>NC_141697.1:1164461285-1174461285 GCF_964263255.1 Lissotriton vulgaris
ATGCAGCACGCTTTTCTATCCGGTGTGGGCTGGATACTACGGACTCACTGGGCAGGGCGATGGCAACGACAGTGGCGGTTCGACGCCACGCCTGGTTGAGGTCCGCCAACTTCTCGGCCGATGTCCAGGCCACCCTCCTGGACATGCCGTTTGATGGCCGTCGCCTCTTCGGCGACAAGGCAGACCATGTGCTGGAACGTTTCAAGGACTCCAGGGCCACGGCCAAGTCCTTGGGCCTTACGGCCCCACGCCAGCAATCGGGTGCCTTTCGCTCCTTTCGTGGCCACGGAAGGGGCGCCCCACCACGGACCGCCAGCCACACGCCGCAAAATGTTCAGCAGCGCGGTGGCGGACGTGGGAACCGCGGTGGTCGGGGCCAACGGCGAGGCCAGTCCACACCTCCCTCAGCAGCCCCTGCCTCAAAACCTTCCGAGTTTTCAGGCCCATGTGACGCCTGTGGGAGGCAGGGTTCGCCATCACCTCTCCCACTGGCATACAGTCACTTCGGACAGGTGGGTGCTGCAAATTGTCCGAAGGGGCTTCTCCCTCCCCTTCGAGTCATCCCCTCCATCCATGCCACCACAATACCACCGTGTGTCGGGGGATCACTTGCAACTTCTGCAAGAGGAGGTTTCGGCCCTCTTGGCCAAGAGGGCCATCGAGCGCGTTCCTGGGCCAGAAGTAGGACGTGGTTGCTACTCACACTACTTCCTGGTACCCAAGAAGGGCAAAGGGGGCCTACGCCCTATCTTGGATCTGCGGAACGTCAACGGCTTCCTCCGGACGGAGAAGTTCAAGATGCTCACTTTGGCTCAGGTCCTGGCTGCCCTGGACCCGGGAGACTGGATGGTAGCGTTGGACTTGCAGGACGCCTATTTCCACATCCCCGTCCTGCCGGCCCACCGGCGTCACTTGCGGTTCACGGTAGGCCAAGAGCACTTTCAGTTTACCGTGCTCCCCTTCGGCCTTACCAGCGCCCCACGGGTGTTCACGAAGGTGATGGCGGTGGTCGCAGCCCATCTGCGCAGGCAGGGGGTATCAGTCTTCCCCCTACCTCGACGACTGGTTGTTGAAGGCGGGCTCGCCCCAGACAGTCGTCAGCCACCTCCAGACTACGGCCGACCTCCTGCACTTGCTGGGGTTCTCCATCAATGTGCCGAAGTCACACCTGTGTCCCTCTCAAAAGCTCCTCTTCATCGGAGCGGTTCTCGACTCGGCGCAGTTTCGGGTTTACCCACCCGAACAGCGGGTTCAGGATATTCAGGCTCTGATTCCAATCTTCCAGCCGTTATCCCGGGTCTCGGTCAGGTTGACGCTGCGGCTTCTGGGACTGATGGCCTCCTGCATCCTTCTGGTGCGTCACGCCAGGTGGCGGATGCGGGCTCTGCAGTGGGACCTGAAGTTTCAGTGGGCCCAGCATCAGGGCAACCTATCCGATCATGTCCTGATCTCAGAGGGCATTGCGAGGCAACTGCAGTGGTGGCTCACGGACCGCGACTGGGTCAGTGGCAGACCCCTCTCCCTACCCCAGCCGGAGCACGTAGTTGTGACGGACGCGTCCCTCCAGGGCTGGGGAGGCCACATGGGAGAGGCGGAGATCAGAGGCCTCTGGTCTCCGGCGGAGTCCCGGCTCCATATCAACCTTCTGGAGCTGAGGGCGATTCGTCTTGCACTGAAGGCATTCCTCCCCTCTGTCAGGGGGAGCGTAGTGCAAGTGTTCACCGACAACACCACCGCCATGTGGTACTGCAACAAACAGGGCGGAGTGGGGTCGTGGACCCTTTGCCAGGAGGCTCTGCGCCTATGGCAATGGCTGGAACATCAGGGCGTGACCCTGGTGGTTCAACACCTGGCAGGCTCTCTGAATGCCAGGGCGGACGAACTCAGCCGTCGGTGCATGATGGATCACGAATGGCGTCTGAACTCGGACGTGGCGCAAGGTCTCTTTCAGCAGTGGGGAGAGCCTTGGTTAGATCTATTCGCCACAGAAGAGAACGCGCAATGTCATCAGTTCTGCGCGTTGGAATTTCCAAGGCGGCACTCGCTCGGAGACGCTTTTCGTCGCGAGTGGAGCTGCGGTCTGTTGTACGCCTTTCCGCCTATACCACTTCTGCCCAGAGTGCTGAAGAAGATCAGGCGCGACCGGGCCCAGGTTATCCTTGTGGCTCCGGACTGGGCACGAAGATACTGGTATCCCGAGCTACTCAGCATGTCAGTCGATCCCCCGATTCGTCTGCCTCTTCGGGAGGACCTTCTGTCGCAGCAGCAGGGGACGGTCCTGCACCCGAACCTGTCCAGTCTCCACCTACAAGCTTGGAGATTGAGCGGCGGCAGTTGAGGCCATTTGACTTGCCTCCCGAAGTCTGTGATATCATTCTGGCAGCCAGGCGTCCCTCCACAAAGTCGGTATACGCCTGCCGGTGGAACAGATTTGTGGCATGGTGCACAGCAAAGGCTGTGGATCCTCTCTCTGCACCCCTTTCGGAAGTGCTGCTCTTTCTTCTTTCCCTTGCCCAGCAGGGCTCTGCTCTGGGCACTCTTAAAGGGTACCTTTCTGCTCTATCAGCCTTCTTGAGGCTACCAGATCAGCCTTCTTTATTCAAGTCCCCTATTGTAAGTAGATTTCTGAAAGGCATCACGCACATGTTCCCTCCTGTTCCCTTTGTGATGCCCCAGTGGGACTTGAATCTGGTTCTCACCTATCTGATGTGTGCTCCCTTTGAGCCACTTCATAACTGCCCTCTTCGTCTCCTTACTCTGAAGACGGCATTCCTGGTTGCCATCACCTCTGCCAGGAGGGTGAGTGAGCTCCAGGCTCTTTCTTCTTCTCCACCTTTCCTGTCTGTTCATCCTGATAAGGTGGTGTTACGTACACGGCCTTCCTTTCTGCCCAAGGTTGTCACGGCCTTCCACATCGGGCAATCCATCACTTTGCCCACCTTCTTTCCGCCTCTGCATCCCTCGAAAGAGGAGGAGAGGCTCCACCGTCTGGATCCAAAACGTGCGCTCTCCTACTACCTAGATCGCACACGCCAATTCCGGGTGGATGACCAACTCTTCGTTGGTTACGTGGGCGCGAAGAAGGGAAAGGCTGTGCACAAGAGGACCATCTCTAGGTGGATCATCTTGTGTATCCAAGCATGTTACTCCATGGCGAGGAAGGAGCCCCCAGCTGGATTGCGGGCTCACTCCACTCGGGCCACGGCGACGACAACCGCCCTGGGCCGCGGTGTCCCCCTGCAGGACATTTGCCAAGCAGCTACGTGGGCCTCGCTGCACACGTTCGCAAGACACTACTGCCTGGACAGTCAAGTCCGGAGGGATGGCTTCTTTGGCCGTTCCGTCCTCCAGGACTTTCTGGTGTGATATTGGTTCGCAGACCCACCACCGGGGTTGGTATTGCTGGGGTATCTATTCTAAGGTAAGGAATCTATCACTAACGTGTCTCTTTCAGATGCACAAGTTACTACTTGTGTAACGATATATCTGTAAGAGACATTAGTTAGTGATAGATTCCTTACCGACCCACCCATCCTCCCCGTTCTGCGAACCGATATCTAGGGTTAAGGTCATCCCCTTTCAGGGCCCTAGTTTCATGGCACCAGTGTTAGTTCTATCATGGCTCTGCGTATCTGGCGCGGAAAAGCTGTGTTATCAGAACTGACGTCAGCGCGCATGGGCGCCGTCTAAGTACTCCGACGTCATCCCGGCGCTCACGACGCCGACGACGGACGCGGAGCCGCAGACGACGCCTAACAGCGCGCAGGGGTATTGCTACGCAAAAGTTTCCGGATCCAGTCTGACGCCTGGGGATATTCTAAGGTAAGGAATCTATCACTAACTAATGTCTCTTATAGATATATCGTTACACAAGTAGTAACTTGTGCCTCTGTCCAGGAAAGAGAGGTGCAGGTGTTCACGGAGAACACGACCGCCATGTGGTACTGCAACAAACAGGGTGGGGTCCTGGACCCTATGTTTGGAGGCCCTGCATCTCTGGACATGGCTAGAACAGGGCATATCCATGGTAGTTCAACACCTGGCAGGTTCCCTGAACGCCAGGGTGGACAAACTCCGTTGCATGATGGATCACGAATGGCTTCTTTCTTGGAGGTGGTGTGAGGTCTCTTTCAGCAGTGGGGAGAGCCTTGGTTAGATCTATTCGCCACAGAAGAGAACGCGCAATGTCAGCAGTTCTGCACTCTTCATCGCAATTGGAGTTGATGTCTTCTATACGCCTTTTCGCCTATGGCACTTCTGCCCAGAGTGCTGAAGATCAAGCGCAACTGAGCCCAAGTCATTCTTGTGGCTCCGGATTGGGCACGAAGAGTCTGGTATCCCGAGCTGCTAAAGATGACCATCGATCCTACGATAAGACCACTTCGGGAGGATCTTCTGTCGCAGCAGCACGGTCCTCCACCTGAACCTGTACAGCCTCCACCTCTTTCTGCGGAGATTGAGTGGCGGCAGGTGACGTAGTTTGACCTGCCTCCCAAAGTCTGTGATGTTATCGTGGCAGCCAGGCGTCCCTCCACTAAGACTGTATACGCCTGCAGATGCGGCAAATTTGTTGCATGGTGCACAGCAAAGGCTGTGGATCCCCTTTCCTCCCCGCTTTCTGAGGTTCTCTTGTTGCTCCTTTATTGACCCGGCATGGCTCTGCTCTGTGCACTCTAAAGGGCTTCCTCCTGGCCATTTTAGCCTTCCTTAGGCTCTCTGATTGGCCTTCTCTTTTCAAGTCCCCTGTTTTAAACAGGTTCCATAAGGGCAATACTCCTATTTTTCCTCCTGTTCCCTTCGTAATGCCTCAGTGGGACTTGAACTTGGTTCTTACTTACCTCATGTGCTACCTTTGAGCTGCTACATAACTGTCCTCTCAGACTACTCACTTTAAAAACTGCCTTTCTGGCGGCATTCACCTCTGCACGCAGGGTGAGTGAGCTGCAAGCTCTTTCTTCCAAGCCTTCATTTCTGGCTGTTCATCCTACAAGGTTGTCCTTAGAACTAGACCTTCCTTTCATCCCAAGGTGGTTACTTCTTTCCACATTGGCCAAACCATCACTTTGCCCACCTTCTTTCCGCCTCCTTCAAAAGGAGAGGCTCTGTCTGGATCCCAAATGTGCACTTTCTTTCTACTTGGATCACACCAAACAATTCCGGGTGGACTACCAGCTCTTTGTTACGTGGGCTCTAAGAAAGGTCAGGCCGGTCACAAACAGACCATCTCCTGGTGGGTCGTTGTGTGCATCAAAGCAAGTGGGACTGTACGCTCATTCCGCAGCTACGTGGGCATCGCTACACATGTTCACCAAACACTATTGCATGGACAGCCAAGTCCAGAGAGACCACTTCTTTGGCCGTTCTGTTCTCCAGGACTTTCTGTTGTTAACTTAGTTTGCAGACCTGGTATTGTAGGGGTATCTATTCTAAGGTAAGGAATCATAACAAACTGTTTCTTTCAGATGAACAAGTTACTTACCTTCGGAAATGATGTATCTGTAAGACATAGGTTAGTTATAGATTCCTTACCTCCCCACCCATCCTCCCCATTGTGCGAACTGACCTCTAGGGTCAAGGACTTCTTTTCAGGGCCCTAGTTTTGTGCACCATGGTCAGTGTCTTCATGGCTCTGTGCTTTTGGCATGGAAAGTTGTGTGCAAAATTAACGTCAACATGCGAGGGCATTGTCTATGTAGCTACCACAAAGTTATCTCTGCCACCACCACCGCCACTGTGGAGACGACCGACACCACCACCATCACCACCACCACTGTGGAGATAACCGACACCACCACCGTGGAGATGACCAACACTACCACCACCACCGTGGAGACTACCGACACCATCGACACCACCACGGAGATTACCGACACCACCACCACCACCACCACCGTGGAGACGACCGACACCACCACCACCACCACCGTGGAGACGACCGACACCACCACCACCACCACCGTGGAGACGACCGACCCCACCACCACCACCGTGGAGACGACCGACACCACCACCACCACCACCACGGAGACGACCGACACCACCACCGTGGAAACGACCGACACCACCTTCCGACGCGCAGGGGTACTGCTGACGAAAAAGTTTCCGGATCCAGTCTTACGCCTGGGGGTAATTCAAAGGTAAGGAATTGATAACTAACCTATGGTTCTTACAGATATATTGTTACTGAAGGGAAGTAAATTGCTCTACAGTTTGGAAAATAGCGCCCCACCTCCTGAACATGTTTCTGGAAGCCAGGGATGTTGGGACAGACTATCGTGGTATTCCCATAAAAAGGCAAACCACCAACATACCGCACCTCATACTGCCCCATATCATCTGCTCAATGTAGAGCCCAAAGTCCTTGGAAACAGCAGATCAGGGGTAATAATGTCCAGGGTACACCCTGACCAATCCGGCTTCATGCCGATGCATAGCACTCAACTGAACCGGAAACTGCTATATGGGGTACTCCATTTGACAGGGGTTTTGCGTAGATGATGCAGAAGTTCTCTCCCTCGATGCCAGTATGGCTTTCAACAGTGTGGAGTGAAAATACATCTTTGTAGTGTTGCCTTGGCTGGGCTTTGGCTCCAGCTCCTCTGTTCGGCTTCTCTTTATGAGGCGCCGCAAGCAAATGATTACACCTCCCGTGTTATTGAGCTGCGAAGGGGCACAGGACAAGAATGTCAGCTATCCCCATGATTGTTTCCCTAGCCCTTGAGCCCTTAGCGGCAATGGGCTTCTATTCTCGTTCTTTTCTCATAGACACGAAAACAGGGGAGTTGCGACCCATAACAGATCTCTAGAAATGAAACCTGTATTTCCGTAAACAATTCTTTAGCATGGCCGCACTCTCCAACACCGAATCCAAATGACCTCTCTGGATCTATAGGATGCTTCACAAACGTTGCATCAAAGCTCTCGCATTTGGCTTCACATCCGCTCCCTGCATTTTTACCAAAGCCTAGCCACTTTGGGGGGTTTCCCAGGAAGGATAGCCATCAGGTATTACCCTACCTTAACTGTTTGATAGCACCAACAGCATTCCAAGCATTCAAGGCCACAGAGGATTGGCCATAGATGTTTTTTAAACTAGGTCTCCTTATGAATTATCAAAGAGAAACTGCTTCATCCAAGAATAAACTGTTCTGGAGCACACTAGATATGGTTCAAGAGAAACACTTTATATCCCAAAACAAGCAACGAGGGCTCAAAGAACTAGCTCTCGAACTATTCCAAATAGTTTGTCTGTTCAATTAGCTTCTGGGCATTATTTCCTCAGCGATCAGTGCAATCACTCTTGAATGCCTGAAAATGGGAGTCTTGCAGGAACAGCTACAGAAACATTAGATTAAACACAAGGATCATTCAATGACATAGTTCTTATCACACCAGATATGGTGGACTCTGTAGCCTTGTGGTTCCAGGCCTCCCAACTGTCTGTGCCTCACGTTCCTGCCTAAAAATACCTCCCTTTCTAATGACTACTGATTCTTCCCTCGTAGGGAGGGGGGTGGCTGGAGTGGCCATCTGCAGAACCTGCAAATTAAAGGGAAGGGGTTTCTGCTACAGAAGAGCGTACATATCAATCAACTGTAGCTCGCAACTATTTAACTTGGTCTCCAAGTTTTCCTGCCAATGATAGTAGGGTCTTTGGTGTTAGCTTGCATAGACAATACCATAAGCATGCAACATGTGAACAAACAAGAGGCATAAGTTCACTGGCACTTTTCAAGAAAGCTCAGGAAATCTGGAGATGACTAACACACATGATAACTCTTCGCGCCGATCATGTTCCTGGGGCAAGCAATCTCTTAGCAGGTCTAATCAGCAGAAATAGGAAGAGTCTTCATGAAATAGAGCTTGATCAGTCGACGCTAAATATGATCTTCTCGTTGTGGGGCAAACCTGCTCTAGATCTCTTTTCAACAAACGAGAACTGTGAATGCCAGTTCTATGCAAGTTGACATCTACATCCAGAATCGTCGGAGAATGCCTTTTCAATTTGATGGTCCAGGATCCATGCCTACATTTTTCCCTTTTACCTCTAATCCAAAGATTTCTCACCAAGATGAAAGCGGAGTAGTGTCCCGTCATCCTGATAGCCCCAGGTGTCCCAGGCAACATTGGTTCACAGAGCTTCTCCAACTATTAAAATCAACCACAATTACCTACCAAAACGATAAAAACATGTAAACTGTAATGGAAACGTTTTTTCCTATGGTGCCAGAAATTAAACTTACATCCTCTACAAGCATCTGACAGGGTGCTACCCTGTCTTTTCCCATTAGCTCAGTCACAGTTGGAGAATGTGTCTATTTGGCTACATCTTCCAGCAATATCAAGGTCCACATTAAATTCTCTTTCTGCTCAAGCAGAATACTCAAACAGTTCATGAAACGGTTGTTCAGAGTTTTTCCTCCACTAAACGCTCCTTGCCCCAGACTGGCACCTGAACATAGTTCTTTCTCAAATAATCAAGAGTCCATTCATACATAGAGCAGACCTCTAATTTCTCACGTTGAAGGTAGCTTAGTTTCTAGTGCTCGCTTCGACCAGGAGGGTAAGGGGGATACAGGCTTTTCCATCTCAATAACCCTTCTTACGCCTTTGTCAATTTGGTGCTTCTCTGAACCAATCCAGGAATAATTCCCAAGTTGCTTCGGATTTTTGCCTCAATTAACGTATATTTTGACTTTCTTTCCGAATCCAGCATGATCAGTTGACAGGTCTATTCATACGCTGGGTATCAAAAGATATGAGACAACAATTTGTAATTCTTCTTACATCGCACTAAACTCTGGAGTACTGACCAATTGTTAGTCTCATATGTACAATTTTGTAAAGGTGCTCCAGTCATTAAAGCAACGATTGCTTGATGGGTTACAGCTGCAATCCAGTTCTGCCACTTAAACACTGGCAAGCCACTTACAGCAAAAACCAAAAGCGCACTCAACTAGGGCAGTTTCCACCTCAACTACTTTGTGTGCGAGAGTGCTTCTGGAGAAAATGTTGTGCTTAGACTTGGAACAGACTACATATATTCATGCAGCACTATTGCCTGGAAATGGCGCAGAACAGTTATGCAGCAGTTGGACAGGTTTTACTACATCACTCATTTCAATATGGGGAGTCTCTTTTGGTTCCATGTGTTTGCTTAAGAATTTATGCAAAGTTTAATATATAATATATTATTTATTAAATTGCATACAAGTATTATGTATATTTTTTCTGCCCACCATCTGCTATTTGTACTAATACTGTAAGGTATACAAATAGAGTAGCTGCTTGCTATTATGATTCAAGCATGTGAACCTATGAAAGATCCAATAGTGGAGAAGAAAAAAAAAGTTACTTACCTGTAACTGCAGTTCTCCAGTACTGGTATCTTTCATAGAATCACATGTGACACACCGTCCTCTCCAGAGAGGCCCCCCTTATAGCTCAGGATTGTTTTATTCCCTCTTGTGCTTGGAAATCAGAGGGACTCTGCTTCTCTTGAGTGTTCCACAGAATGCTATTGCCAAATTGGCTTAAGTTTGCTCCTTTTTTAAAAAGGGCATAGGCTATTAAAGTGCTCATTGCCATTATAGCCTATGATAACGATACATACTGCTTTCACATGTGAATCTATGAACTGCAGTTAAGTAACTTATTTTCTTCTCCAGTACTGGATCTTTCATAGTCAAATGCTTGAATCAGAATATTCTTCTCCACACTTGCACCTGTTTGGAATTTCTTTGTAGCTGGCGAAAGAGGTGCTAGTTCTTGAGATTTTATGTAGTGATACCCTCTTGTATCCTGAGACATCCCTCCGTTTCATGCATTACAGTTTCAGAAATGGTAGTTCACAAGTTTACAAAATTAAAGCTTTGACCAGTGCAGCTCTGAGATCTCGGCCAATGGTGTAAAGTGTCAGACTGCAAGCAGTTTCTGGTGGTCCGGTTTAGCGAGGCAAGCATGTAAAATGCAGTCCTTGCTGTTACCTCGACCTTTATTGGAATCCTGTTGCCTCTAACGACTACCTCCTGTCCCACATCCTCTTTTGTCACCCCAGGTACTGTAAAGAAGAGGTGGGTTAAAATAACCCTAGACCTTGAGTTTATGCTATTCCCTCTGTATACCCATCTCTCCCGCTCAATTCCCCTGTTTGTGACATTAAGAAAGGTATTTGTTACACTTGCTGTAAGACCTTCAAATATTTGACTTTGGTCAAGATTGTGAACCTCCACCATCGAAATGAAAGGGTCCCTAAGTTTACTAGCCCAACCTCTTACAGAGGCCTTTGCACTCCTTTTGATGTAGGTGTTCCTTCACTAAGGGAAAGACTCTAGCTACTCTGTTCATCCGATGTTTATGGACCCATACATTTGTGCGAGAATTTACTGGATGGCCTCACACACGATCTAAGATTTGGAACCCTCACTTAAGATGGAAACTAACGCTACCCCCAGTTGTGAACAAGGGAGGTACCGGTTTTTAAGGAGGTATAACTTAGATTATAAAGGGCTGAGAGTAGATTTTCCCAGCTCTGAGCTAGCAAAATAGTCTTGAATAGAAGCTGAGCTTGACTAGCTTGAGTACACTGTTAAAAGTAATGATCTTTCCAGCGGCATAGTTTTTTCATAGCATTCTTTATTGACCACCAAACATGAATTGCTGAATGAACTTACAAGAGTTATTTACAAAAGCTACCCTCCGTTGCAGGTCTGCAACAACACAAGTGACCGGAAGCATGCAGACATTATTCTGGAGCAATACGTGACGGAAACAGTGATGAGCATCGTGAACACTTTCTTCAGTTCGCCCTTTTCTGATCAGAGCACCACTTTGCAGGTACGGTCTGGGCCTGAGTGCAGCACGTATACCTACATTACAGTGTAAATGAAAATATTTTTATGCAGTTTTAGCTTGTGGATGCAACATTCAAATGTAGAATTGCCTTACAAGTAAAATGTCCGGTTCTTTTCCTGTAAAACCAACAAGGATTGTAGTATGTCTCTTATTGGGTTTGAATTATTACATTACCATTTTGACCCTTTTATGCAGTAATTGGCTTCTCAGTCTCATTGTGATAATGTGAAGTGTTTGATGTGATAGGGTGTCTAGCAGTGAATGCTAGCATTTAATTGAAGGTAGTCTCATTCTTTCTAACATCAGTATTAGATTGTCAGTTTGTTAGTTATCCTCCTTTAGAGGGCCCTACTGTAGACCTGGCTTGCTACCGAAGACTCTGTAGGACATGGTCTCAAAATGTTTGTGAAGGTGCATCAAGCTGGATTGTGATGTGTGCTATCCAGATTAGATGAACATCGGCTATGGAAAATATACTTGAATATATGTTATAGAAAGTGAGATGTTAGGCTAGAAATGGATCGGGGTAGAAATTACTTTCTTTGAAAACAAGCCAGCTAACCAGAGACCAAATTATAATAAAGCAATGTGGACAGGGCAAAAGTGACATGAGTGCATATTGGTAATTCAAATAAGGGAAATAAATGGGTTGAATCTACTTTTGACTGGGGGTGGGTTAAGTAGCTGTTGGATTAATTTGAATTTGAGGAGGTGGCTGAGAAGGTATCTAGTAGTTGTAGGTTACTGTTTATATTAAGGACCTGACCTGCATACCTAGCCTAGAATACCTAAAAACCTTACTCGTGTGGGGTTGGAGGTTATGCAGAGGGGGCTCATGCAGTTGATGAGATATAAGTCAAGGAATACCCTCTTAAGCCTGGAAGAGTTCGATGGAGAAAAATCACCATGCAGAGAGCATATGAGAAATGATTGTTAGAATTGAAGGTCATTGGGCCATGTGGTAAGCATGCAATCCCATATGGTTTCACCTCTGAATAAATTAAAATCACCCAAGTCCCATATAGCAGTTCAAGCTATTTAGCAGTTTGTTCCCTGCCACGATTAGGACACTTATTTAATAATTGTGATGTATTTTTCTTGTAGCAGCCCTTGATGTCGACCAAGGTGATAGAGGTATTTTCAGTGATTTCATGAGTCACTTTGGGTTTCTACACAAGATTTAGAGAAATTAATTTGCCACTAAGGATAGGTGGTGAAGGATGTCCTTGCTGAGACTGATGATGTGGGTGTATGTTTCGAGTGTGCGGGTAGCACATGTTGTCAGCCAATAATCATCGACTTCTCACGGGTGGACAAATTATATTATAGGAAGGTGGTTGTGCCTTACATAGAGGGCAAGGTTGATTGGTTTTGAATCTTTTGACACTGGGTGAAAGTAACTTTACTTGAAGTGGTGTGCAAGGGGATTTGAACTTTGCCTGCCTCATGACCGCTTTGCTTCTGGTTTTAACTGTGTACAGTCAACCAAGAGCAAAAGTGCACAGCGCCTTAAGTCACTTGACTGATTGGTTTGATTATAGGACTGTATTCTAAAGCTAATAGCATGCAATGTCACTTCTGTTTCACATGGGTTGTATTCCTGGTAGACTTCTGCAACAGTCTTTCTTGGTTAAATTAATTGCAATTTCTGCCAGAGGGCTGTGGCTGATGTTTTCTGCACTGTTACTTTTGGTACCTTAACTGGTATTCAGATCTGATTCTATCTAATATTTTGTCTCTTCATTTAGACCCGTCAGCCGGTATTTGTGCAGTTGCTACAAGGAGTTTTTCGGGTGTATCACTGCAACTGGCTTCTGCCTGTCCAGAAGGCATCTGTGGAAAGCTGTATCAGGGTGCTGTCTGACGTAGGTAAGGCCTTATGTTAGGTGCATTAAAGAGTTGACAAGCCATCCATGAAATGCTTTATTGTGTTTTAAGATCTTTATTGAAGACTCTTCAGGTGTGCAGTTAAATCCCTGTTCAGTGAGCTTTATGGAATTCTCAATCTTGACTATCTATTCAGGGGGTGCATTATGGCTATTTTCCAAAGTTTGGGTGCCATTCAGATGGTTGAATGATTCAGGCTAGATATTGATGAAAAGAACCATCATTGAATAACTGCGTTGGTGTTCTCCATCAAATGTTTTAGAAAGTAATAGCTAGAGAAAGGTTTATAAGCCAAGCTGTGTTGGCAGCTATTTCTAGACATTTGGGTACATTTTTACCGGGGCATGAGGGAATTTGTGGAGGGTGTTGGTGCTTTTGGCATGGGTATAAGACAATTGCTGGGTGGACTTATTGGGGTGCTCTTCCGCATCGGTCAGTAACCATCATAGAAGATTGTAGAATAGTATACTGCATGAGAGCTGCTATAGTTTCAGCTGCTTGGAGTGTCTTGTCTCTAACAGGTTTAGACCTTTATGCCTATTTGCATAAAATGTTGGTTACTGTAGTGAGTGGCACTTTAAATGTCAGTCTATAGAAACTCAAAAGATGACCGCATTAGATTGAAATACATGGGACAAAGTTGCTAACAACTGGTAATCCTTCTTGGTCCTAATCCAGGTCAGTGAGTTCAGCCATGTACAAATCATTATTGACCCCACTTCACTCGTAGGAGTCTATCCTGAATTGCTAGTTTGTGTCTCTCTGCACAGAAACCTAAACAAAGGTCAGCACAGGCGGCCGGCTGCTGCTGTTGAAAGTGAGACAATTGTCATTTTCTTATAGGTGCACAGGTGGTATTAGAGGCTCAAATGATTGTAGATACCCAGAGGTGTTGGTATTGTCTGTCCAGCCCTTTTTCGGTCCTCTGATAAAGCTCCTTGCCAGGAGCTTGCTAGCAGTTGGAGTTATCACTGGAAGATATCTAGACATTTTTTCTTTTTCATGTGGCCGGCATGTGATATGGATGTGTGATTAATCAGTTTTCTCAATTATTTCTTATTCCTTATTTGGCGGCTTTCGATCCTTTCTTTGCACCGCCTTGTATTTGACCACTTTTTTAGAAAATGTGCGCGAATAAATTAGTCAGTTGTGACAATAAATGTATTGTTTGAGTTGAACACTCACATTAAAACGGCTGGCAGTAAAACTGTTTGCTGGGAAAAGATGTGTCCATGTTGTGACTTTATTCTAAAAAAGACTTGCAACCCGAAAGTCCTTTCAGAGCCTATCATAAATTATTACTTTTTTCCAACAAAGGAATCTTTCCCTCAATCTAAGTAGTCTAATCATAGGAATGTCTTTCTCGCCCCAGGATGTTAACACTTTCTGAGAAAATTCTGAAAATACACTCTTATCCTCACTCTATTATGTGCAGTAATCAGCATCTTCTGAACTCTGACTCTCATAACCAAAAGAACCTCACCATTTCTCAGAGGTCCCTCATGCTTGATTTAGTTAATATGGTGTTGTAAGGTCCCCAAATTACATTTGGGCAGTTGGCATTGATGTAACTCTTCATTCTAGAAGAAAAATATTTGCCAAGAACTGAATAATCTGACTGGGCATACTTGTCTGTTCTCTGTAAATATTTTTGCAGTTTGCTAAATTAGGGTTATCAAACTATTTGGAGAGAGAACTCTTCTTCTGAGGGCTCAGATTTTTTTTTGAATCTCTACTTCCTCAGAACTTGACTTTCCTGGAGAGTTTCTTGGCACACACCTCGCTATGTGGTGTTATACTGATTTGTGGCTGATTTGGGATTGAATTATAAGCTACATGGTTCCGTTTTTATTATGCTTTTTCCATAAGTGGTGCAGAAACTATGAAATTGTTCTGTTATTGCTTAAAGTGTTGTACTTCATTGCCTCTAGCACCTGTTCTGAAGATGTGAGATTTGCGTTAGAACTTGAATTATGTGGGGTGGGTGACCGCCCATCTCAAGGAATAATCACAACCCTTGTCAGGATGAACCTGCAAAGTCTCTACATTAACCTGATGTCCAACATCGTTTGACTATGGTACAGTGAAGACCGACTTCACTTAAGGCAATTTGTAAAGTATTTTTGCAGTACTTAAACAGTAATAAACAGCTAAAATCCCAAACCAAATTAGAAAAATATACAAATGGACTATTCAATAAGGTGAGTGCGGGACATGGATGTAGTTTGACGCTGTCCGTGATGTAGCTCTGGATCAGATATATCAACCAGGTACACCATGGTCATATATTTTAAATTCTGACTTTAGACCTCCTTAAAGTCCCAATATACCATAGGAGTACAATTCTAAAGTCACCCAGGACATCAGGGGAGGCACTTAGAGACTCGCAGGGTATCAGGCGGGGTCCAGTCCAGGTCCGGTTACCACAGATCATCTGGGCATTTGCAAGAAATGCCTTTTATAACATGTATCTCTGTAGTAGGAACAGGAGGTCAGCCTTATGACAATTGGAGTCCACTTCTTTGACCTGGGTAAAAGAGGGAGCAGGCCCAGTTCTTTAGGTCTCCTTTCAGGTCCCATACTGCAGTTACTGTCCTCTTCTGTAGGTAAAACAAGTGAACTTAACTGGGTATCTAGAGAAGCCACATTTATGCCTGGCAGGTGCTAGTGGATGGGAATTAATTCTGGATATGCCCTAACCAATGTTAAGGTTACCTATGTCAACCCTACTGACTGGGCATTTTTCAAGATGGTGAAAGTATTCAACCAGAATAAACTAGAGTTTAGCCTAGCGAGGTGTGTAGAGAGTGTCCTCCGGTAATCTGAGTGTCCTCCGGTAATCTGAGTGTCCTCCTACATCTAACACTGAAATACAGTTTGGAGCAGTCACTGTTCCCACAATAAACCCAGAGACATATGTCTGGTAGAACAAATGTGTAGGTGTTGCTAGCAACAAGACAGGGGTACCCAAATGTTTTGGCATCCGGTTTCCCTTCCTCTCAAGTGCTTCCCTAGTGTTTGTAAACCCAGCATGCCTGTCAAGCAGGATTTGATAGTTAAGCAGGATTTGACACTTTGTGGAAAAATATGCTCACAGCCCCACCCTACATATTCTGCCAGGTTCAGAAGAGTTATCTCCATTTTCAGCTCAACCTATTGTTTGATCATGGGAAGCATTTTACACCTTTTCACACCTATTTAAATGATAATTACTGGCAGGCTTCAGGCGGGGGACAAATTAACTTTCTAATCGTAACTTTTACTTAATATTTATTACAAATCAGACTTCATCATTGAATACAATTTTTAATAACTTTTAAATAGTTAGTTACATTTTCTAGGTAGTACCATTCCCAGGATACAGTATTAGGGGTTTTAATATGTATGCTGTTTACATAGGACAGTTGGGTCTGCCACAGTGAAAAAATAAAATGGTGTTTGGGGGCTAGTTACTGTAGGGACAGGTTAACATTACATTTCTACATGTCCTACCTTTAATTACTATGCACCCCACCTTGTGGGCAGCCTGGCCTACATAGTGATTTTACTGATCTTTAAAATGAATGTTTTGAACTGTCAAAAGGATTTATTTTGAAAGGTTGGATTGCAGTGTTTGAACTGCCACAGGCAGGCCACAATGGTCGGCAGTAAGCCATGGTTTATATACCATCACTGTAGCAGATGACATAATGGATGCAGAAGTCCAGTAGTGACACTTGACTTACAGGCCCTGAATCTATTTTGTACCTTATACTAGGGTCTTGTATGCAATTTAAATATACCAATTCGGAATATTCCAATTAAACTGTTTAAAGGTGGAGCACAGGCAGTGTACCACTAGATAGCACCTTTAAAGTGCACAGTTTTTTAACACCAGCAAAAATATAGGTTCCAGCCAAAGATGGAAAAATATGGGGTGGCCACTCAAAAGGCAGATTTCCTACAGATGACAACTGTAGCTTAGGTTAAAATGGGGGAAGCTATTAAATTATTTTTGATTTCCTAACTTGAGTGGTGCAGTTTAAAAATACACAAACTTTGTAAAATAATGGTTTCTGCCTAGTTCTGCTTGATTTATTTTCAGGTCTGCTCCAGATCTGTCATGTGAAATTAGAGGCAGAACAGGAACACATTTGGTAGAAGTTTGTTTTTGAGTTGTATGAAAAGCCTGCCAAAAAAGGGGATGGAAATTGTGCTTTGCTATGTGGGCATAGTCTGTTACATGCCTGAACAGATTTTCTGGCAGAGAAGCCGTTGATGTAAAACTTGACTGCTATGTTCCAAGAAACAAATGTGGCCCAGGAAAAAATAGCCTCTCCCATTCTTCCCCCTCTTCCACTCAAAACAATGGGTGTGACGCCAGGAAAGTGTCATGCCACAACAGTTTAGTCAAAAAGGCTGCAGGTGGCTTCATAGCTTGGACGTGGCCCCTGGACTTTCCCCTGAGTAAATAAAAATCTTCCTGCCCTAGCATGATATTTCCACCTACATTTGGTTAAACTGGCTCACATTTACTAAAGCTCTTTTGCCCTCATCCACTCCACCATAATGCAACCATAAACCGGCGTGCAGAGGGTTTCCAGTGCCCAAAATCCCATTGCTTGCCCCATACAAGAGGACTTAAATCCTATTGCCCACAGCGTGGTTAGGAGTGTGGGCACAGACTTTTCCCAGAAATCTCTTTTATTATCACTCAGGTAATGGCTGCTCTGACTCAGCATTGAAAATGTCCCCAATTATGGACTAACAACCTGTAGTGTGTAACATGGGGAATGGCATGGCCTATTCACCCAGCTGTAGTTTTGAAACAAAGTTGGAGAAATGACTGCTTCCTGGTTAGTAGGATATGAAAGTATTGTACACCCCCCTTGACTTGGGGTAAGTAAAAAATTGGGAGATGACGACTCCTGCCTGTTCATGTACTTAGGAACATTGTTAATCTCTGTGGGTATTGTGTAACCAAAACCTAGTCAGGGCGAAGAATATTAAACCCCCTGAATTTTGGCAGGCCAGAGAAGTTGGAAGCTGCCAGTTTCCTGGCCTTTGTTATGTTATCCGCCATTTATAGCGCGCACAGATACCCAGAAGTGTCGAGACGCAAAAGCCAATTCAAAGGAGACAGGGAGGCGTAGACCGCGGCTGGAAGAATAATTGCAAAGCAAGGTTTTGAACTGCTTTTTAAACAGATTAAGATCGACAAGGAGGTAATCAATATTCCTTTGTGCATATTTATTACCCCCTTGTCTTTATTTGGAAATGCAAGCTGCTCTGCCTTGGGCCAAGAAGCATATTGTTTCCTCCCCGGACCTTTGAGGAAGGCGTTTTGGGGTTGGGAGGTGGGGGCTGCTTTCTGGTCTTTTACCAGCAACCCGTTTTTATTTTTACACTACTCTAATCTTTGGTAAGCAGGCTGGCTAGAGGGAAAGGCCACCAGACAAGCCATCCACAGCAAATAGAGCTACAGAATATTGCTCGTCAATATAATTTGCTTAAAATGCTACTATTTGCCCTTAAATGCCTTTTTGGAAGATAATCTGGTGTTTCTCTTGTCCTTTTGTGTCTTGAGTAGATGGCACTTGTGTCTAAATGGGGCTTCCGTTGCGGCATAATAGCAACTCTGGAAAGGTAGTTTAGGGCATGTAAAGTAGGATTCAGAAAGCAGGCATTATTAATGGAGTACTATATGCCTTGACTTGCTGGTGCTTACAGGAGCTTGTAACGTTTACGGGTGTGAAAAGGAGGAGACTGTAGGGTGGGCACCCTCCAATAGTTTGGTTTCAGTGCATGGAATGATAATGTTGTGTAAACCGTCTTGTCCTGCAGCACATTTGTAGCGAAGTAGTTTGAAAATGTATTTGTACAATCCTAAACTAGTGAGTGAAAAACAGGGCACTTCCCATTGAGGAAACGGGTGAGATGGAGTTAAATGCTTTAACTAAATTGTTTGGGGGTATATTGTGCCTCTGCACCTCCCCGGTCCACCACAGACATTAGCGTGCTGATTGTTGTGTAGGGAGCACTGCTTGGGCCCAGCCGGCATGGACTTTTTCCACTTCCGGTTTGCCATCCTACAGCAGCCATCGTGTAAGGGAGGCCTGCTAGTCTTTCCCTCTCCCTGATTGACGACTTCCTATATAGGCTGCCCATGGCGCGGGAGTGAAGTGGACGTGCCGGCGGCGTGCCAAAGGCAAGCCCATCTGCGCCCGGACGCCGCCAGACATGCTGGTGGTTCCCAGTCATGGGTGCTGAGTTAGTTGGGAGTCTTTAATGTCCATTGGTTTGTGCAGCCGATCATGTGGTCAGCATCAAGGGGTTGTAGCGGAAGGACCTTTCTGCTGTGCAGAATGTGGCTATAGTTTCCACTCTCCATTGTCCCCTACCCCTCCCAGACCTACCATGAAAATGTTACATCTGAATGTCCGTTCCATGGTAAAACACTATATGGAGATCTATGACCTCATTGAGGACGAGTCCCCTGGTGTGTTTTTTTATCACCAAAACTTGGTTGACGGATGCCTCAGTGGCTGAACCTGGCCTCGCTCTTCCCCTGGGGTACAGTATTTGAACCCTCAATAGGGAGTCCAGAGGCAGGGGTATAGCTGTGATCTTTAAAACGTGTTACAGCTGCACGCTCATTGAGGAGGTGGCCGGGTGCGAATGCGCCCGCTTCTCAATCTCCTTTAATGTGCCCACCTCCATCTCTGGCCTACTAGTCTATCGCCCCCCAGGATCCATTTCTGATTTTAAGCCAGCTATTCTCGATGGCGTTAGCTCCCTGGCACTTAAGGCGTCAAACTTTTGTCTCATTTGGGACCTTAACCTTCATTTTGACTATCTCACTGACCCCGAAATCAGCAGCTTGTATGCTGATTTCGCTGCTTGCCAATTAACAGTTGATTGTGGGCCCCCACCCACTCGGCCGGACACTTACTTGATCCGGTCTTTTCCAACATCCCAGCTTTTGGTTAAGACACCTAGCCCGATATGTTGGACTGACCACTTTTTAGTTACTTTCTTCAGCCCGCTTTCCAAGGCCATACCTAGAACTAACCTCAAAGCTACATTGAGACGTTGCTAGCATAAATTTAATATAAAAGATCTGCGTTCCACCCTGGCATCCTCCCCTCATATTTTAGTCAATGATCCCGAAAAAGCTTATAAAGCATTCTGTGACTGGATACTCCATGCTTTAGACTCTTTGATTCCAGCCAAATGGTCAACGGGTCGTTGCTCGAAGTCTAACCCCTGGTTTGGTATCCTCAGGGTTCTGAGACCTATGCCGGGCTTCTTTGACCCATCCACCCTCCAGTTGATAGTCCAAGCCACTATTCTGTTCAGGCTAGACTATACTAACTCACTATCTGAAAGAAACCGGTTAGTATTAGATTCCTTACCTTAGAATATCCCCAGGTGTCAGACTGGATCCGGAAACTTTTGTGTAGCAGTACCCTTGCGTGTCGGTAGGAGTCGTCTGCGGCTCCGCGTCAGTCGTCGCCATCGTTGGCACCGTGATGATGTCGCCGGAGTACTTAGACGCCGACCTCGCACGCTGACGTCAGTTCTTCTTTTTTCCGCGCCAGCAAGCGCTGATCAGGAAAAAGTGGTACCCTTAGTCAATTTTTTACTAACTTTTTCGATCCTTTTTGATCATTTTTCTCGAAGTCTATCGACTCGACGGTGCCGGTAGGGTTGCCCGGGTTTAAACCCTGCGTCGACTGCAACCGACTGATGTCGGTTACCAACCCTCATCGCCGGTGCCTTCACTGTCTGGGCTCCGACCACGATGACAAGTCCTGTTCCGACTGCCGGGCCCTGACGTCCATAGCTAGAAAAGAGCGGTCCCGCAAGCGACTCGAGCTCCGGCAGTTGTCCCGCCCAGCTCGTTGTCCCGGTCCGCGAGGAGGTCAAGGGACCGGTCGCGGGGTCGGAGTCATCATAGCTCCAGGAGTCGTCACCAGTCTTCAGGCTCTAAGTCCTCAGGTAAGAGGTTAGAAGTCGAAGAGGCGTCATTGCTCTTCTGGCGCTTGCACAACGTGGCCGGGGGTTCAGGCGACACCGCCCCCGCGGATCCGCTGGAGCCGCAGGTGTCGCAGCCTGCTCCATGCCCGCCGATCCCTGAGCAGAACGCGACGCCGGAGGAGATCGAGGCGTTCCTCTCGGCCATGAGGTCACTCACTCCTCTGTCGGGTTCCGCGGCGCCTTCGGGCCAAGAGGGCCCAACTGGGTCCCCACGCGGGCCGGGTGCTTCAGCCCCGGTGCTGTCGGGTGCTTCGCCCCGGTGCTGTCTGGTGCTTCGGTGACTTCGGTCCCGACGCCGCAGGGTACCACTGGATCCGGATCCGGGTCATCGCTGGTAGACAATACAACCTAGCCGGCCCCCAGGGTGTCTCCTCCGGTGCCGTCCCAGGACGGCGCAGTGCCTGATCCCACCCTCGATTCGGGTCCGACGTCAGCGCTGTATTCGACGCCGCTTGGAAATTTTTATTTCTATGACCCGGCCCCATCCTTTACACCAGAGTACCAGGTGATGGGTGACGAGGGGGATTGGGAAGGGTCCGAGGACCCTCTGGCACATGAGTGCCAGTCTACTCAGGACTAGGCAGGTGAGCTTGGGGATTCCAGTGGTCTGGACACTTCGCCCGACACTGGTTTAATCTCCCCTCCTACAGTGGCTACGGAGGAGGGGGCTGCCTATAGTGTGGTGCTGACGCGGGCTGCCAAAGCCTTTGTGGTCTTGAGCTCTCCGTCGCGGCCGTGAGGACTAACCTCCTCACTGAGGTCCTTAAACCGCAGGCAAGCTCGGCCGAGCCTTTGCTGCCGTTTGATGAGGCCTTGTCGGACGTTCTTCTGGGCACTTGGTCCAAGCCTGCTACAGTTTCGCCTGTAGATAGGAACGTGGCCAGGCGCCACCGCCCGGCTCCGGGCGACCCTTGCTTCCTGTCCACCCACCCCACCCCGAGAGCCCTGGTCATCCAGGCCTCCAACTCTGACCACATTCCCGTCGGCTTCCCCGATCAGGAATCCAAGAGGTATGAACAGTATGGTAGAAAGATGTTCTCCTCAAGTAGTTTGGGGTTGCCGTCAATCAACACCGAGTGCCTCTTGAGCCGTTACACCCACTCTTGGTGGGACGCTGTCGCGGACGTGCTGCAACAATGTCCGGAGGAGGTCCGGACTAAACTCGCCCAAGCCCTTGCGGAGGGTCAGGATTCAGCACGGTATTCCATCCGGTGTGGACTGAATACCACGGACTCACTGGGCAGAGCGATGGCAACGACGGTGGCGATTCGACGCCATGCCTGGCTGAGGTCCGCCAACTTTTCGTCAGATGTCCAAAATACTTTTTTGGACATGCAGTTTGATGGCCGTCGCCTCTTTGGCGACAAGGCGGACCATGCGCTTGAGCATTTTAAGGACTCCAGGGCTACGGCCAAGTCCTTGGGCCTCTCGGCCACGCGCCAGCAAACGGTCGCCTTTCGTTCCTTTTGTGGCCAAGGAAGGGGCGCCCCCACACGTCCTGCCAGCCACCGTCCGCAGACTTCCATCCAGCGCGATGGCGGACGTGGAAACCGCCGTGGCAGCGGTCGGGGACAATGGCGATGCCAGTCCACTCCTGCCCCTGCAGCATCCGCCTCGAAACCCTCCTAGTCAGAGCTTTCAGGCCCATGTGACTCCGGGGGGGGCAGGGTTCGCCATCACCACCACCACTGGCGCACTGTCACATCGGACAGGTGGGTGCTGCAAATCGTCCGAAGGGGCTACTCCCTCCCCTTCGAGGCGACCCCTCCAGCCATACCACCTTAGTACCACCGCGCGTCGGGGGATCACTTGATTCTTCAACAAGAGGAAGTTATGGCCCTCTTGGCCAAGGGGGCCATCGAGCGCGTTCCTGCGCCAGAAGTAGGGTGTGGCGGTTACTCCCACTACTTTCTGGTACCCAAGAAGGGCAAAGGGGACCTACGTCCTGTCTTGGACCTGCGGAACATCAACAGCTCCCTCCGGAAGGAGAAGTTAGAGATGCTGACTTTGGCTCAGGTCTTAGCTGCCCTGGACCCTGGAGACTGGATGGTAGCGTTGGACTTGCAGGATGCTTATTTCCACATTCTCGTCCTTCCGGCCCACCGGCGTTACCTGCGGTTCACGGTAGGCCACGAGCACTTTCAGTTTACCGTGCTCCCCTTCGGCCTTACCAGCGCCCCACGGGTGTTCGCGAAAGTGATGGCGGTGGTCTCGGCTCATCTGCGCAGGTTAGGGGTGTCTGTCTTCCCCTACCTCGACGACTGGTTGTTGAAGGCGGGCTCGCCCCAGACAGTCGTCGGCCATCTCCAGACTACGGCTGACCTCATGCACCTGCTGGGGTTCTCTCATTCAATGTGCCGAAGTCACACCTGTGCCCCTCTCAGAAGCTCCTCTTCATCGGAGCGGTTCTCAACTCGGGGCAGTTTTGGGTTTATCCTCCCGAACAGCGGGTTCAGGATATTCAGGCTCTGATTCCGATCTTTCAGCTGCTATCCCGAGTCTTGGTCAGGTTGACGCTGCGGCTTCTGGGGCTGATGGCCTCCTGCATTCTTCTGGTGCATCACGCCAGGTGGTGGATGCGGGCTCTGCAGTGGGACCTGAAGTTTCAGTGGGCCCAGCATCAGGGCAACTTGTCCGACCATGTCTTGATCTCAGAGGGCACTGCAAGACAGTTGCAGTGGTGGCTCACGGACCGCGATTGGGTCAGTGACAGATCCCTCTCCTTACCCCAACCGGAGCACGTAGTTGTGACTGACGGGTCCTTCCAGGGCTGAGGGGGCCACATGGGAGAGGCGAGGATCAGAGGCCTCTGGTCTCCGGCGGAGTCCCAGATCCATATTAACCTTCTGGAGCTGCGGGCGATTAGTCTAGCACTGAAGGCATTCCTCCCCAGTCCGGGGGATTGTAGTGCAGGTGTTCACGGACAACACCACCGCCATGTGGTACTCCAACAAACAGGGCGGGGTGAGGTCGTGGACCCTATGCCAGGAGGCTCTGCGCCTCTGGCAGTGGCTGGAACATCAGGGCGTGACCCTGGTTGTTCAACACCTGGCGGGTTCCCTGAACGCCAGGGCGGACGAACTCGGCCGTCGGTGCATGATGGATCACGAATGGGGTCTGAACTCGGACGTGGCGCAAGGCCTCTTTCAGCAATGGGGAGAGTCTTGGTTAGATCTATTCGCCACAGAAGAGAACACGTAATGTCATCAGTTCTGCACGTTGGAATTTCCAAGGTGGCACTTGCTCGGAGATGCTTTTTGTCGCGAGTGGAGCTGCGGTCTGTTGTACGCCTTTCCGCCTATACCACTTCTGCCCAGAGTGCTGAAGATCAGGCACGACCGAGCCCAAGTCATCCTTGTGGCTCCGGACTGGGCAAGAAGATACTGGTATCCCGAGCTACTCAGTACGTCTGTCGATTCCCCCGATTCGTCTGCCTCATCAGGAGGACCTTATGTCGCAGCAGCAGGGGACGGTCCTCCACCCGAACCCGTCCAGTCTCCACCTCCTTGCTTTGAGATTGAGCGGCGACAGTTGGCGCCGTTTGACTTGCCTCCTGAAGGTTGTAATGCGTTTCTGGCAGCCAGGCGTCCCTCCACAAAGTCTGTATACGCCTGCAGGTGTAACAGATTTGTGGCATGGTGCACAGCAAAGGCTGTGGATCCACTCTCTGCCCGTTTTTCTGAGGTTCTCCTCTTCCTCCTTTCTTTTGCCCGGCAGTGCTCTGCTCTGGGCACTATCAAGGGCTACCTTTCTGCCCTTTCCGCCGTCTTGAGGCTACCTGATCAGCCTTCTTGGTTCAAGTCCCCGATTGTAAATAGGTTCTTGAAGTGCATCACTCATGTTTCCCCCTGTTCCTTTCGTGATGCCCCAGTGGGACTTGAACCTTGTTCTGACCTATCTGATGTGCGCTCCTCTCGACCCACTTCATAACTGTCCTCCATCTTCTTACGCTTAAGACTGCTTTCCTGGTTGCCATCACCTCTGCCAGGAGAGTGAGTGAGCTCCAGGCTCTTTCCTCCAAGCCTCCTTTCCTTTGTCCATCCGGACAAGGTTGTGTTGCGTACAAGACCCTCTTTACTGCCCAAGGTAGTCACAGCCTTCTACATCGGGCAGTCCATCACTTTGCCCACCTTCTTTCCGCCTCCGTATTCTTCTAAAGAGGAAGAGCGGCTCCACCGTCTGGACCCAAAACGTGTGCTCTCATTCTATCTGGATCGCACACGCCAGTTCCAGGTGGATGACCAACTCTTTGTTGGTTATGTGGGCGCTAAGAAGGGACGGGCGGTGCACAAACGGACCATCTCTCGATGGGTCGTGTTGTGCATCAAGGCATGCTACTCTTTGGCTAAGTAGGAGCCTCCTGTTGGGCTGAGGGCCCATTGCACTCGGGCCATGGCGGCTACTACTGCCCTGGGCCGCGGAGTACCCTTGCAGGACATCTGTCAGGCAGGTATGTGGGCCTCGCTGCACACGTTCGCAAGACACTACTGCCTGGAGAGCCAAGTCCGGAGGGATGGCTTCTTTGGCCGTTCCGTCCTCCAGGACTTTCTGGTGTGATTATTGGTTTGCAGACCCACCACTGGTGTTGGTATTGCTGGGGTATCTTTTCTAAGGTAAGGAATCTAATACTAACCTGTTTCTTTCAGATGCTCATGTTACTTACCTTCGGTAAGAATATATCTGTAAGAAACAGTAGTTAGTATTAGATTCCTTACCGCCCCACCCATCGAACCGATATCTAGGGTTAAGGTCCTCCCCTTTCAGGGCCCTAGTTTCATGGCACCAGTGTTGGTTTTTATCATGGCTCTGCGTTTCTGGCGCGGAAAGCTGTGTATAAGAACTGACGTCAGCGCGCGAGGGCGGCGTCTAAGTATTCCGACGTCATCACGGCGCCGACGACGGACGCGGAGCCGCAGACGACTCCTACTGACGCGCAAGGTTACTGCTACGCAAAAGTTTCCGGATCCACTCTGACGCCTGGGGAAATTCGAAGGTAAGGAATCTAATACGAACTACTGTTTCTTACAGATATATCGTTTCCGAAGGTAAGTAACTTGTGCGTTAGGAGCCAACAAGGCGGAAGTTACGCGCCTTTCACGGGTCCAGAATGCAGCTGACCGTGTCCTATTGAACGTGCCCCCCTGAACGTCCTCTGCGACGGGCGCACTGCGGCGCCTGCACTGGCTGCCTTTGCCTCAAAGGATTCAATTCAAGGCACTCTACCTGACCTTCAAAATCTTAAAATGGTCTTCCCCTGAGATTTTGTCTAATCTGTTGATCCCCTATGTACCCACACTCCAGTTGCGCTCGGCCGAGCAATTCCTGGCTACGGTCCCCCGGGTGAAGCGCATCAGAGCTGGGGGTCTCTTCTTTCGGTACCTTGCTGCCAAACAATGGAATTCCCCCCCCGGTGCAGATCCGCCAGCTAGATAGCTTTACGGAAAGACAGAAGACTTTCCTATTTCCTACTGTCTAGTTTCTGCGCTCTTCTGGCATGGCTACAAACACCGGGGACGCCTCTTTGCTGAGGCAGCTGTTGCGCTATTCAAGCTCACCTAATAATTGTGTATATGCACATCTTTTTAGTTTGAGCATTAATGTACTTGAGCACTTGCATAGTACTCAACACTTAAGGGGTGCATCTCTGCACATTTTTCAGACTTTTGCAGAAATGTCTAATAATTGTAAGACGCGGAAGGCGTTGAAGGTGTCAGTAGGCATGAGTGAATGAATTACACGATCCTGGGAACAACATTCTCCCTCACTTAAGGCTCACATCACAAATCCTACAATTCAGAAAGGAATGTTTGAGGAAGTACTCAAGTCTTGACCGCTCTTTTGTCCAACAAGTTAACTTCCTGCCACCGGATCTCTATGGTTGGATTCCGTGCAGTTCTCCCTCCTGCCAGTGCTATATGCAGTGCTCCATTGCTTCAGAGCTGGGTTTCTGATAAATGCATTCCTTTACTTCTATCCATACAGGGATTGACTGCTCCTCCATTTGTCCTCCCGAAACAATGGAGGAATGTGCTTGGCGACCTGATGTCAAACAATGAAGGAATGTGCTTGGGGAACTGATGTCAAACAATGGAGCGATATGCTTGGGGAACTGATGTCCAACAATGGAGGAGTGTGCTTGGAGAACTAATGTCAAACAATGGAGGAGTGTGCTTGGGGAACTGATGTCAAACAATGAAGGAATGTGCTTGGGGAACTGATGTCAAACAATGAAGGAATGTGCTTGGGGAACTGATGTCAAATAATGGAGGAATGTGCTTGGGGAACTGATGTCAAACAATGGAGGAATGTGCTTGGGGAACTGATGTCAAATAATGGAGGAATGTGCTTGGAGAACTGATGTCAAACAATGGAGGAATGTGCTTGGGGAACTGATGTCAAATAATGGAGGAATGTGCTTGGAGAACTGATGTCAAACAATGAAGGAATGTGCTTGGGGAACTGATGTCAAACAATGGAGGAATGTGCTTGGGGAACTGATGTCAAACAATGGAGGAATGTGCTTGGGGAACTGATGTCAAACAATGGAGGAATGTGCTTGGGGAACTGATGCCAAACAATGGAGGAATGTGCTTGAGGAACTGATGTCAAACAATGGAGGAGTGTGCTTGGGGAACTGATGTCAAACAATGGAGGAATGTGCTTGGGTAACTGATGTCAAATAATGGAGGAAAAGAATTAGGGTTCCCTGGGATTTTTCTAAATGTGACTAAAGCTCATGGGCCTTTGTCATTTTTCCATGTCTGGGTTTATCCTGTTCCTTGGACGTTTCCTTGAAAATAGTTGGTGTGCTCCAGAATGTAATCTAAATTTAAAAATGTTCTCAAAGTTGTGAAAGTGAATTTCCTGGACAGGAGAATTGAGAGAGTATAAAGCTACCTCATGGTTCTTGTATTCTTTTTTTTATAAACATTTTATTAGAGTTTACAAAACAGCAAAAAAAAAATTCACATCAAGTGATCAGTCCGTAGCAGCAAAATGTATGTCCCTTTCTATATGGCACATACGCAGACCCCTTCCTTTTATGGTTCTTGTATTTGAAGTCTTGACTTTTGTCTGATCTTTGCAGCCAAAGGGCGAGCCATTGCCATACCAGTGGACTTGGACAGTCAGGTCAACAATCTTTTCCTGAAGTCTCACAACATTGTTCAGAAGACGGCTATGAATTGGAGGATGTCTGCGCGCAATGCTGCTCGCCGAGATTCCGTCCTTGCAGCTTCGAGGGATTACAGGAACATCATTGAAAGGTTGCAGGTAATGGCAAGGCGTTTTTTGGTTAGTTTAATCTCTGGGAGCTGACAAGTGCTTACAAGTAATACCGAAGGCTATCCAGGAGGTTATATATGTGAATACACTAGTTTAGATAGGGTATTTCTCCCATTTAGCAGAGGAACCGTTAAATCACTTACATGCCAGTCTGCAGATGTCTAAAGTGCTGGGAAAGTAATGGTTTTTACAATAAGCAATTTTTCTACTTTTCATTTCTCAAAGCATTGCAACGCAAGACATGTTGGGAGAAGGTCTTTGCACCTTCTCTTGCTTTTTTAAACTGCTCTTTAATGTGGTTGTACTTAAAAAGAAAAATGCAGAACACTAACCATTGATAAGTTCTGTACGTTAGGACGTTTTCACCACTATTTATTTTCTCAAGCATTTTGGTTACCTAGGTAGTTTTAGTTTCCGCGGTTTGTGATCTGGTGGACCAGTTTAAACTACTTTTGCTGGGGAGAAGAAAGTCTTTAATGAAGGCATTATCTCGAATTTCGTAACTTGTCCCATTGAGATAGAGAATGTAGGGTTGTATGCAATGTGTCCTCATCCTGTTTTCACGTGCAGGCCTGCATAGTTTTTTTGCTGGTTTAAAGCAACATGGATGTCATTGAAGGAGGCTGGGGAGATGGGTGTCTGTGCTTGTGTGAGATTCCACCTTGTTGCAGAAGGCGATGGTTATTACGGACACGGGTACTAGTCTGTGAACTAACCCAGTTGAAGGCGGATAAAGTAGCTCAGTAGATCAAAGTATAAGACAGTTGGAGAATACTGCACCTACCTGCCAGCGTCATAACCTTTCACTTCCTGCTAGAGAAACAAGCCTGAACCCTCTACCACTGTAACCATGTATACCCACAACCTGTCACAAGCTTGCACAGTTTCCCTGGAGTATCATGAACCTGCCTCATGGCTCACTTTTATGTTTTTGTTTCCTGCAGCACAGTTTGAAGAACCTCTTTGTGTTTGGGTATATGTTTTTCACCTTATTTTCTTTAGCATGTTCTCAGTATGTTGTCTGCTTTGCTTTATCTTTAACCTGTTACAATACATTTTGTTTTATTTTGGTTGTGCTAGCACGATTTTTAATGTTTTACACTGTGTTTCTTTTGCATGTTCTCAAAAGTGTTCTGATTTGTTAAATGAGCGTGTTAATTGCTTATAATCAGCCTTTTGTTCACTCTTGCCAGCATGTACAATTTTGTAGGTTCGATTGCTTTGATTTAGTTTTTCTGCTGCACGGAGTATCTCGGAACACTGTTGTATCTAAGCAGCCTTCTTAAGACCTTTTTGGCTCCTAAATTAAATTCACCAACTGTTCACTTTTTGTCCACTCACTTGGCTTTGCATTGTGTGGTAGTGCTGTGGGCTTCTTTAGTGCTCTTAAGCGCTTGTCTTTTTTCCAAACATTCCTAGTCTAAAACTCCGAGTTCCAGGGCTTCCATTTTTAATGCAGGTTATCTGTTGGATTGATCTTCTACTCTTACCTGCAGCAGTTGTTGACCACCATCCCTTCAGATCAATTTAGGAGGTGAGCTTCATACACAGCTATTTTTAGGTTTCGCGACCTATCAATGCGCGCAAGCGCTTTTAGCGGAGCGAGAATTCATGTCGGCAAAATCCTCTTCAAACCACGGGCTTTCAGCCGCGGTTTTCTTTAAGTTCACGTGAATCACGTGATTAAACATGCACGCGCATCGGCAGCATTTCTCCTGCACAAGGCTCGCAAAAGGCTCTCCTCCCTCCCCACATCAAAGGCATCAATCACCCTCCCACTGGCTTCCCCAGCGCTGCCCCGCCCCCTGCTTCACAGCCAGGCCATCTGTTCCCTGCCAGACCTCACACCTCCGTCACAGCATGCCTGTGTACTTCAAAGGCTTATCACTTCACACGGCCGCAGGCCGTGCAACCAAAGCACTTCAGTTGGTGCGCAGCCCCCCTCCCAGCACTGCCTTGTTACTCTCGGCAGCCGTGAGTCCCTAAACACTTTTTATATTTAATTAGCAGCAGCAGCATTTCTCCTGTGCTAGGCCACATCAAAGGCTCTGTGCCACTTTCACCCACACAGCACCACTTACAGACACGCAATGCCACTCACACCCACGCAAGCCCACTATCACCCACGCAACACCACACTCACCCACACAACACCACACTCACCCACGCAACACCACACTCACCCACGCAACACCACACTCACCCACGCAACACCACACTCACCCACGCAACCCCACTCACCCACGCAACCCCACTCACCCACGCAACCCCACTCACCCACGCAACCCCACTCACCCACGCAACCCCACTCACCCACGCAACCCCACTCACCCACGCAACCCCACTCACCCACGCAACCCCACTCACCCACGCAACCCCACTCACCCACGCAACCCCACTCATCCACGCAACCCACAATAGGTCTCGCAGTAGGAAAGTTGGAGCTATTGCTTTTGTAAATGACAAAGCCCTTTATGTTTTTAAAATGAAAACAAAAATAAAAGGCATTGTTATTTGCAATTGTGATGGCTCCAACTTTCCTACTGCGAGACCTATTGGCAACGCCAGTGCTTGTTTCTGTTGGTGACTGGACAAGAATCAGAATCAAATGTTCATTCACAGTTCTTGATCATTAACACAGACAATACAGCCCTTTGCAGTGTTGTGCAGTTTGCTAAATGTGTTTAACTTACTTTGTTGTAATTGCATGACATTTTGAGAAAATTACACGAAATGCAAATCCATGACCATATTGTGGTTAAAATAAATAGTTTTAAAACACCTACGGGGGCATCGCTGCACACGCTGCATGCTTGGACAGTTAAGTCTGGTGTGATGGGCATTTTGCCTGTTCAGTTCTTGTAGGAGGCTGGCTATGGTGCACATGTATTTAAGTGAAGCACCTTGCACTAATCCATACAAACATTATGCCAGTTTTAGTGGTCTTAGACAACATTAGAAAGGTCTCTAAGCCTTCAGGCTTAGTCCAGAAGGAGTATTAAGCAGCTTGTTTCACCAGATTTTATCATGTAGTGTAGGCTAAACGAAAATGAACTACAGTGTAGTTCTAAAAATAAGCTTGTTGCACAACACTAACACATTGGTATCTCTCCTACTCGGAGATATCAACACAAATAGACAAAAATACTTCAATTGCATAAGTTAAGTTTGCACAGTACACAGTGGTCTCCTGGGGTAGACCAAACCATATACTAAAAGTGGAATGCGAACTACAACCGAAGTCGAGACTTTGACCAGGAGACTCAGAAGAGCTGGGGACACAAAGAACCACCCAAGGTGAATAAGAAAGCACCTCAAGGCTTTTGGTCCGGAAGGACAATGGGTGCACAACCTAAAGTGGACACACTGATAGGGTAAAGCAAGTAAAGTGGTGCACCTGGGTGAGTGGAGAGCCCTAAAACCACTCAATGTTTGGTAGAAAACCACCAAAGAACAAGATTAACAGGTATTCCCAATGCACTCAAAAGTAAGAAATATGAATTATTAAAATTCAGACAAATAAACAGTGTACAAAGCTAAAGAGGGATGTGGGAATCTCCAGAGGAAGAGTGGTCCGATGGAGTCCTTTATTAAGTACAACAGCCAGCCGACATGGTTTCATCGCTATTGCGAATCCTCAGGGCTTTGTATGGCTGTGTTACACCAGAAGGTCGCTCCGTTGGTGATAATTCCGACCCAGCTGGGCCCTTGACCATAGACGAACAAGTACCAGTATAAAAGCTGTCGACCCTTGTATGCGATGAAAGTCTCTTGTAAATTGTAGCATGTAAGTCAAATCGGCACTTCTTAAGGAGGATATATACGGGTCTTGAGTATAAAAATCTTCAGCCTTTCAGGGGCTTCTAAACTGCTCATATGCAGCCAATGAGTCTGGTACGACTCACTGCTTCGAAAGATTGCCCGTTACCGGTCTGTGTGCAAACGTCGCCGCGTATTCTTCCGAGATGTGTTCCTGGGACCAGGAACACAGGGTGAGTACCCAGGTAACCCATGAAGGCTGTGTGCAGAGTGGAAACACAGCTGCATACTCAATAGAAGTCAACGGGAAAGTTGCACTTTTGAAGAAGGACCCCTCCCAGTGGACCCTGGAAAACCCCAGTAGAAGACAGAGTGTTGGAGAGTCAGCAGGAGGGCAAAATCGTGTCTGGGGTCAGCAATAGCACTAGCTTGCTGGCAGACCCTGGAAGGCTGTTACCAGGAGTTTTGGGGTCTTCCAGGAGTAGCCCCCAGTGCATGGAATCTACCTCCAACACCGCTAAATGTTTGGGTATGATTCCAAAATGTATGATACCAAACAGGCCCAAGTTTGGCACAATCACTATATAGTTAGCCATCGTGTAATAATGCATGGCCATTATATGTATCAAAGTGGCTGGTTGCACTTACAAAGTCGTAAGAAACTACTCTGGGTTTTATAGGCGGCGTCCCTGCTCATTCAGGGGCACCTTTGCACAGGATTGAAAGGCATTCCCTAGGGGTGACTTGTTAGTTTTATGTGTAGTGACCTCAGATATAACCGCAGATATAAGAAAACCTACCTGCCGTAAGTGGTGTTAGCACCAGCTTGCACAGGCTGCAATGGCAGGCCTGTAGTCAGTGTGGTCTTTCATGGGTTGCATAATACATGCTACAGCCCGTGGGAGACCCCTGGTGTACCAATGCCCTGGGTACCTTAGTACCATATACTAGGGACTTACAATGGTACACCTGTAGCCAATTGTGGTGGTACAGAAGTACTTACAAAGTCAAATTTAGGGTGGAAGAACAGTCAAATGAGACAAAAAACCAGACACCAGGCAAAATGTGGGGATAACCATGTTAGGATCCTTCCTTCCTACAGTTCTCCAGGGCTTTTTAGTGTGACAATTTGAAGACCCACCTCTGGTGAGAGATTACTTTGGTATCTACTTCAAGGCGAGGAATCCATGGCTAAATGTCTCTGTCGGATCAACCAGTTATTTACCCCAGTAATGCGTTATCTGGTAGAGACTCCGTCGAGCTGCACATTCTTTACCGACCCTTCCTCCATATTCTGCATACTGTATACTCCCAGCAAATTCTTCCGGACCTCACATTGGCACACAGGTTATTCCACCTTGCCCGAGTATTGGAACTTTCATAGATTCCCATGCTTTTGTATTATTCCCCGTCGTCGGAATGGGAGTCTTGGTAACAAAATAACATAGCAGTAGGTACAAAAGAGAAAGAAACAGGCCTAGGCCTCATTCCCTTTTGTAGCATATCCGCCTCTTTTTGTAAAAGAGACCAAACTAGGTTTTAGCCAATCAGAAGAGCCTCACCCCATAGAACCCTCCTGAAGGAACCTCAGAGCCTCAGATTTTCTACCACATGTTGTGCTTAGGGAGCTCCTTGAGCTCTGCTCAATCTCTACTCTTCAGAAGTTTTTTCTTCAGGATTTTTCTTCAGGATTGTTAGCTGTTCCATCCAGGATGTCTGAGAAGGAAGAGAAGAAAGCCCTTTTCAAGCCATGTTCCACCTGTGTCAAGAAAAGGCTTTTTGTTGAGGATACGTATAAAGATTGCATCTACTGACTCTATCCTGATCATAAGGCTGTGGACTGCAAGATCTGCTGCACCTTTTCAACCAAGACCCTCCGGGATCGTGAGGGTAGGCTTCTTACATGGCTCCCGAAGTTGAAGTCCAGGAAAGACAGTCTCCAGTGACAGTGAGGAATCATCAGCATAATCTTCTAGAAGGTCAGTCAAAAGGGGTAGGGGTTTCCCTTCTCCTTCTGTGGAGCATCCTTCTATGGCCTCAAAAAAGACCCCCAGAGAGTCTGAGAGCAAAGGTCCAGTCGAATCTCCTCACCATGGTGAAAAGGAGAGGGTGGGACCATCTACGCCTTCTTCAGTGAAGACTGATCAAGCCTTCAAGAAAACCTTCTCAGTCTTCAGGAAAGTCTGACAGAAGTACCAAGGCGTTGACGGTAAAAGCGCATCGACAAAGGCTTCGTCGACGAAGGAATTGAAGCCTACGCCTAAAATGGTCCTGTCGACGGGCTTGTTGACGGGACAATCTACGTCGACGAAGGAGTTGGCGACGGTGACAGCATCGTCGACTAAGAGGACGACGGCAGCAACGTCGACTAGGATGTTGACGACTGCAGCAACGTCGACGACTATGTCGACGACGGCAGTGACAACTAAGGGTTCGTCGATGGTGGTGACGACGACGACTGTCATCGTCGAGGGCTTCGACAACATTGGCGACTACGACAGCAGGAGCGTAGACGGTCTCGTCGACTCATCTGGTCGTCGAGTGTTCTTTCGTTGACGACATTTATTCCGTCGACTACGGCGGCAATATTAAAAACACCATTGTCTGATAGCATGGCTCCTGAGCAGCGAGAGTTTATGAACCTTCCCATAAATAAAGGAAGTTCTCTCCCAGGCTAGAGCCCCATCCACTAACAAGACTTACCGTCTCAAATGGAAAAGATTTTGCATCTGGTGCAGGAAAGAGGATGTTGACCCCTTCTCTTCACAACCTCATCAAATTCTGCCTCATCTTTTATCCCTGGCTAAGTCTTGACTGGCCCATTTATCCATAAAAGTTCATTTGGCAGCGATTTCTAGGTATAGACGTTCAGCATCTATACCTTCTCTTTGGTCTTCCAGAATAATAAAACAGTTTCTTAAAGGATTGTTTCGTGTCTATCCCCCGGTGAGGCCTCTGCCTCCTACGTGGCAATTGAATTTGGTCCTTACTCAGCTCATGAAGGGCCCCTTTGAACCATTACATCGATCAGACATGAAATTTTTTTCATGGAAGTTGGCTCTCCTTCTTGCCCTCACATCAGCAAGATGCATTGGGGAATTGCAGGCGCTCACAATCCAGGAGCCGTTTCTCCAATTCAAGAGAAATACAGTAATCTTACGGACTAATCCAAAGTTCATACCCAAGGTGCCCTCGGACTTCCACTTGAATGAACCTGTTATTCTTAAAGCTTTCTTTCCTCACCCTACTGAACCAGCGGAGAGGTAGCTACATTCTCTGGATGTACAAAGGTGCTTGAAGTTATACTTGGATTGCACCAAGGCAATCCGTAAATCCTCCCAATTATTTATTGCTTTTGGTGGTCCTCAGAAGGGCCTCCCTCTCTCGAAGCAAGGTATTGCAAGGTGAATTACAAGTGCTATTCTACATTGCCATAATACAGCGGGGAAGCCGCTGACCAGCAGGGTTAGAGCACATTCCACAAGATCAGTGGCTTCTTCAACAGCTCTCTTCGCGGGAGTGCACATCAAGGACATTTGCAGAGCCGCGACTTGGAGCAGTGTGCACACCTTTACAAAGCATTACTGCTTGGATTCCTTGCAACAGGAGGATACAGCTGTGGGCCAGGCGGTCCTGAGAAACCTCTTCCACTAATTGGTGAGCTTTCCTTGTCTATCCCACCTTCCTTTTATTCTGCACATTTTAGTTTTCATGTACTGATGACTATTGCTATGTTTATTTATACCACAAAATATGCTTATGGCTGACTGCTTGCTACTCTGATACAAAAGCATGGGAATCTATGAAAGTTCCAATACTGGGGCAAGAAAACAAGTTACTTACCTGTAACTTTGGTTCTCCAGTACTGGTAACTTGCATAGATTCCCATGCGCCCACCCATCTCCCCGAGGAAAGCTCAGCCGTCAGCAGATATGGTGACTGTTACACAACGGCTACGAAAATCTGAGGCTCTGAGGTTCCTTCAGGAGTGTTCTATGGGGTGAGGCTCTTCTGATTGGCTGATGCTTAGTTTGGTCTCTTTTACAAAAAGAGGCGGATATGCTACAGAAGGGAATGAGGCCTAGCCCTTTTTCTTTCTCTTTTGTACCTACTGCTATGTTATTTTGTTACCGAGACTTACATTCAGACGACTGGCGAATGATACAAAAGCATGGGAATCTATGAAAGTTACCAATACTGGGGAACCACAGTTACAGGTAAGTAACTTGTTTTCTTAGTTTGGCTCTGTGCTTTTGGTGCGAAAACTTGTTAAACAAGTAACTTGATTATCCTTTTCTTTCACTCCATTGATGATCATGGCTTTAACATTTGTAGATGTTGGTGCTACTGGTTCTTTTAGTTAAATAGTTTGGGACTCTCTGTTCCCATAGAAGGCCCTTAGAATCACTTGTTTTGTTTAAGCAGCAGTCGGAATGATTGCATCTGTACCAGTGTGGCTTGCTGTTGCACGGTTCATCAGTGAGTAACATTTAACATTGTTACTACTTATTTCCTTAAAATTAAGCCAATTGGTATACAGATCTTGCATGTCCATGCTGGTTTTGGCAGAGATGTGTGAAAATACCAACATGTCATGAAACGCCTGGTTTAATTTGCGTTGTCCTTTGTATAAAAACGAACTTGGAATGTGGATACTTGTCTGCAAAAGTTAAGCATAATGGAGATGAAAACATTGCCCTCCACCGGAACATACTTGCCTTGCCTGTTTGGCCATATAACTAGGAAACCAAAAGTATTTTATTTATAAATTTCTTTTGGAATAAGTCATTCCATGTTGGTGTTGGGCTGGTTGGAGGGAGAGGGGTGTTAAACATATTTATTTCTGATACTGAGAATTTAAAATGCACATTTGTTTCTTTCATTTGTTTTATTATCTGAAGTCTACATGTGTTAGTCATTGTGATGTGTGCCCCAGTGGTAATTTGCCTGGCATGAAATGGTGGCATGATGCCTTTCTGAGCTTGGCGTTCTTTTGAAAGCATGGATCTTCATTGTTGTTACAATGGGCCTAAATTGTTATCCACACTAATGTGTGGTGCCCTAAACTCATTCTTGAGTAAACCTCCGATTGTAAACTGTATATAATCTGTGCTGAAGCAGTGACCGATCCTGCTGTGCGAGGAACGGCTACCGCTTACCTGTACTTGCTCCATCCCACTTTGCTTCCATTCCTCTGGGGCCAGTGAACTCCTGCCATGCCGCCGGAACAGCCGACGGCTCGGCTTTTGCCTACATTGCCAAGGAGGCCCTGCGAGGCTCAGGCTTGTGACGTCGCTGGAGGGCTCCAGAGGCCCTTTTATTCGGCCTGGCCCTCCCCGCAGCTCGGGACACCGTGAGCCCGCCAGAGCCGTCCCGCGCCAGAAAGCCAGGCCAAGGCCATTTCCCTAACTCTTACAACTCGTTAGTTCGATGGTATACTGAAGTAAAGTGTGGACCTATGCTGAGAACTTCACAAGGTACTGTTTATCTCTTGTTCACATCACCTTTGCCAGTCTGAAGGACCCTCTGTTACCCCCCTTGGACTGCTAGTGGACTACCAGTGCTGATTGTTTAAACAAACCTATAGTTCTAGCAATAGAGGGGCGTATTGGTATGGGTAAGCGCAAGTCAATGGAAGAGGGAGGAGGGGGAGCTGAGGCTGGGAATTCTTCTAATCCCTGGAAAGGAAAGAAGGCAAGAAAGGCGACTAAGCATGCTGCTTCCAATTGTGCCCTTGATCGCATTGATAGCCTTGTAGAAGAGTGTGAGGTAATTTTAACCACTGAATTTAACACCCATGCAGCTGGGGCTACAGCTCAACAGAATGAAGGTGGGTTGGAATTTGAGGGTATTGTCTCCCCCGCTATTCCTGCTATGTTTCTCTCAAAGCAGAAAGGCTCAAATTGAAGTGATTCTATGACTAGGGGCACCCTACTTCCAACAAAAGAGTATTATAACCAATGGTATTGACAACTCCCTGCTAGCTAATGGCAGCCAGTTTTTAACATGTGTGCCAATAGTCCCTTGCACCAATAGATTTTCTGTTTTGGCGAATGTGCATAGTGAGAGCTCCATCCACAAACGTCGCAACCAAATGGATCAGTAATGGATGCCATTTTAAATCATCCACCAAGTCATGTCCTAGATTCCCAAACTCAATCTAGTGGTAAGGGCAGCAACGACCCACAAGATATTTAAGACCTAATGAATTTAGTATCTCTTCTGAGGGACGAGATAGTCTATGAAGACCCTGATTCTAAATGTATCTGCTATGGTAGGGCCTGTACCTAACGGTGGTGCATGCACTCTGTTAAACTCTAGTATAAATGACGCCAATCCCTTTCCTTTGAAAACTGGTAGTAGCATGGCAAACCCGTTGGTTATCGGAAAGACAGTGGGTGGGGGGTGTAAAGTCCCCTCCTCCTATAGTGAGGTGGCTAAGACCAGAAAACCCACGTCTCCCCCAAATGCCCAAAACAAACAATCAATATGCTCCATAAATAGTGAAGACAATTCAGGCGAAGGTAGCTGAGAAGGAGCGTTTGTTAGTTGGCAATAAGTGGGGCACCTCCTCCACGGCCACTTATGAAGATAAACTTCCAATTAGAAGGGAGGGAGTGAAAATAAGTGGTCCACATAGAGTTAATAAAATCTATATGACTAATATCCTAAGTTAGCTGCAGCGAGAAAGTATGAGAGTGCTGACTCCCTGACTAATAAAGCTATCCATTGGCTACGTTATGTCAGGGGGTGCCGATCTGTAATCCGGGATGACATTACTTATGCGAGCAGGTTCACTTCTCCTCTGAGCAATATGATTGTATTGAATTGACATTACGGTCAGAGACAATGGCCGAGAATTTATTTGCTCTTGAGTTGAGAACCAGCCCCCGAGCACATTCGTGTATTGTTAAGGAAGACTCCAACTCGTCCTCCGGTTCATTCCCTCCCGGGGCAGAGGCCATGGGGTAGTACTGGAAGCTCTGGGCTGGAAAGCATTGATTGACTTCCTGGTATACATGCTCAAAGTCTTGCCAGTCTTAGTGTTGGGAATCTTGGGTGGAGAGACACTGCCGGTTACATTCCCGACAAAAGACTTCTGTCAAGTGATGGTGTAGAGGACCAAACTGGTAACGTTGTTAATGCCAGCAATACCCCGGAAATGAAACATCTGCAAGGGTTTGGAATCTGTCTGGTTAATTGCTTGCCTGCTAGTGCCGATAGCTTGCAGGCGGATAACATTATTATCTCTAGTGGTTCCATTCAGGGGAGGTCTTCAAATGTAATACAATCAAATGATCTCTCTAATCCTGGACGAAAGAGCCAGCCCAGGACAAATCTTCTAAGTGAAGGAAATAACTTACTACACATAGGCCACAACCTTATGGGGGGCTCACTTATCATGAAATGTAGCAGGTCTAGGTGCCAAAACACTATTACCGTAATGGCTGACATTCATTTGTGAATTTGATGTCTGTATTTTCCAAGAGACTTGGTTGCCCGAACCATACCTTTGCCCGGGTTACTTAAATTTTTTTGTACCTGCAATTAAAGGCGCCAAAAGATGCTCAATGGGTGGCCTAACCATATGGGTGCACCAAGCATTGGCTCTGACCATCAAAGAATTGTCCTCAAAGAGTTATGACATCCAGGCAATAAGACTGGATCTGGGTCCTTTTTATAATGTCTATGTTAGGTGTGTTCTGTGGGGGTAAGTCTCAAGTTATAGCGGCTTTGGATTCCCTCCTCGAGCTTCACTCGATACAGTGTGATCGTTACGGGTGATTTAAATTCAACTTTTGAGCCACTGGCTACTCCAGATTGGCATCTTACTGATGATGAGGATAGCCAATGGGGGTTGCCAAAACTGGAACTCAACCCTGTTAAAAAATGGACAGAGGTCACTGACCTCCAGGTGGACTGATGCCAGCAATATTAACTGCCCGGCTTGTGGGAGACACAAGGAAACAGAGGCCCATCTGTTCTTCGCCTGCCCTGTATATGCTACCCCTAGGCGAGTTTGACTTACCCCAATTTGCAAATTACTGGGCACAAATAGAAGCTCTGAAGCAGAGACAGCCTGGTTGCCTTGGGTATGCTAACGTTGTTGGAAAACCCTGTAGAAGCCTCTTTCCCATCTAAAAATATCTTAAAGGAGAATTACTGGGAACAGACTGCTTATAATGTTTGGAGCAGCACTGATTCATCTACCATGGCGGGGATTTTTCTAGAGATAAAATGTACTCCCAGGCTTGAATCCTATTGGGATACTATCCCCAAGCTTAGGGATAGGAAGCTCTATTTTCAGCTTAGGGCAGGATCATTACCCCTGAAGTCACTGACCTCCAGGTGGACTGATGCAAGCAGTATTAACTGCCCGGCTTGTAGGAGACACAAGGAAACAGTTGCCCATCTGCTCTTCGCCTGCCCTGTATATGCTACCCCTAGGCGAGCTTGGCTTACCCCAATGTGCAAATTACTGGGCACAAATAGAAGTGCTGAAGCAGAAAGGCTTAATCGCACCAGTACTCTGCTATTTATTTCAATAGCGGTAGCCAAATACTTAGGGTGGGTGTTAAGGCAGAATTCAAATTTGGGGTAATCTCTTGTGAATAGCAATTCTAATTTATTTAGTTTGACCATGAAGTATGATTGACTAACTAGAATGTGTCTATCTGATTTTATTGTTATTGAAAATTAGTTTTAACCAACTGTTACTAGCTGACATGAATTTCTATTTCTTCCATTTGCTCAGATTGTATATTTTTTAATCTAATTCTTTTAAATATGTCAATTTCAATTAACTTACTGTTTAAATCCTGTATGTATCAAAGATGTTTGTCTTCTGCTTTTATGAGTATATCTCGAATTAAGCTATTTTGGATAATCTGCGCTTGTGGTGCTAGGATTTAACCTTGTAAAGTTCTGTTGGAATTAGCTTGTTCATTTGCATGAACTAGTCTAAACTACACCTAGATTTTAGGTGTATGTGCAAGGGTTGTGACTTTAACTCTATGGAGTGTTTCTTTATTGAGTAGTACAGTGTTTTCCCAAGTCAAACAGTGTTACAATAAGTCAGAATCCTTTGCATTTTTTCAAATCAAGTTCCACTTGTGCTTGCTGCATAGTATTCCTACACAGTCAAAATATATTATTTGACTTAATATGCTGAACCCATACTTGTAGGGTGAGTCCACAGCATTTCAATGCTCCGAAAGACAAGTTACACAGTTACCAGGTGTTTTTAATCCTGACCAGCTTGTTGCCTGCTTAGAATAGTGATGCACTTGGGAAACACTAGTTCGACCATTCATGCTCCAGATTGGGATGAATACTAATATTGAAAAACTACATGAATGAGCAAGCTAGCACTAACTATTGTGTCTCGTTAGTACTTAAACATTTATGCGCCTGCATCTAAGATTGTGCAGATCATGAACCAAATTGTCTGGTGGTGAGGGCACCTATGTGCTCAGCATCACTTGCGGGTGTTCACCAGCCTCTAAGAAGTTAGCTCCGCTCCGATAACTAGAAAGGTTTATTGAAAACTGTAACGGCTCAACCCTACTTTTAACTGTACTAGCTAGTTACCTATGTTTTAAGTAACTTTTGTTCTTAAAATTAAACAACTGACTGGATATTGAAGTTGAAGATTTACTGACCTTATGTTACTTACAGCCTTTACTACATCCTGTCACAACCTCAAAATCTAGAGACTTGAGTGCCCAAAGAGGGTAACTTGGTTATCTGCTTAGTGATTGGTAGAATAGCCTTGCTACGCCAATGATAAACATTAGTCGCACAAAATACTTCCCAGTAGACCGTGGTTGCCCCAGGATCTCAAAAAAAGGCCTCCGTCATCTGTTAAAATGTTATCTTAAAACTACACTTCTGAATATGGAAATACTTCATTTGTGGTGGTAATCGTGGTTGATGAATCCTTTTGAAAAAGTGAATTTGATACTTTGCTTGAAATTATTGCATATGGAGCTGTCATACCATTACCCAGAATTATTTGATGGTTGGTTTTATCTTCAGTTCCTCTGTGAAAGTGGTAAATTCATGCATGCTTCAATTTATTTTATTTATTTTATTTTTATACTTGGAAAGTTATTTACAAAATGCAATAAAATGTAGGAAAGCAGGAGATTGCTTTTTGTTTAGAAGGGGTGATTGCTTATTTGTGATGATTTCAGCAGATAAGCTTGCTGATGTGTTGAAACAGTAGCCATTTAGAAGAAGTTACTGATTGATGAACCACAAACAGAACTTTTGCTGATTGAGCGTTTTTTGTGTGTGATTTTGATTGATATTCAACTGCTGTGTTTTATGATTATAATTGTTGAAGTTAGGAAGTTGGTGCTCTACATCAAACATAAGTCTACAACCACACACGTATATGCTTCTTTTCTGGGGTGAAAAAAGTTTGAGTGGCTGTATTATAAGCAGTTGGGGGTGCTTAAAGTGTATTATGCAAATCATGTGGGACATATCTGTTATTGCGTTCTATTAAGTAACTGGCAATGTTGTATGCCTTTAGGTATGATTTAGTGTAATAATGTGATTGTCCTAGAGATCCTAATGTCAGTTTGCTTGTACATAGTCTACTTCCTTTAAACTATTTCCTCTCATGAGCTATATTTTGTGCCATTAGTTGGTTATGCCTAGGCTGTGGGGTTTTAGGTTTAAACCTATAATAACTGATAAAACCCCACTGGAAGAAAAATACCCCTCACCAGTGAAAACATATAAACACTGAAAAAACACCTGCACAACCACCAACTAAATGCCATTCAAAGAAAGGAAAAAGAAAGTGAAAGTCATTTTGTTATTACTGAAGGGGTCAATAAAATGTAACTTTGTTATACAAGCTAGCAGTAAGAAAGACTGGCTAACATTATTCTGCTTGAGTTTTGTTCTTTAAGGATGTCACTAAAATATTGTTTCGTCTTCCTTTTACTTTTTTCAGTTTTATGGCCTTTGGTCTAAAGATGCAGGGTTTAGTTTCATGTTTTAGGTCTAGTTTAATTATTTTATAAACTGTAGAGAATCAGGACATATCAAACTCATATTTGATACTTTGGCTGCATTTGATTCTTTCATTGATAGGTAAAATGGCAAGTTTCATAAAAATCTTTCCATATGAGTCATCACATTTACTCACAGAGAATGGGTAAAAACCCTTAATACATCAGACCATGGTTTCTGGTGGGTCATTATTGATAGTAGGTGAACTGCCAACACCTCAGGCTTTAAACATTAAATGCAAGGTATAATGACAAGTATATATATCACCAAGCATCTGGGATAGTGGTATAAACGTGGCACAAGACTTTTGGAAAACATGGAACGCAGTGTCACTTGTTATGCTCTGCAAAAACGGTTCTTTCCAAGTTCAACAAAGATTGGAGTGATATTGTTTGTATTTGCAGTGAGTCAGCTAAGTATATAAAAAAAATTGTGTGATGACCTGTCAAAATTGATAACCGAGCTGAAGTGATTCCCTGTAGGAGATCCTTGCCACTTGTTAGATGGTATGCTGAAAGCCTCTTTACAGTCTTCAGAGTTAATGAGGGATGCTATTGACTTTTTAGTCCAATCTGGTGCACTGTTTTCTTATGCCCAGGAAATAAAACGCAAATATTTATCATTTCGTGCTTTATGTGGCATCAAAGAAAGAGTCATTCCAACTGTGTCCCTTTGCTGACGGTTCTCAGCACAAGAGGCTATGAATGCTGAGAGGGCCTTTTCACAGATGTTTACATGGGAAGGAAAGCGCAAGCGCACATGACCAAAGACTCACTGAAAAAGTATTGCATGGTGTGCTACAATAAGATTTGCAAAAATCTCTTTGTACCTCATATACACTATACATACACACTCTATATACCATGTTCTTTCAGTGCAGAAAGCAAGCAATGATAAAAGCATAACGTTCCATAAACACCGGAAAAAAACTTTTTCTGTTGTTTTTAGTGGCATGAAAATGTGTAACCACTGATAACTGTTTTTTAAGATATTGAAAACACTGAAAAAACCCCACCAGAATTTACCAAAAATAGAAACTGAAAACAGGACAGCCTAGTTATGCCCTATTTAGCCCACTACTACTTACTACTTTACTATTTTTTGTTGTTGTAGGATATTGTGTCTGCCTTGGAAGACAGGTTGCGCCCCTTAGTTCAGGCAGAGTTGTCTGTGTTGGTGGATGTCCTACACCGGCCTGAGCTTCTCTTTCCCGAGCACACTGATTCCAGGAGAAAATGTGAAAGTGGAGGGTTCATATGCAAGTGAGTAAAGTTTTGGGACAAAGCAAATTATCGTTGATATTCTTGTTTTTCTTGACTTGTAAAGTTTGAGGTGGTCCGTGCTGTTTGAGAGACTGAGTAATTTACTCTTCTGATGGATACATCTGCCAGTTGATTCATCACCTTGTGAATATCCCCTGCACCAGCAGCATTCGGAAATTTTTCGTAGCTCTCCATGCCGACTAGGACGTAGTCTCAGAAGCATGGATCTGCTGACATCACCAGAGCCATAAGAGAGCCTCGTTGGCATTATGACGTCCGTTCCCTTTTTTCGGCACTGTCGACTCCAACGGTTTTTTGGGACTCCATGGTTTTCTTGTTACTTTGTTCTTCTGGATTGTGTTTCTGGTCTTCTCATGTTTCTTCTTGAAGATATAATTGAGGAGGTCCGGGTTCAAGCAACACGATTGTGTCTGGTGTCTGTCGTTGGATCACGACGTTGAGTGCGGCGCTTGCTGTCGCAAGATGAACCCGAACGCCTTAAAGGTGAGAGAGGCCAAGCTGTCCATGGCGAAGATGAGGAAGGAGTAGAGAGGTCTGAGCAGGTCCAGGTCGGGTTCGAAGTAGACGTCTGGTCATGCTTCAAAATCAAAGAAGCATAAGAAGAGGCACTTCTCTCAACGCCGTTCAGATAATCACCCGGCTCCGAAATAGACTTCTCCAGCTCCTCTGCATCGTAAGGACTATGTCTCTCCTTCTCCCTCTGGCTCGAATGAGGGTTCTCCTGTTCGTTCGGCTTCGCCTGCAGCCTCTCCGGGGTCGTTCCTGTCCTGAAGGTCCTTCGCCTGCTCGGTCTGTTTTGCTTCCTGCATTTTGTTGGTCAACCATGCACACTGGCACATAAGGGCACTCCAGTGGTGCCTCCGCAGGCAGTGGTATCAGCACAACGGAGATCTCAGGGAGTCTGTGAGGATCTCCAGAGAAGCTGCAGTGGATCTGTCTTGGTGGAGCGTGGAGGGCAATCTGTCTCAATGAAAGCCCTTCCATTTACCTCCATCGGTGGCCGCAGTGATAATGTTTGCATCCACCTTAGGATGAGGTGCTCATCTGGGGGACCTGGAGATCAAGAATCTATGATCTCCAGAGGAAAGGTTGCTTCACATCAACCTTCTAGAGTTACGGTCGATACGTTTGGCGCTCAAGGCCTTACTTCCCTTTGCGGTTAGTCGTTTCAAGTCCTGACGGACAACCCTATTGCGATGTGGTATGTCAACAAGCAGGGAGGAGTGGGGTTGCATTGTCTCTGCACAGAGGCTCTGCGTCTTTGGTTCTGGGTTCAGGACCATTGGATTTGTCTGATGGCAAATCATCTGGCCGGAGTTCTGTGCGTGCAGACAGTCTCGGCTCTCTGCCGATCAGGAGTGGAGGCTTCATCTGGAGGTGGTTAGTCACGTCTTTCAGACGTGAGGAACTCCTCGGGTGGACCTGTTTGCCACTCACAAACGCTCACTGCCTGTCATTCTGCAGTCTCTAGTATCTGATGCAGGGAACTTTGGGGGACGCGTTTCAGTTGAGTTGGGGTTCACAACTCCTTTACACGTTTCCTCCCATACCTTGATTCCTCTGGTTCTGAGAAAGATTCGCCAAGACCGAGCCCAAGTCATTTTGATTGCCCCAGATTGGCAAGGAGGGTGTGGGTGTACAGATCTTCTCCACCTCTCCTCGTGCCCTCCGCTCAGTCTCCCTCTCAGGTTAGACCTCCTCTCGCAGTCGCAGTGGCAGGTTCTACACCTCCACCTCCAGAGCTTACACCTTCATGCCTGGAGATTGAACGGGGCAACCTGAATTCTTTCTCTCTCCCGCCTGATGACGTTGATATTTTATCAGCCAGGCGACACTCCACCAAGTCTATCTATTCCTATAGGTGGTCCAAATGTGTCCATATGTGTGGGGAGAGGTCTATCGATCATTTAAGGGCTCGCTTATCCAACATCCTTCAGTTTGCTCTCTCTAGCCCAGCATGGCTTTGCTGTGGCTACTGTGAAGGGCTATTTATCGGCTTTGTTGGAGTTTGTTTGCCGGATCAGCCGTCTTTGTTCAAGTTGCCCATTGTGTTAAGGTTCATTAAGGGCCTTACTAACAAGTTTCCGTTCACTCTCTTTATTGGGCCTCAATGGGACTTAAATTTGGTCTTAACCTTCTTGATGGGTTCTCCCTTTGAGCCCTTGCACAAGTGTCCCTTGAGACTATTGTCTTTTAAAACTGTATTTCTTGTTGCCATTACTTCTGCAAGGAGGTTAAGTGAGCTTTAATCTCTGAGTTCGAAACCTCCGTTCTTGACCATTCATGCTGATAGAATGGTACTCTGGACCAGGCCTGCTTTTCTGCTTAAGGTGGTAAGTCCCTTCCATCTGGGGCAGTCCATTACCCTTCCTACCTTCTATCCTCCCCCTCACCCTTCTAAGTAGGAGGAGCGGCTTCACCGTCTGGACCATAGAAGGGCAGTGAGATTTTACTTCAATAGGACTAACGACTATTGTGTGGATGACCAGCTCTTTGTGGGCTTTGCTGGCTGCAGGAAAGGCAGAGTGGTGCACAAGCGCACCCTTTCCAGATGGATTATCTTGTGCATCAAGATCTGTTACTCTTTGGCCGGTAATGATCCTCCAGAGGGTATAAGAGCTCACTCTACCAGAGCAAAGTCTTCAACATCTGCCTTATCTAGAGGTTTTCCTGTGGAGGACATTTGTAGCACTGCAACTTGGGCCTCCCTCACTTTCGCGAAGCATTACAGCTTAGATTCCGAAGTGAGGAGGGACGGTCACAATGCACATTCCTTCCTACAGGACTTTTTGGTATAGAAGGGTGGACACCCTCCTCTGGGAGTGGGGACTGCTCTTGGACTCTATTCACAAGGTGAGGAATCCACTGGCAGATGTATCCATCAGAAGAACAAGTTACTTACCTTTGGTAACGCTCTCTCTGGTGGATACAGTATCTGCCTGTGGAATCCTCACTGACCCACCTGCCTACCCGTTGTCCACCCTTGTATACCTTCAAAAGTGACTGTTATAATATCTGTTACTTTCTTGTGAAGTGTACTATTCTATTTGCTTTCCTGCATTGATTTCACACTGTCTGTGTTGGTTTGAATACTGTGTACTAAGTATGCTGTATGTATATGTCGGTCCGTCCGTGTGCCTCGGAGGCCCGGAAAAAAAGGGAGGAACTGACGTCATTACGCCGACGAGGCTCTCTTATGGCTCCGGTGACGTCAGCGGAGCCGCGAGCGGAGCCATGCTTCTGTGACATCGGCGTGGGGAGAGAAAAAAATTCTGAATGCTGCTGGCGCAGGGGATATTCACAAGGTGAGGAATCCACAGGCAGATACTGTATCCACCAGAAAAAGCATTACCAAAGGTAAGTAACTTGTTTTTTAATGCTACAGCTGAATTTGTTGCCATGGCTTCAACCTATGGGTGATCTTGAAACTGTTTTTAGAGAAATGGTTGTAAAAGCGTCCTGCCATTATAGATGGTTTTAGATTTCTTCAGGGTAGAGCAAGTGCTCTCCCTTGGCGGAAAAACACTAGCCTAATGACCTCAGCCTAGTGAAAATCCATTTTGATGAATGTCCAAAATGAAGAAACCAATTTCCTAAAAATGTCTTCTATCAGTCGCTGCATCAGAAAATTTGTAACTGGGATGCAAATGCACATGAAAACAGGGAAGGGGGAAATGTGCAGCCTTAATGAGAAGGGGGGGGGGAGCGGCACTAAGGTAGGAGTGGGCTTTAGTGGTACTAGGGTGCAGGTAGGGTTCAGATGTTATGGGACCGAAGCAGGGTTTAAAAGTATGAGTGCATAAGTAGGGTTTAGTAGTGAAGTATAGGTATGGTTTATTGGTACAAAGATAGAGGTTGTGTTTATAGGTGCTAGGTCTATGTAGGATTGGAACTATTAGGGTGTTGGTAGTGTTAGGTGTATTGAGTCATAAGTAGATTGAGGCGGTTTTGACAGGGGTTATGCAGGGAAAATTGTATTTGGTTATGTAGGTGTGACAGTATTAGAATATAAGCAGAGGTTAAGGACAAGGCCGAAGAAATGTGTCGGGTTGGTATAGGGAAAGAGGGAAAATGGCTTGGTATCCAAAGCTCCTTAAAAAAGATCTAGTGTAGATGGAAGGGAAAAGTGGAGGCCTACCGTGTGAAAGGTAACTAAGGCTACTCTGTGATCTGGAGAATAAACAGAGCATGTAGTAATTTATATTACAAAAAGGAAGGACATTCAACTGGATAAGTGCAACACCCAGGAAAGTTCATGCATTTGTAAAAATTGAGGATGTAGGTATGTGTACGAAGTTTCAGCACAGCAGGTTTCCTTAGGTACATTTTTCTACAGAATCTTATGCAACCAGTTTAAGACTCGATTTGTTTAATACTCCTGTACAGTGGTTGCAATGCTGCTTTTTTTAAATGCTCCCTTCACCGATTACCTATATATAGGAATATCCCAACATCAGACAGGATTTTCTGTATCATCAGTGGACGCCAAGTGACTGCAGTAGCACCTGCTGAAGCACCCTCAAGGTGCCACCGGATGTTAAAGCGTGGTTTCCTAAACTCTCCACACAGTATCTGTGATGTTTATTCATTTTTCACTGCACCATGAAGGATCGGTTTCAGAATTCACCTATGTTGGGGTTTTGATTTATTTTTTCTGTCTGAATTTTGCTACACTTTCGTCTTTAGAAATATGTACTATTCTGCACAGGAATTCTCACCGCTTCTAGTCCTGCTAGGACTCTTATGTCGCCATACATGCTCACTTCCCTTGAATCCAAGAGAATTTGGCTGACCGGCCTAGAAAATGCTAAGTTGTAAGATGCCTTTCTCAAGGCGGAGTTTGTTTCCAAGCGCATCAGAGGTCTTGTCCTCCTTTGCTGCCATTGTGGCTAAAGTGGTAGAGGTACTGGACATTTTTCTCACCACAGCAGAAACGAGAACTAATGTCTTCATAGAGATCTTGTCTTTTGCCACTCGGAAGCCCCTTCACAATCTGCTACTAAATCCTATTGTGACCTTATGGCCAAGACGCACTTCTGCCTGTGAGCTGACAAATGCAACACATTGTTTATTGACATCCGCCTGGTCTCAGCTGAGTTCTTTGGCGCCCAACCTTTCAGTTAGTGTGGTGGCTTGCTCCTCATTGGTCAAAACTGAACACATTGCTGTAGATGCTTTCTGGATTTGAAAAGGCTAGATGCTTCTTCGAGCTCATCTGTAATAGCATGAGAATGTCCTAGCATGGATTGAGCTCGAATTTGAATGTTTTGAATGAACCTGCACTCTCCATGGGCACAACTTTACTAATCAGAAAAACTATCTACATAAGGTAAACTGGGCTTTCTTGATGTTCAGGAACTTTGCTAGACATGGTTTTTGATGCCAAACGTTGAGGTGCTAGCTGATGACATCCATGTGAACTTGAAGCAGGAATATGGCTATTGCTTGAACTCTTCTCCTCCTCATCCCAAGAACTTTCCAGCTGTAATCATGGAAGTTCTGAGAACATAATGTGCATCTTTGGCTGCCTCCATAGTTGCCTCTTTCTTAACAGCAGCAATACTTCAGGTTTCTAATCAAGGTAGAACTGGCTAAAGGACCTCACCATGTGCTCCCACACCACCTCACCGAAATCCAGCCAGCCTCCACCATTGAGCTTAGGAATTGGTTGGGGTCATTGCAGTACTCTGTCTGGCCTCATATTGTGGAAGTTATTTTCTCTATACGCCATCCTTACAAAAAAATTGTTTAGTCAAGATTTTTGTGGTGCATTGTAACATGTGCCAAAGAGATTTTATGTTTAAGGCACAGTTGTCCGATTTCTTGCAGTTGGTGCTCTCCTTACCCAAACTTGCTATGTCTGTGCTCTAGGCTATGTAAAAGATTTCCTACAAGTTAATAATCTTTTTATATTTAATATTAGTCTTCATTAAACAAAACTGAAGTTATGGGGATTTAGGTCTGACCCATACTTTTCCTCATCAGTTCATCTCGTTTTAATAGGATCTGACTTCGTCCTCCCTTTTCATGGGGGTACACTTTGAGCCAATGCCCTACTGCTCAGATACTTTTTACTTTAAAGAGTCTTCTGTACACTTGATGATTGACCTGCAGTCCTTTTGGCTCATTCTCTGTTCACCTTTTTTATTTAGGACAAGTTGGTACTTTGGACGTTTGCCTCCTTTCGCCCCTTATTGTTTACCCATTGCATGTTGGCTATTCCATCATTTTGCTTATGTTCTCTTCTACTCAAACCAAGGAGTAGGAGAGTGTTCATTGCTTGGGCCCAGGGTGAGCTTTGAGTTTTTACATTGACAAAACTAGGGACCATCATGTTTATTGATTGTTCTAGGTCTGTCACAAGAAGGTCAAAGCAGTTAAGAAAAGAACTACATCTGCTGAACAGTTTTTTAAAACACATTGCCCTATGCACTATAAAGAGCAGACCAATGGCGTCTGGGTGCATTCCACCAGGGCTCACTTTCAGTGTCTTCCAGTGGTGATCCTATTTGGATATTTACCCAGCTGCGACCTGGGCTTTGGTCCATACCTTGGGAGGTGCTACTGTCTGAAGTCTCATGTCTTCTGGGAAGGTTATTTCGAAAGGTCCAATTTGTGTGCAGCTCTCCAGTTTACCACATTGTGGTACAGATTCAGAACGTAAGGAACCTGCTAGCAACTAAGTATGCATTAGAAAAATAAGTTACTTAACTTTGGTAACTTTATCAGGGAGCACACTCTCAATCCACAGATTCTTCATCCAGTGTGTGCTTCCATGTTCTGAGCGGTCAAGGTGATTGTTAATAAGGTTGCAAGTTAGTTTTGCTGTTGTGTACACTGCCATCTGTCGGTCATTATGTTGACCTCATCTTCACCTCGGAGTGTGGGGGAAACTGAGAATTTGTAGAGTGACACTTTACATGGCTCTGATATGGAACGGTCACCTGCTGTGACTGGGGAGCTATTGCCAGTTATCTCATTCATTCTTGCCCCTGAGCAGTTTCAGAAGGTAAAGTATTGGCTGGATAGTTGCCATCCGTAGCCCTGCCACCATGCAGCCACTTTGCTCCCCTGAAAGAGGCTGCTCTGGGAACATGTGATTGGGAATCCAGATGGAGGTTCCAAGGAATAGGTGTCCACCGCAAGCTGGACTTGTTTTGTAAACTTGTTCTTGTTAATGGGAAGTTTAAAAATGACTGTGGTTCACAATGTTCAAGCCTCAGAGACTTAATTTAGGAGGGTCTTGGTCTGGGAACAATCAAAGGTTATATAGTTTAAATCAGCTGGCTATTCGAAAAAGGATCCTTGCATGATGAACTTGGTAGCTGAGGGTTCTGTAAGGGTCCAAATGTGGAAACACCTCTTTAAAAAGTGAGTGGTTAAACAATGAAAGCAATAGAACTTGAGCTAAATCTAAAACCATGGTTAAAAGAGTTTTGCGTGCAACACAACCCTAGCTCACTAAAAACATGGAGTATGGTTGCTCACTCTACAGGCAGCAGTGATGACTACTAACAATTTGCAACTTGGTGTTTTCTATACATATACATGTGCTCACATGGATCCCTATCGGAAGCAACAGAACCAATTTGCAGTGTTAAATGAGGGAAAATAAATGCAGATAGGGGGCAGTGGAGGAAATCGGGATTTCTAACCATTCAAGAAAGCACCTTGCTAGAAACCCCTTGACCAGAGAACCTAGCGCCGGATAGCAATGAAAGGATGCACAGCTGCTTTGTTACAAGATTCCTATAATTATAATTATAAGTTTAACTAGTGCAAATAAAGTCTAACTGTTTTGAGGTGAAGCAGTCTCCGCATCAGTATCCTTTGCAGGATGGCAAAGGAAGAACTAAAAAGACATCTGGCCACATTCTTCTCGGGGAGGTGCTGCAACTTCTACCACGGCTATCTAATTTATGTGAGTTAACCTGGACTGTTGTCCTTTCTTTGAATAAACCTTTTGTTCTATTTTGTCTGCTTGTCATGAGGTTCGTTTTGGTCAGATAGGGGAGAACCGTTTTTTTCTATAAGTGCCTTACTCTACACCCGGTCTTCCTAGGTCTGTGCTGTTGAGTGGGTCCATTCATTAGACGCAAGTCTGCTAGTACACATACCCATTAGAAGATCAAGTTTCTTTCCTTTTTTTACAGTCTTTCGGTTGGAAGTTCTAACGTCTGCTGTTTCACTAGTACCGGCCACCCTCTTCTAAGTACAGACTGGTGTTTTTCACTACTTTGCTTTTCCTAACACTTTCCAACTCTTTAGAGTATAGGAAACAGGAAACCCTATGCAGTTGCCCTCATCTTTGTGAAGCAATGACATCACTTTCAGACAAGGTTTGCCCAGGCACAACATAACGACCAATATTTGAAAGATTTTTAGATGCAGACTGGTGCTTAGAGATCTTAATCGGAAGACTCACAATCTCCTGAAATATTAACGATTCCATATTTAATACAGTTGTGTGTTTTAGTAATTTGAGCTTTTAGGCAGACTACCCTGAAGGGGATCTCATATGAGCAAAAGTCTGTGTAGGGCGGCAGTTATTAATGCTTTCCTTCTAGTCCTTCATTAGCCTCTTTGGTTGGTCCCTTTGCTATCCTGTATTTGCGCAGTGGCGCTGCAGACCGTTCTACAAAGATACATGCTCTTAGGATGTTCAGCTCGACCTAAAGGCCATAAAGTCTCAAGATGGGACTGGAGCAGCCATTTCCCTGAGCCACTTGCTGTCCTTCTGGTAATCTTTTTCTTAAATCACTTACTCAATTCCGCTGTACGGTGGAAAGTTATTTGCACCTCTTAAGGACATTGGAAAACCGTGATTTATTTTCAGCGTCGGTGACTGTTTTGTACTTCTATGACAATTGGGAGATACACGCAAACCCACGGAACGTAATCCTCGATTTTTATTAGTGTCAATAGGATTTCTTGGTACTGCAGAATCCTTGGAAATCCCTGTGCTAATGTCACAAGCAGATGTAGTTTTCAGAGCATACCTGGGAATCTCCCAATTTCCTAGTGCCAGAGTGCACCAGGAGTCCATATTCCCTCAGGCATCCCTAGTTGGTCTCCATGGAAAAGTGGGGTATCCACCCTCATAGCCTGGTTGCCCTTACCCCCTAGAACCACAGTCCCAACCTTCCCCCAAGCCATGCCCCTGCTCACCACGGTAATCCAGCTGTCCCGTAAGTAAAGGTTAATATCTCTTGCAGGAATGCTTGATTGACAATTGTAATAGCCAATGTTTTGTGTCTGAATTAAACTATGAAGAAATACGAGCTCAAATAGCTGTTTACCTTAATGTGCTGGAGTTAGTTGTCCTGCAGCAGGAAATGAATCCTTGTTACCTTTTGTGACTGTCAACCAGGTTAATTAGACACACTAAGCAGCTGCTGGAGGAGAATGAAGAGAAATTGTGCATCAAAGTATTGCAGACGCTCCGGGAGATGATGACCAAAGACCGGGGCTATGGAGATAAGGTAAAGTGCAATTTATGAATTTTTACACCGACAGGAGATTTTACCTTTACTGTGTACAAGTAGGATTCCATGTAGCAAACCAAGATTGCAAAAACATTGTCAATGTCTGTATTTGTGCACTGTTCACAGGACCCCTCTCTCGGTCTGCATTGCAAGTGATCAGTTGCGCTATTATTATTATATGGCTGTCAGCGCTTGAAATGGAAAAATAGAAGTGCAGGTACTCTATACCAGAGTACCTGCTTGTTTCTGAGATGTGCCGGTACGCTCCAATTAAAATTATAGCCTTTCTCTTGAAGTGCCGGTACTCTCCCTCCCAAAATAAAAAAGTGCCGTTACTCCGTACCAGACAGTACCGGCCCATTTAAAGCACTGATGGCTGTCATACAGAGCCATTAGCGTGAAATGCTAAATGATGCTAAATCCAGTAATTCACTGCTTTGAAATAGCAACCCTAGGTAACAGAACTTGTTTACCACTGTTGCTAATGTCCTAAAGGAATTCCAGTCTTCTCTTGCTGGCCTCCTAGAGCCTATAGGGGCAGGGTCATAGCTTCCAGAGCAGAGAAAATGACCAGGGTAAGGAGGAGGGGGTTGTATTAGGCCAGATATGTTTTTAAACATTTGGGACCGTACTGAGAGGTCGTTATAGCTCCTGCATTACTTCTCTGCCCGTGCATTGAAGTTGAATGCAGGCATTAATGATTTTGTGGGTCATACATAACATAAAATAGTATGTGGTTTAAAAGTGGATTGCTGATTTTTTTCCATGTGTTTTATGTGTCGACATAGACAATCCTAACTTTGCTCTCTTTGAAAAACGTCCAAGTAAATCACTGTTGCAAATCAATGATTCAATATAGGTTTGCACCCCTTACTTCATTGTTGCACCAGATTCTCGACACAACCTAGAAGGGTCAAAATTGTGCTGTGCAGTCTCATAAAAATGTGGGCTGGCAGAATGTGGGAAGATGAAGTAGAGGAGGAAAATGGCTGTGTAGATTTTGCGCAGTGAATGGAATCTGAAATCGTGAAGCCTGGATACTCAGGGCTTGTCTTGTCTTTCATCAGAATGTTCCGTACATAGCAGCAATCTTGAGCTCAGGCTTACTCTGAATGGATCTTTTGGCACTGTCGTGGGTAGGAAAGAGAACAATGAACACACTGCCTTTAACAATTATTGATCTACCCTGAGAGTTTCTTGTTGCAGTGAAGCCCTTGTACTTATCAAGATCGGGATCAAGTGCTTGACTAGGGCAGTGTCTATTACACAGATAAAAATCCTGCAAGAGGACCTATAACTGGTTCTGGCTGTCCACCAATTATACAACACAGTATGTTTGGCATGTCCCCCTGCAGTGTAGAATGAATCGCTGGCCCCTCAAATCAATGTTAAGGATCTGGTACCACAAAGTAGTCAACATTGGATGACTAATGGTGATCTACCTTCTTGGCCTACTCCGAGCTGTTTATAGAAAAGGCTATGCCTACTAATCCTACTTCGAATTGTTTATGGCCTATTCCTTCATCTTTGAGGGCGTCATTAGCAAGATAAGAATAAAAGAAAAGATTGCGGTTTAGTGTGTTCTACCGACGGATAAAGTAGTATTAATGTACACAAGGTCCTTGAAGCTTTAAATGGAGTCCATTAAAGTTTTCTGAGGTAAAGAAACATTTTAGCCACAGTATGTAACCACATGCATGTGGGATGATCAACCGCTCAAGCAGCAGAAGGTTGCAGGACGGGGGTGCTGAACCCCAGATTCTCTTGGTAGCAGGCTTTGTAATGTGATTGGCTCAGTGTAGTAAATGTTATGCTAAAGTATGATGCAAAGTCTTTTGATTGTATTTTCTGGGTTTAGTCCAAAATGTACACATTGCTGCTCCTGACCGAACAAGATTGGTCACGCTATGTTCTATAAACCCCTGTCCTTCATGAAGTGGGCATTAGTGATCACTAAAGGTTCAAACCCTTATTGGTTCTTGGTTTGTCAGCACCAAGCATCCAGACTATGAAAGCAGCCATTATTTTATTCCGACAAATGGCAGCATGATATTTCAAAGGACTTGTGATAGATGTTTACTATGCATGTATGTAGTTCTGCAAGTCACACCTATATTGATAGCGGGGTAGATTCATATTTTTACTCGGGTGTTTCGTAAATGGAAGCCTAGATACGAAGATATTAAAGTCTTGTATCACTGTGCATTGCTTTCCATTTGACCTCTGATAAGGGAATGAGCAAGACTCCTGTCTGCATGCTCAGGGCTTTCTTTGTGGAGCGTCTGTTGCTTTAAGAGAAGATAACCATTATGTGAGGTAATAACTGCAAGACTTTGAGCCTGAGAAGGTGTTCCATGTATTCTTTGAGGCTATTGCCCAAAATATTTTCACCAGGCGCCACTAGCCCTGAAGCCACTGTGGTGATCACTCTCTAGTCCTGGGAAACCTGGTGCTTGAGCAGTGCCACGACTTGAGCTGCAAGGTATGGGGGGGTCTAGGACTGATTGATATCCCACATGGCAGTCAACCACAATCAGTACCAAGCTCAGAGGGCTAGATGACGTTACCAAATGGTGGCATTCAGTTTGAGCCTATTCAACCACTAAAATGAGTGCAACACTTAGTATTTTTGTGACAACCCCTTGATTTTAACTGAATCTTTCTCCAGGTGCTTGACTAGTACTGGTATGCTTTTCAGCTAACAAACATACCATCTTGATGCCTTGAGTACAGACGATATCACATCATTTCGCCAGGTTTTTCCAAACCTACCTCAGGCTCTCTTAGGTGCTATTTTTTACATTCAGAATATCTTTCCTCGCGGGCATTACCTTAGCCGGAGTGTTGACTGTTATAGGTTCTGTGTAGGTCTTTTAACCCGTGTACCACCTATTCCCAAAGGTCCCTTCAGATTTCCTTGTCTGCTGAAGATGTATTTCTGAAGCTCACAAGAACAGAGGATGACTTTACACTGTCTTAAGATGGTGATCTGAGATCAAGCATTGAACAAACATGGGATTCACGGTTCCATGCTGTATTTGATTTTTACTGTACTGCAGGCGGATGAGCCCGCCTTTTTCTACTAGATTTTGTTTTGCAACATTTGTCATTTTGACACACTGTGTAAAATAATAGCTGTTGGTTAACTTTATCTTGTGTTTAATGGGCATCTGTGGCTTATGACTATCTCAGCAAATAGTGTTTGTTTCCAAGATCACTGACTTCTCTCTTGCTCTGTCCCTGTTATCTTGCTTTTCCTGCTCTGCAGCTGATGGTGCTCGATGAACCAGATATCACAGAGGTTTTATAGTTCTGTTCTCCTCCCCTTTTCCCGATACTATGTGAATCCTCTAGTGGCTATTACTTTTTGGAAGTAATCAGGAGATTCCACATTACATTCCCTAAAAAGTGATACATAGCTGATTACTTTGCAACTATAAGAAGGCTGCATCAGAGGGCTTGTATGGAAGGTGACTGGCCTTGTAAGGTGCGCATGGGATGTGAACTTTCTGGATAATACCTGGGTGGTTGGCTTCTGAATGTTGGGTTTGGTGAAGAGGTAAATGGTGCATGCAAGGTGGCATGCCATGAGTGATTGCAAGTTGAGACTTCACACAATGTATCGAAGGCAGATTGTTGGGTAGCGTGTGCTTCTATTTTCCTTCTGGCAAGTAATCATCCTCTAGTCGTTGTGATCTTGATAAGCTCTGTGCCTCATGTACTCCTGGGGGACTCTCAACTGCTGGCATATGTAGTGATTATTTGGCACAGGCAGCCTGCAGGACGATGTTGCACAAATTCAACCACTTTCGTGTTACCACAGCTTCCACTGATAACTTCTCTTGGCAGAAAACTGATCACGCCCATTGGTTACCAGTGGACAATCGGTACCTCCTAGTTTGTAAAAGGGGTGAAGGATTACAAACAATGTCTGGGCTTGACTATGGACCAGGAAATAAAGAAAACGGATCTTGTGTCCAGCAGGTTCAGAATCCCCCAGGAGTGAGATGTTGTGTTTTTTATTTGGCTTCCTTGTCTGTCCTTCTCTGCTTTTCTGTCTTGCTATTTCTGCTATCCGAACCTTAAGTTTCAGTCCCCTTCAAATTGCATTGAAATATAGGTCTACCTATGAGAAAAAACCAGGTTCTGGCTCGTTTCGCAAATTAAAGTTTGGAGGGTTCAGATAGCATACTAGTCATTCCCAGCCCTAAGTCTGGTGGTTTCATTTCTTTGTAAGTCATTGTAAAAATGTGACGTTTATTGCCTAGTGTTTTGTAATATCAATACAAATCCCATCACCAGTGGTTCTTTGAAGGCTGTTCATTGCTCTCGTTTCTGAAAGTCGCCCATGACGAAGGGGAGAGGGATGATTCACCACTGTTTATCATTCTTACAGAATGTGTTGTGTATCTGTGATGAATTCTTCTCTCCAGTTTCTGCATTTACTGCCTGTAGGAGGGCAGTAGTGTGGAAAATAGATCTAATGATGTCCCAATGAAAGCTCCAACAGACGAACCATGATTCTTCTGGTATTAGTTCGAAGGATGGGAATCTTAATGCTCCAGGTTTGTGTTGGCTTCACTGGACATTCCATGTAGAGATTTCTTCTGTTAGCCAGGACTAAAGATAGTCCCGGATGCTTGCTGGTGTGTGGGTCACATCCACAAACCTTAAACTCGGCTGCTTCCTCCAGGAGGGTCAGAAAAGTGTTAGCGGAATGACATATTCCTGTGTGGGTTGAATCTTCTGGGGCAGGCAACAGGGACTAGTACCGCAAAATGCACCAACTCAGTCCCTAGGTGTGCTTTGAGCCTCGTACTGCAGAGACAGCTGGGTGCATCTGAACGAACAACTATGTGCGTGTACATCCAGGATCCACGCCAGATAGCATTCCAGGCAAGACCACATGAAAAGGACCTTGCTGCTGTCCGTGGAGTGGTGCATCACTTTCACGTTTTGATGGAGACCTGGTGCACAAAGGAGAAGCAGGAGGTTGAATTAGACAGGCATGCTGAAGTACTCTGATTTTTACACCAGCTATCTTGTTTCTTTACATGTTTAGCATTGGGCTGAGGTATTAGGCGCTTTCGAAACACACAACCTGGATAAATGAACCTTTGTTAAACGCAAACTAAACTGGAAGAGAAACCAGAATTGTCTTAGCCAAATAGTCTTGACTTTGAGACCTTTTGGCTTTCTCAATGCTTGTTGGCAATTCTGTACTGCATTGGTAGAAAGCAGAATGGTTAATGCTGAAGTTGAGCAACATCAACAAAAAAAAATGAATTGTGACCCCACACGCGCATTGTGCTTGTTTTTTTACTGACTTGGGATGTACCAATTAAGGATGGCTGACTTTACTTGGCACAATTAAAAGAATAAATAAACAGTGCTAAGGTGCATTTCAGCAAACAGCTGTCCTAGTAAAAATGGGAGCTGCTAGGTCCTCCCAAGAGATCAACTAAGACCGCTAAGGGGTGGGTGTGAAATGGAGGAGTGAGCAGAGAGAATAAAAATAAAGCCAGGTGGGAGAGCAGGTATAAAGGAGGAGGAAAACCAGCACACAAGAGGGAACAGGGTTCAGGGTTTGGCAGGGGTAGAAAAATACAGTAGCAGAACACGAGGAAGAGAGAGAGCAGCAGGGGTTATAAGCACACAAGGGAAGGAGCTAGAAAACACATGCACTGCTTAAAGAAAAAGAAAAAAAATGATCTAATAAAAGGCAGCCGATCAAAAGGATGACTAGACTATGCTTCAAAAGAGGGACAAACAGAAGAAAAGGGGTAAGCCATTGAATAAGAAGCAAGCAAATGAGTGAAAATAGAGTTAGCCAGTGGAAGCTGTGGGTGGGAGGTATGCCCATTATTTTTGGTGTAGCCCAAAAGTCTTTAGCAACCATAAAGTTAAAAGCGATCTTCTAGATGAGCCCTAGAAACATGCTTCTTTAGGCTTACTCCTATGAACGGCCCTGGGATGAGGAATGGCATTTTAGACCTGGTCCTTAGAGGTGTCCGGTTAAGCTGAGAGTTGTGAAGGATCAGCCGTTACGATGCTTCCTCCCCTAGGCTCGGTCTTCCCACACCAACTGATGCCTGTTTCCAAAACTTTTTGACCAAAGCAGACTTGGACATTCGGCCTGGTAGTTCAAGCTGGACTGTTTCTGCTGGAGCAGGACCAAGGCTGATTTGCATATGGCTGGTTCAGAGGTGGCATGGTTGGCGAAAAATCAATGGACTGGATTGCTGTCCAGAGTGATTACCAGTGGCTGATATTAATTCAAGCAATACACCCATCACCTTTTTTTCTCCTGCAGAAAGAATTTAGGCACATTCACCTATCAACCTGTCAATTGACAACTTTGTGCACTGTGCCACCCTGGTTATACTTGCTCACTTCAATTGGATCTCCCAATTCCGCCTGTCTCACAAGAGAACTAACGTGATCATGCACACATTTCATTCACTGCCCCTGTGGCGTCATTGACTCCTGGGACAGCTCTCCCCTATCTCAGAAACTTTAAGGTGCAAAGTTCTGCTGCTCAAATGTAACTTTCTCGCTTTGCCTTCTTCCTTCCTGGTGGCACTTGGATGAAAGAAATTAGTTTTGTAGAGCACTCGTGTTGCCCTTAGGTGTTCCTGGCACTAATAGACTCCTTATCTCAATTCAATAGAACCCAAAGTAATGCTGAGACCAGTTAACACTGGATTGATTTGTGGTTTCACAACGGTATAGTGAAAAAGAATTGCATAGCTCAAGTTGATAGGATTGACCTATTCTACTGTGTCTGACTTTTGAGATGTTCTTCTAGAGACAAGTTAGAAGATTGTAGCACTCTAACAGGTGTGTAAAGACTCCTCTTGTTGCTTATATAGACTCAACCTAAATTGTGGACTACCGAGTGAAGCACAGGATTTTTGATTGAATGTGCATCAGCTATGGCAGACCGTGCTATTCCCTAGTTGAGTTTTGATTGAATGTGTAAAAAAATTATTAGAGCATGCTTTGTACTTTTGCTGTAGTTTCAAGCGGTGAGTTCGTTTTTTTTTTTCACAACAAGTTTATTGACAAAGATGAGCATATGTAATAAGACGGACCCTCACAATCGGGAAGGCACCATCAGACATTCCGATACAATCGAGAAAATAGAATTGAGTATTCAGTCAAGAATCATTGCAACACAAGGTTATAAGAAACGATCATCTCCGTCTTTATCATCAAATTACCCACTCATCCCCAACTCCCAGATCCCTCCCCTGAATCCCACCCTAACCCTATGCATGTGTGTATGGACGGTGTCGATGAAAATTCGGTGAGTTCGTTTTTGGGGTGCTCCTAAGAGTAACACTATACAATAGCCTATTCTGCAGGCTATAAGGACTTGGACCACTGCTTTGTATGCTTGAAAGGTAGCACTGAAAAGGTTTTGTGAAGGGTTTTGAGCAAAAGAAAGCAGTTTGGTGCAACCTTAACGATATGTTTAGAGGGTGTCAGATGGTCATTTAATATTATTCCTAAATTCTTAGAGAAGTGTGGGGAGGGGAGGGGAGGTACCTACCTCCTTGGTCCATTAAGAGGCGAACCTGGCGGGCTTGCTTACCAAAAAAAAAAGTTGGGTTTTTTCTCCTCTTAGTGGAGCTGCCTTGCTAATGGTTGCACTTCGATTAAGAACCGTGCACATAGTGCTAAGTGGATAGCAACACCTGCTTTGTTGAAGGGGTGCCTTGTTTGTATTTCAGATTGGAGGAGTAGAAAAGGAGTTAAAATAATTGTATTCCTTTCTGGAAAGGACTTGATCTTCCCGGTTGGGTTGGTGGGAGCAGGACCTAACCTTTTGGTCTTGATCTTTCTAGACTCCCATAGTCCGCAAACAATGGATTCAAATGCAACTCTTCCCAAACGTGTGAAAAGCGTTTGGACCTGCAAACTATCTGATATGCACAGCACAAAGATACATTTAGAACTTTTCGAGAACTATTATTTTGGGGTCCGATAAGAGGCTGGCCGTTGAACAAAGACTAGCCATGCTTTTCGAAACTGGTCTAAGACTTTGCTTTCGAATGCCATACTGTGGTTTAAATGCTGCATGACCGCCATAAGTGGAGAATTCTGACACGTTTATATAGATGTATAGGTGCTCTGAGTCTTGTGCATCACAGTTGGGATATAAGGTCAACACCACAAAGCCCACCTTTATCTGGCAATGCCAGAGTGAGAACTTCAGAATGCGTTACTGAAGGAGGGTGAGGTCTGTAGATTCCTCTGCTTGTTGCAGACCGGGGCCCTGGTCACCCTGCTCCCTGAATGTTGCCCGCAGAAGGTCGCTGTAGATGTTTGCTGTATGTTGTCAGCCATGAGTCATGTTGGTTCCGCGCTTTCCATTCTAGCACAGCTTTAGCACCAGTGAACATAGCAATAATAGTATGCTTTTTTAAATGGGTCCTGTTTCTCCATACAGTAGATGACCTTTTCAGAATCAAAGCACACTAGACTGGCAGAGAAACCGGTCATAAGCTCACATGTGCCATCATACTTTCCCTGACAACACCATTGTGGCCCCTCACCCCCCATTCGGGACCGCAGTGCTTTGTTTACCTTACGAGGGTGCATCGAGCCAGATGACTACTGCTTTATAAGCATTCTCTTCAAGTGCACAGCACTGGTATGTTAAGGTCTCTCTCTCTCTCGAGGATTCAGAGCTGTGGTGGGCCCTCGCACCTTTCCTGGCTGACAAGGCTGATATGGTGGCCAATGCTTGTTGTAGTACCCTTGCAGCTTGGGGGTCTCCGTTCAGGATTCCATTAGTCTGTGTGCTTCAAACAGCTTCTTGCTTGTGCCGTGACCATGGCTTTTCAAGCCTCTGCTTGACTTGGCAGCCAGTCAGTTTGAAATGTGTCCCTGTCTTACGTGCATGATGCGCCTCGCTGTGCCTCATCAGTCACAAGCGATGTGTAGTTGTTAGACAGCTGCTTAATGCAGAGCGCCGAGGGAAGAACATGGCATGCTATCCCATAAGCTGTGGCCATCCGCCCTCCCGATTGGGACTGATCTATGTGGAGCAGGTGTTTATAAATATAGGATGTTAGCTGACTGTGTGTAATGGGACATTGCTCAGCATCCTTGTGGGTTAATTCGAATTACTTGGAAATTGAGTAATAGCTTTTATTTTAACTCCATTCCTCGCCACCCCCTTCCTTGTTTCTGTTGCCAGTGGCATTCTTGATTTGTGGGATGGATTCACAGGCTTGCACATTTTTTTTTATTTTTCACATCTGCTGAATTCCATTGAAGACAGCAAGCCAGAGTCTCCTTTCCTTAGGAATTCCCGATGTCCACTAACAAGAGATGGGATATTGGGGGGATAATTCTTGGCACATTTTGCCAAGCTTCTGAACAAGGCTAAATACATTTCTGCAAAATGATTGACATTTTGGCGTGGTGTGCCGACCTGAAGATTACTTACAAACCTGCATTTATGTTTAGGCAATTGGTTTTTTGATGCCACCATTGGCTGGGTGTTTGGTTACAACTGGTGTTTTGAGGATAATTCATTTGTTTTGTTATTGGCTTGCCTTTGGATTTGTGAGCACCTATAGTTGGTTGCCATTTCTTTGGGTAGGGCGCATCCCATTCGTTTTGAAGAGTCTTCTGCTGTGTATATTTTCATTTATTCGCTGTTTTTTTTTCTGTCTCTTGCTAGACTTTTGCTTCATTTGATCAAGTAAGGTGTTCGGGCTTTAGGTCGAACTCTGGCTTAGGGCAGAAGCTTGATTCCCCCTTTTCACACATTAGCACTTTGATGTTCTGTTCTCCTGTTGGATGTGCATTGCCTGGTTTTCAGTTGTCATGACCTTTTGTTTCTGGTCCTGTTGGTGCTGAAGGCAGGTCCTGATTGTTTGTGGTAGTCGTTGGTGTTTAAGTTTAATGTTTTATTTAAGTCTCTTTGAGAATTTCCGAAGTGTCTATTCTCAATAGGCCACGGTTCCAATACAATCACAGTTCCAATACAATACAAGCTCACAACACACCCGATGCTCATGCTCCTTACTCGTTGCATGAAATACATGCAGCCCCACCGACATGTAGCCTGGTGAGACCGAATTAATGGAATCCCTTCAGCAGACCTGCACCAAGGCTGCAGCCATCAGGGGCATGCCTGCCACCCATCTATGACTGGGTATGCATTATCATTGGACAAGCATGATTACTCGTCTTTTTCCAAAGCATAGCCGGTCTGGGCCACTTTCTAAATATTGCTTTTTAGAGGCAGTCTCTCATGTGCAGTTAGACACTAAACACATTTGCAAACATCTGCCATGATCTGCCTGCAGCTTGTCTGGAGTGAGAGTTCCAGGGAGAGTTCTGGTGTTATTTGATTCGCCCCAAAAAATCATTTTTGAAAGATGTTAATTGAAACGTAATTATTTGGAAGAAGGTGCGCTCTTTCAAAGACTTCTCCTAGCTGCTGCTGCTGGTGTTCAGTGTGAAAAGAGCAGGCACTGCATCGGAGTATTATGCAGAATCCGAAAATGTTCTGTGGCTGCGTTTGGGTACATTCCGGAAGCTCTGTTAGTAATTCTGTGGGGACTGTCTTCTGCTAGGCAAGGAGGAGAAACAGGATCCAGCTTCCGTTTTCAAACGTGGGCACCATATCACTTAAGATGTGCAATTTCTAATCGGGCACAGATAGTTTCTAATACCTATGTGCACGCCATCGTACTGAGACTATTGTCTTTATCTGGTTGCTTTATCTACATAATTTTGAATGAAATGCAACAAAACTGTGCTTTTGTTAAAATTATTGGAAAAGATCTTAACATACCTCAGTATGTGGACAGTAGGAAGAAATATGCATGTGTAAATGGCATCGATTTCTCATGGATACCTTTCCGTTCAGAGCCGTAGTTTAAAAATAAAATCACTGATCTGATAGACTTGTAGCCTCATTTTCCTTGCCTTCGAATATTCACCAGCGTTTGGTTTTGCAACACCTTAAGGATAATGCGGCTAAGATTCTTATGCTTCAAGAGACACATTTGCTGCAGTCCGAGTGTAAGGCTTTGTTTAGGAGGCTAAGATGGGTTGAGAAGGTTGTAGCTTCTGACCAACAATGTTGCTCAAAGGGAGTGGTTATAATTATTAAATCGAACGCAGGAGTTGAGCTTATTAGGTCACAGATAGATGATAGAGGAAGGTGGGTAATAGCCGAGGTGCCATGGTATCAGCTATACTTTAGCCAATTATTATGGCCCCAATGAGGACGATACCGATCCTCTGAACAATCTGTTTAGCCTTTGTGGATTTTGAAGCCCCCCGATTCTAGATAGTGATGTTAATGTTCTGCTTAATAATAAATTAGACAGATCTTCCCCCAGAACACGTGTTAAAGCTTATTTAGTTACAATGCTAAAAAATGTCAATCTGACGTTTGACGGGAAAAAATGGGTGAGGTGGGGTAATATTCTTTCAGTAGTAAAAAAGAACCGCCATTATTCCAGAATTGATTATGTATTTATCGATCTGAGTTGGAATCAGTAAGGTTAATTGAATATCTACCGAGTCACATTTCGGCTAACAGTGCTATTGTTTTAAAATTCAAACTCCCCTCTGAGCCATTCTTGAGGAGGTGGACCCTGAATAGGAGATTTCTTTTCCAACCTTCGACCCCTGATTTACTAAAGAGAGAAACAGCTACCTTTTTTCAATATAACCTATACTCTCAGGGGCGACTCTAGGCTTATGGCGGCCCTGGGTTGGGAGCGTAGGTAGGGGGCCCCGGAAGAGGGGGGCTGGGCGGAGCGCAGAGACCAGTGAAGAGGGGGGGGGGGGGTCAGGGTGTTTGGAAGTGGAACAGAGCCAGAGGCTGCCAAATCCCTGCCAGGGGCCGCAACGCAAATATGTATCCATCTTTAGAGGATTATTATATTAAGGATATATATTGGCGTGGTGGCCCCTGGGGTTTGGTGGCCCTGTGCAGGTGCACAGCTTGCACAAGCCTAAGGCCGCCCCTGATACTCTGCCCCGTTGCATACAGTGTGGGATACCTTTAAGTCCTGGCTTAGGGGGACCTTAAAGTGTGCAGTTGCTGGATGGGCCAGATCAGAAAAAAGCGAAATTGTTGATTTCGAAAAGCAACTAGCTTTTGCAGAGACAGCCTTAAAAAGGGGGCAGGTGGCCGATGAAGAGAAAAACTCTATTAGCTAGGGTTGAGGATTTACAGGTAAAGTTTAGGCATAAAACTGAAGCAATTATGCTCCAAACGTGGGAGGCAAGTAAGAGGAGTGATTTTGACAAGTGTGAGAATTGTGGTAAAATACTTGCCATGAAAAGCAGAGCTGATAGATCTCGTAATTTATCAACCAGATTGTGACAGGCTCCAAAATGGTGGAGGAAAGAAGGGACATTGAGAAAGCTTTTGTGGAATTCTTTCAAGGCTTGTACAGTGAGGAGTTAACGTTCGAGAACGAGGTTATAGATCAGTGGCGGTCTAAGAAACAATTACCAAAATTATATCTTGGGTGAGAATTGTCTGACTAGCCAAATCCAGAGGAGAGTGAAATACTTGCAATTCTAAATAAATCTAAAAAAGGGAAAGCAGCGGGACTCGATGCAATCCCAACAGAGGTCTATACGTTAATATCTGATGGAAATTATCCCGATCTGGCTGATATTGTTTAATGAGATCCTTGGAGGGAGTTCACCTCTGCCGGATTTATGGAGTTTGGCTGTTATTACCCTTACTTTGAAGCCCGGGAAGGACCCAACTCCGTGTCAATCCGATCGCCCCATATCAATACTAAATTGTGTTAAGATTTTTGCAGGTATATTAAATGCTCGGTTTAGTAAGATAGTGTGGTCAATAATTCATAAAGATCAAAAGGTTTTTTTACCGGGCAGGCAAATGCTGGATTTGGTTTATTCCTTAATAGGTTTGGTCGATCTGGCAACAACGCAAGGGGTTCCCCTTTCCATTATTACTGTTGATGCTACAAAAGCCTTCAACCAAGTTAATTGGCACTACTTAAATAACACCTTTAAGGCTTTTGGTTTTGGAGATAATTTTAGGGAAATCTTTAAAAAAAATATAATTCCCCCGGACCAAGATCTTGGTTAACGGTAATCTCACTGCGGCGGTAACAATTCAGTGAGGCACAAGAGAAGTGTGTCCATTATTCCCCATTCTTTTCGATCTGTACATCAAGCCTTTGGTCCAAAGTGTAAGGCAGAATGACATTTCCCCTTTTAAAGTTAATGGGGTTACTAGGAAGGTAGCATTGTATGTGGACGATCTTATTTTATTTTCCAATGTCAACCCTGTGCTATCTGCGCTACTGGTTGAAGTACAGGCTTTTGGTAAAGTGCTGGGGTATCAAGTCAATTGTGATAAGACCGATATTATGGCTTGGAACAACCCAGCACAGGGGTGAGGCTTGCTAAGGAGCGAAGATACTTAGGAGTAATAACCCAGGACATAGGTAAGATCCCCAAAACAAACCTAGATAAAGTTTCAAGGGAGGTGGGGAATTTATTGAAGAGATGGCAAAGCTTACTGTTATCCTATTACGGGATAGTCAATCCGATTAAAATCTGTGTCCTCCCCAAGTACGCCTACCTTTTCAACAATATTCCCTTGGAATTTGATAAAACTGATCTTAAAATGCAGGGTAGAATCTCCTTGTTTATCTGGGCAGCTAAAGGGATCAGGCTGTTCTGGAAGAAACTAAGGCGGAAACTGGCTAAGGGATGTTTGGGTTTGCCGGACCTTCAGTTGTACTGTTTGGCATATCAATTAAACTGCAGGATGTTACTTTTGAAACCAGATAGTTTCCTGATTGGCAGTTTGTTTAAAGCTATGCTTTTAGATCTAGATGAGGTAGGTTCTATGTATACATTTTTGAGCCCCTAAATATTTTTAAAAGATTAGGCTGAAGACGATCTATGGCGGCTAAGCTATGGACGGAGTGTCTGGCATGTTTAAGACTGACCTATTATAGTGAATGGGCTCCAGTGTGGGATTACCCAGGAACACCAGAATGCCTTTTAGACGCACTAGCTCAGCCATTAAAGGATGCTGGAGTTTCACACTGGAAGGATATAATTGATGGCAATAACTGTTACCCCTGGGATGTCTGGTGGAACCTCACTAGTGGAGCCCTCTCCAGATTTAAATTCTACCAAATCTCTTCAAGGTGTAAGAGCCAAGGTTGGTTAATCTCAGAGGATACCTCCATGGATGATGAGTTGCAAGACCCAACTGTTAAGAAAAAGGAAGTAGGACTGTGGTACCATCATCTTCTTGTGGCAGCGGATAGAAAAATGGAGCTTCCATACCTGGTCTGGGAGAAGTGCTTGCCGAGTGAAGATCTGGAAAATGTATGGCCAGTATCCTCATTGATTAAATCTGCTGAAGTCAGGAAGAATCACTTTTTTATACTCCACAGGATATACTGGTCGCCGGTTAAGCTCGCCAAACTAAGGGGTAATGGAGAGGCTAAGTGAACAAGATGTGGAGTCCCAAAAGCGGATGACGTTCACATTTTTGTGGCTTGCCCCATGATTCAAGAATTTTGGGGCAGTGTGGGTAAGACCCTGTCTGATGTGCTGGGCATGGAGGTTGAGGTAAGCCCCTCTAATTCTTTTTTTGATATTATATTGAAACCTGAAGGGGTGCTGGGGCTCCCGGGGCTTCAAAGTAAGTTGGGATTTTTTCTAGTTTTTTTGGCAAGAAGGGATATTTGTAAGCTATAGCGCCAAGCTTTGCCCCCAACCTGGAGAGCCTGGTGGAATGCGGTACGATACTTTAGGGATTTTGACCAAAAGGTCAATCAAAATAGGGATAGAGCAGACTTGGGTGTTTTGGAATCTGTTAGATTGTACTGTTGCTGTTTAAATTACTTTTGTACAATCCAATGATTATACCTCTTGGTCAGCTCACAATGTGTGGTGTGGCTGGGCTTCGCATAAATAGCATCAGCTGAGCCTCGACCCCTTAGATAAGAGCAACAATTGTGGTGCAGATGGAGAGGTGGTTTTATCTACGGAGGTCATATGAGTATTTTTTAGAAAATTAAAAAATATATATAGATATATATATTCACCAGGCATCAGACTGAATTCTGAAAATCTTGGGCAGTGTCCCTGTGTACGAGAAGGTGAAATCAAATGACTGCGAAGGCCTTGTCGGAGCTGGAAGCGACGTGTGCTGTGCCTATGTAGGTGTCACCATATCACAAGGATTTCAGTTCCTTTCTTTCGCACCATCAGCGTGGAGCCGGAAGAGCTACCCTAGTCACTTTTCAGGAACAGGACTCCAAGGCTTGTCCCCACTACCGCACTATGAATCGTAAATTGATTTGGGTGTGGACGATTAAGCTCCTGGCTGCTCGACAACAGGCGACTCCATCCTGCTCGAGTTGCTTTGAAGGTCCTGGGCCCATTCTCTGGAGTCGTTCGTGTCAGTCGTCGCAGTCGAAGTAGTCCTTGGGTAATTCCCACAAGCGCAAGAAGTCAAAGAGCTCTTAGACTTCACGCTGGTTCAAATAAACGGACAGGACGCGGGAATGCCACCACAATTTTAGGCATGCTCCCACACTTCACTTGCGAAGCCTGAGTCTGGGTTCACTCTATGCCTCCCTGAATTTGCCGGTGCAGCCACTGTTCAACTCCGTTCTGAGACCATGCACGTCCTGTTTGGGCAACTCGACTTCTCTGGGGAGCCTTTGCGCCCCACTGGTTTGTTAGATGCCCCCCTGGGTTACTGCTTGCAGGTTTGCTCTTGGCGTTAGTCGAGCCCTCAGTCTTCATCCCTGGATCCGGACTCCAGCCGCAAATCCACAACCTTCGTTGGGATTGGCTGTTGTAGTTCCTGACAGCACCAACCCCAGAGTAATCCTGGACTCTGATACAGAGCCAGGTCTGCATCGCTTGATGTCTGCCATTACTAGTATTTCCATTACTATTGCGATTATATAAAGTTGTGCGTTTATCTTTTATACAAAGTCTGTTAACCCTCCTTTGTCTTGTCAGATGTAATTTGAACTCCATTATCACTTAAATTAGTTGGAATACCCTCAACCAAAAATATCTGATCCCAAAAAATTCAGAAGATCCATATCCACTTTTTCAACAATCTTGATAACCGTTCACCTTGTTAATATATCAATTAACACCAAAACAAACTTGTACGACTCTCCAAATGGACCCATTATATCAATGTCAACAGAGTCCCACAGTGATGTTGGTTTCAAAAACACTCCCATAGTGGGGTTTAAGGTGATTAAAGACTTGGCTGCAGTTTTACAAACCTTAGAAATGTGCATGTCTTTCGATTTCCATATCCATACCTGGCCACCAAAATGAAGTTTTAAGTTTGCTTAGTTTTCACAATTCCAAAATGTCCTCATTGTACAGATTTCTGATCTCACCTCGCAAAAGTTTCAAATAAGCCACCAACGCAACTTTGCTTGGTCGTACCTTTAGAAGATATTCAATAACCTCTAATAATACATAATCTTTCTTATATTCAGGTTCCCATATTACCCCCTTAATACAAACCCTACCAGTATCCTGCACACAAGCAATCTGGGCATCATTCCAAAACTTAGCCTCACACACTTCTTATCTGCTTTAAGATTATAGATGGAAAATCAGCAATCACATTTTCTTTACTAGGTACAAATACAACTTGAAAAATGGACAAAGATCTAGAAGCATAAACAATTATATATTCACTTCCATCCATTTCTACTTGAAGTAAAACTGTACCCTAATCCTTTTCTGCTGGCATCAGTTGTGATCATACAATATGCAATAGGTTCAAAACTTTTAAGAGATGTTACATTCGCAAATGCACCCTTTCAACATTACGAAAATTCAAATCCTACTCATCCGTCCATTCAAATTTACACTTTGTTTCATCTATTTTCTAATGCGATATGTTTTTGCAACAACATTGGAAATATATTTCGAACAGAACTCTGCCATCCCTACAAATGATCTTGCTTCTTTACAAATAGGAGCTGGCAAATTCTGAATAGCATCCACCAAAGATGGTTTGGGTCGAATTCCATCGCAGTTGAATGTCGTAAATAAGTGGCACTGTTCTCCTCAAATTAGCACTTTGAAAATTCAATTGTCAAACCTTGTGACTCCAAAATGCTTAATACCGCTTCCAAACACTGATCATGATCGGATTTATTCTTCCCGAAAAACAAGTATGTAGTGTTGAGAAATGTTCACACTTCATTTTTCCAAAAGGTTGTTGCAGATAACAACTCAAATGGCATGTATTTAAAGTAAACGTATAGCAACCCTGCGGTGTAATAAATGCTGTGAATTCTTCTTTGTCCTCAGACCATGAAATTTCGTGATATGACGCTGATAGATTGATGATGGAGAACCACTTGGCACCTTTCAACAAAGATAACATTTCGTTAATTCTAGGCAATGGAAATTGATCAACAAATATTAGTGTTCAGGTGATGCAAATCAGCACATAAACTTAACTTTCCATTACTATGGCATGCCATCACTTGAGGTGACACGTAGCTGAACCTTCTGTAGGCTCCATTATGTTGGCTGCAATTACCTTTTCCAATTCCATTGCCACCTCTTCTCTTAACAAATAGGGACCTCCCTGACTTTGTGTATTGTGGGTATAGCTCCCTCTTGGAGTTTAATTTTATGTTTGAAATTTCGTAAATTGCCTATCTTTTCACCAAAAAAATAAGGACCTTATTGAACATAATTTCACCCACGTTTACTTTACCTCCCACAAGTAGTTGCTCTTTCTCATTCGGATCTAGAATGTGTACTTTATCACACCACCCTAAAACTGGCGGACCTCTTTGCTATGGTGTGTGTCGCCGGATTTAACAGATTTCTCGCGGGTATTACCACAAACATTCCCTGCACAAATGCGTGCAGCATCCTTATACCATGCAAAACCCCTATACAGCGTGTCTTTTACATTTTGAAACTGCCTCGAGTTGTAAAGTGGGCCACTTTTTTAGCCATCTCATTCACTACGAGGGGCAGGGATCACTTTATTTTGTTGCCGGGTCCTATTTTCTGTCCCGGTTCGACCCGGTTGATCCTTGTGCAGGTTTCCTCCTTATTTAGAACTGGCAGCCGCTTGGGTCGAGCCTTGTCCGACACTCTCCTCCTGCAGAAATCATGCACGTGTGCCTGTGTGTGTTTACCTCTCAGAATGTTTTAAAAGCCTACAGATCTGATACGCAAATGAGAACGCCACTTATAGGGTTCGAGGCAAGTTATTGGGCCTTTTTTTGGATGGGTGAGGGCTTGGTTTTCGAAACACTTCCTTAATGCAGTGACTGTTGTATCCAGAATTCTCGTATTCACCGAAGGTTACACCGGGTACGTGTCCCTAATTACCCGAGGCCTCACTTTCCCCCAAAGCAGCAATGATGGGGCTCGGATGTCACTTATTTTTTTTGTCAAGTGTTTATTAGCATTTTTAGTATTAAAAAAAAAACATGCGACAATCCTGCACAACTACCCGCGCAGGGGGCAGATGAGGAACCCAGACAATATATAGTTCATGACCTCTAGAGGAAACCTAGGACAATGCCAGTGGCGGCCATGGCGCAGAGGGAACCACGGGAACCACGGAGTGTGGCACGGGCCCACCTTCGATTAGTCAATCAGCAGCGTTTATGCATCATTAGAAACGTGGGTCGTCGCTGAGCAATGGTCTCAAGGGGCCTGGTCTGTCCTGCCCCTCACGTTAACAATAGAACCACAGCGGCAGAGTGACGGAACGTCATTGAAACATAACTAGAAAAATCCCCCCCCCCCGCGTAACCCCCAATCTACACCCCCCACCCCAGTGGTGGTAGCACTTCCTGTGGGTAGGATCCAGTCTGGATAGAGGATTAATTACAATTGGAACAAATGGAGAGGTCAAACATTGGGTGGGCACACCGCAGACGGTAGCCCGGAGGAAAGAAACTGAACCAGTGGGCCCCAGCGAAATTCAAAATTTTTAATATCATCTAAGATGTCAGCCATTCTTTCCACACTCAACAAGCGCCAGAGTCTCGCATGCCATAGGGAGATCGCAGGGGCCTCTTTCTGTTTCCAAGCCGCAGCCAGGGTTGTCTTGGCTGCCCCTATACAGAGCCACAGAATCTTCTTATCTGCTTTGGTGTGGAACTCAAGGGCCGGGGTCTATAAGGCCCAGCAGGATATGCGCCAACGAATCTGCTATCGGGTAGCCCAAAATCTCTTTGATGCGAGATATCTCATCCCAGTATGGACGGATAACAGGGCAGTCCCACCAAATGTGACGGAAGTCCCCCAGCAGGCCGCATCCCCTCCAGCACCCGTCAGTAGAACCATGGAAGATCCGCTGTAGCTTGGCTGGGTACATGTACCAGTCCATCATTGTTTTGAGATGGGCCTCCCGGAGTCCCACCGAGTGGTTGTGTTTTGCTATGTCAGACCACAGGTGAGACCAATCAGAGTCAGTGATATCTCAGCCCAGTAACCCGTCCCATAAGGACATGTAGCGAGGTCTAGGGGATATGGCAGTAGACAGGAGGAGACCATAGATAAAGGAAATGACTCCTCGCATCGCAGAGGTCTTTGACAAGAAGGTTTCAAATGGCGTGGGGGGCCTAGTAGCGAAGTCTCTCACCGTGGGGGGCAAAGCCCAGTGCAGGAGCTGGGTATGGTGGAATCGTTCAGTCCTCTGTACCCCATAGTCCCTCATACAATTACCAAAAGTAAGCGCGGCAGAGCCATGAAATAAGTGTGTAAGCGCTAGGCAGCTCCCCTCTCTCCAAGCATCGAAGGGGCCCTCGAGCGCCGCCGGTGTGAAAGCAGGGTTAAAATGTATAGGTGTAAAAGGGGAACGGAATGTTGTCCATCGATTATTCCCTGTGTCACTTATTTTTATACCATTGCATGGAAATGTACTGCCATTCTGCCCAGTGTGGGCACCGGGCTGGGATTACTTAGCCAGCCAATGAAATGTGTGACTCCTTAGGAATATACTGGGCGGATTCCCCCTAGGGCGCGTCTTTAAACCTACCAAGAACACCATTTTAAAATGTATTAGAACGCAGCTGTCCCGCTATGACCTGTCGGTGTCGAGATCTGTTGATTTATATACACTTTTTTTTTTTTGATTGAGCTTTTCGTCCTACTGCAGAGACCGTGCGCTCCTTAAAGTTGATAAAGAGGGGAGGGGGTCGCGCGACCACAGCAATTCACTACAGATAGATGGGCTTCCTGTTATACCCCGTCTCGACACATGGTGGTGCTCAAAGCCCACGCATTGTAAGATTATGTTCATGTGCCTGCTCAAGTCCTCTAAGTGGCTGCCAGCGCGCAGGATGCGGTTACATAACGTCGGGGATGTTTTCCCAGAATCTGGGCTCTCCCGCTCCCGTGACCTCACTTGTCTGCTTCAAGTGGACGTCTGGAGTAGACGGCCATCATGGGGCGGGGAGGGGGCGGAAGGACAGCTGGGCTTCCACGGAAACGCGTGACGCGCGACGCGCTTTCCTCACACCCCCTCCCCAGAGAGCTGCTGTTTGTAGGAGTTTTATTTTAGATCGAATACACTAGTACTTACGGGTATGGCATCGAGGCGCATTACGGAGGCTGTGGATCTATACATATATTTTCTTAGTATGGTATAGTGAATAATTCAGCATTTAATGGCAACCCTGCATAAAACCTCGTCTCTAATTTGTTACAGGCGGCTTGTGACGCACTTAGTCTGGATGAGGTAGCTGCTCATCCGTAATAACATTTTATAGCGTATTTCTGACGTCACAACGCCTTACCAGAGCCAGCTGCCCCGGAGAAAGGCAAAACGCAGCATCATCAACTAAAACCTCTGTTTTTCTTCCTCCTGCGGTTTTTCTAGGTGAACAGTGATATGCAGCATGGAGATATTTATGAAAACGTATATTTTTTCCTTTCTTTGAGTATTCATAGGAAAAATAGTTTCTCTGCTCATTCTGAGCTGCAGCTTTTTTAAATCCGACTTGTAAACTGATAAGTAAAATATCTTTTGTAACAAATATCTAACTGCTCAGTGGTGGGTTTAATTTTCCACTAGAGATTCTAATTTTACTCTTAAATTATACTCTTGTCCTATCTCCTTCTTATGAAATAACACCACGCTATGGATTTAAGTGGTGTTTGGGAGGGGTGATGTGACCCTATTTTTGAAGGATGAAGTACCGCCTTTTGCACATATTAGGATTCGTGCAGGTCCCCTTGGTTTTCCGTGACTTATAAAGGAGCTCTGCCTTCGGCCTTATTCCTTGATATGGCCATGGCCTTCATGTCTGAATTGCAAATACGGTATTCTAAATCTATTGCACTCAATGCATTACATAGCTGCATTGCCTTGTACTCTGTTATTACTGGCTGATTGGGTAGAGGGTGAGGAAGATGAGATTGGAAATTGTACAAATGGCGAGGGCGCTCCTTGGACTATCTCCAACTGTGCAAAAGATCACTGCATGCTATGTGCATCAGCAGCACCGAGCACAATATCACTGCATGCTATGTGCATCAGCAGCACCGAGCACAAGATCACTGCATGCTATGTGCATCAGCAGCACCGAGCACAAGATCACTGCATGCTATGTGCATCAGCAGCACCGAGCACATGATCACAGCATGCTATGTACATCAGCAGCACCGCGCACAAGATCACTGCATGCTATGTGCATCAGCAGCACCGAGCACATGATCACAGCATGCTATGTGCATCAGCAGCACCGAGCACATGATCACAGCATGCTATGTGCATCAGCAGCACCGCGCACAAGATCACTGCATGCTATGTGCATCAGCAACACCAAGCACAAGATCACTGCATGCTATGTGCATCAGCAGCACCGAGCACAAGATCACTGCATGCTATGTGCATCAGCAGCACCAAGCACAAGATCACTGCATGCTATGTGCATCAGCTGCACCGAGCACAAGATCACTGCATGCTATGTGCATCAGCAACAGAGTACAAGATGATCACTGTATGCTATGTGCATCAGCAGCACCGAGCACAAGATCACTGCATGCTATGTGCATCAGCAGCACCAAGCACAAGATCACTGCATGCTATGTGCATCAGCAGCACCAAGCACAAGATCACTGCATGCTATGTGCATCAGCAGCACCAAGCACAAGATCACTGCATGCTATGCGCATCAGCAGCACCGAGCACAAGATCACTGCATGCTATGCGCATCAGCAGCACCGAGCACAAGATCACTGCATGCTATGTGCATCAGCAGCACTGTGCACAAGATCACTGCATGCTATGCGCATCAGCAGCACTGTGCACAAGATCATTTCATGCTATGTGCATCAGCAGCATTGAGCACATGATCACTGCATGCGATGTGCATCAGCAGCACCGAGCACATGATCACTGCATGCGATGTGCATCAGCAGCACCGCGCACAAGATCACTGCATGCTATGTGCATCAGCAGCACCGAGCACATAACTGTATCCTATGTGCATCCGCAGCACCGAGCACAAGATCACTGCATGCTATGTGCATCAGCAGCACCGAGCACAAGATCACTGCATGCTATGTGCATCAGCAGCACCGAGTACAAGATCACTACATGCTGTGCATCAGTAGCACAAGCACAAGATCGCTGCATGCGATGTGCATCAGCAGCACGAGCACAAGATCACTGTATGCTATGTGGTGCATCAGCAGCACCAAGCACAAGATCACTGCATGCTATGTGCATCAGCAACACAGAGTACAAGATGATCACTATGCTATGTGCATCAGCAGCACCGAGTACAAGATCACTACATGCTGTGCATCAGCAGCACAAGCACAAGATCACTGCATGCTATGCGCATCGGCAGCACCGAGCGCAAGATCACTGCATGCTATGTGCATCAGCAGCACAGAGCACATAACTGTATCCTATGTGCATCAGCAGCACTGAGCACAAGATCACTGCTGTCAGCAGCACCGAGCACAAGATCACTGCATGCTATGTACATCAGCAGCTCAGAGCACAAGTTCACTGCATGCTATGTACATCAGCAGCTCATAGCACATAACTGTATCCTATGTGCATCAGCAGTACCGAACACAAGATCACTGCATGCTATGTGTATCAGCAGCATCGAGCACAAGATTACTATATGCCATGTGCATCAGCAGCACCGATCACAAGATCACTGTATGCTATGTGCATCAGCAGCACAGAGTACAAGATCACTGCATGCTATGTGCATCAGCAGCACCGAGCACATGATCACAGCATGCTATGTGCATCAGCAGCACCGAGCACATGATCACAGCATGCTATGTGCATCAGCAGCACCGCGCACAAGATCACTGCATGCTATGTGCATCAGCAACACCAAGCACAAGATCACTGCATGCTATGTGCATCAGCAGCACCGAGCACAAGATCACTGCATGCTATGTGCATCAGCAGCACCAAGCACAAGATCACTGCATGCTATGTGCATCAGCTGCACCGAGCACAAGATCACTGCATGCTATGTGCATCAGCAACAGAGTACAAGATGATCACTGTATGCTATGTGCATCAGCAGCACCGAGCACAAGATCACTGCATGCTATGTGCATCAGCAGCACCAAGCACAAGATCACTGCATGCTATGTGCATCAGCAGCACCAAGCACAAGATCACTGCATGCTATGTGCATCAGCAGCACCAAGCACAAGATCACTGCATGCTATGCGCATCAGCAGCACCGAGCACAAGATCACTGCATGCTATGCGCATCAGCAGCACCGAGCACAAGATCACTGCATGCTATGCGCATCAGCAGCACCGAGCACAAGATCACTGCATGCTATGCGCATCAGCAGCACCGAGCACAAGATCACTGCATGCTATGTGCATCAGCAGCACTGTGCACAAGATCACTGCATGCTATGCGCATCAGCAGCACTGTGCACAAGATCATTGCATGCTATGTGCATCAGCAGCACTGAGCACATGATCACTGCATGCGATGTGCATCAGCAGCACCGCGCACAAGATCACTGCATGCATGTGCATCAGCAGCACCGGGCACATAACTGTATCCTATGTGCATCCGCAGCACCGAGCACAAGATCACTGCATGCTATGTGCATCAGCAGCATGAGCACACCATCATTGCTGTCAGCAGCGCAGAGTATATGATCACTGCATGCTGTGCATCAGCAGCAACGAGTACAAGATCACAGTATGCGGTCAGCAGCACCGTGCACAAGATCACTGCTGTCAGCAGCACAGAGTACAAGATCACTGCTGTCAGCAGCACCGATCACAAGATCACTGTATGCTATGTGTATCAGCAGCACCAAATACAAGATCACTGCATGCTATGTGCATCAGCAGCACCGAATACAAGGTCACTGCATGCTGTGCATCAGCAGCACCGAGTACAAGATCACTGCATGCGATGTGCATCAGCAGCAGAGAGTACAAAATCACTGCATGCAATCGGCATCAGCAGCACCGAGCACAAGATCACTGCATGCTATGTGCATCAGCAGCACCGAGTACAAGATCACTGCATGCTATGTGCATCAGCAGCTCAGCGCACATAACTGTATCCTATGCGCATCAGCAGCACCGAGCGCAAGATCACTGCATGCTATGTGCATCAGCAGCACAGAGCACATAACTGTATCCTATGTGCATCAGCAGCACTGAGCACAAGATCACTGCTGTCAGCAGCACCGAGCACAAGATCACTGCATGCTATGTACATCAGCAGCTCAGAGCACAAGTTCACTGCATGCTATGTACATCAGCAGCTCATAGCGCATAACTGTATCCTATGTGCATCAGCAGTACCGAACACAAGATCACTGCATGCTATGTGTATCAGCAGCATCGAGCACAAGATTACTATATGCCATGTGCATCAGCAGCACCGATCACAAGATCACTGTATGCTATGTGCATCAGCAGCACAGAGTACAAGATCACTGCATGCTATGTGCATCAGCAGCACCGATTACAAGATCACTGCATGCTGTGCATCAGCAGCACGGAGTACAAGATCACTGCATGCAATGTGCATCAGCAGCAGAGAGTACAAGGTCACTGCATGCAATCGGCATCAGCAGCACCGAGTACAAGATCACTGCATGCTATGTGCATCAGCAGCACCGAGTACAAGATCACTGCATGCTGTGCATCAGCAGCACCGAGTACAAGATCACTGCATGCGATGTGCATCAGCAGTAGTGAGTACAAGATCACTGCATGCGATGTGCATCAGCATCACCGAGCACAAGATCACTGCATGCTATGTGCATCAGCAGCATGAGCACACCATCATTGCTGTCAGCAGCGCAGAGTACATGATCACTGCATGCTGTGCATCAGCAGCACCGAGTACAAGATCACAGTATGCGGTCAGCAGCACCGTGCACAAGATCACTGCTGTCAGCAGCACAGAGTACAAGATCACTGCTGTCAGCAGCACCGATCACAAGATCACTGTATGCTATGTGTATCAGCAGCACCGAATACAAGATCACTGCATGCTATGTGCATCAGCAGCACCGAATACAAGATCACTGCATGCTGTGCATCAGCAGCACCGAGTACAAGATCACTGCATGCGATGTGCATCAGCAGCACCGAGTACAAGATCACTGCATGCGATGTGCATCAGCAGCAGAGAGTACAAGATCACTGCATGCAATCGGCATCAGCAGCACCGAGCACAAGATCACTGCATGCTATGTGCATCAGCAGCACCGAGTACAATATCACTGCATGCTATGTGCATCAGCAGCTCAGCGCACATAACTGTATCCTATGCGCATCAGCAGCACCGAGAGCAAGATCACTGCATGCTATGTGCATCAGCAGCACAGAGCACATAACTGTATCCTATGTGCATCAGCAGCACCGAGCACAAGATCACTGCATGCTATGTACATCAGCAGCTCAGAGCACAAGTTCACTGCATGCTATGTACATCAGCAGCTCATAGCACATAACTGTATCCTATGTGCATCAGCAGTACCGAACACAAGATCACTGCATACTATGTGCATCAGCAGCACAGAGCACAAGATCACTGCATGCTATGTACATCAGCAGCACAGAGCACAAGATCACTGCATGCTTTGTGCATCAGCAGCACAAGATCACTGCATGCTATGTGCATCAGCAGCACAAGATCACTGCATGCTATGCGCATCAGCAGCACAAGATCACTGCATGCTATGTGCATCAGCAGCACTGCACAGATCATTGCATGCTTTTTGCATCCGTAGCACCGTGCACAAGATCACTGCATGCTATGTGCATCAGCAGCACCGTGCACAAGATCACAGTATGCGGTCACCAGCACTGTGCACAAGATCACTGCTGTCAGCAGCACCGATCACAAGATCACTGTATGCTATGTGTATCAGCAGCACAGAGTACAAGATCACTGCATGCTGTGCATCAGCAGCACCGAGTACAAGATCACTGCATGCGATGTGCATCAGCAGCAGAGAGTACAAGATCACTGCATGCTATGTGCATCAGCAGCTCAGCGCACATAACTGTATCCTATGTGCATCAGCAGCACCGAGCGCAAGATCACTGCATGCTATGTGCATCAGCAGCACAGAGCACAAAACTGTATCCTATGTGCATCAGCAGCACTGAGCACAAGATCACTGCTGTCAGCAGCACCGATCACAAGATCACTGTATGCTATGTGTATCAGCAGCACCGAGTACAAGATCACTGCATGCTATGCATCAGCAGCACCGAGTACAAGATCACTGCATGCGATGTGCATCAGCAGCAGAGAGTACAAGATCACTGCATGCTATGTGCATCAGCAGCTCGGCGCACATAACTGTATCCTATGTGCATCAGCAGCACCGAGCGCAAGATCACTGTATCCTATGTGCATCAGCAGCACAGAGCACAAAACTGTATCCTATGTGCATCAGCAGCACTGAGCACAAGATCACTGCTGTCAGCAGCACCGAGCACAAGATCACTGTATGCTATGTGTATCGGCAGCACCAAGCACAAGATCACTGCATGCTATGTGTATCAGCAGCACTGTGCACAAGATCACTGCATGCTATGTGCATCAGCAGCACTGCGCACAAGATCACTGCTGTCAGCAGCACAGAGTAAAAGATCACTGCATGCTATGTGCATCAGCAGCACAGAGCACAAGATCACTGTATGCTATGTGCATCAGCAGCACCGAGTACAAGATCACTGCATGCAATCGGCATCAGCAGCACCGAGCACAAGATCACTGCATGCTATGTTCATCAGCAGCACAGAGTACAAGATCACTGCATGCTATGTGCATCAGCAGCTCAGCGCACATAACTGTATCCTATGTGCATCAGCAGCACCGAGCGCAAGATCACTGCATGCTATGTGCATCAGCAGCACAGAGCCCATAACTGTATCCTATGTGCATCAGCAGCACTGAGCACGAGATCACTGCTGTTAGCAGCACAGAGAAAAAGCTCACTGCATGCTATGTGCATCAGCAGCACAGAGCACAAGATCACTGTATGCTATGTGCATCAGCAGCACCGAGTGCAAGATCACTGCATGAGATGTGCATCAGCAGCAGAGAGTACAAGATCACTGCATGCAATCGGCATCAGCAGCACCGAGCACAAGATCACTGCATGCTATGTGCATCAGCAGCACCGAGTACAAGATCACTGCATGCTATGTGCATCAGCAGCTCAGCGCACATAACTGTATCCTATGTGCATCAGCAGCACCGAGCACAAGATCACTGCATGCTATGTGCATCAGCAACACAGAGTACAAGATGATCACTATGCTATGTGCATCAGCAGCACCGAGTACAAGATCACTACATGCTGTGCATCAGTAGCACAAGCACAAGATCACTGCATGCTATGCGCATCAGCAGCACTGTGCACAAGATCACTGCATGCTATGCGCATCAGCAGCACTGTGCACAAGATCACTGCATGCTATGCGCATCAGCAGCACCGACCACAAGATCATTGCATGCTATGCGCATCAGCAGCACCGTGCACAAGATCACTGCATGCTATGTGCATCAGCAGCACCGAGCACATGATCACAGCATGCTATGTGCATCAGCAGCACAGAGTATAATATCACTGCATGCGATGTGCATCAGCAGCACTGCGCACAAGATCACTGCATGCTATGTGCATCAGCAGCACCAAGCACATAACTGTATTCGATGTACATCAGCAGCACCGAGCACAAGATCACTGCATGCTATGCGCATCAGCAGCACCGAGCACAAGATCACTGCATGCTATGCGCATCAGCAGCACCGTGCACAAGATCACTGCATGCTATGCGCATCAGCAGCACCGTGCACAAGATCACTGCATGATATGCGCATCAGCAGCATTGTGCACAAGATCATTGCATGATATGCGCATCAGCAGCACCGTGCACAAGATCACTGCATGCTATGTGCATCAGCAGCACCGAGCACATGATCACTGCATGCTATGTGCATCAGCAGCTCCGAGCACAAAATCACCATGCATCGCCAGCACGAGCACAAGATCGCTGCATGCGATGTGCATCAGCAGCACGAGCACAAGATCACTGTATGCTATGTGGTGCATCAGCAGCACCGAGCACAAGATCACTGCATGCTATGTGCATCAGCAGCACCGAGTACAAGATCACTACATGCTGTGCATCAGCAGCACAAGCACAAGATCGCTGCATGCGATGTGCATCAGCAGCACGAGCACAAGATCACTGTATGCTATGTGGTGCATCAGCAGCACCGAGCACAAGATCACTGCATGCTATGTGCATCAGCAGCACCGAGTACAAGATCACTACATGCTGTGCATCAGCAGCACAAGATCGCTGCATGCGATGTGCATCAGCAGCACGAGCACAAGATCACTGTATGCTATGTGGTGCATCAGCAGCACCGAGCACAAGATCACTGCATGCTATGTGCATCAGCAGCACCGAGTACAAGATCACTACATGCTGTGCATCAGCAGCACAAGCACAAGATCGCTGCATGCGATGTGCATCAGCAGCACGAGCACAAGATCACTGTATGCTATGTGGTGCATCAGCAGCACCGAGCACAAGATCACTGCATGCTATGTGCATCAGCAGCACCGAGTACAAGATCACTACATGCTGTGCATCAGCAGCACAAGCACAAGATCGCTGCATGCGATGTGCATCAGCAGCACCGAGCACAAGATCACTGCATGCTATGTGCATCAGCAGCACCGAGTACAAGATCACTGCATGCTATGTGCATCAGCAGCTCAGCGCACATAACTGTATCCTATGTGCATCAGCAGCACCGAGCACAAGATCACTGCATGCTATGTGCATCAGCAACACAGAGTACAAGATGATCACTATGCTATGTGCATCAGCAGCACCGAGTACAAGATCACTACATGCTGTGCATCAGCAGCACAAGCACAAGATCACTGCATGCTATGCGCATCAGCAGCACTGTGCACAAGATCACTGCATGCTATGCGCATCAGCAGCACCGACCACAAGATCATTGCATGCAATGCGCATCAGCAGCACCGTGCACAAGATCACTGCATGCTATGTGCATCAGCAGCACCGTGCACAAGATCACTGCATGCTATGTGCATCAGCAGCACCAAGCACATAACTGTATTCGATGTACATCAGCAGCATCGAGCACAAGATCACTGCATGCTATGCGCATCAGCAGCACCGAGCACAAGATCACTGCATGCTATGCGCATCAGCAGCACTGTGCAGAAGATCACTGCATGCTATGTGCATCAGCAGCACCGACCACAAGATCATTGCATGCTATGCGCATCAGCAGCACCGTGCACAAGATCACTGCATGATATGCGCATCAGCAGCACTGTGCACAAGATCACTGCATGATATGCGCATCAGCAGCACCGTGCACAAGATCACTGCATGCTATGTGCATCAGCAGCACCGAGCACATGATCACTGCATGCTATGTGCATCAGCAGCTCCGAGCACAAAATCACCATGCATCGGCAGCACGAGCACAAGATCGCTGCATGCGATGTGCATCAGCAGCACGAGCACAAGATCACTGTATGCTATGTGGTGACTCAGCAGCACCGAGCACAAGATCACTGCATGCTATGTGCATCAGCAGCACCGAGTACAAGATCACTACATGCTGTGCATCAGCAGCACAAGCACAAGATCGCTGCATGCGATGTGCATCAGCAGCACGAGCACAAGATCACTGTATGCTATGTGGTGCATCAGCAGCACCGAGCACAAGATCACTGCATGCTATGTGCATCAGCAGCACCGAGTACAAGATCACTACATGCTGTGCATCAGCAGCACAAGCACAAGATCGCTGCATGCGATGTGCATCAGCAGCACGAGCACAAGATCACTGTATGCTATGTGGTGCATCAGCAGCACCGAGCACAAGATCACTGCATGCTATGTGCATCAGCAGCACAGAGTACAAGATCACTACATGCTGTGCATCAGCAGCACAAGCACAAGATCGCTGCATGCGATGTGCATCAGCAGCACGAGCACAAGATCACTGTATGTATGCTATGTGGTGCATCAGCAGCACCGAGCACAAGATCACTGCATGCTATGTGCATCAGCAGCACCGAGTACAAGATCACTACATGCTGTGCATCAGCAGCACAAGCACAAGATCGCTGCATGGGATGTGCATCAGCAGCACGAGCACAAGATCACTGTATGCTATGTGCATCAGCAGCACTGCACACGATCATTGCATGCTTTTTGCATCCGTAGCACCGTGCACAAGATCACTGCATGCTATGTACATCAGCAGCACGAGCACACGATCACTAGTGTCAGCAGCACAGAGTACAAGATCACTGCATGCTATGTGCATCAGCAGCACCGAGTACAAGATCACTACATGCTGTGCATCAGCAGCACAAGCACAAGATCGCTGCATGCGATGTGCATCAGCAGCACGAGATCACTGTATGTATGCTATGTGGTGCATCAGCAGCACCGAGCACAAGATCACTGCATGCTATGTGCATCAGCAGCACCGAGTACAAGATCACTACATGCTGTGCATCAGCAGCACAAGCACAAGATCGCTGCATGGGATGTGCATCAGCAGCACGAGCACAAGATCACTGTATGCTATGTGCATCAGCAGCACTGCACACGATCATTGCATGCTTTTTGCATCCGTAGCACCGTGCACAAGATCACTGCATGCTATGTACATCAGCAGCACGAGCACACGATCACTAGTGTCAGCAGCACAGAGTACAAGATCACTGCATGCTGTGTGCATCAGCAGCACCGTGCACAAGATCACAGTATGCGGTCAGCACCGTGCACAAGATCACAGTATGCGGTCAGCAGCACCGTGCACAAGATCACTGCTGTCAGCAGCACAGAGTACAAGATCACAGTATGGTATGTCAACAGCACCGAGCACATAACTGTATTCTATGTGCATCAGCAGCACCGAGCACAAGATCACTATGCCATGTGCATCAGCAGCACCGCGCTCAAGATCACTGCATGCTATGTGCATCAGCAGCACAGAGCACAAGATCACTGCATGCTATGTGCATCAGCAGCACCGAGCACAAGATCACTGTATGCTGACAGTAGCACAGAGTGCAAGATCGCTGCATTCTCCCTGCGCCCCAACATTTAGTGACGAATGTCTGAATGAACCATAGACACCTAGCATAAGATCACTTCATACCCTACATGTGCATTAATAGCCCAGAGCGTATAAATGTATATGGTATTTGTGGTATCGGATCGGATCACTGTGTAAGCCCATGCTATATGTGCAGTTTCGATAAATCGCATAGTATCACGGGAGCGCGTGCTGTATGTGCCCCACCTACACTTATTGTCGGTGCACTAACATGATATTATTTCTCAGGCTGCATGTGCAGGAAGCACACGGTGCACTCTTCGGGCCTCGTGTGTGGAGCCTCTATATCCCTGACCCCCTGACCTCGAGGTGGGGCCCGGATCCCCACGGAGGCAGCAGCAGTCCCAGGGGGGCTGCCGCTGTGACTCAGCCGACAGCGCCTGGAAGGTGCAGCCCACGCTCCCTCTCGGGGTTACATGGAGGTGAAGCAGGGACTAGGTTGCGTCCGCCGCTGGGAGGGGTGTTTGTGATCTGGGAGTCACTCTGAGCCCTGCGGCTCTGCTGGACCCCGGTGCCGTCGTGTGCCCACCTCACGCTGCGCATACACGTGCGTTACCCAGGTACCCGCCTGGGGCGCCTCCCCTCTGCCCTATTAATCCGCCCGCAGACAGGTAGGACGGCGCGCCACGTCAGCCTGCAGTCTCGGGTCTGTCACGAGATGGGAAAACCAGTGGGGGCTCCTCCCTCCGCTTTGTCTTTGGCGCACTTGGTGGAGTGAGTCCAATATCTTTTTAGCCTCTGATATGTGTGCCTGGTTTTCTTTGAGTGTCGGATTTCCTTGACCTCGTGGCTGCCGCCTGTAGTCACCCATAGCTCTCGGTTGCTCTGAGGACGGTGTTGAAGGGGGGGCAAAGGTCAAGATTGTTCCACAACTTATCGGACGTATACTTTGTTTTCCTCCACATCTGCTGCATCTTCCAGCGTAGCTTCTCGTGGGTGACGGGACAGGTAGTTTGCTGGGTTGTTAGCCCCGAGGCGGGATTCCACCCAACAGTCCGTCTTGAGCTGTGGCATCCGTTTTGGATGCAAGGTGGTGGCTTGGAAGAGGTGCCCTGTTACAGCTCAACAAGCGGTTTGTTGCCGTGCTTACCACAGTGTGGTGCCGATAGACCGATACGTAGAAATGCCTGCATGCCCAGTAGATAGTAATGGCCTCCTTTTCTTTTTCATCCTGCTATTTTTTGGAGAAGGGGATGTCCGGGATCGACTAACATATGCCCCTGGGGGCCACTTCCCGCAGGCCCGCTAATGGCTGAGGAAGGCCCCTAAACCCTTCGGGCCAGCATCCACTGGTGCGTTGCTGGCTGAAAGGCCGGCATTATCAGCTGATAGTAAATCCTTTGTCGTCGGAAAAGCTCTGGCTTGGTCTTTGCCCAATGTCCATTGGGTCTTGGCCTACGTGAGGTCTCTAATGGCTGCTTGAGGTTGGTCATGTCTGGTATGACAGGACCAGTTTCACCCTAGTTAGGGCTCATCAGCCAGGCACAGCTTGGTTCCAGCAGCAGAGTGAGCACGGGGCTCACATCTGTGCAGACCTGTCCCACTTATGGTGAGACACCAAAGTATACGGAAAAGTGATGGATGGATGGATGGAAAGCTTGAATTAATCTCAGCCACTGGTAATTTTGTCAAGGCCCATCGCAGTCCATTATTTTGCACACCATGTCACTACTCAGGGTAATCAGTCTATCAGTGCTTTGCACACCATGCCACCTCATTTTGAACCCAGACCTATGCAAATCAGTCTTGACCCAGCTCCATTGGGAACAGTTCTGTACAAACTGCCAGTGTGCATTGTCTTCTAAACTCATGGTTTATTTTAAACAATGAATTGTTTTGACTTTGTCTTCTAACCAGAAGGAAGAATCATCCTGCAGTTGACATGTAACGGTGCAGGTGTAGGCTAGATCTCAGTGTGACTCCAGACTGCGCGTCCACGGCTCCAGCTGAACCCTTCCCTTTAAACCCATTTCTAGTGCCCATTCCTTCACATGGACCAGTCCCATTTGCTACTATTGCATTGGCAATGTGTTAATCTCCTGCTGTTCAGGCCTTACTTTTAAGCGCTCACGACTCCTGTAAAATATCAGTGTATGCGCTGTCTCCATCTCTGCTACAAATTGCCACTGTACTCCCAGCTGTTTTGTACTTGTGAATAAACTGCATCCTCTCTGGGGTTTACGTGCTTAGATCGCTAACTTCTGAGTTTGTTTTACATTAGGAGGAAGTTTTTATTACAGTATGGCTTCTCCAAGTGACTTGCTGGAGTCTGGTAAGTGAGGGTATCTTTGCGAAAGTTTAGAGAAATTAAGTAAACCCTGGATTTGGACTTAGTGGAATCTGGTACCATGCCAATAAAGTGCGAGTGATCTTTGAGTGGTTTGAACATGTACATTCTAATCTATCGATTCAAATCCTCCGGTGTGATCAGTAAAATGTAGATAGTTGTCTTGCTCCGGTTAGCCTCAGTTGAAAGCTCACATCTGGACTGTTGTGGCTGTGACCTGAAGGTTGCCAAGTTAGTCCAGGATACAGACTAGAGTGGCTCCAGTGCTTAGTCTACCCTGGCATACATTGCTTCCATCATCAAATCATCAAACCATACTAGTGTTCTTGTGCTTATCATGGGGGGGGGGGGGAGGAGGGGCGGGGCGGAGAGGAGAGGAGAGGAGAGGAGAGGAGAGGAGGGGGCGGGGGCGGTGCGGGATGCGGTGTCCGAGAATACTTCTTTCCACCTAAAAAAATTTTGGGAAGAATTTGGCTAGTATTGAGAACGCACCTTATAAGTAATCTAATTGATAGGTTTTGTTCTGCTTAGGACCTCCACTAATATTTGTTCAACCATCTATAGATGTATTAATGTTATTGATCAGAAGGTAGGACAACCTACATATGTTATTGTTCATCAATCCAACAACGTTCCTGTCTGGCGCCATATTTGAGATCACAATGATCGACCAAGACCATACCAACAGTGGAATGTGCACCACATACAGAAGTGCATCTAAACGAGATGCCCAGTTGGTTTGTGTGTTTTGAGAGACTGGTGTCAGGGCTCTGATGACACAAAGTTGGGAAGTATCTTTAAAAGAAAAGCTGTAGCATTTTTGCTATTCTGATCCTCTCGAGATCGAGGTTGCCTTTTTTAAGCATCCTACCTATACCGTGTCTGCACTGGCAGATTCTATTACTTGTTTGCATTTCTCAGTACAGGTAAGCACAACTAAATGCTCTGTCAGTTGTGGTGCCTGAGATTGAAACTAGTGTGAGGGAGAGGTGTCACACCATTATTACCATGATCCCGAAAATTGCAGAATTGATGTTGCTGATGTTTCTTACCTTTCTTTATCTAACACTTGATGTTGTGGCCCTCTGATTGTGATGATTGGTTTAATAGTTTTGGATTTCATCTAACTTATACATTTCTTTCATTTTGCTTCTGAACAAGCCGCCTCCTACTCCGGGGCCTCAGCCCCCAGAAGTGGAAGTCTCTGCTGAGGTGTGTCCTCATGCATACTTGTTGGTAACACAAGTATGGGTGTTTTCTATTGTTTTTAAGCTTCTAGTTTTGTGTCTGGACCCTGCATGATTGTGGCTGCCCTGCATGTAGGGGGGTACATTTCTTTTCCACATTTCAGGTTGTTGGAAACAAGGTAGTCAGAAGCTTGCATCATATTGGAAAGTGCTGTCCTCATGGGGGGTCCTTTCTTCCCTACTGTTGGTGCTCTCAACTTTCATGCTTATGTGTTTGTTGTTTGACAGCCTCTACAATATGTCCCCTTACAGCACACTGACAAACTGTTGTCTGCGACCCAGTGGGGGTCCAAGATTACTTTTCACCAACCCTGCAGTTGTTTTGGCTGTAGGGCCTCCGATTTACATCTTACCCGTCTAATAATGCCGACTAGGAGAACTCCAGTAATCTTCCCTCTCCCATCTTTGTATCGCCACATATGTACCAGCATCATTTCCCTGTATTGTTACAAGATCGGTCGCAGCCTCTCTTTCTGCAGGTTACTCCACCACCACAGTTTGTTGGTACTGTCGAACCAGGGTGACATTTGCTCAGTTACTCATCACTTCTATCGAACTCACTGTGTGTAGTCTGCGAAGCCTTCTGATCTCCTAGGGCTGGGTTGTGTCCTGCACATCTCCACTGCGGTCATACAGTAAACGAATGAACTACAGTGCACTGTTTTATTGAAGGATGTTGCTCTTTGGAGCTTACTGTCCCCAGTGACAGGACCACGTTTTTGAGGCCTCTTGTTGGCTGGCGCTCCAATGTAGTGCTAACCTAAGGCAGTTGCCTAGTATCGCTGGCCCTACTTTTGGGCGAAATTAATAGGTTTGCATGAATCCTGAAAGCTGGCCTTGGAAGTAAGTTTTCCCTGGCACTGTGGGACATGGTACTCTGGATCTTGCTGCTGACCCCGAACCTCCCAATTCACTTTGTCTTTAAGATGTACTTAACTCATCCCAATAACCCTGGAGCTGCAACATTGCAGTGTGCTTGTTATTCAAAGAAAAATGGCAACCTGCCCTCTGCAGCCCGAGGTCCTTTGTGGTGAGGATACTGTGCCTAGCAGCATGCCAAGGGCTGCAGGTTTGGATCCTTGGAGGAGGTGGTCCCTGTGCCCAGCAGGAATGTCATGCTTTTTCCAGTTCGTTCAGATCACTTTCACGCACGAACCAAAGTAGGGCTCGATTTCAGATTGGTGCTCTGGAACTTTGAAAGTACGTTGTTAGAACCGGCTGTCTCTAGTTGGCAGAGGTATACACTTCTGACAAATAGGGACACTCCTTTTCTAGTCAGGGCAAGGGGATCACACCCTTCGATAACCCCTGCTCACCCCCTTGGTAGCTTGGCAGAGCAGAACAGGCTTATCTCAGAGGCTGTGTGTTAAGCAATTATGACCACATACAGTAATAAAGTGAATACACTACAAATGGACACGACACCGTAGTATTATAAAAATAAGTATCTTTATATAAGACTTAGCACAAGACCAAATAACGGCAAAACTGTACACAATCGGAATAAATACGTTCGGGAAGGAAAAAGGATAGTTCAAAGGTAGTTTCTTCTTTAGCACAAGAGTCTTTTATATCAAGCAAATTTTCTTCTTGGAAACACAGTTCTTAGCAACAGGGTAACTCACACGGGAGCTACACAACGCTGCGCCGGGCCGGGAGTCACATGGACCCCCAACAACACAGTACCTTAGGAAATTGAAGCACACGATCAGCGGCGTCGAGCAATCCGGCGTCGCGTCTTCGGTGTCGATCAGGCCACAGCAGGCATTGTCGATGATGCAGTTGCACAGAGTGAGCAGCGCTCACGGCGTCGAAGGGCACACGGTTGATGCGATCAGCAGCGGGGCAGACACGAGGTCCTCTGGAGTTAGAGCCGTACTCCTACTCACTGGCGTTGCTGCTGGCGTCGGTCGGGCCCAGCGTCCGATCGTCGTGATTGCTGGTCCTTTCAGAGGTGCTGGATTCACACTTCCAGCGGATAGCACTTTTTAGCAGGTGAAGTCCTTTAGCCCTGTGACTTCGGCAGGAGACTGGCACTCTTCCAGTCCTTGGAGATTTTCTTAGCAAGCGTGAGAGTACACACACAGTTCCTCTCTCCTGGTTCCTTGGCAAAAATAAAGAAGCACCGCAGGATTCCCCCAACAACAGCACACTGGCAGAAGGGGTAGGCAGTCCTTTAGATCAGCAGGCTTCTTATCCTTGGTTACAGGGTTCCTTGTCAGAAGTGATCTGATTTCCTAGTTCAGGGGTCCTTCTCTTATACCCCTTTTCGTCTTTGATCCCTTTGTCTAGGCCGGGGGTTTCCCAACACCCTGGGTCTGCGGTGGGTGGAGCTAGGCAGTAGCACCTGGCCTATTCATTGAGCCGGGCCGGGTCCTCAGACGCCCCGCAGGAGGTGGAGCCAGCATTGATACTGGCAGGAGCAGAGCTATCGCCCTCCTGGCAGGAGGTGGGGCTAGGATCGTCCATGGCAGGCACAGAGCCATCAGTCGCTTGGCAGGAGGTGGAGCCAGCATTGTATCAGGCAAGGCAGGCTATCAACAACTACTCTCCCCCTACTCTCAACGTAAATGTCCCACTCATCCCACACTGACTCATCCAGACCTCTTGGAGCCACCCAGCTCCTGTCACACACACGTCAGACCAGCAGAGACCAGATATGGTTAGACAAGAAAATAGACACTTTCTAAAAGTACTACTTTCGAACCCAGAGTCCAAAAATCATCCACACCAACGGATGCGTAATTAAACCCCGAGTTCAGGGATACCAAACTCGACATTGCACCGTACTCTCCGAGCCAGCTAGGATCATAACATTAATAATCCCGGCGGCCCATTCTATCCAACGGAGAGCAGGCTACCTCGCAATAGTGAAGTCCTAAGATGGCGGTACTTCACTATCAGGACATGCCAACTTGGTCAGGCTTGTCCTACCTTACACTTACAATGCACCCTGCCCATGGGCCTACCATAGGGGTGACTAACATGAAGTTAAGGGAAGGTTGGAGGGGCTGGCAAGTAGGTATACCTGCGCAGCCGACGTGACAGTGCAAGACTGCACGTGGGTCTCGCAATGACCGACCCGTAGACATTCTTTTACAAGGCCGCTCCTGTGGGTGGCACAACACGTGCTGCAAGCCCACGAGCGGCATTTGTATTTACAAGCCCCGGCACTCCTGGTGCACTAGACTAGGGACTGACAGTAAACCAAATAAGCCAAACATGGATACAATAGATACATCATATTAACAGAGGGAGCACTTGCGCTATGGCACTGATCAGCAGTGACACGGCGCCCAAAGCATATACCAGCAAAACATCGTAAAACAGTAGAGGCAAACAGAAAAATGGAGGAGAGACTCAAGCCAATGATGTCAGGTCTAACATACGTTAACACGTGTTCTAAAACTGCAAAGACACTTATAGTTGTGTTCTTTTAAACAATACACAAGTGGCAAATGAGCTGTGACTGGATCTACTTTCTAAATATTAAAAAAGGATGGCCATTCACGAAGGTAGTTTGTCCCAGTTTTTCAACATGCAGACAACAATAGAAAGTAGGGACTTATCCTATAGGCAAAGGGTGCACTTTTTTCTTAAAAGAATTTTGTTGGCAATTAGTCGGTCTTCCACGACTGACTGGCTACTACTGAATTGTCCAGTGTAGGCCCAGAAGGGCTGGATCATGCCATAGTTTCAAGCAAACCTCCGACTTTATAAATTATTTCCGTTTAATTTCATTGTTTGTAAATTTGCCTTATGTGGATTTTCAGAAAATCTACAATGGATCTGGTCATTCACAAACTACTTTATCACCCTTGGACCACCAGATCTGGCACATGCCACACCTTGCTTTTGGGTACTTGGTTTGCAATTTAAAAATAAATACCGTTTCTTAATTTACAGTTGTACGACAGATGACTGGCCCTGTTCGTTGAGATGCAAGGGCGGAAATGCCATAATTATTCAATAACTAGTGATTTTTTTAAATAAAACAAAAACATGGTTTTAAGTTAATCTCCTAATTCGGATAGAGTGCCATTTTGAGCAGTCAGTCTACCCATTGCCTGCTTGAGACTGGGCTTGTCTGCAGGGTCTCAGATTTTGATCTAAGTGGTTGTGTGCCCCTTTGTTCATGACATTTTGCCATATGCCAATGTTAGTGCTGTTCCATTGGAAATTTACACTCGGACCTGTCCAAACCAGAATTTGGCAGATTGCAGATATAAAGTCTTGATGCTCTCTTTCTTCACTAATCAAATTTTTAAATGTTGACATTCGGTTGCAGTAATGCTCGGGATTGTTGAAACATTTTCGATATTCCCTTATTGTCTGAGCTCCCAGGTGACAAGTTAAGGCTGGAATCCCACTCAGAACCACACATAAACCACCAATGGTGAGTGGTAGTCTATCCCATTACTGGACCCAGATCCCAACTATTGGGTGGTATACATCAAAATACTGCACCTCTAACCCATTTATTGGGTTCTGTTCCTTGTGTAACCAAATGGCAAAGTTCTTTTCACCCACGGCTGCCTCTAGCCCTCGAGTCCTTAGTGGTGGTGTGCCCATCACTTCTCCTCCACAGATCACAACTGAAGGCGCATTAATCCCCTCAATCTTTGTATTAACACGTCTGTTCTTTTTTTTTTTTCCTCTCCAATCATTTGTATAATTGTGATGCACCTGTAGATGTGGTGCCCACCAGCCACTTACACTAGGCAAATGCAAGTATCTTGCTCCATAAGAAGGAGCTTTGTTTATACCCTGTGGTGTGGTTATAAAATGGATGCCAGAACATCATCAGTGCTCAAGACGGTGCTGGGTCATGGCTACTACTCGTGACTTATGCATACGAGCTGCAGGACATCTGCCGTCCACCCCCAGTGTTAGTGTCCTCTCTGGGTGCTGCAGCTGTCTCGTTGCCATGGAATATGTTCAGCTAATAAATGAGCATGACTTGCGATGGTCTGCTCCCTTGGTGAATGTGTTCATTGTTGGGACGGGGATCCCCCCGCCCTCCCACGCACGCATTGATGTGCATGCTCGAGTCATAGGATGTCTTGTCCTCGGTTTGGCTCTCTGTTTTTGGACTCTGGTCAGTCTCTCTAGTCCAGTGTTCTCGATGCATGCTGCTCCTTCCTCGTGTCTTGTCACGTTTATATTCCTGTGGCCTGCGAACCTCGGTCTCACAGTAAAAAGACTTTCTACATATCCGACAGGAGCTTGATCCTAACCTCTCCTTGAAACAAATGGAGGATGAAAAGAGGGTATGTATTTGGATTCTTTGTTCCCATTTTTGCATCGAGCATCCCAGAACATTGCACACCTTCCTCATCACCAGGATGGTGACCATTAATCACCCATGTGCCCATCATACTCCTCATCTCAGACTGAAGCATGCATCACTGGTTGACCTCCCGTGTATTTCACACTCCAGCTTCACCCCAACTCATTCTTGGCTTGCCCTTGGTGGCTGCATGAACAGTGAGACGCAGGTAAACTCCTGTGATCTTCAGTAGGATATGTCATCTGTGTTTTTCTTACCATAATTTCTGCCACCATATTTCACTCCTTCCATTCCTTGTTAAAGAAAGAAACTTGTTGGTGGTTGTTCTCCTGATAGTCTTTTTACAGTTGAAATTCCTTCTTCAGTACCCACCCAGCAGGTAACTCTTCACACTGACTCCACCAGTACTTCAACTATTTAGGCTGAGTCATACTGTCAAATTATGCGAAACACTAGGTAATGCATTGAAGTACACGGAGTTCAATATCAACACTAAAGTAATCCATTTCCCTTTTTGCCTCGCCCTGCCCTTGATCCAAAAGGACATGTTTGTCCTTCTCCCTGCATGCTGAAGGTGGCAGCTACCACAAAGTAGGAAAGGTGAGGCTATAGGTGTTCCCAACTGACCTAGGTGTTAGTACTTAGGTCATCTACAGAAACCCGGGCCTCCAAAGATACAGCACAACATCATTAAAATTACACTACAGATGGAATATCCTATTGGAGCTATTACTTTTGAAAAGGAATACCACAAACTTTTTTAAATTGTCAAAGTAGAAATGAGATCATGGAAAATCAAGTCACATTGGTAAGTTGTAACTACAAATCTAATATTCATGATGACCATGCCGTTACTAAAAAAATCTTAGTACTGGTTGCGATCCCTTTCTAAAGGATACAATTAACTGTTATCCTTCGGAGTATCATTACCATGAATATCTCTGGAGCTATCTAAAGTGCATTTTAAAAAGGGAGACTATTAAGGTGCCACAAGGGTAACGGCTGCAAAAACAACAATTGATGGACAGTATGCAGAACAATGTTATACATTCACCCCAGTACAGAGATCTGGGCTTAAATCACCCCCTTTTGTATCGCTTTGTTCGCCATAGGTGTGGCAGGGTATGCTCAGACGTGAGTCCCTTGCTCACTTTGCCACTGGATTCAAGCAAGCCTAGCTGAAGACGGCTGGAATGCCGGTCCTAGGAAGCTTGAATCCGGTCCAGGAAAGGCATAACTTGGCAGTTCGGGTTGGACTGTTCCCATGAGGCACAGGGTCAGACTGATTTGCATATGGCAATGTCTGAACTGGGGTGGCAGAGTGGGCTGAAGAACGGTGATGGATTAAACCCAGATCTTTTGACTGGGTGTGAGTTTGATTGGTTCAGATGCTCCGTCCATCACCACCCCCTTTTGTACCACAAGGGTAACAGAACACAGTTGTTGACTGTAAGTGCCTCATGGGAATTTACCAATGCGCCTATCAGCTTTGTCTGTGATGGAACATTTTTTGATATTTGATTACTCCGATTATACCATGAAGTAATATCAGTTTTATTCCACATAATACAGTTAGTCTGTCAGAGTCCCAAAATGGGCTGGAGTTACACACTTTAAAATATTATTTCTTAGAAACTGCTGATAAATTGAAAATAAATCATGCACTAGGGTCTGCTGTTTTAGGGACGCATTTTGCAACTTGAAACCTGCATCTTGGATGTCAATCAGAGTAGTATATACAAGAAGAATTCCTAAAGAGCTATAGAATCCCATTTTTATACTTAGTTGTACGAGTCATGAATGGTTCAAGCAATTTCTAGCATCTCTCCTGTGAGGCTGTGACTGACGTGCAATCGAGAGAGCGAGTGAGCGGATGCAAGAAAGCGAAAAGCATGGAGGACGGGTGCTCCGCGTATGCTCACTGAAAAGTACTGGGAGAAGTGCTGAAATCAAAATTGCAGAACCGACTTTGGTGCTGTGAGTTTCTGCCGGTACCGAAGTAGAGCGGGAAGTGCTGCACGCAGTTGGGAGCCCCCTCCCCGTGTCCCTTGGCGGACCTGCTTTTACAGGCCAGGCGGGGGAGCTGGGGTCTTTGAAGAGCTACAGGCCGATGCTGGTAAGGAGGCGGGGAGAGTTCTCTTGGCCAAAACATCAACATCTTGGGTATTTTCATAAACGGCCCACTCGTATATATGGAAGAAAGAAGGCCCCTACAAAAGAGAAGGGCAATGAATTGCAGACTAGAGTACAAACCTATGATAATGGAATGCTGCAAAATAATAAAAGGGAAAGAAGGCAAATAGAGAGGCAACCCGGCTATGTAGGAGTGGAAGCTGTCGCAGAAGGGAAAAGGGTAACCTGGAATTACACCCGTAAATCTCGTAGGGAAGCAAAGTGTTAAAAGAAAAACAATTGAAATAAGCTAGGAGAGGAAGAACCACCTAGAAGTTTAGCAGTCGGAGGAAGTAGAGGGAACACTCTACCTAGAAGAACGAATGGCAGGGAAGAGGTGAGTGGGACACAAAATAAAGTTAAAACCCAGTTCCTTAGTTAGCTTTTTGAAGAAATCAATTTGTTTAACAAAGACTAAAAGCTATTCACCTAAAATATGCCAGCTTACCCAGTTATCCCAAGAGTTGGTGAATGTACACCAGCGTGGCTTCCTACCAGGAAGGACCATTGCTAATGATAAAACTTCTTAATTCAGGTTATCGATTTATTTTTCCAACAATGATACAAAGCGTCACTTTTGATTGACCCTAAAAAAGATTTTCATTTAGTTCACTGGGATATTTTGTTTGCTATTTTATTGAAATTTGAGTTTCCTTTGCACTTTGTTAATATGGTACAGAAATTATATGGCACGGTCGAAGCAAAACTCCTAATACGCGAACGTCCGGGTCAGTATTCAACTGGGCACTCTTTAAGGGAGCCCTATGTCTACAGTCCTATTTGCAGTATTTATCAAGGTACCCTTATCAGAGGCTCCGAAGCTTAAGTTTGCAGATGATCTAACCTTGTATTTGGCGGCTGACTTCGAAAATACAACCTGACCCTTTGATACAATTAAATGTTTTTGAGACTTCGGGGGCTTATAAGATTAAGCATGCAAATTCTGAAACGTTGTTATTCAACTGCTCTGAGCAGGTTTTGCCGATTGACCTGCGAATGCACACTTCCAGGTCTGCCCCAATTTGTTAGGTGGACATTTTCGTGTTGCATGATTGCTCGCAACTTTTTCTACTCAATTATGTGTCGACACTGCCAATTTATTTGAAATATTCTTAGCTTTGGCTAGTTACTACAGCTTTCCATAATTGGGAGAACTGCACTAATAAAAATGATGATACTTACACGATTTCTTTTTATTTTCTCAAATGTGTTAAGGTTCCTCAAAGCTATTTTTTGGAAATAGATCAGATGTTGCCCAAATTTATATGGGTAGGCAGGAAACCCCGCACCATATTAGAAACTTTGCAGTCTAGTATGGAAGATGGTAGTCTCGGCGTACCCCACATTAAGAAATCTTTCCAAGCTGCGTTCATGCATTGGTGCGGATGGGCAATAGCTCCCTGGGGTCAAGGAACACATTTTTATCTTTGACAAATGCTATTGGAAAATAACATCCATCTAGTACCATTTATAAAAATCCCAAAATGACCCAAACGTAATAGATATAAAGTCCTGCATATAATTCGACAAAGTTTTACTTTATTTTATTTGAAGGAAGAATATCTATTTACTTCAGAACGCCCGGATATTCGGATGCGACATTGAGGCGCTAGTTCTTCAGTTGTGTGTACATACTATAAGGAGTTGTGAAAAGATTGGGGTTTACCATGTAAAAGACCTACTGATTGAAGGGACTTTGAAGACTCGGGATCAATTAAAAATCAGTGTCTCTTAGCTCATGGGGATCGCGTATAGGAGACCTGGAGGGACAGGACTTTATAAGAGCGTGAGAATGGCTCACAGAACCACATGGAACCACTTCCATACGGATGCTGGCACATAGGGAAATTGGAGCAGACCGGGGCATGACCAGTGGGGTGGGGATATGAGAGTAGGGTGGAAATGTTACTATGTTGGTATGGCACGATGATGAGAGAGATGGGAACAGCATAATTTAAGAGGAGACGGACTATTGTAACCCAACATCTAAGTGACATATCTAAATATTTGTATAGGCTTTTATTACAACTGCATGAGAGCTGTGCATTAAGTATGCAAGATGGCACAGCACATTGCCCCCGTCTACTGATGTATGCATTCCGAGAAACTTTACATTTATTCAAATAAAAAAAATGCTGCTGAAGGTGGGAATAGAAAGCTTGTCTCATGGGCGCTCTGTTGGACATTCGTCAGCTACTTGACATTGCACAATATCCCTATGGATAAATCCAAAAATGGGATCCAAGCACTTATCTGGTGACTATGGCAGCAGCTCACGCTTTTTAGGCATTGAATAGCTCACTAGAAGAAAAAAAAATCCAGAATCGTCCATTCTGTTTTTTTTTTTTACAAAGTAACTTCTGATGTTTTCTTCCAGTTTGACAGCTGGACGTTAACACTTGGGAGCTGTCACTTTGCTCCCTCAAGTGTAAGGGGTCCATGTGACGTGTGTTATGCTGGCATGCGTGTACAACAAAGTAACAGGTGCATATTTCACATTATTTGGAGGATAGCAAGGTGGGTAAAAAGCGTTGCAGCTGCTAAAGCGGGTTGTATGTTGGAACAACGCATGCCTTTGCCATGCATGCAGTTGATGTGCAGTCTTTAGAACAAATTTGTCTTCACCATGCATATTATTACAACGCCATGCCTTAGGGGAAGTGCTGGAGATTGAAGCGGTACAATTTACTATTCCAACTTCAGTCTGTTCAACAGTAGGGAAAGCGTTGGACTTTAAAGTCCATTGCCGCTTTCCCTAAGGCATGTTCATTACGATGTGCATTGTAAAGGCTCACTTGTTGTAACACTTGAGTTATGACGGCAGCACATTGTCCGCACTGCGTTGTAAATGTGATTTCCCCAACTGAAATCTTTTAGTTCTTTCAGTCCTGAAAGTTGGAAAAAGGTTACAGGAGTTACATTTGGGGGGGGGAACTAAATGTCTGTTATTCTGGTCTTTTGTATTGTGGGTATTCAGTGCCCCTAAAAAAGGTTGAGTAGGAGGTCCCCTTTAATTATGTTGTAACATTAGCTGCTCTACTTGAAGCAAGGTGCTTTGACTGGTGTGGGGATTGAAGAATCAGCCATAGGAAGAAAATACTTCTGTACAATTTTAGATGACAGCAAGGATCACCAGCGTGTAAAGTAGTCTGTCTGGGTAATTTTGACTTTGCAATAAGGGTAAATTGCAATTGGTACCTACCTAAAAACAGACCGGAAACCTTGCAGCCTAGCTTGCACTAGCTTCCGAATTGCACAAAGTTTGAGGAAGCAGAGGCATGAACTGAGCCCTAGAAACAAATCTGAACATGGGAAGACTTTGGGTTGATCTAGGGGTGAAACCACAAAAGTGGCTTTTTTGTTGTGGTTTCCTTCCAGGGACGCTTTTGCTTGTAAATGTGTTTGCATTTTGTATTTTGTGTGTGGGTTTTTCTAGAATGTGTGTTTTCGGGTGGAGGTGATAGCCCCGTCTGTACCTGCAATTATCCCATGGTTGTCAGCTACAGATATGACAAAGAGCGATGAGAATGTTCCTCTGTCGAGGTAAAATTGCATGGGTGGCACATACTCAATTGCCGGAGTACGGGAGAACCGATAAGAGATGGATCATTCAGCAAGCTGTAAAAAGGGGGCAGGCTGCAACATGGCAAGGAGTGGATAAGGTGGGTCTGCGGCACCGCTGTTTGAGGTGTTTTGATAGATGGGGAAATCCTGGTGTTAGACGATCAGCATCAAGCCACACTGAGCTCAGGTAGAGTATTTGGACAAAAAGGGATTTGCAGCATGTGTTGTATGTTGATTACATGCTGTGTATTCTCTTACAGTCCATTATTGGGTGTTATACACTACAGTTGTTTCCCTTAGAAGTCTGTTTTGGGTTCAACGTTATGGTGTAATGCTAGTGATCATTTATTCTTAAATCAGAAATGCAAAATGAGACTCCATCTTTGGTTACTTTTTCCAAACATTAGGTTTGCATCGGTTTGCCTCTGCTGTGCATCGACAAATATGGCTCAGCATTGAAGAAAAAAAAGGCATAGAAAATTTTGAAATTGGGTATACTGGATGACTTTAATGCCACATACTGAGAATAACTCAGTAGGGTGGAAGATGCTACAAGACAATATAATTCTATCCTTCAAGTAACACCCGTCTCCCTTCGGCTGACCTAACTTTGTCTTCCTCCGAGGGATCACAATAAGTTTTCTTGTCCTGAGCACTTCAGTGCAAGAAAATCATTAATCAGTGGAGGGATAGAGACTGGGTCCCTTCATCTCATGTATTGAGTCTCCTCGGGCGGATGAAACAGATTCTCATGAAAGCACCAAAGTGCTGGTGGTGGGCAAAAGAAAAAAAAATCTCCTCAATAATTGTTTTGGTTGAGGAGAATCGGAACCCATCTCCATCAAAGGCAGAGGATTCCAATACAAAACACCATAGAACTTCAAACAAGCCTGCAGAGTCCAAGGCAGATAGTGCTCCTAGACCATCAGAACAAACTTGGACAGTGACCAATACTAACATCCATTTTTTAATTGTCAGATTCTCAGAGCTGATCTACCTCTAAAAAAAGGATTGGAATCAGAACACACTGAAAGGGAGGATCGATCCCCGCAGACTTGTCGACCTTGAAAAAGAAGAATTGAGTCCAGGAAGTAGTGAGTCTCCACAAGACAAGGAGAGGAGAACAGGACCTTTGTTGCTGGTCTTTAAAGCAATCTGCACCCGCACTTTAGCCACAGTCTCTGGAGGGGCTTGATGGACCTCGCTGCGGTCCCGCAGCTTGGGACGCGCGCAGGCGACGATCGGGCGAAGACCGGGCCCGTCTTGGCCCGTCATAGACCGAAAGAGGCCTGGCAGGGCCAGGCCCTTTTGATTCTGCTTCTGCTTATAAGGTACTGATATGTGGACTTAGACTGATTTGTAAAAGCAGAAAGGTAGGAGGACAAATATTCATATTTTCTACTTACTGACAGTGCCATTTTTCTTGTTTAGCGGCCGTTTCCATAATTATCTACCATAGTATTTATTGAAATTAACTTAAGAAATTGCCACTATTGTTCTTTTAATGTAAACCCTGTAGAACACCCAGATAAAGAGTTACTATGGGGAAAAGGAAAGCGGCAAGCGCCCAATTAAAAGGAAGTGAAAAATCAGGGGCGCGCTCACGTCAGACCCTGCTTAATTACCTAACGGGGGCTGTAGGCGCAATTGAGCAACAAATCATCACAGTGGAAGAGGCATTAAATCTTGGGGGAGACTCAACCGGTTGTACTTACACTTAAATGTTTGGATAAAGTACAATCTTCCGAACGGCCCATCACCCAAGGGTCATCATCTGCCCATGGGGGTAACAAGACCAACAAACTTAATCTTGGGAGGTGCCATATTGATCATCATGCCCCAGTATCTAGTAAGGGAGCCCAGCAAGTAACATATGATTCAGCTCAACAGATTCCTTTTGTTAATCAAGTGACCCACCCCCTCGATATGCCCCTGATCCCGAGCAGAATTAAATATCCCCCTTCTATTAGTGGGAAAAATAATATCCCAGGTGCCAGAACGAAAATGTAATAGGCCGACAATAAGTCTGGATTTAACTCCAGCGGCCACTCCGTATGTAGTGGTACTAGTGAATGTACCAAAAATACAAGAAGGGATGATCGAAACCTGGGATATCTTAAGGAATAAGACTATACACTGGCTCGGCTTTAGGACTGGCCTAACCGGGAGGCTATTTGAAGACTTTATGATAAGGAGAGTAAACTGGGTAGGAAGAATTTGAGGGGAGATTGTGTGGTGCTGACACTTAAGACCACCCAGCTAGTTCAACTAACTTTAAGTAGAGCCGGAAACTATACCACCTTAGGGCAGGGCGTTAATTTAGTCCCATTAGGCTATTTCTATCAGCCCTCTTATAATACGGTCCATTCCACCAGGGAAGCTCCTAACCTGAGCAGCAGACCTCAATTCAATCTCCCTATTTATAATCATTTCAACCCATCGTAAACCTCAAATCAGTGGATTGACTACATTTTTCGACACACATCCAGTCAGTTGTATTAAGAAGTATGGGGGGGCTCCATCACTGAGAGAACAACAAATTTACAAGAAAGGTGTACAAAAAACCTGGTATACCCGGATTTTAGGAAGAATGCTGACGGGTCTATGACCAAAATCATTTTACTAAATAATGCTTGTTGGCACTGCACAGTCCATCCTACATGTTAACCATATATTAAGGGAACTCGAAGGGAGCACAAGGGGAATGTAGGGGTAGAGAAGTTGAAAAGAAAAGTGTATGATCCTATCTTGGAATGTGGCAGGCTTAAAAAGTAAGGTGGCTAACGAAGTGTGGACTGAATGTTTGGGCAAATTTGAGATCCTTATGTTGCAGGAAACCAGGGTGATAGATCCCATCCATATTAGTGGGTATAAAACCTTTCATTCTCCTGCAATAGCTTCCTCACATGGCAGAGCAAAAGGGGGTACATATGAGTATGTGTTCCTTTTCTGTAAGTGAGTAGGTTAAAGGCTAAATCCTTTTTTTTCTTTGTTACAAACACCATTCAAATATTAAGAATGCATTCCATCTTCATTGAGATTATCCCAAAAATACCTTTATTGATTCGACATTAAACAAGCAGCAGCCGACACATGTTTCGCCCTATGTGGCGAGTGACGCCAAGGCTTTATCAAAGGCTATGTCATTATGATTCAATCATTCTTGAAAAGTTTTTCCCTTTTGCCGATGCACCGTAACATCAAAGATGGTTTTCCACATACAATTTTCCTTGGAGGTGAATCTCCTGAAATAGCTATGTCCTACGAATGATTCGCTGTGTGACGCGTCACTCGCCACATAGGGCGAAACATGTGTCGGCTGCTGCTTGTTTAATGTCGAATCAAAGGAATTTTTGGGATAATCTCAATGAAAATGAAATTAATTCTTAACATTTGAATGGTGTTTGTAAAGAAGAAAACAAGCATTTACAATGCAATGGTCTTGGCATTCTTAAAGTTAGAGCTATTGGCATTGCTCATGAAATTTGTTTTATTTATGTTTGTTTTTAAAACATAAATAAATTGCATTGTCATTTACAATGCCAATAGCTTAATCGCTCGCAAATGCGAGACCTATTGCATTTGCACCCACACAGAGCCCCCCACACACACAGAGCCCCCCCCACACACACAGAGCCCCCCACACACACAGAGCCCCCCACACACACAGAGCCCCCCACACACACAGAGCCCCCCACACACACACACAGAGCCCCACACACACACACACAGAGCCCCACACACACACACAGAGCCCCCCCCACACACACAGAGCCCCCCCCACACACACAGAGTCCCCCCCACACACAGAGTCCCCCCCACACACAGAGTCCCCCCCACACACAGAGTCCCCCCCACACACAGAGTCCCCCCCACACACAGAGTCCCCCCCACACACAGAGTCCCCCCCACACACAGAGTCCCCCCCACACACAGAGTCCCCCCCACACAGAGTCCCCCCCACACACAGAGTCCCCCCCACACACAGAGTCCCCCCCACACACAGAGTCCCCCCCACACACAGAGTCCCCCCCACACACAGAGTCCCCCCCACACACAGAGTCCCCCCCACACACAGAGTCCCCCCCACACACAGAGTCCCCCCCACACACAGAGTCCCCCCCACACACAGAGTCCCCCCCACACACAGAGTCCCCCCCACACACAGAGTCCCCCCCACACACAGAGTCCCCCCCACACACAGAGTCCCCCCCACACACAGAGTCCCCCCCACACACAGAGTCCCCCCCACACACAGAGTCCCCCCCACACACAGAGTCCCCCCCACACACAGAGTCCCCCCCACACACAGAGTCCCCCCCACACACAGAGTCCCCCCCACACACAGAGTCCCCCCCACACACAGAGTCCCCCCCACACACAGAGTCCCCCCCACACAGAGTCCCCCCCACACACAGAGTCCCCCCCACACACAGAGTCCCCCCCACACACAGAGTCCCCCCCACACACAGAGTCCCCCCCACACACAGAGTCCCCCCCACACACAGAGTCCCCCCCACACACAGAGTCCCCCCCACACACAGAGTCCCCCCCACACACAGAGTCCCCCCCACACACAGAGTCCCCCCCACACACAGAGTCCCCCCCACACACAGAGTCCCCCCCACACACAGAGTCCCCCCCACACACAGAGTCCCCCCCACACACAGAGTCCCCCCCACACACAGAGTCCCCCCCACACACAGAGTCCCCCCCACACACAGAGTCCCCCCCACACACACACAGAGTCCCCCCCCCCCCACACACACACGCACACACACACACAGAGTCCCCCCCCCCCCACACACACACTCACACACACAGACAGAGTCCCCCCCCCCCCCACACACACACGCACACACACACACACACACACACAGAGTCCCCCCCCCCCCCACACACACACGCACACACACACACACACACACACAGAGTCCCCCCCCCCCCCCACACACACACGCACACACACACACACACACACACAGAGTCCCCCCCCCCCCACACACACACGCACACACACACACGGCAGGAGAGCAAGCACACACAAGGAGGGAGCAGGAGAGCAAGCACACACAAGGAGGGAGCAGGAGAGCAAGCACACACAAGGAGGGAGCAGGAGAGCAAGCACAAAGAACGAGGGGGGCAGGAGAGCAAGCACAAAGAACGAGGGGGGCAGGAGAGCAAGCACTCACAGGCGGCAGCGCTGAGCCCACGCCCGGTGCCGGGAGAGCCCAGGAGGGGCCGAGCCTCGCAGCTGTGCTGCGCAGAGGGAGCCTCTCCTACCTTGGGCCGCAGATCCGGGCACATGGGGTCCCTCAGCTTGGGCACAGCGCTGATTCCAGGTGTCCCGCAGGCGCCATCTTTCCGCTCTCCTGCTCTTTTCAACACCAGCACATCCATACAGCACGCCTCTGCAGGGTTTTAACTTGTGACTTTAACTTAGAAATACGAAGTCTACCTTCAGGATACTCTCCAGCCCCAGTCAGTCCCGGGGAGCCCCTTTCCCGGGCCCTTGAGGCTCCCCCGGCGGCTCGCTCTCCTTATTCTCCTCCATGAGCTCAAGCCACTGCTCCGTCATCTTCTGCTCTGCGCGCAGCATCACAGGATTGACAAGACACGTGGGCAGAGAAGCACCGAAAGCACATTCTCAAAAAGGTGGTGAACGGGCTATTGAGAGTAGACAAGGCGGCAACCATGTAGGAGGCAAGGGCGCGGTTGGTTGTGGCTTATAAGGTTAACCGTACAATAGAATACAGCAATGCTTTAGAGAGGTGACTTAACTTTTATTTCCAAAGTGTGAGTTTTTATTAGTACACTTCTTTGTTTATACTTATAGATGAAAGAAATGGACATTGATCTGTCTATTTTGAATGTTTGCCAACATTTGGCGCTATACTTAAGAGGCGCATTTAAAGGAAAAATAAATGTATTTTTATACAAAGATCAGGAGATCCTATTATGATTCTTTCTTGCATTTTCAGTAGCAGCCATAGCAAGAACAAGAGAGGAGCACTCCACACGACCACGTTTCTCCGAGGCGAGGCAGAAATGCCTCTGAGAAACGCAGCGTCATTTTTTGATTCGGGGTCTGTTTTCTTTCTCTCCTCTTCACATTGGCTGGAATGTAAAATTCCAGCCAATGGGAAGAGGAGAGAAAGAAAACAGAAAGAAAGTAAAAAACAACCCCCAAATCCAGTCTTCAACGGAGTGATGCCCCTCTCCTCCAATGGCTGGCCTCCATTTAGGAAGCCAGGCAATGGAGAAGAGGGGCTAAAAAGGATTTAGCCTTTAACTTGCTTACTTACAGAAAAGGAACACATACTCCTACATATCCCTAATTTGAAACTTTGAAGCTCTAAGGGTCCAGAGCTTTGAGTATGGTTCTCTCTCTTCCATAATAATTGCGAAGAAAGATATAGGCCTGGAATCCCTGGACCTTCTGCTATTGTTGAAGCAGAGCAAAAGGGGGTCTCTGCATATATAGCGCAAATTATCTGAATGTAAGGAAAATAGTCAAGGGTTAAGGATCGATATTATGAGATTATTTCCTGGCATGTAGACCAAGTGTCGCATGTAATACTGCTGAATTTTTATAATAATGCTCCCCCTGTGAAACTTGAAGACCTAGTGAAACGCCTTGGTAATGATCTGTATAACTCAGTCCCATATAATTAAATATATTTTTATTATTTGGGGAGGGGACTTTAATTTCCCCCTCTGCGAACCTTTGGATAAAGGGGTCTGTGGTTTTCAGTACGAAGAAGGTAGTGGTCTTGCCGATTTCCAACACACATGCCCTGGGGATTGTTTAAATGACATATTGTTTATAAATGACCAAGGATTTGCAAACATTCTGTGCGCCCATGGTCCATTTCGGCCCTTCTTTCAACGGCCAAGGCACTTTTTTTCTACTATAGATGTCATAATAACATCCAGTAGATGTGCTTCGTGCATTAGAGATTTTAGTGTACATGATATTTCCTTAAGCAATCATTTTCCCCTTAGTATCACCGTGTCGGTGCATAATCAGGACTTTAATACGAGGGATGGTACATCACATTTTGTGGAAAATGTAACTTTGCACAGACAGAACGGCTATGCTCTTAGATGGAACATGGTGGATTCTGAAGCATTTACCAGTACAGTTCTGTCAAAATGTAAAGATACATTTCCAGCCTGTTTGGAAGAGAGGGCTTCACCCCAGGAAATCTTGGACAGTTTCTCTATAGTCTCTTGTCACATTAAAGAAACGTTTATAAAAACTAACAAGAAAGTGAAACAAAAAAAATAATTGGTTTGAGAATAATTGTACTAAGTCATACTCTATATCTAAAAGCATTCCCTTCATGTGGTAGAAAAACCAAGCTATATAATAAGGCTTTAAAAGAAAGGAAGATGGCAATGAAAGAGGAAGCACACTCTGTGAGAGAACCTCAGAGAACCATGACTCATCCGCCTTTTGGAAGGCGGTAAATGCTCCTTTCCTGGGGGAGTGTGATAAAGCACGTTTAGAGATGGCAATCACCGAATCAGAGTGGATATTGCATTTTTCAAAACTGAACAACAATACTATGTCAACTGAGCCGGATTCAAGTATAAATGTGGGGATACCTGAGCCTTTATCACATCCAGTAGAACTGCCTTTGCAATCTACCTTAGGCGAAGTCAATAAGTCCATCAACTCAAGCAAGGGGGGGAAAGGCCCCTGGGTTAAACGGAATCCCAGTGGACCTTTTTAAATCTAATCTAAGACTCTGGGGTCCAGTTTTAACACAGGTTTTTAATGCATGTGGTACACAGAGCCTTATATCGACATGGTAAGATTCAATAATTGTTCCTATTTTTAAAAAGAGGGATAGGGCCAACCTAGCCTGTTATCGTCCAATCTCGTTGTTGGACTCCTCAGTCAAGATTGTCGGAAGAATTATATTGGATAGGCTACAGATGTGGGCGGAGGAGCGGGTAATAAGCGATCTGCAATATGGTTTCCGCAAAGTCCTCTAAACAATTGAACAGGGTCTTAATTTACATATTTTTTTAGATAAATACACTAAAGCAAAAAGGAATTTATTTTTAACCTTTGTTGATTTGACTGCGGCAATTAACTGTGTGATTCATGATAAGCTGTGGCATATTCAAGAGGGGCTAGGGATGGATGTTTTAATAGTTTATTTTTTAAAACAGCTTTATTCAAAAGCACAGGCAAGTGTACACTTTTGGCTGGATGGAGAATGTACCAAGCCCTTTAGAGTGATGAAAGGTGTAAGACAAGGATGTATCCTTGCGCCTTTCCTTTTCACACTTAATATAAATGCTTTAGAAACACATCTGATCCAGGAGTGCAAGGATCTAAATACAGTAGCGAATCGTCCAGTCTCCGCATTGTTGTATGCGGACAATGCGGTTTTATTGGCCTGTACGCCATTAGCTCTCCAAAGGGTGGTCAATTCATTTGCTAATTTGATGTCAAAATTAGGACTCTCCATAAATTGTTCAAAAACATTTAATATGAACTGTGGGGCTGGAAGCGATAAGAACATTAACACTTTTTATAGAATCAAAGGCGATCGAGCACACAACTTTTCCTATTAGGAATTTTATTTGAGCAGACGGGATCACGGGTTCAGTCGGTGAAAGCAAGAAAGCTTCTTTTTATTAAATCCTTGATGGCTCTATCTAATTTTAGTAGGAAACTGGGAAAACGTCCCCCAGTTGAACTGCTTCAGATCTATAGAGCCAAGTGTGTAGCTATTGCCACTTATGGCGCAGGAATTCGGGGGTATGCCAATGTAGGTTCATTACAAATGGTAACTCGTTTTTTAGGTTTCTTTTAGCAGTGCCAGATCGCACCTCAACATATGTATGCCACTTAGAATTAGGCATGCCCTATTTAAAGGACATCATTAAGATCCAGCCAATCTTACTTTGGCATATTGTATGGTCTGCCGATGAAACTGTTTTTAATCGCCACATCTTGAAGGACGCTCTGGGGACTGATTGGATCAAATATATAAGATGGTCTGGGTATGTAACAAATGTTTTTATTAAATTTGTACATGCAAAATATTTTAGTTACCCAGATTCTATGCGATAATTCCCCAGGAAAGACCTTAAAGCTCTATCTTTGCGTTTTTTGGGCGAATGCAGAACCACCATAGAAAGGTGTAAATCATCAGTTCAAACCCATTATATTATAATGGCAACTCCAACAATGCAACCATATATTTTGCTAGCTACTGGAGACTATGATAGATTCTTGCTATCACGTTTTAGACTGAATATTTTATTTAGATCTCTAAGCTTTGCAGAACGGAATGATTGGTCAAAAACTTTTATGTAACTGCCCTTGTGAGATCTCTACCCGGTCAACTATGCATATTTTTTTAAAAATAAATTTTATATCCTGCCTAGAAGGAAATGATTCATCCCGTTTCTGAGAAAATTGGGCTTAAGACAATGCCGACCTGCATTGTTAGCGTTGCAAACTTTAGATGATGAATTCAAAATCGCTGCTGTGACCGCTTTAAAAACATTTGTTTTAAAAATATCGTAAAACCATTATAGTGTATATCCGAGAGTCGTATTTTTATATTAGATTAAGATTATGTACTTGCTAGACTGTGTTTTGTACTTTTATGGTTAACTTTTGTGTACCGAATAAAGTTTTCTGACTGACTGAGTCCAGGAAGTAGTGAGTCTCCGCTTACCTCCCCGAAGGGCAGCAAAGTGAAGATTACCTGCTCTGAAAGATGCACCGACCGAACTGAGAGCAGCAGGCATTACGCTGCTACCAAGCAATCCTGAAAAGAGCCAAAAAGTACCCAGTGCAGATACTTGAGCATTACACCTAAGAGAAGAAAGTGCTTGGGTGAATGTCAAAGAATGATGGACATCGACCTTGAAACAGCACATTGTGGAATAGACTCCTCTTGAATCTCCCCTTTAGTTCATCCAGCAACGAAAGAAAACCGAGTAAAGAAATGTCCTATCCTAAAGAAAGCCAACTCATACAAAGGTCAGATCACCAAGACCTTCAAAATCTTGGAACATATTCAGACCAAGACGTGCAATCAAGGAAGAGCAACAGGAAGGTGAGTGGCAAGATGATACCTGGAACAATGCGTGGCTGGCTTGGGTAAGGATGCTTTAGAATGTTCAGTAGATCTTGCATCTGATAATTCGCCTACACTGCAGACATCAAGAGCATCAGCAGTTGAACATAGTGTGACCTTTGTGGATGGAAGGCACGGCCTTGCACAGAAACATCTAACCTGTATCGCTATGTTAAAGTCACTGTCATCAAATCTAAAATGGAAAACTGTAAAGACCCAGTTCAAGCAAGAGTCCTCTCTTTAGAGTAGAGGGAATTCTATTCTGCTTCCCAAGACCTGGTGCATAGAGGGGCCCCTGAGATTTATTGCTGGTAATTGCAACCAGTGGTCGGGTTTTCAAAGGCCAGGAGAAGGCCAGCCTCCAGATAGGCAAGTGCATAGCTGTTGCTGGCAAGAGTTGTGCCATGACTTGGTGCATTGCTAACCCCTATGCTACCTAGTAGATATATCCGATGAACGGAGGTGGTGTTAGACATTCTTAAATATGATCCTGAGCTTCACACAATAATAAATGACTGGAGGGAAAGTCTTTTTAAAATGAAGCATTTAATGTTCTCTGGTAGTGTTGATAGAACCGGCAGACACAGCACTGTTCTGGTGCCACACATTGCTGTGCCTTTGTGCTTTTAGGACATTAGTAAAACTCTCTTGTGTGTACTAATTGACTGGAACTAGCTATTTGGACCAAAGGTAGATGAAAAGTTGGGGAAAAATGGACACCAACAGCTGAATCGGTGGCAGTTCCCATGCAAAACACTGGTAGGAGTAGTAGAATCATCTATACTATCAAAATACTAGGATCTGCTCAGTAATGTTAGGAAGTTCTGTCGCAATACTAATCTTCTTAATGCTGGTCTAGTTATCTAACATGGTCTGTGACTTGCAGGAGGTGAGGTTGCACACAGTAAGGTTGAGCCAAGGCGGGAATTTGAACCTAAGCCCCCAGTTCCTTCCCAGACTGCACTGCAGTGCAAGGGTGCAATCACACAGTCCTGACACAGACATGGGCTACACACAGAGTACATGGTGTGCAAACCTGGAGGGCCTCACTGAGTCTGCTAGGACTGCAGCAGGGCTGAGGATCTCACACTTGTAGCGTCCTCACCAGCTTGGGTACCAATAAATGAATACACCACACATGGAGCTTAGTATTACACATCTTTATTCCTGTGCGTGTAACCGCGAACTCGACATTCTAAACATGAACTCTGATCACTACACCCGAACACTTGTGTCATAGTTCTACGGAGACCATGCAGCACCAAAAGGATTCAGTCATCGCTAACGCACAAGATAGTACAACGCTGGCATTATGCAGTTCGCTGCAGAGAGTGTTTTCACACAGAATAACGTTCTCAGGCGTCTGATCTCTGCAGGCTCAGTCCACCTCACTGCTCCGTTTGGTCCTTCTCACCACTCTAGGGTCTAAAATGGTGGCGAAAGGGAGGTTCTCTGGTCGCCATACAATCTACTAACTTCAGGACCAGTGGCAGTACAGTATTATTACTTAGTCCTTATCGGTCTGACCCTTACTCACCGGCAGACAGACAAGATGTGCCTCTGTTCTCCGCCTTTCTTTGCTGAGGTTTGCAGAGCTCCTTGAAGTAAAGGAAAACCACTGGCTAAGCCAAATGTTTTTGCTCATGTCCAGTATTGTGAAAGTGGGCCTGAACCGGTGTCCATTACTTTAGCCCTACCCTTCAAGGGGGGACCCATCACTGCGAAGTGCATTTTCCTTCCAGGTTTGCCATAGCGCCATGACAATCAGCCGCATGTGAGCTGCTACTTTCAGGCATGTGTTGGCTCCCACACAGTAGGTGTCCTGTATTTTCTGCAAGAGTCTTCTCTCTCCAGCCGAACAGAATACGCAATGCCAGGATGTGTAGACAACCCAACTATCTGTTTAAGATGTGAAGTCTGGATCATGCCTTTAGCTGCATTCATTGCTAAGGTGTTGCTCTCGGCAGGCCTCAGCCTCTCCTGTTGCAGTAGGGATGGTCCGGGCCTAGTGAGCAGCAGAAGGCCCTTCTGGCTCCTTTTCTTGAATCGAAATTCGAACTAGATCTGTGCACTTGGTTTGGCAAATAATTCTGAAAGTAGGTGGATAATGAGGGAGGAAAGAAACTGCCGCACCAACTGTCACTAAACTCTACGTAGCGCACTTAAATCTTGAGCTGCATGCATTTTGGGAATCCCTAGGCAACCAAGTCCTCTCAGGCGCACTTCGTACAGCCCAGATGCAGTTGATTCCTGTCATATTCCCAGTTTTATAAAGAAGAGCTACTTGTCGGGTTCCCAATTGGTTTGCCGGTTAAAAGACCCGTTCCCCAGTAGTTTAATCCTGTCCCCAACCAATGGTACTGTCCTGCCTACATTTGGGGCGGTAGCTATTAATCGTAAAAGGAGCATCTCTTTGGATGTACGCACCAGAAATTCTAGCACTTTGCTAATGAGCAACTCCTAAGTTGTACACTTGTCAGAAAACTCGAGGACACTAGTCTTCTGGTTGCACTGGCATTACTTTTCACATAATTAGTTGCATTACGTTTCTTTAACGTTTTCAGGAACAAGGAGATTAAGTGATTTACCCATAATTACACCATTTACAGTCAAGTGTTGGGGGCCCTGGTTTCAAGTCAGTGGTTTAACTTTTAGACCACATCTCCTGCACAAGCTGGAATACGGGCTCTGTCAGAATGATAAAACTAGGAGCATGTTGGCATGTGAATACGGCAACTTTTACCATACATAACTAACGAGCTGTTGGGTACCCTAGAAATGGGCAGGTGGTAGTGGAAGGCTAGCATTGCATGATAAAACGCTAACACTGTGCAAGGGAGAAAGGGTAAGGGGAGGCTTTGGGGAAGAAGGTCGTGTCTGAATGTAATTCTAAATCTCAATTTAAAAGCAAATAAATAAGAAAGGCTATGTAACCCTGGCAAAGTTCGAGCACTTGTTGGAGACCAGAGGACTCAACAGGGAGGACCATGATCTATGATGCCACAGATGTTCTCATCCCTATAAGGCTATAGAAGCCGGTGGTGAATATGTAGGCATCTGGGGGCTAGAGGCAGACTCTGCACTTTCTCTGAATGTCCACAGGTGTGAATGACGAACCCTGCATCTGAAGGAAGTGGGGACAAACTCCTAGTCATGGTGGGTGCCAGACTCTGTTAAAGAGCTACGGTAATTGTTGGAGGGTTAGGGTAGAGATCCCCTGATCTGAGGCAGATTTTCTTGACGCTAATTTGATTAAGCACATGTAGAACTCATGGGGGGTGACTGGCTTGCCACAGTCTTTATAGGGATGTTTTTCTTGCGTGTCAATATTCCGGACTTTTTTCCTGCACAACATTAGGGATTCCTTCAGTCATCTTATCACAGGTAAAGGAATATTTAAAATTGGTATACCTGCATTGTTGGGCGCTAATAGTGGCCAGTAAGTGAATCCACAAATGTCTGCCCTTCACTGGACTACCATCAGCCCCCACACACTTAAACCATTAGGTTACTCTTACCAAAGGCTTGTCAGGTGCTTATCTCAACAGAATATATTGATAACATAAATACGCAGGCTCACCTGTTGTTACTGTCTTCAGCTTAAAGGTAAACCAGCATCATCACTCTGCTGTAATCTAAGCCTTCCTCTTGCTTTAGTTAAGCCATCTCAACTTTTTAGTTTTCATTAGTCGATGACAGAGTACCTTATTTTTCTTCTCTGGCTTATTCTGACCTACCTGTTTCCATCCAGTGCTGCCGAAACACTGCACCCATAACGTTCAACAGATTTCGAATCCCACCCCCAAAAACAGTTACAGGATTTTGGAGACACGATTTTCACTCTTCCAGCTGTGCCTTCTTTTTTTTTGAAAACTGATTTTATTGTCTGAACACACGTTATGCAAAGCTCTGCCATCCAGAGTCTACTGCCATCATCAATATATCAGTAATCGCTTCAGCAATTTTAGGAAAGAAAGATAAAATAGAATGGAAGAAAAGAGAAAAACACAACCCCCCCCCCCCAAAAAGTCCACCCCCCCCCCCCCTTGCGCCACTGCTGTTCCATTAACAACATACTGTCCATATACAGAGTTTGCCATGTCCACCAAAGCACCAACCATGGTATCATGTAGTCCAGCATATCAGAGTCTGGAGGATAGCCTCCTCGGGCGGTGGGTCCAGATCCAGACCCCATAGTCTGCCCACCTCTTCCAGATTTTATAATGCTTTCAAGGAAATCCCCTGGCTATCCAGCTGTGCATTTTGACTTCAGCGTTCACCGTCCACTTTTGGTTTCCATACTCCATGTAACCTTCAAGATTTTGCTGCCAGATGGTTCATTAGAACCGCATGGTCTCCGCTGAGTGGCTTTTCTGATGGATACTTCTAACCACATTTCCCGCCCCTTAGAATAGCCCACTACGCCAAACTTGATCCGGAATGATTTTTCTAGCAATGCTCCCACATGCTGCTAGGTGGTGCCGTGGGGCTCTGCGTTGATTCCACACCGCCCGGAAGTAACGGAGAAAAGCTACATATAAAAGTGAAACTTTCGGACCAACGTCGTTCCCTTTCTTTCTGCACCTTCTGATGCAGATCCAGGTAGAGCACTTGATAGGTCAACTTCATAGTAGAAGTCCTCCAGTAAGTCGAAGTCTGAGCCCAAATGCAAGCACAAGACAGCAGAACTAGTCCCCATCTTGCTACTCTATCCAAAGAGCAGGAATGAAGGTGTCACAATGCGAGTCCATCTCCTTCCAGATCGTTAGTCCCAGGCAATTGGTGGTGCTGCTGCAAATTGATGCCTTTATGCAGACCATGCTGCAGATATTTGGCCTTCTTTTGACTTCTCCTGGCATGCCTTTGGGCCCAAAGTATCTACAAAGACACCCCACAATGGACCTCCATCAGATTACATGATGGCAAATTAGTCCTCAATATTGTCTGACCTAAGCACAACTGGTAGCCATACAGCCTGACTGACCTTATGCCTCTATGATAAACTAGCTGCAGATTCCCTGCCTTAGAATATTTCCCAGGTGTTACTGTATCTGGAAAATCTTTCAGTACCAATCTGCTCTGCATCGTACGCATAGTCTATGCTGGATGTGACGTACGCAGCTCCGATGAATGCGTCACTCCAGCGTGCAGAATTAAGTTAATTTCTTTACGTAACATCGGCGTGAATCTGGAAGACCTACCTCTGTCACTATTTGACTATTTTCGTCACCTTTTTTTAGCTTTTGCTCCCAGAGTGCCTTAGGAGTGTCCCTAAGAACGCTGTGGAGAGTAAACCCTGTCGAGCCTTCTACAGGCAGTTATCTGTGACAGATTCCTTAACCCCACCCCCAATATGATTTGTTTATGGTGTCTGTAACTGGACCATGACTCCAATCCAGCTCTGATTGCGATGCAATGAATCCCAAAGCAGTCTGGGAACTAGCATTAAAGCTCCTGGTCGCTTGACACCAGACGACTCAGTGCTGCTCCATCTCTCGGTCAGGTGGAAGATTCCAGGCCCGAGCTCATTCATTCCCACCTATCATCGTTAAGCTCCAGATTGTGGTTTACTAAGACACACAAGAAGCGTTCTTCCACTTTGATGTGCTAGTCCAAATCATTCGATGTGGCACGGGATTGTCGCCACTAGTCTAGGACCCACTCCCACACTTCCCTGCTGAGCCTGGGTCCATACTGCATTTGCCTGAATTTCCCGGAGCTGGAGCAACTCCTGCCCAGTTGAAGGAATTTTATAAAGCTATGCACCTCATCTTTGGGCAAACCTATCCTCTCTGGAGTGCGTTCGCACCCCATGGGTCCGGAAGGTGTCCCGACTCAGTGGCGGCTGCCACGTACAATGGTGGTAGGGCGAGGGACGCCCAAAAAAATAATGGAACACTTACCATGAGACGAGAAATCCTCCCCCAGTGCTATTCTCACTTCCTGGCCGGCTCCAGCATGTGACCAGGAAGCTGTACTTGCCAATCCTGGTGCGTCTCTCGGAAAGAGACTCGTCTGGATTGGAGGGTGCAGCCTTTCGCAGCGCTCCTAAGAGCAGTGGAGGACTGCTCTTTCTCTAACCCAGCTGTATAAGTATAAGACAGCTGGGTTAGTGAACTTTAAAATGTGCATGTCTGGATGGCTTTCCCTAGACGACCAGCTAGAGAGACATGCACATTTTAATGTGCACTGTCCCAGCTCTCTGCTGCTGCCACCCAGCAGCACTGGTTTTGTCCTATCATTCAGTTCATGTCGGGTTGGTTGCTCAAAAATAAAATGTTAATAAATAAACTTTCCCATTTTATTTTTTAGCTGTGGCTTATGGGGCAACGCTCAAACTGAGGAGCCGCCCCTGCCTCGACTAGAATTCCACCAACAAGTGCACTCTCGTTGCCAGTTGGGCCCTTTACCTGGATCCGGACCGAGACTGTTCGCAAATCCACCACCTTCACTGGAGTTCGGTCATTGGCGCCATTCCCGGTATCGTCTAATGGACATAACCTTTAACAGCACTCATCTGTTCTGCAACAAGGGCTTCTCAGCGCTCAAGAGGTTCATGGACAGTAGGACAACCACCCTGTCATTGGGACTCACTTTAGCCCCACGCCTGCTACACTCTACCTTTTGCTCCATCCTTGGCTATAGTAGAGGCTACTAGCTGTGTCCATTTCCACCCAGCGATCACAGCCAGCAGATTCAAACCCAACATCCTCCTCTGCCCTCCACCCACCGGTCCTTTCATAGCCAAGGACATGGCTCCCACAAACCTAATCCCACCCCCGTTGAAGGCGATCTCACCCCAGGCAATCTCACCCACCTTCAGAACATGGCGAACCTTCTGCACTCGCAGAGGCTTACTATAAACGTGCAGAAGTCAAATCTGAGTCCCTTACAGATGTTCTACAAGATCAGGTATTACCAAGGATAAGTAACTTCATTAGAGTGGACATGCCCTAGAGGCTCAGTTATCCTATTGGCTCAGATTCTGAGCAAAACTAGCCTGCACCCAGAGATGATTGGGATATTTTACTCCCTCATTATGATAATTTTTACATGGATTTAAGAGGTCAGTGAGCTTGATACTTACTTTTCTACAGGGTTGAACTCTCCTTTTGGTATGGAAGAGGGTGCATCATTTGCTGTTATAACCAGGCTGCTGAAGTCATGAACCTACCACTGCCATCTACTGTCTTAATATCAGACATTAAGGGAAAAGTCCTTATGGAAATCTTTCAGCCTGGGCCAGGGGGGTAGGGGGGGTCCGTTACTGCTCGAAAAGCCAGGTCTTGAGTTGCTTCCTGAAGGAGAGATTGTCCTGGGTCAGCCGTAGGTGGGTGGGGAGGGAGTTCATGTCTTGGCCGCCAGGTAGAAGGATCTTCCTCCGGCGGTGGCTCTGCGGATGCGTGGTACGGTGGCGAGGGCGAGGCTGGTTGATCGCAGCTGGCGGTGGGCATGTAGAAAGTGAGGCGGTTGTGGAGGTATTTGGGGCCCAGGTCGTGGAGAGCTTTGTGTGCGTAGGTGAGGAGTCTGAACGTGATCCTCTTACTGACGGGGAGCCAGTACAGATCTCTCAGGTGGGCGGAGATGTGGTTGTGGTGGGGGATGTCCAGGACGAGTCTTGCGGAGGATTTCTGTATGCGCTGGAGTCTTTTCTGTAGTTTGGCAGTGGTTCCCGCGTAGAGGGTGTTCCCATAGTCCAATCGGCTGGTGACGAGTGCCTGGGTGACGGTCTTCCTGGTTTCGGTGGGGATCCATCGGAAGATCTTAAGGAGCATGCGCAGGGTGTTGAAGCAGGTTGACGATACAGCGTTGACTTGTCTGGTCATTGTGAGGGCAGAGTCCAGGATGTAGCCCAGGTTTCGTGCGTGGTCCGTTGGCTTGGGGGTGGTGCCCAGGGCAGGGGGCCACCAGGAGTCGTCCCAGGGGGAGGGGGATGATCCCTGGATGAGGACTTCCGTCTTGTCTGAGTTCAGCTTCAGGCGGCTGTTCTTCATCCATTCAGCGATGTCCTTCATTCCCTCGTGTAGGCTGACTCTGGCGTTGGCCGGTTCATTGGTGAGGGAGAGGATCAGCTGGGTGTCGTCGGTGTATGAGATGATGTTAAGGTTGTGTTGGAGTGCGATGGCTGCGAGGGGGCTCATGTAGACATTGAAGAGGGTGGGGCTGAGCAAGGATCCTTGAGGTACGCTGCAGATGACTTCGGTGGCCGCGGATCAGAACAGGGGAGGCGGACTCTCTGGGTTCTTCCGGCGAGGAATGAGGTGATCCACTCCAGTGCTTTCCCTTGGATTCCATTGTTGCTGAGGCGCTGTATTAGGGTGCGGTGGCAGACTGTGTCGAATGCTGCAGATAGGTCCAGGAGGATGAGGGCAGCTGTTTCCCCATTGTCGAGCAGGGATCGGATGTCGGTGGCTGCGATGAGGGCGGTCTCTGTGCTGTGGTTGGCTCAGAAACCAGACTGTGAAGGGTCGAGGGATCCGTTTGTCTCGAGGAAGGCGGTGAGCTGTATGTTGACTGTCTTCTCGATTACTTTGGCAGGAAAAGGGAGGAGCGAGATGGGGCGTAAGTTCTTGAGGTCGGTGGGGTCCGCAGTCGGTTTCTTCAGGAGGGCGCTGAGCTCTGCATGCTTCCCGCTCTACGGGAAGGTGGCGGTGTTGAAGGAGATGTTGATGATGTTCTGGAGTTGGGGTGCGATGATGGAGCTGGCCTTGTTGAAGACATGGTGGGGGCAGGGGTCGGTAGGGGATCCGGAGTGGATGGTGTTCATTGTGCGGGTGGTGTCTTCGGTGCTGACTGGGGTCCAGTTGCAGAGGGTGGTGGTGGGGGGGCGTTGTTTCGGTGGTTGGGTGCGTGGTTGGTGCGTCGAAGCTGTTGTGTATGCCTGCGATCTTGTGGTGGAAGAAGGAGGCGAGTGTCGCAGAGGTCTTGCGAGGGTGTGATGTCGTTTCCGGCGCTGGGGTTGGAGAGCTCTTTGACGATGCTGAAGAGTTCCTTGCTGTTGTGGGTGTTGTTGTCCAGGCGTTCTTTGAATGATGTCCTTTTGGTGGTGCGGATCAGCGGGTGGTGTGTGCGGGTGGCGTTCTTGAGGGCGGTCATGTTTTCTGTGGTCTGGTCATGGCGCCAGGCTTTTTCGAGGGTGCAGCAGTTTTTCTTGGATGTTTTGAGTTCGTTGGTGAACCACGAGGCTTTTTTGTTGCCGTGTCTGCTGGGAGGGTTCTTCAGTGGTACGAGGTCGTGGGCGCAGTTGATGAGCCACTGTGTGAAGATGCGGGCTGCTTCGTTGGGGTCCGTTGTGTTGGTGGGAGGCTTCTGGCTGAGGGAGGTGGTGAGCTGGTCGGCGGTGATGAAGGCTTATAAGGGCATCAATTCTCCCAGTCTTCTTCCCTCCTAGTGGCACATAGCCACCCTGTGGGAGGCAGTATCCAGCATTTTCTCACAGGGTGGCAATACATCAAGTCTGACCTATAGTTTTTAGATCGTTCAACTTGGCTAACCACTACCCTTTATTACTGCTCCATCAACAATTGACCAACATAAAAGAGAATCGGAGGGAACCACTGGTCTAGTCTGTTTCAAAATGGGCGAGTTTTACTTTCCAAAAGAGCCATCAAGAGCGCTCCAGACTCAAAAATTGGAGAGGGTTAATACACTTGCTATTGCCTTGTCTTGAATAAGGATGGGGTCCTTTGGCCCATCTTAGATCTTTGACCTCTAAATGACTTTCTGCAAAAGGACAAATGTAAAATGCTCATGCTAATCAAGCTCATGCCGTCCCATGGACATTACTTGTCGTTCAGGATAGACCAGACTATCCATCATCGTGGGTTGGCGATACCAGTTTTCCTGTACCTTGACGACTGGATTCCGAAGGCACGTTCACCACATCCAGATGACGAACTTCCTGACATAGATGCAATTTTAAATAATTGATTATGAACCCAAACAGATTTCTTCACTGAGGCTTTCTTTCATTGGAGCTGTCTTGGATATGGTACAGTTCAGGCCCTCCCCTCCCTCCATTGCATTGGGTCTAAGACGTAAGGGCTATGACCAAATGTTTCATCTTTGCTCCTGGATCTCAGTGAGAGCAGCTCTGAGGCTTCTTGGCCGTTTAGCCTTATGCATCCTTCTTGTTGCCTACACCAGGTGGTAGAAGTGGGCTCTACCATGAAAACTGAAGTTCTAATGGGCCCAGCACCAAGGAAATATTGGACACCATTCAAATTTGAAGAGCCTGCACATGATCTGCTGTGGTGGTTACTCTACATTTGACCCAGTGGTAGGTCCCTCTTCCTTTCCCACCCAGACCTGACTCTGGTGGAGGATGTCACTGCTTTTTGGGGATATCATCTGGGAGAGGTGGAGATAAGAGGACTCTGGTCACTGATGGATGTATGACTCCATATCAACTTTCTGGACTTACAAGCAATTTGGTTGGCCTTGAAGGCCTTCCTGCAGTTCAACAAAGGAAGGTTGGTCCAGGTTCTCACAGAGAGCACCATGCCAAGTGATATTGCAACTAATATGGCGGAGTGTGGGCCTTAGCTCTGGTCCTCTGGAGTTTGTTGGAGTGTCAGGGCCTCTTCTTCATTGCAAATCACCTGGCACAGACCTACACAGCCCTTTTTCTAGACCAACTTATGCTGAAAATTCAGCGGCTTTCTTGCCTAAAGTTGACTCCCTTCCATGGTGGACAGTCCATTACCCTAACTGTATTGTTTATTCCCCCTTACTCTTCAAAAGATGAAGCTCCAACAACGGGACCTCAAAAGGACTTTAAGCTTTTACACTGACAGCACCAAGGAACTCCATGGGAATGACTAGCTGTTTGTGGGATTCTCTAGTCCATAGAAGGAAGGGCTGTGCTGAAGAGCCCATTCCAACAGCGCGAAGACTGAAACCACTCAGTTTGCTCAAGCACTGCTTGTATTTGACATCTGCCAGCCTATGACATGGTCTCCATTGCATGCATTTAGGAAGCACTGTTACTTTGATAGCCAGGTCGGGCGGCAAGAACTCTTTGCCCTCTTGCAAAACTTTTTGGTCTGACTCCACTCCTCAGAGGTACTGCTTTGGTATCTATCATGTGTAGTTGGAAGTATCCATCAGAAGAAGTTGCTTAACTTTGGTAACTGTTTCTGGTGAATACCCTAACTGCAGATTCCTTACGTCCTCCCACCTCCCCGTTCTGTTAATTATCTATAAAGGTTCCAAGTTAGAAATCTGCACACTAGAACTACCAGTTGTTAATGCTGGGCAACCAAGGGCACGGAAATAGACAAGCAAGAAGATAACATCTGCATAGGGGTGGGTTTTATGTTCCTCAACTTCATTACTTCTGGGGCGGTGTGTAGTCAACACAGCTGCACAGTATCACCTTGTGGCAGGCCGGAGAATTGCTAGCAGAATCTTTCTTTATTCAGTCTAGAGTTTGGGGATAATTCTAATGTGAGAAATATCTGGTTAGTTTCCACCAGAAAAAGCATTACCAAAGGTAAGTAACTTATTCTTTTGTTTCATAGGCCCCTAATCCCAGATGCTAGTTCTTTCCATGCTCAGGGGCATTGGAAGTGCACGTGGACCCCCAAGTTAGCTGGTATCAGTGAAACCGAGAAAGCCTGACATGTCACCTACATAGCACCAGTAAAAGATTAAGATGCTCTTGCAGACCTAACTATTATTTATTGATCTTAATATCAAGATGTGAGCCCAAACAAGGACTTGTTTTGTGGCTTTTTTGTCTAAATCCGTGTGTACTCTTCATGAGGAAGGTGTCCGACAGGCCAATCGGGCTGCAGCTCCAGAAGAGTTCAAGCCTGGTCTTCTCTTGAACTTCCAATCCCTATGCAAGCTGCGACCATCCCCTCGGCTATTCCCGTAGTTTGATCCTCAAGATGCCATTTCTGAATTCAGAGCCATTATCATTACCCCTTTTACTTACGTGACCAAGCCTCAATCACCTTAGATGTCTCTATAAGCTTTAAAGTTATTTGGGAAATGCAAGGGGCACGGACGCTATGTTCGTTATTTGTCTTGTAAATGTAATTCTTTACACCGGACTCATTCCGGTTAATCAATGTGCGGGTGACCTATGAAGGTGCTGGCCAGTGAGTTCAATCTCAAAAATAAGATGATGTCCTTAGTACTGATTGCCCATGTGGGTGCCAATGCTAAGCTATTCCATGGCACAATAAATGCAGGTGAAATCAGTTGTCGATTTTCCCTTTCCTGCTCCTCCGCCCCATGGATGCCCCATCTGTGATTATACTTACTTGTTAGATTGTTCCAAGGGCGATTACTACATGATACAGGGTATACTAGTTTTCATAGATGCTTCTTTTAACGTTTTCACCTGGTAAGTTTGAGAAGCTATCCTGCACTTCAGTGGCACTTGTCTTATGCCCTTGGAAGCAGGGTCCCTGGCGCGTCCATAGCTACTGTACAGGTGGATGCTTTAAGGAGCTTTTCTTACTCCAAGGCAACTGGGGGCAACAAATTAATGATGAAGGGGGGTAAAATTGTGTGCATTAAAAACTAGTAGTGTTACTGAGAAAGATTAGTGCAGCTTCTACCCTTAGTATTGATTAAGGGTGAATTTTGGTACAAGACTGTGGCTAATACAAGTTGGTAGCTTAAACATAGTCTAGTTGTCCAGGCTTACTACAGCACGGTTAGTCGAGCTTTGATAATGCGTTCATTTTTACTATTGTTGTATTACTATCATCCTGCCTCTCAGGAGCAGAACTACAGAGGCTTTCCCCTTCTCCTGATAGGACTCTTGTCCCAAAGGCGAATTGAGTGACTGCAATGAAGGCTTCTTCCCTCCCGGGTCTTGCATTTTGGAGGTATTCATTCTTTCCCGTTTTTCCATGAAGGGTGAGGCGCTCCGGCAGATTCTGGTGAACCGATACCACGGGAACATCAGACCGCCAGGACGGAGAGAGAGCCTGACAAGCTTCAGCAATGGCCCGCTGTCTCCTGGAGGACCCCACAAGGCAGGCCCTGGAGGTAGGCACCCTGGGAGCTGGTACGCAAGACTGACCGATTGCTTATAGTAGTAGTTCATCTGATGCTACCATGTTGAGCTTGTGTTATAAAATTTTCTGCTTTCAGCTGAGTGCCAGCCCATTGTGAAAATAACAAACGCCTATTAAATGGGTTGGGTGAGGTGCACCGGAAGCGGTTGAGGTCACAGGCCATGTGCGCTGCTGGTCGCGAGTGTATCGATTTGTTTGTGCAGGTTCTTTGGTTTTGCCAGTGCTCCTCCTCTGTAACTTGTTTAACACTCAATAGTTATTTGCAGACACCAGGGATGGCTCTGCCAATCCACTTACTTTGGAGCTGTTAGCCGTCCGCTGCTCCCATGTAGCTCTGGCAGACCACCACAGCTCACACGAGTGTGCCAAAGTTCACTCGCCCAGTTGCAGCGCCAGCAGGCTTATGCGGCCCTGGCAACCCCAGCCATCCACCTGCTCTTGCTGTGCTGCACCCACTACTGTTTCACTGCAGAAACTTTGCTCGTCAATACCTGACCTGCCAAACACCTTGAATGACTTGGCCAATGCCCTTCAACCTTGAGTCTTAAACCTTGAGCCTGCTTCAGTCTCAAAGGAGAGTTGGAACCAACTATAGCACGTTCACCACACCGAACTGTCAGATTGTGTACCTTATATACAGTGCATGTCACCCCAGACACTCTTACTTATGCTAAGGGACTTGCAGCAGGCTGCATCTTTACTTTGCTTACACGCACAGTCGTCTGCAAGCTGCTTCTTCTGAGCTGCTGCATTGTCTGTTTGTACAGTACTGGAACCAGCAGAGCATAATTTGCACCTCCACTCTTTGCCGCATCTTTTGGGGTTAAATGTCATGGGACCAGATCTAAATCGTGCATGCGCTTTCGCTAGCCGTTGGCAATTGTGTTTATGGTTAATGTATTTCTCAAGCAGGTGAAAACAAGTGCACACCTAGCTTGGTCTTTCTTGTGCTGTGCAGAAAAGATCAAGCCCTCTTGCTCATTCCATACACATCTGCACACTTCCCATTCAGCGCCCTGCATGCTCATTTCTGAGGACAGTTTGGATGGGTACTTCTGGGGACATGGCTATTGTTTCAATGCTCAAGGTACCATTTAAGACGGATCGCCGTCCTTCGGTACAGTGCACTGCAAGTACGTGACAAGGGCTTCTTCCGATGGGGACAGTATTTGGTTCTGCATAGACCATATTGCAGCTTTGCCAATACAGAATCCGTATTTTCCCTTTGCTAAGAACTCTTAATGTCTTTGTATTGTAGGCGGAGGCTCTGGCTCCGCCTCACTGTCCCGCAGTGAAATGACCCTAGCGGATGTCCAGTGTCACCTGGATAAGGAAGGTGCCTCCGACCTGGTCATCGACCTGATTATGAACGCGACTAGTGACCGAGTTTTTCACGAGAGCATTCTGCTGGCCATTGCACTGCTGGAAGGAGGGAATACATCAATACAGGTAACCACCCCATTCTGTTTTTCTTTTCACTCGTAATGTTCATGTTCTAATTTTTGTACTTGAGCCACCTCACCAAGATTGCAGGTCCTGAACCAACTTTGTACAGCTCTTCCTGACTGCAGTTCTTGTAAATTGTCGGGGTATTTTAAGGCTACTTGCTTGGGTCAGAATCTAGAGTGAAGAACGCTGACCAGTGCACAGAGCAAAGAACGCCTGCAAGATCCATATCCTATGATTTGAGGAACTAGAATTGTATCAGCCCCAGGTGATAGTGTGTAAAGTATGCAAAGTTGTTTTACCATTGGTTCTAAACTAGCAAACACAACAGAATGAGGGATTGAGTGCTGAACATGTTCAACCACTCACCCCCAGTCAAGAGACTGGTTTAATCCATCGTTCTTTTGCTCACTATGCCACCCCAGTTTGGTCCCAGCCATATGCTGATCGGTCTTAACACTGCTCCTTAACGGAGCAGTCCAGCCCGCACTGCCAGGCCAGGTCGTCCCTGCACCGGAAACTAGCATCCTGGGACTGGTTTCTGGGTATCACCCCTAATCAGCCAGGCTAGCTTGAATCAGTTGGCACAGTGAGCATGGGACCCTCGTCTGGGTATTCCCTTGGCCCTTTCCCCATGAGGAGCAGGGTCCTGAGTGAGTTGCATATGGCTGGTTCCAAACTGGGGTGGCATAGTGAGCAAAAGAACAATGACTTAAACCCACATGAGTGGTTTAAAGGTTTCAGCACTCAGTCTATCTTGTGTTTGCTTTGGTTCTCAACTTCCACACTGGCTCGTTCACAAGCAAAAATTAGACCGCTCTATTGTGGCTTAGCCCGCAAGCAATGTTTACTTCAAAACTTTTTGTTGTAAATAGAAGCGAGGAGCCGGGTATATGTTATGTTGTTTAATTCAAGATAGTCAAGTCTTCAAGATGTTAATATAAAGACCCACCAGGAGTGACCAGCTTGTCTCTCGGCCTGCCTGGTTCCAACTGCCAGTTGTCACCAGGCTAAGCTCCAAACACTCCATGATGTCACCAGAGGTTCTAGTGGTGACATCATGTGAATGACAATGAAATCCCACAGGTAGAAAAGAGACAGGCTAAATACAACACTTTTCGAAGCCAATCAGTGTCGCTTTTGAACCTATTGGCTTTGCCAATTAGTTTTATTTATGCTGCACAGCTTTCCTAATGCTGCTGAAGCATGGCTAAAAAAATGTTTTTAAATTAGTTTGATGCGGACTGCTGCGTAATTTTTATGTAGGCATACACTATGCATGTGTGACTACAAAATTACACAGGTGCCTTTTTTGTGTTTACCTTTGCTAGTTGGATTGGTGACTAGAAAGAAACAAAGAGCCGGGGAGGTGTGAGGAAGCAAAATGGGGGACGCAAGCAGTGAAGGGGAGGGGTATAGAGTAGGGAAGCTACGCGGGTAACAGAAGCATTACAGCAGAGACAGAAGCATACAGTGCTACATGGGGGAGCATAGAATTACAGCGAGACAGAGCACTACGGAGATGGGAAAACAACGTGGGGGACAAACTACATAGGAGGAGCAGAGAAGCACGCAATCAGGCAGAGCAAACAGGAGTCCGGGTAGGGGAATGCACAGATGCTTTCGGCAAGACAGGAGGGGGGTAGCACAGAAGCACAGGGGAGACAGCAGTACGGAGTGTGGAGGACAGAGAAGCATACGGCGAGACAGCAGCACAGAGGCTACACAAAAAGCATTGTAAGGACGATGTAATGGAGCCACGCTTTTTCGCCGGGGCGTAAAGCTCACACAGGCCATCAAATAAGGCAGCAAATGTGAGTGAGTGACAAAGAAGACAACCAACGGAAAACAACTGCGTGGCTCTAGTCTACGCCCACTGTTAACAAACAAAATGCTTCGGAGCACCTTAGGCATGCGCTGTTCGGCGCGGCCTAAAAATTGTGGCTGTCTCCAGAAGGTGCCATCTGCTACGGTATTTACTAAAGCAATCGAGGTGCATATCACACGCCTCTTGGATGGGTTCGCAAATGGATAACAATCTGGGCCCAAGTGGAGGATGCATGCCTTCTAACCACTAAATTTAGGTTAGGATGGCTCGTTTTACTTGAGGAAAAAGGGTCTGGCGACCACAAGTGGCGAGTTAGGCTGGGGTTTGACATCTCCCCGTGCCTCGCCCTCACAGTTGGCACTTCGTAGTCTGTAAATTTGAAAGTCTAAAACCCCAAAAAACTAAACAAAAACATCCTACTTGCATGTGAAAGAGAAAATGTTCATATTTCATCATAATATGCATTTTATCACATTGTTTCATAATGTTTTGCATAAACTTTTCCGGATAAATGGTAGGGTAAAAGGCTCAGCTCAACATTCAGGGGGATCTGAAGGTCGCACAGCTGTCGGCAGTAAATGAACATTTCAGCCAACTTAAAACCCATGCAATGTTTCAGTGTTAAGATATAATGTATAAAAATTGCATTAAAAATCAGATGGAGAAACGTCCTGTGGGTTCCCAATTGCCTATTCTGACCAAATACACACTACCAGAAGGGCAAATTGGATTGGTAATTCAAGTAAGACTTGCAGGGGTGACTGCGTTATCGTCAACTTTAAACTTCCCCAACATGTCGCTACTGTCTTTTTAAGAGCGGCCTCTCTGATATATGACAAGACCAGTGTATGCGTTCGCCCACTTGGCTACTTCTACAGCCATCTTATTAAAGCACCACATGCTAATAGTAGAGGTAGACCTTTGACTCCTACCTTCATACCCACTCAGCTCCCAATTTTCGAGGTTCCGGTACAGAATAGGTATCAATCCCTGAGCTCCTTGGATATGAACGATGGACATATACAGGATTGTGAGCCCCCATGTATGTGATTCCTAATAACCAGGCAATTGAATTAGGCAATAAATGCATTGAGCCGGAGCGAACTATGATGGGTGATTTAAGTACGATTGATATAGGGGACAAAACTCTTTTTATTACAGAGAGGGTTGCAACTGATCAAGGCCCCACAGGTGTGTAAAATACATGTACTGGTCTAGACGAGGTAGAGTATAGAGGAGAAGTTATCAATTGTTTTAATGCCCAAGACCAGCCCAACTGTTGCAACATGAGGGGGATAACAATAGTTAGCTGGAATATAGCCGGCTGGGCTTCCAAGGAAAAAATGCTCGGGTGGACTGATCTTATTAGGTCATACAACATCTTCTGTTTTCAAGAAACCTGGTGCTCTACAAAACTGAGCCCTGACTGGTTTGTAAGTTACCATCTAGAAGCAACCAAGTCGGGGTATGGTAGAGCCAAAGGTGGTTTGCTTATCCTTTTGTCTCTGAATCTAATGCTGACTGTTGTTAAACATTTAACTGTCGGGGCACATTCGCAAATCCTATGGATACGAGAGACGAAAGGCAAAGAGGTGCTTATAATTAACTTTTGTAATAATACTTTTGATAAAACACGGCACAAAGCAATAGAAGAACTAGAAAGTGCCTTATTGAAGCTTGTACCACAGGCAAAAACCACTTTTGAGTTTATCTGGCTAGGTGATTTTAATTCTTCAATCTGCCCAATGTCGTTTTCTCGGGTGTGTGCGATGCAAAATAACAGGGGTGATAATACACCACATTTCCCGCATAATAAGTACGGGGAGGCAATAAACAATTTGTTAAATTATGATTTAGAGCTCTTACAGCCTGCCAAAGATGCTAAGGGCCAAATATTTCCGACCTATACAGGCAGGAACAGTAATTCTCATATTGACCATGTTATGGTTTCATCAAGTATTGTGCCATATTGTCTGACCCCGGTTATTGATGAATCCCCCTTAAGTTGACCACAACCGAATCATAATGCGAACTGAGATCTGGAAACTTAGCACACAACGGATCTCTAGAACTGTAGACAACATTGACCCGCATAGATTAAACGGTACAAGGTTAAGGTGGAATGGGGAAAAATCTGAGAAGGTAATGAGCCTAATTGTATCAAAATCAATGGCAGATATTAATGGTATCCTGACACCAGGGAGTGCTCCATTTATTATAGTAGATTATTTTATTAATATTAACAAGACTGTAGACACCATATTTACCAGGACCAGTAAAGAGAAAACCGCCCAAAAAAATGGATGGTTTGATCATGCTTGTACAGCCCTCCATTCCCAATTGAAACAGTCTCTAGCCCTTAGACCCAGGGACAAGGATTGGGTAATACTTTTGAGACACGAGTATAAAACGGTCCTCTCCAAAAGGAAGAGGGAGTTGCAGCTAGAAGCCTGGGACAATTTAGCATAGGCACCGGATACTTCTGATTGCTGCATGTTTTGGGCTACGGTCAACTCCCCCTTTCTTAGGGATGACAAAGCCCCCCATCTTGCGTCCAATGTCAGCAGTGAGGCTTGGGTCACACACTTTTCAAATATATTTCAGGCAGTGGGCCAAAACAATGAAAATCTAAGATCTTGGCCTATAGTCCCTTTGGACATCACCTTAGCTGAGGTGGAATGCAGGATTAGGGCCAGCAAGGGAGGTAAGGCCCAGAGACCGGACGGGGTTCCTATTGATGTTTATAGGACCCTCCCGTTGATATGGGGCCCTATACTTACTTTGGTTCTTAATGCCGCCGTAACAACCATGATTCCGCCAACATGGGGAGGCTCTATTATTGTTCCTATCTATAGGAAGGGGGACAAGTCTGCAACTTGTAATTACCGCCCAGCTTACTCGACTCATCTGTGAAAATTATGAGCAGAGTGCTATTGACCAGGTTGGAAGAGTGGGCTGATGAGAAGGGGATTCTGGCGACCTCCCAGTATGGTTTTAGAAAGGGTTGTGGTACATTTGATCAATGCTTCAATCTAGAATTACTAATTGGCAAATACACCAAGGCCAAGCGCAGCACTCCATATCCTTGCTTCGCTGATTTGAGCAGTGCATTCAATATGGTCGACATTCTATGGCCTGCCCTGCTAGACCTTGGTGCACCATAGGGAATTATTTTCTTTTTAGCTCGCTTATATGGAAAGATGCAAGCCTGTGTGCGCTATGGGGTAAGCGGGTAGTGTACCCCTAATTTTAAGGTCAAGCGAGGAATAAGACAAGGTTGTGTTCTCGCCCGCCTACTATTCACCCTCTTTATAAATGCTGTTGACAAGGTTTTAAAAACAGTTTAAAGCCGACTCACCTCAGGTAAATGGGTCTGGAGTGCCAGTACTGCTTCATGCAGATGACGCTGTGCTTCTGTCACGGACCCCCATATGACTCCAGCGACTGATGGACCATTTTTCAGCATTTATTAAAGAAAGGAAACTATTAATTAATAAGAGCAAAACCGGTTTGATTTGCGGTGCTAGGACCACCAAAAAACATACATTTTATATAGAAGGGGTGAAAGTGCAGCAAGTTGAAAAGTTTTGGTACCTGGGTGTGACCTTCTCGAGTGATGGTAGTTGGTCCAAAGAGCGTGTTAGCATAAGGTCCAAAATGTCAAAAAGTGTTTACGGAATATTTAAATTCGCCTAAAAAGTCGGCGATAGACGAATTAATGACATGATGCAGATTTATGAGGCAAGGAGTGTCTCGATTTGCATAATTTGGGGCAGGGTTGTGGGGTTATTCCAACGTAGGCAGTCTACAAATGGAAGAAAATATCTTCCTTAAACTCCTCTGCTTACCCACCTCGGCCGCAACTGATTTGATCCACAGGGAATTGGGGGCTTCTTATTTGTGCAACCTTATTTCATTAAGGCCCTTAATGATCTGGCGTGCCATGTGGCACAAGGAAGAGACATTTTTTAACCAACATGTTATTAGGGACTGTCTTAACCTAGTTAACTATACCAAGATCCCTTAGCCCGAAAAATATCTACGGTATATTTTAACCATCTATGGTCTGGACATAATAGAGGATCCGTGTGCTGCAGGAGATATCCCTAAGCAGGAATTGAAAAATAAATTTATGTTGTATCAAGTGGAGAGGCGCTTATTCAATAATGGCCACCTGACTACCGTCAATCTCTACAACAAATACATTCACTGCGAAGACCCACAGTTGTACTTAAGGCAGGTAACTAGACCGGCCCACAGGTTTGTTCTTACAAGACTCCGATTTGTACTGGCTTACGTTCTGGTGGCCTTTCCTCATCCTAAGAAACATCCTGTTGGCCCCTGCCCATGTGACTGGTATTCGAAACAAAGCACACTGCCCTTTGTTAATTTGTACCTTATTCTTGAATATCGGGTTGGTCTATCTTAAACCAATGTTTATAAAATATGGAATCTACAGCATTGATGAGGCCATGAAATTGATTTATTATGAAAACTCGTCAGATATATGTATTTTTACTGCTACTTTTATATGTAAATCTATTTATTTTCTGGAAAGTATGATGTTTTAACTCTGTTCTTTTTATTTGTATACGATCATGTAATTGTTTTTTGCCTGTATGCTTTTATGGTCATTTGTTCAATATGAACCAAATAAAGCTTCATGAAATGAAATGATATATAATATATAAAAATTGCATTAAAAAATCAGATGGAGAAACGTCCTTATCAAGATCGAATATAAAGTTGTTCTTTCAGGAATATATCGCGTGTCCCATGTTTGATGAAAACTAGACTCCCGTTTAAATCATGGGCATAGGATTATGGCATCCCCTTTGTGTGACCTCACTGTACATCGTGTATGCAAATAAGTATGCTCGCTTAAATGTTAGACTATCACTTGATAACAAAACGGTGTACGAATGGCGCCCTTACCTCGTGAGTGTGAAAGCAGTCTGAGTGTATCTAGTATACATTTACGAAAAGCAAGCCCCCCCTTGCTAAACCCCCACTGCCTGGGGTCACACCAATGTGCTGGGGGGCCCAGGCCCCTGTCTAGAATAGAGGTTGACATGTTGCCCGTTTGTTCTCTATGGAAAAGTTTAACAGTTAACTGGGTTCTGTTCATGGGTTCCCCGACTTTGTATAGTGAACCTCGTGGCTGAGAGCGTTGCTTCTCGTGATTGTTTATGTAGCGCTTTACACCAGGCCTCAAAACGCAACTGGGCAGGAAAGAGGGAAATGCCGCTGTGTCCAGACGACTTTTGGAGTAACAGGGTCCGTCTAATCTCTTCCTGTTCTTGCGGCAACCAATGGATGCATGTTTCCCCAGGCTCTTTCTGCCCTGCTCTCTAAGAGGGACGGATCCTGCAAAGAAACTGCAGATTCCACGGTCGCCTGCCATGTAAGCCTCGGCTAGCTGCGTCCACGGCATCAATGGGTCCAGAGCTACCACCACCGTACATGGCAGTGAAGGGTCATGGACCCAATCTGAGGTAGCTGATCTGATTGATGCTTCTAAGCACAGTATGCTTACCTTGTGCATCCAGAAACGTCTGCAGAAGCACCTACACACAGGCAGGTGGCGCCATCTCCCACCCAGGGTCATAGCTTAGTGTGATTCAGGGGCTGTGAATCTCAAATCTTCCAACTCTAAAAGTAATGGAAAACAGAGTGAGTGTGTGGTGACCAGGGTGCGTGATGGACTGTTCCCATGATGAGCGGGGTCAGTACTGATTTGCATTAGGTGGGCGTCTGGGGCTGACCGCAGCAGCCAACACCGATAGGGTGTTGGAGTGGGGGTAACGGTTGTGCGCGGGGGATGGAGTTAGTGATAATTTTAAAGCACATACCTGATGCTGCTGGCTGCCTCGCCCTCCTCTGCTTCCACTTCCTGGTCCAAGCACTGGGACTCTCCATCCAATCCACGCGCTGCTGTCATGCATGAGAGCAGCTTGGTGATTGGCCTGACTGGGCTGGATTAACACTTGCTCAGTCACAGGGAGTCTGTCCTGTTTCTGCAACCCGGCTGTGCAACACAGCTGGGTTTGAGAAACCGAATTGCACGTGTCAGTTTGCCCGGCCTGAGATGGCTGGCAAAACTGTCGCGCACACTTACAAGTGGACATACCACTCCCCCCCGCCCCCTCCCTCCTCCTCATGGCTCAGCCCTGCACACACTGGCTCTGAGCCAGTGGGGCAACACTCCTCCAGCATTGCAGAGGAGCTGCCACTGGTTTAGAGTGTTGCGAACTGGTGCTTTGTTATGGCGGAGTTGGGCAGACAAACGTTTATGCCAACTTAGTAGAATTTATTCGGTCAGTGTAAAACAATGGTGCAACGGAGCAGGTACCTTCAGAAGTAAGCCATCAAACCATACTCTGTATTTAGAGTGGACGGTCATGAGATTTTACATTCCCCCCTCCTCCTCCCTCTTGTTGGTCACTGCCTGGTCTATCCTGGTGGTGCGGGTCAGAAAGAAGAAAAAAAATTACCCCACATCCTGGGAGAAAACTGTGGGGGGGGGGGGGGGAGTAATTAGGTTTTTTTTCCTAATTTTTCAAAAACAATTTCCCTATTTGGAGGTTTATTTTTGAAAAAATTATAATTTTTCCGATCAATAGATCAGCAAGAGCACAGCCGTCGTAGAAGAGAAAATGGCCTTCACTGGGGTCCCAAGACTGGCATATCAGATGGAACTCTTCTAATCTCGGCCAAGACTTACTGATGGAGTAGAACCCCAATTCTGCATGTGTGTGGAAGCTAAAGTGCTCTGAAATGCTGGAGTAACTATGGAGAACATATGGTCATTGTGCCTCATTCACATACCCATAGTGTGTAAAGCTCAAGGCACATCCTGGCTACTCGTTCACAGATCTGAACTCAATGTTTATCCTCACAAGAACAATCTAGCCCCTCAAACTGAGGATTACATTCAGTTGCAGTTTTCCCTCCATCAGTAAGACTGCGCAAAGGGTTAAGACCTTGCTGCCTTCATCTGAAGTGATCTGCAGGCTTCCATCCTGCACACTAACCAGGTCAACTGAGCAGGCCATCTTTCTTGTGTTGGTAAATCAGTACCATTCCACCGGTGCAAATAACACTTATTATTTACAATTATTAGAAACCACAAATGTGTTTAAACTACAATTTATAAACGTTTCAACTATTATTTATATTACTAATATTATTACTGCCCTCTTCCTTTATTTTTTTTTCTCTTTATTTTTTCCTCCCCGATAAGCCATCTTCAGTATTTTCCCCATCCCCTTGAGTTGGCATCCTTCTTGATCATTAGGGAGGATTGAGGAAGGAGGCATCTGGATCCTCCGTAGATGGAGGCTCTAGGGCTGTCAGACTTGTCACCTTTGATCTGTTGCCAATGCTGCAGTAATGCTGATTGTCCTGCAAGAAAGCATCAAAGATATGAACATAGTTTGAGGGCCCAATGCGGACAAAGAAAGCTTTGGCAGCAATCGGGGGACCACTCTAATATCTTGGTATTTGATAGCCCTGCAGGGTTAAGGAAGATCTACAATCTAACCACTGGTCTCTCTGCATTGTCGCTGGATCCTCTGTGAAAGAGTGTAAGTGTGAAAGATCCATTACACCCTGGAGTGATGGGGATCCCAAGGCTTTGTCATGAATCGCCACTATCTGTGCACTTTTTTGGTGGATTCAGGCAGTTCTTGGATAGGTTGGGTCACTGTGGATAGTGGGAAAGCTGCTTTGGGTGTAGGCTGAGGAGGCAGAGTCAAACATGGGCGTTATCTACAGGAAGAGTTGTGCTTGGGATTGGTCAGTGACTAATTGTTGTAACCAGCAGGAACTCAAAGTGAGCATGCTCAGTCTAACACAATCCGGGAGTCCAGGGGGATGAGTGTGTGGGAGGGAGGCGTTGTCTCCCAGTAGGTATGAACTCCTACTCCTAGGTCTACCTTCAACAGTTTCCTCATACGGAATTGAAAGGACAGATGGAAGGCTCCGACTTTTTTTCTATCCCTTATCATGAAATCTCAGATAATGAAGGTAAGTGACTGCAAGCAAAGGAGTTTAACATCTCAAACCACTATTGCAAAAGTAAACCAGGCGCCAACCGTATCCTGATACTCACCAGGAGTTGAAGATGATGCCTGCTGTGACGTTATCCGTATAGCGAAGAGCCATCGTTTAGGCGGAAAGTGGGCTGCTTCCCTTTCTCTCAGCAGCATGGACTAGTTTGAAAAGCCCTAGCTGATTTTAAAATCATGGTTTTATAGAAAGTTCCATCAATTTCCCATTTGTCTGTACAAGAGTGACATGTCAAGATGTATAGAAATCCAGCCTTCACCAGAAGTAGCCTAAGGGCTTGATGTGAAAAAATAGGCGCCACTCTAGGTCCTTATCCTTATCTGGATTACCAACTGTCATGTTTTGCAGGACTCCCCAGTATTTCAGGAGGGCTTTCTGCAGCTGGCTTGTGCAGCATATGCGATACATTGCAGCGCCTGCCTTTTTGCGAAAGCCAATGAGCAAGAAGCCAGGAGTAGCTGAAGGTGTCATGCATGACTGAGTCTCTTGGTCAGTGCTGTGCTCGGCCATAAGTCAGTACTCCTGTAACACACTGAAACCTCCTCATCTGGGCCCAGTTTACTGAGGTCCAGTTCACGTATTTGCCCAAAGCCACGCATACATCACCAAATAGCCCTGGAATATATTTGAGCACATCTTATCCAGTATTGGGGTATCTTTCATAGATTTGCATGCCTGAATCATTCCCTGTCGCAGGGAGTCCCATGGTATATAAAAAAAGAAGTGCCAAAGGCAAATTACAGTAGTAGGCCCCAAGAGAAAGGCCTGAGGCCTAGATTGTAGTAGCCTATTTACCTTATCATGCTAAAAAGACCAAAGTCTTTGTTCAACCAATCAACTCACAGCACCCTCTAGAACCCTCTCTGCAGAGCCAGTACTCCTCAGAGTTTCACCGCATGTCGTATGGAAAGGAGTCTCCCTGAGTTCGTAATCAGTTTTGTCTCTTTCAGGATGTCTGACAAGAAGGCCTTGTTTAGACCTTGCAGGACATGCGACAAAAAGAGAGTACGTGTTGATGACCAACATAAGGACTGTATTTATTTCCTCTATCCAAAGCATGAGGCAAAAAATTGTAAGATTTGCCGCACCTTCCCTTCTAAAACCTTTAGGGATAGGGAGGCCAGAGTCCTTTTATTGCTCAAATCTTCCTCTGCTGTTGATGACGGAGCCTCTACCTCCAGCAAGATCTCAAGATAGCTCGTTGAGTGAGGGGAGAAAACTTCTTAAAACCTCCCACACCACTCCTGGTCCATCTCAGTGGTCTCCTCCATCTTCCTCTGAAGCTTCAGCTCTCAAGGATTCCAAGAAGCACAAAACTGTGAGTAAAACCTGCTCTGTTTCTTCAGCTTCACCCATGACGACTATCTGTCACGTCTTCAGCTCCTTCGTCGATGGCGACAATTTCTACTGCATCTATTACCTCTCCTATCCTGTCAACCAGAATTTCCATTGTGACAAAGAAAACAATTGTCGATGATCCGTCGACAACCTGATCGTCGAAGAAACACTCGTCGACAGTCGACTAAGCCTCCGCCGACACCTAAGTCATCTACAGCGCCGTCAACTACTGCCCCGTCGACTAAGAAATTAAGCCAGTCGACGATGATGCCGTTGACGATGATACCGTCGACTATGCCAGCAGGACGACTACAATCAAGAGCCCTTTGACAGCAACCCTGTCTCTGCTGCCCCCATTGTCTACTATACCATCTACGACAATAGAGCTTGTTTCTGCAAAGCCTTTAGTAGCAACGCAAACATTTTCTATGCCTGTCTCCTCGAAGACTTTTCAACTTCGATCTTTCCAAAGACAAGACTGTTATTATATTTCTCTTCCAGGGGATCCTCATCAATAGTCATAAGCATTAGAATATTCCCGCCCATGCGCGGGACCCCGGAAACAATATATTATATGTGCCCCACATATATATAGACATATATATATAAATATATTCTTTTAAACAAACACTCGGAATCTTTTTTTTGGTGATTTTTTTCAACACTGGTTATTTATTCAAGCACTTTGAACAACATTTCTTTTTGGGGCTACACAACCCTTTGGTACAGATAGTTCCCATATAATTATGATTTTTGTCACACAAATAATGTATAGATGTACATATACTGTGGCGTATATGGGAAATGGTGATTATATTTTGTTTATAATTGTATCATACACTTAGGTGCTGTTTTTGGTGTTTTAAGTCAATATGTGTAATGGTTACAAACAACATAGTACAGTGCAACACTGTGATGTAAATTAATTAATATATATTGCCATGACACATCTTCTTATGAAGTTGCTTGTATTTTATATTGCAGTCGTGCATATCATGTTCGGTTTAATCGTGATATTAAGGGTTTTTTCGCATTCATGCGGTCATTTTTAAACCCGTATTCAATATGCAACGGTCTACAGAAATATTCTGCAAGTAATTAATACTGCAAACCAATGCAATCAACAACGAGCATTTATGCTGATTATGTGTCTTAGCAAACTGCTTCAATGAATACTCACGCATTCATGCGGTTATTTTAAATATCCAGTTCAAATGCCATGGTACATGTAAATATAGATACAAAGTAACTCATGTAAATATGTCAACAGACTAACACATATATCTTTGACTCTGTATTGCAACATTGTTATAACCACAATGTGGCTACAATGCACTGTGCCTTTAATTAAGGCGATGTTTTAAATGTTTTACCATGTGACTCACGTTTGGAGGTGGGACCCGGATGGGTGTGTCTTCACTGCAAAGAATATTAAAAAAGTTTCCACTTTGTGCAATGTGGTGTGTGAACAAGACTACATCGTTAGTCGAAACGTTGCATTTTTTGGAAGGCACAAGAACTTAATAAAACATCTTGCCTGGAAAGCGTGGGGTCTCTCTTCTCTCGCCGCTGTGCAGTGGAGGTTTGAAGATTTGTGCTGATATATAAATATATATATATATAAAAATAAGCAATTGCAGCCAAATAAAACAGTAGAGCTGGAATATGCTGTGAAGAATTTCCACCATACATGTGTATTAGCATTAGAAACATGAGAAACAACACCAATGCTTGTTTAGAAACTGTTTTAATGCTTAGAAAGCAGTAGAAATTCTTATAACACACTGTAAGCATATACAGCTCCCAGGCTGCATTGCAAATACCCAGTCTAAAAAGACTGAAAAGCTAACCTGTAGCTGCATGTACCAAAACTGACGCTGTGCCTTTAAGGCACCTCTGCCCCTAGCTTCCCATCATGCCTCAGGGGTTACAGTTAGGTCAGTTGTTCTTTCCGGCTCCTTCAGGAAGGACCCTGGATACACAGCTCCACATTTTTCTGCCTTTTTCAGTCAGAAAATCTTCAAAAGAACAATTTTTTGATTTTACTTTGACTTTTAACATCAGGGTCAAGTAAATAACTGCTTAGCAGTCGATTTTTTTTGAGGTTTTCCTGTCAGGATGCCCTCATTATTTGATGATTGCCCTTCTTGTGGCCACAAGAAGGCAAAAACAGACTCATGAGGTCTGTATTTTATGCTTGCCAGAGGATCATGATCCTAAAGACTGTTCACATTGTAAAAATCTGTCTGACAGAACTCTTAAAGACAGAGAGAGGAACAGGCTCTATGGTCTGGCCCAGAGATCCACGAGGGGAAGATCTACAGAGAGGAAGAGTTCAAAGAGACCTAGAACTCCCTCCAAAGGCAAGCGTCCATCAACCTCAGCACCGGGCTCGGCGCTGAATAAACAACATCTGATGGACAGTTCGAGAGAAAAAGCTCCGTTGACGTCGGGACCGATGTCGATGAGGAAATCATCGTCGAAAAGAAGTTCACCGACGTCGAAGAAAGCTCCGCCGTCGTCAACTAGGCGACGATCGGCGTCGAGAGAAGCCACGAGATCGCCGTCGACGAGAAGATCGGCCCAAGACGTAAGTCAACTCCGCCGCCGTCAACCAGGCGACGGTCGGCGTCGAGACAGAACACACTCGCCGTCTTCTCAACGTCGACAGGCTTCGAAGAGTGTGACACCTCCGCCGACGTCTCCACGGAGGCGCTCGGCGTCAAGGAACAAGAGCCCCCTCGGACGATCGTCGTCGAGGAAGGGATCATCGTCGAAGGCGCGTCGGCGCTCGACGTCGAGGATGTCCGATCCTCCGCCATCGCCACATGCCAGGTCGACATCAAGGGCATCGTCGACGACAGGACACCGACGATTGCCATCTCCGTCGCCGACAGACCAACGTCGGTCGACGTCGAGAGCTCCGTCGACGGCAGGGCAACGCCGTTCGACGTCGAGACCTCCGTCGACGGCAGGGCAACGCTGTTCGACGTCGAGACCTCCGTCGAAGGCAGGGCAACGCCGTTCGACGTCGAGGGAGAAGACTCCGTCATCGGCTCGACATCGCCGGTCGACGTCGAGAGAACACGGGTCATCGTCGAGGCGTTCGTCGAAGGTTATCACTCCGTCGACGCCGCAGAGGCGTTCAACGTCAAGGGAAAGACTTTTGAGACGTCTTCCAACACCGGTGAGAAGAAAATCTCCTTCAGTGCCTTCAACTATTCTGGTGACGCAATCGGCTTCTCACCATTCCTCCTCAAGTACCTCTAGCTCATCGAGGTCCTCTTCCAGGAGTAGAAGTCCGTTGCCCCAGCGAAAGACAACACTCTCGCCAAGATGGAATGCTCCGTTGAGCAAGTGGAAGGATTCTGGAGCGACGGAGAGGCTGCGAAGATATGTAAGCCCACTCCACAGGTCACCTCTTCAGAGACTGATAGAAGAGGCAGACAGACAGAGTCCAATCAGGCACCGATCACGCTCTCGGGAAAGGAGAGCGGAAAGGTCGCATACCCCCAGGGTCTCCCGATCATCACAGAGGAAGCATCCCAGGTCTCGAACACCGAGAAGGGAGGTACGGACTGAGAGATCGAGATCTCCACGAAGGGAGCATCAAAGAGAATCACGTTCTCCTCGAAGGGAAGAACGACCGAGAAGATCGCCAGTGAGGAAGGAGAAATCTCACCACAGGAGAAGGAGAACGCCATCATCCTCCTCCTCATCTTCTTCGAGATCTTCTAAATGGGATTACTCCCCAACGCTGGCGGACAGCCCTCGCTCCAGAGCTTCCCCGCTTGATGACGTCAACACATACCTGGACGTGTTACAAAGGGGGGCTCACAAACTTCAAATAGAAATGGCTGTTCCAGAAGTTTCCACAACTGTGATTTTTGAGACCCTTCGTCACAAATCATATTCACGGCCTTTGCTCCCATTGGTTCCAGGGATAATGGACCCAATCAAAGAGGTTTTCCTCACGCCAGCAACGATCAGGGCGGTACCGGCACGTATCCAGAAAAAGTATAGGCCGGCCGACTCAGATCCAATCTTTGTTAAAGGAGAGCCTGCGGCGGACTCAGTTATAGTAGCCTCAGCTAAGAAGAATCACACAGTCGCTCCTTCTTCTTCAGTTCCTCCTGACAAAGACCGCAAGACCCAAGATTCTTGGGGACGCAGGGTGTGCAGCACAGCAGCTTCATCCCTGAAAGTCTCTAGTGCATCAGCACTTCTCGGCAGGTACGATAGAGCTGTATGGGACTCCATGGAGCGATTCAAAGAGAAATTTCCCAAGGAGGACCAGAAGGACTTTGAGGAAACAGTGACGGAGGGCTGTTTGGTGGCGTACCAAATGATTAGTTCATCTGCAGATAACGCCCTTCTAGCAGGACATGCCTACTCACATGGGGTATGTGCGAGGAGATCTTCTTGGTTGCGTTTAACTGGTCTCAAACCAGATGCCCAGCAACGCATCCTCAATCTGCCCTTCTCAGGATCTTCACTCTTTAGGGAACATGCCGATCAGGAAATGACCCGCATGAAAACAGAATTGGACACAGTGAAGGCGGTTGGTCTGGAGAAAAAGAAAGAGCCGTTCAAGCGACGCTTCAAGACCAACAAGAACCGGGGAGGCCAACAGAGGGTTCAAACCCCTCAATGGTCTCAAAACAAGCCACAAGGGAAGGCGCAATACAGAGGAGGAAAATCGGGCAGAGGCAGAGGCGGACATCATCAGTCCTCTACCACGCCTAGAGGAGGCAAGGCCTGAGCAGTGGCTTCCTCTGGCGCCGTTACCCACTCTAGTGGGACGAAGTGCTTCGCAACACCTGGCAGAGTGGGTCAGCATCACAAAAGATCAGTGGGTGCTGAATATACTGCGCAATGGATATGCGCTACGTTTCCGGAAGAGACCACAACCGATTTCTCCAAAAAAGACTCGCTCGTGCCATCTAAACCTCCTCAAAAGGGAGGTGAGCGTCCTCTTAAAGAAAAACGCAATCGAAGAGGTACCCCCATCCCAAAGGGGGAGAGGAGTGTACTCAAGGTATTTTCTAGTCCCCAAAAGAGTCCAAGAGGACAAGTTCAGACCGATTTTGGATCTTCGAACCCTCAACAAGGTGGTGGTCAAAGAGAAGTTTCGCATGCTGGCACTTCATCAGATATGTCCTCATCTACAAATTGGAGATTGGATGTGTTCGGTGGATTTACAGGACGCGTACTTCCACATTCCTATAACACCAGGTCATCGGAAGTACTTGAGATTTCTGGTAGGGAACAAGCATTACCAGTACAAAGTGCTTCCCTTCGGACTAAAATCCGCACCAAGGGTATTCACCAAGTGCATGGCAGTGGTAGCGGCATGTCTGCACAAAAAAGGTCTCTTTGTGTACCCATATCTAGACGACTGGCTCCTGAAGAGTCCGTCCCCTCGTCAAGCCACCAAAGACTGTCACCTGTGTCTTCATCAACTACACAGGCTGGGCCTCCACGTGAACACAGAAAAGTCGGTCCTGCATCCCACGCCAACTATCCACTATCTGGGAGCAGTTCTAGACACAAATTTAGGAAGAGCGTTTCCTTCGCAGGAGAGACTATCTTCCATTTTTTTTTTAAATCTTGTTTTATTGAAACACTTGACATACAGTTACATTTCTTGTGTGTATAATTCAAAAGGGGAAACAGCGATTTGAGTAGCTCTTACAGTATCTGAGCGAATGTTGACGACGGTTGGAAACCCATTAAATGCACTTATCAGCAAAGAACACCAACAGTTGTAATGGTTACAGTCTCTACATTCACCATAATGGACTCTCCTTCATTGTATTACAACTGAGTTCGCAGTGTCGATCCCACCAGCATATCCGGCCCTACCCTGCAATACGGGCATTCTTCTGGCCAGCCGTACCCCTGTTACCCACAACCCTCCGGCCAATGTCACAGCGAGTAGTTCCACAATGGTATATATAACTAAGCAGGCCCGGTTCCAGGCGACATGTATGGTTGTTGTGGGCGGGTAGTACGTTCAGAGTGTTATCGCGGTGTGGTAGAGGGTTGCGGCAGGGGCCGTCATGTGTGCTGCAACCTTGTGTTTGGTCGTCGTGTGCAGAAAAGTAGAAACATTGTCTGAGAGAGGCGGATCCAACTTAATCAGTCGGGGGGGTAACAGTCGCTGCAATTAACTCTGCCCCAAACCGGGGGAAATAGGAAAGAAAGTGGGGGTGTAATGAACTTTAACTCGGGAGGGGGTGCTGCTGTATGGGTCCTGGCGTGCTAGGTTCGGGTAGAGTGGTTACTCAGGGTGCTGGCGTCTAGTGTTCGCGGGGCGACAGTTCGGGTGGTGTGTGGAGGCTCTAGGGCCCGGGGCGGGGCCACACCGTTGGAGTCGGTCGTGTGTGTGGTCCCTCCCGACCGGGGGGGGGGGGGGGGGGGGGGAAAGACGCGTGAAGGGGGGGGGGGGCGTCGGGCAGGGGGGGAGGGGCGAGAGAGAAGCTGCAGGGGTAGTAGCTTGTGCCTATATGTGTGCGGCTCTTGTCTCCCCCTATTGCTATGCATCATTCTACCTAAATGTGTCCCTTCACTCCATCAGGGGGGTGGAGGGGGGCAAGTCGGTTATCATCTCATATCACCCCTTTATCGTGACAGGCCTTGGTAAATGCTTGTAGGAAGCCTTCCCAAATCTGGGCTATCGGGATGGCCCTCCGTCCCGCTGTTTCTTCCCTGCGTAACACTGTGCCCTCTGCGGTCGCCCAGTATATGAGGGAGGCACTCCAGTGTTTCGTCTGTGGTGGGTCCGTGGCTTTCCAGTGACGTGTTATGAGCCTTTTGGCGGTTATCAGTCCCAGATCCCAGAACCTCGTGTGGGCTTTATTGTGTTTAGTTCTGGTAATTAGGCCCAGCACACAGGTGTCCCAATCGTGACGAAGGTCCATTGCCGTCCCTTTCGTCAACAGTGTAGTGACATCGTGCCAGTACGTCCGCAGCTCGGGACATGCCCACAGCATATGTAGGAGATCTGCATTCAGCAGCGCGTATCGTGGGCAGCTGGAGGTATCTAGGCCGAAATAGCGGTTGATCTTGTCCGGGGACAGGTATGACCTGTGCGTTATGTAGAACTGTATTATTTTGAATCTCGAGTTGCGGGGAATGTGTTGTGGGCCTTCCAGGATCCTCTCCCACTCCTTATCTGACCAGTCCCTCCCCCTGTCAGTTGTCCACCTGTCTCTTAGGGACTGTAGTGAGCTTGTAGTGTGGGTCCTTAGCGCTTGTGTTAGCCAGTGTATAACGTGCAACCCTGCCCCCATAACGTGTAAGTATTGCATCAAGAGGTGCGTCTGAGGTTTCTCGGACATGTCACCCCAGTGTTTCGTTAGGACCCGGATCAAAGAGGCATGGAACAGGAACTGTCCGGCTGGCAGTCCGGGAGTTTCTACTAGTCTCTCGAACAGGACCAGGCCGCCGTCGTCCTATAGGTCCGCCATTGTCTCTAGTCCCACCTGCATCCAGTCGTTCAGGTGCGCTGCAGTCACCACACCCCCAGGCGTTCCTTCGAGCGGAAGGGCTGGGGCGTAAGGCGCGGTCTCCTTAGTTAATGTTAGTGCACGTTTGTAGCATCGTAGTGCCACCGCGAGGTGCAGTTGCTTCCAGTGAGCTGCGCCGTTAAGGGGGTGGAATATAGCGAGAGTCTCCGCTTGAGTGAGAGCCGGGGTCGTCGATGCCGTGTCGTGCAGGTTTCTTCCCGCGAGCCAGGCTACCACCCACTGGAGTTGCGCGGCGAGGTAGTAATGTTCCTGGTTTGGGACCGCAAGTCCCCCTGAGGACGTCGGGGCATACAGTTTCTTCAGGGCCACCCTAGGTCTCCCTACATTCCATATGAGCGTTCGCACTAGAGTCTCCAGGTCTTTGAAGACCCGAACTGGGACATACACCGGTATATTCGAGTAATAGTAAAGGAGTCTGGGTAAGACTATCATTTTCGACAGGGTGATTCTGGCCGGGACATTTAGCGGGAGCGTGCTCCAGAAACGTACCTGTGCCCGCAGGGAGTTGATGGCCCGAATCAGGTTACCATCCAATATATCCGCCGTATTCCTGTAAATGTGAATGCCCAGGTACTTGAAGGTGCCGGTATACCAAGCCAGCATCGTATCCCCTAACTGCACTGCGCATTCCTGCATATCCGGGTGAAAGGGGTAAACCCCAGATTTCCCCCAGTTGACCCTCAGGCCCGTGTGGGTTGTGAATTCTCGGAGGGCACCGGTGAGCCCCGGGGGTATCTGCGTGAGGTCCCTGACGTAGAGGAGCAGGTCATCAGCATACAGCGAGACCGCGTGTATTTCATCTGCCAAAGGGATGCCCCACTCGGCACCCTGCATTCTCAGTAACTCCGCCAGTGGCTCCATAGCCAATGAGAAGAGCAGAGGCGACAACGGGCATCCCTGACGCGTGCCCCGCCTTACCTGTATGGAGTCCGATAAGAGGCTCCCTACACGAACGGTAGGCGTTTGGTATAGGAGTCCCACCATGCCCAAATATGCGTCACCCAGACCAAACCTCAGCATAACCGCTCTTAGATACGGCCACTCCACCGAGTCAAATGCCTTTTCCAGATCTAAGACTATACAACCCGACCGTGGCCAGGGTTCCCTCGCGTATTCCTGCACCCTGAACAACCGACGGATGTTGAGTGAGGTGCTGCGTGTAGGCACGAATCCATTCTGGTCAGGGTGGACCTGGGTAGGTGTATATTGGGCCAGTCTCCTCGCTAGCGTGGATGCCAATATTTTATAGTCAGTATTGAGGAGGGCGAGTGGTCTATACGAGCCCAGTAGTGACCCCTCCTTTCCCGGTTTTAAGAGGGAGATCAAGGTGGCCTCACTCAGAGAAGGAGGCAGGGATGAGTCGTCCAATGCCGTCTCATACAGTTTAACGAGTTCAGGGATCAGGAGGTCCGGGTACGCTTTATAGAACTCCGCTGGGAGTCCGTCGGGGCCAGGGGACTTTCCGTTGGATAGCGCCGCTATGACCTCCCGGAGTTCCTCAGACAATGGGCGCCGCTAGGTCAGCGCGTTGGGCATCGCTGAGTGACGGCAGCGGTACCTGGCCGAGATATTCCTCCGTGTCCGGGGTGGGGGTGGGCAGGCAAGAGCGATACAGTGCTTTATAATGTGCGGTGAATGCTCCATGAATCTCCGATTGTGTATGCAAGGGCGCCCCATCTGCGCCCAGCACTTTCGTGACTGGTTTCGTCCGTTCCTCTCTGGCAATGAGCCATGATAATAGTTTACCGGGTTTGTCCCCCCTATCGTGGGTGCGCGCCGCATGTGCCGCATAATTCAGACATCTGAGCCTCTCTAGTAACCTTTCGTGACTCGCCTTTGCAGTTTGGAGCCCAGTGATGTTCCCTCCAACCGAGTCCCGTTCATGACGGCTCAAGTCCTCTTCTACCTTCTGTAGGTCCCTCTCCACCTGTCGTTTGAGATTTCCCTGCGTGCCCAAGCATTGACCCCTTATGACTACCTTGAACGCCTCCCATTCTATTTGTGGAGAGGTGGCTGAGCCCGCATTCTCCTCAAAGTATTGCACTATATGCGTAGACAGTGAATCCCGGAAGGGTGCGTCCAGTAGCAGGTCTGGCTGCAGTCTCCAGTTGGGGACAGGGGGACGAGCGCTCGTCCATGAGATTGTTAGCATATGTGGATTGTGGTCTGAGTGAGTCCTACCCATGTAGTGTGCTTCCGTTACTAACGGGAGTAAGTCATCCATGAGCATGTATCTGTCCAATCTGGTGTGCAGGGTGTGGGCTCCTGAATAGTACGAATACACCTTGGCGGTTGGATTCCGGTGGCGCCACACATCATACAAGTTCCAGTGGGAGGCCCAGGCTACAAGAGCTTTCATGGCGCCCACCACCGGAGCATTGGGTAGCGGTGGGAAGGAGCGGTCCAGTGTGGTGTCTAACACGCAATTATAATCCCCCCCCAGTATCCAGGGAATCCCATGCCAATGCGCCAGAGTTGTAGATACTGTCTCGAGGAAACCCTGCTGATCCGTGTTGGGGGCGTATACCGATGCTAGCACCAGCGGTCTCCCATCTAGGCGTCCCTTCACTGCCACCAATCTCCCCTCCTTGTCTAAGTGTGCGTCCTCAACTTCAAACGGGATCCCCGGTCTCACCCATATCAATACCCCCCTGGCGTAAGAGGAGAACCCCGTCGCGTAGATCTGGCCACACCACCGCCTACGGAGGGTGTGCACCTCGGGGGCTGTTAGGTGTGTCTCCTGAAGGAATGCTATCTGCACTTTGTGTCTCTTCAAGTATGAATAGATCATGTACCTGCGTGAAGGTGTATGTATTCCGCGTACATTCCAAGTACATATTCTGACCTCAGCCATCAGCATTAAACAGATCAGTGACACTCGTGCCCCCCCCGTTCCGCACACCCCCCCCAGTGAGCCCTCCACCATCCACTCCCAGAACCCCCCCACACTTGTCCGTATAACACCAGAAAGAGTCTAACGAGCACCTCATCAGACCATGTATGCAGCATATCATAATGGGGAGAAGGAGGGTGAACATGAACTGGGGAAAATACCATAGGGTCGGTTGCCGAACGTGCAGCCGTCCAAACATTCTACAAAAAGTACGAACAATCCAGTCTGGGGGGTTGCTGCCGATCACGCAGGCTAGGTGGTAAATCAGTGTCAGCTGAACATGAAAGCGCGAGTGCCCTTTCAGGGGGGAAGAAATATAGGACCAGGCGGCCGTCGGACGGGCCCACCGCCAGTTACATTGTGTGTACATAGAGGCATGAGGCCACAACGCTGTCCAGGTTCGGAACTGGTGACCATCGCCCACCCAGAGGGACCCTTACCATGTTGTATCCTATGTGGTGAGATCGCCACAGGGCGTCCATTCCGCGATAGGCTGCTGTAAGTGTGGCTCAGTCTCAACTTACTGCGTGTTCAGCGTTCACCTTCACCGGGAGGAGCTGGGTCAAAGTTTCCGCTGCGCTCGATCAATCAATGTCTCCCGGTCAACTCCCTCCAGTGCTTCAGGACTGACGGCTCGCAGGTGCAAGGGCAGAGGGTAGTAGGGAGAGTGGAGCAGGATTCTGAGAGTGCCTGGGGTGCGGCACTCCATCAGCCAAATAGGTCCGACGTTTGTGGGGTGATGTCTGGCAGCCCACTCGAGATTTGTGAGTCCGGAAGACCATAGATCGCCTCGTCGTCGCTTGGTGACATCCTGGGGCTGGTGGCAGTCGGGGAGCGCTGGGACGGGGAGCCGCTGAGCTCCGAGACCATCCGCAGGGCCTCCTGTTGTTCCCGGCGCATTTCCTCCTCCGGTGGACTTGCACTGTGCTGGGTGCCGCTTGCCGCAGGGGAGGGTGACCTGGCGCCACGTCTCCTTTTGGATCTCCTGCGTCTCCTCGACCTGTTCGGATTTCCCGATCTCCCCGTGTTCTTGTCCGTCCCATTGTCCAACCAGGCTTCCACGTCTTCCGAGGAGTCAAAGAAGTGTGTTTTCTCATTTGCTATCACTCTTAATTTCGCAGGGAAGAGGAGGGAATATGTAAGTCCTAGTTGGCGTAACCTCCGCTTCACCATCAGGAAGGAGTGTCTCTGGCACTGCACCTGGATCGTGTAGTCCGGGAAAAACATTATATTTGCATTTTCCACCTGTATGGTGCAGAGTTTACGGGTTTCTCTCAGGACAGCATCCCGGTGTCTGTAGTTCAGGATGCGGATGAGAAAAGGGTGCGGGTTAGAGCCGGTTTGGAGTGGTCTGGTCGGGACTCTGTGTGCCCGTTCCACCACGAAGTGCGGCGAGAGGGTGCCTTCTGGCAGCAGGGTGCGTAGCCATTCTTCCACATGTGTGGCCGGATCCCTTCCTTCCCATTTTTCGGGCAAACCCACTATTCGGACGTTGTTGCGTCTCGCCCGTCCTTCTGCATCTTCCGCCCTGTCCTCTAGGAACTCCACCCTGTTGAGGAGGTCTTTAATCTGCTTGTCTGACTGGGCAACCCGAGGCTCCAGGCCAGTCACTGAGGTTTCCAGGGTTTTGGTGCACTCAGCTAGTTTCTTGTGGTCCTCCTTCAGGTGCGTGAGGTCTATGGCGACTCCGTCAATTTTCGCCTCCAAGGACATCAGAGTGGACTGGACGGAGTTCTCCAGGCGCTCCATGGCTGCCAGCATCGAGTCCAGTCTGGCCGTCACCGGGTCCACATCCGTCTGCTTCAATGACTTGTCCATTTTGCCCTTCTGGGACGTGCTCCCCACTCCTGTGCGTTTCCCTGCGCCTACAGACATGGGCAGGATCTGGCGCGCGGAAGATCTGGTCGGAGTGGTAGTCAGTGGCAGCGTTGACTGCCAGCGCCTCTGGCGGGGACAGCGTCAGCGTTCCCAAGACGAGAGGTGTTGGAGATGACCTCCGCGGGTCCTCGCCTGGGGTCCAGCTGCGCACGTCGCTGCGTGGTCTAGTGGTACCTGCGACTCAGCACGGTTTTCGGCCAGTGTAATGCGCTATGCTGCTCTGCCTCCGCGGATGTATAGCGCGGGACTCGTGTCGTCCCCCCGCCGTGCCGGCCACCCAGCGATGCCGTGACCCCGAGGGCGTTGGAGTCTACAAGTGTTCAGCCGTATGCTTCCGTGACGCATGCGGTAATCAAAAGGCAATGTCCCCCTTCAGCGCTTTCCCCATTGTGTAGTCCATGTGGCTCGGGGGACGTGGGCAGCAGTGGGACCCCCCAACAAGCCTCAGCAGTGGCGGCAGGCGCGGCCAGTCAACTCCCCAGCCTACCAGCCGGTCGATGGTGCCCCCTGGTGCTCCTCTGCTGCTGCCTTATAATGTCAGCAGTAGTATCCGTTGTGTGGTGCTGCGAGAGCCGGGGGTCTGTTAGTTCCTCTGTGTCGCTTCACTCACTGTTCAGGGCCGCTGCGGGCGGTGCCGGGGGGCCGATCTTCCCCCGAGTCCTCCGGGTGCAGCTCTGTGGGTTCCGGGCGGGCAGTCAGCGCTCTGGGCGTCCAGATTTCCCCTGGGTCCGCTCTCCTCAATGCCGATCCGCTCTGCTTGCACTGGCCTAGGGGGGGGGAGGGGCTCCTCCCCGCGCCCGATTTGTTCTTGGCAGCCCGGATGACGACCCCAATCCGCTGCTGGCGTGCCACTCACCCGTTGCCTGGGAGGTGTTAGTCTGGTCGCCGCCACCTCTCCGTGTTCACCGAGGACTGGTCACTGCTAGTGTGTCCCAGCGCTGCCACCTCCGTCCAGCCTCCCAGGGCGCCCCGTCCGTGCGGCCTTCACTTCCGGTTCCGACCCCGGACTTGCTTGGTGGGACCCGCAGAGTCTGTGGTCACTCCCTCTGCTTTGGCGGAGGCACAGGTGTCGGTGCGGTTCCGGGGCTAGTCGAACCTCCAGACTCGGTCCGATGCTGGGTTACCGCCTCATGGTCACCCGCTGCAAGTTTCGGCCGGCCAGGCGGATATTTTGCCGGATAATTTAACCCCTGTGTTCGGGACCACGCCGGAGCTCTGCTAAAGTGCAGCCAGTCTCGCTGCGTGCTTAGCCACGCCCCCCAGGAGAGACTATCTTCCATGGGGCAGAAATGCAGAAAGTTACTTCAGTTTCCTCGTCCAAAGGTGCGAGAAGTAGCGTCTCTACTGGGCTCCATGGCGTCCTGCATCTTCCTAATACCGAACGCCAGGTTGAGGATGCGACCTCTACAAGAGTCTGTGGAAGATCAGTGGGACCAAGCGACTGGAGATTGGAGGATCGAATCATCCTATCTCAAGCAGCACTGACCTCAATACAGTGGTGGACTCGCCCTCGGAATGTCTTGCAGGGAGTCCCTTTTCAGCAACCTCTTCCTTGGCTGTCTGTGGTAACGGACGCGTCTCTATAAGGCTGGGGTGCTCACATGGGTCATCTTCAGATTCAGGGTCGCTGGTCGACCAACCTTCAGACATACCATATCAACATGCTGGAACTTCGAGCAGTTCATCTGGCGCTCAAAGCGTTCCTTCCAGCAATAACAACGGACAAAATCCTGGTTCAGACGGACAACACTACAACTATGTTCTATCTGAACAAGCAGGGAGGAACTCGATCTCGCCCTCTGTCTCAGGAGGCCCAGACAATCTGGCACTGGCTTCTGGCTCGGGGACTGTCGGTGGTGGCAGTACACCTTCCAGGCGAGCTAAACACAAAAGCGGACGCACTCAGCAGGCACTTCGAAGATCAGCCAGACTGGGTGCTAAACGACGAAGTAGTCGAAGAACTCTTCCGTTGCTGGGGTCGTCCAGACATAGACTTATTCGCGGACGACGAAAACGCCAAATGCCATGCCTTCGCGTCCAGGTTCCACCGGCCAGGGACGCAAGGGAACGCTCTCCTGCTGGAGTGGACAGGAATGTTCGCCTATGCGTTTCCTCCTCTGGCACTGATTCCGAAGGTGGTGACCAAGCTCATCAGATCGAGCATGGACATGATCCTAATTGCTCCGGATTGGCCGCGACAATGGTGGTATCCAGACCTGTTACATCTGTCACTGTGTCCACACAGACGCCTGCCGTGCAGGCCAGACCTGTTGAGCAAAATGAACGGGAAGATCCTGCATCCCAACCTCCCGTCGCTGAACCTGACTGCATGGCTCCTGAGGTCTTGCAATACGGACACTTACATCTGCCTCCAGAATGTATGAATATTTTAAGAGAGGCAAAAAGACCTTCCACAAAGGCGTCTTATGCGTTCAAGTGGAAAAGATTTTTCATTTGGTGTAAGGACCATGGCTTTGATCCCACCAAAGGACAAGAAGAGGTAGTCCTTCCATACCTCCTTTACTTAGCGACATCAGGGTTGAAATACGCTTCTATTAGGGTTCACCTATCTGCCATAGTAGCGTACAGAAAATCACCTACACAAACATCGTTTTTTCAGGTCCCAGTGGTTAAGGATTTCCTTCAGGGATTAAAGAAGGTCTATCCCCCTGTGAGAAATCCTTCTCCTCCCTGGGAGTTGAACCTGGTTCTCTCCAGGCTGATGTCTACACCGTTTGAGCCTATACACAAGGCCTCCTTGCAGCATCTCACTTGGAAGGCGGCCTTCTTGGTGGCAATAACCTCTGCGCGCAGGGTTAGCGAGATACAAGCACTCTGCACCAAGGAACCTTACACTGTGTTTCACCACAACAGAGTGGTAATGAGGGCTCACCCATCTTTCCTTCCAAAAGTGGTATCGGATTTTCATATAAACCAAACGATTACCCTTCCTTCGTTCTTTCCTAACCCATCGACCCCAGCTGCGAGGTCGTTGCACTCGTTGGATCTTAAACGGGTGCTAAAGTTTTACCTAGAAAGAACGAAGGGCACCAGAAAGACAGACCAACTCTTTGTCAATTATGGTTCAATGAGGACCGGGTTTGCAGCAGCCAAAAGGTCCATCTCCAGATGGATTGTCTCATGTATCAAACTAGCATACCAGCTGGCTGGCAAACCTTTGTTACAATCACCCAAAGCTCATTCCACTAGAGGGAAGGCAGCCACAATAGCGTTTTTACATGACATTCCTATGTCAGAAATATGCAAGGCTGCGACATGGAAATCAGTCCATACCTTTACAAGTAATTATTGCCTAGAGTCTGATTCCAGAGCGGATTCTCAAGTAGGGCAAGCCTCCTTGAGAAACCTATTTGGGTAGAATAAGGCCTACTTTTGGGCCTACGACTAGAAATGTTATCTGTTGATTCCTTTGCCCGCAGGGATGAGGTGAGGCTCGCTACTCTATTCTAATGCTTATGACTATTGATGAGGATCCCCTGGAAGAGAAGGATTAGTTACTTACCTGTAATCCTAGTTCTCTTCCAGAGGTATCCTCATCAAAGTCATAAGCAACCCTCCCGCCTCCCCGGGCAAAGGACTTTGTTTATTAAACAGGAGATGTTTTAACCTATCATTACCATGGTTTGGTTTTCAGTCTCCGAAAAGAACAACTGACCTAACTGTAACCCCGGAGGCATGATGGGAAGCTAGGGGCAGAGGTGCCTTAAAGGCACAGCGTCAGTTTTGGTACATGCAGCTACAGGTTAGCTTTTCAGTCTTTTTAGACTGGGTATTTGCAATGCAGCCTGGGAGCTGTATATGCTTACAGTGTGTTATAAGAATTTCTACTGCTTTCTAAGCATTAAAACAGTTTCTAAACAAGCATTGGTGTCGTTTCTCATGTTTCTAATGCTAATACACATGTATGGTGGAAATTCTTCACAGCATATTCCAGCTCTACTATTTTATTTGGCTGCAATTGCTTATTTTTATATATATATATATTTATATATATATATCTATATATATGTGGGGCACATATAATATATTGTTTCCGGGGTCCCGCGCATGGACGGGAATATTCTAATGCTTATGACTTTGATGAGGATACCCCTGGAAGAGAACTAGGATTACAGGTAAGTAACTAATACTTCTCCGCTAACGCCATCTCACCACCTCGACACTTACGAAGAGGATGACAACGAGGGAGCTTTCGGAATAGCTCACCATCCTTCGAAATTAAACATCAAATGCCAAGATGATGAAGAGGATGAAGAGTATACTGAACATTATTATCAGGAGGACATCGTTGTTCCTCATCGTCCAGAATACAAGAGGCAGTCTCTGGCCTCGGAGTCCAGCTATCTGCCCCCGACCCTCATCCAGGACTTACAAGCCATGTTGGCAGATTATAGACAACGTTTTCCACCACAGCAGGTCACTACACCTCCTCCGCCTGCGGCAGTTCTGGACCCTATTCCTCAACCTGAAGTTCCAGCACATAAGGTCTCCGGTCACGGACCCTCAACAGCCTGTTTTGCCTACTCAAACTCCGGATACATCTATTGATGAGGAGGTAGAAGGTGGTGAGCTACCAGAGAATCCTCCTTTGGATCCGTGGGATTCTTATATTATCCCCATGCCGCCTCAAACTCTGCAACCATCTGACTCTCCATAAGAAGACCTAGGTGGATTTCATAACCTTATGCAGCGAGCTGCGGATAGATTTCAACTGCCAGTAACAGAGTAATCAGTGTTTTTAACATGATTTCAAACAGTAAACCAGAAAGATTTCCAGAGCCATTCCAATAATAGAATACATTTGGAAGGAGGGCATCAAAATAATGAAAAAACCCGCTTCTGTACCTGCCGTGCTTCCGTGGATTGATAAAAAATATCGAGCTCCGCTCAATAGCCCCGCCTGCCTTAGTGGAAATCCGCGGCCAGTTTCGGTCATTTCGCAAGCTGCACAACAAAGATCAAAAAACCCAGCCACTCCCATCACTACGCCACCAGATAAAGATGGGCGTCATCTGGACCTTAATGTAAAGAAATTCTCTACCTTGGCTGCCGCTACCATAAGGGCAGCAAATTCTCATAGGACGTTATGATCGCCAAATGTGGTCGGACATGACCGATCTAATTGACCTAATCCCAGAGGATAAACGTCAGGAGGCTCGGAAGATCTTGATGGAGGGAGAGCGAGCGGCTGCAGAAACTATCGACTGCGCCTTAGATATTGTAAACACAAACTTTAGGCAACTAGCTGGGGCTGCAGTTCTAAGGCGTATGGGCTAGTTGAAGGCTACCACTTTCCGGCCTGAGGTCCAACTGAAGATTTTGGATATGGCCTACGATGGCGAATCTCTATTTGGGAAACATATAGATGAGACTCTCCAGGCTATAAAAACTAACACTGACACCGCAAGGTCTTTAGGTTCCCTACAGTACAAACAAGAGTCTTTCAGAGGCGCTAGAGGGCATTACTATCAGCAAAACCGACAATATCAGCCTCAATACCGGCAGAATTAAAAATCCTCATACCGCCAGTCTAACACAGCTGGTTTCTCTCGCCAAGGGGGCCGAAAACGCTCCAACAATCCAGGACGAGATACTCACAGAAGCAAGTGAGATCAGCCGGACGTCATCCATATTTCCTCCCCGCCCTGTGGGCGCGAAAATATCTTGTTTTCTACACCAGTGGCAACAGATTACCACCGACCAATGGGTGCTAGACCTAGTTCAACATGGACACACCCTAGAGTTTGTCACCAAACCACCAAATACTCCGCCCAGGGGACCCCCCTCCCCCTTGTCTTCACTTATTGTTCAAGGAAGTTGTCAATGCTCCTCAAGAACGCTATAGAAAAGGTCCCAATTCATCAGAAGCTGACAGGTTTCTATTCCCGTTTTTTCCTCATAAAGAAGAAATCAGGGGAATGGCGACCGATTGTGGATCTGCACAACCTCAACATGTATCTCAAGAAACAGTTTTCGCATAGTCACCCATTCAGAGATTCGAAGCTGCCTGAACGCAGGAGATTTTAATGGCGTTCTTGGACATGGAAGACTCATACTTTCACATCCCAATCCACCCAAAACATCGAAGGTACCTCCGATTCACTGTGGCTGGCGCCCATTATCAGTTCAAAGTGCTCCCATTTGGCCTCAAATCGGCTCCAAGTATCTTCACGAAGTGCCTGGCTCCTGTAGCGGCAACTCTGCGTTCTTGGGGAATCCAGGTCTTCCCGTACTTGGACGATTGGCTAATCAAAGGTCCTTCAAAGGACAGTGTACAGAACATGTCAACGTGTCTCAATCTCTTTGCATCCCTGGGTCTCACTGTAAACACTAGCAAGTCCCAATTACTTCCAAAGAGGATCCTGCCTTTCTTAGGTGCTCGCCTAGACACAATGCAATGCAAAGCATACTTGTCTCAAGAAAGACAACTCCGCCTGCAGAAATTTGCAATTCCAGGGTCCAAAAGAAAGTCACTTTCTGTTCGCCTGTTCGCTTCCCTCCTGGGAATGTGTTCCTCAGCCATAAATCTCATTCCACTTGCGCGTCTGAAAATGCGGCCTTTACAGGAAGAACTACATCTTCATTGGGAACAAGCAATAGGCTCCTTTGACGACCTCATCAAAGTCACCCCACGCATGATAGATGCTCTTCATTGGTGGTCACAACTGCACAATCTGAAGCAAGGGCTCATGTTCAAGCAGATTCCTCTGGACTTCATTCTGACAACGGATGCGTCCATGGAAGGATGGGGAGGTCATCTCCAAGTTTGCAAGTATAGGGCAAATGGTCTCAGAAATACAATGTCACTTCAACAGTCTGGAATTAAGGGCCATCTTTCTATCCTTGCAGGCGTTCCTTCCCAGAATCGCAGGATCTTCAGTTCTGGTTCGCACAGACAAACCACCAGCATGTTTTATGTGAACAAGCAAGGAGAAACAAAATCAGCTACGCTATCAAAGGAAGCTCAGGAGTTATGGGAGTGGCTTACACTTCACAAAACTCTCAAAGCAGAACAGGTCAAGGGCCTCCACAATACTCTAGCGGACAAGCTCAGCAGATCCCTATCAGACTGCCACGAGTGGGAATTAGACAACCTTCAGTTGAACAGAGTATTCCAGGCTTGGGGCAAACCTGTGTTGGACTTGTTTGCAACACCGCAGAACAAAAAATGCTGGTTTTATGCCAGCAGGTACCCTCAACAGGGATCAAGAGGGAAAGCCCTGTCCATGCGATGGTCAGGGATTTGTGCTTACTCTTTTCCCCCAAACCCGTTGATACCAAGGGTGTTGCGCAAGATGAAACTGGAGAGTTGCCGTCTAATCCTGATTGCTCCCAGATGGCCGCACCAGTTCTGGTTCCAGGAACTCATGCTGTTATCCCAGGATCGTCCAATCCGTCTTCTTCCATCTCCAGCACTGCTGTCACGGAAAGGAGGTCAGGTACTTCACTCAGGTCCTCAATCTCTAAGATTACACGCATGGCTCCTGACTTCTTAGAGTTTCAAGACCTTCATATTCCGCAGGATTGCCGGGATATTTTAAAGAAGTCACAAGCCCAAAGCACACTGAAGATTTATCGTCTTAAATGGAAGAGATTTTGTTCTTGGCGTGTTTCCAGTAGAGTACACCCGGTTGAAGCTCCTGCAGAGGAAGTTCTTCCTTCTCTTCTACATTTGGCTTGCTCTGGACTTTCTTTTACATCAATAAAGGTGCACCTAGCGACTCTATCCAGGTTCAGAAAGGTTGCTAACATTCCTTCACTGTGTTCTTCCTCTTTGATCAAACAATTCATGAGGTCTTTTCCAGACTTATCCTCCGGTTAGGCCTCCCCCACCGGAATGGGAACTCAATATGGTTCTCACAGCTAATGAAGCATCCATTTGAACCTATTCGCAAAGCTGATATCAAGTATCTCACACAGAAGGTTGCCCTACTTCTAGCCCTAACATCTGCTAGAAGAGTAAGTGAAATTCAAGCATTCACTAATAAAGAACCCTTCCTGCATTTCTCACAAGATTGCGTCACTCTTAGAACAAATCCGACGTTTATATCCAAGGTACCATCACAGTTCCATTTAAATGAGCCAGTGAAGCTGAGAGCTTTCTTTCCAAATCCTGTTACACCGGCGGAAAGAACACTACATTCTTTGGATGTAAAACAATGTTTAAAGTTCTACTTACAAAGAACAAAGGCCTTCAGAAAATCTTATCAGTTATTCTTGGCTTATGGTCCAACTACGCTGGGGACAGTAGTCACTAAAGCCACAATTTCCAGATGGATAGCCTCCGCAATCCAGTTCTGCCATATCCAATCACACAGACCACTGTTGAGAACTGTCAAGGCTCATTCCACGAGAGCTGTAGCAGCGTCTACAGCGTTATTTGCAGGAGTGACACTGGAAAATATCTGCCGTGCTGCGACATGGAAGAATGAAAGTCATGGGTCGCACTCCAACTCCACCCACCAGCGGGTGAACCCCAGGAGCATCACGGTAGATGCAGTCTTTGTAGCGTGTGCGCTATTTCGAAAATTTGTGTGTTTCAGCAAGGTTGCAGCACCAACTCTGGACACCGGTGTTTCGGAATTATTGTTCCTCATCAGCAGTGTAGAATATTCAGGGGTTTGCTGTGCAGGCTGCCAAGTGTTCTCAGGTTGATACCTCTCAAGGCGCGTGGGTGCGTGATCCTAGCTCGTCAGCTCATAGCTCAAGGGAGCCAATTTAACTGAAAGTCATGGGTCGCACTCCGACTCCACCCACCAGCGGGTGAACCCCAGGAGCATCACGGTAGATGCAGTCTTTGTAGCGTGTGTGAGAAATTGGCCTGATATGCAGTGCTCACTATTCTAGTGATCACTATGTATCAGTCCAAATGACCCTTATTGATTGGTTGTAAGTCAACCGTATAGACCAGCTATCCTAGTAGCATGGACAAGAGCAGTCTTTAGGCTAGACTCTAGAGGGCGTGTTAAGCCAACTGTTATACCATCACATATACCCCTTGAACACCAAGTGAAAGGACACCACACAAGTGTTATGAAAATAAAAGGATATTTATTTAGAACACAACAGCCCTGGACTCTTTATGAGGAAAGGGCGCTAAGCACAATACAAAGCTCTTAAAGAAATACTGAAAGTCGCACAATTTACACAAATGCCCGAGGGGCACGAAAAACCATATACTCTATAAGTGGAATGCGAAATACTAGCAGGTAAGTAACTAGTCTCAAAGGCTTTAGGATCGCTAGGACTGGACTACTGAACCTTCAGATTACGAGCAGGAGGCCTAGGGAGATCGGGTGCAGAGTGTACACTCTCACGCGGGATGCGGGACAAAGTCTATGGATGCTAGATTTCGTAAAGTTAGTGTTATCGGACGAATCAGACTAGGTAGAGCTGAAACGAAAAAGGATCTGGACCCTTGGATAGTTAAGCTATGCTGGAGCACCGAAATGCTCAGGTTACCTAGCCCAGGGGCTGCGGCTGCATAGGGCTGAAAAGACGTCGGGAATCCTCGTTGCAGTCTATGGAGCCTGAAAGAAGAAGTTGCTGGCAGGCGACCAGTGATGAAGTTCAATGTGATCCAAGCCTGGATCGGTGAAGGATACCTGTAAGCAGAGGGGACCAAGTTCTGAATCACTAGCCAGTGATTAGATGGGCACCAGAATGGCACCGGGCGAAGTCACCTCGACCAGGTGAGTGGGCGACGCTGGGCTCTGCAGTCTCTCGGACCAGGAGGCGTTGTCGGCGACCAGGATGGAGGTGTCCCACAAAGGTATCTGCTGTCGGCATCGCTGGACCCAGGATTGGGGCAACAACTCTTGGCAAATGCAAGCCCACGCGGTGGACTCAAAATGGCGTCTGGAGTGGACCAGGAGGGTCCGGGGTGCTCCTCTGTTGGAGGGGAGCAAGGGCCAGTCTGGAGCAACCAGACCAGCGTTGGAAATGTCGTCGTTCGTCGTCAGGAGGGCCACAAGCCAGCAGGCAAGTAGCTGGACAACGCGGTGAGCAGCAAAGAGCAGAAGGGCCCCACGCAGATCTCGTGGATGCTGGGGGGCTGGTCTTCGGTGCTGGAGCTGCTGAGGGTTAGGGCTTCTCAAACCCTAAAGCACTCACTCGAGGATCCCTCGGCGGTCGTGCTGGGCAAGCGTCGTGCAGTCTTGAAGATGGCCGGTCCCTCGAGGTCTCGTCACACCCACGAATCTCAGCTGGGCTGATGATGCAGGTAGAGGTCAGAGGTGCCAGGGAAGCCGGGTCTCGTCGAGCTGGGCAGTCTTGATCCGGAGGAGAGACTTACAGCAAACCGCGATGCGCCTAGGTGGTGCCTGCTGGGCAGGATGCCTACTCCTTAGCCACAAGGGAGAGTCTTCTGAAAGTTTCAAGAGTTCTTTCGTGGAAAGTCATCAAGATTCGGAATTATCTAATTTGGGAAGGGGGCCCGCTCCTATCTTCATACTAAGGAAAGGGGCTGGCACGCGACTAGGTCCTGCCCATGGGTGGGACCAGGACTTTCCCCAGCTCAGGGGCTGGTGTGCCCCTGGAACTGGTTCTAGCCGGCCTATGCATAGTGAGCACCAGGGTGCCACTTGCAGTCACCTTCCTCTAAAGCCCTGCCTACCCAGGATACACAAAACCCTGTCTGGGATGGTGCTAGCACCGCCCCTGACAGGAAACCCTTTGTCCAAGCTCTCCTCGCTGGAAGGACTGCCAGCAGCAGGAGGTCAGACTTGTCTGTGGTGGCAGCATCCATTTTGTGATGCTGAGGCGTGAGTTAACTTTAACCGGGGGTTCACAGTTACACACATATCGTGTCCCTCTAGAAGGGTGGAATGCTAACCCCGTCGCCAGAATTGGCGAGGGGTTAGTATTCCAATTCGTATGACACCTTACTCGACATGTTTTGATAAAGCGATACCAGAGTTGGCATGTAACCGCGAGGATTATAATGCACTTAAGAGTATATGGTATGCGTTATCATGGAACAGCTATTAGGACTTAGTTCGGCAAGCTGCAAACGGGCTCAGCTCATGCCAGAGCACCATCTCACATGATTCCAAACACTCTGCCTTCAGGATTGTTAAGGCCTGCCATAGGAGTGACTGATAGGAATCTATGTGTCCATTTTAGGGTTAGATATAGGTATACTATATCTAAAGCAAAGGGTGATTACACCACCTTGCCCCAGCTGTCGTGCAGCCAGTTGTGTCAGATTTAGATGGCCAGCCAGGGGTGGCATAATACATGCTGCAGCCCCTGGTAGGCCCTGGGTACACCTTTGCCCCGAGTTACAGGGTCTGATAAGGTGGCCCAGTACCAATTGGTAAATGCACCTAAGGTACATGGAATCCATTTTAGAGAGAGCAGTGGGCCTGGGGTCCTGAATAGCAGGGTCCCAGGTCAACTAAGTCGGAAAACCAGCAAAACACCAGGCAAAAAGTTGGGGGCAACCATAGTCGGGTATCCACCCTCCTACAGCGTGTGCGCTATTTGCACAGCAAACCCCTGAATAGCCTACACTCTGCTGATGAGGAACAATAATTCCGAAACACCGGTGTCCAGAGTTGGTGCTGCAACCTTGCTGAAACACACGAATCTTTGAAATAGCGCACACGCTACAAAGACTGCATCTACTGTGATGCTCCTGGGGTTCACCCGCTGGTGGGTGGAGTCGGAGTGCGAACCATGACTTTCAGCGACGTGGAAGAATGTCCACACGTTTACGAGACATTACTGCCGGCAATCGACAAGTCAAGCAGGTGCGGCAGTTGGTCAAGCCGTCTTACGACATCTATTTTTTTTGAAGACATCTTCAGGTAACGTGTTCCTTAATGTGTACTTGGAATACGTTTATATAAATATTTAAATATATACTACTCTGAGATAAACTGCGTTTCATGTGTATAAAGACATGTTTCAATTTTACTACTTACAAGGTGTAATATTATATATCCATGATGATGCACTATGACTGTTTTGTTCCTAGTCCTCTTTTGCCTATGAAAAGTGTACTGGTTTCACACTTGTTGGTAGTTAACAATGGCAAAATTGGGAGTGTTTCAGTATAAGTCTCTCACCATCCGCAACAGACCCTTACCGGGCAGACTGCTTGCCACTCTAATTAAGGCATGTGAATCTATGAAAGATACCCCAATACTGGAAAGAAAACAAGTTACTTAACTGTAACTTCAGTTATCCAGTATTGGTATCTTTAATAGATTCACATGCACCCAGCCTCCTCCCCGGAGAGTCAGTTTTCTAATTTGGGATACTAATTTCCCACTTGTGCTAACGAAAATCTGAGGAGAACTGGCTCTGCAGAGGGTTCTAGAGGGTGCTATGAGCTGATTGGTTGGAACAAAAACGTTGGTCTTTTTTAGCATAATGAGGTAGATAGGCTACTACAATCTAGGCCTCAGGCCTTTCTCTCGGGGCCTACTACTGTAATTTGCCTTTGGCACTGCTTTTTTTATATACCGTCGGACTCCCTCCTCAGCGACGGGGAATGATTCAGGCATGTGAATCTATGAAAGATGCCAACACTGGATAACTGAAGTTACAGGTAAGTAACTTGTTTTCTTATTTACCGGTCAACTTCAATAAACTGTTAATACTGGTGACATCACACAAGCAGACACATTGTTATTGGAGTAAAAATGTGACTGCCAGAGTGTGCTTTGGCACAATTTGATAGTATGAAAGTAGGTTTATTTCAGCCTGAGGTTCATAAAACCATAATGTATCCACATCAAATAGCTCTAAATTAAATTTCTAATACTATGAAAACAAGAGCATAAAATAATATAGTTTATTAATAATATAATTAATAAACTGCCGAAGAACCTGGACTGTGTAGGAAAAACTCCCCCAAATTACATTCGCTGTACCTTCTCCATAAAAGCGTTCAAGTCAAATCTAAAGTCTTAAATACTTTCTACAGTACTACAAGTGATAAAGGTATAAGGACATTGTAAGAAATCAGATTTATTTTTGGGTGTGATGACTACGCACCTCAAGCAATCACAACCCTTGTGAGGGTGCACCCTGAGTTACTAAATTAACTTTCTCCCAATCCCCTACTAGGTGTAGCACAGAGCAGACAGGCGTAACTTACAACATTGTGTAAAGTCCTTATGAAGTACCAAAATGGTAAAGTCCAGGTGCAAAATATTAGAAATTGGGTCTCTAGTTAAGAGGAATGCAACCTGTCCAAGTAGGGACCGCTGTTCTTGTCCGGCTAAGTCAGTCGCACTTAAACCTGCCCGTTGCTCACCCTCTGGTAGCTTGGCACAGTCAGGCTTAACATAAGATTCAATATGTAAAGCAATTGTGCATTTGTGGATACATTAACAGTTGAAACACCACAAGACTCCACTGTGAGGTATGAAAATAGTATCTTAGTCTTCAAAACCCGATAAAAATCCAATTCAAGCATTTCCTGTTACGAGTACTACAAGAATGTACAATGCTAAAAGAGCCCTTGTGTTTTCAGTAGATTCTTTACAGTTACGCTGAGGAAATAACAGCAATCCACACCGTGGATTACTGTTATGACAGTTAAAATGCAATGACAAGTTATAAGGAGACTGGTCTACTTGCTCCGTTCAGGGCCTCCCACTAGAGCCCTGGTGGGTGGCAGAGACACCCTAAGTTCCGAAGTGCACAGTACCTTTGTTATTGGAGTAAAAATGTGACTGCCAGAGTGTGCTTTGGCACAATTTGATAGTATGAAAGTAGGTTTATTTCAGCCTGAGGTTCATAAAACCATAATGTATCCACATCAAATAGCTCTAAATTAAATTTCTAATACTATGAAAACAAGAGCATAAAATACACAAAATATAAAAGTGTAATCAACAGTGCTTATCAGAGTGAATCTAGATAGAGGCCACAGGCAGTTCTGACTTTGTGATCGACCGAACTCTGCTGGCCGATCTTTGCATGTCACCGAGCACGTCTAGTCTGTAGGCAAAATAATGGATTAACACCTTCAGAATGGCCTAGGACATTGTTTGACACCGGTAACCGATTTTTAAAGTAGTATGTCCCGTGATTGTGCTGAGCAGGGCCGGCTAATAGGTCAGCCAGTTCCTCAATTAATGAGGCGGATGGAAATCTGTTGTGTTGATAGTGATAACGTGTGGTCTCCTTGACTTGGTTGGGCACACCATCACAGGGCTGGCTCTGGAAGTGCTTGTGAGAGGTTCATTGGCTGTGCAGCCGTGAAGAGTGTTAAGCAGTTGCCTAGCAAAGAGTCAACACCACTGGACCCAGTCCGTGGACGGAAAGAGGACTTACAGTTGCTAATCAGACTCTTAGGAGGCTCACAGGCCTGAGGAAGCTGGGATTCCCAGGTGAGGTGCTTTAAAGGAGTTCCTGCTGATGAGTGGACATTTAAGGTAGGTACGATCTTGATGGACTGACCACACAGCAGGCTCTCTGGTGATTGCTGCTGAGAGCCACCCAGCCTGTACCCAGTCACTATTGTCTCCTTTCCTATGGTCCCACTGTGTTTCCTCCACCTTTTTGCCAAATAACACCATGACTTGGTTAAAGGCCTATGTACCATCTTGTGCTCTGTTGTGGAGCACATATTTTGTGCTGAGGGCTCGCGCTGGCCTCAAAAGCTTTCCTGGACAGTCCCTTTCTGTCCTGATTGCCACAAATTCAGGCCTGTGCCCCCTGTTCTAAGCGGGATTAAAGCCTGTACTGCAATTGTATAAGATGTATTTGTTTATAAACCAAACTGCTTCATCTCCCTCTGAGCCACAAGGTCCACATAGAAAGAGTGTTGTGAATCTAGTTGGAGTAATGCGTCAAATCACAATTTTCCCACTGGGACTGTGTGGTCCCAAATGATGCAGAATTTGGCACAGTGCCCCAAAGATGTTCTCTAGAACTGAACATAGCACAAAGGAGGTGCTTCTAGAACTGGCATAAAAGCCGGATGGGGGCTTCACTGCTGGACATACCATTCAAATGTGGCCTTCAGGTGAGTATGGAAACTTTATGGTCCTAACACAACCTTCCTTTTTTGCTAGTTGTGCATCTCCTTTCACCACAATATTCCTCTTCCATATTGGAAGTGTACTGCTGCTGTATGCACTGTAGTTGTACAGTGTGCACCTGCAAGCGGAGAGGTAGGGCGTGTTCTCCCATAGGTTTTGTTTTTTGTAGACATGCTGAGCAATTGTAGGGTAAGCATTCATGGTTCATGCCCACAAGGTACTTGTTCTGTCTTAGTAAAGCTCACAAGACACTTTTTAAACTCGACAAAAGTCAACACTGATCACATTCTGGATTATCAAGTCTACATGTTGATCGTGGTAGTTTGGTTGCTTACACTTCAAGTCCTGCCAGGGCCTTTACTTGACCACTTTAATACGTATGTCACCTGTAGATGGAACCTCCATGATAAGCTACCTGATGGCTTCAGGCACCATCAGGCGTTGTGACATAGGAAAAGTGGGTAGTTGACGAGTGCCCTCCTCATAAAAGATTCATTCTCAGCTTGCTCTTTCATCTCTTTCCCTACCTGATCTTATCCTGATAAATGCATATTTCAGCATTTATTTTATGTATTGAAATGCTTGAATTGGCTGAAGATGGATAGAAAGTCACTGTTGCTCCGAACGTGGACTGGAATATTTGTCTTGCCCAGAACTCCCAAAATACTTAAGTCGGCACTGCACTGTCATGTACTACCACATCTCCCTACAACACAAAGACGCACAAAATCCAGCCACAAAACCAAGTAGGGGGCTTATATCTCACATACTTCAGAACAGAATGGTGCAAGAACTTTTGCTGTCAAACTTGCTTTTGATTTTTTTGCTGTTTCCTCAATGATCAGCTGCCATAAACCTCTTTAGTCCTCAACATAACCACACATTACTTCCACTTGGGATCTGAAAGGTAATATTCTTGAATCTACAAATATGTGGCCAATGGATTGGTTGGCTAGTCTCAATCTTTGTTTCAAGCAGTCCATGATTTCCGAACTTCTAGGGCGCAGGTGCCCACTACTGGGATAGTTTGTATCAAAATCTTCACAAAAGAGGTAGCTGTCTTGAAAATGTATAAATGTCCACTACAAAGTGGCTGAGAGAGGTATGATAGATGGGTGGGTAGGGAGGAAGGGTGACAGGGAGGCGGATTGAGGAGGTTTTGTGTCTAGTTGTATTTTCTCCAAAGGAGCATGCAAGTTTGGTTTTCTAGAAATCAATGTTATGCTTGCTGGGCTGGTGGCTCCTGTTGCATGTACTTGTGTGTTGGGCTGTACCTGCATACTACACTAGTCGCTGTGCAGAATTGTGATGCTGTGAAGTTTGTTCTCTGCTTTGGAAATGATACCCCTAAGATGGCTACATCCATTGCTGCTGGTGGGGTATCTCTGCTTGTGTATATAATTAATAAACTGCCGAAGAACCTGGACTGTGTAGGAAAAACTCCCCCAAATTACATTCGCTGTACCTTCTCCATAAAAGCGTTCAAGTCAAATCTAAAGTCTTAAATACTTTCTACAGTACTACAAGTGATAAAGGTATAAGGACATTGTAAGAAATCAGATTTATTTTTGGGTGTGATGACTACGCACCTCAAGCAATCACAACCCTTGTGAGGGTGCACCCTGAGTTACTAAATTAACTTTCTCCCAATCCCCTACTAGGTGTAGCACAGAGCAGACAGGCGTAACTTACAACATTGTGTAAAGTCCTTATGAAGTACCAAAATGGTAAAGTCCAGGTGCAAAATATTAGAAATTGGGTCTCTAGTTAAGAGGAATGCAACCTGTCCAAGTAGGGACCGCTGTTCTTGTCCGGCTAAGTCAGTCGCACTTAAACCTGCCCGTTGCTCACCCTCTGGTAGCTTGGCACAGTCAGGCTTAACATAAGATTCAATATGTAAAGCAATTGTGCATTTGTGGATACATTAACAGTTGAAACACCACAAGACTCCACTGTGAGGTATGAAAATAGTATCTTAGTCTTCAAAACACGATAAAAATCCAATTCAAGCATTTCCTGTTACGAGTACTACAAGAATGTACAATGCTAAAAGAGCCCTTGTGTTTTCAGTAGATTCTTTACAGTTACGCTGAGGAAATAACAGTAATCCACACCGTGGATTACTGTTATGACAGTTAAAATGCAATGACAAGTTATAAGGAGACTGGTCTACTTGCTCCGTTCAGGGCCTCCCACTAGAGCCCTGGTGGGTGGCAGAGACACCCTAAGTTCCGAAGTGCACAGTACCTTTCTCAGGGTATTGCAGTGTAGCAGTCTGCCTTTGGATCGGGACTTCCTTCTTCCCATTGCTGGATCCAGTGCAGTGATTCGAATCACAGAAGGCAGATGCCCATCTTTCCTTAAGGCATACAGCATGTGCTGGGTCGCGCTGGACTGCATTCGGGCCCTGGGACTTCGGCAAAGTTGTTAAACACGATGGCCTGTGTTCTGCCAGGCAGACAGCACTTCTTGATTGGTGCACCGCACTGATGTGTGTAGATACCCAAAAGTGGCTGCCGACACTCTGTGAAGTCCTAGGCAGGGCAAGTCAAGCAAATTCGGACTCTGTGTTAGTAGAGACTAGTAGCAGTCATTTGTACAAATGAAATCTATGATGCCCCTGAGATTTCCTGAACAAGGGGCAAGCCCACACGCCCTTGGAGTTACTTGGGTTGCAAAAGTTTGTCGAACAGGTCCAGTCCTTCTCGCCACCAAAGTCGGAGGCAACAGGCCAACACAGCAGAGCAGATAGCAAAGTGGCAGACCCTCATGTAGCCAAGCAATCAGCAGGCCAACACAGCAAGCAGTTAGCAAAGTGCCAGCCCCTCCCGTAGCACGGTTCCTCTTCCTGGCAAAGTCTCCTTAGGACCCCAAAGTGAACTAGTGGGAGCGGGTGGGCAGGGAGGTCATAGGCCCATTACTTAGACCCAAATGTGTCCTTGAAGTGGAGGTGACTACAAAACAAAGCTTTTGTAGTGCACAAGTCTCCTTTCCGCCCAGCTTTGTCTGCCAGCCTATCTGTAGGGGGTAAATCTGTATTTTGTGTGAGGCCAGGCCACTACCTATTGAGGTGTACATGTCACCTGCCCTCTCCTTCATGCCCAGGAAGACCCATTCGTATGCAGATGAACCAAAGTGTCCTGTACTTGTGGCTGTCTAGAGGGAATGCACAAAGTGTAGTGGTCGCCTCACCCAGGATGTGTACTGGAGACAGGCGCAAAGCACATAGAGCTAAGAGCAGAGAAATATCCACTTTCTAAATGTGGCATATCTAGATCAGTAATACTAGATCCAACTGTACCACTAAAGGGGATTTTCCATTACGAATCCACTCCTCTGCAATCAGGAATTACACTTAGAAAGTGTATGAAAGGAAATCACAATGTTACCCCATGAGAGGAGCAGGCCTCAGTAGTGTAATGAACTTGGGTGGTTCTCACCACCAGGACTTTTAAAACAAAAAAGGAACATGTAATGCCTTTAACTTACACAGCACCCTGCCCTTGGGGTTCTTTAGGGCTTAACATAGCGGGTGACCTGCATTTAATAAAAGAGGAGTTTAAGGCTTGGCAAGTACTTGGAAATGCCAAGTCGAGGTAGCAGTAAACTGCACCCACAGGCCCTGCAGTGGCAGGCCTGAGTCTGGTTTGAATAGCTACTTCAGTGGGTGGCACAATCACTGCTGCTGGCCAACAAGTAGCATTTTGTTTCCAGGCCCTGGGTATATGGTATACCACTTTACTAGGGACTTATAAGTGAACCAAATTTACCAATCATGGATAAACCAATTTTCATCACATTTTATATAAGATCAGATGCACTTTAGTACTGGTCAGCAGTGGTGAAGTGCTCAGTCCTAAAGCCAGCAAAACAAAGTAAAAAACAGAGGAGGAAATCAGAATGCTTGGGGTAACCCTGCAAAAAGGGCCATTTCAACTCAAAACAATAAAAATCTGACCAAATTAGAAAAAAAGTCAAATTTAATGACCAAAATCCGGGAGGGCAACCAGAGATCTGATGTGTTTTACTTTTAAGTAGGAATAGTGTCAAAAAGCGCCAGTGAAGGTTATTGTGTGTTGGAGAGCGGCACCTAGGCACAATTTGAGGTTAACAGCAATGAAGCGCGTGTCAGATAAACACCAGCTAGGTTCATACCTTCTGACTTTAGCCATTTAAGTCCCAATCCGCCACAGATGCACACTTCTAAAGCCCCCAGGATGTTAGGGAAGGCATTTGCAGGTTCACAGGGTGTCAGGTGGCAGCCAGCAGTAGGGTCCAGTATAGGTCCAGTTGCTTCTGCTCAACTGGGTACATTCAGGTAAAGGACTCTTACAGCTTAGTGTCTCCTGTCACTACACAGGAGGCCAGCATCCTAAATTTTGGAGTCCACTTCTTTGTTCTGGGTACAAAAGAGAGCAGGTACCGTTCCCTTTCTGAAGTTCCTGGAGGCTAATTTGCAGTGGCTCTCCAGCTTCTCTGGGCCAGTGATTAGCCTTGAATTGATGAGAGTAAAGGTGAAATGCCTCTTAAGAGTACACAATACGCTGATTTGAATGGACCGAGAACTTCACATAGTTTGCAGGGTATGTGCTGTGGGCATCCTTTTTGGCAAAGCCAATGGGTCTCACCTTTGGGTCATTTTGTAGATGTGCAAACTATACATGCCTACAAAATGATGCAAACCATTTCTTTAACAGTGGATCTATTATAACTTTAAGTAGTGTGAAAGTGTTTTTTTGACTTTTTTTTTATTTCGCTGGTGGGGGAGCAACACAAAGTGGGAACAGCACGTAGGGCTATGGTGGGAGGGAAAGCAACGCGGTAGAAGAGGGAACAAATACATAAGGCAAGGGTGAGGAGGAGAAGCAACGGGCTAGGGTGAGGTGTGCGGGAATGAGGAAGCAACACATAGGGCAGTGGTGTAGAAGCAATTGGTGAGAGCAACATGGGCCAGGTGGAGAGAAGCGCACAGGCGAGAAAGCAATGTGGGGACGTACACAAGTGCAGCATTGAGGGAGCAGGGAGAAGCACACGGGTGACAGAACATGGAATGCAGAAAGAGAGAAGTGCTCGCAGGAGATGGCTTGAAAACACATGCACTTCAATTAGTGTTTTAAACGAAGATAGTGTTAGTACTCACTATTTAGAGTACCTGTTAGTCCCTAAGAAGTGCTGGTACTCTTCCATTAATTGTACAGCAGGCTGCTACGAAGTGCAGGCACTTTCCCTTACAAATGAAAGAAGTGCAGGTACTCACTAAGATTGCACATGTCCATTTAAAGCACTGACTTTCATGGAGTGCTTAAGAGAAGTAGTGATTAAAATGCAAGCAGCATAAGGATGGAAGCCTGTCAGTCAAAAGATGGTAAAGAGGCTTTGCTCCAGGCCAGCTGGGCCACGAACAAGAGGCGGGCCAATAAGTGAGTGACGTGCAAGCCCACCACAGGTAAGCAATGGGCGGGTGCCAAGCCCTGTATGTTTTTGGCAAACCCACAATGTATGCGTGCTTACCTAATGACAGCAGAACTAATATGTAGTGTCAACAAACTAACTTCTACCTTTCTGTGTAGGCGCTAACTCGTAGTAGGGTGGTACGCCTTGTAGAAATACCCATAGCATACCCTTCTTGCATTAGACTCCTGCCAGCATTCGGGCACTCACATCCCTGGCTGCAACCCGGGCCAGGGGGCAGCTCCCGCACTGCAGAGGTACACGACACCCCGATGTGAGGTACACCTTAAGTTCGCTCGACTTCGACGCAGTGTATAGAGAAAAACAAGGTCAGGTTCCACTTGTCCTTCTCCTCTGGAGTGCCGGAATCAACAAAGCGCTGTTACGTAACGTCTATTTATAAGCGCTGGCCGCGGCGCTGCAGGCAGACACGGGCGGGGGGGCTGCGGGCAGACACAGCGGCTGGGGGTTGTTTTAATGAGCTCTCGGGCTTGCTCACCTTCCAGGGCCGCAGGAGACGGCATGCTGCAAAGTGCGTCACTGCTGACAGCAGGTGGGTGGCGAGGGCTTGGAAGATGGAGATGTTGCTATGGTTTCTCCTCTTCCATTCCGGCTCTCTTCCTCTCGCCCCCTCCCTGCCGGAGATGTCCTGCCTTCACTCCTACTGTCAGCTGCATCCTCTCAGAGGTCCGTGGATGCTCGGTGCTTTGTTTGCTACTGTGTGACCCAGGCTCGGGGAGGGGGACCCCAGCCTCACTATCCTGCGCATTGAAGCCGGGCTTACCGCATGCAGGTGGTGTCGAACTGTGGATCAACCAAAGAGGTTTTACAGTCCCTTTAAACAGTACACAAACCCCTTCGGTATCTGTATCTAATGCAGGAAGCCTGGAGAGGAGACCCCTTCGGCTGTCAACTCAGTGAATAGCACGTTGGTCCAAAGTGTTCCCAGCACTGTAGCGTGGGGCCTTTTAACTTTTGTGTCCCTAAAGGTTTCCAAAGAGCGCTCTATTTTTAGCAGGACTGCTGCTCGGCCCTTCAGCGTCCTATACGGGCCTTTTCATGCACCCTTCCCTGGCAATACAGCAGCGTGGCTAAAAAGACCTTCAGGGGCCCTTCGTGTTTTTCTCTCCCATTATCAAACTTTTCCTATTTTCTCCATTTCTCCTCCCCTTTCTGCCTTGTTTTCTGCCAGTCTGATGATAAAAACTTCAGTCTCGAAGTAGGAGTGCTGGCTCTTACCACCTGCAACCACCATCACCAGTTAAGCACCAGAACCTTAACTCCTGGCTTTTTTTTGAGTGGTCCGAAAAAAGCCCTGTTTACTTTGTCTTCTTATCCATTGCCCACTTTGGACATTATTCGAATACTGCTCCATACTAACCCTCAGATCTGGAGCCCAATAAAGCCATTCGTGTACGAAATACGGTCTTATAATGTTGCATCCAGTATTTGTCCTCCCACTGCACCCTTAAGGTAGGCATATATGCACTACTCTTGGCTCCACTTCCACTCACCTGGTCTTTCTTCCTTGCAGTGGACGGTGCAGCAGATACCATGGATGCCATACTTTTTTTGTGCTAATTATATTTCGGTTAACACTGAGGGAGTGGTCCGGAAAATTCTGATAAGCTTTGCTTACGGTTGACGAAATACTCTGGAAGTAATGGTCTTCAAAGCATGATGCGCCGTTCATGTACCGAGTACAGAGTACACGTGTGTTACAGAGTTGCCAATTGCTCGACAGATGATTCAAACTCTAGAAACCATTCCCTTAGAGTTTTGAAATAGAGCAGCAGGTGTGTTGCAGATTTTAGCATGAGGAGTTCAAGGTTACCTTGAAGATTTGGAGATGATTTAGCCTCAACTAGGGCTCACTTCACTATATATTCTATTTCTTATTTCAAGAACCAAGCCCCCTCAAAAGTGACCCTCATCATCCAGAAATGGCAAACAAAGGGAGTGGCAGCCTCTGATACCAATCAGTTTCTTAGCGGTCTAGCTCATCAGGTCAACCCTTGCTCCAAATCTGGCTGCACATGATGCTTTTCTGATATCAAATTTTTAGGCAGCCCTTGGCATTGTGAACAGTGACTTGCAGAAGGAAATGTGTTGGAGTTTTTGATCTACTATATCCAGCCAATTTAGGATAGTCTCAATTTTCTTCATAATTCCAGATGCTCCTGGCAGGTGTTAAAAAGGACGTAGTTTAACAGTACTATTGTCGAGTTGAGGTAGTTTTGCTTGTGCTGATCTGGCCCACCTTGAAGAGTCCTGACTGACTCCAGCATGGAACTGTCAGACATCCATTTAAAGGGAAGGCAGATGAGGGTTGTTCATATATGGGATGTTCAAGAGTCTCCTGTATGTTGTATTTGTTAACTTAAGTTCTGTTTCTATCATCCTGCAAAAAAAGAAAGTATTACTGGTAGATCTGGAGATCCATGCAAGTATTTAAAGGGAATAGGAGTCTTAAATGCTTGACCTCTCCCTCAATGTTGACTTAATGCAAGAGCTGTGTGTTTGCTTTCTGTTGGCTTTTGGAGGGAATAGTTAAGTGTCTGACATCTGTTGTTGCAATAGCCTGGTTCTAGGTTAGGCCTTCCATTCATTAAGGTTTGTTTTTTGTTCCCAATGGGTTTTTAGCTTACCTGCACTCTGCCTCTATATATCTGTCTCCTGTGATAAAGAGCGAGGTCAGACGTTGAGTATGGACTCTGACTTGAGCTAAAGTCTAGTAACTGTTGAGACCTTCCCCAAGAGCAGTCTTGTGTCTTGAACAGCAGCCATTGCAAATGAGAACCCCTTTGGCATCTTGGTTTTTATCTAAGACTGGTGGGCGTAGCAGGACAGTTTGCAACACGGATTTTGGTGGACGGAGGTGAATGCCATTAACTGGGACATGAGGACCTAGAGACATCTGCTGATTGCAGAGCTCTCTGGTTTCTCATGTGCTTGCTTGAGTAGCTCGTCCAGTCTAGCGTTTTGCATTGTATTTTGAGACTGGTCTTGTTATTCATATTTGAATACCAAACCTGCTAGTCCCAGAATACATAGGAACAATTGGAACTGAGCTGCTGGGCTATAGTCCTTGGAAACCAGAGAGCTCGGTGACCTTAACCATAGCCGACGTTTTTTTTTCTGGGACTTGTAGTTCTGTTTGATAATGAACAAACAAGACAAAGTCCCAGAATCCACATAAAGAACTTGAGCAGAAGATCACTGGTGGACCTGGGAAACTTGGCAGAACTGCGTTACATGCGCTCGAACAGATGGCTAAATGTCATTCTCAAAATGCTTTACGTCCTGAGGACATCGATTCACAGGCATATGTATGCCTCGAGGTTGTGTGTATGCAGGTTTTTTCTGATGGATACATCTGCCAGTGGATTCCTCACCTTGTGAATATCCCCTTGCATCAGCAACATTCGGAAATTCTTTTTGTAGCTTCGTGCCGACATGGGCAACGTCACAGAGGCACGACACCGCACGCGACTCCGCTGATGTCACATTCTCCATAATAGGTCTACGCCGGCGTGATGACGTCAGTTCCCTTTTTTCCGCATCGTCCACGCTAACGGTTTCTTGGGATCCTCTGTAGCTGTGGTAACTTTGTTACTGTTTTTCATTTTGGTTTGCCTTTGCTTCTTTGTGTCGAGATGTCCACGAAGAAGACTGGATTTAAGCCCTGCGGAGAGTGCGGCAAGACCATGTCTATTACGGATCCGCACGAGTGCTGCGTTTGGTGCTTGAGTTCGGACCATGACGTCTAGGATTGTTCCTGTAAAAAAATGAATCCTAAGGCTCTTCATGAGAGGGAGGCGAAACTCCTTGTTGCAAAGTTGAAGAGCAAAAAGGGCAAGAAGAGGTCGAGGTCACAGACTCGTCGTTCGAGGTCTCTCAAAGTCACGTTTGAGGTAGTCTTCGGTGCATGCTTTGAAGTCATCGAGGAAGAAGCACCAGAAGATCTAATGAGTCTCGACATCACTCTGAGAAGGACTCGAGACCGAAGTCGCAGGTGAAGTTGCTTCGCATGGATGTGGAGGCTCCGACTCCGGAGGTTCAAGTCCCTGATGGCGAGGCTTCGCCTGTGAATTACCCTGTTCATTCTCCGAAGCCGATGTCCAATCCTTCTCCGGCTTCGACTCATTCTTCTGACCAGGAGGTTGAGGGAGATGATGAAGATGGAGGAGAAGAAGAGGCTCTGTTGCCTGCGAGTTCGTCGACCCCGGAGAGTCAGCTTGAGGTGGAGGTCGAAGTCGAGAAGACTCCGCTCCCTCGAGAGCAGCCTGTGGGCTCGTATCCAGCTTTTCCCTCTCCAGGTCAGGACCCTACTCAGTTCCTGAATGCCATGTATGGAGTATATTCAAGAGCTATGTACCCCTCTGGTGCACCGGTTGGTCCCACGGGTCCATTAGCATACAATCTGGGTATCCCCCAGACTTACGCTCCTGCGCCTTTTATGCTATTTATGCCCGCTCCGACGCCGCCTTGGCTTTTCTCGGCGCCGCCGAAGCCTTTGACGCCAAGACCATCGACACCAACTCCCTCGGCGCCGATGCCGAATCAGATCCGAACTTTTGTTCAGCGGTCTGGTCCTCCGGCTTCGGGCTCGATGCCGGCGACTGCTCCGACTGAGTCGATTCCAGATCCGCCGACTTTGTTTATGAAGGAGAGGTCTAGGCGTGAGGCACAGAGACTTCTGGAAGAGCAGAGGTATCTTGAAGCAGAAATGGAAGAGGGTGAGCTGCAGGATTCAGAAGATCTTTTCGATGATCTGAGAGGCTAGTGGTCTTGAACTGTTCCCTGATTGGGATTTGACCTCTGTCTCTGACTCCCCTTCTAAGGATGTGATAACTTATCACGTGGTTATAAGGAAGGCTGCAGACTTGTTGAATTTAACACTTCCTACTGCAGAGTATAAAGCTAATATACTGACTGAAGTCCTTCATTCGCCTACCTCTGTGGTCGAGCCTATACTCCCTTTTAATGATGCTTTGGCGTAGGCTATATATGAGGTTTGGAAAAGACCGCTAACGGCCCCTGCTGTTTCAAGGGCGGTTGCAAGAAGGTACAGGGTGGTGCCTTGTGATCCGGACTTTCTATCCACACACCCCTTACCAGAGAGCTTGGTTGTGCAGGCGGCCTGCTCGAAAAAATCTGCGGGGCGCTTTTCCACAGGTTCCAGGGGATAAGGAATCAAAGAAGCAGGACCAGGCTGTAAAAAAGTATTTTCCTCAGCAAGCATGGTGCTCAAATCGACTAATGCTACTTGTCTTATGGGACGCTATATCCATCCTGAAGTTCTTTAATGTGCCAGTTCGGCAGCTCATTGTCCAGGCTACGATATTATCGCGCCTGGACTATCCGAGTGTGCTGCTTATGGGCGCTAATAAAGCCGAAGTCTTGCAACTCCAACGAGTCCAAAACTCGGCAGCCAGAGCACTGGTCGGACTTCCTCGTAGATGCTCTGCCAGAGCCACCATTAGAGGCCTACACTGGCTTCCGATTGGCGCACGGATCCAGTTTAAAGCACTTTGTGTGGCGTTTAAAATCTTGAAATGCAATAGCCCTGTGCTGCTGCGGCCTCTCCTACCCCATACACTCCCCAACGCAGTTTGCGGTCACTGGGACAACATCTGGCGATTGTACCTAGGACGAAACTCTGTCGTGCCGGAGGCCGCTCCTTTCGGCTCCTAGCAGAAAAATTGTGGCATTCCTTGCCACCCTCCATCTGCGGCATTGAGGACACACTTACTTTTTGCAAAGCTATCAAGACCTTTCTTTTTCCACTGTCCTAGGGTTTGTGATTTCTGTGGTCAGCTCTCTGTGTAATCTGTATAATGAGCCCAACAGCGCCGGGACGCCTCTTTGCTGGGGCAGCTGTGCGCTTAATAAAATGTTAACATAACATAATATACAGTTAAACAGCTGGTTCCAAAGCTTCCTCATGGGGATAGGAAGGATTTTCAGGAGGTTATTGTTGACACTCAGGCTGCCGCTAGACAGGTCATCCAGAGTGGTCTGGACACTGCTGACTCTGTGGCAAGAGTGATGGGTTCAGCAGTGGTCACGAGAAAAGCGGCATGGCTTAAATCCTCGGAATTCTCTGCGGATGTCCAAGATGCCTTTATGGATTTGCCCTTTGATGGGTCAGAATTGTTTGGAAAGCAGGCTGATGCCGCTTTAGAAAGGTTCAAGGACAGCAGAGCGACAGCGAGATCTTTGGACCTACAGTCCAGAGGTGCTGCGGTGAAGAGGTTACGCGGTTTTGGCAGGTCTTCGTTTCGGACCTACAGACAGCCACAGCAGCAGCAGCAGCAAAATACGCTGTACAAGTCGTACAGAGGCAGGCAAAGAACTCGTCCTAGGGGGTCGTCAAGCCTCCTCCTCTTCCTCCTCCACCTCTTCCCAACCCCCTGCCACCACAGCAAAACAGGCCTAGATCCGCCATTCCGGATCATGTAGGCCCAGTAGGGGGCCGGCTTACCCATTTTCTATGAGATTGGAAATTGATTACATCGGATCTTTAGTTCTCAATCTCGTGGGGAGTGGGAATGCTCTTCCCTTTCGGGAATTTCCCCCCAATTACCCTCCTTGCCAAGATTTTTGTGCGGAGGTCCACCTACTGCTCTGGCAGGAAGAAGTCCTAACTCTATTCAGAAAGGGTGCGATAGAGGTGGTCCAGAGCAGGAGAGGGGTCAGGGATGCTACTCCTGGTATTTCCTGATCCCCAAGAAGGATGGCAGACTTCGTCCAATCCTGGATCTCAGGATCTTGAACCTTTACCTGAAGCAGGAGAAGTTCAAGATGCTCACCCTTTCGTAGGTTCTTCAAGCGCTGCTGGAAGAAGATTGGATGGTGTCGATCGACTTGCAGGATGTGTATTTCCACATCCCCATTCTGAAGTCGCACAGGAAGTATCTCCGTTTTACAGCGGGGTCGCAGCACTACCAGTTTGCGGTCCTTCTGTTTGGTCTTACTACTACGCCTCGAGTCTTCACCAAGGTGATGGCAGTGGTGGCTGCACATCTCAGAAGGTCAGGGGTTCCGGTATTCCCTTATCTGGACGATTGACTGATCAAAGCGGAATCTCCAGAGAAAGTGCTCCATCATCTGCAAGTCACAACTCAGTTGTTGTACAGGTTGGGTTTTCCAATAAATGTACCCAAATCTCACCTGGTGCCCTCCCAGCGCAACCTGTTCATAGGTGCAGTACTGAATACTACTGTATGTCGGGCATTCCCTCCACCTCAAAGGATTTGCGACATACAGGAAATGTTTCCTTTATTTCGCAATGGGGCGGTTGTTCCAGTCCTGAAGGTCGTTCGTCTGCTCGGTCTGATGGCTTCATGCATTCTGTTGGTCAACCATTCACGCTGGCATATGAGGGCACTCCAGTGGTGCCTCCGCAGGCAGTGGTATCAACACAACGGAGATCTCAGGGAGTCTGTCAGGATCTCCAGAGAAACTGCAGCGGATCTATCTTGGTGGAGTGTGGAGGGCAATCTGTCTCAAGGAAAGCCGTTTCAACTTCATCCAGCTGTGGCCACAGTGATAACGGATGCGTCCTCTCTAGGGTGGGGTGCTCATCTGGAGGATCTGGAGATCAAGGGTCTTTGGTCTCCAGACGGAAGGTTGCTTCACATCAACCTTCTGGAATTGCGGGCGATACGTCTGGCGCTCAAGGCCTTTCTCCCTTCCCTTCGCGGGCGGTCGGTTCATGTCCTGACGGACAATACCACCGCGATGTGGTATGTGAACAAGCAGGGAGGAGTAGGGTTGCAGTGTCTCTGCAGAGAGGCTCTGCGTCTTTGGTCCTGGGTTCAGTATCATCAGATTTGTCTGATGGCAAATCATCTGGCAAATCATCTGGTCGGAGTTCTGAACGTGCGTGCAGGCAGTCTCAATTCTCAGCAGACCACGAGTGGAGGCTTCATCCAGAGGTGGTATGTCACATCTTTCGGACGTGGGGGACTCCTCATGTGGACCTGTTCGCCACTCGAGAGAATGCTCACTGCCCGTCGTTCTGCAGGCTCCAGTTTCCGGTGCAGGGAGCCTTGGGACGAGTTTCAGTTGAGTTGGGACTCGCAACTCCTTTACGAGTTTCCTCCCATACCCTTGATTCCTCAGGTTTCTGAGGAAGATTCGCCAAGACCGGTCCCAAGTTATATTGGTCGCCCCGGATTGGCCAAGAAGGATGTGGTACACAGATCTTCTCCACCTCTCCTCATGCTCGCCACTCCATCTCCCTTTCAAGGCAGATCTCCTCTCTCAGATGGAGGGGCAGGTTCTACACCCCCCACCTCCAGACCTTACACCCTCATGCCTGGAGATTGAACGGGGCAACCTGAATTCCTTTTCTCTCCCACATGATGTCGTGGTTGTCATTCTGTCGGCCAAGCGTGACTCCACTAAGTCAATCCATTCTTACAGATGGTCTAAATTTGTTACTTGGTGTGGGGAGAAGTCCATTGACCCTTTGAGGGCTCGTTTGTCAGATATGCTCCTATTTGCTCTTTCTTTAGCGCAGCAAGGTTTTGCTGTGGCTACAGTGAAAGGTTATCTTTCGGCTTTGTTGGCATTTCTCTGCCTGCCGGATCAGCCGTCCTTGTTTAAATCTCCTATTGTTTTAAGATTTCTGAAGGGCCTTACAAATAAATTTCCTCCTGCTCCTTTTATTGTGCCTCAATGGGATTTGAATCTGGTGCTTACTTTTCTAATGGGTTCTCCTTTCGAACCTTTACATAATTGTCCCTTGAGGTTTTTGTCTTTTAAGACTGTTTTCCTAGTTGCATTTACCTCGGCAAGGAGGGTAAGTGAGCTTCAAGCTCTTAGTTCAAAGCCCCCATTCATGACCATTCATGCTGAACGAATGGTTCTTAGGACCAGGGCTGCTTTTCTCCCTAAGGTGGTAACTCCCTTCCATCTAGGACAGTCTATTACCCTTCCTACCTTCTATCCTCCCCCTCACCCTTCCAAGGAGGAGCGGCTTCACCATCTGGACCCTAAGAGGGCGGTGAGCTTTTGCTTTGATAGGACTAAGGACTATCGAGTTGATGACCATCTGTTTGTTGGATTTGCTGGTTGCAGAAGAGGAAGAGCTATGCACAAGCGCACACTTTCGAGATGGATAATTCTATGCATCAAGATCTGCTACGCCCTGGCTGGTAAGGAACCTCCAGAGGGTATTAGAGCCCACTCTAGTAGGGCAAAGTCTTCTACTTCTGCTTTGTCTAGGGGTGTACCTGTAGAGGACATTTGTAAAGCTGCAACTTGGGCCTCCCTCCACACTTTCGCGAAGCATTACTGCTTGGATACCGAAGTGAGGAGGGAGGGCCACTTTGCGCGTTTGGTCCTCCAGGATTTTCTGGTATAGGAGAGTGGAAACCCTCCTCCGGGAGAGGGGACTGCTGTGGAACTCTATTCACAAGGTGAGGAATCCACTGGCAGATGTATACATCAGAAGAACAAGTTACTTACCTTCGGTAATGTCTTTTCTAGTGGATACAGTATCTGCCTGTGGATTCCTCACTGACCCACCCGCCTCCCCATTGTCCCCTCTTCTATACCTGAGTAACTGTGTTGTTGATATGTTTATTTATTGTTGAAGGTCAAGTTTTATTTCTATTGCTTTTCTGCTTTGTTTCACACTATGTGTGTTATCTTGACATTTGTGTACTATGTATACTGTGTATATTTCTACTGATGTTGGTCCGTCCGTGTGCCTCGAAGGCACGGAAAATAGGGCGGAACTGACGTCATCACGCCGGCGTGGGCCTATTATGGAGTCTGTGACGTCAGCGAAGTCGCGCGCGGTGTCGTGCCTCTGTGACGTCGCCCACATTGGCGCGAAGCTACAAAATGAATTTCCGAATGTTGCTGACGCAAGGGGATATTCACAAGTTGAGGAATCCACAGGCAGATACTGTATCCACCAGAAAAGGCGTTACCGAAGGGAAGTAACTTGTTCGTCAGACTTTTGCTTCGGTGAGGTATACACTTGTTCTTGGGGTGTGCTAGCTGGATCCTTCCCGCGAGCTGAACGTACAGGTACACATGCTACATACATTGCATGCCAACATCAAACTGCTGTTTCAGAGTATGGCGCGGAAAGGAATCGGACCACTTAAAGCTAGCAGTTTGTGAAGTGCTTCGAGAGGGTGCGGGAGGCGCTGTGCCAGCCTTCCAGGTACCAGGTGAGGACACAGAGCGAGACCAGGGCATGCGCCAAGTCTGAAATGGGTTCAGACACGGGACCGAGATGGCGTGACCCTTCACGTGCTCTGGATGCGATCTGCACCCCCACCTGCACAGGCACTGCGGCTCATCCCTCGCAGCCACAAGGCCGCGCAGCTGTGCGCGCAGGCCGAGCTCAGGGGCCGGCCGCCTTATGCCCACGGACGGTGGATCATCCCTCGCAGCAAACAAGGCCGCGTAGCAATGTCTGAGCTCGGGGGCCGGCCGCCTTACGACCACGGACGGTGGCTCATCCCTCGGAGCGCACAATGCCACGCAGCTGTGCGCGCAGGCCTAGCTCAGGGGCCGGCCGCCTTATGCCCACAGACGGTGGATCATCCCTCGCAGCAAACAAGGCCGCGCAGCAATGTCCGCTCTTATGACCTTACGCCTTATGACCACGGACGGTGGCGCATCCCTCGCAGCGCACAATGCCACGCAGCTGTGTGCGCAGGCCGAGCTCAGGGATCGGCAGCCTTCTGACCACGGACGGTGGCTGATCCCTCGCAAGCACAAGGCCGCGCAGCAATGTCCGCGGTCAGGGGCCGGCATGCTGGTAACCATGGACGGTGGCTCATACCTCGCAGCGCACGAGGCCGCGCCGCTGTTGCGCGCAGCCAGAGCTGGGGGAGCGGCAGCCTGGCGGCTCAACATGTGCCGGACTGGAGACACTCCCCGACATGTGAGCCGTGTTCTGTAAACTAGTGCCAGCCGTCAGTAGGGGCTCTTGGCTGCGCACAGATGCATTTGGGCTGTCTCCCCTGCTGGATACTCCTGTGCGCACGGACAGGCAGCAGTGTTCAGAGGCGGGCCACAGGTTTATTTTCAAGATTTATACAGCGCGAGTTCGACCCGAAGGGGATGGAGCGCTTTACATGAACACCAGTTACATGACACAACGTCATTCAGTTTTGATGGGCACTAGGCCAGAATCCCAAAACATTGAGCCAACGCCGAAACACAAACAGTAAATGTATGTTTTTTATTAAAGGAAGGTTAGCGGATTGTTCCGTGTTATCGGGTACACCCTGCTAGTGTAGAGGGGTCACCCCACCTATTAAATATGTAATGTAGTGCTTCAATTGAGGTACATCGGAATCACTGCACCCATAATGCATTTGCTGCCGAGTTGAAGACGACTATCACTGTGCTCTGCCAGCTGAGTGGGTTGGGTGCTTCATGCTGGAATAGGTACATATTCAGTGGCATAACAAGGGTGCACGGGGCTTTGATGCAGCCACGGAAAATGCAAGCTGTAAAAAGTCAAATACAGCGATCGCAGGGTTCAGTAAAACCCCGTTACTGCGCATACTGTAGTATTAATCACGTCACCTCATGTGCAGTCAGTCCTGCGCGCAAGGTTGTCAGACTGCACTCTGGACTTGGCCTGCAATGTTAGCTTGTCTTGTTACAAATACTGTCTAATATCTGTTAGTACAACAAGTTAACCCGAACTTTGAAGTGACCCAGTATTCCTGCTCCTAGAATACCCTTACCAAAACAAAATGGCAGCATGGACCAATGCATTTTTTTTAGGTCAGGCTGTAACCAAGACCTTTGGAATTTGTTAAAATGATATATGCAATATATTTACATACATGGACTTACAGCCAGCCCTCCCCATCCATGGGTCTGTTGCGTCATTCACATTTTATTTACACCCACTTAAGCATACAGCACGGAGCAGTGGGTCAGCCCACTTCAATCACTGGCTGACCCCCCCCTGTCAGTGTCGGTGTGCTCCTTTTTCAAGTTCAGCCCAACCACGCACAAGGTAGTTCTCTTAATTGCCACAAACCACTACGGCAAAGTGAGATTTTGAGGCCAACATTTATTTAGGCTTTCTCATTTTTTTTGTCTAACAGGTAGACTGGGTCTTTGCATGTCTCAAAATATGACGTTTTACAAAAAAAAAAAAAAAAAATGAGCACATGGAAAACCAAAAGGCTGCCACAAAACCTTTTGGTTTTGCCATAACTACGTGTTCCATGTGAAATGTTCCATTAAAACGCCTTTAGTCTGGCTTTCCAAAATGTGTCCGGTCAAACTGATGGTGCTCCACCCATTCAGTGGCCTGTCAAAACCTAGCACAGGGTGCATGGTGACGGCTCATCTCTTGAATTCAACATCCCAGACCCATCCGATGTCCAGACATGGATGTAACTGCAGGTCAGTATATTGAATACATTTGAGGACTAGTTCTCGCCTTAATCGATTGGGATTTTCTGAAATATATCAGGCAAGGAACATCTTGCCTTTGCAGTATTTTGCTTTCCCACCCTATCCTGACCCCTAAACTACCTTTCATCGGTACCATGTTCCCTTTTCTACTTTGTAATGCCCTCTCTTTCCAAGTACATTGTAATTAGTGCTCCTGGTTGAGTGAATTTCATTTTTAACATTTACTTTTTTTATATTTATGCATACTTATGTTTTCGGAACTCATTTGTATTTTTGTTCAGTGAAAAAGTTAAGATGCAACTCCTTAATTTGGCTATTGAAGTGATGCATTTAGGTTCACTTTTATACATTGAGGTCAGTTAACTTTTATTGCACTGAGAAGCCATCTACAATAAAACGCAATCACCTCTAACATCGGCTTATACTCCTTGCACATCCATATCTGCCGCTGCTCGAGTATCTACGCGAGATGATACTCTGGGCGGTCTGTGCAGTCAGTGGCCTCGTAGGACAGACTACGGAGAGACAGACAGACCTAATTCATACATTTTTTCTTGGATTTTTTTTTTTGAAAAACAGGATTTTTAGAAATCTTAATATGCACAAATGAGTAAAAACGGAAAACTGTGAGCGATATTACACTGAGCGATATATTTACACTGTCTTTCTACATATTGTGCTTCGAGGTTCCCCCTGAGCTAACATTCCAGCCTGCCCTGCTTGTCAGAGGCCCGGACAGGCGAGTAAGTAGCAGTTTCCTCCAGCACCTACTTATGTCCTGTCCCATAACCTGATCTGCAGGGGGGGGGGGGCAGATGCCACGCGAGGACAGGTGCGCTGGCATGTCCTCTTCGCGCAGCCCTGTCCTGATCTGGAAGCGTCTCCAGCACACTCAAAAGGGCAGATTGTTGGCTCCCGTCACTGGGGGAGTGTCTTGTGACCTTTGCTAATGACGGTATGTTCACCCCTTCCATGCTGTCTCATTTACTGGGATAGCATGATATCCTGTAGCACGTTGTGGTATTAATTCGTGGGCTTGGGGTTAAAGCCTGACCTCGGTAGCTCCTCTCTCGCCCTGTGGCACTCTCCCCTCACTGGCCCTTCCAGATCCAGCCCGTCCACCCACTCTGCAATGAGCACATTCCGGGAGAGGCTGATCTGACATTTCCTTCTGGAGCCTGGACTCGCCTCGGTGATCCCAAACAATCTGGCGTCATCGGCTGGCAGAGGGTGGAGGTGTTTGTGCACATGATGACTTTCACCTTTTTCATTTTGAATAGTGTTAACTTTTTGTCCTGGGCCACTTTTCCTGCTGTTCCTTAGGATCTTCAGCATTAAAGTGACTTGATATTGGCTTGTTTTTGATTGTCATCACCGCCTTGGCTCTGCCACTTCTAAACTGTTTGTCCTGAACCAAAGGCTGCAAAAAGTTAAATAACTTCATAGTACAGGTGTGTGTTCGAGCAACTTCATCTGTTAAACTGTACACATATTACTGTTAGTGACGGATCTGTTTCTTTAAGGTATTGTCTCGAGCCCATGCCATTTGTGGTTTTTTTCTGCACATGATGCTAGTACTCTGGACTCGTGCACATACGATGGACATGAAGTAATTCCCAGAAGGGCCATTGCAAGAGATGCAGCTGCTGTTTCAGAACAGACCATGACAGTCCTGTTTTTTTTTTTTTGGTTAGAAAATTCATCCAGACTCAGTCAAAGAGGGATGCCAGCTTTTTATTGGACTTGCATCTCGTGTGGCCCACATCTGCATTTTGCATCTTTTTTCAAAACACTGCTTCAGTGATTTAAGTGTTATAAAAAGGGGGCGGGGGGGTTCTATAAGACCTCTTTTCTTCACGTCACTCAGATAAAAAAAAGCAAATGTTGACCTGGCTCTGTTTATGGAATTGTTAACAATGGTGAACCACACCTGAATATAATTAAGGTCCCTTTTTCTCAGGCCCCCTGCCCAATCTGCATACATTAATGTGCCGGCCAAGCGAGAGACCTGGAATGACCCCTCCACCCATTTGGTAAAAGGGGGGGTAACAGAGGCCCATCTGCATCCAGAAAGGCGCTTAGGACCCACAGGGCGGTTGGCAGCATTACACAGCCCATATCGGTCACCACGCTGGCCCAAAAAGAGGCTCACAGCTGGAACTCTGATACCGGCCCATTGCTAGTCTTACCAATCCGACCCTGCATTAAGGCAGATGTCCAACATGGACACCATTTCCCTATTTGCATGAACGATCATTTAGACAAAATACTATATAGTGGGAGAAGATGTTGGAAAACAAGTTGTGAGGGAGCCTATATTTTTCACAACCGTTTCCTATACCTTAGTACTGGTGGTGTTCTTTGTGAGTGTTGCGGAGGCGGGCTGTTTCCATAAATGCTAGCCAAACCTACTTGGACTCAAATTTGTTTTTCCCTAATGTTAGGCGCTGTGCCCTCAAATAATTCAAATGAAGACTAATTCGCCATTCTCAGCAGATTCAGTGCTACTGGGAGTCCTTAATACTCTTCTCTGCCAATGCCACCCATGACTCCCAAACCATCTTAATGCGACTGTTTGATTTATTCGCAATTACCGTGTTTTTTTGTTGTTTTTTTACCTCATTTGTGCAATAAACGGGGTTTGAGGCGATACTGGGGGTCACGCTTCTTTCGGTCCCGTTTTGAGTCTTTTGGTTTCCAGGGGGCCCTTCACTCTAATAGACCCCCGTCATCCTATCCCATTGGTTCCAAAAAAAAAGACTGCTTTCTGGGGCCACCAGTGAGTCTCTTATTTGTGGATTGCATAATCATTGGACATCGTTCTTGTCGCTTGTCCCATTACTTCTCTAAATTCCATTTCTTCTCCCAAATATCCCAGAAACCTGCCCTCTTGCTTTGTCCCATGTCTGTCCAATTTGTTTACTCTCTGGACTGAGGTTAACACCTTCAGCGCGGCGCAAATTCTCGCGCTGCGCTGAAGATTCTAATGAGTCAATGGACTCATGACGGAACGGTTCCGTCATGAGCACAGGCCAACCGACGCTCATGACGGAATCGTTCCGTCATGAGCATCGAAGGGATTAACCACTCCTCTTATGTGGGTGTGATATTAAGTACCCACTTGATACAGATCTCCCTCCTAGCCAATAAGATCAATACAAGAGGACAGGGTTAATCAATGGTCCCAGATAAGACTTATTTTTATCTTAACTTTTATCGGTGAATTTAGATGGAGTTCAGATAGGTTATTTAATTGTATTTTTAATTGTATATATGTACTTTTATGAGGGTTTCTAATCATCGAATAAAGATCTACTGAACTGAACAATGAGATCAATATAAAGAGTGGATTTTTGTTTATCCCTTAATTTCGCTTTGTCCTCATTATGACTAAATACCCCAAATATTATTAACTCTGTGCTTACTTTTATATGTTGGCCCATTAAGCCTCTACGTGTTTTACCCACAGCTTGCCAGAAACCTTGGAGCTAGGGGCACTGCTAGAACATGTCATTCGCCTTTTCTTCACTGCTTTTGGGACAGCACTAAACCTCTTGCTTGTTCAGCTTTTAGTTTTTTGGGCGCCCAGTACACGCTGTGTGCTGTGAATAAATTATTCTTTCTGAGGGGTGTAGATTTATTAACCTACTAACAAGTAGACATTGATACTTGCCATAAATCTGATAGCTCCAGCGTCAACTGGTCTTTCCCCTAGATTTCCATTGGCAAGGTCAAGATCCTATCCTCTGCTATTAGGTTCCAGTACCATCTTGCATCTTCCTTTTTTTTCTTCAGGCGATTTTGCATCATGTTTTCCAGGTTCCTATTCCCAGACTCCTCATTTCTAAGTGAATCTGCCCAGCTCTTTAGCTGGTAGTATTTAAGTTTTGATATTTAATGGTTGGTCCTTATTGAAAGCTGCTCACGACCTATTCGTTTATTTCCTCTAATAGCTGACCCCATTTTAGAATGCTGTCTCTCTTTAATGATCTTGCAAGTGTCTTTTTTAGACAGACTGGGATCCCTGGGGATTCCCAGATTGTGCCATAGTTGCTGTAAAATGGTATCTTCGTGGTTCTCCTCATCTGGTACCATAGTTTGCAGGCAGACCACAAAATCTTACATTTTTCTTTTTTAAAGAACTTTGGGTGTAAGAGTACTATTAAAGGAACATCAAATGTACCCCGCCCCACACCTGCTAGTCATGATGCAGCCGGAAGGTAGTTTCTTCAAGTACAAGTTTGGTCACCCAAAGTTCTTTAAAAAAGCGGTTACCTTGTTTTGATAGGATGGCCAGGGTGAGTGTCTTCTGTACTAAATTAGTGAAGGGATTTTAACTCTGATCGTCTGGTTCTTAATATAGTTCAGTGTGGGGTCTTGTGTCCACTTGCTCCAAAGCCATCACCAGTATCTTCCTCTCATTTCCACCATCTCTACATCTTCGAGGTAGAAGTGGAGATCTTGCTTTGCACATTGCACTTGTGCGCTAGAGCGTTTGCAGTTGCAAGATCAGTGGGTTGCACTCTGTTATCAGCTTCTGAAGACTGTCTGATCGCCTTTAGTCTGGATTTGAAGTCACCTAAAATGTTCCTCAGAAAATACACATTCATATTAACCACCGATTCATTTCCTTCAGGGCAGAGAATGTGAATGCATGAGAGTCCTCCATGTGAACCTGTCCTGGCTCTCCCTTTAGAGTTGGATTGATGATTATCCTACAATGATTTTGAAGTTATGTTGGCAGTCATATGATCTTCCATACACTGTCTTTTCTTGCCAGTCGATGCATCTCTCGACTTTGTGCTCTTTCAGTACCTTACTTATTTCTTGATTACTCCCACACATTCTGAATTTTGTGGTGACCTTGGGGAAACATGGGTTGACTGTAGGCCAACCTGTTCGCTTTACTGGGATTCATATAAATGTTCTCTTTGTAAGGCTGTCTCCAGGATTCACCCCTTACTGCCTTTCCTAAAGCCATTTGTTTACTGTCAATGGGACTTAAATTGAGTGTTAAACCTACGCACTAGGACTCTGTTCCTCAGCAGTGGATCCTTTATAGATTCACATGCGGTTTGATTATTCCTCATGTGATCCTAGGAGTACTCTTGTAAAATAAAAATGGGGGATATCTATTGAAAATAAAGCACAGGAAAAGGCTTTTCTGCAGTACATTTTCCTCTCATTTAGTGATGACACTCTGCCCTAATACTGGTAGCACCACTCCTATTCATATTCTTAGTGCACATGCTACCGCTTAAGATTAATACAAGGCTCGTCTCGTTAGCTTCTGAAATATTGGATTTCTAGACTTCATTGCAGGTTTGTTTCTAGGTATTGAGGGCTATGCTTCCTGGACTAGATTGTGCTATTTATGTAAAAGAGGCAACAAATACTTTATTCAATACATGTAGCCACAGGAACATTTGCAAAGGTGACCTGCATCAGGATTGTGTACTGCTTGAATCCTGATCAGCATGTTAGTGAGTGTGACATTTTGAAGCATTTTTCTGCCCCGACAGTGAGGGAAAGAGCCATGCAAATTATGTAGTTTTAAAATCACAGAATGAATCGGAGAATCATGGAAATGTACCAGAGTGCATTTCCATCCTCAAACTTCATTTCCCAAGCCACAACAGGAGAGTGATCCTGAGACTGCGAGGCAGGAGGGCCCCTCTTTCTCCGAAGTTCCTCAAATCGACTGGCTACTCCCAGAGTACTTCTCTGACTACAGGAAGAATTGTTCCATTTCGACATAGGACATGTCAGTAGCACAATCCACAACGTTGTCCTTTATTGTAGGCCTCCAAAAAGTCATGCCGGAGTCCTGTTATGGCTTTGCAGGCTGAGGCCTTCAATGCAGCTTTAGAAGTCTGCCTCTCCATCTGTTCTGACTATTCTAGCGACTAGGGCTTTGACATGTCCAGTCAATGGCATGAGTATAAGCATCTGTTCAAGTGGTTCTCTGCTGGATATGACCAATGAGTATATAAAATGGTGTACCAGTCAATAAAAATTATGACACAGATGAAGACTGGAAGGAGAGGAACGAAAGATTGCACATCCCCAGGGAAAGGTGATTAGGCTAAAGTGGGGAGAGAACAATGTTTGAGGGAATTCATCTTCCATGCAAATATTGAAAGAATGCAAGGAAATTTCACCTGGTGATCAGGAACCCTCCCTCATTCATCTCAACAGTGTGTTAGGATCATTCCCTCAGTTACTGGGCGGAGGGTTAGGTTTTGCATAATTATACAAACTTCTGACCAGAGAATGCAGGTCAGCGTGGCTAAATTAGCCTTTCGCTGGCACACCGATCTTTGGCAAGGAAATGGATGAGGTGCTGCAGTCTGCCATTGCTAATACTGACCGGGTAAAGGTCATGTTGGACCAGTCGATGAGATCAGTCGCTCTTTTGTGAATTGAGGAATAGACTCACTTAGCTGCACATTTATCACCCTCTACAGCTTTAGCAACAGCCCTTCTCTACCCCCACAACATTGATTTAACCGTGATAGTGTATGAAGGGACAAGTTTCAGGTAACAGCTGAAGCCTAGTAAGGTGACTCCCAGATAAGTAATCCTACCCAGAAGGAAGCATGATGAATCCAGGGACAGTGGACCGACCGAACAAAGGGAAATGGCCAAGCATTATGTATTTGTGCAAGGTATGTGAGAAAAGATTACCTCGTATAGATGGGTGAAGGACATTTTAGCATCTGATCGTATGCTGGACTTAGCAGCAAGACCACCTCGTTGGCCTCTTCAAAGCTGTGAGAAATATGGGTCATGACTTCACTATCTGGAAGGTGAATGCAGCCCCTCTTTAGTAAGGGCATAATAGGAACTGCTTCAGGTACTTTTTTCAGAAGAGTGAAGATTTGTATTTCATCAAAGACCCGTGTTTCGGGAACTAGTTAATCCAGATGCAGTACTTCATGATGGTGGCATTGCCACAGAGTGGCAACTGGATGACATGATTGGACCTCAAGTCTGTTTACTTCCATAATTACATATATTAGAAAAACTGACGGTTCAACATTCTTAGAGCAGTTCTTCAGTTCTGGATTGCCAAATAGACAAAGTCGGCACACGCCTATGGGCCCCACTCCATTTAGGGGCACCGGGACAATGGGTCAAAATAATATTGATTTGATCTTTAAAGAATATTACAATCAACCTTTCTTACATTGTTTCCAATTACTTTTTGTTAAACATTAATAATGGTGAATTTGTTGTTTTGTTATATAATTGGTTTATTAAAATTGTTGATGGGTAAAATTTAAAAAGGTATTTGGAGAGAATTTGCGAGGCGGGGGGGGGGGACAAAATTCCGACTGCATAGGGGCCTCCCCAGGGTTTAAATCGATACTGCGGATCTTAAGCAAGGGTAATTGAGTCCTGCTCTTCCAACTGTGCCCTGCTCCTAAAGTCCCTATGAACTGCCTGCCACCCGTAGCAGCTGATAACTGCAGACAAGGGTTCCACGTGATCCCCTAGCTGGTAGACTGGTTACTGAAGGGTGTGTTGATGGTCGAGGCCATCAAAGTGTGTACATATCTGTTGAGTAGTCCAAGGCTGTCAAGAAGCCAAACTTAAAATTGACCCTAATGCATTTGTGGAAAGATTCAGGTTTAAGGGATTGTCTATGGTGATGGGCAGACAGGTTTCCCTGGAAGTTTGGAGGGAATCACCTCTGCTTTGTTCCTACCATGGGTCTGCTGCCCAATCTCGAAATGAAATTGCACATTAACAGCTGCCAGCTGTCAAGTAGCCTATGAGACTTTTCCAAGCGACAGGCGCTGCAAAGATATTGATAATGACAGACAATGCAACTATGTTCTTCATACCTCATACAATGCATCATTCACTCACTGGCCATTTATTGGGAAGCATAAAACCTTGTTGTAGGCTACCAAACTGAAAATGTGCCTGGTAGCATGGCACTTGTCAGGCAGAACAAATGATACATTGGGTGAACACCGCAGATCTCGGTCTGAGTTGCACAAGTGGGAACTCTATCAGATATTGGATGCAGAGTCAACTCTTTTGGGCAACCCAAGAAATTTGACCTCTTCATGACGCGGACCATGTATCTGGAAGGAAGCTTACTGGGGGATATATTGTCCTTGCATAGGGAAGGAGAATACCTCAAGGGGTTCCCACTGCCCCTCTCTTACAACGGCTGTTGCAGAGACTGCTGGAGTACAGTTACTGGTGTTAAATTTGGTAGGCCTCGACTTGAGCAATACCCACCTGGCCCCCAAGTAGTTCTGTAGGTCATAGTGCCCACCCTTTAGCTATATGCGGACACTTTCATCTGACCCACACTATCGCCCCCTTTTTGCCTGGCTTCACGAATTAGGGTTCAGACATCTACGTCTGCCTCACAGTGCATGGAGGGTTTGACCAGCTCCCTAACTTACTATACCAGCTATATGAAACACCTGAAAAGAAATGCAGGTTTTGCTCTTCGAATTGCAAACACCCCGTATTGGGTGAACCGCTTTATTAGTGCCTCCTTGGCCTAGTCTTATTGTTACTGTACCTCCGGACCGCAGTCTGGTTTGACCTTTTGCATACCTCTGTGAAGGTGTAAATCTCACTAAGACAGTAATCACTGAAAATGTGATTAAAGACTATTTCTGACTTCCTGTGGATGTTTGCTTTAATACGATACACAACAGAACCATCCACTGTGGCACCAGTGTAAAGTGACCTGATGGAGAATTCATTTCATGTTGCTTGCTTGGAAGAGAACCTTGGTGGTTGGTGACATCTCGTCCAGGAGGATAATTAAGATTAAGGCTTTCGCTGAGCAACTGTATATTTCACTTCACCTAGGTCTTGCTTTGTACGCACATCTTGCATGCTAATTGTGTCATAGTTCCATTCAAACGAGACCGTGTTTGCTAGTGTTTTCAAAGTTGCCCAGATCTGGGGCAGAGTGTACTCTGCATGCACAAGAAGTTAAAGCACTCTGCTTCTACACTTATAAACCTAAGTCAATTAGCTTTATGTCTCAGCTGTTTGTGGATTTTGAGCACACCGATCAGGGTGCTAGCAGTGGCTAGTGGAGCCTTTGCCATTTTACTATAGGAGGATAGCATTAATTTTTTTAGAGAGAGTAGATATTCTAATAAAAACCTCTATCGACCGATTCCTCACCTTTTGAATATTCCCCAGGCTTCAGTGACAACTAGCGGCTCCACTTTTTGCTGTTCTGCTCCAAAAATAATGTGCGGCTCATTTATAGGTACCACTCCTGTGCATTGATGTTGGTTCCTTATTTTTCTGCCCCTCAAAGGCGGATCCATTTCCAAGTTACAGACCACATCCAAGGCTCTTTCCAGATCTCCTTCTCATAGTTGTCAGAGGTGCTTAAGAGGCTAGACTTCATCGTGCTCCAAGTCTTTATTCAGACCAAATAAGAAACACAATAAATCGAAGCAGGATTCTTCAGTATTGAATCTTTAATAGATTCACATACTTGAATCTTTCCCTTCGTCGAGGTGGTAGTCCCTAGGTAATTATAACTAGCAGGAAAAATCAACTGCACTAGGCAGTAAAGTGCAATACCATGAGGTTATATGCCAGTCCACATCATTTTGACTAGAACCAAATGTCAGCCAATCAGGAAGAAGCCCCTGTGTAATTTCCTCCAGAACCATGACCCCTCCGATTTCTTACGGCATATCATGTGAAAGGGAGTCTCTTCGAGCTCTGCACAGTTGTTTGCAGAAAACTTGATACTGACATTTGTGACCGTCATTTGAACTTTGCTGACTTATCCGAGAAATATTTTTCCTGCTTGTGCCTTATTCTGGCAGAAGTTTACTGTTGGAGGGATCAAGAAAGGGGATGTTTAGACCTTGTAAAACCTGTGGTAAAATGACTTTTCTCTGAGGACCCTCATAAGTAGTGCCTGTATTGTTTGTACTCTGATCATAAGCCTAAAGACTACAAATACTGCAGACCATCTGTCTTATGTATAAGCTCGAAAGGCCCCCTCATCATTTGAGCCAAGCCTTTGTTGAGCTGCCAAGGAATTCAATCAATCAATCATTCATTTGTAAAGCGCGCTGCCTACCTGTGAGGGTCTCGAGGCGCTTGGGGGGGCTGCTACTGATTGAAAAGCCAGGTCTTGTGAAGTTTTCTGAAGGCCAGCAGGTCCTGGGTCTGTTGTAGGGAGAGTGTTCCAGGTCTTGGCGGCGAGGTATGAGAAGGATCTGCCTCCGGCAGTGGTTTTCCAGATGCGAGGGACTGTGGCGAGGGCGAGGTTGGTCGAGCGGAGGCTGCGGGTGGGGGTGTAGAAGCTGAGTCGGTCGTTGAGGTATGCTGGTCCGGCGTTGTGTAGAGCTTTGTGTGCGTGGATGAGGAGGTTAAAGGTGATCCTGTTGACGGGGAGCCAATGCAGGCCTCTCAGGTGTGGTGTGATGTGGTCGCGTCGGGGGATATCGAGGATCAGTCTTGCAGAGGCGTTCTGGATGCGTTGCAGCCGTCTCAGGAGCTTGTTTGTTGTTCCTGCGTAGAGGGAGTTCCCGTAATCCAGTCTGCTGGTGACGAGGGCCTGGGTGACTATTTTTCGTGTCGGAGAGGATCCATTTGAAGATCCTGCGGAGAATTCGCAGGGTGTTGAAGCAGGAAGCGGAGACGGCGTTGACCTGCTTCATCATGGAGAGGGCAGAGTCGAGGATGACCCCCAGATTGCGTACGTGCTCAGTGGGTTCTGGGGCTGTTCCTAGCTATGTATGCCACCAGGAGTCTTCCGAGGCTTAGGGGATGGGGCCGAAGATGAGGACCTCCGTCTTGTCAGAATTCAGCTTCAGCCTGCTGTCCTTCATCCATTCAGCGACGACCTTCATTCCTCTGTGGAGGTTGGTTTTGGCAGTGTGGGGGTCTTCGGTGAGGGATATGATCAGCTGGGTGTCGTCGGCGTAGGAGATGTCGAGGCTGTGTTGTCAGGCGACATGGGCGAGTGGTGCCATGTAGATATTGAACAGCTTTGGGCTGAGGGATGATCCCTGTGGAACGCCGCAGATCTCGGTGGTCTTGGAGCCGAAGGGTGGGAGGCGGACGCTCTGGATTCTGCCGGAGAGGAAGGATGTGGTCCAGGCCAGGGCCTTCTCTTGGATTCCGGCGTCATGGAGGCATGCTGTTAGGGTGCGGTGGCAGACCGCGTTGAAGGCTGCTGATAGGTCTAGAAGGATGAGGGCAGCTGTTTCTCCTTTGTCCAGAAGGATCCTGATGTCGGTGGCGGCGATGAGGGCGATCTCTGTGCTGTGGTTGCTGCGGAAGCCAGACTGGGATGGGTCCAGGATATTGTTGTCTTTGAGGTAGTGAGCCAGCTGCCTGACGATCTTCTCTGTGACTTTTGCCGGGAAAGGGAGCAGGGAGATGGGCCGGAAGTTCTTGAGGTCATTGGGGTCCGCCTTGGGTTTCTTCAGTAGGGCGTCTATTTCAGTGTGCTTCCAGCTCTCTGGGAAGGTTGCTGTCTCGAAGGAGATGTTGATTGTTTTCCGGAGATGGGATTCAGTGGCTTTGTAGAAAACGTTGTGAGGGCATGGGTCAGATGGGGATCCGGAGTGGATGGAGTTCATGGTCTTGATGGTGTCTTTGTTGCTGACGTTGGACCAGGGGGTTAGGCGATTGGTGCGGGTGTTGGTCACAGGGGGGTGGTCTCGGTGGTGGATGTGGGGGTGGCGGAGTCGAAGCTGTCGTGGATGTCGGTGATCTTACGGTGAAAGAAGGTGGCTAGTGAGTTGCACAGGTCTTGCGATGGTGGAATGTCGTTGGTGTTGGATCTGGGGTTGGAGAGTTCTTTCACAATGTTGAAGAGCTCTTTGCTGTTGTGTGCGTTACTGTCTAGGCGGTCCCTGAAAGTGGTCCTCTTGGCGGCCCTGATGAGTTGGTGGTGTCTGCGGGTGGCGTTCTTGTGGGCGGTGTAGCTGTCTTCTCCAGCTTCCGACAGGTGTATTTGGTGGTCCGGAGGTCTTCGGTGAACCATGCAGCTTTCTTGTTGGTGTGATTGGTGGCGGAGGTCCTGAGTGGGGCGAGGGTGTCTGCGCAGTCATTGATCCACTGTTTGAGGTTGATGGCCGCGGTGTCTGGGTCGGTGGGGTCGGCGGGGGGTCCCAGGGTGAGGGTGGTGGTCAGTTGGTCCTCGGTGACCTTGATCCAGCAGCGGCGTGACATCTGTTGTGTGCAGTGGTGTGTGGTGAGTTTCCTGAAGGTGAAGTGGACTCATCTGTGGTCTGTCCAGTGGTGTTCGGTGGTGTGGTTGAAGGAGACGTGGGGACTTGCGGAGAAGATGGGGTCCAGTGTGTGTCCAGCGGCGTGGGTGGGTGTCGTCACGAGTTGTTTGAGTCCGAGGTTGTCGATCAGGGCGGTGGAGTTGGTGTCGTGGTTGTTCTCGAGGTGAAAGTTCAGGTCCCCGAGGAGGATGTAATCCGTGGAGGCGAGGGCGTGCGTGCTGATGAGGTCAGCGATTGAGTCGCTGAATTGTGGTCTGGGTGATCTGTACACAAGTGTTCCTCTGAGGGTGGGGTTTGGGTCGGTGTGGATCTGGAAGTGCATGTGCTCGGTGGTGGTGAGGGTGTTGTTGGTGTTGGTTGTGACTCTGAGTGTTCTTGTGGATGATGGTGATACCCCCTCCCACTCCGTTGTTGCAGTCTCTGCGGGAGATCTTATAGCCTTCTGGGATGGCTATGGCGATGTCTGGTGCCGAGGTGGTGTTCAGCCAGGTCTCCGACAGGAAGGAGACAGCAGGGGTGGTTGAGTCTAGGAGGTTCCAGAGTTCGATGGCGTGCTTGCGGACGGAGCGGGTGTTGAAGTGGATGCATTGGAGGTGGCTGGGTTCTCTTGCTGATGGTTTGGCGGGCCGGATGCTGGTGAAGCTGCAGTTCCGGCAGGTGAAGGGCCCTTGGGTTCTCTTCGGGGTGGCCCGGTTGCAGGAGTGATCTCGTCCGGGGTTGAGTGGATGGAGGGTGCTGGAGTCGTAGTGCAGTCTGGTGTTGTGGTGGCTTCAGGGTCTAGGGGTTCTTGCGCTGGGCACGGTCCAGGCGCAGACGGGCTTGCATTTGACGCGCCAGCGCCGCACCCGCTGCGCGTGGCCGCCATATAAGGGGATATGGGAGGGAGGGGCAGTTGGGAGGTGGGGGCGGGCGGCAAATGGGAGCACGCGGCAAATGGGAGCGCGGGGTGGGGCCGCAGGGGGGCAGCGGCGGGAAGAGCGGGACGGGGAGGCGTCGCAGGGCAACAATACAATGCAATGAAAACAGATGGCACAGAACCATAGTAAAATGAAGATAAATGAGAAAGAAAAAGAAAAGTCGAACAAAACTGGAGTGCAGAGCGCAAAACAAGATGCAGGCACAGAGCAGGGATACCAGCGGTGAACTCCAGAGGCGGCAGCAGCTGGCTAGGAGGCAGGAGCACACAGGCGGAGCTGTTTGGTATGGGGGTGGCCTAACCTGCAAGCAGGGCCAAGGGTCGCTCCCTCTACCGCGCAGCGGCTGTCATATAAGGGAAAGTGGGACGGAGGGGCAGGTGGGAGCGGGCGGCGAATGGGAGCGCGGGGGGCGGGCCGGAGGGGGGCAGCGGCGGGAAGAGCGGGACAAGGAGGCGACGCAGGGCAACAATACAATACAATGCAATGAAAACCAGGAATTGACTGACCCGTCGCAGAGAAATCCACATCCTATGCCATGGTTGTGTAGGGCAGCTGAAGTTCTCTACCTTCACCTCCCCACTGTGAGGTAAAAAACAAATATTCTCACCGAGGTCCTACAACCTGGACATACTTCAGCTGAGGCGCTCTTCCCATTTGTGGAGGCTTTAACTAACACATTAGTAGCCACCTGGTCCAAACATTGCTCTGGACCCCATGTTAACTGACCAATTGCTAGGCTTTATTGTCCTGCTTCGGGTAACCCAGCTTTCCTCTCCCAGTACCTTTCAACTGACAGCCTTGTGTTTCAGGCCCCTACAAGTAGATCTAACCTGAACACATTTCCCATTCCCTGACTGGGAATTTAAATGTGACAAAACATTTGGCAAGATTGTCTTTTCCTCCACCAGCCTCGTTTTCCTCTCTGTCCACGCCAGCTGCTTGTTAGAACTTTGCTCCCATTTTCTGTGGGATTCCGTGGTACAAGTGTGCCTGACTACCTTCAGCTTGTCTAGGAACAAGAAACTCAGGATGATCGTGAGTGGCAAAGTTCACAGTTCATTGTTGTTTGGACGCCAACAATTCCATTGGATGAGCTATAGGCACACCAGTGTTGCCATTCACTGGCATGCATGGCTGGGATCCTCAAGAGTTCTCTGCCGATGTCCAGTTGTTCCTGATGGCCATGCCTTTTGATGGGACACACCTATTCAGGGACAAGCTTGATTCCACACTCTTTACAGAGAGTAGGGCTATTGCTTAGTCTTTGGGCCTCTCTGACCCTCCTCACCAGTTCCATTACTCCTTTGGTAATTTTGCATGAGGCACACCTTACCTATCCCACCCCCTCAGGGAATCCCCCCTGCCCCTCCCCCCCAGGGGACCCAGCACTTTTACAGTTGCAGCCGAGATGTCCATGCTGCGAAGTGCCAGATGCAGCCTAGTAGACCTCCATCGCAGCGCCACCAGCCAACCCCCTTTCACGTGCCCTTGACGGAGCACAGCCACCCAGCAGGAAGCAGAATTCAGTGGTGATTTCCGGGTTAGTAGGCCAACACCTCTGACATGCAAGTCCTGCAGATAGTTCAAAGGGTTATGCTTCACCATTCATTTGTTCTAAGTCTTGTGTCTCTCTTCCCACCCCCCCACCCCCAATGAATGACTGAGTACCATCTCTCCATTTTGCTGTCAGTAAATGAAAGCCCTTTAACACAAAGGAGCTGTTGAAAGGTTATCAGTGCCAGAATTGGGACTTGCTTGTTGTTTCCACTATTTTCAGGTGCCCATGAAGGGCGGAGGCCTATATCTGAAAGAAACAGGTTAGTGTTAGATTCCTTACCTTAGAATATCCCCAGGCGTCCGACTGGATCCGGAAAGTTTTGCGTAGCAGTACCCCTGCGCGTCGGTAGGCGTCGTCTGCGGCTCTGCGTCCGTCGTCTGCGTCGTTGGCGCCGGGATGACATCGTCGGAGTACTTAGACACCGCCCTCGCGCGCTGACGTCCGTTCTTCTTTTTTCTCCGCCAGCAAGCGCATATCCGGCAAAAGCAGTACTTCTTAGTCACTTTTTGACTAACCTTTTGGATCCTTTTTCGAGTTGGTAGACTCTCTGTGCCGATTGGGATGCCCGGGTTCAAACCCTGTGCCGATTGTAACAGCCTGATGTTGGTTACCGACCCCCACCGTTGGTGCCTTTATGGCCTTGGGGCCAACGACAAGTCGTGCCCTGACTACCGGGCCTTGATGTCGAAGGCTAGGCGGGAGGGGTCCCGTAAGCGCCTCGAGCTCCGGCAGTCGGCCCGCGCCGTTCACGGTCCCGGTCGAGGAGGAGGTCGAAGGACCGGTCGCGTGGCCACAGTCATCACAGCTCGGCGAGTCAACACCATTCGTCTGGCTCCAAGTCCTCAGGTAAGAGGCACAAGAAGTCGAAGAGACGACATCGCTCTTCCGACTCCCCCTGACGCGGCCAGGGGTTCGGGCGACACTGCCCACGCAGCTCTGCTGGAGCCGCGGGCGCCGCAGCCTGCTCCATCCTCACCGGTCCCTGGGCTGAACGCGACGCTGGAGGAGATCGAGGCCTTCCTCATGGCCATGAGGTCGCTCTCTCCTCTGTCGGGTCCCGCTGTGGCGCCTTCGGACCCTGCAGCCCTGTCTGGGAACCTAAGCGGGCCGGAGGCTTTATTTTATTTATTTATTTTATTTTTTTAAACTTGTAAGGCGCAAACAGCTAACCAAAAAGAGTTTCCCGGCGCCGAGACACAGCACAGAAGAGTGGCACGGGTTCGCGGGTCGTTCATGTTTATTGTTCGAACAACCAGGTTTTGATGTTTTTCCAGAACCTAGAATAACTGACTTCCTTGCGAATGTGGGGCGGAAGTGAATTCCAAAGGGTCGGACCCTGATGAGCAAAGGATCTACCTCCCATTCTAGAGAGTTTGAACCTAGGCACACAAAAGTTTGCTGCTGATTGTGACCGTAGGTTTCTTTTGGGAATGTAGGGATGAACTTATGCCTGCAGGTATTTAGGTGCGGTGCCTGCTTTTATCCTGAACATATAGTTCAGGGTTTTAAATCTGATCCGGTTTTCCACCCTGAGCCAGTGCAGATCACGCAAGTAAGAGGAAACACTGGCGGTTTTTGGAATTTTACATAAAAAGTCTGGCAGCTGAATTTTGGACAAGCTGTAACCGCCGTATGACCGCTTTATTTGCACCTAGGTATAGGATGTTCCTGTAGTCAAGCCGAGATGCGTTAAGGGCATTGACTACAGTTTTCTGGGTGGAGATGGGCAGCATCCACAGGATCTTTCTAAGCCACTTCAGGATGGTAAAACAAAGGCCTACAACTTAACTGGCCTGTTGTTTCATGGAGAGGGAGCTGTCCACAATAATCCCCAAGTTCCGTGCTTGGGTGACTGGTGTTGGGAGGTTTCCCATCTGGGAAGGCCAATGTGAGGCATTCCAGAGATCTCGTTGTTTACCCAGAAGGAGGATCTCTGTCTTTTCTCCATTTAATTTCAGCTGGTTGTTGGTCATTCAGCTGAAGATGTTATGGAGACCTTGCTTGAGGAGAGACGGGGATAGTGGACCTGATTCTGACAGAGAGAAAATGATCTGTGAGTCATCCGCGTATGTCATTAGGGTAAGTCCAGGTCTATCCATTAAGTCTGCAAGGGGTCTAAGATAAAGTTTAAAAAACAACGGGCTCAGGATAGAACCCTGCGGTACTCCGTGTGGGGTGCTGAACAATCCAGAGCACGCTATGGACGATGTAATTTGAAACGTCCGTTGCTCCAGAAAGGACCTGATCCACTCAAGAGCATCACCACAGATTCAATTTTTTCCTAGCGTGGTTAGTAACCTTTCGTGCGACACGGTGTCGAAGGCTGCGCTCAAGTTGAGGAGAATGAGGGCAACCGTTTTACCGTTGTCAAGGATTTTCTGGATGGTTTTGGTGACTCCCAGCAGAACAGTTTCCGTGGAGAAGCCTGCTCGGATGCTAGACTGTGATGGGTGAAGGAGAGAGTTTTCTTCAGTGAAATGAGTAAGGGCAGAGTGAACGTGTCTTTCCACAAGTTTCGAAAAAGCAGGGAGAAGTGAGATGGGTCTGTAATTTGACAATTTTTCGGGGTCTGCTGTATTTTTCTTCAGTAATGGACTCACCATGGCGTGTTTCCAAAGTGTGGGAACTATAGAGAGTTCCAAGCAAGAGTTTAATGTGTCAACAATGATTCCAAGGGAGGGGGTGTCCAATTGTTTCATTATATTGATAGGAATAGGATCGCAAGGGGAGCCAGATTTGATGGTCTTGAAGATGGACTTGAAGATGGACTTTAATGTGTCAATCGTAATGGGTGGGCAGTGTTCTAGGGTCTGTTTGACAATGGGGGCATACTCCAAGTCAGCCTGAGAGGGAGTGTCATTTTTATTACTGTTGATTTCTACAATTTGTCTATTTTTTCGGTGAAGAAATGGGCGAGGTCCTGACATTGTCGCTCATTTAGCGGGGGGGGGCAGTTGCTGTAGTTTGTGCCCCTGCTAGTTCCTTAACCGTGTTAAACAGTGTTTTCGCTCTGTTTGCAGCTTCCATGATGGTGTTGGATACCTACAGGGCACGGGCTTTCGTGCATGCTGCATGGTATAAGTTTCTTGCGTTTTGATACCTCCTTTTTTTTGTCAGGCGCATAGTCTTTTTGCCACTCTTTCTAATACCTTACATTTGGATTTCTCATTTTTAAGTGAGTCGTTAAACCAAGGGGCTGGGGGACGATGGCTATTTCCCTTATTGTGAGGGGTGGGTAGGCAAGACTCAGCGGCATTGCTGAGCCACTGTTGGGTTGCTATTGCTATGCTTTCCATGCTTGGGCCTTTATTGGGTGGATTTTCGACGAGTACTGTTTTGAATTTTAAAATGTCGAGTTTTCCCTTGATGTGGCTGGGAAAACAGTCTGTACAGAAGAGACGGCTGGTAATTTAAGACTAAATTTGATTAAATAATGGTCAGACTAGCATACGGGAGTTGTATCCTGCCAAGACTGTTCGGCGAGGTTAGTGAATAACGGGTCGAGCAGGTGCCCGGCCTCGTGTGTGGGTCCAGAGTTTAGAAGTCTGATGTTTAACGCTGTCAGATCTTCTAGCAAATTTGTGCAAGTAGTGTTCAATGGGTCATCCAAGTGTAGATTGAGGTCACCCATAAGTGAATTTTTTTGAGTCCAAATGAATGGGTGTAATATTGTTAGCTAAATTGGAAGCCCATTGAGTGCAATTTCCGGGGGCTGGTACATCAAAATGCCGGATAGCGTGAAGTTGGGGTTCATAGTAATTTTAAAGAAGGCGGCTTCACGGTCTGGAATATCTACAGGATCAAGGGTCCATTTTAGTGTTTTGTTATAAATGATAGAGCTCAAAAAACTGGTGGTGGAATCGCTGTCTTTTCTAACAATTGCATAGTTGGGAAGGGAGAGCAGTGGCTACATCGGGGCCTGCACAGTCATGTAGCCAGGTTTCAGTCCGAGAAGTGCACTGGGTTGGTCTTCTAGTATCAGGTTAAAAATGCCTAACTTATGTTTAGGTAAGGAGCGACAGATGAGACTGTAGAACAGGAAGTCTTTATCCTTTGGACTGACTTGTTCATGGCACCTTCTGTATCTATTCCTGCGTCGCCGTTGGGTGCTTCGGCCCCAGCGCAGTCGGCGACTTCAGTCCCGACGCCGCAGGGCTCCACTGGGTCCGGATCTGGGTCGCCGCTGGTTGACCTTACGACCCCTCCTCCGGCGCTGACTCCCAGGGTGTCGCCTTTGACGCCGTCCCCGGACGACGTCTGGTCCCTCCCCCCCTCCGGATCCACCTCAGACCGGCGTCGCTCGACGCCACTCAACGCCGCATTCGACGCTGAGAGAAGAGCAATTCTTCTATGATCCGGCCCCATCCTGTGCACCCGACTATGAGGAGATGGGAGGCGAGGAGGATTGGGATCTGTCTGAGGACCCTCTGGCACGGGAGTGCCAGTCATATCAGGACTGGGCAGTTGAGCTAGGGGAGGCCAGTGGTCTGGACACTTCGCCCGACACTGGAGTTGTCTCCCCTCCTACCGTGGCTACAGAGCTCACAGCGTGGTGTTGACGAGGGCGGCCAAGGCCTTGGCTCTTGAGCTCCCCGTCGCGGCTGTGATGACTAACCTCCTCACTGAGGTCCTTAAACCGCATGCAAGCTCTTCGGAGCCTCTACTGCCGTTTAATGAGGCCCCTACTGACGTTCTGTTGGGCACTTGGTCCAGACGCCACCGCCCTGGGCGACCCTAACTTCCTGTCCAACCACCCCACCCCCGAGAGCCTGGTTATCCAGGCCTCTAACTCCCAGACCACATTCCCGACTGCTTCACCTGACTGGGAATCCAAAAGGTATGAGCAATTTGGTAAGAAGCTGTTCTCACTTAGGTTAGGGTTGCGGTCGGTCAACACCGCTTGTCTTTGGGCCGTTATACCCACTCTCTGTGGGACACCGTCGCGGACGTGCTGCCGGGTTGCCCTAGGATGCCCGGGTAAAACTCGCTCAAGCCCTTGCAGAAGGGCGAGATGCAGCACGGTACTCTATTCGATGTGGGCTGGATACCACAGACTCACTAGGCAGGGTGATTTACACGACGGTGGTGGTTCGCTGCCACACCTGGCTGAGGTCCGCCAACTTTTCGGCTGATGTCCCGAACTCACTCATGGACATGCTGTTTGATGGCCGTCGCCTCTTTGGCGACAAGGCAGACAGTGCGCTTGAGCGTTTCAAGGACTCCAGGGCTATGGCAAAGTCCTTGGGCCTGTCAGGCCAGCGCCAGCAAACTTCTGCCTTTCGTGGCCAAGGAAGGGGCGCCCCTTCACTTCCTGCCAGCCACGGGCCGCAGACTAACATCCATTGCGGCGGCGGACGTGGTAACCGCCGTGGTGGTGCCAAGGGACAGCGGTGAGGCCAGTCCACATCCACACCCGCAGCATCTGCCTCAAAGCCTTCCTAGTCCAAGCTTTCAGGCCCATTTGACGCCAGTGGGGGGCAGGGTTTGCCATCACATGTGACAGGTGGGTGCTGCACATCGTCCAAAGGGGCTACTTCCTCCCCTTAGAGGCGACCCCTCCAGCCATGCCACCGCTGTACCACCGCGTGTCGGGGGATCACTTGCAACTTCTGCAAGAGGAAGTTACGGCCCTGTTGGCCATGGGGGCCACCGAGCGCGTTCCTGGGCCAGAAGAAGGGTGTGGTTGTTACTCCCACTACTTTCTGGTTCCCAAGAAGGGCAAAGGGGGCCTACGCCCTATTTTGAACCTGCGGAACATCAACGGCTTCCTCCGGAAGGAGAAGTTCAAGATGCTGACTTTGGCTCAGGTCTTAGCTGCCCTAGACCCTGGAGACTGGATGGTAGCATTGGGCTTGCAGGACGCATATTTTCACATCCCCGTCCTGCCGGCCCACCGGCGTTACCTGCAGTTCATGGTGGGCCACAAGCACTTTCAGTTTACCGTACTCCCCTTCGTCCTTACCAGTGCCCCTCGGGTGTTCACAAAAGTGATGGCGGTGGTCGCAGCTCATCTGCGCAGATCAGGGGTGTCGGTCTTCCCCCATCTAGACGACTGGTTGTTGAAGGCGGGCTTGCCCCAGACAGTAGTCAGCCACCTCCAGACTACGGTGGATCTCCTGCACCAGCTGGGATTTTCCATCAATGTGCCGAAGTCACACCTTTGTCCCTCTCAGAAGCTCCTCTTCATCGGCGCGGTTCTGGATTCGGCGCAGTTTCGGGTTTATCCTCCCGAACAGCGGGTTCGGGATATTCAAGCTCTGATTCCTTTATCCAGAGTCTCGGTCAGGTTGACGCTGCGGCTTCTGAGGCTGATGGCCTCCTGCATATTTCTGGTGCATCACGCCAGGTGGCGGATGCGGGCTCTGTAGTGGGACCTGAAGTTTCAGTGGGCCCAGCATCAGGGCAACCTGTCCGACCACGTCCTGATCTCGGAGGGCACTGCGAGACAGTTGCAGTGGTGGCTCATGGACCGCGATTGGGTCAGCGGCAGATCCCGCTTCCTACCCCTACCGGAGCACGTAGTTGTGACTTATGCGTCCCTCCTGGGTTAGGAGGCAATGTTGGGAGAGCCGGAGATCAGAGGCCTCTGGTCTCCGGCGGAGTCCCAGCTCCATATCAACCTTCTGGAGCTGCGGGCGATCCGGCTTGCACTGAAAGCCTTCCTTCCCTCTGTCCGGGGAAGTTTAGTGCAGGTGTTCACGGACAACACCACCGCCATGTGGTACTGCAACAAACAGGGCTGGGTGGGGTCATGGACCCTTTGTCAGGAGGCTCTGCGCCTCTGGCAAAGGCTGAAACACCAGGGCGTCTCCCTGGTGGTTCAACACCTGGCAGGTTCTCTGAATGCCAGGGCGGAAGTACTCAGCCATCGGTGCATGATGGAAAACGAATGGCGTCTGAACTCTGATGTGGCACACGGTCTCTTTCAGCAGTGGGGAGAGCCTTGGTTAGATCTATTCGCCACAGAAGAGACCGCTCAATGTCATCAGTTCTGCGCGTTGGAATTCCCAAGGCGGCACTCGCTCGGAGATGCTTTTCGACGTGAGTGGAGCTGCGGTCTATTGTATGCCTTTCCACCTATACCACTTCTGCCCAGAGTGCTGAAGAAGATCAAGCACGACCGGGCCCAAGTAATTCTTGTGGCTCCAGACTGGGCACGAAGAAACTGGTATCCTGAGCTACTCAGCAGGTCCGTTGATCCCCCAATTCGTCTGCCACTTCAGGAGGACCTTCTGTCGCAGCAGCAGGGGACTGTCCTCCACCCGAATCTGTCCAGTTTCCACCTCCATGAGTGGAGATTGAGCGGCGACAGTTGAGGCCATTTGACTTGCCTCCTGAAGTATGTGCTGTGATTCTGGCAGCCAGGCGTCCCTCCGCAAAATCGGTATACGCCTGCAGGTGGAACAAATTTGTGGCATGGTGCACAGCAAAGGCTGTGGATCCCCTTTCTGCCCCCCTTTCAGAGGTTCTCTCTTTCTTCTTTCTCTTGCCCAGCAGGGCTCTGTTCTGGGCACTTTGAAAGGTTTCCTCTCTGCCATTTCAGCCTTTTTAAGTCTTCCTGATCAGCCTTCTGTTTTCAAGTTCCGTGTTGTAAGTCGCTTTTTGAAGGGCATCACTCACATGTTTCCTCCTGTTCCTGTTTGATGCCTCAGTGGGACTTGAACCTTGTTCTGACTTATTTGACGTGCGCTCCTTTCGAGGCACTTCACAATTGCCCTCTTCGTCTTCTAACTCTTAAGGCTGCATTCTTGGTTGCCATCACCTCTGCCAGGAGAGTGAGTGAGCTCCAGGGTCTATCTACTCGACCTCCTTTCCTCTGTCCATCCAGACAAAGTTGTCTTGAACGCGTCCCTCTTTCCTGCCCAAGGTAGTCACAGCTTTCCACATCGGGAAGTCCATCACCTTGCCCACCTTCTTTCCGCCTCTCCATCCCTCGAAAGAGGAAGAGAGGCTCCACCATCTGGACCCAAAACGTGCGCTCTCGTTCTATCTCGACCGCATACGCCAGTTCCGGGTGGATGACCAACTCTTTGTTGGTTACGTGGGCGCTAAGAAGGGACTGGCGGTGCGCAAACAAATCATTTCTCGATGGGTCGTTTTGTGCATAAAGTCTTGTTCTTCACTGGCTAAGAAGGAGCCTCCCGTGGGGCTACGTGCCCATTCTACTCGGGCCACCGCGGATTCTACTGCCCTGGGTCAGGGAGTCCCCTTGCAGGACATCTGTCAGGCAGCTACGTGGGCCTCGCAGCACACGTTTGCTAGACACTATTGCCTGGACAGCCAAGTCCGGAGAGATGGCTTTTTCGGACGTTCTCTTCTCCAGGACTTTGGGGCTACGTGCCCATTCTACTCGGGCCACGGCGGATTCTACTGCCCTGGGTCGGGGAGTCCCCTTGCAGGACATCTGTCAGGCAGCTACGTGGGCCTCGCAGCACACGTTCGCTAGACACTATTGCCTGGACAGCCAAGTCCGGAGAGATGGCTTTTTCGGACGTTCTCTTCTCCAGGACTTTCTGGTGTGATCATTGGTTTGTAGACCCACCACCAGGGGTTGGTATTGCTGCGGTATCTATTCTAAGGTAAGGAATCTAACACTAACCTGTTTCTTTCAGATGCCCAAGTTACTTACCTTCGGTAACGATTCATCTGTAAGAAACAGTACTTCTTGTTAGATTCTTTCCCGCCCCACCTATCCTCCCCGTTCTGCGAACTGATATCTAGGGTTAAGGTTCTTCCCTTTGATGGCCCTATTTCATGGCACTGGTGTCTGTTTCTATCATGGCTCTGCGTTTCTGGCATGCAAAAGCTGTGTATAAGAACTGCCCTCAGCGCGCGAAGGCGGCGTCTAGGTACTCCGACGTCATCCCGGCGCCAATGACGGACACGGAGCCGCAGACGACGCCCGCCGACGCGTAGGGGTACTGCTACGCAAAACTTTCCGGATCCAGTCTGATGCCTGGGGATATTCTAAGGTAAGGAATCTAACACTAACTACTGTTTCTTACAGTAAGGAAGGTAAGTAACTTGTGCTTTAGGTCTGTGCTCTCCCAAAACCTTCCTCCGAAAGGAAAAATTAAAAATGCTTTCCCTGGTCAAGGTTCTGTCTGCCCTAGAGACTGAATGGTGCAATTGGACCTGCAGGATGCCTCATTTCATATTCCCTTTCTGCTGGCCCACAGGTGCTACCTGCGGTTTGTGGTGGGACAGGAGCAATTCCAGTTCGCTGTGCTCCCCTTTGGCCTCACCATTGCTGGGTCATCCCCCTACCTTGACAACTGCCTGTTGAAGGCAGGCTTGCCCCAGGTAATAGTCCACCACATCCAGAGTACAGCAAACTTCCTGTTATCTTTGTTGTTCACTAACAACATGCAAAAGTCACACTTGACTCCTCAGACGCTACCCTTCATCAGAGCCATTCTAGGCACCGTTCAGGTTCATGCCTTTCCCCCAGAAAAAAGAATCCAGGACTTTCAGGATATAATCCTGGTTTTTCATCCTCGTTCCTGGATTTTAGTGAGGTAGACTGAAGGCATTCTGTTGGTCGGGCACGACAGGTGGCGTATGTGGGCTCTGCCGTGGGATCTAGTATCAGTAGGCCGAACATCAAGTGGACCTCTTCAACCACGTTCATATTTTAAGAAACTGCAAAAGATTTGTTGTAGTGGTTGTTGGCCTGCAATTGATCAGTTCAGAAAAGGGGGTGGTGATGAACAGAGTGTCTGAATTAAGCAGACCACTCTTACCCAGTCCAAAGATCAGGGCTTGATCCATCACAGTTATTTATCTCACTGCACCATCCCAGCTCAGAACCTGGCTATATGCAAATCAGTCTGTCCCTGGCCCAGTGCATCATGGGAACAGGGCAGACTAAACTACGAAGCCAATTCTTCACCAGAAAGGAGACAAGCTACCGGGGACCGGTTTCTGGCATTTCTGCCGTCTTTGGCCCGGCTTGCTTGAATCCTGATGGTGCAGTGAGAAAGGGACTCATGTCTGAGTATACCCTGCCACACCTATAGTGGCCAAAAACGATTCAGAAAAGGGGGTGGTGATGAACAGAGTGTCTGAATTAAGCAGACCACTCTTACCCAGTCCAAAGATCAGGGCTTGATCCATCACCGTTATTTATCTCACTGCACCATCCCAGCTCAGAACCTGGCTATATGCAAATCAGTCTGTCCCTGGCCCAGTGCATCATGGGAACAGGGCAGACTAAACTACCAAGCCAATTCTTCACCAGAAAGGAGACAAGCTACCGGGGACCGGTTTCTGGCTTTTCAGCCGTCTTCGGCCCGGCTTGCTTGAATCCTGATGGTGCAGTGAGAAAGGGACTCATGTCTGAGTATACCCTGCCACACCTAGAGTGGCCAAAAACGATTCAGAAAAGGGGGTGTTGATGAACAGAGTGTCTGAATTAAGCAGACCACTCTTACCCAGTCCAAAGATCAGGGCTTGATCCATCACCGTTATTTATCTCACTGCACCATCCCAGCTCAGAACCTGGCTATATGCAAATCAGTCTGTCCCTGGCCCAGTGCATCATGGGAACAGGGCAGACTAAACTACGAAGCCAATTCTTCACCAGAAAGGAGACAAGCTACCGGGGACCGGTTTCTGGCATTTCTGCCGTCTTTGGCCCGGCTTGCTTGAATCCTGATGGTGCAGTGAGAAAGGGACTCATGTCTGAGTATACGGCTGAAATGCCAGAAACCGGTCCCCGGTAGCTTGTTTCCTTCCCAGTGTAAGAATTGGCTTGGTAGTTTGGTCTGCCCTGTTCCCATGATGCACTGGGCCAGGGTCAGACTAATTTGCATATAGCCAATTTCTGAGCTGGGATGGTGCAGTGAGCTAAAAAACGGTGATGGATCAAGCCCTGATCCTTGGACTGGGTAAGAGTGGTCTGCTTAATTCAGACACTCTGTTCATCACCACCCCCTTTTCTGAATCATTTTTGTCCACCATAAGCGTGGAAGGGTATACTCAGATGTGAGTCCCTAGCTCATTGCACCATCAGGATTCAAGCAAGCCGGGCCGAAGACGGCTGAAATGCCAGAAACGGTCCCCGGTAGCTTGTTTCCTTCCCAGTATAAGAATTGGCTTGGTAGTTTGGTCTCCCCCAAGCCTCAGATGACAGCTTGAGGTACCGACGGTTAGTGCGGTGCCTCCTATACCTGAGCAGTGTCCAGGCGAGGTGAGGTAGCTTCACCCATCAGTCGGGGATTCACTAGAGTACGAGTGAGTCGGAGGGTGACAACATGGTTATTACAGGTTGTACCGTAGTGAACCATCTCTTTTCAGTTTTCCCATTTCTTCTTATGGTGGAGGTGAACTTTTTTCACTTGTTCGAGTGCAACGAGTATAAGAACAGAGGCCCTGATGAATGCCGTGGGATTAGACACCCAATAGGCAGAAACATGTAGGCCCCTTCACAGACAGATATTTGTTACTGTCATCTTGCACTGTTCTGTTTTTAATTAGGAGGCATGTCTTGTCCATAGAATAAAGTTGCGTAAAGGAGGACATTCCATCCTATTTTAAGTCACATTTTCTGTTTTGTTGCACCTTTTTCAAAACCATCAATAGATCAGTCATTGCGGATGTTTCATCAGTACTGGTGGACCAAATCCTAAGATATCAACACTGTGTGGTTCAGTCCCATTGATCAGGGGACTAGCCGTTCACACTGCAGGGTTTGGCCAGATGATATGACTGATCACAAAAGTATTTTTTGATGGAAACCCTACATCACTCTTTTGGACTGGTCAGCCACTGATGAATAGTCTATAATGTATCGATCTCTTTTTCACCTTTGTATCCACTTGTTTTCTTACTTTGTCCTTATTCTTTTGCACACACGTTGAGATCTAGGTGACTCCGTAGTGATAGCATAGCTCTAATAGTTAGCTAATAGACCCCCTGTGTTTCTTATGGTGTATATGGTCTGCCCTGTTCCCATGATGCACTGGACCAGGGTCAGACTAATTTGCATATAGCCAAGTTCTGAGCTGGGATGGTGCAGTGAGCTAAAAAACGGTGATGGATCAAACCCTGATCCTTGGACTGGGTAGGAGTGGTCTGCTTAATTCAGACACTCTGTTCATCACCACCCCCTTTTCTGAATCATGCAATTGATCAGTGGCAGACCTAACCTTCCCCATCCAAAGGTTAGTCGTGACCGATAAATCTGAATGGGATGGCCATCTGGGAGAAGTGAAGATCAGAGGCCTTTCGTTTTTGTTGGAGTCCTTGCTCCATGTCAACCTTCTGGATTGTTGAAGCCGTCCTGCTGTCAATCAAGGGGAGGCTGGTCCAGGTGCTCCTTGACCACACCACTTACATGCGGTACTGCATCAAACAAAGTGGGGTGGAGTCAATGACCCTGTGGCAGGAGGCTTTGCACGTCTGGAAATGGGTTTGGTGCCAAGGTATTTTTCTGGTGGTGAACCACCTGGCAGGATCTTTAAATGACAGGGCAGACAAGTTAAGCTGTTGAAGTCTTGTGGATCTCGAATGGCAACTACATTCGTAGGTGGCGAAAGGTCTCTTCTGTAAGTGGGTAGAATCTTGGCTCGATTTGTTACTGTAGAGACTCATAATGTCCACACTTTGCATTGTAGTCTCTGAGGCATCTTTCGCTCGGAAACTAATTTTGCCTTGATTGTCTTTTTATCACTCCAGCCCAGAATTCTAAAAACAAATCAGGACATACTAGGTCCAAGTGTCTCCAGATTGGTCATGTAGAGTATGGTATCCAGAACTCCTGGGCTTGAGCAAATGTATCTTATCAGGCTGCCCCTCTAGGAGTACACCTTGTTGCAGCAACAGTACAAAGTTCTGCACAAGGGCCTTCACAACCACCACTTTCATATGAGGAGATTGAGCGGCAACAGCTGAATACCATGGACCTTCCGCCGAAGGGGTTTGTCGCCTTGGTAACCAGACATCCCTCGACAAAAACTCAATATGCCTATAGTTGGGACAAATTTGTGGTTTGGCGTGGCACTTGTCAGATTGACCCACTCCAGGCCAAACTATCTGGCGTTCTGTTTGTTCTTGCCCGGCAAAGCCTTGCTATGGGCACAGTTAAGGGTTATCTTTTGGTCCTTTCAAACTTTGTTGAAATCACCGGTTGTGATGCTTTTTTTCTTTTTTTTTTTTTAAATGGCTGCAACATCTGTTTCCCCCTTCTCCTTTTGTTACACCCCATTGGGACCTTAACCTGGACCTGACTTATGATGTGCACTGCGTTTGAACCGCCTCACAGCTGTCCCTTACGGCTCCTTACCATCAAAGTTTTACTTCTTATCACCTGGGCATGCCGTGAGGGTGAGCTTTAGGCTCTTTACACCCATCAACCATGCAATACCTATACCTTCTTTGTACACAAAATGGTTCTGCGAACTCTGGCTTTCTTCTTGCTGAAAGTTTTGATGCTGTTCCACATTGGCCAAACCAACACACTACTGGGGTGCTATGCTCCACCTCACCCCTCTATGAAAGAGGAGAGAGGTCATCCATTAGACCCCAAGAGAGCAGAGCATCTACATCAATCGTGCCAAAGACCACCAGGTGGACGGCAGCTCTTTGTAGGGTTCTCTGAAGTGAATAAAAAGAGGACCATCTTGCTTTGGATTGTACTCTGTAGATCTGCTACAAATTGGCCAAAAGGGGGAAAATTACAAAAAACAATTTGATGGACAGAATGTAGATCAATGTCTTACATTCACCCCAGTACAAGGATCTGGGCCTAAATCCATCGTTTTTTGCACTGCCATAAGTGCGCTGGGGATGCTCAGACGTGGGTCCCAGGCACTCCACACCACACCACTGGAGTCAAGCTAGCCGGGCTGATGAGAGGTGTTACCTCGAAACCGGTCCGGTCCTCGGATGCTTGATTCCGGTCTCGGAAAGATATGGCTGTTGTAGTTCGGACTGGACTGTTCCCATGGGGCACAGGGTCAGAGCTGATTTGCATAAAGCCATTATCTGACCCAGGGTGGTGTGGAGTGCAAAAAACGATGGATTTAGGCCCAGATCCTTGTACTGGGGTGAATGTAAGACATTGATCTACATTCTGTCCATCAAATAGTTTTTTGTAATTTTCTCCCTGAGTGTACTGGTACTGGGGTAGCTCAGACGTGGGTCCCAGAGCCTCCACACCACTGGAGTCAAGCTAGCCGGGCTGATGAGAGGTGTTACCTCGAAACCGGTCCGGTCCTCGGATGCTTGATTCCGGTCTGGGAAAGATATGGCTGTTGTAGTTCGGACTGGACTGTTCCCATGGGGCACAGGGTCAGAGCTGATTTGCATAAAGCCATTATCTGACCCAGGGTGGTGTGGAGTGCAAAAAACGATGGATTTAGGCCCAGATCCTTGTACTGGGGTGAATGTAAGACATTGATCTACATTCTGTCCATCAAATTGTTTTTTGTAATTTTCTCCCTGAGTGTACTGGTACTGGGGTAGCTCAGACGTGGGTCCCAGAGCCTCCACACCACTGGAGTCAAGCTAGCCGGGCTGATGAGAGGTGTTACCCAGGGTGGTGTGGAGTGCAAAAAAACGATGGATTTGGGCCCAGATCTTTGGACTGGGTTGAATGTGTGACATTGATCCACATTCGGTCCATCACCTGTTTTGTTTGCAAATTCGCCATAAGTGCGCTGGGGATGCTCGGACGTGGGTCCCAGGCACTCCACACCACTGGAGTCAAGCTAGCCGGGCTGATGAGAGGTGTTACCTCGAAACCGGTCCGGTCCTCGGATGCTTGATTCCGTTCTGGGAAGGACATGGCTTTTGTAGTTCGGACTGGACTGTTCCCATGGGGCACAGGGTCAGAGCTGATTTGCATATCGCCATTGTCTAACCCAGGGTGGTGTGGAGTGCAAAAAAAGGATGGATTTGGGCCCAGATCTTTGGACTGGGTTGAATGTGTGACATTGATCCACATTCGGTCCATCACCTGTTTTGTTTGCAAATTCGCCATAAGTGCGCTGGGGATGCTCAGACGTGGGTCCCAGGCACTCCACACCACTGGAGTCAAGCTAGCCGGGCTGATGAGAGGTGTTACCTCGAAACCGGTCCGGTCCTCGGATGCTTGATTCCGGTCTGGGAAAGATATGGCTGTTGTAGTTCGGACTGGACTGTTCCCATGGGGCACAGGGTCAGAGCTGATTTGCATAAAGCCATTATCTGACCCAGGGTGGTGTGGAGTGCAAAAAACGATGGATTTAGGCCCAGATCCTTGTACTGGGGTGAATGTAAGACATTGATCTACATTCTGTCCATCAAATTGTTTTTTGTAATTTTCTCCCTGAGTGTACTGGTACTGGGGTAGCTCAGACGTGGGTCCCAGAGCCTCCACACCACTGGAGTCAAGCTAGCCGGGCTGATGAGAGGTGTTACCTCGAAACCGGTCCGGTCCTCGGATGCTTGATTCCGGTCTGGGAAAGATATGGCTGTTGTAGTTCGGACTGGACTGTTCCCATGGGGCACAGGGTCAGAGCTGATTTGCATAAAGCCATTATCTGACCCAGGGTGGTGTGGAGTGCAAAAAACGATGGATTTAGGCCCAGATCCTTGTACTGGGGTGAATGTAAGACATTGATCTACATTCTGACCATCAAATTGTTTTTTGTAATTTTCTCCCTGAGTGTACTGGTACTGGGGTAGCTCAGACGTGGGTCCCAGAGCCTCCACACCACTGGAGTCAAGCTAGCCGGGCTGATGAGAAGTGTTACCTCGAAACCGGTCCGGTCCTCGGATGCTTGATTCCGGTCTGGGAAAGATATGGCTGTTGTAGTTCGGACTGGACTGTTCCCATGGGGCACAGGGTCAGAGCTGATTTGCATAAAGCCATTATCTGACCCAGGGTGGTGTGGAGTGCAAAAAACGATGGATTTAGGCCCAGATCCTTGTACTGGGGTGAATGTAAGACATTGATCTACATTCTGTCCATCAAATTGTTTTTTGTAATTTTCTCCCTGAGTGTACTGGTACTGGGGTAGCTCAGACGTGGGTCCCAGAGCCTCCACACCACTGGAGTCAAGCTAGCCGGGCTGATGAGAGGTGTTACCCAGGGTGGTGTGGAGTGCAAAAAAACGATGGATTTGGGCCCAGATCTTTGGACTGGGTTGAATGTGTGACATTGATCCACATTCGGTCCATCACCTGTTTTGTTTGCAAATTCGCCATAAGTGCGCTGGGGATGCTCGGACGTGGGTCCCAGGCACTCCACACCACTGGAGTCAAGCTAGCCGGGCTGATGAGAGGTGTTACCTCGAAACCGGTCCGGTCCTCGGATGCTTGATTCCGTTCTGGGAAGGACATGGCTTTTGTAGTTCGGACTGGACTGTTCCCATGGGGCACAGGGTCAGAGCTGATTTGCATATCGCCATTGTCTAACCCAGGGTGGTGTGGAGTGCAAAAAAACGATGGATTTGGGCCCAGATCTTTGGACTGGGTTGAATGTGTGACATTGATCCACATTCGGTCCATCACCTGTTTTGTTTGCAAATTCGCCATAAGTGCGCTGGGGATGCTCAGACGTGGGTCCCAGGCACTCCACACCACTGGAGTCAAGCTAGCCGGGCTGATGAGAGGTGTTACCTCGAAACCGGTCCGGTCCTCGGATGCTTGATTCCGTTCTGGGAAGGACATGGCTTTTGTAGTTCGGACTGGACTGTTCCCATGGGGCACAGGGTCAGAGCTGATTTGCATATCACCATTGTCTAACCCAGGGTGGTGTGGAGTGCAAAAAAACGATGGATTTGGGCCCAGATCTTTGGACTGGGTTGAATGTGTGACATTGATCCACATTCGGTCCATCACCTGTTTTGTTTGCAAATTCGCCATAAGTGCGCTGGGGATGCTCAGACGTGGGTCCCAGGCACTCCACACCACTGGAGTCAAGCTAGCCGGGCTGATGAGAGGTGTTACCTCGAAACCGGTCCGGTCCTCGGATGCTTGATTCCGTTCTGGGAAGGACATGGCTTTTGTAGTTCGGACTGGACTGTTCCCATGGGGCACAGGGTCAGAGCTGATTTGCATATCGCCATTGTCTAACCCAGGGTGGTGTGGAGTGAAAAAAAAGGATGGATTTGGGCCCAGATCTTTGGACTGGGTTGAATGTGTGACATTGATCCACATTCGGTCCATCACCTGTTTTGTTTGCAAATTCGCCATAAGTGCGCTGGGGATGCTCAGACGTGGGTCCCAGGCACTCCACACCACTGGAGTCAAGCTAGCCGGGCTGATGAGAGGTGTTACCTCGAAACCGGTCCGGTCCTCGGATGCTTGATTCCGTTCTGGGAAGGACATGGCTTTTGTAGTTCGGACTGGACTGTTCCCATGGGGCACAGGGTCAGAGCTGATTTGCATATCGCCATTGTCTAACCCAGGGTGGTGTGGAGTGCAAAAAAACGATGGATTTGGGCCCAGATCTTTGGACTGGGTTGAATGTGTGACATTGATCCACATTCGGTCCATCACCTGTTTTGTTTACAAATTGGCCAAAAAGCAGCCTCTGGGAGGACTGCGTGCTCACTCTTGGGGTGAAAGCTGCGACCACTGTGTTGGCACGTGGTGTACCTGTCCTAGTCATTTTCCTTGTGGCTAGTGGGTTTCCCTGTAGACTTCCACAAAGCTATTTTGCCTGGTTCACCAGGAAGGGCATTTTGCCTGCTCTGTCCTGCATGACTTTCTAGTTTGAGCTTATTCTCAGGCCCACCTCCTACTAGGTATTGCTTTGGGAGCTATTCAAAATGAGCAGCTTAGTTTCCATCAGAAGAACAAGTTACTTATACACTAACACTTTTTCTGGCCGAGACTCTAGTTGCAGATTCCTCACACTCTCCAATCCTCCGAGTTCTGTGATTGAACTCTATCCATTAATAAGATCTCAAGTCTAGGAATCGACAATCGGTCTACCAATTTGCTTTGGGGGCTCAATGTCTGGGGACATGGACAGTCTTGAAAGCAATTGACGTCCGTGTGCAGGAGTGACATCTTATAGGCTCTGCAGGCCATTTGCGGAATTGAACGGAGTCCGTGCGGGGCCACAAAGTTGCTCCATTCTGCATACAGAAGTACTGCTGAAAACTTTCCGGGTCCAGTCTGATGCTTGCGGAATATTCAGAAGGTGCGGTATCTGCGGCTGGATAGTTTCTACCAGAAAGAGGGTAAGTAAAGCGTAGTAGCTAGCTTATTTAAGTTTAAGTGGAAAGGTACTTGATGAACAGGACTGGGTCAGGGTTATTCATTGTGAAGAAAACCAGAGAGCATTGATGCTTGGATTCTCGTACAAAGGCTGAGGCAGCTCGGAAACTCTGTGCAGACTAACCGGTTTCACGGATGCTGCAACCCTGCACCTGCTACTCAGTGGATGATATTCTATTCCACGAGGATGTTTCATAGTTACCTGTGTTACTTCAAGCCACCTTAAACGGTGGTTTTGTACTGCAATTTATACCAGACACATTCAGAATCTGTAATGGGGAAGATAGATACATCACTGCAAGGCATACAGGTTTGACTGAAACTTAGCACAGCTGACTACTGACCACTGGAAGTCCCCAGGAATTTTATTTAAAAACCGAATTTGCTCAAGGTTTTTTACTGGAGGATTCCCAGCTTGATATGGTGGAAGGTTCTAATAGATGGTGCTTTAATAGAAGATACCAGTGCAGAAGATCAATTTTTAAAGATAATTTATTCTTTTTTAGGCCAGTGCGTTCATGTTCTCCACTCCAGGGTTGCTTGTACCTAGGAATATAATATTTTTTTTACCATGTTTTTCTGAATTGCATCTGAGGGAATGAATGTCCAAGCCTGCAATCTTTTCTTGTCCCCATACCTCTTAACCTATGTAGCTTGGCTTTTAATCTGTTTGTGAATATGGGCTTCTTTAGTTTGGTTTCCGAAACTTAAATTCCAGCTTTTGATTAAAAAGAAAGTTTTGTGTACGTTTTCTTTGCCGCCTTTTGCTCATAAACCCGTGATTCTAATAGTCTCGTGGGTCATTGCTTCAGTCCATGTTCATGCTAAAGTCATGTCACATGAGTTATGTGGAATGCAATTATTACAAGTAAATAACCCAGCTGAGCATAAAAAATCAGTTCATGCCACCTTGTAAAAAGGACACTATTCTAGTCTCTGGGAAGGACCAATATATCCTGCCACAGAAAATAATTCACTGGGTAATCCGTCTAATCAGAGCGTGCTTTTAGCTAAAGAAACCCCCTCTAAACTCTGCTCCATCAGGCCGTTTCCCTTCAGTGCCCCAGAAATATCCTTCTCGTGTTAATCCAAGTGTAAATTTAACCTAAGTGGGAACCATCAATTTAGCATTGGTTATTGTGATCTATCAGAACTCCAACCCCTGTGGGGCAGAACTGCACACCATCGCTTTACTCTACTTCAACTACACAAACATTGGCAGCTGCCACTGTGTAGTTATGGTTCAGGTGAATTTTCCATTAATAAGACATTTTTGGATTTACTTATAGCTTTTGAAACCATACACTGCTTGGCACCAAATGTGGTGGTCGCTTGATGTACTCACATATCATCCTGCTTGCCAAAGTTTGTGCAAACTCGTGCAAGGGAACAAAAGTTGACCATAGTATGAAACAAGATATTTTTCAATTTTAGCTCTGAGGAAATTTTCTCTCGGGTACAGCCAAAACCGCGTAATAGATTTACACCAAAGATGAGATAAAAGTAGAACCTGATTTGGAGTTAATCCATTCAGTGGTCCTAGAGATAAAAAAAACATTTGAGCGGGCCTTAAAGGGTTAACACTTTTTCATACCTCAGCAGTTATAGATTTCTGTGTTCTCCAAAATTTAAAAAGCTAATGAATCCTATTGGAGGAGGGAGTCGGTGTTTACCCAGATCAACTCTCTCAATTTGCTATTCAAAGTTGTGCATGCAGATGCAAGTGCTCTGATTGACAATTCCAGGGCACATTTCTCACAGAAATGGTTTACAGGATTACTTGAATATATTGCTAACTTGCCACTTCGAGTATCCAAAAGCGTATATAGTATATATTAGTCTTTATGATGAGGGACCTAGTTTGGAGTAATGGCCTTCACAGGGTAACGCTTCCTAAAGTGCAGCTCCTGACAGATTGCACTTGCTTTGGGGCACCATGTTTGAACACAATTATCTACTAGCACAATTTCAGTGGACCTCCCGATGGATTGCTGACAAACTATTAGAAGAAGATGAACCCTGTACTCAACAAGGTTCCATAGACTACATCGGCGGGGCTTTCCTGCGTAAAACCAAACCTCTCAAATACTTGAAAAACTTCTTTTGCATAGCAAATGATGGCTATCTTATGGCATTAACGTATTATCCCACAATCATAGGTTATGCCTCTTGGGTTAGTCTACCCCGCATCAGCTGCTTCAGATGGAGTGTTATCCCTTCCACGGCAGAGGTTTGATACGATTCAGGATATCACGATGTGTGAGATTTGTTTCAAGATGGAAACTTTATCCCCTCTGTCCGATTGGTCGAGCAGTGCGATCTCCCATAAGTCCAGTTCCTGAGACAAACTACTCATGGTGGCCCTTGTTGACATCTGGGACATAAATCTAACTGAATTCCCGACGCACCTTCTCACAAACGCTCTTTACTCTAGAAGTAGGTAGAAGACTCATTTCTTGGCTAGTCAAAGCCATTCAAGATCATTTTATTTCTCCCATGGGAAAACTGTGATCAAAATTGGAAGCATATATAGGATGCCTGGAGCCGACCCTGCCGTCCCGGCAAACTATCGTCCTATCTCTCTCTTACCTTTTTTCTCAAAAATCTTGGATGCCCATGTCACTGCCTGTCTCTCGGGGTTCATCGAGAGTTCCATCTTTCTCGAGGCCAACCAGGCCGGCTTCCGCCCTGGTCATTCTACGGAGGCTGTGATCCTGGCTGTCCTAGATACCTTGAGAGACGGAGCTGACAAGGGTACCTCCCAGGCCCTGGTTTTACTAGATCTGTCGGCCGCTTTCGACACGGTGGACCATAACATCCTCCTCCACTGTGTCGAACAGGCCGGCATCCAGGGCCTGGCGCTGGCCTGGGTGAAATCTTTCCTTATGGGGAGATCCCAGTCCCTCAGCCTAGGTACATTTAGGGCCCCTAGGGAACATCTGTCTTGTGGGGTCCCTCAGGGCTCCTCTCTATCCCCTCTTCTTTTCAATCTCTATCTTCGCCCTCTTCTCTCTTCTCTGAGGCAGTGGGACGTCCGCGTCTTCAATTACGCGGACGACCTACAACTCATTTTCTCTCTAAACTCTCCTTCTTCTATTCCTACTTTTCAGGCAGTCATGTCCCATATCTTTCAGTGGATGTGTCAGAACCAGCTGAAATTGAACCCCGGTAAGACGGAGCTCCTCCTGCCGGGTAGGAGCGCCGTCCACTGGGGTCCATATTTCTGGCCGACAGAGCTTGGCTCTCCTCCCACCCCGGTAACCTCGGTGAAAAGCCTCGGGGTCACTATTGACGCTGGGCTCTCTCTGGGGCCGCAGGTGGGGACAGTGGTTTCCTCCTGCATGTTCCAACTGCGCAGGATCAGGAAGGTGGCCTACCTTCTTACTCCCGATGCCTTGCTTCAAGTCATCATGGCCCTTGTTCTCTCCCGCCTGGATTTTTCAAATTCCATCTATTACGGCTTGCCCAAATGCTCCATCAATAGGTTGCAAGTCATCCAAAACCAGGCGGCGAGACTGGCCCTCGGGATTCCGAAGTGGCAGTCCGCCAAACCCCTCCTTATCAAGCTACACTGGCTCCCGGTTAGCCTAAGGGCTGCCTTCAAGGTTGGCTGTCTTATTTTCAAATCTCTCTCTGGTTCCTGTCCCGCCTTTCTGAAATCCCTGATCTGCCCCTACTGTCCCTCACGTAACCTTAGATCACTTCACTTACATCTTCTGGTGGTCCCTCCCTTCAAACTCTGTAGATCTGGGGGTCGAAGATTTGCCTTTCTCGGCCCCAAACTTTGGAACTCTCTCCCCCTCTCAGTTAGGACTTCCGGTACTCTGATTCAATTTCGCAAATCATTAAAAACCTGGCTTTTCCCACAATCCCGCTAAAATCCCTCTGTTTCCTCAGCACCCTTTCAGCGCCATGATACCTCCGGTGACAGTGCGCTATACAAAATTCCCTTAACATAACATAACATAACATGCACACTTACTTGGGTCATAGAATGGGACAGAGTGCATTCTCATCCCCACAAAATCTCGCGCAACAGCAGAAACCAATACATCCACTTAGGTTTTTTGCACTGGACTTACCTAACTCCGGCACATCCGGGGAAATTTTATGATACCACTTTACCTTACTGCCATACTGATAAAGTAGACTTTAAGCACGTTTTGGGACTGCCCATCCGCCGTAATGTACTGGACTGAAATAACCAACAGAGACAAACTTCTCTCTGGATTCTGACATGTAGAGAGGCTAGAATGTTGTATCCTGGTAATTTACCTTTGTCCCCAACCTGGGCAAGTCCTTCGTAGATTTATGGTCCTGACTTTTCTTGTAGCCCGGGGTATACACACTATACATTGAAAGGTTCCTACCCTTCCCAGTGTTTCCTGTTGCCATAACACAGTAATGGGTTTGGCAGAAATAGAGCCCATCTTCTTGAGGAGAGAGGAAGCAGGGGTTTACTTAAAACACCTGTAGTATCCACAGGGAACGAATTACGGTTTGTGTTCCAGTAATGCTCCAAGGATAATACAAGGCCCCCGTAAGGGATATCCCACATTGTTAACTTGCACTTGGCGCCCAGGGGGCCACCCCTATGTTGCTTGTACAAGACAGTTCAACAGCACCCATTACATGGAGTGACGGTATGTACATCTTAGTAATGCCTTCCATGATCTCCAACCCGCTTGACCGAATTGGTCACTACTTTTTCACTGTTGAGTATAGCATACTTTCAACTTTTAGACCTGGCACAAAGGTTATTTCGTTTTGTTTTTATTTTGCCTTTAGACATTAGTTCTACCTTGAAGTGCATTGTTAAAATTCAATGCATCCTGTATATACCTGAAACAAAAGTGACTCATGTATGTACTTCATACAAAACTGACATTAATGGGTCTTTGGTGCTTAATATGACAAATCAATTAAACATTGTTTTAAAAGAAAAACAAATTATAGTTCACAACTTGCAAGTGGTGGCTGACTGGGAGGGTGTGAGGGAGAAATAAACAGTTGGTTTTGTGAATTAGTTTCTCCAGGAATTACCACATCATTCCTCCAGAAATCTTGGGGATTTCTCCCTTTCTTTCCATTGAGACATGTTAGGAGGGAAGTAAAGCTTGAATCGGGACGTTTTTCATTTGAAGGCCCCTGTAAAAAGGAGCCTGCCAAGAAAGTGCATTAGGTGGAGGCCTTTACGCTGAAGTTTAGGACAGTGCTTCAGGCTTTGAGAGGCCTGGACTGGCCGGCCATATGTTAATCTGGAAAACCCTAGTTGGTTGAGATGGCCAGGTTTTGCATAGTTGGCGCTCCGCCCATTAGGGTTGAAAGCTGTCCTGTGGGAATTGTCAATTGTTTATGGGCACATGCGTGATTCGTCACTTCATAGAATTAATGCACTGGGTGGGGGTGCAAGACTGCAGTTCTGAATAGCTCATTCGTTTCTGTTCCGATTTCCTGCCCTATGCATCTCATGCTTTATCTGTTACTATTTTTTATTTAAGTGAACTACCACCTGAAGGTTTCCTGGTGTTAGAACAGCAAAAGAATTTTAAAAAAATGGGTCTCGACATGAGATGAAGGTTTTCAAGGCACATCTTAATATTAAGCGATTAATAAGGGTCAAACTTTGGATCGAAGATAGCAGCTGGGTCAGTGCAATGGGTGAGGACAAGTTATAAATTGGATTCTCTTTGACCTTAGATCAGTGGTTCCTAACATTTTTACTTCTGTAGGCTCCCCACTGAACCATTATTTTAATTCAGAGACCCCCACCAAGTCATTACTGGAAGCCAGGGACCTTAACATAAGAACTTTTGATAATTTGAACTGCACGAATACGGAAGAAACACATTCATCAAACAAATACACAAATTACATTTTTTTTTTAATTCACAAACCAACATAAAAAAATAAGATTTTATTGGAAGGTTGGAGCTTTTCTGATGCTACCCATCATCCATACTTTATTGTGTTTGATGTACTTGCACTGCTGCTTCAAATCAGTCTGAGGATATCAATTGAATTTTAAGCCTCCAATTTCAAATTCTTTCACATTTACAGGACATTTTAACATTTTAAATGTTGCATTTTGCTTCTTTATATGCACTTTATTAATCTGTTAATGAGTAGTTTTTTAAGACTTCACAGACCCCCTGAGTAGGTGTTGTAGACCCCTAGACGTCCCTGGACCACAGGTTACATAACGCTGCCTTGATTATTCTGTGCACAATGCCTTGAACTGTACTCATTCTACCAGTAGTCAGTGTAGAGAATGATGCACATTTGAGACATGTTCATATTTGTTATTTACACACAGTGAATTCTGGATGAGCTGAAGTTTGATTAATAGTAATGCCAGTCCCACATATCGATTGATTTATTTTTAATAGAGTCTAGCCAGGATAAAAGTAAAGCAGGCACTAATGCTGCAAGTTTATCTGAGGAAATGATCTCCTCCAGAATAGATGAGGTAATATGCCCCTAAAAACAGAATTGCCCAAAAAAAGGCGCCAATTCAATTAGCCTTCTTCAGTCAAGCCAATTAAATTAGCCTTCTTGAGTCAAGCATAAAGTATAAATCCTGAAAGTTTATTCGAAGATTTCAGTTCAATAAAAAACACAAAATAAGATTAGTCTCGAAATCAGTCAAAATACACCATAAATTATATATAGGGAATTGGCATTAATCTTCAGAGCAAATATCAAAATAACGTAGAGTCCTAAGCATGAGCTAGACGAACAGATCTGCTCTCCAAGAGCCATGGCAAGCAACTCTGGCTCCCCTCCAAAATGATTCTTTTTTATGGCAAAATGCACAAAAACCACATTCTGCATGTGGTGTACAAAATGTTAGAGACTTAGCAAATCGCAATACAGAATATAATGCAACATTACCGAACACCATCCTAAACACTATCCCCAGTGACCAATAAGTCCCCTTTTGACCTAATGTCATCTAACGTGACCGTACAAATTTGGTTGCACATACAACAATAACAGACTTATGGAAATAAATAGACCCACTAAATTTCAGGCAGGATGGTCTTGAAGAGTTGCATTTTGACAGAATACTTCCAGTTCAAGAATAACCTATCAAAAAGCATTTAATCTGTGCACATTTTGCTGCATGTGGAATGAGAAATGAGAACAGTCATGGTTGAAATTGATGATGGAGTAGGGCCTTGTTTAGGCTTTGTTACGCCAAGCTTAGGAAAACATGATTGTGTAAAGTGCAATGTATTTGTTTTAAGTGCAAAACATTCATGAGACTAAGCAAACATTAAGCAGAAATATATCTTAAACCTCCATCTGCTCACCAATCGACAGATTACATGCAGCCTCACTTGTACCCCCACTACTTCAACATAACACCATATGGAAACTGTTAACATTAGGGTAAGCTTTAGAGTATGTGTAGCACTGAGGTCGACATAGTTTTCATGCTGGTATGACAGTGAATTAGGGTTCCAGCTGTCTGACCTCCACATGACCCCACCAGGACACCCTAATAGGACAAAAGGTATTGGCCATTGTCTGCAAAGTGAGCATTTACTGATATCCTGGTCTAGAAGACTAACATAGGCCCTGTGCAGGCTGCAGCTGCCCATAATAATGAAAGGTAAATCGTCCAGAGCACCCTGAATGTCTCATGTTAGCAGAGTGTTGAGAGCCATGAAGATTCGCTCGGACTGGAACCTGGCTGGTTCCCACTCTATTCCAGCACTGCAGCTTGCCCACAGTGTTTTTTGTACTGCACAGTGCAGCCTTCTTACCAATGATTACTGACTGACCTGCGTATGCTGTGTATGCCTGGTACTAAATGGAAGTACACCAAATACATTTCTGTAATTCTGTCTAACTGTGATGTTGGCGTATCAGAGAATAACGCGATTATGCCAATTTGCGTAATGAAGTCATTTGGGGTAGGGAATTCCTGCCGTGAGAGCACGTTCGGCTAGCGTGAGCAGCTGCTCGCTCTTCTGTTTATGGTCTGATTCATTTAGTAATATTTTCTTAGTGCAATATGCATCACGTCCAATTTGAATACACTGGTGCATTCTGTGGTGAGAAACTAGAGCTAAATGCCAGTATTTAGTTGGAGGATAATAATTCTCCAAGTGAACATTTAAGGAGCGCTATCCCTGTTCTGTTGAATTTTGCGTTAAGCAAATGGAGCAAATTGCAGAATTACCCTTCTCACGTATTACTGTGGTATTTAGGTAATTTCGTCTGATTACGAGAGTTACACCCACCTTTAATGGTGTCCACCTACCGCATATTGAACCTGTATGCATGTTTATTTTTATTTTTGTTGAAGCTTTCTACAGTGTTTCGTCATAGTTCTTTGGAGGAGGATGAATGATATTATAAACATGAAATATTAGAATATGTAAGTGCCAAAACAGTCAGTAATGTGCAATAAAAAAGTAGTGAGATAAGTTAGTGTGTATACAAAAGTACAGATATTTGATAATTTGGTGGAGTGATTTATGCATAGAAATGACATTGAAGCTGTAAAGAGTCGATTCAGGGACTGATTCAAGGAGGTGAGCAGGACCACGGAGAGTATAGAAGGTGGTTTGAATGGGGGAGCTCTTGTATGGGGCGCTTTCCTTAGCGTTGTGTAAGTTGTTTAAAATGCTAAGAGCTGTCCTTCAGAATGTCTTGTTATGCATTCTTTGCTGAATTTTCGTATCTCAAGCACCAAGAACATCGTTTTTGGAGTTTATTTTTTCCAGATATGTGCTGTTTGGGAGGTAGGTAACTGGGGGTGTTGTGATGTACTGCTTATATCTGAAAGACTTCCAACCGCAGAAATGTTACCTTAGAATTATCCCCAGCCTGGACCCAGAAGTGTTTTCATGAGCAGGACTGCATGCCGGTAGGGTGCGTCGTTCGCCTCCACGGTGCGGCGGTGTCTGCACCAGAATTGACATGCATGGTACTTAGGCACCACCATAGCGTACTGACATCTGTCCTTTTCTTTCTGCACCAGTCGGTACAGATCCCTATAGGGCTATCCCCAATCACTTTGACTGTCTTTTTATCAAATATGTTTTGGACTTGTCTCCTTGTGTAGCAGGAAGGTCAACGAGGAAGGCTGGGTTCAAGCCATGCGGCACCTGTCCCAGGCAAATATCGGTAATGGGCCTGCACCTCTGTCGTCTTGAGCCTGACCACAGGGCCAAGACCTGCATTGATTGTCGTGCCATGCACCACAAGGCTTTGAGGAAACGATCCCTAAAGCTCCTTGCCATGCGACACTGCAATGGTCTAGTTCCCAGTCATGAGGAAGCTCCTGGGATCAGTTGTGAAGCAATCAATCTTTGCCTCAATGGTCCCTTTCCAGTAAGTCCCACAAGAAGAGCAAGCAGTCGAAGAGGCCTTCGATTTCACCCAGTCCATCAAAGTAATTTGACAAGAAAAGGTGTAGTCACTCGAGGCCTGGCTCTGCAGTTGAGCCGGAGTAACCCCCACCCAACTCAGAGAACTTTGAGGCCATGAACCTCCTATTTGGGTGGCCCATCCCTGCTGGAGCACCTTCAGGCCCTGGGAGTTCGGGAGAGCCTCTACTGGTTCTCCTCCAGCAGGTCCGACCTCTTTGCCAGCTTGCCCCTTGGATCCACAGATGGATCCAGACTGGTGATGGTCGAGCATATTTTGACATTCCCCAACGCCGGTCCTACTGTTGATGCTCCCGGTGCTCTCCAGCGCTGTTGTCATTCTTATCCTTGGCTCCGACCCGGAGAGGCGTTGCTCAAAGCAGATTCCAGCGCTTATGGGTGCCATTCCCTCCAGGACGGAGCCTGAGGCTTATACTTATGAGCTAAGACTTGGGGAATATTTGGAGGGCTACTGGGCCCTGAAGAATGCCGACCCCAATATGGACTGGTGCGAGGATTTGGTGGATGCCAGTGGACTGGACACCTCCCCAGATACTGGCTTGGTATCTCCTCCTACCATGGCCATGGTGGAGAGAGCCTAATTTGCTGTTTTGGTGAGAATGACTGCTGAGATCCTGGACCTTACGCTACGCGCTGTGACTGTCGATACAAAAATCAGGTGGCTCTCGATGGGAGGGGCTTTTAGTCTTGAGTGGAGCTGTGACCTCCTGTATGCCTCTCTGCCCATACCACTCTTCCCCAGAGTTCTCAAGAAGATCAGGAACAACCGGGCCCAAGTCATCCTTGTGGCTCTGAACTGGGCTCAGTTTCATTTCCAGAGCGGTTGAGGATGGCCATCAGTCCTCCGATCTGGGGGCCTCTTCTGGAGGATACTCTGTTGCAGCAGCAGGGGATGATTCTCCGGCTGAACCGGTCAACGCTCCACTTTCATATGTGGAGATTGAGCTGCGACATGTGGTAGTTTTCGATATTCCGCCCTAAGCCTGTAATGTCCTCTTGCTAGCCAGGTATCCCTGCACCCAGACTGTATATGCCTGCTGTTGGGGTAAGTTTGTGGCATGATGTGGAGATAAACAGGTTGACTCCCTTTCGGCCCCAATTTCTCAGGTCCTTCTGTTTATTCTCTCTTGCCCAGCAGGGCTCTTCTTTAGGTGCCTTAATGGGCTATCTTTCTGTATTCTCAATGTCTGTGTTTGCCTGATCAGCCATCCCTTTTCAAGTCCCATATTGTAAATAGGTTTCTAAAAGGTCTCCAACAGTAGTTTCTGCCCTTCACCCCTCATACCTCAACGCGACCTAATTTAGTTCTGACTTTCCTGATGTGCGATCCTTTTGCGCCACTACACAACTGTCTTATCAAAACAGCCTTTCTGGTGGCAACATTTGCCCAGAGTGTCGGTGAATTTCAGGCTTTGTCATCTAAGACTCGGTACCTCAACATCTTTCTGGACAAGCTGGGCCTTTGCAGTAGAGCTTCCTTCCTACCAAAGGTGGTCATTCCCTTTCACATAGGTAAGTCCATCACCCTGCCTACCATTTACCTCTACCTCATCATTCTAAAGAAGAGCAACTCCACTGGCTGGACCCAAAGAGAGAATTTGTTATATCTTGACTGCATAAGAGTTCCAGGAGAATGAACAAGTCTTCATGGGGTATGTTGGAGCCTGGAAAGAGAAGGTGGTACAAAAAGACTATCTTCTGTTGGATTAATATCTGCACTGCATTGGCCAAGGAGCAACCCCCTAGGGTATGCGTGCTCCTTCCACTGGAACCAAGGCTGTGACCAATGCGTTAGCATGCAGAGTTCTGCCACCAAGCGAAGTGGATATCTCTGCACACGTTTACCAAGCACTACTGCCTGGACAAAAATTCAATTTCCTGAGCAAATTATAACAAGTCCAGAACCTAAGTCCATGCAGTAGTGTTTTTCAAGTGTTCGTCCTTGAGCTTTTCAAGTGTTCGTCCTTGATCTTTTATTCGGTATCTTGTATCTTGGAAAGACTTTTTTATTTTAAATTATACTTCAGTTCTTCAATGATACAACCAACAGCCACAGTTCTTGCCAAGACGTGTTTCGTCCAATGGTAATAGCCAAAGACTTCATCAGGGCAATGACTGCAATATCTACGCAACACAACGAGTTTGGACTGCCTCTGTCATGGACAGCCTTCATCTGATTTGAAGGTCAATATGAAACCAAGTCCAGTACTTTCAGTCGCAAATATCAGTGTGATATCATCAATCAGTATCCGGTCACAATAAGAACAGCTGGAATCCTCAGAGTCAACGTCAAAGTGTAAGGGCGAGTAACGCCAAAATGTTCCATGGCGCAATGCCTGGACAGTCAGGTCCATAGGGATGGTTACTTTGCCAGTTTGGTCCTGTATGACTTTTGTGCGAAATGGTTTCCCTGACCCACATCCAGGAAGTATTGCTTGGGTATCCATTTCAAGGTAAGGAATTGGTGGCTAGCAGTCGCTAATAAATGAACAAGTTATTTACCTTCGGTAACTCCTTATCTGGTAGAGACTTATTCTAGCCGCAGATTCTTTACCGACCCACCCATCCTCTGCTCTGGGAACAGATTTCTATGGACAGCGTTGTTCCCCCTTTCAGAGCACTAGTTTTCTACACCAGTGGTCAGTGTTCTTTGACTCCCCGCTCCTGGGGTTCAAAGTCGTGAAAAGAAACTGATGTCATCGCGCTAGGGTGGTGCCTTTATAGGCACTGGGCATGTCACTTCTGGTGCAGACAATGCCACTTGGAGCTGAACGACGCCACCTACTTGAACACAGGAGTACTGCTCATGAAAAAAATTCTGGATCCAGTCTCAGGCCTGCGGATTCTAAGGTAAGGAATCTGCGCTAGATAGTGTCTACCTGATAAGGCGTTACTAAAGGTAAGTAACTTTGTTATGCATGCTGTTCGGAGTGTTGCACCTTCTCTCTGCAGGTACTAAGTTGAAAGACCCCAGGACAGGAGCCTGCAGGGGCTGAGTAGTGCTTGACCTCTGCGCCGTGACCCTTGCAGCCTTGTCCGGGCTTGCTGTGTGATGCTTGTTGGGATGTCTGGAGGAACCTAAGGGCACAATATTTAATGCGCTGCATCTTGTGATAGTCTGGAAACAGACCCACCCTGTGTTACTTCCCGGGGGCTCTCTCGGGGAGGCTGTTTACCTCTAGTGCTCCCTCACTGTGCTTCACACACATTAGGAGCGCGTGATAGCAGCCCTGCGTCACGCGCACGTGAGAGACTTGTGATGCTGCTTGTTTTTCATTCCCACTCGAGAATGGGTACTGGTGCCGACCTGGGGAGAAGGCCATCTCCGCAAGGGCAGGGCTTGAGGCGGGGGCACGAAGACCCTCTCACTGGGTGTGCTCAAGGCCTGCTGCTCCCTGGACCAGCATGGCGCGGAGGGGCCTTATGGGAGGAGAACGGGCCCTCCTGGTCCTGGGCCACGACGGCATAGTCCGATTGGGCTGCAGTGGGTGTGTCCTGGTGCCTCTGCTCCTGTCGCACGCGATAGCCACGCCCGTGTGTCTGTTTCGCACATTGAGTACACGTATCTGTGTGGCTTGGGTCAGTTTGTCTTTAGCAGCTCTAGAAAATGTTTTAATTCCGACCCCACGTTCCATGACGTGAACGAGTGATTTGCAGGGCAGGTCTACCCGACAGTGTTTGGGGAGTTGGGGGCAGGAAGGGGGTCTCGGCTCGCCAAGAACATAAGTGTGAAATGTCCCCACACAGCATCCCTTTCTTGCCTCGCACTCCTGCCGGTTCCAGCTCTCTTCTCAATTGTTGCTCAGTCTGGCTTTACTGACTCACCGTGCACTTATTTTCTTAGACCAGGATTTCTGAAGGTAGTATCCCGCCACTAATCTAATCTCCGTGGCGCCAGTTCGGTCTCGTTCTCTCTTTCTGTCCTCGACTGCCTCTCAGCAGCTCTGTGCCGCCCTTCTCTGTACCCCTCTTCTCTGTACCCCTCTTCTCTGTATCACCCCAACCCTTGCCGCATGCCCCTCTTCTTTTACGCACGCCTCCTCTCCGCTGCATCGCCTCTGGTTTGCGTACACTTGCATCTCTGTACTCCGATCTCCCCTCTTTGTGGTTCCTCTCCGTCGCTCTGAATGGCTCGGTGCCGTCCGCCCTGCTGCTGATGGTGTTATTTTCCTGTTCAAATTGTTCCTAGAGCAAATGTCCTTCTGTCGCCTAAGAGGACCTGTGTGGTGGAGCCTACAGCAGCGCCCCTCCGTGCTCACTGACCCCTGCAGGTGTATCCCTGTGCTTTCTCGGTGCACCCCTGCCCAGATGTGCGCCATGCGTCGCTTGTTCAAAGACCTGAATTCTAGCAGCCACTTCTCATCCAAGGACCTCATCCACGGACCTGTGCTTGATTTCCCGCGCGCAGGGATGCATTGCAGGAGAGCGCCTCGGATGCCCTTTTGTGCGCCATCAAATCACTGGACACAGTCGGTAAACAGAATTGCACAGTTGGCGACCACCACGCACGCTCAGGGTAATACATGCGCTACATAATACACTTATGTGCTGCCTGCACACCTCACCTGCTTAAGACCGTAGCATCAACACTGCACACTCCGATCCCGCTCCTGTCACACATTTCAGTCTCTTTACTGTGGCAACGTACAGAGCTCCACTGCTTTCTCATTGGCTGTGCACGGTATACATTCTACACACACCACATACAAGCACTGTACTGAATGGAAGCCAAGTAACCGCCGCGCACCCCCTCCCCCCATATGCAGGTTATTACATGTGGCAGGTAAAGTAAGGGTGATCAAAGGGTTAATGCTTCCGGGATAATTGTGTGTGGTGCAGGTCTCGGGCTCTCAAACAAGGGTAGGTGGCAGGGGATTGTGTGCAGCATACAGATGATATATTTGCAAAGATCTCGTTTCAGACCTCCTTGGTCTGATCAAAACCAGTCAGTGCTGATATCTTTGCAAATGTCTTGAGAGATTGTATTCTTTCTAATTCGGAAGAAGCTTCTGGTTATTGCCCATGCTCCCTTCCCGCCAACCCATTGACTGCAGAAGGAAAGCAAGTTTGAGCTTGTGCATAGTGATTTTTTAGTTTCACTCAGGCACAGCACAAGTGCTGCCTGTCAACAGGAGAGCACGAAGGCCGCACTCTGATGTAACCGCTGCTTCTTCGTGTGAGGTCTATTTTCAGAGTACGGTTGAGTGAGTGAATGTGAGGAGTCTGTGTGGAATGAACTGATGTAAAAGGGAGTGCATGCATGATCTAGGCATGAATGAGTCCATGGACAAATGACTGCTCGAATAGATGTGTGTGGCTGGGCGGGCAATATGAGTGAGTGCATGGAAGGCCACAGCAATGCCTCTATCCATGCTCTCTCGTGCCGGCATAGTCCTGATGGAGGATGTTGTCCGCTCGTGCCTCTACCTCGCTCACTTTTTCATCTAGGCATCCAGTCACTCACACATGCATTTATGCACAAATACCCACCCGCATGCCTCCCACCTTCACTCGCTCAGCCGTACACCCCATTCAGATACACTCACAACTCTCCTATCACTGCTTAACATTTTGTCATATAAGGTAGACCTACTGCCCTTGCTGTTTGTTTAATATCTACATGTGCATTTTAAGGTCTCACCCAGAGACTGGTTCGTTGTCTGTCCTATTGTGGACGATACTAATGGTTAGAGTGGGCTTTGGGCTAGCCTATCGTCTGACTTCCTTGTCCCTCTCATTTGCATGCCTCTTTCCACGTGTCTTTTCAGCCTTTGAGTTTGTCATTTCCTTGAGGACATCCTCCTTACCATACTTTGGAGTCAATAACGTGTTCTTCCATTGCTCACATTCAGAAAACCACTTTTTCTTTTACCTTTAGCGCACGTCATTAGCAAAAAGCATTTTTGTTTTTGCTAATTCTGGCTAGCATTGATAAAAAGCATTGGCAAAACAAATGGATCTGAAGTGGCGGCCCAGACAAGAGGCCTATGCTCGTATACTCTGCAGTAGTTGTGGTCCTGTTGTGTGCTTGCACAGGTTATAGTACACAGCGGATTGGTCCAAGCACCAGATGCAGATGTCACCCGTTTGCAGCATTTACAACTGACGTCTGAATCTTTGCTGGTTTGCAACCTTCTGCTTTACCAAGTTTAACTGTGTCTGAAGAGTCATTCCTTTCATGTACAGTTATTCACAGCCTGTGACTGTTCACCCCATTGTTAGGAATGGCAACTAATGCATTTTCTCCCTTGTTGAGAATTCCTTCATTCATGGGTTTCTTGGCGCTAAGTGTACCGTGCCACTGAAGCAAAGCGATAAGCAAGCCTCGTATCCCAGGAACAGATTCCTTTTCCCCAAATAACACTTCACTGGATAGAAGAGGGTGGCCTGTGAAGAAAGTAGATCGAGTACTTAATTAAAATATATATGACTAAAAATTAGTTAAAACACACCAACCATAAAAGTTCATTCAACACCTTATGTAGTTATAGGCATTGCGTTTTATAAAACAAAACATTTTACAAAGTAAAATTCAATTTTTTTTGTTATAAAACATACTTGATAGTTTCCATATAGTCCAGCTTCAGCTCTTGCTTAGTAGCATAAAACGTTATGCATTCTCCAAAATCGAACACAACCACGTTTGTCAAGTGCAACCAGCGGCTTCAGTGCATCACGATATGCCTTAATGGCGGGTTTTAAAAACTGTAGCTCTGAGAAGGTTTTCAATTGGTTTAAAAATGTTGGGCATGTCAGTTGCGTGTGCTTCTGGTAAATCCTAGAGTAGTGCACAAGCCACATGTCCACAGCTCAGACGTGGGTTTATAACGTAGTGAATTGTAACATCTCTAAATGTTTATAGTGAGGAGACGAGTCTTTGATGTCAAGCTGGTAAACCGGCGCTGGCAGCCCTACCACTTTCTTCATGAAACCAAATCATTTAGTCACACTGTACTGCTGGGTGCTGCTGCTACGTGCAATAGTACCTCTAACTTTCACTCTGGCCTTACAATGATTCTAGCAATGTATCGGGTCTCTGCACCTAGTATCAACTCTTGGATTAGAGAAGATTTCAGAACTATTTTGCAGTTGGCTTCCAGCCTGTCAAATTTCTCAGCACCAAAGGGTTCCGTTCAACCTCGTACAAGATCAGCGGTTCGATCTTGCCTTTTAATGGCTTTCAGTGCATGTTCTATGGAGCGCACCCGAGATGAGGCCCCTCAAGCCCTGGCTGCTAAAGTAACTTCTATCATCCCAGTGAACAGTATTCCAGGTTTGTAGAGTCCGATTATGCACGACCCCTTCAGAATATTTCTGCAAGCCAATACCAGAGCAGGGAGGCCAGCCTCCAGCCTCCGGTGATGACGTTTTGCAGCAGTATGCATGATCTGCCTTCATTACCTTGGATTCAAAGCGCTGCTCCACAGGCAGCAAAGTTAGATAGTGCAGTTGGCGAGAAATTGGTCCAACTTCCAGATACCCAATGGCAGGCCGCAGCAGCGCGGTGAGCAGCTGTGGCTGGCTGGCACTGCAGATGGTGGGATGATTCAAAGTAAAGGTCACTGCCCTAATCCAAGCGAGATGTGACGGGCGCAGTCACCGCTGGTGCACGTGGCAGGTTAGAAAGGCCAGAAAGATTATCACTGGCAATGACATCGGAGCCGCTTTCATCACTTCTTTGGCAATCAACAAGTGGTGCAAGAACTGGAAGGTGCATTGCAATGAATACTATTTTATATAAAAATAGCTTCGCTTCTTTTGGGGGTGTTGGAGGAGACTCCATATTCTCAGCCAGCTCTCAAGTTCTTTGCCTTACCAATTCAATTTCAATTTTCAAAGCTTTATTCGACAGCAGTCATAAAAGCATTTTGACCCTAACACTATACAATAAATACTAATCTAAAATACTTTCATAAAAACACGTATTAAACAATTTATGCTGACGAAATTGATATAAGTATAAAAATCATTCCATTACAATCTTTACATTTGATAAAAAAGAGAAACATAGTTGCCATAAATCATTAGGTTGCTTTACCCAGTAACATACGTGTGCGGATAACCCATGCCCAACCGAGGAATTTAGCGACTGCAATTGCAAAATAAGGTGTGCGGTCTGTTTCTAGTATTCTGAGTGCAACTATTTGCCTGCGAGTCCCCAGATTGAGACACACTGGTTTTAACCATTTGCGGCGTGGACCTTCATATATAGGACAAGCAAACAACACATGGGAAACCTTCTCAATTTGATCTTTACAGTGGTAGCAGTGTTCATCCCTTGTTGGTGACCAGTGTTTTGTGAAAGCATTGACTGGGAGGGTTCCAAATCTAAAATGGAAATACAACTTTCTGTCATGTGGCTTTTCAATGATGTCCCAATAGGTTTCACACAGTGGGGCCATTTTGATGTCTAGGAAACGGCCAGTTAGATTGGAGCTACATCCAGAACGATAGGCTGTAGAGTATACCATCTCCCAATAAAGTTTCTTTAAGTTTGCCTTGGTAGGAAAACATGACGTATCCATGTTTCCCCAGAGATGGTCTAACTTCCACTTGGCCAGCAACCCCCGTAGTTCCTTTAGCCACAATATGGTGTGTAAACGATCCATAGTGATAACGTCAGCCAGTGCTGCAGCATAGTGGGAAAGTTCCGGGGTCACCATTAGGCGTCGCCAATATAGCAGGGGGCGCAGGCGAGCTAGGTCCTCTACACTTTTCCTTCCCAGGTCATACAATAAAGGTACAATAGGGGTACTTTGTGGGGCCATTACTAACCGCCGTAGAAACCTGTTCTCTGCTAATGACAGATTTTTTAGATTAGAAAATCCCCATTATTCTGCACCATAGAGGGAAGCGCTAATTACCTTCATGTTGTAAATCTCAAGGGCACAGTTCACTGGTTTAGTCAGCGAGGCTCGATGTTTAAGTGCTACTACGCCTGCTAGCTGATTAAACTTTAGAACTGCCGTGTCAATATGAGTATCCCATCTCATGTTGCCCTGGAGTGTTATACCTAAGTAGGTAAAAGCCTCTACCTGTTCTAAAGGGATGCCATTATAGGTAATTACACTTTTGTATGTCGACCTTTGGTTCATGCACATGAATTTTGTCTTGGAAGCGTTCAGTTCTAGTCCACGAATCTCACAGAACTCACCAAAAGCATTGACTGCCTTTTGCAAACCGCTTGGGGTGCGGGAGAGTATTAACGTGTCGTCCGCAAACATGAGGACTGGCACGTGGGCACCAGCCAATATTGGAGTGTCTGTCGGAGTTCTTTTTAAATAATCCACTATGCCATTAATATAAATTGAAAACAGTGTTGGGGCCAGGACGCACCTTTGCCTCACACCACACTCGACAGGGAAGGGCTCAGTTACTTCGCCCTGGGCACCCCACCTGATTTTGGCATAGTTATTTTCGTGCAGACGGACCAGAAGTGTAAGGAGTTCTGGGCTTATACCGGCTTCATCTAGAACCCTCCATAGCTTTGGTCTTGGAACTAGGTCAAAAGCTGACTTCAAGTCAACAAAGACAGCATAGAGAGGACCGTTTATCAAGGTCACATTCCTCTAGTAAAGGGCGATAAAATAGAAGACCTGGTCGATGGAACTAGTTAGGGGGCGGAAACCCGCTTGGTATGGGGACAAGATGTTATTCTCCGCTATCCATGTTTGCAGCTTATTCTGCACTAATCGGCCCATCAGTTTTTGTGCTGAATCTATGAGACTGATGGGTCTGTAATTGTTTGGGAGTGATTTGTCGCCTTTTTTAAATATTGGGATTATTTCCGCACCCTTCCAGGAAGACGGTACTTATGCGCCTAGGGCCACTGAGTTGGCTAACCATACGAAATACTGGCACCATGTTTCTTGATCACTTAAAGACATCTGCAGGGATGCCATCCATACCTGGCGCTCTCCCTCCTGTCACACAATCCAAAGCAGTGCTAACATCATTCACGTCAAATACTTGATGGTTGTAATAGACGGTTGGTGGCAGAGAATAGCTTTCCGACGCCAGGTTACAAGCATATTGGGGCTTAAAAAACTCTATCCACTTGTTTTTGGGAACATGGTTTTGTGGGGGGGGCAGCAATTCCGCCCCTATCCCATTTTACGGTGGCCCAAAATTGCTTTGGATTTTTGGCCGCGCATGCAAGCTTCAACTCGCCCCAGTATTCCTCATCCCACTGCCTCTTGGCTAGTTTTAATGCATTTCTGTATGAGTCCCTAGCCTTCCTTACTATTTCAGAGTTCCCCACCCTAAGTGCACTACTCAGGTTCTGGCGAGCTATTCTGCAGTTTTTGTCATACCACCCCTGCTTTGGTTGGTTTTTCATAATCTTATTTGACTTTGTTGTTTTTAAGAAGAATCCCTGCAGTCTATTAAAAAAATTGATATGGGCCTCTATCAAAATTTCTGGGAAGTTAGGTTTGTTAGCAAGAGGTCTTAAATTGTTTGTTTCCTCTAGTACTACTCTCTTAAGCTCACCAACCCTTTCAGGATCCTCTACTAACTTCCCCCATTTTAAATGTCGTTGATTGTTTGAACATACAACGTCTAGGGTCTCCCTGTCTTCCACGTTGCTTACTCCTATGACCTCTTGGTAAGATTGAAAAACCAAACAAAGAGGATTGTAATCACTTTCAACCCCATTTACCACAGTCATGTCTAGCAGTTTACCCCAATCCCTGTTGTCCACCAAGAAGTAATCTATTCTGCTGGATGCCCTGCCTTTGTCGAATGTATTACTCCCTTGGCGATCAGACGGTGTACGCCCATTTGCAGCTCTCAGGCCCCTTGCTAGACATAGGCTTTTGGTTTGGATAGCCACAGCACTCCATCTATTAATCGTGGCCACCTCAAGCTGGGGAATTCCCCATTTACTGTCTTCCTCCTGGGCAAGATACTTATCCTCTTCTCCCAGAGGTTCAAAGGTGGTATTAAAGTCCCCCCTACAATAATCGATAAATCCATTGGCAACGCTTCCAACTCTTGGTCAAGGATGGATATAACTTCAGAGGCCCCCCCCCCCCCCCCCCCTTCACTCCCCTACCATATAGATTGAAAACAGCCAACCCTTGACCATTATCCCATTTTATATTTACTTCCAGTATATCATGTGTTGCCATGAACCTTTGCTCTATTGTACAGTGTAATGATTGGCGGATCCAAATCAACAAGCCGCCTGATGGGCATCCTTTTGGATTTTTTATGGCCGGAATATAAATATTTAGATATCCCTGGTGATAGACTGGTATCAAGGACCAAGTTTCCTGTAGTAATATAATATCATGCTGGTCAATGAAATCACACAGTTCAGGAGAGAGCAATTTGTTCGCTACGCCAGCAAGATTCCATGAGATAAAGGTGAGCTTGGATTTATCAGTGTTTAGGCCATCTTGTCCAAGGCAAGTAGATTTTATTGAATTCTCGAAATGTGGGGGTAGATAGAGGGGCACTATTATTGGGGGGGGGGGGGTGCTTAGGGAATTAGATATTTGGGACTCAGATGCCAAGCCAGTTTCCTTCTCAGAGCCATGTTCTATATGCCTTTCAGGGACGTCCGTCCCCCCTCCCCTGGTGAAAGTATCAGGGAGTCCCCTATTATTTCCTACTGGTAACGTGGCCAGTGAATGCTTACTTTTAACAATACTTGGGCTATTGATCACCTTGAGGTTGTTTTCATCCGTGAGAGTGCTACATTCGAGTCAATCACACTCATTCAAATTAGACAATGCTTCATATCTATTTACAAAGTGCAAACCCCATTCACTACCTTGACCACCCCTTGCCTTTCTCTTAGGTACAACAGACCATTTGGTCCTTAGCACGCCTGGACTTGCAATAATTCCCCTTCTACTGTAGAAAAAATCAAGGGTGAGTGGGATTATTTCTGCAGTTCTATGTTGTGGGGGAAACCGATTATGTAAGATGTTGGGCAATACGTCTGGCCCTATGAAATTCCTTACCACACAGTCACCAGCAAATCTTTTCTGGCTGTTCCCTATCCATTCTACTCTTCTAGCTGAGACTAGTTCATCTGAGAGCTGTTGCTTACCCCACAGCGACATGGACATATTATTAGACAACCAGTGGAATGCTTTGCTTAATAAGGATTGGGGTGATTCTATCTGCCCTGATTTCAAGGGTGGCACATTGGCCAGAACCAGCACCAGGGGGACGCCTCAACTATTAGCTCCACCGGGCCAGGCTCTAAGCTAGAGACATTACGCCCCACTGGTCTAGATTGGGGGACCCTCTGTAGGTTGGCCACTCACTCCTGAGGATAGATGTGAGATGAGGGGAGGATTCGTATCTTGCATCTCAGCTCCCCCCTCCACAGCCCCTTCCGTTTTTCCATGGTCGTCAATTTTGCTTAACACCTGGTTTGGTAAGTCACCTATACTATCACAGGTGTTCTTTAGCCTTACCTGTAGTCGCCGTCCTCCACACCCTCGGTGTTCTCTCAAGTCCATTTAATGTCTGCACAAGTAGAACCCAGAGAGCTGTTGACCTCTCCTGGACAGTGGAACCATGTCCAGTAGGTTGAACAGGAAAGCAAGTGTTGTAAGGATTGGGCAAAGTGGGCTCTGGCCCAGGGCCCCAGCCTTTGAGGGGGCCTCTGAGAGCTAGTTCCTTTGTGCAGAGTTTTGCCTTAATGCCTTTCGATAATTCTTAAACAATGTGTTTAAAACATCTTTTTCTATTTTTAATGTGGGTGATGTGTGAGTCTATTATAGACATTTTGCAGAGAAATGTTTGTGTTTCTTGCAGCATCCATAAAAAATTATTGTAGATCAAAACACAAACTGGCTTATGAGAACTAGGAGGATGTCAGATTATTGGCAGTAATTAGTGAGGAGCTGCTGTTAAGATATTTAAAATACCCGTCCCTATCCCCAAATATATTAGATGTACATGCATTTAGAATTTGGACCAGTGTGCATGTGCAGTGTCGTGACCTGGCCAAAAGAGGGCCAGAAAGAGCTGAATAAGGCTCATAAACTCAAAGCTGTTATGAACAGGGACCCCCAATATACTTTTGGCCCATGCCCCCCAAAATCTCAAGCTGTCCATGTGCATGAAAGGGGACACTTGGAGGTAGAACAGAGTTGAGAAATCATAAGCAAGAGAAGCTCACCCAGAAATAGAGTAACAAGTTGAGAGACGACAAGAATTAAAGGCATTGCACTCAGTTGTGGTTCGTGTTTAGCGGCAGAGTCAAGAGGCAAGGACTCGACACTCGCCTTCTGCTCGCCCGTTTTCCTGAATGTCAAAACCTTTCTGTGGGATTTGTACTGTTATAATTCCTCTGCTAAACTGTGCTGTTTTGAGAGACTTTACCTTGCTTCTTCTGCTTCTGGCCTGTGGTGCTGGTGGGCCTTGCAAAATGCACCCCCTCGATAATTGGCTGGTGTAGAACATTGCAGCTGGGAAGCAGTCCAGCCTGTTTCTTGATGTTCAGTGGAACTAACTACATTAAAGGAGGTGGTCTGTTGACCATTAGTGGTATGTCTACTCAGTGGATGTAGTGGTGCCAGTTGGTTACATTGCAGACTGGTGCAGTTCTACCAGGTCATCTCCTCCAAGTGAGTAGGACTGACGAACCTCAAAAGCATACGTTTTCTTGTGGATTAAGCAGACGTATGGTACGCTTTATGGGATTTTAATGTTTTCCCAGCTTTTTTCCTTAACTATATATATATTCAAAGCATGCATGGCTCTTCTCAAAATCTGTTTAATCTAGATTACAAGCAAAGAAGCAGATGTCTGTAACTCCTCTCCCACTCCACCTGAATGTGGTGCTTAGGGCCACATCTAAGCCTCTTTTCAGTGCACTCTTACATAAAGAAAAGTGATATGAGCGTTGGATAATAAACTATTTGAAGCTCAAGGCTTTCAACGTCAGGTATAGGTAGTCTCTGAGGGTAAATAGGGTTCAAAGAAGAAGAGTATTCCAAAGAATGGCTTTCCTCTTGTAAGGAAAAAAGGAAGCGTAACTGAGAAATGCTGCCTCTTCTAGAGTTAAATTGGGTTCTAAACAGAATGTTGTCTGCCACTAGCCTAGTTCTCAGATGTCTCAAGGCAGTCTTCTTCACAGCCTGTTCCTTATTTCCAAAAGCTGCAGGCAAGAACACATTTATCGTTCTCTTCTGATAATTTTCAGACTGAAGCCTTTTGTAAAATCAACCTTGATATTTCCCAATCTGTAAATCCGCTCCCCTTGGTGTGCCATCAGGAGCTACTTGTGAAGTATGTTTCCACAAAGAAGTCCATGTGATTTGGGGTGTCTTGGTGTGGTGCCTTCTTTGGTCCTGTCAAAAAAACGCTCTAAGATTATAATTAAAGATTAAAGATCTTCAAATCTGCAAAGACGTGTTGTGTGTTTTAGGGGCTATCTTTGGCAGAGCACCCTCCTTTTAGCCTTACATTTGAGTCTTTGATTCATATGAGGCATTAGAATGTTCTAGTAACCATGCACCCATGAGAGTAATGGATAATCTGTTACGCATAGACTTCACTATTGATTTCTATATGAACTTATATTTGCTAAATGCTAGTTGTTCGGATACATCTCTGTGGAAGGAGAACTCCAGTACCCTTTAGGTATATCTACTGAGGAACAAACTTTAAAAGCTATGATCAAAATAGCTCTAGTGGAGCTAGAATTGACTCTGGTCATTAGAGATGTAAAAAATCTTGCAGGATGCCTATTTCCACATCCCTATTCTGAAGTTGCATCTGAAGTATCTCCGATTTATGGTAGGGTCTCAGTACTACCAATTTGCTGTCCGCCCGTTCGGTCTCACTTCCGCACCACATGTTTTCACAAAGGTGATGGTGGCAGCACATCTCAGAAGTTCAGGGATTCTGGTTTTCCCCTATCTGGACGACTGGCTACTCAAAGCAAGGTCGCCAGAGATGGTGCTGCGTCACTTGCAGGTAACAATGCGACTGTTCAACTTGAGTTTCTCAATAAATGTACCCAAATCTCATCTGGTGCCCTCTCAGGGCAGCCTGTTCATAGGGGCAGTACTGGACACTTCTGTGTTGAGCTTTCACACCTCCGCAGAGAATTCTCGACATCCAGAAGATGATTCCTTTGTTTCGCGATGGAGCAGTTGTTCCAGTCCTGAAGGTTCTCCGCCTGCTCAGTTTGTTCACTTCCTGAATACTGTTGGTCAACCATGCATGCTGGCATATGAGGGCACTCAAGTGGTGCCTCCTCTGGCAGTGGTATCTCCTCTGGCAGTGGTATCAGCACAATGGAGATCTCGGGGATAAGGTCAGAATCTCCAGAGAGACTGCAGCGGAGCTGTCTTGGTGGAGTGTGCCAGGCAACCTGTCTCAAGGAAAGCCATTTCAACCACCTCCACCGGTGGCCAAAGTAATAATGGATGCCTCCACTCTAGGGTTGTGTACTCATCTGGGAGATCCGAAGTTCAAGGGCCTTTGGTCTCCATTGGAAAAGTTGCTCCAAATCAACCTTCTGTAATTGCGGGTGATGAGTTTGTCTCTCAAGTCCTTTCTTCCCTCCCTTCGCGGTCAGTCGATTCAAGTCCTGACTGACACTACTGGCATGTGGTACATCAACAAACCGGGAGGGGTAGGGTCGTATCGTCTCTGCAGAGAGGCTCTGTGACTGATCTTGGGCTCAGCTCCATCAGATTTGTGTGCTAAATGTGCGTGCGGACAGTCTCAGTTGACAATACTCTTCATCACGAGTGGTGGCTTCATCTGGAGGTGGTCCATCACATCTTTCGGATGTGGGGGTTTCCTCGGTTGGACCTTTTTGCAACTCAGGAGGACGCACACTGCCTGTCTTTCTGCAGTCTTCAGTATCCGACGCAGGGAGTGTTGGTAGACGCACGTCAATTGGATTGGAGCTCGCAACTCCTCCAGAGCTTGCACCTTTATACCTGGAGATTGAACGGGGCAACCTGAGTTCTTTCTCTCTACCACCGGATGTGTGGATGTTATTTTATCATCCAGGAGACACTCCACCAAATCTATTTATTCCTCTATGTGGTCCAAGTTTGTGAAATGGTGTGGAGAGAGGCTGAGACCCCCATTGTTATGAGGTTCATTAAGGGTCTCACCAATAGGTTTCCTCCCACTCCCTTCATTATGCCTCATTTGGATTTGAATTTAGTACTTCATTCCCTCATGGGTTCTCCTTTTGATGAGCCTCTTCATAGTTGCCCGTTGAGGCTGCTTACTTTCAAGACTGTTTTTCTGATCACTATTACCTCAGCCAGGAGGGTAAGTTGGCTTCATGCTCGTAGTTCTAAACCTCCGGTTTTAACAATTCATGCAGAAAAGATGGGTTTCAGGACCAAGGCTGCTTTCCTGCCTAAGGTGGTCACTCCTTTCCATCTAGGACGTCTATTATCTTACCTACTTGGTATCCTCACCCTTCCAAGAAGGACAGACTTCACCGCCTGGACCCTAGGAGGGCTGTCCACTTCTACCTGTACTGAACCAGGGACCTAAGACTGGATGACCAGCTGTTTTAGGGCTATATTGAAAGCTGTCCACAAGCTAACACTCTCCAGGTGGATCATCTTGTGCATCAAAATCTGCTATGCCTTGGCCAAGAAGTAGCTGCCTGAAGGTATTCGAGCTCATTCCACCAGAGCTAAGTCATCATCTTCTGCTTTGGCTAGAGGTGTTCCTGTTGTGGACATCTGCAAGGCGGAGGCTTGGGCCTCCCTCCCTACCTTTGCAAAGCATTACTGCTTGGATTCGGAGGTTAGGAAGTAATGCCATTTTGCACACTCTGTGCTGCATGATTTTTGTATACTGCTTATACGTGTGTTAAGTTGTCGGTCGGTCTGCCCGTTCCACTCGAGGGCATGGAAAAAAATGGGTGGAACTGACATCAGCACGCCGACTAGTTCTTCTTATGGCTCCGGTGATGAGACAGAGTTGCGAGTGGAGCTGTGCTTTTGTGACGTCCTCGTCAAGCTGTGCAAGCTTAGAAAAGAATTTCTGTGGAATGTTGGTGGAGGAGTAATTCAAAAGGTGAGGAATCCACGGGCAGATACTGTATCCACCAGAAAAAGCGCTACCGAAGGTAAGTTACTTGTTGTTCTCACCAAAAAAGTCTTGCTGTACCAAACAGGCAAAGTGCCCGTCCCTACAGACCTGACTGTCCAGCCTAAGTGTTCTGTGAACGTGTGCAGAGGCCCACATTGCTGCCTGACAGATGTCCTGCACAGTACTCAGCGTGCCAACGCAGTGGTCACATCCTTGGATCTAGTGGAATTTGCACTGAAGCTCTCAGGTGGTTGCTTTTTGGCCATTGCGTAGCAGATTTTAATGCAGAGCATGAGCCATTAGGAGAAGGTCTGCTTCTGCATGGCCTTTTCCCTCACTCACTGTATGTGGCCTGGTGCCAAAAAGGCCACCAGGACTCCAACACGCACAATAAAATTAAATACTCCTTTTGTCCTTTTCCCTCACTCAGACGTACCCCTCTAAGAGTTGGTCGTCCATCTGGAACTTTCTTGTGTATTCAAGGTAGAACAACCTGTTCTTTTTGGATCCAGTCGGTGAAGTCGCTCCTCTTGTTTAGAGGGATGTGGTGGAGCTTAAAAAGTAGGCAGGCCTACATGAAAGGGAGTGACTACTTTATTCGGAAAGAAAGCTCTAGTTTGTAGAACCACATTGGCTGGGTAGATGTTCAAGAACAGATACTTGGATATGACACCCTGAAGCTCATTGACCCTCAAGGTAGATGTTATTGCCACAGGAAAGAAGTTTTGATGGTAAGGAGCCTTAGAGGACAGGTGTGCAAGGGCTCAAAAGGAGCATACATCAGGAACGTCAGGACTTGATTAAGGTCCTACTGAACCACTATGTAGGGTGAAAGAGGAAACCTATGTTGCAACCCTTTCAAGAACCTATGTACAAGAGTTGATTTGAAAAGGGATGGCTTGTCGGGCAACTGCAGAAAGGTAAAGGATAAAGAGAAGGACCTTAGAGGAAGTTAGGTGGGGTAGAAAGAGGATCAAGCTGTTTCTCAGCACACCATGCTTCAAACTTGCCCCAATGGCAGGTGTACACCGTTTTGGTGGAGGGACACCTGGCTGACAAGATAACATTGAAGACTTGGGATTTAAGGTCGAAAGCTGTTGACTGTCTGCTCAGTCTCCATACAAGGAGATGGAGCGTTGATGAGTTTGAATGTAAAACCCTCCCCGGCTGCTGCAACAGAAGATCCTTCCTGAGGGGCAGCCTTGTCGGAGGACCGATGGCCATGCTCAACAGCTCAGGATTCCAAACCCTTTGAGCACATTCCGGAACCATAAGGATGACTTGAGCCCAGTCGTTCCTGAACTTCTTGAGAACTCTGGGAAAGAGTGGTATGAGTGGAAAGGCATAGAGGAGACCTGAGCTCCACTCGAGACGGTGTCTCAGAGCGAGAGCTGCTTTGGAAACTCCAGTGTGCAGATCTGCTGACATTGCACATTCTCAGCAGTCTCAAACAGAATTAGCTAAGGCTCCCCCACTGCTAAGAGACTTTACACAACCTGTGACTGTAGATGCCACTTGTGATCCGCTAGGCATCTTTAGCTGAGTTTGTCGTCCCTGGCATTTAGAGTGCCCACCAAGTATTAAACCACCAGGGATATGCTTGACGTTCCAGCCATATCCAGAGATGCTGCGCCTCTTGACCAAGGTTCCATGTCCCTGCTTCGCTCTGTCTGTTGCAGTACCACATGGCGGTGTTGTCTGTGAACATCTGATAAGAGACATCTAGCTGCAAATTCCTTACCATAGAATTTCACAGGTACCATACTGGATCCAGAAGATTTTGCATTGAGTAATACCCTTGCATGCCAGTAGGTGGCATCAGTTGGCTCCGTGTGACGTCTGCGTTCGTGCTAGAAGGGACGCTTTCTTTAGCGTATGGAACCTGAATGTCAGGTCGATGGTAAAACTTCACCAAGATATCTCTGACCTGATAGGTAAGGAGTCGCCGGATGTCTTCTGTGTGACGGAGACCTGGTTACAGGAGACCGACATGGCCGTTATCAACTTGGCCTTCCCGCCCGAGTATTCGGTTTATACTCTTAACCGAGCCTCTAGAGGAGGGGGAAAAGCGCTTGCGGTCAAATCCTGCTACCCGTGCGACTGGCGAGGGCAAAAAATTATTGGCTGTGAAAGTGCGTTGTTTAAGATCTCAATTCCGCCCAATTTTGCCTTCTCGGGCCTATTGATTTATCGTCCCCCTGGTAGCGATGTGGCTTTCAGGGAGGCCCTCCCAGATGCTATCAGCACGTTGGCAGCAGGCTGCTCCAATTTCTCCATTCTTGGTGACTTAAACCTCCACTACGACAACCTGATCATACCTGCGGTAAACAGCTCTGTAGCCGATCTCGAGGCTCTTCAGCTAGTTCAGTTGGTGTTGCAGCCCACCCATGTAGGCGGTCATACCTTAGACCCTTTTTTTACAAATCTGGCAGAAGCTAGTATCTCCATTCCATCTCCTTTGGCCTGGACTGACCATTATTTGGTGCGTATCCAGTGTCCACTGGATGAGCCGCCCCGTAAACCCACGGTTTGCTCTATTCCTAGACGGTGTTGGAATAAATTAAAACTCGATGATTTTTACCATCTTTTGTCCACTGGCCCGCTAGGCCCAGTTGAAACCGTGGATGTGGGCTACGACCGCTTCTGTGAGTGGGTTACCAGGGCCCTTGACTCCCTTATTCCGTTAGTTTCGTGTAAATGTGGGTCAAGGGACCCGAGCCCTTGGTACGATGATTCGCTGCGGGCGCTCAAAAGCACCTGTAGGCGTGCTGAGCGGGATTGGCGCAAAACTTATGACAGCGATAAAGTTTTGTATTTGTCCGCCGTAAAACTTTACCATCGAGCAGTTTGCAGAACCCGTGCGGCTTATTACGCCCAGCAATTTCGTACCAGCACCAACCCCTTTAAAACAATTTTTAAGGCCCTGAAAGACCTCATAGCTAAAAAGGTGGTAGCGAATCATCAGGGTTCCATTTCACACTGTGAAACCTTGGCGGCCTTCTTTTTGGAAAAGGTCCATGCCATCTATAGAGCCTTTCCTACGGTTGTACCTTCTGTCGGTAGACCTCGTAAGCCCCCAATTCTGGATGTTTTACATTCTTTCCCGAGTTTAACACCGGAAAGCTTTGGAAAATTGGCTCAGCAGGTCAAGTCTGGGTCTCCGGCCGACCCTTTACGGCCAGCTCTGTTCAGAGACCTAACATCTCACGGTCTCTCGCCGGTTCGCTCTCTGATTAACACCTCATTAGCATCCGGCCTGGTTCCCGTGAAGTGGAAACAGGCGTTAGTTATGCCCATCCTCAAGAAACCAACTTTGGATGCTGGTAAACCTGAGAACTACCGCCCAATCTCACTTCTCCCGTGGCCAGCCAAAGTTGCTGAGGCGCATGTTAATTCTGTCCTCTCGGACCATCTTCTACAGGCTAACATCTTAGACAGCACGCAGAATGGATTCCGTGCGGGGCATAGCACGGAGACAGCTCTACTCTATATGGTGGAGCACCTGCGCTCCGTGCTTGATGCGGGTCAAACGGCGGCGCTGGTGCTATTAGATCTGAGCGCCGCCTTCGACACCGTTTCCCACCCGATCCTTCTGCTACGCTTGGAGGAAGCTGGCGTTACCGGCCCTGCACTCCAGTGGTTCCGTTCTTTCCTTGCCAACCGATCTTTTTGCGTGGCCGTCCCACCCCATCAGTCCAAATTCCATCCTCTGGATCTTGGGGTCCCCCAGGGCTCCTCGCTGAGCCCCACGTTATTCAATCTATACGTGAGAACGCTGGCTGAGGTTGTCAGGCACTGGGGTTTGACCATGGTGTCATATGCCGACGACACTCAGCTAGCGGTTACGATCAGCGGGGATGCGGATGTGGATGCCCCTAGATTCCAGAATGGACTTTGGGCGGTCGCCAGCTGGATGACTTCCAACTGTCTCCAGTTGAACGCAAATAAGACGGAAATTATGATCTTTGGCAAGCATACAGAACTCTGGGGGGACAGGTGGTGGCCGTCGGATTTGGGTCCTACGCCAACTCCGGTCGCTGAGTTAAAAAACCTTGGGGTGTGGCTTGACCCAACTCTCACCTTTGTCTGCCATACTAAGCGCACGGCGGCCTGCTGCTTTGGCATCTTGCGTGGACTACGTCCCGTATTAAAAATTTTTGATGCTACCACCAGGCAACTTGTGATTCAGGCAACGGTGATCTCTCGGCTCGATTATGCCAGCTCCCTTTTAGTGGGATTAAATCAGGCCGAAATCACCCACCTGCAGCGTGTACAGAATGCAGCGGCGAGGGCTGTCGTGGGCTTACCCAGATTCTGTCCCACAACTAATACTTTGCGTACCCTGCATTGGCTACCGATTGTGCGAAGGATCCAGTTCAAGGTTCTCTGTGTAGCCTATAAGATTCTCAAGGGATCCCCTGCCTTGATTCTTTCTAACCTTTTGTCCCGCTATGTCCCGGTCCGTGCCTTAAGATCTTCGGACCTAGAACTTGCGGTCGTCCCCTGTTTCAAGCGCTGCCGGCCGCTCATTTCAAGTATGCGCTGCAGTGTTGTGGAACTCCCTTCCCCTTGAGATCCGTGCCCTCAGGGGCTTGCTCTCTTTTCGTCGAGCTGTTAAAACTTTTCTGTTTCCTTAGACTTTTCCTTTTATTCTGTCCAGTTGTGTTGTGTTGCTACCTTGTCGGGCGCCAGGACGCTCCTTTGCTGGAGCATCTGTGCGCGTAATAAATAAGTTTAACATAACATAACATGTCCGAATCACTCCTAGACGCCACCTTGTCGCGCCTAGGAGTGGGGGATGACTGAAGACAATACAAGCTATAATGGGGGTGCATATTTGCTGAAGCTCTCCTACCGACGCATGTCCTCCTTTACTTTGTTTCTTTAGTTTTATAGTGCCTCCACTTCACTTTCGCATCATCCAAGTCATGAAGCTGTTAAGTTGTTCCAGCTATACCTGAAGCATTTTGTAGCTCCTCTCCTAGTGCATTTATACACAGCAATGTCTAAGCAACAAATATGGGATATGCTTTTCTTTTAGTTTACTAATAAGGCATTTTTTTTAATAATAATGCAATTTATTTATTTCGGGGTTTATAGCTCTCTGCGACTGATGCCGTAACCCCATATATTCTCAGACTGTCGCGAGCCCCATTATTTGCCAGCCTGGAACAATGTTGTGCATGACATTAAGGTGTATTGTATTTTAGGACATTTAGTCACAGTGCGGTTACATCCTAGAGTAAGTCTCTACCTCTTAGTTCTCATGATGAGAGTCTTGACCATGGGTAGAATCTATCCCGTGGGTCTGCTAAGTATTTTTCAGTTCCCGTGGGTCTGCTAGGTATTCTTCAGTTTCTTTGGGTCTGCGAAGTAATCTTCAGCTCCTGTGGGTCCGTAGGTATGCTTAAGTTCCTTTGGGTCTGCTAAGTATTCTTCAGTTCCTGTGGGTCTGATAAGTATTCTTCAGTTTCTGTGGGCCTGCTAGGTATTCTTCAGTTCCTTAGGGTCTGCTAAGTATGCTTCAGTTCCTGTGGGTCTGCGAGGTATGCTTCAGTTCCTGTGGGTCTGCTAAGTATTCTTCAGTTCCTGTGGGTCTGCTAAGTATTCAGTTACTTTGGGTCTGATAAGTATTCTTCAGTTCCTGTGGGTCTGCTAAGTATTCTTTAGTTCCTGTGGGTCTCCTCGGTATTCTTCAGTTTCTGTAGGTCTGCTAGGTATGCTTCAGTTCCTGTGGGTCTTCTAGGTATGCTTCAGTTCCTGTGGGTCTGCTACGTATTCTTCAGTTCCTGTGGGTCTGCTAAGTATTCTTCAATTCCTGTGGGTCTGCTAAGTATTCTTCAGTTCCTGTGGGTCTGCTAAGTATTCTTCAATTCCTGTGGGTCTGCTAAGTATCCTTCAGTTCCTGTGGGTCTGCTAAGTATTCAGTTACTTTGGGTCTGATAAGTATTCTTCAGTTTCTGTGGGTCTGCTAAGTATTCTTCCGTTCCTGTGGGTCTGCTTAGTATTCTTCAGTTCCTGTGGGTCTCCTCGGTATTCTTAAGTTCCTGTAGGTCTGCTAGGTATGCTTCAGTTCCTGTGGGTCTGCTAAGTATTCTTCAGTTTCTATGGGTCTGCTAAGTATTCTTCAGTTAATGTGGGTCTGCTAAGTATTCTTCAGTTCCAGTGGGTCTGCTAAGTATTCTTTAGTTCCTTTGAGGGGTGTGATATCCACACGGGATCTAATGTGAATAATTTGTTTTCCTAACATTTGTGGACATGTTCACAAGTAATCCTCTTTCCAGCCTAGTTTGAGCTGGCGATCTTGCCGTCTGCCTTGTAGGTGAGCACAGACCAGTACTTGGACCCTGTGTATTCTTTTAACTTCTAGCCTTTTAATCACCTTCAAGACCCTACTCGTGTCTTCAGCATTAAACCTCCCTAGCACACGTCGCTGGAGTGGAGGACCGCTCTGTGAATCCTTACTATTCCCTGCACTTACCTGTGGCTCTCAGTTTTCTGAGGACAAAAGCTGCACCCTGTCTGTTTCTAGGGCAACTCCGATACATGCTACCTTGGCAAGAAAACCCCCAACAGAATGCTGGATATGTGAGCCACTTGGACTCCCCCTGAGCAGAGTAATCATTCACTTTTCGGCCACTTGTTCTACCTGCAGCAGTTAGCAGTTTGTTGCAGTGGTCTCTATGTGGATCCTGTGGACATATATAAAGCCTGTCTGTAGTTCCCCTCTCACCATAGGTGATAAACCAAAAAGATGTTGGATTACTTGAATAGGGCATGACTCGAAGACCAGAATCCCTCTCCGCATAATGTCTTTAACTTTAAGCTCTACCCCGGCCTCAGTCTCTTATGCGAAGATGAATTCAGGGACTTTGATCAGGACTAGACACCCTGCCTCCTATCCACCTCCAGCTCAGATTCTCCGAAAACCTGCTCAATCCAGTCTGAACATTCGATTTGTCGTGTCTCAGTTGTGATATTTTAGGTCTTCGTCATAAGATCCCATAAATAAAGGAATGTAAAGTATTTGAAGAGTGCACAGATACCAAAAAGGCATCCAAATGCTCAGATTTTGCAACAAAGAATACTTACGAAAAGGGATAAAAGTTGTAGCCCATCTAAACAAAATAGCACTCAACTGAAGTTTAGAGAACCATTAATGGAAGCAAAAGGAGTTTCCCAAAGGACAGGAATAGTACAAGTAAAAAGTGATGGAGCCAGGAATTCCAACTGAGGCCCAAGAATAATCATGGTGAAGGCGTAGCCAGGATTGAGCGGTTAAGCAGACACTAGACACGCGAGAGAGGAAAAATGTGTAGGACTTTACCAGGATAATCTGGAGCGAGGTGGGATGGGCTTGGAACATTGTGCTATCATTAGGAGGAGCAGTGGAGAACATCTAGCTAGAACATCTTGAAATTAGATTTAACATGGTTATGCAGCGGGGTGACTTGACTGTGGAAGAAACAATCTGGTGTAACTTGCCAGTAGAAACAGCAAAAAGATGTAAGCATCGGGCTTCAGGGACTAGTGCTGGGAATGCCCCCGTGTAAGGACACTGCAGCAGTTTGTGTAGGTGTCACTCACACTGTTAAACTATGTTTTATTGGAACTTTGAAGCTAGATCCACTTGTGAAGCAAGTTTGTGCCCCCACCCCCTGCTCAAAGCTGCTGTGACCCCCCCCCCCCCCCCCCCCCCCTCCTCTCCAGTGGTAAAGTTTCCTCTGCTGGTTCAAACAAGGTTTCTCCTTCTCAGATTGCCAATAAACGTTTTTGACCGCTTTCCAAGTCCGAAGCATTTGGGATTTATGTCCATAGCTGAATATTAATAGACTGCTTAGTCGGCTAGGCATTCGAGGGTGTACGTTAAAGCAGAGCCTGCCAGCAAGTGCAGGGTGTGCTGGCCTGAGTGCACCCACCTCTGAGGCGGTAGGTTTGAGGAGGCGATTAAAGAGCTTTAAGAAATTAAAAAAATCACACTTAAGCCACCCATGTCTTTAGGTGTAGAAGACTCTGGGCGCTTTGTTTTCTACATCTTAGTAGCCCACCTTAAGCACATTCATTTCTAGGCGCTGATCTGTTTCCTGTCTGCCACAGAGTTAATAATCAGAGCAAGCGTTTGCAATGCAATCGGTCTCGCATTTGCGAGAGTTTGAGCTATTTTTATTGTAAATGACATTGCCTTTTATTTATGTTTTGGTTTTTGAAACATAAATAAAAGCCATTGTCATTTACAATGCCAATAGGTCAAACTCGCGTAAATGAGACCTATTGTATTGCAAATGCTCATTGTTACTGAAAAGCCGTATCTATAGCGCATACTGGCTCTTTTAACGTTACTCACAAAAATAAACAAGTACAGGTAAGGCACGAGATGGCTTTGTGTTACCAAAAGCACAATGCTCCAGCACTGGAATTATAATCAACATAGTGGCAGAACTTAAATCCCAATCGCAGGAGTTAGGAGGCCTCACAAGGAACATATTAACCTGTAATAATGTGCCAGAATCTGTTGGAGGAATATGGTTAAAGACCAGTGTGCACACTGATGAGAGGCATGTGAGTCTAGGACAGTGTCTACTATGAATGTGCAGTGCAGACCCTGAGATAGTCTCTTAATCATGCAGTTTTGTCATCTGCACTAGTCCTGTTATCATCAGCACTATTCTTATTGTTGTCATCAGCGCTAGTCTCGTCATCGGCACTAGTTTCGTTATCAGCGCTATTTTCGTTATAAGCGCTATTTTCGTTGTCATTAGTGTTGTCATCAGCACTAGTCTCATTGTTGTCATCAGTGCTATTCTCACTCGTTAGCACTAGTCCCACTGTTATCATCAGAGCTATAGTCATTGTTATCAGTGCTATTCTCATTGTTTGCATCAGCACTAGTCCCATTGGTATCAGAGCTACTCTCATTGTTGTCATGGGCACTAGTCCCATGGTTATCAGTGCTATTCTCGTTGGCATTGGCACTAATCCCACTGGTATCATCAGTGCTAATCTCATTGTTTGTATCGGCACTAGTCCCATTGGTATCATCAGTGCTATTCTCATTGTTGTCATGGGCACTAGTCCCATTGGTATCAGTGCTATTCTCATTGTTTGCATCGGCACTAGTCCCAATGGTATCATCAGTGCTATTCTCATTGTTGTCATGGGCACTAGTCCCATGGTTATCAGTGCTAGTCATTGCTGTCGTGAGCAATAGTCCTATTATTATCAGTGCTATTCTCATTGTTGACATCGGCAATAGTCCTATTATTATCAGTGCTATTTTCATTTTTGACACCGGCACTAGTCACATTGTTATCATCAGTGCTATCCTCATTGTTGTCAGGAGCACTAGTCCCATTGATATGATCAGCGCTATTCTCATTGTTGTCATGGGCACTAGTCCCATGGTTATCAGTGCACTAGTCCCATGGTTATCCGTGCTATTCTCATTGTTATCATGGGCACTATTCACATAAACATCAGTGCTATTCTCATTGTTGGCATCAGCACTAGTTCCATTGTTATCAGTGCTATTCTCATTGTTAGCATCAGCACTAGTTCCATTGTTATCATCAGTGCTATTCTCAATGTTAGCATCAGCACTAGTCCCATTGGTATCAGCGCTATTCTCATTGTTGGCATCTGCGCTAGTCCCATTGTTATCAGCGCTGTTCTCATTGTTGGCATCGGCATTAGTTCCATTGTTATCATCAGTGCTATTCTCATTGTTGTCATGGGACTAGGCCCATTGGTATCATCAACGCTATTCATGTTGTCATGGGCACTAATCCCATTGGTATCATCAGCGCTATTCTCATTGTTGGCATCGACACTAGTCCCGTTGTTATCAGTGCTATACTCATTGTTGTCCGGAGCACTAGTCCCATTGGTATCATCAGCGCTATTTTAATTGTCATCAGCACTAGTCCAATTGCTGTCATAAAGGTTACTCCCATTCATTTAGAACAGGTCTTGGAAACACTGAAATGTGGTGCCTGTTGCGGTTGTCTTCCTGCAGATTTTGAAAAGCCCTTGCTGTTGACTTTACTTAAGGAGCAGATCTGAATCGGACACAGTCCGGGTATCTGCTACAGGTGATTCTGGAATGTTGTCTGCTGTGAAGCTTAACGATTTCACCATCTGCCAACCACATAAAAATAGGTAGAATTTGTTTTATAAACATCACTATAAACACCGCTATCCTGGGAGGTGTGAAAGTGGCACCGAACAAAACACGACTTCTTTTATTTAGTTGCTTCCCTGAGAAATGAATCCAAAAAAAAACCAAGCCCGCGAGTGGTGAGCGCGCGCCACTGCAAGCCATGTGGTTTCAACTATCGCGCCCGTGTCTGGGCACGATGATTGAAACCACATGACGGCCGGTGCGCGTAATAGACCCCAATAGGCCATGAGCGGAGCAATGCGCCCGCCTTTGGCCTATTGCGTGCTCTCTTGGTAAAAAACCGCACGCAAAGCCCAACCCAATAGAGTGCCACAAAAGGAAAAGCACACGCTTGTGCGTGTGCCATTACTTGGTCAGCTTCTGAAACCCCAGTGTTACCTAATAAATGTCTCGTACTGCAATGCTAGACTCGAGACCTAAAAATGTAGCTTAGGCTCTCTTCTTACTTTCTGGTGGGCAGCTAAAATTTTTTGCTCTGTTGGTGGCTCATTCTCCTATCTGGATTCTAGAAAGGAAGTATGCAGCCGCCTATTATGCTGAAAGCCGTGGTTCACAAGGTTAATCAGTAATATAATTGACTAACCCGGAGCAGTGCCTTGAGTTTACAAGTTGATCACACACCCAGTTCTAGAATTCTTGGTTTAGGCTAAAAAAATGTCTGCTATATTTGGCGGTTTCTTTAGTCAAAATGAAATACCTTGGCACAAAAGTGACAGGGTGACGATACAGTTGTGTTTACAGCAACAGACTTGGAGCACATGGGAACCTCTGTTTTGGCAAACCTCGAGCTGTGGGACCTCACGGTGCTTGCTTTCAGACATCCTAGCAGAGCTGTAAGTGGGCCGGGTCTCAAGGGGTCTGAGCACCGGCAGGTTTTTAAAGGGGGGTTTTAAAGGGGGGGTCTCGAAACGGGTCTCTATCGGGCTCGGTTTTGAGCCCTGGCACGGGTGGTCCGTTTTTTCCGGACTGAAGTGACAGCAGTTTGCTATCACTGCAGTCCTGAAAAAAGTGCCAGGGCGCAAAGCAGCCCGATAGAGACCCATTTCGAGACAGCAAGCACATCGATGTGTGCTCCCCACACTGCTCACTTCTCACTAGAGGAGAAGTTACATCATGACGTCATGCCAGGTGAGCGTTGTGGGGGGAAGGGAAATCCTTTAATGAGTCATTTTCTTTCTGGATTTCCCTTCTTTCTGAAAGACAAGAGCAGCAACATTGTGGAGTCACCAGGGCTTTAAGCTGAAGCTTTTTCAATATTATATGAAACAAGCCATAGTTGCAGCTTATTTATCTTATGCAGCTAATAACCATTGACAAAGCCAATAGTCCTTACTTGTTGTAGGTATGATGTTACCTGTTGTATCACATATCCGGATGCAATGACAGAAACCGCAAAATACAAGTCATGTGGCACACTATGCTAAACACAGATTTTTGCGAAAGTATTTTAAAGCCGCGCCCTTAATTACACTGGCCACGCCCCTTCGAGACCCCCCCCCCCCCCAGTTTTTTCATCCCACTTAAAGCCCTGCATCCTAGAAAATCTGTTTCCTGGACATCCAGATACAGCAGTGGTGTAATGTTTTCTGCGTCTAGATGTCTTTCACGCTGGAGCTTTCCCAAGCTGCTATGCCTGTGCTGTCCTCCGTGTTTACAAACTGACGAGAGCGTCCCTGGCCTGCTTGTCTGTTCTGAATCTTTCTGTGGTGCTTGTAGGCTCTCACTGAACAATCCTCCTCTTTTGTTGAATCTCAACCGGTGCTCTTCCGCCTCACTTCCTGATAAACCTCCCTCCATTGCCTGTAGTCTTGACAGTGGAGAGACCATCCCTGCTCTCCCCTCTGGCACGGCTGTTCAACGCTGCCAGCCTTGTAGCAGCACTAGGAGTCTCCTGGCATACGTGCCCTTATTCTGTGTTTTGCCAGCACTAAATACCGCAATGGTGTGCTAGGCAGTCGTACATAGCGCTTAATAGGGAGGCCTGTTTGATAGTGGAGGAGAGCCACATCTTGCGCATCCTTGTGGAACTGTAAGAAACATTATAAGATTTCAGCTGGCAGCCCCAGTACCTTAAATCTAACTTTCTTGTAGTAGCTGGGTTCCATAAATCGTAATTAACAGCTGTTCGACTTGGGACCAATTAACTCATAAACTGTAGATACACTTGAAGTTAATCGTGCCATACCATCATTTCCCAGAAGGGTTCTCATGTGTTGGAGAGCAGCAGCCAGCTGGTAAAATTTTAAATTTAGGATAGCCCATCCCCCCTCTCTACAGCAAAGACAGAAACCTAATCGCCCTTCTGGTCTTTCCGTATGACCATAGAAATCTGGAGACCAGGGTATCTAAAGAGTTAAACCATGCTTTCTCAAACTCCAATGTGATGGATCTAAAAAGCTTTACAATCTTAGGTAAAAACAGCATCTTAACTATATTACACCGACCCACAATAGATAAATGCAAATTATTCCATCTCTCGAAATCCTGCTTCGCATTGCCCAAAATAGGTAAATATTATTTTGTTAAACTCTTTTTATTGACCCTAACAAAAAGCACAACAATGCAGTTCATCCAAAAGGACACAATCATACACAAATCATACATATGTTATTGTACTTACATTACTACCACTTTGACACATCAGTCTGGTGTTTCTTCGACAGCATTAAATAAGTCCTGCAATCTAGATACGCCACGGCGTAATTCCACCGTTGGAGATAAACACATGTCCCCCCTGTATGTATTCCACACAGCCCTCTTACGGTCACACTTCTGGGGGTATCCAACGTGTATAAAACATCTGTCTGCAATCCCGGCTCTGTCCATATCGGCACGGCTGCTCTATTCTTGCACTAATTTTAATACTCCAGTAGACCTGGTAGGTCCTTCAGAAGAAATTTGGCTTGGGGAGATTGAATTGGTATACCCAGTACAGCGGAAGTCTTTGCTTCCAGAGACATCTCAGGACCCCTGTTTGTCAAGATGGGAGAGACGAGGTTTACTTAAATTGGGTGATTTTTTTTTTCTGGATCAGAAATAAGTATCATTCGAGGAGCTTCGGAATAGGTTTAACCTGAGCCATAGAAGAATAATTTTAGTTTTTATGAATCTCTTGAGCTGTACTGTATTACTCTTCACCAGGCTGCCGGTGCAACATTATAAAACTATATTTGACTTGTATTTTACACCTGTAAAGATTGGAAAGTGGGGGGGCACAGATGGGGTAAATTGTCGAAAGTGCTGGGACTCGGCGCCCATCTGATTCATATGTTTAGTGCATGACACAGCTTGAATTGCTCAGGCTACAGATTTCTAGGTTTTTGGGGGAAATTGCTGACATTAGGTTGGTTCTAACACTTCGAATGATGCTATTTGGGGTGGATGGGACATCAGAGGTATCTGGGAAAAGCAACTTATATTTGCTATGGCAGTATGTCGAATTTGCATTGCCTCAGCGTGGTTGGATCTGCAGGTTCAATCCTTCTCACAATGGCAAGGCAGATTTCTCTCAATTTTTAATCTGGAAATGGCATTATATGAGCGTAAGGAAAGAGAGTTAGGCATAAAGGGAGAAGGATATTCAGCCTTTGGCCGAATGCCTTAACTCTGTCAGGAAAACAGGGTATCAGATGGTTACGCTAAGGAAGGGTTCTGGAGCTTGGGTGTTGGAAGGTTCCCAAATGGAAATAATGACATGGATAAAGCATGTTGTTTTTTAAGCATTTGCATTTTATTCTGTTGTGGTTCTTATATACCCTTTGTGTTTTATCGATACTGTGGTGTTAGTGGTTGATGATATATCATAGACTGTAATGTTTTTAATATATTTATTGTGGCTGTCTGGTTTTCATAATTTTTCTGTATTCCTTTCCGAATTATGTAACTGTTGACTATGGAAAAGCATCAAACGAAAATATATGTTTTTCAAAAGTAGAGAAGTGCTACATCTTCCACGTCTTTGTGGAACTCTAAGAAACCGAGGATACCAGCATTACAGTACTTATGACCAAATGTGAATGCCCACAACACACTAACCGTGGAGTAACCAGGAATCTGAAGTGTGTGGCTTAATGATCTCTGTGATGTAGGTGATTTTAGTGATAGGTCTGTTTTGCCTCATGCGAGTCCACTGGATGCTTACTAGCTTATCGGACAGATCTTGAAATCCAGGGATTAGCTACTTGAAGGTTAACATTGAGGACACCTCTGCTGATTTGTTAGCTTGGCTCTTGGCGTGCACTGTTAGCTCTTGTTGAGCAGGTTGCAAGCCTGCACAGGTGTAAAAGTAAAAGCTTTATCCTTGATGGTTAGGTACAATATGGTTCGCTTACCTTGCTAGCTCATCTATACTACTATAATAAAAGAAGAACTTTCAGCATTTGAGGTGGGTAAACTCTGGAACCACAGCGCCAATCCACACACCTGATACACCGTTGGAATCGTCAGGGTGTGTAGATGGTTATAGGCTATATACATTTAAAAAAAAGTTATTTAAAAAATGTACAGTAAAAAAAAAAGTAGTCCCTCCGAAGTAGCGCCGGCCGCGCCGTGCGTGCTCACGTCAGGAGCGGGGGGAGGAGCGGCGTCCAGGAGCGCGACAAGGAGCGGTGGACATGGCGCGGGGGAGGAGCGGTGACGTGAGGAGCAGCGGACAGGCGAGCGGCGGTGCGAGCAGCGGACAGGCTGGAGGAGAGGCGGCTGAGGTAAGGGAGCGGTGGACATGGCGCGTGGGAGGAATGGTGACGTGAGGAGCAGCGGACAGGCCAGCGGCGGTGCGAGCAGCAGACAGGCGGGATGAGCGGCGGCTGAGGTAAGGGGACCCATGTCGGGGCAGGCGGGGGTCGGGGCAGGCGGGGGACGGCCCGGGCGAGGGCCCGGGCTGCTGGACAATGTCGGGGCGGGTGGGGGTCGGGGAAGCCTGTTGCTCCCGGACAAGGTCGGGACGGGCTGCTAGTACAGAATACAGTGAGCTCCTGAGTGGGACTTGTTGGAACAGAATGGTCAACTTTTACTTCACCCATTAAAAAAAACTACTGTCGCCCATTCACATCTACAAAAACCTAGCACTGCTTCCCTATGCACCAGTACCCAGTGCTTTCACCTAGAGTAGATGTGTCACAGCACAATCTCTGCAGATGACCATGTTAGAGGACATACATGCCTTGTTAGCATCTAGTGTGTTACTACATTTTGTAGGTTTTTATTCATAAACAAAGGAGGGAATGGGTTCTTAACTTTGCACACCTTGTAGCAATGGAATGTCTTTGGCTACATGTGAGAATTTCCAAACCTGTTTCTGCACGGGGTTCTCCCATTCCTTACTCAGCAAAGCAGATTGATGCTTTGGATTTTTTATTATGAAACACTGCACAGACACCGTATAGATTATAGCTTTAAAATGCAAACCTAAAATGATTCAACACAGTCCAGTGCAAAATTTAACCCATGCCCGCGATATCGTGGACGTGGCCATGATCACTACCAAAATCCAAACAGCAGAAGTGATTAAAACCGGAATTACAATGAATTAGTTGGTAAACTTCGTTTACCATGCTTGCGATACTATGCATGCCATTACAACGCGGTCATTACAACAATTGCATTGTTACATTGCATTCAATTACAACGCAAGTCATTATAACGACTTGCTGTAGGGGGCAGAAGGTGTTGGATTTAAAATCCAACACCGTCCCTACTGTTGCACAGACTGGAGTCGGAATACTGCATTATACTATTACGAAATCCAGTGCTCCCCATGAAACAAGTCGTTGTAATGGTATGCCTTGTAAACGCGTGTGTTATAATGTGGCCTATCGGAATTAGTCTCGTTTAAATCGGATAAGACTTAGTCACAGTATGCCTTCATGACTTTGAGGATATTTGTAGGCAATATAATTTTTTAGGTGAAAAAATTGAGTCAGATGTGACATTGCTTTGAAAGTCATAGTGCTCTGAGAAAAGGGAGTTTACTGGCGTAATCTATTCAATCTAATAGTAATTTATTTCTAAGAGTGTACAAATGTTTTCATGTTATCACATTTTCCTTTGTAGTGTAGTAAATGGCTGGTGTTCTAATCCAAAACTATGACTTTCAATGCGGCTTGAGTTGGGTGATGTCAAGTACATCAGTACTTTGATTCACCCTTGCTGGGCTCTTGGAATATGAAAGTATTTCGAGATTCTTGGACTTAAAATTGTATGGCATTTATAACCGTGTATAATGAATAGGCCACAGCAGTCTCCTTTGTCCTTAGTACGCAGAAGACTAGTGACCACATACTCTTATAATGTCACTGGGTCTGAGTTGTGGTCTAAGAGCTGATAGCAGGTTCCATCCATGTATCCCAACATCTGTTTTTCCATGCGAGGTATTTCTGTATGCATTGATCACTTTGCCATGTATAGACGGCTTGATACTTTTGCTGGCTTCAACAACCCCCTCTCCCCCAAAATATCGTGCTCAGGTGATGAAATACCAGTCTGGCAGCAGATTAAAATTCTGAATGTGATCCCTACCGTGGGTCGCTTGTGCTGCTATTCGGCCTGTAAGGGTGGGCTCCCAAATGTACTTATCCTATGCCCAGGGTTCATATTCCTACAATATTTGTCTCGGGTTTTGGCTCATCACCATGCTGTAAATGTATTTGTTTTCATGACCCTTTTTCTAGCAGCTGCTTGGTTTAATTGGAGCTAAATAAGCAGTCAAATGTATAGACCGAGATAACAGATGCACCGTTCAGCGCCAAAATGCCAGTACGAAGTTTTTTTTACCATACGAATAGTTTGAAATGTAAAGCCATTACTATACCCGTAATACACATTTAATGCCACTACAGTTCATCTTCATAGATTGATGAGTAATACCTCCACATTACGTATTAAGCACCTGTCTAACCCCTGCCATCTCAAGAAATGATCTGTGTGAAACAGTTGTTAACTTGGTTCTCTAATTTTAAGGAGGGACCATAGTAACCAAAGCAATGTAGATTCAAACTTTAAAAACATAGTAAACCAGCAGATGCATGTCATCCGTACTAGTAAGCTGATTAGCCAATGGAGTTAAGCGTAAGCTCTGTTACTCTTTTTAGACCTATAGAAGCATGTCACCCATTTATAGAGCCAAGACTAAAACATAAGATTCAATGTCAATGATTTAATATAGAGCTGTTATATTGGAACAAATTTTAACATTTCGATTTTACTCCTGTGATAAATAAGACACACATTAATACCACTTAATCTCAGCCATTGTGTCTCCTGGGAGGCAATGGAGGAGCACCTTTTATTTCATGGAGACTTCTTAACGAGTCAGAGTTACACAAATTCATAAGTATGTAAAATTCTACAGGAAAGCATAGCATAAATGTTTCCCAACTATTTTGCTCCTCAGTAAATTAGTAGTAATATATTTTCTAAAGTCACCAAATTGCTCTTAAGGAATGATAAATTAATAGCATATATTAATTATGGCTCAAGGTATGATTCTGATGTAACTATCAGTGTATCAGATCATACAGCTAGTGTTGACAACACAACTAATGTTTATATCAATAATTCAACAGCACATCAATATTGAGTAAAGGTTTGCTCCTACCCAAGGTGGTTTTTTCCAGTCTGAGAAGTGTACTTATTGGTGTAGTTTTAGGTCTTTGAACCTAAGAAGTTTTGCTCTATAACATGGATTCGTTTTAATGTGTAGAATGAATTGGATCTTCAAAATAGTTTCATAATACAGTGGTTTAGTAATATTTACCCGTCCTTGAGATTATCAACAATTCTGGTTTTGTAACAGTTGTGTACAGTGTAAACATGTGTCTCTTTAATCTGTTAACTAGCATTATCGGCTCACAATATGGTAGCTGCCGTGAGCCGCCTCATGTTTTTGAGGCCTTCTGTACAGAAGTCCCCTGTCCCTAACGTGCCCTGTTTTCTCTATGCTAACAAATCTGTGGTCAGTCTTTTCTTTGTGAATTAGCTAGTGAAATACACCGAAGACATGTAGCCAGTTAAAATCTATGCATTGTGGGGTTGCTGTATTCTACCTGGGTGTGTTAAGTTCGTAACCTTTTGGGACTCAATGTTGCCAAACATTGAAGACCAATGGATCTTAAAGTGCCTCTTAAGCTGCATACTTAAATTCCCTTACTCCATATGGTACAACAACCAACGTGCCCACAATGTTCTGATCTAGCAAGCATAGTGATCTTGCATAACTATTTTTCTCTATTCTCTAAGACTATATTTAACCCATTAACCCCTTTTTTGCTAACTTGTCCCTTACTGTTTTTTTTGGTAGCACTCCTTTTTCTGTCGCCTTACAGAAGACAAGAAGTCTGAGAAATTCTTCAAGGTGTTTTATGATCGGATGAAGGTGGCCCAGCAAGAAATTAAAGCAACAGTAACTGTGAACACAAGTGACTTGGGGAATAAAAAGAAAGATGAGGATTCCTTGGAGAAGGATGCACCAGTGCGTAAAAGAGGTAAGTCCACTACAGTGCCTAACTTTAGAAAAACAAAAACAGACTACGCTTTGCTCATGCTGTTGACCTGTTATAGTGTAGACGTGCAGCAGCAGTTCATTGTGTATTTGGCGGGTTTCCTAATAAAAAGTAACATTCTGAGCCTTAGATGTAAGTTGGTGCAGTGAGTCCTGTTAGCCAGGAGAGTTAAAACAGCTCATGGAGAGAAGGGGGCAGCTGTCCACCAAAATGGCCTCTCTTTTCATACTAATGTGTGAGGTTATGCAAACCCTCATGAAATTAAATCATACATTAATGAGACAACCTATGTAGGCACATGGCACGGATAAGACATGGGGGGGCTTTTGGTAATATGGCACTAACACATGGAGTAAGTAATGAGTTCCAAATTCGGCCTAAAGGGGCCCCAAAAAAGCAGATCACGGTGTCGAGCAAAGTATAATTGCACCTTGAGTAGGAGGACCACAAAATCTTATTGGTTCTAGATTTAGCACGCAGACTGTCCACAAGAGGAGAGTTTACTATCTGTGAGAGGTTCCTAGCCAGGGTTGTAAACTAATGCTTACTCGTCCAGCAAACCTCCTTCAGTCAAATAATTCAAATGAATTCTGCATCACTGAGGAGGGAACATAAAGTGAAGGTGCGAATTGTTGATGAAGGTGCTTGTAAGTGACCATGTATTTGAACTTTTTCCCACCTTCTGTAGTAGTGAAACGAACCAGACGTTTTTGTGATCCCTATAGGCAGTTAATGATTTTTCTACCTCTAAACCACCAAAGAATGTTTAGGCAAAATCCATATCTTTTGTTCATGGAACAAATTTTGAGCGATGAAGGTGGGGATTCTTAACATTTTTAGATGTAGTTGGTCTTGCTCTCTACCAGAATGCTTTGCAGTACGGGAACAATAAAAAAAATGTTGTGCTCAAATTACATTGGTTCATTTTATATTGTTTCTTGCACTGTGCATTCAGTTTCTCCTAAGTTTGCAGCATCTCTGAGAAATCTTGCTTCAACTTTGTTTCCTCTGCTAAGTAGGAAGTCTAAGTGGCATTTGCAGTCTTTGGCTCCCTCACATTCGGGGCACAGTGTGATATAAAGAAGTGGGGCGATGTTGGTCACTTACATGACTGTTGCCAGCTTCCCAATATTTGTTTCAGCTTGCAGATGTTGTTTGACGATCAATCCCGCAGATGTCATGGAGTACTAACTGAAGCTTTTCTTCATTACATATCAGCCACACATCTCAGGCCTTAGGTCCCTTCCGCGACCTATACTAGGTATAGGGGATACTTGACTCCTACAGATGACTGGAAAGGATCATGTCTCCAAATGCACCAGGTTAGTTGCAGCATCCGAACATCTCTGGTAGGTTCCTTATGTACCTTCCATCTGCTCTGATCTTCATCCAGACATTTGGAAACCAGGACTTTCTTAGAAAGGCAACTAAATCAAAAGAACCTGTGCGTGGCCCCCAAGGAAGTAATGACTGAAAAGCGACATCTTGCTTCAGATTACCTCAGTTTGAAATCTCTAGGTTGGTTTTGGCTCTTGGATCACGTAAATGATCCAGCAATACATTTTCGGGTTTTCATAATTGGTTGCGTTCAGTTTCTAATAAAGGTTTCTTTTGTGGATTCCTTCTTTGAAATATCCTAGTAGTCTCAGTACATAAAGACTGATAACCAAAATTAATTCCTGTCACCTATGTATTAGGAAGGTGATTATTGGGTCAAGCAAGTTTGCCCACCACGAGCAGAGTAGCTCTGAGACGGGGGACATGGACGTGGTTCTCAAGAGAAAAGATGTGAATCTATGCATCTCAGAATAAAATTAGTCTTCAAAAAAGTATATAGGGATCAAGACCCATAGATTCATATGGCTAGACCAGCACCCAAATATACAAGAGAATCGGGTGTTTCAGCACATCCTGCTCTTATATGTACAATGATTCCTCTGTGAGAGAGAGGAAAAGCAGGCCGCCTTTTTTGGGCATTTTAGAGTAGCTACTCTAGAATGCTCTGTTGGGTTCCCTTTTTGTAAATACATGTGTTTGGAGTAGGGGAGAGTGAACTCCTCTTCACCCATCTACCCCCACCTCCTTTTCCTCCAGAGAATCTCTGACTCTGTATTTTCCATCAGACAAACTGACCACCTGCTGGTGCAAATAGCTTATTCCACCCCGTAGTCTATTTGCAGGAGAATAGAAAGTGACTTGACTGCAGGAATAGTTTTTTCCATTGATGGACGCTATATTAATGACATTGCATATATTCTTGATCAGCAGGGCTGACCATATGTTGCTGAAGGCAAGCCTTCTGGCAAGATCCAGGTGCATGTCCAGAACAGAAGAGTCTCTTTTGGTTCCAGGTCTTATCCGTCAACGTCCGTTTTTCCTCAGTCCTGCTTCAGAATCCGTTTTGCTAGATTACCTTTAATACAGATGTTTGAAGGAATTTGTGCCCCCATTTTTCCTTCAAAAGTGTGAGACCTTGACTATTAAGGGTTGCTTTTTCAAGTCAACATTTGTCTGTAGGCTCACGGCTAGTAGTTCTGGTACATCCTTTCAGTGATTCTCAGGGTCTTCACCATAAGGTGCTTGGTACCTGCAGTGGTGGGGAGGATGGAATGAGGCATTTCAGGGTAATCCTCTTATCAATTGCTTCATGTGACTTAGATAATGACCTCCTGATGCTGAGCCTAGTGTTTGGAACCAGCATCCATAAAGCAGTCAGAGTTCCTTTTGACTCAAATAATTTTTCTGTCTTTCCTAATCACCTTCCCATACTTCCAAAATGGAGCGATTTCATTGGCTAGACCTAACGTTATTTTATCTTTTGTAGATCATGTTTGAGACTTCTCAGTGGATGGTTGCTTTTTATATTTTTTGAGGGGGCCACTAAAGGAAAGCCTCTAGAAATAGACCGCATTGAGCTGGGGACCGGTTGAATTTGTTAAAGATGGTGTTCCAGAAACAATTTGCTCTTTCGTCTGGTGAAGGAATTGGCACTTGTCCAGGACAGATGTTTAACTTTTCGGCATACTTCATGCTGCTTCATGAGCTGCCAAACATTACTGTTGAGTAGAGGGTGACATTGCTTTTTACCTGTACTGCCAGTCACTACATACAAACTTTGATGTTTATAAGAATTCAAGAGGCCCACTCTCACTGTTTAAAGTAATAGGCCAGTGTCCTGTTTTAGTTAGTTATGTATAAAATAAATTAATTCATCAAAAATGTGGGCTGCTTCAGTTGGAAGTTATTTCCAGCCTCCACTCTTGAATGATACTGTTATTCAATCACTTCATACATGTTTTACTTTTCTGTCACTCTACTACTGCTGTAAGTGAACAGAAGTTGACCTCTTTAATGCTTCCTGCTGGGTGTTGAGAGAAGCATTGGGAGCCTTTTGTTGGGACTGTGGTAGAACAAATATGTGCATCCAAAGGGACGTTAAGAAAGGAAAGGGGGTCTATCCTTGTGAAATTAGATGTGTTTTTTCAATTGAGCTGTCTTCTATCTAAGCTCGTCAAATCATCCTCAGATTTGTTGTCTCCAATTTTCCCAACAGTGGTTTAAATTTCATTTCCAAGTGTGATCCTAGTCTATTTTGCTCCGTTCACAGCCAAAGAGCTCAGCTCTCAGATCACCGAAGAAGCTCGGGACCAACTTCTGGAAGCATCTACAGCGACTAGAAAGGCATACAGCACCTTCCGGCGGGAAGCAGATCCAGATGACCATTTTGCATCGATGGACTGCGTCTCGTCTGCAGCGGAGACGCCCAAAGATGAGTTGGAAATGAGCGCAGTCATCACCATCATGCAGCCCATCCTACGGTTCTTGCAACTGCTGTGTGAGAACCATAACAGGGATCTTCAAGTGAGTGGCTTTACAGTCGGAGTGCTCCATATTGCTTATAGAAATATTTGTGGCAACCAGCAGACTGGTTCTGTTGAATGGTGGTTGGTCCTCCGCATGGCATCTTCCATAGGTTCATACTCTTAGAGTAGTCCCATTTGTGGTGAGGACCCTTTTGAGTTTAGTTTCTAACTTTAAGCAGCATTTAATGTATATTTTTACTCATCACCTGAAGTCAGTGCCCATAGATGCTCATGTGTGGTCTGTGAAAACATTTGAAAGTTGTTTTTATTTTGTGATTCAAAATCTGGTAATCTCTCCACAAATGTTAATGCTCAACACAGCCGAAAGGCATTCACACTATTATTCTGATGCTTCAAAACCTTAATTTGTATTATTTTAATTTGATGATCTCCAAATAAATTTGCTTTGATCATTCACTTCCCCACAGTGTATGATGCAAAAGTCACTTTAATTTTTCTTAATCTTTTATACTTTTACTGCAAACTCCTACATCAAGTGTAGACACTGGTTAGGCATTTCATGCTATCAAAGCGCTTCCTTGGTTAGCATCAACATATTGAGCCCATATAATGCATGTGCAAAGGTCAGAATGTGTTTTGGGAGCAGATTGATAGATATACAACCGAGAAAGCAATTAGTTTCCCATCTACTATGGAAGGTGTTGAATGGCTTAAGATTAGAGCTGTATGTTGGGAGTTTAGAAGCATAAGTAATTGCGATCTTCCCCGGCCCCTGCCTTGACCGCATATCAAGTGCTTTGCCAGGGCTGTACGTTAAGATGTTGTTTTTTCTGTATATAATAATGGATACCTTATGCGGTGCATTAGGCAAATGGGAATTGAGCTTTATCTGGGCAATTCATAAAAGATTGCCAGTAGAAATGTTAACCACAAACTTGCAGCTTTCCCATCTTCTCCACATTTGTAGTTCACGGAGAGACACCACAATGTACGGCACCACCTTCTTGAGGGAGAGGAGTCGTCCAGAAAGCGCAGTTTTTACTTGAAAAGAGGAGCCTCCTGAATCTTAGCAGCAACTTCTGTTGCTTGTCCTTTGTGTTGACTATGATCCTTGCATCAACTTTCCTATGTTGAAGTGGTGGTTCTAGGACACTTGTGATAAAACGTTAAATGAAATTAATTTTTTCAGTGAGCTTTTATTTGTAATGGGAATGGAGTTTGTTTGGTTTTTGTGGAGGGGGACAGGAGGATGCTTTTTTAACAATTGTTTACAGGTTGACAGATGCTCCTTATGTAGCCCCTTTGTGTTCACCGCTACTCTTAATACATTCCAGCTTGCCTCTTCCGTTTTTTTCCTCCACTGTTTCACTTAGTGCATCTTTACTCTGCATTTCTTGTAGCACTCATTTCTTTTGGTTCCTAGTGGTTTTCTTAATGAAAAATCAGATTTTGAATTTTTATGGTAAATTGTGTTGCCACAAATATTTTTGGAGAGGATTGTTCATACCACCAACATCTTGTTTTCTTTGACCCACTATTAATGTTACCAACAGCTGTCAGAGGTAAAGTATAAGCTATTGTGCATAGCATAGTGATATTTGTCTTCTCTTTTCTTACTGTAGAACTTCCTGCGCTGCCAGAACAACAAGACCAACTATAACCTTGTGTGCGAGACCCTGCAGTTCCTGGACTGTATATGTGGCAGCACTACTGGCGGCCTGGGGCTGCTAGGACTGTACATAAACGAGAAAAATGTGGCCCTCATCAATCAGACACTGGAGAGCTTAACAGAATACTGCCAGGGGCCATGCCATGAAAACCAGGTAAGGCGCATGCCTGTATTATAATCGCAAGTGCATTGTAAGCGCTAGAGGGGCTATCCAGGAGAATCAGGAGGGGGGTGCATTATGTTCGCTTGAGTGTACCTGAAGTTCCATCAGTGGTTGTGAAATAGGTACTATGTCTGGCTCCACGTGTGTCTTATCTAGGACATCTACAGAACGGCTGACGTTGTACAATAAGAACCAGATAACCGGTGTCCCTCTTCCTCTTGAAGTGATGACGAATAGAGGCATGCTATAAGACCAATGTCATGGGTGTTCTACCTCTTATTGAGGTGATGACTAGAGGCGTGCTAGTAGACCCATGTAATGGGCGTCCTACCTTCTCTTGATGAGATGAAGAATAGGTGCATGGTAGAAGGCACATGTAATGGATGTACTAAAGCCCACCATAAACTGAGACACCTTGATTTTGGCTTTTTACTTGGCACCCTACACACTCACCTGCACCAGTGGTGCACACATCCTCAATCAGTATTTACATAAGTTTAGCAAGAAACATTGAATGTACCTTGACGTCTTATCAGCCCTCAGGACTATTCAGACTTTTTGCAAGTGTTTTATTTGTGAAGCCATATCTGACCATTACTTCAAGACGGTTTCCAATAACAGATGTGCTCTGAATTGAGGCTTAACTCTGAGAATCCATGTGCCTATCCATTCCCCCATACTCTGTCAAAATGTACCACCATCAGCTGTTCTTTTGTCATATAAAAACGCTGTATTTAATATTTACCTTTACCCTCCTTTCTCCAACATTTCACTATCTTTTACAGATGTTACCCCACTAAAACCCATAAAACGTCTCCTATCTGACATAATTGATACCCGTTTTTCAGAAAAGTCCATGAAAAATCAGGGTGATCCAACCCCACAACCACTTTGTGCACTTCAGCTTTCTTCAGACATGAATATCCTTGTTTGTCTGAGCTGCAGCACTAAGTGGACCTTCAAATTCAGATGCTTTGACTGTTGCTGTTGAGGTCGACCATTGCCTGTTTACCTTAATCAATTTCTGCAGCCTTTAACACTGCTGACCACCACCCTCTCCTCATTATACTTGCCTCCTATATAGTCACATAATCCGCTATCTGTGTGAACCCCTTCGAGGAGACCGATCTTGTTGAAACGCTGTAACTCAATGATTCAACTTAAGCCGCATTTTCGTCAGTGAAAGTACTGTACCAAAGTCTCTCCCTGGCGTCATCCAATTTTGGGTGTCCACATTCTAGTGCATGAAAATTGATATGCCTAAATAGAGGTGAGCACCCAGCTCAGGGACAGACTCAACAGCGTTCTTCTCAATAATATTGCCTCATCTGTTCATGCCAAGTCCGGAGCATCTACATATCCATTGCCTCTCTTAGAAACCAGGATTGAATAGGATCCAAATGATTTCACTTTGGTAGAATGCACCAGATTGTTTTGACATTTTCGTAACCATATGAATTAATTTACATGTTCACTTTGAGATCAAATTGGTTGATATGTATTATTGGTGAGAAGGTCTAGCCCCTGTTTGAGTACATCACATTCCAAATCTGATAGTGTTCTGTTAAATAAGTTGACCACAATATTTATCTGTTGCTCATGGTTTTTACTCAGTCTGATTGTTATTTGACGTCTGTTTCTCACTTCTCCCTCCGTTCCTTTGTCTTAGGATAAGAAATTATTCTCTTCTGTCTGTTGTGATGTTTACTTTGCATTAATCTTATTATTTGTATTTCCTTTAAGATCAGCAATAAAATGCATCTTACTGGTAGTAGGTCAAATGTGCTCATTGGTGCTTTTTCCTTTTGTGAACCGCTGCTTTCTGCAGTAATCTGATCTCGGCACAGTCTGATTTTCTGGAGTTGCATTTTCTGTCATATGAATATATATTCTACAGTCACACGTACCTCTCCTCAGTTTGGAAGCTTTCCCCAATTCCTCAAATCATCAATTTGCTTTTGGCAAGCTTATGATTTGAGGATTTTCATATGTTCCTTAGCTAGTTATATGAACCGCATTACCATGGTGAATGATGTATCCTCCAGTGTGTTCCCATTTGTTTACCCATACTCCCAGTGGTGTCTTCCATTGATAAAAAAAAAAAAATCGGAGTACAGTCCAGTTGTTGCCTAAAACGTTTCACATCCTACCATCTGGCTTATTCCTTTATCATTAGTCTTTCTAATTTAATGACAAAGCTTGGTAGCCATGCAGCAAGAGCATCATGCCAAAACATTTGAAGGAAAGGGAGGATGGAAATTGCTATGCACCATATAATCAATGACTGAGCAGAGGGCAAAAGATTTGATCTCAGGTCTGAGTACTATTGAAAGCGGTAGTTCAGAAAATGAAAACCACACCAATGAGCAAGAATGAGAATTTTTTTGAGGAAATCAAAATAATTAGATTAATCAAAAGGAAAACATCACAACAGACAGCAGAGAAAATAATTCAGAAGACAAGGAAGCAGGCAAGAATATAGAAGTCAGACAAACGAGAACCAAAGTAAGATGCATGATGAGCCAGAGATCCCAAGTATGAGTGGGAGGTTGAAATCTGAGGCTATAAATGGCATGGTCAATGTATTCAATAGAACACAGATTTTGAACTTGAAATGCACAGCAGAGCACTGTCATTGTCATCAATGATCCCTAACAGCCTATTGGATCTCAAAGTTGACACTTCTAGATTTATACTGCTACAGAAATAGAAAAAAACTTAGTGCGCTCGAACAAAGTCTAACATTGGAGGAAAGACCCTGTGTAAAGGACTAAATGTGTAATGAGTTCACCATATAAAGTATCGGCCACACAGACATGAGAGGCCTATACACAGAGGGGCCGATTCACAGAACTAACTTAAGACAAAATCCTAAACTTACTACTTTTGGTATTCACAGAAGTTAGGATTTTGTCTTAAGTTTGTCTTAAAACAGACTTAAGACGAAATCCTGTCTTAAGTCTGTCTTAAGTCTGTCTTAAGTCTGTCTTAAGTCTGTCTTAAGTCTGTCTTAAGTCTGTCTTAAGTCTGTCTTAAGTCTGTCTTAAGTCTGTCTTAAGTCTGTCTGAAGTCTGTCTGAAGTCTGTCTGAAGTCTGTCTTAAGTCTGTCTTAAGACGGTCTTAAGACGGTCTTAAGACGGTCTTAAGACGGTCTTAAGACGGTCTTAAGACGGTCTTAAGACGGTCTTAAGACGGTCTTAAGACGGTCTTAAGACGGTCTTAAGACGGTCTTAAGACGGTCTTAAGACGGTCTTAAGACGGTCTTAAGACCGTTTTAAGACGGTCTTAAGACGGTCTTAAGACGGTCTTAAGACGGTCTTAAGACGGTCTTAAGACGGTCTTAAGACGGTCTTAAGACGGTCTTAAGACGGTCTTAAGACGGTCTTAAGACGAAATCCTAACTTCTGTGAATACCAAAAGTAGTAAGTTTAGGATTTTGCCTTAAGTTATTTCTGTGAATCGGGCCCAGAAGTTATGTAGCTCTGCCCTCCCCACTTAAATGTTCACTCAGAACCAGCTCCTTCCTGTATCGTTTGTTACACATTCTTTAATTTTTAGAGCTGTTGATCATATGACGTTACGTTAACATTCCAAAATGTTTTCTTAGGTTCTTCTTCACCTGACGTTGATGACTCATCTTCTGTTTCCTTGTTATTTGATCTTTTTATTGCATTAGCTTTTAAAGTTATCTTATCTTCTTGGAAAGATAGTTTTAAATTATCTTCCTTAACCTGGTGGAATTTTATTTGTGACTAGCATAGAATCGCTAATGTTTCCTCCAGCTCTATCTCTCACAAAATTCAATCTGAACTTCTTTGGCTTCTCTTTTCATCATATCCTCTACTCATACTCCTTTACATTAACCTTTTATTCTCTCTTTAAACCCCTTCTGTCTCTTCTCTCTTGTTCTACCGTTCCCCTCTTTTTTCTTCTATTCTTTCCCTAATATTATGTATTTAATCTTCATAATATTTAATTACTTATGCTTTATGATACGCTGTTTATAGTATGACTTCTCATATGATTGTCCCTATTTTCTCTTGTATTTCTTGTTTTTGAAAATCCAATAAAACTTCTTAAACAAAGTCGAAAAATGCAGAGAAAATACCGGATGAGCTATTCACGCACTGGTGAATTGGGACCAAAAAGCAGGCCTAGAAAATGTGTTAATACAGTCGCCTAGTCTAGCCACTGAGTTTAGCAACTGAGTCTAGCAGCCTTTAGGTAGGGGGGAAATTATGTGCCAAACTGCATGTCCTTAAGTGCATCACCTGTCTCTTCGGAGAAAATGCCTGTTACATAATATGCAGCCTCCGTGTGCAGAGAAGCTGGGACCTGCTGTAACTCTGGCTTCAAGCCACATGGCCGGGGGCAAAAAGGCGGTGCTGCTCTGCTGGTGCCCAAGCAAAACAGCACGTGCTAATTAGTAATCCAGAACTGAATTTCTACGAGCACCTGTCAGTGCCACTACCTTTTTCTAACAGAATGGCCCCATCAAGTTCTTAATGCACCCTTGAAGAGGACACCTGCACCTCCCTTTTCCTGGTTCTTCGGTGTTCAAGCTTCCCAGGCACATGCGCCTCTGGACTGTAGATCCGGGAATTTAGGAGCTGCTCGTGGGGGTGGAAGGAGGCAGCATGAACTCAAGCCTGGAGAAGAAAACAAGTTACTTACCTGTAACTTCAGTTATCCAGTATTGGGGTATCTTTCATAGATTCACATGCCTGAAATATTCCCCGTCGCCAAGGCCGGAGTCCCTTGGTACATAAAAAAGCAGTGCTAAAAGTAAATTATAGTAGTAGGCCCTAAATACAGGCCTGAGGCCTAGATTGCAGTAGCCTATCTACTTCATTATGCTGAAAAGACCCAAGTTTTTGCCACAACCAATCAGCTCTCAGCACCCTCTAGAACCCTCTCTGCAGAGCCAGTTCTCCTCCGATTTTCACCGCACGTCGTGTGGAAGGGAGTTTCCCTGAGTGCCTACTCAGTTTTTCCTTCAGGATGTCAGACCAGAAGGTCTTGTCCTTACAGGACATGTGACAAAAAGAGTCCATGTTGATGATCAGTCTAGTCCGTCGACGATGCCCCCGTCGACGACGGAAAAGAAGAGCCCATTAACAGCTGTACCATCCACAGCACTGGCAACATCAAATAAATCTATACCAGCGATGCAGACCTTTTTAATGCCTGTTGCATCCAAGAGTTTCCAGCTCAGATCTTTCCAGAGACAGGAATACTTATATAGCTCACCACTTATGCCTTCTCACCTCTTGGATGCTTACGCTCAGGATGAGGAAGGAGATTATGATGATGACGAGAATGAATGAGCCTTTGGAGTAGCTCGCCATCCTTCTGAGGAGGATTACATTGCCCACTATTATCTGGAGGACATTGTGGTTCCTCATCACGCAAGTTATCCACGGACTGCAGATACCAGCCATCTGCCTCCTACCCTCAATCAGGATCTGCAGGCCATGTTGGCTGACTACAGGCAGCGATTTCCACCGCAGCAGCTCATTTCACCGCCTACTTCTGCGGCAGGGCCAGACCCGATACCTCGGCCTCAAACTCCAGCGCCGATGTCTCCGGTCACAGACACACACCAGCCTGCTCCACCTCCTCGTACGCTTGATACGTCCTCGGACGAAGAGGTAGAAGGAGACTTCCTGAGAATCCTCCCTTAGATCCGTGGGATTCATACGTTCTCCCCATGCCATCTCTGCCAACTCCACAACCATCTGAATCACCACCTGAGGACATAGGTGGATTCCACAATCTCATTCAAAGAGCCTCGAAAAGGTTCAAGCTTCCAGTTAGAGTAGAGCAATCTGATTGTTTTCTACATGATTTTAAGGAGGACACTAGAAAAATTTCCAGAGCAATTCCAATAATTGATTACATCTGGAAAGAAGGCATCAAAATAATGAAGAATCCTGCTTCTGTGCCAGCCGTGCTACCACGGATTGATAAAAAGTATTGCGCACCATCCGACAGTCCGTCTTGCCTTGTGGGTCACCCGAGGCCAGACTCGGTTATTTCGCAGGCTGCACAGCAGAGGCCAGAAAATCCAGCTACGCCCATCACTACTCCTCCGGATAAGGAGGGACGTCTCCTTGACCTTATCGGTAAGAAGTTCTCGACCATGGCTGCCGTCTCTATCATCACCACCCCCTTTTCTGAATCGTCTCTATCAGGGCAGCAAATTCGTTGGCGATCATAGGGTGCTATGATCGCCAAATGTGGTCGGAGATGACAGCTTTCATTGATTTGATACCTGAAAACAACCGAGCAGAAGCTCGCAAAATTTTGATGAAGGGTGAACGTGCAGCCTCAGAGACTATCGACTGCGCCCTAGACATCACCAACACTAATTTCAGGCAGTTGGCTGGAGCCCCCGACCTCAGGCACCAGGGTTGGCTGAAAGCTACCACCTTCAGACCAGAGGTTCAGTTAAAGATCTTAGACATGCCTACGATGGCGAGTCTCTTTTTGGCAAGCACATTGACGATGCCCTCCAGTCAATCAAGACGGACACGGATACGCTAAGTCTTTAGGTTCCCTGCAGTTCAAACGAGACTCTTAAAGAGGGGCTAGAGGACGTGGCTACTCCTCTAGAGGAAATTACCATCAGCAGGGCAGGCAATACCATTCACACTACTGTCAAGATTATAATTCTTCTTACCGTCAACCAAATACGGCTGGTTTCTCTCGCCAAGGAGAGCGCAGACACTCCAACAATCAAGGGCGAGACACTCACAAGAACAAGTGAGTTCAACCGGATGCCATCCGCATCCTCTCCCCTTCCTGTGGGAGCGAAAATATCTTTGTTCCATCACCAGTGGCAGAAAATTACCCCCGATCAGTGGGTGTTAGATCTGGTACAGCATGGACACACCCTAGAATTTGTTACCATGCCGCCAACTGTTCCGCCCAAGGTACCCCCTCGTCGTCACTTATTGTTCAAGGAGGTTCAAACCATGCTCCTCAGGAACGCCATAGAAAAAGTCCTGCTTCAGCAGAGAGGAACAGATTTCTGCTCCCGATTTTTCCTTATAAAAAAGAAATCGGGGGAATGGCGACCAATTCTAGACCTGCGCAGCCTCAACAAGTTCCTCAAGAAGCAGGGGTTTCGCATGGTCACTCTTTCAGAGATCCTAAATTGACTGAACGAAGGATATTTTTTGGCCTCTTTAGACATGGAGGACGCATTCTACCACATCCCCATCCATCCCAAGCATCAAAAGTATCTCTGATTCACTGTGGCTGGCACCCACTATCAATTCAAGGTTCTACCGTTCGGCCTCAAATCGGCACCAAGAATATTGCGCTCTTGGGGAATCCAAGTATTCCCATACTTGGACGACTGGTTACTCAAGGGCCCTTCATTAAACAGTGTTCAGGATGCCATGACAAGCTGTTGTGTGCTCTTTGCTTGTCTGGGTCTAACAGTAAATTTAAGCAAATCCCAACTACGTCCAAAACAAGTCCTGCCTTTCTTAGGAGCACGCCTGGACACAATAAAATGCAAGGCATTCTTATTGCAGGAGAGATCACTCAGTTTGCAGAAATTGGCAATCCAGGTGTAAAAAAAAAAAGCCACTTTCGGTTCGACTGTTTGCTTCACTCCTGGGAATGTGTTCATCAGCCATAAACCTCATCCCTTTGGCACGTCTCAAGATGCGACCTCTGCTGGGAGAGCTGCATCATCAATGGAAACCGGCAACAGGTTCCTTCGAGGACATTATCAAAGTCACTCCGCGCATGGTCAGTGCTCTTCAGTGGTGGTCACAGTTGCACAATCTGAAGCAAGGACTATCATTCATGCAGACTCCTCCAGACTTCATACTGACAACGGATGCGTCCATGGAGGTCTTCTTCAAGATCTGCAAGTCCAAGGCAGGTGGACTCAAGAATACAGACAGCGTCACTTCAACAGTCTGGAGTTAAGAGCCATCTTCCTTTCTCTGCTAGCATTTCTCCCCAGAATCGCAGGATTTTCAGTGTTGGTCCGAACTGACAATACCACCAGCATGTTCTGTGTGAACAAGCAGGGAGGAACAAGATCTATGACGCTGTCACAGGAAGCTCAAGAGTTATGGGACTGGGTTACACTTCACGACATAACTCTCAGGGCAGAGCATGTCAAAGGCCTCCACAATACACTGGCGGACAAACTCAGCAGATCCCTGTCAGATTGCCACGAGTGGGAGTTGGACCAAACTCAATTGCACAAGGTGTTCCAGACTTGGGGAAAACCAATGTTGGACTTGTTCGCAACACAGCAGAACAAAAAATGCCGATTTTACACCAGCAGGTATCCTCAACCGGGATCAAGGGGGAATGCCCTGTCCATGCGATGGTCAGGGATTTATGCTTACGCTTTCCCCCCGATCCCGTTGATACCAAAGGTGTTGCGCAAGATGAAGTTCGAGAGTTTCAGACTAATACTGATTTGTCCAAGATGGCTACACCAGTAATGGTTTCAGGAGCTAATGTTGTTATCCCAAGATCGTCCAATTCGCCTTCTTCCATCTCCAACACTACTGTCATGGAACGAGGGACAGATTCTTTACCCAGATCCTCAATCTCTAAAATTGCACGCATGGCTCCTAATTTCTTAGTTTCAACACCTTCCGATCCCGCAGGATTGCAGGGATATCTTAAGTCTCGAGCTCAAAGCACATTGAAAACTTACCATCTAAAATGGAAGAGGTTTTGCTCCTGGTGTGTCTCCAATAGTGTACACCCATTTGAGGCTCCAGCAGAAGACGTTCTTCCTTATCTTCTGCACTTAGCTCGCTCTGGCCTTTCTTTTTCATCAATAAAGATGCACCTAGCTGCCCTGTCCAGATTCAGGAAGGTGTCTAACATTCCTTCACTATGTTCGTCATCTCTAATTAAACAATTCATGAGAGGACTGTTCCGAGCTTATCATCCGATTCGGCATCCCCCACCGGAATGGGAACTTAATACGGTTCTTTCACAGCTCATGAAGCATCCATTCGAACCTATTCATAAAGCCGAGACCAAATACCTTACATGGAAAGTTGCCTCACTCCTATCTCTGACATCAGCTAGAAGAGTGAGTGAGATTCAAGCATTCACTATTAAGGAACCCTTCCTACATTTCTCACAGGATTGCCTCACCCTTCAAACAAACCCATCATTTATACCTAAGGTTCCCTCACAATTCCATTTAAATGAACCAGTCAGACTGAAAGTCTTCTTTCCAAATCCTACTACACCAGCAGAAAGAACGCTGCTCTCCCTGGACATCAAACATTGTCTAAAGTTCTACTTACAGAGAACAAAAAGCTTCAGAAAATCTGATCAATTGTTAATGGCCTACGGCCAGACTACATTGGGAACAGTGGTCACCAAGGCTACTATTTCCAGATGGATAGCATCAGCGATCCGATTCTGCCATACCAAGTCACACAGACCATTGACGAGAAATGTTAAAACACATTCTACGTGAGTTGTAGCAGCGTCTACAGCGTTATTTGCAGGAGTGAACATCGAGGACATCTGCCGTGCTGCGACATGGAAGAATGTCCACACATTAACCAGACATTACTGCCTGCAATTGACAAGCCAGAGAGATGCAGCAGTTGGTCAAGCCGTCTTACGACACCTCTTTGTTTAAAGAAAACTTCAGGTAACTTATATTTGATAGTTTTATGTATATTCATTTGAAGATGAAGTCATTTCAATATGATTGCTACTATGTTAATATTACATGTCCATTCTAAGGTTTCTAACGAATGCATAAGATTTATATTCATCTCTGGAACAATAAGATGGTGTAGCATTGGTTAGGTTGTTGATGATGGTATTACTGGGAGTGTATCAGTATAAGTCTCCCACCATCCGCAACCGACTATTACCTGGTATACTGCTTGCTAGTCTGATTCAGGCATGTGAATCTATGAAGGATATCCCAGTACTGGATAAGAAAACAAGTTACTTACCTGTAACTTCAGTTATCCAGGATTGGTATCTTTCATAGATTCACATGCACCCACCCTCCTCCCCGGGGTGTCAGTTCTCTAGATTGGGATACTTATTCCCCACTTGTGCTAACGAAAATCTGACAACTGTCTCTGCAGAGAGGGTGCTGATAGCTGATTGGTTGTGGCAAAAACGTGGGTCTTTTCAGCATAATGAGGTAGATAGGCTACTGCAATCTAGGCCTCAGGCCTGTATTTAGGGCCTACTACTATAATTTACTTTTGGCACTGCTTTTTTATGTACCGTGGGACTCCCGCCTTGGCGACTGGGAATGATTCAGGCATGTGACTCTATGAAAGATACCAATACTGGATAACTGAAGTTACAGGTAAGTAACTTGTTTTCTTCTCCAGGTTTGAGTTCATGCTGCCTCCTTCCACCCCCACGAGCAGCTCCTAAAATCCCGGATCTTCAGTCCAGAGGTGCATGTGCCTGGGAAGCTTGAACACCGAAGAACCAGGAAAAGGGAGGTGCAGGTGTCATCTTGAAGGGTGCATTAAGAACTTGATGGGGCCATTCTGCTAGAAAAAAGGTAGTGGCACCGACAGGTGTTCGTAGAAATTCAGTTCTGGATTACTAATTAGCACGTGCCGTTTTGCTTGGGCACCAGCAGAGCAGCACCGCCTTTTTGCCCGCGGCCATGTGGCTTGAAGCCAGAGTTACAGCATGTCCCAGCTTCTCTGCACACGGATGCTGCATATTATGTAACAGCCATTTTCTCAGAAGAGACAGGTGATGCATCCGCCTGTACCTGACTTGTTGCATGTTTCTTCCTGTGTCTTTGATCTAGCTCAGTGCGTCCTTATGTAATCCTGAAGGTTCACTAAACAGACAGTGAGTCAGTGCTGGCATCCAAGCTGCCAGGGTGCGTGAAGTTTACTACAGTGAAAACATTGTGTAGAAGTGATGGAAAACGCTTTGGTAATGTTAGTATTGTAATGAGAGGAACACGCAAGATTTTAATGCGAGAGTAGTGATGTGAGGAGTGAAAACGATTTGGAATTGTATGAAAGCAGTACTTAAAGTACAGAGCTCCATTGAAGCGGATAAGATCTGTGATCTAAATACAACACCTTTAAAGAGTTAATCCTATTGTCTCAATAGGTCTTGAAACTCCAGCAGACACCAACATTCTAGATCTGTTGTTGGTGATGGTTAGTGAGGCAGGGTTACTCTTCTAGTGACTTGATAGATCTGAGACCTCTATAGTGCTGACCATTAATTCTAGTACCCGAAAGTGCGTGTGGCTAGTACCGACACAGAAGTGTATGAAACCAGTTCTTAAAGAAAGGAAATGTGATATACATGTTATGTACATGTGCTATGAAACGAAACTATAGTGATCCATCTAAAATGAATGTGGAAAGTAAAAAAAAAAATAAACATTGAAGTGTAATTGACTTGTGATGTTTTAGTGCCTTAAATCACAGGAACTAGTTCCAGTTATTCTGCTGGCTCACAACCATCTGCCTGTATTCTCTAGTGAAAGACACACAAATGAAGGATAGAATGCAGAACAAATTAAAACATCCACCCCCAGTCAAGCGATCTGGGTTAAATATATAGTTCTTTTGCTCACCATGCCACCTCAGTTGAGACCAGCCATATGCAAATCAGTCTTGACCTTGCTCCTCATGGGAACAGTCCAGACTGAACTGCCAAGCAAGATCCTCCCTGGACTGGAAACAATCATCCTATGACCAGTTTCGGGCTTTAACCCGGGCTAGCTTGAATCAAGTGACAGTGAGCCTGGGACATACGTCTGGGCATACCCGGCGCACTTAGGGCAAGAAAACAAGACACACAAATGGGAATGCAGAACAAATCAAAACATTCACCGCAGTCAAGAGATCTGGGTTAAATCCATTGTTTTCAGCACTCCGCCCATCATCCCCTTGTGTTTTTTAGTTCGCCCTAAATTGGCAGGGTAGTCCCAGATGTAGGTCCCTTGCTCACTTTGTCACTGGAATCAAGCTAGCCTGGCTGATGAGGGGTTTTGCCCCGAAACCGGTCCCAGGAAGCTTGTTTCCGGTCCAGGGAGGACCTGGCCTGACAGTTGGGACTGTTCCCATAAGGCATAGGGTCAAGACTGATTGCATATGGCTCAGTCCAAACTGGGGTGGCGAAGTGAGCTAAAGAACAATGATGGATTCAACCTAGATCTGTGACTGGGGTGAGTGTCTGAAAAGTTTCAACGCTCTGTACATCATCTCCTTGTTTGTTTCTTATTCTCTAATGGGCTTGCACCTGGCTGTATTTACTCTTTTTCCACTTTAGTCCAGCACTTAGGAGTTCATCTTGTTAGACACTTAGTGAAGCAGAAGCTTACTATTTTACCTTGAATGTCTCTACTCCTAATAACACCTGTTATCAAGAAAAGGCATGCAAGTGTGTCGTGGGCACGTACACTTAATACTAAGCACGATCAGTTTGTCCTACTAGCACTTCCTCACGATATTTATGTTTTGGCTTTTCAAAAGGAAAATACATAGTGTTTTCTTTTTTTCTTTCACACTATGAGAGAGTGTTGCCCATAAGTGGGTAAACTGGCGAGCACTAGGCAGCAACCCCTCTGGTGGTTCTACCGTGAGGCACTCTCTCCCCTCACATTTTTTGGGTAGTAGGTGGAATTCAACCTGGATGGTTATGCGAGTTGTTTTTAAGAATCGTATAGGATACACTGTGACAGATCAGAGTAGTGTAAATTATCACACTCAAGGGAATTGAGAAGGCTATTGAAAACCCTTGAATCGTCATTCTTGTTAGGACCAAGTGTAATTGGGGGGAGGCTCCTGTTTATAATGCACGTGTGTCCAACAGCTCAAGTGGGTCAAATACAGAGCCATGCCACTTTCAGATAATCTCCAAGTAATCAGTAAAGTCCTCCTGTTAAAGTTCCCCAAAGCTAAAGTCCTGTATCCTCAACTCCTGGATAAAACGTTACCAACAAAACCAGAGTCCGACCGAAGCAGTCCTCAAAATATAAGACGACTCTTGGACCGTTGTCGGTCCAGGAAAATCTCGGATACATGCAGATGGCACTAGCACAGCTGATGGCGCTACAAGGCTGCACGGATTACAGACACTGCTCTGTGCAGACGATTTAACACAGCGGATGTTGCTGGTGGCCTGAAGTCACTCATTTGAAATACATATAGTTGGTGAAGAATAATATATGGAAATACATTGAAATGTCTACCAATAGAGTTCTGAGATACCTTGGTCTTGTATTTGTGAAGTGATGAGGAGTGAGTGACTCCCTTCAATAACTCCTTATGTTTCAGAAAACTAAAACTTGACTCGATTTAGAGAGTAAACAACAGCCCTGACTGCTCAAACGGGCTTGCGCAAGTACCTAAAAGTAAATGTAGGGAATGTTCGGCTGTATCCAGTGATGTGATTAAACATTGAGAACATGTTGGTGCATTTGAGCCTTTTCACATGAGGATTGAGCTAGACTTAATTAATTTAGCGTTCCAGTGCCAATGATTACTCTTCAATCCGTATTCAAAATTAATTGGTGGTGTGCAATGGGCAGTTTTAGATTAAATGTAGCTCATTGATGAAGTGACTTGGTGAAACTTTATCGAAGAGCATGGGCATAGTGAGGTAGAGAAAAAAATAGGATGTAAAAACCTGGCTTGGTATGGATATAGGCCTGAGGACTGCGTCACCCATTCTCTTGGGATGGTTTTATGTTCATATGTACTACTTCCACCTTCCCAAAGTTTGTAATTTTTAGAGCGATGATGCAAGAACTAAAGATGGCGGCAACAGGAAGTTACACATAATATGTATTGGCTCACAATAGGTCATCCTTTTTGTCAGGCATGTGCCCCATTATGGACGAAAATGAAAAATATATGAGATGCATCGAAGGACTTGAACTCTGTGTGGTAGAGCAACAGTGCCAACGAGTTCTAGGTTTCTACTGCATAGAAAATAGACAGTGCTCGCCATGTAATGGCCGCTAGGGCATTTAATTCAAACCAAAAGGATAATCAGTGGCCCGATTAGCTTGAACCAAAGAGTCTTTTTGGTGCACAGCTGTGAACCCTCATTTAACCCACAAAAAAAAACTGCCTTACTATTGGTGGTTACCAACTACTCTGCATAATGACACTTTAAGATTTGGGTGAAGTGTTGGCTTCCACTACTTCAGGATTGTTTGTCTGCATATCATGACGTTTTTTTCTTGCAATATTTCTGATAAAAATTGTGAGGTATGTTGTGACCAGCAATAATACGGCTGTCCTAAATTTGTTAAATATAGATGAATATCTGCCGATGTGTTGAAGTTTCACATCTGGACAAAGTGCTTTTGATTCATGGTAGTAGGGAAACGGATTACCTCTTCATTTGAACGGGTTCTTCTGGTTCAGGTTATCTCAACCCCCAATTAAGATGTGATGTTCCCCAGGGCTATACTCTCTTGCTTGCCATTTAATGGTTATATTGTTCCTCGTTGAAAAATTATTGCGGTCCTTAGTCTGCAGTTTGTGCTCGCAGATAACCAAATATCTGATTTGCATAATAATGGACTTGACTGCCACTCAATCACAGTTTGCTTACGAGAAAAAAAAACTGGATGTCCATCAACTACATATTTCTTAAAAGACCTTAAGATGGTGACCATGCTCCTTTGGAATATACGCTCATCCACTTTGGATTCCCCTAGGTCCCACATGTCTGCTAGAATTATGTGTAAACAGCATAAGTGTTAAATTCAACATTTTTATCTTTTGACCATCAAGGGTCCACTGTCAAGGACCATCCTTTATTATTCATAGTTTATCAATGATATGTTTATTGTTGAGTGGAACCTCGCCAATGCCGCTGGTTCCAAGTTGTGTTCTCATTTATGATGTTATATAGTGCTCATTTTTTTCTCCATACCTTATTGAACAAGCGGTCAAAATTGTGCTAGTCAAAATGTATTCAGTATTCAAAGATTCAATCATGCCTCTGATGTTCAAGAACAGTTGGGATGGCACCAGATAAAAGATTTGATAAAGTTTAAAAATGGTATAATCTGAAAAGCCTCAAAAGTGCGATTCGTAACTATTTAGCCAACAAGTCTCATTTTCAACAATCAAATGACTTGCGATCACACCGAGCCCAAAGTCAATATCCCAAAATGGTACCACATCACTTTTTAATCATAACTATTTTAATTCGACTGTCTGTGCTATGCAGTACCAGCATCAAGCATAAGTTTTAGAAAATTATATGTTCATCAACATGCAGGCTGTCTGAAGGCTGGGTTAGTGTGTGCCCTTTCAATAGCACAGCGGTTCTGACACGTTCCAAGGTTAAAAGCATCTGGCCTGGAGTCCGGCTACCGTTACTCACTTAGAATAATCAAGCTTGGACATGACCATTGCAACAGCAACTGGAATTTAAGTTTGCGGATCTTCAAGGATATGAGAAACCAGATTTTATGGCAGCTGAAGCCTAGGTGGCCAGTGTTGTGGGAAAACAACAAAAAACATATCGTTCGCTAATGGTGCTTGCATTTGGCGGGACTGGGCAAGTGGTCTCATCCCCGGGATATTGATTTATTTCCAAGTACTAGAACCCCCATCTTTGGACTATTTGTTTCCCTCGGGCTAAGCACACTTAATACTGTAATCTCACAGCTAGCATCTGCTCCCTAGGGACCTGCGAGTACTAGAGGGGTTCTAAAGTTGGGATATATTCGTGCTGTTAGAACCGTGATGAATCTACACAAGTTACCTTTCTGGGAAACGATAAAGACAAATAGTTGCTTTGGGGCCAAACCTTTATTGTATTCATGTTCAGGCTAAAGCTATTTTTGCAACATCTTGAAGAGTGTTACAGCTTTGCTAAGTAAATTCTACCCTTTTATATGTAGTATCCAAAGTTTAGCAAGGTTTTTAGATGGACAAACTCTACTTTTAAACTTAGAGGGCTTTTAAGAGTGATATACTGAGGGAATATCGGTATCCCAACTAGGCCTGGGCGGTAAATTCTGCTCCGTTGGCGGAATTTGCAGAATTTGGGTAATTTTGCGTTCCGCGGAGAACGCGTAGTTGCCAAAAATTGTGCGTTCTGCGACTTCACAGAATTTTTTGCTTGTTCGCGTTCTCAAATGCGTGTTAGTGACATATTACTCCCCGAGCACGCAAACGGCGATTGCGAACAGTAAAATAGCAGCGCTAACAAGCAATTCCGCATGTTCGTGCAATTTCTGCGTGTTCGCGGAGATTTTTTTACCGTTTCGCGGAGATTTGTGTAACGCGATTACGCAAATTCCACCCACCTCTAATCGTAACCATGAAGGTTTTGTATTTTAAGCCAGTCTGCATTCAATCGAGGTGACTTCCGATTCTTTTTCAGCTGCCACTGTCTGATAACTGCTTTTAATGTAGGAAAAGTTTGTGCATTTCTAAAACTCCGCATGGGATCAGTTTGGACTTCCATGAATGCCATAAAATACAGTGATAGTGTGCACTTTCCTCCTCTTATTCTTTTAGCAAGAGCTAAACTCTAATGCACATTTTTCTCTTCAGCAAATGGCAGGCCAGAGGACACCTCTTTCCACTTTAACATTCCCGGACTCCCTTGCTGTTTGTTCGGACAGCTCTGCCAGAATACTTGTAATGGAGGATAGAACAGAGATCTACCTGTCTGAATTCCCTGGTGGGTTCATGCTGGTAACTAACCAGGAGTTAAATGCATCTATAGACGCAGAGCAGAAATGTCATTTAAAAAGACATACATACCACAAAAAAACATGCGCCCGTGATTTTGCATTCATGCAGTGTTCAGTCCCTGTAATAAATACAGCTCAGATTGTATTCCAGCCACATCTCTGAAAATTAGGATTTTGATCGACGGTAGCTCCTAAATGTTGTGCATGCTCTCGACTCTGAAACCAAAATGGACTCCATGATAAATCGCACATCACATTTACCAGCCAACTAGCCCCCCCCCCCCCTTCCATTCCTTCGAGGTCGCCACCGAAGGATGTAGCATCAATTCTTGCTTGAGGTATGCAAAGCAGCTGTTCCTCTCGCCGAGCTGGATAGTAACTTTAATGATCCCCCCCCTGTCCTGGAACCAACAAGACACTGGAATTATATTAAAAACTCCCACAACTTTGAGGAACAGTTTTTTTTCAACAAGTTGTGAAAAGGTAAAGAGCCATGAACCGGGAGGAATACCTAAAATAACATGTTTGTTTTACTTCGTTTCAGTCTAGCTTTTTCGCCACAGGCTTCATAATTCATATTGTTTGTTTTCAAAATCTAAGCCTTCCATCTTTATCGGACAAATATTGTGCTCAAAGGCTGTGCTTTCCCTGACTCAACTTGGCACTCCAACAAGAAGTCTCCCCAACTTTTTTAGGGAGGATGCTTTTACCTTTTTGTTTTTTTCGCTGCAGCCAACTTCCACGGTAGATTGGAAGATGTACCAATTATGACACTGTTGGGCACTTTCTAATCAATTTATCAGAAAACTGAACATTGATGATCATTTCTCTTGCTTCACCTCCACGGTTTACAGAGGTTTGCCTGGACCTTCTCAGAGCAGAGAGTTTTGAGTGCTGAAGTGGTTTCAGAAAGCCAATGGAAGAGTTTTAATTTAGAAGAGGAACATCCTTCCACATAAGACAGTTTTTCCAAGGGTTGGTTTTTTAGTAAAGCTATGACCGATATATTTCCATATCCTCATCGAGCATGGTCACATGATCTCTTAATTTGTGGGGTCACTACTGTAGGTGCAAACTCCTCCCATTGTGGCTGATTTTAGGCTGTGGTGAAAGTTCGTTAGTGTCCATGCCTCTAGGGTTGTCTCTACAGGATCTTTAGTGGATGCATCTTTATCCCTTACTGCTGAGGGTCCGATCTGGTTTATACACTGCCTCGTACATCTTATTCTTTAGCAATTAATTTTATTGGGAGACTCGTGAGACTACTTGGGAAGGCACTAATCTCCTGCAGAAAAGTGACCATCCTTAAAGGAGAAAGAAGGATGGGCCCATGACAACTGACTGTTGATTTGAGTCTGTTTCACTGGCTTCATGATTCCATGTGGTGTTGAGCAACACCAGGCAATAGTTTTTCAACATGGCACTTCAGTGTGGACTTTTATTGGATAACTCAATGCATTCTGTGAGTTGGGGGCTTGTTTCTGCTCAGCTGGACCAACTGAACTAAATGCACCTGAAAGGCATGACTTAATATAGGACTGAATGATGTTTCAAGTGGAAGCATGAGATGCAGGCCTTTGATTAATGCCTGCATTTGCAGATGCCCAACTCTGTCTAGGTTTGGGTGGATGTGAAAAAGCCTTCAAATGGACCGAGCCAAAGGATGTGAGTGCAGAGTTCGAGGTTGCCTAAATGTGCCCTTTCCAGAGTGAGGCCAGCGGAAGTAATTTAATTCCCTTTTATGTGGCAATTCCAAGTTACCTGGAAATGAACATTGTGAGCCCAGTCCTTGTGGCACATTAGTATTTATCCCTTTGACAGCTATTCTCTTTTGGTCTTCTTAACAGCTTTATCTGCGTATGGCTTTGAACCTTGTTTAAATTTACTGCACATCCATGGCCAATCATTAGTGGAAGGCAAGAAGTTACCTCTTAGCTGTAAACTCCATTCTCCTCCTTCAAGAGGATGTGGTCAATGGTGTGCTGTCAAATGAACTCAAGGAAGAAAGAGGGAAAATGGTGAGCTTTTGCTGATGAACAGATTCTTGAATATTCTATATAAAGTTCAGTTAATTGCAAAACGTTCACGCCGAGCTGCCGCTTCGGAGGTGATTTGAGCGCGTAATAAATCAAAATAACTTTAAAGCAATAGAAGTGCATGGAGTGACTTGTATGAAGTCAATATTTTAGGAAAGGAATCTAAAATCTAAAACCTATGCAACCCCAGTCCAACAAGCTTAGTTAATGCAAATGCCACCCACCCTAGTTCAAAACTGGTTACCCAGTTCATTATGCTTGTAAGTTTCCACCATTTTATGAGGATGGGCATTGAAATTCAAACCTTTTTGCAGTATCCAGTTCATTAGATAGTTCTGTTAAATAATCAAATGTAGGTGTGGTAGTTAATAAAATTGCATCCTTTTTTTCTTTGATCAACTAATGGAAAAGCAAAGGTAAGCCGACTTGAAGTAAGTAAAGTCTAAGACCTAAGTGAAATTGCTTAGAACAATGGGATAGTTAGTTAAGTGGCATTGTCACTTTTCTTGTCGCTGAAGAGCATGCATGCTGAAAGAGGAAACGGCCTCATTGCTAAGTCACTGGTAACTAGTTCCAGATTTCTAATTGTAAATCACCTAGACAAGATTCCAGATTTAAAGTTAGAGTAGTGCTTTTGTAGCTTTAGGGCCCGGCTACCATTTTGACTTGTTGCATGTATGCTTCAAATCAACCCAACAGCCAAGACCCAGAGTTGCTGTTGCACCTTGCAGCTAGTTTGCTACCACAGCCTACAGACTTTATTGGGACCATGCTAGTTGTTCTTCCAATAGGGATTTTCCCAGAAACCAAAAAGATCATGATCAGTCCTGCTCAATTAATGTTTTCCTACCTAAATCAATAAAAGTGGTGCAGTCAATTAACCAAGTCATAAATATGGATCCTCCCCATGCAAAGCACAATAAAAAAACTTGTTTCTATAGACTTTATCTTTCATCATACAAAATATTTGGTTCAAGTGATGTGATGGACGATCGTTAATGTACAGTTCACTCATTGAATAATAGCATTCTTTAAAAACGGAGTAAATTGATCAGGTCAATGTGCTTGACCAACTATATAGAAATATTGAAAGGATATTTTACATTAATTATGAGCCAATGTGTCAATTGCAAACATAGGACAGTTGTATACATGAGAGGCCTGAAGAAGCGCAAGGATGCAGTGAAACACGTTTCGGCTCACGTTCACAAAAATATGGCTGTGATTAAGATTAGGATTGGCTTACCCTTGGATTTATTCATTGGATTGACAACAACTTGGAGTAATTGACTTAAAATAAGCATAGCATTGGACAGAGCCATCATGTGGATTTGGAGATTTGGAGATGAACAATGGGGATGGTTATTTGATCGGGATGTTGAAAATTTGACTGCTAGAGCTGTCAAAACTCGAATTTCTCAATGTGGTAATAGAAACTAATGTATTTCTTGTGTGGCTAAGCATATGTGTGTGTGTATGTATGTGTGTGTGTGTGTATATATATGTATATATTGCCACAACTTTTCCCAGCAGGGAAAAACGGGTCGCACAGCCAACCTGGATTCAAACAGTAATCCTTTTTATTTTCTTTTTCAAAGGGCAACAGGCGCAGAGATCTACGCGTTTCGGTGTCACTCCACCTTGCTCACGATCACTGGGTTTGCCACACCCACAAACATTTAAACAAATTGTTTTCATTTTTTTCAAAAACAAAAGTGTTTCCTGTCACATGATATGCTAAGGATTCTGGTCTTTGTAGTTTTCACCACTATTCTGACAAAAAATAAAATTAATTGAGAATGCAACCCTTTCAACAAATAGATTTAAATGATACTGACTTTGCTGCATTAATTCATGCGCCTTACAGTGGGCTTTATATTACAAACTTTGTGCTGCCTTCCAATAGGCTGACTCATATTGTTAATATTGACTAGTCATTGTACATATAGTTCTGATTCCGTTGTTTGGTTACAGGTGCACATATAATTCCTCCGATTGGTTCAACCCATTTGGGTGCAGGGTCCTCAGGTTCATGATGAATTTCGATTCTGCTTGTCTCAATTTTTTAGCTCGATCACCTCCCCGCTCACCTTTGGTTATAGTTTGAATGCCATAAAATCTCAGTTTTTGCCAATCACCCTGATGTGCAAGTTCCATATGTTTGGCTATGGCATTAGAGCGGTCCTTGTGTATTGTGGCCCTCGTATGTTGTAGAATGCGATTCTTCAATTCCACAGTCGTGCTGCCCACATACTGCATAGGGCACGGGCACTCCACTACATATACAGTGAATGGTGTCTTGCACGTTATGCATTGTCTTATTTGCCATTTCTTTTTATTCGCCAAAGTGATTTCCTTTGTTTGTTTGGCTATCTGGCACATTTTGCATCCATGGCATTTCATGAATCCTTTGGTTTTCAGCCAATCATCCTGTCTTTTTCTCTGGAAGTGGCTGTGTATCAAATGATCCTTTAAGTTTTTGGCACGTCTATAGGTTATCGTTGGGTGTGTTCCCATGAGCTCCTTCACAGTGTTATCCAACTGTAATAGTTTCCAGTTCTTCCGGAGGATTTTGCCTATCTTTTCACTCTCTTGTGAGTAGTCTATGATTAGGCGGATTTTTTGCGTCTCTGGATCATCCTCTTTGTTTTTCCTCTTCAAACATTCCTCTCGTGTTTTTGTGTTACTTTTTATGAGACTGTTTCTCACTGTTCAGATTCATAAGGATCAAAAAAATCCACCTGGAAGACCAATAATCTCCGCTAAGGGGTCACTACTGGAGCCAATGGCGGAATATATTGATCATTTCCTAAAACCTTTTGTATCGAAATTAAACTCCTACATACAGGATACCAGTGACTTACTACGCAGCCTTGTAGATACACCATGGCAGGAATCCTACTGGCTGATCTCGATGGATGTGATTGGTTTGTACACCAATATTGAAAATGACTTTGGTGTCAAAGCATGTAACTTCTTCCTAAAGGAGAGAACTTTGGAATTCAATAACCATAACAAATTGCTACAAGAAATGCTGACAATTTGTCTAGAACAAAATATCTTCACCTTCGGGGGAGAAATCTTCAAACAACGGAGTGGGACGGCTATGGGTTTTTCCTTTAGTCCATCTTACGCGTGTCTTACCATGGGATGGTGGGAGCAGGAAATTGCGTGGAATTCAACAAATGAATTTTTTGTGAACAAAGTGGTGAGTTGGAAAAGATTCATCGATGATTTATTAATTATCTGGGATGGAACAGAGTCAGAATTCCAGGAATACTTTCAGATAATAAATAACAGTGTGAAAAATCTGAAATTCACCTACAATATGAGTAAAAAGAGAATCATATTCCCGGACACAGAGATCTATGTCAAGAATCAACAAATACACACGACCCTCCACCGTAAATCAACATAGACGAATTCCACACTAGAAGCCACCAGCTTCCACCAAAAAACATTACTCAACAGCATTCCGTACGGTGAATTTTTGAGAATCCGTAGGATATGCAGTGAAGAAGAAGAGTGGGAAAAAAACAGCAAAAAGACAATGGAAAGATTCATCAAAAGGAAATACCCATTACGAACAGTGAGAAACAGTCTCATAAAAAGTAACACAAAAACACGAGAGGAATGTTTGAAGAGGAAAAACAAAGAGGATGATCCAGAGACGCAAAAAATCCGCCTAATCATAGACTACTCACAAGAGAGTGAAAAGATAGGCAAAATCCTCCGGAAGAACTGGAAACTATTACAGTTGGATAACACTGTGAAGGAGCTCATGGGAACACACCCAACGATAACCTATAGACGTGCCAAAAACTTAAAGGATCATTTGATACACAGCCACTTCCAGAGAAAAAGACAGGATGATTGGCTGAAAACCAAAGGATTCATGAAATGCCATGGATGCAAAATGTGCCAGATAGCCAAACAAACAAAGGAAATCACTTTGGCGAATAAAAAGAAATGGCAAATAAGACAATGCATAACGTGCAAGACACCATTCACTGTATATGTAGTGGAGTGCCCGTGCCCTATGCAGTATGTGGGCAGCACGACTGTGGAATTGAAGAATCGCATTCTACAACATACGAGGGCCACAATACACAAGGACCGCTCTAATGCCATAGCCAAACATATGGAACTTGCACATCAGGGTGATTGGCAAAAACTGAGATTTTATGGCATTCAAACTATAACCAAAGGTGAGCGGGGAGGTGATCGAGCTAAAAAATTGAGACAAGCAGAATCGAAATTCATCATGAACCTGAGGACCCTGCACCCAAATGGGTTGAACCAATCGGAGGAATTATATGTGCACCTGTAACCAAACAACGGAATCAGAACTATATGTACAATGACTAGTCAATATTAACAATATGAGTCAGCCTATTGGAAGGCAGTACAAAGTTTGTAATATAAAGCCCACTGTAAGGCGCATGAATTAATGCAGCAAAGTCAGTATCATTTAAATCTATTTGTTGAAAGGGTTGCATTCTCAATTTTATTTTTTGTCAGAATAGTGGTGAAAACTACAAGGACCAGAATCCTTAGCATATCATGTGACAGGAAACACTTTTGTTTTTGAAAAAAATGTGTTTAAATGTTTGTGGGTGTGGCAAACCCAGTTATCGTGAGCAAGGTGGAGTGACACCGAAACGCGTAGATCTCTGCGCCTGTTGCCCTTTGAAAAAGAAAATAAAAAGGATTACTGTTTGAATCCAGGTTGGCTGTGCGACCCGTTGTTTTTCCCTGCTGGGAAAAGTTGTGGCAATAAATAGCGGCTTGGTTCTGCCGCAGGATACCGCACATACGAGAGCGCTGCATAAAACTCCCGCGAAGGAACCGCTTTGGAGGCAATATATGTATATATGTGTATATATATGTATGTGTATATATATATGTATGTGTATATATATATGTATGTATGTGTATATATATGTATGTGTGTATATATATATGTATGTGTATATATATGTATATATATATGTGTATATATATATATATATATATATATATATGTGTGTGTGTGTGTGTGTGTGTGTGTGTGTGTGTGTATATGTGTATATATATATTATATCTTTTTTACATAATGAAAGATGAAGACTATAGAAACGTGTTTAATTTTTTATTGTCCTCTGAGTGGGGGAGGGACCATATTTATGAATCTTGGATATGCGATTGCTCCCCTTTTATTATGAAGTAGGTCATGTAGGTTACCTGTTTACAAATCAGAGTGGCAAGATTTAAAGAATCTTGTTGTTAAATAGCCTACTCCCAAAAATAAAGTGGCTTAGCTACGATACTTGAGATTGTTTACATGAGTAAACACTTCTTTGGAATAGATGAGTTATTGAGATTGAGACGTTGATATTACCTATTCAATGTTTTCAGGCAGTGCAAAAGCTGGGCTTATAGTCCAACTTCAGTTTTTAGCTCCTTGGATTGGCTATAACCATGATTTGAATGATTACAATTGCATTTTCAGGTTAGCCGACTTAGGAGACTGTCCTCTGCAATGGCTCAGTTTTTGGCCCACATAGCTGGGAGCAGCTGAAGGTTGATTTTTCCCCAAAGACAACCTAATTGACTTAGTAAATCACCAGACCTCTTCCGCATTAAAAATATTGGGATCCCAGTGTGGTTTTAAGTACCGTCATGTACAGCTGTGATGCTAATTTTTCCTTCTGAACACTGCCTTTCTTGTAATCACTCGTGGCATTTGTCCAGATATCGTAATCTTTAAGTGTCAAAGCTTTTAAAATTTGATGTGGCAACATCAAACCCCTTTATCCGTTCAGGCCATTATTTTGTCAAATACAGTATCTCCTTGGGAAGAAGACCCACCAAGCCATTGTTGTCGTATAGGTCGCCACTCACATCTCTCCTTTTCAGATCTATGATCAGCGAGACACCCTTCTTTCAGACCAAAGCAAGTATCCACGCCTTCCAGGGAAATATACTCTTTAGGTTTTGCCTGCCGATCAGCTGCGCAGCAGCGTTCGTGCAGGCCAAATCTTTTGAGAACAGTCTTTGGCTTTGTCCCGCCTCTCTGTTCCATTGGCTAGCTCCATAAATGGAGGCTAGCCATTGGAAGAGAGAGGCGTCCGTCATTGTCCGAGGCGATTCGTCGGCGTTCCGTACATTTTTTCCCTCTCCGCCCCTTTTAAAACATCATTGCGGCGGTGGGCCATTGTGGGTGTTGTCTTATTTTTTTTTTCTCGCTATGTTTGCGGCCGCCATTTTTTCCATGGAGCTGGGGCGGGCGGGTTATTTCCACGCTGCTCCCTTCCCTTTGCCCTATCTTCCTCTCATCCTTTCTCTTCCCTTCTTCCATCCTTGTCCCTTCTTCCATCCTTGTCCCTTCTCTCCTTCTCCTGGTCTCGTTCCTTCCCTCTATTGCCCTCCCCTCGGTTCCTCTCCCCCACCCCTCCTCCCCTGCTCGGGGCCCAGCCTCCTCACTTCTCTCCCTGCCTCACGCGGTGAAGATGTCTCGGCTCGCGCTCTGCTCCCGCCTCCCCCTCCTCCTCGCCCTGCTGGGCTCCGGCGACGGTGAGTACCTGGGGTGCCTGAGTGCCTGTCCGACCAAGGGAGTCGTAGTAGCAGGGGTAATGAGTGTGGCGGGTCCTTTTGAAGCCTATCCAATCTTTAGCTGTGCCTGTCCGGTTAATCTCCCGGTGCAAGCGCCCACCACACCATCTCGCATCTCACCGCTATGCAAGGGTTCGGGAGGGGCTGGGTGATAATGAATGAGTGGATGAATCCCAGCAGGTCCCACAGAATCGTTCATTATCAGACTGATGAGGTGCCCGCCATTCCGTCATGGTAGTTGGTTCTGTCAGCCTCAGGTATTGGAGCAGTGTTTAAAAACAATTCATTGTTGAGACCAAAGCTCTGTGGAAGTCACGGCATCTCTTCCCATCCGGCCACCGTCTCAAACCATTCTTTACAGGCCCGAGTCCAAAGCGAGCCAAGTTCAAACTGCATTTCCCAGAATGCACCGCCATGATAAATGAAACCACGGCTTGGACACATGCACAACTGCCCTGCCAGGCATGACATTACATGGCGACCTTACACCTGTTAGTTAGTACATCTACTCGAGAGATTTGCCTCGCCCATTGAAAATTTGCTCGTTAAAAATGTGATATCATAGAACAGAAATGCACATTCCAACGTTGCGCTAGTTCTTCCATCTGCCAGATAAGACTTGTAGTGCAGATGTATGGGTTTTTAGTTAAATAAGTAACACTGATATGGGTGGGGAAATTAGAATTGTTATTTAAAATGCAATTGATCTCGCATTTGCAATATATTTTTTTTAATATGGTAGCTGTGGGGGTGTAGGGTTAAACGCGCTAGTGTGTGTGGTATAAACAGTATGGGCTTTAAATGTGCAGTCTGGAGAGTTTTTCTTTAGCGTCTAGATGCGCTGGAGTTGTTTGTAGTAGAAATAAACTGCAAACATTTGCTGCAGATGCTCCGTCCACCACCCCCTTTTTGTACCGCAGGTGGTAAACAGCACAATTCTGTGGCTTAACATTTGAAGGGGACATTTAGCACCTTGGCCGATTTTCATCCATTTACACCTTTTACCTAAAGCGGGCGCCAAGGTTGAGACAGACGTTAGACAAAGGAAGAAGACGAACAAACTTTACTTTCGGCGTTGAAAATTAAGTTAGACATCACCATAGTCGTAAAGATCTATATCGCGTTTACACCCGGCAGATGTGTAGTGTTTAGGCTGAAGATGCAGTTAATTAGTGCACTTCAAAGGATTGATGAATTTCTTCTAAGGCCAGGAGCATTTAAAATACACTAAAGAAGAATAGGCAGCCTGGGGCTTAAAATGAACGCAAAGATGCGCTGAAGAACAAAAGGCAGCAAAGCAGGATGCTTCAAATGCGGGGGCGTGGTCAGATGTGGCTGATTAGCTCCTTATTGTATAGATGCAAGAACAGCTAATAATGTACCCAATTATCGAACAGAAGAGGTCTCTCACTCGAAACGTAGCATACTTATGAAACACAATGTGAGCATATTACCGTAAACAATTACTGGTCATGGATGGTATTCCTTATAACAACATGCACTTTAAAAATAAAATAAGCATATGGGGATAGTTTCAAGTAAAGTCCAAATAAAGACAACAGATTCCACTAGCAGGCTCACCGCTGTATTCACACGTGATGAACAGCTGCCTGTTCCAGGGTGGGCGTGGAGAAAATGCTTATTAAACTCCGGATTTCATCTTCTGATAAGAGACTGCGCACCTGTTTTAGACCCCAATGCTTCAGCACGAGTGGATGTCCTAAAGAATGCTACAGTCGTAATCTGACGTGCATAGTGTTGTTTGCCTGTGGTTTAAATTGTGAACTAGTAGTTAAGCCTTGTTGCTGCTCCCTATAACTAGACATGGAATTGAGTTAGAAGGCATCACGCAGGTGTTAACAAAAACCTGGCCAAAAACGTCAGTGTCACTGTATACTTTATCATTACTAACCGTTACATACTATACCCTCTGGGGCCTGCTGTAATGACACTAAATAAAACCAAAAACAGGGAGAGGGAGAGGGCGAGGTGGCCTAGAGCCGCCGAAACGCGTGTCGACCTGGTGCAGGGGTCTCAAATTGCATCTTGAGACCCTAGAATTGGCATTTAGATCTTGCCAACTGAAACTCAGCCTTTCCCTTTTTCCTTGATGGTATGGTCTGAATGAAGTATGGGTGTGAGAGTGTCAGTATATTGAGTTTGTGTGTATGGTATCAGGTGGTGTCTTCTTAAATCTGTGTCACATTATTTTTTACATATTTATAGCTATTTTTGTGATAATTGTTTACATGTATTAAGAAAAATATTCATAAAAAATGTATTAATGATGAAATAATTTTTTACAAATATAAAAATAAGAAATCACATAAAATGAAAATAAAAGAAATGTTGAAATAAAATCTGTCTAGAATAACTGTCGCCAAGTTTAAATTAGTAGGATGTATACTAATATTTTAAGTGTATGGCCATTGAAGGAACAATTCTTCACAGTGATATTTCTCTAAACATTTCCCTCATAATCTATCCACTTAGACGGGCTTTGGTCAGAAAATCTTCTTCCGTAAATCTGTTAAAAAAAAAAAAAACAGCCATCAAGTCCAGACCTATTGGTTTTGCCAAAGCTTGTTTGCTGGTGTTTGTCTAGTTTCTGTCTAGTGTTTGTCTGTCGAGCAGTCTTTTCTCCTCCGCCTTTATTCCCCTCTCTCCCCTTCAGTCTTCAGAGCCTGTTGCTTCCATTCCCTCTTGAAGCCGGCTTCTCTCCTTAACCTCTCGCTGCTGTCATCAGCTTCTCATACTTCCAGTCTTGTCTCATGCTGTCACTACAGCAGTCTCTACTCCTCTGCCCTTCTTACCTCTCTCCTATTCAGTCTTCAGAACTTGTTGCATCCATTCCCTCTTGAAGCCGGCTTCTCTCTTTAACTCTTTGCTGCTGACATCAGCCATTCGTACCTCCGCTCTCGTCTCATGCTATCACTCCAGCAGTCTCTTCTCCTCCGCCCTCCTTCTCTCTCTCAAAGCTGCCAACTTTATAGCTGGAGAAGCAGGTTCAAGTCTTGTTGTTATAGTCCAATTTAAATTTTTTGAAGAATGCAGTTCTACCGCTTATTTGTCCATCGGCCTCCCATTTAGTTGTTCCCCAAATCCTTTGTCTCGAGAAAGTGAGGTCATGTCGTCGTGGTTAGAGACGTAGTAAAGTGACAACTTGAAACCTGCGTTGAATGTGTGTGGGGTTCTGTGTGTGTGTGGGGGGGGTTCTGTCTGTGTGTGTGGGGGGGGGGTTCTGTCTGTATGTGTGTGTGTGGGGGGTTCTGTCTGTGTGTGGGGTTCTGTGTGTGGGTGCATGTGGCTCTGTGTGTTGCTCTGTGTGGGTGAAAATGCAACAGGTCTCGCATTTGCGAGAGATTAAGCTATTGGCATTGTAAATGACAATGCCATTTATTTATCCATTTTCAAAATCAACACATAAATAAAAATGTTGTCAATTACAATGCCAATAGCTCTAACTTTTGCAAAGGCGAGGCGTTGCATTGTAGATGCTTGTTGAAAGTCTGTTTCCTGGTCACACAGAACTAGTCCTCGTAACATTTACAGTTCCGTCTTGTTCTGTTTTTCTTTGGCACACTAGACGTGTTTTGTGCTAAAGTTAATTTGATTATGTAACCAGCGTTTTCTCCGAAGAGACGGGTGATGCATCCGCCTGTACTGGCTGTGTTGCGCGTGTTTCTTCCTGTGTCTTTGATCTAGCTCACTCCGCCCTTTCTTTGAAACCGTGGGACTCCTTATGTAATCCTGAAGGTTCACTAAACAGACTGTGAGTCAGTGCTGGCATCCAAGCTGCCAGGGTGCGTGAAGTTTACTACAGTGAAAACATTGTGTAGATGTGATGGAAAACGCTTTGGTAATGTTAGTATTGTAATGAGAGGAACACCTAAGAATCAAATGCGTGAGTAGTGGTGTGAAGAGTGAAAGCTATATAGAATTGTATGAGACCAGTACTTAAAGTATGGAACTCTTTTGATGCAGATGAGATCTTTGATATGAATAAAACACCTTTAAAGAGTTAATCCAATTAATGCCACGTGGTCTCGAAACCCCAGCAGACACCTACATTGTAGAAGATCTATTGTTGGTGATGGTTAGTGAGGCAAGTTTACTCTTCGAGTGACTTGATGGATATGAGACCTCTGAAGTGCTGAGACAATTAATTCTGGGACCCGAAAGTGCTTTTGGCTAGTAATGACACAGAAGTGTATGAAAACAGTTTTTTAAGGGGCATGTGACATGCATGTGCTATGAAGCGAGATTACATTGATTTATATTATAATAATAATGTGGAAAGTTGTGCATAAAAACAAAACCTTGACGTGTAATGGACTTACGATCTTTGAGTGCCTTAAATCTTAGTAGCTGGTTCCAGTTACTCCACTGGCTCACAACCCCCTGCCTGTATTCTCTAGTGGGCTTGCATCTGGCTGAATTTACACTTTTTCCATTGTACGGCAGCATTTAGTAGTTCATAATGTTAGAGGATAACATTAAGATTGATTGAAGAATGTAATGGTGCACTGTATGAAGCGGAAGCTTACTCTTTTACCTTTGACATCTCTCAGCTTAGTAACACGCGTTATCAAGAAAAGGCACACACATACGTCCAACAGCTCAAGCGTGACACATACAGAGCCATCTCTAAGTCCTATTTCCTCAACTCGTGGATAAAACGTTGGCAGCCAAACCAGATACTGCCCGAAGCAGTTCTCAAAATATAGTAAGACTTCGACCCTTGTCAGTCAAGGAAAACTCAACCATGAGGAAGGCACCAAGACATCTGATAGTGCTACAAGGCCACACGAATTACAGGCTGTGCTCTGTGCAGATTTTGCCGAAGTCCTGAAGTATCTAATTTGGAATGCATATGGGTAGTGATTACTAATATATGAAATACATTGAAATGTCTACAAATAGTTCTGAGATTTCTTGGTAATGTATTTTTATAGTAACGAGGAGTGAGTGACTCATCAATAACCTAATTTTCAGAAAAGCAATGTTTGACTTGATTAAAAAAAATATACTGCTGCTCTGACTGCTCAAATGGGCTTTCACAGGTACCTAGAAGTGAATTAAGATAATGATCACTGGATATAGTGATACAATTAAAAACGTTGGTGCATTTGAGCCTTTTTAATGAGGAATGAGCAAGACTTAATTTAGCAGTGCCAGTCAGTGTTCAAAATTCAGTATTAAAAAAAGTTCAGATTTAATTAGCACTCCTGGCTAGCTCACAGTGCACCATCTGTACTCCTAACCTAGCAGGGTAACAGGTGGCATGTGCAACCTCAGAACGGGACAACCCTGACTCCACATGGAAGTCATGGAACAGATCTAAAGCGTTTTGTTTAGTAAGTCATGCATGCTCAAAGGTAGACAAGAAGTACTTGAATTGGCATTTCATATATTTATTGATGCAATAAGATTCTTGTCTAAAATACGTGTGATACAATTATCAATAGAAGGAAACAAAACAGAGTAATCTGCATCACAAGAATGGTAAAGAAAATAACCAGTTCAGCCATTGTGCTGTTACATGGAATATATGCTTGCATGTGAGTATAGTTATCGTTCTGCTCCTACCTATCGCTCACTATCCTAGTGTGACTAGGGTGGGTGAATGTGCCTGAATCCTTTAGGGTGATTTAGCTCCCCAGTTACGTCTGGGTATGTGTCATCTGGTAGCCCGTTCTTGGTGTAGAGCTGGGCACCATCCTTCTCAGAAGGTAAAGATTCAGCTAGATGGAATTCCGACATGGGGCAACCTCAACAGTGTCTGCAAAATGTTCCTCTAACTAAAGAAAGGAGTGATGTCATTTACTTAAAAAACTTAACCCATGTTGCCTTGCCGAAGCCCCAGTCAAGCTGCCATTATTGATTCTATCTTTACAGGGCTGTCACCAAGCAGACAATAACTAACATCACCATTTTTCACAGTGAACTTAGCCCTTGTACAGAATGTTCAAGACTCTGCTTAGATTTACATTTCTTTGAAGGCATATTATTAGTCATTTCAGAGAATATCCCATACAGGCATGCAAGCAAATGTGTGTCAAATGGCAACATTCATTAAAGATGTCAACTTAAAACATGAACATGTAAACTGTTGGTGTTCATTCATTGGCCTAATGTCACCACATAAGCTAAGAAAGAAATGCTTATGAGATGCATTGAAGGACTAGCACTTGGAGTCTGAGGAACAGCGCCAACGGGTTGCAGTGCTCTACCGTATGAAAAGATTAACAGGGTTTGCATTTAATGGTCTCTGGGTCATTTAATAAAAACAAAAGGGTAATCGGTGGCCCAACTAGCATGAACCAAACACTTTTTTTTGCACAGCTATGAACCCTCATGTAACACAACGGCTAATAAGTTTTTTTTGTGGCTGTTTTTATTGTTTTAAGGACGGACAAACTTTTGGTGGTCACCAACTATTGTTAGTCTGTATAGTGCACCTTAAGATCTTGGTGAAGTGTTGGCTTCCACTAGTTCAGTATTGCAGGATTGCCTACATATCATGAAGTTATGTTCTTGCAATATTACCGATACAACTTGAGGTATGTGGTGGTCGGCAGTAATACAGCTGTCTTAAATATGTTAAATATTGATGAATATCTGCAAGTGTGGTGTTTAAGTTTCACATCTGTACAAAAAGTGCTTTGGATTCATGGTAGTTGGATAACCGATTACTACTTTATTTGAACTGTTTTTGTCGTGTCAGTTTAGTTCAACCCCAATTAAGATGTGGTGTTCCCCAGGACTATACTTTCTCTTGCTTGCAATTTAAGAGTTATACTGTACCTCATGGCAAAATTATTGCAATCCTTAGTCTGCAGTTTGTGTTCGCAGATATATAGATGTTTTACATAAAAAGACATGATTGTGATCGAGTGACAGTTTGTTTACAGTAAAATAAAGTGTAGGATAGTTGGATCTGCTTTCATGGTCATCCACACATTTTGCTGATGTCTTGTTTTTCTGACTAGTCTGACTGGGATCCTGCTAACCAGAATCCCAGTCTGCGCTTCCTCCCTCTAAATTGAACATGGTGAGTACTTGGGTACACTCCAGATTGGCTACTGGTGTACCCTTATAAGCCCCTAGTACATGGTGCTAAGGTACCCAGGTACCCAGGGCATAGGTACAGGTGGTGTCTCCCATGGGCTGAAGTATGTATTATGCCACCCATGAGAGACCACTCAAATTGTGACTAAAAGGCCTGCCATTGCAGCCTGTGTAAGCTGGTGCTAGCACCACTTACAGCAGAAATACATTTTCTTATATATGAGGTCATTGCACTTAAAACCTGCAAGTCACCCCTAATGCAGGTCTTTCAATCCTGAATGTAGGGTGCTCTGTTCTAAGTGTGAGGGTGCCCCTGCATGAGAGGGGCACCCCTACAACCTTCGGAGTCATTCTCCCAGGTTGTAAGTTCATCAGCCATTACGACCTATTGAGTGGCCATGCGTCATTACACAATGGCCATCTCTAAACTAGCTGTAAAGAACCCGGTCATGTTTGGTTTCAAACATGTTGAAATCGTAACCCCACATCATAAACTGAGTGGGAGGTATGATTCCATGCACTGTGAAGCTCCTCCAGGAGGTCCTCAGTGCTCCCGGTACCAGTGTTCTAGAACCGGACAGTAAGCATGGGCTGCTGCTGACCTGAAACATGATTCAGCCCTCCTGCTGCTGAGCCAAGCTTGCGCAGGGGCAGGCAGAACAATAGATATCCTGTCCCAGGGAGGTGTGACCACCTACCAGACAGGGTTTAGTGTATTAGGACTGGGTGGGGGGCTCTTGCCAGTGCCACTGAGACTGCTTGAATGGCACATTTGGTGCCCTTCTTACATACTTTAGTTCAAACCGCTCTGGTGTGAAAGTGGACAAAGGACATAGGAGTGTCCTCCCCACTGTTCAGCTCCAAATCTAGGGACCCTAGGGTGGGTCCCTAGATTTGTCATGGGACAAGCTTCAGATCGAACACCACTGCAACTTCGACCATGTGGAGACACTGGACTTCGCTTGAGTTGGGAGCTGTGTATGTGTGTGTGTGTGGTGGTGGTGGAGGGGGAATGGGGGGGGGGGGGGTAACCTTGAAGGAGCACTCGATAGAAACTAGGCAAACCAGGACCGTGCCGCCCCACCTATGCCAATGCTCTGTAATCGCTGGAGAAGGATTTTATGGACAGTGTCAAATGTAGCGCTACAGTATAGCATAATCAGGGGTGAGAATCTGCCTTTGTCCAGGGCACTCTGGAGTTGCTTGGTAACTGCAAATAGCGCAGACTCTTTGCTGTGCACTGGCCTAAATTAATTTTGGGAGGTGCCCAAGATATGGTTATCTTCCAAACACTTTGTTAGAATGCCATTAACCAGTCTCTCCATTACCTTTGCAAGAATAGGTAATGGGGAGAGAGGGCGGGCATTTTCAGGTTTAGGAGCATCCAAAGACTGATTTTTTCTGGAGGGGGATGACTTTGGGATTCTTCCAAGGGCTGGGTACATAAGCTGATGATAAAGATTGATCAATTCTAGGCAGGGCAGGAGGGGGTGTCCCGAAACTTAAAGAAAGATCTGGTTTAGGCGGTGCTGCAGATGAGCCAGATTTGACTTGCCTGCAGAGGGTTAACAGCTCCGGCAGACATAGGAGAGGTAGTGAGTTCACCAAAGGCTTAAGGTTACTAGCAGCTGGCTGTGCTGTACCATCTCGCCTTGCAGCAGGGGCATCAGATGGTAAAGTGTGAGTAGATGTCTTTTATCTTGCCAATGAAATATTCTGCAACTTTTTCGCAGTGGGCACTGGAGGCTTCTAAAGGGTTGGCAGAGATCACTGGTTTTATCGGGCTGTTCATTAGGTTGACAATTCCCTTGCAGACTTGTTGCTATTCCTAATTTTATTTGAAAAATGTTATGCCATTGCTTTCAAAATCAATTTATGGTAGGATTTGATGGCTGCTCTATATTGTATTTTTTGTAGAGGATTGCATGCTTTCCTCCAGGTCAAGAACCTTTCTCCAGCTGTCAAGGATCATCCTTTTATTATTCATACTTTTTATCAATGATTGGTTTATTCTCGAGTGCTACCTCTCCAGTGCTGCGGGTTCCAAGTGGAATCATTATCTAGATTGTCATGTTGTGCTAAAGTTAATTTTTTTTTGTCAACCCTTATTGTCAAGGATATTTGGTCTTCGAAGATTCAGTTGTGCCTCTAAGTTTCAAGAGCAGTTGGGATGGCTCCAGATTAAATATTTCATAAAGTTTAGAATGTGTCTAGTCTGGAACACCTCAAAGGTGGTCCAACACTATTTAGCCAACAAGCTTTGGTTTCAACAATCAAATGTCGTACTATCACCCAAAGAGCCCCAAGCCATTGTCCACAAACGGTGCCACATTTCTTTTGAGGCATAACTATTTTAATTGTAATGTCAATCATTAAAAAAAATCACTTTTCTCACCAATGAACATTAATCGTATTTTTCTGACCACTGGCAAAACTGGTATTAATCAGTGTGTATAGCTATAGCATTAGCATGCAATTAAAAGTTGGTTTTATTTGTCTTAACATTTTTTTATTTTTTTTAAATGGGAAATTATTGCTATTTTATTTCATCGTACCTAATCCAGGAAGGTCCACTCCTTCCTTGGTCATTTGTAGGTGGTATTTGGTTAGGTAATGTGTTTTGGGAGTTTTATAGAGTGTTTTCTCCAAGGGAGTTCAGCTTATTTAATGATGAACTGATTTTCTGATTTTCACTGAAATTTGCTGGTTAGTTGTGGATCAGCTGGGCATCCCCAGATTTTTCTTTTACCTTGGTTATCTGATAGACTTCTAGCTGCATATTCCTTACCTTTGAATTATTTCCAGGCATCACACTGGATCCAAAAATGTTTCACAAGCAAATTCCACTGTTCACCGGTAGATGGTGTAGTTCGGCTCTGCGTGACGTCCGCCCTAGAAGTGACATGTGCAGTGCCTATATAGGCACCACCCCAGTGTTCTGACATCAGTCTTTTTTTTCTGCTCCAGTCTGCGCAGATCTGGAAAGAGCTACCCCTTGGTTTTTGAAAGCTGAAGATGCCTAGCGGATCGCTAAGGACATTTCCATCCAGAGGTGGTGCAAGGTCTCTTTCAGCAGTGAGGAGAGCCTTGGTTAGATCTGTTAGCCACAGATGAGAACGTGCAATGTCTGTAGTTCTGTGCCCTGGAGTTTCCTGAGCTGCTCTCACTCTGAGACACTCTTCGTCTCGTGTGGGACTCGGGCCTCCTATACGCCTTTTTGCTCATACCACTCCTACCCAGAGTTCTCAAGATCAGGAATGACCGGGCTCAAGTCATTCTTGAGGCTGCAGACTGGGCACAAAGAGTCTGGTATACCAAGCTGTTGAGCAGGGCCATCAGTCCTCCAATCAGGCTGCCCCTTTGGAGGTTCTTCGGTCTCAGCAGCAGGGGAGGGTCCTCCACCCAAACCTGTCCACGTTTCTTCTCCTTGTGTGGAGATTGAGCGGCGATAGTTGATGACTTTCAGCCTTCCTCCCGAAGTCTGCTACATTATCTTGGCAGCCAGGCGTCCCTCCACCAAGACTGCATACACCTGCCATTGGTGAAAATTTGTGGCATGATGTACTGAAAGATCGATCTCCTTTCTGCCCCCCTTTCTCAGGTTAATCTCCTCATTCTTTCTATCTTTCTGCTATTTTAGCTTTTCTGCAGTTGCCTGACCAGCCTTCCCTCCTCAAACCCCCTATAGTAAATAGATTTTTGAATGGTTTGCAACATTTGTTCACACCTTTTCCTTTCATTATGCCTCACTTGAACCTCAGTCTTGTCCTCACTTTCCTTATATGTGCTCCTTTTGAGCTTTGGCACAATTGTGCTCTGAAGCTCCTTACCATCAAGATGACCTTTTTCATGGCCATCACATCAGCCCTGTGAGGCAAAAGGCTTCAGGCTTTTTCATCCAAGCCTCTGAACTTTAACATTTACATAGACAAACCATTGCTTCGTGCAAGAGCTTCCTTACTACCTGAAAGTGGTCACTCCCTTTCACGTAGGCCAAAATATCACTCTGCCTTCTTATGTGCCGCCACATCCCTCTCTTCCAGGGGATCCAAATCAACAGTCATAAGCACTGAATATTCCTGCCCATGTGCGGGACCCCGGAAACAATATAAAAATATATATGTAAAAAACACATATATCTCGTTCCAAATATATGTAAATACATATATCATTTTTCTCACACCAATGCAGCTCCAAAACCAAGGTAATGACAATGTAAACACTTGTATATGTACAGCAATTAGAAAGTAAACAAAAACACATTAGGTGAAAAAGTCCTTGAACTTTGTGTTTTTATGAGTAAAAACACCCATAAATTCTGTGAATTGCTCATAAAAGACATTGTCAGCCATAAGCTGCACTGGAGAGTGAATAACACAGAAACTGAAAGCATTTTCAGTTAATTACTGGCACTGTGCCTTTAAGGCAGCCATGACCCGAGGCTTCCCATCATGCCTCAGGGGTGACAGTTAGGTCAGTTGTTCTTTCCTGCTCTTTCAGTCAGGACCCTGGTTAAACAGCTCCCACTTTTATTTGACTTTGTCAAAATAACCTGGTGTCTTCCTTCAATTTTTGTCTTCACTCGACAGCTTTTAGCCTTAGAGAGCTAGTGCTGCCTTTTTTGGGCTCAAAAAAGGTTAATGTTTGGTCAAAAATGCCTTTGCTTTTTGATCCCTGCTCTTCCTGTGGAAAGAAGAAAGCTAAGACTGATACACATCCTGTGTGTATCCTCTGTCTTCCTGACTCTCATTCTCCAGAAAGCTGTGATCACTGCAAGTCCTTGTCAAGTAGAACTCTCAAGGACAGAGTAAAAATCGGGATTTATGGGCTTTCTGAGAGGTAGGTCTCCAAAGAGACAGAAAAAGCGGAGGGCGCGGTCGACGACGAGAGATGGCCCGGTTTGCTCTCCTTCGGCGTCTGGATCGGCGTCGAAGGTTACACCGACGACGAGTCAACTCCCCTCGACAGTGAAGACTTCAGCGTCGAGAGTCAAGGTAACTCTGCTGCCGTCAACCGGGCGACGTGCAGCGTCGAGGGAGAGGTCGACGTTGGAGCGTAGAAGATTGACGTTGAGACCTCCGTCGTCAAAGCCTCAGGTCCAGTCTTCGACTCCGAAGCCTCCGTCGACGCCTAGTCACCAGCGTTCGACGTCGAGGCATCCTCCATCGGCATCCCATCATCGACGCTAGACGTCGAGGCACCCTCCGTCATCGCCAGGTCATCGTGGGATCGACGTCGAGGCACCCTCCGCCGGCGTCTCTCCACCGACTCGGCGTCGAGGCATTCCAGTCGAGGGCATTCAGCGACCCAGCATCCACCGTCGGCGTCCAGTCATAGGAGGTCAAGGACTCCTCCGTCGACGTCACAACCCCACCCCCACCCCCCCCCCGCCCCCTTCGTTCGACACCGAGACATGGGACTCAAGCGCAATCTCTTCTGATTCCTCAGCCTGTGGTGGCACATGACAAGACTCTTAAGAAAAATACGTTAAGTTGCACAAGTTACAATATTGTCCTAGGGGCGCAACAAACCATATACTAAACAAGTTGTATAAGGAAGTCGATAGAAGGAATGGAGCTGTCCAGAGGCTGTAGAATCGCTGGGACTACACTACCCTAACTTTAGGTAAGTAATAGGAGGCCCACGGAACGCGTGTGCAGAGTGTGAACTCACACCCGAGATGCCTAACCACGTCAATGGACAGTACAGTTTGAGAAAAAGGTGAGTACGGACAATCTTGACTAGTTAGGACTAAAACGACTGTGAAACTGGACACTAGGAGAGTCAATCTACCCTCGAGCACCGAAATGCTCTTGTTACCTCACCCACGGGCTGCGGATGCATAGGTGCGAAGTAGTGTCTGGTTTCTGCATTGAAGTCTATGGAGCCTGAAAGAAAAGAGGCTGCAGGCGACCAGGAGGAAGATGTCCTGTGTGATCCAAGGGTGGATCAGGAATGCTGAAGACCTGAAAGCAGAGGGGACAATGTTCAAAATCACTAGCCAGTGACTGGAGTGGAACCAGGAAGGAACCAGATGCTGTCGTCGCGATCAGGTGAAGAGTGGACGCTTGACTCTGCAGCCACGTGGACCAGGAGGTGTCTTCGACTACCAGGATGGAGGCACGAGCTGTCCCACGCAGGCTCTCGCTGTCGGCGGTGTTGGCTCCGGATTCGGCGTCAACAGGTCTTGGCAAACGCTACCCACACGGTGAGTGGAAAAGGCGTCTGGTGCGGACCAGGAGGGTCCGGGGTGCTTCTCCTTTGCAGGGAAGCAAGAGCCAGTCTGGAGCAACCAGACCAGCAGTGTTGATGATCTGGATCGTTGTCTAGGACGACGCCAGCCGGCAAGTGACCAGACAACGCGTCGAGCAGCAAACAGGCAGAAGGGCCCCACGCAGATCTTGTGGATGCTGGAGGGCTGGTCTTTGGTGCAGGAGCTGCTCGGGGCTGGGGCTTTTCAATCCCCAAAGCACTTCGTCGAGGTTACCTCAGAAGTCGTGCTGAAAGCGAAGTGCAGTTTCTCCAAGATTGCCGGTCCCACGTGTCTTGTCGCACCCACGTATCTCAGCTGTGCTGCAGATGTGAGTTGAGGTCGGAGAGGTCTGGGAATCCGGGTCTCGTCTTGCTCTGAAGTCTGGATCCTCGAGGGAAGACGACAAAGTGAAGCCCCTGGACGCTTGATGGTGTCTGCTTGTGCAGGGTAGACACTTCTTGCCCACAAGTGAGATTTCTTCAGTCTTCTGTAGCAGAATGTCGAAGTCCAGAGTTTCTTCTTGTAAAGTTTTAAAGTCCGGATTAATCTGATTTGTAATGGGACCAGCTCCTACCTTTATCCTGCTAAAGGGGGCTGCACTTATCACTAGGTCCCTCCCATGGGTAGGACCAGGAAGAGGGGTGGTTACACCCCCTATCCTTTGTCCGGTCTTGCGCCAGAGCTGGGGCTGGAGTGCCCCAGCAACTGGTTTGAACCGGTGTATGCACAGGGCACCTTGTGTGCCCCAGGCATCTCATTCCTTTCAGCCCTGTCCTACCTAATACACAAAATCCTGTCTGGGGTGGTGCTAGCACCTCCCAAGGCAGGAAACCCTTTGTCCAAGCCTCCCTCTCTGGAAGGACTCCCAGCAGCAGGAGGTCAGCCTTGTGTCTGTGGTGGCAGCATCCATTTTGTGATGCTGAGGCTCGAGTTAACTTTAACCGGGGTTCGCAGTTACATACATGTCATGTCCCTCTAAAAGGGTGGAATGCTACCCCCGTCTCCAGAATTGGCGAGGGGGTAGTATTCCAATTCGTATGACACCTTACTCGACATGTTTTGATAATGCTATGCCAAAGTTAGCAATAACCGCGAGGTTATAATGCACTTAAGAGTATATGGTATAGCGTGATCATGGAAACAGCTAAAGGACTTGGTTCCGAAAGCTGTAGACAGGCTCAGCTCATGCCAGATCACTCTCACATAATTCCAAGCACTCTGCCTCCAGGATTGTTGAGGCCTGCCATAGGAGTGACATATAGGAGTATATGTGTCCATTCTAGGTTTAGATATAGGTATACTATATCTAAAGCAAAGGGTGATTACACCACCTTGCCCCAGCTGATTGATCAGCCAGTTGTCAGATTTGGATGGCCAGCCAGGGGTGGCATAATACATGCTGCAGCCCCTGGTAGGCCTTGGGTGCACTTATACCCTGGGTACCTAAGGTACACTGTACAAGGACTTACAAGAGTGACCCAATACCAATTAGTTATGTACCTAAGGTACATGGAGTCCATTTTAACAGAGAGCAGGAAGCCTGTTTCCTGAATAGCAGGATCCCAGGCCAACTAAGTCGAAAACCAGCTTAACACCAGGCAAAAAGTTGGGGCTATCCATTGTCAGATATCCACCTTCCTACAAACCCCTTTCGCCGTTAGTGCCCGGCATTATAGATCCGGTGATGAAGGTATTCCTCACTCCAGCAACAGTCAAGGCGAGGATCCTGAAGAAATATAAATCTCCAGAAGAGGACCCTCTGTTTCTTCGAGTTGATCCTCCCCCGGACTCGGTAATCATCACAGCAGCGAGGAAATCCAGTGCGGTTTCCTCTTCTGCTACTGTACCTCTGGACAAAGACAGTAAGACGCAAGATTCGTGGAGGATACGAGTCTGCAGTACTTCGGAGTCTTTTCTTAAGGTTTCTAACGCAGAGGCCCTTTTGGGACGTTACGATAGGTCCCTGTGGGATTCTCTACAGCGTTTTGTGGACAAAGTCCCTCAGGAAGACAGTAAGGACTTCGAAGAAATCCTTCTGGAGGGTTGTCAGGTCTCCAACCAAATTATAGGTGCCGCAGCGGATGGGGCGATCCTGGCGGCTCATGGATATGCCCACGGAATATCGACAAGGAGATCATCCTGGTTGCGCTTAACGGCTTTAAAACCAGAAGGCCAAGCGCGTGTTCTGAACTTGCCGTTTTCGGGGACTTCACTGTTTAAAGCGAGCACGGATGAAGAGATGCAGCGCATGAAAACAGAGCTGGATACTCAAGGCGGTGGGTCTCACAAAGAAAAAAGAATTCAAAAAGAAATACCGCTCCTACAAGGGCTCTTCCAAACAGCGGGTTCAAACCCCTAACTGGCAGAGGAGTAAAGACCAGCAGGGTCAGCAAAAGTTCCAGTATAGAGGAAAGCGTAATTCCAGAGGAGGAGGGAATCAACGGCAGGGCAACAACACCGGAAAAGCTCAATCCAAGCAATGAGTCTTCTTCCCTCAGCGCCGTGGACCACTCCAGTGGGGTAAGCCTTGCATTTGAAAGAGTGGCAAAACATCACAAACAGATGGGTGTTATTTACACTTTGGAATGGTTACTGTCCTCGTTTCAGTCATCAGCCTCCACCTGTGCCCCCGATGTCAACATCGAATCATCAGTTACACCTTCTGCAAAAAGAAGTGGCCACTCTTCTCGAAGTCGGCTATCAAGAGAGTGCCAGTGTCTCAAAGGGAAAAAGGGGTATACTCCCGTAATTTTCTGGTCAGAAAAAAGGGGCAAAAGGCAGAATTCAGACCTATTCTGGACTTGAGAACTCAATCTGTGCGTCAAAAAGGAACAATTTTGCATGTTGGCGCTTCACCAAATATATCCACATCTCAGGGGGGGAGATTGGATGTGCTCGTCGGACCTCCAAGATGCCTACTTTCATGTTCCAATACACCCCAGTCACAGGAGATTTCTTCTGTTCCGGGTGGCGACCTCCCACTATCAGTTCAAAGTCCTGCCGTTTGGGTTCAAGTCGGCTCCCCGGGTGTTCACGAAGTGTGTTGCAGTGGTAGCAGCCGCTCTACGCCGCAACGGGGTCTTCGTATACCCATACCTGGAGGATTGGCTGTTGAAAGGTCCCTACCCAGACAGCGTAAGAAGTCAGTTCCAGACTTGCATACAGCTCTTCCAGCGACTAGGGCTACATGTCAACTTCGGAAAATCAGTCTCTCAACCCACCCAGAAGATTCACTTCCTAGGAGCTCTGCTAGACTCCGAAGTAGGAAAAGTGTTTCCTTCAGATGAGACAGTTTTCGATAACCCAGAAATGTCAGCTGGTGCTTTGCAACAAGGCTCAGAAAGTGCGCCGGATTGCCTCCCTGCTAGGGTCGATGGCATCATGCATCTTCCTGGTCCCGAATGCCAGACTTGGAATGCGTCCTCTTCAGCAGGATCTGAAGGACAAGTGGGACCAGCAATCAGCTCGCTGGGACGATCACATCATTCTCTCAGACGCAGCTCAAGCTTCCATTCCATGGTGGATCAAAAGACAAAACATGCAGGTGGGAGTTCTGTTCAATCAACCTCCTCCTGTGCAGACTCTGATCAAGGATGCTTCCCTTCTAGGTTAGGGAGCACACATGGGTCAACTGCAGGTGCAAGGGCTGTGGTCGCACAAAGAAAGTGCCTACCACATCAACATGCTGGAGTTGAGAGCAGTCCACCTAGCTCTCAAGGCAATCCTTCCCTCGATTCACGAAGCTTCAGTTCTAGTACAGACGGACAACACCACCACAATGTGCTATTTGAAAAAGCAGGGGGGAACGCGCTCACGAACTCTTTCGCTGGAAGCACAACGGATTTGGCATTGGCATTGGCATCTGAAAGAGACACGTTAGTGATAGATTCCTTACCTTAGAATATCCCCAGGCGTCAGACTGGATCCGGAAATATTTTGCGTAGCAGTACCCTTGCGCGTCGGTAGGCGTCGTCTGCGGGTCCGCGTCCGTCGTCGGCGTCGTGGGCGGCGTGATGACGTCGTCGGAGTACTTAGACGCCGCCTCCGCGTGCTGACGTCAGTTATTATTTTTTACGCGCCAGCAGCGCAGATCCGGAAAAAGTGGTACCTTAGTCACTTTTTGACTAACTCTTTTTGATCACCCTTTTCGAGTCTTTGACTCCGATCGGTGCCAATAGGGAAATGCCTGGTTTCAAACCTTGTGAAGATTGCGATCGACTGATGTCGGTCACGGATCCTCACCGTCAGTGTCTCCACTGTCTCGGCGTCGACAACGACGACAAGGCCTGCCTTGACTGCCGGGCCCTTACTTCGAAAGCTAGACGGGAGCGGTCCCGTAAGCGACTCAAACTCCGGCAGAGAGGTCCCGGTCCGGACGGAGGTCGAGGGGCCGGTCACGGGAGCGGAGCCGTCATAGCTCCGGGAGTCGACATCACTCCTCTGGGTCGAAGTAGTCGGGTAAGCACAAGAAGTTGAAGAGACGTCATCGTCTTCCGACTCCCCCCAACGCTCGCGGGACGCGGCCGGGGGTTCAGGTGGCACCGCACACGCGGCTCCGTTGGAGTCGCAGGCGTCGCGCCCGGCTTCATACCCTCGGGTCCCTGGGCCTAACGCGACGCCGGGGGAGATCGAGCGGATCCTCATGGCCATGAGGTCCCTCTCTTCCCCCGACTGGTTCCGTGGCGCCTTCGGGCCCGGCTGTCCTGTCTGGGGGTCCTGGCGGGTCGGGGGCTTCGGCCCCGATGCCGTCGGGTGCTTCGGCTCCGACGCCGCCGGCGCCTTCGGGCCCGGCGCCGCATGGCCCTGCTGGATCCGCTTCCGGATCCGGGTCGTCGCCGGTGGACTTAACGACCTCCCCGGCGCCGATCCCACGGGTGTCACCCCCGGTGCCGTCCTCGGGCGGCGCCGTCCCTGACGCCTCCCTCGACCCGGTTCCGGCGTCGGAACGGCGCCGCCCGGGGACGATTCAGACGCCGTTTGGTGAGTTCACTTTCCATGAACCGGCCCCATCCTTAACTGAACCTGAGTACCAGGTGATGGGTGATGAGGAGGATTGGGAGGGGTCTGAGGACCCTCTGACACGTGAGTGCCAGTCTTATGAGGACTGGGCAGGTGACCTTGGGGAAGCCAGTGGGTTAGACACTTCACCTGACACTGGCTTTGTCTCCCCTCCTAGCGTGGCTACGGAGGAGGGGGCAACCTATAGCGTGGTGTCGATGAGGGCAGCCAAGGCCCTGGGCCTTTAGCTCCCCGTCGCGGCCGTGAGAACTAACCTCCTAATTGAGGTCCTTAAACCGCAGTCATGCTCAGCCAAGCCTCTGCTGCCGTTTAACGAGGCCTTGACTGACGTTCTTTTGGGCACTTGGTCCAAGCCCACTACAGGTTCGCCCATAGATAGGAACGTGGCTAGACGCCACCGCCCGGCCCCGGGTGACCCATGTTTCCTGTCCACCCACCCCACCCCTGAGACCCTGGTCATCCAGGCCTCCAATTCCCAAACCGCATTCCCGTCGGCTCCGCCGGACAGGGAATCCAAGAGGTATGAGCAGTATGGCAAAAAGATTTTCTCATCCCTTAGTCTGGGACTGCGGTTTTCCAACACCGCATGCCTCTTGGCCCGCTACACCCACTCCCTGTGGGATACGATCGCGGAAGGGCTGCCAGAGTGTCCGTTGGAGGTACAGGCCAAACTCGGCCAAGCCCTTGTGGAAGGTCGGGATGCAGCCAGATATTCCATCCGGTGTGGACTGGACACCACCGACTCACTGGGTAGAGCGATGGCAGCGATGGTGGCGGTAAGACGCCACGCCTGGTTGAGGTCTGCCAACTTCTCGGCTGATGTCCAGAACACACTTATGGACATGCCATTCGATGGCCGTCGCCTCTTTGGCAACAAGGCAGACCATGCGCTGGAGCGTTTTAAGGACTCCAGGGCTACGGCCAAGTCCTTGGGTCTCTCGGCCCCACGCCAGCAATCGGCTGCCTTTCACTCCTTTCGTGGCCACGGAAGGGGTGCGCCCACACGTGCTGCCAGCCACGCTCTGCAGGGTAATACCCAACGCGGTGGCGGCCGTGGACACCGCCGTGGCGGCGGTAGGGGACAACGGCGAGGTCAGTCCACACCTTCCCCCGCAGCATCCGCCTCAAAACCCTCCTAGTCCGTGCTTTCAGGCCCATGTGACGCCAGTGGGTGGCAGGGTTCGCCATCACCACTCCCACTGGCGCACAGTCACGTCGGACAGGTGGGGGCTGCAAATCGTCCGAAGGGGCTACTCCCTCCCCTTCGAGGCGACTCCTCCAGCCATGCCACCGCAGAACCACCGTGTATCGGGGGATCATTTGCAACTTCTGCAGGAGGTAGTTACGGCCCTCTTGGCCAAGGGGGCCATCAAGCGCGTTCCTGGGCCAGAAGTAGGGTGTGATTGCTACTCCCACTACTTTCTGGTGCCCAAGAAGGGCAAAGGGGGCCTACGCCCTATCTTGGACCTAAGGAACGTCAACGGCTTCCTCCGGAAGGAGATGTTCAAGATGCTGACACTGGCTCAGGTCCTAGCTGCCCTGGACCCAGGAGACTGGATGGTAGCGTTGGACTTGCAGGATGCTTATTTCCACATCCCCGTCCTGCCGGCCCCACCGGCGCTACCTGCGGTTCACGGTTGGCCAAGAGCACTTTCAGTATACCGTGCTCCCCTTCGGCCTTACCAGGGCCCCACGGGTGTTCACGAAGGTGATGGCGGTGGTCGCAGCTCATCTGCGCAGGCTAGGGGTTTCAGTCTTCCCCCTACCTCGACGACTGGTTGTTGAATGCGGGCTCGCCCCAGACAGTCGTCAGCCACCTCCAGACTATGGCGGATCTCCTGCACCAGCTGGGGTTCTCCATAAATGTGCCGAAGTCACACCTGTGCCCCTCTCAGAAGCTCCTCTTCATCGGAGCAGTTCTAGACTCTGCGCAGTTTCGGGTTTATCCGCCCGAACAGCGGTCCGGGATATTCAGGCTCTCATTCCACTCTTTGGGCCTTTATCCCGGATCTCGGTCAGGTTGACGCTGCGGCTTCTGGGGCTGATGGCCTCCTGCATTCTTCTGGTGCATCACGCCAGGTGGCGGATGCGGGCTCTGCAGTGGGACCTGAAGTTTCAGTGGGCCCAGCATCAGGACAACCTGCCCGACCACGTCCTGATCTCGGAGGGCACTGCGAGACAGCTGCAGTGGTGGCTCATGGACCGCGATTGGGTCAGCGGCAGATCCCTCTCCCTTCCCCAACCGGAGCACGTAGTCGTGACGGATGCGTCCCTCCAGGGCTGGGGAGGCCACATGGGAGAGGCGGAGATCAGAGGCCTCTGGTCTCCGGCGGAGTCCCGGCTCCATATCAACCTTTTGGAGCTGCGGGCGATTAGTCTAGCACTGAAGGCATTCCTCCCCTCTGTCCGAGGGAGTGTAGTGCAGGTGTTCACGGACAATACCACCGCCATGTGGTACTGCAACAAACAGGGCGGGGTGGATTTGTGGACCCTCTGCCAGGAGGCTCTGCGCCTCTGGCAATGGCTGGAACATCAGGGCGTGACTCTGGTGGTTCAACACATGGCAGGTTCTCTGAACGCCAGGGCGGACAAACTCAGCCGCCGGTGCATGATGGATCACAAATGGCGTCTGAACTCTGACGTGGCGCAAGGTCTCTTTCTGCAGTGGGGAGAGCCTTGGTTAGATCTATTCGCCACCGAAGACAACGCGCAATGTCATCAGTTCTGCGCGTTGGAATTTCCAAGGCGGCACTCGCTCGGAGACGCTTTTCGTCGCGAGTGGAGTTACGGTCTGTTGTACGCCTTTTTGCCTATACCACTTCTGCCCAGAGTGCTGAAGAAGATCAAGCGAGACAGGGCCCAAGTCATTCTTGTGGCTCCGGACTGGGCACGAAGGTACTGGTATCCAGAGCTACTCAGTATGTCAGTCGATCCCCCGGTTCGTCAGCCTCTTCAGGAGGACCTTCTGTTGCAGCAGCAGGGGACGGTCCTCCACCCGAACCTGTCCAGTCTCCACCTCCATGCTTGGAGATTGAGCGGCGACAGTTGAGGCCATTTGACTTGCCTCCTGAAGTCTGTTATACAAAGTACAGGAGAAGGAATTCTGTACTTTGTATAATTGGTGACCCAATCCTTTTCCTGTCTGAAAGGGTAGCTCCCTGCTCAAAACTTTTTAGATCTCCTGAAGTCTGTAACATCATTCTGGCAGCCAGGCGTCCCTCCACAAAGTCGGTATACGCCTGCAGGTGGAACAGATTTGTGGCATGGTGCACAGCAAAGGCTGTGGATCCTCTCTCCACTCCTCTTTCTGAGGTTCTTCTCTTCCTTCTTTCTCTTGCCCAGCAGGGCTCTGCTCTGGGCACTATCAAGGGCTATCTTTCTGCCCTTTCAGCCTTCTTGAAGCTGCCTGATCAGCCATCTTTGTTCAAGTCCCCTATTGTAAATCGATTCCTAAAAGGCATCACACACACATTTCCACCTGTTCCGTTTGTGATGCCTCAGTGGGACTTGAACCTTGCACTTACATTTCTGATGTGCGCTCCCTTTGAGCCACTTCACAACTGTCCTCTCCGCCTTCTTACACTGAAGACTGCTTTCCTGGTTGCCATCACCTCTGCCAGGAGAGTGAGTGAGCTCCAGGCCCTCTCTTGTACTCCTCCTTTCCTTTCTGTCCATACGGACAAGGTTGTGTTGGGTACTAAACCATCTATCCTGCCCAAGGTTGTCACAGCCTTCCACATCGGGCAGTCCAGCACCTTGCCAACCTTCTTCCCACCACCGCACCCCTCTAAAGAGGAAGAGCGGCTCCACCGTCTGGACCCAAAACGTGCGCTCTCATTCTACTTGGATCGCACACGCCAGGACTTTCTGGTGTGATTATTGGTTCGCAGACCCACCACCGGGGTTCGTATTGCTGGGGTATCTATTCTAAGGTAAGAAATCTATCACGAACGTGTCTCATTCAGATGCACAAGTTACTACTGCTCGCAGAGTGAGCAAGAGTGAGCAAGATTCAAGCTCTCTGTTCCTCTGAACCCTATACGGTGTTCCATTTGAATAGAGTGGTGCTACGGATGCATCCATCTTTCTTGCCTAAAGTGGTGTCAGATTTTCATGTAAATCAGACCATTTCTCTGCCCACTTTCTTTCCCAATCCCTCTACACCAGCTGAGAGGGCTCTGCATTTTTTAGACCTGAAAAGAGTTTTAAAGTTCTATCTAGATAGGTCTAAGGTTATTCGTCACTCTGATCATCTCTTTGTTAACTATGGATCGATCAGGACAGGTCATGCTGCCTCGAAGCGTTCTATCTCAAGATGGATCGTTTCATGTATTAAACTTGCTTACCAGCTGGCGCAGAAGCCCTTGGGGGTTTCTCCCAGAGCGCATTTCAACAGAGGGAAAGCTGCAACTGCGGCTTTCCTCACTAATGTGCCCATGTCTGAGATTTGTAAGGCGGCGACCTGGAGGTCCATCCATACATTTACCAGACATTACTGTCTTGATTCTGACACAAGAGCAGATACCCAGGTAGGCCATGCCTCCTTGAGGAATCTGTTTAACAGCTGATTCGGGCTGTTGTGATTGTTTTTTTTTTAAGTTGGTTGATGTATTTCATATTTAACGGCAGGTGGTTGATGGGTTTGCTATTCTATTCAGTGCTTATGACTATTGATGAGGGTCCCCTGGAAGAGAAGGATAAGTTACTTACCTGCAATCCTAGTTCTCTTCCAGGGATATCCTCATCAGTCATAAGCACACCCGCCCTCCTCCCCAGGTAATTGAGAGATGCACGTTTCTGACTTGTAGTTTAGCCCTGACTTCAGGGTTATGCAAAGAACTGACTTAACTGTCACCCCTAAGGCATGATGGGAAGCCTGGGGTCATGGCTGCCTTAAAGGCACGGTGCGAGTTTTTAACTAAAAATGCTTTCAGTTTCTGTTATTCACCTTTCAATGCAGCTTATGGCTGACAATGCCTTTTATGAGCAATTTACAGAATTTATGGGTGTTTTTACTCATTAAAACACAAAGTTCAAGGACTATTTGACCTAATGTGTTTTTGTTTCCTTTCTAATTGCTGTACATATACAAGTGTTTACATTGTCTAGCCTTGGTTTTGGAGCTGCATTGGTGTGAGAAAAATGATATATGTATTTACATATATTTGGAACGAGATATGTGTTTTTTACATATATATTTTTATATTGTTTCTGGGGTCCCGTACATGGGCGGGAATATTCAGTGCTTATGACTTTGATTAGGATACCCCTGGAAGAGAACTAGGATTACAGGTCAGTAACTTATCCTTGTTTTACCTTGACCCCCACAAGAGTTCCGGGTGGACAACCAACTATTTGTGGGTTATGTCGGCACAGAGAAGGGAAAGGCTGTGTAGAAACGGACCATCTCCTGGTGGATCGTGCTATATATCAAGATCTGTTGTGCATTGGCCAAAAAGAAATCCCCTGAGGGCTTGCGTGCTCATTCCACCAGAGCGAAGGCTGCCAGCACTGCTTTAGCACACAGAGTTCCGGTCCTGGATATCTTCCAGGCAGCAATGTGGGCTTCCTTGCACATGTTCACAAATGCTACTGTCTGGACAGTCTGATCCATTGGGATGGGCTCTTGGCCCGTTCGATCGTGCAGGACTTTCGCGAACAAAATTTGTCCGCAGACCCACCTGCGGGTAGGTATTGCTTCAATAGCTGTTCAAAAGGTAAGAAATCTGCGGCTACAAGTCTCATCAGATAAACAAGCTACTTACCTTCGGTAACACTTTATTTGGTAAAGACTCATTCTAGCTGTGGATTTTTAACTGTCCCACCCATCCTCTCCTCTCTGCGAACAGATTTCTAGGGACAGGACTGATCCCCTTTCAGGGCCCTAGTTTTCCACAGCAGTAGTCTGTGTTCATTGTGACTCTGTGCTCCTGGAAATGGAGGTCAGCGCACTGGGGTGGCATCTATATGGGCACGGTGCATGTCACTAACAGCACGGACCTGAACGACGCTATGTCCCAGTGCGCTGGGGTATTGCGAGAGAATTCCAGATCCAGTCTGAAGCCTGGAGATAATTCAAAAGGAATGGAATCTACAGCAAGATAGTCTCTACCTGAGAAGACGTTACCGACGTTAAGTAACTAGTTCCTCACGTCTTATTCCTCAGACCTGGACCGTGTCTGCTATGCAGTCCCAGCATTGTGCATATGTTTTTGAAAAAGGCACGTTGATAGGCATGTAGCCTGCCTCAAGGCTGGTTTTGGGTTGTGTGCTATTTTAGTAGCCAGTCTTTACGACAGGTTTCAAGGTTATAAGCATCCAATCTGTAGTCCGGCTGACCTTTTTTCACTTGGAATAATCAAGCTTGACATGACCATTGTAATAGTGACTTGAATTGAAGTGTGGAGCCTAAATGTTGATGGCTCTTCAATAATTTTAGAAACCAGATTTTATGGTAGCTGAAGCCTAAGTGGTATATGTTGGAAGTTGACCAAAAGCGCATCTTTCATTAGTACTGCTTGCATTTGACGGAAAGAGCCAGTGGGCATATCCATGATGTTGATTCATTTCCAGCTACTACTTTCCCCCATCTTTGAAATATTTTTGGTTCTCTCATTGCTGGATGCAAGCGAACTTAATACTGTAATCTCACAGCTATCTTCTGCTCCCTATGGACCTGTGAGTACTAGAGGGGGTTCTAAATTTGGGATATATATTCGTGCTGTCACTCTCGTGTAGTGTTACCTTTCTGGGAGACGAAAAAGACAAATAGCTGCCTTAGGGCCAAATATTTATTTTATTCATGTTCAGGCTAAAGCTATTTTGGTGACATCTTGAAGAGTGGTACAGCTTTACTAACTATATCCTACCCTTTACACATATTATCCAAAGTTTAGCTAGGTTTTTTTATGGAAAAAATCTAAATTTAAACTTAAAAAGGGCTTTTAAGAGTGAAATACTGAGGACCATGATGGTTTTGTTCTTGAAGCAGTCTGCATTCCATTGAGGTGACTCTAAATTATCTTGATCTGACGTCACCTACTTATTTTCAGCTACCACTGTCTGATAAATGCTGTGAATAGGAAAAGTTTGTGCTTCTCCAAGACTCTTTATGGGATCAATTCGGACTTGCATGGATGCCGTAAAGGTGAGGAACAGCGCGCATTTCCCTCTGATTCTGTTCAGCAGCAGCAAAAAAATAAAGCACATTTTTCTCATCAGCAAATGGCAGGCCAGAGGACACCTCGTTCCACTTTAAGATTCTCAGACTCCCTTGCTGTTTAGTCGGACCACTCTGTTGGAATACTTGTATTGGACCATAGGCCAAAGAGAGCTGCCAGACTGGTTCCCCTGGGGTTCTTGCCGGTAACAGGGAGCTGGATGCATCTGTGGACGCAGACCAGACATCATTTAAAAAGGCATGTGCATACTACAGAGAAAACATGCGTCCGAGATTCTGCACTGATGCCGTGTTCAGTCCCTGAAATGAATACAACTCCGATTGTATTTATGCTCGAGCCCTGAAAGTCTTTCAAAGTTATGATTTTGATCCATTTGCGTTTTCTAATGCTCTCGACTCGGAAATCAAAACGGACTCAATGATAAATCGTGCTGAACATTTAACACCCAACTCAGGGCACTGTTCCTAGCCTTCTAGGTTGGTGCTGAAGACTGCATCGTCAGTTCATGCTTGTGAGCCATGTAAACTAGCTGTTCCTCCTGCTGAGCTGGGAGGGTGACGTTACTGTCCACCCTAAAGTCATTTATTTTGGGGTGAATTTTTTTTTACTGCATTTTGTGGCCGTAAACAGTTACGGAGTAGTGTGCTACTGGGCGAAAAAAGGTTCAACACCATCAGGGGAAGCAAATGCTATATAAATGTAAACCTTTTTCCCTCTTCTATCCCTCCACTATCCTGCTTAATCCAAATAATTGACTAACTTATCCACCACTCAAATTACTTTCATATTTGATTATACTAATTCACCACTAATCCTTTATGGGTTCCGGAGTAGCGTGCTACTCGCTGAAAAAGCGCTTCAACGCCTTGTCAGGCGTTAGTAAGCTCTATATAAATGCAATTACAATACAATATAACCAAAGCAATACATGAAAGCAATACAGATAGAACCCACCTCAACCAATGAACTACCCGTCCCTCCTATGGTCCCACAGGTACCCATATCACATTGGTGCTGTAGTGTAAGCGCACCCCTGGTCTTAATCGTTCAGAAGCACTTACGAAATCCAACCAATTAGGGTAATACAGTACTATATTCTATGGTAATGTCTGACTCAGTGGGATTGTGCAGTGTAGTCTTTTGAACTGTCGCTTACTCGGATGTGTCACCGGTGCTGGGGCTTGGCTCGGGTGACCGGTGAGGCGAGTTAGGCGCTGATATTGCTCCATCTGCCTGTAATGTTCATAAGTCTGTTCCAAATGCCCGCCACCTTCATCGATCCATGCCCCCTCTTAGTGTCCCTAAGTAGGTTCATGCTTTCATATGTTGCCCATTTGGTTAGTTTTGCTTGCCGCTTAGCCACTGTATATATTATACAGAACACTGGTCCCTACATGTGGACATAATGAATTACAAACAAATAATCAGAACACCTGATAAGTGAAATGTCTATTGTCCAGCCGGACAAGAAGTTTTAATTAAGCGTTCAAGTCAATAAAACAAAAATATAAGGACACTAAAATAACAAGTGGGCACAGCCGTGACCCACAACATACAAGACAAAACAATGAAAGCAATGGCCAAAGGGCAAGGCTACAATAAGTCTGTGAACTTGTATTCAGTATTTACAGACGTGAATTTTCATAACCACAACTTTGCATTTCTACAATATTTCAGTATCATATTGCATAAGGGGTTTTTTACAAGTCGACGACGTTTCGATGCCTTATTTAATTATGGGCATCATCATCAGGACAGAAAATTAATCATTGTTGTCTTATTTCAAACAATATTATTACTATGCCTTTCTGCATTACTGCGAGCATGGTGAAACCAATTTTCAAGGGATATAGGAGCGATATATTTCACTCGGGGTGGTATCCAAAAGCAGCCTTATCCGAGATTATCTCGTCTGTATCCATGGTCTGGCATGAGCATGATAGCTCGTTTTGAGAGACTGGCGGCTCGGTGGCGGTTACAACAGTCTGGTGCTCCACTGTAGGGCTGTTTTTTCCTTCCAATTCAAAGCAATATGGCGCTTTGGCAACAACAAAACCAGGTCAATGAATTTGGATGTAACATTGTCTTTAGCGGAGCATGGAAACTTTCACAGTAAGCACGTTTTCAGCGTTGTATTGATATTACGCACATTGACGACATTGATGTCCATTATGCCCACCTAGTATGCTTGGAGAGGCACACAGTTTCAATTCATGTGATACATTTCAGCCCCCTCTGCCTCACATCTGGGGCAGCCAGTCGTGTTTGTGGAAAAAAAGTGTTAATTTTACCAGGTTTCTGATAAGCTCTGTGTAGGTAATACAAATGAATTAGTTTGAACCTGACATTTCCATATACTTTCGGGTTTCTCTCTAATATCGTCACCTACTCTGCTTCACTAATGGGTTCACAAATATCCTCCACCCACTTGTCTGTGTATGCAGTGTCATGGTTATGTCTGCTCTTATGGCTCGATAGAGCCCCTTCATAGCCTTCTGTTTGCCTGTGGTGGTGCATAGTATATTACAGCTCTGGTGCGCATGGGGTTCCGCTCCTCCCACACTCAACTGTTGCTCTATCGTCGCTATCACAGATCCAGAGAAGATGAAGTGACCCGCCGGAATGTCACATTCAGGCTGAAACTCCTCAAAAGATTGCATCCTTCCATCTACAAAGAGGTCGCCTAGTTGGTCCACTCTGTCTTGTCCACTCTGCTAGTCTCCCCTGTAAATTGGTATTCAGGAGGTCCGCCTTGAAGAGTAAGAGTAGGTCCGGGGATTAAGGGTGGTCTGTCTTTTTTTAATCATCTCAACCAGCTGTGCTTTGCTACAAGCGCAACCCATACTGCTTAGTTTGTACCAGTTTAGGCATTAAAATCAATTGTGCTAACCACTCAAGCGTTGGTGCGTCCCTTTCTCTGGGGGCGTCTGTTACTTCTGGCATGTACCCATCTTGCAATCAATTTGTGCTGGCAGGTAGCATGATTCTAAATCTGGAGCCGGAAGTTCCCCAGCAGTTACTGGTCACTGTAATTTAGTCAGCGCCACCTACTCATCCCTTTGACCCATATCAACTGAAGGAGTAAACTATCCAGCTCCTGGAATTTGCTCCAGGGCACCATCACCAGCAGAATTGATAAATACAGTAGCCGTACTATCTTTTTTGCGATTGCTACTAGTTCTGCTGCTGACAATAGGAGAGTATCCCTGAAGGGCATTCCCATCCAGAAGACGACGATAGTCCTACTCACATTCCAGTCCTGCAAATCTTATGCCTGTCTGTATAAGCTGACCCCCAGGTATTTTAAAGAGGTAGTCTTCCACTGAATTCCAGGTACAGGGGTCGACTGTTTGAGAGGGCATGAGTGGGAAGAGACTTATTTTTTGCCAGTGTATGTCTAATCCCGATAAAGCTCCAAAGCTTTAGCAATTGGATGGATTTCTCAGGATGCATATGTACACTGCTCAGAAACAGTAATCATCTGCATACATAGCCATATGGTGTTATTCCGCTCAGTAGTATCCCAGCATAGTGTAGTCTCAATCTTGATGTACAGACCAGTGATTCATCCACTAGGGCCATAACAATGGGGACAGTGGATAGCCTGGCCTCTTACCTCAATCCACTGTGTAGTAATCAGATATGATCCTGCCCGTCTTGACACTTACGCTTGGGGTTGTGCACATCAGGTGGGTCTACCTGATAAAACCCCCTCCCAGTCCCATCCTAGGCATTAACTCATAAAGGTACTTCTAGTGCAGGCTATTAAATGCTTTCTGGATGTTTATTGACATCACTGCATTCTCATTAATCAAGTGTGCCTCAAGTATGATGTTTACCAACCGTCTGATGTTAATTGTGGTTGTTTATTTCTGTCTGTTTATGGATCTTGACTCTGTGTTCCTTTTCAAGTTTTAAAACGAGCTGCACTTTTTTATTTAGGTTGGCTAGCCATCGGGCAGGGTCCCTGCCTTCTTCCGTTCAGCATGTGTTTTCATCGTATACTCCCTACAGTCGAAACATCATAGTTCTTCAATATGTTCTGGTAATTTCTCTTTCTCTGCGAATGTCCCCTGAAGATCTGCATGTTTAGGTATATCTTTCTCTATTTTTCGAAGTGTTGCTTCTTTTCATTCAATATCACTTAAGTGTTCTGCGTACTAGATTTTCTGCAATGCACTGGCATCTAACCATAGTATCTGAAAGACATGTTAGTGATAGATTCCTGACCTTAGAATATCCATAGGCGTCGGACTGTATCCATAAAGTTTTGCTTAGCAGTACCCCTGCGCGTCAGTAGGTGGTGTCCTGCGGCTCCACGTCCGTCGCTGGCATCGTATGCGCCAAGATGACATCACAGAGACTACTTAGGCGCCACCCGTGCACACTGGTGTCAGTTCTTTCTTTTTCCGAGCCAGTAAGCGCAGATCCGGTTAGAGCACGCACCCTAGTAAATTTTTGACTATCCTTTTGTCTCGTGTTGATTTTCTCTGGTGCGAGTTGGGATGCCTGGTTTTAACCTCATGCGCGCAGCGGCTTTTCCCGTTGTGCGCTGAAGTTTTGTAAATACCGCGGTTCATGACGAGCTCAGCTCGTCATGAGCGTACGAGAGGTGTACCTCATGACTAGCTGAGCTCGTCATCAGCGTGGAAGTGGTTATGTCTTGTGGGAAGTGCCGTCTCAATATGTTGGTGGCGGACACTCATTACGTCTGTCTCTACTGCCTGGAGCGGGAGCATGACTCCCGGTCCTGTCTGGACTGTAGGGCTATGGCCCGAAGGCCCTGAGGGAACGGCGACGGAAGTTGTTCGAAGTTTGGCACTCGTCCCCGCGCCGTTCCGGATCCAGTGGTCGCTCCCGTGACCGCTCGCTGAGTCGTCACCACTACTCCTCTTCCCCTTCAGATTCGGGTAAGAAACGGTACAAAAAGAAGTCGAAGTAGCGTTTTCACTCTACGACGTTCCCCCTTCGGTCCACTTTGGAGCCTGGGAGTCCCTTGGCCTACCCGCCTTACCCGGGTCCGTCGGCGACTCCTGCACAGTTGCAAGAATTCCTTGCTGCCATGGACCGCCTTTTTAGGCCTCGGGCTCCCTCAGGTGCGCCTTTATGCCCCGCAGTCCCGAGTCTGGATCCAGCTGGTCCGTCGACTCCTAAGGCGGATCCAGCCCCGGCGCCGCAGGATCCTGCGCCCCTGGCTCCGGCCTCGGCACCAAGAGGTCCCATGCTGCCAGCTCGGGCCCCTGCATCGCCCTCAGCTGCGCCGCAGTGGATACTGCTGGGTCCCCCTCTGCCCCGGTTCCTGGAGGGATTTGTCCCTGCCTGGGATCCGAATTGGGAACTGGCGCTGTTTATTCCTTCACCGGTTCCTGCCCCACCGCCGAGGCCTGTGCCTTCGGGGCTGGCGGAGTAGGATACCTGGGAAGGGTTTGAGAACCTGCTAGCTCGTCAGTGTGATTCTGAGCTGGATTGGGTGGATGACTTGGAGGAGGCTGGGGGCCTTGACGCCTCCTCTGATCCGGGGCCTGCCTCTCCCCCGCCCACTATGGAGGAAGGTGCCTCGTATACGGTGGTGCTCCGTCGGGCTGCTGAGGTCCTTAACCTCTATCTCCCCACGGTGACCCTGAAGACACCTCCTCACTGAGGTGCTTCAGCCGGCGTCCACTCTTTTCCGGAGCCGCTGCTGCCCTTTAATGATGCCCTCACTGAAGTTTTGTTGGGCACTTGGTCACTGCCCGCCACGGGGGCCCCTGTGGATAAGAACGTCGCCGGGCGAGAACGCCTGCCGCCGGTTGACCCTGGCTTTCTTACCACTCATCCTACCCCTGAAAGTCTAATCATTCGGGCTTCTACGTCCCAGAGTGCATTTCCCACGGCTCTGCCGAATAAGGAATTTAAGAGATTGGAGCAGTTTGGCAAGCGGTTGTTCTCTTTGGCCAGTTTAGGACTGCGGTCAGTGAACACTGCATGCCTTCTGGGCCGCTATTCCCACGCAGTGTGGGATTCCGTGGCTGTGGTGTTGCCTTGGTGCCTGGAGGAGGTCCAGACTGTGCTGTCTCAGGCTGTGGCTGAGGGTAAGGATGCAACTAGATTTGCCATTCATTGTGACTTGGACACCGCAGACTCCCTTGGTAGAGCAATTTCCACGACTGTGGCGCTTCAACGCCATGTCTGGCTGAGGTCCACTGGGTTCTCCCTGGACGTTCAGAGCTCGCTCATGGACATGCCTTTTGGCGGAACTCGCCTGTTAGGTGATAAGGCCGACACAGCACTGAAGCGTTTAAAGGACTCTCGCGCTACGGCCAAGCCTTGGGCCTTTCCACCACTTGACCGTCCACGTCCACGTTTCATTCCTTTGGTGGCCATGGCAGAGGCACCCCTGGCTGTTTGTTCAACCAGAAGCCTGCGCAGAACCAGACTCAGCGGGCCCGTGGGCGGGGCGGCCGCTGTGGTGGCTTTCGGGGCTGCGTGAGGTTCAGTCCACCTCCGCCCCCGCGATGTCTACCTCAAAACCTTCCTAGTCTGAGCTTTGGGTGGCAGGATTCGCCATCACCTTCCCCATTGGCGTTCTGTCACCTCCGACAAGTGGGTGTTGCAGCTCGTCCTGGGGGGCTACTCCCTCCCCTTCGAGTCTACCCCCCTGGCCATGCCTCCTCAGCTCCACCGCATGTCAGGGGATCCCTTTGCGCTTATACAACAGGAAGTCACGGCCCTCTTGGCCAAGGGGGCCATCTAGCACGTTCCTGGGCCAGAAGTAGGATGTGGTTGTTGTTCCCACCACTTTCTGGTCCCCAAGAAGGACAAAGGGGGCGTGCGCCCCATCTTGGACCTCAGGGACATCAATTGCTTCCTCCAGAAGGAGAAGTTAAAGATATAGACTCTGGTCTTGGCTGCCCTCAACCCTGGAGACTGGATGGTAGCGTTGGACTTGCAGGACGCATACTTTCACATTCCCGCCCTGCCGGCCCACTGGCGTTAAATGCGGTTCACGGTAGGCCAGGAGCATTTTCAGTTTGCTGTGCTCCACTTCGGCCTTACCAGTGCCCCTCGGGTGTTCACAAAAGTGATGGCGGTGGTCGCAGCTCATCTGCGCAGGTCAGGGGTGTCAGTCTTCCCCTACCTCAACGACTGGTTGTTGAAGGCTAGCTCGCCCCAGGCAGTAGTCATCCACCTTCAGACTACGGCTGACTTCCTGCACTTGCTGGGGTTTTCCAGCAATGTGCCGAAGTCGCACCTGAGTCCCTCTCAGAAGCTCCCCTTCATCGGAGCGGTTCTGGATTTGACGCAGTTTCGGGACTATCCTCCAGAGCAGAGAGTACGGGATATTCAGGCTATGATTCTGATCTTTCAGCCTCTATCCCGGGTTTGTCAGGATAACCCTCCGGCTCCTGGGCCTGATGGCCTCCTGCATCCTGCTGGTACAACATGCCAGATGGCATATGCGGTCTCTGTAGTGGGACCGGACGTTCCAGTGGGCACAGCATCAGGACAACCTGTCCGATCACGTCCAGATCTCGGAAGGCACGGCACTTGCAGTGGTGGCTTACGAATCGCGATTGGGTCAATGGCAGATCCCTCTCCCTTCCCCAACCGGAGCAGACAGTGGTGACTGATGTGTCCCTCCTGGGATGGGGAGGCGACTTGGGAGAGGCTGCGATCAGAGGCCTCTGGTCTCCGGCGAAGTCCCGGCTCCATATCAACCTTTTTGGAGCTTCGGGCGATCTGGCTTGCACTGACAGCATTACTTCCCTCTGTCCGGTGGAGTGGAGTGCAGGTGTTCATAGAGCACACCACAGCCATGTGGCACTGCAACAAACAGGGTGGGGTGGGGTCTGGACCCTATGTCAGGAGGCTCTGCGCCTCTGGACATGGCTGGAACATCAAGACAATACCTTGGTGGTTCGATACCTGGCAGGTTCTCTGAACGCCAGGGCAGATGAACTCAGCCGCCGGAGTATGATGGATCACGAATAGCGTCTGCACTCGGACGTGGCACAAGGTCTCTTTCTGCAGTGGGGAGAGCCTTGGTTAGATCTATTCGCCACCGAAGAGACCGCGCAATGTCATCAGTTCTACGCGTTGGAATTTCCATGGTGGCACTCGCTCGGTGACGCTTTTTGTCTCGAGTGGAGCTGCGGTCTGTAGTACGCCTTACCACCTATACCACTTCTGCCCAGAGTGCTGAAGAAGATCAGGCACAACTGGGCCCAGGTAATTCTTGTGGCTCCAGGTTGGGCACGAAGGTACTGATATCCCGAGCTACTCAATATGGCGATCGATCCCCCGATCAGACTTCCTTTCCGGGAGGATCTTCTGTCGCAGCAGCAGGGGACGGTCCTTCACCTGAACCTGTCCAGCCTCCTCCTCTATGCTTGGAGATTGAGTGGCGACAGTTGACATCTTTCGATCCTTCCGAAGTCTGTGATGTCATTCTGGCAGCCAGGCGTCTCTCCACAAAATGGGTATAAGCCTGCAGGTGGAACGAGTTTGTGGCATGGTTCACAGATAAGTCTGTGGATCCCCTTTCTGCCCCTCTTTCGAGGTTCTTCTGTTCCTTCTTTCCTTGTCCCAGCAGGGCTCTGCTCTGGGCACTATCAGGGTTATCTTTCTGCCATCTCCGCCTTTCTGCGGCTTCCTGATCAGCCTTCTCTTAAGTCCCCGGTTGTTAACCATTTCCTGAAAGGCATTACGCACACGTTTCCTCCCGTGCCGTTCATAATGCCTCTATTGGACTTAAACCTTGTCTTGAGATATCTGATGTGCACTCCTTTTGAGCCCCTTCATAACTGTCCCTTGCGTCTTCTTACTCTAAAGACGGCTTTCCTGGTAGCTATCACCTCTGCCAGAAGAGTGAGTGAGCTCCAGGCTCTTTCTTCTAAGCCTCCTTTCCTTTCTGTTCATCCGGACAAAGTGGTTTTAAGGACCCGTCCTTTTTTCTTGCCAAAGGTTGTTGAGCCCTTTCACATCGGGCAGACCATCACTTTGCCCACCTTCTTTCCGCCTCTGCATCCTTTGAAAGAGGAAGAGAGGCTCCTCCGTCTGGACCCAAAACGTGCGCTCCCGTTCTATCTGAGGTGCACACAACAGTTCTGGGTGGATGTCCAGCTCTTTGTTGGCTATGTGGGTGCCAAAAAGATCGGGCAATTCACAAATGGACCATCTCTCGATGGGTCATTCTCTGCATCAAAGCCTGTTACTCGTTGGCTAAAAAGGAGCCTCCTGTGGGGCTGCGTGCCGATTCCACCTACTGCTTTGGGACGTGGCGTTCCCTTTCAGGATATTTGTCAGGCAGCTACATGGGCCTCACTGCTCACTTTTGCCAAGCATTACTGCCTTGACAGTCCAGTCTGGAGAGACTGCTTCTTTGGCCGTTCTGTTCTCTGTGACTTTCTGGTGTAATCTTGTTTGAGACCCACCACCAGGGTTGGTATTGCTGGGGTATCTATTTTAAGGTATGGAATCCATCACTAATGCGTCTCTTTCTGATGCACAAGTTACTACTTGTGTAACAATATATCTATAAGAGACATTAGTTAGTGATATATTCCTTACCAGCCCTCCCATCCTCCCCGTTCTGCAACTGATTACTTGGGTTAAGGTCATCCCTTTCAGGGCCCTAGTTTCAATGCACCAGTGGTCAGTATCGCGCATGTCTCTGCGTTCCTGGTGCAGAAAGTCGTGTACAGAACTGAAGCCAGCGCACATGGGTGGCACTTAAGTCGTCTCCGTGACGTCATCTCGGCGCATACGACGCCAGCGACCGACGCGGAGCAGCAGGACTCCACCTACTGACGCGCAGGGGTACTGCTAAGCAAAACTTTCCGGATCCAGTCTGATGCCTAGGGATATTCTACGGTAAGGAATCTATCCCTAACTAATGTCTCTTACAGCTATATCGTTAGACAAGTAGTAACTTGTGCTTTAAAGTCCTCCCATTCAACTAGTATAGATGAGGCTGTGTTGGCGTTGTTTATGAAATAATTACGAATCCCCTCCTCAATTGCATGCTGGAAAAATGGATAATCTAGCGCGTCAACGTTTAATTTCCAACTTGGTATAGACGTGCGGGTCGGCACCCAATTTAATTAAATTGGGGTTATGATAGGAGTTTTGGCGAGGTATTATGAGTCTGTGATCGCTACATATATATCAGATGTGCACAAAAATGTGTCACGGCGGACATGTTAACTATGTAGTGTGGGGTAGGAATATTCTCGGGTATCAGGATGTCGTCCGCAACGTGTCCACTACCCCCGTTGCATCTGCCAACTTTTAAGTTTTGTTGGTAGTCTCCCGACAGGGGAGTCCTGTAATCGGGGATGCAACCGGTCAATGTCTGGGTCTTCCACTCAAAGTCCCCTCCCAGGAGGACCCCGTGAGACATATAGGCCATTACGACGGACATGTCGTACAGAAATCTGGTTTGATCCACATTAGGGGTATATAGGTTAGCTATGGTTATATCGCTGCCCCACCCCAGTCACCCACCAGGCCCTTTCACAATGTAAGATATTATAGAACGTGTATTCTGCTTAAAAGATGGTTCTTTTCCCTACTCCGCTCAAACTAGCACTCCAACATGGAGGATGCTTGCTAACCAGTTTCTGATGGCTGACCAAGTGATCATTTATTGTGCTTCACCTCCCCGGTTTACAGATGTTTGCTTGGACTGTCTCAGAGATAAAAGTTTCTAAGTGCTGTTTAAGAAGACCAGCAGGATTATTATTTTAATTTAGAAGACAAACATCCGCATTAGACGATTTTTACAGGGGTTGATTTTTATCAAAGCTACTGAAAATCTATTTCCATGTTCTCAACGAGCAAAGTCCCAGGATGTCTTAAGTTGTGGGGGTCACCTACTGTGGGTCCAATGCTTCCCATTGTGGCTGAATTTAGACTGCAGCAAAAGACTTCATCAGTGTGCATGTCTATAGGGGTGTCCTGACTGGATCTTCAGTGGATGCAGCTTCATCCCTTACTGCCAAGGGTCTGGTCTGGTTGATACACTGCCTCATAAATCTTATTCTTTTGGAATTCATTTTATTTGGAAATTAGTGCGACTCTTTGGCCATGCACTTACCTCCTCCGGGCAGGTTTTTACCCTGAAAGGAGAAAGAAGGCTGATGGACCGATGACATCTACCTGTTGATTTATGAGTCTGATCTCTGGCTTCATGGTCGCATGTTGTGTTTATCATCACCAGATAACGCCTTGTCATCATGACACTTCACCATGGACTTCTATTGAATAAATGGATGCAGTCTGTGAGTTGTTGCCTTGTTTTAGCTCTGCTGACCCAACCGGACTTAATGTGAGTGAAAGGCAGGACCCCTTGTTCGGCTGAACGCTGCCTCAAGTGGAAGCATGAGATGCATGCCTTTGATCAATGCCTGCATTTACAGAAGTCTAATTTTGTCTAGGTTTTTGGCCATGTGGGTGTAAAAATAACAAAGTATCAAATGGTCAGAGCCTACGGGTGTAAGTGCAGAGTTCGAGGTTGCCTAAAATATGCCCTTTCCAGAGTGGGGCCAGCAGAAATAATAAATTTTCCTTTTATGGGGCAATCCCAAGGGGCAGGGAAATTAACATTGTGAGCGAGCCATAACTCAAGTGAACCTGGTCATTGTGGCATCTGTAGAATTCGTGGCTCAGAAATGTATTCTCTTTGGGTCCTCTCTACGATTGCTTCATCTGCTTGTGGGTGTGAACCCTGTTAAAATCTACTACACATCCATGGCCAATCATTGGTTTAGTGGAAGGCAAGAGGTTACTTTGTCTCTTCCTAGCTCTAAACGGTCTCAAGGACGAAAGAGGGGAAAACGGCGAGGTTTTGCTGATGAATAGATTCTTACAAATATCTTAGTTTTGGTTCATTTGAAAACCTTTACAATATTGCACGCATATTAATGCAATAGAAGTATATAGAGAGGCTGGTTTAAGTCAATATTTTAAGAAAGGCCTTTAAGATCTAAAACCAATGCAACCCCCGTCCCACAAGTTTATTGAACATAAACATCATCCGCCCTAGTTACATCTGATTACCTAGTTCATACTAATTGTAAATGTCATCTTGGATGTGGATTGAAAAACAATACTGATCGTGGAGCAACAAGTATATTAGTTTAATCAGATGTAGGGGTGCTTGTTACTAACAAAACTGCATCCTTTTCAGCACAGGCAAGCCTAGCGGAGGTAGGTAAAGTCTGTGAGAAAAGTGAAATTGTTAAAAGCGCCGTGGTTGTTGGTTAGGTGCCATGGTCTTTTGTTTTTGTTGTTGAAGATGCATGAAGGAAAAAAATGCTTCATTTCGAAGTGATCACTGTGATAATTATTTCCCGTTTTCTAATTGGAAGTAATGAAAACAAGATGCCTTAAAGTAATGGGTTTGCTACTTTAGGGCCCTGCTACCGTTCTAACTTGCTGCAAATATACTTTAAAATTAAATCAACCTGATATCCAAAACCCAGAGGTTGCTTTTGCACCTTACAGCTAGTTTGCTCCTGCAGTCTGCGGATTTTATTGGGTCCCTGCTAGTTGTTAATCCAGTAGGAATTTCCCCAGAAATTAAAAAGATCACGTTAAGACTCACCCAATGATTGTTATTCATCCTGTTACCACATCTCAGTGGCGAGATGTACAATAGACTCTTGAGTTGTGAAATAACCTGTCCCCAGAAAATCTGACTCAACTACATATGTGAGATTGTTTACATGACTTAACACTTTCACGGAATGAAAGAGGTTTTTGAGGTAGTGCAAGAGCTGGTCTTTTAGTCAAAATTCAGCTTTTTACTTCTTAAATTGCCGATAAACCATGTTTTGATTAGAGTACAATTGCATTTTCAAATCGGCAAACTTAGCAGACTGTCGCCTGAAATGCCTGTGCTTTTTCGGCCCACATAGCTGGGAGCAGTTGAAGGTAGGATTTTCCCTCCAGCACAACCTGGTAGACATGGTGAATCACTTGCTCATTAACAAGCATTTACAATGCAACGGTCTCGCCTTTGCAAAAGTTAGAGCTATTAGCATTGTAAATGACAACATTTTTATTTGTGCTGGTTTTGAAAACAGATAAATAAATGGCATTGTAAATGACAATGCCAATAGCTTAATCTCTCGCAAATGCCACACACACAGCCCCCCACACACACAGAGCCCCCCCACACACGCAGAGCCCCCCCACACGGCCCCCCACACACACGGCCCCCCACACACACGGCCCCCCACACACACGGCCCCCCACACACACAGCCCCCCCCCACACACACAGCCCCCCACACACACAGCCCCCCCACACACACAGCCCCCCCACACACACAGCCCCCCCACACACACAGCCCCCCCCCCACACACAGCCCCCCCCCACACACAGCCCCACCCACCCACACAGAGCCCCACCCACCCACACAGAGCCCCACCCACCCACACAGAGCCCCAACAATGCGCCCACTGATTCCTCAGGGGCAGAACGCTAAAAGTGTCAAACCAAATCCTTTTCGTCCCTGCCCACCCTCCAGAGTTATCTCCCTGCCAGTAACAAGCACAAGTGTATTAAATAATTGCAATCACATGTGAAAATTTAACAGTCCGCGTGAAAGGCAAAAGAAAAAAAGCATTTGCAATGCAATAGGTCTCGCATTAGGAAAGTGTGAGCTATTGGTATTGTAAATGGCCATTTGTTTAATATGTGTTGGCTTTGAAAATATTTAAATTAATAGCATTGTTATTCACAAAGCCAATAGCTTACACTTTCCTAATGCGAGTCCTATTTGCTATGGCAATACTTGTTGGTAGCAAGCAAGGACAGTGCTGTTGTGGTGCTGAGTGATGATGTGGTTGGGCTGAGTGATGTGGTGGTGTCCCAGAGTGATGTAACACCCAGCTTGTCTACAAACAATGGGATGTGCATGTGTTGCTTAGGGTAAATCTGCAGGACAATAGTTGCATAAGAAAAACACGTACACAGATTTGAACAATTAGAGTGCAAGGGAAAAAAGACACGGATGTGCAAATCTACAGCTGTAGGCAGGCAAGCAAACCCAATTCAAACATGTATGCAATTTCCCAGTGTGCCTACACTGAACACTAAATCCAGTTGTTCCAGTTTGACTTCCAGTACAACAGATCTATTGACAACTACAAAGACATTTCACAAGTATCAAGTGACGGGATTCACAAATGTGGGTGTAGCTTTACAATGGAGACCCACAGATGATGGATCCAGACACCAATTGTACAGTTAAAGCTCAACTTACCACATATTCACCCAAGACAGTTTCACATGCAATTACAGATCTACTGCATTTTTAAGAGCCACTCCACTACCTGTAACTTCTTTTGCTTTCCACTATGGTGTCCCTTTTCCTACCCAGCACTTCAATGCTTTATAGAGAGACGCACTCTACATAATAACACTTATACGGATGAGACTTTCTAGTGTATGTTTCTGCATGTAACAGAGCCACAGATGTGTACAAGTGTGTATCACAAATTCCTCCTATAACAGATATACACGTGTACACCTTTATGCCAGGCACACATGTAACTAACAGATCTGTGGATAAGGGTACAACCTGATATTTCCCAAGCAACATCCAAAACAATTTCACACCTTTTATAATGCGAGCTACATATGTGACAGGTCCACAAACAAGTATACAACTTTTATATTATAATTTACAAAAGAATACATCCAGATGCACACTTCATAATTCCAGCTGCACATACAGATCCGAAGAAGTACCTTATGCTCGTTCTAGAAGCACGAACAGGAACGTGTGCAATTTTACAATTAAGGCTACCATTTTTCCATTTTTACTGATTTTTAAAATACTTACTGAAAACTGTTTTATGCAAGTTCATACTTTTTAAATTTGACTAGAAAAGTACATTCTTTATTTATATATAACCAATTTCAAATACTGTCAGACATGACTGCGAGGCCAATGCTATGCTGAAAGGTAACAACGTTTAAAAAACAAGAAGCAAGATGAAAGGGAGATCTTGGGCACGTAGACACATCTTTCCATTGTGGCAAATTATTTCTGAGCAAGTGAGGAATACACTTTTTCTGAAATCACCACCACCTATCTTTCTACATGGGATAGGTAATTTGTTTTATTTGAAGTGTGCCACAAACTGAGCTGATGAGCAATACTTACATGAAACAGGGCATTATTACTCCAGCAACACAGTAATCCTTTTACCAACCTGAAACATATGACCTGCTGCATCAAGGGCTCTATGAGCACATGACATAACTAACAACCTTTCTTACCCAGCAGTGGCGCACATTGTCAATTCACCACTGAGCTTCCCTTAAAGCTCATAACGCCTGTAGACACATTTTCCATTCAGTGAGCATTTGGGATGGCATCGCGCTCCAGACACAATTCCGAAGTCATTCTATCAAATGCGTCCATAACTCACTAAGGCCTGCGCTGGGTACTGGGCACGGGTCCCCTCATACACATGATTAGAAACTGGTGTCTTCAAAGTAAACGCTGCCCCAATGCCCATCACAATCATGATGGCACCTGACAAATAGCATGACCCTTCACCTGACTGGCATCCTTGGAGCAGAAAGAAGACTGACTAATAAAAAAACAAGGACTACACTTCGGAAAGAAAATAAAACGTACCATTTGTATTAAAAATACATAAAAAAAATACAATCTCATGACTGTGACTTAACAAATGGAACGTATTTATGTATTTACAGAACCGCATATCGGTGTAACACTTACTGTTCCGCCGTATCCTCTGCTCCTGTTTCAGTTTGTGAAGCGCTTAGGAATGTGCAAGCAAAACAGAAAGCAACTTGACATCCGGCCCGGGGAGGAGACCTGGGACGGCGAGGGCTGCCCGCGCATGCGCTGTCCTGCAACTTTTGCGTGCCCTGCTGCTCGCGCAGGCAGCGGCTGGCCCCTTCCAGGGCTCCCGTACTTAAAGAACCCTGGCGCCAGAGAGGAAGTGCGGGGGCTGAGTACCCGGGTCCCAAGAGGGTACCCGGGTGAAGAGCAGGATATAGCAGTGCAGAGCTCCCACGCCGATGGAGAGAGCCCCGCGTTGTGCAGCAAGAACGGTAGAAGAACTAGTTTAGGAGCACCTTGTATATCTGAGGTCTGGCCTCCCAGAGGGTTGTACCCATCTTCAAAGTTTGTTGTTAGACCCATGGAACAAGCCTTATAATGTTTGCAGTTGTTCTTGTTCTGTATGTTACTTCCGCACACAACGTTTTAGGGAAGAATTTCTTAGCATACTTACTTTTACCTGAACGTGCAGCCCCTTACCATGCTGCTCATGCAGTAAAATCTGCCTAAATGATTTGCAAGTGAGAGCCAGGACAACAGTGTATTGAAAATTTATCTTCAAAGCAGGTACAGAATTCACTATATCTTTAACTGTACCCACAAGGCCTTCCTTGCTTGCTTTCTGGAGTGGGCAGGCCCCGGTTTGGTTTTTAATATATTTAGAATCTTTGTTCTGCATCAGCCAGAGTCACTTATGAAGTGTGCAAAGCATGGTCTTGCACATACATTCTCATTTAGAACTGGAGGAAGAGAGGTTCTCGTTCATTTGAACCATAATATAGCTGGTAAGAGTCCGGCACAGTCTTGGATATTGGTTAACGTCACTGTTCGAATGTAACCGATTGGCCCTCTTGTCTGTGCCAGTGGTTTACCTTGTACAATAGCACCAAACAAACACAAGTTACATTTCTTTCACCGTAAAAAGATTCAATCAATTTGCTTGGTTTTAATGCTCATTCGTTAACCCCTGGTCTCGTAGTATTTTTCAATCAATCAATCACGGCATTTGTATAGCGTGCTACTCACCTGGGAGGGAGGGTCTCAAGGCGCTGGGGGAGGGGTAGGTTACTGCTCGAACAGCCAGGTCTTGAGCTGCTTCCTGAAGGAGAGATGGTCTTGGGTTCGCCGAAGGTGGCTGGGGCGGTAGTTCCCAGTCTTGGCTGCCAGGTAGGAGAAGGATCTTCCTCCGGTGGCTCTGCGGATGCGTGGTACGGTGGCTAGTGCGTGGCTGGTCAATCGTAGCTGGCGGGTGGGCGTGTAGAAGGTCATGCGGTCGTTGAGGTACTTGGGGCCCAGGTTGTGGAGAGCCTTGTGGGTGAGGAGTCTGAACGTGATTCTCTTGCTGACGGGGAGCCAGTGCAGGTCTCTCAGGTGTCCGGTGATGTGGCTGTGTTGGGGGATGTCGAGGATGAGTCGTGCGGAGGCGTTCTGGATGCGTTGGAGTCTTTTTTGAAGTTTGGCTGTGGTTCCGGCGTAGAGGGTGTTCCCGTAGTCTAGTCGGCTGGTGACGAGTGCCTGGGTGACGGCCTTCCTGGTTTCCGTGGGGATTCATCTGAAGATCTTGCGGAGCATGCACAGGGTGTTGAAGCACGAGGATGAGACGGCGTTGACTTGTCTGGTCATTGACAGGGAGGAGTCCAGGATGAAGTCCAGGTTTCGTGCGTGGTCCGTTGGTTTGGGAGCGGTGCCCAGGGCCGGGGGCCACCAGGAGTCGTCCCAGGCGGAGGGTGATGATCCCAGGATGAGGACTTCCGTCTTGTCTGAGTTCAGTTTAAGGCGGCTGTTTCTCATCCAGTCGGCGACGTCTTTCATCCCTTCGTGTAGGTTGGCTCTGGCGGTGGTGGGGTAGTTGGTGAGGGAGAGGATGAGCTGGGTGTCGTCGGCATAGGAGATGATGTTGAGGTTGTGCTGGCGTGCGATGGCAGCAAGGGGGCTCATGTAGACGTTGAAGAGGGTTGGGCTGAGTGAAGATCATTGTGGTACGCCGCAGATGACTTCGGTGGCCTCGGATCTGAACGGAGGGAGGCGGACTCTCTGGGTTCTTCCGGTGAGGAACGAGATGATCCACTCCAGCGCTTTCTCTCGGATTCCGACGTTGCTGAGGCGCTTCACTAGGGTGTCACTTATGAAGTGTGCAAAGCATGGTCTTGCACATACATTCTCATTTAGAACTGGAGGAAGAGAGGTTCTCGTTCATTTGAACCATAATATAGCTGGTAAGAGTCCGGCACAGTCTTGGATATTGGTTAACGTCACTGTTCGAATGTAACCGATTGGCCCTCTTGTCTGTGCCAGTGGTTTACCTTGTACAATAGCACCAAACAAACACAAGTTACATTTCTTTCACCGTAAAAAGATTCAATCAATTTGCTTGGTTTTAATGCTCATTCGTTAACCCCTGGTCTCGTAGTATTTTTCAATCAATCAATCACGGCATTTGTATAGCGTGCTACTCACCTGGGAGGGAGGGTCTCAAGGCGCTGGGGGAGGGGTAGGTTACTGCTCGAACAGCCAGGTCTTGAGCTGCTTCCTGAAGGAGAGATGGTCTTGGGTTCGCCGAAGGTGGCTGGGGTGGTAGTTCCCAGTCTTGGCTGCCAGGTAGGAGAAGGATCTTCCTCCGGTGGCTCTGCGGATGCGTGGTACGGTGGCTAGTGCGTGGCTGGTCAATCGTAGCTGGCGGGTGGGCGTGTAGAAGGTCATGCGGTCGTTGAGGTACTTGGGGCCCAGGTTGTGGAGAGCCTTGTGGGTGAGGAGTCTGAACGTGATTCTCTTGCTGACGGGGAGCCAGTGCAGGTCTCTCAGGTGTCCGGTGATGTGGCTGTGTTGGGGGATGTCGAGGATGAGTCGTGCGGAGGCGTTCTGGATGCGTTGGAGTCTTTTTTGAAGTTTGGCTGTGGTTCCGGCGTAGAGGGTGTTCCCGTAGTCTAGTCGGCTGGTGACGAGTGCCTGGGTGACGGCCTTCCTGGTTTCCGTGGGGATTCATCTGAAGATCTTGCGGAGCATGCACAGGGTGTTGAAGCACGAGGATGAGACGGCGTTGACTTGTCTGGTCATTGACAGGGAGGAGTCCAGGATGAAGTCCAGGTTTCGTGCGTGGTCCGTTGGTTTGGGAGCGGTGCCCAGGGCCGGGGGCCACCAGGAGTCGTCCCAGGCGGAGGGTGATGATCCCAGGATGAGGACTTCCGTCTTGTCTGAGTTCAGTTTAAGGCGGCTGTTTCTCATCCAGTCGGCGACGTCTTTCATCCCTTCGTGTAGGTTGGCTCTGGCGGTGGTGGGGTAGTTGGTGAGGGAGAGGATGAGCTGGGTGTCGTCGGCATAGGAGATGATGTTGAGGTTGTGCTGGCGTGCGATGGCAGCAAGGGGGCTCATGTAGACGTTGAAGAGGGTTGGGCTGAGTGAAGATCATTGTGGTACGCCGCAGATGACTTCGGTGGCCTCGGATCTGAACGGAGGGAGGCGGACTCTCTGGGTTCTTCCGGTGAGGAACGAGATGATCCACTCCAGCGCTTTCTCTCGGATTCCGACGTTGCTGAGGCGCTTCACTAGGGTGCGGTGGCAGACTGTGTTGAATGCTGCAGAGAGGTCCAGGAGGATGAGGGCCGCTGTTTCCCCGTTGTTGTTCAGGGTTCTGATGTCGGTGGCTGCGATTAGGGCGGTCTCGGTGCTGTGATTGGCCCAAAACCCGGACTGCGAGGGGTCGAGGGATCCGTTTGTCTCGAGGAAGGTGGCAAGCTGTTTGTTGACGGTCTTCTCAATGATTTTGGCCGGAAAAGGAAGGAGTGAGATGGGACGGTAGTTCTTGAGGTCGGTGGCGTCCGCCGTTGGTTTCTTCAGGAGGGCGGTCAGCTCGGCGTGCTTCCAGCTCTCCGGGAAGGTGGCGGTGTGGAAGGAGGAGTTGATGGTGTCTCTGAGATGGGGTGCGATGGTGGTGTCTGCTTGTTGAAGATGTGGTGTGGGCACGGGTCGGTTGGTGATCCGGAGTGGATGGAGTTCATCGTGCGGGTGGTGTCTTCGGTGCTGATCGGGGGTCCAGTTGCAGAGGGTGGTGGTGGCGGGCGCTGGTTTGGTGGTAGGGTGCGTGGTCTGTGCGTCGAAGCTGTTGTGTATGTCTGCGATCTTGCGGTGGAAGAACGAGGCGAGTGAGTTGCAGAGGTCTTGCGAGAAAGTGATGTCGTTGTTTCCGGCGCTGGGGTTGGAGAACTCTTTGACGATGCTGAAGAGTTCTTTGCTGTCATGGGTGTTGTTGTCCAGTCGTTCTTTGAGTGCCGTCTTCTTGGTGGCGCGGATCAGCTGATGGTGTGAGCCGATGGCGTGCTTGAGGGCGGTCCTGTTGTCTGTGGTGTGGTCGAGCCGCCAGGCTTTCTCGTGGGTGCGGCAGTTCTTCTTGGATTCCTTTAGTTCGTCGGTGAACCAGGGGGTTTTCTTGCTGCCAGGTCTGCTGGAAGGGTTCTTTAGTGGTGCGAGGTCATCGGCGCAGGCGGTCAGCCACTTGGTGAGGTTGCTGGCTGCTTCGTTGGGGTCCGTTGTGCTGGTCGGAGTTTTCTGGCTGAGGGAGGCGGTGAGCTGCTCGGAGGTGATCTTGCTCCAGCTTCGGCGGGGGGCCTGTTGCGGGTGGTGGTGGGTCGTAGTTCTTCTGAAGCTGAAGTGGACGCAGCTGTGGTCAGTCCGGTGGCGTGGCTGAAGGAGATATGCTTGCTGGATGAGAAGACTGGGTCAAGCGTGTGGCCGGCGTAGTTGGTGGGGGTGTTCACCAGTTGCTTGAGTCCGAGGTTGGTGAGATTGTCCAGCAGGGCGGTGGTGTTTCTGTCAGTTTGTTCTCCACGTGAAAGTTGAGGTCCCCTAGGAGGATGTAGTCGGCGGAGGGAAGGGCGTGCGGACTGATGAAGTCTGCGATGTCTTCACTGAATTTTGTGCGTGGTCCCGGTGGTCTGTAGATGAGGGTGCCTCTGAGGGTGGTCTTGGAGTCAGTGTGTATCTGGAAGTGCAGGTGTTCGGGGACGGTGAAGGTTTCGTCGGAGTTAGTCGAGATGCGTATGGTGTTCTTGTGTAAGATGGCAACGCCTCCTCCCGTCTGGTTGACGCGGTCCCTCCGGGTGATCTTGTAGCCATCCGGGATGGCTATGGCGATGTCAGGCGCTGAGGAGGTGTTAATCCAGGTTTCGGTGAGGAAGGCGACGTCCGGTGCTGTCGCGTCGAGCAGGTCCCAGAGTTCCACGGCGTGCCTGTGGACGGAGCGGGTGTTGAGCAGGATGCATTTCAGGTGGTTGCTGTTGGTGTTGGACTCGGTGGGGGTGGTGCAGGTCCGGTAGCAGGTGAATCGGCAGGCTCTGCAGGGGAAGGGTCCATGGGTGCGTCTCCGGGTGGCTCGGTAGCAGGCAGGGTTCCGGCCGGCATTGAGTGCGTTGAGAGTGGCGGTGTCGTAGGTCCGTCGTGTAGTCTTGCATCGGCAGTGGGGACCAGGGGTCCTGGCTTGGGTGCGGTCCAGGCGCGGACGGGCGCAGACGAGCTTGCCTTTGGCACGCCTTCGGTGCACAATCGGCGCGCCTGCTGCATGTGCCTGAGGGCAGCATAAGTAGGGAGCCGGGTGGGCGGAGCAGCTGGTTGGCGGGAGCGGGGCGGCGAATTGGCTGGCGGGGGGGCGGGCCGCAGGGAGGCAGCGGCGGGAAGAAGCTGGTGCGGGCGGGCGGCTCGGCTGGCGGCTGGGTCGCCCGACCACGAAGTAACCGGAAGCGGCAGCAGCAGGCAAACACAGGAAGCGGCTGGCAAGGCTGGCAAGGCAGGAGCAGCACAGGAGCGTGGGGGCGACCAGGCCTGAGCACAGGCACTGCAGTCGCTTCCTCTACTCTTCCGTGCTTGTTTTTTATGTTCTTGTGCTGTGATCACCAAAGCAGGGTGATATTTTGGTATGTGATGGTTGATTCCTTTTCTTGCAGAACTGTATTGCGACTCATGAGTCCAATGGAATCGATATCATCACAGCTTTGATTCTGAATGACATCAACCCACTGGGGAAGAAGAGGATGGATCTGGTCCTGGAGTTGAAGGCAAGTTGATGGTCAGCCTGTGGCCTTGTGAAATAAGGGATACCAAAGGGGATGATGGACGGAGCGTTTGAGTAAATCAAACACTCACCCCCAGTCAACTGATCTGGGTTTAATCCATCATTCTTTAGCTCACTCCCCCACCCTAGTTCTGACATGGCCATATGCAAATCAGTCTGACCCTGTGCCTCATGGAAACAGTCCAGCCCGAACTGCCAAGCCAAGTCTTCCCTGGACCGGAAACCAGCATTCTGGGACCGATAGGTCCCTTGCTCACTTTGCCACTGGATTCAAGATAGCCTGGCTGATGAGGGTTATGAACCCAAAACCTGTCCCAGGATGCTTGTTTCTGGTCCAGGGAAGACACAGCTTGGCAGTTCGGGCTGAACTGTTCCCATGAGGCACAGGGTCAGACTGATTTGCATATGGCCATGTTTGAACTGGGGTGGTGGAGTGAGCTACAGAATGATGGATTAAACCCAGATCAGTTGACTGGGGGTGAGTGTTTGATTTGCTCAAACGCTCTGTCCATCATCTCCTTTGGTATTGCCTTGTGAAATAAGGTCATCTTAAGATTGTTGTGCCCAGTTGACTGCCAGGGTGGGACTGGCCTATAGGTCAATCAGGCAGTGTCCGATGGGCTGGTCTGACTGACCAGTGTGTGAGCCAGGTTTTTTAGCAATTTTTGGGCCCTTTTTATGGTTAGGTGGGCCTGTTTTTACTGTTGATTTCCCTGATATTGCAACAAAATTGCCTGCAGCAAGTACAAATCTATGCAGTCCTGTTCAACACGTGCCTGATGTCCAAATGTGAGTCTCTTTCTTAACTATCACTAACGGAGACCACTTTTATTTTGGTGTCTATTTTATGTCCTAGTCCAACCTTGCACACTGGCACCAGCCTTTGGAGCAGGCTGAATCCCATCATTTAGTTAGTGTTTGGTACAATAGTTTTGGGCCATTGTATACAAGAAAGCTGATGGGCAGCTGATTTTATGAAAATGACTCTCTAACACTTTCAATATTTTTATCTTTAGAACAATGCTTCCAAGCTGCTGCTGGCTATCATGGAAAGTAGGCATGACAGTGAAAATGCAGAGAGGATCCTGTATAACATGAGGCCGAAGGAGCTGGTGAGTTGACTGATGCGGAGGTATGGATTTGGTGGAGTAGAAGAGGCAATGGAATGGTGTGGCGCCTAGGTTGTGTATATCAAATTACACTGCACCACCTTTGACTCTAGGTACTGACAAAGTTTCCTGTCTGTGGTAAGGCCTCTCACTCAGGTGACCATATATTTTTGGATACATTTGTCCTTGCAGTGTTAGCCTCCAAGATGTTTTATTGAGTTAAGTGGTAGTTGTCCACTTCTGTTGTGTGATATGCAGGTTAGCAGTTTGAATCCTGGCAACGTTAACTCAGCCTTTGATCCTTCTGGCGCCGGTCAATACAATGGCATGAAAATGGATTTGAAAACTTGGTTGGATGGGCTTATATAATTGTACAAGTCATTATTTTAAATGCCTGCATTGTTTTTTTGATCAGTCGCAGTGAGCAGTTACTTATTTCTGTTTTGTGGTCTAGTCTTGAGTACCAGAAAGGCTTTAAGCTTGCTGTAGTCATGTGTGACATGCTATTTTTACTGCTCTTGTTCAAACCCAAGTCACAACAGGTACACTCCAGGATCTTTCTTTAAATCTTAGGCACCCCAGGTTGTAAAAGATGATTAAAACTCTTAGGTGGAATTGATGCTTGTTGTTATTCATGTGCATGCATTTCCTCTCCCTTGGACCGGTCTCTGCTGTCGGTTTATACAGTATACTTGTTTGTTGTATACTTGTAGGGATTTGTGGCAAGGTTCCTCACAAAGCAATGGAAATAAAGTGCTGGACCGGTCGCAGACACACACTGGTCTCTGTTCTTGCGCTCCGTACACGTGGTGCTTGTTAATACATTTCTGAGTGTATGTTCTTGATGCAAAGGTGGTCTTGGGAGGACAGGGTTCTTTATCCTACTGCAGTTTCTCTGTTCTGCATGTCACCAGAAGTTCATAATTCCAGTCTGGGCTTTTCTGTTTCCAACCAGTAATGGAGGGGTTAGTGTAAGTGGTGTGGAAGCCCACCATGATAACGCTCAGGTTGTAGTAAGTAGTTAAAATAAAGCCCTGGACTGGAAATGGAATGTCCTGACGACATTGGACTAGACAGATCTATTGTAGCTTCTCCATTTGTTGACTTCTTTCTAATTAAGTTTAAAAAACTGCCCAGACAGTATATTGTGACCTGCAGAAGACTCAAACTGTTTACCCTTTTAATTCATCGTGTTCATTGAGCAGAACTCATTATAAATTAACCCAAGAGTAGTTGAGTTGCTGCCTGTGGACCGGTTCAGTGCGGCTGCCGGGAGCCAGCTGTGGACCGGTTTGTCAGGGATGGAACTAGAATCCCAGTTCAGAGGGTAGTCACAAGAAGCAGGTTAACTGTTCCCCTACATGCGTCTGCATTGTGTGCTTCAGTTGGCAGTGGCTAGAAAGGATAGTGCACATGTACTGCCTTTTTTTTTTAGTTCTAACATGGTGAGAAGCAGACACCAGCACTAAAGGTGTTGCAGGGATCTGTGAAATCCTGTATAAAGTTGTAAATACATGAAGTATTCAGTCCGCGTTCTCTGCAATTGGAACAATTGTCAAACAAGAACACTTGCTCATTCCCTTCTTCTGTACGAGTGGTTTTTGAATTCAGTGACCAGAGAAGTGTTTACTATGGTTGTCCTCGTTGGAATAGCTTTATTCACTGAATGGGGTCTACTGCTCTCTGATTACAGAGGATCTCAGTGGTGCTGCTGTTCATAGATCATGGCTAGCTCTTCAGATCTCACTGTAATAGGTTTCACCAGTCTAAACTGTGTAGAATCAAGTTATTATTGAATGATGGTTTTGTGGCTAGGAGTGTGGATTGCCATGGACCATGGAAGTTGAATCCCAACACGACCTCATTTTTTTTTTTTTTTTAAGACGTTTATTAATGTTCAAAGGTGCAGTACATATAGCAAAGCCTACAACCCTGCGGGCCGGCTGCAAATGAACGGTGAATCGTAAGGATGTAGGTCAGCATAAGAGGGTGTGTCATTGCGCCCCTTGTGTCCCCGGTGTACTAGGACATAGATAAGATAGTCACATTATCTTAAGTTCAAGAAAAGAAAAGTCCATAAGTGACGCCTTATTTTTCATTTTTTTCTAGAACTGAGCCATGAAATCGGCAAACTAATCCCAACACGACCTCATAATTAATCCACTAGTTTGTATATGTCTGCATTAGATTACTGAGATGCAGTATTTCAGTGTTTCTTTCCGTAGGTGGAGGTGATTAAGAAGGCATATCTGCAAGGGGAGGTGGAATTTGAAGACGCTGAGAATGGTGAGGACCATGCAGCATCCCCTCGGAATGTGGGTCACAATATCTACATTCTAGCACATCAGGTACGTACTTTGTGATTGAGCTACAGGATGTGCATGTACCGTTTACGTACAGCAGGTGAAAACAAGCCAACAAATTGCTAGAGGTAGGGAATACTCTGATGGGCTGTAGAGGCAAGTAAAGTTTGTTGGCAGTACTAGCAAGAGGCTGGTAACTGAACTACATGATGGATGACCCGAGATCAGCTGTGGATGGAATTAATGGTACTCTGATAGGATACAGAGTACCTGACCTGTGCTATCTACGTGATTAAGGTAGACATTCAAAACAACATTTATGTATTTTATTTGTCATAGTGCAGTGTAAAGCCTAGTAATATACTTTAGATGCTAAGGTTTTGAAATGCATTCATTATGGGAAAAGGTTTCTTAAAGACACCCTATTCCAGCTAAGGGCATTGAGCATATGGTACCATGTCATCACAGGGCCTAGAATGATGACTCACTGGATAATCAAGAGGAATGTTATGACTTGTAAGAAAAGAGATTGTGGGCGATAAAGGAGGTTGCTTAGGAAACATTTATGCTGTCTTTGTAGTCATAAAATGTAGGGCCTTGTTTTTGTTACTGGTAACCTTCTGGGTGCCCATATGTCATGGCCATCCATGGGTTAATCGGGCCATTCCTCTCCCACATATTACAATAAATTGACTATGGCGCATTGTATCCAAAACGTTCTACTGGTAAGCCACCTCTGGTTATTGTCACCTTGCCATAGTTCTGTGCCTTTCTTCTGAGATTACTCTGCAGCTTTGGTTTATCCACTATTATCTGTCAACGGCTTGTATGTATCCCAAGATCTTCAGTGTTGAAGAATGTTTCAATGCCGTAGAAAGACCTTTCTTCCGAATTAATAATCTGGACCTCCCTAAGGACCACTACCTGACCATCCCCTCCTACTCTAGCCTCCCAATCAAATACATTTTACCTGCTGTAGCCTCTCTTCTGTCTTCTACATAATAGAATTGTGATTCTTGTGCCTGGCTAGGTTTTTCCACTTTACAAATACCTAAATAAGGACAAATGAAACTTTGAGCAGACTCCAGCTGAATGGTTTCAAGACTGAACATCTAGCCGCAAATTTCTTACCTTTGAACCTCCTGGTGTCAGTCTGGATACAATAGATTTCTTATAGCAGTGCCCCTGCGTGCCGGTAGGTGGCATCCGTTGACTCCGTGTGACTTCGTAGGAGTCGTTTTGCCCCAGTATTGGAACTTTCATAGATTCCCGTGCTTTGTATCATTCCCCGTCGTCATCTTGGGAGCCTCGGTAAATAGAAAATACCATAGAAGTATGCACAAAAAGAGAAAGTAATACCTAGTCCTCATTTCCTTTTGTAGCATATCCACCTCTTTTTGTAAAAGAGACCAAAAAACTTGGAACAACCAATCAGATTAGCCTCACCCCTTAGAACCCTCCTGAAAGAGTCTCGGAGCCTCAGATTTTCTACTGCACGTTGTGCTAAGGGATTCTCCACTGAGCTCTGGTCAGTTTTCTCTTCAACTTTGGTTTTCTATTCTTAATCTCTCTTCAGGATGTCAGAAAAGAAAGCTTTATTCAAGGCCTGTGCTACCTGCTCAAAGAACAGGCTATATATTGAAGATAAACACAAGGACTGCATTTATTGCTTATACCCGGATCACAAGGCCACTGACTGTAAGATCTGCAGGACCTTCTCTACCAAGACTCTAAGAGACCGGGAAGGAAGACTTCTGACTTGGTTACAGAAGATGAAGTCAGGGAAATAGGTAATTTCTAGTAACAGTGAAGATTCCTCCTCAGCAACATCTTTGAGGAGGTCTACAAAAAGGGGTAGGTCTTCCCCTTCACTGAACACCCTGCTAAGGCCTCGCAAAAGACCTCTGATAGGTCTAAAAGGCTTAGTCCCAAAAAATCTCCTCGCCAAGGTGCAAAGGAGAGGGAGGGACTTGTTCCTGAGGTTTTATCTGCTAAGAAGGCAAGCCAAGGCCCTTCTACTACCTCTTCACCATCTAAAAAGCAGAAAATGTTCAAGAAACCTGCAAGTACACCTCAGGAGACAAAAGGGGAGAAGAAAATCCATCCGTTTACGACTACTTCCTCAGGTCAGTCGACGACGACATCCAAAATCCATCCAGTTTGAGCTACTGCCCTGTTGACTGGCCCGTCGTCGAGAGCTTCGCCGACGACATCGTTGATACATCCTACCTCTGTGTCTTCGACGAGACTGACAACCTCTACGTCGACAGTGATGACGCCGCGATGGTGTCGACGACTATTACGACTGCGACGATGAATCAGACGTCGACCTCGTCGACTGTACCGTCGACGATCAGCCCACCGTCGACTACCATCCCACTGTCGACAAAGTTTCTTTCTCCAGCGACGACGATTATTTCATCGACGATACAAAGTCAAAATTTCTATTAAGAAAAGAATAATTAAACCAGAAATGACATCGCCCGATAGGGTGACACCGTTACCTCCAGCACTACTTCTGGAGGAGGAATATTCCGATGAGGATGAAAGTCCGTATGGGGATGCTTATAGTCAGTCTCAGCTCCAGGTGAAGTACCTGGACTCTGATTCAGATAATTATTACTTGGGTCAACATCATCCACAAGAGCAAGTCATTCCTCGTGATAGACCTCAGGATCCATCTCAACAAGGTATGGTGGCTATGCCGTCTTCACTGATAAGTGACCTACAACTGATGTTGTTGGACTACAAGAGGAGATTACCATCTCAAGCCTCTGAATCCATACAACCTCCTCCACCTCCTCCTTCTACTTCTGCGGCATCAATATCTCAAAGGCCTGAAAGTAAACCTTTGGCAGAAGGTCACAATGTTATTACAGTGCATGATGATGATGATGATGATGATTCATCAGACGAGGACCAGAATGTAGAACATATCCCAAATCCTGACAGAGAATAAGACGATTATATCATCCCAGATCCGGCTTCTCCATCTCCGGACCCTGTGGATTCACCTCCAGCGGACATAGGGGGTTTCCATAATCTTATGGAAAGAGCGTCTAAAAGATTTGGCCTTCCTGTTCCAGTGGTTCAATCAGACTGCTTCCTCTATGATTTTAAGGAGCCTTATAAAAAATCTATCCGTTCCATACCGATCGTCGAACACGTCTGGAGTTGAGGGTAAGAAGGTTATGCAGTCTCCTGCTACTGATCCTGGTTCTACCGCGTCTGGAGAAGAAATATAAGGCTCCTGAGGATAGTCTTGCCTGTCTGATTGGACAGCCCGAAGCCAGACTCTGTTATCGCTCAGGCGGCTCAAAGAAAATCTAGAAACCCAGCAGCACCCCTGACAGCACCGCCAGACAAGGAGGGCAGGCGCCAGGACAATGTGGGCACGAGGTTTTCCTCTATGTCCAGCCTCCTCGCTAGCGCCTCTAACGCACTAGCAATTTTGGGACAATATGATCGCCAAATGTGGTGCGATCTCGCTCCTTTTATTGGTCAACTTCTGGAGAGTTCCAAGGCTGATGCATGAAAGATCCTGGAGGAGGGTGAACGATCTTTATCCAAGATTATAGATTGTGCAATGGATATTGCTACAACTGCTTTTCGAGCCTTAGCAGGTTCAGCAGTCCTGAGGCGTCAAGGTTGGCTACGATCTACATGGTTTCGCCCTGAAGAGCAGAATAAAATTCTGGATCTGCCTTTCGATGGTGATATGCTGTTTGGCAAGCACATAGATGACGCCTTGCTGGACATTAAGATACTGAGACAGCAAGATCTTTGGGCACACTTCAATATCGCAAGGTGCCTTTCCGGGGTGCAAGAGGAAAAGGCTTCTCTACGTATAGGGGAGGTTATCAACAGCGCTACTCCTCCCATTCACAATCTTCTCAGTCATTCAAGCCTCAATACTCTCAACGCCAGAATCAATTGGCGTTTTTCTATCGCCAGTCTTTGAGAGGTAAACAGGGACGTCAGGGGAGAGATACCTCTAAACGTCAATAGCGGCTTCCCGGCTCTGCCTACTGGTTGTTCACCCCTTGTAACATCAGTGAGGGGCAGGGTAGCACATTTTCTCAATTGCTGGAAGATCATAACAGATCGGTGGGTCCTAAATATCATCCAATTTGGCCACACACTAGAATTTCAAGACCTCCCACCTCCCAGAGCTCCTCGCGCCACAGAAGAAAACAAGTTACTTACCTTTACCTTTAGTTCCCCGGTATTGGTAACTTTCATAGATTCCCATGCTTTTGTATCATTCCCCGTCTTTGGAATGGGAGTCTCGGTAACAAAAATAACATAGCAGTAGGTACAAAAGAGAAAGAAACAGGCCTAGGCCTCATTCCCTTTTGTAGCATATCCGCCTCTTTTTGTAAAAGAGACCGAACTTAGGCATCAGCCAATCAGAAGAGCCTCACCCCATAGAACCCTCCTGAAGGAACCTCCGAGCCCCAGATTTTCGTAGCCGTTGTGTAACAGACACCATATCTGCTGAAGGCTGAGCTTTCCTCTGGGAGGTGGGTGGGCGCATGGGAATCTATGAAAGTTACCAATACTGGGGAAATAAAGTTACAGGTAAGTAACTTGTTTTCTTTCCCCAGTATTGGAACTTTCATAGATTCCCATGCTTTTTTATCAGAGTAGCAAGCAGTTAGCAACCAAAAACACATTTTGTGTCATAACATACCTTGCAATAGCCATCATGACATAAAGATACAAAATGTGAAAAATAACGGAAGGTGGGATAGAAAGGAAAGCTCACCAGTTAGTGGAAGTGGTTCCTCAGGACTGCTTGGCCCACTGCCATGTCTTCCTGTTGTAGGGATTCTAAGCAGTAATGCTTGGTAAAGGTGTGGACGCTGCTCCAGGTAGCAGCTCTGCAAATGTCTTTAATCTGTACACCCGCAAAGAGAACTGCTGAAGAAGCCACAGATCTTGTGGAGTGTGCTCGAACCCTGCCAGGCAGTGGTGTGCCTGCTGCAGTATGACAATGTAGAATGGTTCTGGTAATCCATCTTGCAATCCCCTGCTTCGATAGAGGAAGACCCTTGTTCGGACCACCAAATGCAACAAACAATTGGGAAGATTTCCGAAATGCTTTGGTGCGATCCAAATAGAATTTTAAACATCGCTGTACATCTAGAGAATGTAGCGACCTCTCCGCTGGTGTAGCCGGGTGAGGGAAGAAAGCCTTAAGAATCACCGGCTCGTTCAAGTGGAAGTGCAAAGGTACCTTAGGTATGAACCTTGGGTTAGTCCTCATTATAACTGTGTTCCTTTTGAATTGCAGAAAAGGCTCTTGGATTGTGAGAGCCTGCAACTCCCCAATGCGTCTTGCTGATGTAAGGGCAAGAAGGAGAGCCACTTTCCATGAAAGGAACTTGATGTCTGATCGATGAATCGGTTCAAATGGACTTTTCATGAGTTGAGTGAGGACTAGATTCAGGTGCCAGGTAATAGGCGTAGGCCTCACTGGTGGATAGACCCGGAACAAGCCTTTTAAAAATTGTTTCACAATCCTGGAAGACCACAAAGAAGGTCCTGATTCTGACCGTCTGAACTTTGAAATTGCCTCCAAATGGACTTTTATCGATGAATGGGCCAGCCCCGACTTAGCCGAGGACAAGAGATAAGGCAGGAGCTGGTGAGGTTCTGAAGAAAAGGGGTCACTCTTCTCTCTCTTGCACCAAATGCAAAATCTCTTCCATTTGAGGCAGCAAGTCTTGTTCGTGGAAGGAGCTCTTGCCTGGGAGAGGACTTCTTTAATTTCGGTCGAGATGGGAAGATTCATAAATTCTCGCTGCTTGGGAGCCATGCTTGCAGGTGTAATGACTGCGGGTCCGGATGCCAAATCTGTCCTTCGGACATTGTGAGAAGGTCCGGAATAGTCCTCAGAGGAAGCGGAGGAGCTATTGACAACAGATGAAGCTCCGTGTACCAGAACTGTCTCGGCCAAGCAGGGGCTATTAGGATCATCCTGCATGGTTCCACTTTGATCATCTTGATCAATCTCGGGATCAGTGGAATGGGGGGGAAAGGCGTAGACAAATGTCCTTGACAGGCTATTGAAAGCTCATTTCCCAATTAACTTTGGTGGTGAAGCCTGCTTGCATAAGACCGGCATTTCTTGTTGGTCGTGTGTGGCAAAGAGATCTATTGTTGGTCTGCCCCACTTGTAAAAGACCTCTACTAGAACCCGCTGGTTCAGCTCCCACTCGTGACTGACCAAGGATAACCTGCTCAATCTGTCGGCATTTTCGTTTAGAATTCCTGGCAAGTGTTCTGCCTGCAGCGACATTCCATGAAGGATTGCCCATTCCCAGATCTCTTGAGCTTCCTGCGACAATAGGAGAGACCTGGTTCCTCCCTCCTTGTTCACATAATGCATGGCTGTGGTGTTGTCCGTCCTGATGAGCACTTGTGAACCTTTTAGGCGAGGGAGAAAGGGTGGAATGCTACCCCCGTCTCCAGAACTGGCGAGGGGGTAGTAGTCCAATTCGTACGACACCTTACTTGACATGTTTTGATAATGCTATGCCAAAGTTAGCAATAACCGCGAGGATTATAATGCACTTAAGAGTATATGGTATAGCGTTATCATGGAAACCGCTAAAGGACTTGGTTCCGAAAGCTACAGACAGGCTCAGCTCATGCCGGAGCACTATCTTACATAATTCCAAGCACTCTGCCTCCAGGATTGTTAAGGCCTGCCATAGGAGTGACTTATAGGAGTATATGTGTCCATTTTAGGTTTAGATATAGGTATACTATATCTAAAGCAAAGGGTGATTACACCACCTTGCCCCAGCTGATTGATAAGCCAGTTGTGTCTGATTTGGATGGCCAGCCAGGGGTCGCATAATACATGCTGCAGCCCCTGGTAGGCCTTGGGTTCACTTATGCCCTGGGTACCTATGGTACACTGTACAAGGACTTACAAGAGTGACCCAATACCAATTGGTAAATGCACCTTAAGTACATGGATGTCAATTTAGAGAGAGAACAGCTAGGCTGTGGGTATGATTAGCAGGCCCACAGTCAGGGAAAGTCGTAAACCAGTGAAGCAAAAAGCAAAAATCTGGGGTGACCATAGGATTGCAGACCCTACTCTCCTACAGGGTTACCCTCCTCGGAGAAGTCATGTCCGGTGTAATTCTGGTCATTGAGATAGTGATTCTCTTCTCCGATGCCAAAATTGTCGACGGTCCCGTCCACGATGGAACTGAAAACGCAGCCGTCTTCGGCTTAGTCGACGGAATATGCCTCGTCGACACTGAAACACTCGACGACAAGATAGGCGTCGTCGTCGCTGCCGTCGACGAGACTGTCAACATCCCCGCCGTCGACATTGTCAATGTTGTCATCGTCGAGGCGCTCTTCGACGACACTGTCGTCTTCGCCATCGTCGACTAACTTCTTGTCGTCTATCTCGTCGTCGACTTAGTCTTCAACGCTGTAGCCGTTGTCGACTATTCCATCCACGACGACGATCCTGTCTGTTGTCACGTCGACAAGCCCGTCAACAGAACCAGTGTCAGCTTAGGCTTCTTTTTCTTCGTCGACGGAGCCGCCGTGTCCTACGCAGATGACACCCAAATACTGATTTCAATAAACCATGATCCAGATTAGACCAAACTGAGATTTAAAAAGTGCATGGTTGACGTTCAAAACTGGATGACCAAGAACTTCCTGATTCTGAACGCCAGCAAAACGGAGATTGTGCTATTTGGAAAGGCCGATAAGACCTGGTAGTATGACTGGTGGCCAGTGTCCCTCTGCCCCTGCCCCGCTCCCAAATCTTCAGTCAGAAATCTTGGGGTGATCATTGATAATAAGTTATCAATGACTGAACACGTCAACAAAGTAGTTCAGACCAGTTTCGGCCTTATGCGCAGTTTGAGGAAGATTTTCAAATGGATCCCTCTCCCATCTCGCATGCCCGTTGTCCAGGGACTCATTATCAATCGGATAGACTATGGGAACTCGCTACTGTCCTCCGTCAATTCAACCCTCTTGGCCCACCTGCAGGTTCTCCAAAACACTGCGGCTAGACTGGTGTTAAATCTCCCCCCGCGCACCCCATCTCTGCCCTGCCTTAAAACCCTACACTGGCTCCCAATAAAAAAGCGCATAAAAATTAAGCTATGCTGCCTAGTCCACAAAACCATCAATGGACATGGACTAATGTATATTGAACAAAAGCTTAAACCCCACAACCCGTTAAGAACCCTCAGATCCACTGGCAAGTCACTGCTGACAATCCCCAGGGTATGCACAGTCAGAAATGGCAATAGGGCCTTCAGTAAAACTGCCCCCGTAGCCTGGAATTCCCTTCCCCTCCAGATTAGGACTCGTTACTTACCTGTAACTTTGGTTCCCCAGTATTGGTAACTTTCATAGATTAGACAATGTATTATCCCTGTGCACTAAATTTTTGAAAAAACTTAAACTGAGAAAACAATAGTTCGTGGTGGAGCTCTAATCGTCGCTCGTAGTCAAACTGTGCCTTTAAACACAATGATGAATGTTGTTTGTAGGCTCAACTACCCTCGTGATTATGCGCTCAATTAACAATGAAACTGATGGGTTTCTTCTCAATGTTTCATTTATTTATACTTCAAGTTCATGAAATCTTCAATCCATTGATAGGCAGTGATTTATAAACAATGTTTTGTTGCGTACATAATGACAGTCTTATGTCGCAATCATACAATTCCACATCATTTTTACGTCCACCCATTGCATTTCGGGTCAGAAACCATGACCCTTCGTCAGGGGTCTGAAAACAATGGATAACACAGGACCAAATTAGTTACTCTGACAGCATTAGCGTATTAATCACTAACATACTACGTGTAAAGCGTGCTACCTAGGGTGACCTGAAAGGATTTCCAAGTGACAAATTATACGTGTGTCTAATGGGCGAAATCTGTATTTACCACTGAACAGAATGGCAACTGAAAACGTGTATGAAAAAGTTCTTGAAATATTAACAAAAATGCCAAGAGTGAGCTACATGCATACCAAATAGCTGCCTCGAAACGTGATATACGACCCAAGTATCTGTGCAGAAATAGAAACAGTAATGGAATAGACGACAGGTGATAAAAGACTTACAACATTCGTTATTAACTTTCATAGATTCCCATGCGCCCACCCTCCTACCCTGGGAAAGCTTCTTTCAGCAAATGTGGTTACTGTTGCACAACGGCTACGAAAATCTGAGGCTCTCTGAAGGGTTCTAAGGGGTGAGGCTAATCTGATTGGTTGTTGCAAGTTTTTTAGTCTCTTTACAAAAAGAGGTGGATATGCTACAAAAGGAGATGAGGCCTAGGCCTTACTTTCTCTTTTTGTACCTACTGCTATGGTATTTTCTATATTCCGAGGCTCCCAACCTGACGACGGGGAATGATACAAAGCATGGGAATCTATGAAAGTTACTAATACTGGGGAACCAAAGTTACAGGTAAGTAACTTGTTTTCTTCATCAGGACGTCTGCAATATAAACGCCACCCCGGCGCACTGACATCCGTTCTTTTCTTTCCGCGTTAGCCACCGCCGATCTGTTAGAGAGAGCTACCTTGTGTCATTTTTGACATTTTTATCAACTTTTTGTAGACTCCTTTTGGTGTGTTAGGATGTCCAGTAGGAAGACTTCAGGGTTAAAGCTATGTAGCGCCTATCACTGCGTCATGGCTGTCACACGAAGTTGTGCTCCAATTGCCGGGCCAAGGCACCAAAGGCTTTGTGGGAGCGGTCCCTGAAGCTGATCACGGCCTGGCACGCACTGCGGAGTCGCCTCCTTGACCTTGACCTTGGTCTCGGTCGAGAGGAAGGTCTGCGCACTTCTCCGGGGGCTTGAAGTCCTGTGTCGAAGTCAGGTAAGTGGCATCACATGAAGCACAAGAAGTTGTTTGCCCCATCCGCCATGCAGCAAGACTGAGGAGCCTTGGCGTGTTAGGCCCTGCTCCGTGGAGCGGGCACCTCGGTCGACTCCAAGCCCCCCCCCCCCTTTTCCAGGGACAAGAGCAACCCCCATCCAACTCGAGGAGTTTTACGATGCCATGTGCGCCGTGTTTGGGCAGTCTGACCCTTTCAGCACGTCCTCGGGCCCAGGTGAAGGAGATCCCGTGGGCCCTGCGCCTTTGGCTCCGGCCATGGCACCACTGGCTGCTGTTGGACCTGTTTGTGTCTGGATCGGCGCCAGTCGCACCTCCACAGCGACCTTCCTTGGCGCCGCATCATACGCCGAGGTCTCCGGCACCCCATCCTCATTCCAGACGATACTGAGCTGGTCTGTATCCACTGACGCAGAGGCAGACTCTGATGGAGCCGTATGGCTTCATACCATCTAACCAGCCCCTTTCTAAAGGTTTAGGGTTTGACGAAGAGGATTGGGAGGGGGAACAGGAACCCTTGGAAATCCTGCAGCCCCAGGACATGTACTGGTATGAGGAACTGGGTGATACCAGTGGCCTGGGCACCTGCCCAGATTCTGGCAAGCTGTCTCCCCCTCCTAACCTGGCTACGGAGGAGGGTGCATTGTTTGATATGGTGGTGTGTATTTTTGCGGAGGTCCTGGACCTGCAGCTTCCTACAATGGCGGTCAAGACAAATGTCTTCACTGAGGTCCTGCAGCCTGGTGTCTCCTCATCGGAACCCCTGCTACCTTTTAATGAGGCCTTAACAGGCACCTGGTTCAAACCCAGCACAGGGGCTCCTGTGAATAGAATAATTGCCCGCAGCCATCGCCCTGCACTGGGAGACCCAGTTTTCCCAAAGCCCACCCCACCCCTCAAGGCTTGGTGTTCCAGGCTTTCACTTCTTGTGGCGTGTTCCCTTCCGTCCCTCCGCACAGGGAGTCCAAATGGCTGGAGACCATTGGAAGAAAATGTTCTCTTCCACCAGCCTCGATTGGCAGTCAGTGAACATTGCATGCCTTTTGGGCCGGTACTCCCATTCAATATGGGATACAGTTGCACAGGTGCTGCCTAGGGTCTTGGAGGAAGAATGGCTTCTGCTCTCCCAAGCAATATCCGACTGGAGAGCCACAGCAAATGGCCAACTTTGCTGCATCTGAGACACAACTGACTTGCTGGGAAGGGCAATTTCTTCAACAATGGCAATCAGGCACCACGCCTGGCTGAGGAAGTCTGGCTTTTCGGGGGATGTTCAGGCAAACCTCATGGATATGCCTTTTGATGGCTCACATCTCTTCGGAGACTAAGCTGACGCAGCACATGAGCACTTCAAGGAATCATGGGCTACGGCCAAATCCTTGCACCTCAAAGGTACTACACCATGGCCTGAATCTGCTTTTTGCTCCTTTCGTGGCTATGGAACGGTCTTTCAACCGCGCCAACCCTATTTCAGACAGCAGGGTTCCACAATTTCTGCAGCCTTTGCGGGCCATGGCCACATTTCATCCTGTCCTTGAGGGTCAAGCGGTCTGAAGTCGAACCAAGCAACCATCCCCTCTTCCACCACAAAACTTTCCTAGTCCTGGCTTTCAGGGTCATGAGCATCCAATGGGTGGCAAGAAACGTCATCCCGTCCACCATAGGCGCAACATCACATCTGACAGGTGGGTTTGAAGATAGTCCGAAGGGGATATACCCTCCCCTTCACGACTACCCCTCCCTCTATGCCTCTAACTCACAAGTGGCTGACTGAGGATCATCTTGCGTTACTCTGCGAGGATGTTGAGGCTCTCTTGGCCAAGATTGCTATAGAGAGGGTTCCCAGGCCAGAAATAGGCTGTGGTTGCTATTCTCGTTATTTCCTGGTTCCAAAGGACGACTCAGGCCTTCGTCCTAGCTTCGACTTCCGATCTCTCAATTACTTCATCAAGGAGGGGAAATTCAAGATGCTCACTCTGGCTCAAGTATACTGTCTGCCCTACATTCGGGACACTGATGGTAGCGTCCGACTTGCAGGACGCCTATTTCCACATTCCTGTCCTGCCGGCCCATTGTCGCTACCTGCGGTTTACAGTGGGCCAGGAGCACTTAGAGTTTGCTGTGCTCTCCTTTGGCCTCACTAGTGACTCGCAGGTGTTTACCAAGTTGATGACTGTGGTCACGGCTCATCAGTGGAGATCAGGGGTTCCAGTCTTCCCCTATCTTGACGACTGGTTGTTGAAGGTGGGCTCGTCCCAGCAGTCCTTTCCCATCTCTATACTACAGTGAACCTCTTGAATTCACTGGGTTCACTATCAACATTCCGAAGTCGCACCCAACTCCCCCCCTCAGACGCTCCCCTTCATCGGATAAGTTCTTGACATTGTGCATTTCCTGGCTTATCCTCCCAAGTGGTGAGTCCCGGATTTTCAGGCTATGATACAGATATTTCAGCCTCTATCCTGGATTTTGGTTGGAATGACTGAGGCTGTTGGGCCTCATGGCCTCTTGCATCCTTCTTGTGGACCATGCCTAATGCCAAATGCGGGCTCTGCAAAGGGACCTGAAGTTCCAATGGGTGCAGCACCTGGGAAATCTCACCTACCTGGTCCAGATCTCGGAGGGCACTGCGAAAGACCTGCAGTGGGGGGCTAACAAACCACGATTGGGTCAGAGGCAGAACCCTCACCCTTCCCCATCCAGATCTCACATTAGTGATGAATGTGTCCCTTCTGGGATGGGGCGGCAATCTGGGAGAGGTGAAGATGAGAGGACTCTGGTCTCCGGCAGAGGCCCGGCTCCATATAAACCTGTTGGAGCTACAGGCGATCTGGCTGGCACTAAAAGCCGCCTTGCTGTCCATCAAGGGGAGGCTAGTTCAGGTGTTCAAGGACAATACAACCGCCAGGTGGTACTGCAACAAGCAAGGCAGGTAGAGTCATGCACCCTGTGTCAAGAAGCTTTGCGCCTCTGGACTTGCCTGGAACAGCAGGCCTTTCCCTGGTTAACCATCTGGCCGGTTCTCGGAACACCGGAGCGGACTAACTCAGCAGTAGGTGCCTGGTGGATCACGAGTGGCATCTCCATCAGGAGGTGTGCGCAAGGACTCACATCAGTGGGGAGGGCCTTGTTTAGATCTCTTTGCTTCCGTAGACCACGTGCAGTGCTAGCAGTTTTGTGCACTGGGGTTTCCAAGGCGGCTCTCGCTCGGTGACGCTTTTCATCATCATTGGGGCTCCAGCCTCCTGTACACCTTTACACCCATACCACTCCTACCCAGAGTGCTCAAGAAGATCAGGAGCGACCGGGCACAAGTCATTCTTGTGGCTTTGGGCTGGGCACGGAGAGCATTGTATCCAGAGCTTCTGGCAATGATCATAGATACTCCGATCATGTTGCCCCTTCATAACGATCTCCTGTTGCTGCAACAGGTGAGGGTTCTCCACCTGAACCTGTCAACTCTCTGCCTCCTTGCGTGGAGAATAAGCTGCAACAGCGGTGATGCCTGGAGAAACTTCTGAATGTAAGGAATCAGCAGTATCCACCAGAAAGACCATTACTAAAGGTAAGTAATGTGTTCCTCTAACCACCTTGAAAAGTAAAATAAACACAGTATGAAAAAAATATATACTTGTTTCCAATGTTCCATCACAAAATGGACACTAAGTGGTAATTACTTGTCCCCCCATGTGTCATCTAAGTCTCCTTCAACCTTTGTTAGAGTTGGTTTTCTTTCCCCGTTTTCATGATCTCCTTGTGATATAATATATTTCCTTTGTAGTTGGCCCGTCACAACAAGGAGCTGCAGCATATACTGAAACCAGGCGGTAGTGGACAGACAGTCGAAGGGGACGATGCCCTTGAATTCTATGCCAAGCACACAGCACAGATCGAGGTAGGATTAGTGTTAAGTATGGATGTATTTGTGGATTGGGAGCAGTGGTTAAATTGATCCGATGTTTACCGGTGGTCCCACCAGCACTCATTTTGGGGACCTGCACTTATTTGACCTCATCAGAAATTGACCACAAGCGAAGAAAATAAGTGGGAAGAGAGGCCGAAAAAATATCACAAAGGGAGAAACTAAGAACCTGAATGAGATAAAGAGGCTGAGTGTGTCTGGTAGTGAGAGGATGGTAGAGACGTGAGGTTGTTTCAAGACTACACAGCCTTGGTATTAGGTCCCCGACATGTAAATGCAATGGCCTCCTGTTTTTGAGCAGAACTTTGGGCACCAGCACTGATTCTATTACAAATTAAGTACTGATTAGGAGGAAGGGTGGACATCCCTCATGGCACATACAACAGTGCAGAGTGATTATAAGATCTGATGATCATTCTAAAGAGGACTGGTACTGCAGTGAAACACAAGGGTATCCAGATCGGAAGCTTTTAGAAGTGTTATGACTTGGTGCATACGTAAACATTGCAAAATGCTTTTGGAAATGATATACCTTGAAATTGACACCTCCGCTTAATGAAGCTTGTAAATGAAAAATTGCTTTGTGATCCAGAAAATAGGTGTGGGAGCACACTGCTTCACCTCCCAGCAGGGTCGCCCTACTACAATGACCAGAGTCCTTAGGGGCAACTTCCGCCGGTGTGTGAGTAGTGTTCGACCCCACCCCCTGCTTTGTGATCCACATGTTAGCATCTGTGCATTTCAAGGTGCTATGGGTACATTATAATGAATGTTATTCCTGCTGCAAGAACCCAAAGAATGTTTTGCCCTTGTGCTGAGTGGTGGTTTTTAAGTCCAAGGTGTTGCACTGGAATCTCTGACATGAAGCGGTGCCCAGAGCATCTATAGGGTACATCCCCACTCCGCCCCGAATTCCATAGCCTCAGAAGATTCCAGCATTCACTGGGATGTGGGCAATGATCTGCAGAGCTTGCAGATTGGCCATCCGTACCCACTTCACACAACCTTATCTTTCAATGGATTCTGTCATCTCTGAAGATGCATTTTTTGAAAGAAGAAACAGTGAAAACAATTTAAATGGATTGGCCACAGTGAAGACACCCTAAAAATTAATGTATTGCCATTCTTCTAAGCAAGGCTTCAGCCATTTCAACAGGGCAATGATGCATTGAATGCCCCTATAGAAAAGACCTTGTGGCTGCATTTCAGATCTCCTGCAGTGGGCCGCCATCAAAGTATCCCATGATGCATTTTTAGTACTCCACGTTAGCAAATTGTATAAAATAGACCTTACAGAAACGTGTGCCTCATGAAGAAATAGGTAGCTGTGACTCAAACATTTTTCTGTAGTTTAATGTTTTTCAACTAATAGTGAATCTTACTTTTTGCCCCATTATTGGAACTTTCATAGATTCCCATGCTTTTGTATCATTCCCCGTCGTTGGAATGGGAGTCTCGGTAACAAAAATAACATAGCAGTAGGTACAAAAGAGAAAGGCAAGGTCTAGGCCGCATTCCCTTTTGTAGCATATCCGCCTCTTTTTGTAAAAGAGACCAAACTAATCATCAATGATTCAGAAAAGGGGGTGGTGATGAACAGAGTGTCTGAATTAAGCAGACCACTCTTACCCAGTCCAAAGATCAGGGCTTTATCCATCACCGTTTTTAGCTCACTGCACCATCCCAGCTCAGAACTTGGCTATATGCAAATTAGTCTGACCCTGGCCCAGTGCATCATGGGAACAGGGCAGACCAAACTACCAAGCCAATTCTTATACTGGGAAGGAAACAAGCTACCGAGGACCGGTTTCTGGCATTTCAGCCGTCTTCGGCCCGGCTTGCTTGAATCCTGATGGTGCAATGAGCTAGGGACTCACATCTGAGTATACCCTTCCACGCTTATCATCAGCCAGTCAGATGAGCCTCACCCCTTGGAACCCTCCTGAAGGAGCCTCAGATTTTCTACTGCACGTTGTGCTTAGGGAGTCTCCTTTGAGCTCTGCTCAATCTCTACTCTTAAAAGCCATGTTGCACGTGGCAAGAAAAGATTGTTTGTTGAGGACAGGCATAAGGATTGTATATATTGCCTGTATCCTGATCATAAGGCTGCAGACTGCAAGATTTGCCGCACTTTTTCTACCAAGACCCTCCGGGACCGTGAGGGTAGGCTTCTCACCTGGCTCCAAAAGTTGAAGTCCAGAAAAGACTCCGTCTCCAGTGACAGAGAAGAGTCTTCTTCACCCTCATCTTAAAGAAGGTCAGTCGAAAGGGGTAGGGCTGCGCCTTCACCTTCTGCAGAGCGTCCAATTAAGGCCTCAAAGACCCCCCCTGAGAGTCTGAGAGCCAGGGTTTGGTCGAATCTCCTCACCACGGTGTAAAGGAGAGGGAGGGACCATCTACACTGTCTTCTGGGATGAAGACCGCTCCAGCCTTCAAGAAGCCATCTTCTCAGTCTTCTGAGAAGTCAGACAGGAGTTCCAAGTCGTCAACGACGCAGCTGAAGGCTTCGTCGACTAAGGCGTTGAAGGCCAAAGTTAAAGTGGTACGGTCGGCGTTGAGGGGATCGTCGACTGAGTTGTCGACGGTGGTGACAGCAACGTCGACTAGGATGTCGACGGGAACATCGACAGCAGTGACGACGAAGATTTTGTCGACGGTGGTGACAACAGTTTGGTTGACGAGTGCGTCGGCGACGACACTGATGACGGCAGCAGGAGTGTTGACGGTCTCGTCGTCAACTGCGTCGACGACGCCCATCTCGTCGTCGATAGTTCGTTCGTCGACTGTGTCGACTCCGTCGACGGGGGCAGCATTACCAGAAAAAACTCCATCGTCGACGATACTGTCGTCGACGGAGAGGATCACTATTTCTATGAGACGGATTGAACCAGACATGACGTCTCCAAGGAGGGTTACCCCCTTGCCTCCAGCTCTGCTGTTAGAGGAGGATGATGACCACTCAGATGAGGATCAGGACTCGTATGGATATGTAAATAGTCCATCCCAACTTCTAGTAAAATGTCAAGAGACTGATTCCGAACGAGAGTACCTGCAGGAATGTGCGTATCAACATTCTGCACGGCCACAGGAGTATACGAGGCAAGAGATGGTATCTGTTCCATCTTCTCTCTTGCAGGATCTCCATTACATGCTGCAGGATTACAAATCCAGGTGTTCACAGCCTGCTGCTATTCCAACTACTCAAGTCCTGCCTGTCCCTATGACCCCTGCAATGGCCTCTCCAGAGTTGCCAACTCAGGTGATCTCAGCCACAGACACCGGTTCCACAAGTGCCTTCAATACCACTGGACACTCACGATGATTATTCAGGTGAGGATCAAAACTTTGATGGCAGGCCTAATCAAGGCTTAAAATGGGACGAATCCCAGACCCGGCTTCACCATGTTCCGATCCGGTGGACTCCCCTCTTGTGGATATCGGGGGGTTCCATAAGTTGATGGAAATGGCGTTTAGCAGATTCCAGCTACCAATACCTTCTGTTGCCACCAAGTGTTTTCTATATGACTTTAAGGAGCCATATAAGAAGGTTACTAGATCTATCCCTATTGTTCCGCATGTTTGGGAGGAAGGCCTTAAGACAATGAAGAACCCAGCTACGGTGGTCCCTGTCCTACTGTGCCTGGAAAATAATACATAGACGGCTATGTCTCTGGGTACACTTCAGTACCAAAAAGCTCCGTTCAGAGGTGCCAGAGGTAAGAGTACTACGTACAGAGGCTCATACCAGCAGCAACGGTACTCATCGTACAGATCAGGGTCACAGCAATACCACCAGCCTTATCAGCAAAGACAAGGCCAGACCTCTAATTTCTCTCGTTCGAGTAATAGAGGGAAACCGAATCGCCAGGGACGTGATACGTCCAAAAGACAATAGCGGCATCCTGGCTCTTCCTACTGTGCCGACCTCCACAAGGTCATCAGTGGGAGGAAGGGTATCATTACCTTCAGAACTGGTCCAAGATGACATCAGACCGTTGGGTGCTAAACCTCATTAAAAGGGCCATACTTTGGAATTCACACAAATCCCACCATCCAAGCCCCCGGACGCCATTCCATCAAAACATCTGTGTCTCCTGCGGCTAGATGTTCATCAGATGCTCCTGGAAGGTGCTGTAGAGCTGGTCCCCTCCTCTCAAAGAGGGGAAGGAATCTATTCCAGGTTTTTCCTGGTAAGGAAGACACTAGAGAGATGGCACACCGTTTTAGATCTCAGGGAGCTCGAATTCCTCACTGCAGACTGAGGTTGCGTCCTCTTCAGGAGCAGCTAGACTGTCAGTGGAAGCAGATTCACGGTTCATTCGATGACAGTGACAATCACCTCGGCAATGAAAAAAGCTGCCTCGTGGTGGACAAAGCAGGAAAACCTATCCCAAGGTCTATCCTTCGTAAGCGATCCGTCTCCTCAGGTAGTGACAAGGGATGCGTCATGGGACGGCTGGGGTGCAGTACTGCAGGATCTTCATGTCAGTGGACATTGGTCACCTCAGCACCGTCTTCATATCAATCTCCTAGGACTCAGGGCTGTCAAACTGGCTCTTCAAGCATTTCTCCCTCGACTGCGAGGTTCGAAGGTTCCCATCCAGACGGACAACACCACGGCCATGCATTACATAAACAAAGAAGGGGGAACCAGGTCTCTCCTGTTGTCTAAGAAAGCTCAGGAAATCTGGGAATGGGCTATCCTTCACGATATTTCGCTGCAAGCGGAGCATCTACCAGGGGTCCTGAAAGAGAATGCCGACAGACTAAGCAGGCTATCCTCAGTCAGTCACAATTGGGAACTGAACCAAATGGTTATGGACGAGATCTTCCAACAGTGGGGCAGCCCTTTGATAGATCTATTTGCCACCCTGACCAACAAGAAATGCCAGTCTTATGCAAGCAGGCTTCACCATCGAGGATCATTGGGGAATGCGCTTTCGATAGCTTGGTCAAGGGCATTTGTTTACGCTTTTCCCCCCCATTCCAATGATCCTGAGGCTAATCGGGAAGATCAAAGTGGAACCATGCAAGATGATCTTGATAGCTCCTGCTTGGCCGAGACAGTTCTGGTTCACGGAACTCCATCTGCTGTCGCTCGTCCCTCCTCTTCCCTTGCGGACCATTCCGGACCTTCTCACGATGTCCAAAGGGGCAGATTTGGCATACGGATCCAGCTTCATTGCACCTGACAGCATGGCTCCTGAGCAGAGAGAATTTATGAACCTTCCACTCTCGAATGAAATAAAACAGGTTCTCTCCCAGGCTAGAGCCCCTTCCACGAATATGATTTGCCGTTTTAAATGGAGAAGTTTTTGCATTTGGTGCAGGAAAGAAGGTGTTGATCCTTTCTCTTCTCAACCTCATCAACTTCTGCCTTATCTTTTGTCCTTAGCTAAGACAGAACTGGCGCATTCATCCATAAAGATTCACTTAGCAGCAATTTCTAGATACAGACGTTCGGCATCTGGACCATCTCTCTGGTCTTCAAGAATATTTAAACCATTTCTCAAAGGATTGTTTCGAGTCTATCCCCTAGTGAGGCCTCCGCCTCCTACTTGGCAACTGAATTTGGTTCTCACACAACTCATGAAAGATCCATTTGAACCTATACATCGAACTGACTTGAAATTACTTTCATGGAAGTTGGCTCTCCTTCTTGCCCTCACATCGGCAAGACGCATTGGGGAGTTACAGGCTCTCACGATTCAGGAGCTATTTCTCAAATTCAAGAGGAAAACTGTAATCTTAAGGACTAATCCGAAGTTCATACTGGTACCTTCGGATTTTCACCTGAATCAACCAGTGATTCTTAAATCTTTCTTTCCTCACCCTTCCACACCAGCAGACAGGTCACTGCATTCTCTGGACGTACAAAGGTGCTTAAAATGTCATTTGGACCACACCAAGGAATTTCATACATCATCACAACTATTCATTGCTTTTGGTGGTCCTCGCAAGGGCCTCCCCCTTTCAAAACAAAGTATTGCGAGATAGATTTCCAGTGCCATTCTATATTGCCATTCGACAGCAGGTAAGCCCCTGACCAGCAGAATTAAAGCACATTCCACAAGATATGTGGCTTCGTCGACAGCTCTCTTCGCGGGAGTACCCATTAGAGACATTTGCAGGGCTGCAACATGGAGCAGCGTTCACACCTTTATGAAGCATTGCTGCTTGGTTTCTCCAGTATTGGGGTGTCTTTCATAGATTCACATGCTTGAATATTCCCGTCGTCGGAGTGGGAGTCCCACGGTAAATAAAATAGCAATAATATACTATATATATATATATATATATATATATATATATATACTCATATAAAATCAGGAGAAAACCTGAAATATGTAAAAGAACAGGCTTAAATTGCCTACCCAAAATTCTACATAGGAATGCATGGGGATGGAAAATACCGAATGCAGCCTATCCCTGTCATTATGTTGGTCCAAACTGCAGCCAATCAGGCGACAGCAGCCCTCTAGAACCTTCTGCTCGGAGCTCAACACCTCAGATGTTCTACCGCACGTCGTGTGTAAGGGAGTCTCCGTGAGCTCTGCTCAGTTTTCTCTTCTCTTCAGGTTTTTTCCTGTTTTCTACAATGTCTACTAGTAAGAAGTCTCTTTTCAGAGCCTGTTCATCCTGTGGAAAGCTAAGACCTTTTCATGAGGACCCACACAGTAAGTGTATTTGCTGTCTTTACCCTGACCATGAGATGGGAAGCTGTAAGTTCTGTAGAACTTTCTCCACAAAGACTTTAAAAGACAGAGAAGGCAGTTTACTCCTCTGGCTTCAGAGATTAAAGGATAAAGATAATGTACTTTCTGATGCTGAAAGTCTAATTTCCGGCCATTCTAAAGCAGCTTCTAAGCATGGTAGTGTGCAGGAGGTGCCTTCTCCATTTTTGAAAAAGGAGAGGATGTCTCTCATTGACCCCTGCGGTGTCTTCACCACTTCCTACCACTTCTGGGTCCACGAGACCTGGCTCTATGGCTCTGTCTGCTTCTGCTTCCAGTTTTTCTGTGAAGAAAAATGATTTTCCGTCGACGATGGTGTCTACAGTTCCGTCGACGAGAATGGCTATCTCTGGATCAAAGTCGACGACGACTGTCACGACGACGCTTGCTTCTGGATCTTCGACAGCCCCTTCAGCGACGTCATAGTAGTCGATGAGGGTAATTCTCAGTTCGAAGACTGTCATCAATTATCCCAATTTCGTCGTCGACTAAGAAACCTTCGTCGTCGACAGTCCGATCTTCGTCGACGAAAGGCTTGAAGATGTTGATTTCGTCGACGCCATCGACGACGAGGGTTCAGTCTACGAGTGTCCCGTCGACGAGTATTAAGTCGTCTTCTGTTCCGTCGACAGCTATCCCGTCAACGACTACTCCGTCGACGACTGCCCCGTCGACGACTGTTTCGTCGACGAACAAGTTAAAACTAAAGGCTCCGTCGACAACTATGTCAATGAAGGTTCCGTCGACAGCTCCACTGCTGACGACAACGTCCCCGTGGACGATGTCCTCATCGACTGTTTCCACAAAGAAGACCACAAAATCCATTACACAGTCGATGACTCTGAAAACTCCATCGACTGATGGGGTGCTGTTGATGTCAAGGTCGCAAGATGTAGTCTCAATGACATCTTCATTTGCCTCCCTACCTTTGTTGCCGCTGTCTTCCAGCAAATCGGACCAGTTAACAACTTTTCCAGAAGAGGGAATGACTCTTCCACCCTCTCCTTTGTTTGCTACGGACTCGGATCAGGAGTCTGAAGGTCAGGCTCAAAGTCCTTCAGACTTAAATATAAAGTGCCAATACTTAATGATGAGGAGGAGCAGTATGGCCCGCATGATGAAGTTCAGTCTCAAATGCCAGCTGCAATGTTGCCTTTGTCAATGATTTCAAGTCTCCAAAACATGTTGGATGACTATAATCGGCGTTTCCCGCCATCACCACAAGTATCTACTGTCCATTCTGTTTTGACCCAGATTACGGAGCAGTCAACCGCTCCTTCGAAGCCTTCACCGCCTGTTACTATTCAGAAAAGCACATCAGTTCAGGTTCATGCAACGCTGTTTCCTGATGACTATGAGAATCCTCCAGAACGCGAGGATGGAGAGGTTACAGATGTGGATGGTGATGATGATCAGATGGCGGAGTGAGATGACTATCGGGCGCAGACACCATCCCCATCTCGGGTGACGCCAGGGGATTCTCCTCCGGTGGATCTTGCAAGCTTCCATCAATTGATGGACAGAGCGGCTCAGCGTTTCAAGTTACCACAAGTCCAAAGAGAGGAAGATTGCTTCCTGTATGACTTTAAAAACCAACCATTTAAACAGATTCACATTGTCCCAATTATTGATTTCATCTGGACTGAAGGGGTAAAACTTATGAAGACTCCTAACTCTCTACCAGCACAGTTACCAAGGTTAGAGAAGAAATATAAGGTGCCGGTGGGATCTTCAGCATGCCTTACAGGCCAGCCTAAGCCTGATTGTGTCGTTACACAGGCAGCTCAAAGAGGATCACGGAATTCAGCATCTACTATCACCGCACCACCAGACCGTAAGGCCAGCGTCTTGATGCTATAGGTCGCAAGTTTTCCTCAATGTCTTAGACTACTGTGCGAGCGGCTAATGCTATGGCCATTTTGGGTCTTATGACCGTCAAGTTTGGGCAGATATGTCCGCCTATGTGGCGTTACTTCCGATGCTTCCAGGGCAGAAGCGCAGCAGCTTCTTCAGGAAGGTGAAAGAACATCCGAGGAATTGATTGATTGTGCAGTGGATGTGGCCTGCACTGGTTTTCGACAACTCGCTGAAGCAGCCGTCTTACGTCGACAAGGTTGGCTGCGCTCAACTTCTTTTCGTCAGGAAGTTCAAGCAAAAATTCTTGATATGCCTTATGACGGAGAATCACTCTTTGGAGTGCACATTGACTAAGCGTTGCAATCCATAAAGAAGGACACAGACAGTGCACGTGCCTTAGGTACCCTTCAATTTAAGAAACGGCCCTTTCGGAGTGCTCGAGGACGAGGCACTACCTCCAATTTTCAAGGAGGAAGCAATCAATATCGCTCCTATAACCAAGGCAGCCAGCGTTTCTCCGGAAACCGACCACAGTCTTCTCGTCAGCAGCCTGCCAAAACCTATAGAGGAAAGTCCACTTACAGGGGAACTTCCAACAAGCGTCAATGACTTACCTTTAAATCTACAAATTGGAAGTTGAATCTCCGTTTGGTTCTCAATGGTCCTCCATTACCACAGACCGTTGGGTTTTCGATATTGTAGACAAGGGCCATGCATTGGAATTCGTCGAAGTACCTCCTCCGACACCACCTTCCGGACTGCCACCTCCAAGAACTATTCCATCAGGTTCGCCTTCTGATTCAGAAGGGTGCGGTAGAGGTAGTGCCAAGGTCTCAGAGAGGAAAGGGGTTCTATTCCCGATTTTTCCTGATCGTCAAGAAGAACGGAGAATGAAGACCCATATTGGACTTGAGAACGCTCAATCAATATCTCAAAAATCAATCCTTCTGTATGCTAATGCTTACAGAAATCTTGCGTTTGCTCTCGGTCGGAGATTTCATGGCAACTATCGACCTCCGAGACGCCTACTTCCATGTCCCAATACTCCCAGGTCATCGGAAGTTCCTACGATTCAAGGTGGGGCACCTGCATTTCCAGTTCAAGGTCCTGCCATTTGGCCTCCGTTCCGCCCTTCGAGTCTATACCAAGATATTTGCTCCGGTCATGGCTTTTCTTCGCCTCCAAGGTGTCCAGATATTCCCATATCTCGACGATTGCCTCCTGAAGTCGCAGTCCCGCTCACAAATGTTGCACCATACATCCATTTGTCAGAGAGTATTTCGTTCCTTGGGTCTATCCATCAACCTGGAAAAATCCCAATTGCACCCTGCAACTTGCAAGGATTTCCTAGGGGCCACACTTGACACCACGCTGGCAAAGGCGTTCGTCTCCCTAGAATGTCAACAGAGGATTCTACGCTTAGTGTTTCTTCTACTGTCAAAACGGTGCATTTCAGTTCGACTGTTGAAGTCCTTTCTGGGGATGGGTTCTTCATGCATCGCTCTCATCCCACATTGCAGACTACGAGCACGTCCTATTCAAGAGGAACTAGACGGACAGTGGCGTCAGGTCACCGGTTCCTTCAACGATCTGATTTGTGGCACGATTCGCATGAGAGCAGCGCTGAAATGGTGGACACAGCCATTGCATCTTGCAGCAGGGATGTCGTTCCTATCAAACACCCCGGATCTGACACTAACCACGGACGCATCTCTGGAGGGATTAGGGGTGCACCTCCAAGACCTGTCCATAAAAGGAAGATGGACTCTACATCAGAAAGCCTAGCACATCAACAAATTGGAGCTCATGGCTATTTTCCTAGCGCTAAAATAGTTTCAACCCGTGCTACAAAGAGAGTCTGTCCTCATACAAACAGACAACACAACCTGCATGCACTACATAAACAAGCAGGGCGGAACGAAGTCTCCGGTGTTATCTCGCCTGGCACAGGCTATTTGGGACTGGTCACTCAATCACCAAATCACAATCACTGCAGTTCATCTCCCGGGGTTGTCCAACCTCCTGGCGGATTCCTTAAGCAGATCCCGATCATCAACCCACGAGTGGGAACTACATCAACCGACACTCGACATGATCTTTCGTCGCTAGGGTCGCCCAGCGCTGGATCTCTTTGAAACACCAGAGAACCGCAAATGCCCAGCTTACGCAAGTTGGCATCCCCACAAAGGGTCACAGGCAATGCCCTTTTGATGAATTGGTCAAATCGGTTTGCTTACGCCTTTCCTCCAATCCCTCTGGTGCCGCGAGTGCTTTGGAAGATGCGGAGAGAACCCTGCCACATCCTTCTCATTGCTCCCAGGGCCCACGACAGGCGTGGTTCTCGGAGTTACTCCTTCTGTCTCAATGCGAGCCCATCCCTCTTCATCCTCGGGTGGAACTTCTCTCCATGGACAGGGGCCTCGTCTACCATCCGGACCCCTCTTCTCTGAGCTTATCAGCCTGGAACCTGAGCACTGTGAATTTGCACATCTAGCCATTCCTCAAGGATGCCGAGACATCCTTGCTCAGGCCAGGGCTCCTTCAACTATAAAGACTTACAAGTTGAAATGGAAACGTTTCTGCCATTGGTGTGCTGAGGCCGGTGTGCATCCCTTGCGTGCAACGCCCGCTCAGCTCCTCCCTTTCTTCTTTCAACTAGCTCAGTCAGGATTGTCTCATGCAACTTTAAGAGTTTTTCTGGCGGCACTTTTACGCTTCTGCCACGATGGCTCCGCCTCCCTATGTTCCTCCAGGATAATACGCCAATTTTTCAAAGGACTCTTTCGTAAATTTCCACCAGTTCGGCATCATCCTCCTGCGTGGAGCCTCAACATTGTCTTAGCACAATTAATGAATGCACCATTTGAACCGATTCATAGAGCGGACCTCCAGTACATCACCTGGAAGGTTTTGCTTCTCCTTGCTTTGACGTCTTCGCGTCGAGTGAGTGACAATCATGCATTTACGATCAAACCACCATTTCTTCAGTTTCAGCCGGATTGTGTGCTACTACGCACTAACGCTACTTTTCTTCCTAAAGTACCTTCAGATTTCCATATCAATGAGCCTGTTATTCTGAAGTCTTTCTTTGCCAATCCGCAGTCTCCTGCGGAACAACGCTTGCATTCCTTAGACATTAAGTGGTGCTTGAAGTTCTACATCAGCAGAACAGCCCAGTTCTGCAAATCGGATCAACTGTTCGTAGTCAATGGCCGTTTCCAAAAGGGACGTCCAGTCACCAAACCTACAATAGCCCGCTGGATGTCTTCGGCTATTGCCTTCTGCCATCAAAAAGCAGGCAAACTTTTGCAGTCTACAGTAAGGGCCCATTCCACCAGATCCATGGCGTCCTCTACTGCACATTTTGCCGGTGTCCCGTTGCATCTGATTTGCAGAGCTGCCACGTGGTCCAGCAAGCACACGTTCACGAAACACTACTGTCTGGGTGCCATGAATGAAGGGGATACCGCAGTAGGACAAGCTGTGCTTCGTAATCTCTTTAAATAAGGTGAGCCTCTGTTCTACCCTCCTCCTATTAGTTTCCATATATTTTTTGACTGTTTGATATATATATATATATATATGTGCTCTATTCACATATATTTCTTTTACAGTCTTTGGTTATGCATTGTGTTTATGGAAACTTTGTCCTTTGGTATGGACTGCTAACTATTCTATATTCAAGCATGTGAATCTATGAAAGACACCCCAATACTGGAGAAGAACAATTGTTACTTGCCTGTAAACAGGTGGTTCTCCAGTATTGGTGTCTTTCATAGATTCACATGCGACCCTCCCTCCTCCCCTCAGAGGCTCTCTTCTCCTCAGACTCTTTTGGGTCACTCTTGTGCTACGAAAATCTGAGGTGTTGAGCTCTGAGGAGAAGGTTCTAGAGCGCTGCTGTTGCCTGATTGGCTGCAGTTTGGACCAACATAATGACAGGATAGGCTGCATTCGGTCTTTTCCATCCCCATGCATTCCTATGTAGAATTTTGGGTAGGCAATTTATGCCTGTTCTTTTACATATTTCAGGTTTTCTCCTGATTTTATGAGTATATATGTTTATATATATATATATCTATATTTAGTATATTGCTATTTTATTTACCGTGGGACTCCCACTCCGACGACGGGGAATATTCAAGTATGTGAATCTATGAAAGACACCAATACTGGAGAACCACCTGTTTACAGGTAAGTAACAATTGTTCATCCTTGGCGCAAGAGGACACGGCTGTGGGCCAGGCAGTTCTGAGGAACCTCTTCCAATGATTATTGAGCTTCCTTTATATCCCTCCTTACTGATATTTTATGCACATTTTGTATCTCTGAAGTTCTGATGGCTGTTGCAATGTATGATTATGCAACAAAATGTGCTTTATTGCGTACTGCTTGCTACTCTGATACAAAAGCATGGGAATCTATGAAAGTTACAATACTGGGGCAAGGAAACAAGTTACTTACCTGTAACTTTGGTTCCCCAGTTTTGGTAACTTTCATAGATTCCCATGCTCCCACCCTCCTCCCCGAGGAAATCTCAGCCTCCAGCAGATATGGTTACTGTTACACAACCGCTGTGAAAATCTGAGGCTCTGAGGTTCCTTCAGGAGGGTTCTAAGGAGTGAGGCTCTTCTGATTGGCTGATGATTAGTTCGGTCTCTTTTACAAAGAGAGGCGGATATGCTACAAAAGGGAATGAAGCCTAGGCCTTTCCTTTCTCTTTTGTACCTACTGCTGTGTTATTTTGTTACCGAGACTCCCACTCCGATGACAGGGAATGATACAAAAGCATGGGAATCTATGAAAGTTACCAATACTGGGGAACCAAAGTTACAGGTAAGTAACTTGTTTTCTTTGTTGTGGAGACACATGTAGCTGTTTCACTAGCCTCATTCTTAAATACAGGGTAGAAATATATGCATAGAAGGGCTTTCAGTTAGCCCTCTTTATCTTCCTCCATTGGCCTGGTGAGTGGCTTTCACATTTTGCATCCACCCACCAGAGCCTCCCATGGGACAGTGGGTCAGTCTGCTTTCGGTCACTGAGACTCTTCCCTCTCAGTGACACCACTTTGCTCTTGCACTTGTGCACACTGGTCTGAAAAGTTGTTTACTTCAGTGTCAGGGTTGGTAGGTCGATGTCTGCTTTGTTTTCATATTTTTTAGGTCTTGCCTGAGCCAGCGCATGCGCTGCACTGGCGAGACTTTTAGTGAGTGGGCATTTTAAAATGCGACCACACGCTTCTGTGTGGCCTCAAGCTTGCACGCAGCAGCCATCTGGCTTTCCTCGCGGCACTCTTACTGAGCACGCGATCGCTTTAACGGCCGTGCGGCCAATGCTTGTTACATTCGTATACCTGCATGCAGCAGTCTGCTCTGCTTGTACCAGCCCCCGGTCCCTGTACCTCGTACTTCCATGTGTTAGCCGTGTCCTGTTGGCTCTCCAGTGATCTCCACTGTTCGGGCTTGTGGATACTTTCCACATTGCTTCCGCAACTGGTACTCGTTAGGGCTTCACAGACACTTTTCTTCCGTGTTTACTTCTCTTACGTCATGGTGCCGCAGCTGCGCTCCTCCCTCCCGTGGCCTCTCGCGTTTGATTTCTGCTGGAGGGCCGCCGCTTTATCGCCCGTGTCCAGGCTTCCTTAGTTTTGCAGCAGCAAAATCACCTGTCTCACGCCCGTATAGGCTGTACTGGTTGGCAGAAAATGGCAGCTCCGCCGATCCCCTTGTCTTGGCCGTAAACCTGCCTGGTTCAGTGCCCTCACGCTGCTTCTCATTCCTGGCAACCACCGGAAATCAATATGCTGATGGGGGTGGGGGCAGCGGGGCCTCCGTTGTGTGCTGTAGGACTGCCAGTTCCCACAGCGGGTCCGCTGCCTATTTCCTTAGACCCACATACGGCAGGTCACTCTGCTTTAGCCATTGCCATCCCAGTTCCCCTACCTCATACTTGTGCGTAGTATCAACCGTGAAATGTCTGCTTTCCAATGACCTCTGCTTTCAGGGCTTGCTGAGGCCTCTCCAGCTTTCTCCCTGGCGGTTGCTCGGAGCAGCTTCTCAGGATATTTCTGCCACTGCTCTTTACTCACGCCATGGAGGCCGCAGCCACACCCTTCTCCTCAGCCCCACACGCTAGACTGCAGCTGCATTATCACATTATCGCCCACGTCCAGGCATCTTCCACGCTTCTCAGTTTATTCTCTGGTGCTTTGCACTGTTTTTCAGGCTTCCACAGCCCCTTTAGGTGCAGTATGATGTTGTTTAGGCGTCTTGGACTGCAGGAGCCTCACTACTGTGCGGACATCTTGCTAGCCGGCCTTCTAGTGCCCCTCCCGTGGAAATTAGTTCAACTACATTTATACCAGTAAACAAAACAAGCATTGGCATAGCCAATAGGTCTCGCCTTTGGGACCTTATAAGTTTTTAGCCATGCAACAGTTGATGTTATTGCACCAAGGATATTTTGCCGCATAACTAAATACTTATGAGGTTCCAAAAGTGAGACCTATTAGCTATGCCAATGCTTGTTTATTCTTGACAATGTTTTTTTTTCACTTTATTTTACCTTTTGCAAACAGGCACCTCAATTTTAGGCGATGTTATCTTTCAGTTTTACCGGCTGTTGCAGAAGTTTGCTAAACAAATAACATTGCAGGATTGCCCTAGCCATGCCTTTTGGCTTTGTAAATGCTTGTGTCCCTTAAGGTTGGCTCAGTGCAGACCGGGCTGTACTCTTTGGACCGATCTTCATGTGGTCTGTCCCTGTCCGCAGTGACGGGGACCCAAAACAGATTGGTAATGGCCAATGTGAAAGATTTCTGTTATTCTGTAGGACGGCTCTACCCACAACGGAGCGCTGAACATAGTACAGACCAATCAACATTAGCACAGAATAAGTCACAATGCGACAGTTACAATAGTGAAGATTTGGAACGAGGCGACCTGTACAAAGGAGTTGTATTAAAAAGAAAGTGGAGTGTGTGTTAATTTGAGTAGCATCTCGTAGCATGTCGTAGGTTATGAACACCTCTGGCCTCCGAGACAAGGTGCCTCCTGAGCCCAGAGAATCCAATGAGCTGGTCCTAGGGACGGCATTTTATGACCTGCGTGTGGCCAAGCCTACAGGCGATTAGTCTCCCAAGTGGGAATTTCCCGATGCTCCTGTAACCACATCTTAGTGACTTTTAGATAATAGGGGAAGAATTGGCCTCAGTTTGAGCAGAGATGTCTGCTTCAAATTCATTTTTTTTTAATAAAGATTTTTACTTGGGCATCGACAGGATAAGTTTGTCCACGCGTTTAACTTGTTCATTCCGACTCACTTTTTTCAATTTCTCAGTCTCCAAGTGGCTCAGGTGTGCGCAGACCTGGGGCCCATTGGCCACTACTGTACAACAGCCTTCTTCCACTGGGACTCCGAGGATTGCAGGAAGATCAGATGTCTGGCACTGTCCCGCAAAAGCTAGTCTTTGAGTTGTTGAGGGGTGGATACTGTACCCCCTACTGGTTGGGTTTGCAATTGGCTGTCTGTTTTGAGAAACCAGAGACTAAGTAGACAGGGTCGACTTCCTCTATGACGAGGAGCTGTTCTTTCCAGAAAACTGCAGAATGTTTATTGAGCGTTAACTTGGGTGTTTCGGGCAAGATGTTCAAAGGTGGGGGTGAATTTTATTATTCCATATGCATTTTTCCTTCAAAGAATGGTATTAGATGTGATTAAGGACTAAGGTTCCGTTTGCTCCCCAAAAGTTGTTAGTACATGGGGTTCACTGGCTTCCTTCCTCTCACTTGATAGGATTGTTCTCTTTTAGGTTTAGGGGTATATGGGTTTTGCAGCCTGTTCCGTTTGTTTGGTAAGTTGATTATACAATAGAGATCTCAATTTAATTGTTTCTTCCACCTCTTGATTTTGTTTTGCTAGTAAAGTTGATCCTGATGTCTCACAAATCCTTGAAAGTACAGCTGTCTCCCAAACTCATGTAAAGGTACATTTTCCTTCCTTCCTAGATTGTACGTATGGATCGCACAATGGAACAAATAGTTTTCCCGGTACCCAGTATTTGCGAGTTTCTCACAAAGGAATCAAAGCTTAGGATATACTACACGACAGAGCGAGACGAGCAAGGAAGCAAAATCAATGATTTCTTTCTGCGGTCGGAGGATCTCTTCAATGAGATGAACTGGCAAAAGAAGCTACGAGGTAGGATGACGGTTCCTGGGCTCCTCGGGCAGGATTCTGAATGATGGGTGAGGTCACTGCGAGGGATGGAGATTCTGATGGGTTTAGGAAGACCTAAGGAATTGTAAAATGGAGGCTCTAGCAGGGGGCAATTTTTGCAAGGGGTTGAAGTTCGACGATTTGAGATATTAAAAGATGCCAGTTTTGACTGTGAGGCTTATAGCCATAGATGTGTTTGTGAAAGGGGTGGTCAATTATGCACGGTTCAATACGACCGCTCTAGACAGTTAACAGATACCATGACACTGTCCATACCCGCTGCACTTAGTCCAATCTTATGGTTACAAATTGGTTTGACAGACCAATGCTTTTTGAGGTGAAGAAAACTTTAACCCTAGCTGGGGTCTTTTTAGACCCATGCACTTCTCATAGGTTTCAAAGAAAAAAAACTTTTTGTTCTTGTGGATTACATCATCAATGGTTAGTAATGGGGAATAACGAGTAAACAATTTTGCATCCTTTTTGATACTGTTTCTTGGGCAAATAGCTGATAGTGACTGCCTTTGCACAAATGGCAGCAAATGCAATTTGTGTTCTGCTAGTCATGGGGCCAAGTCCTAAAAGAGGTGCACATTGTTTCCACTGGTTTTAGCCTTTCTGGATCTATGGGATTTATTTTTTTACAGAGTTTTATATAGCGCAAGCTGGAGCTCTATAAAATAGCACCAGTTGCGTTACATGTTAGGCATGGGAGATTAAGTGGTTTGCCCAGAATTACAGGATGTTCAGCTTCATTGCCGAGACTCAAACCCAGTGTCCCAGATTCGAAGTCAACCGCTCTAGCTGTTAGGCCAACTCCTCTATTCTGTTTCTTGTAAATTAATGTAAAACACGTTAAATAAAAGCCAAATGTTTTTGTTCACACTTTGCCATATTAAAGGCAGTTGATTATCTACAGCAGAGAAGATGAATATGAAAGCAACATCCAAGCACTGGGATTACGTTTAATTATTTTCGGTCCTGGAAAAAGGGGACAGTGATGGTTAAATTGTCCTTGGTTCTACAGTAGATGGGTATCTTTGGGTCGAAGCCTGGAAATGGCTCATGGGAATCAGTTTTGTTCCAAGAAGTCTTGTGGCGCTATGTAGAAGTAGCTGTTTGAAACAAGTATTACGTTTTCCAAAAGGGTCAATGATCCAAAGTGCATGCTGCAAAATTAATTTGCTTACATGGTAACATATAGCAGGTATTTGTGTTACACATTTTTTTTAATTAATTGACGTTGGATGTGGAAGTGTCCGTTATCGCAGATCTGTTGGTTGGAGGGTCAACATAATGAGCTCAAGTGTGTAAGGGAATGTAGAGAAGTATTATCTGCTGTCATGGTTACCCCAACTTCTCCCTGGTGTTAAACTGCTTTCTGACTAGTCTTGACTGGGAGTCTGCTAATCGGGACCCCATCCACTGTGCTCTGCCCCTAAATTTGACATGGTAAGAACTTTGGTACCTGCGTAATTGGCTACTGGTGTACCCTTCTAAGTCTCTAGTATATGATGATAAGATACTTGGGGCATATGTACACAAGGGGTCTCCCATGGGCTGAAGCATGTATTATGCCACACATGGGGGATCACTCAAACTGTGACTACAGGTCTTCCATTGCAGCCTGTGTTAGCTGGTGCTAGCACCACTCACCACAGATATTTTTCCATATATCTGAAGTAACCAAGCACTCTGCATTCAGGATTGAAAGGCCTGTCTTAGGGGTTACTTATAGGTTTTAAGTGTGAGGGTACCCTGCCTGAGCAGGACACCCCCTACAAACCCCAGAGTCGATTCTCCAGGTTTTGTAAGTACGATCAGCCATTTAATACATATGGTGGACATTAAGTATATTACGAGATGTCTAACTAGATATTGGCTGCTACGATACTGGTCCTATCTAATAGACTACTAGCTGCAGATTCCTTAACGTAGAATTATCCCCAGGCGTGAGACTGGATCCGGAAAATTTTCTTTGCCACAGCATCTCTGCATGCCGGGGGCAGTACCATGTGACTCAGCCCTGACGTCGTCCACGGGCGTGATGTCAGCGAGGTCACAAGCCCCACCCCGGCACGCTGACATCAGTTTTTCTCTTTTCCGTGTGTAACGCAGATCCGGATCGTGTCCTGGCCTGTTTTCAAGCCTTCTCTTTTACGCTTTGCATTTCGGTAAAGTGTGCGAATGCCTTCGGGCTTCCAAGACTTGTACCTCCTGTGCACGTCCGATGTCGGCGACTGACCCTCACCCGATTTGTATGTGGTGTCTGGGCGAGCACCATGTCTCGACGGACTTCGGCGCCTGTCGGCACTTCAAATTGAAGTCATGGCGGGAGCGCCGGATGAAATTGCTGTCGGCCTGCTTGTCGATGTTGTCCCAGCGTCCGTCCCCAACCTCGGAAGCCAGGAGCAGCCAGTTTCGGCTGCGACATCGCCCTTCGCCGAGACTTCAAGGACGCTGCTCGGCGACTGGTAGGTCCTGCAGCTTGTCTCTGAGGCCCTGTCCTCCTTCGGTGGAGGGCACGGGTTCCCCTCGGAACGTGCGCCCTCGCCTGTCGCCACCCTATCCGCGTATTCTGGGCGTCGGGTCAACTATGGCCCAAATGACAGCCTACGCTGCGGCTCTGCAGGCTTCCTTGGCCCCTCCTCCTGAGACGTCTGCGGATCCCTAGCTTCATGCAGGGCCCTCCGCAGAGTCTCCGACGGCTTAGGACCTGGCGCCAATTATTTCGGCTTCAGGTTGTAGGAGGGTGGTGTCGTCGAGGGATAGTTGTTCGGGGCTCCACTCTTCGACACATGGCGTACCTGCCTCGCCGCAAATCCCTACGGGGCTCCCTGTGGCATTTCAGGGACACCGGGTTTGTCCCCTAGTTCCCCTTGGCCCTCTGAGCAGGCGGAGTCAACGCCGTTTCGGCGCGAAGTCTTTGCTCCCCGGCCCTGGCGGTGCTGTGGGTGGAGGCCAAGGCCTGGGGTGCTTAACCAAGTCTCTCTCGGTCCTCTACGCGGGCGGCTGCCTCATGTGAGGTCGAACCAGTGCCTTTTCGGCACCGCTCCTTCGCCGACCCGACCCGGCTCCAATCCCGTCCCGGCTCCAATCCCGTCCCATCCTCCTGAGGAGTCCATGGTGGTGGAGGTAGACTCTGCACCGCCAATTCCCACTCCGGTGCCGCTAAACGTCGAGCCAGCAACTGTGGTGGATCCCACTGCGTTGTGCCTGGGTCGGGTCCTTGAGTCGTCTCCTGAGGAGGTTCCCTCCTCTCTGAGGTTTGTCAGCCGCATTGTTGCTTTTTCACCGGCATCTTCCGGGGAGGGTTACTCGCCGTCCCCGGGGTCTAAGTCCTCAGTCCCTCTTTTCTGCTGTTCGTGGTTGGGTCCTGCACCGGCTTTTCCGCCCTCCCCGGGGGCCCCTCAGGTTCCCCACTCGTCTGTGGATTCCCCACCATTCCGGGGCTGGCCGCTTCCCCCTATAGCTGGACTTGGGAAAGGACGGTTCAGCTTGCAGCATTCGCCTACAGAGGAATTGCTTTCTCCCCCGCGGCGCCCTACGAAGGCCTTTGTTCGGGTTATTTCCACGGCCGCTGGCATTTTGCGGATGGGTGAACCCGTCTCCCCATTCCCTACCAATAATCTCCTGGAAGTTCTCCACCAGGGCTCTGGAGTATGGGAGCTGTTCCTTCCTTTTGAAGCGTCGCTCCACAATTCTCTTCAGGGGGCTTGGAGGCGCCCTGCCACAGGTGATCCGGTGCCTCAGCCGCTCCTGCATCTCGACCGTCCTGCTCCGCATGACCCAGTTTGCCTTTCCTTCCACCCTTCTTCTCAAGGCTCTTATGCTGACTGCCTTTCCATCCTTGCCTGTGGTGTTGTTGTTTCCTCTGTCTCTGGACGCCCAGTGGTTGGATTCCTGGGGGCGTAACATCTTCGCTTCATCCAGTGCTGCCTTGCGGGCGCTCAACACTTTGTGTGTTGGCTAGGGCTATCTCCAGCCTGTGGGATTCTGCGGAGTCCCTTCTTTCTCATGTTTCCCATGAGGGTGCCCGCGCTGATCTATGGCACCATGTGTTTGATGGTCTGGGGTTGGCCATGTTTATTCTCTGTGCGGCCTTGGATGTTGCCAATGCTCTTGGCCATGCTATAGCCGCTTCTGTGGTTCTGTCGCCATGCCTGGCTGCGGGATGCTGTTTTTCCTGAGAATATTGGGAAGTGTCTGGTTGACTTGCCCTTTGATGGGGTCCTTTTGTTAAACACTCATGCGGACTCCGCCATTCAGCATGTCCTTGCGGGACTCCGTCTGCCTCTCACTCCATAGGCTGGCTTGTTGATCCTCCGGGGCTTGATGGGAGGCGTTATCCCTCCTGCTCCTGGAATCTGTTTTTTTTTTAGTGGGCCCATTTATATATTCTGCGTGGTTAGACGTGCCTTCGTGGTCCCGTGGTTGGCCCCTCTCTTCTGTTGGCTGCTGGTTCAGCCCTTTTGGCAAGTGTGTATTTTTTGGCTGATTGCTAAGCGGTCTGTGGTTCCTACTGCAGGTCTTATGTTCTTGTTCTCTGATGTGGGATTTTTTCCGAAAGAGTGGCTCCCATGTTTTCTTTGGGACGTGCCATACATTAAGTGGGGTACTGGTAGCTATTGTATAGCTCTGTCCTACTCTGGGTAGGTGCGGACTCCCTTTTGCAGGTTCCTCACCCCTCCTGGCATCGCTACATTCCGCTGGTGCAGTTTCTTTGAGCTTGTCGGGGCGTAGCTTGCAGTGCTCCAAGTTCTGGCATTCTCAGTATCCACTGCATCGCTATACCAGCTTTGGCATGCCGTCTGCGGCGTTGTGCTATGGTGTTTCCACCCCCTTTTTTGTCCTGCGTTTCGGCCTAGTCCTCTGTCTGGTGTTCCAAGGGGGGTATTTTCCTGTGTTCTGGTTGACGGCTTGGTCCGTCCTCCATCTTTCTCCTTCTTTTCTAGCTGGTCCTGCTTCTTTTTCGTTGGTTGGTTTCTGTCCAGAACGGTCTCCTTTGGGGTCGTTCTGGATTTCCCTGGCCTTGCCTTCGTCTTGAGCTCGGCTTGGTCTGCGTGTTCGGCATTGTGGTGCTTGCCAACTGCCTGCTGCGCCCACCTGCTTTTCTGGTCCACGGCTGGGGGTCGTGGCATGGGTCGTTGTGCTCCTACCTCTTGTTCTGCAAGAGCCTTGCGCGACTGTCTTTTTTTCTCTAGCCTGCCTTTCTTGGCTGTGAGGCCGTTCAGCCTTGTCAGTTGTCTCAAGGCTGTGGCCGGTTCAGCTGTCCCCTTCGCTGTGTGTGTGTTTTCCGGTGGAGGGCTTTGCCTCCGTTTCTACCTCTTCTCCTTGGAGTCTTGGGGGGGATTCTTTCTTCCTCTGTATTCCTCTGCCGTTGTCTATCCCTTCGGGACTCTCTGGCAGATGTCCCTGTATCTTGGCTGAGCTTAGGGTGTCTGGGCCTCCCTTCGCCTTGTCCTTGCTTCTTTCTACTTGGTGGGGGCTGGGCCGCCCTTCCTGTCCCCTTTATACATCCCCTGCTGGGGCTCGGTTTCTTCCTCTGGGGGGCTCTCTCTCAGGCCCCCTCCTCCCTTCTGGGTATGGCTAGGGTATCTATTCTATGTTAAGGAATCTGCTGCTAGTAGTCTCTATCAGATGTACGAGTTACTTACGTAGCCGCAGATTTCTTCACAACCCGCCCTTCCTCTCAGTTCTGCAAGGACACTTAGCTTGGTCTTCTGCACTCACCTGCCTCTGGGTGGTTTGTCTTCTGCGAGTGCCCTCTTTCACTTCCCTCCTAGCAGGATGCTTTGTTCGGTTTGTTTGCATCCACTCCTTCCTTTCTGGTAATTAATCGGTAGGTTCATGTGTACTTCTGCATCCCTACACCCTGATGTTTCCAGTGTGGGGCCTACTCATACTTTTCTCCGTTTTTCATTGCTTCAAATTTGACTTGTGTGCAGTCCTCTGAGTTGGGGTCTCTTGGCTGTGCCTCAGCCCTTAGCTCTTTACAGGAGATGCGACTCTCCTTGATGGTGTTGTCAGGGGGTAATTTGTCGTTACTCTTCTGTTCTGGACTTCTTCTCCTTCACCGTTAAGACTGTGGTTGCAGGCTTCTTTCGACTGCTGCAACATTTTTCACATGTTTTTTCTGTCTGCAGGGAGAATGTTGTATTTGCTTGCAAGGTTGCTTTGCAGTAGCTGTTGTTTGATCTTCCTTTCTATGACCTTCGGTGCCACAGTGCCTGGCACTTCCCGGAATGGTGCTGTTCCTCACCATTTGCTTCTTTCCTTTCGGTTTATCTGGTTTTTCGCACCCTGTTCCCATATTCTCACAGTTTTTATTTGTGATGGCTCCGCATTGTAGCGCGTAAAAGTTATTAGAAGAAAACTGATGTCAGCGTGCCGCGGTGGGGGCTTGTGTGCCCTTGCTGACGTCACGCCTGCAGATGACGTCAAGGCGAAGTCACGGGGTACCACCCCCGACGCACAGAGATGCTGTGGCAAAGAAAAATTTCCGGATCCAGTCTCACGCCTGGGGATAATTCTACGTTAAGGAATCTGCGGCTAGAATAGTCTCTACCAGATACATCATTACCGGAGGAAAGTAAATCGTACGTTTGGTCTCAAACATGTTGGAATCCAACCCCAACACCGATTCCAGTGTTGGATGTAGGATCACATGCACTAGGTGTATTCCTGGTACAAGCCTTTCAGGGTCTAACAGTAAGCTAGTGCTGCTGGCGACCACAGGCATGATTCTGCCCTCCTGATGCTGAGCTGAACTCTAGCACGGGAAGGTAGAATAGGTTTCCTGTCATGGGAGGTGTAACCACCTCCCAGACAGGACTTAGTGTATTGGGCTGGGGTGGGGGTGCTTGCCATCGTCACAAGACTGCTTTGAAGGGCACATTTGGTGCCCTTCTTGCATACTCCAGTTGGAACAAGTTCAGGGAGCCATTGATCCTGCTCTGGCGTGAAACTGGACTAAGGACATGGGAGTATCCTCCCGTCTGTCCGGCCCCTCCTCTGGGAAGGATCCCTGAATCATCTAGGGTACTTAAGGGCTTACCAGTGGGTGGCTCTTCAGATTCGTCATGGGATACGATTCAGATGTGAAACCACTTCGTCCGTCTGAGCACTTTAAACTTCTTAGGGCTTCGCTTTGGGAACCAAGACTGCATCAACGAAGACTCCTGCTGCTCCTAGTCTTGTCGTCTTGCCAGTCTTCTGCGTTGTCTGTTCCTGTGCTTCACCCAGGTTCTTCTCCAGCCCTCTGGGCATCAAAGTCGCCCAAAGGAATCTCCCTTGAAGTGAAGGAGTAACTCCCCTGCATCTGCAGGCACCTCAACTAAGCTGACTTGTCTGCTGCTCCTGACGTCCTCTGACTTCGTATGGCCCAGCAACACAGGTGGTGGTTCTGCAACTCCCTCAAGGCCTGCACTGTCTTCTCAGCACATGTGAGGCCAATATCCCTTGTCGGACCTGCTGGAACAGTACCCCTATGCAGTGCGTTGACCTGCCGTTGCCATGGCTTGTTGACTCTCCGGAGATCTTCAGGCTCCAAAAAGCTCCAGCATCTCTTCCTGTTGTGGACCTGCATCTGTGGTGCACTGATAGAGGTCCTCTTGAGACACTTGTGCCTTTGGCCTGTGGGTCCCCTTGAGGGTCTTTTTTAGCTCCAGTGTGCTCCTAGTCTGCTCGGGCCTGCTCTGACTCTCCTGCACTTGGTGAGTACCTTGGACCTTGCTTGTCCTGACTCTGCACCTTCTTCGCTTTCCACGTCTGTTGCTGCTTGCGAGGCTTGTTGGTGCTCCTGCCGGACACCGACCCCCTGGTTCTCAACTTCCACATGAGACAGCTCGTGAACGGCTCCTGGTCTTCCGCAGCATTGCCTGGTCCTCATGGCTGCAGCAACAAGGTCACAGTCAAAGCTCCTGCATCTTCTATCATGGGTGGTCATTGGTCTGGTCACTCCTGAGTGGCATAGACACTATCCCCTCTGCTTGTAGGTACTTCTCTTCAGGAATCCCTCTGTGTATTCCACTGGATTCTTTCTCATTCTTCGCCAGCGGCATCTTCACTGAAGTCCTGCATTGTGGTCTATAGTGGTTTTCAACGTCATTTCGCACCTATGCACCCAGCTTCCCTGTTGTAGGTATCCCGGGTCCAGGGGTATCCACGGGTGGGGTGACTCTCTTACCTTCCATCTTCCACAGGGTTTCCTTATTGTCCACACAGAAGGTTCCTTCTGCTTGAAAACTGCAACCGCAACTTCATCATTGACTTGCATTGAGTAAGCGCTGTGGTTTCACTCTGCACACCACCTCCGTAGGGTTCGGAGGTATTTGCCTTGGTTGGATCCTTGTGTCCCCAGCTCTTCTGAGTCTTCTGGTCCAAGTCAAGACTCTGATCGCAGTTCTCATTCCACTTTAGTATATGGTTTGGTTTCCCCTTGGAGACCACTGTGTATTTGTGCTACTTACCTGTTCTACTCTTGAAATATTGTGTGTATTGTGTTTATATCTTCGGGTAGGAGATATTCCAATGTGTTAGTGTGTATAGTAAATAACTATTTTTAGAACTACACTGTGTGGTTCTTTTTTGTTTAACCTACACTATGATTACTTCTGGTAAACTAAGCTGCTTAACACTCGTTCTGGACTAAGTCTAAAGGCTGCTCTCCACAGCTAGTACTTTTGAACTTTCTATGGTTGTCTCAGACCCCTAAAATCACCATGAAGGTTGTCTGGATTAGTGCAAGGTGCTTCACTTAAATAAGTGTGCACTATATACTAAACCAGCCTCCTACAGGGATCTTTGGAAATATTAAAATGGTATTGAGGAGAACCACCTACTTTCAGACCATTTTGGTGGCTGAGACCCGTTCCCTCATATAAAAATAACAATTACTAAAGGAGGGCGTCCTAATCCGGTCTTTGCAAAAACATAGGTTGTATTGATCTCAAACAACCTCTATTATGTGAACTTGACATTCCTTGAGCAATTGAGATGTATTTATTCCTTACCTATTTTATTTACCAGATTAAATTCGTCTTGCAATGTTGAAGTTTAGATTAGGTTGTAATCCTGTCTGGGGGGAAAGAGGGGGCGTGAAAGTATGGCTACAGTGATTAAAGAAATGGGAGGAGTTTGAGTATGCGGACAGAAAATGAATAGTACTACACATGTCTCAATAGAATGTCCGGTATTTTTAAGCATGCTCCGGAACTTTTCAAATGTTTCTAATTTTAAAATATGTGATTTATAGGAGATGTAATGTTATTGACTTGTTACCCAATATGCATTTCTTTGATGTGGCTGTGGGACTGGCATGTTTATTTAGAAAAATTGGAGTAATCATTTATTGTGATGGGGAAGTTGTGTTTGTGTATGTATCTATTTTATGGACAAATGTCTTAATGACCATATCTATTACCCATCTACCTGAATTACGGCCAAGGTACTCTCCATCATACTGTCTAAGGTTAGCCACTAGACCTTACCCCTTGTGCTACTTTGCCTTGTTATTTTGAGAGGCAAAATACATGGTAGGGAGGGAATTGAGTGGGTGAAAGGCTTTCTATACTGTCCTTCATCTGACCTATCTGATACAGACTTCTAGCCACTTATTATTTACCTTAAAATTATCCTCGGGCATCAGACTGCATCCAGAAATTTTTCATGAGCAGTACCCTTGGGTGCGGGTAAGTAGCGTAGTTCGGCGGCACTTGGTGTCGTCCACTTCAGAAATGTTCATGGTCCCTACATAGGTGCCACCCAGGTGTGCTGATGTCAGTCCTTTTCTTACCATATTAGCCAGCACAGATCCAGGAAAGTTTACCCCTTAGCCATTTTTTGGCCAGGTATTTTTCAATGTTTTGTCAGTCTTTTTGAGGTCTTACCTTCTGATGTGGCAGAAATATCATCTAAGAATGCCGGCCTTCAAGCCCTGCGGTGCCTGTCATGGACAGATATCACTGACAAACTTGTATCTTGTTTGCCTCTGGTGCCTCGAACGGGACCACAACATGAATGCCTGCCCCAACTGTCAGGCCATGCACCCGAAGGCCTTGAGGGAGTGATCCCTCAAGCTTCTGGTGGCTCGATGTGACACCATGACGAAGGTCCTGGTCGAAAGGACGGTCCTGAGTGAAGTCATGGAGTCCAAAGTAAATGAGACCATTCCGGCAAGTTGAAGTCCACAAGAAGTTGTGGAAGCGTTCTTTGACTTTGCCTAATCCGTCAGCAATGAGATAAGTGAGCTGGCTCTGTGCTTGAGCCTGGGCCAGCTCTGTGCCTCCCAGAGTTTTCAGGAGCCGGAGTGACCCCCCCAGCCAACTCCGAGAATTCTATGAGACCATGCACCTCCTATTTGGGCGTACCTTGATGCCTACGAACCTTCAAGCCCCATGGATTCAGGATGGGTCCCTTCTAGATTTACACCAGCGACTCCATTCATGGCACAAATTGAGCCTCAGTGATCCATAGATGGATTTGTATTGGTATGGGTCCTGACCTTCCCTGGTGCTTGTAGGAGAGTAGGGTCTGCAATCCTATGATCACCCCAGATTTTTGCTTTTTGCTTCACTGGTTTACGACTTCTCTGGCTGTGGGCCTGCTAATCAGACCCACAGCCTTGCTGTTCTCTCACTAAATTGACACGTGCACCTTAGGTGCATTTACCATTTGGTACTGGGCCACCTTATCAGACCCTGTAACTCAGGGCATAGGTGTACCCAGGGCCTACCAGGGGCTGCAGCATGTATTATGCCACCCCTGGCTGGCCATCTAAATCTGACACAACTGGCTGCACGACAGCTGGGGCAAAGTGGTGTATTCACCCTTTGCTGTAGATATAGTATACCTATATCTAACCCTAAAATAAGACACATGTATTCCTATCAGTCACTCCTATGACAGGCCTTAACAATCCTGAAGGCAGAGTGCTTGGAATTATGTGAGATGGTGCTCTGGCATGAGCTGAGCCCGTCTGCAGCTTGCGGAACCAAGTCCTAATAGCTGTTCTATGATAACGCGTACCATATACTCTTAAGTGCATTATAATCCTCGCGGTTATTTGCTATCGCTTTATCAAAACATGTCGAGTAAGGTGTCATACGAATTGGAATACTAACCCCTCGCCAATTCTGGCGACGGGGTTGGCATTCCACCCTTCTAGAGGGACACGACATGTATGAAACTGTGAACCCCGGTTAAAGTTAACTCGAGCCTCAGCATCACAAAATGGATGCTGCCACCACATACACAAGTCTGACCTCCTGCTGCTGGGAGTCCTTCCAGCGAGGAGAGCTTGGACAAAGGGTTTCCTGTCGGGGGCGGTGCTAGCACCGACCCAGACAGGGTTTTGTGTATTCTAGGTAGGCAGGGCTGAATAGGAAGGTGACTGCAAGTGGCACCCCGGTGCTCACTATGCATCTGCCAGTTTGAACCGGTTCCAGGGGCACACCAGCCCCTGAGCTGGGGAAAGTCCGGCATGGGAGAGGGGTGTAACCACCCCCTTCCTGGTCCCACCCATGGGCAGGACCTAGTCCCGTACCAGCCCCTTTCTTTAGTATAAAGGTGGGAGCGGGGACCCTTCCAAATTAGATCATCTTTGAATCCTGAAACTACTTTCTACGAAAGGAACTCAAGACTTCTTCCTAAGATTTCTCCCTTGTGACTAAGGAGTAGTCACCCTGCATCTGCGGGCACCAACTAAGAACACTGCGGTTTGCTGCACGTCCTTCCTCAGGAATCCGACCGACCAGCACGACGAGACCCGGCTTCCCTGGCACCTCTGACCTCTACCTACATCGTCAGCTCAGCTGAGATCCGTGGGTGTGACGAGACCTCGAGGGACCGGCCATCTTCAGAACTGCACGACTCTAATCCAGCACGACCGCCGAGGGATCCTCGAGTGAGTGCTTTGGGGTGTGAGAAGCCCTAACCCTGAGCAGCTCCAGCACCGAAGTCCAGCCCCCCAGCATCCACGAGATCTGCGTGGGGCCCTTCTGCTCTTTGCTGCTCACCACGTTGTCCCCTCTTGACGACGCACCACGACGACAACCCAGCTGGTCTGGTTGCTCCAGACTGGCCCTTGCTCCCCTCCAACAGAGGAGCACCCCGGACCCTCCTGGTCCACTCCAGACGCTATTTTGAGTCCACCGCGTGGGCTTGCATTTGCCAAGACTTGTTGCCCCAATCCTCGGTCCAGCGACGTCGACAGCAGATACCATCGTGGGACAGCTCGCTCCTCCATCCTGGTCGCCGACAACGCCTCCTGGTCCGTGAGACTGCAGAGCCCAGCGTCGCCCACTCCCCTGGTCGAGGTGACTTCGTCCGGTGCCATCCTGGTGCCCATCTAATCACTGGCTAGTGATTCAGAACTTGGTCCCCTCTGCTTACAGGTATCCATCTTCATCGATCCAGGCTTGGATCACCTCGAACTTCATCACTGGTCACCTGCCAGCAACTTCTTCTTTCAGGCTCCATAGACTGCAACGAGGATTCCCGACGTCTTTTCAGACCTATGCAGCCGCAGCCCCTGGGCTAGGTAACCTGAGCATTTCGGTGCTCCAGCATAGCTTAACTATCCAAGGGTCCAGATCCTTTTTCGTTTCAGCTCTACCTAGTCTGATTCGTCCGATATCTGAAAGAAACACGTTAGTGTTAGATTCCTTACCTTAGAATATCCCCAGGCGTCAGTCTGGATCCGGAAACTTTTGCGTAGCAGTACCCCTGCGCGTCGGTAGGCGTCGTCTGCAGGCGTCCCCTGCGGCTCCGCGTCCGTCGTCGGCGTCGTGCGCCGTGATGACGTCGCTGGAGTATATAGACGCCGCCTCCGCGCGCTGACGTCAGTTCTTCTTTTTTCCGCGCCAGTGGACGCAGATCTGAAGAGCAGTACTCCGGTCTTTGACCAAGTTTTTCGATTGTTTTTTCTCTTATTGTGCCTGATAGGATGCCTGGGTTTAAGAATTGCGATGACTGTGAGCGCACGATGTCGGTCACGGACCATCACCGCCTCTGTCTCCGGTGTCTGGGCCCCGACCACGACGTGGACTCCTGTGTCGACTGCCGGGCCCTCACCAACAAGGCTAGGCGGGAGCGGTCCCGCAAGCTACTGGAGCTCCGGGTGTCGGCCCCACGTCGGGACCGGGAGCGGTCCCGGTCCGGCCGGAGGTCGAGAGAGCGTTCGAGGGAGCGGTCGCGGAGCCGCGCCGAGCGTTCCGGAAGTCGACACCACTCGTCAGGTAGGAAGCACAAGAAGTCGGGGCGTCGTCATCGTACCCCCGACTCCCCCCGACGCTCGCGCGATGCGGCCGGGGGCTCGGGTGACCCCAACCCCGCGGCTCCGCGAGAGTCGCCGGCGCGGCCTGCCTCATACCCTCCGGTCCCTGGGCATGGTGCGACGCCTGAGGAGACCGAGGCGTTCCTCATGGCCATGAGGGCGCTCGCTTCTCCGACGGGGCCTACGGTGCCTTCGGGCCCAGTGCTACCGTCTGGGGGCCCTGGCGGTTCGGGTGTCCCTGCCTCGGCGCCGTCGGGTGCTCCGGCCCCGGCGCCGCCGACGGCTCCGACCCCGGCGCCGCAAGGGCCTTCGGGATCGGCGCCGGCTGGTCTTCCGGCTTTCCCGGCGCGCCGTTGCCATCGGGGTTACCCCCGACGCCGCCCCCGTGCGGCGCCGGTTCTCCAGTGCCGGCTCCGGCCGGCGGTGGGGTTCCGGCGCCGGCTCCGGGCGGCGCCGTCCCCTTACCTTCTCCGACGCCGGACGCGGCGCCGGACGGGCGTCGCTCGACGCCGGTCCCGGCGCCGATGGGGCCCATGAACCCCGAGGAGCCGGTCTTCATCATTGACTCCGAATACGGAGAGGATGAGGAGTACTGTGAATGTTGGGAGGGGTCCGAGGACCCTCTGTCACGCGAGTGCCAGTATGACCCGGACTGGACAGGTGACTTGGGGGATGCCAGTGGTTTGGACGACTCTCCTAACCCTGGTTTAATCTCTCCTCCTTCCGTGGCATCGGTGGAGGGAGCTGCCTATTCTGTGGTGCTGATGAGGGCTGCCAAGGCCTTACACCTTGAGCTCCCCGTCGCGGCCGTGAGGCCTAACATCCTCACCGAGGTCTTCAAGCCGCAGTCATGCCCACAGGAGCCACTGCTGCCGTTTAATGAAGCCTTGTCAGACGTTCTGTTGGGCACGTGGTCCAGGCCCGCTTCAGGTGCGCCTGTTGATCGGAACGTGGCCAGGCGCCACCGTCCTTGTCCGGACGACCCCAAGTACCTGTCTACCCACCCCACTCCTGAGAGTCTGGTGATCCAGGCCTCGACCTCCCAGTCCGCATTCCCGTCGGCCCCGCCCGACCGGGAATCCAAGAGGTATGACCAGTTTGGTAAAAAGGTCTTCTCGTCCATTAGTTTGGGCCTGCGGTCTTGCAACACCGCTTGCCTCTTGGGCCGCTACACCCACTCTGTGTGGGATACGGTCGCGGAACTGCTGCCGGAATGCCCCATGGAGGTGCGGGCAAAACTCGGTCAAGCTGTGGCTGAGGGCCGGGATGCAGCGAAATATTCAATACGGTGTGGTCTTGATACGACCGACTCGCTGGGCAGAGCTATGTCGACGACGGTGGCGATTCGTCGCCACGCCTGGCTGAGATCCGCCAATTTTTCGGCTGATGTCCAGAATACATTGATGGACATGCCGTTTGATGGCTGTCACCTGTTCGGTGACAAGGCGGACCACGCGCTGGAACGCTTCAAGGACTCCAGGGTCACGGCCAAGTCCTTGGGTCTCTCGACCCAGCGTCAGCAAACGGGTTCGTTTCGTCCCTTTCGTGACCAAGGAAGGGGCGCCCCCACACGTGCTGCCAGCCACGCGCCGCAACAATCCTTCCAACGCGGTGGCGGCCGTGGAAACCGCCGTGGTGGCGGTCGGGGAAAACGGCGGGGTCAGACCACACCTTCCCCCGCAGCATCTACCCCAAAATCCTCCTAGTCCGTGCTTTCGGCCCCATGTGGCGCCAGTGGGTGGCAGGGTTCGCCATCACCACGCTCACTGGCGCACGATCACTTCGGACAGGTGGGTGCTGCAAATCGTCCGAAGGGGCTACTCCCTCCCCTTCGAGACCTCTCCTCCAGCCATGCCACCGCAGATCCACCGTGTGTCGGGGGACCACTTGACACTTCTGCAGGAGGAAGTTACGGCCCTCTTGGCCAAGGGGGCCATCGAGCGCGTTCCTGGGCCAGAAGTAGGGCGTGGTTGCTATTCCCACTACTTTCTGGTGCCCAAGAAGGACAAGGGGGGCCTACGTCCTATCTTGGATCTAAGGAACGTCAACGGCTTCCTCAGGAAGGAGAAGTTCAAGATGTTGACGTTAGCTCAGGTCTTGGCTGCTCTAGACCCACAAGACTGGATGGTAGCGTTGGACTTGCAGGACGCCTATTTTCACATCCCAGTCCTGCCGGCCCACCGGCGTTACCTGCGGTTCACGGTAGGCCTGGAGCACTTTCAGTTTATCCTGCTCCCCTTCGGCCTTACCAGCGCCCCACGGGTGTTCACAAAGGTGATGGCGGTGGTCGCAGCCCATCTGCGCAGGTTGGGGGTTTCAGTCTTCCCCTACCTAGACGATTGGTTGTTGAAGGCGGGCTCGCCCCAAACAGTCGTCCACCACCTTCAGATGACGGCAGACCTCTTGCACGACCTGGGGTTCTCCATCAACGTGCCGAAATCACACCTGTGTCCCTCTCAAAAGCTCCTTTTCATCGGAGCGGTTCTGGACTCGGCGCAGTTTCGGGTTTATCCTCCGGAACGGCGGGTTCCGGATATTCAGGCTTTGATTCCCATCTTTCAGCCGCTATCCCGAGTCTCGGTCAGGTTGACGCTGCGGCTGCTGGGACTGATGGCTTCCTGCATCCTTCTGGTGCATCACGCCAGGTGGCGGATGCGGGCTCTGCAGTGGGACCTGAAGTTTCAGTGGGCCCAGCATCAGGGCAACTTGTCCGACCACGTCTTGATCTCGGAGGGCACTGCGAGACAACTGCAGTGGTGGCTTACGGACCGCGATTGGGTCAGGGGCAAGTCTCTCTCCCTTCCCCAACCGGAGCACGTTGTCGTGACGGACGCGTCCCTCCAGGGCTGGGGTGGCCACTTGGGAGAGGCAGAGATCAGAGGCATCTGGTCTCCGGCGGAGTCCCGGCTCCATATCAATCTGTTGGAGCTGCGGGCGATTCGTCTGGCACTGAAGGCATTCCTCCCCTTTGTCAACGGAAGTGTAGTGCAGGTGTTCACCGACAACACCACCGCCATGTGGTACTGCAACAAACAGGGCGGAGTGGGGTCGTGGACCCTTTGCCAGGAGGCTCTGCGCCTCTGGCAATGGCTGGAACGTCAGGGCGTGACTCTGACGGTTCAACACCTGGCAGGTTCTCTGAACGCCAGGGCGGACGAACTCAGCCGTCGGTGCTCGATGGATCACGAATGGCGTCTGAACTCGGACGTGGCGCAAGGCATCTTTCTGCAATGGGGAGAGCCTTGGTTAGATCTATTCGCCACAGAAGAGAACGCGCAATGTCATCAGTTCTGCGCGTTGGAGTTTCCAAGACGGCACTCGCACGGCGACGCCTTTCGGCGCGAGTGGAGTTGCGGTCTGTTATACGCCTTTCCGCCTATACCACTTCTGCCCAGAGTGCTGAAGAAGATCAGGCGCGACCGGGCCCAAGTTATCCTTGTGGCTCCGGACTGGGCTCGAAGGTACCGGTATCCCGAGCTACTCAGCATGTCAGTCGGTCCCCCGATCCGCCTGCCCCTTCAGGAGGACCTTCTGTCGCAGCAGCAGGGGACGGTCCTCCACCCGAACCTGTCCAGTCTCCACCTCCATGCTTGGAGATTGAGCGGCGGCAGTTGAGGCCATTTGACTTGCCTCCTGAAGTCTGTGATGTTATTCTGGCAGCCAGGCGTCCCTCCACTAAGTCGGTATACGCCTGTCGGTGGAACAGATTTGTGGCATGGTGCACAGCAAAGGCTGTGGACCCTCTTTCTGCCCCTCTCTCGGAGGTTCTTCTGTTTCTTCTTTCTCTTGCCCAGCAGGGCTCTGCTCTGGGCACTATCAAGGGCCACCTTTCTGCCCTTTCAGCCTTTTTGAGGCTTCCTGATCAGCCTTCTTTGTTCAAATCCCCGATTGTAACTCGATTCTTGAAAGGCATCACTCACATGTTTCCACCTGTTCCGTTTGTGATGCCTCAGTGGGATTTGAACCTGGTTCTAACTTTCCTGATGTGTGCTCCCTTTGAGCCCCTTCACTCTTGCCCTCTCCGTCTCCTGACTTTAAAGACGGCTTTCCTGGTTGCCATCACCTCTGCCAGGAGGGTGAGTGAGCTCCAGGCTCTTTCTGTCCAACCTCCTTTCCTGTCCATTCATCCTGACAAGGTGGTTCTGAGGACTAGACCTTCTTTCCTGCCCAAGGTTGTTTCGGCCTTTCACATCGGGCAGTCCATCACCCTCCCTTCCTTCTTCCCGCCTCCGCATCCTTCAAAGGATGAAGAGCGGCTCCACCGTCTGGACCCAAAACGTGCGCTTTCATTCTACATGGATCGCACATGCCAGTTCCGGGTGGATGACCAACTGTTTGTTGGCTACGTGGGTGCGAAGAAGCGACGGGCGGTTTGTAAACGAACCATCTCTCGATGGGTCGTCCTCTGCATCAAAGCGTGCTACTCTTTGGCTCGGAAGGAGCCTCCTGTTGGGCTGAGGGCCCATTCCACTCGGGCCACGGCGGCTACTACTGCCCTGGGCCGGGGAGTCCCCTTGCAGGACATTTGCCAAGCGGCTACGTGGGCCTCGCTGCACACCTTTGCGAGGCACTACTGCCTGGACAGTCAAGTCCGGAGGGATGGCTTCTTTGGCCGTTCTGTCCTCCAGGACTTTCTGGTGTAGTTTTGTATTGGTTCGCAGACCCACCACCGGGGTTGGTATTGCTGGGGTATGTATTCTAAGGTAAGGAATCTAACACTAACGTGTTTCTTTCAGATGAACAAGTTACTTACCTTCGGTAACGATATATCTGTAAGAAACATTAGTTAGTGTTAGATTCCTTACCGAACCCACCCATCCTCCCCGTTCTGCGAACTGATACCTAGGGTTAAGGTCATCCCTTTCAGGGCCCTAGTTTTTACATGGCACCAGTGTTGGTTCTCTCATGGCTCTGCGTCTCCTGGCACGGAAAAGCTGTGTGCAAAGAACTGACGTCAGCGCGCGGAGGCGGCGTCTATATACTCCAGCGACGTCATCACGGCGCACGACGACTGACGCGGAGCCGCAGGGGACGCCTGCAGACGACGCCTACCGGCGCGCAGGGGTACTGCTACGCAAAAGTTTCCGGATCCAGACTGACGCCTGGGGATATTCTAAGGTGAGGAATCTAACACTAACTAATGTTTCTTACAGATATATCGTTACCGAAGGTAAGTAACTTGTTCAACACTAACTTTACGAAATCTAGCATCCATAGACTTTGTCCCGCATCCAGCGTGAGAGTGCACACTCTCACCCGATCTCCCTAGGCCTCCTGCTAGTAATCTGAAGGTTCAGTAGTCCAGTCCTAGCGATCCTAAAGCCTATGAGACTAGTTATTTACCTGCTAGTATTTCGCATTCCACTTTTGTAGTATATGGTTTTCCGAGCCCCTCGGGCATTTGCGTAAATTGTGCGACTTTCAGAATTTCTTTAAGAGCTTTGTATTGTGCTTAGCGCCCTGTCCTCATAAAGAGTCCAGGGCTGTTGTGTTCTAAATAAATATACTTTATTTTCATAACAACTTGTGTGGTGTCCTTTCACTTGGTGTTCAAGGGGTATATGTATTGGTATAACAGCTGGCTTAACATGCCCTCTAGAGTTTAGCCCAAAGACTGCTCTTGTCCATGCTACTAGGATAGCTGGTCTAACGGTTGACTTGCAACCAATCATCAATAAGGGTCGTTTGGAATGATACACAGTGATCACTAGAATAGTGAGCACTACATATCAGGCCAACTTCTCACATTGCTGATCCAGAGGCAGATGCTGTGGTGCCCTTTCCATCCTCCACTCTGACATGGAGCCGAAGGGGCCTTGTCAGACGCCAGCTCTGGTGCCGGTTGGAGCCACGCCATCCAGGCCGGAGACTGAATCCTATTCCTATAGGCTAAGACTTGGGGAAGAATGGGAGGGGTTGATGGACCCGGAGGAATACAGCCTTATGAGGAAGGAAATATGGACTGGTGAAGATCTGTGTGAAGCCAGTGGACTGTACACTTCTCAAGGTACTGGCATGCTTTCTCCCTCTGCCGTGGCTACGGAGGAGGGAGCGTCATTCGCTATGCTGGTGCAGAGGACTACTGTGGTCCTAGACTGAAGTCTACCCTCAGTCAAGAAGAATGTCTTGACCGAGGTGCTGCAACCGGGTGTGTCCCCCCTCAGAACTGCTACTCCCATGTAACGAAGCCCTCGCTGCCGTTCTACTTGGGACCTTGTCCTAGCCCAACACAGGAGCTCCTGTGAATAGCATAACTGCCTGCCACCACCGCCCCACTCCAGGGGACCCAAACTTCCGTGCCCAACATCCTACCCCAGAGAGCTTAGTGGTCCAAGCATCAATGTCCCATGTAAATCCTGGTGCATTCCCTACCGCAACCCCAGACTAGGAATACAAGAGGATGGACAATTTGGGAAAGATGTTTTCTTCCGGCAGCCTGGCACTGCAGTCTGTGAACACCTCTTGCCTTTTGGGCATCTATGCCCACGGCCTGTGGGATACGGTTGCGCAGGTGCTGCCAACAGTCCTTGAGGAGGTAGGGCCATGCTCTCCCAAGCTGTTGTCGCTAGGAGGGATGCTGTTAAGTTCACTATTTGTGGTGTATTAGACGGCACCAACCGATTAGGTTGATCGGTTTAGTCGACAATAGCTATGCGACAACACGCCTAATTAAGCACTACTGGCTTTTCTGGGGATGACCAGTCCTCACACATGGACATGCCCTTTGATGGCTGCGGTCTATTTGGAGACAAGGTGGATTCAGGGCGGGAGCGCGTTAATGACACCGCAGGAGGGGTATGCGGCTGCGTCCTTACTGCTCAGCCACCAAAGCGCAAGCATTCCAGCCTCTGCATGGCCATGGATGTGGTATCTACCAGCCCTGTGTGTCTGGTGGTAAGCGGTCAGGTCAGTCCACCACCCCCCCTAGCAGTCAAAGCATCCAAATCCTCCTAGTCTGCCTGTGTACCGTCATGGGCATCCAAGGGTTGGAAGGATTCACCATCCCCTTCCCCACTGGGAGTCCATAACATCAGACAGGTGGGGTTTGCAGAATATCTGAAGGGGCCACTCCCTCCCCTTCAATACTACACCTCCCTCCATGCTGCCTATTTACAACAGGGTGACAGAACTCCCTTTCTCTTCTCCGCAAGGAAGGTACTTCTCTTTTGGCCAAGAAGGGCTAAGGGATTCATACTAGCCTTGACCTGCTCTCAATTTCTTCATCAGGAAGAGGGAAATTTAAGATGCTCATTATTGCTCAGGTCCGGTGTGCCATGGATCCATGAGACTGAATGGTAGCTTTGGACTTGCAGGATGCATATTTCCACATTATCCGTCCTGCCTGCCCACAAACATTACCTGTGGTTTAAGGTGGGCCACGAGTACATTCAGTCGCTTTGCTCCTCTTTGGCCTCACAAGTGCCCCTCCGGAGTTCATCAAGGTGATGGCGGTGGTTGCAGCTCATTTGCAGAGATCAGGGATGCCAGTCTTCCCCTATCAGGACGACTGGCTGTTGAAGGAGAGTGTGCAGCAGGCTGTCTCCTTCCCATCTCAGACTACGGCGTACCTCCTGCATTTGCTGAGCTTCTCTATCAATGTGCCAAAGTCACACCTGACTCTCAGATGCTTCCTTCCATCTGAGCTGTTCCGTACGTGGTGCAGTTTCAGTCCTATCCTCCCGAACGGCAAGTTCAGGATACTGATGTTTCAGGCTCTATCTCGGATTTTGGTGAGACTGGCTCTGAGGCTGCTGGGTTTAATAGCCTCCTGCATCCTGCTTGTGATACATGCCCACTGGCATATGCAGGCTCTGCAGAGAGACCTGAAGTCTCAGTGGGGGCAGCATTGTTGGAGAGATTCTGCTATGGTCCAGATCTCGGAGGGAACTGCGACAAACCTGCAGTGGTTGCTTATGAACCACGATTAAGTCAACAGCAGACCCCTCCCACTTACCCTGCCAGATCTGACATTAGTGACAAATGGGTCACTCCTGGGATGGGGCAACCATCTGGGAGAGGTGGAGATCAGGAGTCCCTAGTCTCTGGCGGAATCCGGACTCCACATCAAACTGTTGGAGCTCAGAGCAATCAGATTTGCATTAAAAGGCTTTCTAGCCTCCATCCAGGGGGATGCAAGTGTTCATGGACAACACCACCGCCATGTGGTACTGCAACAATCAGGGCGGTTGGGGTTGTGGACTCTTTGCCAAGAGACCCTGCATCTCTGAACATGGTTGGAACAGGAGGGCATATCCCTTATGGTTCAACATCTGGCGGGTTTTCTGAATGCCAGACCAGATGACCTGGGCAGAAGATTCCTAACCGATCATGAATGGCATCTCCATCCAGAGGTGGTGCAAGGTATCATTCAGTAGTGGGGAGATCCTTGGTTAAATCTGTTCGCCGCCAACGAAAACACGCAATGTCATCAGTTCTGTGCTCTTCACTTTCCAAGGCAGCTCCCACTCAGACGATTTACATCTTGAGTGGAGCGCCGGCCTCCTGTATGCCTTTCCACCCATACCAATCCTGCCCAGAGTTATCAAGAAGATCAGGAATGACTGGGTCCAAATCATCCTTGTGGTGCTGGATTGGGCACGGACAGTCTGGTATTCTGAGGTGTTGAGCATGGCCATTGGTCCTTCGATAAGGCTGACTCTTCAAGAGGAACTTCTTTCACAGTAGCAAGGGAGGGTTCTCCTACCGAACCTGTCAACGCTCTGCCTTCGTGCATGACGATTGAGCTGCAACAGTTGACCTCATTCAACCTTCCGTCTGAAATCTATAATTTTTCCTTGGCAGCCAGGCGTCTCTACCATTACAAGACGTCTGCCGCTGAACAAATTGTGGCATGGTTTACAGATACACATTAGTCTCCTTTCCGCCCCCCTTTCTCTGGTTCGCCTGTTCATTCGTTCCCTTGCCCATCAGGGCTCTGCTCTGGGCACTGTTGAGGAATATCTTGCTGCAACTTGCTTTTCTTTGGTTGCCTGACCAACCTTTCCTTTTCCAATCTCCTGGTGTTTGTGTATATAGGTTTTTTTAAAGGTTGCAACATGTTCCCTCCCAATCTTTTCGTTCTGCCCCAGCGGGACCTCCTTTGTCTCAATTTCTTTGTTCGCTCCTTTGAGCCTCTGCACAATTGTCCACTCAGGTTCCTTACCATCAAGACTGCCTTTGTTGTGGCTAAAACATCTGCCCATAGTCAGTGAACTTCAGCACTGGGCATCCAAGTATCCTTATCTTAACATATACCCAGGCAAATTGTTTTTTTGTACGAGAGCCTCTTTTCTTCCGAAAGTGGACATTCTATTTGACTTTGGCCAAACCCTCATCCCTCCAAGGAAGAAAAGCAACTTCATCGTCTGAACCCCAAAAAAGCATTGTCGTTCTACCTTAACCACACGAGAGAGTTCCGGGTGAATGACCAACTCTTCGTGGGGTATGTCGGAGCGAAGAAAGGATGGGCTGTACAGAAGATGACATCTCACGATGGATCGTTGTGACGGAGTCCCGCCGTCTTCTCCCCCCCCCAGGATTCTTTCCCCCTGTGTCTCTACCTCATCCTGGGAACGTCCACACGAACTCTGGCCAGCCGGTCCCTCGGGTCCGCCCCCAAGACGGAAAAATAACATTGACCCACAGTCCCCCGCCTCTCTCTTCAATACAGGAGCCAATCACGGACCTGCAAACACCGGAAGCACTACCCTGTGAACCCGGAAGTCCCGCCCCGGAAGGAGCGTCAGGACCGGTGAAAAGCATCCCGGATCATGGAAGCAGCGTCGGAGAATCGTGGCAGGATACTCAGGCTGGTGACAGAGGAGAGGAGCCAACCGAAGCAGACGAGTGGTCAGAGGAGTGGTGGAACCCTTAAGGAGGAAGCTGAAGAGCGGCCGTAGCTCACCTGGAGAGCTACGGCAGACCGCGTGAGTACCTGTAAACCGCCCCTGGAGCGCGTTAGGTGCTCTCTGTATATATTGTATATAATCTCTATCTTTGTAGGCACAACGCACTTAGAGTTAACACTGTAAAATATTGTAGAGCATTTATCACTGAGCACGGCCCGAAACCCCCAACACGCCCCGTACACCCTTGCGGTCTCGCTGTCTTGGTCTTGGTCTATCGTCCCTCTTTTCCCCTTCCCTCACGACCTTCCGCTCCGCCCTTTCACCTCCCGGTATTGGTAGTGGCATAACTGCCGAATCGTGGTTCGGACTAACGGTCCTTTTCTCTCTTATTGCCCTCCGAGGTGTCTCCACATCCCACGAGGACCTACTACCTGGCAAGGACCTTCCGGAGAGAGCTGCACTACAGAGACGCCGGATCCGAACATCAGGACCCCCTTTTCCGTGACATCTTGTATGACTATTGTACTGCGAATAAACTACCTTAAAAATAGCACACTATCTCCGGCCTCCTCGCCTGATTTACCGGCCCGCGGGCACCCCACCACCACAATCGTACTTTGTATAAAAATTTGCTATGCATTGGCTAAGGAGCAACCTCCTGAGGGTTTACCTGCTCATTCCACCAGCTGCTGTTAGCTCGCACAGTTTCGGTCCTGGACATCTGCCAGGCAGCAACATGTGCTTCCCTGCACATGTATGCCAAACACTGTCTGGAGAGCCTGGGCCGTAGGGATGGGCACTTTGCCTGTTTGGGCCTGAAGGACTTCCTCGTTTAAAATTGGTCCGCACACCCGCCTCTGGGTTGGTATTGCTTTGGTATCAATTCTAAGGCGAGGAATCTGTGGCTAGTAGTCTCCATCAAAACAAGTTACTTACCTTTCTTAACGCCTTATCTGGTAGAGACTCTAGCCGCAGATTCCTGACTGACCACCCATCCTCCCCGAACGGATTTCTATAGACATGACTTTTCCCATTTCAGGGCCCTAGTTTTCCAGACCAGTGGTCAGTGTACTTAGTGACTCTGGTCTTCTGGTGTGGAAAGTCGCAAAAAGTAATTGAAGTGGGCAAGGGTTGTACCTCTATAGACACTGTGAACTTAATTTCAAATGTGGATGACACAAGCGATGCGGAGCCAAACAACCCCTCCTACCGGCGTGCAAGGGTACTGCTCACGAAAAAGCCAGTCTGACACCTGGGGTTCAATTTAAGGTAAGGAATCTGCAGCTAGATTGTCTCTATCAGATAAGGCGTTATCGAAGGTAAGTAACTTGTTCAACGATGCATTGATGCTAGGTCATCCTACATTGCTTTTATCCAGTATCTGCTCAGTTTAAGACAGCCATGCTCTCTTGTTATTGCACCTCAGCGTTTGTAGTTGAACAAAATATGGGGTGTCCAGCGTAGGTAACAGCAGGGCGGTGCCATCCCAGAGTTTCAGGATTGATGCTAAAAGTGTCATTTTAATTGAGTGCATAACCTTGTATCCTATGAAGATATCCTATAAAAAGTCTGACAGGGAACCTGGGCACTGGCGTCGGCATGGTCCTGTTGTGGACAGCCTGTGCTCCAGGTTCCGACCACCTCCCGACACAGGCCTGTTGGTACTTACATTATTTGATAGAAGTATGTTTCTGTGATCCAGCCTGCCCTGCTTGCTTGTTCTGGTTATTAATATAATGGCCCACTGAGGCAAAGGTCATGAAGGGTCACAAAGTGCCAATAACTGTCTGACGTTCTACCTCCGTGTCTTCCTCACAGCTCAGCCCGTGTTGTACTGGTGTTCACGCAACATGTCCTTCTGGAGCAGCATCTCATTCAACCTGGCCGTCCTGATGAACCTGCTGGTCGCCTTCTTCTATCCCTTCAAGGGCGTCCGAGGAGGTATGGTGCGGCGGCGGATGGTCCTCCGTCGGCTCTTTGCCCCAGGGCAGCCCCTCTGCTGCTGCTCATTGGTGGTTGAGCGGCAGAGGAGGAGGAGGTGTTGTGGGGAGGGGTGGTTGTTTTACATTTAAATTTGCAATAATTTGCTTGATCCTTAAAATCCACAGCACACCACCCCGCTGATCTAACCAAGACACAATCTTTAGCGGCGCACACATTCTGTTAAACATAAGGGGTTCATTCTAGGTAAGTTCCATATCTGTATGGAGTATTTTCTGACATGTAACACACAAGGCCTCGAGTGAAATGGGGCTCACACTGACCAGGAAATGGCATGAGCGCTTACTATTCCAAGTGATTGCAGCTGTGTAATAATTTAAGGCAGGCCAGTTTCACTTGTTTGGGGAGTTCTCAATTCTATTATGTCCATAGCTCCGGTATTAATGGTGTTTCATCCTATGTATATTTAACTCTGCTCTGCCCTATCAAATGCTCCGGTTACCCACATGCTCAGTACTTAAATTCTGTACAAACTAGAGGGACGTGAATGAACATCCATGCAGATATATTTAATTAAAGACCAACATATATACCCGGGCAAGTACAAACGGGCGTCTTTCGGACTTGTGTAACAGAGTGTAGTAGCAAAGCGCTCATTTGCTACATGGTGTTTTAAATCCTTTTGTGGTCCCCCATTCATCTCAAGGCCTTCTCAAAGCTGTAGGAGACTCAGAGCCCCCCCCCCCCCCACCACACTTTATGCAGGTGCACCCCATCGTTGTGTTGCATAGCTTAGTGGGTTGATGTACCTACTGCCGCATCGGCAATAGGTACATTAACCCACTAAGCTATGCATTTCCAGCCGTACATAACGCACACGAATGTTGCCAGTTGCTATTCAGCCTTTCATCTTTCGTAGACCTTTTAATGGAGCTGGTTCATAGTAACAAACACATGAGTGCTGCTAGCAGCCATGTATTTTGGTGTTGCCTGTGCTCTCTTCCTACACTGCTGGCTTCTTAGTTCCCTGCCCGACTACAGGCTAGGCCTGGTTTAAAGAAGTGGATGTGACTGTGCTAGAATAAGGTAAATTGGGCTTTAAGTGGGCCGGGTCCTGCCTGTGCTCAGCACCAGCAGTTATAAAAAAAAAATTAAAAAACAGGTGCTGAGATGTGTCCCTATCGGGCTCTCTCCTTTTGCCCTCACCCTCGGGGTGAAAAATACATAATCGTAACGCTGCAGCAGCATCACCCTTTAGTGCCCTTGATGTAACTTCCCTCGTTACTTCTTTCAGTCTTCTCATTTCAGAACCGAATCGTTTTCAGTATTCTATACAACGAAGCTATAGTTGGTGCCTATTTAGCTGCAACTATCAACCAATGGCAAAGCCAACAGTCCTGGCTTGTTGTGGGTGTAATGTCACTTGTATTAGATCTCTGGATGCAGCGACAGAAGCAGCAAAATACCATTCGGGCGGTACACTATGCTAAGCGCAAATATTTAGCGCCAGTGTTTTAAGCCACGCTACTCCCCTTTGAGAGACCCCCAGTTTTTTCATCCTGCTTAATCCCTGGCGGTAAATGAAACTGAACATAGTGCTGAGGGAAGACCACTGAATGGTTCTGGGACCTGTCCGCCTGAGGCCTTACCTTGTAAACCTTTTCCTTCCTAGGTTACCTGGGACCCATCCTATCTTAGCTGGACCCTTCCCGTGAGGGCCCTCTTTGTAGTGTCGGTTCCGCCTCTGCTCTGGGGTGCTCCCGGCTCCTCATTGGCTGCCGTGGTCTGTGGCAGTCCTCTGTACTCGGCCACGGCTCGGAGTCTCGTGAACCCGGGCCGTGTCCGGAGCGGTGGGGGCGCGCAGGGAGGGGGCGCAGGGTCATGTAAGGACCCGCGGTTGTACGTGCCTAACTGAGCAGAATGTGCCCGGGCCAGGTTGTTTTTCACGGCAGAGATATCTTTAGCGGCCGCCTGGTTATGTAAGTGGTCTCTCGCTGCGAGGTATTAATAGCCCGGGAGCACGTCGCGGACGGGAAGACGGGCATTACCTTTCATTTCAGAGCGCGGGAAGCGGCCGGGACGTGCCGCGCCTGCACGCGCTGCGCACGGCACCTTGTAGGGACAGAGGCCGGTCTGGGTGTGTAATGATCGCTTTGCTCATTACGTACATTAGTACGTTAAAGTAAATGGCCTCTCAAGCCCAGGGACGTCACGGGGCAGAATGCTGTGCGGTTACGATGTTTTATGTAATTTTCAGCGATGTTGCGCAATGATGACAGACGTGATTTATTAATCCCGTCGTCTCATTATGATGCTCTTCTGGTACGGTCCACACTGGACCCCTCCTGTATCTAGAGCAGGTGATCCCTGAATTCCACTCATTGCTCGGGGGTGGGCTGCAGCCAATGGCAGACCCCCTGGTACCAGCAAACGGGGATGCAGGCATAATGCACTGCCATCGTGCACTGGGACTGAAGCTGCTACCCCACCAGTGAGCACTGCCCTGAAGTACTGAAGCGCACAGTGCACCATCAAGAACTGTTAAGGACGGCATACTGCCAGAAAGTAATTTGAAGTGCTGGACACTGCACCACAGAAATTCAGTGGGGGCTAATACCAACTGAACTAACACCAGACACTGGGACTGCAGGTATCCACATTCTGCACTGACATGAAACACTGAGGGCAAGTACTCTTCACTATTACTCAGGGGAAACTGCGACACATGGGATGGCAGCATACATCACTGCCATCTAGTACCGTGGAGAACTGGACACTGCACTACCAGCAAGCACTGGGTACCATTGCATACTATCCGCTACCGTCAGGACTTGCGAGTGAGGCACACTGCACACCCATCAAGCATTGAAGATAACAGCACACCGAAGTTGAGCATCAGGAAAACTAGAACACTACTACCATCAAGTGCTGGGGAGAACCGCACCAAGCATGTTGGGCGGCAGCGTACAGCATAACATCTACCAAAGGGGACAGTAGAAACACAAACACTAAGGACTGCAACGTACTACACTACCCCGAACTACTGAGTGCAGTGCAATGGAAGCCCAGAGTACAACAGCAAACACTACAGTGAAGCACAGGGTTAACTATACACCACCACCATTGAGGACAGCAGCACACACCGCAGGATACAGCTCTGCAGCGAAGCAGCGGAGACCACATGACACAGGCCATCCCCAGTACCTCTACACCTGCTACACTGAAAGCTACTGCCCTATGAAGAAGTCTCTTCTGCCCCTTGTTAAGAAATGGGCCTGCATCTTGCCCCATCAACCTGCATCTTGCCCCATCAACTGCTGTGACCAATAGGAGTCCTAAACTAAGGTGTTTCCACTGCTTCATTTGCCCCCTCTCTTGGGCTATTCGTCCAGGTCCCAAAGCAGCACTGCCGCACCAAATATGTACGGGGATCTAATGCAAGCAAGGAAGGATAGTAAAGCAGCCATAATTGGGGCTTAGTTGGAACGTCACACCCCGGAGTCAATTCCACTGCACCTGAAACGCCATTATAGCCTTCTAGCCCGCCGTAGCCGGCTATACCAGCTATTAAAGGCTCGCTCCCGCATTAAAGTCCCTCTCCTTCGGCTCCGGCCTTTAACAAGGGACAGGACTTTAATAGCTGGTATAGCCCTGCTACAAAGGGCTATAAGGACATTCTGCCACTAGAGGGCAGAATGTTCTAACAAATAAAACAAAGGCTTCTCGAAGCTCGAAGGGATTTAAAACTTCTCGAGCTCCGAGAGGCCTTTGTAAAACATTGGAATGTTGCTCTGCGGGCCTTAACCGGCCCATAGAAGCACGGAGCACTCCATTGTCTGCAATGGAACTCCCTACATTCCAATCTTCTAATGAAGGGTATTCCACTGCCCTCTCTACTAGGCCATCACTTCTAGGCCTGAGGCCCAAAGTAGTCCGCCTTCCCCTTCGTTTAAAAAAAAAGGGGGATTGAAAGCCCCACATCTCTCCACCCTGTTGCTTTGGATGTGGTCCCAGAGGAGGAAGAGGGACCAGCTCCCAAATTCCAGCAAGGAATATGGCTACCTACCCCCTTTTTACTAGTAACACAAGCATAATTGATGTGTAGTGCACCTTCACACATTGCCCCAGTGCCACTGCACCTGCTACATTAATGGTAGTGATGGCACATTAAAAAAATGGCCCTCTATCTTGCCACCTGGGGGTGAGTGCTTGCAATGTTCAATACTCCGTCCATCATCCCCTTTGGTTTTGCTTTGTTCGCCCTAAGTTGGCAGGGTATGCCCAGACGTGGGTCCCTTGCTCACTTTGCCACTGGATTCAAGCTAGCCTGGCTGATGACGGCTGATTAGCCAGAAACCGGTCCCAGGATGCTTGTTTCCGGTCCAGGGAAGACATGGCTTGGCAGTTCGGGCTGGACTGTTCTCACTAGGCACAGGGTCATACTGATTTGCAAGTGGCCATGTCGGAACTGGGGTAGCGGAGTGAGCTAAAGAATGATGATGGATTAAACTCAGATCAGTTGACTGTGGGTGAGTGCTTGCAATGTTCAACACTCGTCCATCATCCCCTTTGGTTTTCCTCTATCTTGCCCCCTTCAGGATATCTTACTGAGGAATCGGACTGTCAATTTGGAAACAAAGTCCCCACATAACATCCCCTTTCTTGGACCATCAGCTACCTGTAAGGTGTGTGAATGTGTGCAATTGGTTATTGGATATTGGATATTGGAGGGGTATTTATAAAGCGCGGCGTTTGCTCCGGAAGGAGCATCATGGCGCTGAAAGTCCTTGAGGCCAGGTCGCAGAGTGGAAGGGGGGAGGCTAGATGGAAGCTTTGGTCCAGTCGTCGGGGAGGTTAAAAATCCATGTTTTGAGAAGTTTTCTAAAAGGCTTCTCTAGTGTCTGTTGTCTTAGGTTATTCACCAAATGGTGACTAGGTGCAAGTATAGTTCTCAATTTTTGAACTCCCTTCAAATTTCTTGGTGACAACGATTTATCATTTTTGAGAGGTAATAAAAGGGTTCTAAGTTTTGTAAAGCGTCTGTTTAATAGACTTATAAAAATGTTCGCTCAGGTACTGTTGGGCTGCTTATCACTAATAACCTCCTCAAGCTCCCAGTCGATGGTCTTCACTCTCATATTTGTGGGAGATGCAATACTTATATAGATTCATAGAGGATAGGAACTGTTTTACATAGTCCAACCAGGGTAACAGAACACCTCTCTGTGATTTATCGAGAACATCTCTTAATCCCACCCTATATTCTGCCAACTCAGGCTTTGACCAAATCCATATTCAAAACAGAATGTGTCAGATGCGCTCGAGGTACAATAGACGGAAGCCTAAGTCATGTTTAAAAATCAGTGGCGTGCTTTGGGGCAATTTAAGGGCTGCTCTTAAAAATTTATTCTCAGCCACCTGCTGTAGGAAAGTGCTCCTTTTTGCATGGCTACTCCCCTTTTTTGCTTAATATCTGATGCAACATGACTTTATGTGCCCAGGGTCCCTGCCAGTCAGGTTCCCAGGGCATATGTTCTTTCCCCAAACTGTACCCTTATACCCACAATTGGCAGATCTCTGGACACAGGTAAGCCCCTTGTAAAAGGTACCATGTGTACCAAGGACACAGTGACCATGGAAGGCCTCTAAGGATTGCAGCACCTACCGTGCCACCCTTCAGGGCCAGGTACGTCAACACCCACGCACTGCTATTGCAGGCTGCGTGTTTTGGTGCAGAGAAAAGTAGTCTATTTGGCACACATCCCTGTGTGCAATGCCATTAACCCACTGCCTGAGGCCCCGACCTGTACATCCCTTTAATGCCCCTAAATGTAGTATTTAGGAGCAACCTTGAACCTTGCCTCCTGAGATTCGAGGAAGAAAGGAGGACCGAAAAGCCACGATGCCCCAGGAAGAAGACACCTACTGCTTGGCCCGAGCCTTTAACCTGCTTACAGTGAGAACCCCGGCGAGTCCAGCAGTCTACAACGCCGGGAGGACCTGCCCAGCACTCCTCTAACATACTGTCTTCCATGAGCACTGGATTTGCTAAAGCCAAAACTCTTCCAACCCCCCAGAATTTGGATCCAGGAAGCTCCGTGATTCTGCACCAGATGCCCACGGCCCGAGTGGCCCATCACCACAAGGTCGCACCAGCGACCCTGACCTGGGATCTCATGATCCCCGACCTCCCTCAAGCTTCAAGACAACACCTGCAGCCTCATCCTGAAGGGACCACTGACCGCGCCTGGTGCTGGTAAGAAGACTAGACGCTAAAAAACACCCCTACACCCGACGCCGTACAGCCTTGGATGGCTCAACTGACAGTGCCCAGGCATCCCCCAAGAATCCAACTTGCCTCTCCAGCCAGTGGTCACCTTCAGGAAGTCTCCCTCCCCGAGCTGGTAGCATTTTTACTGAACCCAAGGTCTCTATTGGAATCCACAGGGTCCCCAACATCATCTTGGCACACTGCACCGGCCGCCCCTTTGCTGCTGTTGGAGCAGTTTCTGGCCCCTGCAGTGCTGACCTTAATCCCAAGGGCTTTGCTCCCTCTGCCAAGTGGCCTGCTCGCAAGCAGTTTTAACAGAAGCCCCCCTTAGCCCTATTGTCTAACATTGGGCCTCCACACCCGGCCGCCCCATTGCCGCTGGTGGTGCAACTTGAGTGTTTACCTAGACCTTGGGAAACCCACCTCTAGCCCCCAAAACTCCCACTCATGAGTCCAGTACTTACCTGTGAAATTGCTGCCCATTTTTCCTCCATAAGGACCAATGTTACATATTTTTGCCTCTAAAAATGTTTACTGGTGTTAGTATGGAAAAAAAAAAATTGTACTGCAAAACTTTAAAAGTCTTAGTTACCATGTATTGTGAGATCCCAGGCGTGGTATCTAGGCATACCCCCTAGAGTAGTTGATGTAATCTAAAAGGACCCCAAAGGTAGTTGAAAAGTAATTAGTGTGTAATTTAAACTGCTTTTTGATCCAATTCCAACCTGTAACAATTGCAAATTTGACCACAGCTGCATTTCCTTGTAAAGTCTTGCATTTGAGAATATATGTTATTTAGCTGTGCTAAGTCCTGCTTGGTTCTTAAAATAAAAAATAAGTATATATATTTTTTTATAATTACCCAATTGGTATGGATTCAGTCGGAGTGTGTGCCATCAGTTTTTTTTTAGTGAATACAGTAAATGCTTAAAACACCCTCTGCATAAGCCTTACTGCTCACCCGCACTAACAGTAAGAGCTGTTACTTTTACGTAATTAAGTCTCTGCTATACTTCTGGGGACTCTATACCTTTCTTTGGATTAGTATATACACAGCCAGCTTCCTACACTTGTAGGGCTTTTAATGGGACCAATCCCCGGAGTTTGGCTCTATATGTAGTGGCGGTTACAGCTTTGCCCCACAGACCTCAAAAAGGGGGCGAAATTAGATGAAACAAGGTCTTATTTGCAAATTTTGGAATTGCTGCTGCCCTGTGCTTTAGTAGGAGTACTTTTGGTAAGCTGTGAACCCCAGATATTTGCACTAGAAGGGGGAATGCCAAGGTAATAAAAATCTAGCAATTTCTCCAGCTCCTCCCTTTATGTTATTATTGATCCTCTAAAGCCTCTCTGGGGTTGGACAGCCATAAATTTGGTATTACTTGCGTTGATTGCAAGTTCATGATCTAGGCAGAATATGTTAAACTTACACAAAAGAGTCTCCAGGCTCTTGGGAGTTTTTGATACTATAAAGTTTTGTCTGCGAATAATAGGGCACCTATTTCAGTTTCCCCTCTGGAACTGGAGGGATGTTAATAAAACCCAAGAGGTAGTCGAAGCAGCCATTTATAAAAAGCAGAAACAATGTGTGGGGAAAGATGCTGCCTTGCCTGACTCCTTTTGCAACCTTAAAGGAATTGGGGTTTTCCCCATTTGTACCCCATCTGAATAGAGAAAAATTATTGTGGTGAAGCCTGACGAATACATGGAGATTAGGGAAGCCCAAGGTCACCTAGTGAACACCAGAACGTATCCTTAGGGACCATATCAAATGCTGCTTTGAGATCGGCAAACGCTGCATAAATGCTTCCCCTTTTTATGTCTACTTCTTTCCATCTTATTAATTGAAACCTAAAAACCTGGTCAGTTGTGCTAATTTTGGGGCGAATTTTATTTTCTTAAACCTAAAAAAGGAGCTTATCTAATAAAACCTTGCAAAATATTTTTGGGGAAGAATCAATAAGGCTAATTGGGCCGTAGTTGATTGGGTCTTTGTGCCTTATGTATGGGAATAAGCTCTGCCCCTTTCCTTGAGGATGGAATCCCCCCCCTGCTAAAATGGCATTAAAACGCGCGTAAGGTAGGGTGCCCAAATTGTCGGTTTGCACTTCAAACCGTAATTCGATCTAGCCCAGTTGCCTTTCCTGCCTTCTGAGATCTATTCATCAGTAATTTCGGTTACAGAAAATACCCATCCATCTTTAATAATTTCTAAGCCAAATGACGTCTTGCGTGATGTGCGGGGCACCATAGGATCAGGGTAATCAAGATTTTCAATGGTTAGAGGGATGCTACTATATAAATATTTAAAATGATTCACCCAATGTTGTGTGGAAGAATGTGTACTTCCTGCTTCATCCTATTTGTCTTGGCACCATGTGCCATTATATACCAGAAAACTACTTGGTCCCCTGATCATGTTGCATACAAAATATTATTCCAAATTGCTGTATATCATATCAATTTTGCATGTGTAAGAACTAGTTTGCTCTAGCTGACTTATCCTGCGAGAACCCTCTTTTAAGGGCACAAAGGAGATTGGACTTAGCTGACCTGCAAGTCCTGCCTTCTGAGGGAGATTCTTGCATGGGGGAGGTTTAGTAAAGAAGCTAATTTAGAATTTCTAGATCATGTCAGAGGCTTCCTCTCAATTAGCTATGTAAGACACAAAAGGGACTAGATTGTGATAGAGTAGGGCGTACTTGGACTCATTGTCCATAATGCTCTTCCACTTAATTCTCCTCAGATTGTACTGACAGAAAGAGCACCTCCAAGCAGTTGAGGACTCACACTCCCCTGTTTGTCACTATCCATAAAGGAAGAGGCGAAAAGGGAAGTGGTCCCTCTCGTATCTAAAGCAAACACAAGGAGATGAACGGAGTGCTGAAACGTTTGAGACACACCCCCAGTTTCAGATCTGGGTTAAATCCATCATTATTCTTTAGCTCACTTCGCCACCCCAGTTCAGACACAGCCATATGCAAATCAGTCTTGACCCTGTGCCTCATGGGAACAGTCCAGCCCGAACTGTGAAGCCAGGTCTTCTCTGTGTCTCACTTTGCCACTGGATTCAAGCAAGACTGGCAGATGAGGGGTGTTACCCCGAAACCAATCCCAGGATGCTTCTTTACGGTCCAGGGAAAAGTTTCAATGTTCCGTCCATCTCCTTGTGTTCACTCTCATATCTAGGCAGGACTTCCATGTCAATAAGATTCCCCCAGGACTGAACATCTAATTAAAGTAATCTATAGGGCTCTGGTAGGTATTTATTTTAAAAGTAAGATGCATCTCCAGATCAGATTTGGTTCTACCATTACATGCCCTCAAACGGCAACTCGCACAAAGATACAGCAATCGGAGGGTAGCCAGTGGAAGTGAGGATAAGGATGGCTTTGAAATTTGGGAAATGGCCCAATATTGGTCTTCCTCTCCTGCTATTTCATTATAGAGTGAAGATGGTTCAAAACATGCGTTAAAACCCCAGCCACGATCACAACTGTTTCTTCCTGTGATAAAGTGGAAATATAATCAATCAAAAGTTGGAGGACAGGGGAATCCGTTGTTTTGGACACTCCGGCTGTATACATAAAAAGAGAAAATGTTTATCGGGCGTAGAGATCTCAATACCAAGCATGTCTGGTCAAATGAGAGAATTGTCTAACACGGTCCCCGAACAAAATCTTGACCCAATTTAGCAAACCACTGCCTGGTTAAGACTTGTTCGCTGCGATGTGGAACGTTTTAAAACCCTGCCTATAGATGTAGGGGAGATCTCCTAATCTTGTTGAAACATGTTTCTTTCTGCTGTTTCCATGAATTCCCCCCAGTCCAAATGAACAAGAGCAAGAAATCATTGTCAAATTGTTCATAGGAATAGAGCGTATTACTGCAGGGATCTTGGATGCGAGACACCGCCGACATCTACTTCCCCTTTAGGATATAATCATACCTGTAGCGGTTTTCATAAACCAAACTTTCCAATGTTCATATAAAAGCCTTAAGGCACTTGGTGCGGTGAATCTTATTTTACTGAGCAAACATGCCTACATCTTTACCTGTTTAGTGTACTTCATCGGCAAAGCATGTGTCCTTAGCATAAGCAGAAGCTTTGCTTTTTGTCTTAAATAAGGTTTATTTTGTAAACTGCAGCAAATATCACCCTTCAATTGTGCAGCCTGGGCTTTTCGTTAGTTTCCCTGGATCATCCCACTATTCAGGACAAAAGAATCTCCATACAAAGCCACCTCCAAATCTTTGTAGGCTGTCCTGGCTGGTTTGCTTCATAAATTTCCTACATTGCTTCAGCCTCAACACATATTACCATTTTTAACTTTGATTTCCACTCCAAAGTAGTTCTAATGCGCTATCCAGGATCCTGCAGACTTTCATTGTGACCATAGTTTATCCTTTATGTAGCTCCTTTCGCTGCCAAGAGCATTGCTTCCTTTTCATTGCAGCTCAAACAATCAGGACATCTTCCACTTTCTTTATCACACACCAACATGTTCCTCCCATTGACCACTAACCTGAAACCCATGCTGCTGGCTGAACCTGCCACCTTTCTCCAGCATGTTCCCATGATGCACTGGGCCAGGGACAGACTGATTTGCATATAGCCAGGTTCTGAGCTGGGATGGGGCAGTGAGATAAATAATGGTGATGGATCAAGCCCTGATCTTTGGACTGGGTAAGAGTGGTCTGCTCAATTCAGACACTCTGTTCATCACCACCCCCTTTTGTAAATCGATTTTGGCCACTATAGGTGTGGCAGGGTATACTCAGACATGAGTCCCTTTCTCACTGCTCCATCAGGATTCAAGCAAGCCGGGCCGAAGAGGCTGAAATGCCAGAAACCGGTCCCCGGTAGCTTGTCTCCTTTCTGGTAAAGAATTGGCTTGGTAGTTTAGTCTGCCCTGTTCCCATGATGCACTGGGCCAGGGACAGACTGATTTGCATATAGCCAGGTTCTGAGCTGGGATGGGGCAGTGAGATAAATAATGGTGATGGATCAAGCCCTGATCTTTGGACTGGGTAAGAGTGGTCTGCTCAATTCAGACACTCTGTTCATCACCACCCCCTTTTGTAAATCGATTTTGGCCACTATAGGTGTGGCAGGGTATACTCAGACATGAGTCCCTTTCTCACTGCTCCATCAGGATTCAAGCAAGCCGGGCCGAAGAGGCTGAAATGCCAGAAACCGGTCCCCGGTAGCTTGTCTCCTTTCTGGTAAAGAATTGGCTTGGTAGTTTAGTCTGCCCTGTTCCCATGATGCACTGGGCCAGGGACAGACTGATTTGCATATAGCCAGGTTCTGAGCTGGGATGGGGCAGTGAGATAAATAATGGTGATGGATCAAGCCCTGATCTTTGGACTGGGTAAGAGTGGTCTGCTCAATTCAGACACTCTGTTCATCACCACCCCCTTTTGTAAATCGACCTTTCTCCAGCAGGCCAAGCTTTTCATTGCCCTCCCTTCTGGTATGCCGATTTCTCTCTCCTTTTCAGGTGCCACCGACCCTTTCAAATGTTGCCTCCTTTCTAAAAAAACATTTTTGAACCTACTACTGCATACCCCTGTGTCTCCTTCTGTTAAACTGTTGAAGGGTTATATTCCGTCCACTTGCTTTGTGCTGTGCTGTACTCTTGCATAAGTGTAAGTGTGTGATAATTTGAATCTGCATTACATGCCAGGAGGTATATCCAAAGTCTGTATTTGTACACTAAATGTATTCGTGCAGCATAAGCTTTAGGCCTAACATGGGGCCTTTTAGTAAATGGGTTTTTGATTTCATTTGGGCAAATCTACCAGAATAATGTGTGAAAAATTTCATGACACAATACCTCACCAGCCCATTAATACCGAGCAGTTAGGCTTCTGCACAATACATCATGTAGAAAACGCTGTCATCTATTGATACTTGATATAGCCATTTATACTCCATCCTTCTAGACCTCGCCACCAGTTCTGATCAGGTTGATCATGGCATGATCTTGATTACTTGCTAGTTTGGGGTTCACTTTGCACCATATTGCCCTCATACTGTTTGTTGACTGACTGTACTCTGTGCCATTGTGTTCCAATAGCTCAGCAGGCAAAGTGCTTCCAAGAGATTAAGGCCAAGCAGTGATAGAAGTGGGCGGGATCGGAAGGGCACTGCGTGCCCCTACTTTTACAAATTATTTCAGTCCGTTCCCCTACTTCTTTCTTTCAAAAAACAGTCCCGGGACGACAAACGAAAACTTTTTCATTCAGCTTCCAGGGGCTGCTTGCACTTTTCGGTTGAATTCCAGAGACTGCAGCAGCCCCTCCCTGAGCTCTCAGACTGTGGGCAGGCCATTGTCATTCTGATTGAGGCTGATTATCCCCTTTGGAATGACAATGACCCCGCCCTCTCTGCCTTTAGCATATCATGTGCCAGTGAGATCAGAGTTGGTGATTACAGAGGAGCTTTCCCCAAACAGAGTACTGTGGGCAATTTGCCCCCTTGTGTAATTTGTTAATGTTGTACACAGAGTAAACTGGGCAGGAGCAGTGACGGGACAGAAGAGGCGACAGGAAAGGAGTGGTAATGGGGCAAGAGAGGCGACCGTGCAGAAGAAGTAACGGGCAGGAGAAAGGACAGGAGCGGCGAAGGGACAGGAGCGGCGACGGTACAGGAGCGGTGATTAGGCATGAGAAGGAGCGGTAACCAGGCAGGAGCAGTGAACGGATAGGAGCAGTGAATGGGACAGGAGCAGTGAAGGGGGCAGGAGCAGCAGTAACTGGGCAGGAGAGGCAACAGGAAAGGAGAGATGAGTGGGCAGGAGCAGCAGTGACTGGGCAGGAGAGGCAACAGGGAAGGAGAGATGAGTGGGCAGGAGCGGTGACCGGGGCAGGAGCAGCAGTGACTGGGCAGGAGAGGCAACAGGAAAGGGGCAGGACCGGTGACCGGGGCAGACGAAGTGGACGGGGCAGGCGAAGTGATTAGGCATAAGCAGGAGCGATGAATTGGCAGGAGACGTGATTTGGCATGAGCAGGAGCGGTGAATTGGCAGGAGTAGATAACGGGCAGGAGTAGTGAACGGGCTGGAGTAGTGAACGGGCAGGAGCACTGGTGAGACCGGCCCACTTAAAGCCCTGCTGCTACCCTACTTTCTTAGATCTTTCCACCAGTAATCTGTGCCAGTGGCGTCACTAGGGGTGGTGTCACCCGGTGCGGGTAACTCATGGTGTCACCCCCTCACAACTTACCGGATGGACCAACTCACCCTCTGCCTGCACCATGCCCCCTCTGTCTGCACCATCTCTCCCTCTGCCTGCACCATCTCTCCCTCTGCCTGCACCATCTCCCCTCCGCCTGCACCATCTCACCCTCTGCCTGCACCATCCCTCCCCCTCCGCCTGCACCATCTCTCCCTCTGCCTGCACCATCTCCCCTCCGCCTGCACCATCTCCCCTCCGCCTGCACCATCTCTCCCTCCGCCTGCACCATCTCTCCCTCTGCCTGAACCATCTCTCCCTCTGCCTGCACCATCTCCCCCTCTGCCTGCACCATCTCTCCCTCCACCTGCAACATCTCACCCTCCGCCTGCACCATCTCGCCTCCGCCTGCACCATCTCTCCCTCTGCCTGCACCATCTCCCCTCTGCCTGCACCATCTCTCCCTCTGCCTGCACCATCTCCCTTCCGCCTGCACCATGTCACCCTCTGCCTGCACCAACTCCCTCTCTGCCTGCACCATCACTCCCCCTCCGCCTGCACCATCTCTCCCTCTGCCTGCACCATCTCCCCTCCGCCAGCACCATCTCCCCTCCCCCTGCACCATCTCTCCCTCTGCCAGTACCATCTCTCCCTCTGCCTGCACCATCTCCCCTCCGCCTGCAATATCTCACCCTCTGCCTGCACCATCTCGCCTCTGCCTGCACCATCTCCCCTCCGCCTGCACCATCTCCCCCTCTGCCTGCACAATCTCTCCCTCTGCCTGCACCATCTCCCCTCCACCTGCAACATCTCACTCTCTGCCTGCACCATCTCCCCTCTGCCTGCACCATCTCCCCTCTGCCTGCACCATCTCCCTCTCTGCCTGCACCATCCCTCCCCCTCCGCCTGTACCATCCCTCCCCCTCCGCCTGCACCATCTCCCCTCCGCCTGCAACATCTCACCCTCTGCCTGCAACATCTCACCCTCTGCCTGCGCCATCCCTCCCCCTCCGCCTGCACCATCTCCCCTCCGCCTGCACCATCTTCCCTCCGCCTGCAACATCTCACCCTCTGCCTGCACCATCTCCCTCTATGCCTGCACCATCCCTCCCTCTCCGCCTGCACCCCGGGGCACTGCGAAACACAGCCGATATTACAGAAAGCGATTTCTTTTAACTACAGTATTACTTGGAATTTGTCATCTGTTTTTGTCTGTGGGAATTTCAATCTTGGGAGCTTTCTGGGCAATTTTAGTCCATTGCCTGCCTGAATTCAGTGACTAGCAATACCGAACCCTCTCATTTCAAGTAACCTCTTCCCTTCCCAGAAAACTGTTTTTATACCCGAGAAGTGTTTCCCTTTGACTTATATATGCCCATTCAGTTTAGCACTTCGATCTTTGCACTGCGATGATTTTTTTTTGTGCTTGCTTGTGGTGTTTTTCACGTGATGGTTGGAAAGTGAATTGCTTTCCTTTACATCATTAAGCTCCTGCCGGCCGCAGACTGAGCTGTGTTACATACACAGCGTAACTGATTGATTGATGGTGTCACCCCATGTCAGGGGTGTCACCCGGTGCGGTCCGCACCCCCCGCACCCCCCTAGTGACGCCACTGATCTGTGCGCCACAGCACCTCAGTGCACCGTCGGATCTAGCCAGGGGAGCCGCACACCAAGTACAGTTTGGAACTGATATGAATTTGGCCATTAATCATGTCTTTCTGAGGCACAGAGCTCCAGTTTCACTCCCTGAGCTCTCACTGGCCAGAATGTGATAACGGAATCCAGTCAGCTGAGGCAGATGAAAGAAAACATTTCAGTCTGTAGTGTGCAGTTAGTTTCAAAGCAGAGTGATGCTCAGGGGTACTTGTCTTTAGTTATCACTGCATCAAATTAATGAACTCACAAACACCAGTTGCATGCCAAGTTATAAAAACATGCACAGGCTATCTGAACATTCTTAAGAGGGAGGCAGGACATCTTCATTAGTCAATGCAGGTTGATGTTTGAGTTCATTCAAGTTGCAGAAGAAGTGAATATTTTGATTCTTATTTAACTAAAAACAAATTAAATTTTCCATAAGCAACTGTCACAGATCAGAAGCAGAAGACTGAAAGCAATGGCATTCGTTAGAAGCACAAGTTCAACCCCAAGGGTCAGAACCTAAAGGGAAGAAAACATAGGCCAAAAGTCCGAACAAATGCAAATAAAGTGAACTGATGTCACTGATGCAACAGAAAGTGGAGGCCCAAACCAAAAGAATCAAAGTCCAAAAATATGGCCAAACCGGGGTGACAGGAAAACATTTTTTTAAAGACACTGTGTGGTGGGAGAGACCTAAGAGGGATGCATCTGAGAGCTTAGGGAGGAGCTGGCAGAGCATTGATGTCATGGTCATCTGGGAGCTGAGAGAGAGGCACAGGCAGCACGCTCTTGTCATCTCAGACCCCAAAAAGATGCTGAGAGTGCATTATTGGGAACTAGGAGCAGCTTGCTGTGCATTAATGTGAGCCCTGAGCTCTCCTGGCAGCTACCGGGCTCTCCCCACACACCCTCGGCTCAAAGGGCAGGAGAGAGCAGACAAAGTTCATAGACGAGGTGTTTCCGCAGTGACAAGGGGCGTGGTCGTCTACCCGAGACACACAATGAAACTGGAGGCATGAGAGCCGAGACAGATGGCCTGAGGACACGAACGAGGGAGGCCTGAGGGCACGGCCAAGAGGCCAGAACGCACAGTCAGGGGGCATGAACACGGACAGGAGGCATGAGACCGCATTCATTAGTCTGGAGTTACGAAGGAGCAGACAGAAGACGTACACAAAATACACTCGTAAAGAGGAAAGAGTTGAAATGGCGCGAGCTAGACAAGGGTTTACCTGATACCATTAGACTGGAGGTAATAATGTTCAAAAAATAGAAAAAACTTGACTGCAGATGCAGACTTCTCTATCAATGCACCCAGGATCTGAAACAACATTCCTGTATCTCAGGGCCTCACAAACCCTGCTGAAGAATGAGCTAAAGACGCCCCTTTCAAAGAGCACTCCATTTATTTATTTATTTATTTTGCAGATTTGTAGAGCGCATGGCTGCCCATGGGCGTCCCAGCGCTGATAAACAAGAACCTGGTGTGACATGCCTTATGGGAAAAGCCATGTTTTGAGTGCTCTGCGGAATGAGAGAAGGTTAGGTTGGGCTCTAAGGTTTGAGGGAAGCGAGTTCCAAAGTTTAGCCGCGTTATATGAAAACAGTCGGCCGGGGCCTTGCCATGCAGAATCTTGTGGGCCGTGCAGAGAGCCTTAAATTGAATTCTCTCTTGAATGGGGAGCCAATGTAGGGCCTTCAAGGAGGGTTTGGCTGAGCAGCGACAATGGGTTCCTGTGAGGATGCGGGCTGCCGCATTTTGAGCCGTTTGAAGTTTTGCCAGAACTTTTTGGGGGGCCCCCAGATACAGGGCGTTGCCATAGTCCAAACGGGATAGTACAAGGCCGTGGATAAGGAGTTTGCGGGATTGTGCCGGAAGCAAGGGTAGGATTTTCCTTGCTGATCTAAGCAGGCCGTGACAGGTTCCAGCGGTTTTCCGCGCTTGGGCTGAGAAGTTGAGCTCTTCGTCTAACCAAATGCCCAGGCTCTTAATTTCTGGTTTGGGCACAGGGGGAGGGCCCATGGCTGAAGGCCATACGGAGATGGAGCTGTGTAGAGATTTGTTGCCTAAGAACATTATCTCAGTTTTTTCGTTATTTAGCTTGAGGTGGGAACTGCTCATCCATTTCGTTATTTCGATTAAACAGGTGTGGAGGTTGGGAACGGAGTGGTCTTGCTGGTTTAAGGAGACCACCAGTTGAGTGTCGTCAGCATAGGTCAGAAGTTTGATTCCGTAAGGGGCGACGACTTTCTCAAGGGGGGACATATAAACATTAAAAAGGGTTGGGCTCAGAGATGAGGCCTGGGGTACCCCGCAATTGATAGCTGTAGGTCTGGACGTAAAGGTGCCTTCTGTCACCTGGAAGGATCTGTTTTTAAGGAAGGATTCTAACCAAGCCAGAGCCGTTCCTGCAATTCCAAGATGACTGAGTCTTTGGATCAAGATTGAGTGGTTGACGGTGTCGAAGGCAGCGCTGAGGTCCAGGAGGATCACTGCCACTGATCCCCCTGAGTCTGTGATCTTCCTTGCCTCTTCGACTACCGCCAATATTGCAGTCTCGGTACTCTGGCCAGGCCTGAATCCCGTTTGGGAGGGTTCCAGTAGTTTGTTAGATTCGAGGTATTGGGAAAGATTTTGGTTAACATGTTTCTCAGCTATTTTGCTGATGCCTGGGAGTAGGGAAATTGGCCTGTAGTTGCCGAGTTTCAGTGGATCAAGGTGAGGTTTTTTGAGCAATGCTTTCACCATTGCTCTTTTCCAGCTGGGAGGGACGATGCCTAGGATGAGTGAATTGTTGATAAGTTTTGTCAGATAGGGTAGAATAGTAGGTCCGACTAGTTTCAGAATATTAAGTGGAGCAGAGTCAGTTGGACTACCACTTTTAATGGAGTTGAGTAAGAGGAGGGTAGTGTTAGTTGTAAGCGGGGTGAAGGCTGACAGCTGAGTGGTAGATACTATTGGTGGTGGAGTGGGCGGGTTGAGGTCCGGGAGGGCTGTAAGGGCGTTCAGAGGGGTAGGGGGAAGTGATTTGATTATGTTGACAATTTTTGAGTTAAAAAATTCCGCAAGTTCATTGCAGCGAGTGTCTGAGGGTTCAACCGGGGAGGGGACTCTGGTATTTTCAGGAGTTTCCTGGCTATTAGATACGTTTCTCGGGATGAATTGGTGGATGATTTTATTTTATCCTCAAAGTAGTTGATTTGTGCGGCTTTGATTGCTTTTTTGTAGGTGAGAAGAGTTGTCTTGTATTCGGTTTTCCTGGTGTGGTCAAAATTTTTCCTCCATTCTCTTTCTGATCTCTTGCAGGCTTTTTTTAGGAGCCGCAATTCATCAGTGAACCAGGGGGAGGTGGCTTTACTCCGTGGATTACAAGAGATTTTTTTGGGGAGAGTTTTGTCCAGGGAGTTGCCTATCCATGCTGAGAATTCTGCGTCAGCACTGATGGGGTTGTTGTCGAGTGCAGGCGGGGAGCTCTCTAGATGTTGTTTCCAGATTTCTACATCTAGTTTAGACCAGGATCGTGAAGGTTTGCTAGGAGGGGCAGTGGGACGAGGAGCGCGGGTGATCTGCCAGTTTAAAGGGACAAGGAGATGGTCAGTCCAAGGGACTGGAATGGGGTCGAGGACAGTAAGATCGTTGATGTTGGTAAAGACCGGGTCCAACAGATGTCCTAAGGTGTGAGTGGGAAGATGGCCTAGTAATTTTAATTGAAGGGTTTCGAGGTCTGCTATCAGGTCAGCAGTAGGTTTGACTTCCTTTTTGTCAAAATGGATGTTCAGGTCACCCAGGATCAAGCATGAAGAGCTGGTAGCGGCCAGAGTGTAAGAATGCTCCGTAAGGGATTCGCAAAAATGACCTAGTGGTCCTGGGGGGCGGTAGATGAGGAAGCCGGATATGGATTGACAAGGGGAGACCTGGATGGAGAACATGACGTTTTCGCAGTCAACAAGGGGACTGCCTTGGAGACGGCATGAAAACTGGTCTTTATGAATTATGGCAATGCCCCCCCCCCCCTTTCCCTTGGGGCGATCTATACGATGAATGAGGAAGCCTGAGGGAAGGGAGTTGACAATGTCAGGGTCTGAGTCCGGTCCTAGCCACGTTTCTGTTAGAAAGAGCACTTCTAAGTTATAATTTTCCAGCAGAAGATGGATTTCTGTTGAGTGCTTGGGGAGAGATCTGCAGTTAATAAGGGCCATTCGTATAGGGATAGGGGAAGGCAATTTAGGTATAATGGGTGTGAGTCTGTATGGGCAGTGGGAACAACGGCTAGGAGGGTGGTCAGCGGATAGGCCATGTAGGCATGAGTCGTGTACCTTTTTATTGAGGTGGAGTAGTTCATCCCTTTCAGATCTCCGTGTCTGGTTGCTGGATTTAGTAGTATGGCTAGGCTCTGCGCTCTGCCTAGCGCGGACGAGCGCAGACTAGCTTGCCTTAAGCGCGCCATCGTCGCGCCCGCTGCGCCATCGTCGCGCCCGCTGCGCTCGTCCGCTGCGCTGCCTGCTCTGACACATGATTTATAGATGGAGATGGTGCTTTAGAGGGGTGGGCGTGGCCACCAGGGGTGGGCGTGTCCCGTGTCTCCTCGAGGCCGGTGATGGCGGCTTGCGGGCGATTTCTGCCCCTAACAGCGTTAAGATCTGCTGTTTTTAGAGATGCAAGTAAGTGCTGGGGAGTTGGTGCCAAGTGAGATAAAAGCAGTTTTACACAGGTTTTAAAATCAAATTTCCGTTTCTAGAGGGCATGACTCCCGGCTTTCCACCTCAGGAGGTTCGTGTATAATGCGGCGCTAGAATTCAGTGCTCGTATTTATACTTAGTGAGGGGAGGGCGTGGCCACCAGGGGTGGGCGTGTCCCGTGTCTCCTCTAGGCCGGTGATGGCGGCTTGCGGGCGATTTCTGCCCCTAACAGCGTTAAGATCTGCTGTTTTTAGAGATGCAAGTAAGTGCTGGGGAGTTGGTGCCAAGTGAGATAAAAGCAGTTTTACACAGGTTTTAAAATCAAATTTCTGTTTCTAGAGGGCGTGACTCCCGGCTTTCCGCCTCAGGAGGTTCGTTCCAATGCAGTATCAGTTCGGTTCTCTGAGAACCCAATGTCCCTCCAATCAGTTGTTAATACTGCATGGGCTCCGCAGTGGAGTGGATAGATTTACATCTATGATTCGATCTTCATCGACTTCATCCCAGTTATTTTCAGGGAGAACAATTGAAGCACTCCAGAGGCAAGGCTTACCACCCCCCAACCCCCAGCTACCACTCCAAAAAAGTAACCTAATGGGGAGCCAATGCCCAATAGGTCACAGGAACCACGGGTCAAAAAAGTTTGGGAACCACTGCCATTAACTGTCCTCTTGTCAGCTCATAAATCCAGCAGTGTGTGAAGGAAGTGGTTTCTTGATCACTGTTTATGGATTCGAGCACCAGAACGGTCACTCCAGAGACCCAGATTTCATCTTCTCAAACAGATGCAACACCCACTAATTGGCAAAAACTCTAATGGTGGATCAAATCAGCTCACTTTCACACTTTTTAAAAAGGATTGCATATCATGGGGCAGAAGAATCGAACGTCAAAATGCAATGACAAAGTCACAATTTAATGACTGATGCAAATGTTTTTTAAAAACATCCTATTTTACTAAAGTACTAGAAGAACTATGTGAAACGGCTTTGCTATGACTACAAATTAAAACATTTGTACATCAATGTAATCAAACTCTAATGTAATACAACTACTTAATTGACCAGAAGTATCGCAGCTTGCTTTTCAAAGCAAGGCGATAAGTAAATCAGACATTTAAACTCAAGTCACTTTACACTCAACCTTTTAGCAATAGCAGGTAAAAACAAACAGCACACCAAGGTACTTTGGCTTATAGAGCCTACATGAAATGTACCAATGAAGACAAATGGAATGGGCAGAAAATATACAGTTTTTAGTCTGCAATTTCAAGAAACGCGCTGACTCCTGCATAAACCCAACATGATCCCAACTTGGCATCTGCTCTCTAAGAATGATGCTTTGACTTCCTCTCCCTAGCTGTTGTGATAATGACCAGTTTGTGTCCCCTTGTATTCCTTGCCATCTAACCTATGGCTAGCTGTTTCAATCTTCACTGAGTCATTGCTCCAGTGTCCACACTCTAGGTTGACTGCATTCTTTGAAAGTGCTCCAAGGACCTATTTAAGATGCTGAATCATTCTCTTGTTGCCTTCTAGGAACATTGGATCCGCACTTGTCAGGCTTGCTCTGGACTGCCATGTTGATATCGCTGACTATAGTCTTGGTCCTTCCAAAACCCCATGGAATCCGGGCTCTCATAGCCTCCACCATTTTAAGGCTGATCTTTTCTGTGGGTCTGCAGCCGACTCTATTCCTTCTGGGTGCTTTTAATGTAAGTATGAAGCAACTTTTCAGTTATTTCATAGGCCAGTTACTTTAAATGATTTTCAGCTTCTGCCAGTCCATCCTCTTCGCCCCTCTCCACCCAGTTCACCCACCCAAGTGTAAGTGTTGACTTCCCCAACATCATTTGTGTAGAAGTCTTTTCTACCGATGCACAATTAGATGTACTTTTCCCCGAGGCAAAGTGTAGCAATGCTTTGGTTGGCAATCACTAGCAGGGCTGATTGAAATAGATTTTCTACCCTAAATCTGTATCACCCAGGCTCTCAATTTATCTGAGGGGAGATAAAGTACACGCTGTGTAATGAAAATGACCGAGGGGGTAGATGGCAGGTGTGTGTGTGTAGGGGGGGAGGAGGGTGCTTAACAGTACATTGCCATGCTTTGGACGAGGGACAATTTATCCTCTGCAGTTGAGCAGCTTTTGTTGCTTGCTCGGACCTTTAGATGTTTCCATGCTGGTGGCGCCTAGGAAGCTAGCTACTCTTTTCTTGCTATAACAAGAATCCTGGCATATATCGGTGATACTACGGTATGTTCTGCGAGTACTGTCTGCTTTGGGAAAAGCACTGACCTGGTAGAGAGTAAAACTGGCCCTTCTCGGTGTCCTTTAAGGGTTATCCTGAGGAGATGTCCTTTCTTGTACTATAAATATGGTTGCTGTGCAGGCACTCTTCCGTAAACAGCGAGGGATCCGTCACTTCCTGCTGGTTTCTTCAATCAGTGCAGGTTCAGGATGGCTTGGTTAGTCCTGATGTCCTAGAAACTCTCTGGCCCGGCCTTTCCCAGGAGTCCGCTGCTCTCGGACTGGTGTCCCTCGTGGTCCTCATGTGGGATCCAGTTGTGTTTACACTCATTTTGCCCGGTGTGTAGAGAGATGCTGGTGCACACAGGGGGGCGGCACCCGCAGTATTCTCCTGACCTCTCCGACTTGTCACGGCGCCAAGGGGGTGTATGTCGGCACTGGTGCAGGCGCCATTTCTCTCCTTCCACAGTGGCTTGCGAGTGCAAACAGTATAACTTGAACAGTGGGCCTCTCTTCTCATTAACAGAGATCAATACATTTCCATCTAAAACGTGCCCTACTATTTTTATATTATTTTGTAAGTGCCAACTCGAATCACCCGGCTGAAGAGCACTGTACAGTGTTTGTGAGAGAAATACGGGCAGAGTTTCACTGCAATAAGTAAGAAAAAAAAGAAATTTCACGTCTGTTTGCTTCCATGCACTGAGCATAGTTTAAAAGCAAACGAACGAGAAAACAATTTACGCAGATTAAATGAGCAGCAAAACATGTTTGATAGTTGATGAAAGAGGTGAACTACATTACATTGAAAATTCCTCTCCGCTCACGGAGTTTGCAGAGTTTTTCTCGCTCCACGTAGAGTGCGGAGTACTTACTCTACGCCTGTTCGCATTGAGGAAGCTCCTGCTAGAGTAGAACGTACGTAAGAAGCAACACCTATTGCGCTGTGTGTGGTGCCGTTTGCCCTGATTTTACAGCACGGAACAAACACCCAGCTCTAAAAATCAGAGCGACATATTGCATTCTGCCGCTTGATGAACCCCTCTAGCACTGTGGAGTGTTTTGGGGCATGCGGAAGCCTGGACCTCCACCCAGGCCTACTCATAATCTAGTAGCTGGTGCAGTTGGGCGAAGGTAAGACAATATCATACAGAAAATTAGTAATCTCTATGTGGTGTAGATCAGAAATTGCATGAGTGATAAATACTCACAAACGAGTGGGGAAGTAGAGAAAGCATTAGGACATTAAAATCTCTTTAGTGTGGAGAGAGGAGAGGGTGAGATGATTTCGGTTCTGCCCACCCTATTGTAAATTCAATTTCTCTTTCGTTATGGACTATAGAAATTTACTTGGCATTCAGGAAGATTGACCATAGAGTTCTGCAAAAATAATGAAGTTTTTTCGCCAGAGTTGTTTTGGCCGCTGCTGTATTTGGGGGCAAGAAGCAGTTTGGCCAGTGTGTGCTACAAGAAATGGATCCAGGCATTTTCCATGAAGTGTTTGTGTTCAGCGTGCAGGGGCTCTTGCTTTATAGAGTCCTGGGTTTCCTCTAGTCAGGTCCTTCTATTTAACCCTTGAACCAGAATCCGAGTAGATACTACTTCCTCACAACCTACTCTAGAGGGCTCTACCTCCTGTTCTTTGAGGGTAATCTGCATACCAGTTCGCTCTTCATTTGTGGACAACCTGTATCCACTCTCTGGCACCCTTTTGGACTCTTACATCGGCCTTTATATTTCTGCTTTCTCCACTTGACTACAAACTTAGTGTGAATTTCTTCACTCAATGAAGTTAGGCCCCACAATGCATCCTCTAGTTTGTGTTGGGCATCTTTTCGTTTGTGCCTTTTTGCATGGCTGGTGTGCTCCCGCGCTAACACTTATGCTGATTTCCCTTGCAGGTCTGTAATAAAATAATTTTCCTGACGAGTTTTGTTGGTAACCGGGGGACCTTCACTAGAGGGTATGGAGCGATGATTCTAGATGTGGAGTTCCTGTATCATCTCTTGTACTTGATGATCTGTGCCATGGGCGTCTTTGTCCATGAATTCTTCTATAGTTTGTTGGTAAGTAAACTGCCCCTACCACCATAACTTAATCTCATTACATTGCACTTCAGTTTATCACCCCTCTTCCCCAAGGAAACAACCCAACTTTAGGTCTTGTCTTTGCATGCCAACCTCTTCTCAATCCCTTGTCCCATCACACACATTTGCACTGTTTATTGAGCTCCTGATTGTACCACACACTTAGAGAAATGAAATGTGTATATACGCAACTCTCCCTTTTGTGACTGATGTTTAAAGCAGTTTGTCCTTTTTTGGAACAAACTTAAGGCAGTTAAAAACCAAAACCATGTGTAGTTCAGGGAAGCTCCTGGTATCTCCATTAAAAAGTCAAAGTGCATTTTCTTTCCTATGGTGTTCTCTAGGTGTGCGAACATGCTGTGTACCATCTGTAGTGAAGTATACCATCCATTGATGGGTTGAGGAATTTGTCTTTTGTATGCGGAAGTCGCATATCCTATCTATCCCATAAAGGTGTGGTCATGATGTTTGAAGCAGAAGTACTCAATTATTGAGTATCGCATATTTCTGATGGATGCTTCTAACTGCAGATTCCTCACCTTGTGAATATTCTGCCCAAGCGTCCGACTGGATCCAGTGTTTTAAAAGCCACACTCCTATGCGCCTGTAGGCTTCACCCGATTATGGTTCCTCTCTAAAAGTGTTATGGCAGAAAGCATTGAAGTTGCCACCAAGGCGTGCTGATGTCCATTGCCTTTCTTCCAGCACCTTCACACACGTATGTGAAACTCTACACCTTTAGTCTTTAACAATATTTTTCACAAAACTCTTTTAACCAGTGTGCAAGGGAAATATGTCGCCTCTCAAAACAACCGGGTTTAAACCTTGTAGGGACTGTCTCAAACAAACTTCTCTGATAGACCCCAACAACGTATGCTTGTGGAGCCTGGAGTCAGAAGACAATGCAAGGACCTGCGACAACTGAGCCCAAATGAATTTAAAGGCCATATGAGACCACAAGGAGAAACACGGTCACCAAACTTCCGAAGAGACTGCACTGTGACCGGATGAAATTGAAAGGAAAATCTCATTCCTGTGTGATGGATACTCTGCCACTCAATTTGCAGAGAGGGTACAGTGGTGTCAATGTGCCACAATCTCGCTCCCAGAGCGGATCCTAAATTTAGTTTCAATGCAACCCACATTTCTGGGTGTGTCAGCGATGTCGGAGCAGACTGAGACCATCTACGAGGCAATGCTAGGCATATTTGCACCACTTCTGGTGCCCCAAGGATTCAGAGACCTCCAGTCTGTATTCTTACCGTGAGTTTGTCCTTGGGGCAGTATGTTCCTCTTAACCTGCTTCGAATACCACAGCAGCTTTGGTAAAGACTATTTTTGGCGCCACTCCGAGCCAGTTCGTTAGTGATCGATGCCAGTGCTGATGCTGGCAGGGCCGGAGTAGGATCCACCACTCGTAGTCTAAGACAGTGTTCCAATTCCCACTGGAAAGCAATTAATAGGCAACACTTCCGACTGTGACACATTGGTGAACAGAAGAGCTCATACATTACACCAGCTCTTTGGTTTAGACTTTGATAAGATCAGCTTTGATTAAAGGGACATATTTGTTCCACAGTATGATGAGGATAATTGGTATAAAGAACTACAGGATGCCAGTGGCCTGGACACTGCCCAAGACATTGCACAGTACTCCCCTCGTACTGCAAGAGGAGAGTGCTTCTTACACCATTGTCATGCGAAGGGCTGCACCATTCCTGGAACTGCAGCTCCCTAGCATGGAAGTAAAGACCAACATATTCACGGAGGGTCTTAAGCCTGCCCAGGCCCAAGATTTGTCATGTTCACATTATGTACATGCATCACAAATTATTTGAGCACTACAAGCCAAATCAACAGTAGTGGCATGACTGGAGTTCCTAATCCTAGGGCCTTCCTGGTCGTGATGGTTGACAAACAGCTGATGGCAGCCAGCACGTGTTTCGTTACATGAATGTAACTTTTTCAAGGCTTACTCTCTGTATATGGGAACACTGGTGTGGTACTGGGCCGTTTGAGCAATTTTTCTGGACGCGATACTTGATGTAATAGATCAAATCTGAAAGTGGTATGGCGTATAGTTTCCCTCTGGTATATTAAAGATTGGCATGGAAGGTAGAAGTAACTGGAGAAGCTCTCATCAAAACCTTAGAACAATCTCTGCAGTGGTGACTGCTAGATTGCGATTGGATCAGTGCCAGACCCTTCTCTTTATACCTCTCCTAGCTGACAGTGGTGACACATTACTACTGGGCTGGAAGGCAATCTGCGAGAGGTGGTGGTCAGAGGACAATGTTGCCCGGATGAAACCTCCCTCCAGATCACCTTAATGGAGTAACATGGTGTTCTCTTCCAGGGGATCCTCATCAATAGTCATAAGCACATGAATATTCCCGCCCATGCGCGGGACCCTGGAAACACACATATATATGAGAAAAAACATATTTGTAGCCCTACATATGTGTATATACACCTATAAAAGCATACATGCTGAACAATGCTGCAAGAGAAGTCTTTGCACATAATTAAAATCCAATAAATCAGGGAGATAGAAAGCCTTTGAAAACTGCTTTATTATACAGCAGAAAATGGAATCCTGCAAGGAAAGTGAAAACATTTTCAGCACATAGGCTGCATTGTAGAGAAAACAGTGTAGAAAGCGGAAAAGCTAACCCACATAAACAGTAAGAATAAACTGGGCACTGTGCCTTTAAGGCAGCCATGACCCCTAGCTTCCATCAAGCCTCAGGGGTGACAGTTAGGTCAGTTGTTCTTTCTGGCTCCTTCTGACAGGACCCTGGTCTCTACAGCTCTACTTCTTCCTTTTTACTTAGACGTTTTTTCAGTGTTGAAGTACTTTTCAACAGTTTTTGAAGGTTTTGGGCATTGTTTTCCACACAGAAATGCCTTCCCTTTTTGATCCTCGCCCCTCCTGTGGCAAAAAGAAGGCAAAAACAGACTCATTCGGTCTGTATTTTATGTTTGCCTTCTGATCATGATCCTCACACCTGCCAGCATTGCCAGCTCCTCTCCAAAAGAACTTTGAAGGACAGAGAGAGGATTTACCTCTATGGGCTGGTAGAGAGAAGATCTTCCTCCAGAGGCAGGTCACCGCTGAAGGAGAGAGCATCCACAAGTAAGATCCCAGTGTGCTCTCCATCAGCGTCTGGCTCGGAGCCTCGAATCCCTTCTTCAGCATCGAAAACGTGATGAAAAGACCATCGACGGCGGGCTCACCGTCGAGAGAAGACCAGTCGTTGTCGAGGATCACAGGTACGTCGATACCTCCACCGTCGTCGGCCAGGCAGTGATCCCAGTATAAGAATTGGCTTGGTAGTTTGGTTTGCCCTGTTCACATCATGCACTGAGACAGGAACAGACTAATTTGCATGTAGCCAGGTTCTGAGCTGGGATGGTGCAGTGAGCTAAAAAACGGTGATGGATCAAGCCCTGATCTCTTGACTGGGTAAGAGTTTTCTGCATCATTCAGAAACTGTCCATCACCACCCCCTTTTCCAAAAGCGATCTCCGTTGGTGCGGGCTCGCACAATGTCGAGAGACAGGTCTCCGTTGTCGCGGCGGCATTCGACGTCAAGGCATGCTTTGTTGTTGCAGGGTCACCGGCGATCGACATCGAAGCATAGATCTGTCGTCGTCAACCAGGCGATTGTCGACATAGTCAAGCTCCGCCGTTGCATGTTTATCAGCGACCGGCGTAGGAGCATCCCTCTCCGTCTACATCATCCAGACTGTGTTCGGCGTCGAAACAGGTACCATCACCTCCGTCGGCGTAGAGGCGACGTTCGACCTCGAGGTCTAGATCACCTCCGGTGTCACATTCGACGTCGAGGCCAAGGACGTCTACGTCGAGGGATCGTTCGACTTAGAGGAGGATTTCTCCGTCGAACCGGTCATCAGGGAGATCGCTGGCACGCTCGCTCTCAAGAACAAGATCTAGAGGCTCGAGGCATTCTGACTCAATGTCGAGGCATTCAGAAAGACCAACGTTGAGGAGATGTTTAGGATCCAGAGTCTCTCCCATTATGGAGACACAGAGCAGATCAACGTCAAGGCCCTCGCCAGCGACATCTCATTGATCTTCACGCCGGAGGTCGCATTTAAGACAATGGGCTTCTTCGCATTCTATCGGAGGTTCCCCACAGACAATTGCGTCATCTCCCAGTGCATCCATTCATTCCAAAGAACCTGCATGTTTTCCTCCAAGAAGTTCTCAGAGGAGGCAGAGATCCCCTTCGGTGCATCTCTCTCCCAGATGGCTGCAACCCCTACATCTCTGGAAGCCAGCATCGGCAGGTGCTACGCAAAGGGCAGCTGAATACTCAAGCCCGTTGCATAGATCTCCTTTGCAGCGATTGGTGCAAGAAGTGGACAAGTCACCTAACACTCGCACCTGAGAGCACCGGGGGAGATCCCCTGATCGACGGCCTGCACATGGCCATCGCAAAAGGAGGCGTACACCATCTTGGTCGTCATCAACGCACTCATCTAAGAGGGATTACTCTCCCACCCTCACAGATAGTCCGCCTAGCAGAGTGTCACCCATTGACGACGTGAACACTTTCCATGATGTGCTTAACAGGGGGGGCACAGAAGTTGGGCATTGCCATGGCCACTACTCAGACGACTACGTCCATTATCTTTGAGACGCTACATCAAAGATCTGTGTCAAGACAGCTGCTCCCCTTGGTACCGGGGGTCATCGAACCTCTAATGGATGTTTATCTAGCTTCAGCAAAAGCGGCTCCTGCACGTATTTTAAAGAAATACAAGCCGGCTGCATCGGATCCTCTATTTCTGAGATCGGATTTTTCGGAGACTGGGTTCGCCTAATGGCGATGTCGTATGTCGAAATAGTTCTGTTTACTTGCCCGCAGGTTGAGGGGATGGGCTTGCTATTCTAATCATGTGCTTAGGACTATTGATGAGAATTCCCTGGAAGAGAAGATTTGTTACTTACCTGTAATCCTAGTTCTCTTCCAGGGGTATCCCATTCAAAGTCATAAGCAACCCACCGCCTCCCGGGCAAGTGAACATGATACGTACATCGGTTTTCTAAAATGGTCTGTGGTTATCCGCAAAGAACTGACCTAACTGTCACCCCTGAGGCATGATGGGAGCTAGGGGTTGTGGCTGCCTTATAATTGCACGGTGCCAGTTTATTGTTACTGTTTATGTGGGTTAGCTTTTCAGCTTTCTACACTGATGTTTCCTCTACAATGCAGCCTATGTGCTAACAATGTTTTCACTTTCCTTGCAGGATTACATTTTCTGCTGTATAATAAAGCAATTTTCAAAGGCTTTCTTTCTCTCTGCTTTATTGGGATGCATTTATGTGCAAAGACTTCTCTTGCAGCATTGTTCAGCATGCCTAAGGAAGGCTGTGTTGTATGCTTTTATGTGTGTGTATATATACATATATGTAGAGCTACATATATGGTTTTTCACATATATGATGTTTCCGGGGTCCCGCGCATGAGCGGGAATATTCATGTGCTTATGACTTTGATGAGGATACCCCTGGAAGAGAACTAGGATTGCAGGCAAGTAACTAATCCGTTTAAGCCTTTCTACCAAGCATCAAAGGGAGACTAGTAAAACTCAGACAACACCCCTGCTATGTAATATTGCAACAAGAAGGGTGGAGTGAGGTCTTTGGTCCTGGGACAGAAGCCTCTGCATCTGTGGAAGTGGCTGGCTTGTCAGGCCATTTGTCTAGTTGTCAACCATATGGCGGGACCGCTGAACGCCAGGGTGACCGGTCTTTGACGCCCAACGGATCACTAATGGCAGCTGCACTCTGAGGAAGCACAGGGCATTTTCCTTCTATGTTATGTGTACTTGTAAAATGCTGCATCTTGTCCAGGATGGTATTCTCAAACTGATGAATAAGTGCTGGGAGGTTCTGTCCCTTTAGGGTCCTATGTAAAGAGCCACATTTTCAGTTTATTTCTGAATTATATGATTCAGCTGTTGGCTCGGATATGAACATGGAGTACGTTCCTTGCTTTAGGAGTCGGGTATGAGAAGGTGCAGCTGTCTGCTCTGGCTGCTTGGTTGCTGGTTACAGTGGTGAGCAGGTGGTTTGCTGAGCGGATGTGTCTAGTGAGGGTGTAGAAGATAAAGCAGTTCTTCAAACGTGTGAGGTTTAAATTGTGTAGAGTTTTGTGTGTGAGTAATTTGAACACTAATGTTTGTGTTTGGGGAGTCAGTAGAGGTCTCAGAGGTAGGTGATGTGGGTACATGTAGGGAGGTTGGTTGTGAGTTTTGCTGCTGTATGCAAAATGATCTGGAGCCGCTAGGTGAGCTGGGTGGAAATGTCAACATAGACTGGGTTTCTTTAGTCTACCTTGCTGGTGATGAGTGCTTGGGTCGTTGTTTGGTAGGAGAGTGGAAGCCAGATGAAGATTAACCTAAGACCATAGAGGGTTTGGAAGCAGGAAGAGGTGACAGATATGTCTTGGCTGACTATAGTTTGTTGACCACGCTTCCCTTGTTCTTGGCTTCTCTGCATGTGGTGAGAGTGGAACCAAGTTTGTATGGCCACCAGGCTGAGGACCATAGAGTTGAGTCCTTTCTGAATAGTACTACCTCCGCCTTGCCAGAGTTGAGGTTGAGTACATTTATTTTAGTCAGAGGGCAACTTCTGACATGAACTTTGCTTGGGTGTTGGTGTCCCTGGGGAGGTAGAGGATGAGTTGTCATCTATATATGAGATGTTGATTCCAAAGGTTTGCATCATGCTGGTTTTTGCGGCCATGTAAATATTGAAGAGCGCCGGGTGTGAGTGATCATTCCTAGGGGACTCTGCACATCAGCTCGTTGGGCTTGGAAGTGTAGGGAGCTAGCTGATGTGTGTGTGTGTTCGGTGAGAAAGGATCTAATCTATTGAATGACTGTTCTACAAATTCCTGACTGTGGAGGCGTTGGTTAAGGACAACATGGGGGACTGTATCGAGACAATATTGAAAGTTCAGAGAGGTTGAGGAGGTCCCTTGTTTGCTGTTTCACTGGATTAAAGTTAGCCTGGCTGATGAGGCGTGATACCACAAAACGGGTCCCAGGATGCTTGTTTTTGGTCCAAGGAGGACCTGGCTTGGCAGTTTGGGCTGGACAGTTTCCTTGAGGAGCAGGGTCAAGATTGATTTGCTTATGTTTGGGTCCCAATTGGGGTGACGTAGTGAGTAAAATAAAGATGGATTTAGCCCAGATCTCCTGACTGGGGGTGAGTGTTTGATTTATTCAACATTCCGTCCATCATTTGTTGCTGCAGCACTGTATAGGTTAGCCTGCCTACAAACCCCTTATTGACCAATGGCATTGGTATCTATTCACTAAGTGAATAATCTGCAGTTGGCAGTATCCATCATAAGAATGTTACTTATCTTTGAAAACGCTCGTCCTGATGTATACTTCTAATTGCAGATTCCCCACTGCCCTCCCATCATTGCCTTCTGTGGAAACATCCGTCTCCTATGACGTTCCTAAGTTGGAGATCTGCACACTGGTCAAGCTAATTTGCCCCTGGGCTCTGCATCCGATAGTGCAGGGAAGCATTTTAAAGAAACTGATGTCAGACCTCCTGGGTAGAGCTGATATGTGACCCTGCTAGTCGGTTCTGATGTGGAACGACGTCTGTCCAGAGGTGTACGACGCCACCTACCAGCACGCAGGAGTACTGCTTTTAAGTTTCCAAATCCACTCTGACCTATAGGAGCATATTTTCAAGGTGAGGACTCTGCGGTTAGATGGAGTATGAACCAGAAAGCGCATTAACAAACATGGGTAACCTTTTCATTTAATTTTCTCTAAAGGTGAAGAATATAGTATCTATATTACACTGGGCACACCTTTCTAGCCTATTTGCTCTCCCAATGGTGTTCATGTCATAGGAGTATCACAATTAGGTTCAACAGATCTAGGGAAGTCTCATCCTCCCATCATATTCCTTACTGTAGTAGTTGGCCACGCATTGTTCTTATGGTTATAAGAATCGATCTATTCTTGGTCTCCTATGCTGTATGCATTGCATAAGATGGTGTTTGCCTGTGCATATCCTGTCCAAAAGAACTTTTTGCTAAATCAGTTTATGGTCTAAGCATTTCTTTATTGCTTTATATGCAACGTAGGAGGGTTATAGCTTGGCTTGGCTTGGCTTCGGTTGTGAACCCGCTATGCTGTTGGGGGTCAAGCTGTAACTTGGTAAGCATAGGAAGGCTCACATTGGTCTGTGGTTTCCTGTTCACTTTCAGAGGGGACCTGGCCATGCTCTTCCGGCTTGACCATCTATTTTGGGATGGGGCAAAGACAGTGTATGGTTGATCCCTGTCTGTAATGGCACGAAGGAGCGAAATAACGATGGACTGGAATGCGGCCAGAGTGATTGCAAGTGTCTGAGATTAATTTAGGCGTTCCATTGATCACTTTTTGTGTTGTATGTATGCTCTAAATAAGGAACTAATAGCCCTGTCAGCTTTTAATGTCTTTGGAATGTCTCATCACTTTTAGGGTGTTCTTTCATAATTTTTTCCAGAGATGGTAAAGCAATGCAGAACACACAATGATGCCAGTCATGTTTTATTCGCTGCCTTTTATGTCAGTCAGAGCTTCCTCATCATTCAACAAACTGAAGCTAATGCAGATCATATTATACTGCTTTTCCAGTCAGTTTATTGCCTCCTGTGTCCTTTTAGGAATGTAATCTTAGTCTTGAGTGTAGCATCCAATGAGTAGCGTGTCCTCCACTAGCTCCTTCTCTTACCACCTTTCATGCCCGTGTCCCCATCTTGCAGTTGTTTGACCTGGTCTACAGAGAAGAGACGCTGCTGAACGTGATCAAGAGTGTCACCAGGAACGGTCGCTCCATCATCCTGACGGCGGTGCTAGCTCTCATTCTGGTCTACCTCTTCTCCATCGTGGGGTACCTCTTCTTCAAAGAAGATTTTATTTTAGAAGTCGACAAGATACCTGATGAAACTGTGATACCAGGTAAAAATGGATGTAGAAAGTTCGCACCGTAGCCTCGTTAATTCATTTATTTTTGGCACTAAGGAATAGAAAAAGGTGTTCTGGTGCTTAGTGTACGGCCATGCAGTACATATGTTAAATATTCTATGTAGTAATGAAGCACAGGACAATCAGCTAAAATTATTTTTCAATCCAATTAAGTTTACCTTTCACTCGCTGCAACTGACTTGTCTGGGCTGCAATAAACCATTTTGGAATGCTTGAGGTGTATCTGTCTGCGTCCTTTAAGGTTTGAGAATTTGAAGATCTTTTGAGGCTGAAATACACCACACAATGTAATTGGTCAATTAAAATGATAGCGGTTTTATTGAATGAAGCAAGCGTTTTATGTTGGCTGCTTCAATTGGGCTTTTTGGGGTAGGTGACCAAACAAGTAGGTAAGTGAGTGACTGCTCCCTGTTCGGATATTATGAGTGGTCAACAAAACTAGGGGGCCGATTCACAGAACTAATTTAAGACAAAATCCTAAACTTACTACTTTTGGTATTCACAGAAGTTAGGATTTTGACTTAAGTTTGTCTTAAGACAGACTTAAGACAACATCCTAACTTAAGTCTGTCTTAAGACAAACTCAAGACAAATCCTAACTTCTGTGAATACCAAAAGTAGTAAGTTTAGGATTTTGTCTTAAGTTAGTTTTGTGAATCGGGCCCTACAAGAGAAGGCCTCAATGACTTTTAGAGGAAGGGTGCACAATCTGTCCAATGGAATGAAGTACTGAGACTGAACTTAGCTCATAACATTCGCTGAAGCCTAACACTACCCTCAAACTCCGCTTAATCTCCACATTTCTCAGCAGGGCTCGCTTAGAGGGTCACATTAGAGTTGATGGTGCAAGAGCTGATAGTTAGTGGAACATAGCTGTGAGCGCACCCCGCCTTTTCCCCTACAATTTATATTTTTGGGGTTTGTTGTGGAAGAGTGCTTTTGGAAGTCTTTTCTTCAGGCCTCCGAAGCCTGCTGAGTCTTTGCCTCTGGCGTGTGCAGTCCTGTGATGCCCTAGGAATGCATGTCCTCACTAAGGCCTTTGGAAGTATTACGTAGAGCGCATAAGACCTGGATTGGGCTTCTTCCTGCCTATAGGTCGAAGCCTCCAACATCAAGAGGGTGAGCATGAAATTACCCTTGGATGTGGAGGGCAACATTGATTTCAGAGAGCTTGCGACTCCTGCCGGACAGCAAATCTCGCAATAGTGGGAGACCTGAGCTTTCGCTGGAGTTTGACTTGTACAGATTTTTTATTTTTTATTTCCTGAGTTGTAGAAAATAGTGTGTATTTGGACTTATCAGATATTTAAAGCACTTTCAGATATTTACATCGGTGCTGAACTACGGACAAACACATGGTTGGTTGATGTATTTAATAAATATGCTGTTAGTTTTCCACTAAATTCTGTTGACTCCAGTTTTGCGCATGCCACGTGTTGGTTGAGGTGGTTGTGGCAGGTCCTCAACATGTGTTTTTTAAATTAGCATCATATGGTCTGTCTTTTTCTGAACTCGGCATGTTCATTGTCCCCCTCCACCCTGTTTCTTTTTCAGAAGCTGGTACAAGTCTAACAGAAGAATTTCTTTATTCTGAGACATGTCGGCCTGGAGCTGGGGAAAATTGCACTTCCAGTGACCCGCCCTATGGTGAGAACGTCTCATAGAAGGGTGGAGTTTATTTCTGTGTTTGCAACTGTTTGTGCTTTCAAAGTTTGAGTATTCTTGATTGCCCATCGAGATTCAAGGCTTACAGATGTGGCACCTAACATCCTAATGACGTAATGTGTATTTGTAAAGAGCACTTTCACCCAAGGGTGTCTTGGCGCTAAATAACAGATGTTTATTGCAACCCAACTCAATGGTACTCATTTTATCGACCTCAGAAGGTTGAAAGGCTGAGCGGACATGCTGGGATTTGAACTTGTGACCATGAGGTCCAACACAGGCACCTACTCTTGATCCATTAGTCCACTAAGCCACAGACTCAGCTCGGGTGATGACTATCCACCCTCTCCAGAGACAGCATATGGAATTAATTCAGGGGATATTTATGCAAACTAAATGCTAGTCTCTAAATACAAAACGTTCCTCATAAAAACGGGTCGGCAACGCACTGTACATTTTTTTCATTTAACTGTGAGGCTCACTGATGCCCAGTGATTATATGGCTGCAATGCAAGTCATTAATGCAAAAGGCATCTTAGTTAGGAAACATTATACATATCGAGGAATTTCATGTAGAATTTCCTTGTTATCCCGAGGGTCTCATGCTGTGGGTTATATAGTCACCTGAAACCAGGGGCGTAGCTTGGTCAGTAAGATTGTGGGTGTGTGAACATCAGATTTTCCAACAATCACGCTGGCCTATAATGTTAAAATACATTATATGACAAACAGGGTGCATGAGGGGCTAAGGGTCAGTGAAAAGGGAGAGGAATGCGGATTGTCAGGAGTACAAAATGAGAAAACACTATTTTGTAAAATAACCAACACTTTTGAGGACTTTCAAAACTGTGGGTGCGTTTTTGTTCGTAAAAATTCCTGGTGAAATCAGACAGACCCCTCACCGTACCGGACTGAAAGCAGTTGTACCCAACTATTTACCAGAAAATACATTTGTTAATGGGGTGTATCCCCCACCCTTGAAGCTACACCCCTGCCTAAAACAAGCATGCCTCGACCTTTCTTAAAATAGTCTAAGTAGATGGACACCTTTCTTAGATGCCATCCTAAACAGTCTCAGTTTCAGCACTCCACTTTGATCTCCTGTTTGGAGTTACAAATTGTGAGAAAGTCCCCAAAATAGACGGTTTTTAGGTGTTTTGTAGTTTTGTATAGCGCCACACCACCACGAGACAGTGCACACATACAGCAGTACAAGTGCAACAGAAACATCCCAGAAATATAGACCCACTAACCACTGAGCCTCCGAGGGTGAGAGTCGTGAATGAAAATTGACACAGCCCACCTTTGTCCAAGCCGATATCTACTCCTCTCCCCTGATGCCACTGCAGCGAAAGACTTTTTTCTTATTTACACTTTATTTTAGGAGTCAACCGTGCTAGCTTGGTTTCGCCTTGTACATACAGTACACTGTAAACGATAAGGCTTCATGTGTTTGGGCAGAGATTCAAGACTTCTCTGCCTCTTCATGCTTTCCGAACGCTCTCAAAATTAGACCCTCATCTCTTGGAGCTTGACCTGGTTTTGCACCGCCAAGTGTATCTGTCCTGTGACCCCTTCAGCCAGCCTTGCCTTTTTCACTGTGGACACATTACATTTTAGGACTTGTAATAGTTTATCTTTCACAGTTGAAAGTATTGGCCCTGCATTCCCTGCATACAAAGTGCCATTAAATAAGATATCTCTAGTTGAAGATGTCAGACTTGACATGGAGCCGCCTGACCCCTATGCATAGCCTGGCTTGCAAGGTATGCTGCGAATGAGTGAGGCTGTAGAGCTCAGCCCACCGCTGGCTTAGTAGGTGTCTTTTGAATACATTGGAAACAGCTTGACAAAGCTGTCTTTTAGAACCCTAATTCTTATCCTTACCCACTGACACCTCCACTGAAAATGGTTCCATTCCATATATTTTAGTCCCAGAACATTGCAGTATATAGTCATCATTTGATTGGCTGTAATCCCCAAAAGCAGCATCTGAAAGAAACACGTAGTGATAGATTCCTTACCTTTAAATTACCCCCCAGGCGTCAGACTGTACCCGGAAAGTTTTTTTCGTCAGCAGTACCCCTGCGCGTCGGTAGGCGTCATGCAGTTCCGCGGGCGTCGGCGCAGGGATGACTTTACTGGAGCTACTTAGACGCGCCTACTCGCGCTGACATCAGTTCTTTCTTTTTCTGCGCCAGCAAGCGCAGATCCGGGAAAGGCAAGTACCCCCAGTCAATTTTTGACCGAGTTTTTCGAGGCCTTTTACCTCATCTTTTCGAGTCAATCGACTCCTGGTGCCCGGTTTCAAGAACTGTGGGGACTGTCATCGCATAATGTCGGTGATGGACCCCCACCGTGTGTGTCTACTGCCTGGGGCGTGACCACGACCCAGAGTCATGCCCCGACTGCTGGGCCATGGCCCCGAAGACTTTGCAGGAGCGGTCCCGAACGTTGCTTGAAGTCCGGCAGTCGGCTCCGTGCCGCTCGAGGTCCCGGTCCCGTGGGAGGTCGAGGGACCGGTCGCCATTACCATTCTTCTGGATCGAAGTCTTCACACTCTGGGTCAGGTAAGTCGAAGCATTCCAAAAAGAAGTCGAAGAAGCATAGTCGCTCTGTTGCGGCTGAGGGTGCGGGCGGTGCCACCCCCGCGGCTCCGGCAGAGCCTACGACGTCTCCTTCAGTCTACCCCCCTTTCTGTGAGCGGGGGCGACGCCTGCACAGGTGCAAGAGTTCCTTGCTGCCATAGCCTGACTCTTTTGCCGTCTCGCCCCACCGGTGCGCCTGCGGGCCCGACAGGGGGGGTCCTGCTTTACCATAGCCGGCGGCCCCGGTGTCACCGGCGGCTCTGGCCCCTATGCCGCAGGCCCCACAGGGAACAATGATCAGACCCTGATCGACATCGGTCGACCTCATACACCTCCACCGGCGCCGATCTCCCAGGCACCTCTTTCGACATCACCCGCTCCTCGGGACGACGTCGTCCCCAGGTTCGGCCTGGACACTGCGCCGGATTGGCTGTCCGACGCCGATACCGACGGGGCCCTTAACCCCTTGGGTGCTGATGACGGCCCCCGTCCGTCATGCACTGCGGTGGGCGTGTGCTGATGACGGCGGGGGGCTGTCATGAACCCGCCCACTACGGAAAACGCCGCACAGGCACAGAATCGCGGCCGCGCCTAAGGGGTTAACCCCTTATGTCTGTCCTCCTTATTTTGAGCCTGTTCCACAAGCTTCGGAGGAAGGGGAGGACTGGGAGGGGGCTGAGGACCCTCTAGCACAGGACTGTGCTTATGATGAGGACTGGGCAGAGGATTTAAGAGATGCCAGTGGTCTTGACTGCTCACCTGACCTTCCCATGCTGTCTCCTCCTACCGTGGCTACGGAGGAGGGAGCCAGTTACGCAGTGGTGTTGCGTAGCTCCCTATGGTGGCTGTCGGGACTAACATCCTGACAGAAGTGCTCCAACCAGCTCTTTGGAGCCCTTGTTGCCTTTTAATGAAGCACTTTCAGATTTTCTTTAGGGCACCTGGTCCAGGCCCAACACAGGGGCTCCTGTGGATAGAAACGTGGCCCGTTGCCATTTCCCGGCTCTGGGCGACACCCCTCTTCCTTACCCAAAACCCCACCCCTGAGAGCTTGGTTGTCCAAACCTCAACTTCCCAGAGCTCGTTCCCTACCGCACCTCCGGATAGGGAATCCAAGAAGCCGGATCAGCTTGGCAAGAAGCTGTTTTCATCTGCCAGCTTAGGACTGCGGTCGATTAACACTGCATGCCTCTTGGGCAGTCATACCCACTCTCTGTGGGACACGGTTGCGCAGGTGCTGCCCAACTGCCTGGAGGAGGCCCAGGCAGTTCTTTCCCAGGTGATTGCGGCCAGGAGAGACGCAGCGAAGTTCACCATATGTTGTGGGGTGGATACCGCCGACTCACCGGGCAGGTAGATTTCCACGATGGTGGAGCTTGGCATGCCTGGTTGAGAACAACTGGCTTCTCCGGGGATGTCCAGAAAACCTTGATGGACATGCCCTTTGATGGCATTCGCCTTTTTGGCAACAAGGCAGACAGTGCGTTGGAGCGCTAAAAGGACTCCCAGGCTACGGCCATATCCTTGAGCCTGTCGGCCGTTCGGCCTCCTCTGCCTTCTGCTTTTCGCTCCTTTCGTGGCCACGGAAGGGGCGCCCTACAGCATTCGCAGAGCCACAGGCCACAGCAGCAACAACCTCAGCTTGGCCCCTGACGTGGGAACCTTCGAGGCGGTTCAGGGGGGCGGGTCAGTCCACCACCACCCCTGCAGCATCCACTTCCAAGCCTCCCTAGTCAGATCTTTCAGGCCAATCAGATGCAAGTGGGTGGACGCATACGCAATCATCTTCACCACTAGCGCGACATCACTTCGGACAAGTGGGTACTGCAAATTGTCTGAAGGGGCTACTCCCTCCCCTTCGAGACAACCCCTTTAGGCATGGCATGTTAGTGCTATTGTATGTCTGGGGATCACTTGGCATTTCTCCAGCAGGAAGTTGTGGCCCTCTTGGCCATTGGGGGGATAGAGCACGTTCTGACGCCAGAAGTAGGTCGTGGTTGTTAATCCCACTACTTTCTGGTTCCAAAGAAGGACAAGGGCCTGCGTCCTATCTTAGTCCTTCGAAACGTCAATCGCTTCCTTCGGAAGGAGAAGTTCAAGATGCTCACACTTGCTCAGGTCTGGTCTGCCCTGGACCTGCAAGACTGGATGGTGGCGTTGGACTTGTAGTTTGCATATTTTCATAGTCCCGTCCTGCCTGCCCACAGGCGCTACCTGTGATTCACGGTAGGCCAAGAGCATTTTCAGTTCACTTTGCTCCCCATTGGCCTTACCAGCGCCCCTTGGGTGTTCACGAAAGTGATGGCGGTGGTCGCAGCTCATCTGCGCAGGTCAGGGATTTCAGTCTCCCCCTATCTCGACCACTGGCTGTTGAAGGCGGGCTCGCCCCAGGCAGTTGTCTCCCACCTCCAGACTACGACCGACCTCCTGCATTCGCTGGGGTTTTGCATCAATGTGCTGAAGTCGCACCTGATTCCCTCGCAAAAGCTCCTTTTCATCAGAGCGGTTCTGGACTCTGCGTGGTTTCGGGTCTATCCACCCGAACAGCGAGTCCGGGACATTCAAGCTATGATTGCAATCTTTCAGCCTCTGTCCCGGATTCAGTCAGGATGACCCTCCGGCTTCTGGACTTGATGGCCTCCTGCATCCTGCTTGTGGATCATGCCAGATGGCATATCCGGGCTCTGCAGTGGGACCTGAAGTTCCAGTGGGCACAGCATCATGGAAACCTGTCCGATCACGTCCAGCTCTCGGAGGGCACTGCACGACAATTGCAGTGGTGGCTCACGAACCGCGATTGGGTCAAAGGCAGATCCCTCTCCCTTCCCCAACCGGAACATACAGTTGTGACGGATGCGTCCCTTCTGGGATGGGGCGGCCACATGGGAGAGGTGGAGATCAGCGGCCTCTGGTCTCTGGCGGAGTCCAGGCTACACATCAACCTGCTGGAGCTTTGGGCGATCCGACTTGCACTGAAGACATTCCTCCCCTCTGTCATTAAGAGTAGTGCAGGTGTTCACGGACAACACCAACGCCATGTGGTATTGCAACAAACAGGGAGGGGTGGGGTCCTGGACCATATGTCAGGAGGCTCTGCGCCTCTGGACATGGGTGGAACATCAGGGCATGTCCCTGGTGGTTCAACACCTAGCAGGTTCTCTGAACGCCAGGGCGGACAAACTCAGCTGCCGGTGCATGATGGATCACGAATGGTGTCTGAACTCGGACGTGGCGCAAGGTATCTTTCAACAGTGGGGAGAGCCTTGGTTCGATCTATTCGCCACCGAAGAGAACTCGCAATGTCATCAGTTTTACGCGTTGGAATTTCCAAGGCGGCACTCGCTCGGCGACGCTTTTAGTCGTGAGTGGAGTTGCGGCTGTTACTCCAGTATTGGAACTTTCATAGATTCCCATTGCTTGTATCATTCCCCGTCGTCGGAATGGGAGCCTCTGTAATAATATATATATATATATATATATATATATATATATATATATATATATATATATATATATATATATTACCTACTGGCTATCGCCAGTAGGTATATATAGTTAGAATTTTTTCCCTATGGGACTTTTGAAAATTCTATGTCTAATAACTTTGGCGTTTGTGGACGGAATCGGCTGAAATTTTCAGGAAAATGGCACATTTTGTTTCTGAGCAGCCCCTGGAAATTTGGTGGGGTTTCGTCAAGGGGGGGCTGAGAAAAAAGGGGGGTCCCAAAACGCGTTTTTTGCATTGAGTTTTCCATAGGGCGGTTGGACTCACTTTTAGCTCGAACGGCTGAATGGATTTGCACGAAACTTGGCAAAATTGTAGGGACTGTTAGCCCGATGTGCCTTTGCTAGGTCTCAATATATGTGCTCCAGTAGTTTTTGAGAAATTAACGTTCAAACCAAGATATATATCTGTAACAGCGCTCTGGGCAGCGATCCGGTCCGCTTACTTTTCGCTTATCGGAACTTTGCGCGCAGAAAGCTGATTGGCTCTCCGGTGTCTGTCAACATTCTAAACAGTCCGGAGCGGACGCCATCTTGTCTCTCGGTAGGATCGAGAGAGAAGAAGAGGTGGAAAACGAAGGGGGAATTTAATGAAAGGGGGCAAGGTATCCCCCTCTTGACCCCCTAGGAATGTTGTTGGGGTTATTAAAGGGTCCCGTGGGGAAAATAAAAAAAAAATGATTTTTCACGGTAGAAGCGCGGCCGCGAACTGGTAGCGAAACGGGAATTCGCCATTTTGTGCTTCGTAAATTAAATTACTAGTTATAAGTGGGTGCGGGAGACGTATCCTAATCCCCTATGTTTCCTGAGGGTGGGTGAGGAGGCTGATATATGTTGATACATCTCTTCCAGCGGCTGTGCGTGAGCTTTTTTTTTTTTTTTGCTGCGTGACAGTCCGGAGCGGCCGCCATCTTGTCTCTCGGTAGGATCGAGAGAGAAGAAAAGGTGAAAAACTAAGGGGGAATTTAATGAAAGGGGGCAAGGTATCCCCCTCTTGACCCCCTAGGAATGTTGTTGGGGTTATTAAAGGGTCCCGTGGGGAAAATAAAAAAAAAATGATTTTTCACGGTAGAAGCGCTTCACGGGCCGCGAACTGGGCCGCAAACTGGTAGCGAAACGGGAATTCGCCATTTTGTGCTTCGTTAATTAAAGTACTAGGTATAAGGGGGTGCGGGAGACATATCCTAATCCCCTATGTTTCCTGAGGGTGGCTGAGGAGGCTGATATATGTTGATATATCTCTTCCAGCGGCTGCGCCATCTTGCCTTTTTTCGAATGCCACAATTTTGTCGTGCACGGCAGCCATTTTAGATGCCAGGCTGGTCCCAGGCTATCACCTACCCCTGCGGATGTAGTTTATGGCCCCAGCTGTAGAGAATTCAGACATGCCAATCCTCCTGATTCAGGCGTGTGAGTACTGATTTCAGTGCTAGTCTCCCGCCTCCCGATTTCTGCAAGCAAAAACCCGGGGGCATATTACGAACAACTAGCGATAATTTCTGTCTATAACTTGTTTAGAGACAAAAATTATCGCCGCACATCGGCGATTTTTATCGCAGATAAACCTTGCTATTATCGCAGAAAAGTCAGCGATATTCATGTATTATCGACCTAATGCTCTTAGCCATGTTATCCACCTCCCATTGGATAACATGGCTAAGAACTGCTCAGGGCAGGTGTTAGATTTTGGAGATATTCGCGCTTAGCGCGAATATCTCCAAAAGTTGGTAATAGAAGGTAGCGATGTTAGGGACTGTTTCCAGTCGCTAACATCTTGGCACGCCACTTTGCATGTCATTAGTGATAAGTATCACTGACATGCAAAGCCGGGCCCAAGATGGTCGCTATCTCCTTTTAGGTGTCACTAACTGGTGTTAGCGACAGCTTGATAATAGGGAAATAATTTTATCTCCGCTTTCATGGTTTTTAAAGCCAAAAAAGCGGAGATAAACCCCCTTGATAATATGCCCCACGATTCCTTGGGGGTTTCAGCTGACAGGGCTTGGTATTGTGTTACATGGTAATTTTTCCATGAAACGTCAGAGGGTCGATGTAGGGGTTCTAGAAGAGGTGATAAACCATTTAAGCCTCATGAACAAGCGCATGGTCTTTTAAAGATTTGTGAAGTACTCGGGGCGGCGGTGTGTGTGTGCCCTCTTTCAGGAGCGGGCGGGGGGGCACTGCCAGCAACTTGCCAGGTCAGGTAGTGTTCAACACGTGCATCACCCTTTCTCTGCCTGCTATTGCGCTCCATGCTTCGGAAAGGTAAGAAAAAGAACGTGCATTTGAGTTTGAAATGTCCGATCCTGCAGCAGCACACTTCCAAAGCCCACACATGACAATAACCCGATTCAAGGCCCCATTCACCCGTTTTTCAAAAAATAGATAACACTCCAACAAATTAAGGTTATAAAACTTTATTAACTTTTAACGATAATGAACAGAACAAAAACTAAAAACATTTAAACATTTATTAACACAAAAAGCAACAATGGTTAGAAGCTGTCTTTTGTGCGAATAGTCCCAAGGCAGCACAACGTGCAGAGTTCTGGACGGCACCCAGGTGATGTCGCCTGGGTGCCGCACTGGTTTAGGGATCCTACAATGCTGCTCCGAAAATTGGCGTGGGGCGTCCCGGGTGGGGCGGGGGGAGGCCTGGTCAGTAGCGGTCTGTTGTGCGAATAGTCCCAAGGCAGCACAACGTGCAGAGTTCTGGACGGCACCCAGGTGATGTCGCCTGGGTGCCGCACTGGTTTAGGGATCCTACAATGCAGCACAGAAAAACAGCGTGGGGCGTCCCGGGTGGTGCGGGGGGAGGCCTCGTCAGTAGCGGTCTGTGTCCAGTGTCACATGGCTGACACAACATGTACGACAGGCACCCAGGTGATGTCCAGTAAACTGCCGCACTGGTTTTGGTATCCTACAATGCTGCTCCGAAAATTGGCGTGCGGCGGCCCGGGGGGGGGGGGGGGGGGGGGGGGGAGGCGGCGTGAACGGGCCTCCCCAGGTGGCGGCCATCTAGCTGAGTTGCGCTCGCTCTTGCGGCCACAGCGTCTCGCTCACCATGTTGTGGAGTTGCTCCCACTCTTGCAGTGCAGCGATAGGCGGCTGCCACATGGCTGTCAAAATGGCGGACGGCTCTTCGGTTTTGGGCCTGGTCCACTGAAATGGCCCTGGGACACCTTGGAAGTCGGACGCTTGCCTGCTAGGGCTTGGGCTCCATTCTCGAAAAGCGTCCCCTCAGCCGTGAAGATTGTATAAAAGTCTTGGGGGCCCCCGACTCCCGCAGGCTTCCGGTGGGGAGCGGCTGACATGATTGCTCGCGGAATGACCACGACGGAGCCAAGAGATGGTGGTGCTCTCATGCTGACGCCAGCTTCAGTCTGAATGATCCAGAAACAAGGTGGGGCTTTCATCGTTTGGGAAAAAAAAATGTTCTAAACCAATGAAAAGTGTTATTTTTAGGTCATATGACCAAGCCTTCCATCTTTAGGAAACCAAAAGTAAAATGAACCAATGAAAAGTTTTATAAACAAGTCACATGACCTGTTATGCGACATAGGGCTACAAAAAGCGTAGAAAATCCGTTGGCACGTGAGGCGGCGTCAGTAGCGGACCGATGTGCGAATAGGCCGAAGGCAGCACAACGCGCCGAGATCCGGATGGCACCGAGGTGGTGTCCAGCAAATTGCCGCACTGGTGTGGCCATCCTACAATGCTGCGCCGAAAGACGGCGTGTCCAGCTGAATTGCGGTCACTGTTGCGGTACAGTGACTCGAACGCGCCGAGATCCGGATGGCGCCGAGGTGGTGTCCAGCAAATTGCCGTACTGGTGTGGCCATCCTACAATGCTGCGCCGAAAGACGGCGTGTTCAGCTGAGTTCCGGTCACTCTTCCGGCACAGTGACTCGAACGCGCTGAGATCCGGATGGCACCGAGGTGGTGTCCAGCAAGTGGCTGCACTGGTGTGGCCATCCTACAATGCTGCGCCGGAAGTCGGCGTGGGGTGCCCCGTTGGCTTATGAGGTGATGTCAGTAGTGGACTGATGTGTGAATAGGTCGGAACCAGCACAAGGCGCCAAGATCCGAATGGCAAGTCCTGGATGTTGAGTGCCTCAGTTGAGATTTCTGAGCAGTGCTTGTAGAACTGTCTGAAGCTTATTTGCACCTGCTGCAGCTTCACTAGGTCCGGCGGAACTTGTTGCCTTTTCCTTTCTGCTTCTTTTCCTACAATGCGTTTCTTCTGAAGACACGACCAGGTCCCTGAATGTGTGCAGGGGGACGCTATTGAATGAATGAACGCGCCGAGATCTGGATGGCACCGAGGTGGTGTCCAGCAAATTGCCGCACTGGTGTGGCCATCCTACAATGCTGCGCCGAAAGTCGGCGTGGGGTGCCCCGTTGGTTTATGAGGTGATGTCAGTAGCGGACCGATGTGTGAATAGGTCGGAACCAGCACAAGGCGCCCTGCACTGTTGAGCCTTTTTCAATGTCTGTTTTTTGTTCTTTCCCCTCCATCAAAAACAAAACAAAAATACAAGGCGCCAAGATCCGAATGGCAAGTCCTGGATGTTGAGTGCCTCAGTTGAGAGTTCTGAGCAGTGCTTGTAAGACTGTCTGAAGCTTATTTGCACCTGCTGCAGCTTCACTAGGTCCGGCGGAACTTTTTTCCTTTTCCTTTCTGCTTCTTTTCCTACAATGCGTTTCATCTGAAGACACGACCAGGTCCCTGAATGTGTGCAGGGGGACGCTATTGATTGAATGAAAATGGCGGCTTGACACAAAGCTGACTCAAGCGTTACTGTTGGTGCTATACAGACAAAAATTGGTTTTCAGTTTGTACATTCTTCAGGTTTTTTTTTCCATCCAAGTCTGATTGAGAGTTTGTAGAAAAATGGCTTCAGATTTTCCACATACTACTCTTCAACATTCTTCCTAAATGTAACAATGTGAAACTCACTAGGAGAACGGCTGTTTCTGTTTCCTTTCAAAATGCTGCCACCAATATTTTCTGAATGGAAGACACCATCTTGTAACATAAAGGGCCGAAAGGGGTTCTGGTCTGGCCGATGGTTGGTGGAGACATTTTGACTATATCTTGGACCTGCCGGGCCTCGCCCAAAATGGCGCCGGTATAAATGGGACTCGTAACTCTTTGCCCGCAAATGTATATCTAGAAAATGTTATTGTAAGTGGCCCTGTCGTATTTTAATTACAAAATGTACGTCCACCGATTCCGCAACTGTTAGACACCTTTGTTCTTGTCACCTAATGGCCCGCTCGTTACGTTCTTCTACAGTGTAAATGTCTCCTCATCATATACGATTTGAGTTTGCTCCGTGGCCGGCCCACGTGGTTATAGGCCCGTATTTGTATACTGACATTTTCACAATAAAGGTTTTTAAAACAAAACACGGTAGTAGTATTTTCATTTGTAAAGTTTTTACTTTTAGTGACTGTTTTCGAATCAGTAAAAGGCAAGTGAAATAAAGCAGTCCAATTACATGACGGATAAAAGGTATAATATGTAGGAACGCAGTAAAGATAAATGGTCAAGGGCAGTTGTGTTTTTCATGTCTGCAACATAAAGTGATCGATAAGAATCTGATAATCAGGCGTATCGGCGACTAAGACAGCAGGCCGAATCTCTTTTACTCAACGGCTCCGTCATGGAAGGAAGAAACGCCCTTTTTCTCGAAAAAGGAATATATTTTACTTGCAAGACAGTTGTAAATTTTCCGGGAAAGTACATTAGCCTGGAATATTATAACATATGTTTGAAAAAAAAATATTGTTCGAAAATAATAAAAAGCGTAATTTTTAGGTCATATGACCAAGCTTTTCATCATTAAATTAACAAAAGTAAAATGAACCAATGAAAAGTTTTATTAACAAGTCACATGACCTGTTATGCTTACGTTACGCGCTGCGCGCCGCGCCTCGGATCACTTCCGGGTGCGCTAACGCGGCGTGTCATAAAACGCATTACGCGACAACGTAGGTCAAGAATATAGTCTAAATGTCTCCACCAACCAGCGTTCAGAACACAACCCCTTTCAGCAGTCCAAAAAGTTCTGTTAAATGACAACAGAGGGGACAGGCAACAAGAACCATCAGTCAAAGAGGGGAGGGCAAGTTCTTCTCTTCCGGGTCATGTTGGGGCGCTACCGGAACTGATCGAATTGGTAGTCTACAGTGTTTCTGGATGTTTCAGACTAAAGCTGGCGTCAGCATGAGACCACTACCATCTCGTAGCTCCGTCGTGGCCATTCCACGAGCAATCATGGCAGCCGCTCCCCACCAGAAGCCTGCGGGAGTCGGAGGCCCCCAAGACTTTTGTAGAATCTTCACGGCTGAGGGGACGCTTTTCGAGAATGGGACCCAAGCCCTAGCAGACAAGCGTCCGAGTTCCAAGGTGTCCCAGGGCCATTTTAGTGGACCAGGCCCAAAACCGAAGAGCCGGCCGCCATTTTGAGAGTCCTGTGGCAGCCGCCTATCGCTGCACCGCAAGAGCGGGCGCATCTCAACTACATGGTGAGCGAGACGCTGTAGTCGCAAGAGCGGGCGGAAAACAGCTGAATGGCGGAAGAGGCACAGTGTAGCAAAAGCGGGCGGAATGGCAACTAAAACGATAAAGGGGCGCCTCACTACAGCTTGTCTTCAGGTCAAACGGATTGTGGGACAAGGTCCAGAATTGAAGAGTCATCAAAAGGCAAAAAGTACCGCCGGACCCCGAGAGCCGGCCGCCTATGTCGGGGGCGATCTCAGGCTACACCAGTGCTATAAGACTTGGGGAGGGTGTCGGAGCCAAGCGTCTTCTCCGAGTCCATGGCCATCACAGCGCCCCTCAGGGGCCTCCGTCAAGCTGTTTAGGAAGGTAACATATCACATTGTTTTCTAATGCAGTCAGGTCCACAAACGACACTCACTTACTTTGAGAATAGTGAAGCTGCAGTAGGTGGAAATAAGCTTCAGACAGTGTTACAAGCGCTGCTCAGAACTCTTAACTATGGCACCCAACATCCAGAACTTATGCTATTTGAGAATGGCAGTGACATCGAAGCATCTCAGGGACCAAAACCATTAACGTACTTTCACGTATGAAAATCTTACTTGGGGAGGGGGCAGGAGCGAAGCGCCCCCTCCCAGTCAGCGCCACCACACCGTATGTTGAAAATCTGAAGCCATCGTTCTACAAAGTCAACCAAACTTGGATTGAAAAATCTAGAAAAATGTACAAACTGAAAACCAGTTTTGGTCTGCATAGCATCAGTAACAACGCTTGAGTCAGCTTTGTGTCAAGCCGCCATTTTGATTCAACAAAGCACAGGCATTGAAAAAGGTTGAAATTCAGAACTCTAAACTATGGCACCCAACATCCAGGAGCTTGCTATCCGGATCTTGGAGCCTTGTGCTGTTTTCGATCTATTCACACATCGGTCCACTACTGACATCATCTTATAAACCAACGTTATGTAAATAGTTTTTTAATAAAATGTTTTACCCTGTTTCTTTGCTGGTGTGTTGTCTATATTTTTAATATTTGCATAGGGTTTGTCATTATTTTGTGCGGGATGGGTGATGGAGCCGAGCTGTCTTGCAGCCCTCATGGTGTGGAGCTCAGTTCATCTCACTATTTTCGTATTTCTCAAGAAGGGTTGTTCCTAATATTTCTATTTTAGCGAGGTCAAAAAGAGATCCAATTAGTGGCCTACTGATTTTGCTCGATTACTTTTATTTTTTTACACGATTTTTCACTATCTGCAAAGACTAAACAGAGTATTGCGACTTTGTGCTTGTTTGTAAATAGAGAATGATCCAAAGAGAACCAATTCTAAAACAGTAAATGCTTGGACAACAATCAATCAAATGGAGAGACAAGGAGGTACGACGGATTACAACGGGGGTAAAGGCCTGCGTTAACTACCCTTCTGTATCTGCAAAGAGAGAGTACTACTAAGGCAAAAGAGGGGAGGGGGGGGGGCAGCGTTCAAAGCACATCAGCGTGCATAAATACGAAAATGTTTTTATCTATCACGTACTTGACATTTTAAAGCTTTTCATATTTGCTATTAAAAAACCAATGAAATTCACAGAAAAAACCATAGGTTATAGTGGATATATAGTTAGGAATTTGCATTTACAAAACCTTGAAAATTCAATGAAAAAACCATAGGTTATAGGCCATATATAGTTAGGAATTAGCATTTACAAAACCTTATTTTACTCGCATAAAACCATTGAAATTCCATATATAGTTAGCTAACTATAAGCGCTAACTATATATCGCGCACCCGCAATCCACTGCTGATGATGTCACATATTACATCATTCATGACATGGTCAGTGACATCACTGATGACATCTCAAATGACATCACTGATGACAACTCAAATGATATCAATGATGACATCTCAAATGACATCACTGATGACATCACTGATGACAACTCAAATGACATCACTGATGACATCTCATTTGTCATCACTGATCACATCACTCATGTGATAATACAATGAACCTCTTCAGACTCTAATATAACCTTACATACACTCAGTATAAACAGACACTCACAGACTGTCACTTATCCATGGAGTTACTCACACACCTAGTCAGTCATGCAAAGAATCAATCACACCTCCATTTCCTCAACTATACAGTTATACACATCTTACTTATTCAAACATATAATAACACATATTTACTCTCTTATATAATCCCTGATACAAGCTCACAGTGATCGATACAGCCACTCACACATTCACTGGGTCTTATGTTCAGTTATTTATATATCTCAACTCTCACATGTATTGTGTTTTACATACGTACTTACTTGCACATGTAGCAATGAGAAATCCATTCACTCACCAACACACCCATGCACAGTCAACCGCCCATATAGCTGTTTCCACATGCACTCTTGAACTCATACTCCTAGTGAATCAACTGCTTACACATCTATGCACAGAGTCACGCACCTCCCAGCCACCCACACACACACTCAGCCTCCCATTCAAATATTTGGGCAACCAATCAATAACCCATATGGCCACTCTTATAGCTACTGATCAACACATGCAGCAGCTTACACAACAACAAACATACTGATGCACGAATTAAGACAGTTTAGTCACTAACCCATGTACTCAGTGAGACACATTTAATCACTCACTCATACAGTCAGTCATGCACCTACTAAATTCTTCATCCAGACACTTATACATCCACTCATTCTTCAATATGTGAAACATATTTAAACTTTACAGACACATACAATCACTGGTTGTTTTGATCAGTGATGTCATCAGTGATGTCACTGACCATGTCATGAATGATGTAATATGTGACATCATCAGCAGTGGATTGCGGGTGCGCGATATATAGTTAGCGCTTATAGTTAGCTAACTATATATGGAATTTCAATGGTTTTATGCGAGTAAAATAAGGTTTTGTAAATGCTAATTCCTAACTATATATGGCCTATAACCTATGGTTTTTTCATTGAATTTTCAAGGTTTTGTAAATGCAAATTCCTAACTATATATCCACTATAACCTATGGTTTTTTCTGTGAATATATATATATATATATATATATATATATATATATATATATATATATATATATATACACCTAGGTAAATACACCCTAATAGGTGAAAAAAAAGTAAATAAAAATTAGGCCTAGGCCTCATTATCTTTTGTAGCCTATTGGTGTCATTATGTAAAAAGACCCAAAGTCACCTTAGCAACCAATCAGATCAGCCTCACCCTGTAGAACCTTCCTGAGAAAGCTCAGAGCCTCAGATTTTCTACCGCATCGTTGGTGACAGGGAGTCTCCTTAGAGCTCTGCTCTAACTTCTACTTGAGGTACTGTTTAAACAGTTTTCTAACAGGATTTCTTTCAGCTTTGTCATGGCTGATAAGGAAAAGAAGAGCCTTTTCAGGTCTTGTGCCACTTGTGGCAAAAAACGACTTTATGCTGAAGATCAACATAATGACTGTATATACTGTCTATACCCAGACCATAAGGCAGAGGGGTGTAGTATATGCAGGAGGATGCCAGTGAAAACCCTCTGTGATCGTGAAGGAAGGCTACTTCTGTGGCTAAGGAAGTTGGAAAGGAGGGATGTAGTGGTTTCTGGTGATGAGGAAGATGCCAGATCATCATCTTCTAAGACGTCGTTGAAGAGGGGTGGATCATCTGTGGAGGTTTCAACTGAACCCCCCTCAAAGGCTATGCGTGGGACCTCTGATAGGTCTGGCAAGCCAGGGCCTAACGAATCTCCTCACGTGAGTGTAAAGGAGAGGGAAAGGCAAGCACCACAGGTGCAAAAGGCTAAACTGGATGAGAGCTCGGCTGGGCCTTCCCACCAGGAAAAAGTAGCCAAGTCCTTCAAAAAACCGACTGTAGAGGACTCTACAGTGGTCAAGAAAGACTCTAAAACATCTGAGGTGAATTTTTCTCCTCAGTCGTCGACGAGCCATCCAGCGTCGACGAGGACGTCGACGACTAGAGCGTCGACGAAGACTTCGACGTCGATTCCGTCGACGAAGACTGGATCGACGACAGCGTCGACGACGATAACCACGTCGACGGTTACCACCTCGTCGACGAAGACCATCCCGTCGACGATGACTATTCCGTCGACTGTGGCAATCTCGACGGCGACGATCCCGTCGACGAGCCCGGCGACGAGGACGGCTCCGTCGACGATCCCGTCGACGATGATGAGTCCGTCGACGATGACAGTTCCGTCGACGATCCCGTCGACGGTGAAGGGACTCTCGTCGACGGTCCCGTCGACGACGATTCAAAATAAGGAAATGGTGGATTTGTTTTCAACGCCGTCGACGGCAGGTGCTACGGAAAGCAGCAGAAAGAGGAGGATAACTCCAGATATGACTCCACCTAGAAAGGTGCCTTCACTACCTCCAGCCCTTTTGTTGGATGAAGAGGACTACTCAGAGGAGGAGAATGAGATGTATGGGGATGCATACAGTCCATCTCAGTTGAACCTAAAATACCATGACTCGGACTTAGATGAGGAGTATTATTATCAACAGCAACAGCGACCACAAAGACAGGTCGCATACCAGGAAACCCAACCACAGCAGGGCATGGTAACGATGCCTATGAGTCTTTTGACAGACTTAAGGGCAATGCTGGAGGAGTATAGGAGCAGGCAAGGGTCGCGACCAGTGGAAGGTCAAGCGCAGGTTCAACCGCAGGTGGTGGCAGCTCAGTCAGTACTGCCTGCACAGGAGGAACATGAGAGGGAATATCCTCGGCAGTCGCAAGTCCAAGTGGACACCTCGGATGAGGATGAAACGGGGCAGAACCAGGATCAAGACCCTGATAACGAATGGAACCAGTATATAGCTCCGGATCCGGCTTCACCAGTGCCAGACCCGGTCGACTCTCCTCCGGCGGATGTAGGAGGTTTCTTCAGTTTGATGGAAAGAGCAACGGCACGCTTTAAGCTAACAATGCCTACAACATCTACGGATTGTTTCTTGTAAGATTTTAAAGAGGCATACCGTAAGGCGGTGCGTTCAATTCCCATTGTAGAACACATATGGGAGGAAGGAAAGAAGGTGATGCAGTCCCCAGCGACGGTCATTCCAACTCTACCGCGCTTGGAGAAAAAATATAAAGCTCCTGATGACAGTCCCGCCTGCTTGATTGGACAACCTAGGCCAGACTCGGTCATATCGCAGGCGGCGCAAAAGAAGTCGCGGAATCCTTCGGCCACCCTCACAACTCCACCAGACAAGGAGGGTAGAAGGTTAGACAACGCGAAGAAGCGTTTTTCGTCTATGGCTAGCTTATTGGTCAGAGCGGCGAATACCTTGGCGATCCTAGCAAGATACGACCGCCAGATGTGGAGTGATGTGGCGCACTATGTGGACCTGCTAGCGGATGACCCTAGAGCTGAAGCACAGAAACTTCTAGAGGAAGGGCAACGTTCCTCTTCGGAAGTGATTGACTGCGCGATGGACATCGCCACCATCTCTTTCCGTGCTCTGGGCAGCGCGGTGGTTCTTCGGCGACAAGGGTGGCTGCGAGCGACTTACTTCCGGCCAGAGGTCCAGAATAGGATTTTGGACTTGCCCTTTGATGGGGACATGTTATTTGGGAAACATGTCGATGAGACCCTACAGGGGATAAAGAAAGACACAGAGACAGCAAGGGCTCTGGGAAACCTACAGTATAGGAAAACACCGTTCCGTGGAGCGCGAGGAAGAGGCTTCACTTCATCAAGAGGAGGCTATCAGCAGCAGCGATACTCGCAACAGTCGCAGTCGTACAGACCTCAGTACGGCAATCAGTACTATCAGCGACAGTCGCAATCCCAGTCTTTCTCTCGCCAGAATGCTCGTGGACGACAGGGGCGTCAGGGCAAGGACGCTGGCAAGCGTCAATAGCGGCCTCCTGACTCTGCCAACTGTTCCTCCGCTTCTGGGATCCCCAGTGGGCTGCAGGATTTCGCAACATCTGAGCAGCTGGGAAGATATTACATCGGATCAGTGGGTATTGAACATCATCCGAAATGGGCATACACTAGAATTCCAGGAATTTCCACCTACAAGAGCTCCCCACGCCACTACTTCGAAACATCTAAACCTTCTACAAAAGGAAGTTCAACAAATGCTTCTGAAGGGGGCTATCCAACGTGTTCCCCTATCACAAAGAGGAGAAGATTTCTATTCAAGATTTTTTCTGATCCGCAAAACAAAGCAAAAGTGGCATCCTATCCTGGACTTGAGGGAGCTCAACACCTATCTCATGAAGCTGTTGTTTCGGATGATTTCACTCCAGGACATATTGCGCCTCTTGAACCCAGGCGACTTCATGGCAACATTAGACCTGGAAGATGCCTATTTTCATATCCCGATCCATCCAGCTCACAGACGTTTCCTTCGCTTTACAGTAGGCAAGAGTCACTTCCAGTTCATGGTGCTCCCATTTGGATTAAAGTCCGCTCCTCGGATATTCACAAAGGTGCTGGCCCCGGTAGCAGCATTTCTGAGAAGACAGTCGCTGGAAGTATTCCCGTACTTAGACGACTGGCTGCTGAAGGCTCCAAGCTTACAAGAGGCATCAAAAGCAGTGAACACATGCCTAAACCTCTTTATTCATCTGGGTTTACAACTCAACAAGGAGAAATCGGTTCTTCAGCCGGCAGGTACGGTGAAGTTCTTGGGAGCGATACTCGATACTCGGGTGTGCAAAGCCTTCCCATCGGAAGAGAGACAGATGAAACTCAGGTCGTCAGGCACTCGCTTGCAGAAGAGGAGTTGGATAACAGTCAGGATGTACAAATCTCTTCTAGGGTCGATTTCATCCTGTATTCAATTGATTCCGCACTGCAGGCTGCGAATGCGCCCCTTGCAGGAGGAACTGGACCTTCAGTGGAGACAAGTGGGAGGTTCGTTCGACGACAGGGTGACGGTTACCCAGCAGATGAAACGGTCGGTTTCATGGTGGATGAAAAGATCTCACCTCACTGTGGGACTCAGTTTCAGGGCTACACCGGCTCCTCACGTCATTACCACAGACGCTTCTCTTCAAGGTTGGGGAGCGGTCATGCAAGACCTCCAGGTCAGTGGTCACTGGACTCCGGAAGAACGTCGCTTACATATCAACGTTCTGGAACTAAGAGCTATTCGATTGGCGATGTTAGCTTTCCTCCCAAGGATTACAAGTTCGGCAATCCTGGTGCGGACGGACAACACCACCGCAATGCATTACGTCAACAAGCAGGGAGGCACAAGATCGCCACTGCTGTCACAGGAAGCCCAAATACTGTGGGAATGGGCGATATCGCAGAACATCACGCTCGTGGCAGAACACCTTCCAGGAGTATACAACACGAAGGCGGATACACTAAGCCGCCTGAGAGCAGTCTCGCACGAGTGGGAATTGGAGAGCACAGTGGTCAAGGACATCTTCTTCCGTTGGGGGACCCCAGCGATCGACCTGTTTGCAACACCTTGGAACAAGAAATGCCGGTGTTATGCAAACAGGGAACACCATCGAGGGTCACTGGGGAATGCCCTTTCGATGTCCTGGTCAGGCGCGTTTGTTTACGCCTTTCCGCCATTTCCCCTGATTCCTCGAGTCCTCAAGAAGCTCAAGATGGACAGGTGCAGGATGATACTAATAGCGCCTGCCTGGGCTCGCCAGTTTTGGTACACGGAGTTGCTTCTATCAGAGACACAGCCCATTCATCTGCAACCCAAACAGACACTTCTATCAATGTACAACGGCCAGGTTCTTCACCCGAACCCGCGCTCGCTTCAATTAACAGCTTGGCTCCTGAATACAGAGAGTTTAAGGATTTAAACATCTCAGAAGAATGCAGGAACATCTTGGCACAGGCACGAGCTCCTAGCACTAATAAGACATATAGAGCGAAATGGAAGAGGTTCTATTTGTGGTGCCAGAGAGAAAAAGTACATCCATTCTCTTCAGCTCCGCATCAACTCTTGCCATACATTCTATCGTTGGCACAGGCAGGCCTGGCTCATGCTTCTATCAAGGTCCACTTGGCATCTATTTCCAGGTATAGAAGAACAAGATCGGGCCCTTCTCTATTGTCAGCAAGAGTAATAAAACAATTCCTGAAAGGACTGTTTAGAGTTTTTCCGCCAGTTAGGCCCCCGCCTCCGGTGTGGCACTTGAATGTAGTCCTGGCTCAACTGATGAGACCGCCATTTGAGCCAGTACATAAGGCGGACCTAAAGTTCCTATCCTGGAAAGTGACGCTTCTTTTGGCACTCACCTCTGCAAGGAGAGTAGGAGAGCTTCAGGCTTTAACTATCAAAGAACCCTTCTTGCAGTTCAAGAATGATACATTGATCCTACGAATGAACACCAAGTTCATTCCGAAGGTACCGACAGACTTTCATCTTAACGAACCAGTGGTTTTGAAGTCTTTTTTTCCTCGACCTTCAACCCAAGCTGAGAGGACGCTTCATTCTCTGGACGTTCAGAGATGTCTGAAATTCTATCTACAACGCACAGCTGGATTTCGAAAGACACCCCAGCTGTTTGTGGCTTTCGGAGCCCCAAGGAAAGGATTTCCATTGTCAAAACAAGGGATATCTAGATGGATAACAAGTGCGATCCGTTTCTGCCACCAGGCGGCAGGCAAGCCTTTGCAAGGACAGGTGAAGGCACATTCCACAAGATCAATCTCAGCATCAACAGCACTGTTTGCTGGAGTATCCATAAAGGATATTTGCAGAGCGGCCACCTGGAGCAGTACTCACTCATTCACGAGGCACTACTGCCTGGAGGCGGCTGCAAAGGAGGATTCGGCTGTTGGACAGGCAGTCCTGAGAAATCTCTTCCAATAAGAGGTGAGCTTTCCTCTCTTCCCTCCTCCTGTTTTTTCAAACATTTTGTTTATTATGCTTTGGTTACTACTTTATGGTTGTTATAATCTGTGATATCATTAGTTTGTAATTATGTAACTGTGCACGAAATGTTTGAGGTATGCTAACTGCTATCTACTCTGATACAAGCAATGGGAATCTATGAAAGTTCCAATACTGGAGTAAGAAACAAGTTACTTACCTGTAACTTTAGTTCTCCAGTATTGGTAACTTTCATAGATCACCATGCGGCTAGGTGATTATGTGGCAAAGCAACGGCTACGAAAATCTGAGGCTCTGAGCTTTCTCAGGAAGGTTCTACAGGGTGAGGCTGATCTGATTGGTTGCTAAGGTGACTTTGGGTCTTTTTACATAATGACACCAATAGGCTACAAAAGATAATGAGGCCTAGGCCTAATTTTTTTTTACTTTTTTACACCTATTAGGGTGTATTTACCTAGGTATGTATATATATATATATATATATATATATATATATATATATATATATATATTATTACCGAGGCTCCCATTCTGACGATGGGGAATGATACAAGCAATGGGAATCTATGAAAGTTACCAATACTGGAGAACTAAAGTTACAGGTAAGTAACTTGTTTATTTTACGTCTTTCCGCCTATACCACTTCAGCCCGGAGTGCTGAAGAAAATCAGGCGCGACCGGGCCCAAGTTATTTTTGTGGCTCTGGACTGTGCGCGAAGGGTATGGTATCCCAAGCTACTCGGTATGAGCATCGATCCCCCGATCCATCTGCCTCTTCGGGAGGATCTTCTGTCGCAGCAGCAGGAGACGGTCTTCCACCCGAACCTTTCCAGCCTCCACCTCCTTGCGTGGAGATTGAGCGGCGGCAGTGGACTTCTTTCGACCTGCCTCCCAAAGTCTGTAATGTTATCTTGGCAGCCAGGCGTCCATCCACAAAAACGGTATACGCCTGCTGGTGGAATAAATGTGTGGCATGGTGCACAGCAAAGGCTGTGGATCCCCTTTCTGCCCCTCTTTCAGAGGTTCTTCTTTTTCTTCTCTCTTTGGCCCAGCAGGGCTCTGCTCTGGGTACTCAAGGGCTATCTCTCGGCCATATCTGCCTTTATAAGGCTCCCAGATCAACCTTCACTTTTCAAGTCCCCTGTTGTAAATAGATTCTTAAAAGGCATCACGCACATGTTTCCTCCTGTTCTTTCGTGATGCCTCAGTGGGACTTGAATTTAGTGCTTACTTTTCTAATGTGCGCTCTCTTTGAGCCACTTCATAATTGCCCTCTTCGTCTTCTAACTCTAAAAACTGCTCTCCTGGTGGCAATCACCTCTGCCAGAAGAGTGAGTGAGCTCCAGACTCTTTCTTTTAAGTATCCTTTCCTCTCTGTCCATCCGGACAAAGTTGTTCTAAGGACTCATCCTTCCTTTCTGCCAAAGGTTGTCACTGACTTTCACATCGGGCAGACCATCATTTTGCTCTCCTTCTTTCCGCCTCCGCATCCGCATGGGTCCAGACAGTGAAGAGAGGCTTCACTGTCTGGACCCAAAACGTGCACTCTTTCTAGCTTAGCCGCACACAACAGTTCCGGGTGGATGACCAGCTCTTTGTTGGCTACGTGGGTGCCAAGAAAGGTCGGGCTGTGCACAAACTGACCATCTCTGTGTGTCATTCTGTGCATACAGGCTTGTTACTCATTGGCTAAAAAGGAGCCCCTGGTGGGGTTGTGCGCCCACTCTACCAGGGCGACGGCAGCCACTACTGCTCTGGGACGAGGAGTTCCCTTGCAGGACATCTGTCAGGCAGCTACTTGGGCTTCGCTGCACACGTTTACCAAGCACTACAGCCTGGACTGCTAAGTCCGGAGAGACTGCTTCTTTGGCCGTTCTGTTCTCCAGGACTTTCTGGTGTGATCTTGGTTCACAGACCCACCACCAGGGTTGGTATTGCTGGGGTATCTATTCTAAGGTAAGGGATCAATCACTACATGTTTCTTTCAGGTGCACAAGTTACTTACCTTCGGTAACGATATATCAGTAAGAAACATTAGTAGTGATTCCTTACCGTCCCACCCATCCTCCCCGTTCTGCGAACTGATTTCTAGAGTTAAGGTCATCCCTTCCAGGGCCCTAGTATCTTAGCACCAGTGCTCAGTATCTTGCATGGCTGTGTTCCTGGCGCGGAAAGTAATGTACATAACTGACGTCGTCGCTCGTGGGAGCATCTAAGTAGCTCCAGCTACATCATCCCGGCGCAAACGACACACGCAGGGCCGCACGACAATGCCTACCGACGCGCAGGGGTACTGCTGATGAAAAAACTTTCGGGATCCAGTCTGACGCCTGGGGGTAATTCTAAGGTAAGGAATCTATCACTACTAATGTTTCTAACAGATATATTGTTACCAAAGGTAAGTAACTTGTGCCTTGATTTGCGTCTAGTTGGAATTCTTAGTAGTTCCTTGAATTCTATAGTTTTTGTTTCCTCTTGAAACGTTGTCCTCCATTTCGCAGACTTCTGTTCTTGTTGGGATTCTTGTCATTACACCTATTCGTTATCTTGGTAGACATTTGCTATGGTGCTCTCCAATATTATTTAATATGTAAACTTACATAATGAACCTTGGCAGCTACTTATCTGACCACCAATGCCAATATCTGCACCAGGATACTGTCACTGGTGATTAGACGCGCTCAACAAATTCACATAACCATGATTCACCAGCTCACACCATTTTATGTTCTGATCACTAATCAATTTGGCTTTTTTGACAGAGCTTTCCTTGAGTGGTGATGAAGAGAATAAGGAGTACACGTGTGACACCCTGCTGATGTGCATTGTCACTGTTCTCAGTCATGGCTTGAGGAGTGGAGGAGGAGTTGGTGATGTGCTCAGAAAACCGTCCAAAGAGGTAAAGAAGTCTGGAAGCTTTCCATGTTCCTTGAAGGGAAATATTTTAGGATGTGTCTCCAAGTCTTGCATTGTGCTCTATCTTATGTCCAGCAATTACATCTCAACAAAAGATGTGCCCTTTTCGGTTACTAGAAGTTTCTGAGGGTTGTTGAGAGATTATTATTATTATTATTATTATTATATTTCTTATATAGCGCCAGAATAGACCCCCGAAGGGGTATCTCCGCGCTTGCCTTGGGAACCCGTCCTGGTTTTTCCCTGTGAGATAGCCCCTACAGGGCATCCCCAAGGTGAAAGCCAGGCATCCCGCCGCGGGGGGGGGCGTTGTGGAGATTAAGCAAGCTTAATGCCCAGAGTTGCAGAGTGTGAACCCATGATTAGGTCAGGCACCGAAGCGAGAATTATCGAGTCCATGGACATTTGAGCTCAAGACCCTGCCGCGTCGGGAATTGAACCCTGGTCCTGGGTATGACCTCTGCTTCAGGGTCTGCCTGCTCTAACCAGTGAGCCACACTTCTCCACAGATTGATCACATCTAAATGCAGTAGCTCAAGTACATCAAAATGCAGTAGCTCAAGTATTTCTACTTTATTCCATGCCTACTGTCATTCCCCATTCAGTCAGAATCTAGCCATAGCCTGTCCAGCCATGAAACCTAAGTTGGCTTGCATCAAAAAAAATGAGAACTTCTGGAATTGGCAAAAGTGCTTGATGTACCTGTTAGTGTTCATGCTTAGTTTCTAAGGCTATCACAGTATTTGTTGCACAAATATGCTTAGTTAAATCTCCCTGCTAGCTCTCAAAACCTGTACGAAGAATTGTTCCATTCAGACCACTATCCACTGTAGGAATTGTTTGGTATTACCAACTTGTTAGTGCCTCTTTGTCTCTTCTTAAAGGCAAAATGAAAGGAATGGGAGGACCAATCTCAAAGGAAGCAGTACATGGACTAAATTGTTTCCTTGTAGTCCTGACTAATCGAGAAACCCACCCTTGACTTATCGAGCTATCCCGAACATTGTGGGAGCATTAGGAGGTTGCTTGACCTGCAGATGTTTGGGTTCAGATCATTTGGCTGTTTTTTAAGATTTAGTAACTTGCTTTAACTGTTCAGTGTTATTTACAAATGATTGTGGATTTGTGCTACAGGAACCCCTCTTTGCTGCTCGAGTCATCTACGATCTTCTGTTTTTCTTCATGGTTATCATCATCGTCCTCAATCTGATCTTTGGCGTCATCATTGACACTTTTGCTGATTTGAGGAGTGAGAAGCAGAAGAAGGAGGAAGTTCTGAAAACAACATGCTTTATCTGTGGTGAGTGGTATACATTCTCTTAAATGCAAATCCGTTTTATGCAGTTTTCAAGTGCGCTCTTTGCACAGTGGTGGAATAACGGAACCTGAAGCTATGAAGGTCTAATCTGTCGGGTAATTGTGCAAAAATCTTTTTTGAGGCAATCTGGAGGATTTAGTCTGATACTGTTGAAGCAGGAAACGTAGGCATTTGTCCAAGTCAAAGAACAACCAGGCGATCCAAACTGTCGCCTTCTCAACCATGAGCACATATGAATGAAAGTGGGATAGATAAAATCTTTTATTGTGCTAGTTAAGTCTTTAACAGCGTCCACAATTGAATACCCCATGTATTCTCTACGACAAGCTGCCACAAGAATGATAAATATCTCCAAGACATTGTTCCGAAAGCACTCTATTAAGCAGTTGCCACCTTCTTCTGAGGATCCCAACAGCTGCAGACCTATCTCCTATCTCTCCTTCTGAAGAAAAATGTTTACATCCCAGCTAGAAGAATTAATTGAATCAAACTTATTGTATGGTGGGCAATCTAGCTTCAGACCAGGAAGCAAGACCGAAACACCAATTACCGACTTCAGAGAAGAGATGCTTTTCTATCCACAGCACTGGTCACTGTGCTGTACTTGTGGCTTACAACACAGTAAACTGTAAGATTTAGATGAATGCCTAGACAAAAGGGCCAATGTCAACGTGGCTGTTCTCCAGTGGTGTCATCTGTTCTTCCCTACAGCAAATAAATCCGAATGGGGTCATCGTCCCGTCCTGGAAACTTGCATGTGTAGCACCCAGTGGGATAACTTTTGTCTGCTGCTTTTAACATTTACAAGAGACTAAGTGTGCTGATCGTCTCACAATGCTGGCAGCTATTCCAAATGTTTTACTGGCTCAGAGAAAATATTTTGAATAATATTTAAATCTAAGTGGTTGGGGATGGGAGTTTAGGTCCAGGCTGCCAGCAAAAGTCAACCCCCTCAACACAAACGGCTACAATTTGAGATCAGGCAGGGCAAATCTGATTTCGCTTAAACAGACCCAGAATGTACAATGGACACTGGCCATCTAGTTTCTCTTTGCACAACTGTTGAACTCATTATGCCTAGACCTGAGCAGTCAACAAAATTGTAATCTCCTCAGAGATGCTTTCACTCCCTTTTCCGAGACCCTGGGAACAACCCTTCCATCTGAAAGAGACAGCCCTGTGCTAAGGACAGCATACTCTGCATTCTAGCTGCCAGCAGTGAAGTTACACCTTTGATCGATACTTGTTGACACAGAGAGGAGAACACCTAAAAATGGAAATGAGGACTGTGAAATGTCTACTCTAGCGATACCTGGCTAATTTCCAAACCAATGCTATGCAAATAAACTTATGTTTGAGTTTCAGTTATTTCTTAGAGTTGAGAGTTAATGTAAAATGGTTAATGTATGAATAAAGGGTGATGTTTGACTCTGAGCTGTTCGGCTTTTTAGTGGAAAAAAATATATATTGAAGGCAATGTTTGCCTTTTAGTCGTATATATGCATAGATTATCTAGCTGTCATTTAGTGGCCATAAAACTTCGAACAAACAAAATGGTATATCCCTATCCTTTCACATCCGACTAGGCAGGTGATGTGAAGCTTTGGTATCTTATGTTCTCAACTACGGCAGGGCCGTGCCTCAGCATAAGATGTAATACAGAAGCGTGTGATAGTGAAGTTAGGGAATGCAGTGAGGTACTATAAGTGGGGTTGTTGGACCATTGACTTGATCCCCATGAATCCTGGGAGAGATCTCAATTAGCAGAAGTGGGTTTTGAGGAAGCTCTAGGCGGACAAGGAGTTCAACAAAGTAGAAAAAAGTGATTAATCAAACATTAACCCCGGGGAATGAGATTACACTGTGTCAAAAACATTGCGGTAGAACAGGTTTAAAGTAAGCCTGACCCAAATGGAGACCACCCGTGCACTCGGGGGATGATGTCACTAGTACACTGCACTCCTTAATTGTTGGTATCTCTGTACACATTGACGACAATTTGGCAGTTTTTCGATAGTGCTGTACTGGGGTGAATATTTGACATTGTTCAGCATTCTGTCCGTCAATTGTTCTTTTTGCATTTGATTTGAAAGAAGCTGTCAACTGGGAACATGATAAAGAGCAAACTTCTTTTAAACACGCCAGAAAGAACGAATCTAGATGGTGACACATGTTGGATACCAAATGTCTTGCGAGAGGCAATTCTGTTCTAGACTTTTAATACCTCACTGTAGTATATTGCCCAAGTGTCAGACTGGATCTTAAAAATGTTAAGCAGTAGCGTGTCAGTAGGTGGTGGTGATCTACTTCAGGTTGGCGACAGAGCTCCTGGATCTTGAGCTGCTTGCAGTCCAAATCCAGTCCAATGTCTTGACAGACGTGCTTCAATCTGGGGTGGCCTTGCCTTAGCCCCTGTTCCCCTTAAATGAAGCCCTCACTGATGTGCTCTTGGGGGCCCTGGCACAACCCTCCACAGGAGATCTTGTACATCAAATAATTGCCTGTTGGCATTGTCCTGCCCCGGGAGAACCAGCCTTACTCTCTCTGCACCCCTTGCTTGAAAGTCTGGTTTTGTACGCCTCAAGGGAATATGAACCCAAGCGTGTTCTCTACCACACCACTGGATAAGGAATCCAAGAGGCTGGACACCTTTGGGGAGCGCATATTCTCTTCCATCAGCCTTCCCATCAGTGATCACCACATGCCCATTGGGCTGATATGTGCATGCATTAGGGATCTCTGTTGTTCAGCTGCTTCGCATGTTTAAGGGGGGGCCGGGCCATCCTCAACCAAGATTTGGTTGACAGCTGAGATGCGGCAATGTTCGCCAGAAGGTGTAGACTGAACACCACACACTCCTAGGGTAGAGCCATGGCTTCTACAGTGACGCTGCATTGTCTCGTCAGGTTGTCCACTGAGTTCTCAGGTGATGCTCAGTCAAAACTGATCAACATGCCTTTCGATGGCTCCTGCCTATTTGCCGATAAAGCCGACTCAACGTTAGAATGGTGTTGCGAGAGTAAGGTCGGTGCCAGATCCCTAGGCAGAGGCGCAACTAGAGCCAAATTTCAGGGAGGGCTAAGAAAAAATTTCGGGGTGGGGGGGCTGAACCTTAAATCTTTAGGCAGAGTGGAGCTGCAGGGCACCCAACAAGGGGCGAAACAACAGCAAGGCCTAATTAACATTCAAATGGCCTTTTAAAGACCTGTGAAACGTTTGGGTGTGGCTGTGTGTGTGCCCGGGATCTGTCTCATTCCGGGCTGCCACACACGACGGGGGGGGCTGAAGCCCGGTGAGTCCAATGGGTGTTGCACCCCTGTCCCTAGAGATGTCTTGATCAAGCCAGCCACAACAGCAGTCACTTTGCCCCTATCGTAGACATGAAAGCGACAGTTTTGGACCAGCCATACATTGTCCAACAGCCTGTTCAGTCCTTTCATTGACGGGGCTGTGGAGCCCAAAGAGGATGCGAAAGCCAGTCCCAACGTGCTGCCTAGTTTTATGCATGTTCGGCTGTTACAACCTCCAAGCCCCTTTAGCATGCCTTCCATCCAGCGCAGACATCCTGTTGGTGTCATATTAGGCACCACCTGCCCAAAAGGTTGTCAGTTACGTTCAGCAAGAGTGTTTATTATCATGCAGAAAGAGTATGCATTACCATGGAAACACCACAGCTTTTCCCACTATCTAAGGAACAGCTCATGAAGGACCATCTCTCCTAACTTGTCACGAAGTGCAAGCTCTTTTGGCCAAAGGACCAATCAAGAGGATGCCTGCACTGAAAGTAGGGAAGGGTTATTCCCTAGTTTTGAGTGCAGAACAAACGAGGCCTCCCCCGGCCCCCCCACCCCCCATACTAGATCTGTGCCGTTCCAACTTCTTTCTGAGGAAAGAGAAATTCAAAATGCTCACATTGACACAAGTTCTGTCTGCCTTGGAATTAGAGACTGGATGGTAACACTAGACATGCAGGATGTGTATTTCCACATCCCGGTCCTGCTGGCCCACAGTCAATACTTGTGGTTCATGGTTGGCCACAAGCATTTCCAGTTCGCTTTGCTCTTCTTTAGCCTTACCAATGCCCCTCAGGTGTTAAAAAAAGAAAATATGGCGGTGGTTGCAGCACATCTGCGGAAGTCAGGGGTTCTAGTCTTCCCCTAAATAGACTGCTGCTTGCTGAAGGCGGGCTCGCCACAGGCAGTCATCACCCCACTCTAGACAATGCCAAACCACCTACTCACTGGGGTTCACTATCAACATGCTAAAGTTGCACCTGATGCTCCGTCTGAGCCATTCTGGAGACAGAAAAAAAGAGATCCTTTCCGCTCTGAACTCCACTGTCTAAAAGCTCCTTCTATTTAACCTCCAAAATGTCCACGTCTGCCGATGATTCACATGTTGACTATATTATAATTTTTATACTTTTTTTTAATAGCCTTGGTAACCTACGTAGTAATGGTTGGACACCACCTCATCCCAGAAAATCTTCGCATCAATAAAACAAGATCAACCATGTTGGGCATGAATGTGATTGAGCATGTTTGCCACACAGAACAATTGGGGATATTTGACACAAACGCACTTGTGCATGTTTTGAGTATTTCTGATGGATTCTTTTAACCATAAATTCCTCCCCTTCGAATATTCACCAGGGATCAGGCTGAATCCAGAAAGCTTTCCCCAGCAATACTTCCAAGTGGCGCTGTGGAGCTCCCTTTTGACTCCATACCCCCCAGAGGTGACGGAGTAAGCTGCATATAAGCACCACACCTGCACACGGTTCCCTCATTTCTGACCCTCAACTTCCAATCTGTTCAGCCTTCTGAGAACTACTAAAACAGAAGACTCCAGTGTGCTAGGAAACAATGTCTCCTAAGACTACGAGTTTCAAACAATGCCGCAATTGTAGGAAATAGATGTTACAGACCCACATTAGATGTATCTGTTATTTGGGCTCTGGGCAAGACTTGAAGTCCTGGAACAAGTGCCCCCAAAGGTGACCCAGGACTGAGAAGCATAGCTGTACGTTGTCGACCCCCCCCCACCCCCTCCGGACCCTTTGTCGGGCCGGTTTTCGGCCGATTTTCAAACAGCCCTGTAACAAAAACGGCCCCCATGGGCCCAAAACCGGCCCCCACCCATGTGGCGCACTGGGGGATTGTCCGGTGCCTGCTATGACCAGTCCGGCCCTGCTGGTTATTCAGACTTTAACCAGCAAGGTGAGCCATGGACCTACTGGATTTGTATTTTAACATACTTCTCCTGCAGTCCTACAACTGGCTCCACGACAGGCCTCTCTCCTTTGCCTACCCAGAGCGGACTGTGGTGACAAATGCATCACTGCTGGATTGGGTAGGCCGTCCAGTGGAGGTGTGGATCAGAGGACTGTGGTCTCCAGTAGATTCCTGGCTCCATATCAATCTGCTGCAGTTACGGCCATTCATTTGGCACTGTAGGCCTTCCTGCTGTCCATCAAGCGAAGACCAGTACAAGTTCTTATGGATAGCACCACTGCCATGTGATACTACAACAAACAGGGTGGAGTGGGGTCCTGGATCTTGTGCCAGGATAATCTGTGCCTCTGCAGTTGGCTGAACAGTCAGGTCATTTCTGCTTTCGTGAGCCACTTGATAGGATCCTTAATTGCCAGGGCGAACGAGCTCAGCTGATGGTGTCTGACAGAACACGCATGATGGCTACATTTTGAAGTGGTGCAATACAGCTTCCAACAGTGGGTTAGATCTTCTCACCACTGTTGAACATGCAGTCAAACGTTTTATACTCTCAAGGAGATTTGTTAAAGTTTGATTCGAACATTCAACTCCTATATGACTTTCCACCCCTACCTCTTCTGCCCTGAGTTCAGAAGCTGATCAGGAACAACCTGGCCCAAGTCATCCTAGTGGCACTGGATTGGTCCAGGAGATTTTGGTGCCCAGAGCTTCTGTGCATCTGCCCTCTGATCAGGTTACCACTTAGAGAAACTATTCTGTCACCGCAGCAGGGCGGGCTTCTCCTCCCAGAGCCTGCACAATCTACACATTGATGCATGTTGATTGAGCGACAATTATTGCTGGCATTTGACTTGCCACACGAAGTTCTGGATGTCGTCCTGGCTGCCAGGCATATTTTCACAAAGCCCATCTTCACTGGGCTCCAGAACACTGGTGGCGTGGCACCTATAAGAAAGACCATCTGCAAGCCAAGCTGTCAGATATTTTGTTATTGGCTTTGTCTTTAGCTCAGCAAGTCCTTGCAGTGGGGAGGTTGTCTACCTGCTCTTTTGGCCTTTTAACTTTTGCTGGACTAATCATCCGTGTTTAAATCATCTGTTGTAATGAAGTTTATTAAAGGTTTGACACATGTTCCCGCCTAAACCTTTTGCGATACATATTTGTCTTGCCCTGTCTCATGTGTACGTCCTTCAAGCATTATCAGTGCAACCTCCATAAAAAACAATTCTGTAAATACCGGTCCTGAGTGTTCAGGTGGCCATCATGCCTAAGTTTGTGACTCCTTTGCACGTTGGCAATCCATCACCCTACTAGCTGGACCCCAAAATGGCCTTAAGATTTTATGATGATCATATCCAGGATCACCATGTGAACGGTCAGATTTTGGGGCGGGGGGGGGGGGGGGGTGGGGTCTCTGGAGCAGAGAAAGAAGACTATGCAGATAAAAACGTATGCCCTTTCCACGGGTGTTGGCAAACTAACGTCACTTGCTAGAAGTGAATGGGGTGAAAGATTAAAAGTATCCCATATTTCTATCACATCACAAGTGCTGTTATCTGCAGAACCCAAGATTAGTATTTTTTGTCGTTTCTTTTAACTCTGCCTCCATTGTAGGCCTGTTTTTCTGTAATGTATGGTAGATGAGATCAAATTGCATTCTTGTTTTCACACAAGCGGCTCACGCTTCTTCTGGCTGAGCTGAATGAATAAACCACCTCAGGGAGAGACTGGGAACTCGTGCCCTGGTTACAGCTGCAGGCCCTGCTGCTCTGAGCTCCTGGGGCAGACTCTGCATCAGGTGGTGGCTTGTCAGCCAGGATGTGGTTTTTGTCCCCGAGGAAGTTCATGCAAATGCACATCGCATGACTGGTCTGATGATGTAGGGTGCGTTGTAGCTTTGAGCCAGAGGCATGCCAGTCACAGCATTGAACCAAGAACGTGCTGGTTAGAGTTAGTGTTTTAGGTGTGCGTTGGTGGAAAGGGAAGCTGGTACTGTTTACTACACCTAAATCCCAGGAATGATATGTCCCTTTCTGCCACATGCAGTGGTGATCTGCCTCAAACTGGAGGCCATGCCAGCTAGAACCCCACAGAAAAGCAAGTGTGTCTGTAGAACTGTGGTACGGGTACCTCCTGAAGTGCAGAAAGTCACTGGCATAAGGCACTTAATAGGTGGTCTATACATGTGCCTGGGCCTTCTTGGTCCTTGGACAGCACCTTTGCGGTGGGTGTCCAGTATTTGGTGCTTTGCTGTTTGCGGTACCCGTTGTGATAGTTGCATGGCCTTGCTCAGCATTTGATTGACATGGTACCATTAAAAGTTTGTTTTTTATATTAAATTGTTGAGATTGGATTCACATAACGCTTACTACCCCTGACGAGGTGTTGAAGCATTTTACAGCAGATATCACGCTACCCACAAACCCAAAATTAGTGGTCAGTCCATTAGTCATTGGGGTTAGTTTTGCATGCTCATTACATGCAATCACTCCAGTTTCGTTGTGGTACTTTAATATGGATGTGATCATTAGAGGGGGCCTATGTGAGACGCAGTTTTTTGCTGGAATTAATAGATATTATGGTTTCCAAAAAGAGCTTAACCAGTTCGGTGCGGCCTCCGGCCGTCCTTCGTGACGGTGGGCTTGTGCGGAGGACAGCCGGGCCGTCCGAACCCCGCCCACTGATTAAATCGCCCGCACCGCTGCGGGATTCGCGCTGCGGTCAACGGGTTAAGATGGATAGGTATGAGATTTAGAGTAATTTATAAACACAAGAAGCAGTCAGAAGGTAGTAGGGAAGAAAAGATGCATTTGAAAAAAAAATCAGGGATGGAAGTAAAAGTTTCATTGAAGGTTAATTTTTCATGCAGGATTTTAAGGAAAATAGCAGGTTGAGATGTTTTGCTTACAATCTGTGGATGTAAACCTGTTGAAAGAAACCGTTTTAAATTCTGCTCCTAAGGAATGCAGCATACACCATATTTCTAGATGCATTTAAGAGGTGACACAGATGCATCCGGCGTGAAAAAGAAAGCTCAATGCATATTGAGACCCATTTACATGCGACTGTCAAGCACATTCCGCTGCCCGCAAATACAATTTGAGGACACCCCAGAGAGACCCTTTTTATATACCTACTACAGCAGTATATTCAGTACAATAATGTATTGTCGTTATGCAAATCATAAGCACCATACATAAACTGTACATATAATATAAAACCTATAGCCACCAACTTTAAAAATGGTGCCCTATCAATTGCCTTGTTCTATGTGCTTGGTCTTGCTTTCCCTCTAGCACCGATACTGCTCTGCACATGATGCCCATTGAAAATGGGGGCGGAAGAGAGCCCATGCATGAGCCTTGTCCTAGGCTTCAAGTGGCGTTTGGCGGCGCTCTTTGTACCTAGCGCTTATTTGCATTGTTTTTGCAGTTAGATTAAGTAGCGCTTGTGACACCGGAGCATGCTGGGGGTGGTTGGGCTGCATGTGTGGTCATGCTCTGGAGCAGTTGCCCGTGCTACAGTAATGGAATGCTATCTTGCCAGGCGGTCATAAGACAGCAGGGCTTCACTCACTGATCCATCATGATCCACCTATTGTGGTAAGCGTGACCTATGCCTGCGTGCATGCCTTCCTACCGACGTCCATCTTGTGTCCTCCTGAGTTCGAGTTTGTCAAGTTCCTTTCCTTCTTCTTTTTCCATAGGCCTGGAGAGGGACAAGTTTGATAACAAGACTGTGACGTTCGAGGAGCACATCAAGGAGGAACACAACATGTGGCATTACCTCTGCTTCATCGTCCTGGTGAAGGTGAAGGATTCAACAGAATATACGGGGCCTGAGAGCTATGTCGCGGAGATGATAAAGGCAAGTGCGTAGCATCCTCTGACTGTGACCTGTAACTGCTCTGTGGTATGGCCGTGGTTGGGCAACTAGCTCTGGAGTGTGTCCCGTCACTGGAACGTCATGGCAGGTGGGCACCTGGCATATCTGATGTTAGGGGTAAATCTAGGGTCAAACATACCCATCCAGAGGGGACTACGTCCTAGAATTGTAAAGAGCTAATCCCAAGCTAAGTGGTGTCCCATTAGACCAGGTTAGTGTTTTTGACTACCTGAGGCTGACCTCGCCGAGGATTTTGATTGGAGAGGTCATTGAAAAGAGAAGGCTTAACCTAACCCAACATACTGGGGTGTTGACAAGAGCAAAAAATAACTAATTTCCGCCCAATCTCCACAACAATCCAAATCTATAAAGTGCAGGCACTGGGAGCTGCCCTGTTTGGGGCCGAGCTCTAGGGGCTCAAGGATATTTCTGCTTTGCTACTTACTGAGAACTGCTTCCTATGTCTGCTATTTGGACTACCAAATAGCACACCATTACTACCACTTAGACTTGACCTGGGAGTGAGGCCTATCATTGAGGGGGTTGGGCGGGGGGGGGGGGGGGTGGGGGGGGAGGAGAGAGATCAGGCCCTTACTTTTTTGGAGACCGAGGTCAGCCTCGCTAAAACAATATTCCTATTGAGCTGGTCTTAAAGAAGTGTTAAGGATCCCAGGGTCGGGAAGCATACCGTTGATAAACTATATCAAAGAGACCTTGACCAAGAGGGTGTGTGGAACTGTGGACAGATCCAGAGACCGCCCTGACAGTTAGTAAATCACTGTTAAAGAAGAGGTACCGTCAATACAAAATGGATCAACTGCTGGCATACTCCTCATACGGTACCCTGACCGACCCTTTCCGTATGATCAAGGTAAACTACTGCTTGGAACAGTTTTTAGATGAAACATGCACATGCAGTTTAAATAAAGCACCCCACCAATCACCTCTTTTACTAGCAACTGGGCAAGTAAACGGATCCCTATTGGATATACCTGCCATAGCTGTGGGGCAGATAGTGAGGCGGAAGTTCATGTTCTGTTCTTTTGCCCAGCTTATGCTAAAAGCAGGAAACGTGGTGTAGGAGAGTAGGGTCTGCAATCCTATGATCACCCAGATTTTTCGCTTTTGTTTCACTGGTTTACGACTTTCTCTGGCTGTGGGCCTGCTAATCAGACCCACAGCCTGGCTGTTCTCTTTCTAAATTACGAGATGTACCCTAGGTGCATTTACCAATTGGTACTGGGCCACCTTATCAGACCCCGTAACACAGGGCATAGGTGTACCCAGGGCCGCCAGGGGCTGCAGCATGTATTATGCCACCCCTGGCTGGCCTCCTAAATTTGACACAACTGGCTGCACGACAGCTGGGGCGAAGTCGTGTAAGCACCCTTCGCTTTAGGTATAGTAGTTCTATATCTAACCATACAATGGACACCCGAGTTCCTATCAGTCACTCCTATGGCAGGCCTTAACAATCCTGAAGGCAGAGTGCGTGGGCTCGTGTGAGCTAGGTTCAGGCCAGAGCCGAGCCCGGTTGCAGCTTGCGGAATCAAGACCCAATGGCTGTTCCATGATAACGCGTACCACATCGGTAACTTCGGTGTCGCGTTATCAAGGCATGTCGAGTAAGGTGTCATACGAATCGGGGTGCTGCCCTCTCACCAATTCTGGCGATGAGGTTAGCATTCCACCCTTCTAGAGGGACACGACATGTACGTAACTGTGAACCCCGGTTAAAGTTAACTAAAGCCTCAGCTCCACAAAATGGGTGCTGCCACCACAGACACGAGTCTGACCTCCTGCTGCTGGGAGTCCTTCCAGCGAGGAGAGCTTGGACAAAGGGTTTCCTGTCGAGGGCGGTGTTCGCACCGTCCCAGACAGGGTTTGTGTATTCTGGGTAGGTAGGGCTTTTGCGAGAAGGTGACTGCGGAGTGGCACCCCGGTGCTCACTACGCATCTGCCGGTTAGAACCAGTTCCAGGGGCGACAGCCCTGGCCTGGGGAAAGTCCGGCAGGGGAGAGGGGTGTAACTACCCCCCTTCCTGGTCCCACCCTTAGGGCCGGACCTAGTCATGTACCACCCCTTTCTTTAGGATAAAGGCCGGAGCGGGGACCCTTCCAAATTAGATCATCTTTGAATCAAGAATACTTTCTACGAAAGGACTTCAAGACTCTTCTCAAGATTTCTCCCTTGTGACTAAGGAGTAGTCACCCTGCATCAGCGGGCACCATCTAAGAACTCTGCGGTTTGCTGCAAGTCCTTCCTCAAGGATCCGACGGCCCAGCTCGACGAGAACCGGCTTCCCTGGCACCTCTGACCTCTACCCACGTCATCAGCTCAGCTGTGATCTGTGGGTGCGACGAGACCTCGAGGGACCGGCCATCATCAGAACCTGCACGCTCTTAAACCAGCACGACCATCGAGGTAACTCTCTGGTGAGTGCTCTGGGGTCCGAGAAGCCCCGACCCTGAGCCGCTCCAGCACCGAAGTGCAGTCTCCCAGCATCTCCACGATCTGCGTGGGGCCCTTCTGCTCGCTGCTCAGCACGTTGTCTGGTCACTAGCCGCTGGCTTGTGCCCGTCCTCGACGACGTCCGACAAACAACTCTGCTGGTCTGGTTGCTCCAGACTGGCCCTTGCTTCCATCTTTGCGAGAAGCACCCCGGACCCTCCTGGTCCACTCAAGACGCCATCTTAGGCCCACCACGTGGCCCTGAGATTTGCCAAGGCTTGTTGCCCCATCCTGGGCCCAGCGACGCCGACAGCATCATCCTTCGTGGGACAGCTCGCACCTCCACCGTGGTCGCCGACAACGCCTCCTGGTCCGAGAGACTGCAGAGCCTAGCGTCGCCCACTCACCTGGTCGAGGTGACGGCCAACCGGTACCCTCCTGGTACCCTCTGACTACTGGCTAGTAGTACGAACTTGGTCCCCTCTGCTTTCAGGTGTCAACGATCTCTGATCCAGGCTTGGATCTCTACAAACTATTCATCACTGATCGCCGGCCAGCAACTCCTTTTCTTCCAGCTCCTGGCTCGTCAGCGAAGACCCCGACGCCTGTAAGACTTGTGCAGCCGCAGCCCTCGTGGCTAGGTAACTCGGCATTTCGGTGCCTGCATAGCCTCTTTACTCTAGGGTCCCGTGTCCCTCGCTTCCGACTTGCCTTATCGGGTCCGCCCGAGACCTTAAACTTTCCGTGTCCTCGGACACTTGTTTTAATTGTGCACTTGAAGTATTTTCCTAAGAGATTTGGTTTGTGCTTAGTACCCTGTCCTCATAAAGAGTACAGGGCTGTTGTGATTCTTAATAAATATACTGTTTATTTTCATAACACTTGTGTGGTGTCCTTTCACTGGGTGTTCAAGGGGTACATGTGTGGTAAACAGCTGGCTTAACGCGCCCTCTCGAGTCTTTAGCCTTAGACTGCTCGTATCCACGCTACTAGGATAGCTGGTCTATAGGTTGACTTACAACCAAACACCATAAGGGTCGTTGGAACGATACATAGCGGTCGCTAGAATAGCGAACGTTGCATATCGGGCCAACTTCTCACACGTGGAATTCCTGTTTGTCGGCTGTTTGGTGTCAGGGATCTTAGTGATTTTCGAATTTTAAAAACTGAGGTTAGACAAAGTTTGGTTTTCGCTGTATCCCGCTTTTTATTTTCAATATGGAGGATTGGGCAAAAGATGTGCCTCTAAATGTTTGCTTATTTTAACTAATGTTTTCTATGTAGCCAGATTTATTGGGTCCCATGTATACAGTATGTGTTTGCTGTTTAATATTTTATGGGGTAAAATTCGTGTGATTTCATTTGATTGGTTTCACTTTTATGGTATCCAGCCGAAATAAAGTTAGTAAAGTAAAGCGCATGAGTGGCACATGTAGACCCAGAAGCCCAAATCGTTTGTCATGTGATGAGTCTCACACAGTACTCGGTACACAGGCAACCAAAGAAAAAGTAATCAGGCAAACAGCCTTCCAGAAGGGCAAGATCAGTTCACGAGTTGCTAGCCTTGTGAGTAGGATGAAGGATTTATCCTATAGGATGGCTGGAACTTGGTGGTCTCAGAGTTGACCCGACACAAACTATGGTTCAGAGACGGGGGCTCCAGTACTCCATGCACACTTGCGTATCTCTTATTTTGATTGCTCAAGGTTGGTGCCTACCAGCAGGCAGATACTGTGGGCTGGTGGCCCCAAAAGACTTCACAGGAATTCCTCACATTGAAGCAGGGGGCTAACTGAGGTATTATATTTTCCACTTGATCCTTTCCAGTGGACTTCTAACTTATGGAAGGACTGAGTTAAAGTGCATTTGCAACCCAGAATGCTAAAGTGATTCCATGTCTGAAACTGCTAATATTTGCATAGGCACCATATAAAACCACTTACAGCTCTACACAGAGGTACAGTTTTAACTTCACCGATTGCCATATTCCAGTCAGTTGAGACTCTGCTACTGTCGGGGCTCTTCGTATATATCAGTTTGGCCAGTCAAGTTATCCAGTATTTGGGTGTCTTTCATAGATTCACATGCCTGAATCATTCCCCGTCGTCGAGACGGGAGCCTCCGGTACATAAAAAAGTAATGTCCTAAGACATACATAAAGAGAATAGGTCTAAGGGTCTAACCTTAGTAACCTATCTAGGTCCTTATGCAGGAAGGACCAAATAGAGTAGGCTCCAGGGTCCCACCTTGGTAGCCTATCTGTGTCCTTTTGTAAAAAAAGGACCAAAACAAAAGGAACAACCAATCAGCTACTACCTCCCTCTAGAACCTTCCTGTGAGGAGCCTCAGTCTCTCAGATTTTCTACCGCACGTTGTGCTAGGGAGTCTCCACCTGAGTTCTCCTCAGGAATATCGTATTTTCTCCAAACTTCACAGTTTTTTCGACTTTCTACTATGGCTGACGTCAAGAAAAGAGCACTTTTCCGTCCCTGTGCCTCCTGTGGTAAACTAAGGCTCCACGTGGACGACGAACATGAGGAATGCCTGTATTGCCTCTACCCTCACCACAAGACCATCGACTGCAAGATTTGCCGTAAGTTCTCCGTCAAAACCCAGAAAGACCGGGAAGGGAGACTTCTTATCTGGCTGAACAGGCTCAAAGACAAACCGACCGACCTCATTTCCGAGGGTGGGAGCATGTCGGTCGCCTCACAACTTTCCCTGAAGAGGCCTAGGGCTTCCTCGCCTGGCCACTCAGCGACCCCTCCTAAGAGGTCTAAAAAGGCTTCAGAGGGCAAGCCTGCCGTATCTAGCAAGGACCTTCCTGTCCCTAGGAAGCAACCACTGCTTACGGTGACGACGGCGCAATCGGCGACCACCTCATCGCCTAAAACCGTCTCAACATCGACGACGACGGTATCGACGACGATGGCATCGTCGGCGTCCTCCTCATCGACGACTCTAACCTACTCGTCGTCAGCAGGACGACCGATTTCATCCTCCGCACCGTCGACGACAAGACCGTCGACGAGGACATCGACGACGGCACCGTCGACGAGGGCGTCGACGACAGCACCGTCGACGAAGACGTCGACGACGACACCGTCGACGAAAGTCACACCGTCGACGAAGCCGTCGACGAGGGACACTCCGTCGACGAAGGGCGCTCCGTCGACGGCGGCGCCGACGACGAAGCAGTCGACGAAGGAAACGCTGCTTAAAGCTCCGTCGACGAGAGGGTCGTCGACGGATGCACCGTCGACGAAGACTATACCGACGGCTACTGGTACCTGGAAAGAATCCGAGCTCTTGTCACACGCAATGGACGCTCAGACTTCCCATGTCTCCATTAGGATCACCAAAAGGCAGATCACTCCGGAGATGACCTCACCTAGTAAGGTCCAACAGCTGACACCATCCTGCTTCTTACAGGACCAGGAGCCGGAGGAGGAGGAGGAGTTTACCCAAGCCACTAGTCCTTCCGACCTAATTGTCAAGTGCCAGAGTACGGACGAAGAGCAGGAGGTTGAGGAATCGACCCCTCCAGTAGTGCCTACCCAAGTCCACACCCAGGTGACCCCAATGGTGTGCTTGCCGGCCTCATTGGTTGCAGACTTGAGCTTTCTCGTCCAAGACTACAAACTGCGGTTTCCGCAGAAAGCCACCCCTACTGTCCCACCAACCCCGCAGCCATCTGTGCCCGTTCCTGCACAAGGGACAAGACCTAGGCCCCCTCCACTGGTCCTTCCTAGGACACAGGACCCTGCTCAAGACCCTATCTCGTCCGAGGAAGAGGACAGAGAACATGAAGAAGGGGAAGTCCGAGATGATGATACGGACGTGGATGCGGACCAGGACTATGTTACTCACTCTCCAGCCTCTCCGGAGCCACAATCTTCTGAGTCTCCACCTGCTGATATTGGAGGTTTCCATAACCTCATGGAAAGGGCTGCCAAAAGGTTCCATATGTCAATGGAATCTCAGGAAACTGAATGTTTCCTCTATGACTTTAAAGAACCAACTAAGAAAACTACTAGATCGATTCCGATCATTGATTATCTACTCAAACAGGGCAAGCAGCTCATGCAATCTCCAGCTTCCCTACAGGTAATCGTACCCAAACTGGATAAAAAGTACAGAGCTACGTCTTCAGCTCCAGCATGCCTCACGGGTCACCCCAAGGCGGACTCTGTGGTCACCCAGGCGGCGCAGAAGAACTCGCGTAACCCTGCATCACCTTTATCGACACCACCAGATAAAGAAGGCAGGAAGTTAGATGCAGTTGGGAAACGCTTTTCCACTACCTCTGCGACAACGGTGAAAATTGCCAATTCCATCGCCCTTCTTGGGCGTTACAACCGCCAACTCTGGGCGGACATCGCGCCCTACATTGCCGACCTGCCGGAAGATGCTAAAGCGGAGGCACACTCGCTCCTCCTTGAGGGCCAAACATCGGCCTCAGAACTGATAGACTGCGCCATTGACGTGGCCATGACTGGATTCAGACAGCTGGCGGGAGCCGCTGTCCTGCGACGCCAAGGCTGGCTTAAAGCCACCTCTTTCAGACAGGAGGTCCAGACCAAGATCTTAGATATGCCCTATGATGGCGATCACCTATTCGGCGAGAAGATTGACGAAGCCCTCACTGCAATTAAAAAGGACACTGACACAGCCAGAGCCCTGGGCACTCTGCAATCTCGCACTCAGTCCTTTCGTGCCAACAGGGGGAGGGGACAATCCTCCTATAGAGGATCTTATCAAAACAAGTCCTCTTACTCTTACTCTCAGGGTAAAACGCAATTTCAACAGCGCCAAAACCAGTCGGGACGTCAGTCCTCCTTCAATAAATCGTCCTACAGAGGGAAAGGACAGAAGAGACCAGCAGGCAATCGACAATGACTTTTCCAATTGGCCAGCCCCTCCACCATCGCTTCCCTTGCGACTTGGAGGGAAGCTTTCCTTTTACCTTCAAAACTGGCGGCAAATAACGACAGACCGGTGGGTTCTACAACTCCTTCAATTCGGCCACTCTCTAGAATTCCTCTCAAACCCTCCTCAGACACCACCTGTCAAGCGTCCTCACAGACACCTGCGGCTGCTTCGGCAAGAACTAACATCCATGCTCCAGAAAGGCGCGATAGAAAAAGTTCCACACGCCCAGATGGGGGAGGGCTTCTATTCCCACTTCTTCCTCATCCACAAGAAGGGGAAGAAATGGCGTCCAATTCTCGACTTAAGAGCCCTCAACGTGTTTCTCAAGAAGCAATCGTTTCGAATGGTCACGCTACAGGAGATCCTGGGACTCCTGGAAAAAGGCGATTACATGACATCACTCGACCTACAGGACGCCTATTACCACATCCCTATCCTCAAGGGTCACAGAAAGTTCCTAAGGTTTGCAGTCGCAGGGATACACTACCAATTCCGCGTACTCCCCTTCGGCCTCAAATCTGCTCCAAGGATCTTTACGAAATGCCTTTCTCCGGTCGCAGCCTATCTCCGCCAGCAGGGACACCAGGTCTTCCCTTACCTGGACGACTGGCTGGTAAAAGCTCCGTCGAGAGCAGCCGCAGCTGCATCTTCCAGCGCCTGTCTGCATCTTTTCCGCCGCCTTGGACTGACCCTCAACAGGGAAAAGTCATCCCTGACACCAGCTCGAGTCATCACCTTCCTAGGAGCTACCCTGGACACGGATTGCACGAAGGCCTTTCCATCACAGGAGAGAAAGTCGAAACTCATCTCCTTGGCCAAGTCAGTGGCATCCAAACAGTCTCTGACCGTCCGCCTCTTCAAATCGCTCCTTGGCATGATGTCGTCATGTATCCTTCTCATCCCTCACTGCCGCCTAAAAATGCGCCCCCTTCAGGAAGAACTGTCAAAACAATGGACACAAGCGAAGGGATCCTTCGAGGACCGCTTACGAGTCACTCAACATCTAATCAACAGTCTACAATGGTGGACTTCAGACAAACACCTGTCGCAAGGACTACCGTTCCTGCTTCCGGCGCAACCACATATCATCACCACGGATGCATCCTTGGAGGGCTGGGGTGCAGTCCTACAAGAACTGCAGACCAACGGAAAATGGTCGCCACAGGAGTCCAAGCTCCACATCAACATTCTAGAGCTACGGGCGGTCTTCCTGGCGCTCCAATCGTTCCTCCCGCGCATCAGAAACTCCCCAGTGCTAGTCAGGACGGACAACACCACGACTATGCACTACCTGAACAAACAGGGTGGGACGCGCTCGCTATCTCTCTCTCGAGAATCTCAGAGAGTTTGGAACTGGCTTCTACAACATGGCATCACCCTCAAAGCCGAATACGTTCCAGGCAAGGACAATGTCCTGGCGGACGCCCTCAGCAGAGAACAGTCCCTATCCCACGAATGGGAGTTAGACGAGAGTGCATTGAACCACATCTTCACGAAGTGGGGGACACCACAGATAGACCTCTTCGCCACCAGGGAGAACGCCAGATGCCCAAGCTTCGCAAGCAGGCTTCCCCAACCAGGAACTCTAGGGAATGCATTTTCAATAGCTTGGCAGAACGTGTTTGCTTACGCCTTTCCGCCATTCCCACTGATACCCAGAGTAATCAGGAAAATGAAATCGGAGCCCTGCACTCTAATCCTCATCGCCCCATCCTGGCCGAGGCAGCACTGGTACACGGAGCTCCACCGTCTATCCGTCCACCCACCTCTTCGTCTTCACAGTCACCCAACCCTGCTCACGATGTCTCACGGGCAGGTTCTCCACCCGAACCTGGGCCCTCTGAAATTGTCAGCCTGGCTCCTGACTACCGTGAGTTCAGCCATCTAAACATCCCACAAGAGTGCAAAGATGTCCTGTCCAACGCCAGAGCTAACAGCACAAAAAAGACCTATACTCTCAAGTGGAAACGCTTCTGCATCTGGTGTGAAAAGGAGGGTCTACACCCCTTCCGGGTCACTCCCCAACAACTCCTGCCATACCTTCTACACCTGGCGCACTCAGGCCTGGCCCATGCGTCCATCAAGGTCCACTTGGCAGCGATTTCTAGGTTCACTCGAACTTCTAGGGGCCCCTCTCTGTGGGCGGACAGACTCATTAAGCAATTTCTGAAAGGCCTCTTTAGGTCCTTCCCTAGACCAAAACCTGTCCCTCCAACGTGGCAGCTCAACATAGTTCTTCACCAGCTGATGAAACATCCCTTCGAACCTATCCACAAGTCTGACATAAAATTCCTGTCGTGGAAGACAGCCCTCCTACTTGCTCTGACCTCGGCCAGAAGAGTAGGCGAGCTACAGGCCCTTTCCGTCCAGGACCCATTCCTTCAATTCAAGGAGGACAGAGTCATCCTGCGTACCAACCCACGTTTCATACCCAAAGTCCCTTCGGACTTCCATCTTAATGAGCCGGTGGTTCTTAAATCATTCTTTCCGAACCCATCTACCCCGGCTGAGAGATCACTGCACTCTTTAGACCTTCAAAGATGCCTAAAATTCTATCTTGACAGAACAAGACAATTCAGGAAGTCATCCCAACTCTTTGTCGCATTCAGCAGGCCTAGGAAAGGCATGCCCTTAACTAAACAGAGCATATCACGATGGATCTCCTCAGCCATAACTCTCTGCCACGAGAAGGCAGGAAGACCTCTGGACTCACGGGCCAAAGCCCACTCCACCAGAGCCATGTCTACGTCTGCGGCACTATTTGCTGGAGTGCCACTCCTAGACATATGTAGAGCGGCGACCTGGAAGTCCCCGCATACCTTCACCAGGCACTACTGCTTGGACGCTGAGCTGACGAAAGACGCAGCAGTGGGCAGAGCAGTGCTTCGCCATCTATTCCAGTGAGGTGAGCCCTCCTACTTCCCACCATCCTTGACTGGTATGCACATTTCTTTGTTACTAGATTCTGCATGACATTGTATGCTGTTGTTTTTTTCCTACAGTCACAAATGTTCATTTCTTGCAGTAATATACTGTCTGTATCTTCACAGAATGTGCATATTGTATTGCTTGCTACTCTGATTCAGGCATGTGAATCTATGAAAGACACCCAAATACTGGATAAGAAATGCGTTACTTACCTGTAACTGCAGTTATCCAGTATTAGTGTCTTTCATAGATTCACATGCACCCTCCCGCCTCCCCTGGAAGGACTCACCTCTCTCTACAGGTTTACACCTATCCAACTTGGTGCGTACGAAAATCTGAGAGACTGAGGCTCCTCACAGGAAGGTTCTAGAGGGAGGTAGTAGCTGATTGGTTGTTCCTTTTGTTTTGGTCCTTTTTTTACAAAAGGACACAGATAGGCTACCAAGGTGGGACCCTGGAGCCTACTCTATTTGGTCCTTCCTGCATAAGGACCTAGATAGGTTACTAAGGTTAGACCCTTAGACCTATTCTCTTTATGTATGTCTTAGGACATTACTTTTTTATGTACCGGAGGCTCCCGTCTCGACGACGGGGAATGATTCAGGCATGTGAATCTATGAAAGACACTAATACTGGATAACTGCAGTTACAGGTAAGTAACGCATTTCTTCTCAGGGGTTCAGATCCCATTGAGCACGAAAATGAATCTCTCAGTCTCAAGTTCTATTAGGGCTGTATTGATGGCGGTGAAGGTTTGTGCAGTGTCTGCCCTTACACTGAAGAGTCTCTGGTGATTCAGGCCTTGCCCTGCTTACTCCAATTTTAGGATGTTTGGTTTTTCTACATCCAGTCAGTACTTTAGAAGACAAACAGTCGTACCTCTCTTGGGGCTCTTATGAATGCAGTCCTTCGACTGATTCACGCTTTCCCATAAACTCTGGTTGTTTTGCAGCTGCCTCACGGGGTTCTCTTAAGCTTCCTCGAGGGTGTTTTTTTAAGATTAATATTCCAGATGTTATTTATTTTTTATATTTTCTTACTCCAGCCTATTTTGCACTAGCCCATGTAAAATTGTTCCCTCCAGCAAGGATCACGGTGGTAGCTGTGCCTCGTCTAAAACGTACTTCTCGGTTCAGCGTAGTGTATTGGTGCACAGATGGCCTTCAGCTACAGACCGTGCATCTTCCTCTGAGCCATTTCCACGCCTGAAGCCTGGTCTCGAGCAGTCCTGACTGGTTATCCCTTTAGTCTAAGGTTCAGCTTGACTTCAGTGAGCACACTCTACCCTCACTGATTCTGGAAAGCTATTCAGGTGCTGGAAAGATCTTCTGTTAACTAAAGTTGCAGATTTCTCTAGATTCTGCATGGATCGCAGCAGAGCGTTCAGGTCCTCCCTGGACATGGGTTACTGGAGTCCTCCATGCAAGGAGCCTCTTCTGTGTCGAAGTGCTGCAGCAATCAGGGGAGTTCCTCCTTTGTAGACCTGCAAACAAGGCAACGCCGGTGGCATTTGTTTCATGCACCTTGAATATAATCTGCAGAGCTGCAACGTTTGCTAATGTGCATGTATTTAAAACTCGACACTTTATACTGTAGTTCCTGAGGAGGTTCTTAATTTAGCCAGGTCATTTAGGGAAACGTGTTTGGCTCAGAAGCCTACAAGATGGCTGGTGCACCCCGCTTGCTTTTCTATGTGCTTTAAAACGAGGTTAACAGGCTTAAGAACACGTTGCTCACTTCAGGTACTGTTGTACTCCCAGACCAGTAGACTTCTTCTGTGCGACCACCAAGAACCTTCATTCTCTTTGGTCGCCCCCCCCTTCCTAAATATTGATGAAACAGGCCAGCGGGCACGCTCTTTGGACTTCTTCCGCTGGGTCAAGTGAACTGACCAGCAAAGCTGCGCTCAGCAGGCGTATGGGACGTTTGTCCCCTCCGTCTGACTCGTGTGGCGTCACTCATTCTTATTGAGTGGCCGGTTCCTGGGCCACATACATGAATAGCCACGACTTCTCCAAGAATACAAAAAACTGGTGAGGATAAGTGCTTTTTAGACATTTTAGCTGGTTCCCTGCCTTAGAGTGAATTGTGCAAATTGAGTAGTGTGGAAGTCAGTGTTGTGCATTTGTATCCACGGCCCTCACACACACCTTGTAAATGGCTGCAGCCACTCTGAATACGGCTTAACGATCACCAGTTGGCCTGGTAGCGGGAAAGGCCTCACACTGGTCTAGAACCGGTCCCTCTGGTGCTCTCCGCCTTCGCAGCACATTCCCAATATCAGATTCATGTATCACCTCATCCCGTGGCACCTTCTCACTGAACCCCACTCCAGTCCTACCTCTTTCCTCACCTCCTAGTGTACCAATCTCCTTGTCCAGTCAACTACTAATCCAGTGCCCAGGCGAGGCTCCAGGAGTCGTGATCTAGGAAGGCCGTGAAGAGGCATGGGTGGGCTCATCTCCCAGGTGTCTGAGACCTGGGTCTGGGCTGATAGAATAGTCTTGTAGGGGTGTGGAGCACCTAGTCTACCTAATGTCCAAGTTGTGTCTACACATTTTACTCTGTATTTCTGGAGGTTTGTACGTATGGGCTTTATCGGCTCTGCTTTCTCCACCTCACCCCTGTTAGCTCTCTGCTTCACCCTGATCTCCTACCCACCTCACTCTCTACTTCCTCACACCTCATCCACTTCTCTCTCCACCTCACCCTCCTCTTTCTCTACCTCTTTCTCTCCACCTCCTCCTCCTTTATCCATGCTGTGGCCTCCGCTAGCTCTCTGCTCCACCGTCCCATCCTCTAACTGTGCATCAACTTATTTTCGCCACCTCACCCTTCTGTCACCCCCTCACCCTTCTGTCACCCTTCTGTCTCCACCTCACCCTTCTGTCTCCACCTCACCCTTCTGTCTCCACCTCACCCTTCTGTCTCCGCCGCACCGCTTCTCTCCCTGCCTCCCCCCTCCTCTCACTCTCTGCCCCTTCTTTCTGTCTTTGCAATCCACCCTTCTTCTTTTCACTCTTTCCTCTCTTGCTCACTTGCCCCCCTCTCTCTCACCCCCTTCTCTCTCTCCCTCGAACTCTCCTACCGATCGCTCTCCTTTTCTTTCTTTGCTTCGCCTTTTCTCCACGCCTCACCGTCTTCTGTCCGCATCCCCTTCACAGCTGCTACATATGGGGTAGTGGTTGTGTGAATGTAAAGGAAGCTTGATCTGCTACCGTACAAGCCTGTGTGACTGTATTTGTGCGGGTGCGCCGGTGCACTCCTGCTGCCCGGGCGTGTTCTTCATTGGAACAACTCAACATGTTAACACGGGGCCGCACCGAGGCCTGGATTATATGGAGCGCCCTCGTGAGCAGGCACAACATCTTCAAAGACCTCGGGGCCATATGCATTTTAAAGCGATAGTACTGAGCTGTGCAGATGTTTTGAAGTTGTGCATAGTGCCCACAGCTGCACCTTTACTCCAAACCCGAGTGCTAACAATTGGAAGGGCAAACAAGGTAGACATAGTAAACCTCAAATGTGGGCCTGTTTCTACCTGTAGCTGCCCACTGTACCGAGTACAGCTCCTCGGCGCTCTAATACTCCGTTAAACATTAAAAAAAATCTACTTGCAGTTTCTTGAGCAGAGTGTATTTTAGGTGAAACTAATAGGAAATCTTCATCTCATGCGAGTGCCTCAAATCGGAACTGTTTCTCTTAAAATGTGACTGGCGTGTGGGTGCCTCTTTCACGTTCTCTTCCTCTTTTCCACTTGTCTCTCCCCGCCCCATCACCCTCGTTCTTTCTCAATCACTCTCCCTGCCTGTAACTTTTGTTTTACCAATCTCCTCCAGTCTCTTCACCCTCCTTCTCTGGTCCCTCTCCCACCTCTGGTCACCTGCTCATCGCCCTTCTCTGACCACCTTCCTTTCTGTTCACACTCCTTCTTAAATAGCCTCCTGCTTTGCCTTCATCCTCTCATACTCCTTCCCTCATCACCACCTCTGTACATGTCAAACACTTTCCTCCTCATTCTCCAGCTCCTTTCTCATTCACCCCCCTACTTCCTCAGACACCTCCCTCGTCCACCTTTCACAGCATCTGTATGGCCTTCTTACTCTGACATTCTCAGCCCTCCTGCTCCTTTCTAAGCCACCATCTCTCATTATTTGTATTTTTCCTTCTCACTCCTTTACTTGTCTTTGTTCCCGCCGTTTCCCTTTTTTGTCTTCTTCCTTGCTATGGTCTTTTCTATCCTCTCTCTCCTTCAATCATTCTCCGTCTCTCATCTCTCTGCTCCTTCCTCTTTTCTTCGTGTCCCAATTCTAGAGCGTCTGATGTTCCCAACCCTTCAGCACCACAGTTGTCAAAACTGTGGCCTCGTTTTCAAGATTCTAAGGCAAAGGCTGCCGCGTCCACAGCTGCGAGTTCTCAGTAGCTAATAGCATTTATTGATGTGAGTTATGCACCCTAGTTTTCAAATTCCCTAAAACATCAGTTATTTGAGACTCAAGTAAGTGTGGTGAAGTAGCTGAGCGACAGCTGGCAGCTCCGAATTGTACTATCAATGCCAGGAGTCCCAGCGCCTGTCTTGCAGCAAGGTTTGAATGTGTGAAGCCGCCGCTTGTAGGAGCATTTCAGCATTAGACTGCTACAGGAACTGTTACAGCACTGCTGTCTGTAATCCATTTGTAGCTTCTGGCAAAACGTAATCGTACGCATCCTGGCTTTATTGGGAGAAGTGCGGTGACTGTGTCTTAAGGCCGTTTAAATTGTTAGCAGACTTGATAGTTGTCCAATTGTAGGTACATTTTCAATCACTGGTCTTGGAATGGCAAAATCCTATTAGATTATTTCTGCTATACGCGTCTCTTGCGTGATGGAAGCTTGGGTAGGTCTCTTTCGATGTAATGGGTGTGTGTCACAGGTACCCTGCTTAGTACACACTGGCTCGCTCGCTCTCTCTCTCTCTCGCTCGCTCTCTCACACTTACTCGCTCACACTCACACACACACACACACACACCCCCACACCTCCTCCCACACCCCCACACCTCCACCCACACCCCACACCCACCCACACCCACCCACGCCCCCCCACACACCCCCACCCACACCCCCACACACACCCCCCCACACACCCCCCCACACACACCCCCACACACCACACCCCCCACACACCACACACCCCACGCCACCCACACACCACACCCCCACACCACACACCCCCCACACCACACACCCCCCACACCACACACCCCCCACCCCCCCACACCCAACCACGCCCCCCCACACACCCCCACCCACACCCCCACACCCCCACACCCCCACACACACCCCACACACACACCCCCACACACACCCCCCCACACACCACACCCCCCACACACCACACACCCCACGCCACCCACACACCCCACGCCACCCACACACCACACCCCCCACACACCACACCCCCACACCACACCCCCCCACACCACACCCCCCCACACCACACACCCCCCACCCCCCCCCCACACACACACCCCCCACACCCCCCCCACACACACACACCCCCCACACACACACCCCACACACACACACACACTCTCTCACACCCACCCACCCACTCGGACAATCACACACTCAGACACACACTGTCACTCTCCCATTCCGACTGACTTCACACCTGTCCCAGCCAATACAGGTTCCAAAACGCTAAACAAGCTGAGCACGCGTGGCTGAAATCCAGGTAACTCATTAACAAACAAAATAAAAGTGCACCAATTGTAAATCGGCCTTGGTGGGCCATGGGGCTACCTTGGGATGGCTTAGGCCGCCTGGCCTTCCCTCTAGACACTCTGGCCCAGAACACTTCCGCTTCTACAGCGCGCACTCCAAAATATGATCGTTAGTTGTGTAGTGCCTTATGCTACACATACCTGCTGGAAAGGGAGCTTGGAACGATTCTTACTAACCCACTGGCATGCATTGTTGACAATGGATTGATCCAGTAATCAATCCCCTCTGTTCAACACCTTTCCGTGCAGGGCAAATGTTTATCCCGACTGTCAAGTCAAGTCAAAATTATGTTTATTATGACCGTAGTCTTTAAACAAACAAGCCGTGAGCATAACACACTAAGAGGAATGTATACAGTAAAACCTATTCTTATTTTTAAAAAGTTATTCTTTAAAACAATTCTACATTTCAATTCCAAAAATACAAAGTCCAGTTATAAAATACTAGTCACCTCTAAAAGTTACAAATGCTTTAAAACGTGTTTATAAAAAATTTAAAATCCTATTCACTTTTCTCACCATCCTAACAGTTTCGGTCAATAAAACTTCATACAGAACTACATTTTTCCTAGGATCTCAGTACCTCTGGGTCACCTTTAGAAATTTCCCTAGGGCAATTGCAATGTCAATGGAGGGTACTTCTGTTAGGAGGCTGGCTGCCTGCGTCCTTGTTTTAGTTCCGTATTTTAGGAAAACTGGGCGCAGCCATAGTTTTCTCTGTTCCAGGAGAAACAGGCAGTCCAACAGAATGTGCAGCCAGTCGCACTTAGTTCTCAGGTTACACTTGCAGCGTCCTTCTTGGTCTAGGAGTGTGACTTTGAGCTCTTTGTTTATTATCCACGGGTTAATCCCAATTCTACACCTCAGGATCTCTTGCCTCAACCCGCGGTTAGGTAGTCTATCAAGGTAGGGGAACCAGTTTCCGTTGGGCCAAGCCTTTAGCATATGCGCCACTGATTTTTTATTTGTTAAATAGCTTAAATCCATTGCTTTAGAAGCTTCCCTCCCCCTTTGTTTCAGCTCCCCTTTGGTACTTATTACCTGCAACGTTTCCTGGTCCCAATCAATCTCTAGTGAGTTGCAGATTCCTTTCAATTTGTCCCTGCATACTTTTGCCCATTTTAACTCACTTCTCAGTATTTCATTGCGACACCAATATGCAACTTTTTGGCTCTCGGGGTCTTCCAATCTCTTCCAAAATCTAATTACAGCCATCTGGGTTTGTATTTCCCAGGATTTTGAGGCTATTTCTAGCCTGATGGCTTGTATCATCGAAGATCGAGGAAGGGATAAGAGTCTTTTTAAGCAATTTCCCTCTATCACGTCCCAGGACCCTTTACCGCTCAAATAAAGGATCTCTGCGCCATATAAAATTTGAGAGGGTATCATTGCTTCGAAGGCTCTCAGCATAGGTCGGTGTGACATCTCTCCATACACCCCATTAAACCTTTTTAACCCACATATGGAGGAAAGAGCCTTAGCTTTTTGGGTATCCAGATGGGAGTTCCAATTTAAAACTCTATCAAACCACAGACCCAGATATCGATATTCGTTAACCGTCTCCAGTTTGAGGTCGCCTATATACCATGAAAATTTACTTATCTTTTTCCCGAAGCATAGGGTTTTCGTTTTATCTAAATTAATTGTTAGAAATTTTTTGTCACAATATGTTTTGAAGGCGTTAAGCTTCCTTTGTAGGCCCCTCTCGGTCTGGTCTACTATCACCAGATCGTCTGCGTACAATAGGCAGGTTATTTTATTGCCATCCATTTTGGGGCTGGCGCTGCCCTCCACCTCTAAATGTGCCGGGAGATCTGACAGGAAGATTGAGAAGAGCTGTGGGGCCAGCACACAGCCTTGTCTTAATCCATTCTCTATGGGTATTTTTGGTGTTAAGGATCCGACCTTATCCTTAATTACTTGCCCCCAGTTTTCCCTGTGGAGTTCTTTTATTATAGTGAGTAGATCATTGGGAATCTTCAGCCTCTCTAATAACTCCCATAGGCAGGCCCGATCCACTGAATCAAAGGCAGCTCTGAAGTCGACGAAACAGCAGCATAATTTGCCGTTCTGTTCCGTCGACTTCTTTGCCATCGCCCATAGTGCAAATCCGTGGTCTATTGTAGAATGGCCTGCTCTAAATCCCCCCTGTTGTGTGGGTATTATTTGAAACTCCTCTACCCATACATTCAATTGTTTCAACAAAATTTTAGAGAACACCTTCTCGCCTATATCTAGCAGATTGATTAGCCGGTAATTTTGCGGCTCTTCCTTGCTCCCTTTCTTATGAATAGGCCTAATTATTGCCCCTTTCCAAGTTGGTGGCATTACCCCTTCTTTTAGGACTACCTGGAACATCTTGGCAAGAAATCTTGCCCACCATTTTACCTCGGATTTCAAAATTATTGCAGGAAGATTGTCCGGGCCTGCTGCCCGAGTTAGCTTAAGTTCCCTTATTGTGCGCTCGACGTAGTCTTCATTAAATTGTAGTAGTAGGTCCTCTGAGATTTCTTGCCATACTTTGTGCTCCACCTCCTCTCTAGAAGCCCTTGCCCCATACAGTTTCCCTATGTACCCTTCCCATGCAGCCTCACTCACCACACAGTTCAGGTCTCCATCTGGTGTTCCTGCTACAGACTTTACTAGTCTCCAAAATTGCCTTAAGTTTTTATCCTCTATGGCTTCTAGTAGTTCTAGCCAACACTTTTCTTTATAAACCCTTTTTGCGTTAGTTACCATTATCTTAAATTCTTTTTTCAGTTTGGCTAGCTGGGCCTGTCTCTCAGATGTAAAATTCTTTTTTTGTCTTCTTTGTGTTGCGCGTATCTCCTTTTTCTTATTTTGGCACTCCACTGAAAACCCTTTACATTGATTTATTTGTTTAGCCATTGTGCGATGGTTCCCTTTTAACTTTATCTTTAGGCATTGGACCACCTCTTCTAGTTTCCCTATGAACCATTCCAATTTCTTATTCTCACAGTTTTCCGGTGCTAATTTAATTTGCAGGGTCTTCAGTTTTTCCATATATTCTTCAGTTAGGCGTGTCGTCACCCGTTTGGGATATTCAACCTCCTGGGTGATCACCCTTTCTCTCTGTAGTTCACTTCCCCCTGTCATTGATATGTACAGGAGTTTGTGATCACTCACAGCTTTTTGTTCTAACCTAAACTCCCTGATCTGGGTGAAATTCCAGGCCTGCAGGAATATATAATCTATTGGGCATTTCTGTTGCCCTGGGATGAATGTCTTTCCTGCTGGGGAGTCTGTCTCCGTTCTCCCATTTACGCAATGAAAGCCTCTCCCTCCCAGGGTGTGAACAAGCTCGAGATCTTGTTTCGAAATTTCCCCATCTGGGAACTTAGCCGGGTTTATTCCATACACCTCTAACTGTTCCCTATTCCATTGGTCTGCTTTTTTTGGATTTAGTTTATGGTTAAAATCCCCCATTATCATTATTGACTCTGCGGGATATTTTTCTAAAAAACTGTCTACATCCTCTTTGAAGTACTTCATTTCCCTTTCATATTCCTCCCCGTTATCCCACTGCATGTATACATTCATTAAAATCAACATTTTATATTTATGATCCACCTTCATGAGTTCAATTCTGCAAGCTTGTGCCCATTTACATTTTGTATTCAACAATTTAAAGTCCCTCATCTCTTTTGTTGATATCAGTGTCAGCAGCCCTCCCGAGGGCCGTCCATGGTTTTTCTTTATTGCTGACTGCTGTATCTGAGCATATCCGTCAAATGTAGGGGTGTTGTCGCATAACCAGGTCTCTTGCAGGCAGGCAATGTCTACTTTATTTATGACTTCGTTTATATACTCACGTTTTTGCTCATTGCCTATCCCATTTATATTCCAGGTTAAGAGACCTAAATCTTGCGACCCCCCTCCATCCTATTCAACGTCACTCAAATCGCCTTCTTCCTCCATATCCAAAAGGTTACTTGGGTTGCCTTCTTCCATAGGATTACTATGGGTCGACCAATTGCCCCATGAGGCGTCATTCCTTGTGTTATTTATTACGACATTCAGGCGGCTTAGATCCTTCTCCGTTTCTCTACAGAGGATTACTTGCCTCTTCTGGAGCCCGGCATGGTGATTTAGAAAGTTTTTATCATTGGAGGTTTTTATTTCCCTCTCTGGGATAATCCTTATTCCCTGTTGAGTTATCTCCATTGAGGCTTTCTGGATTGCCCTTTTTACTAGGCCTGAGTGGAGGGTAATTTTTGTTATCTCCTTTCCATACCTATTTTCTACAAAACCAACATGCTGTAGATCTTTAGTACCAATCCCTCTCAAGCTGTCGCATTTTTGAAATGCGGACAGAATCCGTGCCCTATTTAGGGGACCTGGATTTCCTGTCGGCTTCTCTTTCCTCCCGGGAGGTATTGGGTCTAAAAATAGCCAATTGTTCCTATCCCTCTCGGATAGGTACGTGTTTGTTACCAGCGCCTGCTGAGAGTCGATTGGTCTCCCCGTTTGCCGTCCGTTCCTTCTCTCACTCGGATCTTCATGTACCTGAGGTCTTACTGTCCTTTGAACTATAACTTGTTCATCCCTATGCCTTACTTTCTGTTTCGTCGTTCGGAAGGAAGGGTTGGCCTCAATTGCCTCCTTAGGTCTCAGCGATTTCCTTTGTACCCTCTGGGTCCTTGGGGGCTTTGGGTCTTTTGTCTCTACTTGCGTGGGTCTATTTGTTGTAAAGGTTGGAGCTGATGCATTCAGGTCTGACTGTATCACTCCCGACACTATTTCCTTCCCTTTTTTCTTCCCTACTTGGTTCAATTTCCTGCTTTTTCCGGATCTGGTCGTGGTCCCACGTGTGACATACCCCCCGCGCCTTTTTATCAGCATAGGTCTTCTTGATATATATACATTGTCTGCAGACTCGTCTGCCTCCTTTGCTGATTGTTTTGCAGGTTGGGGGTCACCTCCCAGGGATACACTGCTTTCTTCTTCTATTATTACCATGTCACTTTTCTCCCTTGACGGGGTTAAATTCATAGACATTTCCTTAAATGGCATTTTGCTCTTTATTTCTCCAAGTTCTTCTTCTATTTTCTTTAGATGTTGTTTTTGAGCTTTCATCAGACCATTATTTGAGAGACTCACTTCCAGGATTCCTTGTAATGCCTTCTGGAGTAACAAGATTACCTCTATCAGCGAAGACGTAGGCGTTTCCGAGATCGCTGAATCCTGAATTGTGTTTCTGGCAGGATTTACTCGGTTGCCAGACCTTTTGCTCTCGTGATGCATTGATGATTTTTGCAGTTGGTAGAGCTGCTGGAATTGATCTGGCGCGCCTCCCCAGATAGCGCTCTGGTTCTGCTCTTCATTTCCCCTAGGGTCTTCGTTTCTTAGTGACAGCTGAGAGAACAGTTTGGGAGATGATGATAGTCGAGGCGCCGAGATTTGGTCATTTAAGCTTTGAAGAGTTAGATTTATAGTGATGTGGTTCTCCCCCTCCTCTTTGCTGTCCGGGCTCGCCTCTTCGTGGTTTCCTCCCTTTTCTTGCTGTCTTCGACTTCCGTCCGGTTTGCCGGGGTTTCCATCAATTTCCCCGACAATTTCCACTATTTCTTCATCTATTTCTGATGTAATTGCTGGGTTCAATGATTTATAGTGTTTCCCCACGAACTCCTTTATGGACTTTGTCACTCCCGTGTTCTCTTTCTGTTTGTTATTCGTTTGATTGCCACCTCTTTTTGCCTTCTGTGCATTTTTCGCTACTTTTTTAACTTTTCTCTTCTTTCTTTTACCCTTACTATTGTCCGGGGATGATGCTTGACTTTCTTGGCTCTCTTCCAGAGATTTTGAGCCCTCCATTATTTTACTCCTCCCTTGTTCGTCCCCTGTACGTAAGTTCGTCCCTCTTTTGGGGACCATTGCTGGGTACAAGGGCTGTTGTGTAAATGAAGGTGTTACACTTAATTATTAAATTTCTCTATTTCGCGTTAATCACTTACCTCTGTTATCCCGACTGTGAAGTAGTTAATGTCTTTTTTTTTCCCCTGCTGTATTGTGTTTACTTACGCTTTATATTTTAGTTTACTTACCGCAAATGTTAGTTTGGGGTCAAATAAAGTGAAGAGGGTGTGGCGTAACAACCAAAGCTGCCGACTTTGGAACTGGGGAACCAGGTTCGAGTCTCGGCGTTGTCTCAACGGAATTCTGGGCAAATCACTTAATCTCCCCGTGCCTATAAATAACGCATGCGACCGTGTGTAATGTAACGGGTACTCCAGTAAAGCGCTCCAATACCTTTGGGGCGAGTTCGCGCTAAATTAAAACACGGGGGGTACGGGGGTGCAGTTATATCTGCCCACTGATGCAGAGCGAGAGAGTCCAAGATAACTGGGTAGCCATTAACTGAGCCATTGTATGAATGCACTAACATCTGGTCACTGCTACAGCGAAAGCGTGCGAGGAGAGCCTCACTGCTAGTGTCATGGAGCCGATGTAAGTGAAGAAACATCTGTCACTGCAACAGTGAAAGCGCACGAGGAGAGCCTCTCACTGCAACAGTGGCAGATGCAAAAGTGCACTAACATCTGGTCACTGCTACAGTGGTAGCGTGCGAGAAGAACCTTTCACTGCTGCAGTGGCAGAGAGCCGATGCAGTGAGTGCACTGACACCTGCCACTGTGAAAGCGTGCGAGGAGAGCCTCTCACTGCTGCAGTGGCAGAGACGATGCAGTGAGTGCAGTAACACCTTCCACTGGTACAGTGAAAGCGTACGAGGAGAGCCGATGCAGTGACACCTGTCACTGCTACAATGAAAGCGTACGAGGAGAGCCTCTCGCTGCTAGTGGCAGAGAGCCGATGCAGTGAGTGCACTGACACCTGCCACTGGTACAGTCCAAGAGTAATGCGGGGTGAGACTGCTACGGAGCCGAAATGTGAATGCAGTAACATCTGGCCACTGCTGCCCTGCGAGGGAGCCAGTTGTACTAGGGCAGCCAATCCGTGCTGCAGAGTCCGAGCGGAGCAACGAACGCAGTGACATCTGATCACTGCTGCAGTGCGAGAGCTCGACGTACGAGGGCAGCCTGCCACTGCTGGTATCAGAGCCGAGGTGTGAATGCAGTAACTTCTGGCCCCTGCTACAGCGCGAGGGGGGCTAGATCGGAATATAGACACCACTGCTTCTTCGTGAGCGCTGCTCCAGTAGGCGAGCAGTGCCCCCACCCATCCCCTCAGTTCACATTGATGATTACTGCTGTTGTAGTGTGAGGCAATCCAGATACAAGTTAAATGGCACATTGTCTCTGGTGTAGTGCTGGGGAGGGCGACGAGGTAGGTTTCCGTTCTCGATTGTCACTGCTGCAGCGTGAGTCTAGGCAGTTGTTTCAAATAAAACCCACATGGGCGCCTCACAACAGTGTCACTTTTGAAGTCCGGGAGTGCAGAAACACTGCCATTGGAGGATGCCCACCTGCACAGTGACTCGCATTCACTGCAGCAGAGACGGAGGCAAGGGATGGGTGCAGTACAGTGCGGGTGACAGGGCGCGGCGCAGTACCCCTTTCATTGCAGCAGTGAGTGAAGCAAGGTGCAGTGAAGTGAGGGACACCGTGTGCCATGCGTTAACGTCATTCACTGCAGCAGTGAGTGAGGCTAGGGCAGGCCCGGACTGGCGATTGCGGGCACTGGGCAATCCCCCCGGTGCGCCACAAGGGTGGGGGCCGGTTTTGACCCCTTGGGGGCCGTTTTCGTTACAGGGCCGTTTTTGCAGCGTTGCTGTAAAAACGGCCCTGTATCAAAATCGGCCGAAAACCGTCCCTGGCAACGAGAGCGGTGGCAACCCGCCCCAAGGGGGTGGGGGCCGGCCGAGCATTTTGCAAGGGACGGTTTTGGTTCTCTAACCGGCCCTGGGCAAGGGGCGGTCCTGTACAGTGAGGGACACCGGCAGTGGCGTAACAAAGGCCCCCACTGTGTGTGTGGGGGGGGGGGGGGGGGTGGGGGGGAGCTGCAGGGACACCCCAGCACAATACGCTGGCCTGAGAGCTCCTGACAGAGTTCGGAAGGAGGGGGGAGGGGGCAAGTTCCTTGCCGGAGGGGGGGCCTTCAAGTTTCGTTGCGCCAGTGGCACACGGGGTGCGGTACTGTGACTGGGTACAGTTATCCTATTCACTGCAGCATTGAGAGGCAATGAATGGCTCCAGTCCAGTGCTCTATTCCATGTGCCGCAGAAGGGGCACAGTGTACAAGAGGCCAGTGTGAGTGTAGCGCAGTGACTTCGTGCAGTGCAGGGGTATCCTCTTGTGTGAGGGCCTAGGGTTCACTCTAATGCTATAAGCTCTGTAGTGTAAAGACAGCACCAGCTGTATGAGAGCGTAGTGCAGTAAACCCTACAGGGCCTTGGATTCTCCTGCATGTGTGCACAGCAGTGACCCCGTGCAGTGCAGGCAGGGCCTTGGATTCTCCTGTGTGAGTGTGCACAGCAGTGACCCCATGCAGTGCAGGCAGGGCCTTGGATTCTCCTGTGAGTGTGCACAGCAGTGACCCCGTGCAGTGCAGGCAGGGCCTTGGATTCTCCTGTGTGAGTGTGCACAGCAGTGACCCCATGCAGTGCAGGCAGGGCCTTGGATTCTCCGGTATGAGTGTGCACAGCAGTGACCCCATGCAGTGCAGGCAGGGCCTTGGATTCTCCTGTGAGTGTGCACAGCAGTGACCCCATGCAGTGCAGGCAGGGCCTTGGATTCTCCGGTATGAGTGTGCACAGCAGTGACCCCATGCAGTGCAGGCAGGGCCTTGGATTCTCCTGTGAGTGTGCACAGCAGTGACCTCATGCAGTGCAGGCAGGGCCTTGGATTCTCCTGCGTGAGTGTGCACAGCAGTGACCCCATGCAGTGCAGGCAGGGCCTTGGATTCTCCTGTGTGAGTGTGCACAGCAGTGACCCCATGCAGTGCAGGCAGGGCCTTGGATTCTCCTGTGTGAGTGTGCACAGCAGTGACCCCATGCAGTGCAGGCAGGGCCTTGGATTCTCCGGTATGAGTGTGCACAGCAGTGACCCCATGCAGTGCAGGCAGGGCCTTTGATTCTCCTGTGAGTGTGCACAGCAGTGACCCCATGCAGTGCAGGCAGGGCCTTGGATTCTCCTGTATGAGTGTGCACAGCAGTGACCCCATGCAGTGCAGGCAGGGCCTTGGATTCTCCTGTGAGTGTGCCCAGCAGTGACCTCATGCAGTGCAGGCAGGGCCTTGGATTCTCCTGCGTGAGTGTGCACAGCAGTGACCCCATGCAGTGCAGGCAGGGCCTTGGATTCTCCTGTGTGAGTGTGCACAGCAGTGACCCCATGCAGTGCAGGCAGGGCCTTGGATTCTCCGGTATGAGTGTGCACAGCAGTGACCCCATGCAGTGCAGGCAGGGCTTTGGATTCTCCTGCGTGAGTGTGCACAGCAGTGACCCCATGCAGTGCAGGCAGGGCCTTGGATTCTCCTGTGTGAGTGTGCACAGCAGTGACCCCATGCAGTGCAGGCAGGGCCTTGGATTCTCCTGTATGAGTGTGCACAGCAGTGACCTCATGCAGTGCAGGCAGGGCCTTGGATTCTCCTGTGTGAGTGTGCACAGCAGTGACCCCATGCAGTGCAGGCAGGGCCTTGGATTCTCCTGCATGAGTGTGCACAGCAGTGACCCCATGCAGTGCAGGCAGGGCCTTGGATTCTCCTGCATGAGTGTGCACAGCAGTGACCCCATGCAGTGCAGGCAGGGCCTTGGATTCTCCTGCATGAGTGTGCACAGCAGTGACCCCATGCAGTGCAGGCAGGGGCTTGGATTCTCCTGTGTGAGTGTGCACAGCAGTGCCCCCATGCAGTGCAGGCAGGGGCTTGGATTCTCCTGTGTGTGTGCACAGCAGTGCCCCCATGCAGTGCAGGCAGGGCCTTGGATTCTCCTGTATGAGTGTGCACAGCAGTGACCCCATGCAGTGCAGGCAGGGCCTTGGATTCTCCGGTATGAGTGTGCACAGCAGTGACCTCATGCAGTGCAGGCAGGGCCTTGGATTCTCCTGTATGAGTGTGCACAGCAGTGACCCCATGCAGTGCAGGCAGGGCCTTGGATTCTCCTGTGTGAGTGTGCACAGCAGTGACCCCATGCAGTGCAGGCAGGGCCTTGGATTCTCCTGTGTGAGTGTGCACAGCAGTGACCCCATGCAGTGCAGGCAGGGCCTTGGATTCTCCTGCATGAGTGTGCACTGCAGTGACCTCATGCAGTGCAGGCAGGGCCTTGGATTCTCCTGCGTGAGTGTGCACAGCAGTGACCCCATGCAGTGCAGGCAGGGCCTTGGATTCTCCTGCGTGAGTGTGCACAGCAGTGACCCCATGCAGTGCAGGCAGGGCCTTGGATTCTCCTGCATGAGTGTGCACTGCAGTAACCATGTGCAGTGCACGGGCCTTGAAAATATTAGGAAACGGAATGTCGACTACTGCAGTGCGGGGTTTGCGGGTAATGTACCGCCTGCTGCCCGGTGAGGGCAGGAGGCTTCCCTCGGTGGTGCATGGGGGCAGTTCAAGGCCTTTGCGGGCCTCTGTTACCATTCACCTTGCGGAGGAGAGCTCAAGACCTGGCTGTTTTACTAAGACCTACGCTACCTCAGGGTGAGGAGCAGCGCTATACAAGACATTAATTCATTGGTTTTACGGTGTGTACACACTGGCGAGCTCGGCCTGGTGCACGGATGCCGGGTCCAGTCCACATGCCCTTGGTCTCTGCTCCCGGGAGGGGGGCTTCGCAGGGACCCTTCGGGGTCACTGGGCCTGGAATGCTGATTGCACTGCTCGTCGCTCACAGGGGGGAGCATCGACCCTCTGCCGGTAATGTTGGGGTCACGGACTCCTCGACGCCGGGCTCTTGCCATAATGAGGCCTCGAGTCTTGTGAGGAGTCAGCTGAGGGGATTAGCCGGGCGGGAGGAGCGCTTCCTGTCGCCACCTCGTGTTCTCCCTCCGGCCCCTCCATCTGCAGCTCTGCCAGTGCCCCCCGGCCTGGGGCTGGAGGGCCTCCATGGGTCTCACCGAGCTCGGCCAGTGCTATCAGTCTCCACCGATCGCACCCCGTTTTTCAGTATTTTTTAATTGTTGGTCAGGCGGGGAAGCCGGAATTGATCGTAGGTTTCCGGGTGTCAAATCTTTTTTTTTTTAATGGAGTTTTATATAGCGCGTACTTGACCCATAGGTATCGGGTATCAGAGCGCTTTACAAAGCACCAGTTGCGTTACATGAGGACACATTAATTGTTTGTTATTTTGTTAGGCATGGGGAGATTTGCCCAGAATCATAGGATGTTCAGCGTCATTGCCGAGCCTCGAACCCGGTACCCCAGATTCGAGGTCGATCGTCCTAGACGTTAGGCCAACTCCTCTCCCCATTCATGTGAAATACACAAAAGTAAGTGTGGATAAACACGGCAGGCAGCTAAGCCACAAGTGACTGGCACTGGCAGCCTTACTGGTACCCAGCATCTTCCCGGTGGTCTGGTGCTACTTTTTCCTTGGTGTGGGGCACCTTCTTTCGCTCTCTTGCCCAAGGCCCGCTCGGGCTTTTGGTGCAGCCCCCGCCTTAGTAGTTGCTCGGAGGGTCTGAGCTGGCGATGTGTCGAGCACAGTCTCAGTACACAAACGGAGCAGGTCTGCGCGGCCGCTGTGAGCAGTGTATGCATTCATCGCGCTGGCGGCAGAGTGCGGCTGTGCAAGGCCCTCTCGTGCACGTGTGCATGTCCACTGCTGAGGGTTTCGGTATTTAGTTCGTGCAGAAGCGCATACAATGCCAGCTGGATGGATCCATTTTAGGGTTTTTAGATTCCCAACGCGGCCCTGTGGGCAGTTTTCAGCCACAGGAAGTGGAGGGGTGGACCGAAGCCGAAGCCACCCCAAGGATCGTCTCGTTTTTGGCGTTCGCAGCACCCCAAAATGTTTCCTTACATTACAGAGATGGAGGCAGCTGGTGCGCGTTATCCCTGGCCGCGGGGGCTTCAGTGGCCCAGTAATGTGTTCAGAGCGCTCCTCCCTACTCACTCAATGCATACCTACAGCTCAACCCCTAATGAGGCAATCGTAGCTGCAACCCACCCACCCCGCTACCGGCAGGGCACATCACGGGACCTCATTCAGGGGCCCCCAGTCATTCAAAGGGGCCCCATTCAGCTTAAAGGTCAATAAATGTCTGTGCGGTGCGGGAGACTCCTTCTGCAGAGACCCCCGATCATTTTACGTTACTCTGAGGTAGCTCGGCTCTGCTTCTGTTTTTCCAGCAATACAGATATGCACTTATTCCTTGAGGTGCCGTTCCAGGCCTGTAAGGGCCCCCATCACCTGCGACCCTCCCCACCCTCAGAAGCTGCCAATCAGTACTGGGTTTCGCAGCCCTGCGCCTCTCTTGGGCTGCTGACCAGCAGCACCCCACTAGCGGTCTTTAGCATTATAACTAAGGTTCCCCGATAAATACAGACAGAAAACATTAATATTCTTGTTTATATTTATTTTTAAATTTGGGTAAAAACAGAAATTTGGTTGCTTTTTGAGTAATTCATAATACTGTCAACAATGACTGCCAGGCCAATAGATGCGTGAATTGATGGATAAGGGGGTTAAAAAAAGGAATTTTAGTAAAGAGGCTTTAAAAGCAGTAGATATGCACAAGGTTAATACTGAAATTTGCACATTTTCATATTCGTGCACTGATTTATCTTCTGTGCGTGTTTACAGCACTGAAACCTGGCAGGTATTTAAGAATGAGTGCAGATTTATCGGTTAAATGTGGAAATCTAATTTCAGCTTGATTTTTCCACAAAACCTAAAATAAATATGAATACATACAGATAAAATTAGCAAAAAATAAAATGGCAAAATAATAAATACCATAAAACCAGGAGCCCTAATCATAAACGTGACCTTTACACCCAAATCCGAATTGACTAGTGTTACCCCTCCCCGCTGTGTACACGTTGCCCAAGCCCTGAGAATTACGTGCCCCACCCCTTCTTGGGGGTCACCCTTCTCAAAGGGAGCAGCCCCCATGTTTTTTGGGGCATGTTGGAAGGTCTTACCGTACTCTGTGGGAGGTTTGACTAAACCAGGCTGTAAGGCCAAGGGTAATTATGTGGCACTTCCACGTAACAGCTCTGCAGACGCATGCTGTGATAGATAGCATCACGAGTCGCACATCACCCAGGGCTTTCCCAGTTTTGGGGGTGGGGCCTCGAAAGGGGGCTCTAGGGGGCTCTATTTTCAGGCCTTAAAGGTAGGGTGAGCAGACCTCCCGGTTTTTGTTTTGTGTTACCAGTGTGGGTAACATGTCTTGATAGTGAAATACTGCCATTTCGTTTTTTTTTTTACTATTGAAAGGCTGTGACATGTTACTACAGTTGCTGTCATTGCTGAGGAAGGGACTGTCTGCTGTGTGCTGTGTCCCCCTAACTTGAAGAGGAGCTGTGCTGTGTGCTTTGCCCCTCTGAAGCATTCCTGTCTCCAAGGGCCTAAGAAGAGCTGGGAACTCGGGGATACAAAAGTTCTCCAGCACCCACCCTTCCAGCTGCTGTGTGGGTCTCTGCCCTGTGCCTTCTTGAAGCTGCCCCCCTGTGAAATCTGCCTCAGTGTGCTCATCGGCACACAGCTGATGCGTAAGGTATTGAGGCCTGCTCTGCCTCAAAGGTGATCTGCCCCAGGATCGAGTCCCTTGCGCTCTGTGGGTGCGGATTAACGCACCGCTGAGGAACTTTGGAGCACCTGCTTTGCCCCGAGCGCTGTGTGCACATTGACTCCACCGCCGCCCCTCGAGCTGTGTTGTGTGCCCGAGGCCGGGTTCGCCGCTCTGAGAAGGAGCCTTGAAAACACCCTGCCAGTATTCACCACCACCGGCCCGGGTTCGTCATTTCCAAGCCGCACTCGTTTTGGTCACAGCAACGAGGATTTCCCCCAGCAACGCGGAGGTTCGTCAGGCGGAGCTACATTGCGTCTGGAGGGGCGCAAGACATCCCCTAGCAAACGGCGTTTGCTCGCGCTCGTCATTGAGGAAAAGAGCTGCCTGAACCTGTGGCCGAGGCACGTCCCACCGGCGAAAGCGGCTTCACAGGAGATCCGCGCGGACCGCAGAGAACTCTTCACATCCTAAGGTAACCTGAGTTTGCACGGGGGGGATTATCGCACACGCTACCGGCGGGCCTGCCTTCTCTTTTCAGGTCGCCCTGTTGCTACTTATGTGTCAGTGGCGTAATGAAACTTGAGGGGGCCCCATGCAAAGTACCTGGAGGGGGTCCCCCTCTGACCACACTCAGGAGCTTGGGGAGCCCCACATCTTGGGGTCTGGGGGGGGCCATTGTTACACCACTTGGGGGAGATTCATATTCAAGACTTCTGGACTTTAGCCCAATAGCTGCCTTCGCTTTCCAGTTTATAATTCAGTTCACATCTGGTTGGCAGCCCACGCAGTTGCTCGTTGTCGCCCTCTCTATTTCTTGGGTCACTGTTAACACCTCTCCTGCCATGCTCCTTTGTAGTGCTGCTTCTTGCATACTATGTTAGGTGGGTCTTACAAGTGTGTTTGCAGCAGTGCACCGGGTCCTTCATTCAGATTCCTGGCTACTATGGGTGATTCTGTGACTGGATGCGACTTCATGATTTTCTTAAGCACACAATGCGAGATATCTTGATTTAGACCACGCCCCTATTTGGATAGGCCACACCCCTTTAAGTAATTTGCTACGCCCCTTTTAGAGCACCATCATTTTTTTTCCCACTTAAAGCCCTGACATCACAGATTATATTAAACTAGCAGCCCGTCCCGACCTTGTCCGGGAGCAATCAGGCTTCCCCAACCCCCGCCCGCCCTGACATTGTCCAGCAGCCCGGGCCCCCGTCCGTCCCATCCCCCGCCTGCCCCGGAGCCTTACCTCAGCCGCAGCTCCTCCCCCGTGCTCCTCAGTTCACCGCTCCATGCCGCTAGTCACCGCTCCTTCCGCCGGTCCTCACTGCCTGTCCGCCGCCGGTCACCGCTCCTCCTCGCGCTCCTTGACACTGCTCCTCCCCGCGCTCCTGACGTCAGCACGCAGGTTGCGGCCGGCGCTACTTCGAAGGGACTAACTTTTTAAGGTACATTTTTTAAATAACGCATATTTTTATAGTTTATATAGCCTATGTCCATCTACACACCCTGACGATTACAATGATGTATCGGCTGTGTGGATTGGCACTGTGGTTCCCGAGTTTACCCGCCTCAAAGTTCTTGCTTTATAATAGTAGTATAGATATCTCCTCATGAATGGCATCGCAATTAATATAGTTATTTTGTTTTTTCACTGTACTTTAATGTGTGGAGTCCTATTTTTTCATTGGCATAACCATGAACTTTTCATTTTTAGGGGCAAGGGGTGGAAAGTTTTGGTTCTTGTGGCATGGAATGTAGCCTAACTTAGCTGGTTAGTTTTGGTGGGGTTTCCTAGCTTCACCTTAACTTAAAGGGAACATCTATCTGTTATATAGTCAGGGCCACTGGAATTGTGATTCTGGGGTTGCGGCCTTTGCCGCATAATTATTGTATTTATGGACGTGCCGCATTTGCCACATAAACGGTCATCTGCGGTATAAACTGGATCTTAACAAAAAATGTTTCTAGCTCAAAAGGATCTAAAGTTACCTAAATTACAGCAACTTGTGTTGCCACACAGTGTAGTGTAAAACAGTTGCAAAGGTTGACTGGTAATCTTTTTGTTGCTTAGTATTGTATTTGAAAGTTAAACTGGTACTAATGAGGTGAAACCTTTGCCCAGACGATAACGTGAAAAAAGACAATAATGTTAATGAAACGTATAAAGGGCACATACCCTGGGGTTTCTTGGCGCTGAACTGGAATGTAAGCCCTGTGGGAATGGAAGAGGAAGGATTAATTTAAAAACAGCCAAGTTTTCAGTATTTTTCAAAAGGAAAAGAGAGTTGGCCTCAAGTAACACTATCATAAAATGTTCTGCATTAAAATGCATTACTTGACGCATAATGTGGTCGTCCACTGCTGTATAATTTCAGCGGCTACCATAGCTCTTAGTTCAAGCGTTAAAACCTTTTGCAGCTTGTTACTTACATAGCGTTTCACACCAGTTTTATAAGGTCTGTGAACAAGATGTTAACCGGTACTCGGACGGGGTTGTCATATGGATTACGCGGAAGGGTTTGTTGTATGGATTTGGATTACGTTGCTGGCATGGGCACAGCACATTCAACACACTGAGCCACCCTCTCAGCCTTCGCACTTGGAAAGATGAGGAAACTTTGGCACATGGAGACAAAGTAAATATTTGGTAGGAGGAAGCGCCTGAAGAGTGTGTGTATTTGTCAGATAGCATTATCACTCAGACTTGTTTTTATGTAGCGTGTCTGACTCGCAGTTTTATGGCTCAGGCGAGAAAGGCGTGCACGGTGCTTTTGATAGTGTGCCCTTAATTACAGGGTGGGCCTAGTATAAAGTTCATAGAAGGGGTGGGGGCTCGTGAACAGCGTCGTCTTTGCGCGGAGTTCTGAAGAACTGCTGGGCTTCCGGCCCCCGGGACCCCTCCACTCTTGAGTGCCCAGGTTACCAAGGGAGCGTTGCATGTTTTCCGCCTCCTCCTGCGCAGGGCGTGTCGGGTCACCGTGTGGCCGGACTGCAGACCCATTAGTCAGCCGGGAACGTCAGGTGATGTCCCAGGAACGTGCTGTGTGGGGGAGGCAGGCAGAGGCCACTTATCATGCTGGCCAGACACTGGTATCCCCACCCGCGTGACTCATGCCGACTCCATGCCTCTGTGGCCCAGTTAGAGCATGGGAGAGTACCAGCCCCTCCCCCGGGGCGTCATGCTCCTGCAGCGTGGAGCGCAGGATGCGTGTGTGTGCTTTTCCACCGTGCCAGACTGTGACGCAGCGCGCACACGTCCGCGGTTCAGACGACGCTGGCCTCGCGCAGGCGAGAGTAAACGCATCCACTCAGCTCTGCCACGCCCCTAGTGAACAGGCTTTGGTTGTGCGCCCCCCGCTGTGCCACCGATGGTGAGGTATGTCTTAAGTGAGGTTCTAAAGCCTGGCCGTGTGTGTGCCGGGGTTACCGCAAAAACAGCACTAGGGGCGTTGCAGCATCACATTTGCTTAAATACTATGGCCAAGGGATAATGGAGTTTCAAGTTTAAAAACCAGAAATTAGCACAGTACTAACGCAACACAATCGAAGGGCCCAATATCATTAAACAATTTCCTTGGGTGCCAATAGCCACCGTTGACAAAGTTCCACATGGCTTCCCACCCATATGACAACTTTAAAAATAAACCGCACGCCATAAACAAGTTACCTTTGCCTACTGAGACTAGTTTTAAGTTTGTAAACGCACCCGATCGGTGAGGTGACCTTATTTCTCGGCAAATATTGTACAGCTTAGAGGAAAACCATGTATGTATAATAAAGGCATTACAGTATTAAACCTCTCGAGTAACGACTGTCCTGAGTAATAGAACCTGAAACACTATGTAAACTCCGGAACTTGCAATGAGAACTAATTTAAAAAATACACAAATCTTGTATCTCACCTCACTATGCGTCAAAACACAACTATTAAGAGTTTGATATTCATAAATGTGCGAATATCACAAAGATTATAGCGTTTTTCACTGTGCTTACCATAAGATAAGAGCTGATGCAGATAGTTTTGCAATAGTGACACAAACTTTGCCACTTTACCACAAACCAAGTTGATTTCCCCATGAAGGAAGAACCACAGTGTGGATTTACAAGAGGGGATGTCCCCTCTCAGAATGAGGGGCCACCACAGTTTTTTAGGTCGAGCATGCGCTGCTCTGCAAGCCATGCTGTACTGAGTAATGGAAAAGAAGTGCTGCCCATTTCCCGCCCTTCTTTCCAATTGGCTCCTGTTACTGTCCTTTCAAAATAGTTGCGTTTCATTTCTGAATGGTCTTACTAGTCCCTCCTTTGTACCACCTTGTCTGCATTTGTAACTTCCTATAACAACTGGACTTGGCACGCCAGCTTGAGCAATGGCATCAGTTTTTTGTGGGGGGCGGTATTTGCAGCGCGCTGAGCATGCTTTCACTTAATGGGCATCTGCTATAAATATGCCCAGCCGCCCCCCACAGACACCATGGGAAGCGGGCGCTCTCAATTTCCCAAAACGTTTTTTTACTAACTCAGCGCTAGAAGTTTGAAATATGCTCCGTTCCTTCCCCCTCCCCCGCTGCACAGATGCCTGTATGTTTTTTCTTCTTCACTTTTTCAATTTTTGTTTTTTTCCAAGCGCCCCATGCTGCGCATTTACATTAATAGAGGCCACACCCCTTTCTTTAGACTAGCAGTGTCTAAAGAAAGGTCTGTGGCCGCTATTAAAGTGTAACTGCGGCATGGGGCGCTTTTACAAAGAAAGCATTTAGAAATCCAGTGACGTATGTACGTTCAAAAATTTAATATTCATACCACATTTTCATTACTCCCGCATCCCTACCCTCCAGCCCATTCCTGTACCATGTTCACTATCTCCTCAAGCATAAAATGGGTTTAACCGAATCCTAAATCTGAAAAAATTGAATGCCTCATTTCTTGATAAGATTAACTCTGAAATATATAAAATGTGAGATCATTACTCAAGGATTCCACCATAGAGACAAATCTGTGTTTAATAAATATTGCAAACATCTACTTTACACATTTTAACAGATCCTGTGATGGAGAGTATAAGGAAAGCTGGGCAACTGTAGTTTCATCCTCCAAACGCTCGTTAATGCTTTTCTACAGTAACAGGCATTTTTTGGCTTTTCCAGACATTAATAATCTGTTTCAAAAGTTCAACATTAATCTCATGAATGCATGATACCAGGGGACCAATTTTGTCCCCATTCTTATTGCCCATATCGTTGAAGATGTGGAAAGATTGAGTATTGATTTTAAACCTTGTTCCTTTGATTGCAATCCTGAAAAACACTGATTCATATCATTTCTGCATCATATAAAAACTTAGTTTGGATAATGCTTTAAATGCTTGCAGGACCAGTGGCAAATTAGAGCCTCCATAGTCTACTGAAATGTAAAATCCCTGCTATACACCAACGCTCTAGATTTAATTACATCCAAATGTACTTTCAAGTCAATATTTGCGGTGAAATGCAAGTCAAGATATCTGTAGGTAGTTACCTCGTCTACCACTATTTTATCTAGTAATCATCGGTGCTGTTTACTCTTTTTTGACCAAATGCAATAATTTTATTTCTTCCATTTTAGGCTAATTTTTTTTTCTCGCAATACCTTTGTGATGGTGCCTCAGTCTGCCTCACCTGATATCCGCACTCGTACAAGGCGTGCCTTCTGAGAGTCTAGAGTCTGAACACATGGCAGTGCCATCCATTTGGCATGGTGCCCAACCGGCTCAGGCATCCGTGCCAGCTTATATAAGTGTGCGGCACGCCTGGGTACAGCCAGCACTTTTTGTTCCTTGGAAGTGATCCCAGGGCAATTAGCAAAGGCTTCCTGAATTTCCTGGTGATGTTCAGGTTGTGTTATGCAATTGTTCTGAGCGCTTATGTTCAGCCCTCTGCGGTGATGCAGGAAGGATCCCATTACAGGACAGCTAATGGCTCGGTTGTGGAGGAACCTCCCAGTGAACTCGACAGGAAAAACATAGCGCCCTGTTTGTGGATCTGTGATAGTCCTAAAGAAAGTCAAACGTACAGAACGCATGAGGTATCCTTCATCCACATGGGCCTGCTGCCTCGGTTGAGCTCTCTTGGTTTCCATTGTTTAAAGTGGTTTTCCTCTTCTTTAAGAGTGTTGGACTGATTTTTGGGCATGGACCAAAATCATCGTTGTTGCTGGTGATGCTGCTCCCCTTTTTAGATTCACAAAGATTTGCCACTGTTTTCAGAGTCTTTTTTCAAGGTTTACTGTTAGTGTGATTTAGTGCGGTGTTGTGCCTCTGTATGCATGCGATGAATGGGCAAGCTGTCGAATGTGGATGTTAGAATTAATGAAATGTTGCTGACCTATGTGATTATTATTCATTAGATAGTTCACACATTGTGACTCACTCCAATTGGGCACAATTACAGGGATGGGGGCCTGCAAGAATTAGTGGTACACCAGGACTGTAAATGCTTTTTAAAGAGCGCTTTCTATTTTAAAGGAGTCCAGTTTCCTTAATGGAGTTGGTTCAAAACAGACACCTTCACTTTTGCTTATCACCCAAACTTAAGTTAAGTTTCAATGGTTTGGAACTGCAATTTCGATCGTAAACTATTGGTGCATCTGATACAGTAGTAGGAAAGGATGCCCCAAACATTCCCCTTTGAAATACCTAGTCTGTACCCAGTCGCCAACGCATTTTAGGAGTTAGTAGAAGTTTACAGATACCCAAGATGGATTTTGTACATGGTCATAACGTCTTTTTTTTTTTTTGCGCAGTCGCAAACTGTGATTTTGATTGTTTGCTGCAGCAAAAACGTTCCGTACATCTGGCCCTTAACTTGTCCCTGAGTGGCTTAGGACTCGTGTAAAGCCCTGCCTTTCAAATACAACTCTAAGGTTAGAAAGATTCATATACTTCATGCAAGAGGAGTTCTCTTTGATCTTGTGTTCTTAGCCTCCTTTGGTATGTATTGAATTCTGTAGAACGCCAGAGTGCAGATAGCAGCAGTCTACTTCTGTGGATTCAGCAACTTTAAGCATGAAGTTAAATTCACCCCTTATCCAGAATTAGGGTATCTTTAATAGATGCACATGCCTGAATCATTCCCCATCGTCTGGATGGGAGTCCCCGGTACATAAATAAAGTAATGTCGCATTAGACATATAGAGTAATAGGCCAAGAGCCTTACATTAGTAACATATCCATGTTCTTTTGTAAAAAGGACCAAACTCTAGAAAAGAACCAGTCAGCTATCACCACCCTCTGGAACCTTCCTGGAAGGAGCTCTCGTCCCTCAGATTTTCTACCCCAAGTCGTGCTAAGGGAATCTCTACTGAGCTCTGCTCAGTTTTTCATTGTTTCTGGATTTCCAGTGATTTTTTTCTTCACCATTCTTTGTGTGAAGTTCTCAATATCTTCATGGCAGATAATCCTAAGAAAGGCCTTTTTAGGCCCTGTGCTAAAGAGGCTTCATGTCGACGATCAACACAAAGACTGCCTCTACTGTCTTTACCCGGATCACTCCTCAAAGGACTAAGGTATGCTGTACCTTTTCTTCAAAGACCGGGAGGGGCGCCTTTTAATTTGGCTGTAGAGACTTAAGGACAAATACCAAGCTTTGTCTTCTGAAGAGAGTGAGGGCTCCTCCAAATCTTCAAGATCCTCTCAAAAAAGGCCCAGAGTTACTTCTCCAGGACCTTTGTTGCAGCCCCCTCAAAAGAAGACGCACAAAGTCTTCGAAGGCACACCTAAGGCTTTACCAGCAAAGGTTTCTCCACAGGAGGTTCTACACACCTTTAATAAGCCTAGTTCCCCCTGGCTTCGACGGTGAGAAAATCCACATTTACAGCTGTGGGAGTGACCTAGTCGACGATGACTGTCTCTAACTCTCTGGCGTCCTCAGCATTGTCAACTTCGAGGACGACTTATTCGTCAACGGCTGTTAAACCTGTATCAACGATACAAATTAACCAATCGTCGACGTCCAAGCCAGTGTCGACGCTACGATAGCCGACTAGCGCGTGGACGAGGAATGTTCCGTCGACGTCTACCTCTCGATGACGAGGGCTCCGCCGACACTGTTGACGAGGGCTCAGTCGACAAGGACGACACAGTCGACGACTTTTCAGTCGACTGGAGCTTCGTCAACGTTACCGTCAATTGTCAGTCGGTGCTTCACCGTCGACTACTACACCGACGAGTGGCTCGTCGATGACACCAGATCTCAAAGTAGAAAGTGCGTATGTCCATCTTAAAATAACAACAAAACGCACGTTGACATCTGCCCTGACTTCTAGCAGGGTCCAGCCATTACCTCCGACTCACCTTTTGGAAGAGTAGGAAGACTCAGACGATGGAAGTATGTTCGAAACTGCTACAAGTCCTTCTGAACTTCATATCCAGTACCAAGAGAGTTCAGACTATTACCAGCCAGAACCAGAAGACCAAACATACTATCCTGACGACAGCCATCCTCCCCAACCTCCCATGGTTTGCCTACCTGCGTCTTTGCTTTCTGACCTCCAATTTCTGATTAAGGACTACAAGCAGAGATTTCCTACTTTTGCTACGTCTCCTGCTCCAGTTGTCTCTCCGCCGTAAAAGGCCACAGCCTCCACCTCCACAGTTTGTACCTGTCACGCTACCACCTCCTCCTTCCACGGATGATGATGATGATGAGGATGATCAACAAGAGGAAGGAGAACTTCATGATTCCCAATCGACTTATGAGTGGGGTGATTGTTATCCCGTGTCCAGTGTCCCCGGTGCCTACTCAAGCTGATTCGCCTCCTGAGGATGTTGGAGGTTTCCATAATGTCTTGGAAAGGGCTGCATAACGTTTCCAGATCCCTATGCCTTCTCACCAGCAGGATTGTTTCCTTTATGACTTTCAGGAACCTTTTAAAAAGTCTGTAAGATCTGTGCCCATTATAGACTACATCTGGGATCAGGCATTAAAATAATGCACAATCCATCTTCGGTTCCCCCATTGTTACCTTGGCTAGACAAAAAATACAGAGCTCCGGACACCGCTCCAGCCTGCCTTTCCGGACATCCCAAGCCTGATTCAGTCATCACTCCGCTGTCTGCTCCTCCAGACAAGGAAGGCAGGCGACTTGACAATATTGGGAAACATTTTTCTTCCAGGTCTGCATTAACAGTGCGTGCGTCTAATTCCTTAGCGCTATTAGGGTGCTATAACAGGCAGATGTGGGCAGACATTGCTCCATACTTGGGGGGCCTTGCCAGCCGATTCGAAGGAAGAAGCAAAGAATATCTTTCTGTAGGGCGAACGTTCGGCTTCCGAGATCATCGATTTTGCGATGAATATCACCTCGACTGGTTTCCGCCAACTAGCTGGCGCTGCCGTATTACAACGCCAAGGTTGGCTGAAAACGACTTCTTTCCGGCCGGAACTCCAGACACAAATTCTGGACATGCCCTACGATGGTCAGCTTCTTTTTGGCACGCATATTGATGAAGCTCTTCAGGACATGAAAAGGATACGGACACGGCTAGGGCTCTGGGTACCCATCAATAAAAAAAAAAACCTTTTTGTGGCTCAAGGGGTAGAGGTCAATCTTCCACCAGAGGAGACTACCAACGCTATCGGTCTTCCTATTCCTCCTCCAACCAACAATATTGGCCACAATACCAACGTCAACAACAGCAATCCTCTTACACTAAGACCTCCTTTCGAGGAAAGGGAGGGTGGCAGAAGGACGCTGCTCGGCGGCAATTACTTTTCTCTACTGCCGGTCTCCATTTCCTCTCCACCCTCCAAAATAGGAGGAAGGATTTCCCATTTCTTACACAATTGGAAACAAATTACAACGGACTGTTGGGTTCTTCAACTGATACAATTTGAACATTCGCTGGAGTTCATTCAAATTCCTCCCCAGACCCCTCCTCGACCTATGATTAACAAAAATCTAAGCCTTTTTATCCTGGAGCTTTCACTCATGCTCCAGAAGGGAGCTATAGAAAAGGTTCCTCTTCACTAACGGGGGAAGGGGTTTTACTCCCTGTTATTTCCTGGTGCCCAAAAAGGAGAAGAAATGGAGACCAATCCTTGACTTGAGGTCTCAACAAGTTCTTAAACAGTTGTTTCGCATGGTTACCATCCAGGAAGTGCTGCAACTTCTCAACGCAAACGACTACATGGTGTCTTTGGATCTTAAAGATGACTATTTCCATATCCCTATCCACAAGAATCACAAAGTTTCTGAGGTTCGCCGTGACAGGCAGACATTACCTATTCCGAGTCCTGCCCTTCGGACTCAAGTCGGCTCCACGCATTTTCACGAAATGCCTTTCTCCAGTGGCTGCATACCTCAGGCAACAACACCATCGAGTCTTTCCCTATCTCGACGACTGGCTCGTCAAGGTAATTTCTCTAGACGTAGCAACCTGGTCTTCCAACGCCAGTCTATAGCTTTTCAGTCGCCTGGGACCCACTCTCAATCAGGACAAGTCTGTCCTCCAACCTTCTCAGCGGATATCCTTTCAGGGTGCTACTCTTGACACAGCCCAGAAGAAAGCTTTCCCATCACAAGAGCGACAGATCAAACTACTTCATTTTGCAAACCACATAAAATCCATGAAGTCTCTCTCAGTACACCTCTTCAAATCCCTTCTCGGAATGATGTCGTCTTGTATTCTGTTAATTCCTTAATGTCGCCTCCACATGCAGCCTCTCCAAGAAGCGCTGTCGACTCAATGGATTGAATCCGAAGGATCCTTCGACGATGTCATGCAGGTGACCCTCACATGGTCACTGCTCTGCAGTGGTGGACTCGTCTACGGAATCTTTCTCAAGGCCTGCCCTTCTTGCTCCAAGCTTCTCCACAAATCATCACAACAGATGCGTCCCTGGAGGGTTGGGGAGCTTTCCTCCAAGAGTTCTGAATCAGCGGAAAATGGTCTCCTTCCGAACGGAAGCTTCACATAAACCTCCCCGAGCAGCGAGCTGTCTATCTGGCTCTCCTGGCGTTCCTTCCCAGGATCAAAGGTTCTCTAGTGCTTGTCCGGACGGACAATACTATGACAATACACTACCTGAACAAGCAGGGAGGTACTACTTCACTAACCCTCTCCCGAATCTCAAAAGATCTGGAACTGGCTGCTTCTCCACAACATTTCCCTTCGAGCGGAATATGTTCCATGGACAGTCAATGTACTGGCTTATTCACTAAGCAGGCAACAAACATGTCACGAATGGGAGTTGAACCAGCAGACTCTCAATCGCATATTCTCCCAATGGTGCACTCTTCTCTTGGACCTATTTGCTACCAAGCAGAACGTCAGATGCCAAAACTTCGCAAGCTGGCATCCCCAACGAGGATCTCTAGGGAATGCATTTTCGATCGCATGGTTCAACATCTTTGCATATGCTTTTCCACTAATTCCCAGGGTCCTCTGGAAGTTGAAGGCAGAACCCTGCACGCTAAGCATGATAGCTCCTGCGTGGCCGCGTTAGCATTAGTTCACTGAGCTCCATCTTCTCTCCCTGGAACCGCCGATCCCTTTGAAACAGTTTCCCTCCCTCCTCACAATGAACCAGGAATAAGTCCAACATCCGGATCCAGCATCTTTCAAATTATCGGCTTGGCTCCTGAGTTCCATGAGTTCCATGGTCTAGACATTCCTCCGGACTGCAGGGCAGTTCAGGCTCGGGCTCGAGCCGATAGTACTAACAAAACATATTCCTTAAAATGGAAGAGGTTCTGCATCTGGTTTAAGTCGGCAAACATACACCCTCTTTCGTCTTCTCCAGAACAAATATTGCCTTTCCTTCTCCATCTGGCGACTTCAGGTTTTGCTCACTCCTCTATTAAAGTTCACCTGGCAGCTACATCCCATTTCAGGAGATCTTCTGCAGGTCCTACTCTTTGGTCTAGTAGACTGATTAAACAATTTCTCAAAGGCCTATTCAGGACTTTTCCTCTTGTCAAATCTCTGCCTCCCACTTGGCAACTCAACACAGTTCTTGCTCAGCTTATGAAACACCCTTTTGAACCGATCCACAGAGCTGATCTTAAATATCTTTCTTGGAAGACTGCACTCCTTCTAGCCCTTAACTCTGCAAGGCAAGTAAGTTAGATTCAGGCATTTTCAGTTCAAGACCGTTTTCTTCAGTTCAATTACGACAGGGTTATACTGCAAACTAATTCTAAGTTTGTGCCCAAAGTCCTGTCAGACCTTCACCTCAATGAGCCTATAGTCTTACGGACCTTTTTTCCAAATCCTCAAACGCTCTGGACCTTAAACGCTGCCTTAAATTCAACCTTGACAGGACAAAGTCGTTTCGGAAATCCAACCAACTCTTTGTGGCTTACAGTCGACCTTGGAAAAGTCTTCCACTTCCTAAAGAAAGTATCTCTCGGTGGATCTCTGGAGCTGTTACTTTCTGTCACCAGCAAGCGGGTCAACCCTTGCATTCCAAAGTTCGAGCCCATTCCACTAGGGCGGTTTCTACCTCCATGGCACTCCTTGCAGGTGTGCCCATCACAGACATTTGCAGAGCGGCAACATGGAAGATGCATACATTTACCAAGAATTACTGCTTGGATAAGGAACTCATGAAGGATGCTGCAGTGGGACAGGCGGTACTACGTCATCTATTTCAGTAGAGGTGAGCCTTCTTTTCATCCCGCCATCCTTGCTTTTATAAGCACATTTCTTTGTGTTCTTTAATGGTTTCTTTGATTGCAGTTTGGTACTTTCTATGTTTCACATTGATATGTTATTATCTGGTGAATTTGTATATACTGTACCATCCGAAATGTGCTTATCATTGCTTACTACTCTGATTCAGTTATGTGAATCTATGAAAGATACCCTAATACTGGATAAGAAATGCACTACTTACCTGTAATTGCAGTTATCCAGTATTGGTATCTTTCATAGTTTCACATGCAACCCACCTCCCTCCCCTGGAAGGGCTAACCTAGTTCTCTGTGATACACCTACTTAGCACTGTGCTTACGAAAATCTGAGGGACTAGAGCTCCTGCCAGGAATTTTCCAGAGGGTGGTGATAGCTGATTGATTCTTTACTAGAGTTTGGTCCTTTTTACAAAAGGACATGGATATGTTACTAATGTAAGGCTCTTGGCCTATTACTCTATATGTCTAATGAGACATTACTTTATTTATGTACCGGGGACTCCCATCCAGACGTCTGAAATGATTCAAGCATGTGAATCTATGAAAGATACCAATACTGGATAACTGCAGTTACAGGTAACTAAGTGTCAATATAAACAGGGGAACCCGAATAACCCAAGGGCATCTGGGAATACAGCAAAGGAAAAAATACGATGCCCACGGTGCAGTTTTATAAATGTATTAATTATAGGACAGATACCATTCATTATCTTTCCTTAACAAAATGTATTATTTTTTAGATTAAATCAATCTTATCTTTTAAATACACTTAATTCCTATACATGCCTGTTCGTCAAATTAATGACTCAGAAAAAAATATTTTTGTATTATATTTATCTTTCTCTTTTTCCTTATTTTTGAAAACACATATATATATATACATACACTAACATTTAAAAATATCTATACACATACATATACAATATTTATATAAATTACAAACACAAAAAACCAAACATGAAGTAAAGAACCTTACTTATGGTTCAAATGCCCACCATAAATTCAAAAAAAGGGATGTTAACCTATCATTATATCAATACATTCCCTGTACTTAGGTCACCAAGACCTAGTATGATGGAGCTTAAGTTCTAATTTTTTTCTCCCTCCATTTGTCTCCAGCTCCTTTCCTGTAATTTCATGTACTTTATATCAATTTATCTTGTGCTGATGCCGTAAACAAGCAGTCCTTATCTTTTAAATACACTTAATTCCTATACATGCCTGTTCGTCAAATTAATTACTCCGAAAAAATGATTTTTGTATTCTATTTATCTTTCTCTTTTTCCTCTTATTTTTGAAAACACACATCCCTTTTTTTGAATTTATGGTGGGCATTTGAACCATAAGTAAGGTTCTTTACTTCATGTTTGGTTGTCTTTTGTGTTTGTAATTTATATAAATATTGTACATGTGTATATATATTTGTTAAATGTTTGTATATATATATATATATATATATATATATATATATATATATATATATATATATATATATATATATGTGTGTTTTCAAAAATAAGAGGAAAAAGAGATAAATATAATACAAAAATAATTTTTTCTGAGTCATTAATATGACGAACAGGCATGTATAGGAATTACGTGTATTTAAAAGATAAGATTGATTTAATCTAAAAAATAATACATTTTGTTAAGGAAAGATAATTAATGGTATCTGTCCAAAATTAATACATTTATAAAACTGCACCGTGGGCATCGTATTTTTTCCTTTGTTACAGGTAAGTAACGCATTTATTTCTTGCCAGCTAGCCTGTCCCTGATGCTCTCAGCTTTGATTTAATTTTTGATAGTGGTCGCCAAGGCCATCGCCCCCTGCAGCCTTTGATTGAATCCTGGTGGTGGTAAGCAGCCATGGATACACAGTAGTGGGGTTATCTTTGATTCCCTATGTGGTGTAACCCAACATTTCTAATTTGCTTTACTCTGGGCATAAGCACAAGTGATCAGCAGTGAGAACTTTTATTACTATGCGGACCATTTTGATCACAGTGAACATAGTGAGTACGACTTCGTTCCAACACCTTTCTGTAGAAGTTAACATTTACAATTACCCAAGGAGTTTATTCTACTGTGACATCCTAGCAGGCGGCCATCATATAGCCATGCTTTTTCTTAATACATTTGGTTGCTTGATATGGCACCCTAACTCGGTCTCTGCCTAATACTTAAACGTACACGTGTTCTGTAACCAGAACCAGGTTGTTCAAGAGGTCAACGGTTCTGTTGGGTCTCTTGCTTCCCAGTCTGGCCCTCTTTGTTATGAGAAGGGAACCAAAAGGCCAACCAGCAAATGCTTATTAAACCTGAGTTTTTTAAAAATAGATTTGTATGCTTTTGTTTTTGGGCTCAGTTACTTCAGAGAGAACCCAGTGCCATTGATGTACAAAACAAATTGCAGAGAACTAGCAAAGAACTGCTTTTTGTAGCAGAGGAAACCGGTCGATTAAGGGAGATTAGCAAACAGATGGGTCTTTATTTTGTTTTCTGAACATCTTGAACTTGTCTTTAGCCCAAAGAAATAGTGGCAAGGCATTCCAGTCCTTAGCAGTGATTACCACTAGAGCGCCTCCTGCAGTCGTTTATTGTTTTGTATTTGGGGGTCCCTATCAGGCAACTTGTGGCACGGACACAAAGTTTCAAAAAGCATCTTTTCTCAATCTGCAGCTAATGAATCTTCTGCAACTCATTTGTGACGGAGGAATTTTTTTGCCCTAGAATCATACACGCTGCTGAATTTTTAACTACTTGCAGTCTGTGCAGAAGATATTTTGGGAACCCAACAAACGGAGTTGCAACAGTCCATTCTGGACATAAGAGTTGACACCAAATCCTTCCTAGATGGTGACAAAAAGGGAGGAATTTTCTGATACTTATTAAGTGGAAACAGGTGGTGGGCATGGACTTAATATGTTCATCACAAGATAGCTTGGAGTCAGATGTGACCGCTACATTTCTACGTTGGTGGTAGAGAGGAGTCAAGACTGCCTACATTTCTGGCCACCACTCTTTGGCCCAGGCAGTGCAAGTTGCGACAACAAAGATTAATTTTCTTAGTCTGCAAGAACAGGCATATAAGTCTGAGGATTTCAATATTCATCAGACAATTTTAGCACACCGCTTTGGAACAGTTGAAATGGTCTGCTTTGTACAAATCTATTCAATAAACAAGTAAACAAAGAGACTGGTAGGAGGTTGGAGTCCCAGGTTAGGTTTAACCATTCAAAGTTGGATTGAGACTAAAAAAGTCTGCAACGCTCATTATGAAGACTTTAAAATAGATCGCCTAATTGGTCCTAGTTTCTGATTCTGAAAACGTAGCAAGCAGGCCAGCACCAGAACTAGAGCAACATTAGCCCTGGCGCAGTCATCTGAAGCAGTGGACTAGAAACTGCATGATGCAAAGATGATGAAAGGCCGCTCACTCTAATAGCCCAATAGGACCGGCATTCCGTTGACCCAGATGTGTGACCCCTATACAACCACAGCGTGCCAATGGCAGTCTACACTGGAAATATTAGCAATGTTCGGGGGAATTCTTTTTTTTTTTTTTTTAAATGACCTCGTTAAGAACATTTGACCCATCACAGCCGGCCTCTGAATTGAACTAGAGCAAACCGTGTGTGGAAGGCAAACCACTCCATTTGCTCAAATCCTCGATTATCATTAAATATATTTTGGTGAAGCCACAACTGTGTCCAGATACAGGAATTAAATCCACACAAACATGGTTTCCATAGCATGGTAAGCTGCATCGTCCAGGTGATGCTACCGGTCACGGTGAATGTCAGCTAAATTAACCCCAGAAATTCCCTTTTATAGGTGTTACTGCCATTATATAGAATGTTTTGAGGGGTTTTATTGCACAAAATGCAGTTGTATCAAACCCTTATTTCACAGGGAACCATGACATATGGAAAATATTTAATTGTTCTGATGAAATATGGATTTCATAGTCCTAATAGCCCCTAAACTACTCCAGACATTTACCATTATCTGGCCTACTAAGGTTATGTAGTATTATCATCAAAATTATACAGCAAAAAAGACAAAGCATGTAGCACATTCTCTGGCGGTATTTTCATTTATTTAATCTAGGGTTTTTTGTGTGTGAAATAAGTAAACTGGCAAATATGGTAAATCCATAACTATGCACTATTCGCTGCAGTCAATGACGTAGAGTCACTGACCCTCACCATTGCCTGTTTTATGTACAACTTATTCATGAAATGTAAACGAAACTTAAGTATTCTAATTCCATTAAGTGACCCTTGTCTTTTTCAAACTGCTACTAACGACTGTGCACGTAATGTAAGAAATGCATAACTGGTAATGGGCAATATGGTGCAGTACTGCCATCGTGGGGTACTGGTTACATTTAGGATGTCACCGTCACCAGAACCCATATATACAATATTAGTCCTGGTGACAGTGTTACCGGTTATGTATTCTCTCTCGTCTTCGTCTTCTCTTTTCGCAGACCAAGCCTGACAATAGTACAAGCTCCAGCATGTGATCGATAGTGGGCTCGGTTATTTGTATACGCGGTCCCCTAAAGGCCCTCGTATGAGTAAGAGGAATGAATTATGATGCAATAAGACCACGTCCTAGCACAATAACAAGTTCTCGCTTCCTTTACAGTCTTATGAGATACAAGTCAATGGGACAAGATTACGTCATTCACTGACTTACCAAATGAAGCAAAGCAAGTAGATACCATTGCAGCCTAGAGTAAAATGGCTTTTATAACCTTCTAATGATGAAAGCGGCTTTTAATGCAACACCGTTTGGATTCCAAGTGGACTGAGGGCTCCAGGAAAGCCATACTGAAGGAGCTGACAGATCACTGGTAGCCTTTCTTGCAACATAGATGTGTTTGTTGGATGCAGAAGACCACCACGCAGAGTACCCAGCCCGCCTCAAGAACATTTCTATCAAAGCTATGGCCAGACCACCATTCTGTGGATGGTAGAGGCACACTGAAAATCCTTGCTGGAAGGTGAAGGTAGAGAAATGTGTCAGTCAAGACTCCCTCTGAACACAAGACTTTGTTTCGGGAGTTACGACACAGAAGCCTACGAGTTGGTGATGCCGGGATATTGTGTTCAAATGTACAATTCCTCTAGACAAGCAGTCTCTGAGAACGGGAATAGGCAGCGCCATCATACTGTACCAAAGGTGACCGCATTAGTGGCCAGAGTGAGCCATAGAATTACCCAAGCCTCCGGGGAGATGGTTTAATTTGTAGACTCTTATACTGAAAACTAAAACTATACCCATCAAATGCAACATAGAAAACTTTTCAACGCTTACTTTACAAGACTAAATTCCTGCCTTTGAACTAGAAGTTTTCCAGGGCGATAGGATTGTACGATGGATGCTTCCTCCTTGTGGTACCAATCTGAGTTAGTTTAACTTTCAAATTGTAGAGACCCAGAGAGGACCCCAAATAATTATTGATAGCACACCTGATCAGAAGAGGTATATAGATCAACAGATAAGCTCCAGGAGACAGCTGCATTTTCTGGGCGGTTCAAATGCAGCCTATTGCGCACGCCAAGAGACATGGGCGAACTACAGTACATCCGCTTCAACCTTCAGGTGTCTCTTGACTTTTATTGACCTTCCCTTTGGCCTCATGGAGAAGTTTGTAGTGGTGCGTTCTACCGCTCACCAGGTACTATCAATTGTTTCTAGTCCTGGAATCGATAGCCTAAAGTGTACAGTCCCACTGTATTTTGGCCATTGCTGTTATTCTCGTAGTACTGTTTTTTAAGGTTTTGCAACTTTTTGTTGTTGATTATTCCTTTTAGGGTTCATTTTCACATATTTTGCTGCAGTCCAATTGGTAGCCTTTATTTCTTTTTATTTGGTGTCAGTGAGTTGTGCAGCAGTGGCAGTTTTCGAATAATAGTTTTAGAGCATAAAGCCCCAGTATTGGTTCAATATCAGTATTTTCTAAAAGGTGGCTTTTTCACCGCTTCATTTCCATTATAACATAGAACAGCCCCAGTTTAAAGTCAAAGTCCAAGTCCAGTTTCAGGTGTCTTTCTGGGCTCGCTTTGCATCTAAACCTTGGGGTTGTGTTTTGTAGTTTATCTGCTACATCATAATAGCATCCAGTCCTTGGATTAACCGCTCCCATTCTAAAGGGCCAACACACTACGATCGTTGAAGTTATTCTGATCCTACTAAGGAAATGAAGTCTGAGCAATCTTAGATTGACCCCCTGAAAGCTATTCGAAAACAAAGTTCGGATCCAGACTTATGTCATTTTTTTATGTACCACAAAACCGATATTGAATGATAGAGTATTAGACTTGCTGTCACATCAGTTTGCTCAAATTACAAATATATGCCCCTCCCTGATTAGTCTAACTTCCACAATACCTAAAGTGTCCCAATAATGCTCTGTGGTGGCTGTAGCATATTTGCCGAGCATCTACCTCTCAAAATCCACGGCAAAAATGTAATCTAATGACACCATATAGAGATCCTCAACCCACTAAAAGCTGTAGAATCCAAAGTATACCCACTTAAATTAGAGGATACTAGCATATAGCAAAATTTATTGATGCACATTCATACTACAAGAGTCCATGTACTATCTGTGTATGTAGTGTCTGGGTGGTTAGGAGGCCACAAAGTGCTCCGATTTGCATCAGTTTCATGGGTGCCATGTTGGCATGCATGATTGGAAGGGTGCTGGATTTAGTATGTCCTATACTGGAGGTGTCAAGTGAGGTTCCAAGACCGTTTCCAAAACATGATTCAAATATGATGAGGCATGCACCATTGTACGCTAGGCTGAATTTTTCTGTGTTGAGATTGAGAATGGATGCCTTTGTGCGTACCTAAATATATAACACACTATTAGTAATTTGTGATGTTGTGAATTTGAAGATCCAAGTTTTTAGTACTCTCTGGAATTGTTGATGATTCAGTTGGACCACGTTCGGAAAAGGGGAAACTCTAGTTCAGCCTCAGTGCCTGCAATCCCTTTGAGGCAGAACTATAAAGAAATAGCCCTAGACTCTGCCCCCAAATGCCTGGGGCTGTTTTTTAACCTGGTTTCAGTGACTGCTGCCACAGTGTATCCTTCCTTGGACCCTATAACAGTCCTGGAGAAAGTCGACTGGAAAATGACAGCCAAGGCATGAAGATATCTGGGCTAACACCCCCCACTGCTAGTGTCCAGTGCAACTTTACTGGTCACCAAATACGACTGGGCCAAGTGGGAAAAGATAATCAGACTGTTCAGTGCTTAGTGGACGGTAAGAAAAATGGTCTCAGTGCATGCTTTGAGTGCCTCCTGGGAGTGGTGGGTATTTCTTTCAGTGTTGTCACGCAGGTCCTCTGACACCAGAGGTGGATTTAGTGTTTCCTGCAGGTGGGACAATCTAGGGTGTTCAACATGCCCTTCAACAGCAACGAACTCTTAGGCAAGGAGGTCACTGAGGAGCTCAAGTCCATTCAGGTTAATGATGCAAAAGCTATGGGAGCTTTGTCGACAAGGCACCAATCTCAGTTTCATGAAACAAGAAGCCAATTCATACAACTGCAGAAGTTTTCCTCTTCGCAGGACCAGGAACAGTCATTCTGTACTTCCATATCGCTGTCTGCATCAGCAAGCCTCATGGGGGTAAACTTGGCCTTTACAATACTTAGGCACACAAGGAGAAAGAACAAATTGCAAGTCCGTGGTTCTACATGGAAGCAGATGTGATGGAACCATGGTTTAAAATATGGTCCTACTTGTCCAAGCAAGAGACATTTCCTACAAAGCCTTGAAGTGAGGTACAATCACTAAAGACAGATGGGTGATGGGCATTTTGATATCTTGCCACTTGTGGAATCCAGAGAAGCCACTCCTTAATGCTACAGCGAACCATATTGAAATCAGTAAAAGGGCTTTATCTGTAAACAGGAATGGTATCAGTTCAGCAAAGGCGCAACAGAACCCTTGCTAGCACAAAATTACGAGAACTTGACCTACTTCTGGTGCAGAAAAAAACGAGCCTCTGTTCCCTCATAGACTTATACTTTATGGTCAGGTTCATCCAAAAGCAGTCACACAAGATAGCCATGTTAGAAGTTATCCCTTTTCTGGGGCGTGGAGACTAGATTTCTTCATTGGACCTCAACTGTGCTCATTTTCAGATGTCCATCCACCAGAAACATTGGAACTTCTTCCGGTTTAGAGTGACTGTTATTCTACGACTCTGTCTTCTGCCCTGTGGTCTGTCCTAAGCACGGCCACAAAGTGCCGGGACTGAGGTTACGGTAGCCAGCAGCTGTGTAAAGGGGTAGGGCCTATGGCTGGCTGTGCTGTCATTCAGCAATAAATGTAACTATTTGTTTTAAAGCCACGTCCCAATGTCTTTTCTGTGGCTTGGTGTCTAAAATCTATCTGCCTTTGCTGCACGGTCACCCCAGATTTCTGGTCTTTATTTCTGCTGGCTTTAGAACTCTGTGCCATGCTACACGTGGAGAAGTGTGGCTCACTGGTTAGAGCAGGCAGACCCTGAAGCAGAGTTCAGACCCGGACCAGGGTTCAATTCCCGACGCCACAGGGTCTTGAGCTCAAATGTCCACGGACTCGATAATTCTCGCTTCGGTGCCTGACCTAATCATGGGTTCACACTCTGCAACTCTGGGCATTAAGCTTGCTTAATCTCCACAACGGACCCTCGCGGCGGGATGCCTGCTTTCACCTTGGGGATGCCCTGTAGGTGCTATCTCACAGGGAAAAGCCAGGACCGGTTCCCAAGACAAGTGCTTAGAGATCCCTAGGTGATAAGCGCTATATAAATCCAATATACAATACAATACAATACTTGCTAAACACGTGGAAAGTAAATATGCTACCTCTTTAAACATGGTTAAATTGCCTTACTTCAAATTGACTTATTTAACTTGACTAGAAGTCCCTAGCTTATGGTATAGAAAGTGTACTTGGGGCGTGGAAGTTAAGTGCTACTTCTGGACTGCAGCACCTGTTGTGCCATTCATAAAGTGGGCCTGGAAAACATAGCTTTGGGCCAGCCATGTATAGCCTGACTGCAATAGGCTAAAACCCTGCTATTGCACCAGTCAAAATAACCATTTTTGATAGACTGAAAACTGATTTTAATTATTAACAAGTCACACCTATGGTATACCCTGTTGCCCACCAGTTAGGGTGTCTTTTTTTTAAATTGAAACCTGTGTGAAATTAAAATGGCATGTTTTTCTAGTGACTAGACCTGAAAAAGCAATTTTCACTGGTAGCGATTTCGCGGAGTCCAGAAAATTAAATGTCAAAGTACAGATATGGATGTTAATGTGTAACTTTTGACAGGAAACTGCTAATTAATAGTCATTCAAGGACTGTTTTTCATATTTATTAAATGTCCAATTCATTGATGACGTTGTATTTTGACTAAATAGTTAGTTAAAGTAACTTTTAGAAATTACATTTTTCCTGTCTGAAGCTCATGGGGGCCAATTTCCAGCAGCCTGAGAGCAACTACCCAGCAAGTGCTTGACCTTAATGAGGTGTGAAAACTGCTTCCAGAGCAGAACAATGGCCTAGGTGTGTGGAGGGGATTGTCTTCCACTTGCAGGAAGACCTGTTAGGGTGGACCCAGGAACTCCTTTTACTTGTAAAGGGTCCTGCTTTCAACAAATAAATTGAAGGTGAGACCTGGGGAAGACAGCGCTTTGTCCCCACATCATGGATGGCACCAAACCCAATGGGAGATGTGCTACCCCAGAACTAGTTTTGTGTGACCAGAGAGTTGGGGACTGTTCATTTACCTTTCCACGCCTCTTGGGAGCTCACAGGTTTTGCACAAGGGAGGACGGGTTTCTCAGTTTTGGGTTTTCATAGTGAGTGACAATGTGTGATTGTTTGCAGAAGGTCAATTAGGAACGATTGAAAATGTGTATATGGTTGCAGCCAGGAGCTTTTTCCCCATTGGTTCGGGAAGTGTTCAGAAGTCACGCCCACCAATGGCTAGTGCCGCTCTTATATGTGCCACACTAAAGAACACCCCTTAGAACACTTTCCAAACCTTCAGAGTACTGGATCTTGTCTGTGCTCTGAGAAGAGCCATGAAGAAATAAACCTGCTCCCTTTTGTAACCCCGACAAAGAAGTGGACTCAAAGGGTCTGAACTCCTGTATGGCAATGGGGACACAACAAGCTGCCAGAGACCTTTTTCCTGAAGTGACCACTTAACTAGTACCAACTGGACTTTGCTGGTGGGCTTCTGGAGAGAGTCCTGGCTCCTAAGTACTGTTCCTGAGGTCCTGGGAGTCTTAAGTGACCCAGAAATGCTGCTCCAGAAATACTGAAATGTTGGATCTTTGAGACTCTTTGGGCTTCTAAGAACTGCAGAGCCATCATGGGGTCCCTCGCTGCAGAGGTGTCCTATTTCGATGCACCTTCCTCAGATATGGATTCAGACTTGTCCTGCTGGAAGATTTTAAGCTCATAAAAAAGACTAAGTACAAGTTAAAATCATTGAACAGGACTAGCCTGATTGGTGTATCTAACCTGTGCTCCATCACGGTTAGCATGAAATCGTTTTTTATGTCTCCGTCTACTGCTTCCATAGACTATAATTGGCGCATATTGCTTTTTAGTGATGGTTTTTCTTAAAATATTACAAATTGTTCTCTCTGGTTCTCCCTGTTGGGTTGTTGTCATTGTTGTGTCATTTTGTTAATTAAAAAGTACTATTTTTCTAATTTGGTTTGGAATTTTCATTGTTTGATGATTTAACTTTATTACTGTTCTGGTACTGAATAAATACTTTACACATTGCCCTAAGTTAAGCCTGTCTTTGCCCTGTCTACCAGAAGGTGAGCTCATGTTAATTTAGTGAATGTGTGGTTCACTTTGTCAAGCTAGTGTCATTACTTGAGGTGGACAACTGCCCACCCAAATAATCCACTTTCTACACTTGGAATATCACTGGAGTACGGAAGAGAGGGGAACTAAAAACTTCCATCAGAAGCATCACTGTTGCGAGTAGCATATACTTAATTAGAAACTTTTCCTCTAAATCACTCCCTCAACAGGGTGGGGCTTTATGCACAGCATATTATGATTTTCATTTAAACCAATTTATGGAGCGAAACAGTCTTTAAGGCTAGTTTCAAAGCTTCATGTCTGTTAAAGATTCGCATATTACCCATCTCGCCCCATTTACTCTGCAGCAAGAATTGTCCCAACAATTTTAAATTAGCACCAACTTAGGCATTTGCAGGGCTCTGGTCATAACTTGTTGTAGTGTCAGTGCAGCCACCCAACGCAGGAGGTTGCCAGTTTTTCCACATCTGTTCCATGTAGTTGCCGGCTCGTGTAAATCCTGAGCATTCATTAGGTTGCAAGACGAGTGTTACAGAAAGCTACTTGTTACTTCCTATTCGTGGAATTCCAGTTTTAAGCAACTTCTCTTCGAGTGCAAGCAAGGTGAGGTGCTGCTTGAACCTCATTTGAACCCCTGGGCCACGTTATATAAGTGTGCTGCACGCCTGGAACTGTGCAGCGCTTTGTTCCGTGTAAAATATCACCTTTTAATTTAGACGAGAATTGCCAGGATAGCCGTGTGATGTGCAGGCACTCTTTGTCACCAGCTGAGTGCTCACACCCAATCCCAGTTTGTGGATGTAACGCATCAAGGGAGAGATTGAAAGGTGGAATATCAGGGATGGGTAATTGCAGACTGGAAAGATTGTGGCTGAAAAGCTTGCCCTGGGCCTTCATTAACGCTGTGCTGTGTGTACCTTCCTTCAATAACGATGCGCTGTCTATACCTTCCTTCATTAACGCTGCGCTGTGTATACCTTCATTCGTTTACGCCGTGCGGTGTATACCTTCCTTCATTAACGCTGTGCGGTGTAAACCTTCCTTCATTAATGCTGTGCTGTTTATACTATCCTGCATAAATACAGATTTGTGAAGGATGGGCGCTCACTTTATTATTTCTGGTTAGTGTGGGGTTTGACGTTCTGGTAAAGTATCTGGATATTTTTGATGGGGTTTGAACTTGCAAAGTTGCAGGTTGTTGTTTCTAGGGCTTTGCTTTGTCAATGTTTGTTGAATAATTTCACAGTTAATTGTCCAGGATTGCATTGAGGCAGTATTGCCTAGAAAGGCTTACACTCAAGCTCAAGATGTTAATAGCAACATTAGATTCGTAACTTCCAGCTAATTAAGCTCTTGGGCAGCATGGCCAGGTAGTGTTGTAATTCTGATGCACAAATCTGGCCTCGCTTTTGCTTTAAGGTGATACTTAATGATGACCAGTTCTGTGATTTTTAAGAAGTTTTGAGTGTGAACTTTTCTTCTCTTCATGCCAACTTGCCTCACTCTGGTTTCCTCATGGTGTGTCCAAAGCTCCTGATCCTAATGCAGCAGATATTGTCTAAAGGTATCACTGCTCTTCCTTGGAGCCGTCTTCCTCCTCGGACTCTTCACCATCCAACCAAGCAAATTGGCTTCTGTAGACTATAAACGGATTACCTATATCTACTGAATTCAATGCGAGCATCATCCAAACCACTCAATCTTGCACTCCATGGAGACTCAAAACGTTGAGGGTTGTGGTTCATTTTGTAAACCATTTGTGTCAGTGGCCAGAGAATACTCTGGACATGGGAGTCTTCAAAGGGTTTATTAGGTCCCAAAGGAAGTCATTCTGGATTCTTTCTACCTCACCCTGGTTACTTCGAATTTCTGTAAAACCTGATGAGTCTTTTATAAATTACTGTTAAAAAGCTCACTGGACCTGATAAGTTGATCACATGATGATAAAAAAAGCCATACTTGATGAGTACCGTCATACGATAGTCTATCTAGCCTGGTGACTTCATCCTGCGCCCAGCGTTCACCTTCAGTACTGGTACACACTGCAGTAGTAACTTGTGTCTATAGGGGAACTGTATTCAACTCTCTTTGGGACCGTTTTAGAACTGCTGTGGCTATATATCCGTCATCCTCCTAAGGCCTGTAATTAGACTACTGTACCCAGCTAATCTAGCACTGATGGTATCTGGACCTCCCAAGTCTCCTTTAATGATTAAGATACTGTGCACCTCATTGATAGGCAAGTGCTCTGAAGTACAGCTAGTGCTTTGTTCCCTGTAAATGATGCACATGTAATTTAGCAGAGATTTCCAGCTTATCCTTGTAATATGTGGGCACTGTTAGTTGATGTTAAATGCAACGAGAGGAGATAGGAGGTGGAATTTAAAGGAACATCAAAGTGAAATTCCAGAGTTGGAAGGTTTCAGATAGAAAGCTAATCATGTTTTCATACCGACTTAAGCTTGTGAGCTATGTAGCTTTGAACATGAATAGTTGAAAATGCTTGTGTCTAATTCATGGAACTGCTCTTATTGTTTTTCTTGTTTCCTCTTTTCCAAAGTTTATTGGACGGATTTTGACCTGTTCTTCAATGTTTTCAGATTGTTTTAGATGGCATGTACTCAGGAAGCAGAGGTGATTTAGGAACGGTGGCAGGGCTGGTGTTTGGTATCTCCAACTTTGGAAAGATTTCCCAAAATTCCTAGCTTTCACGGTTTAAATCTTTCAGTTCTGTGAAAGTCTGTGAAGCGTGGATTATGGTTCACATTTCTTCACTGCAATAAATATCAGCCTTCACTTAAAACATGAAACATTAAGATGAAAACTCCAATACCAATGGACCTTCATGAAAACTTTAGATCTCGTGTAGCAAACTTGCCTGTTACAGCTGGACGTGTTATATCCTCAATGCTACCAGTCCATCCAACCTTTCTTTGCAGCATAGCTAATCACTCAAGCTTCTATAATCTGGGAGAGGTGTGGCGCCGCGGCCAGGCTGACTCCGGAATCTGGGGATCACGGTTCGATCCCCAGGGCCGGTGGCAGATTAGCCCAGCACCATGTGACTCTGGGCAATAGCTTGCTTAATCTTCCAGACAGCCCCCAGCGCCTAGAGACCCTTACGGGTGATTGTGCGCTTTACAAATGTGGGTTATTATTATTATAATCCCAGTCACCCATAGAAAGAGGATACTTTGGGCACCGGAGAACTAGCATTTTTGTTTCCAAATCCACCTTAATGTGTTGTGCGCTCTGACCTGCTCTTGTGGTTTGTGAAAAGGCAGACTGTCAGAAGACCAAGGAGTGAACAACCCTCCAGCTGTAGAAGACCCTTGGTCCAGTGAATAGCCACCCTCCATTTAGCTAAGAGAAGGCCAGTCGCAAATAATTTTCTTGCCTCTTTATTAAACGTATCTCGTCCCAATAGTACGATGATCGGGTCAGCTGTCGGGGTGCACTCACTAATTAGAGAAAGTTCATGAAAGACTTCCACCCAAAAAGCATGAACTTCAGGGCAATCCCAAGCCGTGTGTAAAAACCCTGCATCAGGGGAATGACGGCGTTGACAATCAGCTGAATCTGGGCCCATATCGATTGTCTCTTGGGTGTATATTCAACACGGTTAATGTATTTAAAGTGTATGAGTCTATGCCTGCCAGTAAGGGAGATTTGCAGATGTGACCCCTAGTTCTCGTTGCCTGTCTGCTCTAGAACGATACATATGTAGACGCCTAGCTTCCTATGCATGAGCATACAGCCTAGACACCAATCTTTCTGGGATTTCCAGGCGGATCAGAAGGGACAGAGCAGGGATTTCCAAAGGCACCCTCAATTCATCACCTATAGGATGGTTTAAGGCACCACATACTCGGAAATAGCGAAATTTAATTAGAGTAGCCTGCTCAAGGAGTTCCTGAGTTACAGTATCTCTTTATCATCCCCTGATGAAAAAGATCCCCCATTTTGTTAATGCTTTGTGTCCTGTTCTCGTCAGGGCAGTCTTCGTAAATACCCAGTCCTCTGAATCAAAAGCCTTTTCAGCATCTAAAAATACAGCTGCAGCCTCCACCTCTGTATCGATTTGTTGTAGTAGACCAACTATAGTGCATAGATTATAAGTAATGTTTCTGCTTGGGAAGAATCCTGCTTCATCAGGACCAACAACACCTGGAACAATAGGGGCATGTCGATTGCTGAGAATCTTAGCAAAAATGTTGGTGTTTACGTTTAATATGAACCCCTTCCATGCTGCAGTCGGCCATTTGCCGACGGCAACGCTACCTCGCTGGTGCTGCCGTTGGCCAATGGCCGACGTGGCCCGCCCTTTTGCCGAAGTGCCGCACTTCCACAAAATCCCGGGCGCAGTAGAGGGGTTAACAATGACCTGTACGAGGCGCAGTGATTGGCATGTTTATTTGGTTTCAGAAGTGTAACCATGAGCACTTCCCTCATGGACGGAGGCATAATCCTCTTTTTTGCCATCTCCTGAGAGTGATAAAGTGGGAGATTAATAGGTCTAAATTGGCTTTATGAAATTTAACATTAAGTCTTTGCATGCCTGGCGCCCCAGTGGCGCGCATTCTTTTGATTACAGCACTGACCTCTTCGGGGCTTAACCAGGCCATGAGATGCTCTTTGCTGAACCCTGAGCCAGGTCATATGAATGTGTTGTAAGTAATATTTCACAGCTTCTAGTTCTGATGTAGTTTGAATTTGATAAAGTTTGGAATAATAGCTGCGGAAACGTTCAGCAATATTTTCAGAATCATTTAATAGTGCAATACTTTTAATCCAGTATTCCAGTAATTATACTAGCTTCACACCTAGGGCGATCCAGTGTAGCCACGGTGGCACCCAGACACTCACCTTCCCCTTACACCCTCGCAGTGGCATATTTGCCTAAGTATTTAACCTCTGAATCTGCTGTGTCTGTAAATCCCTCTAACTTGGCTTGAATCTCTATTAGTGCCCTGGGGCTCTCTATTGATTGATGCTCTGTTAACAATTGGAAAGTTTTCCTCTCTAATTTGGCTAGCCACGTGCGTAATAACTCAGTTCTCCAGCATGCTTCGAGATTCCTACACCCCTAATGTATAGTTTAAAGGTTTCCCACACTGTGCTGAAGCTAGCTACAGAACCAATGCTAGTTTGAAAGAAACCTTCAATCTCTTGAGCAATTTCCTCCCTAAACACCACATCAAGTACTGCATAAGGAGGGAAACAACATGCGGGGGGGACCTTCCGGGGTTTCAACTCTACATCCAATAAAATAGAATGCTCAGATAGCATTCTCAGGAGAGGCTTGCAGTTCAACCCTCTAGAACCAGGCTCCTGGAAACAAGCCAGAAATTAAACGTGTGGTTATATTATGCGCTGCTGAGTAATGGATATAACCTGTAGAGGTTGGGGAGTGCAGCCGCCATATACCAACTAGCTCCAAACTTCTGGTCAATTCTATGACTGCTATGACTGCGCTGAGGGGCGGCGAGGAGGTCTTCACGACCTGTCCCTAGTTGTGTCCAATATGCAATTAAAGACCCCACCCAAAATCTGTGACCAATCATTCCACTGTAGGAGCCGGGTAGAGAGTGTATTGCGAAACTGGATCGTCGTGATTGGGACCATTTATTCCTACTACCAGAAATCTTTCACCTTCTTTGTCACATCTCACAATCACATACCTGCTACCCTGGTCTATTGCCATCTCGTAAATTTTTATGTTGCATCTCTTATTAGTCCAGATCAGTAGCCCATGGGCCTGAGACGTGAACCAAGCAGCACAGAAAGAGCCCTGAAGCTTCATTTGTGTAAGCTGTCTGCTATCTTTGGTGAAATGTCTCTTGTAGAATGGCTGTCTGTTCTATGCCTCTTTAGATAAGCTAGCACTTTTCACAGTTTCCTATCATCATTTAATCCTCTCACGCTCCACGTGAGGAATCTAAGGGGGAAGCCTGTTGCCTTAAACCAGTGTTCTGTGTCAGCTAGTCCTCACGCCAGCGGCTTTTCAATCCCACTCATCATAATAACACTTCCCCCACCTACCCTCTCTATGCATACCCCAACCTTGCATGGTAGTCAATAATCCCACCTCCCAAAAAAAGAATAATTCCTTGTATACCTGCTAAAACAAGGAAAGACAACATATCCTCATGCGGATCACACATGGAGGCAAATGTTGCTCAGTTGAGAAAAAAAAAGGAGCCAGAAATAAGATACCTTTACTGAGCCATCCCGAATCACATGAAATCTGCGATTATAGAACTGACCCATGCATCAAACCAGACATACTATTGATGTCCTATGTCTGTGTATGTCTATTATGAAACGCAAATGAAAATATAAAACTTGTACTTTGCTTAAATGTAACATAAGTGATTCGTTGACTGCTGAGCATGTTAATAAAGATTTGAAAAAACAGACATACTGAATTATTGACTACTTGAGCAAACAGCTGATGTTCTGCCCTGCTCCAACTAGCCAGGCTCAACCGTCAGAATTGATCCGACCCGGGCACTGTCCATATTAGCTATTGTATATCACAACACTTAATGTATGTCCAAATACAATCTTAGTCCTGTCCAAATCAGAGTCTCACATGACACTTTGTATATGGAGGATACCCATATCGCAATTCTCTATGCAATATTTAAACCGATCTCCAACCCAACCACCCCGCCACCCCCAACAAACTTTTGTACCAGCAGCCAGTTCAATGTGATGAATCAAGTTCGTCCGGGGTAACTTCTTCGGTAATTGGAGTTGTGATGACTCTTGATTAATTGGAGAACTTGTTTTGGGTCGGTGAAGAAAATCTGTTTTCCTTCTTGAAAAAATCTGTATCTTAGCTGGATATAACATACTGTAATCCAAGTTCAGTTCTCTGAGCTTTCTCTTCACTTTAAGGAATTGACAGTGGACATCTTGCACTTGTTGCTTAAAATCTAGGTAAAATGACAATTTAATTCCTTCATAACTTAGAATCTTTAGCTCTCTGGCTTTCCGAAGGGCAGCATCCTGGTCTCAGTAGTTCATTATGTGCACTATTATTGGTCGCAGATTGGAGTCTGGGATAGGTCTAGGCATCAGAGACTGATGAGGTTGTTTGACCACAAAAAAGTCTACGGTATCTCGACTAAGCAGCGTAATAAATAGTTTTTCCATGAAACATTCCATATTGTCCACATTTGTTGATGTAGCCACCCCTGTGATGCGAATATTATTTCGCCGAGATCAGGCTTCTAAATAATCAACTTTACCTTGCAGGTTACCAAGTGTCTTATCAAGCTTAGTATAAGCAGTATCTGAAAGAAACAGGTTAGTATTAGATCCCTTTCCTTAGAATATCCCCAGGCGTCAGACTTGATCTGGAAATTTTTGCGTAGCAGTACCCTTGCGCGTCGGTAGGCGTCGTTCGTGGCTCCGTGTCCGTCGTCGGCGCCGTGATGACGTCGTCGGAGTACTTAGATGCCGCCTCCGAGCGCTGACATCAGTTCTTCTTCTTTATTCCACGCCAGCAGGGCAGATCCGGAAAAAGTGGTACCTTAGTCAATTTTTGACTAAACTTTTTACGAGCCTTTTTGATAATTTTCGAAGTCTTCGACTCCGAATGGTGCCGGTAGGGATGCCAGGATTTAAACCCTATGAGGACTGCGACCGGCTGATGTCGGTAACCGACCCTCACCGCCGGTGCCTTCACTGTCTCTGCGTCGACCACGACGACAAGGCCTGTCCCGACTGCCGAGCCCTGACTTCGAAAGCTAGGCTGGAGCGGTCCCGCAAGCGGCTCGAGCTCCGGCAGTCGGCCCCGCGCCGCGAGATTTACAGGTCAGGACGGAGGTCGAGGGACCGGTCGCGAGGTCGGAGCCATCATAGCTCCGGGAGCCACCATCACTCTTCAGGCTCGAAGTCGTTAGGTAAGCACTAGAAGTCGAAGAGACGTCCTCGCTCTTCCGACTTCCCCGGATGCTCGCGCGACGCGGCTGGGGGTTCGGGTGACACCGCCCACGCGGCTCCGTCGGAGTTGCAGGCATCGCGACCTGCCCCATACCCTCCGGTCCCCGGGCAGCAACCGACGCCGGAGGAGGTAGAGCGCTTCCTCATGGCCATCAGGTCCCACTCTCCATCGATGGGCTCCGCGGCGCCTTTGGGCCCAGCGGACCCGTCTGGGGGCCCTAGCGGGTCGGGTGCTTCGGCCAGACGCCGCCGACGACTTCGGGCTTGGCGCGCCACAGGGCCACGCTGGATCCGCTTCCGGATCCGGGTCGTTGCCGGTTGACCTGACGACCTCACCGGCGCTGGTCCCTAGGGTGTCACCTCCTGCGCCGCCGATGCCTCCCTCGATCCGGTTCCGGCATCCGAATGGCGCCGCTGGGCGCCGCTCTTGATGCTGCTTGGAGAGTTCTACTTCAACGAACCGGCCCCATCCTTTGACAACCCTGAATTTCAGGACATGGGTGATGAGGATTATTGGGAGGGGTCTGAGGACCCTCTGACACGTGAGTGTCAGTCCCAACTGCACTGGACAGGTGAACTTGGGGATGCATGTGGTCTGGACACTTCACCAGACACTGGTTTGGTCTCACCCCCTACCGTGGCTACGGAGGAGGGGGCAACCTACAGTGTGGTGTTGACACGGGCGGCCAGGGCCTTGAGCTCTCAGTCGCGGCCATGAGGTCTAACCTCCTCACTGAGGTCCTTAGACCGCAGTCAAGCTCGACTGAGCCTCTGCTGCAGTTTAATGAGGCCTTGCTGGACGTTCTTTTGGGCACTTGGTCCAGGCCCGCTACAGGTCCGCCTGTAGATAGGAACGTGGCCAGACGCCACCGCCCGGCCCCGGGCGACCCTTGTTTCCTGTCCACCCATCCCACCCTGAGTGCCTGGTCATCTAGGCCTCCAACTCCCAGACCGCGTTCCCGACAGCTCCACCTGATCGGGAATCCAAGAGGTACGAGCAATACGGCAAAAAGGTATTCTCCTCCCTGAGTTTGGGACTGCGGTCTTCCAACACCGCGTGCCTCTTGGGCCGCTATACCCACTCTCTGTGGGACGCGGTCGCGAACTTGCTGCCAGAATGCCTGGCGGAGGTCAGGGCTAAACTCGCCCAAATTCTTGAGGAGGGTCGAGATGTGGCACGTTATTCCATCCGGTGTGGGCTGGATACCACCGACTCACTGGGCAGGGCGATGGCAACGACGGTGGCGATTTGTCGCCATGCCTGGTTGAGGTCCCCCAACTTTTCGGCCGATGTCCAGAATACACTCATTGACATGCCGTTTGATGGCTGTCACCTTTTTGGCGACAAGGCAGACCATGCGCGTGAGCGCTTTAAGGACTCAAGGGCTACAGCCAAGTCCTTGGGCCTCTCAACCCCGCGCCAGCAAACGGGTGCCTTTCGCTCATTTCGTGGCCAAGGAAGGGGCTCCCCCACACGTGCTGCCAGCCACGCCCCGCAGACTAATGTCCAACGAGGTGGCGGCTGTGGAAACCACCGTGGCGGCGGTCGTGGACAGCGGCGAGGTCAGTCCACACCTACCCCTGCAGCATCCACCTCAAAACACTCCTAATCCGTGCTTTCAGGCCCATGTGACGCCAGTGGGGGGCAGGGTTCGCCATCACCTCCTCCACTGGCGCACTGTCACATCGGACAGGTGGGTGCTGCAAATCGTCCGAAGGGGCTACTCCCTCCCCTTCGAGGTGACCCCTCCAGCCGTGCCACCGCAATACCACTGCGTGTCGGGGTATCGCTTGCGACTTGTGCAGGAGGAAGTTACAGCCCTCGGCCAAGGGGATCATCGAGCGCGTTCCTGGGCCAGAAGTAGGGTGTGGTTGCTACTCCCACTACTTTCTGGTACCCAAGAAGGGCAAAGGGGGCCTACGCCCTATCTTGGATCTACGGAACGTCAACGGCTTACTCCGGAAGGAGAAGTTCAAAATGCTGACACTGGCTCAGGTCCTAGCTGCCCTGGACCCAGGAGACTGGATGGTAGTGTTGGACTTGCAGAACGCTAATTTCCACATCCCCGTCCTGCCGGCCCACCAGCGCTACCTGCGGTTCACGGTAGGCCACGAGCACTTTCAGTTTACCGTGCTCCCCTTCGGCCTTACCAGCGCCCCATGGGTGTTCACGAAGGTGATGGCGGTGGTCGCAGCTCATCAACGTCGGTTAGGGGTTTGTCTTCCCCCTACCTCGACGACTGGTTGTTGAAGGCGGGCTCGTCCCAGACAGTCGTAAGCCATCTCCAGACGATGGCAGACCTCCTGCATCAGCTGGGGTTCTCCATCAATGTGCCAAAGTCACACCTGTGCCCCTCCCAGAAGCTCCTCTTCATCGGAGCGGTTCTAGACTCTGCTCAGTTTTGGGTTTATCCTCCCGAACAGCGGGTTCGGGATATTCAGGTTCTGATTCCAATCTTTCAGCCTTTATCCCGAGTCTCGGTCAGGTTGACGCTGCGGCTTCTGGGGCTGATGGCCTCCTGCATCCTTCTGGTGCATCACGCCAGATGGCGGATGCGGGCTCTGCAGTGGGACTTGAAGTTTCAGTGGGCCCAACATCAGGGCAGCCTGTCCGACCATGTCCTGATCTCGGAGGGCACTGCGAGACAGCTGCAGTGGTGGTTCACGGACCGCAATTGGGTCAGCGGCAGATCCCTCTCCCTTCCCCAACCGGAGCATGTAGTTGTGACGGACGTGTCCCTCCATGGCTGGGGAGGCCACATGGGAGAGGCGGCGATCAGAGGCCTCTGGTCTCCGGCGGAGTCCCGGCTCCATATCAACCTTTTGGAGCTGCGGGCGATTCGTCTAGCACTGAAGGCATCCCTCCCCTCTGTTCCGGGGAGTGTAGTGCAGGTGTTCACGTACAACACCACCGCCATGTGGTACTGCAGTTCTGCGCTTTGGAATTTCCTAGGTGGCACTCGCTCGGAGACGCTTTTTGTCGCGAGTGGAGTTGCGGTCTGTTGTACACCTTTCCGCCTATACCACTTCTGCCCAGAGTGCTGAAGAAGATCAGGCGCGACCGGGCCAAAGTCATCCTTGTGGCTCCGGACTGGGCACAAAGGTACTGGTATCCCGAGCCACTCACTATGTACGTCGATCCCCGGTTCGTCTGCCTCTTCAGGAGGACCTTCTGTCACAGCAGCATGGGACGGTCATCCACCCGAACCTGTCCAGTCTCCCCCTCCATGCTTGGAGATTGAGCAGCGACAGTTGAGGCCATTTGGCTTTCCTTCTGAAGTCTGTAATGTGATTCTGGCAGCCAGGCGTCCCTCCACAAAGTCAGTATACGCCTGCAGGTGGAACAGATTTGTGGCATGGTGCACAGCAAAGGCTGTGGATCCTTTCTCTGCCCCCCTTTCTGATGTTCTTCTCTTCCTTCTTTCTCTTGCCCAGCAGGGCTCTGCTCTGGGCACTATCAAGGGCTACCTTTCTGCCCTTTCAGCCTTTCTAAGGCTACCTGATCAACCATCTTTGTTCAAGTCCCCTATTGTAACTCGTTATCTGAAAGGCATCACACACATGTTTCCCCCTGTTCCGTTTGTGATGCCTTAGTGGGACTTGAACCTTGTTCTTACCTATCTGATGTGCGCTCCCTTTGAGCCACTACACGACAGTCCTCTCCGCCTACTTACTCTGAAGACTGCTTTCCTGGTTGCCATCACCTCTGCCAGGAGAGTGAGTGCGCTCCAGGCTCTTTCATCCAAACCTCCTTTCCTTTCTGTCCATCCGGACAAGGTTGTGTTGCAGACTAGACCTTCTTTCCTGCCCAAGGTTGTCACGGCCTTCCACATCGGGCAGTCTATCACTTTGCCCACCTTCTTTCCGCCTCCTCATCCCTCTGAAGAGGAAGAGCGGCTCCACCGTCTGGACCCAAAACGTGCGCTCCTTCTATTTGGATTGCACACGCCAGTCCCGGGTGGATTACTAACTCTTTGTTGGTTACGTGGATGCTAAGAAGGGACGGGCGGTGCACAAACGGACCGTCTCTCGGTGTGTCGTCTTGTGCATCAAGGCATGCTACTCCTTGGCTAAGAAGGAGCCTCCTGTTGGGCTGAGGGCCCATTCCACTCTGGCCACGGCGGCTACCACTGCCCTGGGCATCGCTGCACACATTTGCAAGACACTACTGCCTGGACAGCCAAGTTCTGAGGGATGGCTTCTTTGGCCGTTCCGTCCTCCAGGACTTTCTGGTGTGATCATTGGTTTGCAGACCCACCACCGGGGTTGGTATTGCTGGGGTATCTATTCTAAGGTAGGGAATCTAATACTAACCTGTTTCTTTCAGATGCACAAGTTACTTGCCTTCGGTAACGATATCTGTAAGAAACAGTAGTTAGTATTCAATTCCTTACCGCCCCACCCATCCTCCCCGTTCTTCGAACCAAAATCTAAGGTTAAGGTCATCCCCTTTCAGGGCCCTAGTTTCAATGGCACCAGTGTTGGTTTTTAACATGGCTCTGCGTTTCTGGTGCGGAAAAGCTGTGTCTAAGAACTGATGTCAGCCCGAGGAGGCAGCATCTAAGTACTCCGACGACATCATCACGGCACCCACTATGCCGACGACTGACGCCGAGCAGCGGACGATGCCTACTGACGCGCAAGGGTACTGCTACGCAACATTTTCCGGATCCAGTCTGACGCCTGGGGATATTCTAAGGTAAGGAATCTAATACTAACTACTGTTTCTTACAGATATATCGTTACCGAAGTTAAATAACTTGTTCGGCACTAGCTATCTTTCATCGGAGTCTCTTTTTTTGACAGCATCTAGTGTTTCCGTGTGCTTATCCAGTCTTTCGGTCATGCGATCCATTCTGTATGTTAAGGCATCTATCTAGCCATCAATTTTATTTAGACTGCATTGCATCACGGTAAGCATTTGTTTCAGGTCTTAGTCTGCGGACAAGTCTGTGGATTCTGAGCCTAACTTAGCAGTGCCTGAGTCCGTATATCTGCTTTACACTTCACACACAGTAGATGAGGGGTAGGCGAAAATGCCCCACTCCGACCTCCTGTAACAAGACTCTACACGCACTAAGAAATGGGGCAATTAGAAGTATATCGCTATTTAGAAGAGGTGAGTTGACAAGACACACAAGTTGTAAAAACTGCCCTCACCCTCAAAAATGTGTGGCATGCTTCATCATAGGGCTGCTGAAACAACTCTGCGCAAGCCAATGACTGTGGTTGAGCAATAGGGAGGTAATGACAAGACCACCATCAAGAGACAAACTCATATACAGGATCAATGGAAAAGTGCAGAAAAAACAATGTTAAAACTAACACGGGGATTTCCTAACTTCCCTTTATTGGTGTATTCCCTGATTAGATTAACAAGGTTTTAATCAACCAGTGGATGGTGGTATTCTGGTCTATAATGGACCCGCTTCCCCTCCACTCTGCAAACTTTAGCTGCTTTACCCATAATTCTAGTTGGTGCACCAGGGCCAGTAGAACACCGCTCCCCCACTGGAAGCCGACCGGGCGCCGCCTCCTCTGAGCAGCACTGTGGAAATAGGAAGACCCAGAGCTCGACGACCAGGCCTCGGCCTGCCAGTAATGACCTCTACCAGAAACTGTCCCCTGGAGGGGTATGATAGCCTCACTGGCCAGCTGTCTGCGCTCCGTCCAGCACAGAGCCCAAAAGGTAAGGGACCAGGTGAGGCCGCTGCAAGTGTCTGCTCTTATTAGCGGGCCAACGGAAAACTCTTGGTGCATCACAGCGGCCCGGCAGCTCCCAAATGGATATCGCTCCTCCCAAGCGCTCAGTGAATACAGCACTCACTTGTGTCAGCAGTGATGTCTCTCTGCATTTGCACGCCTGCCAGTGATGGGCGATGTCTCTTTTGCAGCGAGAAATCCGCTTGCCGTGCCCACTGGAGAGTTGCAGGCTGTCGTTGGAATCCTCAGAAAACTCCACCCTTTTAGTATGCCGGATCCAGGCCAGAGTGGGCTCATACCCCGGTTCTCCGGGTAGTTTTCACGCGAAACTCTCCTCGTTTGGCATATACTGCGTGCAGGGAGCGTGTTCAGGGGTCTCTGCTCATAAGTCTGCTACAGAGCCTAAGGATTGTGAAGGATAGTTATTCGGGCTCTCAGAGCTCTGCTAGTTAGCCACCATCTTGGAGCCAGTCAAGCTCTTTCCCAACTGGCCCTCCTTTAACTTATTGGTCTTAATTTGCTCCCCACAAATGCTGACTTGCATGAGTTGTAATTCACTTCTGGCCATCATGATCATACTCTGCAACATCAGCCACGGTGACAGTGAAAGGTCCCGATACACAAAAGCCATTCAAGGACGCTCTGGAATACTGTTCCTGACTATAATGAAGCACACCGCTTTCAGTGGGTTTCCTTAACCCACACCCTGTATGGTGTTATCAGGTTCCTGGGATAAGAACATTCAGAGAAAGGAACACTTTCTGTTCCTTGGTTTGATAGACCCAACTCTGCATGAGTGCTGATTAATTTTTTACCCCTAGAGCCACCCTAGTGGTATTGTTTCAGGTTGTGACCTCATTGCCCACGCATTCAAGAGCCTTCAGGTGGAAGCCATCAATACTCTCTTGTGGGCGTGCATTATGGTCATTAAACGGCAGACCAGCACTGTGATTTCCAGAGAAGATTGTTGCAAACAGGGAACTACTTCCCGGCAGAATCACTGCCACCTAGGTGGGTCATGTAGACCAGAAGGCATCTCTAGAGCCTCTGGGCTCTGCTTGATATAGGTGGGCTAGAGCCCAACAGGTCTCAAACACTAAAAGGCCTGGGAATTGGAAACTGTATAGGCTGAGTTGAGTAGCCCTCTGTTCAGCTGGTCTCGCAACGTTCCATATCTTCCAGCCTGAAAATATGTTTACAGTGTGAGAGAAACCGGAGTCTGGGAAGTGGCAGAGTCTAGAGAGGGTTCTGGGACTTGAAATTGTCTTTGTCCCTCCAGTCATGGAATGGGAATGACATAAAGCCTGGCACAACTTGACTAGATCATACTCTATCCCAAAAAGTCTAAGGTTCTGAGGCTGCTGTCAATCTCTGGGCACATTGGTTGACATTGTCAGTGTAGTGCCTCCGAGAAAAAGCAGGAGAGCCACTCTACACTGTGACACATCAGCTGTTTATTGGGACACGGTGTAAAGAGTTTTGATATAAATTTGAAGGTTTGCAGATCGCTGAAGGACTTCCAAACCTTATCTGAAAATGGCCTCTTGTAGACAGCAGAGAAATGCAGCTCAGTCACATTTAAGCCTGCTAAAAACTACTTGCCTCTACTTCATAATTAAGTGCCGAGCCATAACTAAGATAACACTAAATGTAGATTAATTAGATGTACAGTAATGAGACATTCAACCTTTAATAAACAAGTTTATAGAAATGAGAACAAAAAAGGTACATCTGATAGGCATCTAGCCGCAGATTCCTTAACTTTTTAAATCGCTCCAGGCACTAGTCTGGATCCAAAAGGGGGTGGTAATGGACGGAGCATCTGAACCAATCAAACACTCACACCCAGTCAAAAGATCTGGGTTTAATCCATCACCGTTCTTTAGCCCACTCTGCCACCCCAGTTCAGACATGGCTATATGCAAATCATTCTGACCCTGTGCCTCATGGGAACAGTCCAGCCCGAACTGCCAAGCCATGCCTTCCCTGGACCGGAAACAAGCTTCCGAGGACCGGTTTCTGGCATTCCAGCAGTCTTCAGCCCGGCTTGCTTGAATCCAGTGGCAAAGTGAGCAAGGGACTCACGTCTGAGCATACCCTGCCACACTTATGGCGGCCAAAAACGGTACAAAAGGGGGTGGTAATGGACGGAGCATCTGAACCAATCAAACACTCACACCCAGTCAAAAGATCTGGGTTTAATCCATCACCGTTCTTTAGCCCACTCTGCCACCCCAGTTCAGACATGGCTATATGCAAATCAGTCTGACCCTGTGCCTCATGGGAACAGTCCAGCCCGAACTGCCTGGATCCAGAAAGGTTTTCAGCACACCGGGGTGACGGTGTTGGTCAATTCTGAAAGGGCATTGATTCCGATTGTAATGTCATTGGAGTCATAAGTCCCCTCAGTCGTGCGTATATCAGATTCTTCTTTTCGGTGCTTCAACGTGGATCCCTAGAAGTGGTTCCGCAGGCCGTTTTCTGGCCTACTTCAAAAATTTTTGTCGGTTGTAACAGTGTGCCTATTTTCCTCATGTCATCAGGCTTTAAGCCTTGTGGGTCTTGTACACAATAGATATTTGCTATGGACCCTTATTCAATTTGCATGTGGTGTGGTGTTTGGGAGAACACCATGACTCCAAAGATTGCGGCTACTATTGAAAGTTGAAGCAGAAGGCGCTCAAGGACTGCTGAATGTAACTTCTGGGGGCGCTGCTAATGCGATCCTCTGAGACTTCTCACCTCGATTTCTTTCTCGTTCGATGCAATAGCGTAACGAAGCTTGCGAACCCCGCCTCCCCCCCCTCTCCTGCAAAGTGTATGGCAGGGGCCCCCACTCTCATGACCCAATCAGGAGCTCTCAGGCCCAACCACTCACAGTGCAGGAGGGGGTCCCCTGGAGTTCGGGCCCCACGCACTAAGAGGGCTGCAGGGGCTATTGTTATGCCACTGGTTCGAAGGTCCATTCCGGGGGCTATTCCAGGAGCCATTTTTGTGGGCGTCACTCCCCGTTGACATCCCAAGATAAGCGCAGGCAGATACTCATGGCATCCCCCAACTTTTCTGTGTAGAGACTCCATCTCTCAAGGTTCCTCCTGTTCGACGGATGAGGCCGTACAAGACTACGCACTGCACCTCCCCATCTTTCCAGGAGCTGGGATGTCAATGACCTAAATGAGTATTAGAACGCTCTACATCTTATTTTTGGGTCTTCTCCCCCTGGAGCACCATCGAACCCCATGGAGGTGAGAGGAGCCACTTTGGTGGCTTTGTCTTCGTGGTCAGTTGGGTCTTCTGAGACAATGGGTCTGTGCTGATCATTGTTGGCTGACTCTGCTTTGGCACACAGCCCTAAGAGGTTTCCACCTTTGGGGTGGTCTATCCTCTTTCAACAGGCTCAGGCAACGGCGGTGCTGATTGGGCTAATTTCTTCTCCCCTCGACATAGGTGTTGCCTTCTCTGCGCCGGTTGATGTCTTTTGCAGAGTCAATGGAGCCATCTGTGGGGAATGTTGTCCTTCCGCTTCCCTCTTACGTTGGCACTTCTGAGGGTCATCTTTTAGTAGATAATACGTAGGACTCTGAGCCTTTGCAGCCTAAATCTGAAGCTGATCCACCACTTAAGGAGTAGAATTAGCTGTCTGCACTAGGGGAGGGTAGTGGGTTTGTCTTCCCCAGCTTCTGGACTTCTTTCCCCTCTTGGCCTTACTACTGAGGTGAGTTCCTCTTTTGCTGACATGTTAAGGAGAGTGGCTATGGTTTTGGAGTGAATTGTTCCTTCAGTGGTAAGTCTACTGATCCCCTGATTGATGTCCTCCTTCAAAGTCAGACGGGAGTAGAGCCTGTTCTCTCATATAGTGAGGCCCTGTATGACATTTTGTTAGGTACTTGGGCTAAACCTGATACGGGGATCTCTGTGGATGGTTTTAGATCTCGCAAGCACCAGCCTGCTCCTGGAGATCCAGCTGGTCTCCTCAGACATCCTACTTCTAGTAATGTGGTGGTACAGGCTGCTTCAGCCTCTCAGAATATGGATTATCACCCTAATGCCCCAAGGGACAGATTCTAGGAGGCAAGATGTGTGGCAAGCATCTTTTCTCTTATACTAGTTCTGCTTTAAGGGCCACTGACACATCATGTGTTCTTGGACGATTTTCTCACGCATTGTGGAATTCCTTACAATCTAAGTTACCATCAATTCCAGATGACCCCCCATCCAATTTAGATCAGTTGATTCGTGATGGCCAACAGGCAGCTACACAAATCATTAGATGGGGCTTGGACGTCGCCGTCCCCATCCTCATCCCTGCGTTGGACACAGAACCCGATCGACGTTGGCTGGCATCCGAACTGATGCCAGAGGGTACTTCTGTTCCTCTGTTCATCCCTGGTGTTCCCTATTGACCAGTGGGTGGTGATGAGGACTGGGTGGGGTCGCTGGACCCTTTAACTGACCAGCTAGGAGAACTGGACTAGTGAGAGGACCCGAGTGATGCCAGTGATCTGGACACCTCTCCAGACACTGGTTTGCTTTCTCCCCCTACCGTAGCTATGGAGGAGGGAGCGTCTTATGCTGTGGTGGTAAGAAGGCCAGCTGAGGTCCTTGGCCTTGAGCTCCCTTTGGTGGCAGTCAGGACTAACCACCTCCTCTAAACCCCTATTGCCATTCAATGAAGCCCTTACTGATGTCCTCCTGGGGTCTTGGTCCAAACCTAGCAGAGGGGCCTCTATGGAGAGGATAATTGCCCATCGCCACCCGGCCCAGGCCACCCAGTGTTCCTGACCCAACACCCTTCCCCTGAGAGCTTGGTGTTCCAAGCCTTCTCTTCCAAGGGGGCGTTCCCATCTGCTTCTCCAGATAGGGAATCCAAGAAGCTGGACCATCTTGGGCAGCTTATTTTGTCTTCCTCCAGATTGGCACAGCAGTTTGTGAATACTGCGTGCCTCGTGGTCCCCTACTCCCATACCATCTGGGCTCTGGTCACGCAGGTGCTGCCTTAGTGCCCGAAAGAGGCCTGTGCCGTTCTCTATCAGGCATTTGCGGATTGGAGAGAGACGGCCAAATTCGCCATTTGGTGTGGACTGGATACCACTTACTCACTGGGCAGACCGACTCCCACATCAGTAGTCCTTAGACGCTACGCCTGGTTGAGGACATCTGGCTTTTCGGGGGATGTCCAGTCCACCTTGATGACATGCCCTTTGAAGGCCGTGGTCTTTTTGGCGACAAAGCAGATTCAGTGCTTGAGTGCTTTAAACGATTGAATGTAATGGTAACCCCAATCTACCCTTGAGGGCTTGGGCAAATCAGATAAACGGGTAAAAAGCGCCTTCAAGGGATTTATTTAGAATACTCTGTTCTATTGCTTTTGATATATATTTTTAACTGCAAGAATTATTGAAAAACTCGCCAGAGAGATATTATTCAAATGGCTTTTATCTAAGAAATATTTTGTTCCTTGTGAGGACATAAGAACCAATCACAAAACAAATATTCCAAACACTAGTATATACAGAAAAAAGTTTAATCTTTTGAAATTTGTCAAGGGTACTACACAGTTATACAAACAATGTAACAAGAGGAAAATAAATGCAATTGTATAATCCTTCAATGTCACTATTGTAAACACTCTCATTGTACATTATTTTCCAGAAGAGAGTGTAAGTGTTGACGTTTCGGTCTCTATGCATTTGTCCATGAGACCATCTTCAGGACTATCCTAAATTTAATAGTTGACCCATGAATGGTGTTTACAAAGATTGAAGAATTATAGAATACAATTGATACTTATGTCAAATCGATCGTCGTTCTGTAACTTTTGTTTAAAGTGAATAATCGTCAAAAAATACTCTGGTGCTTTTGGACTCTGTAATTACATTTCCAGTCCCCAGCGACTAATCAATTGAAGGAGTGTATTCTGTGAAGTCTTGTAGCGCAGCAAAAATTCGGCAGTCTGCAGTCGGATTAGTATGAGTGCTTTAAAGACTCTTGAGCTATGGCCAGATCTTTTGGCCTTACTGCACTTTCCCATTTTCTCCAGTTTTGTAGTCCCTTTTGTGGTTACAGATGGGGCGCCCAACCACGTCCGGTCCAATCTAGCCATTGGTTCATGCAAGCTGCCCAGTCTCTGCGTGTCTCGGAATGTGGGACCCAGTGTCCTCACAGGTCTGGGAGCCAACCGGCGGGCCAGTCCACCCCACTCGCCCCACATGCCACTGCCTCCAAATCTTCCTAGTCCGACCTTCCAGGCCCATCTTCAACCAGTTGGAGGCAGGATTCGCAATAACTTCTTCCACTGGTAATCCATGTCATCGGACAGGTGGGTTCTGCAAATCGTCTGAAGGGGCTGCTCCCTCCTCTTCAAGATTCTTTCCCTCCATACCACCGTCCTACAGTCGCATTTCGGAGGATAATTTGGCACTTCTCCGTTAGAAAGTCTCAGCTGCCAAGGGAGCCTATAGAGACGTGTTCCTGTGCCAAAAGTAGGTTGTGGTTGCTATTCCCGCTTCCTTCTGGTGCCCAAGAAGGACAAAGGCCTGTTTCTTATGCTCAACCTACGGTCTCTCAACTGCTCACGTTAGCTCAAGTCCAGTCTGCCCTCGACCCCAGAGACTGGGTGGTGGTGTTGGACTTGCAGGACACTTATTTATAGATCCCCATCCTGCTAGCCCACAGATGCTATCATCTGAAAGAAACACGTTGGTATTAGATTCCTTACCTTAGAATATCCCCAGGCGTCAGTCTGGATCCGGAAACTTTTGCGTAGCAGTACCCCTGCGCGTCAGTAGGCGTCGTCTGCAGGCGTCCCCTGCGGCTCCGCGTCTGGCGTCGTGCGCCGTGATGACGTCGCTGGAGTATATAGACGCCGCCTCCGCGCGCTGACGTCAGTTCTTCTTTTTTCCTCGCCAGTAAGCGCAGATCCGAAGAGCAGTACTCCGGTCTTTTGACCAAGTTTTGTTAACTTCTTATATCTTTTTGGTGCCTGGTAGGATGCCCGGTTTCAAGAATTGTGACGGTTGTGACCGCACGATGTCGGTCACGGACCATCACCGACTCTGCCTCCGGTGCCTGGGCCCCGACCACGACGTGGACGCCTGCGTCGATTGCCGGGCTCTGACTAATAAGGCTAGACGGGAGCGGTCCCGCAAGCTACTCGAGCTCCGGGTGTCGGCCCCGCGTCGAGAGCGGTCCCGGTCCGGCCGGAGGTCCAGGGAGCGTTCGAGGGAGCGGTCGCGGAGCCGTGCCGAGCGCTCCGGAAGTCGTCACCATTCGTCGGGCTCCTCAGGTAAGAAACACAAGAAGTCGGGGCGTCGTCATCGTACCCCCGACGCTCGCGCGATGTGGCCGGGGGTTCGGGTGACCCCACCCCCGCGGCTTCGCGAGAGTCGCCGGCACGGCCTGCTCCATACCCTCCGGTCCCTGGGCTAGGTGCGACGCCTGAGGAGATTGAGGCGTTCCTCATGGCCATGAGGGCGCTCACTTCTCCGATGGGGCCTACGGCGCCTTCAGGCCCAGTGCTACCGTCCTGGGGCCCTAGCGGTTCGGGTGTCCCTGCCTCGACGCCATCGGGTGCTCCGGCCCCGGTGCCGCCGACGGCTCCGACCCCGGCGCCGCAGGGGCCTTCGGGGTCGACGCCGGCGGGGCTCCGGCTCCGGGCGGCGTCGTCCCCATACCCTCCCCGAATCCGGCCGCGGAGTCGGACCGGCGTCGCTCGACGCCGGGCTCGACGCCGATGGGGCCTGTGAACCCCGAGGAGCCGGTCTACGTTGTTGACTCCGAATATGGAGATGATGTAGAGTATGGAGAGGGTTGGGAGGGGTCTGAGGACCCTCTGTCCCGTGAGTGTCAGTACGACGTGGACTGGTCAGGTGACTTGGGAGATGCCAGTGGTCGGGACGACTCTCCTAACCCTGGCTTGGTCTCGCCTCCTACCGTGGCATCGGAGGAGGGGGCTGCTTATTCAGTGGTGTTGATGAGGGCTGCCAAGGCCTTACACCTTGAGCTCCCCGTCGCGGCCGTGAGGCCTAACATCCTCACTGAGGTCTTCAAACCGCAGTCATGCCCACAGGAGCCACTGCTGCCGTTTAACGAAACCTTGTTGGACGTTCTTTTGGGCACGTGGTCCAGGCCCTCTTCAGGTTCGCCTGTTGATAGGAACGTGCCCAGACGCCACCGTCCGTGTCCGGACCACCCCAAGTTCCTGTCCACTCATCCCACCCCTGAGAGTCTGGTGATCCAGGCCTCGACTTCCCAGACCGCATTCCCGTCGGCCCCGCCCGACCTGGAATCTAAGAGGTACGACCAGTATGGCAAGAAGGTCTTCTCGTCCCTGAGTTTGGGACTGCGGTCTTGCAACACCGCTTGCCTCTTGGGCCGTTACACCCACTCTGTGTGGGATACGGTCGCGGAACTGCTGCCAGAATGCCCCATGGAGGTGCGGGCGAAGCTCGGCAAGGCTGTGGCTAAGGGCCGAGACGCAGCAAAATATTCCATACGGTGTGGTCTTGATACGACCGACTCGCTGGGCAGAGCGATGTCCACGACGGTGGCGATTCGTCGCCACGCCTGGCTGAGATCCGCCAACTTTTGGGCAGATGTCCAGAATGCCTTGATGGACATGCCGTTTGATGGCTGTCGCCTGTTTGGTGACAAAGCGGACCACGCGCTGGAGCGCTTCAAGGACTCCAGGGTCACGGCCAAGTCCTTGGGTCTCTCGACCCAGCGCCAGCAAACGGGTTCGTTTCGCTCCTTTCGTGGCCAAGGAAGGGGCGTCCCCACACGTGCTGCCAGCCACGCGCCGCAAAATCTTATCAACGCGGTGGCGGCCGTGGAAACCGCCGTGGAGGCGGTCGGGGTCAACGGCGAGGTCAGGCCACACCTCCCCCCGCAGCATCAGCCTCCAAATCCTCCTAGTCCGTGCTTTCAGGCCCATGCGACGCCAGTGGGTGGCAGGGTTCGCCATCACCACGCCCGCTGGCGCGCAATCACATCGGACAGGTGGGTGCTGCAACTCGTCCGAAGGGGCTACTCCCTCCCCTTCGAGACCAATCCTCCAGCCATGCCACCGCAGAACCACCGTGTGTCGGGGAACCACTTGACACTTCTGCAGGAGGAAGTTACGGCCCTCTTGGCCAAGGGGGCCATCGAGCACGTTCCTGGGCCAGAAGTAGGGCGTGGTTGCTATTCCCACTACTTTCTGGTGCCCAAGAAGGACAAAGGGGGCTTACGTCCTATCTTGGATCTACGGAACGTCAACGGCTTCCTCCGGAAGGAGAAGTTCAAGATGTTGACATTAGCTCAGGTCTTGGCTGCTCTAGACCCACAAGACTGGATGGTAGCGGTGGACTTGCAGGATGAGTATTTTTACATCCCCGTCCTGCCGGCCCACCGGCGTTACCTGTGGTTCACGGTAGGCCCAGGAGCACTTTCAGTTTATCGTGCTCCCCTTCGGCCTTACCAGCGCCCCACGGGTGTTCACAAAGGTGATGGCGGTGGTCGCAGCCCATCTGCGCAGGTTTGGGGTTTCAGTCTTCCCCTACCTAGACGACTGGCTGTGGAAGGCGGGCTCGCCCCAGACAGTCGTCCACCACCTTCAGATGACGGCAGACCTCTTGCACGAGCTGGGGTTCTCCATCAATGTGCCTAAATCACACCTGTGTCCCTCTCAAAAGCTCCTTTTCATCGGAGCGGTTCTGGACTCGGCGCAGTTTCGGGTTTATCCTCCGGAACGGCGGGTCCGGGATATACAGGCTTTGATTCCCATCTTTCAGCCGCTATCCCGGGTTTCGGTCAGGTTGACGCTGCGGCTGCTGGGGCTGATGGCTTCCTGCATCCTTCTGGTGCATCACGCCCGGTGGCGGATGCGGGCTCTGCAGTGGAACCTGAAGTTTCAGTGGGCCCAGCATCAGGGCAACTTGTCCGACCACGTCTTGATCTCGGAGGGCACTGCGAGACAACTGCAGTGGTGGCTTACGTACCGCGATTGGGTCAGAGGCAGATCCCTCTCCCTTCCCCAACCGGAGCGCGTTGTCGTGACGGACGCGTCCCTCCAGGGCTGGGGAGGCCACTTGGGAGAGGCGGAGATCAGAGGCATCTGGTCTCCGGCGGAGTCCCGGCTCCATATCAACCTGTTGGAGCTACGGGCGATTCGTCTAGCACTGAAGGCATTCCTCCCCTTCGTCAACGGGAGTGTAGTGCAGGTGTTCACGAACAACACCACCGCCATGTGGTACTGCAACAAACAGGGTGGGGTGGGGTCGTGGACCCTTTGCCAGGAGGCTCTGCGCCTCTGGCAATGGCTGGAACGTCAGGGCGTGACTCTGACGGTTCAACACCTGGCAGGTTCTCTGAACGCCAGGGCGGACGAACTCAGTCGTCGGTGCTCGATGGATCACGAATGGCGTCTGAACTCGGACGTGGCGCAAGGCCTCTTTCTGCAATGGGGAGAGCCTTGGTTAGATCTATTCGCCACAGAAGAGAACGCGCAATGTCATCAGTTCTGCGCGTTGGAGTTTCCAAGACTGCACTCGCACGGCGACGCCTTTCGGCGCGAGTGGAGTTGCGGTCTGTTATACGCCTTTCCGCCTATACCACTTCTGCCCAGAGTGCTGAAGAAGATCAGGCGCGACCGGGCCCAAGTTATCCTTGTGGCTCCGGACTGGGCTCGAAGGTACTGGTATCCCGAGCTACTCAGCATGTCAGTCGGTCCCCCGATCCGCCTGCCCCTTCAGGAGGACCTTCTGTCGCAGCAGCAGGGGACGGTCCTCCACCCGAACCTGTCCAGTCTCCATCTCCATGCTTGGAGATTGAGCGGCGGCAGTTGCGGCCATTTGACTTGCCTCCTGAAGTCTGTGATGTAATTCTGGCAGCCAGGCGTCCCTCCACAAAGTCGGGATACGCCTGTCGGTGGAACAGATTTGTGGCATGGTGCACAGCAAAGGCTGTGGATCCTCTTTCTGCCCCTCTTTCCGAGGTTCTTCTTTTTCTTCTCTCTCTTGCCCAGCAGGGCTCTGCTCTGGGCACTATAAAAGGCTACCTTTCGGCCCTTTCAGCCTTTCTAAGGTTTCCTGATCAGCCTTCTTTGTTCAAGTCCCCAATTGTAACGAGATTCTTGAAGGGCATCACACACATGTATCCACCTGTTCCGTTTGTGATGCCTCAGTGGGACTTGAACCTGGTTCTAACCTTTTTGATGTGTGCTCCCTTTGAGCCCCTTCATTCTTGTCCTCTCCGTCTCCTGACTTTAAAGACGGCTTTCCTGGTTACCATCACCTCTGCCAGGAGAGTGAGTGAGCTCCAGGCTCTTTCTGTCCAACCTCCTTTTCTGTCCATTCATCCTGACAAGGTGGTTCAAAGGACTAGACCTTCTTTCCTGCCCAAAGTAGTTTCTGCTTTTCACATCGGGCAGTCCATCACCCTCCCCTCCTTCTTCCCGCCTCCGCATTCTTCAAAGGATGAAGAGCGACTCCATCGTCTGGACCCAAAACGTGCGCTTTCATTTTATATGGATCGCACACGCCAGTTCCGGGTGGATGACCAACTGTTTGTTGGCTACGTGGGTGCGAAGAAGGGACGGGCGGTACATAAACGGACCATCTCTCGGTGGGTCGTTCTGTGCATCAAAGCGTGCTACTCTTTGGCTCGGAAGGAGCCTCCTGTTGGGCTGAGGGCCCATTCCACTCGGGCCACGGCGGCTACTACTATCTTGGGCCGGGGAGTCCCCTTGCAGGACATTTGCCAGGCGGCTACGTGTGCCTCGCTGCACACCTTTGCGAGGCACTACTGCCTGGACAGTCAAGTCCGGAGGGATGGCTTCTTTGGCCGTTCTGTCCTCCAGGACTTTCTGGTGTAGGAATGTATTGGTTCGCAGACCCACCACCGGGGTTGGTATTGCTGGGGTATCTATTCTAAGGTAAGGAATCTAATACTAACGTGTTTCTTTCAGATGAACAAGTTACTTACCTTCGGTAACGATATATCTGTAAGAAACATTAGTTAGTATTAGATTCCTTACCGAACCCACCCATCCTCCCCGTTCTGCGAATTGATACCTAGGGTTAAGGACATCCCTTTCAGGGCCCTAGTTTCAAATGGCACCAGTGTTGGTTCTCACATGGCTCTGCGTGTTCTGGCGCGGAAAAGCTGTGTACAAAGAACTGACGTCAGCGCGCGGAGGCGGCGTCTATATACTCCAGCGACGTCATCACGGCGCACGACGCCAACGACGGACGCGGAGCCGCAGGGGACGCCTGCAGACGACTCCTACCGACGCGCAGGGGTTCTGCTACGCAAAAGTTTCCGGATCCAGACTGACGCCTGGGGATATTCTAAGGTAAGGAATCTAATACTAACTAATGTTTCTTACAGATATATCGTTACCGAAGGTAAGTAACTTGTTCTATGGTTCATGGTGGGCCACGAGCACTTGCAGTTTACTGTGCTCCCCTTTGGCCTTACCAGTGCCCCTTGGGTGTTAAAGGTGAGGGATGTGGGTGCAGCTCAGAAGTTCCAGTCTTCCCCTATCTTGATGACTGGCTGTGGAAGGCAGAATCACCCCAGGCTGTTGTCTCCCACCTCCAGACTATGGCAGACCTCCTGCATTCGCTGGGGTTCACTATAAATGTGCTAAAGTCACACAACTCTCTCTGACGCTTCTTTCATCAGCGCTGTTCTGGATACCGTGCGGTTTCGGGCCTGTCCACCATAACAGTGAGTCCGGGATATTCTGGCTATGATACAGAAAAATACTTTGCTGCCAGATTTTTTGCTTCATTTGTCGTTCAGTATATTTGTGAAGTTTTTGGTTTTGTTCTACTTGGTCTTGTTCATCGGTTGGTTGTTGGCATGGTTGGGAGTATGCTTTGAATGAATGTGTTGAGAGGTGTATGGACATGCAAAGTTGAGCATTAATCTGGTGCTAAACTCTACGGGATATCGTTCTTTCTGTGGTTTTTAGTATTGGTATCATGTTATGCACTGTATTATGAATAGATAAATGTATTTTTATATGATGCTATTTACAATCAATAATATATATATCTTTGGATTTAAAAATTGTTGTTCCTCTGGGCAGTTATTTATGATCTTCTTTGTTTGATTAGAAAATATTTCTTGTGCGCTAGATATACACACATCACTCCTTGGATGACGTGGTAAGCATCCTTTAAATAGAGAGATATTCTGCCAATTATTCTCTTATAGGCAGTCTGTTTGTTCTTTAGATACATGTAGAAACTATTGCCTGGACAGTCCCGTCCGGAGGGACAGGTATTTTACCCGTTAGTTCCTAAACGACTTTCGCATGTGAACTTGGTTCGCAGACCCTCCTCCGGGGATGGTATTGCTGGGGTGTCTATTCTAAGGTAAGTAATCTACAACTAACAGTCTCTATCAGATGAACAAGTTACTTACCTTTTGTAACAATGTATCTGGTAGACATAGGTTATTTGTGGATTCCTTACCGCCCCACCCATCCTCCCCACTCTGCAATATGATTTCTAGGGATAGGTACTCCCTTACAGGGACCTAGTTGTGGTGCACCAGTGGTCAGTGTGTTTCATGGCTCTGAGCTTCTGGCGTGGAAATTAGTGTCAGAACTGTCGTCTGCACCCAGGGGCGGCGTCTGCAACATCATCCCTGTGACCAGGTCACCGACGACGGACGCGGAGTCTACCGATGCCACCTACCGATGCGCAGAGGTATTGCTGAAGAAAAAATCTCCTGATCCAGACTGACACCTGGGGGAAATTTAAAGGTGAGGAATCTACACCGAACATATGTCTCTACCAGACACATCATAACCGAGGGTACGTAACTTGTTCTTTCCCTTTTTCTTATGTTGATGAACTTCATTCTTGTGGAATTTTCTTCTGGTTAGAAAGCTTACCAATATCACCTGCTCCTTTAGAAGCGTTTCAGTATGCTGGTAAGCATTGTTTTTGACTTTTAGTATCTCTTACAGGGACATCTTGTTAATGCCCTTGATGGGAGCTTTTATTCAGAGAGCGTGCTTGTAATTTTCGTCTATTCTGAGTTTTTACTTTTGTAGAGTTTGGGCTCTTCTCTGCAGTTTGTTTCTGACCGGTCCGAGATTCTCACTAGGACATTCTTTCTTAATCTTTCCTTCCGTTGTTTACCTTTTCTCCATTTTTTGGCAGGGTGCATTTTCAATTAATTCCTATGGTACACAGGCTGGTTTTCCTTTAAGTTCTGCTACTTTTCTTGATGGTGGTTATACCAGCTCTGTTATGCTGTGCGTTCCTTGCCTGTGCATTGGCTATTGCTCCTTTGGTATGTACAGCTCTTTCTTGGAACCATTACATATGGTAGGGTCAAGGTCTCTATTTTGTATTCGTCTGAATACTTCTATTGGCAATGGTAACCTCCATTTTCTTGGGGGTTGTTTTGTTGCCTACTTAGGTTCTTCATGGTTGTTCCATCAGCACTGCTTGCAAGGTTATCTGGGATATTTTACCCCTGAGGGGTTAGTTTTTACACCCATTGCCTGTATTTTGTGGGGAGATTTATTCTCTTCAGAAAATAATCGCCTCTGTGGTTCTTCTCTTCTTTAAGAACGTTCTGATTTTTTGTCTCCATACACTGCAATATACTACGGTTGTGGTTGTAGTTACGCTTACCCTGTCTGGAGGTTGGATGTCCCTTACCTCTTTGGGAATTTTGTTTCTTCCTCTAATTGGCAGTGGTACCATTTTGTTGTCTTGCACTCCTTTTATGTGCAATTTTTTGATCTTGTATTCTGTTGATCTTTGTGTTCTTATGGAACTTTATATTTCTATATCCTCGTCTGATACACAGTTACAGTCAAATATCCCAGTTGGATACATCTTGGGTTGTTCATCTTGGTCTTGGGTGTCTGCTGTTGTCAAGGCTTAATTTTCTTTTTTTCTTTCAGGATTAGGGTAGTATCAGACTGTTAGAATACTTTTGGTCAGCTATTATTACCTTGATGCGAAGTCAACCACATTGTTTATTGAGGGCGCATTCTCGCTTTCTTTTTGTTCTTCCACAATTTTCTGTTGGATTGGTGTTGTGTGCTGTTTTTTTAGCCCCATTGGTTCTATGCGTGTATATAGGTATACCTTTGAGTTATGTATGTATGTTATATACACACACACACACTCGTATGTGTATCTGTTTTTATTCATATTTAAATATAGCTCTGCTATATATAATAATACAAGATCTGGATTATAAATTTGTGAATCTTATTATGAGATGCAGATGGCTTCTCTTTTCACTGTATGGTTTAGGTATACACACACATTTAACATCTATATAATGGCCTTGTGGAATGCTATGGCTGAAACGCGTAGGCCACTTCTTGTTGCTAGGATGCACTTGGTGTAATGCAATATATGTGAAAATAAACTAGCTTTGGATATCGGGTTGGACGTGCCACCTTTTGTTTCTTGGAGCCAAGTGGAAGCCGAATGATCTCTGCGTTGGAAACACATTTGTGGAGTTTTTTTAAACCGATCTACTGTGTGTATATATATGTGTGTATATATATATATATATGTGTGTGTGTGTGTGTATATATTATGAATTTTGGGTATAGATCTTTACATACACAGAGTACTGGCTGTATTGATTTGGACATATTTGATCAAAATTTATAGCAGATTCATATCTGTATAATTGCCATCTTACCGTATTTTTTGCATGTTGTGCGACCTTAGTAAGTTTACTTGGTATTATAGTGTTTTTCCAAGGACAGGCTTTGATTTGAGTGAGTCTTTGCTCTTGTGCTGGTCTTTCCGACTTTACGGTGAATGTGATGATTACTCCTGACTAAGATGAATGTGTTCTGGGAATCTTTTTCTCTGGGTTTGTCCCTCAAATCCTTCTTTGCTGAAGGGTGGAACTGTAGTTTTTATATGATATTCGCACTTGCCTCTGATGCTCCTAGTTCACAGGCTCACTTCACTCTTTGAGTTCATGGTCTATGATCATACTATTGACTGTCTTATGACCGTATTATTCTGCTACCCTTGGGCTTTGTTTTTCTGTGCTTGTAGGGTTATTACTTGCATTGCCTGTGGTATTGGCCACAGTTTTTGTGAAGAGCCCCATGCTCCTTCATATCCAATTCCTATGCACGTCTGGTCTCTTGTGGTTTTTGACTGGCTGATTCACCCAGAGAACTTTGTAGGATTAGTTCAGACCTTCCTCCGGTTGGGGTTTAGCTATGTTAGTTACTTCAAAAGTTAAGGAATCTGCAGCTAGAGGTCTCTATCAGATGAACAAGTTACCTTTGGTAACACATTATCTGGTAGAGACATAGTCCAGCCTCAGATTACTTAATGCCCTACTCCTCTCTCCGCTCAACAAACTATCTGTAGTCGAAGAGATTTTTCCATTTACATCCCTGGTTTATAAATCAATGGTCAGTATCTGTGTGGCTATGTGCTTCGACTAACCATCTGGTCTTTCTTTAAAGACCTCGTCTGAGTATTAATTTACCATTCATTGCCACTTCCTAATTGTTCATTCAAAGATACATTTATATTATTTTGGCACATTGTTTCTACAGCCAGTTTCTATAGAGTGGCTCTGCGTTTTGGCCCTGAAGATTTCACAGAAGAAACTGACGTCCGTGTGCCAGAGAGGACTTGTATGACTCCACTGATGTCACAACCAGAGTCGACGTCATTATTGAGTCATGTGACGCCTTCCCCCCCGGTGTGCAGAGGGACAGCTGAAACAAATTATGGACCCAGACCTGGAGAGATTTCAGTAGTTAAGGAATCTGCGGCTAGACAATGTCTCTACCAGATAAAGTGTTACCAAAGGTCAGTAACTTGTGTTACGATGTGGCTCCTGAGCAGCCAATGAAAAGGATGATTGACCTGGGAGAGCAAAGGATATTCCATTTGGTTGGCAATAATTGGATAGTCATGTCATGTGATTTGTAGCTTTCTCCTGAAGATTTATCTTCCTTGGTGTTTTTGTTGTGATTGTGTTTTCATTGAAGAACGTAATTAGTAGCAGTGAAGAAAGTTGAGGCCTATTTCTCACATATGGTCCTGACAATTAGTTTGCAGAGTTTGCAGTTTGGTCTAAGATGGCTCACATATTGTAGTGCGAAAGGGTCATATGGAAGTTAGATTTAACACTTTCTATTTAAGAACGTTTTGGATGGGCTTGAACAGGTCTCGTACACCTGAGGCATGTAGCTGGTCTCTCTTCGACTGCAGGCTAACACAAACCATTGTCTGCTCCTGTGTGTTTACTAGCTTTGAGTGTGAACCTGTGTTTCCAATCTTGAACACTGAAATGCTTTTGATTTCTCAAAAAGTGCCCTAAAAACTGAAGTTTATCAAACTTGGACAAAAGCCCAAGCAGTCTAAACTCCTGAGTGAGGTTTGTAGTCGTCAAGGTTATACCTTTTGAACGTTCACAACTTGCTGATTCAGCTGGTATGTGTACTTTTCAGGCTCCGGTCAAGGGTGACACTAGTGAGAGAAACTGCTGATTATTCTTGGGACCATCAGGACTTTAGTGAACCATAATTACTGTTGTCATAATCGAGAATTAATCATTTTAACTGACCTGATCGTTTGCACAATACTTAAACGTTGAAGATTTCCTTGTATAGATTAGTATTTTACGAGTATTTTAAAAATGTTGTATTCTCAAACTTTGTGCCTGCCCTATCCCTGAAACTCAAACTTGTGATGTAAAGTGGAGCTGTTCGGCAAAAGATGAACGTTGCTTCAAGTCATTATATGACTTTATTCGATATACAAATATCATAAGTGTACACAATCAATTTAAACCATCCAATATTAAAAGAAGTAATATCGCTATGTCATACAAACATTACAAAAAGTATGGAACGTACTTATAACAAGTTATACAAAATATAAAACATTCCTTAAAAGAGACTGTACAAGATTAAAAACAGTCCATACACAAATAAAAATAGGGGCCATAGCAGTGGGGGGGTAACATTACTAAGGTTCCTAGATCTGTACTTTGTTTGCCCCAAGAAGCTTAGTTGTTGTTAGCCAGGCACATCCCAAGTACTTGGCTGTCCAATAGATTTCACTAGGGATGGAGGTCTCTGTTGTTAAATTACGCAGTACCTCCCTATAGTTCTTGGATCCCAGGTTGGAACACACAGGTTTCAGCCATTTTTTTCTCGCCTGTTTGTACGCCGGGCAGGCAAAAAGAAAATGGGGAATGGATTCCGTAGGGGAAGCACAACCCGGGCACCTGCTGTCATTCTCTTTCGTGGGTTTCCACTCTACTATAAAATCATTCAATGGGAGGGTACCAAACCTCAGCTTCAAATGGAGTACCGTATCTCTCGGAGATTCAAGAAAGGGTTCCAGTTTGGGGGCGAGCTTATGATCTAGGAACTTCTCCGTCAATATACCAGGTTTCTGTAGAGGGTGTAACCTTGCTAATTATTTATTGGATGGTTCCCGTAGTCCTAACGGAGCGGGACTAATGGGGTCGAAGGAGGGAGCAAGACCAGATCTCTAAAGAACTTATTCTCCGATCTCACCAAGTCCATGGTGTTCTCGAATCCCCACAGTTCCGCCCCATATAAAGACGATGGCATGGCTTTTCCTTCATAGACGCTGATGTCTTGCGATGTACCCCGACACATGTTTGTGATGAAGGAGCATTTTTGACAGATGGGAGTTCCACTTCATCAGGTTGTTGACCCGTACACCCAGATAGTCGAAAGCTTCGACTAATTCTAATGGAGAGTCATTCAACTTGATGGTGTTTCTAAATCGTTTCGATGGTGCCAGTGCCATTAGCTTAGTTTTGGTTGTATTTATACACAAGCCTCTGGAGTCACAGAACTGGCTAAAACGATCTAATAGTTTTTGTAAATCCATCAGGCTTTTGGAGATCAAGAGGGTATCTGCAAAAAGCAGCATGGGCGATTTTTTCCCTGCCAGGGTTGGCGCGTCGGCTGGGTCCTCCCTCAGATGGTCTACCACCCCATTAACTAGGAGGGAGAACAGAGTCGGGGCCATAACACAACCCTGGCGTACCCCTCTCTCTACCGCTACCTGCTCGGTCAGTTGGTCCTGGCTGCCCCACCTGACTCTGGCATAATTCCCCTCATGAAGACATTCGATGAGATCCAAAATCAGAGGGGGAGTGCCTAGATCAGACAGAACCTGCCAGAGCCTGGTACAAGGGACTAGGTCGAAGGCTGTTCTTAAATCAATAAATGCCAGATAAAGGCTCCCTTTCTCGATTGTTACAGATTTCCAATAAATCGCAAAAAATCTAAAGACCTGGTCCATCGTGCCAACCCCCTGTCTAAACCCTGCCTGGAAGTGTGACAAGACATCATCCTCATCTATCCATGACCTCAATCTCGTGAGGAGGATCCTGCCAACCACTTTCTGCACTACATCGATTGAATTAATCGGTTTGTAGTTGGCAGGATCCTCCCTATCCCCCTTTTTGTAGATGGTCACTACCTCGGCGCCCTTCCAGGAGTCTGGAACTGGGTGTCCACTCGCAATGAGATTCAAAACCCGGAGGATGAAGAGGACCCAAAGATTTTTATCGTAGAGTAATAAATCGCCTGGTAGGTCGTCGGGACCCGCCGCCTTGCCTGGCGTGATGCTTGCAATAGCCGATAGTACCTCCTTGAGCCCAAAAAATTCCTCCGGATTATGGGTCTCAGAGGTAAATGTAAATGTACATGTATTTATATAGCGTAAATCGCCTACATCGCAGGCATCTATGCGCTTGCTTAGGGAACCCGTCCTGATATTCCCCTGTGAGATACCCCGGCAGGGTATCCACAAGGTGAAAGCCAGGCATCCCGCCGCGAGGGGCCGTTGTGGAGATTAAGCAAGCTATTGCCCAGAGTCGCAGAGTGTGAACCCTGTTATATGGTTGGGTATTCGCTCAGCTCCCAGAATATAGTTGAATCTTTCAATTGGGCAGCGGATCTGAGCTCCTGCCAGTGCATTTCTTCCCACAGGCGCTTCGCTTGATCTATAGTCCTATAGTAGATCTTCCTCGCTGAGGTTGTTTTGGTATGGTCTTTTGCTCTAAGGGCTGGTAATAAGTCCTGTCTCCTTTCCCTACATAGGGCAGAGTACCACAGATTCATTGCTTGTGGGGAGTGGGCTTTACGCCCCCCATTGTCTTTTGTACGAAAGAACTCCCCTATCTTTCCCATGGTGGTCTCATATATCCTGGTGAGCTTAGAATCCTGTGTGGCCATTGGGGTGGTACTGAATAAGGGATCGAGCTCTAAAATCCTCTGCTCCAAAAGATCCCTAATGTTTTACAATGTCTGACCCTGCTTTGCAACCATGTGCCACCTAAGGCGGCGGTTGCAGTTTGAAAGCAATACCTCACTTGTCGACAGCAGCGGGGTTCTACCCGTCTCAAGATGTAGTGGCTGTGGTCAGTATCAAGCCTTGGAATAACCTCTATATCGATGAGATCAGCCCATAAACCCACGTCTAACAATATATAGTCAATACGGGAAGGGGAACTGATCCTGTTTAAAGTATGTGCTCCCATGGGGTCAGAGCGGGGTCCTACCCTTAGCTGCTCTTAGATTGTGCTCCAGGGTAAAAGTGTTATTTTTGTATTGCTCTTTAGGACTATCTCTTTATTGGAGATAGGTTAAGTGGCGGAATGGCCCAATTAGAGTCCTCGTCTCCAGTACCCAGGATATCTTCACCGGGAAGCAGTTCGAAGGTACTGTTGAAGTCTCCTGCAACAAAGATCCCTGCATCGATGGTAATAGCCGACAGCTCTGTATCTAAAACTGTTAGTGGATGTCGCTTGAGCACCTGGAGACCCTCTAGCATAGATATTAAAAATCTCCAGGTGGGCAGCGTTTTTAACACCTCCAATGGTTAAATGCAAGATATCCTGGGATGGGGTATTATGTTTGGATACCAACCAGTTCAACCCAATGTTTACCCAGATAAGGAGCCCCCCCCCCCCGAGGGGCATCCTCTGCTTGAGCTGGTCGCAGGGATATGATAAGTAGTAAACCCCAGCATGTAGAGGGGGACCAGGCTCCATGTCTCCTGGAAACAAGCAGATGTCATATTTGCCAATAAATTCATTCCATTCAGGAAGAGCTCGTTTTTTTTGTAGGCTTGATATGTTCCAGGATATCCACTGAATTGCAGTTTTAATGCTGGAAACGGCTTCTCTCGCCACGCCTTTCCCCGCTATGCCAGGGTTATCAATTAAAGTCTCCCTAGTGATCTTACATGCTGCACCTTCTAGCTCTGACGGACCAGGACCCACAACTTCACCTCCTGTTGGATAGATCTCGAGAACCGGGGGGAAAACATCTAGTCGTTCCTTCTCTAGTCAGTCGACTTGACACAGCCCGGAGCCCCCCACCTCCCGGACCACTGACCAAAGCGGGAACCGGCGGATCTGATTAGATGAATACTCGGTGGGAGATGTTCTGAACTCAAGGGCCAGTAAGTTCTCTGCTATCATGGGGTCAAAGAACTCAATCTCTATGCAGTCGGTCTTGGAATCGGCCATTGTGACCCGCCTCACTTTGGCCATATACTCTTGTATGATGGATCTACATCCCCTTGTGTGCTTCAACCAGTGTATTGTTTTATTATGCATAGACTCACTACTTTCATAGCCCCCTGCTATAGCCAAACTTGGGACCTGTCATGTAAATTGTTGGCCTAATGATGGAACGATGTGGTAAATCGCCTTGTAGGCCTGTGTGTGTAGGTAGCCTATTCATAGCTGGATTGGGGGGGGGGGCTAGGGGGTGGTTGCCCGCCGTGGGTGGAACCTGTCCCATAGAGCGCCCTTTGGGTACACTAGGTCTCACGGAGTCAGCATATGTTCTAACAATGGGAGGTGTACTGTTTATCCCCATATGGCCCTTTGTGCCATGGGCCAGTAAGGGAGGGAGATTGGAGGGAACACCCCTAGGTTGGTCTAATCAGACCTTTTTGGCTGTTGTACTTGGCCCCCGATGAAGGGATGGAACGGAAGCAGCTGGCATGGCCACTCGACCAGTCATTAACCGCATAGCTGCTGCAGCGATTTTTGCGCTGTGCGGCTTTTTTTAAAAAGTTGCGTTACATGACGAGCTCAGCTCGTCATCGGCACACGCCACCCGTGGCTGATGACAAGCTGAGCTCGTCATCAGCAGCGAAGGGGTTAAGCCCTCCACCTTGACTCCTAAAGATGCCACTATCTTTTCCAGCTCTCGAATCCTTTCTAATAGCTCAATCTTAGAAACCCCAGGCAGGTTACAGCGAACATGGTTCTCAGTAGTTGCCTTGTCAAGATGACCCTTCCCCCCCCTCCCCCCCCCCAGTGACAATGGAATAAAATCTACGGATCCTGGGTCGAGAGGAGCAAACCTGTTCGAGCAGGGTACCAAGGGGGACAAAACCTGATCCCGTTCTGACCCCTCTGGAGATTCTGCGTCTAAGGCTATATTAATAATAGTGGTTGGGTCAGATCCTAATTTGGGCGGGGCGCGGGTAGTTTTCTCAACGCTTACACAATGCTTGCGGTAATTTTGTTTTGAAAACAGAGGGAATTAATCTTCCTTGGGCCAAGGACAGAGCCTGCTCAACCTCGCGTGTGGCACTGCTCGCGATCTCGGTGCTACTGCGGCCTAAGACCTCTTCACAATCATTAACTATTTCTTCTATTTTTGTCAGCACACAGTTCATCGCTGCCTGGGGCGCTTTCTTCCCTTTTTTGTTTGTAGCTAACCCCCCCCCCCGCCATCCACCCACCCCCACCCTCCATAACCTTCCTTTTTCCCATAACAAGGAGATAACAAAAAAGGGTTTTGGGAGCATGAACAAAGCCGATATCAGAGCAAACAAACAAACACTCCCTTCTAGTGAGGTTAGGTCTGGCGGGCAGATAGAGTTCAGACAGACCCTCTGCTGGCAATTTTAGATGTACAGTACCTTTAGGGGCCTTAATGAGGCAGATGGCAGATAAAAAAGGGGGGGCCCAGCCCGGCCTTCTCCGGCCCCCGACTGCCAAAGACTGCCCGCCCTTTGCCCGGGCTTCGCCCGCGCGACTTGAGCGCTCTCTTGATTTTAAAGCGCATCCTGGCGCTCCGGCGATGACGGGCAGTGAGGCGCCAGGAAGGTCAGTAGGGCACACTGGGAGGTGTAGTTTTGTCCCTCTGTGTGCAGCACAAGCCCAGGTGCAGTTTGGCGTTGTAGCCCTCCCAGGGGCTGAGTCCAGTTAGTGGCAAGGTCAATGGCAGCAGACGGCAAGGCAGAACACTGGCTGGTAAAAGCTGAGGAACCCCTTCAAGTCTTGCTGCTCAGTCCATCGCTCTTGTGTTGTTTATTTGACTCCACTTTCCAACTAGTGCCTCCAAAGTCCAACCTCTGTGGATCTTATTTGACCCTCCAGTCAGGTCAGGTTAGGTTATCTTATTTCTTGACAGCTTGTCCAAAATTCAGCTGCCAGACTTTTATGTAAAATTCCAAAAACCACCAGTGTTTCCTCTTACTTGCGTGATCTGCACTGGCTCAGGGTAGAAAACCGGATCAGATTTGAAACCCTGAACTATATGTTCAGGATAAAAGCAGGCACTGCACCTAAATACCTGCAGGCATTAGTTCATCCCTACATTTCCAAAAGAAACCTACGGTCACAATCCGCATCAAACTTTTGTGTGCCTAGGTTCAAACTCTCTAGAATGAAAGGTAGATCCTTTGCTCATCCGGGTCCGACCCTTTGGAATTCACTTTCGCCTCACATTCGCAAGGAGGTCAGTTATTCTAGGTTCAAGAAAAACATCAAAACCTGGTTTTTCGATCAATAAACATGAACGACCCCGCGAACCCGTGCCACTCTTCTGTGCTGTCTCTGCACCGGGAAACCCTTTTTGGGTAGCTGTTTGCACCATACAAGTTTAAAAAATAAAATAAATAAATTGACCATCCCTCAGCCATCTGACTGGTTAGCTTCTCTCTAGACCTATTTTGACCCTCTTACGGCTTATGCTAACTCCTCTGTGGAACCTTTTTTGATTCTCTAAGCGTTTAGGTTCTCATCTGGACCTATTTGACTTGTCAGGTTACCTTCCATTTGGAGCTTTTAGCCTTCCCGGCTGGTTAAGTTAGATCCTCTGAACCTTTTTGTTGACCATCTGACAGATGTTCTCTTTGTTGGAGCTTTTATAACCTCTACACCCACAAATTGTTAGCTCAATTCCTCTTTGGAACTTTTGATCCAGTCCACTGGTTTAGTTGTTCTGTAGTCCTGTTTTTTAGATCCTCCGAGTTTTATTAGCTCAAACTTAGCGCTTTTTCTAGCCCCCGAAAGGTTAGGTCAACTCGCCTTTGGACCTTGTTTGACCTTTGCTACAAGTTAAGTCTTCTCTTCCGTGGACCTTGTTTGACCTTCCCAGCAATCTGGGTCAGCTCCACTTAGGACATAATTAAATTCAACTGGTTAGGTTAGCTCCTTTGTGGACCTTGTCTGACCTTCCCAGCAGATTAACTCCTGTATGGTTCCCCTCCTGGTTATATAAGCATGTGGCACGCTTGAGAACTGAAGGCTCTTGCTCTTTGGAAACGTTGACTGTATAATTTAGCAGAGACTTCCTGAATATCCTGATGATGTGCACACATACTTGGGCAACATGGCCAATTATTTGCCGTCAGCCATAGTCTGTTGATGTAACATATACTATAACAAAGGTCAGGCTGGGACTTGCTGCAAGAAAGAACCTGTGTGTGAAAAGGGGTTGGTTAAAATCTGGCTTAATTCTATCCTAGATCATTGTTGTGTTCCTTGTTAATTTCAGAGAATAGATGCACAAGGTCAGAGCACTGCATTCCATCTCAATGCTGGCATTGCTTTTGGTTCGATCTTAACTGCCTTCTAAGAGTTTTAATTGTTTTTAAATAGGAGTGAGTTTGTAGAATTGATTTTCAATACTTTTGTGTTTCCTCAATATGTTGTGGAATTTTCCCAACAAGTCATCTTGAAATAAAGTAGGTTACATCCTTGGCTGGGCTCACTACCAACGGTTTAGTCTGACCAGCTTTATTCAGGTTATATCTACAGCCTTGTCCCTGTATTTGTTGGGCGTATTCTCAACAGGGAAGTTTGGCCGAAGCTTTTTACCCCATGACACCAAGGCATTGTCAAAGTCTGCAGTTTTCACTTTTGACATGTCCAGGTTTTCTTAACCAGAATATTAAAGCATGGCCAGCAGCAGTGCAGCTTCCCTCTTGCCCAAATCAGGTGCAACATATATCAGGATCCTAACAATTACACGGACCCTGGAGAGAGCAAGCTCATCCCCAAAGCAGTGCAAACACTCTCCCAACATTGACTCCCCACACTCGCACAATGTATGCACTAGGACTACGAGCATGGACAAACGAGGGGAGGGAACGCGAAGTTGGAAAAGAGAGCGAAAGAAGACTGGACTCTGGTGTCGTCAATAAAGATTTTACGGATTGTCACACATTGCACTCGCTCCTCTAGGAGACACTTCCTGAAGAGAACGTAATGATATTCGTTGATGTCCATTGTCTATATCCTAACTATATTAAAATGATTGTTCTGGTAATGCGCCTGAACAAGTGTATATCGGAAATTGCACTGCACCCTATGATACTGCGTATTCAACGGACCTCCTAAGGGAAAATAAACCTAGATTTCTTTACTTTTTTTTCTTTTAAAAAATGTACATAGCGCACGAAGGCACGAGGGAGCCTCAGCACTGTGCGGTAGATTGCCGGAGATAACAGACGAGAAACTTAGTTGGAGAAAAGCCAGGTTAATTTTCTGAAGGAAAGCAATGTAGGGCTGATCTAGATAAGAATATGAAGTACCATGTAGATTGACCACTGGAACTCTGTGATTGGACTTCAAAAAAATGGTTTATGAGGACTAGTACCAAATTGATACAAATTAAACGTCTCTGAAAACTTCAATTAAGAGTACATGAGACGAAGATATCCCAGGCATACCCTCCAATTCAAAGATAATGTGTTCCAAACAAGTGAATCCTCGGAGCCAAAGATCCATGTAAATAATCACAGGAATTATGAAACCATAAAAATTTTACTTATGCTCTTCAGATTCCCAAGCCCAAGAAAATACCACAAGGGACGGGCTCCTGTAGATGGGATAGCTACTGTGGTTATGTCGATAGCAGGCTGTCAGTGGGGACAGCGAGTCAGTGGCATGCACCGCTCTGGTAAATGTAAATTGATACTTGTATAGCGCACTACTCACCCGCAAGGGTCTCAAGGCGCTTGTACGAATACCGCTGTGGAACCCATCCTGGCTTTCCCTGTGAGGCGTCCACTCCTGGGCACCCCCAAGGTGGAGGCCAGGCATCCTTAGCGTTGTGGAGCCGTTATGGAGATTAAGCAAGCTATTGCCCAGAGTTGCAGAGTGAGACTCCATGATTGGAATAGGCACTCTAGGCGAGAATTATCAGGTCCGTGGAATTTTGAGCCCAAGACCTGCCAAGGCGGGGAATTGAACCCTGGTCCCGGGCTAGACCTCTGCACAGGGTCTGCCGCTCTAATCATTGAGCCACACTTCTCTGGTCAAAGGAACTAAAGGGTTCTGAATGACAAGTGTGAGTGCACAGGACTTTTTTTCTCATTTTATGCTGCCTGACATCCTGTCTCCTCATCAGTAATCTTGCAGGCCTGAATCTTGTCACCAGAGGTAGCTGTCTCCTGCGTAACAAGATCTGAATTATCAGCGATGGTAATCCACTCCTTTTCAACCTTTGAAACTCGACAGCATGACAGCAACTGTGTAAGTCTTACTCAGAACAGGAATACTACAAGCATCAAGTCCCCATCTATGGCAATAAATGAACTTTATTGCTTGGATAACTTTATCCCCAGCTTCCAGGCTGGATGTGGAGAAGTGAATCAGCAGTCCCCCTCGTGCAAGAAGGTGGTGATGTGCGGCTCCTCTGAGGCTTCATACTGTCCTGGACATGGAGAAACGGAGGCCCACAGAAGCACCACACCTGCTCACTGATATTGGTTTCTTTCCATGCCTTCTGAGGGCACTCGAGAGTTCTGCCCGCAGCTTTTTTTTCATGCGTGGACTTACAAACGTTGCAGTGTGTGTTAGTCATGTCTCCTCTGAAAACTACAGGCCTCAAACCATGTCGAGACTGCAGGAAGCAGGCGTTGGTCAACTTTTTTGAGGTGTGCCCTTATCCTCCCACAGGTGACTCGAGACTGGGAAGCGAAGCTTTACATTATTGCCAAACACAAGAAAAGGTTGCCATCACCGCTCTCGTCATGGCCAGGTATCAGTGCTGGTCACAAGGCCATTTCCACGAACTATCTTCACTCGAAGTCTTTGGGTCAGTCAAAGTCCTAGAGCAAACATAAAATGTTGGAACAGGACTGTTCCCCATCCTGTCCCTTCTAGCTTGAAAGAGAAGGAGCCAAGATGTTAAGATAAACATTGCAATCCCTCGAAGTCCCTGGTTTCGGAACAGATTTTTCGGCGGGTCCTGATTACCCACAGAGTCCCGGGCTGTTTTAGACCCCGCAGTAGATAGCTGCCATCACGAAAGCCATGCTTCATATCTTTGATGCGATTGCAGCCCCCTCTGGTGTGCTTTCAGACTCCCTGGAGCGGCAGGGGCCAACAATCTGATTGCAGCCAATGGGACCTCCCCAAAAATGTCTGTTTCTTTGGGACCTGTTCCAGCTTCAGGACAAACTTGGCCCCTAGGTCCACACTTATAACCGCAGCACCGGCTCCACTGGCACCAGTGGATGATCCAGTGCAGCTACCAAAGTCTGAACACACAGATGTCTACCCGAGCCAGACCAATGTCGCACAATGAGATCATGAATGTGCTACCAGTCATTATGCAGACTAGGTCAAACCCAATGCCTCTGGCTTTATTCTGTTTGTGGCTCACCCTGTGCAAGAGACTCCTACGGGGCCCCCGGGAACACTAAAGAGTAATGGTTTACTCCCCTCTCACTACACTGATGCATTGTACTTGGATTTACAAAATGTCTGTGGGCAAGACCCTTCCCCTGAAATGGAACAGCAGCAACAGAAGAACATACCTTATTGGCATTGAAGGGCTGCAGAGGTGCTGGATCTGCAAGTGATCTCCATTGAGACAAAAACACATGTTCTGACGGAAATCCTTCAACCAGGTTTGACGTAATTGGAGCCTGTGCTAACATGTAATGATACCCTCACGGACACATTGATTGCTACATTGTCCAAGACTTGTTCTTGCCCTCCTGTCAACCGGCCTATGGAAGTGAGAGGACTCTGCCTGGGGATCTAGATTTCCTAAGCACCCAACTTCGGAGAGTCTAATTAAGCAAACTTCAACTAATATGATCAATCCTAATTCCTTCAGACAACTCCTCTAGATCGTGTTTTTGGTCAGAGGATGTTTTCATCCCCAAGTATGGCACTAGACTGGGTTTGTGTACTGGGCAGTTTTACTGGGGCTCTGCAGGACATTGTCTGCCGCTGTCCTGAAGGCACTCAGAGCTTCCTTGGCTCAAACAATACAAGATGAACAGGATGCTCTGAAGTATGTAATCTGCAGACCTGGACACTACCAGCTGCCGTAGCCAGGTGGTTGGTTCTGGTGTCTTGTTTAGGAGCATGCATGGATGAGGTTGACTGGGTTTTCTGTTGATGAGCAAGACATCCCTAATGGATATGCCCTTTCATGGGTCCAGGCTCTTTGGGGAAAAGGCAGAGTCTCGACTAGTGATTTAGACCGCCAACAAGGCTGAACTGGCTGTAACAGGCACCGGGTGTTTTCCCAGTGGACTGGAAGGGCGGGGGCCGGTTTTGGAGCAGTACTGTAATATCGCCCCCCTGTAACAAAAGCAGCAGAGCTGCTTGACACTAGCACCCCCGTCCCCAGGGCCAGAGCTTCTCAGTAGCACCCCCGCCCCCGGGGCCAGTCTAGGGGAACTGCCAGGGTTGATTTCTGTTCCCAGTCAGACCGTACAGCCAACCCACAGCACACTCTTTGAACTGCTTTTCCCATCAGTTTAGAAATTTCAGAGTTTGTTAGATGGGACTCTCTTATAGGCAAGGTCAACCTTCCCAGCCAGTGGTGCAACAGACAGCCTAGTCTTCTTGGGGCCCCAACATGACACTGGCAGACACCTCTCAGGGCTGCAGGTCCTCCACCATTCATGTTGGGCCAAAGGGTGGAGGGGGGTGGGGGGGGGGGGGGCATTGCCTCACTGACTGAAGATTCATTACAGCAGACAGATGTGTCCTATAAATCATATGAAGGGGCTATGCCCTAACCTTTATTTCCACCTCGCTGATTCTTCCTCCCACATCAGAACTTATTATAGAGGAGCACTTGACAATCCTGATGCAGAAGTAAAAAAATGTAATTGCCAAATGTGCCATTGAATGGATACTGAACTCTTACATAGGCGAAGGATGTGAAGCACACTAAATATAATAGGGAAAGACTGAGGCTGTGTCTTCTTAATTGCTCTGGACTAGGCTGGGAAAGTGTGGTATCCAGAGCTTCTAAGTCTGAGTATTTGCCCTCCTTTCAGGCTTCTGCTTCAGAAGGACCTCCTGTCTCAGCAGCAAGTTTGGCAACTGATTCTTTACAACTTAAACCTTCATGCAGAGAGACTGAATGGCAGCAGTTGAATGCTTTTGAGTTGCCATCCCACGCTGTTCATCTATGCTGAATAATTTGTTGGAAGGTGTGAAGCCAGACACACTGACCCCTTTGAAGCCTTTCAAATGTTCTTTTGTTTTTCTCCTTAGCCCAAAAAGGACTGGCAGTGACCTTTTGGTCCTTGTTTGCTGAACCAACTGTATTTGTTCAAATCACCGGTTGTGATGTATTTCATTAAAGGTTTGACACACGTTTCCTCCCAAACCCTTTGTGAGACAGTGGGACCTTAACCCAGTCTCAACATTCCTGATGTTCATGTCATTGAGAAAATCCACAGCTGCCTTTAAGTCTGGTGATACTGAAAGCAGTCTTCCTTATTGCCATCCTGTCAGCATTCATGTGAGCGAGTTACACCCTCTATTGGTACAACCACCCAATGCTACCTTCTTTCTAGGTAAGTTGATGCTGAGGACCCAGAAGACTTTTCTCCCTAAGGTTGTGGCATCATACCATGTTTATCAGTATATCTCCTTGCCAGGATTCTTTGATACCTTGAAAGGGGAGGAAAGGGTCCATCTCCTTGATCCAAAGCAAGTGTTGAGCTTTTACGTTGACCATATCAAATGTCATCAGATAGACGATCAGCTCTTTGTCAGCTTTGTTAGCACATGGAAGGAGAGACCAGTGCAGAAGGGAGCTCTGTCAAGCTGAAGTGTCCTTTGAATCAAGATCTACTTTATGATGGGAAAAGCAGCCTGTAAGCACATTCCAAGAGAGCCAAGTCTGCTACTATCACAATGGCGAGAGTGGTGCCTGTTCTTGATATCTTCCAAGGTGGGGCACGGGCATAGTTATAGGTATATATAGTCACTAAATATTGTTACATTGACAGCTAGGTCCTATGAGAAGGTCACTTAGCTTGTTCAGTCCCACAGACGTTTTGGACTGAGTCCACTCCCCAAGTTCTCCATCTGTGGGTGGTACTGCTTTGGTATCTACTTTAAAGAGGAGTAAAATTTGGCTTGAAGTATCTATCAGAAGTTACTCACCTTTTAGTAAGGGTTTTTCTGGTATATACTATATCTAACCACTGATTCCTCACTGCCCTCCCACATCCCGATTCTGTGGAGTGGCCTCTTTGACATTACAATGGTTTCAAGTTACAGATCTGCATTTGGCTGCCAAAAATTGTTCTGTATTGAGTCTGAAGGTGCAGAAAAGTATTCAAGACTTCGACATCTGCGCAAAGGAATGGCACTTGCATGCTCATGTGCTCTATTTCGTCCTATCGGACCTGTATGGAGCCTCACAATGTCACCTGCCCGCACGCAGAGCACTGCTGTTGAAATTCTGCTGATCCAGTCTGGCTCCTGGGGATCTTATAGTGGTGAAGAATCTGCAGTTAGATGCATTACCCCCCCAGAGAGAGCATTAGCGAAGGTAACTTGAAGTGCAGAAAATCTACCACTGAAAGCACAAAGATTCAACAAGAAAAAACATTTAAACTGTCCTTCACAGGGATGGCGTCCAAGATCTGGAATGCACTCCCTCCAGAAACCAGACTTCTTATCCATGGCATCCTTCAAAAAAGAAGAAAAATCTATTCTCTTGGCAAAATTTACATGAATATAGGCTAAGGAAATCTCCAGAATCACTAGTATTCCTTTTATGACAATGGTCAGGTAGACCACCTAGGCACTTCCGTTGCCTTTGCCTTGACTCTATGGGTACTCATTGTCTTAAACCGTTTTGCTCATCTTTGCAGAAAATGTTATGTTAAATGATTTATGTTGCCTGTTTAACCTCTGTGTGTAAAGCGCTCTGATATCCGCAAGGATCTTGTTCACGCTCTGTAAAACTTTCAAAATAAAAATAAATAAACTTGCTCAAATAGTGAACAGATAAAATAGGAAATAGCTGCTTTAAGTCTGGAAAAGATTCCACGATGGTTCTTTTTAATTTTTCTCAAGTGTGCGTCCGACATCAGTTGTAAGGTCATGAAAGCCATTAATAGACATTCTGTGAAAAGAAATTGTTTAGTTATTACATTTTCTGTGTAATTCAGTTAATGAGTCGTAGATATATTTTCGTAGTAATAAGAATTGTCTGTTTTAATCCTGTTTAGTGCCTTGAGTAGATGTAACATTGATGGAAGACCTTGCAATATATAGCTGTGCTTGAAAAGATGTAGTCTTGACTGAAAGACCGGCTGGTTATATATTGCTATATGTGTATTTTGTTTTTAACAACCTCGTTCATGCTGGGAAAAAGAAGCCAGTAGTGGCCAAAGGTGACTCTCTAGAAGTGGTCCTGCTTAGCAAGGTTTAGTGCATCTGAACCTAAAGAGGGGTTGCCATCCAGTGTTAGCTGGAGGACTCTGAACGAAGACTGAATTCACTCTTTTGCAGCAGGGTTCGGGTTGTTTGTTATTATCTTGCTTTTGTATAGTGCACCATCTGCTATTAATATCACACTGAAGCGGTTTTTGGTGATCCAGGGTGGCTTTCCACGTCTCAGCAGAATAAGACCTCAGGGTACTGTTGGTGTCCTGTTTTATATTTTGTGGCTCTTATGTTTGTTTCATCTCCTCACGTAAACCCCCTCCTACACCCCCAAACACAGGGAATAGAAACAGGGGGAATCCCTCATGAAGTGTGGGGAGCTGTGCTTCAAACATTTCAACCCTTTTTCAGACTTAAAAACAAAAATTTGCAGCTTTCACTTATGCAGATAAAATGAAACTAAAACTACAAATCTGAAGTCTTAGAGATGATCTTCAGAGATCGCGTTCATGTCAAAGTGTATTTTAAATCTTCACCATTAAGACAATCTTCCTTATGCAGTGGGCTAGCAAAACTGCACCAGTATAGCAGATTTGATAAAGATCTGGCAACAATACAGTGTACATGCTGTAGCGAAGTAGTTTATTCGATTACACTTAAAATGTTAATATGTTTCAATTACTCTTCAGTTTCACAAACATGCAGCAAAGTAAGTTCACATGGATGTCTGATACATGTTTAACAAACACAATGAGTAGGTCTCGCTATTTGGCTTGCCATTGCCTGTTTTAGATTTGTCAATTTATGGTAAACACCACCTGCTTGTCTACAGTTGATGGACAGAATGCAGAACAATGTCATACATTCACCCCAGTACAGAGATCTGGGCCTAAATCAATCGTTTTTTTTGCACTCCACACCACCCCAGTTCAGACATGGCCATATGCAAATCAGCCTTGACCCTGTGCCTCATGGGAACAGTCAAGCCCGAACTGCCAAGCCATGTCTTCCGTGGACCGGAATCAAGCATCCTAGGACCGGTTTCTGACTATCAGCCGTCATCAGCCACGATAGCTTGACTCCAGTGGTGTGGAGAGCACGGGACTCTCCCATAGCCATAGCCAATAGGTCTCGCATTAGGAAAGTGTGAGCTATTGGTATTGTAAATGACAATTTTTTTTAATGTGTTGGCTTTCAAAATATATAAATTAATAGCATTGTTATTCACAAAGCCAATAGCTTACACATTCTTAATGCGAGTCTTATTGGCTATGGCAATGCTTATTGGTAGCAAGAAAGGATAGTGCTGTTGTGGTGCTGAGTGATGATGTGGTTGGGCTGAGTGATGTGGTGGTGTCCCTGAGTGATGTGGTGGTGCCCCCGAGTGATGTGGTGGTGCCCCCGAGTGATGTGGTGGTGCCCCCGAGTGATGTGGTGGTGTCCGAGAGTGATGTGGTGCAGTAGCACAGAGACTGAAGCTAAAAACACACAGGGTTGAGTGCTACAAAGCGCGTTCAGTTTATCAAAGCACAGAATGATGGAGCCGGGAAAAAGCAAGGGGAAACTGGAAAACACAGGGAGAGTGTATAATGATAGAGGCAGCGAGGGCTAGAGCTTGGACAGCAATCGAGTACGGGGTCGAGAAGGCATGAATGGGAGAACACGGAAAACACCCAGGGCCAAGGAAGGAAGATGCTTGGCATTGCTGTGGCGGGGGGGCGGGGAAGCGGGAGTGCATTCCTTCGAAGTCTGATGCGGGGGAGCGGCAGCCTTTGAAGTCTGATACGAGGCACAGACAAATGGAGTGTGACGTGGCTGGCGTTGTGCATGCACATAGATCACATGAACTGTGTCTTATCCGCCGTTTTGGTAGACTGTTCTTTTCCCCTTACTATAATCTCGACGGAGCAATGTGCAAACGCATTGGCTCAGGCGAGACCTAAAAAACAGGGCCTCATGCACTGCAAATCTATGTCCTGACATGAGCAGTTGAAGGATAGACTAATCCTGTCAAACCCTTGAGAAACCAAAATGCCCCATTGGGCGGACCAAACACAAGTATAGGAGGAAAGCTGGCAAATCATGAGCATGGGTTGACTTAAGTGCTGCTCCAAGTGTTGGGGAAAAATAGGTGTCCAACACCTAAGCAGATCTTAAGAAGCATTGGCAAATCTGGTAAGTCGCGCAATTATATTGTGACCCCTTTATTTTTCAAACTTCATGCTAGAAACGCTGAAAAGAATTTAAAAAGCATTTTGGATGTTATCTAACTGAAAAACAACTAGACAAGTTGTTTATGCTTTCCAAACAGCTAACGGGGGGAGAACAAAACTCATGCACCCCCATGGAGTTCTGAAAGAAAAAAGGTTCCCCATAGAAGTCAAGAGATTAGAAAAATGGTACAGAAACTATGCTCTAGGGTCGGGACAAACGCAAGAACTGGAAGGGCAAGCCAATCAAATAAACAACCAAATGAGATTGTCAAGAAACACAAAAAATAAGCAATGGGCTTACCCAAACACAGTCAACGTATTGGTGGTGTACACAATCGGTCCGAGATAACGAGCATCGAAAAGCAGTCTTTAGGCGAGACCTAAAAAGTGTTTGTAGGGGATGAGGAAGGAGGTAGCAGTTCGCTTGTTGCCAGTTTTTAGGTCGAGGAGCTAAAGGCTGCGCTTGCGCAGTCTGGGGTTGGAGATTTAATGTTTCTTAGTAGTGCGGTTTAACCTGCCTCCCTGCCCCGTCTCTCCTCCATTGGCTGGCTTCCTAAACGGAGGCCAGCCATTGGAGGAGAGATGCATCACTCTAATTTAGCCCCGTCTCTTTCGGATTCGGGGGCGTACGTTTTGCTGTTCTTTAGACAGTGACGTAGTCTGTCACTCAGAACCACAAAACCACGCCCCCGATTCTGAAAAATTCGCAAGCTTGCGGCCGACATTTTTTTGTCACCTGCAGTAAAGGTGAGCCTTTCTTCGTTGTTCATCGTTGTGCTTGTGTCCGTCCCCCCCTTGCCCCCTCCTTCCGTCCCCTCTCGTGTTGCTGTTTTCTGTGCATCCCGGCTCTCCCGGTGACCCTCATTGTGACCCTCGGCACGACAACTATGGCGGAGGTAAGGCATAAAGTGCAGGGCAGGGAGGCCGGAGAAACCACCACTACGGCAAACTTAATCAAAACAGCCGTTCCTCGTTGTGCTTGTGTTCTTGTGTCTGTCCCCCCTTGCCCCCTCCTTCCGTCCCCTCGTGTTGCTGTTTTCTGTGCATCCTGGCTATCCCCAATTAAGATATACATGTAAGGAATTGAGTACATTAACCAGACATATGGTTTAGGTATACATCTCCCAGACCGTAAAATAAAGTAAAATGGCACAACCATTTCTTTGCACCAACCTTTATATTCACAAGTTTGCCATATTCTGAACAGCCGGCCTGTAAATTGCATCCACGAACGGCAGGAGAAACATCCCCATTTTTTTTATTAAAGGTCCCTCGCGTCTTGGCTACATGGCGCGTTTCTGGTCCGCTTGAGTGGCGATTGAAGTAGAGATAGGACGTGGGATCCTATAGTTTTTGTTCTATGCCCGATTGGCAACTGCCATGATGAAATAGAAATAGGATATGGAATCCTATAATTAGCGTTCTATGCACGATTATCAGCTGTCCTATTGAAATAAAAACAGGATCCTAAAGTCTGTATTTTGTACCCGATTAGCAACCGCCATAGTGAAATATTGATGTATCTTATCCCAGCAGGCAGCAGCTGCCGTTGCAGGGCAGGGAGGCCGGAGAAACCACCACTACGGCAAACTTAATCAAAACAACGTGATTGGGATGCGCCACATCCTCCTCTCTTCTGCCTTTCTCACATGCCCTTACTTCCCTCATCATTTCTCTCCTCTTTTCCCCCTCGCGTATCTTTCTCTCCACGCGCTCTCCTTTCTCCGTTCCACGGCCCTCCCTCCCCCTGTTTTTCTCCCTGCTCCTAGGCCCGCTCCCCCTGGTTCCACCCTGCCCGGCTGCATCTGCCTCTTCTCAGCGCTGTAGATAGTTGGAGATTTAGAGATTCATCCAGAATCACCTATGTTGTGCAGACGCCAAGCTGGTTCCCCAGCTCCAAAGTCGTGAGCTCTGGCCGTTGCTCCACATCCTCCTCTCTTCTGCCTTTCGCCTTGCCCATGCCCTTACTTCCCTCATCATTTCTCTACTCTTTTCCCCCTCGTGTATCTCTTTCTCTCCACGTGCTCTCCTTTCTCCGTTGCACGGCCCTCCCTCTCCCTGTTTATTTTCCCTGCTCCTAGGCCCGCTCCCCCTGGTTCCACCCTGCTCGGCCGCATCTGCCTCCAGGGTGGTGCGAGGGGGTCATCAATCTGAGGGCGGACATTTGAGGGGGGCGCTTTTTGGATCTTGAGCCTAAAATACTCGCTATAAGGTACGGATCATCCAGGATGGAACAGTAATGTGAATCTTAAAATGTGACCGATATTTGATGAGCCCCACAAAGTGGAACTCTCTCACTACCTCACAACTTCACTCTCTCTCTCTCACTACCTCACTCTCGCTCTCTCACTACCTCACTCTCTCTCTATCTCACTAACACACTTTCACTCTCTTTCACTACCTCACTCTCTCTCTATCTCACTACATCACAACCTCACGGTTTCTATCTCACTACCTCAGAACATCCCTCTCCCTCACTACCTCACTCTTTCACTACCTCACTCTCTCGGTCTCTATCTACCTCACTCTCTATCTACCTCACTCTCTCTATTTCACTACCTCACGCCCTCTCTATTTCACTACCTCACTCTCTCTGCTAATGCAATAGGTCTCGCATATGCATGCAATTAACCTATTGCCAATATAAATGACAATGCCATTTATTTAGGGATACAAAAAAAATGAAGAATGCCAATCTCTCTACCTATAAAATTGCCGAGACCATTGCATTGTAAATGCTTGTTTGTGCTTGCAGTACGGTGGATGACACTGGTTGGTGCTCCGTTTATGCATATGTAGTGCCGAAAAAATAAAATGCTCTGGAAACCATAAATTTTGGGGTGGAAGGGGTAAAGTCAGTAAGTGTGGTGTTATGAGTGAAGAAATCATGCAGAGTAAGATTAAAATGAGTACACCTGAGATCTTACATTAGAGTTTTACAACCCTCCCTAAAATATTGAGAAATAAAAATCCGTAGTAGGGACCTTGTGCTGAGATTTTTGAACCAAGACCGTCTCAGATTATAATACTGCCACACAGTGGCGGTGCGTCCATTGGGGGCGTTGGGGCGTTGCCCCACTAGCCTTGGACGACCGCACTGGCAGTGGCAATGAAGAATGACTTTTAAAAAATAAATGTGTGATTTAAAGAAATTTAATCTGACCCGAGCGCACTGCGCGCTACCTGTCCCAGGAAAACCCGACCGAGTCGGGCATCTATAATGAAGTGGGCGGTGGGGGGCGGGGCTGCGGCAGAGTGGCAGGCAGGCAGCGCACACAGACAGGCAGCGGGGTGCTGACTGCGCTTGCTAAATCCCGGAGTACTACATTTTTTGACTGGCTCGCGCATGCTTATAAGTGTAGACCTTCCCTCCCCCCTCCCCCCTAGCACTCCGATACATAGACAGGGACCCGGGGCCCCGGTCACATCTAGGGCAGATAGGGGCCTGCTCGTGGGCCAATCCTGGCGCAGTGGCACTGTTCACGCTGCGCCAGGATTGGCTGCTGCAGCAGGATGGTGCCGTGATTGGGTGTTGGCTGCTCGCACAGTAATGGCCAATCACATATGGCTATATCCAGCCATGTAGTCGGTGATTGGCCATTTCCCTACGCTCTTGGACAGTCAGGACGTCACAGCACGCACGTAGCACACCAGTGCTGCCAGTGCCACCGTCAACACCAAGAGACTGAGTAGTAAGTGTGAAACTGAAAGTAGAACGAACTTTCTAGAAGTATAGTGAAGTCGAGGTCCGAGCCGAGATTGAGTTCTAGTGTGTGGGAGAGTAGAGAGAGAGTCAGTCTTAAGGTAGAACATTGATGTTCTTAACACCCCTCATGAATCTGATCCCAACAAGGCAGACTCGAGTCGACATCATTCTGAGGTGGGAAAACTGCGCAGCATGAATTGCCCGGCAGTGACTATCATCTGTTATGTATAGCAGCACTTAGAAACAGCAGAAGCACAATATTTAGCACTATATAATAACACTGCAAGAGTTCAGTTTGGCGTTTCATGTTCGAGGTTTGAGTCTATTTATAAAACTATCATAATTTTGCTGATGGTGCCGTTGAGACAACGCAATATTGTATGTTAAAAATAATGGATGATGTTATAAAGATGGTATGGCTTTGGCGGAACTTAACGGTGAACATACTACTTTTAATTGGTGCATTTCCTGTCATTTGTTGATTTGTGTTCTGTGTACTATTAACCTCCCATCAACGTTAATTTATAATCTCAAATGTTTTCCTACGAATTCCTCTATATTACTTTTAAAAACTACACTTTCAGTGTCTTAGTTATAGCTACAATGTAAAGTCTAAAACTCGCTGGCAATCCCTAGTTATGGTAAGCTGACCACAACATAATTCATGCCCCGGCGCTGCTCATGAACTCACAGACACAGTATTGATGATATCTCAATGACATCGTGCTTGGGTTGGAAGCCACAGTCTGGGATTTAGCCATTTGGACTCTCAAATGGACATCACTGACGTTCGTTAATGGATTGAGATCCAAATGCTGGCTCTCGACTAGGCGCTTTGCCAAGCCTACATACCCACAGTGCTCACAGTGCACAGCTGTTAGCTAGAACCACCAGTCACAGTGCGCGTGACACTGGTGCCTACTCATCTTCTCCGACCTCGTTGTGACCAGTGTTTGAATCGTGTTGTATGTGCAGCCTAGGACCGCCTGCTTGGATCTGCTTCTTTTGCTGGACTGACATACAAGTTACTGCGTAAGTGTTGACCAATCCGACACTGCTGTAATAATATACTAGTGCAGCATTGGCATTGCGCGCCCCCCTTCAAAGTGAATTATTTCCACCCACTGTGAATGTGTTGAACGTCACGTCAGCATTGCAATTTCCTATGCTCTGAGTCTGTCTGTGCTGTCTCGCACGCACTCACCCTCATCATTGATGAGAGCGTCACTTTATTATCATCTTGCATTTGCAAATTAATGTAAGTAACCGTTCTTATGTATTTTTTTATATATTACTTGTTGTATTTCATATCAGGATGCCGAGCTCAGAGGCTATTATACTGTACACACACAGCTAACACTGTCTTCGCGTGGAGTATGTCGTATTTCCTGTTTTGGGCCATCTGACCTTTGGCTGTGTGGGCTGGATAGAGCAGGGCTACTCCGACCTGACGGCTCCTCGCTTACGGCAGACCCAATATATTCTGGGCGATTTATTTTCAGGTTATTGCCTTTGAAAAGCATCCAGAGCTCGGACAGCCCCTGAAAGGCTGGTCGGGCTGGGAAAGCGCCATTTCCAACATGGCTGTGACAGTGGGACATTTTGGGGTCAGTGCTTGCAGTGATTATTGTAAAGGGCACATGGGGGCGAAGGATGGATTAGTGCTGCACTAAGGCCAAGAAATAACCTGTTCTGTAAACTGCCACTGCTTCCTCAACAATACCTGTTTTCGCCACTTTTTCATTTACATCCAATATTGACACTAGTCCTCCTTACAGTAAATGCGAAGTTTTGTAGTGGTGAAAAGTCAACTCATGTCAGTAGACCATCATGTGTGTCGGGGACTCCTCAGGCTGTGGTTATAATCCTGCGCCAGGGTTCCCTCGGGAAGGGTTTGTAACATTCCTAAGCCAGTGCTCCCGCAGGACATTTTTTATAATACTCCCATGCCAGGTCTCCATCAGGACACCTTCAAAACATTCCCACGCCAAGGCACCCTCGAGAGGGGTTTGCAATATTCCCATGCCTGGGTCCCCGAGGATATGTTTATAATATTCCCATGCCAGAGCTCCCTCAAGAAGGGTTTATAACATTCCCATGCCAGGGCTCCCTCGGTATACGTTCATAATCTTCCTGTGCGCAGACAGGCTGACGTGGTGCTTCTGTTGGGTTTCATGACTTCCATGTATGTGACTCGCTGCTTCCTTTGTAAAGCTCTCTAACGCTTTCGTGCAGTGCAGGCGCTTTATAAAATTGCATCAATAATAGAGAACATGTACAATAAAAGCACGCCATTCGTATCGCCACGGGAGACAGCAGCTACTCATCCCTAACTTGCTCTTTGATCCCCTGCCCGGCCCTTGGCATTCCTGGGCTGTCGTTTTATTAGACACATGGTGACCTCAGGATAGCACCTGGAAGCTTTGAGAACTTGTTTGCACACTCACTGTGTGATAATAGCTCCTACTCCTCACCCTGTGAAGGGACCTTTTATCCTGTGGTACACGTACACGTAAGGTCTGAAGGGGCGGAGGGAGAAGGCACCAAGGATATTGTTAATGTTTTTCCTAGAGAGAGATCAGAGTTTTGTCTAATGGAAGTTTTGACTCATGGAAATGTAGCACAGAAGGTTAATGTGCCTGCTGCAAAGAACATGTACCTGATGAAGTCTGTTATGAAGCTCTGTGGTTATACTGAATAAGCGGCTACCTAGGTTATATGACAGCTCTTTATTAATGTAATACCTGCACTTTCACAATTGCTTTATTAACCTTCCTGCTTTCTCAAATTTGCTTGAAAATGCACAATTTTTCCACTATTTTTTCAAAATTTTGGAAAAAAAACCCTCCCTAGGGGGTTCGGGCTCGCACACTACGCTCGCTCGCTACGGTGCAGTTTGATTATCAGTTTCCGCCCCACCACTTTCAAATGTCACCAGCCGCCACTGCTGCCACAATAGCTTAAGTGGTTAATGTACGTACTAAAGAGGTGTGATTAACCCCTGGTTTCAGGTTCGAACCCTTATAAAATGGCTTAGAAACTACAAGCCGGTGTGATTATGGTTACCGATGTTATATCGATCCCAGTCAAGTTAAATTGTATTTGATCTATTTATAATGTATACACAAAATCACTTTATACCAAGTGACGCAATGTGCACTTTATTGGAGTATAGGGATGGGAATGCCTGACTATGTGGGGGTGATCCGGTTTGATTTTATGTGAAAGTAATTGCCAGTCTGTGTGCCTTAATCAAACAAATTAATAAAATAAAAAAATACAAGCAGTGCTCTGCAGCTGGCACTTCACATCTGCGGATCGTAGGTTTAGTCAGATAGCTGAGTGGGTTAATGTTTGTTAGAAAACTCCTTGTGAAATGTGGTGTGCTAAAGTTAGTTTTGCAAAATAGCTCGGTGCGTCTTAGGTTGTAAATGGCTGCCTGTAGACTATACAGTATGAATTTGAATGTTTGCAGGTTTTAACTCTATTTTTTTTTCTCCTGGGGTCTATAAAATGTTTAATTTAATAGAATATCAATAAGCATGTCCGTTCCTATCCTTAATAGTGTATATTGTGCTGTATACATAATTACTGCAATTACACAGATGTCTACTACCTGCATACATTACAGTCCTGCAGAGCTTGGCACATCTTCAGTTATCTCTGCTTGCAACCTTCCTTGTTAGTATCCCTGAGCTCCAAGGAATGCCGAAGAATAGTGCTTTAAGGAATGCGGCTACTTCAGGGCACATGTCACACAAGGAGACGACCTTCTCTCTGGTAGTTTCGTCTCAAAGTTGCAGACTTCACAACCAACAGACTTAAATCAATTCCAGACCAGCTTTTCCCCCCTTTTTAATCTTCCACAAATCACTAATTCCTTGTGCCTTATTTTTCAAATGTAGATGTATCTGAAATTGATTCAACTTGCAGTGTGTGTGCCGCTCAAATATATCAATTCAGTTAAGATAGTAGACGTCCATATTCAGCAGAATGTGGTTTTAGGATGAGGGGTAGAGAAGCTTGTATGTCCTTAATGCCATAGATGCCTGCCATGGTTTCAGGGGATTGTTTCTCATCGATATGGGAGGGGATATGATGCATTCCCGTATTACAAGTAGGCTGTTGCAGAAATTGTTACTAGGCTGACCACACGGACAGAGGAGTGATAACGTGATCGTTGGGATTGACCTGGAGCAGATTTATCTTTGATGTTGGAGCAGGCTGGGAAATCTCCCAAATGTTGTCTGGCTGGTGTAGGATAACACTATTGTAGGCAGCTGCCTTACGGGACCAGCACAGATTTCCACAAAAGAATGCTAGATTGCAACCAACTACTTCAAAAAGGTCTTGTTTGCAAAAATGGAGTCCCCAAATGGCAAAACAGTATTTGTCTGGGAGCCTGAAAATTCTTGCATGGGGACCTGTGTGCACTGCAAGCAGCTCAGTAGCTGCCCTATACCCTTCCAGAAAGCTTAGCTGTAGCTAAGATAGGTAGTTCACCCCTGATGGTTCTGTTAAAACCTGGTCTTTAGATATCCTGCATGATCCTTTAATTTCTGGTAGTACGAAGTGGGAAGTTCAGTCAATTCCTTCCCAGTGTTTCTTTGATGTCCATGAACACTGTATCTCATGACCAATCACAAGATGCTTCGAAGAGACTTCGTTTTGAGGTCTTATGATTCAATAAACATCCGCCAGTAAATGATAAAGAATTTTCTGGTTGAATTTTTATTTTCTCAAATCAAAATCGACAACAAATGCCAACATGTGTTTCACGACACGCCGCTTCATCAGGTCAATCCTTTATTAAATGCAAGGTAACGTATGCATTATCATTTCTAATGCACACTTTAAAAAACAGGTTACTTGAATCCAGAGACCATATAGCAAGGACATTTCTACTATATATGCAGTTAAGCAGGATAATTCAAGATGTGTCCTGTACATCAGTGTTAAATTCAAAATTCACTGCATGATAACCGCAACCGTGATAAATCGCGTATCTCCAGACGTGATTTATCACGGTTGCAGCTATGCCATAAATACTGAATTTAAGATTGAGGTACAGGACACACCTTGAATCATCCTGCTTAACTGCGTATGTTGTAGAAATGTCCTTGCTATTTACTTGCTTAATGGTCTCTGCAATTGAGTCACTTGTTTTTGAAAGTGTGCATTAGTACTGATAAAGTATAAGTTATTTTGTATTTAGTTACGGATTGAGCCTGATGAAGCGACGTGTGTCATGAAACGCATGTTTGCTCTTGTTTTCGACTTTGATTTTAGAAAATAAAAATTCTCCTAAAAATTCTCCATCATTTACTGGTGAGTGTTTATTGAATGAGAAGACCTCAATATCCAGTCTCTTTTTTGCATTTCAATGCACGACTTGAGGATTGATCCCACACTGATTTTTGAGGTTGTCGATTCAACCTGGGTGCGTGGCCTGTTCGATCCCTACTCCCTGTTCCGATCCCTACTCCCTACTGACAGGGGTAACTCCAAAATCGGAGGAGTTTGCCAATTGCGTTGCTTTGGTACCCGCATCCACACAATGCTTCTGCCCAAAAAATGTTTTCCAGTTTTCACTGGAATGGCCAAGAAGCCGAGAGGAGCTTAGCGAATTATCTGTTATCCTGGGCTTGTGCGAAAGAGGCATTTGTATTCCTGAATTTCCACATGGCTCCTTACAAACCCCAGAACCTGTGGGAAACGTCCCACAGGGAGTGGCTTTGTTAGTTGACCTGTGTATGTAGGTGCTTCACTAGCTGCTGATATTTGCCATTGGGTGTCTGTAGCTCTTAGCAGTCTTTCCATCTCTTTATCTGCCGACTTACCATTGTGTGCGTCCCTATCAATGTGATGCATGTCTGTTGGTCTGTGGGCATTGGTCGAATGTACACACTAAGGTTTCTAATGTCTCATGTTATTGCATGTCTAACCCTCCTCAGTGCTAAGAGTAGACCACAAAAATCACACAACAATTTCAAGTTGCCTTTAATTATTAAAGGCAGCCAACGTTCAGAATGTTCTTTGGAAAAAATGCACCCTTTCTGCTTCCCTCTCAGCTAAGATTGTAATTGGACTCAGGTGCAACTAAACAAGTGCACTAGATTACATGATCATCAGGATGTGCTGGCACCTGCGTGGAAAAGAAGAAACGTTGTCAGTTTGGTGTGGAGAATTACAGTTTAATGCATCACACCCAGGTCTAAAGAATAACTCAAGTGTTTCTCATCAGTACGGGAAGGGATATATTTTTATTTCCAAACATGATGAAATCCTTTCTTCCACATTGAGAAAGGTGTACTAATGACAGTTGCCAATTTACCAAGCGCCTCATGGCCTGACAGTGTGATGCTTACAGAAAACCACAAAGCTACACTGAGGTGAGCTCAAAACTGTAAACACTATCTTTTTAGATTGAAAACTACCAGGCAGCACAACTGTCTGGTTTGCTAAAGATATCTTGGGGGTATTCCAAAAACTGACCTACGCATGCATTCCGACGGTTGCTTACCATTGGCTTTGGGGATTGTAACGCACATTTTCTGGCTTTCTATTAACGGGCTTTATTTGTTTTAAGCTACCCAGCTCAAGTTTGTCCCTCCCGTTGCCATAACCTTGTTTACTGTAAACCAGCCTTTCAACCTTGTTATCTTGTCACATTTGCTGTGCATTTATCTCTTCCTAAGGAGCTTGTTTACTTTTCATTTTCTGACTTCTAAAGTTAGAGAATGTATGTGACGATCCTGCTGAGTATCCATGTAGGAGGAGAGGGTGTAGAATGTTTTTAGTTCGGGCTGGACTGCTCCATGAGGCACAGAGTCAAGACAGATCTGCATATGGCCATGTCTGAACTGGGGTGGCGTGGTGAGCAAAATAACGATGTATTAAACCCAAATCTGTGACTGGGGGTGAGTTTTTGCCAATGTGCAACACATAACAAAACAAATTAACGGTGCAGATGGTTCAGATTATACCAGAATTAGTACACATGAATCTCATTTTTGGTAATTCTGAAGTGTGATAGAAACAAATATTTGAATAGGATCAAAACACATCAGTACACTAGAGATAACATTTGCACACGTTATCTTAGTGTGCAGAAAAAACGTTTTTTGGTTTAAGTGTAGTGGTAATTTCAATTGAAAATGTGTTAGTATAGGCAGTGTGCTACCACACCAGGCATATTCCACACCGCCACTCCATGACATGCCTCTCCAAGACATGCCACTCCATCCTCTCCATACCACTACAAAGCGATTCCACACCACTCTAATCTACGCCACTCACTCCAGGAGACAACAGGCCACTCCAATTACCTCACTCTACACCACTTCACTCAAATCTCTCCCTCTCCAGTACCCCAATCTACACCACCCCACTTCAATGCATTATACCCCAATCTACACTCCACCCGTCACCCCACTCCACCCGTCACCCCACTCCACCGTAATCTTCACTCTTAATTCTAACCCAATCTACTCACTTTACTCTAACCAAATCTACCCCACTCTTCTGTACCCCAATCTACTCCACTCCACTGTACCCCAATCCACTACGATCCAATCTACCCCACTCAACTCCAATCCACCCCATTCAATCTAACCCAGTCAACCCCGCCCCACTCAAATCTACCTCACTCCACCCCAATCTACTGCACTCCATTCAAATCTACATGATCTACCCCACTCTGGTCTACCCCACTCTGGTCTACCCCACTCTGGTCTACCCTTCCCCAATCTACCCCATTCCAATCAAATCCACTCTGATCTACCCCACTCTGGTCTACCCTTCCCCAATCTACCCCATTCCAATCAAATCCACTCCAACCTACCCCAACCTAACCCACCCCAGTCTACCCTACCGCAATCTACCCTATGCCAGTCTGTGTTTCACCACTCCAGTCTACCCCACTCCAATCATCCCTCTTCAATTTATGTCACTCAAATCTTCCCCACTCCATTCCAATCTACCCTACTCTAATTCACCCAATCTACTCCACTCCACCCTGATCTACCTCACTTAAATCTACCCCACTACACGCCACTCCACCACACTCTGTCCAACTGCACTTCAGTCTGTCAACGCCACTCCAGTCTAACCAATCCACCCCTTTTCATCCCACTCCAATCTTTACTACACCACTCCAATCTACCAAATCCAATTTGCCCAACTCCAATCTACTTTACCGCATCCTAATCTAACCCCACACCACTCTACCAATTGCCACTCCAGTCTACCCCACTTCACTCCAGTCTACCTTACCATAATCTACCCCACTCCAATCGACTCCTCTGCACACCACTCTACCCCAATCTGCTCTGCCCCAGTTTACCCCATTCCACTCCATTCTTCCCCAGTGTATCCCACTCCATTTTACCCCAATCTACCCAACCCCAATCTATCCCACTTCAGTTTACCCCACTCTACTCTGCCTCACTTCAATCTATCCAAATCTACTCTACTCTCCCACAATCTTCACCACGAAACCCCAATGTACTCCACTCCAAACTACCCCAATCTACTCACTCCATTCCACTTTACTATAATCCACCCAATCGACCCCACTCCAATCTACCCCAAACACCACTCTTCACCAATCTACCCTAGTCCACTCCAACCTACCGTACTCGCCAATCTACACCTCTCCAATCTACTCCACTCTGCCCCAGTTCTATCTACCTTGCTCCAACCACCACTTTAATCTACCCCAATCCACTCCACCCCACAACAATCTACCCTACTCCAATTTACCACATTCCAGTCTAACCCCCTCCACTTCCGTCTAACCCCCTCCACTCCCGTCTACCCCACCCCAATCTACCTCCCTTCTATCTTTCCTAATCTACTCCAGTCTTCCCCATAATCTACCCCAATGTACCCCATTCCTTTCCAGTTTACTATAATCCACCAAGTCGACCCCACTCCAATCTACCCCAAACCACCCCACTCTTCACCAATCTACCCTAGTCCACTCCAATCTACTCCTCTCTACCCCAGTTCTATCTACTCCACTCACCACATTAATATACCCTAGTCCACCCCACTACAATTTACCCTACTCCAATCTACCACATTCCGGTCTAACCCCCTCCACTCCAGTCTAACCCCCTCCACTCTAACCCCTCCGCTCCCGTCTACCCCACCCCAGTCATCCCTCTTAATTCTACCCCACTCCATTCTCCCCCACTTCATTCCAATCTACCCTACTCTAACTTACCCAATCAACCCCACGCCTCCCTAACCTACCCCACTCCGCTGTTCCCCAAACTCACTCCACTCTCTACTCCAATCTATCCCACTCCACCCCAATCTATCCCACTCCAAGCTACTCCTCTCCAAGCTACCCCACTCCACCCCAAACTACCCTACTCCAATCTACCATCCAATCTGCCCCACTCCAATCTACTCCAATATTTCCCACCCTAACCCTATCTACTGTACTCCGCAACACACTATTTAACTCAAATCTACACCATTCCTACCTATCTCACACCAATCTACCCCACTCCATTGAAATCTACCCCACGCCACTCCAGTCTACCCTACCATAATCCACCCAATCTATCCCACTCCAGTCTAACCCACTCCGGTCTAGCCCACTTCTCGCTAATCCATCCCACCCAATCTACTGCTTTGCACTCCTATCTACCCCACTCCACTCCAATTCTCTGCACTCCAGTCTTCTCCAATTTACCCCAATATATTCCACTCCACTCTACCTTAGTCCACCCCAGTGTACTCTGCTTCACTCCTGTCTACCCCAATTCAATCTATCCCTCTCCAATCTACTCCACTCCAGTCCACCCATTCTACCCTACTCCAAACTACCCCAGTCTACCTCATTCCATACTACTCTACTATAATCCACCTAATCAACCCCACTCTCGTCTACCCCAATCTACTCCACCCCAATCTACCCCAGTGCAATCTATCCCACTCCAATCTACAACGCTAATCTACCCAACCCCTCCACTCTTCCCCACTCGATCTACCCCACTCCATTCTACCTCACGCTACTCCCACTCCATTCTACACCAATCTGCTCCATTTCACTTTACCCCAATCTACCCCATGCCACTAACTTTTAGCCATGCTGAACAGCAGCCACCTAGTTTACATAATGGCTAAAACACATTGCCAAAGCCAATACATCTCTCCTAAGAAAGACCTAGGGGCTTTGCCAATGCTTGTTTACCATTAGGAAGCAACTGGATAAATGTGCCTTTCGTGGAAGGGTAGCCAGGAGAAACCCCCTCCTCTCGAACTGATACATTGATGCTTGCCTTCAATTTGCATAACGGCATCTGGATGAACTACAATACTTCGGAGCAATGTCCTCTGCACAGATGTGACCAAAGCGGTGCTGCTTGGCTACAATGCGTGTTGCAAAAAACAAACACCACAAATCGCCACAAAAACCTCCATCCAACTGTCAAGCATGGTGGTGTAAGGGTGATTATTTGGGCCTGGTTTGCAGCCAAAGGATTGGTGTGCTTTAATTCCTCTATATATCAGGACATTTAAAAGGGAAATGTAGGACATCGATCCAAAACCAATGATTCACAACACACAGTAAATCAATATCTGAGTTATGAGGAAAAAAACAGGATTTTGGAATCGTCAAGTCAAATTCCAGAGCTCAGCACTATTGAGGTAGATACTGTTATAGGAAATGGCTGTGAAATAAATGCTTTCAGACGTCACTTAACATATTTCTTTTTATTGGAGATTACCTCAACTGCTCCAATATGATGCGAGACTGACTAACTTTTAAATTAAATGTTTGCTTCAAGTTGCTACAAAGGGGCTCCTCCCGTTACTGTTTGTTTGGGTGCACCTTTTCACACAAAGCTACTGAATTTTAACTTTTTGTTTTAATGAATTTCAAAATTGCCCTTTTGTGTTTTTTCACGAAGTTAGATTTTTCTTGAGTTAGAACTTAATGAGTTTACAGACCTACTATGTCTTAATCTGAAACAGCACATCATCGTAAGAGGGTGTACTTTCGTTTTCACGTTGCTGTAGGTCTCTGTGCTTATGGTGCCCATTTGTGTGCTGGTCTGTGTACCTAAAATGTATGTATGTCTTCTGGCCTGTGCGTTCTGTTAGTCTACAATGCCGGAGTGTCTGCTGTTTTTGTACATTAACATCTGTACTTGTTGGTATATGTGCCTGTTGGTTGTTGTGACTACAGAGTCCAGTCACATGTTTACCATCCTGCGTGTTATTTTTACTTCAGACTTCTTTGAAGCCCCCTGGTTGTCTCTGAAACTACCAAGTGAAACCTTGTAGACTGCTCGTGCAGCTCTGGGGTGCTGTGAGTTGGAGTTACCTTACGTTGGCAGTAAGCCCCCTTCTCGATTCCTCCTAGGGTTTCGGTGAATGGAAGATGACCGTATCAGTTTAAAGTAGGTGCGAGTCGCAGCTTTTTGTTTGTACCCCTCGGTTCAAGATGTACCGCCTGCACTGTAAATCCAGTGTTAACACACCAGGCGGGACCCTTTATCCGGACGCACACAGCCATGTTTGTGTCTTAGAGTCTCCACATGTATGGATCCCTGGTTCTAGTTATTGGTCCTTGAAAAATGCTATACTCAAATTACAGTTTATATTGCATCTTAGATGCCAAATAGGCATGTGACTGGGTCCCAAGAGCCACACCTTTGGTTGTGGTAGAGTTTTGGAGTCCTGTGCTGCCTCTTAGGTGCTATCAAGTCTTTCTTCCTCAGTCTTTCTAAAGCATGGAAAAATTATTTCTAAAGTTTTCTTTTGTACCACATGGGACGCAGGATGAATAGTTGACACCTGCCCTTTGTTTGTTTATCCAGCACCTCGTGTACCACATGCGTATTTGCCCTTATCCTGGTCAGTGCTTAATTTAAGCCAATGGCTGCAGGTGGGGCCCACCGCCACTTTTTTTGGGAGACCGGGAATTAATTTTAACTATTGGATTGGACTTGTCCAGGATCAAAGGAGGAAAAGGCAGAAAAGGAGGGCGACAATGATGAAAAACACTGACAAAGGGAGAAAGGTATAAAAAAAGAACCTGCTAGGGTGAATAAAGGGGAAGGGAGAGGCATGAGGTGGAATCCAGGTAACGCATTCTTTGGTATAAGGCACCCCAGCATTCTGCAGTGCCGGCCCAGGTTTCTGAAATCAACTTTAGACACCAGCACTTTTTATTTTGCAAATTAGGCACTGCCTCCAGCTTCAGTCACACCTAGACTTGGCGAAGAAGCATCTCCACTTCACTGTTTGCAGATGGCACTGCTGTTGTATCTAAAACTCTCATGGGTTTTTGCTGAAATTCGTGGTTATTAGAGCTGAAAATGCCTAATTAATAAAGGCACAACAAAGTGTGCTGGCCTCCCACCGACAAAGACCTCAACCGTAAACACGCTAGTAACCAGAAGAGATGATGCTTTTTGAGGAATTCCCTGAAGAGAAGCCTCTTGTTTAGCCTTGCGCCTATAGCCAAACAATGAAACGAGTGAGCCGCCGTAACTCAACTGTAAGTGCTAGGCCCTTGGGGTTGTAACCATTTCTTTGTGCGGACTGTTCCATTTTTTTTTTATTGTTAAATCAAAGTCTTTGACATTTCTCTGAATTGTGATCACTATTCTGTGGGTGCAGTATCCCGGTCTTAACCCTCGCCCAGTGCAATGCTTCGCTCAAGGGATCTCGGCTCTGTCCATGACCCTGGGACAGTGAACTGTGGCGACAGACCCCCAGCGCTAACCCACCAGCTCCCGGAGAAATGAAACTTGGTCGTCTGGCAGTGGCGTAGGTGCGTGTCTGCAGGCCTTTTGTGTGCGTGAATGGCCGTGAGTGAGTGTGTGTGGATGATCTACATTCCTGTAGGCGTGTTGGGGTGTCTGTTTGGAAGCGTGTGCATGCATGCCCTGTGCAGAAGCCAGATCCGTTGGCTCTGTCAGTTCTTGTTACCATTTCACACTCTGAGGGTGTTATCTGGCACATATCCGGTTCAGGAAAATGCAAGCCCAGTTTTTCCTTCAATCAGTGTGCCAGAGCCACAAGGGGTTTGTAGTGGCACAGCAGGGAAGAGTGAAGTGTTACAGAACATGAGGAGAAACTGAAGGCCTGGGTAAAGAAAAGAGAGCAGTCTGTGTTTGTGTGTTCTTTAGGTTCCCATGACAATGTTTAGTGTCTGGCTCCCTCCTGCGAGTTGTGCTGAACCCACACTTTGTGCCCAGTGTACACTACTTTCAGGTGTACCAGTGCGACTGAGACGGCATAGCACACCCCGTGTGTCCTTCAGGTGTGTACCTTCGTATCAAAGCACGGAGTCCGATGCTGTGCAGTGTGGAAATCCAGTCTAGGGAAAATCACCTTTTTCTGAATCTTCAGTGCTTCCAAGTTGAAACCTTCACATCAAGATATTCTAAAAGCTTCCATGTAAATCGGGCCTCATGCGCATCTGTCGACAAACAGTGGGACCTCGTTTGGGCTTAAAGAAGTCAGACGGGCAATGTTGTCCTCTTGTTATTTGAAATGCTTTGATATAATTGGAACTCAGGGTGGTGAGCAGTGCAACAATCTGCTGTAACTGTTAAGTACACAATGTACATGTCCATATATAGTATTGTGCCAAACAACATCAATTAACAGTATGGCATTAAGAAGGTGCAACTATTGCAAAAAAAGTATTAACATATTATCACATTTCTCTTTCGTTTTGTAAATGAGTTAACCTGCTTTGTTTATATAAACACATTTATCATGTGTTTTCGTGTGTGCCGCAACTATTATGGAAGTTAAGTATCATTATGTCTTGCCCTTAGCTCCTCCCCTAGCCCCGCCCACTCACTACAACTCTAGCTTATTTTAATGAGTACCTGCACTTATTTTTTCCAATTTAAAGCACTGAGTGTATGTATATACGATGGGCGTTCCTTGTAAACCAACAGCTTCTGCTTGTCCCTGGTCTATGCAGACACTGGCTCATCGCACGTCGTTTTCCATATCCTTGAAGTTGTTTGGGTTGTATAATACTGCTTTCACCGCCCCAGCTCTGTGTTTAAACGCTGCCCCGCCCCTGGCGGTACGCTCTGAAATGGTGGTACCCAGGGCCGGCTCTAGGCTCATGGTGGCCCTGGGCAGGGAGCGTAGGTAGGGGGCCCGGATGAGGGGGTCCGGACGGGGCGGAGCGCGCAGGCCAGTAAAGAGGGGAGGGGGTCAGGGAGTTTAGAAGTGGAACAGAGCCAGATGTCGCCAAATCCCTGCCAGGGGCCACCACGCAAATATGTATCCATCCTCAGAGGATTAATATATTAAGGATATATATTGGCGTGGTGGCCCCTGGGGTTTGGTGGCCCTGTGCAGGAGCACAGCTTGCACATGCCTAGAGCCGGCCCTGGTGGTACCACCCTGGTCTTCTTGAGGAACCTCAAAGGCAGCAGAGTTTGTTGAGAGTGCTTAGGCTGAGAGGTGTCCTCAAGAAAGGCTAGTTGTCTCCCACTGCAGTATGAACCTGCAGACCTTGCCAAGCCCTATCAGTGCTTGACTGTACCCACGGCGGATGATGCTTGTGCTGACATGGGACACTAAACTGGTCTATGGTGCTCCAGCATTCAGAGGCTATTTGCTCTGTAAGGGCCACCCTGACTAGCTCTGAAGTGTAAACTTGGTCAGAATGTTTGTTTGTTGGTTGTACTGTACTTGTTGTGTCTCGGTTTAAGTTTCCCTGCAGCCGTTCTGTTCCTGGGTCTCTGTCACTCTTTACCTGCTTGCCTTCAGTGCCTCAAGCCCGGTCTGGGTGTTGGGTGCAAACTTAGTGAGCTTGGAGCTCTGTTGGGCTTGCCTTTTTTTTATAGTTGTTGCCTGGTTAAAGATGTTCATCTTTCTGTGACTTGTACTCTTAGGGCTTACTTGCTTTCTGTGACGTGCTCTGCTACAATACATGTACTTCAATGACTATGTATAATTTTAAGTTTCGGTGCTCTCCTCCTGCGCCTATGGCTGTAGCCCGAGACCTTTAGGTTTCACCTTCTGTACATGAAGATGTTGTGTCACTTGAGCACCTTCTGCTTGGAGCTTAGTCAAGGTTCACACACTCGCCCTTCGTCTAGGCTTCTGTGTGAAGACCTGCTTGCCCTGTGCCTGCATTTCTGCATGAGACTGCCTGCTTGCCCTACGTGATTGGAAATTTGGTGACTACGCTGAGCCTGATTTCGGGGTTTTCACCTTGTATTTATATTCAATGAACAGACCAGAATTGCTTCTCGCCCTACATACCTGGACTGAAGTCATGCATTTACTGCTTTCTCTCTTTCTCCAAAAGGCTTTCTTTTTTCAGACTCTTCCTTACCCATTTGGCCTCTGTCCTGCAGCTGTCATTGCATGCCCTGTCGCATGCAGCCTTCTAACGGTGCAGTGAAGGCAATGTAGTCTGGATAGGGGGAGCAGGGGGAGATGGAATTGGGGAAATGTTGGGAGCGGAGGGGGGGGGGGTGGCAGGGGGAGCTGGAATTGGTGATGGGAGCAGGTGGGTGGCACTGATTTACTATGTTTGCTGAAGCATGGCACTGGTGTCAAGAGCTTCATGGAATATGTGTGGCTAGTTTGGGATGGGAAATTTAGTGGTATGTTTCTAGCACACCGACCAGTGTGGTCCTAGGTATGGGGGTGGCAAAGGGCAAATATATAGGGGAATCATTTGCCTTACGGGATTGGTTCTAACTAGCTTTAGCGCCATGGTTAGAAGGGGATGACATACGGTTTCTGGCAGTTTTGGCATTAGGGTTGGTGGTGGCATTAACATGAAAACTAGTTTTTTGTTTTGCAGATTTATTTAGCACGAACTCGACCCGAAGGTATAGGAGCGCTTTACATGAGCACCGGTTACATTACACAAGGTCACTTTTTTTTTTTTGTAGGCACGGGGAGATTAAGTGAGTTGCCCAGAATCACAGGATGTGGACGCGACCCCGAGGCTCGAACCTTGGTTTCCCAGCTCCAAAATTGGCAGTCTAGCTGTCAGAGCACATCCTCTCCTGACGCGTCTAGCACCAGTTTAGTAGTGTCCGCTTTCGCATGTGACCGAAGTGCCCGGTATTGGCTGGATGTTTGTTCCTAGGTCCACTCCATAGCAGGTGGCTGGCTCTGGTTGGGGTGAGTTTGGTGGTACATTACAGGTCTGTGGGTGATTTGTGGTAGCAGGTAAGGGACTCTTCGCGGCAGTTGGTGTGCAGTGGTTTTGTGGGGAGCGCACATGCAATAAATTGCATCTGGGTGGCCAGTGTTATTTCATCATAACAGGAAATGCTGTTTTTTCGCTTTTTAAGATGAAACGGCCTTACTAATTTTTCCATGTTAGAAACCGGGTCTTCTGAGAATGGGCCGCTTGCTTCCCCTCACGCGAGCCGAGCTGTAATTTCCCTTTTTTGTTTTTTTTCTTCTTTCATTTCCAATCATGCCCAGCCTCTCCCCCACACCGCCCACGTGTCTGAGATTTTGAATGATGTTTGCATTCTGGGGACTTTTCCAGCATTATCTACTCAAAGCGATTCTAACCGAGAGCCCAGCTCCTGCGGTCAGGCGGCCGCCGCCCCCTCTGTGCTAAACATAGGAAGCTGCCGCGGTGACGGGAAAAGCCGCCTGGTGCAGAGCCGGGTCACCCGACGGGGGCCGCTGCAGACACTGCCTAAGAGTAGTGGTATGCGACGTGCCAGGGGGCCGGGCTGGTGGGCAGGGGAAGGTCAACGGTCACTTCCCAGATTCGCGGCGTCTGCGTCAGCCCCTTCGTTAGCTCTGCACAGACCTCTTGGGCAGCCTGCTAAAAATAGTCTAAAATCAACAACTGTGTGTGTTTTATACACCTGCGAAAATGTCTCTACTCCGAACGGTAGGGACACAAAGCATGCCTTTTTGCCCGCAACGTTTAATTATGGGCACACCTTTGTGCACTGTACCACGTGTGGCGACCACGTTTCAATGGTGGCAATGACATCACTGATTGTGACTCTACTACTACTAGGTACCATACCATATCAGTTGTGAGGTCAGGAGCAGTGCCAATGCATTGGGTTAGACTGGTGAGAAGGTTCAACCATGTCGGTGAACTTTTGTAGTTTTGAATTTGTGAATAGTGACGAAAATCTACTTTTGGGAGTTTGTAAGTAACATATTATTCAGATCGGTTAATTTGATTTTAAGGAAAGAACCAATATCCCCCTAAACATTTTTTGAGAACACACATTTGTTATTTATATAGAATCTGCTACTCTTGTCACACAATCCACAATCTGCATAATTTGGGGACTTCAGCAAACAATCTCGAATTAAAACGGATGTTATTTTACTTTTTTTTTAGTCACCTAATCATCTTTCCGTTGTTGATTGCCATTTTAAGCTCAGTACAAATGAAGTGAACATTTTGCCCACGCAGAATTTGTGTATTAAAATGACAACATTTCAAAGTAAAATTGCCTCCGAATATGCCGCATTATCCAGTATAATTTACTTTCTTTGCGATATAATTTAGTCAACACTGATGTATAATTTTGTCCTCCATTGCACAATTTTAGTTATCCTGGTCATAGTGAGACAGCGGCACCTGCATTCACATTACTTTGTGCTTTCTGTTAAGAATTTGAAATACATTTTTCTTTTGCTCATCACTTTTGGAAACTTTGATTAAAGTTCACCAAATTTGCATTGTCCCCCTGAAAAGCATGCAAATTGGAAGTTAGATCAATATATTTCAATGATGTAATAGAGTAATACATTTTTTGTATATACCACTCCACTCCGTTATCAATGTAGGTTCTTCATTGATTGGTTTCCAGGATGTATTTTTTTGTTGTTGCAGTTTTATATAGTGCTGGCCTGACCAGAGGGTATCAGAGCGCTTTACAACAGTGTTTCATGGTACTTAAACATAGTAGAACAGTCTTGAACATAAAGTTCGGCAGTCCAAGAGGGCTGATGCTTCTCAATGTAGTGGTAGAGTCCTGAGGTAGCCTTGTTGAATACTAAATTGAGGTACAACGAAAATCTTGAGGCAGCTTCATTTTTTTGCACATTTGTCTTGAAGGGGGCTGAGGAGGAACTGAGCAGTATATAGTCAGAGAGCTCCAGGATAGCGTGAGGGCGGTTGCTATCCATTTGGGAGGGCGCGGTTCAGGCGAAAGCCTTTTAGGTGTTTTTTAAATTTTGTGAAGGACTGGATAGTTCTGATGTCTGCTGGGATGGAGTTCCAGATATTTGGTGCGGTTCCAGCAAATGACCTTGTGGCTGTTTTGTGTTTGCGTGTTCTCAAGGGGATGAGAAGGAGGGAGTTTGAGCTCCTGAGGTTTCTTGTCTGCCCGGCTCTCTTGAGTTTTCGGCCAGATAGTCCGGTTTTTCAGTGTGGAGGGCTTTGTGTGTGAGGCATGCCATTCTGAAATTAGCTCGCAGTTCAACTGGGAGCCATTTTAGTTCTTTGTGCTGGTGAAATGTGGTCATATTTCTTGATTCCAGTGACCATTCTGGCTGCTGCGTTGAGGGTTGTTTTGAGGGGAGCCAGGCGGGATTTTGTGGCGCCGGTTAAGGTTGCGTTGCCATAGTTGAGTCTGGTTAGAACCAGCGATTGGGTGTCTTGTTTGAGGTCTTGAGCAGGGATGAATGGTTTGATTTTGTATAGAAGCTTTAGGTTGAGGAAGGCAGTATTTGCAGAGGTGATTCCTAAGGATTTTACGGATTTATTAGGGTGAGATTACCTTTTAGAGCATCCAAAGCTTTAAGCCACTCTGCGATTTGTGGGTTCTCGTCTTTTTTGAAGATGAGGAGGATCTCCGTTTGTCCTGATGGAGTTTAAGGTGAATTTGGGATAGCCAGCGTTGAATTTCTTTTAGTGTTAAGTCTGAGGATGTCGTTTGGGGAGGAAGTTTCTAGTTAGATCCGAGTGTCATCGGCGTATAGGTTGAAGGGGATATTCACCTTTTTTAAGTATTGCGGTGAGGGGTTCCATGTATATGTTGAACAGTTGTGGTGAGCCTTGGGACACACCTCTGCTGACGGGGTGGAAGTCGGAGGTAAAGTTTTTGATTTTTATCTTTTGCGAGCGGTTCTGGAGGAAAGAGGTGAACCGCGGAGGACCTCATCAGCACCAACCCTTTCTTATATGGCCTTGATGAGAAGTTGATCTACCGTCTCAAAGGCTGCCAATAGGTCAAGGAGAATGAGAAGGCAGCATTGACCGGAGTCTAGTGACTTGTGGATGTTGTCTATAATATTCAGGGTCTCCGTGCTGAAATCTTTTCTGAACCCTGATTGGTGGGGGTCAAGAAGGTTGATGTGGTCCATGTGTTGTCAGTTGTAAGAGGACGCATTTCTAGAGGATTTTGGATAGGAGGGGGAGATTGGAGACTGGTCTGAAGTTGTTCAGGTCCATGCAATCAAGGCCAGGTTTTTTTAGTAGGGGTGTTACTTGGCCGACTTTAAGGCATTCAGGTATCATGCCGAATCGCAGGGAGCAGTTGATGATTCTGCACCAGAAATGGGCTATGGAGAGTTTGAGTTTTTTGGTCAGTTGAGTGGGTATAGGGTCCAGGAGGTGAGAAGCGGGTTTGGAGTTGGAGATTAACTTGATAATCTCAGCTTCCGAGATGAGAGTGAAGGACTTCCATGTAGTTGTGCAGTGTAGGCATGTGCTTTCTGTAGGATCTGGGGGCAGGCTTTCGCAGGCGGTATCATTGCTGGTGTCTAGCGAGTGTTCAATCTTGGCTATTTTTTCTTCGAAGAAGATGCCAAAGTTTTAGCACAGTTCCTTGGAGGCCTGGGTGAAGGGTGCGGGGGGCTTAGTGGGTTGTTGCTTGATGATTTTAAAACGTTTGTTGGGCCTGTGTTTTGCACTGTCCAGGGCGGAGCAGAAGAAGTTGTTTTTTTCATTATGGATGTGTTTTCTCCGAGCTGCTTTGAGTTGTTCAAGAAGGCTAACGGAGGGGTTGTTTCTCCAGAGTCTTTCTATAGCTCTGAGTTGTCTCCTTTTGTTGTTGATGTCCATATATGAACAGGATCTGGATGGGATGTTTCTGTATGTTTTAAGTTTCAGAAGGGCTATTTGATCAAGAATAGATGTCAGGGATGTGTTGTAGTGGTCAGTGAGTTCTGTCGTGGATAGATCATCCAAGGAGGTAGTGAGGTGAGGTGTGACTTTTTCCTCCAGGTCAGTCATGTTGATCTGAGTGAGATTGCTGGTCCATTTGGGCTGTTCTTGGGTGGGGGGGGGTTGAATAGTGGCTGGCTGAGTGAGGTGGAAGAGGATTAGGTGGTGGTCGGACCAATCTACGGGCATGGTGTGCTTTATCATCACTGTGTCTTGATTGGCTATGATGGCATCTAGGGTTTCTCCTTTGTTGTGAGTTGTTTCTATGCAGTGTTGCATGAAGTTGTTATTGCATAGTAACTCGCTCAGGTTTTGGATTAGCGGACTATCTTCGTTCCAGTGTAGGTTGAAGTCGGCCAGAATAAGGTTGTTCGCATCTCGTAGGGAGCAGTGGGCAATTATGTCGGGCAGGTGTTCAGTTAAAGTGGTGGAGTTGCCTGGGGGGTGGTAGATAAGGTGGCAGGTCAGTGTTTTTTTGTTGCTGGTGTTGATGTTGACAGTTAGGCACTCTAAGGTGTTGTAGTTGGATGATTGTTTCAATCACAGAAATATTGTCTCTGTGGATGATTGCTAAGCCTCCACCTCTTTGGTCTTTTCTGTCTTTGTTGGTGATTGTAAAGCCTGGGGGGGACGAGGGTGTACAGGAGTGGAAGGGAGGAGTCGTTAAGCCAGGTTTCGTGATGAATGCTATGTGAATGTCATGTGTGAGGATGGATTCTGTGGCATATTTGGTGGCTGATCTGCAATTTATGAGCATGCAGTTTGTGGGTGTCGTCTCTGTTTTGGGTTTCTTCATAAGGGGGGTCGTGGGGATGTTAGTGCGGGTGGTCGGTGGCCTAGGTGAGTTAGGAGGTGCTTGGTCTCTTTCTAGTCCGGTGATCACCTGGATTTTGGATTGGGGGGTGACAGCAATAGGATTGTCATACGAAGAGGTGAGATCCGCTGCATCGTTCTCAGACATAGCGTCTCTGGTTCTTTTCGGTCTCTGTGACCGATTGGGAAGGGGGTTAGCTACCCATCTCTGGGCGGGCATAGTGGATGGTCTTTGTTGTGTCTGAGTGATGGAAGAGTGAGTGTGATGTAGTTGCTGGGGCACTGCGCGGTTGGCTAGGACTTCACAAAGGGCCCTGATTATAGTAGTTATATAGTTTTCCAGCGAGGACATTCGCTTCCCAGTCACTAATTAGTTGAGGGGGCGGGATTGGACCTGTGTGAGTATGTTGGACTTGGGGGATGGGGGGAGTCTGAGTGTTCGGTAGCTTGGTGGAGGCTGTGTTGTCTGGGCGGAGTCTGGACGGGGCCGTGAGTGCAGGGTGGTGGGGTTTTGTTTGTTTGTTTTGGCAATTTTTATAGCGCGCAAATACCCAGGGGTGTTTCGGCGCTTGCTGATCAGATGATGACTATAACAGATCTTAATGTGGGAACAGCCAAGTTTCTAATTTCTTCCTAAAGTTAAGGAGCGTAGGGGCAGTTTTGATAGTAAGAGGCAGTGAATTCCATAGTCTAGCTGTGGAGATTACAAAGCATCTGTCACCCCAGTTAGCTTTCCTTGTACGTTGGACATTGAGCAGATGAGCTGAGGATGAGCGAAGGGTCCTGGGGTTTTCAAGAGGACGGAGGGCATCTTTGAGAAACTGTGGGCCAGAGTTGTTAATAGCTTTGTAGGCAATGCACAATGCCTTAAATTTTGTACGGCTTCTGACCGGAAGCCAATGAAGCTGTCGAATGTAAGGAGTTTGTTTGTTGGGGTGTGGGTGCTATATTGCCTGTGTTCGGTGGGATGGGTTTTCAGGTTGTTCGGCGTGAGGAGAAGAGAGTAGAGGGCAGGTTGCCAGTGAGGGTGAGAGCCAACGGTGAGCATAAGGGGGGAACTGTTCTCTATGGGGGTGGTGATGGGGAGGTCGTGTGTTGTGCCGGCAGGTGATGTATGGTATGGAGATGAGCGCCAACGGTGGGCAGTAGTGTGGTCCTGTTCTCTCTGGGAGTGGTGAGGGGGATGTCGTGTGGTGAGGGGACTAGTTGGGGTGTGGCAGCTTTGTTGCCTGTGGGTGTGAGGAGGAGGGTGCTCTGTTTTCAGTTGGTTGGGGTGGGTGCCGGTCAGGTGATGGGAGGGGGTGATAGCCGGCAAGTGGTGGAAGGGGGAGAGAACTGGCAAGTGGCGGGTGAGAGTAAGAGCCGAGGGTGGGAAGGAGGGGGGTCCTGTTCTTTATGGGGATGGTGAGGGGAATGTTGTGTGGTGGGGGGCATGTGGGGTTGCTAGGTAGTATCGAGGCGGTAGGTGGCTGTGATGGTGAGAGCTGATGGGGGAGGAGATTGTTCCTGTTCTCCCTGTGTGATGAGCGTGGGGGGTTGCGAGGAGGCGGGCGTGGGGGGTAGCTAGAGGGTATCGCAGATGTGGGTGACAGGTGGGGTTGAGGATCTGATAGGGGAAGTGGAGGGGACGTGCTCTCCCTGGGGGTGGTGGGGGGGAAGCCGTGTATTGAGAGGCGAGTCCTGGTGTTAGTGAGTTCCGAAGCGGTAGGTGAGTTCAAATGGCGGGCCCGGTTCCTCAGGGGGAGTAGGGGTGGGAGAGGAGGAGCGTGAAAGGGTGTATTCCGGAGAGAGGGGAAGAGGGTGTCAAAGGACTCTAGATTGTCTCTGTTTGCTTGTATCAGGACTGTGCCGTTGGAGTAGATGGTCACCATGGTATTTCCAGTGCGCCTTGAGCCGTGGGGGAGTGATATTGTTAGTTTGCAGCTATGTGAGGTGTTGGTGGTTTTGGAAATGTTGAGGTGCGATCTGAGGATGGATTTCCATGCTTCGTGTCTCAGTGTGGAAGATAAAGTCTGTTTTTACCTTTCCTTTGGCGGGGCAGTGGTAGGTGTCTGCAAAAAGTGACCCGGGTGCTGTCGGATCAGTTTCTGTTTAAAGTTCTTCTTCGCTTTGTGTGAGAGGTCAGGTGGTAAGCAGATCAAGAAGGAAGTCAGGCCGTGCGGAGTTGCGTGGTTCATAGAAGAGGGGGAGGTGTGGGCTGTCGTGAGACATAGTGTGTGTGTATGGTATTGGGGGGCGGGCTCAGTATTGGTGGGCGGAAAATTGTATCTGGCGAGTCTTTGGAAAGTATAGTAGGTGAGAGAAGGAGGAGTTCAAATTTGGAAAGATTTGGGCAGTTATTATGTGCTCTATTAGAGGAGGGCAAGCTGGGTGCGATTGGTGGATTGGGAAGCTGTATCCGGCGATTCTTTGGAAAGTAGCAGGTGCGAGAAGAAGAGATTCAAGTTTGGCGAGATGTGTGGTTATTACGCGGGCTATTAGCGGAGGGCAGACTCAGGGGGGCGGTGGATAGGGTGCTGGTGGTGTTGATTGCGGGGTCGCCTCAGTTGAGAGTAATGTTCCAGGGCATCCCTCTAGAAGTTAAGGGTGAATTGATGGAGGTCGCAGGTGCGCTCGGTCTCTCTACCTTCTTCCTGTTGGTGGTGGGTTAGGAGCATCATAGAGTTTAGCCTGAGGTGTTTTCCGCTCAACGGTGATCAAAATTGACCAGATGAGATAAGGAAGATATCAGACCAGATACAAACAGTGAGCGGCATGTAGCTCCTGTCCGAGGGGGGGAAAGTGCCATTCAGTGTTGTTGGTTCAGAGGTTGTCAGGTCTGGTATGTGTTTTTAGGCTGCCATCTTGTGGTTGGCACCACAGAGCTCTGCTCCTCGGGAGGGGAGGAGTCAGTTAAAAGTTGCGGGGGGGAGTCGCGCTGCACTAGGGACAGGTCGATAATCCTAAACTCTATAGGTGTAGACCAGTTCTAGTTAGGGCATTAGTTTACATTTTCCTGCCGATTTGCAGGCATGGCAGCCATTTTGGGGACAGGCACAGATGAGTGGTGGGGGCTCAGGTCTAAATATGCAGTGGGGGGGGGGGGTCGCGCCTCACTGGGGACAGGTGGAAGCCTGTCCTGCAGTGGTACAGAGTGCCTCTTTGTTTTTTACTCACTTATTGGCACAGCTGTATTGTGAATTCATCTTGTGGGGGTCTGGCCGTGGCGGCCAATTTGATGTCAGGCATCCGAGGGCTGTGAGGGTTGGTGCTGTCCCGGCGTCTGTCGATTCTGTCATTTGCTGCTCCGGTCTAGGAAGCAGGGCCCACGAGGCGTTCACCCAGGGGTGAGTCCTTGGTGTTTTTATTTTCTACCCAGAAGAGCGACGGTAGGAGTCAGGAGCGCGTTTCTTCAGTTGATCCTTCTGCGGGGCAGTGGGTGTCAGAGCACTTTTGTGGTCCCTCAGCCTTTATTTCCTCTTGCTTCCAGTGTTTGAGCTGCCAGGGGGTCCAGGGCTGATTTGCAGGGCGGTGGAAGCCTGCAAGCCCCGGGAACTTTCAGTTTCGTTCCGGGGCTTTGTTTCATTAGTCCAGTTTCACAGTGGCTTTTTGCAGATGGTAAGTGCGGTGAGTGGTGTTTCCTTCCCTTGCTTGTGCGATCCGGTACTGGGGGAGCGGCAGACGTGGTGTGGAGCGCGGGGGGGGGGGGGGGGCAAGCAACGATTTCCACAGAGTAGTGTCGGTGATCCTAGTGCCCGGGCCCCAGGGACTTTCAGTTTCGGTTTCTGGACTTTGGGCTTTCGTCCAGTTTATTATGTTAATTCTTGAAGATGGCGTCAGCGTTTGAGTCCGGCTTCAGACCTCTTTTTGCCTGGTCCGGTGATGGAATGGCAACAAGGGGTGTGCAGGGGGCAAGCAGGGATTTAAACCTAGATTGCTGATCCTAGCACCCGGGAGCTTTGTTGAGGATCTCCTTCCCAGCGGGTATCTGCAGCCCGCTTCATATCGTGATCCTCCTTTCTTGTTACTCAAGTCCCACTATCCTATATGTACTACTCAGTGTACCAAACATTACCAATCTCAAAGAAACAGATTCGTTACCTTAGAATATCCCCAGGCGTCAGACTGGATCCGGAAAATTTTTGCGGAGCAGTACCCCTGCGCGTCGGTAGGTGTCGTCTGCGGCTCCTCGTCAGTCAGCGTCGTTGGCGCTGGGATGACGTCGCCAGAGTACTTAGACGCCGCCCTCACGCGCTGACGTCAGTTCTTCTTTTTTCCACGCCAGCAAGCGCAGGTCCGGAGAAAGTGGTACCCTTTAGTCACTTTTTGACTAAACTTTTTCAATCCTTTTGGATCCGTTTCGAGTCTACAACCGGAAGGGATGCCGGATTCAAGCCCTGTGACGACTGCAACCGACTGTCGGTTACCGACCCCCCCATCGCCGGTGCCTACATTGCCTTGGGCCCGACCACGATGACAAGTCGTGCCCCGACTGTCTGGCCTTGATGTCGAAGGCTAGGCGGGAGCAGTCCCGTAAGCTCCTCGAGCTCTGGCAGTCAGCCCCGCGCCGCTCGAGGTCCCAATCCGGAAGGAGGTCGCGGGGCCGAAGTCATCACAGCTCGGCGAGTCGACACCACTCGTCGGGCTCCAAGTCCTCAAGTAAGAGGCACAAGAAGTCAAAGAGGCGACATCGCACTTCTGACTCCCCCTGACCCTCTCACCATGCGGCCGCGGTTTCGGGTGACACCGCCCACGCGTCTCGACCGGAGCCGCACGCGTCGCGGCCTGCTCCATACCCACCGGTCCCTGGGCAGAACGCGACGCTGGAGGAGATCGATGCCTTCCTCATGGCCATGAGGTTGCTCTCTCCTGCGTCGGGTTCCGCGGCGCCTTCGGGCCAAACGGCCCTGCCTGCTTCGGCCCCGGTGCCGTCGGGTGCTTCGGCCGCGGCGCCGTTGGCGACTTCGGTCCCGACGCCGCAGGGCCCCACCGGATCCGGTTCGCCGCTGGTTGACCTTACGACCCTGCCGGGGTCGGCCCCTAGGGTGCCATCCCCGGCGTAGTCTCCGCACGATGCCGTCTGTGGTCCAACCCTCGGTCCGGATCCGGCGGCGGAGCAGCATCGCTCGAAGCCGCATTCGGCGCCGGCCAAAGGAGAATTCTTCAAAGATCTGGGTCCATTCTTTATCCCTGAATTTCAGGACATGGACGACAAGGAAGACTGGGTGGTCTAAGGACCCCCTGGCACGTGAGTGCCAGTCATATCAGGACTGGACACAGGAACTAGGGGAAGCCAGCGGCCTGGATACCTCCCCAGACACTGGTTTTGTCTATCCTCCTACCGTGGCTACGGAGGAGGGGGTTGCTTATAGTGTGGTGCTGATGAGGGCAGCCAAGGCCTTGGTTCTTGAGCTCCTCGTCGCAACTGTGAGGTCTAACATCCTCACAGAGGTCCTTAAACCGCAGGTAAGCTCCCCAGAGCCTCTACTGGCATTTAATGAAGCTCTCACAGATATCTTGTTGGGCACTTGGTCCTGGCCCACTACAGGTCCTCCTGTAGATGGGAACGTCGCTAGGCGCCACCGCCCAGCCCCGGGCGACCCTAGTTTCTTGTCCACCCACCCCGAGAGCCTGGTTATCCAGGCCTCTACTTCCCAATCCGCATTCCCGACGGCACCACCAGATTGGGAATCCAAGAGGTACGAACAGTTCAGAAAGAAAATGTTCTCCTCGCTTAGTTTGGAGTTGCCGTCGGTCAACACCACGTGCCTCTTGGGCCGTTACACCCACTCCTTGTGGGATACGGTTGCAGCTGTGCTGCCTGAGTGCCCGGAGGGAGCCCGGGCGAAACTCGCTCAAGTCCTTGCAGAGGGAAGAGACGCAGCTCTGTATTTCATACGATGTGGACTGGATAACACGGACTTGCTAGGAAGAGCGATTTCCACGTCTGTGGCGGTTCGCCGCCACTCCTGGCTGAGGTCCAACTTTTTGGCAGATGTCCAAAACACCCTTATGGACATGCCGTTCGATGGCAGCCACCTCTTTGGTGGCAAGGCAGATCATGCGCTGGAACACTTCAAGGACTCCAGGGCTACGGCCAAGTCCTTGGGCCTGTTGGCCCCGCGTCCACAATCTTCTGCCCAGCGCTCCTTTCGTGGCCACGGAAGGGGTGCTCCCACACGTCCTGCCAGCCACGGGCCGCAGACTAACATTCATCGCGGTGGCGGACGTTGCTACTGTTGCGGCGGTAACGGGGGACAACGGCGCGGCCAGTCCACATCCACCCCCGCAGCATCCGCCTCAAAGCCTTCCTAGTGCAAGCTTTCAGGCCCATTTAACGCCAGTGGGGGGGCAGGGTTCGCCATCACCACCTCCACTGGCGCACCATCAGATCGGTGGGTGCTGCAAATCGTCCGAAGGGGCTACTCCGTCCCCTTCGAGGCGACTCCTCTGGCCATGTGTCAAGGGATCACTTGCAACTTCTGCAAGAGGATGTATCGGCCCTCTTGGCCATGGGGGCCATCGAGCGCAATCCTGGGCCAGAAGTAGGACGTGGTTGTTTCTCCCACTACTTTCTGGTTCCCAAGAAGGGCAAAGGGGGCCTACGCCCTATCTTGGACCTAAGGAACGTCAGCTAATTCCTCCGGAAGGAGAAGTTCAAGATGCTGACTTTGGCTCAGGTCTTACCTGCCCTACAGCCTGGAGACTGGATGGTAGCGTTGGACTTGCAGGACGCTTATTTCCACATCCCCATCCTGCCGGCCCACCGGCGTTACCTGCGGATTACGGTAGGCCACGAGCACTTTCAGTTTACCGTGCTCCCCTTCGGCCTTACCAGTGCCCCTCGGGTGTTCACGAAAGTGATGGCGGTGGTCGCAGATCATCTGCGCAGATTAGGGGTGTCAGTCTTCCTCTATCTCGACGACTAGTTGTTAAAGGCGGGCTCACTGCAGACAGTCGTCAGCCACCTCCAGACTACGGCCGACCTCCTGCACCTGCTGGGGTTCTCCATCAATGTGCCAAAGTCACACCTGTATCCCTCTCAGAAGCTCCTCTTCATCGGAGTGGTTCTAGACTCGGCACAGTTACGGTTTTATCCTCCCAAACAGCGGGTTCGGAATAATCAGGCTCTGATTCCGATCTTTCAGCCGTTATCCCGAGTCTCGGTCAGGTTGACGCTGCGGCTTCTGGGGCTGATGGCCTCCTGCATCCTTCTGGTGCATCACGCCCGGTGGCGGATGCGGGCTCTGCAGTGGGACCTGAAGTTTCAGTGGGCTCAGCATCAGGGCAACTTGTCCGACCATGTCTTGATCTCGGAGGGCACTGCAAGACAGTTGCAGTGGTGGCTCACGGACCGCGAACTCAGTCGTCAGTGCATGATGGATCACGAATGGCGTCTGAACTCGGACGTGGCGCAAGGCCTCTTTCAGCAGTGGGGAGAGCTTTGGTTAGATCTATTCGCCACATAGAACGCGCATTGTCATCAGTTCTGCGCGTTGGAATTTCCAAGGCGGCATTCGCTCGGAGACGCTTTTCGGCGCGAGTGGAGTTGCAGTCTGTTGGGCGCCTTTCCTCCTATACCACTTCTGCCCAGAGTGCTGAAGATCAGACGCGACCGGGCCCAAGTCATCTTTGTGGCTCCGGACTGGGCACGAAGATACTGGTATCTTGAGCTACTCAGCATGTCTGTCGATCCCCCGATTCGTCTGCCTCTTCAGAAGGACCTTCTGTCGCAGCAGCAGGGGACGGTCCTCCACCCGAACCTGTCCAGTCTCAACTTACATGCGTGGAGATTGAGCGGCGGCAGTTGAGGCCATTTGACTTACCTCCTGAAGTCTGTAATGTGATTCTGGCAGCTAGGCGTCCCTCCACAAAATCGGTATACGCCTGCAGGTGGAACAAGTTTGTGGCATGGTGCCCAGCAAAGGCTGTGGATCCTTTTTCTGCCCCTCTTTCAGAGGTTCTCCTCTTTCTTCTTTCCCTTGCCCAGCAGCGCTCTCCTCTGGGGACTCTGAAGGGCTACCTCTCTGCCATTTCCGCCTTCTTAAGGCTCCCTGATCAGCCCTCTTTGTTCAAGTCCCCAGTTGTAAATAGGTTTTTGAAGGGCATCACTCATATGTTCCCTCCTGTTTTTCGTGATGCCTCAGTGGGACTTTAACCTTGTTCTGACTTATCTGATGTGCGCTCCGTTCGAGCCACTTCATAACTGTCCTCTTCGTCTCCTTACTCTTAAGACTGCATTCCTGGTTGCCATCACCTCTGCCAGGAGAGTGAGTGAGCTCCAGGCTCTTTCTTCATGTTGGACTTGGCCCTTCTGGCAGGTTCACCCCTAGACGTTTTGCTTGTAATGGTGACCTGGTGATGGTGATTTTTGGGTTCTGCGCACTTTCACTGTGTCCCAGTGGAAAGTGTGTGTGCACTCTGAGTGCATGTGATGAGATAGGCCTGCCCTCCCATAGGAATGCCTGGGGAATGTATGTGTCCCTGGTAGTTCCTGATGCGTGGGGTGTATAGGTTCGAATTTGATATGTGCGAACTCGTGAGTGAATGCTTCGCAATGGTGTATGTGGCCTGAGTGTGTCTTGTGTACAAATGCCACTTCTAGGAGTTGGTATATTAGTGTAAAATATGCCTGGCGTGTGATTGGCTGGAGCTGGCTGGTGAGTCTGGCTCCAGGAAGGCTGGATTGGTCTGCCTGGTGGTGAGTGGGAGATTAGCATGCTGATGGCTGGGGAGGAGTGTACCTGTGTCCTGAATGAGGCTGGGTTTTCCCCAGACAATGCTGGCTCTGCCCCCTGTGGTGCGACTGATGACCCTAGCCCTGCCAGTGAATGAAATGGGTGGTTGAGCCATCAAGAGTGCTCCCAAACCAGCTGTGACTGGTTCTGCCCCCACTCTGCACCTACAGACAAAGGATTTACTGTATAGAAATGGGGCTGTGTCCCCACAGAGGTTGTTCTCTTCCAGGATCCTGAGGGGGCTGCTGCTGCTGTTGCTGGGCCAGAGGACCACCACTTGGAGTGTCTCCCTGCCTGGAGACCCAGTGTGCTGGCTCTGGGCCCAGCCTTGCCCCCCCTGCCTGCCTACAAGGACTTTTGCTGGACTTTGTTGTCCTATAGCGCCTGAGGGCACTGCATTTGATTGATAGCGCTGGGAGCGCTTTTCTTTCCCCTTCTAGCGCTTAAGAGCGCTTTATTTTGCATTTAGCGCAGGGAGCGCTTTACTTATGGAAGCCGGAGTCCACCCGGCGTTTGCCCCGCTGCGTGACGATTTTCGAGTCCTCTGGCAGGTGCCCGCCCTGCCAGGGACATTGCCGCCCAAGCGAGTGCCACCTCGCTTTTATTTGTGAATTCCCGGGAGGCTACCCCGGATTGCGGCGAGAAGTTCCTGCCTGCCTCAGCAGCGCGACCCGGAGCCTGGGGGCTCGTCTGCAGGGCCGCGCTGCCATTGGCTGTCCCGCCAGCCTATCGAGAGTCAGCCTGGCCGGAGGGTTGCCCGGCAACGGAAGGAGCGTCCTCGAGGACGTCGGGGAAATGGCGGCGTAATTGCGGCTGGGGCGCCGGCCGCACGTACTGCCCAGGAGGAAGAGGGACAACAGGACGACTCGGAAGTGCTTTTGGTCCCGCGGGGCTCCCGTGCCCTGGGAGAGCCCCGCCGAGGGTGCGTCGCCATCAAGGAGGAGAGCGAGCCGGTGAGTGCAGGTGATCGCAGAGGAGAGGGGGGCGTCGGGGCACATTACCGGTGCCCGCCCCTCCCCTCCAGAGCAAAGGCCGCATTCTGGTTTGCCCCACGAGGGGCCCGGGGCATTTTTGTTGTTTAGAGCCCAGAGAGGCTCTGGGGGCATTCCTGTGTTCTGAGTCCCCCGTGAGGGACTCCAACGACGGCCATTCCTGTGTAGAGCCCTGAGAGGGCTCAGGGGGCATTTGTAATTAGGAGCCCCGAGGATCCAGGGCCCACATTGTGTTTAGAGCCCCAGCGAGGCTCTTTGGGGGACAGTAGATTTGGTCAGAGCCTGCGAGGCTCCCACGTTGGCCCCATCCTTTGACTTGTGCTACACAGCTGAATGTTTTTATGCATCATGTGCCTTGCTCTTACACCTCTGAATGTATGTTATGCATCATGTGTTGTGTTTACACCCCTACAGGTATTGTGATACTTAGGTGGTTGTTTTTCTCCTAGTGCAGGTGGTGCTAGTGAGGTCCTGGTTACCAGTAGTTACTGGATGTGTGCTAAAGTGATTTTACATTCCATATTCTATGTTCTAAGTGCTAATTCTACCTAGTGCTAAGTTCTAAAAGTGCTGATTCCTGACAGTGGTCCATGTGGCCCTGTCTTGTACATATCCCCTGTAAATTCTGTCCGTGCCTGTTGGCACATTGTAAAGTGTGTGTTTTATCTAATGTGTTTTGGTTTAATACAAAGGCTATTTTATATATAACCTTGTGTGGAGTTTCCTTTGTGGTGGGCCTTGGGTGTTGTTGCTGGGGTGCGTGCGCAAATACTTAACTCACATCGCCTCCAAGTTTAGCCTTGCTGCTCGCGCCACGTTACCTAGAGGGTGAGCAGGGGTTATCTTGGCGTGTAACTCCCTTGCCCTGACTTAGGAGTGGTGGTCTCTGACTGACTTTGGCGCATGACCTGGCCAGCCAGGGATCCCATTTCTAACACTTCTCAACCTCCTTTCCTTTCTGTCCATCCGGACAAAGTTGTGTTTCGGACGCGACCCTCTTTCCTGCCCAAGGTAGTCACAGCCTTCCACATCGGGCAGTTCATCACTTTTCCCACCTTCTTTCCGCCTCCGCATCCCTCGAAAGAGGAAGAGAGGCTCCACCGTCTGGACCCAAAAGGTGCGCTCTCATTCTATCTGGACCGCACATGCCAGTTCCGGGTGGATGACCAACTCTTTGTTGGTTACGTGGGCGCTAAGAAGGGACGGGCGGTGCACAAACGGACCATTTCTCGATGGGTCGTCTTGTGCATCAAGGCTTGTTACTCTTTGGCTCGAAAGGAGCCTCCTGTGGGGCTACGTGCCCATTCCACTCAGGCCACGGCGGCTACTACTGCCCTGGGTCGGGGAGTCCCCTTGCAGGACATCTGTCAGGCAGCTACATGGGCCTCACTGCACACGTTCGCTAGACACTACTGCCTGGACAGCCAAGTCTGGAGAGATGGCTATTTCGTCTGTTCCGTTCTCAAGGACTTCCTGGTTTGATCATTGGTTCGCAGACCCACCACCGGGGTTGGTATTGCTGGGGTATCTATTCTAAGGTAAGGAATCTAATACTAACCTGTTTCTTTCAGATGCACAAGTTACTTACCTTCGGTAACGCTATATCTGTAAGAAACAGTAGTCAGTATTCGATTCCTTACCGCCCCACCCATCCTCCCCTTTCTGCGAACCGATTTCTAGGGTTAAGGTCATCCCCTTTCAGGGCCCTAGTTTCATGGCACCAGTGTTGGTTTTTATCATGGCTCTGCGTTTCTGCCGTGGAAAAGCTGTGTATAAGAACTGACGTCAGCGCGCGAGGGCGGCGTCTAAGTACTCCGGCAACGTCATCCCAGCGCCAACAACAACGCCGACGACGGACGCTGAGGCGCAGACGACGCCTACCAACGTGCAGGGGTACTGCTACGCAAACATTTCCGGATCCAGTCTGACGCCTGGGGATATTCTAAGGTAAGGAATTTAATACGAACTACTGTTTCTTACAGATATATCGTTACCGAAGATAAGTGACTTGTGCGTCAATATGCAAATGAAACTTGGTAGGGCCAGATACATTCTTCCTAAATGGTGCAGTGGTTTGAGACGCTTATAAAGTTGTCCCAATTTATCTTTGAATTTGATATGCACGCAATCAGAAGTCCTTTTTGTGGAGTACCGCAAAAAAATTTGGGGGTGTTCTAAAACCCTGGTCTAACTCTGCACTTTGGGTATTGGAACACCAGGTGCTGAGCTCCAGAAAAGTTTGGTTTGCCCCATCTTCAAATAGTTTACCATATCCACAGAGGGCCAAGGAAGTATGTGAAATGAATAAACCATGGAAGAAGTTGTATTAATTCCATTGGAATTCCTATTTCACATGCACACTTACAAAGTAATGCTAAGAATACATATGCTGACTGACACTCATCTGTGTTATTACTCACTGTCCAGTGTAATATTAAAACAAATGGAAAAATAAGTAATCTTGGGTAGTTGTTTGTAATGTAATTCCAAGAAAAAGACACAGCGGAACTCTCATTCACATCCGGTTGCAATGTCCAAAAAACAGGGCTGGCGTTTACCTCTACCACAGCAACACAGAAGATAGCAAAATCTGGATTTGTGAAGCCAGTAGGTCTTGCCTATGGACTATTGGCTTTATCTGAAAGAGACTTTTAATTATAGATTACTTGCCTTCGAATTACCCCCAGGCGTCAGACTGTATCTGGAGAATTTTTTCTCAGCAGTACCTCTGCGCGTCGGTAGGTGGCGTCGGTCGACTCTGCATTCGTCATCTGCATTGTGATCGGCGGGATGATATCGCGGTATCTAAGCGCGGTGACGCCAGTTCTTTCTTTTTCCGCGCCAGCCAGCCCAGATCCGGAGAGAGCAGTACCCTTGGTCACTTTTTGACTTATTTTTTTAAACTATATTTTTGACTTTTTGTAGACATCTTTTCGAGTTGTTTGACTCCTGGTGCACAAGGGTATGTCCCATCGTCGGACGGGCTTCAAACCTTGTGACTTCTGTCACAAGTGTATGTTGGTTACGGACCCACACCTCGTGTGCCTCTGGTGCCTGGAGCGCGACCACGACCCAAAGTCGTTCTCCGACTGTCAGGGCATGAACCTGAAGTCTTTGCGAGAGTGGTCCAGAAAGCTTCTGGAAGTCCAGCAGTCAGCTCTGAGCTGCTCGAGGTCCCAGGTGAGAGGGAGGTTGCAGGAACGGTCACGGAGTCACCACCATCATTCCTCCTCAAAGTCTTTGTTTTCGGGTAAGTCTAAGCACAAGAAGAAGGCGAAGCACCGTTGCTCTTAGCCTTCTCCCCGTCCGTCGGCCGACGAGATGCGGAAGGTCGTCTGTCTCTGCCCGCAGATCCAGTTGGGTCGACTCTGAGCTTCCCTCCCGTCCCAGGAGCTGAAGCGACCCCAGCCCAACTTCGTGCATTTTACAAAGCCCTCCACTCCATTTTTGGGCAGCCCTGCTCCGCCGGCGCGCCCTCGGGCCCAGCGGATTTGGCTGGGGGTTCTAGGTCTTTGACCTTACGACACCTCCTCTGGCTCCGACTCCATTGATGACACCTCCGCACCCTCTGACGCTGGTTGTGTCCCCACCCTGTGTCTACCCCGGCCTCCCCCTTGACCTGGACGTGGAGTCAGACTGCGTCGTCAGATGCCGGTACCAGCGCCGACCAGTACTTTTGTACCAGTGTTCTATACTGGTGTTCCTTATCGCCCTGAGTGGCATCCAGAAGAGGGTGAGGAGGACTGGGAGTGGTCTGTTGACCCTCTGGCAGACCAGCTTGAAGAACCAGACTGGAGAGAGCAACTGGGTGAGGCCAGTGGTCTGTATACATCCTCAGACCTTGGTATGCTTTCTCCCTCTACCGTGGCTATGGAGGTGGGGGTGTCCTATGCTGTGGTGCTGCGTAAGGGCAGCTGAGGCCTTGGGCCTCGAGCTACCTACCGTGACAGTCAGGACCAACCTCCTGACTGAGGTGTTTCTACCTTCAGCAGCCTCTTTGCCGCTGCTGCTGTTAAATGAGGTCCTCACAGACATCCTTCTGGGCACTTGGTCCAAGCCCAGCACAGGGGCTCCTGTGGATAGGGCTCCTTTGGATAGGATGATTGCCCGAAGCCACGGCCAGCCCCGGGCGACCCCACTATCCTCTCCCAGCAACCTACCCCTAAGAGCTTGGTGGTCCAAGCCTTAATATCCAAGGGCGCGTTCCCTACTGCTCCCCCACATAGGGAATCCAAGAAGCTGGACCATCTTGGGAAGATGTTTTTTTCTGCCAGCTTAGGACTGCTTAAGAGACTGCATGTCTCTTGGGTTGTTACACCCACTCTGTGTGGGATACTGTTGCGCAGGTACTGCCATAGTGCCCCGAGGAGGGCCTGGGCCGTTCTCTCCCAGGCGGGTGCTGAGGGGAGAGATACAGCAAAGTTCGCCATTTGATGTGGGCTGGACACCGCCAACTCGCTATGCAGGACAATTTCAACGTCAGTAGCCCGGAGACGCTATGCCTGGCTCAGGTCCACTGGCTTCTCAGGCGATGTCCAATCGACTCTTTTGTACATGCCCTTTGATGACCGTCTCTTGTTAGGCAACAAGGTGGACAACATGCTCAAGCGCTTCAAGGATTCTAGGGCTACTGCCAGATCCCTGGGCCTCGTTACCACCTCTTCCCCTGCGTAGTCTGCCTTTTGTGGCTACGGAAGGAGTGCCCCACCTCATTCCACCCAGCGCCACAGCCCTGCACAAGCTGCCCAATCTCTAGGCGGCTGGGGGACCCAGCGCAGTGCGTCTGGGGGCCAGCGGGCAGGCCAGTTCACAAGTGCCCCCTCTGCAGCAGCCTCCAAACCCTCCTAGTCTGACCTTTCAGGGCCACTAGTTGGCGGCTGGATCTGCCATCCCCTCCCCCACTGAAACAACATCACGTTGGACAGGTGGGTTTTACAGACAGTCTGAAGGGACTACTCCCTCCCCTTCGAGACTACTGCTCCATCCATGCCACCCACACTCCATTGCATGTCGGAGGAACACTTGGCCCTTCTTCATCAGGAAGTTACGACTCTGAAGGACAAAGGCCTGCATCCTATCTTGGATCTCAGGGACGTCAACCGCTTCCTCCGTAAAGAAGTTCAAGATATTGACACTGGCTCTGGTGGTGTCTGCCCTCTACACTGGAGACTGGATGGTAGCGCTGGACTTGCATGACGCTTACTTCCACATCCCCGTCCTGCCAGCCCACAAGCGTTACCTGCGGTTCACGGTAGGCCATGAGCATTTTCAGTTTACCGTGCTCCCCTTTGGCCTTACCAGCACCCCTCGGTGATCACAAAAGTGATGGCAGTGGTAGCAGCTCACCTGTGCACATCAAGAGTTACAGTCTTCGCCTATCTTGACTGGCTGTTGAAGGCGGGCTTGCCCCAGGCTGTCGTCTCCCACCTACAGACTACGGCGGACCTCCTACATTCGCTGGGGTTCACTATCAGCGTGCATAAGTCGCACCTGTTTTCCTCTCAGAAGCTCCTTTTTATCTGAGCGGTTCTGGATACAGCGGTGTTTCCGGCTTATCCTCCCGAGCAGCAATTCCAGGATATTCGGTCTATGATTCTACTGTTTCAGCCTCTAGGCTACTGGGCCTCAAGACCTCATGCATAATGCTGGTGGATCATGCCAGGTGGCATATGAGGGTTAAGCAGTGGGACCTGAAGTTCCAGTGGGCACAGCATCAGGGGAATTATTCGGACTGTGTCCAGATCTCGGAGGGCACTGCACTCCAATTGCGGTGGTGGCTAACAAAACAGGATTGGGTCAACAGCAAATCCCTCTTCCTTCCCCAACCCAAGCTCACAGTGGTGACAGATGTGGCCACATGGTAGAGGCGGAAATCAGAGGTCTCTGGTGGAGTCCGGGCTCCACATCAACCTTCTAGAGCTTCGGGCGATTCGTCTTGCACTGAAGGCATTCCTTCCTTCTGTCAAGGGGAGAGTAGTGCAGGTGTTCACAGACCACACCACTGCCATGTGGTACTTCAACAAACAAAGCGGGTGGGGTTGTGGACCCTATGTCAAGAGACTCTCCGTCTTTGGACATGGCTGGAAATCAGGGGGTTCCCTGGTTGTTCACCTCACAGGTTCCCTGAACGCCAGGGCGAACGAACTCAGCCGCAGGTGCATGCTGGATCACGAATGGCATCTTAACTCGGAGGTGGTGCAAGGTGTCTTTTAGCAGTGGGTAGAGCCTTGGTTAGATCGGTTTGCCATCCAAGAGCACTCACAATGTCAGCAGTTCTGCATGTTGGGATTTCCAAGGCGGCACTCGCTCGACGCCGCTTTTCGTTGCGAGTGGAGTTGCTGTTTTCTATACACCTTTCCGCCTATACCACTTCAGAGTGCTGAAGATCTTGCGCGACTGGGCCCAAGTCATTCTTGTGGCTCAGGATTGGGCACGGATAGTCTGGTATCCTGAGCTCTTGAACATGGCCATTGATCTTCCGATCATATTGCCTCTTCGGGAGAGTCTTCTGTCGCAATAGCAGGAGACGATCCCTCACTCGAACCTGTCCAGCCTCCACCTCCTTGCGTGGAGATTGAGCGGCGACCGTTGAAAGCTTTTGACCTTGCTGTCTGTAATGTTATCTTGGCAGCCAGGCGTTCCTCCACTAAAATGGTATATACCTGTGGATGGAAAAAATTTGTGGCATGGTTTGCAGCAAAGGCTGTGGATCCCCTTTCTGCCCCTCTTTCAGAGGTTCTCCTCTTCCTTCTTTCTTTGGCCCAGCAGGGCTCTGCTCTGGGCCCCCTTAAGGGCTATATTTCGGCCTACCTTTGCCTTCCTAATCAGCCTTCTCATTTCAAGTCCCCTATTGTAAGTACATAATTGTCCTCTCAGACTCTTGACTCTCTAGGCTGCTTTTCTGGTTGCCCTCACCTCTGCTCGCAGGGTGATTGAGTTTCAGGCTCTTTCTTTTAAACCTCCTTTCCTTGCTGTTCACCCAGACAAGGTGGTCCTCCGAACTAGACCACATTTTCCCCCAAAGTGGTTACCTCTATCCACATAGGACAGACCATCACTTTGCCCACCTTCTTCCTGCCCCCTCATCCTTCCAAGCAGGAGGAGAGATTCCACCATCTGTATCCAAAATGTGTGTTCTCCTTTTATTTGGACCACACTAAACAATTCCGGGTGGCTGATCAACTTCGTTGGCTATGTGGGTGCCAAGAAAGGTCTGGCCGTGCAAAAAACAGACCATCTCTAGATGGGTCATTCTTTGCATGAAGATATGTTATTCCTTGGGCGAAAAAGGAGCGCACTCATTCCACCAGGGCGACGGAAGCCACTACTGCTTTGGGACGTGGAGTCCTCCTCAGTGACATCTGCCAGGCAGCGACGTGGGCAGCACTGCACATGTTCACTAAGCATTACTGTCTGGATACGAGATTCCAGAGAGACTGCTTCTTTGGCAGTTCAGTTCTCCAGGACTTTCTGGTGTGAACTTGGTTCGCAGACCCACCTCCGGGGTTGGTATTGCTGGGCTATCTATTCTAAGGTAAGGAATCTAGAACTAATAGTCTTTCAGATGAACAAGTTACTTACCTTCGGTAACGATAGATCTGTAAGAGACATATATTAGTTATAGATTCTCCCCCTTCTGCGAACTGACTTCTAGAGTAATGTACTCCCTTTCAGGGCCCTAGTTTTGTGCACCAGTGGTCAGTGTCTTGCATGGCTCTGCGTTTCTGGTGTGGAATACCGTGTAAAAGAACTGATGTCAGTGCACAGGGGCGGCGTCTAAGTAGATACCGCAACGTCACCCCGGCGATCACGATGCTGATGACTAACGTGGAGTCGACCAACTCCACCTACCGACGTGCAGAGGTACTGCTGAGAAAAAAATCTCCGGATCCAGTCTGACGCCTGGGGGTAATTCTAAGGTAAAGAATCTATAACTAATATATGTCTCTTACAGATAGATCATTACCGAAGGTAAGTAATTTGTTCGTCAATGTCTTTCAGCCATTTTAGCCATGTTGTACAGCAGCATGGCTAAAAGTTCTTAAAAAGCATAGTGCCATGATGTGAACAATTAAGAAGCAGCACAACAGGAAGAAGAAATATTAAAAGAATCAACATGGCGGGTAGAAGTAAAAAAGAAAAATAGTACCTCGGTGTGGGCAGCGAAAGGATCGTAATTTAAGTTGAAGCGATCAGTACTTGCTGAGAAGAGGAAGTGAAGCCGGCATTCGCTGATCAATTAGGAGGCAGAAAAATGTCAATGAAGCCCACAAATGATATTCAGTGGGCGGGCTCCAAGTCCCTTGTAGAAAAATCTGTCGTAAGCAAGAGCTCATGCACTGTTGCAGGCGAGACCTAAAAAGTGTAAGAAGGGAAAGGAGAGGGGCAAACAGGAAGAAACAAACTAATATCACGGTGAGGCAAACAACTGCTCATAGTGTCAGTGATTGTCCCTCAGTACAGCACCTGCAGAACTTCCTTTACAAAACAGAAATTGAAATTTATAAAAACCTTTAAACACTCCACAGATCAACAAGGGATGATACAGTGCATTATATTTGGTGAGTTTAGATATTTGTACTTATATATTTCAAGCAGATACGCCCTCCTGCTCTTGTAAGAAGTTTCCTTAGGCGAATTGATCCTGAAGATTTTCCCAGCTGGCGTTTAGGCGGTTTTGCCTGCAGACGTGTTGACAGCATCACCAGAAAAGATGTAGAAACTCGAAAAAAGTGCCAACTGTGCAGACGTCAACTCCTCTTATTTTCACACAGATTTCATGCCAAGATTTGAAGCTGTGTTTTTGCTCAATATTTATTCCTTCCTCTCTTGGAACTGTGACCACATTTCAGTCAAATAAGTGTTGCTTCTTAAGTTCACAGGGGTTCAAACTTTGCTGGACTGCAAATAGATCCAGTTGTCTGACAATTATGTTTGCGATTGATGTCTGGGATGTCACAATATAATTTGCTTGGTTGCAGACAAAAGCACTAGTAGTGTAAAAAGAATAACAACTTGCACTGAGTGGAGAAGAGGTCACTGTTTAGAGGATACAGTTTTAATTTCCGAACTACTGGAGTCTGCTCCATTCAAGGTACGAAAGACACCAGATGCATTGGGCACCAGTCTTGTTCCTTCCAGAGTAAATCTGTTTTTCAGAAGTCACTGTCAAGTAAGGAGACTCTGCTGCGCTTCTCTCGGTGCTGGAGAAGGTTAGACTTAAACTGGAGATCTGTCTCCCCGCTACAGCATTAAATACAGTGCACATGGAGGCCTTTCTGCTCACTATATTCTAATTTTTGCTTACCACCATTGAACCCTAGCATACCTTCGCGAGAAACAAGAATGTGTGACTGTAGCAACTTGGGTCAGCACAGTGGTCACCCAGGCAGGTTTAGCTTTGGGCTGGAGATTGATATGGGTGTGGAAGGGAGCAGTATGTTTCGTTCTCCGCTTTGGACCACTCTTCACCAAAGACGTAACTCATAGTCATGTCCATCTAACAAAGCAAGGGACCCAGTGTTCTTCCTACTTTAATTTGGCTCATCATAGCCACTTGTCGGGAGCCACATCCGACAATCTTAAAGAAATCTGCTGCATTTGTTAAAACCATTGACAAACTTTTTGAACCTTAAATCCTTGCCAGAGGTTGCAATTCATGGACATTCTGGGCACCTTGGATGTGAAAGCCATTCCTGCTCCTTGTACGGTGCAGTGTCTCTCAATGAAGACCACTCTTATTCCGCAAAATATGGGTTTGGAGGCTTTGGGATATTGAGGTTTTGTGTCCTCTGATGCAGGTAACGTGAGCAGATTTAGTTGAACATATGAAATGTAGATGAATGGATAAATTACTGGAGAAATTTAAAAAATGGCGGCATCCCAAAGAGGTCAACCTCTTTGCAAAGAAGTTTAGTAAGTATTCTCTCTTTCTGTAATCTCCTCTGTGTGCTTTGAGGGACACTTTCAGTCTTGGTGTGGAACTACATTGATATTATCCTTCCCTGCTGAGCCATTCAGTGTTTTTTTTCCTTTTTTTTTAGAATATAATTACATACAACCTCTGTAGTGATAAGGTGGTTTTTAAGGATGCTGATTGGATGGAATTGTAGGTAGATTCTGATGTTTATCCCGGATCATTTGTCTATGGCTTCCAAGAACTGTAAAAGGTTTACAAAACTGTTCACGTCCAGGGTTCCTCTTACTGTCTAGGTTTTGTTCGCAGAAATTGTCAGTTTCCAAATTGTTTGGGCTAATTCGGTCTGCATAGTGTATTTTCTGCCCTCTTCACATCTCTGTAGCGATATATGCTGTGGATCTTGTATCAAATCGTGTTTGTTTCCTTGATCTTTCAAGTTTTTATCAAACTGTAAATTTTCCTTATTAAAGTGCAAAGTCCTTCAGCCATCCAAAGTATGTTCACTATCCCATTAGAGCCTTAGTGATTGAAACCTATGGTAATGCTTGAAAAGGCACTATGAGAGAACGTCCCTACAGATGTAATGTCCACAACATGTCAGGAGCACGAGTAGTATTCGCAACAAAACTGATGGAGGACTTTCAAAATGTATTCGTGCCTGTGATGAGCATATTCTCTAATCTTCTGCTCTTGGTGTCCAGACTTTGTGTTGGCTTCCTTTTGTGTGTAAATTAATGACAAATTATCTATGAAGTGTATGGCAGTGGCCAAGTATGCAGTATTTTCTGGCATAGAAAGAATTGGCAAACTTCTGGTATCTGTTTTTCTTTTTCACTTCCAGAAAAACAGTAATCTGTGTCGTAAGGAAAATTACTCCCCAGTTATTGTTACTTTAATACCCGACACAATTGTTAGTGATAAGTGTGTTGGTTGTACAAACCACATCTTAGGAACAAGCTTATAAGATCTTCTTTAGAAAATGAATGTTACTGTATTTAGTTAAGATTGGCATACAATAGGTAGCAAAAAATCTACAATTATTTATGTGAACTAGCGATTTCGATTTGAAAACTTTTATTCCGTTAAATAATTCACCCATATAAGCAATACAGTCATAAAAACAATCTATAATAAAATCACAAGAATATGAAACAGTGGGATTGAATGTGCAAACGCATCAAAGTTCGTAAACATAATATTCCAAGTACAAAAATGCGAGTGCATAATTCACAAAGTCCCTAGCGTTTTACATGAATATATATGGTCAAAATTCAAAAGTGCAAGTGCAGAAAATGACATAATACCCTTTAAGAATCATGCATTCGGTTATCAAAAATAATAGCTTTCTTAGTACTAATAGATTTCAGAAGAAATGTAGCTACATAAAAACACAGTTATGGATCATCTAATCTGAAAAGCAACTTTGTGGCTTCTTTAATAGATCTTGTATTGTGGTATAAGAGAGGTTTTAATAAAATTTCCTAAGATGAGAATAAAATGTACAAAATAATAACATATTGCAGCAGCTTTTTCGAGAAACTCGGTCACATGGGCATGGGTGAGCAGAACACTGTTTCATAACTGCGAAGTTAACAAGATGGTGTATAATACCCAATCTTAAACGTGTCAACACAAATCGGTGTGATGCTCTGTCACGACTGACAAATAAGTTTGGAAACACATTACAAGATCCAGTTGCAAATAAGAGGAGAGTTGATTGGTTCTTAGTAACACAGGAACACGCCTCTATTTTGTTGGCTAGCAAGGTTGATTTTATCTCTGTTCTAGCAACAGAGACTGTACACCCGGGGTCCAGTCGGATATCACAATTAAATAAAAATGTAAACCAATAACTAATATAATTAAGCCAGGGTATTGTTAGACAGTTCTCCAGTTTGAGGCTGTCCTGTATTATGGATTGAGTAAACAATGTCTCCTCTTTTGACCACTACTAACCTGCATTTGCCGCCACCGCCACGAGAGTTATTTGGGCAGACAGCAGCAGGCGCGAAGGAACGCTGACATCTCCGCCGCCACCGCCAAGAGTCCCTGGACACCGGACTCCGCGCCGCCGCTCCGGGAGACCACAAATCCCGGCAGGCCTCGCGGCGGCGCGTTTGCAGTGACGCGGGTCGTCGTGCTGCTGAGGGCGCCAGAGCCCTTGAAAGGGAGGAGAGCCCCGGCAGAGCGGGGGGAATCACTACTAACCTGCATTTGCCGCCACCGCCACGAGAGTCATTTGGGCAGACAGCAGCAGGCGCGAAGGAACGCTGACATCGCCGCCGCCACCGCCAAGAGTCCCTGGACACCGGACTCCGCGCCGCCGCTCCGGGAGACCACAAATCCCGGCAGGCCTCGTGGCGGCGTGTTTGCAGTGACGCGGGTCGTCGCGCTGCTGAGGGCGCCAGAGCCCTTGAAAGGGAGGAGAGCCCCGGCAGAGCGGGGGGAATCACTACTAACCTGCATTTGCCGCCACCGCCACGAGAGTCATTTGGGCAGACAGCAGCAGGCGCGAAGGAACGCTGACATCTCCGCCGCCACCGCCAAGAGTCCCTGGACACCGGACTCCGCGCCGCCGCTCCGGGAGACCACAAATCCCGGCAGGCCTCGCGGCGGCGCGTTTGCAGTGATGCGGGTCGTCGCGCTGCTGAGGGCGCCAGAGCCCTTGAAAGGGAGGAGAGCCCCCGCGTCGCGGGACGCCCGGGGCGAAGCCCGGGCAAAGGGCGGGCCCTCTGAGGCCCGAGGAGCCTGGCCTGTGCCAGACACCCTGCCCGATTGCAAGTAGCCAAAGGACATCGAGACTGCATAACTGTAAGTTGGCTAAATCTTGCTGTAACATACCATTGTGAGCCCCTGAGTTCCTGTTGTACTGAGATTGGTACTGGTTATTGGCCATAAGCATATCCTGCTGTATAGTGGGTTATTTATTGGGCTTGCCATGAACCACCCAGAGACCAGAAGCATGGCAGCCGCTGGGGCAAAGAAACTAACTGGTACCTTAGATGATTTTATAGTACGCACACATGCCCTCATTGATGAAGGGATCATACTGATGGATAGAAGGGTGTCCCAAGACTTAGCCATGGCAAAGCGTTCCTCTCTGGGCCATATTGCACAAGCTTGCACACCTAACAGTGTATCCGCTCCAAAAACACTCGTAATGGTACATAAGGACCGGGGTTGTGACTTACCAGCCTCGCAGGAAGGCCTGGAGGCAACCCCAAATCTTTCCTTGTTGCTGGAAAATGGCCCGGCTCCAACCGAGAATGAAACTACAGCTAGTACCCTAATTGAAAGGGGGAGGAAGGAGGGGACAATCCCTAAACAAAAGAGTATTAAACAAAAGCCCATTAAAACAACCACTCGAAAAGGGAAAAAACCCCAGACTAGCAAAATCCATGACCCAATTCAGTTGGATCCGATTCCGTTGAATGTGAGCACCAACCTAGATGCTCACTCCAATATTAATGATACCGCAGGTGGGCCCCGGGCAAGTGTGGGCATAACACTAAGCCTGCCAGATGAAACCATTTTGGATAGTAGCTTGGAGGGGATTTTGGAACTAAGTGGGGTAGTTGACAATCAAGCTGAAGGGGGTGAGGACAGTAGTAGCCTAAGCATGGTTAATAATAACATCTTTGCAATGCTAAAAATTCTCTTAGAACCTATTGAGGTTAGGCTACGATGTCTGGAAACAATACTGACTAACATCCATAAAGATATTAGTGCCCCTAGCTTCAATTCGAACAATGAAGTTCCACAAAAGAAACCAACTATGAACAGACCACCCACAGCTGCTAAAAGCAATGTTACCACTAATCTACCTCCAAAACCTACCACTAACCCACCTCCAAAACCCACCACTAATCCACCGCCAAAACCTACACCAACACCTAAAAACCCAACCACAACTGATAAAGTAGTGCCACCCACACAAACTCCCAAGGATAAAGTTAATGTTGAAAAAAGGGAGACACGTAGAAACATACATCTACCGCCAGAAGCCTCACCATACGTTGTGGTCCTTACTGGAGTCCCCCAACCTGATAATAAATCAAATGAAAATAATGGGGGACTTGTAAATAAAACAATACATTGGTTAAATGATAATTACCCTCTCCCACCAGCCTTTAAAAGCAATATCCTTATGGTCGAAAGGGCTCCTTGGGTGGGGTATAATAATAAAAAAAGGACATACGGTGACTGCGTGGTGATAACATTTGAGAATCCCCGCACCGCAGAATTTATCACATCGAGGCCCCCAAGAAATTATGGTTTGTCTATTGTGGCTAGGTCATTATCCTACTTTTACCCTGAGGGTGAACAACCGGATAATAGGTGGAGCTGGACCAGGGACAAACGACACCATGGTGGTAATACTGGTCAGGCCTTTGATAATAACTACCACAACACACAGTGGAATGGGAGGCATGAAGATGGTTGGAATACTGTGAAACACAAAGGGAGGCCTCCTTACTTTTATCCACAAGGTTATGACCCAGGATGGACAGGCAATCTGCAATTTCCTCCGTTTTTCCCCTGTTACAACCGGTTTGATTGTTTGGAAGCAGTGGACTGACTCCCTAAGATCAAGGAAGATGACCGGCTGTTTAACAATTCTGTGGGTTTGGGTTCTATAAGTTGTCTAGGATCTGAGGAAACCCCAGAAATACAGGTGGGGGATGAGTCTATACAAGGGAGTCTGGTCAGAAGACTAGGGGACACTGTAGATATTTCACCTGTAGAAAAAGATTACTGTAAGGTGCTCTTTTGGAACGTGGCTGGGTTAAAACAAAAGATTACCAATCCAACCTGGGATGAGGCCATTACCGACGTGGGAATATTAGCCCTTCAAGAAACTTGGGCCACCACGCCGATACATCTTAATGGCTATAAAACTTACTTTACCCCGGCGGTGGGTGGAGTACACGGGAGACCCAAGGGGGGGTTGATTGTATACATATCTAATCTCCTAGTATACGATAAAATTTCTTTTTCCCCTGGATCCAGTTACTATCAAAAAATAGTGATATACACAAGGAAGGGTCCAAAGATGGTTCTTTTTAATTTTTACAATAACTGTCCAGATAGCATGATTAAGGACGTACTTGACACACTAACCTCTGAAATGCAAGACGAACTTGATAAGAGCAAGAGGGCTGAAGTTATGTTATTATGGGGGGGTGATTTTAATTGCACTCTCTGCAAAAAGGGCCAAAAGGGTATCTGTGGTTTAATGCTGGAACAAGATGTCAACTTGACGCATTTTGAACATACCCTACTAGGCGACTTATTAAATGAGATGATTTTTAATTTCAACTTTGGGTTTTCAAATGAGTTAGCACATCATACAACGCAGGGCTCGACAAATCCACTCGCCCGCTCGCATTTGCGAGGGAGAATGGATGAGGACGAGCTATTTTTAGGTCCTACTCGCCCTTTCTGGCGAGTAGGAAGTCAAACTAACTTTTGTCCTCTGTCTTTGAAAACAGAGCAAAAGTGACAAGATAACATGATTTAAAGGCATTTTTATTGCTCATGAAGGGAAAGAGCAATAAAGATGCCTTTAAATCTTGTTATCTTGTCACTTTTGCTCCGTTTTCAGAGACAGAGGTCAAGTGGGTTGCAGTCAGGTCGAGGGGATTTTCCATGGTACTAGACCAGCAGGACTAGTACAATTTTTCGGATTTGTCGAGCCCTGATACAACGACATTTGCCCCAACTTTTGTTGGGCGGGGTGCCTCATCTATTATCGATTTTAGTTTATGTACACTTAGCTCTGCGAGCAGATTGATTAGAGCAAACATCATGGACTTACCACTGAGTGATCATCTGCCACAGGTATTAAAAATGGAGAACCTATTTGCTGTAGTCGATACTAGAGAATGTCCGAACCAAATGGTCCAGGACGTGAGGTTGGGTGCCCAAAATGGTTACAACCTTAAATGGAGCAGACTGGTCCCGGATGATTTCCTATATAAAATATTGAGTAAATGCATGAGTAGTTTCTCGATCTGTTTAGATGAATACGCAGAGAACTGTGAAATAATAACCCATTTTAATATCATCTCTAGTACAATTAAGGAAGCTTTGTGGGTTGAAAGGAAAAATTCCCTAAAGTCCAATAGGAAATGGTTTGATAGGAACTGCACTAGAGCCTTAACAAAGCTTAGACATGCAATTCATAAAAGACCACGGGACGTAATCCTATTTAGAATTGCAAGGAAGGACTATAATTCAGCATTGAAGGACAGGAAGGCCTCGATAAAAAGGGAGGCTTGGGACAACCTATACGCTGCCTCAAAATCAAAGGATCCGGCTGCTTTTTGGAGGGTCATTAACACCCCCCTTTTACATGAACAAAAAGCACGCTTGGAAATTGCCATCTCAGAAGATGAGTGGGTGGCTCATTTTTCCTCCCTTTATAAGGCTGTGGAACTAACCTCTGTAACAGGCCAGGATGTGGGGTTGCTAAATTTAGATACATCCAGAACTTTGATTGTAACCCTTCCTGAAGTTATAGCGAGCTTGAAGGCAACTAAGGGGGGCAAGGCAGCAGGACCAGACGGTATACCAGCCGACCTCTATAAGGCTAACATCGAATTATGGGGGCCACTGTTAGTTCAGCTCTTCAATGCCGCTCTGGTAAATAGCCCAATTCCTACCTGGTTTACACCGGTAATAGTCCCAATCTTCAAGAAAGGGGACAGGCTAAGTTGTACTTGCTATAGGCCAATTTCCTTATTGGACTCTTCTATAAAAATTTTGGGGAGAGTGATTTTAGCTAAATTGCAAAGCTGGGCCGAGGATAATGGGGTGTTAAGTGATTTCCAATTTGGGTTCCAAAAGGGTTTAGGGACCATAGAGCAAGGTTTGAATCTTTTCACCTTGCAACAGAAGTATATAAAGGTTAAAAAACAACGTCTATACCTCACTTTTGTTGATTTAACATCAGCTTTTGACTGTGTGTCACACACTAAATTATGGTCAATTATGGCCGAATTGGGGGTAGACAACGCCATTATATGTTTTCTGAGAGAGCTTTATTCTGGGGCCACTGCTAGTGTCAGATACGGGAATAATGGTGAATGCAGCAGACAATTTGGGATTGGTCGGGGTGTGCGCCAAGGGTGCGTCCTAGCCCCCTTTTTATTTTTGTTATATATAAATGGAATGGAGAAGCACCTCGTACAGCAGGGCAGAGACATGCCTATGGTGAGAGGTAGGCCTGTCCCTGCACTGATGTACGCTGATGATGCTGTTCTGATGGCACGCACACCAATGGCTTTGCAAACTTTGGTCACAGCCTTTAACACTTTTATGCTTGGTTTAGATTTGAAAATCAATTGTTCTAAAACTTTATCTATGTACTGTGGGTCCAGAACAAGCAAGCACTTGAAGCCAATCTTCATAAACTCCAATCCCCTAGAAAGGACCCCTACCTTCCCTTATCTGGGGATATTGTTCCATGAAAGTGGCTCATGGACTACAGCAATTCATGCTAGATTTTTGTTATTTTCTAAGACCATTATGGCCCTAAAATGCTTTATGAAAAAATTAGGTAAATAACCCATAAAGGAGATTTTAACTGTTTATAATGCGACCTGTATATCTGTAGCCACCTATGGTGCAGGATTATGGGGGTATTCAAATATCAGTACGATTCAAATCATGGAAAACAAGTTTTTATGCCACATTCTGTCCGTACCCCAAAGTACTGCAACGATGATATGCCATGTTGAATTGGGAACACCTTATGTTACCGATACTATTAAAATTCAGCCAGTCCTCCTTTGGCATAGGGTTTGGACAAATGATGAATGTGTTGTCAATCGGGCTATTTTAAAGGATATTATGGCATTGGACAATATCAGTGACTTTAAATGGATAGGCTACGTCAGAAACTTTCTTGAAAAAATAAGTTGCCCCCAATACTTTGAGGACCCACAATCAATGGAATATATATCTAGAAGAGATTTGAAAAATCTGTGTATGGCGTACCTCAAGGAAAAGAGACATATAGAAGAGGCGAGAAAAAAGACTGTTTCTGTCCACCAGGACATTCTATGTGGAGAGAAATTGCAGCCATATCTTTCATTGTACATGTCCAATCACGAACGTTACCTTTTGACCCGTTTTAGATTGAATATTGTTTTTAGGACATTATCGTTCCCCGTGATGAATTGTTGGTCGAAGGATTTATGTCTTTGTCCATGTGATGATGTATCCCAACAATCCGATATACACATATTATTCTTTTGTAAATTTTATACTCTTCCTCGAAAGAAACTTATCATCCCTATCCTCAAGGATTTAAATGTATATAGATGCCGCCTAGCGTTCACAGAGTGCCAGAAAATGGAAACTGTTTTTATGGTTGCCTCAATTGCAGAATTTTTAAAATTAGTTTTTAAGTTCCGTAAATCAATTCAAACGGATTGATCGTTTTTATTGTATAGATGAATTCAATTTTGTTGCTTTCCTTTTTCGTGATTTTAAAAAAAAGTTTACTCTACCTCTTGTAAATTGTACCTTTCATGCTACTTTCATGGTTATCTTGCTTTTTAACCGAATAAAGTATTTTTGAATCTTGAATCTCTCTGACCATATAGATTTCCATAGTAGGAGAGGGCGTGTTGAAGACTGATCTGAAATATATTTGATGCCCACCTCACGATGAATCAATTCCGTAGAGGCAGATGAAGGGACACAAAGCAAACATTTTAAAAACGAGTTTTCAGTTTGTTGTAATATATTACCTTGACAGTGGCCCCAAACATCCGCCCCATAGAGAGCTTCGGTGACACATCCTATCGCGTAAATTGTCAACATATCTTTGATGCGTCGATTGCCCAGTTTGGCCGCAAATCTAAAAATACCGTTTATATTTCTCAGCATCTTAGGACAGGCGTTTTCCTGTTCCTGGGCCCATGACCTATTTCCTGCAAACGTAATGCCCAAGTAACAATGTTTTGACCATCTGAACCTTAGAGCCTTCAATATGATAAGAGCTAGATGTTATAGGGTTCCTACCGCAAGCCAGAAAAAAGTTTTCAATTTATTAATTAAAAGTTTTCTTTTAACAATAAAAGCAGTAAAATTCTCAATAAGACGCTGTAACCCAATGGGGGTACGGGAGAGTAAAACCGCATCATCGGTATATAAAAGGATTGGGACAGGCTTCCCATCCACCCTCTGGGCATCCGACTCGAACAGTTTCAGGGCTGCATCTATTTCATTGATAAACAGTGAAAAAAGTAGCGGAGCAAGGTCGCAGCCCTGTCGGATGCCTCTTTTGATTTAAAAAAAGGGTGGGGGGTAAATTCACCTAAGAGACTGTACCGCACCTTACTTGACAGCTCCCCATATAATCTTGCCAGATAGTATATAATCTCTTTGGGGGCACCCATATCTAACAGTAAGGGCCATAAAATAGAGTTGTCTACCAAATCAAAAGGTCAGCAAAGCATAAATATAAATTTCCCTCCTTAGCTAGAGTGTACTTGCCAATCAAAAGATCCAGGTTGACACACTGCTCTAGTGTGCCAACTCCCTTTCTGAATCCATATTGTACTTGCGTAAGGACTGACTACTCTTGGACCCAGGCTTCTAATCTTGATAGCATGACCCTACTCATGATCTTTATAGACGAGTCCAATAAGTAGATTGGACGGAAATTACAGACATCTGTTTTAACTCCTTTCTTGTTAATTGGTATTATAATTGACTGACCCAATGATAATGGGAATTGGGTCTCGACAGCGGCATTAAAAACTCTGGTTAAAATCGGGGACCATAAGACCATTTCGTTTTTATAAAGGTCTATCGGGACCCCATCGGGTCCCGGTGCCTTACCCCCTTACTACTAATTATACCCTTGGTTACTTCCTCTGTACTAATAAACAGAGGCATTATGGGCCAGTCATCAGAATTTGGATTAGACAAAAGGTGGATAGGACATCTCTATCATATGGATTAAAAAAATGAAAAATGCTCTACCCAAGAATTACAATTGATATAGGAATTAAGTTCTGGTATATGATCGTCTTTCAAAAAGGTGATATTAACAGTATCCCAGAACAGTTTGCTATGTTTGGTGTCAGCTGCCTGGCTTAAATCTTCCCAGGCTATTTCTTGAAGTTCTGATTCTCATTTTTAGGGCTAAAACACATTCCGCCCATAGGGCCTGGATTGTGTCCGGATTTCTTGGGTTACATCCCAGGGCTTGTTTAAGGCGACGCAAAGGCACTGTACAATTATCATCAAACCAGCCCACCTTAGGTTTTTTATTTCCGCGGACTGGTTTAGTCAAAAGGGTCTCCACAGTGCTATTGATCTTAACGAAATTATCAAGCAATAATACTTGGTCAACCTCATCCTCTAAGCAGACTTGGATTTCGTTCTGGCATTGTGAAATAACCTCATACTGGATTTTAGATGGGTACAGACCGGCCCATTTTATACGGACACCATTTGGTCTAATAGGGGAAAAGCAGGGCTGTAAGAGACACTGGTAATATTTTTAAAACCCCAACATAATAAATACAGGGAAATACTATTCTGATCACTGGTTGGTTGATCCGTTATCCAGGGTAGTGAAAATAAATGTGCACTATTACTGGAAACAATAATGTGATCAATATTGGACATTGCATTTCTGCCTGTGAATGTGGGGCGTTTCATATTATGTTCATCAGTAGCACAGTACAGTAATTCTAGATCCAGCTTAGCAAAGACTCAATTTAAAGCCATACTATATTCACAATGGGGGAAATGCATAAAACAATCATCAAAATCCCCCCTCCTAGGCCCACAAACTTTGGTCAAGGATAATGAACATGTTTGAACATTAAAATCACCAACCCAGACAATAATAATCAGTTTCCTAATAGTATTGGTCCATTTCCATGGCGTGTACAATTGAACCACGTAGCGAGTTAAACACATTATTATAAAAGATTATCAAAATTAATTTTTTACCCACGGAGGATACCAGCCACATAATCTGCGCATGAGTGCCCACAATAATAAAACATTTGATTTTACATTTATTCAAGTTGGTAGAAATCACAATCAGAAGGCCACCCTTAGCTCTACCCGAGTGGGAAGCCTGAGCTGGGAGCAATGGGAGGTCAAACACTCTACATAAATTGGATCAATGGACCACGTCTCCTGAAGGCATAAAATGTCATGTCGGGCCAAGATAAAATCAGACCATGATGGTGTACCTATTTTACTTTTAAATCCAGCATTATTCCAGGTTGTAACTTGGTACCCTTTGCCCATGTTCGTTTCGTAAAATTTCTGAGAGGGTACTTCATGCTCCACCTCTTTACTAGTGATAATTAATTCTGCTGAAATACATTCTAAATCACTAGGGGTGGAGGCTGTCCATATTGCATTAGTTGGTAACGTCCCACCTTGCTCTAGCATGAATGGGTCAACCTTTCTAGTAATGTTCTTAGCGTTGGAATTTTCCATTTAGGGGCGTTTGGGTACATATCTTTCCCATGCTACCTGACTGGACTGTATTGGTCCCTCACGTCAATCATTTATATCCAAATTACTCAGAGCCTGGTATCTATTGGCTACTGGGATGGCAAAATTGGGTAGGGGAAAGAACAGTGTGGGGGCTAACAAAGGTCTACAATTATTTATGTGAACTAGCATTTCAGAATGTGTTGTAAAATTAAGTACAGGTTGACATGTACGTTGATACAGACCTGTCTAGATACATGATTATCAAACTTTGTTTACTAAAATCCAACCAAATTCTGCCAGAACCTCTAGGGTACTGTAAACTACTAACATATTAGTATACAGGAGCAGGGAAACAATTCACTCAGAAGTAAAACTTCATGGTATACAGAACTAAACCTTTGTTGAACTTTGACATGTCCTGGCTGTCCTAGGTGAAGAAAACCACATTCGTAAATACATTGCGAGTGGCTCCTGTCTTGATGTGAGCAGTGGCTATACTTCCACAGCCTTTTGTAAAGTGCTCTGATAATTCCGGGTATAGCCAGCGCTATATAAAACTCAAATAAATAAACGTCAACACAATTTAATTTCTATTGAGAACAGACTTCTGTGACCAATTCCAGGTTTAACCCTGGTAGTTGGGCACTCCATGCGAGAGACTACTGACACTCCTGCAAGCAGAACTACTAGCACTGTGCATTTTCGTAGGTGGCGAACAGATCTAACCAAGGTTCTCACCGGAAAGTTTTGCATAGCAGTACCCCTGCAGGTAGGTAGGCGTCCTCTGCGGCTCCGCATCTGTCGTCTGCGTCGTTGGCGCCGTGATGACGTCGCCGGAGTACTTAGACGCCGCCCTAGAGCGCTGACGTCAGTTCTTCTTTTTTCCGCGCCAGCAAGCACCGATCTGGAAAAAGTGGTACCCTTTAGTCATTTTTTTAATAAACTTTTTCGATCCTTTTGATTTGATTTGATTGATTGTGATTTGATTTTAAAACTTATAAAGCGCAAAGAATGCCCGGAGGCATCTTGGCGCTGACACTAAAAAATCAACGTCAGAGCAGAGGCAGGTGTATTAGATGTCTGTTTGAAAGAGCCAGGTTTTTAGAGATTCCCTGAACATGATGAGTTTCGGACTATTTTTGATTGTAATGGATAGGCTGTTCCAGAGTTTAATCACTCTTACCAAGAAACATCTGCCACCCCAACGAACCTGCTTGAATCTGGGTGCTTGCAGCAGCTTCTGATGAACCGATCTGAGATTCCTAGAAGGAGCATAGTACTTTATTCTGGAGGTCAGATAGAGGGGACCTCTACCATGAAGTGCATTAAATGTGATGCAAAGTGCCTTGAAAGCTATTCTTTTCCGGACAGGTAGCCAATGGAGTGCCACCAGTCGCTGGGCCACTGATTCATGCCTAGGAATGTTCAGGATTAATCTGGCCACCGCATTCTGCAAACTTTGGAGCTTGCTCAAATATTGATTTTTGATCCCAAGAAACAGGGTATTGCCACAGTCCAAGAACAACATAAAAAGGGGAGTTCCCAATCTTTAAGAGGACCCAAAAAGGTTCCAGAAGCAAGTAGAAAGCGCCCACACAACTGCTCGAGATTCTCAAGTTATTTATTCACTTATTTATTTTCATAGAAAAATATAACACATTTTAAATAGCACAGTAAGACCTACATTATTGCATAAATAAGAATCAAAGAATGGTACAGCATCAGCCCAGGGACACAAAGAGCAATTAAAATTGCCACACAAATCAATCACTCATTCTATCAAACACCGACTCATTCCCAAACCGTAAACAATCATACCAAACTCAATCAGCTACCATGTGTAATCGGGCAAACACAGAAAGCGCCGACGCGCGTTTCGGAACAGTGCCAATATGGGAAATTCCTTCATCAGGGCGCATATCATCAAAAACACAGGTTGTTCAGGTCTCAATCGAGATCCTATGACGGCACGATGTAGAGCAAGTCCCAATAGTGAATAAGGGCAGGAGAAGCAGATCTGTGGGCGAAAAGGACAGTTCAATATGGGCAGTAAGTACATACAAAATAGTGCCAAGAAATGGTCACAGAAAGGAGCAAGACAAGGTTCATACATGCAAAATCATGCCATACATCCAAATAGAAGTTTAAAAAAGTCTTAAAAACCAGGGATACAAGACCCACACCACTAAGTGAAACGAAAATCCCAGTGTAAAGGAGGAAAATTGATAGCACCTGAGGGTCTGTGAAAATATGTAGATCCCATCTCGAGAGGAAAAAACCATCTACAACAAACATACCCTATGTTTAAGGAGTAGGCTACTCACAACCGGGTATCAACTAGTGAGCGATATAAGGGCCGGGATACCACCGGTATCAGAGCAGAGCGGCAGGGCAGGTACTATGATCGCTGCACCGTAGGGTAAATCTAAGGGAAATGAAAAAAAAAAATATACCAAAAATGGATATCAGTATAAATGGGGGCAGAGCACATAGATGGATTGTTAACATATCGATGGCCCAAGCGGGCCGCCGGGGGGGTTTTGCGCACCCTGTACACTGCCAAAAATAAAAGCAAGGTGACGCTCACCTGAAAAAATACAAGCTGGATCAGGGCGGGTCTGAGTCGGTCAGGCTTCTAGGTGAACCTCGTCCAAAGAGTAAAAGAACGCGAGGTAGCAAACAGAGGCATCATGGCTCAAACATTTTCTCCTAAAAATCGGACAAAAAACAGGCGTAAGGCCATATAAAGAAAGAGAAGGGGTCTACCTCGAAACAGAAGCCCAAAGCCTGCACATGTGTGAAACTATAAGTACCAAAACTCATCCGAGGACCAAGGTTATTCGCAGTATGGCGCTCCTCAAATGTCCGCGGTAAGCGGCTCACTAGGTAACGCAGACAGAATAAACCACAGTATGCATACCTATTCATGAATCGTCAATCTGGCCAAGGAATGAAAGGTGAGCAGTAATTAATCCCGAGAGAATACTGAAAGAAACAGAATGAGATAACAGCTCAGAAGTCTCGTTAAGAGCAGGCAAAATGGTAAAAGCCAGAATAGAAAGGAGCCGCACCTGCTTACCTCGCTAAGTAGTCAGCAACCCTCCTATGGATAACGCTAGGGTCTACCGCCCAGCCCGCCGGGTACAATCAATGACGATCACATAGGCAGATCGGCAATTTTAAATACTCTCGGCACGACATAGTAACGCGGCACACCTGTGTGGGGTGTCCCGGGTCGGTGCCTGATGTTAGAGCAGGAACACTAGACCGCTAACCCCGATCGCACAACAGGGTAGAAAATTGGCGGCCATGTTGCAAAAACGGAGGAGCTCCGGACACGGAGAAAAGTCCGAACCACACCCGACATGTCCAAGAGTGACACCCGAGGCTAATAAATCTCACGAAAGATCGAGATGTCCAAGAAAATAATGAAAGAAGGCCAGTGGCTAAATTAAAGAAAACATCGACATGACTAGAAAAAAAAGGCAAAATAGAAAAAAGACTGGCAGGGCGATAGAAAACCTGCTAGATGTATCCAGTGGAACAATACCACAGACTATAGAGAAAAGATCGCAACCGAAAGTACAGTGCTAGAAAAATAACATACAAAAGGGAAGAATATAACCAAAACAGGTCAATAGATAAAACAGGGTACAAGGAGGCATGATCGAAGAATGGCATTTTCCCACAGAATCTGTTCATTCAACCCCGTGACAGCTGTCTCCAGGGTGAAAATCCAAAAGACTTCTCTTTTGCCTCGAAGGGCACCGGTGTTCCCGTCCTTAGGATTGTGGATTTGTTCAAGAATAAGCCATTTGAGATCCTCAACAGAGTGTCTCAAGGCTTTCCAGTGTGCGACCAATGGTGCACCCATGCGCGAGTTCCTGATACACGATTTATGATCAGAAAAACGTGTTCTGAACTCCCTTCCAGTTTCTCCCACATAGCCTTTGGAGCAGGGGCATAGCAGGAGATGCACAACATTGCTCGTCCTGCAGTTGGTCATTTCTTTTAACTGGAATTTTCTCTTGTCCCATTTCAGTTCCGGAGTGGTAATGACTTGGTCACAGGCATGGCATCCGCCACATCTGTGGCTACCAGTGATAGGATTAGTACCGGTAATACTCCTTTGGTTCAGGGCTGGTGGGTCAGCCAGGGAAGCTCTAACTAACATATTTCGCAAGTTCTTATTGCGAAGGAACGCGAAAATGGGTTTGGCCAGTTTGTCCACAGTCTTGTCCATATTAAGGAGATACCATTGAGAATTAATTATATATCTCAATTTCTTATTAAAGTTGGAGTGTGTAGTCACCATGACAAGTTTAGGATCAATGTTCTTATCCTTGGGTTTCAGAAGAATTTCCCTATCAAAATATTTGGCTCTTTTATAGGAGTCCCTGATAAGTCTCTTAGGGTAACCCCTGTCCAGGAACTTCGTTTTAATATGCCCAACATGGAACTCAAAGTTACACATATCCGTACAGTTCCGGCGGAGCCTGAGGAATTAGCTAAAAGGTATGCTGTTCCTCTGGCTGCGCGGGTGATAGCTGTCATAGAGAAGCAACGTATTCCGGGCTCAGGGTTTAGTGTAAAGGGACACCTCACTGAGGCCATTGTTCGCTTCGATCCACACATCCAGCAATTCAATTTTCGCGGTACTCCTATTAGCACTGAATTTCAAATGTGGATCACAAAGATTTATCCATAGGATAAACTCATCCAATTGTTCTTGCGGGCCTCGCCAAATAAAGAAAATATCGTCTATATAACGATTGTAGTTGGTAACATTTTCAAAAAACGGTGCAACCTCGTAAACATACCTTTCTTCGAAGGCGCCCATGTAGGCGTTAGCTGTACCATTCTTTGATTCTTATATATGAAATAATGTATGTCTTACTGTACTATTTAAAATGTGTTATATTTTTCTATGAAAATAAATAAGTGAATAAATAACTTGAGAATCTCGAGCTGTTCTGTGGGCGCTCTCTACTTGCTTCTGGAACGTTTTTGGGTCCTCTTAAAGATTGGGAACTCCCCTTTTCATGTTGTTCTTGATATATTTTGCCCTGGTGGGTTGTTCCCCCTCCCTTTATCCTCTTTAGGCTTCAGGGTCCCTCTTTTGTTCTTACACCATTGCCATAGTCCAACCTGGATATTGCAAGGGCAATTACCAAGGTCTCGGGGGATTAAAAGCCGGGATCTTTCTGATCGGCTTAAGTATAGCCCACAACCTTGCTGTAAGGACATTGATCTGACTGTCAAAGGTTTACAGATCATCAAAAATCACCCGAGATTTCTGACTATGGAGACCGTTTGGGGATACTCCCCCCAGCTCAGTAGGCCACTATTTAGGCGACCAGCCCAGAGGATTAGTCCCCAAAAATAAAAGCTCTGTTTTGCTGCAGTTTAATTTCAAACAGTTGGATTGCATCCAGCTATTCACCTCTGCCATGCAGGAGTTAAAGCGATCTGCCACCTCGCTTTCATTGTTGGTAATTGACACCACAATTTGTGTGTCATCGGCATAGCGGATTACTGAAAAACCATACTGTAGGAAGGTGGATATCTGACTATGGTTGCCCCCAACTTTTTGCCTGGTGTTTTGCCGGTTTTCGACTTAGTTGGCCTGGGATCCTGCTATTCAGGACCCCGGGCTTCCTCCTCTCTCTGTAAAATGGACTCCATGTACCTTAGGTACATATCTAATTGGATACTGGGTCATAGGTGCACTCAGGGCCTACCAGGGGCTGCAGCATGTATTATGCCACCCCTGGCTGGTCATCCCAATCTGACACAACTGGCTGATCCCAATCTGACACAACTGGCTGATCAATCAGCTGGGGCAAGGTGGTGTAATCACCCTTTGCTTTAGATATAGTATCCCTATATCTAACCCTAAAATGGACACATATCCTCCTATCAGTCACTCCTATGGCAGGCCTTATCAATCCTGAAGGCAGAGTGCTTGGAATTATGTGAGATGGTGCTTTTGCATTAGCTGAACCCGTCTGCAGCTTTTGGAACTAAGTCCTTTAGCTGTTTCCATGATAACGCTATACCATATACTCTTAAGTGCATTATAATCCTCACGGTTATTGCTAACTTTGGTATAGCATTATCAAAACATGTCGAGTAAGGTGTCATACGAATTGGAATACTACCCCCTCGCCAATTCTGGCGACGGGGGTAGCATTCCACCCTTCTAGAGGGACACGACATGCATGTAATTGTGAACCCCGGTTAAAGCTAACACGAGCCTCAGCACCACAAAATGGATGCTGCCACCACAGACACAAGTCTGACCTCCTGCTGCTGGGAGTCCTTCCAGCGAGGGAGGCTTGGACAAAGGGTTTCCTGCCTTGGGAGGTACTAGCACCATCCCAGACGGGATTTTGTGTATTGGGTAGGACAGGGCTGAAAGGAATGAGACATGCCTGGGGCACACAAGGTGTCCCTGTGCATACACCGGTCTAAACCAGTTCCTGGGGCTCTCCAGCCCCAGCTCTGGCGCAAGACCGGACAAAGGACAGGGGGTGTAACCACCACCCTTCCTGGTCCCACCCATAGGAGGGATCTAGTCGTAGTACAGCCCCATTTAGCCGGATAAAGGTAGGAGCTGGTCCCATTCCAAATTAGATTATCCTGAACAACTTTACAAGAAGAAACTCTGGACTTCGCTGTTCTGCTCCACAGAAGACTGAAGAAATCTCCCTTGTGGGCAAGGAGTGTCCACCCTGCAACAGCAGGCACCATCAGGCGTCCAGCGGCTTCACTTTGTCGTCTTTCCTTGAGGATCCAGACTTCAGAGCCCAACGAGACCCGGATTCCCAGACCTCTCCGACCTCTGCATACATCTGCAGCACAGCTGAGACCCGTGGGTGCGACGAGACACGTGGGACCGGCCATCTTGAACTAAAGTGTGCTTCGCTTCCAGCACGACTTCTGAGGTAACCTCGACGAAGTGCTTTGGGGATTGAGAAGCCCCAGCCCAGAGCAGCTCCTGCACCGAAGATCAGCCCTCCAGCCTCCACGAGATCTGCGTGGGGCCCTTCTGCTTGCCTGCTGCTCGACGCGTTGTCTGGTCACTTGACGGCTGGCTTGTGGCCTCCTAGACGACGATCCACGAAATCAACACTGCTGGTCTGGTTGCTCCAGACTGGCTCTTGCTCCCTTCCAAAAGAGGAGCAACCCGGACCCTCCTGGTCCACTCCAGACGCCTTTTCCACTCACCGCGTGGGTTGCCTTTGCCAAGGCCTGTTAGCTCCGAAACTGGATCCGACACCGCCGACAGCGAGAGCCTGCGTGGGACAGCTCGTGCCTCCATCCTGGTCGTCAAAGACACCGCCTGGTCCACGTGGCTGCAGAGACAAGCGTCCGCTCTTCACCTGATCGCAGCGACGACATCTGATTCCACTCCTGGTTCCACTCCAGTCACTGGCTAGTGACTTTGAGCATTGTCCCCTCTGCTTTCAGGTCTTCAACATCTCAGATCCACCCTTGGATCGCACCGGACATCTTCCTCCTGGTCGCCTGCAGCATCTTTCTTCAAGGCTCCATAGACTTCGATGCGGAAACCCGACACACTTTGACACCCACGCACCCCGTGGGTGAGGTAACAAGAGCATTTCGGTGCTCAAGGGTAGCTTGACTCTCCTAGTGTCCAGTTCCATTGTCGTTTTAGTCCTATCTAGTCAGGAACGTCCGTTCTCACCTTTTTCTTAAACTGTACTGTCCATAGATGTTTGTACGCATCTCGCGTGTGAGTTCACACTCTGCCCACGCGTTCCGTGGGCCTCCTATTACCTACCTCAAGTTAGTATAGCGTGGTCCCAGCGATCCTAAAGCCTCTGGACAGCTCCATTCCTTCTATCGACTTTCACATTCCATTTACTTAGTATATGGTTTGTCGTGCCCCTAGGGCACCATTGTAATTTGTGCAACTTAAACGTATTTTTCCTAAGAGATTGTCATGTGCTTAGCCCTCTGATCTCATAAAGAGTTCAGAGGTGTATGTTAGTTAATAAATATATTGTTTATTTTCATAACAACCTGTGTGGTGTCCTTTCACTTGGTATTCAAGGGGTTATATGTGGTAAAACAGCTGGCTTCACCTGCCAAAAGAGTTTAGCCTAAGACTGCTTTGTCCATGCTACCATTAGGATAGCTGGTCTATAAGGTTGACTTTACAACCAATCACCATAAGGGTTGTTTGGGCTGATACAAGGTGATCACTAGAACTAGTGAGCATCATATATCGGGCCAACTTCTCAAACATACTGTCTGATCAGAGCAGCTAGAGGGGCCACATATACATTAAAGAGCGTAGGGCTCAAGGAGGAGCCCTGAGGCACTCCACAATACAGATTAAAAATTTGTGAGCTGGTACCTCCTACTTCTACCCTAAAAGATCGTTCAACAAGATAGGATAGAGGAGCCTTAATGAACGGCTGTGAACACCCAGTTCAGATAGTCTCGAGATTAGGATGTTGTGATTGACGGTATCGAAGGCCGCCGATAAGTCTAACAATATCAAGGCGGCCTTCCCGCCTCCATCAAGAGATTGCCTAAGCTCTTCACTAGCAGTGACTAGGGCAGATTCAGTCCCATGTCCTTCTCTAAATCCGTTTTGAGAATGGTCCAACAAATTGTTTGAGGAGATAAAGGTGGAAAGTTGGGTATTAACCCCTTCGACGCTCACGACGAGCTCAGCTCATCATGAGTTACGCCTGTCGTATGCTCATGACGAGCAGAGCTCGTCATGAACCGCGGGTTTTTAAAAACTACAGCGCACAGCGGGAAAACGGCCTGCGCGCATGGGGTTAAGAAGTTTCTCCAGGACCTTTGAGCAGAACGGGAGTCTGGAAATTGGACGATAGTTGTTGGCATCATCTGGGTTCAAATGGGTTTTTTTTTTTGCAGGGGAATCACTGAAGCTCCTTTCCATGCCATTGGTAACTTTCCAAGATGTATAATTTCCCTGAACAAATCTGCTAGCTGCGTACTAAGCTCTTCGGGGCAGAGCTGATAGATTTTGAGGGGACAAGGGTCAGAGGGAGCCCCTGATTTAATTACTTTAATAGTTTGAATGATTTGATCCCTGCTGGGTGGGGTGAAGGAAAAATTTAGAATGTCCATTGAGGGGACAGTATCTACATTAGGCTCAGTGGGAATGTTACAGCATGTTTGATCTGTTTTTCGAGTCGAACGACTCCAACGGTGCCAGTAGGGATGCCCTGGTTCAAACCCTGTGCCGACTGCAGCCGACTGATGTCGGTTACCATCCCCCATCGCCGGTGCCTGTATTGCTTAGGGGCCGACCGCGATGACAAGTCGTGCCCCGACTACCGGGCCTTGAAGTCGAAAGCTAGGCGGGAGCGGTCCCGTAAGCGCCTCGAGCTTCGGCAGTCGGCCCCGCGCCGCTCAAGGTCCCGGTCCAGGAGGAGGTCGAGGGACCAGTCGCGGGACCGGAGTCATCACAGCTCGGCGAGTCTACACCACTCGTCGGGCTCCGAGTCCTCAGGTAAGAGGCACAAGAAGTCGAAGAGACAACATCGCTCTTCTGACTCACCCCGATGCTCGCGCGACGCGGCCGTGGGTTCGGGCGACACCGCCCACTTGGCTCCACCAGAGCCGCAGGAGTCGTGGCCTGCTCCATACCCGCCGGTCCCTGGGCAGAACGCGGCGCCGGAGATCGATGCCTTCCTCATGGCCATGAGGTCGCTCGCTCCTCCGTCGGGTTCCGCGGCGCCTTTGGGCCCCGCAGTTCCGAAAGAGAGCCCAAGCGGGCCGGGTGCTTCGCCCCCGGCGCCGTCGGGTTCTTCGGCCCCGGCGCCGTCGGGTGCTTCGGCCCCGGCGCCGTCGGGTGCTTCGCCCCCGGCGCCGTCGGGTTCTTCGGCCCCGGCGCCGTCGGGTGCTTCGGCCCCGGCGCCGTCGGGTGCTTCGGCCCCGGCGCCGTCGGGTGCTTCGGCCCCGGCGCCGTCGGGTGCTTCGGCCCCGGCGCCGTCGGGTGCTTCGGCCCCGGCGCCTCTACTGCCGTTCAATGAGGCCCTAACTGACGTTCTGTTGGGCACTTGGTCCAGGCCCGCTACAGGTCCCCCTGTAGATAAGAACGTGGCCAGACACCACCCGGCCGCGGGCGACCCTAGCTTCCTGCCCACCCCCGAGAGCCTGGTTATCCAGGCCTCTAACTCCCAGACCGCATTCCCGACAGCTCCCCCTGATCGGGAATCCAAAAGGTGTGAACAGTACGAGAAAAAGATGTTCTCACTTAGTTTGGGCTTGCCTTTTGGGCCAATATATCCACTCTCTGTGGGAGACGGTCGCGGACGTGCTGCCACAATGCCTTTATGATGCCCGGGTTAAACTCGCCCTTGCGGAGGGGTGAAATGCGGCACCGTATTCCATTCGATGTGGGCTGGATACCACAGACTCACTGGGCAGGGCGATTGCAACCACGGTGGTGGTTCACCGCAATGCCTGGCTGAGATCCGCCAATTTTTCGTCTGATGTCCAGAACACCCTTATGGACATGCCGTTTGATGGCCGTTCCCTCTTTGGCGACAAGGCAGACAGTGCGCTTGAGCGCTTTAAGGGCTTGAGGGCTATTGCCAAGTCCTTGGGCCGGTCGGCCACGCGCCAGCAAACTGCTGCCTTTCGCTCTTTTCGTGGCCAAGGAAGAGGTACCCCCACACGTCCTGCCAGCCACGGGCCGCAGACTAACATCCAGCGCGGCGTTGGACGTAGTAACCGCCGTGACGATGCCAGGGGACAATGGCGAGGCCAGTCCACATCACACCCTGCCTCAAAGCCTTCCTAGTCCGAGCTTTCAGGCCCATTTAACGCCAGTGGGGGGCAGGGTTCGCCATCACCTCCTCCACTGGCTCAACATCACATCGGACAGGTGGGTGCTGCAAATCGTCCGAAGGGGCTACTCCCTCCCCTTCGAGGCGACCCCTCCTGCCATGCCACCGCAGTTCCACCGCGTGTTGGGGGATCACTTGAAACTTCTGCAAGAGGAAGTTACGGCCCTCTTGGCCAACGGGGCCATCGAGCGCGTTCCTGGGCCAGAAGTAGGGTGTGGTTGTTACTCCCACTACTTTCTGGTTCCAAAGAAGGGCAAAGGGGGCCTACGCCCTATCTTGGACCTGCAGAACGTCAACGGCTTCCTCCGGAAGGAGAAGTTCAAGATGCTGACTTTGGCTCAGGTCTTAGCTGCCCTAGACCCTGGAGAGTGGATGGTAGCGTTGGACTTGCAGGACGCTTATTTCCACATCCCCGTCCTGCCGGCCCACCAGCGTTACCTGCGGTTTACGGTAAGCCACAAGCACTTTCAGTTTACTGTGCTCCCCTTCGGCCTTACCAGTGCTCCTTGGGTGTTCACAAAAGTGATGGTGGTGGTCGCAGCTCATCTGCGCAGATTAGGAGTGTCAGTCTTCCCCCTATCTAGACGACTGGTTGTTGAAGGCGGGCTCACCCCAGACAGTCGTCCGCCACCTCCAGACTACGGCCGACCTCCTGCACCTGCTGGGGTTTTTCATCAATGTGCCGAAGTCACACCTGTGTCCCTCTCAGAAGCTCCTCTTCATCGGAGCGGTTCTAGAATCTGCGCAGTTTCGGGTTTATCCTCCCGAACAGCGGGTTCAGGATATTCAGGCTCTGATTCCGATCTTTCAGCCTTTATCCCGAGTCTCGGTCAGGTTGACGCTGCGGCTTCTGGGGCTGATGGCCTCCTGCTTCCTTCTGGTGCATCACGCCAGGTGGCGGATGCGGGCTCTGCAATGGGACCTGAAGTTTCAGTGGGCCCAGCATCAGGGCAACTTGCCCGACCACGTCTTGATCTTGGAGGGCACTGCAAGACAGTTGCAGTGGTGGCTCATGGACTGCGATTGGGTCAACGGCAGATCCCTACCCCAACCGGAGCACGTAGTTGTGACCGACGCGTCCCTCCTGGGCTGGGGGGGGCCACATGGGAGAGGCGGAGATCAGAGGCCTCTGGTCTCCGGCGGAGTTCCGGCTCCACGTCAACCTTTTGGAGCTGCGGGTGATCCAGCTTGCACTGAAAGCATTCCCCCCCTCTGTCTGGGGGAGTTTAGTGCAGGTGTTCAAGAACAACCCCACCGCCATGTGGTACTCCAACAAACAGGGCAGGGTGGGGTCGTGGACCCTGCCCCAGGAGGCTTTGCGCTTCTGGCAATGGCTAGAACATCAGGGCATGACCCTGGTGGTTCAACACTTGGCAGGTTCCCAGGGCGGACGAACTCGGCCATCGGTGCATGATGGATCACGAATGGTGTCTGAACTCGGATGTGGTGCAAGGTCTCTTTCAGCAGTGGGGAGAGCCTTGGTTAGATCTATTCGCCACAGAAGAGAACGCGCAATGTCATCAGTTCTGCGTGTTGGAATTTCCAAGGCGGCACTCGCTCGGAGACGGTTTTCGTTGTTAGTGTAGTTGCGGTCTGTTGTACGCCTTTCTGCCTATACCACTTCTGCCCAGAGTGCTGAAGAAGATCAGGCGCAACGGGGCCCAAGTCATCCTTGTGGCTCCGGACTAGGCAAGAAGATACTAGTAACCTGAGCTACTCAGCATGTCTGTCGATCCCCCGATTCGTCTGCCACTTCAGGAGGACCTTCTGTCGCAGCAACAGGGGACGGTCCTCCGCCGAACCTGTCCAGTCTCCACCTCCATGCGTGGAGAATGAGCGGCAACAGTTGAGGCCATTTGACTTGCCTCCTGAAGTCTGCGATTTAATTCTTGCAGCCAGGCGCCCTCCACAAAATGGGTGTACGCCTGCAGGTGGAACACATTTGTGGCATGGTGCACAGCAAAGGCTGTGGATCCACTCTCTACCCCCCTTTCTGAGCTTCTCCTCGTTCTTCTTTCTCTTGCCCAGCAGGGCTCTGCTCTGGGCACTATTAAGGGCTACCTCTCTGGCATTTCTGCCTTCTTAAGGCTACCTGATCAGCCCTCTCTGTTCAAGACCCCAGTTGTAAATAGGTTCTTGAAGGGCATCACTCATATGTTCCCCCCTGTTCCTTTCGTGATGTCTCAGTGGGACTTGAATCTTGTTCTGACTTATCTGATGTGCGCTCCCTTCGAGCCACTTCATAACTGTCCTCTTCGTCTTCTCACTCTTAAGACTGCATTCCTGGTTGCCATCACCTCTGCCAGGAGGGTGAGTGAGCTCCAGGCTCTTTCTTCGCAACCTCCTTTCCTTTCTGTCCATCCGAACAAGGTTGTTCTGAGGATGCGTCCCTCCTTTCTGCCCAAGGTAGTCACAGCCTTCCACATCGGGCAGTCCATCACCTTACCCACCTTCTTTCCGCCTCCGCATCCCTCGAAAGAGAAAGAGAGGCTCCACCGTCTGGACCCAAAACGTGCGCTCTCATACTATCTGGACCGCCCACGCCAGTTCCGGGTGGATGACCAACTCTTTGTTGGTTACGTGGGCGCTAAGAAGGGGCGGGCGGTGCACAAACACACCATTTCCCGATGGGTCGTCTTGTCCATCAAGGCTGGTTATTCTCTGGCTAAAAAGGAGCCTCCTGTGGGGCTACGTGCCCATTGCACTCGGGCCAATGCGGCTACTACTGCCCTGGGTCGGGGAGTCCCCTTGCAGGACATCTGTCAGGCAGCTACGTGGGCCTCGCTCCACACGTTCGCTAGATACTATTACCTGGACAGCCAAGACTGGAGAGATGGCTTTTTCGGCCGTTCCGTTCTCCAGGACTTTCTAGTGTGATCATTGGTTCGCAGACCCACCACTGGGGTTGGTATTGCTGGGGTATCTATTCTAAGGTAAGGAATCTAATACTAACCTGTTTCTTTCAGATGCACAAGTTACTTACCTTCGGTAACTATATATCTGTAAGACAACAGTAGTTAGTATTAGATTCCTTACCGCCTCACCCATCCTCCCCGTTCTGCGAACCGATATCTAGGGTTAAGGTTTATCCCTTTCAGGGCCCTAGTTTCATGGCACCAGTGTTGCTTTTTATCATGGCTCTGCGTTTCTGGCGCAGAAAAGCTGTGTATAAAAACTGACGTCAGCGCGCGAGGGCGACGTCTAAGTACTCCGGCGACGTCATCCCGGCGCCGACGACGGACGCGGAGCCGCAGACGACGCCTACCGACGCGCAGGGGTACTGCTACGCAAAACTTTCCGGATCCAGACTGACGCCTGGGGATATTCTAAGGTAAGGAATCTAATACAAACTACTGTTTCTTACAGATATATCGTTACCGAAGGTAAGTAACTTGTGCGTTAATTCAGTCTGGTCAAGAATTATTGAAGATTGGGTTCTGGGCTTACTAGACTACCAACCAGTGTTGGAGTGAGGTTGGGAAAAAGTTTGCGATATTTCATGTATGTGGGAGGGGGGCTGGGGAGGGGGGCTACGTCTTAAATTTGAGATTTGGACACAAAGCTTCTCTGCAGGTCTTTTTAGTGCAGATTTACAGCTGACGTGCAAGTGGTTTTTAAATCTGGTATATTATTTGCAAGAAATACAGCTCTTTTACATATAGGCCCAAGTCTGGGCATTCATATAGGCGGTTTTAAGAAATGTACATTTAGTAATTTGTCTCATTTAAAATCTTTAATTTGTCCTCTGGACAGATTGTGCTAATTGCATGCATTGTATGGCTAATTTTCTGAAGGATCGAGTGTAACTATTATGTTGGTATGTGCAATATTCTTATTCCAGGCTGCCCAAAAGGAGATTATTAGGTAAATTAAGTTTTATCTCTGTATAGCTGAGTCATCTACTAGTCACCTTTTATCAGTCTTTGTTTACTCTATCAAGAAAGCATTTAGTGATTTATGGATTCTGCTGCAATAAGGAAGGCCACAAGAGGACTTCATTTTGAGACTCCTATCCTCTGCCTTCTCAGAATTTCCAATTCTACAGTTTCTTGTTAATTAGAAGTGCTTTAGTCTTTTTGACGCTGCTCTTCATTAAAGTGACACTAGACTTTTTGGATGCAATACGAGGTGCCATATAACTTTTTGAAAACTTGTCCATCACCAGACTCTTGCTATCGCCTTTAGTTGGAGAAGAATAAGTGTTTGGTCTGGTTACATTTGTGTACCAAACAGGGAAACGTGGTATTGTAGGTAAAGTGTGTATATGTGGTCCTGGGCGCTGAACAGCTGCTAAGACTACCAATATTGTGCATAGACTGAACAGTAGCCAAGTCTGGATGTAGACATTTCTTCTAGAAGAGAACCTAATGCTAAAAATGTGTTTACACAGGGCAAGCACATTCATACCCTTTAATAGGGGATGATTTAGATGTAGCTGAGGGAGGTGGAGCCTATGTATTTGTATTTTTTGGTATTTGTAGAGTGCACAGCTACTCAGCTGAGTGTCCCAACGCTAGGAGAATGTGACGGGCTGAATATGCATCACAGTGCAACGCTATTGCTGAAACAACAAGGTCTTGAAGGCCTTCCTGAAAGGGAGGAGAGCATGCGTCTGTCTCAAAGTGAGCAGCATGCCGTTCCAAAGTTTGGCAACTTGTGCCTGAAAAGATCGTCGTCCTATTCGAGAACGAAAGAACACAGGGGTGTTTACTAGCGACAGGGACGAGGATGATAGAGCTGGACTCTTTTACTGAGATAGGGGGCTCCAGTGCCATGTAGGGCCTTAAAGGCCAATACAATGGCCTTGAAGTGGATCCTCTTGTGGATCAGGAGCCAATGAAGAGAGCTCAAGCCGGAAGACATCCGCGTCCTGGGGCCAAGTAGAATAGCCCTTGCTGCGGCATTTTGGACCACCTGGAGGCGGGTGAGGAGGTAATCTGGTAGTCCAAGGTGCAATATATTTACATAATCCAACCTAGATCCAATCAGGGCCTGAACCACTGTCTTCCTGTGGGGGACCTGGAGAAAGGGCAGGAACTGTTTCAGCATTTTCAGGAATCCAAAACATTGTCTGGCTACCTCATGAATTTGAGATTTCATATTTAGTGAGTCATCCATTTTCCCCCGGAGTTTTTAACTGACCTGACCGGGGTAGTAGGTGGATACATGTCGTGTGGCCACCAACGGCGCCATATACTGCGGTGCAGGCCAAAGAAAATAATTTCCGATTTTATCGGAATTGCATTTCAATTGATTAAGCTGTAACGAGGCAAACACCTTTGATTTGAGCTGCATATTCACCGCGTGAACAGGTCCTATGTTATGAAAAACACCTTTGATAAACAGGAATGGATCTCTTCGTCATTAAAATCAGTGTCCTTGTCACAAGTGAAGAGCAAATGCGTGTCGTCAGCATACAACACTATTTTTGCTCCATGAGACTCAGCCAGATTTGCCAGAGGGGACATGTAAATATGAAACAATGTAGGGCTGAGAACCGACCCCCAAGGGACTCCCACCTTAAAGGGGGGAATGGGAGCCGAAAAAAATGCGGAGCCCAGACTGTCTGTTGGCGGTCAGATAGAAAGAAGGCAAAACACTTGAGTACCGTCCCCTCGAAACCAGACTGAGTAGGAAGTGATCATGAGGGACGGTATCAAAGGCCGCTGACTGATCCAATAAAATCAGCATGGCCTTGCCACCCCTATCAAGGACGTCTTTTATGGACTCCGAGATTTCAAGGAGCGCCATTTCAGTGCTGAAATTTGGCCAGAAACCCGATTGACTGTGATGAAGTATGTTGTTAGATTCTACAAACGTGGTGGTAACCGCATTAACATATTTTTCCAACGTTTTAGAAAAGAATGGTAAGAGCGAATATAGGCCTATATTTGGAAGCTATATCTGGGTTCAAGGTTGGCTTTTTCAGGAGGGGGAGTAGTGCGCCTTCTTCCACCTAGTCGGGACAAGCCCCAGCTGTAGAGACACATTCAGAATCTGATTGATTACTCGGTTGATGAACGCAGCTATTGATGCTAGGGTGGAAGCAGGACATGGATCCGAGGGAGCCCCCGACTTCAAAGTTTTCATGATTTTCAGCTGAGGTTGCCAAGGAGAGAGGGGGAATTCAGAAAGGGAGGGAGCCCTCGTCCGAGGGAGGGGACAGGATATCTCAGTGTCTTGTCCAGGAGCCAGGGGGAGGGTAGCAAAAGCGTCCTGGGTTTGCAGAATGACAAAACCTCTTGGAAAGATTGTTTGGGACTTCGGCCTAAGGCGCAAAAGACTGCTGGCATCCTGTCTTTACATGACAGCACCCTATTCAGTTCCCACATAGATGAAGAGAATAAAAACTGGTTCAGAAACAGAACGTTCAGTGAGTCTGGAACCAGCTTTCACATAAGCCCTAAGGACCTATTTCTCAAATGAGGCCTTCTTCTGAAGTTAAATCGTTTTTGGAAACCCCCACACCACTGCAAAAGGTAAGCTGGCTCCCCTCTGCCACATTACTGATAGTCAAGACTTTCGTACAAAGAATAGGGTCTCTGTTGTCTTGGCCTTCTGCCAAGGTAGCCATTCTCCAGCAGTAGGTAACGCTTTGCTTGTCGTACTCCAACATTCAAGTGTAACAAAGCTGAAGCAATGCAACAAGCAAACACTCAGTGTAACTTATAAATGAAACCAATGTATCCATACTACTTGCAGCCACTACTGATCAATCAATCAACAATCACTGCTGTTTGGATTCGAAGTGGAACAATGGTTTCTGATGGGACATGTCAGCCTGTTTCATTAGTAATTCTCACCATGTGATAAGGGTTTCTCTGCTACTGTAACAGTGTATGCTGGGTTTCTGAATCTGGGCCGAATTACTTATTGGAAAAGGCATACGACTTTTCTGTTTAAAAACAAAAAGTCGCAAGAGTTGTTTTACTTTGACTCCAGACGAAATGACCCCCTTCCTGTCATTGAAGTGGCTTCTTATGTTTGATTGGATGCATCGATTATGGTTCCCTCCGACGCTAGCTCTATAAAGTGTCACATAACTTTTTCTCATGGTGGTTTTATGTTTTTTTTTCTTGCTTTTTCATGTGTTGCAGTGTAGCATCACAGAACATCAGTTGAAACCCACATCTGTAGGTAGGAACCGGTTACTGACAGTTCCTGATGTTCTACGATACCTGTTTTCAGAAAAGAATCCTGCCAGTGACTCTATTAAATTTTCTTTACATTAGGCCATGTATGCAGCAATGATTTTGTCTTATATTGCTTTAGTACATAGTTTATCTGTGCTTTGTGTTTTGGTCCTAACCCCTCCTTCCTTTGTGGTTTGCAGGACCATAACTTGGACTGGTTCCCTAGGATGCGAGCCATGTCCCTTGTGAACATTGATTCCGAAGGAGAGCAAAACGAGCTGAGGAACCTGCAGGAGAAGCTGGAGTCGACCATGAGACTGGTAATCAATCTCTCAAGTCAGCTGTCAGAGCTCAAGGACCAGGTGAGGACCTCTCAAGATAAAGGAAGAATGCCTGCGTTCTCTAGTTACTGTGAAGCATTGTAGTTTGGTCGCCTGCCTTATGTTAATGACTGTGCATTTAAAGACTGATTGTGGCACCTGGAGTACCTAATTGCATGCTTGTTCTTCATCTAATCTTAACCCCTTCGATGCTGATGACAAGCTCAGCTCGTCATCAGCCACGGGGGGCGTGTTCCGGATGACGAGCTGAGCTCGTCATCTAACGCGGCTTTTTGAAAAAAGCAGCGTAGCGCAAAAATTACCGCTGCAGCGATGAGGTTAACTAATTTCCACCACCTCGAGATCTTTCTTATGGCGTTAGAGCTAATTAGGTTGATGTGCTCATAAAGAGTATGGTAATGTGCTGTTTAGTACTCAGTGGACGTCTCCCCTATGGTGGATGCCGAGGGAGATTACTTTGAAAGCTAATACTGTTTTGAGTTTTTGCTATAAGCCAGTGTTTTTTTTTTTTTATTGATGCTGCATTTCACTGACAACCTCCTCGATTAGGTAGCTTTGTCCACGTTCGTGAAAACAGCAGCTCACTATTGAGTTTTGTTAAATTCTCTTGGTGTTTAGTGGTAGAAGAAATGTGAATCCAGCATCTTGGCTATAGTGGTCATTTTCTATAATGGGCTTGAGCGCCAATAATGACTTTTTCATTTTGTTCTTTTCTGAACTGGTGTGATGACGATCAGTTTTTGGACATAATTCCCTTCTCTTCAGCTTGACGATCTGAATCTCAGTGCTGATGTAGCTGAACCTTTCTAGAGCTTGCATTAGAATATCACTTGTCGATGCAGTAATGTATGTGTGAGATGTGACTGAGCTTGGGCAAAGACTTAATTGCTTGTGGAGGTAACCTAAAGCAGTTCTGGTATATGTTTGAATGTTTAGCAGCATCATTGCTTATGTGGTTCCCAGATGGTTTTATATGATAAAACCTGAAAGTTTGTTACAAACTTCACCTCACAGGAATAGGGCTTGGTTCTGCATGTCAAGCCATGGAAATGACTGCTCAGTAGGTTAGCTTTGATAATTTCTGTTGTAAGTTTATTTACAGTTGTATTTATTTGAATCTAGACAGGCATAGCCGTCAACCATTGAACATTGCCAACAGACCTTCCCTCTGTTGGGCTTGAATTGCTTTTGCAGAGTTTGGTATCTAGTCCATGAATTTGTCAGTGCAGTTGTTGGTATTTTGATATTATCCATCAAGCATCTTGTGTGTTTTACAAGGCCAGACACAGAGGGGCTCCTCGGCCTGAACATTCTTCTGGATCTTTCTTACTGTGTAGCTTCTTTGTCCATGGAGTAGATGGATATTTGTGCAACAAAGTGTTGACTCTGAGATGTGCTCCATCACTTAAAGCAATAATCCTTAGCGTGCAGTATGAAAGCCTTGAATGCCCAAGATGTTTCTCTTGCAGTCTGTAAACTTAGCACGAGGCCAGGCTTGTAACATTTCATCTTGAATCATTGGGTGTCTGCCAATGGCAACCCTCTTTGAGCCTTGATCCCTTGTAGTACGCTAACCTCTCCAGTGTGTGCCCTGCTATGGGTTCCAGTGCAGACGTTCGGCTCTCTTGACTTGTATCTCCTGTTCAAGCATTTCTCTGAAAACAACAAAAGGGACTTTTCGATGAGTCAGATGTTTGGGGCTGTAATGGCTGCTAACCCACAACGTGGATAGGAAAGGCGTAGTATTTATTTTCCAGACTGCCAGAGCACTGCTAAAGGTGGTGGCATCCTCAAAAATCTTTGTTTGACTAGTACTGCTTGACAGTTTCTCAAACTCACTTTGTTGGCAGGTTTGAGGTGCGCCTCATCTGTGACCGTACCTTTGCCCTTAAATACAGACTTACTTCAATGCTTGTGCAAGAACTTTGAGGCATAGATTCCGAGTTGACTGATATTTAGTTTTAAAACCTGTAGGTTGTCCTCTTCTGTCCGTTTGCAGTGTGTGTTTTGTAAAACTCCTAAACCACACTAAAGGCAAAACAGCTGTGACACTTCTGGAGTAAAGTTATACAGCTTGAGTTTTTCGGATTCCCTTATGATGCTTCACATGTAGAATATGATGTCCCAGAGACACATCCCTTCTTCTCTGCTACTGCATTTCCAAACCATGGCGTCTCAGAGTATCATCTGCCTGGTTCTGATGTATCACAGAAAAGAAGCATCTCTGGCATCTCTTGGATGTATCATTCAGTATGCACACTGTGCCGTATAACTGAAAAAAGGCTGTGGTTCTTCCACTTCAGAAAAAAACTAATATCAGCCCTGAGAAACTGGAAAATCTCTGCCCTATCTCGCTGTTACCGTATCTGGTGAAAGTGGCAGAGAAGGCTGCAAATATACAGCTCATGGCCCATGTGGAAGAAGCCAATCTTCTCCACCCCACGCAATTTGGATTTCGGTCACTTCACTCTACGGAGTCAGCTCTACTAATGGCCACGGAGGCCATTAGGCAGGGAGCAGATGAGGGGCAAACAATGGCTCTCATCCTTTTGGACCAGAGCGCCGCTTTTAACACTGTAGCACATTACACCTTGCTACAGTGTCTGAACAAGGGCGGTGTCTCAGGCGCGGCGCTAAAATGGATACAAGCATTCCTGATGGAACGTAGCTTTCAGGTTAGACAGGGCGCCCACTACTCCAAAGCTATGAAACTCGATCAGGGTGTGCCTCAGGGCTCTGCCCTGAGCCCCATCCTATTTAACCTATATGTATCTCCAGTGGTGAGTATAGTGGAGGGTTTTGGAATCAGGATTGTCTCATATGCCGATGACACGCAGCTGGTCATCTCTCTATCGCGGGCACCGGGTCTGGCGGCATCCAACTTCAGAGCATGCATGCAGGAGCTTGCCTCCTGGATGGCCAGCAACTGCCTGAGGTTGAATGATAGCAAGACGGAGGTGCTCGTGGTGGGGGTGTGCCGTCTGTGTGGTCATCGGCATGGTGGCCGTCTTGCTTAGGTCCTACACCTATGCCGTGGTCCCAGGCTAAGAACCTGGGTGTATGGGTAGACACTGATCTCACATTTGAACCTCATATCAGACGTGAGGTGGGGACTTGCTTTGGTGTCCTGAAAGGTCTACGCAAAACTATGGACCTCCTTCCGATAGAAGCCAGGAAGACGCTAGTGCATGCACTTGTTACTTCACGTTTAGATTATGGTAACATACTGTATCTGGGTGCCAAGGTCAAAAGTCTTAACTGGCTTCAGGTGATGCAAAATGCGGCGGCTCGGTTGGTCCTTAGGCAACCGAGAAGGGCTACTTCCAAAAAGGCCTTGGACGCTCTTCACTGGCTTCTTGTCAGGAAGAGAATTGTGTTTAAGGCCCTTTGCACATGCCACCGCATTACCCAAGGCATTGGTCCTAGGTACCTGCAGAGTCTCATTACTGTCTACAGGCCTGTACGGTCCCTTAGATCTAGTGGGGCTGGCCTGCTGGTTGTCCCTAAAGTCAAGAGGGCCAGGATGGGTGGCATATCTTATCGGCTCTTGGCGGCCAGGAGCTGGAATAAACTCCCTCTCGAGCTTCGGTTGGAACCCTCTGAGACCAGGTTTAGAAGAGAGCTTAAAACACACTTGTTCCTTCATTGATAGGCCTGGGCGTCTTTAGTCTGGGCATGGGGCTCTAGGATCTTTCACTTACTACAGCGCGGGGACACGCCGGTGGGCGTAACCAGGCGCTTTATAAGCTTCCTTATTATTATTATCTATCTGCTACACTGTTGCAACTGTACTTCAAGGTTATTGGAACCCTAGAGCTGAGGTGCATCTATCTGCTGTTCTGTGAGGTAGTCTTGGTTCCTCGGCTGAACCTTAGAGAATCACATTTACTGATTCACAACCCCCAGATCTTGGGAGCCAGAGGAAGATCTGAACACTACCTTCTCCTGTAAAATCTAGACCATAGATCCTGAGTGATGCATCTCTCTGCGCCCCTATCAATACTCCCTCTATAGGGCACCAGAGCACCAACCGTTGGATATGTGGATTTCCAGAACCATGAACTCCCATGAGGCTCACCTGTGCTACCCTACTGCCCTTAAGGTCGGCATGTTCTCCCAGAGGTGATTCTCTTGCCACCTCGTAGCACCTTTACACCCAGAACATTCATTGCCAAAAGATGCACCTCCCTTTTGTGCTTGTGCTTCACAACCACAGCATCGAGTCCAGGAGCATCAACTCTGACTGCAAGTACACCTATTTTTTATTTCTTTATTGGCATTTTTAATCTAGAATATAGTAAAGGATACAGTACGAAACAGTCATGTAGTAGGTCAACGAACACATCCCTGTATATTGACATGAGATAACGTTTGGTAGCAGATCATAAAATGCTATGGGCGTCACAGCAAGGTAACAATTAAAAGAAAATATGGGAAGGATTTTACCATAATCTGTCTCTCGTAGAGGAGTAGCCAATGTATGCATCCTAACTTAGAACAAAAAAAAGTCAATAACATCACAATCTGCCTGGCTGGCACTTCCCATAACGGCGAACAGGAAATGTGGAGACATGAGTGGCAGGCTTTTATCACTACAGGAGGGGCAGAGACTGACAGGTGTTCCAGGGGAAACAAGGGAGGGGGGAAGAACCCAGATGTTTTCCCGCCCGGGGGGGGGAGCTGCCTTCATTGTCTATAAACCAAGCATGTGTGGTTCAATCGATCATTCAGTCCGCCATCTAGGTACCCAACAGACTCCACATTGCAGGCTCCTCAGCACGAGAAGGGACAGGTGCAGGCTGTCAAACAACTTGAGAGCATAAGTGTCCGAACCGTGGCTGCTCCATCTCCCCCAGTGTTTTATGATCACGTTATTACACTTGCCTCTGCTAAGGCCCATTTCAGTCACCTATAGCCAGTTCCAAATCATGGGTGGGTAAAAGGCCTTCCTGTTCATGGCAATCAAGCGCTTTAAGAGGACCAAGGCCAGATCAACAAACTTCAGGTAGTGTTTATTATGTTTAGTGTGTAGGGTAATCCCTAAAAGGCAAACGAGTGGGTCCGAAGGCAGCTGGACATCGATCACTGATGAAACCTGTGCTAACACCTGGGTCCAAGTGGGCATCAGCAGGGGGCACTCCCAAACAATATGCATAAACGTAGCGTCCATGTGGCCACATCTTGGGCATGCAGGGGAGGCGGTATGGTGTGAGGAATGTTTGATGCAAAATAAATTGTGGAAATTTTAGATGGGCATTACAGAAAACTCGCTTTACCCGCTCTAGAGCCATGGCCTACTGCTTGGAGGTTAATTCTGTGCTGAGGAAACCCTTCCATGTGAGTTTGGCTCGGGTTGACAGGTCCAGGCTTGCAACCTGTAGAGCTGCATATAGTACAGAGAACGCCAGGCAGCCAAGCCCATGTGTCAAGAAGTATGGCAGTTCCAGGTGCTGTGATGGCCACATACCCCCCCCCCCCCCAAAATGTTAAATGTTTTTATTAACATTTTCACATTTTTCATGTACACATTAAGCTCATATTTTTTTATCACATTTGTAACATTCAAATAATACATGTTGATATCCGAAATTTACGTATCTGAAAGAGACACGTTAGTGATAGATTCCTTACCTTAGAATATCCCCAGGCGTCAGACTGGATCCGGAAACTTTTGCGTAGCAGTACCCTTGCGCGTCGGTAGGCGTCGTCTGCGGCTCCGCCTCCGTCGTGGGTGCCGTGATGATGTCGTCTGAGTACTTAGACGCCGCCTCCGCGTTCTGTCGTCAGTTCTTCTTTTTTCCGCGCCAGCCAGAGCAGATCTGGAAAAAGCAGTAACCCTAGTCAATTTTTGACTAACTTTTTGGGATAATTTTTGATCATTTCTCGAAGTCTTGCGACTCTGATTGGTGCCGTAGGGATGCCTGGTTTCAAGCACTGTGAGGATTGCGACCGGGGGTTCGGGTGACACCGCCCACGCGGCTCCTTCGGAGTCGCGGGCGTCGCGACCCGCCCCACATCCTCCGGTCCCTGGGCGAGACGCGACGCCGGAGGAGATTGAGCGCTTCCTCATGGCCATGAGGTCCCTTTCTCCTCCGACGGGCTCCACGGCGCCTTAGGGCCCAGCGGACCCGTCTGGGGCCCCTAGCGGGTCAGGGACTTCGGCCCCGACGCCGTCGGGTGCTTCGGCCCGGATGCCACCGGCGCATTCGGGCCGGCGCCACGGGGCCCCACAGTCCCGACACCGGCGGCGCCTTCGGGCCCGGCGCCGCAAGGTCAAGCGGTCCCGGCGCCTTCGGGCCCGGTGTCGCAGAACCCCACTGGACCTTCTTCGGGCTCTGGATCATCACTGGTGGACCGTACGACACCCCCCGGCGTCGGTCCGTCTGGTGTCACCTCCGGCGCCGTCCTCTGGCGGCGCCGGCCCCGATGCCTCCTTCGCTCCTGTTCCGGCGTCGGAACGGCGCCGCTGGGCGCCGCTTTCGACAGCGTTTGGAGATTTTCACTTCTACGAACAGGCTCCATTGATTGACAACCCTGAGTATCAGGAGATGGGTGATGAGGATTGGGAGGGGTCTGAAAATCCTCTGACCAAGGAGTGTCAGTCTCATCAGGACTGGGCTGGAGACCTTGGGGAGGCCAGTGGCCTGGACACCTCTCCAGACACTGGTTTTATCTCCCCTCCTACCGTGGCTTCGGAGGACGGGGCAACCTATAGTGTGGTGTTGACGAGGGCTGCCAAGGCCTTGGGCCTTGAGCTCCCCGTCGCGGCCGTGAGGACTAACCTCCTCACTGAGGTCCTTAAACCACAGACAAGCTCGGCCGAGCCTCTGCTGCCGTTTAATGAGGCCTTGACCGACGTACTTTTGGGCACTTGGTCCAGGCCTGCTACGGGTTCGCCCGTAGATAGGGATGTGGCCAGACGCCACCGCCCGGCCCCGGGCGACCCATGTTTCCTGTCCACCCACCACACCCCGAGAGTCTGGTCATTCAGGCCTCCAATTCCCAGATCGCATTCCCATCGGCTCCGCCGGACAGGGAATCCAAGAGGTACGAGCAGAACGGGAAAAAGATCTTCTCCTCCCTTAGTCTGGGACTGCGGTCTTCCAACACCGCATGCCTCTTGGGCCGCTACACCCACTCTCAGTGGGAGACGGTTGCGGAAGTGCTGCCAGAGTGTCCGTTGGAGGTACGGGCCAAACTCGGCCAAGCCCTTGTGGAAGGTCGGGATGCAGCAAAATACTCAATCCGGTGTGGGCTGGATACCACCGACTCACTAGGTAGAGCGATGGCAACGACGGTGGCGGTTAGACGCCACGCCTGGTTGAGGTCCGCCAACTTCTCGGCAGATGTCCAAGACACTCTGATGGACATGCCGTTCGATGGCCGTCGACTTTTTGGCGACAAGGCAGACCACGCGCTTGAGCGCTTTAAGGACTCCAGGGCTACGGTCAAGTCCTTGGGCCTCTCAGTCCCGCGCCAGCAAACGGGTGCCTTTCGCTCCTTTCGTGGCCAAGGAAGGAGTGTTCCCACACGTGCCGCCAAGCACACGCCGCAGACTAACATCCAGCGCGGTGGCGGCCGTAGAAATCGCTGTGGAGGCTGTCTGGGACAACGGCGAGGCCAGCCCACACCTTCCCCCGCAGCATCCGCCTCTAAACCCTCCTAGTTCATGCTTCTCGGCCCATGTGACGCCAGTGGGGGGCAGGGTTCGCCATCACCACTCTCACTGGTGCACTGTCACTTCGGACAGGTGGGCGCTGCAGATCGTCCGGAGCGGCTACTCTCTCCCGTTCGAGACGACCCCTCAAGCCATGCCATCGCAACACCACCGCGTATCGGGGGATCACTTGCGGCTTCTGCAGGAGGAAGTTTCGGCCCACTTGGCCAAGGGGGCCATCGAGCGCGTTCCTGGGCCAGAAGTAGGACGTGGTTGCTACTCCCACTACTTTCTGGTACCCAAGAAGGGCAAAGGGGGCCTACGCCCTATCTTGGACCTACGGAACGTCAACTGCTTCCTCCGGAAGGAGAAGTTCAAGATGCTGACTCTGGGTCAGGTCTTAGCTGCCCTGAACCCAGGAGACTGGATGGTAGCGTTGGATTTGCAGGATGCGTATTTCCACATCCCCGTCCTGCCGGCCCACCGGCGTTACCTGCTGTTCACGGTAGGCCACGAGCACTTTCAGTTTACCGTGCTCCCCTTCGGCCTTACCAGCGCCCCACGGGTGTTAACGAAGGTGATGGCGGTAGTCGCAGCTCATCTGCGCCGGTTAGGGGTCTCAGTCTTCCCCTACCTCGACGACTGGTTGTTGAAGGCGGGCTCGCCCCAGACAGTCGTCAACCAGCTCCAGACAACAGCAGACCTCCTGCACCAGCTGGGGTTCTCCATCAATGTGCCGAAGTCACACCTGTGTCCCTCTCAGAAGCTCCTTTTCATCGGAGCGGTTCTCGACTCGGCGCAGTTTCGGGTTTACCCACCCGAGCAGCGGGTTCGGGATATACAGGCTCTGATTCCAATCTTCCAGCCTTTATCCCGGGTTTCAGTCAGGTTGACGCTGCGGCTTCTGGGGCTGATGGCTTCTTGCATCCTTCTGGTGCATCACGCCCGGTGGCGGATGCGGGCTCTGTAGTGGGACCTGAAGTTTCAGTGGGCCCAGCATCAGGGCAACAGATCCGACCATGTCCTGATCTCGGAGGGCACTGCAAGACAGCTGCAGTGGTGGCTCACGGACCGCGATTGGGTCAGCGGCAGATCCCTCTCCCTTCCCCAACCGGAGCACGCAGTTGTGACGGACGCGTCCCTCCAGGGCTGGGGAGGCCTTGTGGGAGAGGCGGAGATCAGAGGCCTCTGGTCTCCGGCAGAGTCCCGGCTCCATATCAACCTTTTGGAGCTGCGGGCGATTAGTCTAGCACTGAAGGCATTCCTCCCCTCTGTCCGGGGGAGTGTAGTGCAGGTGTTCACGGACAACACCACCGCCATGTGGTACTGCAACAAACAGGGCGGGGTGGGGTCGTGGACCCTCTGCCAGGAGGCTCTGCGCCTCTGGCAGTGGCTGGAACATCAGGGCGTGATTCTGGTGGTTCAACACCTGGCAGGTTCTCTGAACGCCAGGGCGGACGAACTCAGCCGCCGGTGCATGATGGATCACGAATGGTGTCTGAACTCGGACGTGGAGCAAGGTCTCTTTCTGCAGTGGGGAGAGCCTTGGTTAGATCTATTCGCCACCGAAGAGAAGGCGCAATGTCATCAGTTCTGCGCGTTGGAATTTCCAAGGCGGCACTCGCTCGGAGACGCTTTTCGTCACAAGTGGAGTTGCGGTCTGTTGTACGCCTTTCCGCCTATACCACTTCTGCCCAGAGTGCTGAAGAAGATCAGGCACGACCGGGCACAAGTCATCCTTGTGGCTCCGGACTGGGCACGAAGGTACTGGTATCCCGAGCTACTCAGTATGTCAGTAGATCCCCCGGTTCGTCTGCCTCTTCAGGAGGACCTTCTGTCGCAGCAGCAGGGGACGGTCCTCCACCCGAACCTGTCCAGTCTCCACCTCCATGCTTGGAGATTGAGCGGCGACAGTTGAGGCCATTTCACTTGCCTCCTGAAGTTTGTAACATCATTCTGGCAGCCAGGCGTCCCTCCACAAAGTCGGTATATGCCTGCAGGTGGAACAGATTTGTGGCTTGGCTGTGGATCCTCTCAATGCCCCCCTTTCTGAGGTTCTTCTCTTTCTTCTTTCTCTTGCCCGGCAGGGCTCTGCTCTAAGCACTATCAAGGGCTACCTTTCTGCTCTTTCAACCTTTTTGAGGCTGCCTGATCAACCTTCTTTGTTCAAGTCCCCTATCGTTACTCGATTCCTGAAAGGCATCACGCATATGTACCCTCCTGTGCCCTTTGTGATGCCTCAGTGGGACTTGAACTTGGTTCTTACATTTCTGATGTGCGCTCCCTTCGAGCCACTCCACAACTGTCCTCTTCGCCTTCTTACTTTGAAGACTGCCTTCCTGGTAGCCATCACCTCTGCCAGGAGAGTGAGTGAGCTCCAGGCTCTATCCTGTAAACCTCCTTTCCTTTCAGTCCATCCGGACAAGGTTGTGTTGCGGACAAGGCCCTCTTTCCTACCCAAGGTAGTCACGGCCTTCCACATTGGGCAATCTATCACCCTGCCCACCTTCTTTCCGCCTCCGCATCCCTCGAGAGAGGAAGAGAGGCTCCACCGTCTGGACCCAAAACATGCGCTCATTTTATTTGGATTGCACACGCCAGTTCCGGGTGGTTGACCAACTCTTTGTTGGTTACGTGGGCGCTAAGAAGGGGAAAGCGGTGCACAAGCGGACCATCTCGCGGTGGATCGTCTTGTGTATCCAGGCGTGTTACTCCTTGGCTAAGAAGGAACCCCATGTGGGGCTGAGGGCTCATTCCACTCGAGCCACAGCGACTACAACTGCCTTGGGCCTCGGTGTGCCCTTACAGGACATTTGCAAGGCGGCTACGTGGGCCTTGCTGCACACGTTTGCACGACATTATTGCCTGGACAGTCAAGTCCGGAGGGATGGCTTCTTTGGCCGTTCAGTCCTCCAGGACTTTCTGGTGTGATTATTGGTTCGCAGACCCACCACCGGGGTTGGTATTGCTGGGGTATCTATTCTAAGGTAAGGAATCTATCACTAACGTGTTTCTTTCAGATGCACAAGTTACTACTTGTGTAACGATATATCTGTAAGAGACATTAGTGATAGATTCCTTACCGACCCACCCATCCTCCCCGTTCTGCGAACCGATATCTAGGGTTAAGTTCATCCCCTTTCAGGGCCCTAGTTTCATGGCACCAGTGTTGGTTTTTGGCATAGCTCTGCGTTTCTGGCGCGGAAAAGCGGTGTCTAAGAACTGACGTCAGCACGCGGAGGCGGCGTCTAAGTATTCCGACGACGTCATCACGGCGCCGACGACTGACGCGGAGCCGCAGACGACGCCTACCGTCGCGCAAGGGTACTGCTACGCAAAAGTTTCCGGATCCAGTCTGACGCCTGGGGATATTCTAAGGTAAGGAATATATCACTAACTAATGTCTCTTACAGATATTTCGTTGCACAAGTAGTAACTTGTGCGTTCGGTTAGGGCATCTTGTGTCTAATGCAAGGATCTTGTCTGCATGCGTTACTGTTCATGTTGCTGCATGTTTTGTTTAGTTGTGATTTGCAGTGCGAATCCTTCCTGTATGATTCGGTCTGAAAACTACTGATACGTTTTCATAACTGTTAACTGTAGATCTAACTTGGATACACTGTAGGGGTTTATGGGTTATGGGCTATGTTCAGGCGGGGTTGTTTGACTTGCAGATTGTTATAATGTTGGTTTATATATTTCTAGGTTTGCGGGGAGTATGTGGTAGCTTCTACTGGCCTTTCCTGCATATTCAGTGTCTGTGTGGGGCGTAATACGTTTTTCCTGATTTGGGGCTGACTTGTCTTCTGTGTGCCTCTTCAGATGTATTCTGGGTTGTTTGCGCTACCAGAGTCTGGGATGCTGTAGGTGATTCGCCATGTGTTGTCTGTTTGAACTGGTGTAGGAGTTGAATCCATTCAATAGATATGTGATGTTTACGTGTGCCTCTCACTTCTAATCGCTTCCTCCTCTGCAGCGCCCCATTTTTTTTACTGCCCTCACCCAGGCTATAGGGAGTCCAGCCGTGGTCCTCCAGTACATAGCTATTTCTCTTTTTGCTAGCAGTAATGCTAGCGATATGAAATGCGTTGACTGCTAGTACACCTATATGGTGGGGATCCCTAGTGGTACATCTCTGCTCCGTCGCAGAAGCATGTTTAGAGCCTTGGGTCCAATAGGTGCATACTATTTGTATGTGGCATAAGATCTCAATGTAGCATCTCTATATCTTACACTTTGTACGTCCCATAGGTGTATTTCTTCCTCCTTGCTGCTGCTACATGGAATGTAGTCGGGCTTGGGGAGAGTGGCTCTATCTCCCTTTGAAACGGCTGGGATTATCAAATAGTGCCTTCAAGCCATTTGATTAGTGCTAGTTTATAATTTCTGATTGATACTTCTACCTGCAGACGATTCCTTACCTGTAGAATTAGCCCAAGTGTCTGACTTGCTCTGTAAACGTAAAGATTTCACATCACCTGTAGTGGGCATTGGCTCCATGTCCATGCTGGAAGTTTCATCGATTGGATATAGTCACTTAAGCCATATCTTAGCCACCCAGTCGCAATGATGTCAGTTCCCCTTTTTTTGCTCACCTTCAGGGCAGATCCAGAGCTCGCTCTTCAGCGTTGGTTTTTACCTCACAGATAAAATTTTGTGAAATACTAGTCGCCACCAAAGCTCTCGGGTATTAAGCCTTGAAGGAACTGTGAGTGACAAAAAATTGCTAACCCTCTATTCCATTTGTTTCTGGTGCCTTGGGTCACATCTTGACTTGCGCTCCTGTGAATCTTGTCAGAACCTGTACTCTAAGACCCTCAAGGAGCATGAGGCCAAGCTGATCATGGTTCATGCCAAAGACAGGTGAAGTTGTCCCCTATTCACACCTCAATGCAGGTCCCCTGTTTGACATTTTTCTGATAGATACATCTGCCGTGTGGATTCCTCACCTTGTGAATATCCCCCTTGCGTCAGCAATGTTCGGAAATTTTCTTCGTTGCACGCCGACGTGGGCGACGTCACAGGAGCACGGCATCGCGCGCGACTCCGTCTGACGTCACCGACCCCATATCAGGCCCACGCCGGCGTGATGACGTCAATTCCCTTTTTTCCGCGTCTCCGACGCTAACGGTTTTCGGGATCTTCAGCGATACCTAGTATCTTTCTGTTTAATAATTGTCACTGTTTCTCTCTTATGACTTGGTTCTTTTCCGGAGATGTCGTCGAGGAAAACAGGCTTTAAGTCATGTAGGTCTTGTGCCCGCATGATGTCCATCACTGACCCACATAAGGATTGTTTGTGGTGTCTTGGTTCGAGTCACAACGTCAAGAACTGCGATTCCTGTTTTAAAATGAATCCAAAGGCGCTTCGAGAGCGTGAGGCAAAATTGCTTTTGGCGAAAGTGAAACAGGACTCTGGACGACATTCGAGATCGACGTCACGAAGATCGAAGTCGAAGCAAAGGTCTCGGTCGAAGTCAGGATCGGCGTCGAGATCCAGAGTGGGTTCGAGGTCTGGAGAGGAGTCGAGGTCTAAAGCGAAGTCAAAGTCCAGAGAAAGATCTAGGTCTAGATCTAAGTCGGCTTCCGGTCATGCTTCGAGCTCCTCGAGGAGAAAGCATAAGAGGAGGAAGCACAGTTCGAAACATCATTCGGAGAAGGAATCCTCTGACTCGAAGAGAAGGTCTCACAAACATCGTAAAGACTGTCTCTCCTTCGCCTGCTTTGTCAAGAGATGGTTCTCCGGCGCCGGAGCCGGACCCGGACCCGGAGCCGGTTTCCCTTTGGAGCATGAAGAAGAAGAGGTGACTCCTCGAGAACCGGCTTCAGCTGAGACTCCTGTGAACCCAGAAGGTCAGGGTGAGGATGTGTCGGGGCGGCCTCCATTGCAACATCCGGTAGGTCCGTACCCTTCCTTTCCTGGTCCTGGACAGGATCCCTCGCATTTTCTCAATGCGATGTTTGGAGTTTATTCTAGGGCAATGTACCCCACTGGAGCGCCTGGTGGCCCCATGGGTCCATTATCGTACAATCTGGGTATTCCTCAGTCGTACGCCCCTGCTCCATTTATGCCTTTCTTGCCGGCGCCTCTTTCACCATGGCTCGGTACGGCTCCACCGAGGTCTTCGACTCTGCATGCGGCTTCGCCGACTCCGGATCGACCTTGCAGTCGAGATCGAGGTACCACACCTGTTCATGACTCTCGTCCTCCTGCTCCGGCTCCTCGATCGACGTCGGAACCGGCTCCGTCGGAGTCGTTACCGGATCCGTCGACTTCGATTCGTTTGGAGTGGTCGAGGCGAAGAGCTCAGCGTCTTCTCGAACAAAAGGATGATGAAAGTTCTGATGTGGAAGAAGGCGAGCTTCCTGATCATGATGATGATTTCGATGAGCTTCGGGATGCTAGTGGTCTGGAACTCTCTCCCGAGTGGGGTCTGCCTTCGACTTCTGATGCACCATCAAGGGACGTGGCACCCTATCACGTGGTTATTAGGAAGGCTGCTGACCTTCTTAGCTTAAAGCTGCCCACAGTGGAGTACAAGCCCAACATCCTCACAGAAGTCTTGCATTCTCCTTCTTCGATTGTGGAGCCTACACTGCCATTTACTGATGCCTTGACGGATCCGATTAAGGAGATTTGGAAGAGGCCGTTGTCTGCTCCTGCAGTTTCAAGGGTTATTGCAAGGCGCTATAGGGTGGCTCCTGATGACCCTGCATTTCTTTCTACCTATCCATCTCCGGAAAGTCTTGTGGTTCAGGCGGCTTGCTCTAATAGGGCTGCAGGCTCTTTCCCTCAAGTGCCAGCTGACAAAGAGTCTAAGAAATTAGATCAGTCTGCGAAGAAGACTTTCTCTTCTGGGAGCATGGCTCTTAAGTCATCAAATGCTACTTGCCTTTTAGGTAGATATGTGCACGCGCTGATGGACTCAGTGAAGCAATTGTCATCAAAACTTCCTGAGGAGGATAAGAAAAACTTTAATGAAGTGATATCTGACACTCAGGCTGCGGCCCGCATGGTCATTCAAAGCTGCATGGACACTGTGGATTCTGTTGCTAGAATTATGGGCTCATCCATTGCGACCAGGAGAGCCGCATGGTTAAAGTCATCTGATTTCTCAGCGGATGTGCAGTCTACATTGCTGGACTTACCCTTTGAAGGAACTGGCTTTTTTGGTAAGAAGGCTGATGTGGCCTTGGAGAGGTTTAAGGACAGCCGTGCCACTGCAAGATCTTTGGGTCTGCAGATGAGAGGGTCGACGACTAGAAAATTCAAGGGATTTGGTAAATCTTCTTTTCGTCCCTTCAAGCAGGGCCAACAACAACAACAGCAGCAGCAGTAGAACCCTCTATATAGGTCCTATAGAGGTAGACAGAGGGGTCGTGGACGTGGACGTCAAGTCTCCTCTTCCTCCACTTCCTCCAATAATGCCCAACCCCCACCCGCATCAGCAAAGCAGCCCTAGATCCACCATTCTGGATCATGTAGGGCCAGTAGGGGGTCGGCTTACTCACTTTCTACGAGATTGGGAATCTGTTACATCATATCTTTGGGTTCTCAATCTCGTAGAGAATGGGTATGCACTTCCTTTTCAGGAGTTCCCTCCCAATTACCCTCCTTGCCAAGGTTATTGTTCGGAGGACCACCTGCTTCTCCTGCAGGAGGAAGTCCTGGCACTGTTTCGAAAGGGTGCAATAGAGGTGGTTCCAGAGCAGGAGAGGGGTCAAGGGTGCTACTCCCGGTATTTCTTGATTCCCAAGAAGGATGGCAGGCTTCGGCCGATCCTGGATCTCAGGATTTTGAACCTCTATCTCAAACAGGAGAAGTTCAAAATGCTCACCCTTGCTCAGGTTCTTCTGGCACTGATGGAAGAAGACTGGATGGTGTCGATCGACTTGCAGGATGCGTATTTTCACATCCCAATCCTGAAGTCGCACAGGAAGTATCTCCGTTTTACGGTGGGATCGCAGCACTACCAGTTTGCGGTCCTCCCGTTTGGACTTACTACTGCGCCTCGAGTTTTCACCAAGGTGATGGCAGTGGTGGCTGCGCATCTCAGAAGGTCAGGGATTCCTGTATTCCCTTATCTAGACGACTGGCTGATCAAAGCAGAGTCGCCGGAGATGGTGCTCCATCATCTGCAGGAGACAACTCAGTTGTTACACAGGTTGGGTTTTTCGATAAACGTACCCAAATCTCACCTGGTGCCCTCCCAGCGCAACCTGTTCATAGGTGCGGTACTGGACACTTCTGTATGTCGTGCATTCCCTCCACCTCAAAGGATTCACGACATTCAGGAAATGATTCCTTTATTCTACAATGGAGCGGTTGTTCCAGTCCTGAAGGTCCTTCGCCTGCTCGGTCTGATGGCTTCTTGCATTCTGTTGGTCAGTCATGCACGCTGGCACATGAGGGCGCTCCAGTGGTGCCTCCGCAGGCAGTGGTATCAGCACAACGGAGATCTCAGGGAGTCAGTGAAGATCTCCAGGGAAGCTGCAGCGGATCTGTCTTGGTGGGGCGTGGAAGGCAATCTGTCGCAAGGAAAGCCTTTTCAACTGCCTCCATCAGTGGCCACAGTGATAACGGATGCATCCACTCTCGGGTGGGGTGCTCATCTGGGAGACCTGGAGGTCAAAGGTCTTTGGTCTCCGGAAGAAAGGTTGTTTCACATCAACCTTCTGGAATTGAGGGCGATACGTTTGGCGCTCAAGGCCTTCCTCCCTTCACTTCGCGGTCGTTCGGTTCAGGTCCTAACGGACAACACGACTGCGATGTGGTACATCAACAAGCAGGGATGAGTAGGGTCGCAGTGTCTCTGCAGAGAGGCTCTGCGTCTCTGGTCCTGGGTTCAGGACCATCAGATTTGTCTGGTGGCAAATCATCTGGCCGGAGTTCTGAACATGCGTGCAGACAGTCTCAGTCGGCAGTTCTCTGCCGACCACGAGTGGAGGCTTCACCCGGAGGTTGTTCACGACATCTTTCAGATGTGGGGGACTCCTCGGGTGGATCTATTTGCCACTCGCGAGAATGCTCACTGCCCTTCATTCTGCAGTCTCCAGTATCCGATGCAAGGAGCATTGGGGGACGCGTTTCAGTTGAGTTGGGGAGATCGACTCCTTTACGCGTTTCCTCCCATACCTTTGATTCCTCGGGTTCTGAGGAAGATTCTTCAAGACCGGGCCCAATTCATATTGGTTGCTCCTGGATTGGCCAAGAAGGGTGTGGTATTCGGACCTACTCCACCTATCCTCTCACCCGCCGCTCCGTCTCCCTCACAGGGCAGACCTCCTCTCTCAGATGGAGGGGCAGGTTCTACACCCCCACCTCCAGACATTACACCTTCATGCCTGGAGATTGAACGGGGCAACTTGAGTTCTTTTTCTCTCCCTCACGAGGTGGTGGATGTCATTCTCTCTGCCAGGCGTGACACCACTGAGTCCATTTACTCCTATAGGTGGACAAAATTTGTTTCTTGGTGCAGGGAGAGGGATGTTGACCCTTTGAAGGCTCATTTGTCTAATATTTTACAATTTGCCCTTTATCTGGCACAGCAAAGTTTGGCTGTGGCCACGGTCAAGGGTTATCTTTCGGCCTTATCGGCGTTTCTATGTTTGCCGGATCAGCCTTCTCTCTTTAAATCTCCGGTGGTTTTGAGATTCTTGAGGGGTCTCATGAATATGTTTCCTCCTACTCCTTTTATTGTTCCTCATTGGGATTTGAATCTTGTGCTGACCTTTTTAATGGGTTCTCCCTTCGAACCCTTGCACAAGTGTCCATTGAGGCTTCTCTCTTTTAAAACTATCTTCCTCGTTGCAATCACCTCGGCAAGGAGGGTAAGTGAGCTTCAAGCTCTAAGTTCCAAACCCCCATTCCTGACCATTCATGCTGAAAGGATGGTTCTTAGGACCAGGGCTGCTTTTCTGCCTAAGGTGGTGACTCCTTTCCATCTTGGGCAGTCCATTACCCTTCCTACCTTCTATCCTCCCCCTCACCCGTCTAAGGAGGAAGAGAGGCTGCATCGCCTGGACCCTAAGAGGGCGGTGTCTTTCTATCTGGACAGGACTAAGGACTTCTGGATGGACGACCAGCTGTTTGTTGGCTTTGCTGGCTGCAAGAAGGGCAGAGCGGTGCACAAGCGCACTCTTTCCAGGTGGATAATCCTGTGCATCAAGATCTGCTACTCCCTTGCGGGTAAGGACCCTCCTGAGGGTATTAGAGCTCATTCAACTAGAGCAAAGTCTGCAACATCTGCTTTGTCTAGGGGTGTACCTGTTGAGGATATTTGCAGGGCCGCGACTTGGGCCTCCCTCCACACTTTCGCGAAGCATTACTGCTTGGATACCGAGGTGAGGAGGGATGGCCACTTCGCGCGCTCTGTCCTCCAAGACTTCCTGGTGTAGCAGAGTGGGCACCCTCCTCCGGGAGTGGGGACTGCTGTGGGAATCTATTCACAAGGTGAGGAATCCACACGGCAGATGTATCTATCAGAAGAACAAGTTACTTACCTTCGGTAACGCTTTTTCTGGTAGATACTATAACTGCCTGTGGATTCCTCACTGACCCACCCGCCTCCCCGTTGTCCACTCTGCTATACTTGGTCTTTCTGTATATATGGTTATGATACTATTGTATTGATTTAGTTCTATATGTACTGTGTACATTGTATATTTGCATGTTTGCTATCGTTGGTCCGTCCGTGTGCCTCGAAGGCACGGAAAAAAGGGCGGAACTGACGTCATCACGCCGGCGTGGGCCTGATATGGGGTCGGTGACGTCAGACGGAGTCGCACGCGATGCCGTGCTCCTGTGACGTCGCCCACGTCGGCGTGCTACGAAGAAAATTTCCGAACGTTGCTGACACAAGGGGGATATTCACAAGGTGAGGAATCCACAGGCAGATATAGTATCTACCAGAAAAAGCGTTACCGAAGGTAAGTAACTTGTTCTTCAGGTGCGAAATGCAAGAAACACAAAAAGCACAAGAAACTAAAAGGTATGTCTCCTAGATGTCATCCGATTCCCACGTGATCTTCCTCGGAGCTCAAGTTGGTTGTCATGGAGCCATCCCAATCTTCTCCCAGGAGTCCGAGCCAGTGACTGCTGGACCCAGCCACGGAACTCCTGTGATCTCCAACAGTTTAAACTTTTACCTTCTCAGAAAAACCATCACAGACTGTCTCTGGATTTCCATCCTGGGCAGCGATCCGGTAGTGTTCTTAAATACCATGTATTCTATCTTTCCAGAGCATCTGCACCATCAGGCACACCTTTGGGCATCTTAGCACCATACAGCTTTCTGCTGTTCATGCCTCAGACGCTGGTCTGATGCACTCTACCTGAACAGACTCTTCCGGTCTTTGAACCAGGTTTCAGGTGCACCTCACTAGCACCACCACTGCCGTCGCCTCCTTCAGCACCGGTCCCCTTAGTAGCACCACAAAACAGGTGAAGTAGGGAAGCACAAAGTGAAGAGGACTATAGAAGCAGGACACATGATCTGTTTGGAACAGATTCGGACCCCTTAGACCTTTAACCCTACAGAGGTGTTTGTCACCTACCAAGGTAATGAGCTACAAGGGCTGCCTTCCATAGCTGGGTTGGACACTTTGGCAAAGATAATGGTCTTTCCTACTGGACCCCCTACTCCAGAAGTAATGTCATTCTATATGATTTTCAGGAAGGCAACGGAGGTGTTGGATCTTTAACTCCCCTCAGTAGAGGCGAAGACCAACATCCTCACTGATTCTCCTACCAGCAGCTCCTATGTTGGAATATTTATTGCCTTTCACTGATGCCCTCCTGGAGCCCATCCTGGCAGCATGGACCAAATCGCACATTGGTTCCTGAAGTGAAAAAGTTTGCTGTGGCTAAATGCTACTGCCCAACTCTGTGTGATCCAGGGTTTCTATCTACCCATTAGTCCCCTGAAAGCTTGGTCATACAAGCATGTTGTTTCTCTGAAAAGTCAGACAGAGTATGTGTCTTAAGTCTCTCAATGCAAGCTCCTCCTTGCTCACCACAGCCACAAATGATTTTTGCCTCATGTGTCGGAGGATATGAGGGCGTATTTCCAGAAAGTGATCCAGAATGGGCAGAATACCTTCCGTCATAACATTAATTCTGATGGATGCATCTGCCTGTGGATTCCTCACCTTTTGAATAACCCATGACCCAGCATTCCCCTGAAACTTTTTTCCTAGTTCTCCTCGCCGACTAGGTCATCACAATGCCATGGCTCCGCTTGCCACTCAGCATGACGTCACCGGAGCCATAAGAAAGCCTAGTCTGTGTGATGACGTCAGTTCCCTTTTTTCCGTGCCGTCGACACGTAACGTTTTTCTAGGATTTTCCATACTATTTTCGTGTTACTTTATTTCTCCAGGTTTAACTGTAGCTGTACGATGCAGACTTCAAGAAAGTCTGGATTCAAGCCCTGTGGAGAGTGTGGGGGTCACATGTCCATCACTTACCCCCATGAAGACGGTTTGTGGTGTTTGTCATCGGACCACAGCGTGGAGGGCTGTTCCTACTGTCGTCTTAACTGGAACGCGAACCCGGGACATGTTACTCTGTTCGAGCGCACTCGCTCAGACATGCTTATGCCTTGTTGGTAACAGATACTTTCCTGGGTAAAGCCTCTGCACTCTGGAGTATACACCAAACCTTTTTTAAGGTCGGACATACTACCGGGCGCTAGGATTAATACTCTGGATATCGTCGTAGAATACATTGACCCGCCGGGTCGGAATTCTAACCGGCAGAGAGGATTCAGAAAATAGAATTGAACAGCCATACAGCCCTAATGAAGTCTTGGGCTGTTCCCCGTTCGAAATACGTGTTGGCTGGGTGTGCTTTTGATTAAAGAAAGAACAGGAAAAACACAACTTTTTACTCTTCATTGGTGCAATTCTTATCTACTTGATGTCACTTGACTTATAAACGTAGCGTGTGCAGAGGATATGAATTGATAATTGTTTTGACCCTAAGGACCAATAATTTGAGGGTATCTGGTGTTTTCCCTCACCTTGCTGCACCACTAAATTCATATCATATCTAACTGATGCAAACTCTATAGGTGCCATTTCTCCTTATCAAAAGACACCCCTCATGGTTTAATCATATTGCAGCAAGAGGTGGCAGCACTCATACGTAAAGGAACTGTGGAGTTGCGGCCAGAGCAGGAAAAGGGTCAGGGATGTGCTACACATTACTACCTGGTGCCCAAGTAGGATGGCGGTCTACACCCAGTCGTAGACCCTCGATACCTGAACTTGTTCCTCTGGAAGGAAAAGCTCAAGATACTGACTCTAGCTCAAATGTTACTGGAGTTGGAACTTGGAGACTGGATAGTGTCTCTTGACCTGTATATTACCTACTGCCACATACCTGCCTTGCGCTTCCACAAGAATTACTAGCTATTTGTGGTAGGTTCTATGCTCTACCAATTTGTAGTGCTTCCCTTTGGCACCAGGTTTTCATGAAGGTAATGGCAGTGATTGCAACCCGTCTTAGATTAGGCATCCCAATCATCCCTTACCTGGATGTTTATCTAATCAAAGCCTGGTTGCAAGAGATGGAGTCACGCCATCTGCAGTCAACAGTATTGCTACTGTTCTACCTGGGCTTTTCGATCAACTAGCCCAAATCTCACTTGTGGCACTCCCAACAACTCCAGTTCATAGGATTAGTAATGGGCACAACCCTTCTCTGCGCCTTTTTGCACCCAAAGACGATTACTGACATCAAGGAGATGATTCCACTCTTCAAACAAATTCCAGCTCTGAAGATGCTAAGATTCCTAGGTCTGCTGGTTTTGTCTATTCTCCTAGTCACACGCACACATTGACACATAAGCACCCTGAAGTGGTGCCTCTGCAGGCAGTGGCTACAGAATGGAAGAGATCTGTTAGACTCAATCGTGATTTCCCCCGGCTCTGCGGAAGGTGTTATCTGGTGGGGGAACGAGGCAAACCTGAGCTGCGAGTTGTCCTTCTCTCCCCTTCCTACTGTGTCTACAGTAGTAACAGATGCTTCCCTCTTTGGACGGGGAGCTCATTTTGAAAATCTGGAGATCAGAGGCTCTGGTCTCCAGAAGAACAGGTTCTTCACATCAACCTCAAGCAAGGCTCTCATGGCCTTACCCCTCTCCATCCAAGGTCGGTCTATCTCGCTCTTGACCGAGAACACAACAGCGATGTAAGTCAACAAGCAAAGGGCAAAAGTGTCTTACTTCTGTTTTCTCTAAGCATTGAGATTATGGTCTTGGGCACACCTCTAATTGATCTGACACACCGCGAAGCACCTAATGAGGTCTCTGAATGTCGAAGATGATAGTATGAGCCAGCGTTTTTTTGCCCATCACAAGTCGCGCCTCCTACCAGAGGTAGTTCAACACATCTTTGCCCAGTGGGGCACTCCTGAGGTGTATTTGTTTGCCTCATCAGTAAATGCTCAGTAGGAGTGGTTCTGTGCCCTCCCCACCAGCATCCATTGAGAGGAGCCTAAAGGGACGCATTTCAGTTGAAGTGCAAGTTTCAGCTGCATTAAGCATCCACCTCCCACACGCTCCTATTCTTGATTCCTCTGGTTCAGATTAAGATTCCCCACAACTGGGCCCAAGACATTCTCATTGCCCCGGATAGGTCAAAGAGGGACATGGACCTTCTACGCTATCTCCCTCTCAAGCTTCCATTTAGACTGGACCTTTATTCCATGCCTGTAGATTGAGATGGGACATTTGAACTCCTTTCAGCTGCCATCGGAGGTGGTGGATGTCATATTAGTGTCGCCACTCCAAGTCTATTTGCTCTAGAGAACGGAGTAACTTTGTTACTCGGTGCGCGGACAACGAGGGCTCCTTACAGGCTAAGCTGTCCCAGAACTTTAAGTTTGCATTTTCCCTTACCCCTGCACATCCCGATGGGCATTTGGCTGTGTTTTCAGCATTACTCAGTCTTCCAGGCCAACATTCCATGTTCAAGTCTCTAATTGTGCTGCATATTTTAATGGGATTGACTAATCTGTATCCTCCAAACCCCTTTAAATTAAATACTCTGGGTACAGAAATGTATATAGGCAGGATAATCAGAACTTCATGTGATCAGGACTACTGCTGAAGGAATCTGTTCAGCCACAACACTTTTAATTCTTTTTTTGAAGGAAGTAGTTGAAGGATTAGATCTAGTTTCAGGCGGAATTGTGTTCTATATTCTAGGTGCAAGACCCGAAAAAAAACGATTTTACATTTTCTTTTTCTTGAACTTCTGTGGCCTCAACAATAGAAAGTTAGAACTTCTTAGAGTGCAACACCTACACGATAGTTCAAGTTTTTTTGCAGGTAGACGGGAGTGTTGTGATGAAGAGCCTTATAGGTCATGCAGGCTAGCTTATACTGAATTCTGGCTTCAAACGGGAGCCATTTGAAATATTTCAGGTCCGGTGTAGTGTCGTCATGTTTACTGGATCCCTGAAAAGCCTAACAGCTGCATTTAGAGTGGGGCTTAACGGAGCCAGCCTGGCTTTGGGTGGACCTGCAAGAGTGGCCCTCCCGTAGTCTAGACCGGAGAGGACTTGATTGGACTGCTAACTGAAAGCCAACTGGGGGTAAGAAGGGTTTCATTTTCCTTAGTGCACAAATGATAATTAGCTCCTCTGTAAACAGACGTCATTGCATCAGTGTGGCGCAATATGGCTTCGGTGACGTCCTCTGAGGTCATTTCCGGCATCAACTGGAAGCTAGTGTCCCTTACCAACGATATGAGAGCCTGGGATAATACTACAGGTGAGTTATTTGCAGGCAGACTGAGTATCCACTGCAAAGACAGTTACAGCAGGTAAGTAACATTCTTTTATCCCAGCAATAATTATAGAGGTACAAATATCTCTAGATGCTTTTAGTATCCTGCAGGTGCTGCCATACTAGTTTTGCTCCCCATTTTGTGTCTTGACAGGACCATTTTTAAAACCCTTTTCAGATATGGCGAAACCATTCCCCAACAGCAGTCTCTTACTTCCTTAGAGCTGATCCCGGTTCTTAAACTGGAGCTCCAGGTTCCATCTGCGGAGCCCTTTCAGGTTGAGGCCTTTCTGCACGCCAAGCTGAATATCCTTTGAGCTGCCCTTTATTGCTTGTGGCTCCAACGGATGGGTCCGGTCTTTCAGTTACAGCGATTCTGGTATCTCCTAAGCTACCCGGCTCTACACCTCCTCAGGCTCCAGCCTTGGTGTGTATTCTAAGCTAGGGCCTGATGTAAATAATTAATTTACTCTCTTAATTTCTATGCAGGTAAGTACTTAATCAATAATAACTCAATCGAAATGAAGAAAAACAGAGTCCGTGGTGTAAGAGTTTCTAAGGGTTTTATTCCTCATAAAGGAATCAGGATATCATGTTCTGACCACCACACAGGGTGTCAGAAGGGATAGATGAGCGCGCCATCGTTTATTGACAATACATAGCTTATATACTTGATTTACATCATAGTGTTCAATGTAAGAGGCGTAACAGCTGAGAGAAGACAAGATAACAGTATACACGTGGTGCTAGTACATCATCAAGAGGCGTAAACTAGGCGTAACTAGGCGTGTGTGCTAGAAACGTCACTGATAGGTGACGCAAGTGGGTGGCACCAAGGGGTGGTGCTAACAGAATGTTGCAATGTCAGCAGAAATCGGAAACTTGGATGCGCGCGCAGCTGCATGACGTGTGATAGACGGGGTGCAGGGGACTTGACATTTACACTGACGGAAAGAGACAGAAGTCTGGCATGTCAGATCAACTTGTGCTTCTATCATATCTGATATCTGATGTTTAGGAACTAAGCTATCTGGGCAGAAAGGTCTCTAGAGCAGAAGCTATTCTATACTTGCTGTGAGTGCGTGTATAAGCGCCTGAATGTCTGTATGAGAAGCGTGGGGGCATGGGGCCTTCCATGGAAGCATGGCAACAGAGGCTATGAATTACTTGCATAAAGACAGGTCGGCCCTTTAGCCCTGTAGCTGGGGAGGGATGTTTACTGAAGCTAGCAGGCTGGAATGTGTCTTCGGGGAGGAAAACAGATAACTCGAAGGTTATAGTCAATCTTGGCAGGCAGCAGGCTGAGCTGAGCACGGAGGGCCGCGCTAGAAGTAAGTCAGAGTTCACGGGTACGGGGGCTGCTTGGGCAGAGGCCCTCGCAGTCAGAAGCCAGAAAAAGAGGCTCGATGGCAGAGATTCAGGGCCTACTTTCAGCCAGGCTGAAAAACGTAGGAGTACACTTCAAAAAAAGACGTTGGCATCGCATACTTAGGAACGGACCATCAAACCCATTCATGGTGGGTCTGATAGAGGACAAGTTAACGTTGGACGCAAATGTATTTGCGTCTTCATAGCTGATACAGGAGGGAAGTTACATGCACCTTTAACTCGTACATGGAGTCGGTGGGGTACTTGCTAGGGAACACAACATGACCATAAAATTTATATTACCTCATTCCCTCCTTGTTCCCTACGGACCCTTCATGATATATCGATCCTCATAAATCGATCGGTTTGTTCTTGTAACATCATATGTTCGTCTTTCTTTCTTTGACTGTTTGAGAGGCAACTGGAATGCTCAATGCAGGATGTGGCACACAGTCCACATATCGCTGGCCCACACTGCAGGCATAGACAACAACTGAATACTATAACAAGGCCAATGCCTAGGAAGGATAAGATCTTCCATCCCCAAGCTGTTAACGTAGTCCAGAACCAACCGGACCAAGTCCAGGTGCCTGGATTCTGATGTATCTGATTTGCAATTTTATGTAAACGGGTGATAGCTTGATAGACAGATGGTGCGTTTTGTGGAATGAAAACACAGCAACTTGACCCGATGACCTTACAAGCTCCACCTCTATCTGCCAAGATGACGTCAATCACAAGACGGTTTTGAAGGACAACAGTCCGTATAGCAGACTGCTCCTCTGTTAAGTTACCTAGAGCGGAGGCAGTTTCGTTCACTACTGCTTCAAGTGTTCTCGTTAATCTGCGTATTAATTTACTGTTTTGGACAGGCCCTAGGAAGAAAAAGAATCCTTTATTGAAATCAGTGTACTGTTCCCATGCCGTTTCTGTGTAGTCGACAAGGGGAATATCTCTTTTGGGTCTATTCGGTGCTAGATTCGTATTTCTATGGTAATCAGGAGGAGCTAGAAAAACAGGTGGCAGAAGGAATGCAATGTAACAGGTACCATCCCAATCTGGAGGCAAACGTATGTATGCGGTATGACCACAAACAAAGTAAGAATGACTGGTAGCTTTAAAGGACGATTTACCATGGTCACTGAACTCGACCACAGTAGTGCATTTACTATGACCTACGTGTATTGAACCTTTCTTGCTAACACATAATTCACCTGTAACTGGTAGTACTAACATATGGGGCAAAACTGGAGCAGTTTCAGATTCAACAGTGAGGATCATAAGGCTAATTGTGTAATTACCTAATCCATATACTTCATTTTCTAGATCAGTTCCTATTCGAGTGGGAAGTCCCTCTTTATCAGGATAACAGACGTCGAGCAGGACTAAGTTCAGGTTTCCCCAAACCCAGCCCCCATCGAAAACAGCAATATCAGGATCTAAAGAATTAATTATTTTAAACCATGCTCCACAGGAGCCATTGTGAGTGAATGGGTACGGAAAGAGAGGCAGAGCTCCCTTGTAATTCTGGTAGGGAGGGAGTCGGCCACATATCCAACAGTCTGTAGCATTATTTGTCTGATGGGAATGGTGTAACATACTAATGAATGTATTGTTGCGCAGCGCAAGTCTGTAAGAGAGTTCATGTGCAGGAAGTTCACTAAAAGTGTGTTCAGCAGAGACATTGTAAGCAGATTGTTCACGCCTGAAAATAGGCCAGTACATAGGAAGCAGAATGCTGGCAATAATAATTAGAATACTCAGAATAAACATGATTATTAGTGTCACTATGCAGTGACTACGAAGTGATTTGCAATATGTTCTTCTCTTTTCCTCTCTCTCTCTAACTCGATCTAGGGACATGTCAGAAACTATTTAACCGATTCACCTAGGGGAGGACTTAAACAATTAAACTGTCTGACTTGCTAGATCGAAGCTTCATTCGGTAAAGTTCTTGAGGAGTCTTTTCTCTTTTAGGCACAGTAACGTCTTGTGCTTCAACACAGTCTTTGGTGGGGGTGGACGAGTCAGAGTCCTGTTTCAGTCCGTTTTTTAGTTCATTGCATAGCTTGATGTGACTCGTGTGGACCCACCCCTTTCTCCCCTCGATTTTCACGGCGGTCCTGGTGGTAAGCAGAACGGTCTTTGGAGACTTCCAGCGGGGCTCCAGCGGACTTTTCCGGTCGAAATTCCGGACGACTACCAGGTCACCTGGACGGACCTCATGCGCCTTTACATCGGTGTTGTCAGGGAAGGCTGCGGCAACCTGTGAACGACATGATTGGAGTGCAGACATCAAGGAGGCAAGGTAATCTGTCAACATGTTACAATCAATATCAGTGATCTTTTTCGGAACGGGCGTCCCCCACATATTCGGTGGTCTGCCAAAGACCACTTCGTACGGGGATAGCCCTGATCTCGAGTGGGCGACCATTCTCATGTAGAATAGTGCCACGGGCAGGGCGACTATCCAGTCGACCCCTTTTTCCTGACAGATCTTGGCAAGACGGATCTTCAGTGTCTGATTATGCCTTTCTACAAGGCCAGCTGCTTCGGGATGTCGGACACAGTGGAACCTCCACTGATATCCTAGCAAGAGGGAAACTTGTTTCATCAACTCGGACGAGAACGGCTGTCCGTTATCTGAGTACACGACACGGGGCAAACCGTACCGTGGGAAGAATTCACGAACCAACTGTCTGGCAGTGGTCGGAGCAGTGTAGTCTGGGACTGGGTATGCTTCGGTCCAGCGGGACAGAGCACAAACAATTACAAGGACATACTTAAATCCTCTACAGCTATTCATCTGGATATAATCCATCTGGAGGACTTCAAAAGGGTGATCGGGAGGATGGAATCCACCTTGCTCAACAGGGACGCTTTTACCTGGATTGAACTGACAACAGATCATGCAAGTACGCACTTTCTGTTTTGCTGCTGCTCGTAAGTGTTTGTTGTACCAGAGATTCTGTAAACTGTCTAACATGGCTTTCTCTCCAAGATGGGCAGGACTATGTGCTGTATTTATCATGACTTGAACCATTGAGTCGGGGAGAAACCATATAGATTTTCCCTTCGTTACCCAACCTTGATCTGTCTGAATCCCTCCTAGTTCAGTCCATTTCTTTATTTCCTCTGGAGTAGCATGTGTCTGGATGTCAATTACATCTAGGGCGGGATCTCTAACTGTCATACACTGTGTTTGTACTATTGTCTTTGTCACATCAGTAGTCTGGGTGTAAGTCAATGCTGTATGTTTTGCTGTCTGGTCTGCCAGGTCGTTACCCTGGGAAACAGAATCTGTGACTTTAGTATGTGCCTTACACTTCATGACTGATATGCCCGAGGGCAAATGTATTGCTTCTAACAGTGCTTGAATGAGGGGGCCATGTTGTATCTTGGCCCCATGAGAAGTCAGAAAACCTCGTTCTTGCCAGAGGACTCCGAAGTCGTGTACAACTCCGAAGGCATAGCGGGAATCTGTGTATATGTTAACATTTCTGTTCTTGGCTAGAATACAAGCTCGGGTCAGAGCGATGAGCTCTGCTGCTTGAGCAGACAGGGTGTCAATACGATGTGTTTCTTTAATTTCAGTTTCAGTGGTCACGGCGTACGCGGCCACTAATTCTCCTGTACTTGTTCTCATGCATGAACCGTCCACATAAAGCGTCAGGTCTGGATTTGTCAATGGGACATCTGTTAAGTCTCGTCTTGGCTTAGTTACTGCATTAATTATTTCTATACAATCATGCGGAGCTGGATCTGTCATAACTGTAGGTAACAGTGTTGCGGGGTTCAGGATGCTGCAACGTCTGATTTCTATGTGTGGCTGAAATAGTGTTAATTCATAACCTGTCAGTCGTGCTATAGTTAAGTGTTGAGTCTGGGTTCTGTTTAACAAAACCTCTACAGAATGTGGTACTTGAACTGTTAACTGATGACCTAAAACAATTGAATCACTTTGTCTTATTGCTAACGCTGTTGCTGCTACTGACTTTAAGCACGCAGGGAGTGCTTGAGCTACTGAATCCAATGTACTAGAAAAATAAGCACACGGCTTATGTGAACCTGCTTGGTCTTGAGTGAGGACAGACAACGCTGTGCCATCACGTTCTGTAACAAAAAGTGTAAACGGTTTGCTGTAACATGGTGTCGCTAAAACTGGTGCTTGGCATAAAACTTTCTTTAATTCTTCAAAAGCTTGTGTGTGTTCCTGAGTCCAAGGGAGGACAGTCGAAGTCGCTGCCTCCTGTGTCGTTAACTGGATGAGTGGTTTAGCTAAGAATGCATACTGGGGAATCCATTGTCTGCAGTACGAGGTGAGGCCTATGAAGGCCCGCACTTCCTTTTGTGTCTTGGGTTGCGGCATGTTCACAATTAACTGAATGCGATCGGGAGTGAGCTGTCTCCCCACTTTGGACAGTAAGTGACCCAAGTACACAACTTGCTGAGCACAGAATTGTAGCTTCGAAGGAGACACCTTGTGTCCCTTGTCAGCCAGGAAATGTAAAACTGTCAGTGATGCTTTTTCACATTCGGGCTCACTTCGTGCGGTGATCAGCAGATCATCGACGTATTGTAGTAAAGCGGTGTTAACTGGCATTTGAATACAATCTAGTTGTCTTTTCAGTGCTTGACTATAGATGCTGGGGCTTTCTGTAAATCCTTGAGGTGCGCGCGAAAATTTGAAACTGCGTCCATTTAAACAGAATCCGAAGAGATATTGGCTCTCGGGATCAATAGGCACGCTGAAGAAGGCGTTCTTGAGATCAATTACAGTAAAGAACGTTGCTTCTGAATCAATAGCAGTCAAGAGAGATGATATATCGGGGACCACAGGATACTGTGGGATAATGCATTTATTCAATTCTCGAAGATCAATCACCAGCCGATATACTGGCGGTGCATTGGGATCAGTACGTTTAAGAATCGGAATGATGGGTGAATTACAGATATTGGAGTCGGTCTCGACGACCACTCCTTGGGCAATGAGCTCTTCAACGATTTTCAGTAAAGCCGCTACAGCATCGGGTGGTAACTTGTATTGTCTGATTCTGGGTAATACAACACCTGCCTTGAGAGTAACGCGGTATGGTGTAATGTGCATACATCCTACATCAGTTGGGCCTTTTGCCCACAAGTAATCAGGTACATTTTTCAATCTGACGTCAAACTCACGAAGGACGTAATGACCCTTGAAATCCCGCAGAAAGAGTCTAACTCCCTCCGGGGAGCAGCTTTCTATAGCTCCTAGAGCCTTCAGTGTTTTAATTCCTAACAGATTTTCCGGACATGATTTTGTTAGTAACAGGTCTGTAACGCGTGATAATGGACCCACAGCCAGGGGAACTGGTTCTGATACTTCATTTACAATAGGTTGTCCTGAAAAACCAAGGGAAACATTTTGTGAGCCTGAGAGGGGTGCCCCTGGAACTTCGTCATGACTTATTGTAGTGCGACTTGCCCCTGTGTCAATTAAAAACTTTCTATCTTTCCCCAATACCTGACTGTGTACATAAGGACCTTCTTGATCTACAGGAATCTCGATAAGAGGCAAGCCACCTTCCCTCTCTAGGCTGTTTCATGTATATCGGGAATATTCGGGGTAAGCAGACTGGGCATACTGGTACATCTGTTGTGAGACTTGCTGAGTAGCAGCAATGGGCTGTGGCTGTGGTACTGCTACGGTCTGTGCCGTCTGTGCGGATGCATGCATGGGCTGTGTATTCGGGGTAGACTGATGCTGGTTATGGTCTTGTCTAGGCGGATGCGGTCTCTCTTTAGTTTTACCTGTCGCTATGTTATGTTTCAGAACTGCACATTCGTGAACGTAGTGACCTGGCTGCTTGCAATAATTGCATGTCCCTTTAACAGGAGCTGCAGCGTGACTTGTCTGGGTCGTACCTTTCCTGTGACTGTCGGATGGGACCGTCTGGGCTACTAACATTTTCATTTTCGTGTCTTTCATGCGCTTCTGTTCCTGATCTTGTTCTTCCCTAATTCTATTCTGGTGATATTGTAACATTTGTAACATCTGGGATGGCGTATTTGCTTGCCATGTACTCTCGACTTTATACACTCTATTTTTAACTAACGGTAGGGAATTCTCGACTAACTTTGATACAAAAAGATGTGGGTACGACTCGCTACTTGGCTGGAGGCCACTATTGATAATAAAACATTTCTCGAATCTTGAATAAAAGTCGCTAGTATCTTCATCATGTTTCTGTTTACAGGACGAGATTGCATCCCAATCCTCCTTTCTAGTTGTCAATAATCTGGGCAGGACCTGTACTATTAAACCTGGTAATGCTTTAGTTTTGTCCCCAAGGCCTAACCCTGGAACCCGTTTCTTTTCTTCATCCTCTATTTCTGCCCAGGCAATCTTTGCGTCTCCCACCTCCCAGTCCTTTTCCTTTAATTTCTCGAATATACCCGTAGGCAATAATACTTTCAACATTTTCATGATATCATCATATGTGTAGTCCCCCATCAGTAACATGTCTTTGAGCTCTCTATGAAAACCTGCAGGGTCTTTATCATGGCACGGTACTAGTTTCTTCATTTCTAACAGTTCTAATTTAGTTAGAGGCGTGTGTACATACACGCGTTTCAATGTTTTATCCTCACCCATAACAGGGTGCACTTCTCGTAAGGGGTTCTGACTTTCAATACCCCTGCACTGCATATGGTACATTTTCCTTTCTGGAGGTGGGGCGGGAACATATTCAGGACTTACAAAGGTGTCATATCTGCGTCGTTGTTCTAGAATTATTTGAACTAATTTAGTGCTTAGGCCTCTCCATCTATCCATCAGTAGTGCTTCTAGTGTCTCATGTAAGGGACCTGGATCGGAATAATGTTTTCTGTACTTAATGAGAAGATGCTGAATCATATATACCCCTGCTAATTTCTGTTCGTCGGGGGAGAGGTTCAGAAATGTCTGTGCTACGGTGTCATCATTATATATGTCTGCATTTTCGGCCCATGATACCGCTGATCGGGCTAATTCTTGTTCATCCATAGAATTGAGTACATGGTACCCAACTCGATCTCGAAGCCGTTTATCAGTTTCCTGGAACTGATGTTCAGCAGAATTCGGATTCGTTAAGGCAGAGAAGAAAACTCTCTTGCTTTCCGGACGGACACCTTTCCTAAGGTAGTTTCCCCTACCTACATATGCTATAGTGCTTGTAGTTGGTTCTGGTTCTTCAGATTCTTCTTCCTCCTCGGAGGGAGCCTTTTCTTTCTCTTTCTCGTGTACTGCTATCACTGCTTTCTTAATCTTTTTATACATGGCCTCTATGCAATTTTGTCTGTCATGTTTTCCATCGGCTATATTTTGACCCCACTTGTTCAATGCATCTAATTCACTCTGCTCTGTTCCGGGCCTGTCTCGTTCTCTTATTAGACAATTTATGAAAAATCGTAGTATCAGTGCTTGCATAGTAACTTTCTGTTTCTCCAGGGCATCCTTAATACTGTCGGGGTCCTTTCCCGTTTGAACGAACTCATATATTCTATCTAGGTGCTCCTTCATTCCTGCATAACATAACAAACTATCAGTAGCAGATCTTAACCGTAAAGACGCTAATACCATTAAGTCGTCCTGTCCAGGTTCTGGATCATATCTACAAACTGACATATTTTCTTTTAGTGCATCAAGACGGGATGAATTAGAAGAACGGGGGGATCTGTGCGTAAGAGGACTCTGCAGACCTCTGAGATTTAATCTGTGAGTCGGTGGCGGGGTCTGTAGACCCGCGGTCGCACCTCCTGAAGCGGAAGCTTGGGCATTATCTCTGTGTGTAGTCAGTATCTGAATTTGTCTTTTAGTAGGATCTGATTGAAGTGGTTTCGGCAGATCAGTTTTAGGTGAGGGAAGTGGCGGAGCTGGCGGAACGGGACTAGTCTTTTTCGGTGTCGGCTGAGAGTGATCTTGGGGGGCAGTACCACCCCCGGCCCTGTCGGTAGGCAGGGCACGAACAGGCAGATTGGTGTAAGCTGGCGCTACATCTTCGAGATATGAATTTAGGAATATGTCTTTAGTAGTCTTATGTATTACTTTAGTTGGAACTAATGGTGACGGCAAATTTTTCGGTATTTCTGAAATGGCGTCAGGGGTACCATCGGCCAAAAGATACATGTTGTTCACTTTGCTATTTTGGATACGATCTATTTGTTCTACTTTTACTCGAATTCCCTCAGTAACTAATTCATTTTCTTGGGCCTTTTCTGATTCTTTAAGCCTGTCTTCTCTACGGAGTGTTCTATCAGCACGCTTACGTGATTCCTTACGCCAAAATTCTATGGCGTCTTTCTGAGATTGTCTAGCTTTCTTTTTCCGTAATATTTCTTCTACTTTTATGATGCACTCGGCATCCCATGTTCCGTTAACTGGCCATCGGTATCTTTCCTCTAAGTGCTTGGTATAATCGGTCCATAACTCTAGATACAGGATGGCGTCTATGCCATGTTTATTGTACATAAAATTACCTGGAGTGTCCCTAGGGGGGATCGGAATCTCTTCCTCTAACATCCCTTTCCTAGTTCCTATCTGCTTTAATTTGTTGAAAAACGGCATTGTGCCTACTTGATACTGGAATGCTTGATCCTTGATACTTAATGTCAACTGTAACTATTTATACAAAAACACAATAATGCACAAAAACAATCACATTCATACCACGACATTAATTACATGAAACATTTAAAGACATAGCTAATTTCCCCTTACTCTGAATGTACCGCTCAACGATACAGATACACTGCTGTAACAGTGCAGAAATTCGGAATACTTTATATACTGCTAAACAGTACAGATACACTGCCTAAAAACAGTGCAGACCGGACTTGCGTACCCAAACCCGTCTAGATACGACCCAGCAATGGTACTCACCGGGAAGCACGGAAAACAGAAGGCCTCGGAAAACTCGACTGGACTCGACTCGGAACTTCGGAAAACTTCGGAAAACTTCGGAAAACTTCGGAAAACTTCGGAAAACTGGTGGGCCTCTTCACACCTCGGACCTTGCTTCCTTCGGCTGGGCTCTGGTCGGGATCCTCCGCACTCCTCACCGCCTCGTCTGGGCACTGATCGCAGTCTTCGTCACCTCCGTGTGTCAGAGGGGGATGCAGGAAATCCTGCCAGTACACGTGTTGTCCGTCTAACTGATGGCAGGGGACATGGATTGCAACGCACCTTCCGGCGCGTGAGGTGGGGGAGGGGTCCCTATTCGGGCGCCAAAATGATGTAAATAATTAATTTACTCTCTTAATTTCTATGCAGGTAAGTACTTAATCAATAATAACTCAATCGAAATGAAGAAAAACAGAGTCCGTGGTGTAAGAGTTTCTAAGGGTTTTATTCCTCATAAAGGAATCAGGATATCATGTTCTGACCACCACACAGGGTGTCAGAAGGGATAGATGAGCGCGCCATCGTTTATTGACAATACATAGCTTATATACTTGATTTACATCATAGTGTTCAATGTAAGAGGCGTAACAGCTGAGAGAAGACAAGATAACAGTATACACGTGGTGCTAGTACATCATCAAGAGGCGTAAACTAGGCGTAACTAGGCGTGTGTGCTAGAAACGTCACTGATAGGTGACGCAAGTGGGTGGCACCAAGGGGTGGTGCTAACAGAATGTTGCAATGTCAGCAGAAATCGGAAACTTGGATGCGCGCGCAGCTGCATGACGTGTGATAGACGGGGTGCAGGGGACTTGACATTTACACTGACGGAAAGAGACAGAAGTCTGGCATGTCAGATCAACTTGTGCTTCTATCATATCTGATATCTGATGTTTAGGAACTAAGCTATCTGGGCAGAAAGGTCTCTAGAGCAGAAGCTATTCTATACTTGCTGTGAGTGCGTGTATAAGCGCCTGAATGTCTGTATGAGAAGCGTGGGGGCATGGGGCCTTCCATGGAAGCATGGCAACAGAGGCTATGAATTACTTGCATAAAGACAGGTCGGCCCTTTAGCCCTGTAGCTGGGGAGGGATGTTTACTGAAGCTAGCAGGCTGGAATGTGTCTTCGGGGAGGAAAACAGATAACTCGAAGGTTATAGTCAATCTTGGCAGGCAGCAGGCTGAGCTGAGCACGGAGGGCCGCGCTAGAAGTAAGTCAGAGTTCACGGGTACGGGGGCTGCTTGGGCAGAGGCCCTCGCAGTCAGAAGCCAGAAAAAGAGGCTCGATGGCAGAGATTCAGGGCCTACTTTCAGCCAGGCTGAAAAACGTAGGAGTACACTTCAAAAAAAGACGTTGGCATCGCATACTTAGGAACGGACCATCAAACCCATTCATGGTGGGTCTGATAGAGGACAAGTTAACGTTGGACGCAAATGTATTTGCGTCTTCATAGCTGATACAGGAGGGAAGTTACATGCACCTTTAACTCGTACATGGAGTCGGTGGGGTACTTGCTAGGGAACACAACATGACCATAAAATTTATATTACCTCAGGCCTCCGAAGGTGCTGGTTACTTTGTCTTCTATTACAGTGTGCTCTTTGGAGCAGCTTTTAGTGCTCTCTCAAACCTCAGTCATTGTTCAGGTGGCTAGAGAGAAAGCATAGGCCAGTTTCTAGGATTGGCCCCTTGATTACCTGCTTTTCAAAGTCTTTGGCTTGGATTCAGACACAATTAATAAGCACTATGGGGACTTTAGTTTCACAAAGAATGATCCAGAGGGTGCAAATCTTCGCTGTTTTTATCATCCAAATGCTGGATTTTACCTGGATATTCAGAATGCCCTCTGAAGATGATCTTCAATCCTTTCGGCCCACCTTTGGGCACTTTAGCAGCTGATATGAGCAAGGCAGCAGATTTGCTTGACTTGCCCGTTCCATTATCCATATGAAAAGTCTGAAACTACCTGGAACTACCCCAGAGACTATTCTACCTTCTAATGAAGCTCCTTGGAGCTGGTGGCCACTGCCTTGAAGAAGCCATTTGTGTGCTCTAGAACAGACTAGATGGCAGTACAGGCCTTTGTCATCTGATCCCATTTTCTTGCAGGCCAGCCATTCCACAAAGAGTTTGGTGGTGGTAGCATTGTTGGTGAAATTAAATCCAATCACCTTTCGACTGCACCTCCAGACCAGAAATCCAAACAAATTGACTCCACTGGGCTCAAAGTTATCACTTTTGTAAGTCTGGTTGTACACACTGCTAATTGCCATGGGCTGTGTAGGTAAATGTAAAAAATGTAAAATTATACTTGTATAGCGCGCTACTCACCTGCAAGGGTCTCAAGGCGCTTGTATGAATACCGCTGTGGAACCCATCCTGGCTTTCCCTGTGAGGCGTCCACTCCTGGGCACCCCCAAGGAGAAGGCCAGGCATCCTTAGCGTTGTGGGGGCCGTTGTGGAGATTAAGCAAGCTATTGCCCAGAGTTGCAGAGTGGGACTCCATGATTGGAATAGGAACCGAGGCGAGAATTATCAGGTCCGTGGAATTTTGAGCCCAAGACCCACCGAGGCGGGGAATTGAACTCTGGTCCCGGGCTAGACCTCTGCATCAGGGTCTGCCGCTCTAATCATTGATGCACTGTGGAACTGGCAAAGCTGGCTGTCCTTAATCTCGCAGTGCACATGTAGTCTGTTTCCTAAATCCTCCAATGTGGCCTAGACTCCTAGGCTACAACACTTACCTTACACAGGCATTCCTGGATGCACACCACAGTATTTTCTGTGTGATACCCAAGTGCCCTAGTGCATATGCAGTTTTATAGAGACTCTTGGAATGCTTCCCTCCCTGGCTAAGCAGTTCCACCAACAGTGTTTATTTCACAGCTTTTCAAGGGGCTGGCTTTCCCATCAATAGCAAACGTCTTACATAGACCACAGCAGTTCTTCCACTCCTTTCACGGGTGACGTGGCTCTAAGGGACACCAGAAGCAGCAGCTCCAGTCACGCACTTCTTTCGTTGGATCTGCGGCATCTGTTGGATTGCTTTGCCCTCCCTCCAACATCAGCTTCCAGTCAGGTGAAGGTCTTGAGTTTTTAAAGAGTTGGGAGTTCATCAAGACCTATATCTGTGTCCTTCATTTGATCCATAAGCGCTATGAACTCTTTTCTAGCCACCCATTCTGTTCGACATCTTCCACTAGAAGATGCATGCCAGCCTATATCTTTATCTTGAAGGCGGAAGTTCTTGCCTTGCTATAAAAAGGGGCCATGGAAGTGGTGCTCAAGGAGGAGAGTGGCACAGGTTACTTCTGTCACCTCTTGATCCTGAAGAATGACCACATCTTCAGACCCAACTTTACAGCTGTCCTCAACTTGCATGAGGGAGTGTGCTTATGGACCCAGTACTGACAAGCCTGAAGTTTGCGTAGTGGGCTCTAATGCAGGGCATTTTAACAGTTGCTACTAATTTTGCAGGCATTCTGAAAGTAAAGGTTGATGGCGTAAATCACCTGTTTCTGAAAGAGACTTCCAACCGCAAATTCCTTACCTTCGCATATCCCCAAGGCGTCAGACTGAATCTGAAAAATCTTGAACAGTAGTTCTGCTTGTCAGTAACTGGCACCAACAGATCCATTGTCGACCGTGCTGGGTATGACGTGTGCGGAACCTATATAGGCACCTCCCCAGCATGCTGACTTCCATTCTTTTGTTTCCATACCAACAGACGTGGATTCAGAGAGCTACCTTCATCACTTTTTTTTTTTTCCAAAACCTTTATTGCACTTTGCATAGTACACAGCGGAATGCCTACAACCCTGTGGGCCGGCCGCTATCAAAGGAGCGTTATATACAATGATGTTCAGCACAAAGGATAACGAAGCCACAGTTATTGTAAATGCGTGAAGTAGCGTACTGAAAAAACCAAAAGTGCCAGTTGAGCAATTATTCGATGCAGGAAATGAGGTTTTGATGGAGTTTTCTCGTTTTTTGAAAAATAACAAACTCAAAATAACAACAGTTAGGAATGACATTATGGTCTGACACGAATCAGTGCATCTCAAGTCTCCAGTGTCTCTTGGGAGTGCTCGCATGCCTCCACTCACTACACACGACCCCACCCCCTTGACTCATCAGGGTAAGCTCTAAGAAGAAGCCCCCTATAGCAGTCCAGGCCTCCCCCCATTCCTACATCCCGTCTAGGTTAGGCCCTCATCTCCCTCATCATCAGATTCATCCTGGTCATCCTCTGGTAGGGGTTCGCAGATGTCCCCCCTGTACTCATTCCATTTCAGCCATATCTTATTCCATTTCCCGGGGCAGGCTCGGTTGGTGTATACTGCTCGTTCGGTTAACATCACTCGATCCATGTTCAAGCACCATTGGGACTTGGTTGGCAGTTCTGCTGCCCCCCAGCGCTGTGCTATGTCCCGTTTCGCTACCATGAGCCCCGCCGTGACCCAAAGTTGCTCGTATCGGGTCAAGTCGGTAGGCCCCCATATATTAAGCAAGTACATTCGCGGGTCAGGCAGTATGGAGTGATCTAATGCTTGTGAGAGTGTGCGGAGCACCTGTTTCCAATATTCCTGGATCTTGGGGCAGTCCCAAATGGTATGGAAGAACGTGCCCTCCTCCCCGCACCCACGCAGACAGTAAGGATGGGGCACCCTGTGTATGCGATGTAGCATTGTCCTTGTGTAATAGACCCTGTGCAAGATCTTAAATTGCACCAGCCGCATGCGTGCCGAGATGCCTACTTCTTTAGGGGACCCAAGTGCCTCATTCCACTCATGCTCATCCATGTCATTAATCTCTCCTTCCCATTTCTCTTTCAGGTGTGATGTGGGCTCAGGGGAGTTATTGAGTAACTTGCGATAAGTGAGGGATGTTGCCCGTTCTAACATGTAATCAGTGAGTAGTCGATCCTCCAAGGGCGAGGATTCTGGCAGTGGCGTGTCTGCTGGGATGGCTGCCAATAGTGCGTGACGGACCTGAATGTACCTGTAGAGTTCCCTGTCGTTGAGCTCATAGAGTTCTTTCAGTCGGGCAAACGGGATAACCTCATTCCTCTCCCATAGGTCACCCACCACGGAGATGCCTATTGTGTCCCATTGTGCAAACCCCTTGGTGTTCCTCAGGTTGCCCAGTGTGCGAGAGACCCACAGCGGAGTCATCCTAGTGATTCTCCCTTTCCAGCCCAGAGCTGCCGTAGCTGCGTGCCATATCTGCACGGTTAACTTGGTGGGGCCGACCAGAGTTCGCAACTTGCGGTGATCATACAGTGGACCCAATAGACTATCAGCGCCCAACTGAACCCGGTCTGAGTGAAATGCTGGCTCTGTATGCGGTGCGTGGATCCATTGATTAATGGGTTTCAGGTGTGCAGCCCAATAGTACAGTTTTAAATTTGGTAGTGCAATGCCCCCGCTATACCAGTCTCTGTGTAGCTTGGATTGTGCCACTCTCGCCGGGAGGTTGCCCCATAATAGGTTGGAGACCAGAGCCGCAACTTTCTGGAAAAACTTGGGCGGCACAGGGTAGGGCGAATTATCAAGAACGTACAAGAAGCGCTGTAACGCCATCATCTTGTAAAGTGCCGCCCTACCGAGGAGTGTTAGTTGTAGGCCGGACCAGAACTCCACATCCCGCTTGAGCCTGTCCAAGGGCGGCTTCAGGTTCTTATCCATGAATTCAGTCGGGTCCCTAGTGACGTGGATACCTAGATATTTAAAAGAAGATCCCGCCAGCCGTAGCGGGCAATCATTGCCGAGATCTGGGGCCGGACCTCGTAAGACATATATCTCTGACTTGGACCAGTTTAGCGTGTAGCCGGAGATCCTGCCGTACGTGTCGCAGATGCGCAACAAGGCCGGTATACCCTCCTCGGGTTCTGTTAGATACAGCAGCATGTCGTCTGCGTATAGGGACAGACGGTCTTCCCAACCCCCGGCCCCTGGTATACCCTTGAGGAGGGGAGAGGCTCGTATGAGAGTCGCAAGGGGCTCCAGTGAGATGGCGAACAACAGAGGTGACAGAGGGCATCCCTGTTGCGTGCCCCGTCCCAGCGGGAAAGTGCGGGAAATCTGGCCGTTCGCTACTACGTGAGCCACTGGGGCTGTGTACAGCAGTTTGACCCATGCTAGAAAGCGAGGCCCGAACCCCATACGCGTCAGCGTTTCGAAAAGTTACTCCCACTCCACCAGGTCAAATGCCATTTTGGCATCAAGTGCTAGGATTACTGCCGGCGTGTTGATGGCGTCCGCCCTGGCCAAGATACCATGCAGTCGCCGCAAATTCAGCGCTGTGTTCCTATGCGGCATAAATCCGGACTGGTCCGGGTGTATAATCGAGGACAGATGGGGCAGGATCCTTTGTGCCAGAAGCTTGGCCAGGATTTTCACTTCCGCGTTCAATAAGGAAATGGGTCGATAGGAGGAACAGTCTTCTGGTGGTTTGCCCGGCTTGGGGATTGTTACGATAGTAGCCACACGCTGGTCCGGTGGAAGGGAACCCCTCTCCAAACTGTCCTTGAACATCCCCAACAAGTGCATGCTGAGGGTGTCCGGCATCAATTGATACCATTCTATAGGTATCCCGTTCGGTCCTAATGCCTTGCCCGGGTTTAGAGCCTTAATGGCCAGCTGAATTTCATCGGCCGTAATGTCCGCCTCCAGCTCGCTCGACGCCTCCGGCGAGAGGGTCTGAACTTCGATCGGTGCCAAGAGCGCCCTGGCTCTCTCAGGTGTAATCGTACGAGCCGGGGTGTACACTTGTTCAAAATGGGTCGCAAGCAGTTCAGTTATATGCCTCGGATCGGTGTGTGTCACTCCCTGTTCATCTTTTAGGCGCTGGACTCCCCTGGAGCTGCCCTCACGCTTATCGAGCCACGCCAGCATTTTCCCTGCTTTGTCCCCCACTTCATAAATCCTGTTCTGAGTGTCGGTTATGAGACCCTTGACTACCAAGCGTAGGTGATCATTATACAACTGTTGTTGGAGAGTGAGTGCATGCAGGGTAGAGGGAGAAGGGTGAGACTCATGTGCCACGGTCCGTTCCCTCAAAGTAACCTCTAGGTCGGCCAGTTCCTGTGACTGTTGTCTTTTATGTCCGGTTATAGTGTTAATGGCTTGGCCCCGCAGAACCGTTTTATAGGCCTCCCAAAGCGTTGTCGGGGAACGCACTGAATGTGTATTTTAAAGAAAGTATTGTTTCGTGGCGTGTTTGAGTGCTTTACGAACCTGTGGAACTTTAAAATACGATGCGTGCATGGGGTAAATGCGCTTACGTGCTCTCGTCTGTAGGGAAAGTGTCAGTGTGAGCGGTGAGTGGTCCGAAATACCTCGAGGGTGTATCACTAGGGTATCTACATGGCAAAGGGCTTCCCCCAGTGACAGGAAATAATCGATGCGAGACAGGCTGCCATGTACCGTGGAGTGGAACGTGTATTGTTGCATGCCCGGGTGTAAGTGCCTCCAGATGTCTGTCAGGCCCATGGCCGTGGCAAACCGTCGAAAATACGTTTCCCCCCCTGTCTGGTTGGGGGAGGGGTGTTTATCTAGCTGTGGGTCCATGACCGCGTTGAAATCCCCCCTAGAATAGTCTCACCCTCGGGGAGAGTTAAAAGGAAGTCCCCCAGTCTCGGGAGGTGGACCGAATGCAATGCCGGTGGAATATATACTGACACCAAGTTGAAGAGTTTTCCCTCCCATTGTCCCTGCACGGCCGCGAAGCAGCCCTGGTCGTCAGTTTTAATTGAGAGGGGCAGGAAACGTGAGTTCTTCTGTACCAGAACGCCGGACCCCCTGGAGCCGGACGTGAAAGCAGAGTGGGCCCACATTTTGTAACCTCGCCTATCCAAGGCCTTCGTAGCGCCCCCCCCCCCCCCCACTAGGTGTGTCTCTTGCAACAGGGCCACAGTAGGCCGCAGACGCTTAATAGCAGTCAATACCAATCCCCGCTTAACCTTGTCCCCCAGGCCTCTCACATTCCAGGACAACAAGGTCATAGGTGGGCATTGTGTGTCAGGGGGATTCATCCCCCCTGTCGGTACGGAATTGTTAGCCATCGGGGGGTATCAGATGAAACCGGGCTATCGGCTGCGTCGTCTCGCAGCAAGGCGTCCAGAAGCATCATGGGGGCATAGTGTCACTGTCCGTTCCCAGCAATGTGTCCTGAATCCCATAGGCACTGAAACATTGTCCTCGACCCTTTGTGCACATTCCTAACATAAACAGTTCGAAACAAACCCCCCTCCCTGTCCCCCTGCTTAACGGACCTTCAACTGCCCGCCACCCCAACTGAGCAGAGTGCTTTACCCATCCCAAAACCAGAGTACTTGAATGTAGGGGGGAGAGCGTCTCCCCGGGTTGGCGGCTCCCCTGTAGGCTCTCGGGGTTGCCATGCCAGAGTCAGCGTGCAGCTATGGAGCACCAAGTTAGGTTGATGATCGGCAATCTCGGTCAGTTCAGAGTCCGTAGCCGGAGTCATTCATCTCCGCCTCCCCCTTCAAATCCATGGGAAGGCGAACGCTCTGCACCCTCCACACGACCAGACGCCTGCGAGCCATTTCTGCTGTCTCCTCTGCGATCCTGATCCGGTCTATTCGTCCTGCGCTGTCGTCCAACTGTGTGCCAGCCCTCCAGCCAGTCTCGGGCCGCGCCAGGAGAGTCGAAAAACCACACTTTCTTGTCCGCCACCACTCGTAGTTTGGCCGGAAATACCATTGAGTATGGTAGCTCTTTCTCTCTTAAGGTTTTCTTCACTTCCAGGAACGTTCGCCTCTTCCTAGAAACCTCCGCTGTATAGTCCGGGAAGAAGGCAATTTTTGAGTTCTGAATCTGAATGGCCGGCGCCACTCTCGCGGCCTGCAAGATGGCGTCCCGATCCCGGAAATTGAACAATCTCGCCAGTATTGGTCGTGGCGCGCCTCCCGTCTTGGGTTTCCCCCCCGGGACACGGTGGGCCCTTTCGACCGAGAAGAAATTGGACAGGCCTTTTGGCTGGAGTCGAGTTTTTATCAATTCTTCCACATATAAATCCAGGGCCCCAGTGTCTTCCGATTCCGGTACCCCGAGAATACGGACATTGTTGCGTCGTGAGCGACCTTCCTGGTCGTCCAGCTTGTCCCTGAGTAGTTTATTGTCAGTTTGCAGGCGTTCCATAGCTATCTGCAGTTGGGACACATCCTCGATCAGCGATTTGGTGACCACTTCAACCTGTTTGACCCGCTCGTTCATTTTTTGAAGATCCGCCCTGATTAAGGTGACTTCAGTCGCCGTGGCCCCCACTGTCTCTTATACTTGCGCCAGCGCCGCCAGGACATCGTCTAGCGTGGCCTTCCTCGCCACCTCGGCTTCCGCCATTTTCCCACCGGTTTTTCGCTGGTCCTGGGGGGGTGAGCGTCTCTCATACGCGAATTTGTCCAACTTGGCCTGGGTTGTTGTGTTCTTGGGGCCCCTGTGCGACATATTGCAGTTGCTGTTGAGGCGGCTCAGCGGCCTTCCCGTTCGTCTCCGCCGGGCAATGGCGGCGTTGTGCCCAACGTGTGCGATGTCCTCCGCGCCCTCGGCAGAGTTTTGCACGCCCGGAGAGGGTTAACAGGTGACTGCAAAGCGTGTTCTTGAGCTTGGGTCGTGTTGGGGAGCGTTCGCGGGTCTTTGGAGTGATGCAGTTGGGGAGCCGACACTTCCTGTCCCCCGGCCCCGGCCTCAGGTCGCTTCCGGTCGGGTCCGACCAAACTGCGGCTCCGCGGCTTCGCGGTCGAGTGCAGGCCCAGCTCCTCCTCCGTCTCCGGCCAGCTGGAATGTGCTAGTGCGGTCTATTGCCGACCCAAAAAGTTCTGGAGTCGCTCGCTGCACGGACTCCGGGTCCGGTCCACCCTTTGCAGCCGGAGTAGATCAGGATAATTGTACGGATTGCTGCGGAAAGCCGCCTTTACCCGGGAGCCTCCCTAAGCTGCGGCCGCCATCGTTGGCTGCTAGCCACGCCCCCCCGCACCTTCATCACTTTTTGACCAACTTTTTCTCAACTTTTGTTGAGCCAATTTTTGTTTAAATGTTTCCAGTGTGCTCATGACACATCTCCAAAACGTATGGGCTTCAAGGCTTGTGTGGAATGTCACACAAATGTATGTGAAGGAACCCCACTTGGTCTGTCGTAATTGATTTATTATGCAGAATTCTTTTTTATGTAATATTTAATGTTATGTTGTACACACTTTCAAGAATTGTTATGGCCCCTTAGTGCTTTTAGATCTGGGTGGAACTGGAGGAACCATTGTTTGATAGTGTTGGTGTTTATTTTTTTGTTTTGGTTGCGTGGGCTCAGAGTGCCTAGTTTCAAAACGGTGTCTGTGCAAGTAAAATTGTTATTCGCAGTGTTGAGTATGGGTGGGTGTGCTGAAGGTAGTGGGTAGTCTGTCTTCAGCTGTTACTCTCCTAATTGAGCTTTCTAAGAATAAAAAGTGCAACTAGCAATAGAACTATCACTCTCGGAAAACAGATTCATGGCACAGCTTTTTAAGGACTACTGCCATAAATGCCATGTTCTTGGGCCACGATATATACTGTATCATGCATGGTAATAGACTCGATTGAGTAAGAAAACTCATTTTTGAAGCCAAAAGTGGCTTTCATTTATATTTATCCCGCATAAAATGGCCTCCAAGTCAGTGTAAAATCACCCCCCCCCCACCCCGATTTTTTTTTTTTTTACAAACTTCCTCTTGCATGTTTACAGATGTTGGTGCGTATGATGATAGCTATGACCAATACCCCTTAGACTGCAGAGGGACAGACGTTTTGCATCATGCTGGAGTTGCAGCCATGAGTAAAGTGACCAGACGTCCCGGATTTGCCGGGACTGTCCTGGGTTTTCGCCACTTGTCCTGGCAGATTTCAGGAAATTAAGCTCATGTCCCGGTTTTTAGAGCGGGGCGACTGAAAATCTTTCGAGGTATCTTTTTGTGTTTTGCAAAGCAGGGATAGTTAGAAGTTTTTATAAGAAAGCCATTTAATTAACAAGCATGCTACGGGCTTAAAAAATGGCAATTTATGTATGTTCCTGCTGCCTCTTCTGTAATTCTCTGCTAAGGAGCACTGTCGTTCTGTGCGCTGGATTCCAGTAAAATTGTAGTCCTATTTTTAGGAAATGTCCCGTTTTTTGGCTTTAAAACTCTGGTCACCCTAAGCATGAGGCGCGTGCGCTTGAGGCCTGCTCACCCCTTTCTAGCTCGGAGGCCGCAAGCCCGCGACCTCCCCTGCGCGTGAATTCACCTCCTTTGTGGCCAGGAGCGCTGTTTGCTGTTGTGTTTGCTGTCTTGGGCTTGTGGTCTCGCGCAGGATTGAGAGAGGGGATTTCTGTGTAAAATGGGCCCACAGAGGTGAAGTTTGTTACCTTTGACGTAGAGGAAACGTCTTTGGGTTTGATGAGTCAACTTATTTTTCTTTTTTTTTCTAACTTTCCAGATGACAGAGCAGCGGAAGCAGAAACAGAGAATCGGCCTTCTGGGACAGCCGCCTCACATGAACGCCAGCCTGCAGCAGCCGGCCTAAGGCGAGGTACCCGACCCCCATCGAAGGCATCGCGAGTGACACCGCCCTCTCGGCCTCCGCACCGCGCTTGGGATTTTTGATACCACCTTCGTTTTTCTAGGAATTAACAATTTTTACTCTGTCCCTTGAGGCCATAGAAGACGCCAGAGCAGCTACCGGCGGGACGACGGCAGGGCGCGGGAATTTGCTTCCTGCTGAACTTTGTTTTTTTCTTTCAAACTGCCTTTTTTTGTGACGAAGAAAGCACCTGAATTGCACTTGAACAGTATGAATTACCTGAAAAGAATTGTGACCTGTATTTTGTATTTAAGATAAATAACTAGAATAGCTTATATTTATGGGATTTTTTTTATACAGTTGTGCAATATGAAGTATGCAACCACGTTTCCAGCTGGGGATCTCCTGACGGTCCTAGGGTTTAGGGGTCGAGGGATCGCACCACTTTGTTACTGGCAGATACACCGTAGTTAGTCTTATGTTAATGCTGCTACACGCTTCCCGGTTCCTTTTATTTCTGCCCAGGGCCAGTCTGGAACGGGAAGAGGCGCATGCGGGCCACTTCCTGTCTTTGAATTCTTCCAAACCCTCTTAGCAGTGTACATATTCTTTTCACTCTGGAGAGTGGCACCAGATGCTTTGACCATGCCAACTGCGCTTTCTTCCATGTCCTTTGGTGGTCCTGTGACCCCCATGTTGAATATCTGCAGAGTTCCCAATAAAGAAAATGATCGCCCACAGACTGCGCCCTTTGCACTCCTCCCGCTTGTCATTGTGGTATAGCCATGTTGGCATGCTTCTTATTTATGGATATACCCAGGAGTCCATGAGATGCTGCACAGTTGAGGCCTTCCCACCTTTCTCAGTCATTCAGTCGTGTTATGGTGTCTTCAGCACTTCTGATCAACCCATTAACTGTTGTAAATGAAACCTGTTCTTATTGGTTGAACTTTTGATTTGCCGCTCACTTGTCCATCCCGCATTCAATGACTTCCGGCAACCTACAGGCGTTACTGCACTCTGGCAAACATTGCACAGTTTCTCTGGCATGGACGTGGCTGCATGCCCCCACCCACCCCGGAGTCCGTTTGTCCTGCTGTGCATATAGCTGAGCACTGATTTGTCTTTTGCTTTGCGACCCACAACTTTCATCAGCAGCCTGATGTCTAAAGACGCTTTCTCCTGATCGGGGCAGCTGTACAGAAGAGAGAACCTTGTTTATTTTTTGTTCATTCGTCTTGTTTTTTTTTATATACATATATATATATCTATATAAATCACCTGGTTTTGTACACTGACCTCAATTTGCAAGCCTTTGGCGATAGTGTTAAATGCTCAGAGAATTTGTAAATCCCTAAAATATTTAAATAAATATGAAGCAGTGAATATGATATGTCAATGGTGTCATTGAAATGAGTCTCACGCAACTCTTTACCTTTGATTTCCTGTGCCACACCTCCCAGTGATTTCTTTCAGTTTACCAACCTCCCTGATCCAATCCAGTTTTCCTGATTTGACCAGGGTATTCCAGTGGAGGCCCAAAAGTCCACTCCAATTCAAAGCACAGTTTGGTCCAAAACCTAAAAAATGTAGAAGCCATGGCAAATCGCTACAAAGTATAATAATGCTGAAATGTTGATGGATTCTTGGATGCATGCGGTAAATTGTATTAGAGCCTAATCTACAACATAATCACTGAAGGCCATATTTACTTCAAATTTTTTTTTTCCAGAGATTTTTTTAAATGCTGCATGCTTTTTCTGGCTGACTTCTGTGTGCTGTCACTTGCATTACTGTATAATGCAATACGTTTTTTAGTCCATCACTATTACTTTTTTAGTATTCTGTGCCGATTTTCGTACATTCCATTGCTTGCCCCCGCATAAGAGAATTATTCGGATTCCTAGTTGGTTTTGCTCCTTCTCTACAGTTGGCATCTGCCTGGTGTGAGCTCCCCTTGGAGAGCCCTGCAGCATTAATGTATGTACATATATATATATATATATATATATATATATATATATATATATATATATATATATATATATATATATATCCGAGCAATTCAAAAAGAACACCGCACTCTTCTCGGATGTTTCAAAGCTGTTTAATCCATCTTAGTAAAACTTCCTCACCTACGCGTTTCGAACAATGAAATGTTCTTGATCACGGTAGTAACAAGTCCGTCTTTACTTTTTGGTATTTATACCCTACTGCCCACTTAACAGTTAAGATGCATTGTGGGAGGGGTAGTTTGTGCTTGGTTCTAATTTAACCTTTGTCAATTTCCCTTTACAAATTAACAAGCCACATTTTGCATGACAATTTATAAGCTTATATTGGGCTTAAATTGAATGTTTAAAGGGCTGAGTGCCCTATGGGACAGAAGAATTGGGTTAGGTTCTTCTATTTAGCGTAATGTAAGACCGCATACATGTACTCGCATTTATATGTATGACTGCATACATATACTGGAGTGATAGCTGAGTGCTATTCACTTTTGTGAATTATGTGGCTTGTATGTTGGTATGGAAGATTGACATTATTAAAAAAAAAACGGGCAGTGCAAAAAACAAACAAAAATCTATCATTTTTCAACTCAAATTTGACCACTTATCAATTTCAAATTCAGTTCAAAATGTACTCCGAGCTGCTAAACCGCAAGGTTCAGGCATAAAGCGTCCATTTCTCAAATAGTTCATTTGATATTCAATGTTGTATTATCTATTATCCCATATTTGCCTATTCTGGATATTGTACATTGATGTTTTGAGATAAATTACAGAATACATAGATCACATTCGTCACTTGATTGTCTTTTCATTGGTTATATAAGTCTTTTATAAATGTACATAAAGTTCTTCGTCCCCATTCAGGCCGGTTGGGATCTTGGTCTCAAATCTTATGATTAATTTTGATTCCAACCGTCTGAGTTTTTGTAGGCGATTTCCTCCTCTTTCGTTTTCTGGCACCATAGCTATTCCTGAGTACCTGACATTTTGCCAGGTTTTGTTTTTGTGAGTCATGAGATGTTTGGCCATCGCATATGTTTGGTCTTTGTTTTGAATTGCTCTGATGTGCTCCAGCATTCGTTTTTTGAGAGCACATATCGTCGATCCAATATACCAGTTGCCGCAGTCACATTCGAGGAGGTAAACAACATAGTGAGACTCGCATGTAATTTTATTCCTGATTTCAAATGGTTGGCCTTTTGGGTCATTCAAGGATTTTAGGTTTTTCCCAATCTTGCAGGCTTTGCAAGATATACATTTGGTAAATCCCTTTTGTCTTTTTTCCAACAAAGATTCCTCCTTTTTGTCTATGAAATGGTTGTTGACTAAGGTATCTCCAAGTGATGGTGCCTTTCTGAAAGAGATTAATGGTGCATCTCCAATCATGGTTCCAGTATCCGGATCCTTTTTTAACACACTCCAGTATTTAGTGACCATTTTTCTAATTTGCACACTTTCCTTGGAGTATGTTAGGCTGAGACGCGGTTTATCCTCCATATTGTTTGCTGTTAAATCTTTCTTTTTTTCAATCAGTGTTTCGGTTCTTGTCTTTTTACGCGCTCGTGTTTCTCCCAATTTGATGGTTTTCATGCTGTATCCTCTTTGTGAGAACCGTTGTGCAGTTTCAGCAAATTTTTGTTCCATTTCAATAGGTTCAGAACAGTTCCGTTTCATACGTAAAAATTCCCCGTAGGGTACATTTTGTTTCAGAGATGCAGGATGGAAACTAGTTCCATGGAGGATGCTGTTAGTGGAGGTCTTTTTTCGAAAAAGGGTGGTATGTATTTTGTTTTCTTTTATATATACCTTAGTGTCAAGAAAGTAGATTTCTTTTTCTTGGATATTGAAAGTGAATTGTAGTCCCACATTGTTGGTGTTCAGAATCATTATGTATTGGAGCAGCTCTTCCCTTGTGCCTTTCCACAATAGGAAGAGATCGTCAATAAATCTCAGCCAAAGGACTATTTTGGCGGTGTATGGGTCGTTTTCTTCTATCCAAGCTATGTGTTTCTCCCACCATCCCATGGTGAGATTAGCATAGCTTGGAGAGAAGGAAACTCCCATGGCAGTTCCACGATTCTGGGACTATATTCCATTGTTGAAGAGAAACACATTATTTGTTAAACATATCTGTATCATGTCCAAAAGCATGGCTGAATGATTGAGTTCTCCTATTGGTCTCTGTCTGAGAAAGTATGCGATTGCTTCTAGGCCCAATTGGTGTTCGATAGATGTATAAAGTGATAAAACATCTATTGTGGCTAATAGATATGTGGGTTGCCATTCAGTATCCATGATGATGCGTAAGAAATCTCCAGTGTCTTTGATAAAGGAGTTGAGTGTTGGTACGATGGGAGCTAAAAAGTAGTCCACATATGAGGCAATGTTTTCATATAGCGATCCACAGCTTGATATTATTGGCCGGGCCGGTGGTTTTTGCAGGGTTTTGGGAACTTTAGGTAGAAAGTAAATTGTTGGGTTGTGGAATGTAAGGAAGTTAGTTTCTTCTTGAGTAAGTAAGCCCTTTTCCTGCCAACGTTTTATTTGTTGATGTATAGTCACTGTCATTTTCGCTATCGGGTTATCTTTCAGTTTTTTGTAGTTGTTCACATCGTCCAGTTGTCGATGGGCCTCTTCTATGTAGTCTGTTTTGTTTAGTATCACAATATTTCCGCCTTTATCGGCCGGTTTTATTTAGATTTTCAGTATATGTATGCAGTCATACATATAAATGCGAGTACATGTAAGCGGTCTTACATTACGCAAAATAGAAGAACCTAACTCAATTCTTCTGTCCCATAGGGCACTCAGCCCTTTAAACATTCAATTTAAGCCCAATATAAGCTTATAAATTGTCATGCAAAATGTGGCTTGTTAATTTGTAAAGGGAAATTGACAAAGGTTAAATTAGAACCAAGCACAAACTACCCCTCCCACAATGCATCTTAACTGTTAAGTGGGCAGTAGGGTATAAATACCAAAAAGTAAAGACGGACTTGTTACTACCGTGATCAAGAACATTTCATTGTTCGAAACGCGTAGGTGAGGAAGTTTTACTGAGATGGATTAAACAGCTTTGAAACATCCGAGAAGAGTGCGGTGTTCTTTTTGAATTGCTCGGAAATAATTTACGAGTCTTGTCCTTGACTCGTCACCTGCACCAGCTGGCCGGCCGCTCCTCCTCCAGCAAGGGACGTTTGCTTTGAAAAAATATATATATATATATATATATATATATATATATATATATATATATATATATATATCTTTATTTGTTTAGTTATTTAAAACCCGTACAATTAAAAACACTGAACTCGTTTTACAACGATCTGAGCGACATTTGATTGTTTAACAAATATTTATTAAAACAAAGGACAAATTCATGCATATTAAGACAATATAATCAGCAGTTTAAGACGTACAGGTAGTACAGCTCTAATAAGCTAATAAAAGATTAGTAGCAAAAAAGTGCTAGTGCAGATATTCCAGTGCACAATTGTCCCTTTTGGTCCGACTCACAGTGGCATCACACTATGAGCTTAATTGCAATAGCAGCGTACTAGCAATCATAGTGAACAAACATGTAATACAATAAAATCGTTTTAAGGTGTGCAAAGAATATCTCGCAGGAGCTAATGCAACACATTTTGCAGTAAGTTAATCATCATTGATAGCAGCGAAAGTACTCTGTGAAGGAGCTGGTTTAACTATGTAGTAGCAATTGCAATTCTGCAGGGGTGGCAGCAAGGTGTTCTTTCAGATCATACATTAAAATCACTTAAACAAAAGAAAACGCCAGGATGATCTTCGGGTGCACAGAAGATATCTCATGGATGCTAGTGCAACAGTAGTAGCAACAAATTGTTCTTTATAAATAACACTATGTTTAAATAAAGTGCTAATGCAACATATAAGACAAGAACTTTTCAACACCGGTGACAGAATGTTCCTCAGGGCGGTCACCATCAGGTTTGCGTCACCCACAGGTCCTTTTTTCAATTTTCATCAGAGAGAAAGCTTCCCAGATGTGGGGAACAGTATTATATGGTGGATCAATTGTTGAAATAATATCCTAGGGGACTTGCAGCATTAGGAGTCTCTTCTGTGTGACATGTCCCATCTGAAAACTACAGGGTTTAGACCTTGTTGAGATTGTTGCTGGCAAATATCTGTGACAGACCCCTCAAGGTATCCCTCTGGTGTGCGAGTATGGGATACTACTCCAAGGTGTGCAATGAGTGTGCCTCATGAATCCGAAGGCGATCAGGAGCATGAAGCAAAGCTGTGTATGTAAGAAATTGCACAAGTCCAGCCCGAAGTAGAGGGAGTTGGACCCATTCTCAGGGCCAGAGGTGCAATTTTATTTTTTATTGTTTCCAATATACATACCAGTGGTCTCCCTTTTTCAGCCACAGGCTATTTGGCCATCCTCTTTCAGTTATTGTCTTGGTGTTAGGTCAATCACATCATGGCAAAGCCCATGAGAGGAGTTTTTCCGCTTAGGATAATGGGTGTATTCTTCTGCCTCTAGTGCACAAGGGACAATTTTACTTATCCCTGCCTCTCCTGTCTGCTCCATTGCCAAAAGCGTACACAACTGCCTACACACTCTTGTATTCCTGCTATACATGTGTTTGGACAATATGCTAAGATATTTTGGCTTTCCAATGCTTGTTAAACGTGACGTTTGTCCTTAACTTTCTGCAAATTCTGACCCGGTTAGATTACTGCATAATTTTTTGTACACATTATTTTTGTTCAGATTTACTCTTGAATAGAATGTCTTTTTTGCACAGGAATTCATAATCCATTCATTACTTGATTCTGGTGGCTACTTCTATCTGCTGATTCCTAATGTTTACAAAATCCCCAATCATCAGAATGGTTTTGGAAAATTTTAAATATTGCTCCAGTATGCCAGTTGGCGGCAGCGCACTAATTTTGTACACCCATTGACTAACAGAGCTGCATACAAGTGCTATCCCTGCACGCCAATGTCTGTGTTTCTTTCCGTGCCTTTATATGCTGATCAAGACCGCTCTCCCACCTTTTTACTCATTGGTTCATGAGTTTTTCTCTAATATTTTATCTGAAAACTAGTGTGCCAGGGAACATGTCCCATCTGAAAACTACAGGGTTTAGACCTTGTTGAGATTGTTGCAGGCAAACGTCTGTGACAGACCACACAAGATATCCCTCTGGTGTGCGAGTATGGGATACTACTCCAAGGTATGCTCTGATTGTGCCTCATGAATCCGAAGGCGATCAGGAGCATGAAGCAAAGCTGTGTATGTAAGAAATTGCACAAGTCCAGCCCGAAGTCGAGGGAGTGGACCCATTCTCAGGGCCATTCCAGTGGCAGGTCATCTTCATGGTCCAAGTCTACCGTTAAATTGAAGCACAAGAAGACTAGGCAGGATTTGTTCCAGTTTTCACTATCTGCTTGAGAGGCCAGGGTGGCTCTCTGTCTCACAATTCAGTCCCATACTAAAGAGCCAATTCCCCAGCTGATTTAAATGTGCTCACTTTCCCGGGCCATCAGCAATTTCACATCACGTTGAGGCCTTTAGATAAGCCATTTTGCATATTTTTGGCAGTCTTCAGGCTTTTTCTTATGTGCATTTGGGCCCTAAGGATCTGTGTGGGTCTCCAGTTGGGTTACTTCCAGTGGATCTGTTTCTGGCAGTGTAATTGCTGACCCCTGCCACCCAACAACCTGTCTCGGTTCTGCAGTGGTTTCGGTACAACTCCCACTCCGGCACTGATATCCACTCCAGGTACCTTTGACATCCACGCTAGGCAAGCTGCTGCTGCTGGAGTACTCCATTCCAAAAGCTGTCCCACTCTGAGCCGAAGTCTTCTCAGCCTTGACCAAGGCTGCAGCCCAAATTCATCCCAATGCAGCTTGTCCTTGTAAAATCTGATTCCTGCTCTCCAACTACTTTTATTTTCTAAATGATCAGTCATCTGAAAGAGACACATTAGTGATAGATTGTTTACCTTAGACTATCCCCAGGCGTCAGATTGGATCCCGAAAGTTTTTGTCAGCAGTACCCCTGCGCGTCAGAATATGGCGTCATGTGACTCCGCGTCCGTCGCTGGCATCGTATGCGCCGAGATGACGTCACAGAGACTGCTTAGGCGCCACCAATGCGCGCTGACGTCAGTTCTTTCTTTCTTCCACGCCAGCAAGCGCCGATACGGTTAGAGCACGCACCCTAGACACTTTGACTAACTTTTTTGAGACTTTTTGTCTCCACTATTTTGAGTCCTGACTCCTGGTGCCACGTAGGGATGCCTGGGTTTAAATCTTGTAGGGCTTGTCACCGTACGATGTCGGTGGCCGATCCCCATGGCGTCTGTCTCTACTGTTAGGAGCGCGACCATGACTCCTGGTCATGTTCCGACTGTCTAGCCATGGCTCCGAAGGCCTTTCGGGGTCAGTCCCGTAAGCTACTGGAGGCCCAACAGTCGTCTTAGCGCCGTTCGATATCCAGGGGTCGATCAAGGGACCTACCGACATCAGTTCACTTTTTTCCGCGCCGTCAACGCTAACGGTTTCGAGGGATCTTCTGTTGCGTTGATAGTAACTTTGTTACTATTGTAGGTTTTCTGTATCTTTCCAGTGTCGGTCTTCTTTCGTGATGTCGTCTAAGAAGACTGGTTTGTGGTGAATGCGGAAAAATGATGTCCATCACAGAGCCGCATTACGAGTGTTTATGGTGCCTGAGTTCAGATCACGACGTCCAAGGTTGTCGATCCTGTTTGTAAATTAATCCGAAGGCTCTTCGTGAACGTGAAGCGATACTCCTGGTTGCCAAATTAAAAGGTAAAGAGGTCAAGAAGAGTTCGAGATCGAGGCACTCTAAGTCGAGGTCGGCTTCGAAGTCTACTTCGGGACATGCTTCCAGGTCATCGAAGAAAAAACATAATAAGAGGAAGCATGGATCAAGGCACTATTCGGGACAAAAATCGTATTCGAGGGCGAAGTCGTCTGGTTGACGAAATTAGTAAGGACATGGTATCTCCCTCTCCAGAGCGGAATCCGCAAGATGAGGCCTTACCGTTGGAGTCGCCGGAGCATTCACCGGCTCCAGTGTCGAATCCTTCTCCGGCTCCATCTCAGTCTTCGGAACATGAACATGAAGAGGAAGAGGTTACTGTTCCTAAGGGCTCGTCGACTACGTTTCACCAACTCGAGGAACAAGATGAGTCGATTCCGGTGCAGCCACCCCAGGAGCAGCGGTGGGTTCGTATCCTCCTTTTCCGGGTCCAGGACAGGATCCTTCGCATTTTTTAAACACCATGTATAGTGTTCATGCGAGAGCCATGTACCCCTCTGGAGCACTGGCTGGTCCCATGGGTCCGTTGGCATACAATTTGGGCGTTCCCCAAGCTTATGCTCCGGTGCCTTTCATGCCGGCGCCGACTCAGCCTTGGCATCTCTTGGCGCCACTGAGATCATCAACGCCATTTACGGCTTCACCGGCTCCGGAACGACCTCGAGATCTTCCAACTCGAAGTTCGACGCCGGCTCTGTGTTGGACTCCGGCTCTGGGTCCGCGTTCGACGCCGGCTCCGCGTTAGACTCCGCGTTAGACTACGGCTCTGCGTTCGATGCCGGCTCCGGCCCCTTCGGAGTCGATTCCGGATCCGACGACGTCGCTTCAGAAGGAGAGGTCGAGGCGTGAAGCCCAGCGCCTTTTGGAGGAGCGGAGTCATAGGGAAGCTGAGTTTGAAGAGGGTGAGCTTCAGGAACCGGGGGAATATTTTGATGATTTCAGAGGCAAGTGGTCCTGAACTGTCCCCTGATTGGGAGTTAGCCTCGGTGTCGGATGTTCCGTCTAAAGATGTGGCACCCTATCATGTTATTAAAAAGGCAGCGGATTTACTCAATTTGACTTTGCCCCCTGCTGAGTATAAATCGAACATTCTGACTGAAGTCCTCAATTCTCCTTCATCTGTTGTTGAGTCTATACTTCCATTTACTGATGCTCTGACTGATCCTATCCTGGAGGTGTGGAGTAGACCTCTTACTGCTCCTGCGGTTTCCAAGGCCGTTGCAAGGCGTTATAGAGTGGTTCCTGGTGACCTTGACTTTTTTTGTCCACTCATCCTTGCGGAGAGTTTGGTTGTGCAAGCTGCCTGCTCTAAAAAATCTGCAGGTGCTTTTCCCCAGGTATCTGGTGATAAGGATTCCAAAAAGCAGGACCAATCTGCAAAAAAAGTATTTTTATCAGGCAGCATGGCCCTTAAATCTACAAATGCCACTGCTTACTGGGTCGTTATATCCATGCGTTGATGGATTCTGTTAAGCAATTGTCTCCTAATCTTCCTGAAGAGGATACAAAGAATTTTAATGAGGTGGTTGCTGACACGCAGGCTGCTGCTCGGCAGGTCATACAGAGCGGTATGGACACAGCGGATTCAGTGGCTAGGGTCATGGGGTCTTCAATTGCCACCAGAAGGGCTGCCTGACTGAAGACTTCTGAGTTCTCAACGGATGTTCAGGCTGCTTTAATGGATTTTCCCTTTGACGGCTCAGGCCTTTTCGGAAAGAAAGCTGATGCTGCATTGGAAAGGTTCAAAGACAGCAGGGCAACAGCCAGGTCTTTGGGATTGCGAATTAGAGGTTCTGTGAGCAGAAGGTACAGGGGCTTCGGAAGATCTTCTTTTCGTCCCTATAAGCAGACCTAGCAGCAGCAGCAAAACCCATTGTATAAATCATACAGGGGCAGACAAAGAGCTCGGCCTCGTGGACGTCAGGCCTCCTCCTCCTTCTCCTCCTCCTCCTCCTCCTTCTCCTCCTCCTCCTCCTCCTCCTCTTCCTCCTCTTCCTCCTCCTCCTCCTCCTCCTCCTCTTCCTCTTCCTCTTCTTCTACCCACCCCCCTCCTAAAACAGCAAAGCAGCCCTAGATCCGCCATTCCGGTTCATGCGGGTCCTGTGGGGGGCCGGCTTACCTATTTTCTGCGGGATTGGGAATCGGTTACATTGGACCTTTGGGTTCTCAATCTCGTAGAGAATGGGTATGAACTTCCCTTTCGGGAATTTCCCCCAAATAATCCTCCTTGCCAAGGTTTTTGCTCGGAGGACCACCTTTTGCTTCTGCAGGAGAAAGTCCTGGCACTGCTAAAGGGTGCGATAGAGGCGTTTCCGGAGCAGGAAAGTGGTCAGGGATGCTACCCCCGGTATTTGCTGATTCCCAAGAAGGATGGCAGACTTCGTCCAATCCTGGATCTCAGGGTCTTGAACCTTTACCTGAAACGGGAGAAGTTCAAGATGCTCACCCTTGCACAGGTTCTTCAGGCGCTGATGGAAGAAGACTGGATGGTGTCGATCGACTTGCAGGATGCTTATTTCCATATTCCCATCCTGAAGTCACACAGGAAGTATCTCCGTTTTACGGTGGGATCGAAACATTACCATTTTGCGGTCCTTCCGTTTGGGCTTACTACATCACCTGGAGTTTTCACCAAGGTGTTGGCTGTGGTGGCAGCACATCTCAGAAGGTCAGGGATACCAGTATTCCCTTATCTGGATGATTGGCTGATCAAAGTGGAATCTCCAGAGAAAGTGCTCCATCATCTGCAGGTTACAACTCAGTTGTTGTACAGGTTAGGTTTCTCAATAAATGTGCCCAAATCTCACCTGGTGCCCTCCCAGCGCAACCTGTTCATAGGTGCGGCACTGGATACCACTGTGTGTCGGACATTCCCTCCACCACAAAGGATTCTCGACCTACAGGAAATGATTCCTTTATTTTACAATGGAGCAGTCGTTCCAGTCCTGAAGGTCCTACGTCTGCTCGGTCTGATGGCTTCCTGCATTCTGCTGGTCAACCATGCACGCTGGCATATGAGGGCACTCCAGTTGTGCCTCCGCAGGCAGTGGTATCAACACAACTGAGATCTCTGGGTGTCTGTGAGGATCTCCAGAGAAGCTGCGGTGGATCTGTCTTGGTGGAGCGTGGAGGGCAATCTGTCTCAAGGAAAGCCTTTCCATCTGCCTCCATCGGTTGCCACAGTGATAATGGATGCATCCACTCTAGGGTGGGGTGCTCATCTGGAGATCAAGGGTCTTTGGTCTCCAGAGGAAAGGTTGCTTCACATCAACCTTCTGGAGTTACGGGCAATAAGTCTAGACAAAAAAGGCCTCCCCCCTTCCCTTCACGGTCGGTCGGTTCAAGTCCTGACTGGCAACACCACCGCGATGTGGTATGTCAACAAGCAGGGAGGAGTGGGGTCGCAGTGTCTCTGCAGAGAGGCTCTGCGTCTCTGGTCTTCGGTTCAGGACCATCAGATTTGTCTGATGGCAAATCATCTGGCCGGAGTTCTGAACTTGCATGCAGACAGTCTGTCGGCAGTTCTCGGCCGACCACGAGTGGAGGCTTCATCCAGAGGTAGTTAGTCACGTCTTTCGGACATAGGGAACTCCTCAGGTGGATCTGTTCGCCACTCACGAGAATGCTCACTGCCCGTCATTCTGCAGTCTCCAGTTTCCGATGCAGGGAGCCTTGGGGGACGCATTTCAGTTGAGTTGGGGCTCACAATTCCTTTACGCGTTTCCACCCATACCCTTGATTCCTCTGGTTCTGAGGAAGATTCACCAAGAGCGGGCCCAAGTCATATTGATAGCCCCGGATTGGCCAAGAAGGGTGTGGTACACAGATCTTCTCCACCTCTCCTCGTGCCTGCCGCTCTATCTCCCTCTCAGGGCAGATCTCTCTCAGATGGAGGGGCAGGTTCTACACCCACACCTCCAAACCTTACACCTTCATGCCTGGGGATTGAACGGGGCAACCTGAATTCCTTTTCTCTCCCACATGACGTGGTGGATGTCATTCTATCGGCCAGGCGTGATTCCACCAAATCTATCTATTCTTACAGGTGGTCTAAATTTGTTACTTGGTGTGGGGAGAAGTCCATTGACCCTTTGAAGGCTCGATTGTCTGGCATACTTCAGTTTGCTCTTTCCTTGGCTCGGCAAGGGTTTGCTGTAGCAACAATCGAGGGATATCGTTCGGCCTTGTCGGCATTTCTCTGCCTAACGGGTCAGCCATCTTTATTTAAATCTCCTGTGGTTTTAAAGTTTCTTTAGGGCCTTACAAATAAACTTCCCCCAACTCCTTTTATTGTGCCTCAATGGGACTTCAATCTTGTGCTTACTTTTTTGATGGGTTATCCTTTCGAACCTTTGCACAAGTGGTCCATGAGACTTTTATCTTTTAAGACTGTCTTCCTGGTTGCAATTACCTCGGCAAGGAGGGGTAAGTGAGCTTTAAGCTTAGTTCAAAGCCCCCATTCTTGACCATTAATGCTGAACGAAGGGTTCTTAGGACCAGGGCTGCTTTTCTGCCTAAGGTGGTAACTCCCTTCCATCTGGGGCAGTCCTTTACCCTTCCTACCTTCTATCCTCCCCCCTCATCCTTCCAAGGAGGAGGAGAGACTTCACCGCCTGGACCCTAAGAGGGTGGTGAGTTATATCTTGATAGGACAAAAGACTATTGAGTGGATGACCAGCTCTTTGTTGGATTTGCTGGCTGCAGAAAAGGAAGAGCTGTGCACAAGCGCACACTTTTAAGATTGATTATACTATGCATCAACACCGTTTAGAAATCTTTCATTTACTCGAAGACGATGACATTAACATACTGTTTCTTACGGAAACATGGCTGGATGAATATTCAGACCCCGATGTCATTCAGGCCCTTCCTCCTGGATACTCTCTCTCCAGATTGGATAGGAAGGACGGCAGAGGTGGTTGCATTGCTATTGCTACTAAAACCCCTCTAGTATGTACCCTGTCCCCTATCTCGGTGGACCATAGTGAAGCAGGTTCCTTCACCATTAATACCAGCCCAAACCACTCCATCTCAGGTATTCTTGTTTACCGCCCTCCTGGCAGATTATATGATTTTACTCCTACTCTCATGGAAGCGTTAACCCATCTAGCACTAAGGAAAAATCGTGTACTAGTGCTAGGAGACTTAAATGTCCATTTTGATGACCCTCTTGATAAGGAAGCTACAGACATTACCTCTGAGCTTTTCTCCTTACAACTAGACTTAAAAAATAACGAGCCGTCTCACCAACTAGGTCACTTATTGGACCCAGTCTTTGGGAATTGGGAGGGAGTTCAGACCCTACCTCCCCAACCTATACCATGGTCTGATCGTTTTATTGTCCCCATACTACTCCAATTAGAGAGGACCGAGCACCAAAAACAAAACTCTCAACGCTATAAACGAAGGAAATGGAAGAACTTCTCGGCAGATTCATTTAGTAAAATTGTTCAGGATGCAGGGCCTCCTAGAGGGACTGATTGTGAGACAACATACAAACACCTCTGTCACTGCATCACAAAGGCTCTAGATATTACAGCCCCGATTCGTACTGTAACCAACACCATGAGAACCAAAAAAAACGCTCCCTGGTTTAGTAAGGAGCTTCAGATTCTTAAAACAGCATGTAAAAAGCTCGAAAGAGGATGGCGTCACAATTTCTGTCCTGAAATCAAAGCCCAGTATAAAGCAGCGCAAAAAGAGTACAATAAAAAAGTACGCTTATCAAAGGCAGCTCATTATAACAACCGTATCTTGGAGGCGGAAAACTCCTCTAAGGAGCTCTATCAGATTTATAAAGAAATTTCAATAATTGACTCCAACTCCACCTCTCAGAATGATTCTGTAGAAACCTGTAATAAGATTGCTAAATATTTTTCAGGAAAAATTACCAACATCTATGCCAGCTTCTCCAATAACATAATACCTGGCACCGAATTCATAGAGAGTGAAGACCTTGTATGTACTCAAGAATGTCTATGTGCATTCATTGTTCCTCCCATTGAAACTCTGGCTAAAGTGTGCAAAAGCATTAAATCTGGCTCTCCACGAGATCCTGCACCACCTAAAATCTTGGCAGAGACCATCTCCGTGTTAGAGCCCCATTTTAGACACATGCTTCAAGTCTCTTTCTCAACTGCCTGTCTACCTACTGATTGGAAACAAGCCATAGTGCTCCCAATAAAAAAAAAGCCTAGTATGAGCCAGGACATACTGGAGAACTTACGCCCAATCTCTTTGCTACCATATTTAGCAAAAGTAGCGGAGAAAGTGGCCAATGTCCAACTCATGGCTCATCTTGAAGCCCAGAATGCTTTCCATACTTCACAGTCAGGCTTCAGATCCAGCTTCTCTACCGAGACAGCTCTGTTGAGAGCAACTGAAACCTTACGGGAAGGAGCGGATGAGGGCAAGACCATGGCCCTCATCATGCTGGACCTCAGTGCCGCGTTTGACACTGTAGCACATTCCATCTTGCTACAGTGTCTAAACAGAGCGGGGGTCACCAAAAAGGCACTGGGATGGCTGAAAGCCTTTCTTACGAACAGGAGCTTTCAGGTCCATAGAGGGACTTTCCTCTCGGACAGTATGACGTTAGAACAGGGGGTACCTCAGGGCTCTGCCCTGAGTCCCACCCTGTTCAACTTGTACATGGCACCACTGGCAGGAGTGGTACAATCGTTCGGCGTAGAGCTTGTCTCCTACGCCGACGATACTCAACTTTTAATCTCCCTGTCTCAAGCCCCCTCCTCCGAGACTGAAAATTTCAAATCCTGCATGTGCAAGCTTGCTGCGTGGATGACGGAACACTGTCTCAAATTAAATGGCACAAAAACGGAGGTTCTAATAATAGGTGGAAATGACACTAAATGGACGAAGGACTGGTGGCCTATCTGTCTGGGTCCCCTACCTACCCCCAATCAGGAAGCAAAAAATGTGGGTGTCTGGATAGACAACAAGCTCTCCTTCGACAGCCATGTCAAAAAGACAGTAGGCAAGTGCTTTGGGGTCATGAAAACCCTCAATCGTACCCTGGATTTGCTCCCGCTGAATTCCAGACGTACTATGACACAGGCACTGATCACTTCCCGAATAGATTATGGGAATGTGTTGCTGCTGGGCACATCAGAAAAAAACATTAAACGACTACAGGTCCTGCAAAACTCAGCAGCTCGCCTAGTACTAAGACTTCCTCGTAGAGCTCCCTCCAGACCTTCCCTGGCCACCCTTCACTGGTTGCCAATTAGCAAGAGGATACATTTTAAAGCTCTCCTCTGGTGCCATAGGATTATCCACCAAAAAGCCCCTTCATATCTGGCCGATTTAGCAGTACCGTACGAGCCCAACAGATCTCTCAGATCTAAAGGAACGGGCCTGCTCAAAACGTCGCTCTTAAAAAAGGCTAGAATGGGAGGTAGGTCCTTTCGCACTCTTGCTGCTAGGAAGTGGAATGCCCTCCCCACGAACATCAGGCAAGAAAAAAAATGAGTCAACTTTCAGAAAGTTATTGAAAACCCATCTATTTACTCTTTAGATGTAGGCTCTCTGTCTCTCCTCCTAAAAGTACTCTTTCTCCACAGCGCGGGGACACGCCGGGAGGCGTCACCAGGCGCTTTACAAACCCCTATAATAATCAAGATCTGCTACTCTGTAGTGTTCTGTTAGGTTTACTTTCTAGTCTTTTTAGAACCTTCCACACTCTGTGTTCTTTCCACTGTGTCTCTGATTCCGTTTAGAACCCTGTTTTGAATTACCAACTGTATTAATGATTTACTGGCTGAGTGAGCTGCTGCGCAGCACTTGTTCCAATAAACTAGCTTACAAATCAACCTGTCTGTGAGCTAATTACTACAAAATATTTGGCGACGATCCGTGAACAAGTGACTGCCCACCACGCGTGTACCCATGGAGTGATGTTCGGCAAACCTGCGGTGTCACCTGCACTTCAACATTAGAAGACGCAAAAGTCTAAGAAGCACCGGTTCCACCCTCGAGATTACATCGAGCAGTTGGAAGAACCGACATTTCTACATTCACCTCCTCAACCCCGCTGAGCTTAAAAAGGAAAAAAGGTACTGTACTTGTTTTTGTATTTGCTCACGGGAAGCGGCAGCAGTCTCCACTTAGCGCAGGCACCGACCTGCTTATTTACGTCAGTTACGCTACTAGCGCAACTAACCTAAGTTCTTGGCGCATGGTGTAACGCCCAGCCAGTGGAGTGAATATTATTGTCCTTGCGCAATTGACGTAAACTGCATCATTAAACGTCACTGAAACGCAACGTTCTGACGGTGGAACGCAACGTTGGAGGCCATTTTACAGACTGTTTTTTTTTTCCTCAGAAGTTTTATTATCACACTGTTAACGTACAAACGAGCTTCCAACGCGCTAACAAAGACGCGCTTTCACAGCTGCTCAAAGCGATACTGTTCACGAAGTTACCACAACGAGGTGAGTGGCGGCTGGCTGTTTGTTGTGTTCACGAAGCGGAACCACCACGAGGTGAGCGGCTACTGGCTGTTTGTTGCGTTCACGAAGCGAGGAATTAGCTCTGACACGAAGCTAGGAGACAATTTAAACTCTATAAAAGTATCACCTTGTTTGACAGCTGTCATCATTACAAAGCGAGGAGACAGTCTTTATTCATCATATTGACATTAGCCATCTAGTCATTTACCTTTACATAGCTGGAGATTGTTTTATTTCCTCGTACTTACATTTGCCATCAATAGCCCGGTTGTCCCTCCTGCGTTTGGAGTATACCTTTACATTCATACAAACATGAGTCTACAAGCTGTTTCTCCTCCTCCGCCATTCCTTGATCTTCCAGGTGAACCTCCCATTGTCTGGAAAAAGTGGTTTGACGCTTTCACCACTTACTTAGGGGCTATCGGTGCGTCCAGGTACAGAGCAGAAAGGAAAAAGTACCTTTTGTTAAACAGTTTGGGGTTTGAAGGACGTTCAATTTTTAAGCATTTACCCCCCTTGGTACCTGCCCCTGAAGAGGAAGATTTAGATGACTACAATCAAACTGTAAAACTGCTTGAACTACGTTTTGATGTCAAACCTAGTCTTGTTGTTGTCAGGCACAAATTTTTCAAATCTGAGCAGAAACATGGTGAAAAAGTAGAAGATTTCATCTCTACTCTTAGGGTATTGAGTGCAGAGTGTGAGTTTGAAAATTTTAGGGACCAAATGATAAGAGACCAATATATTTGCAAATGGTTAGATAAAAATATTCAACAGAAATTGTTATCACTTGATAATCCCTCTCTCGAAGAGACAGTACGAGTTGCAAAAAGCATAGAATTTTCAAAGCTTTCTGTCAAGGAATTAGATATTAGATCTTCTTCGTCCATTACTAAGGATGAAACAGTAGTCAGTTCTGTGAAGGTTGTTGATAACAAGACAGGTACTCTGGGTCGTGCCGACAACAAATTCTTTAAACAAACCAATGTGTGTTTCAAATGTGGAAATTTTCCCCATTCAAAGTCTGGTCGTCCTTGCCCAGCCAGGAGTGTCACTTGTAGACTGTGCGGCAGAGTGGGACATTTTGCTAAAGTGTGTCAAAGTGGAAAAAAAAATCCATCCTTCTCGCAATCTGGTAGACAGTGGAACAACAATTATGCCCCCACTTCGGTTGCTTATGTATCTGATTACTCTCAGGATGATACCAGTATACAAGATGATCTGAGAGACATGGTTGCTGTGGTTAGCATTGAAGATCCTGAGTCAGAGTGTGTGGATCCTTACTCCGATTTTGGTATTGGAGATAAGATAGTTTGTTTGTTGGTCGATTCCGGGGCCAGGATAACAATGCTAACTCAGGAACTCTTTGAGGAAGTTTGGGGTAATCGCAAACTTTCTCCTCCAGATAGGCTACCCCTCAACTATGAGGGCAGGAAGATCGAACTGTTGGGATATTTTGAAGATTCTATTGAATTTAGGGGAAGGAAAATTTTTGGCAAAGTGTATGTCTCAGTCAAAGGTTTGATCATCCTTGGCTGGTTCCACCAAGGTTTATTTAAGATGGTTCTCCGCCCAGGAACCAAAGATCCCATCTCCATAGCTGTTGTTCAATCCGACGACATTTCCCCTGCAAATGATGTCCTTTCCACTCTAAATGATGATTTCATCTGCACTTTGACCAAAGATTTTCCTGGTGTTTTTAGCAACAAATTAGGGGAAGTGAAAGGATTCATGCACACTATCCGTATCAAGGACAATGCTATCCCAATTAAACACAAATTGAGAAATGTCCCATTCAGTGTGCGAGAACAGCTTGAGACCGAGCTTTATGATCTTTGCAGCAGAGGAATAATTGAACCCATTGAATCCTCTCTATGGCTTTCTCCTCTTGTAGTTGCTAAGAAAAAGACTGGGGAGCTTCGTGTCTGTGTCGACTTACGTAGCCTAAACAAAAACATCTGGGTCGATTCTTTTCCCCTGCCTAAGATCCCCGACATGTTGTCGCTTATTGATGGTTCCAAGTGGTTCAGTAAGCTGGACCTAGCATCTGCATACCACCAGGTGGTCCTGGATCCAGCGTCTAGGCATTTTACTGCTTTTGTATCCCCTATAGGTTCCTTTCAATACTGCCGTATGCCCTTTGGGTTGGCCTCTGCGGCAGCCGTATTTCAAAGGATTATGACCAATATTTTAAAAAACATCAGTGGTGTGGTCGTTTTCCAAGACGATGTGCTTATTCATGGTAAAAGTGGTGATGCCCATGATAAAACTCTGAAAGAAGTTTTGAAAGCCCTGAGTAGTGCAGGTGTAGTCTTAAAGAAAGAAAAATGCATTTTTAGAGCTCCCAAGGTAGAATACCTTGGACATGTATTATCTGAGAACGGTGTTGAACCCAGGCCTGGTTTGGTTAAAGCTATTGTTGACAGTCCTGCACCTAAAGACAAGAGTAGTTTGAAGTCATTCATTGGACTTTGTGAGTTTTACGCTAGGTTCATACCTGATTACGCCACGAAAGTACAACCCCTATCCAACATGCTTAAGAAAGAGGTTCCTTTTTGTTGGGATGCTGATTGTGAAAAAGTTTTTTCTTGGATTAAACAAGAACTTACTGGATCTAAAGTTTTGAAACCTTTTAATCCCAATTCGTTGTGCACCATCACTGTTGATGCCAGTGGGTTTGGTTTAGGGGCTGTGCTCACTCAAGAGGTAGGTGGTGTTGAGCATACTCTGGGATACGCTTCCAGGGTTCTTCGTGGAGCGGAGTCCAACTTTGCAGTAATTGAAAAGGAACTCCTAGCTTGTTGTTGGGCTATCAGGAAGTTTAATCCGTATATATGGGGTAAACACTTCTGTCTGAGGACTGATCACAGTCCTTTGGTCTCTATCCTTTCTGGGGTTCGGATTAAGGATCATTCTCCTAGGATTGCCAGGCTTTCAACGAAACTTCTCCAATATGATTTTGAGGTCAGCTACATACCCGGGAGTAAAAACGTAAGGGCTGATTATCTTTCTAGGAATCCTGTAGACGTTGATACTGACAGAGATTGTGAGGAAGATTACGATGAAGAAGACTGTTTTGTGGCTTTTGTAGGTGTTGATGATATGCGCTCCATTAGTGAAAGGGAGTGGAGAGAACATTTATCTAACGATACTCTACTAGGTGAAGTGATCAAGTGTGTTAGAGGTGGATGGCCCAGGGAGAAAAATGTTCATGTTTCCCTTCAGACCTTCGTTAAAGTGTCTGATGAGCTTTCCATTGAGGGGGGTATCTTAATGCGAGGGGATAGATTGATTCCTCCCAGTGATCTTAGAATTAGAATTGTCAAAGGTGCGCATCAGGGTCATCTTGGCAAAACACTAACCAAAAGAAGGGTTAGAGAGCTTTACTGGTGGCCCCAGATGGATCAGGATATAGACACTGTTGTTGCTGAGTGCGTGGTTTGTTCTAGTGCTGAGAAGTGTTTGAAAACACGTTCTCCTCCCCTTCAACCCATTCCTTTTCCTGATAGGCCGTGGGAAAAGATAGGTATAGATCTAGTTGGCCCGTTCTATTTGCTTCCCTCTACTTCCAGGTTTGCTATTGTTGCAGTCGACTACTACTCTAAATGGCCTGAGGTCCGTTTTGTAAGTGAGGCCAGCTCCAAGAATATTATTGATTTCTTGAAAGACCTGTTTTTGCGTGAAGGTTTTCCTTCCTCCATTGTAAGTGACAATGGCACACAATTTGTTAGTCAGGAATTTTGTTCGTTTGTAGATTTGAGTGGCATCGTTCATTTGAGGAGTGCTCTTTATCACCCTCAGACGAACGGTCTTGTTGAGCGCATGAACAGGGTACTTAACAATTGCATTCAATGGGCTATTGCTCAACACTGCCATGTCCCGAACGCTGTCAGATCCATGTTGTGGTTCTATCGTACCACTCCCCACACTTCCACCAAGGTTTCCCCGTTTGAACTGTTGCGTGGGAGGAAACCATGTTCAAAAGTTTGTCCTGGGTGGATGTCACGTTGGGTAAAAATGAATTCCATTGATAATGTTGATGAAGTTGTCAGGTCTAATGTCTCGCATGCTCAGTCTAAACAAAAGAGTGTTTTCGACTCCAGGAAGAAAGTGATTTCTCAGTCATTTGTGGTGGGTGATAGAATCCGGATCAAGTTACCCACTCACTCTACCAAGGGGAATCCAAAGTTTTCTGAACCTTTTGTTATTGACAAAGTTTGTGGGAATTCTGTGAGAGTTAACATGAAGAACTGGTGGAATGCTGCCAGGGTGGTTAAAGTGGGAAAATCTGTGGTTCTTCCTCAGTCTTCTCATGATATGTCTATGTTGCCTCTTGATGCTTCTATTCTGCCTTCTACTTCTTCTGCTCTTAATTTGTCTCGCAGGTGTTCTCCTGATCCATCTTCTCATGATGTTTCTGCATTACCTTCTACTTCTTCTGCCACTGTCCCACCTCGTAGGAGTTCTCGCACTCGTGTCACTCCTGCCAGGTTTCGGTAATTTCCATGGTTTTCTTGTTCTTGATCTATTGCTGTTCTTTCCTGCTTTTTCTTTTGTTTTGTAGGAGAGAGGATAATGTAGTGTTCTGTTAGGTTTACTTTCTAGTCTTTTTAGAACCTTCCACACTCTGTGTTCTTTCCACTGTGTCTCTGATTCCGTTTAGAACCCTGTTTTGAATTACCAACTGTATTAATGATTTACTGGCTGAGTGAGCTGCTGCGCAGCACTTGTTCCAATAAACTAGCTTACAAATCAACCTGTCTGTGAGCTAATTACTTCATATTCCCTAGCGGGTAAGGAGCCTCCAGAAGGAATAAGAGCTCACTCTACTAGAGCAAAGTCATCAACATCTGCTTTGTCTAGGGGTGTTCCTGTAGAGTATAATTGTAGAGCGGCAACTTGGGCCTCCCTTCACACTTTTGCGGAGCATTACTGCTTGGATACCGAAGTGAGGACGGACGGCCACTTTACGCGCTCTGTCCTTCAGGACTTTCTAGTATAGGAGAGTGGATACCCTCCTTTCAGGAGTGGGGACTGTTGTGGGAATCTATTCACAAGGTGAGGAATGCACTGGCAGATGTATCTATCAGAAGAACAAGTTACTTACCTTCGGTAACGCTTTTTCTGGTGGATACAGTATCTGCCTGTGGATTCCTCACATGCCCACCCGTCTCCCCGTTGTCCACTCTTCTATTCCTGAGATGATAGCAATGTTTTAATGTTTACATGTTATCTTCAAAGGAAATGTGTTTTTGTACATGATTTGCTCTGTTGTATTCACAATGTGTGTTACCTTGACTATTTTGTACTGTGTACACTGTGTATATATCTACCGTTGTCGGTCCGTCCGTGTGCCTCGAAGGCACGGAAAAAAGGGCGTAACTGATGTCATCACACCAGCGTGGGCCTATTATGGTGTCAGTGATGTCAGCGGAGCCGCGCACGTTCTCGTGCTCCTGTGACGTCGTCCGCGCCGGCGAGCTACAAAAGACTTTTCCGAACGTTGCTGACGCAGGGGGATATTCACAAGGTGAGGAATGCACTGGCAGATGTATCTATCAGAAGAACAAGTTACTTACCTTCGGTAACGCTTTTTCTGGTGGATACAGTATCTGCCTGTGGATTCCTCACATGCCCACCCGTCTCCCCGTTGTCCACTCTTCTATTCCTGAGATGATAGCAATGTTTTAATGTTTACATGTTATCTTCAAAGGAAATGTGTTTTTGTACATGATTTGCTCTGTTGTATTCACAATGTGTGTTACCTTGACTATTTTGTACTGTGTACACTGTGTATATATCTACCGTTGTCGGTCCGTCCGTGTGCCTCGAAGGCACGGAAAAAAGGGCGTAACTGATGTCATCACACCAGCGTGGGCCTATTATGGTGTCAGTGATGTCAGCGGAGCCGCGCACGTTCTCGTGCTCCTGTGACGTCGTCCGCGCCGGCGAGCTACAAAAGACTTTTCCGAACGTTGCTGACGCAGGGGGATATTCACAAGGTGAGGAATCCGCAGGCAGATACTGTATCCACCAGAAAAAGCGTTACCGAAGATAAGTAACTTGTTCTTCTGGACAATTTTGTTCCGGGCTGGGACCCTAACTGGGATATGGAGCCGGATCGGCGCCATCTGGCACCGTTGGACCATTGTATATTCCCCTGTCCCTCCCCTGCTGCTGCAGCCTGTGCCTCAGGCAGTGGAGGAGGGGGACGACTGGGAGGGGTCTGAGGACCCTCTTGCACGGCAGTGCGAGTTGGAACAGGAGTGGGTAAAAGAGTCGGAGGATGCAGGTGGCCTTGACCTCTCCTCTGAGCCTGGTTTCCTTTCTTCTCCTGCTGTGGCCATGGAGGAGGGTGCCACATACACTGTGGTGCTCAGTAGAGCAGCTGAGGACCTTGACCTGCCTACTGTAACTTTTAAAAACGAACCTCCTCACTGAAGTCCTTCAGCCAGCGGCAAGCTGTATTTAGCCTCTGCTACAGTTCGATGAGGCGTTATCAGATGTGTTGATGGGAACTTGGTCTAGGCCAGTCATGGGGGTCCCTGTGGATAAGGTGGTGGTCTGGCGTCTTCGCTCTGCCCCGGGTGAACCTGCCTTTTTAACGACTCACCCAACTCCGGAGAGCCTGGTCATCCAAGCCTCCACCTCCCAAAGCGCATTCCCTACTGCCCGCAGGCACCGGCGTAGCTATGAATGAATGAATGAATGAATGAATGAAAATGAAAATGCATTTATACAGCGCGATTGCTGCCCTGGGGCGTCCAAGCGCTAGGGAACCAGAGGGGAGTGTAATGAGGCTGACAGAGACTGGGAGGAGGGGAAGGGGGCTGAAATGATTACGGGGATTTGAACAGATGGGTTTTAAGTTGCTTGCGGAAGGAGGCAAGGTTGGGGTTAGATCTCAGGTGAAGGGGAAGGGAGTTCCAGATTTTTGAGGCGTTGAAGGTGAACATTCTTCCGCCTGCTCTAGACCTTTTAATTCTGGGGACTGTTGCCATAAAAGCCTGACTAGAGCGTAGTTCTCGGCCTGGGTGGTATTGGCTAACTAGGCTGCGCATGATTTTTGGGCCCGAGTCCCAGAAGGCCTGATGGGCGATACACATTGCTTTGAAGGTGACTCTTTTACGTACTGGCAGCCAGTGAAGGCTGGTCAGTGCCTCTCTGACTGGGGTTCTTCGTGGAATTTGCAGTAGGGTACGGGCCGCACAGTTCTGCACCAGTTGCAATCTATTCAATGTGTACTCTGGGGCTCCCAGGTAAAGGACGTTATTTGAGTCCAGGCGTGATTGTATTATGCCCTGAATAGCTGTTTGTTTAGCCTCCATTGGGAGCAAGGGGAGGACCTTCTTCAGTGTCCGGAGGAGTCCAAAGCAGGTGGCGGAGAGCTTTGTGGCCTGAGTGTTAAAAGTAAGATTCCTGTCCAGCCATACCCCCAGGCTTTTGATATTATCTTTCGGAACCGGGGGGGGGGGCCTAGACAGGTGGGCCATAATGACTTGAAGAGGGTCGGATCGGCCGGGCCTAACAGCATGAGCTCCGTTTTGTCCCCATTCAGCTTTAGTGAGGACAGCGTCATCCAGGACTTCACCTCCTCCAGGCATTTGGTTAGGCCCCCCGATGGAGAGTGTTGGGCTTCCTGCGCTAAGGAGACCACCCGCTGTGTGTCGTCCGCATAGGAAATGATCTTAACTCCATACGGACGAACTACCTCAGCCAGTGGCCTCATATAGATATTAAAAAGCGCAGGGCTTAGAGAGGAGCCCTGGGGGACTCCACACTTCAGGGGTATGCTGGAGGAGACTGCTTGTCCGTCAAACACCTGGAACGACCTATTGCTTAGGAAGGATTTTATCCAGAGCCAGGCCTTGTCCACGATGCCGACGTTTGATATACGGTTCAGTAAGGTGTTATGACTGACCGTGTCAAACGCCGCTCTAAGATCAAGGAGGACCACTGCCACTGATCCTCCTTGATCAATGATTTTCCTGGACTCCTCGACGACCATAAGGAGGGCAGACTCTGTTCCATGCTTAGGCCTGAATCCTGTCTGGGTAGGATCTAACAGCTGATTGCTTTCCAGATAGTTGACCAATTGGAGATTGATGTATTTCTCCACAATTTTGCTCACCCAGGGGAGTAGTGAGATCGGGCGGTAGTTGGCAAAGTCCGAGGGAACTAGATGAGGCTTTTTTATTAGTGCTCGAACCATTGCCCTTTTCCAGGCAGGAGGAACAGTGGCAGAGTCAATGGATGCATTCACGAGATTCTTGATGATGGGTAGAACCGTCTGGGATGCAAGTAACATTGTCTCTGGGGGGGCCGGGTCGGTTGGTGAGCCGGATTTCACTTTCCGAGCTGTAGATTCAACTGCTTCTAGGTCCATGCATGGGAAGTGGTCAAGTGTGGGTGAGAAGGCTAGCTCAGGGTCTGACCCTCCGTTGTTGTTATGAGGTAACGGAGAGGCAGTGCTGGTTGGGAAAGAAGTGTATATCTTATTCACTTTGGCCGAGAAGAATTCTGCCAGGTCGTTACATTGGGCGGTGGATTTCTCCTCGTGAACACTGGCAGGGGGTGGTTTGATCAGGGTCTGCAGGGTTTGGAAAATGTCCCTGGGTTTGGAATTTGAGGTTAGGATCTTATTGGAGAAGTATTTTGTTTGGGCAGTTTTTATCTCCTCTTTATAAGTTTTTATTTCTTCCCGATATCGGGTTTTGTCCTCCATAGAGTAGTTTGAGCACCATTTTCTTTCTGCTTTTCGGCAGTGTCGCTTTTTGTCTCTAAGGGCTTCCGTATACCATGGGGCTGTTTTGTGGGAACGTTTAGCCGATGATTTCTTGAGGGGGAGGATGGTCTCAAGGGAGTGCAGAATCCAGCTTTCGTACTCCTGGTTTGCCAGCTATTGGGGGGCGGACCGCCCAAGGCGGCAGTATTAGGAAGGCGGCGGCTGCGTTGTACAGATTCTCACCAGGGCCAGAGAGGCGTGTAGGAACAGCTAGACGGCAGTGGTCCTGCTGAAAGCCCTGCTGCATGAACCCAGCCTGCCTCAGATCACAGGCAGTGTCAGCGCTGCAGCGGGCCCACCGCACACGAGGAGGAAGTGAGGTGGGGGTGGGGAGTCAGAGAGGGACTTTGTTTATGACCTCGTAACCTTTCACTCTGATGTCCAGGCATGGCCTCAGGGCAGAGGCACTCTGGGACAGAATGTTCTAGGCAGGCCACCGTCACGCTAATATTATGTGTTTAAACTATGTCTGGCCTGCTGTGTTTTTTACTTTACAACCCTTAACATGTTTATTGCGGAGCACATGTGGGTCAGGCAATCCGTGCATTTAACCAGGCCAATCAGTGGTACTTATATGGCAACATAATACCACCCATGGCTAGAAAAGAAACGGAAAGAATGTCTAGAAATCACTCTAATGTATCTGATACACTCGAAGTTAAGCCAGCCTAAAATATACCATGAGCTGACATGCCACTAACTGAGTTTCTGCCGGCTCACTTCAAATATGTGCGTTGTGGGTTGAGCAGAACAATTCACGTGACTCTCACTCTCTAGTTGCATTTTTCACTGTCATATATCAGAATATGTTAACAATGCTATTAAATGCCCTAAGCACAGTGTTTATGGCCTGACGCGTGTCTAGTGTTTTGGGGAAAGCACCCTTTTCAACTCCTCCCAAATGCACACAAAATAGTCAAGGACTTTGTCAGGGAATGAACTTTGTGTCCCGTCTGCCAAATCACAATAACTTGCATTTCCTCTGTAGAGTTCATTGTAGATGGATAAAGAAATCTCAAGTTTTGTTATGAAGGTCTGTGGTTAAATTGAATAGGCAAATACCTATGTATAACATCTCTTTATCAATGTCATAACACACTTTAATTATTGCTTGATTTAATTTCTTGTTTTCTCAAATAAGCTTGGAAATGCACAATTTGCCCAATATTTTTTCAACATTTTCTCGGGGGGAGAACCCCTCTCATGACAGTCAGGCTGCCGTGCACTCACCCCAAACCTTTATGCACCACTACTTTAAATGTCACCAGCCGCCACTGCCCATGTCACAAGGCTGTTCCAAAGCAGCCGCATCATAATTAATTTGCAATGCTCGTGCGGGGGTTCGGAGAGGATGGTGGAAAATAGAAACACGACTCTTACAGCGCCAGCCCCTCTGCCACATGAGGAAAACCGGGTGTGTTGCTCGTAGTGCTTGTGTATATCATATTTCTAAACATAAAGCTGTGTATTCCTGCTGTGCTGCCCTCAGTGGGCCTGCCACCCCACCCACTCCCTATTATGCCACTGACACATACTGGCGGCCGCCTGGGAAACTATGCTCCGAGGATCACACCTGGGCATTTAGTATCACATAATTGGCGCCCGTCTATCAGGTCACGTGAACAGACTGTTTCCAACAATGTTGCACCTTTCGGACTCCGCGTGAGGCAGGCACTACCATTATGTGCTTTTTTTCTTCAAATTCCTGGAAATGGGCCTGGCCCCCAGGAGCTGCCTGTGCCACAGGCAGGAGTTGATTGTCCTCCCTCCCTGACCTCGACACCTTCAGGGCAGCCACGGCAGCAGGATGGTGTAGCACAGAGTTGACGCACACACACTATCGGCTTGGCTTTACTCGAAGTGCAGGGGCCTCCTTTCCCCAAAGTTTCCAGTTGGTTCGAGTTCTAACTAAGGTAGGAAACAATTTTCTTTTAATAATAATAGTGTTTGTTTCAGTTGTTGTGGTGCAGGGTCCCGCATGTGCAGCACGTCAGGCTTCCCTCTGGGTACAGTTATGATGGGGGCTGCCTCCAAGTAAGTGAGACTGTGCCAGCCTTGCATGTCAGCGCGCAATCACCTACCAGCAGCCAGTGCCAGTCATAAATTCCCCAGGGCATAGCTGCAGGCCGGAGTGCTGTGACCATTGAGTGTGTGTTCCTGTGAGCCTGCTTTGCCCAAAAGGCCCAGGGGTGCGTGCTGCTGTCTACCGCCCCTGTTTTACATTCACCTATGGCTTTTTCAAATTACAGGCAGGCTTTGCAACCATAAAACGTTTACATGAGACCCAAAGTTCGTTAGAAAGGTTGGGAGCACTGCAAATATGTTTGGAATAGTAAATTTGCTGATGCAGTAAACCAGCATGGAGTCCAATGCATATGTTTATCTGTATGTACATTCTTTCTTTGGTGAACTTCTAGTTTAAGTTTTTAATAAGTTCAGCAGAGACTCAGTAAATTCTTTTTTGACTCGACGTGCACAAACCATGAGCTAAACATTGTAGGCATTGCCCTGCAACTGCAGAAACGTAGACATGGCCCCTGGTTGTACAGTAGGGTGTCGGAGAACATTCTATAACGTATAGAACTCTGCGAATGCTGGTAATTTCTACGTTTTTATTTCTTTATTTGAAATTTTATACCACACGCAGACCGACATTAAAGTACTCTACAGTTTACTTTTTTTTACAACCAAACGTGAGAAATGATTCCAAATTATAAACGTACATATTTACAAAGAAATGTTCAGGATGATGTCACAGCATTTTGCAATTTGTAGATACATATTTTAAGAAATGCATCCAAGTCATATAAATCCATGTTAGCAAAGACGTGTTGTCTTATAGTGAATGTTAAGTCGTCAGATTGTTCTTCATGATGCAATATTTGATTTAAGAATGACACTGTGTATGTGGCAGTGCAGGTGCTGTAGAGAGCTGCAATTAAATGTCACAAACGTAAGTGTTAGTATTAGGTGTTATGATGCATGAATGTGGAGTTTTATTGGATAAATAAAAATCCATATTCTGGGTGCTGTTATTGAGATGGAGCAAGGGTCTACTTTGGAGTTTGGCCGATGAGATACTCAGACACAAATGTATTACAGATGCATTGTAGCCTATAACCTTTGTAAACAGAGCACAGGATATGTGCCACTGTGTGGAAGAGTATTCCATTCACCAATCTCTAAATAAGGCCATACGATTTTTGTATGTTGAATTTCAGAGCTACAAGCACCAGTACTTCTTTGTTTCTGGGGTTTCTGTTTTGCTCAGTGATCTGTAATTGCTGATGCTAGGTAGGTTGGTGAAGGGCTTTGAAGGTTATGCACACCGTCCTGAGTATGCAGTGTTTCTCTACTGGGAGCGAGCTCAGACATTCTCGAACTGGTGAGCTATGGTTTGCCCTTTCCATGTTTGCAGTAAGCCTTGTTGCTGAGAATAGTAATAATGTTGGGAAAGCCAGGCTCGATAGGCCAGTGAGTAGGGCAGTTTCACATACCTACCTGGTAACATCTGGAGACTGGACTAAGGTTTGCAGATCTTGTTTTTAACAACAGGCACAACAGAATGCAAAAATCTTTCACTGAAACAAGATCTGCTATTCTCGAGTTAGTGCTCGAGATAGGGGTTGCCTTAAAGCTGGTATTTGTGTTTGAGTTGGAGTGACAGTTAATATTAGTGTTAGAAATAATTAGGTTACAACTAAGATGAGGGTGATGGTTAGATGAATGGAATAGGGGTGGAACGAGGACTGGAATTATTAGCATTACTTGGATTAACAATAGATTTAGAGATAAATGTATGATTATGCTTAAATTGCGGGTCAGTTTTAAGGTTTGGATGAACACAAGTGTTTTGATTCGGTCTTACCGCCGGTTTGTGGTTAGGGTTTGTGTTCTAGGTTTAGAGATACAGTTAAAGTAGTTGACCTGACGAGCTTGTGGAGATGCACCTGTGCGCCTGTGAGGTACTGAGACCTGAAAGGATTGTGGCAGATTGCTCAGCAACCCCAGATTAAATTTTGTTTTTACATCGCAGTTTTCAAAGCAGCCCCATTCCAGCTCAAGACGATGGGAATGGGTGTGAGCAAAAGCAGCGCGGTGGCCCTCCCTGAAATCCTGCAGGGTGGCAGTCTGTGTGTTCTCCTTTGTACTGCTTGTCACCGGTGTATTCAACGGTGTAGCCTTGGACCGTGTCATGTATGTGCTTGTAACTTGCATGATCGAGGTAACTATTAGCGGCGATACTACGTGTCTCTTGGTCCTTTTTCCCCAGCGCCCCCTGGGGGGTGGCAATCTGAGGGATGGCGCCACAAGCTCTAGCTACGCCTCTGCCTGCAGGATAGGGAATCTAAGAAGCTTGAACAGTTTAGAAAGAAACTGTTTTCCTCTGCCAGCTTAGGGCTGCGGTTGGTGAACATTGCATGCCTCTTGGGCCGCTACTCTCAGACGCTGCCTCAGTGTCTGGAGGAAGTTCGGGCAGTGCTTTCCCAAGCTGTGGCTGAGGGGAAAGCTGCAGCAAAGTTCGCCATCCGATGTGGACTAGACACCGCAGGCTCTTTGGGTAGGGCAATATCCACCACAGTGGCCCTCTGTAGTCACGCCTGGTTACGGTCCACTGGGTTTTCAGGGGATGTTCAGAGTTCCCTTATGGACATGCCTTTTGATGGTACCCGCCTGTTTGGTAATAAGGCAGATAGTGCGCTGGAGCATTTTAAAGACTCCCTGGCTACGGCAATGTCTGCTTTTCTTTCGTAGCCACGAAAGGGGCGCCCAACACATTTCGTTCAGCCACAAGCCTGCGCAGAACAAACCTCAGTGCGGCTGCGGACATGGTCCCACTGCGGCGGGACAGGGGGCCAGCATGCGGGTCAGTCCACCTCCACTCCTGCAGCGTCCGCCTCAAAGCCTTCCTAGTACGGGCTTTGGGGCACATGCCACGGGTGCCATCAAGCGCGTTTCTGGGCCAGAAGTAGGTAGTGGTTGTTCCTACTACTTTCTGGTAGAAAGGGGGCCTGCGCCCCATCTTGGACCTCAGGAACATCAATGCTTTCTCTGGAATGAGACGTTCAAGATGTTGACTCTGGCTCAGGTCTTGGCTGCCCTCGACCCTGGAGACTGGATGGTAGCGTTTAAGCATGGGCGGAAAATTCCGCTCGCGGATTTTCGGTAAATTCGCAATCCGCGAACTCTCGCAAATTTACCGAAAATCCGCAAATTCACGCGCAGCGGATTTTTTTGCTTGGTGATACAATATTGCGGCGTTCACTTACCGTCATTCAGCGTTTGTGTTTTTTCTCGATATTTTGCGAGTGCTGCGCCATTTTGGATCTTGCTGCGGGATCCCGCGGGAGTTTGGCGACGCATCACGAGAGTTCGCAATTGCGAACATGTAGATGCGGCGGGCAGCAACAATCTCGCACTCGCGAAATTACAAAATTTGCAATTCTGCACAAGAAATCCACCAGCAAGCAGCATAAATCTTCTGAAAATGATGATTTTTATCAGAATAACTCCTCAGGTTGACATTTGCCTTCACTTTTTTTGCAAGGAGTCCATTTTGGGGGGGGGCGGGGGGGGCTGAGGAAGGAAGTGCCCCACAGAAAAACAAGTTTTGCAAAACTGAAAGCACTCAGCAGGTGCAAAAGTTCAAACTCATCATTAGTAACCATTCCCTGTAGTGCTTCCTGAGGGGCCTCTCCAGAGTTCAGTTGCCTACTTGCAACCAGTCTATGACCCTGCTCTGACCCTCACAGTAGGCTCATAGAATAGCTACAAGTAGGCCACAAAGGTCCTGGGGAAAAAATTGCACTGCAACAGAAAGCAAATTACAGATAAGGAAGCAGGTGCCAGACAGGAAGTTTAAATTCAGTGACACATTAATCAACCCCAAATTAATTCATGTCAGTTGAAGCAGGGCAGGTGTGCTTGCTTTCCCCCCCCCCCCTATAATCTACGGTGATAAACCAGAAATTAATTCGTCAGTTGAAGCAGGGCAAGTGTGCTTGCTTTTCCCTCCCATAATCTACAGTGATGTACCAGAGGGTGGCAGTGATGTACCAGAGGGTGGCATGGGCGAACCAGAGGGTGGCATGGGCGAACCAGAGGGTGCTGTGAACCTGTGATGATTAACCAGACGTAGAAACAACAAAGTCGCGACCGTTGCGAGCCGACAAGTAAGTTCGCAATTGCGAACTGGTACAAAACCCTCGCGAACTGGCAGAAACCCTTGCGAACACAAAAAAAATCCGCTAATTAGCGAGAGTTCGCGGATTTTGCAGATTGCGAATTCGCAAATTCGCGAACGCCAGATTCGCAAAATTCGGCCATGCTTAGTAGTGTTAGACTTGCAGGACGCATATTTTCATATCTCCGTCCTGCCGGCCCACTGGCGTTACCTGCCGTTCATGGTAGACCAAGAGCACTTTCAGTTTACCGTGCTCCCCTTCGGCCTTACCAGTGCCCCTCGGGTGTTCAAGAAAGTGTTGGTGGTGGTCGCAGCTCATCTGTGCAGATCAGGGGTTTCCGTCTTCCCCTATCTCGATGACTGACTGTTGAAGGCGTGCTCACCCCAGGCAGTTGTCTCCCACCTCCAGACTACGGCCGACCTCCTGCATTTGAGGATTGGGAGGGGTCGCTGAACCCTTTGGCAGACCAGAGGACCTGGGTGATGCCAGTTACCTTAACACTTCCCCAGAACTTGGCATGCTTTCTCCCCCTACTGTGGCTACAGAAGAGGGATCGTCCTACTCTGTGGTGGTGTGAAGGGCAGCTGAGGCCTTGGGCCTGGAGCTCCCTTCATTGGCAGTCAAGACTGATCTCCTGACAGAGTTGATTCAGCCTGCGGCAACCTCCTCTGAACCCCTCTTGCCCTTCAACAAAGCCCTCACTGATGTCCTTCTGGGTACCTGGTCCAAGCCCAGCACATGTGCTCCTGTGATAAGGACGATTACCTTCTGCCACTGCCTGGGTCCAGGCAACCCAGTTTTCCTCACCCAACACCCTTCCCAAGAGATCTTGGTGGTCCAAGCCTCTTCTTCCACGTGTGCATTACCTTCTGCTCCCCCAGTCAGGGAATCCAAGAAGCTGGATCATCTTGGGAAGCACATGTTCTCTTCCTCCAGCTTGGCACTGCAGTCCGTGAGTACCGTGTGCCGCTTGGATCGATACTCCCATACTATCTGGGCTACGGTCGCACAAGTGCTGCCTCCGTGGCCAGTGGAGGATTGAGCCGTTCTCTCCCAAGCAGTGGCAGATGGGAGAGACGTAGCTAAATTCAGGATTTGATGTGGACTGGATACCACGACTCACTAGGCAGAACGATTGCCACGTCGGTAGCCCTTAGGCGCTATGCCTGGTTGAGGACGTCCGGCTTGTCGGGGGATGTCCAGTCAATCTTGCTGGACATGCCCTTCGATGGCTGTCACCTTTTTGGCAACAAAGCAGACTCGGCCCTGGAGTGTTTTGAGGATTCTCGGGCTACGGCCAGATCCTTGGGCCTCACTGAGTCTTCCTGTCCACCCCAGTATGGTTTTTGCCCCTTTCGTGCCTACGGAAGGGGCACGCCACCATGTACGGCAAAGTCTAGCCACTGGTTCGTGCAAGCTGCCCAGCCTCTGCGTGGACGTGGGACCCAATGACCTCGTGGGTCTGGGAGCCAGTGAGCGGGGCAGTCTACCCTTTTGCCCCGCTGCAGCATCCTCCTAGTGCGACCCTTCAGGGTCGTCAACGGCCAGTGGATGGCATGATTTGCCATCACCTCCCCTACTGGCAATCCATCACGTCGGACAGGTGGGTTTTGCAAATAGTCCGACGGGGCTACTCCCTCCCCTTCGAGAATCCCTATCCCTCCATGCCACCGTCTTTTGATCGCATGTCGGACGATCATTTGGCACTTCTCTGCCAGGAAATTTCCACTCTCTCGACCAAGGGAGCTATCAAAAGGGTCCGTGCGCCAGAAGTAGGTTGTGGTTGTTGCTACAGCTACTTTCTGGTGCCCAAGAAGGGCAATGGCCTGCGCCCTATTCTAAACCATCGGGCCCTCAACCGCTTCCTCTGGAAGGAGAATTTCAAAATGTTCACTTTGGCTCAGGTCCTGTCTGCCCTCGACCCTGGAGACTGGATGATAACGTTGGACTTGCAGGATGCCTATTTCCATATTCCAGTACTGCCAGCCCACAGACTCTATCTACGGTTCATGGTAGGCCACGAGCATTTTCAGTTCACCGTGCTCCCCTTCGGCCTTTCCAGTGCCCCTCAGGTGTTCACAAAGGTGATGGCGGTGGTCGCAGCTCATCTGTGCGGATCTGGTGTTAGTCTTCCCATATCTCGACAACTGGCTTTAGAAGGTGTGCTCGCCCCATCCTAATCTCCCACCTCCAGACTACAGGGTACCTATTGCACTCACTGGGGTTTTCTATCAACGTGCCAGTGTCACACCTGACTCCCTCTCAGACGCTCCCTTTCATCTGAGCTATTCTGGACACAGTGCAGTTAAGGGCCTACCCTCCAAAGCAGCAAGTCCAGGATATTCGGGCTATATGATGTTTCAGCCTCTGTCAGATTTTTGTGAGAGTGACCCTGAGGCTGCTGGGCCTCATGGTCTCCTGCATCTTGCTGGTGGATTATGCCAAGTGGCATATGCAGGATATGCAGTGGGACCTGAAGTTCCAGTGGGCGCAGCATCAGGGGAATCTTTCAGACTACGTCCAGTTCTCTGAGGGAACTGCACAACAACTGCACTGGAAGTTAACAGACCAGGATTGGACCAGAGGTAGATCCCTCTGCCTTTCCCAACCACAACTAACTGTGGTAACTGATGCATCGCTCCTGGGATGTGGCGGACATCTGGGAGAGGCAGAGATCAGAGGAGTCTGGTGTTCGGTGGCGTCTGGGCTCCATATCAACCTTTTGGAGCTCCGGGTGATCCACCTGGCATTGAAGACATTCCTTCCCTCCCTCAAGGGGAAAGTTGTTCAGGTGTTCATACAACCACTGCCATGTGGCACTGCAAATAACAGGGCGGGTGGGGTCATGGACCCTATGTTGAGAGGCTTTTCGGCTTTGAACATGGCTGGAACATTACGGTATGACCCTGGTGGTTCAACACCTGGTTCTGAACGCCAGGGCAGACGAACTCAGTCGTCGGTGGCTGGTAGATCACAAATGGTGTCTTCACTCAGAGGTGGTGCAAGGTCTCTTTCAGAGGTGGGGAGAGGCTTGGTTAGATCTGTTCGACACGAAGAGAATGCGCAAAGTCAGCAGTTTTGCGCATTGGAGTTTCCAAGGCAGCAATTGCTTGGCGACGCTTTCCGTTGCGAGTTGATCTGCGACTTCCTGTATGCCTTTCCACCAGCACCACTTCTGCCCTGAGTGCTGAAGAAGATCAAGCTAGACAGGGCCCAAGTCATTCTTGTGGATCAGGACGGGGCACCTAGAGTCTGGTACCCCGAGGTCCTGTGCATTGCCATTGACCTTTCTATCAGACTGCCCCTTCAGGAGGATCTTCTGTCGCAACAATTGTTGAAGGTCCTCCACCCAAACCTGTCCAGCCTCCCCTTCCTTGTGTTGAGATTGAGCAGCGACTGTTGTCAGCTTTTGACCTTCCACATGAAGTCTGTAACGTCATTTTGGCAGCCAGGCGTCCCTCCACTAAAAGGTATATGCCTCTTAATGGAATAAGTTTGTGGCATTGTGCACAGCAAAGGATGTGGATCCCCTCTCTGCCCCTCTTTGAGGCTCTCTTGTTCATCCTTTCTTTTGCACAGCAGGGCTCTACCCTGGGCAGAGCTGCTGACTCAGAAGCTAGGGATCCAGGTTTGACATCCTGTGATTCTGGGCAAATTACAATCTCCCCGTGCCCATGGACAGCGCCTGGATACCCTCACGGGTGATAAGACACTCTATAGAAATCTACAAACTTTAACTATCCCTATTGCTGTAAGCGAAATGTGATGACATTGTTTAAACGTCCAAAAAAATAACTAAAAACAAAGGATAAAGAAGGGAAATTAAAACACTTTAGAAGGAGGGTCCATTTTTTTTTCAGTGGCGGCCACCACAACCCGAAGGTGGGCGTGCGGGGAACAGACGGGCGGGGAGGTGGGGAGTGACTAAGGGCCGGGAAAATGCATTATTTTTAACTTACCTTTCACTGCTGCCTCTGACGCCTTGGTGCTCTCCTGGCAGTCTCTGGTAAGGCAGAGGTTGCCCAGCCAATCCAGATGCTGCTCTCTGAGAGCAGTGCCAGGATTGGTCCGAGTGGCCTGCTCTGCTGCTCAGACACTCCCTTGTAGCATGCAGCTATTCTCCAAACCGGCCGTGAACATACCTGTTTTGGAGAAATAGAAGTGCGCATGTCTGTTTGGCCGGCTTAGGAGGGCTGGCCAAACTTACATATGCACTTCTAAGTGCCCACCACCTACCTGTCATGGCCGGCCCGCCCCACACGCATGCCACAGCCATCATGGAAAAATAAAATTATATTGTTTCATTATTTTATTTTTCTGTGACTGACTGACAAGTGAGATGACGCTCCTCCACCATTACGGAGGAGCTGCCCCTGGCAGTTTTATATAGTGCCATCTTGACACCAAGGTATTGGGGCAATTTACATGAGCACCAGTCACATTACTCAATGATAGATTCATTTTTGGTAGACGGACGCAGGGAGATTATGATTTGCTCAGAATCTCAGGATGTTGAGCCGACGCTGAGACTCGAACCTGGTTTCCCAGCTCCAAAGTCAGCAGCTCTGACCATTACGCCACATCCTAGTCAGTCTACATTTTATTCTATATATAACACAGGAAGTAGATATACTCACATGATTCAGATACTCATCTCATGCCTTCGTGGGGCCGGGCACAGAGATGGGTATCTTGTCTTAGTGTCACAAGCAAACTGGCTATTGATTTCATAAGCATGTGCCGCATGCTGGGTCGTTGTACACCGTCACGCACCACGTTTCTCGTGGGTGTTCTCGTGGGTGTTTGTTGTTTGTTGTTCTTCCCTATTTTGTGACTTTCTGTTGACTATACTTGTCACTTGTGCGGTTGTGGGAGTTTTCGTCTGAGGAACTGAGGGTGGAAGCACATGAGACATCCACTGCACTCATCGTTGTGTTGTCACATCTGGTGATGCTGACGGGCACAGGGCAGGACTGTGAAGCTCTCGCGCCTGACCCCTCTGTGGCAAAGGTTTCTGGAATCCTTCCAAAGGGAGAGGGGAAAGATGGAGAATCTGGGCGTGCAGTATCCATGTAAGGTGCAAGGCTTTAAGTGGGCCTAAAAAAAAGCAGGTCGTGAAATTGGTCTCTATCTTGCTCCCCATTTTTGCCCTCACCATCAAGGTGAAAAAAAAATCTCAACTCTGCATCAGTACCACCCTTCACTGCCCCCGATGTAACTTCAAAGAGACTCGTTGTAGTTCTTGTCAGAGTTCTTGTAGTCTCATGTCAGAGCTGAAGCATTTTCAATATTCTATACAATGAAGTCATAGTTGTTGCTCATTTATCTTATGCAACTAAAAAGCATTGACAAAGCCAATAGTCCTAGAGTGTTGTAAGTGTAATGTTACTTGTATTATATCTGGATGCAGTTGCAGAAGCAGCAAAATACTAGTTGGGTGGCACACTATGCTAAGCACAGAGTTTTAGCATATGTGTTTTTAGGCAACACCCTTAATTACATAGGCCCCAAACCTTTGAGACCCCCAGTTTTTTTTATCCCACTTAAACTCCTGGTGCAGAGGTTGTATAAGGAGAAAATAAGCCTAGCAAGATCTCTGTGAGAAAGGAAAAGTTAACAATATAGTAATCATCCAGCTGTCAAACTGACCCAGTACTTGGCCATATACTACGTCTTTAACGCATGCTGTGCCTAAGTCTGCTTTAATGCATGTCATTGCGGCGGGCTTCCTCCCATCTCCTTTGTTTGGTTCCTCTGTTAAATAGTCTGCAACAAGATGCTCCTCTCATGGGCCTTAGGAGAGAACATGGTCATGGGAATGGTTATATGCAGATCATGTGGCTAATAGGCATGAAAGGCGGACCTCCGGTAGCCTTTATCCTTGCCTCTCAAATGGTTTATCCACGCAGCACAGCAATTTCCGCCCCACCCGTCTCTTTGGTTTAGTGATTGAAGGGGTTAAAGTTTGCAGGAAAGACTAACCCGCATTAGCAAAGCCAATGGGTCTCTCGTTTATAATATGAGTTGGCTTTGCCAATGTTAGTCTGTAAGGCATTTTTTTTAAAAAGTAAAAGAAAAAATCATAATGAGGGAGGAAAAACAAACCTATCCTAAGTATCCAAAAGCTGTACATTAAATTCGGTGTTTCAAGGTTTATAAGTGGCAGTTTATTTTTCAAATACTTTACCCTCTCGAAACTTAACAGAATTTTAAAAGATGTTTCAAAATATAAAGCAAAATGCTTGCCAATTCCTAATATACTTTCCAGTGAATTTAGCCATTTGGTCCTCTGTAGTAGCCCAGAGAAAATATTTAGGGTGGTCATGCTAAGTACGTCTTCTGCATCAGACGCCCTATAGGTGAGTGCAGCAGATGTTCCTCCTCCCAGCAACTTAAAAGCCTTTGTTTGCTAAAGTTTGTGTTTTCATGCAATATGGAGCAGGGTCAAGACCGATTTGGAGTGGTGTGGCTCACTGGTTAGAGGCGGCAGACCCGGAAGCAGAGAACGGCCCGGGACCAGGGTTCAATTCCCGACGCGCAGGGTCGTGGACCAGGGTCAGCGGACTCGATAATTCTCGCCTCGGTGCCTACTCTCACCAGGGATCACACTCGGCAACTCTGGGCATTAAGCTTGCCTCATCTCTATAACGGCCCCCCACAGACGCCGGGGATGCCTGGTTTCACCTTGGAGATACCCTGAAGGGACCATCTCACAGGGAAAGCCAGGACGGGTTCCCCAGCGGTCTTCAGCGCCAGGACACCCCGAGATGGGGTAACAGTGCGCTTTACAAGTATCATCATTACATTACATTACATATGGCTGTGTCCAAACTGAGGTGGCAAGGTATGCAAAATAACTATGGACCGGGATCAGACCCGAGTAAGTATTAGTGGCTGAGTTTAATTCAGGTATTTTTTCCATTACATGTTTTGCATATTTCAATGTGATTCCCGGAGTGTGACTGGCATGCCCAGACTCTGGTCCCATGACCACTGGGCCCAAACTAAACCTGACTGAGGAGCCCCAGTGTGAGTAAAATTGTTCCTGGGTTCCGATTCAAGGTGGACCTGGCAGTTCGTACTGGACTGTTCCTATTGGAGCAGAGTCGAGATTGATCTGCAATTTGCTGGGTCCAAACTGAGGTGACTTGATGTGCAAAAAAACCATGGACTGGGATGCGATCCAAGCGATTACTAGTGCCTGAGTTTAATTCAAGCCTGACATCCACCCCTTTTTGGTATACTTTCATACACCATGTGGCACACAGAAGATTGAACAAAAACAGCCCTTAAACGCTGTTCTTCAGCCATATACACCAAAAATATCCCCGTTGCTGCTGGAAGAAATGTGGACCAACACAGCATGAGTGGTGGAAACCACACACCGGGGAGAGAGCTAGAAAACACATGCACGCTCAAAGTGTGTTGAACGAAAAAGTAAAAAGTAGTTCCTTAAAATGAAGGCGCTGGAGGATGCAAATCAGGCAAAAAAGAATCAAGAATAAGCTATGCTTCAGGGCAAGGAGAAACAAAAGAGGAATTAAAGCCATCGTATAAGAAGCAAGCAAATATGACTGACTAAGCCAACCATTGGTAATCATTGGGCGGGCTGTAAATTTACTGTAAATTCACAACAGGTCTATCACAACCAGACTACTTATGCCGTCATATGCGTGCTATAAAAATCAAAGATGAGGGACAAACATGGTGCATTCGGTGGCTGTATGACTGTTTTAAAATTATTTGCAAGTGGGTTTGGAGCTGGCTTGAGTTGAAGCCCCGGGATTGCTCATATTGTGGTGTCTTCATTAGAGGGGAGGGCTGTGATCGCGAGCCTTCATAAGATGCTCTCCATTTTTTGGGGCATCAGTGGGTACATTCATAATCCAACAAAGGCTGGGAAAGAGGGCTTTTTAATAGTCTTAGACCTCAATCAAGATGGGTGAACTCTCCTCCTGGTACTATTCACAGACACTACTAAAGGGCATGAATTGAGGTCATGGGTTGTATGATGAGCAGTGCTGTATTAAAATAAATCAGGCTTTCCAGGCAGGTCTCATATCCATCTTGGACTAGTTTTTTTGATGCAAGAATTATTCGATTCGAAACGAAAGCAGGATAATGTGTGTTTTTTTGTGCCACACTGTTTAAGAATATTTTCTCTATCCCGGAGTACATGTCTTTTCTTGCACAGCTTTCGAAGTTTACTTTGAAGAGTTATCGCCACTTCTGACTATTGCAACTTTTGCTGCTTGAAAGCCACACTCAGAAGGCCGGATAATCACCCCATTTTCATCCCAGTTTGGATCAATGTTGTGTATCTCTTCATCTGAGCAGCGGCGCAACAAGTCTCTACCTAGGTAAAGTTGTTTTACAGTGTAGGTTCAACATTTACAAAATACAGTTCATTATTCCGTAAAACATTTTATAATTAAAAAAAAACAAATGTTCACTGTCAACGAGTCATATTTTTTTTCTCTAATTACGTATAAGAATTCATGAATCCGATCCAGTAGTTTGTAGCTTCCTTGTGCAGACACCCTCCCCCTCACAGGTCTGACGTAAAAAAGGAGTATTTAATAAGCCTTACTGTAGTTATGATGTAGTTATGTTAATCAACCTAATGCAAAAGTTTTGTTCTTGATACTAACACGTGTCTAGACACCCCGCCCCCACACTGAAGCTTAAGCACTCACATGAACATTATACCTTTTAAAGGGTGGTCTGATATCTGCTGCACAAATTACATTAAGTATATAATATGAAAACGTGTTGAATTCCCGAACCACTCCCACCCAGTAGGTTCGTTCTTCCCTTTATTGACCATTACTTTGACAAAGTTTCTTTGTCAAAAAAATCTAACCTGCCACGTGCATGGACTTAGGAAGTGTCCTTGTATTTGACATCCATTTAAATCAAGGATATACTTTATACGTGTTAAGTTAATTAGGGTGACCAGAATTTTAAAGCCAAAAACCGGGACATTTCACAAAAATAGAAGGACTCCAATTTTACTAAAAGCGATGAGAGTGCTCCTCAGCAGAGAATCACAGAAAAGGCAGGAAGAACATAAATAAAATGCCATTTTAAACCCAGTAGCTTGCCTGTTAGTTAAATAGCTTTCTTTAAACAACTCCTAACTATCCCTGCTTTGTAAAACAAAAACAACACCTCCCACCGTTTTCAGTCGACCCTCATTAAAAACCGGGACATGAGCTACATTTCTTGAGATTTGCTGTGACAGCTGGTTAAAAACTGGGACCGTCCTGGCAAAACGGGGACGTCTGGTCACCCTAAAGTTAATAGATTCACGATCATTTTTTTTTTTAGTACCTTCCACCTCGAGACTCAATGGGATTTCTTGCCTACATGCCACCTTTTGCCTTCTCTTAGTAGCACACTTTGCCTATTTTTCTTCCTTCCAACACAATAGCGTTCTTTCTATCTCGGCTTTTTTTCTTTGTACTATTTTGTGGATGTTTTTCGCAGTTCCAGTTTTGTAGCAGACGCACGGCCGCCGCAGCATGACCTATTAACCTCCAAACTTCCAGCGCCTGCAGCAACTTCACGGCGGCCTTGTGTGACAGGAAGTGACTTGGCGGTTAGAGCGCAGAAGCGGAAATCACCTGCTGGACACAGCTCATGACCGGGATGGAACAAGCGCACAACTTCCCATTTTTAAGAAGAAATGATTAGTTTCCTTTCTAAGAAAATTGTATGTAAATAGAGTAGAGTGGGAGGGGTGCTTTTCTAGAAAACGGAATCAAAAATGGGCAGTGAAAGTAAGCCGCTGCTCGGTTTCGTTGTGCAGCTCTGTGCAGCCAGTGTCTGTTTTCGACAGCACAGCCAGGTGTCCTGGCTGCGTGACATGCAGACACCTGCGTTTCTGCGAGTGGGGCTGGTTTCAGCCAAGGTCCTACCTAGTAAAATCCAAAATACTTGGATGTCACTGGAGCTCCAAAACAACAGTAGAGGAAGTGTAGAGGTAATGATAGAATCACCCTCCTTACTGATCTGTATAAACAACAGGATTCTATCAATGTGCAATAGTGACTCATTTTAATTTTTGTGATGATTATCTATTAAGTAGGTGTGGAACTAGGCTCTCTCTTGATAACAGGAGCGGCACAAGGGTATGATTAAGGCATTGCACTAAGAAGTGGTAACTTTACCGCGTGGAACACCCTTCGTTTGCCAGCTCATGAGGCACGCTAGATTTGCCTTACCAAGACCACAATAGGTCAGTTTTTTTCTACGCTTCACTTTGGGCCTACTCATGCCCAGAAGCTCAACTAGGCAGCCGATTTTTGCTACCTAGTTGTAGGACTTTAGGCATACTACTTTAGAATCTGAAACGGAGTACTTTTCTGTAGGGACCATCAGAGGTCCTGATGAGTAAGCAGTAGGGGACTGCTTATGAAACATGTTGACCAGCTAGAAAGCTAATAGCTCTACCAACAAAACCCACTTTTTTATTGTTCCCAGCCAGAGAAGTTAATAAAATATTTTTTTCTACTAGCCAGGGAATTTTTCGTTTTTAATTTTGCACCCACATATACAGGTCCCTACACTTCACTGATATCACCTACACTGCACCACACATAGCCTATTGTCACAACAAAACTAGTGCTCCCACGTAGCTCGTAGGTCGCAGCACGCCCCGCCCCGTAGAGGGACGGGAAGACCCCCATGATGAAGCATGACACTAAGGGATTCTTAGTGTGTGAGGGGTATTTTAAAAGCACATAGTGCCCTCGTCTTGTCATCTCAAGAGCCTAGTTCCACACCTATTTAATAGATAATCGTCACTGGAGCTCTTCAGAATTTTGTTTTACAACTTTATCTCTCCCCATGAAGGCCCCTTAACTGAAGCAGAAATTACCAGTTACTTGTGCAAGCGTGTCTGATAAGCATTTCAACAAGCATTGGCAAGGACAATCATTTCAAGTGTTGTATAGTGCAAATATGTTTGCAAGCTTGATTGATACGAAGAAGAAATACCACATATTTAGCAACTGTGAATGTTTTTTCCCCCCACATACAGTGAAGTTTACAAAGGTGGTGCCCTCTTTATGCACCAGTGTTGTACTTGGTGATTCTTGATCTGTTATATGAAGGCCAACATGATGAGGGCTAGCAGGCCTTCTTGGGGAGGGCTAATGGTTGGGGTGCAGGCATCGTGCTGGAGTGAGGCGGTCGGCGCCCAGTGCGAAGGGAGAGAATAGCAATTCAGGGACCGCAGCCAAGGGTCCAAGAGGAGCGGTGCATGGACTGGCTAGCATAATACCCACTCTGGTACGAGAAGCTCAGCACAAGGGGCAGCAGTGTAGGATGCAGGGACATCACAGGGTTCAAGATTGTAAGAGCAGTGCAAGTTCTAGGGGGCAGGGAGCAGTACAACTCACAGGACTTGTGTGTGTGTGTTCAGGATATTGAGGAAACCGAGATTGTGATGAAACCATCAGCCTCTTTATGCCGAGTGGTTTCATTTCATGAAAGAGATAGGTCCATTATTTCCACCTACTCGCACGAATGCACCACTATGTAAAAAAGTAAAAGTAAACAGTACTTGGGGTGGTCCACCTTCAGCCAACACTGCTTTCATCTGGTTCTGTAGAGGAGCCAACACTGCATCCGACTGGTTTTTGTAGAGTAGCCAACACCGCTTCTGGCTATTTTTGTAGAGGAGCCAACACATCTTCTGGCTGGTTTTGTAGAGGAGCCAACACCTCTTCTGGCTGGTTTTGTAGAGGAGCCAACACCGATTCTGGCTGGTTTTGTAGAGGAGCCAATACCGCTACTGGCTGGTTTTGTAGAGGAGCCAATACTGCTTAAGTTTTTTTTTTTTTGAGGGGAGCCAACACTGCTTCCAACTGGTTTTGTAGAGGAGCCAATACCGCTTCTGACTGGTTTTGTAGAGGAGCCAACACCGCTTCCGACTGGTTTTGTAGAGGAGCCAAAACAGCTTCTGGATGGTTTTGTAGAGGAGCCAATATTGCTGCCGGCTGGTTTTGTATTGAAGCCAACACCGTTTCCGGCTGGTTTTATAGAGGAGCCAATACCGCTTCCGACTGGTTTTGGAGAGGACCCAATACCGCTTCTGGCTGGTTTTGTAGAGGAGCCAACACCGCTTTAGACCGGCTTTGTAGAGGAGCCAACTCCGCTTCGGACTGGTTTTGTAGAGGAACCAACACTGCTTCCGACTGGCTTTGTAGAGGAGCCAACACCGCTTCTGACTGGTTTTGTAGAGGAGCCAACACAGCTTCCGACTGGTTTTGTAGAGGAGCCAACACTGCTTCTGACTGGTTTTGTAGAGGAGCCAACACCGCTTCCGACTGGTTTTATAGAGGAGCCAACACCACTTCTGACTTGTTTTGTAGAGGAGCCGATACCGCTTCCCTAGAGGACTGGCTATAAGCTTACACTGACGGATGGCATAGCAGACCCACTTGGAGCTTACTTAAAGGGCTTTTCTTGAGGTCTTTGCTTTTCTGGTAATTGTCTTAGTAGGAGGCACACTACTGAATCTACTTGGTTGTTTATAAATGTAACTTGATTTTAAGTACGTTTAAGTTATTTGCATTGCTAGGTACAGTGTACTGCAATTTATTATGCCTTTTCTGTGCTTTTACTGTGTACATTTACGCTGCAATAAAGACTTTGATTGTTTGATTCCTCTGTGATTGTTAAAATATGCAGTGGTAGATGCACGTTTGACCAAAGGTCCTGTCCCTAATCCTCCCTGATTGGGCAGCCTGAGTGGTGCTGGTAAGCAGCTGTAGTTAAATCAGCCTATTAGCTGCTCAGAGGTGTAGGGGTCTCTCTCCTATAGACAAGTGTATTTGTGTACCAGTTTTCCTATCTGAGCATGTTTGCAGGAGTGGAATTTTCCTGAATTGTGTATGCTCTGGCTGTGGTGTGAGTAACCAGTGCCTGCTAGTGACTGATTGGGTGAATACCAGTAGGAAAGTGAGGTTGTATGTTAACAGTGCTAATGTTCTAGGAGATTGCTTATTTAGAAGAGCGTTGTCAAGCACGACATGTATATGTTCTTTACAAGTATCATATTAATTGCTAAATGATTGCACATATATATCTATCTATATATGTATATCCAACAAGAAACTTCAATTCTGTATATCCATAAAGTACGAGCCACACCGATCCAGTTAGATAACTTGTATTTTATTCGGGCAAAACAGACGCGTTTCGAGCAATCTTGCTCTTGGTCACATGACCATTCTCCCGTTCCCGGAAGCTAAATGCATTTTTTTCAGAAACAGAACTAGGAAAATTAAGAAGACTCTGTATTCACAGTCATGCAGAGTCCAAGTGCATTTGATGACACAAAATGTTATATATCACAATACTTTGGTTTCATGTTAAAAATAAAAATAAAATAGTGTGACTGACCCAACTCAATACAAATAATTAAATCAGCATCACAAGTGATCAGGGTATAGTACCAAGGTTAGCATTCTTTTGTATCAATGAACAAAAGTAGATAGCAATAGAAGGAAAGGGTTATGATCATTCAATCAAGCAAAAATATATATATATATATATAAAAACGATGCCTCTCAGCAAGAGGAATTGAGCCGCACTCGTCACTGGTGAATCAGGCAGATTCATTTTGCTGTTACAAAAGCGCTGGCATTTTGAGTTTTCCCTGATGCATTTCGGTCTCCCAGACCTTTTTCAAAGGGGAAGCCAGAAGCATTTGGAGACTGCAACAAACCACGAAAACCCCAGTATGTGATTTGGCCACGAGGAAGTATTCGCCCCCTGGTGGGCATCGCAATGGATTTCACATGAGGCATGATGGTTTGTGTAGTTCGTTATCAGTCCCATATTCTTCACTCTATAGTGAGCAATGCTTAATAATGTTAATTGCTTCTGAAACTGATTTCCGTGACTACCCTGCATCCTAACGTTGGAGCATGCTGGGGACCGTGCCAAAGTCTGGTCTTTGGTGCCGCCGCTACCCTCGTTATATATATATATATATATATATATATATATATATATATATATATATATATATATATATATATATATATATATCAAACACCAATTCCTCCAGGCTTTAGAAAGGAATGCACTGCACACGGGACTTTCTGGCATGCGAAGGTTTTAATCTTCATTACAGCAATGTGGCAAATTCAAGCAAATCCATTCAGTATGTCCTTACGCGTTTCAGCCGTCTCAGCAGCCTTGTTCACAGGTGAGTATCGTGGATTGTGGCGTTCTCCGCTTGCTAGCGCGCCATTTGAAGACTACCAGAGTGCTGAGTAGTCCGCAATTACAACAATCCCCAGAATGCATTGCGCCCTAACCGATATCAGTTCCATATTGATGCAATTCATTTTCCTTATTATTATTCATTTCGGGGACATTGCAATCATTGAAGGAAACTTCGGCGCGGTGTTGCAGTGCATGGAACTTTCAAATTTTGCTGCTTGGCCACAATTCAAAGTCTTTAAAAAACCAACGTGTGCTTTTCAGTCCTTGGTGAAAGGGAACCCCTTTCCCACTCCCTTGCCTTGCTATCGCTTTTTGTTAATAGGTTGAAATATTCATACCTGCATTTTCACATGGCATTAAGCAGGCGGGTCGGGCTCCTTTTAGACACACAGTCCGAAAACCGTTCCCGGAAGCTAAATGCATTTTTTTCAGAAACAGAACTAGGAAAATTAAGAAGACTCTGTATTCACAGTCATGCAGAGTCCAAGTGCATTTGATGACACAAAATGTTATATATCACAATACTTTGGTTTCATGTTAAAAATAAAAATAAAATAGTGTGACTGACCCAACTCAATACAAATAATTAAATCAGCATCACAAGTGATCAGGGTATAGTACCAAGGTTAGCATTCTTTTGTATCAATGAACAAAAGTAGATAGCAATAGAAGGAAAGGGTTATGATCATTCAATCAAGCAAAAATATATATATATATATATAAAAACGATGCCTCTCAGCAAGAGGAATTGAGCCGCACTCGTCACTGGTGAATCAGGCAGATTCATTTTGCTGTTACAAAAGCGCTGGCATTTTGAGTTTTCCCTGATGCATTTCGGTCTCCCAGACCTTTTTCAAAGGGGAAGCCAGAAGCATTTGGAGACTGCAACAAACCACGAAAACCCCAGTATGTGATTTGGCCACGAGGAAGTATTCGCCCCCTGGTGGGCATCGCAATGGATTTCACATGAGGCATGATGGTTTGTGTAGTTCGTTATCAGTCCCATATTCTTCACTCTATAGTGAGCAATGCTTAATAATGTTAATTGCTTCTGAAACTGATTTCCGTGACTACCCTGCATCCTAACGTTGGAGCATGCTGGGGACCGTGCCAAAGTCTGGTCTTTGGTGCCGCCGCTACCCTCGTTATATATATATATATATATATATATATATATATATATATATATATATATATATATATATATACCCTTTTCACAATTTGATTTTGTGGAATGCCTTATGTTTTCTTTGTTTAATTAATTATAGATTGGATTTTGATACCAACTGAACCCAAAGTGTGTATATATATATATATATATATATCTCCTTCAGGAACCTATTCTATGATTAACTTTATTCCCAGTTTCCTGCGGGATTACTGGGTAGCCCTAGTGTGTGTGTAGTGACACAGTAAACCTTTTTGCTAATAATGTAGAATAGAGGTATCCAGCACAAACTGTCACATGTCAGCAATGCAAAATTGAATCCCAATATGAGAAAATTTCTGGTCAGTCTGCCAAATACCATAAGTGAATATGGCCAAGTTACACAGACATCATAACCATGCGCTCCCGGTTTCCACAGTAATGCGCACGCTTGAACAATTTTCGCAAAGTATTATCAGCCTAGCCTAGTGCCATACTGCAAAAACGAAGATATGAGCCCAATTTTTACAAGGCGCAAGCAAATACACGTTGTCAGTTTCCAAGTAGACAATAGCACAGTAAAACAGCTATCCACAAAGGCAGGTATTCACTAACATGTGCACACACATGCACTCATTGGCAAATGGCCCACCACTCAGACACACAGGTCCAAATAGACACAAGGCGCAAAGACACGAACACGAGTGGAGAAGCACCCACACAGTGCTGGGACACCTCCGTTGGAGGTAGCTGTGCACTTTATAAATGTCATTTACTTACACACACAATTGCGCGGTTGCGCTGCTGGCGTGCCTAAGGCAAAACCGTCTGCGCCTGGACCGCGCCCAGCGCCAGACCCCCTGGCCCCCGCGAGTGCCACAACACCCGACACCAACTTCCTCCATGACATCAACGCTGGCTGATCATCCAAATGTTTTCAGGCCTCCCCGAAGCTCACCCACGGACCCTTCTCCTGCCGAAGCTGCAGCTTCACCAGCCACCGGACACCTGCACGTCCTGCCCCACCCACCAGGGCAGGACGCAACCAAAGCAACCATCTCAGATGCATACTACTCAACACCCGCTCCGTCCACAAGCACGCCATTGAACTCTGGGACCTACTCGACTCAGCCTCCCCAGAAGTCGCCTTCCTGACAGAGACCTGGATGAACCCCTCCTCTGCGCCCAACATTGCCATAGCCATCCCGGATGGCTACAAGATCACCCGAAGGGACCGCACCAACAGACCAGGAGGAGGAATCGCTATTGTCCACAGGAACACCCTCAGAATCTCGACCAGCACCAAAGACACCTCCAGCGCCGCCGGACACCTGCACTTCCAGATCCACACCGACCCCAACAGCACCCTCAGAGGAACCCTCGTCTACAGACCCCTGGATCCCGACCACAGATCTGCGATGTCATCTCTGACATCGTTGGACATCGTCAGTATGCACAAAACCTTGCTTCCACAGACTACATTCTCCTCGGAGACCAGAATTTCCACCTCGAGAACACCAGCAACTCCATCACCCTGCTCGAAAACCTCACCAACCTCGGACTCGAACAGCTAGTCACAACTCCCACCCACTCCTCCGGACACACGCTCGACCCCATCTTTCCCGCCAGCAACCACGTCACCTTCAGCCACACCACCAAACTCCACTGGACTAACAACCGTTGCATCCACTTCACCTTCAAGAAACCCGCCTCGCACCACCACCCGCAACGAATTCCACACCACAGCTGGAACAAGGTCACCGAAGACCAGCTCATCACCACCCTCACGCGAGACCCACCAACCGACACAGCCGCCCGCAACCTCAGGCAATGGATAGAGGACTGCGCCAACACCCTCGCCCGATCAAGAAACCCTCAAACAGACGCACCAACAGAAAATCCAGCTGGTTCACCACCGACCTTCCGAGAATCCAAGCGGACTTGCTGAAGACTCGAAAAAAGTGGCGCCATGAACAGACACAGGGCAACCACGCAGCCTACAAGAATGCCAGCCGCAAGCCCCACCAACTTATTCGAGCCACCAAAAAGACCTCCTTCAAGGAACGCATTGACAAATGCGCACAACAGCAAAGAGCTCTTCAACATCGTGAAGGAACTCTCCAACCCCAGCTCCTGCTCCAACGACATGCCTCCATCTCAAGACCTATGGGACTTCCTAGCCGCCTTCTTTCACCGCAAGAGTGCAGACATCCATGACAGCTTCAACACCCAAACCCTCACGACAGCCACTGACACTGCAGACTCACCACCCTCCAACCACACCAACCTCCTGCTCTCCTGGACCCACGTCAACGGCGACAACACCATCAAAATCATGAACAGCATTCATTCTGGCTCACCATCCAACCACTGTCCTCATCACATCTTAAACAAAGCAAGCTCCATCATCGCACCCCAACTCCGGAAGAACATCAACAGCACCTTCGAGACCGCCACCTTCCCGGAAAGCTGGAAGCACGCCGAGATCAACGCCCTACTCAAGAAACCCAAGGCAGACCCTAGGGACCTCAAGAACGTCTAGCTCATCTCCCTGCTCCCGTTTCCGGCAAAAGTCATAGAGAAAACAGGCAACTGACCCACTTCCTCGAGGAGAACACCCTGGACCCGTCCCAATCCGGTTTCTGCAGCAACCACAGCCCCAAAACCGCCCTCATCGCTGCCACCAACGACATCAGGACCCTGCTGGATAACGGCGAAACCGTGGCCCTCATCCTCCTGGACCTCTTGGCCACCTTCGACACAGTCTGCCACCACACCCTACGCACACGCCTCCATGATGCAGGGATCCGTGGCAAAGCCCTGGACTGGATCACCTCCTTCCTCACCGACAGAACCCAGAGGGTCCGCCTCCCTCCATTCCATTCTGAAGCCGCTGTGATCACCTGTGGTGTAGCCCAAGGATCATCCCTTAGCCCAACCCTTTTCAAATTCTACATGGCACCGCTCGCCAACATCATCCGATCCCACAACCTCAACATAGTCTCTTTTGCCGACGACACCCAGCTGATCCTCTGTCACCAAAGACCCCGCCACCACCAACCTCCACGAAGGAATGAAGGCCGTCGCCAAATGGATGAAGAACAGTCGCCTGAAACTGAACTCGGACAAGACACAGATCCTCATTTTCGGCTCCACCCCCTCCGCCTGGGACGACTCTTGGTCCGACACCCACCGACCATGCACGCAACCTGGGGTTCAACCTGGACTCATCGCTCTCGATTACCCAGCAAGTCAACGCCGTCCCCTCCTCCTGCTTCAACACCCTCTGCATGCTTCGCAAGATCTACGGATGGGTCCCCACCAGAACCAGAAGGACGGTCACCCAGGCCCTCGTCAGTAGCAGACTGGACTACGGCAACGCCCTCTACGTGGGAACCATGACCAAACTCCAGAAAAGACAACAACGCATACAGAACGCCTATGCACGCATCATCCTCGACATTCCAGGCCACACCCACATCACAGCTCACCTGAGAGACCTGCACTGCCTCCCAGTCAATAAGAGGATCACCTTCGAGCTCCTCACCAACGCTCACAAAGCTCTCCACAATGCCGGTCCAGCATACCTGAACAAACGACTCTCCTTCTACACCCTGAACCGCCAGCTCCGCTCCGCTGACCACGCCCTCACCAGACTCAGGACCTGCTGATCTTCAGAAGACGTCTCAAGACCTGGCTGTTCGAGCAGTAGCTGCACCCCTCGCCCTCAGCGCCTTGGGTGATTAATGCACTCTACAAATGCTTGCTTGATTGATTGATATTGTGCTATAGATTTCTGTAACACAGCCTCTGCCAGGCGTTGCAGCACTTTGCGGATAAGTAGCAGGCTACTCTGCGGACCCACAACTTTTTTTTGTACTATGTGTTGTTGTTAGTTATATATATATATATATTATTCATTATTATCATTAATGTTGGTATATCTACTAGCTGCTCACAATCTACTTGCTGCTCACAATCTAGTCAAGAGGAAAGTTAGTTGTCAGTTGTTATTGTTGTAGATGCTTTAGTTATGTATCGGTCTTGATTCCTAATCGTGTCTCAATAATTAGAGGGAATGTGTATTCTATTGTTTAGTTATCCTAGAATGCTTACTGGAAGCAATATTGTTGTAAGAGAATAATATTAAATGTATTTTGGGTAATAAATAAACAGAATGGGCCTGTTAGTCTGTTTGGAAGATCTAGGCAACATTTAGTTTTGAAATTGAAGCAGTTATTACAGAGTTGAAGTAATTTAATTGGTGCTGATCTGATTGTGACTTATAACCGCAAATTCCTCGCCTTAGAATATTTGCGAGGCTTCAGGGTGGATCCAGAAAATCTTGAGCAGTAGCTGTGCTTCTTAGTAGGTGACATCCATCAGCTCCGCGTCAACGTGGTCCATGTTGGAAGAGACAATGCGGTGTCTGCATAAGTGCCACCCGGGCGTGGTGATATCAGTTCTGAGCCGCAAGCACGGATCCGGAGAGCTAACTGACACTTTTTGGTCAACTTTTTTAGACTATTCCTATATTTTTAGCCTGCTCCCAGTGTGCTAGGGACATGTCCCCCACAAAGCCCTCTGGTTTCAAGCCTTGTGGGATTTGTCACCGCCAAAATGTCGATGTTGGATCCTCACCTGGTTTGTTTCTGGGAATGGAGTATGACCAGCCCCCCCCCCCCCAAGGCCTGCGTCAAGTGCAAGACTATGCACCTGAAGGTAATTCCTGAGCAGGCAGCGAAGCTCCTGGCGGCGCAGCAGAAAGCAGCTCTGTGTTGGTCCCAATCTTATTCCTGTGGCTGTTCTTGAGATAAATCTTGAAGTTGTTCCTGGAGACGATAGTCTTCAAGGTCTAAGACCTCACCTAAGTCCAGGAAGCATAAGAAGTTGATGAAGCGTTCTTCGGCTTCGCCCGTTCAACCTTGTGCTTCTATGACCTGTTGCCAAACCCCCACCTGTGGAGCCAGCGTTGATGCCTGCCCTGAACTAACCAGAGTTTCCTGGTGTTGGGCGATGCCTGCTCAGTTATGGGAGTTCTACAACACCATGCATGCCATCTTTAGAGCAACTCCCTCTGAGCTAAGCTTTGAACCCCATGGAGCCAAACGGTGCCCCCGCTGGGCTACCGCCACCGGGCTAGCCCTTGATGCAAGCCAGGCCCTCAGGATCGATCTCTGCATCTGGAAGGCCTCCAAGCTTCGGTACCACCACCTACCCCATACAAAATAATGGGGTAACCCAATAATCGCCACAAGGCCTGGGTACGATGCGGGGTATGTTGTTGAGTTCTAATTGGTATTGTTTAACAGTGTTTGACTTATAGAGCTACACACACAGGATAAACCACAATTTATTTTCCTCTAAAGCAGTTGTGGACCACTTTTTTCATTAATCCATTATACCCCTGGCACCTGCTACATCGATTGATTACAAGCCCATCATTACTCCAGATGCCAGGCCCAGCAACGTCCAGGCCATAGCATCTCCTGGACTTTGTCTCCATTAAAGTAATCCCCCTCTCCCAGTGATGATGAGATGGTGGTGTATGGTCATTTGGAGGAGGATGCAGCTGTTGAAGAAACTGGCACTGGGAGATGACAGTGGCCTAAACACCTCTCCGGACAGTGGCAGGATTTCCCCTTTGGGCCAACCTTAGGAAGAAGGAGCATCATTTGCCACAGTGATGCGCAGAGCTGCAGAGTTCCTTGACCTTCAGGTTTCCTCTGTTAAGGTTGAGACAAACATAAGGTGCTTCAGGCAGGAGCAGGGACTCCAGAACCATTGCTGCCCTTTAATGAAACCCTCACTGATACTCTTGTTGGGACATGGGCTAAACCCAGCACAGGGGCTACTGCGTACCGCATGACTGCCCGATTGTATCGTCCCGCTCCAGCATACCCAGTCTTCCTTTCCCAGCACCAACACCGACTCTGCCAGAGAGCCTGGTGATCCAGGCCTCCACATCCAAAATCAGCCCGAGCAGGTTCCCACCACACCACCAGATAGGGAATCCAAGAGGCTGGATACCTTCGGGGAAGCGTATCTATTCGTTCACCAGCCTTGCATTGGGTCATTGGGGTTGGTGAACACCACATGCCACTATTCCCATGTGTTGTGGGATTCAGGTATGAAGTGCCTCCATGCTTCCTTAGAAGGGCCATGCCATCCTCAACCAGGCTTTACTGGCTGGCAAGGATGCAGCCAAGTTTGTCATAAAGTGAGGACTAGACACCACAGTCTCCCTTGGGAGGGCCCTCTCTTCTACAGTGGCTATGTGCCATCATTCTTGGTTACAGTCCATTGGGTTCTCAGGGAATGATCAGTCATCTCTGATCGGCATACCCTTTGATGGCTCCCGCCTGTTTGGTGAGAAACCCCAAGTGGCATTCAAGTGATTTTGCGAGAGTAGGGTCACAGCTTGATCTTTAGGCCTCTCCCTTTCGACTCAGTCGCAAAAAGTAATTTTCTCTCTATGTGGCCGAGAAAGTGCCACTTTTGGTCATTCACAATACCAGCCCTTACCGGTACAACAGCTAGCCCAGTCTTTTCAGGAAAGGGGCCTTGAAGCCTAACGAGAATGAGGGAAAACCATACCGAGTGAGCTGCCCCGTTTCCTGGCCACAGCAGCCTCCAAGCCTCTTTAGCATACCTTCCACCCAATGCATGCACTTTGTGGGAGGTAGGATCAAACATCAACTGTCTCGATGGTCCAGTATTACATCGGACCAGTGGGACTTCCAGATAGTACACAAGGGGTACGCCCTACCATTAGTACCACCCCCAACCTTTACCATCATCTCAAGAATGGTTGACAGCAGCCTATCTCACTTTACTCTGCCCGAAGTGCAGGCCCTCTTGGCCAAGGGGACCATCGAGGTGGTGGCCATGGCAGAGAGAGGGCGTGGTTGCTATTTCTGCTACGTTCTGGTACCAAAAAAGGTCAGAGGCCTTTGCCTTTTTTTTAGACCAGCATCCCCTAAATTACATACTCTGAAAAGAGAAGTTCAAAATGCTCATGTTGGCTCAGGTTCTGTCCACCCTTGATCCTGGATGGTGGTGTTGGACTTGCTAGATGCCTAATTCCATATCCCCATCCTGCCTGCCCACTGCTTTTACTTGCGGTTCACGGTGGACCAAGACTACATGCCCGGACTATTGGTCCTTTTACTGTATATTTGTCTTTCCAAGCTTCCTTTTGCCATACCTGAAGATAATCAAACATAGACTGCCTACTTCGTTTTACAAATAATTTGTCCTGCAGGAAATTCGATTTTTGTTCATCAAAGGTACCTGTTAATGGCCACTGCAACTCGGCATTGTCCCGCGTATATTTGTGCCATAGTGTACTAACCATAATAGGGCCAAGGCCATGCTTAACATACATATCATAGTTAGGGGTGCCTCACGGAGGCGCAGGTTGCTTTTTCTCTACCGAGCCTCAGCGGAACAACAACGGTACAAAAACAACCCAAATTGCTCAAGCAGGGCATCCTAATAGGGGACACGTTCACTATTTATGCCAGACAAATAGCTCACAGATATTTTCCAAAAGGGGTCGGCCGTGTCAAACTAAGAAAACCAAAAGTCAGTCCTCAGACTGCACCAAAGAAACCAGTCAAAGTCGGTCCCACAAAATCAAAAACCAGCCAAATTCCAGACATTTGCAAAAGTAAGCCAAATCCATTATGTTGCCTTGCTGAGTGCCCGCAGACAGTCTGTATCCAAATTGGTCCAAAGACCTGCCAAGTAAAATCCAAAACGTCCTCAGACAATATCAAAGATTATTCAAAATGGCGCTATATTCACGAAGAACCAAGACAAACTAACCTGGTGCACACAGGTCAAATTAATTTATTCTCCACTGCAGACTCTTCGGACCAAACGGTCAGATCCAAGGGTTTCGCCTTTCAGGACTCCAGCCGGGATGACTGCTGAGCGAGGCACGACCGATCAGACAGGCAGGGCAGTTGCGAGAACTAAGCTCTGTCGTGTGGGGATACCCGATCCGCCCATCCGACCTGAGGCGGCCCGGTCTTCTACACCCGTTTGCGGGCAAGGATGGGTCACCCGATGGTTCCTGTTTGGGCGCCAAATGAAGGAAATTACCCAAATAGGGTCACTCGTGACCACCTCTCAGCCTTCCAAACAAATGAAGAGTTGGTCAGACAGAAGAGAATACAAACCAATTTTATTTCTTAGTATTGCACTGCAGTGGAGTCCAGTCTGACCAGCCTCATGAGAGAGCAGCGGAGGGACTGACTTCCCCAAACATAACACAAGATATTATACAATTCCAAAACCCCTAAGAACATGCCCAGACTGAAAAATTTGTGTCCAGGCACTAAAAACAAAGGAGGCACAGAAGGATGAGTTGCAGCCCTGGGACCGGGTACATGTTCTCTTCACTCCAAGGCCATTTCACCCATGCTCGCCATTAGAGTGAAGGTGGGAACAAGCCTATCTAACAGCTAAGGTATGCAACAATAGAGAGTACATTCATTAGTGCAGCTGAAATCGGCCTTTGAGAAAAACTAGCAAAGGTGCATGGAGACAGTTTTCTGCTGAGTTAAGCAGTACGAGGCAGGAGCTTACCTTCGATCATGAAACAAAATGGTGGTTACTAATAAAAGGGCGCCGTGAATGCTAACTTAACACAGAATAGAACACGAGCAAGGGGACAGTAACATTTTCAATTCTAACAGGTTAGGGGTTCCAGTCTTCCCCTAACTTGACTACTAGCTGTTGAAGGCGGGCTCGCCCAGGCAGTCTTCTCACACCTTCAGACTATGGCAGATCTCCTTCATTCGCTAGCGTTTTCTATCAACATGCTGAAGTTGCACCGGTCTCTCTCTCTGTCACTCTTTTTAATTCTAAACACACTGCAGTATCGGGTCTATCTTCTGGAAATCCAAGCCCAGGATGTTCAGGCTATGACATTGATGTTTCAACCTCTATCCTGGATCTCAGTGAGACTGACTCTTAGGCTGTTGGGCCTCATGGCCTCCTGCATCCTGCTAGTAAAACATGCCCGCTGGAATATGGGTGATCTGCAGTGGGACCTGAATTCCCAGTGGGGGCAGCATCAGAGGAATCTCTCTGACCTGGTCCACATATCGGAGGGACCTGCATAAGACCTACAATGGTGGCTAATGAACCCAGATTGGGTCAGTGGCAGACCCTTCGCCCTTCCCCACCCAGGACTCACAGTGGTGATGACTGTGTCACTCCTTGGTTGGCCATCCGGAAGAGGTGGAGATCAGAGAACTCTGGTCACCGGCAGAGTCTCAGCTCCATATCAATTAGTTGGAGCTGTGAGCGATCCGTATAGCTGGTTCAGGTGTTGATGGACACCGTCATGAGATATTGCAAGAAATAAGGCGGGGTGGGGTGGGGTTGTGGACCCTGTGCCAGGAGACTCTGCATCTTTGGACCTGGCTCGAGGTACAGGACATCTTCCTTGTTGTTCAGTACATGGTGGGCTCTTTGAAAGCCAGGGTGGATGAGCTCAGCAGGCGGTGACTTGTGGACCACAATTGGCAACTGCATCCGGAGTGGCAATCACTCAGTTTCTAGAGTGTGACGGACCTTGGCTTGATGTGTTCGCCATCGCTGAGAATGGGCAACTGCACATTGGAGTTTCCAAGGTGCCTCCCACTCTGAGACTCATTTTGTCTCAAGTGGCCTCAGGACTCCTGTACGTATTTTGCTGGTGATCAGATTCGGACCAACAGGGCCCAAATTGTCCTAGTAGCCCCAGATTGGGCTCGAAGGGTGTGGAATCCAGATCGCCTGGGCATTGCTCTTCCTATTTCTCTCTATCTCCTTTACTGTTGCTTACATCTTTTCTGTCTTTCTCTACTTCTGGGCTTCTTTCTCTGAATCACTCTCTCAACAATACATTCTTGGTCTGTGCAGACTGACAGGGTGTAAAACAAAGGAGTCATTCAGGTGAGTTTGAGCACGAATATGCAATCTCTATACACCTTCTCCATATCACCTTCAGTGCAAAGTGTATCATTCCACTGTACTACTCTACAGAGCCATTCCTCACACCTCACCCTTCTCTCAGTCAATACTGTGCACATCATCCAACAACCACTCAGCATTCTTCTCATCCTCGTGCACCCTTCCCTACTCATTTCATGTCCACATTTTCTCTTTTCAATACTATCCCATCTTCGAGTCATTCCTACCCCATTATTTTCCAACCCACAGCCGTTTCACTCACTTCCTCTTTCTTCGCCAACCCTTGATGAATGATGATGAAATTAGTTTTTAGAGTACCCAGTTACTGAAAGTGTCCTGGCACTGAATACCAAAAGCAAACCTGAAGTGGAAAGCAGAAGTATTTGGTCAGCTTTCTAAAAGAAGATGGCCTAGCTGTGGCGTGCAGGACCAGAGGAAGTGAGATCTTGAGAAACGCAGAACAGTAGGAAACAGGATGGCCACCCTGCTGCATATGAGGACTACACGGACGAGTGAGAAGAGCCTAGGTGAAGGATCATAGGGTGCACGAGGGAACGTAGTGCCACCAGTTACTCTGGAGATATCTGGAGCCCTTGCCATTGCCTGATTAATGCAGCAGACACAGGCCTGGAACATCATCAGCTTGTCAACCACAAGGCAGAGAAGTTTAGAGAGGTACGTGTAGACAAGTTCATGTTTCCAAGGCCACGAAGAAGGCAAGCCACTGCGCTATAAAGAATCTGTAGAGATGAGATTTGGGAAACCGTAACAGCAGATCTATTATCTACTAAAAATATTTCTAAATCTGGTCCTGGTTTTTGCAAACCACTACCAGGGTTTCTAATATGCCCTCAAGAGTTCCTTGCATTAGAAAAGGACATCAATTAAAAATGATGACAACGCTGGATTCAGTTTTATTCTGGCACGGTTATGGATGGAGAAGCATCTCCTGAATCATTAAGTGAGAGCTCTTCTCGGTCTATAATCGATAGAGGAACAGTGGTGGCCATCTTGGATGTTGGAGCCTCAGACTGCAACTATTTACGTGTTAATTAAATAAGACTGACCATGAAAACAAGGCGAGGATGAAAGTCTAGGACCTCTAGTCATGCTAGACAGAGGAGACCATGGAATCTCGCCGATAGTCCTCACTTTCATTTCACAAGTATCATTGAGTTCCATAATGCCTGCAACAATCTAATTTTTAGATATTTGACTAAAATGTTTATCTTCCTGTGATTCAGCATTAGGTAGATTGAAATCTTTTTTGGCACAATTACTGGTCGATTTGACACAAGGGGAATAAGGTGGTGGTTGTTCTCTCAAAGCCATTTACTATAAACACTTCTACCACAGGTTTTTTAATAATTTTTGGCCATCCTTTCCTGGGTTGTCTGCATCACAGACTCTCCCGGACCTCAAAGGGTGGGATGAGAAGATATTTTGCACCTGCATAATTTTAAATTTATGAACATCCGGAAGGAACTTGGTCAGATGAAGTTTGTCCCGGTGTGCCTAGAGTAGAGCTACATGCTAAAACATGTAAAGGCCGGGAATTCCCCAGTGCGTCAGACAGTCTAGGGCACAAAAACAAGAGAAATCAATTAAATCAGCAGTAAGAAGACACCAAAGGTCAATCTCTCTCGGTAAATTTCACAAATTCAAAAATCTGGAGTCTGAACCCTTCCCCCAAAAAGGAAAATTCTGAAAATGGACATGAAACTCAGCTGTAAATAATCAAGGAGGAACTGAGACCCACCCAAGGTGGTACACATGCCTGCTATGAGACAACCCAGAGATTTCATAGTAGGTGCCCTGTAAGTAGTTGCCCCACTGCGGGTGTAAACTGTAAACACAAGTGGTACAGATGTAGATGCGAACTATGCATGGCACAAGAGTACATCTGAAAGAAACAGGTTAGTGTTAGATTCCTTACCTTAGAATATCCCCAGGCATCAGACTGGATCCGGAAAGTTTTGCGTAGCAGTACCCCTGCGCGTTGGTAGGCGTCGTCTGCGGCTCCGTGTCCGCCGTCGGTGTCGTTGGCGCCGGGATGATGTCGCCGGAGTACTTAGACGGTGCCCTCGCGCGCTGACGTCAGTTCTTCTTTTTTCCACGCCAGCAAGCGCAGATACTGAAAAAGCAGTACTCCTGAGTCACTTTTTGACTAACTTTTTCGATCTTTTTGATCCTGTTTCGAGTCGAAAAGACTATCAGTGCCGGTAGGGATGCCCGGGTTCAAGCCCTGTGCCGATTGCAACCGACTGATGCCGGTTACCGACCCCCACCACCGGTGCCTGTATTGTCTTGGGGCCGACCATGACGACAAGCCGTGCCCTGACTGCCGGGCCTTTACGTCGAAGGCTAGGCGGGAACGGTCCCGTAAGCGCCTCGAGCTCTGGCAGTCGGCCCGCGCCGTTCACGGTCCAGGTAGAGGAGGTCGTAGGACTGCTCGCGGGGCCACAGTCATCGATGCTCGGCGAGTCGACACCATTCGTCGGGCTCCAAGTTCTCAGGTAAGAGGCACAAGAAGTCGAAGAGACGACATCGCTCTTCCGACTGCCCACCCCCCGACGCTTACGCGATGTGGCCGGGGGTTCCGCAGGCGCAGCTACCAGCTCCATACCCGCCGGTCCCTGGGCTGAACACGACGCCGGAGGAGAATGATGCCTTCCTCATGGCCATTAGGTCGCTCTCTCCTCCGTCGGGTCCCTCTGTGGTGCCTTCGGGCCCTGCGGCTACGACTGGGAGCCCAAGCATGCCGGGTGCTTTGGTCGACTCCGGTCCTGATGCCGCAGGGCCCCACCGGATCCAGGTCCAGATCCTGGTCGCTGGTGGTCGACCTTACGACCCCTCTGCCAGCGCCGACCCCCAGGGTGTTGCCCCAGACGTCGTCGCCGGTCGCTCCCTCGGTCCAGATCCGGCGTCCCTCGACGCCGCATTCCACGCCAAGAGAAGAGCAATTCTTCTAGGATCCGGCCCCATCCTTTGAACCTGACTATCAGGAGATGGGAGGCGAGGGGGACTGGGAGGGATCTGAGGACCCTCTGGCACAAGAGTGCCAGTCGTTTCAGGACTGGGCAGTGGATGTAGGGGAGGCCAGTGGTTTGGACACTTCGCCCGACACTGGCTTTGTCTCCCCTCAAACCATGGCTACAGAGGAGGGGGTGCTTATAGCGTGGTGCTGACGAGGGCGGCCAAGGCCTTGGCTCTTGATTTCCACATCGCGGCAGTGAGGACTTAACTCCTCACCGAGGTCCTTAAACGGCAGGCAAGCTCTTCGGAGCCTCTACTGCCGTTTAATGAGGCCCTTACTGACGTTCTGTTGGGCAATTGGTCCAGGTCCGCTACAGGTTCCCCTGTAGATCGGAACGGGGCCCCACTTGACCCTAGCTTCCTGTCCACCAACCCCACCCCTGAGAGCCTGGTTATCCAGGCCTCTAACTCCCAGACCGCATTCCCGACTGCTCCACCTCATCGGGAATCCAAAAGATATGAGCAGTTCGGTAAGAAACTGTTCTCCTCACTCAGTTTGGGGTTGCGGTCAGTCAACACCGCTTGCCTTTTGGGCCGTTACCCACTCTCTGTGGGACACGGTCGTGGAAGTACTGCCAGGTTGCCCGGAGGAGGCCCGGGTCAAACTCACTCAAGCCCTTGCGGAAGGGCGAGATGCAGCACAGTATTCTATCCGATGTGGGCTGGATACCATGGACACGCTGGGCAGGGCAATTTCCACGACGGTGGCGGTTCGCCGCCACGCCTGGCTGAGGTCCGCCAACTTTTCGGCTGATGTCCAGAATTCCTTCATGGACATGCTGTTTGATGGTCGTCGCCTCTTTGGCGAAAAGGCAGACAGTGCGCTTGAGCGTTTCAAGGACTCCAGGGCTACGGCCAAGTCCTTGGGCCTGTCGGCCAGCGCCTGCAAACTTCTGCCTTTCGCTCCTTTCGTGGCCAAGGAAGGGGCGCCCCCTCATGTCCTGCCAGCCACGGGCCGCAGACTAACACCCAGCGCGGCAGCAGACGTGGTAACCGCTGTGGCGGTGCCAGGAGACAGCGGCAAGGCCAGTCCACATCCACCCCCGCAGCATCTGCCTCAAAGCCTTCCTAGTCCGAGCTTTCAGGCCCATTCGACGCCAGTGGGGGGACAGGGCTCCCCATCACCTCCTCCACTGGCACACCATCACATCGGACAGGTGGGTGCTGCAAATCGTCCGACCCCTTTGAGGCGACCCATCCAGCCATGCCACTGCAGTACCACCGCATGTCGGGGGATCACTTGCAACTTCTGCAAGAGGAAGTTACGGCCCTCTTGGCCAAGGGGGCCATCAAGCTCCTTCCTGGGCCAGAAGTAGGGTGTGGTTGTTACTCCCACTACTTTCTGGTTCCCAAGAAGGACAAAGGGGGCCTACGTCTTATCTTGGACCTGCGGAACGTCAACGGCTTCCTCCAGAAGGAGAAGTTCAAGATGCTAACTTTGGCTCAGATCTTAGCTGCCCTAGACCCTGGAAACTGGATGGTGGCGTTGGACTTGCAGGACGCTTATTTTCACATCCCCGTCCTGCCGGCCCAGCGGCGCTACCTGCAGTTCACGGTAGGCCACGAGCACATTCAGTTTACCGTGCTCCCCTTCGGCCTTACCAGCGCCTCTTGGGTGTTCACGAAAGTGATGGCGGTGGTCGCAGCTCATCTGCGCAGATTGGGGGTGCCAGTCTTCCCCTATCTTGACGACTGGTTGTTGAAGGCAGGCTCTCCCCAGACAGTTGTAAGCCATCTTCAGACTACGGCTGACCTTCTGCACCTGATGGGGTTCTCTATCAATGTGCCGATGTCACACCTGTGTCCCTCTCAGAAGCTCCTCTTCATCGGAGCGGTTCTGGACTCTGCGCGGTTTCGGGTTTATCCTCCTGAACAGCGGGTTCGGGATATTCAGGCTCTGATTCTGATCTTTCAGCCTTTATCCCGAGTCTCGGTCAGGTTAACGCTGCGGCTGCTGGGACTGATGGCCTCCTGCATCCTTCTGGTGCATCACGCCCGGTGGCGGATGCGGGCTCTGCAGTGGGACCTGAAGTTTCAGTGGGCCCAGCATCAAGGCAACCTGTCCGACCACGTCCTGATCTCGGAGGGCACTGCGAGACAGTTGCAGTGGTGGCTCACGGACCGCGATTGGGTCAGCGGCAGATCCCTCTCCCTACCCCAACCGGAGCACGTAGTCATGACTGATGCGTCCCTCCTGGGCTGGGGGGGCCACATGGAAGAGGCGGAGATCAGAGCCCTCTGGTCTCCGGCGTAGTCCCGGCTCCACATCAACCTTCTGGAGCTGCGAGCAATCCGACTTGCACTGAAAGCATTCCTCCCCTCTGTCCGGGGGAGTGTAGTGCAGGTGTTCACGGACAACACCACCGCCATGTGGTACTCCAACAAACAGGACGGAGTGGGGTCGTGGACCCTATGCCAAGAGGCTCTGCGACTCTGGCAATGGCTGGAACATCAGGGCATGACCCTGGTTGTTCAACACCTGGCAGGTTCCCTGAATGCCAGGGCGGACGAGCTCAGCCGTCGGTGCATGATGGATAACGAATGGCGTCTGAACTCGGACGTGGCGCAAGGTCTCTTTCTGCAGTGGGGAGAGCCTTGGTTAGATCTATTCGCCACAGAAGAGAACGTGCAATGTTATCAGTTCTGCGCGTTGGAATTTCCAAGGCGGCACTCGCTCGGAGACTTTTTTCGGTGCGAGTGGAGCTGCGGTCTATTGTATTTGTATTTGAATTTGAATTTGAATTTAAAAACATTTGTAGAGCGCACTTTTACCAAGCGCTTTCTTGGCGCTGAGGATTTATTGAACCCAGATGACAGCTGTGGGAGGACTAGGCTGGGAATGCTTGCAGGAAGAGAAAGGTTTTTATGGCCTTACGGAAGTCAGCATAGAGTGGAATAGATAGAACATTGGGAGGGATGGAGTTCCAAAAGATGGGGCCAAGAACTGCAAACTTCACCCCCCCCCCCATCCTCATCTTCCTGTAACGAGGGATGGAAAGGAGGGATTGGGAAGATGAGCGGAGCTCTCTAGCAGGAGTATAGCTGGAGATTGCCGAATTTATGAAGGCTGGGGCAGTACCTGCTCGGGCCTGGTAGGCAGTGCAGCCCAGTTTGAAAAGAGCCCTCTCCCTAATAGGCAACCAATGCAAGTTCTTTAATACAGAGGTGACATGATGGAATTTAGGGAGGCCATAAATAAGGCGTGCTGCCTGGTTCTGTACCAGCTGTAAGCGTCGAAGAGCGTAGGCTGGGACGCCATTGTACAGGATGTTCGCGTAGTCCAGCCGTGATAAGACCATTGCCATCACGATGAGTTTGAGAGCGGGAAAAGAAAAGAATCTAGAGATTTTCCGGATAGTGCTAAGGGTAAAGAAGCAAGAGGACACCACTGTACTGATCTGAGTGTGCAAAGTTAGATTCTGATTTAATGTCATCCCAAGTGTTTTAACAGAAAAGGAAGGTGAGGGGGAGGGACCAAGTGAAGGGGGCCAGAACATAGAGGTCCAGGGACTGGATACACCCCCAGTCAGAACCAACTCGGTTTTGTCTGGGTTAAGTTTAAGGTGGTTAAAGTTCATCCAGTCCCTGATAAAGATCATAATTGATTGGAAATTAGAAATAGATTCAGGAGAGTGTGAAAGGTTAAAGATCAGCTGGAGGTCATCCGCATAGTTAAAGACGGTGACCTCCAGACGTTGTAGTGCAAAGATAAGAGGAAGAATATAGAGATTGAATAAGAGAGGGGAAAGGGAAGAACCTTGGGGAACACCACACTGCACCTTACGTGGGGGAGAAGAGAACCCTTCGAGATGGACGGCCTGGGTGCGGTCACTCAGGAAGGAGGTGAGCCAGGCTAGGGGAGACCCCCTGATGCCCGCTGCCCTTACACGGGTGAGAAGGATTGAGGTTCCGTGACAATCGTAAGTGGTGTTTTCAACTCGCACGAATACGGTCGAGTCTGGTATCTATGAACCGCAAATGATGAGTTTAGTAAGTGTGCGCAGTTTCGCTGTGCTAACTTACTCCGTTCGTTTGTTATGTGGGTTTTTCATCTGTACCCACGGGTTCCATCTTAGATACGGCATCCATTTTGTCTCTTGCCCTCAAGTAGCCAGCGAACGGACGTTGTCCGCTTCGCGACCCTGGGACTCCCAAGATATTTGCGGAAGACACATGTTCTTTGTGAGTGTCTTTATGACGAGGGGGATGCTACTGTAAGGCAGATGGCGCCGCTCGAGGCTCATCTTGCCGCACGGGCTTATTGTCTCAGCCGTGCATCTCATTAGGCACGTCCCTTTGATGCCTGTATCTCGTGTTTCCCGATACCTCCCCTTTTACACCCTTTCCGATCTCCCCACTGTCTCCGTCTTCCTCTGCACCTGTCCTCGTTCCTATTTCGATCTATTTTACTGCTGATTGGAATTTGCTAATGGTGGGAAGATGGTTTTTACAGTTGGGAACCGCCAAATGTTTCCGCACTTATGTTCCGGACCTTGTGTGTTTCAAAGTGACCAAAGCGACCCCTCTGGGGGATAATTGTGGGAACCGGGTTGTAAACTTTTGTGTATCATATTATCGTATGGGTAAAAACTGTATAAAAGGAGCGATCCACAGAACCAATTTTGAAGCAGTCTCCCCAAGTTGCACGCTGTGTACTTGTCGTGATCTCTGTGTTCCCTGCAGCAAATAAACCTTGAATCTTTGACGTCAAAGGAAGTGTCCCGTGTCTTTGTGACTTGTACGCCGGAGCAGGTTACCCACGAAGGTTTCAGGTGTTGTGCCCTGGCACCGCTGGGTCTTAAAGAACCCAGTCCTTCAGTTGGCGCCCAACGTGGGGCTGCATCAGTGGTACCGGTCCAAGCCCGACGATCGTGAGGAACTTCGTGTGAAATCTCCGAGGGAAGGTGCACTCCGCTTCATCGATCCTGTTGTCGAAATAAGTGGCCCGAAGACTTTTCCCGCGAAGATTCCCGCCTCCTGACGGCTGCGACGGACTGCTGCCCTGACTGTAGACCTGTTTTGGCGCCTGGCGTAGACCTTGGTATAGCGAGACTATTGACGGGCCTTCCTGGTGACGCCATCGATCTTTGAGTTAAGTATTTGTGGGTCGCTCCCAGAATTCTTGGTTGTGGTTACTTAGTGGTTGCATGGTTCCATTGCATTTGTGGTTCTTGGTACTTTGTTGTATTGTTTGACGACTGCAGCCGCCAAAAACCGAGGGTTTTGTTCTTTGCTGGGACTTGGTAAATCCCGTAACCCTTGAAGTTTGTGAAACTCGGCTAGTGTGTAAGATGCCTGGTCGTAGTACTTTGTTTAGTTGTTTCAGACCTTGTGGTGTGGATTCCCGACTGGAGGACTCGTGTCCGATACCTCCGGTTGGGACTCCTACTTATGACCTGTATAGCAAACATGGGCTAGGCCCGATTACCTTTAACGATTATTGGATTAAATATACAAAGAAAGACGGCGACCTTCGTTGGCCACCTCACGGTAGCTTCGAGGCGTCGATCTTAGATAATCTAGAAATGAAGTTGTTCGAACGTAAATCAAGGCCGGCCATGTTTGATGCCTTTCGGTTGTGGCGTAAAGAAGCCCGACAGAAAGAGATCAGACAGAATAAACGTAGTCAGCGAGATAATGTTGCTACCATAGTGAAGAAAGCTGAGCAGTTCCAGCGTGATAAGGAGGATAAGGATAAGGAAGTATTTGAACGACTACAGCGTATGACCATAGATAAATGTTATCCTGCTTTGCCTACGGAGTCGGATAAGAAGGAAGAGGCAGTTGAGGATCCTTTAATGTCCTATCTTATGAAGTCGCCACCTCCGTACGTACAGGGTACCGCAGCCCCTGTGGTCCCTGCCGTACCTGTTCTTCCACCTATTGTTCCTCCACCTGTTCCTCAACCTGCACCCGCTCTTCCGTCTGTTCCTGCTCCTTTGTCTGTTGCTATCCCTACTGCTCCTCCGCTTCCACATACTCCTGCTCCCGCTGCTGCTCCTGTTTTGTTAACCCCTGTTGTTGCTACTGTTTCTACTCCTTCTCTTGTTAGCCCTGTGTCTTATTCTTCTCCCTCTACTCGTAGTCGCAATTCTCCTCTTGCGGCTAGTTTCTTTCAGTCGCTCGGACCTGTTCATGGGTCTGCTGGTTCCGATGGTCCTCAGAGACGTAGTCAGCTTCCTGGAAACAGAGAACGTGTTGCGTTGTATAATATGGCGATGGGTTGGATGGTAAACCCTCTTAGAAATCCACCCCGTGTTGTCCTCGAAACGTTTTGTCAATTTAACATACCAACCCAGAGATATGTGTTTGACGAAATGTGCAAGTTCCTACATGATCATATAGCGACCAATGCGCCTGACGAGGTGCTGACCGCCCTGTCTGAACTTCGGCTTCAGTTCGCAACCGGACTGATAGTAGATACTAACGTCCGACGTGCTATTGAGCGGTTACTATCTTTCCGTCCCGCTCCAATACCTCATGCATTGTTTGTCGAGGATATTGAAAACCAACCAGACGAATCTGGCCAATATCCTATGCGTGAAGTTCCGCCGGTTTGGATACCAGCTGATGGTAATGCTAATCCTCCGGTAGCGGCGCATTTCCAGAAAGTGTGGATACATCTCCCGTGGAAACGTTCGGAAGTGTTACAGGTGAAGCAATCTTTGCCTGATCCACGCAAAAATCCTACAGGGTATTATAAAGAATTATCGCAGCTCGTGGATGCTACGGTAATGAACCTTGCCGATATCGACATGTTGTTTGGCAACGTCGTACCGCAGCCGGTATGGGCTAAGATTCGCCAGCAAGATCACACAAATGAACTAGGTGGTGATTGGGCTGCCATTACAGCGGCAGATGCTGGACAAGTGGCTGCTACTAAACCCGACCAATTGATTACTGCTCTTCCTCAGCGAATAATAACATTAATGAAGACTCTTATGCCAGCTATGAGGGTAAATTGGGACAAATTGTCAGCTTGCAAACAAAAGAAAGATGAGTGTTTCGGACTTCTTTACGAGGTTTGAGGAAGCATTCATTGACCATAGTGGACAGGATATGGGTACTGAGGGTGGACAAAGGTTGTTTGTGGATAAATTTGTGTCGAACTTATTGCCCGACTTGAGCAATAAATTAAAGAATTCGGAGAGTGCATGGGCAGTTTCTACTTCAGCTCAGATATTGGCTACGGCGCAATATTATGAGAATAGGGAGAAAGAGGAGAATGACCGTGCTGACAAAAAGACGAAAGAACTGAAAACTAAAGTGTTACAACAAGCGTATCCGCCGCGTTCTAATCAGAATGCGCTCCAACAGAATAGATCGCAGTCGCAATCGAATCGATCGCAGCCGCGTAATGATTCCTCCTCCCAGAGATCATCGTTAGGGTACAATCAATGTGCTTATTGTAGACAGGAAGGACACATTAAATTCAACTGCCCCGTTTTAAATGAACGTAATAGTGGTAATTCGTCTAAAGGAGGCCGTGGTGGTTCACAGCAAGCATCGCGTGGTAGAGGTCGTGGTGCTCAAAACGATCGCTCAGACAACTCATCTAATTCTAATAACTGTTTCGATCAACGTGGATCATCGCAAGGACGATCTGCGCAGTACAATGTAGACGATTATTACGTCGATCAGGGAACTGACGACAGTAATTACTAGGACAGCCAAAGACAAGGAGAGGGAGTGGTATCAGTTCCGGTTGATCAGAGAGGGCCTTACGTCGCAGTTGCTACATCGGGCGTCGTTGAGCCTTTTCTGTTGGACACTGGTGCAGCGAAAAGTTCTATCATGCATTCGAAACTCCCTGGCGCACCTTTGTCTGGCTTAACAAATGTTTCCGTTGGATTCTCTGGCGCCCCCGTTAGCAATCCAGTTTCGCGCCCTTTGCCCCTTCAAATTGGGCCACGTGAGCTCCAAGCTCCGTTGATTTTGACTACTGGTTGTGGTGAAAATCTTTTGGGTCTGGATTTGCTTAAACGTTTGTACGCAACTTTGTATTGTTCTCCTGCGGGTGTAAAGCTTACGTTAGGAGAGAGGGTTGTCTCTCCTATGTATTTGTCTCTCGATAAGCTTCCACCGGAATTGAGTTCTCTTCCTGCGTCTTTGTGGGCGACGGGTCCAAATGACGTGGGCCTACTTGATATCTCCCCTTATGTTGTTCAGTTGAAATCTAATGTGCGGCTGCCACGTATTCCCCAATATCGTATCTCCCTCGATGGTGAACGAGCACTGTTGGCGATCATCTATGATTTGATCGAGAAAGATGTTATTGAAGAGACTCGGGGAAACGTGTGCAACAGCCCTGTACTACCCATTCTTAAACGTACTGATCCTACCAAACCGCCTGTTTATCGCTTTGTTATCGATTTACGGGAGGTAAATAAAATTGTGGTTCCTCAATTCCCTGTTGTGCCTGACATCACGGCGCTACTGACTCTGATTCCAGCTACTGCATCATGGTTTTCGGTGATTGATTTGAAAAATGCGTTTTTCAGCATCCCGATTGCCGAAGAGAGCAGGGACCTTTTCGGTTTCTCTCTCGGTGGACGTAGCTTCCGGTTCAAACGCGCTCCTCAGGGCTACTGTGAAAGTCCATCGATTTACAGTCAAGCCTTGAAGGGTCAACTGGATGCATTTAGGTTGCCGGTTGGTGCGGCTTTAATCCAATACGTCGACGACTTATTGGTGGCTGCCGATACTCAGGACATTTGTAAAGTCGCTACGGTGTCATTGCTGCAACATCTCTGTGAGTTAAATCACAAGGTGTCACCTTCTAAACTCCAATATTGTTGTCAAGAAGTAACCTATCTAGGTCACTTATTGTCAAAGGAGGGAAGGAGATTGACCCCAGAGAGAATTGCAGCGATTGCGCGAATGGCTGTGCCAAACACCCAAAGAGATGTGCGTGCCTTCCTAGGTATCACGTCGTACTGCAGGCAATGGATTCCTAATTTTTCATTGCTAGCGAAACCATTGGTGGCTCTTACGTGCAAGGATGTTTCAACTCCTTTACCATGGACGGAAGAATGTCAGAAAAGTTTTTCTGAACTGCGTGATTCATTGTGTTCGGCTCCTGTGTTAGGTACCCCTGACTACAGCAAGCCGTTTACGCTATATGTTCACGAGAGGGAAGGTTGTGCTTTGAGTGTTTTAACGCAACCTTTTGGTGGTAAGCAACGTCCATGTGCATATTTTTCCTCGACCTTGGACCCAGTAGCTAGAGCATTGCCGAGTTGTTTGAGAGCAACTGCGGCAGCTGCGGTCTCCATCCGACAATCAGCAGGATTGGTCATGGATAATATGCTTACGGTGATGGTCCCGCATGCAGTCGATACTCTTTTGAATCGAACGAAAACTCAGCACTTGACGAGTGCGAGGTTGTCTGGATACGAATTGACGCTCTTGGCAAGCCACATTCAGATAAAACGTTGTAATGTCCTAAACCCGGCAACTTTGTTACCAATTATCACAGAGTCTGATGAAGTAGCAGAACATGACTGCTACTTGAGGACTGAAGAAGAAACGAAAGGTCGAGTGGACCTTAAAAACACCCCATTGGAAGATCCGGATGGCACTCTGTATGTGGATGGGTCATGTTTTAAGTTGCCGAATGGTGATGTGACTACCGCTTATGCTGTTGTGACGTTGAATACTGTTGTTGAAACTGCAAGATTGAATCAGAATTCTGCCCAAGCTGCGGAATTGATTGCTCTCACTAGAGCATGTGTGTTAGCGAAAGGGAAACGTGTGAATGTGTACACCGACAGTCAATACGCGTTTGGTGTAGCGCATAGTTTTGGACGATTGTGGCGAGAGAGAGGTTTCTTGACGTCGCACGGTACGAAGATACAGCATGGCCAGCTTGTGAACGATCTTTTGGATGCATTGACTTTGCCTACGCAAGTTGCGATTGTTAAGTGTAGTGCGCATCGTAAAGTGACGGATGATGTTGGTCGTGGTAATGCGTTTGCGGATGAGATTGCTAAGGAGACTGCCCGGAACCTTACCACTCGAATGTATGTGACGAGTTCGGTTAGGTGGCCTACAGACTCGAGTATGTGTGAAGATACTATCGAGAGCGTGAAAGCAATTCAGAATGAGGCCACTAAGGCTGAAAAGACGAAGTGGAAAGAAAGTACGGGAAAGTTGGATGCGAATGGTTGTTGGATTGATTTGTCGGATCAGAAAAGATGGATGTTGCCTGATGCGTATGTGCTGGCCGTTGTGACAATGGCACATGGGTTAGCACATATTAGCGCGAAAGGTATTTGCAAGTTGTTGGCTGCTGTGTGGAAGAATGATGGCATTACGAAATGTGCTGAACGTCTTGTGAAGAATTGTATGGTGTGTATAATGTACAATCCTGGCAAAGGAACCCCAACTCCCCCTGGCAGTTTTGCTCCTCCTTCGTATCCCTTTGAGGTGATTCAATTGGACTTCATCCATATGGAGCGATGCAATAACCTGAAATACGTTTTAGTTGTGGTTTGCGCATTCTCCCGATGGATCGAGGCCTATCCCCTCAAAGACAATACTGCTTTGTCTACTGCGAAAATCCTACTGAAGGAATACTTTCCTCGGTATGGAATGCCTAGAGTCGTGTGGTCAGATAACGGAAGTGAGTTTGTTGGAAGTGTGATGAAGAGTGTGTGTAAGGGCCTTGGAATAAATCAAAAATTCCACAGCGCCAATCATCCCCAGTCAGCTGGATTAGTTGAGGGGTATAACGGCACCCTTAAACTAAAACTAGCAAAGATTCAGGCTACGACTGGTCTTTCGTGGCCTGACGCTTTACCTCTAGCATTACTGTCAACTAGGGCGACTGTACACTCCCGAGTAGGGCTTAGTCCCTATGAGATAGTGTTCGGCCGTCCTGCGAATGTGTGGGGGGTTCCTAGGCCAGGAATGTTCTCTGATCTTGAGTATCCAATGTTGATTGACTATTTACATGACTTGACTGCTAAACTGAGGTTAATTCACCAACAGGTTTACGACGCATTGCCGACGCAGACGGAGGGTCCAGGCCACCAGCTCCAGCCCGGAGACTGGGTGGTAACACGAAACTTTTCACGCAAGAATAATCTGGACCCAAGGTTCACTGGACCTTACCAGGTGCTCCTGGCCACGAGGACTGCCGTTCGTCTTGAGGGGCGTAAAAATTGGGTGCATGCTACGCACACCAAGCGAGTCCCCATCCCTTTGCCGGCAGACCCGTGGGTAAGGAAAGGCATTGCATCAACAGAAACAGAAACATTGCCGGCGTTTGTGCCTTTCAGCGACGCACAGCCTGTTGGAGAATCCTCAGCACAGCAGAAAGCCACTGTTGAACAATTGTCAGCAAAAGACTCAAGACCAGAACAATCAACTGATCAGCAGGACGCTGTCTCTTCAACGGATCCTTTGTTCGACGAGCAGACACGTCCCGGGAAACACCGATATTCTTTGCGATCTCGCACTAAGGACAAATAAAATTTTTTTCTTGCTTTGCTGAAATTGACAACTGCATTATCCCCGTTTCCCGTGATCAGTTTTGAACATTCGTATCACTGTGATTTGTGTACATATATATATATATTGAGCTTCCTCCCTTGTATCTTTTACTTCCACAGCCGAGAGACTTTTTGCTTGTATATACATATTGTGTATTGAAGGCCGTAGGGCCGCGCGCGTACTTCCTTCTGGACAGTAGGTCTTGACGCTAGGTTAAAGGCCGTCGGTTCCTAGGAATTCCTAGGGATTGACTATTGCTGCACAGAACGAAGTGCGTCAAGAAACGTTGCGGACGGTCGTAGGGAATGGCATTCTCGAAGCTGAATGATTTGGAAGGGGCTCAAGTCTATAGATTCAAGCTGCAGCAACTCAGTCGTACCAAATGTTTTATATTCCAATTGTTTGTATTGTTTTTGACTGCTTCTGCATTATTGGCGGGTGGGGTGTATTACACGAGGTCTTATTTCTTACCTGCTACACCTACTCCTACTCCTTACCCTAATATTACCTCTACTGCTTCTCCTCATTCCTTTCACATGTTACCGGAACACGAGCAGGCTAGGCGTGTAGAATTCCGCAACAATTCCTTTATTCAGCTCCTCCATCAGCATCAGTTAGTGGTTAACACTACTAATTGTTGGGTGTGTGGGTTGATGCCACATACTACGGATAAGGGAATTCCATATCTGGTGTTACCGTATAGTTCCCAAGGGTCAGCTCGAGCATTTCAAACAATGTTTCGAAGCGCACTGGGTTTCCACCCCATTCGAGAACCACGTTCCCCCTACTCTGGCCCTACCTCGTATCAGAAGCCTTTGTCTATAGCCATAGAGGATTTAGATAGTGAGATCTATGATCCTTCGCTTATTCCAGAAGAAGAGGTACAGGCCTATAAGGTCCTAAGTAGAGGTGAATATAGTGTGTTCACTAGTGAAAAGCAGCTTAAAAGCTCGCCTCCAATATGGGTCGTACCCCACACTGGTAATTTTTGTCTTATGGGTCGTGGCCGAAGATCGCAAGCCCGACTTGGAGCAAGTGCTTGCACTGAAAATTACATTCTGCCGATGTTCTCGTCCCCTGTGTTTCTGGCTGCCAAGGGCACATACTTTATCTGTTATGATCGTGCATACACATGGTTGCCTGCAGACTTCATGGGCTCATGTTTTATTGCAAATCTGTTGCCTCCGACGTTCACTGTAGATGCCGATTATCATAAGACTAGAGTTGTACGAGGCGTAATTAGCGAAGAAGACACTGCCGGTCAAGAGGCAGGAGACTTTTTCAAGGGTTTCCTCCCGTTTTGGGGACCTATGGTTAACAGTAGGAACCTGAGACAGTTGACTCGAGTAGTAGAATCGACAGCTAATATTACTGCCAGTGCCCTTGGTAATATCACCACGGAACTTCAGGCGGAGAGACTTATGACGTTACAAAACCGTATGGTTTTAGATGTCATTTTAGCAGATCGCGGTGGGGTATGTAAGGTGATCCATTCGAGCTGCTGCATTTTCATTCCAGATAATGCTCCTACTGTCTATCAAGCCATCTCGAGGTTGCATAAGATCTCCGAATCCATACACGTGGATGTAGGGGATTGGACACTACTTGGATGGTTTTGGGGCTTGATGTCGACTTGGGGTTGGAAAATTCTGATGATCATTGGAGTTGTGGTAGTGTTCCTGTTCACGTGTTGCCTTTGTGTGCAGTGTGGTCCTGCCTTATGTGGCCTCTGTGCTACAACGTGTATGAGACAACCATCTGTTACCAAGGGGACTCGGTTGGACAGAGCTATGCTACAGCAACATCTCGATGGTCTGATGAATATCGAATATGATTCCGACTAGTGCTTGCCTACATGAGGGCAAAAGGAGCGTCTGAGGTTCCGTGACAATCGTAAGTGGTGTTTTCAACTCGCACGAATACGGTCGAGTCTGGTATCTATGAACCGCAAATGATGAGTTTAGTAAGTGTGCGCAGTTTCGCTGTGCTAACTTACTCCGTTCGTTTGTTATGTGGGTTTTTCATCTGTACCCACGGGTTCCATCTTAGATACGGCATCCATTTTGTCTCTTGCCCTCAAGTAGCCAGCGAACGGACGTTGTCCGCTTCGCGACCCTGGGACTCCCAAGATATTTGCGGAAGACACATGTTCTTTGTGAGTGTCTTTATGACGAGGGGGATGCTACTGTAAGGCAGATGGCGCCGCTCGAGGCTCATCTTGCCGCACGGGCTTATTGTCTCAGCCGTGCATCTCATTAGGCACGTCCCTTTGATGCCTGTATCTCGTGTTTCCCGATACCTCCCCTTTTACACCCTTTCCGATCTCCCCACTGTCTCCGTCTTCCTCTGCACCTGTCCTCGTTCCTATTTCGATCTATTTTACTGCTGATTGGAATTTGCTAATGGTGGGAAGATGGTTTTTACAGTTGGGAACCGCCAAATGTTTCCGCACTTATGTTCCGGACCTTGTGTGTTTCAAAGTGACCAAAGCGACCCCTCTGGGGGATAATTGTGGGAACCGGGTTGTAAACTTTTGTGTATCATATTATCGTATGGGTAAAAACTGTATAAAAGGAGCGATCCACAGAACCAATTTTGAAGCAGTCTCCCCAAGTTGCACGCTGTGTACTTGTCGTGATCTCTGTGTTCCCTGCAGCAAATAAACCTTGAATCTTTGACGTCAAAGGAAGTGTCCCGTGTCTCTGTGACTTGTACGCCGGAGCAGGTTACCCACGAAGGTTTCAGGTGTTGTGCCCTGGCACCGCTGGGTCTTAAAGAACCCAGTCCTTCAGGATGGAGTGGTCAACCGTGTCAAAGGCAGCGGACAAGTCAAGCAGGACCAAAGCCTGAGGATGGCCCCCATCCATTCCCTCCCTGAGGCTGTCCAGGACCGAAACCACGACCTTCTCAGTAGAGTGGCGGGGTCGAAATCCAGCCTGACAGGAGGCCAAGTAGCCGCTCTCCTCAACAAATGAACCGAGGGCAGCGGCGACATGACGCTCTAAGATCTTTCCCAGGTAAGGGAGAAGGGAAATGGGACGATAATTGGTCAAGGATGCCGGGTCAGATCCAGGTTTTTTTAGCAGGGGAATGATTATTGCTGCTTTATGAGGCTTAAGGGACTATTCCAATCTCATGAGAATCGTTCAGAAAAGTTAAAGGGGGAGCGGGGCAAGCCCGAAAGATTTCTCTCAAGATGGGTGCTGGACAGACATCTATAGGGGAACCTGATTTAACTTTCATAGCTAGAGAGGATAAAGTCTCTCCAGTCAGCTGAGGGATGTAGTCTACATGGAACCTATTGGGAGGGGGTTCAGGGGCCGGAGGGAGTGGAGGGGGTGGGGGTATGTTAGCTTTATGTATGCCTTTCCGCCTATACCACTTCTGCCCAGAGTGCCGAAGAAGATCAGGCGTGACCGGGCTCAAGTAATCCTTGTGGCTCCGGACTGGGTACGAAGATACTGGTATCCCGAGCTACTCAGCTTGTCCGTCAATCCCCCGATTCGTCTGCCTCTTCAGGAGGACCTTCTGTCGCAGCAGCAGGGGGCGGTCCTCCACCCGAACCTGTCAAGTCTCCACCTCCAGGCGTGGAGATTGAGCGGCGACAGTTGAGGCCATTTGAATTGTCTCCTGAAGTCTGTGATATGATTTTGGCAGCCAGGCGTCCCTCCACAAAATCGGTATACGCCTGCAGATGGAATAAATTTGTGGCATGGTACACTGCAAAGGCTGTGGATCTCTTTCTGTCCCCCTTTCAGAGGTTCTCCTCATTCTTTTTTTCTCTTGCCCAGCAGGGCTCTGCTCTGGGCACTATCAAGGGCTACCTCTCTGCCATTTCAGCTTTTTAAACTCTACAGCAGCCTTCTCTTTTCAAGTCCCCTGTTGTAAATAGATTCTTGAAGGGCATCGCTCACATGTTTCCTCCTGTTCCTTTCGTGATGCCTCAGTGGAACTTGAACATTGTTCTTACTTATTTGATGTGCGCTCCTTTCGAGCCACTTCACAATTGCCCTTTTCATCTTCTCACTCTTAAGATTGCCTTCCTGGTTGCCACCACCTCTGCCAGGAGAGTGAGTGAGCTCCAGGCTCTTTCTTACAAACCTCCTTTCCTTTCTATCCATCTGGACAAAGTTGTCTTGAGGACGCGTCCCTCTTTCCTGCCCAAGGTAGTCACAGCCTTCCACGTCGGGCAGTCCATCACCTTGCCCACCTTCTTTCACCCTCCGCATCCCTCGAAAGAGGAAGAGAAGCTCCACCGTCCTGACCCAAAACGTGCGCTCTCATTCTATATGGACCGCACACGCCAGTTCCGGGTGGACGACTAGCTCTTTGTTGGTTACGTGAGCGCTAAGAAGGGACGGGCGGTGCACAAACAGACCATCTCTCAGTGGGTCGTGTTGTGCAACAAGGTATGCTACTCTTTGGCTAAAAAGGAGCCCCCTGTTGGGCTGAGGGCCCATTTCACTCGGCCCACGGCGGCTACTACTGCCCTAGGTCGGGAGTCCCCTTGCAGGACATCGGTCAGGCAGCTACGTGGGCCTCGCTGCACACGTTTGCTAGACACTACTGCCTGGACAGCCAAGTCCGGCTAGATGGCTTTTTTGACCGTTCTGTTCTCCAGGAATTTCTGGTGTGATCATTGGTTCGCAGACCCACCACCGAGGTTGGTATTGCTGGGGTATCTATTCTTAGGTAAGGAATCTGACACTAACCTGTTTCTTTCAGATTCACAAGTTACTTACCTTCGGTAACGATATATCTGTAAGAAACAGTAGTTAGTGTTAGATTCCTTACCGCCCCACCCATCCTCCCCGTTCTGCGAACCGTTATCTAGGGCTAAGGTACATCCCTTTGAGGGCCCTAGTTTTATGGCACCAGTGTCGGTTTTTATCATGGCTCTGCGTTCCTGGCGCGGAAAAGCTGTGTATAAGAACTGAAGTCAGTGCACAAGGGCGGCGTCTAAGTACTCCGGCGACGTCATTCCGGCGCCAACGACGCGGACGACAGACGCGGAGCCGCAGACAACGCCTACCGACGCGTAGGGGTACTGCTACGCAAAACTTTCCAGATCCAGTCTGACACCTGGGGATATTCTAAGGTAAGGAATCGAACACTAACTACTGTTTCTTACAGATATAGCGTTACCGAAGGTAAGTAACTTGTCCATCTCACATTCAGTTGGAGAAGATAGTGGGACCACTGATATATGGCACAAAGTGGAGAAGTGTGGCTCACTGGTTAGAGCGGCAGACTCTGAAGCAGAGATCAGGCCCGGGACCAGGGTTCAAGTTCCGACGCGGCAGGGTCTTGGGCTTAATGTCTGCGGACTCGATAATTCTCGCCTCAGCACCTACTCTAATGGGTCCCACGCTGCAACTCTGGGAAATAGCTTGCTTAATCTCCACAACGGCCTCAACAACACTGGGATGCCTGGCTTCACCTTGGGGGTGAACAGGAGGGGCATCTCACAGGGAGAGCCAGGAAGGGCTCCACAGCGTTATACAGCGCCTGGACGCCCCGTTGCTGGGGCAGCTGTGCGCTTTACAAGTATACTACATTTACATTTACACAAAGTGTCCAACTTGTCCCCATCACCAACATCAATGCCAGAACCACAAGGCACAACAGGCTTGGAGTAGTGAAGGAAACTCCTGTCTGTTCTTCATGCATCTGAAGAGAAGCACCCAAAAGTATAACACAACTACAAAAGGTAAATGTGCTGCTGGAAAAGCAAAGCAAGTGCTGCTTAGGGCAGTCAATCCTGTGACACAGTGGTGGTGGTGACCAACAGGGCAGGACTTGGAACGCAAACCAGCCCTGGCAATTATGCTGCACTGGCCATGCGGAGGGGGGATGTTGCTGGTGGGAAGCATTGCTGCTGCTTTTGGTACAGGGTACTGATACTGCAGCACATCAGCAAAACCGGCCACCACCCTTCTGGCCCACCGGGAAAACACCCGGTGCCCGCTACAGCCAGTCCAGCCCTGGTCATCAACCTCCTCTTCCTGCCATCACTCCTTCCCCATGCACTGGGTCCTAGAATCTATTTAATCCAAGTGAAGCAATAAAAATAGTAAACACCGCATTAGCCATTTGAGAAAAACTGGTTATATGTATTGAAGTCTTACCTGTGGTGTGGGTGTGCGTTGATTGAGAAGGTCCTGTTCCTGTCACTCTCTGAAGAAACAATGAAGGGCAAAGTACTCCTCAAAGCCATTGTGTAAGAAAGTTGATTATTAAATGGGCTTTTGCAGTTACCCATCTCAAGAAATGACACTAACGTATCGGGGGAACCTCAAAGTCATTAAATTAACCTAAGATGAAACCCTTGGTAGCTATGGCACAGAGCACACAGGCTTAATTTAGGGCAATTTGTAAAGTATTTATGCAGTACCAAAACAGTAATAGGCAAAACACCAAATAAAAATCCCAAACTGAATTAAAAAAATAGAGTAATATTTAATAAACGAAATGACACCAAATAGACAAAAATCCAATATGGGGAACCGCAGATATGAATTATTGTTTTAAGTAAAAACAGTGCCAAAAACCACCAATAGCCGATGATAATCTATGGAAGTAGTAGACCATGACTTAGGCACAATTCAGGCTGACCACGATGAAGTGTAGATCAGATACCCCAAGCAAGTTCATCCCAGATATAGATTTACCTGTCTATTTTTTATGGCGTTCCAAATCCTCTACCTGGGCAAGCCTGAAGATGTATCCAAGGAAAGTCCAACGAAATCAGACACAGTGTCCGCAAGGCTCCCCCTGATGAATCTAGAGGTTTTGGAAGTCCAAAACGTTTAAAACTCACAACATTTCAAGGTTTCTGGAACAGCTACTCTAGGTTACTTCTAATGCTCCCAGGACCTCAGGGGCAGCACTTAGGGGCCAGAACTCACTCCAGTAGGGGATACCAGCAAGGTCCAGTCGTAATGGTCACTTAAGGAAAAAAGCTTTTGCAGTTTGTGGTGTCCCTGTAACCACACAGAAGGTCAGCCAACTGACCCTTCAAGTTCACTTCTTTGTCTTAGGTACAAGAGGGAGCAGGTCCCCTCCTTCTGGGCTTCTCCAAAGTTATAGCATGAAGGATTTAGTCCTCTTCGTTTCTTTTGCAGGCCTGTAGGAGAGTAGGGTCTGCAATCCTATGGTCACCCCAGATTTTTGTGTTTTGCTTCACTGGTTTACGACTTTCCCTGGCTGTGGGCCTGCTAATCAGATCCACAGCCTAGCTGTTCTCTCTCTAAATTGACATCCATGTACTTTAGGTGCATATACCAATTGGTATTGGGGCACTCTTGTAAGTCCTTGTACAGTGTACCATAGGTACCCAGGGCATAAGTGCCCCCAAGGCCTACCAGGGGCTCCACCCCTGGCTAGCCATCCAAATCTGACACAACTGGCTGATCAATCAGCTGGGGCAAGGTGGTGTAATCACACTTTGCTATAGATATTGTATACCTATTACTAAACCTAAAATGGACACATATACTCCTATAAGTCACTCCTATGGCAGGCCTTAACAATCCTGGAGGCAGAGTGCTTGGAATTATGTGAGATGGTGCTCTAGCATGAGCTGAGCCTGTCTGCATCTTTCGGAACCAAGTCCTTTAGCTGTTTCCACGATAACGCTATACCATATACTCTTAAGTGCATTATAACCTCGCGGTTATTGCTAACTTTGGCATAGCATTATCAAAACATGTCGAGTAAGGTGTCATACGAATTGGAATACTACCCCCTCGCCAGTTCTGGCGACGGGGGTAGCATTCCACCCTTCTAGAGGGACACGACATGTATGTAACTGTGAAACCGGTTAAAGTTAACTCGAGCCTCAGCATCACAAAAAGGATGCTGCCACCACAGACACAAGTCTGACCTCCTGCTGCTGGGAGTCCTTCCAGCGAGGGAGGCTTGGACAAGGAGTTTCCTGCCTTGTGAGGTGCTAGCTAGCACTACCCCAGACAGGATTTTGTGTATTAGGTAGGACAGGCCTGAAAGGAATGAGACATGCCTGGGGCACACAAGGTGCCCTGTGCATACACCGTTTCAAGCCAGTTGCTGGGGCACTCCAGCCCCAGCTCTGGCGTGAAACCGGACAAAGGATAGGGGGTGTAACCACCCCCCTTCCTGGTCCCACCCATAGGAGGGACCTAGTCATAGTACAGCCCCCTTTAGGAGAATAAAGGTAGGAGCTGGTCCCATTCCAAATTAGATTAATCCTGATTTGAAACTCTACAAGAAGAAACTCTGGACTTCGACGTTCTGCTCCACAGAAGACTGAAGAAATCTCCCTTGTGGCCAAGGAGTGACCACTCTGCACAAGCACGCCCCATCAAGCGTTCCAGCAGTTCACTTTGTCGTCTTCCCGAGTGGATCCAGACTTCAGAGTCCGACGAGACCCGGACTCCCAGACCTCTCCGACCTCTACCTACATCTGCAGCACAGCTGAGATCCGTGTGTGCGACGAGACACGTGGGACCGGCCATCTTGGAGAAACTGCACTTCGCTTCCAGCACGACTTCAGAGGCATCCTCGACGAAGTGCTTTGGGGATTGAGAAGCCCCAGCCCCGAGCAGCTCCTGCACAGAAGATCAGCCCTCCAGCATCCACGAGATATGCGTGGGGCCCTTTTGCTTGATTGCTGCTCGACGCGTTGTCTGGTCACTTGCCGGCTGGCTAGTGGCCTCCTAGACGACGATCCTTGAAATCCACACCACTGGTCTGGTTCTCCAGATTGGCCCCTGCTTCCCAGCAAAGGAGAAGCACCCTGGACCCTCCTGGTCCGCTCCAGATGCCTTTTCCACTCACCGCGTGGGTTGCCTTTTCCAAGGCCTGTTGACGCCGAATCCGGATCCAACACCGCCGACAGCGAGAGCCTGCGTGGAACAGCTCGTGCCCCCATCCTGGTTGTCCAAGACACCGCCAGGTCCACGTGGCTGCAGAGTCAAGCGTCCACTCTTCACCTGATCGCGACGACAACATCTGGTTCCTTCCTGGTTCCACTCCAGTCACTGGCTAGTGACTGTGAACATTGTCCCCTCTGCTTTCAGGTCTTCATCTTCCTTGATCCACCCTTGGATCACTCCGGACATCTTCCTTCTGGCCGCCTGCAGCATCTTTTCTTCCAGGCTCCATAGACTTCAATGCGGAAACCCGACACACTTTGACACCTATGCACCCGCAGCCCGTGGGTGAGGTAACAAGAGCATTTCGGTGCTCAAGGGTAGATTGACTCTCCTAGTGTCCAGATTTCCAGTCGTTTTAGTCCTAGCTAGTCGGAACTGTCTAATACTTACCTTTTCGTAATTTGTACTGTCCATTGACTTTGTTACGCATCTCGCGTGGGAGTTCACACTCTGCACACGCGTCCCGTGGGCCTCCTATTACTTACCTCAGGCTAGGATAGTGTAGTCCCAGCGATCCTACAGCCTCTGGACAGCTCCATTCCTTCTATCGATTTCCTTATACCATTTACTTAGTATATGGTTTGTCGTGCCCCTAGGGCACCATTGTAATTTGTGCAACTTCACGTATTTTTCTTAAGTCTTGTCATGTGCTTAGCCCTCTGATCTCATAAAGAGTTCAGAGGTGTATGTTAGTTAATAAATATCTTGTTTATTTTCATAACTACCTGTGTGGTGTCCTTTCATTTGGTATTCAAGGGGTTATATGTGGTAAAACAGCTGGCTGCACATGCCAAAAGAGTTTAGCCTAAGACTGCTTTGTCCATGCTACCATTAGGATAGCTGGTCTATAAGGTTGACTTACAACCAATCACCATAAGGGTTGTTTCGACTGATACAAGGTGATCACTAGAACTAGTGAGCATCATATATCGGGCCAACTTCTCACAAGGCCTATAAAGTGTTCTAAGGGGGAGCCTTATTTATGGTTGGCACTAGCTAATGATTGGGGATGATTTATGGGCCCACCCTAACCAATGGGATATGCCTACCAACAATTTCAGCAGTTGCTATTTGCCCTAATGCAAACAATAATCCCACAATGCCTCTCACTACTGAAGTCCAGGATGTCCATTTTGCACAGCCTGTGTGCCCAGCTAGAGTTGTGGCTAGGGAAATGAGCAGTCCCTTCCTCTGTGGTCACGCAAAACCAGTTTTAGGAGTAGCTTCCCTCCCACTGGGTTTCGTGACAGCCCGGCTGGGAAAAAAGTGTTGCCTGCTTCAGGTCCCACTTGTGAAACTGTAGGTCACTTTACAAATTAATAGGGTTCCTTCATCTACTCTAACTGTCTTCCATTAAGTGAAAGAAAAAACCTCCCCACACCCAGGCCATTGTTCTGCTCTGGGAGCAGTGTTCACACCTCATTAGGGTTAAGCAATTGCATAGTAGCTGCCAGTAGGCTAATTCTAATTTTCCTACCAGAGTTCATGCAGGTAAAAGGTAACGTTCTAAAATGTACTTTTCCCAAATATTTATTCAAATCTAACTTCACCATTAAATTGGATTTTTACTAAATATTAAAAATAGTCTTTGAATAACTTTTACAGCTGTTTCCTGTAAAAAGTTACAGATTAAAATTAATAATCTGTACTTTGACTTTCTCTAGGATCCAGCTATAGCCTTTTTTGGTGAAAATGGCTTTTAGGGCCTAGTCACTCCTAATTTAATTTCACACATTTTCAAATGATAAATATCAATCACCCTACCTTGTGGGGGACAAGGTGTTCTTAGGGATGACTTACTAATACTAAAGTGCAGGGTTACCTGCCTGTCAAAAAGAGTTATTTGGACATGCCTGTACAACAGATTTTAGGATGCTGTAGTCTGGCTACATAGTGTTGGCTTGAAGCCATGTTTGTATGTGCAATCCACAAGTAGCATTTAATATTAAATGCCATGGGTGTATTTCTTCACCATATAGGACGGCCTTTTAGGAAAGCCAAATATGTAAACTAGATCTAAGCCATTTTCAACATGTTTAAAGGGGAGCACTGGTACATTACTTCTGTTTAGCAAGGGTAAAGTACACATAGTTCTAAGTCTAGCAAAAATAGGGCCCAGAAAAAGGTGAAAAATCTGTAGTGAACATGCAGTAAAGGCAGATTTACTGCACATTACCATGGCAAGATCTGTAAGTTTAGTTATTGCCCAGGTTTAATGAAATAAGCATTTCAATAAGAAGCTGGTACTAAGTCAACTTCATTAACTGCCTGTCATGCACAGAACCAAGCTTAATCCAATGTACATGATCTTTAGTGAATGAATGTACATTTGAACAAACGTGCATAGATTTGAACCCACAAAGTAAAATTAACTTATGAATGTACAGCGGCATCCAAAAATGTTCATTTAGACCAGTGAATGTACATACACAGAAGGAAATGCATATTTGAACAGTATCCAGGCAACAAACAAGTACGTAGTGAAGCCACATTTATTCAGGATAAACAATATTGCCTGCACTTTATTAAGCAAAAATGGAATGCATACATATTCATACTGGTAAATATCGTACAGTGGCCAACATAACTCAACCTAGTCACTGTCATACATGTAAGACAAAGTTTTAAGAGTGAAATAAGTGTACAATACAGTTTGTAACCTATTGCAACGAGCTTCACTACTTAAGTAACAGTGCTTTTAAAGAAAACACAGAATACTGAATAATGGTGCTTTGAAAGAGAACACACAGTACAATTATTACGACTGACCACAGTACCCATAACATTATAAAAGCACGTTTAGTGATGCATTTTAAAACTTTTGAGACTTTTTTGTTAGGTTTTGCATTTTACATCCGTTGTAACCTTAAGTGTCATTGAATCCTCCACTGTAAATGTCAAAAGTTCTGTTAACTCAGGGATAGCCTTTTTATTAATCGTAGTGGGATAAAAGGTTGAGGCACCCCTGAGAGAATTCGAAACCACTGCAGCTTATCCAAAAAGGTCTTCAGTGGCCTTATTACTGGCCCATTACACCCCTACGTCCAGAGGTGTGCTATTTACATTAAGCAGAATATTCCATAAACATGTAGTCCCAGATTTACTAAAGGTTTGCGCGGGTGCTTGCTCGGTGCAAAGCAGTATATAATGTTCTGGAAGAGACACGTTAGTGATAGATTCCTTACCTTAGAATATCCCCAGGCGTCAGACTGGATCCGGAAACTTTTGCGTAGCAGTACCCTTGCGCGTTGGTAGGCGTCGTCTGCGGCTCCGCGTCCGTCGTCGGCGTCGTGGGCGCCGTGATGACGTCGTCAAGGGAACTTAGACGCCGCCTCCGCGTGCTGATGTCAGTTCTTCTTTTTTCGGCGCCAGCCAGCGCAGATCTGGAAAAAGCAGTAACCCAGTCAATTTTTGACTAACTTTTTTGAGATAATGTTTGATCCTTTTCGAAGTCTTGCGACTCCGATCGGTGCCGTAGGGATGCCTGGTTTCAAGCATTGTGACGATTGCGACCGCACCATGTCAGTCATGGATCCTCACTGCCTGTGCCTGACGTGTCTAGGCGTCGACCACAACGACGAGGCCTGCCACGACTGTCGGGCCCTTTCGAGGAAAGCCAGGCGGGAGCGGTCCCGCAGGCGGCTCGAACTCCGGCAGTCGGCCCCGCGCCGAGTGAGATCCCGGTCCCGGTCCCACGGGAGGTCGAGGGACAGGTCGCGGGGATGTAGCAGTCACTGCTCCGGGAGTCGGCACCACTCCTCCGGGTCCAAGTCAGGTAAGAAACACAATAAGTCGAAGAGGCATCATCGCTCTTCTGACTCCCCCCTGACGCTTGCGCGATGCGGCCAGGGGTTTGGGTGACACCGCCCACGCGGCTCCTCTGGAGTCACGGGCATCTCGTCCCGCCCCATACTCTCCGGTCCCTGGGCTGAACGCGACGCCGGAGGAGATTGAGCGCTTCCTCATGGCCATGAGGTCCCTTTCTCCTCCGACGGGCTCCGCGGCGCCTTCGGGCCCAGCGGACCCGTCTGGGGGCCCTAGCGGGTCGGGGCTTCAACTCCGACGCCGGCGGGTGCTTCAGCCCCGACGCCGCCGGCGCCTTCGGGCCCGGCGCCGCAGGGCCCCACGATCCCGGCACCGCTGGTGCCCTCGAGCCCGGTGCCACAGGCAACAGCGGCTCTGGCGCCGCCGGCGCCTTCGGGCCCGGCGCCGCGGGACGCCGCTGGGCCTTCCTCGGGCTCTGGATAGTCACCGGTGGACCTTACGACCCCCCCGGCGTCGGTCCGTCAGGTGTCACCTCCGGCGCCGTCCTCGGGCGGCGCCAACCCCGATACCTCCTTTGCTTCAGTTCCGACGTCGGAGCGGCGCCGATGGGCGCCGCTCTCGATGCCGCTTGGAGATTTCCACTTCTATGAACCGCCCTCATTCAATTACCACCCTGAGTCTCAGGAGATGGGTGATAAGGAGGATTGGGAGGGGTCTGAGGACCCTCTGGCCAAGGAGTGTCAGTCTCATAAGGACTGGGCAGGAGACCTTGGGGAGGCCAGTGGCCTGGACACCTTTCCGGACATTGGACTTGTCTCTCCTCCTACCGTGGCTTCGGAGGAGGGGGCTACCTATGGTGTGGTGTTGACGAGGGCTGCCAAGGCTTTGGGCCTTGAGCTCCCAGTCGCGGCTGTGAGGACTAACCTCCTCACAGAGGTCCTTAAACCGCAGTCATGCTCGGTTGAGCCTCTGCTGCCCTTTAATGAGGCCTTGACCGACGTTCTTTTGGGCACTTGGTTCAGGCCCGCTACGGGTTCGCCCGTAGATAGGAACATGGCCAGACGCCACCGCCCGGCTCCGGTCGACCCATGTTTCCTGTCCTCCCACCCCACCCCTGAGAGTCTGGTCATCCAGGCCTCTAATTCCCAGACCGCATTCCTGACGGCCCCGCCGGACAGGGAATCCAAGAGGTATGAGGATTATGGTAAGAAGATATTCTCCTCCCTTAGTTTGGGACTGCGGTCTTCCAACACCGCATGCCTCTTGGGCAGCTACACCCACTCTCTGTGGGAGACGGTGGCGGAGGTGCTGCCAGAGTGCCCGTTGGAGGTACGGGCCAAACTCGGCCAAGCCCTTGTGGAGGGCCGAGATGCAGCCAAGTATTCGATCAGGTGTGGGCTGGATACCACCGACTCGCTAGGCAGAGCGATGGCTACGACAGTGGCGGTGAGACGCCACGCCTGGCTGAGATCCGCCAATTTTTCGGCAGATGTCCAGAACACTCTGATGGACATGCCGTTCGATGGCCGTCGCCTCTTTGGCGGCAAGGCAGACCACGCGCTTGAGCGCTTTAAGGACTCCAGGGCTACTGCCAAGTCCTTGGGCCTCTCGGCCCCGCGCCAGCAAACGGGTGCCTTTCGCTCCTTTCGTGGCCAAGGAAGGGGCGTCCCCACACGTGCCGCCAGCCACTCGCCGCAGACTGTCATCCAGCGCGGCGGCCGTGGAAACTGCCGCGGAGGCGGTCAGGGACACAGGCGAGGTCAGTCCACACCTTCCCCCGCAGCATCTGCCTCTAAACCCTCCTAGTCCGTGCTTTTCGGCCCATGTGACGCCAGTGGGAGGCAGGGTTCGCCATCACCACTCTCACTGGCCCACTGTCACTTCGGACAGGTGGGTGCTGCTGATCGTCCGGAGGGGCTACTCCCTCCCTTTCGAGACGACTCCTCAAGCCATGCCACCGCAACACCACCACGTATCGGGGGATCACTTGCGGCCAAGGGGGCCATCGAACGCGTTCCTGGGCCAGAAGTAGGACGTGGTTGCTACTCCCACTACTTTCTGGTACCCTAGAAGGGCAAAGGGGGCCTACACCCTATCTTGGATCTGAGGAACGTCAACGGCTTCCTCCGGAAGGAGAAGTTCAAAATGCTGACTCTGGCTCAGGCCTTAGCTGCCCTAGACCCAGGAGACTGGATGGTGGCGTTGGACTTGCAGGACGCGTATTTCCACATCCCCGTCCTGCCGGCTCACCGGCGTTACCTGCGGTTCACGGTAGGCCACGAGCACTTTCAGTTTACCGTGCTCCCCTTCGGCCTTACCAGCGCCCCACGGGTGTTCACGAAGGTGATGGCGGTGGTCACAGCTCTGCGCAGGTTGGGGGTCTCAGTCTTCCCCTACCTCGACGACTGGTTGTTGAAGGCGGGCTCGCCCCAGACAGTCGTCAGCCACCTCCAGACTACGGCGGATCTCCTGCACCAGCTGGGGTTCTCCATCAATGTGCCGAAGTCACACCTGTGTCCCTCTCAGAAGCTCCTTTTCATCAGAGCGGTTCTCGACTCGGTGCAGTTTCGGGTTTACCCGCCCGAACAGCGAGTTCGGGATATACAGGCCTTGATTCCAATCTTCCGGCCTTTTTCCCTGGTTTCGGTCAGGTTGACGCTGCGGCTTCTGGGGCTGATGGCCTCCTGCATCCTTCTGGCGCATCACGCACGGTGGCGGAAGCGGGCTCTGCAGTGGGACCTGAAGTTTCAGTGGGCCCAGCATCATGGCAACCTGTCCGACCATGTCCTGATCTCGGAGGGCACTGCAGACAGCTGCAGTGGTGGCTCATGGACCGCCATTGGGTCAACGGCAGATCCCTCTCCCTTCCCCAACCGGAGCACGTAGTTGTGACGGACGCATCCCTCCAGGGCTGGGGAGGCCTCATGGGAGAGGCGGAGATCAGAGGCCTCTGGTCTCCGGCGGAGTCCCGGCTCCATATCAACCTTTTGGAGCAGCGGGCGATTCGTCTAGCACTGAAGGCATTCCTCCCGTCTGTCCGAGGGAGTGTAGTGCAGGTGTTCATGGACAACACCACCACCATGTGGTACTGCAACAAACAGGGCGGGATGGGGTTGTGGACCCTCTGCCAGGAGGCTCTACGCCTCTGGCAATGGCTGGAACATCAGGGCGTGACTCTGATGGTTCAACACCTGGCAGGTTCTCTGAACGCCAGGGCGGACGAACTCCGCTGCCGGTGCATGTTGGATCACGAATGGCGTCTGAACTCGGACGTGGCGCAAGGTCTCTTTCAGCAGTGGGGAGAGCTTTGGTTAGATCTATTCGCCACCGAAGAGAATGCGCAATGTCATCAGTTCTGCGCGTTGGAATTTCCTAGGCGGCACTCGCTCGGAGACGCTTTTCGTCGCGAGTGGAGTTGCGGTTGGTGTGGCCTTTCCACCTATACCACTTCTGCCCAGAGTGCTGAAATAGATCAAGCGCGACCGGGCACAAGTCATCCTTGTGGCTCCGGACTGGGCACGAAGGTACTGGTATCCCGAGCTACTCAGCATGACAGTCGATCCCCCGGTTTGTCTGCCTCTTCAGGAGGACCTTCTGTCGCAGCAGCAGAGGACGGTCCTCCACCCGAACCTGTCCAGTCTCCACCTCCATGCTTTGAGATTGAGCGGCGACAGTTGAGGCCATTTGACTTGCCTCCTGGAGTCTGTAACATCATTCTGGCAGCCAGGCATCCCTCCACAAAGTCGGTATACACCTGCAGGTGGAATAGATTTGTGGCATGGTGCGCAGCAAAGGCTGTGGATCCCCTTAATGCCCCCCTTTCTGAGGTTCTCCTCTTTCTTCTCTCTCTTGCCCAGCAGGGCTCTGCTCTGGGCACTGTCAAGGGCTATCTCTCAGCTCTTTCAGCCTTTCTGAGGCTGCCTGATCAACCTTCTTTGTTCAAGTCCCCTATCGTTAACCGATTCCTGAAGGGCATCACTCATACGTTCCCTCCTGTTCCCTTCGTGATGCCTCAGTGGGATCTGAACCTGGTTCTTACGTTTCTGATGTGCGCTCCCTTTGAGCCACTTCACAAATGTCCTCTTCGCCTTCTTTCTTTGAAGACTGCCTTCCTGGTAGCCATCACCTCTGCCAGGAGAGTGAGGGAGCTCCAGGCTCTGTCTTGTAAGCCTCCTTGTGTTACGGACAAGGCCCTACTTCCTACCCATGGTAGTCACGGCCTTCCACATTGGGCAATCCATCACCTTGCCCACCTTCTTTCCGCCTCCGCACCCCTCGAGAGAGGAGGAGAGGCTCCACCGTCTGGACCCAAAACGTGCCCTCTCATTTTATTTGAATCGCACACAACAGTTCCGGGTGGATGATCAACTCTGTTGGATACGCAGGCGCTAAGAAAGGGAAAGCGGTGCACAAGCGGACCATTTCCCAGTGGATCATCTTGTGCATCCAGGCGTGTTACTCCTTGGCTAAGAAGGAACCCCCTGTTGGGCTGAGGGCTCATTCCACTCGAGCCACAGCCACTACAACTGCCTTGGGCCGAGGTGTGCCCTTGCAGGACATTTGCCAGGCGGTTACGTGGGCCTCGCTGCACACGTTTGCACGACATTATTGCCTGGACAGTCAAGTCCGAAGTGATGGCTACTTTGGCCGTTCCGTCCTCCAGGACTTTCTGGTGTGATTATTGGTTCGCAGACCCACCACCACGGGGTTGGTATTGCTGGGGTATCTATTCTAAGGTAAGGAATCTATCACTAACATGTCTCTTTCAGATGCACAAGTTACTACCTGTGTAACGATATATCTGTAAGAGACATTAGTTAGTGATAGATTCCTTACCGACCCACCCATCCTCCCCGTTCTGCGAACCGATATCTCGGGTTAAGGTCATCCCCTTTCAGGGCCCTAGTTTCATGGTACCAGTGTTGGTTTTTGGCATGGCTCTGCGCTTCTGGGGCGGAAAAGCTGTGTCTAAGAACTGACGTCCGCACGCGGAGGCGGCGTCTAAGTACTCCGACGACGTCATCACGGCGCCCACGACGCCGACGACGGACGCGGAGCCGCAGACGCAGACGACGCCTACCGACACGCAAGGGTACTGCTACGCAAAAGTTTCTGGATCCAGTCTGACGCCTGGGGATATTCTAAGGTAAGGAATCTATCACTAACTAATGTCTCTTACAGATATATCGTTACACAAGTAGTAACTTGTCCGTACAGACTTCAGTACTGCTCAACTTTCCTGAGCTAAGCATTTTTAGCAACAAGAGTTTACCCTTGTATAAAATGGGATTATTTGGGAGGGTGGGGGTGACCACCCACCTCAAGGAATAATGACAGCCCTTGTCATGGTGAACCTTCAAAGACGGCTACATCTACCAGTTCATCCTGGTTAAAGACTTTACCACCGACTAAGGGCTAGATTTAATTTTTGGTTGATTAGTCTATTGGCCTGGCAGAGGGCTTAACATCTGCCTGGCCAAGGGTTCTCGGCCTTCCAAATTTAGAAATGAGCACCAAGATGGCATAATTTCAAAAGAATAGGCAGGAGCCTCGTCACTATGGTTCCTGCCAATGCTTTTTTAAGTTAGATGCAAGTTTCCGTCAACATTAGTGAGCCATCCATCAAACCTATTTTTATTTATTTTCAATAAGAAAATCCCAAAGTGGTGTTTTCTTTTTGAAAATAAAACAAAATGCTTACCCGTGCCATAGGAGCCTTTCCCATGGCAAGGGGAGCATTGAGCAGTTTTCACTGCCCCTGGAGGTGATAGTTAAAACTGACCTATTCGTCACCCATCTAAATTTGGTAGGCGGACATAGAGGTCAGCCTCTGAGGGCTTTTACTCTGTCTGGCCGTCAGAGGGGTGTAACCATGGCAGAGATGGAGATGCCTCTCCCCCCCCCCCCGTTTACACCAATGTTTCACCTGCTTCTAGGGGGTGGACCATTATATTGGTGGTATGGAAACTCAGTCGCCGCTGCGACTGAGAATCCTTATAGCTAAAATATAAATCAGGCCCTTAATCTTTTAAGTCCCAATCCACCATAGGAGCACCTCCAGGACCTCAGGGGAGGCTCTTAGAGACTCACAGGGTGTCGGCATAAGCCAGACAGAAGGGCCTGGCTAAGGTCCAGTTGCCACTGGTCTCTACGACTTTTCCTCTACTCTGCATACTCTAATTTATGCCAGTGCACTCTACCTCACTCTACTATGCACCCTCTAGTTTTAATATGATTCACTTTCTTTGTCCTGGGTACAAGAGAAAGCCAGTGCAGCACTTTCAGGGCTCTTCTCAGGTTGCAGACAGAGATTCAGCCCTCTTCTGATCTGGTCCAGGAGTGTTATAAAGTAGGTGCCTGGAGATGCCACATTAATGCCTGGCATGAGCTAGTTGGTGGGAATGAGTACTGGGCATGCCCTAACTAATGTGCTAAAACATATCTTGTCAATCCTACCCATTTTAGAAATTTTCAAGATGGCGAAGTCTTCAGCCACACTAAACTTGGGCTTTGAGGACTTGGGCTTGATGTGTGTGGGGTGAGTGTACTATGGTAATCCGAGCAAACAGCCAGACAAGGATTGTTTTGGAATCATGTATCCCTTCCTTTAGTGCATCCCCAATGTTGTATGTAAACCCTGCAGACCTGTCAAGCAGTATTTGACATTCAAACAGGATTTGGCAGTGTAATGAAAAAAGGATGCTCACAGCCGCACCCTGCATATTCTGCCAGACTCAGAGGAGTCCTATCTTCCCATTCCTGTCAACCTATTGCTTGCTTCTGGGAAGCACTTTGCACCTTTTTCACACCTAATGAAATGTTAATTATTGGCTGGCAGAAGTGGGAGACCTAATGCAAATTTAGTCTCCAGAAACTTCAGGCAGAGAAAAGGTAACTTTCTAAGCGTTACTTACTTTTCCTTTATGTTTACTAAAAAATCCGACTTCACCACTGAACTGGATTTTTTATATCTATTAAAAATAGTGATTCATTATTTTTCTAGTAAGTCCTATCCCGAGATGAGGTATTGAGATTTTTAATCTGTACTCTGGTTTTCTACATAGGACAGCTAGGTCTACCACAATGAAAAATAGTGTTTGGGTCTCAGTCACTCCAATGACATGTTAACATTACATTTCTACATATCCTACATTTAAATACCATGCACCTTGTCTTGTGGGAAACAAGGCCTTTACAGGGGTGACTTATTAATATTTAAAAGGGAGGTTTCGAATTGCCAAAAGGGTTTATTTTAACAGGACAAAGTGCATATCTTCAACTGCCACAGACTACACTGGTAGACCTGAAGTCATGTTTGCAGCTACACTGTAATGGACGGCACAATAGGTATATTGCATGCTCCACTAGTGGCATTTTACTTCTAGGCCCTGTGTATATCTAGTAACATATACTAGGGACTTGTGGGTTAGTTAAATAAACCAATTGGGAATATGCCAATTCGACCGTGATTAAAGGTGGAGCACAGGCTCTTTGCCATGGGGTAGTAGAGTTAAGAGCACAGATTACTCAAAGTCAGTAAAAATACAGGGCCCAGCAAAAGGCAATGTATACCTTTCACAATGTGTTTTATTGCAAAATCACACGTTTTACATGAGAGCCGTACAAAGAAATTTGTGCTGGAAGCTTGAACTACAGTCAACATCCTATGATAGATATTGCTGACTCACCTTTGCCCCCTAGCATAAGGATAACCACTATACAAAGAAGGCTTTTTGTTTTTTTTACAGTTTTTGCCAGGTAAAGACAATCTTATTGCACATTTCCTGTCACGTCTACCTAATCCCTTGGAAACATGTGAGGATGACCCTTGGAGTGACTTTAAAGTTGCTTTGGTACACAATTCAGGGTTATCTGCTATTAAACATGAAGATTGGGTATCAGAACATTTTAAAGACAATGATTTATGTAATGTAGCAAAGTTTATGTCTGAAGGGTGGTCAAGGAAATATTCATTGTCCAGTGAATGCAAAGCCTTTTGGGATGTGAGATCTGAATTATCTTTTGAAAGTGATATTATTTTTAGAGGCTGCAGAGTGATTCCTCCTTTTGGTATGAGAAATACTATCTTACATTTATGCCATGAAGGACATTTTGAGGTGGTAAGAACTAAAAACGTTGTGAAGGAATCATTCTGGTGGCCATTTATTGACAAAGAAGTGGAAAAGTTTGTAAATGATTGTTTATTTTGTTCCAGTTCTGATAAATCTCTTCGCACTATGAATCCACCAATGTCAAATGTTACCATCCCTAATCAACCTTGGGAGAATGTTGCAATTGATATAATGGGTCCAATTGGTGAATTACAAGAATATATAATTGTTCTGATGGATTTATTTACCAAGTGGCCTGTTATTGACATTGTGACAAAAGCTGATACAAATTCTGGATTAGACATTTTAGATCAAGTTTTTTTTCTGAAGGCATACCTGTTACACTTTTGAGTGATAATGGTGTACAATTCACTTCTGTGACAGCAAAGGAGTATTTTGACAGAATTGATTGAAGCATAAAACTACTGCCTTATGTAATCCAAGTGGGAACGGAAATGTAGAAAGGTTCAATAGAGTGTTAAAAGGAGTTATTCAAGGTGCATTTGCAAACAGTACTGACTGGAAGTTAGCGGTTACAAAAAGCTATATGGGCATATAGAATGACTAAGAATGATGTAGTAAAGTTATCACCTTTTTCAATGATACGAGGTAGACCTCCTAGGTGAAAATTTAATCCGGGTGTGCTAATGGAGTGTTCAGTTTTTACATGGTCAGCAAAAGAAGGTAAAGGAAGACTTTCTATGGACAAACGCAAAACTAGAGCGTATTACAATACTCATAAGAACGTCTCTATTACTCAAATTAAGGTAGGTGATTGGGTAAGAATTAAAAAACCTATGAGAGTCTCTAAAGTTGCTTGTAAATTTTATGAACCCATTAAAGTTATTGAGGTTCTAAACATTGCTGTTCGAGTAGAAAATGGTAAAGTATGGAATTTGAAGAGAGTTGTCCTGTGCAAAGAGAATATAAAGGGGAAAACTAAACAAAATTTGGATATTGATCATCTTTGGTCTAATGATATCAATGTACCTCAGGAAGATATTCCTGATGATAACTGCGAAGTATGTAATGATGAAGTGTTGGGCAACAATGGAACAAATAATACTTCTTCTGATGAGAAATGTGAAAGAAAGAAAACAATGCCTTTATGGTTAAAGGATTTTGATAATGGATAATGAAATCACCCTATGCTTGTATTTGAATTATCAATTTGTTATTTATTTTTAATTGTATACATTAAGGGGGGTAGGTAATATAGAATAAGTTAGATATGTTTAAATATCATGTATATATTGTTATAGCAATTATGTTATTCTTCTGTTAATTATACAAAGAAGGGGGATGTGTTATGTTCTTATTTTTTTTTTTTATTTAAGCTCATAGAATTGGAATTGTATTCCTTGCGTACTGTATTCTATAGGACTTCAGCCAGTACGGTTGCTGCTGCTGAAGCGGACAAACCTGTTTCTTGTAATTAGAATAAAGCTACTTTTCTTCCATAATTTATCCTCCTTCATTTATACAACAGTGGGGTGGGAGGATCCAAGCCGTGGGTCGGGGTACGCTGACCCCTCCGCGCCTGCTGTTGCTGAAGCTATGGGGGCGACGGTGACCCCAGGCTCTGCGAACAACACCATGGGCTGAGGGGCGTAACTGGTCTGCACTACAGGAGCCTTGTCTCTCTCTCGAGGCTCTTGGAGACCGCTGTCTCTGTGAGCCATGGTGCCATGAAACTTGAGTCGAGTAGAAGAGCGTTCAAATAGTGACCATTTGCACGGTGTTTAACTTCGCGCTAACAACAAATTACTCAATTATGAAAGTCCATGCGAGGCAGTTGCCAGAAAATTAAAATTATACACCCCCCCCCCCCACCCACTCTTGGAACCAAACTCCTAAGAACGTGGGAGTCAGTAAAATTCAACCCAAAGTCATCCTGGAAAGGTTTTCTTCATCTTTGCAGCTAACCCTGTATACATGTTTTTTGAGGGTTTTATATGGTGCAAATTCGACCCGAAGGTATCGGAGGCTTTATATGAGCACCAGTTGAGTTACAGACGGACACGTTCATTTTTCTTAGACACAGGCAGATTGAGTGATTTGCCCAGAATCACAGGACTCGAATCTGTTTCTCCAGCTTCAAGGTCGACTTCTCTAACCTTTCGGCCAGATCCTCTCCCCGTTCATCATCCCTTAAACCATCCATCCATTCATTCCCCCATTCTTCCGTTCATTTATCCTTACACACACATCCAATTCCTCCCTTTTCCCCGTCTATCCCTTCATCCACCATTCCAGCCAGCCACGATGCTTCTTTTCACAAATAGATACATCCACAAAGCACCCTTTCGCTCATCCATCAATCCATCCACCCTTCCATTCTTCTTTACCACATCCACCCACCCGTCCTTGCACTCTTCCTTCATTTGTTCATTTCAGTCATCCCTTTCGTCCTCCATTTCACCTTTCTTCATGTTTCCTTCCTTCCTTCATGTTTCCTTCCTTCCTGTCTTGTTCCATCAACTTATTGGGCCATGGAGTCCATTGACAACCCCTACGGCCCCCACAACGCTAATGATGCCTGGCTTCTACCTTGGGGGTGCCCAGGAGTGGACGCCTCACAGGGAAAGCCAGGATGGGTTCCACAGCGGTATTCGTACAAGCGCCTTGAGACGCTTGCGGGTGAGTAGTGCGCTATACAAGTATCAATTTACAATTTTACTGCATCTGCTAAAACAAGGGTTCATGACGTCTCTAAGTCAAATTATTGATCGGCCCAGCTCTGCCTACCTGCCCCACTGAGGTGCTGCCCTGCACTCGCCCAGGGAGCAAGAGGGAGCTTGTTTCGTCAGCGGCACATGTTACTAGCTGACTAATAATGTCACATATATGCCATAATTCCTGTTACCACAGATGTAAAATAATGGATTTTGCGTTTTTTTTTGTTGTTGCAGATTTATATAGCCCAAACTCGATCCAAAGCGCTTTAGATGAGCACCAGTTGCATTACACGAGGAAAACATTCCTTATTTTGGTAGGCGGGGGAGATTAAGTGATTTGCCCAGAATCACAGAATGTTGAGCCAATGCAGAGGCTCAAACGCAGTTCCTCAGCTCCAAAGTCGGCAGCTCTAGCTGCAAGACTACATCCTCTCCCCAATACATACAGGGTGCAATAAGAGCTTCATCCTCGGATACATTTGGGCGGATCATACCTACCGATACTTACTGGAAATAAGCATAGTTATGCAGCACAATATCCTTACTGCAATAACATCAACTGTTGCGTGGCTAAACACTTATAAGGTACCAAAGGCGAGACCTATGGGCTATGCCAATGCTTGTTTTTTTTGTAATCCCACACATAACACAGCGCAGTAATTTACACACAATGCTCCATTACATGAAGGACAGTAAAGTTATGCCTCTTTTTATCCAATATCGACATGCAAAATGTATTTTTTTTTTAATTTTGCAGTAAAATAATGCCGCACGTTATGAATGTTCTTACAGCGCTGTGAATATAAGGCCCACCATAATATAATTCAATACACCGGTCAACATTTATAGGATTTTTTTCAGTGGAAGGCAAAATACTTCTGTCTTAAACTGTTTCAGTTTTTAATGCCCTTGTGATGGGAACTTATTAGCGTCTCTTGTTGTGGAGGAGTGTTTTGGGGTCTGATGTTTACTTGTGGATTGAGAGATTTGTGATAAAGTCAGTATTCATCCCTGGTGACAGCCCCTGGCCTTTTTCCGAAACCCTATTCACTGCTCTCGGGCAAGGATATGATTAGAGAGCATGGGGAAGCAGCGAGAACAAGCATTGGCAAAGTCAAAAGATCTGACCTTAGTTGCCAGCCATTTGGCTTTGTTAATGCTTCTTTTGTGATGCTTTTTGCAAATCTTTTCTTGTTACGGATGCTGCTGGGCCCTTGTCAGTAAAAAAACAAACATTGGCAAAAAGCAATAATATGTATTTATTTTTGGTCTTAAAAAGCACACATTGACATGGTAGTCTCTTGCATTTTGTATGTGGATATGATCCTTGTGAAAGGGCAGAGTGATGTCACTCACTTTTAAGTTAGTCAATGTCTGAATTAGGCTAACCCATTCTGTATGGTGTAGCGGGTGGAAGAAAATCTGAATGATACAATAACTGACCAATGGATGAAGAGGGCTGACTGAAAGCCCATGTAAACAAGTACATTACTCATATAAACTTAATAAAACCAAAATGTCTTGGCTAATGCCATACCTAAGCAAGCATTGGCAAAGCGAATAAGTCTCACCTATGCGAGAGCTATTGGCTTTGCCAATATGTGTTAGTAATGTTGTACAAAAGAGTGGCAGCTGTCCAGCATAGCCAAAAGTTAGTGGGGTAATGGAGAGTAGTGTGGAGTGGAGTGGAAAGTCGTAAAGTGGAGTAGAGTGGAGTGTCATGGAGAGGAGTGAAGTGGAGTGTCATGCTGTAGCGTACCATATTATGCAGTGCCCTAGAGGGAGTAGAGTGGAAATGTGTAGAGTTAAGTGGCGTAGAGTGGAGGACAGTGTCAGAGTTGAGTAGAGTGTCTTGGACTGGCCTAGAGTGTTGTGGTGTAGAGCAGAGTGGTGTGGAGTAGAGTGTTGTAGAGTGGCATAGAGCGTAGTAAATTGTCACAGAGTGGAGTGGCATAGAGTGTCAGAGGAATGGCATGGAGTGGAGTAGTCTGTCATAGAAAAGAGTGGAGTAAGGTGCAATGGAGTGGCATGGATGGACTTGTGTAGAGCGCCGTAGAGTTGAGTAGTGTCGTAGAATGGCATAGAGGGGAGTCGACTGCTGGTGAGTGGAGTGGCATAGATTGGAGTAGAGTGTCAGTGGAGCAGAGTTTAATGGAGTAGAGCATCACAGAGTGGAGTATTGTTGAGCGTCATAGAGTTGGGTAGAGTGGCCTAGAGTGAAGTGGCGTAAAGTACAGTGGTGTGTAGAATGCATTGGTTTTGAGTAAAGTGGTGTTGAGAGCATTGGGTAAAGTGTGGTGACATATGGTGCAGTGGCATACAGTAAAGCAGTGCAGAGTAGATTGCAGTGGTGTACAGTGCAATGGTGTGTTTAGAGTACAATGGTGTAGAGTAGCGTTGCATAGGGTGGATGGGTGCACAGTGCAGTACAGTGATGAGGATCGGTGCAGAGTAGAGTGCAGGAGCGTAGAGTGGTGTACAGAGCAGTGACATAGAGTACAGTGGTGCAGAGTAGAATAGAGTGGCGTTGAGTGCAGTGACAGAGTGCAATGGTACAGAGTGAAGAAGAGTGTAGTGGCATAGAGTAGAATGCTGTAGAGTGTAGTGACGTGAAATGCAGTGATACAAAGTAGTTGGCGTCGGTGCAGTGGCGTAGGGTGCATGGGTTTTGAGTAAAGTGGCGTAGAAAGCATTGGCGTAGAGGGCAGTGGTTTAGAGTCAAGTGGTATAGAGTAGACTGCAGAGGCATAGAGTGGCACAGAGTACAGTGTGGTGGAGTAGAGTGCCGTGAACTAGAGTAGATTGTTTCAGAGTGGAGTGGTGCAAGGTAGAATGCAGTGGCATAAAGTGGTGGAGTTGTGCACAGTAATGTAGAGTGGCTCAACACTGATTACAGTGGACTGAAGTGCAGTGATGTAGAGTGCAGTGGCATAGAGAAGAATGTTTCAGAGTAGAGTTAAGTGGTGTAGAGGGAAGGGGTGTAGGGTAGAGTGCATTGGCATACAGTGCAGTATTGCAGAGTGGAGTGACATAAAGTGCTGTGGCATAGAGTGAGGGGCTTAGAGTATATTCTTTCAGAGTAGAGTGAAGTGACGCAGTTAGGAGTGGTGCAGGGCAGAGTGGAGTGTTATTGAGTATTGGCATAGAGTGCAGTGTTGCAGAGTGGAGTGGTGCAGAGTGAACTGACGAAGAGTAGAGTGAAGTGATAAAGTAGAGTTGCAGAGTGCAGTTGTGCAGAGTAGAGTGGCCTAGACTGGAGTGGTGTAGAGTGCAGTGACGAAGAGTGCAGTGGTGCATAGTAGAGTGGGGTAGAACACACTGGCATAAAGTAGAGTGGATGTGAGAGAGGGAAAGGTGTAGAAAGATGTGGCGCAGTGTGCACATTAGATTAGAGGGGCTGGCGTAGAGTGTAGTGGCATGAAGTGCATTGGCTTAGAGTGCATTGGCTTAAAGTGCAGTAGAGTGGTGCAGAGTAGTTTGCAGTTGCATAGAGTAAAGTCACAAAGAGAACAGTGGCATAGTGTTACATGGCAGAGTGCGCAACGCTGTGTCGTAGAGCACAGTGGCGTAGATTGGTGCTGAGTAAAGTGACAAAGTGCATTGGTGCGGCACAGAGTATAGTGCAGTTGTGTAGAGTGTATTGGTTTTTAGTAAAATGGTGTAGAGATCATTGGTGTAGAGTGCAGTGGCATTGAATGCAGCAGTGTATAATAGTGGCGTACACTTTAGTGGAATAGAGTAGACTGTTTCAGAGTAGGGTGAAGTGACGTAGAGTGCAGTGGTATAGAGTGTCGTAGAGTGCAGTGGTGCAGAGTGGATTGGCAAAGAAGTACAGTGGCGAACAGTAGAACGATGCAGTGCAGAGTGGCGTAGAGTTCGGTGGCGAAGATGGCAGTGGTGCAAAGTGGAGTAGCATATAGTGAAGTGATGAAGAGTGGTGTACCGTGCATTGGCGAGGAGGAGAGTGGTGCCAAGTAGAGTGCAGTGGCATTGAGTGCAGTCATGAAGATTAGAGTGTCCGAGTGCAGTGTCAGAGTGCCGTGGTGTAGACTGTACTGGTGTATAATGATGCAGAGTAGAGTGGTGCAGAGAGCAGTGACATAGATTACAGTGGTGCAGAGTAGAGTAGAGTGGCGTAGAGTGCAGTGACATAGAGCGCAATGTGTAGAGTGAAGTAGTGTGCAGTGCCATAGTGCAGTGGCGAAGAGTAGAATGTTTTAGAATATAGTGGTGTAAAGTGCAGTGGTGCAAAGTAGCTGGCGATGGTGCAGTGGCGTAAGGTGTATTGGTTTGAGAAAAGTGGTGTAGAGTGAATTGGCATAAAGAGCAGTGGTTTAGAGTAGAGTGGCGTAGCGTGGAGTGCAGTGGAGCTGTGTGAAGGAGAGTGGCATAGAGTAGATTGCTTCAGAGTTGAGTGGGGCAGGGTAGTGCGGAGTGGTATAGGGTAATGCTGTAAAGTGCAGTGGCCTAGAGTGGAGTGGACAACAGTGGAGTGGTGAATAGTGCAGTGGTGAATAGAGTGGGGTAGAGTGGTGTGGAGAGGCATAGAAGGAAGTGGCATAGAGTGCAGTGGTGCACAGCAGATTAAAGTGGTGTAGAGTATAGTGACGTAGAGTGAAATAAGAGTTCAGTGGCAGAGAGTGAAGTACTGCAGAGTAGTGTTGTAGAGTGCTCTGGTGTAGAGTACTGTTGTGTAGGGTGGTGCAGAGTAAAGTGACGTACTGTGCAATGGTGTAGAGCACAGTGGCGTAGATCATAGTGGTGTACAGTGCAGTGGTGCAGAGTAGATTGGCATAGAGTGCAGTTGCATAGAGTGTATTGGTTTTGAGTAAAGTGCACATTGGTGAATAGTGCAGTGGTGTAGACTAGAGTGGCATAGACTGCAATAGCATAGAGTAGATTGTTTCATAGTAGAGTGAAATGGCATAGAGTGCAGTGGTGCAGCTTAGATTAGCTCAGAGTGGGCTGGCATAGACTGGAGTGGCGCAGAGTGCAGTGGCAAAAAGTAGAGGTGCAAAAAGTGCAGTGTAGCAGAATATACTAACGTAGAGTGCAGTGGTATACAGTAGAGTGGCATGGAGTTCAGTGCCATAGAGTGCAGTGGCAGAGAGTGTAGTGTAGCAGAGTATAATATCGTAGAGTTCAGTGGTGTAGAGTGGAGTGCATTAGCCTAGAGTGCAATGATGCAGACTAGAGTGGCATAGAGTACAGTGTACAGAGTACAAGGTGGCGTAGAATGCAGTGGCACATATTAGACTGGCATAAAGTGCATTGGCATAGAGTGCAGTGGCATAGAGTGGAGTGACACCAAGTAGATTGTTTCAGAATAGAGTGTAGAGTAGATTAGAGTGGTGTAGAGGGGATTGGCATAGAGTGCACTGCCGTATTGGAATGGAACAGAGTAGAGTGCAGAGTTGGGTGGCATGGAGTGCAGTGGCAAACAGTGCAGTGGTGTAGAGTAGTGTGCATTGGCATAGAGTATAGGGGCATAGAGTGGAATGGTGTAGTTGGAGTGATGCAGAGTAGAGTGCCTTGAAGCTGTGCAGAAAGGAATGGGATAATGTGGAGTATGCATTGTATGGTATCGTCCTGCCATTACAGGCCACACATCTTCAATTGAAATGACCATTACATTTGCATTTTCATACGGTTTTACTGTTAAAAATATACAGCGCACAACAGTAATGTGTGGTCTTGTCATCACTCGATGTACTGATTTGATTGTCAGCAGAGTTCATATACAGACATTTACATTTTGTTGTGTGCTAGAAAACAAAACTAACATCGTACAGCCTTCCTCAGGCAGACTCCTGTAGCCAGCATGATTGTCATATACATTCTCTCACTTTGAAGTCAGAGAAAGAAAAATCAAAACCAAGCTCCCTGGAAGACACAGCCTAACATTTGACCTCTGTCTTTGAATACAGGGCAAAATGTGAAAAGATAAGAACAAGATTTAAATGTCTGCTTCCAGAAAGCAAGTTTGTGGAAGAATACAGTAAACAAGGTTTGTGGGACGGGAGGGCTGAACTTGGGCTGGACAGCCTAAAGAAAATAAGTCCAGCAAATAGAAAGCCAGAAAATGTGAGTTACAAAGCCAAAGGTAATCAATGGGCAGAATGCATTCCTAGGTCAACTTTCTGAATGTCCCAAAGATGTCTTTAGCAAACCAGACAGCTGTGCTGTCTGGTAGGCTGCGACCTAAAAAGCAATAGGGGGGGCTCGTGAAGGCTATAAATGTGTTATGTGGGTGGGAAGAATACTTTTGGTGTGCTGGTGGTCAGGTACCTTGACCAGTTAGGCCAGTCCATGGTCCACGATGGTGGGTGGGAGATGATGAGGGAAGAAAGAGAAGCCCTCTCAGCCCAATTGGTGCTGCACCTCTGATTTACACGATACCGACATCAAATAAATGTACATACAGTGACTCTAAATGAAACCTATTTACTTCATCAGGGGTGATGCTGAAAAGCTGCCAGTGCTGTATACAATAAAAGTAATGGATGAAACAATTGAATTCATCACAGCCACTGGTAATTACTCAGGCCTTATCGCAGTCCATTGTTATTTTGTACACCGTGCCACCTCACTTTGGCCCCAGGCATATGCAAAACAGTTTTGACCCTGTTCCAATGTAAAAAATCCAGCCCAAGCTACTGGGTACTTCCTGAACCCCAACACACTCAACCTTAGACTGGTTTTGCCCTTATTTATTAGGGCTCATGGTTTAGATAAAGTTTGGTTCCAGTGGCACAGCAAGATTGGGGCCCACTCATGGTATGTTCCCTTTGGAGGAGGGCTAAGACTGATTTGCATATGGCCAGGACCACACCAGTGCATAATTTGACCAGGTGGTTTCCGGTGCTCGGCACCAGCACTTACTTGTCAACACAGTGGGCCACAAGGTGGCGCTGTCTCGCTAATTTAAATATTTCCACAATGCCAGTTAATTATTAATTCAATATAAATTAAAAAAATTGCTATTACATGCCACCAAAACCAGTCTTATAGCTTTGGGGGCTTGAAATAGTCCATATTGTCACTTTTAGGAGTATGATCGTTAGTAGTTCTGTTTTTATTTTTGATGGCGCTGGACTGGCGCTGGTAGGGGCAATATGTGATGTAAGCTGCAGTGGTCTCCAGATGAGAGCCCCAACACAAGTTTTATTTTTAACACAAATTAAGCAATGGCTCCACACTCAGGTGGCATGATGGGCCCAAAAATGATGGATTGGGATGCAACCCCTAGCGATTGTCAGTAGCCGAATTTAATTCAAGAATTCCATCCATCACCCTGTTTTTGATGCCCAAAAAGCTGCCAGCAGTCTGGATCTCTCGGGCTCAACCGCATGTACCACATACTTCGAGTATCCTCACATGCTCCACTGTCCATTTTGAGCCCATAGACTTTCTGCAGTCTCACACCTGAAAATCTGTTTTTCCCAGATAAAATATTTGGTTAAGAAATGTAAATGTCACGTCCCCTCGGGATCTCTGTACGAGACAAGCTCGCCCCCCTCCCCCCACCCGTCCCACTTCCCCCAGGGACCTCGGCCAGGCCGTGTTGTTGTCTGCCTTGGCTTTCCCGCGTGCCCTCACGCCCAGTTCTTGTCTAGACCAGCAGTCAGTCAGGGGTGGACGCTGCCAGGGCTACTTACAAAAACACTCCCTCGAGCTCCTTCTGAACGTGTTAGAATAAACCTGACCACGGCCCCTTCCTGCTGCCTGCTGCGTGCTCTCGTCATCGCTTGATGCGGCTGCCAACAAAAATACTGGAAAACCCCTGCTCGAGTTTCATTCGCTGCGAAAGCACCAAAAATCCCCTGAAGAGTTTGCATCACGAGCCTGCGGCAACAGGGAAGATTTGAGTAAAAGGAGACGGCATGCGGATTCTGTGGCTTTTAGGGGCGAACACGCAATGACAGGGCGCTTTCTCTTCTGCCCCCGCCCGTCTGTGTGCATGTGTGTGTCTGGAGTGGGAGGGGGCCTGACAGGGTGATGCTTGCCTCTCAATGTGTGTGTTTATGTATATATCTATGGGGGCCAGCCGGGAAGGTAAAATAGGCTGAAGTTTTCTAGACCCACCGTCCCCACAGGACTATAGAGGAGAATGAAAAGTGACCTGTCTGGCTCAGTAGGTTTCGCGCCTGCTGCTGCGGAGACCTGCAGATGAAAGGCACACCCACCTGCCTTGGCTCTAGTTTCTATAATTACTATTGAAGACACACCATCAAACCACACAGGACCCAAGACCCTGTCAGATGTGGAATTCTGGTCAATCAAACACTCAAATTCTAATAAATACCTAAGAGAGGCAAGGTCACAGGAAAAGGTAGGAAAAGCAGGGACAAGGATTGGGGGATGCAAGTAAGAACTAAATGGGTGTGCAAAATTTGCGTAATTTCCTTTTGCCTAGTTTTTGTGAAAATTACACTGACCCTGCCTTTAGCACTATTGTTTTAGTGCATGGATGCAAGGACAAATGTTGCACTAAAAATATAGCTATATCTCAAATGAGCCAAACAGCAGACGCTTGTGTTCTGTTCGTTCATAATATTCCTGAATCTTTGTGATTGGATATTTCCTCGACCAGATGAAAAATTACATGCCATGGCTTAATGTCATAATATTGGGGTAGAAAGTAGAGCTGGGTGTAAAATTACGCCCTGCTCGCAGAGTTTTTCCCGAAAAACTCTGCTCTGCATAGCAGAGTTTTTTCCTTGCTTGACAATGCGAGCGTGAGCAAGGAAACTTTTACTCCAAACCACCTCCTGGCAAGATTTCTCAACGTGGGCCGTCAAGGATTGTCGCTACGGCTCGCATTGAGAAACCATCCGTTCGCTTTGAGGAAGCTGCCACTCTAGTAGAACATCTACCTGAGCAGCAGAAAGAAGCAGCGCCCTCTTGCACTGCACATGGTGCCATTCGTGCTGATTTTCCAGCGCATGTCAAATGGCCGGCACTAAAAATCACAGCGAACATCGCGACTTAATGCACTATGCTGTTTGCGGAACTCTCCGTAGCACAGCAGAGTTTTTTTGGAACTCTGCCCAGTAAAAAGTGGAACACAACATTCTGGAAATTATGCAAGATTACTCCTGCTAAATTGGCGAGCACGAGCGAAGAAAATCTTACTCCAGACCAACTCCAGGTGATATCTCAATGCGCGCGGCCGTGGATGGTCACTACTGCTTACGTTAAGAAATCCTCAGTTCACGTTGAGGAAGCAGCCATTTGAGTAGAACATCTACTTGAGCAGCAGAAAGAAGCAGCGCCCTCTTGCGATGCACATGGGGACGTTCGTGCTAATATTCCAGCGTGGGACAAACACCCGGTGCTAAGGATGAGCACGAACATCGCAACCTAACGCACTCTGCCACTTGTGGAACTCCGCGAGGCACAGCAACGTTTTTGTGGAATTCTGCCCAGGCCTAGTAAAAAGTGGAATGCAAATATTTGGAAATTTTTCAAGCTTACACCTGTAGTAACCAATATTTCACTAATGCCCAGTTAGATCATAGAACAAACAATATCACTAAACATTGTACATTACAACAGTTACTCCGTTTTTTTATTGAAGTGCCATGTGACAATTCAGTTTGCACAAAATAAGTAGCCAGCATTTAATCATTCAGAGAAACTATGAATGCCTTATAAACAAATGAGTATTATTTTCTTAATATACCAACAGTCTGATGTGACAATGCACAAGTTATAAAAAAAATGGGTTACTAATTGCCCACAATATTCAGTTCGAGTCTGGTTTACTGTAGTTCTCCAGAACCTGGCCGGCCACCATATTTCCCCCTTGATCCAAGATGCTGCAACCCTTCACCTATTGGACATCCCTTGCTCTTCCTGAATCTCAGGTCATTTCATGAAGCATCATTGGCTTCTAGTGTCTCAGCATGTATGTTTGTCACCAAGCCGTCTTCGGAGATGGCCCTATCTGATAGAGACATCTAGCCGCAGATTCCTTCCCTTAGAATATCCCTCAGGCGTCAGACTGGATCCGGAAAATCCTTTTTCCCAGCAATACCTCTGCACGCTGGGAGGTGGCGTCGCCCGGCTCCGCCTTGAAGACGTTCACGGAAGTGACGTCAGTGGAGCCATATAAGCCCCTCATGGCGTGCTGACATCAGTTTTCTTCTTTTCCGCGTCCTAATGCGGATCCGGGAAAATAATACCTCGGGCCTGTTATTGTTTATTTTAGGCCTTATTGATGCTTTCGCATTCAGGAACAGTGTGTTCGATGCCCCTTGTGGGCTTCTAACCGTGCTGGTCCTGCTCGCGGCAGATGTCATCGACGGACCCTCACGAACTCTGTAGATGGTGCTTGGGAGAGCACCATAACTCCGTGGAGTGTGACGTTTGCCGTATGAAGCTGCTGTCTGCCCAGATGTCCTGAAAGGACCGCTCGCGCTGCAGGTCTCTTTCTCCAGCAGAGTCATCTGCACGGTGGGGCCGGTCCCGGCACCACTGCCGTCATTCGCCTTCCTCAGGTAAGCATTACCCTCCTCCCTTGCTCGCATCTGGGCCCCACAGGGGGGGTAGGGACTCAGGTTGGGACACCGCCGGTGGGTTTACCCTCTGCTCCAACCGAGTGCCCTGACTCTGACACCAGAGTCGCTGCCATGTTGGGACACAGCCTGGAGGGGCATCCCACAATGTTTAGCCCTTCCATAGCGCTGTCGCACAGCCTTCTGAGGCTCCCTGTGGCATCGCTGGGGGTGGCTGCGGCACAGTGCACGGCACCGCTTCGGCGTACTCTCCTGCAGGTTTCCACCTCGGAGAATGTTGAGTCTACGCCGGTCTGACTCCGAGCGATCGAGGCCTTTTTGGAGGTCACCGACGCCGGCTCGACTCGGACGGTCAGGACCTTTTCGGTGGTCACCGATGCCGGCTTGAGGAGTCGAGGCCTTCGAGGGTCGCTGACTCGACTCAAGGCCTTTTAATTTATTTATTTATTTTTCGAATTTGTAAAGCGCACTGCTACCAAACGGTGTCCTGGCGCTGTCGGAGGTTGCAGACGCCAGCTCGACTCGAAGGGTTGAGGCCTCTTCAGAGGTCGCCGGCTCGACTCGAGGAGTTGAGACCTTTTTGGAGGTTGCCGGTGCAACTCGAGGAGTTGAGGCCTTTTCGGAGGTCACCGACGCCGGCACCACTCGAGGGGTCAAGAACTTTTCGGAGGTCGCCGGCTCGACTCGGGTGGTCGAAGCCTTTTTGGAGGTCGCTGACGCTTGCTCCACTCCGCCAGTTGGGCCTTTTTCAGGGGTCTCCGATGCCGGCTTGATGCCGGTTTGACATCTCCTCAACATCCTTAGTGGTGGAGTATGGGATCCTGGTGGGTTCACCACCCTCTGAGTCATTTCACTGCACTCCAGAGCAGGTGCCAGTGGAGCATCGGCCTCATCCTGCTGCTGAGCCTCTATTAAGTGGCCGGTCTAGCTTGCGTCCATCATCTACTGATGACTTGCTTTCAACCACCTCACGGGGCCATGGAGGCTAGTGGATGTTCGTAAGGCTGTTTGCAGGACTGCAGACATTTTAAGGATGGAGTCCTTTGGAGCCTTGCTGGATATTCTCCACCAGGGCGCGGGGAACATGGAACCATTGTTACCTTTTGCGGAGTCATTGTTGACATCCTTCTCGGAATGTCGGCACGGCCGGCTCCCACTGACCCCTCCTGTTTGACCCTCCATCCTGGAGCTGGAGGACTTGTGCTTCAGGGAGCTCTCTCTGTCACTCCTGTTCCCTTGCATCCTTCCACTCTGGGGTCTCGGGTGGTTGGAGTCATTTGGCCGCGATGTGTTTGCATCTGCCAGCTGGGGACACTTGTCCCTCAACACGTTGTGTGTATTTGCTCGGGCTTCATTTGCCCCTTGGGATGCTGTTGCCTGGATAATCCCCTCCTTGCCAGGGATCTCCCGTGCTGATCTGACCCGCCTAATCAGTGATGGCCATGATATGGCACACTTTTCAGTTCGGTCTGCCATGGACACCACGGACACTGTGGGTCGTACTATGGCCAGGTCAGTTGCCATACACCGCAAAGCGTGGTTGCGTGATGGTGTTTTCCCAGATCATGTTCAGGAGCGGCTTACAGATATACCATTTAATGGGGTCACTCCTTTTGCTGTCCATGCTGATTCGGCCGTCAGGCACCAACTGTATATGTATCTCTTTTCTGTTACCCTTTGTGGGCTGCAGATGTTCTGGGTTGTGTGACTGCTGAAACACGTTGTTTACTTATTCTGGTACAGCTGGTTAAGCTGTGTTTACCTTTCTTTTGCGCCTCTGCCTACGAGCTTGTTTCAAGAGGGACCCTTGTTATGTAGGGTTGTGCCTTACCCTATGTGAGGTATTTGTTGGCTACTCTTCTTTGCCCAGGAACTATTGGCGCAAGCTGACTCTTCCTACTGTTGAAGGATATCTCCTCTGGTGAGATCCATAGGATTCGTTTCGCTCCAAGGGTTACCAATGGTTGTTCATGGTTGGTTCAGAATACATCCCCGCCTCCGGGCGGGGGTTTGTCCCCTTCCGTGTTCCTTCAACCTCACTGTGCACGTTTTGCCTGTCTATCGGTGGACATGTAGCCCCTGGCACGTTCTCCGGTTCCTTGCTTCTTGCAGGACACAAGTCCTATTTGTCCCTTCCTATCCTGTGCATATTCCTAGTACTCAAGGAATGGCTCTGGTCTATGCCTTTCTGCCTCTGGATCTGTGCGCCACCCCTAATGTTTTTCTGAGTGTGAGGTCTTACTCCTATTATGGCACAGGTGTTTCTTTAGGTAGCATTACTGTGTATGTTTTCTTCCCGGCGTTCTCCATTTTGGTAGACGGTGTTGGTCTTTGGCGGTGTAGGCTTTTGGCTGTGCAATCTTTCTATCCTTTATGGGCAGTCTTGTGGTCTATGTTTCTGCTGTCTCATGGGAGACCAGGATTCTTCCCCCTTTGGGATCTGTTATTTTTTCTGCATTCTTAACTGTTATGCAGCACACCGGTACCGTGGTGCCATTTGCATTACTCCCCTGTTAAGATTTAGTCACTCTGCTACAGCAGGACTCCAAAAATAAATTCTAAATCACCATGGCCATTTTCCCGAATCTCTTGGTTGGTTTAGACGTGGAATCCTTGTTCACAAGTTTACCACAAGATGAGACGATCCAAATGCTGGAAGATGTCCTGTACATGGAGGATTGGCAATATAACACCCCCAGGCATTTCATCCTCGAGTGTTGTAAATTGGCACTGAAAGAGAACTTTTTCGAATATGATTAAAAGCTGTATTTACAAACCCATGGTACCTCCATGGGCAGCGCCTTCGGTGGCAGGGCTGTACGTCAGCCATTTTGAAACCCAATTTGTCCTCAATGAAACAAATCCTTTCTCTTCCAGTATTATATACTGGAAGAGATACATTGATGACATTTTATTGATCTGGAACATTGAACAAGATCTAGCCCAGTTTATAGTCTGGCTGAACAGTCTAGATCCTTGGCTCAAGTTCACATATACATCTAACAACAGCCAACTAGACTTTTTAGACCTCACAATCTTTAATGAAAACAACATTTTACAAACAAAAACCTACACCAAGCCAACGGCTAAAAACAGCCTATTATCGTACAAAAGTTATCACCCCAAACCACTCAGAGATAACCTGCCATATAGCCAGTTTTTACGGCTGAAAAGGAATTGTAGTAAAAATGAAGACTATAAGATCCAAGCACAAGAATTGAGTGTAAAATTAAAGAACAGAGACTACACTGAGAAAACAATTAAAAGATGCAGAAAAAGAGCCAATAATCAACCGAGAGAATGCCTCCTACAAATCCATCCTAAAGAACCAATACAAGATCTAACCACTTGTGTGACAACTTTCAACCCGACCACTTACGCCGTACAGAAATTGATAAATAAAAACTGGCATATATTGAATACTGGTAAATTCGAGTGGCCGAAACCAAGATTTGCCAACCGAAGAACAAAAAACCTGAAAGACGCATTGGTACACACACGCCCTCCAAAAAAACAACCATTGGCCATAACAAGAAATGTTACAATGACACCTTTAACAGGACATTATCCTTGCGGCTCATGTGTAGCATGTAAAACCACTACAGCTTCAAAAAAATTACAATTATCAGAGACCTTAGTATGGACACAGAAGCAACATACCAATTGCAATTCCTCCCATGTCATCTACATGGTGAGCTGCCCCTGTAAAAAGAAATATATAGGGATGACAAGTCGAAAAGTAAAAATAAGGATAAATGAGCATAAAAGCAATATCAGACTAAAAAAGAACACCACCAAATTATGTTCCCACTTTACAGAAATGAACCATTCTTGCGATGACTTTCATTGGACTGTGATCGAAATGCTAACTGACAAGTCCCATAACTCTGAGAGAATACTGTACGAGAAGGAACAGAGGTGGGTAAATCGACTTCATACCCATGAACAAGGCCTCAACGATAATGTAGCCTGGCATCATTTTGCGAAGTAAAATAACACTCACGGTCTTTATAAATATCATGGAGAACTTCGCTAGAACATATCAAAGAAACTGCAAACATTTTTTGAAAAAATGGTCCTGTGATAATGACCCCCCAATAAGAAAAATGTTTCCAACTTTCCAGTTTTTTCATAAATAAAGTTCGCTTTTCATGAATTGAACTTACTTTATGATAAGCTTACTTTATGATTACCCCACAACTTAATAATCAAATGGATTAGAGACCTTTTTTCAAAGAACGAGTAAGGCTCCTTTAAATTTGACCGCACTACAACAAAGGCTCCTTTAAATTGGAGCTCCCAGTATACATCCGGCATCCGGGGGCAGAGTCAGCACCAGTCCGACAAGAGATCACCAAGCGGGTAATGGCGCCTGAGAGACTGTTCGAGAGGAAACTGGTAAGACGCGGTAACCGCGATTCTAACGGTATGGCCTCGTTTTTTCCACTTAGCTCTGTGCTAAAATAAGCGGAACCCCTGATGAAGTATCTAGCTCTACCTACACAGGTAGGAGAAACTACACCTTTATGTATTCGGGCAGATTGAGCTAATTACAAATGGGCATAATAACTGTATACAAATGTTTTAAACCCCTACATATCGAGCACAGTTAACTGGCATTAATTGAATGGTCTATTCGTACTGAAAAATGGGTCCCTGTTTTATAACTTAACAGTAGATATCCCTAAAATAACATCACTACCATCTGTCACCCCTTGACGCACTTTGGCAAGCGAAGAAGTCACATTTTGCAGTTTATTTAATATTTTTTTTAATATTCGTCTGCTTCTCCAAGATGCAGTAATGTAGTCACTTGCCTTTTTTAAGACGACCAAAACACCCGGTCAACTCAGATATAACAAAACTACATGTTTGTACACATAACGATAACAAGACATATTAACGTCTTGTCTAACAACAAGCCATATCTTCGTTTCGCTTTATTAGTGATATTCTTGGCAGGATATTTCTTAGTTAACTCAATACACATAAAAACACCTTCCTTTACAAATTTGAGTAACACAAGGCTTACTTTATAACTATTGTTGATATCTTCCCCACTACCTAAATGAATACTGTGCATTGTTGCATGTTTTTATATTGCTTTATTTCAGAATCTGGAGAGCTGATTTTTCTAACGAGAAAAACCCTTTTGAGAACAAATACTGCACAACTCATGTGAGTATTAATACATGTGTGTAAGTCCTGACGAAAGCTCCACAGACCCCTCGGGCCTAAGGAGCTGAAACATGTCGACAATTCTCCAATAAATATACTACTAGACCCAGTAACTCGGTCTATTCGGAGTACCAAGCTTATTTTATATGAGTGGAAACTCACCCCTTAATAAATAACTTGGGTATTTTTCCACTATTTTAACATTTTTTCCCCTTTTTTCTTATATCTTGGTTTCACTTTGTTTGTGGGGAAAACCCTCTATCTCTGGACACTGCACTTGAGACCAGAGGTGCCTCTGGATGAGGCTGGCAGTCAACACATTTTGGAACACCCTATGATAACTGCCATAACTTCAATGTGGGGCGGATGAAACCTATTTACTGCACTCCAAACAACATTGAGTTTTTGAGGGTATTCTAATCTCCCTGAACCAAAGGTTGAGAAGTGTTACAAGTGTCCTTTTTCACTCTTGATAAATTCCAGTTCCTATCCCGGGTAAAGAAACGGACACATTGATTCCTCACCCTCCCTGTTTCCCGAATCCTCAGAACACACATTCATTCAACAGTGGGGCCCATTACACTGCACACTTACTCTATTCACTTAATTCGGCTTTAAAGATTTGGCCAACAAACCAGGAGTCCTACTATAACATTGGCCGAGTGTCTAAACCTATTTAACTATTTATTATTTACACCTGCAATTTAAAGCATTTTACCATGGTTTCATTTAAACACCATTTTATTCAGACACACCACCATAACGGCAATGGATCTGCTAGAACGAAAATTTGGCGTGGGAAGAATCAAAGACCAGCTTTTACTTCTTCATTTATCTAATCTTTATTCAAAAGCAAACTTTTAGTATGTCTGACATATAGGCATTTATTAATTCTTTATTTAGTAAAAATCTTTAACTTTATTTCAGAAAATGATCATTTATTTTAAAGCTCAGAAATAGACATTTATTTAAAAGTTCAATAAAAGTTTAGCAAAGAACGGATAGTTCCAAGTACAATCTCACCTAACATCCCTAGCTAACACCCTCATTTTATCCTAACAGTCCTGCAAAGAAAAATAATCAGTCATTAGAAATTCTTACATCCAGAAATTGATCTTCAGTCCGGCAGCATCTCCAGAGGAAATCGGAAAGAGCGAATACCTCTAAGCAAAATCAGGGGTTTTTATAGACTAATTTCCTAACATTCTCTATCTAAAAAGTAACTAACATCACCAATTCGAGTTCTGATTGGACAAATTTGGGGAAGATGAGTGTCTCCTCATCATTACAGCATGTTTTTCACAATGAATCAGCAGAAAAATAAAGGGTCCTTGTTTAAGACAGTCCGTGGCCTAGGCGCTTCCTTCACTTGTAACATAGGGAAAAATTCTCATGATCAGAGCATTACATCGTCCATGTTTGGCACCCATCCTAGGTTCCGGGGCAAGGCAACCTTGAACCTCCCATCCGAGCACAGTCAGCTCACTCGCGCTTGCAGGCTTTGGATGCACATGCGCAGACCAATACTCCGTCGCAGTGAATCAGAACAGCCATTTTCTTAGTAGGCCTCAAAGGCCACTTTTGGAACTATCCTAGAAACAAACAAATTAATGTTAAATATAGAACTGAAGCCCTTCTGTTTACCTCCCGCCATACTAATGTTTCCCCATTAGTTGTTACCTAGCAAATAAGCCACATAAATGCATTTCATACTTGCATATCCGACGACTTTATGGCACAAAAACATGTACAATAAGCATATTTAAACCACTTATATCTATATTAAGCTATGCATTAATTCACGTCACAATTACTACACACATTAATTATTTTATTGCGTCATGCAAGCAAGATTAGTATCCTGTGTGTGTAAAAGAATGTATGCATTTTATACTATGGTTGATTAAATCACAATAACATGCCATTAGTAAATATTAACGTTATGGAACATTGATTTCGAGAGGGGTATACAAAATTTTGTTTTAGCACCTCGCTCCATCAATTCCACGTATGTGTGTCGACATTCCTGTCTCTTGTGCGTATATTGTGGATTGTACACGCCACTGGGGTGCTCGCTTATTAAGTTTTTTTTGCATTAGTGTCAGACATTCTTCCTTACTCTTTCCTTCAGGATAGTGTCCTCTGTGTGTTCATAGCCTTGCAGGTTCTCCACTCACAGTGGTGCCTTTTCACTCATTTTGCTGCATGCCTACCTCCTGAGCTTTTGCTAAACTGGTAGCTCCTCTGTCTCTGTTGGCACTAGGCTCTGGGCTCGGCCCTGCCACTGTTATCACATGTCCTAGGCAGTACACATTATGGTGTTTTCCTCCACCCACAGGCCTCATGCTGCGGCTCCAGTTCTTGGGCGGACAGTCTTCAGACTGTCCCCTGTTTCTTGTGGCTTCCACTGTGGTGTGTGTTCAGGAGGTATGCTCTACCGTTGGCATGTTATTTTGACCCTTGGTACTTTGTTCCTCTTGGGTTATAGAGACAGATGTTCTGTTTTCCTTTTGTCTGTGTCTGGGCGAGAGAGGTCTCACACCGTCCCCCGTCGGATTTGGTGAATTTACCATCCCTTGTACATCAGACCCATGACCCTAAGGTAGGTCATGGGTCTGATGCCCGTTGTCCTGGCATTGCGGTTTCCACAGTTTTTTTGTCAGCCTCTTGACAACTATGTTCTCCTGGAACTCGGTGGTTGTTTCGCAGACTCTTCCCCTGTGGGGTATGGATTTGGTATCTATTCTAAGTTAAGGAATCTACGGCTAGATTTCTCTATCAGATGGAAGAGTTACTTACCTTCGGTAATGATATATCCGGTAGAGAGACAGTCTAGCCGCAGATTTCTTAATGCCCGCCCATCCTCCCCACTCTGCGAAGACCTTTTCATATGGTGTCTTTCCACCTAGCCTCTCGCTTTCTGGTGGCTTTGGTATTCCGGAGGTGTGCTCTCGCACTTCACTCTGGGGTAGGGTGTGTTGTTCTACGTGGGGCCCTTAGGACTCCCCTCTGGCCTGGTGTTTGGTTGGTGATGTGCTCTCGCACCTTCCTTTGCAGCTTTCGAGCCCTTTGATTCTCCACTCCGTCCATATTTTAAGGTGGTTCAGGTCTATACTATTTGCTACCTTCTCATGTTTTTCCTCCTGTGCTACTCACGCAGGAGTAATTCTGTTTTTCATTCCCTCCCATCGCCCACACCTATGCCTCCTCCTTTCTCTGGCAGTCGGTTGGATTGGGTTCTTTTGGTGCTATAGTTCTTCAATCTCTGGAGTGTGTGTGTGTGTGGTGAACTTTCTGGTGGTCGTTCACTTCTAGTGACTTGTCTTGCAACAGGTTGCTTCAATATTGTGGTTCTTTTAATTTCCCTCCTGTGATGACAAGTTGTGCCTTGCTTGCCATATCTTTTGTACTGCGGTCGTTGGCCCTTCGAGGTGGGGCACGGCTTGGCAATTTGTTGGGCCCTTGCTCACAGCAAGTACTCTGTGAGCTCCCTTCGGGTACTGGGTGCTTTTTCAATAATTTTGTTCTTTTTCCACACTCACTGTTCCTATGCTATCGCAGTTTTTTGAACGGCCGCGTTGGTGCACAGAAAAGTTTCCTGTAGAAAACTGATGTCAGCATGCCGGGAGGGGCTTATATGGCTCCACTGACGTCACTTCCGTGGACGACGTCAGGCGTGCGGAGGTATTGCTGGGAAAAAGGATTTTCCGGATCCAGTCTGACGCCTGGGGGGGGATATTTTAAGTTAAGGAATCTGCGGCTAGACTATATCTCTACCGGAGGTAAGTAACTCTTCCTTCGTCATCGCAATCCTCGAGTGGGTTATCAACCATCTAGGACTCTCAGATCTGTTTATGCCAAATTCTTGCTGGTTACTAAGATTAGGAGGGCCTTCTTCTAGTGGTGGGATTCCTCCTTCTTAGGTACAAATATTGATCTTCTTCCCCTTCCAGTTCAAAGCAACTTGGGAGCTGCCTGTGAGCCATACCTGCTTTCTCCTGGCACACAACCATTTTAACCGATAATCCTGCACATTATAAATAGATAACTAAACTAATATGGGAGCAATTATGGCAAGAACTGGATTGACATTCTGTGTATTCAGTATTATGTCACCAACAATGTAAATATTTGAAGACTTTTTTCACTGCCATATCCCTTCGTCTAAGGAGTTGCGAAATACCTAGCGGAAGCTGTAAAAGGGCTACATCTCAACAGTCACCCCACCTCATCGAGGTCCCCAAAAGATGTACTTTGGTGGATGGAAGCCTATTGTTTTCACCACTTCTCTAAGGGCAGAGGGATGCTGTGGATTAGCAGGCAATACTCCTATGCAGTGCTTAAATTGGAGCAAATAAGTGCATTTGTTCACAAAATTTAGCTCCGATGTGGATTGGTGTAGGGAAATAGGAGGCTGAGAGGTAGTTTTTTGAGGGGATTGAGATTTTTCTTTGAATCATAAGGGAAGGCTATTGAATTTTAGGCGATTTGAGATGGGCACCTGGATGATGGTGACCTGAGATATATCTTCTTCTAGTTAACAGACCTCATCAAATTATCCTTTTTGGTAAACAAATGTTTGTTGTCCAACCGTTGCTTGGTCTTTTTCATCAAACATCCAAATATGCTACTGGCACACATGGATAGATTCAGCCTTGTTTGTACATGTATTGCCAGCTCCAGTCATGGATACAATACAAAGTAAGGAATTATCATTATTAAGATAGTCAGCATTATTCCAAACATTGTACCATGCTCCGGAATTACAGCCTTCATGCCAGAGCCAGCATTTTACCAGGGGTGGGCGGGCATAAAAATCATACATGTTTATATGTGTCCACCCTCCACATCTGACCAGCACAGTCCCATGTAACAGGGTTCTACTACTGAATATCAAGAATATGAATACCATGATATCCGTTTGACCTGGCATCCTTCGTGTGGTTTTCCCCCTAACTGTTTGCCTTAAATCCTCTTGTTTTGCTGATTTCATTTTCCTGGTAGCTTTAGGACTCTGCGCACTTCACCACTGCTAACAAGTGCTAAAGTGCTTGTGCTCTCTCCCTACAACATGGTAGAATGGGCTTCTTTTCAGTTGGCATGCTTAAATTACTGGTAACTCCCTAGTTAGGTGACACTACCTGTGTCAAGGGCATGCAAAGTAAATGCTACTTATTGCGTCACCCACTTCAATAGCACTTTAAACATCTCAGACCTGCCTTTGCAGCCTGTATGTGCAGCTTTCGACCTGGCAAAATAAACCTGTTGCCAGGACCAAACCTTCCCTTTTGATATATGTCACCCCTAGGGTAGGACCTGGACAATCCTGAGGGCAGACTACAGTGTATTTAAAAAGTTGGACATACACTTTTAAGCTTTACATGTCTTGGTAGTGAAAAACTCTTACATGGGCTAACATTGGAATCTGAAAGAAACAGGTTAGTATTAGATTCCTTACCTTAGAATACCCCCAGGTGTCAGACTGGATCCGGAAACTTTTGCGTAGCAGTACTCTTGTGCGCCGGTAGGCGTCGTCTGCGGCTCCGCGTCCGTCGTCGACGTTGTGGACGCCGGGATGATGTCGCCGGAGTACTTAGACGCCGCTCTCGCGCGCTGATGTCAGTTCCTATTTTTTCCGCGCCAGCAAGCGCCAATCCGGGAACAGTGGTACCCTTAGTCACTTTTTGACTAAACTTTTTTGATCATTTTTTATCATTTTTCAAAGTCGAACGACTCCGACGGTGCCGGTAGGGATGCCCGGGTTTAAGCTCTGCGTCGACTGCAACCGACTGATGTCGGTTACCGACCACCATCGCCGGTGTCTTCATTGCCTCGGGCCCGACCACGATGACAAGTGGTGCCCCGACTGCCGGGCCTTGACGTCGAAGTCCAGGCAGGAGGGGTCCGGCAAGCGCCTCGAGCTCCGGCAGTCGGCGCCGTTCGAGGTCCCGGTCCGGATGGAGGTTGAGGAACCGGTCTCGGGCCTGAGTCATCACGGCTTTGAGGATCGACATCACCTCCCGAGCTCCAAGTCCTCAGGCAAGAAGTCGAAGAGGCGACATGCTCTTCCGACTCCCCCCGACACTCGAGCGACTCGGGCGACACCGCCCACACGGCTCTGCCGGAGCCGCAGGCGTCGCGGCCTGCTCCATACCCGCCGGTCCCTGGGCAGCACGCAACGCCGGAGGATATCGAGGCGTTCCTCACGGCCATTAGGCCGCTCACTCCTCCGTCGGGTTCCGCGGCGCCTTCGAGCCAAGCGGCTCCGACTGGGAGCCCAAGCGGGCCGGGTGCTTTGGCCCCGGCGCTGTCGGGTGCTTCGGCCGCGGCGCCATCGGCGACTTTGGTTCCGACTCTGCAGGGCCCCGCCGGATCTGGGTCGTCACGGTCGACCTCGCCGGCGCCGGCCCCCAAGGTGTCGCCCCTGGCGTCATCCCAGGACAACAACGTACCCAGTCCTCCCCTCGATCTGGGTCTGGCGCTGGTGCAGCACCGCTCCACGCCGCTCTCGACGCGGATGGGATATTTTTACTTCTATGACCCGGCTCCATCATTGACCCTGAGTAATGTAAAATGTAAATGTATGTGTCTTGTAAAGCGCACTGCTGCCCTGAGGCGTCGTGGTGCTGTAGACCACTGGGGAACCCGTCCTAGCTATCCCTGAGAGATGGTCCCTACTGGGTATCTCCAAGGTGAAACCAGGCATCCCCGGTGAATGTGGGGGGCCGTTGTAGAGATGAGGCAAGCTAATGGCCAGAGTTACCGAGTGTGATTCCTGGTTAGAGTAGGCACCGAGGCGAAAATTATCGAGTCCGCTGACCCTGGTCCACGACCCTGCCGTGTCGGGAATTGAACCTTAGTTCCGGGCCGTACTCTGCTTCCGGGTCTGCCGCCTCTAATCAGTGAGCCACACCACTCCACTGAGTGCCAGGAGATGGGTGGCGAGGCGGATTGGGAGGGGTTTGAGGACCCTCTGGCACGTGAGTGCCAGCCTTATCAGGACTGGGCAGGTGAGCTGGGGACGCCAGTGGTCTGGACACTTCACCAGACACTGGTTTTGTCTCCCCTCCTACCGTGACTTCGGAGGAGGGGGCTGCCTATAGTGTGGTGTTGACGCGGGAGGCCAAGGCCTTATCCCTTGAACTCCCTGTCGTGGCCGTGAGGACTAACCTCCTCACTGAGGTCCTTAAACTGTAAGCAAGCTCTTCGGAGCCTCTGTTGCTGTTTAATGAGGCCTTATCGTTCTTTTGGGCACCTGGTCCAGACCCGCTACAGGTCCCCCTGTAGATAGGAACGTGGCCAGACGCCACCGCCTGGCTCCGGGCGACCCTTGCTTCCTGTCCACCCACCCCACCCCTGAGAGTCTGGTCATACAGGCCTCCAACTCCCAGACCGCATTCCCAACGGCTCCCCCGATCGGGAATCCAAGAGGTACGAACAGTATGGCAAAAAGATGTTCTCACTGACTCTGGGGTTGCGGTCCGTTAACACCGCATGCCTCTTGGGCCATTATACCCACTCTCTGTGGGACACGGTTGCGCACGTGCTGCCACAATGTCCGGAGATGGCCCGGACTAAATTCGCCCAAGCCCTTGCGGAGGGTCGAGATGCGGCACGGTTCTCCATCCAATGTGGGCTGGATACAACGGACTCGCTAGGTAGAGCGATGGCAATGACGGTGGCGATTCTTTACCATGCCTGGCTGACGTCCGCCAACTTTTCGGCCGATGTCCAAAACACCCTTATGAACATGCCGTTTGATGGCCGTCGCCTTTTTGTTGACAAGGCAGACAGTGCGCTTCAGCTCTTTAAGGAATCCAGGGCTTCGGCCAAGTCCTTGGGCCTGTCGGGCCCGCGCCAGCAACCTGCTGCCTTTCACTCCTTTCGTGGCCAAGGAAGGGGCGCCCCCACACATCCTGCCAGCCACGGGCCGCAGACTAACATCCACCGCGGTGGCGGTCACCAGTCCACATACACCCCGGCAGCATCCACCTCAAAGCCCTCCTAGTCCGAGCTTTCAGGCCCACATGACGCCAGTGGGGGGCAGGGTTCGCCATCACCTCCTCCACTGGCGCAACATTACATCGGACAGGTGGGTGCTGCAAATCGTCCAAAGGGGCTACTCCCTCCCCTTCGAGGAGACCCCTCCAGCCATGCCACCGTATTACTACCGCATGCCGGGGGATCACTTGAATCTTCTGTGAGAGGAAGTTACGGCCCTCTTGGCCAAGGGGGCCATCAAGCGTATTCCTGAGCCAAAAGTAGGGTGTGGTTGTTACTTCCACTACTTTCTGGTTCCCAAGAAGGGCAAAGGGGGGAATCCAGGGCTACGGCCAAGTCCTTGGGCCTCTCGGACCTGCGCCAGCAAATGGGTGCCTTTCGCTCCTTTCGTGGCCAAGGAAGGGGCACCCCCACACGGGCCGCCAGCCACGAGCCGCAGACTAACATCCAGCGCGGTGGCGGACGTGGAAACCGCCGTGGCATTGGTCTGGCCACGGCTAGGCCAGTCCACACCTACCCCTGCAGCATCCGCCTCAGAACCTTCCTAGTCCGTGCTTTCGGGCCCATGTGACGCCAGTGGGGGGCAGGGTTCGCCATCACCACTACCACTGGCGCACCGTCACATCGGACAGGTGGGTGCTGCAAATCGTCCGAAGGGGCTACTCCCTCCCCTTCGAGACGACCCCTAAAGCCATGCCACCACAACACCACCGCGTATTGGGGGATCATTTGCGGCTTCTGCAGGAGGAAGTTTCGGCCCTCTTGGCCAAGGGGGCCATCGAGCACGTTCCTGGGCCAGAAGTAGGGTGTGGTTGCTACTCCCACTACTTTCTGGTACTCAAGAAGGGCAAAGGGGGCCTACGCCTATCTTGGACCTGTGGAATATCAATGGCTTCCTCCGGAAGGAGAGGTTCAAGATGCTGACACTGGCTCAGGTCTTAGCTGCCCTGGACCCGGGAGACTGGATGGTAGCGTTGGACTTGCAGGACGCTTATTTCCACATCCCCGTCCTGCCGGCCCATCGGCGCTACCTGCGGTTCACAGTAGGCCACGAGCACTTTCAGTTTACCGTGCTCCCATTCGGCCTTACCAACGCCCCACGGGTGTTCACGAAAGTGTTGGCGGTGGTCACAGCTCATCTGCGCAGGTTAGGGGTTTCAGTCTTCCCCTACCTCGACGACTGGTTGTTGAAGGCGGGCTCGCCCCAGACAGTCGCCAGCCACCTCCAGACTACGGCCGACCTCCTGCACCTGCTGGGGTTCTCCATCAATGTGCCAAAGTCACACCTGTGTCTCTCTCAGAAGCTCCTCTTCATCTGAGCAGTTCTAGGCTCAGCACAGTTTCAGGTTTATCTTCCCGAACAGCAGGTTCTGGATATTCAGGCTCTGATTCCGATCTTTCAGCCATTATCCCGAGTCTCGGTCAGGTTGATGCTGCGACTTCTGGGGCTGATGGTCACCTGCATCCTTCTGGTGCATCACACCAGGTGGCGGATGCGGGCTCTGCAGTGGGACCTGAAGTTTCAGTGGGCCCAGCATCAAGGCAACTTGTCTGACCTTGTCTTGATCTCTGTGGGCACTGCAAGACAGTTGCAGCTGCAGATCCCTCTCCCTACCCCAACCAGAGCACGTAGTTGTGACGGACGCGTCCCTCCAGGGCTGGGGAGGCCACATGGGAGAGCCGGAGATCAGAGGCCTCTGGTCTCCGGCGGAGTCCCGGCTCCACATCAACCTTCTGAAGCTGCGGGCGATCCGGCTTGCACTGAAGGCATTCCTCCCCTCTGTCCGTGGGAGTGTAGTGCAGGTGTTCACGGACAACAACACCGCCATGTGGTACTGCAACAAACAGGGCGGGTGGTGGATCCTATGCCAAGAGGCTCTGCGCCTCTGGCAGTGGCTGGAACATCAGGGCCTGACCCTGGTTTTTCAACACCTGGCAGGTTCCCTGAACGCCAGGGCGGACAAACTCAGCCGTCGGTGCATGATGGATCACGAATGGCGTCTGAACTCGGACGTGGCGCAAGGCCTCTTTCAGCAGTGGGGAGAGCCTTGGTTAGATCTATTCGCCACAGAAGAGAACGCGCAATGTCATCAGTTCTGCGCATTGGAATTTCCAAGGCGGCACTCGCTCGGAGATGCTTTTCGTCGCAAGTGGAGTTACGGTCTCTTGTACGCCTTTCCACTTATAACACTTCTGCCCAGAGTGCTGAAGAAGATCAGGCGCGACCGGGCCCAAGTCATACTTGTGGCTCCGGACTGGGCACGGAGGTTCTGGTATCCTGAGCTACTCAGCATGTCTGTCGGTTCTCTGATTTGTCTGCCCCGGGTGGAGGACCTTCTGTTGCAGCAGCAGGGGACGGTCCTACACCCAAACCTGTCCAGTCTCCACTTACATGCGTGGAGATTGAGCGGCGGCAGTTGAGGCCATTTGACTTGCCTCCTGAAGTCTGTAATGTCATTCTGGCAGCCAGGCGTCCCACCACAAAGTCGGTATACGCCTGCAGGTGGAATAAATGTGTGGTATGGTGCACAGCAAAGGCTGTGGATCCCCTTTCTACCCCTCTTTCGGAGGTTCTCCTCTTTCTTCTTTCTCTTGCCCAGCAGGGCTCTGCTCTGGGCACTCTGAAGGGCTACCTCTCAGCCATTTCCGCCTTCTTAAGGCTACCTGATCAGCCCTCCTTGTTCAAGTCCCCAGTTGTAAATCGCTTTTTGAAGGGCATCACTCATATGTTTCCTCCAGTTCCTTTTGTGATGCCTTAGTGGGACTTGACCCTTGTTCTAACTTTTCTGATGTGCGCTCCCTTTGAGCCGCTTCATAACTGTCCTCTTCGCCTCCCTATTCTGAAGACCGCTTTCCTGGTTGCCATCACCTCTGCCAGGAGAGTGAGTGAGCTCCAGGCCCTTTCTTCTAAGCCTCCTTTCCTTTCAGTCCATCCGGACAAAGTTGTGTTGCGGCCGCGACCCTCTTTCCTGGCCAAGGTAGTCCCAGCCTTCCACATCGGGCAGTCCATCACTTTGCCCACCTTCTTTCCGCCTCCGCATCCCTCGAAAGAGGAAGAGGCTCCACCGTCTGGACCCAAAACGTGTGCTCTCCTTCCATCTGTATCGCACACGCAACTTCCGGGTGGATGACCAACTGTTTGTTGGTTACGTGGGCGCTAAGAAGGGACGGGCGGTGCACAAACGAACCATTTCTCGATGGGTCGTCTTGTGATTCAAGGCTTGTTACTCTTTGGCTCGAAAGGAGCCTCCTGTGGGGCTTCGTGCTCATTCCACGCGGACTACGGTGGCTACTACCGCCCTGGGCCGGGCAGTCCCCTTGCAGGACATCTGTCAGGCAGCTACGTGGGCCTCGCTGCACACGTTCACAAGACACTACTGCCTGGACAGCCAAGTCCGGAGAGATGGCTTCTTTGGTCGTTCAGTTCTCCAGGACTTTCTGGTGTGATCATTGGTTCGCAGACCCACCACCGGGGTTGGTATTGCAGGGGTATCTATTCTAAGGTAAGGAATCTAATACTAACCTGTTTCTTTCAGATGCACAAGTTACTTACCTTCAGTAACTATATATCTGTAAAAAACAGTAGTTAGTATTAGATTCCTTACAGCCCCACCCATTCCCCCCCCCCCCGTTCTGCGACCCGATATCTAGGGTTAAGGTCATCCCCTTTTAGGGCCCTAGTTTCATGGCACCAGTGTTGGTTTTTATCATGGCTCTGTGTTTCCGGCAAGGAAAAAGCTGTGTATAAGAACTGACGTCATCGCGCGAGGGCGGAGTCTAAGTACTCCGGCGACGTCATCCCGGCGCCCATGACACAGACGACGGACGCGGAGCCGCAGACGACGCATACCGACGCGCAAGGGTACTGCTACGCAAAAGTTTTCGGATCCAGTCTGACGCCTGGGGGTATTCTAAGGTAAGGAATCTAATACTAACTACTGTTTCTTACAGATAGATCGTTACCGAAGGTAAGTAACTTGTGCGTTACAGTATTACTTTTAATAAATGCTAATTTCCAAGTGGTAGCAGGTGACTAGTTCATGCGTGGTGTCTTTGGAATTGCAATGAAAAGCCTTCTCTCATGCTGAAGTCTGATTTCAAATTACAATTTTGAAAAGCACTTTTAGAAAGTTGATATGTTCCTGCCTTAGCCATATAGTACCTGTAGCCTGTCTGAGGGGCAACATGGCTGAGTGTAGCAGACAGTTGAGCTTGGTGTATTCCTCCTAGACAGCCACACACAATAGAGAGATTATGTATGCCTGGATGGGCCATCATTGGCAGGATCAGAGGGTGGCGGTGGGCATAGCCCTACTTACAAAGTACAAAGTGCTGCATACTCCCTGTAAGTCATCTGGAGCCAGGATGGGGAAGGCAGCATGCCTGGGGACTTCAGAGGGAAGCCTCTAGAAGCTTCTCCCACTTCAAAGGAAGACCCATATATAAATATTGGACCCCAGACACCAACTCTTCAGTACACTTCTGGACCGGTTGTTTTTCTCCCGGGAAGAAGGGATGTGCTTTTGACAGAACTGCCACTTTGCTGCACTGCTGCCCTGAAGGACTGCTGCTTACTGTGCTGTCCTGCTACCGTCTTGCCTGGGTGAATGGGACTGGACTTGCATCTGTTGAAATCAGGACCCCAGAGTGACTGCACGGGCTAGTTTGCTGGCCATCTGACTAAAGCCTCAGGGACAGTAGGCTGCAACAACCTTGAACCCTGCACCTAGATTATTTCATCTGTGAAACATACGCTGCCAAATGGTGCCACCCCAGTGTTAGACTCTTGAAAGTGGGCCTGAAGGTGCTCTGCCGGCAAATTTGTGGATCCAGCAGGACCCACGTATGTGCGGTGCTATCCTGAGATGAACTGATGCATCTCCTCTGCTGCGAGGGTTCTCCCAGCACAAGGACTCCTCATGGACCTCACAGCCCACATCAGAACCGCCGTTGTGTGAAGCTTTACTGATGCCTCACAGCTCTTTGGAACTGACACATCACCTCAACTGCGCAACACATCCTCTACACTGGACTTTGCATTGCAAATCCTTGTCGACAGGCTCCTTGATGACCATGCAGGATCTTGCATTGCAGCTCCTCTGAAGCAACACATGGCCTCAGCTGCCTCTGTTTGGGACCCCTGATGCTATCCAACCAGGATTTAAGGCACTCTTGTTCAACTGGCCTAATTTGATCTCTGTAGCTAGGCCATGCTCCATTACTGTCAGCTTGAATTTGTGACTTTGTTCTGGTTGGGTGCAACCAGATATCACCAGTTGGTGCTTTGTGGCACTGTTTTCACTGAAATCTTTAAGCTTGCATATCTCCGGTTTGACTGATTGGATTTTTGTTGTTTTGATCTTATTTTATTTATTACATTTCAATCTATTTTTCTAAATTGGTTTGGGATTTTTCTTGAGTTGTGTTTTCACTTTATTACTGTTTGAAGCATTGTACAAATACTTTACACGTTGCCTCTAAGTTAAGCTTGACTGCTCTGTGCCAAGCTACCAGAGGGTTGAGCACAGGTTCATTTTGGGTTTGCTTGTGACTTCACCCGACAAGGATTGTAGTTCCTGCTAGAGTAGGGTTTTATCTCCCTCAACTAGTAATCCGATTTCTTACAATACCATAATATTGTGGACGAAATAACAAGGATCAAAATATCGAAAGGTGAGAGCATACAGAGGAAGTATAGATTTACAATTCTTAAAACCACTGCGACACAGCTTGTATACGTGTGTACGTGGAGTAAAGTATAAAGTCTATACATACTTACCTTTTGATATTCTGGTCTTCAATATTTTATCCATGATATTAAGGCCCCACAATAGTTTCTATTTGATATTCAGGATCCACACCACTGACAGTAGCCTGCCTCTGCTTAAGCTGCAAGATTACTACTACTCTTTGTCCAAGTGAAGTTTCAGGCCTGTGTCATGGGACAAGCAAGGAAAGGCCTGTGGAGGAGGGGGCTGAGAATGGCAGGGTGCTAGATACTAATATAAACAAGCATTGTCAAAGCCAATAGAATAGGTCTCCCCTATGCAAGAGTTATTAGCTTTGCCAATATGTTTTAGCCATGCTGTTCATCATGGCTAGAAGTTAGTGGCATAGAGTGGAGTGGTGTAGAGTGTCATGGAGTGGCGTAGTGTGTTAGAGTAGAGTGGAAGGGCGAAGAGTAGAGTATAGTGGCATAGAATAGTGTGTTTAGGAGGGCCTTAGAGTAGAGTAAAGTGGGGTGCAGTTTCCTAGAGGGAGTAGAGTATAGTGGCATAGAGTGGAGTGGCATAGAGTAGTAGAGCGTTGTAGAGTGTCATAGGGCGGAGTAGTGGGTTGTGGCATCGCGTAAAGTAGAGTTGCATAGAATGTAGTAGTGTGTCAAAAAGTGGAGTGACACGGAATGGCATAGAGTGGAGTAAAGTGTCAGAGTGGAGTAGAGTGTTGTGGCATGTAGCAGAAGGGAGTGACATCGCATAGAGTGGAGTGAAGTGTCAAATTGTTGTGGCATAGAGTGTTGTGGGATATAGTAGAGTGGGGTGTCTGAGAGTGGCATAGGTGGAGTGGCGTGTTGAAGAGTGTCTTAGAGTAGAGGAGGATAGAGTGCTGTGTTGTAGAGAGGAGGGGGTGGAGTAGAGAGTTGTCGAGTTGAGTGGTTTAGAGTCGAATGGCATAGTGTGGAGAATGTGTGTTGTGGTTGCACACTGTAATTATAGACAATACACTTTCAATTAAAATGACAATTGCATTTGCACAAAAGTACAGATTTACTGATAAAACTGCACAGCACACAAACAATGTGTTGGAATGGCATCACCTAGAGCATTGATTTGTTTTGACTGTATTAAAATATTTGTTTCCACCACATTTCAGAAGAAATGTGCATCCTTTGTGCTTTCCTAATTCTGATATATTCTGGAATAGATATGCAGTTAATTTACAGACATATACATATTGTTGTGTGGTAGAAAAAGCCTTTCCTTTCCCAATCCCAGTAGCCAGCAAGAGTATGGCACAAATCCTTTCACTTTGAAGTCAAAGAAGGAAAAGTAAACATCAAGCTGCTTAGGAAGACAGAGCCTAACATTTGACCCCTGTCTTTGAATCCACAGCAAATGTGACGAGGTAAGAACAAAATGTAAAGGCGTGTTTACAGAAAGAAAGCACTCATGGAAGAATACAAGGAGCGATGGTAACCAGTCTATGCTCCATGGGAGGGACTACCTTAAGCTGGGTAGCCTAAAACAAATAAAGCCAGCAAATAGAAAGCAAGAAACTGAGTTACAAAATACTAAGCCATTGGTAGGCAATGGGTGGAATGCATCCTTGGAAGCTTTCAAAATAAATGTCCCCTAGAAGTCTTTAGCAAACCAGACAGCTTCCCTGTCTGATAGGCTTCGACCTAAAAATGTAAGGGAAAGAGGAAAGTAGAGCAGAATGAGGAGGTGGGAAAGGACCGCAGGGCATGAGCTACATGTTTATATGGACTGGTGAGGTGGAGCGTTCAGGGTGAGAGTGGGCATGCTGCACATGGCCTACATCATCCAGACGGTTCTCTTCCCCCTAACATACCTGAAAGCTGGGATCAGCTTACCATGGGGATGGTCATTTTATTAGTGTGTATAGCTTTTGTGTCACAAGAAGCCACTTTGTAGCACTAGGTCTTTGAAAACTAAAACAATCACTTTTTCAGGCCTTCATAGGCTGAATTAGTGGTTGATGAATATCAACTGGGTCAAGATGTCCCTCTGCGGACTATTCTTTTCTATGCTTCATACTAGGATGTGTTGTTCTTCTTTGGGACCTTTCTTCTATTTATATAGGTAGAGGCAGGGATTGGCCTTTGGCATCTAGGCTGGTGGAAAAAACCTCTCCAAATAGATAGATACTTTTGGTTAGTTTCATAGATCTGTGCTTAGCGAGTTCCAAAGCTGGCTGTAGGATATTGATTGTTTGTCCTCCACATGTCTTTCAAGAAAATCTGGTTTGAACAATCAGATGTATTTGTTTCTTCTCAGGTTGTGGCTTGGTATGTATGGCAGTGTTACTTTTTTCAGTTAATCTAGGCCCGAGCTGTTTTTTAATGCCATGTTGAGTAATTTGATTGTATTAACTGGGCTTCTAGTGGCTTTATCCAAGTTGACTCTAAAAGAAAGGGAGGTCCCCGTACTTATCCAATCTGGGACAAGGGGAAATATAACAGAAAATTAAAACATATCCCAATTTAAACACCAGAGACTGTGTTGGCAGGTCTGATTGGACTAGCAAAAGATATTCATCACGTTCTAATAAAAAACAAACTATAGGGAAAAAATGTGCTAATGCCACTATGAAGAACATACACAGTACAATAATATCATCAAATGTCACAACAGTAACTACAAGACCATGGACCTCATGTAGAGTATTTGTTACGATTTATTTCATATAATTATAACACAAATTCATATAAAAATGGATTAGATCCAAGCATATTAAAACATAAAAACCACAAAATACATTCAAATATCCAATGCAATTGGAGAAATATTAAGACGGTCGCTTGTGCAGACTAGTTCCTAATATCCCTCATCAACGGCGATGTCAAAATCTTCGCCAAATCTCTAGCCACCCGTCTCAAGCAGGTCCTTCACATTCCCATACACCCAGATCGATGTGTCTGTATGGTTGCCCGCAGTACGAGGCACTGCCTTCAACCCCTCCACGTGGCCCTGGCCCACTGTCATCTCCTTCCATCTAGCCTGGCCTTGCTACTGATCAATTTTGAAAAGGCTTTCAATACTGTAGACTGGGGACATCTGGGACACGTTCTGACCAGGGCTGGGATCAGACCTCGCTTTTGTGGACTCGCCCAGGCATTGTACTCTAACCCCACAGCGCGGTCCAGATTAATGGTGTACTCTCCTGCGCCTTTTCTATCAGGAGTGGGACTAGGCAGAACTGCCCCCTGTCCTCCTCCCTCTTTGCACTGGCGATAAAATCATTGGCATGCCTCCTTTAGATACACGGATGGAAGTAGAGCAATGGACATGAGGTCCGCATAGCCCTCTAAGCGGATGATGTACTCCTCTACCTTGCGGATCCCACGGTAAGTGGATCTCACTGCCTCTACCTCCCCCATTGTTTCGGAGAGGCCTCAGGCCTCCCAGTGAATCCCTCAAAATCAGTTCTTGTGTCTCTGGCTCCGACCCAGGATTGTTACAATTGGCAAGATGATACACGACTGGTTTAACAGGAGCTGGTCGGACTCTGCTTACAGTCTAGTACTATTGTTTTTGGGGTACCCTCACATTCTGGCCTTGCTTTATGGAACCCCATTCCGACACGCAGCTCCTCTGGTGGCCGGGTGTTTTTTCTCACTTGGAGAGCTGCACTCTGCCATACTCTCTGGGATATCTAGAGAGAGAGTACCCCACTATCACCAGGGAACAGGGTACACTGACAATTAGTCAAAGAGAAGTCCCTGGGTGCACATTCATGTATGGCCTTATAAAAACTCCATACCTATATTATCTAAACACTCTGTCATCGAGCTTGGAAAACTAAACCAAAGAATTTAAATTTCCACACTAAAAATAGGAACGTTCACAGTCTTTTTAATAAAAACATATAACCGGTTATACACAATAACAAATTAAAATTTCAAAGGGCGATCTTTGAAAAGATATAATAAAAACAGTTAATCAAAACAATCAAAGCAACAACCTTTGAAGCCGGTGACCCCAAAGAAACGGCAGTCCTGAGGAAGGTACTACAGTATCTTTTGTTCTACGCACCGAAACGCGTCGACGCATTTTTGTTTTATGTAGAATCCAAACTAGGTCCAGTGAACAATTGATACATATATTAAAGTAGTACTATTGATGTCACTTCCTTATGAACTAATGACCTTTGGATCAAATAATTGAGAGTGGTAGCAATATCATTAAGCCACGCTGTGTAGGGGTTCGTTGAAAATTGCTTTGTGTTTTTTGTATTATAAGGGAAAAAAAATCTTTTTTTACTGTGACTCTATGTATTTCTTGCATGTGATTTTTGCTTTAAATGATTATAATCTGTGTGCATATATAATGAAATGTAATGAACTGTGATGATTGATTGTTTTGATTAACTGTTTTTATTATATCTTTTCAAAGATCGCCCTTTGAAATTTTAACTTGTTATTGTGTATAACCTGTTATATGTTTTTATTAAAAAGACTGTGAACGTTCCTATTTTTAGTGTGGAAATTTAAATTCTTTGGTTTAGTTTTCCAAGCTCGATGACAGAGTGTTTAGATAATATAGGTATGGAGTTTTTATAAGGCCATACATGAATGTGCACCCAGGGACTTCTCTTTGACTAATACTCTCTGGAATACCACACTTACGCGGCAAACATCCCTCTGGCATGGCGCCTGGCTGCGAGGGGTGGCAGCGATACAAGGTTTTGGAAAATGGGAGCTCATCAGCATCTCACAGATTTGTGGTCAGTCGCACATGCTGTCTTTTCAAGAGCTCCAGTGTACATACGCACTCACCTTTACACAATTCCACAAATATCTTCAATTGCGACATGCACTCCTCACTCATGTATACCAGAGCTGCTTATGGGTTCTCTAGGCAGGAGTGGGGTCTCCAAGATGTACCGCACAATGATAATCAACACCTCGGGTAGCCTGGACCTCCTTAGGTCTCGTTGGAGTGGCTGGCAGGATCCCCTTGAGGATGACGATTGGCGGGATATGATGATGGCACCTAGGACCATTACCATCTCCTCCAGGCTGCACCTGATTCAGATATAATACCTCTATTGTGCTTACCTTCCCTCGGCTAGGCTGCACAGAGCAGGTCTCCTTTCTGAATCCAATTGCCCCCGCTGCAGGGGCACCCCTGCCGACTTTTACCACATGGTGTGGTTGTGTTTTAGGATTTAAGAGTTTTGGGCTGCAGTGGTGGGGGAGTTGACTGAGGTCTTGGGTTGGGAGGGCACTCTCTCTCCTTTGGTGCTCCTGCTGGGGGTACTGGAGGACTCCGGGGCAGATCGAGCATTCCTGGGTACGGCCTACATGTTGCCAAGTGGGACATTGTTGGTTGCTGGAAGAACACTGCCCCTCTCACCCTCTTCTGGTAGGGTTGGGGGTGGACTGGTCTGCGCAACGAGAGCGACCCTTTTAAAAGGCATGGGGATGCCCCTGGAAACATGGTTCAGTATGGGGGAAACGGCTGGGACAATTTGTCTGAGGCCCTAACTTCTGATGCATGTATCGATGTGTTGCCCCCGATTCATTATATTATACCACATTTATGGCCTCTATCGTGCTTAACTGCTGTAGCTCCTATTACTATAAAAATTGTGTGCCACGTTGTACTTTTTGTGCAAAAATTCAATAAGATATGTTTATCAAAAAAAAACATTGAGGAGAGACAGGATCCTTCTGAGTATCATGGGTTTGTGATTAATTCTTTGATGACTGCAACAAGGAAGAGATCCTTATCGTAACCATACCTTGAAGGTTTTCATTGATTGATCTGGGAATGGTGGTGTTACCCCCAATTTATTGTGGTCACGTCTGGTAGAATCCCGTAAACCTAAAAAAGTAGACATAACTTGTACAGAAAATAGGAGAATCTGTAAGTGTCTCTCATTCCACACCATTGAGTTAGGTTCACAAAGACGGGTGTGTTTAGAATCAGAGAAACATGTCAAAGAACCGCTATTTCAGACATTCTTATCCTACTAGTTTTTATCTAAATTCCTTGTAACCACCCCTCTAATGGCATGGTGTAAGAGGCTGGCTTAGTATATATTGCAAGCTTATTCAAGTGGCACAACTTGCACTAATCTAGGCAACCCTTATGGTGATTTTACTGGTCTTTGATAACCATTGAACGCTCTCAAAGTAGTAGTTGTGGCGAGCAGCTTTCAGGCTCGTCTTCAAGGAGTGTTAGGCAGCTTGTTTTACCAGTTTAATCTGTAGTGTAGATTAGATGAAAAGAAACCACACAGTGTTTAGGAAAAAATAAGTCTATTTATTACAGCACAATATCACTGTCACATTGGTATTTCTCCTACCAGGAGTTATCAACACACAAATACTTCAAAAACAAACAGGTAAGTAGCACAAAATACAGTGGTCTCCAGGGGGAGACCAAAGCATATACTAGAAACTTGAAACCCAGAGAAGCCGGGGACACAAGGAGCCACCCAAGGTAAGTACCCAGGAACAATTCACAATAATAAGACCAGAGGAACTTTGGAGACTGGCGGGGGCCGATTCCCCACTATACAACTAGAAGACACAATAGTAGGCCCCTGGGTCTAATTTAATGTAGAGGTGTTGTGGTATCCCTTTCTTAGGATGATTCCCCTCACCCACCCATAGGTGGCATGCTTCATCAAAGGGAATCTCCTTGCACTACGAACCTAGTCATAGTGCGGGCTACAACCCCCTCTCTAAGAGGGAGGAGCTCAGGTATGTTTTGATAGAGATGATGAGGTATACTAAACCTCTGGAAAACCATCGCTACTGTTGTCCTGATGAACCTCTGCCTTCCTGAAGTCTTCTGGTCTTTGGCGCTTGCCCTCCCGCCTCCCGCTGCCTGACTCGGCTTTCATCCAAGAGTGTGGTGGTGGCTGGAGGAGTGCGGTCGAGGGGGTAGGAACTACACTACCCACAAGCCCAAGCGGCGCTCGCCGTGTCACCTGCGCGCCTGGAGGCGCTGAAAAAGCGCGTCACCCCGGTCGAGGGGGGAACCTCTGGAAAACCATCGCTACTGTTGTCCTGACGAACCTCTGCCTTCCTGAAGTCTTCTGGTCTTTGGCGCTTGCCCTCCCGCCTCCCGCTGCCTGACTCGGTTTTCATCCAAGAGTGTGGTGGTGGCTGGAGGAGTGCGGTCGAGGGGGTAGGAACTACACTACCCACAAGCCCAAGCGGCGCTCGCCGTGTCACCTGCGCGCCTGGAGGCGCTGAAAAAGCGCGTCACCCCGGTCGAGGGGGGAACCTCTGGAAAACCATCGCTACTGTTGTCCTGACGAACCTCTGCCTTCCTGAAGTCTTCTGGTCTTTGGCGCTTGCCCTCCCGCCTCCCGCTGCCTGACTCGGCTTTCATCCAAGAGTGTGGTGGTGGCTGGAGGAGTGCGGTCGAGGGGGTAGGAACTACACTACCCACAAGCCCAAGCGGCGCTCGCCGTGTCACCTGCGCGCCTGGAGGCGCGGAAAAAGCACGTCACCCCCGTCTCGCGGGACGCCGGGCGAAGCCCGGGCCAAGGGCGGGCCCGTTTTAGCCCGTTCTAGACTGTGATAGACTGGACTGGGCCATCCCTCTTCGCCCTAAACCTCAAGTTTACACGCGGTAAGGTGAAATATACCTCTTCGGACTCCGCATAACTAGTCTATTACTGTTGTAAGTCTACCTAGGGTTCTGTTGCTCTGAGCATTGACCGATTGCTATGTCGAGACAAAAAACACCTGTCACCCCGGCCAACACAATGGACAACTATTTGGTCCAGGTGGTGGCCAAGATCAATAATGATCGGAGGTCTTCTTTGGGACTGATGGACTCTCCACCTTGTGCCCAAATTGATCCACTAGGGGTATCCCATACGGCCGGCGATGACATAAACATTACTGACCTTATTGAGGACCCTAATGATTGTTCTACAACAAATGTGTCCATGGTATCCATTGTCCAACAACCTGATCCTGTTGCCGACCTTTTAACTATATAAGAGGCAAATAACTCTGATACAATCGTAGAGTTAGACTCTGAGAGCATTTCCCCTCCTACCCCTGTCCCAGCACCAAGAGCTAAAAGAGGGATCGCTAAGGCCCCGCCCAAAAGAGGTGGACTGCGTTCCAGTAAGAATAAACCCGCAACCCCACCTAGAAGAATAAATAGAAGGGCGGAAGAAGGAATAAGGGAGGAAGAGAATGAAAGTACAGCTTGGGAGGACATGTTTTCAAACAAGCTTATGGGTATACTGGAGTCCAAACTATCAGGGTTAATGAAACCCCTTATATCCAAAATAGACCAGCTAACTAATAAAGTTAACAAATTAGAGACCCTCCTGAGAAAAACTAACGATGGGGTGGGGGTAATACCAAATCTAATAATAAATAAACTTGAGGACATACAGGCCGCAGGGAAGACGCTTGGGGGGAACTCGAATGATGGCTCAGAAGACACACTTGCCCAAACTCAGCAAGCTAGCTCCAGACCCGGTGATATTTCTAACAACGCTCCAATCATAGATCCAGTGCAAACAGCAGGCAACACCATCCCTGACAATTTCAGCACAGAAACCAGCCCAGTCGAATTAATTGTTGAAGCTTCACCTTTGATTCTAGTGCTTGCTAATACACCACCACTGAAAACAGGGCAGACTGAGTCTCCAGATTCTTTACGAAATAAGGCTCTACAATGGCTGAGTAGCAATATGCATATATCTCCTTGGGGCAAAGAAAAGTTATCAGACGATTTGCTTACAGCGAGAAGGGTAAAGTGGATAGGGACTAAAACAAAGAAATTCCAAGGGGATTGTGTGGTTTTAAATTTCAAAGGCCCCGAAGTATTACCTGATGTCTTGTGGAATATTTTTCCACCACAGCATAGAACAGCAGAAATCATACCACTGACACTGGACTTCTTTTATAGTAGAAGAGGTCTTGTAGCAAAACCAAGCATACTGAGAACAAAGTGGACAGTTGTGGGAAACAGAAGGGCTAGGAATGGCCCACTATGTGAGTGGGGGTTAAATTTGGAAAACCACTATTCTGCACTATCCGACCTAAATGAGTGCGACTGACTCGTGGGCTCTCTCTTTGCCCCCCCTAAAAGCCAGCTGCTCCTTGGGCATGATAGGTCAGATAACCTACATGAGCACTTATCAGGAAATCTGACTTTGGCCCCTAAGGAATCCTATACCCCTGTTCCTGAAGAACTAAACATAGTTTTAGAGGGACAAATTAGAGCACCAGAGGTGACTGAGAAGTTCCCAATACTGAAGGAAGGTCTAATACTAAGTTTAGAATCTGAAGAAGTAGTAAACGCACCCGAAAATGACCAGTTACATCGCCAACTGGATATGCTACCATTGTCACTTGTCTCTTGGAACATAGCCGGCATTACAAATAAGCTAAACATTCCAGAATGGATCGATTTCATTGACCATTACGATATTATTATGCTGCAAGAAACTTGGTCGCTCACCCCAACTTTCCGGCAAGGGTATCTGAATTTCTATGTTCCAGCAGTAAGAAATCGAGTAGGCCGCCCCTCTGGGGGCCTGCTAATTTGGATACGCCAGACATTGAATTGCACAATCAAGCAAAGGTTTATACCTTCTAATGACATCTTAGCTCTTGATATTAGTTGGCAAAATGGCCAACAACTTGCCCTGTTTAATGTCTACTCTAGGGGAGTTGGTGGGGGTAAACCATCAGAGGCCATAACAACTCTAGAGCATCATATTGAAATGTTACCATTGCTACCCCATGTAATAGTAGGCGGGGATTTCAATACCACCTTTGAACCCTTGGGTGAAGAGGATAGGATCCTGGCCGAAGAGGAGGATGCTAAGTGGAGAATTCCTCACTTAGAGGTACCAGCCATTAGAAAATGGAGCACAGTAGCAATCCAGTTAAAGAGTTTCTGTCTCTCTAGAGGGCTTAGAGCAGTTAATGGAAGGGCACCCTCTGATTTAATGGGGAAAAATACATTTGACAATGGCCGAGCAGCCAGCAGAATAGATTACCTACTACTGGATGTAAGGGCTTGGAGCAAGTTGGTAGATATGGAAGTGAAAGACAAAATAGAAAGTGACCATAATCCCTTATGCCCGACACTCCATTCCTACCAAGAAGCCTCCGAGGACCCAAGCAAAAATGAAATGGTGACGCAAGATCTTGTGAGCTCAAATAACCTTCGCCACCTGAAGTGGAGTATGCTTCTAGAAGATGTTTCTAAACTAGAGATTCTTAAAGAATTAGTGGTGGATGAAGTCTCTAAGATTAAGTCCCATTGTGGGATGTTTGACTTTAAATACTACATGATGGAGGCCCATGAGAAGCTATTCTCCAAAATCCAAAGCTTCTTTGTCAAAACGGTAGTTTCTAAAAAAAAGAAAAAGGTTCAAGAGAGCCAAGGATGGTACGATAAGAGTTGCAGGATAGCACGACAAAATCTTAGTATGGAATTGAGAACGGGAAACGCAATAACAGTTAGGTTGGCGAGAAATCAGTATAGGCAGACCCAAAAACTGGCCAAGAAGCGTTGGGATGAGGACTGCTGGCGCGAACTTAAGGAGGCATGTGCTTCCAAGGACTCCAAACGTTTCTGGGCCACAGTAAAATGGGAAAAGGGGGGCATAGCTGCCCAGCCTTTGAACCATGTCCCGAAAAACAATTGGGTAGAATTTTTCCAACCACAATATGCCCGAAATCCAGCCTTTACCCATGATTGTCCCCCTCCACATGTTTATTACAAATCTCCAATATTTGTTGAAAAGGATGTAAGCATTGTATTGGATTGTGTAGCAGGGGGCAAAGCACCAGGTATGGATGGAATTCCGGCTGACATATTTCTATCGGACCGGAATTCCTGGTGTAGTTATTTCACAATGCTGGCCAATGCAGTGGCAATGGAAGGGGAAGTACCTGCCTCATGGAAGGGAGCTGAAATTATTCCCATATTCAAAAAAGGTGATAGAACTCTGGCTAAAAACTACAGACCCATTAGTTTGATTGATACAGCGCAAAAACTAATGGGCCGCCTAGTCCAGAATAAACTGCAACAATGGATTGATGAAAAGAATATTCTGTCTTCATACCAAGCAGGGTTTCGCCCTTTAACTAGTAGCGTTGATCAAGTTCTCCACTTTCTAACCATCTACTGGAGAAACGTTACTCTAAAGAAGGGGACATTGTATGCAGTTTGTGTGGACCTAAAAGACGCTTTCGATCTGGTCCCCAGAGAGAAACTCTGGCAGACTCTAGCGGATGCAGGCCTAAGCCAGGAACTCCTTACACTCCTTGTTCGTCTCCACGAAAATAATTTTGCAAGAATCAGATGGGGCAAGCAAGGAGAAGTAACTGATCCCTTTCCGATAGAACGTGGGGTGAGACAAGGGTGCGTCCTAGCGCCGACTCTCTTCTCAATTTATATAAATGGGATTGTCGAACACTTACAGAATATTGTTAGTGACGCCCCAGTAATTGCAGGCTCCCGTGTCCCCGTCCTCATGTTCGCGGACGACACCCTTTTACTTTCTCGCACCCCCAGCGGTCTCCAAAAAGTGGTTGATGCCTTTGGTGTATTCTGTGATGGTAGGGGCCTTGAACTGAATACCACCAAAACCAAATTCATGTGCCTTAACCAGCAGTCCACCTTTAAAGGTGTAATAAAATATAAAGGTACTCCCCTAGAAAGGGTGGACTCTTTTTCTTACCTAGGCATCATCCTACAGGAAAATATGAGCTGGAAATCGCACATCAATACAACCATACTAAAGTTTAGGCAGTTAGCAGGTGCAATTGCCCTAAAACATCGAACCTCGCTAACTAAGCCGGTAAACTGTGCACTGGAAATTTACACCATGAAAGTACTAGGGGCTTGTTTATATGGATCTGAATTATGGGGATTCTCAAACCTGAGAGAACTGGGCCGTGCAGAAAACAGGTTTCTGCGAGGGCTTGTGATGGTCCCACAAAGCACACCCACAACTCCACTAAAATTGGACCTCGGTAGAAAAAGTATAGAGGACATAGCTAGGCTGCGGCCTCTCCTATACTGGAGACGGCTCATGGTGACCCCAGAACTAAGCCACTATGCGGCGGCCTTGATGGACGTCATTAAGTTCGATCGTTTCCATAGTATCCCATGGCTAAAGGAACTCCGGGGACTCCTTGTAAAACTGAAATTGGAATATCTATGGGATACTAAAGATGTGGCCAGCTTCCCCACGAAAGCAAAGCTGAAAGAACTATATTGGGAAATGGTGTACCTTACAATGTCTTGTGATGGTTCAAGTTCAAGTTTAACAACTCGCTTCTTGGATATAAAAATGTACCCTTCATGCGAACCTTTCTGGGACGTTATTGAACGACCATATAACAGAAAATTATATTTTCAATTTCGCATAGGTACACTTCCGGTGAATGCCTTTAAGAATCATTGGTCCCCAGCTTGGGACGAACATTGTCACCATTGCAATGAACAAACTGAGCACATTTCCCATTTGTTGTTCTGTTGTCCACTGTATTCGATCCCTAGGCGTAAATGGCTAAAACCAGTGTGCTTAAATATGGGAACTCGCAGCCAATCTGTAGCCCTTAGGATACTTGTATCTGATTGTTCCACTGTGTTTGTGGTTGGTGTAGCAAAATTTTTGGCCTGGGCATGGTCAATTCGCACTCGTTCATTAATGGCAATTACATCCCAATGAATAATGTACACTATTAATTCTGTACTTTGCCACATGAATTATCATACTCTAAATTTTAAGATCTACATTTTATATGATTCGTGACAATGCTTTGTATTTTACTATGTATTTATTCGACAATCTACGTTTAATATGCATTTTAGAAAGTATTTTATGTGTAGTATTTATTGTATTAGAGTTAGGTGAATGCTTTTATGACAAATGTTGAATAAAGCTTTAAAACTGAACTGTATACTAAACCTCTATGTGGGCAGGGTGTGGGGGAGGGGTGAGTGAAAGTGTGAAAGTGGTTAAAACGAACTCTATGATATGCTGGACAATTTTAATGTTGCATTCATAGTCAAGGATTACAAAATATACCTAAGACAGACGGCGATTCAATCTGTCAAAGCAATAGGAAGGAACACACAAATACTTCAAAGAAATCAGGTAAGTAGCATAAAATACAGTGGTCTCCAGGGGGAAACCAAAGCATATACTAAAAATGTGGAATGTGAACTGCAAAGGAGAACAGGACTTGGACCAGAAGACCCAGAGGAGCCGGGGACACAAAGAGCCACCAACGGTAAGTACCCAGGAACACCCCCAAGGTAAGTACTCAGGAACCCTACTGAAACTGTGTGCAGAGTGGAGTCCCTGGGGGGAGTCAATGGACAAGTTGCGGTTGCAGTTTTGAAGAAGGAGGACCCTTCCCAGAGAACCCTGAAGAAATCCTTTTGAAGACAGAAGGTTGAAGACTCACCCCACCCTAGGAAACCAGGTTACCTACACCAGGGAAGCCAGGTGCATAGGGCTGAAGTGAAGTCTGAACCTGCAGTTGACAGAAATGGGAGACTTAGAAGAAGATGCCCCTCGCTAAGATCTCGAAGGAATCTGGTGAAATCCAAGGGTGGATTCTGGAAGTGAAGAACTTCCAAGCAGAGAGCAGAGTCTATGTCACTCAGAGGTGACCAGGAGGAGCGGTGGTACAATACCCACTGATGTCTGGAGGTTCTGAAGAATCAACGGTGACCTTATTGCTGCAGCTGTGAGGACCAGGCGATGCTGAGCAAGACCAGGAGCTGTTGACAAGCTGTCCCATATTGGATATCGGTGGTTAGGTGGTCGGTGTCTGGCCGGAGCACCAACAAGCCTTGGTAGCTGCAACTGGCATGGAAGATGAAAAAGGATGAAACGTTGGGACCAGCAAGGTCCAAGGGACTCACCAACAACAGGGGAGTTGGAGAAGGCCCTGAGCAAGCAGGTGAGCCAACTCAAGCAGTAGAAGACCCACAAGCCAAAGACACAGGAGTCACAAACGGGTCTCAAGCAGCTCACCAAAGATGAAGGCTCAGGGTGCAAAGGATGTGGTGAGGACACTGATCTTGGAAGGAAGAGATGCTGGTGACTTGAGCGTCTTGTAGCCTGAAGATCTCTGGAGTGCAGAGCCAACAAGCCTTGGCGACGTGGTGCACAGGGGTTTGGTCCCAGCGGTTTCATTGAGGAATACTGGCCTCAAGATTGCAGAGAGGACAAGTCAGTCCTTGAGGGAGTTGCAGAACGACCACCTCTGTTACTGAGCCTTGGAAAGCCTGTAGGATGACAGGAGCAGCAGACCAGTCATCTTCATTGCCATGCCTGCACATGCAGGGGAGTGCCTCCTTCATTCCAAGTGAGATTTCTTTGGTTGTCCTTGATGTCGACTAGTCTGTTGAAGAACCTGCAAGAAGCACGGACACAGATGATGAAGAAGACTGGAAGAACAGCAGGAGCAGCAGGAGTCTTCCTTGGCGCAGTCTTGGTTCCAGTCAAAGCCCAACGAAGTCCAAGTGTCCAGACAAGTGAAGAGCCATGTAGTTTCAGGGATGAGTCTTGTCCCACAACGAATCCCAGGACCCACCCACAGGTAAGCCCTTAAGTACCCTAAGGAATGTCTTGGAACAACTCGGGGGTCCTTCCCAGAGGAGAGGCTGGACAGAGGTGAGGATACTCCTGTGTCCCTTGCCCAGTTTTGTGCCGGAGCCAAGGTCTCCCTGAACTGGCTCAAACTGGAGTAAGCAAGGAGGGCACCAAATGTTCCCTTCAAAGCAGTTGGTCGGCTGGCAAGCGCCATCACCCCAGCCCAATGCACTAAGTCCTGTCTGGGAGGTGGTCAGACCTCCCTGGGACAGGAAACCTATTATTCTACCTTCCCCTGCTCAAGCTCAGCTCAGCAGCAGGCGGACAGAATCGTGTCTGTGGTCTGCACCAGCACTAGCTTGCTGGCAGCCCCTGGATAGCTGTTACAGGAGGTACGGGGGTCGCCAAATGAGCCGCCCAGTACATAGGATCATACTTCCAACACTGGAACTGGTGTTAGGGTAAGATTCCAACATGTTTGATACCAATAATGACCAGGTTTGGTGCAGCCAAATATAGTTAGACATCTTGTAATGATTGTATTAAAATTGCTAGCCACACTTACAAAGTCTGAAGCATTGGCTTTGGGGTTTGTAAGGGTGTCCTGCTCATGCAAGGACACCCTCACACTTATGACCAAGCACCCTGCCCTCTGGGCTGAAGAGCTTGCCATAGGGGTGACTTATAGCAGTGACCTCGGACATAAGGATGCTTGTTTCCAGTCCAGGAAAGACCTGGCCTGGCAGTTCGTGCTGGGCTGTTCCCATTGGGCTCAGGGTCAAGACTGTTTTGCATATGGCTGGGTCCAAACTGGAATGGCATGGCGAGTAAAAAAAAGATTGTTTTCGGCCCAGATCTCTGTACTGGGGTAAATGTATGACATTGTTTTGCATTCTGTCCATCAATTGCTCTTATTGCATTTGTCACCGTAAGTGGGACGGGTATGCCCAGACGTGGGTCCCGTGCTCTCGATGCCACTGGAGTTAAGCTATCCTGGCTGATGAGGGCTGAAAACCCGTCCTAGGATGCTCGTTTCCAGTCCAGGGAGGACCTGGCCTTGCACTATGGGTTGGACTGTTCCCGCTGGGCGCAGGGTCAAGACTGATTTGCATATGGCTGGGTCCCAACTGGAATGGCATGGTGAGCAAAATAAACCGATGGATTTAGGCCCAGATCTCTGTACTAGGGTGAATGTATGACATTGTTGTGCATTCTGTCCATCAATTGTTAATTTTGCATTTGCATCTAATGGTGACTGGACTTTGGAACGATGCGTGTAGTTTTGTTTTTAAGTAGCTCAGAAGGGAATGCAGCTGAACAAGTTTGAAGGAGGCAAAGCAGAGCGTGGACAACAATAGAGGACTGGACATCTGAATTTTTCGTTTATGTGAGTGTAAAACCGCTCAGGTAGATTTCGGTGGATTGACCCGCGTCAGAGATTTAGATCAAGAATAAGTGAGGACCAGAAAGCGGCATGAGGAAGTCTTACATGGCCTTATGGCTGCAGGAGACCACGCTAACACATCTGGTGAATCTGCACACATGTCCAGCATGGTGGATCTGCCCTTTTTGGGGAACATCACCAAGCCAGAGTTGGGGGACAAGGCCAAGGGAAATGTGAAGCAAGGAGAAGAATATTGGGCCAGCAACAGGGAGCTTTGTCATGAAGTGTTTTGTAAATTTCAGCTCTGCTGCTGAATTTGTGGGGCGGCCTACCCAGCTAGTGTGTCCAGCAGCTCTGCTGGATCTGGTGAGGCAGCAAGGATGCAGGCAAGGAAAGACTCCTATTCCTGTGTTGAATTTGGGGCAATAGTTACACTTTTATCCTGAGAGGGAGTTGACTGCCATTGAACAATGAATTTCATTCATATTTTTGGGCTGAATTATGGGGATGCTAGGGTTCCGAGGTGGACTGAAAGCGGAAGTCTGCTCGGGCTAGCAGGAAGTAGAAGACAAGAACTTTAGAAGGGAAGTGGAGGATGGTATGGTCATGGTACCTTTGATGATGGATCCTTTTATAGTGTCCCTATGGGAAAAGATTTTGTTGCACAGAAAGACAGCATAGTCCAAAATACAATAGTGATCAGGCAGTAGAGACAGTAGGGGACTGTGGTATGGGTGCAGAAATAACCAGTTTTGAAATCAAGACAGATGTCTGGCTCCTTTCAGAGCACAAACAGGATTTTAAGTTATTGCAAGTGCAGCTTGTGGATAAAGCAATGCCAATGGGGTGCCAGGTTTGAGGGCTCAGTCCCTTTTGCAGTGGATATAAATCCGGGCCATGGATCGATGAGGCTCTCTCATGGCTTTTTGTGACCAGGCTGGGCCTGGCAGGGGAGTGTGGGAGGCGCTGAGGGTCTTGAAAGGATGAAAGTCGGGAGCAGTGGGAAGGTGATGTCCAGGTCTGAAAGTGGTTCATCTTTAGGAAAGCAGCATGGCTTACTTTCAGGAAAGGTGTTGCTTAAGGAATGAAAAGGGATTTTAGAGACATTATGGGTCTGGGCAACACCAGGTCTAGTATGAACGGAGTTGGCACCTGGGAGTGTTTGGAGGGGGCACTAGGGCTCATACTGTAAAGATGGTCAGGAGTAAGGGGCCTACTGAAATGAGGATATTAGTAAACTTGAAGGGATTTGCTGGGGAAATGGCCTTTACAACGCAGGCTGAGCCACACATGCCGTTTCTACGCAAGCAGAATAACGCTTTGTTAAATAATCCACAGGAACTGGTTCAGGAATAAGTTGATTTAATGAGCAGCACAGCAACATGTACATCAGTCTCTTGGATCCAGGAACAGTGCAACTGACCAGGAACCAAGCACCTAGTGGTGTTCTAAGAACACTTAAAGAATAACATGCAGGAATTAAAGGTACAGGGAATATGCAAAGGAATGAGATGTAACACATCTCCTTTCAATACAAAAAGGAAAAACAAAATAGGGTTAAGAAACATAATCATCAAATTTAACAGGAAACAATCTAGAACGATCAGAAGACTTAACTCTTGAGGCAATCGAACTACCAGAAACTATTGGAGAAGATGGAAGAGAAGCTTGCTGCACAGTGGGGCATCTTGCAACACGCTTAATGTTCCATAGTCTGCCATCCTGGGTAATTACACTATTGCTAAAAACTTTAACAAGTTTCATTGGCTTACTAAACTTATCGGAACATTTTGAAATTAGACCAGGTTTTTTAATCCTTACAACATCTCCCACAGAAAAATAAACTCCACCTCTGTGCTGCAACCATCAATCAGTCCAAGGTCACCCTCGTCGCCAATTTTGTTAAATAATCCACAGGAACTGGTTCAGGAATAAGTTGATTTAATGAGCAGCACAGCAACATGTACATCAGTCTCTTGGATCCAGGAACAGTGCAACTGACCAGGAACCAAGCACCTAGTGGTGTTCTAAGAACACTTAAAGAATAACATGCAGGAATTAAAGGTACAGGGAATATGCAAAGGAATGAGATGTAACACGCTTGTCTAAACCACGCAAGGTTTAGAGCTCAGGGCGGGGGGGGGGGGGGGGTTGGGGTTGGGGTAGTTAATTGGCATGGGGCAGGGTTTCTTGGTCCAGGGTAGTTTTAAGGGCTGGAGCGGGGGCCAGGTTTTAAAGCTCAAGGCATGGGGGAAGGGGCAGTTTTAAGGGGTGGGGCCAGGTTTAGTGCTGAGGGCGGGGAGGGCTGAGGGGGTCAGGGTTGTTTTTTTGGTAGGGGCCAGGGTTTTAGGCCTCATGGTGGGGGAAGGGGCAATTTTCAGGGCTCGGGTCAAGTTTAGAGCTCGGGTCAGGTTTAGGGCTCAGGGCAGGGGGTACTGGGGTCTTGGGTAGTTTTTTTGGTGAGGGGCCAAGTGTTTGTGCTCAGGGTGAGGATTCAGGGTAGTTTTAAGGGCTAGGGTGGGGTAGATTGTAGGGCTGGGGTTTCGGGTGTTAGGGTGCAGGTCAGGGAATGCTGGGGTGTGCACTTTATCAGGCACATCCAGTTAGCAATCATGCCTTTACAACAAAATTTGGTGTAATGGAATGCAGGGTAAAGACGCAGTCGTGGTTCAGACTGCGTTGTATGGGCATGCGTGGATGTATCCTACAACTGATTCGCTGCATTATTCCTAGAGAGATTAAATATGAAGAATGTGGGTTACATAGTCATAGTCATAAGTTCTTATATAGCGCACGATTCACCAGAAAGGTCTCAAGGCGCTTGAGCATGGGCCGGTGATGCCCACTTTTGGGGGGGGATGATCGTATCTGTTGGAGTTGGAAGGGGTAGTCTAACAGTGTTGAGACATGCAAGTATGGTTTGCTCTTATAAAGTTTGGTTGACTCGGAGTGGTGCAGTCAAATTCTTTCAGTGTTTGTGGGCCTGAAAGGCGCCTTGTGGGAGGTTTCTTTTGGGTGTGTGGAGTTAAGATGCTGGAGGATCTGCAGGGTTGGCCCTTTTTTCCTGGATGGCCATCCGGCTTGAGCAGGGGATTGAGAAGGGTGTGAGCTCTCCGCTTTGATTGACAGCTAGTTGAGAAGATAATAAGGGCTGAGACTAAAGCAGCATCCTATACACAGCTTTCGATTGTGGCATCTCGCCCAAACCGCTGTGCTGGAGTTTTACGAACTTTAAAAACACCAGAAATCCCCTCAAGGGTTTGCAACTCAAGGATGTGGCAGAGGAGAAGATCTGAGTAAAAGGAGAGGGCCTGCGGGCTCTGTGGCTTTTGGGGGCGAGTGACATTATGACTAAGAAGCTTGTGGACTAGTTTAACGTGGGGTCGAGGAAGTCAGGCGGATGTTGTCACTGTTTCTGTTTTCTGTCAAAACATTTGTGTAGGTGGAAGGAGAAGGATAGAGTTTTCTACACCCCCTTATATGTAGAGGACAGTAAACAAGATAGTCAGTCCAGACACAGAGATAAATCTCCGTAGCAGGCACAGAACCCACTGAACTGTTTTCGGCTGTCAGATGCAGTAGGGCTCACTCGAACTTTAGTTTTCTGTAATTAGTACAAATAATTGGGTGTGCTATGTGTATATATAGGGGAGGAACAGTGGAGCTCAGAGTGTGAGCAAGGCAGGGGGGATCCTGTCGAAACGCGTTACAGCACGAAAATAAATAAATAACTTACTTGAAACTGAATCTGCGTCGTCAGTGTCTAGTTTTTGAAGCAAGAAACACTGGAGTTTGATGTGGATATATATATATATATAGATGGCGTTTTGATATTATTCAAAACACACTTTGGAGGAGAGGTGGTCTGCGGCCCGCTTGTGACCGCGACTAGAAGCGGTCGGGTTTCTTCTGATATATATATATATATATATAATCACAGCACTCCGTCACTCCTCAGCATGCACGCTGTCTGATTGTTCACCTTGTAAAGTAAGCACTGGCAAAGCCAATGGGTCTGGGTTTAATGCATCATCACATTCAGGGTTAAGACATTAGTTGGAGTGAGAGACACAGGAGTGGGCCTACAGGAGTAGAGAGAGGGGGCTATAGTTGTGAAGTAGTTCCTCATGCAGTTCTATGCAAGTAGTCAATTGTCAGTGGAGAAATAAATTCGAGCAGCAAATAGCATTAGGTGAGAGATGAATACTCCACTGGGCTGAGCGAAGATGTGATTGGCGAGCCAATGGCTGAAAACGGCACGTCAAAGATAGCCAGTAGTTGAAAGGGGCAGACCCAAAGCCACCTCTGTGTAAGTTGTTAACCATAGGTCTGTTTGACAGCTTTCTGTCAAACCACAGACCTAAAAAAAAACACAGAAGTTATGTAGATTCGTAGGCCAGGAAGTAGTAGAGGAGAATGGAATTGAGAGTGGTGGGGGAGTGTGTGGAACGCCATATTGTCCGTCTGCCGATATACAACCTAACCTGCTAGGTGTCCTCAATGGCCAGTGAAGACACAAGCAGGCTGGAAGGACTTGGGTACCAAAAATGGAGCTGCACCTTCTCCTGCAATGATGGAGGGCAGAGGAAGCTCCCTAGGAACCTCCCCACACTCAGGTGACCTCACACACATTCTTCAAGGGCTAGGAAGCTAGGGCGACCCTGTCAGCCCAGCTGGAGAGAAAGACACCAGTGAGCTGCACTGAAATTGTACGAGTCTCACTCGACAGAGGCTTCACACTACTTATAGTGCAACCCTAGCTCGGCGTGGCACTTTACAACAGAGCTGAACTCGTACACAGTCTTTCTTTTTAAGAACAGCGAGGTTAAGGGCCCGCTTTACGGCTGGCGGTTTACTCCTTCAAAAATGTGATGGCTACCCCGTCTGCCTTTCCACAAGTGCTCTATAGCCGATGGAACATGAAATAAGGTGGACAGGATATCCGTCACGTTTGTCACTGAGTAACCCACCCTGCAAATTCTAAATCAGCCCCTAAGCAATTTGCTCAGAATCCGAGGACGATGAGCCAAGGCCTGAGGTTGGGATTTGACCTCATGTTCAAAGGTCAGCAACTTGAGCCACTAGGTCACACCCCCTCCTCTTTAGCTGCTTGAGAAGTGTATAAAGATGACCCGTGGTCCAGGAAAGGTGGGGTGTAATTTACATATCTCCTTTACAATTTAGGGCCTTTTTAATATCACTCAGCAACATGCAAGATCCAAACACCTTGTTACAGCCAAACAATTGCCCATATTATGCTTAACAAAACACAACCAATGGTATACTAAACGACCTATAGCCTTTTACGCAAAAAATCTAAAAAGAATCTCATCATTCAGTGCTTAGTTTGAGCCGTGGTTTCGGGTGCTCAGTACTGGCACTTAATTGCTAATACCGGTGGCGCTTGTGACAGTCTTCCACAAGGTGGCGCTGTCTGGATAATTTAGAGAGCACCACAACAACAGTTAATTATTACTTCAATATACATTAAAAATGACTATTACCTGCTGCCCATGCCATTCTTATAGCTTTGGGGACCTGAATTGTTACCCTTGTAGGCGTGTGATAGTTGGGTTGTTGCTGCATGGCATGCTGCAATGTATGGTGCAGGCTGCACCATACCTCCTGAAGCGAGCCCTGGCACATTTTTTTAAACAAATTAAGCACTGTCATCGTCTATTGGAGAAGATTCCTAAAGGCTGATAACCACATATCTCAAGCATTACTCATTGTGAGACAGGCACATTTTAAGGCCAGGGCGAGCTCTGACTGACACCACTCTGGGTATCACAACTAGCAAGAAGGGCTAGAACCTGGATTCTAAATAGGAATAAGTTACAGAGCGGTCCTTTCTGCAGAGGAACTTGGTGGAGCTGTGAGGGCTTCTGTAATCCATTCTACTACAAGCAGAGCTCCTTACAGACCCCTTGTGTGAGTCGATAAAAGAAGTTGCATTGGACACTTCAGAGTGCTGTCTGACTACTTTTGTAAAGTATATAAGGGGCATATTATCAAGCACAGCGTTAACATTATCGCTGCTTTAGCGGCAGAAAACTGCAGCTAAATCAGCGATAATGGGCTTGATAATACGCCGTAGAAAATTCCCATAGAAGTCAATGTTCACACCAGAACATGGGATTCTATGGGAATTCACAAGGGCGTATTATCAAGCCCATTATCGCAGTTTTAGCAGCAGTTTTCTGCCACTAAAGCAGCGATAATGTTAACGCCGTTTCTTGATAATATGCCCCTAACTTCTTTAGTGAGGTCGAGTTATCATTTAATTTTTTATTTATTGTACTTTCTATTTTACCACGACTCATGCCACTTCAAGTGTTGTCTCTGATGTTAAGGGTTATATGAAATTACTTCTGTGTTGGCGTCAAATATGCAGATTACTTGTTATTCCTAAGAATTTTCAAAACTTGTTTCAAACTCTGTTGTAGGAAATGCATTATTGGAACAGACAAACTACAGTGCTCTGACATGATTAAACTGTGATCAACTGGGAAAACACAACATTTTGCAGGTGATCCATCTCTTAATAGCGTTCAACCATAATCAGTTTACCGTCTCAACTCTTGGCAGTGGAAGGATGAAGAGCGGACTCCAGTGAATGACAGACTCTGGAATGGTAAGTAATCTGGAAAGAACATTGATCTTTTCGGGGGAGGGCGGTCTCCATTCAGGGTTGTATTTTAGGTCTCTCCGAAGACAACGAGACAGATTGTTTGTTTACAGTGGGCTTAGAGCCTAACCATTGCTATCCATTGGTTGGCTTTATTGTCTCTCTCCTTTTCTTGCTTCGAGTCATTTGATTGTAGGGGTTTTCCTTCCTCGCCTCTGGTTATCCTTACCATGGATCATGGACGCATTACTGTGTCCTTCCACTGCTTGCTTTTTCGGGTGCTACTTTTTTCTTTTCATTTAAGCACTCTATAAGAGTACATGTGTTTTCCAACTGTCTCCCTCGTGTGCTCCTCTCACCCCTCCACATCACTCCATGGCCCACATGCATCATTGTGTCATTTTGCATTTCTTAATTTGCGAAAATTAAGGAATCGCAAATTAAGAAGTGCAAAATGCTATGCATCATTTTTTTCGGTATTTCTTTGTGATTCGGTAAAAATCGCAATTTTTACCGAATCCCAAAGAAATACCGAATTCTTAAGTTAATTTTCGCAATTCCCATTGATTCCTATGGGCCAAAAGGCCCATAGGAGTCAATGCAAATTGCGAGTGGCACTTAGAAAATTTCATGGGTGCAGGGGGGGGTCCAAAGGACCCCCCCATGCACCCCTGAAATGTATTTTTCGCATCATGTTTCACACACACATGTCCTAAGGACATGTGTGTGTGAAACATGAATGTTGAAAAAAAAACATTTAAAGAATTTTAAACACTTTTTCCAAATTTACCGAGTGGTTCAACCACTCGGTAAATTTGGAACCCTAATTGCGAATTTCCACTTGTCAAAGTAATGATGCATTGCTTTTAAGAAGTCGCACATCTGCGACTTCTTAAAAGCACCCGCAATTTTAGAACTCGCAACAATGTTGCGAATTCTAAAATTGCTTCATGCATCCCAAAAAGCACTTTTGCATTCGCAAACGGCCGATTTTAAGTAATCGCACCGTTTGCGACTACAAAAATGCTTGATGCATGTGGGCCCATGTTCCTCCCTCACACCTGTGTGCTTCTACCCGAACTATCCACTCATTGCCTTCTGGACTGCATGCTTTTTTCCTGTAAGGTCCTGGTTGCTGTCTTTGGTTTGAACCTCCCCCCCCCCCCCACACACACACACCTATGCCCCATTTTGCTTCCACCTGTGTGTTGCTTCCCCTCAGTGCTGCTTTCCTCAACCTTTTTTTAATTATAAAAAAAATGCTTTTGCATTTTTTTTCTTTACAAATCCAAGACAGCCTGTTAAACAATTAAAATCTTGAACACAAGGAATGCTTTGCCACATTGCTAAAACCATTGGCAAAGGTACTAAGTCCCAAAGTCATGACGATTGCTTGCCAATGCTTGTTTCTGGTCGCACTGGAGGGTGGCCATCCGTCACGTTTCTAGCCATAGGCTTTTCCTAGAAAGAAAAAATGCACACTAAAAAAAGTCAAATCCAGATAAATTACAATGCTCTCCACACCAGCGTGATTTCCACTTGATCAAAGAGACACTGTGACTGGCAAACTACTTTACTAACCACTTGGTTGGAGCACAGAGATCAAAGTACCAGACCCATAAGAATCTTTTGCACTATTGCAACTTGTGGTCAACAGACTTTTTTCCATTCAAGGATTAATAATATTCATAGATTGCATGCACACACAGGATATCTAGGGCCAGCAACAAAATATTTTCAATTGAATACCAACTAACCTTCAAATTGCATTTCCACTCCCTCCATTGTCCTGTTGCCACCCCCCCCCAGTTCCTTCCCTCCCACCGTGTTGTTAGGCCACCAATAAAAACAAGCCTTAGAAAACCCAATAGGCCTCGCCTACGCAAGCCCTGTTGACTTTGTCAATGTCTTTTAACTATGTTGTACAGATGCACGAATGAAAGAGAAAAAAATCTGTGTTACACGGCCTACGCTTCCGTGTCATAACGCTTTTTTCATAGGGATAGAATGCAGCGCAGTACTATTTTATCATAACTTTAAACCATGCTGCACTGCCGTCGCACTGTTGTACAAAATGGCTAAGAGACATTGACACAGCCAATAACTCTTGCATAGGCAAGACTATTGGCTTTGCTAGTGTTTGTTGTCTTTTGCTCTGGCTCCAAGTCCAATAGTGAAAAATAAGTCCTGGGGGGAGATGAGCAAAAAAGTCACGCAACCCACTGAGGCCATTGCGACGCTGTGCTGCGTTGCGCAACAGGGAGGGAGCAGGAGAGCACCATAACTTCAGAGATATGACCGTGTGCCATGCACACAGATTAGCGCCATAGCGCTAGGGTGTGTGCATGTGTCTAGCATAGGTTTTGTACAGGAAGGCTACCCTTCCTGTAAAAAAACACTATTCCTAGCCACGATGGAAAGCTTTTCCCACTTTGCACGCGTGCTGCACGCATGCAAAGTTGGAAGAGCACAGAGAAATGAAAGCATTTCTCCTGTTAGCGCATCCTTTGAAGGGGCTTTAACTTTTGGTGCAAAACTATGTCTACAAATCTTTGTAAATATGGTTTTGCGCCAAAAGGCATATGTGGTTGCCTGGGAATGCTCATGTTCCACCCATGTAACTGACCCCACCGACCTCAAAAACTACCGCCCCATCTTGCTGCTCCCGTTTCCTGCAAAAGTCATCGAGAAGACCGTCAACAATCAGCTGACCGCCTTCCTCGAGACGAACGGATCCCTCGACCCCTCGCAGTCTGGCTTCCGGGCCAACCACAGCACCGAGACCGCCCTGATCGCAGTCACTGATGACATCCGAGCGCTGCTCGACAACGGAGAAACAGCGGCCCTCATCCTCCTCGACCTCTCTGCGGCCTTCGACACTGTCTGCCATCGTACCCTAGTACAACGCCTCAGCAACGTCGGAGTCCAGGAGAAGGCACTGGAGTGGATCATCTCCTTCCTCGCCAGAAGGACACAGAGAGTCCGCCTCCCTCCGTTCAGATCTGAAGCCACCGAAGTCATCTGCGGCGTCCCTCAAGGCTCCTCGCTCAGTCCAACCCTCTTCAACATCTACATGAGCCCCCTCGCAGACATCGCACGCCAGCACAACCTCAACATCATCTCCTACGCCGACGACACCCAGCTGATCCTCTCCCTTACCAACGACCCCGCCACCGCCAGAGCCAACCTTCACGAAGGGATGAAAGAGGTAGCCGAATGGATGAAGAACAGCCGCCTGAAACTGAACTCAGATAAGACGGAAGTCCTCATCCTGGGATCCTCACCCGCCGCTTGGGACGACTCCTGGTGGCCCCCCGCCCTAGGCAGCGCACCCAAACCAACAGACCGCGCACGCAACCTGGGCTTCATCCTGGACTCCTCCCTCTTCATGACCAGACAAGTCAACGCCGTCTCCTCGCCGTGCTTCAACATCCTGCGCATGCTACGTAAGATCTGCCGGTGGATCCCCACCGAGACCAGGAAGACGGTCACCCAGGCCCTCGTCACCAGCCGTCTGGACTACGGAAACACCCTCTACGCCGGAACCACCGCCAAACTCCAGAAGAGACTCCAGCGGATCCAGAACGCCTCAGCACGACTCATCCTGGACATCCCCCGCCGCAGCCACATCTCCGGACACCTGAGAGACCTGCACTGGCTCCCGGTCAACAAGAGAATCACCTTCCGTCTCCTCACCCACGCACACAAAGCCCTACACAGCCAAGGCCCAGGATACCTCAACAGCCGCCTCAACTTCTACGCTCCCAACCGCCAGCTTCGATCGACCAGCCACGCCCTCGCCGCCGTCCCCCGCATCCGTAGAGCCACCACAGGGGGACGGTCCTTCTCCTACCTCGCCGCCAAGACATGGAACACCCTCCCGACCCACCTCCGCCTGACCCAGGAGCACCTCGCCTTCAGGAAGCAACTCAAGACCTGGTTGTTCGAGCAGTAGCAGATCCCCCTCCCCCTCCCCCAGCGCCTTGAGACCCACTGGGTAAGTAGTGCGCTATATAAATGCAATGATTGATTGATTGACAGTGCTCTGACATGCTTAAACTGTGAACAACAGGGAAAACACAACATTTTGCAGGTGATCCATCTCTTAGTAGGGCTCAACCATAATCAGTTTATCGTCTCAACTCCTGGCATTGGAAGGATGAAGAGCGGACTCCAGTGAATGACAGACTCTCGAATGGTAAGTAATCTGGAAAGAACATTGATCTTTTCGGGGGAGGGTGGTCTCCATTCAGGGTTGTATTTTAGGTCTCTCCGAAGATAACAACGAGACAGATTGTTTGTTTACAGTGGGCTTAGGGCCCAACCATTGCTATCCATTGGTTGGCTTTATTGTCTCTCTCCTTTTCTTGCTTCGAGTCATTTGATTGTGGGGGTTTTCCTTCCTCGCCTCTGGTTATCAGTTTCCTTCCACTGCTTGCTTTTTGGGTGCTACTATTTTTTTTTATTTTCATTTAAGCACTCTATAAGAGTAAATGTGTTTTCCAACTGTCTCCCTCGTGTGCTCCTCTCACCCCTCCACATCACTCCATGTCCCTCCCTCACACCTGTGTGCTTCTACCCGAACTATCCACTCATTGCCTTCTTGACTGCATGCTTTTTTCCTGTAAAGTCCTGGTTGCTGTCTTTGGTTTGAACCTTTATCCCCCCCCCCCCCCCACACACACACACACACACCTATGCCCCCATTTTTCACCTGTGTGGTGCTTCCCCTCAGTGCTGCTTTCCTCAACCATTTTTTTAATTATAAAAAAAATGCTTTTGCATTTTTTTTCTTTACCAATCCAAGACAACCTGTTAAACAAATAAAATCTTCAACACAAGGAATGCTTTGCCGCATTGCTAAAACCATTGGCAAAGGTACTAAGTCCCAAAGTCATAACGATTGATTGCCAATGCTTGTTTCTGGTCGCACTGCAGGGTGGCCATCCGTCACGTTTCTAGCCATAGGCTTTTGCTTGAAAGAAAAAAATGCACACTAAAAAAAGTCAACTCCAGATAAATGACAATGCTCTCCACACCAGCGTGATTTCCACTTGATCAAAGAGACACTGTGACTGGCAAACTACTTTACTAACCACTTGGTTTGAGCACAGAGATCAAAGTACCAGACCCATAAGAATCTTTTGCACTATTGGCTTTGCTAGTGTTTGTTGTCTTTTGCTCTGGCTCCAAGTCCAATAGTGAAAAATAAGTCCTGGGGGGAGATGAGCAAAAAAGTCACGCAACCCACTGAGGCCATTGCGACGCTGTGCTGCGTTGCGCAACAGGGAGGAAGCAGGAGAGCACCATAACTTCAGAGGTATGGCCGTGTGCGCTAGGGTGTGTGCATGTGTCTAGCATAGGTTTTGTACAGGAAGGCTACCCTTCCTGTAAAAAAACACTATTCCTAGCCACGATGGAAAGCTTTTCCCACTTTGCACGTGTGCTGCACGCATGCAAAGTTGGAAGAGCACAGAGAAATGAAAGCATTTCTCCTGTTAGCGCATCCTTTGAAGAGGCGTTAACTTTTGGTGCAAAACTATGTCTACAAATCTTTGTAAATTTGGTTTTGCGCCAAAAGGCATATGTGGTTGCCTGGGAATGCGCAAGTTCCACCCATGTAACGCCCCCTCGGTGCTAAGCAACGCAAAGCAATGCCGCGCGCTACTTTGCGGCTGCTTTCCAGTGAAAGCAAGTGTTGCGCTGGGAAGTAAATAGCAAAAAAAAAAAAAAACATTTTGCGCTAGTTAGCTTCACTTTTGTGACACCAACCCAGCGCAAAATGTTTGTAAATCTCCCCCCTAGTTTCCAAACAGAGAGCTGATGCCGACCAGCTTTTCACACCAGCACAAATTAAGCACAGTGTGCTGCGACGGCTCACAGCCACCTCCGTAGGGAGCGCCTGTGCCCGCTCCACAGCCCTCTAGTGGAGTTGTGTCACTACCTGCTCCAAGGGCGCGTGCTCACCTTGCAGCGCTGATGACAGCACGCGGGAGGAACCACAGCCAGAGTAAATGCTGACTTAAGCTCCGTGCGTTGCACTCTGTTTGTGTCTGGTCTACAAAGTAGGCATATTAATAATTTATATTAGGCTGCCCGGGGCGCTCTCTCGATGCTGCTTCCGTTCAGTCAGTGGCTGTGAAGAACAGTCACTGCAGACGTGTGGCGAGGTTTCTGTGGGCTCTAATGCAAGCAAGAACATGAAGTGGCACCCGACTGCTCGTTGGATGCTACTCTGATACTGAGGTCCACCTCGCACTCCTGGACCCCAGTGCCACTGCACCTGCTGCACTCATGACAGCTGCGCCAAGCCCACCATTCGCCGTGCCTAGCTTTCACTGCGCACCCGTGTGGTTGCAAGTGAATACTGCATGACAGAGAAGAGTACAGCGCCTTCAGTGCAGTGTATCGACAACCGTGCCACAGGACAAGGTCCGTGGGTGCAGTTTATTAATACGTCGTCAAACACGGCCTAGTCTCTAAAAAAACACCTGGGCGCGCGCTTTCCACTGGACAGACACCACAATGGGTGTGACAGAGCCCACAGCCACCGGGAGCGCATGCAGTTTATATCTACCTCTGGTGATGCGTCCAATGCCTGTGTTTGGAAGGGGGGAGGTGGACCACTGCTTCCCGATAAGGTACGTCTGTTAGTACCCAACAAGAAGTCAGGTGGCACATTTCCTTGCTTGCTAGGGCCAACAGAACACTCGCCACACGTCTGCAGTGGCTGTTCCTTCGCAGCCATGAATTGAACGGAAGAAACGCCGAAGGAGAAAACTGGGCAACTTAAAATAAAGTAGACCAACTGGGCAACTTAAAATAAAGTAGACCAGACACCAACAGGGTGGAAAACACGGAGCTTAAGTTTTCTCCCGCGTGCTGTCATCAGCTCTGCAAAGTGAGCACGCGCTCTTGGGGCAGATAGAGACACCTCATCCAGAGGGCTGTGCAGTACGCACCAGCTATCCCGGTGGAAGTAGTTATGAAGCTGTTGTGGCACAGAGAAAGGACGCTGTGCTTAATTTGCACCAATACTTCAAGGTGGTGGGCACCAGCATTTGTGTGCGCCAGAAGACAGGGGGGCAGATTTACAAGTAAACCGAGCAGCGATGCAACCACAGCTGTTAGCTGCATGTCTCTGGGGGAGAGAGCAGGGTAAATCCATATTTATTAAACAAGTCTTGCTACTGCTCTCTTCCCCAGTGCTAGTACAGTTGAAGGCTGCCTGCGCCCTGCGTGTATGTTGCCTAGCTAAGGTTTAGTAATGGACGGTGTGAGAAAGTGGTTGTTAGTTGTGGTAAATGAAGTTCACTGCAAGTAATAATGGCACTATTTTGTTAGGTCCAGTAACGTTTTCAATAATTTAAACCTGGGCTAATTTAAGAAAATGTAAAGCATTTAGAAATAAATACTAAAACAGTTAAAAAGTCAAAAACACAACATTTGTATAGTATTTGTATAGGCATTTATATAGCGCACTACTTACCCGGAGGGTCCCATGGCGCTTCGACCGCTGCGAAACCCTTCCTGGCTTCCCTGAGAGATGGTCCCTTAATGGGTATCTCCAGGGTGAGACCAGGCATCCCCGGCGGTCTGGTGGGGCCGTTAGTGAAGATGAGGCAAGCTAATGCCCAGAGTTGCCGAGTGTGATCGCTGATCAGAGTGGGCACCGAGGCGAGAGAATTATCGAGTCCGCTGACCCTGGTCCAGAAACCTGCCGCGCCGGGATTCGAACCCTGGTCCCGGGCCGTCCTCTGCTCTCGGGTCTGCCGCCTCTAACCAGTGAGCCACACTACTTCACAACACAATTAATATACTCTCCAATGTATAAAAATAGGGAATATTTTAAATAATAAAAATACCCAAACAACAACAAAAATTGAATAAGGTGAACTGGAGATAAAAATTTTAAGTACATTTTAGCATTAAGACACACAAAGTGGCAAACATGGGCAACTGACCGCACTAGACCAGAATGAATGTAAGGTTTGAGGCTGACCACCCAAACACCCGCCCCCCCAGAGTAACGCCTTTGTGTAAATTATCCAAAGGGGCAATCTTTACCTAAAACCAACATGGCAAAACCTTTCTTCCCCTGTGTACTGCTGCCTGTGCCCACCCAGATGTATGGCTATGGTAACTTGCAAACCAGTACTTCATTTGAGCCAGTGGTTTCCAGAGCTCGGCACCCGCACTTAATTGTCAACACCAACATTTATGACAGTCTGGCACATGGTGGCACATTTTGTCTAATTTAGGGATGAACACACTCACAATTGTGTATTGATTCAATATACATTGAAAAGAACGAATACTTACTGCCCAGGCCATTCTTATAGCTTTTGGGGCCTGTAATAGTCTTAATTATCCCACTTGTATGAGTGTGACGGTTAGTAGTTCAATCAGGATTTATTAAACAAGTCTTGCTACTGCTCTCTTCCCCAGTGCTAGTACTGTTGAAGGCTGCCTAGCACCCCACCCCCAACACACACCCTTTTGCACCACAGTGCAAAGGTGCATGCATGTTGCCCAGGGCCAGACTGGGAACCAAAACCGGCCCTGGCAAAATGCTCGGCAGCCACCCCCTCCCCCCTCCCCACTGTGTGGGTGTGGGTGGGAGGGGGGGGGGAGGGGGGTGGAGGTGCCGCCGAGCGCTTTGCTAGGGCCGGTTTTCGGCCGATTTAGTTGCTGATGCGATTTTGCAGTTAAGCTGCAAAAACGTCCCTGTAACAAAATCGGCCCCCAGGGGCTCAAAACCGGCCCCCACCCTTGCGGCGCACCGGGGGATTGCCCGGTGCCCGCTATGGCCAGTCCGGGCCTGATGTTGCCTAGCTAAGGTTTGGTAATGGACGGTGTGAGAAAGTGGTTGTTAGTTGTGGTGAATGAAGTACATTTTAGCATTAAGACACACAAAGTGGCAAACATGGGCAACTGACCGCACTAGACCAGAATGAATGTAAGGTTTGAGGCTGACACCCGCCCCCCCAGAGTAACGCCTTTGTGTAAATTATCCAAAGGGGCAATCTTTATTATAGCTTTGGGGGCCTGTAATAGTCTTAAATGTCACACTTGTAGGAGTCTGACGGTTAGTAGTTCAATCAGGATTTATAAAGTGGGGCTAATCACCCAATAGGGTATCCAGGCACAAGTTGTGTTGGTACTGACATTGGCAATGCTGGCAGGGGGAATGGGTCGCGCAAGCGACAATTGTCTCCTGACGAGGGCCCTGGCACATATATATATTTATATTTTTTACAAATTAAGTACTTCAGTAAACACTCCTTTGTGGTCACTCCAAACCAGCTCTGGAGTGACTTTCCCACCCACTGGGTTCGGAGACAAGGTAGCTATGAAGATAAGAGGGAGGCAGGTCTAGGTGTGAGCTACATCTGCCAGTGACAGGTAGACGTCCTTTTAAGCTCAGGAGGGGGCTGGGCACAGCCCAGAGGCCATCCTGCTCAGGTAGGAAAAACCTCTCCCCACATCCAAGCCCTTTGTCCGTCCTCAGGGAGCAATATACATCCCACCACAGGGGATCCATCAACAGTTAAGAGACACTGAACACTGGTAGAAAAGCACATTTTGCTTAAGCAGGAAAATTACTTTCTAAAAGTGTAATTTTCACAATCGTGATAAAAAAACGACTTGACCATTTAGTTGGATTTTAAATTACTATTAAAATGAGCCCTTGAATCATTTTTCTAGCTATTCTTAAACTGAAGGTAAGCTTTATAATTATTAGCGGCTCCAGGTGGGAGTGCTGCCGGGCAGTGACGTGGGGCGGGGGAGGGGCAGGGTGTGGGGTAGTAAACTCTGGAATACGGCCCAACAGAGGTAAGTAAACAAATAAATAAAATTAATTTCATTGCGTGTGCTGCATTGCCAAATGCAATGCAGCGCACGCAACAAATTTCATTTTATTTACTTATTTGTTTACTTACCTCTGTTGGGCCGTATTCCAGAGTTTACTACCCCCACCCTGCACCTCCCCCGCCCCATGTCACCGCCCGGCAGCACTCCAACCAGGAGCCTTTATTCTTTATAAGAGGTTATAATGTAATCCGGTCCTTTCCTTTGTGATAGTCTGCCTTGCTACAGAAAAAAACGACTTTGGAGGTATTCTTTGCCATGGAATGTAAAGCACAACATATACATGTTCTACTTTTTAAACACCATGCACCTTGCCCTATGGGCATTTAGGGCCTACTTTAGAGATAAGTTATAAGCATTAACAAGTGCTGAAAAACAGGCGCGGCCCAGCGGCTGCAAAAGTTATTTGTTGTGAGAGTTGGTCCCGCAAGTGGTGCGCGCGCTTGAGAGAGTCTTTACTGTTCAAGCACTGCACTCGTGCCTGTGGCGCGCCCCTGTGCGCTGCCGCAAGGTGGATGCCACCACAAATAGGAGTGCAGTGCTTTAAAAAGTGAAGAGCGACAGCTAAAGGCCCTCCTAAGCAACGCATGCGAGTTGCGTAGGCAAGACCTAAAAAGGAAGATTTAGGTCGGGCAAGAGGTTCATTTTTCTAGGTTGAATTGAAGTCTTAAAACTGCAGACCCAGGCTGCAGGGGTGGACCTGGAGACATGATTTGTATTGTCACTTTATGAGTGGCACAATAAGAGCTGCAGTCCACCACTGACATTTGACTTATATGCCCTAAGTATACTTTTGTACCATATACTAGGGGCTTAAAGGTAAGCTAAACATGCCAATCAGGTGTGTAGTCAATTTTGACATGTTTTAGAGGTCAGAGCACATGCACTGGGGCCTGGTTAGCAGCATCCCACTGCGCAGAGTCAAAACATTTTACACATTTGAATGGGAGCTGTACATTGCAGCACACATGCAATATGTGAAATATAAGCATAAATAAAAAAAAATCTTCTACTTTGTGCCTGCCTCAAGGAGACATTCTTTTCTTAGGCAAATCCCGATCTAACTATTTTAGTAAGTACGTCTTTGCGTAGTTAAAAAAAAATGGGTGAATGCCCCGGGGCATCCATTACCAACCATGGAATGCTCCTTTGTGCAAATCAGCACAAAGCACTATTTGAGGTCCATAAAGGGCACCTTTACTGTGCAAAAGCTTTGTGCTGGAAAATAAATACCATATCAAGACTTTGTGCCACTTCGTGTGAAATTGCGGTGGCACAAAATCTTAATAAATCTGCTCCAAGGTCTCAAGAAGCAGATCATGTAAGTGCCTCGGAATAGTGCTTCTATAAGAACAAATGTATCCAGCGAGGCTGATGCAATGAATATTTTAATATCAATGTAAATTAATAATGTTTGTTTTAAAGTGAATTATTTTTTATTTGAATTTGAAAAATATTTGTGTCTGTGTGCACAATTCTGAGAATTCATTGCAGTATATTCAAATGAATTGTAATGCAATGTAAAACCAACATTAATAATGCTGCGACAGGAACACAAGGCTCTGTATGATTTGATGAGCCGGTTTCACAAGTTTCAGCTTTATAGACATCAGACAATATATTGAAACAGGACCCTCTTGAATGTTATAACTTTAAGCCGCGATAAAGCCCTGAGCGCCCTTGCTATGCACTGCTTACGACCTCACATACTACATCACTCATGAAATGTTTGATAACATCACAAAATGCATCTGAAATGACATTTTTGATGAAAACACTGTGCATGGCAGGGGTGTGATTTATCGTTTTTCAGTTAACTATAACTGGTAAATGTGGGTCCTATTTTGAGTTTAAGACATTATAATTTAACTCACATTTTCACTTAACAAGAATGCCAATTTAACCTTTTTTTTTTATCCTGTTGGATCTCAGTGCCGCTTTTGATACAGTTTTATATCAAGTGCTTCTCAAGAGACTAGCAATGATAGGGGTGCAAGACCTAGCTCTATCTTGGATGAAGTCTGGTTCTTATCAGGCTGTGTGTTCCAAGTTATTGCTAAACCTTTTAAATCAGCCACGTCTAACCTGCCTCACGGAGTACCCCAGGGTTTGAACAGTGATTCCCACTCTCTTTGATATTTGTGTTCAACCCCTTGCCAACATATTGGAAAAATGTGGTTTCTCCATCTACTCGCATGTAGATGATTCTCAGGTAATCTTTTCGTTTTCTGCAACAGATTACAGGGCTGCATCTAACATGACTCTGTCTCCAAGAAGTGGTGGAGCAAATGCACCTTAACTGTTTGAAATTGAAAGACAGCAAAACCGAACTACTCATCCTAGGTAGTCAGACTCCGTTCCACAAAGCTCTCCACAACCAAGGCCCAAGATACCTCAACGACCGCCTGACCTTCTACACTCCCCTGCCAGCTACGATCGACCAGCCACGCCCTCGCCGCCGTCCCCCGCATCCGAAGAGTCACAACGGGAGGAAGATCCTTCTCCTACCTGGCTGCCAAGACGTGGAACTCCCTCCCCATCCACCTCCGCCTGACCCAAGACCACCTCTCCTTCAGGAAGCAACTCAAGACCTGGCTGTTCGAGCAGTAGCGGACCTCCTTCCCCCAGCGCCTTGAGACCCTACGGGTGAGTAGCGCGCTATACAAATGCTTTGATTGATTGATCACTGCTGGCCGGAAATGCTTGCCTCTTGCACTACTCCTAGTCAATTGATCAAAGATTTTGGTTTCTTGTTGGGCGAAAAACTGACTATGGAGCAACAGATCATGATGGTAGCTAGCTGCTGGTTTGGCCTATTGAGATGTCTAACAAAGGTTTCATGGTACTTAACTCTTAAATGTACATAAGACTGTAGTGCAAACTTTGATTATTTCAAGACTGGCCTATTGCAACGTACTATACTTTTGGGTGCACAGTCTCGGAATAAACAGTTGTAGACAGTGCAGAAAGCTGCTGCCCGGCTATTGCGCCACGTCCCTTGTAACAAACCAATATCTCAACACCATTGCAAACTACACTGCCTCCCAGTTGTGCAACACATTAAATACAAGACATGATCTTATGTTTTCAAAGCTACGCTTCGGGTGGGTTCTGCATATATATACTCTTTATGTCACTAAGTGAGCACTCCGTTCGAGGAATTCTAATCTGGCTTCCATTCCCAGAATCAAAAAGGGTAAGACAAGTTGTTCGCTCCTTTGCTTATTTAGGCCCTAAGTTATGGAATAACTTACCAGTCGATTTGCGCTTATGCAATTCAGATGCACTGTTTTGGAAATCACTTAAGACTTGGCTGTTTTGAGCTCTTTGAATGGTTTTACTGGTCGCGGACTCGCTAGAGCTGGGAAACCCCATTGGGGTAGCTATGTGCTCTACAAACCTGATTGATCTGTGATCTGCAGTGAAATGCTAAGGTTTTTTTTGTAATGCAAAGTAAGATGTTATTATCCATAACTAACTGTAACATATATATAAAAACAGATTTGGTTCTGCCCCCCAGGCTTCCAGACAACCCTGTGGTTACTTATCGGAGGGGACCCTCCTTTAAAACCCAGATCAGTCACGAATTCCCTGAGCTAGCAAAACAAGAGGATTGGTTGAAATCCCGGCCGGGATTCAAGCGTTGCTCAACTGGCAGAGCTTGTAAATTTGGAAGAAACACTTCCCAATACTTGACACCGTTCAGTCCTATTGCCAAAAACATCAAGGGCACATTTAATTGCAAAACTGATTTTGCTGTCTACATTCTGACATGCACCTGTGGCCTCAGATATGTGGGCAGCACTAAGCTACAGGTGCATGCCAGAATACTCCAGCATTTACGTGCCATCGTTAATAACGATGGCACTTATCCTGTTGCCAGACATTTCAAGGCAAGACATAACAACAACCTACAATGCTTGGAATATTATGTCATTGCCTCGGTCCCTAAATCTAGACGGGGTGGCGATAGGGAAAAAATGCTCAGAAGACTTGTCACAATTTATTATTGAGTTAGACAGCAGATTCCCCAATGGATTGAACACAACGGAAGACTTACATGTTTTTTTATAACCAATCCCTGTTCAATGATTTGTTTTGGGCCATTATCTGCTTTCTCTGCCTTTACCCTGTTAATTTCATTATGAATTTTATCACACATACTGTATATCATCCCTTTTTTTAGTATCACATGCACAATTGATTTTTTTCACTGGTTCAATGGATTCACATTACTTTTCCCATTTAAGTTTTGGGACACAGACATTAAGATAGATTTTCTAGTTAGTTTCCTCCTTTTGAATCACGTATAGAGTACATTTTTTTGGAAGGTGGTCGATATCTGTTGCTTTATCTAAATATATATAAAGGAATGGATTGTAAATCATTACATTCCATATTGTCGTTACATGTCTATTGCATTCATGCAGTTAATTGAGAGATTGCAAAAGAGTAAAACATAGATGATATTTTTATATGGTCATATGCCTAGCATCAGGTTTCATGAATTGAGAAGCTTAGATGATTTTAATATGAAATTATTTATAAATATTTATATTTATTTATATGCTATGCTTGCACAGAATATTTTGCATTATTTGCACAATTGCATTTGCACTTTATCTACGCGCATTGCACTTTTTCATGACAAATGACCACCAGTAACACTGTGTCTTTTTTTGCAATCTACTATATAAGCGCATTTATGCGGATATCATGTGCCATTTTCAATGCACACTGACAATAATTGTCTGATATAAAATTTACAAAATATGTAACATGGCAACTCACAATGGAATGTTAACACAAATTTGGGCAACAAAATGTAAATATTGTACTTATACCTCCCATTATTCGATTTATATATATCAAATTGTGATTTAGAAAACAGACTATCTATGTTAGCTATATGTAGTGTGTCCTCAGTTTTCAGTTTCTAATCACATGGTGTTGCAAAAAGAAAAAAATCACTAATTAAATTCGTGCAATGTACCCTTTAAAAGGGATGTTCTTTCATTTGCCTGACGATCTGTGACCAAGGGCGGACGCCCGAAACGCGTCAGATTTGGTGAACTTGCCTTTTTAAATAAACTTGCCGAAAGAAGACTGGGACTTGCGTGGTTTTTCCTCGTTGCTGCCTGCCTGGTGGTTCTGTGGTGAAAGACTTCTGTTTGCGCATATATATATATATATATACACACACACACACATACAGGGACAACTCCTCAGTTGGAGCAGAGGAGGGTCGCCCTACTTAAATGCCACCTAAAGCCCCAGCAATGAAAAATAAAATGGAAGTTTATTACCATTTTATTTTTCATTGTTCTGTCCTGAACTGAGTGTCAGGATGGGGCAGGGCAAGGCAGAGTGGCAGCAGGGAGGAGTGGTGGGCAGAGCCCTGCCTTTGCACTGTTTAACGTGCCCATGTCTCTTTGGCCAGTCGTCTTGCACCAGCGAGCCAGACATGCTCACTTTAAACGTCTCAACCCAGATGTCCTAAGACAGCTGGGTTGAGAGCAAGCACAGTGTGTGGCCGCTCCTCACATGCTGGATAACAGCACGGGAGCATCATCAGGATTGGTCAAGGGAGTTGCAGCATCAAGTTCCTCTGTGGGCGAAAGAGGTCCGGAGCGGAGGACATCGTGTTCATGTAAGAGTTTTTTTTAATGTAATATTGCGTGGGTGCCCTCCCCGTAGATGCCAGCTACCACTGTAAATATATATATATATATATATATATAAATCTTCCACTGCAGATGCCAATTGCAACAAAATAGTAGATTTTCCTGCTATTCAAAAGCTTTTATTTAGGGGGCCGTTTCTTGCAACAACAAAAAATACTTTTGTATGTATTTTCCCCTCCTCTAGGCTTTCCGTCTATCCTGACATTGGCACCGACAAATACTCTGTACCCACCGTACCTTATCCCTCAACAATCGTCCAACATTTAGAACTTCCTGACACTGGGGCATATTTCCAGTACCACTTCCAGTGAAACGAAATGAAAGTTAGCTCATCACCATTAGTCCAATGGGAAGCGCCACCTGCTGTTCAGAGGCTGCCAGTGCCTCATCACCTCCCACCTTCTTTACTCCTATGTCTCCGGAAAGTGGACAATTTCATCAACCCAGGGGCCTAATTTTCATTGGTGCAGCAGGTGTAGTAGCACTAAGCACAGCTACATGAGGAGCCTACCGAACCCTACTTGTTGCTGTACTTTATAATTCAAACATCAGCCGCAGGGCCCATTTCCTTTCTTGCATTGGGGCCCATGACACACTCGCTTTGCTGTCTTAACTGCAGCTGATTGAACGCACCATCTTCCATAATCCAAGGGGCATACATGTTAATTTTCTGCCTGCTTCTGGTGCCAGCCCATAGAATCTTGCCACTGCAACTGAGGATATATCCTCAAATGTATTATCGTTCTGGGGCACGTTGCCCCATACACAAGATATTGTAGGTTTTGTATATCAATGGTAATACCCATCAATCAATCAATCATTTATAAAGCGCACTACATACCCGCAAGGGTCTCAAGGCGCTGGGGGGGGGGGGCGCTACTGATCAAACAGCCAGGTCTTGAGTATCCTCCTGAAGGTCAGCAGGTCATGGGTCTGTCGTAGGCTCAGTGGGAGGGTGTTCCATTTCTTGGCGGCGAGGTGGGAGACAGATCTCCCACTGGTGGTGGTTCTTCGGATGCGCGGGACGGTGGTGAATGAGAGGTCGGCAGAGCCTAGCTGGCGGTTGGGGATGTAGAAGGAGAGCCGTCTGTTGAGGTAGGCTGGGCCGACCTTGTGGACATTTTTACCTTATTATTAAAACATTGATGCTTACAGTCCTGTTTGATACTTTCTGTCTCGCAATAGCGACCACCAGAGGCCAAAATCTAGAAATATAGAGAACATATTTTCAAAGAGTTCATGCACTGTAGCGCAGCAAAGGAACGTGTTGAGCTGCGTGGATGTAGAAGAGCAGAATTGCACCATAACTTCAAAGAAATGGCACAGCTCTGCTCTCGCCATGTGGTGCCACACTAGTGGCTGCCTAGCGCCAACGCAAGCACCCTTGTGCCATGGTACATCCGAAAATGCACTGTGCCCCACCACGTTTCATCCCCAGTATTCAAAATGGGAGCCCAAGGGGGTAAGCGAATGGTGGTTTCTTGCCTGCCTTCATGTCTGCCTTCTGTAAAATGCTTCTTACCCTGTGTCCCCGGTGACATGCTGAAAGCATAACTAGGCTACCCTCCACTAACACATGTATGTCACTCAACACATACGTGCGCCTACCACTAAGGACTCTATTTATTTATTTATTTAGTGTGTTTTGGTATCGCGCACAGCTACCCCAACGGGGTGTCCTGGCGCTCCTGTATAACTACATGCAGACCTTTGATGGTAAATTGAGGCAGAAGTAACTCAGCAGAACAGGTGAGTTTTGAGTGCTCGCCGGAAAGGTTGTTCATCTTTGATCAGCCGGATGGCAATAGGAAGTTTATTCCATAGGGCCGATGTCAACACTGGGAAAGTTTTCCCACCTGAGCGGGATTTCCTAAATCTAGGAACCGACGGGAAGTTTTTTGACGAGGAACGTAGGGTCCTGAAGTTATTATAAGGAATCAAACAGGAAGACAGATATGCAGAGCCTTTACCCTGCATTGCCCGATGAGCTAGTACCAAAGCTTTAAATTCGGCCCTTTTTTGCAGTGGTAGCCAGTGGAGTTTGCGGCGGTGAGGGGTAATGTGCTCACGTAGGGGGAGACCGGTAACCTCCCAAGAGACCCAAGCCCACGCATCTTTCTCCCTTGCCAAACTCGGCTCGTGCCATGGGTCTATTCTACTACCTAGCAGTGCGCATGGTGTTTCGGCACACTGAGCATATGCACTGGTCTGTGTGACCATGCAGAACACATCCCAGTACCAGCAGGGAATAGGAAGAGGTGGGCAAGCCACTGGAGGCTTGAGCCAGAGGCCTGACTCGGGCTGAGCTCAAGGTCCTCCTGGACCCTCGAGCCCACAGCGAGCCAAGTTTTCATGTTGCTTCTGCCTACCACTCCTACACTTCTCCCACATATGTATATATATTTTAATGATGTACTCGTTTAGCTTCTTTTCTAGTGGTTGAATTACACAATTTGGAACCAGGAAACCTGATCAATCCTGGCTTCTTCCCCTGATCGAATTGCGTGTTCCTAGTCTTTTACTTGAAACACATCAGCCCTGGGTGCCGGCAGTACAAAAATACTTTCTTGTATGTGGCTTCACAGAATAAAATGTTTCAACACAACACTTACTAAGGGATGTCGTGTACACAGCGCGCAGCATGCAGGAATACTCAGGACGCTGATCGTGTGTGTGGAGGTACTTCTCTATTTCTGTATCTCGTCATCCCGTCAGGGCACGTCTGTCCTCGTCCTCTTCCTACTGTGTAATGCCCTTTCCTGTCCCTCGACAGGAAGTGGTGTCCGGTGACCGGGTCACCACCCTGTGACCCACAGGGTCCTAGCGTCCAGCGTCTGTCGTCTGTCGTGGTCATCACATCTCCCCCCTTGTCACAACAAATACTTTCCCCATGCACAAGTCCTGGCGATACTCTCCACACTGTGGAAAGCTTGTGAGAGAGTGCAAGAGAGAGGGAGAGAGAGAGAGAGAGAGAGAGAGAGAGAGAGAGAGAGAGAGAGAGAGTCTCTACATTTCTTCTATCAGTCTCTTTGTCTTTTTGCACTCTCTTCTTGGTCTTTGTTCTCCGCTCTTTTCTGGTCCTCCACCTTCTTCTTTGTGTGTTGTCACTTCTCAGTTTGTTCCTTGCTCTCTTTCTTCCACTTCCGGTGTCGTTATTGCTCTTTCTCCTTCTTCCATTTTGAACTCCTTGAAGTGTGAGCTGTTTCTTGTTATCTTCCGATGGTCTGAGACCGCGGTCACCATTGACCCGTTTACTCCAGTCACTACTGGCGTATCTTTTGAAAAAGGGCTGTCTGATTTTCTTTGCTGTGTTTGCTTCACTATTACTAAGTCTCCTTCCATTAGTTGGTGTTCAGCGGCATGTCTCTTTTTGTCAGCATATTCTTTCATTTTCTTTTTCTCTTTGTTGTCTCTTTCTGCGATCTCTTGTCTGTTGGTGTCTGCTATGGCTTCTCTCTGTGGTAGCCTTGTTTTGCTTGTTCTTCCTAACACCAGTTCTGCTGGACATCTGCCCGTGGTGCTGTGAGGGGTGTTCCTATAATCTCGTAGTACCTGACACAGCGCTTGTCCAATGGAGATCTGTGTCAATTTTGCTCGCTGGATGGCTCTTTTGATGGTCCCCATAAATCGTTCTGCCATTCCGTTGGCTTGTGGCCACAGTGGAGTTATTTTCCTGTGTTTGATCCCCAGGTAGTCCACGAACCTGCGGAATTCTTCTCCTGAAAATGGAGGACCATTGTCTGTTTTCAGTGTTTGTGGTGAGCCCCAGGCAGCAAATATGTCGTCCAGCACTGGTAAGGTGGCATTTGCCGATGTCGATGACACTTCCCTCACTATTGGGAATCTTGAAAATTCGTCAATGACTACCAGCAGGTACTTTCCAGTCTCCAGTGGCCCATAGAAGTCTGCCGCTAGTTCAGTCCATACTGCCAATGGCAGTTCCGACATCCTCAACGGTGTGGGCTTACTGGATGATCCAGTTACTTGACAGGTGTGCCATTGTGACACTTCTTCCTCCACCAAGCTGTCTAGTCCTGGGAACCACACTCTTTCTCTCAACATCTTCTTTGTCGCTACTATTCCTCTATGTGATTCATGTGCTATCTTGATTGTTCTCTTCCTTAGTCGATGTGGTATTACAATCCTTGAACCTCTCATCAGGACTCCGTTCTCTGTCTCCGACAATTCTTCGCCTATCTTTTTGAACGCCAACAGTTCTTCTTTGTCAACCCCTTCTTCTGTGACGGTGTTGCTATTGATGTGTCTCCATCTCTGTAGCCTCACTATCGTTCCTATTGTCTTCATTGTCGGATCTCTTTTTGTCTCTCGCTCCAGTTCTTCACGTGTTATTGACGCTGGAGTGTTTTGTTTCACGATGAAGTTTAGGTATTCTTCTGCCATTGTGGTACCACCATTCTGATACGGGAGCGGGTGTCGCGACATGTAGTCGGCTGGGTTTTGGTCTTTGCCTGGTTTGTGTATTATTTTGAAGTTCTAGTCCATCAGCCTTATTCCCCACCTTTCTATTCTTGGTGGTATTTTCGCTTTTGGGTTGCCATAGATAGTCACTAGCGCTTGGTGGTCTGTCACTATTGTGAATGGTTTTCCATATATGAACATGTGGTAGTGCTCACATGCCCATACTACCGCCAAGCTCTCCTTCTCTGGTTGAGAGTAGGCTCTCTCAACATCGGACAGGCTTTTGCTTCCGTATGCTACTATTTGTCGAGGTGAATCTTTCCCAGGTTTGTGTTGTGCTAGTATTGCGCCCAGGCCTACCGGGCTGGCGCCTACTGTGAGTTCTGTGCATAGGTTCGGGTCGAAGTACGCTAAGTGGTCTACTGCCGTCACTGACGCTCTTATCTCTTCAAACGCTTTTGTGCACTCTGTGGTCCATTCGAATGGGTGTCCTTGTTTTGTCAGTTCTCTCAATGGTGTGCTCACCGTTGCGAAGTCTTTTATGTACCTCGCGCAGTAGCTGGCAAGGCCAAGAAACAAGCGCACGTCAGCGACGTCTTTTGGTTCACTCGTTTTTTCGAGCGTATCTATCTTGCTCCTGTCCGGCCTCATTCCTTTTCGTGAGAATATGTGTCCAAAAAACACTAGTTCTTCTCTTCCCAGCTCGCATTTCTTCTCGTTTACTGTCAGGCCCACCTCTACTAACCGTGAGCATACTTCCCTCAGTGCCGTGCCATGTTCTCCGTCTGACTTCCCAAAGACCAGAATGTCATCGCTGTAGTTTAGACTGTTCGTTTTTTTTTTTTTTTTTAAATATATTTTTATTGCAGGAATCAGTACAGTAGCGACCAGCATTGTATCATAAGCAACATAAACAGAATAAAGCCCTCTGGCCCCCCTCCGTAAAGTCTGTACACAGCCAACCGGCCCACAACCCTGGGGTCGGGCGGCGAAATGCAACGGGGGTCAGTAGGATGCTGGAGCTGGTCCGGATAATACACTGTCCGTCATCTGCTTTTCCAAACAAGCCTAAAACCCCCAAAATAAACCCCCCCCCCTCAAAATGTCTACTAACTGAGAACCCCCCCCCCCCCCCACCACCACCAGCGCCAGGGAGCTATCAACATAGGATCTGCTATTTGACCCACGGGGAAGGTAATAGGACTGTCAGTGCTGACGTTCATCGGGATTCGGGGCGAGTCGCTTCTTCACTTTCAGAGTCGCTGGGGGCACAATAATCCCTGAGGGCCTGCACCAGCATTTCCCACTCCAATGCGGCCTCCTGCGCCTTCTCATTACCCTGCCTCCAAGCCAGTTGATATCTCAGCGCGCTCTCTCCCGCCGCCCACTTCAAAAGCTCACTGTTCCATCTGCTGCCTGCCGGACCAGCTCGTGCCTTCCAGTTCCTGGTTACCTCTCGCTTAGCAAGGAGGAGCCCCAGGTCGATAAATTTACTGGAAATTTTATTCCTGGGGGTATGGGGGAACCAGTGCAAGAGCCCCACCGCCACATCCAATGATAAGAGTCTCCCTGTCACCTCCTCCAGAGTCGTCGCTACCTCCTGCCAGTAGGACGTCAGTCCTGGACAGGCCCATAACATGTGTAGGAGGTCCGCCTCCTGGGCCGGGCATCTAGGGCATTCCGCCGAAGCCGTGGCAAAATAACGCCTGATTTTCACCGGGGTCAGGTACGCTCTATGGAGAACATAATAGTGGACCAGTTGGAAACGGGCGCAACGTGTGCCCTTCCAGGCTCGTCTCACCAACTGGGCCCAGGTTGTCTCCGGGATCACCCTACCAATGTCCTCCTCCCAGCGGGTCCTCAAAGTGGTGAGAGGAGCCAATCCCTCGGTAATCAACCTGCCGTAGAGGCAAGTGACCGCCTTCACCGTGCCCGCCGACATCATTACATACTGGCACACCTGAGACAAGTGGGGTTCCTCCTGCCCGTTCTGCCAGTGTGCCTGGATCGCTCGCACAATGGCCGAGTGCAGCAGAAAGTCGCCCCGGGAGATCCGGAAGCGGTCAATGAGAGCCTGAAAGGACAAGAGCGCTCCGTCCTCGTACAGATCACCGACGAGCTGTAAACCGGAATCCTCCCAGGCCGCCAATCGTGACCAATCCCCTCCGTGGGGGAGGGCCGTCAGCATCCCCAACGGTATTTCAGGCGCATACGGTGTTCTCAGTTGGCCTCGGACAGTCCGCTCCTCCATCGACAAGTCCCGCAGGACCAAACGTTGTCGCAGCGCTATAAAGGAGAGAACATGCCTGGCCATACCCGTCCCTCTACCGTCTTCCGGGCCCCGGAATTCCCTGGCGATCTCCTGGGTGAAGGTCTGGAGCTGCGCCGCCAGATAGTACTTCTCGAAGTCCGGCACAGCGAGCCCCCCCTCGTCTTTCGGCCTCAGCAAGGTATTGAGGGCCACCCGCCGCCGGCCCGTTCCCCAGAGGAATCCGATCACCATAGAGCGTAAGCGACGAAACGTGGCCGGTGGGACCCAGATCGGCAAAGTTCGGAAGTAATACAACAACCGGGGAAGCGCCACCATTTTGAGCAGGGCGATATGTCCCGCCACTGAGAGCGGCAGCGTGGCCCAAAAGTCCATGCAACCTCGGAGTGCTCGAATGCAGCGGGCAATGTTCCCATCTAAGAGGTCGGGTTGGTCGTGGTAAACGAATACCCCAAGGTACTTAAAGCAGTCTGGCTCCCATCTAATCTCCCTACTTAGCGCAGGGGTGGGGGTACCCCTGCGTACCGGAAAAAGACAGGTCTTAGACCAATTCACTCGGAGGCCCGAGACCTCTCCGAACTCCGTGAGCGCCAATTCCGCTCCCCGTAAAGCGTCGACTGGGTCCTCTAGGAAGAGCAACAGGTCGTCCGCATATAGCGAGACATAATGCGGGCCCGCAGCCGTCCAGAAGCCCGTATAGTGGTCTCCCGAGCGAAGGTGCATCGCCAGTGGCTCCACCGCTAGCGCAAAAAGAAGCGGGGACAAGGAGCACCCTTGCCGCGTGCCTCGTTCCACCGGATACCGCGATGAAATCAATGGGCCCGCTCGGACCCTGGCCGAAGCAGAAGCATAAAGAACCGCGGTCCATCTGACAAATCCCTCCCCAAGGCCGAATCTCCGTAACACCGTGCAGAGGTAGTCCCACTCTAGGCTATCAAAAGCCTTCTCCAGGTCCACCGACAAGACTACTGGGGACGGGGCATCCACAAATGGTTCCCCTAGCAAGCGGAACAACCTACGAATATTCATAGTCGTGTTCCGCCTTGGGATGAAACCGGCCTGGTCCTCATGCATCAGGGAACTCATATGTCCCAGCAGCCTCGAGGCCAAGATGCTGCTCAATATTTTGTAGTCCACCGTCAACATTGATAGGGGACGGTAGGACCCCGGGTCGGATGAGTCTCGGCCCGGTTTGAGGAGAGGAACCACTAACGCTTCACACATCGAGCTCGGGAGTCGCCCCAGCCTCTTCGCCTCCCTGTAGACCACCAGTAACCGAGGGGCTAGGAGGTCAGCGTAAGCTGCATAGAACTCCACTGGTAGGCCATCTAGGCCCGGGGTCTTGTTCCTCGCCATCCGTTTGATGGCCCCGCGGATCTCCCCCAAGTCGATGTCGGAACCCAGAGTTTTCGCCACTTCCTGCTCTACTGTGCGGAGCTCCAGTGGGCGAAGATAATTATCAAGCCGGTCTGGGTCACGTGCGGAGCGACTGCGGTATAAACATTCATAATAATGCCGGAAGCAACTAAGAATCTCCGGTTGGGTGCATACCTCGGTCCCGTCTGCCCCACGCATATTTGTCGTCGTCTGGGACTGGCGCGTAGGGTTGGCCAACCACGCCAACAACGCACTCGACCTGTCTCCCTCCGCGATAGACTGGACCGTATAGGCCTTATAATCAAAACAGCGGAGCCGTTCGACCTCCACCGCTACCCTTTCCCTCGCCTCCGCCGTTTGTGCTTGCAATTCCGGGTGTCCGGGGCGGCGAACTTCAAGCTCGCGGAGTGCCCGGTCCGCTGTGTCTAAATCAGCCAGGATGACGCGCCTCATGCCCACCTTCCTAGAGATACAGTAGCCCCTCACCACTACCTTAAAAGCGTCCCATTCTAACGCCCTAGTACTCGCGGAGCCACCGTTGGACGCAAAATAATCCGATCATCTCTCCCCCAAGTCCGCCTTGAAGACACTGTCCTCGAGGATCTCGGGTCGCATCTTCCAGGTGGGCACCGCCGGCGTCCCAGGAAACCAGCGAAGGTCCAGTAGGAGGGGGTTATGGTCCGAGATGGTCCTCGATAAGTACTCCGATCGGACCGCTGCCGAAACCAGTTCGGGCGAACCTAGGAAGCCATCTAGTCTGACATGCAGCTCATGGAGGCTCGAGAAATATGAATAATCCCTAGATGCGGGGTGATGCGCCCTCCAAATGTCCGTCAAACCCCAGCGGGTCTGCCAATCCTGACGACCCTTAGCCGTGCGACGGACCGGGGAATCGGGGAGCGGGGGATGCGAGCGGTCTATGTCCACATCCACTACGGAGTTAAAGTCTCCCCCCAACAGGAGGGGCCCGGCGAAAAAGTGGGCCAACGAGCCCGATAACCTGGAAAGGAAGGCAGTCTGGTCTACATTAGGAGCGTATACACAGCAAACGTTCAGGTCCCTCCCTCCTAGAGTGCCTGAGATGGCCACAAAACGCCCCTCTGGATCCAACACTATCCTCGTGACCTGGAAGGGGACCCCTGCCCTGATCCATATTAGCGCCCCCCTGGCATAAGCAGAGTACGACGTGGAAAAGACCTGCCCCCGCCATCTACGCTGAAGCGCCGCCCCTTCCGCCTTGTTCAGATGAGTTTCCTGCAGCAGCGCCATTTGCACTCCCCTACGCACTAAATAAGCATGGACCTTGTGGCGCCTGGACATAGTGTGAAGCCCCCTCACGTTCCAAGTAACACATTTCAAGTTAGCAACATCAGCCATTGTCCCAGATTGTTCTTGCACAGTCCCCCCATCCGGGTCCCCACAAAGAAAAGGCATCAATCCTCCCAGCTCTGATGGCGGCCATTTTCCCCAACCAAAACCAAACCACCCAAGAACCAACCAAACACCCACCCACCCACCCCAGAACAGGACCCAAACTGCACCATCTAGATCCCATCCAAACCTCGTCTTTCATCAACCCCAGAACCCCCACTAATCCTACGGTCGCCACCGTAGGAAGGCCTTATGGGCCAGGTGCGGGCTGGGCGGAGGCAGTGGGCCCTCGTCGCCCAGGCCACCAGGACTATAACAAGCCCCAAACAGTGCCAAAACCTTCCGGGGCAAAAGCAGAGGCCCCCCAACCCTCTCTCCCTCTCTGTCAGCAATAAAGGACGGCAACCGCCTCCCCCCTGCCGGGCCCCCACCCAAAACAAGGCAGTATACCCCGTTACCCTTGTCCATCTAGAAGGTCCTCCACCGATTTCGGTGTGATCACCGGTGTATGGGTACTATCTGCCACTGAATCCTCCGAGTCCGATGGTGCTCCCTCAGCACCCGGGTTTTCTTCCTCCTCGATGGCTTCATCCCTTGCTCCCGATAGCTCCGACAATACTTCCAGCACTCCCCTCCGTTCCGATGATGTCTCCGCAGTCGAGGGCCCTCCCGTGCGGCTGCGGCGATTCCTGACCCTCGTGGATCGCCTCCTTTGCTCCGGCTCATCTGCCTGTTGGGACGAGGAGCCAAAACCATCTTTCCCTGTCCGGTATAGTTCGAGCCAGTCACAGACCTCCTCCGGGGTGTCGAAGAACTGGGTTTTGTCATCGACAATGATGCGGAGCCTTGCAGGATATAGGAGTGAATACTGAATGCCCTCGCTCCTGATTTCGCGCTTAACCGCTAGGAAGGAGAACCGCTTGCGCTGCGTCTCGTAGGTGTAATCAGGGAAGATGTTCACCTGACTATTCGCTACTTGGAACGGGCCATTGTGCCTGGCGGCATTGAGGATTAAGTCCCTGTCCCGAAAATGCAGCAACCGCGCCACCACCGGCCTCGGGGTACGTCCCTGCTGTGGGGGCCGTGCTGGGACTCTGTGGGCCCGTTCCAGAGTGTAGAAGGAGGACAGACCCTCCGGGACCACCGTGTCTCGGAGCCAGGTCTCCAAGTATCGCACCATGTCGCCATCCTCGATCTTTTCCGGCAGGCCCACCACTCAGATGTTGTTCCTCCTGTTGCGGCCTTCCGCATCCTCCGCCCTCCGTTCCAGGGTCTCAATTCGGGATAAGGCGTCCTTCATCGTCGCAGCCAAGGTTCGCTGCGCCGGCTCCAAAGTTTTCACCGTGCCCTCCACCTCCTTGACCCGGTCTGAAAGTTTGCCATGGTCCGCCCTGAGGAGGCCCAGGCTCGTCGCCACCTGAGCGATGTCCTGTTGGAGGGCCGATCTCGTAGCCTCTATCGCCTCTAGGACACGGTCGAACTGTTGCTGCATCGGCACGCTACCAGAACTTTTTGGGTCCCCATGCTCCTTTGTCCTGGGCTTCAGAGTTCGAGGTGGTCTGGGTGGATCCCTTGGCTCCTCTAGGTTTCCCCATGCTTCCAGGGGCACTCCGTGAGGGTCCCGGAGTAGGCGTCTCCGTGTACAGGTGTCGATCACGACCTTCCCGGGTGCTTGTCCTCAAGTCGGGTATGGGCGATCTCCTTCTCCAGAGCCTGTGGAGACTCCGCCGCTTCGGCTCATGCCACCGCCACGGCGTCCGAGGGCACCGATGAGGGGGCGGAGACAGCCGTCGTCGAGTCGGGCAGACCCGTTCACCCACTATAGCCCCGGGGTGAGGGCCACCAACTCCCTTGGATGATCTGTGGCGCCAGAGTGTCGCGCCTCCCATGTAGGTGGACTGGCCAGGAAGACGTAGCTAGTTGCGAGGTGGGCCACCGCTTGGATCACAGGGCGTCCGCTCCCGGTACCCTCCAGTGCGTGGGCACCCGTCCGGCCATCCAACCGAGTGCAAATCCGTTGCAAAAGGTCCAATCCAGTAAATGTCCAATGTCCAGAACAGCCGGGGATGGCGAAGCCGGGCGCCAGTCGACACCCGCGGCACCTCTTCAACTCAGTAGTTTCGACCAGGGGGACAAAGGAGTCCGGGCGCCATGTTGGGTCGCACTCCGCAACTCCGCAAACTTCGGTATTACTCCGGAGCAACCCTCGTCCAAGCTCCACCAGGGGCCCCGGCAGGTTGCCGTCGGCACGCTCAGCAGAATGCGGGGTCTGGGGTGCCCCGCAGCCTCCGATTTTCAGGATAATCCCGGGCTTAGTCCCGGAGCCGAGCTCTCAGGCGACCATCGCCATCGGCGCCCAAGCCACGCCCCCCAGTTTAGACTGTTCGTTATCGGTCTTATTATCTGCCTGATCGTTTCTTGGAATATTTCTGCTGCTGAAGATATTCCAAAGCTCAGCCTTTTGTAGCGAAACAGTCCGAGGTGCGTTGAGAAGGTCGTTATGTATCTGGATTGCTCATCTAGCTCCAATTGATGATATCCCTTGCACAGGTCTAGTTTGGAAAATTTTCTCATTCCTGTCAGGCAGCTTATCATGTCGTCCAAATGTGGCCCTGGGTGCCTTTCTCTTTCGATGGCTGTGTTTGGTACTCTCATGTCCACACAGATTCTTATCTGCGTAGTGTCTTTCTTTGGTACAGCCACTATTGGGGACACCCATGGCGTTGGTCCTTCTGCGGGCTCAATGATATCCTGTGCCAGCAAGGCCTTTATTTCTTCCTCCACTTGAGGTTGTAGATGTATTGGTACCCTTCGGTGGTGCTGTGCAACTGGCCTGACAGCCTCATTTATGTGTAGTGTTATTTGTTTTCCTTTTAGCTTTCCTAGTCCTTCCGTTAGTTTCGGGAATTCCTGTAGTATGCTCTCTTTTTCTGACATGTGATACATCATTTTCAGTAGTCCCATTACTTTTGCTGTTACATTGCTTAGTAGACACGGTGCTGGAATGTCTCCTCGTAACACATGTATTTCTTCTACGACAGTCTTGCCTTTGTGCGTCATGGTGTCTGTGAATTTTCCCATGTTTGTTACAGGATTTTGTGCACCCCATGTAAATACTCTTACACTTGATGGTTGTAGCGGCGGCTTCTTCTTCATCTTGTCATATTCTGTGGCACACATGATGTTGCACGTGGCTCCGCTGTCCAGTACAAATTTTGTTTGATGGGGCCCTACTTCAATTGTCACCCAATCCGTCTTCTTTATTGACTTCCTATCTATTAGCCTGATATGTTCCTCTTCATGCCCTTCGTCCGTGGTCATGAGATATAGGCGTTCTACTTTTCTTGTTGTTTCTTCCTCTTCCTCTTCTTCTCCTGATTCCCCAGACGAGCTCCTCTCCGTCGCTTCCATGTGCCGTACATGTTTTGTTGTTGTTGTTCTTGGCTTTCCTGGCCTGCCACGTTCACTTTTGAATTGTCCACCTTGGCACATAGTAGCAAAATGGTTGCTTCTGTTGCATTTTCTGCACGTTTGACCAAATGCTGGGCATGGTCCTCTGTGAGGGAATTCCAGGCCGCACCTGTAGCATTGGGAACTTTGTTTCTTCGCCGTTTGTTCCTTGTGTCCTCCTTTCCAGTTCCCTTTCTTGCCGGTGTCTGCCATTCTATGTATTTGTTCTCCCTTTCGATCCATCTGTTTCACTTGTATCATCGCTCTTGTTTCTGCCCTCGCAAGATCTAGAATTTTTTCTACAGTGGTCGGTTCTTTTAGTAGCCTTGTGCGAAATTCCGTGTCTCGGCAGCCTTCTATCAGTTTGAGGCGAAGTGCCTGTTCGTTGTCGTATTTTTCAAATTCGCAATGTGCTACTAGCTTTCTCAGCCTCGTTGCAAAATCATCCATTGACTCTTCTGGCTGCTGATATGCCATGTGAAAAGAATATCTCTCAAAGTCGACGTTTCTTTGCGGGTCGAACTTGGCCGTCAGACACTTTATTAATTTCTCATAGGTTTCTAATTCACTCTGTGGCAGTGTTATGAGGAGGTCATCCACCTCATCCCCCACTAGGTTCAAGAATAGATCTAATTTTTTTTCATTCACCACATCAGTCGCCTTCATGTATCGTTCAAATTTTATGATCCACTTTTCCCACCGGATGCCCACTTGTGGCTCCGATACAACGAAAGGCACTGGTCTGCGGTATTGTGCACTCTGTGACTTTGTGTCTGGCATTTTCTTTAAACTCTTTTATTTCGAGCTATTTCTGTTGATATCTTTGCTCCTTTATTTCTTTCTTTAATATTCTTGTCTTATGGTGACAGTGTTGTCCCTTTTTCCGTCTTTTTGGTGCACAGGACACGATGTTGATTTCTGTAAGTGTTCTTTTTTTATTTTCTTTCCTTTGTTTAGCCTTTATCTCTTATTCCTTGGCTTTGCCTGTGCTTTGTTTCTCCTTTTTCTTGCAATCGGCACTTTTTTTCTTTTTTTCGACCTTTTCCTGACTTTAAAATGGCCGCCCAACTTTCCTGCTCGCTGATTGGCCCTCGTGCCTGACTCCAAAATGGCCGCCGAGACTCTCGCAAGACTTCTTAGCCAATCCGGGCACTGCCTGACTTCAAAATGGCCGCCGCGCTTATTCTTCGTTTCTATTGGCTCTCCCGCCTGGCCCCAATATGGCCGCCGAGACTCTCGCGAGAGCTCGCGCTGGCTTTTCAGCTCTTCAAACTTCGCGCTCTTGTTGCTGGCGCTTACCGGAAGTGTTGCTTTTTCTTTTGCGGCGGTCGGGGTGGGCTCCCACGTCGCTGCTGATTTCTGGACGGCGCTTCACTCTTCCCTCTTCCTTTTGGCCACAACGCGACCCAGGGTGGGCTCCTGGTTTCAAATCGCGATTTCTGCACGCAGGGACCGGATCCCACCTTCGTCGCCAGATGTCGTGTACACAGCGCGCAGCATGCAGGAATACTCAGGACGCTGATCGTGTGTGTGGAGGTACTTCTTTATATCTGTATCTCGTCAGTCCGTCAGGGCACGTCTGTCCTCGTCCTCTTCCTACTGTGTAATGCCCTTTCCTGTCCCTCGACAGGAAGTGGCGTCCGGTGACCTGGTCACCACCCTGTGACCCACAGGGTCCTAGCGTCCAGCGTCTGTCGTCTGTCGTGGTCATCACAAGGGGGTAATGTCATCTGATTTGTCTCTCATGGTTCGCTAATGGCATCATCATTAGGGCAGAAGGGGCTTCTCCTAAAGTTCATCTTTAGGAACTTATTTCCAATAATTGCCACTCAATGCATTGATATAATCTAATGTATTAAAGTGACATGCTTCCACGAGTCTTATCCTACCTTTATATGATGTTTGTTGCATGATTTTCATGACAAACATTTTCAAGGCTGAGCTCGTGCATGGGCTCTTAGAGCCAAGACGGATCATTGGGTCGGCTCTCTATTAAATTGCTGGCTTGCCCACCTCTAGGGGCAGGATTCAGGGATGGGAGATGTGGTCAGGATACTGGACTGGCCGAGCCGGTCTGATTCCCTCCTCGAGAGCAATTCAATGTCTTGGTTAACAAAAGCTTCAGCTAGTCAGAGGTGTGGCCTTTCTGTGGCACACACAGCACCTGGTATTCATTCCTGGGGCCATATTATTAAAAGGATGTGCTGTCCTTGTTTGTGCCACTGTGCACCTTTAAACAGGTGACCAGGATGCAAACAGTATCTTTGCACGCTATTACAATGAGTGCGCTTCCCCAAGGGCAGCCGCGAACTCGCATGGCCTGGGGCCAGCACATACTATGAAGCATGGAGCGTCTGCTTCAAAGGAGCTCAGAGTTTCTCTGTGCAGGTGACAACCCGCCTGCACTGTGAAGAAGGAAAAGAAGGAAGAGAGGTCCCTTTGCATGCAGGTATAGGTAGTGACTGCACACACCTGCATGAAAATGTCTTGGGGTAGAGGGAGGCTAATGGGACCCTCTGTTCCCCCTGCCAAAGGGCTGCCTTCAGGAGGTGCACTGATATGCCCCACCTTTCTGTGGCGAACTGTGAGGGCACCTCCTAAGGGCTTTTTTGCGTCTGCGTCCATAATATGGCACGGGCACAGAGATTCCCTCATTTGCATGAGGCCACGCCCACAGCAAATGAGGGACAAGGGCTGGGCCGAGCCAGACAACTCATTGGTCACTTTGGGCCTGGTGCAGTCTGCTTGAGGAGGCGGCCTGTTGAAAACGGGAAAGGGGTCAGCAGTGATGGGGGCCTCCTCTGCACAGGGCTGGCCTTGGGCATGGGCAAGCTGGGCCCAGACCCAGGGTGCCAATATTCAGAGGGGCGCAGCAGGGAGCTGCATGACTTAATGTTATGCAAACAGCAGCTAGTCCATCCCACTTGGTATCCATGTAAAAAACTTTGTTAGCACTACCATCACCCCCCTGCCTTGATTCCACCCTTCTCACACCTCCTGCTGTCACATCACAATGGCCCCCACAAAGAACACACATTTTATTTCAGCCCAGGGCGCTGTCCCGGTCAGTCCGATTTAGGGCCAACCCTCCCTCTGCACATCAGAAGCAACCGGGCGAGAACAGACAAGCATAGGTGTGACAGGAAACTGGACTGACTGCAAGAACCAGTGGGGCATTTGGAATGTTGGAAGGGCTGGGGGCAGACATAGGCCTGTACGAAACTGGAAGGCTTCTAGGGCCGCGCAGGGTGTTGGGTTGTGATTCAGATAATTACTCGGTCTGCAAAAGGAGACATTTCAGTGTGGCCCTTGAGAGGGCTAGTTGAGATAGTCGAGCACAGTCCAGTGGAGCAGGCTTGTAGGGGCATAATGGGGCACCCGCAGATAGGCATGGCTGAGGAAGAGGAGGCATACATTCATCAAAAAGAAAAAAGGCCACATTGCTCCTGTTACAGAGCTGGGAAAGATTTAAACAAAGTTGGTCAGAGCATCTTTCCATTTATCGGCTACCCACAAATGTCCACCATGTTTACGTTCCTCAAAGCGCCTATTTAGGAAATTAGATTTTAGAGCGATAGAGAAATAATCATGCACACTCTGGGGCATATTTGCAAGCTCCTAAGGCCATCGGAGCTTTACATTTTTTGGGTGGCGCTGTGTGCTGGCCCATACTCGCAAGCCCACTTTGCGTGGCTTTACACAGCATTGTAAATATGGCCCTCTTTCAGGCAGTACTCTGCATCAAAGGGACGTGTCATATGTATTGCTGTAGGTGTTCCCACGCAACGCCCATGGCATTTTGACATTGCCCCAGATTTACAAGGATTTGTGCATCTGAGGTGGTGCCAAAAACTAACGTCTTTCCAGGGGAGACGTTAAAGTGGCGCAATAAGGAGAAATACATTTATTTCTCATTGTTTCTTTTTGCTCTTTCTGTGAGTGCTGCATTCTGCAGAACACATGGACAGAGCAAAACACAATTAATGATTGTTCCTTCCTGCACAACAACAATCATCCCTACAATGCAGGCACCCTTGCACCATGGTGCAAGGTGCCTGCGTTGGCACACGGCTGCTGTTCTAGCTTTGGCGCAGGGAAGAGCACAGGGGTGCACCATACTCTGTAAATGCAGAGCATCCTTGCGTTTTTAAGTGAGGCAGCTCAGTGCAGCAACATTGCTTGCAGCGCTGTGATGTGCCATTTCATTGAAAATATGCCCCTCTGTCCTCTTGACTGATGGATGGATACATCTGTCACATTCTCTCTATCCCTTCTTAGGTGCAGGCCTGGATGTATCTCCCTCTCTTTCTATCTCTCTCTCTCTCTCTCTCTCTCTCTCTCTCTCTCTCTCTCTCTCTTGGATGTATCTCTCTCTCTCGCACATACACTCTCGCTCTCCTCTTAAGTGCTGGCCTGAATTTATCTCTCACACACACACACTCTCTCTCCTCTTAAGTGGTGGCCTAGATGTATCTCTCTCCCACACACACTCTCTCACTCCTCTTCAGTGCTGGCCTGGATGTATTTCTCTCTCACTTACTTTCTATCACTCACTCCACTCTTAAGTACTGGCTTGGATATCTCTCTCAGACACACACACTCGCTCTCATCTTAAGTGCGGGCTTGGATGTATCTCTCACACAAACTCTCTCATCTTACATGCTGACTTTGATATCTCTCTCTCACTCTCTTGATCTGGCCCCATCACACTCACTTTCTACCTGTTGCCTGTTTAGTTCTGGCTCGGCTATCTTTTCCAGCCTGTCCTTGGACCCTAAAGGTAACGTGGGTTGGAGTGAGTGTGGGGTTTTCTCTGCAGATTTGATCTTTAGCAGGCGTGTGTCTGCCACTGCTGATTTCCATACCCACATGCAGTAGGTACATATTTGGGCGTGGGTCCTTTCACCCTCTAACCATAAGTCAGCTGCTGAGCTGTGGCCCCTTCATTGGAGGGACAAGATGATGGAAGAGGGATAGTTTTTAAAGAAAGAAGATTCATGCTGCAGAGGTGACACAAGGAACTTATGAAGAATGAAAGGACAGAATGAGCAGAGAGACAGAGTGCCAATGAATCATGTGGGGCAGAGGGCAGAGTTACAGGGAACATGTGGAGAATTAAAGAATAAGGTGTTTAGATACAGTAAAGTTGTTGACAATGAAAAGGCTGGTTCTGTGGGCACTAAAAGTAGAGGCAGAGAGATACCTGGAGCTTGTTTGGAACCAGTGGCCTGCATGAAAAGGATGGATGTTTAGCCAGTAAATGTAAGGAAATGCTTTTCTTTTTGCATGATCACCTCCAGGTTTTTCAGACTGATTCTGCAGGTGTTTCTTACTCTGAAATGTACTGAGACCTGCTAACCAGACCTCAGTTTCAGTACTCTGACCCTTACTAGCCCATATGACTTGCTTTCTGCTGGAGTTGGTTGCCAAAAGCAGGCTGGAGTACTCAAGCATAACTTTACAAAAGTTTTCAAGAGTTTTCCAGGTATTAGCTGAATGCGGTAGTTGCCAATGCTTGTTGCGATTTGAATAAAAAGCAGTGATTTATTATTTTCTTAATAATTTTAATCCCTGGAACCGGCAGATGTATTTTGTTTGTTTTGGAGTCTAAAAATTCTATTCTTAAAAATAAGAGCTACTTTTATTAATTGGTGTTTGATTTCCTTTATTCTGTGTTTCTCTATTGTGCATCTGTTTTGATACTTCTAAATGCTTTGCAATTGTTCCTTGCATGAGTGATGAGGAGAGACAGGGAACCCATGAAGAATGAAATGATGACGAGGAAGCAGCATGTCAAAGAACAAGAAAGACTCCTATAGAAAGAAGTATTGTGTAAGTAATAGTAAGATGGTAATCTAAAGTAAGACGAGTAGCATTCCCACTGAAGACACAAACCACCATCTATTTTGCTGTGACCTGACTTAAGAAGATTCTGAAAACCTGAGGTCTTATTCAGGCCCCTCCTTTCTACAGTGTTAGTTCTTGTTATAAAGGGCTCATGAATGTCTAGAGCTCCTTCTGATTTTTGCATGGGGTAAAATAAGACCTCTAAATGTAGGGGGGTGGTGAGATTCCCCTTGGAGTATAACTCTTTACACAGATGTTACCACTAAAAAGAAAATCCTCAATATTATTTGTTCAGACGAACCTCTAAGAAAGGACGTCCTATAGAATCTTATTGACCCCCTTGGGGCTGAGGCTTCTCTACCCAGTGCTGACTTATGTTTTGGCTATTTGGGATAACTTGCGCTTATGCCTCCATAACTTTTTTCCACATTAGGTATCCAGGCCTAATTTGCATCCTTTTTTCCTAACATAATGGAGATTCTAAAGGTACCCAGGGTTTGTGGATTCCCCTGGAGAGGACTTATAAAATTGCCAAAATATAAGTAAATTGTGTTTTTTTTGGCAAAATGGGAACAAAGTGCTAACAAAATGTTTTTGTATTTTACCTAAAAATGGCATCTACGAAAGTTTTGCTTTATCAAAATCCCAATTTATCTCTAATACTTTTGACATTTTTCAAAGAGGTAGCCATTTAGTCTTTTTGTGGCTTAAACCTGCTTCTAGTTTGTGGTGGGAACAGATGTGAAACCCATGGCAATGCCGAGATGCTTCAAAGCTATACATTTCTGAAAGGTAGACACAATTTTGAATTCAGCAAGAGATCATGTATGTATATCCCTCTTGAGTGTCCACCCAAAAAACTAACTGTTGAAATAAATAAATATGAAAAAGAGTAGGAAAAAGTCATTTTTTGACAACATTTTCATCCCCTACTTCTTGTCACAATGGCTGATTTACAAAAGCAACCCCCCAAGTATGTCATCTAGACTCTTCCAGTCATAGCAAGATATAGGATTTGTAGGTTCTCCAAGAATCCCGGTACCCAGAGCCAAAAACTAAGCTGCACCTTTTAATGTTTTTTCATTGTGTACCAAGTATAGATCAATTCATATGGTAAAATAAAAAGGGTAACAAATGGGTACGAATGGAACATATGTGTTTCTGAAATGTACACTAGATACTGGGTTTAAGAAGAAGCGTTAATTTGTACATCTCTAAATTTGCAGGTACCCATACTTGCATGTGATTCAGAGGGCATTTTGCAAAATGTCTTCTTTCTTAGACACTGGCTTATATTTGGAAGGTGCAAATGCAAAGAAATCCAATTGGAATTAACAAATATTCTACTTTTCTATGTTTCCACATGTCTTTGGAAACAAATGGTGCACCTCTTGTGTGGCTGGGCCTAGCACCAGTGACTCAATCTACCACAAAATGCGACTTGCAGGAATTGAGGTAAACTCCATAAGGCCTGACTCCACCTTGAACATGCAGAGAATCAATTTTCTCTATTTTTGCAGAATCATTGACATATCTGCCTTTGAGATGGATGTTGTCTGTCCTTATCTTTCCAAGAACATGTGCGAGGGTCAAGTCGTTCACAAAATGACATTGATAAGAAAACCTGATGTAATTCAAACTTTGGCTAAAAACACACATTTTCCTCACTTTCCTGTGATGAAAAGTTCTGGAATCTGCGGAGAGCCACAAATTGTCTACCCTCAGGGTTCCCTGAAGTCTGATGATAAGAATGGTACTTCGCTTCTTTGCGGGGCCTAGCCCCTGTGACAGGCAATAGCCCAAAAAGCCCAATATACAGAACGCCCTCGTAAATACCAAAATGGGGAAGAAGTGGTCTTGCAATTCTTCACTGCTACCGTCTCTAGGTAGAGAACGTGCCTGGGACTGGAGCGCCTGTTGGGACCCTGGGGCAGAGTAAAATTACCAAAGAGGCAGCAATGGAGCTAAGGTGAACGAGGGGTGGTAGTGACCACTACTTAATCAGCACAAAATGACAATCTCTGAGTATACTCCTGATCCCCATCCTGACAGCGGAGTCTGAGCACTATGTCTGACGCCCGGTGGAGCTGCTCTGTTCAGCTATTGAGGAGATCGGCCTTGGTTCATCCCCTGACCGCCACCTACCCAGCTGGACTTTGGGCATAGTTTTTCTCCCCATCTCCCTGTCTTTCCCACCCTTCCTCCATTTGTATTTCTGTGACTCTGCTTTTTCCTTGTCTCCAACTATCTTTTCCTATTCAACATTCTTTTTCGTTCTTTGTCTACTTCCTTGCTCCTATTCCCTCTCATCTGAATCTTTCCCCTTGCCCGCTTCACCTCATAGCCCCCTGTCCTTTTGTGCCCTTTGAATAAGCACTCCTTCTCCTCTTTTTGGGGAAAGATCCAAGATATATATGCTGGAGTCTCAGCATACCCACTGAGAGAGTCCACAGCGCCAAGGGAGCCACTCACAATTGAGGTATGGTATGGCACCCATTGCCAAAGCACTCCCTCTCCTCCTTTTGGGGAAGGATCCAGTAAAGTAGGCCTTAGAGTCTCAGAGACCCCTCTGAGAGAGTCCACTGCGCTTAGGGAGCATCTCGCAACAGAGATGGGGAAATGATACCACTCCACCTGGGCTCACAGCTTACTGGACTTTGGGCGCAGCTTTGACTCGCCTACTGGTTTGTGTCCCCGTCACCCTCCCCCTCCTCTTGCCTTGCTGTGTCATTAATCCTCCCCTCCTTTTTGCCTCCTCCACTCTGTCTACTTCCCCTGCTTCTACCCCCCACTCACCGGAATATCGCCCTGATAGAGTTCACTTTTCGACACCCTAATTACCTATTGCTGATGTATGAGTTAGCATCATATGGCTAACTGATGACGTTCGTATATGCACTTATGCTGAATTATTCCACTGATCCTTACGTATATTCAAATGTATGTGTGACCATATTAGTTTCTTAGCTTAGCCTGTGTGCCACCATTTTGTGTAACCCTCTGTGCCTGCGGGCCCTGCTCGCTCATATGCCCCTCCCGCAGGAATACAGAAATGTACTAAGACAGCCGTTTTCATTTCTTAGCTTGCTGTGGCCGAAACTAACAAGTCCCTTTATCAGTAATGTTCTCATGCCCAGAGACGCCGAAGCCTAGCTCCATGGCCTTGAGTAGAGATAATAATGTATCTCTCGCAGGTGCAGATGCCTGCTCTATGAGAGCATTGTTCCATGGTCTGGGGCTCGGTAACTTTCCACAAGGGGCGTACCCCTTGTTACTGTATTGCATTATAATGTATTGCTGTGATGCAGAGAGTCAGTCCTCTCGTTCGCACTCCTAGGAGTGAGGTCGGACAGGGCCCTCTCATATGAGTGTTGTTTGGCCTAATAAAGACTTTTGTTTATTCTTCTCCACTGTCCGGCTGACTTCCTATATAGTGACTATAGGTGAGTGCGGTAAGTCACTCGGGTGGATTTGAGCCACGCTTATCAGATGGCGCCCGAATAGGGACCCCGCGATAAGGATCTTTCTCACACGTAAGTGGGTAGCAGAAGACCGGGGACCCGCTGGTCGGCACGGTGGGCCCGGGTACCCATCTGATGCCGAGCTTGGTTCTCGCAGCGCTGCCCCACCCTGCTGATCGGGAGAGGTCCCGGTTCGGATCTTATGCCGGGGTCCAGAAGGCGGAACTTGAAGCTGACCGTGTTGGTCCTGGCAGCCGGAGGTGGAGAACGGTAGAGGTCGGTGCCGCCTACGGAAGGCGAGTGGTCCACCTGTGATTGTTGCAGGAACGGGAGTGTTCCGGGAGACTAGAGTGCCTCCAATGGTTTGAGGAGCCGGTGTGCTCCTGGGGCTAGTGTGCTCCGGGGAACTCAGAGTACGAGTTGGTGCTCTGACAGACTTAACGAGGTTGGGGATGCATTTAGAGGTAATTGTTTGTAGCGATCCGACCGAATGGTACTGTGGTAAAGGCGTGGCTCATTGTGGGCAGACTCCGGTACTTACCCTGAACTCCTAGTGTGGTGGTTCAGTAGAGGTGAGATCTGGGTTTCCCGCGGTAAAGTGCGCAGTGATCCATAGTGCCGCACGGGTGGCGGATCTGTTCCCCGTCCTCAGAACAGTTAGCGTACTGTTTGGTCTGCGGTAGAGTCCAGGTTCCCCAGGACTTGGTCGACGGGCCTTGTCCCATTTGGTAACACGTGTTTGGAGATATTGTATTTGTGTATGCGTGGTTTTTCCGATGTATGTCTAGATGTGTGAGTGAACGAGCTCGAGTCTGTGATTCAAGGTAACGTAGTCTGTGGAGAAGTGCTACTTTTACATCGAAGTAAAGATGCCGTGTTTTAGCAAGTTACGATGTTTTGGATGTTGTTGTCGACCCTCAGATACTAGGCTGGCTAAAAGCCAACCTGCCCCTCCTGAGGGCACTCCAAGCTTTGATATGTATGTCAAGCATGGATTGCCCCCGATCTTGTTTGGTACTTTATGGCATCGGTACACTGCTGATAATGTGGATTTGCAATGGCCTTTGACGGGTTCTTTTGAGGAAGAAAAATTGGATTATTTACAGGACAAATTGTTTGCTAGGCGTAGCCGCCAGAGCATGTTTGATTCCCTGAGATTGTGGCAGAAAGAAGCTCGGAAGCGTAAGATGAGAGAAGAGAAAGAAGCTTATAAAAAGTCCACTCAGACTATGGCGCAGAAGGCGAGAGAACACACTAAGAATGAGAATGAGCAGCGTTTGGAGCGCGCAGACAGGCTCTGCAGGTTGAAAGAAAATAAGAGTTATGTAGTGCGCGAAGACGACCCAGATGAGATGGAAGACATTTTGAACACCGACCCCCTCCCCCTTATACCCCACAGCCCTTGTATCCCTCCTTGCCATTTTCGGCCCCTAGTAGTGAAGTTCCGGGTCCTTCAACAAGTGTTCCCCAACAATCTTCACCCTCGACACCCCTCGTTTCCCTACTCCAGTCCACCTCACCTGCACCCTCCCAATTTTCTTTGGCACTCCCTAGTGTTTCAGCCAATACCACCCCCAGTCAGGAGATGCTAACGCCGAGTCGAGGCGCAGGTAGCAGATTACTCTCACAGGTACGGAAGTTGCTTACGCGTTCTACAGTTGGTTTAGATGAAAAGAGTATGGTGGCCAATCAGGCATGTCAGTGGGCCAGGAACAATATTTATTCGTTTGAGGATATTTGGTCCACTATGAAAGATTTTGAGCCTTTGATGCAGCAGCACGCTTTGTGGCATATGTCCAATGTATTGATACCGCTATGGGAGCAGGGGTATGGAGGTGTGGCTCCGGCGGTTTTACGAGACATACAGGCTGGAGCCTATAGAACGAACACAGGGGTGAAAGAAGTGATGAGTAGTCTGCGTGCACTATTGCAATACAGGAATGAATTACCCTCTGCCGGCACACCCCATTTCCCAGGTCTCCACCCAATGCGCGAGGTGCACCCTATTTTTCACCCCGAGGTCCCCGAGTTGCTAGACCCAGTAACGAAGGCTGTTACTAGGAACAGGATCGATGCACATTTCCAGGAGCAATGGGTGTATACGCCATGGAAGAGAAGTGAGGTATTATCATTGAAGGCCCAGCTACCGGATTCTAGAAAGAACCCGACTGCCTATTACAAAGAGCTTACGGAAGCGGCGTCTTCTACTGTGATGACGTTGGCTGATGTTGAATTGTTTTTCGGGCTTTTGGTCCCGGTTGATGTGTGGCGGCAAGTGAAAGGTACTGATCATACGGAGGAGCTGGGAGGTACATGGCAGGAGTTGCAGGATTGGGACAAGGAGCGTAAGCCAGGGGAGAAGCCGAAGGCTGAAATATTAGTTTTGCCAGGGCGCATAATAAAGTATATGCACTCTCTCATTCCCCCGAAAAAGGTAGATTGGGACAAGTTGACGGCTTGTAAGCAGAAGAAGGATGAAGCGGTCTCGGATTTCTTTACAAGGTTTGAGGAAACGTTTATGGATTACAGTGGACAGGATGTGTCACAAGATGGCGGATTGCGGCTTTTTGTTAATAGGTTTGTTACGAACTTATTGCCTGAAATATCAGCTAGATTGCAAGCGTCGGAGAGTACGTGGACAACGTCCTCTCCTTCGGGTATCCTCAGTATGGCGCAGTATTATGAGCACAGGGAAAATGAAAGTAAGGACAAACAGGAAAAGAAGGCTAAGGATTTAAAGACAAGAGTTTTGTTACAGCAAGTGGCTAGAGGAAGGGGGAGAGGTGCAGTGCCGAGTCGTGGAGGAGGTTTTGGAAGAGGTGAAAGTAGGGAGAGGCTGGGACCGAATCAGTGTGCGAAATGTAAGCAGGAAGGGCATTGGTGGCGGGATTGCCCACTGCTTCAGTCGGGCACTGGTCCCGGACGAGGAAGAGGACGAGGTGGTGGTGATTTTGGGAGACAGGCTGCACGGTCAGAAGGTGGCGGGAGACCGGGAGGAAATTACTTTGACAATGGTGCAGACAGACAGCAGTCGAAAAGGGGTGGGGGCCAGTATTATAACGATGATTACTCAGTGGACGACTTGACAGGGTTTTCCCACAACTAGGACAGCGTAGGACAGAGCATGGGACCAGTACTTATGGAAGTTGATCAGAGGGGACCTTATGTCGAAGCTGACTTATTGGGGTCTCAACAAAAATTTCTAGTGGATACGGGTGCAACGAAAAGTTCTGTGGCTCGTTCTCGGGTCCCAGGGGCGGCTCTGTCTGGCAAGAATAACATCTCCGTGGGTTTCGCAGGAACTCCGGTGATTAGCCCCATTTCTAAACCTCTCACGTTGACGATTGGCCCTTTTACTGTTGATTCACCGTTTCTATTGACATCCAATTGTGGGGAAAATTTGTTGGGCCTAGATTTATTAAAAAGGTTGCACGCCACCATCTATTGTTCTCCAGACGGTGTGTACCTTACTTTGGGCCCGAACGTTGCCCGCCCATTCCAGTGTTTTTCGAAAGACGATCCATTGCCACCTGAATTCCAAGGCATACCCGACAGCTTGTGGGCTGTCAATGATACAGATGTAGGTAAAATGGATATTGCTCCGGTGACAATAAGAGTGAAGGTGGGAGCGAAATTGCCCCGAGTTCCACAGTACAGGATTCCTAGGGAGGGGGAGAAGGCCCTGTTACAAATAATACAAGATTTAATACGGTCTGGTGTAGTGGAAGAGACTGATTCGAACATATGCAACAGCCCTATTTTACCTATCCTCAAAAGACGGTCACCTGAGGCTACTGATAATACCCCTGATGTTTACAGATTTGTGATTGATTTGCGACATGTAAATAGGGTAGTGGAGCCACAGTACCCGGTGGTCTCGGACATTACAACAATATTGACAATGATACCCCCTTCGGCTAAATATTTCTCTGTTCTAGATTTGAAAAATGCTTTCTTCAGTATACCAGTACATGAAGAGAGCAGGTATCTCTTCGGATTCTCATTGGCTGGCCGAAGCTTCCGCTTTAAAAGAATTCCTCAGGGGTACACATAGAGTCCGAGCATCTATAGTCAAGCGTTGAAGGCACAATTGGATGAGCTGGAACTTCCACCTGGCAACGTTATGTTGCAGTATGTGGATGATATCCTGATAGCATCGGATGACGAACAGGGTTGTCGGGATGCTACTGTGAAATTACTCCATCATTTGGCTACGAGAGGACATAAGGTGTCCCTTCCAAAATTTCAATACTGTTGAACGGAGGTCACCTATCTCGGTCACCTCCTTTCGAAAGTGGGGAGGAGATTGACGCCAGAGCGCATAAAGGCGATCACTAACATGCAGGTACCTAACACGCAGCGAGAGGTGCGCGCGTTCTTGGGCATAACATCGTATTGTCGTCAGTGGATACCTAACTATGCGTTACTAACAAAACCCCTATTGTATCTGACTACCAAAGAAGTGCGCGAGCCCCTACCCTGGACCCCTGCATGTCAAGAAGCGTTTGAGTCACTAAAAAGGTCTTTGTGTTCTGCACCAGTTCTTGGGACACCTGATTACCAGAAGCCTTTTGTTCTTTACGTGCATGAGGCGGAAGGTTGCGCGTTGTCTGTCTTAACTCAGTGTTTTGGGGGGAAGCAGAGACCTTGTACTTATTTCTCTGCCATGCTCGATAACGTGGCAAGAGCGCTGCCGAGCTGTCTGAGAGCCACGGCGGCTGCTGCGGTCTCCATAAGACAATCGGCAGGGCTCGTACTGGGATCAGACCTCACAGTAATGGTACCGCATGCTGTGGACATTTTGCTGAACAGGACACAGACGCAGCACTTAACTAGTGCTCGTCTTACGGGTTACGAGATGACTCTTTTTGCACCCCATGTCACGATCAAAAGGTGTGCTACACTGAATCCCGCCACCTTGTTACCTATCCCTACAGACACAGATACAAAAGACGATGACATACATGACTGTTTGTACAGGACTGAAGAAGAGACAAAGGGGAGGGTGGATCTGACAGACAGGCCCTTGGACGAACCAGATGGGGAGTTGTATGTGGATGGGTCCTGTTTTAAATTACCAGACGGTACATCGACAGCAGCATATGCAATAACAACATTACAGACGGTGGTGGAGACTTCTAGGATACCTTACAATTCTGCCGAGCCTGCGGAGATTAAAGCCTTACTGAGAGCATGTGAATTGAGTGAGGGGTTAGACGTGAACATTTATACTGACAGCCAATACGCCTTTGGCGTGGCTCATAATTATGGGCGACTTTGGGCAGAACGGGGATTTCTGACTTCTCACGGACAACGCATACAACATGGTCCCCTGATATTACGACTGCTAACGGCACTGACACTACCCAAAAGATTGGCTGTGATAAAATGTAGCGCACACAAGACGATAGTGGATGATGTGGGAAGAGGCAATGCTTTTGCTGATGAGACAGCAAAGGAAACTGCTAGAGAAAAATTACCACGGATCTTTGTGGCAGGGCCAGCTAGATGGGTCCCAGATGTTCATATGTTCGCAGACACTGTACAGAGTGTCAAGAACATACAGGGAAAAGCGACAGACGAGGAATTGAGAGCATGGAAGGATGGGCAGGGACGACTGGATGCGGATGAATGTTGGACAGATGCGACAGACAAGAGACGATGGTTGCTACCGAATGCGTATGTTCTTCCAGTAGTGACGATGGCACATGGGCCTGCCCATGTTAGCGCCAAGGGCATCTGTAAGCTGTTAGACCCGGTGTGGAGTAATAAAAACATCTCTAAAATGGCCACTCATTTGGTTCGTCAGTGCATGGTGTGTTTGAGACACAATCCTGGAAAGGGTACTCCTGTCCCAACTGGAAATTTTGCACCCCCTTCTTTCCCTTTCGAGGTGATCCAGATGGATTACATCGAAATGGAAAGGGTCAATAACTTGAAGTACGTCCTTGTAGTCGTATGTGCCTTTAGTAGGTGGGTGGAGGCGTACGCTACGAAAGATTGCACAGCCATTTCTACTGCAAAAATGTTGATAAAGGAGTATTTCTCCCGTTTCGGATTACCTAGGTTGATCTGGAGTGATAATGGTACGTCCTTTAATGCAGAATTAGTGAAACAAATATGTAAAGGTTTGCACATCTCCCAGAAATTCCACTCAGCCTTACATCCCCAGGCAGCAGGACTGGTGGAGCGGTTTAACGGCACGCTCAAGCTAAAGATGGCCAAAATATGTGAGAGTACAGGTCTCCGTTGGCCAGACGCACTTCTATTAGCTTTGCTTTCCACGAGAGTCACTGTAAATGCAAAAATGGGCGTCTCCCCCCACGAAGTGGTATTCGGCCGTCCGGCCAATATTTGGGGAGTGCCCAGGCCTAAATGTTTTTCTGAAGTGCCATATCCTCTGTTGACAGATTATCTGTATGCTTTGACTAAAGATCTCCGTTCTATTCATCAGCAGGTAGCAGACACTCTGAAGCCGTTGCCGGAGGGGCCTGGACATTCCATCCACCCAGGGGACTGGGTCGTCGTGCGAAGATACCAGCGGAAGTCTTGCCTGGAGCCAAGGTGGTCAGAGCCGCGCCAGGTGCTCCTCACCACGCGCACAGCACTTCGGATCGACGGCAGGAAGGCGTGGACTCACGCCTCACATGTGAAGAGAGTCCCGCTCCCGTTGCCCTATGACAAATGGGTACAGGATGGCATCGCTGACGAAGAGCATGAGTCTATACCGAGGTATGCTCCTTTCTCGGATGCTTCACTGATTGGAGAAGAGCGTAGCGGAATAGAGAATTCAGTGAGCTCTACTACTCCCCTTGCTACTAGTGAAGAGACATCAGAAAGTCCAGCGTCTGCCACAGATACACCTGTTTTGTTCGCTGACCCCGAAGTGCCAGGGAGCACTCGCTACAATTTGAGGCCCCGAAAAAGAAATAACAAGTAACAGTGCTGAAAATGATGGACTAGACACCGGAAGAAGGGCTTAGTGGATTTTCTGAATAAGAAGAATTAGTGGTAGGGATGGACTTATAAGAGCCCTGGTGTTTAGCCGAAGATTGTGTTCTTTGAGACTATAGAGTGGTGCGGGGCCCGAATTAAGTGCTTCCCTTGTTTCCAAATTGTTGAACAGCGTCGTTGGAACTAGGTATGGACGGTAAAAGCCTGCCTGTGAGGCTTTGAAGGACACAGGGAGAAGATCCCTTTTTAAGGGTTGAAGAACCCCTCTGGCCGGTTGAGGATTGTCTGGGACTATTTTTTCTAGTAGTAGTGTGATTTTTATTTTTGATTTTTGAAAGATTATTCAGAATGTATCCCTTTGGGCGTCCCATTCCTGATGAGGAGCAGCCCTTTGCGGCTCCTCCGAGACCTGTACCTGATTCCCCTTGGTTGGCCCTTCCCCGAAGAGGAAAGATAGTGGTCATCATCATTGTTCTGATCGCTTTTATAGTGACTCTTGGAATATTATTTTTCTTGGATAAGGCTTACCCTGTTCATGTGTTTGCACCCACACCCACTGCTGTTCCTGAACACAATATGATTACTGTTGAATACGGTGAAAGAATGCTGAGAAAAAATTACAGAGATAATGTTTTTATTAAGACTTTGCACCGTGCACACGCCACTACTAACATGACAGATTGCTGGGTTTGTGGGCTTTTGCCTTCTGCTGCCTATAAGAAAGATAGATTCCTTGCTCTCCCTTTGACGCCGGTGAATAGTTGTGTGGGGTGGTATACTCTTATAGGTCTCGTTAAATATTTCCAACAGCCAGATTCCCTGACTCCCCGACTGCAGAATAGGGGGTGGACAATGACAATGCGAGTACGCCCTCTGCCTCCATCTTCTCTCGGGCGAATATATACTGATGGACGTTTTGACCAGACTTTTATAGAGACGTGTGAGAAAAGGCTGGGTCGATTTCTGATACCAAATGATACTGACAGACTTAGGGATAGTTTCTTGAAATTGAATGCCACTCTGTCTTACAGACACCCCCCAAAGAGTAACGACAGTTCCAAGTCTCTGATACCCCTGGCTGCGGTGGGTCCTTCTCCATTTTTCTGTATAGAGGGAAGGGGTCCCATAAAAGTTGGTAATAGCTCTTGTAATGTGACTGCTTCAATACGCCTGCCTCTTAGCCCCTCTTTGATTGCCCCACCCAGTATCTATTTCATCTGCGGCGATAATGGATACTTATGGTTGCCTGAGGGTTGGGGTGGGGTGTGCTACCTAGCCTACATGATTCCCCCTGTGTATGTGGCTCCCTCTGATTACCACAAAACTCATCGTCGATTCCCCAGTCCTCAGGAGCAGCCGTTAGAGCAGCGTAAAAGGAGGGAACTTCAGGTAGATGACGTTGATCAGACGGACACCTCGTACCAGCAATGGACTGATTTTTCTAAGGGTTTGCTACCTTTCTGGGGTCCGATATTTAACAGTAGAGCTATTAGACGACTGTCTAGGGTAATGGAAAAGGTGGTTCTAACTGAGGCCGGCATTACGACTAACATATCTGTTGAGATTCAGGCTATGAGATTATTCACGATCCAGAACAGGATGGTGCTTGACGTCATACTAGCCGATAGGGGCGGGGCCTGTCGCGTCATCGGGACGTCTTGCTGTGTTTATATACCTGACTCAGCCCCAACTGTTAACTTGGCAGTACAAAAATTACATAGATTAGCGACTGAACTACATCAGGATAATGGGACATGGTCCCTACAGGGGTGGCTTTGGGGTGCCTTCTCTTCCTGGGGTTGGAAAATATTGATGGGTTGGTTGGTGTGGTGAGTGTAATTCTAACATGCTGCCTTTGCATATACTGCCTCCCTCCATGTTGTTCAATGTGTGCTGCGAATATACGCCCGAAAAAGAAGTTACCTGGTCAATATACCACTTCTATGATTACTGAAATTCCTGCTGATGCAAGTTGGTTGATGTTCATTGCAGAACATGTTCTAGATTAAAGAAATAAAGTCCTGCCCCTAGTATGGATGTCGGCACTACCTTTTGGCAAATAAATGAGGCCATAGTTAGCCAATGATGCTAAAAGGAGGGTCTGATAGAGTTCACTTTTCGACACCCTAATTACCTATTGCTGATGTATGAGTTAGCATCATATGGCTAACTGATGACGTTCGTATATGCACTTATGCTGAATTATTCCACTGATCCTTACGTATATTCAAATGTATGTGTGACCATATTAGTTTCTTAGCTTAGCCTGTGTGCCACCATTTTGTGTAACCCTCTGTGCCTGCGGGCCCTGCTCGCTCATATGCCCCTCCCGCAGGAATACAGAAATGTACTAAGACAGCCATTTTCATTTCTTAGCTTGCTGTGGCCGAAACTAACAAGTCCCTTTATCAGTAATGTTCTCATGCCCAGAGACGCCGAAGCCTAGCTCCATGGCCTTGAGTAGAGATAATAATGTATCTCTCGCAGGTGCAGATGCCTGCTCTATGAGAGCATTGTTCCATGGTCTGGGGCTCGGTAACTTTCCACAAGGGGCGTACCCCTTGTTACTGTATTGCATTATAATGTATTGCTGTGATGCAGAGAGTCAGTCCTCTCGTTCGCACTCCTAGGAGTGAGGTCGGACAGGGCCCTCTCATATGAGTGTTGTTTGGCCTAATAAAGACTTTTGTTTATTCTTCTCCACTGTCCGGCTGACTTCCTATATAGTGACTATAGGTGAGTGCGGTAAGTCACTCGGGTGGATTTGAGCCACGCTTATCAGACCCTTGCCTGCTTTCACCACCTAGCCCCCTGTTCTTTTGTGCCCTTTGGCTAAGCACTCCTACTCCCTTTTTGGGGAAAGATCCAAGTTATATACGCTGGAGTCTCCGCATACCCGCTGAGAGAGTCCACTGTGCCAAGGGAGCCACTCAAAACTGAGGTATGGTATGGCATGGCACTACTTGCCAAAGCACTCCCTCTACCCTTTTTGGGGAAGGATCCAGTAAAGTAGGCCTTGGAGTCTCAGAGACCCCTCTGAGAGAGTACACTGTGCACAGGGAGCCTCTCGCAACAGCGATGGGGAAATGATACCACTCCCCCTGGGTTCACAGCTTCTGGACTTTGGGCGCAGCTTTGACTCGTCTACTGGTTTGTGTCCCTGTCACCCTCCCCCTCCTCTTGCTATGCCGTTTCTCTAACCCTCCACTCCTCTTTCCCTCCTCCATTCTCTGTCTACTTCCCCTGCTCTTAACCCCCCACTCCACTGAATATCTCCCCTTGCCAGCTTTTTCCCCTACCTATATGTTCCTTTTTGTTTGTCTCAACCTTACTTGTAACTAAAAATGCCATGCTCTAATAACTGTGTAACCTTTGTAAATCTGTAACCTGCAATTTATTGTCTGATACCCATGTAAAGCGCTCTGATACCTCCGGGTCTAGTCAGTGCTATATAAAACCTTGAAACAAATAAATAATAAACATGGACACATCATTTTTCCACTGAAAGAAATCCTTTATTTGCACTTTGGTTAGCTGCAGACTGGTGCCCTGGCTCAGCCGAGCCCTAATGAAACCTACCAAAGCTACACATTTCTGAAAAATAGACACTAAGGAGAGACCTTGTAGCATGAATTGTGTGACTCTCACCAGGTTTTCTTACCTGGAATCCCATGCAAATCTCAGAGTTTGGCTAAAAGCACATACTATCATATGTGTGTACGGGAAAAATCTGGGATGTATGGGGATCCACAAATTTCCTACGACTTAGAGTTCCCACATGTTTCCTGAAAACAATGTTGCCCCACTTGTGTGGGTGGGCCAAGAGACTGCCACACAAAAGGCCCAAAAGCTCTACATGGAGAAATCAGTGAAAGGGATAGCTGTGATAGTTGGGGCCGCGCTCAGCCACCATGCATCGAAACCTACCACCTATGTAGATTTTTTAAAACTATACATCTGGGAGGGGTGGGGGGGTGCCTTGTGTGGATCACACAACGTTGTCTTACCCGCAGTGTCCTGCAAGCCTCAAACTTAAACTAAAATCAGACATTTTCCTTACATTGCTGTGATGGAAACATCTGGAATCAGCAGGAATCTACAATATTTCTATCACATAGTGTTGCCCCACTTGTTCTAATAAAAATGCTGCTGCACTTGTGTGACTGCCTGTGACAGGAATGGCTCAAACCGAGGTCAAAAGGAGTCCCTGTAAGGAGACACCATCTCAGTTGACTGTCTGAAACCTTCTTTCTAAAACAATTTGTCCTACGTAGAAGGCAGAAGTATGGTTCTAAATCATTGGGTGGATGTGTGCATCTCTGAGATGTGTGTGACAAAGTGTAAAAGCAAAAAAGCACTCAGCTTATCGATACAGCTGCACCTTCTCCAAAGACACTAAAAAGAAGAAAAAAAAATTACTTCAACTTGCCACTTATGCAATACCACAACATATTTCATGGGACAAGTGGTGCAATGCAGCAAGCCAAGTTGCTGCTCTGTGTCATGCTGGAAAGAGAACAGAACTGTGCCATATCTTCCAAAAAATGGCACAGGTCTGCTTTCTCCATGGTCTGGTGCACTCTGTGGTGCCTTGGACCAATGTAGGCATCCTGGTACCAGAATGCAAGTGTGTCTGCGCAATGATCAGGATAGTTTTTGTGCAGGAAGGGGTACCTTCCTGCATAAAACATAGCCTTTGATGCTTTTTCCTACAAGTATGTGTGATGCATAATGTGGCAAACATGCAAACAGTAAATAATGATGAGAAGACATGTTTCCCTGCTATACCAGCCTCATGCAGGTGCCAGAGTTTGGCACAAATCCATATCTACAAGTCTTTGTAGATATGGAACGCCTCCCTGACGCAAACTATCACAAGGTAGCACAACGCTCTATTACTTTTTGTTTTAACAAAGCAACGCGAATAGCCATTTGCGTTGCTTTGTAAAATCCCAACAAGGATATTGCATCAAGTAGGCCGAGGGGGCGAGGAACGCAATATCTCACACGTTGCAGGAACATCGGGACTACACGGGTGCCATTGCAGCTAGATTGCATGTGACATGAACCTGATGATGTACCAAATGTAATGTAATGATGCATATTAAGATTGACCTTGTGGAGATAATACACACTATTGTAATGAGAGTTAATGCATGATGCACAGTTCATGTTTCAGTGAAAACAATAAAAGATATATTTAAAAAAAAAGGATATTGCATCAAGTATACGTAAAAAGAGGCACACAAACATGACACAAAAGTCATGATAGTCGCCACTTATTTATTTTAGTGAATTCAAAGGCCACTACTAAAAAGTAGGCCACATTTCAACACTGGGGCAATTTTGAATTTGAAAAAACAAGCTGTGTAGGTGTTTTGTACGGTATAAAAGACTGCATGCATCTGTACATGCCACAGGCAACGTCTTTGAGAATGTAAGGGAAATCAAAACTAACAACATACCAACTACATGGGTCTACACAGTCCCTGCTTGTCCAGTAGATGAGGGCAGTTTTTAAAACAATAGTTGCCCCCAGGGAAGATGGCCCGTGTCTCGGGACTGCTGACCCCCAGAATGCATGGGCGGCGGACTGGCCTATAGGGCAATCTGGCAATGCCTGAAGGGGTGGTCTGACAGGTCAGTATGTGGGACTTTTCGGTCTCTTTGTGGCCCAATTTTATGGTCTGCTGGGCTAGTTTTTACATTAGATTTTTCTGATATTACTACAAGCATTACCTGCAGCAAGCACAACTGCATACAGACTTCCATACCCTTGAAAAACACTTCTACTGTGTGTCTTTATAAGTTAAGATCTGCCCTGAAAGGGGGGGGGGGGCTTTTATCCTATTTCAAATTAATGTCTTCTTCTTTTTTTTCTTTTAGAAATAGCCGCACCCAATGGGGCGGCCTGTGTCAGGGGAGGTACGCCCTCCCGTCTTTTGTTTTCCCCTGGTGGGCGCAATTGCGCTCACCATAGGAAAATACAAGATTTTCTCACAAAAAAAAATGTCCTGTAGGAGCCTACAACCCAAAAACATTCTTCCTGGTGGTCGAGTGGTTTCCTGCTCATGGATCGCTGGGTGTCCATGATCCCCGACCAGGAAACCAGGGCTCGAGTCGGGGTACCACGCGGGTGGACGGCGTCCCCCTACTTATTTTATAGGGGGGACGCCGTCCCCCAGGCCAAACAGCTGGACTTTACTCTTTGGTCTTTGTGGGACGAGGAGCACAGCACCTTTCGTGACGTCACTTCCTGTTGTGACGTCACTTCCAGTGACAGCGCCCCCCCACTTCTTTTTCTAGTACTTGTGCCCTGCAGGAATCTGCTTGAGGGAAGAATCGCTGGGAAGTGGAGACTCTCCGCTTTCCAAGAATTACTCCCTCAAATGTGGAGTGGCATCAAGCCCAAGAAAACTCTTCCAGACAGCAGAAGGAGCACTCACCTCCACCCTCCTCCACGTCAGGTGGGGATCTGTGATGTGCGGCCATCACAGATGGTCAGGATGGGGCGGGGCAGAAGCAGAAGGGATTCTTTTTCACCCCCACCTTTGGCTTTTAAAAATGGAAACTTACGGTGCACTCGCTGGAGCTTTCCTTAAAGCCCTCCCCAATGCTGACAGACGCACGGGTGAGTGTGGCCGTTGACCAATGCCTTCACTTATGGGGTTAGGAAGAGGCATGCAATAGAAGGTAAAAGAGTTCTACTTTGTGAATTGACTCCAAAGCATCTTCCATGGAATAAAATATAATTGGTACAAGGTCATGTAAGAGTACATAAAAAAGCACTCCTGTAGTACTACTTCCGTACTGATAAATGCCTTTATAAATCGCCCCATGAGCCTATCACTAGAACACAGTATGTTGCAACAGATTTCAACTCTTTCCAAGGGCCAAATACTCGAATGCATTGAATGCTGAGAAAAGGTTGAAGATCATTAAGGCCCCAGTTCCGCCCTTTGTCCTGGATCCACGGATAATCTCCCTCTCACCAGCTCACGTTCTCTTTTCTGGCCTAAAGCCTGACTGGTAATTGTGCAACAGTTCCATGGAGGTAGTGTTGATGCAGGGAGCTTCTATTTTTTTCCAGGAATTCAGCCAAAAAAGGCAGACTGGAGAGAAACCAAGACACCTGGGCAAAGCACAAGCGACAAGCAAGCGTTTCAGAAGCAGAGTAATTATTACCTTTTATATCTAGTGAATGCAATGTTATCTTACTTGGGTTTTCGACACGTCAGCTGTGGTTATGGCCTCATAGGTTCATACTTACTGTCCAGTGTCCATGCCACCTGTGGTACCAGATTATTGTTGTCATAATAACATTTGAAGTACATATTTGTCTTAAATATCATTTACAAATGCTTTTGCCGCATTGGAGTTAATCTTAGAAAATGTACACCCAATGGGATGGAATTTTTGTAAACTATATATAATATTTATGAAAGGTGATATTTCTGTGCAAGATATTCTGACATTAACTCTTGTGCCAATGGATGAATTTAAGATGCTTTTGTCAATTTTAAGATCCTATTCCTTCAAGATGAAAGCTGAAGAAATCAGAGGAGAGAACCAGAAAGATTTTAACACAAAACATGTAAGAGGAGGATATAGGTGGAGCTTTCGATGGCAGATATGGGAGCATGGTAGAAAACGGCGATATCCTTCTCTAATTTATATGTTCTTTCTTTAAAACAATATACAAGTTTTCAGAAGACACTTGAAATTACAAGACATCACAGTCCAAAGCAGAGTGTTTTAGAAACCTCTTTGTAACCTTACAGGGCTCGTCTACTAGACTGAGTGGAAGCTGGCTCAGCTGGGGGGTGTACACTTGCCAGACTTTTGCTTTTGAGAATGTTCAGTTCTATTAAGGACTCAATAGGTTAAACAGTCTGATTAACATATAAATATCAATATATCAGGCTAATAAAACAATATTAGTAATCTAATCACCCTTTGTAATGTATGGGGTTAATTGTCCAGCAGAGGGGCGAAGAACCAGAACACTTGGGCGAGCTTGTGCTGGATGCATGCTGAGGATGTTGTGTGCTTTCTCCCTGTGGCAAGGCTTCTATACTATTTTATACCTACTGAGGTTTACAGCATCGCCTCAGAGGTCGGATGCAAAGGATAGCTTGTACTGTGCCTCCAAATCCCAGTAAACCGCAATCCAAATCAAAAAGTTGTTGCCAGATTTTGAGACCCTTCCCAAATCCAAAATTGTCCAAGTATAAGCCCAAATTCAGCCCAACGCAGACCAAAATGATCCCAACATTGCAATACTAAAATAACTCAATAATCTTTCAAGAAACATTTTACACATAATTCTAATTTCTATCCAATAAACATTAGTGGAATGTGGTTCACTGGGTCCATATGCACTTCTGCCATTGTGGTCCAATTTTATTCATAGATACTCATTTTGAAGATCAGTCTCCATTTGTGACCACAAATCTTAATCTAAACCTGATAGTGGTGAATGAACTCTAGAGGAGCGGACTACAATCCACAGTACATTAAATGGATGTTAAGTACTTTAAGCACTCAAACACAATCATTTGCAAATTTTGTTGCAGCCTCTAATACTGTATGCAAATGCAGTGCATTCTTTTAATCTAACCATGTACATATTCACAGGGGACTGCATGTAAAGAAAACTGATCTAGGACTCAATCCTGATATAGGACTACTTGAGATCTCTTGCAGGACCTCTTTACAGCTGGCTGACTGAAACACATGGCTGCAAGCAGTACTTAATTTGTAAAAGACTAAGGGCCTAATTATAAGTTTGGCAGTCCATTGGACTACCAAACCCAGGGTGGCAGTGTAGCAGCCGCATCTGGGGTCCGACTGCTGTATTATGACTTTGCCGGTCGCACATTCATTGGACTGCCGCAACCACTGGGGCCCTGTGATCACTGGGCAGTGACTCAACAGCCTGAGGCCGCAATATGCTGGTGGTGCTGCTGCGCCACCACAAAGCATATTACAAGTTTCCTCACCGCCACAGTTTTCAAGGCAGTGAGCCGGTCATGAAAAGTGTGGCGGTGAGAAAAATACGGGGGGCCCCCTGGTGCCTCTAGGCCAGAGGATACACATTGTGTGCCCCCCCGCCCCTGTCTGCATGCACCCCCAGTTCCAGCACGGACCCGATTTCACAGTCCATGCCGTTCATGGGGCCTCTAGGCCAGGGGAAGCATGCAGTGGGGCGCATGATGTCCCCCCCTGTCTGCATGCACCCCCAATTCCTGCACGGCAGGGGCCTCACAGTCCATGCCGTGCAGGAACGCGTTTTGGCGCTCCCATTGCGGTGCCTTTCTAGCAGGCACTGACATGGGACTGCCAAAGCACTACTAATCTGGTGGGCGGTCGAGTTTGGCATTGTGGGACAGGGGCGATGGCGTGGCGGCCTGCTCCCACACTACCAAACTCCTAACCAAGCCCTAAGTGCTGCGGCCACATTTTTGTATTAATTTCTTTGGCACCACTGCCGAATTCCGGGATTGCAGGATAGTCTTCATTTTACCTCATGCGTCTTTTACCCACCAATATACTCTCACTGCCCCTAAATCATTCCTTTTCATCCATCTTTTTTCCCCTTTTTCCCTGTTTTTCTGTCTTTCACCTCCTTTCAGGTTAATTTTGGTGAGTGTGGAAGAGATATGGGTGACCCAAAAGAAATGGGCTTCCGTCCTGCTCGTTGACCAGCATATCTGAGTCTCAGGATCAGCCCTCAGAGTCCCTAAACATGGCAACTGACTCATGTTTCTAAGCAGGCAATAATAAACTGTGCTTTTAGAGGACAGCTGGGTGACTATGAGGCTATTTTTCGCATCTACTTCTAAACTTTAATTCTGAAAGTTTGGCTTATAAATGCTTATTCCAAAACATGTTCAATCATTGTATGCAAAGTTCTTGTTTTTATATTAAAAGGTTGTTTCATTGTCCTTAAATATTTTTCAAGCTCAGAGATTAAACTAACAACTAACTGTAATCGATTTCCTCAAAATGTATATGCCGTGCTCTTTTCATCCCCATATTTTCCTTTATGAATTTCGGGGTAAATGTTCCTCTTCATCAGTGAGTTTGCAAACAATTATTCAAGGTATTGTTTATTTCTACAGAAGCAAAGCATGTGTAAGCAGACTACTTCCATTGTAAAGCAGCGCATTTTATGAGGAAGCAAAGATATAAGTCACGGTTCTAAGTCTACAAACCTCATGGTCCCACAATGGTCCTCACCTTATTTTTGCGAGTATTCCCTCCTTGATGCTGTCGTGCCGGACCTTAACCAGCACAGGTGCACTTTTTAGGTCTCAGAGACCTTCGTTGCAGCGCGCATGCGCTGCTCGCTCTGCGAGGCTTCTTGTAATCGGGAAATTTCAGAAGTCGAGTTGAAGCCACGCCCATCTTTTTGATTGGCCGGCGTCATCGTTTATGCTAATCAGTGGCCTCCGATTGAAAATAAGGCTTCTTTGTTACCACCCAGCCTACTTTTTTGACAGCCCATCCGTCTGGATGTTTTACTTACGGTGTTACACTGTCTCCTTAATTAGTCTGTAGGCACTACTGTTTTTTCACAATGGCGACAGCTTGTTTACGGACCCCAGGCGACCCCGCATCCTCCTGTTGCCATCTCCATCAGGCGCCGCCGGGGCCGCCCAACATGTCAACAGCTTGTTTTTCTTTACTTCATTTTAAAATGTGCACCCCCGGGACACACTCACAGATGGCTAACAGATGGAGCGTACAGGTAGGGACATGCCCGTACAGGTAGGGACATGCCACATTCTTAGCCATCATAATAAGCGGATATCAGATAAAGCCGATTGCAGGCTTCATTTCAACCCTCTGTGAGCGTTAAAGGTCAGTGGTTACACAGCCCGACAGTGTGTGACAAAATGCGCAACAGCCGTTATCACTGCAAGCAGGCCTCCCTTCTTAATTACACGGCTCTGGGCTGGGGAATGGGCGCCAGCAAGTTATAATGATAAATTACCGACAAACCGCCTCACTGTATGAGCGCTTCTTAACTTGGTTATGACAGCCAAACACGTGATGAGCCAGTCAACAATGTGAACTAGATTTGCGCCCGCTGTATTCCCAGATACCGCCAGCTCTGTCCAGCTGACATCACACGCCAGTCCCTGCTGAACAAATGGCCTTGTGTCAACCCTTATTGGAAACACAACAGAAGACTCAAACGTCAAGGTGTTTTATTAAAAGGCAGTTGAGAAACCTTGATTAGTACAGAGTCGACTCTGTGCAGTAAACACATTTTCAAAACTCTCTTAAAATAACCTGGTGTTGATCTGTACCTGCAGAGTTGAAAAGCTCTACTTTGTAGTTCATAATAAAACGCTCTATTTCAAAGCAGTGCTTTAAATGGGCAGGTACTGTCCGGTACGGAGTACCTGCAATTCTTTAATTTAAAAGGGAGAGTACCTGCACTGCTCAACACTGCTGCAATATATTGAATGGGAGAGTACCAGCACTTCTCAGGAGCAAACAGGTACTCGAAAGAGGGAGTACCTGCACTTCTGTATATCCATTTAAAGCACTGTTTCCAAGTATGTGTATTTTCTGCTAAATTCGAAGTATGTGTATTTTCTGCTGAAAAGTATTGTGGTGTCCTTATTATTTTTCTAATAATGTCACCCAATAGTGCATTTTCCCTTGCGCAGTGTACAGGATGAAGGTAGCTCTGAATTGCACCAACGGGCCAAATGGCAGTAGGTTTTATCTTATCTTGGTGTCCAATATACTCAACCGCTGGCCTGCAGTCTAGATGAGGATGCAGGAGCGGCCTGACATGGTGAAGAACCCACAATGCAATAGGACTCGCTAGCAATGAAGTGCAACGTATCATGCTTGATCGATAAAAAGAATAACAAGCATTTGCAATGCAAAAGGTCTCGCATTTACACGAGTTAAAGCTATTGACTTTGATTTATGTTTTAAAAACCAAAACATAAATAAAAGGCATTTACAATGCCAATAGCTCAAACTCACGGAAATGCAAGACCTATTGCATTACAAATGATTGTTAGGTATCCATTCAATGCCTATGCAGGCTCAGATTCGGGCATGGGCTTGCTTCGAGCCAGCACATCTATGGCAGATCAGAAAGAAAAACAAACATTGGCAAAGCCACAAGGTCGTGCCTACGTGTTTTAGCCATTATGTTTACCGCCGTGGCTGCTGTTCGGCATTGTTAAATGTTTTTGTAATAAAGGAAAGTGGCATGTAGTTGAGTGTCAGAGTGGAGTGTCATAGAGTGGAGTGGTGTACAGTGGCGCAGAGTGGCATACAGTGGTGTAGGGTGGTGTGGAGTGGCCTAGAGTGGAGTATCGTAAGTGTTGTGGAGTGGCATAGAGTTGAATGTCGTAGAGTGCTGTGCAGTTTCGTGGAGGTGTGGAGTACAGTGGTGCAGAGTAGAATAGGGTGGCGTAGAGTACAGTGGCTTAGAGTAGAGAGCAGTAGCATAGAGTAGATTGTTGCAGAGTGAACTATCATGGCGTAGGGTGCAGTTGTGCAGTTTAGATTGGCATAAAGTGCCATTGTGTAGAGTAGTTCAGAGTACAGTGGTGTGGAGTGGTGTGCAGTGGAGTAAAGTGGCATAAAGTGCAACGGCGTACAGTGCAGTGGCGTCTAGTAGATTGTTTCTGAGTGGAGTGGTGCAGGGTAGAGTTCAGTGGTGCACAGTGGCATGGAGTACAGTGGCATAGAGTACAGTGGTGTAGAGTGGCGTCGAATGCAGTGGCTTAGAGGGCAGTGGTGAAGAGTAGATTAGAGTGGCATACAGTGGATTGGCGTGGAGAGGTACAGAATAGAGTGAATTGGCGTAGAGTGCAGTTACACAGAGTGCAGTGTTGCAGAGTAGACTGGCCAGGCACAGAGTGATGTAGAGTGGAGTTGCCTAGACTGGAGTGGTGTAGAGTGCAGTGTTGCAGAGTAGAGTGGCGTAAAGTGCATTGGCATAGAGTAGAGTGGTGCAGAGCAGAGTACAGAGTCATAGAGTGAAGTGGTGTAGAGCAGTGTTTCACAAACTGGGGTCCGCGGACCCCCAGGGGTCCGTGACACATTCCCAGGGGTCCATAGGCAACAGTTTTAAAAGAACAGAAAAGTTTCTTGTATAATTAGCAGATTTCCAGCAACAATAAAAGTGTCAAGATAATGCCAGTGATTAATGTGCCTGCTGGAGCGTGAGGAGAGTTTTGTCTGGTGGCAGCTTTGACTTAACTAATGTAGCACAGAGGGTTAATGTGCCTACTGCAAAGAACATGTAACATGCATTTTAAAAAGCAGTATTTTATGTGCATAGGTTCGTGGTTACTGCTTTTGTCACAGATTCTTTCGTTACTGTGCACTTCATAAGTGACAATCGTAATGTAGCAGAGGGACCTATAAACGGTCTTCAAAGAGCTGCTTGCAAACTGCATGGAACCAGTAACTTATGTTTTTTCCAAGTTATTCATTATCCTGATGCTGCTAAAAAGATTTATTTGGGTGGAAATACATTTTTAATGTTAAAGTGAGTGTTAGCCACTGTATTATGTTCTGAATCCTGAGTTTGTGCATTTCCAGAACAAGCACTCTATAAAAATGCCCGCCAGTATGAACGACATGTGAACCTTGTAGTCCCCTTTACCTTAGGTACCATTTTTTTTTTTTTTCACAACCAAGTTTATTGAGCAAAAGAATGACAAGCATGAGGCACCTTCCCACACCAAGGTCACCACATCAAGATCAATGTATTGATTACAGACATAAGAAATACTAAGCAAGTATCAATGAAGCTCAGCTGTAAAATCCCAACTACCCATCCCAACCCCAACTACACCCCCACCCGTACTCACTATCCCCCCCCCCTTCCACACATGTACAGAGGCAATATAAAGATGGTTCATATAAGAGAAGCAGGTATGAAGCAACCTGGGATGTGCCTTTAGGGCCAGAGACAGCGCTGCGATCAAATGTCCTCCTCCGGTTCCGCTGGGGGTTCCAAGGATAGGCCACGGTAGTCAGCCCACCGCTTCCAGATCTTGAAGTGCTTGCGTGGGCAGCCCCGTGCCTCAAAAATCGGTTTCTCAAGACCCATAAAATAGTCCAGTCCCGCCTTCCATGCCGACAGGGGGGGGGCCCTCACGGATTTCCAGGCCCGAGCCAAGTCGCGCTTAGCCACCACCAGGCCCAGAAGCAATAGATGGCGTTTATAGATGTTGCCCCCAACCCCTTCCATGACGTGCAGCAGGCCCAGCCGGTGGGTACGGGGAAGATCCCAGCCCAGGACCTCAGCCAGGCAATTCCAGACACCCCTCCAGAAGCCAGCCAGGCGACCACATGACCATACTGTGTGCAACAAGGTGCCAGGCACTTCCCCACATCGCAGGCACTCCGATGACCCAATCAAACCAGCCCTCCACAGTCGTTCACGCGTGTAATAGGCACGATGCAGATACTTGAATTGTATGAGACGGAGCCGAACCGCGATAGCGGTGCCACGTGGGGACTCCAGGGCCTCTCTCCAGTCGTCCTCGTCCAGGGTGCCCACGTCCGCCTCCCAGGCCTCCCGGAGGGAGCTGAGAGTAGACGAGCAGTGAATAACCAGAGTCTGGTAGATCCTGGAAACCTTCTTGTCTCCCAAGTCGCCCATAAAGACTTTCGCCTCAATTGGGCTAAACTCCGGAAGGGAGTCGAGGCCGGCAATGCTTGGGGTGAGGGCATGTCGCAGCTGTAAGTAACGGAAGAACTGGGACTGAGGCATTTGGAATTCCACTCGGAGGTCTGCAAAGGACTTGAGGGTGGCGCCGGACACGACGTGACCCAGTTGAGTAATCCCAATAGTCTCCCAACCCTCGAACCCAGCCAGAGTCGCTAACTCTGGAAGCAGACCGTTGTGCCACAGCGGCGTTTCCGCCGTCAACTTGCCCCACCATCCCATGCGACGCAAGGACTGCCGCCACACTGCGAAGACCACCCTTGTCACCGATGGCAACCCACGGCGTATACGCGCCGAGTATAGAACGGTGTGGAGCGTATGGTCACCCATAAGATGCCTTTCCAGGGCATATGCCGGATCACTCCTATCCCCGTACCACCAATCGTTAAGAACAAGTAGATGCGATGCTTGGTAGTAGGAGAGGAGATCGGACGTGGCCAAGCCACCACAGTAGGTGGATAGAAAACATGTCTTTAGGGCCACCCTGGCTGCTCCGCCCTCCCACAGGAAGCGGCCCAGCACAGAGTTCACCTGGCGAAACCACTCCATGCCGATAGGGTGCGGGAAATGTTGGAGTTGGTACAGTAGTCTCGGCAGCGCCACCATCTTAAAGATGGCCGACCTCCCAAAGATCGTGAGTGGCATCCTGGACCATGTTTTAACATCCGTCTGGACCCGTTCCCACACCGGCAGGACACTACGCGCCCAGGCCACGGTCCGCGAAGTCGAGAGAAAAACACCCAAGTATTTCAGACCGTCCGTCGCCACCCGTAAATCCGCAGCCCAATCGTCGGCAACCACTCCGCCATGCAAAACCCATAGGGTCGACTTAGATAGGTTAAGGGTAAGCCCGGAGACTTCGCCAAACCCCCGCATGATCTCTAGAATTCGAGGGCCAGAGCGCCGCAGATCCGTAAGGAACAGGAGGACATCGTCCGCGTAGAGTGCGATTCTATCTGTAAGAGTATCGTTCCAGACAAAGCCACGCAGCTGGGCATCTAGCCGCACCCGCGCCGCGAGGGGCTCCATGGCCAGGGCAAATAGGTATGGGGACAACGGGCAACCCTGGCGCGTACCGCGGCCGATAGGGAAGCGTCCTGAGACCGCGCCTGCCACCCGGACCGACGCCGTAACATTGGTATACAGGAGGCGGACATAGGACAAAAAGACCGTCCCGAGGTTTAGGCGGGCCAATAAGGTGAAGAGATAAGCCCAGCTCACTGAGTCAAAGGCCCGGTCCATGTCCGCAAGGAGAAGTGCGGCCTGTTCATCCCTAGCACTCATGGCGTCGATCGCTGCCTGCGCCCGCCGGATATTGTGTCGGGTGGCCCTGCGCGGCATGAACCCGGCCTGGTCGGGGTGGACCAGGTCGGCTATGAGGGGCAGAAAGCGGTTCGCCAGGGCCTTCGCCAAGATCTTGGCCTCGATGTTGAGGAGGGAGATAGGCCTGTAGGAATCATGGCGGTCAGGCGCCCTACCAGGCTTCAAAAAGACCACAATCTCAGCATGACGCCAGTCAGGTGGCAGCTCGCCCCTAGACCGCGCTGCCTCTAGCGCATTGCGAAAGTGGGGTCCCAGCTGGACGTGGAATTTTTTATAAAATTCGGCAGGGTAGCCACTAGGGCCGGGCGCCTTCCCAGTGTTCAGTTGGCCAAGGGCCTCCCCAAGCTCCTCGGACGTAAGTGGGACCTCCAGGGCCGTTCTAGTCTCCTCCGGGACCGCCCGTGGGAGTAAAGCATCCAAGTACGGGGCAATCCCACCCTCCCTCAGCGGATCGCGAGGGGCGTATTGTGCTTCGTAGTAGCGGGCAAAGCTGGCCGCCAATCGGTCCGGGTCGGTTATGACTGAGCCATCCCCCGCCGTGAGACCGGGTAGCTCCAGGGGCTGGAAGGTCACCTGGAAAAGTCTATGTAACATGGTGCAGGACTTATCGCCCCACTGATATACCCTACTGCGCGTGGCGAGCCACGCCTGCCGGGCCTCCTCATGTAGGACCGAGGAGTAAGTCTGCTGGGCTTGCAGGAGCTGGCGCACCACGCCCTCCTCACCCCCAAGTCGACCACGCTGCTCCAACTCCTCCATGCGGGCCGCGGCAGCCACAATGGCCTCCCGGCGCTTCCGCCGAGCGGCCGCACACCAAGTTATGTCGATGCCCCGGATCGTGGGCTTCAGCGCCTCCCACACCACAACAGCATCGGCTCCCCCCACCAAGTTCTCGCGCCAGAAGTGGTCGATCGCCTCCCGTAGGTGCGCCACATAGTCCGGCCGCTGCAACTGCCAGGCGGACATACGCCAGCGAAAAGGTTGCCTTTTAACGGGGAGGGTCAGAGTGGCCAGGACAGGGGAATGATCTGAAAGGCCCCTGGGGAGTATCGAGGCGTCCCTAACACGGCTCAGGCAGGCCCCGGGTACAAACAAATAATCGAGCCTCGAGAATGACCCATGCACCGCCGATACATACGTGAAGGCCTGTACTGCGGGATGGAAATGCCGCCACACATCAACCCAGCCCATACTGCGCGCCGTTGCACTCAACCGGGTGGGGGCAGCCGCGGGGGGGGGGTCAGACACCACACACGCACGCCGCTGGCGGTCCAGGCCCACATCCATGACTTCATTCTAATCACCCCCCACCACAGTCAGGACCTCGGGGATCTCGTCCCACAACGCAAACAGCCGTTCAGACAGTGCCCATTGCAGGGGGGGAGGGGCGTAGACACTTCCAAAAACCACCGGCTCGGAACCCAGTAGGCCTTTAACAAAAACAAATCTGCCCTGGGGGTCAATCCATTGCTTCTCGTGGACATAGGCCACCCTACGATGAATCAGTATGGCCACTCCCCGCGAGCCCCTCGTAAAGCCAGCATGATAGACCTGGTGGTAGCCGAACCTCTGGAGGCTAAGGGCTTTGGATCCCAGCATGTGCGTTTCTTGAAGCAAAAGAACATCCACCATCTCCCTTTTCCCCCACCGCAGCACAGCCCCCCGCTTAATCTTATCCAGGACACCCCGCACATTCCACGTCACCACCCGCAGGGTCTTCGAAGGAGTCACACTCGCAGCATTAGCCATTATCGACATACAGTCCAAGATCTGGCCCACCCTCCCACCCAGGTGCTACCCGCAGAACGACAAAAAGCACAGCCCCCGACATGTGTGGACCCACCCCCCCAGCCCGCAAACACAGCTCCCCCGTCCCAACCCAGAGCCCCCCCAACAACCAGTGCAACACCAAAACACCCCCCCAGACCCCACCCCAATACCTCAGAAAACAGTGAAGTACCTGTCGCGGCATGGAGAGGCCCGAGCCCAAAACAGAGGACTCAGGGCCCGCCATACCAATGGATCCCCAAAACCCCACCAAGACGCACACTCACCACCCCCCCAACAACACTCACATCCGTGAGGGTCTGAGGCCCGTATACGGTACCCTCCGAGCCACACAGTGTCCCCGTGTCTATAGCTGAAGTCTCCACATGGGAGCCGGCTGGTATATCAAGGACAAAATAAAACAGTCTCACCAGCCAGGGCAGAGCAAGTCCATATGCAGCAGACAGAATGTGCGGAGGCCCAACAGTGTTCAGCTGCCCGCATCGGAGTGTTCAGAGTCCCTGGTGCCACCCGATTGCGACGCACAGGCTGAAGCCGATCTTTTCTTGGAGCGAGACCTCCGATGTCGGCCCTTCTTGGGCTGGCGTTGTGTCCGCTCCGGCGACGAACCTGGAGACCTGCCCGGGTCCAGTCCCGGTTGGGCGTGGGGACGTAGCCGCACTGCCTCATCCGTCCAGCGAAACACCTCCTCTGGCGAGTCAAAGAAGTGGGTACGAGACTGGTATATGACCCGCAGGCGAGCCGGATACAGGAGCGAGTACTGGAGCTTGAGGCCCCGGAGCTTGGCCTTAGCGTCCATGAAGGAGTGCCGCTGTTGTTGCACCATTTTTGTGTAGTCCGGGAAAATCATAATGGTATGATTCTCAAAGGCGAGGGAGCCCTTGTTCCTCGCCTCCCGCAGGATAACATCACGGTCATGATAGTTCAGCAGGCGGGCTATAACCGGCCGCGGGCGCTCACCCTCCGGCGGCCGCTGGGTCAGGGCCCTGTGGGCCCTCTCGATCACGAAACACTTAGATAACGCCCCTTCAGGGAGCCAGCTCTCCAGCCACCCGGTCAGGAACCTCTCCATGCTGTCCTTCTCGCACCGCTCCGGAAAACCAATGAAGCGGAGGTTGTTGCGCCGCGCGCGCCCTTCTGCATCCTCCACGCGGGCCGCCAGTGTCTTCTGGACGCTTTCCACCTCCGCAAGGCGCTTCTTTAGGCCACTAATGTCCGCCTCAGTCTCCGTGATACGGGTTTCGACCCCAGCAATCCGCTCCACTGCATTGCGAAGGTCCTGGCGTAAGAGCGTGACATCCGCCCCGACCGCTCCTATCTTGGCATCGAGCATGTCCCGAGACTGGGTTATGGCCGCTAGGATAGCTGCATTGTCTGGCCCGGGGCCGCCGCTGCCACCGGTCGCCCCAGCGCCACCACTCGGCCCTGTGAATTTATCAATGGGTCCATGCTTGGGCGGGCCACCTCCTCTGTCCCTGGTCATGGCAAGCGCCGGGCAGGGCCAACACCACTCTCGGGCACTGTCGCAAGAACTGGAACGGGGCGGCCCAGAGGAGGCCCCAGGGAGGGACGCTGCGATCGGATGTCGCGAAAATCGAGGCCCCGGCGTCACCCCAGCAGGACAGGCCGCACCCACACTCGTCCCCACAGGCAGCCGTCCAGGATATATCAGGAAGAATCAGCGGGTCCGCGGTCTATGGGTCGCCGTATCCAGCGGGCTTAGCCAGGGGAGGCGGATCAGGGGGGCCCGCCGACCACCAGTCCAGCCCCGGTCGCCTCCGGGCACAAGGAGTCCCGCCACCAGACTGTCGCAGGGCCCGGTCACGCCGCCACCACTCGCCAGTCGTGCAGGGGAAGAGCCAATAGGTAGGAGTCGCTGGTTCCGCCTCAAACTCCAGGCGATCGCGGGCGGAGAGATGAGCCCAGGACGGCGTAGCGGATGCCACCCGCACCCGCCAGGTCACAACCGCCACCAGGCGTCGCGAAACTCGAGGACCCCGGTCTCCGGCCGGCCACCAGGCCGCACTCTGCCGCCGACTCCCCTCGAACACAGGAAGGGAGGAATCACAGGATCTACACACCAATGCAGACTGGAGACTTCACCAGATCGAGTACAGGCACAGGGCACCAACAGTGGGCTCGGGGATCAGGATAAATGATCGAAGTTAGTCTGGGCCGGCGGGAGCTCTACAAGGCTGCGACCGCCATCTTCGCCCGCCAAGCCACGCCCCCTAGGTACCATTTTATATACACTGATTTACATGTATGATTCAATGTCTCTGTGTGTGATGTAAAGTGATAATTCAATCAACAAGAGAGTAAGGGTCGGAATAAACACTCCCATGCCCCTCATCAAATCAATATTACCAACAACAAGAGAGTGTTAATGCAAACATCCAACACAGTAGGCAAGCAATGAATTAAACAGGCACTACTGAACTTTAAGAAAAGAATATTATTAACAGTAGGAAAGGACAGGGTGCACGTTGTAGGAGAGTAGGGTCTGCAATCCTATGATCACCCAGATTTTTTGCTTTTGTTTCACTGGTTTACGACTTTCTCTGGCTGTGGGCCTGCCAATCAGACCCACAGCCTGGCTGTTCTCTTTCTAAATTACGAAATGTACCCTAGGTGCATTTACCAATTGGTACTGGGCCACCTTATCAGACCCTGTAACTCAGGGCATAGGTGTACCCAGGGCCGCCAGGGGCTGCAGCATGTATTATGCCACCCCTGGCTGGCCTCCTAAATTTGACACAACTGGCTGCATGACAGCTGGGGCGAAGTCGTGTAATCACCCTTTGCTTTAGATATAGTAGCTCTATATCTAACCATACAATGGACACCCGAGTCCCTATCAGTCACTCCTATGGCAGGCCTTGACAATCCTGAAGGCAGAGTGCATGGGCTCGCGTGAACTGTGTTCTGGCCCGAGCCGAGCCGGTTGCAGCTTGCGGAGAAAAGACCCAATGGCTGTTCCATGATAACGCGTGCCACATCGGTAACTTCGGTGTCGCGTTATCAAGACATGTCGAGTAAGGTGTCATACGAATCGGGATGCTGCCCTCTCACCAACTCTGGCGACGAGGTTAGCATTCCGCCCTTCTAGAGGGACACGACATGTACGTAACTGTGAACCCCGGTTAAAGTTAACGAAAGCCTCAGCTCCACAAAATGGATGCTGCCACCACAGACACGAGTCTGACCTCCTGCTGCTGGGAGTCCTTCCAGCGAGGAGCGCTTGGACAAAGGGTTTCCTGTCGAGGGCGGTGTTCGCACCGTCCCAGACAGGGTTTGTGTATTCTGGGTAGGTAGGGCTTTTGCGAGAAGGTGACTGCGAAGTGGCACCCCGGTGTTCACTACGCATCTGCCGGTTAGAACCAGTTCCAGGGGCGACAGCCCTGGCCTGGGGAAAGTCCGGCAGGGGAGAGGGGTGTAACTACCCCCCTTCCTGGTCCCACCCTTAGGGCAGGACCTAGTCATGTACCCACCCCTTTCTTTAGGATAAAGGCCGGAGCGGGGACCCTTCCAAATTAGATCATCTTTGAATCAAGAATACTTTCTACGAAAGGACTTCAAGACTCTTCTCAAGATTTCTCCCTTGTGGCTAAGGAGTAGTCACCCCGCATCAGCGGGCACCATCTAAGAACTCTGCGGTTTGCTGTAAGTCCTTCCTCAAGGAATCCGACGGCCCAGCTCGACGAGAACCGGCTTCCCTGGCACCTCTGACCTCTACCCACGTCATCAGCTCAGCTGTGATCTGTGGGTGCGACGAGACCTCGAGGGACCGGCCATCATCAGAACCTGCACGCTCTTAAAAACCAGCACGACCATCGAGGTAACTCTCTGGTGAGTGCTCTGGGGTCCGAGAAGCCCCGACCCTGAGCCGCTCCAGCACCGAAGTGCAGTCTCCCAGCATCTCCACGATCTGCGTGGGGCCCTTCTGCTCGCTGCTCAGCACGTTGTCTGGTCACTAGCCGCTGGCTTGTGTCCTTCTGTGACGACATTCGAGAATCATCACTGCTGGTCTGGTTGCTCCAGACTGGCCCTTGCTTCCATCTTTTCGAGAAGCACCCCGGACCCTCCTGGTCCACTCAAGACGCCGACAGCGACATCCGTCGTAGGACAGCTCGCACCTCCACCGTGGTCGCCGACAACGCCTCCTGGTCCGTGAGACTGCAGAGCCTAGCGTCGCCCACTCACCTGGTCGAGGTGACGGCCAACCGGTGCCTTCCTGGTACCCTCTGACTACTGGCTAGTAGTACGAACTTGGTCCCCTCTGCTTTCAGGTTTCATCAATCTCCGATCCAGGCTTGGATCTCTACGAACTATTCAGCACTGGTCGCCGGCCAGCAACTCTTTTTCTTCCGGCTCCTGGCTCGTCAGCGAAGACCCCGACGCCTGTAAGACTTGTGCAGCCGCAGCCCTCGTGGCTAGGTAACTCGGCATTTCAGTGCCTGCATAGCCTCCTTACTCTAGGGTCCCGAGTCCCTCGCTTCCGACTTGCCTTAACCTTTCCGTGTCCTCGGACACTTGTTTTAACTGTGCACTTAAAGTATTTGCTAAAGAGATTTGGTTTGTGCTAAGTACCCTGTCCTCATAAAGAGTACAGGGCTGTTGTGATTCTTAATAAATATACTGTTTATTTTCATAACACTTGTGTGGTGTCCTTTCACTGGGTGTTCAAGGGGTACATGTGTGGTAAACAGCTGGCTTAACGCGCCCTCTCGAGTCTTTAGCCTTAGACTGCTCGTATCCACGCTACTAGGATAGCTGGTCTATAGGTTGACTTACAACCAAACACCATAAGGGTCGTTGGAACGATACATAGCGGTCGCTAGAATAGCGAACGTTGCATATCGGGCCAACTTCTCACATTGGTGAGCAGCGGTTGGGATTTGAGCTTGCTGTTGTTTTACCACACGTATCCTAAGAATATCTTGTTGAAAGATCGCGCAAGTACTGTTAGTACATATAACTAAAGCTTAGAATACTCTGAGTTCTACTGAACCAGCTGTTGTAGCTCCTCAAGGCTTAGCACACCTTGGCTACAACTCTTAGCAAGGGATCAGTAGGAAAACACATAGTGTAGGTAGGTGCATCACTTACACCACACTAGAAACAGTATGTCGGGCCAAGGAGGAAACTCTGAGTCTCCCCTTGTGTCAGTTGACCCTCCACAGGTCATCCCTTCAGGATATACTGTGCTGAGCTTCAAGGAGTTAAGACGATTGTGTCACTCCCGGAAGATTCAGCAGGGGTCTAACCCCACAACGTCCTTTCTGATTGGTCTCTTGGAGACTTATGATGCCAGGAGAGCTGAGAAACTTCGTAGCTCTTCTAATCCAGAAGGAGACATGCCTCCCCTCGAGGGAACCCGGGACGATCCTGACCTCATTCACCTCGCAACCGAGAACGAGGATGTGGAGGAGGATGAGGATGAGGATCTCTCTGGGGACGAGGCAGATAAGGGACAGGTAGAAGTCGTCAGACTAACACGGTCCAACTTAAGCAGACACGATAGTGGTACTGGGGGAACCCCGGCGCTACTGTCGGTTCCGCTTAACCTGGGGAATGGACGAGCCCGATCTCTGTCAAGAGACTCTGGCAGATCCCTTCATACCAACGGCTCTCACAACTCTTCTCAAAGAGGGATGACGTCCCCTCAGAGGAGAGTGTACGAAGCGAAAGAAAGGGCAGCTAATCTAAGGATCGAAAGGGAAGAACTTGCCCTGGTCAAGGAAAAGCTTGCTTTCGCTAGAGAGCAACAGTTAAGTGGGGCAATCCCCACTGGTGGCAGCAATGTACCTAGTAATAGGGAAAAGAGTTTCGATACGAAACACCTTGGGAAGATAGTGCCCCCCTTTAAACAAGGGGACGACATCCACAAATGGATTACTGCTTTGGAGAGGGCCTGCACTGTGCAAGGCGTTCCCCAGAGTCAGTGGGCAGCTATCTTGTGGCTCTCCTTTGAAGGAAAAGGAAGAGACAAGCTCCTCACCACAAGGGTCGAGGACGCTAATAATTACCAAGTCTTGAAGAATACACTCGTTGAAGGGTTCGGCCTAACCACTGAGCAGTACAGGGTGCTGTTCAGGGATACCCAGAAGACGCAGTCTCAAGATTGGTCTGATTTTGTCGATTGTGCCACTAAGGCTTTTGAGGGCTGGTTGCTGGGCAGTAAGGTTACTGATTACAAAGGATTGTATAATTTGATGATGAGAGAACAAATTTTAAACAATTGTCAGAACCAGTTGTTGCATCAGCATCTTGTCGACTCGGATCTGACCTCTCCCCAAGAATTGGGACAGAAGGCAGACAAATGGGTTCGTACGAGAGTTAAACAGAACCAGGGCCAGAATCAAGGTGGTCAGAAGAAAGCAGACCAGAAGGGTAAAGATTCTAAGGGGGAACAAAATGACCAGAAGTCTTCGACAGGTCCCCAACAACCCAAAGAGGGTGGGGGTCAGGCTCCCCAAAAGAAGAAAGAAGGCCAATCCAAAAGATGGTGCCAGTACTGTAAAAGTAAATCTCACTGGTTTAGTGAGTGCACCAAGAAAGGAGGAGGGCAGACTCCTGCCACTGCAGCCCCTAAGGCACCTGTGCCCCCTAGTACAGTCAGCAGTGGTAGTGCGCCTCCCAAGGGTTTAGTAGGGTTAACCCTGGGTTCTGAGGGGCGTGACAACTTAGTTGGCACACTCACTCAGGCTGTCCTTGTCAGTACGGGGGACGCGGACGTGTCCCCTGACATAAGTCCCAATACGCTGGGCAAATACCGACAGACGCCTTTCATAAATGGAAAGATGGCTCAGGCCTATAGGGACACTTGTGCCAGCGTCACCATGGTGACGCCTAACTTTGTGGACCCTGGACAGATCATGCCAGGTACAGAATTCCTGGTGACCAATGCAAGCAATGTCACTACCAATCACAGTATGGCAATTGTAGCTTTCTCCTGGGGAGGGGTAACTGGCCAAAAGAAGGTTGTAGTTAGTCCAGACCTCCCAGTGGATTGTTTGTTGGGCAATGATTTGGAGTCGTCACAATGGTCAGAAGTGGAGCACCGGACTCACATGGAAATGTTAGGTTTGCCAGCACATGTGTTCGCTGTGACTAGGTCACAGGTCAGGAAATGCCCCACTGAACAGGTGCTGGATCCTGGAACAACGGACCAGACACCTCCCAAGAAAAAGAGCAGTAGGGTTAAGGCTGCGCCTTCCCCCTTGCCCCAGGTCGAGGATCAAGTCTCAGAGGAGGCTGACCTACAGGAATTGAGGGAAACTGAGCCTCGGGAGTTCGAACTTGATCAAGTTGAATTCTTGGGCTCAGGGGGACCCTCAAGGGAAGACCTGGGGAAGGACCAGTTAGACTGCCCTTCTCTTGAACCCCTCAGACAGCAGGCTGCTGCTGAGGCTGCTGGGAACGCCACAGGTACCCACAAGGTATACTGGGAAGATGGACTCCTGTACACTGAGTCAAGAGACCCCAAGCCTGGCATGACCAGGAGGCTGGTCGTCCCCTTGTCTCAGCGTGGTTTCCTACTTACCTTGGCCCACGAGATTCCCTTAGCAGGTCACTTAGGCCAGACGAAAACGTGGGACAGGCTTGTCTCGCACTTTCACTGGCCTCACATGAATGAAGATACCAAGGAGTTTTGCCGCTCCTGTGTCACTTGCCAAGCCAGTGGTAAGTCAGGTGGCACGACAAAGGCCCCCCTTATACCAATGCCTGTGGTGGGGGTGCCCTTTGAACGGGTGGGGATCGACATCGTCGGTCCCATGGAACCACCAACAGCATCAGGGCACAAGTTTATACTGGTGGTAGTGGATCATGCCACCAGGTACCCTGAAGCTATTCCCCTTAGGACCACTACAGCACCTGTTGTGGCAAGAGCCCTGGTTGGAGTATTCTCCAGAGTGGGCTTCCCTAAGGAGGTCGTCTCCGACAGAGGTGCAAACTTTATGTCGAGCTACTTAACTGCTATGTGGAAGGAATGTGGTGTCAACTACAAGTTCACTACACCCTATCATCCACAATGCAATGGGCTTGTTGAGAGATTCAACAGGACCCTAAAAGGGATGATTCATGGACTACCGGAAAAGCTTCGGCGTAGATGGGACGTCCTGATCCCCTGCCTCTTGTTCGCCTACAGAGAAGTCCCACAGAAGGGGGTTGGCTACAGCCCTTTTGAACTTTTGTACGGGCATCCTGTAAGAGGACCCCTGTGTTTGGTGAAGGAAGGATGGGAGAGACCTCTCAAAAAGCCGGCAACCAACATAGTGGACTATGTGCTCGGCCTCCGCTCGCGGATGGCTGAATACATGGAGAAGGCATCCGAAAACCTTAAGGCCAGCCAAGAACTCCAAAAAACTTGGCATGACCAAAAGGCTGTCTTGACTGTTTACCAGCCCGGACAGAAGGTGTGGGTGTTGGAGCCAGTGGCCCCAGCAGCACTCAAGGACAAATGGTCCGGGCCCCACACCATCCTGGAGAAGAAGGGAGAGGTCACCTACCTGGTCGACCTGGGAACTCCCCGGAGCCCCCACAGGGTGCTTCATGTCAACAGGCTAAAAGCATATGTCGACAGGAAGGACATGAGTTTGCTCATGGCCCTCGATGAGGGACAGGAAGAGGAGAGTGACCCTCTCCCCGACCTGCTCACTCAGAATCCTGACGATGGCTCGGTAGATGGTGTTGTCTTTTGTGGCAGCCTCTCCGAACATCAACAGAGCGACTGTAAACAGGTTCTTCAGTCGTTCCGACATCTGTTTTCTCTGACACCCAGTCAGACCGATTGGTGCACCCATGAGGTCGACACTGGGGACAGCTTGCCCGTAAAGAGTAAAATCTACAGGCAGCCTGATCACGTTAGAGACTGCATCAAAAGTGAAGTGCAGAAAATGTTGGAGCTGGGAGTCATTGAACCCTCGGATAGCCCTTGGGCTAGTCCCGTAGTTCTAGTGCCGAAACCTCACACCCAGGGTGGTAAGAGAGAGATGAGGTTCTGCGTAGACTACAGGGGTCTCAATGCAGTCACTAAGACTGACGCCCACCCAATACCAAGGGCAGACGAGCTTATTGATAGGCTGGCTTCGGCCAACTACTTAAGTACGTTTGACCTGACAGCTGGGTATTGGCAAATCAGGTTAGCTGAGGACGCCAAGCCTAAAACAGCATTTTCAACCCCTGGTGGGCATTATCAGTTCGTGGTGATGCCCTTTGGTCTGAAAAATGCACCTGCCACCTTCCAACGGTTGGTGAATCACGTCCTTACTGGGCTGGATGACTTCTGTGCGGCGTATCTTGACGATATTGCTGTCTTTAGCTCCACCTGGGAGGATCACCTGGTCCACCTGCGGAAGACATTGGAGGCGCTGCAAGCAGCAGGCCTCACTATCAAGGCCACCAAGTGCCAGATAGGGCAGACACAGGTTGTATACCTGGGCCACCTTGTAGGTGGAGGTCAGGTTCAGCCACTGGAGAGCAAGATACAGTCAATCAGGGACTGGGCTCCTCCAACCACCCAGACTCAGGTTCGAGCTTTCTTGGGCCTGACTGGTTACTATAGGAAGTTTTTCAGGAACTATGGTTCCATCGTGACACCATTAAATGAACTGACAAGTAAGAAAATGCCAAAAAAGGTTCAGTGGACAGCTAGCTGTCAAAAAGCATTCGATGACCTAAAGCAGGCCATGTGCACGGCGCCTATCCTCAAGAGTCCGGACTACTCCAAACCATTCATTGTCCAAACAGATGCTTCTGAGTTGGGTGTGGGAGCTGTTCTTTCTCAACTGAATTTTGATGGTCAAGACCAGCCCATTGCTTTTATAAGCAGAAGGCTGACCCCTAGAGAGAAGAATTGGTCAGCTATCGAGAGGGAGGCCTTTGCTGTGGTTTGGGCCCTGAAGAAGCTGAGGCCATACTTGTTTGGCACTCACTTCAAGATTCAGACCGACCATAAGCCCCTCTTGTGGCAAAATCAGATGAAGGGTGAAAACCCCAAACTGCTTAGGTGGTCCATTTCCCTACAGGGGATGGACTTCACAGTGGAACATAGACCTGGTACTGATCATGGCAATGCCGATGGGCTCTCCAGATATTTCCACTTAGAACAAGAAGACTTACCTGGTCAAGGTTAGCTAGTTGTTCCGACGTTTGGGGGGGGTCATGTAGGAGAGTAGGGTCTGCAATCCTATGATCACCCAGATTTTTTGCTTTTGTTTCACTGGTTTACGACTTTCTCTGGCTGTGGGCCTGCCAATCAGACCCACAGCCTGGCTGTTCTCTTTCTAAATTACGAAATGTACCCTAGGTGCATTTACCAATTGGTACTGGGCCACCTTATCAGACCCTGTAACTCAGGGCATAGGTGTACCTAGGGCCGCCAGGGGCTGCAGCATGTATTATGCCACCCCTGGCTGGCCTCCTAAATTTGACACAACTGGCTGCATGACAGCTGGGGCGAAGTCGTGTAATCACCCTTTGCTTTAGATATAGTAGCTCTATATCTAACCATACAATGGACACCCGAGTCCCTATCAGTCACTCCTATGGCAGGCCTTGACAATCCTGAAGGCAGAGTGCATGGGCTCGCGTGAACTGTGTTCTGGCCCGAGCCGAGCCGGTTGCAGCTTGCGGAGAAAAGACCCAATGGCTGTTCCATGATAACGCGTGCCACATCGGTAACTTCGGTGTCGCGTTATCAAGACATGTCGAGTAAGGTGTCATACGAATCGGGATGCTGCCCTCTCACCAACTCTGGCGACGAGGTTAGCATTCCGCCCTTCTAGAGGGACACGACATGTACGTAACTGTGAACCCCGGTTAAAGTTAACGAAAGCCTCAGCTCCACAAAATGGATGCTGCCACCACAGACACGAGTCTGACCTCCTGCTGCTGGGAGTCCTTCCAGCGAGGAGCGCTTGGACAAAGGGTTTCCTGTCGAGGGCGGTGTTCGCACCGTCCCAGACAGGGTTTGTGTATTCTGGGTAGGTAGGGCTTTTGCGAGAAGGTGACTGCGAAGTGGCACCCCGGTGCTCACTACGCATCTGCCGGTTAGAACCAGTTCCAGGGGCGACAGCCCTGGCCTGGGGAAAGTCCGGCAGGGGAGAGGGGTGTAACTACCCCCCTTCCTGGTCCCACCCTTAGGGCAGGACCTAGTCATGTACCCAACCCTTTCTTTAGGATAAAGGCCGGAGCGGGGACCCTTCCAAATTAGATCATCTTTGAATCAAGAATACTTTCTACGAAAGGACTTCAAGACTCTTCTCAAGATTTCTCCCTTGTGGCTAAGGAGTAGTCACCCCGCATCAGCGGGCACCATCTAAGAACTCTGCGGTTTGCTGTAAGTCCTTCCTCAAGGAATCCGACGGCCCAGCTCGACGAGAACCGGCTTCCCTGGCACCTCTGACCTCTACCCACGTCATCAGCTCAGCTGTGATCTGTGGGTGCGACGAGACCTCGAGGGACCGGCCATCATCAGAACCTGCACGCTCTTAAAAACCAGCACGACCATCGAGGTAACTCTCTGGTGAGTGCTCTGGGGTCCGAGAAGCCCCGACCCTGAGCCGCTCCAGCACCGAAGTGCAGTCTCCCAGCATCTCCACGATCTGCGTGGGGCCCTTCTGCTCGCTGCTCAGCACGTTGTCTGGTCACTAGCCGCTGGCTTGTGTCCTTCTGTGACGACATCCGAGAATCATCACTGCTGGTCTGGTTGCTCCAGACTGGCCCTTGCTTCCATCTTTTCGAGAAGCACCCCGGACCCTCCTGGTCCACTCAAGACGCCGACAGCGACATCCGTCGTGGGACAGCTCGCACCTCCACCGTGGTCGCCGACAACGCCTCCTGGTCCGTGAGACTGCAGAGCCTAGCGTCGCCCACTCACCTGGTCGAGGTGACGGCCAACCGGTGCCTTCCTGGTACCCTCTGACTACTGGCTAGTAGTACGAACTTGGTCCCCTCTGCTTTCAGGTTTCATCAATCTCCGATCCAGGCTTGGATCTCTACGAACTATTCAGCACTGGTCGCCGGCCAGCAACTCTTTTTCTTCCGGCTCCTGGCTCGTCAGCGAAGACCCCGACGCCTGTAAGACTTGTGCAGCCGCAGCCCTCGTGGCTAGGTAACTCGGCATTTCAGTGCCTGCATAGCCTCCTTACTCTAGGGTCCCGAGTCCCTCGCTTCCGACTTGCCTTAACCTTTCCGTGTCCTCGGACACTTGTTTTAACTGTGCACTTAAAGTATTTGCTAAAGAGATTTGGTTTGTGCTAAGTACCCTGTCCTCATAAAGAGTACAGGGCTGTTGTGATTCTTAATAAATATACTGTTTATTTTCATAACACTTGTGTGGTGTCCTTTCACTGGGTGTTCAAGGGGTACATGTGTGGTAAACAGCTGGCTTAACGCGCCCTCTCGAGTCTTTAGCCTTAGACTGCTCGTATCCACGCTACTAGGATAGCTGGTCTATAGGTTGACTTACAACCAAACACCATAAGGGTCGTTGGAACGATACATAGCGGTCGCTAGAATAGCGAACGTTGCATATCGGGCCAACTTCTCACACACGTGCTCAAAGACCTAGCTAAAAAGAACCCTCAGGCCCCAGTGGAACACTGGTAGCCAGTTGTCTTCATTGGGCTCTCTTTGTTAGCTAAGGAAAGTGACGGTGAATTAAAAAGAGTGTGGGCTACTTCTCGAAATTATTTTAATAGGAGGGTAGCTCTAACTCTATTAAAACCAGTGTTTTGGAAAACATGATAATTTTCCTGGACTAATGAAAGGTTGTGCAAATTAGAACCAATCAGTCCCTTAACAAAAAGAGGTCAACATGTTTCTGCTTTACGAGCGCTACTCAGGACCAAAGGATTGATACCGCTCACTGATCAGAGCACACTAAAGCGCTCGGAACCAGTGGTGGTTATATGGAACAATACGACCTGTAAGTGTCGATGCTCTATAAGGACAGTCTTCCTCAATTTGAAATTCACTCCATATTGTAGGAGCAACAGTAGTAATCTGTAGGAATGGATAAAGAGAAATCCAAATTGTAAGCCCTTAAAAAATTGCATATACATTGATACAATCCAAGCATGTGCACACCACTACCTCAAACAATATGCATGCAAACTTAAGCCTTTCTTTTCAGTATGGCATGCTAGACCTGAATGTATTAATTGTTTCAAAATACAAAACACATTGTATCGTTGTCTGTGGTGTTTTTAATAAAATAATTAACAGGAGTGAAAAATAGCATAAAAACAGTGCTCGAGTCCATATAAATGGATACCAAATTAGGAGTGGTAGCTCCTTAGCACACCTCTACAGGAAGCATATGGGGCACAGTAGACTAATAGAGAGGAGGAGTCCGTCAAAAACGTACTTAGAATTCTAAGGTAATGTGCCCCATGGGCCTCTTGTTTGGTGATGTATCCATCTCTTTCAGCGGTGGAAACCAATTCAAGAATTTCATCTTTGAGAAAAGGAGAGGGGTCTTGTTGGAGTATGGTGTAACTAATAGTGTCCCCTAGGAGCCGTTTACATTCGGCATCATAAGCCGTGGCATCCTGGATCAGTAGAACTATAGTGATCCAGGATGCCACGGCTTATGATGCCGAATGTAAACGGCTCCTAGGGGACACTATTAGTTACACCATACTCCAACAAGACCCCTCTCCTTTTCTCAAAGATGAAATTCTTGAATTGGTTTCCACCGCTGAAAGAGATGGATACATCACCAAACAAGAGGCCGATTTTCTTACTAACTCTGAAGAGAAAGTCCCTTACTTTTACACTCTTCCCAAAACCCATAAAAACCGCACTCCACCGCCGGGAAGACCCATAGTGTCAGGGATTGGCTCCCAGTTGGAACCACTCTCTAAGTATTGTGATTTTTTCTTCAAACCCTTAATCCAATCTACCAGCATTTACATTAAGGATACTAAAAGCCTTCTCTCAATGTTGCTCAATGTACAACTCCCTGATGAACCATGCTACCTAGTGTCATTGGACATTGAAAGTTTATATACATGTATCCCTCAAGACGCTACTTTGAAAGTTCTGGCAGACATCCTAGACCAAACCACATGGTCGTACAAAACTTCCAAGACCTTTGTGATGGATTGCGCCACTTTGGCACTAAAACGGAATTTCTTCCAATATCAAGATACCTTTTATTTGCAGAAGACTGGCACTTCAATGGGCAGTACTTTTGCCCCCAGTATAGCGGGGTTGTACGTTTACAACTTCGAGAAAACCCACATCCTAGCAAACTCCAATCCTTATGCTCTCAATGTTATCCTGTGGCAGAGGTACATTGATGATGTGCTTTTAATCTGGAAAGGGTCTGAGGAGAGTTTACATTCCTTTTTTGACTGGGTCAATACTTGTGACCCTCATTTAAGATTTACCCATCAATATGATCTCAACTCCATTGTCTTCCTGGATGTTACACTCACTAAAACTGGAAATCGACTAACGAGCAAAACCTACTATAAACCCACCAGTAGGAATAATCTCTTGCATTTCTCGAGTTTTCACCCGCGCTCACTACGTGAAAATCTCCCATTCGGCCAATATTTACGTGTCCGAAGAAATTGTAGTAACACCACGGATTTCAACAAACAAGCGGATGACCTCACAATTAAACTAGAACAAAGAGGGTATCCCAGAAAAATCTTACAAAAGAGCCGTAAAAGAGCAAGAAACAATAACAGAGAAGCTCTGTTGGAAGACAATGAGAAACATGGTGAATCGGAGGTCCCCCTGACCTGTGTAACCACTTACAATAATATTTCCAACTCTGTAAGCCGCTGCATTGGTAAACACTGGCAGATTCTGACCAGCAATGGAAGAAATTGGCGGAAACCACTCTTTTCATATAAAAGAGATAAGAGTCTACATGATGTTCTAGTACATACTCGTCCAAGAACTAATCAACCCACACATGACGCTTCTGTTTTGAATGCTTGGGGTTTGCCTTCTATCACCGGTCATTACCCCTGTGGGGGGTGTAGTGTATGCCATCTTACGTCATCCACGAAAACGCTACAATTAGAAGAGGGTAAAACATGGTACCTACGAGGCCACACTAACTGTAATTCAAGTAACGTCATCTACTTGATTACATGTCCGTGTGGTCTCAGATATGTAGGGATGACCACTAGAAAAATTAAGACCAGAATAGGAGAACATCGTAGCAATATCCGATGTGGCAGGAACACCACTAAACTGACTACTCATTTTCTTGAGCAGGGCCATTGTCCAAATGAAGTCAAATGGGTCATAATCGAACAGTTGAGCTCTAAGGACGAGGGTACTTTATATGAGAAGGAGCAACGATGGGTTTATCGTCTTTCTACCCATAAAAATGGCTTGAACGATGATATCCCATGGGGATCAGTTATGCGCAGATAGTTAAATCTACCATCCCTGTTAATTAAGTGCCCTTCTATATTTCATGGTGTCTTAACCTAGGGATACTGAGATAAGAACTAATAACCCCACAATACTAAGGTTTTGATTAACTATGAGGGGATACACATACTTCTAATATATGGGCCGCTATGGGCATATTACTGCATCTGCCTATTCCATCTCTCAGCATTATTTATGCCATCGTCCATATTTGAACCACAGTCATTGTGTCCCTTGAGGTATTCTCATAATCAAGTTTTTCCTCCTTTTTTAAGTTCAATTGCTCGCTTCTAATGCGCCCAAGTACGTCTGTAAACAGACGGGCGCCTTTAAGAATCTGATGCGATCACCCTCAACACGTGATCAGACGTGCCGCGTCACACGCAACCCTCCCCCGGTTGCTTTGTTTATATCAATGGCGGCTCCAGCTTTGCGCTTGTTATTACGGGCGGCGGACGTGGCCGCTTGTAGGTTAACTAGCGGAGAGCCGTTTGGTGACATGTGAGTATTGTCTAATTGAAAACCCGGTTGGGCAACAATAGCGGTATTGTGGGACTCTTACTGAAACGCTCGCTCTGTTGTTTTTTCACGCCAGAACTCCAAACGTGAAGATTTTCCTCCTGACGCTATGCCCATGGGGCACATTACCTTAGAATTCTAAGTAAGTTTTTGACGGACTCCTCCTCTCTATTAGTCTACTGTGCCCCATATGCTTCCTGTAGAGGTGTGCTAAGGAGCTACCACTCCTAATTTGGTATCCATTTATATGGACTCGAGCACTGTTTTTATGCTATTTTTCACTCCTGTTAATTATTTTATTAAAAACACCACAGACAACGATACAATGTGTTTTGTATTTTGAAACAATTAATACATTCAGGTCTAGCATGCCATACTGAAAAGAAAGGCTTAAGTTTGCATGCATATTGTTTGAGGTAGTGGTGTGCACATGCTTGGATTGTATCAATGTATATGCAATTTTTTAAGGGCTTACAATTTGGATTTCTCTTTATCCATTCCTACAGATTACTACTGTTGCTCCTACAATATGGAGTGAATTTCAAATTGAGGAAGACTGTCCTTATAGAGCATCGAAACTTACAGGTCGTATTGTTCCATATAACCACCACTGGTTCCGAGCGCTTTAGTGTGCTCTGATCAGTGAGCGGTATCAATCCTTTGGTCCTGACGAATGCTGAGCGGAGTAGCGCTCGTAAAGCAGAAACATGTTGACCTCTTTTTAGTTTTTCTTTTTTCACTTTGTTAGGGGACTGATTGGTTCTAATTTGCACAACCTTTCATTAGTCCAGGAAAATTATCACGTTTTCCAAAACACTGGTTTTAATAGAGTTAGAGATACCCTCCTATTAAAATAAGTTCGAGGAGTAGCCCACACTCTTTTTAATTCACCGTCACTTTCCTTAGCTAACAAAGAGAGCCCAATGAAGACAACTGGCTACCAGTGTTCCACTGGGGCCTGAGGGATCTTTTTAGCTAGGTCTTTGAGCACGTGCACCCTGTCCTTTCCTACTGTTAATAATATTCTTTTCTTAAAGTTCAGTAGTGCCTGTTTAATTCATTGCTTGCCTACTGTGTTGGATGTGTGATGTAAAGTGCTCTGACATCCTACAATGGTATGAGAGATGCTACAAAACAAATGAAATACATGTGACAGAGGGGCTATTACTTCAATATAAAATTCTGAGGGCCAGATGTACGATCCGTTTTTATATGCGCGAACGGGTTTGTGAACCTGTTTGCGCATGCAAAAACCTATTGGGCCGTGTACATTGCCTATTTCGCGAGTCGCAATTTGTTTGCGACTCGCTAAATAGGTTTTGCAACTTGCAATTTGGAAGGGGCATTCCCTTGCAAATAGCGAGTCTCAAAACCATGTACAAATGTATTGCGGTCGCAATACACTCGCAATTACCACCTACTTCAAGTAGATGGTAATGCATTCGCAAATGGGAAGGGGTCCCCAGGGGACCACTTCCCCTTTGCAAATGCATGCAAAATTATTTTTTAAGGGCAGGCAGTGCTCCCAGGGACCTCTGCCTGCCCTTAGAAAATGAAACAAAAACGTTTTTCATTTTATTTAAATGCATGGTAAACGGGCTGCATTTTTTTTTAACTGATTGATTTAAAAGCTGTCCCAGACATGGTGGCCTGCAGAGCCCAGCAGGCCACCATACCTAAGAGGGCTGGCATTCCCAATGGGCTCGCAAATTGCGAGAGTCTCATTAATATTAATGAACCTCGCAATTTGCAACCCAATTGGGAATCCCAAACCGTGGTAAACACACTGTTGTACATTTCATTTAGCGACTTGCAGTTTGCCACTCGCAATATGTCGCCAATTGTGAGGCGCTAAATAAAATGGTCGTACATCTGGCCCCAAAATCCTTACTACTTTGAGTATTTGTTTTGTGTGCACACATGTGTATTTTTTCGAATTACTTTTTTCAATATTTGAAATTTAACTTATACAAATTGCTTGGGGGTCCCCGGCTTCCAGTGGTGACTCAATGGGGGTCCTCAGGAGTCAAAAGTTTGGGAACCACTGGTGTAGAGTACAGTGGAATAAAATGGAGTGGTGCAGAGTAGAGTGCAGTGACACAGAGTTGAGTACCATAGAATGGGGTGGTGTGAAGCAGTGCAGAGTAAAGTGGAGTGGGGTGGAGTGGAGCAAAGTGGACTATGCATGGTGTGGTGGAGTACTGCAATTACAGACCACTCATTTTCAACTCAAATAAACTTACTTTTTGCACAGACAAAGTTTTACTGATAAAATACACAGCACACAAACGATAAAGTGTGGACATGTCATCACCTAGTGTACTGATTTGTTTTGATGGTGTTCAAATATTTGTTTCCGCCACACTTCAGAAGTACCAACAATTTTGCTTAATTTGTGCTTTCCTAAGTCTGATATATTCTGAAATATCTGCAAAGTTAATTTACAGACATTTAAATTTTGTTGTGTGCTAGAAAAAAATAACATCATACATTCTTCCTCCAGAACAACCCCAGTGCCAAGCATGATGGTCACATAAAATCCTCTCACTTTGAAGCCAGAGAAAGAAAGGTAAACACCAAGCTCCCTCAGACATTTGGCCTATGTCTTTGATTGCATAATAAATGTGGCAAGATAAGAACAAGATTTGAAGGCCTGGTTACGGAAACGAGCCCTCATGGAATAATACAGTAAATAGTCTATGCTTCATGGGAGGAACAACCTCAAGCTGGACAACCTAAAACAAACATAACCAGCAAAAAGAAAGCAAGCAAATGTGAGTTATAAACCACAAAACTAATGGTAAGCAATGGATGGAATGCATTCCCTGGGAAGCTTCCCAAATGTCCCCAAGATGTCTTTAGCAAATCCGACAGCGATGCTGTCTGATAGCCTTTGGCCTATATATGATAACAGCCCTGGCCTCTGACAAAAACTGGTTAAGTCATGATGCGGACAGGCCATTTGAATGAACCCGAGCAGTCATATGCAAAGCTTTCACACTATTAATAGATGAGGGCCGTGCTACATTTGAGCTACCATGGGCTGGGCATAGGAGCGTGTAGTCTGCCTAAAGATGATACTTGCAAAAAGCACAACTGATGGACGAAATGTTGAAAAATGCCCAACATTCACCCCCAGTCAGAGATTTGGGCCCAAATTCATTGTTTTTTTGCTCTCTACGCCACCCCAGTTTGGACCCAGCCATATGCAAATCAGTCTTGACCCTGCTCCGCATGAGAACAGTCCAGCCCGAACTGCCAGGCCAGGGTCTTCCTGGACCGGAAACAGACATCCTAGGACTGGGTTCGGGGTATCACCCCTCATCAGCCCGTATAGCTTGAATCCAGTGGCATGGAGAGCATGGGACTCACACCTGGGCATCCCCATTCCAATTGGGATGACAAGTGCAAAAAGGACAATTGATGGACAGAATGCTGACCAATGTCATGCCCTCACTCCCAATCAGAGATCTGGGCCTAAATGCATAATTTTTTTGCTTACCATGCCACCCCAGTTTTGACTCAGCCATTTGCAAATCAGTCTAGACCCAGCTCCAATGGCAACAGTAGAGCCCGAACTGCCAAGCCCGGTTCTCCCTGGACCGGAAACATGCATCCTACGACTTTTTATTGGGTATCACCCCTCATCAGCTAGTACAGCTTTAATCCAGTGTCGTGGTGAGCACATAACTCATGTCTGGGCATGCCCGCCCCCCCTTGGGGTGACCAATGCAAAAAGGACAATTGATTGATGGAATGCTGAACAATTTCATAGACTCACCCCCAGTTAGAGATACTTGGCAGGCAGTGGCAAATTAAAAAAAAGGCATTGACGTCAAATAAAAGCCCAAATTTGGCCCACTATGAGAGTTTATTCCCCACAGAAATGGAAAAAATCGCCTATTTGAGTGTGCAATAGCCCAATCTGGCGATATTGAATCAAAATTATACCCAGGAAGGGAAAATGGACTAGCCACAGCATAAATCAAGGGGACATGGTCGTAAGCTTCAAATATGCATTTGACCAAAGAGCACACACTAGATAATGAGTAGCTGCCTACCATAGCCACTTTAGTGCTCCATACCTGGAAAAAGAGAGGAAAAAGGACTGGGTAGCCCAGGATTTCTCTGAAAGCCACAACACAGGTGAACTTGCAGAGGTTGACAGGAAACATGGAATGCACCTGCAATGCTTACCAGCAAATGTGCCCTCATCAAAGGTACACAACTGTAACAAACACCAACGTAAGGCAACTTCCATTATTAAATAAAGAAGTCAAAACATAAGACTTATCTTGACTACTGTGCAGCAAGAAATGAGAAGAAGAATTGGTGCTGGAAGAGTAATCTATTTTTTGTTATAAACACCTTTTTTTGATTTATAAAACAGGTGTAACATGTCACATAGATCTGACAATGAGCCTCAATTGAGGCGGGCACTTGTAGGATTGCAGTGGCAACAGTTGGCATAATTTCAGACACAGGAATAGCAATGACCACAGAACAACCCCTCACAGCAGGCCCACCTCTCCCAACCCAAATAACTTTCCCCATATTTTAGCATGTTTTGCCAGGCACCCCCTTGCTTCATAGATTGGTTTCTCCTGTTGAGTACACAGGTCCACTCCTCATCTCCATTGCGTTAATGTAGGGGGTCTGGAGGCTTTTCAGTGAGCTGCAATATCACGCTTGGCAACCAACAATGCTGTCTCCAATGGTGCCCAGTTGGCACGGGGTCCTCCACTCCCTCATGTTCCCTCAGTAGGATTAATAGTGGGGAGAGGTCTATGTCCGGGTTTAGGGCATCAGAGAGGTGGGATATCACCATTTCCCAGTAACGGGTGATCACTGGGAAAGAGAATATCATATGATAAAAATCAGCTTCGGAGCAGTGAAACCATGCCGGGTGGGGGAAGTAGCCCAACTTTATACAGCCTGTCTGGAGAAAGATAAGCATTGTGCAGGTAATATGTTTGCACTAGGCTAGACGAGCTGGTAAGCACCCTGAGGGCCATCAATGCATCACGCCAGTCTGAGTCATGCAGCGTGTCTATCTAGCTCTCCCATCACATCCTGAGCGCTGTCAGTGTATCAGGAGTGTTGATAATCAACGTCCAGTAAATTTGAGATACTCCTCTCTTACCCAGTGTCCATATCATGAGCAATGCCTCTACCCGGCTGAACTCTTGGAGTGAAGTGTCTACGGTAGTATGGGCTCGCAGTGCTTGTCTTAGCTGTAGGTATTTGTGGAGTTGTGTTCCAGTTAAGGAGTACTCCTGTTGGAGCTCCTGGAAGGAAGACATGTGTGCGCCCTTCCACACGTCTCCCAGTAACGTAATTCCTATGGCATCCCACCGGCCGAACCCCTTGAGCAAAGCTACCTCTTTTAGATATGTGACATGCCACATGGGGGACTGCTGTGTCAATTTGGACTTGTCGTTGGGCTGCACTCCATCCAGTAAATGTCAGTCAAGTCACTTAGGGAATCAAGGTGGGAATTGTGCCTCCATAAAGCATTGTCATGATCGGGGGTAACCCAGTATGTGAAGTTCTAGCTTAAAAACCGGGTCAGTCCACCCAGCAGTGAATCAGTCATTAATGGTCAGTTGGGATGCCAGATGATACAGGTAGAGGTTGGACATGCCCAAACCACCGTCATATGGCGCACGCTGACAAGTTCCGAAAGCCAGGTGGGGCTTCGGATTGTGCCAGATTAATGATTTTGCTACAGAATCCATCTCCCGAAACTAGTGATGAGAGATTGTGTGGTGGAAATCTTGAAGGAGATAGAGAAAACACGGCAGGACCTTCATTTTGTACAACGCTATCCTTCCCATGATATTCAGTTCAATTCGGTTCAATGGCTAGTGCAAAGAGGAGGCGGGATAGGGGACAGCCCTGACGGATGCCACTCCGCACAAGGAACTGAGCAGATACAGTACCATTGACCTTTAATCTGGCTGTCGGTTCAAAGTAAAGGGCTTGGACAAGGCCGCAGAATGAGAGTCTGAATCCTGCCTTCTGTAGCACGGTCGCCATATAACCCCAGTCTACAGTATCAAACGCCTTATTGAAATTAATCAACAGCAGTGCCAAGGAAGGGGGCAGGAGGTGGGGATGTGCCAGCGCCACATGGAGGCGCCTCAGGCAATGCCTCGTGCTCCTTGCGGGCATAAAACCACACTGGCCCGGGTGAATCAAGGATCACAAGACACTACATAGGTGAAAGGCGAGCACAGTTGCGAACATTTTTACTTCACAATTTATTAGAGATAAGGGGTGGTAATACATGCAAGAGGACGATAGGAGGGTTGTTTTAGGTGTGACCACAATTGTGGCTTGGTCAATCGTTTTAAGGAAGGAGCCTCCTGTCGCCACTTCCCTGTAGAGATTCAGGAGGTGGGGGATGATGATTTCAGAGCATTTGGCATAAAATGCTATGGGGCTCAGTGCGAACACCATCGAGGCAATGGCCTTAGTTACCACCCCATCCATGATGGGCTCCTCCAGCTCCCGATGCTCTGGACCCAATAGACAGGGCAACGTCACCTGATCCATGAGGGGCAGCCTGCCCCTCCGCAGGGCGTCGGTAAGATGCATAGAGCAATGTATAGTAATCGGCAAATGCTTGGGCTATAGCCAAAGAGGTACAATGGATCCGACCAGACGTTTCAGTAGTCTCTGGGATAATCCTATTGGCCCAGGGCCTAGAAGCTAACCAAAACAATAGTTTCCCATTCTTGTCCCCTCATCCATAGACCCGTGCCATGGATGTGCGCCAGATCTGCTTTGCCACTTCCAGGGAGAGAAGTTTAATTTCCTCTCGAATCAACCCCAATTGCCTGGTGGCATTGCTGCTTGGTACCCCAGAAAGTTGTGATTCTAAATATAGGGATTGTGGCTCCAGCTGTATAACACTATGGTCCCTCGCCCTCTCTTCTGCCAGAGGATACTTTTCGAGTGGCCATGTATAGTTGCTTTGCATGCCGCCCATAGGATGCCCAGTGATTGCACTGATCCAGCGTTCTCTTGGAAGTAACGTGTAACCTCCAACGCATCTCAGTAGGTTTCGTCTTGTAAATACCAGGCATTAAGGCACCACACAGAGCGGTGGGCAGTGCCAGTCTCACCGATACAAAGTAGGATCGGAGTGTGGTCCAAGATCATTCGTAGGAGAATATGAACATTAGATACTGATAGCACATCTGGGGCGGGCATGAAGAGCAAGCCAATAAGAGCATGTGTATGATACGCTGCAGATGTGTGCATGTATTGGTGCTGCCTGGGATTCTAGATCCACCAGATATCGCATAGGCCCAAAGCGTTCATCTATTTTTCTAGCGGTCTGGCCATTGTGCGGCAAATATCTGAAGCAGGCCAGTGGAATCCATAGAGGGGTTAGGAACTGCATTAAAGTCACCTCCAATGAGTCTAAGACCAGGAGTGGGCCATGCCAGCACCTTCACAAGTGATGCCAAAAGTGCCTGGAAAAATCAGAATTTTAGAATTTTTATTCAGGAAGTCAGAGTGTGCTGTAGCTTCCCGCAGGATACAGTCTCTGTCCCTAAAATTGAAGAACCTCACTATCATGGGTCTGTGGAGCGCCCCCGGAGGAGGCTTGGGAGCAAGCGCATGGTGTGCTCTTTCTATTGTAAACCAGGTGGAAGTTTGTCTTTCAGCATCCAGGATTTGAACCACTCTTCAAGGAAGGTGGTGGGTTGAGATCCCTCTGCTTCTTCTGGGATTCCAACAAAGTGCAAGTCTTTGCACCTGGAGTGATTCCCTACATCTTCTGCACGATTGTGGAGCTCATTCGCACAGGTGAGGAGATGGGCCATTTTAGTTTTAAGATCCACCACTTCGTCTTCTACTGTAGAGATACGCCCCTTTGCCTCAGTGAGACAGTCTGTAGTGTCATGAAGGTCCTGGCAGAGGAGCGCGATGACATCTACTTGCACCTCCGCTATCTTTGTCTCCATCACGGCATGGGAGGAATGTATAGCTTGGAGTATTTTGTTCAAACTGTCAGAGAATATAAGGGCCTTGTTAGGCGCTTCTATTCCCACTGGTCTAGCAGGGGTGGTAAACTGGTCAATACGTGGCTGGGAGGTGGATGGTCTTGAGGCTCTGTCTTTTCCCATTGCACCCACTGGAGGCATAGCAACGGTAGGGAAGGGCCATGAGCAGCCAAGCAGAGGGCCCACCTCAGGCATCGACAGAAGGTAAGTAGCAAAGAGGGTGGCAAGCATAGTTAGAGCAGAGGCCGCAGCTGCAGTAGCACTTTACCGTAGTCCCCTTGATGCAGGAGGTGTGAGACAAGGTAGCACACCATGCTACATTATGCACTTCAAATTCCAACCTACAGTTGATAAGTATGGAGGTGGGTGAGAGAGTCAAAGGACATTGTCCTTCTCAGCCAAGGGGGGAGAGAGTCAGCACCAGTACATGGGGAGGAGGAGGCACGTGGATTTTCCTCAGCATACACAAAGCGAGTCAAGCGGGGCGTCAGACTGGACTGCCAGGCATGGCCTCCACAGTGTCCGTGGGTCCTATGAGGAAGCAGACGAGCTAGCGACTCTGTCACCACGTGGAGGAGTTTGGCGGTCCGACTCCAGTGATATTGCAGCTTCAGGTGTCCTAGGGGACAACCCTGAGGGGCAGGCCACAGTTCTGGGCAGGGCCCACCTATCTCCAACTGGGCAAACCAGCATGCAGGGAGATATTTAAGGCGAGATTCTGGCCTCTCTGGCTACTCCGAAGTCAAGTCAGTTGCAAGGAGGGCAAGGCCTCAGGGCCCACTGTCACCCGTCAGCACATTAGCCGCTCCGCTCGTCGGCACTCAGTCTGTGCTCAGCCCAAGCTGTCATTTGTTCAGCGCCACTCAAGTCCCCGGCACCACCTCTCCGATGGGACATGTCGGGTCACCCGCTTTGCCGGAAGCTCCCTGCGGCACCTCACCTGGGAATCCACATACTGGGACGGGGGTCTGAGTGGGAATCTAAGGTGTCCAGACATGTGCCAGGGCAGCAGCACAAATCTGGTCCTCGGGTCAGCTCGGTCCCGCAGCACTGGTGGGCCTGATCCCCAGGTGCCATACCAGAGGACCCTGGCGGCCCAGCTCCAGATACCAAAGGTCAGCCACAGCGCCCACGAGGTCTGTCTTTTAGGAAGCGATAGCAGGTGAAGGAGGGGCCAAGTCCAATAATCTTAGCACCATCTCGTCTGTCGCCCGGTCCCACTAGGCTGATGGATACCCCACTTCTATTTCAGGGTCACGCACCCCGTCTGGTCTCATCACCACACCTCCTGTGGGACTCCTGTGTCGATCAGAGCTGTTGGAGCCACAAATCCAGTCAAGTGAGGAGGCAAGGTTCTAGGCTGCCATGTTGCCTTCAGCCTGGCTTGAGCTGTAGGTCTCTCCAACTATGTCTCGGGCTTCAAATATCACCTTGCCAGAGCTCTGGTAGTAGTCAGGCCTGTGCTTAGATCAAACCCGCCAGGTACTGTGGCTTATGATGGCGGAACACAGAGCGGTCTGGTGCACTCTTCGAGTGCGACCTCCATCTTGACTCCCAAAGCCATAGTGCCTTAAAGGGCAATCTTATGATCATTCATGGAGTTGATAGGATTTTTAGATCACATATATAACTTAGAATGTATTCTGCCTAGGAGTCATGAGAAATGTAGCTCTTTGAATGTTTTTGCTTTGTTTATCGAATGTTGTTTCTGAACAAGGCTGCTGAATTGGGAGTTAAAAAAATGCATACTACTTGCCTCCTGTCCTGAAATGGAACTCTGCAAAAACAGTTGTCACATTAATTGAGGTTCATAAACACAAGCAAAACTGTTCAAAAACAGGAGTGCACTTGAAACTCAGTTCACTAGTCCAGTCATTCCACAATTTAGATTGTGAAAGGTTGGGCAGCAAAACAAGCAGGTGCGGGTAGAAAACCAGGCCCAGTCTTCCCACTATTTGATTGGGTAATACTGGGCAAAATAATGATGTTAAGTGCAGAGAAAAGCTTGCAGGCCTAATGTTTACACTACTTCCACTGTAGGATATTGAAATAAGGAGGAAAGTTGAGTTTGGAAAAAATAAACGCTTAGAGGCAGGGTTGCCACATGGCGGGTGTTTTTAAGCCTGTGCCAGCGAAAAAAAAGATGGAAAGGCACTGAAAATCTAGTATTTTTCCCTTTTGAAATATAAACTTAAAACAGCAAATACACATAGAAATCATTCAAGAAGTATTTGAAAAGCTTTACAAATGGTTTCTAAATGGTTATTAAAGCAAACAGAGGGATACTTACCATGTTACAAAAGAATACTGAGAATTTGATGCAGTTTCTGTTTTTGCCCACCAACTCTTGGCCCTTACAGAATAGTAAAATGTAAACAAATTACCAGTATTTATTTTGTAAAAAGGTGGCAACCCTTCTTGGATGCCTATTGTTTCTACTATTACCATTGCGGAACATTGACAAGTAGGGGGAAAAGCAGACAGGCACTGTTTTTCCACTATTTCTACTGCCCTGATAGAAAACAGTTTGTAGCTGTGTCCACGGTAAGCAGAAGAAAGCAAATACTCCCAAAAATAATTGCATGAAGTTTCACGTGTCCCACCACCATCTCTGTGATAGAGCGCGCAGGTCACCCGACTATAAATTTACCATACTCATTGGGCCCATAATCAATAACTCATAATTTAATCAGGTAACCTTCGCTCTACTACCAGTTATTTCACTTTCTAGGTTCTATACCATTGACTTACCAATACTTGTCGCTGGTACCTATAAACCTAATGGATCAGGGTGTTAGATTGAAGATGGATAGAGAAAAATAACGTTTGTACTCATATATAATCACAGACTCGGGAAGTTTTAAAATCTTTATCTAAGTTTCTTAAATGGTCATGATCCAAAGATTAAACACCAAAAGACTCTCAATAATGAAAATCAGAATTAATGTGTAACTATGCAAAAGATATATTATACTGAACATTTAGCAATAAGGGAAGGTAAAGAAAAGGAACATGCTATATAATCAAACGATTTGGCATTTAACAACAGGGAAGGGTAAGATAAAAGGGAATACGTAATCAAGACTGTTTTAAGATTTTTCAACAATAGGGAGGGTAACAAAATGGAACATACTATGCAATAGCGTTTATCGAAGGGAGGGTAAGAAAAGGGAACAAAAATAAGCAATCAAAAAGCTTTTAACAGTAGGATCGGGAACAGAAAAAGGGAACCAAACAATGACGAACCCACACGAATTTATATTTACGTAGAATGGTGTGAAGACCAACCCTGGCCACGGGCTGGATAAAGGACAGAAACCCCAAAAGTTGTAGTCGCCTGTAGGCTTGCAGGTGCAGATTCAGAATCAGGACAGGTAAAGCCAAATTGGATCAGGACAGGACCACCAAAGGTTAAGACCGGCACCCGCAATTCAGTTGCAACGCCTGCGCTACTCCCTCTCTGCAGCTAACAGCCAGAACCCCGATTGGGTTATCGATTTCCCCGACAAAGTGCTTCGCCAGCACTTCAGCTTTCCGGAACCCCGATTGGGTTATCAAATCTTCTGACAGAGTGCTCCGCAGCCCTCTGCTCTTTGTCACCTATTGAGTGCGTTGGGTCAGTGACAGGTCAGCTATTCAGACAAATTAACTAACTAAGCCTATCCTAGTTATACTATTTTCCAGGTCAGTGTACCATCCCCCAATGTTGCAAGTGTAAGGATTCCCAATTTTGATTGGGCAAAGAATGAGGAGAGGTCATCACACCATACCAAAATGAAACTTTCTGCATATCATATTTAAATTAACGTTCCCGCCCATCATTTTATTTTTCTAATGACATCTTTATTCCACCCAACAATGAATGTTCTATTAGTAAATACATTGTATTAATATTGTATTTTAGAGCTTCCTCTGACAGAGGTAAAGGGTCAGCTTCCCAGGCGCAACTTGGATGAGACTGTTCTTGGCAATCATTCAATGCCATTTCTGAAACGTCCCTTGATGTCCTTTGCACATGTCCAAAATGGATGCAGTGGGATCTTGTCAGGCCCAAAGGAGTTACATGTTAAAATAGAAAAGAAACAGTTTGAGAACACAGAATAAATGAATGCACTGTATACCACTTATCTCTACTCTATTCCCATTACTTTATATTTAACTTTTGCATTAAGGTTGAGCAGAACGAACAGCTTAGCAAAAGCAGCAGTGCAAGCTTCATGCATGCGGTTACCCAGAGCAGTCCTTTTAATTCTAGTACGCAGAAGTGAAAGTTTCCCTCCAAGCGAAAGATACGTCATGTCACGTGAGTATGACAGATGAATGCGCAGTAGAAAATCCTGCGTAGCAGCAGCCATTTTATTTGCAAGCGGATTAACATTAGTAAAAGCACATATGCAAGCTTCCCTCAGATTTCGTGTAATGCGATATTAATAAACAAACATGTTGATTAGTATATTAACGTTATGTCGAGAGGACTGAATACAAGCAAGTCGCTTTACGTGCAATTCCTTGCTCCATCATCTGTTAAGTTGAACCAAGGGAGCTTTTCAAACCATGACTCCAAAGTGCCATTTTAACATGTCAAAGTGGAGAAACCAATTGGAAAGCCGGTGAGCGTGTGGCACTTTACTTGACTGCTCCCTTGGAATGTGTTTTAGCTTGGAGCTACATTTGCAGAAAATTAAACCTAAATGTGTCTTTATCCAGACAACCCCTTTATCGTTAATGCATAGGTCTTGGCAAAAGTCGACCATTGCACTATCTGGACACTGGTCTATTTCACTTAAAAGCCCCATGAGAAAGGGGGCACCTGAAGGAGTTAGACCCCCATTGCTGGACTGCTGGCAAAGATATAAATGTCAGCAAAGGCTCAAAGTGGATATCATGATACATCAGCTGAGACAAGCGCGAAAGAGAGGTTCTCACTCATCAGACACCATAGATGGAGCTAGGTAGGTTTGTTTTCAAGCATAGAATCATGTGGAAGTCTACAGACAGAACTGACTTGTCAAAGCCATCCCATGTGTGATTAAAAATAATAAAGAACTGAGAAGAAAGGCTAGCAAAGATCCTAAAATAAGGATTCTAACTAGAACATAGATAGTAGAAATAAGGGAGTGAGGTCAGGTGGGCAAAGAACGAGAAAGACAGATCCTCAAAAGCTGAGATGCACTGAGGACCAGACTACAAGCCTTTACATAGAAAACAAGTGCTGACACCTCTTTTAATGAATTAGGAAACAGAATACCACATTCCTTTTAATGAGTATACTTCCGGTTACTGACAATCAGCCACTAGATTTCCCAGATCTTATAAATACACCAGCTGTAAACCTATTTTCTGTTTTTCACTGTTCACACAAGTGTGGCCTCAAGAAGTAGGAAGTGTCACCTGCAGGTAAGTGTGCCTCTTGTCCCAAAATCTTGCATTTCTTAAAAGACCTTCTAGGTGGTACACGAGACCGACAGGTAGGGCTGTCAGCAGGGTCTGTGAAGACTTCCAGTGTCAGCCCTCAATCGACACAGTGTGAAAAGACACCAGTTTGTTTTCCATTCGGTGAGGCATGACACTGCGCACCAAACTTTTAAATTTTTCAAAAACAAACTCCTAAGGCAGGAGTTTATTATAGAAAAACAAAAAACTAATGACCCCAACAGGCTGGGAGTTCTCTCCTGGGATGTTGGAGTCATTTCTCTTTTTTCTGCCTGCTGCTTCCAGGTTTTTGCTGGCAGTGACAGGCAGAAAAAGTCCACCCTAGGGGCCTCATTTTTGAGGTTCTGGCGTAGGGCAGCGCCGCAAGGAATCTTGCTGCGCTGCCCTTCATCAAAACAAAAGGGCAGGAATGCGCCGTATCTATGTGATATGGCGCATTCCTGTCCTTTTCCCCAGCGCTGGCGCACAATGAGCTGCCAATGCGGGCACCCTTGCACCATGATCTAAGGGTGCCTGTGTTGCGGGGATGATTATATTTGTGCAGGACGGAAAACCTTTTGCACAAAAACAATCACAAGAGGCTTTTTCCTCTTTATATGTGTAATAAAAAAGATAAAACAAGGGGAAATAAAGATGTTTCTCCTCCTTGTGCCTCCCTTCCGTAGGTTTTTGGTGCTTCCTCAGAGTTACAGTTTGTCCTAAATCTGGGGCAGTGTAAAAAAAGCCATGGATGTTGCTAGGAACCCCCACAGCAGCGCCCGTGGAACGCCCCTTTCACAAAGTGGTCTGCGTGAAAGCGGCACACATTTACCAGACCATGAAAAGCCACGTAAAGTGGCTTTATGTGGCCTTGTAAATATGCCGGGGCACATTGCGCCGCCGGAGGGTCAAAAAAGTGACGTTCCGGTGCCGCAAATAAATAGGTTAAGCTGCCCATTTTGTCAGGCCATTGGAGTAAGCGTTCTGATGACATAGCTAGCAGGTGCATTGCTGTTGGGAAGATGACAGTTAAAGTGAAGCTCAAGTTGTCTATGATGTTACTTGAACTCGAGTGGAAAAGTTCATATGATTGCAGCTACCCAGACATCAACTCATGCAATTTATAGCCCCATAAAGACCATTCCTGCAAAGGCTGCTATTGAAAATTCATTGTGTAGCTAGACTGTCATGGGGAAGCCATGTGCAGCAAGCATTGGCAACCGTCCTCCACTTCTCCCAGCCCCACACTTTGAAATAAATATTGCTGATGACGTGCCACTTTCCCCACTTGCTTTGACTTGGTATCCCTTCTTTTTTAAATGTTTTTATTAACCACTCCACTGCTCCGTTTAGGTCACTGAAAATCTGAACCAGGTGACAAATCAGCGTATACCGCTGAACTAACTATGGAAAAAAAATATTCACTGCTCTGATCCTAGTGCTATGAAAAAGGAAGCCTGTTGATTTTACTTTAGAGCAGCAAATAAATGTTTTTTTAAACTGCATTGTTGATGAATGGAAGGAGTATTAAGATGTAAAGAAAGTTGTGAATCTATGAGAAAAAGATAATGAAGAAAGTATGCTCCTCTGAGCAGTGCTGGAAAGTAGGGGGATCCCTCCAGATCCCAGTTCTGGTATCTAATTCAGGGCCAGATCTGGCATTCGGCTGACCCAGGGAATGTGCTTAATTTGTCCTGATGTGATTTTCCGACATCGGGACATAATTCTGCAGCACCCGCATGTTGTCTGCATTACACTCGGTTTAGCGACCTGCGGGCTGCGAGGGAGCTTTCTTATTTTCATTTCCATCAAGCAACATCCAACAAAGGTCTGATTTGAAGAGCCATAAGCCCTTTTGTCCTGGCTGGGAGCCATCTGGAGCCTAACACCTAGACATCAATGCAATGGAAAACAACAAAGGAACATAGCGTATAATTTCACAAGTACTTTACAGAAACTATGACTTGAAGGCATGTTTTTGACGTTCAACCTCCTATGTAAGAGATGTACATACACTGTAAGAATACAGAGATAGCTGTGTGTATGAGTAATTATACAAAAAATGATTTAACAGGCACCTACGTTTTTTAAATGTCATTCTTTTCTAGCTCTGCTCACAGTAGCGGCTCCTCCACTAAGACTGAGGAGCGTTTCACCACTACTTTTCAGCAGTGTAAGGAGAGATACAATAATAATAACTAAGTTATTATCATTTAATTTGTTCCTGTTGTGGCCTGGGCGCAGCTGCATTGCTAGGCGGGTGGGACTATTCTGCTGTTAGAGCAGGGGAGGGAAGGAATGTTTTTCGCTCCCTAAGTGCGCATGAATGTTTGGCCGGCTCTTTTGGGCCGGCCAAACATTCATGCTCAATTAACATGTTCTCCACCCAGGCTGCATTACAGCCTGAGTGGAGAACATGCCCAGGCTCCCTGTCCCCGACTGAGGACTCGACCACAGCGGCCAGACCAAATACAACGCTGCATTGCAGTGTTTTGATTGGCTCAGGGGAGCCTCAGCCTGGATGCTTTCTGATCCGTGTTCTTGCCGGAGGAGAGATGCAACGAGAAGGACGCGACGAGGAGGTGAGCTTAATTTTAATTATTAGTTATCCCTCGTTCCCATCCCCCCCCACCTCCCCGCCACTACCGATCCGTGCCGGCCGCCAGTCTACTTATGCCCGTGAAATGTGACAAAGTGCCTTACATCACATACGGAGATTCAATAAATCATTACAAGTGGGTAAATCAAGATAGAGAAAATGTTTCATAAGACAGTCAAGGTTATAAGTTGTAGGAACCACATATAGTGCGTACTTGTTGAACATATGTTAAGAGTGAATGGTCGGGAGAAACATAGTCAGAACATAGAACATTACGCAGTGATTGTTGCTGTCTCTACAAATAAGACTTTATTACTTCCCAAAGAAACGCCTCTTTACAATCTTAAAATAAAAACAGATTGAGAAAATTATATTAAATATCAAAGCACATGATTTAGAGTTTGCATGCAGCTCCTGGGTGCCGGTAAATAGATCACTGTGCTATATTCGAAGTGTTGCGACTAATACACTGGAAGTAACAAAATGATCTCTGTGTCAAAGGCAGTGGCCCACTTAGCTACATACAATACAAATCTGTGATCTGCATATTACACAATGTGCTTTGCAGCAGGCACATTAACCCTCTATGCTACTTTATGATTCAAAACTGTGATTGGACGCACGACAGAAGTCTTCCAGAACTGCGCTGATTGCTAGAGTTATCCTACTACTATTATAAATGCCTTAAAATTGACGGGCACACAATAATCTCTGCTGCAGGTGCCTTAACCCTGTCAGATATTTTAAAATTAAACCTTTTTTGTGATCAAATGGGTAAGCTAGAACAGCTTAACTGTCACATATGTTCTTATTAAAAATGTATTTGCAGCATATTTTATGAAATACATGCATAATTTCACTGTTAGACTCAGTTTTTCAATCTCCACCCCTCGTTATGCCACCCCCTTTCCTCCGCCACACCTTGAGCCATAACTTATGGATTCCCAGAGTAAATGTGTTACAAATCCACCACAGATGCCCCGAGGCTATATCCACCAAGTAAAAATGTTCTCTTAATTCAGCCCTGTCTGTTTAAGATCATGTAAGCAGCCCCCATGGACGACGACCCCAGTGTGATTAAAGAGATGCCACACTGTTTTTTTGGGAAGCAGGCCTATGTCAGGTAAGATCCAAATAGGGTCCTGGAGTTCTTCACGGCCAAGGAAGTCGATAGCTCGCTCCTGGAAAATGATTGCTACCTTGTAACTGAAGGATTCGTTATGTACAACTATGGAAGAAAGGTCATGAACGTGAAGCGTGTGGCAAGAAAAATAATTGGTGGAGGGTTTTACTTGGGTGCACAAATGTAATTCAAGGGAACACACTGGCATTGCTTGTTTCGGTTAGGTAGAGCTGAGCTTGTTCCAGAGAGGAGAAGCTAGTAAAAGGGCGGGGATACCAGTGGTGGAGGAGCCTACAGGTTTACAGGCCCAGTAGATCCCAATAGGAGAACAAGGACAAATATAGTCAAGATTTAACAGGGCCTTTCTGCAATGGGAAGAGAAGGCTGTGGAGTTGTGGAGAGGATGTGATGTAACAGGCAGAGCCACCCAGTTTGGAACTGGGGAAGTAGGTTTGAGTCTCGGCGTCGGTGCAACATCCTGTGATTTTGGGCAAATCATTTAATCTCCCTGCAGGAGTCCTTGCGTAACTGGTGCTCGGGTAAAGCTTTTAATACCTTCAGATCGAGCTCACACAATATAAAAGTGCAAAAAAATGTGCAGGCCTCTGAAGTTTGGCTGGTATGACCGATTATGACAGCCATGGAGGATAGATCTGTAGATAATAAGGGGATGGCGGAGTGTTTGAGGGGGCAAGTGGGGCAAAGATTTTTAAACTATTACTTTCCGTTTAAGGGAGTTCCTTGAGTTGACACATCGCTCTGTGAATTTAGATCTGCCACACTGAACAAGTAGTACACACTATTTCTGTCTTTAGTAGCACCGTCTCACTCAAATTCATTTTATGAGGGAACAGTGGGCAGTTCAGGGATATGCTAATGTTAGCGCCACAGCCTGGAAAATTAACACACCGTACACAGGGGACTGACAAGTAATAAGCCTCAGTTAATTCTCCCAGAGTGGGACGTCATGGGCTGCAAGACGTCGAGGCATTAAGCCTCTCTGTGCACGCCTGCAGCTCCACAAAGGACTCGGGAGTCCGCGTGGGGGCGTATAATTCCAGCTTGTCCCCGATTTCCCCTCTGCGCGCGGCGGCTCATCCAATTGCATAACCAGTCTTCACGCTGCGAGCCTCGCACGTCACTCGGGCCCGCTCAGCGCCGCAGCGACGGACGTGTCAACAGCAGGTGAAAGGAGGCAGGCCCGGATTAGACGCCATTCAGAAAACACGCGTGACTGCCAGGGCCCCCAGCACGTGCTGCCGCGAGGCACCCCGGGGAGAAAGGAGGGCTTTTATGAATGTGGAGTGCACGCGGGTTTAACTCTCTGCCGTCCGGAAGAAAATAGATTTCTATTGGGTAGTTGAACCTTGTAATTTTCTCCTCACGTAGCATTACTGTTCCTATTATGAACCGCTGTGACACCTTCGGGTAAAGTCCGTGCTATATAAAAACGCATAAAATAAAATTAAATAAAATAAAATAAATAAATAAAAAACCTTCTGTGAGATGAATATGCAAAGGTCATACCAGTGCTTGAAATGGAAAAATAGAAGTACAGGTACTCTGTACCAGCTTGTTTCTGAGACGTGCCTGTACTCTCCAATTAAAAGTAGTATATTTCTCTTGAGAAGTACAGGTACTCTCCCTCTCCCCAAAAAAATGTACAGGTGCTCCGTACGGACAGTACTGGCCTAATTAAAGCACTGGGTCATACGCATATGCCATTGGAAATAACAACTATGTAGTATGGAAATAACAGCTATGTAGTTACGGCTAAGACTCCCTATCCACTGAAAAGGCTTTTTTAGGCTATACAGTAACTTTGGTGCAAACTGACACATATTTGTGACATTTGGCAGATAATATGCAAAGTAGCTGTTTTGCATTGTAGGTTTAGTACTGGTCCGATAGGGCATACATGCCAACATTTTAGAAGAAGACAGCGGGAGATTAAAAAAAAAAGAATTGGGAAAATGTATTTCTCCTATTGACTTTTATTGAGGGCGAAGCCATAATAGGGTCGGTTGTCGTATATGGGACTTGCACGTGTTTGCAGTTGCAAGTTCGAATACTAGAAAAGCAAAAATAAGGGGCAAATTTACAAGCCCCTTACAACATCTTTATGACACCGTTGCATCACCTCTGTGACGCAGGTGCGTTGTAAACAATGCGCCACTATGTGACATATTTACAACGTGACGCATCTAGGGTGATGCGTCACATTATAAAACCCTGCGCTACATTATACCTGCGTCTGGTATAATGTATGCAGGGTGGGCATGCCGTCGCAAAGAAACCTCGTAAAAGTGACGCAGTGAAATCTGCAAGATTTAACAGAGTCACTTTTATGACCCTGATGCGTCAAAACCTTACGCCTGCTTGTAGCAGGTGTAAGGAGTGACGCAGCACAGCAAATATAGGCAGTCCCTGAGCAGTGTTGGAGTTGCGTCACACTTGCAACATGACTCCAGCACTGCTGACAGATGTGTGACGCATCTGTCTAACCTTGCGTCACAGTGCACCGCATTATAAATGCGGCGCTTCCATGGTGGCGCAAGGTTTTTGTTTACGTAACACAAAATAACTGGCTTATCCCTGTTAATATGCGGGGATGCGCCAGTTATTGTAAATCTGCCCCTACATTTTTTTCTTACCTGTCAGGAGCACAGAGAAAATGAAATAGCAGGCAGAGAGAGCGTGACAAAAATATTGTGCACTGGCCTGCGGGAGCTGGTTACCCGCAGTGCATGCTCCGAGTCACACAAAACCAGTGGGCAGAAGCCCATCGAAGAATCAGGTTTTGCATGCAGGAGGCGGGAGACTAGCCTTGAAATCGGCAGTCTCCCATCTGAATCTGGAGGGTTAGCATTTATGCTAGAGTGTTAAAAATCTTGTGTTTCCATTCAAGCCCTCAAAGAAATAATTACGCTCCTTAACTACAAAAACTGCTGACAAGGAGTAAATCCTTTCAGTCATTTCTGAAATCTTGAATTTAAAAAAAATGTGTCGGTCTGGCTTCAAAGGATAATCATTTGTACATCTTAATTTTCTGATGGATAATTCTTACTGCAGATTCCACACCTTTTGAATATTTCCAATGCGTCAGACTGGATCCAGCAAATCTTTAGCACTACCTCTGTGCGCTGGTAGGTGGTGTCGTGAGGATTGGTGACAATGTCTTTCTCCTCCGGATGTAATGTGCGGAGCAGTATATAAGCATCACCCATTCACGCCAACTTCTTTTCCTTTCTTTATGTTTCACCAGACATGGATCTGGGGCTACCCATTGTCTCTTCACAAGACTGTTTTCTTGAAATGTAACTAAAAAAAACTGTGTGCAAGGGGAATGTCACCCCCTAATACCACATGGTTCAAACCTTTAAACCCTTCGCTGCTCATGACGAGCTCAGCTCGTCATGCAGTACACTGGTCGTGTGCTTATGACGAGCTGAGCTCGTCATGAAATAATGTATTTCAAGGATCTCCAGCACAGGAGGGGAATTGCCTTAGCAGTCATGTGGTTAAGGGACTATTGCAAGCAAATGTCTGTGACAGATTCTCACCAGATTTGTCTTTGGTGCTTGGTGTTGGAAAACGACTCCAAGACCTCTAGTGACTGCGTCTTAATGAACCCAAAGGCCTTTCGGGTCCATAAGGTGAAGTTATATGTTGCCAGGAACTGAAGACTCCATCCTGGGAACAGTCAAAGGAAAGGTCCTTTTCCCTCTGCAGATTTCCTTCTAATCACATTCCGACTCTCTTCCCAGGGCAAATATCGAGGTTCCAGGTCCCTTGGCGATGCCACAGCAAATCCTCAAGTTCTGTCAAACTATGCTGCCTCTTTATGGCATGCTTCTGGCTCTGTCTGGTGGGCCTCGGGGCCCCAAGGATCATCAAGGACCTCCACCTGGAACTTGGCCAGAAGGTCTGCCCTTGACGTCCACTGGACCCATTTCGGGCCCTGCAAAAGTTTCAGTGCTGATGGTTTTGGTGCCACAACCCACCCAGACCATGGACTCTGCTCTGATTTTGACCAAGGTCTCACCCTAATTCCGCTGGACACAGCCTTATGGCAACCCATCAGACTTGGGTACATTGATCTTGCCACAAGGAAGGGCCCAGATCATTCACAATCTTTTTGGCACAGAATCCAATAAAAAACCATTATGAAGAAGGGGGTGATTTAGCTCAACCCTATACTAAGGACAACTGGTAGGATGAGCTTCAAGATGCCAGTAGACTGGTCTCTCCACCATGGCCAGCCACTGAAGAGAGTGCCTCCTTCACAGTTATGATGCAAAGGGAAGCTGACTTTCTTGACCTCCAGTTGCCCACCATGTAGGTGAAAATCAGTTTTCTTACTGAAGTCCTCCAACCCAGTCAAACTAATACTGAACCCTTACTAACTTTTAATGAGGCCCTCACAGACACCCTTCTTCAGACAAGAGCAAAGCCATGTTCTGGATCACGGGTAAATAGGCAGCTAGCGAGGCGCACTGCTGTGCCCCAGATAATCTGGCTTTCTTAACAAAACATCCATCTCCAGAAAGCTCGGTGGTGTAGGAATCTGCGAGCAAGGCCAATCTCAATCGAAAAGGTTCCTGCACCTTCTGCCTGCCATTTAGAATCCCTCCTCAGTGGCGGGTGTTTACTACAACAGGGTATAGACCCTTGGTTCCCCCATAATGTCTAGTTCAAAGAAGCGTAGGAGCGTCTCCCCATTTATTACTAAAACTTGCTCCAATCCATATATGTGTTGCTCCAATATCACTTTATTATATTTTTCCTTTTTTCAAGTGACAATCCGTTATACAGTATAGTTGAAGTACAGCCAACACGTGTTTCACCCCCTATGGCTGATAGGCCTGGGGCTTTCTCAAAGCTTAAAATGTATAAAAGTTAAATTCTTCATGTTCTTTTGCTATGCAAATTGTAAATTGATACTTGTATAGCGCACTACTCACCCACAAGGGTCTCAAGGAGCTTGTACGAATTCCGCTGTGGAACCCATCCTGGCTTTCCCTGTGAGGGGTCCACTCCTGGGCACCCACAAGGTGGAGGCCAGGCATCCTTAGCGTTGTGGGGGCTGTTGTGGAGATTAAGCGAGCTATTGCCCAGAGTTGCAGAGTGGGACTCCATGATTGGAATAGGCACAGAGGCGAGAATTATCAGGTTCGTGGAATTTTTGAGCCCAAGACCTGCCGAGGCGGGGAATTGAACCCTGGTCCCGGGCTAGACCTCTGCATCAGGGTCTGCCGCTCTAATCATTGAGCCACACTTCTCCTATGTTGACTCATAGTCCCACATAAATCTGAATTCTTGTGTTAAATCCTAAGGGGTCATTTAGCGGCGTTCTGTTATAGATTGGAGCAAGCTTTACCAACAAAAGGGGAGACACTCCTATGCTTCTTTGAAGGTCAACCCCAATGCCTTCTACCACCCCACCCGATAGAAAATCCAAGCTCCTTGAAACTTTCAGAAAATGCATGTTCTCCACCAGGCTGGCATTGCAGTTTGTGAACTCCAGCTGCTTACTGGGCTGCTATACTCACACCCTTTGAGATTACACTGTTCAGGTCTTACCTGCTATGCCTGATGGTTCGTACCCTGCCCTTACGCAAAACACTCCGGAAAACTGTTGTTTGGTAAAATTTACAATTTGTTGTGGATTAGATACTACAGATTGCTTTGGCCAGGCAGTTGGCACCAATGTGATGCTGAAAAGACATGCCTGAATGAGGTAGGTCTATGGGCTTCTACAGGGATGTCCAGCATTCCCTAATGGAACTGCCCTATTATGGCTCTCGCCTTTTTGGCGAAAAGGCAGACTTGGCTCTCGAGCGCTTTAAAGGCTGCAGGGTAACATCCCTCCTTGGACCAGTCTACTCCAACATGTCAATTCTACCAGCAGTTCAACCCCCTCCTTGGCTATGGTAAGGGTTTTCAATACCACCAGTACGCACTCCTGCAACCAGCCCAGCAGACAGTATAGTATTTTAATGGTCAAGGTTAATGTAGCCACAGATAATGTGGACAACAAGGGCAGAGTGCAGCCCAGCCCCCATTGTCACAGCTGCCGCAGCCGCGAAACCTCTTTAGTGTGCCCTTCCAGGTGCAGGATTCTACATTTCCCCCAGTGTAGCAAGCCATCCCTTTAAACAAGTGAGTCCTGCAAGTCGTCCAACAGGGTTACACTCTTCCATTTCTTTTTACTCTGCCAAACATTCCACCACCCTCACAGTAGCTGGTGGAGGACCATCTGTAACCTCTTGCAGCAGGAAATGCAAACCCTTTTGGGCAAAGGGCCATGGAGAGGGTTCCGGTCTCTGTAGTAGGAGCTGGGTGTTACCCCCGCTACCTCCTTGTACAAAAGGAGGATGTAGGCCTTGGATTTATTTTAGATCTTTGCAATCACAAAACATTCCCACAGAAGAACAAATTCAAGATGCTCACATTGGGCCAGGTCTTGTCTGCCCTCAATACTGGAGACTGGATGGTAGCTTGGAACCTGCAGGTTGCTAATTTCCGTTTTCCCCCTCCTGTAGGCCGGCAGGTGCGATCTGCAGTTCATGGTGGTGTAGGAGCACTTTAAGTTTGCTCTGATCCCCTTTGGTCTCAAAAGTGCCCCTTGGGTTTTCATGAAAGTGATGGCGGTGGTTGCAGCGCATCACTGGAAGTCAGGGGTTCCAGTCTTCTCCTATCTCTGTAAATGTAAATGTAAATGTAAATGTACATGTATTTATATAGCGCAAATCACCACTGGTTTCTAAGCGCTTGCTTAGGGAACCCGTCCTGGTATTCCCCTGCGAGATAACCCCGGCAGGGTATCCGTAAGGTGAAAGCCAGGCATACCGCCGCGAGGGGCCGTTGTGGAGATTAAGCAAGCTATTGCCCAGAGTCGCAGAGTGTGAACCTGTGAATCGAGTAGGCACCGGAGCGAGAATTGTCGAGTCCATGGACATTTTAGGACTCAAGACCCCGCCGAGCCGGGAATTGAACACTGGTCCCGGGCTGACCTCTGCTTCCAGGTCTGCCTCCTCTAACCAGTGAGCCACACTTCTCCACAACTGGCTGCTATAGGCAGCTCGTCCCAGGCCTTCCTCACCCACTTCCAGACTATGGTGAACTTCTGAACATCTTTGGAGTTCACTATCAATGTGCCAAAGTTATACCTGACTTTTTCGCAAATGCTCCCTTTCATCTGAGATATCCTGTACATGGTGTAATTTTGTGCCTTGCCCCCGAGTGTAGAGTCCAAGACATTTGGACTATGATTCCAGATATTTGACCCTCTATTCTAGATCTCAGTGATGACTCGGAGGCTGCTGGGATGGATGGCCTCCTGCATCCTGCTCATCCAGAATGCCAGGTGGCATATGCAGGCTCTGCAGTAGGATCTGAAGTCCCAGTGGGCATAGCACCAGTGAAATGTTTCTGGCTACGCCCAGGCTTCAGAGATTGCAAACGACCGGCATTGGTTGCTGCTGTTCTGTGATTGGGTCAGCAGCAGACAATCCCCTACCCCTCGTAGAGCTAACAGTGGTGACCAATGCATTTACTTCTGGGTTAGGTGGGCCATCTGGGAGAGTTGGAGTTCAGAGGCATCTGGTCTCTGGCAAAGGCCCATCAACCATCCAGACCTATAGGCCAACCACTTGGCATTGAAAGCCTTACTGTCATCCATCAAAGGGAGGCTAGTGCAAGTGCCCACAGACAACACCACTGCCATGTGGTACTCCAACAAACAGGGCAGGGTGGGGTCATGGACCATGTGTTAGGAGGAACTACACCTATGAAAGTGGCTAGAAAACTAGGAGAATTTCCTGAAAGTACTCCACCTGGTGGATTCTCTAAATACAAGGGCAGACAAACTCAGCTAGTGATTCCTAACAGATCACGAATGGCACATCTGGAGGTGGCCCAAGGTATCTTCAGCGAATGGGGAGAACCATGTCTTGATCTTTGCAAAGAACGCACAATGTGAACACTTTTGCGTGCTGGAGTTTCCAAGACGGCGCTCGTTCTCAGAGACACATTCCACCTAGAGTGGTGCTCAAGACTCCTGTAGGCCCTTCTGCTATTACCTCACCTGCCCCGAAATCTGAAGAAGATTAGAACGACCGGTCCCCAGTCATCATAGTGACACAGGATTGGGCTAGGAAAGTGTGGTACCCAGAACTCTCGGGAATGAGCATCTGTCCTCCTATTTTGTTACTGCTTCAGGAGGATCTTCTATTGCAGCAGCAGGGAAAGGCCTTGAACCCAGGCCTGTGCAATCTTCAGCTCCATGCTTAGCAATTGAGCGATGGCAGTTGACTGCATTCGACTGAGGGTGTTGATATCATGGCAGTCAGGAGTCAAAATCTGTATATGTCTGTCATTGAGACAAATATGTGGCTTTATCCAAAATTCACATGTAAATGGGATGCACACCGCTTTTAAACCAATGTTCCTCATTCTTCATTGTCCAAATCCATTGTTTTGCGTGCTTTAACACTGGTGACGTGCCTAGCCCAAACGCACGTGCAAACTAAACATCATCGACCTGGGGCTTTCTTTTTTAGCCCCAGAAACCAGTGGCACAGCTCATGTCGCATTTGCAAATGTTCTCACTGGTTTCTGGGGCTAAAAAAGAAAGCCCCAGGTCGATGATGTTTATCCAAAATTCAACACTGGCCAACTTCTCTGAACTGTTGCTTTTTTGTCTCCAGACAGCAAGGACTTGCCTTGGGTAAAGTTAAAGGTCAATATCTGGCTATTTCAGCCTTTTTGCTATTGCCGGATTAGCCTTCTTTATTCACCTGTTGCGATGCACTTTTTGAAAGGTTTCCACCATACCTTTCCACCTATTCCTTTCACTATGCCCCAGTGGGACCTGAATCTGATCCAAATATTCCTCTTGTACCTCTACTCACCTGTCCATTACAGCTTCTCACCTTCAAGACAGTTTTCCTCATCGCCACGGCATTGCCCTCTCTGTCAACCAGCCATACACAACTTTCTTTCCAGAAAAGTTAGTATTGAATGAATGAATGAATGAATGAAATCCGATTTGTAGCGCGCTACTAAGCCCAATGGGCGTCAAAGCGCCTAACTAAAAGAGCAATGCTAGATGGAACAAATATGAATCCTTACTGGTAGGCCTTGATGAAGCACCAAGTTTTGAGCGCTTTTTTAAAGAGGGCCAGAGACGGTTGGGCCTTAATTTCCAAGGGGAGGGTATTCCATAACTGAGGGGCAACGATGGAAAATGCTCTACTGCCCCATCTGACCTTCTTCGCGCGGGGAACTACAAGCAGATTCATCTCAGAGGATCGGAGAGTCCTACTAGGGACATGGCGGGTTAGAAGGGAACCCAAGGGATCCAAGGGACCAGCCGAGAGAGCTCTATAGGCCAGGCACAGGAGCTTAAATGAAATCCTCTGTTGTATGGGAAGCCAATGCAGGCTCTTCCTGGCCATTGTAGCAGAGGATGCATTAGGTAGTGCCAGAACGAATCTCGCGGCCGCGTTCTGTACAACCTGAAGGCGCTGGATGAGGCCCTTGTTAGAATTGAGATTGAGAAGGTGGTGATGCCTTTTCATGTTGGGCAAAGCATCCCCCTCCCAGTGTTCTTTGCTCCGTCTGTCTCCTCCAGGGAAGAGGAACGGTTTAATCAGTTAGATCCTAAAAGAGCTCTCAGCTCTTACATCAGTCGTACCAAGCTCCATCACGTGGACGATTAGCTCTTTGTAGGATTCACGGAGTGAAAAAAGAAAAGGCAGTGCAGGAAAAAAAAACATTTCCTGTTGGATTGTGCTATGTATTAAAATCTGCTGCGTTTTGGCCAAGAAGCTGCCCCTAAATGGCTTATGAGCTCATTCCACCAGACCAAAGGCTGCTACCAGTGCGTTGGCACACCAAGTGAATATTTGGGATATTTGCCAGCCTGCTACATGGGTATTGCTTCATACATTTATGAAACACTACTGCCTAGACTGCCCGGTCCACACAGATTTGCCTGCTCAGTTTTGCAGGATTATTTTGGTTTTGACCAGTTCACAGACCTACCTCCTGTGTTGTAGTGATCTGGTGTCTATTCAAAAGGAGGTGAATCTGTGGTTAGAAGTATCCATCAGAAGAACAAGTGATTTAACCTTCTGTAACAATCTTTCTGGTTGATACTCTATCTAACTACAGATTCCTCGCCGAAAATCCCACCTCCCTGTTCTGTGAACTGGCACATTTCTCCATTTAAAAAGGTCCCAAGTCTAGCTATCCTCACATTCGTGACAGTCAATCTGCTGATGGGTTCTGCGTCGTGGGGCATGGACAGCCTAGAAAGAAACGGATGCTAGTGCGCATGGATGGAGTTTATATGTGGCTCTGCATGTCCTAAGCAGAATGACATTTCCAGGGAGCTGCATGACTCCACCTAGTGGTGTGCAGGGGCACTACTTAAGGTTTACCGGGTCCAATATGATGCCTGGGGAATATTCAAAAGGTGGGAAATATGCGGCTAGATAGAGTATCATTCAGAAAGAGTAACTTGTTCATTAATTTGAGGCCTTTTGCGGATCTGGACACACAGAGGGTCAGAAGAGCTTAGTTTTTCCCATGATCCAATGTGGGGCCAGGACCTCCAATATCTGGTTGGTTGAACTCAATAGAAAATTTCTGTTTGACTTGTCATTATGTGAAGCAGCAGGGGCGGCCTTAGGCATGTGCAAGCTGTGCACCTGCACAGGCCACCAAATCCCAGGGGCCACCACGCCAATATATAACCTTAATATAATAATCTTCTGAGGATGGACACGTATTTGCGTGGCAGCCTCTGGCAGGGATTTAGTGGCTCTGTTCCACTTCCAAACACCCTGACCCCCCCACTCTTCACTGGCCTCCGTGTTCTGCCCCTCCTGGACCGCCTCTTCCGGGGCCCCCTACCTACGCTCCCTGCCCAGGGCCGCCATGAGCCTAGAGCCGCCCCTGGAAGCAGGGGTGAAAACCTTGTCATGGAAATACAATTGCAGGCAGGGTATAAGGGGTAACTTGAGGGCCCCTAAAAGAGGAAAATAAAGGTTTTGAAGAAGAAAAAAAGGCTGTGATAATCTCCACTCCTTGGTTTGGTCTGTGGACTTGACTTATTCACAGAGGGTTCGTGGCAAAAAGCAGGACTCGGGAGTTCACAGAAAGAAGGCTGTGTCCAGAAATGTGAAAAGATGAGCCACCAGATGTACTAAGAGTCCATTCTCAAAAAGTGGTCACAAATTGCACACCAGCTTTTGTCAAAATAGACTCTGATTGTGCAAAATGGCCAATGTACTATTAGGTAGGCTTCCACTATCACAATTTGTAGTGGGTAGCAGAATGACCTGTCTAATGAATATAAGCAGGTTGCAATTTTCGTTCCCCTGTGATTGGTTACAATCACAGGAATGGAGCCTGTAGGAGACAGCAGACAACCATCCTTGTGCTTGCATTCCCAAATGAAAACCTTTTTTTAAAGTATTCTTTATTACTTAAAGGAACATGTGTCAGGCTCTGGTTCTTTTAAATCTCCCCACTGCCTTTGACACCATGGTTCAGTCCAGTGACCAATAGGGAACAAACTGGTATCCCTCCTCTCTTTAAATCAGAGTCTAAAAAAGTTCAGCTGTTGTGTTCCCCAGAGCTCTACTTTACCGTCACTACTATTTGACATATACATTTTCCACTGGTGCTTTAGTTGCATTCAGCTGGAGTTCAATACTTGTGCCTGTTTAGGCTGCTGAGGCATCAGCTCTGTCACACCAGCTGGTTCTTAAAAATACCAGAGTCATCATCCAGTCTTGGATGTCATCTAACTTCATGAAGCTTAATCAACTGAAGACTGAGCTACTCATCATTAGCACTGACCACGATAAACGGAATCCAGCAGTCTGGCTTGAAATCATGGGCACCCGGCCCAGACTATGAAGAGCCGTCCACACACTTGGCATCCTCATTGAAGCAGACCGCTCCATGGAGGCACAAGTGGCAATGGTGCCCAGCACCTGCTGCAGGCAGATTAAACTGCTAAAAAAGGTTCAACCTTTTAATTGAGTCGGCAGATCATATGCCTGTAGTCAAGTGATATATGTATCACGTGTAGGTGATCTATGGATCATCAATTGTAGAAAAAAAAAAATATATATATATATATATATCTTTGGAAAACAAAGGAGGCGGCACAATCAGGATGTCTTTGTTAAGCCTTATTTATTTCAAGACTTTCACCCCACCAACGCGTTTCAGCCTTACACGGCCTTGCTCACGGTTGGTTAGTCCCTCTACTGTGTTTCTATTTATACTGGCCCATAGTTAGCCAATTATGAGGCATTATGGGATATGTAGTTTTTGTTACATTTCAGTGAAAAAAATATTTTTTAAAAAGAAAAGAAAGACTTGGCATGCTTGTTAATTTCAGCATGTTGGAGAGGAGCTCCTTTAAATGGAGCACACTACAACACCACCAACAAACGTAATCTGCTCATCTCAAATATTTTGTTATGCATAGAATGAACAGTGCCATCCATTCAGAGCTAGAAAACCAACAAAGCATATCGCTATTTTTGCAGCCAAGTCTTTAAACACAGAATCAGCTAGTCCTGTCCACGCTGAGCTAAAAATGACAAAAGCCTTTTACATTTCTAGACACTGTGTTACAGCTGTGAATTAGTTAAATACCATCCAAGCCAACCTGGAATGGATAAAAGCAGCTCTTGACACCTGGTTAGATCGTAATAGAGCTAATCAGACAGGTATACTTTTGTCCAGACACAAGGGAGCACCAGTATAAGTCCAAACAATGCCCTTTTAGGCGTTGAGAGACACAGACATTATGCAAAAAAAAGAAGTAGGGGACACCGGGTAGTGTCCAAGTTTTAGGTGGAGTGCAGCTCCTGAATATAGAGCACACTACAAATCAACTCTCTGACTCTGCTCACTTCAAATGTCTGTTTTTCTAGGGAAATTTTTTAGATCAAGATTAGCACAGTCTAATCCACACTGAGCTAGACAAAAGACAACAGACTTTTGACATTTGTGCAGCAAAGCCTTTAAGCACAGTATCCGTTACTGATATCCATGCCGACCTTAAAAATGACAAAAGCCTTTTACCATTCCAGGCACAGTAGTGCAGATATGGATTGGATAAATATCATGCCAGCCAACCTGGGATGAATAAAAGCGGCTCCTGACACGTGTGTTGCTCTTATTAGTGCATGTCAGCGAAGCATAGATTTGTTCAGACATAAGGTTGCACCCAGTGTAAGACCAAAAAATGCCTTTTTGGCTTAGAGTGCCACATAGATTTAGCAAAAAAGGAAACTGGTAATATAGGGTTGTACCCCAATTTTTAGATGGAGAGGAGCTTCTATATATAGTGCACTCTACAATACCACCAATACTCTACGGCCCCAATTACGGGTCTGGTGATCCCCAGCCCTCCAGACTCGCAGGGGTGCCTTGGAGGCTGTCTCCCCTCCGCCCTATGAAGCGATGGGCAGTGGGACCCCCACAGCCCAGCCACAGCCGCCAGTGACCCGCCACTCCCTGGTGGTATTGTGGCGGTGTAGAGGCATCCATATGCTTGCCGGGACCACCGTGGTCCCGCCAAGCATATTAGGAGTTTCCTCTCCGCCAGAGACTCATGGCAGTTCCTCCTCCACATAAACCCGGGAGGAGAGGAAACAAAGGCGGCCCTACAGTGCTCTCTGATACCTCTGCACCCTTTGGATGCACACAGGGGGGGTTGAACATGTGCCTCCTTGTGTGCATGCACACTAGTTCCTGCACTGCATAGACTTTTAAGTCCATGCCACGCAGGAATGGTTTTTGGCGTTCCCATTGTGGAGCCTGTTTTAGAGGCACCTCGAAACAGCCCGCTTGACAGGAGGAAACTCCTAATCTGGTAGGCGGCTCAACCATGGCCTTGGCGGTACAGCGGCAGTAGATCTGGCGCTGCATCGCCAAAGTCGTAATTGGGTCCTAAATGTGCTCACCTCAAATGTCAGTCTTTCTAGCAGGATTTGTAAGCTTATGATTAGCACGTTGCTGTTCATGCCGAAGTAAAAATGCAACAAAGACTTTTGCCATTTTTGAAGCAAAGACTGAGAATAGGATCTAGTGCTATCCACAAAGAGCTGAAAAATGACAAACGCATTTTACCCTTCCAAGCACAGTACTACAGCTTTTGGATTAGTTAAGTACCAGCCAAGCCAACCTGAAATGAATAAATGCAGTTTCTGACTCGTGATTTGCTCTTATTAGATCTTGTCAGACAAGCATAGTCTTGTCCAGAAGGAAGCACCCACTATTAGTCCAAACAGTAAGGGGGTTCATCTCCGCTTTTTTGGCTTTAAAAGCCAAGAAAGCGGAGATAAAATTATCTCCCTATTACCTAGCTGCCGCTAACACCAGTTAGCGACAGCTAGTAGGAGATAGCGACCATCTTGGGCCCCACTTTGCATGTCAGTGATATTTATCACTAATGAGATGCAAAGTGGGCGTGCCAAGATGTTAGAGACTGAAAACAGTCGCTAACATCGCTATCTCCTATTACCAACTTTTGGAGATATTCGCGCTAAGCGGGAATATCTCCAAAAGCTAACACCTGCCCTGAGCAGTTCTTAGCCATGTTATCCAATGGGAGGTGGATAACATGGCTAAGAGCATTAGCTCGCTAATGCATGAATATCGCGGACTTTTCAGCGATATTCATGCTTTGCGGCGATTTTTACCGCATTTGCGTTAAACCTTGGTAATACCAAGGTTTATTTGCGGTACAAATCGCCGCAGCCTGCGGTAAATTTTTGTCTCTAACCAAGCAATAGCGATAATTATTGCTATTGCTTGGTAATATGCCCCAGTGTCCTTTCAGACTTAGAGTGCTGTGTAAATTAAGGAAAAAAGGAAGTAGGGAACCAATGGTAGTTCCTCAGTTTTAAGAAGAGAGCTCTTCCTTTACTGGGAGTACTCTACACCAACACTCTTAATTTGCTCACCTTAACCCATTCGCTGTGGGGGTTATTCCCCCGCTGTACTGGGGGGGAAGGGGGCGTGCACAGCGCCCGCATGCTCATGACGAGCTCAGCTCGTCATTAGGCATGGCGCTCCTGTGCTCATGACGAGCTGAGCTTGTCACAGGTGCATTGGCTACAGTGGAACGTTCAGCACAGCAGGGGAATTCTCCCCGCACCTGAGCGTCCCTCGGGCCATGACGAGCTGAGCTCGTCATGAGCACAGGAGCGCCGTGGCTCATGACGAGCTCAGCTCGTCATGAGCATGGGAGGGGTTAAACGTCTTTTTCAGCACTGGATTTGAAAGTACCATCCATACCAAGTATTTAACCAAAACCAGGATGCAATGGGTTACATTCGTGCAGGGTGGTAAAATCATAATGAAGCAACCCAGTGTCTATTAGGAGAATTGTTTTCCTGTGCAAAGTGATTTTTACATGCCATCTGTGTGACAGCGAAAAGTTTTTCTCATGACAATTTATTTGTTCTGTGGTATTAAACTGAAATTTGACCATTGCTCTACAGTAACAAATGTGTTAATGTGTGTTTACTGACACAGTTGCTCTAAATGGAGTGGAGAAGTGTGGCTCAGTGGTTAGAGGCGGCAGACCCGGAAGCTGAGATCGACCGTGGACCAGGGTTCGATTCCCCGCCTCAGCGGGTCTCGGGCTCATAAAATTCCACGGTCTCGACAATTCTCGCTCCGGTGCCTACTCGACTCACGGGGTCTCACTCTGCAACTCTGGGCAATAGCTTGCTTAATCTCCACTACGGCCCCTCGCAGCGGGATGCCTGGCTTTCACCCTGTGGACACCCTGCCGGGGCCTCTCACAGGGGAATACCAGGACGGGTTCCCTAAGCAAGCGCCAGGATGCCCTTTGGGTGACAGGTCGCGCTATATAAGTACACCTACATTTACATTTACATTTACATTTAAATAACGTGTCATTGTGCTACATTTATTTTCACAGTAAGTATAAATCCTCTCTGCTTCAACCTCAAAAGACATGTATCCCTCAACCCTTTAGAGGTGTCATGTGCGTTTGGGTCACATGCGATTCATATTTCAAAATTAGAACCCAACAGTTAATAGTCACACACTGTGATGCAACATGCCAAGTACATTTATTTCAATTTCATGTGTTGGCAGACCCAATGCGTTTCGGATTACATTTCAAGCCTTCTTCACCGTGAGCCCTGTTGTGACTCAGAATGCAGTAAATAGAAAAAGTAAATGATAGTGAAGTCAGACTATTAGAATAACGCCTCTTATTTCCACGTCAAAGATTTTGCTTTTGCTGTACCATCTTGTACCGTACATTGTATGTTATATTACAACTTCTAAGACCATTTGAAATAAAACATCAGTCAGCTATTTAAATCTTATTGGAATGTTAGGAGGTCATGGGAATTCTTTTTTTGTTGAAGCCTAGGTACTATTAATGTAACTCTGTCCAACGGTTCCTTAACTATTTATTCTTAGCAATTAAATATCTCTTTTTTTAATTTTTCCATCTCACAATTGTTAACAAGGTCCATAGTTCATGAAATATATCATATATGTGCAGAAGAATTCCCTAAAGCCAAGGCAGTGCCAAAATAAAGTCTTAGGGGCATATTATCAAGCCCCTTATCGCTGCGTTATCAGCACTTTTCTGCCAATAACGCGGCGATATTTGCATCGCCCTATTATCAAGGCAGCGTTAAGTCAATTAACGTGGCTTAAAGCCACAGTAATTGACTTAACGCTGCCTTGGTAAAAGGGCCCCTTTCTTGATAAACTCATTGTGAAAGGGGACGTGCAGTGGGTGTTGCGATGGGCGTTCCACCGCAACACCAATTCACTTTGACGCTGCCACCTATTATCAAGCTTGGCGATAATAGGTGGCAGTGCCAAATTTAAGACCAGAAAAATCCTGGTTTGAAGGCGGCGAAAAGAGGAGAAATGCTTCATTTCTCCTCGTTTTTGCTTTTTCCATGTGTGCTGCCTTGTGCAGCACACATGGAAAAAGCAAAACGCCAAGGTTTCTTTATCTATCCTGTACATAAACAAACCTCTTTTTAAAGATGCCAATTTGTAACTTACATGTGTGCTGCATTAAGCAGTACACATGTAAGTTACAAAATGGCATTTAAGGTTTATTTATGTGCAGAAAGGAACTCCTTCCTGAACATAAACAAACCTTCCTGCTCGCAGATACCCTTACACTCTGGTGCAAGGGTGCCTGCGCTGGCGATAAGTTGTAAAACCTACCGCCATCGCAGGTGAAAACGCTAGGCTGCACCATCATCATATCCTTGGTAACATGGTGCAGCCTAGCGTTTCAGAAGTGGCGAAGAGAGGCGTCAAGCCAAGATGGCTAACGCCTCTCTTCGCCACTTTGTTGAAATTATGCCCCATAGTTCTACAAGCTCATCCCCATTTTCATATAGCAAATGCACAGTTAATTCTTCACCAGTGCCGTCTCGTCTGCTAAGATGGAGGAGTGTCACCCCACTGCTTTTTAGCAGTGTAAGTAAAGGAAACAAAAAATGATAATAACTAGTTGTTATTACCATTTTATGTTTCCCTGCTTCTGCAGCTCTGTGAGCAGTTGGGCTGGGCTGCTCTGCTCTCATAGGGCAGGTACGGAGTGGTTTGCCCACTCCAAGTGCGCCGGCCGGCCAAATATTCATGCGCACTTTGCATGTTCTCCACATGCCCAGGCCCCCAGTCCCAGGCTGAGTGCAGAACCATGGCGCTCAGACCAATCACAATGCTGCAAAGTGTTGTGATTGGCTATGGGGAGCCTGGGAGCTGGGTGCTTTCTGCTTCCCTGTTCCGCCTGAAGAGACAACGGAGGAGAGACGAGGAGGGATGCGGCAATCAGTTACATTTATTTTCTTTTTTTAAACCTCCTCATGCTCCTGACCGTGCAGGCTGCCACTGTTCTTCACTGGTAATTCAACACACAATGTTTGCAAGTCTCTAAGTCTATAATATATTGAGAAACCAATTAGCCTACGTCTCCCTCACTACCACTTGGATGTGGTAATACTCCATCAATGCCACAAAAACTCAGCTTTCAGGTAAGTGAAAAAAATCCCTGGCTAAATGGTATTTTGATTGTTGTGTTTTTCATATCCCATGTGCTCTAAAATTCTTTTTTTCACAAGGAAGACCATACTTCCCATGTACTTCTTTTGGGAAGAACACATTATACAGCGCACAGAATAATCTGAGTTGCAGGCTATGTATTTTTCGATGTTGTGTAATGTATTTCATTGTATGGTATCATATGTGTTACATCTTTATCTGTTCCACTGTTATGTTCCTTTAAATTCTCTTAGAATGCTGGTAATGCTGACATGATAGAATGTGGGGTTTAGCTGTGATCAGTCTGGAAGAACAGTTACCGGAGCAGCATCTTGGGGGTTTTTACTACAAATAAACGTATCATAAATCATCTTAATTGTGTGATACCACTTTGTTAAAGTGGCGACGAGGATGGGATGAAAGATGTCATAATTAGATTGAACCTTTCCAGGTACATCACTATTCTTATTCAACCATATGTTACGTTCTAAATCATTGCACAAAGTAACACTATTAAAGTTCCATTTGCGACCATCATCCAACAACGCACAATTCCCTCTTACCTCCAATATTTTTTTGGGTTGAGACCACTTGGAAGAACCATCCTTAGACAAACCAAACCGAGAAGACCTCACCCAATTACCAACACAAAACCTTTGCACACTTTTCTTAATTTTAAAGTTGTGTCCGTCGATATACTTTCCCTGATATGCATTCATTCTCTTACTAAGACATTCTTTTGAAACATTTCTTGAAGAAGTTTTAAGCATCCACGCTGGAGTTACTTTGTTACATGCAGAACGTCCCTTAAGAAGATTGAACGGAGTCACTAATGTGGCAGAATGTGGAGTATTTCGATGGCTCCAAATCATTTTCTTGACAGCAATTTTACAATCTGCACCCTCTGCCACTGCCAATTGGATACACTCCTTCAATACACGGTTAAATCTTTCTACCATACCATTTTCCCTTGGACAATATACTGCAGTAGTAACATGTTTTACACCACATGACTGTAAATAATTTTGAAACTCACCAGCAATGAATTGTGGACCATTATCCGTAGTAATTGTCTCAGGGAATCCTTCTCTATGGAACAATTCTTCACAAAAACTAATCACATTAGAAGCTTTGATCTCTCTGACAAATGCCACCTCAGGCCATTTACCATGATAATCCATTAAAACAATGGCAAATTTGCCCGCAATGTTACCAACACTAAATGGACCACAAATATCCATAGCCAATCTTTGCCACGGTTTGTCTGGAAATGGTACGGGACTGATGTTGGATTTCTGTTTTGTACTGTGCCTGCACTCCTTACATTTACTACACACATAGAACTCCTTCACTTCCTCTCTCCGACCCTTTCTAGATTTTCCAGCGGCGAGGGAGTGAATTCAGACTAAAATGTCTCTTAGGTATTTGTCTTACTGTATGTTGTACTAAGGGCATCTCTCAAATGTTCCCCATATGGTATATTGCACTTGACCGAGTTCAGCTGCTACTGCATGCATGGAGGGTACTGTTTCCAGTAGCATTTTTCCTAAAGAACCAGGCGTTGTGGAGCATGAGAAATACTTGTATATACAATAGACATCCAAAAAGTACTGGGAGCTTGGAGGAATGGTCATAGGATACTGGATAGACTAGGCTTTCTTCCCTTGCATTTAGGGAAAATACCAAGATGCTCCCGTGGGAGCATTTTTAAAATACATATATAGTTTTGGGCAACAAATAATAATATTAATGATTTTTATGTTGGATCCAGCAGGCGAATGATTAATTAATATGTCTACAGTGGAAACAAGTTTAATGCACCTCATAGGGTCAGAAGTGTGTTTAGTAATACAACTTAGCTGTAACACATTTCTATGAAAACTCCATACTAGATAAAATGGATGCAGCTCTGATGCTTTTCTCTCACTCACCCATGTCCTCAACCCTCCCATGTGATTCCCTTGCACATCTTCCATCCCCACAGGCTCTCTGAGAGTGAAGACAACGTGATGTAATGTTTTTCCCCCCCTGTTGTGCTCTGAATTAACTTTATGGTGTTCCTAAAATGTTCCAAATGGCCAAGGCCTTCCACTGTAGTTCCGTAGCTGAGACTAGTCGTATTCCTTCGCGAATTGTTTTGTTCAAACGTCGCTGGATGGCAGTCACATGGCAGATGCTGGTTGCTTTCTTAGAATGAGTTAGTGTTGATGTACAACATTTATAACATCTCTTTTGAGGTGCTGAAGGAATTTTCTTTGTGCTCATGCTATGATGAAATGAAATATTACTCAGCACTCTTGCTAAATGTAAGTATTCTATGTGAATACATACATGTATCAAGATTGCCGAGTAATATTTCATAGTTTAGGGTCAGGGATTTTTCACTTACAGAGGGTTTATGGTGGCTGACCTTATACTTGTGCACCTGCTGCCTCACTTGTTAGAGTTTTCTCATCAAGCCATGCCAATAGGGGATAGTGGCAGGTGTTGTTTTCTTTTGCCTTGCCCCAGCCATCAACTGTAAATCATTTTTCCCCCTATGATGAGTCTGCAGTTTTAGCTAATTGATCTTGCACTGGCTGCCCATCCACAAGAGGGTGTTGTTTAAAATCCTAGTAATCACCTTCAGGGCCTACCATCAGCTGGGCCCCACCTACCTGTCAAAAAGGTTTGGAAGATACGCGCCCTCTCGCTCACTCAGATCCTCCAACCGGAACCTACTGGTGACCCCCAAATTCAGACTAGCTACGTAAGGAGGAAAATCCCTTGGAGTACTAGGTGCCAGAGCCTGGAATAAACTCCCACTCCAACTGCGTCAGATTCCATCAGAGAACCTCTTTCGGAAGGCTCTAAAAACATGGATTTTTAAACTCTCAGACACAGCCTGTTTAGCCCTAGTCTAAACCCTACCCCCAGAGACACCAGACACCCTCCCACTGAGACCCCACTGGCTCACTGGTCTAACACCTCTTGGACAAGAGTGGTCAGCGCCAAGATGCTCCGTGGAGTGTAAGTCGCGCTTTATAAAAATAAAATTACATTACATTACATGTGAGAATGGTGTCTAATAATAGCCCATTGATTCTCGGGGTGAACCAGAAGAAGTGTTATGAGCTTTCCTTGATACTACTAGGGATACTGTGATGCTTTACTGATTTAGCTGCTCATTTGGGACTTAGAATTATTTCTGATTTTTGACTGCTCTGTATAACTTTGCATTTCGAACCCTTCGTGGCATTTATTCTGCATCACATGATTTTAATATTTCTGAATGAGATCCTTTAACCTTTGTTCTGATCTGGAACTCAGTTATTGAGTGGTCTCCTTTACTTATTTTGATACTCTGCTAAACTGATGTAGGGGAGAGTGCCTTTTGTGCAATCATTTCCCATGGGAGAACTCTATGAGGAAAAATTTCAGAATTTCTGAATTTGGGGGTGTCCCGAAAATTTCGGGTAGTATTTTGCTTCACCATGAATGTCGAGAGTAATGCTTTTTATTCTTCTTTGTCACTTTCCTTTCTTTCTTACTTAACCTACAATGGATTAGGCCAGTTTAGTCCATGCTTAAATAACTTTGCGCTGTCCTGATGAAAGCCATTGATGCAAGGTAGCACATAGATGGCTGTAACGTGTTAATGAAGTTAGATTTAGGGATGCTTACGTTTGCATAACATCTCCTTTAGTTTTTAATCTCGTCAAAGGTATCACAGTAATAAATGATGTGGATATCCAAAAGACAATTTTACTTTAATTTCCAGTCCCATTATATGTACTATTAGAAGTTCCACCTTTTTGGTTGAGCCAATGTTATTTGTAATTTTCTAAGATGAGATACTTACCTTATGATGAAGCATGCCACAAAATGCGGGTGAGGACTCAATGAAGAAAACTGGCATCAGAAGCTGTCTTTCTATGTTGATCTCATTTGTTTGCTGGGTTTTTGGCATTATGATAATTGAGGAATACCAAAAGAGTATGAGGACTAAATTTGAGGACCTTTGAGGGTACTATTGAAAAGAGCATCTTCCATTCCTATCGCATTTGACCTCCCATGTTACTGCACTTCACATTTTGTTTACTGCCTGTGCTGAGGTGCAGTCCTCCAGGCCTATTTTTACTCTGCCTTGCCCTTCTCCCCCTCCCTTTAGTTACTCCACCTTTTCCTTCCTTCCCGCCATTACTTTCATCCGTCTTCCCTTATGTTGGACATACTACAAACTGGAAGAAATGCTGCATCATGACGTACACTTACACCTCCCTTAAGGAAAGGGAGCCACAGGGTTAACGTTCTGGTAAAACATGGGTTTTCAATACTTAATTGTTTTACATTGCTCCTTGACTTTGATGGGAGCTGCTGATCTCTGAACAGAAGCTTATAAATACAACTGAAAGAGGATTATATGATGGAGTTGTGGGGTACTTACGAGTGAAGTGCGTTGCACAAAAATCGGTCTCTGAATCCTAATGCATGGATCAAAACAAGTAGATTGTGTGCAGAGTTTGAGTATATTGGGTGTGGATGTGAACTCAAGACACAAACCTGTGTTTTAAATGGGGATAGGTGGCATTACAATTGTGATTGTTGTTCACTCTGGTGCACCCTTCTGCATAGTTGACAATTCTGTCGAGCTGATAAATTTGTTGGGATGCTGGCGGAAGAGTTAATGTCACCAAATGTGCCTCCTCAAAGTTTCACAGGTGAGACCATTCCCATGTTATGTTATAGGGCCTTAACCTTTGAGCTAAAAGACGGAAGAGCCTTAGGCAAGCTGTATGTTGCTGTTAAAGGACCTTCTGTATAAGGATGGATAGGTCAGAGAGACTTGTATATCACATTAGATCCAAATAGTAAAGAGCAAGTGCTGCTGCTGGATGAAGCATGGAAGGATGTAGGGAAGTTAATGTGCAAGGAATTTCCAGAAATCTTTTCAGGAACAGTTTGTAAGATACAAGGGTTTTCTCACAAGATTTTCCAGAGGGATGGTGCCACACCAGTATGTCATATGGTTAGGAAGCTGTCTTTAGGCATCAAGAATGAAGTAGCTGCTGAACTTGATAAAATTGAAAATGCTGGTATATTCAAAAGGTGTTCAATCCACCAATTTCACCAATTTGTTACCCTCTTTCATTGTAGCGTGGAAGGCCAATGGCCAGGTGAGATTATGCACAGACTTGAGAGACCTCAATAAGAATACCTTAGTAGACATATTTCATCTGCCTAAGATCAATAAAACATTAGCTAAAACCAAAGGGGTAAAGTGGTTCTCCACCATCGATTTAACATCAGCATACCACCAATCACATCATGCTGACAGTAGGAGCTTTACTGCTTTTATATTTTTTTTTTAGGTGGCATAATTTTGCCTGTATTCCCTTTATAGTGGCATCAGCAGTTGCTATTTTCCATAGGTTGATGAATGAACTATTTTTACATTTTTGAAGGGGTCATTTTTTCCAAGATAACATATTGATTATGGACAAAGACAGAGAGAACATGACCAAAGAATTAGACGGGTTCTGAAGATGTTAAGTGCTAAGTGTATGACAACTGAATTTAGAAAGTGCAAGTTGGCTTCGAGATCGATGACTTCCCAAGGTCAAGAAGTCAGTAATTGGGGTATTCGACCACAGAACTTGATTATGGAATCTATGAATGCTGCGCCTCTACCTACCTCTAAATCTGAAGTTAGATTCTTTTTAAGATAATCACACTCCCCCCCCCCCAACATTTTTGTGTGATTTCACTAGTAAAACATATAATATTAGGGAACTGCCCAAGCACCAGCAGACGTTTGTTTGGAATGACAAGTAGCAAAAATGGGTTGAAGCTATTAAGGAAGGTATTTGTAGAACTCTTCCACTACACGTTTTTGACTGCATGGCATGTACTGTGATAACCACAAATGCCAGTGGAAAGGTTGTAGCAGCTGTTCTACCCCAGGGTGCACAAGATGGCCAAGAATGTACCATATCATTTGCACCGCATTCTATTTTTCCAGCAGATGAGAAGAACTCAGTAATAGAGAGAGAAATGTTAGAGAGTGTGTGGGCTATTGAGAAATATAGGAAGTATTTGTGGGGTTTTACATTTATTTTCTGAACCAATCACAAACCACTCACAAGAATCTTAATACAAAGTGGGATTCTGCAAGCCACACCCTAAACTGCAAGGATGCCCCTCAGGTTGTTGAATTACAGTTATGATGTTGAGTATTTGAGTGAAAAGAACAATGTTGCAGATTACCTCAGTAGATCACCCTTACCCATATTGGAGCATGTTCCGAATATATGGGATGAATATTCTGTGGCTCTGGTAGACAAAAGTGATGATTGTGCCATTTCAGAAGAAGATTCGGCTGCAAGTTATACTGCAGGTACTACCCTGAGCAGGGTGTGATAATATATTCAAGACGTTTGACCTTGAAAGAAACAAATGAGTGAAGAATGGAAGAGGTTTTGGGAGATGAAGCATGAGCTATCCACAGATGACAAATGCTTGCTATTGAAGGGCAGTAGAATAGTACCACACAACAATTTAAGATGAAAGAACTTTAGAATTTTCCATGAAGGTAATCTAGGCATTTTCAAGTTGAAAAACATAGTGAAAGCTCTGTATTGGTGGTCAGGGATTAATTCTAAAGTGGAAAATGTTATTTGAGATTGTTAAGAGTGTACTTCTACCGACAAAAGTCCTGTTTAAACCTCCCTCATTGGTCTAATTGTCCAGAAAATCCTTGGGAAACGTTTGCTATTGATGGTCTTGGTCCCATTTTGGACTCAGGTGGGACAATTAAACAGGTGTTGGTTTTATTAGATCTTTTCTCTAAATGGTCTTTAGACTGTTGTAATTTGATCTGACCCGAAGGCAGCGGTCATCTTCTTAGATGATGTATTCTTACCGGAAGTAATTCTGAAGTCGATCCTGAGTGACAATTGACATCAATTTGTGTCTGGAAACGTTAGATGTATCTTAGCTCAAAATGGTATCAGAGATAAACAGACATTGTTGTACCACTCTGCAGCTAATGGTGGTATGCAACAATTTTACTGAGTTATAATGAGTAGTGTGCAAGTAGCCATTAGCAAAGGCTTAAAATAAAAAAAAGGAGCTCAAGCAGTTAATTTGGGTATTCAGTATTACTCTCACACTTACAGGGTTTAACCCCTTCAGCATACTGAAGGAGAGAATATTTTACCAGAGGTTAGTTATGTTGGATGTCAGTGGATCAAGAAGGGTGAGCCCCTTCAATTGTGAGATATAACAATAGAAAAGCTCCAAAAATCTACAAGGAAAACAGTGATCAAAAACATAGTATCTAGAATGTAGACCTTGAAATTAGAGATTGAGTGTGTGTCTAAAGAGCTGTGAGAACAGAGAATGCAAGCAGTATATTTACTAGACCTTAATAAGTGGTGGAAGTTTATTCTGATTTTACAAAACTGAGTAATGGTAGGGTATGGCAGTTTAGCAAATTAGCTAGATGCACTTCTGGGCATACCTGTCCCATTTAGGGTGACACATTAAGTATCCAAAAATGTGATGAAAGGAATGCTTCAAATAATCTCAGCCACTGGTAATTACTGATGGCCGCATCCCTGTCTATCAGTATTTTGCTCACAATGTCTCCTCGTTTTGGACCCAGTGAAACCAATCTTGACTCTCCTCCAATGGGAACAGTCAAGCATTAACTGTCAGGCTAGGGGCTCCCTGAACCAGAACACAAGCAACCCAGGACTGGTTTTACCCCAGTTGGGGCTCATCAGCCAGGTACAGCTTGATTCCAGTGACTCAGTTTGCATTGGACTCACAACTGGGCACACCCGTCCCACTTACGGAGACACTCTAAAGTATACAAAAAAGTGATGGATGGAAAACTTTAATTAATCTCAGCCACTGGTAATTACTCCACTGCGCATCATGGTCCGTTGGTATTTTGCACACCATGCAACCTCAATTTGGACCCAGCCATATGAAAATCAGTCTTGACCCTGCTACAATTGGACCACTCCACCCTGAGCTGCCAGGCCAGGTCCCAGGACCAATTTCGCCTTAATTAAGGCTGTTACCTAGTACTTATTTGATTCCAGTAACTGGATCAATGCAACCAACAACAGGTAAACACAGGACTTTACCCACATACCTACGTTTACCTTCTCTTGGTTGCATTGATATTCGGGTTGTATGGCGGGTGCAGGACACGCTATCATCCTTACGGTGCTGGGTCTTTCTTTTGGAAAGACTGCTGTGTCAATTAAAACTTCTTAACCAAGGTTTGAAAAAGACATTAAGCCCATGCTCTGCTAACGAGCAGACTTCTTTGCGGTATCTTCAAATGTGCCTCATCCGTGCCAACTACTTACACTTTTGGGAACTGTACAGACAGAATCTTGACCAGAGTGGGAAGAAAAAGGGGCGCTAGGGTGGTGGGGATGGAATGAAGCTCTTCAATGTTGAATACAACTGATTACAACCCAATATTACGTTATCATAGTGTTGTTTAATATTTCGTTTTTCTATGTGATCCAAGTACTTTCTTTTTCCATAAAAGATAAGCACTGGGCCAGGCATTACATTGTTTTCGCCGTTGTTTGGCAGTTGAGTTCTGAGCTCTTGACTCCAACACTACCTCCCTGAAGGGCCTGTAACGGCTTGCTCGACTAATATGAGAGTCAAGTGCAGAAAGGGATTTATTAGTCCCAATTTGCAGAGCAATACTAGGCCCAACCCCAGGACATCAGTGGCAAATTACCTAACTCACCAGTGCTCGGGCCAGCAACCCGTAAGCCCTGTGACCCAGCCAGAATGGGGTCTGGTACATAGTATGCCCCTGGGAAACACGTGTCGTCTTCGTATCAGAGCCCATTAAGTAACGTTACCTATTGGGTCCACGTCGCAATGCAGCAATAATCGAATCCTTCGCTTTTATTGACAAATCATTAAAGTCTGCTTCTAGTTTTAGATGAAGCCAGTTATCAATCAGTGTTAGCTAGTCAGCATCTAGAGAGTGCCACTGCCTAGTAAGTCGGTAGGGCACGACACAAGTGTTGCTACTTACTCAGTTGCTGCAGGACTCTAAAGTCCTTCCCAGCATCTCAACCACTAGTTGCGTTGCACACAGACATGGACACACACCTGTTATTTGAAGATTACTGATCTAATGGTTTAATAGATGTTATTTTATTATAGTTAACATTTTATTGCAGATTTTACAAAATATGGGTGTCTTGGTGCTGACACACTGGTAGGTCCCAGATCCAAGATGGCTTACAAAGATTAGATTGAAGCTGGGTACAGGTATGTCTTTAGATGTTTTCAGAAGCAGAAATGAGCCTGGATGGTACGCAAGCCTGGGAGAGGGAGTTCCGGAGGTGAGCGGCCAGAATAACAGAGAGACTGACCATCCTCTGTTGATTCTGAGGACCAGGAGGACCAGTCTGTCAGCCGAGCGAAGTTCTTTGTAGGGGTAGACATTTACAGACAAGGAAACATGGAGTATTGTCATAAAAGGCACAACACAGGGCCCCATAGTTCACAGAGTGAGAGCCAGAGTTGGGTCTTCAGTGCTGTAGGGACTGAACAGTGATGTGAAGAGTTTAAGAGGAAAAGTGCTGCTGAGGATTGTACTCTCCAAAGGCAGATTAGGGTTTATTTGGGGAAATCGTTGAGCATTTCATTCACATTGTCCCATTTAGACACTACAAGTGTGAGTTGAGTAGCCACTTGCTGAGGGTTGCCGCGTTACTTGATGAGATGTTTAAGCATCCTCAGATGATGCCGGCAATCTTGTACTAACCCTATGATGTGGGGAAGAATGATAGCTCCTTATCAAATTTGACCCCATGGTTGGTTTGTTCACTGTGACAGCGGGCATTGTGGTGAAGATATGTAGGCATCCAGAGGTCAATTTTTAAGTTTACAAAAGATTCTTTTTTCAGTGAATTTTTTTTATTGAAGAATACAAACAATAAATCATAACATAAGTCAGTACGTCAGTTTCCAAATTTACTGTATACCCGAGCAGCGCCACCTCCGGTATAGGCAAAATATGCAATCCAAGGATCTCACCTAGTGTCGAGTGTACTAACACCCAGAAGGGGCGTATATTGGGGCAAGTCCATATGAGGTGGGCGAAGTCGGCCTGCTGTGCGCCGCATTTCCTGTATATTACAGGGGGAACCCAATTAACCAACAGGCATCTGGGTAAAAATACATAAGGTAATAAACATGATGCCTAAGGAACACTAAAACACATTGTTTCTGGAAACAGAGACCATTAATTATCTCTTCCTTAATAAAGTTTTTTTTTTTAATAAATCTTGTTTCTTTTACACTCTTTCAACTAAATGGCAATCCAAAATAATTATTCCAACTTGATGGTTGATGGTTTATGTATTTCATTTAATAAACCATTGTTTCAAAGGCTTGACTATGTATCGGCCTGCTGTGCGCCGCATTTCCGACATGTGTGCGGTCTGCTGGGATCAATTTTATGCAGCTTTGCTGGTGTCATGTATATTTGCCGCAGAAACTTATAGTGGAACAAATTATGGCGACTATTCAGTGAGACGTCTTTCGTGGCACTGCAGCATAGTCAACAATATAGTATGGTGTGAACAATATATCAAAATAAAGAGAGATTAAAAAAAATCTAAATGAATGCGTCACTGAAAAGGACATATATGGAGTGATATCATGATAGAAAAGCAGGAAGAAAGCTAGAAAGAGAAAAAATTGAGGAAGTTTACAAAGGAACCTCATAGCCAGCTCTCACCCTTGGCCTCAGACCTAGGCAGCACGTGATGCTGTGATCCTGTTCCTTTGGCGGAAACTGTGCTGAGGACAGCCTGGCGCTCTCCGAGCACCATCACGCCATTAACACCTGCCGGGGCCCCTTTTAGAGGTCTGTAATTCAAGGAGTGATGCCGGATTAAATGCCTGGCACTGAGTCCCCCGAAACAACGCATACAAGCTAGTAATTTAACTGACTTTCACTGTGTACTTAATTTAATTGCAACAAAGGAACAGAGAGCTTCGTGAAACAGGAAGCTTTTTATAATTTACGGCTCGAGGAGTGCTCCCCTTTGGAATGGCGTGTTGTTTGGCAGGAAGAGGCTAACACACAGATGTGTTGGCCGAGGCCTTGTCTGAAAGTGAACTTGGCGTAAAAATAGAGCTGCTTCCCCCTCTCGAATTTCCGCCCCGCCCCCCAGCTCTCACAGCATCATTTTTAGTCCCCATTTTAATCATTAATCGGGCCGCTTCGGCGTTTGCACAAGGTGCGAGCTGAACTTCCGACTTGGCAGGCGCGAGGCCTGGTGGCAGGATGCGCAACGGGTGCCAGAAGGGTCAACACAAACACAGGCTGGGCTGGACCCAGGCCCTGTCATTTACAGGGAACACGCAGGCAGGAGAGACATCCGGGTGAGCGGAATCATATTTTTTTTCCCGCTGGAAATGCTTGTGTCGTTTTGGGGCGCGTGGAACGTGCTGGCCCGGAAGGTTCTAGAAGCCGGAGTCCTCCGGGTGGCTGAGAGGCGACAGCATTGACAGCTGCAGGCGAGGCCGGCGGCTCCGCGGCCCCATTACCCAAAGTGAAGGATGCACGTGCTGCATGTCCTCTGGTGACCCACAGGCTCGTTTAGACTGCAACCATTGCAAGAAGAGAGAGCGGTGTAGGCTTTCCACTTGCACGGTGTAAGATGTCTCTCACAGGGTCGAACTGGGACAGAAAATAGGCTCGGGAGCCAACATAAAAGTGGGCTCCATTAGAAAATCAAAAAAATGTGGCCTACGTTTGCAAATGGGGCAGTTTTGAACTTGTAAAGATACACTGTATAAGTAGGTAGGTATGGCCAAGGGTCACCCAACGCACTTATGACACAGACAAGCGATGATGATGCTGAACAACTGGATTCATTGAGGTGACAATTGCTGCATTGATCAACCCGAATAATTACTGCAATACTTATCATACAGATTAACATAAAGCCAGCATGCTTCGGGCCTGGAGACAGAGCGCTGGTCCTGACATTCTGCTCTGATGCCATTTGCGTGCTTTCTGATTTTTCTCTGCCTCGATCTCTCGTATCACTTCACAGCCCGGAACTAGGAAGATGTCAATTCATGTCTGATTTGTTCAGCATTCCATTCATCATTTGTTTGCGCAGCATTTTTCGCCCTAAGTGGTGTGTGTATGCCAGATGTGGGACCCCTCCTCGCTGTGCCTCTGGATTCAGGCTAGTCTGGCTGATGAGGGGTGATACCCTGAAACCGATCCCAGAATGCTTGTTTCCGGTACAGGAAGGACCTGGCCTTGCAGTTCGAGCTGGACTGTTCCCATGGGGAGAAGGGTCAAGACTGATATGCAAATGGCTGAGTCTAAACTGAGATGGCAGAGTGAGCAAAAGAACGATGGATCTCTTGACTGTGGGTGAGTGGTTGAAACATTTTGACAACCCGTCAATCATCTTGTTGAATTTCTTCCAGGCAGGACCTGACGGAAATTGTGAGTGCGAAAACATCAGGACTGAGTACATTTGCGTTAAACCTGTAAAATATGCTACGTATAAAACTAGATACAAATACAGTTTCTTTGACTTTACATCTAGCCTGGCACTCAGAAAGCAGCTGTCAATCCTTGGCATCTGTGCTTAGGCGACCAAACAAAGCACCAATGAATGTGTGGAGCAATGTTGGTCAAATGGACAGACCCCACCATGTTCATGCACTTGAGACAATCGTATCCCAGCCTGCTAAAGTATTTTTCACAACTACCAAGAGATGACTGATTAGGACGTCATTAAAAACCCCATGGGTATTCCCAATAACACTGCGAGGGAAGTCTTGATATTTTGAGTCCAATATTGCGAGAGACTCAGTCTCTTGTTACTTTCATCTTTCTGCTTATCCCTCCTTCCCTATTGCTCTGCCACAACCCAATCAGCTTTCTCCGTGTTCAGTCCAATGACAAACAAAATACCTTTTATCTTTAATTCAAAGAACCAAAACTTACAATTTTAAAGCTAAGCCATCTTCAGCCGCCTGAAGAAATTCGTTCCTGCCTTCGAATCCATGCCCAAAATCCTCCTATGAGAAAATTGTTCTGTTACCCGAGGCACGCCGTCATCACACTTCTACCGTAGAAGACAACAGTTAACCTGAGGTTATTGTTTAATTACCATGCAATTTCTGACCTCCCTTTCCCCCACAGAATGTTGAAAAGGAGATCATGTTACACCTGCATCCTTTGTCATTTTCAGTCTGGTTTCAGGCATTCAAGGGGAACCACTTCATCCCTAGCCTTCATCCTACGACACCATGGACCACCATGTAATTCTGTATAGGCACAAGGAATGGGCTTAACTATGAGGAATCGCCTGAAATAGAATAAATCATGTGGATCCATTGCAGCCAAGAAGTCAGAACTGGTGCGTTTGAATCGTCATGCATGTGGGTACTAGCAGAGTTCCTCAGTGGTTTCCCCTGTTCTGCCTTGCCTTCAGTTTATATATGCACCCTCCAGATCAGCACCTAAACCAGTACAAAATGGACTCCCAGAAGTAAAACTCGATGTGACCAAAAGCATCAACTTGCACCTTTCCCCTCTTTCACAGCTTCTCCCTCTTCTCCACATGGAAGACTGAGATGGGCTCTAGTGATAGCACCAATGGGTTATTGCAACATAATCTACACCGGATGCCTGAAGAAACTCATTAGGATATAAGTGATCCAGAATCAAGCTGCTGCCAGGATGTGGATGAATTTACAGAGTAGAGAATGCCCCAAACCTGCACTCAGTGCACTTCACTGCTTAGTGACGGAGTAGAGAATTTGACAGAAGACTCTCAGTATTGTGCACAAAGTTTGTTGGGGTCAGGCCAAGGGTTCCATCAGAAACCGACATTTCTCTATGACCCTTGCAGGACCTTATGATCGACAACGGCTTATCTGACCCTCAAAGGGTTTCCAAGGTGCCTGAGCATGGAGGGAAGAGGCTGGAGTTCAATGACTCAGGTTGTGGAATTCCCTGTTGTCCAAGCCTGAGGTTGGAGCCAAACTACCAGAGTTTCAGGAAGAACCGGAAAACGGAACCTCACCAGATGGTCTCTTATTGAACTCAATGCTCATTTGGTTTGTAACAAAGACTATCAAGCATGGAGCCATTTTTACTTGTTCTGATCCATCTTCCTACTCTGAAGCAACTTCAAGATTACACACAACACTTTACAGACCTACTTAATAAATACATTAATATTCCAACACACAGTGACCAACAGGGCCAGCTTTAGTGCTGGTGGTGCCTGGTATGGCAATCTTTTTTGGCGCACCATGACCTCCTCCTCGGATTTTTTGCCTTCCACCTGGCAAAGTGGCCCTCATCTCTCCATAACGCCTCTCTTACATATGTTTTATTTGTTTTAAAGCATTGGTAAAGGCTGGCTTTACTAATCCACTCAGCTATCCACATAATATACCAATATTTTCTTTGCAGCAGGCAAATTTGCCCTCTGCGCTACTTCATGGCAAATCAAAACTGCCACTAGACAAAACTCCAATCTCTCTCTCTCTAGCACGAACATTAATCGCAAGAGTCATCTTGACATCTTTCTTGCTGCTTGAAAGCGGAATGCACAAAAACACCTGCAGCAGGTGCTTTTACATCGTAAGTTATTGCTAAACAAAGCGCGCCCTGATGTCAGTACCACCCCCCTTGCAGGTCAGTGCCCAGTGCGGCCACACAGGTTGCACCTCCCTAGAACCAGCCCTGGTGACCACCATATACTGAGGCCATCATATTCTTGCACGTAAAGAGCAACACATCTTAGCATATGGAGACCATCATATCCTAACACATCAAGCCCACCACCATATCCTAGCACATAGATACCAACAAAACCTAACACCCAAAGGGAGCCATACCTTAGTAAATACAGAACCTCCCATATCCTGGTACATGGGTCCACCAATTCCTAGAAAATGGACCCATCCACAACCTAGCACACCAAGCCCACCATAACTTAGCACACAGATAGTACCATATCCTAGCCACACTGGGAACCATATCATAACATATAGATACCACTATACCCTAGTACAAAGAAGCAACCATATCCTAGTGCAGGAGACCTCCACATTCACATTCTCTCTCTCTCTCCCCCCCCCCCCCCCCCACAATCTTATCACACACACACCATCATAACACACAAACCACTGGCTGGGTGTAAAGAATTGATTCTGATTGAAAGTTAATATGCAGCCATTTCATATACTCTGAGCTCCTCTGTAGTTCCCAATGAGAACAATATTAAGCCTGGGCGGAGTTCTGCTACACGGAACTCAGCAAAGTGTAAAGAAAACTCTGCTGCTCTACGCGGAGCATCGCATTCGACAGAGAGCATTGGATAAATGCTGTTCGTGGTGATTTTCAGTGCCAGGTGCTTGTCTGCACGGTGCAATCATCGCGAATGGCACCATGCAAAAGCCAAGCAGGCGCTGCTTCTTTTCTGCTGCTCGAGTAGATGTTTTATCGAGTGGCAGTTTTCTCAACACAAGCGGAGAGTTTCTCATCGCAAGCATACACAACCACTCGCAGTGAGAAATCTGACCGCCTGCGTTGAGAAATCTCGCCGGGAAGTTAATTTTCCACGCTCGCCAACTTGATGTTGATGATCGCGAACGAGGAAAAATCTCGCCGGGCGGTGGATTTTCCTCGATTGTGCTCGCCAACTTGATGTTGACAAATGCGAGCGGGGGAAAAGACTCAGTGAGCTCTACGTAACGCGGATTGCGGGAATCTATGCAAACTCCGCAAGCGGAGCGGAGTTCACCTCCCAGACTTACACTCTATCGCCTGGAGCAAATAAATCAATTCTTCAGTCAGTGCAGTGTGCATGCTGGGACTTGCAGCCGCTGTTTTCGTAGTTTAAGCTTTAAACATATGCTGTAGCAATAACAGAGTAGAATGAGAGACGTGAAAACGACACAACACCAGCAAAAGTTTATTGCCATAAAACAAATAAACAACTGTAGTTGAGAAGGAACTGATCTTGAAGGCCGCAAATGACACAATACATAGCATTACTGAATATTAAGTGCATAAAAATGCATCAACACCTCAGCAGAAAGTATCTGCATGGTACTTGTTAGGCTGCTATAACTCTTTTAGCAAAGAGATTACATATTTACGCGAGCAGACATGCTTAACAAAGCACTTTTTCTTGCGAAACGCATCACATCCTTGCATTTCGCTTTTGGCCATTTTGTCAGTCTGGCTGGCCTTCAGACCTGCAGAGTCACTTCAGTGCAGAGTGTAGCTGTGTTGGCCTCACTGACCCCTCAGTCACTGGTTTACAGGCCGACAGCTGCATGCTCCGGCTTCACGTAAATGTTTAACTCTTGGAGAGACACCCTCACCAGCAGCTCTGGCTGGAAGGGGCTTTCCAAAGTATCCAGGTTGAAAAATAAAGTAGGCATTCCAGGAGCATCCTGGAGAGTGCATCCAGTTCAGAGTCTACCACTTCTTAAAGGATGAGTTGTAGTCCTCCTCTTGCAAATCCCATACTCAAAATAGTACCTTTACAATAATAGCTGTTGAGATAACTTGGTGGTCTAATGGTGGTCACAAGTATTTTTCAGTAGCCTGGTGGCAATACACAGGATAGGATCAGGACGTGTCAGAATCCTTAGCTCAAACCCCCCGAATTGGGTTAAAATATAGCAACTGACACTATTGCATTCGGATTTTGGAGCTATTGTCCTGCATAGGTTATCGTAAATTATAAAACGCATTATACTTTGTCAAAATAATGCATTTATTCAGTAACTCTAAAAGTAAATCATTCCATACGATGGACATATTGCCACCTGAAGCCACCCAGGCAAGGTTGGGTGCATGTTCCTTACATTTTTAATTCGACTGGCCTCTCATAGATGTATGAGCGGTTTGGGGTTTTCAGGCCCCACCCAATTGCTACATTATAACCTGGCCATAACCTGCTCTTAGATATATGAAGTCCTTGGGATGTGGGTGCTCAACCTGATGGATACATTATATCTTGACCATACCCTCCTCATAGATGTAATAAAGCTTTGGAGCGTGCTGGTCCTACCTAATTGCGGCATTATATTTTGGCCATAACCAACATGATTGGACCATAATGTTGTTATTTAAAACAAAAAAGGTTTAGGTGTGAGTAGTAATTAAGGGTGGTGAGGGTAATTTTAGTGCTGGGGAGCAGTGGTAAAAGGAAGTAAGGGTAGTTTTAGGGTTTAGGTGGTGGGTAGCGGTAAAGGGAGGTGAGGACAATTTTAAGATTAAGGGGTCAGTAGAAGCAAAGGGAGGGTCATTTTAGGGTTTTGGGTGGGTAGCGGTAAAGAGAGGTATGGGCCTTTTTTAAGGTTTAAAGGTGGGTTAAGGGATAGAGAGGTGAGGGTAATTGTAGGGCTGAAGGTGGGCAGTGGCAAAGGTAGTAAGATTAATTTTATGGTTTAGTGGTGGGAACTTGTAGAAGATAATAAGGGTAATTTTAGGATTTAAGGGGTGAGTAGTGGTAAAGGGAGGTTAAGAGTAAATTAAAAAGAGGATGGGTCTTAAAATAAATTGTACAAATGTTCCCGTATGGCCTCTAATGCATGAATGTAAGATATGCGTGTGGTCTCACTATTAGTGTCCAGACCCATAGCATTTTAGCCCTTTTAATACTTTTGTAACAACAGTAACCACAGATCGTACAAATCGAGAAAACGAATTACACATTACAGTGAAATTGAGAGACGACGAGTGATATGTTAGTAGCAATTGATTAAAAAAGATGGATAGGAAGTGCATGCATTATCTGAAACATTGAGGCTAATACTGTATAGTATTTATAGCGCATGCGCACCAATGTCCGCGGGGCCTTCTAGGAAGTTGAAGACACAATTAGAGTCAGGTGTCTAGCTCCAGGTTATCCAAGGTGAACAAGTAGGGCCCGATTCACAGAATGAACTTAAGACTCAATCCTAAACTTACTACTATTTTGGTATTCACAGAATGCATTTACTCCTTTCGGTATTCACAGAAGTTAGTAGTCCTATCTTTAGGACTCCTAAATGCCTTCAGTGAATACCGAAAGTCTTAAAATTAGGATTTTTCTCAGTTTAGTAGCAGTCAAGTTAGGACTCCTAACTTTAGGACTCCTAAATGCCTTCTGTGAATACTGAAAGTCTTAAAATTAGGATTTTCTCAATTTAGTAGTAGTACAGTTAGGACTCCTAACTTTAGGACTCCTAAACTGAGAGAAATCCTAATTTTCAGATTTTCGGTATTCACAGAAGGCATTTAAGAGTCCTAAAGTTAGGACTACTAACTTCTGTGAATACTGAAATGAGTAAGTGCATTCTGTGAATACCGAAATAGTAGTAAGTTTAGGTTTGAGTCTTAAGTTCATTCTGTGAATCGGGCCCGTAGTCTTTCAATGGCAGCCAAATGCCCTTTGGTCAGGAGGAAGGTGGTTGGAGCGTGGCATACATAACACTGGTAGTATCACAGTACATGAGACTCTGTATCCAAGCCCTAATCATAGATGAGTTCTTACCCCCCAGTGAAGGGCGATGTTGCACTCGGCCTTATGTGTGATTTTTAATGTGATTTCTTGTCCCTTGAATACTTTTATCTTGTGTGATTGTCAGTATTTGTGCATTATTTCTGTTTCGGGTAAACATTTATGTTCTGTGATTTTTAACATTTGACCTTTATTTCCCCTATATTGTGTGATTTTATTTATTTTTACCCTTGACTTAAAATTGTGGGTCAGGTTACATCTTCTGAAGGATAATTCCCAGGTGAATGGAAAATTGTCCCCGGTGTAGTCCAATGCATGCCAGTCAACCACAAGAGGTTCTGTCAGGTCTTATGGACAACCCTCTGTAATTTAGTATAATACACTATACACGCTACTGGGAGGGGTACAAAGGTATCCAACCTTAGAGCCATGCTTACAACAACAGTGTGAGAAAATCCATCTCTAAGTGGGGCACCCGTACATTCTATATTGTATAACATTCTGCAATGCCTCAAAATCATCATTAAAGTTCTGGACATAAACATCCATACCCTATAAACGTACAAGAAGAAACGATGGGCCAGATGTACAACACGCAAAATAGCGATTCGCAAATTGGGAGTCTTTTGCGACTTGCAATTTGCGAGGCGCTATTTTGCATGTACAAAAGTGTGTTTAACACTGTTTGTGATTCCCAATGGGGTTGCACATTGCGAGGCTCATGAATATCCATGAGCCTCTCACAATGTGCGAACCCATTGGGAAGGACAGGCCCTCCCAGGGCTGGTGCCTGCTGAGCTCAGCAGGCACCATGTCTGGAATTGCTTTTAAATAAAGCAGCTTTTCTTTTTAATGCAGCACGTTTTTCCTTAAAAAAACACAGGATGCATTTAAAGAAAAGTTTGTTTCATTTTTAAGGCCAGGAAGTAGTCCTCTGGACTACTGCCTGCACTTAAAAAATATTTTTGGAGCCAGTCACAAAGGGGAAGGGGTCCCCTGGGAACCCATTCCCATTTGCAACTTCATTACCACCCTCTTGAAGAGGGCGGAAAATGTGCGAGTGTTTACATTCATACAGGGCTCTGCAGTCGCTATTAGGAAGGGAACGCCCCTTCCTAATAGCGAGTTGCAATATAGTATTTTGCGAGTCGCAAATTATTTGCGAGTCCCAAAATATTGTAAGTACATGGCCCAGACTAAAATTCCATGCGCAAACGGGTCGCAAACCCGTTTGCACATGCAATTTTACATCATATATCTGGCCCTAAAACTTGTCAGTAAAACATTATTTCTTTGTCTTTTATGATGCACTTATATGCCTTGGATGCATCCAAGTCTAAGTGTGCCCAGCTTTCACCATATGCAGTGGGGGTTTCCTCAGCCAAACTCCTCTGCTCTCAATCCCTATAATGCATAACTTTTGTCCATGTTCAATTGAAATTGGCTACAGGGCTATGCCAAATTTCCGTTGTACTCAACTCCATATGTGCACAATCTTTACCTGTGCACAGCGGCGTCTGGCCCAATCTCTGGCACATCCAGGCCGTGCACAGTGCAGCAGGGGTAGCCACAAGCTGCATGGCCAGCTTCCTGTGCATTCAAGCCCCATTCCACTGAATACCATACAGTCATCCTTTGCGAGCTCAAGGTGAAGGCCCAGCACCAGCCCACTTCCATCTGGAACAGCTAGGTGTGGCCTTTGGCAATGCCTAGTGCAGTCTGGTTGGATGCCCTGGCTAGGCTGTGCACCAGCCTATGTAAAACTGAAACAGCTACACATGGCCTTTGTATGTGCACAGTGGACTCTGGGAGCAGGCCTGAACTGAAGACAGGCCGAGCGCCAGTCCCGGTGCCACTGAACTACATGTGTATGGCCCTGAACAATTCTCGTGACCTCACACTTGATGGAATCGATGCAATTACAAATGTCCTAAATGATCTTTAAAGTCAGAATAGATATCACATTATCATTACCATTATCAATGAAACAGATATGAATGTAGTTTTACTTTTTGGTTTGTGTATGGGTTGGTATTTAAAGACCTTGGGCCTGATTCACTAAATTAAACTTACTCGTTTGTATAAGCTAACACTTTCAGTGTTCACAAAACATTATTTTAATAGTAAGTTTACGAATGCGGAGACTCTGCAGCTGGGGCATATAACTCTGCACATAAAAAAGATAGGCCAGTCCTATCTTTTTATGTGCGGAGTTCTTCCCCCCATCTGTGGAGCCTCCGCACTCGTAAACCTACTATTAAAATGCAGTTTTGTTAATACTGAAAAAGCGTAAACATACACAAACATGAAAGTTTCCCTTTGTGAATCAGGGCCCTTGTGTTTTTAGGTGTTGTTATATAATGGAATAAATTAGGTGTGTGTGTAAAATTCTCATAATTACATGAAAAATCAGGAAAATAACAAATGTTACGCATAAAAATACAAAACTCAAATCCGTAAATTAGGTACAGGCTCCCAGTGAGGTTCCGTGGCAATTGTAAGTGGTGTTTTCGACTCGCACGAATATGGTCGAGTCTGGTATCTACGAACCGCAAATGACGAGTTTAGTAAGTGTGCGCAGTTTCGCTGTGCTAACTTAAACCGTTCGTTTGTTACGTGGGTTTTTCGTCTGTACCCACGGGTTCCATCTTAGATACGGCATCCATTTTGTCTCTTGCCCTCAAGTAGCCAGCGAACGGACGTTGTCCGCTTCGCGACCCTGGGATTCCCAAGATATCTGCGGAAGACACATGTCCTTTGAAAGTGTCTTTATGATGAGGGGGGAGATACTGTAAGGCAGATGGCCCCGCTCGAGGCTCATCTTGCCGTGCCGGTTTATTGTCTCAGCCGTGCATCTCATTAGGCATGTCCCTTTGAAGCCTGTAGCTCGTGTTTCCCGATACCTCCCCTTTTACACCCCTTCCAATCTCCCCACTGTTTCCATCTTCCTCCACACCTGTTCTTGTTCCTTCTTCGATCTGTTTTACTGCTGATTGGAATGTACTAATGGTGGGAAGATGGGTTTTTACAGTTGGGAACCGCCAAATGTTTCCGCACTTATATTCCGGACCTTGAATGTATCAAAGTGACCAAAGCGACCCCTCTCGGGGATAATTGTGGAAACCAAGTCGTAAACCTTTGTGTACCATGTAATCCTATGGGAGAATCGTGTATAAAAGGAGCGATCCACAGAACCAATTTGAAGCAGTCTCCCCGAACTACACTCGTTGTACTTCCTGTGACTTCTGTGTTTCCCTGCAGTAAATAAACCTTGAATCTTTGAGGCCGAAGGAAGTGTCCCGTGTCTCTGTCATTCGTACGCCAGAGCAGGTTACCCACGAAGGTTTCAGGTGTTGTCCCCTGGCACCGCTGGGTCTTAAAGAACCCAGTCCTTCAGTTGGCGCCCAACGTGGGGCTGCATCAGTGGTACCGGTCCAAGCCCGACGATCGTGAGGAACTTCGTGTGAAATCTCCGAGGGAAGGTGCACTCCGCTTCATCGATCCTGTTGTCGAAACAAGTGGCCCGAAGACTTTTCCCGCGAAGATTCCCGCCTCCTGACGGCTGCGACGGACTGCTGCCCTGACTGTAGACCTGTTTTGGTGCCTGGCGTAGACCTTGGTAGAGCGAGACGACTGACGGGCCTTCCTGGTGACGCCATCGATCTTTGAGTTAAGTATTTGTGGGTCGCTCCCAGAGTTCTTGGTTGTGGTTGCTTAGTGGTTGCATGGTTCCATTGCATTTGTAGTCCTTGGTACTTTGTTGTGATATTTGACGTCTGCAGTCGCCAAAAACCGAGGGTTTTTGCTCTTTGCTGGGACTTGGTAAATCCCGTAACCCTTGACGTTTGTGAAACTCGGCTAGTGTGCAAGATGCCTGGTCGCAGTACTTTGTTTAGTTGTTTCAGACGTTGTGGTGCGGATTCCCGACTGGAGGACTCGTGTCCGATACCTCAGGTTGGAACTCCGACTTATGAGCTGTACAGTAAACACGGGCTCGGCCCGATTACCTTTAATGATTATTGGATTCGCTATACTAAGAAGGATGGTGCCCTTAGTTGGCCACCTCATGGTAGTTTTGAGACAACAATCTTAGATAATATTGAGGCTAAATTGTTCGAGAGAAAGTCAAGGCCGGCCATGTTTGATGCCTTTCGGTTGTGGTGTAAAGAAGCCCGACAGAAAGAGATCAGACAGACTAAACGTAATCAGAGAGATGGTGTTGCTACCATTGTAAAGAAAGCAGAGCAGTTTCAGCGTGATAAGGAGGTTAAGGAAAAGAAAGTGTTTGACAGGCTACAGCGTATGTCCATAGATAAGTGCTATCCTGCTTTGCCTACGGAGACGGATAAGAAGGAAGAGTCAGTTGAGGATCCTTTAATGTCTTATCTTATGAAGTCACCACCTCCGTTCGTACAGGGTACCGCAGTTCCTGTGGCTCCCCCTGTACCTGTTCCTCAACCTGCTCCTCAACCTGCACCCGTTCTTCCGACTGTTCCCGCTCCTTTGCCTATTGCTATTCCTACTGCTCCTCCGCTTCCACATACTCCTGCTCCCGCTACTGCTCCTGCTTTACTTACTCCTGTTGCTTCTTCTGTTTCTACCTCTTCTCTTGTTAGTCCTTTGTGCTATACTTCTCCGTCTACTCGTAATCGTACTTCTCCTCTTGCGGCTAGCTTTTTCCATTCTCTTGGTCCTGTTCTTGGGTCCGCTGGTTCAGATGGTCCTCAGAGACGTAGTCAGCTTCCCGGTAACAGGGAACGTGCTTCGCTATATAATATGGCGATGGGTTGGATGACGCATCCTCTTAGAAATCCACCACGTAGTGTACTTGATACGTTTTGCCAATTCAATGAACCGACACAAAGATACGTGTTTGAAGAAATGTGCAAGGTATTGCGTGATCAGATATCGGCCGATGCACCTGACGAGGTGTTGACCGCTTTGTCTGATCTACAGCTTCAGTTCTCGAATGGACTGATAGTGGATACTAACGTTCGACGTGCTGTTGAACGGTTGTTATCTTTCCGTCCCACTCCTATACCTCAAGCTCTGTTTGTTGAGGATGTTGAGAGGCAGTTAGATGCGTCCGGTCAGTTCCCCATGCGAGAAGTTCCACCAGTGTGGATGCCAGGTGATGCTGCTCAAATTCCACCCATCCTGCCACATTTTCAGAGAGTATGGATACATCTCCCATGGAAACGATCAGAAGTTTTACAGGTGAAGCAATCTTTGCCTGACCCTCGCAAAAATCCTGCGGGGTATTATAAAGAATTGTCGCAGCTTGTAGACGCTACGATAATGAATCTTGCCGATATCGATATGCTGTTCGGCAATATCGTACCGCAACCGGTATGGGCTAAGATTCGGCACGAATATCACGCGAACGAATTAGGCGGCGATTGGGCTGCTCTTACTGCGGCCGATACGCGACAAGTTGGCGGGGCTAAGCCTGAACAACTCATTACTGCTCTCCCTCAAAGAATAATTACGCTAATGAAAACTCTTATGCCAGCTATGAGGGTGAATTGGGACAAATTGTCAGCTTGCAAACAGAAAAAGGACGAGAGTGTCTCTGATTTCTTCACGAGATTTGAGGAGGCATTCATTGATCACAGTGGTCAGGATATGAGCACTGAGGGTGGTCAACGGTTGTTTGTGGACAAATTTGTCTCTAATTTATTGCCCGATTTGAGCAATAAATTGAAAAATTCTGAGAGTGCGTGGGCCGTTTCTACCTCGGCTCAAATATTGGCTACGGCACAGTATTATGAGAACAGAGAAAAAGAGGAGAACGACCGCGCCGATAAAAAGACGAAAGAACTCAAAACTAAAGTGTTGTTACAGCAGGCCTATCCCCCGCGTTCGAATCAGAATACTTCGCAGCAAAATAGACCGCAGTCGCAATCAAATAGGTCACAACCTCGAAATGACTCCTCTTCCCAAAGATCTTCGTTGGGGTACAATCAATGTGCCTATTGTAGACAGGAGGGTCATTTAAAATTCAATTGTCCTGTTCTAAACGATCGTAATAGCGGTAACTCATCTAGAGGAGGTCGTGGTGGTTCGCAGCAGGCACCACGTGGTAGAGGTCGTGGGGTTCAAAATGATCGTTCAGATAACTCATCAAATTCCGATAATTGTTTTGATCAACGTGGATCATCGCAAGGACGATCTGCGCAGTACAATGTAGACGATTATTACGTCGATCAGGGAACTGACGACAGTAATTACTAGGACAGCCATAGACAAGGAGAGGGAGTGGTATCAGTTCCGGTTGATCAGAGAGGGCCTTACGTCGCAGTTGCTACATCGGGCGTCGTTGAGCCTTTTCTGTTGGACACTGGTGCAGCGAAAAGTTCCATAATGCATTCGAAACTCCCTGGCGCACCTTTGTCTGGCTTAACAAATGTTTCAGTTGGATTCTCTGGCGCCCCCGTTAGCAATCCAGTTTCACGCCCTTTGCCCCTTACAATTGGGCCTCGTGAGCTAGAAGCTCCGTTGATTTTGACTACGGGTTGTGGTGAAAATCTTTTGGGCCTGGATTTGCTAAAACGTTTGTATGCAACTCTGTATTGTTCTCCTGCGGGTGTAAAGCTTACTTTAGGAGAGAGGGTTGTCTCTCCTATGTACTTGTCTCTCGATAAGCTTCCACCGGAATTGAGTTCTCTTCCTGCATCTTTGTGGGCAACAGGTCCCAATGATGTGGGCCTGCTTGACATCTCCCCTTATGTTGTTCAGTTGAAATCTAATGTGCGGTTGCCACGTATTCCCCAGTATCGTATCTCTCTTGATGGTGAACGAGCATTGTTAGCGATCATTTATGATTTGATCGAGAAAGACGTAATTGAAGAAACACGGGGAAACGTGTGCAACAGCCCTGTACTGCCCATTCTAAAACGTACTGATCCTTCGAAACCACCTGTTTATCGTTTTGTTATCGATTTACGGGAGGTAAATAAAATTGTGATTCCTCAGTTCCCTGTTGTGCCTGACATCACGGCGCTACTGACTCTGATTCCAGCTTCTGCATCGTGGTTTTCGGTGATCGATTTGAAGAATGCTTTTTTCAGCATTCCCATTGCAGAAGAGAGCAGAGACGTTTTCGGTTTCTCTCTTGGTGGACGCAGCTTCCGGTTCAAACGCGCTCCTCAGGGCTACTGTGAGAGTCCATCGATTTACAGTCAAGCCTTGAAGGGTCAACTGGATGCGTTCTCATTACCGGCTGGTGCGGCCTTAATCCAATACGTTGATGACTTATTGGTAGCTGCAGACACTCAGGACATTTGCAAAATTGCTACGGTGTCGTTGCTGCAACATCTCTGTGACTTACATCACAAGGTGTCACCTTCTAAACTCCAATATTGTTGTCAAGAAGTAACCTATCTAGGTCACTTATTGTCAAAGGAGGGAAGACGGTTGACCCCAGAGAGAATTGCAGCAATTACGCGAATGGCTGCCTTTCTAGGTATCACGTCGTATTGCAGGCAATGGATTCCAAATTTTTCATTGCTAGCGAAACCATTGGTAGCTCTCACGTGTAAGGATGTTTCAACTCCTTTACCATGGACGGAAGAATGTCAGAAAAGTTTTTCTGAATTACGTGACTCATTATGTTCGGCTCCTGTGTTAGGTACTCCTGACTACAGTAAGCCGTTTACATTATATGTTCACGAGAGGGAAGGTTGTGCTTTGAGTGTCTTAACGCAACCTTTTGGTGGTAAGCAACGTCCATGTGCGTATTTTTCCTCGACCTTGGACCCGGTAGCTAGAGCATTGCCGAGTTGTTTGAGAGCAACAGCGGCAGCTGCGGTGTCCATTCGACAATCAGCAGGATTGGTCATGGATAATATGCTTACGGTGATGGTTCCGCATGCAGTCGACACTCTTTTGAATCGTACGAAAACTCAGCACTTGACGAGTGCGAGGTTGTCTGGGTACGAGTTGACGTTGTTGGCAAGCCACATTCAGATAAAACGTTGTAATGTCCTGAACCCGGCGACTTTGTTACCCATTAGCACAGAGTCAGATGAAATAGCAGCCCATGACTGCTATTTGAGAACGGAAGAGGAAACAAAAGGTCGAGTGGACCTTAAAAACACTCCTTTGGAAGATCCAGATGGAACGTTGTATGTGGATGGTTCATGTTTTAAATTACCGAATGGCGATGTGACTACCGCGTATGCTGTTGTGACTTTGAATACTGTTGTGGAAACTGCGAGATTGAATCAGAACTCTGCCCAGGCTGCAGAGCTGATCGCTCTAACTAGAGCGTGTGTGTTAGCAAAAGGGAAACGTGTGAATGTGTTTACCGACAGCCAATATGCTTTTGGCGTCGCCCATAGCTTTGGACGGTTGTGGAGAGAAAGAGGTTTTATGACATCGCATGGTACGAAGATTCAGCATGGACAGCTCGTGAATGATCTTTTGGATGCACTTACGTTGCCTAAGCAAGTAGCGATTGTTAAATGTAGTGCGCATCGTAAGGTGACGGATGATGTTGGTCGCGGTAATGCCTTTGCGGATGAGATTGCTAAGGAGACTGCACGGGATCTTAACACTAGAATGTATGTGATGAGTTCGGTTAGGTGGCCTACCGAATCGAGTATGTGTGAGGACACTATCGAGAGTGTGAAAGCAATTCAGAATGAGGCCACCGAGACTGAAAAGACGAAGTGGAAAGAAAGTACGGGAAAGTTGGATGTGAATGGTTGTTGGGTTGATTTGTCGGAACATAAGAGATGGATGTTACCGGATGCATATGTGCTAGCTGTTGTGACAATGGCGCATGGGTTAGCACATATTAGCGTGAAAGGTATTTGTAAGTTGCTGTCCCCTGTGTGGAAGAATGATGGTATCGCGAAATGTGCTGAACGATTGGTTAAGAATTGTATGGTATGTATGTTGTACAATCCTGGTAAGGGAACCCCAACTCCTCCTGGTAGTTTTGCTCCCCCTTCATGTCCCTTTGAGGCGATCCAATTAGACTTCATCCATATGGAGCGATGCAATAACCTGAAATACGTTTTAGTTGTGGTTTGCGCGTTCTCCCGATGGATCGAAGCCTATCCCCTCAAGGACAACACTGCTTTGTCCACTGCGAAAATCCTACTGAAGGAATACTTTCCTCGGTATGGAATGCCTCGGATTGTATGGTCGGATAACGGAAGTGAGTTTGTGGGGAGTGTGATGAAGAGTGTGTGTAAGGGCCTTGGAATTAATCAAAAATTCCATAGCGCCAATCATCCCCAGTCAGCTGGTTTGGTTGAAGGGTACAATGGCACCCTTAAACTGAAGCTAGCGAAGATTCAGGCTACGACTGGTCTCTCGTGGCCTGACGCTTTACCCTTAGCATTACTGTCAACAAGGGCAACCGTACACTCCCGAGTAGGGCTCAGTCCCTATGAAATAGTGTTCGGTCGTCCTGCAAATGTTTGGGGGGTCCCTAGGCCGGGTGTGTTCTGTGATCTTGAGTACCCAATGTTGATTGATTATCTTCATGACTTGACTGCTAAACTGAGGTTAATTCACCAACAGGTTTACGAAGCATTGCCGACGCAGACGGAGGGTCCAGGCCACCAGCTCCAGCCCGGAGACTGGGTGGTGACGCGCAATTTTATGCGCAAGAAGAATTTGGAGCCCAGATTCACTGGACCCTACCAGGTTCTCCTTCCCACGAGAACTGCTGTTCGTCTAGAGGGTCGGAAAAACTGGGTGCACGCCACCCATACGAAAAAAGTCCCTATTCCGTTGCCGGCAGACTCGTGGGTGAGGAGAGGCATTGCATCAACTGAATCCGAAGGATTGCCGGGGTTTGTACCTTTCAGCGACGCACAACCTGTCGGAGAATCCTCAGTGCAGCAGAAAGACACTGTTGAACATTTGTCATCAAAAGACTCAAGACCAGAACATTCAACTGATCAACAGAACGCTGTCTCTTCAACGGATCCTTTGTTTGACGAACAGACACGTCCTGGGAAAACTCGATACCTTTTGCGATCCAGCACTAAAGACTAATAAAAGATCCTGTTTTGTCCCTTGACAATTGCATTATCCCGTTTTCCACGATCAGTTTGAACACTCGTACTTTTGTAATTATTTTTGTTTATATACATTGAGTTTCGTTCCTCATATTTTTGCTTCCACAGCTGAGAGACATTTTGCATACACATAATTGTGAATAAAGGCCGTAGGGCCGCGCGTGTACTTCCTTCTGGTTAGTAGGTCTTGACACTAGGTTAAAGACCGTCGGTTCCTGGGAACTCCTAGGGATTGACTACTGCTACACAGAACGAAGTGCGTCAAGAAACGTTGCGGACGGTCGTAGGGGATGGCATTTTCGAAGCTGATGGACTTGGAAGAAGCTCAGGCGCAAAGGTTCAAGCTACAACAACTTAGTCGTACCAAATGTTTTATGTTTCAAATTTTCGTATTGCTTTTGACTGTTTCTGCATTATTGGCGGGTGGGGTGTATTACATGATGTCTCGTTTCTTATCTTCTGCCATACCCACTCCTACTCCTGACCCTAAACTTACCACCGTTGCATCTCCCCATTCTTTTCACATCTTACCCGAACACGAGCAGGCTAGACGTGCAGAATTCCGCAACAATTCCTTTATTCATCTCCTTCACCAGCACCAGTTAGTGGTTAACACTACTAATTGTTGGGTGTGTGGGTTGATGCCACATACCACGGATAAGGGAATTCCATATCTGGTGTTACCGTATAGTTCCCAAGGGTCCGCTCGAGCATTTCAAACAATGTTTCGAAGCGCACTAGATTCTCACCCCAGTCGAGAGCCACGTTCTCCCTACCTTGGCCCTAGCTCGTACTATAAGCCTTTGTCCATAGCGATAGAAGATTTAGATAGAGATATCTATGAGCCGTCGCTCATCCAGAGGAAGAGGTACAAGCCTATAGGGTCTTGAGTAAGGTCGAGTACAGTGCGCTCACGAGTGATAAACAGCTTAAAAGCTCGCCTCCGATATGGGTCGTACCCCACATTGGCAATTTTTGTCTAATGGGTCGTGGCCGAAGATCGAAAGCCCGACTTGGAGAGAGTGCTTGCACTGAAAATTACATGCTGCCGATGGTCTCGTCCCCTGTGTTTCTGGCTGCCAAGGGTACCTACTTTGTCTGTCATGATCGTGCGTATGCATGGTTGCCCTCTGACTTCATGGGCTCGTGTTTTATTGCAAACTTGTTGCCTCCGACGTTCACTGTAGATGCAGATTATCACAAGACTAGAGTTGTGAGAGGCGTAATTAGCGAAGAGGATACTGCCGGTCAAGAGGCAGGAGACTTTTTCAAGGGTTTCCTCCCGTTTTGGGGACCAATGGTTAATAGTAGGAACCTGAGACAGTTGACTCGAGTGGTAGAATCGACAGCTAATATTACTGCCAGTGCCCTTGGTAATATTACCACAGAACTTCAGGCGGATAGACTTATGACGTTACAAAACCGTATGGTTTTAGACGTGATCTTAGCAGATCGAGGTGGGGTATGTAAGGTGATCCATTCGAGCTGCTGTATTTTCATTCCGGATAACGCTCCGACTGTCTATCAAGCCATCTCAAAGTTGCATAAAATCTCTGAATCCATACACGTGGATGTAGGGGATTGGACGCTACTTGGGTGGTTTTGGGGCCTGATGTCGACTTGGGGTTGGAAGATTCTGATGATCATCGGAGTTGTTGTGGCGTTCCTGTTCACGTGTTGCCTTTGTGTGCAGTGTGGTCCTGCCTTATGTGGCCTCTGTGCTACAACGTGTATGAGACAGCCACCTGTTACCAAGGGGACTCGGTTGGACAGAGCTATGTTACAGCAACATCTAGATGGTCTGATGAATATCGAGTATGATTCCGACTAGTGCTTGCCTACATGAGGGCAAAAGGAGCGTCTGAGGTTCCGTGGCAATTGTAAGTGGTGTTTTCGACTCGCACGAATATGGTCGAGTCTGGTATCTACGAACCGCAAATGACGAGTTTAGTAAGTGTGCGCAGTTTCGCTGTGCTAACTTAAACCGTTCGTTTGTTACGTGGGTTTTTCATCTGTACCCACGGGTTCCATCTTAGATACGGCATCCATTTTGTCTCTTGCCCTCAAGTAGCCAGCGAACGGACGTTGTCCGCTTCGCGACCCTGGGATTCCCAAGATATCTGCGGAAGACACATGTCCTTTGAAAGTGTCTTTATGATGAGGGGGAAGATACTGTAAGGCAGATGGCCCCACTCGAGGCTCATCTTGCCGTGCCGGTTTATTGTCTCAGTCGTGCCTCTCATTAGGCATGTCCCTTTGAAGCCTGTAGCTCGTGTTTCCCGATACCTCCCCTTTTACACCCCTTCCAATCTCCCCACTGTTTCCATCTTCCTCCACACCTGTTCTTGTTCCTTCTTCGATCTGTTTTACTGCTGATTGGAATGTACTAATGGTGGGAAGATGGGTTTTTACAGTTGGGAACCGCCAAATGTTTCCGCACTTATATTCCGGACCTTGAATGTATCAAAGTGACCAAAGCGACCCCTCTCGGGGATAATTGTGGGAACCAAGTCGTAAACCTTTGTGTACCATGTAATCCTATGGGAGAATCGTGTATAAAAGGAGCGATCCACAGAACCAATTTGAAGCAGTCTCCCCGAACTACACTCGTTGTACTTCCTGTGACTTCTGTGTTTCCCTGCAGTAAATAAACCTTGAATCTTTGACGCCGAAGGAAGTGTCCCGTGTCTCTGTCATTCGTACGCCGGAGCAGGTTACCCACGAAGGTTTCAGGTGTTGTCCCCTGGCACCGCTGGGTCTTAAAGAACCCAGTCCTTCACCAGACTGCCTTGCGGCAAATCCTGATGCTACTCTCACAGCATGAGAGCAGCCTCAGGATTGGCCTGAGCACCCCTGATTTGCGCTCCCAGGGAGACTGGGAATCTCTGCCTGCTCCCTCCAACCCAGCAACGCAGCTCAGGTTGGAGAGAGCTTCAGTGCGAATGACTGTTTAGCTGGCCTGAGACAGCCTTCCAAACCATCTTGCGCACTGATAACAGTGCACCTACCACTCCGCCTGTGCCTGTAATTCCCCTAGCCCCGCCCCCCGAGACTACACGGCATGGAGAAAAATAAAATAATAACTTGCTTTATTATCTTTTTATTTTTCACGTTTTACAGCTGCCGCTGGCAGGGGATTATCCCCCACCATAGCAGAGGGGTCGCCGCTGTTTTGCACAACTAAAACTTTGCAGTTTCAGGCGGCTAAAAGGAACCCATCAGTATAACATACATGTATTGAATGAGCCTGAAAGAAAAATTAAAGTCTTCCCTTCCCAGGTTGAACATCAGCAAGCATGAATTGGCCATACTGTATCTAGTACATGAATTATGAACGAGGCAAACTGACCCTCAAATATTGATCCAAAATATAGCTACACCCTTCTTTTGCTGTTCTGAGGATGTGAACAGTTGTGTGAAGTTTCTGCATTTCAATATCTTCTTTTAGTACGTAAGGGTGTACCTCAATAGTAAACTACTCCTATATGTGATCAATTCTCTCCCACCATTATTGTATTTTCCTTATTAATTTGTCTGTTTCCGCAATCTTTCCTTGAGAGAATGTGATCTTGCTTCCTACCTCAATTAGTTTTCATCTCCCCTCCGCCACAAGCTCTCAGACTACTTTCCCCAGCACATGAGCCAACTAAAACATAATTTAAAAAAGATAATCAGATTCACCAACATAATCAAACATTTCTTGCTTGCTCATGGCTGAGCTGATTCTCAGGCGAACCCTGAAGAGCACACAAACATCTCTGCAGACTGAGGCTCCAGAAAAAGCCATGCATGAAATCAGTTGGCTCCACAGCTCAGGGGTCAGGGTGCTTGTCTTGTGTATAGAATCAATACACATCAGCCACCCACCCCAATATCCTTTCATCCATCCTCTCACTTCAGTCCAGGGCAACCTTTGCCAATACTTATGGGTATACTATTTGTGAAGTACAGGCAGAACTGTAGGGCGGTCTCAAAGGATGCTTACAGCTGCCACATGGGGAAACCTGAGATCATTCAGTTGTATTTTCAGTGTCTAATATTTCCTCGTCTGTTTGTCTAATAACTCCTCTTCTGTTTTTCCTCCCTTTACCCTGCAGATCCTCGTGGTCCTCTCAGATGTTCAGGATCTTCTTAACCTCTGTCTGGTGTGCGTGGAAGGTGTGTCAGGTCAATGCACTTACGTCAACTTTTAAAAGGAAACCTTTGCTTGGGTGGTCCTCATAGAATCCACCAGTGGTAATGGTTGATAATGTGTTTTGTAATGCTACGCAAAAAGTAGCAACTATTTACTGCACACTGAAATGGACTCTGAGCATCGCTCTAAATTGCAGTGGGCCGAGCAAGGGCCCACATAAGCATTAATAATAATCAGGGGCGGCTTCTCCGTGATGGCAGAGGAGCATCGCCCCACTGCTGACAGCCAGCAGAGGCAAAAGTGAAAAATAAAACGAATATAAGACAATTGTATTATCATTCTATTTTTCACAGAGCCAGCCGAGTCTTAGGGCAGGGGCGGGGCAATTGTGGTCAGAGTCAGAAGCAGGGAGGAGGTGTGATGTGCACTGCTAAGTGCACATGTTTGTTTGGCCGACTGCCGTAGCACGAGCAAACCGACACGCGCACTTAGCATTTCTTCAATCCGAGCTGTGTTATACAGCTGGGTGGAGAACTGACACAGGCTCCCAGGCCCTGTCTGAGCACCAAACCAGCCCGCTCAGACTAATCCCAGCGCTTCTCTCATGCTGAGAATAGTATTTCCAGTATGAGAGCAGCGTTTTGATCGGAATCTGGGAGCATGCGTAGTGTGCAGCACTTCGTGGATGTCCGGGAGGCGTGGATCGGGACGGGCCAGAGGAGCAAGGCAGCGTCCGGCAGTGGCAGGTAAGTGTTCTTTTATTTTTTGTTGCATTATTTTTTCCGTGTTTTTTCTTTTAGACTATTTCTCCTGCACTGCCTCACCACTTGGGATTAAGAGCAGCCGCCGCTGGTAAATACACCCCAGAGTTTGATTACTAATGTAGAATGGGAAATGCCATCATGAGGTCCATTCTCTGGCATGCTATTTTACATTATCTAGCTATTAGGAACACAGGCTTTGATTCAAAATGATTCAAAATTTTAATCTAATCGAATAAAGTGTATTGAATTGAATTGAATTGATTTAAAATACTTTTTTATATAAAGAAAACTGAACTTTTTCAGCAGGTATTCGTCAAAGGGTTTCTCTTGTATGGAAATACCAGAATACAATTTAATTAATATTGTTCTCTCTCTCTCTATATATAGGTAAAACACTAAAACATATATCGGCCACTTAACCATACAAATACCAGAATGTTTGGGTAGACCGGCAGCCTTTCCCCCAGTAAAGCACAAATGCCTAAATGAGTAGAATTGTGCTGCTCGATTCTTCAGTGTTAAAATCCTGTCTGTTGTCGGAGCCCTCTGGATGCGCACCTTGGTTTTGTGACTGTCATTACAAAGAAATTGGCTAAAACATCAGGACACTGTCACCATCCTCTTCAAATGGTATATAGTAATCTTCTCCAGTGGTGTAATGAAACTTGAAGGGGACCCCCCTGCAAAGAACATGAAGCCCCCCACCCCGCCCCTTTGGACCCAGTCAAGAGCTCCCATGCCAGGGGCCCGCCGCCCATGCACAGTGCTGGAGGGGGCCCCTTGAAGCTCGGACCCTCCCGCACTGTGGGGGGCTAATGGTACACCACTGATCTCTAAAGTTTGCCAAAAATCCATGAAATGTGCTAAAGAAAATTTCCAGTCCATCAACCACCTCTGTATTTAGATATTGACAGGAAACATCTCAAGTGTTGAATAACATATTAGGTCGTAAGTGGTAGGTGATCAACAATTGTCAATATTCTAATACTGCCACCAGTATCATTGTAGAAACATCCCAAGTGTACCTTTCAAGTAACCCCAATGGTGCTTCTTGATCGAATTAATGTTTTTAAGAACCAGTTAATGGGAATTTGTCAGGTGAGTGGAGCTATGATGATCCCGGTCCTCAGCGGTGCCTTGTTGGCTAAGCCCTGTCCATACTCCGTATACAATATGGGACTCTTCTGTGGAGTGTATTGATATCACTGCATGCTTCTGTAACATGCTTTGCAGCATCAGTTGTTTGTCTCAATAATCAGGAGTGAGTGAGATTCAGCCACTACAATATGTCTCTTAAAATCTCTTTCAGCAGAGGGAGACATAGAAGTCTGAGAGAAACCCTCTAGAGGCTCAGTCAGGAAAGGTGGGAGATGCAAGACCACCGGGCACTCTACGGAACCACCTGTTACTCCAGGTCAGCATTGAAGGGTCATCATGCACGCATATGAACCGAATGATGTACAAGGAGGACTCCCAACGAGGAAGACATGGACGTTTAGATCCTGGCAGGTCTCACCGAGCACGCACCTTAAATGCAAGAGTCCCAAGGTGATCCTGAGAAGCAGAGCACCACTTGCTTTCTGGTTCACTGGGGGGTTGGCTATTCTCCTCGGGTAAGTAGTTGGAGCACTGTTTCTAGACTGTTACATTTTAGGCATCGAGCATGCAGCTATTTGGTCTCTACCCAACTCTATTGCGGATGAGAAGCCAGACGGAGACAGACTATTCTGGTACTACTGCACTGAGACCTAATTGGGAGGGGACTCAAACACTCTCCAGAGCCTCAGCCATCTTCTGCAGTGTCATGGCAATATCCTCTTGTGACCTTGATATGAGCATTTATATTTAGCCTACATTTTATAAAGACATGTGTGCCACGTGCAAGACTGCTGATCGCCCCAGTCAGTGTCTGCCTTGTTGTTGGATGAGTGGTCATCAATTGACGCCTTTATTTCAAGAGGCGTACACCCTGCAGCATTTCCACCGCAAGCATGTGAGGCTTCAGTGGAATTCTCAATGCCATTAAATGCACTAAGGCTTCTTTGATGTACAGAAAGTTTTTCTCCAAACCCTCATGAAGGTGTTATGGTACTTAGCCTGCCTTCCAAAACATTTAAATATGTTGTGTTCTCTTGAGGGACTTCAAGTCAGAATAGAGACAGACCATCTTCAATAATTGAAATGGGAGTCTGAGAACATATGAACTTGTTTGCTAAGCTTATGAGATGGGTTGTTTCAATAGACAGCAGTAGAAATACTTGCTGATATCAGTGTTTGAGGCAAATAATTCACAGTACAAGACATTGGTAGGACATTTACTATATGCCTTGTTTCAACCTATCTGGTTGGTTGCTCCTGAGATGATTCCTAGGTTCCAGGAAGACATCCTGGCAATCTCAGATTGGCTGGCGGTCAACTACCTCCAACTTAACTCCTCTAAAATGGAGGTGCCCCTTTTTGGGAGAGACTCGCACAATTTGGACCACCAATGGTGGCCAGCTGAGTTGGGCCCTCCTCCCCAACCAAAGAACTCAGTAAAAAATGTAGGGGTCCTAATGGATAATTCCCTGTCCTTTGAACTGCATGCCAAAAAAGTGGCAAGCATCTGCTTTGGCCACTTACGTGGGCTGAAACCCATCCTAGGATTCTTTGCTGCCCCCATCCGCCAGATGAACATTCAATCAGTAGTCTTGTCTCGTCTGGACTACTGTAACGGACTTCTACTGGGTACCACTAAAATTGGCATGAAGAGATTACAAGGAGCCCAGAACGCTGCTGCCCATACTCTGTTTGCCCTCCCTAAATACTGTCACACCTCCCATCTCTTGCGACGCTTACACTGGCTCCCGATTGAACAGAGAATCCATTTTAACACTCTCTGCATCCTTCACAAGGTCTTGTTTTACCAAGGCCCCCAGATTCTGGAGGGCCTATGCTCATTGTATGTTCCCACACGGGCTCTGCGCTCCGCTGATTTGCACCTGGCCTTCACTCCCATGGTGCGCAGGTGCAGAGCGGGAGGGCGCTCTTTCAGGTTTCTAACCCCTCTCCTTTGGAACTCTATCCCAATCGCGGCCCGATGCACCCAAGACCACCTGGCCTTCAGAAAACAGATTAAAACCTGGCTGTTTGCTTCCATCTAGCTGGGGCGTTCTCTAGCCCCGATACGCCTGTTTTGGTCTGCGAGTTGTCCGTCTTCCAAGCTTCCTCTCTACCTTTGCTGCTCGATCTGCTAGCGCTGGGACGCCCCGGTGCTGGGGTAGCCACGCGCTTTATACATTTTGTTAACATAACATAACATGATGTAGTGACGTTCTACAGCAGCATCCTTAGTGCCATCTTCATATCATGTGTCAATTACAAGCCTTGGTGTAGCAATGTCTTTGGCAGGTTGTCTCATGTCCTGGTTAGACATATGCAGAAGCATAACAGTTGATTATGAGATTTAGGTTTTCCTTGTGTATTTCAACAGGGAAACACCTATTTTGCCAAATGGTATATTGTATTAGGACACAGGAAACTCCGTAATTTTCTTTTTTTTGTTTTTTTTTGTTTAAGAAATTTTTATTGAGTGTTAGCAAAAACATAAACAAAGCCATACAATAATGTAAGTGAATACAATAAATTAAGACAGAAGGCATTATCCATGTTAATTTCAGATACAATCCAGTGTCCAAACACGATGCTACGCACTGAGTATCTGAGCCCCAACCTTCACACACGGCATGGAGCACAAGCCAAGAATGACCTACTTTAACTTTCAAACATTTACTTAGAAAAAGTAAAGCCTTAATACAACTTCTAACAAAACAATAACAGAAGAAGAAAACATTTGAGAACAAAGTATAGGTAAAGCACAAAAGAGCGCTGCTGTAAAGTTCCTGCTCCTTATTGCGTATATCACTGCCCATTATGAACCATAACTAAACCCAGGAGAGGCACCATTGTAATATGCTACAATCAATGCATCAGATGGGATGCACTTAGAAAGACACAATGTGTGATGATGCACTACATACCCTATGATATTCAAAAAACAGTATTTTTCACTTTAGTTCTTGTTAAAATAGACTATGGAAACGCCCTTTGTATTGGCATTGGAAAAAAGTCCTTGTGAAAATTCCAAATGCTGCAAAAGGCTTCGGCTCGACTCCTAGCAAGAATTTCCAAACGTAAGTCAGCGTCCCAGGCCTGGATCAAACTACATTTGCTCGCAATAGCCAGACTCTCTGCATTACATTTAAAGCACTGCACAATATGAGACCAAACTATTTTCGTTCAAGATTTGTCTGGTATTCCCCAAATAGGAAGAGTAGATCCTCAGATGCAATGCTGTTAAAACTTTCAAGGACAAAGCGTGCAACTTGGGGTGGTAAGAGTTTCATTCTAAGAGCCACCAAGGTATAGAATGTTCTTTCGATTAACATTAAGAAAATGTTCAGATTTCTTGGCTTTTCGGAAAATAATAAAGACATGGCTATTTAACCAATAGGAATTATTAGCCAACACCTTCCCCATCCCCCCACCTCCATTTTTGAATGACGTGGAAGCAGCTCCAAGATACCTCTGGGCATTCGAGCGCTATATAAAATTAAAAATCAAATCACAAACAACATTGGACATACAGCAGCAGTGTCATTTTACATAGAGTACTGTGTCTCATTGTCTACATCCATCATCGTTGATAAAGGGCGTCTGCTACCACTTCCTGTCATCACAATACACAGCAATACACAGCCTATAGACGCAAGTACAAATACACCACCACTGCAGATTTGCACCTCCGATTGGAAGAAATTCCATGTACCTCATTGATGAGATTTTTAAATTTGACAATGTGATACCTGTCACACTAAATATGTGCAGAGCTTGGTTCCCGATTCCATTCATAAGCAGCTCCACCAGTTCGCCACACTCTCCAAACCTGTGCTTGTAATCCCTGCATGTGCTTTGTTTATTAAAATCCATCCCATGGGGCGTGGCCAAGATGGCGGCGTGAGCAGACGTGCCTTGCCGAGCTCCCGCCGCCGGTCGCCAACTTGAGCATAATTTCAGCACCTGCCCGACCGAGAATAGCCCTGAGGGATCGCCTGACACCGGTGACGCTGCGGCGGCGACCTTTGGGCCGGTTCTGTGTCCAGCTGCAGCCTGATCCCCGCCGAGATTGGCCGCGGGGGCGACGGCGCTTGAGGCCTGGCGCGCTCCTCGAGCCCAGGGCGAGGACGAGAGTGAGGCCGAGGTGGGCGGAGCCACGGAGCCGCCTGGGGTCGATCGAGACCAGCGGTAGCAGCGGTGGCAGGTCCGGCCCGCGCGGCGCCGCGCGAGGCTCCTCACGGCTGACCGTGGAAGCTTCTACGGACCTGCCCACCACCCGCCGGGAGGCGGAGCGGCCTGTACCCGAACTGCCGCCAGTCCCCGTCGCCGGACCTGACAGCGGCGCCTGGAGGGCCTGTGAGGCACAGAGAGGTGAGGTGCCGGGGACGAGCGCGTGACCCCGACCCGGGGCAGACCCGACCCAGCAGAGCGGAGGTCCCGGGGGGGGTGAGACAGTAGCACCGGGCCCCCCCCCCCCTCCGCGGAGCTCTTGCTTCCTGACCGGCCTGACCGGGGGCCGCGACCTGCAGCGGGGAACCGCCATCTTGGGAGGCCTGGCGGCGGAGCCGCGGTGGAGCGCGGGGTCGGCCTGGCCCCTTCGCGCTGCGGCCGCTGACGCTGCGGGCCTCGCCGGGGACTGGGGACCCGCACACACGGAGGCGCAGTGGGACGGATCCCGCGACTGCACCGATTCACCGCCGGGGAGTCACACCTGGGGATTGGGGGTCCGGCGGAGGGGCCCGAGAGTCGAGCGTGAGGAGCGGAGCAGACGGGCACCCCCCCCCCCCCTCAGCGGACCTATCCCTGCAGCACTGCCCCACTCCTGGCCTTCACCTGCGGGCCTCGACCCTCGGCGGGGGAAGTAGTAGCCTGTCGCCCCCGGGGGCGCGGAGGGGCTCCGCTGGGCCCCCACACGTGGTAGAACCGCACCGGACCTCTTGCCCTGCCTGACGCGGTGGCGCGGACTCTGGAGACACTTGCACCGGCGGCCACCCGCTCCCGGTCGCGGCCCCTGGTGACCTGCTGCGCTCTCGCCCTCTGGGTGGGGCAGCGCGGGGTACTGCGGGCGCCATCTTAGGCGGCTTCCCGCCCAGCGTTTCCCGCCTCGCCGTTGGGCCCGGAGTTCCTGCGCCCACCCCGGGGCCCCCACCGCGCCTTGCGACGCTACCCTGCTCGCCCAGGAGGGCAGAAGATCGGGGGGAACGCGGAGGTGCCACTTCCGCAGCACTGGTCGCCCCGGGCCCGGAGTGGCGCCCAGTAGGCCTAGGGCTCGCTCTGCGGCCAGCGGGAGTGGGTGCAGGTGGACACGGCCGGGGGCTTTGGAGCGATATGTCCGGCGGGAGGCCCAGAAAGGACTGTACCATTAAAGATCTCTTCACCCCCCGCCATGGGGAAGCGGAATGGCCCCGCGAGCTCCAACCCCCGGGACGTCACGGACAAGAAAGTGGTGGCCTCATCGTCCCCTGGGGGAGCGGACCCCGAGGCGCCGGTCACGCGGTCCTTTATGGAGTCCCTGTTCACTGGCCTGAGGGAAGACATCCATGCCCTAAAGAAAGAGCTCCAGGACGAGATCAAGGAGGTCCGCCGCGACACAGATGCCATTGGGGAGAGAGTGGCAGACCTGGAAACGAAGAGTGACACGCGGGACGCCGAAATAGAGGCCCTACGACAGGAGCTGGCCCGCATCCACGACCAGCAGGTGGACCTCCAGACACACGCCGAGGATTTGGAGAACCGCTCCCGGCGGCACAACATTAGGATCCGAGGAGTGAAATTGTCCCCGGACACAGAGGACCTCTTCAGGTTTACACAGGGTCTCTTCAACCACATCTTGGGCCGTCAGGCGGACGCCCCCCTGCAGCTGGACAGGGCCCACCGGACGGGCCCGCCGAGGGCCAACGCGAGGCACCCGCCGGACATCCTGGTGTGCGTGCAGGACTTCAGGACGAAGGAAGAAATCCTGAACAAGGCGCGCCACTTAGAGAAGATCACCTTTGGCGAGCATTCCCCGGCATTATACCAGTACCTGGCTGCACTTACCCTAGAGAAAAGGCGCACCTTTCGGCCGGTGACGGCGGAGCTGAGGCAGCGCAACATTTCCTACAGCTGGGGACACCCCTTCCGCCTGGTGTTTCGGCTTGGCAATCTCCTCCATCAGCCGCGCACCCTTCGGGATGCCTGCAGAGTGCTGGGCATGGATGAACCGAGAGCCGACGAAGGGTCGCCGGGGGACAAACCGGCCAACGAAGCTGGCCCAGGCCGCTGGCAGCAGCAGCGGCGCAGACGCAGGCCGCGACGCCCCGCGGACACGGAGATAGAGGAGGGGCAGAGGGCGGCGGTGGAGACGGTGGCACAGGGCCTGGCGCCTGCGAACAATGGCTGACCGCTGGGAGAGCGACGCACTAGTGTCACAAGACATGGTCGGTTCGGGCTCAACTAGTCCGGCGGCGGGGGCGCGTGCAGTGCGCTCCTTGGCCTTCCCTGACGATGACATCGACTTTTCACCTGCAGTGGAGCACTACGAGTGGGCTTACCTGCTTGCGACGTCGCCACTGCTCCCATTCTACGGACTTACCTTACCACGGGTCCAGTGGCCACGAGCCTGGACCTGGGACAATGATGGACCACATTTCTTTGTCAGTTCGGGAGGAGGGTTGGGGGGGGATCCGGGTATGGGGTGTTGAACGGGGAGAGTTTGCACTGAGGGAAGGGGGGATCCGGGCGGGACAGTTGCTCCAGTTGAGCAGGGTCAGAGGGGGGCTGTTGGGGTTGGGGGGGTGTTGGGGGGGGAAGGGGGAGGGGCAGGGGGGCTCTCCTTGTCCAGGGGGTTCGGACGCCACGGGGGGCTCTGACGTGGCTCCTGCCACGGTGTCTTCCACGACCCACTGGCCCACAGACACGGCCTCCAGGCGGGCTTGGCTTCATTCGTACGATCCCTGTTATGACACGACACCTCATAGTGCTCACGCTTAATGTGCGGGGTCTCAACAGTCCGAACAAACGCAGGGCAATCCTATCCTATCTCGAGCGCTCCAAGGCTGACATCTGCCTTCTCCAGGAAACACACCTTGTGCGCAGCGACCAGCATAGACTCAAATCCCGCGCTTTTCCATGGCAGTTCTTCTCCTCTTCCCTGAAGAAGTCTGCAGGGGTGGCGATCCTAGTGGCTAGATCCTTTGAGGGGAAGGTCCTCCAGAAAGAGGCCGAAATTAAAGGGCGGCTTCTCCTCTATAGCTTCCAAATCGCGGGCCACACCCTGCTAGTGGGCTCTGTCTACGGCCCAAACGAGGGACAGGAGAGGTTCCTGCATACAGCGCTAGAGACCGCGACATCCACTACACACACTCACTTGCTGCTGGGGGGGGACCTCAACATCGTATTTCATAACACGGCGGACCGCTCGGGCCAACGTTCCGGACAGGTAGGGGCGCTCACGGCGGCGGGTCATGCACACTTAGCGGACTTGGGCCTCACCGACTTAAGGCGACACGCACACCCCCAAACCACTGCCTATACGTATTTCTCGGCTGCACACAAGACGTACGCGAGGCTGGACTATTTTCTGGGCTCCTCGCAATTGGCGTTACAGGTTGAGGGCGTGGAGATACTGCCGGCCGCGCTATCGGACCACTCCCCGGTGGTGGCGACGCTTCGTGTGGGAGCCATGCCGGCGCCACAACGACACTGGAGGCTGCGAGACGGTCTCTTGCAGCTACCTGACACCCAGACCCGGCTCACAGCGGCGATTAGCCGTTTTCTGGAGCACAATGCCAATGATGACACCACGAAGGCCACCCAGTGGGCGGCCCTCAAAGCGGTCCTGCGCGGGGAAATCATCTCCATCGCCACGGCCAACAACAAAGAGAGGGAGCTGAAACGAGCCGAGCTCACCCAACGTGTGGCGGAACTGGAACAGATGCACCAGCGCACGGGGACGGCCAGGGCATGGCGGCAATTGTGCGCCGAACGGAAAATGCTGGCGGCCTTGGATCAAGACGTGGCGGAATACGCCGCTATGCGCCTCAAACACGTCTACTATACCGGTGGCGACCGTTGCGGGAGACTGCTGGCGAGTAGGCTACGGGCGCAAACCCAGAGGCAACAAGTGCGCTCCCTCCTGTCGGCCAATGGCGACCTGATTACGGAGAACGCGGCGATTGCGGCGGCCTTTGGCACTTTCTATGCGGCGCTCTACGACGCGGATTACCTAGACCAGGGGTCTCCAACCTTTTCTGTAGTGAGAGCTACTTCTGATCAGTGAAAATAGCCGTGAGCTACTTAAGGCCAAGCAACTGGCGCATTTTTCGGAGACACCTCCCACGCCCCGTTTCATTGTATTTAAGGCTAATTTCTTTGTGGCCCATACTGTGGTTTTAACAAAATAGACCTATAGAGCAGTTAAAAGCTGTCAGCAAACTGAAATTCATAACAAAACTGTATATCTGTCTCACACCTCATTCACCACAATGCTACACACTGCTTCCCATAACATGATAACGATAACTGCACCTTGGTGTTCATCAGGCAAGACAAGTTAACACTTAGGATCAAAAACCAAAGAAAACACTTTGAACCACCCACCCAACACATGCCATAGCTTGCTAACCCTGTAAATGAGTGCTTCAGTGCCACACATAAGTAAGCACTATAAACATGCTGCAAAAGAAGGCTTCCCCTTTCTTCATTATGAAAAAAACTAAAACAAAGAGAGAAAAGTTATGTTACAAATGAATACATATGATTTTCATTCATGTCCAGGCCTTTGCATGTGTACCATTGAGTTGGGTAACAATGAACATCTGTTATTCAGCACCAAGAGACCTCTGGATGAACGTGCGCTTTACAAATACACGTTATATTAATATGTTAAGCTTGCAGACTATTGGAACAATAAATGGCCAATATTTGGAAAGGCTGCAACCTTACTTTCATTATAAAGCACTTCACTCAGGTCAGTAACACATGCTTTAACTCTGCAAAGTACATTTTCAGAAAATGCATAGCTCTGCAATGCTCAGCAACAGGCTGTCTGCTAAGCCTTGCACTCACTGCACAGTCCTCTTCTACTTCCAGTAATTATAGTAGCATGAAACATATGGAAATGTCCTTCAGCCATACCACAATAAACGGAAAGCTTCATAGTCAGATCAATAACAGGTTCCAGCCAGCCGATGTTCTGTGCAGGTGCTGTCCAAAGTACAGCGTGGCTATACACAATCGCTGTACATGCTTTAACCTTGCCAAACAATACAATGAATAAACATACTACATGCTCTGTTACTGCACAAGCAGCCACCATACCCCTAGCTGCAGTCCTGCTATAATCCCCTTTTACCGCAGTATTGCCAAATATTGTAGCGTAGTACCATATTTGAATAGTTTTTTGTGCTTTCATTTTTTACATTGCAGAGTAAATTCCCCCTACATTCTTTGAGCGGGCCACACCCATGCCACTTATTACTGCACAAGCAGCCATGTTCAATATAGCAGCACTGCTACAACAATCTTTTTACAGACATTATCCCACAGCATAGCGTACTATCTGTTCATAATACACTTCTCCGTCTTTCCATTTGTTTTAGAAAATACTTTTACTTCGAGTACTTGTAATGCCCTAGACGAGTCTGCCACTGTTCTTTATTACCAAAGGCAGATATAAAGCACGGCGGCACCCGATGTTAAAATCAAAGGGCCTTGCATGCACTAAGCCACTTTCACTGACTTCAACACGAAGGCAAATATAAAGCGTGTTGAAGTCGGTGAAAGCACTTCAGGGCAGACAAGGTCTTTTGATTTTAACATTGGCCTCCACCGTGGTAGCAGCTCAGTGCCTGCGTAGAACTTGGATTTTAAGGTCGGCTGCCACCACACTTTATTATGGAAGGCAGAAGAAAAGCACGGAGGCAGCAGACGTTAAAATCAGAGTTCCTTGCATTCACTGAGCAGCTTTCACTGACTACCACGCAAAGCAAATTTAAAGCGTGCTGTAGTCAGTGAAAGCAGTTCGTGCAGGCAAGGACTTTGGATTTTTACATCTGCTGCGACCGCGGTAGCAGCTCTGTGCCTGCAAGGAGCTTTGATTTTAACATCGGCTGCCACTGCGCTTTGTTACTGAAGTCCGATATAAAGCCCAGTGGCAACCGATGTTAAAATCAAAGGACTTACAATGCACTTAGCCGGATTTAACAACTCTGCTATAAATCCAGGCCAGGGGCACACTTACCAGTCCTGCGCAGGAGTATGAGACTACAAATATGAAGTGCGGAGCCTGCCTGGAAAATGCAGGCGGCGTGTGACAACAGGAAGAACGTCATGTTTATTGACCCGCCCCGCCCCAGCTAAGCTCATTTCAGCTAATCAGAGCAGCTGGTTAGTGTGAGGGCGGGCAATGGCTTATAACTCGAAAAAGACAATGAAGGGCTAAAAAATAAAATGCTTAAAATACGTCTTTATAATTACAGAGCAGCGCGAGCTACTCCCAGAGGGTCGGCGAGCTACTGGTAGCTCGCGATCGACCTGTTGGAGACCCCTGACCTAGACCCCAATGCCGGCCCGGCCTATTTGCAGGGCGCGGAGCTCCCCACCCTCACCCAGGCCCAGGCGGACTTTCTGGAGCGGCCCATAGGCCTGGAAGAGGTCATTTCGGCCATTGCCCGCCTCAAGGTTGGGAAATCCCCGGGACCAGACGGCTTTACGGCGGCATTCTACAAGACCTTTTGCCAGCAGCTTGCCCCCCTCTTGCGTGACCTGTTTAACACATTTGACACACCTGGCGCCATACACCCGGACCTGCTAGAGGCGTCTATCTCTGTCATTCCCAAACCGGGCCGCGATCCGACAGCCTGCGGTTCCTACAGGCCCATCTCGCTACTGAACGTAGACTTGAAGCTCTACACTGGCATACTAGCGAGCCGCATCGCACCATATATGCAGCAGCTGATAGACCCCGACCAAGCGGGCTTTATCCCCCAACGGCAGGCCAGCGACAACACCAAGCGGGTGCTGCACCTCATTGAGGCCGGGTCGCGCACTAAACCCGGCTGCATGCTGCTCACCATCGATGCAGAGAAAGCCTTCGACAGAGTGCATTGGCCATACCTTGACCAGGCCCTACGTCACTTCGGCTTTGGGGAGAAACTCCGCCATCGCATCTTCAACTGCTACCGCCGGCCCAACGCCGCGGTAAGGGTAAATGGTCATACCTCCCCGAGGTTCGACATTGGCAGAGGCACGCGCCAAGGCTGCCCTCTGTCGCCGCTTCTATTCGCGTTGTATATGGAGCCGATGGCTCAGAGAGTACGGCAACATGCTCTCATTTCGGGCATCAAATTTGGGGCCGACACACATAAGATCAGCCTGTACGCCGACGACGTCTTGCTGTCCCTTACTGACCCGATGCGATCCCTGCGTGCTCTCTTTGTGGAGCTCCACACCTTCGCCCTGACCTCGGGCTTCAAAATTAACGTAGCCAAATCTGAGGCCCTGAACATTTCCCTCAGCCCGGACGTGGTGGCCGAGATTAAATCGGAATTCCAAATACAATGGTCGGACGCAACCGTCCCGTACCTGGGCGTTCGCCTGGCTCCTACTGTCGGGGGCACTGCGCGAGTTAATTACTAGACCCTCACACGCAAACTCCGGGAGCAGCTCCGGCATTGGAAACCACTTACGCTGTCATGGTTAGCAGGATTGCCGCAGTCAAAATGACGCTGCTACCGCAGATCCTGTACCTGTTTCAGACGCTCCCCCTGAACCCCCCGGTGGGTTGGCTTCAACAAACCCAATCGGAACTGTCACGGTTCATTTGGAACGGCCGACGACCCAGGTTTAAGCACACTCTCGCCACTCTACCTCCAGCGTACGGGGGGGTCGGCGTGCCAGACCTTACCCTGTACTTCCAGGCAGCACAGCTGCGCACCTTCATGGAGTGGTTCCAGTTGGAGTCCGGTAAGCACTGGCTCTTCCTGGACCAGGCGGTGGCCGGCCGTACCCTTCAGGGCGTGCCCTTCCTACCACGCCGACACCGTCCCCCTAACCTGTACGCTTCTGAAATCACCAGCACCGCCCTGCGAGTGTGGGACAGAGTAGCTGTGGCCAAGGGGCTGACCACCTTCCCCTCACCTATGACTCCCATCTTTGAGAATCCAGACTTCTCGCCGGGCTTGGAGGCCGGTGCCTTCACGACGTGGCGGACGACGCCCTGTAGAGCGGCGGGACACATGTTCGACGTCAAGGGGATCCTCCCGTTCCAGCAGGTCAAGGCGGATTACGGCGTGGCCGAAACGGAACGCTTGCAATACTTGCAGGTGCGCCACTGGGTGCTCCACCCCTCGATCCAGCCCGGAGCCCAACGGCCCCTCACGCCCTACGAACGGTGGCTGCTGACGCGCTCCTCGGATAAGAAATTGATATCGGACCTTTATCAGCAGCTGCTCCTCACTCAGGCACACACATACAACGCGGGCCAAGTCCGGTGGGAGAGAGACCTAGGGAGGCAGCTCACTAGGAAAGAATGGGAGGGGGTGTACCATAGAGCCAGACACTCGGCGCACCACACCGGCCTTACCGAAACAGGTGGCCACATACTGGTACCACACACCTGAGAGACTACATCACTGGGACGCCCGAATCAGTGACAGATGCTGGAGGGGATGTGGGGAACTAGGGACATTGGAGCACCTGCTGTGGAGCTGTGAGGCGCTGCGCCCCTATTGGGACCCTATCCTGGACCTTATAGACACTCATCTGGAAACACAACTGCCGCGCTTCCCAGCATACATTATACTAGGCCTCCCAAACGCACTCATGTACCCTCTGAAATCCTGGCGCGGACGCTTGATCGCACTTGCACTTGGGGCTGCGGTCCAAAACATTGTGGCCCACTGGAGGGCGATCCAGGCTCCGCAGCAACTGGGGTGGCTTCACCGACTCTGGGCGATCCTGGGAATGGAGAAACTATCGCTGGCGGCAGCAGGGAGGGGGGCGGACTTTGCGGAACTCTGGCGGCCATTCCTCACCTTGCTTACCGGGGAGTTTCGGGAGGTGAGCTGCCCACGCTACCTGCGTCTGCTACGTTTGGCAGATACACCTCTCCCGGACCCCAAGACTCACACCCGTAAGCGCACAGGCCCTGCGCGCGCAGCGTCAACTGACTGTTAGTGGTAGACCACAACCAATAGCTGAATTCTGGACATGGACAAGGAGAGGGGAGGGCTGGGGTGGGAAGGGTGGTGGGGTTGTTTACAGTTCTTTGTTCCTCGAGGTTCTTTTTTCCTTAAAATGCACTAGCACTGATCAGCTTGCACCGTTGTAGCACCTCTTAAGACGCGGCCGGCCCATTGGGTTGTAGGCGGCTTGCTGTGTTAATAAGATGATGTACCCGCTGGCCCTGTGTGGAGTATCAGCGGGGTCGCTGACCTAGGCCTCCCTGGTGGGGTGACGGCCCCTACAGATGTCTCTGAGGTGCATTTCTCTGCTTATGCTCAATAAAATATTTAATACAAAATCCATCCCATACCTTTGGAAGGTGAGGCCGACTAGTACCAGAATACAAAGCCAGGGTACCTGCACATGGTTAGAGATGCTGTTCCACAGACAAGAAGACAGTGGCAGGGGCCAGGTTTTCATCATCTACACAGGTGCCCCCTGGCTCTTACAAAATGCCTTCAGTACACTCACTTCATTTCTCAGGAGGCCGCCTGCACAGAAAGGTGGAGGATCTGTGAAGTAGTGTGGCTCACTGGTTAGAGGCGGCAGACCCGAGAGCAGAGGACGGCCCGGGACCAGGGTTTGATTCCCGACGCGGCAGGTTTCTGGACCAGGGTCAGGGGACTCGATAATTCTCTCGCCTCGGTGCCCACTCTGATCAGCGATCACACTCGGCAACTCTGGGCACTAGCTTGCCTCATCTTCACTAACGGCCCCACCAGACCGCCGGGGATGCCTGGTCTCACCCTGGAGATACCCATTAAGGGACCATCTCTCAGGGAAGCCAGGAAGGATTTCGCAGCGGTCGAAGCGCGGAGGTACCCCTTCGGGAGTGATTCCTGCGCTATATAAGCACACAATTAATTAATTAATTTAATCTGTACACAAGAGCCCTGGATGTCAGTGCTGCCCTGTATGCAGCACATGTCGTAACGTTTTGAGTTAATGCATGCATTGCAGAGAGATGTATTTTTCCTTAATTGAACTCATGGAGCTGGACTATGCAGGACACCCTCAGTCCGCCTGGGCCCCGGTGCAAGGTGTGGGAATCCAGAAACAGCTAGTGGATGGGAAAAGAAATCTGGTATTATTTAACACACAAAGGTCCCAATTCACATACCTTTTATCTGTGAATAAGTGTGTATTTTTCCTGGAAATTCAGACGTCAGTCACACCAAAGTCAGGTGTGAGACACACGACTACAGAATAGTCTTTGCGTGTTGGTCCCAGTCATGTATGCAGAGTTGACTGCAGTGTAGACCTGGCTGTCTAGAGAATCTAAGCTTGTGACCTTTTAAGACCACAGCTTAATGGACACTGCTGGAAGAAAAACGTAAATCACCCTAAGCCCTACCATCCATGGCCTGAGGCAACCAATCAATTCTGATAGCTGGTGGATGACCTCTCCAGGTGCATAGTAGCGATACTGCCCAGAATCTACACGGTCCAATCGGTTGCGTAAAAAAACACATTGACAGTTTGGGGTTCACATCATGAGTCATGGATCCAAGCAATGTAACTGTGTTTACAGTCAGCGTGGTGAAGGGATTGTGGTATGTTATGGGCGTTAATAGTCCATATCACATCCTCTAACGTCAACACCAGGCCGGTAGAGCACAGGAACCATATGGCGAGGGAGGAACTGAAGAAGGCAGTTGGGAAACTCACCAGGCAGCTGCGACGAACAAAATTACGCAAGTCTCAGATCCAGAGCAATAACTTAGTGGCCAAGAAAGAACAAGCCCTGGAGACTTTCCTGTAGGTTTGGCAGACTCTCAATGGGGTGGGTTCAAGTATTTAAGAAAGAGTGTAGTTAAGTATCTACAGACCTCTAGCTACCGCGAGCTGTAAGAAAAAAATCCACTGTGGGGTGGAATGTATACTCCACGAGGAGATAAGAGCAATTAAATGTTAAAAAAATCGATAAAAATAAATTGGTGGAAACCTAAAATGGATTTCTTTGGTACTCCTCAGATGTTGTGCAAGCTGCATAGCGACAGAGGAAGATGTTGTGGAATATACCATACTTCGGCTACAAAATACATGCCTTGACACAAAATTGCTGGCTCAGAATTCTTGCATCATTGGGAACAACTAGACAAAGTACACTGCTCACATTCACTTCCATTGTTTTTCAGCTCTTCTCTCCGATTTCGGGGACCAATCATACTCAAATCTGTCGTGGCCCCACAACCAGAAAAGAAAGCCCAGTCCAAACTGCCAAGCTACACCTCATCTGAATGTGAACACAGGCAACACTAGACATGTTTCAGCCTCATTCAGGGGCTTAATCACAAGCCCCTTCCGCCGCCGGTGAGTCACTTTTAATATGGGGAAATGTGACGTACCGGCGACACAATGGCCTTGTAAATAAGCCCCTTAGTTTCATCCATGAGATGTAGCTCGAATTCCTTCTTCACCTACAATATTTAGACAGAATAGGCGCAGAAGTAAATCCATCAGAGTACAGGCTGTCGACTCTGGAGTCACATGGTCCATTATGGAGTCAAGAGTACAGCTGCCTGTCCTTCAAATGCAGCTTGATGACCTGTCATGCAGAAAAACTGACCCATGGTAGAACTATACAACAGAAGTTCTATTCCTCACCAACATAGGGAATGGATACCTGAAAGGCTAACCCAGGGCCCTATTCACAGAATGAACTTAAGACTCAATCCTAAACATATTACTATTTTGGTATTCACAGAATGCACTTACTACTTTTGGTATTCACAGAATGAACTTACTACTTTTGGTATTCACAGAAGTTAGGATTTTGTCTTAAGTTTTTCTTAAGACAAACTTAAGACAGACTTAAGACAGACTTAAGTTAGTCTGTCTTAAGTCTGTCTTAAGTCTGTCTTAAGTTTGTCTTGAGACAAACTTAAGACAAAATCCTAACTTCTGTGAATACCAAAAGTAGTAAGTTCATTCTGTGAATGCCAAAAGTAGTAAATTCATTCTGTGAATGCCAAAAGTAGTAAATTCATTCTGTGAATGCCAAAAGTAGTAAGTGCATTCTGTGAATTCCAAAATAGTAGTAAGTTTAGGATTGAGTCTTAAGTTCATTCTGTGAATCGGGCCCTTAGTCTGCAGTTCATGAAATGCACTCACCAGCATCCTCTATACACCCTACGGGACCAGATTGTCAGCTCGCGGAAGGTGCATCAACAGGTTCTCCATTGAAACACTAAAGCACACTGAAGTAATTAGGCAGCAGCATGCTAGGCTCAAAAGATAAATCTTCATGAGAAAAAAGCATAGGGCCATAATTCATGTTATTGACTGTAAACGTTTATCACCGGCTAGGATTATTAACGAGTAACCCCGGATCGTTACATCAAGCCATAGCACAAGGAGATGGATGCTGCTCAGGTCAGGTGTGATCCTCCTCATGGATGAAATACGGAAGAAAATACTTCATATCTTTGATGCCAAGTATCTGAGGAATGAGCATTAATAGCCCCGTGTGTCCATAAGGGACCGAACAACACATCAGTGTTAACACCCAACAGTATTATTCATGTGACGTTATATTGGTACCATGTTGGAACGTTTCAGGAAGTACTAGCATAATTTGACCTTTGACCTTTCAAATTATGTACTAGCATAATTTGAACTTTAACATTTGTTCTGAAAAATTTATCATGTTCTCTGGTGCAAATGTTATAAAAATCGGGAACTCTCCTTGAAGTGAGTGCTCCCAATATGTGCATGCAAAATATTTTATTTGAGAAGAACTGACCAGAAGTCTACAGGCTTCCCCCAGCTGCGCAACAGCCACTGCACAGTGTCTTGCAGTGCCCCCGGGATATTGCAGAAAGAATTGAAATGCGGCATAAGGAGAATTCCCATGTTACCCTCTAGACCAGGGTTCTCCAAAGTAGATCCCGGAGGGGAGGATCCATCCCAGATTTTTGAGATAGCTACATTTATCTAAATAGGGATATACTAAAAATCTGGCCCTCCATGACCGAACTGCTCTAGACCCAATGGACGCTGGCTGAGACTACTGTAGCCATTGTTGTAGAAAGACAGGGTCACTCACAAGCGGATTTCTGATTGGGTGAAACGCCAGACAGAATCTTATGATTTATCCTCATTTCCAGGCGCGGTTCGTCCATTGGGGCGTGGGGGTGTAGCCCCCCTTGCCCGAAGCCGCCCGCAGCTCCCTCGGCGTTTTTGAGTTAAGACTGTGACAATCATGTCAATGAATTAACATGACGTCAGACCGCCCTGCCTGGCGGTCTGGCGTCATGTTGATTGATTGACATGATTGTACAGGCGGCAACACAAGTGCGCATGAGTGGGGACGGAGGGTGAATTTTTACCCGTGCCCACTCATGCGCACTTGTGTTTTTGCGACGTTGCTCATGCCCATTAGGAGCCCTAATGGGCGTGCTGCAGGCGACAAGGTACCTGTGACCCTGGAGCCAGGATTGGGCAGGGGCGCTGTGAACCTGTGACGTGTGGTGAGCAGAGCCCAGAGGTGGCGCGGACCGGGACCCGCAGCAAGGTAAGAGTGTGTATTTTTTTACTTTTATTTTAAAGTGTTTGGTGCGAGCTTGCGTGTATGCATGAATGTTTGGTGGAGAGTGTTGCGAATGGATGTGTTTGTGTGTATGCGTGTGTGAATACATTTCTTTGAGTGTTGTATACGTGGGTCGGGGGCGGGGGTCGCCGCCGGCCTGGGGCCCGCACTCGCAAATCAGTTTGCGCCCACCACTTTAAAATGTCACCAGCCGCCCCTGCTCATTTCCCCATGTGACAACAGCCCTGCCTCAGGTGTTCTCCCATCAAGGTTTCCTTCACTTCCATCTTAAAGAAAAAGATTCACCTTCCTGCTGAGGCATCAAGCTCCAGGTTATCCCATTCACCTTAGTATACCGGAGAGGGGCACAATCCTTGTGCGACTGTGAAATAGCAGGTAGCACCTCAAATTAACACGGAGGCAGTCTTTTTAGTTAGTCTTTGGTACGAATGGGGAGTGGGCACTGCTGTCACTCCCACCTCAGTGCATCGACTCGGGTATAGACAAGGCCACTGGAATTATGCGGCAGAGGAGGACCAAATTATGCCGCAGAAGTTGACTACATTATACAACAGGAACTGGCAAATTATGCAGCATAATGCAACTCGTGATTGTATTACTGCTTCATTCTTTAACCCCTTCGCTGCTGATGACGAGCTCAGCTCGTCATCAGCCACGGTGGTCGTGTGCGGATGACGAGCTGAGCTCGTCATGTAACGCAGCTTTTGGAAAAAAGTCGCACAGCGCAAAAATAACTCCCGCACGCATGTGGTTAATCATATTAAGACTGTATGGACAAAGGTTTCACCTCATTACTACCAGTTTAATACCCTACCACATAAGTAAGCAACTAAAAGGTGACCAGTCAACCTTTGTGAAGGACTTTCCACTGCACAGCAACACATTACTGCATTTTTGTAACTTTTGATCTGTTGGAGCTAGGAACAAAAAATGTTTTCGTTAACATCTGCAGATTACACAGCAGACGACTGATTAGGTGGCAAATGCAGCAAACCCAGATTATGCCGGACACACAGTGGGTGCAGAAGCATCGCATCATTCTAGTGTCCCTTGGCATTGAATATAACCACAGACCTGCTGAATTGCACAAGGTTGCCTTCAGATCAGCTGATACTTCTGTAGCTCACAAGTTCCCTGGAGCCAATCCGGCTGAAACTGCAAACATCCCTGGGGAGCTCACTGATAGATTCAGGTGTACTCTTCTCTAGGTTGTCAGGTATAAAAGTTCGAAGAGCCGTCCTTGCATATATAATGGAGGCTGTGACACTGATCCCTGCACACCGAGGAGTCAGAAAATCTATGCATCTAAAGGGTATAATGGGAAAACAGACTGCAAAATCATCTTTTTCAAAAACATACACTAAAAATATACACTACCAAAACCTCGACTTTACATGTGTATTTCTCTACAGCAGTGTCGATCAGTATTTCAGTTCTAAATCCTTTCAAATAAACTTCCAACTTTGTTAGGGCTGTGTTCATTTGCCATCAGGACAGTTGCAAAAACAGGATGTCTTGGAAACACTGGCCCAAAATGACACCTGGAGTATAAAGGGGTTCTCTGGGTTGAACAGAAGTAGGTTCCCTACTCAATATGATTTTAAAGTGCGATAATATATTGAGCTTTTAAAGAACGCACCATTTTCTGTGTTTTTTTAAGTATTAGAATTCTACTTTGATAACATTTGTGATAATTAGTAGGACATGGTGAACTTTAAAGCATGGTGAGTCAGGAACACAGGGACTTTTTCAGGAAAATTGTGTGAAATGGTGTTTTGAAAGTGAAGGCAAATAAAAATAAATTCATGAAAACTCAATAAAACATTAATACAATTATCCATGGGTTGTGTATTCTCTTTCAAAGCAACTTTGAGGAAAGTGTGTTGCAAATGCTGCATTTCTAGGCACATTTTACTAACAACCGTTGATAATTGAACAGATACTAAACGCAGTTCTAAGTACATTTGCACATAGTTATGAGTGGACAGACATGGTGAAAGTAAAAATATGGTCCCGGTGTCAGACAGCATTACGCTGACTTCACTGGTTCCTGCAGGAGAGACCTCGTTGGAAGAGTCAGCAAGACAAGTAGACAAGGAAGTCATGGGTTCTTCGGGTATGGTAATGGTCCCCGCTTACTGGTCGAAAGACCAAGTACTAGCCAAGCCTTCTCAAATTCACTGTTCACAACGTTGGAACCAGTACTTAATTGGTGCCTGTGGTGCCCACTAGCACTCGTTTTGATTTACGCAGACTTTTTTATTTCCTCATTAGGTTTTGAACCTGACCAGCTCATGCCAATGTATTTAGGGGCAGAGAGGTGGCCTCTTTCTTCCAGTACTTTCCACTTCTTCTATCTTTATCTCACTGTTGCTGGCTATTTTACTTCCCTGATTTTTAGGTCTTGCTGAGCAAGCGCATGCGCTTCTCTGAGACATTCAGTAGGTGAGATTTCAAAGTGCTAGTCCACACTTTGGCTGGCCTAGCGCCTGTGTTCACGCGAGCGTGCACGCGTCCAGCCGCCATCTGTCTTTCACGGGTCACCCACATCTTGTTTTTATTTTCCTCTGCCCCCTCTCAATTTCCTTCATATTTCTCAACTCTTTCATTACTACTCCCTTTTTTTTTTTGAAAATCTGTTTATTAGCATAGTAGGTAGAGCAGTTACATACATATTCAAGCGTGATTGTAATCAGGATGGTACATGCACGTACTTGCTCAGAACGTATAATTACATAGTATCATTGATTTTTCGTTTCGTTGTCTGGAACCAAGTTAACTGAACAGTCCAACGTTGTTCCCGATCCCACCCACCACCCTCGAGAATCCCACCCAACACTCTCTTTATGCGTATAACCGTAGTATTTACATCTGGGTCACCCATGACACTTTGACATGTAACTTTATCCATACACACAGGTAGGCTGGGGTAAAAGTTCGATGGTTCGGGATTCCCCGTACCCCATCACAGTGCACCATAGTCCGTGACGGTGCACGAAAGGACTAGATCTTAACACGCTCATCCTATATGTGGCGAGTCATGTGCCTCCCCAACATCCTCGTCATCCCCGTTTCGAACGTCCCCACTGTGGCAAACCAATCTAATGAAATCTGTGTTTCCCGGAGGCCTCTGCGTTCCTCTCGTTGCAGTGCTTCGCCTTCCGCCTTGCCCCACCGTATTACCTCTGCTTTCCATAATTCAGGGTTGGGTGGCTTGGATGACTTCCACCTCATCGTGATTGCTCGCTTCGCTATCAATAGGGCCATATCTGTGAAACGTGTCGCCACGGTTCTAGTGCGTGATGGTGGTCCTAGCCCTAATAGTGTATGTTCCAGTGTAGGTGATTGGGACAGAGTACCAGCCCCCTCAAGCGAGTCATGGATCGTGGTCCAGTAGTGTCCCAACTTAGGGCAGTGCCATAGCATGTGTATTAGTGATGCATCGTCAGTGTCACATCGGGGGCAGTTGCCATCCGCATCAGGGAACATCACATGTATGCGGTGCGGGGTCAGGTAGGCTCTGTGTAGCAACATCAATTGAATAAACTTAAACTTGGGGTTTCTAGCTACCTTTTTGGGAAACTGAAGGATACGCTCCCACTCTTTGTCTCTCAAAGGCCTACCAATATCTCCTTCCCATGCCGCCCGGAGTGGTGACAGTGTAATCGCCCTCCCCATTTTGATGCTAGAAGTGAGCCATTTGGTCAGATGGTCGCCCGTGCCCATGAGGTAATGCATTGTTGTGAGGGGGTTTGTAACAGGCTCTTGTCCCTCATGTGACCACTGGAGTGTTATGTAGTGGCGAAGGCTTGCATGTAAGAGGAATGAGCCCCTAGGAACGCCATGTGCTGCTCTAAAGTCTTCAAAGGATAACAAGTGCCCCTCCTGAAACAGGTCACCCACTTACGACACTCCTGTGTCGTGCCAGGGCACCAGTTTGTTCGTCGTGAGTATTCCCGAGCCCAGTGGGATACCCAAGAGTGGGATCGTGGGGGCGTAAGATGTCTTGGGGGACGTGTACTTTAATTCCTTCTGCCAGTATGTTACCGCCAGCCTGAGGAGTGGTGGGGTGTCTCTCGGTAGATCTGATCTGGGTAGAAGTAATGTATGTACTCTCCCTTTTACATGTTCATCCTCTGATACATTGATCTCGTGAAGATTGCGACCTGCTACCCAGTAGGCCAGCCACTGCAGCTGGCACGCATAGTTATAGGCCCTAAAGTCCGGTAGGCCCATACCACCGGAGTCGGAAGGGAGTTGTAGTTTAGCAAGGCCTATGCATCTGCGCCCGTGGGATCAATCGTGGTGCCACTCAGAACTCCGCCGCCATCTGGGCCGTGATCTTTGGAAATAGTTGTAGGCTGTCCACTGATCCGGATACCTCGGTATGGGTGTCGGTAGTAACAGTGATTCTGTCTCCGGTTGCTCCCGCGTCGTGAGTGGCCAGCGCCTCCTCCGTTAGCCGTATCTGTGGTGACGAATGACCTGCTGTCTGATCTCCGGAAGGTTGTGCTTTCGTCGGTGTGCCTCGTGAGGGGCGGCGTCCTGGGTCGGAAGTGCTGTCCCGTCGGTCCGGTGGGCTCCTGTGACCGCCGCTGCGATGATCTGCGAAAGGGTCCTGCGAGGTCGGTGGGGTCAGTGTGACCTCCATCCATTCTTCCGCCTCCTCCGGCGAGTCGAAGAAGTGAGATTTGTTGTCATGCAGTATCTTGAGCCTTGCTGGGAACAGAAGCGCATATTTCATATTTCTGTCTCTCAGCTTGCGCTTCACGCCCAAGAAGGTGGACCTGGCTCGTTGCACTGTGGACGTGAAATCAGGGTATACCGATATGTTCTTATCCTCGAAGCGTATCGGCGCCTTCTCTCTATCCGCTCGTAGAACAGTGTCCCGATCTCGATAGTGGAGAAGGCGTGCAATCAAGGGACGAGGAGGCGCCCCCGGCTGTGGGGGTCGCGACGGCATCCTGTGTGCCCGCTCCACACTGTATAGGGCAGTAAGATCTTCTTGGCCCACCATTTTCCGCAGCCAATCCTCCACGAACTGGGTGGGGTTCCTCCCCTTGCTTCTCTCCGGAATACCCAGGATGCGGACGTTATTGCGGCGGGCGCGTCCTTCTGCGTCGTCCACCCTGTCCCACAGTTGTCTGAGCTGTTTTTCTATGTTTTACTACTCCCTTTAACCCCTTTTCTTTACCATAATCTTTGCAGCGTATCATTTTCTCTTCTTTCATTATTTCTCAACAAACTTTCAGTTTTTCTGTATTTCTTACAAGCCTGTCTTCCCTTTCATTATGTTAAACAACACATGTCTGTGCTTTCTTATACCCTACTTTACCTATTATTTTTGTTTTCAACACATTTCCACCAGTTTCCCTTTCTGTCCTCCTTATTCATTTAGCGATTTTTCCCGAGTTTTCTGTTAGCCGTGTGTCTCATTATCCTTGTAATATACATATTTTTTATTATCCTCCTTTTCCATTATCCATCCGCTGTTTTACTTTTTCTTCTATTTCTATTGTGCCCCGTTCTCATTTTCTTCGGATCCTCTTATCTTTCAGCATCTCACCTTTTACTTTTTTCTTACGATCTTTTACCCCTTCCGCTTTTTAAGTATACCGTTTTTAAGAAGTGGAATTAAAAAAAAAAAAGGATATACGGTGAACATACCGCAGTTTCCTCTGCTGTGTCGTTGTGTCCTTAACATCCCCCGCACTTATGCCTGCATGTAAAATCACGAGGAAAACAAGGGAACCCTGCTCACTGAGGAACCAGGGTGCGTACTTTATATAGGAAACGATGGTTCCAGTGGTGCAATAAATGCACGGTCATAAATCAGTACATAACATAATAACAATCACAAATTTGTAAAATCAATCATCTTGCTGACGTAGAAGAGACCCTTAGCACACCTGCTCTGTCCTTAAAAGATCACACCTGTTTTATGTCCCGGTCCCCTTTTTACTCACTATAACAGGATGGGGCACCAGCTTAATTATTGCTTCATAATAAGCCTGCAAGTGCGTAAAAGATGCAAAATTCGGAGTTCCCGTATGAATGGACCGAGTCCCAGGGCTCTTGGCAGCGTCTGTGTTGGGAGAGTTACTGCTTCTTCCTCGTACCCGAATCCACCGTCCTTCCCTTCCATGCCCAGCAGCGAGTGTTTTTGCTATCACTAGGGCAGCAGGTGCAGTGGCACAGATGCCAAGTGGTTAGCTGCACCCACTGCAGCCCCGTTCCTGCTGCTTTTTAGTACCCACATGGTGGGCAAGTGTTACCCTTCACTTTGGTTGCATTAAGCAGTTGTGCTTGCGTGCTGCTGGTGTTCTGGGACTCTGGGAAGAGAGCTGGGCCCCAAACATGCGGTATCACGCCAGGACACTAGTCTTTTCATTCATTCAAGTATTTTGCAGTAAAGGCATGCGCACTGTCAACTTGCCAACACTGAAAAACGGGGTGCTACAGTGGGCTTGACTTGCACAACAGCGCACCTCACAGCTCACACGCGTGATCTTGTGCAAATGCATAATTTAATCCACACACATAATTTAATCCACATACTGGTTCAAAAACAAAAGTCTATAAAGACATTACTGAAACATGATGAAGTACATGCAGTTCTAAATCCTCTCCACTTTTTGTTTAATCAATGCTGGTAAACTTGTGCCGAAATATATATATATATATATATATATATATATATATATATATATATATATATATATATATATATATATATATATATATATATATCAGAAAAGTTGTTCCACAACTTACGAAGTCACAGCTCGGCGTGGTATCCGTGTAACCAGGTAGGTAGTAGCCCAGCAATGCGCACACTGGTTGCCATACGCGTTTCGAGCTTGTCTCAGCTCTTGATCACTGGCGGCAAGGAGACAGGATACGGAGGTTTTAAGAACATGTTTTTTTATTGGATATGGAATCCCGCCCCAGGAGCCAGGTACGGAGCCACTTGGTTAATGAACTATGAGTTGGTGATGGCGTGATTAAACTACCAAGACCAGCATGCCATGGCGCCCAATGGGGCGGGACTCCATATCCAATAAAAACACATGTTCTTAAAACCTCCGTATCCTGTCTCCTTGCCGCCAGTGATCAAGAGCTGAGACAAGCTCGAAACGCGTATGGCAACCAGTGTGCACATTGCTGGGCTACTACCTACCTGGTTACACGGATACCACGCCGAGCTGTGACTTCGTAAGTTGTGGAACAACTTTTCTGATATATATATATATATATATATAATCACTTTTGGGTTTTAAAATGTAATTTTTCAATGAGCAACCAAACGTCTTACAAGTGCTCCTTGCAACCAGCGGCACGAGTGTCCTTTCTCCTGCTTCGACTATTTGTTTGTTTGTACTCATTTTAACATAATAACTGCTTCTCTTTAACATATACACTCGAGGGTGTCTGCTGTTTTTTCTAGAAACAGCGGTTCTTCTGCGTTTACCTCTAACCCGCTTTATTTTCACTGAGATACTCATCGTCGTGGGTGTATTTTTGTGTTTCGGTGTTATTTTTTTTTTTTTTAACATAGTTTTATTAGAAGGTTGCATTACAGTACATCACTAGATAAAGCGCCATATACATTCTGAACTTAACAATATGAGACACATTTTTCGTAATAATACAGACCATATGTAAATTCACTATTTACAACATGTATCCCAATATGACATTCGTGTATCGTACAGCTGTTCAAATAGTACTGCACCAACATGCCACCCTACATTAGAGTTTAGAAAAACCAAAAAACCAACAACTTCCCCTCCCTCTCACTCCCCCCCTTAGGCTCAACAAGTAAAATGTGTACATCTCTATACATATTCCAGATCAGCATATTGCCTCTTCGTTATATACATAGGAGGACTTACAGCGGCTATCCCTTTTCGTTTTGTTTCGGGTGTTAATGTGCAACGCTACATTAAGCGTTTTTCAGGGCTGCATGTAGGAGTACACCTATGGTAAATACATAATTGCATTACAACAGTGACATTTTCACGTAAAGTGTTTTGAATTTGTCAAATAAACAAACAGGTTTTTATCTTTTTTACTTTTGTTCAGTCAGAGCTAAGTGTGTGCACATTTTAAATTTCTAATATGCATTTGCGAACAATATTTCAGCCTGCGCCTTGCAGGCGGAGTTTCCTTATTTTCCTACAGCTACGCAGAGCGTCGTTAAAAGAAGTCCTGACTGACTTTCCCTTTACTCAGACCCCCAGTATATTTGTGCGGCACTTTATTTTACTCGTAATCATTCCTTTTCAGTCTTTAATCAAGGTAAACTGGTTTAGCAGAGTACTCCACTGTGAAATAGGCATGTTTAAAGTGTCCAATCTGCACCTCGTGAGAGTGGGCCGTATTTCTCCCTGGGGTTTTCTAGCACCCATGTATGCACCCCACCGGGGCACCGCTGCTTCCTGGACCCATCCAGAATGTGCTACACCTGTGGGCCAAGAGGAGTGTTTGCCTCAGGGCCAGAGTGAGTGTTCTTCTATGTCAACCTGCACATCTCTATCTGCACCTGACTTTGGTTTGGAATGAAGTCCGCAATTAAGTAACAGCAGAGGGGTATGTGCAGGGCTTTAAGTGGGATGAAAAAACTAGGGGGGTCTCTCATAGGGGCGTGGCCGATGTAATTAAGGGCGTGGCTTAAAACACTTAACCCCTTTAGTGCTAAGGTACAATTACTCTTTAGCTGCAATTTCCATTGAAATCAATGGAAAGTCCATGACGAGTTACTCTTGTCATTAGCGGCGAAGAGGTTAAGCTAAAAATCTGCATTTTGTATAGAGTGCTGCCCCAAATGGGATTTTGCTTCTCCTGTCCATTCATCCTGATATATCTGGAACTCAACAAGTAACAATACACCTACAACAAGCCAGGACTATTGGCTTTGTCAATGGTTGTAAATTGCATAAGAGAAATAAGCAACGACCATGACTTCGTTGTATATCAGTTTGAAAATGTTTCAGCTCTTGTTCGCGAGGTTGCGGCGTGGTTCGAGCCTCATGTCAGCTCAGCATCCTATGTATGATTCAAAACATGAATATGTCCTTGTGTGGTGGAGCTCATGTAAAGCCCTCCAAGGTTGTACTGTATAACACTGAAAAACGAGTTTCTTTAAACTTACATCTAAAGCAGTAACAGCTGCCGTTTTTTTTTCACCCCAAGGGTAACAAGCATTGGCATAGCCAATAGGTCTCGCTTTTGGACCTTATAAGTATTTAGTTATGCAGCACAATATCCTTGGTGCAACAACATCAACTGTTGCATGGCTAAGCACTTATAAGGTCCCAAAGGCGAGACCTATTGGCTATGCCATTGCTTGTTTACTATGTCATTGTTTTCAATTCTTCTCCTCTTTTCTCCTCTGTTTCCACTCGCTAAGCCTCATGATGAAAGTAAGTCCGCTTAGAGTTCGGCCAATGGCTACTTATATATTACTTTTAGAGCACTGTAAACATTCTTTTCTGTGTCTGCCGCTTGCTACTTTTAATGTCTCTTTGATAATACAATACAAGTATTTATATAATAAAAATAGTCTCCGTCTAAAAAATGAGTGACAGTTTCCAAATATGCAAACCACTAACCCAAATTAAGCTCTGCATAAGGTCGAAATGTGGTTAGCCTATTTAATGGAGCCTGCGTTTTACAGCCTCTTTTCACATGATTTCAACTAAAGGTTGGTTGTGTTCCTCTGAAGTCTCAGGCAGTGGCGGCTGGTAAAGAACGGGGGTGGCAGGGTGAGGGGATAAAAAATATTTTTTTAAATCCCACTGACCTTTTCCGCCGTCTCTACTCCATCTCCGCTTCTCTTCCGTACTCCATTCCGGAAGCAGCAGGAAGCACCCAGGCACACAGGCTCCCCTGAGCCAATCACAATTCAGCAATGCAGTGTTGTGATTGGTCTGAGCTCCGTAGATAGGTGCTTAGATGGGGACAGGGAACCTGAGCATATTCCCCACCAGGCTGTGCATCAAAGCCTGGTGGGGAACATGCAAAGTGTGCATGACTGTTTGGCTGGGCAAGCAGTCATGCCACTTAAGTGTGCACAAACCACTCCTCCTCCCTGAGCCACCAGCCCGGCCCCATCCAACACAGCCTGCAGCAACGAAAAAACAATAACGTTATTATCATTCTATTTTTAAAATTTTCACTGCTCTAAGAGCAGAGGGACAACGCTCCTCCGCCTTACAAGAGGTGCCGCCACTGGTATCAGGTAAATTCTGCAAACTGCAGCTGCCTCTGCTTGACCGTTCTTAGTAAACAGGGAAGTTAAGATTTTGTTTCAGGGATGTATAGAGGACACTAAGGAAAGGAGTATTCCTACAGAGAGGTCTGTCACCTTGAGGGAAATCTGTGGGACTACACGGGCCCCTATATTGTTTACAGTGGGTGCCCTGGTCATACAGTCATATGGCCCAGTTGCTAGAGAGAGTCTGCACCTTTAAAAAGGAACTCCCACTACAAACAGTCGATCTCCCAGCAGTCACTTTTATGTGGTAAACAGGAGCTTACATATTGCTAATTAAAACGGATGTCCCACCCAGATCAAAAAGACAAGCAATGTCAAACTGCATGTTCTGTAGTAGGGGATCTCTGTGTATAGTCATAATTTAGTGAATAGTCCCGCCCATGTGCGTGGACCCCGGCAATCACAAATAATCTCTTAAGTTGTCAAATCATGCAGACACTGCAAGACACTTAAGAGAGAATTTAAAGACAAATAATGCAACCTATATCCACAGGCTACACTGTCCAGTACTTCAACTAGAAATTCCACCAAACAACACCACACACAACCCAGCCTGCAGTTTCTACCATAGAGAAACTTGCCTCCACCAGTAAAAAACTCTGGAATGATAGAGAGGAAGGCATGGACAGACAAGCCCCATAGGCTGCCATTATGTGGCTTAAATAGGATACTGTGCCTTTAAGAGAACTTTCCAGAACTTTCTCCCAGTATCCCAGAATGCATAACAGGTCCCTCTTACTTTCAGTTCTTTTTTCCGGCTCCTGCTAACAGGACCCTGGCATTGAGCTCTCCCTTGTTTCAAGGGTTTATTGGATTTTTGTCACTTTTGTGTATAAAAGTGTTTAAGTTTAGCTTTCTTGGTGCTTTTCTTCTCTCCTGTGTGTTGGTTTAGGCGTTTTAGGGGTCTAAAATGCCTGGTCTTTTTGACAAGTGCCCAGCATGTGGAAGGAAGAAGGCCAAGAGTGATCCACACGACGTCTGCATCGTCTGTCTCCCTGAAGAACATGTCCCTGAAGACTGTGACATCTGCCAGCAGTTTTCAGCAAGGACCCTGAGGGACAGGCTGAAGATTAGGCTTCAAGGCCTTGAAGAGAGACGTCTGCAGGCTGCAGGTGGGTCTGGGCAGGCTGGGAAGGTTCCCTCTGCCTCTGCTGAGGCCTCTGGGGGGCTCCCCAGAGACAGGAAGGCCAGCAAACGGTCCCAGTCTCCGTCGGTGTCGATTGCATCGACAACGACGTCGAGAGGGATGACGACGGTGTGTTCCCCGTCTCCCCGGGGCTCCGGGTCGAGACGGCGTGACGACTCGACGTCGAAGGTCCTGGAGAGGCCGCCGTCGAAGCCACCGTCGACGGCATCGTCGTCGTCATCGTCGTCGTCGGAGTCGACCTATCGACGTCGAAGACGGAGCGACAAGCATCGGCGCTCGCCGTTAAGGCGACACGGCCGATCGCCGTCGAGACAACAGTCGACGTCGAGGGGCTCCTCGACGTCGAGGACCTCAAGAAGGAGGAATCGGCGTTCGTCGTCGAGAACGGAACGTTCGATGTCGCGGAGGCGGCGTACGGCGTCAAGAAAGAAGAGGTCGACGTCGCGGAGGCGGCGTTCGACGTCGTGGAAGAAGAGATCGACGTCGCGGAGGCAGCGTTCGACGCTGGAGTCGCAGAGGCGGCGTTCGACGCCGGAAAAGCGACGTGTTGCATCGAGAAGGAAGAGATCGACGTCTAGGAGTCGCTCCACCTCTCCTAAGCGGCGCAAGAGGAGTTCTGGCGCCAGAAGTCAGACTGGATCTAGTGGAGGACGCAAGACTAAGCGGTCGCCTGCTGAAGGGGCCGGATCTCAGCCCCCTTCGCCGAATGGGTCACCGGGCTCGGTGTACTCGGTGGTATACACACCATCTCGGCCTAGGTCGCCACCTCCCCCTGTACCTAAAGAGGACCCTCCCGCCAACCCTCCACTTCCGCCTGGCCGACCACTACCATCGCTTCCACCGCATGGGCCTGCCCCTCGGTCGGTGATACCTCCGGTCCCTCCGCCGAGGTCTGTGTCATTACCTCCTCTGCCGACACCTCCTAAGGGGACACCGAAACCTAGACCCCAGGAGGAACCGAGGAAGACTCCCCCACGGAAACCTGTGGAGCGGCCACGGGCTGGCAGATCACACTCTCGCTCTAGGAGGAGGGAACGATCGCGCCACAGATCGTCCACGCGGTCGAGACACCGCCATAGGAGGCACAGATCTCGCTCTCACACGAGGTCCTCAGGGACCAGGGATGACTACTCCAACCTTGTCGGGATCACCGGACACGAGGGTGTCTCCGATTGATGACCTGGTGGTGTTCCATGATGTTCTTTTGAGAGACGCTGCAAAGTTGGGCATATCTTTGACGGTGCCAACACCTAAGACATCAGTCATTTTTGAGACATTGCACCAGAAACACCTGTCTCGTCCACTGCTGCCTCTGGTGCCGGGCTTGGAGGAACCGGCCATGGCCCTTTTCCTCACCCCTGCGGTGACGAAGGTGGCTCCATCGAGATTGCTGAAAAAGTACCGGGCCCCCATTCGGACCCGGCCTTTCTAAGGGCGGAACCTCTTCCGGATTCTGTGATTGTGACGGCGGCCCGCAAACAACATGCCACCACCCCGTCATCCACGGTTCCCACGGATAAGGAGTCTAGATGGATGGATTCAGCAGGAAGGAAAGTATGTGGAACATCAGCAACCTCTATGAAGGCTGCGAGTGCCACAGCTTTGTTGGGACGCTACGACCGCGCCCTCTGGGACTCCCTCCAGCAGTTTGCGGGAACACTTGCCTTGCGAGAAGCGGGAGGACTTCCAGGAAGTGCTGAATGAAGGGATGCTGGTAGCGAATCAGATTATCAGCGCTGCAGCAGACTCATCCCTATTAGCGGCACATTGTTTCTGCCATGGAGTTAACCAGCAACGTCACGCCTGGCTCCGCCTTACGTCACTGAAACCGGACGCACAGCAGAGGGTAGCCAACCTTCCATTCTCTGGCGAGACCCTCTTTGGGAAACATGCGGATGACGAAATGGCCCGCATGAAGGCGGAGGCCGAAACGCTCACGGCTGTGGGCCTGGAAAAGCCCAAAGAAGTGAAGAAATCGTACCGCCCATTCCAACGGCGGTTCAGTGGGCAGGGCAGAGGATGTGGCCAAGCTTCGGGACAGTCACAACAACAACAACAGTTCCGTAAGCTGTTCCAGAAATGCCAGAAGGGCAGAGGAGGCCAGCAGTCGGCTCCAGCGGCCAAGGGCCAGGCAGGGTCTAGGACCTAGGAACCTACTTCCCCCGGATCTGTTACCCACTCCGGTAGGGGGAAGCATTCAATTTTTTCTGGCAGAGTGGAGAACAATTACTCAGGACAAGTGGTTGCTGAATATTGTTTGCAATGGATACAGTCTTCGGTTCACCAGCCCGCCTCCAGCAATTCCACCGGTCAGCTCGCAGTTTCAGCTGCGCGAGCTTCAGGCGGAAGCGGATATCCTGTTAAGGAAAAGGGCGATAGAAGACGTTCCTCTGTCTCAGAGAGGAAGAGGTCTGTACTCCCGGTTCTTCCTGGTTCGCAAGAAGGACAAGAACGAGTTTAGGCCCATTCTGGACTTGCGACAGGCAAACAAATGGATTTGCAGGGAAAAGTTTTGCATGCTGTCGTTGCATCAGATTTATCCTCAGTTGCAACAGGGAGGCTGGCTATGTGCTATAGACCTACAGGATGCGTACTTCCATGTGCCCATTGCACACAAACAAAGGAAGTTCCTGCGGTTCCAAGTCGGCGCCAATCATTATCAATACACAGTGCTCCCATTCGGACTGAAGTCTGCGCCGAGAACATTCTCAAAGTGCATGGCGGTGGTAGCAGCACACCTACGGAAGAACAAGGTGTTTGTCTACCCGTACCTGGACGATTGGTTGATCAAGGCATCCTCCTTCTCGGAAGCGCGAGCACACTTCCAGAAGACGTGGGTTCTCTTAAACAAGCTGGGGTTGCACATCAACATGTCCAAGTCTGTCCCGACTCGGGTCCAATGCATACAGTACTTGGGAGCCTCCATCAATACGGTGTCAGCAAGCGTGTCTCCTTTTGAAAAGCGACGATTATCTCTCCTTCGGAAGGCTCAGGCTCTTATGACAACTCCATCTACAACAGTGAGGACGGTGTCTTCTCTACTGGGATCGATGGCCTATTGTATCTTCCTGACGCCACACGCACGGCTGCACATGAGACCGCTGCAGGAGTGCTTGGAGGACCAGTGGGATCAGAGGAAAGGATCTTGGGACGACAAGATACCACTGTCTCTGCATGCTCTTCAGTCTCTGAAGTGGTGGTGCTCAGCGGAGAATCTCCTCAGAGGGGTTCCCTTCCACAAGGACATTCCCACGCAGACTGTCGTGACGGATGCTTCTCTCCTGGGGTGGGGAGCGCACTCCGGAAACCTACAGATTCAAGGAACGTGGTCCCCGATGGAGGCCACGTATCACATCAATTTCCTGGAACTCAGAGCTGTTCACTTGGCACTGAAGGCCTTTCTTCTGTCCTTCCAGACCAACTCTCTGCTTGTACAGACGGACAATACCACCACAATGTATTACCTCAACAAGCAGGGGGGCTCAAGATCACGCACTCTGTCGCAGGAGGGGCAGGCGATCTGGCACAGGCTCCTAGCCAGAGGACTGACGATAACGGCTACCCATCTGCCAGGTGTGCAGAATGTTCAGGCAGACGCACTGAGCAGACTGGTTCAGGAAAACCACGAGTGGGTCTTAAACGATGAAGTACTAGGAGAAGTCTTCGCAAGGTGGGGAACTCCAGATGTAGATCTGTTCGCCACCGCCGAAAACAGCAAATGCCGAGACTTCGCCTCCAGGTACTACCAGCAGGGAACGCTGGGGAATGCGTTATGGATCAACTGGTCGAACAGCTTTCTGTACGCTTTTCCTCCCATTCCCCTGATTCCGGCGGTGCTCATCAAGCTGGCCCGGTCCAGGGCTAGGATGATACTCATTGCCCCGGAATGGCCCCGACAGTGGTGGTTCACGGACCTGCTTCACCGGTCTCTCCTTCCTCACATTCGGCTGCCGTGCAGGCCGGACCTTCTCACGAAGTTCGGGGGACGGATGTTACACCCCAACCTCTCGTCTTTGAGTTTGGCGGCATGGCTCCTGAGATAGTGCAATATGGCCATCTGAATCTGCCTGAGGATTTCATGGACATACTGAAGGAGTCTAAGAGACCTTCCACTCGGACTTCCTATGCTTACAAGTGGAAGAGGTTCTGTATCTGGTGCCAGTCTAAGAACCATGACCCGACGACGTGCAAGGAAGATGTCATCCTTCCTTACCTTCTACATTTGGGGCAGTCTGGACTTAATGTTCATTCCATTAAGGTTCATCTCGCTGCATTGACTACCTACAGGAAATGCCCTTCACAGACTTCCTTTTTCCAGATCCCTGTGATCAAAGATTTTCTGGAAGGCTTGAAGAAAGTATTCCCTCCTGTCAGGCTTCCTTCGCCTTCATGGGAACTGAATGTGGTGCTGTCCAGGTTGATGAAGGAGCCTTTTGAACCTATTCATAAGGCTTCGTTGCAGCACCTGTCCTGGAAGGCGGCGTTCCTCGTGGCCATTACTTCGGCCCGCAGGGTGAGTGAAATTCAGGCATTGTGTTGCCAAGAACCTTATACTGTATTTCATGCTGCTAAGGTTGTTATGCGTACTCACCCTAAATTTCTTCCCAAGGTTATTTCTGATTTTCATGTCAACCAGACCATAACTTTGCCTACGTTTTTTCAGAATCCTTCATCTCCAGCGGAAAGGTCTCTCCATTCCCTGGATGTTAGGAGGGTGTTGAAATTTTATCTGGATAAAACCAAAGATATTCGTAGATCTGACCAGTTGTTTATCAATTATGGTTCAGTCAGGACGGGTCTTGCTACCTCTAAGCAGTCCATTTCTAGGTGGATTGTGTCCTGCATACAATTGTGTTACCAAAAAGCTAATAAGACCTTAGGAGGTAAGCCTAAGGCTCATTCCACCAGGGGCAAAGCTGCCACGACAGCCTTGCTCTGTAACGTGCCGATTGCTGAAATCTGCAAAGCAGCCACTTGGAAGTCAGTTCATACCTTTGCTAAGCATTACTGCCTGGATACTGACGCCAGGGCAGACGCTCAGGTTGGACAGGCTTCGCTGCGGAATTTGTTCGCACAATAGTGGTGTTAATTTCTTTCTCCACCGCCGCTTTGGTGTGGGGATGGGCTTGCCATTCTATTCACTAGATTATGACTATACACAGAGATCCCCTACTACAGAAGGGGTAGTTTCTGTCCTGTAACTCCAGTTCTGTAGTAGGGGTATCTCTGTTATAGTCCTAAGCGCCCGCCCTCCTCCCCGGTGGAGATAATTCTTCATGTAAGGAATGCTACAGGTCTGGCGTGCTACGCCTTCAAAAAGAACTGAAAGTAAGAGGGACCTGCTATGCATTCTGGGATACTGGGAGAAAGTTCTGGAAAGTTCTCTTAAAGGCACAGTATCTTATTTAAGCCACATAATGGCAGCCTATGGGGCTTGTCTGTCCATGCCTTCCTCTCTATCATTCCAGAGTCTTTTAATGGTGGAGGCAAGTTTCTCTATGGTAGAAACTGCAGGCTGGGTTGTGTGTGGTGTTGTTTGGTGGAATTTCTAGTTGAAGTACTGGACAGTGTAGCCTGTGAATATAGGCTGCATTATTTGTCTTTAAATTCTCTCTTAAGTGTCTTGCAGTGTCTGCATGATTTGACAATTTAAGAGATTATTTTTGATTGCCGGGGTCCACGCACATGGGCGGGACTATTCACTAGATTATGACTATAACAGAGATACCCCTACTACAGAACTGGAGTTACAGGACAGAAACTACTCCTTCATCCTTTGCGAACATGATGCATGTGTTTGCGCAGGCATCAAAGACTAGTTTCTCACATATGGCGCAGAAGTCCACTTATAAGTCCACTTGTACGGTTTATGGGCTGTCCTTCTGTCACCTCATGGCCAAAGCATCTTAGGTTAATCCATGACTGCGAGAGAGGTTTTCCTTTTGTTTGCTTTAAATACATTAGAAACCGAGCTTTCACTGACATAAACTCTATGGGCCTTATTTATGAAGGCCTTGCGCCGCCGGTGCGTCACTTTTAACATGGGAAAAAGTGACGCATCGGTGGCGCAAAGCTTTCATAAATGAGGCCCTATGTACACTGTTGTCCATCTTGAATTGATGCCATAATACTCCAGGTGACAACTACTAGTGCTGTTTCTTGTTCTAACTAAAAAATTGCAAGCTTTACCTTCATAAATGGAGAGCGTTCCCAGAGACTTCTTCCCACGCTGTGTCTAACCAAGGACATTCCAACTGTCCATGTTATTGTTGTACAATGTATTAACTATAAAGCTTGAATAAACTACAAGAGCAACTAAATCTAATGAAAACACTAATGTGAGAGAATCCTTGAATGTATTCTGTAGCAAAATGTTTCATCTTGCTTGTTCCTCGTTGGTGCATATCCTGAGAATCATGCACTTCTGCAGAAATGTATGAAAGCCATTGTTTAAAGTCCTATACGTGCTTTTCTCTGTTACCCGGAACCCCTATTTCCTATCTTTAATAGACGAATCTATGCAGATTTCATATAGAACTTTACTAAATTCTGTGTACTTCAGAATTATATGCTTTACCGCTGAACTTATTGATGGCATATCTTATGTAATGTGCCTATTAATTCCATATATAACTCTTCAAAACTAAACAATGTGCCTGTTATTCTTATTGAAATGTTTCAGTCCTGAATACTGACCTTGTTATGAAAGTATTAGTCACTGGTCGGGTAGTACCAAAGACAATATCGGGTCTACACCGCTCCTGGTCCCAGCCGTTGGCACGCTATGGTGCCAACCCCAAGACCCCAAGATGGTCGCCCCAGTCACTGACTCTGTGAACTCTCCATCAATAGCTGAGACCCAGCCATTTTGACTGACGCCTGGTGGAACTACCTCATGAGCTACAGGGGAGATGGGCTATGGATTCCCTCCTTGACCATCACCTACCCAGCCGGTCTTTGGGCAAACTCACCTGCGTCTCTCCTGAACTTATCTCCCTCCTCCCCTTTCACCCTACCCCCTACCACTCTACCCTTCTCTTCTTTCCAGATATTGACCTCTGCCCTCACCCATCCTTGCTCTTAGTTCCCACCCTGTTTATCCACTGGACTTTCTTATGTGAACTTTCCCTCGTCAGTTGAGACCTATCTATTTGACGCCCGATGGAGCTACCTTGTTTAGCTAAAGGGGAGATGGGTTGTGGATTCCCTCCTCGGACGTCACCAACCCAGTCGGTCTTTGGGCAGACTTTCCTTCATCTCTCCTGCCGTCTTTTCCCTCATCCTCCCCTTTCATGCTTCCCGCCTCCCCCCCTCCCTACTTCTCTCACCTCTCTTTTCTCTTTCAATGTGTTGCTTATTTTTGACGTAATGTATAATTGTTATCATTTTCTTTAACATTGTGTAACCTAATGTAAAGTGCTCTGATACCTACGGGTCTAGCCAGCACTATATAAAACTCATTAAATAAATAAATAAATATTGGAATGATCATTTAAGATGGGCTTGTGCGCTGACATGACTGTTGGTCTGATAGAATTCTCAGTCTCCTTTTCCAATAAGGTGGTGTACTAACAATGATCAAAACGACTCTGTTTTGAAGGAGAAGTCTCCTCTAAACAGAGAATGCGCTTTAATCGACAAAGATGTGGGCCAGCGATCAGTACCCAAGAGGAAGGTATCTAACCAGATCATGGACATATTCCTAGGCCGACGAGTCAACCGGGCGGAAAAGCGCCGGAAGGTCTTCCTGTCCGCCGCGATACCCCCGCCATCATAATGTGGCAGGGAAATGGGAGGCGGGCAGGAGATAATGTCGGGTAGATAGCCACCGACATGCGGGCGGTGGCGATATGCCCGACATTATAATAGACCCCTTAGTCTGTAATCTGGTCTGATTTCCATGTGACTTATATTATTTCTTTGTCCAAACGTGAAGGCATTGGAATTCATTTGATGCTTAAAATGTTGTCTGATCTTAGCATAGATAGATCTGAAATATTTGAAAGCAGCCAGGGAATGTTATCTCAGTTTAAAATATCTTCTCTTCCTTGGGACGGCTAATCTGGTATGAAGATAAGTAGTTTGTTTATTGTTGTGCATGAGTTAGGAACCTTATCAGGAGTTCTTACAGAGATTTCTATGTCAATGCTTCTATGGCAACTGTGAAAACAAAGTTAATTGAGGACAATGTGATTTCACTTACGTAAGACGAAGAGTCCCTACTTTTACGCAAGGGGAGAGTTCTACTTTTAGGAATCATGGGGCATATTACAAAGGGCCTTATCGCCGCTTTAGCGGGAATTTTTCCCGCTAAAGCGGCGATAATTTTATCGCCCTATTACCTAGCTGTCGCTAACACCAGTTAGCGACAGCTAGTAGGAGATAGCAACCATCTTGGGGCCCACTTTGCATGTTAGCGATAATTACCGCTAATGACATGCAAAGTGGGTGTGCCAAGATGTTAGTGACTGGAAACAGTTGCTAACATCACTATCTCCTATTATCTACTTTTGGAAATATTCGCGCTAAGCGCGACTATCTCCAAAAGCTAACGCCTGCCAAAAGCAGTTTTTAGCCATGTTATCCAATGGAAGGTGGATAACATGGCTAGGAGCATTGTCACGATAATGCATGAATATCGCTGATTTTTCAGCGATATTCATGCATTTCGCAGGATTTTCACCGCTTTTGAGATAAACCTTGATAATATCAAGGTATCTCAGCGGTAAAAATCCTCGGTGCTCTGCGATATTATTTTACCCGCTAACCAAGCAATAGCGATAATTATCGCTATTGCTTGGTAATATGCCCCCATAACCTTCAAAGGTTGTACATCAGAGTCATCTAAAATAAAGCTCCCTTGATTGCTTCCTTTGTGTGATTATTATTGTATGGTGATGGCTGAAGCCTGGATAATATATCAGTGATCAGTGGGTCCCCAATATCAGTGTCAGGCTGTGGACCTGAGCTAAGGGCTCTCATCAGGATGACTCTTTTATTGAAGTAAGAACAGGAACTTCACATTCAGAGTCCAGGAGCACCTTAGCATGAGTGGATTCAGATGGAGTTATTATTTATAGAGCTTTTTCAAAAAAGGAATGGGCGCTGCCCATATTCAGGACAGATTTACAAAATGTTGTGATGTTGGTTTGAGAAACATAGGATGGTGCTTGGAACATATTAAGTTTTATAACTGGTTTCGGTATTTTTTGCATTTATTGCCACATAAGTGGTGGCGGTGGATCTGCCTGATCTTTTCATTGTTTTCTTGAAGACAAAAATATATGAAAACCGTGTGCTTAGCTTCCAGGAATCTGTTGCTGATTTTAGGAAGAATGTACCTTGGTTTTACAAATTCTCTTGAGCACTTTCTTAATCAGTGATTTTTTTGTTTGCTGATATTTAAAGGGAGCCATCAAGAGTTATCCACTCCTTTTGTCAAATGGCTCCCTGGCTTAGCCAGATGTGGTAACCAAAATTACTGCAGTACATGAGTATAAAACTACAGATGTGCAATTACCGCAAATGACCCTAGCATTGGCACTGCTGGGAATAAAAATGTTGAAAAATATAAAAGACATTAAAAAAAAATAAACTCCAAAGAGTGTAAATGTAATCTTAAGGTACGTCGGAGAGAGGTTATTAAACCCCATTAACCACTTGGTGGGAGCTCGAGCTTGGCAAGCATTTCAAAGCACATTAACCCCTTGGCTGCAGTGGCAATTCCGCCGCAGCGCTAGGGGGTAGGGGGGGCCGCGCGGTGCTCTCCTGCTGGTGACGGAACAGCTCCGTCATCAGCCTCGGTAGCGCTGTGCTTATGACGGAGCGGTTCCGTCATGGCGTCGCCCGCTCAATAGAACGCGCCGCGCAGGCGCAAAATCCGAGCAGGCACGGCGAGTGGGCCATGACGGAACCGCTCCGTCATCAGCACAGCTCTAACGAGGCTGATGACGGAGCGGTTCCGTCATCAGCGCAGAACGGGTGAAAAGGAGCTTGTGTTTGTTTTGTTCAGTTTTATAGCACCAACTCAACCTGAAGGCATTACATGAGCAACAACTTCCATTCTTTTATTTTTTTTTTAGGCATGGGGGTAGTACGTGATTTACCTCTAGTCCTTCCTATATAACATGCCCCGATCCACCTAATCATGATGCTGGTGTGGGCCAGGCTTTCATAGTTGTTAATGGGAGAATCAGAAACGCATAGCTAAAAAGCCAGCTCAACCTGATGGTTTTGCCAAATTTGGGGCCTTGGAGGGAATGTGGTAATTGGAAAGGATTATATGTAGTAGAATCAATTTAGAAAAGGGTAAAGAACGGCAAAACTCTGGAAACATGCTCGAATTTGTAAAATAGAGCAGTTAATTCACATGACATGATCTCCCCTCTAAAAAAAGGGGAGATGGGCTATGGATTCCCTCCTAAAAAACCTTCTGAGTGTCCTAAGATTATACTTCAAAATAATAATCACATAATAACCAGTGATGGCGTACAGTTGCACCCACTAAAATTCTATTGCTACAGAAGAGGTCAAAATACAGGAAAAAGGAAAGTACTTTAATCATCAATGGATTTAGTATTTAACGTTCTAGTCAAAAAGCTCATTGCAAATTTTAACAGTACATCAATCAATTAAAAGTCAAAAACGGCTTGGCTAAGGACAACCAAGTAGGAGTACTGGAATGGAAGAGCCACATTACCAGTCTGTGCTATGCAAAAGAATATGCCTGTGCCAAAAATCCTTCTTGAGACACGTTTATTGACTACAGGCTTCAGGTTGAATTGAAAGAGAGGAGGTGCAGAGTGATGACAGAGAAAGTGAGAAGAAGGTAAAGAGAGGTGAGGAACAATGGTAGAGAAAAAGGGTAGCAAGCAAGAAGAAACGTAGTGAGGTAGTTAATGTAGAGGGAAGGTGGATAAGTTTGGTAGTGAACGAATGGTGAGGTACAGTGGCGTCACTAGGGTTGGTGTCACCCGTTGCGGGTAACTCATTGTGTCACCCCCCTCACAACTTACCAGATGGACCAACTCACCCTCTGCTTGCACCATGTCCCCTCTGCCTGCACCAACCCCCCCTCTGCCCGCACCATCTCCCCTCTGCCTGCACCATCTCACCTCCTGCCTGCACCATTTCACCCCCTGCCTGCACCATCTCACCCTCTGCCTGCACCATCTCCCCCTCTGCCTGCACCATCTCCCCTCTGCCTGCACCATCTCCCCTCTGGTTGCACCATCTCCCCTCTGGTTGCACCATCTCTCCCTGTGTCCACACCATCTCCCCTCCGCCTGCACCATCTCTCCCTCTGTCCGCACCATCTCCTCTCTGCCTGCACCATCTCACCCCCTGCCTGCACCATTTCACCCCCTGCCTGCACCATCTTTCCCTCTGCCTGCACATCTCCCCTCCGCCTGCACCATCTCTCCCTCTGTCTGCACCATCTCCCCTCCTCCTGCACCATCTCTCCCTTTGTCCACACCATCTCCCCTCCGCCTGCACCATCTCCCCCTCAGCCTGCACCATCTCACCCTCTGCCTGCACCATCTCCCTCTCTGCCTGCACCATCTCCCTCTCTGCCTGCACCATCTCCCCCTCTGCCTGCACCATCTCCCCTCTGCCTGTACCATCTCCCCTCTGCCTGCACCATCTCTCCCTCTGTCTGCACCATCTCCCCTCCGCTGCACCATCTCACCCCTACCTGCACCATCTCTCCCTCTGCCTGCACCATCTCCCCTCCGCCTGCACCATCTCTCCCTCTGTCTGCACCATCTCCCCTCCGCCTGCACCATCTCTCCTTTTGTCCACACCATCTCCCTCCTGCCTGCACCATCTCTCTCTCTGCCTGCACCATCTCTCTCTGCCTGCACCATCTCCCCCTCAGCCTGCACCATCTCCCCCTCAGCCTGCACCATCTCACCCTCTGCCTGCACCATCTCACCCTCTGCCTGCACCATCTCCCTCTCTGACTGCACCATCTCACCCTCTGCCTGCACCATCTCCCTCTGTACCTGCACCATCTCCCTCTGTGCCTGCACCATCTCCCTCTCTGCTTGCACCATCTCCCCCTCAGACTGCTCCATCTCCCCTCCGCCTGCACCATCTCTCCCTCTGTCTACACCATCTCCCCTCCGCTGCACCATCCCACCCCCTGCCTGCACCATCTCTCTCTCTGCCTGCACCATCTCCCCCTCTGCCTGCACCATCTCTCCCTCTGCCTGCACCATCTCCCCTCCGCCTGCACCATCTCTCGCTTTGTCCACACCATCTCCCTTCTGCCTGCACCATCTCTCTCTCTGCCTGTACCATCTCTCGCTCTGCCTACACCATCTCCCCTCCGCCTGCACCATCTCCCCCTTAGCCTGCACCATCTCACCCTCTGCCTGCACCATCTCCCTCTCTGCCTGCACAATCTCACCCTCTGCCTGCACCATCTCCCTCTCTGCCTGCACCATCTCCCTCTCTGCACCCATCTCACCCCCTGCCTGCACCAACTCTCTCTCTGCCTGCACCATCTCCCCCTCTGCCTGCACCATCTCTCCTTCTGCCTGCACCATCTCCCATCCGCCTGCACCATCTCTCCCTCTGCCTACACCATCTCCCCTCCGCTGCACCATCTAATCCTCTGCCTGCACCATCTCTCTCTCTGCCTGCACCATCTCACCCTCTGCCTGCACCATCTCCCCTCCGCCTGCACCATCTCTCCCTCTGCCTGCACCATCTCCCATCCGCCTGCACCATCTCACCCTCTGCCTGCACCATCTCCCTCTCTGTCTGCAGCATCCCTCCCCCTCCTCCTGCACCCCCTCCCCCGCCTACTACTCTTTTAACCCTTTCCTCGTCAGCTTCTCCACTCCCCCACCCCCCTCCCCCCATGGTTTCTCCCTCACAGTTCTCAGCTTTTCTCAAAGTGACTGAAATAAACACATGAAAGGTGCTTTAAATTCGTGCTCGTGCCGCTGAGGATAAGTTTAAATAGAGACAGAGCAGAGGCGAGGCTGCAGAGCTGTGTTACATACACAGCGTAACCAGATGGTGTCACCCCATGTGAGGGTGTCACCCGGTGCGGTCCGCACCCCCCGCACCCCCTTAGTGACGCCACTGGTGAGGTAAACCGAGGTAAGGTAGATAAAGGTGAGTAGAGAGAGTTGAGGTAGTAAAAGATGTGAGGTAGAGTGTGATGATGAGCCATAGAGAGAGGGTAAGAGAGAAGTAGAGAGAGGTGGAATATGGAGAGAAGGAAAGAGAGAGAGGGGTGAGGTAAAGAGAAGAGTTTCAGAGAGATATAAAGTAGGTAGGGGAGCAGGCATGAGGAAGAGTTGACATATGGCGAGTGGGTAGGAGGTGGGAAAACGGAGGTAGAAAGAGAGGTATAGAGGTGAGGTCACGAAATAGAGATAGAGAACGTTGTGTATAGAGGTGTACTGAGAGAGTGGCAGGATAGACATAGGTGAGGTGAGTTAGAGAGAATTGCGATAAAGTGAGGGGATTGGTACATAGAAATGTTGGAATAAGTAGAGAGAGAAGTAAAAGAGGGGCTGAGGTAGAAGAGGAAGCGAGGTAAGGAGAGACAGACAGAAAAATATATAATTTTAATTTAATTGACAGTGCATAGTGGGCTTATGCAGCTGTCAAGAAAAAAAAAATCATGCACATCATTATCACTTTTTCTTGGGGGACTTCGGGGATTGGGCACTTTGCCCTTGCCTTAGAATGGCTTTGCCTGGAAGACCTTTATACTACTGCCTACTTTTTAGTAGCATCCTGTGTGCCCCCATTCCCTGTATGGCTGACATGCTGTTTGAATTCCAAGAATGAATGATACAATAGAACATTGGTGTGTAGTGTAAGCAAGGAGACAGGAACAGTTGGGGGAGGATGAAGCCCAGACAGGACCTACCCGATGTTGCTCTAACCCAGGGTTCTAACATGAAAGAAAAAAATGTATCTTCTACCTGAATGGCTTCAGACTCTTGTATGGAGACCCTGCGCTCTAACTTCAGCATGTTGGCGACAACTTGTTAAGGACCTCCTGAAAATGCTACATGCTTGGGAGATGTTAACAGAGGTAGAAGAAGGATGTTTCTAAGAGCTTTTACCAGCCAGATGCAGGTACACACCAATTTCTATTGACTTGCAGCATAAGCATACTGGACCCCTCAAAAGGGCTTATTAGGTTTCCTACAGTTGCTAGCAGAGCTAGAGTACTGTCTAAAGATTCTGGACCTCCAAGTTTCTGGCCAGACCGAAGGTTGACCCCAAATACAAGGACCTCAGGAGTTGAATGTAATTGTATTGTTGGTCATACTGGCGGAAGTAGAAGACTCAGAGTTCCAAAACTGTCCTCATGGTTTTTGCATGTCATCCCTAAATCATAATATATAAACCACAAAGACCCGTAAGTCTGGTTAGTGCGGCCACTTGCATGGTAAATAAGGTGGGGCTGAAAGTTGATCTAAGTGGGACAGCAACAACTGGTGGCATTGAAAGCAGGTCAAGACAGGAAGAAGGGCTACTTCCTGCATCCAATGGTAAAAAAGGATTTTATCCAGTCAAGAACTTTCCATTTAGTCCCTCCAGATTTAAGGCATGCACCCAAGATGGCATGGAAGATGGTGTCAAAAGCGGTGGGGAAATATGAAAGGATTAGAGCTATGATACCACAGCCACCCAGAAGACTTCTTTTATCATCCAGTGCAGCTATAATATCCTTGGCAATATTTATGTACAGTCGTCATGTTATGAGTTTCCCTAGCATTCCACCATATGCACTAGTTGACGATGTGGTCATGCATGTTGACTAATTAACCCTCTCCCTGAATGTTTTTTCCAGTTTTAGATTGCATGAGCTCGCCCCTTTACACAAGCACTCATTTGTTTATTTATTGTTAGGCACGGGTGATAAAGTGAATCACAGGTGGTTGAGCCAAGGCTGGGACTAAAGCCTGGTTCCCCAGTTCCAAATTCAGCATCTCCTCCCCATCAGATCCCTACCATTGTCTGTTGCCATATTCAATTATAGTGAAAGCTTGGCCGCCATACTGCAACTCTTCTCTGCCTGGCTTAAGGCTTCTGTATGCCCCGGACCCCATATGAAATATGCTTTCTACGCAGCCCTTTCCCATGGCTACCCAAACTCCCGGACACTTTCTTGATTATCCATCCACAAAAGGTTCTCTTCTCAGGCACTTTGAGACTTGTGAGATGGAGAACTTTTGAACTCAGATTTCTACTTTACACATGATTTTTATGGAGATTCATTAGGCTAGAAGAATATTTCGAGGGGTCTTAACAGAAAACCGGTACTTTTTATGAAAGTGGGGAAGAAGTAGGTCTAGACCATTCGGATGTTTGTCTGTTGGGAGCTATGCTCTCCGCTGAAGCCAAAGAGACATTACCACTGATAGTAGGTGGGGGGCAATAGATCGCAAGTGATATATGAATGTGATATATCATATGGCAATAATACTGCATCCACTGTAGCGACTTAAAACTACATTGTAAGAGAAGTATTATGTTTCCTAGTGTTACCTTACCTTCCAACATAAGTATGGGAGTGGTGAAGAGTACGAATATACTCACCTAACAATGTAGTGGGCTGTCTATGTACTGGAAACAATACAATTTTAGGCTTATATGAACAATCTAAATATAGTGTTATACAACCCCTCTAGGCTCTCTTCTCTCTTCCATTTTTTTACCACTTCGTGATGCTCTCTGCTTACAGAATCAAAATGTGCATCCTCAAACTTAACTTTTCAGATGGTCCTTTCATTACTTCCACTCAGGAACTCACATGAATATTACCGTTTATACACAACTAGCAGCCCACCCCAGCGTTGCCTGGGGCAGAAGGGGGCTGGGGGCAGCATTTTAGGCTTGCGTGCACCTTACCTCAACGCTTGCTCCCAGTCGCACAAACCCAGGCCCCTGCTCCAGTCCGCCTCACTTCACCGCCCCCCACTACTCTCACTTAAATGCCTGCACCAAATGTGAAAGCCGTTTTAAAACCAATCATTTATTTTGCTATCCCGCTCCAGTCCGCCTCACTTCACCGCCCCCACTACACCAAGCCAGTCTACATGCCCGCTGCAGTCCGCTATCCCGCTGCATCCTGCCTCACATACCGCTCCTCCCCGCGTACTTCACTGCTCCTCCCAGCGTTTTACATACCTTTTGGCGCTGCAGTCTTGCTACGTTCTCCGCTCCTCCATGCGCTGTTGTCCTCCATTCTGCTCCAGTCCGCCTTACTTCACCACTCTTCCCCGCGGTTCACGTACCTCATTCCCTCCAGTCTGGCTAAGTTTTCCGCTCCTCCCCGCGCTGTTGTCTGCTCCTCCTCGCGCTGTTGTCCGCTCCTCGCGTTCCTGTCCTCCGATGATGTCAGCACGCACGTTGTTAGCATACACGGCCAGCGCTACTTCTTAGGGACTACGTTTTTTTTATTGTTTCTTTTTTAAATAACGTTTATTTTTATTTTTTTTATAGTCTATGTCCATCTACTGGACTCCCCCTTTCCAACGCTGTATTGGGTGTTGCGATTGGTGGTGTATTTTTCGAGTTTACCTAGCTCAAAGGACACAGTTCTCTCTTTATAATAGTAGTATAGATATACGAAGGGGCTAGTGTGGCATTGCTCAGCCAGAGACCGTAGATGCTGCTCTCCAAGGCTATTGGATTTCCCAGCACCAAGCATCTGGAAGGGAACATCTCAACAAACTCCAGGCATGCGAAGGGAGTAACCGAACACCCACCCTTTTGTTGTAGGAATGGCCAAGTCAGAGGAGCGTAGGCTTTCAGGGAATGGGATCTGTTGCAATCATGACCATGAGGAATGAGCCTGAATCACCAGATGACTGACCTTTAATCTAAAGAATGTGTCATGCTACTTATCGTCCTTAGCAGAAAATAACCATTCGTGTGCATATCAGTAACACCATGGAACGTCTTCAATGATTACAATGAGAAGTTTAGAAGAACTCCACCATGGAACACTCGCGGATATTACAATGTCAGCATTCTACTTGGAATCCTGGACGGTAAAAAGAGGAAAGCGCACTGCAAATGTTACCCAGAAACCAGTCCCAGGATGCTCGTTTCCAGTTCAGGGAAGACATGGCTTGGCAGTTAGGGCTGAACTGTTCCCATGAGGCACAGGGTCAAGACTGATTTGCATTTTGCTGGGTCTGAACTGAGGTGGCAAAGTGAGCTAAAGAATGATGATGGATTCAACCCAGATCTGTGACTGGGGGTGAGTGTCTGAAGAGTTTCAGTGCTCCGACCATCGTCTCCTTTTGTTTGCACTGCAAATGTTCACCATACCCCCAGCTTCTGTCCCTGCATTGGTTCAGAAAAGTGAACTGATGATAGGGAACATGTAATGTAGAGAAGATGTGATACAGATGATAACCGAATTATTCTTTTCTACTACATATTATGGCCCTCATTACAAAGGAAATGGAATAGGATGGTTGTTTACCACATCTGTTAAATACCATTAACAGGGGGTGAGATATTTAGCAGGTGGGGTAAATATCTCTTATTCTGAGTTTTCAACGTCAAAAGTGGGCATACTATGCAGAATCGTTTTTTAACTTCCCAAATTTCATGAGGTTTGATCTATCCGATTCAATTAAGGGAAAACAACAAGTGTGTGATAAACAAGAGGTTGCACAGTGATAGGAATTTAGCCCTCACCTTGTAATTGGGATAAATCTAAAACTATTTTCAACATTCAATGACACCTTTGTGTGTCTGTGGGTGCATTAAGATTCTTGCTTATATAGCTTTATGCTTCATAAAGTAATGTGACTGATTATTTCCGGGTGAATGTTTCGACAACGCAAATTTACGTGATATTTTCCACCACATTTGGGGGCATATTATCAACAACTAGCGATAATTATCGCTATGTTGGTTTAGCGGCGATATTTTTATCGCCGAGCAGCGGCGATTTTTATCGCTTAGGAACCTTGCTATTATCAAGGTTTATCTCCTAAGCGATAAAAATCGGCCGAAATGCATGAATATCGCTGAAAAGTCAGCGATATTCATGCATTACCGAGCTAATGCTCTTAGCCATGTTATCCACCTACCATTGGATAACATGGCTAAGAATTGCTATGGGCAGGTGTTAGCTTTTGGAGATATTCGCGCTTAGCGCAAATATCTCCAAAAGTTGGTAATAGGAGATAGCGATGTTAGCGACTGTTTCTAGTCGCTAACATCTTGGCACGCCCACTTTGCATGTCATTAGTGATAAATATCACTGACATGCAAAGCGGGGCCCAAGATGGTTGCTATCTCCTACTAGCTGTCGCTAACTGGTGTTAGCGACAGCTAGGTAATAGGGAGATAATTTTATCTCCGCTTTCTTGGCTTTTAAAGCCAAAAAAGCGGAGATAAACTCCTTTGATAATATGCCCCTTGGAGTTTTGAATCTCGATTTTTATGAATCCTTTAGTTTTTTTTGTGACAAACTGATTGTTCATCCTGTCCATAAATCGATTCTTTTTTAAATTCAGAATACAAATATTTCACAAATAGTTTTTTTCTTTCAATAATAGTGTTTTCCTTAGAACTAATATACTTCTATTGCAAATTAATTTCACTAGAAAGTCATTCATATTTGTAATGAAACGATTTGTTTTTGCCATTTTCCCAGGACGAGCATCTTTGGCAAATATCAACCGAATCGCTGTATAACAAACTATAGACAAAATTTGCCAGATTTGTTTTTGGGAAGAGTTTGATTTGCCAAACCCAAATTCTGATGAGCTGGAAGGTAAATTAAGAAAGTAAAATGCCTTTTTAGCTAGCCAGTGGATATCCACGAATAACGTACACATATAACATCTGATCTACTTCTTGCACTGACACAGACAGCCCACTCTGCTCATCTTGGTCTCAGAGCACATTGTGCCAGGTTTTCAAGGAGAGCTTTTGTGCCATTGATCGTGACAAAAGGATCCATGAAACACCTCCAGTGTATTTACTTCTAAACTGACATCTTCCTGTCTTTAATATGCTTAGTGAGAAACACAAAAAAAGGAAGGGTGAATTGCTTGAATTAATGTCTGCCACTGATAATATCGCCTTTTTGACATTCCAGACCAACATGTTTTAGCTCACTGTTTCTCTACAGACATGGACCACAAATATGCTAATCAATCTTTGTCCTGCTCCAATAGGAACAGCCCAGTTCAAAACACTAAGCTACTTTCCCTCTGCATAGGAACAAAAGGAACCTCAAAGTGGCCTTGGCCTTTTTAAGCCTCATCCAATATGTAGAGCTTGAGTCTTAGGGCAGAGTGCGCTATGAGGCCATCCCTGGAAACACACCTGAACCTCAGACATTTTCAGGCAATGTGGGCAACTGCCCTGGGCGGCCACCTTCCAAGGGGCCTCCTGGAAACTGAGCTCTCTCTTTAGTTGACCTATGTTTTTGTACTTATAGATACCTCTCTCCCTCTTAGCCTTCTGCTACCTTGTACTCTGTCTCTCTAATCCAGTGTCATCTGCCAAATATTTGGGGTTCTGGGCAAGATATATTTCAACTGGTTTTGTGCGACTCTGTTAAAATGTAACATATCATTTTGTTTTGTTTAACATCATGTGGGCTTAAAATATCAAGAAATAGGTAATAACATTTAAAAAATGTGTTCCATACATGGTCTCCCAAAATATTTTTGGCCCGCAGTCTTCAACATCCTTAACACCAGAATGGAGAACTGTGTATCATCCATGCCAGATTCACTTAAAGTGCCTGTGCAGTGAAATGACAAAGAGCCTAGTCGTATTTCCCCAAACCCACATCACTAACAATGTTGTACATTTTGTCAAGCACTTGGGCAAATCTCGTTTGAGAACACTTTAGCTACACAAAGAATGATGGTCACAGGGGCGGGAAAGAACTGAACAGAAGCTAGGTGACTTCCTCAAGAATATTATGACGTAAATTAAATAAAATGTGTTTAAATCAGCAACATTGTGTTGTGTCATCGATCAAATACAATGCAGCTGTATACTTACAAAGCATTGTGCATCCATGATGTCATCAACAATGGAAATGTAAATAGTGCTCTAGTTTCACTCAAGGCAACATGGGATTACAAATATCTTCATGCAGATGACTGCTTAAAGTCAAATTATGTATTATTCATGGGGAAATCATGCAATCTGCATTTGCACATTTTTTGGTGCTAGGATGTGACGCAACGCTATTTTGAGTTATCCGCCAGTCTGTAGCCTGAACGCAGCTCTGGTAGAGCCTCAGCTCGGTGTTGGTGCTGTACTGAGATGACCGCCAAACATTGTTCAGCATTCTGAAGGCATTCCTGGCCTTGTTAAGTCTGCTTTTGATGTCACTGCCACCATCTATCATGAATGATAGTACTGCCTAGGTAGGTAACCAGACTTTCTGTCTTCCACACTAGTAACCTGAGAAGAATCTTGCCCATTTTCTGTCCGTGAAATATCTCCATCCAGGAAATGCTCTCACCAGATGCAAACAGAGCTTGGACACCAGGGGCGGCCAGTAGGTTTTGGAAGGAGGAGGCGGACGGGACACACACACACATACACATAACACTCACAACCATGCATTCACACACCCGCGCACACACACACACAAACACATTCATTCACAGCACTCTTTCCCAAACATTCACACATGCACGCACCAAACAATTTCAAAAGAAAACAAAACACACTTACCTGCTGCCAGCTCTGCGCTGCCTCAGCGGTTCTAGAATGCTGGGGACTGCTGCCTTCCCAGCCAATGAGGGAAGGCAGCAGTCCCAACGTCATCACAGAGTGGGGTGGGGTCAGTGAAACTACTGACCTAACCCCACTCTGTGATGTAGTGTCACTGATTGACACTCGACCCTGGGCGCATCAGGGGTTAAAACTGAAGTGCCCAGGTGTGAGGCAATCAGTGACGCCACCCCTCATCACTGAGGGGAGGGCCTTGGGAACCTTTGCTCAGCTGAGAACGTCACGCACACAGGAGCTGTGACTTTCTCAGGCCAGCAAAGTTCAGTTCAGGCAGCCAGGAGCCAGCGCTAAATGTGCATGTCTGGCTCCTGCCTGCCCGAGCTTAAATAAACAGTGTCTGTCAGGCTGACCTTTGTTCAGCCTGACAGACACGGTTCCTAAGGGTAAAAGGTGGAAGGGCGTGGCCCCTACACCCAAATGGACCGGCTGCGCCTGATGGACACCATCATTATTAAATAAAGATGAAAATGGATAGGACACACCAACAGAAGAGAACAAGTCTCCATCACAAGAACAGCTACCCACTGGACCCCAAATAGGACACACCAACAGAAAAGAACAAGTCCATCACAAGAACAGCTACCCACTGGACCCCAAATAGGACACACCAACAGAGAAGAACAAGTCTCCATCACAAGAACAGCTACCCACTGGACCCCAAATAGGACACACCAACAGAAGAGAACAAGTCTCCTTCACAAGAACAGCTATCCACTGGACCCCAAATAGGACACACCAACAGAAGAGAACAAGTCTCCATCACAAGAACAGCTATCCACTGGACCCCAGAAGGCAAACAGAAGAAAAGCAGGACAACTGTGGAAACAAAAATGAAGACCCTTAACTACAGCGGGGGCACAGTTCAGAAACTTGCTCAAGATAAACAGAAGTGGAAGTCCTTAGTTGCTACCCTACATTCCAGCTTGCATAACTGGCAGTAGTAGAAGTAGAAGTATTTTGTGGTACTTTGTATGACTTGTAAGCATGGTTTTGCATTACATTCTATGGGTATACTGTTCTGTATTGTTAGCTACGTTTAGCATGGGTTATTGGGGGTGTCCGCTGTGTGACCCAAGGACACTTGGCACTGAGTTTATGTAAATTTTGAGGGCAAAAATGCTAGCCAATGTAGTAATTTGCATCATTTAGCATTGCGAAATGGCACTTTATGGCAAAGGAAAATCCAGATATAACTTTAATAAAACTAGGTTTAAGCCAGCTCAAGATTGAAAGCTTATAATGATACAGGTAAATGTAAAACTACAAGTACCAGCATGCTTCTTTGCGTTGGTTTAAAAAAAAGCGGACAGGTTCTCACTAACTACTAAATGCCATTTAACATGTCAGATGCAAGGAAGAAACAAAAATGGCTTCCCACAGGGGCTAAGTATGGGAACAAGAGGTGCTGCAGAAATGGTGGCATGAGCCTTGGGTGTCACGCTATCCTACAAAAATATCTACGGCACAATCCCTTTGATAGGTACCACCCCACCTTTAGCAAGAGTCAGACCCCACATACATGGCTGAGGCCATAACAGTTTCTGCAAGAATATCTGAGGTACACAGCCAGGGTGCGGAATCTTGGTGGAATTGGATGCTTCAAGGTCTCATTTGTATATAGATCAATTTTATTGAGTTAACAAAAAGACAACAATTAACCAATAAGCTATTATACGTTTGATACCTGTATGCAGTGATACAGCAATTCCCTTCTACAATTATTATTATTAAATTAAATTTGTAATGCGCACAGATACCCAAAAAGGGTTTCCCGGCACCTAGCACACAAGTTGCTAGAAAGCGAGTGGTTAAAAGCATATTTACTGCTAAAAAAAGCTACGTTTTAAGATTTCTTTGAAAGCTCAGATAAGACGAGTCATTTTTTAAAGACACAGGAAGAGAATTCCAGATTTTTGGGCCGAGACAAGAGGAGCAACCTCCCATTCTTGTTAATTTAAATCTGGGGATCAAAAAGTCCCCATGAGCTGTAGAGCGCAGGGGACGAGAAGGAAATGTAGGGATGGATGAGCTCGTGCAGATACGGTGGTGCAACCCCTTGTTTGATTTTAAAGATGTAACACAAAGTTTTACATTTAATTCTTTGATCGATTCGTAGCCAGTGGAGGTCACGAAGATAAGGCGAGATGGAAGCCTGTCTGGGAACTTGGCAGAGAAGGCGTGTTGCAGAATTCTGCACTACCTGTAACTTTCTCAGTACCGTTTGACAACTACCAAAGTAAAGAACGTTGCCGTAATCGAGGCAAGAGGTGATAAGTGCCTGGACTACCGTGCTTTGGGTAGAGACAGGGAGCATCCAGATGATCTTATGAAGCCATCTCAAGATCGTAAAGCAGATGGCAGCCACATTAGCCGCCTGTTGTCTCATGGAAAGATTTTCATCAATGATGAAGCCCAGATTGCGGCCATGAGTGACAGGAACGGGAAAGGGACCCATTTCGTGAGGCCAGTGGTGAGGGCCCCATAGGTCCTTATGCTTACCTAGGATAACAACCTCCATCTTGTCCCCATTCAACTTCAATAAATTGAGGCGCATCCACTCTGTCACTTGCCGTAGGCCGCACTGAGGGCAGATGTTGTAGGTTCTTTGGTGGTGGACAATGAAAAAACAATCTGCGTATCATCAGCATACGAATAGAGGGATAATCCTGCCTCCTCCACGATTTTAGCCAGGGGTCTAACTTAGATGTCAAAAAGCAAGGGGCTTAAAATGGACCCCTGTGGGACTCTGTGTGCTGATGCGCAGATCATAGATGATGACTTGGCAGAAAAGACCTGAAAGGTGCGACCACGGAACAATGAGGCATACCAAGATAAGGCGATGCTATCGAGCCCAAGTGACCTGAGGGCATTAAGCAAGATGTTATGTGACACGGTATCGAATGCAGCACTCAGGTCTAATAGAATGAGTGCTGCTGTTTCCCCTCGGTCAAGATGTTGGCGCAACTTCTCAGTGACCCCAATGAGACCAGTTTGGGTAGAGAAATTGGCTCTGAACCCGGATTGAGAGTAATGGAGATAACCCACTTTTTCTATGTGTTCAGTCAGTTGCATATAAATATGTTTTTCCAAAATGTTGGCAAATACCGGGAGCAGAGATATAGGCCTGAAATTCGATAGTACAGAAGAATCTGCTCCGGCCTTTTCCAGTAAAGGGACGACCATGGCCCGCTTCCACTCAGGGGGAAACTGAAGCCTCCCGCATGGAGGCATTGCGAAGTTCTATAACAACGCCTTTAGATGTTAAAGAGAGTTGGCGTAGGATATTAATGGGCAAAGGGTTGAGTGGAGAGCCAGACTTGACGCTATTTAACACCATCGGTGCTGTGCAGATTCCTCCCTTGCGCTGAAGTTTTAAAAAACCCATTGTTCATGACGAGCTGAGCTCGTCATGAGTGTACGAGAGGTGTACCTCATGACGAGCTGAGCTCGTCATGAGCATCGAAGGGGTTAAGCAGTTTTGAAAGGGCGTCGGATCAAAAGGATCCCAGGAGTAAAGTTTAGCTGTCAAATTGGAAGTACGGCAATTCATCAGGTCAGATGGAGAAGTCAACTGTACAAGGAGGGAGAAGCCAAAAGTGACCTGTGAATGAGTTCAACCTTCTGGATAAAGAAGTCAGCGATATTATTGCATTGACTTTCGTCAAGAACAGGGGGAGGGGGGTAGTATCGGAACCACCTAGCTTCTTTACTGCAGAAAATAAGGCCCGGGACGGTTTGATGCCTGAGTGATTGTACTTGCAACATAAGAGGTGCGTGCCGTTTTGCAGGCTAAGTGATAACTTTTGAGAGCAGCTTTATAAGCATCTTTGCGAGTGGGAGAGTTCGATCTCCTCCATCTTCTCTCCAGAGCTTTGAGTGTTGAGTGTACAATGAGTGTTGCAGCAAAATTTGAAGCACGTGTAGTGCCAACTAAGCGTGCATCACTTAGTGCACTGTGAAAAATAACCCAAACAAAGTGGGTGCAACACAGCACCCATGGGATCTGACGCAAACACCATATTTAATAAAGTCAGGCAAAATCAGAAGAAGTCGCATTGTATTGAAACTTAGCTCCAAACGAAACCAGACACAAAGAAAGTGCAAATGCACATAGTGTTATTTTTCTAAGCGTAAGACCTGTAATATACCTATGTGTGTTACACCTATTACGCACTTTGATCTTGGGCAGTCCTCTGAATAAATATATTTAAACTGAACAGTAGCCTCAAGTACATTAAAAATCATGGAAGCTATCGCTGGATATCAACTATGCAGCCTGTGTGCTGTCTTGCAATGTTAGATCCCTATCAGCATTAATTATGTGAACATGGCCGTTCTTGCCTCCTCATCGCAGATGAAGTAATTGGCGAGCAATCATAACTGCCACATACCTGACAAATTACAGAATAACCTCACTGTGTGAGGAGGGGGCAAAGCCTGGTGCTGAGAGATTTCTAAGAAGCGCTCTGCCACTCACCAAGCCCCACTGCCTCCAAAAAATACAAAGAAGCAAAGAGTCATCTAGGCTGTCGCTGATGTCCTGGGGAGTTTTCACACCTTTTAATGGACATCGGCTGCTTACAGCTTTCGAAAACAAGCTGGAAAGCCACTGTTTCCAGCGGTTTCCAGCTCGTCTTACCTGCCACTGTGTGATTTTGGTTCCTCACTGGCTGACCCTATGAAGGGAGCCAAAATTGGGTGACACACGGTGGCACCGTGTGAGTTGGCAATACCTGCCAACTTGAAGAGCAATCTCACCGTGTGAGGAGGGGGTGGAGCCTTGAGGGGGCGAGGCCTAGTGCTGAGAAGTACCTATGAGGCACTTTTGAATCCCACCCCGCCACCAAACCCCCTCCTACCAAAACAAAACGAAAAAAGCTTGCTTAGGCTGGTGCCAATGTCCTGGGGTATCTTTACACCCTTTAATGGATGTTTGCAGTTCCAAGCCTCGTAAACTGAGCAGGAAAACCACTATTTACAGTGGTTTTCAGCTTGCTTTCCCTGCCACTGTGTGATATCGGCTCCTCACTGGGAGACTGTGTGATGGAAGCCAATATTGTGTGTCACACTGTGGCACTGTGTGAGTTTGCTGATATGCACAATGTTTTTTAAACGTGGTTTTGAGCTATGTGTGAGAGTTCTTGCAATGCTACTGAGTTTCACACATACCCAACTGCGGACAGCTTCCTCTTAATGGGTCAAAGGAGATTAAAACAGAGAAGAAATGCCCTGATTTTTGTCCTGTGCACTCAAGACATTGGTAGAAAACTAGTCCACTATAAGAGACCTTCCAAAAGCAAAAGATCGCCTGATCCCCGCCCTGCTCTACGCGGATGACGCTGTCATCTTAGCCCGAACTCCAATTGAACTACAGAAATCACTAACCAAATATGCAGATTTTATGGCTGCCCTGGACCTGCATATAAATGTGAACAAAACCTTCATTATGGTGGCAGGTGGCACAAAAAAACATGCAAAGACCATCTTTCTGAAAGAACAAAAAATTGAAAGAACCTCACAATACCCCTATCTGGGCATCATGATAGATGATGCCCTAAGTTGGAAACCGGCGGTGGAGGCCAGGAGACATCTTTTTAAAAGAGCGATTATGGCACTAGTGAAATTTTCAAATAGACTAGGGAAAAAACCTCAAGTTGAACTGCTTCAAATATACGCTGCAAAGTGCCAATCCATAGCATTATATGGTGCTGGGATCTGGGGGCATATCAACACCAGCCCCATTCAAAAAGAGGAAAACATTTTCACGCGATTCCTCCTATCAATACCACGAGGCACCTCCACCTATGCCTCGCATATAGAATTGGGAATCCCCTTCATTGAAGATCTGATCAAAATCCAACCTCTAATGCTTTGGAGAAGAGTCTGGTTATCCGAAGAAAATAATCTGACAAAAAATATTCTTCGAGATATCATGGAGCTGGACTACGCAAAAAAAATACCTTGGCTCACATATATTAGAAATTTCCTCTATGATCTAGGGATCGAGAAATATTATAACAACCCAGAACTAATGAAGGAAATCTCTAAAAAAGAACTAAAACAAATAGCACTGAGCCACCTGGACTCCCTGAGACTATTAACGCTGGCCACAAAAAAATCCGCCACGCATGCAATCATTATTCAGCAGACCCTGAAAATTCAGCCGTATCTCACACTGGAGATTTCCACCTACGAAAAGATGCTCCTAACAAGGTTCAGACTGAACCTATTTTTCAGACTGGTGACCTTCCCCGAAAAAAACAATTGGAGCACCCAAATGGTCCTGTGCCCATGTGACGATCATTCCCAACAGTCCACCATCCATACAGTACTTTTCTGCAAGTTCTATCACCCACATAGAAAGACATGGCTTATCCCTCTATTAAAAAAATGGGGCCATAGACAGTGCCGCCCAGCGATGTTATCCCTTCAACTTCTGGACTCTGAATGTACGGTATATCATGTACTAAATTTTTTAAAATGTATCATGAGACATAGAAATAACCTGTAACCGTAATTCACTACTTTTCACTCTTCGTAACAAATTGGTAACAAAAGGGGAGTGTTTTTACTTTAAAATTTAAAAATGTAAATCCCTTTTTAAGTGAATGTTTTTATACCATGTTATCTTTTATGGCTTTTTCAAACTGTAAAAACCGAATAAAGATTATTATTATTATTATTATTATTAGTCCACTATAAGGGGTTAACTGATTCACCCATTTCACTCACTCACTCGTTCGCTCCTCACCAGCTCTAAATTGTTAAAGTTGAGAAAGAGCATAGGGTTAACTGCTTTCTACGCAGTGCTTGAAGAGAAAATGAAAAAGTGCAGGTGCTTACTATCCTGGAGCACATGATTGCAACGAAGAAGTGCCGGTATTACCCGATTAAAAGTGTAGCATCCCTGCAGAGAAGTGCCGGTACTCGCCCCTTAAAACCAAAAAAAGTGCAGGTACTCAGTACCTGTGGGTACCTGCCTATTTAAACCACTGTTTCTACGTAGAGTGTGGTTTAGAGAACTTTTTATGACTTAGCTGCTGACTCCAAACGTACAGTCTCATTAAGGAAGCCCTATGGGTTAGTGTATTTGTAAATAAGCTATTTGGAACATGTTCCATCCTGCTAAAATAGCTTTGTGGTTTATTGTACCTGGAACAGATCAGTGGCATAGTATGGTCAGGTGGTACCCAGTGCAGAACATTTCCTTACACCCCCGCCCACATTGAAATTATTAAAATAAGGAAAAAAAAGATAGTTACACATATGTTTGCCGTTTTGTCAACCCCCCCTCAGTTCCATTTTGTCACCCCTTCAGTGATGACCCCCGAGGCGGCCCGCACTGACCGTGTCCCCCTTCCTACTCCACTGGGACAGATGTCTTGGGGTAACCTGTAGGCCACTGGTGTTCGTCACATTAAGGTAGCTGTGTCTGTTGAACCCTCGCTGCACACATCTCAATGTGACTTACAGATGCCAGGTTTGACCCACAGAGAACTCAGTGGACTGAGCACCTTCTGCAAACATCTTTGTGCAACACATGTCAGAGATTCCAAATCCAGTACAACTACTAATCGTGGTGTAAGCTTTAGGATTTGGGGGGCCCGAGCAAGGTGTTTTTGAGGCACCTGTAAAGATCAAATTTTTAGTTTTTAACCCATTTCCTCTAACTCAAGCTCACATGATGTCAAACAATAGTAAATGACATGCTAAACTTTAACAAGGGGACACAAAAACAGTTGAAATAGGTCTTACCGGGACCCTAAGAATCCTTAAGATGACAGGGCAGTGAGACAGTCAGAGGTGGAGATAGGCAGAGAGGTTTAGATAGAGAAATAGAGCACAGAGAGAGAACGTTCACTTTCCCCGGAGGCCCCCTGGAAGATGGAGGCCCTAGCCATTTTGCATGTGCTTTAAAACGTCTCTAAGTGGATGAGTACCTTCCGTGCATAGGTATAGCAGACTGTGACCTGTGTGTCATAGGTTACAATTACCTGTACCCCAGGTACCCGTGTGGTATAATGTAGGATCCTACCAGTTCCATATACAATGTCCTGTTAATGCAGATACCCATGAGTGACCTTCAGGGCCACACGTTCTAAACTGAGGGCAGGGCTTTAAGTGGGATGAAAAAACTAGGGGGTCTCTCGAAGGGGCGTGGCCAATGTAAATAAGGGCGTGGCTTAAAACACCTCAGCTAAAATTCTGTGTTTAGCATAGTGTGCCGCCAGACTTGTATTTTTCTTTTATTACATCCAGATATATGATACAAGTAACATCATACCCACAACAAGTCAGGACTATTGAATTTGTCAATGGCTATTAGTTGCATAAGATAAATAGGCAGAAACTATGGCTTGTATAGAATATTGAAAAAGCTTCCAATTACATCCCTGGTGACACCACGACAATGTTGCTGCTCCTGAGTTTCAGGAAGAGAAGGGAAATCCAGAGAGAAAATGACTCTCTTTAAAGGATTTCCCTTCCCCTACAATGCTCACTTGGCATGACAACATGCCGTAATTTCTCCATTAGTGAGAAGTGCGCAGTGTGAGCACGTGCACATCGATGTACTGCTGTTGCTGCAGTCCGGGAGAAACAAGACCGCCAGTGCCAGGGCACAAAACAGAGCCCGATAGAGACCTGTTTCGAGGCCTCCTTAAAAAAACACTGCCAGTGCTCAGCACCGGTGAGACCAGGCTCACTTAAAGCCCTGCCTGAGGGCAGCCTCGGATTGGTAACCCAGGCATTCGGGCAATGCCCGAGGAGCCGGTGTGTGAGTTCCTGCTGTGGGCTGCTTTTTTGAGCAGTCTGGGGCCGATTTGGGCCCCAGACTGCAATACAGCCAGCGGCCCAGTGGGTGGCTGAGTGGCCTTTCTTCAGGCAGATGGGCGCTCATTACCACCCTCCCTCGCCACCAACACCGGCGATCCCCCACCCCCGGTTTAGCAACAGGCAGAGGAGAGGTATCACTCCCTTTGTCTTGCTGGCCGGCCCATTAATGTGTGCACATACTGAGCGAGGCAGGGGGCCTCAGTAGAAGTGGCCTCGCTTGTTTTCAGGTATGTTTCACTAGTGTAAACTAATGCGTGCATTTTTTTAAGCCCCCCTCCTTCTTTTTATTGCAATTACGCTGAAGCAGTGATTTGAGTAAAGGCATTATGCAAATGGGGGCCGATTTTTTTGTGTGCCCGGGCCGATTTTCAGTCGCAATCTGACCCTGCCTGAGGGGTTTGAACACCTGCTCCATCGATTATGTGCAGCCTGTAGGTTGACTGCAGGTTCAAGTCACAGATAGAGTGCTCAGCGGGTTCAAGGAGCTTGCCCCAAAGAGCCAAGAGTAACTTGCAGATCACATGTAGTCAGTGTTTGAAGTGGGACATAGCAGTACAGGTACTCACTTATTAGAGTACCTGTTTGCTCTCGAAAAGTGCCGGTACTCTCCCATTAAATTATTATAGCAGTGCAGAGAAGTGCAGAAAGTCTCCCATTGAAATTAAAGAAATGCAGGCAGGCCGCAGGTGCTCAGTACCTGGCATTATCAGCCCAGTTAAAGCACTGCCTATCCCAGAATCTACCTGCAGATTGCAGGTCGCTCTCACAATAGGACAGGTTAGCTAGTTATGTACTCTCTGCATAAAAGTGTGCGTAAATCACAGGTTACATCCCAGGAATAGCCAGCTCAGCCGGTCGCCCTTCCTCGGTCGACAAGACGCGTTCCATTGGGCATGGTAACGGTGACGTCTAGGACTTGGCAAAGGAGAGTTCAGCCGGGGGTGTGTGCTGCACAAAATGCCAGCTATATTGATAATATTTTTAGAAGGGTAGAGTCCCTGCCCTTCAGTTTGTGGATTCTTTGCATGCCTGCAGTTTCGAATGTGGGACGCCCAGTCACGCCGGCAGGAGACTTGCTCCGCTGCCGAGCACGAGGACTCCATGCACCCGCGAAGTAGGTCGCGCTCCGCCGTGTGAGTGATGGGCTGGGCGCGCATCTGATTGGCTGGCCGGCTAGCCTGCCATTGGCTGCTAGATGCCGAACCGGTTCTCATGTGGAGAAGGTGTGTGGACCGAGAACAGCCATCCTAAAACACACCTGCTCACCAACAAATCGTTGATAGGTTGACTGCCTTTAAATGGGACAGTCTCTTTCACCAATCAGAAGATACCAGGTTCACGTGTCTCAGCTCCCTTTACTGTAAAACGTCAGCACTTAATTATAGCATTAGTATTTCGGGAGCAACTAAGGGATTTGCCAAGTTTTTAACAGAACTATTATTAGAGGAGGCATGGGACTCACTTTGTCTTCCTCATAGGGTTTAAAGTCTGGTGTTTTCCTGATCTATATAATATTACAGGTTACATTCAGACTTTTGCAGCACGCACATTACTCCGCTGTGCCATATTATCAACTGGCAGCAGGGTAACTATGTTTTTAAAAACAAAACAGGACATCTCACAAACATAGAACTACGACCTGAATTTAGCATCTGTTGAATGTTAACCATGAGCCTCCGGCAGCTTTAAGTAATTGTGTACCAGTAAGACAACACAGACCTAACGGTGGTCCCTTCTTCTTGACAGCACCTAACAGACAATAACCCCACATATATTTCTTCCCCATAGCATCGAATAAGGGGTTGTGTGCACACTGAATGGCACCCACCGCAACAGTGCCTATTCCCTAGGGAATTCAATTGAACTTTTACAGCAGCAAAGGTGCACCACAAATTATAATAAACAGTATATATTCTGCAATGAGTCACGTACAATGGTATTCCTTGGATTTCAAATCTTTATTTCAAGCATGTAAATGAAGCACCATACAGCCGACGCGTTTCGTCCCACGCAGGGGACTTCTTCAGGGCTTTTCAAAGCTCAACCAAATCCGTAGTTCTTCAATATTTTGAGTGGTTAAAAACGATATATAAGACCAACAACGAGGTGGATTTCAATATGTATGAACATCCATCTAAAGTTCAAGAAGCCCAATGGCTCAAATTATGTCCAGAATCAGGATATATACAGATGGAAAGGATGAATGCCAGGTCTGTCTTAATAGGACAGTCCTGTGAAGTATCAAAAATGGGGACCCCCAGTGCTGACCACGATGCGTCCTCCGGTAGCCCGTCATTGCAGAATATATACTGTTTATTACAATTTGTGGTGCACCTTTGCTACTTGTGTAGCAGTGTTGTGATCAGAATGTTTGTACGGAAATCGCTTCCTTTAAGATCAGTAGCCCTCAACCACTTTTCTTGGTGACATGCTTCATCATAGGACACCCCATGCTGTTAACACTAGTCACTGGTGTGGGCTACTACACTGCGTAGCAGAGGAGCTCTTAATGAACAAGTTACTTATCTTCGGTAACAATATATCTGTAGGAAACATAGGTTAGTTATAGATTCCTTACCTTAGAATCACCCCCGAGTGTCAAACTGGATCCGGAAGGTTTTTTGTCAGCAATACCTCCGCATTCGTCGTTGGCATTGTGGTTGCCGGGATGATGTCGCAGTAGTTACTTAGAGGCCACCCTCGCGCACTTACGTCAGTTCTGTACACAACCAGAAACGCAGAGCCATTCAAGACACTAACCACTGGTGCACAAAACTAGGGCCCTGAAAGGATGTCCTTAACTATAGAAATCAGTTTGCAGAACGGGAAGGATTGGTGGGGCGGTAAGGAATCTATAACGAACCTATGTTTCTTACAGATATATCGTTACCGCTGGTAAGTAACTTGTTTATCTGAAAGAAACAGTTAGTTATAGATTCCTTACCTTAGAATAGATACCCCAACAATACCAACCCCGGAAGTGGGTCTGCGAACCAAGATCACACCAGAAAGTCCTGTAGAACAGAACGGCCAAAGATGCCGTCTCTCCAGACTTGACTGTCCAGGCAGTAGTGTTTAGTGAACGTATTCAATGATGCCCAGGCAGCTGCCTGGCATGTAATTCAGAGGAACCCCACATCCCAAAGCAGTAGTGGGTGCCGTTGCCCTGTTGGAATGGGCGTGTAGCCCTACTGGAGGCTCCTTTTTGATAGCAAATAGCAGGCTTTAATACACAAAACGACCCATCTGGAAATGGTCTGCTTGTGTACTGCCCGACCCTTCTTGGCGCCCACGTAGCCAACAAAGAGCTGGTCATCCACCTGTAACTGTTTGGTGCGATCCAGATAGAAAGAAAGCGCACGTTTAGGGTCCAGACGGTGAAGCCCCTTTTCCTCTTTAGAATGATGCGAGGCGGAAAGAAGGTGGGCAAAGTGATGGTCTGCCCAATATGAAAGGAGGTGACCACCGTGGGAAGGAAAGATGGACACGTTCTTAGAACAACCTTGTCCGGATGTACAGCAAGAAAAGGAGGCTTGGATGAAAGAGCCTGGAGCTCACTCACTCCTCTGGCAGATGTGATGGCCACCAGGAATGCAATCTTAAGATTTAAAAGCCTGGGAGGACTGTTGTGAAGGGGCTCAAAGGGAGCACACATCAAATAGGTCAGGACAAAATTCAAGTCCCACTGAGGCACTACGAAGGTAATAGGAGGAAAAAAATGAATAATGCATTTTAAGAAACGATTTTACAACCAGGGACTTGAAGATAGACTGCTGATCAGGAAGCCTAAGAAAGGCAGAAATGGCCGAGAGATAGCCCTTGATAGAGCCAGAGCAGAGCCCTGATGGGCCAAAGAAAGGAGGAACAAGAGAACCTCAGAAAGAGGGGCAGAAAGGGGATCCTCAGCCTTTGCTGCGCAACATGCCACAAATTTGTTCCATCGGCAGGAGGGACGCCTGGCTGACAGACTTTGGAAAGGAAGTCGAATGACATCAACTGCCACCACTCAATCTCCATGCAAGGAGGTGGATGCTGGACTGGTTTGGGTGGAGGACCGTCCCCTGCTGTTGCGACGGAAGATCCTCCAAAAGAGACAGACGGATCAGAGGATCAATGGCTTGATGCAGCAGGTCGGGATACCAGACTCTTCACGCCCAATCCGGAGCCACTAGGATGACTTCGACCCGGTCGCGCTTTATTTTCTTCAGCACTCTGGGCAGAATCGGTATAGGTGGAAAGGCGCACAACTGACCGCAACTCCACTCCCAATGAAAAGCGTTGCCTAGTGAGTCCCGCCTTGGAAATTCCAAAGCGCAGAATTGCTGACATTACGCGTTCTCTTAGGTGGAAAATAGATCTAACAAAGGCTCTCCCCAGTGCTGAAAGAGACCTTGCATCACCTCAGAGTGAAGAAGCCATCCGCACTGGCGTTCAGAGAACCTGCCAGGTCTTGAACCACCAGGGATATACCCTGATTTTCTAGCCATGTCCAGAGGCGGAGGGCCTCTTGACATAGGGTTCACGACCCCACCCCGCCTTGATTGTTGCAGATCCACATGGCGGTGTTATTGTCTGTAAACACCTGCACTACTCTTTCCCGGACAGAGGGAAGGAATGCTGTTAGTGCAAGATGGATCACCCGTAGCTCCAGAAGGTTGATGTGGCCTCTGATCTCCTCCGGAGACCAGAGGCCTCTGATCTCTGCCTCCCCCATATTGCCCCTCAACCTAGCAGTGATGCATCCGTCACCATTGTGAACTCTGATTGAGGAAGGGAGAGGGATCTGCAGTTGACCCAATGCTGGTTCGTGAGCCATCACTGCAGTTTGCGTGCAGTGCCCTCCGAGATCTGGATGCAATCGGACAGATTCCCCTGATGTTGTGCCCACTGGAACTTCAGGTCCCACTGCAGAGCCCACATATGCCACCTGGCATGATCCACCAGCAGGATGCAGGAGGCCATCAGGCCCAGTAGCCGGAGGGTGATCCTGACTAAAACCCGGGATAAGGGCTGAATGATTAGAATCATAGCCCGAATATCCCGGACTCGCTGCTCGGGAGGATTGACCCGTAATTGCGTTGTGTCCAGAACCGCTCCAATAAAGAGGAGCTTCTGAGAGGGAATCAGGTGTGAATTAGGCACGTTGATGGAAAACTCCAGCGAATGCAGGAGGTCGGCCATAGTCTGGAGGTGGGAGACGATTGACTAGTGTGAGCCCGCCTTCAACAACCTGTCATCGCAATAGGGGAAGACTGGAACACCTGATCTGCGCAGATGAGCTGCAACCACCGCCATCACTTTTGTGAACAACCAAGGGGCGCTGGTAAGGCCGAACGGGAGCACGGTAAACTGAAAATGCTTGTGGCCTACCGTGAACCGCAAGTAGCACCGGTGGGCCGGCAGGACGGGAATGGGAAAATAGGCGTCCTGCAAGTCCAACGTTACCATCCAGTCTCCAAGGTCGAGGGCAGACAAGACCTGAGCCAACATCAACATCTTGAACTTCTCCTTCCGGAGGAAGCGGTTGATGTTCCTGAGGTCCAAGATAGGACGCATGCCCTTATCCTTCTTGGGTACCAGAAAGTAGTGGAAATAACAACCACAACCTAGTTGTGAGGCAGGAACGGGCTTGATGGCTCCCTTGGTCAAGAGAGCCATAACTTCCTGTTGGAGAAGGCCCAGATGATCCTCCGACATACGATGGTACTGAGGTGGTATGGCTGAAGGGGCAGCCTTGAATGGGAGTGAGTAGCCCCTTCGGACAATCTGCAAAACCCACCTGTCCATCGTGATGGTGCGCCAGTGGGGGAGGTGATGGCCCATCCTGCCGCCCACTGGCAATTGATGGGCCTGAAACGTCAGACTAGGAAGGTTTGGAGGCTGAAGCAGAGGGGAGGTTGGTGGACTGGCCTGCTCGCTGACCCCCAGAACCACGGCGGTGGTTTCGACGGCCCAACTGCGCAATGGTTGTGCAGCTTGCATCAGCCTGTGGTTCTGGGCAGGATGTATTGGGGCACCCCTTCCGTAGCCACAAAAGGGGTGAAAATCAGACTACGCAGGGTGGTTGGATAGGCCCAATGACTTGTCGATAGCCCGTGAGTCCTTGAAATGTTCTAGAGCGTTGTATGCTTTGTCTCCAAAAAAGTGAAGGCCATCAAAAGGCTAGTCCATGAGGATGCTTTGGACATTCCCAGAAAAGCCAGTCAATCTCATCCAGGCGTAGCTTCGAAGGGCTACCGACATGGAAATCGTCCAGCCTAGAGCGTCAGCGGTATCCAGCCCACAGCGGATGGTAAACTTTGCTGCGTCTCTCCCTGCGGCAACAGCCTGTGAGAAGACAGTCCGGACCTCTTCCGGACACTGAGGCAGCACTTGCGTAACCGTGTCCCACAGGCAATGTGAATAACGGCCCAATGGACATACAGTGTTTACCGACCACAGCCCCAAGCTGGCGGAAGAAAAACCTTTCTTTCCAAGATGATCTAGCTTCTTGGATTTCCTATCTGGTGGTGCGTTAGGAATGCACTTTTGGAAGTAGAGGCTTGGACCGCCAAGCTCTAAGGGGTGGGGTCTTGGGAGAGGAAAGTAGGGTCGCCCGGGGGCCGGGTGGTGGCGTCGGGCAATCATCCTATCCACGGGAAGGCCACGTGTTGGGCCTGGACCAGGTGCCCAAAAGGATGTCGGTAAGGACTTCATTGAACGGCAGCAGGGGCTCCGAAGAGCTCGCTTGTGGTTGAAGCACCTCTGTCAGGAGGTTAGTCCTGACTGCCACTGTAGGGAGCTCGAGGTGGAGAGCCTCGGGCACCCTACACAACATCACTCTTTAGGACACTCCCTTCTCCGTAACCACGGTATCAGGAGACAACATGCCAAGGTCTGTGGATGTATTAAGACCACTGGCATCCCCTAGATCCTCTCTCCAGTCCGTGTCATAATCCAACTGGTCGGTCAGAGCGTCACCTGGCCCCTCCCAGTCCCCCTCCTCGTCCTCTGGGTACCAATCTGGCCTCAAAGGGACCCCAGGAGTGAACAGAAGCACAAAAACCCAGCTCGGCGCTGGATCCGGCGACGGGCGACACCGGTCCGGCTCTGTGTCCACATCAGGATGCGGTCGATGCGGTCGACGCCGGCCGGGGGCCCAACCGGCGATGAATGTGGTTGGGGTGTTGAAGGAAACCGCGCCGGTGGAGGTGTAATGAGGTCAACCGGCGCAGATCCAGATCAAGACCTGGATCCATGGGGGCCCTGCAGTGCCGGGGCTGTAGCTGCCGGCAGAGAAGGCCTAGGACCCCCAACTGAGTCTGCAGGGCCCGTAGGCATGCCGGCGGAGTCGAGCTGCCCAAAGATGGCATGCATCACCTCGTAAAACTGACAAACCTGGGCAGGTGTTGCGAGCGGTCCTGGGAAGGGAGGGAAACTCTGATTCGACCATTCAGGCTCTGCATGTGGAGCCGCTGGAGGGGCACCACCTGCATCCATCGTCACGTCGGACGACTGAAGGGAAGAAGTCGAAGAGCAATGATGTTTCTTCGACTTCTTCTTGTGCTTCGACTTACCTGAACCAGAGTGCGAAGTTTTGGATGATGAGTGGTGATGGCTCTGCGACTGGTCCCTCGACCTCCCTCATGACCAGAACCTCAAACGGCACGGAGCCGATTGCCTGCATTCAAGAAGCTTACAGGACCGCTCCCACAAATACTTCAGAGCCATGGTCCTGCAGTCGGAGCACGACTTGGGGTCATAGTAGCGCTCCAGGCAAAATAGGCACATGCGGGCAGATTCGTCACCGACATCAGTCGGGTACAAGAACCGCAAGCCTTGAAGCCGGGCATCCCTACATGCACCAGGAGTCGTTAGGCTCAAAAAGACGTCGACAAAAGTCGCTCAAAAAGTTCAGTCAAAAAGTGGCTGGAGGTACTGCAGAAAAAGAAAGAACTGACGTAGGCGTGCAAGGGCGGTGTCTAAGTAGCTACTGTCTGACGCCTGGGGTAATTCTGAGGAAGGAATCTATAACTAACTATTTCTTTCAGATGTGTTCAACAACAGAGGGCCTATGACAGTTTGGTATGATGAGGTGTTAAGTGGTAGACTAGAATGTCCCTGTCACCTCTGATACAGAGATATAATAAGACTTTAAAATACCTTGCAGTCGACCAAATAATTTTTATTCACATCCTGGTGTGCTATACTTAAAAGAAATGGGAGTAGTTAAACTCTTTTAGACAGCCAACACGTTTCAGCTTTTAATTTGGCCTGTTCTGACATGCTGTGGGCTTTCGTCAGGACCAAACATCAAATTCTCTGTATGAAAAAGCCTAACTGGGCTGAGTAAATATTTAAAGAAAAGGAGTCCTAATACTTGACCTGGTGATCCTGTGGATGCATCTGTTGACAAACTTAACTCCCCAGTATCCCGAACGTCCCATAAATGGCCTATGCTTGTGCAACCAATCTTGGGGGTCTGCTGCTTGTCAATCACGTCTTCTTTTTCGGACTGTTTCCTGGCTGTTGTACGATTGAAAACCAATGTTTACTCTGGTATATCAAATTCAACCTTGCTTCCATGAGCTTATAGGGTGTCACCCTCCGATGATGGGTGTGTTAGAAATGGGGGTCTCTAATTGGTAGAGGTATGCACCTTTGTACCTTTCTTCTAGTCAGAGTAAAGGAGTTACCCACTTTGGATAACCCCGATCATCCCCTTGGTAGCCTGGCACGAGCAGACAGGCTTATACCAAAGATAATGTGTAAAGTATTTGTAACCCAGACACACAGTAACAGTGAAAACACCACAAATGGACACTACACCAGTTTAGAAAAATAAAGTACCTTTATCTAAACCAAACAAGATCAAAATAACAAAAAACCAACATACATGTATCAAGTTATCACTTTTAGAATGGTTACTTCAAAAATAGAACTGTAAAAACAAAATAGCTCTACCTCGGTCTATTACGACGTTGTGACAGGCGCAAATCCAAAGCACGGTGCCAGAGTCACACTGACACCCAAAAAACAGTACCATAGAAGACAATGTCAACAGGTGATGTACGACATTGTGGAGGTGAGGCGTTGGTGCCAAGGCAAAGCTAGTTGCCTTCTGCCACTGGGAAGACGAGGCATAGAGTCCAGGACAGGGAAGTTATGCGACGTTGGCAGTGAGGCGCCGGTTCCTGTGAGGTGAGGCACTGCGATGTCGACGAGTTTGTGAAGTCACCCTCGTCGGTTATCGGCTATGCGATAATGTGATGCTGGAGCTGGCAGTGTCAATGCAAGAGCTGGTGTCAGGAAGGCTGTTAAATGCATGCATTGGCAGGCGTTGGAGCTGTGATGCAGGCCGGGCGGTGCCTCGTACACTTCACAAGCAGTGCCCCCAGCTTTGGTGCAGGTTGTGGCATTACTGGCGGCCTCAGAGTTGTTCTTCTTGCTTTGCAGCACCAGCCACACAATTCTAGGCCCCAGGAACTGGAATTGGCGCCCTTTTGAATACCAGAGTCCACAGAGGAGTCCATGTGCTGGTCAGTAGGTGCAGGTGAAGCCTTTGTGGCCCTGAGACTTCAAAACAGGAGGCAAGCACACACAAGCCCTTGGAGATTCATCTTCAAGCAGGTTCACAGCAAAGTTCCAGTCTTTGTCCTCTCTTTGGCAGAAGCAGCAGCTGCAGGCCAACCCAGCAAAGCAACACAGCAAAAGGGCAGTACTCCTCCTTACAGCTCTCCAGCTCTTCTCATTGGCAGAGGTTCCTCTTGAGTCCAGAAGTGATCTAATCCTCTGGGGTTTGGGGTTTAAAGTCCAATACATATACCCCCTTTTCTCTATGTTATCTTTGTGGCAAAGGTCCTGAGCCCCGTCCATAAAAGTTCTGTCCTCTCTGGTCCAGCTTCACTACAGGAGGTGGAGACAGCATTGTGCAAAAGAAGACAGCGCCTTTTCAAGTGCTAGTGAAACCCCTTCCACTCCTCTAAATGCAGACCAGGTTCATTCAGCCTAGCGATGAGTCACCCAGGAAAGGCAGGGCACACCCAAACTCCCCTTGTGACTGCCTAGAGTAACTGCATATCCCTAGCTCCTGTCACTCCAAACCCAGAGAGTGAATATACAAACAGGCAGAGGAACACAAAATGGTTAAACAAGAAAAGTCCCCCTTTCTAACACACAATTTAAAAAATATCTTTACCAAAAGATGCGCTATTACATTCGGAGTTCAGAGAGCCTAAACTCAATTTCTCCATCTTGTCCCAATGGAAAGTTATACGTGTAAGATGTTACAAAGCAGCTCCCATGTTAGCCTATGGGACAGAGATCCTTTCAATAGTGAGAAACAAAATTGGCAGTATTTCACTATCAGGACATGTAAAACACACCAGTACAAATCCTATGTTTCACATACATTGCACCCTGCCTATGGGGGTACCTTGAGCCTACCTGAGGGGTGCCTTACATGTAAGAAAATGAAAGGTTAAGGCCTTGCAAGTGGGCGTACTTGCCAGGTCGACATGGCAGTTTAAAACTGCAGGTGCAGGCACTACAATGGTAGGTCTGAGAGACATTTAAAGGGCTACTCTTGTGGGTGACTCAACCGGTCCTCCAAGCCCACTAGTAGCATTTGATTTACAGGCCCTTGAACACTCAGTGTACTTTACTAAGGACTTACCAGTAAATCAAATATGCCTATCATGCATAACGAATCAGAATCACAATGTACAAATGAGGCATATGCTCTTTAGAACTGACCAGCAGTGACATGTGCTCAGAGTTCTAAAGCCAACGAAAAATGGGTCAAAAACAGGAGGTCAAAAAGCAAAAGGTCTTGGGATATTCCGCTAAAATGCCAGGTCTCTAACAGTGTGCAATTATAAAATGTAAATGCAAAATTCCTGACTCAGGACTGTGTCTCCCTGATAACTATCTTTGTGGTACCCTAATGTGTTTCCCTATTTAATCCAATTCTATCAAAACCTAACCATAATTGTGTTAACTACGGCTCCATTAACGAATTGGCAAGTTCTAGATTTAGTGATGCTTTCAAATTAATTGATTAAATATATCCCTATATTTACAATAATGCGCCCATCTGTATCCTGAATCCTCCATGCATTTCAGACCCTGTTTGGTCCTTTGTCATAGGATGTCTTGTTAAAAGAAGAAGCAATGTTGCCAATTAAGTTTTTTATTTTTTTGTTAAATAATTTTTATTGAAGATAAAAAAAACCACAGGAGTAGAAATAAACAGTTATCCATTCTGGTATAGAAATAAGTATACAAGTATATATAACGAGTAATCTTAAAATAGATGAAGTATAGAATAAGGAGGTACAATCATTTATAATTCTTATACTAAAATTCCATAACAGTAAGCATGTAAAACAAGAATACATAATAAACAACCATAAGTCATATTTTACTGATCTAGATAATAACCTGTGGAAAAACTAGAGTGAATAAAATGTGAAGAGAAAACTAGTTAGTTTTTATAAAGAAAGAAGAAAAGAAAAAGAAGCAAAGAGAAAGAAAGATAGAGAAAGAAGAAAGAGAAGGAGGAAAGGAAAGGAAAAGAAAAGAGAAGGAAGAAAGAGGAGGATGTATGAAATATGAAATAATGATACATTGTAAAGATTAAGATGATAATGATAGAAATGTAGTGAAAGGTAACCATTATAAATCAGATTTAATTTGTAACTGAATTAGAGATTGAGGTACAGAAGCAATTCTATGTTCATCACATATTAAGTTCCACCAAAGTAAAAAAGATAGTTTAGAGTTATCTTTCCAGCAAGTTAAGATAACTTTGAAAGCCACAGCAAGAAATAGATCAAATAACATAGATTTGGCGTTGATTTGATCAAAATCAGGAGACATAGTACCTAGAAAAACATTGTGAATATTAAATTGAATCTTATACGAAAAAATCACCATACATTTTGACCATAAAGCTTTCCAAAAAGTATGCACCTTAGAACAATAAAATAATATGTGTATTAGAGCCTTCAGCATTAAGACATGACCAACAACTTGATGAGATAGAATTGTTGAATGTATGTAAAATGAGGGGAGTAAGAACAACTCTATTATAAATAAAGTATAAAGATTGCGTGATATTTGCAGCTTTGGAAGTTTTGAACAAATTTTGCCAGAACTTATCCCATTGAAATACAGATAATGTCTGGGATAAATCCTGTTCTCATTCCATTTCAACCTTTGACTTACTCCTTGTGCCATCAGGTGTAAATAAAATGCTATATATAAAGGAGGCACTAGGAATAGTATCAGTAGAAATTTGATATAAAGGAGTTTCAGGTGTGAAAGAAGTCGGAGTTGGGTGAGAGAGAAATTGCTGTACACAAGCCTGTAATATGGGAGCTAAAGTATTATACTGTTGAATACAGGAATCGGTTAAGTGAAAAGACTCTTGTAACTGATGGAAGGATAAGATCACATCATCAACAATCATTTGATTGACATAAAAAAGGCCCTTCTCTTTCTATTGTTTGTAGTAGAATGATTTGTGACGGAACTTAATATATTTATTAAACCATAATGAGGAAGCTAAAAAAGATTGATATTTGTCAAGTTTTTTAAAAGATAAGTGTATGCAAGAGGTATTGAGAATGTTTCAAAATTGGGTATCTAGAAATAAAAGTACAATTAGTCATATATGCAATATCCCGTATTGAGAAATCATTTAGCAATGAACATTCAACATTAATCCATGAAGGATTAGGTAAATCTTGATAATCTTTAGATAAAGCATAAAATTGAAGAATCCGAAAAGCATTATGGTACATTTCGAAATCAGGAAATCTTACACCTCCCTCGTTCTTGGGACAAGTCTATTTGGATATAGCAATATGTGCATGTTAATTATTACAAAGAAATTTAATACATAACGAATTGATCTGAGTAAAGTAATATTTAGGTATTTTAAATGGAAACATAGATAATAAAAACAGTATCTGGGGAACAATCATCAGTTTAATTGTATCAAGCCGGCCCCACATGATAAAAATAAAGGTGACCAAAGATTCAACAAATTAGTAATTTTAAGTTTAAAGGCAGTAAAATTATGGAGTAAGGTATCTCGAATGTTAGAGGAGAACCATGTGCTTAAATATTTTATTTTGTGAGGACACCATGTGAAGTTGGTTGAATCAAACATATATCTGTAACAGGAAGGATTTAAGGGTAAAATCTCAGTTTTAGAAAAACTTAATTTATAGCCTGATACCTTAGAACACACAGAGATCTCTTGTAGCAAAGGGGGTAAGGAGGACAAAGGGTTGGACATATAAATAAGAACATGGTCAGCATAAGCCGACAATATAATTTGATGAGATTTTATTTTAAAATCAGTAATGAGAGGATTACTTCTAATACATTCCAAAAAAGGTTCAAAGCACAACAAAAAAAAGCATTTGCAATGCAATAGGTCTCGCATTAGGAAAGTTTGAGCTATTGGTATTCTAAATGACAATTTGTTATTTATGCGTTGGTTTAAATAATAGCAAAATTATTAGCTTTGTCATTTACAATGCCAATAGTTATAACTTTCGCAAATGTGACATCTATAGAATTTGCAATGCAATATGTGTTGTATTTATGTGACTTAGATGTATTGATATTCCAAATAACAATGTCTTTTATTTATTTTTTAATAATTAATACTTAAATAAAAGTTATTGTAATTTAGAATGGCAATAGCTTAAACTTTTGTAAATAACTTTTGTGAAGATTATGTTCAGTGCATTTTATTGTGACGAAAATCCAAGAACAGAAGTGAAATATGAACATCTTTTTGTGACATTTGTAATAAAGCTTGCAACATTGAGAGAACATATTTGAACCAGTTGTTGTTGAATGGTTGCACAGATTGATGCTGTGGTGGTGCTGAGTGATGTTGTGGTGGCGATGAGTGATACTGTGGTAGTGCATAGTGATGTTGTGGTACCCCTGAGTGATGTTGTGGTGGTGCTGCGTGATGCTGTGGTGATGCGATAGATAGAGTGAGTGCGATAGATCGAGTGAGGGCAATAGATATATAGAGTGAGGGCGATAGATAGATAGATAGATAGATAGATAGATAGAGTGAGGGCGAGAGATAGATAGATAGATAGATAGATAGATAGATAGATAGATAGATAGATAGATAGAGTGAAGGCAATAGATAGATAGATATATAGATAGATAGATAGATAGATAGATAGATAGATAGATAGATAGAGTGAAGGCAATAGATAGATAGATAGATAGATAGATAGATAGATAGATAGATAGATAGATAGATAGATAGATAGATAGATAGATAGATAGATAGATAGATAGATAGAAAGATAGTTAGATAGAGTGAGGGCGATAGATAGATAGATAGAGTGAGGGCGATAGATAGACAGTGTAATTATGTGGCATGTAATTATGTGGCACTGAGTGGTATTTGGAGTGTATGTTGCATTGAGCGCAGTGTAATTATGTGGCGTGTAATTATGTGGCACTGAGTGGTATTTAGAGTGTATGTTGCGTTAGGCGCAGTGTAATTATGTGGCGTGTAATTATGTGGCACTGAGTGGTATTTTTAGTGTATGTTGCGTTGAGTGCAGTGTAAATATGTAGCATATAATTATGTGGCACTGAGTGGTATTTGGAGTGTATGTTGCATTGAGTGCAGTGTAATTATGTGGTGTTTAATTATGTGGCACTGAGTGGTATTTGGAGTGCATGTTGCATTCAGTGCAGTGTTAATATATGTGGCGTGTAATCATGTGGCACTGAGTGGTATTTGGAGTGTATATTGCATTGAGTGCAGTGTAATTATGTGTCACTGAGTGGTATGTGAAGTGTATGTTGCGTTGAGCGCAGTGTAATTTTGTAGCATATAATTATGTGGCACTGAGTGGTATTATGAAGAGTGTATGTTGTATTCAGTTGAGTGTAATTGTGTGACGTGTAATTGTGTGGCACTGAGTGGTATTGTTTGGAGTGTAAATTGCATTGTAACTATGTAGCATATAATTATGTGGCACTGAGTGGTATTGTGTGGGTGTGTGTGTTGCATTCAGTAGAGTGTAATTATGTGGTGTGAAATTATTTGGCACTGAGTGGTATTTGGAGTGTATGTGCGTTGAGCACAGTGTAATTATGTAGGATATAATTATGTGGCACCGAGTGGTATTGTGTGGAGTGTATGTTGTATTCAGTAAAGTGTAATTGTATGGCGTGTTATTATGTGGCACCAAGTGGTATTGTTTGGAGTGTATGTTGCATTGATTGTAGTGTAATTATGTAGCATATAATTATGTGGCACTGGTGATATTTGGAGTGTATGTTGCATTCAGTGCAGTGTAATTATGTGGCGTGTAATTATGTGGCACTGGGTGCTATTTGAAGTGTATGTTGCATTGAGCGCAGTGTAATTATGTGGCGTGTAATTATGTGGCACTGAGTGGTATTTGGAGTGTATGTTGTATTGAATGCAGTGTAACTATGTGGAGTGTAATTATGTGGCAATGAGTGGTATTTGGTGTGTATGTTGCATTGAGCGCAGTGTAATTATGTGGCGTGTAATTATGTGGCACTGAGTGGTATTTGGAGTGTATGTTGTATTCAGTGTAATGTAATTATGTGGAGTGTAATTATGTGGCAATGAATGGTATTTGGAGTGTATGTTGCATTGAGTGCAGTTTCATTCTGTGGCGTGTAATTATGTTGCACTGAGTGGTATTTGGAGTGTATGTTGCATTGAGTGCAGTGTAATTATGTGGCGTGTAATTATGTGGCACTGAGTGGTATTTGGAGTTTATGTCGCATTGAGTGCAGTGTAATTATGTGGCGTGTAATTATGTGGCACTGAGTGGTATTTGGAGTTTATGTTGCATTGAGCGCAGTGTAAATATGTAGCATATAATTATGTGGAACTGAGTGGTATTGTCTGGAGTGTATGTTGTATTCAGTAGAGTGTAATTATGTGGGGTGTAATTATGTGGCACTGAGTGTTATTGTTTGGAGTGTATGTTGGAGTGTATGTTGCATTGAGCGCAGTGTAATTATGTGGTGTGTAATTATGTGGCACTGAGTGGTATTTGGAGGGTATGTTGCATTGAGTGCAGTGTAATTATGTGGTGGGTAAATATGTGGCACTGAGTGGTATTTGAAGTGTATGCTGCATTGAGTGCAGTGTAATTATGTGGTGTGTAATTGAGTGGTATTTGCAGTGTATGTTGCATTGAGTTCAGTGTAATTATGTGGCGGTTAATTATGTGGCACTGAGTGGTATTTGGAGTGTACTTTGCATTGAGTGCAGTGTAAATATGTGGTGTGTAATTACGTGGCACTGAGTAGTATTTGGAGTGTATGTCACATTGAGTTTAGTGTAATTATGTGGCGTGTAGTTATGTGGCACTAAGTGGTATTTGGAGTGTATGTTGCATTGAGCGCAGTGTAAATATGTAGCATATAATTATGTGGAACTGAGTGGTATTGTCTGGAGTGTATGTTGTATTCAGTAGAGTGTAGTTATGTGGAGTGTAATTATGTGGCACTGAGTGGTATTGTTTGGAGTGTATGTTGCATTGAGTGCAGTGTTATTATGTAGCACATAATTATGTGGGACTGAGTGGTATTGTGTAGAGTGTGTGTTACATTCAGTAGAGTGTAATTATGTGGCACTGAGTGGTATTTGGAGTGTAGGTTGCATTGAGTGCAGTGTAATTATGTGGCGTGTAATTATGTGGCACTGAGTGGTATTTGGATTGTATGTTGCATGGAGTGCCGTGTAATTATGTGGCACTGAGTGGTATTTGGAGTGTAGTTTGCATTGAGTGCAGTGTAATTATGTGGCGTGTAATTATGTGGCACTGAGTGGTATTTTGATTGTATGTTGCATTGAGTGCAGTGTAATTATGTGGAGTTTAATTATGTGGCAATGAGTGGTATTTGGAGTGATGTTGCATTGAGTGCAGTGTAATTATGTGACACTGAGTGGCATTGTTTGGAGTGTAAGTTGCATTGTAATTATGTAGTATATAATTATGTGGCACTGAGTGGTATTGTGTGGAGTGTGTGTTGCATTCAGTATAGTGTAATTATGTTGCATTTAATTATGTGGCACTGAGTGGTATTTGGAGTGTATGTTGCATTGAGTGCAGTGTTAATATATGTGGCGTGTAATCATGTGGCACTGAGTGGTATTTGGAGTGTATATTGCATAGAGTGCAGTGTAATTATGTGGCGTGTAATTATGTGTCACTGAGTGGTATGTGGAGTGTATGTTGCGTTGAGCGCAGTGTAATTTTGTAGCATATAATTATGTGGCACTGAGTGGTATAATGAGGAGTGTATGTCGTATTCAGTAGAGTGTAATTGTGTGACGTGTAATTATGTGGCACTGAGTGGTATTGTGTGGAGTGTTTGTTGCATTCAGTAGAGTGTAATTATGTGGTGTGTAATTATTTGGCACTGAGTGGTATTTGGAGTGTATGTTGCGTTGAGCGCAGTGTAATTATGTAGCATATAATTATGTGGCACCGAGTGGTATTGTGTGGAGTGTATGTTGTATTCAGTAGAGTGTAATTGTGTGGCGTGTTATTATGTGGCACCGAGTGGTATTGTTTGGAGTGTATGTTGCATTGATTGTAGTGTAATTATGTAGCATATAATTATGTGGCACTGGTGATATTTGGAGTGTATGTTGCATTCAGTGCAGTGTAAATATGTGGCATGAAATTATGTGGCACTGGGTGCTATTTTAAGTGTATGTTGCGTTGAGCGCAGTGTAATTATGTGGCGTGTAATTATGTGGCGTGTAATTATGTGGCACTGAGTGGTATTTGGAGTGTATGTTGTATTGAATGCAGTGTAACTATGTGGAGTGTAATTATGTGGCAATGAGTGGTATTTGGAGTGTATGTTGCATTGAGCGCAGAGTAATTATGTGGCACTGAGTGGTATTTGGAGTGTATATTTTATTCAGTGCAATCTAATTATGTGGAGTGTAATTATGTGGCAATGAATGGTATTTGGAGTGTATGTTGCATTGAGTGCAGTTTCATTCTGTGGCGTCTAATTATGTGGCACTGAGTGGTATTTGGAGTGTATGTTGCATTGAGTGCAGTGTAATTATGTGGCATGTAATTATGTGTCACTGAGTGGTATTTGGAGTTTATGTCGCATTGAGTGCAGTGTAATTATGTGGCGTGTAATTATGTGTCACTGAGTGGTATTTGGAGTTTATGTCGCACTGAGTGCAGTGTAATTATGTGGCGTGTAATTATGTGGCACTGAGTGGTATTTGGAGTGTATGTTGCGTTGAGCACAGTGTAAATATGTAGCATATAATTATGTGGAACTGAGTAGTATTGTCTGGAGTGTATGTTGTATTCAGTAGAGTGTAATTATGTGGGGTGTAATTATGTGGCACTGAGTGTTATTGTTTGGAGTGTATGTTGCATTGAGTGCAGTGTAATTATGTGGCGTGTAATTATGTGGCACTGAGTGGTATTTGGAGGGTATGTTGCATTGAGTGCAGTGTAATTATGTGGTGGGTAAATATGTGGCACTGAGTGGTATTTGAAGTGTATGTTGCATTGAGTGCAGTGTAATTATGTGGTGTGTAATTATGTGGCACTGAGTGGTATTTGGAGTGTATGTTGCATTGAGTGCAGTGTAATTATGTGGCGGTTAATTATGTGGCACTGAGTGGTATTTGGAGTGTATGTTGCATTGAGTGCAGTGTAAATATGTGGTGTGTAATTATGTGGCACTGAGTGGTATTTGGAATGTATGTCGCATTGAGTTTAGTGTAATTATGTGGCGTGTAATTATGTGGCACTAAGTGGTATTTGGAGTGTATGTTGCATTGAGCACAGTGTAAATATGTAGCATATAATTATGTGGAACTGAGTGGTATTGTCTGGAGTGTATGTTGTATTCAGTAGAGTGTAGTTATGTGGAGTGTAATTATGTGGCAACGAGTGGTATTGTTTGGAGTGTATGTTGCATTGAGTGCAGTGTAATTATGCAGCATATAATTATGTGGGACTGAGTGGTATTGTGTAGAGTGTGTGTTACATTCAGTAGAGTGTAATTATGTGGAGTGTAATTATGTGGCACCGAGTGGTATTCGGAGTGTAGGTTGCATTGAGTGCTGTGTAATTATGTGGCACTGAGTTGTATTTGGATTGTATGTTGCATGGAGTGCCATGTAATTATGTGGCACTGAGTGGTATTTGGAGTGTAGGTTGCATTGAGTGCAGTGTAATTATGTGGTGTGTAATTATGTGGCACTGAGTGGTATTTGGATTGTATGTTGCATTGAGTGCAGTGTAATTATGTGGAGTTTAATTATGTGGCAATGAGTGGTATTTGGAGTGATGTTGCATTGAGTGCAGTGTAATTATGTGGCACTGAGTGGCATTGTTTGGAGTGTAAGTTGCATTGTAATTATGTAGTATATGATTATGTGGAACTGAGTGGTATTGTGTGGAGTGTGTGTTGCATTCAGTATAGTGTAATTATGGGGTGTGTAATTATGTGGCACTGAGTGGTATTTGGAGTGTATGTTGCGTTGAGCTCAGTGTAATTATGTAGCTTATAATTATGTGGCACTGTTTGGTACTGTGTAGAGTGAAGTAGAGTGTAATTGTGTGTGAGGGTGCAGAGTGTGTGAGGGTGAAGTGTGTGTGAGGGTGCGGAGTGTGTGAGGGTGCAGAGTGTGTGAGGGTGTGGAGTGTTTGAGGGTGCAGAGTGTGTGAGGGTGCACAGTCTATGAGGGTGCACAGTGTCACATTTCTGTTTCCCAAGTGTGAAAGTCAAAATGGAGACACACATCGGCACTCATAGTAGCACCTGGGTAAAGTGTTGTAGTAATAATGTTTGGACATGACGATGGCTTACGGCAAAAACAAAGGGCATAGCTTAAAAGACGTAAGCTCAAAATCAGTGTTTAGCGTAGTGTACCGCACAAGTGATATTTTGCTGCTGCTGTTAGTACCAGACATATAACCGAACTAACATTACATCTACAAAAAGCCTTAACTATTGGCTTTATGAACGTTAAAGACCCAAGAGCCCAATAGGCACACTTCTGAGCACCTGCTTGCACCTGGCCCAGGTAAAGCCCCAAGTAAAGGGTAGTCAGACCCCCCAGGATATTGCGGCATGGATTAGCAAATTTAGCGACACAAATATGGAAATTTAGCGGCACAAATATGGAAATTTAGCGGCATTTTTGCGGCACTGTATTTAACTCAATCATCAATTTTCAATGTTAAAACAATGGAAACGGTTTAGCAGAGTATTCCACTTTAGGGGAAGAGCCGCGGCTGATCTTATCAGTGCCTGGATGTTTTGTAGTCAACCCTGATTTTTTAAGAGTGTATGTGCATTTTCTGAATAATCCTTGAAATTCGAAAGGGTTACAGAACAATATGTCATGGACATGCATGGTTTGCACTCTATCTATTGCGTTTTGACCACTATGGCTCGAAATACTGCATTAGTATTTTGCACACCCGTCATTAAAAAAAAAAAAAAAAATTTCTTTTTCTGCGTTTTTTTATATAGCGCGAACTTGACCGGAAAGTATTTGGTATCAGATTCATTACATGAACACCAGTTGCGTTACACAAGGACACATTTATTTTTGTTATGCAAGGGGAGATTAATTGATTTGCCAAGAATTACAGGATGTTGAGTAAGCATGGGCGGAAAATCCGTTTCGCTCGCGGATTTTGCGGATTTTCGGTAAATTCGCAATCCGCGAGATTCGCGAATCTCCCGCAAAATCCGCAAATCTGCGAGCAGCAGATTTTATGGCTTGCTCGCAATGTTCGCGTGAGTTCGCGGCTTCCCAGTACAACTTCGCGCCCCGCGAATAAGCGCTAAATTGCAGAAATACGATCTTAGCAAAACTGAAACTACTTACAGGTTCAAAAGTTCAGGCTCATCATTAGTAGCCATTTCCTGTAGTGCTTCCTGAGGGGCCCCTCCAGAGTTCAGTTGCCAGTTGCAACTATTATGTGACCCTGCTCTGAACCTCAGAATAGTTACACATATGCCACAAAGGTCCTGAATTACAGCTAAGGGAGACAAGCAGGAGCCAGGCTGGAAGTTCAAATCCATTAATCAGCCCCTAATTCATTATTGTCAGTTGGGGCAGGGCAGGTGTTGTAACTAATTTTGCAACAATGAAAGCACTTAGCAAGTGCAAAAGATCACTAACCAGGAAGCACTAAGGAAGCAGGTGCCAGCTAAAAAAATATTCTGTGACACATTAATCAGCCCCAAATTAATTCAGGTCACTTGAGGCAGGGAAGGTGTGCTTTGCTTTGCCACAATAATGTACACTGACTGGACAACCAGAGGGTGCTGTGATGAAACAGAGGGTGGCATGGGTGGGCCAGAGGGTGGCATGAGTAGTCAGAGAGTGGCAGTGGTGACAGAGAGTGGCAGTGATGAAGAAGAGTGTCTCAAACAGGCTGGACACGTAGAAATAACAAGTTCGCGAAACTTGCGACCCGACAGGTAAGTTCGCGTTTGCGAAATTGTACAAAACCCTCGCGAACTGGCAGAAACCCGCGCGAACACAAAAAAAAAATAAAATCCGCAAATTCGCGAGAATTCGCGGTTTTTGCGGATTGCGAGTTCGCAAATCCGCAAAATTCGCGAACGCGAGTTTCGCAAAATTCGCCCATGCTTAATGTTGAGCATCATTGCAGAGTCTCGAATCTGGTTCTCCAGATTTGAGGTCGACCCCCTGGCTGTTGAGGGTATTGGTAATTCCAGGAATGCTGTGGTATTCCAATTGAAACCTCAGAGTCTCCTTAGAAATGGGTGATGGAAAAGGAATCGCTTACTTCACCTGATTACCATGGTGAGTCTGCAATCTGGGACATTTTCCATCCGCACATTTTTTCACCTTTTAGTTGGTGTAAAGTCAAGCTGGAAACAACAGGGAACGTGGTATTCCTTAACCCAGATTCAGTTGGTATCTCCTGCATTCCACATGAATCAAGGATGCCTTTTTTTTGGAAGTTTAATATAGGTATTGGAGTGCTTTTTCGAGATGGGGGCCTAAGGGTAGAAAGCATACATATGTTACGAGTTAGCTGATTTGGTATAGTTGGTTGGTATGTGCTAATTGTCATTTTGACAATGCAATGTTATAAATAAATCAGAGATGTGCTCGGTTCTTTTTGCCATTGGAATAAAAACTGCTACTTGGTTCAAGTGCTTAATATAGGACATGGGAGTGTTTACGTTAGGCTGAATCATTACATTTTGTTTTCCAAACCGACACGGGCACCAGTCAAGTAACCGACCCGCCTGTCAAAGGCTTGTTTAGTCATCTTTCCAAAGCCGTAGTGAGTGCTAAAAGATTAAAGTGTCCCAGACACATTCAGGCGGGCAACTACAGCCACATTTCAAGGAGGGCTGTAAAATATTTCGGGGGGGGGGCGTTATTTCTTCCAACCAGGGACAAAGTGGTTAGAAGGTGTGAACACACAACAGCCTCATTTACAACTAAATGGTCTTTTAAAGACCTGTTGAGTACTCGGGTGCGGCCGCAATTAGGTGCTTGCCAGCCCGCAAAGCTGTCTCTGCTCGGGCTGACAGACACGACGTGGGGGGGGGGGACTTCTACTTCTGTGCCGTAACAGTGATCTTTTAGCACAGTATGCAGCTATAATACCATACGGCCGCACAGAGCAGTTTCAAGGGGTGACGTAGGCAAGTACAGTCAAAACAATGGCATAATTGTTGTAATGCCTACCGGGAGACTCTTTTTCGCGGCCAGTTTGTTAAATATCGCGGCCGTCGCGCTTGCCTGCAGATTTTGCGATTTTTTTCGTGAATCGCGAAATCGCGATATGCTGGAGGGTCTGGGTAGTGCTACTAATGTTTAAACATATAGCGTGAAATAAAAGCAAAAGCAAATGTTGGATCTACTGTGAAAAACGAGTTGTATTAAAACTTTACTTTCACGGTACACGTATAAGTCGGTAAATACAATGCCCCAAATAAAGCTATGTTTGGTCAACGAAATGCAGACAGAAAGTTTGCTAAAGTGTGATGTTCTAGTGACAAATACTGCACTTAGGGAAGGAATGCAGGAGACGCTAATTAAAAGCAACAAACACTAGCAAAACAGATTGTAATCTATTTAGGGGCTGCATCTGTAGGATGCTAATTAACCACAGAAGGATGCTAAACTTGTGCTCACACCTAGGCATGAAAGTAAAAGTAACCAAGCTCCCTGCATTGCATGGCGGGGGAGCGGATTTCTTTGAAGTCTATTGCTGAGGCTGTGTGCTATGTGCACGCCCGCGGCTCACATGCACTGTAGGCAATCCGCCTTTAGGTGCATTTTTGAGAGCCCTTACTTTATATCTCGCCAAGCATCCCTAACGGGATTGCTTAGGCAAGACCTAAAAAGTAACAGGGAAAGGGGACAACCCTGAAGAGTACCTCTTTGGAGAGAAAAATATGGAGAGAAAAGACCATTAATAAGAACACAAGCTTTTGGATTTGTATATAATAATTTGACATATGAGATAAACTTTGGACCAAATCCAAACCGTTTTAGTGTATGAATCATGAAATCCCAATTAATTCGATCGAAGGCTTCATCTGCATCCAGGGTTAGCACTGCTAATGGCGAGGGATATTTTTTACTAAGAGCCAGAATATTGGAAAACATTCTAGCATTATCAGAAGCCAGGCACCCCTTAACAAAGCCAGCCTGATCTGGGTTAATGATTAGGGCTCCCTGTTTTTCGTTTTTACAGATTTTTACAGATAAATACAGACAGAAAACATGTATTTTCTTGTCTGTATTCATTTTTAAATGTGGATACAAATGGAAAATAGGTTGCTTTTTCAGTAATTCTAAATATTGTCTACCATGCCTGCCAGGCCAATAGCTGTATGGATTGATGGGTAAAAGGGTTAAAAAAAGTAAGGAATTTTGGTAATGAGGCTTTACCAACCGGAGATATGCACAAGGTTGATACTGAAATGTGCATATTTTCATATACGTGCATTGATTTTTCTTCTGCGTGTGTTCACAGAATTGAAACTTGGCAGACATTTAAGTATGAGTGCATATTTATTGGTTAAATAAATGTGGAAATATACTGATTTACGCTTCATTTTTCCATAAAACCCAAAATAAATTTGGATAAATACAGATACAATTAGCAAAAAATAAATATGGATAAATACAGACGGAAATGTCCAAAAAAAAAATACAATGAAACCGGGAGCCCTATTTTTGATATATGGTATAACTTTCTCTAAACAAGATGCAAGGATTTTTGCAAAAATGTTACAATCATAATTGATTATGGAAATAGGACGAACATTTTTGCAAAAGGATGGGTCTTTATCTGGCATAGGGATTACAATAAGGGCTTCCAAAAAAGAGCCACAGGCCTTAGAGTTGGAGATGAAAGAGTTAAAAAGTTCTAATAATTTAGGGGTAAAAATGGAGGAGAAGGCAACAAATAATTCAACTGAAAAGCCATCAGGGCTGGGGGCCTTTGCTTTTTTCAAGGATTTGGGAGCATCAGATAATTCGTGAACAGAAATATCCTCTTCAAGCTGTCTGAAAATATCTGAGGAGGTTTTAGGTTTGGGAATAACTCTGAAAAAGAGGTAAAGTCTTCTTCAGAGGGATTAGTAGTTTCTGTATATAATAGATTGTAATTTGATTGGAATGTAGTAATAATATCAGAGTCAGTTGATAGGAGTGAGTAATTCAATTCGGAGTGAATAGGTCCGATAGTTTTACGTTCTGATTTTATTTTTCAATAATTTGCTAACATTTTTCCTGCTTTGTTTTGACCTCCATGATACTTTGATTTAATCTTAAGGAGGATGTTACAAGCATCTTTAGTAACTATTTTATTTAGGGTGGATTTAGCTTTAATTAATTCTTGTAGAGAAGATGGGGATTTGGATGAGCAATACTTGTGTTCTAATGTTTTGATAAGAGTTAGCGTTTCCTTAAATGTAGCCTTTATTAAAAAAAAAATATTTGAAGAGTATGCCATAGTAAAGGCTCGAAAGGATGCTTTAAAAGCATCCCAATTGTTGTGTAATGATGTTTCTGATGAATTATTGAATACAAAATATTCCTTAATAAAGGATGTCGCTTCTGATATAAAAGTACGATCTGATAAAAGGTGGTTATTAAAACGCCAACAACCTTGTTTACAGGTAGAGACAGACAGGTCAATAGAGGTAGAAACAGGAGCATGGTCAGAAAATAAAATAAAACCAATTGCAGATGTTTGGAGACAAGGTAACAGCGATTTGGAAATTAAATTATAATTAATGCGAGATCTAGTATGGTGTACAGGAGAGTAAAAAGTAAACTCTGTGGTATCTGGATTACACGTTTTCCATGAATCAAATAGGAGACGGGAGGAAATGAATGATTAAAATGATTTTTGAGTTTTATCTGATTTAAATTTGCATTTAGATTGTCTGTCTGAGAATGGCTCTAACCAGTGGTTAAAATCACCAGCAACCACAATGTTAGAATTGGATACAGATAATAATTTCAATGTTATATATTGCCAGAATTCTGGATTTCGTTTTACAGGACCATAAATATTAAAGAAGGTCATTTGTCTTTTATTAATGATAACATCAGCCATTACCTAACGACCTAGGGGATCACAATCTGATGAGAGAATCTGTGCATTGGTAAATTTATGAAACAATATAGCAACACCACCATAACGATCAATAGCAGGAGAAAAAACAATTTGATTGACCCATTGGCGCTTAAGTTTAAGAGATTCTTTGTCATTACAATGGGCTTCCTGTAAAAAGGCCACCTGAGTGTTAAGTTTAGCTAAATGAGACAATACCTTTTGATGTTTGACAGGATGACCAAGACCACGAACATTCCACGAGATCACATTAACCATGACGTTGGAGTAAGGGGGTACAGGAGGGAACAGGTACACAAAAAGGAAAAAACTGAAAAATATTGTCAATATATAATAAGAAAGACATATTATTAAAAGAGAAGTAGTTGTCAAAAAGCAAGTTTAAGAATGAGAGAAAATGTGACGTATTGTTAAAAGTCAAACAGTTACCAAAAGAAAAGATTAAAAGTGATATATAACAAGAAAAGTAAAGAAGAAGAAGGGAGAAAGATGAGAAAAGAAACAGAAAAGAAAAGCAAGCAAACAGATCAAGGAATAACATCCAGATCTGTACAAAGAAAAGAAGTCGAGAGAGGAAAAGCATAGTGACGCCAGAGGACTCGGACCTCAGAAATAAATACGAAAAAGACGAGAAAAGAAGAACCTCATGAATATGGGGAAAAACAAAACATCTGAGAACAATGAGTAAGCATGCATGGTGAATTCAAAGTGACACTTCTAACAAAGAGAAAAATCAAACATTAGTATATATTCCATTCGATGAAAGATCATGAAGATAAAGTTTACGTTTTTCTGGATCATCAAATGAACGCGACCGACCATTATGTGTAATCTTGCAGAGACATGGATGGAGTATTCCATACTGGATATTAGGATGTCTCATCTGAGGATGTAATGCAAGAAATTCTTTGTGACATGTGTTTTTTTTGCATTGGAGATATCCTGAGAGATGAAGAGATTATGACTAGACCAAATGAGACGACGTTTAAGTCTTACAGCCTTCAAAACCTGCATTAGTTCAGTAAATTCAAGAAAGAGCATTATGATGCCACGCAGTTTAGTAGCATTAGGGTTTAGACGTCCCAGATGATGAGCTCTTTGTATGTTGAGAGGATTTGTTGAAGCTTGAAAATCTAGGAGTTCTGGAAGGAGCTTTTGTAGAAATGATACCATGTCAGGACCTTCAATGTTTTCCGGCAGACCATATAGGCGTAAATTATTTCTTCCACTTTGATTTCCAATGTCCTCCGTATGAATTTTTAGCTTGTGAATTTCCTGTTCTAATAAAGGTATCTTAGTAGATACATCCTGTAAGTCGCTAACACCGAGTTCTAATTCCAGTACCTTGCCTTCCATTACAATCCATCTTTTTTCAATCTGTTTCAGTTTTTCGTTTGTCGCAGACATAAAGGGTTGGAGACCACGAACTTCATCTAATATAGAGTCAAAAACAGGATTCTGAGACGAGTGAATAGGAGAAGGTGGGTCATTTTTATGTCTTTTTGGTTTTGTACCAGATACAGAGGATCCAGCAGAGTGAATATCATTAGCCATAGTAAAATGTTAAGGAAATCACCAAGAAGTTACAGTAAAGATAAGATATATGCAACAAGTGCTGTAGAAAGACCAAAAAGTAGTATGGTATAATGACAGTCTATTCAAAGTTAGATGAGGAATAAAAAGATCCTCCAAACTGCAAGAATAACCAATGAAGTTTAATTAAGGTTCCTTAGAAGAACAAACGTTGGCTCTGTTTGATAGGAAGGCTGCTCCATTTCCTCAGTATATTGGTAACATCAAGAAAAGAGCCGTATATAATCAATTTGTACAGAGCCAATAAATGTCCATTTCAGCTAGGCAATATGAGGAAAAAGGTGAAAATTCCATGATGGCTCGCATTATCTTATTATAGGTACATCTTGTGGCACAGTGTACATACACTGTACACTTGAATACAGCTATTTGTGCCTGCTCTGAGTACTAATTAGATGCGACCTGTTAGTAACATGAACACCGACTCAATTAATGCCTTTGGTAGTGTATTAGGTTATTGCAAACACCAGCAATATATATACAGATTCCTCACAGCAAGCAGTGACAAAGAATTCTTAAATGATGCCTTCTGTGTGATTAAAAAGCAGTATCTCTTGGAGCGTGTGGTTTCTGTGATGTTAGTATGTTATTTCCAACAACAGGAGCGGCAAAACTTGGTAATTTAAATATATGCGAGGGCAGCGACCTGAAAAGGCGGCAGCTCGCGTGATGATAGGATAAAATTACAGCGTTTTAAAAGTTGGGGAGAAAACGCGCTTCTGAGCATTTCAAACAATCAATGTCTCTTGTAGAAAGCAAAAACAAATGACAGGATGTGGTGACTGTGAAGATATACCATGTTTAGATTCAGGAGCGGCAGAGCTTGGTATTTGTGGAAGACAAGAGCGCAGCGACCTAAAATGGTGGCCGCTCGCGTCTTTGAGATGAGGAAATCACCACGAGTCATGAACGTCTTGAGAAGGGCAAACATCTCTTCAGAAAGAGGTCTCCAAACTCAATGCATCTTCTGCCAAAGAAGTCTGTCACTCCACACCAGAAAAACCGGGAAAGAGGCTTGAAAAGAATTCCAGAGTCCTGCGATGCGGCAGAGCTCTCACAGGGTCCGCCATTTCACCTTGGCATGCAAGCCATGCCCCGCCAATTAAGTATTGACTAACTTATCATACAATTCTTACATAAATGGTGTCAATATGCTGCATAACATTATATCAAATTTGTGCACATTAGAATTATCTGTAAATATGAATTTTCAAGGTAAAGAGATTCAAATCAACAGACAAAGGCATCAATCCATACGAAAATCATATTTCTGACACAACACCTTTAACTATTACAAATATCAGCTGCTGGTTTAATGGACATGATTAGAACATCATCGTTCTAAAAGAATGCCTTTAAATACATCAGCTATAGCTCAATCAATTAATTTGATCAACGGTTGATATAGACCTCTACAGAGGTCAACCACAAAATACTTAATGATTTTAAAAATGCTGAAAATGTTTGATAGGCCCAACTCTAATCTAAGAGCTTGAACAGGGACATGAGGCACTCAGACAAAAACATTTACGTATAATTTTGCTATCATATAAATCTAAAAATGTCCAACAAGATATAGAGAAATGTTCAAGTGCATGGGAGAGTGTAGTGAGAATCTTTAGTTTATAAATATTTAACAAATTATTAAAATGTCTTTTTCCGATTGAGCTATAAAGGTTTTGCAAGGCCTGACACTGGGGTAGAGCTTCTTTCCAAAAACTAGAACAGGTTGAAGTGTGGGAGAGATTAGAGGATCAAGTTCTGGCCAAATAAACATAACCGTCACCGACCTCTAGTTTTTCTCGACCCATAAAACAGCTGAATTTGCTCCCTCTATTGCAGCCCCAAAAAGCTATCACCTTTGTTTTCCCTACATTTACTTTCCGATCATGTTTATTTGCATAACTCTTCAATTCAGATTTCTTTGTAACCTTACAGACGTCAAGTCAAACAGAATAATATTGTCAGCACACATAAAAGTATGTAATGGGAAATTCCCTAGTCTAGGGGGAAAACTGAGTAAATTGTTTGGGAAAGTCAGCCATATAAATTGAAAACAGCAGAGGGGCTAATAAACAATCCTGCTTCAACCCACTTTGGGTAGAGTTGTCAGGGGATAAACCTTTTGGATCCCCCTCATAACACTTTGCACCACGTTAATGAATGGAGGGCAATACTTAACCTAAGCAAGTTAGAGGGAAACAGCTGGTGCGACAATTTTTGCTATAATGTTAGTCTATCCACTAAATCAAATGCCGTTAGAGAAATCAATAAATGTGTTATAGTCTGCTGCTTATTCTCTACATATATGCCCAGCACAGACTGTAATACCGCTATATTGTCTTCACTGATCGATTGGCTCTAAAGCCTGACTGAGCCAACAGAATAATACTCACTCCTCTGCCCAGGATTCTAGATCTAATACTTTTAAGGGGAAACAACCTTTACAACCCAACTTTTACAACGCACTACCATTACAACAAAACTTTTACAACAGAACATCCATTACACTGCATGCCATTACAACGCAACCATTACAACGCATGACACTACAACGCATACCACTACAACGCATGTCATTACAACGCAGTCATTACAACGCATACCATTACAACACATACCATTACAACACATAGTACCTTTACACTATCCAACACTTACCCTACTGTTGCACCCCCTGGAGTTAGAATAGTAATTTTAACCCCTACACTATCCAACACTTACCCTACTGTTGCACCCCCTGGAGTTAGAATAGTAATTTTTACCCCCACACTATCCAACACTTACCCTACTGTTGCACCCCCCTGGAGTTAGAATAGTAATTTTTACCCCTACACTATCCAATACTTACCATACATGTAATGTAATGTTATGCGTTGTAATGGTATGCGTTGTAAAGGTAGTATGCGTTGTAATGGAATGCGTCACAAAGGTAGTTTTTAAAAATTAGTTGTAATGGCATTCGTTGTAATAGCATGCGTTGTAATGGAATGCGTTGTACTAGAAGTTGTGTTGTAAAAAATGCGTTGTAAAGGTATGCGTTGTAAAAGTATGCATTGTAACTTCGCATAGATCTGTGATAACAGCATGATAAAGTGTGAGAGCACTCTGGATTCTTTTCTTCCCTACCCTGTTTTGGTTTATTCCAGCACATCGTCTCTGCCCCATATTTCTTAGGGGTAGTAGCCAATATATGTATGTGTGTTTGTATATTTAGTAACAGAACTAAGGACCGCTATTACTTACTTTCTGTTAAATCTTTTTTAGATCCTCTTTTAAGCATGAACACCTACACAATGCCCACTAACTTTACACAATAGAGGGCAACACTCTAAGATATGTGTTTGGTTGTGGCACATTTGCTTGTTTTGTAAATATTAATTAGGAGAAAAGTAAGATATCTCCAGGGGCTTATGTAGAAATTGTAGACTAATATTCTTCTCCATTACCATTACAGATTCCCCCCCCTCTCCCTTCCACCCGTTATCTATACTAATATAATAAAGAGAGAGCCCAAACATTTGAGGCGGGTAATCTCAGGAACCACAGCACCAATCACAACACTCAATACAGCGTTGGAAAGGGCAGTTGCAGCAGAAGGACATAGGCTATGCAGACGCCCACCATATACATTTAAAAGGTAAAAGAACCGTCCTAGCAAAGTAGTTCCTTGTGGGTGTTGTGCTGTGGGAGTGTGCTGGGGACGTGACAAACGCTGGGGGCGTGTGGTACGTTCCGCCCTTCATGCCATATCTCATATCGTGTGCTGTGGGCGTGTGCTGGGGGCTTTGGACGTGGGCGTGGTGTGGGATTACGGAAAAAAAAGCGAGTGTTGTGCCCAATATTTCATTGTTTTTTCTTCCCAGGTTCTGTACATTCCAGCTCCGGGTGTGCTTGCCCCGCGCTCCCAGTGATGTGCACCTGCTTTACTGTAAGGAGGTCAGGCATGGCGCTATTCCATGGCTTTTATAAGGTGTTTTTTTAAGGGGCGTGGCCTCACATCAGTGGGCGTGGCCTGAGTGGTGATGGCGGCGAAGGATTTCCCAACCCGCGGTAGCACTTACGTCTGCTGCGCGGGAGTATTCAAGGCGCTGTTGTTAGTGGGGAAGTGCCAAGCAAAGAGAACAATCAGGTAAGATCAGTGAGATCGAGAGCAGACAATTTTTAAAACACGAGCATTCTCTCCAGGCTTCCGCCTCAGGAGTGTCAATTACCTCTGAGCGCGAGCTTGTAATCACCCGGTGGTGTACCTAATCCAAACCAGTTCTGTGCAGTCCTGGAGCACTTTGTTTACAGGACTCCTTCTTTCCTTTGACAGTGTGGACCAGGGTTATCAGACACACCACAGGAGGTAGAGCCAGCATTTTGGAAGGCAGGCTCAGCCCTATTCAGATCCTAAGAATGTATCCTAAGAATGTATCCTGTTCTATATTAGACCGACACAGAAGGAACATAAATGTAGAAGTCTTGTTCCTCTCTCTATCAAAGCAATGCAACTAATATTAGAACCATAAACTAATCTGTTTATCTTTTTTCAGCATAAATTTTATACTTATAAAACTAAACATTATCGACATATAAATTCTGCCAATGAGCGACATTTTATTAATTAGAAAGCATTCTGTTCCATTAGACTAACAGTTAAGGAAAGAAGTATGTAAGTCTTTTTTCGCCCTCCGTTAGAGCAATAAAGTAAACATCAAATGTATAAACTAGGTCCCTTTGCTCCTTAAATATTTAACTCTATGCACCATTTTTTAGTAATGGATGAAAAATAATGGTCTAAAGTGCACTCTGCCTTGTTAGACTGACATCGGAGGAATAAATCCCGGAAGTCTTTCTTCGCGCTTCATTAGAGTCACAAAGTCATCGGAACTACAATTAGTCCTTTTTTTACCTCTCACTGAATAACATGAACATAGGTACCTTGTCGAATACAAGATACGTCATAAAACTAGGACATGTGGAATACTGGATCAGCTGAAACCGTTTGATGTGAATATGTAACACTTGGTTGACCTATAAATAGTGGGCGTTTTTCAAACACTTCTACACCGGCACCTACGGAAGTGCGAACCATCAGACCCCCCGTTACGGAGAATCTTTACCAGATCTAAGGTATGTCTACTCGCTGAAGGATAGGCCACATCTTAGAAACCGCCTATATCCAAAATACCGCATAAGCAAGCAAGAGGTGTAATAACGTCACTCTCTTGTGTTTTGTCCGTTATTCTAGACTCCTTATTCTGCACAGATTACCAAGAAAGACCAGGACTTTCTCGACTAAATAAAAGGTAAAATGAGAACGATAGGATAAGCAATGTAATTAAGACATCACGCTGTATTTAACAAGGGTATGTGATTGCGCATTCTAATAACATTTCAGGAAATAAAAGAATGACATGGATTCCTCTAAGTAACGAGAATCAATAGAAGTTTTAAACCTAAACAGAGCAAATTAAGGACGATATAATTACTGCGCATCAGTATCAGCTTCCTGGCACCTGAACAGAGGTAGGAAAGTAAAACCTAATGTGTCTGTCTATATTAACAAATAGAACCGGTACATCAATATCCTTGGTGATATATGGAGAACAAGTGATAAAATAAGGAGGAAGTATCCAGCAACATCTATATAAAAAATGTCATTTAGAAATAAACATGTAGACTACCATATAGTATTAAAACTAAATATTGGAACCCAAAGATCAATAATTAATGAGTTGAGAGTACCTCGGTTTTTAGTTAAAGACACTACTATTCTCAAATTATATAATTAAAACGCTGTTTTGATTTTAGATCAGTACGTGGATACATACTGGAGGACAATAAGCACTAAGGGGTCTATGACCTTCTCTTTCCGTAAAAATCAGCCTTGTGCATAATTATAAACTTCAAGGGGCACTCAAAGAGAGAGAAGAAAAGGGAGAAAAAAACATCAGGTATTTCCACATATACGAACACATTTTTGTGTTAATAAAGTTTGGGAAAATATTTTTTTCTTTTGGTATCTAAATAAGATCACATTTGTCTTTTCAGTGGTATACATATCTCAACGATAGTCTATAGACATTAAAAACAACCAATCAGTTCTCTTGAAAAAAATCAAAGTCTACGCTTCATCAAAGTAAGCTAAAGTAAGTAGATAAGTAGTTCTATACTAGTAGTTCACTAACATCTAGACCACTACCCTGTACTCTCTTTCTCTCTGAATATCTCCTAAACCACATTTTCCCACCGCTGTTCTATCTTTTATCTTTACGATGAGAAATATGAAATAATGCAGAAGAAGTTTAGTCGAACTGAAACAAGGCTAAGAAAGGGATGAAACAATTAAGAATGTTTCAAAAGAAATGCTACTAATGACTGTCTTTGATAACGTAATGAATGAGCTTATGAAGATATCATGTAGGAAATGTGACCTATTTTTGCTAGTAAACCCTATGCATTATAAAAAAACAGATGCATTGTGAAATATAAAACAACCGACCCTAAAGTAATATAAAGTTGATATAATGATACATTTGTTTCGACCTTGCAGGATTTGCTTAGACAGTATATATATATTATATATATATCATTTATTTACAAATATTCATATTTGCACTATATATGTTTTTTATTCTTCTCTATGTAGGTTTATGTTGTACCCCAGTCTATATGTAAGATACGAATGACGGTCACCTGACGAAGGCCTTTGGCCGAAACGCGTTGTGTTCCATTCTACCGCATTTGCCTTCTTCACAAAACTTTTCCACCGACTGAATATATCGTATAGCACTTTTTTTGTATTTATGTTGAAATTGTCTTGTTTTTTTGCCAATATGTATATTGTATGTCACTACATGTTATTTATATAAATTACACATGTCTTTTATGAACTAAGTGAAGAAATGAAAAAAATGATAGAGATTCTTTTCAAATATCAAAAAAATATAAAAGTAAATAAATAGAATGAAAAATAAAATAATCAAATAATTTTGATACATTACTGTCTCTATGAATTATTATTGTCTATTATATAGCATTTGAATTAAGGTCGATATAAGGGCGAAATAATTATCACTGGTTTGCTACATACTGTCTTTCTCAAATTCAGCCCTATTCAGGACCAGGTGCTACTCCTCCCACCACTCTACATGCAGATAGGTCTATTCAACCCTGTGCTGACTCACCCTGTCTCCTGGAGCCCCCCAGCCCATGTCACTCACAAACTAGACATGGAATACATAAACTAGCAGAGGCAGGCTTGGATGGTTAGGCAAGAAAATACCTACTTTCTAAAAGTGGTATTTTCAAACACAGAATGTTAAAACCAACTTCACTAAAAGATGTATTTTATCATTCAGAGTTCAGGCATACTAAACTCAAATTTCTACCTAGTTCCCTGAGTCAGTTAGGATTATAAAATGTTATAATCAAACTGTCCATTCTGGCCTATGGGAACAGGTAGCCTTGCAATAGTGAAAAACGAAATTGGCTGTAATTCACTATTAGGACATGCTACACACATCAGGGCATGTCCTACCTTTTACATACAATGCACCTTGCCCTTGGGCCTAATTTAGGGGTAACTAAAATGTAGAAAAGGAAAGGTTTAGGGACTGGCAAGTGGGTGCATTTGCCAAGTCAACATGGCAGCACTAGGCTGCACACAGGCTCTGCAATGGCAGGCCAGAGACACACTTTACAAGCTACTTCTGTGGGTGGGACAACCAGTGCTGCAAGCCCACAAACAGTATTTGATTTACATGGCCTGGGCACACGTGGTGCACTGTACTAGGGTCTGACAAGTAAATCAAATGAATTAATTGTGGAGTCATTAAATTAATACAATACTTTACAATAGGGAACACTTGCACTTTGACACTGAATAGCAGTGGCAAAGTGCCCAAAGCATCTAGACAAGCAAAACACATAGCAGAAATACAGGAGGCAACAGCAAAAAATGGAAGGGAGACCCACGCCAATGGTACCAGGTCTAACACTCACTGAACTGCAGACCATAGGTTAAGAAACACTAACAAATAAGAGTGTCAATGAAGGCAACCAATGGTAAGCAACAAGCGGGCTCTGAACCCACTGTAATCTTACTGTACGTTCCTCAACAGACAGCTGTCTAGTAGGCGGGACCTAAAAGTGGCCCACATTTCCAAATCAGGGCAGTTTTGAACTTGTAAAGAAATACTAATGCATGTTTTACGAAGTATTGGAGAGTGCATGCATTTCGGCTTGCAGGAGACAATGTTTGCTTACACAGCAATAGACCCAATTCAGGTGGGAGGCTCTCCATTTTTTTAAGCCAAAAAGGACTTTATTTTAGTATTCTCCCCCAAAATAGCATTTTCTTCAATATAAGTCAATGGTAAAATACATTCTCCTGATTTTCTTTCAAAATCTCACACTTCTCTGTCCTAAGATGTTGGCATGTGTGTTTGTAGTAATAGGAGGGAAATCACCAGTAAAGAAAATTAGCCTCCCAGACCATAAAATAGACCCATAAACAGCCAAAAAAAACAGCATACAAGGTAGCCTGCCAGACCAGCCCTTCTGGCACTGCCTGATTGCATTATATAGGCAAGGCCACTGGAATTATGTGATTGTGCAGCCGCAGCGATTTTTGCTTCATTATACATTTGCTGCATTTGCCATATAATCCATGATTGGTAGCATAATCTGAAGATTTTTTTGTTATTGTTTTAGCTCAAATGTTTCAAGTCACTAAAAATGCAGCAACATGTGTTGCCATGCTGGAAGGCCCTTTGCAGAGCTGAACTGGTCCCTTTTTTTTATTACTTAATGCTAGATTTGGGTGTTAAACTGGTACGAATAAGGTACAACTAATGCCCAAACAGGGTTACCAAGTTTAAAAATGACGATAATAATGAAGCAATGTATTACAAAATGTGCCACATTACACTCAACTCTGCCGCATAATTGTGTCCTCTCCTGCCGCATAATTCCAGGGGTCCGGCCTATATGCCACTACGATCATGTTCATTCATTTTGTCTTAAAGCGTAACAGAGATTATTTCTGAAACTCCTGGTACGATCTACATTTTCGGTGCAGCGCTCTCCTGTCACCTGCTCTGTCTCGTGTGCAAGAGACCCCTGTCTGCTCGAGGCGCACCTGTAAATGAGGTCGAGCAGTGCCGCGTCAGCCCGAGGGCCGTGCTCGGCTCTCATTGGCCGCTGCCCTGGCCGTGTTTACTCAAAGACACACGAGAAGGTCTCGTGGATGCCGGCCCCGCAGGACTCTCTTCCGCATGGTGCCCATGTGACAGCAGCGCGTGCCTGTTGGTTTACAGCAGCGCGTGCCTGCCTGCCTGCTGCTGGGTTTCAAGGTCCGTGAGGTTTTGGAGTGCTCAAGTGTTTACAAGAGCAAGTTCGCTTTCAGTTTTATTTTTAGTTTATCACGATTACAGTCAGGCTTGCAAATGCCAGTAAAAAGGAAAAGTGCAGGTATTCACCACCACAGAGTACCCGTTTGCTAGGTAAGAGCGTTAGTACCCGTCCGTGAAAAGTATCGCACCCCTCCTGAGAGTTTCGCTACTCGCTCTGCCTTTCAAATTAAATAAGTGCATAACAGTATCGAACATTACACGCATTAGTTAATAGGAATGTGAAATCGTCAAAAGCAGTCGTGCACACACAGCAAAGAGCTGCATTTCATTCTTTTCGATTTTAATCGCAAACCATCATGGGTGCCCGCTGTGGTAGCAGATGCTCTGACGGCCCTTTTGAGAAGCTCTTGCACAATATGTACTCAGGACACCAAGCACAACAGAGCGGAAGACCGAAGGAGTGTACTCGGCCTGGCACTTACTGTTGCACTGGCCTTTTGGGCACTGCTGGATGGGCCAATTTAAAGTAGCGAGTGCAGGTCTTTTTTAGGGGGGGGGGGGGGGGTCTGGTGATGGTCGGGACCAGTCCTATAAAAAGAAGTGGGGGGACTGATAGTAAGCAATGTCTGAAATTTACACCGGGACACCTTCAGCATATTTCTGTGGGGCCCAGCTTCTTGGCAGGGGGGACGGCGTCCACCCTGTGAAAAGAGTGGGGGGACGCCGTCCACCCGCGTGGACCCCCGACTCGAGCCCTGGTCGGGACAAAAAAAAAGCAGATGAAATTTCCCTTGTTTTTAAATAAATTTGTTTATTGGCATTTTATCAACAAAAAAAAACACAAAGCACATTGCAAGCATTCTCAGGTCATTGAGGTAACAATAATTCTGCACATGTACTAATAAATCATAGATTTACAAAAGGGGGTGGTGATGAACAGAGTGTCTGAATTGAGCAGACCACTCTTACCCAGTCCAAAGATCAGGGCTTGATCCATCACCGTTATTTATCTCACTGCCCCATCCCAGCTCAGAACCTGGCTATATGCAAATCAGTCTGTCCCTGGCCCAGTGCATCATGGGAACAGGGCAGACTAAACTACCAAGCCAATTCTTTACCAGAAAGGAGCCAAGCTACCGGGGACCGGTTTCTGGCATTTCAGCCTCTTCGGCCCGGCTTGCTTGAATCCTGATGGAGCAGTGAGAAAGGGACTCATGTCTGAGTATACCCTGCCACACCTATAGTGGCCAAAATCGATTTACAAAAGGGGGTGGTGATGAACAGAGTGTCTGAATTGCACCATCAGGATTCAAGCAAGCCGGGCCGAAGAGGCTGAAATGCCAGAAACCGGTCCCCGGTAGCTTGTTTCCTTCCCAGTGAAAGAATTGGCTTTTGTAGTTTGGTTTGCCCTGTTCCCATCATGCACTGGGACAGGAACAGACTAATTTGCATACAGCCAGGTTCTGAAACTGGGATGGTGCAGTGAGCTAAAAAACGGTGTTGGATCTAGCCCTGATCTCTTGACTGGGTGAGAGTATTCTGTTTAATTCAGAGACTCTGTCCCTCACCACCCCTTGTTGTAAATATTTTTGTCCACCCTAAGCGTGGAAGGGTATGCTCAGATGTGAGTCCCTTGCTCATTGCACCATCAGGATTCAAGCAAGCCGGGCCGAAGAGGCTGAAATGCCAGAAACCGGTCCCCGGTAGCTTGTTTCCTTCCCAGTGAAAGAATTGGCTTTTGTAGTTTGGTTTGCCCTGTTCCCATCATGCACTGGGACAGGAACAGACTAATTTGCATACAGCCAGGTTCTGAAACTGGGATGGTGCAGTGAGCTAAAAAACGGTGTTGGATCTAGCCCTGATCTCTTGACTGGGTGAGAGTATTCTGTTTAATTCAGAGACTCTGTCCCTCACCACCCCTTGTTGTAAATAATAAATCATAGAGCAGCACCACATCCCCCCATGAAACTTCCCTTTCAAGCTGGCCCTTCTGGTTGTGCCAGACTGCCTAGCATGCTAGTCCAACACTGTCACTTCCAAGCAAGAATCCATACTTGTGACCAAAGGGATGCGTGTGGTTTGTACCAGCTAAAAAATCCAGTTGACACAAATATCGGAAGCCAGTGCATAATTAAAGCAGGTGGTTGTAGGTGGAGCCCACCGGCACTTATTTTTAGCTACCAGCACTTCTTTTTCCTCGTCAGGCTCTGACCCAGAGCAAGAGAGAGGAAAGTAGAAACGGGGCAAAGGAGAAGTAAGAGAAAGAAGTAAAACAGGGATAAAGAAAGGAGGGATGGAAAATAACTTGAAAGAGTGAGTTAAAGGGGAAGGGAGTGCCTTTAGGTGGATGAAAGAGGCTTGAGGTGGAATCAAGACTAAGCAGCCTTGCAGGGCCGGACTGGCCGTATTGATTTATTTATTTAATTTATTTATGTATAAAGTTTTGTATAGCGCGAACAAATCCCAAGAGGGTATCGGAGCACTTCACATTATAGGGTATGCAAGATACAGTGGTAGAAACAGACACACATTACATATATGTAAGTAGCATGCTAAAGCGGGAGTCAATGGTTGCACATCAGAATAGTGGGCACCGGGCTTTTCCCCGGTGGGCCAGAAGGGTGGGGGCCGGTTTTGGACCGGTAGGGGCCATTTGTGTTACAGGGGGCCGGTTTTGCAGCAGTACTGCAAAACCGGCCCCTTGTGACAAAAGCGCAGCAGCAGTTTTCCCACCAGCGCCCATCCGGGACCGGTCGGACGTAAGTGCCAGGGCTGGTTTGCGATTCAAGTCAAACTCTGCAGCCGTGGTATTCAGCATCCGGGCATTCGGCTGTGGGCTTCTGAGCAAAACACTGGGCCCTGATGCTTACTCGTTTACAATTAGAGGCCAAGAAACCTTGGGGCATATTACCAAGCAAAAGCGATAATTATCGCTATGCTTGGTTAGCAGCATTTATTTATCACTTTGGAGATAAACGTAGCTAATAGCACGTTATCTCAGCGATAATTCCTGGCGATGCTTAGCGATAAAAAAATCGTTGCCAAGCCTAGTTAGCGATAAATATCGCTAATCGTTGGTAATATGCCCCTAAAGGCTTTAATATTTCTATCACTAGGAGTACGGTGCCAGGAGAAGATGGAATCCTAATAAAATGTTATACATTTTAGGAAAGAGCTCAGTGAGCTTCTTTACATGGTATGGCCTTCAACCCCATCGGACATCTGTTTTCTTGGAGTTATGTGACTATCATTGCCTTTCCCAAAAGAGTTAAAATCTGAAAATTAAACCCTATCTCAACTCCCCATCGTTGACACAATTCAAGAAGAATCTCAAGACCTGGTTCTTCGACTGAACTTCCACGATCAGCAGTCCCCCCCCCCAAGCCCCCGTCTAGCACCTTGAGACCCTCATGGGTGAGTAGACACACTATGCAAACTCCTGATTAATTGATTGATCGATTGACCACCCAATATCCCATCTAGGCAGATACAATTTTTTCAAAAATTACTGCAAAGACAGCTTGTTCCGCTTCGAACAGTCTCCAGAGAATAACGTGGTTTATAGCAGCAGCAGGCGTGCTCATTTGAACTTATATCACCCATTGGGAACAATTTCCACTAGGAGTTGTCCTCAAGGATGTGGAGAAGACACTCAACAGGGTTGACCTGGTCGTCCTGCGCTGAAATAATATTATGGGAGATTTTATTTTGGCTGCAATGGCACTATATGATGGACCAGTAACACTGACCTGTCTTGCCCATGTCAGAGAACATCATGAATAAATAGCAAACTCGCTATTCGCCCTGTATATTAAATTTTTCGTTCTAGAATCTTGACTTTGCTGAGAGTAAGCCTAGTCTTTGCCGGTGATATTGCGATCTTGTCATGATTACCCAGTAATGCACTATGGGCCAGATGTAGGTAGCCCAATACCGGTCGGAAACGGCCGAAAATACCGATTTTCTGCCGTTTCCGACCGGTATTGGGCTATGGAGATGTAGGGGCTCAAAATACATACAGATTCGGTAATTTTACCAAATCTGTAAATTTTACCAAATCGGTAAAATTACAGATTCGGTAAATTTACAGATTCTGTAAATTTTACCGATTCGGTAATTTTACCGATCGGTAAAATTACCGAAACTGTATTTTCAGATGTAGGTAGCACTTTTAACAGTGCTACAGGCCTTTCAGGATTCGGTATTTACCATGCAATACAATTGCATGGTAAATAACGAATTCTTGTGTACATTCACATCTGTGCATGTACACCTGTGCCATGTGGCACACAGACATGTCCTTAGGGCATGTCTGTGTGCCACATGGCACACTAGCCAGAAACAGGGGTGCAACAGGGTGTCAAAGTGACACCCTGTCCCCCTTGCCAATTCGGTATTTTTACCGATTCGGTAAATACCGAATCGGTATTTGCTATTGAATCCTATGAGCTTCAAGGCCCATAGGAGTCAATAGCAAATACCGAATCGGTATTTTCCGAATCGGTAAATACCGAATCTTACCGATTCGGTAAAAATACCGATTCATTACCTATATTAGATTTACCGATTCTAAAATACCGAATCGGTAAAATTCAGTATTTTAGAATCGGTAAATCTAATTTACCAACATCTAGCCCTATGTTAGTTACCTGATTAATTTAGACAACTGGCTGGTTCTAAATTAAATATTAATACAACCCAGAATGAGTTCTTCTAATTGACTTAATTTCAGCTTAATTCCAGGTTTACTACTTTGTATCAAGAGATTGTTTATTTCAGGTTAAAACTGACGTCCAGGCAGCTAGTCTCACCTCACTTAGGGCCCGATTCACAGAACTAACTTAAGACAAAATCCTAAACTTACTACTTTTGGTATTCACAGTTAGGATTTTGTCTTAAGTTTGTCTTAAGACAAACATAAGACAGACTTAAGTTAAGATTTTGTCTTAAGTCTGTTTTAAAACAAACTTAAGACAAAATCCTAACTTCTGTGAATACCAAAAGTAGTAAGTTTAGGATTTTGTCTTAAGTTAGTTCTGTGAATCGGCCCCATAAGAAGTGCGAATTTTAAAATAGGTTAAGTTTTGGGGTATATTTTTTCAGTCACCAGGATAGGGGCCAACAGTAAGCTGATGTACACTAGGAATTAAGCAGCCACTCCCAAAATATGGTAGAGATGATGACATGATGCACAAGGTATATCCCAAATCTCTGAGCACTCCCTCAGCCTCTGTAAGACTGGCGTAATAGTCATGGAGCCGAGCCTGCGGACGTCGAGCGTCATTCCCGGCCCCCAACAATGTTCTACTAACTAATGCAATCATGGAATTTTCCTGCCACAGGTCTAGTACTGAGTGAGGTGAAGACCCCATCTCCTGTGGACTCCGCAGTAGTATGAGCCACAATGACATATGCCATTCCAACAATAAACCTCACTAAATAAATAGATGCTCTTAGATTGCGAACAGTGCCCATTGCCTTCCTTCAGGGAAGTTGACGTTCTTTGCTTCTACATGCAAGGCAAAACTTTGAGTAATCACTTCTCATGCCTAATTTGTTCAAGGGTGGGCACCTCACCCACCATCAAGGTTTGAAAAGGGGATTCTGTAGCTCAAACAGTAGAAGTTCACTGCACAGTGAAGTCAATGACGCCACCATGCATTTTTTTGTATTTTCTATGTTGCACTGCTTTTTTTCCAAAGTGTCCTTGCATCCTTGGGACCACTCTGGACCCAACTTTTTTTTGTTCTTCACTAAAAAAGTGCCTAATCCTATGAGTGGAGGGGAAACCCAGAGTACACCCCAACATAGAGTAGAAAGTCACTTCTAACTAGGCCTTGTGGAAATTGATGGTTTTTGGCAGTTAAATTAGAGCTACACGTGCAAGCATTTTACCTATGCTCACGAGAAGAGGCTGGTACACACTTGTGAAATCCATCGAATACTTCATTTGATGGTCCTTCATCCCCCCAGTTTGCATGGTGTACGCTTGTGGGTGTTTGTTGGTCTGTATAAAGTGCTGGTTCCCCGCTGGAGTGCCAGTCCCTGAAGATGTGATCCATTTCCTGTAGCAGCTTCAGGAAGTTTCCCTGGGAAACCCGCTTCTTATTACCCAGATGTCTGGCTTGGGATGCCCAATCCATATCCCATGTGCTTTTTTTGCCAGTTCCATCCTGCGTACCTTTGACCTTAAGAGTAGAAAACCCAGGAAGAACCTTGCGAACTGAATGGTGCTCCAGAAACTGCATTTTGTATCCCTCTGACCTTTGGCAGAGTACCCTACAGGTCAGCTGAGCAAAACTGCATGCCATGAAGAGAATAACACATAGGAAGGTGCACGAGAAAATAGTCAAGCTCCAATATGTATTAAAAATATATCCTTTATTGTATTTCTTCAATGAAAAGAGGATTACATCCAGCCAACGCGTTTCGTTCCAACTGCTCCTGGAACTTCATCAGCAGACACCATGAACTTGCACACCCCTTATATGTGAGAAGGGTTTGCCAAGAATGATGAGAACTGTCCCTCCACAAATATAACATCACACCAGCACGCCAAGACTCAGCTGAACCTGTGACCAGAGACTGTGGCACTGATCCAGGAGATAATCAGCAAGAGGGCCATGCATAAGTGCAAACTAGCTGGCGAGGATTCAAGGAGACCACAAGACCAAGAACTATCTGAAAAGGCCCATTGACATGCGCCCTGACATATGCCCTGAAGCAGGGTCTCCAAATAGCAAGCTTGCCCATCTACAATGCCTCTTATATTGATCCCCAGCACAAGACATGCCTGAGGCTGGAAGTGAGTGTTATGAAATTGACCCAGAGTACGCAGAGTGAGTGGCCTAAGGACAGATTGTGCAATCTGTTTACCACTAGACTGCTGTACTAAACACAACTGTGGTTAGGTTCAGGACCCCATGTAAGCTCGAAATCAAAATAAAACCCCTACCAAGAACCTTCTGTGCTAGAGCTATTGACTGTTCCTTCCTGGTCTAGCCTACAGTAATTACAGTGCCCGCGGATATTATTAATTCAAGCTTACCACTTACACCACTTTCCTTTTTCTTGGCCTCTCTCTCCTGCACCATTGGAATCTAGTCTATGACCCCAAGTTACATCCATACACATTGGTTCCAACATGACCAGCTGTTAACTAACAGGAGGCCTCTGCTCCCCCACACCAGTGACCACACAGTACCGAGAGACCAATGGCACAAGGGCATTGGATAGCCTTAAAACTATGTGTCAACAAGTGCCTATGGCCAGGCCCAGTAGACCTCTTCTTAGTCTTAGTTGTTGTTCATGCTTGGATTTAATTTTTTGGATTACACTGCTTAACTACTTTGGTCAGCCCTTGCACAGCTGCCTAGGATATGACCCAAAATACACACACAATGGATTTAGGCCCAGATCTCTGTACTGGGGTGAATGTATGACATTGTTCTGCATTCTGTCTATCAATTGTTGTTTGTGCATAGGATATATATAACCCAAACAGCAGATAAATACATTGTAACATTCAGTAACATGAGCATGTTAGGTAAAACTGTAGCATCATTGAAGCCATAACCAGGTGTTCGATGATCCACTCAAAGTAGAGAAATTCGTGGGCAACCATAGCTCCTAGACTATCTCATAGCCCCTGTAGGAGATCTTACTTTCAGCACTTGAGAGTGCTGTGCTTAAATCTGGATTGGTATCTCAGATGCTGATTGTTCTAGGCCTCTAAGTTTGTTGTAATATATTTTAACATCTCTGCCCTTGCTAATATTAATTACATTTTATAAGAGTTATAAGATATACCACTGTTCCTTTGAGGTCTCAACCAAATCTCTTTCTTTCAGGAGATCTTTAAAGTTTTGGCTTATCAACATATAAATCAGTGCCCTTAATTAAACGATTCATGCTGGCCAGAGTCCTAGTGCCACGGAACCCTTGGGGTTACTGTGTGCTCTATAAACGTATTAACATGACCTATTGACATTTTGAACCTCCTTGAAGAGTTGCCCACTCACCCACATACTCTAACAAGAATTTACAATGCAATGGTCTTGGCTTTATTAAAGTTAGAGCTATTGGCATTGCAAATGGCATTTTTTTCATTTTTCGTTTTTAAAAAAACATAAATAAATGGTTTTGTCATTTACAATGGCAATAGGTGAGCATTAGAGAGTAGTAGAGAGTATTAGCGGGCACAGAGCCACACACACACAGAGCCACACACACACAGAGCCAAACACACACACACACACAGAGCCACACACACACACACAGAGCCACACACACACACACAGACAAAGCCACACACACAGACATAGCCACACACACAGACAAAGCCACACACACACAGACAAAGCCACACACACAGACAAAGCCACACACACACAAAGACAAAGCCACACACACACACAGACAGCCACACACACACAAACAGAGCCACACAGACAGAGCCCTCTGGCCAGTAATGCCCTAGGGAACAGAGGCACGAAAAACCGGATCACAAGCAGGGCACAGAGGCACAAGCGGGAACAGAGGCACAAGCAGGGCACAGAGGCACAAAAACCGGATCACAAGCAGAGCACAGAGGCACAAAAACCGGATCACAAGCAGGGCACAGAGGCACAACAAGCAACGAGGGGGCATGGGCAGGAGAGCAAGCACAAGCAACGAGGGGGCAGCAAGCACAAGCAACGAGGGGGCAGGGCGGCACAGAGGCACAAAAACCGGATCACAAGCAGGGTGGCACAGAGGCACAAAAACCGGATCACAAGCAAGGCACAAAGGCACAACAAGTAACGAGGGGGCAGGAGAGCAAGCACAAGCAATGTGGAGGCTGCAGGCACAAGCAACGAGGGGGCAGGGGGGTACAGAGGCACAAAAACCGGATCACAAGCAGGGCAGGGCACAGAGGTACGAAAACCGGATCACAAGCAGGGCACAGAGGCACAACAAGCAACGAGGGGGCAGGGGCAGGAGAGCAAGCACAAGCAACGAGGGGATAGCAAGCGCAAGCAACGAGGGGGCAGGGGGGCACAGAGGCACAAACACCGGATAACAAGCAGGGCACAGAGGCACAAAAACCCGGATCACAAGCAGGGCAGGGCACAGAGGCATGAAAACTGGATCACAAGCAGGGCACAGAGGCACAACAAGCAATGAGGGGGCAGGGCAGGGCAGGGCACAGAGGCACAAAAACAGGATCACAAGCAGGGCAGGGCACAGAGGCACGAAAACCGGATCGCAAGCAGGGCAGGCCACAGAGGCACAAAAACCGGATCACAAGCAGGGCAGGGCACAGAGGCACAAAAAACGAATCACAAGCAGGGCACAGAGGCACAAAAACTGGATCACAAGCAGGGCACAGAGGCACAAAAACCGGGCACAGTGGCACAAAAGCCGGATCACAAGTAGGGCACAGAGGCACAAAAACCGGAACAGAAGCAGGGCACAGAGGCACAAAAACTGGATCACAAGCAGGGCACAGAGGCACAACAAGCAACGAGGGGGCGTGGGCAGGAGATCAAGCACAAGCAACGAGGAGGCAGCAAGCACAAGCAACGAGGGGGCAGGGGGGCACAGAGGCACGAAAACTGGATCACAAGCAGGGCAGGGCACAGAGGCACGAAAACCGGATCACAAGCAGGGCACAGAAGCACAACAAGCAATTACCTCACCTCAGCAGCTTTCACCCTCCGCCGGTAGTGCTCTGTCTCCAGGGCTCTCGATTTTCCTCCACGCCTTCAGCAGCAGTCGGGGTCCGGAAAGCAAGCACAACGAGGGGGCGGCACGAGGGAAAAGACGCACAACGAGAGGGGGGGGAGGAAAGCACGGGGGGACTGACGCACAATGAGGGGGGGCAAAAAGCACGAGGGAACAGACGCCAAAAAACTTACCTGCGCAGAGGGGGGAGTATCGGTCTGTTGCGCGGCCAGACAATACCATGACACCACCATCTTTCTCCGAGGCGAAGCAAGAATGCCTCGGAGAAAGCACGGTCATTTTCTGATTCGGGGGCGTGGTTTTCTTTCTCTCCTCTTCCCATTGGCTGGAAGGTAAAATTCCAGCCAATGGGAAGAGGAGAGAAAGAAAACAAGAAGCGAAAAAAGACGCCCCCGAATCGGACAAAGACGGGGCTTGAACGGAGTGATGCCCCTCTCCTCCAATGGCTGGCCTTCGTTTAGGAAGCCAGCCAATGGAGAAGAGGGGCGGGTTCAAGCCCCCATACTAAAAAACATTAAATCTCGGAGCGAGACTACGCAAGCGCAGCCAACGGTCCGAGACCTTAAAAAGTCATATATACAAAGGGACTCAGATAAACAGTTGCAGGCAACAGTGCCTTGGAAATTGGTACCAATGGCATTTTGTATCACTATCAAACTGCATGCCATAAAGAGAACTTTACTACCAGGGGTAGCAGCTGCTACCTTTACTTTGCCTTGCACTGGTCACTGCATTACCCACTGCCCTTGTGGCTCAAATGTAAGGGGTAATACAGGTTGTAGCAGCAACCTCTTTGCCCATATGCTCATCCCTCAGCAGCCAACATGAAGCTGCTGTAAAAAACAAAGTGGCACAAGGGGTAAACTGGTGCATGGTGTATTCTCCATTTTCCTTGACATTGGAGTGCATCAAATCCCTGCTTGAGAAATTAGAGACACCAAGGATACTGCTCAGGGCTCCATGTTTGCCTTGGGCAAGGAGTAGAACCTGATAACTATTCAGTTCCATCAAGGAGCAGACAACTGATGCCGACCACCCAGCCTCAGGCAGCTGTGGATCAAGAGAGCAAGCGCGACGCAGCTCCAGCAAGGCTCGGGGGGGGAGAACCTATCCTTAAAATGCTGCGTCAATCCTTACGCCTGCTTCAAGCCGGCACAGGGTTTTGACGCAGCATGGCCTTAAAAGTGACTGAGTCTAGATTTCACTCAGCCACTTTTAGGAGGCGTTCTTGCGCCGGATCGCCCCCCCCTGCGCCGGAACGCCTACATGTGGCGTCGGTCTTTACAACATGACGCATCTCCCAGATGCGTCACGTTGTAAATACCCTGCAGCATGGTGCTGGCTACACGCCACCTCTGCATCACAAAAGTGACGCTACAGCGGCACAAAAACGACGCAAGCGGCTTGTAAATCTGCCCCTGGATGCATTGTGGTGGTGGATGAATCCTTATGGTACACAAAGTTGAAACGGTGCTAACCACCTGAGCTAAAGCAGTGCTCTCCAACCCACACAGTTTCCTGGTTCTCCATAGAAATCCACAGAAGACCGAAACAGCCATCGGCCTTCTGAAAGAAGGAAGGGAACTCTTGAGATGTTTGGCAGTGCAAGACATCCATCATTGTTGCATCTTGCTGCCTCTCTGCAAGCAAACAGCGAGGCTGAATTTAATATGTGCACACGATTGGCTGCTAGTGATATTTGACAGTGGTAAGGTGTAATATTCTCTCTCAACTACAGTGAGCAAGCACGGTGGGGTTGTGAAATGCACGCATGAAAGGGTTTGAAAGAGATGTGACGTGTACAAAAGAAACTTGTGTATTTCTTGTGGGCAGTTGCATAGATGTACATATGAGATATTGATACAGTATCAACCTTTATCAAAGCATCACACTACGTAACAAACGTAAGCAAAAAATAACTAATAAGCAAGCCATGCATTTACAATGAGCAAATTATTATTGTGGGGGGTTGCTCTAAAAAGCTGGAAAAACGCAAAGTACAGGATATCAGGGTCTGAGGAAGGAGTGAAGCCTGAAAGCTCTATAATGGAATAATATGATCTGGATACTGTCCAAGGGTTCTGCTGTTGGATACCTGGGGCTATGAAAAAGGGCTACATGCATTTTCAGGTATGGAGTATGAAGGACTCTAGCCCAAGGCCAGGGCACAAGTCCTAAAAAAAGAAGTGGGGGGTCGCTGACGTCACAACACGAAGTGACGTCATGAAAGGTGGCTTGCACCATCAGACTCATTGCCTCCCCTCGCTCACCCCTTAGATGCGATTGCATCAGAGAAGCCAGCGTGTGAGCAGCGTTCTGAATGAGCTCCGTTCTCAATGAGCTCCGATCTCACCCCAGAGAGGCCAAAGAGTGAATGTGTGGCTCCATTTGCTTCAGTTATCGAGCTCCCGGTAAAAAAAGTGGGGGACGCCGTCCATCCGCGTGCTACCCGGACTCGAGCCCTGCCCAAGGCTGAATATTCTGTAATGTGATAAGTCTCTGGAAAAATGTACTCTATAATACAGGCCCTAAACACTTTGTGCCCAAATCAGGATATGACACAAGCATTAGAACCACGGGTCTGTGGGTCTCGTTTCTTATCACGGGTATTCTCACGTGACAAGCTGTGAAGGACCCACTTCTCATAATACATTAAATAGCAAACCCATTTCAGGGTGCAAATCAATTATATTCTTGTTTGACCCTTGGTTAGTGCAACAATTAACAATTAGATGGTGCAGTGGAGGCCCTCGCAACACAGCAGACGTGACATGGCTGCTGCTGGGTTTGCAGACACAGAGGTGGTACACAATTTGAATGAAAGAAAAGGTTTTGACTTTCTGAAAAAGTCACTACTCCGGTTCTGACCACTGCTCCTTTCGTCATACAGTACATTAACAGCAGGCTCCATGTGCTGTCTGTTAGCTGCAGCAGAGAGAACTAGAATTCATGTGGCCACCAAGGCATGCATTGTGTGTGTGCACATTTGCAACTTCCAGCGCTGCATTTATACCCTTTAATTCCCCCAGTAACTGACAGATTATGCCCCTCAGTTGACTTTAGGGCTAGCGCGGTACACTTACTTTTTAGGTCTCGTCTATTCCATCCCATAGGGATGGTAGGCGAGATTTATAGTAAGCGTTACAAAAAGCGTCTACCCAGCTGCGGATCGCGTACAGTTCATGCGAGCCAGGCGCTTGCTCATCATCGCCAGCCACATCGCACATCACACACCACCATTTGTCTGAGCCTCGGCATCAGACTTCAAAGGCTGCCGCTACCCCGCATTAGACTTAAAAGGAATGCACTCCCCCGTCACAGCAATGCCGAGAGCTTGTTTGAAGTGCCTGCTCCTTGAGCAATACACTGGCCATCCCTCTTTATATGCCACCCACCTCACTCCACCCGCATCAGCTGCAGCACCACACTCTCTAGTCGCTGAAGTACAAAGCTTATTACACACATCGATAGATTTCTCCTTCTAGATATTCTGGAGTGCGACATCTTGACTCCCAACGTGTGCAGCTCTGCTTCATTCCAGCCGCTGCCCGGTCACGTTTAACTTCTTGCGATATGTCTCTCAGGTCCACTGCTTCTCTACTCTCCAAATGCACAGCTCTGTAATGCCGCAAAACGTGCACAGTCTGCGAATTTGTTGTCTTAAAACGTGTACGACTTGCAGATTCAGAGTGGTAGCTGCTTCTTGTACTCAGGCAGTTCAGTGTCACCCTGTTTCTCTGACTTTAACCGTCTCTCTATAGCTGCACTCTACCCCTTGTTCCTTCAGTTGTTACTGTACCTTCTCTCCAGTGACACCCTGTTCCAGTAGGCCCCCTCTCTCTTGCACCCAGTGTCTCTGCTTATCATTCTCTCCACAACTTTCTATATTTTCCCAGGGCCCCTCTGCCCTCAAGGGGATGTCTATGTTTGTCTCTTTCTCTGTGTGACTCTTTGACTCTTTCAGTGTCTCTTTCTCTTGGAGTCTCTGCTTCTCTTTTTGCCAGCTTCCCTTCCTGTCACCTTACTTCAGCCTCCCCCGAGTAACTCTACCTCACCGACTACATTTTTCCCCTTGTCGTCTAATTTTTTCGGTGTCATTTTGTCCTGTTCTCCGAGTGTCACTCTCTATCTTTCTTCCATTGCCACTCTGACCCGTCTCTCCAGGTCGTACTCTGCCTCTATCTATGTGTCAATCTCGGACTCTTTCCTATCATGCTTCTTAGTCTCATGCAGTCCTCCCCATCTCATATCCCCTGTCTTACTCCCTCTCGCAAAAACGCACACGAGCACGCTCGCACTCTTCCGGGAGCAGACACAGGTGCGAGGCCTCGCGTGCACTGTCACCATCTCCGAGGCCTCCCAGAAACGCACAAGCTGCGTGGACAATTTCAAGCTCAACATCGGACTACATAGAAAGCGTTGTGTGCACAATACACTGCTGTGACGGCCGCTTGTGCACCAAGAGCTCCTTCCTGTAAGGGCCTCTCGTGAACAGACACCGGCTGCATGGGCCGCTTGTGAACTGAAGCACAGCAGGAGATAAATCGTCAAATACAGGTTAGCTTTTTTACTGAATTATTTATTCTTAATAAAACAGGTCCTCTTTTCCCAGATACTCGCTCCTTCCCGCTCCTTATGTTTCCCATCCCTCACTTCTTTAGCTTTCTCCAATACCATGACGTCGCTCAGATTCGAGTCTGCCCATCATTTTTATCCATGTTCAGTTCCCTTCTCTTCTTCTTTCACAAGTCCTAATCTTTCATGCCTTCCCTCTCTCACTAACTCCTCTGGTCCTAGGATTTTCCTCTCCCATCCCTAACGCCCCATTAGTGCACACCCTGCAGTCATTCCCACAATCTTTATTCGTGCCCGTACCTCCCAATCTGTCTTCATGTATCTTTTCTCTCTACCTCACCAATCACAACATTCATGCTCATCTCTTTACCTCGCTTCTCCATTTCCCTTTCTCTCTATCTCTGTCTCAACTCTCTACTACATCCTGCCTGTCTCTCGGGCTCACTCACATATCTTTCTATCCCATCTCTACTTATTTCATCTCATCTCTTCTACCTCACTCCTCTTTACCTCTTGTTTACCCTCTTTCTACATCTCTATGCACCTCACCTACAAAGCCAGCCCTGCTTTAACTCACCTCTGTCTACCTCACCACTCACAATACACTTATCAATGCCACCTCTGTCTACTTGCCTTTTGAATCTTTATCAGTCTTCCACCTGTCTCTTTTCTACTTTCTAGGCTTCTCTCTACCCCTGTAACAGTTCTCTGTAATTCAACATCTGCAGTTTCCATTACAGCTCGCCGTATCTCGCCCCATCTGCCTCACCTCACTCTCTTTGGCCCACCTCTCTGTTTGTATCTCTTTCGACTTCACTTCACTCTGCCTCTGTCTCAACCTTATCTTTTCAGCCACACATTGTTTGGATATTGTGCACTTTTTGGATACTGGAGCCTGGTGGTGTGGTGTTGTTCGTTCTTTTATTTATTTAATAAACTCTTCTCTTTTTATTAAAGTTTTTTTAATTTTGCACAATATATTAGAAAGACAGTGTCATTCGAGTGACAACTATTACAATATGGCACACAATAACAATCTGTAGGTTCCAGCCCACTGTAGCGTGTGTTGGTAGTAGTGCGCTTTGGTGGAACAGCATTGAGGTAAACTCTCGCCAGGATCAGGGGGTGGGTCTGGTGATCATGCGGCGAACGCCTGGAAAGGCCCCTTTACAATATAGGACTTTGTGCGAGATACCAGTAGCAGCTGCTGCCAAAAGTCAGTGTCCGTGATCGTGTGTAAACTTCCTGCATGTAGCTAGAAACCGACCTCTGTAAAACACTCTATACCTGCAGATTTCAAAGTGCTACATAAAAGTGCAATACAAGAAATAAAGCCCTACATAAAACTGCTAAACAATAAATAAAATAGATGTTTCTTAACAGCAGGAATTGGTTGACCGATCCCTTCCCACACACAAACAACCCCGCCCACACACACAACCCCACACAAACACAACCCCACACACAAACACACAACCCCACACACACAACCCCCCCACACACACAACTCCCCACACACACAACCCCCACATGCACACAACACCACACCCACACAACCCCACACACATAGAACCCCACACACATACAACCGCAAACACACACAACCACACACACACAACCCCACACACACACAACCCCACCGCCCCCCACACACACAACCCCCCAAACACACCCCTCACACACACCCATACACACACCCCCACACACAACCCCCCACACACAAACCCCCCCACAGTCACAACCCCACACACACACACAAACCCCCACAAACACAACACCCCACACACAACCACCATCTATGGCTCTCACTCTATCTCCCTCACTCTATCTATCTGTATATCTATCTATCTAGCTTGTCTGTCTGTCTGTCTATCTGCCTATTTATCTATCTATCTATCGCCCTCACGCAATCGATCTATCTCCCTCATTCTATCTATATATCGCCCTCACTCTATCTATCTATCGCCCTCACTCTATCTATCTATCGTCCTCACTCTATCTATCGCCCTCACTCTATCTATCTATCTATCTTATCTGTCTGTCTGTCTATCTGTCCGTATATCTGTCTCTGCCTATCTGTCTATCTGTCTATCTGTCTATCTATCTATCTATCTATCTATCTATCTATCTATCTATCTATCTATCACCCTCACTCTATCTATCTATCGCCCTCACTCTATCTATCGCCCTCACTCTATCTATCTATCTATCTATCTATCTATCTATCTATCTATCTATCTATCTATCTATCTATCTATCTATCTATCTATCTATCTATCTATCTATCTATCTATCTATCTATCTATCTATCTACCTCACTCTATCTATCGCCCTCACTCTATCTATCTATCTATCTATCTATCTATCTATCTATCTATCTATCTATCTATCTATCTATCTATCTATCTATCTATCTATCGCCCTCAATCTATCTATCTATCACCCTCACTCTATCGCCCTCACATCTATCGCCCTCACTTTATCTATCTATCTTTTGCCCTCACTCTATCTATCGCCCTTACTCTATCGCCCTCACTCTATCTATCTATCGCCCTTACTCTATCGCCCTCACTCTATCTATCTATCGCCCTCACTCTATCTATCTATCTATCTATCTATCTATCTATCTATCTATCTATCTATCTATCTATCTATCTATCTATCTATCTATCTATCTATCCATCCATCCATCCATCCATCTATCTATCTATCTATCTATCTATCTATCGCCCTCACTCTATCTATTTATATATCTCCCTCACTCTATCTATCGCCCTCACTCTATCTATCGCCCTCACTCTATCTATCTATCACCCTCACGTTATCTATCGCCCTCATTCTATCTATCTATCGCCCTCACTCTATCTATCGCCCTCACTCACTCTATCTATCGCCCTCACTCACTCTATCTATCGCCATCACTCACTCTATCGCCATCTCTCTATCTATCTATTGATCGATCTCACTCTATCTGTCTCTCTATCTATCGCCCTCACTTTATCTATCTATCTATCGCCCTCACTCTATCTATCGCCCTCCCTCTATCTATCTATTGCCCTCCCTCTATCTATCTATCGCCCTACCTCTATCTATCTATCGCACTCACTCTATCTATCTATCGCATCACTCAGCACCACCACAGCATCAATCTGTGCAACCATTCAACAACAACTGGTTCAAATATGGTCTCTCAGTGTTTCAAGCTTTATTACAAATGTCACAAAAAGATATTAATATGTTACTTCTGGTCTTGGATTTTCGTCACAAAAAAATACACTGAACATAATCTTCACAAAAGTCATTTATAAAAGTTTAAGCTATTACCAATATACATATATTTAAAAAAATGTAAAGCCATTGTTATTTGTAATATCAATACATCTAAGTCACGTAAATACAACACAGATTGCAGTACAAATGCTATAGGTGTCACATTTGCGAAAGTTAAAACTATTGGCATTGTCAATAACAAAGCTATTAATTTCGCTATTTTCAAAACCAACACATACATAAAAAAATTGTCATTTACAATACCAATAGCTTAAACTTTCCTAATGCGAGACCTATTGTATTGCAAATGCTTGTTTGCAGTGAGTGTAGGTGCTGCACGCGTTGCGGCGTCGTGAGTGCGCAGCGTGCAGATTTCTTAGCGTTACCCTAATCCTGCTGGCAATTGAAAGATTATTAGGCGTGGGCAGAGAATCCACTACGCTGGGGGAGCTTGTGGATTTTTGCATACTCCTTGTTCTGCTGAGAACGTAAAGTTGATGCAAAACTCTGACTCCGCAGCGGTGCGGAGTTCAGTCCCAGATCCTCACTGCCTCCACCCCCCTCAATAAATATTTTTTAAATTAAAATTAAGGTAAAAACCACACTTACCTTTATTGCGGAGTCTCCGGGCTGCCCTACTCTTCATAGCCGTGGTCTCTTGCAGAATCCCCTACGTCAGACGAATGTTATAGTAGGACTAAGTATGCACGCGCAGTCCTACCCACGACGTACGTCTGACGTAGGGGTTTCAGTTTTCAGAACAGACCACGGCAAGGAGAAGGAGGGCAGCCTGGGGATGCCACAATAGAAGTAAGTGTGTTTTTTAACTTAATTTTAATTTTAAAATATTTATTGATGGGGAGTGGAAGCGCGGAGCGGTGCTCCACTGAGTTTTTGCCCAACTCTGTGGAGCACAGCGTAGAGCAACTCAGGCCTGATGATTATGCCCCTCAGGGCTGAGCACACTTAATTCTTTTTTTTGCCGCGAGCTCAACTAGACCCCAAGTTTGGCGAGCTGCAGCGCACACGCTGCCTGCCACACTGGACTCTCCAGCGGGTAATTATAATTAATTAAGCAGCCAGAATTCTCCAGGCCGCAGCGCTTGACAACAGGGCTGGACTGGCTGTAATGGGTACCGGGCATTTTCCCAGTGGGCCGGAAGGGTGGGGGCCGGTTGGACTGGTCGGTTGGACTGGCCGTAGTGGGCACCGGACGTTTTCCCGGTGGGCCGGAAGGGTGGGGGCAGGTTTTGGTACAGGGGACCGGTTTTGCAGCAGTGCTGTAATATCAGCACCCTGTATAAAAAAGAAGCAGGAGTGTTTTCCACCAGCACCCAACCGTCCTTGCGGCCGGGCCACTTCAATTGCCAGGGCTGGTTTGTCGTCCCAGTCCGGCCATGCAGGATGCTCGACAAGCACAGATGAGGAGGCACTAATATGCTGAGTGACTTCGCATTTCAGTTTGCTGATAGCAATTCCAGAGTGAATTTGTTGGAAAAGGGAAGTTATTGATTTTTCTTGGAAACACAGGTGTTATAGATATTTTAATTCTCTTTTCTATTATGCCGTTAGATTGTCTAGAGGAGGATTATTTCTATAATGCATCACATTACATAGTATACAGGAGCACACATAAGGAATTGAATGTCGCTCATAAGCAAACCTGAACACATAATGGCTATGATTATAATCAGGCACAGAAGCTACGAATGTTTTCTCGGTTTATCTAGATCAAAACATTACCCGATATACATTGTTCGGCTGAATTCTAAAATATACCATTTTATAAGTTCCGGTTAATAAGTAACTGCTTTGATTCGGGGATGAAATTCGTTGGCACTGCTGATGTAGAACTTAGAAGGCGTGCAGCTGCATCCTTCTCAGTTCCCAGGAAAAGCAATCCTTAAACAAACCAGCTCACACCCTCAGACCAGCAGTAAAGGTGGTGCAATATTTCGTGACGTCACGATGTCTCGGTGACCTTTAGCTGCGTTCCTCGTGCCACTGGGGAGCTGTGCTTCGGTGCGATATTAGAATGTAGGCGGGATCACATCGTCGCATGATGTTTCCACCAATCAGTGCCTGTGCTGTGGCTCTGCTCTGGAATTGGCTGGAATTACGCAGCACGTGGGCGGCGTTCAGTGGTAACACGAGGCACTGCTTTTTCACCGTTTCCAGTGTTCTCACATGTCAGGTGGTGAATGAAAGGGAAGCTGTGCCCGGCTTCAGCAGGCAGGCTGACCTACTAAAGTGCTTTCGGCTGTTTGCATGCACAGGGGCTTCAGACCATCGCTGCACGTTCCCTGGCACGCATTTTAGGAGATTTACACGGCACAGTAAACCATCTATTAGGCACTGTTTAGCGCTGTATAATATGTACAAACTTGTCGGTACGTGTTGCACAGTAGACACCTCTCCTATCATCTCCCTGCAAATCTTCCAAACCCCCCCACACGATCCACACCCACAGAAAAGGCAAATTATGCGGCGTAATGCGGTACATTTTTCAGTAGTATTAGTATTACTTTATTATTTTGTCATATGTACACACTAACATTGTCTGGGCAAAGATTCACTTTATTAGTACCAGGTTAACTCCTAAATACAATAATAAGTAATTAAATGAGGCGTTGTCAACCTCTGAAGTACTTTCCAATCGGCAGGGACAAGTGATGCTACATTTTTAGGGGCAGATTTATGTTAACTGGGGCATCCCCAGGGTTGCGGCAGTTAATGTGCGCCACAGTGCGCCACAGCTCCGCCACCCATGGTGCGCCACATTTACAATGGGGCGCACCATGGTGCAAAAACGGCACAGATGCGTGACGCATCTGTGCCGGAAATGTGGCGCATTGCTGGAGTTGACGCAGCTCCAGCAAGGCTCGGGGGTGCCCCATCTTCACAATGCTGCGTCAAGACCTACGCCTGCTTCAAGCAGGCGCAGGGTTTTGACGCAGCATTGGCCTGAAAGTGACTGAGTGAAATCTCATAGATTTCACTCAGCAACTTTCAGGAGGCGTTCCTGCGCAGGAACGCACCCCCCTGCGCAGGAACGCCTCCTTATGGCGCAGGGCTTTACAACGTGACGCATCTCCTAGATACGTCACATTGTAAATAGGGCGCATTGTTTGCGCCGCCGTTGCGTCAAAGAAAGTGACGCAATTGTGGCGCAAAGAGGCGCAAGGGCATCATAAATCTGCCCCTTAGTAACTTTTGTTCCATTTGATATTGACAACATTTTTTTTGTAAAATGTGCAGTTTATGCTGCAGATGATGGATTATGTGGGAAATCCATAATCACATGTAAAAGAAAACAGCAGCAGCAGCGTTGCATAATTCTTGTGACCCTGTATACTACTAATTAGTTCATTTTACCACCACATTCTGTTGCCTAAGTGGAGTCACTTCGATCCTAAATCGAGATTGTTGCCTGCAGTGTCTCAGCGGGAAAGCGATGTAGTAAACTCGCTTGACCCATACAATGAGCAGAACCCCAGCATCTTTGTACAATGATAATTAAGAGATGCCCCATCATTAATTTGCTGAATTTCAGTGCTTAATTTGTAAAATATTAATGGCTGAATTATTCAATTTAATTTACAATGCCTCATCCCAGCCTGGAAAGTTCTTGAAAAGTCATTGTTTACATTTGTGTTAGTGAAATTGAATCAACAGAAGTGTTCAAGTTAGCAATACGGCATAAATCATGGAGAGCTCTTCGAATCACGGGTTGACTGTATCAATTATTCGAGTGTAGAGACGGCGCGTTGTGGTTAATCCTGCTGTCATCTGCTCACTGAACTAATTATCAGTGATTTCAAGAATCCTAAAGACAGATCCCTGCGGTGATTCCCATCTATCTATCTATTAGCCAATAGACTTAAACAACCTTTTCAACATTGCTAAGGGGCTTCCTCTGCATAATACAACAGTCCTGATGATGGTCTTATAGACACCTGCAACAAAGACCGAAACGTCGACCTCGTCATCATCTCCAAAGCAATTTATTTTCTTAAAGATTAACTTTTGTACATGAATGAACTTAGTTATTCATTGCTATTCCAAAGGAGTTGATGTTTAGTTATGAATTGATTTGTTTATCTGTACATACATCTGTTTGTGACCTTTTGCGTACATTGATTTGTTTACTGTATCTCCGTGAATTGATTTTCTTCAGATTGACGAAATACAATATATATATTTTTTCATGTAAATAGACCTCTCTGTGTGCTTCTTCCACTTTTCTCATTCAATGTGAATAATATCAATAATTATTTGGGTTATCCTATGGATACATTTGGGTTAGATTGTTGACAACTAACCCATAAGATTTATGCAAACAAATCAACTTAAATACTGTATAAATAAAATCCCTTGTAGCCATTCTCCACTCTATATTGTTCACTGCCCAAGCCTACAAGGGTTTATTGGGTCACCCAGAATTCTTTTATGCATTTACAATGCGGCGCACCATGGCGCAGGAATAAACAGATGCGTGTCACATCTAGGGCGTGAAGTTGGCGCAGTGCTGAAGTTGTGTTGCGTGCGGCACGCAAATCCAGCACTATTCCAACTTGCCCTATCTCTAACGTGGTGCATCAAGCCTTACGCCTGCTTCAAGCAGGCGCAGGGTTTTGACACATCAGCGTTGGGAAAGTGACTCAGTGAAATCTTGTAGATTTCACGGAGTCACTTTTCAGGGGCGTTCCTGCGACGGAACGCCCCCCCCCATGCGTGGAAACGCCCACATGAAACCTGACGCAGGTTTCATGTGGCGCAGGGCGTTACACCGTGACGCATCTCCATAGATGCGTCACGATGTAAGTATGTTGCAACGTGGCACAGAAATGACACAACGGTGGCGCAAAAGTGCCGCAAGTCCGACATAAATCTGCCCCAAAGTGTGTGGAAGGATCTGTCAGGGACACACACTGCACATTTTGTAGACACCCACAGAGTAGAAGACCTTAGGAGCTTTAACTCACAACGGTTCTTCAACCCAATTGCAACGGTTTTGGGAACACCCAACATGGATCCAAATTGGCGTACAGTAAAGTTAGAGAAAAGAGGCGAAATGCTCCTTGGCGTATGAAATTCAGTAGATGTTTGTAAGAAGGTATACCATGATTTACTGGAGTAAGGAAGAATTCACAGGATTGTGTTCAATCGCCCGCCCAACTAAACAGTTTAAGTCACAAAGCAGAAGTGAATCATGAGCAGGATACATAAATAGACATGGGTCAACTTTCTATCTGAATACTAACACTTTCCTGTGGTTATTTAAGCAATCTGGAGAACTTGCATGCCTCGACCTGTCAAGGAAAGTCATTGTGAGTTAGCAAAATTTAGTATATTACTCACACGAGTGGGCTTGGCTCACAAATTCAGGAAGTGATGACCTTTTGTTAATATCTGCGTGGGCTGGGCTTTGCCTGTAGGGCATTTATTTCTTCTCAAATCCTCATAAGTTAAATGTAGAATAGTCAATAAATCTTGATATTAATAGGTCCACTCATGTGCAGCTTTAAAAAAACACAAAATAAACATGAGGCCTGTTTTATTTTTTGCCAGGGCTGTACTTAATCATGTGCTGGGCGAATGTTAAAAAATGCGGTTCTAAAGAAATTTGCATAAATGTTTTTGATCCTGCATCTTCATGGCACAACCACTTTTTACCTTCTCTACTTTTATAGTTGTGGAGGGTGAACTTTTAAGGAAGTGGGAGGAAGTGGCAAGGAGCAGCCTTGCATTCCTTTGAACCTGTACAGATACACTAACACTGTATGACTTCCAATGACAGAAATTATTGCCATGGTGTATTCAAACTTTTCAAATGCCCAGTGTGTCTGGCCTCTTACCACCTCATTGACTAGAGGATGATTTTAACTCTGCAGTCCACTCCGATTGGCTCATTCTCTGGCACAAATGGAATAACTTCACTTGTCAGTCAGTTACTTCTTGCTTGATATCAAGCACTACTTCCAAATATAATCGACTATTGCCCTGATAAAGAAATCCAAAACTGCCTAATAGAGGTCAAAACATCACATTAAGTGATCAATGGGAAAACACATGCAAGTGTACCCATGGTCAAGCTTTTGTTTTGTGTTATTTTATTGGCCATCTGCTCTTTTTCAGCAATGAGTTGTGTGCCGTAACCATACTCTAGCACCCATGTTCATTTCTAACTAATTTGTGAATCTGAGTTAACCTACTGATATTTTCCTTTTGTTTTTTTTACATAATAGATTATGTAAACAAATTCACACATGGTTGTCTAGCAGTCAATATTTTTGTATTGTCTTGAACGATAAAGTCTGATTTTTCCAGTCATATTATGAAACTTGAGTGCCCACAATTGTTCATTAAATGACATCTGGCTGAGAAATTATATAATCGACCACTTTGAAGGAAGATTTGTTTTGCAATTGTTTTAAAGAGGTCGACAAGATATGCAGTGCACAAAGTGCACTCAGCAAACAGACTGAACAGTTTATATGTTTATAAAGTTTTATATAGGCGAACATGACCCTTTAGGGTATCAGAGCTCTTTACAAATGGTCAAGAAGGAGAAACAGGTAGATCAAAACAACAGCATAAAATCATATTCACTCTTGTGGCAGTAAAAAATCTCCCTGAATCAGAACGGCACATCAAGCAGCCAAGCTTGAATGTAAAGACTTGTGACCCAACCAGTGGTTTCATTAGTCAGTTACCTAGGAGTAGCCTCCTCCTTAGCGTAGAGTTCTTCAGCTGCGGTTTGCACGTGGTGACTGACTGACTTATGGAGGAAAACATGGTCATACTGTTACATTGTTTGCCATGCAGGGATAACTGGGGCGAGGCACATCATACCGCCGGCTGTTACATACCTGCGGATAATTGTGTCATAGGCTGAAATATGTGGGACTCGTGAAGTCTGGTTTCAGTGAGACACACACACATTATGGCTCAGTACCTCATGTTTGAGATGCTTGTAGTATGGTACCTGGGGCGGGTTGTCATCTCTTTTGGCGTAGCTCGCATATGCAGGATAACTTGCCACACAATCGCTTAGACTGTCATATTGGGAATACCTCTTTAATATCTTGGCATTAACTGCCATTTGATGGATATCTAGGTACATGTTTATACTACAGGGCACATTACATGGCATGTTTAAGCCCATCAAATCATTTCCTGGCATAAGATGAGTATATGAGGGTGATTGGCTTACTTAGGAGAGTCTTCCCCTACTTAGCAGATCACCATAGGAAAACACTGGTGCAGACCCTAGTAATCAGCAGGTTGGATTACTGTAATGGGCTACTTATATCTGCTAATGAGGAACAGTTGGGAAGGCTACAAGTAGCCCAGAATACGGCCGCTAGGTTGATCCTAAATGCCCCTGCCAGATCCTCCTCCCGTCCCCTGCTAAACAAGCTACACTGGCTCCCCATTCGCCAGAGAGTGAAATTTAAGATCTGCTGTACTATTCACAAATGTTTGTTTGGAATTGGCCCCAGATATCTAACTGAAATTTTTAAACCCTATCAACCAGGTCGAACCCTACGCTCAGAAAACCAAGCCTTGCTCCAGATCCCCAGGATCAAAAGAGAGAGACAGGGAGGCCGAGCCATATCATATAAAGGCACCACTCTCTGGAACTCCTTACCTCTCACTCTTAGACTAAATTCCAATATATCTGCATTTAGGAAATGTTTGAAGACGTTCCTATTCTCCATTCAGTAACCCCAGCATTGTTACCCAGATCTTACTGTCTAGTTCTGCTCTCGGAAAGAACAAAGCGCGGAGATATCTCCTTGGAGATCGAATTCCAGCGCTATACAAGAACCGAAAATAAAATAAATAATAAATAAATAATACATGTGCATAGGCATTGACTGCATAGGATGGTGTATTTGAGCAGATGATAGCCATGACTGGTACCTGAGCTGGATCCCTGGGAAAAAAATATAATTGACTTAAATAAATATATTTGCAACAAATAAAAGAATGTTATTTGGAGACAAAAATAACACTTGATGAACACGCCAAGCTGGTATTTGCATAGAAAATGTGTATTTTAGGAAAATGACATGCTGACATTTGGTAACAAATAGATTTATTTACTGAAGATATCAAGGGGCAGATTTACAATAACTGGCGCATTCCTAGGGATGCGCCAGTTATTGTGCGCCGCAGCTCCGCCACCCATGGTGCGCCGCATTTACAATGCGGCGCACCATGGGGCAAAAACAGCACAGATGCGTGACGCATCTGTGCCGTAAAGGTGGCACATTGCTGGAGTTACGTCGCAAGAGCAACGCAGCTCCAGCAATGCTCTGGGGGCCCTATCTGTCCAATGCTGCGTCAAGCCATACGCCTGCTTCAAGCAGGCGCAGGGTTTTGATGCAGCATTGGCCTAAAAGTGACTGAGTGAAATCTTGTAGATTTCACTCAGCCACTTTTAGGAGGCGTTCCTGCGCAGGAACGCCCCCCCCCCCCTGCGCAGGAACGCCTCCTTATGGCGCAGGGCTTTACAACGTGATGCATCTCCCAGATGCGTCACGTTGTAAATACCCCGCACCATGGCGCTTCTTTTGCGCCGCCGCTACGTCACAAAAGTGACTCAACAGCGGCGTAAAAGAGGCGCAAGGGGCTTGAAAATCTGCCCCATAGAATACTAAGATTTGTGGAAAACCTTAGTCTGTTGTACAACACCCTGATGCTTGATGACAAATAGAATTTATACCCTGAAAATGACAAGCTGATATTCTGGCATAAAATGTAAAGTTAGAAATGACTCCAAGCAGATATTTAAAAACACATTATGAATGTTGTTGTTTCCTTGGCTTTTAGAGGTGCTTTCTCCATTCTGTTGCAGTTATTTCATGATGCACATATAGGCATTCCACAATTTATATTACTACCAATGTAAAACCTTCGTATGACTCACTTTATGTAGGGTGGTTATGCTGTCTAATTCTGCAACGTCTGTCAAACCTAAATGATATTTATGCTTTCTAAAATCCCTAATTATTATATATTGTTATTTTCCGAAATGTCCCCTTCCAAGTATCTTCTTAAACATAAAATGTGTCACACAATGGGGCATATTACCAACGATTAGCGATATTTATAGCTAACTAGGCTTAGCAGCGATTTTTTTATCGCTAAGCATCGCCGGAAATTATCGCTGAGATAACGTGCTATTAGCTACGTTTATCTCCAAAGCGATAATTTTTCCGGCGATAGTGTGAATATCGCTGAGAATACAGCAATATTCAGGCATTAGCGACTAAATGCTCTTAGCCATGTTATCCACCTCCCATTGGATAACATGGCTAAGAACTGGTCTGGGCAGGTGTTAGTTTTTGTCGATATTCGCGCTTAGCGCTAATATTGCCATCGCTAAGCCTGCCTTGCTAATAGGTGTTAGCGACGTTAGCACTGCTTTCAGTCGCTAACGGGTTGGGAACGCCCACTTTGCATGTCATTAGCGATAATTATCGCTAACATGCAAAGCGGGCCCCAAACCGCTCGCTATTGCCTCAAAGCTGTCGCTAAATCAGTTAGCGACAGCTTGTTAATTGGGCAATAGTATTATCGCCGCTTAGCGGCCGAAAACGGCCGCTAAAGCGGCGAAAATAGCATATCGCCAGCATTGATAATATGCCCCAATGTTCTTAAAACGGTCAGATTAGAAAATTAAGCAGATTGTAAGGCATAAGTAAGGAGATATGAAAAATATACTGGACCGTATAAATTTATATAGCCATCTTATCCAAATATAAGCAATTTTCTTAAAATTCTTTGGGAATTTGTACTTCAAAATGCACTGTGGGAGTTATCACATCATGTACAGGGGGATCTCTGATCCCTGGTGGTTCAGCAGTCCCAGGGTGGGCGGACCGGCCTAGTCATAATAGGGCAGTCGGGAGACCACCGTACCCAATGAGTCTGGCGGTCCGTGGACCACCTGACTTGTAATAAAGCCTTTACACTTAAAATGGGCTTTGGTTCAGTCCCATGACCACGACTGTATGGCTGTGTATTTTATCTTAAGACTCTGCTCTTGATTCTATGACTTTTCTTTTTATTCTTTTGTTTGTCTTGCCCAAGAGTATTTTGGTCTCAGTGTTCTGATTGAATGGGTTATATCCTTTCCCTACTGCATGCCTGCCAACATTTTATAAGAGGAAAGTAGGAGATTTAAAAAAATAATAGGAAGAAAGTGTTGCTCACATTGACTTTTATTGAAGCAGAGGCAATTTCAAGCAGGATCTATCCAAAATAAAGCCAATTTTGGTTTAGAAAAAATTGGGAGCCCCCCAGCCTGAATCGTGTCTATTGGCATGTATGCTACTGACGACAGCGGACTCAGCTTTCTTACACTTTGAGTATGGTGACCAGATTCAGAGAACCAAACTACATCCACCAATGTGCCAGTGCCAGCCTAAAGGTAAAGCTAGCGTATCTCAAAATCACAATTGCTTCAGGCAAACAGAAGATCCAGCACTTGAACCAGGAAGTGTTGGCAGCTATTTTGGGAAACGGCTTGAACTAAGTCCCACCAAAAATGTTAAAGAAAGAAAGTAAGGGGGCAGGGTAGGAATACCATGACCCCCTATGACTGTAGGTCACGCTGGGAGTTGAAGACATTTTTGGGAGTAAATGGTGCCTCAAAATTGCAGGTGGGTCACCAGATTCATGGCAATTTTTTTTAAAAAGAAGCATGAGCCCCCGGGTGGGCCAAATCCCAGGAGCACTGTTTTTAATTATACAGGGGTGCCCAAGCGGCACTCCCCACGCCCCGTGGACTGCCACATCCCCAGGGCAAACAATAGTAAAATAATGTAGGAGGCCCGCATGCCACCCCTCGCTGCCCTGGGGACCGCCACCTCCCCAGAGCTTTATTTGAAATCAATGCAGGGGGCTGCCACCTCAGCTGGGCTTTATTTGAAATCAGTGCAGGGGTGTCGCCACCTCTGCCGGGCTATAGTTTAATTGAATGCGGGGGGCCACGCAGACGCCCCGAGCCACCTCAGAGACCGCCACCTGCCCAGGGCACATTAGCATATGGACAGGCCCGCCCATGCGCCGGAGGACACCACCTCTCAGGAGCAGAATCCAAGAAAGTAGGGGTGGCTGTGTGCCCCCCTCCTTGAGCCATTGATGGCCCTGGTGACCGCCATTCCCCAGAGCTGCTGGCTCCAGCTGTGTCCTGGGGTGCCCACTCTAGTGTTGTAATATGTGATGTCAAAATACTGATGAATTCCATTGTTTGGGACTTCGAGCAGGTCAAAACAGAGCTCTTGTGGCTTAAACCCCTCTTACCGAGTTTTCAATTCCAGTTCCAAGACGTTCACCCCCAGTCTTAATGGGCAGAAGTGGGGGCAAATATCCAGGAATTAATTAACAAGGCGCATTATTCACAAAATATATATTACAGAGACACCTGTAGAGAGCTAGGGTCCGGAGGTCCGGTTATTTCTACATTTGGGTGTATATAGGGGAATCATTTGAGCACTTGTCTGACACTTAGACAAAGGAAGTTGGGGAGTAGGGGTTTCAGAGGACCAATAATCACGTTTTAGACATTATATTTGTGCATGGTCATGCTAAGTTGTGCAAATGTCTAACAGCTGTGGCATCACACCTGAATTTTTTTCTTAGATGCCAGACCTTCTTGGATGGAACTTCAATAACCTGTAAGATTCCAACACTGCTTTGACTTGTGCATGCCATGGTTTCTTTGGCAAAAATCACCAACAAAATATCGCCCAAAGATTATTGAGGCCACAAATATCAACTTTATATACTTCGTATGTAAAGTAAAGAATATGGACTATAAAAATAAAGAAGATCAAAATATCTCAAAATGTGTAAGTACATCAAATTTAAAATATCAAACTTTACTTTAACTTTAAAAAAATATATTGGCTTTAAATGTAGTGTAAAAATCATATAAAAAGTTGTTATAACTGATGAACAAAATAAAAATACTTACTATACTTTACTTTAAAATAAATGCCTAAAATATAATTTATATATAATACAATTATTAAAGTAACAAATGATAACCACATTGAATAATAATTAATAACAATAGACATTAACATTATGAAATACAATAAAAATATGCCATCTGGAAAAATAACGTAATGAAAATTATTAGTCTAATAATATAACAAAAATAATTAAATTAAAATAACAAAATTAAATCACAGAATATCAGTTTATTTGTTTTAAATAAATGTCATGTACAAAATAATCTTGGAGGAGGCAAAATGGGTGTTCCCTCTCCAACCCGACCAATTATTCCAGTGCTAACCCAAGCTAAAGTAGAGAAAGTATTGGTCTTTGAAGGGATTATATTAACTTTTCCCACTCCAACCTAAATGACAGTAGGGAAAGTGTTGGAATTTTTAAGGCTTAGCTGTATTACTCACACTCCTAAATTAAAAAAAGAATATATAGATAAAATAAACAAAATACATAGCTCAATAAATATATAAAAAGTTATATATTTAAAATTATGTAGTTAATATACATAATTTAAAAGTACAATTACTAAATGCGTAATTTGAATACAAAAATAATACTTTAACAACTAAAACATAAAAAAATAGATTTAAAATGCTTCCCCCACTTTTATCCTGAAAATCAAACAACCACATAAACTAAATTAAAGCAATACTAGAAAAAATGAACAGGACACAAGAAATAAATAAAAAATAATATTATGAAATTAAGTATCACCTAAAAAACGAAAACATATTACAATATACAAGTTGTTAAAATTAATTACATAATTTACAAAATCAGTTATATTATCCATGAATTAAAAAAGTCAATTATATAGTTTACATATTTTACATTTAATAAGGTAATTTACATATTAATCCTATTAAGCTGAACATTATAAAATACATGTATGACAACCCACCAATCAATAAACTCAAATGAAATAATAAAAACATAAATATAATACACGTAAAATGAAAATGATAAGCACAGACAACGCAAATACCAAAAACACAGCAAAATACTTTAAAAAATATATATTTTATACAATTTTATTTAGAAAAATATTGCAAAGTAATTTAAAAAATCATATTCTTATCTGCAATATTATTTTCTGTCCCGCGGTAATCTTCATTACACAATATTTTGGACATGATGTTTTTGTCAATTGATATTTTAGAAGCAATATTGTGGACCCAGTGTAATTTAGTGAACAAAGGCCTCACGTAGAAGGAAAAGGGGTGCCTCCCAGCCCGTGTTTGACTTTTTCTGTCCTGTAATTTTTACACCCACAGTAGATTTGACAACCTGTGAACACAATGGTGGTACTCCATGTGTTTGTTGATGTTCACCATAGGGGTGCAAGGCTCTGTTGGTCAAGCATTGCATCCATTGGCAATACCAATAGGTCCGTCCTATGCAGAAGCTATTGGCTTTGTCAATATCTTCTAGCCATGTTGCACAGCAGCGTGGATGCTGTGCAACATGAGTAAAAGGTAGGAGAAAAAAGCACTATGATACGGCCAGCGCTGACCATGAAGGGTACTGATCTGTTTTCTTAGTATGGGATTCTTCTCTGCCTTCTCTAGTAAACAAAACGTTTTCATGAACAAATGGAAAACTTTACCACACAGTCTTTACCAAGCAGATAAGGATTTTTAAAATAACATACTTATTACACAACAAACGGAAGAAGGTCAAAACACTAAAGACCTTCACCAGTCAGTCTAGTGTAATGTAAGTAAACCAGAAAACGGTGCAAAGAGCCAGGAACGTGGCCTCCCTACGTCCCCACTAATTGGGAAACCCAAAGAAACAATGAACAAGGTGGCTCAGCACACATCTATTGTTGTACACAGTTTTGAAAGTACACAATGGTAAACAGTAGTCAGTAATTAAACTTTAACACAGGAGTCTCCCAAATGAGTTAAGTAAGTTATCAAGTTGTGAAAAATATATTCATCTTTATTTCTTTGTTCTTTTGTTCAGAAATTTCTTGTGAAAGCACAACACAGAATTCATAGCCGACGCGGCGCATTTCGTCCCACTGGGACTTCTTCAAGGCTGTGATGTATGTATGTAGTCCACATGAGCGTTGCCCAACACACTTGTAAGCCATAACGATTATTTTAGGAAGGAAAATCTTCGTATTTAGACATGTGAAAAAGTACACGATTGGTATGTATCAATGAATTCCAAGATGTGTCCGATATTATGTAGCAGGACAGTGGGTAGAGTATGGGTCAGCAGCATGGAGTAAAGGCGAAATTCAAAAAGCGATGAGAGATTAGGGATAGGTAGAGGTAAAGGGAGTTAAGGGTGATTGTAGGGTTTGGGGATAGGTAGAAGTAAAGTGAGGTAAATATAATTTTAGGGGTGGGTAGAGTTAAAAGAGATAAGGGTGATTTTAGTGTTCGAGTGTGTAAAATGAGTTTAGTGTTCAGGGGTCAGTAGAGGTAAATGGATGTAAGGAGGAATTTGGGGTCGGTAGAGGAGTAGGGAGGTAAGGGTCATTTTAGTCTTTAGGGATGGATAGCGGCAAGGGGAGGTAAAGGTGATTTTAGCGTTTGGAAGTGGGAAGAGGTAAAGGGAGGCTAGGGTGATTTTAGGTTCAGAGGTGGGTATGGGTAAAGGGACGTAGGCTTGACACACCAACATTCTCTTCAACCCGTAATTAAGTTGTGTTGCAAGCAAAGCAAAAAAAGGTTCCACAATCCAAGCACAGGCAGCGCGGAAGAACACTAATTAAGAAATCGATCAGTACTTGGTCCATGTTCAAGGGGCAAAACAAACACACGTAGACAAACTGAAAGCCAACACGCCCTTAAACGCACTCACCACAGAAAAACAAGAAAATAAGAGTGACTATGAAGCCAAATGCTGGTAATTTATCAGTGGGCGGATAGCCCTTTAAGTAACAAAAGAAATCCTCTTTGGGAAAAATCCCTACTGTCCGGTCCTACTGAGAGTGAAGACTTTGGGTCCCTCCTGCTATGTGGCAGTAGAATGCCGGAGAGCTTGCCATATGTGTTGAGACTGGTGTGCACGATCTGGGAGAGAGCGGGGCAGGTGATGCTCCTCAGAGATCCATATGCACCGAAACAGGAAGTATGGCAAATCCGGTCCTTCGCACAAATAGCTCGAACCATGGCCAAAGCAGGCTGGAGGGAGAAGGTCTGTATCACCCTGAATAATTTATATATATAGCTGGTGTATAACTCTAAAGGAGGCAAGCAAGACATTTGGTCTGAGAAGTGGTTATTTTCGCCAATATGCCAAAATAGGGGCCACAGCTAGGGAGATATGGCTTGGATGTCCTGAGACCTTTGACCCTACTCATATTCTGGTGGCATTGCTGCCAATGGCGGGCGGTCAGACACTTAATCATATTTACCCCTCTTTGCAACATACAACATAGTCCAAGTTACATACCTCTTGCCCAAACATCTACACAAACGTCGACACACAATACACCCCTCTAGAAACGCGGGGTGGCCACGTTGCAGATACTCACTGGTAGTTTTCCTTGTGTTCTGTGAAGCAACCATCAGATTGTATGTTCATGGGACAAGGTCCTGGGCAACCTACATTACCCTATGGGATGGCGGATACCCAGAGAATTAAAGCAATGCCTGCTGGGATTGGTCCGTGTGAGAAAAAATAGGAAGTTTACGAGGAAACTAGTACTTCTTGGACTGACTCTGGCCACACGATATATAGCCAATAGGTGGCTCAGTCGAAAGCCTCCCACCCCAACAGCTGTTTGGCTGCGAGATATGACTGAGTGGGCTGGTGCAGAAGAGGCACATATGAAAGCAGTAAGACGTGATGATAGGCTGATGGAAGATCTGCTGGCATGGGGAGCCATCGTCCATGACCTTACTGGGGACAACACTGCCCCCGCGACTGCAGCGAGCAACAGAGATGGAGAAAATACACAGGCAGAGTGCACCCGAAATCAGTGGGGAAGCGATGACCCAACAGAGGGGTAGCACATTGGCAGTGGAAACTGAACTTACGCAGGTGGATGAACTGCTGCTGTTAACCTTTTATGCATGTATCCCATGGGGAATGGTTTATGCGGCAATCTGAGCATTTGAAGGGGTGAGGGGGTTTCATTATAATTTTGTTTAATTTTATGTCACGTTTCGAATGGACTTGCCGATGTTTGGAGTTTCACATGTTGCTTGATATGGTTGCAATGGTCACTTATTTTGGCATAATATATATATATATATATATATATATATATATATATATATATATATATATATACATATATATATATATATATATATATATATATATAAGCAAATTGCGCAAGCGCTTCGGGAGGGCTCACCGCTTCATCCGACCCTTCGGTCTGTATTTGGCTCCTCTGCAATGTTCACAGGTTCCCCTGAATTAAAATTGGGTCCGACGCGTTTCGGGGCCACAAACGCCCCTTCGCCCCTTCCTCATGGACTGTGCACAGTTCAACACCATGTTCTCTTCACGCTGGTCAAGCGCGTTTTAGTTTGAACAGCTGGCGTCGTCCTCCCTGAGTGCAGGATGCTCATAGGAAGTTCCTTCAGGTTAAAAAGAAAGTGCAGGAGGGTGACATAACTTATGCCATGCTATACCCAACTAAATTGCACTTTTCCTGGAAGGGAAAACCAAAGCTCTTCACTGAGTCTGCTGCAGCACTGGCTTTCCCGCAAAAACACCCACCGTCACAGGAACATTCCTGTCTCATGATAACGCTGATGGCGGTTCACCTCTGGATGAGGTGGCATCACTGTCATCATTTGCCACATTTTTTACATATGTGCTACTTGTGCCTGGTTGGGTAGCCGTCCCTGTGCTAACTATATAAGCTTGTGTTTTCTACTGCATCTGACGTTGTGCAGTGTTGTTTGAGTATTGATGAATTCCTTATCAAACTTGCTCGTCCTATCTAATATAACTATACTTCCGCTGAGTACTAATGTTCATACTATGCACTAATAAGACTATTTGGCTGGCTGGCAGTTCCTTACGAATGCCCAGGCAGCCCCCTGCTTTAGGCCTTGTTCTACATTATGGTATATGATTTTTGTTCTAATTTGTCTATTTTTTACTGTTTACAACATTTGGTGATTTCACTAGGAGTTTGGGTCCTGGTGTGGGTGGATTGGGTGGTGGTTGAAAGGGTTGTTCAACATAACATGTTTACGCAACTCTTTGGCATAAGATTGGCCAATCATACACACTGTCCTATCAGTCCGAAATTCTCTATATTTCATGGCACACACATATGACCATTGTGGTCTACCAATAAAACTTGTCACTTGGAATGCCTGAGGTCTCAATAAATCTTCAAAAATGCTGACAGGTCCTTGTCTAACTCAGCCGCCATAAGGGGTAAACATCCTTTACCACAAAGTTTTTACCACGCGGTACCATTACCACGCGGCCGTTACAACGCAAGTCGTTACCACGACTTGCGCTGGAGGGCGCTAAAGGATTAAAAATAGTACATTTACTATCCCAACACCTTCCCTAGGGTCCACGGGGACTGGTGTTAGAATAGTAAATTATACTATTCGAAATCCGCGCCCCCAACGCAAGTCGTGGTAACGACTTGCGTTGTAAGGGATGCGGTGTAAAGGGATACGTTGTGACGGTACGCGTTGTACCGTCATACATCCGCCATAAGGTAGATATAATTTTTTTGCAGGAGACACATTTATTGCCTGGAAGGGAACCAAGATTACTCACTACATTGGGACCATATCATTATTTTGCCTCATACTCCTCCTTTTCTAGAGGGATTGCCATCATTGTAAGAAAACAAGTACCTTTCTGACACCTCACGTCCCTTGTAGACCCTGATAGTTGATACTTATTGATGCAAGGTCTAATTGGATATATACATGTTACTTTGGTAAACACATACTGTCCCAACATGGATGGCCCTGATTTCTTCTAGTCCGTGCTTAAGCACAGCCTGGCAGTGGATCCTCAGACAATTATCGGGATGGACCATAATCTTGTCCTGGGCATTGAATTAGACTATTCAGACCGCTATGAGAGATGCCTCACCAGGGTTTGTGCTGCCTTTTTGGACGCCATGGCACAGTTTGATCTGATCAACCTTTGGCGAGCACTATATGGCGCAACTCAAGAATACATCATCTACACATCTGTTCATGACACCTCATGACAGCTTGACTTCTGGGTAGGATCGCGGGATGTGGTGGGTTGAGCGAAAAGTATTCAGGACATGCCAAGAACTTTGTGAGTCATATCGTCCCCTATCTCTCATCAATGCTGACAGCAAAATTCTTGCTAAATTACTGGCAAAAAGACTACTCCCATTGATGCCGAAACTGATCAGTCCGGACCAGTCTGGCTTTATCCCGGGCCGATCCACAGAGGATAATCTTTGCTCACTATTCACCCTTACTCACCAGCTAAACCCAGATTTTCCAACTATTGCTGCATTTATTAGATGCCGCTAAGGTATGTGATACTTTTGAATGGCCTTTCTTGCTTAAGGTATTAACCAGATTGGGACTAGGTGAGGCTTTGTAAAATGGATTCAGATACTGTATACCGCTCCTTCAGCTAGACCTCGCTTAAATGAAGCTCTGTCGGAGACGTTTATGATTGGACAAGGTACGCGGAAGGGATGCCCCCTGTCGCCTCTTCTTTTTGCCCTCACCGTAGAGCCCAAGGCCTGTACACTGTGTGAATTTCACTGTAGATGGGGGGTGAATGTGGGCTATTAATATACACTAATACCCATGTACACTGATGGTGTGATGCTAGTAGTAAAACATCCAGCAATCAATTTGACTCTTATCATTGAGTAAATAGTGGAGTTCGGTCACTGACCCTGCCTTCAGATTAAATGGGCTAAATCTATTATGGTCCCCTGACAAAAGCAGCCACCAGACATGCGCTATCAGTTGCAATGGCAGACTGAACCAACTAGGTATCTGGGTATTCTCTACCACACAGACATCCCCACCATTATCCACGTGAACTATGGGTGCTATATGGAGAGCCTGCAATCCCAAATCGATCGATGGACCACCCAGCGGCTATCACTGGCAGGTAGGGCGGCTCTGATGATAATAGTTGTTTTGCCCAAGTTACTTTATTTGTATTAAAATGTTCCCATTCCTCTATAGAAGGCCTTTTTTGTTGAACTATGCTCCTTAGAAATTAAGCTGGCATGCGTGGGTTGACTGCCACTGATTGGGTGCCACACATTGCAGCTCCCATATTGTGGGGTGTGATGGTTTGCAGCCCCTCATTTTGAGGTGTATTATTTGGTGGCACAAGTGCAATTTATCCACCACTGGTTTCACAATAGTAGACAGGCCCCCAAGTTGTTATCGAGCAAGACCTGATTTCCCTCACTCCTCTCCCTGCAGTCCCATAAGTGCTGCTTCCAAGACCATCTGAGATAATCCATACTGTCAGGTGTACTGTTTGGGCTTGGCACACAATGTCCTCTTTATGCAATGTTGCAGTACCATACACTTCACTAATACCCATTCAATATTACCACACACTGCGGCTGAACTGTGCCCCAGAACTTCTGAGGTCCCCTGAGAGGAAAAATATTAAAACACTGTGGGATTTATGTATAGCACATAAGTTTGAAACTTATCAAGAGTACTAGTGTTACAACCCCGCCACATTACTGGATGTGTAAACCCTCCCATGAAGTTCACGGCCTTTTTGCTATTTTTCCAGAGAAGCCCCTGGAGTGGCCAGTATTGACGAAATTGCTCTCCAACCTACAACCATTTAAACTTATCACATGATTATACACAGTGGTGTTCAACTGCATATCCGTGGTCTTCCAGGGCTCGCGTGGCATGGGAGGGAGACTTGGATCATGATATATCAGATGAACAATGGCAATTCTATTGTCAGCAAACCAAGGCGGTGCCCCCTAGTGGCAGATATCAATTCATTAATTATAAATATTGGCAGAGGGTTTCGCTCTCCCCTGTAGATTTTGCCCACTATTTCCATAATGATGATCCTAAATGTAAGCACTAGGGCGTCTGCGGTGCGGATTTCCTCCACCTGGTGTGGTCCTGCCCGGCAGTGGCCACGTTTTGTAATCACGCCTACAAGACCCTTCACAACTCCGGACCCGCATAGCAGAACAGCTGCCTCTCCTTCCATGCACCCAAACCTCCGATCTGCCCAGCTCTCACTGGCCACCATCCCACGCATCAGGAAGACTAGAAAGGGAGGAAGTCCTGCACCTTCCTCGCAGCCAAAGCCTGGAAAACCCTTGCCCTCCACCTCTTCCAATCGCCCACATTGCCTCAATTCAGGAAGCACCTCAAGACCTGGCTTTTGGGATGACCCCAGCACTCACCGGAGCCGGCCTCTCCTCATCTCCAGCGCCTTGAGATCCTCACTGGTGAATAGTTGCACTTTACCAACCCTGATTGATTGAATCAGATACGGGCAGCGCTGCTAGACATGAGAGACCATGCCGTCCAGCTCACTCCCTCTATAGTTCTGCTGGGGTATTTCAAGGTGGCGCCAAAAAAGTCCTGCAAACGCGTTGCTGCAGGACTGCTTTTGAGTAAACGTAGAGTGGCCATTATGTGGGCAAGCAGACATGGCCCATAAGTTGAGGGCTAGGTAAAGGACATGTCCCCAGGTGAGGACTTGTCAGAGACATGCTGCAACCCTGCAGCCTACTGCTTGACCAGGAGATTTTGGAGCCCACTGGGGTCTTATTTCTTAAAGTTGAATCCTAATTTAGCACTGTACCACTGATTCTGCTTAACCAGCTATTAAAAGGTATATAAGATTGCTTATCCTGTTTGAACCTATGTGTCCCTGCATAGTCACTCTATAATGAGATACATGTGTTTTTCTAGAGACCTCTGCGGGGTCCATACCACTTCTTCGTCACATCTTGTGTGATCTCCATGCACTGTATGTTTACGCCTGTCATATTATTAATTGAAATCGTCATGTCACATCATGCCTTGTTGAAGTGCTGTATGTGTTAGTCTTGTTCAATGAAAACCTATAAATAAATAAATTAAAAGAGGTGAAGACTCAGCCAGGTCATTCTGAGGTTGAATAAAGTCAGGATCCTTCAACTTAAGGCATTTGCTAAGTGTGTGAATGTATTTCTATAGTCCAACAATCCTATTGATGGGATGAAGTTCACATAGTGTGTCTATGCTAGAAGAAAGAGGCTATCAAAATAGTGTTTGCAAATGTAATTCAGAGCTGTGCTCAGCATATAGGGGCATATTACCAACAACTAGCAACAATTATCGCTATGTTGGGTTAGCGGCGATATTTTTATCGCCGAGCTGCGGCGATTTTTATCGCTTAGGAACCTTGCTATTATCAAGGTTTATCTCCTAAGCGATAAAAATCGGCCGAAATGCAAGAATATCGCTGAAAAGTCAGAGATATTCATGCATTACCGAGCTAATGCTCTTAGCCATGTTATCCACCTACCATTGGATAACATGGCTAAGAACTGCTCAGGAGCAGGTGTTAGCTTTTGGAGATATTCGGGCTTATCGCGAATATCTCCAAAAGTTGGTAATAGGAGATAGCGATGTTAGCGACTGTTTCCAGTCGCTAACATCTTGGCATGCCCACTTTGCATGTCATTAGTGATAAATATCACTGACATGCAAAGTGGGGCCCAAGATGGTCGCTATCTCCTACTAGCTGTCGCTAACTGGTGTTAGCGACAGCTAGGTAATAGGGAGATAATATTATCTCCGCTTTCTTGGCTTTTAAAGCCAAAAAAGCGGAGATAAACCCCCTTGATAATATGCCCCCTAGTTTTGTAAAAGTATTGATGTAATTTACGTAAAATGATACAACAGTCTGCTCATTTTGTATGGAAAGGATGTGTTCGTATAGGCCACCCACCGGTGTCAATAAAGCCTTGTACTCCACATAGCGCTTACGAATGACGATTTTGCAGTTTCACAGCACTTTGGTTATCACTGACATAATCATCTGCACAGCCTATGGCACAACTATTGTCATTCATGGAACGCGACATCTCAAATCAATGCAGAGTAAAGAATGCAAGGTGGGTCAGGTGTCTGTGAGAATATATTACAAATACTAACTCTGAAAGGAAATAAAAAATATAAAAATCAAAATGGGCTCGACCACCGAGTGACACTATAACCAGAGGTAAATGCCACAAAGATACTTATATAAAGAGAACCAAAAATCACCAAGAACAGTATTCCCCTTGATTACCCACCAACTGCTGCCTAGCCTGTTGAAGAACTATTGTTTGCTTGTGATGTAACTACAGTTAAGTAATAATCTGGCATCTTAACAGAAAATTCAGGGATTATTTAACTCACAAGACTGAAGATGAACAGGTACGTGTGTTAAGAATGACTACCATGCTCTCGCCCTTACTCCCCCAGCCCTGGCTCCCTGCCCCGAAAGTCACTTACAAGTTTTGTAACTTTTTGTAGGTCACAAGAGAATTACCGGATACTGACCTACATTGCCTGCTGAGACAAGTTTGCTCAATATATTTTCATGAAGTAGTTGGGAGGGACCATGTCACTGACTATTTTTACCCAGGGAGGTCTGGGCATGTGAGCAGGATACCGAGCCGACACGAGTCACTCCTGAGGGTGCCTACCCCTCCCTTCCTCTGGCATGCTTGGCACAGTTGAATAACATAACGAGGTGCATATCTTCAGGATTGACCTATTAGGGAACTGGGTCAGGCATAGCTCGAAAGGAGTGGACCATCTGACTGCACGTTCCTTTAGCAGTGATTCTGCAAAACTCTGGAAGTTGCAGGCCCATGAGAGTCAGTTCCTTCACAAGAGATGTCAAACCAGCTCCCACTACCGGGACATCCTCAAAACATTTTCAGAATAAGAGTTATTACCTGTGTTTCAAAGGAGATATGTAAATTGCAAATCCTAAAGGAACAACCACACATCCCAACAGCAGAAGGCCTAATTCAAGCTATTCAGTACATGTAGCTCTCAGATTTACACACTGAAATATTTGGTCACTAAGGGCCCTATTCACACAATGAACTTAAGACTCAATCCTAAACTTACTACTATTTTGGTATTCACAGAATGCACTTACTACTTTTGGTATTCACGGAACGAATTTACTACTTTTGGTATTCACAGAAGTTAGGATTGTGTCTTAAGTTTGTTTTGCAGACAAACTTAAGACAGACTTAAGACAGACAGACTTAAGTTAGGATTTTGTCTTAAGTCTGTCTTAAGTCTGTCTTAAATTTGTCTTAAGTCTTTTTTAAGTCTGTCTTAAGTCTGTCTTAAATTTGTCTTAAGACAAACTTAAGACAAAATCCTAACTTCTGTGAATGCCAAAAGTAGTAAGTGCATTCTATGAATACCAAAATAGTAGTAAGTTTAGGATTGAGTCTTAAGTTCATTCTGTGAATCGGGCACTAAGTGCTCTTTTTATTTTTCTTACACCCACATTGGCTAAGATATTGCCCTGCCATCTAAAGGGTCACTGGTTCGATTAAGATTGCAGAACTGCATAGGCTGCTATGGTCGTAGTAAATAAAAGGGTGCTCGTCTGCTGAAATTAAAGTATTTATAGATTGTTACTAGGGCATGGAAATCCACAAAAAGATAGATTGGCAAAAAGATAGATGGCAGGAATAACTTACAACAGAGAGAGCCAGGGACAAATGTTCATTCCGGCAGATCGCCAAAGTCAAACAACCGTAGGAGTGCGGCCTTGAATGCCATATTACAGAGTCCACCTGGTTTATACACTTGTCTTCACTTTATTCCACCCTGAGTGGAATTCCCAACCCTCTGATACTCCTTGACAAGGGTAAGCATCTCCTTACTTTTTCCAAGAAGGATATTATCCTTGCTGTAAATAAAGTAGAATCACCACCACTAATAGCAGGAGCAAGGCATACATAAGTGCAGTGCGGTCATCTGGGCCCTAAACCCCAGCAGCATGGAGATGAAGCTTTAAACACTGTAAACCACAATGTGTGTTGCCAGAGGTGGCCTCCGCTAAGGCCGGGGAGTGTCGTCCACCTCCCCATCTCTGTGAGCAGTACAAAAAGGAAAAATCAAATGATTATAATGCATTGTTATTATCCTTTTATTTTTTAGACACAGCTGGTCAGGGGTGGGCGGTGGTGGCTGTCACAGGAACAGGGGAGGAGCGGTGGACATTCTCTTAAGTGTACATGATTGTTTGGCCGGCCATCTTGGGCAAGTCAATCATTCATGCGCACTTTCCATGTTCTTCACCGGCAGTATTGAACAGCCTGGGTGAAGAACATGCACAGCCTCCTAATCCCTCTCTGAGCGCAGAACAATGCGTGCAGACCAGTCAACGCTGCTGTAACGCAGCGCTGTGATTAACTAGGGGAGTCCTGGTTCCTGCTCCTGGAGTCGACCCAAGAGCCGAAGAGGACCGAGAGGCGGCAGCCGGCTTGCAGATAAGTGTTTTTTTCCCCCGTTTACCTAACCCCCATCCTCCCCAACCCACCACCCCCGTTAAGTATCGGCCACCACCATGTGTTGTGGGATGGACAAAAACAAAGAGGATAAAGGAACAATTTTATGACAGATTGGGAAGTGGGAGCAGAAATTAGTCTCATCTTTCTCAAGACTTTGTAGGACCATCTCTAAACTGTGCTAAAGTCTGCAATACAGCCAATGACCATGAACGGTCTCGGCACCTACATGGTTTGTAGAAACATTTTTTAGGGGAAACCATCTTCGGCAGTCAGAAAGAAACAAAAACTTTGGCAAAAGGCAAAAAATAGTTTTCAGTTTCAAAAAGCATATTTTGCCAGAGCTTCCCTGACACTGAAGAGAACTACTTTGTGTGTGGATGAGCTCCTCGTGAAGTGGCAGACTGCCATCACTCACTGTGAAGTCAGTAAATGGCTGAATGGGGCTGACCCATTGCACCATGATGTATGCTGTTGTGGGTGGAAGAAAAAGGTTAAATGACACAATAACAGACCGAAGGATGAATGGGCTGGCTGACAGCCATAGAAGTAAGAATATTATACATACAAATTTCAACAAAAAAAAACATGTCTTGGCTAATGCCAGACCTAATGGTGGTCATATCTCATTGCAATGCAATTTCAAAGCACCAACGGTGGATGAAAAAAATCTGACACCCTCTTGACTTTTTACATTAGGAACTTACAGAAACCCATAAATATAGATATTAAAATGAGATACGCAAGAAGAAAAATATGTATATATTGAAAAAGAACAGGCAACTAGGAAAATATTGATATTAAAAATAGGATATGCAAGCAGAAAATATCGAGGTTATGGACTAGGGTATGCAGGTAGAAATGACAACAGAGTACAAAAGTTGTGCATGCTGCTCTTAAATCTATTAATAAACAAATGGAGTGAAAATGTGATATGGACGCTGAATAGGCCACTGCACCAAAATTAATTTATAATCCAATATTCGAATATATTGTACTTTAAGAATCTAGAAAACATATTTACAAAGTGCCTGATGCAATCAACAGCAAATAAGTGGATTTAGACAGACTGTGACAAGAGTCCTGATACCAACACCCTGTTGGCTTCATATAATTAATACTCCAGATCGCACTTGATCTCACTCCACCCATGATGGCTCCACTAACTGAATACCACTCTCCCTAATCTCCTCTAATTCTTCAATACTAAAACAATACATAATAAGGCCTGCTGTAACTACACAGAAGCTCACAATCATTTTAGAGCATTGTCTGACTAATACTGATTTGCAGTAGATTATTTAATACCTTGTTAGACTGTAGACAGTAAAGTTCCCCTCTCATGAATGCATTTATTAAAGGACATTCATATATGAGCTCTGGTCCAGGAATGTTTGGAATTCGACTGCAGATGAGCTGCTTGCATGTCCAGCGCAAACTATTACAGCTGGTTCTCTCTCTCTCTCTCTCTCTCTCTCTCTCTCATGTCATTTGAAATATCAGTGATGTCATCAGTTGTGTAATTTAGCATGTAATGAGTGATGTCATATGTCAGCTCATAAGCAGTGCATGCCGGCAGCGTTATGGTTAGCTCAGCTAACCATATCTGGAAAATGTCAGTGTTATTTATGTTTTGTTTTGTAACCATAACTACAACTTTGATTGTTTTTTCAGCTCATTTCAAAGGTTTTTTCAAACCTATTTTAAGTTCGTGTAAGCAAAGCTAACCACACCTACATTTTACTCTTTGTTTTTAATGACTCTCAGTGCTTTTTAATCAAAAACAAGAGAAATCCAGAACAAGAGGAACAAGAAGGAGAAAAATAACTTGATGTTTGGATACTTAAGTTTTCAAGTTACCACTGAAATCCACAGGTGGGAATTGTTTTCACTATTCCATCAGGGGAAAAGAAACTTACATATATGTATGTTACCTACTTTCTATGTCACCAGGAACTCAGCAGAGGAAACGGAGGGAAGTACAGCGTTGGTACATCCTCCATCTGTAAGCATTCTAATCCTTAGCATAAGAAAGAGCTCACTACTGTGAAAATGAAGAGGAAAGAGATATTTAGGAAGAACATTATATTTCACAGGAACAACAAGAAGGTAGTGGTCCCTGCTTCCAAACAATCAGACAGTGCACGATAATGGTAGGTTGTGTAGAGTGATTTTTTAAAAGAAATAGTTTTCTTGTTTAGGACCCACTTCTAAATTATATAATTATATTATATTATATATATATATATATATATATATATATATATATATATATATATATATATATATATATATATATATATATATACACATATATGTTCTATGTATTATGTGTACCTGTGCATTTCTGTCTGTGTATACATTTCCATGTTTATATTTTTAAATGCCAGATACTAGGTCCTGCCTTTGACCATGCACTGCCCCAAAAACCACCTCAGAGAAATGACCCCCATTGGTGCACCGACTTTGGCTGAGAAGATCTCTGGCACCGCATTAGAATTGGATGTATGACGTTACAACGCATACTTTTACTCCGCATACCATTACAACGCGGTATTCACAACGCATCCCACTACAACGCATAGCGCTTTGGGGTGCTGGATAGTGGTAAGTATAATTTACTAATCTTACTCCAGTCCCCGTGGACCCTAGGGAAGGTGTTGGATAGTAAATTAAACTTACCTCTTATCCTAGAGCGCCCCCCAGCGCTATGCGTTGTAATGGTATGCGTTGTAATGCCTGCGTTGTAGTGGTAGTGCGTTGTAAAAAATGCGTTGTAACAGGTGAATACCATTAGAATTAGGTCTGGGCGGTAAATTCTGTTCCGCTCGTGGAATTTGGGTACTTTCGCATTCCTCGGAGAAGGCGGAATTGGCAAAAAAATCTGCGGCTTCACTGACTTTTTTGCTTGTTCGCGGTTTTTAAAGTGCGTGTTCACAAGATATTTCCCCCCAAGCATGCAAACAGCGTTCATGAACAGGAACAAAGCATCGCGAATGGGCGGAACAAGCTATTCCGCGTGTTCGCAGAACTATGCATGCGCGCAGAGATTTTTCACCATTTCGCAGAGCTTTGCGTTGCGTGACTACGCAAATTCCGCCCACCCTTAATTAGAATGAACAAATCTAGGGCCTGCAAACCCTTGAACAGAATCCACATTTGGTTTTAAATTCAAACACGTGGGGTGGGAGCCCTTTGCCCCTCCAAAAGCGACTGGGGTCACGGTGTACGCTCCCTGAACTTTGTGTGACCTTTGGGAATAAAATGTGAAGACCCAGAGATGGTACCTCATGTCCTGTAATGGCAGCTGTGTAACATTTTTCACAGAGCTGCAGCGGCCAATTAGAAGGTCAAGGCCACAACCCCACTCTGGGTTTGTAGAAGCAAAATGGACAATGAAAGAAAAAGCTCCCTCTCCCAATGAGATTCGTGTATTTCTTTTTTTTTAAATGTCACTCACTGAACTGAAAAGATTCGTGCAAATTTGTAGAATGCCACCAAAGTTATTAGGAAAAAAATGCCTTATGAATGTATATCTTACTTAACCATAACTACACAGGCACCATTGCCCTCTGTGTTATATATATGTGTATATTACACAGTGGAGGTTGCCTCTTTGAATTTATCGTTTGTCATAGTTTCTACAGGAATGGCACCTTTTGTTTCTTTAATAACATTGCTGCCATTTGATGAATCTACACAAAACTTTACAAAAAAAAGTAAATTCACTTTGGTTTCTTCATAGGAAGTTTTGCACCGATCTTTCAAGAAGAAGCCAAGAAACCATGGGTGGCAGGAGGGTTCCAAAAGTGTGAATTCCCACTGTTAATTTCCATAGGAAAATGTTCTTTGATATCGAAAAAAAGCTGATCAGAATTTCATCACATTTGTCAAAACACTTAGGGGCATATGTAGGTAATTTCCATTTTGCGATTCCCAAATAGCGATTTGCAAAATGGAATGTAGGTAATAATTCGCAATTTTTTTGTGAATCTCTAACATTCCTTAATTGCGATTAGCAAATTGCGAATCGCAATTAAGGAATGAGTGTCCCATTCATTCCTATGGACTAAAAGGCCCATAGGAATGAATGGGGATACATTCTCAAATTGCGATTTTCTATGAGAAAATCGCAATTTGAGAATCGCAATTCCAAGGGTGCCAGGGTGTCCTAAGGGCATGTCTGTGCGCCACATGGCACTTTGAATTTTTTTTTAAATTGCATTTTAAAAGGAAATCGCAAAATACCATCTACTTGGAGTAGGTGGTACTTTGCGATTCTTTAAGCCACAATCGCATTTCAAAATTCACTCCTACATAGCATTTAAGGAATCGCAAAAAAATTGTGATTCCTTAAATGCTTGAGTAAAATAAGGAATCACAATTTTTGAGATTCCTTATTTTGCTAATATGCACCTACATACCAAAGCACCGTTTGCGATTCGCAAACACCGGAATCTGCGAATTCCGGCGTTTGCGAATCACAAACGCCTACCTACATATGCCCCTTACTTTGTTCATATTTGGTGTAAACCCATTTTCAAGAAAGCGTCTATAGATGGGCTCGGGTTGGGCACTTCAAAGCTCGCTTATCCATCAGCCCCAGCGCCACTATGCTGAGCCATATGGATATTTGTATAGGCCGCTGGCACATACGCACCACTCTGCTGGAAGAAAAAGCAGCCTCTTGTCAAAGACCTTTAACATGGCTGATAGGGTGATGAGCTGGTCGCTAAAAGGATCAATCTTTATGCAGGCTCCCCTGGCCAATCACAACGCTGCAATGCAACTTTGGGATTGATCTGAGTGTCCTGGTTCTACGCTCAGCCAGGGAATAGGGGCCTGGGCATGTTCTCCACGCAGGCTGTAATGCAGACTGCATGGAGAACAGGGAAAGTGCGCATGATGGTTTTGGGTGGTCCGAAAGGGCTGGCCAAACAGTCATGTGCACTTATGAGTGGGTAAACCACTCCTCCCCTGCCCTGCTACGCCCTGCCCCGCCCGCAAAGCAGCACAGGAACATAAAATGTTAATAACTCAAAGTTATTATGTTATGTTTTCTTTACATTGCACTGCTTTAACCCCTCCCCTGCTGATGACGGAACCGCTCCGTCATCAGCTGCGGTGGCGCTGTGCTGATGACGGAGCGGTTCCGTCATGGCCCGCCCGACGCTCCTGCGCGGCGCGAATTCCGCGCCTGTGCTGAGCGTTCTATTGAGCGGGCGGGGCCATGACGGAACCGCTCCATCGTAAGCACAGCGCAACCGACGCTGGTAACGGAGCGGTTCCGTCACCAGCATGCGCCCGCTGCATTTCCGCCCCGCCCCCTTAGCACTGCGGCGGAATAGCCGCTGCAGTGAAGGGGTTAAATCAGTGGGGTGACGCTCTTCCGCCATAGTGTGGGAGCCACCACTGACTTACTTTAAGTTTCCTCGGGGTGTTTATAAGAGCCAACGATTGAAATCTCTGGAGTTGGGGCTAAAAACTCTGGAGTGGAGGCTGAAGTGCAAGTTTCTTTCACTGCCGGTCAGTGGATCAAAAAGGTGTTCATAATATATGCCGATGCAAGGTTGGCACCCAGTGGTGGCTCTTCCTCTAAGGCGGAGGAGAGTCGTCCCACTGCTTCGCAGCAGTGAAGTAAAGGAAACATACAATCATAACTTGCGTTATTATCATTTTATTTTTCCTTCTGCTGCTGCAGCTTTCGGTGCGGGGCGGCACTGACTACAGAGGAGCAGGGGAGGAGAGGTTTGTCCACACCTAAATGCACTTGACGGTTTGGCTGCATCTTCTCCCTGCAGGTTGCATTACAGCCTGCGTGGAGAACAAGCCAAGGTCCCCAGTCCCTGGCTGAGCTCTGATCCACAGCGCTCAGACCAATCGCAATGTTGCATTGCAGCATTGTGATTGGCTGTCGGGAGGCAGGGAGTGTGCTTCCTCCATCTTGCTGCAGACCAGAGACAGGAAGAAGAAGAAAGAGGAGAGGCGGTGGCCGGCCGTCACAGGTAAGTGTTTTCAAAACCGCCCCACCACCTGCAACCGGTGCAGCTACTGGCAGCACCCTATTTGAATCACAGAAATGTAGTTTACTTGTTTAAGCCACAACATTAATTACACAGGCTACGCCCCTTTTAGAGCCCTCCCCCCAACTGTTTCCATCCCACAAGGCGTTGCGTGGTAACATTGACCTAGCCATGGTAAGAAAGAATATAACACCAGTTGTAGACAGTCCCTGTGAGGCTTTCCAAGCAGTATGGCATAGTCATCTGCCAGGGAACAAACTAAACAACTGTGCGCATCATCGCATATATTTACAGCTCTGGAAACAAAATGTGAACGGTTGCATCCGAGCCACACCCAGAGAATGTGTAGTCAATTGTGTAATTATCCTCGAGGTCACACATCCATCACAGAGGAATGCCACTGCCCTATTTTTCACTTGAAGGCTAGTTCGCTTCATATATTTTCACAGTCTAGTAGGGAGTTCCCCTAACTGCGAGAAGTGTGGCTCACTGGTTAGAGCGGCAGACTCTGAAGCAGAGATCGGGCCCGGGACCAGGGTTCAAGTCCCGACGCGGCAGGGTCATGGGCTCGATGTCTGCCGACTCGATAATTCTCGCCTCGGCGCCTACTCTACTCATGGGTCCCATGCTGCAACTCTGGGCAATAGCTTGCTTAATCTCCACAACGGCTCCTACAACACTGGGATGCCTGGCTTCACCTTGGGGGTGCCCTGGAGGGGCATCTCACAGGGAGAGCCAGGAAGGGTTCCACAGCATTATACAGCGCCGGGACACCCTGTTGGGGCAGCTGTGCGCTTTACAAAATACACTACATTTACATGGATTATTTATTTCCAGGGAGGACATTAGCTGGGCTCTGGGATGTGTTTTGTTGTGGTTTGGTGGCATGTGAGCAAGGTTCACGTGGAGCACGCTCATGCTTATTTCTTTCTGTTTCTCCCCCTTCTGGCACACACGTACCTGTTGATGCAAACCTACCTGAGCGGTCATTTGCCAAGTTGCTTGAAGAGAACAATTGCATTCCCTTTGCATGGCGGAGAGAGATGCAGAAAAACGATGGATTTAGGCCCAGATCTCTGTACTGGGGTGAATGTATGACATTGTTCTGCATTCTGTCCATCAACTGTGGTTTTTGCATTTGGAAAGAGATGCTTTACCAAACCTTTACTCTTGTAGCCCTGGACAACAAGCACCTCTCCTTGAAAGAGGATGTTCTACAGCCCTCCATGGGCACTGACTGTCCAACCACTGACATCTCCTCGCGCCTGCACAGGCTGTATGACCTCTGATCTCCTTCACCAAATGTACAGACTGCACACCTGCAGAGAGTTCACCGCCTAACCTCCCCCCAAACCTGCCCTTGAAATGTACAATATCTGAGCTCTCTTGCTACCTGCAGACTGTCCAACCCCGAACCTCGCCCTCCACCTGCGCAGGATGCACAACCTTTGACCTCACCCACCACCTGCACAGAATGCACAAACTCTAATATGTCCTGCCACATGCAGAGTTCAGCCTCTGTTCTTTGCTGCCAACTGCACATTTTGCACACCCATTGACCTTTTCCACAACCTCCGACCTCTCGCACCACCTGCAAAGCTGCGCAACCTCTTCCATCAATTGTATGGGCTGCGCAGCCTCTGACTCCTCCCACCACCTGTACACACCGCCCATCCTCTAACTTCTATCGTCGCCGACACAGGCTGCAAGTCTTTTGACCACACCAGTCACCGACATAGGCCGCGTAACCTCTGGCCTCTTGCGTGACTTGCACACACTGCAGAACCTCTCACATCTCCCATCACCTGCACAGACTGAAGAACCTCTTGTCACTTCTGTCACCTGAACAGACAGCAACGCACACCTCTCCCACCATCTGGTTCTGGCAGCTGTAGAGCTTAGAAGAGGATCAAGGCCACCCCACATGCGTGACTTACAGCACCAATGCCCCTGTTCGAGGACCAACTGTACACCAGCACTTGCATCTCACTAGGGAACCAACCCCCTTGCACCTTTAAAAGCCAAAAAGCTAGTCCATCATGAGGGCTTTAAAGCTCTACCCCATGCTGATTCTGCAGGGCCCAGAACGTATGTAACCAACAACACTACCACAGCCTTTAGGACCAGTGACACGAAGTGACCACACGAAACATGTTGGGGGTAACAGAAAATATATGTATAAAAAATAGGGAAAACCAGGCAGAGGAGCATCACCCCACTGCTCTCTAAGCAGTGCAAAGGAAACATAAAATGATAATAACAGAACGTTAGGGCATTCTATCGGGTCCAGACAATCATAGAATTCTTTGATCTTATCGACCTTCACCCCATACGTATTGTCAGCCATGACCAAACTGTGACTAACTAAATGATCCATGTAAATGACACTGTTTAAATTTAGATTTTTGATTTCTAACCATTTGCACAAGACTTGTACACACAGACAGTACGAGTATTCACCTCAAGCCATTACAGAGACTACACTCTCTTCATATCAGTTTATTATGTCTATTGTCTTGACTATTTAGAGAAAAAGCATCCTTCCCAGTTTAAAAAAGTAAACAGAAGCATCATATTCAGGATCACTTCGAGAAAAGAAAAGATTCCACACAATGTATATATCGCAATGTCATGTTTTTTCTTGTCTATTTGCATTTTTGTGTTCTTTTTTCTGTTCTCAGTCATAGGCAAAAGGCTGCACATATGACCAAATGCAGTCCTGGAGCTACATTGCTCATTGACGAAGAACGGTAAGTGAACCCACTTACCCTCACAACTGAAATACTCAAGTCAAAGGACACTTGTTACTCACATTATGGTCCTAACGAAGGCTGCATGACTCAACCGAGCAACCCCTGGCCGAAACATGCTGACCTTCCACAAGGTGCAGTGGACCAGTAATAAAAACACCTAATCACCACAAACGTTTTAACTATACCCTTGTCCTGTTCATTAAAGTTCAACTTACAGGAGAAGAGGTATTTTTAATCACTTGTCACGACTGCCACAATCCAGACAGTCTTGCTCCCGCGGGAGGATGGCTTATCACTTGGAGAACCAAACACTCAAGTGGTAAGGACCCAATGATGCAACTATCCAACTGACCACACAAGTGGAGAAAACAAATAACGTGCACTGTTACTATGTAATTGAGGGTCTCAGATACGATTTCCATTGAGACTGGTTGGGTGACCTAAGTGGTTCATTCCCTTTGGTTAAAAGACAGTTAATCAGGAAGCTGAATGAATCTCTGCTTCTCTCTCCCTCAATTGATTTGTTGAGAATAAATGTTCTAACATATGAAAGTTGTAAGCAAACAAATGTTAGAAATGGAAATAACTGCCAATCATAAAGAGAAGGACAAGGACGGTCCAAGGAAGAGACAAAATGTCTCAAGAAGTCCACCCAGCTTTGATAGGTATTTTTAGCATAAGATCCACTCAGTCAGAACCGGTAATACCAAAGAGCTCCATCCCATTGTAACGCTGAGTCCATCGAGAGTAGATTCTCTCTCCAGACGCGGCTGATAATGGAGCATGCTACATGATAAATATGTGGATGAGGTCCCTTCTAGACACAAGGTTGTCCTTGTGATACAAGGTGGGAAGACTTTTTGAGAGATGATGTCTCTCTTCTTTGGACTGCCCCTCTCTCTATGATTGGCATATATTTTTGGGGGGACTGAGGTAGGTTCCCTTTGCTTAATTTTCTTTCACCCCCTATTTTGATTGTGTGACAAATGAAAATAAGCTTGTCCAGTCAGCAAGTTTATAAAGCAACAGACAAAAATATCCTATGTATCCTCTCCCGCTCCAAAGATCCCGCCACCACCAGGATGAATTTCCACCATTGCATTACCAGCATTGCGAACTGGATGAAGGACAACTGCCTCAAACTCAACACAGACAAGACTGAAGTTCTAATTTTCTGCATCAAGGACTCCACCTGGATGCCTCCTGGTGGCGGACGGAACTCTGCCCCACACCAACTCTGAAGGGTCACGCCAGAAACATAGGCACTATACTGGACAGCAAACTCTCCATGACATCGCAGGCCAACGCTGTATCATCTGCATGCTTTTTCATCCTGCGCATGCTACGCAAAACCTTCAAGTGCTGCCCCAAAACTCCAGACGCACCATCAACCAGGCCCTGATCACCAGCTGACTGGACTACAGAAACGCGCTCTATGCAGAAATCACAAACCACCTACTTCAAAGACTCCGAAACATCCAGAACACAGCAGAGAGACTTGTCCTCGATCTCCCTCAACGATCACTCATCACCCCACACCTCAAAGAGCTCCACTGGCTCTCGGTCCAATAGAGATGCAAATTCAAGCTGCTCATCCACATACTCAAGGCCCTGCACAACTCTGGACCAGCCTACATCAACCACCACCTAAGCTTCCACAAACCTACCAGAAACCTCAGCTCTGCCTCAGTCGCGCTCGCTTGCACCCCCGCCCCCATCGGAGCAAGGCCTGTGGTCGCTTCTTCACCAACCTCACAGCCAAGGTCTGGACCGAGCACGCCCTACACCTCCGTACCTCTGCCACTCTACCAGGGTTCTGCAAGATGCCCAAGACCTGGCCACTTAACTTATCCACTGGATTTCTGCCAGCGCCTGGATACCCTCACAGGCAACAAGCAGCGCTCTACAAATTGACTGAGTGATTTATTATTTGAGGTAATAAATAGAAGCAAGGTGCTAGATAGGCCCTTATCACTTAGCAGATACTAAGCAACCAAGCACCTGCGGTGTGTGAAGCTCAGAACAGTAGTTTTAAACTCTTGTAAAAGGCAGTTATCATTTAATTGGGGACTGTTACAAAACGTAATGTTGTTGAAGTTAGCAGATGATGCTATAAATAATAATGTCCCCTCTCTTGGCACAACCTGGTACATCCACCGTCATGCAGTCTAAGAGTTTTGTAACTATGTGGCATGTTCGAGGAATGCTGCCTCCTGACTAATGCCAGTTATGATTATTTAATGCACTGTTACAATGTTGCCCATAGGGAGTTCCCCTAACACTGAATATATTTACTACTGTGAGTCTAGTCCTGGACACGGCTTGTAACTGGTTCCAGCTCTGCAGCCAGGGAGCAGTGAGCAGTCAGAGCACAAGATGCCCCAGTTCTTTTCTTCTGTCCCATGTGCTCTCCTCACACCTGTCTGTGTGAGATAATGACAGGGCGCTGGTGCATTTCTGCACTGGGCTGCTCACCTTGAACCCAGTGAACGTGGATTGTTTGAATGTTTTCTAGGTCTAATTATTCTGTATCGTGAACACACGTGAACACTGAGGCGGCTTCGAGGCACATCATCTAAGCACGTGCACCACAGAGGAGGACTGTACGTGTTACAGAATAGTAGGAGACGGCATGGATTGGGTGTGGCGGGTGGAGGCCAAAAGGGGGGTAAGGGGATTATATAAAAAAAATACTTACCTTACTGTCGCATCTCTTCGTCCTCTCTCCTCGTGTCTGGAATGGAACAGGAAGCAGGCAACCAACCTCCCCTGACCAATCACAACACTGCCTAATTCAGACTACTCAATGTTACAACCAGGATTGGACCCTTTTCATGATTGGGTGGTGCGTTTTGTGAATGAGCAGGAAGACGAACCCAAGCTCCAGAAACTGCTGGGCGGTGTACACTGTGAACCCGGCGCAGCCTCCTTTGCAACTGGATCAGCAAGTCCAGGCGCACTAGTCACAGATATGACTACATCAGCTGGACCAGGGCAAGGACAGGGCCATCCTCATTCAGTGGGCTCTAGTTCAGAAGTTGACACAAATTTGCAGATATCCAGTGAGGAAGATTTCACTGGCTCCTTTGGAGTACATATTGGTTTGTCCTGTTTGTGTTTGCTCCCAATGTGGAAAAAGTCTGGCTGATTATGCTCTGGTTGGCTGTAGTTATGGACTTCAAAACTGACACTTTTTTAAAATTAGAAATGGGTCCCTGTCAATGCCCACTGGCCTTTCTTGTATTAAATTGAACATCTCAGTGACCTTTGCATCATCTGCTTGACTAACATCTGACCAGAACCGGAACACCCATGTTACTGTTCTGCTCAAGGATGGGACAAAGCCTAAACTACCCGAAGAGCCCCGCTGTGACGATTGCCACTACATGGGCCTTCAGGGTATGTGACAATGTGTGCAAGAGGCTATCTCCATGGAAAACAACTTCAGAAAATAAGTGTGCCTAGGAACTGTGGGAGTCTGCATCCAGCTGGCCATCACCAACCTAAGATACCTGATTGGTAAAGGATGTCCTTGGACCATCAAGGGACTCAGCTGCTGGTGAGCCCATTATGGTCCAGGATCTCACCCTCACTTTGTTGGAGCCAGCATCACATGGTTTCCAACCTGGGATGACACAAGTACTTTCCCTCCTCACTCTTGGTCTCTTACTGTAGTGGTTGCTGGCTGCGGCCGATCACCCTCATTCTGGAATCATTTCAACAATCTCTCTGCCTTATGGTTCGGAAGATATCCAAATGACCTTCTTCCTAGTTATACACAGTTGATCAAGGGTGCAGAGGACCCTACCACCACTTGTCAGGACAAGCTCCTTTTAATCTTTTATGTTTATTTATTACAATCTAAAATATATCCAAAAATTCCCTTTTACGGTGTCACATCAGTGATATGAATTGAATGAGGTGCCTCAACAAATCAACGGAGAAGCATTAGAACATAAGAAGGAAATATTTTATTTCCTCAAACCAAACGTTGTAGGAAATCAAAGACAGATAGATAGATAGATAGATAGATAGATAGATAGATAGATAGATAGATAGATAGATAGATAGATAGATAGATAGATAGATAGATAGATAGAGAACTGCCCATATAGATACAAAAATACAAGAAGGTATTTCTGCAGGCCAATTCTATTTACCAAATTGCTAAGCAACCAGGTGTTTGCAATACGTCATACATAGAACTGTAGTTGTTTTAACCTAATATAATATACAGTTACCTTATAATTGGTGATTTTTAACTAAAACATTGACGCTGAAGTTCAACACATCCGCACATGACCCCATGAATGATAATGCTCCAAGGCCTTGCTTTTGATAATGCCTTTGATCCCAGAAACAGTTGAACAATTGTGCAAGACCTTGCAGGCTGGAAGAAGGTTGCATCCTGACTAATGCTAGCTATGATTATGTAATACATTATTAGAATATTCCAACAGGGAGTTCCCCTGTTCCAGAATACATTTACTTCTCCGTCCCCATTCCTGGCTCTGCCTCATCAGTGGTTGTAGCTCTGGGCAGGGCGAGCATAAGATGCCCTCATTCTTTCTTTCTGTCCCATGCGCTCTCCCTCTCACCTGTCTGAGATCATGAAAGGGCGTTGGTGCTTTTCTGCAACGGTCTAGTCACATTTAAACCGCTCGATGTGGGCTCTGGGAATGTTCTCTATGTGTATTTATTTTGTTTCGGGCACTCACATGAGCCAAGGCCCTGCTTTGAAGTACATACACCTCAGACAAACACCTCAGTTGAGTACTACTACAGGTGGAGAAGTATATAAAGAAACCCCTTGTAACTTAGCAGTAATCTTCATTACACTATGTCCTACTCTTCCTTGTCACACTCCTTTACTCAGAGGGTGATGTACCTTCACCGACAGGCCCCTCTTTTATGCTACCCTTGAGACAGGCAATAAAGACAGGTACCCAACAACAGAATCCCTGGGCGCCTACCACAGCACTGCCAACAGGATCAAATTCACCAACTTTACCAGTTGGTGTGGCTGGAGGGCAGAGCATTACTACTGGGATCCTATTTTCCTTACAGTCCAGAATTATAAGGATATATTGAGCTGTGGAAATTACTGTGATCATATAACAGGTAGTCATACATAATGATAATGCTAAAGAATATCAGTTCCTGCAAAAAGTGCATCCTTAGCAAAGACAGTCATCCCAAAGGAGACTCGAAGAGCATCAACGAGAAGCTGGTAATGTGTCACAAGAGTCGAGGCACATGAAAGAATTGGCAGAAAGTGAGTTTATCATACTTGTTGATTATACCACGAATTTCAGGGAAGCTTTAATAATGTTTATCCGACATGAGACCCATACAAGAGTTCTCTTTTTTATTTATCTTATGTCTTTAGTTTGTGACTTGCAGGTCAAAGGGATTCTAGAGGTATCCGATTGATATCTCTTTGTCTTATGGTTGCCACGATATCCCAAAACTACAGTCGGCAATTTCACCCTGTGGTTCCAGTGCTTGTTGATCCTATCACCATTTAGTAGGATTTGTGTCTTCGGGTTTTTGATGTTTCCTTACTCTAATGCAAAACATTATCAATTCCCTTATATATCCAATGACACAAAATTGACACCACTTGAGGCTGGGTCGGACTGAGAAGGCAAACCAGCCCTGGCAATTAAGTCGGACCGGCCCCGGCGGGGAGGGAGGGGTGCTGGTGGGTAAAACTGCTGCTGCTTTTAATACAAGGGGCCGATAGTGCAGCACTGCTGCAAAACCGGCCCCCAGTGACAAGCTCCACCCACCCACCAACAGTCCAAAACCATCTCCCACCCTTCTCGGCCACCGTGAAAACGCCCGGTGCATGCTACAGCCAGTCCGGCCCTGTATGTAATGACCGGATTAATCAATGGGAAAGCGCAAAGGGAACAAACTTTTAGTCCTTGATGAGTGGACTGGTGTTTCCGACCAACAGGAGTGGTCCTGGGGGTCAAAATTACGGGTTGGGTGTTATTTCATGCATTCAGTAATCACTGGGTGTGTTAAATATCTCACCCTTCCTTAAATTTCAGCAGGTCAATCCTTTTGGAATTTATCTGGCAAAAAGTGTACAGTATTTACTGTACCATCATTTACTGTACCATACAGGTTTTGGCAAGGTGAGCATCAAAATCCCCATGTTGTTCCCCAAAAACCTGAAAGCTCTTATTTATTGTATCTGATAAATAACGAACCGTGCGGATTTGTTATTGAATTATTTTGATAAATAGCATTTTGATTCAGATGAACCCAGAATCAGGGCCTTAGAGGGAAATAAACCTGTTTTAAAAAACAAGCATGGTAGAAAAATTAAAACTAAATGCTGTAAATGAAAATAAACTGGTACAAGCAGAAATGCATTTTAGCATGAACCAATGCTACTCTATCAGGTACATGCATCATTAAAATAAATAGCGAATCCTTATTAGCGATTTTTAAGGAATCGCTAATAAGGAATCGCAAAACGAAATGCATCAAAAAAAATGCGATTTTTTAAGGAATCGGTAAAAATCTGCGATTAATTAGCGATCTCGCAATTTGCGATATCGCAAATTGCGATTTTGCAATTAGCGAGTTCGCTAATAGCGAGGTCGCGGTTTGATGCATGTTGATGACATCACAACCAGGAAATGTGCTGTCCAAGCCTCATTTTCACTGCTGTTCAAGCCTCATTTTCACTGCTGAGGCACAGGGAGGAGGAGGGAGCTGGCTCTGGGACAGAGGAGATTGAGAGAGAGAGAGAGAGAGAAAGACTGTGTTACACCCTGTAAGAAGTTCAAAATGGAAGCTGAGAAAGAACCACAGGACAGCCAAAGTACAAGAAAGAGAAAAATGAAATTCTCTGAAAAAGAACTGGAGACTCTAATAGAGGGAGTAGTGGACAGCAATGACAAGCTGTTTGGTAAAGCCTCACTCAAGGTTCCAGAGCAGGAAAAGCGCAAAATCTGGATCCGGATTCAGAACCAAGTCAATGCCATTGGGGTCACTCACCGTTCTACAGATGAACTCAAAAAGAGATGGTATGACTTACGCAGTCGTGCCAAGGCGAGCATTGCAGACCGGTTGAAGGCGGCAGATAAGACAGGAGGGGGCACACCGCCACACACAGGGAACACTCCCATGGATGATTTGGTGGTCTACCATCCAGCCTGAAGCAGTTGTTGGAGTCATGCGGCTGGACACCTCCGGTGCTGCACACACCTCAACAGGTAAGAGAAATGCATGTGTCAAGAGCCCCAAGTACATAAGTCAGGATGTCTGGAGAGCACAGCATGAGCACACACTGTAAAGCCTGTTTGCTATTAGATTACTGAAGTGCATCATGGGAGTTGTAGTCTGGCTAAGTACTGACAATGACACACACACACAGTAATGCCCAAATTTACAAGAAAAGCTGTAGCAGATGTTCAGAATAAGTACATTTTAATGAAATTAGAACTGTGACATGCCCTCACAAGCATACATTCATGCCGTTTTGCACTGTTTTACCTCACAGATGCAGAAGTCAATGAGGGCCAGGACATTGATGCACAGGAAATGCAACACAGCAGCGCTTCAGAACAGGAGAACACACAAGCACTGGTAACTACGCAATCATTTGTGCCTCATTCCCGTAGGGCACCTGTCCCAACACTGCGTCCCATGGCTAGCGATGATGATGGCAATGCTGCACTTGCAGTCCGTGTACGCCAAACAGACATCGCAACACCCACACCAACACAGATCCGGAGACGCACGTGTAGATTGCAAAGGAGAAGACGCAGGGCACGCAGACCACAGCAGGTGGAGGCAACAAATCCTGTCTGGGCTGGCTTGGAGGGACAGATGCTCCGCTCACATCGCCTGCAAAGCAAGAACACTCGTTTAGTAAAGGAGGAAATTGCACAGATGTCAGGCAACATTGCTCTACTGGCCAGTAGTGTACAGGAACTCACAAAGGTCTTACAGGAGGGGGATGCAGCGCGCAAAAGACAGCACCGCCAACTGATGCAGCAACTCAAACTACAAGGGAGCAGCAGCAATAGTATGGTCGCAGCCACCACACAGCTGGCGCGTAGATCAGTGACTTGGCAGAGGGAAATGTGTCACTGTAGTAGAGATGTTGCCCAAGCACTGCATCAAGTGACCAATGCAGTAGACCTGATGAATGCATCTGGTAGGCAAGTGCACATGACTGCACAGGATGACAGCAGTGAGTGTGCCTCAAGCATGAGCAGTAGCACAGTGCCTGTAGCAAATGCTGTGAGACGCACTACTCGCAGCGCTACCCCATCCACTGCCAACGTACGGCAAGAAGATGCTGCGCAAGACAGACGCCTGGGTGTACGGGGTAAAAAACGCTAGTCTCCAAACCTGACATTTATAGCGAAATGGTGAGGTAACCATTGACACATTGTGACCATAACACTGACTTTCAAGTACTTTTCATTTAATTTTCCTCTTGCTTTCCCTATTCAAATGAGTACAGTGACATAAGTCACTTATGGCTGTTTGCCAATGTTCACCGGTCACAATACATTCTTATAAAGTATACTTTGCATTCAAATGAATCTGTTTGTGTCTTGTGTTTGTGTCTTCATTTCTGACCTCAGAAGTAATTCTGTGTAATCTCCAATCTGCGCCTGCGGCCTTCTGCTGCGCCAGTGCCCTGTTGGGCAGGGTGGCGTGGTACTTGTTGGTTTCCGTCCTCCGAGTCACTGTCAGACAGCTCCACTTCCAAACCTCCCTTTGTTGCTATGTTGTGCAGCATGGCACATGCTGCCACTATCTTGCAGCATTTGACGGGACTGTATTTCATTGCACCTCCGGTCTTATGGAGGCGTCTGAATCGGCTCTTGAGAAGGCCAAAAGTGCGCTCAATCACGTTCCTGGTAGATATATGTGCTGCATTGTATCTCCTTTGTGCGGCTGTGGCTGGATTTAGGTATGGTGTCAGCAGGTAGTTTCGCAAGGCGTATGCGCTGTCACCTACATGAGGGAATAGAAAGGCTGTCAGTGGTTATTTGAGTTTTACATGTCTACAAGGTATGGAAAGATGTGTTGCACATAATTACCTAGCAAATGTCCCTCTCCGAACTCTCCCCTTTCTAGACGGGTCTGAATGCCACTTTGCCTGAAGATATAAGAATCATGTGCACTGCCAGGAAATTGAGACACGATGTCCGTTATAATGGTCTTTGCATTGCACACCACCTGAATATTCAGGGAATGGTAACTTTTCCTATTGCGATACATATATTCTTGAGCTGCTGGGGGACATATCGCCACATGGGTGCAATCAATACAACCCAGTACTTGGGGAAATCCAGCTATTTGATAGTACTCCTGCTTGGTCCTAGCTATTTCAAGGGCTGTGGTAGGAAAAGTAATGTGGTTGTGTATCCGTACCATCATCGCATCAAGAAAATCAGCCAATATTCGTGACATTGCACTTTGAGACACACCTCCTGCTACTGCTATGACTCCCTGAAAAGTGCCTGACGCCAGTAGATGTAGGCAACATAATACCTGCACATGCGTTGGGATTGCATTGGTCCGATGGGTCTGTCATTGCAGGATAGGGTCCAGTTCATGGATCAGATCAAGTATCATTTGCCCATTCAGCCTATACTTGTCATAAATTTCATCCTCCTCCTGACCAAGCAGAGTGACGCGTATTCTGAAGATGCGCTCATTGATTTGCCTCCCTCTCTGTTGAGCCGCTTGCAGCCTCATCCTCCTCGCCATCAGGTACAGGGCAGCCATTTTGGATACTGGGGCCTCATTGTGGGTGTGTTTATATATGTTTCTGTTGGTGTTCAGCTGTTTGTGATTTGCACTCATTTTTAACACCTGGTTGTGCTCCTTCTTAAACTGCGATAGCAAAATTGCGATTTTCATCAAAATCGCAATTTGCGATTTTTCATGCATTTGAATAGCGATTCCTTATTTGCGAATCTTTAATTGCGAATCGCAAATGGGAAATCGCAATGGGTTTCGCAGAATTTATTAGCGATTCCTTAATTTAGCGAAAATTTTGCGATTTTCGCTAAATTAAGGTTCATGCATTTCTACTCCTCAAATTGCGATCGCAATGGCCTTATTTTTGCGATTCGCAATTTTTGCGAATTCGCAAACGTTTGATGCATGTGGCTGTATGTATATACAGAAATACAAACAAGGAACCAGATTGGACCCTTATATAACGTACAAACGTATTTAGCAATCAGGCATCTGCGGTGCCTGGGTGACAAATTAAAACTCTAGTTAGGTCTCGCCTGAGCCAGCGCATGTGCTGTAAGGCGAGACATTTAGTGAGTGGGCTTTAAAAAGCCGACCACAGCTTTTTGTCCGGCCTCGAGCGTGCAGTTACGCACACAGTTACGAGTAGAGGCGCCATCTGGCTTTCCTCTCTCGTCATGGGCATGCACGCACACTTTCAGCGTGTTCATTATTGCGGTTGCAACTCCCCCTCCGTTGCTTGTTGCCCTCTCCCCTCCTCATCCCTCAGCCCTCCCTCCACGTTACTTTAGCACTGCCTCCGACTGTCGCATGCATGTGATTTTACTTTCTGCCACGAGGCCAATGCTTGTTTGCCATGGCGCCTGGTATGCACGGCCGCTTTCATTATATTACCATTATATTTATGTGCACCGCCGCCCGCCTGCTTTTTTCTTTTCATATTTACTGTTTATTTTACCTGCTGGTCGCCACGCTCCACCTTTCACTTCACCCTTTCCCATGTTGCCTTTAGCCCCACCCGCCCCATCTCATTCTTTACCCCTCCCTTTGTTTCTCTGGAGTGCTATAAGTGCCTCAGGCAAGTGAAACATGAGGCGGTATCTTGGCGCCCACTCCCTGCCACCCATTCTCCCCTTGTCATAGTAAAGTACATCCTTGCCTCGGGGGAGCTCAACATGAGGGGACATCACAGCTGCCGCACTTCATGCATGTTTCCACAAATCACCTCATCGCCCCATGGCATCCTCCACCTCCTGCTGCGCGGTTCTTTTTCCACGTACAATTGGACACTCTATTTGAACTAAACCTCCCTGTGGGTGTTAGCTTCATTTTGCGGATGCACTATTTTACCGCAAGCTGCCCTGAAAGTATTAAAGCACTTCAAGTTGATTTTGTATCGCTGTGCAGGCTCCCTTTAATACTATGGCGGAATTGCTTGTTGTTATTTTCTGTAAGTCGTGTTCTAGCCTGCAGTGCATATCTCCTAAAACCCAACTTACAGAAAAAAACAACAAGCAATCCCGCCATAGTGATAATTCAAAACGGGTGTTACCTCGCCTCCCCCCTCCCGCTTTATTTTGTCTTTCCTCCGTGTTGCTTCACCTAACCCTGCTTACACATGGTGTGTGGGTAGCATTTTGGAAACGGTAGGTTTAACTCTTGAATGGTTAGGTTGTTTCTGCATCTTCTATAAGTACGTATATTCGGTGAGGTTTGGGTGAAAATTAGTTACCCTTGCTTGCCCCTCTCTTGTGTCACACTTCTACAGCTGTTGACTTGACTGCCTCTTCCTGTCAGGAGTGACACAGGGAGAAAAACAAACATCGCACCTTCCAACATACAATATCACCAACTATAAATGTGTCTCTTGTGTAATGTAACTGGTGCTCAATACCTTCCAGACGACTTCACGCTATAAAAGTGCAAAAACCAAAAACCCAACATCCTTCCTGTTGCTTCTGTCCTCACTTCTGTCCTTGCCATTGTGTTCTGATGTAAATGGTGCAAGTACTTCTTCCACTTTTGCAGGTAGGAGGATTTTGGGTCCTCATTGTAGAGAAACGGTTTCAGAGGTAGTTGCAAAGGTGTACACAAAATAGGACTGCACGTCATGCAGCTTTAGAAGTGTCTCTGGTAATTGCCAGATACAAACCAGGCAAAAAAGTGTGGCCCTTTTATCTGTCATTGGCGCTTTCATAAAAAGATCCACCGCTGACAATCCTTAATTGTGTTGTATGTGAAGGGCGGTGTCAGTGGTAGGTGGGACAGCTGCATTTGTGGAATAAATGAACACGGGGGAGTTTCTTTAAAAATCTAAATTCCCTTATATCTGTAATCCTAATCTTAGCAGCAACAGGAGATCTAAGTGCTCGTTTCATTTGCAGCGAGCACACAGCTGGCTGCTGTGAGCAGTTTAACTGGAACAGTGTTTCGACTTGCCCGCCACTCATTTCTATAATTGGCCAGTTAGCCACTACATAATCGCATTACAAAATAAAACAAGCATTTGCAATGCAAGAGGTCTCCCATTACTGGAAGCTTGAGCTATTGGTGTTGCATTATTATTAGCAACACCAATAACTCAAACATTAATTAATGCGAGACCTTTTCAAGCACTGGCAAAGTCAATAGGTTTCGCATTTGGGACCTATTAGACTTGCCTATGGCTTTTGCCCACGCTGTGCAGCATCTATGAAACTGTGCAGCATGGCTAAAGAAGAATTACAAACAAAGCCTATGACATGGCCACTAATGTCATTTCGTAGATATGTACACCATGATGCAGGCAATTTTTTTCTTTTCATTTATAGATCTGATTGGTAACTAAAAATAAACAAGCATTGGCAGAGCCAATAGGTCTTGCCTTTGTGACCTTATAAGTGTTTAGCCATGCAACAGTTTATGTTGTTGCACCAAGGATATTGTGCTGCATAACTAAATACATAAAAGGTCCCAAAAGCGAGACCTTTTGGCTGTGCCAATGCTTGTTTTGATCTTATGCCAACCACATCTTTAGAATGTGTGTTGGAGAAGGCTCCAGGTGGTGCAGTCGAACAGCTCTGTGCTTGAGTCCATGACTCATAACTCCCCCTGCCTGGGTATCCCAGGAGTCCACATCACAAAAACCACAGTCACTAAGTTGTGTAAAAGCCTTTTAGGCTGGTGGAATGTAGTATCCTGACTAATGGCAGGCATTATTATTTAATACATTATTGGAATGTTCTAAGTAGGGAGTGCCCATGTGGCAGTATATATATACCGTTGTGTGCCCATTCCTGAGTCCGCCTCGTGACTAGTTGTACTTCTGATGCACGGGAGCAGTGGCCAGGCTGAGCACAAGCTGTCCCAGTTCTTTGCTTCTGTCGCATGTGGCCTCCTGCTCACCTGTCTGGCTGAGATAATGAAATGGCTCTGGTGCATTCCTGCCATGGGCTGCTCACCTTTGACCCACTGAACGTGTATCATTTGAATGCTCTTGATCCATGGTTTGAATTGTGAACACACAGGTGAAACTTGGGGCGCGGCTTTGCAGCCCTTTTGGATTAATATGTGCTCCTTGGCTGATAACAGGTGATGCAATATGTAAAGTTACCCTCTGGTTACTTGGTGGAAATCATTACAGTGAGTGCATCTTTTCATTCTCCCTACTAATCAGTGGTAAAGCGCTTGTGCTCTCCCTTCTAGACTTGGAAAAATTGTTTTACACCTGGAGTATTTAATTTACCTGTAAGTCACTAGTATATGGTGCTACATGTACCCGGAAGCCTGTAAATTATGTGATAACATCAGTCTGGGAAGAGATAGAGAAATGCTTCTTGCACTCATCTAAATTGCAATTTAAACTCCTGTTTAATGGTAAAGTCTAAGTTGCTATTCTGAAAATGCTACTTTTAGAAATTTTAAATGTTTCAGCCTAAACCAAATGTACTTTTCTGTCATTGTCCAGGGTCACAAGACTGTGTATGGCATTCCTGTGGTGTGTTGTATATTCCTTCCAGAAAAGGGGTCAAAATTGACCTTGGTGGGTCTTCCTCACAGGGTAGCTGGGAGGAGTTGTACCCTGCACTAATTACATTTCAATGGGCCATGCCTGCAGCGCACACAAAGGAACCAGACGCCAGGCCTCCCCCTGCCTTGGTCACCCTAGAAAGTTTGGAGCCCAACCTAGGGGAAGGGGAAGAATGGACCAGAAACAGTTTGGGAGTAGGCCAAGGATTGCACCCACACAAAGGCTGCCACTAAGTATAAATGTAGCACCCTCCGAACTTCTCATCAGAACACTCCTGGACCTGTGAAAGATTAAGAAGAAGGAATGGGGATAGGGGCTTCTCCGCTTTCAACAAGCAAGAGCATTTTTAATACTCAAATGCTCTTGCTTGCTGAAAGCGGAGAAGTGTTTGCTATGGCTTGGCGGGAGCGGTAATGCTCCTGCCAAGCCATAGCAAACACCAATGTCCCGGGGGTGGGCACCCTGGGACATTGCTGGAGCCAGCCCTTGGTGAAGGCAGTCTACAAGGCCATCTACAGCTCCACGAGGGGTGCTGTGCAGGCCACCTCTTTCAAGTATTCATAGCCGGGGAGGTGTTGGTCCCCGGGGCCAGGGGTCCGCAACGGACTCCTTTATTTATTCTGTTTATGTCTTGGGGAAGTGGCAGTTGCCGGGGCAGCGGGGGAGATGCGTGGCTCCCCCGCAAATATACTATATCTGCCCTGGGGAGGTGTTGGTCACCCGGGCTGCAGGGGAGGCCATAGTGCCTCTCCTGAATTCCTGTAAAACAATCTGTGTGCCCCAGGGAGGTGGCAGTCCCTAGGGGAGCCGCGCGGCTCCCCCCCAGTAATTTGCATTCACCCTGGGGCTTAGAGTAGCCTTTTGGTGGGGCCACATTTGCAACCCTCCAATGTTTACACAATGCCCCCAAGACCTGGCCCACCCCGGGGGCTAATCAATGAAAAAATGCAGGGCCAGCGCTTCATCTAAAAAAAGGGTTTACAGCAGGATTCACATATCCAACGCGACTCCTGCCGAAATTGTTTTTTTTTAATGTTTGTGGGGCCCCCACCCCAGAGGCCTAGGGGGTGAGGGTGTTTCTACTCTGGTCCTTTTCTTTTTCTTTGCTGGTTTTTCTGTGACTCGGTCCAACCGAGTCACAACATGGCTGCCAACCCTTCCTGGTTTGAACTGTTGGCAGCCAATCAGATGTCAGCACGAGATCAGGAGGGGTTGTGAATCCACTGCATCCCTATATATACAATGGGAACTTTTGTTAATTAACTCCAAAACTACTGAACGGATTTACACCCTTTAACAAAAAGGTTGCATTCTGGACAAACAGCTAACTTTCTGCCAAATTTGGTGTAATTCCGTTCAGCAGTTTGGGCTGTCGTTGTGTCTAAATTTCCTATGGAAATTAACATGGGGAAATGCGTTTTAGGACCCCCCTTTTTCTCTGCTCCCACTTGATGGATCACCCCAATATATTTTAACACAGCAGCTAAAGTTAGTGGCAAACTAGTTTTAGACATTTTGCGAACATTTGTAAAATGAAAAAACTGTCTCACTATGGAAAGTAACTAGATCCTAACAATAACTACCTACTGTCAGTAGGTAATATATATATATATATATATATATATATATATATATATATATATATATATATATATATATATTTGATGTGATCAAGACCGGTCAACCCGGTCGAAACCTGTCATGCTGTTGATGGAAGAATAAAACAAGCACTTAAGAAACGCTTACTGTGCGGTGGTCCATTCCTGGTTGTGTTTTGGAAGAAAAGCTCTGGTGAAAGGACTGTGTTTGTGATATATATGTATTATTTATTTATATTTAACTTACCTTAAATATATTTACCTTGCATTGCAAAGGCATGTGTGGCAAAGGTATAATCGTGGTAAAGGCATAATTGTGGTAAAAACATGCATGGTAAAGGCATGGCTTTTAATGTCCTACAACCTTTACAATTCACAGGCAAGCAAACACCACAGTTTAATCAGTGTCATAAAGAAGCCTGGAGCTGTTCACTCTCTCAAAAAGACATGGCATATTGATGCTTTATCTGATATAGAACAAAATTGCATAAATACAAACGGACTATGGACTATGGAAAAACACAATGAACATGGAACCCTTGATATTACCAAAACCTCTGCCTCACCCAATCAGTTACAGGTGCAAAATGAGCTTCTACTGGGCTAGAATGCTAATCACAGAGGAGTAAATAAATTCCATTGCAGAAATTACTGACGTTAGGACCTGGAAGCCTGGATTCTTAACTTGGCTTCAGGTCTTGATCAAATACCTTGTAACAATGGTCCAATTAAGATTTCTATTTGAACCTCCCATTTTACACATATTTACAATCTAACTGAACCGGCTGCTGTCTAGTGCTGTCCCAGCTGCACGCCGCACATGGTACTGCATGACCACCAAATTATATCCTTGGTTCTCTACCCCAGCCTTGTGGCTACATATCATGTGAAACTTCTGATCAAGTTTCACATATCACTTTTATTTGTAAGTCCATGATACGTCTTCATTTCAAATGTGATGTGGATAGGTGGTTTTAGGGGAAATGCTTACCACTTTCTTATGATGAATATGTCACTGGAAGGGGAAAAATTCACAACCGACAATATCATCACAGCCATTCTGGAGAGGCTATCCATGGATAAATCTCTTGGTACGTCAGCGCAAACCTCTTCATCCCATTAGTGAGGTTGAGGAGATAGACCTGTGATAAAATAGCCCAGGAAGAGGAAAACCAAGGGATTTGATATGGATCCTGTCATATAAGGCCCATCTTCCATCCACCTGCTTTAAAAAAAAATGCTACCAGTACCTCATAACCCTCAATCAAGACCTTCTGTAATTGCTTACACCCAAATAAATGTTATGTTATGTTATAATTTGATAAAGCGCAAACAGCTGCCCCAGCAAAGAGGCGTCCCGGCGCTAAAGAACCACGGAAACTCAACGGAGGACAGAAGGAAAAGCAGCTGGGAGGCCTAAAGGGAGGGGAATAGGTGGGTTTTGACGGCTTTCCGGAAGGCAGACAGATTTTCCAATGAGCGGATGTACACTGGCAGGGTGTTCCAAAGTTTGGCTCCCAGCACTCTGAAAGAACGTCCACCAGTGCGGGCTAGCTTTGTGCGGGGGACCGTCAGCAGATGTTGGCCTAGAGAGCGCAAGTTACGCTGTGGCACATAAGGTGTGAGGAGTGGCCGGAGAAGATCTGGGCATCCAGTTTTAAGGATTTTAAAGATCATGATAAGAGTTTTAAACTGGATTTGAGATTCGATGGGTAGCTAGTGCAGCTTTCGGATTGTGGCTTTGGCTGAATATCTGCGGGGAAGACCGACCTAGGTTCTTGCCGCGGTGTTCTGCACACGTTGTAATCGTGCTATCTCCGCTTTGTTGGCGCCCAGAAGTAAGACATTGGCGTAGTCCTAGTGGGAGAGAATTGTGGCTTGGACAATCACTTGGCGGACCTTGGGGTCGAAGAAGCCGAGTATGGGATTGAGGCTCCTCAACAGGCCCACACAGGTGGCCGCTACTTTTTTTGTGTGGGTCTGGAAGTTAAGTGAAGACACCTAGGTTTTTGACCAAGGATTTGGGGGGTGGAATGGTGCCCAGCGACGAAGGCCACCAGTGCTGATTCCAGTGGCTAGTGTTCTTTCCAAGGAGCAGCACCTCCGTCTTGCCTGCATTGAGCTGCAGGCAGTTGTCTGTCATCCACTGGGCCACAGCAGCCAGACCATTTCTGAACCTTGCGGCTGAGGTAGATGGACCTTCGGTGAGAGTGATGGCCAGCTGCGTGTCTTCGGCGTATAACACCAGCGTGAGGTCCCATTCTCTGGCAAGGCCTGAGATTCCCACAGTGGCCAGATGATTTAAGAGAATGTTATGAGATACCATGTCAAAAGGAGCGATGAGGTCCTATAGGATCAGCGCAGCACTTTGACCGGCATCAAGTATCGTCCGGAGATGTTCCGATGTGGCTAGGAGGGCAGACTCAGTGCTGTGGCCCGGCCTAAACCCGTTTTGGGATGGATCTAAGATGTTATTTTGATCCATGTGTTTAGACAAGATGATGTTTACATGGGCCTCTGCGAGTTTGGACAACCATGGGAGCAGTGAGATGGGTCTAAAATTCTCCAATTTGGAGGGATCAAGGGTCGGTTTTTTAATCATGGGAGAGACCCACGCTTGTTTCCAAGCAGTCGGGACACTGGCCGAGGAGAAGGAAAGGTTCAATATGAACGCCAGGGAAGGCAGAAAAAAGTCTAGGGAATCGATGAAATGAGCCGGTCTCATTGGGTCTGCCGGGGAACCTGATTTGACCTTCCTACATAGTTTGGTGAGGTCCTCATGAGAGACTTCAGTTATGTGCATCAACGTGGTGCCATTGCTGATGGGTATAGAGGAGCTGGGCATGTAGCGGAGTGCAGTGGGAAGGATTTATAGATTTATTGCACTTTTTCAATGAAGAATGTGGCAAGGTCCTCACATTGCTGCGCAGAAGTAATGCTGGAGGAAGGAGATCTGCTACTCTGCAGTTCTTCTACTAGTTTGAAAACAACTTTGGCGGGGTTAGGGCTGGAGTTAATTTCATCAGCATAGAAGGCGGCGCGTGCGGAACAGATAGCTTTGTGGTATAGCTTTTGTTTGGACAGATAGAACGCTTTGTCTCTGTCATTGTATTCTTGCCTCCAGGCTCTCTCGGCTTTCTTACATTCCTTCCGCATAGATTTCAGGGTGTTGTTATACCATGGGTTGGAGGGGGAGCTGCGTCCCTTAGTCCATTTGAGAGGGATGAGGGCATCTAGTCCCTTAGTGATCCAGTCATGGAAGGCAGCATATGTTGTGTTGATGTTCATATGTGCCCCTCGATGGAATTCTCCTAGGGTGGACTGCAGGTCCCTGGTTACGAGTTTGTGCCATAATTTTATTAGGCGGCGGGTAGGCTCAGCCCTGTTGAATGTTTCCTTAATCAGTATGGTGAATTTAATTAAGTAATGATCTGTCCATCCCATAGGTTTGGGCGCCTCTGTTATAGTCTCTGGGATGTTGGTGAAGACAGGGTCTAGTATATGTCCAGCAGAGTGGGTAGCGTCCTGGATCAGAGGGTAGAGTTGTAGGGCTGACAGTTCGGCCAGAAGGTTTTTAATGGTGGAATCTTGGTTCCGGTCGAAATGGAGATTAAGGTCTCCTAGTATGGTGAAGTTTGCTGAGCCCACCACTAGGGAGTTCGCCACTTCAAGGAGAGCGTCAGTGAATGTAGACGTAGGTCTGGGGGGTCGATAGATGTACAAGCCAGATAGGGAGAAATGAGGGCCCGTTGTGATCTTAAAGCGAGCACTTTCACAGCTCGAGATATTTTCTTTAATAAAGGAGCAGAGAAATTGCTGTCTCTATTTATCGATTTCATTTGGTAGTTCTCTGGGAGCGTGAGGTTAGAAACACTAGTCATATCGTCATGGAGCCAGGTTTCGCAAATAAAGAGAATGTCAGGCTTCTCTTCGAGTAGAAGAGTGTTAACCTCTGGGTGGTGCTTATAGAGAGACCTAACATTAAGTTGTAAGATGGTAAGAGGGGTTTGTTTAAGCGCAACTGAGAGGTGTCTAGGTAGACAGGGGCTGGGTGTAGAGAAGTGACAGGACTTACATTGAAGGCATGTCTGTCCGAGATGTCCGGATATCATCTTGCAGCTCTTTCCAGCGTTCAGGGCGACAAGGCGTTCTCTATCATAGTGATAGACTTCCCGTGTAGCTTGGCCAGGGGGACAGGCGAGAGGCGATGACGGGCGTAGACGGGCTTGTCTTAGGCGCGCCTTCGGCGTGCAAACGGCGCGCCCGCTGCGCGTGCGGTGAATGCACATGTTATCAAGGAAGTGAAAAAGGGCGGGGGCGTGGCCTAAAGTCTGCGTGGCCTCGCGGCTCGCCGGCAATGGCGGCAGGGTTTGTTTTTGGCCTCGAGTCCGCAACAACGCTGAATACGCTGTGCGATGAGCTTTAGGATCAGGCAACAGAGTCCTGATGTGCCAGGAAGTGCAGTAAGTGATTAAAATATGAACAATTTAGAACACACAAGTTTTTTTAAAAAAGCACCGTAGCGCTCCCGGCTTCCGCCTCAGGAGGGTACGTGGGTCTGAAGTGGACGCTCGTAGTCAGCGTTTTATCCAGATTTTATCCAGATTGGGGCAGGGGGCGTGTCTCCCTCTCTCGGGGGCGACTAAAATAGAGTTTTCACTTATGGCTTACATTCTCTCATACTGCTCTACCCTCTCTCCCTCGGGAAGCTGGCTTAGTCTACATTCACTTTTTTTGCGATCTGGCCGCTTTAATTAGGAAAATGGATGCCATCGTTGTCACTACTGTCGTCTTCCTGCTCCGCTTGGCAGGCGAAGCTCATCTATCTATCTTTGTCTCTGTGATCCATTATTTGCTCCAATCTTAGATTCGGTGCCTTGTGGTGCTTCTAATTTTCACAGAAACCTGTTAACTGCTACAAATCATCTTCAAAAACTTTCCATACCAGCTAATATTCATTTATTTATCTGCAAAGTGTAGCATGCGACTGGATGCATCCCGGTACAAAGTCACAAAGAAACCAGAATGATAATAAAAAAGAAACAGAAAGACCAACGACAAAAGACTACAGGGTTAACAGAAAAGAAGAGTTGTAAGCTTTTTGTGCAATTAGATCAAATGTGGGATCTGTCGCAGTTCCATGGGGAGTTTGTTTCAGAGTTTAGATCCCATGAGTTGGAAGGTACTACCCCAACTGGGCTCTTTCTTGTATCTATAAATTGTCATCAGTGAGAGGAAACTCTGGCGGGGACATGCAAAATGCGGAGGGGAAACAGCATATTGGGTCAATGTTGATAAAAGAGACAGAGAGCCAACCACAGGGCGTTAAAATGAATCGCTGTTTGGTCCAAAGCGAGCGTAGTGCGCGGCGGGCTGCCAACATGTGATTTTACCTGCTGCTTACCATCCTATCCACCATATTCTGTATCCTCAGCAGCTTATTGATCTGGCCCTTTGAAAGCCAGCGATAGATCACATTGGCATATTTTTATTTTTTTTAAAACATATTTTATTAAGTTTTTTGATTTGGGCCATATATCGATACAATACATAGTTCTCATATTATTTCCGTCTCGTACAACAGTATTCCAATAACATAGCTTTGTGCATTCATTACTGCAATGTTAAGTCTAAAGATCTCCGACAGTGCCAACCATATTTATGTTCATACATTTCGCCCGCGTTTGGACAGTACATGGAATATGAAGACTTCTTGATTTCTAACTATACCCATAACTCCCCCACCCCGATCTTCCACGGTCACCACAGTTCCTTAGCTTCAGTGTTTTTTGAACCATTGTTACTATAACATATTCTTGAATTGTGTGTATCTAGGCGTACAACTTCTTTTTAGTACATTATTTATTTTCCACATTGGCATAGTTGAAGCAATTTTAGCAAGGCTACTGCGAAACTTAGCAGTTTTGCCAGGAGCCAGTTTACTGTCAATACAGAGGATAAACCGACCTTGCCACGTCAAGGTTAGCAGCACCTCGACTCCACCCTCTCCAAGCCCAAGAACGCGTAATACATTGTGTAACTATCTTGTAGGTCACACCGTCATTACACAGGAAAAGATATTGACCTATTTTTTCCTTTGGCACTATTTTGCTTCCTGAATTATTATAATGTAGTTAGAGATTAGTTTTCCCAGGTACACCCATGGATAAGATCTGGTTTTGGTTGGGTTTTGAGCTCATGTGCAACAGGATTAAGGTCCAACACGAGACAAGCCAATGTTTGTTTCCATCTCATTTTCCCTCTAACCTGTCTGTCACGGTTCACGATAGCGAGGCGGCATGCAGATGTAATAAAATGAATTATAAGGGAATTTATTCGGGTGGAACTCGCTAGATGGCCAAAATACCGCACGTTCTTTGGCATTCATTCAGGCTTGGATTTCCAAAAGCAGTCTGCAGCTCCACCCAGATGAAAGATACTGTGGAAACGTTTGTCGCCAGCTGCATTGACTGCACAACATGTGTTGATCACTTGAATTATTAGTCTATGCACATGCATAGCCTGAGACGCAGTGTAGTGGGATAGCAAATTTCTGGACTAAAATACGAAACAACTATCTCATAATGAACCAACCCACTCTTACGAGATGTAGAACTAACCCCTAGCATCTCTGAACGTTAAGGAACACCGCAGCCGACAGCAGCGCCAGTATAAGATGGCCAATGGACGAATAGTAATTGCCTAACACTTTCAAAGTAAAACAGTGATAATGTTGCTTGATCAAATCTCAGTTCCCGCCAACGACTGTGGCAGACCAGAATCTGTAGTCTTACAAGGATCTCGGATGTTACGCAAGTAGTAGCATACTCTGGGGCATATTATCAAGGGGGTTTATCTCCGCTTTTTTGGCTTTAAAAGCCAAGAAAGCGGAGATAAAATTATCTCCCTATTACCAAGCTGTCACTAACACCAGTTAGCGACAGCTAGTAGGAGATAGCGACCATCTTGGGCCCCACTTTGCATGTCAGTGATATTTATCACTAATGAGATGCAAAGTGGGCGTGCCAAGATGTTAGAGACTGAAAACAGTCGCTAACATCGCTATCTCCTATTACCAACTTTTGGAGATATTCGCGCTAAGCGGGAATATCTCCAAAAGCTAACACCTGCCCTGAGCAGTTCTTAGCCATGTTATCCAATAGGAGATGGATAACATGGCTAAGAGCATTAGCTCGGTAATGCATGAATATCGCAGACTTTTCAGCGATATTCATGCATTTCGGCCGTTTTTTATCGCATTTGCGATAAACCTTGTTAATAGCAAGGTTTATCTGCGATAAAAATCGCCGATGTGCGGCGATAATTTTGTCTCTAAACAAGTTAGAGACAAAAATTATCGCTAGTTGTTGGTAATATGCCCCTCTATGCCTTATGCCATCTTGTCAAAAGCTTCTTTTTCTGCAATTTAAAGGCCCTTCTAGGGTTTTATTATTTGTAATTTTCCTACATTTGATATTTCGGCAGTCAATTATTGCTTGCAAGCACACACAATGGTTCAAGTTGATCAGAGTGCTTTATAATCATAGACCTACCTTGAGTTACAAGAGGTGTACCCTTAGCTTCAGCCTCCCAACCGCTTATGCACTCTTACGACGCTTCCAGCCCAAGCCTCGGTGGCGGATGTGGAAATCGATAGCAAGAATATGTGCTTCCTTTGGACACACAAATTGAGGGTTGGTCCCCATCTTATACAGAGGCTCCCTTGAGTTTCTCCTGCATCCTATGTCATGGCGAGAGGGAAGGGCCTATAAAATAAACCAGCTAACTACAGTACTAAGGACAAACTTCCACGTTTGCCCTGTCCAATGTCTCCCTTTATGAAATGCGCATGTCACTTGAAGGTGTGGTGTTCTGCTTGTGGTTGGGCTGCTCATCTAGGGAGGTAACACACGCTCCATTACAGACATACTTCTTGTCCCCTCATATGCACCTGCATATTGACCCCTCCCACAACATCAGGGCCTATACACATGCTTTTGACTTTCAGCTCCCTCCAGATTTTCCTATAGCTATTCCAACAAAGCTTTGCACTACAGGCGCTAGTGGTTGAATGCCTCTTGTTAGTAGCAGAGAAATGATTGGTTCCTGCATGTGTCTACTGCATGAAGGGTGCTCTGGGGAAGGCCATCCAGACATTGGCCACCCCCAAACAGGAGTCCCAAAAGGTAAGGAAAGTAAATGCTATCATGGTAGTTTATTTTCACACCTTTCCAATTCCCCTGACACAGGGGTCCACCAAAGCAGCTGTTCTGTCTTCCTGACACCAAACCTATAGATACCCTGTCTAGGGGCAAACACAAGGTATACTTCTCCATTAACCAAGAGTTTTCCAGAGAATCAAGAGACATACTCCATCTATTAGATACAGCAATTCTAACAGTTCACGGCTAAGCCAACCTTATCGCCCAAATAAAAGGGGTCTTTATCATTAAAACCTAGGGGATGATACACTGATGTGATATGCCCTAATAAAACAACAAAACAGCACCTTCCTAAAATATAATAATACATTCATCAGTTAGAAACTAAGAATGATCTATAAACATTTTGGGGCTCAGAAGCTCAAAAGCACAACCCGAAACCCATGGCGCATTTTAACCAGCAAGAGGCTGAAACCAATTGTCACTGTTTTTAAATACGAATTACAAGAAAATCTTAAAAATGCTCCTGAACAAGCATGTACAGCACATATCACCATAGGTACCACCACAGATGTCCCTCTTCGGTTGGGCCAAATGCTACAAGAAGGCAAGGGGAACATTTTTAAGGGTAAAATCAAAAAATAGTTCTCTTGAAATGGTACCCGGTATTACGAGGCCAATCACACGGCAAGATTAGAGGACCTCTCTCGCATCAAAAAGTGATAAGAGTAGATAAGTAATTCTAAATTTTTCTAGTAAACTCCCAGTGAACTTCACTAGAAATTGCACAAATTCTCTTTGTGAAGGATATCCGCTTGGAGGAGGGAGATACCATAAAAGTTCTTATGTCTCCAAACCACAGCACATCAAACAGCCCTTATGATATTGAGCAGAACTAAAGTGGGGCATTAGTGATTCAATGATCAACTGCTTTGCTTGGGTGGATTGTATGGATCTCCCATTTGCTGGAATCCCTTCCATCAATTTTCCTGAAAGAAAGACCTGCCCATATACAGTCTTTCAAAGAACTATAAACTGCTTGTCTGCATTTCTTATTTGTTTGAATAAATGCATTCCTTTTGCACTGGTGCCTGCATTTCTAGGCATTCTCTGGGTCCAGTGATACAACACACACGTCAAGGGGCATTAGGGCCAGGTAAACTTGTACTCTCTGGTCATATTTTCAAATCCTGAGCCATCACTGCCCATGACAAAAGCATAATGCCAACCTCCTGTATACCAGGCTGCTCCTCAAACTACCAAGAATGCCTTCAGCGCAAGGGAAACCACAAACACTATCCCGTCACGACCCAGACAATTTGCATGAATCTTGTAACTCACAAACAGATCTATAGTTTTGTGCGCAAGAAGGACCAAGTTCTGGAACAGTAACTAGAGGTCATCCCATGTAAGCATGAGCGGATTTCGCGGATCCACGATCCGCGAATTTGCGGATTTGCGTATTCGTGGATCCGCAAAATCCGCGAATTTGCGGATTCGCGGATTTGGATTGCGCTCGTGAAAGTCAAGGATACAAAGGCCTCATCCAGCATCACAGCTGATTTTCGACGGTAGATTTGGGAAGAAGGCACACCTGCCCAGCCTCGACGACGCTCACGATTGTTTTTGGGCTGATGAATGAGTCACGGAATTTGAGCTTCAACTAGTTCCAGCGACCATGTGTGTGTTACTATGCAATCGCCCCGAAGGGCGCAGGGGTCCCTTGAGTGAGCTGTCATAGTGGGTAAATGGCAGAAAGACGGTGCACACCGCGAGTGTGTGAGCGGGACCAAACGTGCGGGGCTTCCATGCGAGTTCATGCCTCTTGTGTGTATAAAAGTTCAGAGACCGATCAGAGCAGCAGATCAAGAGAAAGAAGCTCCTGGTCACAGGAACAGCACGAGGATTGCACTTGTGAAAGTCAAGGATACAAAGGCCTCTATCGAGCATCACAGCTGATTTTCTACGGTAGATTTGGGAAGATGGCACACCTGCCCAACCTCGACGACGCTCACGATTGTTTTTGGGCTGATGAATGAGTCACTGAATTTGAGCTTCAACTAGTTCCAGCGACCATGTGTGTGTTACTATGCAATCACCCCGAAGGGCGCAGGGGTCCCTTGAGTGAGCTATCATAGTGGGTAAATGGCGGGAAGACGGTGCACACCGCGAGTGTGTGAGCGGGACCAAACGTGCGGGGCTTCCATGTGAGTTCATGCCTCTTGTGTGTATAAAAGGTCAGAGACCGATCAGGAAACACTAATAGATAAAATAAAGCAGGTGCTCGAGCACCTGCTTTATTTTATCTATTAGTGCTTCCTGTTGAAGCTAACTCAGCTAACTTAGTAACTATTTTAGGATGGCGCTACCAGCTTGCCGGCGCCATCCTAAAATAGTTACAACTTCAAGCTTGAAGGCTTCAACTTTTGCCCCCCGAATCCGCCGCTCGCGGATTCGCGGATTTTCGGTAAATTCGCGCGAGTTCGCGGATTTACCGAAAATCCGCGAAATCCGCGAGCGGAACGGATTTTGCGCTCACGCTTAATCCCATGGAAATGGGCACAGTTACCATTTCCAATCTCCGGCAGGAACTTTTTAAAGTTTTTCATGACAAAGAAGTTTGTAGATTGGAGACCTTGCATTGACTTAAGTGCCTTGAGGGATTTACCCATTGAGAAAATATACCCTCTCCTGTTAACTTTAGATCTCATAAAAGAAGGATGTTTTGTATTTTAAAAACTCCATAGATGGAGTACTTATGACTAAGGGCCTAATTTAGATTTTGGCGGATGGGTTACTCTGTCACAACGGTGATGGATTTCCAGTCCACCAAAATATAAATCCTATAGGATATTATGGAATTTATATTTCAGCGGACGGGATATCAGTCCCCGTCTGCTGAAATCTTAATCAGGCCCATAGTCACAGAGTCAGAAGGGGACAGAAAGTAGGCCTGGGCACCAAAATAAAAGTGGCCTCCTTAATGAACTATAAAAGAGGCACACGTTTGCAAATTGGGGCAGTTTTGAACGAATAAAGACCCGCTGTTTAAGTGTGTTTGTGAAATATGGAAGACTGCATGGATTTAAGCTTGCTTCAGGCAATGTTTATTTTAATATTAGAGAAACAAACAGTAAACACAGCCAGTAGACCGCAAAATCGGGCCAAACAACCAAAAAATATGGTCTACACATTGGCCTGTCAGACCAGCCCGTCGGACACTGCCTGACTGCAGTGTGGGCTGGTCCGATACGCCTAGTTATAACGCAAGGGAAACATCATTTTTTAGTTATGTTTGTAACTGGCTTCTTGCGCAGGCAGTCTTACAGGCCAAATACGGTCTGGGAACTCAGCTTTTGAGCTCTGGAAAAGTAACTTGCTTATTCTCGGAGTAACAGCAGACCTGAATGCGTAAGTCCTCAAAACTGTTGGCGGCACAACACACGGCCCCTCCTCAAATCCTTCAAAATAATTTCCTGGTACTTTTGCAGTAATCGCCTGTGAAAATTGGTTCATCTCCACACTTCCCAGAACTCATGTGGTGTGGGTATATAGAGGAGCCCACTAGAACATACATCTTGTACCATAGCATCTCAAGGCCAAGTGATGCAAGAAAAATTACAGACTTGTGGTGCATTATAAAGTAACCAAACTTTTATTGAATGCAGTAATACTATGGACAGTGTATTGTATTTATAACTATATACGGATATCAATCAACATCAAAGGGAACGTGCAAATGGAATCTGCGATAAAGACATACCTGACCCTTCATTCAATAAGGAGCTCATAACGAAGAGACAACTGGTATTCACTGATTTGTAATTGACCCAGCACATCAAGAGGCCCAATCAAAATACTATAAAAACATTAGGCTGGCAAGGTAAAATAGTCTTATCCAGCAACTTGAGGAAGCAGGTAATTGCTCTAAAGAACTTTACAAAATACTACAGACCTTTGTCAAACCAATGGCCTGTGAAAGTTCGGATGATTTTTCCCAGCCTCTCTGTGACGACATCTCTCTGTTTTTTGAGAACAAAATAAATACGATCTATGATAAAATCATGACAGCCTCCAGTATTATGAACAGTTCTCTCGATCCACCTAAATCATCCATATCTGGGGACCACTCATTTACCACCTTCCCATTAATTAATGATACTGTTTTTTCCAAACTTATCAGTCACATAAAATCTGGGTCTCCGGATGATTTTTTACCCGCCAAAATGATCGCCCCCTTGAGTACTTTGATTGGACCTGAGGTCCAATTTGTATTAAATCTTTGGCTCAAGGAAGGGCGGGTACCTATGGAGTGGAAGAGAGCGGTGGTGAACCCAATACGTAAGAACACGGCACACCCATGGACGGATTTTTCCAACCTCCGACCCATCTCCCTCTTGCCATACTTTAGCAAGATGGTCGAAAAGCATGTAAACACCTGTTTGTCAAAATACATTGAGGCAGCGGGAGGTCTGGATCCCTCGCACTCAGGGTTCAGACCTAATCACAGCACCGAATCTGCCCTCCTCTCAGTGACCGATACGATCCGGATGACACTAGATGGAGGGGGCTCGATGATTCTGGTGCTGTTAGATCTGTCCGCTGCCTTCGACACGGTGTCACATGAGATCCTTCTCGGCCGCTTGCGGGAGATGGGCATTGGAGGTGTGGCGCTGTCCTGGGTAGAGAGCTTTCTCACAGGCCGCTCACAAGGTGTCAGACTGGGCTCCCTTCATTCCATCTTTAGGGAGCTCAGCAAGGGAGTGCCACAAGGCTCATGTCTAAGCCCCACACTATTTAACGTGTATGTGGCCCCCTTGGCTGGCATTGTGAGAGAATATGGGTTCACCCCGGTGTCTTATGCGGACGACACCCAACTCCTGTTTCCTTTCCAATCCCTCACTCCAGCAATAAGGAAATCTTTTGCGGATGGTATGAGGGCGGTTTCAAACTGGATGGCTGCAAATTGCCTCCAATGCAATGTAGGCAAAACAGAGGTGATATTATTCGGAGACGCCCCGCTCTTGTGGTCCCCAGAACGGTGGCCTCTAGATCTTGGGCCAGTGCCAAGCCCAAAAAAGACCGTTAAAAATCTTGGTGTACGTCTGGATCAGGCACTGGTACTTAAAGAACATGCCAATCAAGTCGCTGGTCTATGCTTCCACACCATCGGACTTTTGCGATGTGTTTTTCCATTCTTGCCTGACAATCATCGTAAGACTCTGGTCCAGACGTTGGTGGTCAGTAGATTGGACTATTGTAATGGCTTGTTCATCTCTGCCAATGAGGAACAACTCAACCGTCTGCAAGTGGTCCAGAACACCGCGGCAAGGCTAGTGTTTAATGCTCCGCCCAGGGCTCCCTCCCGCCCGCTCTTGAATAACGTCCAACGGCTGCCTGTTCGGCAACGGGTTAAATATAAAATCTGCTGTACTATACATAAATGTCTCTTTGGTACAGGCCCCAAATACTTAACGGACAAGTTCACTCCCTACAGTCCTGGACGCTCCTTGCGTTCAAGTAATCAGCAACTGCTCCAGGTCCCTAGGATCAAGAGGGCAAGACTGGGAGGACGTGCCCTCTCTTATAAAGGCCCCATTCTCTGGAACTCACTTCCACTTGCCCTAAAGACTAATTTGAATTTCCAATCCTTCAGGAAGGCCCTTAAGACCCATCTATACTCCACCCTATAATCTACTGGCAGTTCAATTATTTGATTATCAGTACAACATCTGTACTTATGCACAAGCGCGGGGATACCCCTTCGGGGGTCGAATCCTGCGCTATATAAGAAATAAAATAAATAAAAAATAAAGTCACAGCTGAAGTTTACACTCATCAATGGATTGAGGAAAATACCTCCCACAGTATCAGTTTCAATGTATGCTATGCAATGTTGCATGTGTAAATACAACTCTTTTACTGGCAATACATCTCCCGAGGGTACTGGAGCAACAGGGGGAGAGAGGACTCGCTAGTGCTCTCAGCCACCTTTAGCCGGAGTCTACCTGATGGTGTGCAAATAAATTATTATCTGAGGGGTATTCCTCCAGCCTGACCTGTCACCAATGTTTTAGCAATCCCCGCTGATTCCCGGGTGGTCTCCCAGGCAGATCCATCTCCGCTGGCTCGGGCGGCCAATTCTGCACAATTGTATAGGACAAACCGCTCAGTAATACTGTCCCTCACTTCCGCCCAAGCAAATCTGATTCTTCTCGCTGCCAATTTGTTTGCAATCCTGGTGCATAGTGTATCAAATTCGTCACAGCTTTAAGGGTGCCTGTTGACCTTCTTCAGTATAGTTAACCACAGTTCTATTGAAATGACGTATGCACACAAAACAAGCGTTTTAAGGTCTGAAAACCACACAGCGCTAAATGTTGGATCACAAGTGAATAATAAAGATACATAAATATTCAGGTTAAAGTACAGACTTGTTCACACCTCAAAACCTTAAGAGCTACCCTCAAGAGTCCTGAGAAGAATGCTAAGTCACTTGGGAATTGCTAGAGTTCATCAGGGCAAGATGGTATATCACAACATGCTACCTGACAGGCGTGGGCACTTGTCGCACCTCTAAACGGAAAGCTCCAAACCCCTGGGCATCTCCTTGCTTGATGACCTGCCCACCTTGTTGACACATAACTGTTTAGATACCACCCTCAAACACAAATCACTCTCTACCTCGATGCAACGTAGGATGAACTATAAGCTTACCGCCTGTCGTGGACCTCCTGGGCAACAGGAGAATCTCATTGTCAAATTAAGAGATGTCGGGCCCCTCTTCCTTGGATGACTTAGAAGTATCAATGTTGAGTTCCAAGGCAACATTATCACTCGTAGTCTGGGCTTCTTCACAACCTAGTTTTGAGGTCTTAGATGAATCCTGGGAATTTGCGGACTCAGAGGAAGAACATCTCTACAACAGATCAAGACTCATATCTTTCACCTATTGAATTTTGATTCTTCTGAATGTCTGTCCCTTTCCGGACCATTTCTTCTGGCTTCTGCTACATGCTTGCTTTATTAGTCTTGCTTTCCATAGTGTCCCTTGCTGCTCTATTGTTCTGATCAGCAGCAGCTTCTTTGTTTTTCTGCGAAGTTTAAAATCCTCTCCAACTGGGATCAGGTGATTTCTGGCGAGCACGTTGTATGAGCCTCACAGGGAGTCCCTGCATATGGTAGTGCACAACTTCTAATTCAGAGTTTCATCTGTTTACCAGCTCATTCCTTTTTCCTTAGGAGACAACGAATCGGGGGGCATATTATCAAGGGGGTTTATCTCCGATTTTTTGGCTTTAAAAGCCAAGAAAGCGGAGATAAAATGATCTCCCTATTACCTAGCGGTTGCTAACACCAGTTAGCGACAGCTAGGAGGAGATAGCGACCATCTTGGGCCCCACTTTGCATGTCAGTGATATTTATCACTAATGACATGCAAAGTGGGCGTGCCAAGATGTTAGCGACTGGAAACAGTCGCTAACATCGCTATCTCCTATTACCAACTTTTGGAGATATTCGCGCTAAGCGCGAATATCTCCAAAAGCTAAAACCTGCCCTAAGCAGTTCTTAGCCATGTTATCCAATGGGAGGTGGATAACATGGCTAAGAGCATTAGCTCGGTAATGCATGAATATCGCTGACTTTTCAGCGATATTCATGCATTGCGGCCGTTTTTTATCGCATTTGCGATAAACCTTGGTAATACCAAGGTTTATCTGCGATAAAAATCGCCGCAGCTCAGCGGTAAATTTTTGTCTCTAACCAAGCAATAGCAATAATTATCTCTATTGCGTGGTAATATGCCCCTCGGGATCTTATTTTTTCTCTCGTTTCCCAGCGAAGCTACATCCTGTCACATCATTGTTTTCGAACAGGTGAAAGAGCACCCAACAAGCCCAGCACCGTTCTGTGGAATCTTCCCACTTGAGGGTGCAGACTCTGGATGGAAGGGTATTGGGGAGGTCTTCTCTATCCCACCGGTTCAAAATCTGTTCGATGAATTTAGCTTTAAAATCAGCCCATGGTCTGTATTGAGTCTGGTGAGGGGAGAGAATGTGGCCTAACGGCTAGGGCTGTGGACCTCAAAGCTGGAAAACTGGGTTTGAATCTCGGCAGGGACGCTCAACATTCTGTGATTCTGGGCAAATCACTTAATCTCCCCGTGCCTAACAAAAATGAATGTGTTCGTCTGTACCGTAACTGGTGCTAATGTAAAGTGCTCTAATACCATCGGGTCTAGTTTGCGCTATAGAAAACTCCACATAAAAAAAGAAGTGCAATGGATGAAGTAATTGTTCCCCTGCACATTGACGGTGTTGTGCACATACTAGTCTCTGTATGGAAATTATTGTGCATCAAGAGAGAGGTGCTCACTGTTGACGAGAATGTTCTGAATTTCTTTAAAATCCATATCTAAGGACAGAAAATCAATGCATACATTTTTCATTGGGCCAAGACCTTTTAGATGTCCCATGGGGGCGGCTGTCCTAGGAATAGTATTATGAGAGATGAGTATTTGCAGTCGTTCTCAGCCCCTCATTCCAGGTAAGTTTAGAAGAATCTTTGTTTTTGGAATACAAGAGTCTTGCCAATCCGCAAATAGCCATGTTGGTACAGAAGGACGTAGAACACGTGTTTCTAGGGGACAGACAATACCAACATCTATTTTTCTGCCCTTTGAGACCTGTGGCTACCCTGTATAGAATATATGTTTCCTAATCTGCTTGTTCTAGTCTCTTATCAGGTTCTGGTTCATGCCTGGTCATATTAGGCTTCAGTGCAGTAGACAGAATAAACCCCCCCCCCCCACTTTGGACCCAGGCGCTGATGTCAGTAATCAAGTGAGGCATGTGAGCCCGAACCTTGTTAGTAGAGCTCACATGTCTCTTGCATCTAAGAATCAATCTATTCATCCTTTCACCCATCCATCCACCCACCAATATCCACCATTTCACCTTTGCATTCTCTCATCTGTTCGTTCTTTCATCCATCATTCAATCTTTCCCCATTTCATCCTTCCCTCAGATTTCCATTTACTCTACCATACTTCCATCCACCCATCTACCAATTACCTCACCCACTCATCCACCCAAACTTTCACCTGCTCATCTGCCCATGCTATCACCCACTCACCCAGCCATCCTTTCACTCATCCATCCTTCCACCCACATATTCTTTTACCCACTTATCCATCCATCCTCTTTAGCCAGCTATAGTTTCACCTGCCTATCCACCCTTTCACCCATTCACCCGTCCAACTTTTCACCCACAGCCACCCATTCATCCATCCTTTTACCCACTCACCCTTTCACCCACACATTCATCCTTTTACCCTCCCATCCTTCCGCTCAATCATTCCATCCATCCTTTCATCCACCCTCCTTTTAATCCACTCATCCTTCCATCCTTTCGTGCACACATCCTTTCACTGACTCAACCATTCATCCTTTCACTGACTCATCCATCCACCTACCAATCACCCACTCATCCATCCTCTCACTTACCCGTACATCCGCTCATCCATCTTCCTTTCCTTTTTCTATCAACCTATCTTTTTTCGTGGCAAGTTATAGATAAAAGATGGCCATAAAGAGCCCCACCAACGCGGTAGGTGGTATAACAGAGGGTTTACAACGCCCCTATTGGTCTTGAACAAATGGTTCATTGCTTCTTCTTGGCCTGTTGATCTACTGCAAGACTTCTTTGCCTTCCTCGTGTCTTCCTGGGTCAATCATGCCGTTTCGAGATTCACTTTCTCCATGATAGTGTCCACGGTAAGCCCTTCCGAGAATTTGTAGCGTCGGGACACTCAATCGAGTAGCCGTTCGCTTTATAAGTCCCTGATAACATAACATAACTTTACGATACGCTTCGGACATAGCCATCGAGGCTATCCCCAAAACAATCTATGGCTTTCAGGGAGCTTTGAAGCTCCAAGGCGAGGGGACCAGCCACAGCTGGGTGTGTCACACGGAGGAAAGAGCAGCCTTCCTCGGACTGGAGCCTGGTAAGCATGAATGAAGAATGCAAAGGCTTTGGACCCAATGACAACTCCTTACTTTAGGTGTGCCTGAGAGCAGGGCTCCAAAGGGATAGAAGTGACCCTTCTTATCCTCAATGCACAGAACACCAGCTCCTCTCACTCTATGTGGTCTCATATCCCTGTACTGTTCATGCTGTCACCCAGCCAAGGGGAGGCGCCTCTCTAGTTGATACAAAATCCAATGGTGCAGTATACATGGACCAGTATGAAGACGCATTTAGTGCACATACATCTATTTTTAACCGGTTATTAACTGGAACCCTGTATTGCATTGGAAATAAATTACAGGAATAATTTTTTACATACTGCCCTCACCGAACCATTAGGATGGGCCGGTGCTATATTACAACAAAAATAGTTACTGAAATAAAGGTAGGTCCTGGATCACGAGAGCCAATCACAACAAGAACATAAAAATAGGGAATACATTTCTCAACTCTACCAATGCTGCTGGTGGCTTGATAGAAGTCTGACATAGTTCAATGTGGTGGTTTACGCAGGAGCGGCTCCTTCATTTGAGCGGAGGAGTGTTGTCCCACCTGCTGCGGGCGCAGGAGGCACACACAAACAAGTAAATTGGTATGTCAATGCCATTTTACTTAAACGCTGCTGTGCAAGGGCAGGGGGAGGGGCTGAATCCTTCAATAGCAGGATTACAGCTGCCCCTGCAGTGTGCATGTAAGGTTGGCCAGATCTATGGCTACGGCCAGCCCGACATGCACAGTGCACACCCAGCAATCCCATGTCTGTGAAACAGCAGGGGATATCTGGCACAGGCCCCCAGCTTCAAATTGAGAGCTGGGTTATCCTGCTCCCACCAATCCTGGAGCTGCTCTCTGCCTGAGAGCAGCTCCAGGATTGGTTGCATTGGTGTCCACTGAGCAGGAAGGAAGTTTTTCCTTTTCTGGCTCATGGACGCTGATCGGGGAGAAAGGTGCACATCCGGGGGTGCAGTATATAGTGCCTTGTCATATTTTTATAGTTGTAGCCACCACTGGGTTTACGACTGACGTCAGTCTTGTCTTTATTTTAAGACCTGATATGACTCACAGACAGCAGCAGGAGAGTTTGCAAGAGGCTTCTGGTTTTAGGCAGATGATGAGAGCAAAGGAATTTCCCTACTTAGAAAGGATTATCATTGTGACAACCCCATAGTGAAGACTGGCCTGCTTCTCCGTGCGATTTACATTTCCATCCCACACCCTCACTTATTGAGAAGGATATCATTGGGTAATTTTAAGATATCAAAATAACACTATCCTTCCAACACGTAACTCTGAAGTGAAGTCATGAGACAGTAAACCTTCCCATACACAGGGAAAGGACAAAAAAGGCAATGAGGTAAGATGGATGAATTAAAAAAAAAGATCGTATTGCAAAAACACAATTAAAAGAAAGAAAGCCATAAAAACAAAAAGAGACAATCAATTCATTTACATAAGCTTGCACTACCTCGGTATAGCACAGACACTTAGACATTTATGTAGTGTGAAGAAAGGAAAAAAGTGTGACATGTTAGACTCTAAAGTCGTTTTAGTTTTCACAACAACTTGTTCCACGCTGTGAAGCATCTTGAAGAACTGTAGCATTCATGTTGTGCGAAGGTTCTGTAACACTGGCCAGTTTTGGCGGGAATTCACATCCAAGCTGTCATTCATTCCACAAATTAACAAAGACATCAAAAATGTGCTTTATGACCTTTGTCGACTCTGTGGTTCTCTCATTGGTGTCGCCACACCATGGAACAGTTCTCTTTCTTGCAGGAGCTCATCTTTCTTGAATTACTAGCAAGGATGATGACTGACGAGCCCTCCCAGCCCAACCGACATAGAAACTCCAGAGAGCGCAGAATTATGTCGCTAGAGTGATCCTCGGTTTGAGAACGTCAAATTACTCTTCATCCCTCTTCATATCGTCTAAACAGGCCATTACACCACTGACACTTTCTTGGTAGGCTGGAAGTCAAAGGGGCAGCTTTCAGAGCAGAGTGGGCCATGCCCTATTGTACTCGAGGCTTTCTGTAGTATTTGGTTAGTTTAAACTGATCTGAAGGGCTAATTTTGGCTCCTGGGCTGCCCTGCATCTAAAAGAGATTGAGTTCCAAATCCTACACCTTGCTTCTGAGACCCTTCCTGTGAACACCATGAGCACTTGTCCGAATTGTTGCTTTCTTCCCATCCAACCAGACAGACGCCTAAGGTTGGCCTCCCAGAAAGGTCTCTCTCGTGCCCTCTTCATCCAATGAAATAGAAGTCGAAGGCGGGGAGGCCCGGCCGGTGGGACTATTTCAAACTCCTTACCTCTGACTTTTCCCCTTGAGTAGACTTCAAAAAAGTCCAGAAAAGGGCTGGGACGTACCCCTTCTGCAAAAGCATTTTTGATTTACTCACTAGAAGTATTATGTCTCAAAATCCCAATTTTCCCCTTGCCCACCCCCATGTCCCATGAGTGCCTTGAAGCCCCCCTTGGCTCGGCTAGTGCTATACAGTAACAAAAGAAAGAAATGAATAAGAAATTCATTGACGGTTAATGCCCGATAAAGGCAGCTCTTCACATGTTACAAATTACAACATCGCCACCACGCCCTCCACGCCCAGAGAATACATAATAATTATGTAATAATTTTGTAGGTCACACACACACATTACACAGGAATGTGACTGGCCTATTTCTTCCCTCAAGACTAGTTTGCTTCTTATATAATTAAATAAGGGAGTTCCCCTATTACAGACTCTTTTTTTTGCCAAGGACGCCCATTGCTAAACTCTAGTTCGTGATTGGTTGAAGCTTGGAAACATGTGCAGCTAGGCTCAGGTCTGACACGAGACAAGCCTGTGTGTGTTTGGGTCTATCTACTGCTCGCGCTCTCTCTGACGTATCTGGCAACGTTAATGGCAGCGAGGTTGTTGACATCCGCGATGTGCCAAACTATTAGGAAACTTGTAAGGTGTAGCACACCAGGGTTAGTACATCTCGATGCACGTTTTTTGGCATAAGAAGTGGCTTTTCTGAACGACTGTGTCTACATAACATCAGCCTGTTCCTCCTGGAAGGAAGGAACATCCGTTGTCACCTGCAGTGGTTGCATAACCTGTGCCCACTTACATAATAAATCTCAACACTTGTGGGTTCTGAGTCAGACCAATGCCTGATCATCACCTGCATGACTCATAGGAGCCACCTCCTTCCTGATGGATCATCCACGTCCCCTCAAAAATGTGAAGCCAACGCTAGCATCTTTGAGCTTTTAGAAGCACTTCTGTTAACTGCAGCACCAGTACCCTGGTACCATAACACCCTCCTAAACTGGGATTTAAGACCTCGCAGCACGCTCTCTTCCCCATGCCAAGATTCTGGAGCTATCTCGACCCTCATGTTCTGTAGAGCTACAGATGGCTTCACATACTAGAAGCTGCAAGACACACAGGGCTGGGCAAGGACCACGGTCATCCTAAGTAAAGAGATATTTGTCTACCTTCTGTTTCTGAGATGTGTAGTTATGTACTCCTCTGCTCTTGAAGCCCTGTGCGGCCGCCCTGTCTTGCTGTGCCCTAACATCTGCCTAAAAACATGCATCTGTTATTTAATGGACCGGTCGCTTAGCAGCAGAACACCAGCACAAGCACCTCGAAGCCACAGAATCAGGTGTGCGATCTCATGGAACAAAAATATATGACTTACTTTACTCCAAGTTAACCACATACATGGAAATGTGTGTAAACCTGTAAATCTTATCCACGGAAAATCCAAGACCTAAATCTACAAAATAGAATGAAATAAATGTTTAATACTTTACAAAATGGAAACACACTAGGGGCCCGATTCACAGAACTAACTTAAGACAAAATCCTAAACTTACTACTTTTGGTATTCACAGAAGTTAGGATTTTGTCTTAAATTTCTCTTAAAACAGACTTAAGTTACGATTTTGTCTTAAGTCTGTCTTAAGTCTGACTTAAGACATACTTAAGACAAAATCCTAACTTCTGTGAATAACAAAAGTAGTAAGTTTAGGATTTTGTCTGAAGTTAGTTCTGTGAATCGGGCCCTAGAACAGCTATTGCAACTTAAGGAAGCATATTGCGAATGGAGGATATGATTTCCGAAAAACTGCTCTAAGATCTAGGACCACTGGTGGAATCTTGTGGCTCGCGGTCTCTGAAGCCCTCTTAAAGCTCTTCAAATTAAGAGTTTATAGCAAGATACGTGCGAAAAGGTCACAAAGAGGAGTCTAACAGACCAAATTGTCCATTCTTGTCTCCTAAAGTAACTAACAGGGATGACACAAAACTTGAAATACATATGTGTAACTGCTGGCTCTTGCTATTGGTAGACCTAAAGGGTGCAGCACTGCCTTAAAAAAGATATAGTACATTTAGAAAGCCCGCCTAGGACCGTATCGACCACTAGGCAACACAAGGTATTGGAATTCAGTTTTCGGGGGCTTCAGATTTAATTTGACTCCAACTGATCTGCTGAATAATGATGACAGCCATCACTTTCTCTACATAAAAATCTAGGTACTGAAAATGATCGCATGAATCCTTCTTCTGTTACTTCTGTCTGTTCATAACAGTTCTCATTGGCTGGGAGTAGGAATTCAGGGGCATATTATCAAGGGGGTTTATCTCCGCTTTTTTGGCTTGAAAAGCCAAGAAAGCGGAGATAAAATGATCTCCCTATTACCTAGTTGTTGCTTGGATGTCTTGTATTTTGAATGCGTAGGGCTTGTTTATAATAGTTGCTTAGGTATTGCTGTTGGCTCAATGTGCAAGAAGGTTGTTTGTACTTTTGAGTTAGTGTTGTTGAAAAGGTTTGCAAATAGTGTAGTAGGGTTTTGGTAACACAGAGGTAGGATGTATCCAGTGAATCTTGTGCTCTTGTTAGTCACTGCCGGGTGAGCGGTCAAATGGAGGTTTAGGAATTTGAGAAGCTTTATTTTAGGTTGTACTCACTTCCCAGGCAAATACCAACGTCCACTAAATCCTAGAAATGCAGGTGACAATTGATGGGGTTAAGTTCCAGCTTAGTGTTAAAAAAGACTAAGGGCATATTATCAAGGGGGTTTATCACCGCTTTTTTGGCTTTAAAAGCCAAGAAAGCGGAGATAAAATTATCTCCCTATTACCTAGCTGCCGCTAACACCAGTTAGCGACAGCTAGTAGGAGATAGCGACCATCTTGGGCCCCACTTAGCATGTCAGTGATATTTATCACTAATGACATGCAAAGTGGGCGTGCCAAGATGTTAGCGACTGGAAACAGTCGCTAACATCGCTATCTCCTATTACCAACTTTTGGAGATATTCGCGCTAAGCGCGAATATCTCCAAAAGCTAACACCTGCCCTGAGCAGTTCTTAGCCATGTTATCCAATGGGAGGTGGATAACATGGCTAAGAGCATTAGCTCGGTAATGCATGAATATCGCTGACTTTTCAGCGATATTCATGCATTTCGGCCGATTTATATCGCTTAGGAGATAAACCTTGATAATAGCAAGGTTCCTAAGTGATAAAAATCGCCGCAGCTCGGCGATAAAAATATTGCTGCAAAGCCAACATAGCGATAATTATCGCTAGTTGTTGGCAATATGCCCCTCTTTCTTTAACATACTAGTTTTGAGACAAATAACAGCCAGCCATAGGCCGACTCAAAAACTGATTGCAGTTGTCGGATGCCCTCAGTAGGGCAGACCAGTAGCTACAAAAGAGTGTAGTTTGCACACTGATGCTCGAAGATTGATTCACTAGTGTCGTATCCTAGGCCAATAACACACGGACACAGACTTGTGTATCTCTGGACACTTTATTACCACGTCTACACGGGTCCCCGTCCCTACTCTAACTGGTCCCTTCCTGTCCTGTCCCCAACTCTTCCCCTCTGCCCACCTAGCTCCGCCCACCCCAACTACTGGACTGTCAACACCATTACATCTCCCCCTTTCTTAACAAAATAGCAGTGAAAGTAGAAATTAGTCCATTTCTTCAATTAGTCTCTTTGGAGGCTGCACATGACGTCTGGGTCGAGCCGGTGTGGACACAATGTTCTCCACTACTGGTTCCCGCACCATGGAGGGTGCAAAGTCGGGTGCGCCAGCCTCCGGGTTATCTTGATCCTCAGGTGTGGAGACTGCGGGTAGGCAATCGTGTTTTCCAGGAGAGCATTTCTTGAAGTGGGATGCATTGCGGGTGACTCGCCGACTTTCTGATTCTGCGGTCACCATGGTGCCCTTTTGTTGCACAATTGTGAGAGGCTCGTCCTTGAAACGACAGTCGGTCTTCTGACGCTGTTCTTGCTTGACGAAGACCTTGTCGCCTTCCTTGAGGGAGGGTGACCGCGCCCTCCGTTTGTGGTCAGCATGTCCCTTCATCTTCTCTTTGCGACACTGATCCGTTGCAGCCATGTCTCTGAGCTGCTGATCCGAGAGGGGTTTCTTCAGTGCTCCTTCCCATGTTGGGATCCGGTTTCTCATTGTCCTCCCAAGCATGAGAGTGGCAGGGCATTGTCCTGTCGTGGAGTGAGGAGTGGTCCTGTAGGCACAGAGGACCTCGTTCAGTGCCGACTGTAGATCTTTCTTCTCGGCCGTGGCTTGTTGGAAAGTTCTCTTGATGGTGGACATGAACCTTTCGACGGTGCCGTTGGCTTGCGGCCAGAGTGGGGTGACTTTGCGGTGCTGGAAATCCATTTGTTTCGCAAAGTCACTGAATTCGTGCCCATTGAATGGGGGCCCATTGTCCGTTTTGATGACTTTGGGGACGCCCCAGGTCGCGAAGACTTCTTCAAGTACCTTGAGGGTGCAGGTGGCACTAGTGGAAGAGATGAACTGGGCTACCGGGAACCTGGAGTACTCATCCATGATGACGACTATGTATTTCCCTGATTGTAGGGGCCCATAAAAGTCCATGGCAACTTCCTGCCACACCCCGTCGGGTAATGGGGTCATCTGTAGTGGTGCAGGCGGGTTGGTGTGACTGGTCAGTTGACAAGGGTGACAGTCTTTCAAAGTGTCCTCGACCATCTGGTCTAGAGCTGGAAACCAAACACGCTCCCTCAGTGCTCTCTTAGTGGATACGACCCCTCGATGACCCTCGTGCGCTAGGTCGACTACTCCTTGTCTCAGGGTTGCTGGGATGACTATTCTGTGGTCTCTCAGAAGGAGGCCGTCCTCAGTTACTGAGAGTTCGTCAGAGACATGTCGGAAGGCCTGGAGTTCTTTCTTGGTGTCAGGATTTTCTTCTTCTTCCTGCGGGTGATACCTCCACCTGTTGGATTGTATGCGCTTCAGTACAATCTGTATGGTGGTGTCTTGGTTGGTTGCTTCCCTGATGGTGTGCATGGGTATGGCTGGTGGGCGAGCATGACTGGTCACAAAATGAATGTATTCTTCCGCGATGGAAGGTGGTGTCTCTGCGGATTCCCGGGGGTGGCGGGACATGTAATCAGCTGGGTTCTCCCCCTTCCCCGGTTTGTGGACAATTGTAAACGTGTACTCCTCAGACGGAGGCCCCACCGCTCGATCCTGGGGGGCATCTTGCACTTCGGATTGCCATATATTGTGACGAGCGCTTGGTGGTCGGTTATGAGTGTGAAATGTTTCCCATATGTGAAAATGTGGAAGTGCTCGCACGCCCACACGACGGCCAGGCTCTCCTTCTCAGGCTGGGAATATTTCCTTTCTGGATCAGTGAGGCTTCGACTGGCGTAAGCGATGATTCTCCGTTGTTCCGAGTCGTCGTCATATTGAGCCAGGATCGCTCCCAAACCCACTGGGCTGGCGTCTACAGTGATCTCAGTTTTTCTCCTGGGATTGAAGTACGAAAGGCAATCAGATGATTCCACAGCATGTTTGATGTCTCTGATTGCGCGCTCGCATTCCGGGGTCCAGTCGAAAGGCTGGCCAGCTTTCGTGAGGAGTCTCAGTGGGTGGCTTACCGTGGCATAGTCACGAATGTAACGAGCGCAGTAACTCGCCATTCCGAGAAAAGAGCGCAGATCGTTCACATCGGCCGGGCTCTTGGTGTTGTTGAGCACGGCTACCTTGTCGGGGTCTGGTTTCATGCCATTTGATGAGAAGATGTGACCGAAGAATTTCAAGGTTGACTGATGAAATTCGCATTTGCTTTTGTTGAGAGTCAAGTTTGCGTCCATTAGAGCATGGCAAACACGGTCAAGGGCGATGTCGTGCTCCCGGAGGTCCTTGCCGTATACTAGGATGTCATCACTGTAGTTAAGGGAATTCGGTATGTGGTGGATGATCAGACGTATTGCCTCTTGGAAGATTTCGGCGGCCGAGGAGACACCAAAACTGAGCCGTTTGTAGCGGAAGAGACCAAGGTGCGTGGCGAAGGTGGTGATGGAACGAGAGCTGTCATCCAATTCGAGCTGATGGTAGCCCTTGTTGAGGTCCAGTTTGGAAAATACCGTAGCTCCATTGAGTGCCGTAATCATGTCGCTCAAGTGTGGGCCGGGGTGCCTCTCCCTTTCGATAGCCGTGTTCGGCAGGCGCATGTCCACACAGAGACGGACCTTGTCGGGGGTCCCTTTTTTGGGGACAATGACCACCGGGGACACCCAGGGAGTGGGCCCCTCGGTGCGTTCGATGATGTCAGCGTCCAAGAGGTCTTGCAGTTCCTGTGCCACAGCGGATTGCAGATGAAAAGGCACTCGCCGCGGATGTTGAGCTACAGGCTTGACTCGTTCATTGATGTGCAGACGCACTTGCCGGCCTTTCAGTTTGCCCAGGCCCTGGAACAGTGATGGAAATTTCAAGGCATAGTTGGAACTGTCATTCACGTTGAATAGGATATGCACCAGGCGCAGGCGTTCAGCGGTGGGGAGGCTCAGTAGGCAGTCGGCATCAGGCCCTTTGATAACATGGATGACTGCCGGGACAGTGATGTCGCCATGCGTGAGGGTGGTGTCGAACTTGCCCAGGCACGGGAGCGGTTTCCTTGACATCCAGGTGTATACCCGGACGGGTGCAAAACGCAAGTGAGGCTTGGGAACCATGCGATCGTGTTCGGCAACTGAGATGTAGTTGAGTGATGCGCCACTGTCCATTACGAATTTTGCTGCATGATTACCCACCATGATGTCGAGCCATGGGTAGCGTTTGAGCTGATCGTTGTCAGCGATGTTGATGTACTCTGTAGTGTAGGAAGATCGCCTGGATGAGGACGATCTGGAGTCCCTTGAGGGAGAGCGACGATCCCATTTGGAGCGTCTAGATTCGTGACTGGAGTGAGAAGACGCAGGGGACCGAGCAGGTTCATCCTGAACGGCTCTGACATGATGTCGTTTGGTTTCAGATCTCGAGGGTCTCTGCTGGCTGGCACGTCTGTCATTGTTGCCGCGTTTCTCTCTGTGATAATCACTGCACATGGCCTCAAAATGATTGGATCGTCCACATTTTCGGCAGCGTTGGCCCATAGCAGGGCAAGAGTCAATGTGAGGGTAATCGTACCTGCATCTGAAACACCGCCTCGTGCGTTCAGGCCGTCGATCTCTCCTCTCAGTATCTTTTGGTCTGTGGTCCGGTCGACGTCTGGGTGAGAATCTGGATCGGCGTGACCTGTCACGCGGGTTGCCTCGATATTCCTGTCTTCCATGTCGTCGGTCAGAGACACGGTTGGCATGTTCGCGGCTAGTACTGGGCTTAACTTCGATGTCCGCCGCGTTTTCCTCGGCCTGGTCATACAGCCGGGAATTTTCTTCAATTTCTGCAAGCTCTTGCGGTTTCCTCAACAGTCATCGTCTCAGCGACTCCGAGTGACACCCAGAGATTATTCGGGACTTGATGGCTGCATCCGGCGAGAAGTTTGTAAAGTCACAGTATTGGGACTGACGTCGCAGTCGATGTATGAAGGAGGTCAGCGGCTCTTCTTTGTCCTGGCGCTGTTGGTGGAACTTGTGTCGCTCGTAATCAACATTTCGTTTATGCAAAAAACGGTTATTCAATACTTCTCTCACTTTGACATAGGTGTCACCGTCATCAGTTGGGATTTCTCGTACTATCTTGCTGATCTCACGCCCTCCTAGATTGCGAAGGGCTATTATCTTGTCTTTGTCCGGCTCAATTTTGGACCCTTCAATATAGTCCTCAAAGTCCTCTAGCCATTCTTGCCATTTTAGGCCCATGCTGCTTCCTGTTGTGATTGCTAAGGGCTCCGGCGCTCGCAGGTGTGTGCCTCCCTTGACTTCCTTTTGCGCGGGGGCATTTTGTGCGTTTTGCGCGGGAGGGTTGGACATCTTGGCGGTGGGCCTTCAGGGCTTGTACTTGACTCTGGTTGCCGTTACTGGCGTTTACTTCTACAAATGTTCACTGCAGCCACCAGTGCTTGTTTGTTTCCTGTTGCTAGCGCTCACTTGATAAGGTTTGCTTGGCTATCAGGTCACAGTGCATCAATTTTGTGTTGCCAGTGCTTGTTTTGGGTATTCGCCTGACCCAAAGATGGCCGCCCTTTAATCAGATAGGACTTGTCTTTCGGGCTGCCTGACCTTAAGATGGCCGCCCCTCTGCAGCACACGAGGTCTGTCCCCTCGTTTCAGGCACACTCTCTCAGGGCCACTGGACTCACGGTTTCTGTCTTCTGCTGTTCGGGCAGGGTCGAGGTGAGTTTTCGCTGCTCGTCCCTCTTCTCAGCTTGGCCCCTTTGGTCTTGTTTGTCACGTCTTCGTTTTCCCGCCGGCGGCAGTGCCGGCGGCAGGGCACTTCACCTCTCGCTGGTGGGGCTCTTTTCTGGCTCTCGCTGGGCCGCAGAAGGCGCTGGGGCAGCGTCACTCTGGTGTCCACCTCACTTTCGCGTCATGGGCTCCGCGCGTCCCGCGCGGCCGGCGCTTTCTTCCTGGGCGCTTGGGCGCTCTCACACTGCTCCTTCCGTTCCTGGCGGGTCTCGCGCGTCCAGCGCGACCGGCTCCTTTTCTCGGGCGCTTTCACCAGCGCTCTGGCTTCGTCTCTCGGCTTTCTCCGAGGGTCGCTGGACCACTCCTGGGGGCTTCTCCTTGAGCGCCGCAGGGTCGCGACTGCAGCGGAGCTCGGGACGCTCCACGCTGCGGGACGGGGTTTGTTCAGGCGGGTTTACTCCTGCATCCCACCCTCGTCGCCAGCTGTCGTATCCTAGACCAATAACACACGGACACAGACTTGTGTATCTCTGGACACTTTATTACCACGTCTACACGGGTCCCCGTCCCTACTCTAACTGGTCCCTTCCTGTCCTGTCCCCAACTCTTCCCCTCTGCCCACCTAGCTCCGCCCACCCCAACTACTGGACTGTCAACACCATTACATCTCCCCCTTTCTTAACAAAATAGCAGTGAAAGTAGAAATTAGTCCATTTCTTCAATTAGTCTCTTTGGAGGCTGCACATGACGTCTGGGTCGAGCCGGTGTGGACACAATGTTCTCCACTACTGGTTCCCGCACCATGGAGGGTGCAAAGTCGGGTGCGCCAGCCTCCGGGTTATCTTGATCCTCAGGTGTGGAGACTGCGGGTAGGCAATCGTGTTTTCCAGGAGAGCATTTCTTGAAGTGGGATGCATTGCGGGTGACTCGCCGACTTTCTGATTCTGCGGTCACCATGGTGCCCTTTTGTTGCACAATTGTGAGAGGCTCGTCCTTGAAACGACAGTCGGTCTTCTGACGCTGTTCTTGCTTGACGAAGACCTTGTCGCCTTCCTTGAGGGAGGGTGACCGCGCCCTCCGTTTGTGGTCAGCATGTCCCTTCATCTTCTCTTTGCGACACTGATCCGTTGCAGCCATGTCTCTGAGCTGCTGATCCGAGAGGGGTTTCTTCAGTGCTCCTTCCCATGTTGGGATCCGGTTTCTCATTGTCCTCCCAAGCATGAGAGTGGCAGGGCATTGTCCTGTCGTGGAGTGAGGAGTGGTCCTGTAGGCACAGAGGACCTCGTTCAGTGCCGACTGTAGATCTTTCTTCTCGGCCGTGGCTTGTTGGAAAGTTCTCTTGATGGTGGACATGAACCTTTCGACGGTGCCGTTGGCTTGCGGCCAGAGTGGGGTGACTTTGCGGTGCTGGAAATCCATTTGTTTCGCAAAGTCACTGAATTCGTGCCCATTGAATGGGGGCCCATTGTCCGTTTTGATGACTTTGGGGACGCCCCAGGTCGCGAAGACTTCTTCAAGTACCTTGAGGGTGCAGGTGGCACTAGTGGAAGAGATGAACTGGGCTACCGGGAACCTGGAGTACTCATCCATGATGACGACTATGTATTTCCCTGATTGTAGGGGCCCATAAAAGTCCATGGCAACTTCCTGCCACACCCCGTCGGGTAATGGGGTCATCTGTAGTGGTGCAGGCGGGTTGGTGTGACTGGTCAGTTGACAAGGGTGACAGTCTTTCAAAGTGTCCTCGACCATCTGGTCTAGAGCTGGAAACCAAACACGCTCCCTCAGTGCTCTCTTAGTGGATACGACCCCTCGATGACCCTCGTGCGCTAGGTCGACTACTCCTTGTCTCAGGGTTGCTGGGATGACTATTCTGTGGTCTCTCAGAAGGAGGCCGTCCTCAGTTACTGAGAGTTCGTCAGAGACATGTCGGAAGGCCTGGAGTTCTTTCTTGGTGTCAGGATTTTCTTCTTCTTCCTGCGGGTGATACCTCCACCTGTTGGATTGTATGCGCTTCAGTACAATCTGTATGGTGGTGTCTTGGTTGGTTGCTTCCCTGATGGTGTGCATGGGTATGGCTGGTGGGCGAGCATGACTGGTCACAAAATGAATGTATTCTTCCGCGATGGAAGGTGGTGTCTCTGCGGATTCCCGGGGGTGGCGGGACATGTAATCAGCTGGGTTCTCCCCCTTCCCCGGTTTGTGGACAATTGTAAACGTGTACTCCTGCAGACGGAGGCCCCACCGCTCGATCCTGGGGGGCATCTTGCACTTCGGATTGCCATATATTGTGACGAGCGCTTGGTGGTCGGTTATGAGTGTGAAATGTTTCCCATATGTGAAAATGTGGAAGTGCTCGCACGCCCACACGACGGCCAGGCTCTCCTTCTCAGGCTGGGAATATTTCCTTTCTGGATCAGTGAGGCTTCGACTGGCGTAAGCGATGATTCTCCGTTGTTCCGAGTCGTCGTCATATTGAGCCAGGATCGCTCCCAAACCCACTGGGCTGGCGTCTACAGTGATCTCAGTTTTTCTCCTGGGATTGAAGTACGAAAGGCAATCAGATGATTCCACAGCATGTTTGATGTCTCTGATTGCGCGCTCGCATTCCGGGGTCCAGTCGAAAGGCTGGCCAGCTTTCGTGAGGAGTCTCAGTGGGTGGCTTACCGTGGCATAGTCACGAATGTAACGAGCGCAGTAACTCGCCATTCCGAGAAAAGAGCGCAGATCGTTCACGTCGGCCGGGCTCTTGGTGTTGTTGAGCACGGCTACCTTGTCGGGGTCTGGTTTCATGCCATTTGATGAGAAGATGTGACCGAAGAATTTCAAGGTTGACTGATGAAATTCGCATTTGCTTTTGTTGAGAGTCAAGTTTGCGTCCATTAGAGCATGGCAAACACGGTCAAGGGCGATGTCGTGCTCCCGGAGGTCCTTGCCGTATACTAGGATGTCATCACTGTAGTTAAGGGAATTCGGTATGTGGTGGATGATCAGACGTATTGCCTCTTGGAAGATTTCGGCGGCCGAGGAGACACCAAAACTGAGCCGTTTGTAGCGGAAGAGACCAAGGTGCGTGGCGAAGGTGGTGATGGAACGAGAGCTGTCATCCAATTCGAGCTGATGGTAGCCCTTGTTGAGGTCCAGTTTGGAAAATACCGTAGCTCCATTGAGTGCCGTAATCATGTCGCTCAAGTGTGGGCCGGGGTGCCTCTCCCTTTCGATAGCCGTGTTCGGCAGGCGCATGTCCACACAGAGACGGACCTTGTCGGGGGTCCCTTTTTTGGGGACAATGACCACCGGGGACACCCAGGGAGTGGGCCCCTCGGTGCGTTCGATGATGTCAGCGTCCAAGAGGTCTTGCAGTTCCTGTGCCACAGCGGATTGCAGATGAAAAGGCACTCGCCGCGGATGTTGAGCTACAGGCTTGACTCGTTCATTGATGTGCAGACGCACTTGCCGGCCTTTCAGTTTGCCCAGGCCCTGGAACAGTGATGGAAATTTCAAGGCATAGTTGGAACTGTCATTCACGTTGAATAGGATATGCACCAGGCGCAGGCGTTCAGCGGTGGGGAGGCTCAGTAGGCAGTCGGCATCAGGCCCTTTGATAACATGGATGACTGCCGGGACAGTGATGTCGCCATGCGTGAGGGTGGTGTCGAACTTGCCCAGGCACGGGAGCGGTTTCCTTGACATCCAGGTGTATACCCGGACGGGTGCAAAACGCAAGTGAGGCTTGGGAACCATGCGATCGTGTTCGGCAACTGAGATGTAGTTGAGTGATGCGCCACTGTCCATTACGAATTTTGCTGCATGATTACCCACCATGATGTCGAGCCATGGGTAGCGTTTGAGCTGATCGTTGTCAGCGATGTTGATGTACTCTGTAGTGTAGGAAGATCGCCTGGATGAGGACGATCTGGAGTCCCTTGAGGGAGAGCGACGATCCCATTTGGAGCGTCTAGATTCGTGACTGGAGTGAGAAGACGCAGGGGACCGAGCAGGTTCATCCTGAACGGCTCTGACATGATGTCGTTTGGTTTCAGATCTCGAGGGTCTCTGCTGGCTGGCACGTCTGTCATTGTTGCCGCGTTTCTCTCTGTGATAATCACTGCACATGGCCTCAAAATGATTGGATCGTCCACATTTTCGGCAGCGTTGGCCCATAGCAGGGCAAGAGTCAATGTGAGGGTAATCGTACCTGCATCTGAAACACCGCCTCGTGCGTTCAGGCCGTCGATCTCTCCTCTCAGTATCTTTTGGTCTGTGGTCCGGTCGACGTCTGGGTGAGAATCTGGATCGGCGTGACCTGTCACGCGGGTTGCCTCGATATTCCTGTCTTCCATGTCGTCGGTCAGAGACACGGTTGGCATGTTCGCGGCTAGTACTGGGCTTAACTTCGATGTCCGCCGCGTTTTCCTCGGCCTGGTCATACAGCCGGGAATTTTCTTCAATTTCTGCAAGCTCTTGCGGTTTCCTCAACAGTCATCGTCTCAGCGACTCCGAGTGACACCCAGAGATTATTCGGGACTTGATGGCTGCATCCGGCGAGAAGTTTGTAAAGTCACAGTATTGGGACTGACGTCGCAGTCGATGTATGAAGGAGGTCAGCGGCTCTTCTTTGTCCTGGCGCTGTTGGTGGAACTTGTGTCGCTCGTAATCAACATTTCGTTTATGCAAAAAACGGTTATTCAATACTTCTCTCACTTTGACATAGGTGTCACCGTCATCAGTTGGGATTTCTCGTACTATCTTGCTGATCTCACGCCCTCCTAGATTGCGAAGGGCTATTATCTTGTCTTTGTCCGGCTCAATTTTGGACCCTTCAATATAGTCCTCAAAGTCCTCTAGCCATTCTTGCCATTTTAGGCCCATGCTGCTTCCTGTTGTGATTGCTAAGGGCTCCGGCGCTCGCAGGTGTGTGCCTCCCTTGACTTCCTTTTGCGCGGGGGCATTTTGTGCGTTTTGCGCGGGAGGGTTGGACATCTTGGCGGTGGGCCTTCAGGGCTTGTACTTGACTCTGGTTGCCGTTACTGGCGTTTACTTCTACAAATGTTCACTGCAGCCACCAGTGCTTGTTTGTTTCCTGTTGCTAGCGCTCACTTGATAAGGTTTGCTTGGCTATCAGGTCACAGTGCATCAATTTTGTGTTGCCAGTGCTTGTTTTGGGTATTCGCCTGACCCAAAGATGGCCGCCCTTTAATCAGATAGGACTTGTCTTTCGGGCTGCCTGACCTTAAGATGGCCGCCCCTCTGCAGCACACGAGGTCTGTCCCCTCGTTTCAGGCACACTCTCTCAGGGCCACTGGACTCACGGTTTCTGTCTTCTGCTGTTCGGGCAGGGTCGAGGTGAGTTTTCGCTGCTCGTCCCTCTTCTCAGCTTGGCCCCTTTGGTCTTGTTTGTCACGTCTTCGTTTTCCCGCCGGCGGCAGTGCCGGCGGCAGGGCACTTCACCTCTCGCTGGTGGGGCTCTTTTCTGGCTCTCGCTGGGCCGCAGAAGGCGCTAGGGCAGCGTCACTCTGGTGTCCACCTCACTTTCGCGTCATGGGCTCCGCGCGTCCCGCGCGGCCGGCGCTTTCTTCCTGGGCGCTTGGGCGCTCTCACACTGCTCCTTCCGTTCCTGGCGGGTCTCGCGCGTCCAGCGCGACCGGCTCCTTTTCTCGGGCGCTTTCACCAGCGCTCTGGCTTCGTCTCTCGGCTTTCTCCGAGGGTCGCTGGACCACTCCTGGGGGCTTCTCCTTGAGCGCCGCAGGGTCGCGACTGCAGCGGAGCTCGGGACGCTCCACGCTGCGGGACGGGGTTTGTTCAGGCGGGTTTACTCCTGCATCCCACCCTCGTCGCCAGCTGTCGTATCCTAGACCAATAACACACGGACACAGACTTGTGTATCTCTGGACACTTTATTACCACGTCTACACGGGTCCCCGTCCCTACTCTAACTGGTCCCTTCCTGTCCTGTCCCCACCTCTTCCCCTCTGCCCACCTAGCTCCGCCCACCCCAACTACTGGACTGTCAACCCCATTACAACTAGGTCGGCTTACTTGCAACAGAAGCTCCTGAATAAATTGTATATGGGTTCGATCTGGAATAGTTCAGTTTATGACATTTCCCGGTTGCCTAGAGTAGAGGCCTTCCTTCTATGTTGCACCATGAACAGAAATTCTCCTCAGGACCAAGAATTTCTTGTCAAACACTCGGAAAAAATCGAAAGAGTCACTCTCTTGTATTGTTTGTAAAGTGGGACGCCAAGCGTCTAATTGCGGGTAAATGTCCCAATTTTCTGGAGAATTACAAGCTGTTGGACAATTCCCCGTTCTTAATTTGTATTCTTGGGGATTTGGCCTCCACTGAACGGACTCTAAATCTTTCGAAGTCGCTTAGACGAAAATCACTCCATAGGACGCTGGTTCACTACTCGAGTGAATGTGCAATCGCGTGAGGAGAATCCCCCAAAGGAAGGGATTCGAAAGGCATAGACCACGACGCTTTAGGCCAGGGGTACTCATAGTACGGCCCGCGGGCCGGCAGCGGCCCGGCAAGCCTTCCTTGGCGGCCCGCGGACCTTTCCGACATACTACCTGTGTTTAAAAAAAAATAATTAAAGAGTGTCCACAAACAGTGAGGTTGCAGCAGCGCTCTATGGGTGCCGGGCGATTCCAGCAAAGGCACAGTGATGCAGGGGCGCTAAGAAGAGGCGAAATACGATCAAGCCTCATTTGCAAGTAAACGGCCTTTTAAAGACCTGTGAAGTACTCGGTGCGGCCGGCCGGCAAGCTGCCTCAGCCCCGGCTGACACACACACGCCAGGTGAGGTGACAGAGGGAGGGAGACAAAGTGAAAGGGAGGGGGGGGAGGATGGGAGAGAGTCAGAGGGAGGGGTGGGGGGAGACAGTTATTAGTGAATGTGGGTCTGCAAAACTGCCCAGCAGCGCTGGGCGTGTTTGTGCGAAGTTTATTTAAAGCACATTATTGCTCAATGTGATTAGGGGTCAAAAAGTAGTTTGTTGTGTCAGTGCTTAAGAGATTTCTTTTATTCTCTGCGATATGACTGCTGAGGAGCAGCCCTGTCTGGCACTGAGTGAGGAAATACTCTTGGTGCATGTGTTAAATGCCTGACAGGTGACCAGGCGTGCTGAATGAATGAAAGAACACTAGGTCTTTCTAGATTTCAGTTGCTTCTAACCTCTGCTGTGCCAATGATTCCAGCAAGGAATTCATTTGAAAATGAGCATTTAGAGCCAATGCGATACATGCCACCAACATTACTATTAAGTGTCTTACTTTTCTCACTGTTAGAGGCTGTGACATGTAGTGAAGCAGAAATAACCCGGTTTTCTTACTAAAATATCCAATTCCTTGTTTGAGAAAGACGCACACCTTGGAAAAAATATGTTTTTTTGTAAAGCCCCTTTATTGAAAAGTCACCTCAAAACACTGCAAATTTATATTAGAAATAGCTGGTCTGCTGCACTTCAAAGGAAGAGCACGGGTAGAGGAACCGGGCAGAGCTCAGCTGGTTCATACAAGGATTTCTTCTTAATTGTACCCAAGATGCACATGGAAAGGACGCAGCCCCAGGGGCTCAGTCTTACCTGCCCTGCCCACTGGACATTCCCACCACACGTGTATTCAAAGCGGACAGGCTGTACCGGGCAGACGATAAACACTGAAGGAGGCACGTCACAATAAGGGGAGGCCCTCAAACCTCAACACTATCAGAGAGAAAGTAAGGCGATACCCCAAATCTTCCAGAGCCTGGAGAACTTTAAGCAGATCTCACAGAGCTCAGCGCCCAGAAGTCTGAAAAGCGTCACCTGCAGTCGCTCGGTTTAAGAGTAAACCTTTTACATAATTAAATTGAGAGTTGCATCCAGAAAATTCTGTATTTGCTAGGAATCCAGATTTGACTTTTTGACCGTGGTATTAAAATGAAGATTGAGTAGCAAAGTTTTTGAGCCAGTAAATGGCATTTTTGAGCTGTGCTCTCCTACACCAGCCATCTAATTATGGACTTATGATATACGTGAGTAAATGTGCCGCAACCACTGCCAAGCAATTTTGTAAACATCCATGTAGTTGACATTTTTCCGCAACGAAAGACTAAATTGGGAATGTGTTCGCTTGCCACAAAAGAAGATAAAACTGAGAAATGAATGCACTGCAATGTGAAAATATGCATCATTTAAATCAGTAGTGGTCGTGAAGTCCCTCTCCTATCTTCTTCAATACAGGATCACTTCCTGAAGGGCTATCATTTAGAAGTGTACCGTCTTTATATAAAGGTTTACTAGTCAGAAGTCTATAAATGGAGACAGAGAGGGAGGGAGAGAGAGCAGGAGGGAGACGGAGGGAGGGGGAGACAGACGGAGGGAGGGGGAGACAGAGGGAGGGAGGGGGGAGACAGAGGGAGGGAAACAGGGGGAGGGAGACAGAGGGGGAGGGAGACAGAGGGGGAGGGAGACAGAGGGGGAGGGAGACAGAGGGGTAGGGAGACAGGGGGAGGGAGACAGGGGGAGGGAGACAGAGGGGGAGGGAGACAGAGAGAGGGAGACAGAGGGAGGGAAACAGAGGGGGAGGGAGACAGAGACAGAGAGAGGGAGACGGAGACAGAGGGGGGGGGAGACAGAGGGGGAGGGAGACAGAGGGGGAGGGAGACAAAGAGGGAGGGAGACAGAGGGGGAGGGAGACAGAGACAGAGAGAGGGAGACAGAGGGAGGGAAACAGAGGGGGAGGGAGACAGGGACAGAGAGAGGGAGACGGAGACAGGGGGAGGGAGACAGAGGGGGAGGGAGACAGAGGGGGAGGGAGACAGAGGGAGGGAGACAGAGGGAGGGAGACGGGGGAGGGAGACGTGGGAGGGAGACGGGGGAGGGAAACGGGGGAGGGAGACAGAGAGAGGGAGACAGAGAGAGGGAGACAGAGAGAGGGAGACAGAGGGAAGGAGACAGAGGGAAGGAGACAGAGGGAAGCAGACAGAGGGAAGGAGACAGAGAGAGGGAAGGAGACAGAGAGAGGGAAGGAGACAGAGAGGGAAGGAGACAGAGAGAGGGAATAGGACAGAGAGAGGGAATGGGACAGAGAGAGGGAATGGGACAGAGAGAGGGAATGGGACAGAGAGAGGGAATGGACCAGAGAGAGGGAAGGAGACAGAGATAGGGAAGGAGAGAGGGAGACGGGGAGAGGGAGACGGGGAGAGGGAGACGGGGAGAGGGAGACGGGGAGGGAAACAGAGGGAGGTTGAAAGAGGGTGACAGACAGAGGGAGATAGAGAGAGAGAGGGAGACAGAGAGGGAGGGAGAGAGAAAGTCAGAGTGAGGGTGACAGAGGGTGTAAGGGAGAGAAAGAGAGAGGGAGTGAGACAGGGAGAGAGAGCAGTCAGAGTGAGGGTGAAGCGGGTGAGAGAGAGGTGTATGTGTGTGTGTGTGTGTGTGTATGTGTGTGCGCGCCGGGTCAGGTGGCTCAGTGGACGAAGGCGTCCGCTGCAGAGACCTGTGTTCAACCTCATGGTCACAGTTTTTATTTTGCTCTAGACCCGCCCCACTCCCCCACTGACTCCGCCCCCACCAGTGCGGCCCTCGGCCACAAACCACACTGTAAATTTGGCCTCGTGATCCTGAGAAAGTTTTCTCAATGTGCATCTTTTCCTTTAATGCTTATGAGATGAAAATACAGAAATACTGATGTACTTTGGGAGGGGCCAGCATTCTGTGCTCGTTAGTGTGGAACGGCGAAGCGCTACCTGAGTGCTTATTTTTTTTATATTTTTTATTTAATAGCCATTTTTTAGGCTTTGAGGAGGAGTGAAGACTTAGTTTTTTTTAACACTAAGCTGGAACTTAACCCCATCAATTGTCACCTGCATTTCTAGGATTTAGTGGACGTTGGTATTTACCTGGGAAGTGAGTACAACCTAAAATAAAGCTTCTCAAATTCCTAAACCTCCATTTGACCGGTCACCCGGCAGTGACTAACAAGAGCACAAGATTCACTGGATACATCCTACCTCTGTGTTACCAAAACCCTGCTACACTATTTGCAAACCTTTCCAACAACACTAACTCAAAAGTACAAACAACCTTCTTGCACATTGAGCCAACAGCAATACCTAAGCAACTATAATAAACAAGCCCTACGCTCCCAAATGCCACCTCCGATCAGCCAACCACGCCCTCGCCGCCGTCCCCCGCATCCGAAGAGCGACTACAGGAGGAAGGTCCTTCTCCTACCTGGCCGCCAAGACCTGGAACTCCCTCCCGACTGACCTGCGCCTGACCCAAGACCACCTCTCCTTCAGGAAGAAGCTGAAGACCTGGCTGTTCGAGCAGTAGCGGCACCCACCCCCCCCCTCCCCCCCCCCCCCCCCAGCGCCTTGAGACCCTACGGGTATGTAGCGCGCTCTATAAGTGTCACTGATTGATTGATTGATTGAAAAGACAAGACATCCAAGCAATCACTTAAAACTAGCGTTGATCCCTAGCAAGCTCTGCCATCTCAAGCCTGGTGCCATTTAATTGCAAAACACCTGCCTCACACCAACTAACAGACTGGAACAATTTGAACAATACTTCCTGACTCTTCCCTGATCTCTTTAAAGACCGTCCTCACCAACAACTCCTTCATTTACCATGGCTCTCTTCCACTCTCAATGGTGTCCATCTCCTACACTTCCCCTGCCCTCCCACCTACTCATAGCCCAATCACTGTCTGTCCTCTGTCACTCCTCTAGTTAGGTTGCACCCTGGGGCAATAAAACACCTTAGGAAGCTGTCTCGCATAGTTTACACTTTACCAGCTCGGTTAACTACACTACATCTTATCCCAGCAGTAGTGAGATTCTGACTTTTCTCACTCAGGTATTACTCAAACTCCTACAGCCCCCCTCCCCCCTTCATTACGCCCATCTCAACTCATTTGTTTCCAGGCAATGTTGCCCTGCCTATATCCTAAGGCAAGTCCTTCCACTACCTTTGTCCACCACTTCACAAACCTACAACCACTTGTACCCTCAGCCACTGATGTTCTATGGCTCCATGGCCCCTACACCACCTCTAAGCCCTCACTTAGTGGTTCCAACTCCACAACTACTCCCACTTGACTAAATCTCAAATTGCCTCAACAGACGAGACAAGTCCTAACTTCATTCCAATACAAAGCAGTGCAGGAACCTAAAAACCTCACCTGATCCCTCTCTGCTTTTCTTGAAGCCATAAACATATTGAAATAGAATCTCTAGCAATACAACCTAGACATCCAGTTCACTGCTGCAGTCTCACTCAGATGTCCCATAGGAGAGGATTGTAACCTTCCTGCATCACGAGAAAAGCAGCTCACTTTGTTTACCTAACCTATCTCTAGACCTCAATATCACCTCATCCAGAACTGACCCCTCTTCAAAGAAGTGACATGGCTGTCCACTGACGTTACGTACACAACCATCATCATGAGCTCCATGGAGACCACGCAATGTCTATCCCATTTCCTATCACTAAGATGCTGCCTTTAAATTGGGTGGAACCCAGATATAGCAATAAAAGAGACACAACCTAGAGACTGTAGCCCCTTTTGCCAGCAAGGATACTGAGGAACTGCTTGAGAATGCCTCAACCAAAATGATAATAAAAACTTGAGGTTATAGCACATGGCAAAACTAACAGACATCAGGAAAAGAGCACCACAGCCCTAGGGAAAAGGTATCCACCATGACAAACTGAGAGAAGTAAAACAAAATTCTAACAACTCCTGTTAGTAGCACTACACACTTCTCCCTCAAGTCCCTCCAGCATAACTGCAGATCAGCAGTACAATATAGTTTGGATACTGCAGACGTAACCAGCTCAAACAACATGGACCTAAATTCCAGACTGAAACCTGGCTGAATGGTGCCTCTCAACCAGTGTTTGGCCACCTGAATTATCCTTCTTGACCGAACAGAGAAAACAGGCAGCCAAGTTAGCGGCAATGCACAAAAATTCCATAAAATGCATGTCTGAAATGTATATCATCTCTCTATCTTCCAATGTCGTTTGATCCAAATTAAAATGATTAACTTTGCTCCTATTAAAATATATTTAATCTCTTAATAATCTTGTGACAACAATGTATTTGTGGGACAACTGATTAAGCACACACTTTATCAATAACATGTTCCTAGAGGAGTCCAAACCTTTACAGTCAGAACAAAAGTGCAATCAATACATTTTCCTCAGTCTTACTTGACAAACAACTCTGTCAATTATGTACACTACAACCCAAACAAAAGTCTCCATTCTAAACCTACTCATTACAAAAGATCGACCATCTGTACCTTGTAAAACAGTCTGACCACTTCACCATACCCTTCTCTATATTTTCCCAACATTCCACTGAACTTATAACAACTGTGCAGCCCAGGAACTTTAACATAACATTACACAACATGTGTATTTGTAGACTGCTCATTCACCCTAGGGTCTCTTGATGCTGACATAACAGATTGTTATCGGTACCAAACTCATTAGTACTCATTTTATCTACTTGGGAAGGATAAAAAGCGGGGTGAACATAATGGGGTCCCAACCTTTGACAATGAGGTCAAACAGATCCCTGGAGTGGATGCATTCCACCTCAACATTTTTATGCCCACCATGCAAACATTCCTCCCATCTCTTTGTGTGTGTTTTCTATATAAAATTGCATCTAAATAAATAGAGAGGGAGACTGAACCATCCAGGAGAGACTGCACATAACCCTCAAAGGTGAGTGTCAGTTTCGTGATAACCTACATAGCATGCTTCATGCATTTTAAGGCAAGGGCAAATTGGGCGAATGTCTCAGACCCCAACTTTCAAGGGGGAGTGAGCTTCTCTCTGTTTTATTTCTGTCTATTTTTGTATGTAAACATGTCTCATCTCTGCCTACCTCTAACTGTGTCTCTCTTTGCCCTCGATCATCTTAAGGATTTTTGGGGTAAGGCATCTTTCTATTTTTATAAACACATTGTTTTTAGGTCTCCCTGAGCCAACGCGCATGCGTTGCTCTGCGAGAATTAAGTAAGGGGCTTTTAAAAGTGCTCCCGAAGGCTGCAGGCGGATCGGTTACAGTGCATGTGCGCCAGGCGCGCACACCACTTGTTAGCCTGCAGCCTTTGGGAGCTCTTTCGCGGCCGCTTTGATGTTCTCAGTGAGCCGCGCGGCCACTGAAAACATCAAAGCGGCTTGAAAGTGATCACAAACAAAAAAAAACATGAACACATCACTGACCGTCTACGTAAAAGTACTGCCCATACCACCTGAGGCCAATTCACTTTATTCCTTTTCTCGCAAACGCCTTAATTGTTGTGTGGGCTCCACAAATAACATCTTTCGCTGCACAGCACTTTGCAAATATCCCATGTTATGTCAATTGTCGAAGCAGTTTATAAATCAGCTTATTGTCTTCTAGTCACAGTCTCGCATAGTACAGTCTGCTTCCGGGTCAGAGCGAGGTCTGCTTGAAGCCGATGCTCTGCCTCCATGTGCTCCCTTTTTCAACCGTCACTTGACTTCTGTTGCTATTCCACTCAGCCGTGCGTGGTCAGCTGTCGCACTCTGGCCCTGCCAGTCCTTACAGGGCACTCAAGAATTAATTCGCACACTCCTAAGCCTGCCACACTTGCTGTTTCAATGGCTCACCCCTTCTCATCACCAGGCATTTCTTTATCATCGATCCCCACCCCAAGCTCAGTTATTTTTAGCCTATTGGATCCACACAAATTCTTCATTAGATAGCTGCGCCCCAGCTAACATTTTAAAACCGTGAGAACACGCCTTCATGATATAGTAGACGTAGAGCAACGTTATTTTTTTAATTAGCACTTTTTTATAGCCCTTTACATAAACAGATTTACAATACATGAGGACAGATCCATTTTTTAAACTTGTTTTAAAGGGCAATAAGCGTAAAACCAATGGCCGCCCCATACCACTGCATGCGTGCGAGAACTTGCCAGCGTTTTCTTTAAACAGTTGTCAAGGTGAACTGACTGCAGGACGTCTTTAGATCTCATGTGCAGATAATCTGTCCCCCCCCCCCATTGAAACTGTGTAGTTGAAGCAATGTCTGGTATGCACACATTGCGTTTTGCATCTGGCTGCAGTCAAGAGCTTTTAAATGTGTTCACTCGAACCTCCCTGTTTGTTACGTGTTGTGTGCTGCTGCTTTCAAAATATATAGATTTTTTTTATGTATCTGGTATACCAGCCAGGGTATGTTTTGATTTTTTTATACCAGGTACAATAGAGGGAATGGAATGTATTTGAGCCTTATACATGTCCACACGCATTGTTATTGTATATAGGGTACTGTATATGCATAGATGTGTAATATGTTCTGTATAATACATGAGATCTTGCAATCCCTATATACATCCATTCTTTTATTTCCATGTTCAAGGCAACTTGTAACTACCTAGTTACCTGTAATAAAGAAACAAGGTGGCTACTCAACTGTAATACCTTACTACAGTTGAGTTTTGACATCCCAACGCTTTCTTCCAGAATGAGCAGCCAAAATGGCAGACCGGCGCTCGGAGCATTATTAAAGCTGTAGTTTAAATAAACGAAACATGACTCTTCCTCCTTCTGCTCTATTATACTAGATGAACTGTGATAAGCAGAAAGGAGATATTTATGGCATGTTTCTACTGATGGGGAAATACTGGCACCCTCCCATGAGAATATGAATGAAACTCACCAGACATAGCAGGTTTGCTCAGAAATAGAGTGAAATGTATTTACCTTGCCTGAAACTTAACGTATTCGGACATCGGACCGTACTCTCTGTTTAATCGATAAATAATTGAGACAGTGAGATACTACTGTGGAATATATTAAGGTTAAACTGCGTCACTTTGGAGAATATTTACCTGTGCTCCGTGGCAGACACGATTGCACCAGAGATAGGAATACGCAAATTAAACCATTGGGCGTTTTTTAAGCAAGAATCGTTGAAAAGTAAGAATACAGGAGTATAAATAAAGCCTTGAAGAAGACTCAATGAGTCGAAACGCCCGGCGTCGGCTATGATAATGTATCATGTTTTTAACAATTGAATGAAAATATCATCTATCAAAATAAAGAAAGAACATTTTGTGATAAAATGAAGTTTTCAGCAAATTTATTGGGCTTTAGGAGCGTACTTATTGTGATTGTGACTGATATTAGATTGCACTCCAATAGATTGTATTACATTATGTTCTTGATACTCTAAATATACTGGTATGTGCTGAGCACCTTTGTTTGTGAAATGTAATTAATGGTACCAAAAGCATGCATCATTGCTAATTAGCAAGGAAGAAGTCAGATCTACCACCTTAGGGGCTCTCAGACAGCTTCTTCCCAGAGTGACAGATTTCTAGGTGTTATATACCTTGAGTAATGCCATGTCAGTGGAACTAGAATAAGGCACCAAGCCAAATATGGCTGACTTGGATGTGCAATGTTTGCACCATGCAAAACAGCCAGATATGGGCAGACCAGAAAGGCAGGCTCTGCACTGTGTAACACTTACATATCATGTAGTGAAGACAAGCAAGGTGACCTGTAAGGGGGTACTGAATAGCTTGTTGAAGCGTGTCCAGTCAAGGTCAGATAAGAAGCCCTTTTGAGCTCCAGGCCTCATGTTTAAGTGATCTTATATAAGCATGAAATCTTTGGAAGTACATGCAAATGAATTTATATGCATATTCATATATATTTTGTAACAATCCCCCCTTTTGGATAGACCTATCCAACATTAGTGTAAAACCCAAATATATATATGTATATATGAAGGAAACATTAGTTACATATCTTTGGATGGTATTACACAGTGTTTGCATACAATGCATGTATTGTCACAGATACATCTTGATGAGATCAAGACTATATCAGTAGGCTCTTGTGATACCAGCAGTAAGTGTCCAACAAATATTTTTCTCGGTGCAATACATAGTGCTACAGTGTCACTTTAGTCACTCAGTTCCTGGGCACTTTCAGCAAGTGTCAGTAATTTAAAGGTACGCAGTGAGCGGTCATCTGCTTCTCCTCGTGGTCCGCAGTCGTCTTCTTCAGGGGCGGTGTCACGGTCCTGCCCTGCGTTGTCCTCCAGTCTATTTTTCTGCAGGTGCAGACCATCCTGTGTACTTCACTCAACAGCATCAGTAGATGTAGATGTCGTGTCCCTCTGACACTTTATGATGGGCCCTCATGGATCGTGGAAATGGTCTGGTCTGTCCTCTTCTTGACTGCTGTGTTGCTCAGGTCCTCTGGTGAAAGATGGTCATCACTTTCTGGTACCGTCCTCTCAGGCGTTGGGGCGCTGCCTTGCATCTTCTCCCCTCAATCCATTCATGGCGTTTGTTCACCGCCTGTGGTCCAGTCAACCTAGAACTAAAAGAAACAGCTTTTATTTTTCTCGCAATGACCATGTATCCATAATCACTTTAGAAGTCTTTGCCACATTGCAGGCAGTCCTAAATTCAGAGCATCAGGCCCTTTCAGCAATGTTCTATCATTTGCTTTTACTAATAATTTATTTTTTTATTTTTATTTTGGAGTTCATTTATTCCTTCTGGCCTCAAGTTGGAGGGTGGCATGGGGTATGCATGTTATACTTTATTCCCAAATACAACCTCTTCAGCATAAATGTAGTCACTAAGTGATCTTCTTTTATCGCTATTTATGCCCTGGTGGGTCCCTAGCCTTGGAGAGATGGCTTTACTGAAGTACTGTGCCTCAGTTGCTGCATTATTCTTCCCTGTTGGATACACCTCCATTCATTTTGAAAACATATCCACCCACACCAGCAAATATTTAAATCCATTCACTGGGAAGCAACATGCATCTCGCATTCATCCTCCCTTGTGCCATATCAGAGGGTCCCTGCTCCAGTCTTGTAAGGGAAAGGAACATACTGCGTGGGCACACAGGCAAAAAAAAAGCATTGCCAAAGCCAGTAGATCTGAAATTGGAGGTCAGTCTTTTAATTTTTTTTTCAAAGCATGCCTTCTTCTAGGCATGGTTTTTGTAAAACCATATCAGTGTTGAAGCTGCTGGGACCTCCCCATTCTAACAAGCATTGGCAAAAGCAAAAATCTTTTTGGGTCTCAGAAATTACACATTGCCACAGGAATTCTATGCACTCTACAAAACTACTTTGTGGGTCAATATGCTCCTTGTGAAAGAGCAGAATACAGTCACTCACAGTGATGCCAGCTGATAAGGAGAGAGAGTGACAGGCATCATTTTAATATACACAAAAGTGCATGTGTAAATTTGCTCATGTGAAAATCAGAATCTTTCCAAGTTCACTTTTCTTCCAACCACTTTTTTCTAACCCTGGAAGACGTTTTTCGTCTGCCACTGTCAAGAGTGCATTTCCAACCCCTCTGATTATGAGAATATTTTAGAAGAATTGGTGAAAACTCTTAAACATGCAAGTCACTAGGTTTGCACAGACTCAAAGGGGCATTCATTTCCAACCCTACTTTGTAACTGCTTCACTGTCCATAGTACTTAACATATTTTCTATACTTCATATTCTTACCTTCATTTCAATTTTTCTCTCCTGACGGTTTTTTAAACAGCTTTCTAGTGAGCTTACCATGATTTTTGTTTGAGATCCTGTCTTGTGATGTCTGCTTTGTACTTACAATGTGCGCGTAAACCCTGAAAGATAAATAAAAAATTCTCCTGCAGAGGAAAAGTTGTTAGGCCACTTTCCTTCTCTCGTGCACTAATGCGCTTCATCAAGGAAACATAGAGGTTCTGTACTGAAGATCAATACCCTATTCAAATGCAGTGATTCATCCATGACATAACTATGCACATTTCAAAATTATTCCCTGTGTTCCGGTGCAACCAGCAAATCAAAAGCTCCTCTCACTATATTCTGGGAGGGTTTCTTTTTCTTTCTTTTTGTTGTGGGTAAATCAATACCCCCTCCTAGCATAGGGTCTCCTGAAAAATGTTTTTTTATAAAACCCCCAAAGGGTCTAGCCATTTGTCAATATTTATTGAAATAAAGTAACTTAGTTACTTATCAGTCACCTGCTTCACTACTTCTTATATGTGTAGGTACACATAAATTATTCTCTAATCCAGGCTCTCCTGCAGTGTATGCCACATATCAATTAGTGCATTGATACAGAGAATATTTTAAAAAACATTCTCTAAAGTCCCCTGTCTATTTTAAATGCCAGTCAATGCCCCTTTTATTAATACTATGTCTAAATATATATTTGAAAGACTGAAAGGTCACTTGCATCAAGGCAAGTTAGTTATTTAGCTTACATCTCACTTACCAACTGGTGACACCACAGTCCTCCAATATGTCCCACTTTCTGACACCATTCTGATGGGGAAATACTGGCACCCTCCCATGAGGATATGAATGAAACTCAGCAGACATAGCAGGTTGGCTCAGAAACAGAGTGAAATGTATTTAATGGTACCAAAAGCATGCATCATTGCTAATTAGCAAGGAAGAAGTCAGATCTGCCACCTTAGAGGCTCTCAGACGGCTTCTTCCCAGAGTGACAGATTTCTACGTGTTATATACCTTGAGTAATGCCATGTCAGTGGAACTAGAATAAGGCACCAAGCAAAATATGGCTGACATGGATGTGCAATGTCCGCACCATGCAAAACAACCAGATATGGGCAGACCAGGAAGGCAGGCTCTGCACTGTGTAACACTTGCATATCATGTAGTCAAAGACAAGAAAGGTGACCTGTAAGGGGGTATAGAATAGCTTGTTGAAGCTTGTCCAGTCAAGGTCAGATAGGAAGCCCTTTTGAGCTCCAGGCCTCATGTTAATGTGATCTTATATAAGCATGAAATCTTTGGAAGTACATGCAAATGAATTTATATGGATATTCATATATATTTTGTAACATCTACACATTCCGAGCTATAGCCTTATTTGAATCGGACTTGTTTCAAACTGGTTCGAATATCGTTTTGCAGCAAATATCTAACTGGTTTTTTTGTCATGTCTAATTTTGCACTAGAGAGTCTACTGTCATTCTTTGTGTTTACAGACATGCTATCTTCTAAATGAACAAGCAATGCACCAAGGATTTAAGTGGTTTGTGGGAAGGTTGATGGTGTTAACATGTACTATAAGGAATAAAGTACTCCCTGTAGTATAGCATAAGGATATTGCAAGTCAACTCCGAGTTCTATAACTTTACAAAATAGATCTGCCTCTGGCCACTTTCTTCTATATGGTCAAGCAACTCCTTAGTGACTTGCAATAAATATCCTTATAATGCACGTTAAGGGAATCTTTATACCATGTATTACCATTGCAGAGCATGGGTAGGAGGCGTGACTCGTCAGAAAAAGCCTTCAGAGGGTCACACTTCACATCCGCCAACAATTACGTATATTTTGCTCTGCCCATGTGGTTTATGCTGTTTTTAAGTAATTAGAAATAAGTGTTTATCTGTGACCAGAGGTAAAAATATGGGTTTAGTCTGTGCAGGAAGATGAAATCACAATAACTGGGCTGTGTGAATATGGCCCCAGTAGTTTTCTTATAGAAAGTGATCAAAGAATAGAATCTGTCACGTGTTTTCTCAGGTGCGTTATTGTGAGTGGTTAGAACACTTTTGCACTTTAGTAATGAATGTCTGAATTCCATATGTTTTTATTACACATGTTCCAAATAACCCATATTATTGAGTTACATTTTCTTTTCACCAACATGGCATAAACCTACTCGGTTTAGGTACAAGCGGCCACAAAACGAAGGGTACAGTAGATATCTGTGAAGATATCTCTTCAGTCCTGCAGAGTGCAAGTTATTTTTAATATACTGAATTAAGGTTGCAAGAAAGGTACTTCTATGAGCTTGAGAGCAGAGATTTTGATAAGTGAGCAGGTTTGTGTTTATTGCCTTGCCTATGTGAGCACTGTGGAGGGATACTGGTGCACCAGTATATAAGCAATGCACTCTGTTTGGAATATTTTAATTTGTGCATTGTAAGGCACCATACACACACAACCACATACACACACAACCACACACAAACACAACTACACACACACAACCACACCCACAGCCACACTCACACAACAACCACCCACACAACAACCACCCACACAACAACCACACACACAACCACACACACAAAACCACACACACACAACCGCACATACACACAATCACACACACAACCACACTGTCAGTGCATACTTTCAACAGACACCATCAGTCGTCAGTGCACGTTTTCGCCGGGCACAAACACCACCAGCCGTCAGTGTACGCTTTCACTGGGCACAAACACCACCAGCCGTCAGTGCACGTTTCTACCAGACTCACACCACCAGACGTCAGTGCACACTTCCACCAGGCACACACCACCAGATGTCAGTGCACGCTTTCACCAGGCACACACACACCACCAGCCATCAGTGCACGTTTTCACTATGCACACACACACCACCAGCCGTTAGTGCACGCTTTCACCAGGCACACACCACCAGCCGGCAGTGCACACTTCCACCAGGCACACACACCACCAGCCATCAGTGCACAATTTCTACAGGCTCACACACCACCAGCCATCAGTGCACACATCAATTGTTAACACATCCACAATTAACTATTGTAGCAATCGCAGTATGGCGCACTTTACTTTTAAACATATTCATCTAAAAGCGCAGCATGCCACCATTGCTACAAAATAAATCCACATTTTTTTGGCCTACAATTTATAGATATTTTTTGCAATTGGTGTTGCAATATTTAGCAATGCCAATAGCTCAAACTTAATTAATGCGAGACATATTGCATTGCAAATGCTTGTTTTATTAGTTTTTAACTTATTGACAATAAGAACTGTTAGCATTTTCATCCTTACAAGGGCCAAGCATATTTGAACTGTTTTTGAGTGACTCCATTTTATCAAGTTTGCATGGCATCATGCAAGCTTGAAATAGCAGAAAATAAGTAATAAACTCCCAAGTTGTTCTTAACTAGGGCACCTAAAATATGTCTTTCCCAGGCCACAAACATTTTTTTAAATCACATTGAATTATGTGTCTGATAAAATCACTTATTTTAAACACCGTGAGCATGTAAATGTAATTCTATTTCAGGACAGGAGGCTCCGATTATGCTTAGTCTCATTTCTTTACTGACACATAGCAGCCAATCACATTACAGTAAAGAAAAAACAGAAAATACGTCACTCATGAACCATAGAGTACACCCATAGTATATAAACAGTCTCAGAGGTAACCACTTCCTCTTTCTTTGCTGCTCCGCAGCCAGTTAAGTGCAAATTTGTTATTCTATTACTGTTTGCATTGTATTATTGGTTTAAATTCATACCGCTTTGTGCGCGCTGTGTGATTTTGCTTTGGCGCTTATTTCGCGCTCTTGCTGCCGTCTTGGTCGTTGTAATCATTTCTCGGCCGGCGCGTCGGTGGGAGCGTGTGTCACCTCCCGGGGTCGGGCACTTGCTGCCGTTTGTCCCGTATTTTGTGGAGGGAGTTGGGGACTGTCCTGCCTCGCGCGCGTTCAGCGCGAGCAGGCTCCTTGGCTGTCGGGCGAGCCGCGTGTCTGCGCATGCGCGACCTTTGTCCCTAAGGGCTTTTCCTCGCGCAGCTGTGTTTTCTGTCAACACAGCGCCGGCTCTTGAACGCGTCTTTGACGTATACGCCCACTGCCTGTCAGCTTGTCCCATTTCGACGCCGGAGCTTAGAAAAAGGTCCCGGTTGTGATTTTGCATAGGCTTTGCCTAGAGTGGTGCTTTTTTGGGTCGGCAAGCCTCCCTCCACGCTTTAAATCTTGTGCTCTACGCAGTGTTTCCTGCTTATCTTGCTGACTGTGAGGTTTTTCACTCCCTCAGACTGTGTCACTGACATACCAGATTCCTTGTCACCTGGTGGGCTGATTTACTACACTCCCAGTGTATCATGAGTGGCTCCTATCATTTCGAGGAGGAAGGTGACTTTGAGGAGGAGGGGTCTGACTTTTTTGAGCAGGACCTGGTGGAGGCATTGGACAAAGGGGTACAACTCTCTATGAATAGGGCAATGGCTCGCGCCATTACACCCCTGAAGCGCCATTTGACGCAATATGCGCAACAGCAAGGTTGGCTTCCCTCCAAGAAGTCCTCCTCTCCTGGTAATCCCCATTCTTCGGACTTCAGGAAGTTGGCACGGTCCTTGTCCTCTAAGTCCAAAGCTGTCCCTGTGCTGATAGAGAGCGATGACCATGATGCTTCCTCCTCCTCGTCGGAGGTTTTGCCTCCTCCTCCCAAAAAACGTAAATGCAAAGAGCATTTTGTGGATGCCTCCTCTCGACCTCCTGTTTTAACTTTTGAGCCCGAAGATATTGTGCACCCGAATTCTTCCGCCTGGCTTCCTTCCCCGGCTGTGGCTGATTATGTTCAGCAGTATATCAGGCACCCTTTTGATAAAGATGTACGAGCGCGTCTTCGCTCAGAGTGTCCGCGGCCAGATTTGGCGGACAACCTGGCGGACACGCCGGAGGTCGACCCTACCATTCTTACGTACATGACCAAGTTTTCCAAAGACCCCAAAAAAGGTCTAGACCGTTCCTGGCGGGCTTGTCAGGATAAAGTTTTGGACCTCTTAGGTCCTATCACAAAAATGTTGGATCTAGGCTTCCGGGCCAAGGAAGCGTCTACCACTGTAGATCCTGACGAGCTCATTCAGTGGGCACAGCGAGCAGTCTGTTTTTTAGGGAACGCCAACTGTGCCCTCTCAAGTGAACGCCGGCGTTCTATTCTTCTGAAATTGGACCCGAAATTGTCTGAACTTTCTTCCTCGGAGGCAGGCGCTGCTGCTCAGGGTCTTCTATTTGGTCAATCCTTTTTGAAAGAGCTCACCCACTTTGTCAGCACTTTCAGTAGTATTGACAAGGCACAGGCCACCTTAAAACGGGCCATGCGTCCGGTTTTTAACAAGGCCGGACGAAACTGGGGACGTTCGTCCGGCCGTGGTCGATACCAATCCACTCAACGTGGGAACCAGTCCCATAAGGGAGGCCAGCAGGATTCCGGTTATGCCCAGCGGTCTCACTTCTACCCTTCCAGGAAAGGACGTGGGCAGTTCAAGAAAGGAGGTTCAGGTGGCTACTCCGGCGGACGTCAAGATTCCGCCGCTTCAGGTGAGGCTTCTTCCTGCATGCAGTGTTGTTCTGGGGGGCAGGATCCGCCATTTTCTAGCCAATTGGCGCGCAATCTCAGGCGATGCTTGGGTGCTGGAAACGGTTCAGGGATTCAAAATCGAATTCTATCATCCCATTCACCAATCTCGTCCTCCCTTCCCTCTTCACTTCTCAAAGGAAAGTCAGGAGTTCATCACAGAGGAACTCAAGTCTCTGGTATTGAAAGGGGCCATTGTGCCGACAGTCCGCCATCCGCAGGGATTTGCCAGCTCGATTTTTCTGGTGGACAAGAAGGGAGGAGGTTCACGGTTGGTCCTCAATCTGAAGGACTTCAATGCAGGGGTAGTTTACAGGCACTTCAAGATGGAGGGTATCCATCTGTTGAGAGACCTCTTGAGGGAACGGGATTGGATGGTTCGTTTGGACCTCAAAGATGCTTACCTTTCGGTCCCGATCTTCCATCCACATCGCCGTTTTCTGCAGTTTCAGTGGCAGGGGACTTGGTATCAATACCAAGTCCTTCCCTTCGGCCTTTCGTCGGCACCGTGGTGCTTCACGAAACTGTTACGTCCTGTAGTGGAATCGCTCCGCAGTCGTGGGGTTCGTTTGATCATTTATTTGGACGACATCCTCCTTCTGGCGGATTGTCCGGTCCGACTAATGACTCATCTGGACTGGACCATAGACCTTCTCCAGTCCCTCGGTTTTCTGGTGAATGTTCCCAAATCTGTTCTTCATCCTTCTCAGGTCATCGATTTCTTGGGGTTCAGAGTCAACTCCATCACTTGTCAGCTGCTGCTGCCCCAGCAGAAGATCCGCTATATCAAGAAGGAATTGAATTCCATTATCTCGAGTCCGACTGTGTCATTGAGGTTGTTAGCACGAGTAGTCGGGCTTTTGGCGTCTTCCCTGCAGGCAATATTTCCAGCACCGCTACATTATCGGGCCCTTCAGCGACTGAAGATCCAGCATCTTCAGCGGGGCCTCCGGTATTCCGATTTGATTCCTCTCTCGGAGGAGGCCAGGCTGGAGATGCAATGGTGGTTGGATCACATGGAGGCCTGGAACGGCAGAGCCCTCTTCGGCTCCTCTCCGGAGATTGTGATCGAATCGGATGCCAGTCGTTGGGGCTGGGGAGCCCGTTGCGGTCCGGTCTCGACGGGGGGTCGGTGGTCTCCGCAGGAACTTTCACTCCACATCAACTGTTTGGAGTTGCTGGCGGGGTCATTTGCGATCAAATGCCTGTCGCCTCTTCAATCCCACTGCTGCATCCTTCTCCGGATGGACAATGTCTCCGCAGTGCGTTACATCAACAAGCTGGGGGGAACTCGGTCGCGATTGTTGGCAGAGATTGCCAAGGAGTTCTGGCATTATTGCCTCCAACACAAGATCACTGTTATTGCAGAGTACCTTCCCGGGTCTCGCAATCTAGTGGCAGACTGGAACTCCAGACATCTGAGGGACTTCAGCGACTGGAGACTCCACCCCAGGGTGTTTCGTCAACTGCTTCGCAACTGGGGTCCGTGTCTGATCGACCTCTTTGCGTCCCGGCTCAACGCCCAACTTCCCCAGTTCTTCAGCTGGCGACCGGATCCGGAGGCTCTAGCCACCGATGCTTTCCTCCAGACGTGGCCGACATCCCTCTGTTATGCGTTTCCCCCATTTATGATGATCCCGAGGGTTCTGGCCTACGTGTCGCGCTTTCAGGCGGAATTGATTCTGATTGCCCCTCTCTGGAGGGCTCAGCCTTGGTTCCCTGTTCTTCTGGAGATGGCATGCGACCTGCCCTTTCTTCTTCCTCAGAGGGCGAATCTCCTTCTAGATCCATTGCAGAATCCGCATCCCCTGGTTCAGTCCGGCTCCCTCATTCTCCTGGCGTGGCGAATTTCGGGGAACGTTGGACGGTGCCAGGCCTTTCTGAGGACGCTGTCAGATTCCTCAGCAATGCCTGGGCCCCTAACACTCACAAGCGCTACAGAAGTTCCTGGAAGCGTTGGAGTGATTGGTGTGCTCAACGGCAAGTTGATCCCACATCGGCTGATATCTCTCTGATATGCAATTTTTTGTCATCTCTGTCCTCCTCTTCGGGTTTGGCTTATTGCACAATCAACAATTTCCGTTCCGCCATTTCGGCGGGTCATCTTCCTGTCGATGGCAAGCCAGTTGGGGAACACCCTTTCGTAGCCAAAATTCTGAAAGGTATTCGTATGGCTACTCCTCCTAAGCCTAGATATGTTTCCCTATGGGACGTTTCTGTGGTACTTCGTTTTCTGGAGGCTTGGCCGGTTAATTCCTTATTATCTCGTAAGCAACTTTCAGCCAAGCTTACTATGTTACTGTGTTTGCTTTCCTGCAAACGCATTTCTGACGTCCGCGCTCTAGATCTAGCGGGTCGTAGTTTCACGCCTGAGGGTGTTTCTTTTCGCCTTTCCCGGCGCACAAAAACTAACACGGAGGTCATTTTGTATCCTTCTTTTCCGGCTCGACCTAACCTTTGTGTAGTCCAATGCCTTAAGGAGTATGAGGTGAGTACTTCTCTTCATCGATCTGATATGCAGGGTCAATTGTTGATTGCTTTGCAAAAACCCTTTCGTCCCGTTGCTCCAGCCACTTTGGCCCGTTGGGTAAGATGGCTTATGGAGGAAGCGGGCATTGATGTTTCTGTTTTTGGTGCTCACTCGGCTCGGGGAGCCATGGCCTCTAAGGCTTTTTCATTGGGGGTCTCTTTATGTGACATTATGAAAGCTGCAGATTGGTCCTCAGATTCAGTGTTTAAGACATTTTATTTCAAGCCTGTTCCTACTGTTGCTTCTGTTGTGGTGGATGAGCTTTAAACAAGCATAATCGGAGCCTCCTGTCCTGAAATAGAATTCAAAATTTGCTAACATTCGTGACAAGAATTTTCAATTCTATTAAGGACAAGGAGGCGAGGATTATCCCACCCGTTGTATATGCATGTATCTATTATATTGTACTATGCAATGCTTCATAGCTCTTTCCTGAGGAAATGTAATGAATGCTTTGATTTTTTCTCTACCCACCCTTTGTTTACTCATGATTACACAGGATGTGTATTACGGCTTTGTGTCTCTTTTCAGGCTCTGATCCCAAGTGAGGTTCCTCCGGCTCCGCCCTTGTGGAAGTTCTGCTGCGAGTTTCTACTCCTCGTTGGCCTGCTTCTGTTCCTGTGGCTTTTGGAAGTTCCTCCGCCTCCTCGTTCGGATTTTGGTCCTTTCGGATGATGTTCTCCGTGGTCTCTGATGTTTTATTGGTTCTTCTTACTGGATTTGGACAAAGAAAGAGGAAGTGGTTACCTCTGAGACTGTTTATATACTATGGGTGTACTCTATGGTTCATGAGTGACGTATTTTCTGTTTTTTCTTTACTGTAATGTGATTGGCTGCTATGTGTCAGTAAAGAAATGAGACTAAGCATAATCCTCGCCTCCTTGTCCTTAATAGAATTGAAAATTCTTGTCACGAATGTTAGCAAATTTTGAAATGTGAACAAGGTTGTCTGTCTATATAGTCACTGATAGTTCATAGCCTCGTGCGGCCAAATTATCCAGAAACAAAACTAAGCAAACGCTGACATTTAAGCATGGTATTACGGGGCCTATGTACGAGTTTTCTTTTCCCTTTCTGCATTTAATGTCATCGGTGGCAAGATGTGTCTAACTTATGTTGTATTTAAAAAATTAAACAAGCGTGTCTTCACAGGCTTACATCGCCTTCCCTCCAAGGGCACTTATTGGCGCAGTCAGTGCCCTTGTGTGAGGCCACTCCACCATGTGTGACAATCGTGAAGTTATTGTCACCGAAGGAAATCGACAACAATCAGGGGTAAAAGGTATAGTGGAGGAAAGGCATGGTACTTGTTTTTAAACGCAAATGGCGTAACCATAAAAACATTGAAGAAAATCAAACCAACCTACTGCCATTTTATTGTAAAGAAAAGACTAAAGTGCGGCAAAAAAAGAAAAAATCTTTTAAAGGTAACCCCCGGATTACTTGCGGAGATGCTAGCATGTGGCCATGTTACTGAAACTGCATTAGTGCAATCAACACAGTAAAACTTATGTAACGGGAAATGTAAAAAAAACGCTATTTGCCCCCAAGGCAAGCATGGCAATATCTAATCCCAGGTCCTTTTTGTTGTGTCTACATAAGGGTAAAAAATACACGTTTCCTCTTACGGAGTTTGAAACACTGTAGTATATTTAAGGTTTGAAACATTGTAGATATTTCAGGTAGTCATTTTGTTTCAATGTTTTGTTACATATGTAGCCATAACAGTGCAAGATTCGTTTGCTCGAGTGCTTTGAAAGGAAGGATTGTTCGTGGATTAGAATGTCTTTAACAACCCTCTCCCAAACCCGTCGTATGTTTTAAAATCAAAATATACCTTGTAGGCGTCTTTGCAACGATCCCAAGATCCATTTTCTCATTTTTTTGCCCTCGCCTAAAAACATGTCTGCAACATGGAATGGGGCAAAAATAGGTTGGAAATAGCTGCAAATGTTTTCCCGTTTTTTTGGTTTTTTTTTTTTTTGCACTAGTAATCGCATTTATATAGAGGGAGCTTACTACCCCTGGCAAGTGCAATTCCTAGGACGCCTCCGATGCATAGGGAACCCTGAAGAGGACTTCTACTTTGACACTTTTGCCGAGTTTTCGGAGTTTTCCTAGTGCTGCAGCGGTGGGTTCTTACGCACAGTAAATTTTTACCACTGCCCCCACACCTCGTAGGTTGGTTGTTTCAGGGCGCCGCATCAGGATTGGTTGGAGAGCTGCAGCATGTCAACAGGAGAGGAGAGGCTCGTGCGCCGCCTCCGTCACGCCCCGCCCTCTCACATGTCTGACTCAGATAACGAGGGAAAGCGACACACAGCTGGCCTATCAGGGGGCGTGCGGCACACAGCAGCTGGGCCACGTCGCTGCACGTTTCTTGGCATATGGAGATGCTGCAACCCGCGTGGACTCCACGTGTAATACAAAAACACGCACTGCTGTAACCCCCCGGCCCCCAGCCTGCAGGGCTAATGGTGTCGATCACATGCGGTATTGAGTGCTGCCACCTGTGTATCTTCATCGCAACGAGGCTTGGCTCGCCAGGGGAAGGGTGTGCTCCAGATCTCTGGCCCTGTTGGGGACTAACAATGTGTTATAACCAGGGTCACTTGAATTACGCTGCAGGAGAGGGGCACATTATGCAGCAGGGTAGCAGCAAGAAAAGGCACATAACGTGGCATAATGCGGCACATTTTGTAATAGAATTACATCTTTATTTCATCAATTTTCAACCTGGTAACCAGCATTTTAAATTGACCGGTACTGGGTACCAGCACTTTTTTATTTTGAGAGGGAAGAGTACCTGCACTTCTCACGTAATACTGTTAATTGCAGAGTACCAGCACTTCTCAGAAACAAGCAGGTACTCTGTTACAGAGTACCTGCAGTCCCATTTTTTCCATTTCAAGCACTGATGGCAACACTCTGGGCTTTGGTTGCACCTCATTAGTACCAGTTTAACCATCCAAATACAGCAATAGGCAACAGAAAGGTGTGCATTTCAGCTTTGCAAAGAGCTTCCCACTGCACAGCAACACCTGTCATCGCATTTTAAGGTACTTTTGAACTGTTTGAGCTCGAAACAATTTTTTTGTGAAAATCTGCAAATCATGGGATAGATGATGGATTATGTGTAAAATGTGGCAAACTATAATTATGTGAAAATCACTGCGGCTGCACAATCTCATAAATCCAGTGGCCCTGGTTATAACCAGTGCTGGAACTGGAAACACAATACTGCGGGACCCATAAATTAGGACTCAAACTGTGGCAGAGGAATGAGGGGGGGCACAGTCTGACAGTCAATTTATACATTTATATATATATATAAATAAATCTCCTGCAAAGAAACTGGCAACAAGTACACTTGGTACAGTAAATCTCTTCTAGATGACTTATTTGGCCACAAAAGGCTTAATTTAAAAATATCTTACCTGGTTAAGACACCTTCTGCAGAGAACATTGTGCGCCCTGCAATTTTGAGGGGCTTAAAGTAGTAGTAAGTTAACTTTAGTGGTTAATAGGGTTCAGGAGAGAGTTCTGGGTTTTATCCAGTAAAGGTTTGACTCATGAAGTAGCATGGAGGGTTAATGTGCCTGCTGCAAAGTACATTGTGTAGTGTAACATGCAGATCACAGGTTTGTAATTTACGTAGATAGGTAAATGGGCCACTGCTTTTGACACTAAGATCATTTTGTTACTTACAGTTCATATGTTGCAAGCCTTCTAATATAGCACAGGGATCTCTTTCATGGCATCAAGGAGCTGCATTCAAACTCTAAATCATGGGTTTCGATCCTTGTTTTTTCAATATGTTTTTATTCAGAGATTGCAAAGAAGGGTTTGTTTCGGAAGTCTTATTAGTGCAGACCACCACTATCACTGCGTTGGGTTTTATATACTGACTCTGTGTTTCTCCCGATCATTCACTCTTAACATAAGTCTACAAGTATGGACAATATGAGATTACTACATCTTATAACCCACAGGGCCTTATGCAACCTTTCCTGTACATTGATTTACACACTTGTATATTTTATTGTGCCTCTGTTTATGATGTTAAGCACTCTGATACCATAAACTAGGATGACTAGTGCTATAAAAGAGTTAAATAAATATTGCATTCTAATAATGCACTCACATCTCCTACATAGGGAGTTGAACAAAGTTAAAAATCTCTCTCCAAAATATAGTTTCTCTTATGTACTTATGCAGTAATAACAAGCAGAGTGCCTTTGTTTCCTTCCATTGCTTTGACGTCCGGGTGTTAGGCACCAGGTAGCTCCCATCCAGTGTTATACTCCAACAATAGGAGGGTTGATGGCCCTCTGAATCAGTCATTTTTTGGGTCCCGTGGTAGTTTAAATAAGAAAGCCCCCTCACTGCCTGGAGGTTGCTGCCCCGAGTAGAATGCAGACACCCTGCAGGCACTGTTGAAATGTGCCCTGGTGTCAAAAGATGACGACAACAGGACCAGTTCAACATTTTCCCTGGAAAGACCAGATCCCTGATCCGGCCAAGAATAACTGTGGAAACAGGGGGCCAGCAGAATCCCCCTACTTTCCAGCACTGGTTATAAAATTATCCGTGTTTCCCTCCTAAATACTCAATACTGCCCAATTTGTTGCAGTGGAAAGTACAGTTTGCAGTGTATTTTTTACATCATGAAGAAGTTCCTAGACTTCTTGGAGCTTTTTAGCCCTGGGAGGCAGACTGTGGCCTGTTTGAATGCCGGTAGGAACATTTGCTCGAAAAAGCTGTGTCTAATTCGGTTTGACCGTCATTTACGAAATGCAAGCTCTTCAGAAGACGTATTCATTACCACCCATGTAACGGTCTGTCCCTGATATCTCTGATACAAGGGACCCAACAATTCGCTTTGTCTTCACGATCAGTGGTGTATCGGTGACTCCATTGGAGCAATACCTTAAAGGTCATGTGCCCAATTCTGGGACTATTAAGAGGGGTCTTTACCATCCTCTTCAAAAACCTACAATCCTGAAGATGGTCTCATTAACTTTCAGCTAAAGAGACCGAAATGTTGACGTAATGTCCAATTTTCTCTGCAATAAGCCATTATTAAATGTCATTTGTAACTTTGTTCTGCTGCGGGGTCCTAAGGATCCTACGCAAGCTGTCAAACTATCTTTCCCTGGACTCTAGAAAACAACTTGCGGTGGCCCTTATCTCTTCACGCCTAGACTACTGCAACGCACTCTATCTAGGCATAAACAAGAGACTGGCTCAACGCCTGCAAGTTGTGCAGAACACTGCAGCCAGGTTCGTCGTCAACGCTCCTAGAAGGAGTTCAGGCACCGCCATAAGAAAACATCTCCACTGGCTCCCGCTGCTGTCCAGGATAGACTTTAAGGTTCTCTGTCTTACCCATTCTGCCCTCCACGAATCCGGTGCAGAGGACATTAGGTCTCTTGTATCTTTCCATACCCCTGGCAGAGCCTTTGCTCTCTGCCAACAGGAACCTTCTGTCCACTCCCCGAACGAAGAAGGCTACATGGGGAGGGAAGGCCTTCTTTGCTCTGGCCCCGAAGCTCTGGAATCTCCTCCCTGACAAACTCAAGGGCCTTGCGCCTCCTGATCAATTCCGCAAAGCCTTAAAGACCTGGCTCTTCACCAAAGCATACCTATAGTTTCCTCCCTGGTCTATGCCCTGCTTTCAGCCGTTCCATCTGATGCGCCTTGATGCCCTCGGGCAAAGTTGCGCAATACAAAACTTCATTCATTCATTCTGTGCTAGACAGTTTCAAATACCGTATATAGGATTTGGACGGTTAACACATTGACTTATGGTCCTTCAAGATTGGTAAAATGTATTCATAACATTTGTTAATGTGTTCATTAAGATTGATTTTTTTGTGAACCCCTTTGAATATACAAAATATTTTTTTGAATATAAATAAAATTAATTTACACACCTGCTTTTGAATAATTATTTTCTTTAAGTAATACTTTTCCTCTTTTTTGATTGATTTTCGAATAACTGTGAATGTAATTTTTTATGACATTTTATAACGCAGCTCTGTGGCGCTTACTGGAGGTAGCTGGTGGGCTAGTTGGCCCCCAGGGACCCTCAGGACTCAAGGGGACTTAATCTCCCAATTTATAACGCACCAGGGGGTTCGTTTGCACAGTGGTGCAGGGAGGGGGTGTGGCCTGATGCGACAAGTGTGCAAACGCGCCCTGTGGCGCATTTTAAGTTGGGGAATTTAGTCCCCTTGAATCCTGGGGGTCCCTGTGGGCCAACTAGCCCACCAGGTACATCCAGTAAGCACCACAGAGTTGCGTTGCAGAGAGGTGTAAAAAGGGGCGTGGCCTCAGACCACCTGGTGGGCTAGTTGGCCCCCAGGGACCCTCAGTATTCGAGGGGAATTAATCCCCCAACTTAAAATCTGCCAGGCGGGGGGGTGCATTTGCACAGTGGTGAAGGGAGGGGGCGGGACCTGATGTGACATGTGTGTACTTATGCAATCACTCCGCCAAAACCCAAGCACTTATGAATTCACCATGGACTCTCCTTGCAGCACTCTAATCATCACTACACATGCACTCATGCAATGACCCATGCACTAACTCATGCACTGCTACAATACCCTTAGCAGTACCCATGCAGTCCAGCCATCGCCCTATCACTACCCATGCATTCTTTCAATCTTGCAGCCAGCACCATGTACTTATCCAATCACTCCTCCAAAACCCAGGCACTTATAAATTCACCATGCACTGTCCTTGCAGTACTCTAATCATCCACTCAGTACCCATGTACTTATGCAATGACCCAGGCACTAACACATGCACTGCCACAATCTTCTGAGCACTACCCATGCAGTCCAGCCATCGCCTGTCAGTACCCATGCACTCTTAAAATCATCCAGCCAGCACCATGTACTTATCCAATCACTCCATCAAAACCCAAGCACTTATAAATTCACCATGCACTCTCCTTGCAGTACTCTAATCTTCCAGTCAGTACCCATGTACTCATGGAATGACCCAGTCACTAACACATGCACTGCTACTAAGCATGGGCGAATTTTGCGAATCTCGCGTTCGCGAATTTTGCGGATTTGCGAACTCGCAATCCGCAAAAATCCGCAAATTCTCGCGAATTTGCAGATTTTTTTTTTGTGTGTTCGCGTGGGTTTCTGCCAGTTCGCGAGGGTTTTGTACAATTTCGCAAACGCGAACTTACCTGTCGGGTCGCAAGTTTTGCGAACTTGTTGTTTCTACGTGTCCAGCCTGTTTGGGACACTCTTCTTCATCACTGCCACCCTCTGTCACCACTGCCACTCTCTGACTACTCATGCCACCCTCTGGCCCACCCATGCCACCCTCTGTTTCATCACAGCACCCTCTGGTTGTCCAGTGTACATTATTGTGGCAAAGCAAAGCACACCTTCCCTGCCTCAAGTGACCTGAATTAATTTGGGGCTGATTAATGTGTCACAGAATATTTTTTTAGCTGGCACCTGCTTCCTTAATGCTTCCTGATTAGTGATCTTTTGCACTTGCTAAGTGCTTTAATTGTTGCAAAATTAGTTACAACACCTGCCCTGCCCCAACTGACAATAATGAATTAGGGGCTGATTAATGTGTCACTGTTGGATTTGAACTTCCAGCCTGGCTCCTGCTTGTCTCCCTTAGCTGTAATTCAGGACCTTTGTGGCATATGTGTAACTATTCTGAGGGTCAGAGCAGGGTCACATAATAGTTGCAAGTAGGCAACTGAACTCTGGAGGGGCCCCTCAGGAAGCACTACAGGAAATGGCTACTAATGATGAGCTTGAACTTTTGAACCTGGTAAGTAGTTTCAGTTTTGCTAAGATCGTATTTCTGCAATTTAGCGCTTATTCGCGGGGCGCGAAGTTGAAATGGGAAGCCGCGAACTCACGCGAACAGTGCGAGCAAGCCATAAAATCCGCTGCTCGCGGATTTGCGGATTTCGCGGGAAATTCGCGAATCTGGCGGATTCCGAATTTACCGAAAATCCGCAAAATCCGCGAGCGGAATGGATTTTCCGCCCATACTTAACTGCTACAATCCCCTGTGCACTACCCATGCAGACCTCTAACCACCTACACAGTACTGATTCACTCCTCCAATTACCAAGGTTGTACCAATGCACTCCAGAAATCCCTCTGTCACTACCCATGCACTCCTCAAATCACCCATCCAGCATCATGCACTTGTCCAATCACTTCGCCTAAGCCCAAGCAGCTATAAAATCACCATGCACTGTCCTTGCAGCACTCTAATCATCTAGTCACTACACATGTACTCATGCAATGACCCAGGCACTAACACATGCACTGCTACAATCTCCTGAGCACTACTGATGCAGTCCAGCCATCTCCTTGTCATTACCCATGCACTCCTCCAATAACACAGTCAGCACCACGTACTTATTCAATCACTCTGCCAAAACCCAAGCACTTATAAATTCACCATGCACTCTCCTTGCAGTACTCTAATCATCCACTCAGTACCCATGTACTCATGCAATGACCCATGCACTAATTCATGGCAAATACTGAGGAGGTCATGCTAATCTCAGGGGTACCCTAACACATTGTGTTCCCTGGTGTATGTAGGTGTTTTCACTGTATTCTAAGTGTCTTTTATCATAGCACTGGCTCCGGTCCTGGTTAGTCAGAGTCAGTTACCACCAGTACCCGTCAGTAAAATGTTGGGGGTACAGGAAGACTTTCTGCTCCTCTGTTGGTTCTTTCTGCACATCTCTTGCTTCTTCCTGCACTTTTCTTCGTCTTTCTGGACTTCTGTTGACTCTTTCAGCATTTGTCTTGCTTCTTTCTGCGCTTTTCTTCCTCTTTCTTCACATGTCCTACCTTCGTGGAGAAGTGTGACTCACTGGTTAGAGGAAATTACAAAAAACTGGTTAGAGGAGGCAGACCTGGAAGCAGAGGTCAGCCCGGGACCAGGGTTCAATTCCCGGCTCGGCGGGGCTAAATGTCCATGGACTCAACAATTCTCGCTCCGGTGCCTACTCGATTCACGGGTTCACACTCTGCGACTCTGGGCAATAGCTTGCTTAATCTCCACAACGGCCCCTCACGGCGGGATGCCTGGCTTTCACCTTGCGGATACCCTGCCGGGGTTATCTCACAGGGAAATACCAGGACGGGTTCCCAAAGCAAGCACTTAGAAACCGCTTGGTGATTTGCGCTATATAAATTCCTGTACATATGTAGGCATAGTTAGAAATTAGCATTTAAAAAACCTTATAAATGCACTGAAAAAAACATAGGTTTCAGGGACGTTATAGTTAGTTGGACATTTCACTCTTACAAAACCATAGAAATTCCCCCGTTATAGTTAGTTCTGCTAACTATAATTTGCGCCCCCGCAATGCACTGCTGATGACGTCACATATTACATCATTCATGACATGGTCAGTGACATCACTGATGACATCTCAAATGACATCACTGATGACATCATCCACGTCAAAATCTAATGCACCTCCTCAAACTCTAATATAACCTTTGATACACCCACTGTAAAATACAGACTAACATTTTTGAAACCATCGACACACCAATACAAGTTACTACATACGCACTCACTGATTCCTTGGTCTAAACACACACATTCACTTGTTCACCCATACAATCACTCATACATACAGTCACTCATCAATACAACACTATTATATGCACTCATACACCTATACAGACACTCACCCACCGTCACTCATCCATTGAGTTACTCACACACCTAGTCAGTCATGCAAAGAATCAATCACACTCCTATTTCCTCACCTATACAGTTATACACACACCACCTCACTTATTCAAACATATACCAACACATACTTACTCTCTTATGCACTCACTAATACCAGTACACACTCCACTCATCCATACATCCACTCTCACAATCACTGACTCTCATTTATAGACATTTATATACTCCAACTCTCACATACACTGCCTTTTACATATGTAGTTACTCGGACATGTACCACTGAGACATCCAATCTCTCACCAACACACCCATACACACACTCACCCGACCATACAGCTGTTTCTACATGCACTCTTGAACTCATACACCCAGTGAATCAACCACTCACACATATATGCACAGAGTCACACACCTCCCACCCACCCACACACACACTCAGTCTCCCATACAAATTCTCTGGCAACCATTCAATAACCCATATAGACACGCATGTAGCTACTGACCAACACATGCAGCAGCTTACACAACAACAGACATACTGATACACACATTCAGACAGTTTAGTCACTAACCCATGCATTCAGTAAGACACATTTAATCACTCACTTATACAATCAGTCACGCACCTACTAAATCCTTCCTCCAGACACTTATACACCCACTCATTCATCAATACACCTTGGTATATATATATATATATATAAAACATATTCAAACTTTACAGAAACACACAGTCACTGGATGATGTCATCAGTGATGTCATTTGAGATGTCATCAATGATGTCATCAGTGATGTTACTGACCATGTCATGAATGATGTAATATGTGACGTCATCAGCAGTGCATTGCGGGAGCGCGAGTTATAGTTAGCTGAACTAACTATAACGGGGGAATTTCTATGGTTTTGTACAAGTGAAATGTCCAACTAGCTATGACGTCCCTGAAAGCTATGGTTTTTTCAGTGAATATATATATATATATATATATATCCAACCAAATACCCTCTCCAGTAAGGAAAAAGAAATCCGGGCCACTTTAAAGTGCAAAGCGTGGTTTAATCGATGGCTTTCTCGACGCGTTTCGCAGTAAATACTGCTTTTTCACGAGACCGAACCAACCAGGAAGTGCAAGTTATATACAATCACATGGTACAGTCACATGGTATTAGAATCATACACATGGAAAACAGACTACCAGTAAATTCTCGGGCTGTGTCCTATGTAAACAAACACTCGTTGTGCAGAAGAATGGACATAATAAAGTGATCATAAAAATGCAAACAAAAATAGTTGTGGTGCACAAGGCAGTTTCGTGAATTCTCATGCAGCCCTTGGAAAAGTGAGACGGATATTTCGCTCCTGAACGTCTAAAGGTTAATTCATAGTGCTGAATACCTTGTGGTGCCCTAGCGCCCGGGTGGGCGAGGCCACTTCGTAAGGAAGTTCGCAATTCAAAGAGATCAGGGGTCGCTGATGGTTAGACATTGGATGTTAAGTGCAGCCCAAGTGGGCATAGTGGGCACGAAAAGTGTCCAAACGCAGTGACTGCAAGAGAGGGTGGGGTTTCAGTCCATGCAATTGGCACCTAGACAGCCGTGAATTGGTTCATTCATACTGTCCATTTAAGTGATTGCGCCCCAGTGGGCGTATTGGGGCTGAGAAGGCTTGTCCTATCTCTCTCTTTTACTGTGGCAGATAGGACAAGCCTTCTCAGCCCCAATACGCCAGAGAGCCAGTCTAATAAAGGTGTAATCAGCAGATTTATCACTGATTACAATTGTGACTCAAAGGGGGTGAGGAAAGCTCTCAGTAAATACTGGAGTATTTTAAAACTGGATAAAGATCTAGCTCCAGGAATCTCTGAGCATCCCCAACTGACATTCAGAAGACCGAAATCCCTGAAAGATCTTCTCTGTTCGACTCTCTTACCTAAGACGATCAACCAGAGAAACCCAGTACAAGGTTTTTACGTTTGCGGCAGGTGTAAAGCCTGTCGCAATAGCAAAAACATAAAGGAAATACAACTGTCTAAAGATACCAATAAGTTCAAAATTACCAAGCATGTGACATGTTTAACTGACCATGTGATATATGCACTGAAATGCCCCTGTCAGTTGCATTACATTGGCAGCTCCAAACACCAAGCCAAGAAAAGAGTGCTTGAACACATGCGAGCCATAACCAATGGGGATAAGCAATATCCCATTGCTAGGCATTTCGCCACGCACCACAAAAGTAATGCCAATTTACTTTCGTTCTGTGTCCTGGAAACAGTCCCTACAAGAGAACGAGGGGGAGACCGCATAAAAGAGATGAGAAGACTTGAATCCAGATTGATCATCAAGTATAGGACAACCCAACCCAATGGCCACAATTTGCATGAGGAATTGAGTGTTCATTTAGGTTAACATGCGATTTTTGCCTGTGTATATGTCTGCCGTTTTTTAACCAATTATTGTGTTATCAATTTGTCACCTTGAGTACTATCACTCACCGCATGTCTCTCACTTTGTTTGGTTTACAGAATTGCCTGGGAATCTGTCCAGAATATAAGCCTCGGATGAGCATGAAATGAATGAATGGACTCCACTGTGAAATTGCATTAGGGATTGGCTTTGCCCACTGGGGCGCAATCACTTAAATGGACAGTATGAATGAACCAATTCACGGCTGTCTAGGTGCCAATTGCATGGACTGAAACCCCACCCTCTCTTGCAGTCACTGCGTTTGGACACTTTTCGTGCCCACTATGCCCACTTGGGCTGCACTTAACATCCAATGTCTAACCATCAGCGACCCCTGATCTCTTTGAATTGCGAACTTCCTTACGAAGTGGCCTCGCCCACCCGGGCGCTAGGGCACCACAAGGTATTCAGCACTATGAATTAACCTTTAGACGTTCAGGAGCGAAATATCCGTCTCACTTTTCCAAGGGCTGCATGAGAATTCACGAAACTGCATTGTGCACCACAACTATTTTTGTTTGCATTTTTATGATCACTTTATTATGTCCATTCTTCTGCACAACGAGTGTTTGTTTACATAGGACACAGCCCGAGAATTTACTGGTAGTCTGTTTTCCATGTGTATGATTCTAATACCATGTGACTGTACCATGTGATTGTATATAACTTGCACTTCCTGGTTGGTTCGGTCTCGTGAAAAAGGAGTATTTACTGCGAAACGCGTCGAGAAAGCCATCGATTAAACCACGCTTTGCACTTTAAAGTGGCCCGGATTTCTTTTTCCTTACTGGAGAGGGTATTTGGTTGGATGTTATTGGGATTCGCTATCCCATTCGAGGCCCGCCTTTGGCAAGCAGCAGGGTTCTGCAGCGACTCATGTGGTTGGATATATATATATATATATATATATATATATATATATATATATATATATATATATTATATATATATTTATATATATATATACACACACACACACACAGACACACAGACGGTTTAGGCTTGGCAAAAGGCTTATTTTGCCAGGTTGAAATGACAGTACAAACTGCTCACACAGGCTGCGCGGGCCTGAGACATATTTTAAGAGATACTTAAATGGGTGGCACAATCAGTGCTGCAGGCCCACTAGAAGCATTTAATGTACAGGCTCTGGGTACATGCAGTATCACTTTACTAGGGACATTCAAGTACATTAAATGTGCAATTTGGGTGTGAGCCAATTCTACTAGGTTTTCAGGAGAGAGCACAAGGATGGTAGCACTGACATGCAATGGTAAAGTGCGCAAAGTCCTAAAAGCCAACAAAAACGAGTTCATAAAAGAGGAGGGGAAAGGCACAGCGTTTGGGAATCACCCTGCAGAAAGGGCCAGGTCCAACAGAAGGTCACCAACAATAGACAGCTATAGCAAGCCTTAGAAGGACCTGCCTCCCACCTTGACTTAGTAGGTTTCAGGGACGTCTAACAAGAACTGTTTGATTGACCTGTGGGAGTGCATGGGCGGTTACAAATTAAAACATCCAGACAACAACATATGTCTGAGAGTATTGATCACTTTGTGAACAAGGCATATTGATTTGAACAGGGCACAATGATGCATGGGCAGCCAGTGAGGAGAAGACAAGGCAGATCAAATGTGTTCTCATCTCAACAAGCCGAGCTCCAACCACACAGCCGCAGTCTGTAATAGCTATTCACTGTGAATTGGTACATTAGGCATCTTCAAGTAAACTGTTTCATCAATCAACCTGGGAAATGTAAATGCATTCATGATCAGAATTGTAAGTGGAAAAGAAAAAAATACAGTATTCCCTCTAGCATTCATAGTTGAAAGAACCAAGAACTAAAAAACAAACTAAGTTAAGAAGCAATATTTAATCTGAAATCAATTTTAATACACAAATTCTTCACACAGGAGACTGGTGTGGGAGGATTGCCTAATAAGTGAGGGGAGAAAGGAAGATGCCACAGTGAAGGGCTGACCAACGGCAGCAATACATGATTTGTCCCCATTCATTTTCAGGTGAAGACAGCAAATCCCGCTTTCTAAAACTGATAAGCATCTTTGAAAGTTGGTGGTACACAAGTCAAGATCTTTAGACACCTTTATTACTATCTGTGCACTGCCAGCATATATATATATAACGTGTAAACGAAAGCCTGGCTAAGATGAGCCAGGGGGCAGAGGTATAGGTTACAACATTTTGGAACCAAGCAAATGAGCTTCCCTGGGCACCGAGTGCACCCAACCTAGAACTTAAGACTTGGTGGTCAACAGTGTCAAACATATGATATTTCTAATAACACCAGGGAAACATTCGATTGGCAACAAAATGTATCAATTGCTGCAAATATGACTATCTGTGCTATAGCTCATCTTATTAATGCAGCGCCGGGGAAGGATTTACCCCCATTACCCTGATATTAGCCTAAACCACCCCCTGAGGAAGCCCCAGGCCAGAAGGCAATGTGAGGGGGCGAAACACGTGTTGGCTGTGACATGTTTCTTTTTGTTCGGGGATCTATGATCCATCTTTGCTATACATGACTCAGAATCCTTAAAAGAGTCAAGCACCATAAACTATCCAATGAAAGCAATAAATTGGAATTTTCCATAAAAAGAGTGACGATTCTGACTTGTTCTGGCACATCCTAAATCACTATCTGTGCTATAGCCTGGGAAAATCTTTTCCTGCACTGGATGGTAAATATTTTTCTCCACACAATCTTCAAATGATTGCACGCCAATCTGTTTAGCAATTTAGACAGGTAAAGAAGCTGAAAGACTGGCAACAGTTTGAAAGACTGTCTAGGCCTAATGTAGATTTCTTTAGTGGTGTTTCTGAGGTGTTCTACAAGGTGAGTGTTTCATACAGAGGTGTTTTTTTAGGGAGTGCATCTTAAAAACACCCTCACAGCCCCAGTGGCGTAACACAGGCCCCCGCAGCCACAGCGCTGCAGGGGGGCCAAGCTGCAGGGGGCCCGCTCAGCACAGTACTCAGACCTGAGAGCGCCGGATTAAAATCCGGAGAGGGGACCCTCCCATGTACTTTGCAGGGGGGCCCTCTCAACTTTTGTTACGCCACTGCACAGCCCGAGTCAGTGTGACTTGGGTTACCAGATTACTCCATCCCCATGGGATACCTTGTTCCTGTCCTTGGATTCCATTTACCAAAGTAGTGCATTCTTGGAGTTAAGGTTTAGCCCACTCAATTGAAGGAAGTGAATGACAGCTCAATTTTCAATTGACTTCCTGAAATTAATACAGCTCCTTTACAGCCACACTTACATGCAGTGACTGGGATGATATTGGACACTAGAAAATATGGATATTTATCTCATCAGTAACCAACCCCACACAAGGCTGCATTACAATGTGCCCTGCTTATTCAGGTCAGCTTGCATTGTTTTCCTGGCTTTTTAGAAAATAGTGCTTTGCATTTGGGGATGTGTAAATGTACAATAAGAATGGGGAAAAAAGTGAAACTTTGAGCCCCAGCATACAACACTGTATTAGCTACAGACAGTGCTAGGCGAGTGTTTTTAAAACCAGGATTTATCAAATTTAATATTCACTCTGCTCAGGATGCATGTTCTCTGGTTTTGTCACCCCCGAATGAAATGGTTTGTTTTAAGATATACCAATTTTTTAGAAAATTTTTGCCTATGTACTAGAATTTTGTCTAACAGTAGTACCCTGGTTTTGTTTTAATATCTACTGGTTGGCTATTTAATAGTTTCATGTATTCATTGTATCATCTGCACATTGCTTAGTATGTATATTAGAAATTTTATTGGCCGGTCATGTGACTGTTTTACGTATCATAGCTTATTTGCACATTTCACACTATGTTTGATATCATGTTATAGTAATGTATAAGGAATGAATTTTGTACTGAATGCAATGTCTGTCTTTTTAAATTGTCAGTGTGTTTTTGTGGACCTCCGTCGGAGTTCCAAAACAAAATAAATATATTGAATTGAATTTAATTGAATTGAATACAGACAGTGCTAGAATTGGAAACAACTATTATCCCGGGAACCCATAAATTGGAGGGTCAAGGCAAGGGAGAAGCCAGAAATGTAAATACTCCCCACTTTGTACCAAAGCAACCACAGCATTGATGGCACCAGACAAGCTAAACAAATGAGCTTGGCCCTCCCTAGAAGTGCTTCCTTGACTGTTTATGGCAAGCATCTATCATTTCACCCCACCACACTTTTATTCACCCACTGAAATCCACTATTTCACATTTCTATTCGATCATCCATTCATTCTTTTATCCGTCATTCAATCATTCACCATCCCTTCAATCCATGAGCCATTCTATTAAACCACCCGTTCACACAGGCATGTTTATGCCAACATCCATTCAAACATCCCACTACCCATCCTTAGAGTGGCTATCTATCTCTAAGGGGCTATCTATCTCTAAGGGGGTGCCACAGGGCTCTTGTTTGAGCCCTACTCTTTTTAATATCTATGTGGCCCCCCTAGCTAACATCATGAGATCGTATGGATTTATTCCAGTGTCATATGCAGATGACACCCAACTCCTCTTTCCTTTTAAAACCCTTACGGTGGAGGTCAGGAACTCCTTTGCCCAGGGGATGAAGGCGGTGGCAAACTGGATGGCATCTAACCTCCTGCAGTGTAATGTTGCAAAAACGGAGGTGATGCTGTTCGGTGAGGCCAAACTTCTGTGGACCCCAGACTGGTGGCCTCAAGATCTTGGCCCGGCTCCAGAACCCAAGCAGGTAGTGAAAAACCTTGGCGTCCGACTTGATCAGGAGCTTTCATTAAAACATCATAGCAATCAAGTGGTGGGCTCCTGCTTCCATATCATCGGGATGCTACGAAAGGTTTTCCCTTTACTACCTGACTCTACTAGGAGAACCTTGGTGCAGGCCCTAGTATTGAGTCGCTTGGACTACTGCAATGGGCTGTTGTTGTCAACAAATGAAGCGGTAATCTCTAGACTCCAGGTAGTCCAGAATACTGCTGCCCGTCTGGTCCTGAACAAGCCCTCTCGCACCCCGTCTAAACCCCTTTTGGAGAAGTTGCATTGGTTACCCATCAAACAGAGGGTGAAGTTTAAGATCTGCTGTACAATGCATAAGTGTCTACAGGGAAATGGTCCAGCATATCTGATTAATAAATTCTCCTGGTATACACCGACACGCTCTTTGAGATCCAGTGAGCAGGCATTGTTACAGATTCCAAAATTTAGCAAAGTGAGACAAGGGGGAAGATCTCTTACGGTTGCTGGTCCAACTTTGTGGAACAGCCTCCCACTGTATTTGAGACAGTGCAAGGACCACCTTCCTTTTAGGAAGCAATTAAAGACATTCCTTTTTCAAAATTGACTTATGTTTATGGTTAGGGTCCGCTAGTTGCTTTTTTGGCTGCCAAAGGCGCGGAGATACTCCTTCGGGAAGTGATCCTAGCGCGGTACAAACACGCAAAATAAAATAAATAAATAAAAATAAATCTACCTAATCATAAACTGATCCTTTTGCACCTTCCATATATCCTTTCAACATCCTTCCTTGTCTGTTTTACTTTTCTGTCTACCCAGCTTTCATTCTCCTTCACCTCTGCTCACTGTATTTTATCCTTTATATACTTTTCCCCCATTTTCCTAAATGTATTTTTCTCATCTCATTCACTGACCCCTTATAGTGTTAATTATGAGCTTCTGTCTGCACTGTTGCATAAAGAACTCTACCCCACTTTAGCTGCTAAAGTGGCGATTCGCAAGGCCCCCAGGTCAAGGTGTGGCAGCAGAAAGGAGATGGAGCTGAAGGAGATGAGCTTGAAAGGTAGAGTCTGCTGCAAAGAAATGGGCAACAAGGACAAATTCCGGTCCAGGGAAGATATGGCTTGGCAGTTCAGTCTTGACCCTCGTCCCATGAGGCACATGGTCAAGACTGATATGCATATGGCCATGTCTGAACTGGGGTGGCTTGGTGAGCAAAATTACGATGGATTAAACCCAGATCTGTGACTGGGGGTGAATGTTTTGCCATTGTGCTACATTCCGTCCATATCTTGTGTGTTTAACAAGGACAAGACCGGTTCTGCCACTCTTACCAACTTTCAATCCATAACTCATGGCCAGCTTTCGGAACTTCTGATGAGAGTTAAATCCGGCTCACCACTGGATATCTGCCCCCCCCGTATCCTGAAAGAATGCTTCTCCGCCTACCCTACCCCAGTTCTTGCCCTCCTTAATGACTCCCTCCTGTCGGGCATAGTCCCGTCTGCCTTCAAAGAAGCCACGGTTATACCTCTACTAAAAAAACCGGGGGCTGACCCGGCATGTAAGGCAAACTATAGGCCCATCTCCTTGTTGCCTTACTTGGCAAAAATTCTAGAGGCACACGTGGCGAAAACCTTGTCTAACTTCCTGGAGGAGTCCTCCTGCTTTGACCCCCATCAGGCTGGTTTTCGGCCTGCACATTCAACGGAGGCAGTGGTCACCGCAGTGCTGGACACCCTCCGAGACTGTGCAGACAGACGCTCTCCCCAGGCACTGGTGCTCCTGGATCTGTCGGCCGCGTTCGACACGGTCGACCACAATATTTTGGTCGACCGTGTCGGACAGGCCGGCATCCGGGGCACGGCGGCCTGTTGGTTGAGATCCTTCTTGGAGGACCGCTCTCAAGCGGTGCGACTAGGGGACCTAACCGGTGTTAAACAACTTACCCCATGCGGAGTGCCACAGGGTTCCTCCCTGTCACCTCACCTCTTTAATATTTACATACTCCCCCTTATACAAACCTTGAGGGATAGACAGGTGAGAGTATTTAATTACGCAGATGATCTGCAGTTACTCTTCACCATTGACAACTCCGCAAAATCCGTCAGTCACTTCCAGTCGACCATGAGGTTTATTAAATCCTGGATGGACCAAAATCAATTAAAATTAAACCCAGGTAAAACTGAACTGGTATTGACTGGGGATAGTGCCAAACACTGGGGCCCCCAATACTGGCCCCCAGACCTGGGTCAAGCTCCACAACCATCACCATCGGCTAAAACATTGGGAGTCATTGTGGACACTGACCTCTCTCTCAAGGCACAAGTGGGTCAGGTGGTCTCCAAGTGTTTTTACCAACTCAAAAAAATCAGGAAGGTTCGGCGTTTACTTACGCCGGAGGCTACTACCCAGGTTGTGATTGCCACTGTTCTGTCCCATCTGGATTACGCCAATGCCATCTATTTGGGTCTTCCAGGCTATCTACTCAAGCGTCTCCAGATGGTACAGAACTATGCTGCCAGGATGATTCTGAAGCAACCAAGGTGGCAAGCAGCGACCCCCCTTCTCATTAAATTGCATTGGCTTCCGATCACACAACGCTGTGCCTTTAAGGCAGGCTGTATGATGTTTAAATCACTGCATGGCAGAAGTCCTGAATTTATTAATCAATTAATCACCAGTTATGTTCCCCTTCGCAACCTTCGCTCTCTCCACCTAGGTCTTCTTCAGATCCCCCCGTTCAAGCTTAAACGTTCTGGTGGACGGAGGTTTGCAACACTTGCTCCCTATTTATGGAATACCTTTCCACTGGAAATACGGCTCTGTCAAGATCTTCTACCTTTTCGGAAGGCTCTGAAGACATGGCTTTTCAGACAAGCTTTTTAACCTATCTTTTCTTACCCCTGTTGTGTTACTGTCAAATTAGCGCCAAGAAACTAATCAGTGTTAGTGCGCTCAATAAATAATTTAATAACATAACATAACATAACATAACAAATGTGAGAGTAAATCTGTTCCAGCTTAGGTAATTGGTCACATGGCTGAATTTCATAATATCCTACAAGGTTAATACACCTGCTGCAGAGCTCTTTGTGTACCCATCAATTTTGGGGAGGTTAGAATAGTAGTACAATCACTTTGGTTCTTAATGAAGTTCTGTTTTTTGTCTAGATACAGTTTTGACTCAAAGTAGTATAAAGGGTTAAAGGGCCTACTGCAAAGCAAATTGGGTAAAATGCAGATCACAGATTTGTATTCTATGTTAATAGATAAGTGGGCTACTGCATTTGACACTGAGATCATTTTGTTACTTCCAGTTCATAAATTGACATCCTTCTAGTATAGCACATAGTGATGTATGTACTACCACCAAGGAGCTGCCTGCAAACTGTAAGTCATGGGTTTAGATCTTTATTGTTTTTTCTGTCCATCTGTTGTTATTCTAAGATTGCAGATCAGGGTTCCTTTGGGAATTACTAACCTCTTGTTAGTACAGACAACCCTAATCACTGAGTTACGTTTTATATCCAGACGTGTGTATCTCTGACCATTCACTTTTAACATATGATGCACACACACACGGACGATATGCGACTTCTATACCTAATAACACTGATTGTCGTATGTAACATTTCCTGTACATTGATTTACACACTTATATGATTTATTGTGTTATGTGTGATGTCTGTCTTTCTGTGTGATGTAAACTGCTCTCACACTCTACATCAGGATTAGTAGTGCTATCAAAAATTAAATATATAAAATAGTAGGTACCATTATATGTGTAAATACACGAATATACACAAGGAATTCGTACGGTGTAAGCACATGACTTACATAGGGAGGATGACAAAGTTAAAACCTGCTCTCCAATAGTTTCTCTTAAGTACAGGAGAAGCAATAACCAGCTGTGTGCCTTTCCTTCCATTGCACTGGGGCCTAGGTGTTAGGCTCGAGAAGGCTCCGAGCCTTCAACAGAATAATGGCTGATGGCCCTTCAAATTAGGCCTTTGTTTTGGGCCCTGCTAAGCCCCCTCTTCACCAGCAGGTTGATGCTGTGAACAAACGGAACGCTGACAACATGCGTGCACTGCTGAATTGTGTCCTGCTGTTGGAAATTGCACCAGGACAAATTTAGCCTCTTTCCCTGCATCAGTGGGGGTCACAGATCCAGCCCAAAAACAGCTGCCAGAACCAGGCTACCCTGGGTTCCCCCCTACTTTCCAGCACTGGCTACGAACAATATAAACATATTTTAGAACAGCCTACTTTCACAATATTACGGGATTTTAACTTTCTTTCAGAATGAAAGTAATGGGGATATTTTCACCCTAATTGATAACCCGGAAGGTATTAGACTAACACAGTTAGTATTAGAGCCTACGCATTAGGCGCTTCATACTCTGGATTAGGCCTGGGCGGACAACTACGCTATGCTCGCATAGTTTACAAAGTTTGCGTTACTTCGCACTATGCGAATTGCACGTAGCACAGTGCAAACAAGCGGTTTCTCATTGCGAGTGGTCACGTGTGCTCTCGACCGCTCGCGATGAGAAACTACCAGCCCGCGTTGAGAAAGCTGCTGCTCCAGTAAAAATGTACTCGAGCGGCAGAAAACGACAGCATGCACTGTGCGAGATGCCATTTTCAATGATTGCACAGTGCGGACAAGCATCCGGCACTGTGCAATCATCCCCGAACATGCTACTACGCAGTTCGCGTACTGCTACGCGTAGTGCGAAGTGCATTTCGCGTAGCTACGAGTAGCGCTACTTCGCAAACTATGCCCAGGGTTACTCTGGATGGTATTTTCACCAATAACCCCAGCATTACCACAGATAAAGTATCTCCCCTGACCTGGACCGACCATAGGGCCATTAATTTTAATTTTTCCTTCGTGGACAATGGCAGATTGCAGTCTAACAAACTGCCCCCTAACAGAGCGTGGAAAAAAATTATCTAAAAAGAAGGTCTTGTAGAAACGCTAGATAAAAGCACACCTCAGGCAGTGGTAGACATTAATAAGGCAGCTGACTACTATAAGGGCTGGATCCGATCTGCCGTGGATCAGCTGGCCCCAGTAAGAAACATCAAAGTCAGGAAGAACAGAACCTCAGCTCCTTAGTACAACTCAGACCTCAAACTTATTAAAACAAAGTGAAGATGAGCAGCGAGACATCGAGGGTGGATTAAAGCCATCAAGGCAAACATAATTATAATCTGGCATTAGCGGAGTATGAGGCAGTGATTATAAGTACTAAAATGAACTACTTTACTAACAAAATTGAAGCTGCCAAAAACTCCTCAAGAGAACATTTTAAGACTGTTACTTCCTTGTCCAAATTACAATCGACAGACAATTTGCAGCAGACCAAGCCCTTTGTGATGAAATGGCTGACTATTTTCAAGAGAAGGTCAAAATGGTGTATGATGAACTTGCTAGTGAAGTTCCGACTCGTAAGATTCCGACACCAACCGGTCCCCCTCCACCCCTGGCGATGGAAGTCATTTCAGACTTCACGATTTGCACGCTGAGCAGTTTCTCTGCACTAACGGTGGACAAAGTCAACAAGCTGTTACTAGACACAAAGTCGGGCTCCCCGACTGATCCCTGTCCCCCTGCAATAATACACTTAGCTTCTGATACAATAAGTATCACACTAACTCCAATTCTGAATAACGTCATTAGTTCAGGAACCTGTCCACTCTCTTGGAAAAAAGCTTGTATTAGACCAATTTAAAAAAATCCTCTCTGGACCCACTTGACGTGAAAAATTATCGACCTATATCCTGTCTGCCACTGGCTGCAAAAATATTAGAAAGTCAACTAACTAAGATCTAATTGGCTATTTGGATGACAATGATTATAATTGTAGCTTGTAAAGCGAATAATCACCGTCAGGTCTCTAAGCGCTGTGAGAGAGAGCCCTACCCTAGCACATGGCGTGGGAATGATTGAATAATTTATGCCCCAGGCTTCTACAAAAAGGAGTGTTTTTAACTTCTTCCTAAAAGTGAGGAAGGTCTGTTCCTTAAGCAGATTCTCCGCCAGCTTGTCCATAGTTGAAGAATGGAGGTTGAGAAAGCTTTAACTCCTTTAGAGGCCAAGTTGAAGCGGGGAACAGAAGCCATGTTCTAGGTGTACTCAACATGGCTGTAGACCTAGGCATTCCACAGAGTCAGCGCTCATCTTGGCAACAGAGAAAATGCATAATCAGGTGGATGGAAGAGATAGAGTCCTTCTGGAACTACTAGACCTATGTTTGACACAGTGAACCAAAAGGTGTTGATGCAACGCCTGAATGCAAAAGGAGTCCAGGAGACGGCTCGAGCCCTTCTAACCTCGTTCTTTACCGCTAGAGAACAGACGGTGTGTTGGGATAATTTGACATCAGAGTGGTTTTCCCTTCCCTGTGGAGTTCTACAGGGCGCAGCCCTGGCCCCTACTTTATTTAACATATATGTTACGCCGTTGACCACGTTAAGAAGAGATTGCTGCTTCTTGTTGGTGACCTATGCCGACGACACGCAGATTGTCATCTCTATCTCCTCAGATGCCGAAATGGTGGCTGGGAGATTCCATAACTGCATGAAGCAAATCATGGGATGGATGCACCAGAGTTATCTCAAACTGAACACAACCAAAATGGAGGTCATGGAGTTTGGTAAAGGGCCTCCACTTAGGGATCAATCCTGGTGGCCGGCAGAAGCAGGTCTCTGCCCAATTCCATCGACAAAGGTTAGGAACCTAGGAGTTCTGTTTGATGCCCAACTAAACTTTGTCGGACAGATTAAGCAACTTACATCTATCTTCCTGACTTTTCCTCTTGAAAATCTTGCGTAAAATCTTACCGTTCATTCCGATAGACCTCAGGAAAGTGGTAATAGTTGCCACAGAGCCTCTCCTGTATCGATTACTGTAATGCACTCTTCCTGGGAGTTGACAAGCGTCAACTGTCTAAACTTCAAACTTTACAAAATACTCGAGTGCTGCTTAACAGTCCTAAATAGCAAAATTTTTCAAATAGCAATAGGGAGCTGCATTGGCTACCGATCAAGAAACGCATTGAGTTTAAGGCTTTATGCCTGGTGCGCAAAGTACTGTACGTGGCAGGGGAGGGCCTGAGGACCTTCAAACATTCTTTAAGTGGTATTCACCAAATCGGAAGCTTAGATCCGCAAACAAAGAATTCGCTCTGGTCCCCGGGCTCTATAAGGCCAGTTGGGGTGGGAGAAGTCTCTCATACCGAGCAGCGAAGCTTTGGAATGAGCTGCAGTCCAATATGAGGTTCCAGCATTCCAGAGTATGTTTCAGGAAAATGTTAAAGACCTGGTTTTTCCCGCATAGGAAATGTTACCCGCTCACCGGCCACTCAAGGCGCCAAGACGCCTCGGCATTTGTTGCCCTCTACAAGTGTCCTCTTTTTACTTAGTTTAAAAAGAAAAAGAAAGACTCATCATTGATGGACAGAGAGTATGGACTGTCCCTGTCTTTGATGTCGTCTGGTTCAATAAACAAGTGATTATATTTCAGGTATTTTGGTAAAATGTTACCACCAGCTCCACATCCCCTGCATTCACTGGATGCCAGCAGCGCTTTCATTATTTTTTTTCTATGGTGCATTTTCCAATAGGGATTATTAATTCTGGATTTCAAGTGTATATACTTCTCATGCTTCAGGTTTTTCTTCCACAATACCATAGTTATATTACTTTATTGTGTGCGGTACACAGACAAAATATCGATTTTTAAATATCGATATGCAAAAATATCGAAGTTTAAATATCGATATACAAAAATATCGAAGGTAAGTAATATCGACAGTCTAAATATCGATATTGGTATGATATCAGTAATATCGAAGTTGTAAATATCGATGTTAATAATATCGAAATTAATAACTTTGATGTTACTAATATCAATTTTTAAATAAATTTAGAGTATATTATATTGTATTTATTATGTTTTATTATTTATTTTTAATGTTATTTTATTAAATATTGTCTTTTACTACTGTAGCGGGTTGTGGGTTTATAGGGGAATAGGGTGGGAAGTAATTTAATTATGTTAAATTAATTATTAATTATTAGGAATTATTAAATAATTAATTGAGAATTAATTTTAAATTATTTTTAATTAATTTATTAATTGATAAATATGTTCTGTAGCGGGTTATGGGTTTATAGGGGAATAGGGTGGGAAGTAATTTAATAATAATTAATTAATTGATATATGTTTGTACATATTTTAATTAACAATTAATTGGTAATTAATTTCTATTAATTACTTAATTAATTATTATAATTTTTTTCATATTTATAATGATTAATTAGTTGGTAATTAATTATTATTAATTATTTAATTAAATTAATTATAGTAATTTTTATATATAATTTATTGTTATTCTTAATTAATTAATTGTGCAAAATAATATTAATTTTTTAATTAAATTAATTACAGCAAATGTGCTAATATATTTACTTTATTGTTATTGTTAATTAATAATTAATTGGTAATTAAATAATATTAATTAATTTTGGGTACAGGGGTATTTTTAGGGTTCAGGGTCAGTTTTCAGTTCATGGGTACAGGGGTATTTTTAGGGTTCAGGGTCAGTTTTCAGTTCATGGGTAAAGGGGTATTTTTAGGGTTCAGGGTCAGTTTTCAGTTCATGGGTAAAGGGGTATTTTTAGGGTGCAGGGTCAGTTTTCAGTTTTTGGGTAAAGGGGTATTTTTAGGGTTCAGGGTCAGTTTTCAGTTCATGGGTACAGGGGTATTTTTAGGGTTCAGGGTCAGTTTTCAGTTCATGGGTAAAGGGGTATTTTTAGGGTTCAGGGTCAGTTTTCAGTTCATGGGTAAAGGGGTATTTTTAGGGTTCAGGGTCAGTTTTCAGTTTTTGGGTAAAGGGGTATTTTTAGGGTTCAGGGTCAGTTTTCAGTTTTTGGGTAAAGGGGTATTTTTAGGGTTCAGGGTCAGTTTTCAGTTTTTGGGTAAAGGGGTATTTTTAGGGTTCAGGGCCAGTTTTCAGTTTTTGGGTAAAGGGGTATTTTTAGGGTTCAGGGTCAGTTTTCAGTTCATGGGTAAAGGGGTATTTTTAGGGTTCTGGGTCAGTTTGGGGTTTTTGGGGTACAGTCGTACAGGGTAAAAATTAAATAAATTTAAATTAAATCAATTAAGTGAAATTACAAAATATAAAATTACATTAAATTATTAAGTTTTTAATTTATTTTAAATGTATATGTATTAGTTTTAATTTTTTAATTATGTTTTAATATTTGTATTTAATATTTGTAACATTATATGTATTTTATAATTATTTTAACATTATTATTAATACATTTTAAAAAACGATATTTTGAATTTCGATATTTTTGTACTACGATATTATTTTTTCGATATTTTTGTACTTACCTTGTTAGGGATAGCATTCCGATATTTTTGACTTCGATATTTTTGTCCCGATATTTTTGTATGCCGATATTTTTGATTTCGATATTTAGTCAGACATTCATTGTGTGCTATATCACTGAGCGAACACGACTAATTTTATGAAAAGTTTGTTTATACAACAGCAAAGATTGGCAAAGTTACAGAGTTTCAACATTCTTAAAGCTGGCAGAGATTCTTGGTTCACCTTCACCTTTGCGATGCTTTCCTGCATATCACAGCAAGATTATTTTCCCTCTAACTGAACCCACCAAAACTGGAAATAGTACAGATAATATTTCTCTGCAAGCTTACCTCCTGTGAAGCTTTTCTATGGACAACGGTAAATGTATGCAGATTTTTGTATACAAATCTATCTTTTGCAGAATATATCCGTTCTCAAGTCCTTCGAACTCCGCAAAATCGTGTTCTAAGGACCCAGTAATTCTATGTCCAGCGGGCCATTCCCCATTCCAGCGCGGTAAACTCATGATCCCTGTTACCTCAAAAAAAGATGTCAGTCGCAATTGTTAATTCTGGCCACTGCATCTCCCCACAGAGTAAACGGCAAACTCTGAATTGGTGGCCCAACTATCTCCGGTTAGTGATATATAAGGACATATGCATCATAACAGAAATAAAGTCACAATTTTCATGTACGTGTGGCAAAGTGAAAACATTGAAACCTTCGTGGTGCCCACAGAACTTCATGGATGCTGGAAAAACACTTCTAGAAACGACCCCTGACCAGCTCCTCGTGCGGCTTCACCAGGAGCACAGCGCTCAGTTTTTTAGCCACATTCCCAGAAGGATAAAACCAACTTGAAACAATCTGGAGACGGGGGTACCAAAGTAGGACATGGTTTTAACTGGGAAACAACCTTTACAACGCAACTTTTACAACGCACTACCATTACAACTAAACTTTTACAACGCAACATTCATTACAATGCATGCCATTACAACGCAACCATTACAATGCATGACACTACAACGCATACCACTACAACGCATGTCATTACAACGCAGACATTATAACGCATACCATTACAACGCATAGTACCCATACACTATCCAACACTTACCCTACTGTTGCACCCCCTGGAGTTAGAATAGTAATTTTTACCTCTACACTATACAACACTTACCCTACTGTTGCACCCCCTGGAGTTAGAATAGTAATTTTTACCCCTACACTAGCCAACACTTACCCTACTGTTGCACCCCCTGGAGTTAGAATAGTAATTTTTACCCCTACACTAGCCAACACTTACCCTACTGTTGCACCCCCTGTAAATATTACCCCTACACTATCAAATACTTACCATACATGCAATGCAATGGTATGCGTTGTAATGGTATGCGTTGTAAAGGTAGTATGCGTTGTGATGGAATGCGTTGTAAAGGTAGTTTTTAAAAATTCGTTGTAATGGCATGCGTTGTAATGGAATGCGTTGTAATGGATGTTGCATTGTAAAAATGCGTTGTAATGGTATGCGTTGCAAAAGTATGCGTTGTAATGTCATACATCCGTTTTAACTACACCTGAGGAGAGGCTAAATCAGGGTTCTCCAACCTTTTCTTCACTAAGAGCTACTTATTTTCAGTGGAAATTATCCTGAGCTACTGATATTGTTAGAGTTGTAATAGTGATCTTATTACGTACAGTTACATTAGCGGCCAAACCTTGCACAACTGTCAGAATGAACACCTCGGTGCATAAGGCAGGGTTGCCACCAGTAACGTATAAAAGGCTTTATCAATTTGGAATGACTCTACATGGGTAATGCATAAGAATCACAGCTGAATGCTCCTGGCACCAAGCTAATAATATGAGAAATAAGACTCCCTGACGCCACTTGATTTTTTATTTATAGCATCTTTAAATATATTTTACAATTTCACTCATTTTTCTCCAAATATTAGCTTCTGAAAATATACTGATTTTCATCTTTAATATATGCTTTTCAATTTTGGTGTACATATTTTAAATAAAAAAGTTATAGCTTTAAATTTAATCGGCTTGGTTGCACACAGGAGATCTACTGACAAGTAGCTGAAGAGCTACCAGCAGCTCACAAGCTACTTGTTGGAGGAGACTGGGATAAAACATTTTAGCATACGTACTTTGGAGAAAAGGCTGGCTGGACTTTATGACAGAGACCTTTATATTTCAGAAAGGAATAAGCAAGAGGCATTTCCCTGCATTAGTACTCAGAATACCCAAGAATAGAAAGGTCAGAATTTCCAAATGGTAGAATCAGACTTTCATCCTTTGGAGGTTGATGAACTGAGTGCGCATGGGCTTCATTAGGAAAACCCCGCTATTTGGAGAGGTAATATCACACCAGATAAATATTGATACCACGAGTTGCGGTATAAGAACACACTGACAGATGAATTATGACTGTTATCTGATTTGTTCATAATTAAGTTTGCTGCTAAATGGTTCTGGGATCAAATGTTTTTTTAACTAGTATTTTTAATTTGTTGTTTTATGAGAAGTTTTTATTATTTTAAACTGTATTCCTTTTTGCAATGATCAAGTGATTGATCGAATAAATATTCTTCTACTGGGTGCAGTATTAACTTATACAAGTTTTGATAGTCAGAATGAGTTCTAACCAGTGGTACTAGATTTTACACATCTGAATACTGCTGATGTCCTTTCTTTCACACCGTTTTCCTCTGCTCACATTTCAGCAGGTTTTTCCAGGTGAAATGCAAAGGTAAAAAAAATTGGAGAAAAAAAATTGAACTGCTGTGGTAATTAATTTGTGCACATCTTTGAATTCTAATTCGGTGCAAGCATCCACTTGGGCACAATCCATTATCTGTTGGATACTCCGAATGATATGGTAAGGGTCCCATAATGAAAGGGTCATTAAAAAGGACAAATCACTCCCTCCACTGTTAACCCCTGGAAATTTCAGATACCACAGATATCAGCAACATGGGCGGAGCCTATCAGCAAAGCTAATGTTTCCAGGCAGACAGTGCACCCCTGGTCGCAAACCAAGGGACCTTATAGCACATATATAAATAGTAAGCTTAAATAAAGGGGACTGTCAGAGCCACTCCACAAGCCTGAGGGGGGCTACTGGACCACACTGGTGTGATGGAGTGACATCCAGGGGTCTGTCCTTCTGCGCCTCTGCCAACCGGGCCAATACCCCCTTTCTGACCATCAGGGTAACGAGAGTAGCAGCCAGATGATTCCCAGGAAGGAAGAGGGGGGGGCTTGGAACTCAAGCAATCAAACAACAGACACCATACGTCACAGTCCAGCACATGTATTTATTTTTTGGTTTTAAAAAATGGCTTTCATCTCACAGCATAACAAAATACTACACACTTTAATGGGGCTACAGCTGCAGGATAATGACCTGAACTGAGGGTTCTGGTGAAGCACACTTCCTCTAAGGTGCCCCTTTCCCCCCTCTAGGATGTTCCCCAATGTCTATGGTAACTTATGCAAAGGTGCTGTGATGGGCATTGCTTAGGCACAGCTGCAGATTTCTTGCATTTATCCCACCAGATATTTTGGAGGGGAGTTCGATAGCTCTTTAAGCCAAAAGAGTTTGCTCGGGCAAAGATTAGAAATCTGACAGCAGGTTCACCTTTACACATTTAAGAGACAGTCTATTAGTCGTTGTGAAATCAGGCGAAGTGTTTGTTTTCTGTAGTCACTGCATCCTGGTCGATTATATGCAGGTGCTCGTCTCCGGCTTTGTGGCATCTGGATTGGATGCAGATGGGTGATTATCATTGGCAGTTGTGACCTTTTGTTTGAGTGCATAGGGACAGTGCTTAATTTGTGCCGGTGCACCAGCACTTAATTGTCAGCACCGGCTTTAGTGACCACATGGTGTGAGATGAGCACAGCAGCTATGTTTATTAAGTCAATACATTGAAATTAATAATACTAGCCTTTCATGCCATTATTATAGCTGTGTGGGGCCTGAAATAGTCTGAAATGTCACACTTGTAGGAGGACAATGGTTAGGTGTTTTGTTGGTAATGCCATTGGCAGCGCTGGCCGAGTATGGCTGGTCCATGCTGCAGCGGCCTTCCAAGAATGGCCCTGCCACTTCATTTTTTTTTACAAATTAAACACTGCACAGGGAGCTCATCTTAGGCAGATGCCACCACCTTGTTGTGTGCAGTTAGCTGCTGGGCTGCACAATGTCATTCGGACTGATAGCTTATATATGAAGTTGGCAATGGTAACCGTACTGGGAAACCAGGAGACCCCTCATAACATGGATCGGCACTGGAGTCGGTACATGGACTACCGCCTGTAGCCAGATACGTGTGGGTGTCTCACCCGCTGGGCTTCTCCTGGACAGTCCCTCCTCCTGCAGGATGAAGCATTCTGAGCAGGCAGTCTTCTAATTGCCAATCAGACCCTCAGCTTTTCCAGCAAGCTGTGCAATCTTCACACAATGGGCTAGATGTATCAAGCCGTCTGCGATTCGCAAAGGCCGGAATTCGCAGAATTCCGGCCTTTACGAATCGCAAATGGTCTTTTTGCATGTTTTGGCATGTAACACAAATTCGCAAAATAAGGAATCACAAAAATTTGCGATTCCTTATATTGCTTAAGCATTTAAGGAATCGCAATTTTGTGATTCTGTAAATGCTATGTATGTAGCATTTTGGAATTGCGAATTTAGGTTAAGAAATCGCAAATTACCCCCAACTTGTTGTTGGTGGTAACTTGCAAATTCTTTTAAAAATGCACAATTTGGCATTTGTGAAGGTGGCATTTGACGCACTTACATGCCCATAGGGCATGTATGTGCGCCATATGCACAAACATGTAAATTTCAGGGGTGCAGCAGGGTGTCCTTAAGACACCCCTGCACCCTTGAAATTATTCTCAATTTGCGATTCGCAAATTGCGAATCGCAAATTGAGAATTATTTCACAATCATTTCTATGGGCCTCCTGGCCCATAGGAATGAATGGGAAATTATTCCTTAATTGCGAATTCGCAAATTGCGAATTCGCAAATAAGGAAGATTAAGAAATCGCTAAAAAATAGCGATTTTCTACATACATCCCATTTTGCGATTTCTAAATAGCGATTCCTTAAAAATCGCTATTTAGAAATCGCAAAAGGGTATGTTGATACATCTACCCCAATGTCCTTTCACTGCTGCAAGACTGGCTGAGATGCAGAAACCAGCCCTGCTCACACAACAGATCTTGGTGTTCACTGCGGAGCAGTCCCCTCCTTGGTCAAAAAGACCTTGGAACTGGAACATTTCCTGGCTTTAGTTCACACATAGCCTTTGTGCAAGGTGATGAATCTCACACCAGGTAGTGTTGGTTCTGGCTCCCAGCAAGAGTATCCAAAACATGTGTACGATGAACTGCTACGACTCTGCACCTTGCTCTCGTGAGCCTTCCTGGAGTAGCAATCAGTGACAGACAAAAGGGCCTAGAAAGGTCTGCACCATTAACAACAGAATCAGCTGGCTCGCCCACCTGTCCCCTACCAACTACCTACTGGTGGTGCCCAAGAAAATCTAATCAGCAATTCCTTGCTAAAAAGTCCTCGTAGAATTTCTAATGATAGCTCTGTTTCCATCCTCTTTCACTTCAGTGTCTGAGTCTTCTCCTCCAAGCACAGGAATGCAAGCACCACACTTCCACTGGTGGGGAAGATGCTCACATCCTCAACTTGTGATGTGCTAAACCAGGGGGCATCCAAAATAGATCCCACTGATCCCATCAAACATATTCACATCATATAGATGCTACACAAACACAATGTAGACATGCACTCGGAATGTCAGCACAAAGGTCTGGGTTCCAAAATGAGGATATTTTAACTCAATGGCTGGTAGGTCCCATGCTTTTCTGACACAGAAAATGGTCCTTTCAGGACTATTAATTCACAAACATCAGTATCTTAATGTTATTTATAGAGCGCTCATTTACCCGACGGTGTCTTGCCTCTGAGTGCATTGTAACAAAACCGGAAGACCGAATTAGTCCCTAAAAAGCCACGTTTTCAACTCCGTCCTACATATGGTGCGGGAGGGTAAGACCCTGATGTGTGATGGAAGGTTGTTCTAGTCAGATACCATCCCTGTTACAAAACTCTGATCACCCCAGTTAGTTGTACGAAATCTGGCATCACCAATTTCTTGGCACCAAAGGAGAAGAAAGGTCTACTGGGTACATACCAGTCAAAAGCATTTCTGAGAAACTCAGGGCCAATACCACGAAGGGCCTTGAATTTAATGAGACTTCGGATTGGTAGCCAGTGCAGCTCACGGATGTCCAGCGAGACAGATTGAAATATTGGAATTACCAAGAGCAGTCTAATAGCTGCGTTCTGCAGAATTTGGAGTCTTTTTAGGAGTTTTTCCTACAAGTGTACGTAAAGTCCATTGCAGTAATCTAATTTGGATAACATGAGGGCAGTGGTGACAGTATTTCTGGTATTAGCTGGGATGTAAGGAAGAATTTTCTGGATCATCCATCCTCAAGGTGAAGGCAACAGAGGAAATGACTACATTTACCTGGCTTCCCAAATTCAGCTTATTGTCAATGATGACTCCTACATTCTTAGCTTTTGTTGCCGGAATAGGGGGAGATCACAGTTCGTCAGGCCACCAAGAGGGAGCCCAACCGGGAGAAAGGTTTCCAAAAAAGACCATCTCATTATTATCTGAGTTGAACGTTAAACAGTGATTGTTCATCCATTGGCTGATCGCCATCATGCAGTCATGGAAACAGGACTAAATGGAGCTGTAGCTGAAAACTGAGATGACAATATATGAGCTATGAGCGTTGATCATCGAAGCCAGCCCTGTAACATATATATTAAATACAGTTGGACTGACTGAGGATCCCTGGGGGACCCTGCACGGAAGGGAAAAGCGAAGTGAGATTAACTGGTCAAGAGGTACTGTTCTACTCTGTTAGAGAGAAAGGATGATAGCAGAGCCAGTGCTTTGTCTTTAATGTCTAATTTACTTAGATGGTTGATCGGAAGTGTGTGGACAACCGTAACAAAGGCCGGAGACAGGTCGAGAAGAATGAGCACAGCTGCTCTTCCCCTAACGAGAACGAATCTGATCTCTTCTGTGGCTTTGATAAGGGCAGTCTCTGTACAATGTCCTGGCCTGAACCCAAATTGTGTTGGGTCTAGGCACTAGTTGCTTTGTATGAATCGGGTCAGCTGAAGATTCATTTCTTTCTCCACCATTTTGGCTGGGAGAGGAAGACGGGAAATGGGCCGATAGTTATTGGGATCTGTCTTATTTAGAATAGGATTCTATATAAGAGGAAGAATAGATAGTTTCTTCCATTGGGAAGGATAAACACCAGTGCTAAACATAGAGCTGAAAATAACAGTGAGGTGTGTGGCAATATAGTCAGGAACAGCTTTAGCAGTGCTGGGGGTATAGGGAGCTAGAGGAGAACCTGACTTTGAAGTTGTGATCATTTTAGATACAAGTTCAGATATAACTAGGGAGAATTCTTTGAGGATTTTGTGATCAAAATACCCCTCAGTGTTTGCTCCCAAAGGGGTTGGGGTGTTGGAGGCCTCGGAGTTAAAGTATATTTTCTCAACTTTGTTTAGAAAATGAGAGGCCAAAGTGACTGACTGGAGTTGGCTGACTTGTTACATTTAGGTTTGGTAAGTTTGGGGACTACTTGGAAGAGTTCCTTGGAGGAATTTTTGGCCTTCTCAATTTGATGGGTATATTATGCGCATTTCTCTTTCTTCAGTAAGAGTTTATAATTAGATGATGCCGCTTTATAAGAGTCTCTCATTCATCATAGTGTGAACGTCAAATCCTTTCTTGTCTTCTGCATATTTGTTTTTCTTTCCTGAGAGTCCCCGTAAACCAGGGCACTGACGGCATGCTCCTGTGTACAGAGGAGGATTAATATAGGGCTAGCTTAGTACATGTGGAGTTAGGCAAACTGCCATAGTCTGACACAGCTTGTGTGATATCTGAGGAAGCGGTGGGCAGGGCTTGCGCAAGCTGGTGACTAAGTTCGACTTCATCAATTTTGTTGCGCTATCTGGGGGTGCTAATATTAAACAGAATACCATGGCAATCTGCCCAAACTAGTGCAGGATCTCCTGTAACATGATATGGTTTTTTTTGGAGAAGATGCTGTCGAGAGTATGTCCTGCCTGATGAGTGGGTGTGTTGATAAGTTGCACTAGACCTAAAGCCCTTGTGATTTCCAGAAGAGCCTCAGTATCTTTATCTGAGAAAGCTTCAAGGTGGAAATTGAAGTCACCTAAAATGGTGAAATCCTTGTCCGCAATACCAGCTTCCAGAATGGAACCTAGGTACTTCAAAAAGCAGTTTCTGGGGACAGGTGAGCGTTAAATTAAGATGCCCTTGAAAGATTGATCATTGGTGAGTTCCAAGCAAAGCGCAAATGCATCACATACCAAAGAAGGAACCATCTCAAATCTGGCAGAGAAACAATCGTGATAAATCAGAGCAAGACCGCCAACCCTTTTTAATGGTCTGTCCAATCTATAAAATGTGAAACCTGATGGAGCAACTATAATAAAGTCCGGGCTGGAAGAGGCATATGCCCATGTCTCTGCAATGAAAAGTAAATCAAGTTGATTATTATCGAATAGGTCCGCTAGTTCTAATTTATGTTTGGGAAGAGAGCACCTGTTAATAAGGGCACACCTGGGTTTAAGAGTAAGCTTGTTTGGACGTGGGGAAGTAAGAATAGACAGCACAGAACAGCAGCTGTGACAGTTCACATTGGAGAGTGAAGATAACTCAGCTAAATTGAGGCATGTACAGGCACTACATGGATCTAACAGGTTAAGAGCTAAAATACCTTTGCCTAAAGAGCAAATTCTGCAGTAAAGATTGGCATGGGAGGCAAATCCTACCGGGGTCCTTGTGCTCTACTTAAATATCCTGACGTCTAAAACAACTAGACAGACAACCAAAGTGTTGGCCGTCAACCTGCTCGCTCTAACAGGTGAGTCAGGGAAATACAGCACTCTGGTGAGATTTAAAAAACAAAATATTGTTAAAAACATTTAAAAAACCCATTTTTCAGCCCCCCAGCACTATGATCGCTCAACTACTGGCCCGTAACCAAGAGCATGGTGTTGGCCGTCAATCTGCTTGCTCTAACAGGTACAGGATCAGACTGATTTGCATAGGGCCATGTCTGAACTGGGGTGGTGGAGTGAGCTAAAGAATGATGATGGATTAAACCCAGATCAGTTGACTGAGTCAGGATAACAGTTCCACATGCAGTTGGCTCACTAAGGACGTAGGTGCACACCTAACCAACATGCAAGGGTCATTCCCATCTCAACAGAAACACATTTGAGAACTGTTCATATTTTTGTTAACCCCTCCCCTGCTGGTGACGGAACCACTCCGTCATCAGCCGCGGTCACGCGGCCCTCCCGTGCGACCGCGGCTGGTGACGGAGCGGTTCCGTCACCAGCATGGGCGTGCCACGCGGCCCTCCCGCCCCCTTAGCACTGCGGCGGAATAGTCGCCGCAGTGAAGGGGTTAATGGACTGAGCTTGCCTGGCTCCATATATACGTGATTACAATCATAAAGAAAAGATGGGCGATTAATACTAGCAGATCAAGTAACATGACAAACTATTTCAAACTGCTGATCTTGTCCACACCAGTAGACTTGTCTGTATCTGACAGAGCTGCAGTTCCTAAAGGCAGATGTGCCCATGCAACTCTAAGAGTGGGTCTACACTTGATACTCCCCCCAAATTAGAAATAATTTTTGTAAATAATCCCAACTGAAAGATTAAATTCACCATATTATGGCTTTGTGACTTCCTACTGGGGCTTGGTGAAAAACTGAATCCTGGCAGGCATGCAGGTCTGATGTATCAATTTATATCAAATACAGATTGTTTGAAAGATCTTTTTTGTTGGCAGCTACCACGTTCAGAGAGACGAGGACAAGATTTTGGGTATTCTCGGTCTAAGCTGCTCAGGTGTGGAACAGTATGCCATTGAATCACTGGACTAGGATGAGAGTTTAGCCTTTTTAAAAAAACATCTAAAAACATGGCTATTCCAAGTTTCCCTTTTCTAGCAGACAGGACTGACCTGCTGTGGGAAGTTTGTGTGCATTGTTTTTTCAGCACAAAGTAGCCCCCAAAGGGTAGAGTCTGCACTGCATAAGCCACTCAATATACCTCTGACCCCAATGTCAATGTTCCTCTTTGTATAAATATACCTATATTGCCTTTCAGAGGTTGGTGGATGGAAAGAATCTATAAAAATAGAGGATGACTTGTCTGCCAAACTCATGGTTCGAATTAGAGGATGGGAAACTCAGGATTTCTGCCAGCACAGCCTTTGTGAACTCTATCGGCGGAAACCATTGACCATGATAGTCATCCAATGAGTTGGAAATGGTCACAGGATTTCCTGTCCGGGTCCGCCATGCTAAGCATGGTAAGCCTGGCGTGGAAAACAATCAGCGATCTCCAAGTGTAAGGAGAAACCTCACTGTGCATCAGGGACGCTGAATTTTTGTTTTCCATGACCAAACCACACTCAGGGTATTTCTTTCTGGAAAAATAAATGGTGACCGGCTGAAACAACACATGGGAGGCGTCTCAGTATTAGCATTGAGAAAAGTGCATATGGCGTACTGTCAGATAAACTTTACACAAAGATCCTGGTCAGATGTGGGAGATCTCAAAATATGGTGGCAAGTCCTCCACTAGGGAGCATAGGCAAGGGTCTCGCTGATCCGGCGGGCTCACAAGCAGCCATGCAGGGTCTAAATTACACTATTCATCTTTTCACTCTCACAGCGAACTCATTTTGTACTTTAATTTTTCCATTTTTTTTATTTGTTCTCTCGATCATCCTAGGCAAATTGCTAAAATCTAACCTCCCATAGATTTTATCAATTTTCCTAGGATGATAGAGTGAACAAATAAAAAAAATGAAAAATTAAAGTTTTTTGAAGGGCAGATCAGGGCCGGACTGGCCATAGCAGGCACCGGACAATCCCCTGGTGCGCCACATGGGTGGGGGCCGGTTTTGGGCCCCTGAGGGTCGTTTTTGTTACAGGGCCGTTTTTGCAGCATAGATGCAAAATCGGCCCTGTACCAAAATCGGCCGAAAATCGGCCCCGGCAAAGAGCTCGGCGGCACCCCCAACCCCCCGGGGAGGTGGCCGAGCACTTTGCCAGGGCCGGTTGTGGTTCCCAGTCCGGCCCTGGGGCAGATCCCAGCTCCTGTTGCATTTGGGGGGGATTCTCGGTTAGACATGTTCAGTTTTGAATCTACTGGTGCTATCTCCAAAGCCATATTGTATTCTCAGCCAAGCCATCCACGGGTACCTCACACACTGGTAGATCAGCCAATTGGCTCCATGCTATGATGGTTACTCTTAGATAGTCCTGGCTTTTTAACCACATCACTTAGCACACTGACCCTGCAAACCTATTTATTTAATGGGAAATTAAACTACCAGTCCCAGCATACACTGTACTCATGGCTAAAAAATGCAAACTCCTCAAAAACTCCTGCAGGAATTATTTTTGAAAACCTATCAAACATACATTAGATGATTGGTCCAATTGATCCATCTGATCGAGACACTCAAAAACAAAATAATAGAAAATTGTAAATTGTAAGAGACATACTCAATGCAGATATTCTAATAAAAATATTTTTATAATAATGTAAGTTTGCATTCTTTGACAGCCAATAACATACAAATCACAACAACTAGCAGTTTTTTTCAAGGATGTTTTTTTCAATCGAAAACTAACATATCTTATCAAACAGTTGAGTATAATGTTCTTGTAGGATCCCATAGACATTTGTTATACAACAAGGCCTTAAATAAAGAGCTTATACAGTTATTGGGCTTTCAATGACTGTACACTTTAATTAATACATACAAATATGTTTTTTTTAATACCAGCATTGAGTACACCTCTTACTATTTACTATTATTTTGTTTGGGTTTTTATTTTGACGATCTTGATTCTATCAATTGGTCCAATCATGCAATGCAGGTTTGAAAGCTTTTCTATAACAATTCCGTCAGGAGTTTTTGAGTTGTGTGCGTTACGTATCCATCTCTTCACAGAAGATTGGGCTGCCCTATTTTTTGTTACCTGGCTAAAAAAAAAGAAAAAGAAAAAACGGGACACAGGTGGCAAAACTATGTGGTGACTATCTGGACATGGAGGGGGGGGGGGGGTGCAACCTACTACATTCTACCCCACATATACATATATTAATTCGCACAAAGATCAAATATTTTTACAATTTCTACCCCAAGATAGAACTGGAGGTCAGATGCAGCATGATTATTATTGCAAAAACAGATCAAACAGAGGTGACAAATGGTTACGTACAGGTTTGGCACATTTGTAACTTTATATTTGAAAAAGGTCTGGAGAACAGCCCTGATTTGTGGTAAAACTGGGAGATTTCTCAATAGGTTGAGTACTATGGCCGTCCGGTGCGATTTGGTTCGATTTTATTTATTTATTTAATGCATTTTTATAAAGCGCGGTCTTTACCCGAAGGTGTCAGAGCACTGTACAATAGAACCAGTTACGTTACATGAGAGAACTGTTACAAAAATGGAACAAAACAAAATAGCAGGCTATGGAATCAAAACAACGCAGGCAAAAGAATCACAATATCAAACACAGCAAGCACAGAATGTACAAACAAAAATGTAAATTATATATGACAAATTTACAATGACTAAAGAACTTCATGGCGAAAAATAGCAGGCCGTAGAATCAAAACAACGCAGGCAAAAGTGAGACCTGAAGTTGTCCCTTACATAACGAAACTTGTCGGGAACGAGACGTCCCAGGAACCCCGTGACATAACCCTGTTGCTGTCACGGAACCGGCAGCCCTTTGTTCGCGCTTGTGTGCCGGGCGGAGGCGGGCTATTATGTAATTAATAGATGCAGGCATGAGTTTACTCTCCATGAATATTTCCAGCCAAAGGTGCTTACTCTCTAGCCTCGGACGGGGATTGGCTGGCATTGGGCGGCATGTGAGCAGCTTCGAGCGCGTGGTGCCCGCCCCTGTTCTGGGCCCTTCCCAGCGCGCACGTGCCCGGCAGGCCTTGGGAAGAGGCAGCTGCCATAGACGGCCGCGCCTTGGACCTGCTCGGCTTCAGCACACAGGACAGCGTCCAATGACACAGCGCCTACTCCGCAGCCGCCGCACATGTTTCTAGGCGCATCTCATGTGGCTTTTCCCACCACGTGCTGCAACTTTTATAACTATAGCAAACTCCGGCTGGATTTACATTTCAAGCATCGCCTAGATCGCCATAATCATTGTGTAAGCACAATAAAAGAGCACTTTTTTTTGCTTAACCTGTACTCTCAAGAGTAACTCTGTTCATTATGCAACAGCGCCTGCATGCAGGGATGGGCGTGTACGGCTCCAGGCTTGTTATGCAAAATGAGAAACTACAAATAACTAGATGCGAAGTGCTGCTGGCTGAAGGAGTAAACATTAAAGGAGCCAGCAGGCCCTCCTTACAAAGTCACTGCATTGAGGGGCATAGCCAGTCACTGGAATAATGCAACAGGGGAGGGACAAATTATGCGGCAGAGTTCAGTAAATTATGCGGCAGGAAAAGGCAAATTAAGCAGCGTAATGCGACACGTTTTCTGATAGTATTACTTTATTTTGTCATTTTTACACTTTTTAAGACTGTCTTGGCATTGATTGCACACCTCATTTGTACCAGTTTTACAGCCAAATATAGCAATAAGCAACAGAAAGATGGCTAGTGAACCTTTGCAATGGGCCTTCAACTTTGCAGCAACAAGTGTCGCTGTGTTTTAGTAACTTTCAAACGTTTGATCTAGAAACAACTTTGTTTTTGTTTAAATATGCAGATTAAGCAGCAGATTTTGCAAAAAACATAGGGGCAGAATTACAAGAACTGACGGATCTCTGCATATCAGCAGAGATGCGTAAGTTAATTTGCATCACACAAAAAAAACCTTGAGCCACCATGGTTGCGTCACATTTACAATGTGGCGCACCGTGGCGCAAGGATTGACAGATGCGCGACGCATCTACTAGCATAAAGGCAGCGCATTGCTGGAGTCGTGTTGCAAACACGAAGCAACTCCAGCAATGCTTCGGAACGCCTATTTCTATTATGCTGTGTCACTCCTTACGCCTGCTTCAAGCAGGCGCAACGTTTTGACGCAGTGGCATTGTAAAAGTGACTCAGTGAAATCTTGTAGATTTCACTGCATCAGTTTTACCTGGCTTTCTTACGTCAGAACGCCCACCCTGCATACATTATACCTGATGCAGGTATAATGTAGCGCATGGCTTTACAATGTGACACATCTTCCTAGATGCGTCACGTTGTAAATATGTCGCAACGTGGTGCATTCTTTACGACGACGCTGAGTCACAGTAGTGACGCAGCGGCGGTGTAAAGTTGTCTCAAGGGGCTTGTAAATCTGCCCCCCACAGGCCGCACCATCACATAATTCAAGAGGTCCTTTGCATAGCTATCATTGGTGGCAGGAAAGGACCCCAGAGGAGGAGGGGGGCACTGCACCCAAAATATTCTTTTCTTTCACCAACTAAGCAGGGATCAGGCTCATTTTCAATGCACGCATTAGGGATTGCAGTACCCTTGCTTTGCCACTGGCTTTATTGACCATTTTGATGGCATTAAAAAGCTATAGCTTGGCCACCACGGGCACTGGAATGATGTGATTCAGTCACCACAGTGTTTTGTGTGTTGCTATGGATTCACTGCACTTGCCATCCTCTATCTGCTGCATAATTTGCAGATTGTAATAAAAAAATAGAAAACCTATTTCTAGCCGCGAAGCTCAAAAGTTACTTTAACAAAAACTGCAAACCACAGCGGCAGGCAGTAGCAGATCGTTTGCAAATGTTAAGTTGTCCACACTATTTCCTGACTGCTGTATTAAGGTGTTGACCTGGTGCCCTGTCCTAAGATTCGTTTATGTTTATGGTTCTGACCAGGCATAGGTTGGAGGGAGAGGTTGTCAAGACATCTGCTGGGGCGGCCTTTGTTACAAAACTCCCCCATAGAACTGTCATTAGTATATGTCTATAAGTGGTGATAGCAGGCAGTCAGTGGGCTAAATTAGAGTTCTCTGGTGGCGAGCTGCTTGGGGCAAATTTCTTCAGTTATTCCATACCTGTTCAGATGGTGATGAGTAGGTTTTTGCTGTGACTGGTACAGTACTGGGTAATAGGCAATGGCCTGTAGTGGTTCTGTCTTATGTCAGTGTGAGAGGCCTAAGCATTATAAGGCAATTAATAATATACCCAGCCAGAGGTTTTAATTCCGATGGCGGAATTGGCGGAGTTTTAGTAATTTCACGTTACTTTTGTAAAGCGGAATTACTTGATTGATTAAATTCCGCCACTCTGCCAGCAGAATTAAAGTATGCAGTGGTTTCTAAAGTTTAAAAACCACTGCACACTTTTTGGCACCCTTGAATACTCTTCAGTAATTAACTTTTAATCATTGCGTAGTATTGTAAGGGCTATGAGGGATATATGCAGTGTTTCTGAAATTTAGAAACAACTGCATATCCCACTTGCTGGCGCCCTTCATACTCTGCAATTATTAAAAGTTTTAATCCCTCTAGAGTATGTAAGGGGTGGGCGCCGAGTTATTTGCGGTGATTTCTAAACTTTAGAAACTGTTGCATACAACTCTGTATGTTGGGCTGCATTATTTTCATAATGCAAAATGCCACTCACATGTTTTTTTTGATGCAAGGGTGCATTTAGAGCTATGAAAATAGTTCCAAATGCACACGTCGCCACGCAGCGGAATTCCGCGGAAGTTTAATGTAATTCTGCGTGATTCTGCAGAACGAAACTCCACCAATTCCGCCCATCCTTAATTAATACGCTGCCAGTTTGAACCACAGTCGGCAGTAATGCATGTCATAGATTGACAGTTCCAATAGTTCCAGAATACCAGATTTCATCAATTGGACATCCCCAAGAACCCTGGATAAAAAAGGTAATAAAAAACATGTCAGCCTCTTGGTTGGGCTACAGGGTAATTCGGGCTCTAAGTCAGGTGAACCAAGAGTAATGGTGTTTCTTTTGGAGGCCCAACCATGTCCTCGATCCTTACATGATTCACTTCTTCATGAATGCGTCTTAGACTCAGCTCAAGCCTGCTGGGCTACTAGATGTTGCGACCATGGCGTTGGTTTTTCCACTTGAGCCGTCCTCAATAGACTTCAGTCCAAGCATGTCACATGTTTTTGCAGGCCGGGGTAGGCACCTGATGCCATCTACTAGTATTAACCATGTTTGACACCTCATCATTAATAAACAGGGTAGGCTTGCTTTGAAATCTATAAATAAATATTGCAGCAACAGTGTGGGGCACTGAGAAGGTGCTCAGTCTGAGAAATAAGGGTACACGGATCTCCTTTTTAATGGTCCGGCTTCAGTCAGTTGGCTATGCATTGGACTTCTTTCAAGGCCCAGATGGATACACTAAACTGGCTCTGGAGAGGTAATTCACATCAGATTAAGGAGCCACTGGCGAGGATGCAGGGCCAGGTGAGGATTGTGCAAGGATCAAAATCCATAACTATAACCCATTGGTACACAGCATCGCATCCAAAGCCTTTCCACCTTAGGGGTCAGATGCAGATACCAAATGGTCAAATTGGTTTGTATTCCTGGAGAGACAGGTCTGATTCCCTGAGCAAGATCTGTCCTTTTTGTCAGCAATTCTGAGATGAGGACAAAGGAGAAGGCCAGTATGTATATTTGTAAAAGCATGCGTTGTGCAAATATCTTTTGACCTTTAGCACTGCTCTTGCCTCGCAGGACATGCGCCTGGACACTCCAAGTCTTCTAGACGGTCTTCATGGTGATGAACGAGGAAGCAACAGGAGTGGTTCTCCAGCCACAAACGTAACATGGAGGTGAAGCTCCACCGCGGATTCACTAACTATGCCCTTGTGGATGACACCACCCAACCAGCACATGGATGAAAAGACGTGAACAGAGGAACTCCACATGCAACGTATCATCCCGCCCACAGCCACACGGGGACCTCGACTCATTTTTAGAGCATTTGCAGGTCCTCCCTGAGATGTGCAGGTTAAAAGGCCTTGAGCTATGAAATCAGCCTCTGCCAGTTGTAAATTCCTCCACAGGCTGATAACTCACCTTTTACTATGGCTGGGGGCACACTTTGTGTGACCGACCCAATACGGCAGAGTCTAATGCTCTGTGGACTGAGCAGCAAAAATATGGAGCTCGCTCAGTGGACTTGCACATTGTTGAATTTATTGATGGAAAAGTAACATCTCGGGTGAAAAAAGGTTGCACAGAAGCTAGGCTATGCTGCACTTCATACAGTCTGAGGACTTTTTCCCCTGCATGGTGATTTCGTGTCCCTTTGGGGTTAGGATTGCATGTGTGTTCAGTGTATGTGACAGGCTTGTCACAGAATTGCAGTGGCTACATCCGGTGCCTTGAAAATATCTATATCTCGTATGTGTTGTAATGGCTGGGTTGTAGTTTTTTTTATCAATTTGCAATATCTAGGTGGTATAGTTTGTGTCTCTCGGTACTGCCCGCTTTGCCGAGTTAGGTGTCTGCGAGTGTGCCGCTACATTCTCCCTATCATGTGCAGGACAGATGTGTATCCTTCTGCCATTCTCTTGAGTGTGTAAACGGTATGCTCCCCATAGCCTATTATCCATATGCAGGGCACAAGTCCTGAAAAAAGAAGTGGGGGGTACGCTAACGTCACGACAGGAAGTGACGTCACGAAAGGTGACTTACACCATCAGACTCATTGCCTCCCCTCGCTCACCCCTTAGATGCGATTGCATCAGAAAAGCCAGCACGTGAGCAGCATTCTGAATGAGCCCCGAACTCGACCCAGAGAGGCCAAAGAGTGTATGTGTGGCTCCATTTGCTCCAGTAATCGAGCTCCTGGAAAAATATGGGGGGGGACGCTGTCCACCCGCGTGGTACTCCGACTCGAGCTATGTTCATATGTAAAGCGTATATGTGTTTTTCTTGTGCATGTCCTCAATCTAAAATGTGTGAACATCCTACACCTACCTTAGGGTCACTGTGTAAGTCTTTGTCACTACAACATAATATTTCTAGTCCTGGGATTTCCTTTTACAAGCCACTAAGTTTGGGAGTAATAGTCCAATGGGCTCAATTCAACTAAGTGCAGACAACAAGTCCCAGAAGGCTTTAATGTTATACATGAAAGTGTGGCATGGAATTATATGGTAACCCAAACAAACCTATGCAGATTCATTTTCTTGCCAATGTACACAGAGGCTTCCTTGTCCTAGAAATTGAGTCATGGGAGGTTGCCCCAAATCTTTGGACTGCAGTGATTGTTTGCCAATTCTAAAAACAATTCTTAAAAGCCACTTTTTTTTGTTCCATTTCCAGCTATGATATCGAGACACACTTCAGGCAAATGAGTGTACGTAGCAAGGAGACGTGTTTATAGTGGTCATACAGCGCTTACCATGCATATTGTGCTGTGTCATTTCAAACCTTATTTTATACATTTTATTGAAGAAATTGTGTCTGTTTTTTAATTCGTGCCTGTTGTTGTTGTGCACATGGGTGCTCATGTACACTTTAGTGTGACTGTCTAGTTCTTTTGTGTATGAGTCCCTCTTTATGTACAGTCTGTGTACTTAGCACCTCAACTGCGACTTGCTGTTAGGCAGGTTTTTCTCTACGCAGGAGTTTTTGCTCCTGTGTTTTTCTGTGTAATTTTTGTGTTTTTTTAGGTTGAGCCTGTGACAGTGCATGCACTACATGCACTTCCACTTGTGAAATGCATTGTTCACAATAAAAGCCTTGGAGACAATCCATTGCTTATCATTTGTTGGCTTGCATGTCACCTTTCTTTGCTGCCTCCTAATTGGCCATAGAATGCAAAGCGTCACTTCCGTTCCTTTCTGTGGAGCATGGACCAAGCACAGATTGATTCAATGTAACTATTGCCCATCCGCTGCTCACCATGTGATTAACATACTATTTCTTCTATCCCCTTCAACCGATCATGTATGTGTTGCTCCCCCCCATTGTTGCTACTTCCACCTTCCACCCCAAAGCCCCCTCACTTTTTTAAAAGTTATATTACACAGCAGCCTGCGCTGCCATGCAATATGTTAAAAAAAAAAAAGCACGGGCATTGGAATAGAAATGTTTAACCGAATTCTTTATGCATTACATGTCTTAAGTTAGCATTTGCAGCACCATTTTGTATTCAGCCGCCATTTTGAGCCATAATCGCAAATAACGTTTGTCTCACCTTTTCTGCTTCAGCAGAAAGCAGCTGTGGTATTTTCTCTTGTATTTCTCCAAGGTTATGAATGGACTGTTTTTTATCATCACATACCTTTCTCACTACATAGGCCTGCTCTCACCCTAGAGCCGCAGGCAGAGTAACCTTGATGCTGAGATAGCATGCACCCGATCCCAAGATTGCAACCCTCCCTTCTGTAACCCCTTTGTTCACCAGCTCCCAACTGGAAATTTCCAGTCTGGGTGTGTCTTTAGTGATTCTGAAGATGTATATTATGTGTTATCATGTTAGCGGGGGTCAGTACCTCTGCAGCAATCTAAGGAGGGTGATAGACCGGACTCCACTCAAGTGTACTTCTAATAAATATCTTTGGTTTGTATTCTCTACTATCTGACCGACTCTTCATTCGTGAGGAAGACAGAGAGGTGGTCACAAGTGACCCTGGTGGCCCTAATCGGGTCACTTCTTTCAGGGATACAACACGATGGAGGCACAGGTGAAGAGGGTGAGAGCAGCAACAACGGGAGAGGGGAAAAGCAACATGAGGGAAGTGCAGTGGAGGAGGGTGGCAGCCCTAGATGGGAGTAGCAACATGGAGAAAGGATGAGCGAAAGAGAAAAGATGAAATAGTACCTCAATCACAGCACCAGCAGTGGACGGGCACTAATTAAGTTGAATCAATCTGTGCTTGGTGCTCTGTCCACAAATAGGAATGGAAGTGACGCTTGGCATACGCTGGCCAAGTAGGTGGCAGCAAAAAGAGTTACACAGAAGCCAGCAATTGATAAGCAATGGGCGGGCTACAAGCCCTTTATTGTAAATACTACTACTCACAAGCAAAAGCATATGCAACGCATGCAGGGCTGCATGCTCAACCTAAAGCGCTAGGACACAGTCAATGCAGGCTAAATCACAGCGCTTTTCCTTCTTGACTCCAAGCCATGCTGTACTGCAGCTCGCACTGCTGTGCAGCATCTAAAAAAAGATTGAAGAAGCCAACAGATCTCACATATGCAAGACCTATTGGCTCTGTGTAGGAAGCTGGCTCTGTATATGCCATCACCACTAAGTGTTAATACAGTGCACAGAATCCAGGGGTTCCCCAAAAGTGTACAGGGCTCAACGTAACACCCAAAGTGCTCTATTAGTGGTAGTGTGGGTGAGCAGCCTTAGGCCTAACACAGAGGAGTAGACATTTATAGCACAACAGTGATCAATAATGGACGCACAACTCAAGGAGATCCAGACCAATTTTTGAAAATTATACTTTGTTTGCACTTTTTTTTTAAACCAAGATCTTCACAATAAGGCAAGTACGTTTTTAAATAGAAATACTTTTCACTTTGAAAAATCGACAATTAAAAACGTTTGAGAACAGTTCAATGTTATCCAATGGGGAAAACAATATTGTGGTTAGACAGGTAAGTAGGGCACTTACAATCCCAGTCTTTGAGACCAAATGTCAGCATGGGGAAAGGGTCAGGTTAGTACCAAAACTGCACCACCAGGGACGGCCATGTGCAGAGGTCGAAATCGGAGTTTGGCCCAATGCTTTTCAATGGTGACTGGGGATGCCTGGAGCCACACTGCTTGCAGATAAGTAGGTTTGTTGCAGGGGCCAAGTTTTGGGGTTAGATTAAGCACAGGGCGGAGCAAAAAAGCAGCAACAAACATACACCACCAGTGGCACAGGGGTGGCAGGGTGCAATTTCGACATTGTGCACCCAATGCTTTTCAATGGGGATTCTTCTCTAGGCAAACAGGCTGCAGGCGTGGCACCGGGAGTTGCAGGAGGGAGACCAACAACAGCAGAGGTAAGTAGAGATGTAGGGGATCGAAGGGGCACTGTCGGTTCAGCTCACCAAAGCCCAGGGGCTTCGGTGTAGGGGTGACTTTCGATGTCGGAGTCTTCTTACCCAAGCCAGTCACGGTCGGGGGAGCCTCTGGACTCACACTGCAGGTGCCGCCGTGGAGATAAGGAGAGGTCAACCAATACTGGACACAAGGTCAGGATCACTGGGGAAATTTCACTGCACAGGTGAGCCGCTCACCTGTGGGCATCAGGTGCAGAGTGGGCAGGGATAGCGGTTCCAGCTGGAACCGGAAATGAAATGAAATGAAATGAAAAATAAATTTCTAAAGCGCACTGCGGCCAAGCGGCTTCCTGGCGCTAAGGAGCACATCAGTAACTACAGAGGGTCCCAAGGGGATTAGCCGGGGAATGCCTGAAGAAAAAGAAAAGTTTTGAGGGCTTTACGAAAGTGGGAGAAAATAGGGATAGAGCGAATGGAAAGAGGGAGATTGTTCCAAATCTGGGGGGCCCGCACAGAGAATCGGGTGCCCCCGGTGAGGGATTTGCGGAAGCGGGGGACGTGAAGAAGAGAAAGAGAGGAAGAGCGGAGAGAACGGCTGGGGGCGTGAGAAGAGATTAGAGAGTTAATGAAAAGCGGGGCAGAGCGAGCGTGCGCCCGGAAGGCCAAGCAAGCTAGTTTGAACTGAGACCTGAAGTGAACCGGGAGCCAATGGAGGGTTTTGAGGGCCGGGGTGATGTGGGAGGATTTGGGAAGACGAAGGATAAGGCGGGCCGCCTGGTTTTGGATGGCCTGGAGACGGCGAGTTTCGTAGGCAGGAATACCTACGTACAAGCCGTTTCCATAATCCAGGCGGGATGTAATGAGGGCCGTAATAATGGTTTTGAGAGCGTCAACTGAAAAGAACCGGGAGATCTTACGAATTAGACGGAGGGAGGAAAAGCAAGAGGACACAACGGAACTGATTTGGGCATGCATGGACAGATCATTCCTGATCTTGATGCCCAAGGTCCGGACAGAGGAGACTGGGGAGGGGGGAGGGCCAAAAGAAAGGGGCCAGTGAGCTGAGGACCAGGGATTAGACGAGCCACCAGTGAGGACGAGCTCTGTCTTGTCGGGATTGAGCTTCAAATGATTGAAGCTCATCCACTGGGAAATGAATGTGAATTTAAATTGAATTTAAAAACATTTGTATAGCGCACTTCTACCACGCGGTTTCTTGGCGCTTTTGGATTGTGAGGAGACAGACAGGAGCGGAGGGGGTTTAGGCATTATAGGCTCGGGAGAAGAGCAGAGTTTTAAGACCTTTCCGGAACTCGATGTAGGAGGGTGTCATACGGAGTTCCGTCGGGAGGGAGTTCCAGAACGCTGGGGCAAGCACTGCAAATTTTGTTCCGCCCGCCACAAGAGTGGAACAAAACTTAGGGAGAGAGTCAGCTGGGGATGAAAGATCAAAGACGAGTTGGAGGTCATCTGCGTAATTATACACAGAGACCCCCAGCTCGAGAAGAGAGGAGATGAGGGGGCGGATGTAAAGGTTGAAGAGAAGGGGGGAAAGGGAAGAACCTTGAGGGACCCCACAGGTGACCGGAAGAGGGAGAGCAGAAAAGTCAGAGAGGTGAACTGCCTGTGATCTGCCTTGAAGGAAGGACGCGATCCAGGAGAAGGCAGTGCCTTGGATGCCCGCTGCGCTGACACGGTCGAGAAGGATGGCATGATCGACCGTGTCAAACGCAGCGGACAAATCCAAAAGGACCAAGGCCTGGGGGAGGTTCCTGTCGGCCTTCCCCTTAAGTTCATCCAGGACCGCGAGGACCACACCCTCGGTGGAGTGACCGGGACGAAAGCCCGCCTGGTGGGAGGCCAAGAGATGGTTCTCCTCAATGTAGGTGGAAAGGCAGGATGTCACGTAGCTTTCGAGAATCTTCCCTAGGTAGGGGAGAAGGGAAATCGGCCTGAAATTAGATGGAAGAGAGGGGTCCAGGCCGGCTTTTTTCAAGATAGGAAAAACAATAGCAGATTTAAAGGAAGAAGGAACACAACCCGAGGCCAAGGAAGTGTTGAGAAAAGTAAGGGGGGGATGGGACAGCTAGTGTAGAGAGTTCTGAGGATCCGTGCGGGAGCACAGTCCGCAGGGGAGCCGGACTTGACCTTGACAAGCAGGTCGAGGAAGAGCTCAGATGAAATTGGTTCGAAATGATGGAGCTCTTGAAGTCGGTTTCTTCTGGACAGGTCCGCTGTCCACGGGAGATTGGAATCTTTTTTGGAAGGCAGCAGTCCTCCCAGGGTTTTCAGAGGTCGCTGGCTGCAAGACAGGTCGCAGGTTCACAGAAGCTGGAAACAGGCCGGTAGGGCTGGGACCAAGGCAGTCATTGTCTTCTGTTTTTTTCTGCAGAGTTGTATTCTTGCTTGTTAGGCCATTGTAGATCTAGTTTCTAGGTCTGGTGGACCACCTAAATACTACATTTAGCAGTGTGTTTAAGGGCGTAGAAGGTAGGGCCAATTGGCACCTTATTGGGGGTAACAACACCCTCTATTATGCCACCCTCCATTGGGAGGGGAAAGACCTAGCCCTGATTTGAGGGATCTCCCCATCTTTAAGATGGCGGGCCTGAAAGATGGGCTTCACCTGCATCCCCCACATTAGGGGTGGAGTTGGCAGAGGTGGGCACATCTCCTATTCTCCTGAGTTTTCCTGCTGGTTTTTCCATCCAAAGTGGGGGTGTAAATCAGGTGCTGTCATCTGCTGCTAGCAGCAGAGGCAAGGGGTTGCCTTACAAAGGTGGCAGGCCTTTGAAGCTTCCTTTTTTTAGCACTGACTCATCCTGGCCCAGGATGTGCATTGTTTCTGTTCCCAGAAAGCACAGGCTCTCTACCCAGAGGTCCAGAAACATGCCTGGGGGTGGCTGGTTGGCTGACTGCAGCCGGTCAGAGACCACACCAGTGTCTGTAGGTTTTCAGGTGGCATCTCTAAGGTGCCCTCTGAGTACGTTTTAATACATTTCACCCTGGCATCAGAGTGGATTTATTACAAAGAGTTGTTTGGTACCAAACGCTCCTGGGTTCAGTGAAGCCTCTCTGGTGCTGTGAAACTCAAGTTGTCAAGTTCCCAACCCATGTACTCTCTATGGCTTCCCTGGCACTTACAATACTAAGGAATAGACACTAATAGTGTAGGGGCATATCTACTTATGCAGATATGCCCATACCTGGGATAAAGTGCACCCTGCCTTAGGTCTGGTAAGGCAGCTAGAGGGATGATTTACATATATCTCAGGCAGTACTAGGCGGCTTAGCACACAGGCAATGTGCTATGTCGACGTAGTCATTTTTTCACCTCACAGGTGTATGCCAGCTGCAGGGGCAGTGGCATGGTCCTAGTGAGGGTGTCCCAGGGGACCCTCTTCAGCCTCCAAGTCCTAAGTACCCAGGGTACCACTTACTAGGAACTTATGGGGAGGCAGAAGTTCTAATTGTGGACATGTTTTCGGGAAACAATACTGGTCCTGGGAACCTAGACTGCAGGGAATCAGCACTCTACAATCAAAGATGCATCAAACGCCAGGCAAAAAGTAGGGGAGTACTGCAACATAACCCCATTTTCTCACACTCTGTCAATGCTTCTTAATTTTGTGAGCCCTTGGGATCTGGCTTATCGGTTCCTACTGTGCATGTGTCTTCAGAATTGTGCGTAGAGTTGTGTGCTTCTTTGTGGCACTTTAGTGTCATTCCTTATTAAGTACCAGAAGAATACTTTTGTATTTGGGGCTTTGCGTAACCCTAGCATGTGCTCTTATGTAGGTTTATATCACGCACACTTTGTGTTTGCATGCTGGATGTCTCTTAGCGTTCTCTAGTGGCGTACTAGAAGTGTGTGGCGTCTCTAAGGTGCTTCAATCTTAAATGCTGCAACTCTGTTCATCGTTTCTATTTCTGGTTATACTGTGCATAGTTGTTTGTTTCCTTCGAGGTCTGTATCTTATGTTCCTGCCGTACAAGTAAGTTTCCCTACAGTGTACACTATGTGACCTCAGTGTGTGGACTAACCCTGACAACGTATATCTGTGTACGCCCCAGGAGTGTAGATTCAGGGGGTGTTACGCTGCCGTATTACATTTATTTTATGATAAATTGTTGGGTGTAGGGGATTTCAGTCGGGTATGTTGAGGTGTCCATTGCATTTCACCAGAAATGTTTACACACAAACACACACACACTCCCTCTCTCTGTTTTGAGAGGCCTGAACGTTTTACAAAATACTATGTTTTCTCTCACTTAGCACCCCCGCCAATCCACACTCCTCTCCCTTTCCACTTCCCCTTAAGCCTGTATCATGCACCCTGCGTGTTGCATAATGTATTTTAACATTATATGCCAGCGTGACTGTTGGAAAATCTGAAGCTAACGCCCCCTGACCCAAATCTAACTGACCAAGCTAGGCCCCCAGTGCGCCCCCCCTCCCCCCCCAATAGACTACAGTACCCGAGATTTGTTTTTAACAAAATGTGGGTCCCTGACACTTTCTCTCTGGGACGCATGCCCCAGCGGATTTGACTGCTCACAGCATGCTACACATATGACTGTCGTGTTATGTCATATGGAGTATGTGGTTCAACAAACACAACACTGGTTATGTAGAACTCAGCCTATACATGCTGTTTCGATTGAAATGTCTGACAGGGGCATGTTAACATAACTTGTACTGACTACTGCCGTTGGTTGGGCGGGTATGTTCATTGCAAGTTCGCAAGCGAGAAGTATTTTTTCATCAAAGGATTAAACAGAATGAGCCTCGGGTCAGCCGAATGTCCGTGTAAACTGCCCGTCTAGTCTTCCAGCTCAGCCTTTCATCATTCTGATGGGGTCGCAGGAGTTTATCCATTTGTATCTCTTCCTTGAGTGACTTTACAACTTGTACATTTGCAATTTTTTTCCCGTTTGTATCATTTATGTAACTCATGTAATCCTAAATCCTTATGTATCGCAACTGGTTCTTTTGTAAAGCGCTCCGACACCTTCGGGTAATGTTCGCGCTATAGAAAATCGCATTAAATAAATAAATAAATCAAACATACATTCACAGCGCCACCAAGCGGCGAGGCAGCAGCAGGTCCCGGGCGCCCTCCCCCCATCCCTGCCAGCGCACGCTGCTGCCCCGGGGATGGCACTCCGTGTGATCAGCCTCCCTTCCCCGTGTGTGTGTGTGCGTGAGTGCGTGTGGGACGGGGGCGGCGCCTGCCTCCCGGCCAGCCAATGGCAGGCCTCTGGCAGCCAGACACGCGGATCTCCCCCCACGCCCTGCAGCATTGGCCAACACGTGCGGCTCATGTGACCGAGGCGGCGGTGGGGTCACTGGGCTCCAGACGTGCCTGCAGTCACAGGGCAGGACACGTCGCGCCCGCGCCCTGCCGCACACTCCTCCCCGCCGCCCCCTGCCTTTTAACCAAGCCTCCGCCGCTGCCTGGCTCCTCATTCACAGGCTGAGGTGTGGAGTGGCAAGTAGCTGGGCACGGAGAGCCGCGGCTGCATACAGTGGGCACGGAGCGCGGACACACGGGAAAGGAAGTGTGCACCCAGCTGCGGGCACACAGGCTATTCAGACACAAGCTCGGAAGTGGGCAACCCACAGTGGACACACTAAGCTCGGAAGTGGGCACTGAGGTGTGGGCATACAGACCTTGCAGCGGACACAGAGACTTGACACTGGAATTATCTGCCAGCGCGCTGGCAAACTACCAGCCGGGCACCACCAACCGGGCATCTCTGCCACCCTTGTTTTCTGGACCTTTGGGACTGTCGTGGGCACCTGGCGCTCTGCACCCGCGCCAACTCCTCGAAGGAAGCTTGGACGCCCAGTCCAGCCGGAAAGTTTCGGGTGCCATGGAGAGGATGACCGCTGGTCAGCCGTCACCAGCCTGCCTGGCCAAGCTGTCAAGCCCGACGCTGGAGAAGAGCAGCCCCGTGCCAGGGTAGGTTTCCACTGCGGAGACACCCCCTACCACCCCACGGGTGCAAACAATGCAGGTGTTCTTGGTGACAACCCCTCGACACCCTCCCACCCCTCTTTTTAATTCTGATATTTTCAGAATGCTTATTTTGCTGTTTTTTTCCCGTTGCACCCCGATTGTGCCCGTCTCATCTGTGTTTACTCTTTTTTTCAGAATGGATTTTGCGCATATGTATCAGCTCTATAAACCCCGGAGAGCGCTGAAAAGGAGCGAGGACAGCAAGGTAAGAAGAACAAGAGGCATTTTACTAGTGCCGCAGCTCAAGCGCCTTGAGGCAGTTCAGCTCGCAGTGCGCTAGATGAAAAGTGAACTATGTAGTGTTGCATTTTGTGCTGTACTGTGCTGTCACGCCACTGGTTGATAATACTGCTGTTAGAAAATAACCACACACCCGCCCCCTGAAAGTCTGGATAGCCAGACTCCCCATATATCCGCACTTCTTTAACACTGCCGTAGACTTGTGGTTTATGGGTGATTGCTGTTGTATACGGCCATTGTTACATCTGGATAGTGAGTGGCACGTTCGGCAGGTGATGGAACTGGAGAACGGGCTGATAGCGCTCTTTGCCCAAGATCACACATTTCGCACACATTTAGAAACCCCTCGTTCATACCCAGAGCTCCTGGTCACGGAGTCTGCAAGTTGCCACTAGGACACACCTCTGAGGGCCGCTTGTCCCAATATTATAATATAGTTATCAAGGTCCAGCCGCTTGCAGTCTACTTACCTCTGGGGCAAATGGGGGTGCAAACGGTTAATACTTCTTAGTACAGGTCTCCATTTATTCACAACCTTCGATTAAGAAGCGCTTTGAAGTGGAATAGAGCTTTTTTAATGAAAAACGTCAAATCAAAATAATAGTTTTTCATGAAATATTATTAATATTAAACAACATGGGTTACAGAGACGAAAACACAGTTTTAGTTAAAAAAAAAAGGTGTTGTTGCGTGGGTACTTCCCCTTGGCGATCAACTGTTTGTGGTTGCTCGATTCCAAACCCGCACGCGCCCTTCCTCGGGCACATTGTTGTGTATATTACCCCAGTTGTGTCTGCAGGTGGGTGTCTGCCCTCTACGGGCGACTCCCGTATGCGCCGGAGTGTTTGCACGTCACATGTGTGATTCCGAGGGGGTTCCTGTCTGCTCCACCTGTCCTCGAGTGCCCTGGTGTGTCTGTGTGATGACACGTTGTGGCAGTCTAGTGTATACGTTTTACGTGCATAAGCCCTCGCTGTATCTGCTCGGAATAGGCCGTGTCCTGTTTGCTGGCTGTTCTTGTGTGTGTACCACTGTGCAAATGTTTACGCACCTGTGTGGGTGTGTCACGGCCCCTGTCTGACTGTATACATGCATGTCTTGTCTGTGTGCACACTTCCTGCTGGGTGTGTAGTGCATGGATTTGATACCAAACGCTCATTACTGACATCCATCCGATCTCAGGGAATCCACGTGGCCCTAAATGCATTATTTATTTATTTGAAATGTATCACAAATGCAGAGTGTTTAATGGGCAAATAATTCGCGTTTATTAGCACGAGCGTGCGTGCAGCACAGTCTGCAGTGTTTACATTGCCCCAGACCCATTCCCTCTTCCCCTTGGCCCCGTAGGGCTCCGGTTTGGTACTGGCGAACTCTGGGGCAGACGTGAACCCTTAGTGCGGAGTACTGCTGCCGTGGTTTCTTGGCGCTTTGGGCACTAAGTGTGGCGGTGAAGGGGGGGGGGGGGTGTAATAGTGTATTTCGGAAGAAGCTGCATTCTTAGATTTTACCCCAGTGTATGGAGGGAGGATGTTTGGGGCATTTATGCCGGCTGTGACTGGGGTAGGTGACTATGGGACATCGGAATATGTGATATATGGGGTATTTGAACCTGGCGTGACTGGTGTACCATATATTGGGGTATTTAAACCAGCCAGGCGTGGTGTATGGAGAGAGAGAGATTGATGTTTAAACTCGCATGTATTATGTCCTGATGGTCAGCTCTCAGACCTCTGTAGCGCTGCCTGCAGCCAGCCTCTAAGCGCGCTCTCCTTCCGCCCACAGGACACCTACAAGCTGCCGCACCGCCTGATCGAGAAGAAGAGGCGGGACCGGATTAACGAGTGCATCGCTCAGCTGAAGGACCTCCTGCCGGAGCACCTGAAGCTCACGGTAAGCGCCTCGAGGAGAGGGCGGGGCACACCTAGCGCTTCGTGCGTCTCTTGTGAAATGTTCCGGAACAGCAAATGTGCGCAATGCGTTTGTAGCGAGGAACTGACCTGTGCCCTTTCTGACCCCAAATACCGCTCCCCTCAACCGTGTAACACTTCACAGGGTGGCGTGCGCCCCTTCCAAGCCTTTATTCAGGTGGAGGAAGTGCGAGGAGCCCGAAAGGCGCTTCAGTTTAACATGAACGCTTTAATGAAGTGCTCTGGTGTTAAATTGTGAATCTTGAAAATTAGTCCTTGGAACCGGGGCTCAGCTCAGCTAGACCTCATTGTGAGCACCCACGGGTGCTTCAGAGGCTAGAGTCCTTACCTGGGATCGCGCAGGAAGAAAAATGCATAATCCCGAGTTTTAGGAACCACGTGAAAAAGCACTTTAACTTTCTACACCTGATTAAGCACCTCTTGATTGTGCGTGAATCGCCCACAGACAGGGCCTAGCAATTGCAGACAGCGTGAGCCTGGAGATGCGCGTAGGGGCACAGCTCCCCCTGGTGGCTTACTTTAGCAGTGCTGCACCTGCATTGGCCATGCCACTGAGGACTGTTTTTTGTTTTTTTTTTGCATATTTTATATAGCGCGAACTCGACCCGAAGGTATTGGAGCGCTTTACATGAGCACCGTATTTACATTACACATTCAGGCATGGGGAGATTAGGGGCCAGATGTAGGTGGCCGTTTGAGGCCATTTACCGAGCGGTAACGGTCGATTTTGGCCATTACCGATCGGTAAAAGGGTGACAGGTATGTAGGGGGCATTATTTTACTGAATCGGTAAAATAAAAAATCGGTAATTTTACCGATTCTGAGGCACCCAGATGTAGGTGGGACTCTTCAGAGTCCCAGAGGCCTTACAGAATCAGTATTTTACCATAAAATTCAATTTGATGGTAAAATACCGATTCCGGTGTGCATGCACATGTGTGCATGCACACCTATGCCATGTGACAGGCAGACCTGCCCTTAGGGCATGTATGCCTGCCACATGGCACCCGAGCCTGTTTTGGGGGTGCCAGAGGGTGTAAAAGTGACACCCCCTGCACCCTTGTGAAAATCGGTATTTAATGGGCATTACCGATTCGGTATTTACCGAATCTGTAAATATCGAATTCTTCCAATTTGGTATTCCAGCACATCTGGAATACCTACATATCCACCCCTTAGATTTACCGATTTTTAATTAACGAATCGGTAAAATTCGGTAATTAAAAATCAATAAATCTATTTTACCTACATCTGGCCCTAAGTGATTTGCCAAGAATCACAGGATGTGGACGCGACCTCGAGACTCGAACCCTGGTTTCTCACCAATCCATGAAAAAGATACATAGTTACGAGTACAACGGTGACATAGGCTGCGAGTAGAGAATGTATCTAGGGTAGAAACACAAGAATCATATATTTATGCAGAAGTTGTATCAATTGCGGCTCGAGAGCTTAGTTTTTTTTAGTTATGTGAGCAACGACTAGCACTTGAGTGCCATTACCTAGTATGTACTCGCCATTCTAATTTATATATCAGTTTGCAGATTATTTCAGTTGTTTCCAATATTTACGGGACATTTGTAGTATCTAGTTCATGGAGATTTGGGGTTAAATATAATCTTGAAGTTGGTGCATGCTAGAAACTTCCCTAGCATCGTACATAGTCACGAGTTTGTGCTCGAGAGCGGCAGGCAAGGGACCTGGCTCAATTTAACAGGACTATAATAAAAGATTTTAAGATTAAAAACATCCACATAAAGCTTTAGTCTGTTTGTCTTCTATTTTTTTTTTAGCAAAAGAATAACCTGCTTTTGTTTTCGTCATTATTATTAAACATAGTTACGTTGTCATAAAACAGCAGTCAGATGGATGTAAAAGAGGAACAGTTTCTACCCTTTAAGTATATGATCCCTCTGCTTTACTGTGCATATAGCGCGGCCTTGGGCGCGAGCCAGACAGGGTATTTTTAGCCATGGTCGGGACTTTCTCTGACTAATTAGCAGCGCGAGGTCCTCGACAGCCAGACAGTAGCAGCCAGAAGAACGTGTGCACGCGCCATGTTTCTGGTGCAGGCCATCCAATTATAGCGCTGTGAGGACCAGGAAGTCGCCGAGTTCTGTTCAACCAGGCTGAGCTGTAGATGCGGACATGGGGGTAGCGCCTGGGCCTCGTTGATTGTTGTATCTGTATGACATGCTTTACACAGTGGTATTTGACTCACGCTACAGGGCTGTATACTATGGACAAGGTTTGTGACCAGCGCCATCTTGTTTTTTTCAGACTCTGGGTCACCTGGAGAAGGCTGTCGTCTTGGAACTGACCTTGAAGCACGTGAAAGCTCTGACCATCCTCACGGAGCAGCAGCAGCAAAAGATCATCAGTTTACAGAGCAACGGGGCACAAGCCGGTGAGTGTCCGCAGGAAGCGAGGGTACCATCGAGGGGAGCTAAGGGGTGGGCTGGGGTAGGTGCTGGGCAGTTAAGGATGAGCATCAGCACTCTGTGTCCTCCTATTCTGAGGATAAGGGTGGTAGAGGCAATCCGTGGACCAGCACTGGTGTCCACTGTGTCCTACTTTCCTGGGGATGGGATGGGGCTTGCATCCCTGGGATGGTACTGGGACCAGTCCTGGATCACCGTGTAGGTGTTAATGGGAGGATGGAGAGCTAAGAAGGCGTCCCACCAATACCCTGCCTCCTTAGCCCCGGGACGCTGCTACCGCAGACCCATGTGGACCTCTAGGCGAAGCTGAACATGAATCCTGCACAAGGTCCGCTCCAAGCTTCTGCCAGAGCTTTGCACCCCACTGAGACAGCAGGTGCCATGGACTCCATAAAGTCAGTGCAGGAGTGCCAGGGCTATCAGGAACAGCCTCTGCCACTGAGGGCAGGCATCCAGCAACAGTGGGTCGCACCAGAGAAGATGTTGCGATTAGGGTGTAGGTGTAGTAGCCAACCTCTGAAGAGAGCACACGTATGGCTAAGCGTGACCATCAGCTTGTTTGCTGTGGAGTCATCTTAACATTAGTTTCTAGATTAGCACCTGTGTGTTGCCAGAAATATTACAGCATTATCATAGAGATGTTCTGCCTTATTCAAGAACGTGTTATAATGCTCATACTCCTTTTTGTTTGCAGGTGACTTGGCCCCCGCGATGCCAGACTCCACGCAGGAAGTCTTCCGCTCAGGCTTCCAAGTTTGCGCGAAAGAGGTGCTGCAGTACCTGGCGGAGCAGGACAGTGAGGGCAACGATCTGGAGTCCTCGCAGCTGGTCGGCCACCTGCAGCGGGTGGCCACAGATGTTCTCCATGGAGGGGCAACCTGGCATGCACCCAAGGGTGCCAAGAGTGGAACCGATCAGAAGGAGAAACCTAGCTCCTTAGCTAAAGCTGCTGAGGGGCATGGCAAGAACTGCGTCCCAGTCATCCAGAGGACATATGCCCACTCCAACGGGGAGCAGAGTGGCAGCGACACAGACACAGACAGTGGGTATGGAGGGGAGGTGGAGAAGAGTGAGACTGCTGCCCAGCAGTACTATCAGAAGGAGTCTCCCCTGGCATACCAGGTACAAGAGCGGGTGCATCATATCAAGAAGGAATCTGAGGACGTTCCTGCCAAGCGGCCCAGAAAGGACACCTCCGACGATGCAGGGTCCCCGTTCAGCACAAGCGACCTGATGGCATCTCAGGGCTTCCTCGGCCCTAACCCTCACCAGCACCCACTCTGCCTGCCCTTCTATCTGCTTCCTCCCTCGACTGCAGCCTACCTGCCAATGCTGGAGAAATGCTGGTACCCCGGGTCCATGCCCATGTTGTATCCAGGGCTCTCCGCCTCCTCTGCAGCGCTCTCTGGGCTGATGGGCTCAGATAAGAACACCTCTTCTTTGCTGATGCCCCAAAGACTGCCTTCCCCAGGGTCTGGCCTGTCGCCCCTGGACTCGTCTGCTCTGATGCAAGCCCTGAAACAGCTTCCACCTCTGAATCTGGAGGCGAAGGACTAGCGCCCAGCCTGACACTGTCTGACTTTCATGTTCAGAATGTGACAGTTCTGAGTGTCTGGAAGAATGGAAAGTGGCAGTGCCCCCAGGGACTCTGACAGCTCCCCGGAGAGGAGATGGCCCAGTGATGAAGGACATATCCAGGGGTCACGATGGCAGGGTGCTTCAGAAGCCTGGACTTTGCACCACTCTGCTGTTGGTGTGAAATAGATCAAGATGTTTGTGCCAAGTAATGGTCCTAGGAGAGTTCTCGATAGGACCCTTGCACCACGGCAGATAAGACGTTTAGGTTCTGAGATGAGCAGGGTCCTCTGAGAGATGCTGTCTGAGACACACGCTTGTAAGGTGTAAATGGCACCTTAGCACTGGTTTTGAGAATGCCATGGGTACGCACGCCTGAGGACGCAAGCTTCATAGTAGTGGTCACTGTTAATCATGGTTCGGTGAGGCCCTGCAGAGCTTCCCTCACTGCACGTAGCTGTCGAATGGAGTAGAGAGTGAAACTCGTAGTGTTTACTGTTGCTGTAGGCAGGTGATGTGGAACGTAGGATCTGGCCGTTCCCCCGCCTGACACTCCCCCCTCCTCCCAATCACAGCCCCAGAGCCTATTTTGGGTCACTCTTTTTCCAATACGTTCAGGGTCTTTACTTTCTTAGAGCGAGCCGTCCAACGAACACTAGAGCCAATACCATAGGACGCTGCCTACCATGCTGCAGACGCAGAATGGACCCCTTCACCCCATGCCCACCTCCCCCCACACACAGAAACTTTCAAGTGCTGTCCAGAACTACCTTCACCACAGTGAAAGATGGCCATATCAAGTCACATACTCAAGTACAGCCCACAGTTGGCACCAAACACTCTTCGAGAGGGTGTCGTATCATTACTGTTGGACCACACTGACTGCGACGCATAGCTCCCACAGGGGTGGCATTCAGTAATGGCCTAGAGTAGTCGAATCCAAGCACGAGACAGCTCCTTACACAAAGCCTGAAAGTTTCCATTGTGAACATGTGATTGCACGTGCACCACCTATGCTTTTCAGGCGAGAATCTTGCCAGCACTTGGTGTTTACTCATCAGCAGCTGACACAGTGCCGCGAGGGTCAAGGTCAGCCCATCCTGCCCTCAACGGCTCCCCAGTGCATTATGGTACTTGTAGTTCATTAGAATAAACCAGGCCTGCAGCACAAACCAAAGTTACATTGGACCAAATTGTTCCTGTGGGTTGGGTGTGATACAAGTTCCGTTGTCCCGAATGGAGGATTTAGAGAGACTGCACTACTAAAACAGACATGCCTAAACATTTATGTTCGTGGTAAGTGTTGCTGTAGATACACATGCTCTGCATACTCCTGCCGATGTGGCGGGCTAGTTCTGGCTTTTCATTGAGTAGACGATTCTGGGATTTGTAATCCTAGTTCAAAGTTGTTCCAACTGAGCTAGGACACATGAAAACAATGATTTGAAAAAGAGTAGCCCCCTTGCTAGGCTGCCTTCCCTACATCCTGCTTATTTTCTTCTGTACTCAGAGGAACAATTTACATAGCTGAGGAGTCCTTGTCATAACTGTGTATCTAAAACACTATGCAGGTGCATATCTAATGGGTAACCTTATGCTTTTGCCATAAACATCAACATAATATGAGTAACACTCACACGGTAACTTCAGAGGAGGAGTATTTTATTTTTATGCTAGGGTTTTTGTGAAGAATAAAAGGTGCACACATTTCAATTACCAAATGCATAAAGTTAGAATGTACTAACTGGATTTGAAACATTTGAACTGCAGATGGTTCCAGAGTAAAGTGAAAATGCCTAGGAAGGTTGTACACCTGCTTTAAATCATTGTGAAAAAAAATGTCGTGCTCCCGCCTACATCTAATGTAGGGCTGAGTTATGACACCTATTGAGCACATGTGGTCCTATTCCGTTCACGAAACTCGCCCGTGTTACGGGGGGACAAAAACATATCACTTTGTGGCGAGATGTTTACTGCACTGCGAAAGGAGAAAGAAAAACAAGAGAAGTACGAAGATAATTACCTTTTTTTCTTTCTCGTCTCATCTTTTGTGATATATAACGTCCAAAGATTATGGGTTTGTGGGCTGGCTCTCCCCTTCCCACAATGCACTGAGCTTCCTGTTTGGAAGAGTGGGTAGAGTTCATACAGGGGTTGCCTTTGTGTGTAAAACTGCAATGATATATAGAGATATATTTATATATTTGAAAGATCACAGATTTTGGTCAAAAATGCTCTGACTTGGGAGTACTTCAAAGATTCTGAGTCACTCGGCTTCTCTATTTTTGTTGATAGCGAACTACTTTCTCTTGGGAGAGGCAGAGTGTTTATATTTTGGAACAGTGTAAATATTTTTTATCTGTGAGTCAATGTTAAATACTAATTTTCAAATGCTCAATAAAATAATATTTTTCCTGTGGAAGTCAAAGGTGTGACCCTTATTTGTGCAATAGTGTGTATGCCCAGCGTTTCTTGATGAAATTAATATCCCACCACCTTTCACTATCCTTGCACAAGGAAGAGGTATTTATCAGAGATGCAAAGGAGAAATTAACAAGACACAGATTTTTAGCGATCCAGGAACACACTCGAAGCCCTTAACGCCCACTATACTTCGATCACCAAGCAACTCATTCGACTACTGCAAACCATTCAGAACTCGGAAGCCAGACTCCTCTTCAACCTCACACACGGAACTCACATCACACCTCTGGGAGCTCCAGATACATGAACACACTCATTTGAAACTCCTCACACACACATTCAAGACACTAAACAACTTAAGCCCCAACTACCTGAACAGTTGCATCTCCTTCGACCAACCACCCGGACACCTCTTCTCCACAGGGCTCCTACGTACACACACCCCACGCAAACACAACCAAACCAGGAGGACAGGCCCTCTCTTACATCACTCAAAGCGTGGAACGGCCTCCCACTACACCTCGAATTCTGCGGGAAGCTGGAGACTTGACTTCTCAATTAACCAACACAAACACCTGTTCCGCCCCAGGATTTCCCCACAAATGATCACACACTTAACAAATACACCTAATATAACTACATAACATGTATTCATTGGGAAAATATAATGTCAATCGTGATTCTCCCTTCAGTATTCCAACTTGCAAAATCTATCAATCTTCCAGCCACCCCCAAAAGAATCTTCTTCATCAATGCTTGTGTTCTTAAGTGAATTCCATGCCTACTATATGGGTATTCCAATATCCTTTTCAAAATTCCAAGTTTCTGTCATATGTAACTTCGGGAATTAGAAGTCACTCAACAATTGGTTTTCCGAATGGTACATCAAATACATGATGCGTCCAACAATAATGCATGTTCAATTATGTCATCAATATTCCACCACCCATATACATTTTAAACCCCCCACCCATAGTGGCAGAATACCTTATCCCCAATGGGAACAAACTTATTCGGGAACCCACAAATAGGGGAGCACAAGTTCTAGGCAGAACGAGGACAGAGTCACGGTGATCGATTCAAAGACATCCTTCACGTTACTTTTTTAAAATATAAATTTTAACCCTAAGGAAAATGGAAAGCAGAGAAGAGTGATAGTAAAGTTATTCTCTCTTAATAAACTACATTTTAAGATAGCTTAGGTGATAAATGCATCTACTGCAGAGAATAATGCTGATAACATGCAGATAGCATAGCTCGTGGTTTTGACTTAGGTTGGCAATACTCTCTGGTCAAGCTCCTTATTAATTGCTCAGGCAGTTGATACGCCAGTTGCATACAATTACATATAATGCAAAGTTAATAAATTCCTTTTAGAAGTAAAACAGAAAAGTTCAGTGGGTTAACATTTTTGTTGGAAGCCTTATTTAAGCTTAGATCAGGTAAATTGGCTTGGTGTGTTTATGTGCCCTCTGTAAACATATACACCTAACGTTTTACTATTTAAGGCTGATGGGCATGGGTTTGGTTGGGAAGCAATAATTTAATAATAGCGGAAACATTTACTTTACATGTTTGTTTGGGTTGGGAGTAGTTTTGGGGGCTGGTGGGCTAGCAGTAGTTTTCAGGGCTGGGGGTTCAGGGATTTTAGGGCTCAGGGCAGAGTACAGGAAAGGGGCAGTTAACAAGCTAAGGGGCAGTTGGGCTGGGGCAGGAGGTAGGTGGGCGTAGATTTTAGAGGGTGGGGGCTGGTTTTAGGGCTCAGGGAGGGGCCTGGGGTCGGAGTAGTTTTTAGGGGGTTGAGTTTTAGGGCTCAGGGCAGGGGACAGGAAAGGGGCAGTTTTCAGGTCAAGGGGGCAGTTGTGCTGGAGCCGGGGGGAATTTTGGTAGGTTTTAGGTATGGGGGCTGGTTTTAGTGCTCTGGAAGGGGGCTGCAGTCGGAGAAGCTTTTAGGGGATGGGGGGTTGAGTATTACGTTTCAGGATAGGGGGTCGGGAAGTTTATAGGGCTAGGGCGGGTAGAATAGACTACAAGAGGGCCGAATTGTAGGGCTCAGGGCAGAGGGGCAGGAGTGTGATCTTTATCACACATGTCCCTTTACCAATCAAGTCTTTTCCACAAAATTGCGTGGTATAGGCATGCGTGGTAAAGACATGGTTGTGGTTAAGAACGGGTGGTTCAGGCATGCATTGTTGAGGCATGCGTTGTTCCATCACACAACTGTTTGAGGTAGAGCAGTGGTTCCTACTTCCTTGGATCACAATATTATCCAATACCGAGGACTAGAATTAGTGTTAACCAGGTCAAGGAATTTTATTTTTTTGTTAGTGCACTAAACTTATCAATGAGAGGAATGTTTATTTATTTATAAAGTTTTATATAGCGCAAACATGACCCAATAGGGTATCAAAGCACTTTACATGTGGTAAAGAAGAAAGAAACAGGTAAAACAATTTTTAAAATGTATTTATTTAACACGTTTTATATAGCGCTGGCAAGATCAGAGGGTATTAAAGCACTTTACAGCATCATTGAAAGCATATACAGAGGCCCCGGCAGAGCCAACTGCAGTTAAGATGTTACTGGTGATGTCCTCATCTGAAATATGATGTCCGTATTGGACTAGTTACATTACCCCAGGAGATAATCACGACGATGAACGATTTAAAGAGCAGGTTCTGTTAGGAGCGCTTCAATAGTATATGGTTTGATTCCCTGGTGATGTCTTGTTGTAGACCAGAATCAGCAGTTTTGATTGAATCTGTTGACGTCTTTTTGGATCTTATAAATTCTGTAAATGTTGATTGATTCTTGTTTTATCTGGATTGCAGTGGCGGCTCCTCCGCTAAGGCGGAGGAGCGTCGCCCTACTGAACAAAAGGAAAAATACAATAATAACTATTGTTATTATCATTTTAGTTTTCCTATTTCATCAGTGGCTCTTGGTGCGGGCCTGGCTAGAGGGGGGGGGGGGGGGGGTAGCGGTTTACACTCCAAGTGCGCAAGACTGCCACGGCGCTCAGACCAATCACAACACTGCATTGCAGCGTTGTGATTGGCTCTGTGGAGCTAGGGAGCCCAGGTGCTTCCTGCTGCTGGCTCGGACTGCAGGAAGAGAAAGAAGATGATGGAGGAGAGGCAGCAGCCGGCCGCTACAGGCAAGCGTTTTTAAAATTTTTGGGTCGTCTTTCTTTTCTTCCTCCACCCCCCCCACCAACCGGGTCCTGTAGCAGCCACTATTGCTGGATTGTTGATTTATCTCGTTCCTATATAGGTGCCATAAACACAATTGACGGCGACCAAGAATAACGTTATTATTAAACAAATAAAGGTACCCTATGCATTGAAGAAAAATAGAGCGGGTGGGTGCGACTGAGATTGTAATCGTCTAAATGGATGGATTATATATACAGTGCCAGTTGTCAGCATTTCGCAGATGAAGAGTACTCCCAGAAATACAGGTCATGTGGCACTGGAGACAGACAACGAGTAGCTTAAGGAGATACATTTGCACCTCCAGTGCCAAACCTAAAACTGTACCCTTGAAAGTAGACAGTCCACTTTTAACAACCATTGGCAAAGCCAATAGGTCTCCCCTTTGGGACCTATTGGTTTTGATAATGGTTTTCAGCGATTCTGTAAAACATCCATGATGATGACACCATGACCACGGAAGGACTGGGAACCGAAACCTGGCAAACAGCTCGCCCGGCACCCCGGGGGGGTTGCTAGTTGGAAGCACCACTCCTCACCGCTGCAGCTTATGTTTTAGGGGACGATATTGTCCCTACGTTAACAAAAACGGCCCCTAGGAGTCCAAAACCTGCCCTCACCCTGGCGACCCACCGGGGAAACTCCCGGTGCCCGCTACGGCCAGTCCAGCTCTGAGCATGACTAGAGAGGTCACAAACGGGATACGGCTGTGTCATTTTGTAGGCATGCACACCAATCATCTATATCTATACTAATATAATAAAGAGAGAGCCCAAACCTTTGAGGCGGGTAATACAGCGTTGGAAAGGACAGTTGCAGCAGAAGGACATAGGCTATGCAGACGCCCACCATATACATTTAAAAGGTAAAAGAACCGTGCCAGCAAAGTAGTCCCTTGTGGGCGTGTCTGCGTTGTGCTGTGGGCGTGTGCAGGGGGCATGGGCGTGTGCGGGGCGCGGGATTACGGGGAAAAAAAAGCGAGCGTTGTGCCCAATATTTCATTGTTTTTTCTTCCCAGGTTCTGTACATTCCAGCTCCGGGTGTGCTTGCCCCGCGCTCCCAGTGACGTGCACCTGCTTTACTGTATGGAGGTCAGGCATGGCGCTATTCCCAAGGGCCAGAAGGAGCGCAAACAGGGGCCATTGTGCAGGAAATGTAATCTCGGCTTAACTTCCGGTGAAGCCTGAAGCGCACACTGGAAATTTTCCACTTCTGTTGCGCACAGGCCTCGCGCCACGCACTGTCGGACACAAGGCCCGCCTCCACGGAAATAGCAAGAAAGGGACTATCCCTCCCCCGGGAATATGTGATGATATTCCGCAAACCAACATCCCGCATACCATCACTCCGCAATTTTTATAACGCAGGACTATTACTCCGCATAGACATCATTTCTAAAACTTTTACAACGCATATGACTTTATCACGCATGCCATTATAACGCAAATGCATGTGTGGTAAAGTCATATACATTGTAAAAGTACATTATTCACTTTCCACAGCATTCTTTTATTCTTTTCGCCAGACATCGTGATGTTCAATAAAATCAATAGCCCTACGCGACAGAATTCGCCTGTTTTTCAAGTGCGTTCTTGAAGGGGGCAACTTCTTTTTGGACAATTGTTTCGGCCGGTCCCGGCCGAGAGAACTGCACTCCCACCCAAGCAAAGGAAATGGTGGGCTGCCTCACGCAGACTGGCTGCGTTCGAGTATGGCAGGTCAAACAGCTCTTAAAATACGCCAGAGTCTGTTGCTCATAGCTCACTGGAGAGCTTTAATTACACATGTTTAAGTTGGCAGAGCGGAGATCCACCGAAGGATTTGATTTTAAGGAGGGTGTACTACGAGTCCCAGAACTCTGTCAAGACACGCCCACCAGAGGACACGCCCACCAGAGGGAACAATTCACCGAAGAATACAAATGAAGTGACTCGTTCTCCCTCCTTTCCTCCGCCAGCTGATTTTGGTTTGAGCCCGTGAGCAAGGCACAGGTAGCGCTGAAACGCTTAGGGCTACTGATTTTATTGAACATCACGATGTCTGGCGAAAAGAATAAAAGAATGCTGTGGAAAGTGACAGAATTCGCCTGTTTTTCAAGTGCGTTCTTGCAGGGGGCAACTTCTTTTTTTTTTTTTACCCTTTACACCCTAAAAACGAATCCCACCCTGCTCCCTTTAAATACCCCTGCACCCCATAATCATAACCCACCCGTACTCCTTAAAATACCCCAACATCCTTAAACACTAACCCATCTTAACCCTATAAATATACCCTGTACCCCAAAACCCAAACCTATCCCTAAACCCTAAAAATACCCCTGTACCCCAAAACCCAAACCTAGCCCTGTACCCTATAAATACCCTGTACCTCAAAACCCAAACCTACCCCTGAACCCTAAAAATACCCCTGTACCCCAAAACCCAAACCTAGCCCGGAACCCTAAAAATACCCCTGTACCCCAAAACCCAAACCTACCCCTGAACCCTAAAATACCCCTGTACCCCAAAACCCAAACCTAGCCCTGAACCCTTAAAATATCCATGTACCCCAAAACCAAAACCTACCCCATAACCCTAAAAATACCCCTGTACCCCAAAACCCAAACCTAGCCCTGAACCCTAAAAAATAACCCTGTACCCCAAAACCCAAACCTACCCCTGAACCTTAAAATACCCCTGTACCCCAAAACCCAAACCTAGCCCTGAACCCTAAAAATACCCCTGTACCCCAAAACCGAAACCTACCCCTGAACCCTAAAAATACCCCCATATACCTCAGTACCCCAAAACATATATCCCTATACCCATACTTACCTTATCCAAACATTTAAAAAAACATGCTTTTACCATTCATGCATTTACAACAAATTTCGTTGTAAATGTATGCGTGATAAAAGCATATAAAATGTAATGCCATGCGTTATAATGGCATTGCGGAGTCATGGTACTTTCGTAATGAAAGTATGCTGAGTGATGGTATGCGGAAAGAAAGTTGCGGAATAATGGGTGTTTACCCTCCCCCGGTAAGTACATTGGTGGCACGGCAGCCACATCTCCAGCAACATACTCATATTTTTTCACCACCCATTTGAAAAATGCACAGGTCTCTCTCATTGATGGCCAGCACCGACATACACTTTTAGACACACCTCCCTCCACAAGTTCTAGAATTGCGAACTTTAGAGCTGGGGAGCTATGTTCGAATCTCGGCATCAGCTCAACATCCTGTGATTCCAGGCAAATCGCTTTGTCTCCCCATGCCTACCACAAATGAATGTGTTCTTCTGTAATGTAAATTGTGCTCATGCCATGTTGTCGAGTTTGCGCTATATAATATTGCAAGGAAAAATAAAGTAGGGAAACTCGAGTTCACACACTATTGAACGCGCACTCTTAAGTGCATCAGCAGTGCACTGTGAATCGGAGCGTTTCACAGGCCTGTCACAGATAAGAAATGCTATCAAAACGAAATCCTACAAAACAATATACTACTGGCCGGCAGCAATTCATACCCGGACAACGTCGGGACGGGCTGCTAGTGTGCCTATAAAATGACGCAGAAATGTTTTTTCATTTTTATTTACTTGTCTGAGTTGGATTGGCAAATAACAAAAAAAGTGAACTTTTTATAAAGTAGATGGGGAAGCAACACGGAAGGCGAAGGCAGGGGAAACACAGAGGGTGCGGGTGGTTGGGAAGCAATACGGTGTGCAGAGGGGGTACGAATTAACACCAGGGCCAGGAAGCAAATCAGCAAGAGAGAGAAACAAAGAGTGCGGAGTTGGAACAGAAGCACAAGTACTAGCAAGAGGAACGCAGAGTTGGTGGGGAGAAGCACTTGGGTGAGGAAGTGACACACGTAGGGGATTGAGAAACTCGAGAGAGCGAGCACAACACTAAGGGAAGCAGAGAAGAGGTACATGGGCATGAGAGAAAGAGCAGCAAGGAACCCAGTGGAAGGGCGAGGAGAAGTACATAACTGAGGTAGCAGGAAAACACATGCACTCTCATGAAGTGTTTAATCATAAAGACGAAAGAAGTGCCTGAAAAGTAAGCAGTGGACGGACAAAAGTAATGAGGCCATGCTCGAGGGGAGGGATAAACATGAAGGAAAGCTCAATTAGCGGACAAAAAAAGCAAGAAAATCCGAGTGACAAAGGTATGCAATAGGCGGGCTCTAAGCCCACTGTAAACCAACAATACATGTTTTTCACGAACAGACAGCTTGCACTGTGTGGTAGGCGAGACCTAAACATTTTACAAGATAGCAATCCCAATTTGTAATTCCTCAAGCTCCCATATAGGGAACAATCCTGGAAAGCTCTCACAACTCTCGACCATGCTATGTTATGTTATTGAGAGCGTATAAAGCTAACATGCGCCCTGGAGTCTCTTGGCACTTGGAAGGGAAAACAGAATCAGAATAGTAGTAGAAAAATGTAAGACAAGATTCACAACTAATGTTATTTGGCTTCTTGATCACCAGGAAAAGTTTTAATTTAGTTCCAAAAAGACAGAAGCTTTATTTCTTCATTAAATCAAGGTGCACCACACTTCTCAAGTTAGGTGCTGGTACAGAACAGGACCGGTCGCCAATCCTTAGCTTCTAGAATGACGGTATTTCGAAGGGGACCTGGCATTGACAATAAAGAGACTGAGTGGCACATACTGGACCAGTCTAATTTGGAGACATTTCGAGAAGCGACAATAGATGGAGGAGAGCTTTAAGCAGAGGTTCTTAAAATACCTATAGGCTTTTAAAAGATGCCAGTATGTTTGCTTAAGATTAGCAAGACTAGAATGAACCTGGGAGCAAAAATCACCAACCAAGCTCTGGCTGTGCATTGTCTGAAGTTAGTTGGAGAGATTTATGAATGTCCAAATAAGGGGCCCTGCAGAAGCTGTTCTTACCTCCAGGTCAAGAATCTTCTGTCCATCTCAGTGGACTACAAGCGTTGCTGGACAATAGTCAGAGTTAAGCACCCTAGCTCCTCCAAACAACACACCCCAGCCCACATGAAGGAAAAAGAAATTGCAGGCACGCATTTTCATGAGCTCTAGCTGAAAGGACTTCTACAATGTTCGATAATGAAAAACCTGCTACTGGGCGACACGTGCCACCTGGTCACTTGCACGCCTCTCACCACAAGACAGGCATTTTTGTAAAAGTCAGCTACAAGTGTGTGTATGTGTCCATGCCACATCTGAACAGTGAACTCTGTCCTGTGGCTGCATCTCACCATACATGATTTAATCTGGAATGTCAGGGGATCCTAAGTCATATCCTTACACTTTTGTGATAATCATATCAAACCAGGTTATTACTGTGTTTAAAAAATGCCTAGTAACCCAGGCCATGTCTTTGACAACTTTCCTAACTAGGCCCACGTTATCTCCACCGTGATACACAATTAAATGTTGAGATGGAGCCCCCCTCCCCCGCCCCCTCCACCCACGTTTGGGACTGCTGTTCAGACCATTATCCAGAGTTGGGAACACTGCATATTGTTCGTGTTAAAGGACAATTGCCATTTTACCTGCTGGAGCACTCTCTATACACTGATTACAAAAACCGGGTTGGACAGAAAATAGGTTTTAAACATGGGGCCTCTGCCAGATGTGGCTTGGCTTTCTGCAGTCGTCACAGTTTCTGATAAATACTGCCCCTGGCTCCTTCCTCCGAGCCAGTAGGCTTTATACATCTGGACTTTTGGAATGACTGCTGCACCAGGATGAATGGGAAACTGAACAGAACTGGTTTCACCGGAAGATGCAGCTTTCCTCCTTGCTGGGAATGAGCATAGAAACTCAGGAGGAAGCTTTGTTTTGGAGACCTGCACTGAATGAAGAGGAAGTTCTAGCATCCATGGATGGATCAACTGTCCTCTAGTCAGTGGGTGAAAAAGAAATCCCAAGGGACTGATGCCCACACAAAAGTAAGCTGCCCAGGTGCCACAAGGATCTGAACTGTACCATCCCAGACTTTGTGGAGCACACATCAACCTCTTCTAGCTTGAGAGGCACACACGCATCAATTATTAAGTATTGATTGAGTTGTACGGTGGTGTAGCATTGGTTCAGGCCTGTGTAGTGTAGTTCCTATTTTCCCAATAGGCCCTGCGCATTGGAATAACATAAACAGTAGTAGCGACGTAGAAGTGCGGATCTTCCAGGCCTCCACTGACTATGCTAAACTTAATTGGGTTTGTTACCAACTAGCTCAGAGGTCACTGGAAACTTTCTTGACTGAATAGGAAGTGATCAGCTTCCCTGGCACAGCCAAGAAGGGATTCCGTTTTCCAACAACCGTGCAACATGACAACTTTGCTCCTCAGATAAGAGTCAATCTCTAGAGTCGTGTGAAACAATAGACAGTTATTTTACTCAGTCAGTGGTTGTGCAGTTTACTTTCACAATATGTAGAGAATAGAGAGACGGGCAGGGTAACATTTATTGAACAGTCTTTCTTCTCGTACAAGAGAAATGAATTGCCACAATTGCAATACTTATTATAAAAAGTATGTACAGTAAGATGAGTATTACGAAATAATACTGTAAAAGCATTGATATGGTTTCTTAGCCATACAATGGTTTAAAATGAATAAAACATATATACATTCATATATACATTAGGCTAAAATACTCAACTGGTGCTTCTAACTACGCCTACCCCAGTGTACCTGACCTAAGCCTAATACTTGGGAGGGGAGTAAGTAAGTAGCTTTAAGTTAAGTTGGTTTTGCCAAGGTTTGCTTCAAGAATTCTCTCTAAGGGTTTAGTCAACACCATACCTCTGGAATAGAATGATGGAGGTCTGGTATCTCCTTCAGGGGGTCGATATCCCAGTCACCCGCAAGGGTAGGCCGGAAACGCCGGAGCTGGATTTCTCTGCAGGAGAAAAGACAGCGTCTCTCTCAGCGCGTCGAGGAGGAGGAGGAGGGGCAGCGTCCGTGGGCAGCTTGCATCTGCTGGGCTCTTGCAGGGGACGGCTGTTCAGCTCCTAAGTTCACCACACCATCGTTCGCTAGTTAGCAGCGATAGCAGTAGCGATAGCAGCTATGGTATCATCAGCATAACAGCAGCTTCGTCAGCAGCGATGGCATTGAGGCAGCTAGCGTTTGCTTAAGGCAACGTTGGTAATATTTGTACCTGAAAGGTGCCTTGTTTGACGTAGGTTTTTGGACATAAGACGTCAATAAAGATGTCACTAGGAAGTGATCGTCTATCAGTGCTCATTAGAGTTCTATTACTAATCAAAACATAGCAAGCGGGGCTTTCCCAGGTTGCTGAGTTTTTATCTTGTTGAAGAACTCGGAGTGTTAATCTAGGAATCTCAGATAGTAACTTCTGCTATGTCATTGCACTAATTGGTTGCAAAGGAAGTGGCAGAGAAAGCGATTCTGAAATGTGGCTCTGTTCGTGTGAGGCCAGAGACGAGTTTCTGAATATTGCATTTGATCGGTTATGCCAATATAGGGGTACAAGGGGATTATAGCCGTATAGGGGCATAAGGTCACAGTATCGATCAGGGTCCTAGATTAGAACACTACACCCACTCCACGAATTCATGTCCATCAAATTACTAAAACTAGAGCAATAAGATGCATGTGTAACATTGCCCACCCCAAAATACATATATGCATTTGAAATAGGCGTATTTGTAATACGTGAAAATGTAGGTACTGTACGTTTTTGAAGCATAGAAATCATTAAAAAATTATAGCATATGAAATCAATGAACGATTCTGCAAAAAGAATTACACATGAAATATCTCTGAATACAGAAGAAGGGTGAGATAATTTCATCACATATAAATGCATTGCAATAAAATGTGCTAGAGGCTGGTGCAAAGTTGCTATGTCTCTAGATGTATTTAGAAATAGAATTATAAGCTTCTGTTCTCTATGAATAGTTTTACCTTAAGCAAAGAATATTTCGTGCCAAAAAAGGGTGAATGTTAAAAAGTGTTCAATTCAAAAGAATTATTGTTTGAACGGGGAAATTAGAGTTCCAACGCTTTTAGCAGTTTTTGTTGATCAAAACTGAAGGCCGAATTCAGAGTTCATGGGAACGCCGTGTGTCGGAATGCTTCTCAAAAGTTATTGTTTCTGTTCGGGTGAGAACATCATATCAGACAGGCTCTCAAAAAATTGGTCTACAAAATCAGGTGACAGTTCGACCAAATTCGATAGTGCTGTAACTTGGCAGGTGTGAGAATGATTGCTGTCATCAAAGGCAGGATCAGCAATGCTCACAGATCGTTGTACCTGGATGATGTTGCTTTTGTCACTCGCTCCACTGTTACCACTTGGTCGTAGTACAGGAGTCTCAACGAATGCCGTCAGCAGGGTTGGTAGCCGCTGGGGACAACACAATGCGTGAGCCGTTATCGGACTGAGCAAAGTATCGACATCCATTGGTACTGCTGATGGAAGTGCAAGACAGGTGTCCAACACGCATTCATCTCCGCATAGCATACATCGTAGCACAGGTAAGATGCAGTTTTGCCATATAGGTCTGAATGAAAGGAACCAGGTCATGTTTAGATCCCTCAGCCTGGCCAATCCAAGGACTTTAGTTATTCTGTCCCGGTAGCGCACTGCTAGGATTGTTTCTTCCATTCCCATAGGAGTCATGTCTGAGCTGTGGCTTGCCATATCGAAGCAGGAGGGTCAAAAACAAAATCCCTGCTACAAGTCCCAAAAATAGGGGTATGCCGCCAAAAGCAGAGTGGACAAAATTTGGAACGATTCCCAGAATTGCTTGAAATGGTGTTAGCAGTCCCGTAAAAATCGTCTTAAATATGCCTGGGATGCCTGTGGCACTAGACATGTTAAGGAGTTGGCTCAACATTTCTACGAAATGCACGGGGCAATTTGTTGATAAAAGATCATGAACCTCCGTAGCTGTCCTTGCAACTAGGAGATCATACGTCTCTTTTGATGACGTGATGGGCACTGTTGTCTGCAAAAGCACAGACTTCATTTTGCTTAAAGTATCAATTCGTATAGAAGAGAAATGCAGACGAGGCCAGATGGGAGTCTCTATGTCTCCAGGGCCGCTCGGGAACAATGCTTGCATACAGCATTTGACCATGGAAGTTACGCTTACGAGATATGCTTTCCCTGGCAAAAGGCCACAACATCTGTGATCCGTTCTTAGAATGTAACTCCCATTCGCGAGTTGCATAAAGAAGGGCTCTATCTGCGTTGCAGGTGTGACAAGCTGGTGGCATGAAAGGTTGTTAGAATTACCTTCACAGGCTCCGTGTAAATTAATACCCTGGCACAAAAGTATACCGCTTAGTGAACGTTTACAGTTTTCACCACTAAGAAATACATTTTTGTCGCTGTCACTATAGCATGAATGTGTGTATGGTAATTTCCATGCTGACTTAACATATCCTTTACCTAATCGTTCATACTGGCCAGTAGGTATGTATTCAAGGCACTTTTTAAATCGGAAAGTTGTTATCGGAATAGTGATAATTCCGTGTATTATCCATTCAATGACAGGACTTTCTGACATTGTCAATGTTAATCTCTCAAGTTTTTCGATGCTCAGGATTGTATAGTCTGCTCCTTTCTGTGCCAAGCTGATTTGTTTATCAGTAAGGTTAAAAATGGAAAACAATGACGTTGTGTTGATTAAACGCCAAGGCACATAGCCTGAACGAAGATTTTGCAGCGTCCAGCCTAATTGTACAATAGAACGTAATTGTGACTGGCCATGCTGTAACATTAGCAAGTCTCTGTCTATTATATCAAAGGCAGAGGATACAATATTGTCCAACGAATATATTCTGGAGGACAGAGTCATTAACCCATTGTCCACTACAGAAAGTGATTTTTCCAAATTAATACGATCAATTTCTCGTATTTTTTCAGCTGTTTCAATTTGTGTGACTTTCCAAGCCTCGTTGTATGCAGCATAGATACTGGTCGCTATGAAACGTTTTTGACGCTGTTTGCGTGGTCCCATAAGAAAATCGCGCAAATCAGCACCCTCTTTAAGTAAAGACAAGTGTTGCTTAATTTCAGCCAGTGTGGATGATCCTAGCCATTCGAGGCAGAGTTTCCCTACACTGTATGTTGTTACTATCCCTGGATGTTGTCTCTGGGAGTATCTAGGGTCTTGTCTGGTCATTTCTAACCCCTGTGTTTTGTTCAGGAATCTATCTTGACAGTTGTTTGTGTCAGTAGGCCAGATTAACCACTTTTTCCAATCAGGATGTGTTCTGTTAAAATGTAAAATTTTAGTTACGTCTATCTCAATATCCGTCGTTACATTTTCAGGTATTGGCTTCGGAATAGACGGCTTGTTTAGGTCTTTGATCTTAGCTAGGCCAAGACAGGATGTTTGGTGAATTGTGTCATTTAAAAACATCATTTGTTCTGGTATCATGCAGGTTCTGAATAGTGCTTCTAGACCTTGTACCTGCCACTCTTTCGTACCCCAAATGGTTTTTGTTTCAATGTTATTTTTCCAATAATCAAAACCAAATGTCATCATTTTTTCATAAAATGCTTCTGAATATATTAATTTAGTGTTTGTCAGCATTGTTTTCATTCCTGTTTTATCTAACAGTTTGTAATAAAACGTTTCTGCATCACTGGTGTTAAACCCTGAGAAGTACTTGAATTTCTCAAAGAATGTTTTAGAACTGCTTTTAGGTGGTGTAGCACAATGTTCCTATTGATTATACTTAAAAACATTTCTAGGTTGTGCAGATTTATGCAAATAATGATCGCCATAGTGTGTATAACAGAACAACTGTTCATAACTAGACGAACCTTGTAAATAATCATGTTCTGTGAATCTAGCTGACATTACTAAATCAGACATCATGTCATTAATACTGTTAAAGTCCCAATCATCAGAGAATGTACTAGGTTTTACAAAGTCACTTAAGGAAACCTTCAGTTGATGAGGATACTTCAGGATTTCGACCGGACCATAGATCTCATAGTCAGTTTTCTCCCATACTACCCCACCGGGTATTGGAATGGCTGTGACATTTACTGTTGACAGTTCTCTTTTCTTCACGTGGGATGATCTGTGTGGTTTGAGGACCAAGTTGATGTTCTGACTTGCTGTGTCCATTGTACTATATTTTCCCTCAATGAATTTTCCCAAACAAAGTACCATGATGAGCCAAAGCAGGAGGAAAAATACACCTAGACCGAACCAGAATTCTAACCAAGGGTAGATAAGGTAGATTTCCTTCAGTTGATGAAAGAGTTCCGTTGCTTTTTCTTTAAAAGTCTTTTTTATTTCTGGCATCACTTCGGGGTTACTTTGATCCTCGGAAAAGTTGTCGAAGTCGATGAAATAACCAGAGGCAGTTCTGTCAATTGTTGGGATTGTTCTTTCAATTTGTCTTTCGGTAGCACTTTCTGATGCCACATTATTGTAGACTGGTGTTTCTTGACGAACTGTTTCAATCTGTATCTCAAGAGGCACAAGTTCCATGGCATTATTGCATAGTCCCTCTCTGTGCACTGCAGGCTGATCGAATGTGATTAGTCTTTCAGTTTGAACCTCTTGGATTGTTGCAAGTTTGGGTATTTTGTTGTTTCTTGGGAGTCCACTGGGCCTACTGTTGATTATAGGCCACATGCTTGTGGTTTTACCAGGTCGATAGATACAACTCTGTTCTCCTTTTTACCAGCAAGGGGCGGTAGTACTACTGATCTGGTTCCGGTGACTGCCAAGACAGGTACTGCTTTTCTGTAAGAAGGCCCAAATTCCTTCTTCACCGCTATTTTTTCTCTGACTAGATCCCCAATCTTTGGAATCCAGACAGGCCTCGCTGGGGCTGTTGCTTGTGGTGCCTCGTCAGTGGTAGCTGGCTATTGCTTTAACTTTATGTTGCTTAAGGATTTTCTTGTTTCATTCAAGTCCTGTAAAACAGCCAAACGATCTTTGATGTCAAAGTCTGTTTTCTTATCTTGTACCACTGATACTTGACTATCGAGGTCCTGAATTCTCATTCTAATTCCGAACAATAGTTCCTATGGGCTGAAACCTTTTAGAGAATTTCTTGGCAAGTTATTAAGACTGGTTTGGACACTTATTAAATGTTTGACCCACCCAGCGCCTGAACCTAATACCTTCGCTGTTATAGATCGCTTTATGTCCCGGTTTTTTCTTTCTACCACACTATTCCCTTCGGGGTGTGACGGACAAGAATACCGCAACCCAATTCCCATGCTGGCCATGACCTCCTTATAAGCTCGAGAGCTGAAAGCAGGACCCTGGTCAGAATGGAACATGGCAATTGCGTATGTGCCGATAAAGACTCGCAGATCTTTTATAACCGTTCTGGCATCAGCCGAGCGCTGGGGCCACATTTTTTAAGTGTGTTTAGCCTTAATGATGTACAATGGGACGCGTTTCTCTTTTTTGATAGCGCGGATAGATTGCCTAATGCTTTCTATTAGGGATTCTGACACTACACTGGCCGGTTCTCCACTGCAATCTCTATTGCAGTCTTCACAGTTCTTTGCAAACTCATGAATACCTTCACTCATTCCCGGCCACCAGTACTCTGATTGCAATTCTCTCAGAGAGTCCCTGATTGTTTGGTGTCTCAGACCCAACCCCATATGTGCCTCCTGTAATAGGAAACCTCTCCGTTTCATGTTTGGAATTACCCTATCCCCCACTCCAGGGATTCGAGCAAAAGGAACGGAGTTTGCATCAATTACGTATGCATAATTGAGTGGATAGTTCACGGGTAATGCTGCACAGTCGCCTTTTACGGTCGTTTTTACTGCCAGCATGGTTTCCCCGTCTATGTATTTTTCTGTACGCTTTTTTGTGGCTACGGAAGCCGGTTTAGTTGCTTCCGCTGTGGCTGTTTTAGCCAATGAATTCCCTGCAACGTGAACGCCATCACGTTGAAGACTCTGTGCGTGTACCACGTGAGTCTTTTGTAGTTCTTTCTGTAAAAGAGCTACCTGGTTCCAGAGCAATTTATGCTTTATTGTGGCACCTGTGTCATCTTTGTAATCGTTTTCAATCCAGCTCTGCAACTTATTATTGTAAGAGTTGACGCAAAAATGAGAATCACACACGATAAGTGTCGGGAATTCACGTTCTGCATTTTCAAGCGCCATCTTTAAACATCTGATTTCAGCTCTCTGAGCCGAACAGTATTTAACTGATTCAGTTTTTGTTATTTTCGGTCTGAATTTACCGCTCAGCCAGCGACCTTTAACAATCGCGTATGCTGCATCGTAGGATTTGCTCTCTACGTTGAAATGCTGTACAAATCTATCTGTATAGAATATACAGGCGTACTGTGGGAGAAGCAGAAGTTCGATTGGCAGAGGATATTCTTCTTCATAAGTCAAATCATTCAGTTCTTCGAATTGCGGGGCGAAATAGTATTTCACATCTTCCGCTCCTAGAGAATCTATACACTGTATCCATTTCGGATCCAGTGACACTGTAGGCAGGTTTACTGGGCTGAATAGTGCCTCGAAGGCGGATTCCGCTGTGAGGATATTAATCCTTTTACCGTGTGCTAGTTCTCGTTCATTGACTAATGCAATTTGCACTGCCTTCACAGTATTTTCTGTGTGACTGAATGTTTTTTCTGCTTGTGTGTACAAGTGAGATTTAATTGAAATTGGTACCTTTTCTCCCTCATTAGAGGTTAGGTACGTGAATCCGCATCTTCCTGGGATGACTCGGATTACAAGATTGCGTGTGTTGTCACGTGTATCTAATTTTGTTTTTGCTAACATGTCTGTTTGCAGTGATCTCAAAATTTCTGTGTGTTTTTGAGTCCAGGTGATTTGTTTAAAATCTGGTTTTATTAGTTCGTAGAGAGGTTTAACCCTCTCTGCGTAATTTAGAATGTAAGTTCTTCCGAAATTCAGAAAACCTAGTAAGGATTGTAAATTCTTCAGCGTTTTTGGAGCTTGGAGTACAGCGCACTTCTCTAAGAAGTTGTCTGCTAGGCTTTTTCCTTCACTTGATAATTCGTATCCTAAAAATAGTACTGTCAGATGGGCAATTCGAGACTTTTTAAAGTTGAATTTGTAACCCTCTGCTGCGAACCCAAGTATAATGGTGTTCACTCTTTTCAAGTGAGTATCCAAGTCGTCGTCTGTGAGATAGATATCATCTACGTAAGATAATGCCTCATCATCATATATTTGTAGTAACTCTGTTACCCTAGCTGAGAATAGTCCTGGGCTGTTCTTGAACCCCTGTGGGAGCCTACAGAAATTTTTCTGAGACCCCATTACGGAGAAAGCGGTCAAGTACCTGCTTTCTGGTGCAATGTTTTGACAAAAGAAACCATTAGATATATCTAATGTCGTTTTATATTTTTTCCTACTATGTTGTTCATTAGTGCAGCACTATGCGAGTTTTGTACTGCAAATGTTTTGCAACATGCATTAAGGTGTCTGTAGTCCAAAACTAGACGATATGAATTGTCTGGTTTGGAGACAGGAAACAAAGGATTGTTCATTTGAGAGGTGCATGTTTCAATCACCCCCTGATATTCAAGTTGATCTAAAATCTCCCTGACTTGTTTTTTAGCTTCTTGCTTAATGGGATACTGCCTTTGGGCAGTTGGTTCACTTTTTAACTGGATTTTGTGAGGAGGTGAGTCCTCATCCCATCCTACATGATTTTTATATAATGCCGGTGCCTGGGCTACTGCCCATTTCCTTGCATAAGTATATTTTTTGTGAATCGGAATGTGATTCGAGAAGGCAGGCATAATCATTTCTTCGCCACGAGGGCACACCCTGACAAACTCCGGGGGCCAATCTTTTTCAGCTAACAGAATATCATAGCCTTTTGAGAGTTTATCCCAAAATAGACCCTTTATTTTCCTAGTCTTATCACCCTCTATACGCAATGTTATTTCGTATATCTTATGGGGCTCGCTAAGTCTGGTGTCGGCAGTTTCAACCTGAATGTATTCATTCGGGTCCACTGTCTCCAGATGACTCATCAAGATCTTGCGGGCTATACTGATTTCTGCTGCACTGTCTAACATTGTCTGTGCCCACTCCCCGTTTTTCAACTGTGTCCTCAGTATTCTCGGCATGGTTGATTACTCTAATACTGGCTACCTTCTTTTTCGGAAATTGAGATTTTTTACTCTGAGCAGGTTCCTTGTCTTTGGACTTGATGTGCTCTCCTGGGTCTGACCGTCCTCTTCTTTCCGATTTCTGCGAAAAAGATCGAGAGGGACGTGTATCAATACTTTGATATCTATCAGGTTTTTTCAAATTATTCCTATTTCTAAGGTTATATCTTTTCTCAGAGGGCTCCCTCTGGGGAGACTGGTGTTCTCGAGTCGGAGTTCTTTCCCTCCGTCGAGGAGACCTTCCTCTGGACTGGAAAACTTTTTCTTTGGGAGTGGATTGTTTATTTCCATCCCAGCTCTTTTTAGGAGTGTTTGAATTATTTTTAATAAATAATTTTTCAGGATTGTCGAGCAGTTGGGGCTTTACTGGTTTTCCACCCAAGCTGTCTCTACCTAATTCTTCATAGCATTTTTCTATGATTCTGGCAAGCTCTATTGGCTGATCTGTTATATCTGTTTCCCTCAACTTCTAGCGGATCGCCACAGATGCTGCTTCTCCCTTTATATTGGCTAATAATATAGCCGAGACCTGCTTGAAGTCTTTCAGTAATTTCATACCAAGAGTTAAGGCAGGTTCTGGACCGTATTCATTTTTAATCTGTTTTAGCACTTCTGGTATTACCGCCATAGACGGAACACCATGTGTTTTTGTGTAAATGGAAGCAAAGACTGTACCCCAAGTGTCACAGTCCTCCACGTGTGGTGCGACCCCCATTGGAAGGCAGATGGTCAAGATTCTGTGTTTCTCTATAGGGGTAGTATTTGGAAATACTGCCTCTATTTGAGTAATTTTCTGTGCTAACCTGAAAGGAATTTGTTCCCGTTTTACGGGTATTTTACCAAGACATGATTGTATGTTCTGTGGTGTAATTTTATTTGTGTTCCCCTGATGAGGGGTCAGCTGTGGTACATTAACAGCTGTTTGAACTGTTGCAGTCCGCATTACATATTGGACTAATTGTCTATGTATTTTAAGAAGTGTTTTTAGCTGTACTAACAGCTCTTCTTTTGACATTTTTACAATGTCCGGATGTGGTGTGTAGCTGGCTAGAACCGGCCACGTTGCTCCTGGTCTACCTAGTGGACCGAGCCTGGTAATATGATCATTATGTTTTAGGGCGCCTTTAAACCAAAGTAAATGTTCTTGGTATTTTAGTGGGATTTCAGTCTCCTCGAAAGGAGCGTACTCTTCCGGTGGATCCTCTATTTTATAATAGTGGAACTCGTGTGTTGCGGCGTTTGCCGCTGGAAATTTTATCCATGAATAGAATACCTCTGTCTGCCGATATTCGTGTGCCTCTATCACGAAGACGACTGTGCCACCTTGTGTGGTCAGTCCATTTTCTATAAGTTTTGACGTTATAGATTTTCTTAAATGTGCCGGGATGATTATTGCACCCGGTACAGTAGTACCGGCATCCCGTTGATTTGCATCTACTGCAGTTTCAACGGTCCCGTTCTCTAACACTGACATTTTATAAATGCAGGTTTTGCAGAGCAGGTCTCCAAGGAGACAAAGATTAGGTGCACAATGTTTTGGAACACTGTATCCTTCAACGTTGAATAAACGAGAGCTTTACATAGGAATCTCTTCCTACTAAGGTCGGGCGGATTTTAACCTTTCACCCACTCCAGACGTCTATTGGAGTATTTACGGGAGAAAGGGGTCTGTGTGAAATATGCACGACTGAGTTACTCTAACGTCTTGCGTTAGTTTATCGCCTTACCAAACGTTGGGCGCCATGTAGTGTAGTTCCTATTTTCCCAATAGGCCCTGCGCATTGGAATAACATAAACAGTAGTATCGACGTAGAAGTGTGGATCTTCCAGGCCTACACTGACTATGCTAAACTTAATTGGGTTTGTTACCAACTAGCTCAGAGGTCACTGGAAACTTTCTTGACTGAATAGGAAGTGATCAGCTTCCCTGGCACAGCCAAGAAGGGATTCAGTTTTCCAACAACCGTGCAACATGACAACTTTGCTCCTCAGATAAGAGTCAATCTCTAGAGTTGTGTGAAACAATAGACAGTTGTTTTACTCAGTCAGTGGTTGTGCAGTTTACTTTCACAATATGTAGAGAATAGAGAGACGGGCGTTTTCAATAAAGGGTAACATTTATTGAACAGTCTTTCTTCTCGTACAAGAGAAATGAATTGCCACAATTGCAATACTTGTTATTATAAAAAGTACGTACAGTAAGATGAGTATTACGAAATAATACTGTAAAAGCATTGATATGGTTTCTTAGCCATACAATGGTTTAAAATGAATAAAACATATATACATTCATATATACATTAGGCTAAAATACTCAACTGGTGCTTCTAACTACGCCTACCCCAGTGTACCTGACCTAAGCCTAATACTTGGGAGGGGAGTAAGTAAGTAGCTTTAAGTTAAGTTGGTTTTGCCAAGGTTTGCTTCAAGAATTCTCTCTAAGGGTTTAGTCAACACCATACCTCTGGAATAGAATGATGGAGGTCTGGTATCTCCTTCAGGGGGTCGATATCCCAGTCACCCGCAAGGGTAGGCCGGAAACGCCGGAGCTGGATTTCTCTGCAGGAGAAAAGACAGCGTCTCTCTCAGCGCGTCGAGGAGGAGGAGGAGGGGCAGCGTCCGTGAGCAGCTTGCATCTGCTGGGCTCTTGCAGGGGACGGCTGTTCAGCTCCTAAGTTCACCACACCATCGTTCGCTAGTTAGCAGCGATAGCAGTAGCGATAGCAGCTATGGTATCATCAGCATAACAGCAGCTTCGTCAGCAGCGATGGCATTGAGGCAGCTAGCGTTTGCTTAAGGCAACGTTGGTAATATTTATACCTGAAAGGTGCCTTGTTTGACGTACGTTTTTGGACATAAGACGTCAATAAAGATGTCACTAGGAAGTGATCGTCTATCAGTGCTCATTAGAGTTCTATTACTAATCAAAACATAGCAAGCGGGGCTTTCCCAGGTTTCTGAGTTTTTATCTTGTTGAAGAACTCGGAGTGTTAATCTAGGAATCTCAGATAGTAACTTCTGCTATGTCATTGCACTAATTGGTTGCAAAGGAAGTGGCAGAGAAAGCGATTCTGAAATGTGGCTCTGTTCGTGTGAGGCCAGAGACGAGTTTCTGAATATTGCATTTGATCGGTTATGCCAATATAGGGGTACAAGGGGATTATAGCCGTATAGGGGCATAAGGTCACAGTATCGATCAGGGTCCTAGATTAGAACACTACACCTGTGATCCCAATTCACCAACTGTTTGACCTAACTCAATGGCCTTTACGCTTCTGGAGATAGTGCAGTATAAAGCTGTGCTAACCCAACAATAAATTCTATGTGGCCTTTTGCTAATGTCAACCTGAGCATCAAGAAGGAATACCAAGTCCTATAGGTGCAGCCATCATCCAAAGATGTATAGCATGTTAAACAGGTCACCAGATACATGAAATCTTTTATTTGGTGTCTATGGGGGACCACTTTAAACGCTAAACCATTTCTAGGACCCATCACCCCCTTGCTGTGACTGAATTTTGAAATCAGATTAGTAAATGGTCCCCTAATGAACTGCTCCTGGAGACCCCGCAGAGACCAGTCTCAGACTATAGAGGCCTGGCGGGCTTGTTAACCGGGCTCGTTTTTTTATCTCTAAAACTAGCACTTTCTGTGTATGGTGATACCAATTCACATATAGGTGGTGCATTTTAAGGTATTTAAAATATGTTTAGGGCTTGTAATGTTGAAAATTACCTGCAGCTCAAGGTGAAACTCACTGAAATATCCCTCACTGAACCTAAGGCAGCTGAGAAAGTAGGGTAAAGAGCAAAGCAATGAGGCTTTTGATACATTGTAACACGTTTGGCACCTTAAATTCGATTGACTCACTGAATAAACTCTAGTTAGTGCAGTGGGACCTGAATGTTTCCAAGGATAACTGAGAACTTAGAAAACTGCAACTTGCCTTGTAGCTACCCATGTTGTTTGACATATGGTGTCTTACCCTCATAACTATTGGTGATCAATCGTCAGTCCCAGAAGGTGCTGGGAGCTTCTGGTTTATTTTGCTGTTCAATTTTCTAACTGCTTTGCGTTTTCCAGGTGTAAATACAGACTGGGTAATTTTTTTAGAATTGTAGCCCTGACTGGACAGTGGTGTTTAATGTGTGTGATCTCCCCTCAGGATTGGATCTGAGTTTTACACCTTCTGCTATCTCCCGGAGTATTCCTTGACTGAGTAACACAGTTATCTCTGGAGAGTCAAGGGTAAAGCAATAGTAGGTATACACAGGGACACCAATGGCAAATGACTCTACGAACTTTGGATATGGCCCGGGAACCACTGACTGCACAAGCACTGCATGAGGTAAAACAGGCGTGGTGATCACACCGACAAAATGACCACAGAGTGTCAAGTGCTCCTAGATAGGCCTTCTTGTATCTTTGGAGCTAATGAATCCACATCGAGGATTGGTGGGTCCGGGCAATAAGTTATTATCAGTCTACTAGGAAGCTGGTCTTCTCCTCCGATGCCACTGGGGGTGGGGGAGGAGCTCCCAAACACATCTTAGAACTTTCCTCACTGACTCTCTAAACCTGCATGAGGATTAAATGTCCCTCTTACTATAAATGATGTTCTGCGGGCCCTCAAGACCAAGTCACCACTATTTAAATGTTCCCAACAAAAACAATAAAAGTAAACACAAACAAGTGAGACAGAACATCAGCTATTTTATTCAGCACACTTTGGAGATGATGCTACTTGTTAAGGAGAGTAGGACCAGCCGCGTCAGCAACCTCGTGTTTGTTCTAGTAAGAAGTTCTCTGGTAATTAATGGTATCAACACCACGCACATTGTCTTGCCACAACACAACCCTTGACTCAAGATGCATACCCAGATGTGCAGAGCCAGAACAGTTACACTTACGTAGCCGAACAAATCTGAGAAAAATCCCCAATCAAGTCAAATCTCCCTATCCAAGGCACTGGGGAAATGTCCAAGCTCGAAGCCGGCGAGGTTTGCCAGATAATCGGCATTGACGTCACACCAGAAAATCCTGCACAACCACAAGCTTTCTCTGATCTCAGCTGTCGAAGGAGTCTGGTGATGTTTAGTGATGCAGCACCAGGGGTGTATAAAATGAGATAAAGGATTATGCCCATGAATCAGTGTGCATGGGCACATCTAGAGACCTATAATGATCCGGTTGTGTTCGTAATGGGCAGATACACGGCCAGGCCAGATGTTCCAGTGAAGGTGAAGATGCTACGGGTCTCTCTTGACTATGGATTAAGGAGAGCCTCTTTAGTCAAATGGATGGGCCTCAGGTTACAAGGATGATGTACAAGGGGCAGGTGTGATGCAAGTTTCCCAGGTATGTATAATTTATTTACAGCAGTTACCAGCAACCTCACTTTTTCTAGACCTCGAAACTGAGCGACAGAAAGATGCAATTTGGTCAAGGTCACACATTTTTGCCGTGTGGAGAACCTAGGCTTACGGGCTAAGGTCTCCTGGGTCCAGAGGTGGCACCACACGCTATATCTTGATGTTTGTATTAGCCAAACGACAGGCGATTGGAGGAATTTTGACAGTGGGTAGAACAGAAAAGAAAAGGGACCCGAGTCAATAGTATGTCAAGCTGCACAAAATACCAACCAGAATCAAAGAAAATAAAAAATAACTAGTCTAAGAAACACAACAGATCAGGACGTGTCAATTCGCTCTTTCTGTGTCTCCCTCCCTCTCCCCTCCATAGCACACACTTCTTTCATTTCTTCCTCCCACATATCACCCCTGCATCCCTAGCCTGCGGTAGCATAAAAAGCAACTGGAGACAATTTAAACGAAATAAACCTTCTCACACAAGGCAAGAGGATAGATACAGAATGGGAAACAGTGCACGCTGTGTGAACTGAGGCAGGATACAGGCAGAGAGGTTAAACCAGTCCACTGAGAGGCATCTTGCTGAGATCACAGGCGGCAGCGCGCCTCTGTCTGGCTCTGCACAGACACAGAACACAAAGAGAAAGAGGCAGCGCTTCCAATGATAGAGCAAGAGAATGAATGCAAAGGGAAAGAGCAGAGAGATGCTGTGTTCGGACACCCAACAGAAAGCACAGTCAGGAGGCGTTGGGTCAATCATGACACAGTTACGACATGTTAATTAGCCAATACAGTGCTTTGTGGTCTGGACTAGCACTCAATGCAGAGATCTGTATACACACAGGGTTGCCAGGTCGCTCCATGTCCATAGGATAACAAGAGGCTAAATGCTGAAAATGCACTGAGTTTGCAATGGACATGCACACCTGCTTCTGCAGTCTGGTGTTACTAAATGGGTGCCAAATACTAGTGCAGTCCCATATTTATTAACCACTGTAGCAAGAATCGCATATGTGCTGTGTAAAGTGGGCATTATCCGGTCAATATGCCTATCAGAGAATGCTTGTCATGCAACTGTAACATATTACATAATCAGACCCATAGATAAAGATGCCCTGCAGGGACATTGTAAATATGTACCTCCAAATTAAAGGTGCACACTTACCCCACTAACCCACCAGCAGAGGAGGAGGGTTGCAGAGGTATTTAGTGATCCTATGGGGAGCCCCCTCAGAGAGGATCCCAGGCCTCCTTAATCCGAAGGGGTGCCAAGTGCTCCTCTGCACAGACAGTGATAGTGCATCACAGGTTGCATTGTTATTAATTGGGCAGGTAATGGTGGCGGAGCTTGGCCTCAGGCAAAATGTCCACCAGCTGAGTGTGCTCTGTTGGGCAGACAGTCTCAGGATGGGACAAACCTGTAATGGTACGGAAGAGTTAGGCGGTGATGCATTTAGGAGACACGTGAGGCCAATGAGTGATCCTGGGATCGTGATGTGTCACATGACTGCATCATCTAAGCCAGGGTTCTCCAAAGCCGCTCCTGGACGGCCAGATCCATGCCAGATTTTTATGATAACTACATTTATCTAAATGGGGATATTCTTTAAATCTGGCATGGATCCGACCCGCCAGGACCGACTTTGGAGAACCCTGATCTAAGCCATAACATAGTGGAGACCTGAGAGGAAGGTGAAGCACGGCAGCTCACCAGGCCCCTTCTTTTGTGGCACACCGCTGGAGGGAGCATTCAGTGAGTGCCCTTCATTGATACGCCTGTTGCTGCGAGTACAAGGAGTACAAGGACCCACATCGGACAGGAAGCACGTGCCCTTATAGCCACCCCTCTCAACAAGTCATGTTCAGTCTGGAACCAGGGCCCCCTCAGCACTGCACTCTGGGCAGGGAGCTCCTTATTTAGCCCGGAGGGGGCCCCTCTACATACCGTGCAGGGAGGCCCCCTCAGTTTTCGTTACGCCAGTGTCTGGAACCAGGATCTCCTTGAACGGGGACATACAACCAGCTTCTCGGTGCCTTACAGCACACCTTTGCACTACCCACTGAGTGAATAACCTGCGTGTCCTGGCCTCACTTGGCACTACTGACCACTGTTGGAGACTACTCATTTACAGCTTAGAATAGCATGGTGAATCCTAAACTGGCCAGGCAACTCTTGTTTTCACAGGATCTCACAGAAACCAAACAGGCACACAAACCTGAACTTGTATCGTCCATGGGCATGGAGGCCATCTTAAGGGAACTGTCGATTACCAGACCGTCTATTAAACAACTCTAAACAACTGAAGTCAGATCGTTGCGATCAGATCTCACCTCCTTTAACTCCAGGGTTGATCCAAGAAAGCGAGGTCTATCGATACAGATGCTGTATAGATGCACTGCCAGTCTGGGGCGAGGATATCCAGTATCTATGGAGGAAAGTGGTGTACCTTGAAGATGGGACCTGACGGGATAACATATGTGTACATGGACGTCCAGAAGGTACCAAATAAACCAGACGACATGGCAGGATTCTTTACCTCCTTCTTACTGCTGCTTCTGGGATTTACCTTGCAGAAAGCAGGGGTAATCCAGAGAGCAAGCTGGATTCACTCCTGGCCCCAGAAACTAAGTGGCCACCTACGTCCAATCATAGCTTTTCTTCTCTGGTACCAACTTTTGAGACCCATACTAAGTGCATCGAACCAACATAAAGACGGGTTTCAGTTTGACGGACACAATCAACATGTCTGCAGATTTGTCCAATGAGACTAACCTGAAACAGCAAGGGTTCTTAACCCTTTGGCCACAAAACAAAAACTGAACATTAAATATGATCTAATTGTGTCTGTATGTTTGTATACTAAATATGAAATTTAAAAAATATATATATGGTCCACTTGAACCTGCCATCATGACCGAGACAGTAAAAGGCAATACTAAAAAATACTTTGAACTGGAGGATCTGGATAATTCTATAGATGTTTTGGAATCATTGAAAATAGAAATTACACCACCGGATGCTGCTACCAAAACCCAGACTCTCATCATTCTTCACATGTCAAACACCGATCTCTCCTCCATGGCTTCCAGCGACTAGGGAGATCTCAGCACAGACCGTGACATTCTGAACACTATTATGGAAAAGCTGCACAGTGAACGAGATAAGCTGCAAAGCGAACGAGATAAGCTGGACAGTGAATGAGATAAGTCACGATCACCCCTTAAGTTACAGACAACAGGATGTGATGAACAGGATGCCTAATTGGATCCACATTGATCGCTGTATACATATACACCCAAGCAAGTATAGTGGACTCAATCTTTTGATCAAAATGTCAATACCTCTTCCCATGTTTTCACCTTGACTTGCTCCTTCTTGATGATGCTTCCAATTGTATGTGTCATTGATAATATCAATATTCTGCTATCGTCTGGACTGTAGTGTTATCTGTTATTTCGGCATTCACATAGGTTTGCAGAGGTTCCCTGGGATGCTACTTTACACCATGTTGAATTGATGCTACGCTACATTAAATTTTCAAGACACGCACAAGGATATACTCTACTCTCGGCTGCCTAGAAGTGGTTCTTACCCTCCCCCCTCAGAGACCTGCATTAGCCTTGGTCTAGGAGTCTTTTTCCCCATGGGGAAGTGCCCAGTGGTGCTGAGCCAACAGTTCCCAGACTACAAAGCGATGGAGCTTAGCTTCCCTTCCTACACGTTAGTGAAACCCTTCCATCCCGCTCTTCCCTGTTCCCCATCTCAATTACCACCACTCTTTTTTCTTAGTTCTAGGCACTGTACTAGATTCCAGTTCAACATTGTGGGGAGGATCCTATGCAGAGATCAATTGAACTGCCTCATAGAAGTCCACTGATACCCTACAGCACCTGCATTGACTAGATCGAGAACTCCTATTCTGTATAGGGTACTTCTCGCTCTACACAATGGCATGTGCCGACACGGAGTAGACAATCGCACGCATGAGGAACCCACTTATTGTCTCTCAGGCAAAGTCATCCATTTGGTCTAAAACAAGCACACTCATTATTTTGTCACTCAGCGTTAATGGGCTGTCTTACTTCATCGAATGAAAAATAGACCCTTCATCCTCTCCATACCCGCCATGCCAACATTGTCCTACTCCAGGAAACCTATCTGACTATCCTTGCATGACCAAACTAAAAAAAGGCTTGGTGGAGTACATTGCTAGCAACTGCTCTAAAAAAATGTGGAATCTTGGACAGACATCAAGGGATGCTACAGGTTCATAAAACTACATGCCATTATTCAAACTCCTGTTGGGCTATATTTATAAAGCTATTCAAGCTAAGAGTATATTTCTTTCCAAACCGTTTAGGCTCCTACATGAGTATGATTTATAAGCTACAATGTGTTCTTCCGGGTAGCACAATTCCTTAGCAAAGGAATTGTGGCTGATGTTGAGCTTTCAACATCTGTAACAAAGGGTCAAAATATGCTCCCTTTAGCCAACACAAGAAGGGGTGTTACTCTTAATCATCCCCTGTCATCAAATGAATACAACAAGTACTACACCTTATTGAAAGAAACACAACATCACAGAAAAACTGTTTTTGATTTGGTATATTAAACGTCAGTAATTACCGACTGAGTGAAGAGTTGTGCTGGCAAGCTCAGAGCTGCATCTTAAAATTATTGAAGAGTGAAGAGTCGAGTTGGCAAGCTGAGAGTTGCATCCTAAATCTACTGGAAGATAATATATTTTATGAAATCTTGGATGGATATATTTCCCCATGAGCTTTTTAAGTGAACCCTGGTCGGGTCCCTGTGAATACTTTGTAACTATTGATGTTGGATACGTGTGGCTTCTCTGGTAAGACCCTATTGTGTCGTAGAGAACTTTTGTTCTCATGAATCAGACATTTTGAAGGCTGGCCTTTCTTCTCTTTTGTCCTGAGGAAGACCCTCCGTGATGCTTAGTCATTAAACACATAGGGTTCGAAACGTCGACGGCTTTGCTAAATGCAACAAGTAAGAGCTCTTTCGCATGTCAAAGGCAATGTATTGGAGTCAGAAGGACTAGTTATAGATTGCATTCAGGAGAGGTCAGAGCGCAATCTGATCGAACCAGAGACAATGCCAGCTTCAAGCCAGAAACCACTATAGGTAGTGGATCCTCTTTCAGCCCGGCAATGTCAGCACTGCATCAATTTGAAGGAAACCAGTTCAGGGTGTGGTGTTGCCACATAAGCCGATGCGGAACCTGAAGCAGGTTCAAGAGGCACAGAGCGCAAACCCACCAGCGGAACCCTGACTGGAGGCCTCTGCAGACCCTTAGGGCCCGAAGCCTAACCAGAGGAAGCTGAAAGTGTCCTAAATATGCACAGGATGGACTCCCTGAAGGTCTCTTTTTGCTGCAACGTCGCAGATAGACCCGGAAATTTGGGTTGCATCAGGCCCAAATTTTGAATCATCTCTCTACGAGTTCCGGAGCGAGACCGAGAGGCACAGTAATGCCCTCTTGCCCTATCTGGAGTTTGAGAGGGATAGGTAGGGCCCAATTCCTGCTTGTACTTTTTTTGTGCTTCTTCCTTGACTTACCCTGAGACTTTAAACACATTGAGGATCTGCTGTGGTAATAGGACCTTCCTTTTGACTTTGAGCAGTCACAGCGCAGGGTCTTCTGATGTATGGCAAGTTTCACCTCATAGTTCTATATTGCTTTTTGGCTCATCTGTACATAGTAGTCGCAGGCCCCTGAGTTGTGCTCGGAACACAGGGACCTCCTGGGGATCTGCCAGTCCTCTCTGGTCTACCCTTCTCCCAGATGCAGTGCTTAATTTGAGCCGCGGGTTTCTAGTGCTTGGTGCCGGTACTTAATTTTCAACACCGGTGCTTGTGACAGCCTGCCACAAGGTGACGCTGTCTGGATAATTTACAGATTACCACAACAAAAGTTCATTATTAAATCAATATACATTAAAAATGACTATTGTCTGCTATACAAGGTCCGTATAAGCCATTCTTATAGCTTTGGGGGCCTGAAATAGTCTGAATTGTAGGAGTCTTCCGATGTATGGCAAGTTTCACCTCATTGTTCTATATGGCCTTTGGGTACTTCTGGACATAGGTGTTGCAGGCTATGGAGTTGCGCTTCGACCTCAGGCACCACAGGCATACCTCCTGGGGATCTGCCAGTTCTCTTTGGACTACACTTCTCCCAGATGCTTACTGTTAAAAATGAGAATTTTGGTGAAAAAGACTTGTCAAAGACGATAGTAGAGCTCCGGATCAGCATCTGAAAGCATTGAAAGAAAGGAACTGACATCAGTGTGCCTGGGTAGTGGTTATATGGGGCCTTGCTTATCACTTCTGGAGTGGAACAAGGTTAGCGGAGAGCTGCATGATGCCACCTACCGGTGGGCAGGAGTACTGCTTTTGATTTTCCAGATTTGACACCTGGGGAAATATTCACTGTAAGGAATCTTTGGTTAGAAGTAAAATTGACTTATTGGTTTGGATTATAGCAAAATGGGTGGCTTTATGCATGGTGGCTCCAAGAAGAGAGTTTCTGTGAACACTTATAAGTAAGGTGTTACTCCTATCCAGGTGTGAGAAGACCAATGCTTGATCAGGGGAGAGGAGTTGGCCTAACGGCTAGGGCGGTCGACCTCGAATCTGGAGATCTGGGTTCGAGTCTCGGCAATGACGCTGAACATCCTGGGATTCTGAGCAAATCACTTAATCTCCCCGTGCCTAACAAAAAAAAATGAATGTCTCCTCATGTAATGCAACTGGTGCTATGTTAAGTGCTCTGATACCCTATTCGGGTCAAGTTCGCGCTATATACAACCTCTGTAAAAATAAAAATAAAACATCAGTAGATGTGAAATGTTCAAATTGGATGGATAGCTTTAATTTCTTTAGAAAATGTAGCTAGAATTGGGTGTATTTGTCCACTTTAGAGGTATGTGCCTACATGGTAACATTAAGATCTAGGGTAAAACTTGGAGATTTTGCTAGAAGGGCCAAAGTTATGATGAACACCCAGATCTTAAGGTGTAGGAGCCAGGCTTGAGCAGGAGATGAGTGAGTGAAGAATTAACCTAATGAGGTCGAGTACAAATTCTGGACTAGGTGTTTCCTGTAGCAGGACAACAATCTTCAGAGCACTCAGAAACGACCACAGTCGGCACAAACAAAAGACAACATAAAAACTGCAGAAATACCTTTTAATGTTTACCTCAATCAAAAAATCTTTTACATACGCTACTTTGTCCAAGTGATCAGGCTCTAACTACATAACTGAAAGAGCAAATCAAATCTATTATTTATTGGAACCCAACTTTAAAGCATAGTCACAACAATATTTAATTTATTTTATGTAATAGTATCAATGACCCAACCTTTTAGGATGTTATACAACAACCCTCATTATGAACACTTCCGATCGCTGCACAAACACGTTTCCGAAGGGACTTTAATCGTACGTTTAGCAGCGATTACCACATCCTGACAATTTTCCACAAGTGTATTTCAACAGGTCAATCTTGCCAAAATGTACTGGAAGAAAATGCCTGGTATATGCCACTGCATGCGGATGTTGGTGCAGAAAGCACCAGAAACTGCATGATATTGCCCATTTGGATGGGGAATCCTGGACAAAGCAGTTTTGTCCTGGCCTGGTAAATACTTATACCTTTAAGGCTGTCTTTGAGATTGTCAAATAATATAGGTGATTACTAGGAAAATGGAAACACTCGGAAAAATGTTGCCATATAAGGCTCCATAAAAAATAATTTTTCAAGTGATATTTGCATTTTGTGCTTGACTTTAGTTGAAAATAGCTCAGAGGGGTAAGGGGGTAAGGAAATCAACCCGAGGGTCCTAAAAGAAAATCTCAGGATCTAAATTAAAGAGGAAGACCAGAATGAAGGAGAAATATAGGGGGAAAATAGGATGTTATGTAACGGTGTAACGTTATATGCATTTTTAAAGCAAAACGGTTACCCAAGGGAGTCCTGGCGCTGGTTACGACCTCTGGGCCTTAAGCGTTGCGGAGATGTTACATGTTAAAAAGCCAGGTTTTTAGTCCCTTCCTGAATGACAGAAGATCAGTGGCATTTCTAAGATGGAAGGGAAGGTCATTCCAGGATTTTGCACTTCACACTGCAAAACTTCACCCTCCCCACGTGTTTTTTTCTTCAGTGGGGGGTACTGCTACCAATTTAGTTCCTAGGGAGCCAAGGGTTCTTTTGGGCATTACCACTGAAACTGCTGCGTCAGATAGTCTGGTCCTGTTCCTTGCAGGGCCTTGAAAACGGTGAATTAAGATTTAAAACACACCCGTTTCCTAATTGGCAACCAGTGAAGACGTTTAATTTCCTTGGTGATAGGAACAAATTTAGATGTACCGGTGAGCAATCTAGCTGCTGCGTTTTGCAACAGTTGGAGTTCATTCAAAAAGCGTTCTTGTCTGTTTAGGTAAAGACCATTACAGTAATCCAGCCTTGATAAGATGAGGGCTGTAACAACTGTCCGCTGACTGTCAGCCAGCAGAAAGGGCAATACTTTCCTGATCATTCTGAGAGTGTGACAGGTGGCTGACGCAACGGCATGAACTTGATCGCCAAAGTTAAGCTTGCTATTGACAATGACTCCCACATTTTTTACTTTCCTGATGGGTTTAGGAAGAGAGCCCAGTTTTTCCGGCCACCAGTTTGAGGTCCAAATGTTATTTCCAAACAGGATGACCTCAGTTTTGCCTGAATTGAGCTTCAGGCAATTCTGTGCCACCCACGTCCCGACTGCTTCCATACACTCATTGAACCTTTTGCCTTTTCCCGACTCCTGTCCTGGCAGCAGAGACACAACAATTTGGATGTAATTCACATACGAGGTAAGGCAAAAGCCAAAGGAACTAATCAAGCTGGCCAGAGATGAAGGCTATGACAAGATAGAGTACACCAAGTCTCCAGGGAAAAGAGGCTGAGAATATCAAAATACACAAGGGCACAAGAAATAGGAGTTCCAGTAAAAGATATGAAAAAAAGAAATAGAATTATTTATATAGTTTCTCATAACATTTACCAGTTTGTTTCTGCCAGGTGCATCAATCTCCTGTACCTCATAGCTGTCTGCTCACCAAGGAGAATACATCAGGAATTTCAGAGAACCTGAAAAGAAGAGTCCGACTGTGAATTATGATTAAAACTATAAGTATTAATACCAACTCCAATAGAAAGATAACAGGAGCACATAAATGAATGAATTCCACTTTAGAATGTCTGCACTCTGCTTCTGCACCCCACACGGTTATTAACTAGCTCTGCTGCTGAACCACCAAACAACAATGGTAGACTTGGAAGACTCTTTAACGACAAGTGCACAAAAATCCCCCTCAACTCAAGTGCACCCCAGAAGGTCATAGAGCTCTCTTCAATGATGACCGTAGGAGATATGAACCCAAGGGCCCCGATTATGACCATATACAGATAGATAAAGCAGACGATATAAAAGGGGCAATCCCAGTCGAACCACCGAGGAGACAGGAAATAGTGGCCCAGGTTCATCAATCGACTAGACATCAATTTCATAACTCACATCTTATGGAAATGGAGAGATACAACCGGGAATGTACCACCCCATTAGACAATTCTAAGGGGGCATGGTGGACCTTGCACAATTCTCACAAGCTGGGTTTTGCTGGCCCCTTGGGGGATCTTTCAGCCTTCAAATTTTGGAATCCTGGAGAAGCATGTACTGTGACCACCTAGAGTGGGAAACTCCGTGAGCACATAGGCACCCAAGCTCAGAGGAGCGTCTAGGGCTATACTTCTCGGGGTTAGCCCCCTACGACACATCACGAGCAATGAAAATGTACCTGATTCTATCATCAATACCATCAATCCCTCCTTACTAGCAGCTGTCAAGGCTCTTACATGGCAGTCACACAAACTAGAACTCCAAGTGGAGCGCATACAAATGCCATAGAGTGTTGACGCTCGACAAGAAACTGGATATGCTCAACCAGAAACTAAACTCCTGTGTGAACAGACACAAGGAAGAAGATGGGGCGGTCGTCGACGACGCCATAATAGATAAGTGAGGTACCCTGCCAGAGCTGCTGACAACCCTAGTGAATCATTTAAAAATGACAGAGCCCGTCCCAAGACTTGGCAGAGATATCCCTCCCCGAGGCAACTGCACGAAAGAGCAGGCCCTGGAACCGGCAGGCAATGAATCTATGGCAGGCCACACTGGGAGTTACGCTCACACGGAACCGGATGTGCTATGCAGCTCAAGAGCCACACTACTCACAGCGCCATCAAGTAAAGGAGCAAATAGCAAGGGCGCGCAAAGCGACTTCAGTGAGAATCAATAGAATGCACCCCTAGCCCCCACTAGTCAACTGGGCTTGCACAAAATAAACACTGCGGTCTACGAGAAATCGCAAATAGAAGATTGTGAACTGAAAAAGAACAGAGTAACTTCTCCTACGAGCTCAGCAGATATGCCATCGGCAAGTAATAATGCACAGGAGACGTTATTAGAGGCCACGAATGCTAACCAACCTCCAGCAGCGGAAACTACTCAAAGACCTCCATCAGAACGAGAAAAGAAAACACTGTGGAAGTCCATGAAAAATAGTAAAATTTTAAAAATACACTATGTGAGAAGTTGGCCTGATATGCAGTGCTCACTATTCTAGTGATCACTATGTATCAGTCCAAACAACCCTTATTGATGATTGGTTGTAAGTCAACCTTATAGACCAGCTATCCTAGTAGCGTGGATACGAGCAGTCTTCGGGCTAAACTCTAGAGGGCGTGTTAAGCCAGCTGTTATACCATCACATATACCCCTTGAACACCAAGTGAAAGGACACCACACAAGTGTTATGAAAATAAACAGTGTATTTATTTAAATCACAACAGCCCTGTACTCTTTATGAGGACAGGGTACTAAGCACACAACAAAACTCTTACGAAAATACTTTAAGTTGCACAATTTACACAAATGCCCGAGGGGCACGGAAAACCATATACTCTGAAAGTGGAATGCGAAATTACTAGCAGGTAAGTACTGTACTAATAGGCTTTGGAATCGCTAGGACTACGTTACTGAACCTTCAGATTACTAGTAGGAGGCCTAGGGGACTCGGGTGCAGAGTGTGCACTCTCACGCGGGATGCGGGACAAAGTCTATGGGAGCTAGTAAAGACAAAGTTAGTGTTCTCGGGCGAACCCGATAGGGTAGATCGAAAACGACAGTGGATCCTGACCCTTGGATAGTGAGGCTATGCTGGGGCACCGAAATGCCGAAGTTACCTAGCCCAGGGGCTGCAGCTGCATAGGTCTCAAAAGACGTTTGGAATCCTCGTAGACGAACCAGGAGCCTGAAGAAAAGAAGTTGCTGGCAGGCGACCAGTGAAGATAGTTCGAGTGATCCAAGCCTGGATCGAAGATGGATGACACCTGAAAGCAGAGGGGACCAAGTTCGTGACTACTAGCCAGTAGTCAGGTGGCACCAGGAGGGCACCGGATGGTAGTCACCTCGACTAGGTGAGTGGGCGACGCTGGGCTCTGCAGTCTCACGGACCAGGTGGCGTTGTCGGCGACCAGGATGGAGGTGCGAGCTGTCCCACGATGGATGATGCTGTCGACGTCGCTGAACCCAGGATTGGGGCAACAAGTCTTGGCAAATTCAAGCCCACGCGGTGGACCTAAAATGGCGTCTGGAGTGGACCAGGCGGGTCCGGGGTGCTCCTCTTTTGGAAGGGAGCAAGGGCCAGTCTGGAGCAACCAGACCAGCAGCAGTGATGTCGTCGGGCCTCGTTAGGAAGGCCACAAGCCAGCGGGCTAGTAGCCAAACAACGCGGTGAGCAGCAAAAAGCAGAAGGGCCCCACGCAGATCGTGGAGATGCTGGGAGGCTGGACTTCGGTGCTGGAGCTGCTCAGGGTCGGGGCTTCTCGGACCCCAAAGCACTCACCAGAGGATCCCTCGGCGGTCGTGCTGGAAAGAAGTCGTGCAGTTCTGATGATGGCCGGTCCCTCGAGGTCTCGTCCCACCCACGGTTCTCAGCTTAGCTGTAGAGGTGAGTAGAGGTCAGAGGTGCCAGGGAAGCTGGGTCTCGTCGTGCTGGTCGGTCGGATTCCGGAGGAAGGACGTGCAGCAAACCGCAGTGTTCTTGATGGTGCCTGCGGGTGCAGGGTGACTACTCCTTAGTCACAAGGGAGAATCTTGAGAAGAGTCGAGAGTTCCTTTCGTGGAAAGTAGTTTCTTGATTCAAAGATGATCTAATTTGGAAGGGGGCCCGCTCCTAACTTTATACTAGGAAAAGGGGCTGACCCGGTGACTAGGTCCTGCCTATGGGTGGGACTAGGAGGGGGGTGGTTACCCCCCTCTCCCATGCCGGACTTTCCCCAGGCCAGGGGCTGGTGTGCCCCTGGAACTGGTTCTAGCCGGCCTATGCGTAGTGAGCACCGGGGTGCCACTCTGCAGTCACCTTCCTGTAAAGCCCTGCCTACCCAAGATACACAAAACCCTGTCTGGGATGGTGCTAGCACCGCCCCTGACAGGAAACCCTTTGTCCAAGCTCCCCTCGCTGGAAGGACTCCCAGCTGCAGGGGGTCAGACTCGTGTCTGTGGTGGCAGCATCCATTTTGTGATGCTGAGGCTTGAGTTAACTTTAACCGGGGTTCACAGTTACATACATGTCGTGTCCCTCTAGAAGGGTGGAATGCTAACCCCGTCGCCAGAATTGGCGAGGGGTTAGTATTCCAATTCGTATGACACCTTACTCGACATGTTTTGATAAAGCGATACCAAAGATAGCATTTAACCGCGAGGATTATAATGCACTTAAGGGTATATGGTATGCGTTATCATGGAACAGCTATTAGGACTTGGTTCCGCAAGCTGCAAACGGGCTCAGCTCATGCCAGGACACCATTTCACACGATTCCACGCACTCTGCCTTCAGGATTGTCAAGGCCTGCCATAGGAGTGACTGATAGGAATCTGTGTGTCCATTTTTAGGGTTAGATATAGGTATACTATATCTAAAGCAAAGGGTGATTACACCACCTTGCCCCAGCTGTCGTGCAGCCAGTTGTGTCAGATTTAGATAGCCATCCAGGGGTGGCATAATACCTGCTTCAGCCCCTGGTAGGCCCTGGGTACACCTATGCCCTGAGTTACAGGGTCTGATAAGGTGGCCCAGTTCCAATTGGATAATGCACCTAAGGTACACATGTCACTTTAGTGAGAGAACAGCTAGGCTGTGGGTCTGATTGGCAGGCCCACAGCCAGAGAAAGTCGTAAACCAGTGAAACAAAAGCAAAAAATCTGGGTGATCATAGGATTGCAGACCCTACTCTCCTACACACTACATTCAAAATAAAATGTATAGTAAACATTAAAGACCAAATGTTGCAATGAATGAGAGGGGGCAGGATGATGATGGCAAAGCAGGTTCGATTGGGCCCAATTCATTATTAGAGTCTCCACAGGGTACATATGATAGAGCAAGGCTACACAAAATGGGACGAGCCGAAACCCCGAATTGCCTGTGCAGTCGGACCACTGTGGGAGATTTTCTGCATACACGATGGGGCTGCTCAGCCATACAGAAGTATTGGAACGTAAAACTAGGAGACTTAAATGTGGTGGTGGTGATATCCATTATTGCAGACCCAAAGTTCATCCTTCTGGGCATTACATGCAACATTTATGTTACCAGACCCCAATTACTTTTTCGTGCCCTGGATCTACAGGGGGCGAAGCGTGATGTGGCCAGACACTGGGGAACACAAGAAACTCCAACTCTCCATGAATGGAAAAGGGGGATGGACCTATATATGGCTGCGGAAAGACTTACATATAAGAGTAGGGGGTGCCACAAAAAATTCCGTAAGATATGGGGTAGTTGGCTGAACCACTATGGTTTAGCCCTACTGGACGAGGCTCAACAGGTCCAAGACAGTGGGGAACAGTGCTAGCAGCGCATACCTGAAACACATGGGGGGGCATGGCCTGAATGTTACACATAGGGACTGCATCTTCATTTGCAAGGCGTGGGGGGGGGGGGGGAGGGGGACCACAGTATTATCTGATGTTTGATGCTGTGTGACATCATTTTGACTGAAATACCTGGACTTCTCATGCTTGCCCCAGGGTGACTGTTGTTATAGTTTTGATGGTTGTATATTTTTTATGTAACTTGAAACTAGATAAAAATTTTTTACTTTTTTTTAAAGATGGTGGTAAAGCAGAGGAATTGGACACTCACCTGATTTTCCATTCAAGGGCAGTTCCAAAGGTGATCCATAAACAGACTTCACAAGACAACCAGTGCAAAACATCCCAGGAAGACCCAACTCTATTTCCCACTCAAAGGCACAAGAAAAGAAGAACCAAAGACAGAGCACACATGAGATTCAGTCACTGTACATTCCGCATACTGTTGCCATCAACAACCAATGTAGCTCCCCTGTGCACCTAAGCTCTCCCAGAACAGAGGTCCAAAAATCCCAGTCTCTGGAGACGTGGGTATATGACCCACAATCAAAAACAAAAATCAGGTTGGTGGAACAAGAGCATGAAACTGACCTCAACCAACAAGGGAGCTGCTGGCATTGAGGGTGGAGAATCAACAAAGAGCTACATACCATACACCCCCTGCCCCATGATTGACGAAGAAGAGGATGGACATCGACCTGTACCAACTCCAGCAAGGCTGGTTATTCACACCGTAATTCTGTTTGAGAGGAGTTTGAGATAATCTAAACAGGTCGAATATCCTTCATCTCTTAAAAAAACATACCGTCATTAGCGTACCTCTCATCGGAGTACCTTAAACAAATAAAGTTTAAAACCTATTTTTGGATCCGTCACAAAGAATCCACATTAACGGAGTGGACGGACATCCTATCAATCAATCAATCAATCAGGGTTTTATAAAGCGCGCTACTCACCCGTGAGGGTGTCAAGGCGCTGGGAGTAGGGGTGTTGCAGCTCCGGATCAGTCGAAGAGCCAGGTCTTGAGGTCGTAGATGTTAAAAACATCATAATGGATAACAAGTGATTCAAGGAATGGGGTATCCTTATCAACTAGCCTGTAGCAGAAAAGTACCCCATGTCTTAGAGACAAAACACCCCCTGGACCATAAGGGAGCGCACAGCCTTCTGAGAGGAAAAAGCAAAAAACTGCCCATGCATGGGAGAAAAAAGATCACAGTACAAGCAGGGGGACAGGACATTAAGTGGTGCTACTATACCACTCGACGAACAATTCAAGGGTCAACAGAATTCCTAGCAGCAGGGAAACCATCAGAAAGGCGGTCAGACCGACCATTGAAATAATATGCTAATGTTGCAGGATTAAACACTTTGTTGGATAAAAACGCAGGAGGCATCCTGTGCTTTCAGGAAACGTGGACCAATGCACCCAAACTCAATCCAGGGCCACTATGCAATCGATACAGTAGCACAGAAGAGAATCTGTTTGGGAGACCCACTGGTGGACTTTTCATCTTCATTAAACTCGACCTTGAGTTGAAAGCAAATGAAGAGAAAATCTCACCTATGAGCTACAGGCCCTTGAACTCGTAGGCATGGTAATGATGGGAAAGCCTTCCCCAGCATGGCGATAAATCTATACATCAACCTGCGAAGGGATGAGGGAAAAAAAGGTTGTCTTGACCATCTCCGATCGGATAAGGGCACTCCTCTATAAATACCCAGGCCACGAATTCTGTTGTGGTCACAATTTCAATACATGCAACCTATGCCAACCTGGGGGGTATGATAAGGACATACATTGTAACATCCTAAAGGCTGAATCAGAGACCATGACCTATGCTCATGCGACTAGAAAGGCGCTCGAGAGGACAAATTAAACCTAACATTAGAAACCTATCAACAGTGGACTATATATTTATTTATAACATTTTATATAGCGCAAACAAATCCCAAGGGATATCAGAATGCTTTACAATAGAATGGAAGGAAGGACATAAATACACAAATGTCCTCTATTCTTGAGTAAATATCTGCTAAGTAAATGCGAGGTATACCAAGTTCAAGCCAGACCCGAAAGCGATCACTATCCGCAATCAATCAGAGCCAATGTGAGCTCTAAGACTCATAGTTGCGTCACCTTGGCTGGTCAATCGCTTTCAACTAACACCAATCCACTAATACAAAGACTAAAATGGGGACCAGGCAGCAAAGTCTTATATCAGAAGTGGAAAACAACCCATGCACCTCCCTCCCTTGATCACAAAGAGACCGTATTAGAGAAACACTGGTGGGCCAAAATAAGAGAACTACACGCAGTCTTAAACCTAATAATGTCCAAATAAAACCTTAGCCACCTATGAGATGCCACCTATGAGTTGCATGTTCTTTTTATACTCCACAGACAAAGTGTTCAAGCACAGCAAAAGGATGTGTCACCTGGCCAAATTAAGTTGCAGAAGGGTTCAATCACAGAAAGTGTGCTAAAAGAGGCAAGGATAAATCATAAAAAAGACACTCCGGGCTCTAAAACAAAAACACACAGAGAAGGAGTGGAAACATATATACATCCAGCTAGCCCCCAAGCAAGTCACTGTTTTTTGCTCGCAAATAAATCTATTGGCAAAGAGAATGCTGATTCTGCAGAAAAATGGGTTGCCCACGTGTTGAGTCTTTACATGGGCAATATGAAATCAAGGGTAACTTTGGAGGATCTACTCGCTGGAGCCACAGAGGGGCCAGAATAGAACCCATTGCTGCCAAATGAAAAGGAGACAGAAAACATCCAAAAGTCAATCCACAAGGACAGAGCACTAGGGCCAAATGGCCTACCTGGTGGCATCATCGGGGACGACACCAAGCTCTGGGCACCCTACATGCACAACGTTTTTAATGAATGCATCCTCCTGTCTACCATCCAGAGTCATGGAAAGGTTCCATCCAGCATCCAATCCAGAAAAAGGGAGCCAACACAACACCTGAAAATGACAGCCTAATTGCACTCTTACACATAGATGGAACAGCCTTTGCGAAAGTACTCCTGCGTGACTTGGAGACTTGGGTCAAGGACAGTAACATTATCTCATACTATCAAATGGGATTCCAGCCAAAACCACCCACAATGGGTAACGTGATAGCTCTCTCATACCTGGCGGCCAAGGCCGTCAAAAAATCAAAGAGCCCACTATACACCTGCTTCATAGATTATAATGCAACTTGGGGAATTCCAAAACATCAGCCATAATAGCCCTACATACAGATACTTGGGTCCAGATCACATGAACCCAAACCCACATCACCCCAAAAATGCACACAAAGGCCTAAAAAGGGGATGTGCTATCACCCCAGTCTTATTTAATCTTTATAAACAAAGAGAAACCACCCATATAAGATAGGTGAAGGGCGGGAAGGAGAGAGGGAAGAAAGAGGGTGTGCCTCCTACAATGGTGGGGCGCACACGGTGTTCTTAACAATACCAGCACAGAGGTATATTAAAGTTTTCTAGCCCTCACTTGCCAGGGGCCTCATTTATGAAAAGTGACGCATCGCTGCGTGAAAACAGCGATGCGTCACTTTTCACTGCGCACTCCTTGCGACACCAATGATGCGTCATATTTAATGTATGATGCATCATGTCGCAAGGACTTACAGATACGTCAGTATTTCTGACGCATCTGTAAGCGCAAAAGTGACGCATTGCTGGAGTGTGTCACAAAAGTGACGCATCTCCAGCAATGCGTCCTTTCACATGGGGCAAGCCCCATGTGAAAGGGCTTGCGTCAGTCTTACGCCTGCTGTGAGGCAGGCGCAAGATTGTGACGCAACAGCATCCTAAAAGTGACGCAGTGAAATCTCATAGATTTCACTGCGTCACTATTACGAGGCTTTTTGCGGGGAAACGCCCCCTCTGCATACATTATACCTGACGCAGGTATAATGTGGCGCAGGGGTTTAAAAAGTGACGCATCTACCTAGATGCGTCACTTTTTAAATATGGCGCAACAAGGCGCATATTTTACGCCGCTGGTGCGTCACAAAAAGTGACGCATCCGCAGCGCAAAACTGACGCAAGGCCTCATAAATGAGGCCCCCGGTATTTTTTAATATTCACTCAGAACTATCTTATATAGGTGGTTTCTCTTTGTTTATAAACTGTAACTGGGGAGATTGAATCCGCCCTAGGTGTCTGTTTAGATACATTTTCTCTCCACTCCCTCCTTTGAATTGTATGTTATTTAATCTTTACACTGTAGATTTGAGCTCGGAATGGCTGAAAGGGAAAATATTTTCCTTGAAGGCAGGGCCCACAAAGTTACCCATTATACAAGATGTAGATGACCTGGTAATAATGGACCACACACGCATTTTCATGAAGAGAGCATTGGGCATACTACTTATGATACCACTAACTCCCTGAAAGCAAATGCTACAAAAACTAAAGTCTTAATCTTTGGACAAAGGGCCAAAAACACCAGCTGACATGGAACCTAGGGCCTCTAACCATAACCATGACTGACAAATATAATCACCTTGGTGTCTGGCTGTTGGACACATGCAAACCCTTTATCCAAGCAAGGGCCCTCAAGAAAAAAGGAGCTAAAACATCATTGCCTAACCAAACTTTATCATAAATTACAAATCTCAACAGCTGACGAGATTCGAATAGTAACTTGAGCCAAACTGGTACCCACCATAAACTATAGGCATCTCATATTCCCTGGAATGCTCACAGACATACTCGGTATTGTCACGTAGCTGCTTACAGAAACATATTCATTTGGGCTCCCTAAAACAGCAAGATGAACATTGATACGATTGGAGTTTGGGCCAGTTAATATGGATGTTGAATGAAAAAAGGAGTTAATTAAATATTATCAACAAGTGACCAGAGCAGATACAGACACTGTAAAAGGTACCCTACAGGTGATTTTTCAGGATGCGAAGAGCACACGGGTAAGGTATTTCAACAGGGCTTCCACCACATTAAACTAGGACACAGAAATACTTAACAATCCAGCAGTGACGCATAAACTAAATTAGACATACCCCGGGCGCCACAGGGCTTTACAAATCTCATGAAGACTTTCCTTGCCAGCCATACTTGGGAGCGGCCATGGGAAGCCAAGCCTTTAGCAATATACTATAGCCTTATAGCCCGCCGTAGAGGGCTATACCGGCTATTAAAGGGGCTCGGGCCTTTAACAAGGGAGAGGGACTTTAATAGCCGGTATAGCCCAGCTACGAAGGGCTATAAGGCTATTAGAACATTCTGCCATTAGAGGGCAGAATGTTCTAACAAAAAAGAACAAAGCCTTATGGGAGCGCGAGGGGATTGGAATCCCCTCAGGCTCCCTGAAGCCTTTGTTCACAGCCAGAGCTGTGAACAAAGAAGAATTGGAATGTTGGAGCTCCAGGCTTGTAACAGCCATTATAAGCCCGGAGCGCTCCATTGTTTTCAATGGAGCTCCCAACATTCCAATGTTCTAATAAGGAATATATTACTGACTAGACTATTGACACTGTCCATATGGGAATGCAGGGCTCACTGGAAAACAACATTCCCAGGGCAAAGGCAGCGCAGGCTGTATCCATACACCCTAGAATCTTTTGCGCAGCACAGCTATCTCAAAGGTGATTCCTCTTAAGGCCAATATTTTTGCAGCATGGCATAAGAACATGCAAAGAGGCATCAGCTCTGGCTCCTCCGCTAAGGTGGGATAGCACTGCCCCACTGCTCTTTCAGCAGTGCAAAAAGGAAAAATAAAATGATAACAATACAATGTTATTTTCATTTTATTTTTCCATACTGAGGCAGTTTTATGGGGGCAGGCTGTCGTCACAGCCAGCAGGGGAGGACTGTTTGGTGCACTGAAGTGCGCATGCCGGTTTGGCTGGCCATCTTGGGCTGGCCAAACCGTCATGCGCACTTCCCATGTTCTCCACCTGGCTGTATTGCACAGCCTAGGTGGAGAACACGGACAGGCTCCCAGTACCTGAGCGCCGAACCACGGCATTCAGGCCAATCACAACACTGCTGTCATGCTGGTGACAGCAGCGTCGTGATTGGCTAGGGGAGTCTGTGGTTCTGTGGTTCTGTGACTCTGAGGGTTTGTGGTTCGAAGATTCTGAACCCGTTCAATGAAGGTCGTCGGATGTAGACGATTTTGGTATCAGCGGACCGCAAATGACGAGTGCGGTGTGTACAAGTGTTTTCGTCATAATCGATCAATGAGAACACTACGTATTCAGGGATTTCGTTTGAACCCTTGGGTTCCATTTTGTGTGCGGCAGCCATTTTGTGTGGTTGCCCTCACATAGGCCGATGACTATGGCCGAACGAGTCTTTGGGACACGTACACCTTAGCTGACTTCTGTGTGACCTGGCCGAACTGACTCCCTTGCCCGAGGCTGACCTCGTTGAGCCAGTTCCTTGTTAAGCAGCTGGTCAGATAGAGATCAAAGAGCAGGACATTGCTGAGTTTATGGTACATGCACACACCCTTCTATCTTGCTTCTCATCTGCTTCTGTTCCATCCTTTATGGCTTAATCATTGATATGGGTTGAGGTCTTTATGATGGGTTTGTCCGGCCTGTTCGAACAGGAATGTTGGTTTTTGCTTGGTCATTTCTGGTGGGCTGGACAACGGAAAGTGGGATTGTCGTCATGCGATATGTTTGAAATGTCGTTTCTCCATTGGTCAGTTTGTATGTAATTGATGCTAGCCAGGAATGTGATTTTTGGCATAAAAGACGATGCTCCGCTCTATGAATTTGTGCAGTCTCTAGCGAACCACCCGTGTTGTGCTTCGTAGACCTCTGTTCCTGGTTGCAGCCAATAAATTTGGTCTTTGACGTCATCAAGAAGTGTCCCGTGTCTCTGATTGCCGAGGCAGGGGAATCCGAAGACATTGGGCGTTATCCCTGGCGCCGCTGAGTTCTAAAACCCGGTTCTTCAAGTCTGGGAGCCTATGTGCCTCCGTGCCTCGTGTACAGAAGGACAGAGGAGAGGCGGTGGCCAGAGTTCGGAAGGCAAATTGTCTTTTCTTTTCTTGGAATGAATACTGATTCCAAAGCTGTGTCTCAGTTCCGCCTCCAAATTAGAATGGTAAGCATCGTTTCTCGTCACTTATTATTCCGATCCGACTTTGCTGATTGTCTCGGACGGTTTGTAGCCCCTCGTGGTTGCCACTCTGTCCTTGTTAGGCCACGCCCAGCGGGATTGGATCTCTTACTGGCGGCGTGACACAGTAGGCTTAATATTAACTTGCTGCACTTTTTTTTTTAAACCATTGCATGCGTTTCCGTGTTTCTGTGTGGAATGGCATTGTATGCTTGTACGCTACTTTGTTGCTACATGTTTTTTTTTGTAAGTATGCTATTTTGTTACCTACTTTTGGGCAACTTTGTAAGTATACGCTTGATGCGCAGTTATTTTAATGTGTACATGTTGTTGGAAGAGTTTTAAGAGGGATACTTTATAACAGTATGGTTCATGCGCGGTTAATGCGTGAATGTCATCGTCGTAATGAGCAGATAGCAAGGAGGAGCGTGTATACAATAAGGTAAGTGGATATCTTAGTTTTTGGATTATTTTGATGTGATTTTTGTTTTATTCTGTTTAAATGTGCTTTTTTTATTTAAATATGCGTCTTTTGTTATAAATATGCGCTCCCCGTGACAAACAACTGCGGGAACCGGGGCACGGTGCAGTACAGTACAGTAAAGAGCCAAAGTGCTTCAGGAGGTATGAGGGGGCGTGGGATGGGGGTAACCATGGCACTGTCCCACCGCCGGGTCCCGCTTTCCCACGGTGCTTCCAGCGGCCCATGTCTGTTTCTAGCCCAGCTTTTCCAGCACTGTGCTTTTCTGTACGGGGGGCCTGCACTGGGGGGGCGATTTGTCTACAAACAGTGAATTTTCGAGCCACGCCACTAGTGTTAGCCCTCATAGATGTTGGCCTGTCCACCACAAGGCTGGCACATTGAAAGCCCCCTCAGTTGCCAAAGGAGGCTGTGACCATTGTCTAATAAATATATGTTCAAAGCTGTATTGTGGCCTCCTTTACCGATCTTCAGGTAATAAAATACATCAATGTCTCTTGGAGAGTCCCTCTGGCGCCACTGTACACGCTGCGCCCAGTGGCGTAACGGGGGGGGCATATACTTGCCAGCCCCCCACATGTGTTAGCATTTGGGAATGGAAAATGGTGAGATTTAAACAACAAGCATTAAAAATGCAATAGGTCTCGCCCTTCATTAAGTAAACCACATCAATGCTACAGCAATTCTCCCTCTGTGCTGAGAGTCATTGATTCCCATCGTTCATGACGAGCTCAGCCCGTCATGAGCACACAAGCAGTGTACTGCATGACGAGCTGAGCTCGTCATGAGCATGGAAGGGGTTAAAGCCTTTGGCTTTGCTATACAAAACCATTAGCAAAGCAAATGGCTTTAACTTGATCAAAGGTGAGACCCATTGCATTTTCAATGCTTGTTAACTAGGATAGGGAAATGAGACACTGCATTAACTGTAGTGAATGCCAGGCCAGAGGGCTGATTACATTGCATGTTGCACATTCTAGCGAAATGTTCTTGTTTTTATTACGAATATCTTACCATGTGATATTAATTATTGGATTTTAAAGGCTTTTTCCTTTTACTGAATGCTTCTTGCATGTAACATGATGACACAGAAAAGTGTAACTAATGACACAATAAACTTACAAATTAAACTATAAAGCACCAACAATGTGTGGAAATGGTACATCACCTTGTGTACTGATTTGTTTTGATCATATTAAAATATTTGTTTCCAGCACACTTCATTATTACAAAAAAATATGCTTCATGTGTGCTTCCTAATTCTGATATAATCCGAAATAATTGCAGTTATTTTACAGACATTTACATTTTGTTGTGTGCTAGAAAAAAGCCATTCCTTACCCACGCAGATTGTCAGATAAATCCTCACTTAGAAGTCAGAGAAAAAAAAGTAAACACCAAGCTCCCTTGGAAGACAGAGCCTGACATTTGACATTTGTTTCTCAATGAACAGCAAATATGACAAGATAAGAACACAATGTAGAGGCCTGTTTACAGAGAGCTAGCACTCGTGGGAGAATACAGTAACCAGGTTATGCTCCACAGGAGGGACTAATTCAAGCTGGACAACAAGCAAATGTGAGTTACAGAGCAAATGGTAAGTGATAGGCGAAAAGCATTCCCAGGGAATCCCTTTGAACGTCCCCAAGAAGTCTTCAGCAAACCAGATAGCGACGTTGTCTGGTAGGCTTCGACCTAAAAATGAATTCATGTGTACTTGTGTAATGTAACTGGTACTCATGTAAAGCGCTCCAATGCTTTTGGGTCGAGTTCATGGCATATTTTTGAAAAATAAAACACTGCATTTACTCCAAATCTTGAAGCTTGATGTTACAGCGTGAGTATCAGGCAAAAGCAACATGGACCCTCGAGCCTAAAACGAGCTGGGTGTATTTAAGAGGACCACAAGCTGAGCTAGAGTCAGGCATTTGGCTCAAACTTGGCTCGAGCCAACAGTGGCTTGCCTGCCTCTAGTGCTCCTCACCATGCTTCCACCAGTGAGTATTCCCTTACAAATTGCATCCTAGAAACTAAAAGATATTGACGGATGTCCATCTCTCCCAATTTTCCTGTCTATATCTGCTTCTTTTCTCAGCAGAATCCACTTCTGCGATTTATGATGTACTGGATGATGCCCTCTACTCACCAAATCCTGCTGTAGATACATGCACCACACACAGAGCTCAGAAGTTCCTCCTTCTCTTTCTTTTCAACAGTGACAATGTAAATATTTCTTTGAAGCAATGCAGGGCCGGCACTAGGGCAAGTATATTTTGGCTATTAAAGCACTGCGGCACGGACAATTATAACCTTGTGGAGTCACTTATTCTCTTTTTCCTTCTTTCTGTCCTTTCTGTCCTATTACACAGCCCAGTTGCCAAGCACACCCGGGGGGGGACCGCATATGCGTGGTGGGAGGTAACCTATGTGGACCCAAATCTGCCACCATGGACCAACTCTAGCACCGGCGTAGGCACAAGCGAAATACACACACCGCCATGACTACATCCACCACACAGTCCCTAGCGCAAATAGCTGCAGACATCAAGATTGTATCCCTAAAAGTCAAAGGCCTTAACCACCCCGTTAAACGCCGGAAGACACTAGAATATTTAAACAAACTCAAGGCCGACATATATGTCCTCCAAGAGACCAGAGTCTCGGTAGAGGACGCAAACCGACTCAAGGCAAACTGGATAAGCGAGGTGGTATGCTCACCAGCCGTAAACAAGAAGGGAGGAGTGATCACCATCATCAGCAAAAAAGCAAAGTTCAGGGTACACGACCACCAAGCAGACACAGAAGGCAGAAGGTTACTCACTTGTATCAAAAGAGGAGAAGAGACTATACACATAGCCAACATCTATGGCCCGAACTCAACAGACAAACAAGCATTTGCAATGCAATAGGTCTCGCATTAGGAAAGTTTGAGCTATTGGTATTGTAAATGACACATTTTTAGGGCGAGCAGACCTAAAAGCAGGCGGAGCCTGCTTTGTCTGCGAAGACAACTGTTGTTGGCGTGTTAGAAGGAATCTGAGACGGAGCTCACGCACGAGCGTCGCTGTCTCAGATTCCTCCTCGGGGCCGCGCACAGCACCACACACGCATGCGCATACACAGACTCAATCACACAGTCACGCATGCGCTCACACATTCCCACACGCACACACTCACCCCCCTCCCCCCTCAGGCATACACTCACGCATGCGCACATACACAGCCATACACAGGCACACACACACACTGCATACACACACGCAGACCCACGCGCACACACACAGACACATTCGAACACACACAGACACACGCGCGTACATCCCCCTCCCCTCCCCTCCCACTCACCGGGCTCTTTCGGGCTGGTCGGGCACTCACCGGGCTGTTGCTGGGCATCGGGCTCCTCTCTGCGGCAGTCTCCTCGCGGCACCAGGGGACAGGACTTCACTTCCGGGGCTCCCTCCAGCACCTGGGAGCCCTGCAACACTCTGGCTGTTGGCAGCCCCGGGACTCTCCTCAACTCATGGGAGCCCCGGGCTGCGGAGAGGCCATCAGTCGGCCGGCTTCACTTCTTCCTCGGTGTCGGCGGGCGGGACTTCCTGCCGGATTGCAGGCCCCGCCCCCGTCTCGGCCAAAAGTGCCTGACTTCCGGTTTTCACGGAGCAGGGCTGCGGCGGTGATTTCTTTCGAGGGCAAGAGGGGTAAGCACCCTCGAATTTAAATATAATTATATATGCGAGGTGGGCACTCGCAAAGGAATGTTGGTGAATAATCGGATAGCAGCATATACACAGGCGCCCCTTCGGCGCTTTTGCTCTCAACCCTACTATCCCGTCAGCCGCATCTCTTTTAGTTACTCGACGCATGGCCCGACATGTGCACAGCTTATTCCGGCCCCACCATCCTGCCAGCAGCTTCTGCTTTGGTCGCCCACCGCATGGCCCCATTGGTGCACATTTCACTTTGGTGCACACCCTTACCCGCAGCCTCTCCTTTCCCACGTCTGCCTTTTCGGGTCTTGCGCTCACTGCAGACCCCTTCACATGGCTCACACCCACCTTTTTTTCAGGTTACCATGCCATTCCCCACCTATCCCCCAGTCATTTCTGGGTAGGACGCGTGCACCCAGTGGACTCTCGGCCTTGGCCCGCTTTCATTCCTTGCGCTGATGACTACGTGTGCATGCTTGGTCACCTTAAATTACATGCTTGCTTTTTTTCCTTCGCGATCCTTTGTCCACCCAGCTCCTCAATCCACTCCCCCCTCCACCACCCTTCTTCTTTTGCACCTTGACCTCCCTTCTCATCGCTGTTTCCCTTTCACTGTTTGTTCATTCTTACTCCCTTTTTTTTCCTCAGAACCACGATTTGCTGGCCCTTATCAGGGAAGCATTCGCTATCGCACCAATTTGGCGTGCCCCCGACAAATATTGTTTGGCAACTAACACTACGAGCACACCTGATCTAGCTCGTTTTTCGCTCTTGAGATAACATATGGGGATCTAAGGACCATCTCTCCACACCGATCACACACCATCCATTGGTATGTACAGACACCATTTACTTTGTTTGCCATGTTGCATACCATTGCCATGCACCCAAGTGTCATTTCATCAGGGAAGGATCTCCCCAGACCGCAAGGGGTCCTTATCAACGGAATCACTTTTCTTTTCCCTTTACCTACGTACTGGGAAAGTTCCCCCCACGTGACCACAGGTAGTCTTTTATCTATGCCCTGGGAACTCGCTACAAACGCAGATCAAGGAGACTGTTTAGTGTCTTTATGTATGTCTTCTTATGTATGTTTTGTACACATATGGCTTTATATGTATGACTATGTGCGTTTGGGTCTTGTTTATCAGCTTGTGTAACAGGAATTTAGCAAATGATATTCACTCCTGGGCAAAGCACAAGCTGCGTCAGTTTATATAATATTAAAATATATCATTAATAGGCAATGAGGCAAAACTTATTTTTTAATGCACCATTGGTAATATTCTATTATGTATCCCGTAGTTGACCTTTGCCTAATGACATTTTACCAGCCTTTTATTTTTAATTTAAAGTGAGAACAGTCAGTATCTACAGCTTGTGCATCATTGCATTTCGGCCTGCGCTATAAACGGCTAACGCCACCCTCCTCTCTGTGGGCTTGTGAACTTTTCATCCCACTGAAAGCACTAATGCTTAGGACGGCCAAAGAGACTCTTTTCCTCCTACCCTGCGCTTTGACAGCACCAGTGCTTGTGCTATAAAATCTATGTATGCATAGGTTTCAAAGCTAGCATTTTGTGTCTTTTCATGTCAGCTGATGCATTTGAAATGATTAGTTGGTGGCGTAGACTGGAGCTACTGTGTTTTCTCTTTCCCATAACACTTTATTTTAAAAGTTCGGTAAAAGCTCTTGTGACTTGATGCTCAGCATAGTTAATTAAGGAAGTGCAATGAATAAGTCATCTTACATAAAGGACCTCCCTAACTCTCTTTACACCGATCTCTCTACACCCCTGTGTCTCTACAACCCCCTCTCTACAACCCTCTCTCTCTATATAGCCCTCTCTTTCTACACCTCTCTCTCTACACCTCTCTCTCTCTACACCCCTCTCTCTCTACACCCCTCTCTCTCTACACCCCTCTCTTTACACCCCTCTCTCTCTACACCCCTATCTCTCTACACCCCTATCTCTCTACACCCCTATCTCTCTACACCCCTCTCTCTCTACACCCCTCTCTCTCTACACCCCTCTCTCTCTAAACCCCTCTCTCTCTAAACCCCTCTCTCTCTAAACCCCTCTCTCTCTAAACCCCTCTCTCTCTAAACCCCTCTCTCTAAACCCCTCTCTAAACCCCTCTCTCGCTATACCCCTCTCTACACACCCTCTCTCTACACACCCTCTCTCTATACCCCCTCTCTCTACACCCCCCTCTCTCTACACCCCCCTCTCTCTGCACCCCTCTCTCTACACCCCTCTCTCTACCTACACCCCTCTCTCTACCTACACCCCTCTCTCTACCTACACCCCTCTCTCTACCTACACCCCTCTCTCTACCTACACCCCTCTCTCTACCTACACTCCTCTCTCTACCTACACTCCTCTCTCTACACCCCTCTCTCTACACCCCCTCTCTCTACACCCCCTCTCTCTACACCCCCTCTATCTACACCCCCTCTATCTACACCCCCTCTATCTACACCCCCTCTCTCTCTCTACACCCCCTCTCTCTACACCCCCTCTCTCTACACCCCCTCTCTCTACACCCCCTCTCTCTACACCCCCTCTCTCTACACCCCCTCTCTCTACACCCCCTCTCTCTACACCCCCCTCTCTCTACACCCCCCTCTCTCTACACCCCCCTCTCTACACAACCCCCTCTCTACACAACCCCCTCTATACACCCCCTCTCTCTACACCCTCTCTCTCTACACCCTCTACCTACACCCTCTACCTACACCCCTCTCTCTCTACACCCCTCTCTCTCTACACCCCTCTCTCTCTACACCCCTCTCTCTCTACACCCCTCTCTCTCTACACCCCTCTCTCTCTACACCCCTCTCTCTCTACACCCCTCTCTCTCTACACCCCTCTCTCTACACCCCTCTCTCTCTACACTCCTCTCTCTCTACACTCCTCTCTACACCCCTCTCTCTCTACACCCCTCTCTCTCTACACCCCTCTCTCTCTACACCCCTCTCTCTCTACACCCCTCTCTCTCTACACCCCTCTCTCTCTACACCCCTCTCTCTACCTACACTCCTTTCTCTACACCCCTCTCTCTACACCCCTCTCTCTACACCCCTCTCTCTCTACACCCCTCTCTCTAACCTCTCTCTCTATACACGTCTCTCTACACCCCTCTCTCTACACCCCTCTCTCTACACCCCTCTCTCTACACCCCTCTCTCTACACCCCTCTCCCTCTCTACACCCCTCACTCTCTACACCCCCCTCTCTACACCCTCCTCTCTCTCTACACCCCTCTCTCTCTACACCCCTCTCTCTACACCCTTCTCTCTCTACACCCCTCTCTCTCTACACCCCTCTCTCTAACCTGTCTCTCTACACCCCTCTCTCTACACCCTCTCCCTCTCTACACCCCTCACTCTCTACACCCCTCACTCTCTACACCCCTCTCTCTACACCCCTCTCTACACCCCTCTCTCTACCTCTCACTCTACACCTCCATCTATCTATCGCCCTCACTCTATTTATCTATCGCCCTCACTCTATTTATCTATCGCCCTCACTCTATTTATCTATCGCCCTCACTCTATTTATCTATCGCCCTCACTCTATTGATCTATCGCCCTCACTCTATTGATCTATCGCCCTCACTCTATTGATCTATCGCCCTCACTCTATTGATCTATCGCCCTCACTCTATCTATCTATCTATCTATCTATCGCCCTCACTCTATCTATCTATCTATCGCCCTCACTCTTTCTATCTCCCTCACTCTATCTATCTCCCTCACTCTATCTATCTCCCTCACTCTATCTATCAATCTCCCTCACTCTATCAATCTCCCTCACTCTCTCTATCTTACTCACTCTATCTATCGCCCTCACTCTGTCTATCGCCCTCACTCTGTCTATCGCCCTCACTCTGTCTATCGCCCTCACTCTGTCTATCGCCCTCACTCTGTCTATCGCCCTCACTCTGTCTATCGCCCTCACTCTGTCTATCGCCCTCACTCTGTCTATCGCCCTCACTCTGTCTTTCGCCCTCACTCTGTCTTTCGCCCTCACTCTGTCTTTCGCCCTCACTCTGTCTTTCGCCCTCACTCTGTCTTTCGCCCTCACTCTGTCTTTCGCCCTCACTCTGTCTATCGCCCTCACTCTGTCTATCGCCCTCACTCTGTCTATCGCCCTCACTCTGTCTATCGCCCTCACTCTATCTTTTGATCGCCCTCACTCTATCTTTTGATCGCCCTCACTCTATCTGTCTATCGACCGCCCTCACTCTATCGCCATCACTCTATCTGTCTGTCTATCTGTCTATCGCCCTCACTCTATCTATCTATCGCCCTCACTCTATCGATCGCCCTCACTCTATCTATCGATCGCCCTCACTCTATCTATTGATCGCCCTCACTCTATCTGTCTATCTGTCTATCGCCCTCACTCTATCTGTCTATCGATCGCCATCACTCTGTCTGTCTGTCTATCTGTCTATCGCCCTCGCTCTATCTATCGCCCTCACTCTATCTGTCTGTCTATCGCCCTCACTCTATCGCCATCACTCTGTCTGTCTGTCTGTCTGTCTATCTGTCTATCGCCCTCACTCTAGCTATCTATCGCCCTCACTCTAGCTATCTATCGCCCTCACTCTAGCTATCTATCGCCCTCACTCTATCTATCTATCGCCCTCACTCTATCTACCTATCGCCCTCACTCTATCTGTTTATCTATAGCACTCACTCTATCCATTTATCGCCCTCACTCTATCCATTTATCGCCCTCGCTCTATCTATTGATCGCCCTCACTCTATCTATTGATCGCCCTCACTCTATCTATTGATCTCCCTCACTCTATCGCCCGCCCTCCCTCCCTCTATCGATCGCCCTCCCTCTATCGATCGCCCTCCCTCTATCTATCGCATCACCACAGCATCACTCAGAACCACTACTACATCACTATGCGCTACCACAGCATCAATGAACGCCACAGCATCACTCGTCGCCACCACAACATCACTCAGCGCCACCACAGCATCAATCTGTGCAACCATTCAAAAACAACTTCTCTCAATGTTTCAAGCTTCATTACAAATGTCAAAAAAAGATGTTAATATTTCACTTCTGTTCTTGGATTTTCGTCACAATAAAATACGCTGAACATAATCTTCACAAAAGGTATTTACAAACGTTTAAGCTATTACCATTATAAATTACAATAACTGTTATTTAAGTATTAATTATTAAAAAAAATAAAAGCCATTATTATATGTAATATCAATACATCTAAGTCACGTAAATACAGCACATATTGCATTACAAATGCTATAGGTGTCACATTTGCTAAAGTTAAAAATATTGTCATTGTAAATGACAAAGCTATTATTTAGCTATTTTCAAAACCAAACACATAAATACAAAATTTGTCATTTACAATACCAATAGCTCAAACTTTCCTAATGCGAGACCTATTGCATTGCAAATGCTTGTTTATTTATGTGTTTGTTTTGAAAATAGCGAAATTAATAGCTTTGTCATTTACAATGCCAATACGTTTAACTTTTGCAAATGTGACACCTATAGCATTTGTAATGTAAGATGTTTTGTATTTACGTGACTTAGATGTATTGATATTACAAATAACAATGGCTTTTAATTATTTTTAAAACAATTAATACTTAAATAAAAGTTATTGTAATTTATAATAGCAATAGCTTAAACTTGAGTGAAAGTGAAATAATAACATCTTTTTGTGACATTTGTAATAAAGCTTGAAAAATTGAGAGAACATATTTGAACCAGTTGTTGTTGATTGGTTGCACAGATTGATGTTGTGGTGGCGACAAGTGATGCTGTGGCGTTTAGTGATGCTGTGGTAGCGCATAGTGATTCTGTGGTGCCCCTGAGTGATGCTGTGGTGGTGCGATAGATAGATATAGTGAGGGCGATAGACAGATAGAGGGAGGGTGATAGATAGAGTGAGGGCGATAGATAGAAAAATAGAGTAAGTGCGATAGATAGAGTGATGGCGATAGAGTGAGCGCGATAGATAGACAGATAGAGTGAGGGCGATAGATAGACAGATGGATAGAGTGAGTGGGATAGATAGATAGAGTGAGGGCGATAGGACAAAGTGATCATATGGCATGAGTGTCTCTGTGCCTACTCAGGACAAAGTGATCATATGGTATGAGTGTCTGTGCCTACGCTTCGGGACGCAGTGGTCATGTGGCATGAGTGCCCCTGTGTCTACTCTTTAGGACACAGTGGTCTTGTAGCATGAAAGCTTATGCAGGGTACTCCTAGTTAGGGTACCTCTGCGGCCTAGTCTCCAAGATACAGCAGTCACAAAGCATGAGTTAAAGTGCGTCTACTCTTTGGGACACAGTGGTGTGACATGGAGTGGGTGCTTCTGTAGCCTACACTAACCTTGGAGCCAAAACTGGATTGCAACAAAGTTGTATTTCTCCCCTCTGAAAAGCAACTTGATGGTACTGAGATAAAGTGCTTCTTTAAATGTCAAAACTTTAACCGAAAACACCCTTTAATAGAGTGCTGACTCACCAAAGAGTGAAAACACGGATTACAGACAGTAGTAATAGTCAATGAGTGGAGTTCATTCGATCAACTTCAAAAGGGAGCTGTGTGCAGCAGCAACAATCCACGGGCCAGCTGCCTTAGTTCCCTCCTGTGCATTGGAACATCCAAACCCAATTTCCAGGTCTTGGAAGATCCAATCAGGTGGCGGCTCAATCAGTATTAAAAAATTGCAATAAATATTTGAAGATCAGTTGTCAATCCCTGTGGCCACCACAAGATTTGGCTTGAAAATAAAAAAAATAAACACGTCCAAGTTACAATAAAATGACCCAAACACTCTTTCTGTGTTTCATACTGCAAAGGAAGTCCCTCTTCTCTACTGAAATCATGCAGTTGGCCGGGAAATCATGAAAATTAGACTTACAAAGAGAGCACAAAATTGAAAGTGTATACTCTGTCTCCAATAGTAATGTTTTTCCAGTCAGTAGGGTCATCAGGGTATGAGGTAAACACTGGCTTCTGAGAAATGTAGTGATGTGTCTGTCATGAGTTACAACCCCGGCAAGACTAACTCAGGCTTTCATCCTTCCGAAATTATTATATAGCGTAACATCAGCTTGGGTAATAGCTGTTATTTACAGCGCATAGGCATAGCAGAAGCACAGTATGAAGCGCTATCTAAAAACAAGTTATCATTACTATTCCCTGTTTCAGCTTCTCTCGTGCACTTCGCATTTTTCTTCAAGCACACCCCCAACTTGAGCATGGACGAATACGTTGTTTGAGAGATTTTTTTTCTGCAAACCACAAAAAATAAATAGAAAACTATACTGCAAAGTTTCTACCCGTTTTAGGCATCAGGATTAAAACTCCCGGGAGCAGTTTAGCACGGGAAACGGCGCAGTAGAGTTATTTCTTTAATGAAAGCGCCACAACTACGTTGCAGAATACTATTAGAAACAAGACCAAACCAGTGGGGTCTTTGTTTGGGTGAGAGCTGAGGTGCCAGCCCCCTCAATTGTCCAAAGAATGTCCCTTTCTTCCTCTTGCACCGCACTCCGTTGCTTTACACCTAGGTTTGCACTAGACCTTTTTATACCGAACAACGAGCATCTTACATATACACATCAGCATAACTCACATCACAAACAGCAGCGTTTTTCATAAAATATGGTATTATTTCCCCACACCAGGAAAGCTGTAAAGGTCGGTTGACTATGCTGTGGCCTGAACCTGTGATTGCAGATTGAAGAATGACTTTTGCAACAGCCACTCAACCCACAGAGCTAACTGCAAGGACAAAGCAGCGCATCAGTGCGAACAGAGCAGCACAGCATCATTAATTGGTCGAACGGATTTTACCCCTTAGCTCCTACTGCAGCCTTTTGAGAATGTCTTCGAATCACTTTTCTGACTTGCCAAAACAATGATTGGCTGCTGCCATCCTTTGTGCCTGATGTACAGTCTCCACGCCGCAATCAGTCACTTACTTCGGGATGTGTCAGACACAGCGGGGAGGAGACCCGCCGCCTCCCTCCGGGCCCACGAACCGGGATACAGTATCCCGCTCCACCAATCCCCTGCGTCCTCCGTAGGATCCCGGCGCAGCCACCGACGCCCCGGCCCGTACCCCTGGCCCGCCGCCGCCGCACCCTGCTCCCGCTCGCCGGCTCTGTCTGAGAGTCCTGCCCGCTGCCGCGGGATGCTTTAATCACCGGGTTTGTATTCATTACGCTCGGTGCCGTAATTATACAACTCGCTCGCCATCCCCTGCCGTCCCCTCCCTCCAGCAGCAGCTGTCGCCCTGGCAAACGGATTAGCGATTCCGCAAGCGCTGGAGCTGCACACACTGAGCCACGCCAGGTGGGGAGCATACATTTTGGGGGTGCGACGGGAAGCGGACTTTCAATGACAAAAGCCTGAACAAAAACATATTGACCAGGTTCAAAGAGCGCACCACAGAGAAGTATTAATTAATTATCCCCATATTCCCCCATCCCCATTTCAAGAGCCCAAGTTTTGTTTTGGGATGCGGTGTCAAATTTTATATAAATCACCATTTGTTTTCTGAGCGCGCTCGGCAAAAAAAAATCAGCGACAGAGTTTGAACCGGAAGTTCGGCAGCGTGAAGCCGGTCGTGGGGCGGGACTTCCGCCTTCTGCGTGAAGCCCGCATCCACGGAGTGCCAGAGAGCAGCATTGGTGACGCGGGCGGGGCTCCCATGCCTGAGGGAGAGCCCCGCGGTGGCTGCCGAAGTCAGGAGTGGCGGCGATGCGGTGAGTAGGGCTTAGTTGTAAGGGGGGGCGGGGGTGTGTGTCTGTGTGTGTGTGTGCAGGGGCGGGGGGGGGTTGGGGGCTGCGGCGGGTGTATGCGTGCGTGTGTATGCGTGCGTGTCTGTGTGTGCGTGTCTGTATGTGTGTGTGCAGGGGGGGCAGCAGCGTGTGTATGTGCGCGCGCGCCTGTGTGTGTGTGGGGGCTGGCTGTGTGTGTGTGCGCCGTGTTTGCATGCAAGCCAAGCGAAAGCAGGGGCTGTGTGTGCGTGTCTGCGCAAGCGCGTCTGAGAGGCGCGCTCCCGCGGTGAAAACTGGAAAGGAAAAGCGCGTGGCACATTGCTGTCCACATTCCCAGATACGGGCAACATAAGGTCTCAAGCAGACTACGCTGCTCGACCTAAAAATTCTGGGAAGAGGTAGGAAGCGAGCTCAGCAGCATCCCACTAGGGGAGCTGCTAATCCCAGCAGGGGACATGAACCAAGCGATGGACAACGCCACGGACAGACACCCACACTGACCCAGCCACACAACGCAAGAGCAGATAACACTCAAAAACCTATGCGCCAAACTAGCACTGTCAGATCCATGGAGACTACAACACCCCAGCTCCAGAGAATACACATTTTACTCGCACCCACACAACTCATACAGCAGGAGTGACTACATACTCATGTCCTCCACCCACACACACCTGACTGAAACAACGGAAATAGGCCCCATAACAATTTCAGACCACGCTCACATCTCCCTCTCCATAAGCGGGAAACACAACGAGAAGCCAAACCGTAGCTAGCGCCTCAACAACGACATACTAGACAACCCAACAAACATACATAACTGAGGTAGAAGAGGCGATTAAGGAATATCTAACGTTCAATGACACCGCTTACACAAACACCACTACCCTATGGGAAGCACTCAAAGCCACAATAAGGGGGAAGCTCCTGAGCATCAAAGCCAGGATGAACAGAAGCAGGAACAAAGAAATCACAGAACTGGAGAGCCAGATAAAAGAACTAGAAAGGAACCACAGCGCGAACCTGGTGGACAAGAACACCCTCACCACACTCACAAAGAAGAAGTACGAACTGAACAGGATACTAAGTGAAAGGGCAAGCACTTGGATTAACAAATACAAATCCATTAACCTATGCTCAGCAAACAAAGCAGGCAGGGCCCTAGCAGGATACCTGAAAGCCAAACAAAGGCAGCACTCGGTCGCAGCGATCACAGACAAAAACAACAATACCCACACGGCCAACAAGCTAATCCTGGAAACCTTCAGGGGTTTCTACAAGGAACTGTACACAGCGGACAAATCACTAGGGGCAGATGGTGGTGCAAACTTGCTAGACAAACTTGACCTGCCCAAACTAAGCAATGAACAAAGAGACTCACTAGAGCAGGACATAACTGGAGCCGAGGTGGGGATGGCAATAGACTCGCTGAAACCAAATAAAGCGCCAGGGCCGGACGGATTCACGGCTGCATTCTATAAACAGTTTCAGCCCCTGCTAAAAGAGACAATGGTCAGAGTCTTCCAGACGTGCACAGACTAACTCGATGGCGGAGGCAAACATCATTGTCATCCCCAAAGAGGGGAAGGACCCACAGTTCCCGCAAAACTATCGCCCAATCTCGCTAATATACGTAGATTGCAAAATCTACGCAAAAGTAATGGCTGCAAGGCTAAACACATATCTACCTCACCTCATACATAAATCGCAAGTAGGCTACCTAAAAAATAGACTCTCACAGGACAATACCAGACTACTCTGTCACCTCATAAACCGCACAGCAAACAACATGGAGAAGGCAGTCATGATTGCGCTTGACGCAGAAAAGGCCTTCATAGAGTCTTGTGGTCCTTCCTCGACCAATGCATGCGCAAATTTGGGCTAGGGGATAAATACCAGGGTATGGTCATGTCACTCTACAAAAACCCCCGCGCACGAGAGGTGGTCAACACAACCACATCGGCGACATTCTCCCTGGAAAGGGGGACGAGGCAGGGATGTCCAATATCACCGGGACTATTCCTACTCGCACTAGAACCACTCCTCTACATGATCAGGAACAACCCGCTAATAACAGGAGTACAAGTAGGTGGACAAGCCTTCAAGCTGGCTGCATATGCCGACGACATCCTGATCACCACTTGCGACCCAGAAACATCAATAGAGGCCCTGATGCATACCATTGAAGAGTATGCGCAGGTCTCAGGATATAAACTAAACCGCGACAAATCTGAATGCAAGCCAATGAACTGCCATTCAAGGACAGTCCTAGGAACGTCCGGACTTGCGTGGCAAACGAAACCCCTGAAATACCTGGGCCTCCTCTTTGGAAGAGACCTTAGGTCGACCCTAGACCACAACGAGGAGGCAATGCTGAGGAAGATCAGGAGCAAGCTAGAAGCCTGGAGTCCCAAATTCATCAGCTGGTGGGGCAGAGTCGAGACGATCAAGATGATGATCACACCAATGCTAAACTATCTGCTGAGCATGCTGTCGCTAACCCTGACTTCAGACTTTCACAAAAATATAGACAAAGCAATCAACTCATTCCTCTGGGGGGGCAAAAAGGCCAGAATCAGCCTATCAAAGCTTAGACTAAAGATAGACCAAGGTGGGCTGAACCTTACGAATTACAAGGCCTTCCAAATGGCCTGCTTAGCTAAACAGGGCATACACTGGATCTCCCCCACACCAGAGTACGTGCCGGTCTGGCTCGACCTGGAAAGAGGCATCCTGGGGGGAGCAGACCCAATCATGGCGCTAACGGCCAACAGACACCCAGAAGCAAAGAATGCAATCATCAGGAACACAAAGACGGCACTACTTAGAGTAGACAGAGAACTGGAGGTCAGCATCACAGGGTCCAAATGGGAATCAATATGGTACAACTCCAAGGTAACATACAAAGGGGGGATACTAGAGAACAAAGAGTGGTATAGCAGAAGCATCACGACGCCGGCCCAACTAGAGCTGGGCAGCAACCCACTCACATTTGAAGCACTGCAGCGCACGCACAAACTACCAAACAAGGAGTTCTATGAATTCCTCAGGATCAAGGCGGCCATCACCAAAGCCAACCTCTCGAAACACAAACCAGCCATCATACAGTACTCACAAAATCTAAACAAAATAGGCCACCAAACCGCTCACATTTACAAACTCATCACATCACGCACCACAACACTAAACAACAAAACACTAACATTCTGGGAAGGGGAGTTACAGAGACCACTAAACGAAGACGAAAGGGCCAGATTATGGACCTCAGCATCCAAAAACAAGGTAACCCCACAACTAGCCCAAACAAAATACTGGCTATTACACAGACTACACTGGACCCCGGCCAAGCTAGAAACAGTAGGAGCTAGTGAGAGCGGCACCTGCTGGAATTGCCACAAAGCAAGGGGGGGACCTGGCTCACGTCCTATACGACTGCCCCAAGGTCAAGGTTTTCTGGCACAAAGTTTACGACCTCATAGACACGCTTATAGGCTGCCACATACAACGAGGCCTAGCAGGCATAACCACGGCCTTCCTGGCCACAGAGCTCGACTCCAAGGAGAACCGCGAACTAGCTGACGTTTTGCTAACGGCAGCCGCCAAAACAATTCTAGGGAACTGGAAGAACACGAGCAAAGCCACGTTCAAACGTTGGTTCAACTGGGTAACATTTCTACGAGGGGCAGACAACATCACCGCCAATCACCACGCCGCGAGTCACACGGCCAGAGGAGACATGTGGGCGGCACTGGATGCCCACCTGGAGCGATAACCCCCCCCCTTTTTCCTCTTCTCTCTCTCTCTTTTCCTTCTCTCTCGTGCTCCACCACAAGCCAGACAGTATACCTTTGTCGTAACAGTCCAGAATTGTGACAAAATGTTTTGTTTTTGTACATGTCAAATTTATTTTCAATAAAAATATTTTGAAATAAAAAAATAAATAAAAAAATAAAAAAAGCACTGGTTGCCGTGTTCCTTGCTTTCAGCAAGTTTTTCCAGGGAACATCAAAATGTTAAGATAACTCAATGTTCTTCCTGCAGAGAGATCGTAGTTTTGTCTAGTTGAGGTTTTAACTGATCATGAAATAGCACAGAGGGTTAATAATCCTGCTGCAATGAACATGTAGCATATGCAGGTCACAAAGTGCACATAATGTAAATAGGTCAGTGGGTTACCGCTTTTTTTAGAGACATCCTTTTGTTACTTGCAGTTTATAAATTAAAATCCTAATATAGAACAGAGAATTATTAATTGCCAAAGAACTGCATGCACACTGCAAAGTATAGATTAGAGCATAGATTAATGTAGCTTTAAGGGTTCTTTTGGGTAGAAATGTATTCTTATTACTAAAGAGAACCCCTAACTATGGTGTTCTGTTTTCAATTCTGAGTTTGTGCCTCTCCAGACCAAGTACTCTTTAAACTATTCTGTCTACCAGTATGAATGTCACTCCTACACCTTGTAGTCCTTTGGTTTATGTAACATTTCCTTTACACTGATTTACATAGGAATGATTGACTGTCTCTGTAATGTGTGTGTGTGATTTAAAGTGCTCTGACACCCTACACTAGTATGAGTGCGCTATGTAACTAATAAAATGTATCTGAAAGAGAGTGGCTATTGAGACTTGAGGGGCACTGGTAAAAGCAGGACACAAGTCCTAAATAAAGAAGTGGGGGGACGCTCAGAAACAGGAAGTGACGTCACGGCAGGAAGTGACGTCACAGAAGGTAAAAACCTAGGAGTAGGGGACGCTCAAATACGTGAAGTGACGTCAAGACCGGAAGTGACGTCCCGAAAGGTAAAAAACCTAGAAGTGGGGGGACGCTCAAATATGTGTAAATCACAGCCATAAGTAAGCAGTGCATTACGCATGTCGCAATTTAAGTGTATTTCAGCAGACCTTTGTGGGTCAGGCCTATTTGGCCTGGGGACTCGCTGCCATGCCTCCCTTGAAGCTTGTCAAAAGGTGTATGTGACACCTTTGATGTCTGATTCCTCAACGCTTCCATCACCAATTATTCCCCAAATGCCAATAATAGCCTGGAATTAGGTTAACCCTCGGCATCCTGGTGCCGGGGAGAGCTGCCAAGTCCACCATAGGTTCATCTGACGGGTGCCTGACCTCTGGGCGAGATTATGACCTTGGACGGTAATTAATGTTACCAGATGACTCCGTATCACCTGGGACAATGAGCTGTGATGCGGGACTTTCCTTCTGTATATCACTGTTGCGTTGGTGCAGATGCTTGCCTCAAACTAATCCGAAACTACAACACCCATAATGCATTAGGATGCTAAAGTAAAACTCAGCACGGGGCGGCTGGCCGTGAGGGCAAATAACGCTATAATTTAAAGCCCAGCTTTTGCGCAGGGGGGACGGCGTCCACCCGGTAAGACCCCTTAAAATAAGTGGGAGGACGGCGTCCACCCGCGTGGTACCCCGACTCGAGCCCTGGGTAAAAGGTGGTGATGAGGGATTCCACCTCCATGGATGTGGGGGGGGGGGGGGCACCTAACTTTGTCGCACCGGGCGCCACCAGCTCGAAAGCCGCCCTGATGCAATGTTTTGTGCAGTCTGCACTCACTGCCTCCTTTCACTGTGGTGGGGGCCGTCTGCGTCGCTGTTCTGGCTTCACTGTTCCTCTTTTCACCCCCTCCCCTCGGCCCCCAGACTGAGCACCGCGGAGATGAGCTGTCTCTGCGCATTACACCACCCCGGGAGAATCTCTAGTGTGGAGATCACGCCGCGCACAGCTGCGCCGGAGCGTGCACGCGGCTCCTCTGAGGGACCCGTCAGGCTCTGGCGGGCCTGGCGTTCACGTGCCATCCTGGCGCGAGGGCTGGTGGGCCAGTGGCGGTACGTAATGCGTACGTGGTGCTATATTAATGCGTGTAAGAGGCGCTTACAGGACATGGGTGGGGGCTGCGGTGGTTGTTCTTTGAGACAAGCAGCCTGGATGGAGAACGACATACTCTTCAAGGCCTGTAAACCACCATATACATTTGGTATCTCTTACCCATATTCACAACGTGAGCGGTTTATGTTGTTCAACTGTGCTCTTCATCTTTGTGCAAACCCGGCAAAGGCACTGCTCCCTTGAGCCCTGCTCTTCACGTGCCGTGTAGTTGAGGTTGTTGCCTACCTACCCTCTGTTGATATGTCCATTTTAAGGGCAATCCTGTGCGTGTAGCAGTTTTGTATACCACCTGCCTCCTCCTGCCTTCTACCGGGGTATCCCGCCCCTCCTTTATACAGAAGCTAGGATGAGTGTTTGAGCCTGTAAGTGTAAATTACCTTTTTGAACAGACCCTGCTCCCTATCCCTCTTTCTCCAGAGCTATTCCTGCTCTCCCTGTTCTCCAAATGCCAGCTCTTGCCCTCTCTCTCTCTCATTTTCTCTTTTGTTTCTTCATCCTTTAAAGTACCAAATCCAGAAAGCTCGTGTTCTCCCTGATTTTCTCTCTACCAGGTTTATTTACAGCTGTTCTTTCCCCGTCTATTTCATTGACAAAATATTAAGCTTTCCAAATATTGGAGGCAAGTAAGCAGCAGCTTCCCTACCCACCCCTTTGGCCAGGTCATTGTCTGCGGTGGTAACCAATGATGTAGTATTTTTTTTCCCAATAAACTAGCCTAACTACAAAGTACTGAAGATTCTAGACACTAGATTTGATCCACTTTTTTTTCACTAAAATGGATCACGTAGTGACCAGCTGCATCTTGCGCAGACATGCCGCATAACACTGGACTTCAGTAGGGATGCCCTGTGCCCTCCTTCCCTGCTGTGCTTTATCTAGCTAAATGGCTCCTTCTGCCTGGTCCAAGGATGGAGAGGTCCAAGGATGGAGATGTCCAAGGATGGAGTGGTCCAAGGATGGAGAGGTCCAAGGATGCAGTGGTCCAAGGATGGAGAGGTCCAAGGATGGAGAGGTCCAAGGATGGAGAGGTCCAAGGATGCAGTGGTCCAAGGATGCAGTGGTCCAAGGATGGAGAGGTCCAAGGATGGAGAGGTCCAAGGATGGAGTGGTCCAAGGATGGAGAGGTCCAAGGATGGAGTGGTCCAAGGATGGAGTGGTCCAAGGATGGAGAGGTCCAAAGATGGAGAGGTCCAAAGATGGGGAGGTCCAAGGATGGAGAGGTCCAAGGATGGAGTGGTCCAAGGATGGAATGGTCCAAGGATGGAATGGTCCAAAGATAGAGAGGTCTAAGGATAGAGAGATCCAAGGATGGAGAGGTCCAAGGATGGAGAGGTCCAAAGATGGAGAGGTCCAAGGATGGAGTGGTCCAAGGATGGAATGGTCCAAAGATAGAGAGGTCTAAGGATAGAGAGGTCCAAGGATGGAGAGGTCCAAGGATGGAGAGGTCCAAAGATGGAGAAGTCCAAAGATGGAGAGGTCCAAAGATGGAGTGGTCCAAGGATGGAATGGTTCAAGGATAGAGAGGTCCAAGGATGGAGATGTCCAAGGATGGACTGGTCCAAGGATGTAGTACTCCACTGTGCAGTCAACCGACAGCTCCTCTGAATCCCATTGTACCCCACCAGTCTAAACTAAAGCCTGCCTAACAAATCAAGCTCTTTCTGCCTTTCCTGGTAAGCCCAGACCACTGACTGAATCATCACTTTTCAGCAGCTAGGACAAGACTAGTATTGGCAAAGCCAATAGGTCACGCTTTGCCACTGACTTGTACGGCTGCTGTTGGTTTTGCCAGTGCAAGATGCTTTTATAACGTGCTAGCACTGGAAAGTCAAGAGTGACAGGTCATTCTAAAAGCATAGAAAACACATTTCTGTGCATTCAAGATAGTAACTACATTGCATGACACATCAGGACTACACAACATGGCAGCTCGCTGTAAAGTACGAGAACTACAGGAATATTGTTGTCTATATTTTCTATACCTTCAAGATGGCTTCCACATCTAGAGAGTGCAGTAAGCATAAAGTATGGGAAAAGAGAACAACTAAATACAGACATGCGGTGCCAGTGAGAAGGGAGGGGCAACATAGAGGTGGTGTAATAAAAAACAAAGTAGGATGGGGAGGGCGGGGGAATCAACGGACAAGATGGGGTCGGACAGCAACACAGAGTGGAGGGGTTAAGAGTGTGAAATGGGGAATTACAATGGGGAGAGTGGTAGAGAGTAAAAAAACATGCACTATGTGCTAAAAGATAAAGAAAAAAGTAGTTCCCTGAATGTAAGTAGCGGAAGGATACATAACATACAATTTAAAAACAAGCATTTGCAATGCAATAGGTCTCGCATTAGTAAAGTTTGAGCTATTGGTATTGTAAATGGCAAATTTTTTATTAATGTTTTGTTTTTGAAAATAGCCAAATTAATAGCTGTCATTTACAATGCCAATAGTTTTACTTTCGCAAATGTGACACCTATAGCATTTGTAGTGCAATATGTATTGTATTTACGTGACTTACATGTATTGATATTACAAATAACAATGGCTTTTAATTTTTTTAAATAATTAAAACTTAAATAAAAGTTATTGTAATTTATGAAATATTGTAAGAGTTTTATGGCAGCACTTCAATTCATCATTGGCAATTGCCGCAAAAAAGCAGAAGAGAGAATTATTAGTGAAAGGAAGTAGTGCTGTAGAAGACAGCACACGACCGATCATCTCGCCACCATCCAGTGGTCCTAATCTCTGCAAGCTTCACACCTGGAAGGGGAAGCAGGTGCCAACAGGAGCCAGAAGCACCTCGCCACCATACACTAAATAGCTTCCAGTGCATGCGTGCCATGCCGCGAATGTTAGAAAAGCAAACAAATAGAAAAGGAAGGTGGCGGTCACCATGTTTGAAGGTATAGCCGAGGTAAAAGCTGCACAGCCGGCAATGATGTAAAGACGGCCGCCGCCTTTCTTTTCTATTTAATTGCGCCATTGTTAAAGTTAAAGTGCGGCTTTTTACCGATGTTGAAAAGAAAAACAAAGGATGAAAAAAAGAATTATTTAAAGTAAAAGTGCGACGTTTCAATGCTTTAAAAAAATGCATTTGTTAAGGCGCACAACGCTTGCTAAAAAAAGGCCGTTGCCAATTGGGGGTGGGTTCAACCTTCGTCCAGAAGAGAACAATGAGTTGCTTTGCAGCTCCAGTGATGTGACAAACCAGTGCCCAATCAGCGCGAGTTATGCCTTCCACATTGGTGCTTCTTACCTCCAAAATTAGTGTAGTGGAGTATTCGGATATGCCCTTAGATTTATTTACCATATGTTTAGATAGCAGTACAGGACAACCAAATATGAAGAAATGTTCCTTTTGCTTGGCTGAAGTGCCAGCATATCTTGGACATGGTAGAAAACATGTGAGAGTTTAATAGGTGTATGGTACCACTAAAACATAACCTTGTAGGTTGATTCTCTATGGGAGATGCTCCTATGTGATTTGGTGATATCCCTCCAAAGCTTAAGTTTATTTCGATTTGCACGATTAATTAAAATCATGTCAAACATTCACAATAAAAAGCTCACCCGGAATTTAAAAAAAACTAGCATGCAGATTAAAAAAGATACCAATGCCAAGTAAAAAGTATGCACAATCGCATGATTAATAATATATTTTTAAAAAGTAGAGCAAAAAGTATCATCCATAACAGCAGCAGATTATCCCTCCAAAGATATTTCCATTGTTTGTAGGGAATGGACTGTTCTATATTGCTGTCCCACCGCATTTGGTATGGATGCTTGGATCGAGGCCTAGATACAACAGTGTAGGTTCCAGAAATCAGACATTTTGTGCCACTTAAATGACCCGACCAATGTTTCAAAAAGAGTGGGGGGAAGGGAGTGGGTTGCTGCAAGAGTGCTTGGTGGGTGCAATACCCATTGGTGTAGCTGACAGTATTGGAGATGAGAGGATTCAGAGACTCTAAATTCGAATTTACATTTCTCAACCCATAATGTATTTTAATGGTGTCAACACATTGGAAATCAGACTTCTACCCTATCTGCCATCATCGCACTCTGTAAAATCATGTTAATTAGTTACCCCTTTTGACCAAAGCCACTGCTGCCTTTGTGTTTATATCCCACATACTGGGAAGAAACGTAAACTAATTTCCACCTTTCGTAGACATTACCAAATGCAATACCCAATAAACTACTCTAACTCCAATTAGAGACGTAATCATTTTGTACCAAAATGGAATTGGACCCACACAGTAAAGCTTGTGTCCCTATTTTGAAGGATCTTGGCTTATACCAGGGTAGGAGCGTGCCAATACAGGATTACTTTATTGGGTTTTATACATATTGTTTGGTCAGATTACTTAACATTAAGGTTCCTTGTCCCATAACAAATCGTGCTTTTAAAGGCAAGTAAGCCAGTCACTCACACAATCTGTAACTATCTCAAACGCTCTGTCACCATGAACATTCCCACAACCCTCCGTTAGATTCTTGTATAGACCCAAGCCTGTACAGAGGTCCCACGTACTACAGCCTTTCATTCCTGTAGAATCGCTGTTAATGATGTAATGCATTTACTTGCACCTTCCTCCTATGAAATCAAAGTTCCATACTTACGGTGGACCTTGGTAAACACTGAATCTAAAAACAAACAAAACAAGGCGGAAGAGACGCGAGACGCCAGCGGCCACTCGCGTGCACATCTCCTGTCCTCGTAGTGATCGGGAGGGTGCCGCCGCGCTGCCCGCGGCGACCCGGAAGCTCTTGGCCGGCCGGCCAATCCGCTCGCGGCCGACCGGAAGTCCCGCCTCCTGGGGTCCGTGAGAAGGCCTGCCGGCGCATGGAGCGCCCTGCCGGTCTGGGTAGCCCGGGTCCCCAGGAGGGGGCCGGGGAGAAGGAGGAGTGTGGCGCCTGTTGCGGGGCTCCTCTGACCTGAGGGAGCCCCGATTCAGAAGAGGAGACGCGCCGTGAGGAGCGGAGCGCGAGAGGAGCCCCGCCGGAAGAGCGCAGTCGGTGAGTGGGGCCCAGGGCTGATGTGAGGTCCGTGCGTGCCTGTGTGTATGCCTGTGGGGGAGGGGGGGGGGGAGTGTGTGCGCGTGTGCGCGCGCGTGTGTGCGTGTGTGCGCGCGCGAGGGAATGTGTGTGCGCATGCGTGACTGTGTGTGATTGAGAGAGAATGCGAGGCAGGGGATAGTGTGCCGTGTGCCTGTATGTGTGCCGTGTGCCTGCGTGTGCATGCGCGCGCCTGTGTGTGTGTGTGCGTGCATGCAGAGGGGTGGGGGCTGCCTGTGTCTGTGTGTGAGCAAGGGCTGTGTGTTGCTCCGCGCAAGCGCAGCTCAGACGCGCGCTCCCGAGGTGAAATCTGACATTGTCAAAGCGCGCGTCTGATAGCTGTCCACATTCCTAAATACGGGCCACTATAGGTCTGAAGCAGACACCTTCAATGCTCACGCATTGAGGGTAGGTCTGCTCGACCTAAAAAGGATGGTAAAGACGCTATGAAGGGAAGGAACACACAAGAAAAGGACAGGAAGCATAAGCAAGCAAATGAAAATAATTAAACTCACCAGAAAGTCAACCACTGATATGCAACAGGCTGACCCAAAATCCCAACTGAAGTACTGGCACAGTACACAATAGATCATCAACTAGACATGGCTCAAAGGTGTCTTGTATGCAAGATCTAAAGAGGTCAGACAAACTTTTCACCCGAACACCTGAGTGCACTACACAGCCAAATTCTTACAGACATGCACCATACATATATAAAGCAATTAAGAATGCTAGAATTGAAAGGCACAGCATGATAGCCAAAATCATAATGGATCACTGATAGGCATTATAACAAGGCTCTTGTAATGATTAACAAACGCCTGCTGATCCATAAGTGATGAGCAGTCACTGCTGCATAATTTGTTGTTGGTTACCAGGCAGTGAGTGACCATACTCGTTCAACCTTCACACAAAGTCACACTGTGCTACTGACATATTTGAGAACTGATGACAGCTATTACCTCCATCAGTCATGATGGTCACAGGAAACTGGAGAACACAAACCCCACGACCAGCTACTGAAGGGTGCCAATGCTAAAACGATGATGCCCTTGTTCACGGGTGCTCAATGTCACAGCCGATCAGCACCACCTTCGACCGAAGCTCCTAAGAGTGTTTGAGAAATCAAGAGATTGCACCCTGCATAGTAAAAATAAAAATCCTAAATAAATGCATGCTACTGTCTACCTGCTGATAATACAGAGCTGTTGCTAATAGCAAGTCCTAGTGATAACTTGCGACTGATAATGCTAAGTCACTGATAACGCTCAGTCACTGAATCACTAATAATACTAGGACTCCCATATTACTGACAAACTGATGGGAGCTTTGTTCAAGAGGAGTGGGGTTTGGATGTCCCCCTAGGTAAAACATGCTGGTCCTATCTGTTGCCATTATACTATAGCCCGCATCATCTGTCCAGGTAAGCTTAGCTTGTACATAGCCTTCAAAAAGCATACGATTGGCTCAACACTTAGGATGAAAGTTTGTTGCTTGGAGAAACAGGTTTATAGTGGTAGAATTTGAAAAGCAGGTATTTTGATCCTCAAACCTATTTTTAGATCAAGAATATCTACACTGGAAATTGGATGAATTATACGTTCATTATCCTGGAGATTAGCAATATAGCCCAAAAGATGATCAATGGAGGAACTTCAAATTATCATTATATCAGCAATGTAGGGGCGTGGCCACGTACCGAACATGGAGGACGTGAACTAAGTTAGCTCCCTCCCATGCCCTAATACTTCGCAAATTATCCTGCGATCCCTGTTCTCGAGGGACACCCACCCTTGGCCAACTGCTATCGGAGGAGAGGGGGACTATCGGAGACGAGCTCCATGACACCAGCTGACCCTGAATAGTGCAGAGGGCCGCCGGAGACGGAGGGGCCTTGCGGCACGTCGGAAGCCGCGGACTGCCGTAGGAGGAGGAGCCGGCCCGTGTACGGCCTGAGGACAGAGACATCGCGTCGGAGCCCGAAGGTACACGGGCACAACACACTGGGAGTAAGGCAGTCGGCGGCTATCCCAAACGACACGGGCAACTGGGCCGAGGCTGAGCACGGAGCTGAGCGGGAGAAGCATATACGGCCATCGGAGGATTCAACTACGGGGCGCGAACCCGGAGGACGAAGCCCCAGCACGCCGTAGACACCTGGTGCCGCAATAACAGTAAGCAGAGCAGCGAGGCGATGCGGAAGGGAGCGGCAGGGCGGCGAGAGGTTGAGAGATGGTGTCTGTCCCCTGATTTCGAGACCCCGCGTAGTGGCCAGCGAAGATAACTGCGCAAACAACAGCGGCCGCCATTTTGTGGAATATAGAGGAACACCGCTGCGCGCCTGGGCTACGGGGGGCATCTCCTGTTGTTAGTGGCTGATGAGGCTCCGGACAAGCTGAAAACGTGACCACACCAACACAAGACAAAACACGTTCTGCTAATGAGAGGAGCAGGCCACGGCGGAACACGCCATTATTCGCCATAAAGTGCATATCCCCTGCAGTGCAATACAGCGACAGGGAGCCACCTGCAGACTAATAATCACCACCGTCTAGAGTGACTGGGAAGTGGTGCTACCACACCGCGCATCTTCACAGGTGGCCCTCTTGTTGTGGAGAGGGCGAGTTCACCACGCGGAAGGCTGTAAGTAGCGGATATTCAGCTTTTGGTCTGTCGTGCTGTGCCCTAGCGGAAAGAACGGCGATGTACACTGCGAGTGCCGGACTGTAGCGCTGACAAAACCTGACAACGGGCCCGGTCATCCTTCCAGATTTACGAGGCATTCACCCCCACACAGGCAAGTGTACTAAGGGGAGAGGCTGTGACTGTAGCTGTACGATAGCTGGAGATACGCGACACCTGCGCTGTCATTGCTTGCGTAAGTGGGACTTTGCTGCCGCCACCCTGCAGACGAGAGCAATGGGGAAGCACAGGACCAAAGTGCAGGACCAAGGCACAAATGCAGACGTGCAGTCCACCGGGTCGGAGGACCCGCTGGCCTCCTCTAACATGGAGATCATACCGCCGACAGGCAAGTGCACACAGGACGCTAAACTGGATCTCATATTGGCCGAAATAAAGGCCTCAAGGGAGGCACTGGAGCTACGTATGGACAATATGACCACCGGCTTGTCGCTCCTCAGGGCTGACCACAACAAACTAACCGAAAAGGTCTCGGAACATAAAATCGCGCTCGACGACCTGATACCGCAGCAGACGGACCACTCCACAAAACTCGAGTCCATGGAGAAACAGATTAAATTACTCTGGGACAAGATGGACGACGCGGAAGGGCGGGCCCGCCGCAACAACGTGAGAATTTTGGGAATACCGGAACGAAGTGAGGGGAGGAATCCCACGCAGTTCGTCGAGGACTGGCTGAAGAGGATAGTGGGCCCGCAAGACCTCACCCCGCTATATAGTGTGGAAAGAGCACACAGAATGCCGGCAAGGCCACCTAGGCCGGGTGCACCACCACGACCGTTGATAGCGCGCCTCCTGCACTACAAGGACAGAGACTCAGTGATGAGAGTGGCAAGAGAGAAAACGCCGCTAAGGTATGAGGATAAGACCATCTCAGTATATCCAGACTTCACCCCAGTGGTGCAGAGAGCCAGGTCGTCATTCCTGGGAGTGAAGCGCAAACTACGAGACAGAAACTTGAAATATACCTTATTGTTCCCGGCCCGCCTTAAGATACTATAGGACAACAAATCGCATTTTTTTGACACCCCTGAGGAGGCAGCAGAGTGGATGGAGGTGACACTGACACCACCGAATACGCAGGACGCGTTTGAGGAGGACCAAGGTGGAGAGCCTTCGCGCCAGGAGGATCATCAGCGGACTGACACGGAGGAGGACCACGCAAAAGAGTCAGAGGCGCGTAGTGGATCATTGTCGGAGCAAACCGGAAAGAAGCCGAAGGTGGTCCAGCTGACAAAGGCTGCATTAGCTGCACATGATGCAAGAGGCAAATCGACCCTGGGAAGCAACTCGGACACACACACGGAGGTGTCGGGCTCTGCGGATAGCTTACAGCTCTTTTCCAAAATCACGGCACAAGTGGCAAACGAATTCTGAGTGTGTTTCAGAAGACTCCGGATGGTAATGTATGAGATCCACACAAGGTTAAGGGTGGGTTGACAGGGAATGGGGACACATTAGCCCAGGGCACGCAGTAACACCACCGACTGGTCCTGAGCAGGTGTGAGTGGTCTCCACCCCCCCAACGTATAGACATGCTGTGGTTTAACTCTTGCCCACGTTGGGCACTAAGGTTTGGACCTCGGGCTTTTTCACTTGAGGACCTTAAAGTTAGGGAGTTACACGTTATGAAGGCACTTGGAACATTGCACATACTACACATGACCCTGCTGGCGCAGGCTCTGATGGGCACACCTACCACAGACGGAAATGGGGACCCTTAACACCTACAAACTGTGCACCTGGAACGTAAGGGGTATGGGATCCATCCACAAGAGACACAGACTCTTGGCACAGCTCAACCGGAGAAATGTTATGATAGCTTGCCTCCTAGAAACTCACCTGAACAGTGCGGAGGGTGTAAAACTGCTCAAAAAATGGAAGGGTCAACTGTTTGCTACCTCTTATTCTGTGTTCTCAAGGGGGGCGGCTATATGGCTCAGGAACTCAGTGCCATTTAAGATAGTGGAAAAAAGACTGGACAAAGAGGGTAGATATGTATTTATCCGTGGATTATTGGATGGTTCCCCTGTTGTGATTGGCAGTGTGTACGCGCCGAACTCAGGCCAATCGGATTTTTTAACTAGCATGAATGGAGTGTTGGCAGACTGGGCAGAATACCAGTGGATTATGGGAGGGGATTTTAATGCTGTCTTGGATATATCCCTGGACAGGTCGCACCCACCACTACAAGCCACTGAAAGCAGGAGACAGGCGGACGCACTGGCACAGTGGGCGGAGGGATGGGACTTAGCTGACATATGGCGCTGCAAACACTTGTTAAACAGAGAATACACTTTCTACTCCCCGCCCCACAGACTACACACTAGAATAGGTCGAGTCTTCTGTGCCAAACCATTGTTAGGGGCGGTTACTACGGCGGAACATATGGGTAAGACCCTCTCGGACCATAACCCAGTGGAAGTCACGTTGCAATGGGGTAGGATTCCGACACCTATTCCGACATGGCGCCTGCCCACGGAACTACTGGAAGACACTGTATTTAAGACATCACTTGCAGATGCTATCACAAATTACTTCAACACAAACACTGGTACTGCTAGCTCCTGGCAAGTAGAATGGGACGCCTTTAAAGTATCAATCAGAGGGGAGGCGATGGGCGCACGAGTGGGCATGAGACTCAATGTACTAAACAGACTCCGGGAGGTGGAGGGCCGCCTAGCCATGTTGGAAAGTGAGGCTGCAGGTACAAACTTACCCTTTACGCCGTTACAGGAAGCGCACATACTTCACGCGGAACTTTTGGAGGAGCTGCATGTACTAGATCACAGGGAATACATATGCAGGCAACACGCACAAGCAGACAGATCGGGGCCCTTACTGGCCCGTATAGTGCGCGATGTCCCAGCACACATGCCCATACTAGAAGTTACTGACCAACGGGGATCACCAGCCACGACGCAAATAGACATTAACACTGCATTTAGGGAATACTATGAGATGCTGTATGGCCCACACCGACAGCTCTTCGAAACGGCTTTCGAGGAGTTTATGACGGGGCTCGAACTGCCACGACTTGAAGATCACCAGGGGGAGGACTTAACACGCCCTATCACAATTGCAGAGGTTCGACAGGCCATACGCGCGCTCCCTCGGAATAAAACCCCGGGGACTGACGGCCAGCCGAGTTCTAAGAGGACTATATCAACCTCCTTGCCCCACGACTACATACAGTGTACCAAGAAGCGCTGCAAACACAGACACTGCCACAGTCATCCCTGCAGGCGCTGATAGTCTCGCTTTTGAAACCGGGTAGGGATGGAATGCACCTGGCCAACTACAGACCTCTGTCCTTACTGAATACGGACTATAAAATACTGAGCAAGATCCTAGCGACGAGACTGGCACAATACATCCCTCATCTAATACACACTGATCAGTGCGGTTTCGTACCTGGTAGGAGTACGGCCATGAACCTGAGGAGGCTCAGCCAACTCATGCTATGCGAACAGGCACGAGAAGGGACAGAAGGCTGCATTTCCCTTGACCTGAAACAGGCATTTGACTCCCTTAGATGGGACTTCATGTTTGCGACATTCGCGAAATTTGGGATACCACCAGAGTACATTGCCTGGGTCAAACTATTGTACACCCAACCGACAGCCCGGGTGCGCACGAATAAATGCATATCGGCACAACTAGACATAGCAAAAGGGACCAGACAGGGATGCCCGCTGTCCCCGCTCTTGTTTATACTAGCGCTTGAGCCTTTACTCTGTAAACTTCGAGGATCGGCACAGCATCAGGGCATAGATAGAGCCGGAACAATTCACGTGGTATCGGCATATGCAGACAATATCATTCTATATTTACAGGTCCTGAGGGGGAACCTGGGCCCCATCCCCGAGATCTTCGAGGACTTCCGTGCACTGTCGGGCCTCACCATTAGCGAGCCTAAGTCCTACGGGTTCTGCTTCAGCAATGTTGGAACGACTACACAATTATCCTTTGCGCCCCACAATTTCCAGGTGGCGGAGACAACCTTCCAATACCTGGGGATACAGGTATATAGAGGAGGGAAGGACATGATTGATGGAAACTTGGGAAGGGCGATCACAGCGCTGAAATCACAGGTACAATTCTGGACCGCATTGCCACTGTCAGTGGCGGGCAGAGTAGCCGTCTCTAAGACGGTGGTACTTCCCAGACTACTTTACTACTTCACGAGCATGCCATTCATGGTCCCTGCCATAATGCTCAAGATGTTAAACACAATCCTAACCGAGCTAGTATGGGGAACAGGACGGAGACGTATCAGCCTGTCCAAACTGCAGCTCACCACTGCGACGGGCGGTATGGGGGTCCCGGACTTCCAGGCATATAACTATGCTTGTCAACTACAGTGGCTGGCCTACTGGCTGGCGGGGCGCAACCTACATGAAATTGACATGTCAGAGGCGGACTGGTCAAGGGGGAACGTCCATACCCTGTTATTACCTAGATCAGAGATTCCTAGGTCGACACCCCCCCTGCTGCGACTCGCGATTGCCTACTGGAGGAAGGCAGTGAAATACACATCCCCTGTGTCCTCCTATGCTCCCACGATACCACTGCTGGGGATCCCATTGGGACAGGGTACGCTCTCGAACCAATCGCTCACTGCGTGGCATGAGGCGGGTGTGACGCAGGTGGGAGATCTGTTTGTAGATGGCCAGGTAATGTCATTTGAAGACTTCCGTGCCACGCACCGGACCCCGGGAGGAATGTTTCTCTTACATGCTGGGATATGTCGATACATAGCGAAGACATGGGCACAGGATGGGGTGGAACCGTCCACGAACCCGCTGCTCACAATGCAGTACCTCATGGGATCGGGCAGCCACCTGACAAAATGGATCACGAATGGTATTAGGGAGGGGAGGGCGACCTTGTTACTACCCCTGCGAGAAAAATGGGAAAGAGATATAGGGAGACCGGTAAGGGACAAGGAATGGGAGAGGATCCTTAAATTCCCGAAGAAAGTGTCCAGGAACCCGAAATTTAAATTTATTCAACTTATGATCCTGCATAGGGCGTACCTAACACCCCATCGCTTACACACAATGTTCCCCAACACAGCTGACACTTGCCCCCGATGCGGTGCGGATAGTGCGCGACTAATACATATGCTGTGGGACAGCCCAAAACTAGGATACTACTGGAAGACGATCCAGGAGGCTCTATTTAAATTGGCTCCCTCCAAACCATACACCGCCATAGAATATACAATATTAGGGCTGGGGCCTGTGGAGCGTAAAAAAAGCGTAGCTACACGATTTACTGATCTGGCTCTGCTGCTTGCGAAACGCACAATAACGATGCGCTGGAAGTCGGCTAGGCCGCCAGACCCTGAGATATGGAGAGCAGAAGTGATGCGCTGGGGAAAGGCAGAGGGCGAGACATTGCAACGCGAAGAGCGTAGGGGACTCAGGAAGACCCACATATCCCTGGACTGGAATACTACGCTAGGGGCTTTCGAGGCGGGTGGGGACGTTGCATCTAACTCATCATCTACTCCTGACTAAGAGATGCAGTGTTGGGTTCGGAATGTGGGATGATTCCCCTCTGGTTGGCACCGTCCTACACACCGATGAAAGAGACTAGTTTCTGGGTGCAGAGAATGAAGACCTTATGTATATCATACTGTACAGATCCCCAAATGGTCTGTGTTGAAACAATATCAGTGTCACAGCCATACTAAGTGGAGTCATGTAATGCAACTGTCGAATAAGATCAAATAAAAGTGCCGGGGGAGGGAGGGTAGGGGTGGGGGGAGTTTGGTTTGGAATAGTTGAAATGTATTAAAAGAAAAAGTATGATCATTGCAATACACACTATTGATATGTGGGGATACCACGAGGAGGCACTTTACCTATGTTGGAAATACTGTATCGGTCCTTACCTAACTTGCTAATAATAAAAAGATTTAAAAAAAAAAATCAGCAATGTATTTTATCCATTTTTAGATATGTTTAGTAAACGCTTCCAAGTAGGCACCGCCCGTTCGAGATTCAATTACAAGTGTGCAAAAACTGATCCCATCTTGGAACACAAAGCTGGAATAGAAATTCACCATACAACAAAAAATAGTTTTGTCCCAATAGGAAATTTGCCTTATATTTTAGCACTACTGTATGCTTCACGTAGGGTGCTCGCTTGCCAGACAAAAAGTAATACAATGTTTCAAGTGCATTCTAATTGAACCGCAACATGAACATATGTAATTTGACTATTAGCCAATATTGTTAAATACGCATTCCATCTAAATCGGACGATGCAAAACAAATACAAATTCCACGGGTTAAAACAGTTAATTGGGGGGGCAGGTTTTTTTTCTGCTGCGCCGCAAAGGCTTGGAATGACCTTCTCCTCAACCTCAGAAGTGCAACTGAGCTCCTTTCTTTTAGAAGGGGGCTGAAAACCTGGCGTTTCTCCTGAAATAGTCATTCCTGCCCGGTAACCAAGTAGGCAACTTCCAGCGCCAGGACACCTGAGGGTAGCAGTGCGCTTTACAAGCTTTATTAACATAACATAACATACCACATTTTGTTGCAACTATCCACCCACAACTGGCAAAACAGGGAGCCAAAACTTGGGCATGTGAACTACTTCTGGAAGGCAATATCTTCTGCACAAATTTGGCTACTGGGATGGCTATCGTTAGGTTCCTGATGTTGACCAGGGCCAGTGAGCCCTGCTAACCCCACGTATTTCTGAAAACTAGGGACCCGAGATAACCTAAAGGGGACCTGCATCCATCCAACAATTGTTCCTTATCCCCAATGCCTGTCAACCCGTAAATATCATTACAAACCAGTATTTCCTCAAAGTGACAAACCCGTACACATTATAATCCACTATAATTTTCTCCCGTCCTTCATTTCCACACTCCCCCATTGCAAATAATAACCTGCATTTGTGGAGGGGCATCCTGTCTAGTATCAAAAGAGCCGAAAACATGGGTACATCAACTGCTTTGTTTAGGCTCTTTGTTTACATACATTTGCCTAGTTGCCAGACTGCAGATTTTGGCTTCTGGGTTGCTGGCATCCAGGGAAACCTACCATCTCCTGACATTTTGTAAGACACAGACCTAGGGGAATACAGAGAGGTGTGATTTGTGTAGTACACACAATGTTTTGTTTACCCAGAATGCTCTGAAAACTTTACATTATGGCAAACCAAAACACTATTTTCACGGTTTAAACAGGCAAAATACGAGTATCAACAACCATATGTTGCCATGGTTTGATTACAATGAAAACACACTAGGGCAACCCCGGCTTGCAGCAGGAGATGCTAAGCAAGATATATGGCAAAGCACTCCTGAAGGAATTATTTGTAAAATTATTTACATTTTTGTTTTTGAGGTCGCCAGTAACAGTTGAAGCTAAATAATGGCACCAAATGACGAGAACTCAATGTAAGAAGAACTTAAATATATAGGTGGACTCTTGTGCTTAAGATACGTATACTGGTATATGTAGCGAAATATATAAAAGATTTTTGCAACACTAACAGCAGCCAACCTGAGTTATTTCAATTTCAAGGTAATACAAAAAGTACATAAAGTTTAAGTAGAGGGTTGAATCGATAGGAATACACCAACTAGAGAACGAAATTTAATAAATGTTTTTTTAACAAGCGGAATAGTTTGGTTAAAAACACCACTGGATTACAGAGACTTAAGATTACAAGAATAAAAGTAATACATAACTTCAAGAAATTGGTGTGGAGTCAGAATTGAAGTTTCGGTCTCTCAGAGGAAGAAATCTTCGAGACCATCCTCAGGGCAACAACGAAATAATAGGACATTCGGTGTAAGAGTCATCAGAAATAGTTTTTAGAAATAGTTGTAATCAATGTTTGAATTGGGTAGGCACCATGCAGGTATGTGATTAGCGGACCAGTGAAAATTATACGGCAGTGGAGGGCCAGATTATGCAATGCAATGCGGCACATTTTACGATAGTATTGCTTCGTCGTTTTTACACTTAATACATTGTCTGGGCATAGGTTGCACCTGATTATTAACAGTTTAACACTCCAATTTAGCAATAAGCAACAGAAAGGTGACTAGTCAACCGTAGCAAAAAGCCTTCCACTGCGTGGCAACACGGGTTGAACTGTTTGAGCTGCAAACATTTTTTTTGTTAAAATCTGCAGATTATTCAGCAGATGATGGATCAAGTGGCAAATGCGACAAATCTATAGTTATGCGCATAATTCTAGTGCCCAGGATATTGTATTGTAACGCACTGCAGCACTTGTATAGCGCTTCATACAATGTTAGATTATGATGTCTGCTTAGGAGCAGCAAAAACCCAACCTCTTGGCGTTGGATAACCTACAGAGAACTTTATGGATAGTCCACCCACGAGGTACAGAGGCCAGCCCCTGTAGACAGTGCCAAACCACCAGTGAATGCCACTTCTGGAGACACAGTGTGCCCAGAAGGCCACCCACAAAGTATGAAGACATTGTTAATCCAAGTGGAAATACAATATAAAGACTATCGAGCAGCGATATAAGCCCTTCTTTTGGAATGAACTTCTCAACTTACCAGCTGGTATTATAATGACTCAATCAATAAGCGATAAATGTAAAGCCACTGAAAGAAAGCACTGTTAAGCCACAAATAGGGAATGCATAGTGTCCACCCAGTATCTCTTAATATACCATAAATGTACCTTAAATTGGTAAGTGAAGTCTACCTTGGAATGAGAAGTCCTGTCATATGAGGCACAGTGTCCTCTGGTGTCTGTGGATGTTTTGGGATGCGGTAAGTTGCTGCCACTTCAGTGGTTACTCTGTGGGTTTAAATGCAGTTAGTCTGTGAGTGAAAAATTGTTATATCATATTGTGTGTTGCATTTCTTGTGCTGGTTGGTGTTTTGAAGTATTGTACTTATTTTGCAGTGAATTATTGTGTGATCCTAGGATGTTCTGTTACTTTTTGTACAGCTTGGTGGGTATTGCATCACACATGGTGTTTTGTGCTAAAACTGAACACTTGTCAAAGGTTGTCCTATTTATTATTTGTGTGGTAAACTCTGTGGATTAGTGTAATGTTAAAAGAGATTGATCCATTTATAGTGTTTATTTGAATTACTATTGTGTGTGGTGTTTTGTGTGACACTGGCGTGATGTAATGTGATGTTATTTTGGAGTGATGGTATGTGCCCGCCTCTGTGATATGATGTACTGAAGTGAAATGTGTGAAAGGGAATGCTAAAGATGTGGGATATATGACTACTGGGACTATTTATTGCGTGGTGTACATAAGTACTTTTATGTGATGAACCTGGTATTGGCCTGAGGTGTTCGGTGTACTGTTGTTGGGCAAATTGGTATTTCATTATCTGTGGTGTCTCGGTGTCTCTAGCGCGGTCTGGTGCTCTTCCGACGTTGCTCCACCATGGCGGATGGAGGCCGAAACATGTTGACCACCTTACCTTATAATGCGTTGTAATGTCATGCGTTGTAATGGTATGCGTTGTTTTGACATGCATTGTAATGGCATGTGATGTAAAGGCAGTTGCGTTGTAAAAGCAGTGCGATGTAATGACTGCATTGTAATGGATGTTTCCCATTGTGTGGTGTCGGGTTAGGTAGGCACTGTGGAGTGGCTGTGTGCTACGGGTGTGTGTGTTCTGTTGACGTGATTATAGGTTGGGTATTGTACAGCATTCTGGGTAAGCGGTGTATGTTGAGTGATCAGAAGGCTGTCATTTGCTGAAGTGGGATGTCAGGATATGTATGGTGCAGTGCAGCTTTGCAGATTTGTTGTCTGTGGTGTGCAGAGATGCCCCGGTTACTTACCGGTAATCTTCATTACTCCGAGTATAGTCTTCCTCGCCTCATGACTTACATAGTGAGCTTCAGCTCCACACCAGAACCCTCCAAAGCAAAAAAAGGTCAGCCTCCCATGCCTCCCATCCCTTCCCAATATGGCCGACCCATTACACCTTTGACCTCTATAAGAGGCGGGCCGGCCCAACCCTTCAGCCTGAAACCACCAAGCAAAAAAACATGAAGCCGATAGCCAGACAGGGAGGGAGGGATGGGAACTCATGTGGCGAGGAAGACTATACTCGGAGTAATGAAGATTACCGGTAAGTAACCAGGGCATTACCTCCTCGTTAGTCTTCCTCGCCACATGACTTACATAGTGAGCACATACCAAAGCCAAGCGGCTTCATGGAAACTCACAAGAAACTAACAGACCAGAAGGGGATGACTACGAAAGAGGGCAAACCCAACAGACCAGTACGAGTGGAAGGACCACCCAGGAGAGAGGCAACCACGAGTAGGAGAACCAACCCGGACCGAAGACACCGGGAAGGCCGAAAAACAAACCGGACCCCAGAGACACCAAGTGCCGCCAGAAAAACCGCCCCAACCGAAGGAAGGCAGAGATAGGCACGGGACCAGACCGCACGGAGCAAAAAAAAAAAAAAAAAAAGGCAACAGCAACCAGGGCCAGATAGAAAAGAGCAGGCCCGACCAACACACCAGGGCAGCCCAACAGGCAGCACAAAGTGAGAGGGGAGCAAAAGTCCAAAGAGAGGAACCGAATGAACAGAGGGCATCCCCACAACAGCGACCTAACAAAAAAATCAACAGTGGAAAGAGACAACCAGTCCGCCCAACAGAGCCACACCGCAAGGGCGACCACAACCCGCGAGAGAGCCGAACCAGAAAAAAACGGAAAGCGGCACCAGAGCCATCCAACAGACAGGCAAGAGCCGGAAGAATGGAAAAGGGAGCCGAAAAGAAACAGAAGGGGAACAAACCCCCGTCACACAGAGGACCCCCGGAAAGGGACCGCGACTCCAAGGAGAGAACCCAGGCATGCACCAGGGAAAATTAACCCAGGAAAGAGCCTGAAACTACACCGAAGAGACCCGGAGGAGAAACAGCCGGGCAAAGGCGAAAAACTGAAAACCCACAGGCCCGCCCACGGCCAGAAGGGAGAAGAAGAGGCAGAAAGCAGCCAACCGGCCAGGAACGGAAACACCCTGCACAGGGACAAGCAAACCGACCCAGGAAGAAACCCAAGAAGGGAGCGAGCCACCGAAGAGAGCGCCGAGGTGGTCAAACAGACAGCCATCCCACAACCAGGCCCAGCCCAGCGAGACAAGGAAGAACGGACTGGCACAGGAGCGCAGCAGCAACACACCAAAGGTGAGAAGAAAAGAAGGGCAGGGCGAAGATGAGTCCGAGCCATGACAAGATACCCAGGGAGCCACCAGAGCCAACAGGACCCGGGACCCCAAAACCAGGGGAAAGAAACGAGGACACACCCACACCAGAAGCGCAGGGCCCCGCCAGGAAATCCCACAGCACCGCCAGAAACAAAAACAGCCAACAGGCAAAGGGACCCCAGGAAGCGCAAAGCCGGGAGCCCGGACGAGAAGGCCGAAGAGCCAAAACCGGAGACCCAAAGGAAGCAGACAGGACCAGACGGACCCAGGAGACTCCCGAACCAGGCACAAAAGAGGCCCGACCCATAAACCACCGAAGGAGAGCCGATGAGAACATGAGTACACAGGGCCAGAAAGGCCGGAGCCAAAAATGACCCAGGCAAGGTCAATGCACCAAAAGACAAAAGGGGGGAACCCCGCACACACCCCGGAGCACGAGGCAGGGGACAAACCCATCACAGTGACCAACAAGCCCCAGCACGGCAGGGGAAAACCCCAGAGAAGCTAAGGAACGGCAAATAGAAGCCAGACGGGAAAAATGACCACAGGGAAATCCACCGACCCAGCACAGACCGGGAACCCAAGCACGGCCAGAGGAAGGCACCACCAACACATGGGCAGGAGGAACTCAGCCCTCCCAGGAGACAGAGCGGGAAGTGTCGGGGGAAAAAGGAACCAAGGAAGGGCCAGAGGCATCGAGACCAACAGGAAGGGGAGGATCCGCAAAGGACAGACAGGGGCGAAAAAAAACACCGCCAGTCAACAAGACCCAAACCACGACCAGAGGAAGGCCCCACCAAGGCAGACAACCCCAACCGGAAAACCCATGAACAGGACCCGGAGAGAAAGGAACAGCGAAACCGTCAAAAGCGACCCCGCAACAAAGAGGCAGGCGCCAAAACCCCGGTCCGACCAGGCAGGCACCACCCAAAGGAAGCAGAGCCACCAAAGGGCCATAGCCCCAAGGGCATCGTAAGCCCGGAAGAGAAGGATCGCAACAAAGGCCCGACCCCCAGGGGGCAAGGAGAAGCACGGAGACAGCAGGAAGCCGACAGGAAAAGGGTGCAAGAGCCGCCCGCCGAGACAGGGAGCAGGTAAAGGAGGGAGCGGCAAAGCTGCGGACCCCTACAAGACAAGGAGAGCCCTCCAGGAGCAGAAACAGTCAGCAAGAAAACACTGACGCAGCCCAGAGACGGACGGACAGACCCCAACAGCAGGAAGCCCACATCAGACAAGCCGTAGCCCACAGCCCCCGGAAAACCCCGGAGGACGGTCAACAAGGAACCCACCGGGACCGACCCCACACAAAAACAGCGGGGACAGGAGTCCACAGGACAAAAGGACCACAGGCCCAAAGCCCGGAAGGCAATACAGCAAATCCGAAGCAGAGGCCCCACAACCCAACGCCACAGGCGCCGAATAACAAGCAATCCAAAAATGCACCACACATGGATACTATTACAACAACGGCAGGAACCGAACCCCGGCCTGAGAATGGCGGGTACCACCAAAGGCACAAGACTTACCACCGAGCCAAAGCACCATGGACCCAAGCCAAACCAAGGAACCCTGCGAAAAAGCAGAGAGAGCAACCCAATGGGAGACGCTAAACATGGAACGCCACACGAAAATGCGTGTCATCCTAGCGCAGGGGCCATGCTAATCCTCTCTGTATTGCTCCAACATCAGTATATGTGCCGCTGAAGCGAGCACTGAGGAAATACGGAATGCTCAACGAATATGCGTGTCAACCACTGGCAAACTGGCAACCCCAGAGCCCACAGGAGGCAGCCGAAGCGAACACGCCCCACGAGCACCCGCCGAGCATGTGAACCACACACGAGGAAGAGGGCGTAAGGGGAGCCCGGCGAGCAAAGGAGCAGGAGGAGGAGAAATCACCGTCCGAAAATTAAACACCGGGGGACATGGTCACAGCACAAGCGGGACTCGAACCCAGGCCTGTGCATTTGCAAAGCGCCGAAAAACAGACAAACATCGCAACCAAACCCAAAGGAACACACTACATCGACCTCAGAAGGATGAAAGGCAGAGAGAACCCGCCAGGAGCAGAGCCCGTGACCACGAGGTCGAATACAGGCCCCTGCAGTGGAAGCAGTAGACCACTGAGCCACCAGCACACAGCTCCAACAGAATGCGAGAAGCACCCCCCCAAAGGAGCCCTCGCTGCCAGAAAAGGAAGAGTGAACAAACACCGGGAAGGCCCTAATGCAGCGCCAAGAACTCACAAAAAGTGAGACAGCAGGAGCGGCAAACAACAACCTGAGGAAGAGCAGCCACCACAACCGCCAGGACACAGCGCCACATCCAGGCAAACAACCAGGGAACCAACGCAACCAAAGGAGGAAGCAGAGGACCCTCCATGACATAGCACCCACAAAGCGGAGCACAAGCAGGAGATGAACACCTAGCACACGCGAGACCAGAGTCAAAAAACACATAAGCCCATTCACACAATGCGACACGAAGCAAGCCACAGGAAGATGCGAAGCGGCCACCCAACCAGGACCCCAGGAGTAGCGCCACATTCAACAAAGGAAACCGCAAGGCACACACATACCTCATGCAGCAATCGGAGCCCAGAAAAAGCAACAGCAGAGCGCAAACCTGTAGGAGGCCTCGGGGCCAACCCTCGGCAACTCCAGGAGACTCAGAGAAAAAAACGAGAGTCAGTAACCCCATCAGCGGGTCACAGTGAACGAAGAGCGCATGCGCGTGAGTAAGACACCGCAACGGGAAGAACACAACAGTGTACAGAAGCAGGTCGTACAACAATAATAGCAGGCTCCGCGAGCAGCGCTCAAAAATAGTGTTTCGGGCACCTACCGAAGACGACCCGTAGGCCGCAGCAACAGGAGAGGAGCCAGCCACACCGCATCCGATTACCCCACCACCAGCGGACACACGACAGCCCATCGGCCTCGCAAGCACACCAAAGTCCACTCCAGGAGGGATTTGGGGCATCAGGAGCGGCGGCCAACGCTACACGGGGCCAACATGGGAATTAAAATATGAGGCGAGCCCAGCCAGCGCAGTGCAGCCGGGGAACGCAGAACGTGGGATCGCACGGAGGCAGCAGCGTGTGGCACCCTGTGCACGCCACAACGTGCGCGGCATCCGGCAATGGAAATGCCCACTCCGACCGTGAGGGCGAAAAACACAGGCCGCAGAGTCCCCACACAGAAGGGAGACCAAAGGTGCGGGAGCCTAAAGGATCAGCCAGACTAGAAGCGGCCAAAGACAGAAAGCGCGCCGCCAGCGCTGCCCAGCACAGCAGCGCACCAACACCCGGACACAGCAGACAGAACGGACGCTAGTCCAGGGTGATCCAGGAGCCGCCCACACAACCACCAGGTCAGAGAAGACCAAACAGGTGAGCCCGCTAGCGCAGGGCCGCCAGAGCCCACAAACACAGCCTGCTAGAGCAGGGCAGCAAAGGCAAGGGGGCAGTGTGAGGCGACAAGGCGGGGGAGAACCCAGAACAGGAGCCCGCTCGAGCAGGGCCTCTACCCCGGGGCTGTGGGACCTGCCAGAGCAGGACCACACCCCAATTTACCTGTAAGACGCTCAGGAGAATCTGCAGCGCAGAACTAAAAAAACAGGCTGAAGGGTTGGGCCGGCCCGCCTCTTATAGAGGTCAAAGGTGTAATGGGTCGGCCATATTGGGAAGGGATGGGAGGCATGGGAGGCTGACCTTTTTTTGCTTTGGAGGGTTCTGGTGTGGAGCTGAAGCTCACTATGTAAGTCATGTGGCGAGGAAGACTAACGAGGAGGTAATGTACTGCAGGTGTAGTAATTTGATGCGTGTGCTACTGCGAGTGAGTTTGGTGTACTGATCATGTATAAACCTGGTATAATTTGCCAAGTAATGTAACTGGGTGGTGCACTGTTGATTTGTTTATTGTGATAGGTTAAGGAGTTGCAATGATGTGCAGGGCTCCAAGGATTGTGGTACTGCCCTTTGGTTATATATTGCCAAGTACAGAATAGTGCCTGAAGGAGTGTCAAACTGTGACCATGTGTGATGACAATCATGTATTCCTACTGCTTTAATGTTAATGTTTCCCTGCACGTGTATATCACAGTGTGCACCAACATATTCTATAATCAAATATGGAAGTACTGCAACATACATGCAAAGTTTCACGACTCTATAAGGCTTAGAAGCTATTTTATAGGATGTGGTAAATTTTTCTCACTTCCTGCATCTCATAGTAAAGCATAGACTTGCTTTCAATGTTGGTAAACAGAAGCATGACTTTAATGAATTCAGCAGTGTGTTCATGTATTTGTATCTCAACATTTTCTCCAGGAGAAGATCCTTCTACCTACTCATTAGATAAGTTTTGCTGAAGTAACAAGTTTGTGGCACATGTTAATGTGCCACAGATTTGTACTGAGAGAAAGCTGATTAAAGCGTTCCAAAACTGCATGCATCTTGGAGTTACATTCTCCAACTGAACCTTTTGGGTGAGAGCTCTAGTCGGTTGAAATTACAATTGTCTTTTGATTATTTGCTGTGCTGTAGGTCTCGCTGTCAGTGAGGCTTTTGTGGACACATGAGGTAAGATGTGTTTTGCGGGGTGTTGATATGAGCATAACGGATTGAAAATAATTGTTGTGCACTTCTTGGTGGCGAAGTGGCTGTAGTGTGTGGGAGATGATGTGGTAGATTGATGAGTGATATTGTATGGCATGGCTTCTCTCTGGATGATGACAATGGGGTGGTGCTAGACTGGGCCTCCCATCTGGGTTATTACAGATGTGGCTGACATCTCTGTGAAGAGCATGGTTGTGAAGTGGATTGGTGTGATGTCAAGAACAATGGTGCGGATAGCAGGTCAGATTGGTTTGATGTGGGTGGTCATTTGTGGATAGCGGCTGTTGTCTTTATGGTGATCTGTGAGGGCACTGGCGTTTGCTGGGGACCTAGCTTATTATAGGTATGGTTAATGCTTGCTTCTGAAATGCTAACTTAATATACAGCTCTAAAGACTGCTTACTACCGTGAGCTTGTGCAGAGGTTGTGTCTATTTCTTTATCAATATAAGAGGGACAGATTGGAGAAAAAGGTTTTATACCCTCTGTGAAAGACAGTTAAGAACCTGTGTTAAGTGTATGTCACTAGGGTTAATCCGTAAAACATGAAAGCATGTGCTAGTGATGAAGAGTCTCTTAAAGGGACTTGTTGTGCCTAGCTGTGTATGGCGTGATATTTGTGGCCATAATGGCTTGTATTGGGTATGCTGCTTCTGAAGGCACTCTGGCTGTACACTGCTATAGGCTGTGTAATTCACTGGGCTTCAAACTGCACTCTGATTCACTGGTAGTTGGTGTAGCTGCATAAGCTGGAAATAGCTACAATTCCTGGAACTGAAGCGCACAGAGTTGTCTGACATAGTCTACATCCTTCGGTGTTTGCCTGTAGGGTGAGGCTTAGAGGCCTAGGTATAAAGCACTGGTGTGAAGCATTAGCCCATTCGTGGGTGGCTTGTACTCTCTAGGACTTGCCACATCCAGAGTGTGCACTAAAATGTGCAAAAGTGAGGGATCACTTTGCTGACGTTTGAAACCACACCTCATACTAGAAATGTTACTGTTTTCAAGAAAAGCACGACCAATGATGTGTGTACAAGATGAGATGGAGTAGGTGAGGCGGATTGGGACAGGAGGATGCTGTTTTTGATGCAGATGGGTATATGTGGTTCTTGTCATCCAGAGGCTGGTCACAGGGAGCAAAGTGAGAAGTTGGTGGGTAATGACGTGGTAGTTTGAATACTCTGAAGGAGGCCAATGCATCAGTCTCATAGTAAATCATGCAGAAATCAACTTATGGAGGGCATACGTGCCGCGTATGTGTTTTATAGTGAGGGTGACTGGGTCAGGCACAGGGGAACTCTACGTGTATCTGGGCAGCTGGGTGGTGGGCTGCATGTATTAGATTGTGTTCTGTCCAAGAGAAAGGCAGAGAAACAAGTAAATGTCGATTTGTGGACACAGAGGACTAGATCTGGTAAGAAGTATCAGGTGGTTTATTGTGTTGAAGGCTGCAGGTGAGGTCTAGAAGACGGCTGTGCCGCTGTTCTCCTCAGCTACGATTTTAAGCTTGTCGCACACAGAGACCAACAGGGGAATGTGGCTGACCTGCTAGCATACATTTTTTTTAATTGGAGATTTTGAAATCGGCTAGTCTGTTCATGGTCTGATTCTTGTGAGTTTGAGTTGGGTTGTGTTTGGTTAGGATACCCAGGAGCTGATGCGTTACATGATTTTGAGTAGATGAGATTGTTTATGTTTAAGACTTCGTAGAGAAAGAATTTGATCAATGAATTGCGTGGTTCTGGTGAAGGCCTGAAGGTTGGTTTGGGTCTTTGGGTTGCAGACCCCATTGATCGATCATTTTGAGCATTTAATTCTGGAATTAGTTTGCCGAGGAAATACTGTTGTTTTTTTGCATTTTGTGTAGCTGTTCGTTAGTTTCTCAGTTGTTGTTGGAAGGCCTCTTCACATTGATAGTTATAAGACGGGCACCATTATCGCAGAAGAAGCCATTTTGTCCTCTTTCATTGTGATAGAGGTCTGTACCACTTTGAGGGTTTATAAAGTAAAAATGGCTCAAGTTCTTGACGGGTTCCACAGCAGTTCCTAAATGGAGTCGAGGGAGTCGGAAGAGCTTTCTTCTTCAGATAACATTGGTTTAGAGTTCTAGGGTCCGATTCACAGATTCAACTTAAGACAACATCCTAAACTTTCTACTTTTGGTATTCATACAAGTTAGGATTTTGTCTCAAGTTTGTCTTAAGACAGACAAGACAGACTCAAGACAAAATCGTAACTTAAGACTGTCTTAAAACAAACATAAGACAAAATCCTAACATCTGTGAATACCAAAAGTAGTAAGTTTAGGATTTTGTCTTAAGTTAGTTCTGTGAATCGAGCCCCTAGAGAATGTCAGACATGGAGGGGAGGTTTATGCTTTTACTGTGTTTGCAGCTTGCTGGTTCGGGATGTAAATGGATAAGAAGGTTAGTTTTTTAAACTGATGGTAAGAGGGGGTTGCTGTTTCTTAATAGCTTAATTGACAGGACTATTGCTAGGACCGTGTTGCATCACATCTACTATTCTCCCTGAAGAGTGGGGAGGCCCCTTCACCTGCTGTTTGAGTTGTAGGGTCTCCACGTTGGTACATAGAGGCATCCAGTCAAGTTTGATGCAACTAAAAGAGGAGTGAGTATTGATATTATCATGGAAAGGAGTAGGGCCAATAATGTATTATTAAAATTAAAAAGCGTGCTTGCTGCACAGGCATGATCCAGAGTCAGTCAGAACAGTGTGGATGCAAAGAAACAGTGTGGCAATTCAATACTAGTCTTTATCCAGAATACAGTGCACTACAGATAAAGTATTTGCTGCAGCCTGAAAAACAAAATTTTTATACCCAAATACGACATTCAGCCCTATGCGACATTTGTTAATTCTGACCCACACAGATCAGCCCAAACCAAACTGATCTACGAAAAGCTGGAAAAAGGCTCTAACCCAGCTCAAGAGTATCTCCTTCACAGGACCCGCAACACTGAGAATAAACACTGTACAAACACAGTACAAAACAAGGCATTGAGCTTGCTGGGTCAATGTGGAACTACATATATCAGTAAGCATGCTCAGTGGGTCTGGTGGCTTAGTGGACTAATGTGTCCACTGTAGGGGCCTGTGTTTGACCTCATGGTCATAGGTACAAATCCCAGCAGGTCCGCTCAACCTTTCATCCTTCTGAGGGTGATAAAATGAGCACTATTGAGTTGGGTAACAAAAAAAGCACCAAGATTCCCTTAGGTGAACATGCTGTTTACAAATACACATGGTATGTTAATGTTCTAGTCTGAAAAGGCCAGAACTCACTAAAGGTCATTCATCCTCCTGACATTAAAAATATATATATATCTTGTTCTGAGTCATACCCAAGTCACTCAGCTGTGAGAAGTGTGCCATATCTCTTTCAAATGTACAGCTCTTCCTGTCCTCTCAGTGAACCTCTGTTATATGTCACCCTGCGCCAGTGCTTAATTTAAAAAATAAAAAAAGTGGAGTGGCAGGGCTCTTGTGAGGTGGCCACTGCAGCTTGCAACACACACTGTCCCTGCCATGGTGCAATGATTGTAACAACACGACTACTAGCCATCACACTCCTACGTGTGTGACAATTCAGACTATTTAAGGCCCCCAAAGCTATAAGAATGGCTTATGCAGCAGCTAATAATCATTTTAAAAAATATATTGCATTAATAATTAGCTTTTGTTGTGCCGCTTTGTGGCATGCTGTCACAAGTGCCAGTGATGACAATTAAGTGCCGGTTCCGAGCACCGAAAGCCACCGGCTCAAATTAAGCACTGCCCGGCAACCTTTCCATCTGTATCAGCGCTATGTTGGACGGTGCACAAGACCCAATTCACTTAGTCAGGTATGGGCCGGTTTTGTCCCCTTAAATTTGTCATGGTTGGGGAAGGCTTGCTCTGCTCTCCTGAACCAGAGAGGCAACAGCAGCCACGCTCAGAGATAGCAGAGATGTGGGCTCCTTTATCGCACACAAAATAAAGTTTTATATAGTGCAGTTTGCCTCAAATGTATCGGAGTGCTTTACATGAGCACAGGTTGCATTACATAAGGTCACATTCATGTTTTTAAGCCAAGAGGTTTAGGGGGATTAAGTGATTTGCCAAGCATCCCAAAATGTTGAGCTGCCACTGAGACTCGAACCTGTTTCCCCAGTTCTAGACTCACCAGATCTGGCCCTAGTGCCACATCCTCCTCTATCATTGATGTGTAGTGGAACAGGGGCCTGAGGCAAGAGGGCCCCCTGTACCGACTGCTCACAGTTCAGTAGCCTCTGTGCAAGCCCCTTTAAACCCACCTTAGAAATAAATGGTTTAAGGAGGAATGTGCGTGACAGCGCTGCAGGAGCAGATTGTGTGATAGGCTGTATTTCTAACACAACATGAACAGTTTTCATTTTAGTGCAATCACATTTTCTCAAGAAAGAGTGAATTTACAGGGCAAAGTGTATGACTGATGTTAGAACTGGCTATTTCTGGTAGGCTAAGGCTGACGCCAAAGCCAGGCAGAAACCACCATTCTAGTCAGGGCAAGGAAGTCACACGCCAAGATAACCTCTGCTCACCCCCTTGGTAGCTTGGCACAAGCAGTCAGGCTAAACTCGGAGGCAATGTGTAAAGCATTTGCGTCAGCACACAACAGCAACAACATACTAGGCACACCACAAAAGAGACTCCACACAAGGTTATTATAAAAATAACTTTTGTATTGTAAAAACACATATCAGATAAAATCACACATATACATTGTGCCAACTGGCACGGGCAATATTCACATGGGATTATTCACAAGACAGGGCCACATGGGCCACTGTCATATTCAGATATAGTACTTCTAGAATAAGAAATAATAAACATAAAATGGTAATCACAAAGATCACAACCAGTATCTACTGGTAACAGGAACCAGGACCTTACTAGGACCCCCTGTACTAAAAAGGACAACCACCTAAGAATAAAATACATTTAGGGGTATACCAGAACACCTTACCCATGATGCATGAAACACATTCAGAGGAGTAATAACGAGAAACACATGATGCCATAAACATTCAGAGGTGTTAAGAATAAAGCACATGATGCAATAAAATACATTCAGGGTTGCAGCGCAAGAAGACACATGATGACTAAACATTCAGAGGTGCAGCGCATGGAAAGAAAGACACATGATGCATAAACCTACACATTCAGAGGTGCCAGAACATAAGTCAATAACGCAAAAACACACAGTAGGCAATTACTATTAAAAACATAGGAATCACATTGCGCATAACTTACATAAGCCACCACCTGTGGCAGTCCCTAGGCCAACTGGCCTTGTTGGGGCTCAGATGCCCTGTGTCCAATGTCAGGGCGCGCTGCCAAGCAGCGCCAGTCAAAAAGTACAAAAAGCCTAAACGTGGCAGCTGCCCACAAAGTGCTGGGCAGCTGTGTACAAAAAGCTGTGGCAGGGCTCTCAGTAGCCCCTAGAACAAATCTGCGCCACCTGAGCCACACAGGCTCTACAGCAAAATATGCTCCCAAAGCGTTGGAGCCCACTGGGCTCTGGAAAGAAGTAGGGGGGGGGGGGCGCTGGAGCCATCTGGCTCAGGAATTCACTGTGCCCCCTGGAGCCCTCGTGGCTCTTAACTAAAATAGGCCCACGAGCCTCCGTGGCTCTGCAAACAAAATGCGGGCATCGTGGGAGCCTTCACAGACTCGTGGACAAGGGCGCCGTGAGCCTCGCAAGGCTCTAAGTAAATAAAACATGCCCCTTCGTTGGAGCCTCAAGGCTCTGGCTTAACGTTGGGGCGACCCACTGCCAACCGGGGCCGCCCAAGCACCAACTCTGCCTCACCGGCATGCAACACCCCCGAGCTCCCTCCTGGAGCAGAAGCAGCACTGTCCCCTGCACGCCCGCACTCACCGGTACCTTGGGAGGCGGCGTCGGCTCTTCTCTGCGGGGCTCTCAGGCGGCGGCGGCTCCTCTTCCTCGCGGTGGGGGCAGGCACCGACAATGTGCCTCGCGCCCCCGCCGCAAGTCTCCGCCTGCCGCTCCTCTCCTCACTCGGGGCTCCCTCTGCACACGGGAGCCCCAGAAGCCGGCCACACTCCTCCTCTCTTCTCCTCAGATGCCGCCGGGCTCCCTCAGCTCACGGGAGCCCGGCCGACCCGCCGCCATGCGTCCTCCATCTTCTCTCCGCCTCACAGGCTGCGGGGCGGAACTTCCGGCCGGCCGCGATGCAATTGGCCGGCCGGCCGAGCACTTCCGGGTCGCCGCGGGCAGCGCGGCGGCCCGATTCAGGCAGGCAGGCAGGCGGGCAGGCATTAAAAATATTGGCGTGGGCAGCCGAAGTTAAATAAAATTAAAACTAAGCGAGGTGGGCACTCGCCAGTAAATAATCAAATAAGCGGGGTGGCACTCGCCAATCCTCACGCAAAATGCGTGCAACGAAAACGCTCGAAATGCAGCCAGGAGCGCTCTCAAGCGCTAGGATTACAGCACAGGGCTAGGATCACAGCACAGCGCTCCCAGGCGCCAAAGGTCCCCAGAGCAGACCCCTACAGCAAGAAGGGTCCACAGAAAGCGCTCTCTGCAGGAAAATGCAGCTTCTCCATGCTGAAAAAAGGTCCCAGAGATTTCAAGGGGGGCAAAGCAATGTCCCCCCCATCTGCCCAGGCAAGGCAGAGGGGTCCCTCAGCAGTCCTCCAGGCATCCAGGGGCTGGGCAGCGCCCGCCCCTGGTAGATTCAAGTCAGAAACAAGAACATTTTGGAAGGGGACACAGCCCCTTCTTATACACAGAAAAGTCTTTGAAGTCCTTTGAAGTCCTTTGAAGCAGGCAGTGTGAGAACCAGCTAGAACTGGTTATAGGGAAGTCCCTTCAGTATCAGGGACATAGGTGACAGTCGCCCAGCGGGAGGTGGAGCCAGCTTTGTAGTTAGGCAGGCACAGCCCTTCACTATCAGGTGCCATCTCCTCCCACTTCCCTGGCAGCAGATGCTGCCTTTCATCCATGGGCTGACTCAGACAACCTCCTGGGCTCTCCAGCCCCCGGTCACCCTCAAACCAGACAGTCAATCCACAAGCAGGCCCAGGCACTCTGGGCCAGGCTCACCAGCCAATCACACGCCAGCACCAACGTACACAAATATGCCAACTTCCAAAAGTAGTACTTCTAGACTAGACACACTCATGCCGCATATACCATTTTGCAGCATTCAGTCTCACGAGTTCTCTCATACCAAACTCGCCCCTGCACTCCCCACACATCAGGAACTACCATGGGCATACATATTCCCCATTCATTCCTATGGGAGGGCAGGTCACTCACCACTCATTCACAGAGAGCTCAAGCACTTTACACTGTACCACAGTGAAAAAGTGCGCAGAGGCCTAAAATCACCAACACCAGGTTCCATAAACAGGCTAGGAAAAAGCAAAAAGTCTAGGGGTGAACCTGCCCAACGGGCCGGGTCCAACACTGAACATCTGCACCAAAACAGCGTGTGGTAGAAGAGTTTCTTCAAGCTGGTAACACTGATCTTCTCCGACTCATTCTGGTTCGATAATTGACATTCCTGCCAAGTTCTGCCAAGAAACTATGATTGGTCAGATTCTGTTAGACTTTTTTTTCCATAATCGAAAGAGAATTGTATTCTGGGTCATGTAGTTTCACTTTTGCGTCCAACTGGAGGTGTTATGCTCAGTGGCGGCTGCTTCTTAACCACAGTGGTGGAGCAGAGGGTTAGGGGCGGGAATGAAAAAAAATGTTTAAAAAAAAAAAACGTACCTGCAGGCTGGCCGGTTGCTGCCTCTAACACCTCTTTGGCTCCCCGGTCGACAGCAGGAAGCACACAGACTCCCACACTCCCCTAGCCAATGACAATGCTGCCTCACAGCAATGTTGAGATGGGCCTGAGAGCCGTGGTTCAAAACTTAGAGAGGGACTAGGAGGCTGTGCATTCTCTCCACCCAGGCTGTTCATTACAGCCGGTGGAGAACATGCAAAGTGCGCATGACTGTTTGGCTGGCCAAAGGCGGCCTGCCAAACCGTGATGAGCACTTTCGAGTGTGCTTATCACTCCTCCCCCTGGCACCATTGGTCTGGCCAGCCCAGGCCCGCCCGCACCTAAGCCGGAACAGAAAAGTAAAATGATTGGTCATTATAATTTTAGTTTTTTTTATAATTTTAGTTTTTTTTTTTTTTAAGTGCTCGCTGAGCAGTGAGGGATGCTGCTCTGCCTTAGCGGAGGGGCCGCAACTGGTTATGCATGACATGGGGCAGCCAAGTAGCAATGCTCTTTAATACCTGCAATTTGCATTGACAGCACTCTCAGTTGGCACTCCAACAGGATAGTGCAGTTAGGCCCAGGTGGCTTTTTTAAATGGATAGAACAAATGTGCATACCCCACTTGACAAAAAGACATCTGTTATGACATTCGGGGCTGCTAATAGTCCCATGTCTTATATGGCACAGCCAGCCAATGTTGGCATTTTCATAAACTGATGTTGCATTCTGGAACCTGTATTTCTATATTAAAATCAGTAGCCTGACCTTAAAAATGTAAGTATGCAAAGCGTAGTCAGTTATAAAGCTAAGTTTGCTGAAGGTATCACACATGACAAAGATGCAATTGATGGATGCCAATATGGCAATTTGCAAGCAGCTGTTTATGTAAGCTGGTAATCTCACCACCCATTGCATTCCTTTTGATGAACAATAGATACAATGTGACTGCCTACGTTTTTTTGTAATTCCATTACTGTCATCTTGTAAATGTGTATACATTTGTATCCCAGGACCTCTGACGCAGCCCAAAGGTGGCATCTTGGCACTACACAAACCACTCTGGCAAAAAAACCTTGAGACAGGGCAAAGTGGTTCAATTATGGATTTGCAATACAGAAGGTCAGTCACATAGCTCTCTAGTTTTCCCCATGTCAGGTGTGAGTAGCTCTTTTTTCCTTTAGATTGGAAGACTTGTAGTTCTTCATTTATAGAGAACAAAGAGAATGCAAAGTAAAACCCATGACTGAATGAGGTACTCCTGACAGATACATGATGACATGAAAGCTATGGGTTTGAAGCAGAGACATGCAAAAAACAGACATTTTGAGCCTTCAAATAATGAATGGGGTGTTCTCCTCAGAGGCGCAACTAGAGCCGAATTTCGGGGGGGGCTAAGAAAAAATTTTGGGGGGGGGCTGAACCTTTAATCAGTAGGCAGAGTGGAGCTGCAGGGGCTCTTAGAAGGGGGTGAAACAACTGCAAGGCCTAATTAACATTCAAAAGGTCTTCTAAAGACCTGTGAAACGTTCGGGTGCGGCTCTGTGTGTGCCCGGGATCTGTCTCATCCAAGGCTGCCACACACGACGGGGGGGGGGGGGGGGGGGCTGAAGCCCGGTGAGTCCAATGGGTGTTGCGCGCCTGGTTCTCCTCAAGACCCACACAGAAGCCGGGGTGGCTCCTCCATTTGAGCGGAGGAGCACCGCCCCACAAGCCCTAGGGCTGAAATGTAAACAGTAATATTATTACGGTTTTACTTTTCAGCAACACGTTTTGAACTAAGTGTCAGGATGGGGCCAGCACTGCTGAGTGGCAGCAACAGGGAGCTATGCGCTTTAAAATGTGCGTGTTTCTTTGGCGGTCCATCTTGGGATGGCTGCGCTTTAAAATGTGTGTGTTTCTTTGGCCGTCCATCTTGGGGCGGCTGCACTTTAAAATGTGCGTGTTTCTTTGGCGGTCCATCTTGGGACGGCTGCGCTTTAAAATGTGCGTTTTTCTTTGGCCGTCCATCTTGGGACGGCCAGCCAGACGTACACATTTTAAAGTTCTCTGACCCAGACAGCTGGGTTAGAGAAAGCGCAGGCCTCCAGTGCTCTTAGGAGCACGGGGAGAGCCTGCTGTTTTCAATCCTGGTGCTGCTATCCAGGGCCGGACTGGCCGTTGCGGGTACCGGGCAATCCCCCGGTGCACCGCAAGGGTGGGGGCTGGTTGTGGGCCCCTGGGGGCCGTTTTTGTTACAGGGCCGTTTTTGCAGCATAGATGCAAAATCGGCCCTGTAACAAAATCGTCCGGAGCCCGGCCCCGGCAAAGAGCTCGGCAAAACGCCAACTCCCCCCCCTCCCCCGGGGGGAGGGAGGGGGGGGCGGCCAAGCACTTTGCCAGGGCCGGTTATGGTTACCAGTCCGGCCCTGCTGCTATCATGCTATGATAGCAGCGCCAGAATTGGGGAGTGCACTTTCCTGTATCAGGAGCTTTCTGGAAGGTACGCAAGGGAGGAGGATGTCGTGCTGCAGAGTTAAGTGTATTTTTTTTGGTGCCACCGCCTGACCATATCCGGTACAAGCCAGCCGCCACTGTACAGAAGGTGTTTTAATGAATAAGCACTAGCACTGCAATAGGTGTCTGCTGTCTTGTGACAAGTAGGTTACATATGGTAAGCGGGTAGCAGTGAACTATTGAATATAGAAACATCTGTGGCAGCATTTCATATTTTTTCACTCTTTAAATGCATTCTGTCTTTCCATGTTCAAATATTATTATACCCAGTTCCTGTCATGCACACAAGGACAAGTCCTGTTAGCTCCGGAAACTCTTTTTCAAACTCATAGAACCATCAACCCTCTTTCCACTGTTGACCATGATACATTTCAGTCAAGATCTTAGAGTGCAGGATGTTAGGGGAGCTGAGGTTAAGGGAGGTAAACAGGAGCTTCTTGGAAATGATAGTTAGCAAAAGCATTTGGCAACTAAGATTGAGGCTGGAGCCTTGGAGACATGAGTTTTAGTTGGAACCTTAAAGACCTAAATTTAGAAGTGCATTTGCAGGGAACCTTTGCATGATAAGAAGCCTGTGGGGCTTAGGTGTAGGCAGGTGCTTCGGAGATCTAGTGGTGAGTGGGAACCTCAGGGCCATACTGTGTGCAGAGCACCAGACGAGCTGACAGTAAACCGGAGTCTCTGTGAATATCATGGTGAACATGGTTTCCACTGACTTGAAGGTGAGCAGAAGCTTCTGGGTAAAAGTGCTATAAACAACACGGGTTAACCCAAGAAGTCACTGGGACCTGGGCGAAATATTGATACAAACAAAGCGGTCCCAGATAGACACACAAATAACTGATTCTTAACAACAAATAGGTACATACAAGGATAATTATAACAACATTGTTTTTAATCACAACGTGTATTTTAAAAGATTCATTCATAAAATTAAGTACATAGTCAATCACATAGAATGCCTCTGAAAGAAAGAAAAGGGGAAGGGTGGTGCTGGGCTGGTGAAAGTATAGAAACTAGAACATTGGTTTCCCTCCCGGCCTCCCATATTTTTATCCCCTTTTTTTAAAAGAAGATCTTTGGGATCAAATGTGACCCATAGTAAATTTCATTTAATCTTTTTTACACAGATCCATTGCCCCATTTCCCGCAACCCCTTGTCCTGATGAAGACCCTCTAGCAAGGTTTATACCACGCCTGCATCCACTTGGGTCGAAACGTCGACACTTCCTGTTTGCACTCAGCCTCCTTCCACAATTATCATTTGTGATTTTATTTGAGGCATGATTGTTTGAATTAACTGAGAATTATTTGTTTCCATTGTGTTAATTTAGTACAATTGTTGGTATATCTCGGTCTTAGTGACCAATGTTTTAGTTTCTATACTTTCACCAGCCCAGCACCACCCTTCCCCTTTTCTTTCTTTCAGGGGCATTCTATGTGATTGACTATGTACTTAATTTTATGAATGAATCTTTTAAAATACACGTTGTGATTAAAAACAATGTTGTTATAATTATCCTTGTATGTACCTATTTGTTGTTAAGATTCAGTTATTTGTGTGTCTATCTGGGACCGCTTTGTTTGTGTCAATCTGGGTAAAAGTGAGCAAGAGGTACAAGGGCTAAGGGTCAACAGAGATCTAGCCACACCTGTGGGTGAGTAGCATTCCAAGGCACCTAGGAGTGGGCATGATTGAAAGGGCACCTGAAATTGAAGAGGAGCCTCTTGGGTTCTGAAAGGGAGTCAGACCCTCAGGGATGGGAGTTTGAGCAGGACCAGAGAGTAGAAGGAGTATGTTACTTACCCTGTAAGCATCTATTCGTAGCGTGTAAATCTGCAGATTCACATGCTATGCATACGCCTGCTATCTAGTGTTGGGCCAGGACTCTGCAAGTTGTTTTCCCTCAAAGACGTTTTATGATCAGTGTTGTACGTCATTTCTCCTCCCCCTCGAGGTATTGCTCATGTTGAATGGGTCCTTTGTTAGATAATGTGGTTTTCCCCTTGCCATATATGCAGTGAGGATAAGGGGCCAGATGTAGGTAAATCTCATTTACCAATTCATAAATACCCAATTTTACCGATTCGGTATTTATGAATCTGTAAATGAGATGTAGGTAAAAATTCGGTATTTTTTACCGAATCGGTAAGATTCGGTATTTACCGATTCAGTAAATACCGAATCGGTATTTGCTATTGAATCCTATGGGCCTTGAAGCCCATAGGATTCAATAGCAAATACCGATTCGGTATTTACAGAATCGGTAAAAATACTGAATTGCTAAGGGGGACAGGGTGTCACTTTGACACCATGTTGCACCCCTGTAACTGGCTTTTGCGCCATGTGGCACACATACATGCCCTTAGGGCATGTCTGTGTGCCACATGGCACAGGTGTACATGCACAGATGTGCATGTACACAGGAATTCGTAATTTACCATGCAATTGTATTGCATGGTAAATACTGAATTCTAAAGGCCCTGTAGCACTGTTAGAAGTGCTACCTACATCACAAAATACATTTTCGGTATTTTTACCAAATGGTAAATTTACCGAATCGGTAAAATGTACAGAATCGGTAGATTTACCGATTCTGTAATTTTACTGATTCGGTAAAGTTACCGATTCGGTAAAATTACCGAAAATGTATGTTTTTTTTAGCCCCTACATCTCCATAGCCCTTTACCGGTCGGAAACGGCCGAAATCGGTATTTTCGTCCGTTTCCGACCGGTAAAGGGCTACCTACATCTGGCCCATAGTCTGCTAAGTTATCATTTACTGTTGAACATGCGTCTCACCATTTAATCACTTCAACGGAGGCGGGAGGGTACATGTGAATCTGCAGCACGACACACTATGAATAGATGCTTACAGGGTAACATACACCATTTGTAACATGTGTTGGCTGCAGATACACATGCTATCCATAAATTGTAAAGCAGTACCCCTGTCACAGTGGCTTTAGGCATGAGATTGTGCGCTTGTTTGAAATGTTTGAAGGACTGTTTGTCCAACAGGAGCTTGTTGTTTTGCTTGAACATCCAGACAATAATATTTTGCAAATGTATGTGGGTTCACCCATGTTGCTGCTTTGGAAATATCACTAAGAGGGATATTCCCTAAAAAGTCCATGGTTGCTCCTTTCTTTCTTGTCGAATGAGCCCTTGGTATAGTTGTCAATGTTCGTTTTGCTTTAGGATAACAAATTTGGATACATTTTACAATCCATCTTGCTATTCCAGATTTTGAAATAGCCTTTCCTTTATGTGGACTTGAAAATGAAACAGATAGTTCCTGAAGGGTTTTGTACGTTCCAAGTAATACTGAAGAGCCTGTTTAACATCAAGTGTATGTAGAGGACACTCTGCGATGGTCTCTGGTTTTGGAAAGAAAACGGGTAACTCTAAAGTTTGATTTAAATGGAAAGGAGATATAACCTTAGGTAAGGATTTTCAGTTTGTGCGTAAATGCACTTTGTCTGGGAACACCCGGAAATATGGTTCTTCCAAAGTGAGCGCATGTATTTTGCTCACCTTCTGTAGAGATGTTATTGCTGCAAGGAAGACCACCTTCCATGTTAAAAGGTGTATTTGACAGGTGTGTAATGGTTCAAATGGTGGCTCCAGGAGTTGTGTTAGGACAGTGTTCAGCTGGGTACTAGAGGTGTACATGGTGGAATGACTTGTTTTATTCCTTTCAAGAAGGGTTTGACAACAGGAATGCAAAAAAGCAATTGGTGCTTCCTGTTTTGTAGGTATGCAGCAATGGCTGCTAAATATAGGCGTTTTGAGGGATTTGCCAAATGTGCCTTTTGTAAGTGGAACAGGTAGCAGATTGGTTATTGTTCTGCTGGTGATGAAGGGTTCATGTTTAAGTACACACAATAGTGGACAAAAAGTTTCCATTTTGCTGCATAACATGCCCTTTCGGTCGGCCTTCCGGCCTCCTTCAGAAATGTGATGCATACTGGAGGTAGATTCAGGTATCCAAACTCTATGACCTCAGGAGCCAGACTGCAAGATGAGCTGTTGTGTATTGGGAGGTCTCACCTTGCCCCTGCTGTGGTTGAGAAGGTTTGGATAGTTGGGTAGCTCCTGGTGAGGTACTTGGGATAGCTCTAACAGTGTTGTGTACCATGGCTGTCGAGCCCATATGGGGGCAATCAGTATTAGGGTTGTTGAAGTCTGTCCGAGTTTCCTGACCACATATGTAATGAGTGGGAGAGGAGAAAAAACGTATGCAAATATCCCTGACCATTTCATCCATAGAGCGTTCCCTTTGGATAGTGGGTGTGGGTATCTGGATGCAAAGCTTTGGCATTTTGAGTTTTTAGCAGTGGTGTACAGGTCTAGTGGTACTTTTGTTGTAGTAATGGAGTGTGTATTTCCCACTCGTGAAGGTGTTGCTGTGTCCTGCTGAAGTCCATAATGAAGTTTTGCTTCTCTGGTATGTATTGTTTCAGGAGGAGGATTTTGTGCTTGTTTGTCCATTTCCAGATGGTCTGCGCTAGTTGCGACAGTTGTATGGAATGGGTTCCCCCTCGTTTCTAGATGTAATATACTGCAGCTATATTGTCTGTTCAGTGAAGGACATTTTTCCCTGTAATGTTTGTTAAAAACACTTTGAGAGCCATTTAGATGGCTAGAAGTTCCAGTATGTGGATGTGCATTGTCGGTTGTTGTGAGGTCCATGTCCCCCCCAGCTTGTGACCATCACTATGCTAAACACTCTTGAAGAGGTCTCATATGTAGCCGTGTATGTGGCACTGTTGCTATGCATGATGCCATCATCCCTTGTAGGCGCATCACTGTTATGACTGGTAGGTGACAATGTGGCTGTAAAAGGCCCAATTGGTTCTGGAGATGCGAACCCTTTGCGGATTGGGGTAAGCAGTTCCAGATACTGAATTGAGTATCACTCCTAGGTATAGCTGTACCTGCAGTGGTTAGAGATGCGATTTTGTTGCACTGATCGTGAAGCCCAATTAGTGAAGGAGGGTTATTGTGTTTTGAGTGTCTATTAGATATTTGGCTTTGTTTAGACTCTTGATCATCCAATCCATATCCATACTAATATAATAAAGAGAGAGCCCAAACCTTTGAGGCGGGTAATCTCAGTAACCACAGCACCAATCACAACACCCAATACAGCGTTGGAAAGGGCAGTTGCAGCAGAAGGACATAGGCTATGCAGACGCCCACCATATACATTTAGAAGGTAAAAGAACCATGCCAGCAAAGTGGTCCCATGTGGCCGTGTCTGCGTTGTGCTGTGGGCGTGTGCTGGGGGCGTGACAAACGCTGGGGGCGTGTGGTATGTTACACCCTTCATGCCATGTCTCATATCGTGTGCTGTGGGCATGTGCTGGGGGCGTGGCATTACGAAAACATGTGGTACGTTCTGCCCTTCATGCCATGTCTCATATCCTGTGCTGGGGGCGTGGTCGTGTGCGGGGCGCGGCATTACGAAGAAAAAAAAGCGAGCGTACATTCCAGCTCCGGGTGTGCTTGCCCCGCGCTCCCTGTTCCGTGCACCTGCTTTACTGTATGTAGGTCAGGCATGGCGCTATTCCCAAGGGCCGGAAGGAGCGCAAACAGGGGCCATTGTGCAGGAAATCTAATCTCGCCTTATCGTCCGGTGACGCCTGATGCGCACACTGGAGATTTACCACTTCTGTTGCGCACAGGCCTCGCGCGACGCACATCCGGAAACAAGGCCTGCCTCCACGGAAATAGCAAGAAAAGGCCTAGCCCTCCCCCGGTAAGTACATTGCTGGCACGGCGGGCCACATCTACAGCAACATACTCATATTGTTTCACCACCCATTTGAAAAATGCACAGGTCTCTCTCATTGATGGCCAGCACCGAGGTACACTTTTAGACACACCTCCCGCCGGAAGTTCTATGGAGGGCGCGCACATATTAGGATTTAGGCATTTGGTATGGTCATTTTTATTGGGCAATATTTCGTGTTCTGGGGGGGCGTGGCCAATAGGCGCGACAATCGGCCGGCAGCAATTCATACCCGGACAACGTCAGGACGGGCTGCTAGTTGTCTATATAGAGAAAGATAATGTTTGAGTGGGACTAGTTCTATGGGCCCCTTTTGTAGTCACGCCTTTACTTCTTCCTTTAGCAGATGTAGATGTTGTGGATTCAACATGTGCAGTTTTGGTGGGATATTTGGTGACTGTTGAATTAGTTCTAGGCAACATTCCTGCCTGATGATGTGTAGTACCCATTGGTCTAATGTGATGTTTGGCCACAATTGGGTGAATTGTGGTAACCTTCCTCCACATGTGTTTTGTGCTCGAGGGGAATTGTGGGCAAGTCATTTACTTGGTGGTGTGGAGGTACCCTTGTCAGGGATACCTCTACCTCGGCCCCTGTTCTTGTAGCCTCAATAGTATCCATGTCCTTGCTGGTGGTACTGCTGCTGCTGGAGCTGATATGTGGTGTGTTCTGTGGTAGAGGCTTTTGCTGCCCCTCATCCCTGGTAACGCCGAAAGGGCTGCTGCTTTTGAGGCGTTGTTTGTAAGGCATCCGTGGATTTGGCAGTGTTGGTGTCTTCCTTTATTTTTTCTAGCTGTGTGTCCACAGCAGGCCCAAGGAGGTTTTTCCCAACGAATGGGACATTAAGAATTTGCTGCTGCACCTTGGGTTTAAATCGTGGTACGCATACCCATGCATGTCTACGGAGCATTATTCATGTATTGATGCCCCTTGCAGCAGTGTCAGCTCCATCTAATACACATTGGATTATTGCATTTCATATCTGCCTCCCCTCATTTACCAGGTCTTGCCCTCGTTTTCTGTATTCATCTGAGAGAAGTTGCATCAGGTCTTGCATTTCATCCCAGGTAGCTCTATTGTTTATGGAGAGTAGGCCAATTGAACTGGGGATGTTCCAGTGGTTTGCGTGCCTTGATGCTACTTGCTGCATCAATTTGTTTACTTTCTTTGGAGGAGGCGCCTCCAGTGCCTTGTGCTGCGGCTCACTTTCTGGCTGTGGTGACAACAAGGGAATCTGCTGGGGGATGTCCCCAGTATGTAAACAGCGTCAGTTGGAAATGGTCTGTATTTCTTCTCTATGCAAGGAGTTAGGACCCTGGATTTGATTGGGTCATTGAAGAGGTCTTTGGATTCCTTGAGGTCGGATCCAATCATTGGCCAATATTAAAGTGTGCGCTACAGTGTTTCCACTAGAAAGTCAGCTAGCTGCTCTGTAGTGTGCAAGGAGAGCTTCTGGTATGAGGATGTGTCATCTGGAGATGATGCCTAAGTAGGTACTGGTGGCTCCAAGTCTGGGTCAGGCAGGACCACATCATAATCATTCCATGGGTCAGGGGTACTGCCTGTGTTCCTTGAGAATCTGTGTCCTGTATCTCCCTCTCTTCCTCCAATTATGGAGAGGGCAAGTGTGTTTGTGGTGACTGTGGGGCCAAATGTTATTTAGCTTGTGGCACAGTTTTCGGTGGAGGCTGTGGCAAGGATTCTTTCTGACCCTGTCTCTTGGCATTTTCTCTATGTTTTTCCTGCATAAATTGTTGCGGTCCTGAAAAGACAGTGCCTGCCTTGTTCTACACTTTCTCTTTCTGTATGAGTCTTTTGTTTCTTTGGAGCCGGTGGTGTGTACTCAGAAACTTTGTGTGACTTTGGAAACCCTGAGGTGAGACTTCTGTTCTGGCCAGAAGAGTGTCCATGTTTCGATTCCGAGGCGCTCAAGCGTTTCTCTGAATCTGATCATTTTCTTGGGTTCACAGCGTGCTTGGCATTATTTGGTGCCGGTGGCTCCGTCGGTGCCGACTTATGCTTTGGTGCTGGCGAAGTGCAAGAGCCATCCCGTGCTGTGGTCTTGTTGCCCGATTGGGATCAAGAATGTTTCGACTATGAGGTGTGCTCACGGTGTCCAGCCCGAGGGTTGTGATGCACCATAGCATGGTAGGTGTGGGTCAACAGTACTCACAGTATGTGGCATTTTCTTGGTCCCTGGCCCCGAATTAAGGATTAGCCTCTGCGATGAAGTCCCATCATTACGCACCTGAGCGTGTTCTTCCTCAGAGGATGAATTGGAAGCGATGTAGTGGTGGCTGGTGAGGACTACCCCCCACCTCCAACTAGAGCACTTGCCTCACTTTTCACGTCACTGCTGCATGAGAACTTTGCCTCGGCCACCAGTTCCATTGTGTGTGCCAACGTCGTTTGCCAACGTTGATCCCTACGGGTCCAAAGTATCCTTTAGTTTTTTAACAATGTGCAAGACGCACACCCTTCTTTTCGCTCTGGAGGTAGGCACAAATCACACACTTCATATGTGTCAGAGTGGGTGGATCTGGCCCCGCACCGAGGGCACCATCTGAAGAGGTCCTCCTTTGACTTCATTATTTGGAGACAGTCATTCTCGGCAGGTGTGTGTCTATTGGGTCCCGGGTAATCAGCTCCCGGTCCCTAGGATCTGTGGAGGTCGTCTACTGGATCCCTGGTCGCGTCTTTTCTTGACCATAGGCCGTGTGGGCATCAAATGCTGCTGAGCTCTGACGCAGTCTGTCTGAGTCCAATGGTTGTTAAAAAACTTTCTAAAAAAGGAGACGTTGAACATGTGCAATACTTCAAGGGGTATGCGAAACAACCATGACGCTGTTCATAAAACCGCCTTGAGGAAAAACAACTTGTAAAGTCCAGGCCCAACACTAGATGGCAGGAGTATGCATAGCAAGTGTATCTGCAGCCAACACAAGCTACGAATAGGAGTTGATGGACAGTGGGTAGTTTTACAACTAAGCGTCTTAGGGTGAGCAGGGCACCCAGGTCAATCAGAATAAACAGAAGTTAGACCCGAGGGTGAGCATGATTCTTTGGGGACTTATATTTCAGTAGACAATGAAGGTCCAGATAAATGAGCAGGAGCTTTAAGGCCTAAGAGGCGGGTAGTGTCCTGGGGACCCAAGAGTGAGCAGAGGCGAAGGAAGAAGCTGCCTGTTAAGAAGCGAGTTTTGTTTAAGGCCTTATGCGTTACTCATAAATCACTCCATTCCACGGGTCCAAACCATCTGATCCAAAACATCAACTGGTATGTTCCTACAAGATCCTTGCGCTCTTCAGAAGCCAAACTCATTCGCATTCCATTAGTAAAAAAAGCCAATTGGGGTGGCAGGAGTTTTTTTGTAGGCGCCGCCAAAGCATGAAATTCCCTTCCTCTCTCTCTCTCAGAGACATAACAGAGCTGATTGTTTTTAGGAAGGCCCTGAAAACCTGGTTGTTCAACTCATAATGCTCAAAGTAACTCCGTGACCAGGCCTTAGGTGGACATCTTACATAGCGCCAGGATGCCCTTGGGTAGCAGCACGCTTTATAAATGTCATTAACATTAAATTTAACATTAACAATAGTGGGCGCTAGGCCCACATACTTGCGAATAATGCAAACTGACACTGTAGTATGGTACTGAACAACAGGCCCTGGGCATGTGCGCCCGGCCCCTTTTATTAGCAGGGTCACCTGAACAGTGACGACTGTGATGGGTGGGAGTGAAGTGTGGGGTGCAAACAGTTGTGTCCAGCAGGACACTACAGGAATGTCCATGGATTTGAAGATGAGCGGGAGATACATTAAATAATGAAGGTTTCAGTCCCTTCCAGTGTTACAAGCCCTGCAGGATAAAAAGAGGCCTTACCACAGAGTTCGCCTAAAATTAGCCACCTGACACTAACCAAGCAATGGATCTGGAAGGTCGCAATCCGAAAATATGTGCCACTTTTTTTTTGCAGTGCCCGGGCTTATTTTTGTTCCCAATCTAATTCTGCCCATCAGGGGTAATGTAGGGCCCTGAAACCCCCGAGTCTTAGACCCCCACTCCTCCCCCTTTGTCCCAAATGCAGCTCAAGGCCACATAAAATCTGTGAGGCATAAAAGACGGAGGGGGGACATTCTGCAGGGGGTCCCCGCCATTTTGCGTTGCGCACTGCTTGGCAGGTGTGCGTCCTTCTACGGGCATAGGGGTCTCTTAAGGGAGCTGGGGTGCTTAGGGGTCTCTTAGGGGGGGCTGGCGGTGCATATGGGTCTCTTAGGGGAGCTGGGGGTGCTTCCAACGAGCAATGTTCCTCTTTGTACATTTTAACCCCCAGTGCTCGGGCTCAGCTAGTTAGCAACCGGCTTGGGATGCGGCCAGGCCCCGGCTGTGAGCGGCGTTAACTAGCAGCGAGCACGCGCCCTCCCTGATCCCTCCTGCACGGCAGGCAGACGGGGTGTGCTCGGTTCCCCTTGGCTTCCCTTCACGCCCTCACCCAGCTCTGACCTGCTTTGAATGTTGACACAATGTCACGTTTCCGACTGCAGGCTTTTCATGTGTAGCCCGAGGCTAAATACAGCTGCTGGTTCCTGGAAGCCGACGTGCCTGGCACCCTCTCCGTTCTGCAGAAACCCGAGCCCACCCCCGCCCTGGGCCGGCACGGGGCCAGCAGCACCTGGAGGGAGCGGAGGAACCTTCCCGACGCGGCCCTGAAATGGGTCTCTGCAAGACTGCCTGGGCGAAATGATCACATACACACGTAGCGCGCGGCCCGGGGGCGTGAACCACAGAGAGCCGCAGTGACAATCAAGTTAAGCGAACGTGAGGCAACGCCGCTTTTGTGTTCATCTGATTGTGGGCGATTATCTGCCGTTTTTATTTTCCACGTTTCGCAATTTGAGAGATGGCAATCAGAAATGTTTACAGATAATAAGCTGCTTTTATAAAGGCCTGGTTTGCCTTGCTTTACCTCCCTGTCCCTTTGTAGTGTTGTAAATTACACGCGTTACTAGTATCTAAATTAATCATATTCGCACTAGAAGGATGAACGTCTGAGTTAGCCGCATCTGGGTTCGACACTGTGATCCACAGTTGACAGCGACACTGATCTGTGCAACAGGTGTGTTACCGAACGAGCTATGTAATGTTTTCGGTGGGGCCTGAGGGGAAGCCTAAGAATGCCTAATATTATAAAAGTATTCATAGGAGTAAGAGCGTTGCCGGGGTCGCTGGATCAGGTTCACAGTACCTGCTTGGAGTAACTCACATGCAAGTGCAAAAAGAACAATTGATGGACAGAATGCAGAACAATGTCATACATTCACCCCAGTAGAGAGACCTGGGCCTAAATTCATCGTTTTTTGCTCCCCATGCCATTCCAGTTTGGACACAGCCATATGCAAATCAGTCTTGACCCTGCGCCCAATGGGAACAGTCCAGCCCGAACTGCCAGGCCAGGTCCTCCCTGGACTGGAAAGAAGCATCCTAGGACCAGTTTCAGGCTTTCAGCCTTCATCAGCCAGGCTAGCTTGAATCCAGTGGCATGGAGAGCACGGGACCCACGTCTGGGCATGCCCATTCCACTCGGGGTGCCAAATGCAAAAAGAACAATTGATGGACAGAATGTAGAACTCATAGGCAAGGCCATTTAAACCCTCACAGTCACAGGGCCTGGTGGCAAAGCAAGTGACAGTGTTCACAACCTCATTGAAGTGTCTGCACATGGACATCACAGCCTCTGAGAGTCCATAGGCTGGCTGTCAGGCTCAGGTCGCAGTGGTTGAACTGAAATTCTAGAAGTGTAGGCACTCACTATCCCATATTACATGTTTGCTATTGAGAAGCGCTGGTAGTCTCCAATTTAAAGTGTTGGACCTTTGCTGAGAAGTGCTGGGATTTTCCTTTCATGTTATTAAAGTGCACGTACTCAGTACCTGTCCGTTTAAAGCACTGGATCTGGGATTTATGGGTTTCACATGCTCCAGTGAGAGGCCAGTTATGAATTTCAAATCTACTTACGTCGAAGCCCACTTTAAAAGTTCTCACATTTCATTTTAGTTTACACATTGTAAGAACAAAGGGTCCAGGAAGAAACTTAGGGTCCGATTACAAGTTGGATGGAGTGGTGCCCTGTGTGCAATGCCGCCCCACCAAATTAAAACTGGCCTTGAGGCCCTGCATAGAATTTCCTGAGAGCAAGAACAACAGCGCTACTTTTACCAGCTTGGCAAATCCACTAGTAAAATTGCATTAGGTGTGGGGTGCAAGTGCAGGCAGGACCCTGGTCCCAGCCCTGGCGTTCTGCATGGGGTTAGCATGTGCTGTTCCCCTCTGCCAAGCGATATTGTGCCCCTGTTACCAGCGCACCTCCTTCCATTTACCACTTTCTCAGAGTAAGGGGAAATAAGTCCTATAAATCAAATAGAACTGTCAATTCTTGTGGAGGGAGAGAAATGGGAGAGAAATGGTTATTCCCCTTTTGATTAAGTTGTGGATAGCAGACTGTAATAGTATTTCCGTTCACACTGTATCCCTGCACCTAAACTCGCCTCAGTTGTAATCAGGGTTCTAGAAGGGAAGATGAGGTGGAAATGTTGCTATACTGACCTCACTGCATGGTCCAAGAGCAATGGCATCCAGTAAGGGAAAAAAATCTCTCTCTCTATCTCCATTCAAAGCCAGTGCCTAGAGTCAAGGAAACAAGAGTCAAGGAAACAATGCTTTCAGGCAAATCACATTACCTCCGATACAAGCAAACACTGGATGGGACTGTCCCGAATATGAACCTCCTTGAACCCTCTCTGAAGCTCGTAGGGTTCCTGAGATATTGAGGTTTGAAGTCTCAGTTGGATCGTGACCCTAAATCCCAGTTCCCCGTTTCCAACTGGTGAACTAGTGAGTCTAGCGAGAGCTCGATTTCCGTTAGGTGCCACACCAACTAAAACTCCTGACAGTGCCCAATTGTTTTTTACATGAGAAATTTGATAGCCCTGGGGTATGAACCTGGGTTCAAAGAACTCTCATTGTAATAAAAGAAATCTCACTGGAAAGTCATTATCTGAAGAGACAAGTTGAGGGAAGTACCTGTCTGCCCCTCCATCCCACAAATGTTTTTCAGGGATTCTGCTTACTAGAGCTACAATGTTCCTGTTGATCAATTTCTTTGCACCGTAAGTCTACACATTTGATTTGGGTAGGATATCCTGCTTATTTAGGGTCGTGGGCTTTGGGTAGGATATCCTGCTTATTCAGGGTGGTGGGCTTTGGTTGGCAAACAGACCTGTGATGTTTGGGGAATTTTGGCAGATTCTCTGCCACATAGGCTCAAACTAATTGAACTATCCATTCACGGAGAATATTCCTTTGTTAGGCATTCCGACACCACAGGGACGACTCAGCCAATGTAGGCTACTGCCATGGGCGGAAGCTGGAGTGGAGGATGTAGGGGCTTTTTTCGGGGATGACACTTTATTAGATCATGATTCCTTTCTGCAAACCACAGGGGCTCCATAACGGTTATACTTATTGCATGCCACTGTATCACACTACATAAGACGTACATGGGCCCCACAGAGGATCAAACCTGTACAACATGCACTGGTGCATTTACTCTTCTACATGGGGGCAGGTGGGCACTTGGTGCGGTGGCTCTACACTGGGATCAGAGAACATGAACCCACATCCCTGACTGCACTTAGAGACACCTGGGAGGTTCTATCGGACAAGGCATGGAAGGTTGTCCTTGAGCACCCCAGGAAGGTGTCTAGGAATGTCAAGTTTAAGTTTATTCAGGTTATGGTGTTGCCTAGGGCGTACCTTACTCCCCAAAGGCTACATCGAATGTTCCCAGATTCCCCCCACCATTGTCCTCGTTGTCAGGCAGAGGAGCCTGGTCTCCTTCACATGCTCTGGGAGTGCCCGCGATTACGCAGTTATTGGAGGGCAATTTGTCATATCCTACGCACTGTCACCGCCCTGCTGGTACCAGAAGAGGCGCTATATTGCTTGGTGGGGCACCTTAGACGTCATAAACAGCATAAGGCTCAACTGAAATTCTTGGACCTGGCTCGGTTACTGGCAATTAGAGCTTTGACAATGCGATGGAAGTCCCCCAGACCCCCTGGAGTAGCGGTGTGGCAATCTGAAATGCTGAGATGGGGCAGGGCAGAAGGAACGGCCTTACGCCGGGAGGAGGAGAAAGGACAGCGGAAGTATCCCTTTGCACAAGACTGGGAACTTATGCTGTTAAAATTGGAAGAAATGGGACTACAGCCATCACAAGTTGATAGGTTGTAAATGGAAGACCTACTAGGGATTATCGGAGTAGGCAGTATTAGGGCATAGGACTACATGAACGCGCAGGTTGTCCCTGATGTGATTCTATACAACATTCCAAGGTGACCCGTTACCTATGGCACGAAGTGTTACCCGCTGGTATTAGTGTGGTAGGAGACGTACAGGATGAGGGGTGGGGGGGAGGGGGGTGGGATGGTTCATGGGCTTATTTTCTCACATGATTTGCAGGATACGGCCTCTGTATAATGATGTGTTGCGTAATGATGATTCTCTACTTGAAGCTTTCTTGCACGTTGTATACCACGAATGTAAGTTTCCTGTTCCTTTTTCCTGATTGCTTCAGCCACTGTAATTATACAGCCAGAGTGGTTTAAGCCGTTTTGGGAATAGTAGGGGCGAAAAGTTAAAAGACTGTATTTCATAACTGATGAAAGTGATGAGCTGTATGTCATTATGCAGTCGTAAATAAAAAGTTTAAAAAAATTTAAAAATCATTGAGCTATCCCTCCTTTTACTCACTATCAACAAGAAACTAGGGCAAAGGGCAGACCATGCTGGAGACAGGAAAAAGGACAGTAATGATTATCCACAGATCTGATTAACTGTGGAATTCTGTCGGACACCTTTGCCCTGCTGACATGTAAACTCTGCTGTAGGAAGAAACTTGTGTCTTGAAGGTTTTTGATGATAGATTGAGCGTATTCAAAACCCTCCACAGAGGATGACAAAAGACATAGGACACCCAATGTTATTTCTTTGATAGTGCCATACAACCCAAGCATTATAATTGTATTCAAGGTCTTTGTGTTTTTTTGGTGTCCCCTTATTTTAACAGACACAACAAGAGGATAAACATACCCTTGTTTTCAGGCGATCATAGCAAACACAACAAGGTGATGGGCGGAGTGCTGAAACTTTTCAACCACTCACCCCTAGTCAAGAGATCTGGGTTGAATCCATCGTTCTTTTGCTCACTATGCCACCCCAGTTTGGTCCAGCCATATGCAAATCAGTCTTAACCATGCTCCTCATGGGAACTGTCCATCCTGAACTGGCAGGCTAGGTCCTTCCTGGGCCGGAACAAGCATCCTGCGATTGTTTTGAGGAATCACCCCTTATCAGCCAGGCTAGCTTGAATCCAGTGGCACAGCGAGCAAGGGACCCACATCTGGGCATACCCATGGGCACCAAGTGTGACCATAGCAAATACAACAAGATGATGGACAGGGTGCTGAAACTGGTTGCAAGATGCTTGTTTTCCAGTCCATGGAGGACCTGGTCTGGCAGTTTGGGCTGACGGGCAAAATAAGATGGATTTAACCCAGAACTGTGACTGGGGGAGGGAATGTGTGACAATGTTCAACATTCCGTCCATCATCGTGTTGTCTTGCCATATTTTAACAGTCCTTCTTTACTATGCTTAATTATTTTATTTTTTTAAACGCACATAGGAAAACATACTTTTCTGATTTAGAGTTTGGCAAATGTGGGTCTTCAGCGAAAAAGCAGCAGAAGTCCCGTGCAACCTACTTGGAGTGCATAGACATTAATGCAATTTCAATAAGGCAGAAGGGACATCTGGCTCTTTTTTTGTGTTGTCCAACACCCAAAAGACACTAAATCCACCACTTAGTACTGACTAGAGGTTGTACTCATTATGTGTATTCACTCACACACAGTATGATCTCAGCGTTCCATATCCTTTCAGAGTGCTCACCTTCAATACCCTAGGAGAGCCAAATGTACAAAGTGAGTGGCATATCAATTGGAGTTCAGTTGTATCATAGGCCCTGGGACATCAGTGCTAAGTGCAAATACCGTCCAAACACCACTGACCACCCGAAAAAACCCAGAGCAATGCCTCCACAACCTCTACAAGTCACTCCCAACCTTTAAGAGGATAGTATTCTGCAATGGCGGAGCTATTTCAACAGCAGTTGTTGCCTGCGTTCCAGAACCCGCGATAATGCAGGACACCACTCTAGACTCCAGGTCCTTGGTGGGCAGCCAGATAAGGAGCTTGCTTGATTTGTCCCCCATTTATATACTGTCGATCTGAGATTTCCCAGTACCACTGGGCTGCATGTAAGCATAGTTGGTGCCCTACCCTCTCTGCTAGGCGGCGGCTCACTTGCTCTGTTTGGAACACTCAATATCTGTTTTGCATGGTAAAAATAGCCGTCTCCAGATTCAAGATTAGAGCATATGGTGCACAATACTTTCCTGTGATATAGGAGTGGACTACTCCCCTCATGGTGGCTTTATTGGCCTCCCACAGGGTTCCAGTTGAGTCCACTGTCCCTTGGTTTATCTCCCGAAATGCCTACAATTGAGTGGACAAATGGGAGGGGAGGGGGGAGAACTGGGTATCCAACAAGAATCAAGTGTTGAGGCACCACATGGGTTTCTCCTCTGTTTTCTTATCCCCTATGTGTACCATAACAGGGGCATGTCAGAAACGCCCTGTGGCAGAATATGAGAGACGTAGTTATATAGGAGGTTGGGGGCTCTGAGTAATAAGTTTATATGGGATAGCAACCCGTGGGCCACTGATGCCTGCGTAAACCCCTGAATCCCAGGAATCCAGACCCTCCAGGCATCACACCCACCCAGACCCCAGTTAGCCAACCTCCTCCCAGTCCAACTCGGAGCTTCAGGGGGTCTACGTGAGTCAGTGGAATCCAAGTTGGTATTAAAGTCCCTCCCAATGATTATCCGACCTGGTCGTAGAAGCAGGAAGAGGTACGTGGGACAATTTGGAGTCGATGAGGCCAGTGAAGGTGGGATATATACCTTCAGTAGGTTTTAGTGAGTTACTTTCTTAGAGCCCATCAGGTTCTCATATCTCTCTAAGGCTTCACAGTAGATCTAAGAGAGCACCAATGGCATGGATTTGTGGAGCATGATCGCTGTCCTAATGGAACGATGGGTGAACTCTGCATGGTTTATTCTATCGTACCTGTACCTGGACAGAAAAGTACTTGTGGTGCCCAGAAGGTGGGTTTCTTGTAGCATCTACATCTTAAGGGGACGAGAGTCAACAAATTGCATAACCGCCCCTCTCTTGATGCGGTCAAGGAGAACACTGGCGTTCCAAGTCATTTTTGGCATGGCGGCGGGCCTTCATGTAGGACTCTAGGGTGAGAGGAATAACACGAGTTCCCATGATGTTTGCAGTGCACCAACTGGGGATAACGTCGCTAAGACAGTCTAGGGTGCTGTTGATGTTAAAGTGTAGAATATCTAAGTATCACTGTGTGCTGTGGTAAGCATAAAACAAACAGGACAACATAACAAACAACACAGTCCTTTATCCCACTCAACACCCCCTCCCTATACTTCCCCCCTAGCAGAAGCATCTGTCACCTGAAATCAAAACATCTCCTGAGCTAGTCGGTAAATGTAGCCCCCCCCCCTCATTGGTACATCCCAGCATTGAAGGGATGTATAAAGGATACATTGGCGCTGGTGTGCTGTGAATTATGAAGTTAAACTAGTTATACCTTCTTGGTGCATTCAATGTTCTTTGTCCGCCTCCAGTGGGGGTTCTCTCAATGCTTAGGGTACTTTTCCCCCCCGCACCCTTGAGGCATTCCCAGGGACCTTTTTTGGTGCTGGAGTCCCCCAGTTCTCCTCCCCAGGCCACAGTTGGACCCAGTTTATCTGGAGCAGCTGTTCCATGGTTAACCATTCCCAGGTGGCCTCTGAGGTTTCAAAGAAGTGTGTCTTGCCTGCATAGATCACTCTCAGCTTCGCTGAACTCTGGAGCATATATTGAAGATCCATAGCGCTGAGTTTTTGCTCGACATGCTCCTATGAATTTCGTTGTTGTTGTACTTGGCGGGTTTACTTCGGGAAAATCATAATGTTTCCAAATTGAAAAAAGAGTCATCCCTGTGCCCTTGCCCTCGCAGATAACATCACTATCCCGACAATTCAGTACTTTAACAATCATTGGGCGGGGTATAAATCCCGGCAGAGGCTTCTGTGCCAACATTCGATGCGCTCATTCGATAATAAAACATGAGGGCACCGGTCTGTGTCCATCCATGACCTGATCCACAGCTCCAGGAACAGTTTGAGTATCAAGCCTTCTGCACCCTATCGCATGAAGGTTGCTTCTGCTGGCTCTGATTTGTGCGTCCTCTGCTTGGCTGATGAGTGTTCGGGATGCAGTGGTCAGGCGGGAAACCTCAGTTTTAAGATTGAGTACAGTGTCCTCCAACTCATAGATATGTCCATCTGCCTTTAAGACACCATCTGTTGGGTTCTGGGGATCCTGCCACAACAGGGAAACATCCACCAGCACTTCCCCTATCTTGGACGCTAGGGCTGACCACCAGTCTTTTATGGCTTGAAAAATCACAGAGGTGACGCTTCCTCCCTGTGGTCGATCTCCTTGGGACTCTCCCCCACTGGCTCCCTTGTGGCCATGGGCGGGAGCTGTGAACTTATCCATTTTGGTCTGTGCCTGTGGTGTTGGGGCCTTGGCGCGCCCTATATTCACCTGGGGGAACCCCGGGGACACCCCTCGCGGGTCCTTGTTTGAACAAATTACCATTGTTAAGCCATCACTAGCCTCATGCTGTTGTAGGCACTATCTTATCATACATGCATGCATGCCCACTATATGTTGTGAATTATCAATCGATTGCTAGGGGCAGTATTGTAGAAGCTGAAGGTGTCATAAATACCCCCAATATGTCAAGAATTATCAACATACTGCCTGACCACAATAGTCTCAAAGTTGCCAACAACATGCCAGGAGTAGCCAGAATTGTGCCAAAGTGAATATTTGGCCAAGGTTGGGAACCCATTTCTTTTTGAGAAAGCGACTTCAGAACTGCTGTTGAAGCCCTTTTACTCTTGCTTCTGGATGGTGGTAATGCCCTATCCCATTGCCTCCCAGACTCAACACTGGCACCCACTTAGGGACATCCTACACACCGCAGCATGTCTCATCGAGGGCCTGTAGAAATATGATCACATCACCCCTGTCCTGATGGAACTCCATTGGTCCCCCTTGCAGTCAAAACCAGCTGCCTCATTTGCAGCATCCTACCGACCATTCAACCCGCTTATTTTGCAGACAAGCTCACCATTTTGGGGGGTTCTTGGCACACACGCAGCCAGGACACCATCAGACTGCAGACTAAGAAGTGTAAAAAAAGACACGTGACACCTCCTTGGATCTATTATTGAATCCTTTAATATCAGCCATCCAATGTATGCTTATACTCATTTTAATCTGAAATAGGAATGTCTACGGCAAGTTCAGGAAGGCCCAGTCAGTGACTGGATTCTCTAGCTATACAAGACACATAAAATGAGTTTACAAACAGTGAACCTAAATATAAATCATTTGGAGACTTAGTGGTTATCTTGAAATAATCTCCCTTCATTTGACACTACATTTAGAGTCCAGGATAATCAAAGACCATACAATATTAGCCTAAAATGATATAAAGGGAAATAACTTGTGCCAGATCAATAAGGAAGACATCAGTGGGAGGCAGAGAGCGTGAAATATGGAGAACTTCATTCTTCTTTACAATTGAAAGAGGTTTTTGAGTCAGATATGGAAGGGTATAGAATTCATGGGGCTTGAGTGAAATGAGGTCTCGCCTACCTGTTTGTTCCAGTGGACGGCTGGTCAGTCCAGGATTTCCAGCAACACTTCTTATTTTTTAATCTAGTTTGGTTCATCCTGGAACAAGTCATAATATTCTTGTGGCATAGAAGTGTGTGGAAGATGTGGGACTTTGACAATTGTGCAATAAGTAAGGAATTGAAACAGCTTAATGAAGTTTTTGTGCAAACTTTTCTTTTGAACGGTAAAGGCTCAGTGGAGCTCTCTTTTTCAACTTGTCTGTTGAGTACATCACCAGCTGAAGAAACTCATTTTACAAATTACTCTTGGTGTGAGGTCGCAAAAGTGAAGACCTGCAATACCATAATTAAACTGATTTCAACATTTTCTAAAGATCCTTTTTGGTTCGAAGTGGGTGATACAACGAATGTTGCAGTGGTTCTAAGCTCTTAAATGCAAAGTTTTTAAAGTCATTCTTTTCAGGAATGTTATTAAGCAATCATGGTGAGAATGCCTGTCGAGTTAATGTTATGTTATGTTATGTTAATTTTGATTTATATAGCGCCAAATCACCGACAGGTCTCTTAGTGCTTGCTTTGGGAACCCGTCCTGGCTTTCCCTGCGAGATAACCCCTACTGGGCATCCCCAAGGTGAAGACCAGGCATCCCATCGCGGTAGGGCCGTAGTGGAAATTAAGCAAGCTATTGCCCAGAGTTGCAGAGTGTGAACCCATGATTTGAGTAGGCACCGAGGCGAGAATTATCGAGTCCGTGGACATTTTGAGCTCAAGACCCTGCCGCGTCAGGAATTGAACCCCGGTCCCGGGTCTGACCTCTGCATCAGGGTCTGCCTCCTCTAACCAGTGAGCCACACTTCTCCACAGTTAATGATGCAAAATCATGAAAAATACGAAAGTGTTTTCTCCGGTTCTTCCATGTACCGGAGCAGATTATTTACTTGGAGTGGTGAAGCTTTTTCAGTACTAGATATTCTATCTCTCTCCATTCCACTTTCACCCCCTTTCGTATTGGTTGGTCATCATTATAGGGACTCCTAATGGTACATTGGGCAGGGAAGAATAATCACTAGATCTTGACTTTTCTGCATGATTTTTCTCATTTCAAGAAATATTGTAATAACCTGGTACTCTCCTCTTTCAAATGAATGGAAAAAATGGTGCCACTGTGGATTTGGAGTATTCTATTCTATTATTGGCATTTCTGAAGAGCTTGGCTACCCAATATGCCATCCCAGTGTGAAGTCGACCAAACCAGACACTCAAACTTGGACACTTTGGTGAATAACACGGTCTTCAACTGTTTCCTAGAACTCAACTCAACCTTGTTCATTCCTAAAGTTTCAGGTAAAGTATGCCATAATTGTGGGGCTAAATAGGAGAAAGATCGTCCTCCACTCTTTGATTTCTTGATCTTGGGGACGGTTAGTAAACCTATAGAGGAGGCGTGTAATGATCAGCTAGGACTGTACGGCTGTATCAAACACTATAGTATCTGGGGGCCTTTCTTATGCACTGCCCAATGAGCTATGTACACTGCCTTAAACTGAATCATTTTGGAAACAGGCAGCCAATGTAGAGATGCCAATCCACCGCCATGGTCTTTAGGAAAGTTCAACAGTAACCATGCGGCTGCATTTTGTATCAATTGTAGTCATTTGATCACCTATTCCGTACCACCCAGGTAGAGTGTTTTACCATAGTCCAGTTTAGATAACACTAATACTTGCACCACCGCTCTCTGGGTTGAGCTGGGTGACATGTTCAGCACTTTTCTAAGTGATCCTAATAAACTAAAGCAGCTTGCAGCTAATTTCTTGGTCTAAACCTCCAATGAGAGCTTGCTGTCAATCCAAATCCCCAGACATTACACAGACGATTTGGGGATTGGAGGATTCCCAAAAGAGCCCGACCAACTTATTTCAAACCTGATAGTAGGATTGTTGCAGACTACTAGCACTTCGCTTTTATCGCCATTTAATTTGGGGCAGCTGGAAGACATCCATCCTGCTACTTGATTTAGGCACGCATTAGCTGATTTGAGACTGCCACTGCATCATGAGTAAGTGAATGACAATCTGTGTGTTATCTGCATATGACACCAGTGAGAACCCATGTTCAGATACGATCTCCGCTAGTGGGCAAACATACAGGTTGAACGTCGGGCTTAATGCGGCTCCTTGTAGCACCCGCACTTTATGGGGTATGATTTTGAATAATAAGGTTCCTCATAGACTTGGAAGCTTCTATCATTCACAAATGAGGCAAGCCATTTAAGAGTTGAGCCCTCAAAACCTATCTCTTCTAATCTTCTTAATCGAATAGAGTGAAATACAGTATCAAGCGCCACGCTGAGATCCAGTCATATAACTACGTCAGACCTGCCTTGATCAATGATTTTTTTTAACTCTTCCATAACTGCTAGCAGTGCAGTTTCCAATACCTAATTATTTTCCAAAAACAATTAAAGATGTCTATTCACAAATGTTTCCAATATATTTACCTAGAAGTAGGGATATTGGCCTATAATTTTCTGTTAAGGCAGAATCTAATGACTTTTTTTTTGTTTTTGAACAAGGGTCTTATGACTGCGTGTTTCCAAGAAGGAGGCACAGTGCAACTCTTAAGTGATAGATTGAAAATGTCAGTTAACACCGGGTAAATTATATTTTCTCCTTTCGCGAATGTGGCAGGAGGCGGCGGATGCAGCGTGGAGCCAGATTTTACAGTTTTCATAATGACTTCAATATCATCCTTCCTGATGTCAGGGAAGGCTGCAAATTCCTTTTAGGTCATGTGGTCCTGAGGAAGACTGTTAACCTTGACCATGGAGTCTGGGAAATACCATTGGCATGGTTGGTATGCTCAACATTCTCTGCCAGGGTGGCATAGATATTATTAACTTTTTCAAGAAAGTAGCGTGCCCGCATGCTACATCGAAGTCCAGATGGCGAGATCCCTGAGTTTATCATGGCAGGTTTCATTAGCAAATGTACCATTTTAAATAGTTTCTTTGCCTAGTTGTGATGCACCATCAATCCTTGTGCCAATGTGGATGGCTCGAGCTTCTCTTTTCACGTAGTGGTATTTTTCCACAACTTTTTGTAATTGTATTTACTAGTAGCATTGTAAGTAATGACTGCATGGCAGGCTGAAGAGGGGCTGATAAGCAGATGATGTCAACTACTATTGAGTCTTTGTTTTAGACCATTAGCAGAATAAATAGGACATTGTTTAGGATAAAGCAGTAACGAGTACCTGAAAAAAAGAGGAGCTCCCTAAAGTGAAATTAATGTAAACAGGCAGGAAAAATTAACACAAGGCGTAGAAAGCAACTCTGGAGCAGACACAAGATTTATAGATAAAAGCAAAAGGGACCCTGGTAAAAGGCAGGAAGACTTCTAGAGTGCCTGGAAAGCTAGAAGAAATTATTACGTGGAGGGTAGACAACGTATTTTTATTGAGAAAATCTAACCTACAGTGTGGTGTCTTTGGGGGGGGGGGGGAAGCATGCAGAGATCAGGCCTTATTCCGGAGCCTGTGCAGTGCTGAGATATTATGTACTGTGCAACATCTGCCCATTTCTGAATGGGAACACGTCCTTGCAAATTACATGTATGGCACACAAAGTGTACTTGGGCATGCAAAAACATTGGGCACTAATCTTGAAGTGCCCTTGAATTAGTTAAGTGCTAACAACATTAGAGGGAAACCACTTGACCCATCAAATATTTACACCTTGTATGCATGGAATGCAGAGTTTCTCAGTAGACCTGTAGGCAAATTATGCAAATTACATATGAATACCCTAGTGGTATGCACTCTCCTCCATTTCATTTAATATCTATGTGTACCCTATGGGTGAGATGATTTGCAGCTATAAGTTTACAGTCTTGTCTTTACTGAATACTCAACTGCTGTCAAATTTCTATCTTGCATCCTCAAGCAAAGTTGGCATGTTAACGTATTGTTTGCATCTAGTTCATATTTGGAGGTTAAACAACTTCCTCAAATTAAATGGTAACAAGACCAAAATCCTAGTGAAAAAACCTATGTCGCCTCTAGCTCGGTGACCTGTCAACTCAGATTTAACAAACCACAGTCAGGATCATTACCTGAATTGTGATAACCAAATTCAGAATATCTGAACCTCCTGTTTTCCTCTCTTGTGAACTGCAAGTAGAATTCTCTCTTGCATTATTCGATTGGACTGTTGATTCTATCCCACCAGCCCTATAGGGATGCCATATACGTTGACCTCCCTGGGAAACAACCGAGGAAATTACACTGCATTCAAAACATGGTTGTTTCCTTGTTTTTGGTCTGTGGAGGTTTCAAATGTTTGTCGGTTGCTAGATTGCCCCACGATCAAGCAGAAGATCCACCAGAAGTGTACGTGCCTGCTGCCACAGGCTGTTTTACAAACCTGCCCATAATGTCTCTTAGACCCTATAGTTCCTGAGCACTTTTTGGCTTTTCCACAGTGTAAAAGCAAGCTCTGACACTGGTGGACACAACAGTGTGAGATGAGTAATTATTAGCTTCAACCAGGAAAACAGCTGTCTATCTACCCGCTGCTTAACTGCATTGTCTCTTTATAAGACTAATTGGTGCTCATCTGTAGCCATTTAATTTTTGCCAATGTTGTACCATCAAACCATCTGTAAGTGCCACCATAGAGTGTAGGGGAATGACTCTTGTTTTGCCTCACCCAATTCAATAGATTTTTCAAAATGTTTCAGATTGCTTAACTATTGCCCACTATGGGTTGGCCCATTGGTGAAAGTAGCTTTTTATACACCTACGTTTCTTCTTTTATAATTCACTTATATAAGTTATGTCTTTTTTTAACACTCTATGGTTCACTGCTTCCTACGAACTTTGACAGCCCTGAGGATAACCCATTTTGTAACAAGAGTTGAAACGCTGCCAACGCATACGACAAATGGAACCGGTCTGGATTTATCCACCTACTGACTAATAATATGGTGCATGCAGTAGCACTATCACACAATTTTTGTGGTCCAATTGCCAGTTTTATCGTGTACTCTTATTTTGGACACTTATTGTAAGCACCTATGCGCATCATGTACACTCTTCTATTTGTGAAGCAGTAAATGTTCTGTTTTTTCCAGAGTATTTGGTGTTCTCTTATTTATTGATTACTAGCTTACCCGTCTCTCGTTGCTGCGATCTCAGAAGAAAGGAAATTTAAGGAAACTTGTTATGATAACATTCAATTTACATTGGGTCATTTTTATTGAAAAGTATTCATTTTAATATGGAAAACATTTTAAAGTGTTGTTTTAATTCTGTTTATTTATTAGAGTGCTTGTGGATACACGGTATTTTTTGTTTTTCCGTCTGGTGCGTACACGAATAAATCAGAAGGTTTTCCGATGCGTGAGCTGGCCACATACAGTTGTCCATGTGAGAAGCACGGATTCTCCAAATCTAGTCCACACACTTGCAGCGATTGTCCTTGTGCTTTGTTGATGGTCATTGCAAAAGCGAGTTGCACCCTGAACTGTAAACGTTCAGTATTGGAAAGATTATGGGGGCCGGGGGGCCGATATTTAACAAATTGTTATTTTTTTTTGCCAGAAACCTTCGCGGGAGTGTACTCAACAACTTCCCAAAGTTTCATGGCGATCGGATGAATGGTGTAGTAATGCATAAAGTACAAACAGACATACTTTCGTTTTTATATATATAGACTAGCAGCCCGTCCCGACGTTGTCCGGGTATGAATTGCTGCCGGCCAGTAGTATATTGTTTTGTAGGATTTCGTTTTGATAGCATTTCTCTGTGACAGGCCTGTGATACGCTCCGATTCACAGTGCACTGCTGATGCACTTAAGAGTGCGCGTTCAGTAGTGTGTGAACTCGAGTTTCCCTACTTTATTTTTCCTTGCAATATTATATAGCGCGAACTCGACAACATGGCATGAGCACAATTTACATTACAGAAGAACACATTCATTTGTGGTAGGCACGGGGAGACAAAGCGATTTGCCTGGAATCACAGGATGTTGAGCTGATGCCGACATTCAAACGTAGCTCTCCAGCTCAAAATTTCGCAATTCTAGAACTTGTGGCGGGAGGTGTGTCTAAAAGTGTATGTCGGTGCTGGCCATCAATGAGAGAGACCTGTGCATTTTTCAAATGGGTGGTGAAAAAATATGAGTATGTTGCTGGAGATGTGGGCCGCCGTGCCACGAATGTACTTACCGGGGGAGGGTAAACACCCATTATTCCTCAACTTTCTTTCCGCATACCATCACTCCGCATACTTTCATTACGAAAGTACCATGATTCCGCAATGCCATTTTAACGCATGGCATTACATTTTATATGCTTTTACCACGCATACATTTACAACGAAATTAGTTGTAAATGCATGAATGGTAAAAGCATGTTTTTTTTTAATGTTTGGATAAGGTAAGTATGGGTATAGGGGTATATGTTTTGGGGTACTGAGGTATATGTTTTGGGGTGTTTGGGTATTTTAAGGGTTCAGATATAGTTTTGGGTTATGGGGTACATGGGTAGTTTTAGGGTTTAGGGATAGGTATGGGTTTTGGGGTACATGGGTATTTTTAGGGTTCAGGGCTAGGTTTGGGTTTTGGGGTACAGGGGTATTTTAGGGTTCAGGGGTAGGTTTGGGTTTTGGAGTACAGGGGTATTTGTAGGGTTCAGGGCTAGGTTTGGGTTTTGGGGTACAGGGGTATTTTAGGGTTCAGGGGTAGGTTTGGGTTTTGGGGTACAGGGTTATTTTTAGGGTTCAGGGCTAGGTTTGGGTTTTGGGGTACAGGGGTATTTTTAGGGTTCAGAGGTAGGTTTGGGTTTTGGGGTACAGGGGTATTTTAAGGGTTCAGGGCTAGGTTTGGGTTTTGGGGTACAGGGGTATTTTAGGGTTCAGGGGTAGGTTTGGGTTTTGGGTACAGTGGTATTTTTAGGGTTCAGGGCTAGGTTTGGGTTTTGGGGTACAGGGGGATTTTTAGGGTTCAGGGGTAGGTTTGGATTTTGAGGTCTAGGGTATTTATAGGGTTCAGGGCTAGGTTTGGGTTTTGGGGTACAGGTGTATTTTTAGGGTTTAGGGATAGGTTTGGGTTTTGGGGTCCAGGGTATATTTATAGGGTTAAGATGGGTTAGTGTTTAACCCCTCCCCTGCTGATGACGGAACCGCTCCGTCACCAACCGCGGTGGCGCTGTGCTGATGACGGAGTGGTTCCGTCATGGCCCTCCCGCCGCTCATGCGCGGCGCGAATTCCGCGCCTGCGCTGAGCGTTCTATTGAGCGGGCGGGGCCATGACGGAGCCGCTCCGTCATAAGCACAGCGCAACTGACGCTGGTGACGGAGCGGTTCCGTCACCAGCATGCACCCGCCGCATTTCGCCCCGCCCCCTTAGCACTGCGGCGGAATAGCCGCCGCAGTGAAGGGGTTAAGGGTATTGGGGTAATTTAAGGAGTAAGGGTGGGTTATGATTATGGGGTGCAGGGGTATTTAAAGGGAGCAGGGTGGGATTAGCACGCGATATGAGACATGGCATGAAGGGCGGAACGTACCACACGCCCCCAGCGTTTGTCACGCCCCCAGCACACGCCCACAGCACAACGCAGACACGCCCACAAGGGACTACTTTGCTGGCATGGTTCTTTTACCTTTTAAATGTATATGGTGGGCGTCTGCATAGCCTATGTCCTTCTGCTGCAACTGCCCTTTCCAACGCGGTATTGGGTGTTGTGATTGGTGCTGTGGTTCCTGAGATTACCCGCTTCAAAGGTTTGGGCTCTCTCTTTATTATATTTGTATGGATTGTGTCATTGATGTACTACGCTTGGTGGTTGTGTCTAATTAGCTTACTGTTTGACTGCAGGGGACCTTGTTTCACGTGTCACTTGGCATGGCATCAAGCTATCATACACATATGCATAATGATCGTAACTTTTATGAATAGGGGAGGCCTAAAGATTACATAGGCATGGACCAATTAAAAACACGCATCATAAATCTGAATATGTTACTCTTCTATCCGTGTCACTTTTGACAACTTAACCCAGTGAAAAGGAATATTGCTCATGTATGATGATCTATGTCAACTGTGTTTGCTTGTTTTGTTGTTTATATAAAACAAAGAGTTTGAATATGTAACATTGGAAGTATATGAATATGCATTAAAAAGAATGTAATACATGTTTTATAAAAACGACCTATATCAAAAAAATTTAAAAAAATACCAATGACTAATCCAGTTCCATCTTCTTCCTTTGCTGTGATTTTTTTTCTTTCTTAAAATTTAACTTTTCTGGTTATTTACCTCTGACCTAGGGACCTGCAGTCTGGATTTTAATGACGAACTTTCAGTTTAAGAATTCTATTGTGCTTAAAGCACCTCAATGTTCATCAATCTGCGTCCTTTGCTCTTGCTTTTGCATTGTTTTCGCTTTCTACCACCTAAAAACTGCAATCACTATGGCAACTGGAAAAATAAATTCACCCGATGACTTTTCCAAAGGCACCATCTTTCTGTTATCTCATTGTTTCCATGCGTGCTACGCTCCGTTAGTTGGCTGATGTTTTTAGCACCATGATCCCTCGACGGCGGTGCACTGTATATAAATCATAAACAGAAGGGCGTCTTTCACGTGCCTGCACTTGTGACTTCAGCACAAGAAATGGCGGCGCTAGGTCGGGCGTCACGTGACACGCTCACTGTGACCTTACAGCTCCCTCCAGCAGGTCGACGCACGCCTTGGACTTTTTATCGGCGTGATTATCACTGCAGGTGTTGCACGTCACGGGCTCTTGGGCTGTGCCTTGGCAGAGCGGGTCGGCGAGGAGAAGAACAGGGTGTTTTGTTGTGGCATGTGTCAGGTCAGGACCAGACCGAGCCAGAACCGCGCCGCTCCGGCCCACCAGGGAAAAACAGGAGCTCGTCTCAGCTTCGACTGCGCCTGGCAATTTCACTCGAAAGGGTTCATTTACACTTAAAGAGGAAAAAAAGAAAAAAAAATGGTATTAGCCAGGCTGGAATGTTTGCTCTGATTCATGGAAATCTGATTCGTGCGCGCGATAAAGTGCCCGTGCTTAATCCCAGTGTCGGTGTGGACCGATTGGCCAGGCCAAAGGTCGAAGCAAAGTCGCAAAAAAAAGCTTTATTTTTCTCTGACCCTTAGCTGCCTGTATGGCAGCTTTCATTTCGCCGCAAAGGGCATCTTTTGGAATTTTCAGTCATTGCTACCTACCACGGTTCAGTGGTATCGGAGAGATGCCCCCCATGCAGTTATAGAAAACGGGCTTCGCTAACCCCGGTTTAATGATGAAATTCAGTAGGCTCTCAGGACCCTGGGCCCGGGTGCTACTGCCCCCTATGCACTACTGATAGCTAGATCTCTGCCCACGCCGCTGCTAGAAGGCCAAGTGTTCTGCTTTGCAACTCCTGTGAGTAAAGTAATTACTCTATTTGGAAAACACGACAGTATGTCCCTTTAGGTTTTGCGGATTTGATTATCTGGCTCATCCTGATCGCGCCTAGAGTGTAGATTAAACAGTTTTGTTTCAAAGTCCTCCCTCGTGTACAAATGTTGTGTGCGTCACTTCCTACGACCAGATTTCACGTCAAAATTCTTGCAACACTGTCCACATCTGTAAGGTTTTGGTGAAATCGAGTCTGCCTACAGTCTGGTTGCCCACAGGAGAGCGGAGCAGATCAATATAAGAGAAAGGTGAGTTTAGGTTGGTGAATTGTTTGAACAACTTATCAAAACAAATCTACTCAATTTATCATAGAACGACTGCCTAGTGGCTGGCTGGCCCTTTTTACCGGGAGCCGATGTAACTCAGCGACAACTGCTCCATCCAGTTTTTTCTTGGGCCTGATCCAACCAGGAAGCCTTTATCCATCAGTGCGATGTGCAAATAATCCATGAAATATTAACGTGCATGTGGAATTAGGTGGACAGTCCATCACCGTGAAAGCGGCCATCGCCTGGAACACCCTTCCCTCGTCGCTACGCGCTACACAGGATTTCAATCTTTTTAAAAAAGCACTTAAAACCCATCTTTTTAAAATGTCATTGTAACTATTCTAGTTCTCCACTGCCTAACTGCATATCTACGCGCCAGGATACTCCTGAGTAATCGAGCGCGCTACAAAACCACAAATAACATAACATTAGTAGGGTTCAGCACATGGGCATTGGTTGGCAGATGGTTGGACTTGGGTTGTTCAAGCATTTTAACCCCTTCGATGCTGATGACGGCTCCCGGTCGTCATCAGTTACGGTGGGCGTGTGCTGATGACGGCAGGGAGCTTCATGACCACGCCCGCGATCGGAATGTGCCGCACAGACGCAGAATTCCGGCCGTGGCGGAGGCATTAATAGGTCCCAAGGGGTGGAAGGGGTACCTGGAACCTCTGCTCCCAGGCTTTAAGACGAGGACTTGCAGATGGGAGTCAAGACACACTATGGGCTTCGGTAGTTAGTACGACTACACTGGAGAAGTGTCTGACAGCAGCAACACGTGACCTTCAGAGTCCAAGAAGGCTCAACCGCAGGCGTCTTGGGATAGTTCCAAGTGGTGGTCAACGCTGAACCTCATTGTTGTTCTTACTGCTGTGATCATTATTAATGGATGTTGTCAGACCAGTTGATTTGTGAACCCCCCCACTCTAGCAGATAGAGCAGCGGGGTTTTAAGATGCCACTGGGCACAATGGGCCAATGCTGGGTCTTACTAACAGTGGGGGCTGGCACAAATCAGGGGTCGGAGGGCGATGGGGTGAGGGTTCAGGAGAGGGGAAAAAAAGCCACTCTTTCCACTGTTGTCTCTGGAACATAAGATTCCCCTGAGCCAATCACAACGCTGCAATGCAGCATTGTGATTGGTCTGAGCGCCGTGGTTAGGTGCTCAGACAGGGACTGGGCCCTGGATATGTTCTCCACACAATGCAGCCTGGGTGGAGAACATACAAAGTGCGAATAAATGTTTGGCCGGCATAATATTTATGCGCACCTTAGGGAGTACAAACCACTTCCTCCCCTCCCAGGAAAAAAATAAAATTATAATAGCTATTATCATTTTCTTTTTTCTTCAGTTACGCTGTTTAAAGGCATTGCGGTGACGCTCCTCTGCCTTAGCAGAGTGGCCGCCACTGCTCACTAAAATGTTAATTATTTCTTTATGGACATATTTAATCTGCACTTTTATGGATTAAAAAAACCCTTAGAAATAGCACTGTAAAGTGAATAAATAACATGGCAAAGCTGAAGGGCGTGGCCCCCTGAGACAAGTATTGCAAAGTAATCAATTATGAAAGTGGGTGGGAAAGCACAATAAACATCTAGCGTGTAAGAAATAAAACGTAAGGAGGAGAGAGAAAAAAGAAAGAAGTTTTATTAGAGGGAAAGAATACAAGAAGCAAGGTAAAAAATATGGGTGAATGGAAGTAAGACAAGCAGGAATGGTGAAAAGATGCAAACAGAAAAGGGTTAAGACAGTGTAGCAGATGAAAGGATGATGAAATGGTGAAAAGATGTGGTGAAAGAAAGGGTGGACGGATAACAGGATGGATGTTGGCAAGAAGGGTAGAGGGAAGGGGGGAGGATAAATGGATGTATGGATGATGGAAGTTTGTAAGGGTGAAAGATTGGTTTAATTGAAGAATGGGTGGGAGCATGAAGGGATGTTTGGGAGAATTGAAGAATGGGTAGTTGTACAGATGAGTGGACGGATAGTTAGATGGATGGAATGGTGAATGGGCGGACAGAACGTGAATCGAAGAGTAAATATGGGGATTGGTGAAAGGACTGATAGACGAGTCAATGATGGAAAGGTGAATGGATGGATAGGTAGATTCATGGAAGAATGGAATGATGAAAGGATGGAGAAATGGATGAAGAGGAAACAATGGATCGTTAAATGGAAAAAGTTATGGAAGGGTGATTGGGTGGTTAGATGGATTGAAGGGTGAATGGATGGACAGAAATGCTTAAGGAAGAATACATGTGTGGATAGGTCAAAGGACTGATGGATGGAAATATTTAAAGAAGTACTGAATGATGTAAGGGTGGAGGAATGGATGGAAGGAATAGTCAAGGAAACTTTTCTATGGAGGGCAGGCGTGCCTGCTTCATGCACTTCCACTAGAAACATTGCTGATAAGGAGGGGGAGGGTGGGGTGTAGGTAATTTTCTGGCAAATCCCCTGCCTCAGAGAGCACCCATGCTTACGATTAGGGCGGTATTAAGTGGTAGGACACGAGAGTACATTGAGAATACAGATAATTCTGGGACTACTCGTTCCCTACTTGAGGGCTTAACCTCACTGGAAGTCATACGGGTGTAGGAGGCCGGAGAAACAGTGGGTACTGTGGGGTTTCAAGGCATATATGGTGATCACTGAGCGAACAACAGAGAGAACATGGTCTTGATAACTGCATGAAATAAATGAGCATGGCCTATGAAGCTTTAGGACCAATGTGGGAGTTTCATTCAGGGAAGCACTATTGATAATGAATGTGTATGTTATTGTTGTATGTGTCTGTAGCTTCAAAACAGCTGCATGAGTGTCTCATCTTGTATGCCTGATTAGGTTCACATATGGAACCTATAGCACATGTGGATTACGTAATTTTCTTTGCTTAGAGCGAGACCTGCTTAAAGGGGCCGTAGAGGTAGTCCACTAACACAGAATAATGTTCTAACCCATATGAGCTGATAATGTCAACATTGAAATCTGCGATGGGGGTTTTGAGAGAATTCAGATATTAAGGGCGCTCTGCCTCAATTGATACGTTACAGTGTGTGGTGTAAGTAGTCAAAGAGTAGTGCGTGAAGAGCAGACGGAAAAAACCCTTAACCGTCTAAAAAGTCAAGGACTTAGCAATAGTACACAGCTGTGCTCTCGCAACTACAATGGGGTGGTAAAGTTTAGTACAATGACAAATGTAAAACAATAAATTAGAAGCCGATTCTTTGGTGTTTCTCTTGTCCCAGCAAGATGAAGTTTTAATGTATCCAGACTTGAAGAACAGTCACAGTAAGCCGACACGTGTTTCGTCGTGTACAGATGAGTCAACACGACTCTTCAGGGCTTTTAACTCAACTCCGAGCAAGTGAGTTGAGAATAGTCTGGTATTCATAGAGGTATTCACTGAGTGTATATGTACATGTATACTAGTCAGTAGGACTGGTATATCCAGTGGGTAAAGCGCAAGAAAATAGTCTTGCTGCTATGTTCCGTCCAATAAGGTGAGTCAAGTATATCAGAGTTTTGCACTTAATACGGGTATGTATAAGGCAGTAACCGGGAGGGGATCCATCTGCTGAGGCACTTTAGAAAAACGGGTACGTTATTCTCCAGACGCGGTGTGCGGTAGTGCGGTATCCCTCCTCCGTTGTTTCCCGGTCGCCGTCTTTCATGAACGTCTGGATACATTAAAACTTCATCTTGCTGGGACAAGAGAAACACCAAAGAATCTGCTTCTAATTTATTGTTTTACATTTGTCAGATGCCCGCAAATGCCAGCATTTGTAAAGCGTACAGCTACCTCCGACGGAGGTGTCCGGGCACTGGGGGCCGTCGGGAAGATTAACCCCTTCCATGCGGGGCTAATTCCCCTGCGGTGCGGGAGGGGCGCGGCACCGCGGTACTTGTGACGAGCCCAGCTCGTCATGCTGCACAACGGAGCTGTGCTCATGACGAGCTGAGCTAGTCATGACTCCACCCACTCCCATAGAACGCCCGCACAGGCGGGGAATTAGCCCCGCGTGGGCGCGCCGCGGCAGTTATGACAAGCTCAGCTCGTCATGAGCACAGCTCCACTGTGCTCGTCATAAGCATGCAAGGCGTTAAGCAAGCTATTGCCCAGAGTCACATGGTGCTGGGCTAACCTGACACCGGAGCCAGGGATCGAACCATGAACCCTGTGGTCCGGAGTCAGACAACCTGGCAGCTGCGCCACACCTCTTCCACAAAGAGATGGGCGTAAGTATAGATTTCTGGTTTGTGGAGAGCTGTAACAAATGGAGCATTTCACTGCGACACCAGTAGAATTCATCATTGAATGCGCTACTATCGCACTCAAGAACAACTTCTCACGATACAAGACTCAGCTGTACCACCAGATACAGGGGACATCAATGGGAGGTACATTCCCTCCCAGCCTGGCTTTCCTGTAAATGGCAGACTTTGAAGCATGGTAAACAACACAAGACGCTTTAAATCGGTCTGTGTGTGGCGACGTCACTTTAAAACAGCAATCTACCTGCAACATCTTCGACCACATTAAGGTATTTACTCATGATTTCGCATAACAACAGATATAGTTGGATAGCGGTATAGGTAGTACATAATGTACCGTTATCCCCTCATGTCCTCCATCTCAGGTCAGATACTCTGATTCCGGGCATTGCGCCGTATACCCACAGATAGAGGGACGTATTTGGGAGTCCACTCAATTCCCATAGCTGCTTACACAAGGGTAAGATACATTTCTTCAGCATTAGACAAATACATTAAACAGTACGTCTATGAACATTTGATCCTCGCCAACAGAGGCTTGGTTCAAATACTTAAGCATGTATTCCCGAAATCAGGGTTAGCCTAACATGGTCTTAGACAGATTTGTACAACCTAGTAGGCTTGAATTAAATTGAATGCTGTTCTAAGAAAGCATAGACACTATGTATATAGGCTAATTGGGTCCCTATTGGGCTTCTCTCTGAATCACAATTATAAAGGATTGTTTTGATTTAAATATATCTGAGGAATGTGCTATTTCTGTGTTTTTTAATCTCCATGTAAGAAAGGTCACATACAGTTATGTTTTAATTAAATGCAAATTGTTGTTAACAAATATGGTATGTGTAAGAGATCTAGGGACTGTTTCTAATCTATTATATATCTATTCTAGGGAAATTTTAACGACCCCCTGGTCACGACAGACATTGTGCAAAGTCTTGAAAAAGGTGGTCATAATCTTGGAAATCCACCGAAACGCGTCGACGCTTTCTTGTCCTGTATAATTCAAGACTCTGTCATCGTTGTCGACGCATTGATTTTTAGTGTACATAACACCAATGTTAGAAATCAGGAGTCCGAATATACAATTAGTATAGTACAATTTTTATGTCCTACTGTTTCTGTCTCTGTGTACCAATTATGCGGGTCATAATTGAGTGTTATGATTTATTATGAAATGTTTTTATTTAGGTCCTAGATTAGTTTGTCTAGTACCCACTGTATTTTATTGTATGTATACATAATAAATTGTGATTCTTTTTTCTTATTAGTTTGTGGTATTGAACTATTTTTAATTAGGTATGGATTGTTTGTGTCATTTTATCTGAGTTAAGTTCAAGGGAACTTTGTTTTCACAAGACTTTGAAGCAAGACACATACTTTGTGCCGCCAACCCATTCATGACAAATATCCTACTGTGAAAGCGATACATAGACGATGTTCTGGTCTTCTGGAAAGGCGACAATGAGAGCTGCGGCTCCTTCACAGAATGGATTAACACCCTAAACCCTCACCTTAAGTTCACCAGCCAGTTCTCTAACTCTGAAATCCCGTTTCTGGACCTCCTGATCAGCCTTAAACAGGGCCAGCTGGAAACTAAAAACTACAGAAAAGTACTGACTGCAACAGTCTTCTCTCCTTCGAAAGCCATCATCCCAAGGCCCTCCAGGAGAACCCCCCTTACGGACAGTTCCTCCAGCTCCAACGTAACTGTGGTGACGTCACCGACCACAGAACACAAGCCAAGGAACTCAGCAACAACCTTCTCGAAAGAAGATATCCATCAAGAATTGTCAGACTGACAGAAAAGAGGGCACTAAATAATAACAGAGAAGCGCTTCTGAAGATAATGTACGCACCAAAGAGGATGTTATGACATGTGTCGCCTCCTTTACCCCGCTCGCCAACAAGGTGAAATCAATCATCTTAAAACACTGGAGAATCTTGAATGATGGAAACCTGAGACTGGAACGTCCTTGCTTCGCGTTGGAGAGACTGTCTAACCTGAGGAACCAGCTGGTACATACTAGACCACTCTTAAAGAAACCAAACACACAAGACACTCTCTGGAACCTCCCACAGGTCACAGAACATCCTCTTTGTGGCAGCTGCACAGCATGCAACTACACTAGCCACTCAACTGTCCTCCAATTGGGCACCTTTAGATGGATACAAAGGCAACATACAAATTGCAAAATAAAGAACGGTATTTATCTGATTACCTGTCCATGCACCATGTACTAAGTTGGCATGACCACGAGACCAGTTAAGATCAGAATGGGAGAACACAGATGCACCATCAGATGTGACCGAAATGCTACAAAAATTAGCAATCATTTTAAGGAGGCAAATCACTCCACCACTGACCTGAAATGGACAATTTTGGAGGCAGACCCATCCTGGAATACTAGCGCAATCTTTAGACGGGAACAAGGGTGGGTGTTCAGCCTTCAGACCAACAAGAATGGACTCAATGAGGAGGTCCCTTGGACTGAGATATAAACACACATCAATCAGCGCTGTCTGTCCCTCTACCATAATTAAGGTACAGCATCACCCTCTACACATCCTGACTTGGGTGCCTCTAAAGAATAACCACCCTCAGACCTGATACACATTCAGCCATATGACATCCGCGACTGACTATGTTGCATAACACACATTCTCCATTACAGTCCTATGGTTTACACATGATAACATTGTCCAGTTATGATGCCAATATCAGATATACTCACCCCAGCAGCCACATCAGCTTGAATACAACTCATACATAGTGTTCCTACAAACTATCACTAAGGCTCACCTAATAATATATACTACACTAACCCCCTCTCCCTCCTGTCGTAGGAGGGACCAGGGTTAAAGTACATGAGGCTTTTAACTATCTTTATTCATAACTGTTTTAATTTTTTTTCCCGATGGACAATATCAGCATATTCAATGTCTCTGACCATTACAAGATGATCGCTGGACATGCCCAGTACTATCAAACTGACTGTTTAGCGCTCTAGTTTCCTGTGGTAAGAACAAGTCGTAACAAGCCGTAACCCCCTTGGGGGCTGACTTTTCCACGGACTCAGAGCAGGGTAGGTGTAGACGAGCTGTCCGCACACCGAAACTGTGAGTACACGAGGAGTCTGCTCTAATACGACCAACATTTTGTTCACTTGTCATCACTGACGCAATGTTAACTGCGATATAAACTTCCAGATAGCATGCGTACAACGTGGCACCTCCGCGTCACCTGATGATCCTGCAGTCCGACAAACCTTAGGTAAGCCCGATGATCTCAGCTCCCATGTATTGTTTTGGACCGTATAGTATTACACTGTGATAATTGCCATCATATGTTTGTGTGCAAGCACGGTGTCAATGGGCGCACTACAAAAATAACCTGATACAGCCAAATCACTCACCAATTACCTCCGTACCTAATGTCACGAGCATTTACTAATGTATGAACATTCGGGGGCACCAGTATGCGTCATATGTATGTTTTTCCATGTGTGTCATGAGTGTCCACAATGTGACTTTACTACCCAATGATAATGATGTGAATTTTACCCAACAACAATGAAGTCGTTTCATGCCTTGCAGAACCTCCACTTGGGGTATGACATTATGTGGCATTACTAAGTGCTATGTGCATACCAACCGAGATTACATGCAAGATGTTAGAAATATGTGCCATCCTCATATATAATTTTCTCACTAAACTTCATATCCTAGTGAAGTTGGATACATTGTCCCAATGTAAAAACACCGGAGCCAGCATCAACAGAAATTCTAGATGTTCTTTGTGTCTTCCTGGTATCATGTGTTTAACCACTTTCACTCGGCCTTGCCGGAGATACATATCCCAGAAACAAAGGAGTACCATACATATGAATTACAAGTACCGGGGTCACAGTGATAACGTCTTTTGTGGACATCACTGTGCATCCTCACTTAGGTGGGTGCCCCACCGTGATACTTACCCCAAGTCTTACTGTTGCTCATTTGTACATGCATACTTACATGCTTTTTTCATACACGTTCCTCCCCCCTCTTTTGAAGTAAACAATATATACGTTTGGGGTACCAGAGGATGGGTCTATGACCAAGGGAACTCACTAATGGATCAGAAACCGCTCTATCAGTGGTTTTTTAATGTCTTTGTCACTATGCTTTTCTACCCCTAAAGGTGGGACCCAGAACAACACAACACACACAGTAGGTAGCACGTAAGGGCACCGCTCAGTGTGGGGTAGTTTATTCACTATATGTTTTTATGTGCTGATGAAGTACCTCAGATCCTTACGACCAACTCAGGCACGAAACATGTCGACACATTCATGAAGGAGTGACCACAAGGAGGACCTCTTTTACTGTTCTCCTTGTGGAAATGAGTTAAAGACGTCCTTTACCTGATCTCAAACACTGAGACTACTCGGGTTCCTTCTAAACCCAGAGGTAGCACTAACCTACTATAGGTTTTTTATCCCTGGAAGGGTAATCCTCTCAATAATGTGCAGTGTTGGAATTCCTTTGCCAGTTTTAATCTGCACTTAACACCCCACTTCACCTCACTAGCCACTTCACTTGCATTCATCAAAGAGCAGCCTCGAAAAAGATCTTGACTAATGTGACCTTTCGGGGGACTTGTTGGGCATTGCAGCATGGGCCCAATGAGGAGCACCGCCCAGGAATGAAGCATGACACTCTCTAGGGGGTGTGTGAGGGCAACATAAACAGTCCAGGTGACTGTCCCGTTCCAATACTCTGGCCCAGGGACTCTCCACGTCCTGAGATATTGTGCCTCTCCCCTTCTCGAATCTCCTCAGGAACATTAGCCCTATTGTTGAATTTCTCATTTAACTATCAGACACACAAAACCAAGCAGCAATTTATCCACAGTAAGCATAGGTGCAATTTCCGTAGAGGCGGGAGACCATGTGGCATAAGGCCTCTGCTACACCACAATTCTAGCCCGAAGTGTTCAGGGCCCAAACTGTAATGTGTAATGTCTTTTTTTTTTTTAAACTCTTTATTCGTGACTGTTTCAGGATGACATACATTTCTGTTCAATTGCACCTCATATCACTCAGCAGTCTTTTCCATTTTCTTAACCATTAATTGTGGGGGTATAACATTTCAGTTGTGAGTTACTTATCATAACATTCCCCGAATGCATCCCAAGTATGTGTTTCAAACACCATAATCATGGTTTTCATTATTGGCAAACCCCAACTGTCCCCCCCTCCCCGCCCGCCCCCCTCTGTCTCCTGGTTGGTCTCTCTCCTACACTCGATATCCCGGGCCAAGGTGGCTCTGTCTATCTGGAATTTGTGTAAGGTCCTAGGTCTGGTCTAACCCCAGTGAGTTGCCCCATTGCTCGTGAGCCCCAGCCCTCCCTGCCATCTGTGTAAGTTCATCCCACCGGGTCTCCTGGGCTGTCCAGGTCTGTCTCTTCCAGTTCTATCAGCATTTGGTCCCATTCCTGTGCTATGGGGTATTTGCGAAGGCCCTTGCTCTCCTCCTCCCGCAAAGCTGCAGATTCTGCTTTACCCCATTTCAGCATGTCGCTGCGCCACACTGCTACTTGCGGGGCCCTGGGCGACTTCCATCTCATAGTGAGCACCCTGATCGCCAGCACTAGCGCCAGGTCCGCAAACTTCAGTTGTGCCTTGCATGTTTTGGGCCGTTTCCTGTTCCCTAGTAGACAGGGTAATGCTCCCTCCGGGATCCGGAGTGTTGTTATGGAGTGCAGCGTGTGTTTGATCGTCCCCCAGTAAGTATGTAATTTCGGGCATGCCCATAGCATGTGAAGAATATGTGCCTCGTCTTGTTGACATCTCGGGCAGCAGTGTGCAGCGGTAGGGAACATTCTGTGTAGTCTCTGGGGCGTAAGGTAAGCTCTATGGAGAATCATGGCTTGTATGAACTGAAATTTAACATTCCTAGATACCCGTCTATGATGACCCAGAATTATCTTCCACTCTCCGTCCGATATGTCTTCACCCGCGTCTACAGTCCAGGTCTCCCTGAGTGTGGCGATCGGCGACGTCACATGTTCTCTGATACCAACATACAGCCATTTCACTAAGTGTCCCCCCGTGCCCATATAATGCATGAGGTGTACTAACTCATGTTGATCTGGTTTTGTACGTTGTGGGGCCCAGGTCCGTCGCATGTAGTGCGTTACCGAGGCGTGTAGGAGGTATAAACGTGAAGGGGCTCCCGTGACCTGCACAAATGAGGCATGGTCCAGTATGGTGTCATCGCCGAACAGGTCTCCCACCCTGTCCACCCCGGCCTCCGTCCATGGGCGTAGTCTGCGCTGTGTTAGAGTCCCCTGTGGTGTTGGGAGCCCCAGTAGAGGGATATTATCCGCATATGGAGAGGTCCCCGCCGTGTATGACAGCGATTTCTTCCAGCAGGTCAGGGCCACATGCAGGAGGGGGTGGCAGTCTCTGGGGGTCCTAGCATTGGGCAAGAGAAGGGAGTGTAGGTCTCCACGTGCTAATTTGTCCGTCGTGTAACCGATCTCATGCAAGTCTCTACCCGCCACCCATCGGGTCAACCATTGGAGCTGGCTGGCATAGTAGTAGCTTCGCAGGTCCGGTACGCCCAGGCCGCCCCGTCTGGTGTTTAGTTGCAGTTTTTTAAGGCTGATTCGTCTTCTCCCCGATCCCCATATGAGGCTGACCAGTAATGTATCAAGTGTGGTGAAAATCTGTCGCGGGAGCAGGACCGGCAGGTTTACAAAGTAATATAATATGCGGGGGAGCAGGACCATCTTCGAGACCGCCACCCGTCCCATTACCGATAGGGGTAGGGACGTCCAGAAACCTATGCTACCTCGCAGGCCAGTAATGGCCTTACGGATATTACCGTCAATTTGAGCCTCTGGGTCCCGGTAGACCTGTATCCCGAGATATTTGAACGTGGTTGGTGCCACTTGAATTTCATAGGCCCCGAACTGTACGTGGGGGGGCTGTTGGCCCTCTCGGAAGAAGAAGCCCAGGGACTTTCCCGGGTTTATAGCCAGTCCAGATATGATCTCAAAGCGTCTGAAAACAGTCGCCAGGGGCGAGTGGTCCCCTCGCAGGTTCCGGAGAAATACCAAGATGTCGTCAGCATATATTGAGACCATGTGGTCGGTGCCCTCTACTGGTATGCCTTCCTCCGCAGCTCTATTGCGAAGCGCAATAGCCAGGGGTTCCAACGTCAGCACAAACAGCAGTGGCGACAGTGGGCAGCCCTGCCGTGTGCCCCTATGGACCTCATAACAGTCAGATGTGTGTCTTCCCGTGCGTGCCCTAGCCGTCGGGCCTGTGTACAATAAGCGGATCCATTTTATAAGGGCCTCTGGGAACCCAAAACGCTGCAGGACTTCAAACATGAAGTCCCACGTCAGGGAATCGAAAGCCTGACGGAGGTCAAGGGCTATGCAGCCAGCGTGCGGTAAGTTGTGAGGTGTAGTTGTCATGAGAGCGTGGAGTCGCCTCGAGTTCTGGGAGGTACTCCTCCCTGGAAGGAAGCCACATTGATCAGTATGGATCAGGCCAGGGAGGTGGTGCTGGATCCGCATGGCAATAGCCTTACTAAGGATCTTATACTCCGTGGAGAGCATGGATAGGGGTCTGTAATTACCCACATCTTGAGCGTCCCTGCCGGGCTTCGGGATAGAGATCACCAAGGCCTGCATGGTGGCAGTCGGGAGGTGGCCAACCTCGTAGGCGGTGTTGTAAATTTTCTCCAGGACGGGGGCCAGCACATCAGCGTAGGTTTGGTAAAATTCCCCCGGCAGGCCATCCATGCGCGGGGTTTTGCCCCGGTTAAGTGTATGGATTGCTACCTTTATTTCTTGTTGTGTAATAGGCCCGGCTATAGCCGCCTGGATTCCCGGGGTCAGCACTGGGAGCGTTAGTTCATCTAGGAATCCTGTTATGTCTTCCCTGGTCCCTACAGAGGGGGGGGGCGTAGAGGTTCTCCAAGTGAGTCTTAAATACTGTGTTAATCCCCATTTGAGTGTGCACCTGTGTACCCGCTGCGTTCCTAATCGTCGTTATGGTAGGGCATTCGGGGGCATCCCGAACTAGCCGGGCAAGCAGAGCGCCGGATCTGTCCGCCTCCGCCTGTTGTCTTTTCAGATAGGCCCCATAGTCCATCACCCTCAGGGTTTCTAGCAATTCTGCGTGGTCAATATTACACTGCTGTAGCTCAGCTGTACGGCCAGGGTCCTGCCCCACCGCATTTTCTAGGTCGCGCAAGCGCTGTTCCACCTCGCATAGCTTACCGTGGATCTCCTGTCTGGCTCCCACCTGTCGGCCTATAGCAGCCCCCCGTATTACAGCCTTCATTGCGTCCTACACCACTAGGTTCGAGGATGCGGAATCCCAATTGGTATTGAAGTAATCAGTTAAGGCGACAGCTAAATGTGCTCAAAACGGGCCATCCTCGAGCAGCGCAGGGTTAAGCCTCCAGGTAGGAACTGGTGAGGGTACTCTACCCCAGTGTAGGTCAATCGCCAGCGGTCGGTGGTCTGAGAACGTTTTAGCAAGGTAATCTGCTGTGGCACACCTAGTCACTACAGAGTTAGAGCATACAAACCTATCCAATCTGGTATGTAATTTGTGTACAGGGGAGTAGCATGAGTATTCTTTGTGTGTCGGGTACAGTGTGCGCCAGATGTCCGCCAGACTCCAACCCCGAAGCCACGTCCCAAATGACTCTGATAGTTTATGTATTCCCGCCGCCTGGAGGGGGGGGGGGTGTGATCTGTCCAGGGTCACATCTAAGATCATGTTCCAGTCACCACCCAGAATCCAGGGGACGTCCACCCAATCCGCTAACGCCCGGCCCACTGCAGTAAGGAACCTATCCTGGTCAAAATTCGGGGCATAAATGCTGCCCAGCACTACCACCTCCCCGTCCAAGGTGCCTCTCACCAACACATAGCGTCCCTGTTCGTCAGTCCGCCTTTCCAGTTCCACAAATGGAGTACCATGGCGCACCCATGTCGTGGCCCCTCTTGAGGAGGCAGAGTATGTTGTAGAAAAAACAGTACCCCTCCATTTCTTTCTTAATAGGAGTGCCTCGGAGTGTGTCAGGTGTGACTCTTGTAGGAACACTATGTGTGCCCTTTGCCGTAGTAAGAAAGCGTGTACTCTGTGTCTCTTCTGCACTGCCCCCAGCCCTCTCACATTCCAGGTGACCAGCCTATACTTTCCTTGTGTGTCAGCCATAGCCCCGTGTTGGTGTCACAAGTAGTGTTCCCATATGTCCTATTGAGTGATTCTTCCGTGCCCCCCAGGAGACAGTACCCTCCCTATCCCAAACCCCAACTGTGAAGGCGCAGCCTCTAAACCCTGCTGTGCCGAACCAGAAACATTGGAACGTACGTAAACAAGTAACAGTGCATACGCTAGTGGGGGGTCGGCCAAGCATCTGCCGTGTCCATAGTACCATGCTCGGTCATGTCGCCGGCTCAACGGCGCCGCCGGGAGAGTTCTTTTCGGAGTTATTCAGTGTATGTAGCCACGTCTCGTGGAGGGGGGGGGAAGCAAAGGGGCAGGGGAGGGGAGGGGGGACAAGGGCGGCCTCAGACTGGCAGAACCAGCCCGTTGCAGCTATGCGCCGCAGGAGCACAGGAGGCGCAGGAATCGCATTGCACGATCCCTGTCTCCGAGTCTTTCTCCCCATCCAGGGCAGGCCGCACGGTGCTCGCCAGCAAATAAAGGGCAACATACATATTCTGAGCAAGCACATTTCCCCTCCCCCCCCATCCCCGCCGCCCCCCTATTTCATACGGAAAAGGATATCGTGTTGTATTCAAGTCTCAGGTCTGGTTCATAGGAGGTATTACTCTTGGGCATTGTCTATAAGTTCATCCGCGGCCCTAGGCGTCACCGTCCGAAATAGGATCATACTGCTATCCGAGTCAGAGTGTACAGTGCTATCCTCAGTGTCCGTGTTGATTGTCGCACCGTCGTCTCTGAAGGATCCTACCGCTGCCACTGCATCAGCCTGTCCCTGCTTTTGTTGGTGGGCGGTCGGTTTGCGCTGCTTCGGATGAGTGCGTTGGGCGCCATTCTCGGTCTCCCCTTGAGTCGATTCTTCCTTGGATCCGTTGCCTGTGGAGTCCTGCGTCGGGTCCAGTCGCTCCTCGATGTCCATCACCTCCATCCATTCCTCCACGTCCGTGGGGCTTTCGAAAAAGTGAGTCTTCTTGTCGTGGATCACCTTTAGGCGTGCAGGGAACAATAAGGCGTAGCGCAGTTTAGCCTTTTGGAGCCTCTGTTTTACTTCATAGTATGAGGACCGTTGTTTTTGCACTTGAGTGGTATAGTCCGGGTATAGTGAAATTCGTTTATTCTCCCACGGTATGACCAATTTGATTCTGGCTTGAGTTAGCAGCATGTCTCTATCCCGGTAATTGAGGATCCGGACAATAAGCGGCCGTGGTGTCTGTCCCGGTTTTGGCTGGCCAGTTGGGATTCTATGTGCCCTCTCTACACAGAAGAACGGCGACAGACCCTCAGGGGCAACGTTATCTCGGAACCACTTTTCCATGAACTCTGCCGGCCGGGACCCCTCGCTTCTTTCCGGCAGGCCAATAACGCGAATGTTATTGCGCCGATTGCGCCCTTCCGCGTCTTCCACGCGTTCCAGCAGGGTTTTGACTTGACGTTGGATCACTTGGATGGAGTCCGTGTGTTCCGCCACTGTCGGGGCGAGTTCAGTTATCGACAGACCTTGATCTTTAACTTTATCCGCCAATTTCTCGTGGTCCGCCTTAAGCAAGGATAGGTTAGTGGTGAGGGTGCCCATCTGCGTCTCCATCACGGCCCTAGAGTCTCTGATCTCTTTTAGTATAAGGTCTAGTTTGTCGCCTTGCTGGCTCTCTGAGATGCTGGAGGTCAGTGTCAGCGGTGCAGAACCCCCAGGGTCCGTATCTTGGGCAGGTCCTATGCCCGGACCCTCCTTGCCCTCCGTGTTCTTCACGCCTTTGCGCACCATATTAGACGTCAGGCGCCTGGTTGGCGGTAGGAGCGCGGGTCAGGGCGAGTATTTGCCGTCTAGTGTGCGTCTTATGTTCCAGTTGTTTCCCCGCCGGTCTCACCTGATGCTCCCACCTTGGGGAAGCTATTGGCAGTGTCCGCGTCTCCGCAGGGGGGAGGGGCCGCTTTCCACCACACCCAGCGTATATGAGCGCCGAGGGTTTTCACTGGGCCTACCACCCTGAAGCGCTATGTCCCCCACCTCACCAGGCCATCCGCAGCAGTCAAGAACGGCAGTAGGAGCAGTTGGGCGCCGCCCCGCCTGGGCCCCCAGCTATGTATGGGCACAACATAGTTACAAAGGGAATGGGTTGTAGCGCAGTAACAGTGCCGTTTTGGGGGGCGTTAGCTGTGCTGCTGCATGTTTCTCCGGCGCCCCAGTCCTCAGCCCACCGCGTGGGGATAGTCCCTTCACCAGCGTGTTCCAGCCTTGTCTCTGCCAGGCGTCCAGGGCGCCCCAGCCGGACCCGGTCCCCAATCCAGGGGTCCCCGCTTCTCCGCAGTCCGCCCTCTCAGAAAACAGCGCAGCAATGGCACACGAGACCCGGCTCGCCGCCCAGTGCAGGGTCCCAGGGGTCCGCCCGCACTCTCCCGGGGCTCCTCACCTTCAATTCAGCTCGGGCAGACAGCAAGCCAGGCGGGGGGGCCCCGCAGCAGGTAGGCACTGCCGGCGGCGGGAATGTCCGGCCCTCGGCGCCCACGTCTCAGCGTCCCAGCCTGCAGCACCGGTCCGTCCACAGCCTCCGTTCCTCCTCCCGACGTCCGGGTACACAAAGCGCCGTCCTCGCCCCTCGGCAGCCGCAGGGTCAGGATCCCAGGTGCAGGTGTCCGCCTTCAGGATCGGAGGCTCCGGTGCACTGTCGCCTCACCGTCCTCTTTCTCCGGGCACCCCTGTCACTCGAGGCCTCTGTAATGTGTAATGTAATGTAAATTAGTATTTCTTAAGCCCAAGCTGTCACTCCGCATGGAGGGAGAGAGCAGTGAGCGTGGGTCCTATCGCCGACCAGCTTATGTTAATACTAGATTAATACAAGGCAGCGGACATCGGAAATATTGTATATCCAAGTTTTCCATGCCTTCCTGAATGGAGATTCGGTTTCCTATAGTCTTAGATTGGTTGGAAGTGCATTCCATGCTTTAGACCCAAACTAGTGCATTCTGGCCACTGCAGTCATGGATCACTTCACTGGAAGCAAGTGGACTATACATATCTCAGGGACTCAAAAGATGTTCTCTTTCCATGAAGTTGTCATCACCTATATCAGCACTCCCGCTTACAGTTCACGGTATGCATCAGCCCTCTAGGCAAGTCTACCAGGCCGACTGCATATATGGCAACATTTCAGAACAGAAAAAAAGTAACGAAGCCACTTTTGCTTAAAAAGTGGGAGTCTCCCACCTGAATCGGGTATGTTGGCTCCTATCCTTACAGGCCTACAGGGCCTCCTGTTGTAGCCGGTGTTCAAGGGGATGGATATGTTTTCCATATGAGAGAGGAGTCTGCGAAAACCTATAGTGTTCACCCTTTCTAATAGGAGCCCGGTGCCTGAATTCACGTGCTCACATTCTGTACGGTATCCGGTTTCGGACCGTCGCGTCGAGATGATAAATGGGCCGAGTATTCCTTACCTCCTCCGCGTGATCCTTCTGGGCTTCTCGTGACGCTCCTCCAGGGAGGAAGGTGAAAGACATGGGATGCAATCTAATCTTTTTATTTTCTTTTTCGACATGGCTCCATGGGCATTGTTTGCCAACGAGTGCGTCATTCGCTCCGCGTTTGGCTGCTTTTGTCAGTCACTTCTTGTGGAGACGTTGCGTCGCACAGGTGTAAAGGGCACGCGCATACCCACAATGCACCGCGCACCCCATCCTCTGGAGCTGTGCAGCTGCATCGCCTCGTAGGAAGTCATTAATACCAGTGGAGAAGCAGTGCAGCTGATTAGATGAAATGGTGTAGATCTGGAGTGCGGAATTTTTGTTTTTCGGGGAGTGTTTTCTAAATTAGAATTTGGGGAGCGGTCCCGTGAATTGTCATTAAGATGACAAAGGGGGGACTCTTTAAACTATTTCGGGTGTTGGGAGGATCTAGGTCATTGGCCTATCACCAAAGAGGACTGAATTAGCTGGCAGTGTCTGTTGTGTTGGTCTTTTCTTCCTTTCCATTACCCTGCCCTGCGCGTGCCTTCCCAGCGCGTGATTGGACAGCCCTCAGCTGGAATGTTGACAGCTGGGCTGTGTTTGACAGTTGGTGATTAACGGGCTGACTGCCTGCCGAGCAGACATGCCCCAGGTGTGTTGTTGACTGAGAATAAAGTTATTGACGACAGCTTGAGTACGGAGTCGTCTTTACAAATTTGGCGACGAGGTGACAGCACGCCAGCGAACCTGCGTGAATTTATTGAATGTAAAGGAAACTGCGTGACTAGCAGCACGGAGAAAATAAGAATAAGCAGGTCAAAGGGGAGGAGTTGGACACTTTAACCCTATCTGAGGTACTGATAGGAAACGTAAATAAGGAATGAAAGCAAACTTGAGGAATAATTTAAGGAAAAGTGAAAAGAAATGTATGTTTAAGTACTAATGGGAAGAAGATAAAATCGGCAAACTAAACTGAACTAATTAAAGCCAGTGAACCTGTAACCAGTGGCGAAGGGAAAGGTTATACTCGCATCCAATGTCGTGTTCTGACTGACTAGAAAGGAAATGGTGTTTGACGAAATTAATTTCAGGCAGTATTTGTGAGCGGAACAACGATTGTTTAAAAGTAGTTCCAAGTCTACTGAGCTATGCACTGAAGAGGAAAAAAAAAAGTTGTGACAAGTGTAAGGAGTGAGTGTAACAAGAACATTGTGAGAGGAATAAATAACTACGTGAGTAGGAAACCACGAATCCAACACGGCGTCAACTAATAGTAAACTCGCTTTGAAACATCGTTTGAGGTGATAAGCTTTGAGAGGTGAATGCGAGCAACGTTGCAGCGCGTATGACGACATCGCGCTAGGCGCCATCTTGAGTGCATGAACTACATGGAAAACGCGCGTATCTAATGCGTGCAAGGCGTATTACATAGATTGAAAAAGCGGATTTCATTGGAAGCTTAAAATACTGTATCCTTTTTTGTTTAAATAAGAAGTGATAAGTACATTTAATTATAAGTGACAGTCATAATATCAAAAGCAGGAAAGGACAGATTACAATATAAAGAACGGAAAAGAAAATAAACAAACACATTAAAGCATGGCAAGCAGCAATATGTACAACCTACAGCCACCTGAACCATTTTTGAAAGGAGAAGGTACACCCGAAATAAAATGGGAGGAGTGGAAAGAATATTTTTGCAACTACATAACTACATTTGACAAAGAAGATGAAACTTTAAAACCAGTAGAAAAGAAAAAAATATTGTTACACAGTTTAGGGGCAGGTGGTCTAAAAGTGTATAATAACATTGCAAAGAAGGGCCATGAGGGGGCTGACAGAAATGTGTTTGAGGATGCCATGGAGGATTTGGATGCATACTACAAGCCTTTGGTGTGTGTTGCAGTACACAGGTACAAATTCTACAGGAGGAAGCAGAATAAAGAGGAAAGCGTTGATGAGTACGTGGCAGCATTAAAAAACATAGCACTCACATGTAAATTTGGGGTTTTACACGATGACCTGATTAGGGATCAAATTGTTATGTGTACAGCTAATCAAAACATACAGGATGCCTTGTGGGCTAAAGGCGAGAAACCCCTACAACAAGTAATAGACATTGTAAAAAAAGCGGAACTCACTGGTAGATGCGCGAAGGAAGTAATCAATGAGGGTAAAGGAAAAACAGAAGAGTCCAGTCTAGTGGCAAAAGTGAGTTCCACGAGGAAAAAAACGACCAATTTAAGTAGCAAGGATAAGGACACTTCTAGAAGATTCAGAAAGGAGAGAAGTTATGGTGACCTTAGATGTTATCGTTGTAACAGTAACAGGCATTTAGCTAATGACTGGAACTGCCCAGCTAGGAACACCAAGTGTAGCATATGCGGGCTAGTTGGACATTTCGAAAAAGCATGCAGAAGAAGTGGAATTAGGAAAGTAAATTGTGCGCAGGAGGAAGAGAAGGAAGAGGAAAACTCATCTGACGAGTCGGAGTATAATTTTTGCATATTAAATATTACAGAGACAACGGGAAGCAATGAAGAAAATATAAGCGAAATGAAGAAACCTGTTTGCAAAGTAGTGATAGGAGGAGTTGAACTAGAATTAATTGCAGACTCAGGGTCACCATGCACCATTGTCAACCACAAAGTGTGGGATGAAAAGTTTAAAAAAGTTCTGAGTAAAAAGTTGGAGAAACCAGACATTACATTAAAAACTTTTACTGGGGAGACTGTTGGACTTCTGGGGTACAGAGTGGTGCCCTTCATCTTCAAGGAGAGGAAAATGAACAGTAAATTGTATGTGGCAGTAACTGGTCCGTCAGTATTAGGATGGAGAGATCAGGGAAAGTTGGACATTACCCTTGACCCAAATCGTTCAGAGCCAGTAGTACAACAAGACATAACTCGAGGCAAGATGATACTAGAAAGATACCCAAGTGAATTCAATGGGCAAATCGGTAAGCTAAGAGAATTTCAAAACAAAAATAAACTCAATGAGAATGCAATTCCCTGCTTACACAAGGTACGGAACATACCTATAATGCAAAAGAATGAAGTTAGCGATGAAGTTGAAAAACCAAAGGATTGCGGAAATGCTTATATATCACTAACTACATCCCAACCTACACTAGAAGCTTTGATGTGCCCAACCTTGCCATGGGAGAGGATCGGTGTGGACATAACTGGTCCTATAAGATGGCAGGATGAAATGATGTACATAATAGTCATGGTGGACCATCTGTCTAAATGGCCAGAAGTAAAAGTGTGCAAGAAAGTAGACACGTCTGACATTATAACGTTCATGGACGATGTGTTCACCAGGGAAGGTATACCGAGATTTATCATAAGTGGCAATAGCAACCAATTCACCTCGGAGGAATTCAAGGAGTTTATTACTAGGAATGACATCAACCACAAAACTACATCAATTAATCATCCAGCAGGGAATGATGCTGTGGAATGGTTAAATCGAGTAATAAAAGGAACCATCCAACTTGCTAACAAAAGTGGGAAATGTTGGAGGAAGGAAGTAAAGGAAATGATATGGGGGTACAGGATTACTCCGGGCGAAAAGACATTAGCAAGCCCGTTTGAAGTAATGAGAGGTAGAACACCCATTTCAAAGGACAATATTGGATGGTTAAAACAAGCAAGAACATCAAGATGGTCTGTGGAAACAATTGAGGAAAGAATTAAGAACGCACAAGCTATTCTCAAAGAGACACATGAGAAGAGCAGGCTTTGCAAAGAAATGTCCATAAAAGAAGGGGACAAAGTGCGGATTAAAAGAAGTGGACACATAGTCAAAGAGGAAGACAGATATTACTCGCCCTTGGAGATGTTAGAAGTGTTTGGTAACTCTGCATCACTCAGTGATGGGAAAGTTTGGCACGCTTCAGGAATGGCAATGTGTCACAGAACTGAAGAAATAGAACATAAGGAAAGGAAGCGTATTTATGAGATGGACAAAAACCATGAAGAGGAGGAAGATGAGGACAATAACATAGGTGCGCCCAAGGGAAGTACTGGTTCTACGACTAAGAAATATCGGAAAGGAATAGAATGTATTGGAATGGACAGAACACTCAACTCAGACTACCCTGTGGAGCCACGGGTAAGGGCAACAACAAGTGGCACCGACTCGGAATATGAAACCAGCGACGATGGAGAGGTGGAGAGTGATGCCAACTCAAAGGAAACGGATGACACTGTTAATGCGGAAATCACATCCACCATGGATGATGGTAGTTGGCCCATGGATGATGCCGGTGAAGCTAGTGAAAGCACCAGCAGTTATGGCCAAGTTTGGTGCAAATCCAGCAAATATAAAGACTTCGTGTTTGACTGACAATTCTGAAAATGTTACTGCTTTTGGGGGGGGTCTGTTGTCTAACCCTCTTTTGTTTTTAGGGAAGAAGATGTGTTGTGTTGGTCTTTTCTTCCTTTCCATTACCCTGCCCTGCGCGTGCCTTCCCAGCGCGTGATTGGACAGCCCTCAGCTGGAATGTTGACAGCTGGGCTGTGTTTGACAGTTGGTGATTAACGGGCTGACTGCCTGCCGAGCAGACATGCCCCAGGTGTGTTGTTGACTGAGAATAAAGTTATTGACGACAGCTTGAGTACGGAGTCGTCTTTACAGTGTCCTATGACGTAAGTGGTAGAAGCTAGTGCTGGTAGTCCATTTCTGATTTTTAAACGCGCATCGCGGTGCTCTCTGGGAAATGTGGTCTGGCTTTTCTCTGTGATATGCAGGGCCGCATATCCGAAAATAAACTGAAAGGAGATCAGGGCTGGGCTCCCATTGGAGTAACCTGAAAAATAATATACCACTTACTGTGAACCATAGACCAGTGTAAGCGAGTGAAGCAAGGGTTCTCCCAACAAGGTAATTTTGAAATCAGTTTAGCCAAATGGCATGTTTCACCACCAGTTCTAGAAAATGTGGTTTGAATCATAGAAGTCTTCCAGAAAGTTCATGGACCCACCCAAGCAAACCCTAACGGGTGAGTAGTGCGCTCTACAAATCCCTGATTGATTGATTGATAGGTACTGTGGCGGACCTCCTCAGCAACGTGTCAAAGAGTCTTTGAAGAAGCGGAAACACCTTATTCATTGTACTGCACGGTTTTCAAACAAATCAACAAACAATCTATAGTTTTTACAGGTTGGCGTGAAGGAACACTGTTTAAATATTCTGATTCTGGTGCAGAAGACACAAGGACTATCCAACTCAGGAATATTAGCTGGGATATGGGTGGCTCACCGATTACTCTTTTCTTTTTTCCTATCACCTTTCTTTCATCTCTCTCCATGTGTCTTTCATAGTTCTTAGTTTTTTACTTTTTTCCTGCTCTTACAATTCTATTTTACAGCACTGTCTCCAGTGTGTCCTTATCTGCACTTTTCTTTTTATCTTTCCTGATTTCCTTGCTTCCTTCCATATTTCAATCTTTGCTTCCATTTTGACTCTTCTCATCTTTTTTTAGGTCGAAGCCTACCAGACTGCGCACCTATCTGGTTTGCTATTGACATCTTGGGGACATTTGGAAGGCTTCCCTGGGAATGCACTCCGCCCATTGCGTACCTTTGGCTTTGTAACTCCCGTTTGCTTACTTTCTATTTTCTGTCTTTATTTGCTTTAGGGTGTCCAGCTTGAGTTCATCCCTTTCGTTACACAATCTCTATTTACTGTATTCTTCCACCAGTACTGGTAATCTGTAAACAGGCCTGTAAATCTACCCTGTCACATTTGCTGTGCAGTCAAAGACAGAGGTTACATGTCAGGCTCTGTCTTCCAATGATCTTGGTGTTTACTTTTCTTTCTCTAACTTTAAAATGATATGATTTATGTGACTGGCTCTGGGGGAGTGCTTGAGGAAGTCTGTACAAGGTTATTTTTTTCCAGGTCCCTCGCAAATTATACATTTCTGTAAATGAAATGTGCAGATATTTCCAAATATATGAAAATTACAAAATCACAAATAAAGCATTTGTTTGGTAGTTGTGAAGTGTTCTGGAAACAAATGCATTTATACAATCAAAACATATCAATACGCTAGGTGATGATATTTGCACACAATATCGTTTTTGCTCTGTATGATTTTATCAGTAAAACTGTATGCCTGTGCAATTGTTCGTGGTCTTTTCGACTGAAGATGTGTTGTCAGTAATGGCAGTACACTACCACAACCATGCACACTTCACTTTTCCAGTAGCGGCTGCTACTGGATGGGGGTAGTTGTGTTGGAGTGGAAGGGGGAGGAATATAACTTTAAAAAAGGACTTACCTTTAACAGCCGGTCGCAGCCTCTCCTCCATCCTCGTCCTCTTCATCTTCCTGCCCCAGCCGGCGGCAGCAGGAGGCACCTGGGCAGAGAGGCTCCCCTGAGCCAATCACAACGCTGCAATGCAGCATTGTGATTGGTCTGAGCGCCATGTATCGATGCTCAGACTGGAACAGGGAGCTTGTTCATGTTCCTGACCAGGCTGTATAATGCAGCCTGGTAAGAACATGTTTGGTCGGCCCAAGACGGCTGGCCAAACAGGTCATGCACACTCAGGGAGGGCACACCACTCCTCCACTGCTCTGGCCAGCCCCACCCCACCCCACCACTGACTGTAATAGGGAAAATAAAATGATAATAACAATACGTTATTCTCATTTTATTTTGCTTTTGCACAGCGTGTCGATGAGCCGCCATTACACTTTACGCCACTCCACTCTACTCTGCACCATTCTAGACAACTGCAGACTGCTCTGCACCACTCTACTCTACGCCTTTCTACTCTACACCACTGTACTCTATGCCAATGCACGCTACCTCACACTACTTTATGATGCACCACTGCATTCTTCACAACTGCACTCTACACCACTCTGTGTTACTCTTCTCTGTGCCACTCTACTCTGCAACACTGCACTCTGTGCCACTGCACTCTGTGCCAATGCACTCTACTCTATGCCAATTCAGTCTACCCCAGTCTAACCTACTCCGCACTCTATGCTACTCTACATCACCATACTCTACAGTTCACCACTCTGCTGTGAAACAATCTATTCTACGCCACCGCACTTGGCGCCACTCCACTCAACACCACTCCACTCTACTCTGCACCACTATACTCTACTCTTTGCCACTGCACTCTACCCTGTATCACTGCAATCTATGCCAATGCACTCTACACCACTTTACTCAATGCCATTGCACTTAGTGCCAATCTACTCTGCACTACTGCACTCGACACCACTATGCTCTACTCTGCAACACCTCAGTCTATGCCACTGTATTCTACGCCATTGTTCTCTGTCACTGCACTCTACACCACTCTATTCTTTTCTGCACCAGTGTACTCTACACCACTCTAATCAGCACCACTCTACGCCAATGAACTTTACACCACTCTACCATACACCACTGCACTCTACGACGGTCTACTTTGCAACATTGCACTCTAGGCCACTCTATTCTACGCCACTCTGCTATACACCACTGTACTCTACTCTGCACCACTCAACTCTATGCCGTTCTACACCAATGCACTCTACGCCAATGCACTCTACACCACTACACTCTGCATCACTCCACTCTACGCCACTCCCCTCTACCCTTAACCACTCCATTCTACTCTGCACCAAACCACTCTGAACTACTTCATCTATGCCACTATACTATTTAGCACTGTGCTCTCCACCACTGAACTCAATGGCACTCTTCTCTGCACTACTGCATACTATGCCACTGCACGCTACACCACTCTACACCATTGTGCTGGACATCACTGCACTCTATGCCACTTCATTCTACTCCCCACCACTGTATTCTATGCCACTTTGCTCTGCACCACTCTACTCGACACCACTCTACTCCGCGCCACTCTACTCTGCGCTGTTCTACTCTATGCCTCTCTACTCCGGCAAGATTGCGTTCTCTGCCACTGAACTCAGCGCCACTCTACTCTGCACCACTGCAAGCTACGCCACTCTATACCATTGCACTCAATGTCACTGCACTCTACCCTGTACCTAACTATTTTAGGCCACTCTACTGCACTCTACACCAATGCATTGTACACCATTACACTCTAAGCCATTCTACTCTGCATCACTCCACTCTGTGCCACTACATTCAAGGCCAATGTACTCTACACCTCTTCACCCAAAACCAATACACACTATGCCACTGCACTGTACACCACTATACTCTACTCTGAAACACTCTACTCAATGCCACTGCACTCTATGCCACTCTACTCTACACCATTGCACTCTATATCACTTTACTCTGCACCAATCTGTGCCACTGTACTCTACACCAGTGCACTCATTACACCTCTCTACTCTACACCACTGCACTCTTCAACACTCTACCCTGCAATACTGAAGGCTATCTACTCTGCACCACTACACTCTATGCCACTCTAACCTACTGTGCACCACTGCACTCTACGACTGCACTATATACCACTTCAATCTATTCCTCTCTACTCTACTTTCCACCACTCTTCTCTATGCCAGTGCCCTCTACATGACTCTACTATGCACTACTGCACTCTTCCCCCACTGCACTCTTCACCATTCCAGTCTAGGCCACTCCACCCTACTCTGCAACACTCCACTCTGTGCCACTCCACTCTACAACACTTAACTCTCTGCTACTGCCATCTATACTACTGCTCTCAATGCCAGTGTTCTCTAGGCCTCTAATCTATGCCACTACACTCTACAATCCATCTCTCCCACTCTAAACCCCTTCACTATACTCGGAAACAATCTACTTTATGCCACTGCACACTACACCACTCTACTCCACTCTACGCCAGTGCACTCTACACCACTCTACTTTCCACCACTCTACTCTATGCCACTGTGCTCTATGCTGCTACTCTGTGCCACTTCACTCTACACTGCACCACTCCACTCTACCCTGCAGCACTCCACTTTACGCCACTTCGCTCTACTCTGAAACAATCTACTCCACGCCACTGCACTGTATATTTGTATGCCATTCTACTCCACTCTGCTCTACGGCACTGCACTTTATGCCATGCCATTCTAAGCCACTCTATGCCACTCTACTGGGTTCCACGCCACTCTACCCTAAACTGTGGCACTCTATGCCAATCCGCTCTACACCACTTTACTCAAAACCAATGGTCTCCACGCCACTACATTCCACATCAACTATTCTGCACCACTGCACTCTATGCCACTATACTCTACTCTGCACCGCTGCACTCTGCCACTAGACACTACACCACTGCACTTTATGTCAATGCACTCTAGGCCACTCGATGCTACTCTGCACCCCTGTACTCTACACAATTGCTCTCTGCACCACTCTACTCATCGTCACTTTATGCCAGTCTACTCTACGCCACTACACTCTGTGCCACTCTACTCTGCAGGGCTGCACACCGTACCAATGGACTCAATCCCACTCTCCTCTGAACCACTGCAAGGTACATCACTCTACACCATTGCGCTGTAAATCACAGCACTCTATTCCACTCTGTTCCACTCTGCACCACTGTACTCTAAGACACTGTTCTCTGCACCTCTCTACTCTGCAGCAATCCACTGTGCTCTATGCCATTGCACTCGAAGCCACTGCACTCTCCTTTGCAGCACTCAGCTCTACATCACTCTAATGCAATCTGCACCAATGCACTCTAGGCCACTACATGCTAGTGTTTATACACAAGGGAGACCCGAGGATCGTAAGGGACCAAGGATGTTTGAGGAATTCAAGGAACAACGGCCCCTTAACAACGTAATGCGAACAATCATTATGGATACAGAAATCATTTGCATAAACGGATTCAGTGATCAGAAATGTTTGAATTTTTATTACAATATATAAATTCAACCCCAAAAAATATATAGGAATTGCCCCAGTGGAATAATTTCAGGAACCAAAAAGCAAACAAATCAGATGGTAAAAACTGAAAACACAAGACATATGAAAATATACAAGCAAGAAGGCAGTGACCAACATAAGTATGTAACCCTTAGATCACTAAATATAAAAAAAAGAAACACTGCTGCACCCACAACATAAACAATACAGAGCATAGTGTAACAGGTCAGAGAGTGTGTCGACGGCGTTTAGATCCAGTGAGAATATGCGACCAACATCAGGACTGAGAGTCAGTTGCCTGGCATGATACCAATTGGTATATTATGTAAAGCATCTAATTTTTACAAAAATCTATAATTGAGCAAGCAACAGGCTTTCCCCTTTGAACTCCTGATTTTTTTGCTTTTTGGTTCCTGAAATTACTCCACCGTTTAATTTATATTTTGTAATAAAAATACGAAACATTTCTGATCACTGTGTCAGTTTATTAAACTGATTTCTGTATCCATAATGTGTGTTCGCATTACGTTGTTAAGGGGCCATTTTTCCTAGAGTTACTACACTCTGCATTCAGCCACGGCCTGTGGAGGGAGTTTCGGTGGGGCGGAGAGGTGGGGCGGGGGAGGGGCAGGGTGGGGGGGGGGTGCTAAAAACTGGAGTATGGATATTTGAAGGTAAGTAAACAATTTAATAAATAAAACGAATTTCGTAGCGCACCCTGCATCGCATTTTGCGATGCAGGGCGCGCTACAAAATTCACGTCGACTAGAGCCTGATTAAGACCCTGCTTTGTGCAGCTGTTGGATATAGTCTGTGTAAACTATTATGTCACTCTGTAGCAGATCCTTCCAGATTGATTGAGTGTGTGTTTGGGGAAAGTGGTTACATGGTATGAAAGTGTTTGTGTGAGTTTGTTGAGTGTCGCCTCTCTCGGGGGTAATATGTGTTGTATATATTATGTCATTTGATTTTTTGTCTATATACATCATGATTTTGAATAATTTATGTACTGTTTGTTTATAATTGTTAAAAAAAGAGAAAAATTATTTATATACTGTTTAACAAAAAGAGAATAAGATGCCAAAAATATTTTTTGATAAAAGAAATTAAAAAGATAGTTTTATAAAAATTGTCTTGTGTTTTGAATAATTTTTGGATGGCTCACATATAAAAAGGGAAATAATATTCATGTAAAATAACTGTAGGTCAGAGGGAGACTCTTTGTTTTTGATGGTTTTGTATTTACCCTCTTCTCCCTGACCTCTTATTGCTCTTTCAGAGGGGGCCCTCGTTTTTCTGCGTGACCTTTACAATCCATCCATTTACCTTTTCACTTAATTCTTTCGCTCTTCCATTCATTATCCCCAAGTCTGTCTTCCTCGCCACAGTAATTACTAATGAGTATCCTGCTCCCACAAAAACTCCAAGCAAAAGTTAACATACTAGTCTCCCTATCCCTCCAACATGGCCCCCAGTGGCAACCACCAATCACATTAAAGGATACAAGATCCACAACACAACCTGTTTTTTTTGTTTCTGCACTACTCCGAGTGCTGTTCATGTTCCTGTTGATCAGGTATGTTGGGGGTGGCGGTCCTGCTATAGCGGACTCTTGTGCCACGTTCTAAGGGGGTGGGGGGGTGCAGTTTCATTGTTGTACTGTTTGTTCCCCCCTTGGCGGGCACTTTTTCCTTTATCCCCTGTCATGCTCTAGCTGCCTTGTGGGGTCTTGGTGTTGTTTGTGCCATTTTGGTTTTGCCTCCGCGTCCTGCTCTGTCGGTCTTTTCCTTTTGTTTTGCAGCTGGTGTGTGTGCCGAGTCCTGCTCTAGCGGGCTTGGCGTATTTTCCTTTTCAGCTGATGCGTGTGCCGAGTCCTGCTCTAGCGAACTCGGCGCCTTCTCCTTTGTTTTTGGATGGTGCGTGTGCCGACTCCTGCTCTAGCGGACTCGGCATATTTTGATAATGGTTGTTAGCTTCTTGCTCAGCCCTGCTCAGCGGCTTAGGCGTGTTTCTTGATTCAGCCCCCTGCATTAACCCCGCACCTATTCGCGCTACGCGCATTCGGGTTGCCTTTTGCACTGCCTTTCAGTGTGTCCTGCATTAGCGGACTCACCTTACCGGGTTCGGGGGGCCTTCCGTTCCTTCAGCAGCTTCGCTCTGGGGTCACGTTTGTCGACTGGGAGGGGGCGTGGCTTTGTGCCGTCTGGATGCAGATGTACGCATTGGTTGCGTCGCGGTTGCAGGGGTTCATGAAAGTCCCTGGTTTGCTCGGTCGGTAGAGCATCCATCTTTTGCTCTGAGGTCCCGGGGTTCGAGTCCCTGTTCAGGCTGCTGGGTATGTGCAATTGTACTCTTTTTGCTTACTCTGCTCCTTCTGCATGCTGGAGGCCGGCCATCGGCACGCCCATAACACAGACAAACGGGCATACAATGGTAATGTGGTCCTGTTTCACATTTTGCAGGCTATGGTGCGCCTTTTCAGCGCTCTTGCTTACCATGGGTGTTTTTGCATGCCATTTTGTGTGTGTGCTTTGTTTGGGTGGCAGGTGTTGCGTTGGATTCTGCGGCCGCTCTGGGGTCTTCTGGGTTTCTGGACGCAGCCCCTTCGCTTTCCTTCATCTGGCTACTGTTTCATTCTGCGGTGACTGCCGTTTTGGATGATGTGGCCTGGGTTCCTCCCTCTGTTATGGCCGTTTGTGACCCTGGTTTTCCTTTGTCTTGTTGGGGCGGGATGTGGGTCTTATGGGTCGTTTTGTGGGGGGGGGGCTGGTCTTGGTGATTTTCTTCTGCACTTTCGTTCCAAACTGTAGTTTTCCGAGTCTGTGGTGGATGTAGTGATCTCTACTTTCTTTTCGCATTTCGTCGGGAGGGGCCTGTGTCGTTGCCTCTCTCTTCATCTGTTTTGAAGGTGTTGGAGGCTACATGGATTGGTGTTGTTAGACATGTTTTCCCCCGGTTCTGAGGAACCCTTCTCCCTTGCAGGACTTTCCCATTGGTTTTTCTGCTTATGTAGAACGGCCGTGGTTGTTTTCCCGCTCTCGGCCTGATGGGATGATGGGGCAGAGTTTTCTTTCATTTCCTTTGCCTCCTTGGGCCTGTGCCCATTCTGACCTGTTCCACTCCTGTTCTCGATTTATTTATATTTATTTATTTATAGTCTTATAGCGCGCCTGAATCAGCCCCGAAGGGGTATCTCCGCGCGTGGCTTCTGTATGAGTTGGACAAACTATAGTTAAGGAGTGACATAGGGAAGGCTAAATTAATCTTGTGTGAACAGGTAAGTTTTTAGTTTCTTCCTAAAGTTGAAGAGGTTGGGAGTTTGTCTTAGCTGGGGAGGGAGGGAATTCCACAGCAAGGGACCTTTGAGGGAGGGGGCTCGACCACCCTGTCTCGCTCTGGTAACTTTAGGTACATATAGTAGCATAGTGTTGCTGGAGCGTAGAGTACGTCCGGGAGAGTAAGGGAAGAAAATATCTTTCAGATATTTGGGACCAGACCCATAGATGCACTTATGCATGATGCAGCAGAGTTTAAAATTCACCCGCTGTTGCACTGGAAGCCAGTGAAGGTGGGAAAGGAGAGGACGGGAGGGGGTACGGGGAGGGGCATTCAGGATGAGTCTTGCCGCGGTGTTCTGCACCACCTGCAGTCTGCGCAGTTGTTCATGGTTGGCGGAAATGAGTAGACTGTTACAATAGTCTACCCGTCCAAGGACTAGTGCCTGAACCAGCGTTTTCCTATAGATGTTTGGTAGGAAAGGGAAGATACGCCGTAGAAGACCAATTGTACGGAAACACGTTCCCGTGACCTGGCTGACGTGATCTTTCATAATCAGAGTTTGGTCAAGGCGTACCCCCAGGTTTTTGATGGTTTGTTTGGGCGCTGGGACAGGTCCAAGCTCAGGTGGCCACCATTCCGGGGACCAGAGCAGGGTGGCCCCTCCAAACAACATGACCTCCGTTTTGGCCACGTTGCATTGGAGGAAGTTCTGGGCCATCCAACCTGCCACCGCTCTCATGCCGTCTTGGAAAGATTGCATGACTGCAGGTGTAATGGTTTGAAAGGGAAACAACAGCTGAGTATCATCAGCATAAGAGATTGGTGAGAACCCATGAGATCTTATAATCTCTGCCAAGGGGGCCACATATACGTTGAATAACGTGGGGCTTAGACATGAGCCCTGTGGCACACCCTTGGTAAGCTTCCTGCAGACAGATTTATGGGAGCCTAGTTTGACACCTTGTTGTCTGTCTTCAAGAAAGCTTTCCAGCCACGCAAGAGCGGTCCCCTTTACTCCCACTCCCTTCAGACGGTCGAGAAGAATTTTGTGCGACACCGTGTCGAAGGCAGCGGACAAATCCAATAGCACCAGAATCACTGAGCTCCCTCTGTCAAGTGACATTCTGATGTTATCTGTCACTGACAGGAGGGCTGATTCAGTGCTATAGTTGGGCCTAAAACCAGATTGCGAGTGGTCTAGGCCGCCCGCTGCCTCGATGTAGTTGGACAGGTGTGCGTTGACATGTTTCTCGACCATCTTACTGTAGTAAGGCAGAAGGGAGATGGGGCGGAGGTTGGAAAGCTCCGTCCATGGGAGAGCCGCATTCTTGCGGATAGGGTTCACCACTGCTCTTTTCCATTCAGTTGGTACTTTCCCCTCTTTAAGAGACTGGTTGATAATATCCTGAATGTAGGGGGCTAACAGGGTACGGAGAGGGGTTAAGGTTTTAGCAGGGATAAGGTCATCCGGCGATCCAGATTTTACTTGGGTCATTATTGTATAAAGCTCTTCAGTGTTAATAGGAGGGAATGTAGTTAGTGTAAGGTTGGTATTTTCATTGGGGGAGGAAGCATTTAGGGAGTCACTGTTTGGTTGGGATACTAAGATTTTTCCGTAGATGGATTCTATTTTGTTTTCAAAGTAGGATGAGACTTCTTCACATAAACTTTGTGAAAAGTCATCAGGACTTATACAGGCCGTAGGTTTTACAAATGTTTCGAGAATCCTGTACAGTTCTCTGGGAGAATTATCGGCTTCCATGAGCTGTTGAGCAATGTTATTTTTACGGGCAGCCTTGATATGTTTATAGTAGTTGGCTTGAGCTGCACGATGTGCCTTTTTGTTATCCTCAGAGTGTGATTTCCTCCATCTCTTCTCTATCCTTCTACATTCTTGCTTCTCTTTTCTGAGAGCCTCGGTATACCATTTTTCCTGTTTGGCCACAGGGAACTGTCTAAATGTTTTCAGGGGGGCAATTTTATCAATGGCTGCAGTTAGAGATTGCTGAAACATAGTTAGCTTATGTTCTACTTCCTCGGTATCTCTAATCTCAGGTTTTTCCCACGCCTTTTCTAACGTCTCCAGCGTGAGTTTGTGCCACTGTCTGCGTATAGTGGAGGGTAGGGAGTTTTTATGGCGATTGTTCTTGGAGGTTGCCGGTTGCACCGGGTTGGTGCCTGGTTGGGCAGCTGCCTTGTGATGCCGGGTGCTGGGAGCTGACGCCTATTGTGGTTCTGGTCTTGGGGGGCCGTTGCTACACTGCGAGTTTTGGTTCTGTGCCTTTCTCTTTCTGGTGTTCGCCTTTTGGTGCTCGCTTGGTGGTTCTGATCTGTGATTCTGCACTTGCTCCTGCTCGTCGTGGGCGGGCTCCTCTGACTTTCGTGGTCTTGGGCGTGGCCGGGGCACTTCTTCCTCTGGCTGGTCCCCTTTGCCTGCCACCTCTTCCTCCTCTTCTGCTTCCGCGGGTTGCTCCAGGTGTGGATCCTGTGGGAGGTCGGCTGTCTCTCTTTGTGGTCGACTGGATGCGGACTGTGTCGGTCCAATGGGCTCTCCTGGTGGTGTTGACTGGTTTTCTCCTTGTTTTCCTGCTGTCTCCGCTTGATGGGATGTCTCACGGTGGCCTATGTTCCATGGTGGATCTGCCTTGGTTGGTTTGATGATTTAATCCCGTCTAATTCCGGTTGGTGTCCTTGCAGGTGTTCCTGCCTCTGCTCATTCATTGGGTTTCTGGATTCCTCAGTTGGCGGGATGCTTCTCTCCATGCCCCTGTCCTTTTGCTCTCTCGTATTGATTTGCCCTTTGGACTGTGGTCCTCCCCTCGTGTCTTTGCTGTGGTTCTGGCACCTCTGGTTGGGCTTTTTGGTGGGAGGGGGATTGTGCTCTTCCTTCCCTGGTTGTTTGGTTGGGTCTGCTTCTTTTTTCTCTGACCCATGAGCTGTAGCTCAATGGTAGGTCTTGTGCCTGTGGTGGTTACGGTTCTCACGGGACACAGGTTCGAATCCTGCTAATGCTGTCAAGGTGTCCTACGGTGGCACATTGTCAAACCCTGCTTTTAAAGGGCAATGCTCCATGTCCGTGTGAGTTGCCTGGTCCTCGTGGGTCACGGATTCTCTTGCTTCCTTGTTCCTTCTGTGGATCGGATGTACATTGGGGCTCCCTTGGGGCGCTGTTGGGTTTGGTGTTTGGGCATCTTGCACTGTCATTGCCTCTGACGTCTGTTTTCAGTCCCTGGTGTCGGGGACTTGCCCTCCGGTGTGCCTTTGGTTGGGGGTCCGGATTTCTTTTCCGCCTACTTGTTGGTGGTGCCTTGGGCTCCTCTCCCTTTGTCTCTTATTGTGTGTTATATTGTTTTTCTCATTGGCACCCCTAAGGTCTGGATTTCGATTTGGGGGTTCCTGTGCCTGCCCTAGTGTGGGTGGTTCTAGGTTGGTGGCTGGGTTTCAGTCATCTGTTCGGATGTCGTCCGTTACTGTGTGTTCCCTCTCGGATGGTCCCTGCGTGTGCCTGTCTATTGCCCTGGGGGGGCTACTCCGACCGGTTCTTGGTTGCGATGCTGGTGGTCGGTGGCTTTGCTTTCTTGTTTTCTCTGTTTGCAGGAAGCTTAAGGCTGTTTGGTTGGGTCGCTTGGCGTTTACTGCCTTGATGGAGGTTCACCGTGTTGGTGTCCGGTCGGACTCTCATGTTGTCGTGTTCTGCTTCTCTCTTTGGGGAGGGGTTGCGATGTTCGATCCCTCTGTTTTCTCTGTCGCCTCTGTTGTTTCTAGACGGGGTAATGGTTGGCCTCCCTGTCTGCGGTTTCTCTCCTGTGCCGGGAGACTGTGATGACGGGCTGTCTGTACGGGATCTTTCCCTGCTTGGGTTCTTTTTCTCTGTTCTGGCTGATATTTCAGCCGTTGAGGTGGTGATTTGAGTGTCCGATGGGGGCCTTGTCTGCCTCTTCGGTCCATGCCACATTACGTTGTTTCTGCGCATTTATGCCTTTTCCACGGGCTTGGGGGATGGTTGCTGATTCCCTTGATTCCGGCAATTGTGCTGAGGTTTCGTTGTGGGGGGCTTTGGTGCCTCTGGTGGTTCCGGGTTGGCTTCGCCCCCGTGGTTTCCCTTTGTTGGTGGCAGCGTTCCGTCTGGGTTGGACTTTGCTGTTCCTTTCCTATCCTGTTCTTAGGCCCTCTGGTTCCTCTTCCGCTGTTCCGGTTAGTGTTCCTTCTGGGTTGGCTCTTGTGCAGTGTTCCCTGTTCCTGCATGATTGTTCTTTTGGAGTTGCGGGTCTTTTCCCGCTATGCGGGCGCCCCTCTGCTTGTTGTCTCACTCCGCATTGGGTCTTCTTTGCTTTTGGGGTCTGCACTATGGTTTGGCCCCTGTTCGGGTCCTGGATATTTTTTGGGGGTCGCTATTGGTTGGGCTTGGCCCTTTCTCTCCTCAATGTTCATGGGGGCTACCTTTGGTGCTTTTCTTGGTCTCCCTTTTGTGTCTGGGGGCCCTTTGATGGCTCGTGTTTCGCTTCTCTGGCACTTCTATGCCCTTGTCCTGAGTTATCTCCTCCCTGTGGGACCTTCCGTTGATGTTGGGTGCATTGCACGGGGTTCCCGTTGGTCAATTGGAGTAGGGGGACTTGCTGTTTTTGGCGTTATGAAGGTTTCGGTGCTCTTGCGTGCTCTTCCTTCTTTTGTACCTGCTTGTGCTCTTATTAGTCAGTCGGTGGAAGTGATGCTTCCTGTTGACTCCTTTGCACATTTTTGGTTGGGTGGCTTGCCTTGGTGTTTTCTTTGTCTTGCCCGGCAGCTTTTTCTGTGGTGGTCTCTTGTTTGTCGTTTGGCTGCACAATCGGGGTCTGTTGCCGTCTCTTCTGCTCTCAATCGGTGGATTTGGGTGCTTCTCATTTTGGTGTATGTTTCAGTCGGTGGTTCCCTCGTTCGTTTTGGGGGCGTTCTACTAGTTTTGTTGCGGTTTCTTGGACCCCTTTCCGGTTGTTTCCATGGGTGTTTTGCAGGTCGACCTCTTGGTCTTCCACTCATGCCTTCTTTTCTCGTTACCGGCTTGAGGTTGTTGCTTCTGTTGCCATTTGCCTCTTTGGTTCTGTGTTCAGTGGTTTCTTGAGGTGTATATCTCTCCTTTATTGTCACTGCCGTTTTTGTTGTGCTGCCTTCCGTGTGTGGGCTGTATTTTCTATCCATGAAGCTGATATTGCTTTGGTATCTGCTCATTAGTAGTTACTGTGGTGAGGAAGACGGACGAGAAGGTAATGCCCCGGCTACTTACCGGTATTCTTCATTACTCAGAGTCCTAGTCTTCCTCGCCACAGTATAGTTTCCCTTCCCTCCCGGCCCTTTGTTGTGGCTTCATGTATACGGCTTTGGTTTACAGGTCGTGGTGTGGATCTTGTATCCTTTTATGTGATTGGTGGTTGCCACTGGGGGCCATGTTGGAGGGATAGGGGGACTAGTATGTTAACTTTTGCTTGGAGTTTCCTGTTGGAGCAGGATGCTCATTAGTAATTACTGTGGCGAGGAAGACTAGGACTCGGAGTAATGAAGATTACCGGTAAGTAACCGGGGCATTCTTTCTCCCATCTATCCTAATTTTAACTTTTTTTTATTTCTTTTATTGTTCTTCCTTTCATCCTCCCTTTTTCCGCCTGTTTACTTTCTACCCATATTTTGTTTCATCCTTTTTTCTTATCTTTATCTCAAGCACATTATTTCTGTTTCTCCCTCTCTGTGTTATCCCCTTTGTTCATCATTCCATGATTTTCCTTTTCCTAAGTCCACACCTCTTTTACAGTGTATTACCGATCCATTTTTTATTAACATTTTGTCTGCAGATGGAAGAAGCCACAAATGTCTTAATTATCGTTTTATATGGATCAAGTTCACAGGCCTACAATTCTCATGACAGCCTTGGGGGGTTCACTACGCCACAGCTGAAGTATGTCCATTCCTTACTTCATTCTATTTTTGTTTTATTCTTTGTCGCCGTCCTTCTTTTTTTCTGTCACTACTTTCCATCATTCGCCCCTCCTTTCTCTTAAGACTTCTTTCAGTTTTCCTTTTATTTTTCAATAATTGCTCACATTTATAATGCGGCGCTTGTGTCACCACATAGACCCTAATCTGCTCAGGCCCAGGATAATTCAGACTTTTTTGACAGACGCCCCTCTCTCCATTTATCTCCCCCCCCCCTCCTTTTCCGTTGCTCTTTCCGGTCACATCAACAGGGTGGCCTCGTGACTAATTAGTAAGAGGGGTCGTTATATGCTCTCACTCGGAACACCGACATTGTACATTCTTCAGGCAAGACGCCAGCCGCTCGAGGCGGGCGAGGAAAGCCCAACACCTGTCACATTCCCACGCACTGACGTCAGCCAAAGAGAGCGCGCACGGCCACCTCCCCATTTCCTGCCCCTGGGCATTGTGTCAAACGCCCAAAACAAGGGGGGCAGGGGGGATGGGGGTGCGAACGACCTACGGAACGTGTTAAAGCGCCGAGGAGGTCGGGTGTGGCCGGAAGAGGGACAAAATAATACGTGATTAACGTTGGGACCCACGGTACATACGATGCATAAGCGTCAGGTGTAAGAGCTTGTGGGGCTTGCCCAACCAATAATTTACTACACGTATCCAAGGGCCAGATGTCCAAACAGTTTTTGCATGCGCAAATGGGTTTGCGACACGTTTGGGCACGCAAAAACTTACATGGCCATGTACAAACACTATTTTGCAGTCGCAAAAAATTGCGACTTCGAAAATAGTGTGTTGCGACTCGCTATTTGGAAGGGGCGTTCCCTTCCTAATGGTATATTACAGGATACCGACTCAGATTGATTTATTTGGAGATTACTTCCGACAGGATTTAGCAATGTTGATGGTGTCCGGGCTCTTATCACCCTACCATCACCCAAACCGCTGGTTTTATGCCCTATAGGATAGACTGCCTTCTTCAGGACATAAAACCAGCGGTTTGGGTGATGATAGGGTGATAAGAGCCCGGAGACCATCAACATTGCTAAATCCTGTCGGAAGAAATCTCCAAATAAATCAATGTGAGTGGGTATCCTTTTTAAACAGTTTTAACCAGTTCTGATTCGAAAGTATATATCTCAAATCTTTATAACTCCGCTCCACCATTGCACATACTATTGAGCGTTTGGTGCCGTACCACGCCCAATGTGAAGCATGCCATTGGGAGTGGGTGAGGCCAGTATACTTAAAAGAAGTGGGATCGCTCTAGAAGGTGGGAAAATATTGTTCTTCCATCAATCTTTTTGTGATTTGGGATTAGAAATGGGAGGGCGATTGCTGATCCTTCCTCTCTCCTCTTCCATGTGAGTGCAAGTTTTTACCTCACCTGTAACTGTAGCGGAGGATGCCATAAGGTTGTGAGAGTCCTTATGAGGAAGTGACATTGACGTGCATTGCCTACACTAATATTTCCCCTCTCCTATTTTTATTAGGACTTGGTCCCTGTTCTCAGGGTTTGAGGGAAGGCAAGCTTTTGTGTCCAGTCCTGGTTGGATGGTGCTACACAAGATGAATATAATATGGCCATATATTACATTTGCAAATAATGGTCGCAAATTGCGCATCCACTTTTTGCAAGTACCACCTGATTTTTGCAAACCAACCTATGTAAAGATAGGTTGTTTCAGAAAATGCAGAATCTCTAGGGTCGCAGAAAACCCTGCCTAATTATTATTTAAACAGGTCACAATAATCTAAACCCTTGAGATTGGCTACAATCAAAGGGATGGTGGCCGACAAAGGACAACAAACTACCATCCCTGTAATATTTTTTCAAAACCCACATTACTTTTGTTTTAAAGCCAGCCAGGTTCCTTATGTTCCTTCTTGAATTGTTCTACATCATATAATAGTGGGCTATTTTCTTCCACCAGAACCACAGACCAAGAAGCTGCTTCATCTTTCGAGTGGGATAACATAAAAACAACATTTGACTCAGGGATTGAAAAAACACTGGGCTTACATAAAAAAATGCCGACAGCATTGATTAATAAATATTCTAAATTGCTTTGGGTTTCCTCCATATCTTTCTGGGGCCACCAAATATATCACTATCTGTGGTCTTTCTCTATTAACTGTAAACTGAAATTTGTCTTCCCCAGAATCAGTAGCTGGGAGAGGAGCAGCTGAGGCATTTATTCTATCTACTGTGCCTGAAATTCCCATTATTTGATTACACAACAATTAGCTTTCTTTCCTAGCTTCCTCCATATATTTTTGTAAGGATCCTTTGGCTTTTCCTGTATCATCCAGAGAGAACATGGTAGGATTCGTTCGCGCAACGGACGCGCTTAGGGCCGCTACCTCTGGCCCCTCCGGTCCAAACCGCATAGCTTACACTCGGAGTGAGCTTATTGAACTCAGACCTGGGCAGGACCCGGTTAGATCGTCTACTTCCAAGCCAATCATCTGTGGTCTGCTTAATGTCAGATCTCTCTGCAAGCACCACACGGAAATAGCCTTCCTCATTGAGTCTGAACAGCTCGATGTCCTCTTTCTTACTGAAACGTGGACTCGGGAGGACTGTGAGGTCGAGCTGGGCTTAGCCTGCCCTACAGGATATAAAATCAGCCACACACCGCGCCCACTTAACCGAGGAGGGGGAATTGGATTCATCCATAGAGACTCGCTCACCCTCACCCAGTTAAAGATTCGAGAGGTACCGGGATTTGAACTGCTGGGTTTCTCAGTTAAACAGCAGGAGTCGCTGTGCTGCTCGGGTGTCCTCTGTTATCGCCCCCCCGGGACCAGCACCTTCCATTCCTCTTTTCATTGACCTAATTTATGAACTTGCCAGCTCCCATTCCAGGTTATTAGTTCTTGGTGATTTCAATCTGTGGGCAGGCAGTTCGTTGGACAATGCTTTTTTCTCTCTTAGCCAAGCGTGTACAGATCTTAATTTAGTACAGCTGGTGAATGCCGCCACGCATCGGAAAGGCCACATTTTGGACTTGGTGTTCGCGGATCCTCAATGGGCATCATTTGTGGACATCAAGTGCCAATATTGGACGGATCACTTTCTGATTAGGTTTTCCCTTTGGTCGGAGGACCCTACTTCGCGTAAGGCTGGATTACCTCTAGCTAAGCTAGAGAGACCTTGGTCCCGCATCTTAAACAATGTCCCATTGCCGAACATCTTAGATAAGGACTTCAAACTGGGCAATACAGTTGAAGACAGTTATACCCTCTTCTGTCAGTCCATAGCTAGTTCGCTGGATAAGTTAGCGCCCCTTCGGAAGTCGCGAGGGAGAGTGAACCGAGCTAGTCCTTGGTACACGAGCGAACTTCGCCAGCTCAAACTCGACTGTAAACGCGCGGAAAGGGCATGGAGGAAGCAGTACCTAGACTCCGAGAAAATTGCATTTAAGTCTGCCATGCATAAATATAAAGCTCAAATTAAAATAGCAAAAGCGACCTTCCTTGAACTTACTCTGAATCAGGCCCCAAATAAGGCTCAGGCCCTCTTTAAAATCGTTAAGGACCTGGCTCATCCGACTTGTGTGGCCAGCGCTGTTCCCTCGTCGCAAGCTCTTTGTGACTCTCTGGCGGATGCCTTTGAGGAAAAAATTCGTAAAATCCTAGCAGGTCTGCAGGACCCACGGAACTCTACCACTGAGGAGGGAGCTCCGGAGGAAATGGCCAGTCGACCCCTGCAGAGGGCTACTATTCTCTGTCAGGAAGCTCCGGTCTCGCCCTCCAGTCGACCCCGACCAGTTGAGCAGCCTTCCAGCCCGGGAGCTCCGGCGGCGGAAGCCAGTCGACCCCAGCTGAGTAGCCCTCCTTTGCTTCTGTTGGATCAGGCTCTCAGCTTGGGAGCTCTGGCGACTGCGGCCAGTCGACCCCATCTGAACTGCTCTTCCCTCGCGGCCCCTGATTCGGCTCCCTGCTCGGGAGCTCCGGCAATTGTAGCCAGTCAACCTCAGCAGGGTAGCCTTCTCCCTTTTCCGGTGGAGCCAGCTCTCAGTCTGGGAGCTCCGGCGAGCGAGGCCAGTCGACCCCAGCTGAGCGGCTCCTCTACCCCCACTTTGGATCAGGCTCTCTGCTTGGGAGCTCCGGAGATTGCTGCCAGTCGACCCCAGCAGAGAAGTCATTTTTCTCCTTCCTTGGAGCCAGCCCTCAGTTTGGGAGCTCCGGCGTGCGAGGCGAGTCGACCCCAGCTGAGTAGTTTTGCCCTTCCATCCTTGAAGGAGTTCGGCGATCTAGCCCTAACGATTTCTTCTGGCTCGCCTTTGGACCCTCTCCCCCCCAGACTCTGGAGGGTGTTTCAAGAGGACCTCTTCCAGCCCCTGCACGCCATCTGCTGTCAGTCATTCGAGACTGCTACTGTTCCAAGCTGCTGGAAGAAGGCAGTGGTATCCCTGCTTTTAAAAAAACCTACGCTCGACCCTGCCTGCCTCTCTAACTACCGGCCAATCTCCCTGCTCCCTTTTCCGGTTAAAATTATGGAAAAGTTGGTCACCCGTGCTCTGTCCAGTTTCCTAGAAGGGAACAGCTGGTTGGATGAGACGCAATTCGGCTTCCGCCCAGCACATGGGACGGAATCCGCGTTGGTGACCGTGTTAGACAACCTGCGGGCGCGAGTCGACAGTGGTCGGGCAGCATTTCTGGTGCTGCTCGACATGTCGGCCGCATTCGACACGGTCAGCCATCCCACCCTGATTTCTAGGCTGGAGGAATGCGGGGTCAGGGACAAGGCCAGGGACTGGTTAATCTCCTATTTGGACTGCCGTCAGCAACGGGTTTCATTACCCCCCTTCAGCTCGGAGGAACGGAGAGTGGGACAAGGAGTACCTCAGGGCTCGGCCATCAGCCCTATACTCTTCAATGTCTACCTCCGCCCCCTAGTCCAGCTCATTAAAACCTTTGGTATCTCTGCATTTAATTATGCAGACGATACCCAGCTGGTCTTCTCTCTGGAGGGACAGGAGGCAGTCACATTGGAGACCTTTCATCGGTGCATGCAGGCGACAGCGGAATGGCTCCGGCTGAACTCGTTACAGTTCAACGGAACTAAGACGGAGGTTTTACATTGCTCCACTGATCGAATTCCTCGTGACCTTCCAGTGGACTTCTGGCCTCCGTCCTTCTCAGAGACGGTGTCTGCGGCACAATCAGCGCGCAATTTAGGCGTCACTTTTGGGCCTAACCTGCAGTTGGATCTACATGTGAATAAGATCTCGTCAACATGTATGATGCTGATTCGTATGCTGCGCAAGGTCCTTCCTCTCCTCCCTGTGCAAGCCAGACCAGAAGTAGTGCGTTGTACCATCCTAAGTCGACTTGACTATTGTAACGCACTACTTCTGGAGGCCCCGGTAACACTCTTGGGCAAGTTGCAAAGGGTGCAAAACATCGCAGCCAAACTCGCCCTTTCTCTCCCTTACCATAGTTCATCTACGGCAGCACTGCGAGAACTTCATTGGCTGCCAGTTCATCTTCGGGTGCGCTACAAAGCAGCATGTATTGTGTTCAGGGCTATCCACGAGCTAGGCCCCATTCCGTTGCGGCGAATGTTTGCCTGGTACTGTCCATCTAGAGCTTTACGCTCTTCGTCATCCAGGCTACTGGTAGTCCCACGATTCCAGAGAGTGAGGATGGGGGGCCGCTCTTTCAGAGTAGCGGCAGCCAAACTCTGGAACTCTCTGCCTTTATCCTTGAGAAGCCTTGGAGATCTCTTCTCCTTCAGAAAGGCCTTAAAGACTCATCTTTTCCCCAGGATAGGCTGAGCTACTGTTTTCATTGAGTACGGGTCAAAGCGCCAGGATGCCCTTGGTGGTGACAGGTTGCGCTATATAAGTATGCCACAATACAATACAATACAATTCATGGTAGCCAGGTAGAATTTCTATTAATGGGCTTCACAATCTGTCATGAACTCTAGGGGGCAAATTTATGATGCCCTTGCGCCGCAATTGCGTCACTTTATTTGACGCAACTGCGGCGCAAACAATGCGCCTTATTTACAATGTGACGCATCTAGGAGATGCGTCACGTTGTAAAGCCCTGCGCCATAAGGAGGCGTTCCTGCGCAGGGGGGGGGAGGCGATCCTGCACAGGAACGCCTCCTGAAAGTGGCTGAGTGAAATCTATGAGATTTCACTCAGTCACTTTCAGGCCAATGCTGCGTCAAAACCCTGCGCCTGCTTGAAGCAGGCGTAGGTCTTGATGCAGCATTGTGTAGATGGGGCACCCTCCAGCCTTGCTGGAGCTGCGTCGCACTTGAGACGCAACTCCAGCAATGCGCCACATTTCCGGCACAGATGCGTCACGCATCTGTGCCGTTTTTGCACCATGGTGCACTGCATTATAAATGCGGCGCACCATGGGTGGCGGAGTTGTGGCGCACTGTGGCGCACGTTAACTGGCGCATCCCTGGGGATGCGCCAGTTAACATAAATCTGTCCCTAAGTACTTACCAGACTTCTTTTTTCTTCGTAAGTACCATGAATACATCGAGGATTGCTCCAACTCTCCCAAAACGCACTCTAGACCTACACAAATTCAATGTGAATCACTAATACCCAAGGGGGGGAAGGGGAATGGGATAAGAGAGAAAGATAGCTGGTACAAGGCTTTCTTCACATAAGACAGATTTCAGTAAGTGCAACTCCTATATTCTGGTCTACAAAAGAAAATGGCACATATTAGATTTCTTTTGACTGCTATCAGAAGCTAGATTTATTTATTTATTTATTTATTATAAAGTTTTGTATAGCGCGAACAAGACCCATGGGTATCAGAGCGCTTCACATACAAAAGAGAGCATGTTACTGATTAACATATAAAGACATATATATAACTACACATAGAACTGAGGTAGATAGTCATATCACACAGGTAAGAGGTAGATAATTATAAGGCTTTGGGAGGTGCGTATAGATATAAATATCTCAGAATGAACATTGTGCCTTATGTGGTCGGTTACGGTTAACTACAACACATCTATTTAAGCAAATCAGTATGAGGTAGAAGATTATATGGCTTTACGATGTGAGGTAATATGTAAATTAACATTAACATGAGGTAGTGATGCCTGCCTCAGTAATGACGCCAGTCTCAAATCGTTGAATCCTACACATTATTCTCGTTAAGGCTTCACTTGACTGATGGCGGGAATGTTCAGAAGTAGAGCTGCACTTGTTTGTAACCGTGATCAATAGACCTATGTAAGATATTTGCACATCATGAAGCTCTTCACTTCTCGCTTAAATGTTCCAATATCTTGAATCTTCCTGATGTTTGGAGGGAGTGAGTTCCAAATTCTAGGGGCGGCTCCTGAGAAAGCTCTGTCATAAGTTTTTTTCTTTCTGAAAAAGGCTGGTCGTAGCAGCAGATCCTTGGTACTCCTCGTTGGTCTGTTACCTCCTGATAGCTTAATCTTTTTGGCTAGGTATCTTGGTGTGTTGTAGTGGAGCGCTGTATGGGTGATACACGCTATCTTTAGATGAATTCTGGCTTCAACGGGTAGCCAGTTTAAAGCTTTCAGGTGAGGGGATATATGGTCAAATTTTCTTGAACCCGTGATGAGTCTTGCAGCTGCGTTGAGGCAAGCTTTTAGAGGTGCTGTGGACGTTTTTGGTAGGCCAGCTAGGGTGGTGCAGCCATATTCGATCCTAGAGATAACCAGGGATTGAATTGCAAGTTTGAGATCTGTCTCTGAGAGGAATGGTTTCAATTTTCTTAAGTAGTTCAAGTGGAAGCGGGCACTTTTAGCCATTGCGTTAATGTGAGCTTTCATGTCAAGGTTTTCATCTAAAGTGATTCCTAGCGATTTCGCAGAATTGATTAGAGTCGGGGTGCAGTTCAACGCTGTCACCAGCTTGGTCCATTCCTTTATTTCTGCCTGGCTCCTTGTTGGTGAAATTAGAAGGAACTCTGTTTTGTGGGCGTTTAGCTTCAGATGATTAGAAGTTAACCATTGCAATGCCGTTTTTAGGGTCACATTCATTAACTCAATGTCTTCAAGGGAGGCGATCTTTATGTATATCTGCGTGTCGTCCGCATACATGTGGTAGGATATCTGTGATTTTCAGAGAATTTCTGTGAGAGGTTCGACATACAAGTTAAACAAGTCAGGGGATAGTGTCGATCCTTGTGGAACTCCAATTGAGTTAGGGCATATAGATGAGATTGATTGGTTGACCAGGAATCGTTGAGTTCTGTTCCGTAAGAAAGACTCGAACCATTTCAGCACATTTCCCGCTAGACCCATCCTGTCCTGCAGCCTGGTCAGCAACGCTTCGTGATTGACTGTGTCAAATGCCGACGACAGGTCCAGGAGAATCAGTAAGCATGCTTGGTTTTGGTCTAGAGCCTGTAGCGCATCATCGACAATATGGAGGATCGCTGTTTCTGTGCTATGCCCAGATCTGAATCCTGATTGGCATTCATCAAGTAGGGAGAACTTGGTGATGTGTTGGCTCGGTTGGCACTGCACGCATTTCTCAATTAGTTTGGCCAGTATAGGGATGTTGGTTACTGGGCGGAAGTTATTTGGATCTGTTGCATCCGCTGTAGGTTTTTTGATTATGGGAGCAACTTGCCCTGTTTTTAGACAGTCGGGGAGGATCCCTTGTGACAGTGATGCGTTTATTATTTTGGTCCAGATTGGTACTACAATATGGCTAATTTCTCTTAAGCACTTCGCGGGTAAGGGGTCGTGATAGTGGTTGTGGTTGTTAGGCTTAATTTCGGAGAGCGTTCTTGCGACCTTGCCCTGGTCATATAATTCGAAAGTGTCCCAGTATGCTTTGTTTTTTGTTTTGTTGCCCTCTGTTGTCGAGTCGGAGTCGATCGTGGCCAGAGATTGGATGGGAATGTTAGCTGCTGCGCTTGTGAGCTCTAATTCCAGCGATTTGGCCTTCTCCGAGAAGAATGTCGAGAAGTCCTCGCAGCTTAGAGGAGTCTTCGAGTTCTCATGGGCGGTTTTGGCTAGTTTATTTGATTGCTGCTTTAGGATTTCAAAGAGTTTCCGTGGTCAGTTTCTGGCATTGTCCAGTTCAGATCTTATAAATTCCTTTTTGGAGTTGATAACCTTTTTGTTATATTGGTTTCTGATGTTTCTGAGGGCTTTCAGCTCCGGTGATGATGGGTGTTGTCTCCATTTTCTTTCGGCCATTCTCAGTTTGCGCCTGTCTTCGTTCAGAGATTCATTAAACCATGGATTTTTTACCTTCTCCGTGATTCTTTTCAGTTTTAATGGCATGGTGTCATTGACGATGTTCCCGACTGAAGTTATGTAGTGATCTGTCATCTCATTAACATTCTGCAGGTTGCTGGGTGTCTTTAGGTCTCTTTCACAGCTTTCTATGAATAGCTCAATATTAGCCTCTTTTGTGTCTCGAATCCATTTTTTGACCTTGTAGGGTTGGGTGGTCTTGCCCTTTTTCATTACCGGTATCATGAATGTTATAGCGTGGTGATCTGACCAATCACATGGTGTTATTGCGAGGATTGATGTATCCTTGTCTCTTGAAATAATCCAGTCTAACGTTGCTCCTTTCGAATGAGTAGGTTGTGTGCATGCTTGTTTGAGGTTTAGCTCAGTGAGAAAGTCTTTAAGCGAGTTAACTAGTTTGTCATTGTGGTCTTCCCAGTGTAAGTTGAAATCACCTAGGAATATATTCTTAGCATCAGTGTTAGCGTTGGCCGTTATGATCTCCATTAACTGTTCAGTGAACTCTGCATTCTCTCCAGGTGGGTGGTAGAACGCATGAAGGTTGCATCTTTGATTTGTTGCTGATCTTATATTAAGACCTAGGTATTCACAAGATTCTAGTGGATCTGAATGTATTTGGTTGACCTCTATATCAGCTCGGTGAATGCAGGCTATCCCTCCGCCAGTCTTTTTTAGTCTGTCTAGTCTCACAATGTTATAATGTGGAGGTACTAATAGATCCATTGTTGGCGAAGATGATTCTGAGAGCCATGTTTCTGTAGGGACTGCCAGGTCAATTTCCTTTTTGATGATGAGGTCTGCTATGTCTGAGGCATGTTTGGTTGCCGATCGACAATTGAGTAAGAGGCAGGTCATTGACTTCCCAGAGTTACTATGGTTCATCTCTTCGGCTTCAGATATAAGCTGAATTCAATGTAAATTGTTGAGGTCAGGTTTCCTATCATTCTTTCTGGATGTTCTATTAGAGTCGACTGGTACTGTTTTGATTCTCTCCTCTCTCTTACTGTCCGCGGGTTCATAAGTTCGGAGTAAGACAAGAGTTTCCTCCTTCGACAAGGGTTTTGTTCTATGTGGTCTGTTGTGCCTTTTTGCTAATGGCATGGCTATCTCGTTGCTCTTTCTTTGTGAGGAGTGTACCAGATTTTGTATGTTCTTGACCTTGGAGTGAGTGCTCATCGTCATTTCCAGTATTCTTTCAATCGCTTGTAGAGAATTAATTGTATCTTGTGCCATGTTGCCGATTAGTTTCTGGAGCTCTTTAATATCTTTCTGATTATGGCGTGACTTCTTAGACATGGCTAATCTGTCTATCCGTGTTCTGCATTTTCCTCTTCTCTGTTTTTGGTCAGTTCTTAATGTCGCAGTCTTTTTCTTTATATCCACTGTTTGGTTGTCTGTTCCGTTTCTGTTTGAAATGACAGTAGTGCTATCTAGGTTTTGAGATGCTGGGAGTGTTTCTGTGGGTGAGGATCTGAGTGACTCTAATACCGTGCTAGGAGGAGGTAAAGGGAGGTTGATACCTTCGACCTTGTTTGTTTCCCGATTCTCATTGAGTGATTCACTCGAGGTTGGAGTGTGTTCCGTACAAGAAATCTTAACATTTGTGAGTGGCGTCGACTCCTCCTTTTGGGGTTGGTCCTGTTCATTGTACTCATAACTAGACGACCATCCTGTCCTTTCAGTCTCATTCTCCGATATTGTCAGGCCTGTTTCGTTATTACATCTCGAGTTAATGGCTTGATCCTGGTGACCTCGAATTCGATTGGCGTCTCTGGTAATGGTATTATTGTTGACAGGAGGGACTTCTGCAGAGGCCAGATGTAGTTGGTATCTTGGTCTCTCTAGCATCTCTTTTAATGTTGGGAATACCTTGTCGAACTTATCTAGCTCGCTGTTCGCTGCTTGTATCAGCACTATACCAGTTTTATATATTGTAATGTATAGTTCGGCTTCACAATTTCTTGAGGGTGAGGTCATTATTTTTGTTCCATGAGGGATGTTCTTCATAGATTTTATGTTAAGCATACTTGTGAAGGCATTGCGCCATTTAGCCGTTTTATTTGAGAAGAATATTAGGTCATTCATTATAATGCCTTTATCTACATTAAAGTAAGGGTCCGAGAACAGAGTGTCAGGGTTTTTCCTTAGAGTATTATGTTTATACTTTTTTGCTGCATTTTTGGACAATTTAGTTGGATATTTTATGCTCGTAGCCTTCGAGCCAAGAGCCTCCCGGTCTCCTACGTCCATGTTTGCTCTGCGTTGTGGGATATGTGTTGACTTTTCTCCGTTAGAATCCTAGATTGCTGTAGTACTGAGGCTGTACGTTTAAGTATGTAGTCATCTATTTCGAGTAATATACTTAAGAAGCCGCCTAGGAGTTATAATTTTAGATAGGGGTAGTGGGACTAGTCTTAAATGTGTTCTTATTGTGCAAAGCTAACCATTCCAAGATGTCCGCTGTAATGGTTAAACTTCGAGGGCATTCCAGAGTATCAGTGTCCAGATGTCCTATGCGGCCGCCATTTTAGGTCAGGCGCGCCACCTCAAATATTTCCAGATCACTTCCACAGTTGTGGTTATTGGTATCCTTCTCTTCATGAAGCCATCACCAGCTTCTAGCTGAAGTGCATTGGGTCTCCTTCATTTCTCTCGTTGTTCGGGCATAGAAGTGAGTCAGCGTCCTAATGTCCTAAGCAGCCGCCATTTTGGGTCAGGCGCGCCGCTCCGGACACTTCTACAGCATTTCTACTGTTGTATTTGTCTATCTCCTCCTCTCCTTGGGGCCGTCCCCTACATCAAAGTGAAGTACAGTGGGTCTCCTCCGCTTTCTTCGATGTCAAGCGCGTTCCGGTGCCCCTTATGTCCTAAGCGGTCGCCATTTTAGGGTCAGGCGCGCCGCTCCGAGCACTTCCACATCATTTCCCGATTACCAGTCATTTAACGTTCTCATCCTGCGATCGCCACCTACGTCGCGCTGTTGATCCGCTGGTCCCCTCCTGTTCATGCACTCGTCGGCGACGCTCCTCCTCTGCTCCCAGTCCTCGTCGTCTCGCCACCCATACCACACAGTAGGTCCTTGCTCTCTGCTCCTCGCTCGTCACCCGCTGCGATCGGTCCGGCGTATATTTCCCGGTGGCCTCAGTCATCACTCTCCTTCATGTGTCATCAGCACAATCACCGCCATGGATTGCTAGGGCAGTCCGGATGGCGTATTGGACCCCTGGTTCTCTACAGAGGTAGGTTGCTGTAAATCCTCGATTCACCTTAGTGTCCCGGTGTCCAAGGGGGGAGGTTGGGGGTTGTTTCAGTTGTTTCGGCCAGGGTTATTCTGGGATTTAAACAATAAGTTATCCCGAACCCAGGAGCTCTAGCCTTGAGCTCTTACATTGCGGCCATCTTGTTTGTGTTAATATATATAAATATAATATATATATAAAGATTTTAATATCACTTTATTTGAAAGAAAACTAATGCCCAATTTACAAACTCATCTTTCTCAGCTAATCTCCTTAGATTTCTTATAATGTGTAATTGTATCTATAAATAAAAAAACTGACAGTGATGACTTTTTATGCTGAGAAGCTCTATAGGTAGAATAATATAAATATGTGTAAAGCACTCACCCTACTTTCAACACTCTCTAGAAAAAAACAAATTTAATGTCACAGTATCATAGGAGGTGAGTTAGCAGCACTCACACCCCAGTAAAGTTCACAAAATATGCATCATGTTCAGGCTTTGACTTCTTATAGAATGACTCCCGGTTCAGCAATTTTCATTCCAAAGGGTGAATATAGTAACAAGCAAAGCTATACTACTATAATAAAGGAGAAAGTTTCAGGCTTTGGGGCGGGTAAACTCCGGAACCACTGCACCAATCTACACACCCGATACACCTTAGAAATCGTCGTCAGGGTGTGTAGATGGTTATAGGCTATATAAAGTTTACAAATAAACCTTATCAAAAAAATTTATATTTAAGAAATGTAGTCCCCCCCAAAGTAGCGCCGGCCGCGACGTGCGTGCTCACGTCGAGGAGCGGCGTCAGAGCGGCGTCAGAGGATCTCCGGCTATGGCGCGGGGGAGGAGCGGTCACGTGAAGAGCAGCACGGAGAGGCGGACATGTCGCGGGGGAGGATCGTCGGTGGACAAGCGGTGAGGAGCAGAGCGGCGAGGAGCTGTGAACTCAGGAGCGGCGGAAAAGGTAAGCAGGCGGGTGCCGGGCCAGGCAAAGTAAAAGTGTATGTCTGTGCTTGACATCAATGAGAGAGACCTGTGTATTTTTCAAATCGGTGGTGAAAAAATATGAGTATCTTGCTGGAGATGTGGGCCGCCGTGACACCAATGTACCTACCGGGGGAGGGTAAACACCCATTATTCTGCAACTTTCTTTCTGCATACCATCACTCGGCATACTTTCATTATGAAAGTACCATGACTCCGCACTACCATTATAACGCATGGCATTACATTTTATATGCTTTTACCACGCATACATTTACAACGAAATTCGTTGTAAATGCATGAATGGTAAAAGCATGTTTTTTTAAAATGTTTTGATAAGGTAAGTATGGGTATAGGGGTATATGTTTTGGGGTACTGAGGTATATGTTTTGGGGTGTTTGGGTATTTTAAGGGTTCAGATATAGTTTTGGGTTTGGGGTACAGGGGTATTTTTAGGGTTCAGGGCTAGGTTTGGGTTTGGGGTACAGGGGTATTTTAGGGTTCAGGGGTAGGTTTGGGTTTTGGAGTACAGGGTTATTTTTATGGTTCAGGGCTAGGTTTGGGTTTTGGGGTACAGGGGTATTTTAGGGTTCAGGGGTAGGTTTGGGTTTTGGGGTACAGGGGTATTTTTAGGGTTCAGGGCTAGGTTTGGATTTTGGGGTACAGGGGTATTTTTAGGGTTTAGGGATAGGTTTGAGTTTTGGGGTACAGGGTATATTTATAGGGTTGAGATGGGTTAGTGTTTAAGGGTGTTGGGGTATTTTAAGGAGTAAGGGTGGGTTATGATTATGGGGTGTAGGGGTATTTAAAGGGAGCAGGGTGGACACCCGGAGCTGGAATGTACAGAACCTGGGAAGAAAAAACAATGAAATATTGGGCACAACGCTCGCTTTTTTTTCCCGTAATACCGCGCACCGCACACGCCCACGCCCCCAGCACACGCCCACAGCACGCGATATGAGACATGGCATGAAGGGCGGAACGTACCACACGCCCCCAGCGTTTGTCACGCCCCCAGCACACGCCCACGGCACAACACAGACATGCCCACAAGGGACTACTTTCCTGGCACGGTTCTTTTACCTTTTAAATGTATATGGTGGGCGTCTGCATACCCTATGTCCTTCTGCTGCAACTGCCCTTTCCAACACTGTATTGGGTGTTGTGAGTGGTGCTGTGGTTCCTGAGATTACCCGCCTCAAAGGTTTGGGCTCTCTCTTTATTATATTAGTATAGATATAGATATAGATTAAAGTTTAGGAAAAAAAATAGTAATTGGTGAAAGTACATCCTCCTACCAAAATCCCAAGACCAGTAGTGGCAAGAGAAGCAGACATCCAAGGGAACATGAAGAAAAAAGCGTGCCTGCAAAACTCCACTGTTTCCTAAGACTCCATCGGCAAGCGAGAAAGTGATTGGATTCACTTTGCCTTCTCCTTTTATACTGAAGACTCAAGATGGTGCTACCACAAAATCTCGCAAAATTAGATGTCCAAGTATTGCGATATTTTCTTTCATTTTCACTTAGTAGCGTCCTTCTCCACGGCGACCTTTCTCTTGGATGACGCATTGCTGCAATCAAATTCCTGCAATGGAAATGTGTTAAGGAATTTTGCAGTAAGATTCAATTTCCTTTTATTACAGCCTGTGAGCTCACCTCTATATTCCTCTTTCACCTTATCCGCAATCATAAGACCCATGAGAATGGGCACAGTCTCTCCAGGAATATGATGCCGAGTGGGAATCGCAGATTGACAATAGACCTCCCCACTGTCTAAGAAGACCGGTTGCAGCTGATCAGCTGACCAGTGGTAGTTGTTGCTACCAAAACCAGAGTGTGCCATTGATGATCACCAGGGCCGGACTGGGAACCGAAACAGGCCCTGGTAAACTACTCAGCTGCCCCCCCCCACCTGGGTTAAGGGGGGTGCAACCATGCGGTTAGCGAGGGCCGATTTCGGCCGATTTTGTTACAGGGGGCTGATATTGCCGACCCCCGGTAATAAAAACGGCCCCCAGGGGCCCAAAACCGGCCCCCACCCTAGCGGCCCATCAGAGAAATGCCCGGTACCCGCTGTGGCCATTCCGGCCCTGACGATCACCACAGTTGCATTGCCAGAGAGTGCATTGTAGCTGCCATCATGCCACTGTGGCATCTGCCTAAGGGGTGGCCCATCTGCTGTTCATTGCCGAGTGGCTCAAAAGTTCAGTACCTGCACTCTCTGAAGGAATCTAGACAGCAACCTTCCCTACCACACCCTAATGCGGCCTGCCAGGATTGAGGGCTGCGCCGGAAGAGATCACATGTTTCTAATTCCCTAATGGAAGTTTAAGACCCTGTCTAAACAATTTCTCCAGTTTGAATCTATAAACAATACAACAATACAGAAGCAAGCATGCATCAATAAAATATAGAAACTATGAAGTATTTTAACAAACAAATACATACAAATTGAAATTTGCATTCTAATGAGAAAGTTGAAGTGTTTCAAAATGTGGTTTCATTTTTAGGTCGAGGTAATATCTGGTCTGCCAAAGGCAGAACCGGAAGTACCAAGATTTAATGATTCTTAGTATGGACTATTTGTCCAGCCTCTGTTTATGCCTCTCTCCCATTGGCTGAGAGAGCTGTCCCTCCGAATAGGCTCCGTCCTTTTCGGATTTGGAGGTGTGTTCGGTGTTCTTCTTTCCACTTTTAGGCCACGCCCATTCTGAGAACACCAAACACGCCCCCAAATCCGAAAAATGACCCTGGTTTCTCCGAGGCATTTCTGCCTTGCCTCGGAGAAACGTGGTCATGTGGATCGCTCCTCTCTTGTTTGGAGACTGTGGCTGCCCGGCCTGCATAGCGGCGGGCCGCTGAGGAGGTTGGGGCAGCACTGGGAATCGGGGTCGGCGAACCCACGAGGGGGTTGCGCTGGCTAGTGCTGCGGGCGGCCTCGGGACACCCAGTCTTTGGGGTTGTCCCGTCCGGGGCGTTGCCGCACATTATTTCGCCGACAATGTGAGTGCTTAGTGCCCTGTTGGGAGGCGCTGTCCGAGAGGTGTACATTGTACCGTGGGTTCAAGTCCCACAGTAAATAAAAACACATCATGATATTATCGCGCATCTCATTGCTACCTGTGGCCCGCCTCGCTACATGCGTAAGGTGACCTTTCCCGGTCAGGAATGGTACTGGACGGCCGTTGTAGGCACGCGGTCCCTGCCAGTAGTTTAAGTGGCTTGGGGCGGCCCCGCGATTTTGATTACTGCCCCCGCACCCTGATGCAGCGCCATTCGCAGCTGCTACATCGTGCGTAGTCCGTTGCGGCCCTAGTTCCACCCCGCCTCCACCTCCCCAAGTAGGGACCACACTATGCGGGCATCGCCCGTGAGGGGCACCGTTTCAGCCGCAGCCCCGGTCTTGCCTCGTTCCGGGCAACTTTGTTAGTTGCAAGGCCGCGGCCGCACCCGGGGGGGAGGGCCTCCTTCCAGCGCGCTTTCATGCCCGTAATGGCAGTGCTTTACTTTAGGAAGGATGGCGCTTTGCAATTTGTAAATTGTTCGGCCGCACCACCTCCCCACACGCATATGCCACGGCTTTCTATGGGGGGGCAGACCTCTTTTTCAGTGCCTTTTGGCCCGTAAGTGCTGCGCTTTATTTTGGCTTAGGATAGCGCTTTAAATTTGCTGTAGTTGTTCGGCCTCAGCACACCCCCACACGCCTATGTCTCGGCTCTCTGGGGGGGGAGGGGTGGGGGGGCGTTAGGCCTACTTCTCAGCGCCTTTAGGCCCGTAAGGGTAGCGCCTTACCACGGCCTAGGACAGCGCTTTAAAATTGCTGTAATTTTCTTTTGGCTGCAGCACCTCCCCCACGCCTATGTCACGGCCCCCCTGGGGGCCTATCTCTTAGCGCCTTTAGGCCCGTAAGGGTAGCGCTTTGCGTTCATTGAGGACAGCGCTTTACAATTGCTACATATTGTCATGAATCGTCTCCTTTTCTGTCCAGGTACAGTGCTACATTTCTTGTCATTCGGCCGTTATTAAGTTACAGCACTTATATACCTACACATACAAGCAGCGCTTTAGTGGGCAGGTATTGTCCGGTACCGAGTTCATTACTGTCTTCATTTGAAAGGGAGAGTAATACAGGACTGGCCACAGGCACCGTTTTGGCGGCGCTTTGCTTGATCACTTTCAAATGGTGCGCTGGCCTCTATTGGCCGCTTGTGGTCGGCGCATGCCGGACGGGCATGGCGCTCAGACGCCGGGGCATACGTACCTTGTCAGCAGCTTGACAGGCCAATTGCGGCGGTATGCCATATTTAGCGGGGACAGCCGAGCGTATTTTCACTGGAAGGGCTGCTGACCTGGTGCATGAGACCAGGGTTCGAGTCTCGTGGTGGCGTCCACATCCAGTGATTCGGGGCTAATCACTTAAACTCCCCGTGCCGGAAGGTGTCATGTAAATATGGTACTCAGTTATGCGCTCCGATACATTCGGGTCAGGCTTGCGCTATGGTTGTTGAATGTAAACACGATGTTCATGTTTGGATTACCACCCGTGATCCCTGCGGTTTTTAGGGCACAGGTCAACAAAAGAAAAGAGGTAGCAAACGATGCATTACAGGAGGAACAAGCATTTACAATGCAATGGTTTCGCCTTTGGAAAAGTTTGAGCTATTGGCATTGTAAATGACAAAATTTGTATTTATGTGTTGGTTTTGAAAACAGATAAATAAATGGCATGGTCATTTACATTGCCATTAGCTTAATCTCTCGCAAATGTGAGACCTATTGTACCCTACGGACGAGCTCAGTAGGCAGCAATTACTACCACACACACACACACCCAGAACCAGCAACACACACACACACCCAGAGGCAGTCAGCAGGGCCCGGTGCAGCTCTTCCTGGCTATCACCTCCTTTCCCTGCTGGTCTTTCCTCCCCACTGACCTTCTCCTGGTTGGCCACAGCAGCACATATTCTCCAGTGCCAAACGTGGAAAGCTACCGGCAAAGAAGGACCAGTCGCTGACAATAATCTCTTCCAGTTGAGAAGCGAGGACTTCTCAAAGTCCAGGTGAAGCACCAGTTACTGGTGCAAAGACACTGATAACTATCCTACTTTGGGTGTGCAAAAGTCAAAAAATCAACTACCAATTCGGAGACACAGAGCCCTCATCGCCAGGCAACAGCCAGTAGTATAAGAAAATGAAGTGATTTTACCACACTCTCCAGTAAACTTTTACAGCAGTGAAAAGGAGGAGCTCTTCACACACCCTGATTTAGATCTAAGACAGGAGTCACACCTTAAACGAACTTGAGTACTGTTGAGCGGATGAATGCAAAAACAAAGCAGATCAGCGAAAAAAGTCACTTAGGACAGGACTGCCGTACTGAGAGGGTCTAGGTTCAGCAGTGCTTCCAGCAAGAGTCGCTACCCAGATTTGGTTTCTAGTGTGGTAGGATCAGCCAGCCTTACTCTTTCCCTGGAACTCCGTATTGCCTCAACTGTAAAATACAGCTAGGTCTGTGGACCTGAGGGAACCTGAATCAAAGTACTGGATACGCTGCCAAGTGCATACCCCCTGAGATACCCAGAACTAACCTTAGCTCTCTGGCATCTGCATTTGTTTTAGGACGCGCCACAAATCAAAGCACCTCATGATCAGATCATGCCAGGGCTACGGCACGATGAAGCACTCCTGATAATGTTTCAACCTGCTCAGGCACAGGAGTTTATTGGGACCAGACTCTAGTATGTATTACTTCAATTTACACAAATGAATGCTAAAGCCAGAGAATATCATGTTAGACTAATGTTCTGATGTGTTACCTTTGCCTCAAATTGTAAAGCGCTCTGATATTCTTCTGGATCAAGTTCGCGCTATATATAAAACTTTATAAATAAATAAACTTTGCCTTTCAGCCACTATCCTATTCTGAAGAGCAGACTTGTGGTTGGCCAGCTATCGGAAAGAGCACTGATAAATTTAAGAAGCGATTTGTCTCACTTTGTGCTCAATTGCTGGAGACCGATTTCGCAGGAGCTTGGGTAAAGCTAATAGATCTGTTTCAGACTGGGCTATCAAACTCGGAATCATGACAAGCCACCATACAAGGGAGAGAATTTCGAAATAAGCACTCAGTTTAACTGAGAATTACTAAAGTCTCCTTATTACTGGGGTAATGTGTTATCTTTTGTCAATACCTGAGAGCAGTCTGCTAATTGCATTTGGTGGACATTTTGTAGTTCCAACAAACTTTACAGTAATTGACATTTAACCATTGCATAAAATCCATACTGATTATTTACAACCAACACTTCTAATTTTTCTTCAACCTAATGGGTGAATACAATAACCACTACTACGCAACATGTTTCTCTCCGTTACTGACACATCAGATCATTTGATTACGTTTAAAAACAAATTTCCTTTTGATTTACATTGTTTTGAGTCTATGGTCGATAAAGTCCGTGTTCAGTAAACGTGTGTCGCCTGTCGCCCCTCTTTGTCTGGTGGCGGCTCCTCCTCCCCGCCCACCCAGCGCCTCGTGCCCACCGCCAGCCGAGCTGGAGCTAACTGAGAAGCTCCACTCTCCACCTTAACCTTGCGCCCAATCCTTTAACAAATTAATTAACCCTAATGAATTAACACTTCATTTATTTAAACGCGCTACAGTTCATGAATTAAATTTTTATGCAGTGATTAAAGCCTGCTAAAATATGCATGATTTCGTTAAAATTTTATTATAAATCAGGGCAATGTGTTACATGACAAGGCAACTTCTGCTTCTGGGGCCCCTCTGTGTGTGCCTTGGTTTGCAAGGAAGGAAAATGGCACTGTTTTAGGGAAGTGTTTTTATCCGTTGTGTTTTTACCGCTCGAATTTCACACTGTGCTCCTTCTCGGGGCTAACACGGCTCTCGCTGTCGCTCTCATGCATTTGCTTTCAAAATGTGCTAATGTGAAATGGACGCATTAGTTATAAGATTTCTCTGTTCTAAGTCATTACGGTGTCAACGTAGAACAGGGGATTCCGTGTTCTAATCCCGGCTCACAATGTACCCATAATGTGTGATCCTGGTCATTGCACTATCTCGCCGTACCTCGGTGGACTTAGCAAACGAAGCGCTTAGAATCGGTTTAACAACGTTGAATGAAAAAAAGAGGCAAATGTACTTGTTGTATTAATGCCACATACTAATGTCATTTGGGGCCGAGAGTGACCCAGCCGGCCATTCCATTTACGTGGTGAGGGAACTCCGAAATGAAAGCGAATTGGGACCTAGACTGGGCAAACACGTAGGCTTTATACTCGCCTAAGTACCAACGTCACACGTGTTTTGATTAAAAACCTGTGCTTGGAGTGGGCAGGTATGTCGGAAACGGAGCACCTGTGCTTCAGTAATTTGGAAGGGAGGACACCTGGACACCCCCAGCCAGAGCGCTGTGCCTTTAATAAGAGAGTACCAGCACTTCTCAAGTGCCCTGGCACATTGAATAATAGCACTTTTCTATGGTCGCCAGTATATAGGTATTATAACTTTTTAACCAAGTCTGTTCTGTTCAAGGTGCCCACGGAGTTAAAAACAAGGACATTCGCGTATTTATCCTGCCTCCAGTGCCCGTAGAAAACAAAAACAGGTGACGAACGTGCCCCTACCTCTACCGAACCCCGAGCAGACATCTCCCGCCGGCGCCGCCGCCGACCTGCTGAGGAGAGAGGACCTGAAATCCGGCGGGGGTCTGACCGGTCAGCACCACGGGCTACAATATGCAAAATTCCCTCGAACAGCAGAAGCGGCATCAAAGGAAGTCCTTCGGGTCTGGGGTGTAACTGCGGGGCAGGGGATTAAGGGAGGGGTTTATACTTTTCCGGTCTCCCTCTCCACACGGGAGACCGGCAACGAACCACCAGCAGGCTTCCCCCGGGCAGGGGGAAGCGGAAATGGCCGCCTCGAGGCCCCGCCCACGTCGCACCACTGCGTGCCTGGCTTCCTGCGCTGAGGGCCGCCAATGGCAGCGCGGCCCTTGGCAGGGAGGCGGGCGCAGCTCCTCTTGCTCGATCTCCGGGCCAGCGGCGGTGAAATCAACACGGAGCAATGCCGGGTGGGCACCGGCCTCCAATAATTAAATAAAAACGGGGTGGCACCCGTAAATAAAAATATAACAAGCGGGAGGGGGCGGGAAAGGGGGAGGAGAGACGCTGACGACGGAAGGCGGGTGCCGGCAATGCCGGACCAGACACGGGGGCGTTCCCGGCGTCGCGTGACGTCGGCAAAAGCCAAAGAATCTCGGGAACGCCCCCGTGTCTGGTCCGGCATTGACGGACGCCTCTCTGTTCCAATGGCTAGCCTCCATTTATGGAGCTAGCCAATGAAGCAGAGAGGCGGGTTAAAGTCACCCATACTAGAAACTACAGATTTCGCTGGAGGAGGAGCCTAACGGCTCCGCCCCCCAGCGAAACCTAAAAAGTGACGTGTGCAGGTTCAAAAGCGTACAAGTGAACATAGTGGTATAATACTGCAATATATGGAGCTTTGTTTTGTTGGTTACTCTATGTGTAAGTGCCAATATCTGTGTGAGGGGGGCTCTGTGTAAGTGCCTCTGTGTGTGTGTAGGTGACTGTGAACAACTCTATCTAGGTGGCTCTGTATGTGTGTGTGTGGCTATGTATGTGTAAATTCAATAGGTCATGCATATGCAAAAGATTAAGCTATTAGCATTGTGAATGACAATGCCATTTATTTAACGATTAAGCTATTGCTAATTAAAAAGACAATGCTATTTATTTATGAATTTGAAAAAAACTTAAAAAATAATAAACAATACCAATAGCTCTACCTTTAATAATGCCGAGACCATTGCATTGTAAATGCTTGTTAAAAGATGAAGCAAAATAATAGACTAGCATATCACTGTCTTTTTATGCTCCTAATTTATTTATTTATTTATTTTAAATTTGTTTTTATTGCAGAATTAGAAACCATTGCATATAATAGATCAACCAGCACACTCATGGTGTCCCCGCGCATGGATAAAAGAAACAGTAAGTCGTACACAGCCATTTAGCCCGTATCCCGGAGGCCGGGCGGCGTAGTAATCCATACTTCCAGCAAGAACATCACAGTGAGCATCCCGTAGGGATGATTGGTCAATAACAGCTTTACGTATCTGCGTTTTACCCCCTAAACTCCTAATCCTCCCCCCACACCAGCCAGCAGTTACTAGCATTCTAGTTAGGCGAGCGACACTCGTGATCCCGGACCCCAGCCCATCTAATGGTGGGCCCCTATCGCGTTGGTCTGATGTGTCCCTGTCCCTCCTTCGCTGCCTATCTGAGCTCTCCTGTCACGCTAGGGACACGTCCAACCCCGGGAATAACTGCTGTGCCTCCTGACCTGGGCCTCGGTGCCTAATGCTACCCCCAAACAGTCCTCAAACAACCCCCTCCCCCCCCCCCCCCTGTGCAACCGCTGACAATATGGGCCTTATTCTCATCACTACAATGGGGCTCGCTACAAATCGATTGATGCCGTTACCCTCTCAAGCCTCACGGAGCCCGTATACACAAATAGCTTATTCTTCGTCCTCCACCATGGAATCACGCAACGCCTGGACTATCATCTCCCACGCCCTCGCCATTTCTAAGCTCTTTTCATTATCAATCTTGACTGCTTGTCTCATTCGGAGCACACTCTCACATTCAGACCATCTCAGCAGTTCATTCACCCATCTCCTCACTGATGGTCCCACCCTGGACTTCCAGTGCCAAGTGATTTCCCTCTGCGCCAGTATAAGCCCCAGATCAATGAATTTACTCGTCACCTTGGTATTCTTCGTGTGTGGGAACCAGAGCAACAGACACGCCGCCATGTCAAAATCCACCTCCCGATCAGTCACCGCATTCAGGAGTTCCCCAACTTCCAACCAGTATGTCTCCAGCTTTGGACAGCCCCACAAGAAGTGATCTATATCAACCTCCAATGCCAGGCACCTCGGGCATCGCGCCTCCTGCACCCGGAAATACCGCTTTATCTTCTCCGGGGTCAGGTAAGCTCTATGCAGGACGTAAGAGTGTACCTGTTGAAAGCGTGCATTCCTTGTCCCCTTCCATGTTCGCTTCAGGATATGTCCCCACACCGTGTCTGGAATGGGCCTACCTATGCTGACCTCCCATTTCGATTTCAGGCCTAGGAGCGGATCCAACCCCTCTTGCAACATCCTATTATGGAGGCAGGTCACCGCTTTAAATGTACCTGCGGCCATCACGACATACTGGCAGGCCATGGTCGTTTCCGGCTCAAGGAGCCCTCCTTTCCAATGTTTCTGCACTGCCGCCACCACAGCCGCATGCAAGAGGAAGCTCCCTTCCGGCAGCCCAAACTGTTCCTGCAGCGTTTGGAAGGGGACCAACGTTCCATCTATATACAGATCACCCACCATCTGCAATCCCAGCTCTTCCCATTCCAGCAACGGAGACCAATCGCCACCATGCGGCAGCGCGGTCAGCATTCCCAATGGTATCTCCGGTGCATAAGGTCGGGACGTCTTTGCTCTCTTCAAACTCCTATGCCAACACAACCTGAGCGTCTTTTCCTCCATGGTGAGGCGTCGTAACTCTAATTTCTGCTGCATAAAAATGTACCCCAGGACGTGGCGCTGTATACCATTCCCTCGCTCGTGTTCCGGCCCTCTGAACACCCTAGTCACATGCTGCGTAAGAACCTGAAGCTGCGCAGCCAAATAGTACAATTCAAAATCGGGGACTGCCATCCCCCCTCAAGAGGAAGTCGATTATCATCATCCGCAGGTCCTTAAAGATCCTCTGAGGAATCCAAATGGGCAGCGTGCGGAAATAACAAAGTAACCTTGGGAGCGCCACCATCTTCAATAGAGCTACTCTACCCAGTACTGACAAAGGGAGGGAGGCCCAAAAGGATATACAGCCTCTCAGTGCTCTTATACAACGCCCAAAATTACCCTCCAACAGATTTGCGACCTTATGGCAGATGCAAACTCCTAAATAAGTGAAACAAGATGGCTCCCAGACCACACCCAAATCACGAGGGGGGCATGGTGTGCCCGCCTTAAGCGGAAAGATGCAAGTCTTCGTCCAATTAACCGTAAGCCCGACAACCGACCAAACTCGGATAACATATCCATCGCTCCCTCCAGTGCCTGCTCTGCATCCGCCATGTACAGCAGTAAGTCGTCCGCATATAGAGATATATAGTGCGATTGCTCACCTCGTTCGATCCCCCGGTACATGACTCCTGACCTGGCTCGCGCTGCTAATGGTTCCATTGCTAATGCAAACAGCAATGGGGATAACGAACACCCCTGTCTCGTCCCTCTACAAACCGGATAATCCGCGGACACAAGTGTGCCCAACGCGCACCCTCGCTGTGGCCGATGAATATAACACTTTCGTCCATCTACGAAACCCCTCACCAAGACCAAACTTCACCAGGACTTCTTCCAGTAGACCCATTCCAGGCTATCAAAGGCCTTCTCAATATCCACAGATAACACTGCCGGATCACCATCTGCATCCGCCGCGCCATCCAGTATCCCAATTAGGCGACGAATATTGAGCGTCGTGTTCCTTGTAGGGATAAACCCTGCTTGGTCCCTGTGCACCAACCTGGTCATATGCGGAGCCAACCTGGTGGCTAGTATACGGCTCAGTATCTTGTAGTCTACCGTCAACATGGACAAAGGCCTATATGACTTCACATCTGATGCCTCTCTGCCGGGTTTCAGCAATGGTACTATCAACGCCTCCCTCATCGATCTGGGCAGATACCCCAACCTTCTAGCCTCCTCGTACACCACCAGTAACCTGGGTGCCAAACTATCCACAAACTTCTGGTAAAATTCAATCGGCAGGCCATCCACCCCAGGAGTTTTATTCCTCGCCATGTGTTTAATGGCCGCCCTGATCTCGGCGAGCGCGATAGGCCCTCTCAAGTCCTTCGCATCGTCGTCATCCAGCACCGGAAGCTGCATCAATTCCAAGTAATCACTGATCTCCGAGGCCTCCACCCCCAGTTGGCACTCATACAACTTCGCATAATAGGTCCGAAAACACTCCAGCACTGCTGTCTGCGAATAAACCATCTCCCCTGATGCGGTCTTTATGCTCAAGATTGGGCAGCCTCTGATTTCAGGATTAGCGAGCCTGGCCAGGAGCGTGCCTACTTTACCCCTCTCAGCATGCGCTTTAATGGCATATTGCCTATAATCAGAGCTCCGCAGCCGTTCCGTTTCAGTCGCCACTACCTCTTTTGCTTCTAATAACCGGGCTTGTAAGTCCGGTCGGTCCGGTCTACGCTGTTCCAGACCCCTCAACTCCTCTTCCGCTTTTTCAAGCGCATTCAACACCGATGTTCAGGCATTCGATAACCTACCCATACACACTCCTCTCACCACCACTTTCATCGCGTCCGATTCAGTGGACCTAGTATGAGCTGTACCCTCGTTTTCCCCAAAGTATTGGTCTATGCCTCGTTGGACCGCGTCACTAAACACCGAATCTTCCAAGGTGTCGGGCCGAAGCCGCCATGTTGGAATTGCGGATCTCGCACGTTGCCATTGTACGAATACCAACAAGGGATTGTGATCCGAGATGGTCCTGGTCAGGTATTCTGTATGGGTGACCATTGCAGCCAGGGAACCACTGCACAGGACCGAATCGATCCTGACGTGTAAGGCGTGGAGGGCCGAGAAAAAGGAATAATCCCTACTGTCCTGATGTTGCTCCCGCCATACATCTAGCAGTCCCCACCTCTCTTGCCAATCCTTCCTATGTGCAGCTAGTCTACGTACTGGGGAATCAGCCAGTGGTGGGTGCGACCTATCCAATGCCACATTAGTGATTGAATTAAAGTCCCCTCCCAGAATCACAGGACCCGCCAAGAAGGAGGCCAGTGAGCACGACAGGCCATCAAAGAAGCAAGCCTGGTCAACATTTGGGGCATATACGCAGCACAAAACCACATCCCGGCCATATAACCTCCCCTCCACCGCCACATATCTACCCTCAGGATCCACCAGCTGGTTCACCATCTGGAACGGTACGCCCGCTCGAACCCATATCAGCACCCCTCTAACGAATGCTGAATACGTGGTGCCAAAAACCTGACCTCGCCACCTCTTCTGTAGCGCAGTGCATTCTTGTTTAGTTAAATGAGTTTCCTGTAACATTGCAATCTGAACACCCCGCCTCACCAGATAAGCATGCACTTTGTGGCGTTTGATCATTGTTCGCAGTCCTCGGACATTCCATGTTAGGCATTTCAAATTAGGTAACGTCCCCATGATAATCCTTAACGATCCAATTCAGGTACAGCCAGTCATTGCCCACATCGCAGCAGTTGCTCCCCCCAAAACAATTGTAGAAAAAACTCCCCAAACCCCACTCCCCAGGACAGAGCCTAATAACCCAGTTTCAGCCCCGTTCCAAACCTTGAACTCAACACACATCAGTCTAATCTGTGGTCGCCACCACAGAAGGCCTTAAGGGCCACAAGGGGGTGAGTTATCGCCGACCCAGGGCAGGCGGAGCCCGCGCCCCGCGTCTTCCATCCCAAACTGCTTATGCAACACCCTACCTGCCAGCCCTGCTAGTACCAACTGAGTATTTCTACGTGAGAAGCGCAGTGTCATAAGTCCCATACATGAGTTATTCATTAAAGATCCCATCAGATGTCTGTGGGGTGACCACAAGGGCCCTTCGAGCTCTCCGCCTCCGATAGTTCTTCTCCGGTCCTGCCTCCGTCCTCACCAGAGTCCGATTCAACCAGTCCACTCTCCTGTTGCGACCTCGTGATGCTCGCCGTCGCTGCCAGCGCCCCTCTTTTGTCCGCAGCCATTTGACCTTCCCGTTTCGCTCTCTGAAGCTTGTTACGCAAGCCGATTCATTGAGATTTCCGGATCTGAAGCGGTTTAGGCCTCTCCCGCTGACTTTTACCAGTTCTGTCTGTGCCGGCGCAATACAACTCTAGCCACGACCACGCTTCATCAGGAGTCTGGAAAAATTGAGTGTTTCCATCCAGGATTACTCACAGCTTAGCCGGGAAGAGCAATGAGTACTGAATGCCCTCCTCCCTCAGCTCCTTTTTCACAGCCAGGAAGGATGCCCTGCTCTTTTGAACTTCTTGCGTATAGTCCGGGAATATCGTGACTCGGCTATTTTCCACCTCAAATGGGCCCAGTGTTCGAGCCCTCTGGATTAACAGGTCCCGATCTTTATAGTGTAGGAGCTTCACCACCATCGGTCTAGGAGGGCGGCCGAGCGCCGGTGGGCGAGCCGGCACCCTATGTGCCCGTTCCAGTGAGAAGAAGGATGAGAGGCCCTCCGGCGCCACCACCGTCCGAAACCAATTTTCCATATAGGTCACTGCGTCATCCCCTTCGATTTTCTCCGGCAGGCCTACAACCTGTACGTTGTTCCATCGATTACGGCTTTCGGCATCCTCCGCTCGTCTCTCCAACGTGTCCAGGCGGCTGAGGATGTCCGTTATTTTATGTTCCGCGGTCACTACCGCTGGTTTCAGGTCTTGAAGTAGTTGCTCGTGGCCCTTTACTTTGTCCTCCAGTTTAGCATGATCCGCCCTCAGGAGACCCAGTCCTTTGGCGACCTGCGCAATGTCCTGTTGTAAAGCCTCTTTAGTCGAGGTTATGGCCTCTAGAATAGTATCCAGGCGCTGAGTCAGCCGCTGCTCCTGCTCCATCATCAGCGGGGAAGCTCGGGCCTCTCCTTCATGGGACAGCGCAGTAGAGTCCTCCCGGCCCTGTTCCGCAATGGCCGCCCCGCCTGCAGCCGCCATTTTAGGTACTTCTGGCGTCGTCATACGGCCGCCCCTGGTCTTCCTCCAGATCCCGTTATCCTCTGCCCGGGAGTCGTGCGCGCCAACAGTTATCGTAGGGCAGTCACCCCTGTCGTGCTGGCAACTCCAATAACCAGGAGTACCGGGGCCGCCCGCTTCACTGTCGCTAGGGCCGGGATAAGGGGGGAAGGCGGGAGGTATAAACGGGTGCGTACAAGCTGTACACCAGTCCAACACTGGCCTCCGTACCCCCAGCTCCACCTCTCAGGCCCGTTAGGGTGCGCCCCAGCTGTACCAGTCTCGCTGGAGGCGGTTCGCACCGCAGTCCGATTCCAGTCCACCTCGACCCTGGCTCAGAGACCATCGTCCCTTTCCGCCGCCATTTTCCTCCCGCTTCGCACAGCACCTCCGACAACTTCTTTTGGGTCTCGGTGGTATATTCGGTCTCCCAAGAGCTCTCAGCTGCTCCCCGATGGTTCCCCAATACTTCACAGATAGATTTTGCCGATCAGGGATCCCCCAGGGTGTAGTTTTCAGGAGAAATAGCGGGACCTTGCGCGGAGCTGCAAGCTCACGCCGCCATCCCGATCGGCGTCCAAGCCACGCCCCTTATGCTCCTAATTTATGCTGTCTTTATGTCTGTGCATCAGCGGCGGCTCCTCTGATAAGGTGAAGGAGAATCCCCCCCCTTCTCTCAGAGCAGTGAAAAAAGGAAAAAAAATTATAATAACAACGTTATTATCATTTAATTTTTGTACCGGCTACGGGTCCATGTTAGGGTTGGTGGGGATGGGTCACAGGGAGGAGGACTGGTTTGTGCATCATAAGTGCGCATGACAGTTTGGCTGGCCGTCTTGGGCCAGCCAAACAGTCATGCGCATGTAGCATTTCTACACCTGGCTGTGTTTCATAGCCGGGTGGAGAACTGTCTCAAGGCTCCCAGGCACTGTCTGAACGGCCAGACAGTCTGCTCAGACCAATCACACGCTGCTGTTATGCTAGTGACAGCAGTGTCACGATTGGCTTAAGGGAGCCTGTGTGCTGCCGAGAGCTAGGAAGAGAAGAAGACAGAGGAAAAGCTGCGGCCGTAATCAGGTAAGTGTTTTTGACAACAACAAAAAAATTACACCCCGGCCCTATCACCCCGCTCCGTTGCAGCCGCCACTGCTGTTTTGATTGAAGCCACCAATAATTGTCCATTCTAGATTCTGTTTGCTGTACTTCCACGAATCAATATATGGATACGTACTTAATTTTTAAGCACTGATTTCAAATTCTTTCACCTTTACAAAGCATTTAAAACATTTCAGTTTTTAATTTTGCGTTTTTAATGTGCATTACATTTATTAATCTGCTAATAATATTTAACTTTCTAAAATGTCATGGACCCACAGGTTAAGAACCAATATGTAGTCCGTATTCTGACTTTTACATTTTGGCTGGACGATATTTAAAGCTTGGTAATGTGGTAGAAGGCTGGTTCTTAGGGACCTAGTTTGCTTGCACCGAGGAGAAAGATTCTGTATATGTAAGGGATCAAGCACTTGCATTGGTACCAACTGGCCCATGTCACGACAGGGTCTTTTAGACAATCACAGAATTTCATTCTAATCTTGCTAATCTTGCTGGGACATGTAGCTTATATCAATCAATCAATCAAGGCATTTGTAAAGCAAACTACTTACCCGTGAGGGACTCAAGGCATAAGGGGTGGGGAAAGCTGCTACTGTTTGAAAAGCCAGGTCTTGAGGAGTCTTCTGAAAGTCAGTAGGTCTTGGGTTTGCCATAGGCGGATGGGGAGGGTGTTCCCTTTCTTGCCGGCGAGGTGGGAGAATGATCTGCCACCAGTGGTCACTCTTCGGGTGCGGGGGACAGTGGCGAGGGTGTGGTGTGCGGAGCGGAGCTGGCGGGTGGGGGTGTGGAAGCTGAGTCGGCTGTTGAGGTACGCTGGTCCGGTGTTGTGGAGTGCTTTGTGTGCGTGGGTGAGGTGTTTGAAGGTTATCCTATTGTTGACGGGGAGCCAGTGCAGGTTTCTTAGGTGGGGTGTGATGTGGCTGCGGCGAGGGATGTCGAGGATCAGGTGTGCAGAGGTGTTCTGGATGTGTTGGAGCCGTTTCAGGAGTTTGGCCGAGGCTCCTGCGTAGAGGGCGTTTCCGTAGTCCAGTGTGCTGCTGACAAGGGCCTGGGTGACCGTCCTTCTCGTTTCGGTGGGGATCTACTTGTAGATCCTGCGGAGCATGAGGAGGGTGTTGAAGCAGGAGGAAGATAAGGCGTTGACTTGCTTCTTCAATGCCAATATAGGTATTGGTGCCCCGTTACTTCCGGCCCTCTTTACCGAATGATGACCACAAGGCATGGCATAGTTGCCTGTCCTCATTTGGATTTGACTCGAAGTTGGGAAGCCTGTAATGGCAAACAATGTTATGCTAGCTGTCACAAGAGTGGCTGTGTGACACCAGCAAGATATTTGGGGATCACAGGTAACCAACCTTGCAATGCCAGAGACTACAGATGTTGGCTTGAGATGCATGAGAATATTTCTGGACAGGCCAATGGAAATTGACATGCTGAAGAGCATGATAGGATTGTCAACGAGTAGGAAACGTATCCATACATTATGAAGTGCTCTGAGCAGAAGTCTTTAAACCTATACTAAAGAAGTAAAGGGACCATAGGGTGAACATCAATACCAGAGAATAGAATAAAACATCAATGCACATTCGTAAGATATCATGGAAGGCCAGACTTGCTTATGCTTATGGGGTTTAAATGCCAGTGGTGGCCGGAGAACTTTTTCATTCCCGATGGAAATGTCCTGTAGTTAGGACTCCTTAAGGTGAGGCGATTAGCAAGATTTCAGATTCGACTGTTATGTACCCAGGATCCTGCCCAAAACTAAAGGAGGCAAAATAAGATATAAAATTGTACTTTTAATGCGGCTATTGGCAAAACGACTATTGACATGGGCTGTATGGGGAAGGTGTCCCTGGAGATAGAAGATGGTTGTATGCTCTGGAGCCAAGATACTCAAAGTACAGCCCTGGGGCCGCGTGTGGCCCTCTTGGCCTTTACATGCGGCCCCCCTTGTGAACAGCAACATGAGCTGCTGTCTAGTTGCTAAGCACTAATATTCCGATTTTTTTTTAATTGTCAGACAAGCATTTATTAAACTGCAAATAAATGCTTGCCCGTTTTTTTTATTTGTTTTTTAGACCTCCTTACACAATCCCTGACCCACCCAGACCCACTACCGCCACCCTGCTAGCATCAGTGCGACCTGTGGTCGCACCACAGACCGTTCTTTGCAGCCCCTGGGCAAATGTTTGTGAGTACCCAGGCTCTGGAGAAATGGATGAAGGCCGCGGCTGTGAATGTGTGTAAAACCGTAAACGGATAAAGTGGTACATGACAACCTCGTTCCCTTGGGATTCAAAACGGCCAGAGTACTATGACCTGGCAGAGGTTTTTCATATTAGTTTGATATACTTGTTTGTGCATGAAGTCACATGCGCCACCAGATGTGGGGCTTGGGTTGACATGTCAATGAATCACACACCGTTATTGTAATAAGATCTCCTGCTAAAATTACAGTTTTACCCGTAGCCATTGGTTTGTAACGTTTTGTTTGTGTTGATAAAAGTGATTAAACCTACTGAATTCAGAGATGTGTTAAAAAAGAGCGGGATGTTTGAAGGGAAGAAAACCCCATGTACAGTACAGTTCACACCAACAATAACCAGCAAAGTGCCCCGACCTGAAGCTTCATCAGTCCAGAATCTGGGCATGATCATCTTCCTTCTTCCCCTCAATGGAATCAGATAGCAGATAAACATACAAAAACACTCTATTTTTTCTGGGTGTTGCTGTGTGCCGGTGTGGAATTCACATCCCTTTGGGGTCTAACAGAAAGTAAATGACTTCAGAAGGATTAGCCACGCCCAGACCTCCCAGACAATGATCATGAATCATACTAGGTCTCACTCTGGGCCACCCATCATGCTACACAGATAGCCCAACTGACTCTAACTCATCCCAGCTAGAGAATATTGGGGTGAGGGTCTCATCTGTACATCCTGGGGCCATCTCATGAAGAGATGCGCTTGCATTAACTCCTTAACCGCAGCGCAAATTCCGTCGCGGTGCAGGAGTTCTATTAAGTGGGCGGGCCGCGCCGGCCAACGGACGTGCGCAGCACTACCGAGGTAGTGCTCGTGATGGCTGTTGGCCAACGAGCGCACGCAACGGGTTAATTGAAGAGATGTGCTGGCTCAGCTCAGAGCCGGGAATCTCTTCTTTTCCGCCTGGTGTCTCTACAGTTCATGCATATAAATCGTAATTTCACTGTTAGCACACAGAATGCAGACAGCACAAGGCGTAAACAGTCAGCAGGGATTTTTTCTCTATGATTCTGATCAGTGCTGTCTGACTTTAATGAAGTAACTCGCAGAAATTCCGAACAATATGTATGAACTTTAGACACCTCAAGCACAAACAAAGTCACTCGGCTCTGCGCTGTTCATGATATGGCCCCTGGCTTTTGGGAAAGTGGGGTACTAGAAGAAGACAGAATGTACGTCTGTTGACCAAGGATGAGGGGTTCACTCCCCTGCCCATTTTCCACCGTACTGACATGGAAAACGTCATCTGTGGTGTGTGACTTTAGGTAGGACAGGTAGTCAAGCGCCTGGAAGACACTTAGGACTGTGGATGGCACCCATCCAGGATATAGAGTAGAGGACTGACTTGGTGCCTCTAAATCCAATGTGTCTTGTTTCACTCTGCCAGACCGACCTTAGAGTTTTTAGGTCTCGCCTGTCGATGCGCATGCGCATCGAGCAAGCGAGAGTATTGGGACTTATCCACTCTTTATCCACACTGCAAGGAATCGTGGCGATTCCTTGCAGTGCCCGTGACTTTTAAGCTCAATGCGCATGCGCATTGAGCTTAAAAGCGCGTGCACGTCCGTCTTTGTTTACCCGCTCCGCCCCCTCCCCATCCCGCCGTGTCGCATTTCTCCTCCCCCCTCCCCTCTCTTCCCTCCGTCTTGTTTGTTATTTTACCCGCTCCGCCCCCTCCCGCCGTGTCGCATTTCTCCTCCCCCTCCCGTCTTGTTCAACTAGCTCCCTGTGGGAGTTTGATTTTAACAGGTTCGGGGTTGCGGTTGTAGTTTGTTTAGGGCTGTGGGAACGGAGAATCGCCGCCTTCCTTATGGTCGAGTGTTGTGTGAGTAGGCTTCTAAACCCCAACACTACTCCCTGCAGAAAGATGGTCCCAGTAGTGCCCATTTCCTCTATCTAGCCCTATCTGTGTAGGGCCAGGGACATCCTCCTGTGCAGTTCAATATCCCACCCCCAGCCTTAATATGCACCTCCTACAGACTGACTGTCTGTAGAACGTTGTTCCTGTTTTTTTATGTATGTGTATATTGAGCAGTGGTCCCAAGTCAACAGTTAGAGAAATGCAAACTTACCACGTTTTTAAGCCTGTCTTGGAGAACATGGTAAATCCTTCTTTTTCCCAAAAATATTCTGGGATTGGAGATGGAACAAAAAATATGCCCCCTAGAGACTATTTTGGGGAAAGTTGCATTTGCCCAAATCTTCTAGTACTGGAGTTAGATTCGTAAATCGACCTCCTGTATGCCTGTATCGCCCGTTGCTGCTCTGAGGGCGCTACTGTAGGGCCCACGCGTTGCCCCAGCGCCTGCATTTTTGGGGCAGGGATGTCTTGATATAGCCATCCAGTGGTGCCCATCGCCTGCCTATCCCGCTTCAACTGAATACGGGCAGCGCCTGCTAAGCCCCCTTGGTGCTTGGGCACGTCCTCCCAGGACAGCGTCCCCGCGGGGCGTATTTAAGTTCGGGTTCACACTGCTCTGTTTACTCTTGCTTTGGCAGCTCACCGCGGCGCCCTGCTGCCAGCCTTTCTCTGCGCTCTGAAAACAGGCACGTTGCTGACATGGCGGTCATCGATCGCCCTCCGTGGGGCAGGCTCCGCCCACAGCACTGCTCACAGACAGGAGGCGCTGGGGTCTGCGCCGACTGTGATAAAACACCCATGCCCATAAAACTCGGCTCTTTCTTCAAGGCCTAGTTGCAGAAAACAAAGGAACATGCAAAAAGAAACTTTTATCGTTAACTTCTTCAAATTATAGTAAGATTTCAATAACCCCATCTTGTATTCCTCGCTGTGTGCCTCACATTTAGGACAAATACATGCATATATATTTCAAGGGGCCGCAATCGAGCGAACTCTTGGGCTGATTTTGTACAACTAATCGGGTTCACACTGCTCTGTTTACTCTTGCTTTGGCAGCTCACCGCGGCGCCCTGCTGCCAGCCTTTCTCTGCGCTCTGAAAACAGGCACGTTGCTGACATGGCGGTCATCGATCGCCCTCCGTGGGGCAGGCTCCGCCCACAGCACTGCTCACAGACAGGAGGCGCTGGGGTCTGCGCCGACTGTGATAAAACACCCATGCCCATAAAACTCGGCTCTTTCTTCAAGGCCTAGTTGCAGAAAACAAAGGAACATGCAAAAAGAAACTTTTATCGTTAACTTCTTCAAATTATAGTAAGATTTCAATAACCCCATCTTGTATTCCTCGCTGTGTGCCTCACATTTAGGACAAATACATGCATATATATTTCAAGGGGCCGCAATCGAGCGAACTCTTGGGCTGATTTTGTACAACTAATTTATGTTTGTATATTCCATTTCGTATCAGAACAATACTTCACTACCCTGAGAAAAGATTCTGTAGTGCACCTGTTCATCTCAAGTCAACGCAACTATCACTTAAAAATGTGGATTCACGAAAAACAAATATATTTCTCACATCATCTTTTTCTGTACTAATTAACTGCATACCAAAAAACGTTGTTTGACATAATATGGTGGAAGCTTTGCCCCGCACCTGAAAGGGATAGGGAGTTTTATAGAAACGTGTTAACCATTACAGTTTGTTTTTACTATCTTTGCCTTACCTTAATGTAGTACATTCCCAACACTTAACTTTTTCTACTTGCTATGAACGTGGGTTTGAAGTTTAGGATGGAGATAAACCATGGCGGAAACATAATCTCTGCAAGAGAGACTGTGAACCGGTGATACCAATACTACTAAGGCGTAAGAAAAAAGAAGATTGTTCAAAATAGCCGTAAAACAACCTCATTCTTTAATAAAAACTCTACCCGACAGCGGTCTGTTTATGAACCGTGGCGTGGGATGAGGGAGGGGGCGACGAAATCCTGCCTCCTCCTCCCCATTTCCCAACCTGCCCGATCCGCGTGATTCACCCGTGCGTCAGCGCTGCTTCGATAGGATGTCGCCCGTATTGCGTCAGTGCCATGCTATGTTCTTTCCATACAAGGAGACGCGACCTGTTTTTGGTGGCCGCCATGTTAACTAGAGGCTTACTAGATTGTACTTTATAAGTATTCCCGAACAATCAGTAGTTAGACAGTGATTTTATCGAAAATTTAACAGATTTCTTCGTAGAAGCAAAAACATTTTTGTGAGGAACCACTTTGCTACCGTTAGTATTATTTACACATACTAGATATGTATAAGATGTAAGCGTGGGCGGAAAATCCGTTCCGCTCGCGGATTTTGCGGATTTTCGGGAAATCCGCAATCCGCGAGATTTGCGGATTTCCCGCAAAATCCGCAAATTCGCACGCAGCGGATTTTTTTGGCGGCGCGCGGCGTTGGTGATACAATTTTTGCGGCGCGCGGCGTTTATCATCGTTTGCCGAGTTGTTTTTTTCGATAGTTTGCGAGTGCTGCGCCATTTTGGATCTTGCTGTGTGATCCCGCGGGAATTTGCGAGCGCGATTACGTCATCGCGGCTTGCCAGCGATAGTTTGTCAACGCGAGTACGGCGAGATCACGTCTCGCGGTACTTCGCAATTGCGAGATTTGAGATGCGGCGAGCGAAAATATAAATTTGCAATTCTGCACAAGAAATCCACCAGCAAGCAGCATAAACCTTCTAGAAATGATGATTTTTATGTGAATAACTCCTTAGTTTGACATTTGCCTGCACTTTTTTAGCGAGGAGTCCATTTTGGGGAGGGGGGCAGGGGGGTGGGAGGAAGGAAGTGCCCCATAGTCTTCAACTTCCTGTTCCTGTTCAGCAGGCTCCTCCCAGTGCTTTGTCCATCTCCTGGTCACTTTTCATTCGGATGTGGACCTGGAAGGATTACTTTTTGTGGATGCTGCTGGATCTTTGGATTTGAGGCCTTTTTGACTTTCTTTGGATCACTGTTGGATTAGAAATTTTACAAGTAAGTTTGTTTGGGGCATTACAGTTGTTGCAACTAAAATTTTGGGATTTTCGATTTTTGGGCTGTTTTGGGGCCTTTTCCCCAGGGGTACTCAGTGGTGGGTGGACTGATTCTTTCTGTGGGTTGTCTTGAACTTAAACATCATGGAGGCCATAGATGAATTGGGATTGTGCTGATTTTTCTGTGTTTTTCGATTTTTTTTTTTTGTAAAATTTTGTGTTTTTCGATTTTTGACCTGTTGTTGGGGCCTTGACCAGGGGTAGTGAGTGGTGCATGGGCCTAGTCTTTCTGTGGGCTGTCTTGAATTTAAACATCATGGAGGCCATGGATGGAATGGGATTGTGCTGATTTTGCAGTGTTTTTCGATTTTTGGGCCTGTACTTGTGGCCTTTTCACCAGGGGTATTTGAGTCTAGCATGGGCCTAGTCTTTCTGTGGGCTGTCTTGAATTTAAACATCATGGAGGCCATGGATGGAATGGGATTGTGCTGATTTTGCAGTGTTTTTCGATTTTTGGGCCTGTACTTGTGGCCTTTTCACCAGGGGTATTTGAGTCTAGCATGGGCCTAGTCTTTCTGTGGGCTGTCTTGAATTTAAACATCATGGAGGCCATGGATGGAATGGGATTGCGCTGATTTTGCAGTGTTTTTCGATTTTTGGGCCTGTACTTGTGGCCTTTTCACCAGGGGTATTTGAGTCTAGCATGGGCCTAGTCTTTCTGTGGGCTGTCTTGAATTTAAACATCATGGAGGCCATGGATGGAATGGGATTGTGCTGATTTTGCAGTGTTTTTCGATTTTTGGGGGTGTTCATGGGGAGGGACATGCCATGTGGCTGGTGGCCATTTTGAGTGCAGCTACAGGCACTGGCCATGTGCTGGCAGGCAAGTGGCCATTTTGAATGCAGGCTTTGTTGTTAGGCCTCCAACCATTTTGCCTACTTTTCAACCTTTATTTATGCCCAGGGGTAGTGAGTCTTGCATGGGCCTAGTATTTCTGTGGGTTGTCTTGAATTTAAACATCATGGAGGCCATGGATTGAATGGGATTGTGCTGATTTTGCAGTGTTTTTCGATTTTTGGGCCTGTACTTGTGGCCTTTTCACCAGGGGTATTTGAGTCTAGCATGGGCCTAGTCTTTCTGTGGGCTGTCTTGAATTTAAACATCATGGAGGCCATGGATGGAATGGGATTGTGCTGATTTTGCAGTGTTTTTCGATTTTTGGGCCTGTACTTGTGGCCTTTTCACCAGGGGTATTTGAGTCTAGCATGGGCCTAGTCTTTCTGTGGGCTGTCTTGAATTTAAACATCATGGAGGCCATGGATGGAATGGGATTGTGCTGATTTTGCAGTGTTTTTCGATTTTTGGGCCTGTACTTGTGGCCTTTTCACCAGGGGTATTTGAGTCTAGCATGGGCCTAGTCTTTCTGTGGGCTGTCTTGAATTTAAACATCATGGAGGCCATGGATGGAATGGGATTGTGCTGATTTTGCAGTGTTTTTCGATTTTTGGGGTGTTCATGGGGAGGGACATGCCATGTGGCTGGTGGCCATTTTGAGTGCAGCTACAGGCACTGGCCATGTGCTGGCAGGCAAGTGGCCATTTTGAATGCAGGCTTTGTTGTTAGGCCTCCAACCATTTTGCCTACTTTTCAACCTTTATTTATGCCCAGGGGTAGTGAGTCTTGCATGGGCCTAGTATTTCTGTGGGTTGTCTTGAATTTAAACATCATGGAGGCCATGGATTGAATGGGATTGTGCTGATTTTGCAGTGTTTTTCGATGTTTGGGCCTGTACTTGTGGCCTTTTCACCAGGGGTATTTCAGTCTAGCATGGGCCTAGTCTTTCTGTGGGCTGTCTTGAATTTAAACATCATGGAGGCCATGGATGGAATAGGATTGTGCTGATTTTGCAGTGTTTTTCGATTTTTGGGCCTGTACTTGTGGCCTTTTCACCAGGGGTATTTGAGTCTAGCATGGGCCTAGTCTTTCTGTGGGCTGTCTTGAATTTAAACATCATGGAGGCCATGGATGGAATAGGATTGTGCTGATTTTGCAGTGTTTTTCGATTTTTGGGCCTGTACTTGTGGCCTTTTCACCAGGGGTATTTGAGTCTAGCATGGGCCTAGTCTTTCTGTGGGCTGTCTTGAATTTAAACATCATGGAGGCCATGGATGGAATGGGATTGTGCTGATTTTGCAGTGTTTTTCGATTTTTGGGGGTGTTCATGGGGAGGGACATGCCATGTGGCTGGTGGCCATTTTGAGTGCAGCTACAGGCGCTGGCCATGTGCTGGCAGGCAAGTGGCCATTTTGAATGCAGGCTTTGTTGTTAGGCCTCCAACCATTTTGCCTACTTTTCAACCTTTATTTATGCCCAGGGGTAGTGAGTCTTGCATGGGCCTAGTATTTCTGTGGGTTGTCTTGAATTTAAACATCATGGAGGCCATGGATTGAATGGGATTGTGCTGATTTTGCAGTGTTTTTCGATTTTTGGGCCTGTACTTGTGGCCTTTTCACCAGGGGTATTTGAGTCTAGCATGGGCCTAGTCTTTCTGTGGGTTGTCTTGAATTTAAACATTATGGAGGGCATGGATGGATTGGGATTGTGCTGATTTTGCAGTGTTTTTTGATTTTTTTGTGCTCTATAACTGAACTGATGTTCCTCTGTCTTCCATTTTTTTTAGGTGCACAAGACTCAAGAGAACCACCAGTGCCAGGAAGAAGTCCTGCAGCGGTGTGTGTGTGCAGCATAAGGTCACGCGACGTCACGTCTGGCCTCAGACAACTCTACAATTCGTGCAACTGTGGCCTGCTGTCTGACCTGCTCTGAAGAAGATGGCCCCGCCCCCAAAGAAAGTTCTCCGTAGCTCCTCTAGCAAGAAAGTTGCTAGTAAGGAGCAGAAGAAGCAAGTTACCAAGGAGGCTGGTGTGCCACCCGCCACTTTTTTTGGGAGCAAAAAAAAAAGTACGCCTGCAGCAGCAGGATCTGCTGGGGACCAACCTGAGAGCAGCACCCCTGCTCCATTGGGTTCAGTGCCTCCACCACCACGCCAACTTAAGTCAAAGCCCTTGAGTGCTTCAGAGGCAGTCAGTGTACTTCTCCAATCACCATCGACCAGTGATGTTGGCTCATCGCAAGAAAGTAGCAGCAATGTCCCTGAATCAACACAGGTTGTTGTAACTCATCTGACAAGTGTTGAACAACCACAGCCGCAACAACAACACCATGTGCAAGTACACGCCGAGGTACATGTGGAAGGAGAGGCAGCAAAAGGAGATGCGCAAGCAAAGGTGCATGGACGTTCACAAGTGCCCACAATAGTTGTTCCTCCCGAAGTAGGGGCACATTTGGAAATCGACAATGAAGCTGAGGTATCATTGGAAGCCACTCCTCCTGATGATCATTCATTGTCTTCCACATCCCTAGCAAGGAAAAGATCAAGGGGGGTGTCTACATCTTCTTCAAGCCCACCTCGTTCTGGTGCAAGTGATCTGTCTTGGGAACCACAACTGCGGTCTGACAGTGAGGCAGAGGCACACCATGATCTGACACCGGTACCTAAGCGTAAAAGGAAGGTCGTCCAAAAACTCAAACCTATGGAGTGTGATGAGGCTCAACAAGAAGTGACAGATACTGCTGGTGATGAAGCCTCTCACGATGACGACGAGCCAGTCATCACAAAGGTCACTGCAGCCCCACCGGGCATGCAGCAAAGAGACATTTTGACCCTATCCCGAGAAGCTGCTGAGCGTGATGATGATGTCGGCGAGGAGGCAATGGAAATGGAATCATTAGATTTGGAGTTAAGTAGTACACCAAAACCTACCGCTTCCATATTTCTTCGCAAGAAGGTACCCACCTCGTCCTCGACCTCAATTCGTGGTGGTGAAAGTGCAAAACGTACTGAAGTTCGGCAATCCACATCCTCCACTTCATCTGTCATTAGCAGCAGGACCACCACCACCAGTATCGCCGCCTCCTCCGGCCCCCGAAGACATTTCAAGTCTCCAGTTTGGGACTTCTTTAGTGTTTGCCCAAAAAAGGAAAACGTAGCCATTTGTAGCCTTTGTAAGCTTCGATTTAGTCGTGGTAAGCTTGGTTCTAACTATGGTACCGGAGGCCAGAGAGGTCATCTTGAGAGAAGGCACGCTGTCGAATGGTTTCCGCACCTAGAGGCGGTCAAGAAAGCCGGAATTGCACGTAATGAAAACGTTGATTTGTCATCTGCTGATGACGAGGAGGTAGAAGAAGACGATTCAAACACTTCACTTACACCCAGTTCCCATGTCAGCAGCACACCCCATGGGAGCCACACTAAGAGTGTGGGAGAGAGTGAGACATCAATGCGGAAAAGTTCATCAGCGAGCGTAACTGGGTCGAAGAGATCATCATCATCCCGTAAATCATTGGTCCAGGGCAACATTAAAAAGATGTTGTTTACAGAAGCGCAATATGAACGCAACCACCCAATGACCCGTCTGTATAACACTAAGCTGGCTAAAATGCTAGCTCTGGACCTTCTCCCTTTTTCTTTTGTAGAAGGGGTTGGTTTTCTAGAATTAGTGACAGCGCTCTGCCCTAAATGGAAGGTTCCTAGCCGGTTCTATTTTGCCCGGGTTGCGGTTCCAGCACTACATGAAGATGTTCTGAAGGTGATTGGGGCAGCTTTGCAGAAGAGTGCTGTTCACACTATACATCTGACAACAGACATGTGGACCAGTGGCGCAGGCGCTGATTACATGTGCATCACTGCACACTGGGTCTCTTTTTCAGGGGCTAAAGCAAAGCTAAACTCAGGTGTTGACACTAACATTGTTTTTAAAGGTGCTCGGAAACATGCAACACTAGCCATGTTTGGTTTGGAGAAACGTCACACAGCAGAAAACATTTTGGATGTCTTTAACACAAAGGTCCTTAACTGTCTGTCCCCACTAAAACGCAAGGTTGGTTATGTTTCCACGGACAATGGCTCCAATATAGTTAAGGCCATGAGGGACGGTTACTATTTCAGAGTGCCGTGTTTGGCGCACTGTATAAACCTGGTTGTCCAAAAATTCTTGGGTAATAAAGGCAGTGCAGCGTACAGTGTATTGGAGAACTGCCGAAAAATTTGCAAGCATTTCAGGCATTCTTTTAAGGCCCGCAAGCAGCTGAGGAGCATGCTATATCAATGTCAAATGCCAGTGAAAGCACTCATCCAGGAGGTGGTAACACGTTGGAACTCAACCTTCTACATGCTTGAGCGTCTGTATGAGCAGTATACGCAACTCGATCAATATTTCTTGAAAGAGGGTATAGAGGAGCTGAGGATGGGTGGGCCGCAATGGAACATAGTTGAAAGCCTATCACGCATGCTTCGTCCTTTTGAGGTCTTCACACGTGCAGTCAGCAAGGAGGACTCTAATTTGGGAAAAGCTATCCCATTGTTGTACATGCTGGAGGACCAACTGAAGGAGGTGTGTTCTGTGTTTCGAAAAGATGACAAAAAGAAAGACTCTTTGCTTCTGGCTGAGCAATTATTAGAGCTCCTACAAGGTGATGAACGTCTTAAAAAGATCCACTCAGAACAGCATTACATTTGTGCTACTATTCTGGATCCACGCTACAAAAAGGCGCTGGCAGGCAGAGCATTCTTTCCTTTTGCTGATGAAGATGTTACAAAGTACAAACGTTGGCTAGCCTTGTCAGCCAAGAAGTTTGAAACAGAACGGCTGGAAATTGAAGGAAATGGCAGTACATCAGCAGGCCATCCCCAGTCAAAACAATCCACTTCTGCACCTGTGGCTGTGGCACAAGTGACCTCTCAGCCGTTAAAGACACCGGCAACCGGATCATCTGCACGAAAGACAACAGAAACATTGGAGGCTGAAGAGGATTGGCTAGCTCTGCGTGGGTTTGGTTCTCAAAAGGTCAGAGGCACAGCAAGAGCTACGCAAAGTGGAGGAACCTTGGAGGAGGACCTTGAGTCGATGGTGAAGGACTATCTGAATGACTCCACAGAGGTCTATGTTAATTCTGACCCATTGGCGTATTGGCATGGGAAAAAAGAATTGTGGCCACAGCTCACCAACCTGGCTTTAAACTACTTGTCTTGCCCACTCGCAAGTGTGTCTTCTGAACGGGTTTTCAGTGCGGCTGGTGGGATTGTAACTCCCAAACGGAGCCGCCTCTCGCCCAAAAATGTGGAGAGGTTAACAATGATCAAGATGAATCAGCACCTCATACCACCAGATATAAGAGTACGAGAGAGCGTGCCGGATGAAGAGGAGGTGGCCAGCACCATAGATGAGGGAATTTCTACTCTGTCAGGTGGCACTGACCTCACCCTGGCTGAATTCGCAGAGTATGATGACGAAGCCTTATTCTTATTCCTGGACCGTGATACCGACTTCGAGCCCTGAAAATGAGACAACGAATCAATAACTTTCTTTTTCATCCTTATTCACTTTTATTCCTGTGTGTCTGTCTTTCTTTGTTGTGCACAGTTAATATAATTCAAACTTTAATCAGATAATCACAAAAACAAGCCCATCAGCAGAACTGTCTTCACTTGTTTGCTAATTTATTTGAAGGTGCCGCAGTCTGCATTCCTCAGGTTCACAAGTTCAGAAGAACATGCTCCTCTATCCTCCTCCTCCAGACTCCTATTTCCATCAAAGCAGAGGGCTGGTTTACGCCCAATGAAGAAAGACTCAGCACTTGTGGGGGTGTTGTTCTACCTCTTTGCAGGTGAGTTGACGGGTCTGGGGCCATTGCTGGGAAGCACTAAAAGTGGTTTGTGCCAAATCCGAGGCGGAAAATGTTTTGTGTTTTTGATGACTTGCTTGCCTTTGAGGTGCTCTTAGGGGGGGTTCCGTCTGTTTGTGGGTGAGTTTCGTGGTCTGAGAGCATTGCTGGGACACTCTAATCTTGATTGCATTTGCTTTTCAGGAAATCCGTCGTGCCAACCCCGACTTATGGCCTAGCTACGCAGCGCGTTTGGACCGAAGGCCCAGAAATATTGCAAGTATGAGATTTTGCTTTTGGCCTGTTTGGGGGTGTTATGCTTCTTGGCAGGTGGGTTGCCGGGTCTTGGGGCATTCCTGGGAAGGTCTAATACCGGGTAGAAGTGGTTGGGACAAAATCCAGGCCGATTTTTTTTTGGGCTATTTCTGACATTTTGCTCTATGTAGCGTTTTCGGGGGCCTGTTTGGGGGGCTTCCTGGTGTTTGTGGTTGAGTTTCGTGGTCTGGGAGCACTGCTGGGACACTCTAATCTTGATTGCATTTGCTTGTCAGGAAATCCGTCGTGCCAACCCCGACTTATGGCCTAGCTACGCAGCGCGTTTGGACCGAAGGCCCAGAAATATTGCAAGTATGAGATTTTGCTTTTGGCCTGTTTGGGGGTGTTATGCTTCTTGGCGGGTGGGTTGCCGGGTCTTGGGGCATTCCTGGGAAGGTCTAATACCGGGTAGAAGTGGTTGGGACAAAATCCAGGCCGATTTTTTTTTGGGCTATTTCTGACATTTTGCTCTATGTAGCGTTTTCGGGGGCCTGTTTGGGGGGCTTCCTGGTGTTTGCGGGTGAGTTTCGTGGTCTGGGAGCACTGCTGGGACACTCTAATCTTGATTGCATTTGCTTTTCAGGAAATCCGTCGTGCCAACCCCGACTTATGGCCTAGCTACGCAGCGCGTTTGGACCGAAGGCCCAGAAATATTGCAAGTATGAGATTTTGCTTTTGGCCTGTTTGGGGGTGTTATGCTTCTTGGCGGGTGGGTTGCCGGGTCTTGGGGCATTCCTGGGAAGGTCTAATACCGGGTAGAAGTGGTTGGGACAAAATCCAGGCCGATTTTTTTTTGGGCTATTTCTGACATTTTGCTCTATGTAGCGTTTTCGGGGGCCTGTTTGGGGGGCTTCCTGGTGTTTGCGGGTGAGTTTCGTGGTCTGGGAGCACTGCTGGGACACTCTAATCTTGATTGCATTTGCTTTTCAGGAAATCCGTCGTGCCAACCCCGACTTATGGCCTAGCTACGCAGCGCGTTTGGACCGAAGGCCCAGAAATATTGCAAGTATGAGATTTTGCTTTTGGCCTGTTTGGGGGTGTTATGCTTCTTGGCGGGTGGGTTGCCGGGTCTTGGGGCATTCCTGGGAAGGTCTAATACCGGGTAGAAGTGGTTGGGACAAAATCCAGGCCGATTTTTTTTTGGGCTATTTCTGACATTTTGCTCTATGTAGCGTTTTCGGGGGCCTGTTTGGGGGGCTTCCTGGTGTTTGCGGGTGAGTTTCGTGGTCTGGGAGCACTGCTGGGACACTCTAATCTTGATTGCATTTGCTTTTCAGGAAATCCGTCGTGCCAACCCCGACTTATGGCCTAGCTACGCAGCGCGTTTGGACCGAAGGCCCAGAAATATTGCAAGTATGAGATTTTGCTTTTGGCCTGTTTGGGGGTGTTATGCTTCTTGGCGGGTGGGTTGCCGGGTCTTGGGGCATTCCTGGGAAGGTCTAATACCGGGTAGAAGTGGTTGGGACAAAATCCAGGCCGATTTTTTTTTGGGCTATTTCTGACATTTTGCTCTATGTAGCGTTTTCGGGGGCCTGTTTGGGGGGCTTCCTGGTGTTTGCGGGTGAGTTTCGTGGTCTGGGAGCACTGCTGGGACACTCTAATCTTGATTGCATTTGCTTTTCAGGAAATCCGTCGTGCCAACCCCGACTTATGGCCTGCCTACGCAGCGCGTTTGGACCGAAGGCCCAGAAATATTGCAAGTATGAGATTTTGCTTTTGGCCTGTTTGGGGGTGTCATGCTTCTTGGCGGGTGGGTTGCCGGGTCTTGGGGCATTCCTGGGAAGGTCTAATACCGGGTAGAAGTGGTTGGGACAAAATCCAGGCCGATTTTTTTTTGGGCTATTTCTGACATTTTGCTCTATGTAGCGTTTTCGGGGGCCTGTTTGGGGGGCTTCCTGGTGTTTGCGGGTGAGTTTCGTGGTCTGGGAGCACTGCTGGGACACTCTAATCTTGATTGCATTTGCTTTTCAGGAAATCCGTCGTGCCAACCCCGACTTATGGCCTAGCTACGCAGCGCGTTTGGACCGAAGGCCCAGAAATATTGCAAGTATGAGATTTTGCTTTTGGCCTGTTTGGGGGTGTTATGCTTCTTGGCGGGTGGGTTGCCGGGTCTTGGGGCATTCCTGGGAAGGTCTAATACCGGGTAGAAGTGGTTGGGACAAAATCCAGGCCGATTTTTTTTTGGGCTATTTCTGACATTTTGCTCTATGTAGCGTTTTCGGGGGCCTGTTTGGGGGGCTTCCTGGTGTTTGTGGGTGAGTTTCGTGGTGTGGGAGCACTGCTGGCTATATATACTTTACTTTGCAAGAGGTTTGAAGCAAATCCATGGTGGCTGAGGGGACTTAGGGCCTAGCTGCAGAGCGCGCGCGGAGTGATTTGGGAAATTTGTGAAAAAGTGACTAAGTCCCCATTTTTGTACTTTTGCTCTTTGGCTGTTTGGGGGTCTTCTACTCGTTTTCTCCTGGGTTGACGGCTCTGGGGCCATTGCTGGGAAGCTCTAATACCGGATAAAAGTGTTTTGGACCAAATCCCAGGCGGAATTTTTTTTGTGTTTTTGATGACTTGCTTGCCTTTGAGGTGCTCTTAGGGGGGGTTCCGTCTGTTTGCGGGTGAGTTTCGTGGTCTGGGAGCACTGCTGGGACACTCTAATCTTGATTGCATTTGCTTTTCAGGAAATCCGTCGTGCCAACCCCGACTTATGGCCTAGCTACGCAGGGCGTTTGGACCGAAGGCCCAGAAATATTGCAAGTATGAGATTATGCTTTTGGCCTGTTTGGGGGTGTTATGCTTCTTGGCGGGTGGGTTGCCGGGTCTTGGGGCATTCCTGGGAAGGTCTAATACCGGGTAGAAGTGGTTGGGACAAAATCCAGGCCGATTTTTTTTTGGGCTATTTCTGACATTTTGCTCTATGTAGCGTTTTCGGGGGCCTGTTTGGGGGGCTTCCTGGTGTTTGTGGGTGAGTTTCGTGGTGTGGGAGCACTGCTGGCTATATATACTTTACTTTGCAAGAGGTTTGAAGCAAATCCATGGTGGCTGAGGGGACTTAGGGCCTAGCTGCAGAGCGCGCGCGGAGTGATTTGGGAAATTTGTGAAAAAGTGACTAAGTCCCCATTTTTGTACTTTTGCTCTTTGGCTGTTTGGGGGTCTTCTACTCGTTTTCTCCTGGGTTGACGGCTCTGGGGCCATTGCTGGGAAGCTCTAATACCGGATAAAAGTGTTTTGGACCAAATCCCAGGCGGAATTTTTTTTGTGTTTTTGATGACTTGCTTGCCTTTGAGGTGCTCTTAGGGGGGGTTCCGTCTGTTTGCGGGTGAGTTTCGTGGTCTGGGAGCACTGCTGGGACACTCTAATCTTGATTGCATTTGCTTTTCAGGAAATCCGTCGTGCCAACCCCGACTTATGGCCTAGCTACGCAGCGCGTTTGGACCGAAGGCCCAGAAATATTGCAAGTATGAGATTTTGCTTTTGGCCTGTTTGGGGGTGTTACGCTTCTTGGCGGGTGGGTTGCCGGGTCTTGGGGCATTCCTGGGAAGGTCTAATACCGGGTAGAAGTGGTTGGGACAAAATCCGCGCGGAAAAGCCTTTAGTTTTGGCACTTTTTGTAACTTAGGGTTCGTTAGGGTTAGCCCTAGCAGCAGGATTGCATGTGTTTCGGGGTGTTCTAGATTTTTCAAACTGAGTTCTGGGGTCTTAGAGCACTCGTGAGAATGTGTAATTTTGGTTGCAAGTCATTTGAAGAAAATCCATGGTGGGAAAGGGGGGATTTGGCATAGTTAAAGAAAGCCTTTGCCACTATTCTTAACTTAGGGTTCGTTAGGGTTAGCAGTATTTCTATTGCATGTGTTTGAGTGGGGGGGATTTCGAGTCTTGGAGCGATGCTGGCTATGGCTACTTTTGCTTGGTTGCTTGCAAGTGGTTTGAATGCAATCCACGGTGGGTAATGGGTAATTAGGGTACTTCGGCCTACTTTTACTTTCAAAGTAAGTTTTGTCACCAGTTTTCTGCTAGGCCTCGTTTTTTGAGATTTGATTGGGGGTCTTCTACATTTTTGCGACTGGCTTTAGTAAGGGTCTGGGTGGGAGCACTGCTAGGAAGATCTAATTTTGTTCTAAAACACAGTTTACAGTACACCTAGCTTGAGGGGCAAGATCCGATACATTAATTTGCCCATACTTATTTATCCTTCAAAAGGTGACTCAGAGTACGCACTTTCAAAAACATTGTACTGTCTACTAGGAAAAACAAATTGTGACTTTTTGCACTCCACAGCCTACATACCTTATATTTATTTATCAGTGGTGTTGTAATATTATATCACTTCCTGTTTTTCGTTGAATAATTACAGGCCGGGTTTCAGTCTCTGCAATGGGGAAAAAAGGATGGAGTCAGGCTTCACAGTAGCGAGCCACAATTCAGCATCAGGCAGGCAGTGGACAGGGTGTCTTCTGGTGACCAACATCGATGGACGAAGCGTCGGCTGCAATGGAGGAGTGCCGCTAATAGGAGGATTTTTTTTCTGCGGGCAACTTACTTACCACTTCCAACAGGACCACTACAACCACATAGATACAGTATCCCTTGCCTTTTTCTCTGACTGTGACTGCATTTCTTGGCTCTCTCTCTGCTTCTACATTGATCCCTTAACACATCACTTAGTCCACTCCACTATCACATCTGCACCACACATAGTCATTTGTAAGTGCTCCTACGTAATTCGCAAGTCGCAGCACGCCCCAGGCCGTAGAGGACTGGGATGGCCCCAATGATGAAGCATGTCACCAAGGGGCAACCCTGGTGAGTGAGGGGACACCTAGAAAAAAAGCAATTTCTCCTTTTCTATCTACTATACCTTCTGTCAGGTTACGCAGCCCCTAAGCGCCTACCGTACTATGAAACTACATTTCCCATGAGTAGGCGGGAGACTTGCAGACTATTTAGTGAGACTATATGAGAGTACCCTTGTATGTTAGGACAGCACTTCACTGATGCCTGTCTTGTCTTCTGTTACAGGTATCCTTTCCCTGCTGACCCTACCTTTACCCATCCCACATTTTTTATTTTAGTTTGTTATTTTTCTCCCCCGCCTAATGCCTCGAACACCCTGTGTTTACACTTCTGGGTGTTGGTGACATTTGGAGGTGGAACCATATTTGCATCGACTGGATCACGGGGAGTAAACCTGACACCTTCCAGACCAACCCCATTGAGTGTTGTTGTGAATGGATTTATAGTGACCAGCAAGGCTCTCAGGTATCTGGCTACAGAGACCTTATGTTGAATATAGTTATCAATATTTCCACCCACGCCCTGTACTGTCGCATTCTTTCTTCCACAGTTGTCGAAAGTACAAATTACTTTTAACTGACATGCATGCAGTTACAGTAGTGTATGCACTTTCAAAGATTGATGGATAGGTTTGTACCCAAAGATTTGTTTATGTTCACAATTGTTCGTCCATGCTGTGCTACTTTTTCTTGTCTCCCAAAACCTTTCCCAAAAACCCCCGTACCCATCCATTTTTCAAACCCTAACCCTCTTCCCCCGGGCTGTGTGGTTTTGATTGATGTGTGACTAAATTACAGCAATAAATCCACACACTTGCTGGGGAGGATAAGGTGATAGCAACAGGCTGGTGAAGAAATCCGAGGATATATTCTTACTCTGCTTGACAAAGACCCATGGCTAATGTCAAAGAACTTCAACCGAATTAGTTATACTTTAACATTTGTTAGGCTACAACGTGGCACTGTTCTAGTGTACTTCTGTCACCTGCTATATTCTGTATTGTACCTTTGTATTGCTCAGGAGGACAAACCAGATTTCATTTTCTTTTTTTCATAGGCAAGCAACTGCCACTGTGTCACACCACTAGTACCACCGCTATGAGGAAATTTTATCCGCCCAGGATTGCCAACCTTATTTGCTGTTTCCCGTGGAGCCAGCCCTGGGCCTAGCCCTACTTGCAAACAGAAATTACAGGTAAGATAGGCGTTTGGTTGGAGGTAGTATAATGGAGTATTAGGAGAGACGAGAGATTTGATTGACGGTAGTACTACTAAAGTCCTAGGACTATTCAGGAAAACAAACTTACTGTTATGTTAAACCCCCACCCACCAGACTCAAAAGCAGTAAAAAACAGGTATGGTCAGATAAAGTTTCAAAAAGTATATTTTTATAGCCCTAACAAAAGAATCTCCCGCAAGACCCTCCCTAACCCCAACGATTGTCCTTCAAAAGTCCCCAAAAATCACAACTCCCAATTCCCACCCCCCAAAAGTCTCTAAAAAAGGGGCAAGGGACACTATGGCAGGGTGCTGTTGGAATTAGCAGCCAGGGCATCATGCTCCTTGCGGAGGGTGGCAAGTTCGAAGCGGAGGCCCTCCACCACGTTCTTATAATTATGGACCTCCTGCTCCAGGTAGGACAGTCTGAGGGATAAGCGGCGCCGGTGTGCCTTGCAAATCCTGTGAGGGGCAGCTGCTTTCTTTGCTGCTGGGCGGTGGCGTTTGGCTTTGGTAGCCCGGCTCCGTACCGCTGGAGCACTGCGCTGGCTGGCAGCCCGCACGGAGGAGGAGGCAGCTGTCCCAGTGGACGTTGTTGTTGTTCCAGACTGCGTCTCCTCCTCCTCCAGGGCCACCAGCCGCCGATATTCAGCAACAGTGGCATCCAGCCTCCGTTGCCGGGCCATTCGAGCCTGCTCCTTCCTCCTTGATGGTGTCTTGGATTTGGAAGGAGCAACTACATGAAAAAAGAAAGACATAGTCTGTAACCAATGCTCCTTAAGATTAACACAAAATGATTGAGCAGAAAGTTGTCACAGTACAAGTAGCAAATTGAAAGCACAGTGCATAACTATTGAGGACAGTATCTATGTAACCTCCGACTTCTTCATCCTTGCTCTAACATTAGTGGGAGTTTAAGGAACAAATTCTACGAGCACTATGGACTTCTATTACAGTCGACTATGACAGTACACCACTCTTATTCTTCTTCTTCTCTCTTGTTTAGGAAAATTGGTACGTTATCTTATGCAAGCCGGCATAATGCCAGCGCAGTGAACTTGCACCCGAGAAAAACAGACGCACACCATGGTGAGTGAGACAGACTTGCGTTACTGTACCGGTCCAGTACATGCAGGTGGTGAAGCTCTTACTTTTCTATTACGGGTGGCACTGAGAATACTCTGTTAAAAGGGCTACTGCTTAATTAATTTAGCTTTCACCCTACAGTGCAAATGAGTATTAGAAAAGGAAAATGAAGAAGCTAAATTATCTGATTATCTATCACTTCACATGGGATGTATTTGATGACATATGGGATGACTTTAGGTGCTTTGCTTATTATTGAGTGAACAGTGATACCCCCACACATGAATGACGTACTACTACTAAACTAAAGTTATTAAGGGAGGTAGGGAGTGCCCACCGTAATAACTGGATATATGCTGTGCTTGCAGTTGCAATACAAACTACTGCTACTATTCATGGTAGTCTTTGGACAACGTTACAACTTCTTTTCCTTGCCTTTCCTACACTGGAACGGACGTGCGGGTGCGGTGTTACATGCTCTTCAAAGTAACACTTAGTTCATCCAGTGACCGTCTACTCTCTCTAGATTCACATATGCTATCTAAGAGTCAGATAGTACCATGAATGATCCAGGCATCCATCCATTCAAAGTATATTGCACACATACAGTTTCTGTCTCACCCACCCAGGCTGTTCTCCTTCCACCCATCCTTGCTTCATCATTCACCCAGCCATGCACCATACCATTTTCTTACCTTCCCAGCCACCTCGGGGACCAAGCAAACACATATCATTCTTCTTTGCCAGTCATCATTACATTTCTCGTGCTTCCACACTTACTTACACCCTTCTTTCGCTTTTCGTTCATCCCATCCATCAAGTTCACCTCAGATCTGATTGGGATTCTTCTCGCCAAAAACTTCACAGCTAAGTCGAAGTACATTTAGAGGAGGCTACTACCTGCTTTTTTTATAATACACCCGTGCAGAAAGCACACTCTGCAGTCTTCAATCTCAATGACTAAGGAATGTATAGCTTACCTCTGCCCGCCACCACCGTGTGAACCCTCACAGGCATGTCCTTTTCCGGCACTTGCACCGCCTCCTCCCCAGAGTTGTCCTCCTCGTCCAATGCCACCACCTCCGCGCTGGCCCCGTCTCCAGATGTTCCACCTACAAAGTACATTTAATAATGTTAGAATACACCACTCACTACTATATAATATTTGGTCTAGGAGGAAGAAAGAAATGTGAAAAAAAGTGTACAATTTAATAATTTTTGACTGTGTACTCTAGAGTAAAAATGTCCCTTTTTCCAGGGAAGGCTGTTGTCTTGCTGCACTTTTTGGCACAACTGATGAATGTTTGCTTTTTACTTTTTAACACGCACCACTTTTTCTCCTAACAGACAGAACCTTGACTTCTAAGAACACGAGCAGGATCAAGTTCAAACCAGGTGAGAGCTCGGCTCGACCACAAGAAATGTGTCCAATTAATCGTCAGCACTAAGCACTTTTCCATTTTCAGTTACACGTTCACTTTTATGACAAACTTGAATTTAATAAATGTGTTTACTTTTAATAAAGCTTTTAAACTTAAATAGACTCTGTGGTTTTTGGTCCTCCAGACTAGAGTGGATGAGCTAAAGGTTTTCGAATTTTTGCAAGCATGAGTCCGTGCCTCTGCCATCGGTGACTTTTGGAGCTAAATGACTCTGCCACACTATCTAGTCAGTAAGGAGATTGGGGGTTCAACTACAAAGTCTGTTATCACTGAGGTATGTGGAAAGTCTAACAGTTACAGCACCTATTATAATTGATAAGCTAAGCGATGCATTATTTAGTGTCCATAGTTCTGTTTGTGCAGATTTGTCCCTGCAACAGTAGTAGAATGGATTGTCCTATCCAAACCAAAAGTAAAGTAGTATCTTATTATTTCTTGGTGGTGGTCATTCACCTTTTTATTGTTGGCAATGGTCAAAGCATAAACATTTAGAATACTTGAAAAGACATTATGGACAATCCCAGAGGACTACACTCAGTGCATAGAGCTATTGCTGACTAGAATGGGAGTCCAATGGAAATGCCAAATGTGCAATCTTAGTTAGCTACACAGACAGACTAATAAGAATAATCTAGTAATACCACACGGAGTCATAGGGATAAGAATTTAGATCCTGTCTACAAGAAGATCAAAGACGATTTAGAAAAAATCGAATGAGGAACGCTAGGAAAAAATAAGTACTCTATATTAAAATTAAAACTTACTGGGGCCAGCAAAGGAGCCCTCGACTGCCCGGTCCTGGCCTGCATCGACAACAGCACCCTCCTCCTCCTCCTCCTGTGTCCTCCTCTTGCCCCTGGGGGAAGCGATGTACAACATGAAAGAAAGAAAAACAGAAAACATGGATGATATTTATTTCTCAACCAAATCAAACATTTAAAAAAGAACTAACAAAGTAACAAAATATTTTTGCGAAATAGCAAATAGGGAACGACTCCACGGGATATATTATTGACCAATCTCATGTGGTCGACTACGTCATTACTTTAGTATTGCTTGATTTGCGGACCGTCGAATTGGAAACTACCCTATGTAACTCACTAAACAAAGTACTAAAAAGGTTTGCCTAGGATTGGCAGGCAGCAGTCCGCAGCACGCAAAGTGACAGCCAAAGTCCATCGTGATTGAAGATCAGCGACAACACTAAAGTTTCCTACTACATTCACCAGTCATTAAAATACTCAAACTATTAATCCACCACCACTATTTCTTCTTATCGCCATGTGTACAAAGGAAGGACTGGACTTGAGTCTGTAGGGGCTGATTTATAAGGCCCTTGCGGCTCTTTTGCTCCATTGTTGCGTGACTTTTGTGACGCAGCGACAGCACAAAAGAGGCGCAATGGTGCGGCGTATATTAACAACGTGACGCATCTGGGAGATGCATCACGTTGTAAAGCCCTGCGCCAATAGGGGTGTTCCGGCGCAAGGGAGGGCGTTCCTGCGCAGGAACGCATCCTAAAAGTGGCTGAGGGAAATCTACAAGATTTCAATCAGTCACTTTGAGGACAATGATGCGTGACTCAAACCCTGCGCCTGCTTGAAGCAGACGTACGGCTTGACGCAGCATTGGGGAGATAGGGCACCCCAGAGAATTGATGGAGCTGCACCATCGTTGCGACGCAACTCCAGCAATGCGCCACCTTTACGGCACAGATGCGTAACGCTTTGGTGACGTTTTGGGCCCATGGCGCGCCGCATTGTAATACGGCGCACCATGGGTGATGGTGGCGTGACGCACAATTACTGGCGCATCCCTGCAACTTTGCAGGGATGCGCCGGTAATTAAAAATCTGAACCTTAGTGTGTAGCATTGCGCAGTTCTTTCAACTACACTCATACATAATTTCACAGGCCAATGAAATGAACACAAAATCTAAAACAAATAAGCATAGTAGCAACACTACTGAGAAGGAGAGCAGTGTACCTGAAATGCACAGAAGATTTTGAAATAAAATGTACCTACAATGTAATGAGCAGCATTATTGCTCTTGGTAAAAAACAAAAATTTGCAATATAATAACACAGCAGGAGAAAACATAGTAGTAAAGACATAGCTACTACTACTCACCAAGCCCGGGGATCTCAAGGCCAAGGAGGTCGAGCAGATCTCGCTCACGGGTCAGGACATCCGTCCAGCGGTGGGTGGCCTGGTTGTAGGTGCGCCAGACCCGAGAGTGGTGGTAAATGGCCTGGCACACCTTCTCCCACCGCTTCCGGCGCTCCCGGGCCCCGTACCCGGCACTGATCTTGCCGCCTCCCATGATGGTCCTGGGGAGGCGGCGCTGAACATAAAAAATGAGTTGGGCCACCTCCTCCGGGGTAAAGATCTCCCGTGGCATCACTAGCTCCCCCCTCAAACGCCCGCACGGGAGCCGGACACGGGGTGCGGGACCCTTCCCCTTCTCGGGATGCTTCCCGGCTCCCTTCACCATGGTCTGGGCGGAAAGGAATAAAGAAAATAGAATAGGGAAGAGAAGAAAAGAAAAGAGTTTACAAAAGTAGTTTAAAATTAACCAAAAGTAGCAGTAAACACAAAAATATAGGGCTAGAAAAATAGAGGGATAGATAATAAGTAAAATAGATAAAAAAAAACTTCAAACAAGCAAAGGATGGCAGAGATTGACAGAGGATACAAAGACCATGCCCAGAACCATAGCAATGAATGAGAAACAAGATGGCCGCGCCCGTTCACGACCGCGCGGGTAAGTTCGCGCGAGATTTTCCTTGCGAACACGCGCGAGACTGTACTGGCAAACCGCGGACTTTGCGAGATTACACTTCGCGCCCGGAAACGGAAATACGTCAGGCAAACAAGATGGCTGCGCCCTTGAACGACCGCGAGGGTAACTTCGCGTCTTGCGCTACGAGCGGCTCGCAAAAACGCACAAAACCTTGCCAACTAACACGCCGCAAAAAAAACAAATTGCATATTCGCACGAATTTGCGGCTTCCGAATCCGATCTTGCGCGTGTTCGCACCCCGCGAACCCCGCGAAATTGCAGAAAAACGAGTTTTTCAAAAGTGAAAGCACTCGGCAGGGGCAAGAGTTCAAACTCATCATTAGTAACAATTCCCGGTAGTGCTTCCTGACTGGGGCCCCTCCAGAATTCAGTTGCTAGTTGCAACAATTGTATGACCCTGCTCTGACCCTCACAGCAGGCTCATACAATAGCTACAAGTAGGCCACAAAGAAGGTCCTGGGGAAAAAAAATGCACTGCAACAGAAAGCAAAATTACAGATAAGGAAGCAGGTGCCAGACTGGAATTTTAAAACAGTGACACATTAATAAACTAACCCCAAATTAATTCATCTGAGTTGAAGCAGGGATGGTGTGCTTGCTTTTCCCCCCCATAATCTACAGTAATGATGAACCAGAGGGTGGCATTGATGTAACAGAGGGTTGCAGTGGTGAAACAGAGGGTGCTGGGAACCTGTGATGATGAACCAGACGTAGAAACAACATAATTCGCGACCGTTGCGCGACGAAATGTAAGTTCGCAATTGCGAACTGGTACGAAACCCTCGCGAACTGGCAGAAATCCTTGCGAACACAAAAAAAAAAAAAATCCGCAAATTCGCAAGAATTCGCGGATTTTGCGGATTGCGAGTTCGCAAATCCGCAAATTCGCGAACGCGAGATCCGCAAAATTCGCCCATGCTTAATAAGATGCTAGTCAAACATAACTAACGTGCTTGCCGTTTTTACGGTGACAAATAATACTTTTATTTTTGTTACATCTTTGGTGTAAATCAGTCATGTTTCCGTTAGAGTTAACACGGCATGACCTCGCTTTAAAACGTCCGTCCCATTAGCCAGTTCTGCTTGGAGGGTACGCCATCGACGTTTTACGTTAGCGCATGACGCGCCAAACATGGGCATGCTTCCGAGCCAGGATTTCGTAAACGAAAAAGGTTTGATGACGTGACAGCCGACACTGTTTGATTGACTTTACACCTCATTTCTGTTGTCTGCCATCCATGTAAACAGTATGCACAGATAACAGTGCGGTACTCACACCTCGTGTCTTGGAAAAAAAAGACAGCTCGGTGCTGGTATGTGCTATTTTATTCGCATTACAGTAAGTGCTTTGCCAGCAGTAGGGTTCTGACTTTGCTAACAGGGTAGCGTTGTCACAAAGGGAACGTTCACAATGAAAGTGTGACTGGCGCAAACAAATCTGCGTGCCGAACTCAGCAGCTGTCACTTTCATCCGCCTGTCCTTTTTTGTTATTTCCTGCGCTGAGTGAAAATTGCGCGCCAGAAAGCCGAGCCTCAACTCACCCACACATCTTTGCTGCATTGGCTGCAATTAACTGCAGACTTGGACTGTCGCGAGGCTAGAATTAAAGAATGAATATCACGGCGTTAGCAATTTCTTTTCCTCCCGCTGAGCCTTAAGTGCAAGCTGAGACTGTCTCTATTATAACATATATAAATAAAGGGGAAAACCTCAGTGCGCTGCCGTCATTTTAGATGCGCAGCGCCCAGCGCTCAATCGGGTGATTTTGCTGCACTTACACCCTTGTAACAGCACCAATGCGCCCCAGCAGCAGTCCAGCTCATGCACCAGGATTTCCGCAACCAGTTTTGCAGTAAGGGGCCACCTTAGAATCGCCAACCCCTCACCCTCAAACCCTCACCCTCACTCACCCACCCTCAACCCCTCACCCTCACTCACTCACCCTCAACCCCTCACTCTCACTCACTCACCCTCACTCACCCTCAACCCCTCCCCCTCGACCCCTCCCCCTCAACCCCTCACTCACCCTCAACCCCTCACTCACCCTCAACCCCTCAACCCCTCACCCTCAACCCCTCACCCACCCTCAACCCCTCCCCCTCAACCCCTCACCCTCACTCACCCTCAACCCCTCACCCTCACTCACCCTCAACCCCTCACCCTCAACCCCTCACCCTCAACCCCTCACCCTCAACCCCTCACCCTCAACCCCTCACCCTCACTCACTCACCCTCAACCCCTCACTCACCCTCACTCACCCTCACTCTCACTCACCCTCACTCACCCTTACTCACCCTCACTCACCCTCCCTCACTCACCCTCACTCACCCTCACTCACCCTCACTCACCCTCACTCACCCTCAACCCCTCACTCACCCTCACTCATCCTCACTCACCCTCAACCCCTCACCCTCACCCTCACCCACCCTCAACCCCTCACCCTAACTCACACTCACCCTCACTCACCCTCACCCTCACTCACCCTCACTCTCACTCACCCTCAACCCCTCACTCACCCTCAACCCCTCACTCACCCTCACTCACCCTCACTCACCCTCACCCACCCTCACCCTCACTCACCCTCAACCCCTCACCCTCACACAGTGCAATAGGTCTCGGAGCATTTGAGTTAGAGCTTTTAGAATTGTTTATGGCTTTTTTTATTTGTAATTCTTTAGCATTGGCTACAGGAAACAAAAATGCTAAAGATTTACAAAAAAAACCCCATAAACAATTCTAAAAGCACTAACTCTAATGCTGCGAGACCTATTGCATTTCCAATGCTTGTTTCAGAATATATACAGCGACAGGGTTTGCCCTACTCCTCCTCCTACATCTGAGCAAAAGATATACACAGAAAAGATGCAGAGGAATCAATGCAGCTCAAATGTCAATAGGACACAGCTGAATAAGATCCTACTCTTAGGTACTTAGTCCCTTCGTATTGACATTTATGGAATTATTACACATACCACCTCTGATTCCAAAGAGAACAATTTATAAATTATTTTGAATGTCCTCCTATTCTAACTAGACTTCTATACGAAGGGACTATCTACCAAGAGTAGGATCAAATTCTTCTATGTCCTATTGAAGTTTGTGCTGTATTGATTTCTCCACATCTTTTCTGTGTTTACTCAGATTAGAGTTTTTTCAAGCCTGTTTCCACACATTTGATTAATCCTAGTAGTCGCGGTGTGCATGCTGTTTTCTAAGTGGCATTGAACAGTCTTTAGAATTGTGATATCTTTACCCTAAATTCTCTCACTATATGTTGGCTCTCCATTTAGAAGAACATCATACACACAGTAACAACTAGGAGTGTTTGAGTGTGAAAAGTAACTCAACCACTTGAGCATTCAAAAAGGGTTATTACTGGACTACCACACGGAACACGGCTGTATGCTAGTTGGTACATAAACATACCATTAAAGAACCATGTATACAAGACCCATCTGTACTTGTATCCTATGCTATGATTACCTAAAATATCTTGTACATTGACACTCTGGGTCAAAACCAAATGGAATGCCCAAAGCACCCAAGACCTGTGCAATACACACACCTGCTATCAATTGGGTAGCACGAAATGTACATGAACATAGACCCTCACTTCTAGGAATTTTGGTGTTCGAACCACTCACAGAGCTGATTGCCCCAATTGTGGCCAATATGCTTGGCACACTCTCTGTACTCCCCAGGGGTGTAGCTTCAATGGGGGGTTTGGTGTGTGACACCTTCCAAATAAATGCATTATTGGCTTGGTAGTTCAGTCTGGGTGCCCTGACTCGCATCTGCTAAGTCTGTGTCGCTTTTTCTGGCCATGAGCCACGAATGAAAGACAAAACAGTGACCTTTGATGTAAACGGAAGAGAGAGAGATGGAGATACCTATCTAGTGGCTGAATCTCAAAATGTGAAGCCAGAAAACCTGAAATCAATACTGACTTCCCTGCTTGTCCAAATTGTGTGATCTTAGCCAATTATTTTATTTCACAGAGCCTCATTTTTCTTTATTATCACATATGAGCTCACTTTTAAATACTTGAGTTTAGGATGTGCGCTGTACAAGCACATCTTATATTTGATTTAATATAGTGTAATATTGCTCCAACTATATATAAGACTCCAGGGCAGTGCTGCCTAAACATTTTAAGAACCACAACACACTTCTTAGAACAATAAGTTTACACGACCCTCCAAGCTTTACTGGACACGAGGCAGGCGATTTATTAAAGAAGTTAAAGCATCATGTGCTAGCGAGCTCTCGTTTACAGACAGCACATTTTCAATTGAAATGGATACCAAATTTGCACAAGCATACAGTTTTACTGCTAAAACTATGCTGCACACAAATGATGTGTTGAATTCGGGTTTCAGTAAATATTTATCATTTGTGCGTAACCAAGTAAGTTATCTTGATTTAATCCTATTAAAATCTTTGTTTCCATCACATTTCAGGATTACAAAAACGTGCTTCATTTTTGTTTTGCTTTCATAACTGCTGAATGTGAACAGTTCATTTAGAGGTATTTACATTTTGTTGTATATTACAAAAATAACCTCCTACAGCCTTTCCTTTTAACATTCCCTGTACCCAGCAAGATTGTCACAAAACTCACTTTAATTTTCTTTCTCTGACTGCAAAGTGAGAGGAGTTTGTAAACACCAATTCCTGTGTTAAAATATAAGCAGCAATTTGTCAGAAGAATAGCCTAACATTTTTCCTCTGTTCTTGAAGTGTAGCAAATGAGACAAGATAAATACAGAATTTCAAGGCATCTTTATTTGTTGCTTGGACTTTTAGGCCCCCTAAAATCGACTCGTGGCCCACTCGTTCGTTGTTACCCACAGTTTGGGAAACACCGATTTAGGCCTGACTGACTTGTCTCTTAGTTCACTAATGGCATTATTATTGTGGGCAAGAAAGAACGTTTCTAAAAACTTTCACTTTTAATAAATGTCTTTCTGTGAGGTGAAATAATCTGATGTATTAAAGCGAAACACTTAAACATTATAAAGAAATAAAAAATGTTGACTTTTCAATAGATTGTATCATATTTTTACATTATGTATGTTGCATGACACGCATGCCAAACGTTTTCATTGCTCGGCTCGTGCATGGACTTTTAGAGCCACGCTAGACCCATGGCTTAGCTCTGGCTTGGTCCATCCTATTGTTTAGCCTGCATGTCTTCCTCTGTTTGTGACTCTGGCTTCGTAGATGGTGCTGTCAGTCACTTGATAAAATGACTGTAAAAGACGAGGACTTGAAACAAGAAGCCCTGCCCGCATGCACCTTTTTGGCAACTCTACCTTCAAGATTCTTTGTAGTCGAGACGAGGAATGGAGCATGCAGTGAAAATATATTTAAAATGACTGGTCCCAGGGCAGGGACTCTAGGCCGTTTTGTTGTATGTGACGGTAGTAATGAGTTCCAAGGGTGATCTACCAGACCCAGGTGGATGGGTTTATAGGGGGTGTTTGGGGTATGACACTCCTCAAATACATTCTAAGATTGGTAGTTGGGTCTGGGGTGAAGTCAAGTATGTATGTGTCACTTTTTCCTGTGGTTCTCAATTCATTAAGATGTTTTAACGTATTCATTTTTTGGATCGTGCTCTTAAATATATAGCGTGATAGGTTCACTAAAAAAGCAGTAAATCTAAATCTACAGAGGTACTCCTTAAATGGGTATGAATGTACTATTTTTGGGAATTCATAAACCATGGCCATACAGTGGTGTAGCTAGACCGTAGAACGCCCGGGTGGTCTCTGTGTTGGTCACCTGCGGTGGCCACATTGAAGAGAGGGGGGCTGTGGCTGGCGAATCCACGGATTGCTGCCCTGCGACGGCTGCACTGAAGAGTGGGAGGGGAGGGGTGCTGGCGATTGCCGCCCGAGTTGGCAGCTAAGAGCTGGGGGAGGCTGCCGACCCCAAAACCTGTGCTGCCTGGGGCCGACCGCCGCCCCGCCCTTGCTTTGCCACTGTAGCCATAGTAGGCTTGGAAAGCTGTGCCAGTCTTAAGTTTCCAGGCATGATACTGGAAATCAAACACACAAAAGATGATGAGATGAATGTTTGTGAATAGTCTAACCAGTGGCAAACAATTGGGGTTGCATTCCTACCCATTGTTTTTGCCCATTGTGCCACTCTAGAAAGAGGCCCACTAATGCAAATCAGTATTGACCCTGTTCTTCATGGAAACAGTACATCACAAACCTTAGTCACCTTACTCCTACAATCCACTGCTTTTTAGTTGGGAAACTTGAGATTCACACACCCCTCATCTCACTGACCTACGCCCCTGGTTCTCCCAGGTTCTCTGCGCCATGACACGTGTCAGTTCCAAGTGTGCAGAGCGTGGTGGAGAGCACTTAAGTCATTCACTGAAATCTTTAGGGTTGCAAGCAGATCAGAGAGCATCAATCCAACTATAAAGTCATGCACTCTAGAGACATTTCTGAAGAAATCTAACAAAATAAATATTTCAATACTTCAGGGACTGCCAGTATGTAGGAACGTGTTTTATCTGCATATTTGCATGCTCCTTGGACAATTGTCTATGCTTGGTAGAAAAACTGGGTGCGCAACTGAAAAATAATTGTGCCGCATGGGAATTGGTACACATGTGATACATTGTGCCTCGGTGGAAAACAGTTTTATAAATCAGGTTTCAGGAAAAAATAACACTTTCTTCAGAGTCCAGAGTTGCAAAGGCACATGATTAGCTGCCTAATTTGTTTTCATTTTGAAAGCTTCACACTTTGATAAGCTCGCAAATTTAGAAAAATTAGTGGCAAAGCCAATAGGTCGGCCCTTGTTGACTCCTGACCGTTTGCCTTTACCAATGCTTATTTTGTTTGAGGTTTTCTTTTCTTTTCTATGAAACCACATATTTTATGAAGACAGGCATTGTGTAGAAGCCAAAACACATAGAATGCATTGCACTTGTGGTTCCTGGCACTGAAGGGGATTACTTATTGTGCTTATGTGCTCATTGTGCAAGAGCCGAACGATGTCACGGACAGAGAGCTGACCCCGTGCCCATAATGTATGCTGTGGAGAGCAGAAGCAAAATGTAAGTGACACTACAGCAGACTAGAGGATGATGAGGGCTTTCTGAAATCTTCTGCAAAGAAGTATTTGTAGTATATATAATTGAAAACCAAAGGTCCTGGCTAACGCCATCTCTAAAAGATGAGGCTATTTTAGTGGGAGTCTTTCCCAATGCTGATTAGGGCAAGGGGTAGTTTGGCACTGCTTTGCAGCCATTCCCCTGCCCTGCTCTGAGCTCCCTTCCTTCCCATTGATTAAGTCCCAAACCACTGCCTGCCCCACCAGCCTCCGCCTTCAAAAGGCTTTGCAGCCTGCGGGGGGGCATCCTAATGTGTCCCCATCACCTGATAACATCATCACGCCCACTGGTGCACACCACCCACACTAGACAATTCCCCACGACAGTCCTATCCCACACTAGATCATCCCCTACAGTTACTCCTTGCATCCCTTCCCTGGTGACCTCAGGAGGGCAGCAGGCAGGACCATCTCCTACTTTAAGATGTCCCTCTAGCGGTCCACCCTGGATCACTAAAGCATCAAAGGGGAGTTTCTTCAATGCCTTCGAGACTTGGGGCAAGTCTGCCCTCTTTAGCCACCATTGCCAAGGCTTAATTTAATTTAAGACACACCATGGTTCCAGTGCAACTGAACTTCTTATCAGATTTTGTATACCATAAATTAAAATATCCTAAAATAAGCTGGCTGAAGGTACCAGAATGTTGCCATCATATGCCATGACACTGCTGCTACATATCTTGAAGTAACTTAAAATTATTCCAGGGCACTACTAATACCACCAGAGTGCTAAAAAGAAATCCATTGTATAGCCACAACCACCCGGGCTCTTTTCAAATATTGCAAGTTGCTGTCAAAAATGATCTTGTGGATATTATAGAACGTATATTAGTTTCACAACGCTGCCTAAAAATACCAAGGTGATGTCAATAATATTAAAATTCTTTTCAGTGGAGGAAGAGCCAAGCAGGCATTCGAAATGGCCGCATAGTCGATCGGCTCTGCGAGCCCTTTCGCGCCACACGTATATCCTGGCGTTTATCCTGAGTCACGAAGGCGTACTTTAATAGGAGAAGGAGAACGAGCACTTACCGTCTGCTCCTGAGGCTCCTGCGTGTGGCGGTCCCTGAGAACTGGCCCCCGACTGCTCTGCGGCCCACGTGGTGAGGAGACCGGGGCGTTGACCTGGACGTGCATCCGGCCGCGGCTGCGACAGCAATGGCCGTTGGTAGCGGTGAGGAGCCGGCCGGAGGGTGCCGTTGACTTGAAGGGCCGCTGATGGCGGTTGAGGCCCGGTCCACTTGGCGGTGACCCTAGAGAGGCAGTGTGGCGAGACAGGATCAGAGGGGGCGCATGACTCCTGCCCCTTCCCCAAACTTTTTTAGCCCGGGCATAACCAAGGATTGCCCCGATATAGGCGGGCGACTCCCAGGGTGCGGCGGGATTTTAGCCTTTTGGTGACTTTCCTTCGGGGAGCCCGCCTCACAGTTTTGAGCCCCGGTGGTACATCTCGTGACACCCCGCACTGGGGCCTGGTCCCTGAGTTAGGTGAAGAGGGACGGGGCCAAATTGACTATGAAGGCGACTGGTGCCCTCCTCTACGGTCCATGTCCACGTCGGACGGCTGTCGCACGAGTGGGGCCGAGATGCTTGCAACGTACGCAGGAGCTCACATCCAAGGACGTATTGGCTGCCCTAACGGTTCTGCACGAGACCCTGATTTATCATGCCCGGGACCTGGGTAGAAGAATGGCCGCCATTGTTGTCTCGCCGTCTCTAGCGGCCATGGTCCGATCCCGAGGGACAGCCGACGAATCTGCAGCTGAGTCCGCGGAGGGAGTCCCGGCCCTGCCTAGGTACCAAGAGCCACTGAAAGACCCGGCTCCCGTGCCCGCTTGGGCCGACATGGTTACACGTGTGGATGTCTCTTCGGGACACATGTTCAACGGGCGGCTGGGGAAAAAACGCTATTTTCCTTATTGGACTGCCCCAGCTATGTTGTGGTGCTTGCTGGACTGTGTGACTCTCATTTCCTGGATGGTACTGCTGTGTGTGAACTCTGGGAAGTTTTCGGAGTCAGCGTCGATATTACCGGATCTCCGCTGTCGATACTTGGATGGGTTTGGATGGCTGTACTTTCCTAGGACTACGCCCTGACATGACCCGCCCAGATTCTTTGGACCCCTCGGGCTGTTTTGTCAACCGGTTGACGAGTGGACTTCTGGCGGTACCATTGCCAGACAGGGTCAGGGATGATGTGGTCCGCAGTCTATTGGTTTTATTGTTAACAGACGGTGCTGTGGGTATGTTTGATCGGGATTTATCGCTGTCATGGCCGGGACTTGATCTTCTTCTGTACTGTGCTACTTCATTTCTGAGAATTCCCCAGGTGTAGGGGTGATGGGCGGGGTCGGGCGGCAAGACATAGGGCCCTCCTCCGCTTATTCTTATTCTTTTTCTCATCTTCTTCTTTCTATATTTCGGGTCTCCATTAGGGCGACAGGCACGCTGCTGGGGGGTAGGCCATGGCCTTCTGCGGGTGTGCAGGGTGGGGGGTTGGGGAATGGGTGTTCGTTCGGTATTTGTTTCTATGGCCCTTTAGTCTTTCCTCTCTTTTTAGTGTCGTCGACGTTCGTGGTCTCTGCAATATGTTTAGTTTCGAGGGGTGGGGTTTAGACTCGCTACGTGCTGGGGTTGTGTCTGCATTTCTCCTGCTTTGTGTATCTTTCCCCCGATAATTCCTTCATGGCTGTACTATTTGTAGATATCCTGATTCGCGCGCAGTATTGTAGGACTATGTATGACTGGGCGACACCCTTTAGTTCCTTATTTGAAAATGAACCTCTCAAATCCTGATTTCAAGTCTGTGCACCTGATTACAAGATCTGTTCTGGTATTTTACGACCCCGGTTTTTCGAAATGCTATGACCTTGTATATTGATTGCTGTACTCTTGCTTAACTTAGCGGCCAGCCGGGATGGTTGTAGGCCCATACTTGTAATTGCTTATACTACTAATAAAGGTTCAATAAAAAAATAAAAAATAAAAAATCTTTTCAGTGTGCTATGGTGATGCTCTGTATCTGAGGATGCTACCCAATGTACGCGGGGTATCGGTTAGTGGGCTAGGATGCTCGTTCTACAAGGGGGGTGGTGCTAGTGGTTACGAGCGATTCTGCAGCTGTTGTGTTTTCCGCATAATTCTACATTTGCCGCATTTGTCACATAGTACATCACCTGCAGCGTAATCTGCTGATTTTTTTTAACAAAATGTTGTTCCTAGAGTAAGAGGATCAAAAGTTACTAAAAATGCAGTGACACGTGTTGCCCTGAAGTGGAATGCCCCTTGCAAAGGTTAAGGTCACCATTCAGTTGCTTATTGCTATATTTCTGAGTTCATTTGGTACTAATGAGGTGAAATATTTGCCCAGTCTTTGTTAATGTGTAAAAATGGCAAAATATTGAACTAATTGTGTCACAAAATGTGCTGCATTAAGCCACACAATTTGCCTTTTCTTGCTGGACGCTATGTGCATATGTAAAGCGCACATTTACCTGCGAGGGTATCCTGATAATTTTGTGAATCCTGCTGTATAATTCCAGTGGCTCTGATTATGAGATAAGCAGCCAGATTCATCATTGTAAAATCGGCTCGCAAAGGGCCAGATTCTGAGAATCTGGCCCTTTGCAAGAGCAATTTTTGCATTTGGGATTCATCAAACCAAATGCAAAAATCGCAAATTGCGAAATCGCTAAATTGCGAGGAATTGCATTTAAGGAATCTCTATTTGAGATTCCTTAAATGCAATTCATGAACCATTTTTGAATTGCGAAATCGCTATTTTTGGCCGCTATTTACCGCGAACTTTGACTTCGTGGTAAATAGCGAAAACTTAGAAAAATGCACTTTAGTGCATTTTTCTAAGTTGTATTTTACACACACACATGTCCTTTGGACATGTGTGTGCGCAACATCAGTCTACATTTACATTTCAGGGGTGCTACAGGGTGTCCTTTGGACACCCCTGGCACACTTGAAATCGCATCCTTATTTGCGATTAGCAATTTGCTAATCGCAAATAAGGAAGCTGTAGAAATCGCAAATAATATTGCGATTTCTACATGAATCCCGTTTTGCAAGTCATTAATAGCGATTCCTTAATAATCGCTATTAAGGACTCGCAAATCGGGACATTGATGAATCTGGCTGCAGGTTTCTTAAGGGCAGCCCAAGGGGTGAAAGGCGGAGATTCGTTTTCACAAAAAGTATAGACAGAGCATTGGGTAATTTCCAAGAAAGAGTGGTGAGGGCAGCGCAGTGACAGTACAAGCCCCAGGGAGTGTGTGGTGTCACATCAGCCAGGCATGGGAAGCAGCTACCCACAGGATAAGCTATTCCATTCAGGGTCCCTTGCTAGACCCAGCTAGGATTTGGCCAGAGTTCTAACTACTTCTTCCCTCCAGACTGCTTTGCTGCAGCCCAATGTGGAATCTTCGGGCCCGATTCACAGAACAAATTTAAGACAAAATCCTAAACTTACTACTTTTGGTATTCACAGAAGTTAGGATTTTGTCTTAAGTCTGTCTTAAGACAGACTTAAGACAGACTTAAGTTAGGAATGTGTCTGAAGTCTGTCTTAAGACAAACTTAAGACAAAATCCTAACTTCTGTGAATACCAAAAGTAGTAAGTTTAGGATTTTGTCTTAAGTTCGTTCTGTGAATCGGGCCCTTCGTCATTGCAAGCATGTCCTTTTAGTCTGGCATCCAAGTTGCTTAACGTGGGGTGTCCCAAACCCTCAGCCTACATATTGTGAATCTGAAGATTTGTACGTGGGGTGCTTATTGATTGGTTTTAGCCCCTAGAAGAATAACTTGTTAATAATTGAATAAACAAGGAGCACGCCGTTGCATATCCATCACCCGTCTCTATGTACTTTTGCTGTGGGATTTCGAGTCCTGGTACAGACGTCAACAAGCCTAGTAGTAACCGTGTTAGTCACAGCCGAGTTCTGCCCGTTTATCTGGAGTGTGAAAGGGCGCAGGCCTGCTCTGGGACCGGAAGTGTCTGGCGGTGCTGTGAAACTCGGGTCAAAAAGAGGTAAAACAAAGCCGGGCCTCATCCAGGACGGACGTGCAGCCTGGGCTGTCTGAATATTTGTGGTTGATGACTTGGGTCGGGGTTTGGAAATGCGTGGTTTGCTCAGGTGCCGGCGGAGGCAAGAACAGACGCATCCAAGCAGGTTCTCACCGACAGACACAGTGAGCCGTGACCCGCGGAGCCTCCTTCAGGGGGTACAGAGAGCCCGTCCACGGACCACTGAATTCGTGGGCGCATGAGGGTAGGTGGGTGTGAAGAGCGTGGCTCTGAACGGGAGAAGGCCCAGTGATTCATATGGCAACATGTGCCCGCCAGAGATGCTGCTGAATGAGTAAAAAGACAGAAAAAAGCCAAGAATGGGTACTGGCGACATAAGTAGTATCCTTGGACCTTTTTATTTACTTATTTTAAACAGCACTCGAGTCGAAGTACCACGTGGGTGGACGGCGTCCCCCCACTTATTTTTTTTATGTTCAAAGTGATTTTATTGGAGTATTTTGTAAACAGAAGAAATAAACAAGTACAATACAAAAAGAATAAATCTTACATGCGTAAATGATGAAATTATGAGCATGAAATGCAGTAAGCCAAAAATGAAGAGGAAGGGAGGAAAGGGTCCCCCCACTTATTTTACCGGGAGCTCGATAACTATAAACTGCAACTGAGTGCAAGCTACCTTTCGTGATGTCACTTCCTGTCGTGACGTCAGCTTCCCCCCACTTCTATTTTTAGGACTTGTGCCCTGCTTATTTACCTATAAAAGCACCTCTGCCATGAGTAAAAGTCATGAGTGGAAGTGGCTGTACAGAGTCACCCCCAGTGGGGGCTCCTCAAGGGAGTGCTTTGTGGCGGCGGGGAGGGGGAGGGCCAGGGTTTGGGGGGGGGGGGCGGGGTAGTACACTCCGCATACGGCCGAACAGAGTTAAGTAAGTAAATAAATAAATAACTAAAACGAGTTACATTGCGCGCAATGTAATTTGTTTTATTTATTTACTTACTTAACTCTGGTAGGCCGTATGCCAGAGTTTACCACCCCCCACCCTGACCCTCCCCTGCCCACCGCCCCACAGCACTCCCTCAAGGAGCCACCACTGGTTACCCCACTGTTTTTAGAAAGGGGACTCGCTCCCCTTAGCTGGAACCTGAGAGGTGTGACCTTGTGCTTCAGCACCGCAGCTGATTGCATTTGTAAACACCTTAAGAGTGCAACCAGACTCAGGGATGTTTGTAAACCTCCATCTCACTTGCAGCATCCCCATTATTTGTGAGGATGGTTCTGTAGGGATGTTTTCATCTCTTAGCTAAGGAACATAGAACTTGGCACAATTTTTTAATTGAACTGGAAATGTTAGATAAAGCCCACCCGAAAACAACACTGGGTGTGGGCTTCCCACAGTAATGCCAAGCCACTTGTTAACTAAACAACTAAACAAGTGCCAATACTGTTATCTCTAATTAACAAAACTGGAATTCTCCTCAAAAGGAATGGAACTTAATGTGAGTACAAGACTTAGGAATCAGTCTGAATGAATCCGATTCATGTGGAGAATTCCAGTTTTGTTAAGTAGAGATAACAGTATTGGCACTTGTTTAGTTGTTTAGATAAAGATCACCAGCATTTTATTACGGCTTGGGATTTTACCTTTAAAATGAGCAGCACCTGCTCCGTGGGCGGCTCCTGCCGCTAGTGCCCCTGGGAAAGGTAGTCTTCTCCGCTCGGCAGCCGGAAGAGGCAAAGTGCTGCGGCGGGAGAGCTATGTGCAGTGTACAGGTCCTGGTCCGATAAGCAGTATCCCCGAGTCCCAAAGAAATGAGCAGCGCCCGCTCCCCTGGAGCAGGTCGCGTTTTTACAGCGCCTCCGCCGCGGGAAGTATCGTGGGCGGATCCTGCCGCTAGTGCCCCTGGGAAAGGTAGTCTTCTCCGCTCGGCGGCCGCAAGAGGCAAAGTGCTGCGGCGGGAGAGCTATGTGCAGTGTACAGGTCCTGGTCCGATCAGCAGTATCCCCGAGTCCCAAAGAAATGAGCAGCGCATTCACTTCCAAATTGAACATCACTGAAAACACCACCAGTATCTGTGATTTATGTGACAGAAGAGTGCAAGACTTACAGCATGTACTGTTTGAATGCCAAAATCCGACACTAGTCAAGGCCAGACACCGGGATTTAAACCCTATCCGAACTAGATATAATATAACTACAGTTCGATGCCTTATCTCGCTTTTCAATCGCTGCTTGATGAATTTATATGTCATAACCTGATTTCCTTTCTAAAGAGCTTTTGAATTTTGTTTTGAAATTATTATCCTATTAATGTTTTCTAACAAATGTATTTTCAAAAAAAATGTTGTCCTCAGTAGAGGACTAAATCAAATTTAATAAAAATCACTAGCAGGAAACAAGCACACCTTAAGAGCAATTTTAATGCTTAAAAAATACACAGCACATTTTGTTTGTCTTCCAGAAGCAGTTTGAACATGTATTTTACAAGTTCCATGTATCTGTTTAATATTATTGTCACTTTCAGCCATTTCCAAGCTGTTAGACCATTGATATGTGGACAAAATCCATGTGATTTTGAAAAAGTAAAATCAAAATTGGTCTTTCCCTATTTCTTTGTGATCATGTTAATTTGCTGTTTCCGTAAAATCGGCCGTCAGTCTTTTATGTGAAGATTATTATACAGGCATGACAACAGTATTTGTGACATCACTTTCTGTGTCATCATTTGTGAATAGGATATAATGATTACTCCCCTCATTGATTTCCTTAGGACTTGTGCCCTGCCTCAGCCCTAACCTGTAGCCTCATCAGCTGTTCCATTACGGTGTGCCAAACACAGGCCTGTCAGTACACCTAAGCTCTAACGTGCACTTCTGCTTCTCTTCCAGTAGTGTGCTTTTCATTAGTGTGTCCTGAACACACACCCATACTAGTGCACCCCAGTCCTAACGTAGCATCATCTGCACCATGATCCTGCAGCCTTTCAATACACCTCTCTGTGGGCCCGATTCGCAGAACTAACTTAAGACAAAATCCTAAACGTACTACTTTTGGTATTCACAGAAGTTAGGATTTTGTCTTAAGTTTGTTTTAAGACAGACTTAAGACATAATCCTAACTTAAGTCTGTCTTAAGTCTGTTTTAAGACAAACTTAAGACAAAATCCTAACTTCTGTGAATACCAAAAGTAGTAAGTTTAGGATTTTATCTTATCTCCACACTTCAATGGTGCAGACGGAGTGAGATTAGATCCACCTCATTCTTGTTGAAGAATACATTGAAATGACAGTTGGGCAATGTTGCCTCGATATTGGTACTGGTTTGATCTGTACGGAACCAGCTTTGCCGCATTTGGTATGAAGAGGATTGGTACTGGTTCTTAAAGCATTACACCCCAGCACTGAATCATTTCGCTGGGATAGAACTGGTAGTCAGATGACTAGGTCCTGGAGAAACTCTAACAGTCACATGAGGTCAAAACGCTGACGAACCCTCCCTCTTGGTTGTTACGTGTAGTTTAACTGCAAGGGATTTCAAACTGACATAGTCAAACCCTGTTATGAATTTTATCAATCATTGCATACAACCATTGGGAATTGTACAGTTTCTTTTATCTGTGTTCTTTGTATATATAATCACCATTGGAGCACTGCACCATCTGCATTATGATCACTTATTTTGTTTATTCTTACACCTGATTGGAGTCAAAACATTACAAGGTGCAATCTATATCAGTGCTAAGTTTTGTTTTCTTTATAATAAATGTTGGTCCTATTAATAAGTTGAGTATCTCTGGGTTCCTTCTAAGACACATAAGAAGGTACCACTTTTGAATGAGTCCCATGGAACAATTGTTATATTAGTACTTTCAATACACCTCTTCGCTAACCTGCACTTTCTTCTACTTTCCAGTACAAAGCCACAGTGCACCATGCCAGTACCCCAGCCATAACCTGTAGGTTCTCAATTGTTCCAGTAATTTAAGGTCTACAGAACAGCACTTAACTCTAGTACCCACTTCCTGTTCAGTAAAGAAAACTATACCCAGCTCTAACATTACACCTTTACCATGAACTGCTGCACAAACTGGTATTCCTGAATGGGGACCCATATACATAGGTAGGGACAAGCTCCCCAGGCCCCACACTACTCTTCTGCCCTTTACTATCTCATCTAGAGGTACACACACTCAGCAGCAAAATCAAATCAGGCTCTCCAACTGACCCACTCAAATCTGACCAGTTTCAGAAATTTCAGGAATACCTTTTACCGGGCTGCAGTGAGCTGATTAACCTGTCATTGTCAACGGCAAAGGTACCTGCCCCATGGAAGCATGCAAAAGTCATTCCGCTGCTAAAAAAGCTCTCTTTGGATATATCTAAGCCAGAAAACTTTCTTCCTATTTACGTGCTCTCCTTCTTGGCTAAAGCTACTGAACCTTATGTAAACTCCATTCTGACCAAATACGTGGAGCCCAATGAAATTCTGGACTCTTCTCAGAATGGTTTTAGACATCACCACAGCACTGAATCCGCCCTGTTGGTGTTTACGGAACATTTGCGGGGCTCCGTAGATGAGGGAAACACCTCAGCCCTGATCCTACTCGACCTAAGCGCCGCATTTGATACAGTATAGCACGAGATCCTGCTGTGGCGCTTACAGGAGATAGGTATCGGCGGTAATGCATTAGTCTGGTTTTCGTCATTTCTTGCTGGAAGATCTTTTCAGGATATCGCTCCCCCGTACCCCTCTCAAGAGTACGCCGCACGTCATGGAGTGCCCCAAGGATCGACGCTGAGCCCTACTCTTTTTAATATTTATATACAACCCCTTGCGCTGATAGCGAAAGACAGTTGGCTATCTTTAGTATCCTATGCAGAGTGACACTCAGCTTGTAATCTCCTTCTCCAATAACTCTAACCAGAATCTGACCAAATTTCACGAGGACATGGTGGCCGTTGCAAACTGGATGTTGGCTAACTGTCTTCAGCTTAATGCCATCAAATCTGAAATTCTTCTTCTAGGAAGAGATACTCACATATGGGGTGAGCAGTGGTGGCCCTCCTTGCTTGGGTAAGCCCCCCTGCCCAAGAAGGCTGTAAAAAATCTGGGTGTCTAGGTCGACAATGCATTGTCCTATGCAGCGCAGATGAAAGCAGTTACAGGTGTCTGCTTTGGACTTCTATGAGGACTTAAACCTCTGATAGGGCTCTTCGACCCACAAACACGCCAGATCATTATCCAGTCCTCTATACTTTCAAGAATGGATTATTGCAACTCTTTGTATCTGGGCGCTAACACATCTGGAATCCAACAATTACAGAAGGTTCAAAATGCTGCAGTGGGGGCTCTTTTTGCAGTTCCCAAAGCTTGCTCAGTGTCAAAACTCATTCTCAAATTACACTGGCTCCCTGTGGACAAGAGAATCCACTTCAAGACTCTGTGCATTGCTCACAGAATCCTCACCTTCCAAGAGCCCACATCCTATCTAATTCACTATCTCTGTATGTCCCACGCCAGGAGTTGCGCTCTTCAGACCTTCACCTGGTGTGTGTTCCCCTAGTCAGAAGAGCAAGAGCTGGAGGGCGCTCATTCTGAGCGATGACGTCCGCCCTTTGGAAAGTTCTACCGGTGACCATCAGGAACATTCAGAATCACTGAGCCTTCATAAAGGCCCTGCATACCTGCCTCTTTCTGGCATAATTTCCCAGTCCTATCTCTTCTCCGCAATCTGTTTCTGGAACTAGGGCTGGGACGCCCCGTTGCTGGGACAGCCATGCGCTATACAAATCAACTAACATAACGTAACTTAAATAGGCAGGTATGCTTCAGTACTAGCCTGTAGCACTCCCCCTTAGTACCATCAAAATAGATCATAAAGATAACAAAGCTGATGTGGCTCCATATTGAACTGCAGTACACAGTTTTGAGACCAAACCACAGCTGTATCTCTGCCCCTCAATCCTATCCTACAGTTCCACTGTTATTCTAGTAAGAGAAGTTAATGTCCCAGCTTAGACAGGCTGCCTCTATGTTTGGCCGCAGTTCAGGCTGTTCTTATCGGAGCAGGACTACGGTTGATGTGCACAAGCCTGGTCCATGTCTTTGATGGCAAAGTGGGCAAACACGATGGACTAGAATGTGGCCCTGAGTAATTACCAGTGGCTGGCATTAAACAAAACATTCCACCCAATAATTTGTTTTCTCAATGTTTAACTGCAGCACCAGCACCCCAATTGCCTCATATTACTCCCATGGTATGACCCACACAAAGCTAGACCAATGTTTCTTCATCTTGTCCTGCTGGAAACTTCCCTCACTGCAGCACTGGAACCCTCCCTTACAGGTTATTCAGAGACAGTTCAATAATCTACATCTGCATTAACATGTTTACCCAGACAGAGCTCACCCATTGTGCTTGCACCTGAACTTTGGCATTCAGTTTTAATGCAATCTTTGTATTGACAAACACAGCTGTTCCCTTAGAACACTAACAGCAGTGTTTATGTAGTGCCAGTTGTTGCAGGTGGTGAGTAATGGCAGCCTTTTTCAGGGACCAGCACTTATTTTTCTCAACATTCTTTGACCTGGAGCAAGCGAGAGAAAGGCAGAATAGGTAGAAAGAAGGAGAAGGAGGAGAAAGATGGGAAAACATGGCAGAGGGAGAAAGCGGGGATGATAACGAGCCTGCGAGAATGAGATAAAGAGACAGGAAGTGTAGGGTAGTGGAAGAAAGAGGCATGAGGTGAAATGAAGAATATACACACTTTGTGTTCATTAATGCTGGAAGTGGGCTTCTAAAACAAATGTTGGCCCCAGGCCTCACTATTTACAAATTAAGCACTATTTCCTAACTTTATCACTGCATCCAGTTGTGAGTCACAGACCCTAGTCTGGTATTCCAGGAGTGAAGCCTACAGAAATCCCTGTGAAAGCATACCTTCTCTGACTTTAGCACCTCTTGCTACTCCCTTACTGTGGATCTCAAAAACTCCTCTGTCACCGTGGTCTTTCTCATTGTGGCTGGTTCTCTGCAGGCCAGGCCGATGTAGGTTAAAGTCTAAAACAACTGACTGCACAAAAACAGGTAGGCAGAAAATCCTTGACCGTAGAAGGATTAACAATATAAAACCAGCCCTGAAATTATTCCATTGGCTCCTGGTGGAAGCAAGAATAAAGTTATTTGCACCGTGTATATAGAGCCTACTCGAACAAGCACCTAGGACTCAAACACAAACTGGCACCACTTTTAAACCCATTAAGAACTTGTGCAAGGCAATGGCACACTTGGAACATGGAGCAGATAGAAGATAAAACACAGAAGAGCATCTATTGGACTGCGTAGCCACAGGCAGTGGCATGCCCTGAATCCAAGCTTGAAGGCAGAACCAAACTGCATGAAGGAAATGCGTGGAGAGTGAACTGGTCAGGCTCGCTTTCAAATTACATCTGCTCTTGACGGGGCTCTCAACTGACACATTTCAGAAAGTGATCCCCTATTCTCTCTTTTGTAGATTGCCAAAACTGATAGCACTCTGAGGTGGTCCAAATTTGGGATCAAATCTACAAGAGACAGGCTGCAAAATGTGGCTACTAATTGTGCAGTAGCGTTTGGCAACCTTCCACAGATGTTGCAAAGTGGCTCATGCACTAATACATATTTATCGTAAAATCTCCAGTTGCGGCAGTTCCAGAATGACCTGTCTAATGAATATCAATTAGGCAGTGTGTTACTTGGTCTCTAGAACCACTGCCTATTCCCACCGAGGTCCCCCAACACCATTCAAAAGGGATGCGCTTGGCCAGTGGCCACACATGATGTTGGCCACCGGTGGAGGTTTGAGTGCAGTGTCTGGCTGGAGGCCTTTCTCTATGGAAACCCCCTGTGGCAAATAACTGAAAGTAGTGTGGAGCTGATGTTGGCCCCCTGCAGAGGATGGGTGCAGGGCCCATTGGGACTCTTTCCCCTTTTGTGAATCACCACCACCCCCTTTAAGCTGTCTGTAACTGATCAATAGTTTGCAACCACAATTGCAAACCATTGATATATGCCATATAGAATTGCAGCTTGGTTTAGACATCCCTTCCTACTAGTAATTTGATATGGGTTGCTAAACCCATTTTGAGAGTTGGAAAAGCTTTTCCAACTCACAAAATGGGTTTCATACATATCTAAAAGCCCTTTTACGGTCCCAAACCTTTACTTATGCGGTCCGCAGACTTTGTAATTGCCAAATGGCTTTGTACATCTGACCCATAGTTATGTATTCAACTATGTCACTAAAAGCATGATTACAGATCTAAAGAGAGTCAGGGAAACCTGGCTCACACACCCGAGTTGACTTCACATCCGCTGCTGCTGTTGAGGACATACTGTGCTGGTGCTCCCAGAGCTCTGCTTGTTTTGGGTAGGTTGCCTTATCGCTGAAGCCTGCACCTGGCGCTGAGGGGGCATGCTGTACCTAGGTGTGCCGGAGATGCTTGGGTGCTGGAGAACTCCCCTGAGATAAGGATCACAAAGATTGCTTTTAAAAGATTAAGGTCCTCATTAATAGGGGTCTCTTAATTCCGATGGGATAGTAACAGCATTTACAAGCCCTATCGGAATTGCAAGTTTTTTTTACTTTACATGGAGATTTCGGTAGCTGCCAACCACCAAAATCTCTTTGTGAAAGTCTATGGAAAAATGAGGAATTATTGGGGGAATCACGAATTTATTTTTGTTTTTGAGTTTTATATAGCGCGAACTTGACCCGAAGGTATCAGAGCACTTTACATGAGCACCAGTTGCATTACAGGCGGACACATTCATTTTGTTAGGCATGGGGAGATTAAGCGATTTGCCCAGAATCACAGGATGTTGAGCGTCACTGCTGACTAGAACCCGGTTCCCCCTGGTAATTCCAGTGGCAGCTGCCACATGCAAAAAGTGGTGTGGCGGGGTGAGGGGGCATAGGAAGAGGAGCCCTGGGGTTTAATAATAATAAAAATTTAATAAAAGTTAAACTTACATGCTGCCGGTCACCTCCCACTTTGCGCCTCTGTGTTGATTGTGCCTTGTCCCAGAAGACACCAAGACTACATCGTAGACTTGCTGTCCAATCCCAGTGCTGCTCTCATGGTATGAAAGCAGCACTGGGATTGGCCTGAGCGCAGGGGCGTAACACAGGCCCCCGTAGCCCACGCGGTGCGGGGGGCCCGAAGCTCCAGGGGGCCCCCTCGGCACTGCACTCTGTCCGGAGAGCTCCTAATTGAGCCAGGAGGGGGGCCCTCTACATACTCTGCAGGGAGGCCCCCTCAATTATCGTTACGCCAGTGCCTGAGCGGGCTGAAAAGACGCTTACTCGGGCACAGGGAGTCTGGGGCTGTTTCTCTAACCTGGCTGCTCAATACAGCCAGGTTAGAGAAACCTAAGTGCACATGTGTGTTTGTCTGACCTGAGACGGCCGGCTAAACACACACGCGCACTCAGATAGCGCACATAGCACTCCTCCTCCTCCCTCCCATGCCACGGCCCGCCCCTCCCTGCACATGCTGGCTGAGCCAGCTGCTTAAAAATAAAATGATAATGAAATATTGTTTTATATTTTAGCTGCTGGATCTGAGCCAGTGGAGCGCAGCTCCTCCGCCATTGCAAGGGAGCCGCCCCAGGGTAATTCTTCCAGGGTCCAACTCACAACATGCCCAATTTGCTCCACCATTGGAGTTTCTGGTACCACCAACATCGGTCGCTCCAGGAGTATGGAAATCATGCTCATTTTCCTAGCTGCCCAGAAGAGGGCCAAAGAGTTTTTTCTAACATCGTTGCATTTCCTGATTTGGTTTTAAGGAGCTTTAAGGAGAGAGCAAAGTAAAGAAAATGTAAAGGGTAGAGACAAAAGACACCTTTACTGCACAATTCTATCTGATACCAGTAAAGAACACTCTATTTGGTTTTTTTTAAATGCTAGAGGGCCGAAGTCTTCTAGGTGCTGCCAAATAAAAGGTAAAATAGTAATATTATATAATCAGGGAAAAGAGCTGGAAGTATATTGGCAGGGATCCGACAGGTATTACTGCCTGTCCATACAGGCCTGCCTTTTCTTGAAAACATGGGCTGCTAATGCAATGCCTCATACTCTTCTGAAACCTCTAGGGCTTCTAGAGATGTTTATGTCCTTAGATATATTGGGACAAAGTCAAGTGGGTGATCATGTTAAGCTTCAATAATCTAGACAAGCAAAGGAAGTTACTAAAAGAACGGAAGTCACTAATAAAAGCACAACTGAACATTATGAACATACGAACGTGCAGGGAAGCCGTAATTACATTGCTTGACGGGGCCTCAATCCCTCTAGTATGCAGGGGGGTGAAACTTTTAAATGTGTATTTAAAGGAAATTGGCTGAAACTCTGTGGAGATCGCAACAGACTGACATAAAGACAAGAACTCCCAAATCTCCATTTTAAACGGAATTTAAAATAATTGATGTATAGTAGTATGTTTTACACCAACTGTGTAAAAATTCTACTAATGATGTTATGTGTTTATATAAGTATGCAGTAGCACTATTATAAATGTCATTGGTGTAATGTTTTTTTGTTTTTAAAAGACCGATCACTTAAATAAATAAAAATCTTGAATAATTCGAAGGAATGGCGCCAACAGACATTCTCCAAGACCAATGAGAGGTGAGCGTTGTACCTTGTTCTTGTGACCCATGAGACAGCAGAATGAGATGTTAATAAATGTACTGATTTTATTCTGTAGAGCAGACTGTGAGTCGAATTACCTCTATACATTCCTATTTTGGGTACATAAGGCAGATGAGTCACAGAAAGTATATGTACTTGCTTGGGGTTATACATTATGGTGACGTGAAGAGGCTAGGCTGGAAACCCAGGTGTCTTGTTTCCTACGTCTTCATCTTAGCCACTACACCAAGGAAGAGTTACCAGAGTCTCAGTTAAGCGCTCACTACTGACAACTCCTTCTGATGAAGGTGATAGGTTGTAAGCCTTGATGGGCCATCTTATTCATTTACACACTAATATAGAGAGAGTGCATTGTCCATTTCATGAATGTTGCATATGATCATGTAAGAACTAAAACACTGCTGCGGAGAGTTATGATTTTGTATGCAGTATAAACGAAATGGACAATGAATTCCCTCTGTATAATCTTCTGCGAGATTGAGTTCAGAGCTAACATTTTGGCTACCAAGGTAACCTTAATCCAAGACTGGCATTATGGTATTCCTTAATGAACTTTATAGGGGCACTAGATATGATACAGGACTTGTGCACGTTTCTTTCAGGAGTCGTTTGATTATTCCATAGACAAATGAAGTTGTTTCACAAAAGGTAGAAAATAAATCTTAGAAGCCTAGTTAAAGTATCAATTCTTTACTTTCTTTAGATTAATTATAGTATTTGTCTATGTGACTAAAGGTACACAAATCATGAACACACCCCTTCCTTTTTCTTTCTCTCTTTCGCACACTCACTATCTTTCTATCAATATATATATTATATATAAAACTGTGTGTGTTCACCTAAAGAAATACATGCAAATGAAGTTACATTTACAAACTAAAACTATGAAATTCACAAGTTATGGTTAGGAGAACAATCCATATCTTGCACAACAGCCATGCAAACCACAACTTGCACATTAATTGCAGTGACCAGGAATAAAACACATGCATTTACAAACATCTTACAGATGGGAGTGTGTATCCGATAAGCCTTACCACTCTAGCAGAGACGACTAGAATCAGTACCACCATCTGGTTTGACTATGCAAAGTTGTTTAGTTACATTTCTCTTTTGTACGTTGATATATATCTGTACAATAGTGTGCGTCATTAGCATGGCATTTGGTGACCTGATGGTATATTGCACCATCATCTGACAATATAGGGTATGAAATTTGGAGAGCGCTAAGCCTGTGGTGGGGTACACTGGCCCAAATCGTCATTCTGCCTCACATATCTTTGAAAATCAAAAAGTAAAAACACATCTCATCTTCAAGGCAGAAGACTGTGCTTCACAGATTTTAGTGTCTCAGGTGAGAGTTACATATTGCACAAACTCACTAATTGTAGTCTCCTGTATTTGAGTGACATTGATGCCCTTGTGAGTAGGTTGGTGTTAGGTGACCATGAAATAAAGACAGAATGACTTGAGATTTTGTTTTAGTGGTTTCCAATTAATAGTAGGCAATATACTGAGGGCTCAAGCCAAATGTTTCGTGCTTGAGGTCCTCTTGAACTGTTGAACTCGAAACAAGCTGAGCTTTCAGGTAGCCTCCACTTGCCACCTACACTCTAACCTCATGTGCCAAAATTTAAGACAGCACATTAAACTTTGTTTTGAAACAGGAAACAGAAAAAGATACCCATCTAGTGGCTGAATTGTACAATGTGAAACTAGAAATCTTGAGATCAATACCATCTTCACCGCTTGAATACATTGTGTGATCATAGACAAATATTTTATTACACTACGTCTCTTTTATCTTTGTATTGCATATTGGAGCACTCTGAAATATGAATGTTCAAGGTGAGAGCACTGCAGGATGTGTTTAATTTAATAGACTATAATGTTGCTCTGTGTAAAATATGAATCTAGGTCACATATGGGGCCTGCATGACAAGTGACTGGCCTCTTTGGTCACTACTGGAGTTGTCATCAGTTGGGGGGACGGTACAAAAAGGGGTGGTGATGGACGGAGCATCTGAATCAATCAAACACTCACACCTAGTCAAAAGATCTGGGTTTAATCCATCACCGTTCTTTAGCCCACTCTGCCACCCCAGTTCAGACATGGCTATATGCAAATCAGTCTGACCCTGTGCCTCATGGGAACAGTCCTGCCCGAACTGCCAAGCCATGTCTTCCCTGGACCGGAAACAAGCTTCTGAGGACCGGTTTCTGGCATTCCAGCCGTCTTCAGCCCGGCTTGCTTGAATCCAGTAGTAAAGTGAGCACGGGACCAACGTCTGGGCATACCCTGCCACACTTATGGCGGCCAAAAGTGGTACAAAAGGGGGTGGTGATGGTGATCAAACACTCACACCCAGCTCTGTGTAAAATACTAATCTAGGTCACATATGGGGTCTGCATGCCAAGTGACTGGCCTCTTTGGTCACTACTGGAGTTGTCATCAGTTGGGGGGAGGCATGAATACTTCTAAGTTTGTGTTCAAAACTATTACTTTTAAAAGATGCTTCTCAGTATAGTGATATAATCAGATGTACTAAGGTGAAAAACTTCTACTTGTTAAAGAAATACAAATTTTTTAATTTTGAAGAGACTGTAATTTCTTGTATGATTTTAATTGCATGATTTACATGACAAACATTTTCATGTCTCGGCTCATACTTAGGCTCTTAAAAGTCAAGCCAGGCTCTTGGCCCAACTCTCCCCTAATTCTAAGTTGATCTTGTTCGTTTTGGTCCACCACCATTTCAGTGGCGGCTGACAACTACTGCAAGTATGGGGGTGGTGAAATTACATTAAATAAATAAATACAATTAAAAGTTACTTACCGTGCTGCAGCCGTCCTCCTTACTCCGGTCCTCTTCCTCTCTGTGACTTTTGGGCCCAAGCCAACTCCCTTAACCAATCCTGGTGCATCTCTCATGTTGTTAACCAGCATGAGAGAAGCGCTTGGACTGGAGGGAGTGGCCTCTTTCGGCGCTCCTCAGGGCACTGGCGGCCTGTAGTTGCTCCCAACCCAGCTGTCTTAATACAGCTGAGTTGAGAGGTTTAACGTGCGATGTCTGGCTGGCAGTCACAAGATGGCAAGCAAAAGGGACATGCACACTTTAAGCACTGCACAGGCAGCACTCTGCTCACCACTTCTCCCTGCTGCCACTCAGCAGGCCCAGCACCGTCTGACACTTGGGGCCCCATTATGATTGCGGGCGGATCGCCACCGCCCATATGGCGGTGGCGATCCGCCCTCAGAAAACCTCTGCCCGCACTGTAATCTCACCCGCCACATTACCATGGCGGGGGGGAGCCCGGCGGACGGAAAGACCGTCCGCCAGTTTTCCGCCCGGTCGGAGAGTTCGATCGGGCAGAAAAGCTGCTAACATGGTGGCGGTGTCTCCCAGACACGGCCATCCATATTAGCATACTGGCGGGGAAATGCCTTTCCGTGGCAGCAACGCCGCCATGGAAAGGCAGGCGGAAATTACTTGCGGGCCCGTTGAGGGCTCCCAGGGATTCAGGGGGGTGGGGGGTGCACATGGGGGAGTGCCTATGGTACCCCTACATTTCAAAATACAACGTGGCAGGCACCGCGCGGTGCCTGTCACGTTGTGCTTTGAAATGCATGATGTGTATTTGAAGCATTGCGGCGGGCGGTGCTTTCAGCACCGCCCTCCGCAATGCAAAAAATGTGGGATGCGCCCGCCAGTGTGGTGGGCGCATCCTAATGGCCCCCAGAGGACCCCCACCATTATGGCGGGCGGTCTCGTTTTGCGTCAGGATGGGGGGCGGACTTAGGATGGCGGGCGGACTAAGTCCGCCCGCCATCCTAATGTGCCCCTTGGTTCTTGATGGGCTGATGAAAAATAAAATGGTACTGAATTAACTTCATTATCATTTTATTTTTCTTCTCTGGGGGCATTTTTGTGGGGCGAAGCTTCTCTGCAATAATGAGGAGCCGCCCCTGCACCATTCTACACTGACCTCCACAAAGGACATTGTTGTTCAGTAATAGTGTTCTCTTTAGTAATGCTTCCCATTTATGTAGTTTTGGGAGGAATGTAGTGTCCTTGAAGATGTGTTTTCAGACTCAAGCCCCTTAGACAGCCACCATTAACACTCTTTCCAATGACTGGTCACCCCTAAGTCAGGTTCCCAGACCCATTAAAAGGATATTTGGGCATTTGTGGAAGGAATTACAGAGGCACAAATGACACCCCTAATGCTTTCTTTTGTGGTAGTGTGGGCAAGCAGTTAGGAATATTAGACAGTAGTACTAAGCATCTTTACACACACAAAGGTAGTAAGTGAGACACACAGGTAATAAAGACATCCAACACCAAAAATTTTTATATGAACTTAGATAACATGGGGTTAAGACATATACTTCATTCAGGCACTTCACAGTGACATACAAAACTGTTCTTCAGGATTTAAGGTATGCATGGTGCAACGTCCAAGGCTACACCAACAGGTCTACTCAGGAGGCTCTGGGGCGTCTGGGTGCAGAGGTGTGTCAGGGTATCAAGTGTCCCATTCACTTCAATGGGAAACGCTCCGGTTAGAAAGCGGCTGGACGCAGGAACTGAGGGACTAGTCTGAGGAAACCCACAGGGGGCTTGACCCTTGAGATCTTCAGGCACAGAGGGTCACCCTTGGTCCACGTCTTCTCAGGCTGTAGTGCTTGGTGCAGTGGTGTCTTTTGGCATCGGATACGGTGCTGGAGTCTCTAGCAGTTGTTGGGGGCTTGCAGAAAGAGGCTGCAAGCGGCAACTGGAAGTCCAGTCTGGGCAAACCCAAGGATGGGCTTAGCTCTTATTGGTCTGTTGACCCGATTAGTGAATCACCTCCCATGGAATTGGACTCTGGAGAGCGGTGCATAGGGGCTTTGAGTCGTCAGGTGGCAGCTGTTGCAGACTTACTCTTTGTCTTTGAACTTCTGCAGAGGGAGAGCAACGTGACAGCTGGGCAACTCTCAGTGTGGGTCTCACTGTCCCTGAAGTCCCTCGATATGCAGGTCAGTCTTCCTCTGCATTTGTGGCCGGTCTGGATGCAACAAGCCTTGGCTGCTGCAAGGTGTCCGTTACCACATGTATTGGTATTGTGTGGCTCCGGTCAGTCTTGGCGTCCCCACATTTGGAGCAATGGCGTAACAAAATGTGATGGACCCTCCTGCAAAATGCATGGAGAGGCCTACTTCCTGGCTTACTTGGGAGCTCTCAGGCAAGGGTAGTGCACTGGGGGGGGCTGGAGCTCGGAGGGCCCCTACACTGTGGGGGCTGGGGAGTAGCTGGAGCCTTTATTACGCCTCTTATTTGAAGCGAGGATAGATCTGACATGTAGGAGCAATGCTAACACTTCCTGGGTGGCTGCTGCACCAGTAGTACCCGTAGGTGGCAGGTCGGTGTACTGGGTCTTGATTCATGGGTGTCTGCGGCTGCAGGGGAGCAACTCCTCTACTCGAAGGGACTTCTTTGTCAATTTGCGAAGCATTGGCAGCCCTCTGGGTTTCTTGAGGTCTGCACAGCAACAGGATGAATCACTTGCTCCACAATGGTTGGGTGCAGCAGGCAGGCTGGCAGGATGGCACCAAGTCAGTTGTGCTCCTCGGTTCTCGGGTCAGTAGTCTTTTTCTTTGTCCACTTCTTCTTTTGGTCCAAAGAATTCTCAAGTCCTAGTATCAAGGGGTTCTGTAAATACACAATTTAGGGGTGTTAAGTAGAGTGTGGTGGTGGTAGACAATCGGCTATTTACCCCTGCGTTCACTACACCCCCTTGAAGACCACTTCCATTGGGGAATGGGCATCACCTTGTCCCAGAATTCCAAATTCCACCACACACAAGATGGTGGAATCCTAAATTTGGTGTTGGCTTCTGAACCGGTCACTCTAGAGGTGTGTACAAACACCATATCTTTCAGTTAAGTTGTTATGTAGCTAGGGAATTCATTTTGACCAGTGTCGAGTACATACCTTACGATGGCTTCCCTGTCCACTTGAACTGACAGTGATGGAATTGGCCAGCACAGGAGCACATATGCTCATGCAGAAATGTCCTCACATGTAATTTAATGCACTCTGCCTTAGTGTAAGGCCTGCAGTAGGGGTGACTTACAAAATATTATATGCAGTGTTTAGGGGACATGACAGTGTGTGTCATGTCATGTTTTGGCTTTTAGAGAACCTTGTCATGCAGCCTGCAGTGTCAGTCTGCATGAGTTTGGAGCTGGTTCCCTTAGAGTACTAAACCTATGGAAGGCTTGGGTCCCCTTGAATCAGTACGAGCTTCAGGAAACAGATTTTGTATAGAGAAAAAAACGACTCAGCCATCAAAAAATCAACATAACCATTCGATTCAGGACACAACCACACCCCTTATTTTCAAAATCTCATCCACTAAGGTGAATAAAAGCCCAAAGGAGACGCCATCAAGTCCAGGTCCTGATGAAACCCCCTTACTGGTTGCAGGGTTGGAAACGCGTTGACCGCGGCATTTGGGACAAAGCATCCTCAAAGTGCTCAGGGAGAAAGCTTATAACCAATTGCCCTCCTTTTGATAACACTTACAACTAGAGGGCCCAGAGCTGTGCACACAGGCAGGAGATACCACACATCTAGTGTTTGCATAGTTTGGTTTTTTCCACGCCCAAGTGCGATTATTATTCTTTAATCAAGGACTGGTGTCCTACGTTGAGCAATTCATTGTTCATGATTCATGTATTTTGTATTATATGTTGATGTTTTATGTACACTTGTCAAACATGTACACTTGTGAAATGTTTAGATAATCAAAATTGTTTAATTTTTGTTATCCTTGACGATGACATGACATGAAGGAATTCAACTTTCCCCAAAAAGTTTTTAAAAAGTGGAATAAATCACACGAGCTTGTGAATTCACTGCATTGGCTCGTTATTTGAGTAATTTTGTTTGAGAATCAGAGCTACTGGATATATTTTTTAGTATACAGAATATTAGAGGTTCCCTTAGAGTGGCACAATATATACTGTAGCTCTGAGGAACCCTCTGTAGCAGCTATGCCCTAGGTACCAGGGGTACCACTTATGAGGGACTTACAGAGGTGCTATGGGCTTGGTCACTTGGGTATCAAGTGACAAGGGGTTTTGTTTTGGGGAAGGAACTGGAGACCTGGTTAGCAGGAACCCAGTGCACTAGAGTCAAAGTGGCATCAAATACCAAGCCAAAGGTGGGTGGACTACTGCAGCAAACACCCTGCTTCCTACAGTGTGCCACTCTAATTACCACAGATCTTTGTGTCTGTGTGTCTTCACCGACTTGACACACCCCATTACTGTACTGATTGCCCACAGTCTGGAAACATAGATCCCAAAGGTGTTTTGGGCCCTTTGCATAATTTGTGTCCTTTGGACTCAAACAGCTTGGACTCAAAGCCCCTACCCTACTAAGGGTCAACAATAAAGTTGTCACCAGGTCCGAATGCTAAAGCCAAAGCCCCTATGAAAATTGATAACATCAGCATAGGTCTGCATTTATTTACCTTTAAAATATAAACTTAAAAAATCTAGTACAAGCAGAAATCCCTTAAGAATTATTTTACAGCTGCCCATTAGAATTATTATACAGCTGTCTAAAACACGTCACAAAGATCTGGGACACAATCGCCTCCCTCACCCCCGATGCCATCTTCCTCACTGAGACCTGGCTCAACCCTCTATCTGATCCTGACATTGCCTCAGCAATGCCAGATTCCTACAAGATAACTCACCAAGACTGCATCAACAAATACAGAGCCTGATTTTCAGCAGACACACCGTACTCTGGAAAGACTCCTGGTGGCTGTGAGAAGTTGGCCCGATATGCAACGTTCGCTATTCTAGCGACCGCTATGTATCGTTCCAACGACCCTTATGGTGTTTGGTTGTAAGTCAACCTATAGACCAGCTATCCTAGTAGCGTGGATACGAGCAGTCTAAGGCTAAAGACTCGAGAGGGCGCGTTAAGCCAGCTGTTTACCACACATGTACCCCTTGAACACCCAGTGAAAGGACACCACGCAAGTGTTATGAAAATAAACAGTATATTTATTAAGAATCACAATAGCCCTGTACTCTTTATGAGGACAGGGTACTTAGCACAAACCAAATCTCTTTAGCAAATACTTTAAGTGCACAGTTAAAACAAGTGTCCGAGGACACGGAAAGGTTAAGGCAAGTCGGAAGCGAGGGACTCGGGACCCTAGAGTAAGGAGGCTATGCAGGCACTGAAATGCCGAGTTACCTAGCCACGAGGGCTGCGGCTGCACAAGTCTTACAGGCGTCGGGGTCTTCGCTGACGAGCCAGGAGCCGGAAGAAAAGGAGTTGCTGGCCGGCGACCAGTGCTGAATAGTTCGTAGAGATCCAAGCCTGGATCGGAGATTGATGAAACCTGAAAGCAGAGGGGACCAAGTTCGTACTACTAGCCAGTAGTCAGAGGGTACCAGGAAGGCACCGGTTGGCCGTCACCTCGAGCAGGTGAGTGGGCGACGCGAGGCTCTGCAGTCTCACGGACCAGGAGGCGTTGTCGGCGACCACGGTGGAGGTGCGAGCTGTCCCACGACGGATGTCGCTGTCGGCGTCTTGAGTGGACCAGGAGGGTCCGGGGTGCTTCCCGAAAAGATGGAAGCAAGGGCCAGTCTGGAGCAACCAGACCGGCAGTGATGATTCTCGGATGTCGTCACAGAAGGACACAAGCCAGCGGCTAGTGACCAGACAACGTGCTGAGCAGCGAGCAGAAGGGCCCCACGCAGATCGTGGAGATGCTGGGAGACTGCACTTCGGTGCTGGAGCGGCTCAGGGTCGGGGCTTCTCGGACCCCAGAGCACTCACCAGAGAGTTACCTCGATGGTCGTGCTGGGTTTTAAGAGCGTGCAGGTTCTGATGATGGCCGGTCCCTCGAGGTCTCGTCGCACCCACAGATCACAGCTGAGCTGATGACGTGGGTAGAGGTCAGAGGTGCCAGGGAAGCCGGTTCTCGTCGAGCTGGGCCGTCGGATTCCTTGAGGAAGGACTTACAGCAAACCGCAGAGTTCTTAGATGGTGCCCGCTGATGCAGGGTGACTACTCCTTAGCCACAAGGGAGAAATCTTGAGAAGAGTCTTGAAGTCCTTTCGTAGAAAGTAGTCTTGATTCAAAGATGATCTAATTTGGAAGGGTCCCCGCTCCGGCCTTTATCCTAAAGAAAGGGGTGGGTACATGACTAGGTCCTGCCCTAAGGGTGGGACCAGGAAGGGGGGTAGTTACACCCCTCTCCCCTGCCGGACTTTCCCCAGGCCAGGGCTGTCGCCCCTGGAACTGGTTCTAACCGGCAGATGCGTAGTGAGCACCGGGGTGCCACTCCGCAGTCACCTTCTCGCAAAAGCCCTACCTACCCAGAATACACAAACCCTGTCTGGGACGGTGCAAACACCGCCCTCGACAGGAAACCCTTTGTCCAAGTGCTCCTCGCTGGAAGGACTCCCAGCAGCAGGAGGTCAGACTCGTGTCTGTGGTGGCAGCATCCATTTTGTGGAGCTGAGGCTTTCGTTAACTTTAACCGGGGTTCACAGTTACGTACATGTCGTGTCCCTCTAGAAGGGTGGAATGCTAACCTCGTCGCCAGAGTTGGTGAGAGGGCAGCATCCCGATTCGTATGACACCTTACTCGACATGTCTTGATAACGCGACACCGAAGTTACCGATGTGGCACGCGTTATCATGGAACAGCCATTGGGTCTTTTCTCCGCAAGCTGCAACCGGCTCGGCTCGGGCCAGAACACAGTTCACGCGAGCCCATGCACTCTGCCTTCAGGATTGTCAAGGCCTGCCATAGGAGTGACTGATAGGGACTCGGGTGTCCATTGTATGGTTAGATATAGAGCTACTATATCTAAAGCAAAGGGTGATTACACGACTTCGCCCCAGCTGTCATGCAGCCAGTTGTGTCAAATTTAGGAGGCCAGCCAGGGGTGGCATAATACATGCTGCAGCCCCTGGCGGCCCTGGGTACACCTATGCCCTGAGTTACAGGGTCTGATAAGGTGGCCCAGTACCAATTGGTAAATGCACCTAGGGTACATGTTGTAATTTAGAAAGAGAACAACCAGGCTGTGGGTCTGATTGGCAGGCCCACAGCCAGAGAAAGTCGTAAACCAGTGAAACAAAAGCAAAAAATCTGGGTGATCATAGGATTGCAGACCCTACTCTCCTACATGACCCCCCCCCCAAACGTCGGAACAACTAGCTAACCTTGACCAGGTAAGTCTTCTTGTTCTAAGTGGAAATATCTGGAGAGCCCATCGGCATTGCCATGATCAGTACCAGGTCTATGTTCCACTGTGAAGTCCATCCCCTGTAGGGAAATGGACCACCTAAGCAGTTTGGGGTTTTCACCCTTCATCTGATTTAGCCACAAGAGGGGCTTATGGTCGGTCTGAATCTTGAAGTGGGTGCCAAACAAGTATGGCCTCAGCTTCCTCAGGGCCCAAACCACAGCAAAGGCCTCCCTCTCGATAGCTGACCAATTCTTCTCTCTAGGGGTCAGCCTTCTGCTTATAAAAGCAATGGGCTGGTCTTGACCATCAAAATTCAGTTGAGAAAGAACAGCTCCCACACCCAACTCAGAAGAATCTGTTTGGACAATGAATGGTTTGGAGTAGTCCGGACTCTTGAGGATAGGCGCCGTGCACATGGCCTGCTTTAGGTCATCGAATGCTTTTTGACAGCTCGCTGTCCACTGAACCTTTTTTGGCATTTTCTTACTTGTCAGTTCATTTAATGGTGTCACGATGGAACCATAGTTCCTGACAAACTTCCTATAGTAACCAGTCAGGCCCAAGAAAGCTCGAACCTGAGTCTGGGTTGTTGGAGGAGCCCAGTCCCTGATTGACTGTATCTTGCTCTCCAGTGGCTGAACCTGACCTCCACCTACAAGGTGGCCCAGGTATACAACCTGTGTCTGCCCTATCTGGCACTTGGTGGCCTTGATAGTGAGGCCTGCTGCTTGCAGCGCCTCCAATGTCTTCCGCAGGTGGACCAGGTGATCCTCCCAGGTGGAGCTAAAGACAGCAATATCGTCAAGATACGCCGCACAGAAGTCATCCAGCCCAGTAAGGACGTGATTCACCAACCGTTGGAAGGTGGCAGGTGCATTTTTCAGACCAAAGGACATCACCACGAACTGATAATGCCCACCAGGGGTTGAAAATGCTGTTTTAGGCTTGGCGTCCTCAGCTAACCTGATTTGCCAATACCCCGCTGTCAGGTCAAACGTACTTAAGTAGTTGGCCGAAGCCAGCCTATCAATAAGTTCGTCTGCCCTTGGTATTGGGTGGGCGTCAGTCTTAGTGACTGCATTGAGACCCCTGTAGTCTACGCAGAACCTCATCTCTCTCTTACCACCCTGGGTGTGAGGTTTCGGCACTAGAACTACGGGACTAGCCCAAGGGCTATCCGAGGGTTCAATGACTCCCAGCTCCAACATTTTCTGCACTTCACTTTTGATGCAGTCTCTAACGTGATCAGGCTGCCTGTAGATTTTACTCTTTACGGGCAAGCTGTCACCAGTGTCGACCTCATGGGTGCACCAATCGGTCTGACTGGGTGTCAGAGAAAACAGATGTCGGAACGACTGAAGAACCTGTTTACAGTCGCTCTGTTGATGTTCGGAGAGGCTGCCACAAAAGACAACACCGTCTACCGAGCCATCGTCAGGATTCTGAGTGAGCAGGTCGGGGAGAGGGTCACTCTCCTCTTCCTGTCCCTCATCTAGGGCCATGAGCAAACTCATGTCCTTCCTGTCGACATATGCTTTTAGCCTGTTGACATGAAGCACCCTGTGGGGGCTCCGCGGAGTTCCCAGGTCGACCAGGTAGGTGACCTCTCCCTTCTTCTCCAGGATGGTGTGGGGCCCGGACCATTTGTCCTTGAGTGCTGCTGGGCCACTGGCTCCAACACCCACACCTTCTGTCCGGGCTGGTAAACAGTCAAGACAGCCTTTTGGTCATGCCAAGTTTTTTGGAGTTCTTGGCTGGCCTTAAGGTTTTCGGATGCCTTCTCCATGTATTCAGCCATCCGCGAGCGGAGGCCGAGCACATAGTCCACTATGTTGGTTGCCGGCTTTTTGAGAGGTCTCTCCCATCCTTCCTTCACCAAACACAGGGGTCCTCTTACAGGATGCCCGTACAAAAGTTCAAAAGGGCTGTAGCCAACCCCCTTCTGTGGGACTTCTCTGTAGGCGAACAAGAGGCAGGGGATCAGGACGTCCCATCTACGCCGAAGCTTTTCCGGTAGTCCATGAATCATCCCTTTTAGGGTCCTGTTGAATCTCTCAACAAGCCCATTGCATTGTGGATGATAGGGTGTAGTGAACTTGTAGTTGACACCACATTCCTTCCACATAGCAGTTAAGTAGCTCGACATAAAGTTTGCACCTCTGTCGGAGACGACCTCCTTAGGGAAGCCCACTCTGGAGAATACTCCAACCAGGGCTCTTGCCACAACAGGTGCTGTAGTGGTCCTAAGGGGAATAGCTTCAGGGTACCTGGTGGCATGATCCACTACCACCAGTATAAACTTGTGCCCTGATGCTGTTGGTGGTTCCATGGGACCGACGATGTTGATCCCCACCCGTTCAAAGGGCACCCCCACCACAGGCATTGGTATAAGGGGGGCCTTTGTCGTGCCACCTGACTTACCACTGGCTTGGCAAGTGACACAGGAGCGGCAAAACTCCTTGGTATCTTCATTCATGTGAGGCCAGTGAAAGTGCGAGACAAGCCTGTCCCACGTTTTCGTCTGGCCTAAGTGACCTGCTAAGGGAATCTCGTGGGCCAAGGTAAGTAGGAAACCACGCTGAGACAAGGGGACGACCAGCCTCCTGGTCATGCCAGGCTTGGGGTCTCTTGACTCAGAGTACAGGAGTCCATCTTCCCAGTATACCTTGTGGGTACCTGTGGCGTTCCCAGCAGCCTCAGCAGCAGCCTGCTGTCTGAGGGGTTCAAGAGAAGGGCAGTCTAACTGGTCCTTCCCCAGGTCTTCCCTTGAGGGTCCCCCTGAGCCCAAGAATTCAACTTGATCAAGTTCGAACTCCCGAGGCTCAGTTTCCCTCAATTCCTGTAGGTCAGCCTCCTCTGAGACTTGATCCTCGACCTGGGGCAAGGGGGAAGGCGCAGCCTTAACCCTACTGCTCTTTTTCTTGGGAGGTGTCTGGTCCGTTGTTCCAGGATCCAGCACCTGTTCAGTGGGGCATTTCCTGACCTGTGACCTAGTCACAGCGAACACATGTGCTGGCAAACCTAACATTTCCATGTGAGTCCGGTGCTCCACTTCTGACCATTGTGACGACTCCAAATCATTGCCCAACAAACAATCCACTGGGAGGTCTGGACTAACTACAACCTTCTTTTGGCCAGTTACCCCTCCCCAGGAGAAAGCTACAATTGCCATACTGTGATTGGTAGTGACATTGCTTGCATTGGTCACCAGGAATTCTGTACCTGGCATGATCTGTCCAGGGTCCACAAAGTTAGGCGTCACCATGGTGACGCTGGCACAAGTGTCCCTATAGGCCTGAGCCATCTTTCCATTTATGAAAGGCGTCTGTCGGTATTTGCCCAGCGTATTGGGACTTATGTCAGGGGACACGTCCGCGTCCCCCGTACTGACAAGGACAGCCTGAGTGAGTGTGCCAACTAAGTTGTCACGCCCCTCAGAACCCAGGGTTAACCCTACTAAACCCTTGGGAGGCGCACTACCACTGCTGACTGTACTAGGGGGCACAGGTGCCTTAGGGGCTGCAGTGGCAGGAGTCTGCCCTCCTCCTTTCTTGGTGCACTCACTAAACCAGTGAGATTTACTTTTACAGTACTGGCACCATCTTTTGGATTGGCCTTCTTTCTTCTTTTGGGGAGCCTGACCCCCACCCTCTTTGGGTTGTTGGGGACCTGTCGAAGACTTCTGGTCATTTTGTTCCCCCTTAGAATCTTTACCCTTCTGGTCTGCTTTCTTCTGACCACCTTGATTCTGGCCCTGGTTCTGTTTAACTCTCGTACGAACCCATTTGTCTGCCTTCTGCCCCAATTCTTGGGGAGAGGTCAGATCCGAGTCGACAAGATGCTGATGCAACAACTGGTTCTGACAATTGTTTAAAATTTGTTCTCTCATCATCAAATTATACAATCCTTTGTAATCAGTAACCTTACTGCCCAGCAACCAGCCCTCAAAAGCCTTAGTGGCACAATCGACAAAATCAGACCAATCTTGAGACTGCGTTTTCTGGGTATCCCTGAACAGCACCCTGTACTGCTCAGTGGTTAGGCCGAACCCTTCAACGAGTGTATTCTTCAAGACTTGGTAATTATTAGCGTCCTCTACCCTTGTGGTGAGGAGCTTGTCTCTTCCTTTTCCTTCAAAGGAGAGCCACAAGATAGCTGCCCACTGACTCTGGGGAACGCCTTGCACAGTGCAGGCCCTCTCCAAAGCAGTAATCCATTTGTGGATGTCGTCCCCTTGTTTAAAGGGGGGCACTATCTTCCCAAGGTGTTTCGTATCGAAACTCTTTTCCCTATTACTAGGTATATTGCTGCCACCAGTGGGGATTGCCCCACTTAACTGTTGCTCTCTAGCGAAAGCAAGCTTTTCCTTGGCCAGGGCAAGTTCTTCCCTTTCGATCCTTAGATTAGCTGCCCTTTCTTTCGCTTCGTACACTCTCCTCTGAGGGGACGTCATCCCTCTTTGAGAAGAGTTGTGAGAGCCGTTGGTATGAAGGGATCTGCCAGAGTCTCTTGACAGAGATCGGGCTCGTCCATTCCCCAGGTTAAGCGGAACCGACAGTAGCGCCGGGGTTCCCCCAGTACCACTATCGTGTCTGCTTAAGTTGGACCGTGTTAGTCTGACGACTTCTACCTGTCCCTTATCTGCCTCGTCCCCAGAGAGATCCTCATCCTCATCCTCCTCCACATCCTCGTTCTCGGTTGCGAGGTGAATGAGGTCAGGATCGTCCCGGGTTCCCTCGAGGGGAGGCATGTCTCCTTCTGGATTAGAAGAGCTACGAAGTTTCTCAGCTCTCCTGGCATCATAAGTCTCCAAGAGACCAATCAGAAAGGACGTTGTGGGGTTAGACCCCTGCTGAATCTTCCGGGAGTGACACAATCGTCTTAACTCCTTGAAGCTCAGCACAGTATATCCTGAAGGGATGACCTGTGGAGGGTCAACTGACACAAGGGGAGACTCAGAGTTTCCTCCTTGGCCCGACATACTGTTTCTAGTGTGGTGTAAGTGATGCACCTACCTACACTATGTGTTTTCCTACTGATCCCTTGCTAAGAGTTGTAGCCAAGGTGTGCTAAGCCTTGAGGAGCTACAACAGCTGGTTCAGTAGAACTCAGAGTATTCTAAGCTTTAGTTATATGTACTAACAGTACTTGCGCGATCTTTCAACAAGATATTCTTAGGATACGTGTGGTAAAACAACAGCAAGCTCAAATCCCACCCGCTGCTCACCAATGTGAGAAGTTGGCCCGATATGCAACGTTCGCTATTCTAGCGACCGCTATGTATCGTTCCAACGACCCTTATGGTGTTTGGTTGTAAGTCAACCTATAGACCAGCTATCCTAGTAGCGTGGATACGAGCAGTCTAAGGCTAAAGACTCGAGAGGGCGCGTTAAGCCAGCTGTTTACCACACATGTACCCCTTGAACACCCAGTGAAAGGACACCACGCAAGTGTTATGAAAATAAACAGTATATTTATTAAGAATCACAACAGCCCTGTACTCTTTATGAGGACAGGGTACTTAGCACAAACCAAATCTCTTTAGCAAATACTTTAAGTGCACAGTTAAAACAAGTGTCCGAGGACACGGAAAGGTTAAGGCAAGTCGGAAGCGAGGGACTCGGGACCCTAGAGTAAGGAGGCTATGCAGGCACTGAAATGCCGAGTTACCTAGCCACGAGGGCTGCGGCTGCACAAGTCTTACAGGCGTCGGGGTCTTCGCTGACGAGCCAGGAGCTGGAAGAAAAGGAGTTGCTGGCCGGCGACCAGTGCTGAATAGTTCGTAGAGATCCAAGCCTGGATCGGAGATTGATGAAACCTGAAAGCAGAGGGGACCAAGTTCGTACTACTAGCCAGTAGTCAGAGGGTACCAGGAAGGCACCGGTTGGCCGTCACCTCGACCAGGTGAGTGGGCGACGCGAGGCTCTGCAGTCTCACGGACCAGGAGGCGTTGTCGGCGACCACGGTGGAGGTGCGAGCTGTCCCACGACGGATGTCGCTGTCGGCGTCTTGAGTGGACCAGGAGGGTCCGGGGTGCTTCCCGAAAAGATGGAAGCAAGGGCCAGTCTGGAGCAACCAGACCGGCAGTGATGATTCTCGGATGTCGTCACAGAAGGACACAAGCCAGCGGCTAGTGACCAGACAACGTGCTGAGCAGCGAGCAGAAGGGCCCCACGCAGATCGTGGAGATGCTGGGAGACTGCACTTCGGTGCTGGAGCGGCTCAGGGTCGGGGCTTCTCGGACCCCAGAGCACTCACCAGAGAGTTACCTCGATGGTCGTGCTGGGTTTTAAGAGCGTGCAGGTTCTGATGATGGCCGGTCCCTCGAGGTCTCGTCGCACCCACAGATCACAGCTGAGCTGATGACGTGGGTAGAGGTCAGAGGTGCCAGGGAAGCCGGTTCTCGTCGAGCTGGGCCGTCGGATTCCTTGAGGAAGGACTTACAGCAAACCGCAGAGTTCTTAGATGGTGCCCGCTGATGCAGGGTGACTACTCCTTAGCCACAAGGGAGAAATCTTGAGAAGAGTCTTGAAGTCCTTTCGTAGAAAGTATTCTTGATTCAAAGATGATCTAATTTGGAAGGGTCCCCGCTCCGGCCTTTATCCTAAAGAAAGGGGTGGGTACATGACTAGGTCCTGCCCTAAGGGTGGGACCAGGAAGGGGGGTAGTTACACCCCTCTCCCCTGCCGGACTTTCCCCAGGCCAGGGCTGTCGCCCCTGGAACTGGTTCTAACCGGCAGATGCATAGTGAGCACCGGGGTGCCACTCCGCAGTCACCTTCTCGCAAAAGCCCTACCTACCCAGAATACACAAACCCTGTCTGGGACGGTGCGAACACCGCCCTCGACAGGAAACCCTTTGTCCAAGTGCTCCTCGCTGGAAGGACTCCCAGCAGCAGGAGGTCAGACTCGTGTCTGTGGTGGCAGCATCCATTTTGTGGAGCTGAGGCTTTCGTTAACTTTAACCGGGGTTCACAGTTACGTACATGTCGTGTCCCTCTAGAAGGGCGGAATGCTAACCTCGTCGCCAGAGTTGGTGAGAGGGCAGCATCCCGATTCGTATGACACCTTACTCGACATGTCTTGATAACGCGACACCGAAGTTACCGATGTGGCACGCGTTATCATGGAACAGCCATTGGGTCTTTTCTCCGCAAGCTGCAACCGGCTCGGCTCGGGCCAGAACACAGTTCACGCGAGCCCATGCACTCTGCCTTCAGGATTGTCAAGGCCTGCCATAGGAGTGACTGATAGGGACTCGGGTGTCCATTGTATGGTTAGATATAGAGCTACTATATCTAAAGCAAAGGGTGATTACACGACTTCGCCCCAGCTGTCATGCAGCCAGTTGTGTCAAATTTAGGAGGCCAGCCAGGGGTGGCATAATACATGCTGCAGCCCCTGGCGGCCCTGGGTACACCTATGCCCTGAGTTACAGGGTCTGATAAGGTGGCCCAGTACCAATTGGTAAATGCACCTAGGGTACATGTTGTAATTTAGAAAGAGAACAGCCAGGCTGTGGGTCTGATTGGCAGGCCCACAGCCAGAGAAAGTCGTAAACCAGTGAAACAAAAGCAAAAAATCTGGGTGATCATAGGATTGCAGACCCTACTCTCCTACAGTGGCCATCGGAAGTCGGACTCCCGCCCGCTCCGAAAGACCAAACCCGCAACCTAGGCATCATCCTGAACAGAAAACTCTCCATAAAACGTCAGATCGGTACCATCTCCTCAGCCTGTTTCCACACTCTCCACATGCTCCGCTAAGTCTTTAAGTGGCTCTCCTTCAGTACCAAGAAAACAGTGACACATGTCCTCATCGCCAGCCAGCTGGACTCAGTGGAATGGATTGGAGGTGGCAGGGGGAGGGAGTCAAGAAAGAAAATTAAACTTACCTCCTCGACGCACCTCTCTTTATCGTCCCTCCGCTCTGGCTTGAATAGGAAGCACAAAGGCTCCCCTAAGCTAATCACAATGCTGCAATGCAAAGTTGTGATTGGTCTGGGCTGCGTGGCTCGACGCTCAGATGGGGACTAGAAGCCTAGGCATGTTCTCCACCCAGGTTGAATGCAGCCTGGGTAGAGAACATGCAAAGTGTGCATGACTGTTTGGCCAACCCAAGATGGCCAATCAAACTCTACTGCGCACTTACAGTGTGCCCACCACTACTCCCCCTGCTCCTCTGTCAGCAGAGCAGCCCCACCCGCAAAGCTGCTGCAACAGGAAAAAATAAAATGATAAGAACATCGAGTTATTATCATTTTATTTTTCCTTTAATTGTACTGCAAAAAGCAGTGGGGTGACGCTCCTCCACCTTCGTGGAGGAGTCGCCACTGGTTGGACTACGGTAACACACTCTAAACAGGCACCACCACCAAACTCATGAAAATACTCCAGACTATCCAGAAAGCAGCAGCCAGACTGATCCTCAACCTACCCAAAAGGGCCCACATCACCCAGCAAATGAAGGACCTCCACTGGCTCCCTATCCAGAAGAGATGCCAATTCAAGAATCTGATCAGAGAGCCAATGGACTAACACCCTCAGCTCATCCCACCCTGACACCTCAACCAACCTAGAATAGGCTGTCAAGAACTCCTCCGCCTGGATCGACAGAGTTGCCCCATCATGGACACTAAACCTAAGACACCCCCCAAACAGACTAGCTGGTATACCACGGAACTAAGAACTGCAAAATGTAAGAGCAAGCAACTTGAAAGAAGATGGCATACCACCAAGAACACCATAAACCGAACATCCTACAAAACATTGCTCAACCAATACCACCATCTCCAGAAAAGAACAAAAAGGATCACCCTTGCCAATTGCATAGAGGCCAGAGCCAACCACAGCAAATAGCTACTCAACATTGCCAGAGAGTTCTCCAAACCAATAGCCACCGTAAACATCATCAGCCACTCCCAGGAACACTGCGACTCCTTGGGCAGACTTCTTCCACAACATGATCTCCGACATCTAAAAAAACTGTGAACCCCAACCCACCGCAACTGATTTACTCAGCCTCATTGCCCCACAGAGGCAAACCCCAACCACCTGCTAAACACCTGGGACCAGCTCACCACTCAAAACACCACTGCCATCATGAACTCTGTCCACTCAGGATCAGCAACCCATGCCCCCACGAATATCTTCAACCTTGGGAGCAAGACAATCAGCAATGAACTCACAACCATCTTCAATGCATCCATCGTCACAGCCACATTCCCCGATAGATAGAAACACGTTGAAGTCAAACCCTTCCTTCAGAAACCGTCTCCCAGCCCCAGCAAACTCAAGAACTTCCGTCCTATCTCTCTGCTCCCCTTTCCCACAAATGTCCTCGAAAAGGCCATCAACCGTCAACATTACAGAACACCTGGAGAACAGCAACCTTCTGGATGTTTACCAGTCTGGATTTTGCACCAACTGCAGCACCAAAATTACCCTCATCGTAGCCACCGATGACATTAGAGCTCTCCTTGATCAAGGAGAAACTGCAGGCCTGATCTTCCTCGACGTTTTAGCAGCATTTGACACCATTTCCCACCACACCCATATCAAAAGATTCCACTCATCAGAATCCAAGGAGACGTCATCAGATGGATCGCCTCCTTCCTCACTGGAAGAACCCAGAGAATCCACCTGCCTCCCTACACCTCTGAACACAAAAGCAACACCTGAGGCGTCCCTCAAGTCCCATCCCTCGGCCCCACCCTGTTCAACATCAACATGACCCCTCCCCCGGCCAACATCGTCCGAACCCATCAAGTTAACATCATATCCTATGCCGACGATACCAAGCTCATCCTCTAGCTATCAAAAGAGCCCTCCGCCATGAGGGCCAGCTTCAACAGGTGAATGATGAGTATCGCAGATTGGATGAAAGACAACTGCCTGAAACTCAACACATGAAAAACAGAAGCCCTGATCTTCAGGAATAACACCTCCCAGTAGAACGACTCCTGGTGGCCTTCGAAATAGGACTCTCACCCACGTCAACAGACCAAGCACACAACCATGGCATTGTCCTGGACAGCAAACGCACCATGAAAAACCAGATCAACTCAGTCTCCTTCCCCTGCTTCCTCACGCTGCATGCTCTGCAAGGTTTTCAAAAGTCTCCCGGTCAGCACAAGAAGAACCGTCACTGAAGCACTAATCACCAGCCAGCTGGACTAAGGCAACTCGCTCTATGCAGGAATCAACTCGCACCTCCTGTAGACACTACAGACCATACAGAACTCCGAGGTCAGAGTCATCCTCGACCTCCCCAAGCGGACCCACATCATCCTTCCCCTCAGGAAGCTCGAATGGCTCCCCATTCAGGAAAGGAGGCCACTTCAAGATACCGATTTACACAAACAGAGCCCCACACAACGAAGGACCAGAATACACAAATCATCGCCTGAACATCCACCAACCCTCCAGGCAACTCTGCGCCGCATCCTTTCACCTCATCCACACTCCTTGCATACGTCGAAGCCACAGTGGAGGTCGTTCCTTCTCCTACCTTGCAGCCAAGTCCTGGAACGACCTCCCTATCCACCTCCGGGCCTCACCTTCGTTACTGGAATTCAGGAAAGGACTGAAGACCTGGCTGTTTGACGGAGTCTCCACCGCAAGCTCCTCAGCGCCTGGATAAACTCATGGGGGATTAGCCGTGCTTTACAGGTCATAATTGATTGATTAATTGATTCATACCTACACACAGACACACTCTCTCTCGCTCACAAAAACACACTCTCACCTCCAAGCAGGCAGAAAATATATATTTTAAAATGTGTTGCTTACTTCAGGGAAGGTCTAATTCCAGCTAACTGCACTCCATTTGTTATTACACTATAGAGAATATTGTAACTTTATTCACTATTAGTGTAATATAAAAAAGAAAACAAAGATAGTGGAGCTGCAACTGACTGACGTCCCTTGTGTTCTTGGCACACTTTGCCACCTCTGAGGCCAGAATCTCAAAATATGAGCAAAATACTTTTCTCATAGAAAGGGGAGGGCCTTACACACATACTTTTCCTCGTGCTTGCCTTTCTCACCTCCCTCTCACGCTGCCCATCACTATCAATGCTCGAGTCATACTCACTAGTGGCACTAACACATGACGACAGGAAAGACATATAGCAACCAGTACGTCACTCAATCAAAAACACACAGCAGCCTTTGCTCTACCAAGGCTGATGGTGACCAGTTGCTACAAAAGTGGAAAACAAACACACTCGCATTCCTCTTCGGCGACTTTTCCTTAGAAGTGAAACCAGCACCTCGAGGCGTGGCGGCCTGTCACGAGACACTCTGGTGGTGACCGAGCACGCGGTGCGCGCCATCTGTAAACAGACCCGTCCGGTCCCCGCCTTCGGCCCCGGGCGGGCTTCCTTGGAGGTTGACTCACCCGGGAGAGAGGCACGGGTCACGATGAACCAGGCAGCGCCCGAGGGGAACATTTACAGCCTGAGCAGTGAACATGAGACCTTTCACAACCAGCCTTGCAACTTTTAAAGACCAACGTGAGAGACACGTTTGCGCTGGGAAGACCCCGCAGTGTATCACAAAGACCCCAGGGGGATTTCTCTTTGTGATTTTCTTTGTATAGTGGCACATGTATTCCTGATTGAATGGGATAAGCAGAACTCCATCCCACAATGCAATGCGAACGGTGACGCTGCTCATGCAGCCAATCAGTGAAATAGAGACTTCTGTCACTGGACGAGCAGGTTTATCAGAACTTCGTGTAGCTTTAAAACATTTTGCAATGGTTTCAAGGTCTCCCTCAGATTCATTTATGCATCCGTCTGAAGAGCTTCTGTAACACATTCTTTAAAATGTACACCGAATGGGCCTTGGCCAGAGAATTACCTTTCACCTCTTGCTTTTGGCAATTTGGTGCGTCATTCCGCCTTCTATGACCTGCTTGGATTGCAATGCATGAGGGACTGTTCTTAACAAGGAAGTTATAACCAATCGCACACACCATTCTTTATCGCATACATGCATAGTATACAGAACATATAATCTTTTATTGTATTTTCTTTACTGCAGTAGGATTTAAAACATGTTTTGTCTCCATCGTTACCACTACCAACCACGTTACTAACCTGCTCATTATCAATGTCATCACTGCCATTAAAATCATCGGTACAAAAGGGGGTATTGATGGACGGAGCATCTGAATCAATCAAACAATCACACCCAGTCAAATGATCTAGGTTTAATCCATCACCGCTCTTTAGCCCACTCTGCCACCCCAGTTCAGACATGGCTATATGCAAATCAGTCTGACCCTGTGCCTCATGGGAACAGTCCAGCCCGAACTGCCAAGCCATGTCTTCCCTGGACCGGAAACAAGCTTCCGAGGACCGGTTTCTGGCATTCCAGCCGTCTTCAGCCCGGCTTGCTTGAATCCAGTGGCAAAGTGAGCAAGGGACTCACGTCTGAGCATACCCTGCCACACTTATGGCGGCCAAAAGCGGTACAAAAGGGGGTGGTGATGGATGGAGCATCTGAATCAATCAAACACTCACACCCAGTCAAATGATCTGGGATTAATCCAACACCGTTCTTTAGCCCACTCTGCCACCCCAGTTCAGACATGGCTATATGCAAATCAGTCTGACCCTATGCCTCATGGGAACAGTCTAGCCCGAACTGCCAATCCATGTCTTCCCTGGACCGGAAACAAGCTTCGAGGACCGGTTTCTGGCATTCCAGCCGTCTTCAGCCCAGCTTGCTTGAATCCAGTGGCAAAGTGAGCAAGGGACTCACGTCTTAGCATACCCTGCCACACTTATGGCGGCCAAAAGCGGTACAAAAGGGGTGGTGATGGACGGAGCATCTGACTCAATCAAACACTCACACCCAGTCAAATGATCTGGGTTTAATCCATCACCGTTCTTTAGCCCACTCTGCCACCCCTGTTCAGACATGGCTATATGCAAATCAGTCTGACCCTGTGCCTCATGGGAACAGTCCAGCCCGAACTGCCAAGCCATGTCTTCCCTGGACCGGAAACAAGCTTCCGAGGACCGGCTTCTGGCATTCCAGCCGTCTTCAGCCCGGCTTGCTTGAATCCAGTGGCAAAGTGAGCAAGAGACTCACGTCTGAGCATACCCTGCCACACTTATGGCGGCCAAAGGCGGTACAAAAGGGGGGGGATGATGGACAGAGCATCTGAATCAATCAAACACTCACACCCAGTCAAATGATCTGGGTTTAATCCATCACCGTTCTTTAACCCACTCTGCCACCCCAGTTCAGACATGGCTATATGCAAATCAGTCTGACCCTGTGCCTCATGGGAACAGTCCAGCCCGAACTGCCAAGCCATGTCTTCCCTGGACCGGAAACAAGCTTCCGAGGACCGGTTTCTGGCATTCCAGCCGTCTTCAGCCCGGCTTGCTTGAATCCAGTGGCAAAGTGAGCAAGGGACTCACGTCTGAGCATACCCTGCCACACTTATGGCGGCCAAAAGCGGTACAAAAGGGGGTGGTGATGGATGGAGCATCTGAATCAATCAAACACTCACACCCAGTCAAATGATCTGGGATTAATCCAACACCGTTCTTTAGCCCACTCTGCCACCCCAGTTCAGACATGGCTATATGCAAATCAGTCTGACCCTGTGCCTCATGGGAACAGTCCAGCCAAAACTGCCAATCCATGTCTTCCTTGGACCGGAAACAAGCTTCGAGGACCGGTTTCTGGCATTCCAGCCGTCTTCAGCCCAGCTTGCTTGAATCCAGTGGCAAAGTGAGCAAGGGACTCACGTCTTAGCATACCCTGCCACACTTATGGCGGCCAAAAGCGGTACAAAAGGGGGTGGTGATGGACGGAGCATCTGACTCAATCAAACACTCACACCCAGTCAAATGATCTGGGTTTAATCCATCACCGTTCTTTAGCCCACTCTGCCACCCCAGTTTAGACATGGCTATATGCAAATCAGTCTGACCCTGTGCCTCATGGGAAGAGTTCAGCCCGAACTGCGAAGCCATGTCTTCCCTGGACCGGAAACAAGCTTCCGAGGACCGGTTTCTGGCATTCCAGCCGTCTTCAGCCCGGCTTGCTTGAATCCAGTGGCAAAGTGAGCAAGGGACTCGCGTCTGAGCATACCCTGCCACACTTAAAAACATCATCACTGCCATGATCCCCACCCTAGCCTATGCCCATTCTAGTGTTTCCTTGAAAGCCAGACCTATTGGCTTTGCCAATGCTTGTTTAGAAGTGTAGAAAATAATGGTCTATTTTAGGCATTTTGTTCAGTGCTGGATATTTATTAAGAAAATCTTTGTAACCGATGCATGGGAGGTTTCTCAAATAGTGTTTTGGTAATGAGAGAAATGGGTCTGTTATGGCTAAAGAGGTTTTTGACCAAGTAACTAGGGTTCTTTTCATTCAAATACATTGCTGGATCTGTCTGTTCGTCAATCAAGAGGAAGACATTTTGTGTCATCAGAGCACCGCAGCACAGGCTTCCACATGGAATACTCACCCTGATCTGTCACATTGCACGGCGCCATTGCAGACTTAATGTACCACATGTGGCTTGAGCTCATAATCTCTCCTATAAATCTGTGATAAGCAGCACAAATGACCTGCCACACCCTGTGTCCATTCATATGGACACACATAATCTGGGCTGGACTGGTCATTCTTCCACTCTGGCATTTTCGCAGTGGGCTGCTGTCTAGGGGAATTACTTTCAGAGATGGATGGGCCGTGACTAGGGGTGGGTGGTGAACTCTGCTCTGTGGATGGAGTTTTGCCCACTCCGCGTAGAGCAGAGAGTTTAGAAAAACTAAGTGAAGCAGCATGGAGCAGACTTTTTCCTCTCATGTTGCTTGCGAACGTTAAGTTGGTGAGCGGGAGCGAGGAAAAACATGCACTAGACCACCTCCTGGCGAGATTTCTCAATGCGGGTGGTCACAGCAGACCACTACGCTTGTGTTGAAAAACCTGCCATTCGCATTTGGGAAGCTGCCACTCGAGTACAACATCTATTTGAGCAGCAGAAAGAAGCAGCGCCCTCTTGCACTCGGCATGGTGCAGTTTGCGCTGATTTTATAGTGCAGGACAAACTCCCAGTGCTAAAAACCAGCGTGAGCAGCATGACTTACCGAACTCCACCAGTTGCGGAGCTCCTCGGAGCGCGACACCGTTTTTTCGGCACTTTGCAGAGTTCTGCGTATCAAAAACCCATGAACTCCATCCCGGCCTAGCCATGACAACACAAATGAAAGCCCAAATGTCCCCAAGCGAGTCACTGCCTCCTGGAGTATCGGGCTTGTTTGAACATTTCTGCCAGAGCTGATCTTGATTTCCAGCCTGGACCTGCACGCAATCATGAACTCAGACTCCCATATCAGCAGTGCCGGTGAGAGTTCTGTTTGTGAAATTGCACACATCCGGTTGTAGGTGACATCTGTACATTGCATATGAGTTGGCAAGTTTACTTACAACTCCCCAAAGATAATGGCTGGAGGGAGCTCATGGTAAGAAGTTGCTTCCTGAATGTCACCATAATGTCCACGAGCGACAACAAATTAAAGCAGGGCAACCACCCAGGGCACTATCAGCAGCAGACGCCGGATTGAAATGACTCTGCTCACTCTGAAGTGAAAATGCTCTTCCAACTCATCTAGCCAAGTCATGGAACTCCTTTCATGTCTTAATTTACTGAGCATCCTCCTCTCATCCTCTTTCTGTATTCAACTCGTTCTCTTGTTTCTGGGTTCATTTATCAGTGGTGTACTCATATATGTAATGATGTTTTGTAAAGCACATGAATCACCCCACATGGGGTTTCTCTGCGCTGTAGACCGCTGGGGAACCCGTCCTGGCTTTCCCTGTGAGATGGACCCTACTGGGTATCTCCAGGGTGAAACCAGGCATCCCCGGCGTATGTGGGGGCTGTTGTGGAGATGAGGCAAGCTAATGCCCAGAGTTGCCGAGTATGATCCCTGGTTAGAGTAGGCACCGAGGCGAGAATTATCGAGTCCGCTGACCCTGGTCCACAACCCTGCCGCGTCAGGAATTGAACCCAGGTCCCGGGCCCCCGCATCTGCCGCCTCTAACCAGTGAGCCACCTCGAACCACATACTCTGTGCTGTCCTTGTATCCCAGAGCTGTATCACTCTCCTAGTGCTGTTTTTATGCCTGTCAGCTGCCTTTTTGTCATAATTTGTCTTTATGCGCGACTTGTGTGTTTATGTCTCAGTACTGTGCCTGGACTCGTTAATGAGTGCCCTGGTTAATTGGGATATTTTGGTAACTTTTGCGCTGGGATCCTCCTACTGCAGTTTCCCCAATACAGATTTCAGTAGGCCAAACTTGCCAAAAAATCACAAGGTGACAAATGCCTGGATAATACCAGGATATGTGGATTTTGGTGCATTGAGCACCAATATCCATACGCTATGCCCCATTTTAGGGCAAAACTCGTAATACATGATCCTGCCTCAGCCAGTAAATTCCTAACTCTTGGTGTCAGAATTTATCAGGTGTGATAAATGTTGCATCCTTCTCTGAGGCACTGGTAAAAGAGGCCTTTGTGTCTTTTTAGCTCAGTATGACTCCATCGTGTCTGTATTTTTAGGTTTTGACTAGCGATGCATGCGTACGAAGTACGCATGCGCTAGGAAAAATCTTATGATCTGTGTGTGGAGTCAGGTCTACGCCTCCTCCTCCCATTGGCTAGCTCCATAAATGGAGGCTAACCATTGGGAGTTGGCTCTGTCCGTCAATGCCGGACCAGATTCGGGGGCGTTCTCGAGAATTTTTGGCTTTTGGCTACGTAACGCTACGTCAGCCAAAAGCCAGGAACGCCCCTGAATCTGGTCCGGCATTGCCGGCACCTGATTTTCGAGTATTTTGTCCGCTGGCAGGTGCCCACCCTGCCAGGGACCTTGCCGCTGTTGTGGTACCCCGAGCGAGTGCCCACCTCGCTTAATATTTAGATTTAAGGCCGGTCCGGTGCCTACCCGGCATTGCTCCGTGTATTCACCGCCGCGGCCCCGAGTGAGAGGAGGAAGCAGCGCCCGCCTTCAAGCCCGGGCCGCGCTGGGATTGGCCCAGCCGGCCGAGCCCCCTTCCGCGTCATCGCAGGAAGAGGAGGAGAGAGCCGGAAGGAGGAAGCAGCCTGCATCGACCGTCCCGAGGCTCCCGAGCACAGGAGGAGCCCCGGGGAAAGAGAAAGTCCCTCCGCGGCCACGGAGAGTCCCGAGGATGACAGGGTCTCTCCCCTCGTGATTTGTGAGTCACTGCACCCAGCGCGGCCCGAGAGACAGCTGCTCCGAGCGGCGGCGTCTGAGGTAACACAATGCGTGGGAGGCCGCCGCATGAATACAGCGCCTATCGCGCGCTTCTGGCCCGTTGTGTCTGTCAGTGCAGTGTTTCTCTTTCAGTTCGTGCTGCTGCGATAGTGCGCTTCCCAGGATCTGTCCCGAGGATGACAGGGTCTCTCCCCTCGTGATTTGTGAGTCACTGCACCCAGCGCGGCCCGAGAGACAGCTGCTCCGAGCGGCGGCGTCTGAGGTAACACGATGCGCGTGTAACTGCACATAACTATATACTGCTGTATAAATCCCACGTTGCCCGAATGTACAATATGCCTACCATTATGTTGTCTCACAAAACATGCCCGTGCTGCTGTGTTAGACTGCGCATTGCCCTATTGTCCTTCTTATATAACATACTCATCAATACGTTAACTTGACCATATGATTATTTTTGGCATTTTTTACCGCTAATTATGATGTGTCTTTGCTCCGATTTATTTGCGATAATATATGCTCACGCAATAATTTGTGATATACCATACTCAATTATACGTTATTTCAACCATATGTGTATTTGCAGCATTTCTTACCGCAGGCTATGATGTGTCTTTGCATCGATTTACATGCGATAATACTTGTTCACGGAATAATTTTGTTTAGCCCACATTCATCTTTTAATCTACAATCTTGTTCCGACATGTTATCGTTTGTTATACTTTAATTCGTCAATACTACTTCTCTTTATGTACAAACTTGATCCTGTGTGACTATTAGGACACGCCACTCCCGTTTCACTTCAACATTGTTGTGCGCGCGGCACTTGCCATTTACCCTCCCGTTCAGCCTACTTCAAGTTAGCTTTCTAGCCTTTTAGTTCCCCCCCATCACTTCCGGTTTATGCAAAACACACTGCCGGATGGACCGGTATTTAAACTTACGAACACTGCCTCACGACCTCTCACTCTAATACCATGGGGACGAGCAATGAAGCGACCTTCAAACCACTAGGTAAGAGATCAGTAGACCACCTACTGCTTCATTAAGCAGACCGTAGTGCCCCGATACGCCAGCGGCTGATTTTTCTCTGACGTTGTGCTTCTTTAGATCACTCTGGCACAGATGCACCCGTCTGTGCTCTATATTCTCAACCCCTGCGTGACCGCACTTACGGCCCCGTGCTCACCCGATGACCGGGTTGGAATTATCACCGGTTCTTAGGTGAGTGCCTACCTGGGCATATCGCTGACCTCATTAGTTTTTATTTTAGTGCTTCTGTATCTATTTCAGATCACATGATTACCGCTATTGATAAACTGGCATCCGCCCCCCACTTTTGTCTCCCTTCAGATCTTACGAATTACGCCCTTACAGGTAAAATCCCCTCACGTTCTAATTTTGGCTAATTTTCACCATACTTTATGCACGGTCTCTTCACGCATGCTCGATCACCCCTAGACATCCCAGATCACTCTTGGCATGCCATTTACAGGATCAGGTTTGAGTCTCAGCTTAATGGATGTAATGTACCAATGACTTTGTTTACACCAGCCTTTATTTAAAGTTTTTTTTTTCCAATGCTGTTAAAGTAACGTAGACTTAAACATATGCATGTTTGCAAGAATGCTTTAAATTAGTTAATCTAAGAAGACTTCCTCCTGTTTTTAAACGTTTTTGGGAATGTTGGCTCTAAATGCTGCACGTGAGATCCTCTGCTCTTCTTTTGGCGTGTTTAGTGCCACGAGGGAGCACAGTCCTGCTTCGGCCTTTTAACAGTAGTCCCTTGGCATCGAAATGATAGACCGCGTCTCCCGTTCTTTCGTCGCCACTTCCTGCCCTCCTGTAAAAGTGTTGCTGTGTGTCATGCTGCCGTGGACTTGTACGAACGCTCATCGTGCTTCTATTGTTTGAGCGATGAGCTTGTTTCTTGTGCCTGTCTGCCCCGAGGGGGCTACACTTTTCAGGATCTTTAAGGCTGAAACTGTTGCCTTTATCTGTTGGATACAGCCATGTATGCTTCATCCGTGTGCTGGGCACCTCGACTGTGGCGTGGCTTCTGGTGGGTGTCTGGCAGGCTTCTCGCAAGTGAAGGGGTTATGCCAGGTGGAGTGAGCCAGCTGTTACTAGCCCATACTAGCCGGTCTTCCAGAGGCTTTAGCCTCCAATGGATAGTGACTTCGTCCGTCTTAGGAGCCCTCTACTCAAACTGAACGTGCATCCTGTTCTCAGAGGAGACATTGGAGTGGACACATGGGGGGCTAGAGGAGCAGTCTGAGTTTGTGTCACGGCGGGGCCACCACAGGGGCCCAATCCACACAAAGTTTACAATAAAAAGCGCCAACCCAGGACGTGCTGTGGATGACATTGTACAGCATCGCCACGTGACTCCTGCGACAAACGAGGCTCATTCGAGGCCGGCAAAGGCGCGCACCGTCCTGCGTTCGAGTATTTGCAGACAAATCAGGTAAGTACATGGTTGGGACTGAAAACCACAGCAGGGAGAGCAATAAAAAGGAATTAATTGTGCTTTCTCCTGGTGGGAGGGTGGGTGGGGGAGGCCTGCCTTGTAATTCAGTAATTGCATGGGTTGCTTGATGTGTTTTTTCCATTTAATTATGCTCTCTGCTTATTAAAGGGACTCAGTTGCAGAAGTAAACTGCTATTTATGGCGCAAACAAGGCAAATGATTTAGTTCTGGTGGAAGTCGGCCGAGCTTTTAAAGAATTGCTTATGTGGGCCCCTCCGGCCTAGGGGGCTTCGAGGAATCCGCTGCAGCGAGCGGTCAGGGGGAGGCTGGGGGTTCACTGACGTTTTCTACTATTGACCACTGACGTAGCGCTCACCACAAGGTGACAGGTTTTTAGGCACTGGGCCTTGAGCAAGGGAGTAGCCAGGAAAATAAAATACCCAACTCTTCGTGTGACACAACGGAGCAAAGCGCGCGAACTCGAGCTTTCCTTTGGAAGCCAGTGACACTTGTTCCTCTTATTGAAATAGTGTGGAATTATGCAATTTACAGCATGATAGAATTTTTTTGTTCAAAACTGCATGTATCTGAATTGACATCTTTTGTTCATTTTTTTCTTCCTTTCATCTTTTTTCCTAATGTTCTTCTTTTATCTTGCCCTCCTTTCTATGCATCTTTCTTCTCTGCTTTCTATTCTTTCTATTTCCCATTCTCCATTCATTTATTACCACGCATACGTTGCTTTTTCTTACTGCATTATTTAGTTACGTCGGCTCCACAACCATGCACATAATTCCAGTGGCCTTGGTTATAATCTCGCCTTCAGCATTTGTGCAAAAATCGTGTGCGAGTAAGCACAAGAGTTTGTTGAAAGTAAAATAAAAGTAAAGTCTTTCAAAAAGGGGTCTTCCTCTCCTTTGGTAGCAAGGTTCCCACTGCAGGTTTAGTCCCCCAGGATAGGGACAGGCTCTCTCCTTCAGCTTCCTTGGGTCCTTCTCCTCAGGCAGAGGGGCGTCTTGGTTCACAAGCAGGATCTAATTTACAAGGAGCAGGGCTCCTACTTTTATACCACATGTGCCCCTGTTGCCTGCGTGTGCCCTCGTGTGCCCCTGTTGCCTGCTTGTGCCTCCGTGTGCCCCTGTTGCCTGCTTGTGCCTCCGTGTGCCCCTGTTGCCTGCTTGTGCCTCCGTGTGCCCCTGTTGCCTGCTTGTGCTGTGTGGGTGTGTGTGGAGGGCTCTGTGTGGCTGTGTGTGTGGGAAGCTTTGTGTGGCTGTGTGTGTAGGAAGCTTTGTGTGGCTGTGTGTGTGGGGCTTTGTGTGGCTGTGTGTGTGGGGGGCTCTGTGTGGGTGTGTGTGTGGGGGGGCTCTGTGTGTGTTTGTGTGTGTCATTTACGAGAGATAAAGCTAGTGGCATTGTAAATGACAATGCCATTTATTTATGTTAAAAAAAATTAATAAATAATGTCAAGAGCAATGCCAATAGCTCTAACTTTAACAAAGGCAAAACCATTGCATTGTAAATGCTTGTTGCCTTATTGCTACCTGTATCTATCTCTCTTTGCTGATTGCACATCTGTGTTGTCTTTATGTTCCAGTAGAGCCTGGGTATCTCAAGGGCTGAATCATGCTGTAGTGCTGTCTTTATATCTCACTTTTGATTTTATGTATCCGGTTTGTCTTTCTGTGGTCTGTGTGTCTCAGAACTGAAGTGAGGTGTCAGTTTGATAGTCCTCATTCTTGCTTCTTTATGGTTCAGCACTGATTTTATACATTAGTGGTGTCTTTATGTCTAAATGTTATTTTTTTTAAATTCAGAACATCCCCTTTGTAGATATATAAAAAACACGAGTTGCCGTCCATACCCCCTTATCATATACGTGTTACATTTATCATCCCACGGATACTGCAGCACAGGAAGCCAATGAAAACGGCAAATATGACTCAGACACTTTGCTTTCAAGGTAACAAGAAAACACAGGAGTTCGGCAGAACCACATGTTCGTCATATTTCCTCGTCTGGATATTTAAATTTAGAATTTTCTTTTTCCATCCGGAAGATGTTAAGAAGAGTTGACCACAGTCCCACAGTACCTTAATCTTTATGGAAGATCACATACGGTGCAGTTAAAATAGGTAAAACAGTGTAAATAGTTAAATAAATAAAGATTGTAATTAATTAAAGCGGATAAAATAGTGTTAATTTACCCTATGGACCTATCCTGGCAGAGGCATTTAAAGTAGTAATAGATTTATTCTTTTGTGTATTTCTGGCAGGCGTGAAAAAGGTAAATCCAGGCTGAAAACGTATAGATCTATTTATTTTATTCATTTATTTATAAAGTTTTATATAGCGCGAACAAGATCCCGAAGGATATCAGAGCGCTTTACAATATGTTGGAAGAGAGAACAAAAATGAAATGTACACATATGGATAAAGTGAATTCACCAAAAAACCAAAGGTTACAAAGGCGTTATAGTTAGGCTCAGCTTCCACAGACACACCACTAATAGTTTATGGGTTCCGGAGTGGAGTGCTACTTGGCGAAAAAGCACTTCAATGCCTCGTCAGGGGTATTAAGCACTAAATAAATGCAATTACAATACAATTAAATATTTTGAGAGATTAAAAAATATTTTTAATCTCTAAATTATAATATATTGAATACTTGTGGTGTCATCTATTCAGGTGTGTTTTAAAGCAGCCTGTAATTATCAGAACACCACTTTCGTTATATGTATCTTTAAAGTGTGTTTCGATTGTGACACATCAACTTCTGCTGTGATTTTTGTGAAGTTAGTCTATCCTTTTAACATTTCACATTTGAGAATTCTTTGCTGGGACCCCCCCCCCCTCCCCCCCTCCCTTGCCATTGTCTGTCCAGACTGTGGGTGGGAGCTGATTGATGCAGCACACAAACTCTGTATTTCAGGTGCACATTGGCTGTTCGTAAAATTATAGGTCCTCGGTTTTTGATATCTTATGCAGCTTTTTGACTTGTTATGTTCTCGAATACTTCAAAATTTGCTAACATTCGTGACAAGAATTTTCAATTCTATTAAGGACAAGGAGGCGAGGATTATGCTTAGTCTCATTTCTTTACTGACACATAGCAGCCAATCACATTACAGTAAAGAAAAAACAGAAAATACGTCACCCATGAACCCAGGGCAACCATAGAGTACACCCATAGTATATAAACAGTCTCAGAGGTAACCACTTCCTCTTTCTTTGTCCAAATCTAGTAGGAAGAACCAATTAAACATCAGAAAACCACGGAGAACATCATCCGAAAGGACCAAAATCCGAACGAGGAGGAGGAGGAACTTCCAAAAGCCACAGGAACAGAAGCAGGCCAACGAGGAGTAGAAACTCGCAGCAGAACTTCCACAAGGGCGGAGCCGGAGGAACCTCACTTGGGATCAGAGCCTGAAAAGAGACACAAAGCCGTAATACACATCCTGTGTAATCATGAGCAAACAAAGTGTGGGTAGAGAAAAAATCAAAGCATTCATTACATTTCATCAGGAAAGATCTATGAAGCATTGCATAGTAACAATATAATAGATACATGCATATACAACGGGTGGGATAATCCTCGCCTCCTTGTCCTTAATAGAATTGAAAGTTCTTGTCACGAATGTTAGCAAATTTTGAATTCTATTTCAGGACAGGAGGCTCCGATTATGCTTGTTTAAAGCTCATCCACCACAACAGAAGCAACAGTAGGAACAGGCTTGAAATAAAATGTCTTAAACACTGAATCTGAGGACCAATCAGCAGCTTTCATAATGTCACATAAAGAGACCCCCAATGAAAAAGCCTTAGAGGCCATGGCTCCCCGAGCCGAGTGAGCACCAAAAACAGAAACATCAATGCCCGCTTCCTCCATAAGCCATCTTACCCAACGGGCCAAAGTGGCTGGAGCAACGGGACGAAAGGGTTTTTGCAAAGCAATCAACAATTGACCCTGCATATCAGATCGATGAAGAGAAGTACTCACCTCATACTCCTTAAGGCATTGAACTACACAAAGGTTAGGTCGAGCCGGAAAAGAAGGATACGAAATGACCTCCGTGTTAGTTTTTGTGCGCCGGGAAAGGCGAAAGGAAACACCCTCAGGCGTGAAACTACGACCCGCTAGATCTAGAGCGCGGACGTCAGAAATGCGTTTGCAGGAAAGCAAACACAGTAACATAGTAAGCTTGGCTGAAAGTTGCTTACGAGATAATAAGGAATTAACCGGCCAAGCCTCCAGAAAACGTAGTACCACAGAAACGTCCCATAGGGAAACATATCTAGGCTTAGGAGGAGTAGCCATACGAATACCTTTCAGAAGTTTGGCTACGACAGGATGTTCCCCAACTGGCTTGCCATCGACAGGAAGATGACCCGCCGAAATGGCGGAACGGAAATTGTTGACTGTGCAATAAGCCAAACCCGAAGAGGAGGACAGAGAGGACAAAAAATTGCATATCAAAGAGATATCAGCCGATGTGGGATCAACTTGCCGTTGAGCACACCAATCACTCCAACGCTTCCAGGAACTTCTGTAGCGCTTGTGAGTGTTAGGGGCCCAGGCATTGCTGAGGAATCTGGCAGCGTCCTCAGAAAGGCCTGGCACCGTCCAACGTTCCCCGAAATTCGCCACGCCAGGAGAAGGAGGGAGCCGGACTGAACCAGGGGATGCGGATTCTGCAATGGATCTAGAAGGAGATTCGCCCTCTGAGGAAGAAGAAAGGGCAGGTCGCATGCCATCTCCAGAAGAACAGGGAACCATGGCTGAGCCCTCCAGAGAGGGGCAATCAGAATCAATTCCGCCTGAAAGCGCGTCACGTAGGCCAGAACCCTCGGGAGCATCATAAATGGGGGAAACGCATAACAGAGGGATGTCGGCCACGTCTGGAGGAAAGCATCGGTGGCTAGAGCCTCCGGATCCGGTCGCCAGCTGAAGAACTGGGGAAGTTGGGCGTTGAGCCGGGACGCAAAGAGGTCGATCAGACACGGACCCCAGTTGCGAAGCAGTTGGCGAAACACCCTGGGGTGGAGTCTCCAGTCGCTGAAGTCCCTCAGATGTCTGGAGTTCCAGTCCGCCACTAGATTGCGAGACCCGGGAAGGTACTCTGCAATAACAGTGATCTTGTGTTGGAGGCAATAATGCCAGAACTCCTTGGCAATCTCTGCCAACAATCGCGACCGAGTTCCCCCCAGCTTGTTGATGTAACGCACTGCGGAGACATTGTCCATCCGGAGAAGGATGCAGCAGTGGGATTGAAGAGGCGACAGGCATTTGATCGCAAATGACCCCGCCAGCAACTCCAAACAGTTGATGTGGAGTGAAAGTTCCCGCGGAGACCACCGTCCCCCCGTCGAGACCGGACCGCAATGGGCTCCCCATCCCCAACGACTGGCATCCGATTCGATCACAATCTCCGGAGAGGAGCCGAAGAGGGCCCTGCCGTTCCAGGCCTCCATGTGATCCAACCACCATTGCATCTCCAGTCTGGCCTCCTCCGAGAGAGGAATCAAATCGGAATACCGGAGGCCACGCTGAAGATGCTGAATCTTCAGACGTTGAAGGGCCCGATAATGTAGCGGTGCTGGAAATATTGCCTGCAGGGAAGACGCCAAAAGCCCGACTATTCGTGCTAACAACCTCAATGACACAGTCGGACTCGAGATAATGGAATTCAATTCCTTCTTGATATAGCGAATCTTCTGCTGGGGCAGCAGCAGCTGACAAGTGATGGAGTTGACTCTGAACCCCAAGAAATCGATGACCTGAGAAGGATGAAGAACAGATTTGGGAACATTCACCAGAAATCCGAGGGACTGGAGAAGGTCTATGGTCCAGTCAAGATGAGTCATTAGTCGGACCGGACAATCCGCCAGAAGGAGGATGTCGTCCAAATAAATGATCAAACGAACCCCACGACTGCGGAGCGATTCCACTACAGGACGTAACAGTTTCGTGAAGCACCACGGTGCCGACGAAAGGCCGAAGGGAAGGACTTGGTATTGATACCAAGTCCCCTGCCACTGAAACTGCAGAAAACGGCGATGGGGATGGAAGATCGGGACCGAAAGGTAAGCATCTTTGAGGTCCAGACGAACCATCCAATCCCGTTCCCTCAAGAGGTCTCTCAACAGATGGATACCCTCCATCTTGAAGTGTCTGTAAACTACCCCCGCATTGAAGTCCTTCAGATTGAGGACCAACCGTGAACCTCCTCCCTTCTTGTCCACCAGAAAAATCGAGCTGGCAAATCCCTGCGGATGGCGGACTGTCGGCACAATGGCCCCCTTCAATACCAGAGACTTGAGTTCCTCTGTGATGAACTCCTGACTTTCCTTTGAGAAGTGAAGAGGGAAGGGAGGACGAGATTGGTGAATGGGATGATAGAATTCTATTTTGAATCCCTGAACCGTTTCCAGCACCCAAGCATCGCCTGAGATTGCGCGCCAATTGGCTAGAAAATGGCGAATCCTGCCCCCCAGAACAACACTGCATGCAGGAAGAAGTCTCACCTGAAGCGGCGGAATCTTGACGTCCGCCGGAGTAGCCACCTGAACCTCCTTTCTTGAACTGCCCACGTCCTTTCCTGGAAGGGTAGAAGTTAGACCGCTGGGCATAACTGGAATCCTGTTGGCCTCCCTTATGGGACTGGTACCCACGTTGAGTGGATTGGTATTGACCACGGCCGGACGAGCGTCCCCAGTTTCGTCCGGCCTTGTTAAAAACCGGACGCATGGCCCGTTTTAAAGTGGCCTGTGCCTTATCAATACTACTAAAAGTGCTGACAAAATGGGTGATCTCCTTCAAAAAGGATTGACCAAAAAGAAGACCCTGAGCAGCAGCCCCTGCCTCCGAGGAAGAAAGTTCAGACAATTTCGGGTCCAGTTTCAGAAGAATAGAACGCCGACGTTCACTTGAGAGGGCACAGTTGGCGTTCCCTAAAAAGCAGACGGCTCGCTGTGCCCACTGAATGAGCTCGTCAGGATCGACAGTGGAAGACGCTTCTTTGGCACGGAAGCCTAGATCCAACATTTTTGTGATAGGACCTAAGAGGTCCAAAACTTTATCCTGACAAGCCCGCCAGGAACGGTCCAGACCTTTTTTGGGGTCCTTTGAAAATTTTGTCATGTACGTTAGAATGGTAGGGTCGACCTCCGGCGTGTCCGCCAGGTTGTCCGCCAAATCTGGCCGCGGACACTCTGAGCGAAGACGCGCTCGTACATCTTTATCAAAAGGGTGCCTGATATACTGCTGAACATACTCAGCCACAGCCGGGGAAGGAAGCCAGGCGGAAGAATTCGGGTGCACAATATCCTCGGGCTCAAAAGTTAAAACAGGAGGCCGAGAGGAGGCGTCCACAAAATGTTCTTTGCATTTACGTTTTTTGGGAGGAGGAGGCAAAACCTCCGACGAGAAGGAGGAAGCATCATGGTCATCGCTCTCTACCAGAACAGGGACAGCCTTGGATTTAGAGGACAATGACCGAGCCAACTTCCGAAAGTCCGAAGAATGGGGATTACCAGGAGATGAGGACTTCATGGAGGGAAGCCAACCTTGCTGTTGCGCATATTGCGTCAAATGGCGCTTCAGGGGTGTAATGGCGCGAGCCATTGCCCTATTCATAGAGAGTTGTACCCCTTTGTCCAGTGCCTCAACCAGGTCCTGCTCAAAAAAGTCAGACCCCTCCTCCTCAAAGTCACCTTCCTCCTCGAAATGATAGGAGCCACTCATGATACACTGGAAGTGTGGTAAATCAGCCCACCAGGTGACAAGGAATCTGGTATGTCAGTGACACAGTCTGAGGGAGTGAAAAACCTCACAGTCAGCAAGTTAAGCAGGAAAAACTGCGTAGAACACAAGATATAGAGCGTGGAGGGAGGCTTGCCGACCAAAAAATAACCACTCTAGGCAAAGCCTATGCAAATTCACAACCGGGACCTTTTTCCAAGCTCCGGCGTCGAAACGGGACTAGCTGACAGGCAGTGGGCGTATACGTCAACAGACGCGTTCAAGAGCCGGCGCTGTGTTGACAGAAAACACAGCTGCGCGAGGAAAAGCCCTTAGGGACAAAGGTCGCGCATGCGCAGACACACGGCTCGCCCGACAGCCAAGGAGCCTGCTCGCGCTGAACGTGCGCGAGGCAGGACAGTCCCCAACTCCCTCCACCAAAATACGGGACAAACGGCAGCAAGTGCCCGACCCCGGGAAGTGACACACGCTCCCACCGACGCGCCGGCCGAGGAAATGTTAAACGACCAAGACGGCAGCAAGAGCACGAAATAAGCGCCAAAGCAATAGCACACAGCGCGCACAAAGCGGTATGAATTCAAACATACAATACAATTTAAGCAGTAATAGAATAACAAGTTTGCACTTAACTGGCTGCGGAGCAGCAAAGAAAGAGGAAGTGGTTACCTCTGAGACTGTTTATATACTATGGGTGTACTCTATGGTTGCCCTGGGTTCATGGGTGACGTATTTTCTGTTTTTTCTTTACTGTAATGTGATTGGCTGCTATGTGTCAGTAAAGAAATGAGACTAAGCATAATCGGAGCCTCCTGTCCTGAAATAGAATTATTTTACTCTGTATTGTTGTGGTGTGCGTGCATTTAAAATGGCACTGTTTGCTAAAAGTGTGATATGTGCCAGAATTGTGTACATTGAGTCTGTGGGGATTTCAGAAACGTCACCGAGTAAACCTGGGCATATGGTACGTTGTTTCCTCATTTACTAATGTGCTGGCTGTTGACAGGCACCAAATGACGCACGTTTGCCAGCTTAAAGTTGTCCATTAGACGACAATGTGTTCTATTTTACTTCCGTGTGCCCTTTTGCATTACTCTGTTTTGTGTGCGGGCCCTGCGCGCGCTCTGAAGCACTCTGTTGGATGTTGGTGCACGTCTGCGTTGCTTCGGAGACAGCCTCAAGCTCAGATGCATTCTGTTTTGTGCTGTTTGTTTAGTCTTTTGGTCTGACCTTGTTAAGGAGGCCCTGTGCTTTCTATGGACTGCACAGTGAGGTATGTGTCCCCTTTGGCTGTCTCTGGACTGTGTGTGGTGTGTATTTATGCACGTCTGTATGCTAATGAGTGCGCGAGACAGACAGGTACACTCTCCATTCAAGCGCTGAGGAGACAGCTGCACTTTGGATTCCCCTGCCCCGAGGAGACCCCCGGTGGCATTAGACAGCGAGCGAGCAGACCCCCCCAGGAGCAGACGTGGTCAAAGTCCTGCCTCGCCTCATTCCTCGCGAGCCAGAACTGACACACTTCCTGTCTGCGGGGGACACCGGGCGCGTGGGACTCGCACCTGGGGCTGGGCCCACCTCCCGTGTGACTCAGCCTCGTGCAGCGAGGTGTGGGCTGGGAACCCTGCCAGGAAACCGCTCCTTAGACAATGGGCCATAGATTTCAACACAGGGCAGCTTTGAAGAGCCTCTTTCCTGCAAACTTTCTCATGGTGCATACACAACGCAAATTCCAGCACAGGAACACATTGTAATTAAAGCACACCACGCTGCACCGGACCACATTCTACTGCGTGACAATGTATCACATCACTCCACAGAATATATTTCTACTCCATGAACCGTAGTATGTGACGTGCATGCATCACCACACAAGACCCCAGTGCACCATACCCTCAAAGGATATGTTGGACACACCACAACAGCACCGTGCTTCTGGGCACCACAACATCCAACACCATGCCACACCACTTCACTCATCAAGAAGCTCATTACACAGACAACACATCACACTACATCACGTAACCCCACCTCATGCCTCCAACACCACATCTCACAGGTTAACCAGGGCAGGATACCCTCGCGGGCGATAGAGCACTTTACAAATACACACAACACATCACAAAATAACATAACATAACTTAGTTAGATATGATACCCATCTCACATCACCCACTGTACTGTACCACGTTATAACAAACAACACGTACCACCTTATACCATTCAGTAGTAGCAAATAGTGTATTACAGTTTAGAACACACCCTAAACACTATATAAATGGAACAAAGTAACCAAACAACATCTTTGCAGCCATAAATCAACCCAGACTCCTAAACAATGATATAAGTTCCATCTTATCTTCTGTTTTTAAGTCTATATGGCACAATCCTAGATACTTGGCTCAAACATCTTTCCATCGTTTACTATTAACATAGTATGGATAAAACATTCCTGGGCCATTGTACACAATCTACATGCACCTCTTTTTTAGGATCCCCAACAAGTTTACTACAGCATCTAAATTGCGGACATGGCTTTACCTCATCTGCACGAAAGGCACCTGGCTTCTAAGTGCTGTGAAGTTATCGTAAATGAGTTCGGAATGCCCCAGATCGGAATGCCCCCGGTTTTACAACTTGTAATAAAGAGTGTGTGAATGTTTGAGCGAAACTACGTCCAAGTCATTTTACATGGACCAGGATTTAATTAATATTTTGCAGCAGACTTGAATGTCCAAGAGCAACAGGTCAGCATCCAGCACCTGAGACCAATTTTAACAAAAACTCACGCATTCGTAGTAGCGTCCCACCTTTATTTTACATATTTCTGCAGTAATCCAAAATGAAGTGCTGTCAGCAGTGGCAATTCGAATTTGAGAATTACTGCTCAAAATGTTTTGGAGGGCTCTAGTCAAATGTGAGACCAACTTAGGGCCTCATTTATGAAAAGTGTTGCATCGCTGCGAGAAAACAGCGATGCGTCACTTTTCACTGCACCCTCCTTGCGACAACAATGGTGCGTCATATTTACAGTATGACGCATCATGTCGTAAGGAGTTACAGATACGTCAGTATTTCTGATGTATCTGTGAGCACAAAAATGACGTTTTGTTGGGGGGTGTCACAAAAGTGGCACAACTCCAGCAATGGGGTATTACACATGGGCAAGTGCCATGTGAAATGTGGCTGTGACAGTCTTACGCCTAGCATGAGGCAGGCATAAGATATTCACGCATTTGCGTCCTAGAAGTGGCGCAGTGAAATCTTATAGATTTCACTGCGTCACTTCTACGACCCTTTCTTGCGTCGGAACCCCCCTGCATACATTATACCCGGAGCAGGTATAATGTGGCGCAAGAGTTTACAAAGTGACGCATCTACCTAGATGCGTCACTTTGTAAATATGGTGCAACAAGGCAAATTTTTCACGCCGCTGGGGCGTCACAAAAAATGATGCACGGACGGCGTAAAAGTGACGCAAGGGCTCCTAAATAAGCCCCTTAAACTCTAAAAAGCTGACATCAGTGTGAGTGTTTATTGTCAAGCATTATAAATGAAACCAGGCCACACCCTTCCATCAAATCAAATCCCGCTCTAGAGCTTGAACTGGGTTGGGGGGGGGGGGGGTGGAGACATAGAGCTGTCAGGGGTTACTGGGCTTCACTTGTGTCAATGGAGCCTTTTACCTCTGGTATCCTGGGATCAATAGTAAGCATAAGTACACCTCTTTAGTACTAGACCCTACTATAGTGAGGTAGAGTGTTGATTGCAGGTGTTGCCTCCCTTACCTTATCCTTCTTTCAAGAAAAGGGATAATAAGAGAGTCCTTCTCTGGCTGCTGCACCACCATCCTCTGGCCAGGTAAGGCACCAAAACTATTCTTGCTCCAAAAATGATAGGAGACAAGGTATTGGTGCCGTGAAGGGATGAAAAAGCTACAAGGCATAAACACTCTCACAATAACAGGAACACAAAAAAATGCAACAAGAAAAAACATCAATAACAAGAATAGACTTCTCAACCCCTCCTAACCCCCTGTAACTCAAGATAGCAGAAACAAGGGAATGATGAAGTAGAGTGGACAATGAGCACGGAAAGCAGAAGATTTGTAAGCAATAAATACTCAAAACAGTTCCTATCTCACTGGTCTGTGCTGATTTCCCTCATGCAACCTGGAAAAACGTCCTTCCCTCCATCTTGTATTAATAGTCCCCATAAAAAAGAATGGGGCTTCCTGTTATTTGGAGGACAGGGATTTTGGTTCACTGGAGGTCCTCTGAGAATATCGGTAGCAACCTCTCTTCTTACCAGCCCGTCTCCAACCTCAAACCCTTATGTGCAGAAAATAGGGGCCTAAAGAGAAGGGACGCCTTGAAGATCCCATTCTGAAGAAAAAGAGAAGTGCCTTTGTGAGAATACATATGTCAAGAGAGGAATCTATGTAGTTGGCAAGAGAGAAGCTATCATTGCAACACTGATGCTGATTTGGGCTACCCGGTGAGATCCCCCTTAGTAATAAGCTCTGCTATTCCATGTGTTAGGGATGTGCTCCAAGCCCCAGGGGATAGTGAAGAAGTAGACTCAGATGATATTTCACCAATCCCTTTGTAGAGCCTTCCCAAGAGATGGTATAGTTTGAGCATCACTGCAGCTCTGTCTGGAACAGGGAAAGAGGGGTACAGGAGTTGTAGTGTAGTTCCTATTTTCCCTATAGGCCCTGCGCATTGGAATAACATAAACAGCAGTGTAGACGTAGGACTGAGGTCTTCTAGGTCTCTACTGACTATGTTAGACTTAATTTATGTTTGCGCCAGCTAGCTCAGAGGTCAATGGAAACTTTCTTGACTGAATAGGAAGTGATCAGCTTCCCTGGCTCAGACAAGAAGGGATTCAGCTTCCGACAACCGCATAAACATGACAACTTTGCTCCTCAGAATAAGAGTCAATCTCTAGAGTTGTGTGAAACAATAGACAGCTATTTCACTCAGTCAGACGTGCGTTCTTAGTTTCACCAGGGTGCAGAGAATAGAGAGACGGGCGTTTTCAATAAAATATATTATTTATTGAGCAGTCTTCTTTCTCATGCAAGAGAAATGAATTGCCACAATTGCAAGACTTGTTATTATAAAAAGGGCGTACAGTAAAAGGAGTATTACGAAATAATACTGTAAAAGCATTGATATGGTTTCTTAGCCATGAGATAGTTAAAATGAATAAAATATATTCATTCATATATACATTGGCTAACGACCTCAACTGGTGCTTCTAACTACGCCTACCCCGGTGTACCTGACCTAAGCCTAATACGTGGGAGGGTGTAAGTAAGTAGCAGTTTAAGTTAAGTTCGTTTTGCCAAGAGTTTGATTCAAGAATTCTCTCTAAGGGTTTAGTCAGCACCGTACCTCTGAAATAGAATGTAGGAGGTCTGGTATCTCCTTCTCAGGACCCGATATCCCAGTCACCCGCAAGGGTAGGCTGGAAACGCCGGAGCTGGATTTTCTCGGCAGGAGAAAAGACAGCATCTTTCTCAGCGCGTCAAGGAGGAGGGGCAGCGTCCGTGGGCTTCTCGCATCTGCTGGGCTCTCTGCAAGGGGACAGCTGTTCTGCTCCTGTATTCACCACCACCGTGTGCTTGCTTAAGGCAACGTTGGTATATTTATACCTGAAAGGTGCCGAGTTTGGCGTAAGTTTTTGGACATAAGACGTCAATAAAGATGTCACTAAGAACTGGTCGTTCTTACAGTGCTCGCAGGAGTTCTATTACTACTCAAAACAAAGCAAGCGGGGCTTTCCCAGGTTGCTGGGGGTTTGGTATGTCGAAAGAACTCGGTGTGCTCTCTAGGAATCTAAGGAAGTGGCTTCTGCTGTGTCATGGACTGCAGAGGCGAGTTACTGAAATATGGCTCTGATTATTATGCCATTATAGGGATATTTATTGTTTATAGCCGTATAGGGGCATAAGGTCAAAATATTGATCGGGTTCCTAGATAAAACACATCAGAGTTAGGGAAGGCAAACTAGAGAGGTAACACACCACATCTGCAGAGAAATGTCACAGGCGAATCTCTTAGCATGCCCTGAGTGAATGGCGTCACAGTTGGCCATCTCAGGTTCTGGGCGGAATGACCCTTCAAGAAAAAATGGAATTATTACGATTCACACATAAACTGCAAGCATTGGAGCATGAATGGGGAAGGCAGAACAAATTCACCAGGTGCTCCAGAAAAAAAGGCCAGAACCAACCCAGAAAGCACCATGAAAATCCAGAGACCCAGAAGCACCCGTTAAGCAGTTTGTCAACAGGCCAGCTGTACAGATAGAACCAATCATGCCAGTGCTCATGGGGAGCAGGACTCAATCTGGGAAGAGGAGGCAAGACAACAAAGGAACAGGGGATAGACAAATTGGGGCTGAAACAAAACAACAAATATGGAGGACGCCATGTGATGAACTGAGCGGTAGCCACACAACAAACAGAAAGTTGTCAGGCGCCACCTTGCAAGTTCGCAGCCTTTGTACAGGAACCAGAATGTACTGCATAAGGTCACTAGGCCTGATCCGGAAATACCTGTTCTTGACCCTTTGTATCCCTCTGTGAGTCTGCTACCAAGAGCCAGTCTTCCACATTCTCCAATCCTTTCCTGCTTTTTAGGTCTCGCTAGAGCCCAGCGCATGGGCTAGTCTAGCGAGACATTTAGTAAGCCATTTTTGGAAGTGCTTCCAAAGTGGCGACCAACTTACCCTCCCGCGCACAAACACGCGCGCGACGTGCACAACTCTTTTTTTCATCGCACGCGCGTGCGCACAACTCGCGGTTTTTACATTTTTTGATTATTTCATTTCGCGGTCCGGCCTTGCGGCCAATGCTTGTTTTGCAGGCTTCAGCCAATCGACCCCCTTCTCTCCCTGGAATTCGAGCTTTTACTCCGATTGGAGAGCTGGAATAATTGACACTCAATTGAACTACGTTACCACTAATCAAGCCAAGTATATTCTGAGTCCTGATGAGGATCCTTTATCCCTATAGGATCAAATGACCATCAACATTTTGTACTCACAAACCTTATTATTATTGTTATCTTGCTAGAGTGGTTTCTCACTTTGTGTGATGCATCGATTTTGCATCCCTCGAGTTTGAACACCAAGCACGTTTTTCCAGCTCCACACTGTTCAATATTGATTTTTGTTCTCACATTATTCAGTATATAAGCATTTACTACTATTCTACTTCATTAAATGTTTCTGTGTTTCTTTTCCCTCATGCAAACACATGTACAAACAAATCTATGTACACAACGTATGAATGCCTGCCCCTAGCTCTCCCTGAAAATGGGGAGAGCTGACCAATATGCAGGTCGCTACAGGACCAGGTGCTTGTCAAGATGGTGGGCCATAAACAATGCTTTTGCCTTGGGCATGACCCCCCCTCTAGTTAATCACCCCGTGCCATACCAGCATCGTGGGTAGTCTTGCGGCGGCGAGAGGGGCTGTGGGGCATGCGAAAGGGCGGCACCAATGTAGGTGCATCGAGGCAGGGTTCAGCCTCTTTGTTCACACCCTCCTGTCTGCAAGCATCGGTGCCCCCTGACGCCCCTTGGCAAGAGCCTCAGCTAACATCAGGAGCCACTGCAGGCAGGATTGTTGCTTTTCTGCTGTCTGCTGCTGTGTCATTGTAAATTGAGATTATGGAGGCTGTGTGGGTGGCCCAGCTGCTAGCCTCGCGTGCAGGTCTATTTCGCCCCTTCTCTGCGGAGACTGAAGAGGGGACTTTTTTTTTTTTTTTTTTTTTGAAAACCTTTATTGTGCACATGGAAAGTAACAAATACGGGCCTACAACCATCCGGCCGGCCTCGAACACTCAATCGAGCACCAGAGCATACATTGCGGCGACCCAGTACTGCATCAGAACCATTCACAATAAGGGAAGAAAACTGGAGAAAAACGCAGCACCATGGCACAGGATGGATGAAGGTTAAATTTTAAAATTTTGTTATGCAACTGTCACAGAGGCCGTAGTAATCCGTACAAGCAAAATAAGAAAGAAGAACAAGGTCCATGTAGGGGGGACACGATAGTAGCAATTACAGCAAACAATTCGCACAGCAGCAAGCACGTCCCCGCCAGGCAGGATGGTAATACATTATCAACGTCACAAAGTAGCATCTGTAACCTAGTAACATCACCACAGCCACCCAACACCCAGCACACCCTACCATGGGCAAAAGGATAAAGTCGTAGAAGAAAAAAAACCGGTCCCATAGAAACTAACAAAAAGGAAATATAACCCCCCACCCTACACACATGCAGAGGCTATGGCCTACCCCCCCTCTAGCAGAGTGCCTGTCGCCCTATAAACCCGAAATTTAGCAAGGAGAAAAGTCAGAAGAGAGAGAAGGAGTAAGCAAGAAACGCCAAAAGATGGAAGAAAAGTTGAGAAGAAGGAAATGTCACGGTTGACTACTGGGAGGGAGAAAAGAACCAGCCCATCTACCACTCCCAAGTAGGAAGTTGGGGGGGGGAAATTGGCGGGGAGGAGCACACCCAATTACCGATGTCCCGGATTCCCAGACACCTCCAATCTTAGCACTTTGCGAAATATACAACCAGCGGCATGCAGGAGAGGAGGAGCGACTCTAAGGAAGCAGGCAAGAAGTACCGAATCAGTCCCAGCCCGTCACCACCCGACACTATATCTAACACATTTAGTAAAGCCCAATCACCAACGTTACCGAACAATCCCCTTTACAATTCACCACCGCCCCGGTAATTCCAATAAGCAGCTATTATCATGTCACAATATTAAATGGGGCGGAGCCTAATAAGTCGCACATTGCAGCACAGAGTCACCGTTTTCAGTTCCGAGTCCATGCAAACCTCCCAGTCCCGGTCTCAATTGACTGCAATCAGCCCTGGCCAGAGCGTAAGCGTCTCTTCAGACTTGGTAATCGAGGGAAGCCAGCTCTACAAAGTACCTGAGGACAAAATGGCCGCTGCCGAGGAGGAGGGAGGAAGAAGAGGCAAAATGGACGTCCAGCAGCAGCAGGCAAATAGCAAACAATTGGAAAAGGGGCCTCCGAGCACCACAACCGAGAGTTCAGCCCAAACTGGAGAAAGAGCACTCGGGAGGCAGCCACCGCAGGAGAACGTTGCAACCGTGGGGGCCTGGAGCCCAGCAACAGTCCTGGAAACATTGTTGCAGAATCCGTGGAAAACTGCAACGTTGTATCTCCGTTCAAAACCCCCAGCCATCTCGCGCCGGAATCGCAGCTCCGGGAAACAGTCGTAACCTCACCGATAGCAGCCGGCTCCACAGTATGCACCTCGCGCACAGCAGCTGAGAAGGTCGACTTCGCACCGTGCCAGGGGTCAGCCGAGCAGTCCCGTTCCGGCCGTTGTACCACTCCGTCAGTCCGGTCTCCAAACCGCGCAGAAAGTGACCGCATTTCCTCCCTGAGGTCAGCGAGTGCATCCACAATATCCCGGCATGTCAGCTCCCCCTGAGCCCTGGGCTGTCCCTTTGTGCTCGGCGGGCGTTGTAATGGCGCCCTCAGGTCACCGTCTAGTGGTGAGGGACTGCTATCAGGCGGGTCAGCCCTCGGCGCTGTGTAGGAGGCCGCCGCCATCCCGGACATCCAGCGCGAAAAAGGGGGGGGCGTCACATCGGGTAGAAGCCTCCGTGGATCCAGGGGACTCTGGGCTAGTCTCAGGGGCCGGGCGGACTAGTCGTAGGGCGCCCCTCTCAATGGCCACCTCGGAGCAGTTGCAGCGCCAACCAAGGGAGCGGGGACCGAAACAATCACCGCTCACCAACACTTTGACCCACCGAGGCGGGGCTGCTGCGCGTCGCTAGAAAACTCCTTCTCAAGTCCTCGGCACCGGCTTCAGTAGGTAGGGACGATCGCAGTCACAGGATCTCAACCGGCGGCAGCCGTCTCAAGGGTCCGCGATAGCCAGGGGCGGCGCCGGTCTCAGAGCGCGGCCATGGAGCCCGGCACCCAACACGGCGCTATCTACGGGATTCCAGCAGGCAGGGACACCGGGAAAACTCCCGGTGCATCAGCGCAATCGTGGCTACCATCCGCGGCTGTTACATCTCGGATAAGCGAGCAGGATGTGGGTGCAAAGCGCACTGGCCAGCGGAGCCGGGAATCGAGCGTCCGTTCAGGTCGCCATCTTGGCTCCTCCCCCGAAGAGGGGACTTTTATTGCTTGTTTTCCGCTGCTATTTGTAGGAGTTTGAGTAAGCTCCCATTTTGGTGGTGCTAGCTTTTTTTCAGGTGAACGTGCCCGTGGCATTTTGGTACGCAGACGCGCAATTTTTATGGTTTGAGTATTTACTTTTTGGGATCTAGCGTTATTTGGGGCACACACTTTCAGCTGGAGGTGCTTAGGTCGCTGCTGCCATTTTAGACGGATTGCTTGGTTGTTGTGACGATTTTGGTGCTCGGAAGGGATACTTTTTTTGGGGCAAAATAAAGTTTTGCTGGTGGCAGTGTTTTACCACTCCCCTTCTGTTGGCTGCCCCTTTTTCGGGTCTGCTGTCGTCGTGATCCCTGTTCTCACTAAAGCCCTGGTTTGCCTGGCATCTGCAGTGCACCTGCTTGCCCGAGATCAAGCATCTGGTCAAGGAGGAAGGATTTGGGGTATTGTTGGTTATTTGCTTTTGATTTGTGGTGTATATAGCGTTAGGGCTCCTAAAGCTGGTTTGTTATTTGCTTGGGATTATTGTTGTACACTGCTGGAGCTTCTGAATCCGTACAACACTGTGTATAATATGTGTTTTTTGGTGTATTCAGTGTGCCCCCAAAGTCCAATAAGAGGGCATCAAGTCGCTCTGGTAGGGATCGTTATATGGTTACAATAATCCACTGGCTTGATTCTATAAATGAGTTTCTGGCTTTGTTCCACCCAGCTCTCCTTGCTTGGGAGGGGGGTTGAAATTCCAGCTCTGGTAGAAGTTCACGAGTGGCCTAGGCGATCAGGAACCACCACCCGTCCAAGATCCACTTTTCCCCCAGTTTCAAACAAGCATTGGCATAGCCAATAGGTCTCGCATTTGGGACCTTATATGTGTTTAGTTATTCAGCAAAATTTCCTTGGTGCAACAACATCAACTGTTGCATGTCTACACACTTAAAAGGTCCCAAAGGCGAGACCTATTGGCTATGCCAATGCTTGTTGTGTCTTTCTCAGGCAGAATCATATAGGCTTGCACTTGTGGTCCTTTCCTGTATTCCGCTTGATTAAATCTTGAAAGCATATGTCAACGTGACTGGGACCTCGCATGACACTGCGGCCACAGGTATAACAAGCAGTGATGACCCTGGAAGCAACACTGATTTGACTAAGGGTCTGATTTAGAGTTTGGCAGATGGGTTACTCTGTCACAAACGTGATGGCTATCCTGCCCGCTGTACTACAAGTACTATAGCATATAACAGAATTGCAATATGGGGGACGGGATATCCCTCACGTTTGTGATAGAGTAACCCCATCCGCCAAACTCTAAAACAGGGCCGAAGGCTTACTCAGGGAGACAGCGTGAGCCACAAACCAAGAACTTAGCTGAGACAATAATATCAGTCAATAACACAAATACTCCTACCAGTAATTTTACTATAAAAAGAAAAAAAGTATTTTATTCTACATACAGCTAAATACTACTTGTGAATATATAAATGGACATGGAGAAAGAAGGAATGTAACACCGATTTTACACAATAAACATATTTCTATCTATTGGTTTTAACAAAGGGTGCTCATAACTAATAAACCACTGCCTGTAAACTTTGACAATAGGTTTTCCAAACAATAATCTTCGACCTCTTGACTTTAACATCAGATTTTTTAAACAAACCACACAAATCCTGAATTTTCTGAAACCGGGTTTTTTTCACAAGCAATTTGCCACTGCCTGTTGGCTTTATTAAAGGGTTCTTCGTCGGTATAGAGACAAAATATCGACTCCAAAATATCGACTGGACATAATATCGAGTTTTAAATATAGACTGGACAAAATATCGACTGGACATAATATCGACTACAAAAATATCGTTTTTCAGGTAAGTGAAGTAATATCGACTGTATAAAATATAGATAGCAAAAATATCGATTTTTTAATAATATATAATATTTTATAGTGTATTTTTATGTAATAATATGTGTGAATAGTGTGTATTAATGTTATAAAATATTTTATTAAATGAATTTTGTTTTTATAATAATTGCGTAATGTAATTCTGTAGCGGGTTGTGGGTTTATAGGGGAATAGGGTGGGAAGTAATTTAATAATAAATAATTAATTAATATATGTTTGTTAATATTTTCAATTAATAATTAATTGATAATTAATTAATATTAATTAGTTAATTAATTAATATAATTTTGAACATATTTTGTATTAGTAAATAATTGTTAATTAATTAATTGTAATTAAATAATATTGATACATTTTGGGTAAAGGGGTATTTTTAGGGTTCAGGGTCAGTTTTCAGTTCATGGGTAAAGGGGTATTTTTAGGGTTCAGGGTCAGTTTTCAGTTCATGGGTAAAGGGGTATTTTTAGGGTTCAGGGTCAGTTTTCAGTTCATGGGTAAAAGGGGTATTTTTAGGGTTCAGGGTCAGTTTTCAGTTCATGGGTAAAGGGGTATTTTTAGGGTTCAGGGTCAGTTTTCAGTTTATGGGTAAAGGGGTATTTTTAGGGTTCAGGGTCAGTTTTCAGTTCATGGGTAAAGGGGTATTTTTAGGGTTCAGGGTCAGTTTTGGGTTTTTGGGTAAAGGGGTATTTTTAGGGTTCAGGGTCAGTTTTCAGTTTTTGGGTAAAGGGGCATTTTTAGGGTTCAGGGTCAGTTTTCAGTTTTTGGGTAAAGGGGTATTTTTAGGGTTCAGGGTCAGTTTTGGGTTTTTGGGTAAAGGGGTATTTTTAGGGTTCAGGGTCAGTTTTGGGTTTTTGGGTAAAGGGGTATTTTTAGGGTTCAGGGTCAACAAATAAGATTTAAAAAAATTATTTTTATTATTTTCATTTATTATTTAATTATTATAATTTAATTTAAGTCGTTTTAAGTATATATTAGTAATTAAAATTTAATATTAATTTAATTTAACACTGTTTTTAATAAAGTCGATATTTTTTACATCTATATTTTTGTTAACGATATTTTGTACTCGATATTTTTGTACTTACCTGTTTGTAGATACAAACTCGATATTTTGACTGTCGATATTTTGTCCACGATATTTTGGCAAGTCGATATTTTGTCAGTCGATATTATTTCAGTGATCCTTCTTCGTCATCAGTCATCTACTGCATATGGACTTTGACGACAGGGCTTCTGTGCCATATGGGGCAAATAAAAATTAAATGTTTTCTTTTTTGAAAAGTTGCTCACAAGCAAGTGCACAGAGGCGCCATCGAAGCCTTTCTTTTTGGACGTGGTTTAAAAGGTCTGAAAGCTTGCATCCTTACTGGCAACTCAACTGAACACTCACAGGCCAGAGAGGAGAACCAAACAAGGTTAAGGTCTTTTTGGGGGCAACCAAGGGCACAACTTGAAAGTTCCTGGAACGGATGGGGCTCACCACTGTTCTTTGTAGGGCTAATTGTCCCCTGGAGGTCGCAGTGATGGTGCGGAGATGGTCCCTTGGTCTCTGTGCACAGCTTCTTCAATCACTAGGCGTTTCTCTTGTGGGCTGCTATTCTTCATGCTCAGAGTATTCTATTCCATGGTAGTCGGCTTCCTCGAGGCACAGTCAGCCCTTGTAGTATAGTACAGGCCCATGCCGCTGCACATCTCACAGCTGAGCAGATGATTCCACAAGATAGGTGCTCTTCTGTGGGGTACAGTCTCGCAATACCCTGAACCTCGCTGTTAGTTTCTCCTTCTTGCACTACCAATCTCTCCTTGCAAGACTTTGTTTCGCGTTCTGTTTCCAAACCAGTAGTAGAGCTGACTGTCAAAGACACTAGCCATGGTCTTCGGAGATCTTCTCTCCTACACTCGTGTACAGGGCCCCTACACCGGTCAACGAGAAATCCCTGGAAAACTAATTTGGTGTTCTGTCAAGTATTTATCCTTGGCTTGCAGACATAGATGTAAATTCCATAGGCTCTCCTGGTTTTGGGTTAAATCTAGTTTCAAGAATGTTGGAAAGTTTCAGTGAGGTCAAGAAAAGAGAGGCAGCCTCTAAAGCCACTGCACAAAACTGTCTAGAGCAGTCCCGCTGACAATAGAGGGAAGCAGGAAAGGGTCTGAGATCAATTCTACACCAGTACCAGTCTCCCACCCTCCAATCAATGGAGCCTGGCTCACTTCAAACCAACATAGGATGTTCTAGGATATGATCCAATTTACACCTGTGTTTGAGCAGCCTTACCTCAAGACTCCATCTTGTAATTTAAACAAACATGAGTTGCAAGACAAGTTCCTCTTCCCTTTCAGTGAAGCACAACACACACTCTATGCTCAACCTACCATATGCATGTAGAGTAAACATGTACTCTCCAGCCATGTCCCACGTGGATGCAGCTAAGGACCTTCTGAGGGTATGCAGACCGTTCAGTAGGCTGTGAAGCAAGAGGCATGAAGGGTGAGTACCCCATCAGTAATAAACACTTTGCGTCCATCTGCTGCCCTTTCAGCCTGGTGAGAGGACAGCTTGTCCTTTCATAAAGGGGGTGCCCTCCTGATTTCAGAGCCAGAAGCTGTCATTGAACATGCATGATTGTCGTGCTCACTGAGGTGACAAATATCAATATGCTGAGACATACCATGACTTTCTAAGTAATTTAGCACAGAGTGCTGGCACACACTCTCCAAAGCCAATCAGGACATATTTCAGTCTCTACAGTATGGGTTAAACATTATTGAGGATATCTGGCCATGGTAAGTGCACCTTACCATCAAACGTATTTTTTAAGCCCAGAGGCCATTTATTGATGTTAATTTTGCTGCTTTTTTAGCATGCATAACATGGTTGTCATGAGAGTTTCGGGTCCTCACGATACTGTGATTTTTAAATGTATTGACCACATTGAACATAGAATTATTATCCATAATACTTTAAACCAATGTTTGCCAAAAGGCAGACTCCTTCTCTTATAAGGATAACTAGCAACCAATTTAACATTGTTTAAGCATTCAATGTGTCCAATGTTCTGGTAAACATGGCCTAACAAAAGTAGGCCACTGGTAGAAAAGGGCACTGGAATGCTCATTGTACACAGCTCTGGTGGTTTTAGTATAATACTTTTCAAACACCAACAAAACTCACTTAAAAACCATTAAATAAATTGGACGCCAAAATACAACCATGACTACATCTGTATAATATTATATTCACTTACTATTCCATCCCTTAAAGTGTAATAATATGCTAGCCCAGGTATTACAATATAACTATGACAGAATATGGACCAAGATCATCTTGGAGCTCAAATAGATATTTTTGTGCAATAATCACTTCCTAGGTGCCTTGTCAAAGGCTTTTGAAAATAGATGAATTCTCAAAGCATGGGCGTTCCAGCCTGTGGAATGACATGGGCCACCATCAGGGCAAACCCCATTACAGTATGTTGAACCAACCGACCCTTTATGAACCAGATTGACGGGGAGGAATATCTTTGTTCTTATGAGCTCAATTGGGGTGAACCCTCAGTTTCGGCTAAGGGGTGTTTATAATTGAGGTTTCCTTTCTGGGAAATCTTATATGTAAAAACAGGATGGCAACCCACAGCAAAAACCTTAACCCTACCCTTGATATGTTAATGATCAACACACCTTAACTGAAAATGTAGGAGCGCTCCAATACTCTAAACGTATAATTTCTGCATATATCACTTTTTTAGTGAAACCTTCCACATAATTGTGAATCAATAGATTCTAAAACTACCTTGAAAGAGCGATTAGACATTGTGAAACGTGTTGACAGAAAATATACCACTGATGAGACGTTATGTTTGTTGGTAATGTAATGATAAAAAAATAAATTTAATAAATACTTTCTTATGAGTCCTGTGGTACCTTATATCATACTTTCCATATTATGATTGTATATGTCCTACAAACTACCAGAACTCCAGATTGCTGTAGTGGAAATGATGACGCCTGAAGTTGTTGGCCCACTTATGAATCTAACATCCAATGTAAGAATGCCAATCCTGACACAGGAATAAGTAGCAACTTTAATGTGACAACCCTGGACATCCACCTTGACACCATAAAGAATGTTCTCATGTTATAAAATGGTAAATAGAAAGTGCATCATAAGAACCACTATTATTTACCCTTAAACCTCCCATATGTCATCTTGTCATTCTCAATCTCTCCTTTTCTTCATCAGTTATTCCCTCCTCCACTTATATTCTTATTTCCATTTGTTCTTCCTTCCCTTTTGTTATGTCATGTTACATTAGGTGTTTTTGTAAGGTGTTGTACACACGTGAGGGGGTTTTGGTGCTAGCTAATACATTGCAATGCCTGGAAGTAACCTATACCTTCAGATAATAACGTGGGTAAAAGCCAGGTTTTAAGTTGCTTCCTGAATCTCTCCTTTCTTTCTTCCTTCTCTCCTTCCTAACTCCTTATATTCTCTAGTTTCATTTTGTTATGTTTATAATCTCTCTCTTCATCATCTTTGGCATAATGACATTTTAGTGACAACAGGGCTAAGCTGTTGCATTTGGTGTTTCAAGAAAAGGAGTCATCTCTCAGCACAATAATTGACAAACCATATCAATCCCTCAACAAATCTTGCCCTCCTGCCAAGGAGTACGTCTAGTGTTGTGTATTACACCGCAACAGCCTGTCTTAATAGCCCTCCGTTGGAGTGGTGGGTGTTTTGCACAGCCCAGTTGAATGCTTCAGAGTTTAGATGTTGTGTGTCTGGCCAGAATGCATCATAGTATGGATTTTACTTATTTTGAGCTTGTTTCTTGAGGAATTGGTGCTTGCTTTGCAGGATGGGCTCACCATTGTTGTGCAGCTTTCGATGCATTGGAAGCATATTAATGGCACCGGCCTTGGCTGCTGACGAAGAGGGGGGAGGTTAAACCCCTGGCCTTTAAAGTGCCTCAGGTTTGGTGGGATCAGGGATGTATGTGTCAGTCATTCCAGGAAGATACAGCTCCAACCCTGGCAACCTTTAAGAGGCACCAAGAAGAACAAGATACAGATGGTTACCTTCCCCATTTTGAGGCCACCAGTAAAGAGAGCCTGGCTCTGTTGAAGTGCATGTTGCATCCTCTCTTACTTTATCTGAGCTCTGGAGATGCTGCAGTGGACACTGGGTTTCAAATTCACTGGAGACATTGGAGGTGGAGCCCAGGTAGAAGACAGGCAAAACGCACATGCCCAAGAGATGGACAGGGCTTACATAGTGGTGTGGACTGGTTGCAGGTCTGACCTTTAAGTGCTGGGACATTTGGTTGATTTTAGAGCGGTTCCCAGGACACCGGGACATGTTGGGGGAGATGCAGCTCACTCAATCCATTTGTGAGATCACTAAACCATTCTCATATTTTATGTTTGTAAATTCTCTGCTGCCCAAGCTGTGCTGTATATAATGGAAGCTTGCACGGCTGACTCTTGTTCTGTACTTGAGGACAGCTCACAATGCAGATGCCTGCACTGCACCTTCTATGGGTGTGTTGGGAAGCTTTAACTGCTGCCACTCATGTTGTGTCTTGTGTCCTGTGTGAGGGATGCTTGCACTGCTGCTACCTGTGTAAATGTAAATGTAAATGTAAATTGATACTTGTATAGCGCACTACTCACCCGCAAGGGTTTCAAGGCTCTTGTATGAATACCGCTGTGGAACCCATCCTGGCTTTCCCTGTGAGACGTCCACTCCTGGGCACCCCAGGTGGAGGCCAGGCATCCTTAGCGTTGCAGGGGCTGTTATGGAGATTAAGCAAGCTATTGCCCAGAGTTGCAGAGTGGGTGCTACATGCTTTGTGTGTGAGGGAACATTGCATCTGACCAGTGTCTGAGAACCATTTATTAGTGCGAATACGCTGTGTGCGAGGAAAGTTTGCACTGTGGATCTCCCTGCTGTATCTGTGCTTGTGGACAAGTGTTGTTTATGCTGGGCAGCTTGTTGTACTCCAGCCTGCACTGCATGTCTGCTGTGTGTGAGGAAAGCTTTCACTAACACTGGGGCACACATTACACCCATTCGGCACAGGGGGGAAGTCTCACTACTGCTGCAAGTGCTGTACCTGTCATCTGTGAGTCCCTGGAGCTTGCACTGTTGTTCTGTTTGAGACTGGGAGTGAGACCTCCCTGGCCTCTGTGAACAAGTTAGATTCACATTGTTCCTCCCTACTCTGCACTTGTTCTCGCTCCGGTGAGGTTATCACTGCTGCTTCTAAAGCTGTTCTCAGTGCTTAATTTGTAAAAAAGCGCCAGGTCACTCATCAGGAGGCCACTGCAGCTTGCACCACCCATTGCCCACGACAGTGCTGCCAATGACTGTACAAACACACCTACTAACCATCACACTCATACAAGTGTGACACTTCAGACTATTCCAGGCCCCCACAACTGTAAGAATGGCTTGGGTGGCATAACGTATATTGAATTAATGAACTATTATTATGCGCCTCTCTAAATAAATCAAATAGCGCTACTAAGTGGCAGACTGTCATAAGTGCCTCTGTTTATGAGTATCAAATCCTAGGCAATCAACACAGCAGTAAATGGAACAAGTATGCAGGGCAAACCACTAAGGTCACACACTAATATAAAATGGATATCTTTTTAATGAGACAGTGTAATAAAAAATCTTTTAAAGATCATACATCAAATTAAAACGCAATACATTCAAAATTAAACACACAAATAAAAAACAACCATTGCTCTTAATAAAGAACAGTACAAGAAATCAAATTTAAAAAAACAATATTGTGACATAAAGTGATTACATTAATTGCCACTTTTTGTCACAATAATGTTTTTTTAAATTTGATTTCTTTTACTGTTCTTTATTAAGAGCAATGGTTGTTTTTTATTTGTGTGTTTAATTTTGTATGTATTGTGTTTTAATTTGATGTATGATCTTTAAAAGATTTTTATTACACTGTCTCATTAAAAAGATATCCATTTTATATTAGTGTGTGACCTCAGTGGTTTGCCCTGCATACTTGTTCCATTTACTGCTGTGTTGATTGCCTAGGATTTGATACTCATAAATTGTTTTTCCCTGTCCTAGGAATTTTTATATTTTCCATCCAGGGGGTCCTTGTTTTTTCACATATAAGAGCCCCTTTTAGCAATGAAGTGCCGGTGACAGCACTAGAATCCACCGGCTCAGATTAAGCACTGGTTTCCTATTCTAGGTGTTCAAGGGATGTTTGCATCAGTAAGTGGTAATCAGGGGTCAGAGTGGCGGTCTTTCCTTTACCTGTCGGGTATAGTGTCCTCTCTCGTACCCCTTTGTCCTCTCTCTCACCCTAGCGTCCGCTTCGCCCTCCGGTGACTTTGTCCCGGGCGTACCTGACACCTCCACTCCTCCCCAGCCCTTGTTATCAGATATGGAGCTCTCATGAGGCAGCCAGTGCTGATGTTACTCTGACTCATGGCTGTGGGCGGATGTTGCAAACTTCCACAGAAGCAGCTGCTGGCCCTGATTCAAAGCAGCTCTCCATGAGTGCAGGCCCTGTTGTGGGTTACTGGGAGTAGGGGAGGGTTTTTATAGGAGAGGGTGGCTGGGTTAAAGGAATGTGGGCATGGAGGAGAAGAGGAGAGCTAGGTGGAGAGGAGGGGATAGAGAACAAAGGGTACAGATATCTCAAGTTGTAAGTCGTTTATCCAGTGATACATTCTACTGACAATGTTTGCTGTTTTTGATAGAAATTGACTATGTTTGTATGTAATGCTGTATGCAAACCTCTCAGCTCACCCTGCTTTGGTAGGTGACACAGTAGTGGTGGGAGGGGGGTTTCATGTTTTAAATTGTGGTAGTGAGACAGGTGAGTGCTTCAGACAGGTAGAGGCTTGGTAGAAAGAGCTGTATTGAATGAGAGGCATAGTAGACAGAGGGCCCGATTCACAGAACTAACTTAAGACAAAATCCTAAACTTACTACTTTTGGTATTCACAGAAGTTAGGATTTTATCTTTAGTTTGTCTTAAGACAGACTTAAGTTAGGATTTTGTCTTAAGTCTGTCTTAATGTTGTCTTAAGACAAACTTAAGACAAAATCCTAACTTCTGTAAATACCAAAAGTAGTAAGTTTAGGATTTTGTCTTAAGTTAGTTCTGTGAATCGGCACCAGAAAGTAGAGAGAGAGATAGGGTAGAGTAGGTGAATATGGATGTAGAGATAGAGGGAGTTCGAACTAGAGAAAATGGGAGAGGTAAAAGGGGTTCTGTGAAGTAAGAAGTGAGATGTGAGATAAGAAGTTATGCAATGCAAAGAGTGCTAGAGAGAAGTGATCAATGTAGTTTGAGAGAAGGGAAATAGAAACCTGAGTGAAGACTGGGTATTGAGTATTAGGTGAGATAGAGACAGATGAGATGCAACAAGCTAAAGATAGAAGGGGGAGCAGAGAAGGTTGAGGAAGAGAGGCAAGAGGTGTTGGAGGCACGGTAGACAGAGGGAGGAACTAATAAGTTAGTGGGATCTATAAAGAAGTGGAGAGGAAAAATGAGGTATGCAGGATAGGGATATGGAGATCACAGATGAATGATAGGTGACATAGAGTGGTGATGTGGCGATAAACAAAGTGAGACTGAGTCACAGGGGGAGGGATTCAGTGTGGAGAGAGATTGTGAGAGACAAAGAGAGGGGAGAGGGCAATCTTACTGTTCTCACCATTTATCAGGTGGCCCCTTGGAAGGTAGGGGCACTGGGCAATTGCCCGCTTTGCCCTTGCCTTAAAACGTCTCTGGTTTTGCTGAGCAGTCCTTCAGTAGGCCTTTGCCCTTCCCTCACTTTGCTGTCAGAAGCCTGCAGCGCGCACCCTTTGTCCTGCCCTCACTCTGCTGTCAGAAGCCTGGAGCGCGCACCATTTGTCCTGTCCTCACTCTGCTGTCAGAAGCCTCGAGCGCACCTGCCCTCATTCTGCTGTCAGAAGCCTGGAGCGCGCACCCTTTGTCCTGCCCTCACTCTGCTGTCAGAAGCCTGGAGCGCGCACCCTTTGTCCTGTCCTCATTCTGCTGTCAGAAGCCTGGAGCGCGCAACCTTTGTCCTGCCCTCACTCTGCTGTCAGAAGCCTGGACAACAGAAGGAAGGTGCCAGTACTGATACTAAATTTCAACCAAATTAATTACCAATGTAAAGACCACAGTTCAATACATATGTGTGCTAGTAAATAGCAATTTTTTTTTTTTTTTTTTTGAACACACTTTTTAAATTAATGCAGGAGTTCAAAAGACAAAAAGATATATAGGAACAATCAAGTTAAGGACACGAAAGTGGAATAAAAACCTCATACATACCATCACTCATAATTTTTCAAGCATTTCACAGTCATACCTCTTACATTCAAGCAATCAAACAATGTACTCAGCGCAAACTGGAAAAGAAATGAACCAGTAGGTTGGGTAATAGGTCTGCTATACGAATTATAAACTTTCCTATAATTCACAGCAATACACTACAAACACATACAATTTTTTAAATCATAAAGTGGATTATGACTTGAACTTTATGATTTAAAAAATTGTATGTTTTTGTAGTGTACTGCTGTGAATTATAGGAAAGTTTATAATTCGTATAGCAGACCTAGTACCCAACCTACTGGTTCATTTCTTTTCCAGTTTGTGCTGAGTACATTGTTTGATTGCTTCAATGTAAGAGGTATGGAAACTATCTAGAAAGACAAAGAATAATTCTGGATCTGGTTGGACAGATCACACCACTAGGCGAAGTATCACACCTCCTAATTGAAAGAAAAATGGATGAGAAACATTGATTCTTGAAAGGTCACTCCAAAATTCATTGCAGTCCTGAAGACATCCAAGCAAGAAGTAGCTGTGTTAGAAGAAGTTTGGAGATCCACTCTGCCGGCAACCAAGCTGTTGGGTTGCGTCTCACAGTTCAATCTGAAGATGTAAACAGTTTTTGCTAGTAAAGCATTCCTTGACTCACATTTGGTAACGTGGTGTCAGAAGTAAGGCTGTAGTCTAGGGGAAAGTTTTCATGTGGTATGTCCATCAGAATTTGAACAGTTGTACAGATAAAGAGCGTCAAGGTACAAGCCAAGTTTTCTGTATGAGGGGACATCTTGATTTAACCCCTTGCATGCTTGTGACGGAACCATTCCATCACGAGCCATGATGGTGCTGTATTGTTGACGAAATGGTTCCGTCACGGCCGGCCGCCGCGCCTGCGCGGCGCTGATTTCGCACCTGTGCTGAGCATTCTATTAGGCAGGCGGGGCCATGACGGAACCATTCCGTTACAAGCACAGCGCCACCGCGGCTCGTGACGGAGTGGTTCCGTCACGAGCATGGCTGCGCCACGCAGCCCCCCCTAGCGCTGCGGCGGAATTACTGCTGCAGGCAAGGGGTTAAAGTTATCAGAAGATCAAAAGTCAGGAATCATGGAAAGAAGTCCAGAGAATGCTTAAAAGGAGCTCACAAATGTTCAGATCAGGGTAAAAGTGTAGGTAGATTAAAAAAAACAACAAGCAGTACTACGTTAACACTTTGTTGAACCCACCTTCAGAAATGTAACTGTCACCTGATGAGTTGTGCTTTAGGTGGTTGCGGCGAAGCTCTAAAGATATTGCATTGTATTGTAATTGCATTTATATAGCGCTTCCTACCCCTGACGAGGTGTCGAAGCGCTTTTTCGGCGAGTAACACGCTACTCCGGAACCCATAAAGGATTAGTGTTGAATTAGTATAGTGAAATATGAAAGTGATTTAAGAGGTGGGTAGAGATATGCAACATGTCGGGTTGTAGTAACAAGGGAGGGCACGTGTGGGTTAACAAAGTACCTACCAAGGTAACATCAGGTGTTGTTCAGAGGTTCTGGGCGGCAGATTAGATGGGTTCAGGTTCCTGGTGAAATACTGACAAGCTTTGTTGGAGATGCTCGCCTGGGAACAGACAGTCAGTGCCTCAGTCAGTGTTTGTGGATGCTCATCCGGTGATGCACAGCTGCAGGCTTGGGCCTGTCTGAAGATGAATTAATCTCTTGGCGCATAGGAGCAGTTTTGGGCCAGTCTCACAGATGCGAGCCGCATCCCACACAGGTTCACGCTGCAGGTCAGACTGTGCAGATTCTGATCTGTCCAGACACAGTTGCACGCTTCCGGCCAGTCTTTCCGGATGCTGGCCTATTCCCACACACTTTCACACGTCAGGTCAGCGGATGACTTCCCAGTGCACACGTGCAGGGTGTCCACATCACACACAGTCCCCTAAGCTCTCTCCATCACTCTTCAGATCGGCACAAATCTACAGGCAGTCAGTCCACGCCAATTTCATAAAGTTTATGGCAGCCAGGAAGAAGAATCCTTGGAAAGTCACATCTTATGTTTGCAGAATACTTTGTCCACGTGACTTCCGCAATTAATTAACTTGATGCAGCCTGGAGAGTGGTTTTCGGACACTTACTTTCTGCCTTCTTTTTCCTTCAGTTTCTCTGTGGATCCCAAGAACCAGGGTACAGTCAGGCGTATTTGAAGGGTACAACGTGTACCCTAGATGGAAGCTTATGCTGTGATCACAACAAATGTCCCACGAAAGACATGTTTATTTTTACAGCAATATGATGCACTTTTTGTGTGAGAGTCTGCCTTGTGGCTCCAATCTCCCAGTGGCCTTTGAATTGCCTCTAATTGAAGAGAGTGAAGTGAACAGACCCTACTTCCAAGCTCCTTCTGGCCCCGAAGCCTTTTCCCTATTAGTCTAAACCAGCCCAACAAGGAGAATCTCCATTCCTCCCTGGAAACAGCTGCCAGGATGCTCACAGTATATCAATAATTGCTTCCAATAAGACACCAGACAGTATTACTGATAGGTTGGCTTCATACATGCACAGGACAGGCCAATGTGAGACGTCCGGAGTTGATTGAGTGGAGTGTAAACTCTGCTCAAGCAAGCAACCACCGCAATCCCTGTCAGGGTAAACCACGAAAGTCACTAAGTTAACCTGTCCTTAACCCCATGGTAACTTGGAACAAGGGCAGTAGGTGTTTAGCCAAACTATAGAGGAAAAGATATCATGTGGACAAAATATTGTGTCAAGAATATTGAAGCCGAAAATATAGTGAAGTTTGTATTGGAAAACAAAGTTTTAGTACGCTTAACTCCACACATATGTACCCCGTCGATATATGTATCTTTAAGGAATGTAGATGTGGCATTAAGAATAGTAAATATATTCTTACCTATTTGCTTTTGCCATATCAATATTTTGGTCCTCAATATTTATGACATGATATTCTGTCCACACAATATTTTTGCAATCGATATTCTAGCTGGCATCGAAGCAGTTAGGCTTAACTGAGAGGCAACGCATAAAGTATTTATGCAGCACTCAAACAGTACTAATGTGAAAATACAACACAACAATAATACCACACCAATTTAGAAAAATTTAGTAAATTATGAATTTTTAAAGTTTAAATCAAATACCAGTGCCTAAAAAATCAAAGTGCCAACTGCAGACATATAGTCGCGTGAGACTGGGTCAAAGTTGAAAAATATGGAAGACAATGCTGGAGCCCGAGTCAGATACAAAAAGTGAATTGGGTCCTGTCAGTGTTAACCTTCAGATTTAGATGAAGACATTTCATCAAAACATTGTCTGAGAAGTTAAAGTTCAGCGGGGCAAGGCTGCAGGAGGTATCCGAGGAGGAAGCATTCTCGTTCGGGAGTCGCTGGACAAAGTTGCGTTGAAGATTTGTACATTAGGACTTAGCTCTTTTTTGAAAGCCAACAATCTCCAGCTAGGTGAGGCTGAAAGCTGTAGCCTATGAGAATTCCATGAGGCTGCATACCCCTTTGGCAAAGGCCCACTGAACAGGATTGCTGCTGCGAAGAAGAACATAACAGGAGATGCCCCAAACTCAGGCCGACCAGCGATGCACCTGGGGCGGATAGACGAGCAAGCTGGTCTCGGTCTACTCTCAGAGCAATTTTCTGTCAAAAAATGTCCTAGTCCCAAGGTTTGGATTTTGGCGATATTGGCACCTTTAGCACCACCACCAAGGGTCCAGGCCTGGTGGGGCACCAGTTGGGGAGTTAGGACTCACTCAGATTAGTTCCAGGTGCGGATTCAAGATGGTTGGTGCCTCTTCTGTCCCTGAGGCTCTGATCAGGAGGTCAGCCAACTATCCCTTGGAGTAACTCTGATAGTCTTGGGTTCAAGAAGTGGAACAGGGTTCAAGCAGTAGGGTAGGCCCTGAGGGTTCAAGGCAGGCATTGTGCAGCAAAGCAGTCCTTCCTGGTGCAGCAAGCAAAGCAGTTCTCTGAAGTGCATAGCAGGTCAGAGCAATAGCCAGTACTCTGAGAGTTCTTCAGCAGGTCCAGAAAGTGAACTGAAATATGGGTCTGGGGATCCTATTTGTGTACCTGGTTCCTTCTTTGAAGTAGTAGACATTTCTAGGGAATTCCCTTCGGAGTGCTTGAAGTTTCCTGCGTCCCCTGACCTAGCTCCTGGCTGTCTGAAAGAAGAATGCAGGGGTAGCAAATCCCTTGTGTGAAGGCGGACCAAAGTCTATTCTGTTGCAGGTGGGGCTGTGCCTAGCTTCGCCCCATCCTGCCTGTGATGGCCCATCCAGGCACTTCTAATCCCTCTATTGTGTGGCTGTCTGGGAAGAATAAACAAACTCCAACTGGCAACTACACCCAGTCGTCTGGCCCAAGAACAGGCTGCATTCACCAAATAGGGCAGAGAAATGTCAACATTCTGAAAGTTGCATTTTAAAATTGCAAATTAAAGTCCGACTTTCTCATTAACAGTATTTCAATTTCTCAGACACCAAACATGAAATATTTCTGTACTCCCAATCAACAGCTAGCACGTATTAAATGTAATAAGGCACCCTAATACTATACTATAGAAAAAGTTAGGCCTCACAGTAGAGATAAACTAGTTTAGGCACTAACAGTCAGATGTACAAAGCATTTTTCTGGTTGCAAATGGCCCATTTTACAGAATCAGGCCTTCTGCGACTAGAGAAATGCTTTTTCAGGTGTACACAATGTACCGAATCACAATTGGCTCTTACAATTAGGTATTTGGAAGGGCCGTGTTTTGGACTTCCCTTCCAAATACCAAAATGACATGCATCACTCTTTTGAAACCAAATTTTTGTCGCAAAACAGTAATCACTTACCACTATTGTAAAAGTGGTGGTAAGCCACTTACAAATGGGAAGGGGCCCCCTTGGGACCTCTTCCCCTTTAATAATGTTGATGTTGAAAAAATATTCTTTAAGGACGGGCAGTGGTCCTGTGGACCGCTGCCTACTCTTAAAAATGAAACTTAAACGATTATTTTTTTTTCTTTTGGAACAAAGCCTGCTTTCGTTTAAGGAAAATGGTCTTCATTCATGGAAAAATATATTTGCTTTATTTAACACCTTAGCAGCTATGGAACGTCCAGCTCCAGTGCTGGACGTTCCATTGCGCAGGTGCAGTTCGAACGTTCAACGGCCGACGGCAGCACTACGGAGGTAGTGGTGCCGTCGGCCGCTGAACGGGCGCAGCACTTAAGGTGTTAAAAGCAATCACAGACATTGTGGTCGGCTGACCCCAGCAGAATACTATCCCTATGATTGCTGCGATTCCTATAGGGTCACAAATTGCGACCTACAGTCATATGCATAAACCCCAGTGCTGTACCCGATACAATAAACGCTGGCAGAGCGGCGTTTATAGACTATCACAGAGTACCCGCGTGATATGAGGAAGCTTTCAGGGAGCTAGAAGGGTGGGGTGGTGGAATGAGCATGGATAGGGAGGGTAGAAAACGAATTCGGTAAAAATATGAGGGTTGAAGGCAAAACGTTTGGGGACCCTGCAGAGAGGGCTAAGTCCAACAGCCAAGAATTACCAACATTCTGTTGGGCCCGGCATTAAACCATATGTGAGCTCCTCCATGCCTGCCCAAAATATATCAACATTGTGCAAACATGCCAAAAACCCCCACTCTACATCCCAAGACCACCACTGTGGCATGTATCTCCGCAATAGGTAAAGAATTACCACCATCCTGCCTGGAGCAACACCGATGCTCATAATAAAACACCAATTGCCATCATTCTGCCGAACTAAATCATCAAAATGGACACTAGAGGGCAGTCGTGGCACAAGAATATCCACCAGGGAATCTCAACCCAAGTGTACACAAGATCGGTCACCTTTATAAATGCTCTCTCTCCGTGGTGATATTTCATGCTTTTCTGGTTGTTTTCTCTGCACATTTTTTAGGAGAGGTACCTAGTGACTTTAGGGATGGGTCTCTCTTGATCCTGTTGATTTAGGGAACATAGCTCCAACACATAAACCGGCTCCCTCAGAACCATTGCAGACCAGATTTCCGGAATCAGTAGAATTGTGATCCCAGTATTCTGGGAACCCCCACATAGGTAAGAAGTCATGTCTTGAATCACAGAACTATCCCAAAGCCACAGTTTATAGCAACACATGTCGACAGCCTTTCCACAGTAGCACAGGCTCGGTGTGCCTGGAGCCTGTTATAGGTGTCAAACATTGAAAGCCATGACAGCAGTTCTTTCCAGCAGGCCGGAGGGTTCCTGCAACTCCTTAGATATTTCCACCACAGGTGGACAGCAACATTCTTCCTTACTTTTAACTGATTTGAAACCTGAGCAAAGAAAGTAGTATTGCAGGACTTTTAACGAAATATCCCACCGTATGGTGGCATCCAACCCATGCTCTAATAATTTCCACTCAAAATATTTACAGTTTTTGATGAAAAAACATAGTGTACATAAAGTCCTGTAGGACTTTCAAGCTGTTCAAATTCCAGAGAGATTTCTGGGTAAAGCTGCATATGTTATAAAGCTTCCAAACTGTAAAGGTCTTCTCCACCTAAAACAGAAGTACCACAAACACTCCAGTTCCTATACTAAAACAGACATCTCACATGCGTTGTGACAGAAAATGCACCTTTCCCATGCAGCCCTCTGCAGCCAGGGAGCCCGTAAAGACCCCTCACCCATTCAGTGCCTAGAAGCCGTCACCACTGGTGGTTCACACGTTTCCAGCCAGGGTAAAGTAATCCTGTTACTCCTCTCCAATCCAATCCAAAAATTCTTTATTTCGGCCATTTGAGACCATAAAAGATTCATTAAAACATTTAAAACACATAAAACATACAGTAAAATCAGGGCAGGGAGCAACATACAAATCAGTTCGATTCCTCTCAGCCCTACCCTATGCCCATGGAAGCCTTTGAACTGCCAACCCTTGGCACTCTCATCAGGACCCATCGACCTAAACTCATTAGCTTGTCTTCCAGCCCATGGGCTGTAAGGACCAGTCGAATGCGAGTCTAGTGTTGATGAAACGTACATAAAAGTGTCACATTTGCATGATTCAGAAACTAAACTAAAATGCAAACCCATTTGAAGAATTGTTCTTTTCAGCCAAAGTACCCTTAGGTTGGGACAATTAAATCTTCAGCATCTTCTGTTGAGGATTTTTGTCATGTGGGACCATGACCAAGAGACAGCAGGTTGACAGCTTATTTCACGATTCACTAACTCACAGAGATGTTCCTAAGTTTTACAGTTATCTTTCACCACCATCTTCTATCCAGCTGTTTAACGGTATGGACGTGTTTATTCAATCATCTGGATTGGGGAACAGTGTCGTGTTAGTGCTGTGAACGCCTATCAGAGTCACTGACACTTGAAAAGGAGGGGAAAGTCATATGAATCATGGGATTTAACGTCATCAAATATTTTTAGCTCCCGGTAAAAGGGCATTTTTAAGACTGGGGGAGGGGTGTGGGAGCCGAGCATGATCCGGTGAGTGGGAGGGAGCATTCGTTAGTTTCCTGTAGGAGACTAGACATGCACTTAGCTGCATGGTTGAGACAAACTATGTGAGTCTACTGTAGGACCGCGCTTTTGTAAAGGGGCGGTGCTACTTCCGCTTTGATCTGACTGTAAAAGAGGAATAAACCTCTGACCGTGATATTCATAATCTGATGACCTTTATGTCATGGTGTCAGAAGTTAAAATAGCTGAAATCTTCAAGTAGAGAGAGCGAATGAAATAATAAAAGAGAGAGAAAGGGAGACACCTGAGAATAAGATAGAACCCCACACCTTTTTGTAAAATTCAGCAATTCCCTTTTGGGGTTTAATTAGGTTTACAAGTGCGATGCCCCAACTCAGGAACTCTCTTCCAGGCAGGGTAATTCCCAGAGAGGAGGTAGGGGCCACCAACTTTTATTAGTCTTTAAGGAGAGGGTGTGGGAGATGTTTCATCTCCTCGGGAGGGGAAACAAGCACTGCTAAGGGTAAAGAGGGACAGCCAGGTCCACATTCATGACCCCCTACTCTTTGAAAGGGAAGTTTAAACATTGTGTTCATAGGCTGGTTGGTTGCCCGGTTCTGGCCTTTAACCTGTGTGAGATATTGTTTCCGATACACCTGGGTGAGAAAAAACGGTGTTTGTATCCTCCTGTTTGAGTGCACGCATATTTTATTGCTATTTGTTATTTACAAGCCCTTTCAGAGTAAACTGAACAGGGTCGAACACTGCTTAATTTGAGCCGGTAATTTCCGGTGCTCGGCACTGGCACTTAATTTTCAGCACCGGCACTTGCGAAGGTCTGCCACAAGGTGGCGCTATCTAGCTAATTTAGAGATAACTACAACAACAGTCAATTATTAATTTACTATTCATTAAAAATCGCCTTTTACCTGCCGCCCAAACCATTTCTATAGTTTTGGGGGCCTGGAATAGTCCAAATTGTCACACTGGTAGGAGTGTGATGGTTAGTAGTTGTGTGGTTGCTATCACTGGCAGCGTGGCAGGGGCAATAAGAGATGCAAGCTGCAGTGGCATCTTGAGTAGAGACCTGGCCCTTATTTGTGTACATATTAAGCACTGGTGGTAGTATTAACATTACTAGTGTGTGCCAATGAGGGTCATCAGGCACTATAGAGGTCAGGGATACTGACTGAGCAGGAAGGACATTCTGAAACAGTCACAAAAGATCTGAGGCTTCTTGGAAGCAGTTGCGAGGGGGCTGAGGGGGAGCGAGGGGCTGCAGTTGGAGTGTGGTAAAGGATTGGATGTGGTGAAAGTGCCAGGGTGCAGGAGAGGTGGGCAGCAGGGGGCAGAGACCGGTCACAGGTGAGGGTGCATGGTGCAAGTCATAGGCTTCAGTACAGGGCAGGACGCTCGGGCAGTACACATGGCCTGGGAAGAAGGGCTAAAGAATGGACAGATTGCAGGAAGTCTAGTGAGTGAAAGAGAGGGGCTAGACGCAGGTGAGCTGAGTGTGTGAGAGGACACTTGATGCTAGAGAGGAAGCGGAGGAAGAGTATGGGGGAAGATGAAGTAAAGTCTGGATGGCTAAGGGCCCTCTTTAAGAGAGGGAATATGGATGCATGGGAAGAGGAGCTTGAAAGGAGGGAGGGCCTGGTGCAGGAATCAATAGTGTGGTGCTAGAGATGGGACAGGTGCAGAGGTGCATGGCTGGGACAGCTGGGCTTAGGACTCGAGGACTGGATGCAAGATGGCTTGTGGAGGAGGGCTCAATGCAGAACAGGGTGCCAGGGAATCAGGTGGGACTGTTGAGGGTAGGCGGCCGGAAATACTGGGTGTAGGAGAGAAATGTAGGACAAGAGACAAGGAGGAAAGGCAGGTTAAGAGGGCTCTGGGCTCAAGGAGATTATTTGTGCTGGAACTTGAGGCTGGGTGCAGCGTAGTGGCAGAAAGGAGGAAGAATAGCAGGCCTGGTTCTACATCGTGGGCCAGGCCCAGGCCCTCCAAGATAGCCCCCTGCCCCACCCAAGACCCATTCACAAGCAGAAAACACGTTTTGCTCATTTTCTTGATGAAACAGTCATATGTGTCTGCAGTCTCACTATTTAAGCCTATTTGTGTAACTTTCATGTGTAAGGCCAATGCCTTGGGCTATTTTAAGTTTCTGGAAGCAGGGGGGAGGTCAGAGGAGATGGTTGCTGTTACTGTACAAGTTTAAATGGAAGGAGTACTGGAGACATCCTCCACTGTATCGAGACAGCAAGGTCCAGACACACAGTAATTAACAGTTGGAAACAGTTTTATGTCAGAAACAGTGAGAAGGATGTCGCTACAGCAAGAAAACCAAGTGAGAATGCTCATACAGTCAGGATATACATCCTAGTAGTGCTTTGTTTTATTTTCTTCCTGCTGTGATGCAATTCTTTACTTATGATTAGGATCACTGGAATTATGCGGCAAGGGAAAACCAAATTATGAGGCAGGGTTGACTAAATTATGATGCAAGAAAAGTCAAATTACACAGCATAATAGGGCACATTTTGTGGTGTTATTGCTTCATAATGTTTTACATTTTTACGTTAAATACAGTCTTGGGAAAGGTACTGCCTCATTAGTACCAGTTTACCATTAAAAGGCAGCAAAAGACAACTGAAAGGTGACCAGTCAGCCTTAGAGAAGGGTCTCCACTGTGAAGCAACATGTCACTGCGTTTTTAGTAACTTTAGATCCATGCGTGCCCGAAACATTTTTTCTCTTAAAATCTGCAAATTATGCAGGGAATGATGGATTATGTGGCAAATGTGGCAAATCCATAACTATGCTGAATGTGGTGTAGCCTCTGAATCACATATAAATGTTGACTCTTAATTGTAAAGACTTGTCAAGTTTCACTAATACAACACAGATACAGACTGGGAAGGTGTGAGTGCCCATTATACATAGAAAAGCCCTTGCAACATGTGCTGCCGCTGTTCTGTCTGCTCTCACTCATTCTCACAGGGTACTCGCAGAAGGCGGAGTTCTCTAATAGTAATAGAAGGAACTTAAAGAACATACACCCCACAGTGGGGCAGCGGTGGCTTTGCATTTAGTCTCTCCCAACAAATTCTAGGGCCTATTATCAAGGGGGTTTATCTCCGCTTTTTTGGCTTTAAAAGCCAAGAAAGCGGCGATAAAATTATCTCCCTATTACCTAGCTGTCGCTAACACCAGTTAGCGACAGTTAGTAGGAGATAGCGACCATCTTGGGCCCCGCTTTGCATGTCAGTGATATTTATCACTAATGACATGCAAAGTGGGCGTGCCAAGATGTTAGCGACTGGAAACAGTCGCTAACATCGCTATCTCCTATTACCAACTTTTGGAGATATTCGCGCTAAGCGCGAATATCTCCAAAAGCTAACACCTGCCCTGAGCAGTTCTTAGCCATGTTATCCAATGGGAGGTGGATAACATGGCTAAGAGCATTAGCTCGGTAATGCATGAATATCGCGGACTTTTCAGCGATATTCCTGCATTTCGGCCGATTTTTATCGCTTAGAAGATAAACCTTGATAATATCAAGGCTCCTAAGCGATAAAAATCGCCGCAGCTCAGCGATAAAAATGTTGCCGCTAAGCCAACCTAGCGATACTTATCGCTAGTTGTTGGTAATATGCCCCTCTCTCTTTTTGTCACTTGATTAAACAGAAATGGATTGTAGCCAGGGCCACTGAAATTATGGGATTCTGTTGCGCAGTGTTTTATAAGTAATTATGGATTTGACATATTTGACACAAAATCCATCATCTTCAGCATAATTTCACGATTTTAATTAAAAGAAAATCGTAAAAGAATCAAATGTTACTAAAAATGCAGTGATGTGTTCCTGCACAGTGCATGGGCCCTTTGCAAAGGTTTACTCGTCACTAATGAGGTGAAACCTTTTTCACACACAGTGCTAACATGTGCAAAAAATGACAAAATAATAAAGTAATACTGCCCTGCATTACACTGCAAAATGTAGTCAACCCCGCTGCATAATTTAATTCTCCCTTGTTGCATAATCGTAGAGGCCCTGATTATAGTGCTGCTTTAGTTCCGGTCCTAATCTGATAAACAGGGCCGGACTGGGAACAAAAACCGGCGATGGCAAAGTGCTCGGCCGGCCCCCCAGGGGGTTGTGGTTGCGGCCGAGCTGTTTGCCAGGGCCGATTTCAGCCAATTGTGTTACAGAGGCCGATATTGCAGCTATGCTGCAAAAACGGCCCTGTAACAAAACAAGCACTGGCGTTGCCAATAGATCTCGCAGTAGGAAAGTTGGAGCTATTGGTTGTGTAAATGACAAAGCCCTTTATGTATTAAAAATTATAACCAAAGTGAAAGGCATTGTTATTTGCAATTGTAATGGCTCCATCTGTCGTACTGCGAGATCTATTGGCAACGTGAGTGCTTTTCGTGTGTGAGTGGCGTTGTGTGTGTGAGTGGCGTTGCGTGTGTTAGTGGCGTTGCGTGTGTGAGTGGCGTTGCGGTTGTGAGTGGCGTTGCGTGTGTGAGTGGCGTTGCGTGTGTGAGTGGCGTTGCCTGTGTGAGAGGTGTTGCCTGTGTGAGAGGCGTTGCCTGTGTGAGTGGTGTTGCCTGTGTGAGTGGCGTTGCCTGTGTGAGTGGCGTTGGCTGTGTGAGTGGCGTTGGCTGTGTGAGTGGCGTTGCATGTGTGAGTGGCGTTGCATGTGTGAGTGGCGTTGCATGTGTGTGTAGTTGAGTGGCGTTGCGTAGTTGAGTGGCGTTGCGTGGTTGAGTGGCGTTGCATGTGTGAGTGGCGTTGCATGTGTGAGTGGCGTTGCATGTGTGAGTGGCGTTGCGTAGTTGAGTGGCGATGCGTAGTTGAGTGGCGTTGCGTAGTTGAGCGGCGCTGCGTAGTTGAGTGGCGTTTCATAGATGAGTGGCGTTGCGTAGATGAGTGGCGTTGCGTAGGTAAGTGGCATTGCGTAGGTGAGTGGTGTTGCGTAGGTGAGTGGCGTTGCGTAGTTGAGTGGCGTTGCGTAGTTGAGTGGGCAGCGTTGCGTAGTTGAGTGGCGTTGCGTATTTGAGTGCCGTTGCGTAGTTGAGTGGCGTTGCGTAGTTGAGTGGCGTTGCGTAGTTGAGTGGCGTTGCGTAGTTGAGTGGCGTTGCGTAGTTACGGGGCGTTGCGTAGTTGCGTTGAGTAGTTGCGTTGCGTAGTTGCGTTGCGTTGCGTAGTTGAGTGGTGTTGCGTAGTTGAGTGGTGTTGCATGTGTGAGTGGCGTTGCATGTGTGAGTGGCGTTGCATGTGTGAGTGGCGTTGCATGTGTGAGTGGCGTTGCATGTGTGAGTGGCGTTGCATGTGTGAGTGGCGTTGCATGTGTGAGTGGCGTTGCGTAGAGTGGCGTTGCATAGTTGAGTGGCGTTGCGTAGTTGAGTGGCGTTGTGTAGTTGAGTGGCGTTGCGTAGATGAGTGGCGTTGCGTAGTTGAGTGGCGTTGCGTAGTTGAGTGGCGTTGCGTAGTTGAGTGGTGTTGCATAGTTGAGTGGCGTTGCGTAGTTGCGTGTAGTTGCGTGGCGTTGAGTAGTGACGTTGCGTAGTTGAGTGGCGTTGTGTAGTTGAGTGGCGTTGGGTAGTTGAGTGGCATTGCGTAGTTGAGTGGCGTTGCGTGTGCGTAGTTGAGTGGCGTTGCGTGGTTGAGTGGCGTTGCATGTGTGAGTGGCGTTGGATGTGTGAGTGGCATTGCATGTGTGAGCGTTGCGTAGTTGTTTAGTTGTGTGGTGGTGTTATTTATTGATGCTTTGTTGGTGCTGTATGAGTGTATTTTAGTGTTGCTATGTTTATAGTGTGATGTGTATATTTGTAGATGTGATGTTGTGTAAGTATTTTTTAGCATTATGTAATAAATGGAATGTGTATGTAACTTTTTTGTATTTTTTTGTGTTTAGTAATATGTTGACTGCCTTTGTTGATGCTTATGTATGTATTTTAAAGAAAAAATGGCGGACGCAATGCGTCCCCTTCACGCAACCTACGTTTAGTAGGTCATCGGTCTAGTTTTTTTTTGCTTTCCTTTTGGAAGTGTACAATTTTTGATTGACGTTTTATTTCAGCCAATCGGAGCGCTACGTTTTTGACGTTGCGTTTCGATTGGCGTGCGTCAACGGTGGAATTCCCCAGAAGATCGAGATTCGCGGGGCGCAGAAGGCGTGTTCTTGTTCCTGTGCTGTTGTTGCGTCGTTAGACAGGTAAGACTTTATTTCTAACTGTTTTATTTATGTATTCGAATGTAGTATTGATAGTATGTATAAAGTAAAGAATATTATATTTTGTATAAAAATGTAAATCTTTTGTTCGCGACTATATGACTTTTTTGTTATTTACTTAAAATATAGTTCATTAACTGTTTATAAAGTTGATATATAATGTCTGTTGTGTCAATTTTAATGTATTTATTGGTTGTATTTGTATTTTTACGTACATGATCTGTATTTTAACTTAGAAGAAGTATGTACTTTGTATTTATGTAATAACTGGATGTGATAAGTTTTAATGATTTAAATTGTTTATTTTTACAATGACAATGTTTGTAAATGTTTCGGAGGCACAGTGTTTAATTGAAGGTGTGTAAATGTATACTTTTGCGAATGTTATTTATGTTTTTAATCTTTATTAACGAAATATGCGAATAATGTAAGGCAACTGCAAATGTGGGTGTTTCTTTGTGTTTTAATTTGCAAATGTATGTTGACGTTATTTCCATTATTCCTTCTTTTATCTGTGTTGATTGTTTCGCTTTTAAATTTTTAGTTTTGTGAGTGTTACCTAAAGGTGTTAATAATGTACGTATTATGAGTTAGTTATGTGATTGTTAGCTAGTGTCGTTTTTATTTACTTGCTGCGTAACAGATCTTTTGCATTTTTTTGTTATTTTTTTTTTTTTTTTTTGCATTTTCGTGTTGTTGTTTGGCCTTAGTTTTGTAGTTGTTTGTCTAGGTCTCAAAAGGATATCGTAGATTATTTTTTTTTAAAGTAGTTGATGTGAAACGTTAATAATAGTGTGTAAAATACTTGCTGTATAGTACTCGAATAAAAAGAGCATGCTAGTTTAATAATGATGTGAATTTTTTAAACGCCGGAAGTTGTCTGTAGGTGTTAATTGGAGGTGAAGATAGTTCCAGACAATGTACCCTTCAGAGTGAAGGCATCTTCTTTCAGCATAGCATTATTGTTAGGTTGATAAGTTGCCAGAAACCTTTTTGATGTTTCCTATTTGTGGGTAGGCGGACATTTTCAGAAGGTTCTGAATCCGTGAGCTGGGGGACTCCTGTGTAGTGCCTTGTGGACGAAGCAACGATCCACAGTCTGAGCATGTGGTGTAAAGGGTGCTACCTGTAGCTTGGTTGTTTGATGATGAACAAGTTGTGTGTGATAGTAATGTGTTAATCCAGTCTAGGAGTGTTCACCGCAGGAGCAGGGTGCCCTTGTGTGGGAGAACAAGAATTTGCAAGAGTCCCCAAAGTAAGCTTAGGTGATAAAAGACACAATAGATTACGTCTTTGACATTATGAATGAAAGTGAAGCATAATATTGTGTGTGTGAGGATGAGAGGGTGAGGGTAAATGTTGCCTAACGCTATTTATGTGTTTTACGGTGTAGTTGGAGGGTGGACTTGGACGGTGTGAGTGTGAGTGTGAGTGGATGTGAGTGTCTGGGCATTTGATGTTGTGAGTGAGGCTGAGCGTGTGTTGGTGAGTGATGGTGTGTGAGGGTATGAGTGTGATTGAGGGTGTGAGGTTGTGAGAGTGTGAGAGTGTGATGTAGGGTGAGGATGAGTGAGGGTGTGTTCGGCTGAGGGTGAGGGTGTGTGAGGGTGTGATTCATAGTGATGATGCCTATAAGTGATAATTTTTTCCTTGTGAATATTGTACACTTCAAATGTATTAATGTTGTGAAGCGTTTTTTGAGAAAGCTAATCCTGCCCTATGTAATGTTGATTGATGCTGTTGGTAACGCTGAATCAAAAAACAAACACATCAGTAACGTTTTTTATATAATGCATGTCAAAAGTAATCATTTTTTTGTACGGTACACATCAATTTGCACTGCAAAAGCTTGGCTTGCATTAACATAGATGCGCATTGATTTTGTCTGTTTGCTTATTCCAGACAATGTTTACCTCCTTATAAATTTCCGACTACAGATGTGCATTAATTGTGGCAAAGTATAAGTATGAAGCCACCTTTAAAAATTGTATTGTTGTTGTTGTTTAGTTTGAGTGAAATTCTTTCTTGTACTTATTAGTGAATTGCAAGTAGGATGTGAGGTCTAGTGCTCTTGTGATTACGCACTTTCTTTTTTTTGTGGATTATTTCCACCATTGTTTAATGTTTTATTTACTTCCCCTTACTTTAGTGACTGCTTTATGTTGTGAATTTTTGTCCTTTAGAGGTCTTTGTCCCCTTTTAAATTGGTGTATTACTCGCTGTGTATTCAGATGTTTCCCTTTTTTCTTCGGATTTTTATTTTTCTTGTCGTGCGTGTGGACGGGCCTGATTGGGATAGAATAAGCAAGAGCCACGACCAGAAAGCTGATTTTGGTGGACTGTTTGTGCATGTTGCCTTGCGTGCTGAATGGAACAGAGAGATGTTTTGATGTTATTGTTTCAGCAATTGAAAGACAGGGTGTTATGCTTAAAATGAAAAAAAAGTGCACGTCTGAATAGGAAAGGCAGAAACGTGTAGATGAATGAATGAGACACAAGGAAGGGGGTGTTTGTTTGCAAGAAGCACGTGTAAATGTGGTCAACGTGTACGTGTTTCTGTGCGTGAATGGAAAAGAGAAAGTCTGTTGTCTGTTTGTGCATGTTGGCGGCCGTGATTGGGATAGGATAACAAAGAGTCACGAACAGAGATTTTTTTTTCGTGTATGTGTCCCAGCCATTGAAATAGTGTTAAATAATTTGATAGTATGGATTGCTGAGGCCGGTGTCACTGCACCTGCTGCACGAACGGAAAGCGTGTCTCTGAAAGAGTGTGTGCAAGGGAGAGGGGAAAGGCATGGTGACTTGTGCTTGGTGTTTACTCAGAAGGACCCTGTAGGGCGTTGTAGGTGACAGGCCAAGTCACCACAAGATATATATTCAAAAGAAATGCGCGTCCAACATTATTTAATGTGAAAATAAAGACAAAGATGTGTCAGAAATGTGCTGGAGGTAGAGGTGTGGTTCGGAAGAGACAGTAGCAGGGGGATTTTGGTTACAAGATGCATGTTTAAATGTCGATGCTACAGACTTTTATATATGTGTCGGCGTGTTGTGATCTGTGCGTGCATTAGGAGGGAGCTGCAGAATTGGATCAATATACTGTGTAGATAAAAGGTAGTGACGAAGGGTGTGCTATTTAGGAACACATACAGCTGTAGTTAGTATATAGTATTGAAGACGTGTGTCGTTCTTTTGAGTGAGTGCTGGGTGCACTGTAAGTTCTGTCTGTGTGCAGTAAGTGTGTGCAGTACACACTGATAGCGTACTGTATGCAGTGTGTTTTCTGAAGTCTGTGTAAAGTCTTAGTGAGGGCTGTGTGCAGTTTGAGTGAGGCCTGTGTGCAGTGTGAGTAAGTGCTGTGATCAGTGACTGAGAGGTGCTTGCACTGAGTAACGCACTTGCTTACAGTTTTCTTTTGATGGAAATGCGTTAGTGATATGTTTAGAATTAGTGTGCCCTGTGTGTTTGCAAAAGGAGTGAGCTGCGGAGTCTGAAAGCTAGTGTGTGCAGGCATGGCCTTATTATATGTACAAAGCATAGGCACTTTCGTTTCGTATTTGCAGGTCAAATCCTTCAAGAGATGTGGCAAAGTGGTATGAGCTCCCTGTGCCTAATGAGTGAGTAGCCGAATAGGATCACGATTGTGTACATGCATGTCACTAATGTGTGTTGATAAGTAGTGTACATTTAGTGTGATGTGTGGCCAAGTTGTGTATTGTTTGTCAAACATTGTCAATTCCGATGACACAGACTTTTATATATGTGTCGCAGTGTTGTGATCTGTGCGTGCATTAGGAGGGAGCAGCTTGCAAGATGCACGTTTACATGTGGTCAACTTGTACGTATTTCCGTGCGTCAATGGAAAAGAGAGAAAGTCTGTGAGCTGGTTGTTGTGCATGTTTGCGGGCGTGATTGGGATAGGATAACAAAGAGAGACGAACCGAGACGTTTTTTTCGTGTATGTGTTCCAGCAATTGAAAGACAGGCAAATTATTTGTTTTTCTTGATTTATGAGGCCGGTTCCAATGCACCTGCTGCACGAAAGGAAAGCGTGTCTGTGATAGAGTGTGTGCAAGGGAGAGTGGAGACACATGTTGAGCTGTGCTTAGTGCGTTGTCGGTGACAGCACAAGTCACCACCAAAAACAGAAGTGTTTTTTGTAATCCTACAAATTTTTTGTAGGCTCATACTGAATGTTTAACTTTGTCGGCACACGTAAAATGTCGTCTCATGATCGTCGTTTTGTTGTGGGTGAATGGCGTAAGCAGGCCCTTAGGGATGTTGCTAAGCATGTTTTGTGTGTAACTTTGCACTATGAAACGTAACTATAAAAAAAAAATGAACAACAATAAGACCATTGTACGTGCATGTCATCGACAGTGTAAAAGAACGTGCTGCTTGACACATTGTTTCTAAAGTTGCTTCCCTTGCTTTATGGTTTGGCGGAAAAAAAAGGCGCCTTTCGGTCTCTTTAGTTAACATTTGCATTTCCCCGCGGATGGCCGACAACAGATTACAATCTTTACGACTCTGATGAAAGCAATTCAGTCTCCTGGGGTGGTTAGGCCCCAGACGTTTGACTCTGGCCCCCTCCCCACCTTACAGAGGGGAAAAGAAAGAAGAAAAAAAAGTTGTCGTGCATGAAAGTGAAAGAGTCTAGCCTGTTTGTTCTTTTAGTGCGTATTTGCGCGAGTAAAAGGCCGAAAGGTGCAGATGAATGAATAAGACTGAAGTTAAGACAGGGGGGGATAAGCTAAGGCAGGGTGGGTATGCTTGCAAGATGCACGTGTAAATGTTGTGAACGGGTGCATGTTTCCGTGGATGAATGGAAAAGAGATAGAGTGTGAGGGCTGTGTGTTACTGTCGTGCGTGTGGACGGGCCTGATTAAGATAGAATAAGCAAGAGCCACGACCAGAAAGCTGATTTTGGTGGACTGTTTGTGCATGTTGCCTTGCGTGCTGAATGGAACAGAGAGATGTTTTGGTGTTATTGTTTCAGCAATTGAAAGACAGGGTGTTATGCTTAAAATGAAAAAAAAAGACAGGGTGTTATGCTTAAAATGAAAAAAAAGTGCACGTCTGAATAGGAAAGGCAGAAACGTGTAGATGAATGAATGAGACACAAGGAAGGGGGTGTTTGTTTGCAAGAAGCACGTGTAAATGTGGTCAACGTGTACGTGTTTCTGTGCGTGAATGGAAAAGAGAAAGTCTGTTGTCTGTTTGTGCATGTTGGCGGCCGTGATAACAAAGAGGCACGAACAGAGATGTTTTTCGTGTATGTGTCCCATCCATTGAAATAGTGGAAATTAATTTGATAGTATGGATTGCTGAGGCCGGTGTCACTGCACCTGCTGCACGAACGGAAAGCGTGTCTCTGAAAGAGTTTGTGCAAGGGAGAGGGGAGAGCAGTGACGAAGGGTGTGCTATTTAAGAACACATACAGCTGTAGTTAGTATATAGTATTGAAGACGCATGTTATAAATATTTATTTATTGTCGGAAAATACGTCACTTAAAACTTTGAAAGTGTTGTGAGTTCTATGTAAAAAGAAAGGATGGAAGAGCGTAGTAGGAAGGATAGGCTATGGAGTCTTTGGACAAATGTAAATTATTTGATTTTATGTATTTTCTGCGTCCGGTTCCACTGCACGTGCTGCACGAACGGAAAGCGTGTCTCTGAAACAGTGTGTGCAAGGGAGATTGAAGACGCATGGGGAGAGGGTACACCGAGCAGGAGGAAGGGAAGGCAAAGAAAGCAGGCTGGGTGAAGAAAGGGGGAGAAAAGAGCACTGGGACGTGGAAAGGCAAGGAGTGGGGTATGGCAGAGATGTAAACAAACTAGATGCGCAGCCGCCATTTTTTTTACTGGGAGGTGCTGGTGTGGCAGGAGTGCTGATACGGCAAGGCTGTGTTGGCGGGGAGAAAGAGAGGAGGTGCTGATGTGGGAGGGGGAAGTCGCGGAGAGAGAGGGGAGGTGCTGTTGTGGGAGGGGGGAGTTGCCGGTGTGGGAGGAGTGCTGCTAGGGCAAGGCTGTGTTTGCGGAGAAAGAGAGAGGGGAGGTGCTGGTGTGGGAGGGGGAAGTTGCTGGTGTGTGAGGAGTGCTGCTAGGGCAAGGCTGTGTTTGCGGGGGAGAGAGAGGGGAGGTGCTGGTGTGGGAGGGGGAAGTTGCTGGTGTGGGAGGAGTGCTGCTAGGGCAAGGCTGTGTTTGCGGGGAGAGAGAGGGGAGGTGCTGGTGTGGGAGGGGAGAGTTGCTGGTGTGGGAGGAGTGCTGCTAGGGGAGGAGAAGCCCTGGACGTGAATGCTCGTGCATGTTTGATCACGTGATTCACGTGAACTGCAAGAAAACCGCGGCTGAAAGCCCTTTGGTTTGAAGAGAAAATAGCCGACTTGAATTCTCCCCATTTCCCATTCCTGCGGAATGGTAAAGGCGAGACCTAACAGCCCGCCAGGGTCCAACACCGGCCCTCACCCTTGCGGCCCACTGGGGAAACTCCCGGTGCCCGCTACGGCCAGTCTGGCCCTGCTGATAAGAGAGAGAAGGGTGAGGTGGAGAGAAGCGAGGGTGAAGCAGCGAGGTGGGAGGGTAAAAAGAATGAGGCTGAGCCAAGAGGGAGGACAGTGAGAACAAAAGGAGGATGGTGATGGAGAGAGAAAGAGGGCAGGTCGGTCAGACGGAGAAGGGTAAGCAAGAGTGAGTGGACGGCAAGGAACAGAGAGAAGAGTGAGAAAGAGAGAGATGGGTGAGGTGGAGAGAGAAGAGGGAGGTGGAGAGAGAAGAGGGAGGGGAGAGAGAAGAGTGAGAGGGAGAGAGAAGAGTGAGGTGGAGAGAGAAGAGTGAGGTGGAGAGAGAAGAGTGAGGTGGAGAGAGAAGAGTGAGGTGGAGAGAGAAGAGTGAGGTGGAAATAGAGGGGTGAAGTGTAGAGTGAGTAAGGTGATGCACAGTGAGACGTTTGCGAGATCAGGAGTGAGAGAAAGTAGGATAAGGTGAAAAGAGAGGAGGGTGAATTGAGAGAAATATGAAAGTGGAGTGGAGAAAGTGAAGAAACATACGGAAACGTGGCTGAGGTGGAGAGAGAGTAGAGTAGTGTAAAAAGAGAAGAGAGGTGGGAGAAAGCAGGGAGTGAAGTTAGTGGCAGAGCAAGGTGCAGTAGATAGAAAGGAGGGTGAATCTGAAAGAGAGGAGAGTGATACAGAGACTGCCCTCATCGCCGCCATCGACGACATCAGGACCCTGTTGGACAACAGTGAGACCTCATCCTCCTGGACCTCTCCACTGCCTTTGACACCGTCTGTCACCACACACTACGCACACGCCTCCACGATGCAGGGATCCGAGACAAGGCCCTGGAATGGACCACCTCCTCCCTCTCTGGCAGAACCCAGAGCGTCTGCCTCCCCCCATTCCGATCCGAAGCCTCCAAGGTCATCTGCGGCGTACCCCATGGATCATCCCTCAGCCCGACACTGTTCAACATCTACATGGCCCCACTCGCACAAGTCGCCCGACAGCATGACCGCAACATAATCTCCTACGCCGACGACACTCAACTGATCCTCTCCCTCACTAAGGACCCCCTCACCGCCAAATCCAACCTCCACGAAGGAATGAAGACCGTCGCCTACTGGATGAAGATCAGCCGACTGAAGCTGAACACGGAAAAGACGGAGGTCCTCATCCTCGGCTCCAACTCTTCAGCCTGGGACGACTCCTGGTGGCCTACAGCACTGGGAGCAGCTCCGACACCCACCAACCACGCACGCAACCTGGGAGTCATCCTCGACTCAACACTCTTCATGACCAAGCAAGTCAACGCCGTCTCCTCCTCCTGCTTCAACACCCTCCGCATGCTCCACAAGATCTACAGGTGGATCCTGACAGATACAAGAAGAACAGTCATCCAGGCCCTCGTCATTAGCAGACTCGACTACGGAAACGCCCTCTACTCGGGAGCCCCGGCCAAGCTCATCAAACGTCTGCAACACAGGGGCGTAACACAGGCCCACGCAACCCCCGCAGTGCGGGGGGGGGGGTCCTCAAGCTCAAGGGAGCCCCCTCCGTACTGCACTTCGGCCTGAGAGCTCCTAATAGAGTCCGAAGGGGGCCCCTCCACGTACCTGGCAGGGGGCCCTCTCAATTATCGTTACGCCACTGCTGCAACACATTCAAAACGCCTCTGCACGCCTGATCCTCGACGTACCACGCCACAGCCACATCACCCCCCACCTGAGATACCTGCACTGGCTCCCCGTCAACAAGAGGATTTCCTTCAAGCTCCTCATCCACGGACACAAGGCACTCCACAAGACCGTCCCAGCCGACCTCAACATACGACTCTTCTTCTACATCCCCAATCGCCAGCTCCGTTTCGCCGACCTCGCCCTCGCCACCGTCCCTCGCATCCAAAGAACAACCACTGGCCTCAGATCCTTCTCCCACCTCGCCGCCAAAACCTGGAACACCCTCCCACTGAGCCTACGACAGACCCAAGACCTGCTGACCTTCAGGAGGATACTCAAGACCTGGCTGTTCAACCAGTAGCACCCCCCTCCCTTTTTCCCCCCAGCGTCTTGAGACCCTTACGGGTAAGTAGTGCGCTCTACAAATTCTTGATTGATTGATTGACTGACACGGAGAGAGAGGAGGGTAAGGTGGAGAGCAGAAGGATCAACCCTATAGGTTTAAACCTCCAGAAATGCACAGGTAAAACTAGTAGTCAGGACCCGGTAATACGTATAGTATGCAGCTCACAGCCGTACAAGACCGCAAATCATGCACCGACCCAGCTCCCAGACACCTGGCAGTCGCTGTACGAGAATGACGGAGCATTGATTGCGGTAGTACTTGATCGGAATAGTGAGGATTACCTACGGCGGACGCTGTCTAAATTAGGACAACAGCGCCCTCTGCTGGCTATCTCAGAAAAGACCGGTACAAAGTTGTGATGACAGCATGCACTTTTTTACCTGTTTAGAAAAAGTGGTGTCGAAGGGTTAAACCAGAGCTCTCAAGTCACCGTTGACTTTTGAGATCTACGTATGCTAGCCTATATGCAGGACATAGCTCTGCACATCTCCATAATTTAGGCAAACGAAAGCACTAATACTAAAGACGCAAGGCAAGCCCCTCTTCATTTTAGAAGGCATGTCCTCCTGCATGTGAAACTCCAACAGAGGAAAGAGGAACTATATAAATGCAACGCACTGGACACGGTTTAGAAAGCCAGAAAATGTGTCTCGACGTGATCATCTGGCCGTCGAGAGACTCATTTTCACCAACACGAGGCTTAGTTCAGAGAGCTGAGTGAAGCGACCGAGTAACCAGCTGAATGGCAAAGGCTATTGAACATGAGAAGAATGCAGGAAAACCACAAAGGCCCAAGGAGTAAAGCACATGGCATTCAGCTGAGAACGCATTGCCGAACAGCACGCCCATTCACACACTGCCGCATACGGCCACTGGGACAAAAACACGACGACACCAGGTCAGAGGAAAACTATTATCAAACGACATGGACAGAACATCTGTGCAGGTACACATCTGAACAATGTGCAGTACAGCTAATAAAACAAAAAAAGATGCTACTCTGGGGCTGCTACACTGACAAAAAGTGAACTCACATCATCCCACCTGGTTGCATGACCATGCTGCCATGCCCAAATGCCACCAAAGAGTATGCCACCTCTGTCACACAGCGCCCGATTCACAGAAGACAACATCCTAAACTTACTACTTTTGGTATTCACAGAAGTTAGGATTTTGTCTTAAGTTTGTCTTAAGACAGACTTAAGAGAGACTTAAGTTAGGTTTTTGTCTTAAATCTGTCTTAAGACAAATTTAAGACAAAATCCTAATTTCTGTGAATACCAAAAGTAGTAAGTTTAGGATTTTGTCTTCTGTGAATCGGGCGCTGTGTGACAGAGGTGGCATACGCTCGGGTCGCTTTTTTACGCTCCCCCAGATTTACAAGGATCTGTAAATCTGAAGCTGCACCAAAAACTAACGCCATGCAAAAGCAGGCATTAGATTGGCGCAACTTGTGTGTTCTATATGTGCAGCATTGTGCAGCACACACAGAAGGAGCAAAATTACATTAATGATAGTTTATGTGCAGGAAGGTGCCCCTTCATGCACAAAAACAATAATTAAACAATGAAGATTTGCTACTTCTATGTGTGCATAGCAAATCGCCATTATTAATTGTTTATGTGCAGGTAGGAACACCTTTCTGCATATAAACAATCAAATGTAACACAGGCTCCCTTGTACTATGGCGCAAGGGTGTCTCTGTTGGCGCTAGGCAGCGATTTTTAGCACCTGCACTAGGGAAAACACCTGGGATGCGCCGTTTTCTTGTAAATGGGGTGCATCCCTGCATTTTGGAAATAGCGCAGTGCAGAGCTGCGAAGTTTGCTGCAGCACCGTACTGCACCATTTCCTTGTGCATATGTCCCAAAGTCTGTGGCATGTCCTAGGCCAGGGGTACTCATAGTACGGCCCGCGGGCCGGTGGCGGCCCGGCAAGCCTTCCCTGGCGGCCCGCACACCTTGCAGACATTGTACCCGAGTTAAATTTTTTTTTTTTAAAGATGTCTGCAGCCAGAGCGCAACTCAGACTCTGCTGCTCTGTGGGGGCAGGGTGATTCCAGCCATAATCAGAGTGGGGCTGCAGGGGCGCTGAGAGATGAACAAAGCCTCATTAACACACAAATGGTCTTTTAAAGACCTGAGAAGAGCTTGGGTGCGGCAGTGTGTGTGCGCCTGGAAGCTGTCACAGCCCGAGCACACACAGGCAGGGTGAGGAGGGAGAGCGAGGGAGGGAGGGAGAGCAAGCGAGGGGGAGTGAGGGAGGGAGCGTGAGGGAGGGAGAGCAAGCGAGGGAGAGTAAGGGAGAGCAAGCGAGGGAGAGTGAGGGAGAGTGAGGGAAGGAGGGAGAGTGAGGGAGGGAGAGCGAGGGAGAGCGAGGGAGGGAGAGCAACCGAGGGAGGGAAGGAGAGCGAGGGAGAGCAAGCGAGGGATGGAGAGGGAGCGCGAGGCAGGGAGAGCGAGAGAGAGCGAGGGAGGGAGGGAGAGCGAGGGAGGGAGGGAGAGGGAGGGAGAGCGAGGGAGCGCGAGGGAGGGAGGGAGAGCAAGCGAGGGAGCAAGGGAGGGAGGGAGAGCGAGGGAGGGAGAGCGAGGGAGAGCGAGGGAGAGCGAGAGAGAGCAAGCAAGGGAGAGCGAGGGAGTAAGGGAGGGAGAGCGAGGGAGAGCAAGTGAGGGAGGGAGAGTAAGCGAGGGAGAGTGAGGGAGGGAGAGGGAGGGAGGGAGAGGGAGAGTGAGGGAGGGAGAGGGAGGGAAGGAGAGGGAGGGAGAGCGAAGGAGGGAGAGCAAGGGAGAGGGAGGGAGGGAGGGAGAGCAAGAGAGGGAGCGAGGGGGGAGAGGGGGCGCGAGGGAGGGAGAGCGAGGGAGGGAGAGCAAGCAAGGGAGCGAGGGAGGGAGAGCGAGGGAGAGCAAGGGAGGGAAAGCGAGGGAGCGAGGGAGAGGGAGAGCATGGGAGGGAGCGAGATGGAGCGTGAGGGAGGAAGAGCGAGGGAGAGGCAGAGAGGGAGAGCAAGTGAGGGAGCGAGGGAGAGCGAGGGAGGGAGAGGGAGCGCGAGGGAGGGAGCGTGAGGGAGAGCAAGGGAGAGGGAGGGAGGGAGAGGGAGGGAGAGCGAGGGAGGGAGAGCGAGGGAGGGGGAGAGCAAGCGAGGGAGAGCCAGAGATGGAGCGAGGGAGGGTGGGAGAGCAAGCAAGGGAGAGCGAGAGAGAGGGACGGAGGGAGAGCAAGCAAGGGAGAGCGAGAGAGAGGGAGCGTGGGAGAGCGAGAGAGAGGGAGAGCGAGGGAGGGAGAGCGAGGGAGGGAGAGCGAGGGAGGGAGAGCAAGGGAGGGAGGGAGAGCAAGCGACGGAGAGCGAGAGAGAGGGAGCGAGGGAGGGAGAGCGAGGGATGGAGAGCGAGGGAGGGAGAGCGAGGGAGGGGGATCAAGCGAGGGAGAGCAAGAGAGAAAGGGAGAGAGAAGGAGGGAGAGCGAAGGAGGGAGAGCGAGGGAGGGAGGGAGAGCAAGCGAGGGAGAGCAAGAGAGGGAGGGAGAGCGAGAGAGAGGGAGGGAGAGTGAGGGAGGGACGGGGAGGGAGGGAGGGAGGGAGAGCGAGGAGCGAGGAAGGGAGGGAGAGCAAGGGAGGGAGACAGAGCGAGGGAGACAGAGCGAGGGAGAGAGAGACAGAAGGAGAGAGAGTGAGAAGGAGAGAGAGGGAGACCTCAGATAGAGGGAGACCTCAGAGAGAGGGAGACCTCAGAGTGAGGGGGAGGGAACGCGAGAGAGGGAGACCGCAGAGTGAGGGAGAGGGAAGGAGAGAGAGGGTGACCTCAGAGTGAGGGAGACCTCAGAGTGAGGGAGAGGGAAGGGGAGAGAGGGAGACCTCAGAGAGAGGAAGAGCTCAGAGTGAGGGGGAGGGAAGGAGAGAGAGGGAGAACTTAGAGCGAGGGAGACCTCAAAGTAAGGGAGAGGTAAGGAGGGAGAGGGAGGCAGAGGGAATGAGGGAGAGGGAAGGAGAAAGAGAGAGACAGAGGGAAGGAGGGAGAGGGAAGGAGGGAGAGGCAAGGAGGGAGAGGGAAGGAGAGAGAGGGAAATACAAGTGAGGGAGAGGGAAATAGAGTGAGGGAGAGGGCAATAGAGTGAGGGAGAGGAAAACAGAGAGATAGAGAGACAATCAGGGTGAGTGAGACAGAGGAAGATAGGGAGTGAGACAGTCAGAGTGAATGAGACAGAGGGAGAGATGGAGAGAGGGAGTGAGAGATTCAGAGTGAGTGAGACAGAGGGAGACAGAGAGAGAGAGGGAGAGAGGGGGAGGGAGAGAGAGAGAGAGAGGGAGGGAGGGAGAGAGAGAGAGAGAGAGAGAGAGAGAGAGAGAGGGAGAGAGGGAGAGAGGGAGATGTGTGTATTCCGGGTCTGGTGGCTCAGTGGGCGAAGGTGTCCGCTGCAGGGACCTGTGATCTAGCCCCGTCCCCTTCCCCACTGACCCCCCCACCCCACCGGTGCGGCCCTCGGACACAAACCACACCTCTTTTACGCTGTTCTCTATCTGAGAAAAAACAATCACTTTTCATTCAACCTTAGGCTTTAGAATAGTTTCAGAATTATTTAAAACACATAGCTCTTCATAACAGTTCACAATTTGTCAAGATTTTAAAGTGCAGTAGGTACCTAACCATAAAACATAGTTCACCAGTTACTGGTGGAAATCAGTTTCTGCTCGTGCCCTTTGCCCCTCCCAAGATGAGAATACTTTACCTGCAACCATTGGTTCTGGTGGGTGGTACAAGCCTAGAAACCTTGGCAAAGATTAACTTTTTGTACAATGACTTTTGGGCCAGCTGGCGCTGTGAACTAGGCCCTCTTGAACTGTGTCCAGGGATCTACGATGACTCCATTAACCGGACTATGGAACTTCAGCAGCAGCTGGGGTGAGCAGCTTATTCTGTTTTAGCAAATGAATGCAGATTCTCCACCACCCAGCCATAAATGCACTGGCTCGCCCAGTTGTACCTTTGACCATTGAGACCCTGGGGCTAAGGGCAGATGTGTCATAGCATACTTTACGTTTCAAGCAAGCCGGGCCGACGACGGCTGAAATGCCAGAAACCGGTCCCCGGTAGCTTGTCTCCTTCCCAGTATAAGAATTGGCTTGGTAGTTTGGTTTGCCCTGTTCCCATCATGCACTGGGACAGGAACAGACTAATCTGCATATAGCCAGATTCTGAGCTGGGATGGTGCAGTGAGCTAAAAAACGGTGATGGATCAAGCCCTGATCTCTTGACTGGGTAGGAGTATTCTGCATCATTCAGAAACTCTGTCCATCACCTTTTCCAAAATTGATTTTATCCACACTAAGTGTGGGAGGGTATACTCAGACGTGAGTCCCTAGCTCATTGCACCATCAGGATTCAAGCAACCCGGGCCGACGACGGCTTAAATGCCAGAAACCGGTCCCCGGTAGCTTGTCTCCTTCCCAGTATAAGAATTGGCTTGGTAGTTTGGTTTGCCCTGTTCCCATCATGCACTGGGACAGGAACAGACTAATCTGCATATAGCCAGATTCTGAGCTGGGATGGTGCAGTGAGCTAAAAAACGGTGATGGATCAAGCCCTGATCTCTTGACTGGGTAGGAGTATTCTGCATCATTCAGAAACTCTGTCCATCACCTTTTCCAAAATAGCATACTTTACGTACAGTATTCTGTTTAGTAGCTTTCTTCACAGAAAAGCAATGCAACAATAAATGAACTGAGGCCCAATGAACTGTTGAGAAAGCTGAGGACTCACACTGCACACCCCATAGAGTGGGCCAGATGTCTGAAGCTTTTTTCCAGTCGCTAACGGCCCGATTCACGGAAAATGCATTTTGGTATGTATCATTGCCAAATTGCGATTCAGTAACACTTAACTGAATCGCAATATGGAATTGCGAATACATACCGATTCGGTATTAGGAAGGGGCGTGTGTAGGGCGTCCCTTCCTAATACCGAATCGCAGTGATATGTAACAATGTTTAGGTACCGAAATGCAGTCGCTAAACATTCGCATTTTACCGCCTACTTCAAGTAGGTGGTAGCCCATATGCAAACAGGAGGTTGTCCCCAAGGGACCCCCTCCCCCTTTGTGAATGCATGCAAAAACGTTTTTTAAGAGCAGTCAGCGGCCCCACGAGCCAGTGCCTATTCTTAAAAAATGAATAGAAATCTTTTCATTTTTCTTTTTTAAATTGTCCCATTTTGCTTTAAGGAAAACGGGCTGCATTTAAAAAAAAAAGATTGTTTTATTTAAAAGCAAGGATCAGAACTCAAAAAAAGGGTAACCGGATGGTGTATCTACAGTACTCACCAGATCTATCTTGTGTGGGTAGAGGGACAGATGCACACATGTGTTAAGATGAGAACCCTCACTCAACAGAAGGTGACATGCTTCATCATTTGGTTCCCTCTTGCACACTGGGACCGCAAAGTACCCAGTGTGGGCTATAACTCCCTCTCAGGAGAGGAGCGTGAGGTGTTTTATGTCATCCAATGCAGGTTTTTGCAAGGGGCGAGAGTGCAAAAAAAATCAAAATGTGGGTTTAAAGCTATCTCCAGGTTGAAAAGTCAGACCTTTATTCGTGTCCCCAGTGTATAGATTAAAAACAGGTAAGTGAGAATAGGGATATGGATGTTCCCTATTAGGATCTGGTCAACATGTTTCTGCCTTGCTCGACCAAATGGTTCTTGGCATTCCTCAGGACCATTTGCGTTGTCACTCTGCTAGATAAATGTCAATAAATCTTTTTTTTTAAATTAAGGAAATACCATACTTGACTGGTATGGAAATGATCAGTGGTACCAGCTTGTAGTCAGGTCCACAGTCTGTAGGGATATAAGAACACACATCAAAATACAATATGCAAATCAAAATGTCCCATTCTTTATAAACCACCAGTGTCTTTCACCATCACTGCAAAAGTGTGTAATTATAGATAAAAACAAGCAGTTGTATGAAGTCTCACCAATTGGAGACTACTAGTCTACATCCACCTTCATCAGCCATCAGTCCTTTAGTAGCAGGTGTCAGGACTCCAGAGGTGTAAAAAGGTGCAGTGGCTTTATTTAAAAGCAATCACAGCCATGGTGGTCTGCTGGCCCCAGCAGTCCACCATCCCTGTGATTTTTGTGATTCATAATGGGTCACCAATTGCAACCTACCTCATTAGTATTCATGAATTAAGTCGATTTGTGACTCACTAGAAATCACTAAATGAAAACTCTATGAGTTTCATAAATTAGCAATAGCGATTCGCAGAGAGTCGCAATTAGGTGATCGCTATCCCAATATTTATACATCTGGCCCTTTGTCTTCAGACCCCGCGTTACTTGCATTATTGCACCCCACCATTTAAACTGCCCATGCAGTAAAAAGAACAATTCTCTTTACCCAGCCCTGCAATAATAAGCATTCTAGAATGTTCCTTTGTTTATGATATCCGCTTGGGTTCTGAGAGATATTATGGTTCCTTTGAAGTTCTCTCCTTTTAAAAGTGATATCTCTGACTGAGCATTTAGGGGCATATTAGCAACAAATATCGATATTTATCGCTAAATGCGCTTAGCACATTTTTTTTATCGCCGGATATTATCGCAGAGATGACGTGCTATTAGCAACGTTTATCTCTAATGCGATATAATATCCGGCGATAGCGGCTCAATGCGTGAATATCGCTGGAAATCCAGCGATATTCAGGCATTTACGCTAATGGGGACTTAACCTGAATATCCACCTCCCATTGGATATACAGGTTAAGAAGCGGTCTGAGCAGGCGTTAGGTTCTGGCGATAATCGCGCTTAGCGTGACTTTTTTTATCGCTTCGCCTGCGTTGCTAATAGGCGATAGCTGTGTTAGCGACTGTTTTCAGTCGCTAACAGGTTGGGTACGCCCACTTTGCATGTCATTAGCAATAAATATCGCTGACATGCAAAGTGGGACCCAAACCGGTCGCTATCGCCTAAAAGCTGTCGCTAACTGCTTGCTAATAAGCCCCTTAGTTTCTTGTGTACTGATTTCCCAGACCTACTTCCAGCTTCCGAATGTGGCAGTGACTGCTTAACCAAGCAACCTACAGTGAGCCAAGAGTACAATGGGGTAGCTCTTAGTTGCCAACATTTGAGAAATATTTCCAGGGACACTATGCAGTACAGCTATCAATTACTTACTTGAAATTGACCACCCACACTGCCCCAAAACTCCGCCCAACCCACATAATTAGCATAATTTAATGTTTACTTTTGGCTTTTGTGATGACAGGATTAAGAAAATTACAGAAAGATGTTGATAACATTTCAAAACAAATACAGGAGTGCCCTCTGCTGGATTGCTGATGAAAATACTCCACCAGAGTGTAAAGATGAGGCGGAGACAGATGATGGAAGTTGTAGGTTTATTGCAGAGAAGAGAGCCGTCCAGCTTGTAGGGGGGACACAGCAGCTGCAACTGCCACACAAGGAACACTAGGGTAGAATCCTCAGCAACCCCATAGGTGACATCACAGTGTTCAGTGATGGAATGACAGCAGGCAGTGTAAAGTACAGATTACAGATCACCACACACCTCCCCCTTTTTAAAAAAAAAACAACAACAACAAAACAAAAACATTCCCAGAAAAAAAAACACAGAATATAACAACTGGGATGAGCAAATTAGATATAATCACGAAATCTGTTAGGCCTAACAGTTACTCTAGAGCTTTTCCTGAAACCATTCCCAACATTAACAATTTTAGGTGAAGGAGCAGTTGCACAGGAAGAAGGATCTTTAGCAACACGAGATGTGCTCCACCAGTTGCCATTTGACAATTTAACAGCATTCTTGCGAACTTCCACAACTTGCTGAGAATCAAGAAATTTTGAAAAACCCTTCTTAACAGTGACAGGATTCTTAATTCTAACCCAATCACCCACACGAATATTGGGTAGGGACTTCTTGCCAAATTTCACATTACTAGGCAATGAATTGGAAGACTTTTTATTAGCACATTCCCATACTTCTAAATCACACCCCCGGTGGAAACTTTTAACCATCCAAAAAGGGAAAGCCTTGGAGCAAGCTTTTCTTCCTCTCATAAGTTCGAAGGGAGAGAAACCCGTGGCAACATGAGGGGAAATCCGATAAGACCATATAAGATCCTTTACAGCTTGAAAAATACAGGTATTAGACCTGAAAGCAGCTTGCACACATTCAACAACAACCCTATTAAACCTCTCGGTTTTGCCATTGCTCTGGGGATGGTATAAAAGAGTTCTGGTATGTTTAATGCAGCAGTTATTCAAGAAAACACTCATTTCCTTAGAAATAAACTGTACTCCGTTGTCAGTGAGAATTTCTTCCGGACAACCTTCCCTCAAGAAAATGTTACTTAAGCAATCAATGACACTTTTAGAGTTGGGAACATTGATGGGTTCAACCTCAACCCATCTAGAGAGGTGATCAACAAGGACCAGGAAGTATTTGGAAGTGTTGGGAAGAACATGAAATGGACCTAGAAAGTCCAGGCCAATTTTCTGCAAAGCTCTAACAGGTGGGGGAACAATGGAATCACAAACACCTTCTAAGACAAGAACCTTGTCACTAGTGTTGCAACGTGTACAAAGTTTAATAGCCTCCACAATCTGATTGTCCATTTTAGGCCACCAAAAATTCGATCTAACATTTCTCTTGGTAATAGTGGCTCCTAGATGTCCAGAATGGGCATCAGCAACTATTTTCTCTCGATAAACAGAAGGAGGAATGAATTTGTCGCCTCTAACAACTTTACCATTTTCTAAAGAAAGTTCTGAGTTAATTTTCCAATAGATCTGAAGTTCGGGAGAAAGAGATTTTTCTTTTGGCCACCCTTTTTGTATGAAGAAAATTACATCTTTAAGGACAACATCATTTTCAACTGCTTTAATCCAATCATTTTCAGCAAAAGAAATAGAATCTTGGGAAATATTAGCCACAAAGCATTCTTCAATCTCAGTTTCCCACTCATTTTCGTCAGGATCTTGTATAGGTAGCCTGGACAAACAGTCTGCCCGTTTGTTCTTACCGCCAGGAATATAAATGACTTTGAAATTAAACTCCAATAATTTAGTGGAAAGTCTAGCCAACCGTGCGGTTGTACGTTTGATATTTCTGCCTGACAAAATATCGACCAGAGGTCGATGGTCGGTTTGAAGGATGAAAGGTCTACCCCACAAGTAAGATTTGAATTTCTCAACGCTCAAGCACAAGCTAGGAGCTCTTTTTCTATGACGGAATATTTTCTTTCAACAGGACGAAGGGTCCTGGAGGCAAACCCCACTGTAAATTCCTTGCCATAAGTCAATTGTGAAAGGACAGCTCCTAAGCCATATTCGCAAGCGCCAACAGTGACCACAGTTTCTCTATTACCATTAAAAGGCTGAAGAGCAGGTGCTTTAGTGATATGCTAGTTAATGAGCTGAAAGCCCTTTTCACACTCATCAGACCAGCTGAAGGTGGCACCCTTTTTTAGTAAAAGTCTGAAACATTCAGTAGTCTTGGCATAGTCTTTCATGAATTTTGAGTAAAACTCACAAAGACCAAGAAAGGACAAAAGCTTTTCTTTGTTTGAGGGTGCAGGAGCTTCAATAATGCTTTTAACTAAACCTGGTCTAGGTTTGATGCCACTCTCAGAAAAGGTATGACCAAGATACTTTACCTCTCTGGTTTTGAATACACACTTGCTCGTCTGTAAAGTTACACCTCTTTGTTCCAAAATGTTAAAGACTTGGTCAATGGCTTTCTCATGCTCGGCCTCAGTTTGAGTAAAAATAAGAATATCATCTTGAAAGACGACTACATTAGAAAGTTCCTCGAACATTTCAGACATGATTCACTGAAAGGCAGCAGCGGCAGAAGCCAGGCCAAAAGGAAGGCGACGAAATTGGAATACGCCATCAGGTGTAACAAAAGCAGTGAGATGTCGCGAAAGGGGATGCAATTCAATCTGGTGGTAAGCTGCCTTGAGATCAAGTTTTGAAAACCAAGTGGAAGAACCTACTTTTGCTATCAAATCTTCAATATGGGGAAGAGGAAAGCCATCGACCCAGATGGCCTCGTTAAGACTGCGCAAATCCACACACATCCTAAGGTCACCAGATCTCTTCCTGGCAAGCACAATGGGAGAAAGCCATAATGTGGATTCTACTTTTTCAATAATTCCTTGTTCACATAGTGACTTTAGGTGTTTAGACAAATCCTCTCTAATACTGAGTGGGACATTTCTGAGTTTGTGTTTGACAGGGATAATGTTATCTTTGACTTTAATAAAATGCTGAAAATTGGTGATTTTACCAAGACGATCTTCAAAAAATTTCTCATACTTGCATTCCCACACTTTACCATCCAAAATGTTGCATACAGGAACAGAAAACGAAGAAGGGAGATTGCACCCTTCAATAAATACAGGATTGGGTAAACCAGGTTTGATAGTGATACCAAATTCAGCTTGATGTAGAAGACCAAGGACATTAATACCTCGCTTGGCAACATAAACCTTCCCCTTGATAGATTTTCCAAAAATACTAATTTTTCAGCCCAGAAATAACCTAAAAGATTAATTCTGCTCCCTTCAAAAGCCACAGTGAGAACATCCGGGGGAAGTAAACACTTATCTTGCCAAAAACGAGTGTATTTTTCGTGAGAAACAATGGTGATACGAGCCCCAGTATCTACAAGTAATTGAACATGATGTTTTTCAATAATGGTGTCAACTTCGGGATCAGGGACATGAAATGTTTGAGGGGAAGAATCACTCTCATTCATGACACATCGCACACTGCCTCTTCTACCTCTCATACAAACTCTTGAGAAATGACCATTTTTGCCACACTGGCTGCATTGTTGGTTAGCAGCAGGACAATTTTTGAAATTGGAAACATGGTAAGAAGAGCCACATCTGAAACAGAAAGTACTTTGACTGAATTGTCTGTTAGGCATAAAAGGTCTTCTGGTACCAGTAGTTCCCATTCTTCTAAAATAACCACGTGTGTCACGAGGAATACAATTAGGTGTCTTGGTGGAAACAGGCGTTTTAGTAGAGACTGCACTTGAAATGGAGGTATTGGAGAGAGCAACTTCCAATTGTTTAGAATCCTCCAAAGATGTCTCTATACTTTTAGCTATGTCAATAGCCTTATCCAGAGAAGGATCTTTGCAAGTTAGTAATTTCCCTTGAATTTGCTTACACGATTAACGTGCAACAAGTTGATCCCTAATAAGTTGTGAGGTGAAGTTATCAAATTCGCATTTGGAAGCAAGTATTTTTAAAGCTGTGACAAAGGTATCAATGCTTTCTTCAGGTTTTTGAGCCCTGGTGAAGAATTTGTAACGATGGACAACCATGTTTTTAGTTTTAACAAAATACTTGTCCAATTTAGCTATAGCTATGTCGAATTCATCTGGATCTTCACCAGGAGGCGGAACAAAAGGGGGTAAATGGTCAAACACATTTTGGCCTTCAACACCAAGGTGATAGTACATAAGACTTCTTTTTCTTTCAGCACGATATCTCAGACCATCGATTGCACCTAAGTAAGCCATGAAAGATCTTAACCAGAGTTTCCATTCAAGAGGAGGATCACCCGGTGTCTGAAGAAACGGAGCTGGAGGAGTGACACTTTGCATTGTGGATTCTTCTTTTTTTTTAATTGAAATAAGAAGAAAAAACAATTGTAGAGAAACTGTCTTTGAAAAGTGTACAACTGAAAACTAGAGAGGAAATAAAAATCAATACTGTAGTGAAATTTTAAAATAAGAGTTGCATCTATCAATGCACAAAGTAGTTAAAGTTGTGCAAAACAGCACAAACGTGTAGATGTTCTTTGTTGTGCTCTAAAGCTGTGCACACCAGCGTGTAAATGCTTTTTTTGTGTGTAAAGGCTGTGCGCATCAGTGCGAAAATGTCGTTTTCTCTGTGCTAAAGCTGTGCACATCAGCGTGAAAATGTCGTTTTCTGCGTGCCAAAGCTGTGCACATCAGCGTGAAAATGTCGTTTTCTGCGTGCCAAAGCTGTGCACATAAGCGTGAAAATACGATTCTGTATGTACCAGAGCTGTGCACATCAGCGTGTAAATGAAGAGTGCTAAAAATTAATGGCTGTGTGCATCAGCGGAGACAAGAGCTTTTGAACTGGTCAGCCGTGCACGTCAGGAACAATGAGCACTTGGTTGCAGCAGGAATGAAGTCTTTGTGACGAGTACCTCTTTGTGACGTACAATTATGGCAGCTGGCAGACAGTGAGAACGTCGTGACGATTGTAGATTGCCATGACAACCAGCATGCGTGGAGACGTGACGGCGCTTGACTGAGGTACGTTGGAAATTCTACGACGTCATCATAACGAAGAGCAAGTCGGAACGAGAGGAACAAGCGGCAGAGGAAACACGCAGCGTTGGAAGGACAGAACTGGAGGTAAGAAAGGCTTAAAAAGCGGAGGAACAGCCTCGGTTAGATCACACCCGCACAGTCTCAGTCAGTCGAAATGCCACTCTAACTAACTGTCGTACCAGCAACATCGTGTACTTAATATTGTGCCCTTGCAATCTCCCATACATTGGAGAAACTGGTAGAGAATGCCGGGTACGCATTGGGGAGCATAAGTCCAATATAAGAAATAAGAAATTGGCAGCCCCGATTGTGGCCCACTGGTTGGAAAAGGATCACAAAGATACGGAATTACGTTGGTTCATCCTGGAAAAGATAAAAGCAAATCCTGGAATTGAACCTACATGCCTCCGAAAGAAACAGGAGGTGTTCTGGATCTTTTATCTGGATTCTGTTCAAAAAGGATTGAATGAAGAATGTCCCTGGCATCAGGCCTTTCTATAACTACACTGGAATAGTTCAATGCCTCGAAGGGGAAAAATGATACTGAAATGACCACGATGGGGAAATTGATACTAGAACGGGTACCATAGGTAAGAGTGTCTCTAACCTTATAATATGCTAGTTTTGACTCCTCTTATAACAAAAATAAGGGTCTTCATCTATAGTCAGTGAGTAAGCTGTAACCCCCCTTCGTCCTAAACAAAATCGTTCCCATGACCATAAATATAGGACTGAGACCGAGGAGATGTGAGCGCTGGCATAACTAATATGGCCAATAATAAAAAATCTCCTTTTTTAACAAAAATATCTTGTTTAAAAATATTATTTGACCACTGGGATATAGGACATTAGTCCGATACCATCTAATGGAGAATTACAAACTATAAAAATAAAAATAATGAAAGGCCAGTCCCTCATTCATAGGATACTACAAATGCGATCTTAATATCTTTTTAGATCGATCAACCAACCTAAGGTCCTAAAATAATAATCTTCGTTAGAAACACGAGAGTAAAGTACGGGTTTAACCAAGATGGCCGCCTCGGTCCCTCGTATCAATACCTCGAGCACTGTAATGCCCGCTCTCCACCGGTATACATAAGATGGCGGCGAAAGTGAAAGAGAAATAGATAGCCCGCCGTCTATTTCTATGACAGCATACACAGCTGATATTACTCAAACAAAGGCGCGAACATGGCGCTATTTAATTGAAATGCCGAAAGTGACGAGGGAGAATCCAGTGGTCACCATTTGGCCGGCACACTTGGTCGGCGGAACCCCTATTCCACAGAGACAGCTTTTTGGAACAAAGGTAAGCCCGTGAAACCGATGGTTTTTAAATAGGAATTCGGCATGTACTTAAAATAACCGGTGACACTACTCCGTCTTTTTAACTCTTTGGCCCCAGATCAACCAGCCCCTTCTTGGGTCACCTACTTCTGAGAGAAGACGGCACTTAGACCTACATCCCACGAGGAAAATCCATTACATACCTAAAGAACTGCTCATCTGAACCCCGGTCTAGGAACAGCACCTATTGTATGGAAGGTAAATCTGGGACTAAACTCGGAAATGTCTTTAATCTTCAGCGGATCAGCACTTACTAAATGCCACCTTTTCCCACAGGCTTGCCATACACCTAACTACATCTGTATATCTTTGTGGAACCCAGGATATATAAAAAGAAAGTCCAGCCTGTACTATCCGGCGGCGCTGGTATGTATTCAGACCATCAGCTGCACTTAAATGTGATCCTGTAACCCCCTTAAAAACACTGTTTGGGAATTGTGCCTCTTAGCTCACATTGTAAAATACTTATCCTTTTAATCACAACATCATAGTGATCCATGCCACGTTTTTATCTATAGGCTGGACGGATGCACATCTTTGTTTAAAGCGTGCATGAGATTTGTGAGCCTTGAAAGAGAATTACACTACGCTGAAGTGCTGGTGATAACAGTAGGTATCCTGAAACATGAAAGTGCAATATTATCTTCAGCCGGTTAAAGACAAACTCCCCTCTACCAGATCATATGCAGGAGCCCTGACTGCCTTTTCTTAAAAAATTAGAGGGATGTTAATAAGGGTTCCCTATACATCTATAGCGCTTAAGTCTAGCAGGGATATGGGTTACCGATTGAACTTCTGGCCCAGATAGAAACATCTGAGTAGTTTGAACTAGGATGACATTAATTTATCCCCCCTACAGGACCCGAACCGACTTGAAGTGTTGCCTACAAAATAACTAGCCCCAACTGCGTTCCGACATCTATTGAATAACTGAATACACCGACAGGTAAAAATATTGTGAGAAAAAGAGATAGTAAATTTTGGTTTAGTCTTTAACTAAAACCTTCATTGATTGAACCAGGATTAGCTTAACTATCTGCTCCTCGAGGACCAGGCTCCAGTCCTCATTTATAGGATCATGTGTGTACAAAAGAAAATAATTCTGGTATATCCCATGAACTATGTGAATGTGGCTGACACACCCAAAAAAAAGGTTTTTAATCTATGTTTGTAAATGGAGATTGAGTGTTGTTATAAATTGTGCTCTATGGTCCATCTGGTTTAGGCTATCTTAATGCCTTTTTAGATTCCACGTAATAGGGAATCTTTCCTAGGGAGTGTATCTAGAAGGTTTGACATTGCACAACAATCACCGGTCAAGTGTAGGAGCTTGGCTCCAAAGTTTATCAGACGGTTAAAATCAAGTTTCTTGAACCTTAGTGATTTCATATGTTTAAGATGTTTTTACTGCATATTAAATTGTAAAGAGCATATGTTGTTAGCACAGAAGTAATCTCTGAAAAACATATACATTTAGATATAAGTAAAATGAAATTTGTTTTCGTTCTCTATCTTTCAGATTGCCTTTTTTCCTGTAACCCCCCCCCAGTATACTGCCCTTTGCCCTGACGAAGGTGCGGCCCCATTGGCCTGCCACCGAAACGCGCGTCGGCGTATGTCTCCAGGAAAATGGCTATTGTCCTTTTAACATCAGGACCCGCAGTCAAAACCATCTCCCTGGATTAAAACACCCCGTTCCATACAACACGTTAAAACCATCTTTGTGTTGTACTCGCCAGGATTAGATGAATGAATGTAGTATGAATGGTGAATGAGATTAAATAGGAAAGAGTGGGTAAAGATTGAAATAAGTGGGTTAGAGTGTGTGTAGTGTGGCCGTTACTGGGTAGGATAGAATTTTCCTTACTATGTTGTTTGTTTATCCATGTCTGTCTTATTTATGATCTATATATACATGTGAGACCTAAAAACTTTATATTTATATCATTGTTATCCCTAAAAATAAAAAAACATATATATTTTCAAATATGAATTGTATTGTTCATTCTTGATTTGACCATGTGATTGTTATGTGTTGTGTCAACCCCTAGGCCAATCACCCCTTCATACATAATTGTTGGACCCTCCAGCTAGGGCCTCTATATTCCAAGGCAGGGTGTTCTTCTTTTCTATTTGCATAGATCAGCCGGTCCAGACAATGTTCCGCTAGATTCCTCTGGCTGGTACAAGAAAAAGTCATGAGTAGCGCTGCTCAAGCTTAATTGAAAAATAACAACAAAACGGCAAGAAAGATGAACGAAAGTCCGGCGGTAGTGACGGCTCTCAACATGTACAGCAGGCAATAAAAGTTATAAATGTACTCACATGAGTGTCGAGTTTGTAGAAGTAAACGAGATAAAAAGGTCCTGAACTTCAAAACGATTCAAACGAGGATGTTGTTTTGAAGGTTGAAAACAGCTGAAGAACAGCTGACCATCCTTGTCGCCAGTGTAAAGATGAGGCGGAGACAAATGATGGAAGTTGTAGGTTTATTGCAGAGAAGAGAGCCGTCCAGCTTGTAGGGGAGACACAGCAGCTGCAACTGCCGCACAAGGAACACTAGGGTAGAATCCTCAGCAACCCCATAGGTGACATCACAGTGTTCAGTGATGGAATTACAGCAGGCAGTGTAAAGTACAGATTACAGATCACCACACAGAGGTTTTGGATACAATCTCGCGTTTTATTTTTTAACGTGAGCAATCTGCAGACCGTGCAAAGCGAAGTGATTTGCCAATTATGCGCCAAGGCAGGCATGCCGGGTTTGTCCCGGGATAGTGAATTACCCGGGACATTCTCCAACTTACCAGGACTGTCCCGGCAAAAACGGGACCGTTAGCATCTATGTTAGCTTTATCACTCAATTGGGTACAATTCTACGTGTGGATAAATGACTGCACATACAATGGACACTTCCCAGTAAGTATTTTTGAGACGCATAAGTAACAGAAGGGCGTTTATTTTAATAGAACTTCTTAGACATTGTGGTGTACACCTGGGGCCTTATTTATGAAGGCCTTGCATCAGTTTTGCGCCGCCGGTGCGTCACATTTTGTGACGCACCAGGGGCCCTTATGTATGAAAAGTGACGCATCGCTGCGTGAAAACAGCGATGCGTCACTTTTCACTGCGCACTCCTTACGACATTCCTGATGCGTCATATTTAATGTATGCCGCATCATGTCGCAAGGAGTTACAGATACGTAAGTATTTCTGATGTATCTGTAAGCGCAAAAGTGACGCATTGCTGGAGTGTGTCACAAAAGTGACTCAACTCCAGCAATGCGTCCTTTCACATGGGGAAAGCCCCATGTGAAAGGGCTTGCGTCGGTCTTACGCCTGCTGTGAGGCAGGCGCAAGATTTTGACGCAACAGTGTCCTAAAAGTGACGCAGTGAAATCTCATAGATTTCACTGCGTCACTATTACGAGGCTTTTTGCGGGGGAACGCCCCCTCTGCATACATTATACCTGACGCAGGTATAATGTGGCGCAGGGGTTTAAAAAGTGACGCATCTACCTAGATGTTTCACTTTTTAAATATGGCGCAACGAGGCGCATTTTTTACACCGCTGGTGCGTCACAAAAAGTGACGCACCGGTGGCGCAAAACTGACGCAAGGCCTTCATAAATAAGGCCCCAGCGGTGTAAAAAATGTGCCTTGTTGCGCCATATTTAAAAAGTGACACATCTAGGTAGATGCGTCACTTTTTAAACCCCTGCGCCACATTATACCTGCATCAGGTATAATGTATGCAGAGGGGGCGTTCCCCCGCAAAAAGCCTTGTAATAGTGACGCAGTGAAATCTATGAGATTTCACTGCGTCACTTTTAGGACACTGTTGCGTCAAAATCTTGCGCCTGCCTCACAGCAGGCGTAAGACTGACGCAAGCCCTTTCACATGGGGCTTTCCCCATGTGAAAGTACGCATTGCTGGAGCTGCGTCACTTTTGTGACACATTCCAGCAATGCGTCACTTTTGCGCTTATAGATACATCAGAAATACTGACGTATCTGTAACTCCTTGCGACATGATGCGGCATACATTAAATATGACGCATCAGGAATGTCGTAGGGAGTGCGCAGTGAAAAGTGATGCATCGCTGTTTTCACGCAGCGATGCGTCACTTTTCATAAATGAGGCCCCATAAATTTAGGTTCATGTTGAATTAGGGGGTAAAATGTATGAGGCAGACACAGGCACATTGTAGTGTAAGAAGAAATGCATATAAGAACATTAAATATGATCTGCGGTGTAACAGCAGGCAGTGAAAGGCCAGTTTAGAGGGGTTCTCATTGGCCATGGCCCATCTATGTTTATCTGTTATGTATTTTTTAGAAGATTTCTATGTGAAATGTGCCTAAACTTACATGCCTCTGTTGTAGTTTGCGAGAATAAAGAATAGCCAGGCTATGCTCACGATTCCATGCTCAGATGTTTTTCAGATTTTTCTCACGCATCGGACAACTTGGGCCTAGGCGCACATATATGAAATGTGAAAATTAAAACACTTCCTCTATAGAAAAAAAAATAGGTTACAACTAGGGAGTTGAGGATGAAGGAAGGAGAATATACAGCCCAAAAAAACAAAGAGCAGTGCAGAGGATGTGCAGGAAAGCGTCCCAAAACAAAAGTGCAGAAATGTAAGTTTGAGCACATCATTAATCATGTTTTTTTTCTTTTCGACCTTTTTTTTCTTGCAATTTTTTGGGGAGACATTTGCAAAACACAATGAAAAAAACACGACTAACCCTGGTTCCAGAGAATCCTGCTGCGGGCGTGAAGTGCTAAACACCTCGTCCGGGACAGCAAATAATATATAATTGCAATTAAAATACAACACAGTATATAGCCCATCTGATGCACATTAATGCCAATACTATAACATAGCTGTCGAGCAGTCCACTGTAGTTCACACAAGCTGCATAATAATTCCCCTTTACTGCCTGACACTCATACACTCACATAAGACAATATTACTTAGGGTCATATCGATCACACAGTACAGTGCCAGTCCACAGCAATAAACCACCCATTACCAACTGAGCAGGGCTGTAATAACTGAAGTGTTCTGCCACATGCCGCTGGCTAACAGAGGACTTTAATTTAGTTCACCACTTTAGGTCCCAAGAAGCTGCATGCTACGACTGCTTCTTGGCATCTCACAGCAACCATCAGATATGGGATGATATTAACAAAGTCCATCACAGCAGATCTAGCCCACATTTCTCCCTCTTACAAATGCCTGGTCTGGACCATACACTTGTAAACAAAATATCAGATTAGACAACCCACTTAAGTAACCACCTAAGTACACCAAGAACATAAAAAACACCTAAGGGACCTGCACAGCTGCTCAAAGCTACCAGATTACTGAAAACCATAAACTGTGCACCGCTCCGTCACACTTCTTCATCCATCACACTGCTAAGTGCTGCATCCCATAATATGACAACCACACCACGGTGGTCAGCATGCACGACATGGAAACACTTCCCACACAGGATCAAAACAAAGACAGCACGCTTCCAACCACACAACCTACATGATGTAGCGTGCTACCCATGTAGGCAAGCTCTTCAGCGCCCGACGTAGGGATAGTAACTGCTAAAAACATTTTGCAATGCAATACAATAATATATGACTGAGATGACACAGAGAGGTGCAGGACTCTGACAGTAGAGTCGGATTAAGGAAATTGACAAATCAAAGTTCAAATCTAATGTCCAAGTGACACCTACTGGCAAACAGAGAAAGTTGCACTAGTTAGTGAGACATTGCATACATTTTTAAGTCCTAACCATATTTTATTAGTTATATATGGGTGTTTCAAATCATTATATAGAATTATTCCAAACTAGTGGGGGTCACCGCACAGTATAGTATGAAACTAACCGAGTAGCATGGAAGCTCGGGGTTTAGCACTACTGAAAATTGGCAGTAAGGTTGTAGGGGCCTAGTGGCTACAATCCACCATTGCAATGACGGATCTCTATTCTTGACAATGTACTGTGACCAAAAAGAGGTAGGACTTTTCAGGTTCAAAAATTAGTCCTTAACATAATGACGACATCAGAAATAAAATCACATGCCCTTTGTCGTATTGATGAAATCACTGTAAATTACAATATGAAAAAATTGGTCCTTGACTAACCTTAGAGAAAAAAACAAATAATGAGGGAAACATTATCATATGGGGGTTGCCAAATCGATCAAACACTGGTAATCAATACTACTCAACTGAATTTTTTAGACAAATGCACACCCTGAAAGAAAAGGAGGAAGTATATAGATACAGAGTGCCTATACACAAACTACACCCGCAATTTGTAGTTGAATGAATTCAGTTTTTATATATTATCAAAGTTGAATGCAAACATAAATATAATGATAATTACCACCCACACAGATGCAATAAGAGGTTGCTTGAGAGAAAGGGAGAGGGAAGTGCTAGTCCTCAAGGAGAAGGGGGTGAAAATCACAAGCTTTAGAATTGCAAGCTATTTCTTGTTTGAAGAGGATGCTGGGTTATGAGAAGAACCAGGACAATGTGGCCTGTCCACAACATTATTTACAGTACATTTTGCATTATTCTGTAAGTGCATGAATGCAACATCCGATGGTGGGGCAAAGATGGTCCAAATGAATGGTACAGAAGGATTAGTGGTGAATACATACAATACAATTACAATACAGGCCCTTGCTCGGGAGTATGTGTCAATGTTTCCACCCGATTTATCCATAGAGGGTAATTTGTGACCTCAGCTTGCGGGTCTTCTTCAGGACAGAGGGGAGGAAGGGGCAACCTAGTTCTGGTGCCAGTGAAGGGCGTCCCAGGTCCCTTTTCCCAATGGTGAATAGTCCACAAGAAAGCGGTGTATCGTGCTAAGGAAATCCAAACTGATGTGATATCCTCAAGAGTATCCAAGAACCCAATTGTTTAAAGATTTCAGAGGAATAGCGATTAATCCATATTCCTATGAAATTACAAACGCTCCAGGCCTCATAGAAGCTGCTCCGTCAGGCTTCTCTCAAGCAACTCCTTTTTTAATCTGTGTGGTAATGTCTTTACCGTTATATTTCTGTTTGCATTCAACTTTGAGAATATTTGAAAAATCAATTCATTAAACTAAAAACTGCAGGTGTAGTTTGTGTATACGCACTGTGTATCTATATATTTTCTCCATTCCTTTCAGGGTGTGCATTTGTCCTGAAAATTTGCAGTTGAGTAGTATTGATTACCAGTGGTTGTCTGATTTGGCAACCCCCATATGATAAAGTTTCCCTCATTATTTGGGTTTTTTCTCTAAGGTTAGTCAAGGACCAATGTTTTCATATTATACTGTACCCAGGTCCTTTGGCAATGATCGGGGTACCCCATTAATTTGTAATGATCACTGTAAATTACATCATGACTCAGGAACTAGCTGCCCCGGCCTGAAGTCCAAGTAAATGATGTATCAGGCGCTTGGTGGCACTGTGCTCTTGTGCTCCCTGGATGCACTATGCAGCAGCAGTCATCTGCATGGACACCTCCACTCCCCTGCACATGTTCTCTAACATTAAGAGGTAGATGTACAAGCCCCTTGTGACATGTTTATGACACTGTTGAATCACCTCTGTGGTGCAGCGGCGTCGTAAACAATGTGCCACCATGCGACAGATTTACAAAGTGATGCATTTAGTGAGATGTTTCACGTTGTAAAGTCCTGCGCTACATTGTACCTGCATCAGGTATAATGTATGCAGGGTGGGCGTTCCATCTCAAGGAGGCCCTGTAAAAGTGATGCAGGGAAATCACTTTCACGCCCATGCTGCTTCAAAACCTTACACCTGCTTAAAGCAGGTGTAAGGAGTGACGCAGCATGTTGGGCATAGAGCGCCCTTGAACATTGCTGCAGTTGCGTCGCACTTGCGACACGACTCCAGCAATACGCTGCCTTTACGCCAGAAGATGCGACATCCATCTGACTATCCTTGCGCCACAGTGCGTCGCATTGTAAATGTAATGCATCGGTGGTGGCGCAACGGTATTCCTGTGTGTTGCATCTTTACTGGCGCATCCCTGCTCATATGCAGGGAGGCGCCAGTCCTCGTAAATCTTCCCCTAAATGTCCAAGGAACCCATTTTCTTCATTCCTCTGTGGCCCATATGCCACTTTCCTCCCTTTCTTGTGCATCCCTCTACAGTACTGATGACTAGTGAAGGTTTTTTTGACTTTCTGAAGACGGCATAATACATGGCTGACATGAGTTTGCAAAATGTAGCACATAAGCAGACACAGAGGGTGATCAAGAGTTCCACAACCGGATCTGACTGAGAACCTGGAATGAATATAAAATGTGTTTTAAATGAACTTAGGTTTAGGGAACAGAAAGAGGGGACAGGGACAAAATGGTTGGTAAGTAAAAATCTACCAATATTATCTGAGTAGGGTAGGAATAGCTTGGACGCCCCTATACCAGAAGAAGAGATAGCAGTACAGATAAAGAAATCAAAAAACAAAAAAGCTGCCGGCACAGATGCACTTCCTAGTGAAGTCTATAAACATCTGATAAATGAGTTGTGTCCAGTACTGGGAACCTTTTTCAACTCCGTATATTTGTCTACTGGTAGAGTCCCCAGCTCATGGAAGGAGGCAATTATTATTTTGATCTTGAAGCCCGGAAAAGACCCCTTAAGGGCGGATTCATATCGACCAATCTCCCTGCTGAATGCAGATTATAAAATATTTATGGGCATTCTGGCGGGGAGATTGGCCAAACTGTCACCTAAACTGCTACATGCAGATCAAAAGGGTTTCGTGGCTGGAAGACACATCGAAGATCAAACACACCTCCTACTTGGGAACATAGACTTAGCGGTAGAAACAACTGAACCCTTGGCCGTGGTAGCTTTAGACGCAGCCAAGGCTTTCGATAAAGTCTGCTGGAAATATCTGTGGGAAGTGTTAGAAATGATGGGGGTTGGCCCAGTATGTATTCCTACCTTAAAAAACTGTTATAGAGGCACTTCTGCACGGATCCTCTTAAATGGTACATTAACATCGGCCTTTAACATACAGCAGGGAACCAGACAGGGGTGCCCTATATCACCACTACTGTTCAATATATATATTGAACCAATGGCTCAGGCAATTAGGCTTGATGCTATTATAACACCATTTCAGTCAGGCCTGTACAGTTCGAAGTTGGCCCTGTATGCAGACGATTTGATCATATACACTAGTGATCCAAGTTCTGCCATCCCCCGAATCGAGGAACTGTCAGCAGAATTCGGGGCTCTATCAGGCTATGAGATGAATAGATCCAAGACAGAGGTCATGTGTTGGAACATAGATCAATGGCATGGCACTGAGAGTCAGGAGTTTAGGTATCTGGGAATATATATCGTGAGGGAACTTGATCGAATCCATACGTATGTTACTTACCAAACCAGATCACTCACCATGGGAAAGATTGCTGGGAGAAATGGTGAGAGTGGAAGGGGGAAGTGAAGCCTTTCTCTACAAATTTGGATCTCCGAGATTCTTTAAGCGGGTCCGATTGAAGGTTTTAAAAACAGCTCTAGAGACATGGTACAAGATAAGGGTAAGCAGCGGGATCGAGTATTACTCAGATTTGGCCCCAGTCTGGGACTCACCCGGTACCCCGGATTGTTTAAATGACGCCTTGGCAATACCAATAAAAAGGGCAGGCATTACAATATGGAAAGAGTTAATGGATGAGGAAGGAATACATCCATGGGAGTACTTAAGGGTAAAGGTCGGGACATACCTATCAAGATTTAAATACCTTCAATTGGTCTCTTGGCACACAGCAGAAAGCGAGGTGATAAGAAGCAATGAGGAGATAGAAAGGCTAGCCCAATCCACCACACCAATCAAAAAACCAAGGTCAGCCTGACAGACACTGTTCATTTCAGCTCAGGTAGTCAGGAGCCAGACATGCACTAAATGCGCAGGCTCTTAGCTGCCTGAGCCGAACTTTGCTGAGCTGAGGAAGTCACAGCTCCTATGGGCATGACCTCCTCAGCTCGGTAAAGGTCCCTGAGACCCTCCCCTCAGTGACGAGGAGTAGCGTCACTGATTGCCTCGCACCTGGGAGCTTCAGTTTTATCCTGTGAGCTTCAGTTTTATGCCCTGAAGTGCCCAGGGTCAAGTGTCAATCAGTGAGTGACACTTCATCTTAGAGTGGGCTGGGGTCAGCAGTATCACTAACCCCAATCCAATCTGTAATAACATTGGAACTGCTGCCTTCCCTCATTGGCTGACCTGGAACCTCAGAGGCAGTGCTGGATGCAGGTAAGTGGTGTTTTCTTTTAATTAATGTTTGGTGCATGAGTGCTTGTATGTATGAATGTTTGGAAAGAGTGTTGTGAATGGATGTGTTTGTGTGTGTGTGTGTGTGTGCGCGCGTGCGCGTGTAAATGTATGGCTGGGAGTGTTATGTGTATGTGTGTGTGTGTGTGTGTGTCCCGTCCTCCCCCTCCCTCCAAAACTTACCGGACGCCACTTCGATCAAGATCAAGATGAAAAGAGATAGAAATATAAAGAAAATGTTAGAGATGGAAAGAGATAGAGGTCGACATGGAAAGGAATAGTGAGTGAGATGAAAAGCGATAGGATTGAAAGCGATAGGATTGTAGTAGATATGGACAGGAGAAATATATATATATACACAATTAGGCAGATAGATGGGTTTCTACATAGGTATATTGATATATATATATATTTTTTTGAAAATCTGTTTATTAGCATAGTAGGTAAAGCAGTTACATAAATTTCCAAGCTCAGTAAGAAGCAGAGTAATACATGCATGCACCTGCTTAGAACATATGATTGCATAGTTATCTTGATTTTTCATTTTGTTGATGACTATAACCGTCACAATTAAACAAACCCCGGTCAATTCAACCCTCCCTCCACCCTCAAACAACCCTCCCGACACTCTATCAACGTGCATATGACTGAATGATTGTTAAACTGGGTCACCCATGGCGCTGTAACATATAGCTTCATCTATCTGTACACACAGTTGTAATGAGGCAAAGGCCAGTGGTTTGGGTTTCCCCGTACCCCATCGTGGCGCACCACAGTCAGTGACAGTGCATGTAAGTCTGGCTAAGGACATATTTATTCTACATTTGGCGAGTCACATGTATCCCCGTCATCCCCGTCATCCCCAGTTTCAAACCTTCCCAACGTGGCAAACCAGTCCAGCGAGATCGGTGTTATCCGCAGACCTCTGTGTTCCTCTCGCTGCAATGCCTCTCCCTCTGCCTTACCCCATCGTACTACCTCCGCTTTCCACAGTTCAGGGTTGGGAGGTTTGGGTGACTTCCACCTCATCGTGATGGCACGCTTCGCCAGCAACAGGGCCAGGTCTGAAAAGCGTGTCGCCACGGTTCTGGTGCGTTGTGAGGGCCCCAGCCCCAGTAATGTGCTTTCTAGTGTAGGAGATCGGGGCAGGGCACCCGCTCTCTCGAGCGATTCATGGACCGTGGTCCAGTAATATCCTAGCTTGGGGCATTGCCACAGCATGTGTATCAGTGATGCGTCTTCAGTGTCACATCGGGGGCAGTTGCTTTTCGCATCAGGGAACATCACATGTATGCGGTGCGGGGTCAGGTAGGCTCTATGTAGCAGCATCAATTGAATGAACTTAAACTTGGGGTTCCTAGCTACCTTTTTGGGAAACTGAAGTATACGCTCCCACTCTTTGTCTCTCAGGGGCCTACCAATATCTCCCTCCCATGTCTCCCGGAGTGGCGACAGAGTGAGTGCCCTCCCCTCTTTGATGCTAGCAGTGAGCCATTTTGTCAGGTGGGCGCCCGTGCCCATGAGGTAGTGCATCATGATGAGAGGGTTTGTAACAGGCTCCTGGCCCTCAGGTGACCACTTATGTGTTATATAATGGCGAAGGCCAGCGTGCAAAAGGAATGAGCCTCTAGGAACGCCTTGTGTGGTTCTAAAGTCTTCAAAGGACAACAAGTGCCCCTCCGCAAACAGGTCACCCACATGCGACACTCCTGCGTCATGCCATGGCGCCAGCGAGTTCGCCGTAAGTGTGCCCGAGCCCAACGGGATGCCCAAGAGCGGGATCGTGGGGGCATAAGATGACTTAGGGGACGTGTACTTTAATGCCTTCCGCCAGTAAATTATCGCCAGTCTGAGGAGTGGCGGGGCATCTCTCGGTATATCCGAGTTGGGCAGAAGTAATGTGTGTATTCTCCCCTTGTCATGTTCCTCCTCCGTCATATTGATCTCCTGAAGATTGCGACCCGCCACCCAGAAATGCCAGCCATTGTATCTGACACGCATAGTTGTAAGCTCTAAAGTCCGGCAGGCCCATACCACCGGCGTCAGAGGGGAGCTGCAGCTTGGACAAACCTATACGTCTGCGGCCGTGCCCCCATACAAGTTCAGTGAGTAGAGTGTCAAGAGTCTTAAATGTCGCTGCTGGGATCAGGTACGGTAAATTGGTGAAGTGGTAGAGGAGACGGGGGAGCATCACCATCTTAGATATCGCTCCTCTGCCGGGTATTGAGAGTGGCAGTGTTAGCCAGAATTGTATCTGCGATTTCAGTGCTCTGATGGCCCTCCCAAGGCTGCCGTCAATCATCATGTCAGCCTCCCTATAAATATGCATCCCCAGGTATCGGAAGGTGGTTTCAGCCATCTGGAATTCGTGGGGGGCGAAGGGTAGGGGGTAGTCAGGCCTGTGGCTGCAAATGTGAACCCATAGGACTTGGATTCGCTTATGGTCAGGCCAGAGATCGTCCTAAAGTCCTCAAAGACCTGGGAAACAGGGCTCAAGTCGCCCCTTAAGTCTCAGAGATATAATATAATATCATCCGCGTAAGCGGACACAATATGCGCCGTTCCATGCCTTTGTATGCCATGTCGGGGGGCCATCAACCGAAGTCTACAGAGCATAGGCTCGAGGGCAAGGACAAAGAGGAGGGGGGAGAGTGGGCAGCCCTGCCTGGTGCCCCGTGCTATAGCTATAGGAGCTGATATATGGCTGGAGGTGCGCACTCTAGCTGTGGGGATGGTGTACAGCAGTCTGACCCAGGCGAGGAATTCGGGTGGTATCACAAATTTAGACAACGTGGCAAACATATAGTCCCACCTAAGGGAATCAAACGCTTGCTTCAAATCCAGAGATATGCAGCCTTCGGAGCTCGTGTCCTCCCGGTCTCCGAGCATAAGCTGGGCCAATCGCCTGAGATTCATGGCCGTGTTGCGGCCCAGAACAAAACCACATTGATCCGGGTGGATCAGCTGCGGTACGTATTGCACGAGCCTCGATGCCAGCACCTTGCTCAATATCTTTGAGTCAGTATTGAGAAGGGACAGGGGTCTGTAGTCGGCCATCTGAAGCCCTTCTTTAGCAGGCTTTAAGAGGGACGTGATTAATGCCTGCATGGACGATTGTGGTAGGGCGGATGTCCGTAGTGCTTCCAAATAAACAGTGTGCAACCGTGGGGCCAGGAGGTCTATGAATGTTGCATAAAAGTCGGCCGGTAGGCCATCTGTTCCGGGGGTCTTGCCCTTTGGGAGAGCTCGTATTGCCTGCCTGATTTCAGCTATTGTAATGGTACGCTTCAGTTCTTTGGTTTGCCTGTCAGTGAGTTGAGGCAGGTCCAGGTCCCTCGTGAAGGCCTCGAATGCAACCTCGGATAGGGGCTGTGGGGGGCTGTAGAGCGTGGTGTAATAGTCCTTGAACGCCGTGTTAATCCCGATTTGGGTGGTAGTTGGGCTGCCCGTCTGGTCTAAGATTTTCAGGATAGGGTGGTTAACTGGGGAATCTCGTAAGAGGCGAGCTAGAAGGGGACCGGCTCTATCCGCCTGTGCATGCTGCCTATTCGTGTATTCTCTATAGTCTAGAAGCCTCAGGTCTTCCAGCAGCTCTGCATGTCTAATGTGAGCCTCCTGCAGTGGTATGAAGGGTGCATTTGTGCCGGCTGCTTCATTCTCTAAGGACGCTAGCGAGCCCTCCACCTCCTTCAGTTGATTGATTACCTCCCGTTTCCTGCCCACTCCAGCGGCCATTGCTGCCCCCCTCAGACAAACTTTAAAAGCGTCCCCTTCCACTTGCCGGGTGCTGGCTGTGTTCACATTTGTGGAGAAGTAGGTTACTATAGTGTCAGACAGGGAGGCCCGGAATACCGAGTCTTCAAGGAGATCTGGAGATAGTCTCCAAGTTGGGATGGGGGCCAGCCGCCTGCCCCACTGCCAGGTGAGTTCTACGGAGCTGTGATCGGATAGAGTTTTCCCCATTTGTTGGGTCTGGACAATTGAATCCGCCATGGAGCGGGAGCAGAAAATATGGTCGATTCTGGTGTGAAGCTGGTGGGGTGGGGAGAAAAAAGTATATTCCCTCTCCTGTGAGTGTGTGCTGCGCCATGCGTCTGCCAGGTCCCAGCCCCCAGCCCATCTCGTAAGAGCATCTGCCTGTTTTCTACTCTCAGCTGCCTGTAAAGGGGGATGTGACCTATCCAATGTAACATCAAGCACAGCATTGAAATCACCTCCAATGAACCAGCGATGATCAGCCCAATCCGCCAGTACCCCGTTCACTGTTAACAAGAACTCCGATTGATTTGAGTTCGCCGAGTACACACACCCAAATACAATAGCATCCCCGTCCAACAGCCCCCGCACAAATACATATCGCCCCTCATTATCGATTCTTTGCTCCAACATCTGGAAGGGGACAGAGCCGCGGAACCAGATCGCCGCTCCTCTGGAGAACGCAGAATAGGAGGTAGCAAAGAGTTGCCCCCTCCATTTCTTGCGCAGTTTCACATTTTCAGCAGCATTCAAATGTGTCTCTTGCAGGCAAGCAATCTGTGTCCCCCTGCGGTTCAGCTGAGCCAATATTCTATGACGTTTCTGTACTGCTCCCATGCCACGTACGTTCCAGGTGCACAGTTGGTAATTATTAAGCGGCCCCATAACTATCTGTGCGGTGCGGCCAAGTGAAACACCCGGGTACCCATGTTAGTTCTGCTTTGCGATAAGGTGAGAGTGTCCTGTAAACATGTAATCCCTGAACAAGAAGGTCCCCAAGCCAACGTGCCCGGGAGCCAAACCATGGTGCCCAACGTGGGCACAAGTCAGTTAAGTTTGTGTGCATACCGGGGGTGGCAGGCCTCTGTCGACTGTCACTGAACGGCCTGCATGGGCATGATAGCCCTCAACAGAGTGGGCCCCCCATGCAACCCACCATATACGAAAAAAAAGGGGGGGGATCAGTTATACATTACCACCCGGAGGGGATCATACTCGCAGCAGATCAGAACTCCTCTGCCATCTGGGCTGTAATCTTCGGAAACAGCGGCAAGCTGTCTACTGATCCGGATACCTCCGTGTGGGTGTCGGTGGTGGCGGTGTGTCTGTCTCCGGTTGCTTCCGCGTCGTGAGCGGCCAGTGCCTCTTCTGTTAGCCGCTGTCGCGGTGTTGATGACGAGTGGCCTTCCATCCGATTACTAGGAGGGTGCGCCTTCGCTGGTGTTCCGTGGGAAGAGTGATGTCCCGGGCTGGGAGTGTTGTTCCGTCGGTCCGGAAGGTCCCTGCGGTAGCCGCCGTGGTGATCCTCAAACGGGTCCTGTGAGGTCGGTGGTGTCAGAGTGACTTCCATCCATTCCTCTGCCTCCTCTGGTGAGTCGAAGAAGTGAGATTTATTGTCATGCAGAATTTTAAGCCGAGCGGGGAACAGAAGTGCATATTTCATATTCCTGTCTCTTAATTTGCGTTTCACACCCATGAAGGTGGACCTGGCGTGCTGTACAGTGGGCGTGAAATCAGGGTAGACCGAAATGTTCTTATCTTCAAAACGTATCGGTGCTTTCTCCCTGGCCGCACGCAGGTCAGTGTCTCGATCTCTGTAGTGGAGGAGGCGCGCGATCAGGGGACGAGGAGGCGCCCCCAGTTTGGGGGGCCGCGGCGGCATCCTATGCACCCGTTCTACGCTATACAGGGCAGTGAGGTCTTCTTAGCCCACTAGTTTCCGTAGCCAGTCCTCCACAAACTGGGTGGGGTTCCTCCCCTCGCTTCTCTCCGGAATGCCCAGGATGCGGACGTTATTGCGGCGAGCACGTCCTTCGGCATCGTCCACCCTATCCTACAGTTGTTTAAGTTGTTTCTCCACGCCCTCCAACTTCATGGAGTGTTCCGTCTGCTGTGGTACTAGGTCATTCAGTGCTATCTTCTGCTCCGCTACCCGTTCCGCCAACTTGTTATGGTCAGCCCTCAATAGTGACAGGCCAGTCGCCATATTGTCTATGCGCGATTCCAGGGCTTCGCGCGTCGCGCGTATTTCATTGAGGATAAGGTCTAACTTTGCGTCCTGAGATCCTTTTCCGGTCGGTGGAATGATGTCCACATTGGAGGAGGCCAGCGAGTCCTCGGAGCCCGTGGACTGCATGTCCCCCGCAGCGCCCTGGTCATGAGTCCTGCCCCTGTGTTTGCCCATGGATCTCGTTAGCAGGGTGGCGCTGTAAAGGGCACAGCAGACTGCCGCTGCCCACTCTAGTGTCCACTCAGAACGCCGGACCGCGTCCGCCGAGGGTTCAAGTTGTGGCGGTCAAAGGTGGTAGCTGTGTAGACCCCAGGATTGGCAAGGAGTGTGCAGGTTCTCTGAACGTGGCGCTGCTATTGGGAAGGTTGGTGTGCCACTTGGGGCCCTGCGGGCAGCTGTGACCCCGGCTTTCCAGAGGGCAGATGAAGGGAGACAGTAGGGCACCGGTTATTACCAAGCGAGTCGTGAAACCCAAGACGACAGGACTAGAGTGGTGTGGCAGGGCTTCAAGGCGCGTGTCGCACTCCCTCACCATGGGCCGGAGTCGGCAGCCTGGGTATCCGGGGTCCGCTTTCCGCTGCGAGGTGCGCTGGTCCCAGCTGTGCGCCACCCCGTGTCGGGTCCCCGCTCCGGGCCCGCCGACTGGCAAGCCTGGGGGCAAGCAAGATGCCACAGTCCAGACCCGAGGACACTGTCCGTCCGGGGCGTGGAGACAAGATGGCGCCGGCGAAAATGTGCCTCAGATCCGTAGTGCCCGAGGAGGTCCGGGGGAAGCCGGGCCCCCAGCGCCGGCGTCAGGTGACTGGTATCGCCCGCCCTGTAGTCCTGGCCAGCGCCGTTGAGAACAGGCGTGCTGCCGACTTTGCGGGTGGGCGGCGAGCTGGTAAGCCGGTCCGGGGATGCTCCCGTGTTCTCCGCAGGCCCCACAGCAGGGCGGCCGGGCAGGGCTCAGCAATAGAGAGGGAGGCAGCAGGGTCACAGGTGGGTTAGGGCGCCTCTTCGTGTACCGTTACCTCGGCTGGTATCTGCAATTGCTTCCAGCCTGGGGTCCCGATCGGACCGCGACGGCAGCTATGGGCAGGCCGGGTAGGCCATCTACTTGAGCCCGGGGCTTCTCACCGTCCAGCAGGCCGCGACCGGCGCCGATGCCGCAATGCTCATTTGATACGGGCCGAGTGGATAGGCACCGCTCCGCTTCAGGCAGTACACCCCCGGGGGCCTCCGGCACAGAAATCAGGTGGGTTGCAGATAGGGGTTGCAGGATAGATTGCAAGTATTTAGGGCTACGGACGGAGCTCGAGAACTACACGTCCACCATCTTCGGCTCCAAGCCACGCCCCACATAGGTATATTGATATAGCAATAGATAGAGACAAAGATATAGTAAATAAATAGATACAGACATATAGAGAGACAGAGAGGTAGGTATACACAGAAATACAGTTAGGCAGACAGAGACAGATGAACAAACAAAGAGATAGACAGAGGGAAGGTGGCAGACAAGGATAGGTGGATGGAGGATGAAGACAAAGCTAGAGCAAGGTCAATGAACAGATAAAGGTATAAACAGTGGGTGAGTTAAAGGAAGATAGCGATAGATAAAAACAGCTAGGCAGATAGATGTAGCTAGACACAGATCCAGAAATCAATAGAAAGGTAGCAAAATGTTAAATAGATTCAGTTGAGGGTGTCCCTAACTCTCCCTTTCTCTCTTTCCCTCAATGAATTTTTGTATGTCTCAGTCTCTCGCTATCTTTCTGTCTCTCCCCATTTTTCTGTCTTTCTCTCTCCCCGACTCACTCCGTCTGACTCTCCCTGTCTTCAAATCTCACCTTTTCCTGTCCTTCTCTATCTGTCTTCCTTTCTTTCTGTGCCTCTTTCTTTCTCTCTTTCCTTCTCTCATTACTTATCTCTATGTATCTCTTTCTCTACCTCTCTGTCCCTCACAGTCTGTCTCTCACAGTCTCTCATATCTAATCTCTCTTTGTCTTTCTCTGTGCCCTCTCTGCCTCTTCTTTTCTCTGTCTCTTTACTTTGTTTTCTCTGTCTTTCTTTCTCCCTATCACTTTCTGTCTATATCTATGTCTGTCTTTCTATTGATCACATTGTCTTCGACTTCTTTGTCACTCATGTTTTCTCTTTTTCTTTTTCTCTCTCCTACCTCTCCTCATCTAACTGTCTCTGTTGCTTTTATATCATCCTACTAGTCTGTCTTTGCTTTTCTCTCTCTCTCTCTCTCTCTCTCTCTCTCTCTCTCTCTCTCTCTCTCTCTCTCTCTATCCTCTTGGATTTCTCTTTCTTTATATTCCTATCCCAGTCTTTCTCTCTATTTTTAACATCTCCCTCACCCCTGTATTTCCCAATAATTCATGTCCATATATCCTTGCCTAATCTCTCCACCAACCCCTTTCTCTGCCTCTCCCTGCCCATCTAACCCTACCTTTCTATTTCTATTTCTTTCTCTTACTCTTTCCCTCACTTTCTGTCTTTCTCTCTGTATCTCTCTTTCTCCCTCCCCATCCCTCCCTGCAATCAGCCATTGACAATGTCTTGCATAATCTACAAATGTTTGAGTGATCAGTGCTTTATGTTTGATGTAAAATAAAAAGCTTATTTTCTGAAATGCTCTGAATGGCCTGGGCTATAGAACTACAATGCTTTGGCTAATTAATGCTTTATTTTTGTGAAATATTTAAGTAAGGTAGAGTAAGCAATTTTCAATAATAATAATAAACATGGGGTTCAAAATTCCTTGAGGAAAATAGTGGGCAGAGATTACCTACTAATACTCACATACTTTTTTTAATGCAGTTGAATACAAATGAAAGACTATTTAATTGTGAGGCAGCAGAGAACTAAGTCCAACCAGCACGTAATGGCACACAGGCCTGGGGCATTTTTAAGGCTGTTTAAATAATATTAGTGATATAGAGATTAGGGAGACACCCTTACTGCCGAAAAGGGAATGGGTATGGAGTGAATACAAAAAAGAAGGTTTCCCTTTTTCTGATTATTGAAGATAGATAAGACTGTTGAGGGCAGTCCTATTATCACATAATTCAAAGTTCTACTCGAAGTATAATTCAATATGAGGCACCCCACATGGTAACCAATTTACAAATGAGACTAGTAAATGTAAGTAATACAATTATTACAATATTTCAACCGAAATTCAAAATTACATAGGTAGTGAAACAGGAGGTCAAATGATTAAGTACTAGAGTTGCTAATGGTTAAAATTATCACATTTATTGTAATTATTATAACAAACGGTTTATACATTCATCAACATTTCATAGAGGCAAATAATCACATTCAATTTATTAAAAACATTAAAAAACAATACATTTGTTAAAAAAGGGACGAAAACGCACAATAACTGTCGACGCGGCGTTTCGGTGAACTGGCTTGAACACCTTCTTCAGGACAATGCTTTTTTATGGTTAAAAACAATCTATGTAGGGAAAAATAGGGAAAAAGTTTATATTAGCTAAACATTCTAGTACAAAGAACCTGTGTGTATTAAATACATTGTTAACACTGTGGTCAGTTAAACATCAAAATACTAAGGCATATTGTCTTATTTGTAAGATCCAGACATTTCCTCTATTACTAAGGACATCTACCAACAGGACAATTTTAAAAAACAGTTTGTTTGATCTTCTACCATTTGTTACCCCATGGTGCCTCAAGTTGTAGTCCACTCTAACGTCAAGGGTTTAATGAGTGGATATAGTACTTACTTTTTGTCATAAATGACTTTGCTCTGTTCTATGAGACTTTGCGCTGGGCTTCCTCAAGGTTACTCTTCCTTTGGGCGTTTCTTATTTGATTAGTGCTATAATAAAGAGAATGTGATCTTAATCATGGAGTTCTCATTTTCCTTTTATTAAAAATTGCTGAAAGTCACTGGGTGGACTTACTTTGTATTTTATTATTTGGGATTCTTTGATTTTTTTACTCAAGTTGCCGTTCTAATGTGGGTTGGCTATAAGAATAGAGATTCTTTTAGTATTTTGTGTGAAATGGTCACACAAAGCATTATTATGGGTGAGGCACTTCAGCCCAGTACTGACTTTCATTAAAAACAACTTGTTTTGAGTTATTTAGTTGGTTGTTAAATAGTTTACAGGTCCAGTGTTGATTTTCAATTTCTTCACTGGTGATTATCTAAGGGCTATAGTAAATATATAGGGTCATTTAAATAACTGACCGATTATATTCCTATTAATAAAGATGTTTTGGATCAAGGGTCTTACCTCAAATTCCATGCCCTGGGGGTCTCATATAGGACGGATGTGGTCTTAGCGTCAGGTAACTGTAAAGAGCACAACTCTATGTTACTGTTTGTGACTCCTTGGGGTATACAAATCCTATCTATCACTAATGAGGTCCTTGCAAAGATATTATTACCTTGTTTTACCGTAGAGTTTTATGCAGCATTACACAGTCTTCTCTCTTCTAGTTTATCTGCATCTTAATGGTCCTGATCTTGTATTTTCAGGCAATTCTTTTAATAAAGAAAGAGAGGGTCTCATTTTCTCTATTTGCTATGAGATATTCACTAATTAATAGTTAGGGTATCCCCTCCTAGGTGTTCTCCTTACCTCCGGTTTTGCAGCACTGCATCCACTCCGTCCTGTGTCGAGACTGCAACTGAAAAAGATGCTAAATTTTGCTGCTTATTTATACGTTCCTTAATTGGTTAATTGATGTTTTAATTGTCTTGGGCGCCAAGAGATGGGAATCGAAAGCCGGTTTTATTTATATTTCTCTTTCGGCCATCTTATAATGTGTTATTTAGTTAGGAACTGATTGACATGACCTTTAATTTATTGGATTACGAACTTCAATCTGGCTATATTAAAAACTCATTTTATATTCCAGAGTTAGACTCAAAAGTTTTCGACCATCTTGGAATGGGTAGAAATCTGATGTTTACCATTTATGTGCGCACAATTTTCTTGGATTACATACGTAGTCGAATTTTCTATTATTGCAAATATCATCCTTGTTTATACATATTTATATTCTCACTTTATTAACAATAATCTTGCTTTTATGTTCAAACAACCGCGTTCATTATGGACCCCCGATCGGTGCAAATTAGAACACATTACCAGGTTCTATAATTAATTATTTTTAGATTTATCTCCCTTTGTTGTGCAGTCTATGGGCATTAAGTTGTTATTATGCCTTTTTTGGAGTTCAATTTTATGTTGGGCAGTCAAAGGGTTAGATATTCTGTTTTCGCTATCTAGGCCATTTTGAAATGGGTTGGAAAGGCTTTATAGTTAATTCCCTGCTTCTCTTCTGATTAATGTTCAGTTTAAGGGATGTTGAACAGATTAAAATTTTGCTTGTCTATTGTAATACTAGACAGGTTTTGGGATGAAACATCATTCTAGCTTAAGATTATATCTAGGGATAGAACCAACTTTTCTGTTTTAAGCCATAGTTATTCTGAACCCACCTTTTTATGGAGATAACTATTACAGAAATGTTTTCAGAAATCTTTCCAGGCTCAAAGGTGATAGTTATTCATAAAATTCTTTCCAATTCTTCCCTATTGTTTAGACCGCTCTTAAAGGTCTCAAATCTGGACATATAAAACTGTTCTCTCTTTCTGCATTTAGTATCAATGTCACCTCCTCTCTTGTTAAGATTTACTGCCTCTAGTACGCATCATCTCATTCCATCTTCTGTGTGTTTAGCACTGATCCAGTGCTCCACTAAGGGTGCATTTGACCGTTTTGTTTTGATTGCTGATCTATGCTCATTGAGCCTAACCCTAACTTCTCTAGAGGTCTCTCCGATGTAAGCTAATTCGCAGGGGCATTGGATCATGTAGATTACATTCTTTGTTTTGCAGTTGACCAATTTATGATGTTTATGGATAACACCCCGGTATGTAATTGTGGATCCCTTAATGATCTTATTACAGTTTTTGCAGGATCTACAGGGAAAGTTTCCTACAATGCTTTGACCATCCAATGTTCCTATCTTGTTCATTTTGTCTTGATAGGTGTGAACTAGACAATTTCTGATCGTTGTGTTGCGTCTAAACGCAAAGATGGGTTTGGGGAGTGAGCCAGTATTTCCATTAATCAAGGGCACGATAATAACCCACTGTCTGTGGACAGTATAACATGGGCAGATACATTTTAAAATCTGTCCGCGTGTCTAAATTATAATAGAAAAATCGACTACATATGTAATCCAAGAAAATTGTGCGCACGTAAACGATAAACATCAGATTTCAACCCATTCCAAGATGGCCGAAAACTTTGGAGTCTAACTCTGGAATATAAAATGAGTTCTCATAATCAAGGGCACGATAACAACCCACTGTCTGTGGACAGTATAACATGGGCAGATACATTTTAAAATCTGGCCGCGTGTCTAAATTATGTCTAAATTATGACCGATCGTGTGTTCACAACGCACGCGTCCTTGCACAATTACTCAGCATGGCCCAAACTTAATTTGAGCAGTTTTGTAATTAAGAGAAATTATTGGGAACATAAAAACATATATAATATAGTCATATTGAAGTTCGTAATCCAATAAATTAAAGGTCATGTCAATCAGTTCCTAACTAAATAACACATTATAAGATGTCCGAAAGAGAAATATAAATAAAACCGGCTTTCGTTTCCCATCTCTTGGCGCCCAAGACAATTAAAACATCAATTAACCAATTAAGGAACGTATAAATAAACAGCAAAATTTAGCATCTTTCTCAGTTGCAGTCTCGGCACAGGACGGAGTGGATGCAGTGCTGCAAAACCGGAGGTAAGGAGAAGACCTAGGAGGGGATACCTTAGCTATTAATTAGTGAATATCTCATAGCAAATAGAGAAAATGAGACCCTCTCTTTCTTTATTAAAAGAACCGCCTGAAAATACAAGATCAGGACCATTAAGAAGCAGATAAACTAGAAGAGAGAAGACTGTGTAATGTTGCATAAAACTCTACGGTAAAACAAGGTAATAATATCTTTGCCAGGACCTCATAAATGATAGATAGGATTTGTATACCCCAAGGAGTCACAAACAGTAACATAGAGCTGTGCTCTTTACAGTTACCTGACGCTAAGACCACATCCGTCCTATATGAGATCCCCAGGGCATGGAATTTGAGGTAAGACCCTTGATCCAAAACATCTTTATTAATAGGAATATAATCGGTCAGTTATTTAAATGACCCCATATATTTACTATAGCCCTTAGAAAATCACCAGTGAAGAAATTGAAAATCAACACTGGACCTGTAAGCTATTTAACAACCAACTAAATAACTCCAAACAAGTTGTTTTTAATGAAGGTCAGTACTGGGCTGAAGTGCCTCACCCATAATAATGCTTTGTGTGACCATTTCACACAAAATACTAAAAGAATCTAAATTCTTATAGCCAACCCACATTAGAACCGGCAACCTGAGTAAAAAATCAAAGAATCCCAAGTAATAAAATACAAAGTAAGTCCACCCAGTGACTTTCAGCAATTTTTAATAAAAGGAAAATGAGAACTCCATCATTAAGATAACATTCTCTTTATTATAGCACTGATCAAATAAGAAACGCCCAAAGGAAGAGTAACCTTGAGGAAGCCCAGCGCAAAGTCTCATAGAACAGAGCAAAGTAATTTATGACAAAAAGTAAGTACTATATCCACTCATTAAACCCTTGACATTAGAGTGGACCACAACATGAGGCACCATGGGGTAACAAATGGTAGTAGATCGAACAAACTGTTTTTTTTAATTGTCCTGTTGGTAAATGTTCTTAGTAATAGAGGAAATGTCCGGATCTTACAAATAAGACAATATGCCTCAGTATTTTGATGTTTAACTGACCACAGTGTTAAGAATGTATTTAATACACAGAGGTTCTTTGTACTAGAATGTTTAGCTAATAACAACTTTTTACCTATATTTCCCCATATAGATTGTTTTTAACCATAAAAAAGCATTGTCCTGAAGAAGGTGTTCAAGCCAGTTCACCGAAACGCCGCGTCGACAGTTATTGTGCTTTTTCATCCCTTTTTTAACAAATGTATTGTTTTTTAATGTTTTTAATAAATTGAATGTGATTATTTGCCTTTATTAAATGTTGATGAATGTATAAACCGTTTATTATAATAATTACAATAAATGTGATAATTGTAACCAATAGCAACTCTAGTACTTAATCATTTGACCTCCTATTTCACTACCTATGTAATTTTGAATTTCGGTTGAAATATTGTAATAACTGTATTACTTACATTTACTAGCCTCATTTGTAAATTTGTTACCATGAGGGGTGCCTCATATTGAATTATACTTCGAGTAGAACTTTGAATTATGTGATAATAGGACTGCCCTCAACAGTCTTATCTATCTTCAATAATCAGAAAAGGGAAACCTTCTTTTTTATAAGTAATATTAGTTACATAATTATATCAATTCCATTCATGTACATGTATATGCCGCATTAGGAAAAAAATAAAAGTAGAAGCAAATGTGAAACGTAGATGAACATTATATTCAAGCGAAAAGGAGAGACAAAAAAAGAGAGAAACAGTATAATTATAAATATGTATTAATAAATACTATATGCATTTACATCTATGTTTCATGCACTACACAATTCGTGCTAACAAACCACTCTGCTTTTAGTGGAAGATTTTGTTTAAAACAATGGGTAGCAAACTGTCATATTCGGTGTCTTGGTGCTTGTGTTGTAAGTGACAGAATTAGACCAAAGGCATTGTGGGTACACTTGCCAACATCAAATAGTAGGCAGACTACATACTAACCACCATAGATGTGTGTAAGCCCATATACCTCGATTTGACATACTGATGGCATTGAAGCAGCACAAAAGGCCCTTAATACCAAACCAGCACATTTCCTTGAGTCTAATTACATGATCTTAGAAATGGTATCCTTTTGCTTTTTTAACAACATGTTCAGCTTAAATCAGGCACCCTGCAGTCAGATGCAGGATACGACAATGGGAGCCAAATCCGCACTTCGGTACGCCTGCATCCTCATGGGAGAAGTAGAGAAATTTCGAATCTGGGATGATCAATCTTCGGAATGTACTCCCATAAAGTCTTCTGGGGGAGGTATATTTATTATGATATACTCTGCATCTGGCAAGGACGAACGACTACCTTACAACAGTATCTCCAAAGGATCAATAATTCTTGATGGAACATCTAGACTTCTGCTCATTTCTCGACTAAAGAAATTGACTTCCTTGATCTTCCTCTTTATATAAGTAATGACAACATACAAAAAACACATTACCGAAAAGACACAGCAGCAAACTTTATCCTGAGGTCGGACAGCTGTCACCCTAAAAGCATTCTAAAAAATATTCCAAAGGAGGAACTACTTAGGATTAAACATAATTATAGCAAAAGAGAGTCATTGTTATATGCTGCAAATGAAGTGTTGGATGAAGATTGGAAGCGAGGAGATACAAAAAAGTGGAGTTATTGTCAACTACCAGGGAAATAAATAATAAACCATGCCAATCTCTCTTTCAAACTAAGAATATATCACAAAAACAATCAAAGAACACAATACGTTTCCTGCCTGACTTTCACGATAGCCACTACAGAATCAAAAAAATCTTTAAAATACACTGGCACTTACTAACAAGTAACCCCTCTAATAACACTGACATCCCAGCCTTTCCACAAATAGGCTTTTGACGTTCGATCTGAGTTCACTGACAAAAGACAAATAACACAATTGTTTCTGAATAAATCTATGTGCTTTTTTACATGCTACAACTGTAGCATGTGCAAATTTGGAATTTACAAAATCAAGGATTCACACTGGAACCAGGACAAACTTTCAAGATAAGTGATTGGATGAACGGCAACAGCGCCTTTATCATCTCCAGTACTCAATGCCCATGTTCTAAAATATATGTGGGCAGCACCATCAGAGCCCTCAGAACCAGGATTCGAGAGCATTACAGAAACAGAAACAAAACTGATGTAGGCTCACCTTTAACTGACCTTTACAATTTGGAACACCCACATGATGAAACTTTAGTCTTCTTCCATTTAAACACATGCTGAGAGGAAACCATGAACTCAAAATGAGAGAACAGGACATTAAATGGATTCTTACACTGAACACTATTAAAAAGGTGTAGGAAGGTGAATACCTGACTGGTTTTCGACTTAGTTGGCCTGGTTCCCTGCTAATCAGGGCCCCAGGCAATCTTCTCTCTCTTCAAAATGGATTCCATGTACCCTAGGTGCATAACTAAATTGGCTTGGGTCACCTTATCAGCCCCTGTACAGTGCACTATAGGTGCCCAGGGCATAGGTGCATCCAAAGACTACCAGGGGCTGCTGCATATCTTTTGCCACCCCTGGCTGGCTATCCAAATTGACACAACTGGCTGATCACTCGGCTGGGGCAAGGTGGTGTAATCACCCCTTGCTTAGATATAGTATACCTATATCTAAACCTATATCTGGAAATATATATACCTATAAGTCACCCCTATGGCAGGCCTTAACAATCCTGGAGGCAGAGTGCTTGGTTTTATGTGAGATGGTGCTCTAGCCTGAGCTGAGCCTGTCTGCAGCTGTCGGGACCAACTCCCTTAGCTGTTCCGGGATATTGCCATACCATATACTCTTAAGTGCATTATAATCCTCGCGGTTACTTGCTAACTTTGGTTTGGCTTTATCAAAACATGTCATGTAAGGTGTCATACGCTTTGGAATACTACCCCCTCGCCAGTCCTGGCGACGGGGATAGCATTCCACCCTTCTAGAGGGAGAAGACATGTTACTTTGCTAAAACGCGGTTAATCCTAACCAGAGCCTCAGCATCACAAAATGGATGCTGCTGCCACAGACACAAGTCTGACCTCCTACTGCTGACCGAAACTTAGCCTTTGAGGCCTGGACAATAGGTTTCCTGTTGCAGGGAGGTCCTACACCTCCCCAGACAGGAGATTGTGGATTGGGGCAGGGTGGGCTGAATGAAACTAGACACTGCCTGGGGCACACAAGGTGTCCCATGCATAATCCAGTCAAACCGGTTCTGGGGCTCTCCAGCCCCAGTCCCAGCGCGATCCTGGACAAAGGGAAAGGGGTGTAACCACCTCCTTCCTGGGTCCCACCCATAGGAAGGACCTAGCAGGTGATCCAGCCCACAGATTTGGAATAAAGGTGGGAGCAGTGCTAGTGCACGCAGATTATCCTGACTGAAACTTATGAAACAAAACTCTGGGCCCTTAGACATCCCACTCGACGTGGAAGACTGAAGAATCTCCCTTGTGGTCAAGGAGTGACCACCCTGTGCAAACAGGCACCATCCAGCGCCTCACTGTTTGCTTTGTTGCAGTTCCTGCTGGAACTCGAGCAACAGAGTTCAACAAGACCCAGTGTTCCTGCCTTCCAACAGCTTGATCCACAGTCCCAGCAAGTCTAAGACCCGTGGAGGTGATCTGAAGCATGGGGCCGGCCATCTTGGAAAAACTACAAAGTGCTGACCGTGCAGCTCCCGAGGATCCCTTGATGCTGTGCATTGGGGTTTGAGAAGCCTGATGCCCGAGCAGCTTTTGCACCTAAGCTCACCCCTCCACACTCTCCGAGTGCTGCGTGGGGCCCTTCTGCATCTTTCTGCTTGACGCATTGGTCTGGTTGCTTGCCCGTTGGCTAGTGGCCCCAGTACCGACGCACCTTTGAATTTGCTCTGCCAGTCCGGTTGCTCTGGACTGGCCCTCGCTCCCCTGAAAAGGAGCACCCGCTCTGGCCTTGCTGGTCTGAGTAAGAAGCGACCTTTGAATCCTGCGTGGTTTGCGCTTACCAAGGTTTGTTTGCTCCAATCCGGAAGCCGACACCGCCGACAGCGAGAGCCTTCGTGGGACAGCTCGTGATCCACTCCTGGACATCCTCGGTGCCCCAGAGTCCACGTGACAGCGGAGACAAGCTTCACAACATCCACCTGATTGCGCCCGACATTGCCTGGTTCCTTCCTGGTTCCACCCTGGTCACTGCTGAGTGACCCAGACTCTGTCCCCTCTGCTTTCAGGTTCTCTACATCTTCGATCCTCCCTTGGATCGCACTGGACACTTCTCTTCTGGCCGCCTGCAGCATCTTCATCTACAGGCTCCATAGATCTACACGACGAAAGCCGACACGACTTTGCACCTGTGCACCCGCTTCCTGTGGGTGAGGTAACTCTTGAACGCCGGTGCTCCTGTAGTGGTATACACCTCTAGTGTCTAAGTCTAACGTTTTGTACTTCTAGTCCAGTCAGAGGACTCTTAAAACAGTAACTCGATAACTTTTACGCACCATTGACTTTGCATTGGTGCATGTGTGTGCTTTTAGCGCTGCACCCGATTCCCGCGGGCTTTTCCCGACTTCAGCATTGCTAGTCCCGATTAGTCCCAGCGATTCCCCAGGCCCTAGGCCTGACCACTGTTCAATTAGTGATAATTATACCACTTATTTAGTATATGGTTTGCGTGGCCCCTGGCCTCATCCATAATTGTGCAACTTTCATATGTTTTACTGTGCTTTTGTTTAAACGCTTGTGCTTCTATACTCAAAAAGAGTCTAGAGGATTATTCTGAGAATAAATACATATATTTTTATAATATATAACTTGTGTGGAGTCCTTTCATTTGATATTACAGGATTGTGATTGGTAAAACAGCTGGCTTCACATGCCCTCTTGAGTTTAGCCTGAAGGCTGCTTAGTCCATGCTACCTCTAGGATAGCTTGTCTATAAGGTTGACTTACAACCACCACCATAAGGGATTGTATGGACTGATACAAGGTGCCCCCAGAATTGGAGACATCATATATCAGGCCAACTTCTCACATTGGTGTGCAGCTGTTGGGATTTGAGCTTGCTGTTGTTTTACCATTGCAATCTTTTTATCAAATTGAAAGATCACATCAAGTACCTTAGGTACATATAAACAAAATGATACACAATATATCCCGAGCATAACTGAATCGTGTACAAAACAGCAGTTGAATAAAGAAACGTGTTCCGAACTTGGTGTCAATCTTCTTCTTTAATGTTCTTTTCAAGCCTCAAACATCTCTTCAGATCACTAGCCAACACGTGTTTCATCTATTTACAGCAGTCTATGCAATTAGACTTCATCATATGTTTGCAGAAAATGGGACAATATATCACCAGATTCCCTCTGTTCCGCTCTTGCAGCTACCCCCTTAGCTCTGTCTTTGGACGCAAACATTGATGCGGCAGCGCTGAATTGTTGGATAGGTAATACGATGGATAGTATAGCCCCTGCAACAGTCACTACATCACGCAGGGAATCCCCCTCCGCCCCATGGTTCTCTACTGAGTTGAGGGAAATAAAAAGCAATTGTAAAAGGCTTGAAAGACTATGGCGGGCAAACTATTGCGACTCTGCAAAAACTTGCTATAAAGAAGCCCTCCGTGGTCTTCACCAAGCTACAAGGAAAGCAAAAAAAGGTTTCTTTGCTTCTTCCATTCAGCTTGCGGAGCAATCTAGCAAAGAAGTTTTCAAGACTGTTCAATCTTTTCTCAAACCTACGGCTATTGAGACTGAAATCACTCCGTCGGAGAAACTCTGTGAGGAGATTTCAGACTTTTTTGATAATAAAATTGAGAAGGTTTATGCTTCCTTCATTAGCTCTGAGCCCACAGTAATGACGGACATTTCTGATATTGTGTTGCCTTCCCCCTCCCTAGCTCAATTCCACCCTATCTCCTTTGCTGAGGCCTTGATGGAAGTAAAAAAATGCAAAGCAGGGGCCCCTGATGACCCCTGCGCGCCTAAGCTTTGGTCGAGGATGTTGGAGGCGATTGCTTTACCACTCCTACACATCTGGATTACTTCCATTGCATCAGGCATATTCCCTGAGTGTTGGAAACACGCCACACTCCTTCCCCTGAAAAAGAAGCCAAACAGCGCCTCGGATGATTTAAGCAATCTCCGCCCAATCTCCCTTCTAGCAGCCCCCGGAAAAATGCTTGAAAAATTGATACAACATCAGCTGAATAGATTCATTGAGGACAAAGAGATTTTGCATGAAACTCAGTCAGGTTTCAGATCGGGCTTCAGCACCGAGACAGCCCTTATTGAGGTGGCTGAGTCAATCAGGTGGTCTCTAGATTCAGGAGCATCAGCCATGCTGGTGCTCCTGGATCTATCAGCCGCATTTGATACGGTGGATCACGGGAGCTTGCTGTCACGGCTGAAGAATATAGGTCTGAAAGATAAAGCATTGAGCTGGTTACAATCTTATCTAACAGATCGCTCCCTGAAAGTAGCGCTGGGCACCTTCACCTCAAAACCAAAACATCTTAGATGTGGCGTCCCTCAGGGGTCGGCGCTCAGCCCACTACTTTTTAATGTCTATTTAGCCCCTCTCTTTACCCTGATCTCAAAATGGGGAGTCAAGGCGATTTCGTATGCAGATGATACGCAATTAGTCTTCCCCTTCTCTGACGTATCTGAGGCAGCCTTCAGCAATTTGAGGGCCTGCCTTCGGGATATTGCTAGCTGGTTGAATTCCAACAAATTAAAGTTGAACGCTGGCAAAACGGAGGTTGTCTTTTTTGGCAAACACAATCGCCCCCCCTCGGACCTGTGGTGGCCTCCTGAAATGGGTCCAGCCCCTTCACCCTGCACCCATGCGAAGAATTTAGGCGTGGGCTGGGACCAGGGTCTCTCATTTTCGTCACACATACAACAGGTCACAACTGGCTGTCTTTTCAAACTTAGGAACCTTCGAAAGTTCCTTGCTCTTTTGCCAGCAGACTGCCGAAAAATGGTGGTCCATGCAACAGTTACATCCAGTTTGGACTACGCAAATGGCCTATATCTCGGCCTACCCAAATACCTGGTACATCGCCTGCAGATCGTGCAGAATACGGCTGCGAGACTGCTAAAACACATCCCTTTCAGACAGCATGTCTCTCTGCATCTACATGATCTGCACTGGCTCCCTGTGGCTTGTAGACTAAAGTTCAAAGCTCTAACCTTGGCGTTTAGAGCACTGAAGGGGTCCTGTCCCAACTATTTAAAACTCAGACTCCCCAGATATCACCAGGAGAGGTGCCTGCGCTCCAATTCTCGACTTCAGCTCCTTGTTCCACGCGCCAAAAAAGCTAGACTTGGAGGCAGGTCTTTCTCTGTTGGCGCGGCCTTACTTTGGAATACCCTGCCTACTACCATCCAAGCTGCCTCTACAGAATCTAGTTTCAAGAAACTACTAAAGACTTGGCTCTTTGCCCAGAATAGATAAGCACTCTCCCTCCTTTTTTGTGCTCTCCTCTTGAACAAGTTCTGCATTTTTAGCGCTGGGACACCTCCTAGTGAGGTAGCTGTTCGCGCTCTATAAATATCAGTATTATCATTATTATTATCAGGGCAGTCTGTTTGTTTGAGATACGATATTACCACTGGCTTGCTAATTACAGCGACATCGTTTATAAGATTAAAAACGTTGGAAATTGATCAAGTCAAAAGAAGAAGTAGCACCTTGGTTAATATTAATGAACACGACCCACGTCAGGGCTGGTCCAACTTCCACATCCGTCTTGTTTAGGATGTTTGGAGTCACGAACGATGCACGAGTACGGCGTCTAGCAGCTTTAATAATTATCTTTGTACTTTTGACAATTGAGCGCAAGTTGAAAACCTTCTATCTTTTTGTTTTGTTACATATAAACAAAGCTTACATATTTAAGTTCTACTGAACTTAGTAGTTGTAGATTAAAGGGCTTAGCACACCCTGCCTACAACTCACTAGCAAGGTACAGTAGGAAAACACTTAGTGTAGGTAAGTGCACCACTTATGTAAATGTATGTAAATGTATAGGCATTTATATAGCGCACTACTTACCCGTAGGGTCCCAAGGCGCTTCGACCGCTGCGAAACCCTTCCTGGCTTCCCTGAGAGATGGTCCCTTAATGGGTATCTCCAGGGTGAGACCAGGCATCCCCGGCGGTCTGGTGGGGCCGTTAGTGAAGATGAGGCAAGCTAATGCCCAGAGTTGCCGAGTGTGATCGCTGATCAGAGTGGGCACCGAGGCGAGAGAATTATCGTGTCCGCTGACCCTGGTCCAGAAACCTGCCGCGCCGGGAATCGAACCCTGGTCCCGGGCCGTCCTCTGCTCTCGGGTCTGCCGCCTCTAACTAGTGAGCCACACTACTTCACTTACACCTCACTAGCAGTCATGTCTGGCAAAGGTGAAGCTTCCAGCTCTCTGCCTGTGTTGGTTGACCTTACCAAGGCACCTTCCAGCTATGACAAACTCAGCCATAAGGACTTGAGTGCCTTGTGCACTGCAAGAGGGCTGAAAAAGGGCCACAACCCTACCATCCCATCCTGATAGGCATCCTGGAGAAGGATGATCTTAAGAAAGCTAGTGTAGCTCCCTTAGGGTCAGGAGATGGAGTGAACCCCCCAGAGACTGAGAACAGCACCCTAGAAGATGAGGTGGACTCAGAATCAGAAGATAATGAGTCAGATCAGGATCAAGGGAACAGCCAGGTACCAGTTGGGAGGCTTAGCCAAGTCAACTTGGTCCTACATGGAAATGGAGAGGTCCAGCACCTCCCCAGAGTACATAGCAGAACGTTTCCAGGCAATAGAAGGGATAGATCTCCTTCCAGGGACTCTCAACTTTCTAGTTCCTCAAGGGAATCTCAGAGGGGAATGACTTCCAACCAGAGAAAAGAGCATAGGGCCAGGATGAGGGCTGTCCAACTCCAGATAGAGAGGGAAGAGGTAGCCTTGGCCCAAGCTAAACTTGCTTTAGCAAGGGAACAACAATTGTGTGGATTAGATTCCACTGGTGGCAGCAACATTATCCCTAGAGATAAAGACAGGTCCTACGAACATAGAAACCTGAGCAAAATTGTGCCCCCCTACAGAGATGGGATGACATCCACAAGTGGATAACTGCTCTTGAGAGAGCCTGCATGGTACAGCAGGTTCCCCAGGACCAGTGGGCTGCAATTTTATGGCTCTCCTTTTCTGAGAAAGGGAGAGATAAGCTCCTCACAGTTAGATCTGAGGATGCTAAAAACTACACTGTCCTAAAGAGTGCTCTTATTGATGGGTTTGGCTTAACCACTGAACAGTACAGGTTAATGTTCAGAGATACCCAAAAGACACAGACTCGGGACTGGACTGATTTTGTAGATTGTGCTACTAAGGCTCTGGAAGGTTGGCTACATGGCAGCAAAGTACATGACTATACAGGATTGTATAATTTGATTATGAGGGAGCAGATCCTAAGTAATTGTCAGAACCAGCTTTTACATCAGCACCTGGTGGACTCAGATCTGACCTCTCCACAAGAATTGGGTAAGAACCAGGATTAGGCCTAGAAATCAGGGTAAGGACCAGAAGAAGGAGTCTACCAAACCTCAAGAAAAGGGTGGGGATAAATCTAAAGAGAATACTTCCCCAAGGGCCCAAATCTCCAAGGATGGGGGTGGGTCCCAAGACACTTCCTCTACAGTAAAAAGGCCTTACTGCCATGCCTGTAAACAGGTTGGCCACTGGAAAACAGATAGCTGTTGTCCAAAGAATAGTAATAAGGAACATATACCTCCAAGTAAGGCTCCAACACCTCTTGTCACTGTTAGCAGTTGTCCCCCAGGTGGTGGGAGCACCCCCAAGAATTTGGGTGGGTTTACTTTTGGAACACAGGTGGACTCTGGCCTAACCAAACCAGGTCCCCAACTACTTCTGTTTGTGAAGATGGCATGGGGTTTGCCAATTTCACTGATTGCCCAAACACTTTGAGCAAGAACAGACAGGAGCCCCACATCAATGGTCAAAAAGTTGAGGCCTATAGAGACACATGGGCTAGTATCACCATGGTGACTGCAAATCTAGTCCCCTCTAGGCAACTTTTACCTGGTGCCACATACCAGGTGACAAACATTGATGGAGTGCAGAAAAATCATCCCATGGCAGTGGTAAATCTCAGCTGGGAAGGAGTCACTGGTCCAAAGAGAATGGCCGTGTCCCCAAACTTGCCTGTAGATTGTCTACTTGGGAATGATTTGGAAATCTCAGCCTGGGCTGAGGTTGAACATGAAATCCATTCTAGAATGGTAAATCTCCATGGAAAGGTTAGTGGGGCTGTGATGGCTACAGCCCCAATCCAACATGTCCTTCCTGAAAAGGTTGGTAGGGCTGTGCAAGTCTCAGCCCCATCTTTCGCTAACTCCCTTCCTAGACAGAATAGCAGGGCTGTGATGGTAACAGCCCATACCCAAACTGAGTCCCTTCCTGAAAAGGTTGGTGGGGCTGTGATGGCCACAGCCCAAACTCAAACTGATTCATGTGTTGTGAAGCCTGAAACTATGGATCACTCCACACAAACAGAGAGCATTGAGGAGGAAGAGGAATCTCCCTCCCACCAGACACTAGGAAAGGATCAGCCTCCTCAGGGAACTGATCCTACCCCTTGTGAAGAAACTGCCCCAGAGGTAGTCAGGCCTAGCCTGGCAGAGCCCCTGATGTCAGTGGACCCTTCCAAGGTGGGACCCAGTCAGGAGCAGGTAACCTGCCCCTCTCTACCCAGCCTCAGTCAGCCCAAGGCTACAGAGGTCAAGTAAGTCAGTGAGCCCCAGAGGGCCCCCTGTCAAATAAAGCACCCTGATCAGCAGATTAGGGGCACCAAAGCTAGCAGCCCTAGCAAGGTGAAAACTTTAAAAATTCCTGAGGGATCCCCCTTACCACTAGTTAGGGACCTCCTCCAAATGGACACTATTGGGCACAGCCAAACCTGGGACCCCAAGGCCCCAAACCTGACCTGTCCCTCCAGTAAGCCAACCAAAGGGACTCAGCCTCCAGCTTTAGGTAGCCAGAGGTTGACCCTGAGAGCACAGTGCAACTCAGTGAATGAAAGAAAGGCACACATAGTGGAAGATAATTGGAGGAAGCTGAGCCCTACATTAGTGGAGCCTCACTTCAGTACTCCGTATCAAACCAGCCTTTTACTTTGCAACAACACACCACAGGTAGTGTTTCCCTATGGTGTAGACCCTCTAATACCCCTAGGGTGAGGGATTGCTTAGTGGACCATGAGACAGGGGGTAACCATGCTAGTGCAGGTACTTCCTTATAGGGCCACTCAGGCAATATAGGCTTACCTGGTCAAGGATAGCCTTATCTCCTTTCTTTTTTTGGGGGGGTTGTGTAGGAAGGTGGATACCTGACTATGGTTACCCCAGATGTTTTGCCTTGTGTTTAGCTGGTTATTGACTTAGTTGGCCTGGTTCCCTGCTAATCAGGGCCCCAGGCTATCTGCTCTCTCTTTAAAATGGATTCCATGTACCCTAGGTGCATAACTAAATTAGCTTGGGTCACCTTATCAGCCCCTGTACAGTGCACTATAGGTGCTCAGGGCATAGGTGCATCCAAGGCCTACCAGGGGCTGCAGCATATCTTTTGCCACCCCTGGCTGGCTATCCAAATTGACACAACTGGCTGATCACTCAGCTGGGGCAAGGTGGTGTAATCACCCCTTGCTTAGATATAGTATACCTATATCTAAACCTTTATCTGGACACATATATACCTATAAGTCACCCCATGGCAGGCCTTAACAATCCTGGAGGCAGAGTGCTTGGTTTTATGTGAGATGGTGCTCTAGCATGAGCTGAGCCTGTCTGCAGCTGTCGGGACCAACTCCCTTAGCTGTTCCGGGATATTGCCATACCATAAACTCTTAAGTGCATTATAATCCTCGCGGTTACTTGCTAACTTTGGTTTGGCTTTATCAAAACATGTTGTGTAAGGTGTCATACGCTTTGGAATACTACCCCCTCGCCAGTCCTGGCGACGGGGGTAGCATTCCACCCTTCTACTTTGCTAAAAAGCGGTTAATCCTAACCAGAGCCTCAGCATCACAAAATGGATGCTGCTGCCACAGACACAAGTCTGACCTCCTACTGCTGACCGAAACTTAGCCCTTGAGGCCTGGACAATAGGTTTCCTGTTGCAGGGAGGTCCTACACCTCCCCAGACAGGAGATTGTGGATTGGGGCAGGGTGGGCTGAATGAAACTAGACACTGCCTGGGGCACACTAGGTGTTCCATGCATAATCCAGTCAAACCGGTTCTGGGGCTCTCCATCCCCAGTCCCAGCGCGACCCTGGACAAAGGGAAAGGGGTGTAACCACCCCCTTCCTGGGTCCCACCCATATTTATTTTATTTTATTTATTTGCGGGTTTATAACGCGCTAGGATCACCTCACAAAGGAGTATCTCCGCGCCTTTGGCAACCTTCCAGCACATAAACAGTGGGTATATAAAATTTACACTAGTTTTGGAATAAAAAGGTTTTTAACTGTTTTCTGAACGAGAGATACTCCTTGCAAAGTCCATAGGAGGGACCTAGCAGGGGATCCAGCCCACAGATTTGGAATAAAGGTGGGAGCAGTGCTAGTGCACGCAGATTATCCTTGTCTGAAACTTATGAAACGAAATTCTGGACCCTTCGACATCCCACTCGATGTGGAAGACTGAAGAATCTCCCTTATGGTCAAGGAGTGACCACCCTGTGCAAACAGGCACCATCCAGTACCTCACCATTTGCTTTGTTGCAGTTCCCGCCAGAACTCGAGCAACAGAGTTCAACAAGACCCAGCGTTCCTGCCTTCCAACAGCCCGATCCACAGTCCCAGCAAGTCTGAGACCCGTGGAGGCGACCTGAAGCGTGGGGCCGGCCATCTTGGAAAAACTATGAAGTGCTGACCGTGCAGCTCCTGAGGCTTCCTCGATGCTGTGCATTGGGGTTTGCGAAGCCCCAGCCCTGAGCAGCTTTTGCACTAAAGCTCACCCCTCCACACTCTCCGAGTGCTGCGTGGGGCCCTTCTGCATCTTTCTGCTTGACGCGTTGGTCCAGTCGCTTGCCCGTTGGCTAGCGGCCCCAGGACAAACGAACCTTTGAATTTGCTCTGCCAGTCCGGTTGCTCTGGACTGGCCCTCGCTCCCCTGAAAAGGAGCACCCGCTCTGACCTTGCTGGTCCGAGTAAGAAGCAGTCTTCGAATCCTGCGTAGGTTGCGCTTGCCAAGGTTTGTTTGCTCCAATCCGGAAGCCGACAGCGAGAGCCTTTGTGGGACAGCTCGTGATCTACTCCTGGACATCCTCGGTGCCCCAGAGTCCACGTGACAGCGGAGACAAGCTTCACAACATCCACCTGATTGCGCCCGACATTGCCTGGTTCCTTCCTGGTTACACCCTGGTCACTGCTGAGTGACCCAGACTCTGTCCCCTCTGCTTTCAGGTTCTCTACATCTTCGATCCTCCCTTGGATCGCGCTGGACACTTCTCTTCTGGCCGCCTGCAGCATCTTCATCTACAGGCTCCATAGATCTACACGACGAAAGCCGACACGACTTTGCACCTGTGCACCCGCTTCCTGTGGGTGAGGTAACTCTTGACCGCCGGTGCTCCTGTAGTGGTATACACCTCTAGTGTCTAAGTCTAAAGTTTTGTACTTCTAGTCCAGTCGGAAGACTCTTAAAACAGTAACTTGATAACTTTTACGCACCATTGACTTTGCATTGGTGCATGTGTGTGCTTTTCAGCGCTGCACCCGATTCCCGATGGCTTTTCCTGACTTCAGCATTGCTAGTTCCGATTAGTCCCAGCGATTCCCCAGGCCCTAGGCCTGACCACTGTTCGATTAGTGATACTTATACCACTTATTTAGTATATGGTTTGCGTGGCCCCTGGCCTCATCCATAATTGTGCAACTTTCATATGTTTTACTGTGCTTTTGTTTAAACGCTTGTGCTTCTATAATCATAAAGAGTCTAGAGGATTATTCTGAGAATAAATACATATTTTTTATAATATATAACTTGTGTGGTGTCCTTTCATTTGATATTACAGGATTGTGATTGGTAAAACAGCTGGCTTCACATGCCCTCTTGAGTTTAGCCTGAAGGCTGCTTAGTCCATGCTACCTCTAGGATAGCTTGTCTATAAGGTTGACTTACAACCACCACCATAAGGGATTGTTTGGACTGATACAAGGTGCCCCCAGAATTGGAGACATCATATATCAGGCCAACTTCTCACAAAAGGGATTGAGCAAATAAGCAGGAGTGCATTTTTAGATACAAGACACTTAACAAACTGCCAGCAACTAGTCTGTCCAGGATCCCAAAACAGCTTGAAACTGGTAAAAAAAATACAAACTTGCCCAAAATGTGGTAGCAAAACCTATATGTACATGGGGTTAGTTCTCCTTATTCAAAGAGAATTCGTTGTTTCCCTTAGAGCAAGAATCTGCAATTACTACTAGAAATAAATTCTTTGCCATACATGCTTCTACAATTTCTGTACCAATATCTCTAATACGTTCTCAAAAACACCATATGCAGTACTATATTTAACTATGATGTTTTTGTCCATGCTGTGATGACATTACTCAAATTTATCTATACAAAGCCATCTATGTTTCTGACTCAACTTGCATAAATAACAAAATATCTATGGATGACCAATTACCAGCACCAAACGAGGAAGCTCTTGCCCCATAAAAAAAGAACCAGTAGAATGCTGCTCAAGATAACTTAGGACCGAATATGCCTAACAAATTCAAAAAACAGTCCATTGCTTCTAAATACTGTCAAGAATTTTTACTAAAGGGCTGAGAGGGGAACTTCAGTGAAAATTGTAGCCACTCTTGTTAGACGGGGACCCGGAGGGTCGGCCGAGCAAGGGGGAGAGGCCTCCTGGCGAGGGCCCTCTCTTTAGATCGTACGGACGAGCAACTACCCCCCCCCCCCCACAGATGGACGCCACACAAAGATAGGTTCTGTACACTTTTATCGGTATTCTTAAGCAGGTTAACTTGACGATACAGCAGGACCAGGATACGGTGATCCCTTCAATTCTAGTCTCTGAGGGAAAGGGGGTAGCGGGACAGTCTCAGTACCGGTCCGGTACAGGGGTATCTGGCGTATAGCTCTCAATCCTCGAGCTGGAGGGTTCGCAAGTAGGGGCCGCGGCCGCGCCAGCAGGCCTTCAAGGATGGTTTACGACGATGAGCCGCGGCAGCGCCAGCAGGCCTTCAAAGATGGTTCAAGAGGATGAGCCGCGGCAGCGCCAGCAGGCCTTCAAAGATGGTTCACGAGGATGAGCCGCGGCAGCGCCAGCAGGCCTTCAAGGATAGTTCACGAAGAGGAGCCGCGGCAGCGCCAGCAGGCCTCCAAGGATGAGTTCGTCTAGGTGTCTCTCGACTCCAGGATACAACTGCCTTCTTGCTCTGGGGCTACCCCAGTTATAGGTCTGGCGCCCTTTGATGTCCGGACCCTCGCACTTGGAGGTCGGGGGGTCCGGGATGAGGGAGTCCAGACACCCAGCAGGGGGGTGGAGCCAGCGCCCAGGGAGGCTGGGGGCGATCGAAACCAGGCGGAAGGAAGCCATTGACACTCCTTCTTCCATTGACCCGCCAAGTGGTCTCTTTACCCCCTGAGTGGATGGTGGTGCCTCGATGTCGAGCCTGGCTGGGCCTGGGGCGGAGGTCGACCCGAGGCCACGAGGCTTGGTCGTGGAGGGTCCAAAATGGCGGCTGGGCCGGGGACGGTTGTTTGACACAGGGCCCGGGCCAGCCGAGAAGGTTATGGTTACGAGTCTGTGTTCCGTCGGGTACGAGCTGGGGGTTGACTCGGAGGGCTGCATGTGTCGTTCTGGTCCGGGGAACAGGGGTAGCAGTAGTCTGGTATCCGCCATGCGGAGAGGGGTCGGGCATGCCATGAGGCCTGTCCAACATGCGTCCCCCCCAGCTGAAGGCAGGGAGAGTCACCCATCCTTTTGGGTAGTCTCCTCGCCGAGGCGGAAGAAGCGGGACAGGCTGTCTGCGTTGGCGTGGTCTTGGCCTGGGCGATGCTCCACAGTGAAGTCCATCCCTTGCAGGGAGATGGACCAACGCACAGCTTCGGATTCTCTCCCCGCATCTGCATCAGCCATTGCAGAGGTCAGTGGTCTGTTTGCACCCGGAAGTGGGTACCGAAGAGATAGGGCCGGAGCTTCTTGAGGGCCCACACCACGGCGAAGGCCTCTCGCTCTATGGTGCTCCAGCGCTGTTCTCGGGCCAGCAGGCGTCGGCTGATGAAGGCCACTGGCTGGTCAACTCCCTCTGTGTTGATTTGGGAGAGGACGGCCCCAACGCCGTGATCGGAGGCATCGGTCTGTACTATAAATTCCCGGCTGTAGTCGGGGGCCTGGAGCACTGGGGCGGTGCACATTGCGGACTTGAGGTTCTCAAAGGCGGCCTGACACTCAGGGGTCCAGTGTACTTTCGTGGGGTTCTTCTTGGACGTGAGTTCGGTGAGGGGCCCCACAATGCTGCCATAGTCCTTCATGAAGCGCCGGTAGTATCCGGTGAGCCCCAGGAAGGCTCGGACCTCTGTTTGGGTGACCGGAGGCTCCCAAGCCCGATGGCTGCGATCTTGAGTTGGAGAGGGGCCACCTCCTACCTGGTGCCCCAGGTAGGTCACGGAACCTTGGCCGATTTGGCACTTGCTGGCCTTGAATGTTAGTCCTGCCCGCCGGAGGGCGGTCAAGACCTCCCGGAGGTGTTGGAGGTGTTCTGCCCAGTGGAGACTGTACACGGCAATATCGTCCAGATAGGCGGCGCTGAACTCCTCAAGCCCCGCCAATACTTTTTTCACGAGCCTCTGGAAGGTGGCGGGGGCATTTTTCATTCCGAAGGGCATCACTTTGAAGTGGTAGTGGCCATCCGGGGTGGAGAAGGCGGACCGCTCCTGGGCGCCTGGGGTGAGGCCGATCTGCCAATAGCCCGCGGTCAAGTCAAAGATGCTCAGGTAGCGGGCGGCCGCCAGACGGTCGATCAATTCATCAGCTCGGGGAATGGGGTGAGCGTCTGTTCGGGTGACGGCGTTCAAGCCTCAGTAGTCCACACAAAATCTGAGTTCTGGGGCGACGCCAGGAGCGGCGGCCTTGGGGACCAGCACGACCGGGCTGGCCCATGGGCTGTCGGAGGACTCGATCATTCCTAGGGCCAGCATCTTGGAGACCTCCGATTGGATGCAGGCGCATACCCTATCGGGCACTCTGTAGGCCCTGTGCCGGATAGGGGACTATCCCCGGTGTCAACATCGTGGAGGCACCAGGGGGTGACCCCGGGCGTGAGGGAGAATAGATCGGCGAATTGTTGTAACAAGTCTTGGCAGCTGTGGCGTTGTGCTGGGGTCAGGGTGGAAGACAGGTTGACCCCTCCACGGAGCCGTCTTGTGCCAGAGTTTTCAGGAGGTCGGGGAGGGGCTCGGAGTCTTCTTCAGCCCCACTGTCGGTAGCCATCAGGAGGCTAAGTTCTGATCGCACAAAGTGTGGCTTAAGTCTGTTGGCATGGAGGACCCGGAGGGGGTTCCTGGGGGACTCCAGGTCCACCAGGTAGGTGACGGGGCCCTTGCGTTCCACCACCTTGAAGGGTCCGGTCCATTTGTCCTGGAGGGCGCAAGGTTCGACCGGGGACATGACCCAGACCTGCTGTCCCGGTTCGAACTCAATGGACGAGACGTTCTGATCATACCAGCGTTTCATGTCCTCTTGGCTGGCTTCGAGGTTGGCCTTGGCGAGTTCCCGGAACCTTTGAGTCTGATTCCGGAGGGTCAAGAGGTACCTGTACACATCGGGGGGAGCCTTTTGGGGTGTCACCTCCCACCCTTCCTTGACAAGGCTGAGGGGACCCCGGACGGGGTGACCATACAGGAGCTCGAAGGGGCTGAATCCCAGGGACTTCTGGGGGACCTCCCGGTAGGCAAACAGGAGGCAGGGTAGCAGCACGTCCCATTGGCGGCGTAGGGGCTCTTCCAGGCCCATGATCATACCCTTGAGGGTGCGATTGAATCGTTCCACTAGTCCGTTTCCTTGCGGGTGGTAGGGGGTCGTGAATTTGTAGGTGACCCCACACTGTTGCAATAGGGACTTCATGTATCTGGAGATGAAGTTCGTGCCCCGATCACTGACGACCTCTCGGGGGAAGCCCACCCGCGAGAAGATCCCCATCAGGGCTCGGCCCACCACGGGCGCTGTCACGGTCCGGAGAGGTATGGCCTCGGGATAGCGGGTGGTATGGTCCACCAGGACGAGTATGAACCGGTGACCTTGCGCTGTCCGGGGCTCCAGGGGCCCCACAATGTCGATCCCCACCCGCTCAAAGGGAGTGGTGACGATGGGAAAGGGTTGCAGTGGGACTTTTAGTTTCCGGCCGCTCTTCCCGCTAGCCTGGCAGGTGGGGCAGGCCCGGCAGTGGTTTATCACATCGTTCCGCATCTTAGGCCAGTAGAAATGGGTCACCAGGCGGCTGTAAGTTTTGTCTTGGCCCAGGTGCCTGGCTAGAGGCACATCGTGTGCCAGGTTCAAGTGGATATCTCTGAATCGGAGGGGGACCACCAGCACCCGGCCGGCCCCCAGTTCGGCAATCTTCTGCTCACTGTAGAGGAGCTCATTGTCCCAATAGATCCAGTGGGCCCCCGAGGCATCCCCTGCGCTCTGGGGTATGGCTTGCTGTCGGAGCCCCTCGAGGGAGGGACATGTTCTTTGTTCTTGGTGGAACTGTTCCTGCATGGGGCCACCTTCTTGGCGCCACTGGGCCAGCTCCGGGAGGTCTCGGAGTGGGTCAGGTTCTTCGTTGTCGGGCCCCGGTGGTCCGGGTTCAGGGGTGGTCTCTTCCGCGACGACAGGCGGTGGAGGTTCGAGCCACTCGGGTTCTTCAGTGGATGGGATGGTGCGGGCGGCCATGGATCGGGTCGTCGCACAGACCCATTCAGGAAGGCCAAGCATCCCCAGGTGCTCTCTTCTTTCAACGGCTGCCCAGGGGGAGCTCTTGAGATCGTTCCCCAGGAAGCAGTCCACAGGGGCATCGTCTCGGACGGTCACTTTCAGCATGCCCGACACTCCCCCCCACTCGAAAGGGACGCGGGCCATCTGGCACAGGCTTTCGGAGTTGTCCGCAGACCGTACTGGACAAAGTAAGTTGGGCAAGATTTGATCGGGGGTCACCAGATGGCAATGGGCTTCGGTCACACTGGCCCCCGTGTCGCGGAGGGCTTCGGCCCGGTGTCCATTAATGGTGACCCACTGGCTGTACTTCTGCGTGTTGGCTGGGATGGGGGCCCGCGGGACCATATCCCTTTCTCCTAGACAAACCAGGGACATGGCTGCCGGCTCCCACTCTGTCTGGTATTATTCGCACTCTTCGGATTCTTCTTCGCCTTGCTCTTCTCCGAGGGCGACGGCGGTGATCTGGCGGTTCATTGGACCCGGGGCCTGGACTGACTTGTTTCTTGGACAGTTGGGGTCATTGGCGTAATGGCCGGGCCGCTGGCATTTGTCGCAGACAAGGTTAGAGCGGAATCCCGGTTGCGTCGGAGGGCTTCCCCTTCCAGCCGGAGACGGGGGGTTGCTAGTGGGGGGCACCGTGGCGGTGTCCCTGCCCCGGCCCTGGCCTCCTCCTCCCCCTCGCGGACGGTGGGACCCCTGGGAGGCTCTGTTTTGTTCGCCCGGCCAATTCCGAGGGACCCGGGTGCTCTCCCATCGATCTGCTTCGATGGCTAGTTTCCGGGGTTCGGTCAGCTTGCTGTCGAGGAAATGCTGCCTTAGTTCCACGAAACAATTATTGGAGAGGTGTTCCCACACGATGAGATCGACCAATTGTTCGTAGGTGGTGACCTGGCTGCCTTTGATCCACCCCTCTAAGGCCCGGCTAAAATAGTTCACGTATTCCACCCAGGTGGTACCGGGGATCCTTTTACAGTCTCGGAATCGCTGCCGGTACATCTCAGGGGTGAGCCCATAGCGAGTGAGGAGGGCGGCTTTCATATGCTCATAGGAGGTCATCTCAGCGTCGGGGAGCTAGAGCAGGGCATCTCTCCCCTCGTTGACGAATCTCCCCCACAGCCCGGCTCCCCAGTCTTTTCGCGGGATACGGTTGGAGAGCATGGCTACCTCGTAGGCCTTGAACCACTGCTGGATGTCGTCGTTCCGGTAGTATTCTCGGACGACGTCTTTGGTAATGTGGACCTTGGTGTCCGTAGGGGGAGCGGAGCTCTGGTTCTCGGGGACGCCGAGGTCATTGTTTTGTCTTCGAATCTCTAGTTCTTTTAAACTGCGCTCGTGTTCGTACCCTAGTTTCTTCTCTTCCAGCTCCCTCTGGCTTTTTTTCTCTTCTCGTTCTTCCCGTAGCCGTAAGTGTTCGAGGGCTATCTTTTTTTCCGCTAGTTTCAGTTCCCCATCTAAGCGGAGTCGAGCTAGTTCCAACTCGTGGAGCCGGCTCCTCTCCCGTTCTCGGGCCTCCTCGGAAGAGAGGCCCGCTCTTCTTTCTTCTTCGGGGGTTGCAATTGTTTCTGTGGTCTCGATACTTTCGTTTTGGGGTGAGGACGCTCCCGTCTCCACCCACGACTCCAAGGCGTGCTTGAGGTCGTCTTTGGTGCTCAGTCCCGTGGTAGCGATGCCCAAGTCTATGCAGAATTGTTTCAATTCCTTGTGTCTGTATTCCTCCAGCCGTTCCATCTGGAATTTTGCGGTTGTTCCGGTCTCTTTCGTCGACATGGTTGCGGTGTGTAGTGGGGTGAGTTACTCTCCGTACGATTATGCGTCGGCTCGGATCGCGCCGCTGGGCACCAATGTTAGACGGGGACCCGGAGGGTCGGCCGAGCAAGGGGGAGAGGCCTCCTGGCGAGGGCCCTCTCTTTAGATCGTACGGACGAGCAACTACCCCCCCCCCCCACAGATGGACGCCACACAAAGATAGGTTCTGTACACTTTTATCGGTATTCTTAAGCAGGTTAACTTGACGATACAGCAGGACCAGGATACGGTGATCCCTTCAATTCTAGTCTCTGAGGGAAAGGGGGTAGCGGGACAGTCTCAGTACCGGTCCGGTACAGGGGTATCTGGCGTATAGCTCTCAATCCTCGAGCTGGAGGGTTCGCAAGTAGGGGCCGCGGCCGCGCCAGCAGGCCTTCAAGGATGGTTAACGACGATGAGCCGCGGCAGTGCCAGCAGGCCTTCAAAGATGGTTCACGAGGATGAGCCGCGGCAGCGCCAGCAGGCCTTCAAAGATGGGTCACGAGGATGAGCCGCGGCAGCGCCAGCAGGCCTTCAAGGATAGTTCACGAAGAGGAGCCGCGGCAGCGCCAGCAGGCCTCCAAGGATGAGTTCATCTAGGTGTCTCTCGACTCCAGGATACAACTGCCTTCCTGCTCTGGGGCTACCCCAGTTATAGGTCTGGCGCCCTTTGATGTCCGGACCCTCGCACTTGGAGGTCGGGGGGTCCAGGATGAGGGAGTCCAGACACCCAGCAGGGGGGTGGAGCCAGCGCCCAGGGAGGCTGGGGGCGATCTAAACCAGGCGGAGGGAAGCCATCGACACTCCTTCTTCCATTGACCCGCCAAGTGGTCTCTTTACCCCCTGAGTGGATGGTGGTGCCTCGATGTCGGGCCTGGCTGGGCCTGGGGCAGAGGTCGACCCGAGGCCACAAGGCTTGGTCATAGAGGGTCCAAAATGGCGGCTGGGCCGGGGACGGTTGTTTGACACAGGGCCCGGGCCAGCCGAGAAGGTTATGGTTACGAGTCTGTGTTCCGTCGGGTACGAGCTGGGGGTTGACTCGGAGGGCTGCATGTGTCGTTCTGGTCCGGGGAAAAGGGGTAGCAGTAGTCCGGTATCCGCCATGCGGAGAGGGGTCGGGCATGCCATGAGGCCTGTCCAACAACTCTAATATAGTAAATGCCCCTTTTGCTGTCATATGATCAGTTTATGAGAATAAATATGTCCAATTATTTTGAACTTGTAACACCCCACAAGACCATAACGCTGTTATGATGTACAATGATATTAATTAGATATTCTATTGCTCCTAACATAATGTTAGGAATCTGTCAAAGGAAGATTCCAAATCAACTTTTGTGAAATAACTTGCAAACAATTCAATATGCTTACTGCTTTTTCTGTGTACAAAAGATTATTAACTTTGAGTGTACAACAACAACCGATTTTTGCTGGAATTGTACTCTAAAACTGAAATATTTATTTTATTGAGTATACCATCAGGTATACATAAAAATGTGTTGTACCTTTGAGTCACTAAATGCACACCACTTCAAAATGGCCACCCTGTTTTTAGGTCTCGCCTAACGTTGCAGCGCACATGCGCAGCTCGTTCTGCGAGGCTTCTTGTAATCGATAACATTTCAGAAGTGGAGTGTAGGCTCCACCCCTTCTTTTCAATGGATTGCATCATTGTTTATGGTAAACTCTGGCTTTTCATTGTGAGTGAGGCTTTTTAGTCCCTCCTTGTTACCGCCCTGTCTCCTTTTTGCCCCGCCCACCTGGACTGGATCTTTTACTCGTGACGTGACACGGTGTTATGTCTCTGAATTAGCCGCTCAGCACTTTTTTCTTTGTTTATCACCTTTTTCTCCAAGAATGGCTGCTGCGCCTTTCATTTCACTGGCGCGGCTTGCCAAACACTATTTTTTTAATATCATGTGCTTTTAGTAAGCAGTGCGGCACGAGTGGCGTGCTGCGCTGCTTACGAAAATCGTACAATATTTTAATTTAATTTAATTTAAAAAGTATTTGTTAAGCGCAACGTTCACCATGCGGTTTCTTGGCGCTATGGAGGCAAACTTTAGCAGTGACACAAACAAGACTAGAGATGACAGGGAGGGGAAGGAATTACATTGGGAAAGCTTGGGTAAAAAGAAGAGTCTTGAGCTCTTTTCGGAAGGCAGGGTAGTGAGTAGCCGAACGTAAATGGTCAGGAAGGGAGTTCCAAAAGGAGGGTGCCAAAACAGAAAAATTGGATCCACCCCATTTCTTACGTCTGTATCTGGGGACTTGTAGGAGTGATTGGGTAGATGATCGCAACTCGCGAACAGGGGTGTATTCTTTGAGTAAAGAAGAAATGAAGGCCGGAGCAGTCCCTTGGCGTGCCTGGAAGACCATGCAGCCAGTCTTAAATAAGGTTCGCTCCTTTACAGGCAGCCAGTGCAGTGCTTTCAGCAGGGGGGTGGAATGATGGAAACGAGAAAGTCCGTGGATCAATCTGGCCGCCTGGTTTTGAACCAGCTGGAGCTTCTGGAGACTGTAAGCCGGGATGCCGTTGTAGAGGGCATTGGCGTAGTCCAGCCGGGAAACCACCAGGGCGGACATGATTAACCTGAGGGCAGAAGGAGAAAAGAAACGGGAGACAGAGCGGATGGTGCGGAGAACAAGAAAGCAAGAAGATACGACAGAACTGATTTGTGAGTGGAGGTTGAGATGGTTATTGAGTTTAATACCCAGGGTTTTAACTGAGGAAGAGGGTGTGGGAGGGGGTCCCAAAGAGGAGGGCCAGAAGAGGGAGTTCCAGGGACTGGATGAACCACCTGTAAGGACCAACTCTGTTTTATCAGGATTCAACTTCAGATGATTGTGGTTCATCCAGTCCCTGATAAAAATCATAATAGACTGAAAGTTAGAGATAGAATGAGGAGAAGAGGAAAGGTTGAAGATAAGCTGGAGGTCATCTGCGTAGTTAAACACAGTGACCTCCAGCTGTTGAAGGGCAAAAATCAAAGGATAGATATAGAGATTGAATAGGAGGGGAGAAAGGGAAGAGCCCTGAGGGACACCACAAGTGAGTTGGAGTTGAGTGGCCGAGAAATCCCCCAGCCGAACCGCCTGGGTACGGTCCCTCAGGAAGGACGCTAACCACACCAGGGCTGGGCCCTCGACCCCCGCCGCTCCGACACGGGACAGTAGGATGGTATGGTCAACCGTGTCGAAGGCGGCGGAGAGGTCGAGGAGCACCAAGGCCTGGTTGTTGTCATGGTCCATGCCCTCCCTGAGATGGTTCAGGACCGACACCACGACGGACTCGGTGGAGTGCCTAGGCCGAAAGCCCGCCTGGCTGGACGCAAGGCCACCATTTGCTTCCACATGGGCACTGAGGACTGATGTAACGTGTCGCTCTAGTACCTTGCCCAGATAGGGCAGGAGGGAAATGGGGCGGTAGTTGGCTGGGATAGAAGGGTCCAGCCCAGGCTTCTTAAGAATAGGGACTACGGTGGCAGATTTCAAGGCTGGAATTACTACACCCTGAGCCAGCGAGCTGTTAAGAAGGGATAAAGGTGGTTTGGGGCAGACCGAGTAGATTTGTTGGAGGATGTAGGCAGGGCAGGTATCCGCCGGGGAACCAGATTTTATTTTGGGGAGTGTTGCAAGGAATGCCTCCTCAGTGAGCGGAGGGAAGGAGGAAAGAAAGCAATGAACAGTCGGAGGAGTGGGCTCCACAAAAGCGTGGGAAGGAGGTGGAATGTTAGCTCTGATATTGACAATTTTTTCCAAAAAATAGATGTTCAATGAATCGCAGAGGGACTGGGAAGGGGGAGGTTTGGGGGAAGCTCTGTCTGAATACGCCAGGTCCTGGACAATGGAGAAGATCTCCCTGGACTTGTTCTCTGCATAGACTTTAGCGAGCCGCTCTTCTCTTTCCTCTGGAGCGGCTTGCCAAACTGTGCTGCGTTGCTTACGAAAAACGTGCAATATTGAAAGCATAGACTATAGGGTGCTTGGGATGTCCTGTGTTTCAACCCTGTAGGTAAAGAAAAGAGAGATGACCCTACTAGTTCCAGGGAACAGGGTACTCAAGACAATTTAAGCCAAAAGGGAAATCCCTGGAAACCAACTGTGTCTGTTTTCACATCACCCTCTCATTCTTCCATTCAGGACTCATATTAAGCCAACTTCTATCCCAAGTATATTCTCAGACTAAAATGTAGCGCTTACAATATTTTTATCAATATAAAATCTTATTTTGTCTCAACACTTAAAATTTCAGCAATATTCTGAAAACATACATAAGAAATGAATTAAAAAGTTTTAGTACAATTTATACATTCCATTTCATATCATCATAAAGTAATACATAAACAATTCAACAGAAAGGCATAAAACATAATCATAAACCACTGTAGTTACCCCCTCACAAAGCAATTCTAATGCTCTTATTAGACATTAATCCGATCCAATAGCCCTATATATTTAGTGTGGGACACTCGGTACAGGGATTGCCATGTATCTCAAGATTCAAAGGCTTTTTTTGGATTCTTTATTTAACATAGGCGTCTACGCGTGTCGGTGGTTTAAACCATTGGATGTGGGGCCACCTTCTTCAGGACAATGTTTCTTATGGGGTCACTTCTTTGAATTGACAGGGTTACTTCTGTATACACAAAAATGAAAGGACGGTCAGCTAAATGTGGTTTTACATTTCATAATCTATCAGATACCACTTTATTGTCTAAACTCATACAGAGATTATCTTCAGTTATGTATAGCCTTATGCTGTGGCCAGAATCATCAACGATCATTAGCTAACCTGTTACCAACAGTCCATTTGTGCCTTAGCCCTCTGTTACAGAAACCTCCACTGGAGATCATTGTAGACCTTCAAATCTTTCAAACATGAGTCTAACATCGAAAGAGCACAATTTTACAGCCTGTTAATTATAGTTGTTTCCTATTTCATATTCTAATATACAATATCTAAATGAGTTTCAAATGTGGGGTCTATAATGTGCGTTACATTTTGGTCTGAAGACACAGCGGGAACTCATATCTCTTCTCCCTCATACCCCCCACACTCATACTTCATCATTATATTTTTTTATGCTGACCTTTGAAATATCTAGTGATTTATTTTAGAGAATGAAGTCCTACTTGAATCTTGTAGGCAGGATAATATTCCACAGGTAAATGTTATGTATCTAATGCAAGAAAGAGATGATGTTTTTCATTTTGTTTTATCTCATACCCAGTGCCTCTCTATTTTTGTTTCATTTCTTTAATTACCTTTTTATAAAACAGTAATATGTATATTCTATCTTTATCTTTCCGCTTTTTCTTCTTTCAAAGAAGTGGCTGTTCATACCATGATCGAGTATGTTATCCACATAAACATGTATCTATGATGGAGATATAACCAAGGAGGTTTTTTATAAATCACTGTCCCAACCTGTTATCCTTTTACATATTAGTTTGTCCCACTATAGCTTACCTTGTTTTATTACATGTAGATTTTCAAATTTGATATTATGGAGCAGGGAATCACATTGATATCTCTATTGGGTTGACTCTTTAATTGTCTTAGCCCCTATAACACAGGTCATTTCTCATCTGTTGACAAATTTGTAAAAGGAAATTCAGTTCTTCCTTTCCATTAGCTTAAGTAGATTTATGGATTTCACTTTATTACTCCCTATCTTGATTCATATTACCACTATCTTATTCAATTACATTCTCTTTCATGTGCCCTGTGTCTATATTTCTCCTCATCTGGCGAACGTTTATTAACTTTAATTTTAGTGTTGTTGCTCTATCTGTTTAGATGATTTGTAGCTCTCATTTCCTATTATGAGCATGTCTCCTTACTTTTTTGTACCTGCCCCATATATTCTAGTACGGTGATTAATGTACTTATAGCCCCCTTCTTATAAAGACTGGCCTTCTCAGGATTTAGATCGACATTATCCCCTGCTTCGAGTGGTTCACTCTTCTAACTTAAAGTCTAGATTCCCTATCACTACTGTCCCGGGAATCTACTTCTCACCGGTGTATCGTGGACCGCCTCGCTCTGCTCCTCGTTTTCAATGTGTCTGTGCGGTTTACCCAGGCGTCCTATTTACGCTCCGATTAATTGGTTCTAATTGATTTCGCCATGACTGGCGGCCATCATTAAGAAGGTTTACATAAAGGAAGTTAAAGTTAATGTGCATTTCCTTTTGGTAATTTTAGCCTCTTCCAGGTCCATACCTCATTACATCTATCGCATGGTAATCGCGCACGGGTATTATTAAAATATTTTCCTTGTATTCATATAGCGCTAAAAAAGCGACATTACCCTGCGCATGTATGGTGGCCATTTTGAATCGGCTGCTCAGATCTACTTCCGTTTGTTTACGGGTACTGTGTGGAATCTTTTTAATACGTTTTTCTTCCCTCAGATTTATAATAGTAGATACATGCTTATTTTAGATTAGGGAAATTCATTTATACAGCACGCTTATTATATTATCGCTATATTATTTGTAATCTTTTTCTAATTTGGTATTTTCCCTGTTTTGAAATATTGACTAATGGATTATTTGAACTGGAAAAAATTATGACTAATGACTTGCATTTACTGGATACAACAAATTACATTTACTAGAACTGTTAATAAGACTATGTAACTCCCACCAACTCTCTTATTTGAATATTGTGGAGCCCCAAATGGACTTCATTGCTCATGATCTTTGAGTTTAAGATTGTCCTTGTCGACGAACAAAGGCTTCAGATGACCAGTGAAAGGAGTTATTTAACAGTTACACCCAAAGCCTGAGATACAAAAATCCCAGTGCTGTCACTTATTTGTTCTGCTCACTATTAAGTGTTACTCTAAGTGTCACACTGACACATAAAGATTTCACTGTCACACATAGTGTAGTGTCCTGTGCCCTGTAGAGCGCAGGACCCCTAAGGTATTATCTTGCAAGAGTCGAGAATTGGCATTCTAGTAAGTCATTGAAGTGCCACATGAGGGCCATCGTGGAATTGCCACCACAAAGCAAGGTTTCCAGGACCATATTTAGTTCCCTCATCTTAGTGAGTGTGTTGAGAGAGAGCTACAGGCTTGTCATTTTTGTAACTGTTTATCACCCAAAACAACACAACATCCTTTGAACATGTCAGAACTTCCAAAACACGACTGAGAGAAAATTGCAGTTTACTTCTCCTTGAAAATGGCCATTACCTCATGGTAATTATAGATGAGTACTCCCCGTTTCCTCTTGTGAAAAACCTTTCATCAATCACTCATGATCACTCATGATCGAGTAATTGAAAGACTAAAAGGCATATTTGCAACCTGAGGTGTTCCGTTTTTTACTCATTTGAATATCAAGCATACGAAAAGCAGACCTCTATGACCACAGGCTAATGGCATTGTTGAACGTTTTATGAGCACTCTTAAGAAGGCTGTCCAGCGCGCTGCAATAGAAAGACTTGAGCTCAAGTCAATTCTTCATTCTACTCTTCGTCCCATTCTAAAACCGGCGACAGCTCAAGCACCCAGATGTTTGGGCGAATCATGGGTACCAACCTGCCCCAGTGAACCACTCAGTGAACAATTTATGCTTAGAAAGTTTGCCTTACTGATTGATCTCACAAGTCCAGAATGAAGACTTATGCAGACAAGAGTACGATGTTCTTGGGCAAATTACATTTCAGAAAGGGGACCGTGTCCTTGTCAAGCCGAGGTGAAAACAAAAATCTGATGTTCCATTCGATGCTGATCCATTGCAAGTTGTGACTCGTAAGGGACGCATGGATATTGCTCACCATCCTTGAAAGTCCATTACAAGAGATTTCTCACATTTCAAGCACCTGCCTCGGAGCCTGTCAGTTTCAGACATCCGGAGTGAGACTCTATCATCAGAGTGCCAGGAGAGCCCCAGGACTGCCTCCATGGCTAGCTCACCAGTTCCTGCTGCAGCTGTTTTTCCTGTGTCTCCTCAGCCTCACACCACGAGATCGGGAGGAGTGGTGTGAGTACCTCAACGTCTCTTTGAGGAACTATGATGGACATATGTTTGTTTGCATCCTTTTATTTAACAAAGCTTGAGATGTAGTGTCTTGTGTACCATAGAGAAAGGGACCCCTATGGTCCCTATCGGACTCTGTAGTCTAGTGATGTAAATAATTGGGTGTGGTTAATTAAATTCATGACACAATACATGCCATTTAACAGTTACTCTCTAGAGAATAAAGACATGTAATACAGAGCTCTGTGTGTGGCATGATTCATTTATATCCTACCGGGCTGGGGAGGACGCTACATATAGGAACGCTAAAACAGGAAAATGTCACTCATAAGCAAACTGAAACTTGCCAGCAATGTGCTGTGCATGCCTTTATCCTGTTCAGCAATGAAGCGTTTGAACAAATTATTTGGTGCCGTATGCCCCTGGAATTTACTGTTCGAAAGGCATTAGCTTTAAGTTTAAACATCAAGGTGATCCGGTTTTCCTTGGACGGTCCCGGTTCTTGGAGAAGTGTTCTAACACTTTTCTCCAAATTGCATAAATATACTGGTTTTCAGGTGCTTTCTGGGTTGAGCATGTGCACTGGTGTTAAAAAGAAGTGCGCATGCTCACTTCTGTACAAGTTACAGGGTGATGTCACTCCAGGTGAACGACATAACATTCTACAACATGTTGGGATGTCTGTTTTTTGCATGACTTCTGGTATCTTGGCATTCAGTCATTTAATACAACCATGTTATGCTCTAAGGAATGAGATCAGTGTCAATACTGTACTTCCACAAACACTTGAAACACCTGCAGGTTGCAATATTTATCCGGTGTTTAGGAATGAAGGCTCTGTTGTGTCATCCCTGCCTGACCCGGTATTGCGACAGGGCAGGCAGATGGGGAAGGGGCGGGGGAAAAGAGGAAGTGATGTTAAGGAGGGCAGAATGGAGGTAGGCATGGTCAAATAAAGACGTGTACATACCAGTTCCTGGCTCCTGGTCGTCCATGGGGGTAGAAGGTGACACTGGCAACGAGGGTGGGATAGTGAAACCCACACATCTACGACTCCCTGTCGTAAGCACTCGGCCGAGGACCAGAGAGCCTGCAGCACCGCAACAGAAAAAGGCGCGAAGTGAGCGCGGAAAAAAAAATCAAAGAAAACTCCGTGTGTCGCCCGGCAGCTGTCTGCCAACAGGAGCGCTACTCAGCGATACAAAAGGAGATGATGGACGGAGTGTTTGAGCAAATCAAACACTCACCCCCACTCAACTGATCTGGGTTTAATCCATCACCATTCTTTAGCTCACTCTGCCACCCCAGTTCAGACATGGCCTTATGCAATTCAGTCTGACCCTGTGCCTCATTTGAACAGTCCAGCCCGAACTGCCAAGCCATGTCTTCCCTGGACCGGAAACAAGTATCCTGGGACCGGTTTCGGATTCATAATCCTCATCAGCCAGGCTATCTTGAATCCAGTGGCAAAGTGAGCAAGGGACTCACTTCTGAGCATACCCTGCCAACTTAGGGCGAACAAAGCGATACAAAAGGAGATGATGGACGGAGTGTTTGAGCAAATCAAACACTCACCCCCAGTCACCTGATCTGGGTTTAATCCATCACCATACTTTAGCTCACTCTGCCACCCCAGTTCAGACATGGCATTATGCAAATCAGTCTGACCCTGTGCCTCATGGGAACAGTCCAGCCCGAACTGCCAAGCCATGTCTTCCCTGGACCGGAAACAAGCATCCTGGGACCGGTTTCGGATTCATATTTCTCATCAGCCAGGCTATCTTGAATCCAGTGGCAAAGTGAGCAAGGGACTCACGTCTGAGCATACCCTGCCAACTTAGGTCGAACAAAGCGATACAAAAGGGGATGATGGACGGAGTGTTTGAGCAAATCAAACACTCACCCCCAGTCAACTGATCTGGGTTTAATCCATCACCATTCTTTAGCTCACTCTGCCACCCCAGTTCAGACATGGCCTTATGCAAATCAGTCTGACCCTGTGCCTCATGGGAACAGTCCAGCCCGAACTGCCAAGCCATGTCTTCCCTGGACCGGAAACAAGCATCCTGGGACCGGTTTCGGATTCTTAATCCTCATCAGCCAGGCTATCTTGAATCCAGTGGCAAAGTGAGCAAGGGACTCACGTCTGAGCATACCCTGCCAACTTAGGGCGAACAAAGCGATTCAAAAGGGGTTGATGGACGGAGTGTTCGAGCAAATCAAACACTCACCCCTATTCAACTGATCTGGGTTTAATCCATCACCATTCTTTAGCTCACTCTGCCACCCCAGTTCAGACATGGCCTTATGCAAATCAGTCTGACCCTGTGCCTCATGGGAACAGTCCTGCCAAGCCATGTCTTCCCTGGACCGGAAACAAGCATCCTGGGACCGGTTTCGGATTCATAATCCTCATCAGCCAGGCTATCTTGAATCCAGTGGCAAAGTGAGCAAGGGACTCACGTCTGAGCATGCCCTGCCAATTTAGGGTGAACAAAACGATACAAAAGGGGATGATGGATGGAGTGTTTGAGCAAATCAAACTCTCACCCCCAGTCAACTGATCTGGGTTTAATCCATCACCATTCTTTAGCTCACTCTGCCACCCCAGTTCAGACATGGCCTTATGTAAATCAGTCTGACCCTGTGCCTCATGGGAACAGTCCAGCCCGAACTGCCAAGCCATGTATTCCCTGGACCGGAAACAAGCATCCTGGGACCGGTTTCGGATTCATAATCCTCATTAGCCAGGCTATCTTGAATCCAGTGGCAAAGTGAGCAAGGGACTCACGTCTGAGCGCTACTCAGCATTGCAGCCTGTGAGCGGAGACTGCTGTGCTGCCCAGGATTTCGCCGCGAGTCCGTTTGACCAGGCTGTGCAAATGTAAGGCGGGAAAGAAACCCGAAAGAAACCTCGAGAATGCTCGACTCCGCGAGCGGAAGCGGAGTGAGCGAGGGGTGAGTCCAGAGTGCTGTGCTCTAAATACGAGCCCAATGAAGATTGAAATGGTGAAACATTAAAGTTAAGCAAGTGGGAAAGAAACTCTTGAGCCTGTGTAGAAACAAAGTCTGTCTTGAGCGGCGGCCATTTTGAAGTCAGGCACCGGCCATAGACCTCCATTGGTTTTTTTGTGTCTGCCATTTTGAAGTCAGGCAAAGTTGAAACTTCACTGAAAGAAAGCACACAAATCAGGTGGCAGCCTGCTACGCAACCGAAAGGTAGTCAAGATGACGACTCCCAACATGCCAAGCCCTACAAATGCAGGAACAGCGGCTCAGACCCCCCACCGCCCCAAGTCTTCATGGGGGTATCATACCTGCGCTCACCAGACCCACTGGAGCTGACGTCTGGAAATAGCATGGGGCCCAAGTGGAAAAGCTGGGCAGAGGACTTCGAAGACTTTATGACGGGGTCGCAAGTGCAAGACTCCAAACCAAAATTAATAGCACTACGGAACTTGGTTGGGAAGGACATTGCGCAAATTATCAAGGAACTGCCTGCCGCAAATGCCGCCTCTTATGAGGATGTAAAAGGGGCCCTTGACCGGAAATTCTTACACAAGCATAACCTGGATTACGAGCGCTACACGTTTAATCTAGCCTCACAAGAAAAGGATGAACCTATGTGTGACTTTTTTGTGCGTTCTAGGCGTTTATCCCGATACTGCGAGTTCGACGCTTTCACAACAGAAGATACATTGCGATTACGCATAATCAAAGGCTGTCTGTCTGAATCTCTGCGGAGGCGACTACTGAAGAAACACTACACCCTCGAAGAAATAGAGGAAAAGACGCGAATAAACAACCAGGCAGAGGATCACGCGAAAAAGATGGAGGCAACCAAGTCAGAAAAAAAGGAACAAGCCTTCAGAATGCAAACACGCACAGACCTGAAACATCGATTGGGTCATCACAAGTCAAGACAATCCCCGCAGACATCCCGGGAGATACCATCACGTCATGAATCACGACGCCGCAAGGACAGCAAACCCATTTCAAAGTGCTCTAGATGCGGCCAAGAATACCCTCACTCAGGACAGTGCCCCGCCATTGGTCAACAATGTCATTGTTACGGAAGGGAGAATCATTTTGAAGCAACCTGTCAAATCCGACAGTCAGAACGAAGAGCAACCATGGCACGGTCATGCGCACGTCACCACGCTCGAGTATTAAAGGGGAGAGAAGGCCGCTCATCCAGCTCGTCGAGATCAAGGGTCTGCTCCACCAGCTCCTACAGGTCTCAAAGATCAACATCAAGCGAATCATCACCTACATCTGTGTCGCAAGACAGCGACGAGTACATATGCATGGTGTCCGACCCAGCCCGGCTAAAGAAATACCCCAAGTTGGACATTCGTATAGGCAACCACCCTGCTAAATTTGTGCTGGATTCGGGAGCGTCGCTGAACTATATCTGCACTCTTGAATACCAAAGCATGAAGCCAAGGCCGAAACTAGAACCAGCTGCTGTCTGAGTCTACACTTGGTTGTCCAGGAAACCGTTGCCGTGCCTAGGCTGATTCAGCACCACACTAGCCTACAAAGACCGGCAAATTCAAGCCTACTTGCATGTAGTCGAAGGTCCCAACGCAGCCGACTGCCTCCTCAGTACGCCGACTGCAGAACGCCTGAAGCTCGTGGAACTTCTCTACATGATAGAAGATGCTCCAGACATCGTAAGTAAAATTTCCGAATCTTTTCAAAGGCCTAGGAAAGCTCAACCAATTCAAAGTCAAGTTACATATCGATGAACAAGTGACGCCGGTGGCGCAACACCACAGGAAAGTACCATCCCACCTACAACAAGCAGTAGATAATGAACTACAAGACCTACTGAGGACTGACATTATCGAATGCTCTGTGGGGCCCACCCCCTGGGTGTCGCCGGTGGTAGTGGTACCCAAGAAAGGACAGGACAATAAGGTGCGCCTGTGCGTGGACATGTGCGCGCCTAACACCGCTATTGAAAGGGAGCACCATCCAGGGCGTCACATCAGCGATATGATCGCTCGCCTCAATGGAGCGACCGTCTTCTCAAAGTTGGATTTCAATAAGGGATACCACCAGTTAGAACTGCACGAGAAATCGCGCTACATCACAACGTTCACGACGCATCAAGGGTTGTTCCGCTACAAACATCTCAATTTCAGGATATCCTCGGCTGCCGAGATATTCCAGGAAGCAATTCGTCAGGTGATCCAAGGCATTCCGAATGCTTTCAATTACAGCGATGATATCTTGGTATTTGGAAACAATCAGACCGAACATGACACCGCCTTAGACAGAGTATGTCACGCACTATTAACAGTAGTGGGAGACGGGATGCACACCTGTATTTTCACATTTTCAACATTTAAACCATCTTTTACTCTGTTTATTAGCATGCAGACTTCTAGAGTGCAATGCCCAAACGCACTTTTGTGAACAGAACACCATTTTGGAGCGCCATTTCGCGCCAATCCGTCGCTCAGCATTATCGTGCCTCCTCTGGCAATTCATCTAACAACTATACACCTTCATTTAGTCCATTTGGTTACTCTTTTCCCATTATTCATTATTGATTTTTCACTTATTTTGCATATTCCTCAAGCCATTATCCAGGTTTCTAGTGTTTCCACCGTGACCATCCGGACTTCTTAGTGAAAACACGACTAAAGCATTCTTCGTTCAGGGCAGTGTTTATTATTAAAAACCCAATGCATTTCGTGCAACTTTGCACTTCTTCAGGGGTCACTATAGACAAAAACAATAAGCAATAATCAGTTGTGGAGTTCTTATCCTTTACAAATGTGCACAAAAACAGACACTTCATCACAGGAAACCGCTCTAAACGCTCTTTCAATTAAACAATTCTTTCCTCTTCAGATGCAAACTGCGTATAAATTACCCTCACTGCCATTTTATGCTGTGCTTAATACAGGACTTGCTTATTACGATCTCATAAAATTCCTGTTATCGAGGCAAACAAAACTCTAAGCTACCGCTAAACATTTCCCAATAAACTCGGAAACCTTGCACTCAGCTTCTAGTGCTCCTTAACGCGTTCTTACAGAAACATGTTTAATTGTTTGTCTCGCATGTGTCAATACCTTGAATGTTAAATAAATTAACCTCAAACGCTATGGTCATTACTCTATAGTCATTGCGCTCTGTACACATACCTGCTCTGAACTAGTTTAAAAGCTCCTTGTTTCTCTCTATCGGCTGTGGCTCTTGATAGTAATCCTCCCTAGGTTCTGCTGCCTTAAAACCTTCTTAATTAGCCCGCCCACTTCTCTCATTAGTTTGAAACTTCGCGCTTTTTCTGTGCAATAACTCACGCCCTGTTCATTGTGCTAACAAACTCAATTTCCCACAAACCCATTTACAAACACTTCCAATATGCAGTCATATTTTTTTGGTTATAACGTGACCAACGGGTATTTTCGTAAAATGTCAAGTGACCTCTTCTTTATCAAATAAACTCTGTCCTTCCTGAATCAATGTAAAGTCCGAGCAAAAGGAATACTGTGGTCATTTTTCTTCTATATATTTAACTCAATCTTGTGGGTGCAATCCCGATGGTAGGGCATTATTTGTGAATAAACAGTAGTGGGAGACGGGATGCACACCTGTATTTTCACATTTTCAACATTTAGACAATTTTTTCGCCATGGCTGAGTATTATGATGATGAGGAATATGAATATTATCATGAGGAAGAGCCCTCAGCTTCCATGGACGACTTCATGGGTCAAGCCTTATTCCAGGCGATTACGCCTTTGAAGCACCATTTATCGGAGTATGCTGCGCAACAGGGTTGGATTGCCTCCTTCCTCAGGCCGCAGTAAGAAGTCCCCCAAAACCCTCATCGTGCCGACTTTGTGAAGTTGGCTAAGAATTTATTTACTGCGCTTGCGGCTAAAAAACGTCCTGCTCAGGTTCATAAATCTCCTTCTTCTGACTCAGATAATGGATCTTCTTCTTCAACTTTGTCCTCAGAGCCTGCAAGGCCGCCTCCTTCCAAGAAGGCTAGAAAGGAACATTTTGTGGATGCCCCTTCAACTCCACAAGTATTGACTTTTGACCCATCGGATATTGTTCATCCAAACTCCTCCTCTTGGCTACCCTCTCCTGAGGTGGCGGTTTATGTCCAGGACCACATTCGCACCCCTTTTGAGAAGGATGTGCAGGCGCGTTTGCGCTCTGAGTGTCCACGACCAGATCTCCCCAATAAACTTGCTGTCACTCCTGAGGTGGATCCGACCATGATCACCTACATGAAAAAGTACTCGAAGGATCCCACTAAAGGTTTGGATCGCTCTTGGCACTCATGTCAAGATAAACTTTTGGATCTGTTGGGGCCTCTCACTAAGATTCTTGATCTGGCTTACCGAGCAAAGGAGTCTGGAGCTATGATTGAACCCGACGAACTGGTGGGGTGGTCCCAATGCGCAGTTTGCATTTTAGGTAATGCGAATTGCGCCTTGTCTTCAGAACACCGTTGTTCTATTCTCATGAAGCTGGACCCCAGACTGACTGATTTGGCATCTTCGGAATCGGGTTCCTAGGCGCAGGGCTTGCTTTTCGGAGCTCCTTTCCTTAAGGAATTGACGAAATTTGTCTCAACCTTCAGTGGATTGGATAAGGCCCAGGCCAATCTTCGTAGAGCCTTTTGTCCACTTTTTGGAAGGGCCGGACGAAGGGGACGTTTGTCCGGCCGTGGCGCGGATCAGGCCTCTCAGCGAGGCAATAAGTCCCAGAAAGGTACTCAATCGTACTCCAACTCCAAGTCCAGTTTCTACCCCTCCAAGAAGGGCAGAGGTAACTACGGCAAAGGTGGCTACAACTGTGCCCAAGGAGGACGTCAAGATTCTGCCTCAGGTGAGCTTGATTCTCGTTTCCGATGTGGTTTGGGGGCCAGAGTGCAATCTTTTCTCCACAATTGGCAATTGCTCTCGAACGATGCCTGGGTGCTGGAGACGGTTCGGGGGTACAAGATAGAGTTTTACACTCGCCCTCACCAGCATCTTCGGCCTCAACCTCTTGTTTTTTCCCAACAAGATCAGAGGTTTATCTCCGCAGAGATCGCCTCCCTTCTGACCAAAGGGGCCATTGTGTCCACGACTCCTCACCCCCGAGGCTTCGTCAGCAATGTTTTTCTCGTCGAGAAAAATGGGGGTGGGTCTCGCCTGGTTCTCAATTTAAAGGATTTCAACGGCGGAGTGGTATACCGCCATTTCAAGATGGAGAGCATCCATCTTCTAAGGGACCTGCTTCAAGAAGGGGACTGGATGGTTCGTCTAGATCTCAAAGATGCCTATCTCTCTGTGCCAATTTATGCCCCTCATCGCCGTTATCTTCAATTTCAATGGCTCGGCAATTGGTACGAGTACAAGGTCCTTCCTTTCGGTCTTTCTTCAGCTCCTTAGTGTTTCACGAAGCTTCTTCGCCCTGTGATGGAATCTCTGAGATCTCGCGGAGTTCGTCTCATAGTTTACCTGGACGATGTCCTTCTCTTGGCGCAGTGTCCGCTTCTTCTTCGTACTCATTTACAATGGTCCATAGATCTTTTACAATCTTTGGGTTTCCTGGTGAACCCTCTGAAATCTGACTTTTCTCCATCTCAGTCGATGGATTTCCTGGGCTTTCAGATAGACTCTTTCTCCTGCCAACTTCTTTTGCCCGGGCAGAAGATCAGGTCCATCAAGAGGGACTTGCGATTGCTTCTGGCCAAGCAGACTGTTTCCTTGCGCTCCATGGCTCGCGTTGTGGGCTTCCTGTCCTCTTCGATCCAAGCGATCTTCCCGGGGCCACTGCATTATCGAGCGCTTCAGCGTCTCAAGATCAGACATCTTCAGAAGGGTCTGAGTTATTCCGATCATGTTCCCCTTTTGGAAGATGCCCGAGCGGAGATGTTGTGGTGGCTGGAGCACATGGAGGCATGGAACGGCCGGGCGCTGTTCGGGAAGACTCCCGATGTTGTGATCGAGTCCGATGCCAGCATCTGGGGTTGGGGGGCCTGGTGTGGTTCAGTAACGACGGGGGGTCACTGGTCTCTGGAGGAACTGTCCTTACACATCAATTGCCTGGAACTTCTGGCGGGTTCTTTCGCAATTCGGTGTCCGTCCCCTCAACAGACGAATTGCTGCATTCTTCTCAGAATGGACAATGTTTCGGCAGTTCGTTATGTGAACAAACTGGGGGGTACCAAATCCCATCTTTTGTCAGAGATTGCCAAGGATTTTTAGCACCTGTGTCTGCAAAGCAGGATCACAGTTATTGCAGAATATCTGCTGGGTTCTTGCAATCAGATTGCGGATTGGAACTCTCACCATCCTCGCGACTTCAACGTTTGGAGGCTTCACCCTCGGGTCTTTCGGAGATTGACTCACCTTTGAGGGTCTTGTCAGTTGAACCTGATTGCCTCCCGTCTCAACACCCAGCTTCCCCAATTTTTCAGCTGGCGTCCGGATCCGGAGGCCCTGGCGACGGATGCGTTTCTCCAGCCTTGGCCTCCTCTCCTGTGCTACGCGTTTCCTCCGTTCATTATGATTCCCCAGGTTCTGGTGCGGGCGCGTCAGTTCTCTTCGGAACTTGTTCTAATCACCCCTCTCTGGAGGGCCCAGCCGTGGTTTCCAGTTTTTCTGGAGATGAGCTGCTCGACGCCGCTCCTTCTTCCGCACAGGTGGAACCTGCTTTTGGATCCTCTTCGCAATCCTCACCCTCTGGTGTTGTCGGGCCAGCTCCTGTTGGTGGCTTGGAGGATTTCGGGGGACGCTGGCAAGTCCCTGGCTTATCAGGAGACGCTACCCGATTTATCAATGAGGCTTGGGCCCCCAACACACGCAAGCGTTATGCGTCCTGTTGGAAGCGCTGGTGTGCTTGGTGCTCACAACGGTCGGTGGATCCCGTATCAGCAGATCTCGCTTTGATTAGCAATTTATTGGCTTCTATGGCATCTTCTGGTCTAGCTTACCGGACTGTGAATAACTTTCGTTCTGCCATTTCGGCAGGTCATCTTCCGATTGATGGCAAACCAGCGGGAGAACATCCCTTGATTTCTAAACTGCTGAAAGGCATTAGGATGGTTAAACCTCCTTGTCCCAAGTACATTGCTTTGTGGGATGTGTCTGTTGTACTGCGTTTTCTTTCTTCTTGGCCTTCCAATTCCTTCTTGACCCGTAAACAACTTTCAGCTAAGCTGACTATGCTTTTGTGTTTAATATCCTGCAAACGGGTTTCTGATGTGCGGGCTTTGGACCTCGCTGGTCGCACATTCCCTCCTGAGGGCATCACTTTTGTTATTTCTAAACGGACGAAATGTAATACCTCCTCCGTTTCTTATCCTTCTTTTCCTCAAAATCCTCAATTGTGTGTGGTCCAGTGTATCAAGGATTACGAGGTAAGCACTGCATCTTTTCGACATGATTTGCAGGGTCAGCTTCTTATTGCTTTGCAAAAGCCTTTCAATCCTGTTGCTCCTGCTACGCTAGCACGTTGGTTGCGTTGGCTCATGCAGGAAGCGGGCATTGATACTTCCCGGTTTGGTGCTCATTCCGCAAGCGGTGCTATGGCTTCAAAATCTTTTTCTATGGGTGCCAGTCTTCATGACATCATGAGGGCTGCGGATTGGTCCTCTGAATCTGTGTTCAAGACTTTTTATTTCAAACCAATTGTTGATGTTGCATCTGTCGTGGTGGATAAGCTTTAAACAAGCATAATCGGAGCCTCCGTCCTGCCATAGAATTAAAAATTTGCTAACATTCGTGCCAAGAATTTTCAATTCTATTAAGGACAGGAGGCAAGGATTATCCCACCCTGGTTATTCTGATTGATACTTGCATTGTTCTATACACTTATGATATACCTTGTTTCTGTATTTATGATGCTATGTTTTTATGCAATGTATCCCGCCCTCTCATGGTTTTTTCCTTCATTGAGTTGTGGGTGTAGATATTACGACTATGTTTTGTTATTTCAGGTTCCGACCTCAAATGAGCATTGGATCCGGCATCTTCGATTGCTGCTTTGGTTCGACCCTCTGGTCCTTGGATTTGCCTGTTTTCTTGACCTGTGGATGACCTGCGGCCAGATGTTCTTTATGGATCCTTGCTTTTTTCTCCAACGTTTTTGACTTTCATTATGACTTACCTGTTATTGACAAAGAAAGAGGAAGTTATGACCTCTGTGACCCTATTTATACTGACTGTGTATTCATGGGTATTGTAGTTTTCTTCTTTACTGTGTACTGATTGGCTGCTGTATCTTCAGTAAAGAAATAGAGAAAGCATAATCCTCGCCTCCTGTCCTTAATAGAATTGAAAATTCTTGGCACGAATATTAGCAAATTTTAAATTCTGGTCACCCTAGACTTGCCCTCACCGACTGCAAGCCAGCACAAGACACGCAACTTGACCATGTATATGGCTGTGAGACATTTTCTCTTTGTTGTTTGGCTTGTGTTTGTTGTGTTTCCACCCTACCAGCCATTTCTTTAAACTTTTTACCTAGGGCTGCCTTCTTTCCCTAAGGCAATTATTGGTAATTTCTTCACATTTACATTTACTTCAAACAAAAACATCTGTTGTCATTTTTAACGTTGCCTTGCTGTTTTGATTTACTTTACTTAGCTGTTAGTGGTTAAAAAATGACAGTGATACTGAAAAAAAACCGCAACCATAATTACGAATTTGTGTACACCAGGAGGATTGGATCCCTCTGGGCTAAATGAATAGGGCAGAAAAAATGTCCTTTTTGCCAAGTATCTGTCCTTTTTTCCAAGTATCTTTTAGTTTTTGTTTTTAACAAAGAGGCTGCAGGGGGGTTCACTTGAAGGTTGGATGTATCACTGAGGCTTCTTCAGCTGGCAGTGGTGGTTCTGCACTCAGCTCAGCTGTACAAAGAGACCCACATATGAAGCTGGTGCTAGTCATCTCAGGTGATGTGGAATTCCACCTGCCACATAATTTAGTGCTCCCCTGCCACATAATTCCATTAGCCCTCTGTGGAGCAGGCTGTCAATGTAGTCCCTTTTCTACGTCTATGAAAGCGGTCAGATAGTCCTACTTTTATATTGAGGGTTGATGTAAATAATTTTTCTACTTCTCTGTCTGTGATCTGTCTCGGTTTTTAGGTTGTGCTTAGAGGAAACGCACATTCGCTGCTCTGTGAGGCATACTGTCATCCCTCTGTGTGCTTTGAAAATGCCCACCGCTTTTCATTGGTTGCATGGTCTGCCTTTACAAATTCCATAGTTTTCGTTTGTGAATAGTGTACATTTGTCCTGCCTTGTGGCTGTTTTGTTCTTGCCATGGTGACTCCCCCCCTCCCCTCCCCTCCCCCCCCCCGCTAAATGGATCCTTTCATTATGGGCCATATTTTTTTGTTTGAGTGCACTACTTTTCCTTTCATCCCTTTCCTCGCTGGCACGCGGCATTGCTTGCAGTTCACTCCCTGTGCCTTCCCCCAACACCTCCGCGTCTAGCTTGTTAGTTTCCAGTGTCATTGTTCTGTAATCGCTTCCCGTCAGGTCTGTCATTGCTTCTATGGTTTGTCCTAGTTTCACTTTTGGATGTAGACCATCAATCTTGTTCTCTTTACCACTAATTAGCGCACTGTGAAATGGCAACAAAGTGGTCTTGAGAGTAATTTTATAAAAGTTAGCACGGTGCAGGCACTAAAGTCCATGCAGAGGAAGGACAGAGCACCCGTCAGACAGCTGCAGAACTGTGAGATGCCCCCACTCCTGTTCTATTCGGCAGGCACCAGTTAATCTGATACTCCTCTCAAAAAGAAACCTGCTCACAGTGTAAGCCCCTTAGGTATACACTGCTGGAAACTCAAAAGTCAAAATGTGTGTGTGCTGCTGTCCACGACCAGTTTGAGTAACGTTTAGTATCTAGTAGTCTCCTTTGAAGGGGTGCATGTGCACTCTGAAAAACATTACAATAGCTTGCACCCCATTGAAGAACTCATGCGGTGCTGGAAAACTGATACTAATTTCAACAGAATGACTAATATGCATATGATGCAAGGCATCAATGTTTTTCAAGTGTATTCTTTCTTTTTAAGGGAAGTAGCTTCTAGTGCGTTCTAGAACATGCCATGTATTGTATTTTTCACCAGCTGCCCTTGAAAAACTATGGTTTGCACAGGTGGCATCAAATGAACCTGATGTTTAACTTTCATATGACTGGGGTGGGGGGCCTAAATCAATGAGTGTTTGCATAGGAGGGGGTTTCAAAAAGAGGAGGGAGATATACTTTTCAAGTACCCTATAGAGGGAATATGCCCTGAATGTGTTTCTTCGATCAAAGCATTTTTTTCAGGTAATCATGGTGAGCACTGTATCCACGTCGAGATGGATTTGATATAACAAGGAGAAGACGAGCAAATCAGAAAAGCTTTGCAAATGTAAAGTCAGTTTGGAATTTCTGTGAACATCTCCACCGTTTCACTGGTCTGCAGCCGCAGCCCATGCTGGTAAGAAAGGTGGGGCCGGGGGGATTTCGACAGACGATGACAAGGGGAAAATAAATGAATAAATAATTTTTCCTCGTTATTGTCCGTCGAAATCCCCCCCACCCGGCACTACCGCCCACCGCTCTTACCTGCATGGGCCGCGGATGCTGGTCTACTTTGATTCTTGACCGTCACGGAAATCACTCATGCTTCTGGGGCAGTGTGTCCTGTTTTTTAGGTCTCGTTGAGCAATGCATAAGCATTGCGGCGAGATTCTAGTAACCGGTCCGAAAACTCTACCAAAACTGCGGATTAGACACAGTTCATGTGAGGCAGGCACGTGCACAAGCCAGCCACGTCACACACCACCATTTGTCTGTGCCTCGGCATCAGACTTCAAAGGCTGCCGCTCCCCCGCCCCCCGCGTGCACATCGCGCACAACCAATTGTCTGTGCCTCGGCATCAGACTTCAAATGCTGCCGCTCCCCCGCTACCCCGCCCCCCCATCAGACTTCAAAGGAAGCCGCTCCTGTGCCATGCAATGCCAGAGGTTGTTTTTAAATATATTTTCATTCCTGCTGCACTCTTTTCTCTTTTTGTTTTCCCTCTGCTTGTATATTAGCACGGCGTCCGCTTCACGGACACCGTGCTTCATGTTTTAGACACCTTTATATTACGTCTGCCTTATCTTTCCTTTCCGCCGCTGCCTGGATTTCTGGCTTTCTCTCGCCTTCCTGACAATAGGAGCCCTCGTCCCCACCCTCTGACCAGCTGAGGGTTTCTTATACATGTGCGAGAGCTAACGCCTAGAGTTTGATTAGGAAATATACTATCAGAACAAAATAAATATTGGAAACAAAACTACAAATGCCGAGCATACTAGGAAAAAATTCCCAGTATGATCAGCATTTGTAATTTTGTTTCCATTGTTTAATTTGATTAAAACATTTGTAGGTACGGGGTAGAGCCGATACTTGAACCGATTCCTTGCTCATGTAGTCAGCAGCTCTGTAGCTTACATTACACCTTCTGAAAAGTACAGCAGACACTGAACCACCAACAGTATGGCTGCACCAAAATGCTGATATATGTAGGTGACTGAAGAAAAACAGCAACGCAACGGAATATGAAAGAGTAGTCTGGGCCATTGGTTCACTACCGCTAGCCCATTCCAGTAAGCACATGTTTGTGGAGGGAGAAAAGCAGTGCGAGCAGGGGCTGAACATGTACAGCAGCCTAGGAGAGGTGAGTGCAGGCTGCTACTGCTTCCCATTCACTGCTTCCAGGTCTTAATATTTGGCCCTATTCTTCGGGCACATTTCTCCTCCTGCATAGTGTTACTCTCTGTACCCCATGTGCTGGTCCGTGCCCGTTACTTTCCTCTTCAATGCTTGTTGCTTTCCCACTTGCGCCCTCTGTGTTGATTACCCCTTCCCCCAGTTGCTTCCGCCCCCTTCCACCCCCCTATGTTGCTTCCAAGTACCCCCACTCTGTGTGTTTCTTCAGTGTCCCCCTGGCACCTCCCATGGAGCTTGAGTCCTATGGTGCATGCACCCCCGTTCCTTCTGCCCTAAGTTGCTTCTGCTGCCCTATATTCCTGATTTAATAAAGCACTTGCCTCACACTCACACCCCCTCACCCTCACACCCCCTCACCCTAACAGCCCCTCATCCTCACACCCCCTCACCCTCACACAACCCCTCCCCTTCACACACCCTCACCCTCACACACCCTCTCACCCTCACACACCCTCTCACCATCACCCTCATACACCCTCTCACCCACCCTCTCATCCCCTCACCCTCACACCCCCTCACCCTCACACCCCCTCACCCTCACACCTCCTCACCCTCACCCCCTCACCGCCCCACCTTCACACACCCTCACCCTCACACACCCTCTCACCATCACCCTCACACACCCTCTCACCCTCACACACCCTCACACCCACCCTCACATCCCCTCACCCTCACACCCCCTCACCCTCACACCCCCTTACCCTCACACCCCCTCACCCCCTCACTCTCACACCCCCTCACCATCACACTCCCTCACCCTCACACCCTCACTCACCCTCTCACCCTCACACACACTCTCACCCTCACAACCCCTCAACCTCACACCTCCTCACCCTGAAACCCCCCACCCTCACACCCCCTCACACCCTCACCCACACACTCACCCTCACACCCCCTCAAACCCCCTCACCCTCACCCCCTCTCACCTTCACACCCCCTCACCCTCACACCCCCTCACCTTCACACCCCCTCACCCTCTCACACACCCCCCCTCACCCACACCCCCCCTCACCTTCACACACCCCCTCACACACCCTCCCACCCTCACACCCCCTCACACACCCTCACACCCCTCACCCTCACACCCCCTCACCTTCACACCTGATCACCTTCACACACCCTCACCCTCACACACCCTCACACACCCTCACAAACCCTCACACCCCTCACCTTGACACCCCCTCACCCTCACACGCCCTCAAACCCCCACACACCCCCTCACACCCCAACCCTCACCCCCGTCACCCCGTCACCCTCACACCCTCACACCCCTCACCCTCACACCCTCACCCTCACAACCCCACCCCTCACCCTCACCCTCACACCCCCCCCACATTCACAGCCCCTCACCCTCAGACACCCTCACCCTCACACCCTCACCCTCACACCCTCTCGCCCTCACACCTCCACCCTCACACACCCTCACCCCTGTCACCCTCACCCCCCTAACCCTCACACTCACCCTCACACCCCCACCCCCTCACCCTCACACCCCTCACCCTAACACCCCCTCACCCTCACACCCCCTCACTCTCACTCCCTCACTCTCACACCCCCTCACCTCACACCCCCTCACTGTCACACACCCTCGCACCCCCTCACTCGCCCTCTCACCCTCACCCTCACACCCTCACACCCTCACACCTCCTCACACCCTCACCCTCACACCCCTCACCCCCTCTCACCTTCACACCCCCTCACCCTCACACACCCTCACCCTCTCACCCCCTCACCTTCACACCCCCTCAACCTCACACACACCCTCACACCCCCTCACCCTCACCCACACACCCCCTCACCTTTGCACACACCCTCACCCCCCCCCACCCTCTCACACACCCTCACCCTCACACCCCTCACCCTCACACCCTCACAACCCCACACCCTCACACCCCCTCACCTTCACACCCCCTCACCTTCACACCCCCTCACCCTCACAAACCCTCACACCCCCTCACCCTCACACACCCTCACACCCCCTCACCCTCACACACCCTCACACCCCCTCACACCCCAACCCTCACTCCCATCACCCTCACACCCCCTCACCCTCACACCCCTCACCCTCAAACCCTCACCCTCACAACCCCACACCCTCACCCTCACACCCCCTCACATTCACACCCCCTCACACACCCTCACCCTCACACCCTCACCCTCACACCCTCTCACCCTCACACCTCCACCCTCACCCTCACACACCCTCACCCCTGTCACCCTCACCCGGTCACCGGTCAAAGCATAGCATAACAAAACAAAACAAAACAAAGCATAGCATAATATAACAAAGCATAGCAAAACAAAACATGGCATAGTATAACAAAACATAGCATAGCCGAACAAAACACAACACAACAAAACATAGCAGAACAAAACATAGCATAAGATAACACAACATAGCATAACATAACAAAACAAAGCATAGCATAACAAAACATAGCAAAACACTACAAAACATAGCATAGCATAACAAAACACAACAAAACATAGCATACATAACAAAACATAGCATAGCAAAGCATAGAAAAACATAGAATAGCATAACAAAACATAACAAAACATAGCATAGCATAACAAAACACAACATAGTATAGCATAACAAATCTTAGCATAGCATAACATAACAAAACAAAGCAAAGCATAGCATAACAAAACATAGCAGAGCAAAACAAAGCATAGCATAATAACACACAACAAAACATAGCATAACATAACAAAACATAGCATAGCATAACAAAACAAAGCATAGGATAGCAAAACTAAACATAGCATAGCATAACAAAACAAAGCATAGGATAGCAAAACAAAACATAGCATAGCATAACAAAACATAACATAGCATAACAAAACGCAACAGCACATAGCATAGCAAAACATAGCAAAACACAACAAAACATAGCATACCAAAACAAAACATATAATAGCATAGCAAAACATAGCATACCAAACAAAACAAAACATAGCATAGCATAAAAAAAACATAGCAAAGCAAAGCATAGCATAATAAAACACAATAAAATATAGCATATCATAACAAAACAAAGCATAGTAAAACATAGCATAGCATAACAAAACATAGCATAGCATAACAAAACACAGCATAGCATAGCATAACAAACCAAAGCATAAGATAGCAAAACATAGCATAGCATAACAAAACAAAACATAGGATAGCAAAACAAAACAATGCATAGTATACAGCATCACTCAGCACCACGACAGCATCACTTAGGGACACCACAACATTACTATGCGCTACCACAGCATCACTGAACGCCACAGCATCACTCGTTCGCCATCACAACATCACTCAGCACCACCACAGCATCAATCTGTGCAACTATTCTACAACAACTGGTTCAAATATGTTCTCTCAATGTTTCAAGCTTTATTACAAATGTAACAAAAAGATGTTAATATTTCACTTCTGTTGGATTTTCGTCAAAATAAAATACACTGAAACTAATCTTCACAAAAGGTATTTACAAAAGTTTAAGCTATTGGCATTATAGATTACAATAACTTTTATTTAAGTATTCATTATTAAAAAAAATTAAAAGCCATTGTTATTTGTAATATCAATACATGTAAGTCACGTAAATACCACACATATTGCATTACAAATGCTATAGGTGTCACATTTGCGAAAGTTGTAACTATTGGCATTGTAAATGACAAAGCTATTAATTTCCCTATTTTCAAAAACAAAACATAAATAAAAAAATTGTCATTTACAATACCAATAGCTCAAACTTTCCTAATGCGAGGCCTATTGCATTGCAAATGCTTGTTTTAAATCTATTATAGAGCTGGGTGTCTGAAGTTATATATTGAAAACACCACACATTTTATCAAACATATCTGTCCGTTTTTGGGTGACATACGCTTTAAAACATTGCCAAAGCAAATAGCTGTGGCTAAACCACTTATAAGGTCCCAATGGCGATTCCTATTGGCTATGGCAGTGCTTGCATTGTTTTGAGAATCAGGTCACCCTATTATTATCCATCGTTCGCACATAAGATGGTCGTCTTGCTGCGAGAGTTATTTAACGTGAGAGCGGTCTAGTGTTTTTGTTCTTGGAAAGGGACGCTTCTTCTAGCTATCTGTTCTCTAGGGCTGGGCTTCCTAATTATAGGCAGAGATGTAGGACAAACTCCGGAAACTCCTGTGTTTTTCTAGTAAAGCTCAGGGGCCGTAAGTTGGAGGTTATAATCAGCAGAGTATTTGTCATGTCGAAAAGTAACAATAACTTTGAGTAATATGCGGGTAGTTAGGTTAAGCCAATGCTCGACCTTCTTATCCACGTTTTTTTTCTTAAATATGTTTAAACTTTTCTATAGCATTATAATACCAGCTGGCGTTTGTCTAAGGGTGAGTACATCAGAAATAACCGAGGTGAACGCAGTTAGCCGTCTCTGTCTCTTTATCCGACAGCCTTGTTTCAATATGGCGGCGCCTTTGTTGAAATGGGATAGTCCGTCGTTGGTTTTGTGCCGCGCTGCCGCTAGGTGAGGGCTTCTCGCTCAGACGCTGCAGCCAGAGCCGGTTGCAGGGAGTTCATCTCCGGCTGTCTGCCGTTTAGTGTCCGGGCCTGTGTGTAGCGCCCGGTTATCCTCCTGCCCACATCGGTGACTCGCTGCTTTAGGATGGGGCTGCTCTCCCGGCTTTTGGGCTGGCTGCGCTCGCTCTTCTGGCGGGAGGAGATGGAGTTGACCCTGGTCGGGCTGCAGTACAGCGGCAAGACCAGCCTGGTGAACATCTTAGCGGTGAGTGCTGGAGTTGATAGGGAAGGGAGATGTGTATATATATATATTTTTGCAAGAGGCAGGTGGGAGCCATCGGTGGAGGCTGGAAGGGAGCAAGTGGAGGCGTATGCGGTGCTTTTTTGTTGTTGTTGCAGATTTTATATAGCATAAGCAGGTGGAGACTGGAGTGCTGCAGTAAACAAACAAAACTTACATTTTGTTTGTTGAGTAGTGTTTACAGATGTGACTGTGCTTCTAATTTGCGTTTATCAAACCAGCGAGTGCATTCTGGGGAGTGTAGTCCATGGTTTAGTTGAGTTGGAGTAGCTCTCATGGAAATAATTATATGCCGAAGGAAAACGCTATTGGAAAACGTGTGTCCTTGGCGGCTGCCATCTGGTAACCCTAGGGAAGAGTGGCTCATCAGTGCCCGTTCTCTCTATGTTCTTTCTTTGCTTTTAGTATTTGTAATCGATGACATGTTGAACCATTCAAACCTGACATCGGGCAACGTGATCTCACTGTGCATATAGAACCTGACCCCGGATGTAGAAATAGTGGAAGCTGCCAGCCAAGAAAACAATGTTAATATTGGTTGAGGCAGACCGTATTCAGCTCCAAAACATAAATAAACGGATTAGGGATCCGGGGGGGGGGGGGGGGAGGAGGAGGAGGAGGACAGCCAACATCATAGAAATGTTTTTTTTTTGGGGGGGGGGCGCGTTTGTACGGGACTATTGCACTGGTATGTGGACCACAAGGTCCAACACGGCAGTAGAAGAAAGGCCAGTCTGTCCAGTGTTGTGCCAGACGTTTTGGTGCCTCCCTATAGAGAATGCACAGCGCAACAACATGACTGGGAGTCTAAGAACCTAGACTGACATAGCCTCTGTAAACACACTGACTCGCAGAGGAAGGAAGGTGAAATGGTATAGAAATCCAGAGGCACGTCAAATTTACTGTTGTACAATTGAAGGCAAATACTTGAAATCAGTACTGGTTTCATCTCATTACATCTGGGATCCAATAAACCATTGCCAATAGGAAGGTTTGTTAGGTCAGCGGAAGCAATGTATAGGCATCCATGGCCAGAATTCTTAGTCATTTGTTGCAATTGCATACTCGGCAGATGGCAGCAGAACAGACATGACCCAGCCAACTACAGAAGTGTGATTATAGCTCTGTGCTATGACTTGTTTGTAGTGAAGAAGAGCACCTCAAACGAGATGAGGTCCTCAGTAGTCGAGTATGTCTAATAAAAAGTGGGGATGCCTAGAGTCTGAAACGAAGTGGGGGCTGCTGAAGGACAGGAACTGTAGTTTTTAGGAGAAGATTGCATCAGCGAAGAACTGTGGTCTTATGTGGCAGAGTTCCATCTGACCAAATCTAGTGTCTGGTGGAGAATAATACCACGAAAAATAATTGACGTTTGGACAACACCGTGCATCTGAAAAAAAGCGGGGGCTGATTGGGGGAGTGAAGCAAACAAGAGCTGATGCAGGGATCGAAGAGAGCAGCTAAGAAAGGAAAGCACACATCAGGGAGAATGTTGGGGTTGGAGCAGAAAAGTGCATCTGATAAGAACTATGGCTATTGGGAAGAGAGTAGTTTGCAAGAACTGGGACTTGAGAGTGTAGCTTATAAGAACTCTAGGGTAGGGTATTTAGAGTGCTTCTAACCAGATCTTTAGAAGACTTCTACTAATACTGTTTTACTTCTCGTGCAGAGTGGAATAGGGCGTCTGCAATACCTTTCAAGAACAGGTGTCTATCTGAGAGGCACCCTTAACTTTTTGCTCCTGGAGGGCAGTGCTCCTAACGATTCACAACAATATTTAAGAGCATCACAAGCTGCATCATTCATAAATATTAGATTACCATCCACTCGTTGAATAGAGGCTTTTGACACGTAGTATCTCAAACTAGTGTTTATAAGAGCAGAGTGTTTGATACTTGGTAGCTCTGTGTTCAGAGGAGGGAGAAAGTTGCAAAAGGTAGCTTGGTGCCCCTTAAGTGAATAGTGGTGTTTGACACACAGTAGCTCAAGTAGTGCCAATGAGGAGGAGACCCATTGATACATAGTAGCTCAGTGCTCCGTGCGAGTTGAGTGGGCTCATGATAAATAGTGGCTTATTGTCCCTGCGAGTAAAGGAAATGTTTAGTATCTAGTAGCTGAGTGTACTAGAGTGATGGTGGATGTTCGATACATAGTGGCTATGTGTCCCTTGGAGTGGAGGGAGGAGTTGTACATGGTCGCTTGCTTTCTGTGTGAGTGGAGAAGGATGTTTATTGCATAAACTCTGTGTCCCTGGGAATGGAGAGGGGAGGTTTGATACATAGGAGTTCAGTCTCCCTGTGAGGAGGGCTGGTGTTTTTTTTTTTTTTTTTAAGGTCTCGCCTAGGTGAAAGTCTCTTGTGGATTATACCAAAAACTCACAGTGGGCTTAGAACTCACCTGTCACTCCCCATTGGTTGGCTTTAAGTCACTATCATTTGCTTGCTGTGTATTCAGTGTCTTTCCTTCCTACTTTTGTGTTTCTCCCTCACCTGGAGCCTTGCCTCTTTACCATCTTTTGATTGGCTGACCTCTATCCTTATCTGCTCACTTTTAGGGAAACGCTCTCCATGAGAGTGCATGGTTTTCCAGTCACTCCCACCAAATGCATGCCCTGTGCAGCTTTCCCTCCTTTTACCTTTATCACTTCTCCCCCAAACCTCATTCGTCACCTAGCTACATTTTAGGTCTAACTTTTGCTGTCTCTCCAAACTCATGTTTCCTACAACAACAAAAAAATCATAAATATGTTTATATGTACGTAGAAGGGCTTCTGGTAAGCAATCATCATCTACTCTGTTAACTTCTCATACCCATTTCGACTCTGTCCACCACAGCATAGAGCATGGGGCAGTGGGTAAGCCCACGTCACCCATTGGCTGTCCTCATTGTGAGGCACACCATTTTGCCTACGCAATTTAAAAAACCTAGTTGATTTAAATGCTTCAGTATTTACGCGCAAATGTCTCATTTTGGTTACCTGTGCACCATGAAGACACCATGGTTCTGAACTTTATGCAGCATTACGTAGTGGAGAAAAAATTGACACCATAACACTTATTTAAGTACTTAATAGCTCTCAATCCAAGTTGGTTGCTGTAATCGTTGTCATTCTGATATAAGCTCATTATGCATATAAAAGCTTTCTTTTTATATGCATAAATGATTATGTGCTACTTGTTTCACAAAATTCGTTCAAATAATAAATAAATGTATACATTTGAAAATCACCACTAATAGTCAAAGACTCTGGGAGTCCTCACTCCTTGGATGGAGTGCTACTTCTTGCTGACCCATGGTCCTCTGAAGTACTTTTAAATAGTCAAGTAAGCATGGAAGTTTTACTCTTGCATCTTTGTTACCATTTTATGATTGTTTTAAAATGTAGTGCTTCCTTCTGATATTGTCGCTACTTTAGGAACTTTCTGATCATTGATAAGTTGCGCTTTAGTCGGCCTTCTATTTCCTTTGGTGCCTGATGCGGTAACAGCGCAAGGCGTCAACACCAACATTCACATAGAAGTAAGCTGCAGCCATTGTAAGAAGACCCTGCTCTTGCCCGCCGCGCGCCCCTGTGTTGGGTATCAAAAAAGATCACTTAACTTTCAGAACACCGTACTTAAGTGAATACCTTCGTGTGTGCTGTTAAACATTTTGCCTCATCAACTTGTTTTTGTTGTTCTCACCGTGAAAGGCGGGTTCTGAGTTGTGCATGCCATAGATGTGTATATATTCTGTATGATGGCTCCAGCTTCCCTTTCGAGGAGGCCGTTTTCGCTCTGCCTACCTGACTGTGTGCGTGTGGAAACGCTGCTGTCGTTTGTTCTGTCAGCCCTCTGCGGATACTCGGCTGTCTCTACATCCACGCCTCGCGGCCCCCGCTCCGCGGGCGCCGCTCGTGGACTACAGACTCTAACCCACGCCGGATTTTCTTCTTCAGCAGGGGGTCTTGCCACTGCCCATCAACTGTCGGGACTGCGAGGACCAGCAGGCGCAGCGCGGCTCAACTCGCCGCAGCTGGTCCTCTTCCCGCCCCTCCCGCTGGAATCTGTTAATTGCGGGCTGGGATCCTCAACGTGGTGTGATCGCTCTGCCTACCTGACTGTGTGCGTGTGGAAACGCTGCTGTCGTTTGTTCTGTCAGCCCTCTGCGGATACTCGGCTGTCTCTACACCCACGCCTCGCGGCCCCCGCTCCGCGGGCGCCGCTCGTGGACTACAGACTCTAACCCACGCCGGATTTTCTTCTTCAGCAGGGGGTCTTGCCACTGCCCATCAACTGTCGGGACTGCGAGGACCAGCAGGCGCAGCGCGGCTCAACTCGCCGCAGCTGGTCCTCTTCCCGCCCCTCCCGCTGGAATCTGTTAATTGCGGGCTGGGATCCTCAACGTGGTGTGATCGCTCTGCCTACCTGACTGTGTGCGTGTGGAAACGCTGCTGTCGTTTGTTCTGTCAGCCCTCTGCGGATACTCGGCTGTCTCTACACCCACGCCTCGCGGCCCCCGCTCCGCGGGCGCCGCTCGTGGACTACAGACTCTAACCCACGCCGGATTTTCTTCTTCAGCAGGGGGTCTTGCCACTGCCCATCAACTGTCGGGACTGCGAGGACCAGCAGGCGCAGCGCGGCTCAACTCGCCGCAGCTGGTCCTCTTCCCGCCCCTCCCGCTGGAATCTGTTAATTGCGGGCTGGGATCCTCAACGTGGTGTGATCGCTCTGCCTACCTGACTGTGTGCGTGTGGAAACGCTGCTGTCGTTTGTTCTGTCAGCCCTCTGCGGATACTCGGCTGTCTCTACACCCACGCCTCGCGGCCCCCGCTCCGCGGGCGCCGCTCGTGGACTACAGACTCTAACCCACGCCGGATTTTCTTCTTCAGCAGGGGGTCTTGCCACTGCCCATCAACTGTCGGGACTGCGAGGACCAGCAGGCGCAGCGCGGCTCAACTCGCCGCAGCTGGTCCTCTTCCCGCCCCTCCCGCTGGAATCTGTTAATTGCGGGCTGGGATCCTCAACGTGGTGTGATCGCTCTGCCTACCTGACTGTGTGCGTGTGGAAACGCTGCTGTCGTTTGTTCTGTCAGCCCTCTGCGGATACTCGGCTGTCTCTACACCCACGCCTCGCGGCCCCCGCTCCGCGGGCGCCGCTCGTGGACTACAGACTCTAACCCACGCCGGATTTTCTTCTTCAGCAGGGGGTCTTGCCACTGCCCATCAACTGTCGGGACTGCGAGGACCAGCAGGCGCAGCGCGGCTCAACTCGCCGCAGCTGGTCCTCTTCCCGCCCCTCCCGCTGGAATCTGTTAATTGCGGGCTGGGATCCTCAACGTGGTGTGATCGCTCTGCCTACCTGACTGTGTGCGTGTGGAAACGCTGCTGTCGTTTGTTCTGTCAGCCCTCTGCGGATACTCGGCTGTCTCTACACCCACGCCTCGCGGCCCCCGCTCCGCGGGCGCCGCTCGTGGACTACAGACTCTAACCCACGCCGGATTTTCTTCTTCAGCAGGGGGTCTTGCCACTGCCCATCAACTGTCGGGACTGCGAGGACCAGCAGGCGCAGCGCGGCTCAACTCGCCGCAGCTGGTCCTCTTCCCGCCTCTCCTGGTATTTATTCACCACCACTGACGCGCTAGCGGGACGCGCGCGGAGCAAAGCGCGGAGCTAAGCCCGGGCAAAGGGCGGGCCCTCTGTGGCCCTCAGTGGCCGAGGAAGGCCGGGCTGGGCACTGGTATCTTGACTCTTTTAGTCGTTTTTTAAAGATATTAGTTAGTGTTACTTTATGGTATGGTCTTGTAATTACGCTGACATAAATATAGGCATGAAATAGTAGTACTGTCAGTTTCTCTCCCACTTTCATTTTTTTCGTGTGTTTATATTATTCTACTATTGTGTTTTTAATAATCTGGGAGATTTATTGTAGGCTTTTATAGATTTATAAGAATTATGGAGGCCAAGACATTACGATCTGGGAAGGTGGTAATGGAGAACCATGGTGTAACTCACGGTCCGAGTCACTTGCGGAAAAAACAAGCTAACAGTGTTATTCTGAAAGGTCAGATGCAATTAAAACAAATCTGGGAAAAAAGTTTGAATGGATCACTCGAAGTTGCCAGGAAATCAGATAATGATCCATTACAGCAATTAACTCCCTGTCTTAATAAGGAGGAAGGTAGTGAGGATGCCCCTAAGGTGGAAATAGAAAGGTCATTAAGTCAGGCTAGCGTGGTAGACCTTCCAATAGGTGCTGAACATGTGGCTGCTGTTGAACCTTTGCTAATAGCGCAATCTCTGCTACTTGACAATCAGAAGGGGAATGATATTATGGAAGAAGTTAAGGGTGATGTTTCTATAGATACTAGTATTGATTTTGAACTGTGCGGAAGATATGTGGATAAGAATTCTCTACCTCCCATAGTAGTTAATAAAACACCTAGTGGAGAAACACCCTCTGGTCTGCAATTATATAGCAGTACCCCCTCCATTAAATCCACAGATAATTTGTCTCCGCTGAGTAATGAACAATCCCCTCACTTTAATCTATCCGGGATTTGTCCTCTTACATCCTCAAGTTATCCGAAAAATGACAAACCCATTTCAGAGTCACTCATAGCCCTTGAGCAAATTCTCTCTTCCATATTATTGTTAATGGGTAAATTCGCAGTAAATTCTGATTGTATTTTATCTTCTGTTACTGAAATACTTCAGGCACTGTTGGTAAAGAATGCGAAAAATGTGGAAAATGAATCTAAGACTTCTGCTTCCACTCCTAATCTTCCGCCTGTTGTACATCAAGAGGTGGTTTACCCTTCTGAAGGGAGGAGTACTGTCACTTTGGGATTGCCTATAGAGGCGGAGATTCAGAAGTCCCCTAATCCATGCACCTCATCTGCCCTGCCATTAAATATGGATCCATCACCAGTGGAGCAGGAAGAAGAAATGTGTGAAGTAGCCCTAACAGGGGGCCAAGATCTTTTCCCGATTTTTGTGCAGGAAAAAAAGGAGTCAGAAGCTCCCTTGGGGTCTCCTCGAGCTGCCAAAATGATTACAAGAGGTAACAAGCATTTACAATGCAACGGTTTCGCCTTCGGAAAAGTTTGAGCCATTGGCATTCTAAATGGCAAACTTTTTATTTATGTGTTGGTTTTGAAAACAGATAAATAAATGGCATTCTCATTTACAATGCCAATACACACACCCACACAAGAGCCCCCCACACACACAAGAGCCCCCCACACACCACACAAGAGCCCCCCACACACACACACAAGAGCCCCCCACACACACCACACAAGAGCCCCCCACACACACCACACAAGAGCCCCCCCCACATACACACGCAAGAGCCCCCCACACACACGCAAGAGCCCCCCACACACACGCAAGAGCCCCCCACACACACACGCAAGAGCCCCTCACACACATACGCAAGAGCCCCCACACACACGCAAGAGCCCCCCCCACACACACACGCAAAGAGCCCCACACACGAATGCAACGGTTTCGCCTTCGGAAAAGTTTGAGCCATTGGCATTCTAAATGGCAAACTTTTTATTTATGTGTTGGTTTTGAAAACAGATAAATAAATGGCATTCTCATTTACAATGCCAATACACACACCCACACAAGAGCCCCCCACACACACACACACACAAGAGCCCCCCACACACCACACAAGAGCCCCCCACACACACACACAAGAGCCCCCCACACACACACACAAGAGCCCCCCACACACACCACACAAGAGCCCCCCCACACACACACGCAAGAGCCCCCCACACACACGCAAGAGCCCCCCACACACACGCAAGAGCCCCCCACACACACACGCAAGAGCCCCTCACACACATACGCAAGAGCCCCCACACACACGCAAGAGCCCCCCCCACACACACACGCAAAGAGCCCCACACACGCGCAAAGAGCCCCACACACACGCAAAGAGCCCCACACACACGCAAAGAGCCCCACACACATGCAAAGAGCCCCACAATTAAGAGTGGAACTACGGATAGATAGATTTTTTTTTTTTTAAACGAGATAGAAAATTACTTTCATATGTAAACCTAAGGAGGCATGCAAGACTACTCCCCGGTGACCTACGGTTATACTAACGCCCTGTATATAGAGTCTAAGAAAGGCTAACAAATCAAAGAAGCTGTCTGAAGGAGAACATTTTTTAAAGAAGCAATAAAGCGCGACGTTACTGGAGGGGCTCGTCTTGCTGGGCCAATAGGAGCGCGGCGGCTTCGATCTTTGCTGCTGCAGCTCCTGGTCACGAACGGCCGCTTTGGAGGGTGTTTCTGGCCCCGGGCCGCGACGGTGATTTGGCGGCAATAGATTTTCGGGGCCCCAGGTCGCGGTTAGACCGTTTCTAACCAGCAGATCAACAGGGGGGATCCTGGGCGCAGGGAAACACCGCGGGCCTCGTTTCACCCCTGAATCTGTGCCAGCAGCAAGCACGGCCCGGCCGGACCAGACACGGGGGCGTTCCCGGCGTCGCGTGACGTCGGCAAAAGCCAAAGAATCTCGGGAACGCCCCCGTGTCTGGTCCGGCTTTGACGGACGCCTCTCTGTTCCAATGGCTAGCCTCCATTTATGTCGGTGCGCGGAATACCAGGGCCGTGTAGTCCTGACCAAGCTCTTCGTCTGGGGCACAGAGAGACCTAATGGTGTTGCCCGATTCCCAGCCGATATCAGTGAAGATTTAGCACCCGAATTCATTAGATGGCAATATTCCGGGCACCGGGCTAAAACAGCGTGTACCAAGGTGGAGCAAAAATCTACCGGGAAAAAAAGGGCACTGCTGCCGGCTGGGAATGCCAAGCTCTCTCGTCCTTTTTACGGGGTCTGTACAAAGCACCACCACTTCTGATTTAGATTTCAGACCACAAAGACAAAAATCCCAACCCCCCTTAATCCGCCCCTCACCTAGTCTGCGCGTAGAATGGGGCCGCCGTCAGGTGTCTGTTGTGTGCAAGGGTGTCTCTTAGCCTCCTGTCTCCAGCTCCCTTTGATGATGGATGTACGTACGACCACCTCTGCTGGCTGTTTCTCCTTCTGCATAAGAAACAAACCACCCGGATCGGATCTATAAAGGAAGAGGAGGAGACTGAGCCGAGGGCTCCACCCCTAGGGGCGGCGCTCCTCTGCCCGGTGTCGGGGGCAGTGGGGAGGCGGGTGAGGGGTGGGCCTGCTGCATTTACTGGCTCTTGACTAAAGGAAACCTGGAGGGGTCTGCTGACGAAAGTACACCATGGTTGTTTTCTTCACGACGCTGACAGCGCTTGTTTTTCAGGCTGGGACCTGGGTCTGTGCTTGTTTTCCTGTACACTGTGCAGCTAGTGCGTGTTTTCCTGACCCACTGCACTTGTGTTTTTCGCTTGGTTCCTTTGTCTGTGGTTTTTACTTTTTACATTTCTTTGTGCTGTTTTATATAGCGCAAACTAGACTGGAAGGTTAGGAGCGCTTTAGATGAGCACAAGTTTCATTACACAGGGTCACATTAATTTTTGGTTAGTTTTTTTCAAAATTATATAGCGCGAACTCGACCGGAAGGTATTGGAGCGCTTTACCTGCGCAACAGTTACGTTACCCAAGGAAACAGAAACACAGGATGTCGAGCCGACGCCAAGACACGTTTCCCAGACCCCCGTTCCAATGAGTGTTTTTTTGGGTGCCAGTGTGTATCCTTTGCTCATTGTGTAAACCCCAGGTGTTTGGCACTTGTGCACTTGGTTCCCTCCTCTCCCCTTGCCGGTGCGAGTTTCCCTGCTGCCATAACATGTGGTCGTTTTTGTCCCCTATTCCAGACATCATTTGTTCTGCTGTTCGATTGTTTCTTTCCTGGTGCACTGAGTTTGTGTTTACCGTGCAAACATGATTTTCCAAGCAGCCCCTATCAGAGGCACTATGGCACTGAATGTTTTCCTTGTCCCGTACCACTGCTTGTTTTTCCTGTCTGCTGTTTTTCTCCTGCCTGTGTCAGTGCTTGCTTGCATTTCTTCTCCCTGTGCTTGTTTTTCGCTCGGAGGAATTGGGGGAAAGGTCGTTCAAAGCTCTCAAAACAAGCCAGCCCAGAGATCCGCGGATTATCTGCCTGGCAACAGGGCACATACAGAGGCCAGGAAATGGGAGGGGGTGTACATCCAGGATCAGGCAGAATCGGCACAAAGTCGCCTGGGGTGAGAGGACCATCAAAGAGGGAGTGATTACACCCGTCCTAGAACAATAGCACAGCCCAGGACATGAAGAGGACAAAAGCAGGACTAAACCACCCCTGAAGAAGCAGGGGGCCTTCTCCCAGGCGCGCACCGGAGACAGCTTCGCAGGCTGGCGAGCATCTAATTGCCGCCGCACCCGAGTACTTAACAGGTCTTTAAAAGACCATGTACGTGTAAATGAGGCTTTTGTTGTGTGTTCACCCCTTCTTACAGCCACTCTGTCCGTGGTTGGAAGAATTAGCCCCCCCCCCCCGCCCCCGAAATATTTTCAGCCACCCCCCCCCCCCCCTCCGAAATTTGGCTGTAGTTGGCCGCCTGCCTTCTCCCTTATCCGCAATGTTTTCAGGAAGACACTTCTTGGAAAACTGGTGGAGGGTGTTTATAACATGAAGACCTGCAACCGTTCCAGAAAGTCACAGGGATCTTTGTACCCAGGCTTCTGCCAAAACGAATCACACTTAATAGTACAGTGCAATAATGTTTTCTTAGTACAATTAAGTATGCTGTAGTTGCCCTAGAATCGTTCTTTTCAATATACTTTTGAATTTTTATTTATTCTGTGAGGTTTTACGCACAGAATAACAGAGAGAAGATATACACACCGCGGGGGCGTGGCTTGGACGGCAATGTGGACGAGTGCCTAGGTCCGCTGCCTCCATAACCCCGAGCAAATAACTGATTTTATATAAGCAAAACAAGTACTTCCCAAGAAACAAGAATAGCCCCAGGCGTCGGAAGAGCTGCGGCACAAGAAGAGCGCAAGAAGAGCCCCGAGAATGCAAGCAGCACTCACATACTGACGGATCTTCTCACCCGAGAGGGACGAGCTACACAAGATGGCGTTCAGGGCTGGGAAACAAGCCAGAGTAGGTTAGTGCAGAGAAGAGTGTGCCCCAGAACTCAAACTCGGCCAGCGCCTCCCCCACCCAGATATAAGTAACCCGCCAGTGCTCAGCACAAAATAAACAGGGGATTTACGACGGCGGACGGAGCAGGTAAAAAGCCCGAGAGGGCCGCAGAAAGCGAAAGTGCGGCTGGGCGCAGCCATCTTGACGACCACACCCATACCTCCGCAAGCCCCGATCAAGCACCGTGCACTGCGTATGGGCAAATCGCTACAAGCAGCAGAACACTGCAACACAGTCCTATAACGCCATAACCACCCTAATCGGAACCCCCGCTGTGAGCGAACTAACGCTGGACCAGGACAAAAGGGGGAAAACCGAAACGACAAATACAGGGGGGCGGCCATCCTGTGAAAACCCTTCCAAGTTACGCAGTGCAGTGCACAGGTTAATCACAAGGACACAGAAACGGCAGATACACCCCACCGCCACCGGAGCACCAACCGAATGCGGGTCCGGCGCAGTGCCGGGAAACCGAAAATGAAGGCACCATTGGGGCGGCCATTTTGTGAGAGCACAGCTCTCCATGCAGGGAGTTGCAGCGCAGAGAACCGCAAACGCCCAACCGTGCTGACACAGTCTAAGCTAACCAGCCCAACATATCAGAGGCCTAGCAGCCTAGAGGAAGGCAACAAAGGTCAACGAGCAGTAAGCGCGAACAGACACCTCGCAGCCCCGGTGGATTTAGGCGCACCGCGCCTCACAGAGCACACTCGCTCCTTGCCCCGGCCGGTCCCAGCAGCCCTCCGCCCGCTCTCGTTTCCTCGGGGAGCGGCGGAGGACTAGCGCTGCGTTCCAAGCAGGGACAGGCAGGCCAGGGGCAGGGGGCACTCACGGCGCTCCCTCGGCGAGGTCGGGTCGGTCTTCCCCGGCTTCGTCACTCCCACGCAGCTTCCTACCAAGCAGGGCGCCGAGGACCAATCCGGTCGCGGCGTTCACGCCAAGCCTCCACACACGCCCGGGAGTCAGCCAATGACAGCGCGGCTCCCGGGACCTGCCCCTGGATGATGCTGAGCCGGCAGCCAATCAGTGCGCGGCCTCGGCGATGACGCGGCGGCGCTGGGCCAATCCCAGCGCGGCGTTACTGGAGGGGCTCGTCTTGCTGGGCCAATAGGAGCGCGGCGGCTTCGATCTTTGCTGCTGCAGCTCCTGGTCACGAACGGCCGCTTTGGAGGGTGTTTCTGGCCCCGGGCCGCGACGGTGATTTGGCGGCAATAGATTTTCGGGGCCCCAGGTCGCGGTTAGACCGTTTCTAACCAGCAGATCAACAGGGGGGATCCTGGGCGCAGGGAAACACCGCGGGCCTCGTTTCACCCCTGAATCTGTGCCAGCAGCAAGCACGGCCCGGCCGGACCAGACACGGGGGCGTTCCCGGCGTCGCGTGACGTCGGCAAAAGCCAAAGAATCTCGGGAACGCCCCCGTGTCTGGTCCGGCATTGACGGACAGGCCCCTAGTCCAATGGCTAGGCTCCATTTATGGAGCTAGCCAATGAAACAGAGGGAGGGACTAAGAGTACACACTAAGAAACATAAGATTTCTCTGGAGGCGGAGCCTAATCGGCTCCGCTCCCCAGCGAAACCTAAAAAGGGGAAGCCTGTACGTAAATACAAAAAGAAAAGACCTAGACATATTATCTTTCCAAAACACATAATAACTGAAACGCCGGTTCCCCTAGGAAGAGAGTATAACCCACCTCCTGTTATTCCGGATAATGTAGATGGGGAAGCTATCTTAAATGTTACGAATGATTCCAATGTTACCCCACTTGTATTATCTATAAATAGGGTGGGGTCTGTATCCGTAATTGAGGCCTTTGAGGAAGTATCTTCAAATAGAGTGGTTTCCGGAGCTGTTACTGATGCCCTTGTTCCCCAGCCTATAAGTGTGGCTGATAGACATTCTTCAATCGTAACAAGAGTATTTAATCCAACAGCTCCTATTTTTTTGCCTCAGACTGATGCAGCTAGAAATGTATCCCGCCAGTCACCAAAAGATAATGTTTCATATGTGGATACTTTGTCATTGGATTTCCTGCCATTACTTGACTCTGATTTAAGAATGAATAGATCTTGGTTACTTAGCTGTTTTAATGAAATAGATAGCCTCAAGTTGGTCCTAACGAATGATATTGATTTAGTTTTACCTATAAGATCTATAAATGGCCAACGAATAAGGGTAAAGTTTTACTCAAAAATTATCGCTAATTTAGTTCTTCAACATGCAGAAGCTTTTCACCGTAGAGGAATTGACGTGTTACCTTTTGTTAATAAAAACTTATGTCTCTCTTTCTCTCAAAGAGACACAAGATGGTCCTCTGGTCAGGATGATTATCCTGTATGTAATAATGACCTGAAAATTTGGCTTTCCAGAGGCAAACGTATGGTTTCTCAGGTCTTTCCTTTACCGGGGTGCACTGATAATCCTCTAGGTGAAGATGCTTTGATGTGGAATTGGTTACCGGGAGTTCTCGCAAACACCTCCTCGAGAAACCCACGACCAACTACATATTTTTAACCAATGTCTAAAAATAGTTTCTTGGAATGCTGCTGGCTTGTCCAATTGTCCGGAGAAATTTGATTATCTTTTTTCCCTGAGTGCAGATGTGTATTGTATCCAAGAAACATGGTGTGAAACCCTCCCTTATGGAGGGAATGATTACTTCATCCTAGAAGCCGCTGCAACGCCATCTAAAAGGGGCCATGCTAAAGGTGGAATTGCTTGTTTGCTATCCAATACATTACAATGGCAATTCTCACACTATAAGGATGAGAGTAATTTATTCCAATCCATAACTATTTCTAACCTGTATAATACCGTACAACGGTCATCGCTGATAATACTAAATGCCTACATCCCTCCCGAAGATACTTTTACCCCAGTTTTAAAGCGTTTGTTCTCTTATATAAAGCAGTTATTAGAGGTGGATGACCCCCCATACCTTTTGTTGGTGGGGGACTTAAATTGTAAAGTGTCCAATACTTCCCTAGACATGTTTAGAAACAAGGTAAAAGAAGAAGTATTTAATATTCCCCAAGCTCTCTTCCCTAATATAATAAAAACGAATAAAAGGGGTAAGATTCTTCTTGGGGAGCTCAGTGCCATGGAAGGAATTATTATAAATGGCAGAATGCCTTCTGATTCCCCGGCAAATTTTACACATGGTTCCATTTGTGGCGAATCTATTCTGGACTATGCAATAACTGACTTCGATACGTTTTCTTACCTTAAAGACCTGGTAATCACCCATACTCGTTTGAGTGACCATAAAATTATTACGCTAACTATCTCACTAACACCTCCTGAGTCTGACTGCTGGTCCCTAAAGAACAAAGGCTTCTCTATTAATTGCCAGTCTGGGAGATGCCATTGGGGTTCCAGTTATAATAAAGCTGTACAAAACATCCTTATCCAACTCTTAACTGAACTTGACTCTTGGCAAGGTAGGGAATTTAGGTTCCTTGAACTACTTATTCAAAAAATTACGGAAATGACCAGGAATAGAGGAAAGTCTATAAAGAAATATTTCATACCTAGCCCTCTATTAAAGTTAAATAAAGAGATTAACATATTGGTTAGGATGCAATATCTTAATAGATCAGGAGAGACTCGGATACAGTTAGCTTTGTTAAAGAGAAGGAGGGTGAGATTGAAAGCCAAGCTCAAAAGAGATAAGGAAGATATGGTTTGGATCAACTTGAGAGAAGCATCAAGGAGTAAAAACTCTAGAGCCTTCTGGTCCATAATAAGACAAGGATGTGGTGTTGTTAAATCATCCAATCCTACTGTTATCTCTGAAAATGTCTGGACCCAATTTGTGCTCAACTTATATGCATGCAATGACGCAGGGGGCGATGCTCGGGATCCAGACTGTAATATTGATCCTCAAATGGAACTCCCCACTGAGTTTTCTATAGCTACTGCAATTAAAAGTATGCGCTCTTCTGGGGCCATGGGACCGGACGAAGTCCCCATGTCTATAATTAAGCAAGATATAACCACTTGGAGCAGGATTCTTCTTCCAGTGTTCCTGGCGTGTTTCAAAAACCGATCAGTTCCCGATTCTTGGCGGGGAAGTATTTTGATTCCAATTTTTAAAAAAAGTGACCGTGATAATCCCTCTAACTATCGCCTAATTGCGCTATTAGATGAGATAGGTAAAATCTTTGCTAAACTTTTATTAATTTTAATAACAGACTGGGCTCTCTTAAATAATATTATTCCTATGGAACAAACAGGCTTTCGAAAAGAGCATGGAACTCTAGATAACCTAACTATGCTACATGTAATCATAGACAAATATGTGCGGGTTCGTGGCGGGGCCATATATGCAGCATTTATAGATTTCTCCGCAGCGTTCGATAGGGTTGACCGGCCGACGCTGTGGAGAAAATTGACGTTGCTGGGGATGCCGAGATACTTACTGGACTTAGTTAAATCCTTACACTGTAATACTTGGTGTAGAGTGTTACAAGGCGGAGAAAGGGGACTCACTAAGGCAATCCCCTCTCGGAATGGCTTAAAACAGGGATGTATATTGGCTCCAACGCTGTTTTCCCTGTATATGGCCGACTTACCAACTACAGTGGCTGAATGTGAGGGTCTTCCCCCAGTTATTGGAGGGACTGCCATATCTATTTTAATGTATGCAGATGACATACTAGTCTTAGATTTGACCCCAAAAGGTCTCGCTAATCGTCTTCATACATTGAATGATTTTGCGGTCAAACACTATATGAAAATTAATAGCTCAAAAAGCAAGATCATGTGCATCTCTGGTAAAAAGAAATGCAGATCTAGGAGCTATAATTGGACATTAAGTGGTGAAAAACTCGAGGTAGTTAACTCCTACTCGTTTCTGGGCAAAATAATATCTTCTAATCTTAGTGAGAAGCCTCACATTGAAAATAACTCTAGAAAAGCCATGGCCCATGGTAGGGGCCTATGTTCCTTATATAATGCAACAGGGAAGAGGCATTTCTCTGCTTGCTTAGAGGTATTTCGAGCGAAGATTCCTGCCACCCTCCTTTATGGAATTGAATTGGTGGATTTAAAACAATGGGTTTTTATGCAAAAAACGGAGGGAAAGGTACTAAGGAAAATTTCCTCTCTTAATTCAGCATGCTCCACATCCGCTTGCCGACTGGAGTTTGGTCTGCGAAGCTGCTGGGCACAAGGGCTAGCCGCTCTCGTAAGGTGGGTAGCATGCTTGGCCAGAAGTAAACCAGGAACCCTACGTGAAATCTTAAAAAAGGAGCTTTTAGGTAACTTTAACGAGTTCTCGCAGCTGGTAAAAAACTTTAGAAAAGCTGTCTTATTATTGGAACTCGACGAAAGTACGTTATTTTCTCTTTCTCCAGCAGAGTTAAAGCTAAAACTAAAAAGTAGGTCCTGGGAAATGTGTTATAAGAGTGATACACTTGAAGAACAGAAGTATAAAGAAAGGGAAGCCTTGGTCCTGACCTATATACCCAAACAAGCACAACAATACTTAAGATGGAATATTCCACATGGCGTTCGGAGGTTGTGGTTCCTTTTACGCCATAACTTGTTACCACTTAATACACTCCTTGCAAAGTGGTATGGTGTGTCTCCCCTATGCAACCTATGTAATAATGCTGCTCAAGACCTCAACCATGTACTGTTTATTTGCCCGATATTACGATTACTGCGCAAAAAATGGATAAAACCAATTTGTCTACAGTTGGGAATCTTGAATATAAAAATGTTCTCCAATGCTCTCTATTGTCCCCCTAACGAAATGTTCTGTTTTAGATTATTTAATTATTTTAAAGAATTTTTAGACATATATTAATGTGATTTTGGGAGATGCTGTTGAGTACAGTATTCGTCTATATTTTAGTGTTTACTTTTGATGCTGTATGTAACTTTCGCTTATTTTGTCATGTTAATTTGTATGTTATTTTATGTGGCCCTCAACGAGAGCCAAATCATAACAATAAAAACTTGAAACTTGAAACTTGAGGAGGCCGTTTTAAACAGGTGATTTCATTAATGCGTTTGTACCTGACGCTGACAGGCCACTGCAACAATGGCGCTGGTAGCAAGAGAATGACCATTTCTGCTCAGCTGATATGTGCAGTAAAACAACAGTTATACCCTTTCCAGATGGAAGTTTACATTGTAAATAATCCAAAATAATTTACATGGATTTCATAACGTATGTATGTTGCTTTTTATTAATGTTAATCGCAGGTAACCTGAGTAAGTAATGTACATGCTGCAGAAATCGTTGTGCATCACAGGATCGAAAGCTGACCATATTTAAATACTCCAATTCTGACATCTCTGCTCAAGATTTGACTGATGGCTTTCTGGATGCTTTGAATGGCATGAAGGAAATGAGGCAAGTGGGGATCCATGTCACATCATACTGTGTTCATGCCACTAAGCGCTTGTGAGAGACTAGTTTCAGATATCCAATCTACTCCCTTTTTTATGTATTTAAATATAACGTTCCTTACTTGTGTGGTATATTCAAAATATGTCCAGTGAATTTTCATTCAACTAATTTGTATGTCCAGATGCTCTTCTGTAGCTTCTTTGACCACCTTGCCCCGCCTGCGTGCCCAGTCTAAACATCAGATTGCCAAAATTCTACAATAACTTCTCCCGTTACATTCTGCATATGGCAATTGAGTGGTCTTTAAGGCGTTCAGAGATTACAGACTTGCTAGTCCACAAATTTGAATCAAATAGTTGACTTTCCTTTTTCAATGGCATTCATCACAAAACTCCCCCCTTTCCATCTATCCTTTAGAAGGTCCAGCATCGCCTGAAACATCCTTTACCGACTCGTCTCATGGTGTCAGAGATTGTGTTTACCACGCTTGTGTTTTTTTTGTTAGTTTTTTTTTGTCAACATGCTGTATGCAGCAATTACCCTGTCATCAAGACTTCACAATATCTCCTGCCTTTCCATTTTGGGAAGGTAGTCTCTCTGGCTTTTGTGAGCTCCTCGTGCACGTCTGCAACATGTGTTAATTTACACGTAATGTGTTCCTCCCAGAAATTCTGCATGACAGTGCTTTATAATTAAGACTAAATGACAAACACTTTGGATGCTGAACCATGTGGCCTAGCAACTTTTGGTCCTTTTAGAGTCCATCATTTTATTATGCGGGAAAGCATCTTGGTACATGTAGTGGGGGTGTGTGGGTATGCCTACGCGACCAGCATGGCCACGTGCGCAGGGGTGGAAGCGCGGAGCATCAGCCAGTAAACCACACACTCGTCTCATTCGGAAGTGACGTGCCCGAGCGCGCGTCCTTCTTTTATTGGACCCCGCAGGCCACGCCTGGCCTGCGGATGCGTGCGTGCGTCTGCTAGAGTGCTAACCGCACTACATCTCTATCCAACTTTCAACAATTTCAAAATGTTCGATTAGACTGTTCATGAAAAACAATACAAGGATGACATGGTACTTGCGTGCTCCTCGGTCGCAGAGTTCAGGAGCTCAGGTAGCAGACATAGTCATTTAGTTTCTGGTTGGGTCGAGGGTTGGGCCTCAGACTGTAACGAGGCGTGCGGCCTGAGCCTCGGTCCCCATGGTGGGCCTGGCTCCGGACGGGGGTGGAGGGTATTGGCGCTTCGGATTCTGGTGTGAGGCCCCCCCTGTCTGCTGCAGGGCCGCTCGCCGCTTCTGGTGCTGTCGCTCTGGGCGTCTCGGGAATGTCCTCCTGTGTTTCAGCACTTGCACTGTCTGCTGGAGTGACGACCTTGAACCATGATGAGTTCCTTGATACTTCTTCTCCCTCCTTATTGGCGGTCACCATGGTGCCCTTTGTGTGAGTGACCGTCCACGGTCCTGGTTCATAGAAAGTCTGAAACTTTCCCCCGGGTCGTCGATTCTTGATGATGACCCTGTCCCCTCGATATAGCTGCCTTGGGGTGGCCCTGCGGCGGCTGCTCGCCCGCATGTTGTTCCTGTGGCGGCGTCTTTGGGCGAGTTCCTGCATCTCATCCGGTTCCTTATCTTCCCGCCTTGGCCCCGGCGGCACAGGGAGGAGGTCCCTGCGTTGGCCTTGAAACATCAGCGACCACGGGCTTCTCAGCGTGGTGCAGTGGGGCGTTCCACGGTACTCCCTCAGGAATTCGTGCAGTCTCTGCTCGGGGTCAGCCTCTTCGACCACTGCGATTCTGAACATTTTGTTAAGTGTACGCATGAACCGCTCCACCTCCCCATTGGCTTGTGGCCACTGGGGAGTGATGCGCCGGTGGGTGATGCCTCGCGTCGCCATGAATGTGGCAAACTCCGCCCCTTGGAAGGGAGGGCCATTGTCGCTTTTAAGTTCACCGGGCAGGCCGAATAGGGAGAACATCTTTTCAAGGGCTGGCCCCACATGGGTAAAAGCCGTGGATGGCACTTTCTCTACAAGGGGGTATTTAGAATAAGAGTCTATGACCACCAGAGTGTGTCCCTCGCCGGGGAAACTCCCGAAATCCACACTGACCTTCTCCCAGGGAGCTGTGCAGGCTTCCTCCGTGATGATGGGGACTGGTCGCTCCGGATCACTGGTTAACTGACAGGACATGCAGTTCTTGACATATTCGTCCACGGTGCTTTCCAGTGCGGGGAACCACACCTTCTCGCGCATGCGCGCCTTCATCTTGGTGGCCCCTTGGTGGCCTCCGTGTGCCAGTTGTGTGGCCCGATGTCTGAGTTGCCTTGGTATCACAAGGCGCGTCCCCCTAAGTAGTGTGCCCTCCTCTGTGGCGCTGAGTTCATGGCGGATCTGCCAATACTTGGTGAGTGTTTCCTTGTCGGCCGCCGACCAGCTCGGGGGAGGCCGGAGGTAATCCGTCCAGGACCCCTCTTGCACCGCCTGGAGTGATCGCATGTAGGGGAGGTCTTCCGTGGCTGCCTCCTTGATTTCGTCTAGAGTCATACACTGGGGGCATGATGTGAGAGCCACCCACTGAACATAGCCATTACATTCCTCATCAGTGGCTGCCAGTTCTCGCGGCAGTGGGTGCCGTGACAAGTAGTCGGCTGGATTTTTGGCTCCGGGCCTGTAGATGACCTCCATGTCGTAGGTCTGGAGCTGGATCACCCATCTCTCGATTCGTGGCGGCGGATGGGGGGCAGTGCCTTTGAAGAGTGGCACCAAAGGTTGATGGTCTGTGACCATGACGAATGCTTGTCCGTGAAGGTAAAGGTGGAAGTGTCCACAGGCCCATTTGATGGCTAGCGCTTCGCGCTCGATCTGGGCATATCGGGCCTCAGTGGGCGTTAGGGCTTTGCTTGCGAATGCTAGGGCGGTCCATTTTCCCGGTTCATGTTCTTGTGTCAGGACTGCCCCAAGCCCTACGGGGCTGGCATCCACGATTACCTCAGTCCGCTTGGTCGGGTCGAAGTAGGAGAGGGTGGCATTCTCTAGAAGTGCTTCTTTTATGCTCCGGAAGGCTTCTTGTTCTTTGGGGCCCCAGGTCCAGGCGGCATCTGCCTTCGTCAACGCTCGGAGAGGCTCACTGCGTGTGGCTAGTCCTGGGATGAAACGGCCGCAGTATGTGGCCATTCCGAGGAAGCTCCTCACTTCTGTGGGCGATTGGGGTGCTGGGGCGTCTTTGATGGATTTCGACTTCCGCGGGTCAATCTGGACTCCCTCCTGGTTGAACACATAGCCAAAGAACTCGATCGAGGGCTGGAAAAATTGGCATTTCTCCTTGTGGAGTGTCGCTCCATGTGAGCTGAGTCTCTTCAACACATCCCGCAAGTGTTTGTAATGTTCGGAGGCCGTGGCTGAGTGTATGAGGATGTCGTCACTCACATTGATGACTCCTGGCAGTCCTGAGAGCAGTTCCCTGATGGTGTTTTGAAACACCTCGGCGGCCGAGGATATTCCGAAGTTGAGTCGCTTGTACCTCCGGAGGCCCAGGTGGGTGCTGAACGTGGTTATGAAACGGCACTCTTCAGCAAGTGGCAGTTGATGGTATCCTGCATTAAGGTCGATTTTGGAAAACCACTTCGAGCCATTCACGTCGGCTATGATGTCATCCATCGTCGGGGTCAGGTGTCTTTCCCGCTTGATTGCCGCGTTTGGTAGTCTCATATCTATGCATAGCCGGACCTCGCCCGGCTGCTTGGGTTTCTCGACGATGACCATGGGCGACACCCACGGGGTGGGCCCGGTTACCTTTTCGATGACTCCCAATTTCTCGAGTTTCACCAGTTCTTTCTCCACCAATGGTCGCAGGTGGAATGGAATTCTCCGATGGCGGAGAGCGGTGGGGGCGATGGTCTTGTCGATGTGCAACTTGATCGGTGCACACTTGATGCACCCCAGGCCTTTGAACAGCTCGGGGAAGCGTTCCAGAAGTTCTTCTACCTGGTGGTTCCGTATGTGGTTGGCAAAAGCAATGAGCTTTAGGTCTTCCGCCGTGTGACTGCTTATTAGGGTGTCGGCCTCTCGATCAATGATGTGGATCGTTGCGGTGACTTCCACGTCGTCAGCCCGTATGGGTGTGATTATTTTCCCTTTTAGGGGAAGTGGGGTGTCGGCGCCATACGCAAATATCTTGGTCTTGGAGTTTAAGACTTCCGGGCGAGGGCGCAGCTTGTTGAATTCTTGTAGGCCCATGACATTGACAGTGGCCCCTGTGTCTATGACGGCCTTCACTTCGCTCTCACCCACGTGGATCACACACGTTGGCTGCGGCCTTCGTCTGAGTTTTAGTTCCCTGGCGAACGAGACCACATACGCCTCCTCCTCGTCCTCCGAGTCTGATTCAACCTGTGATGTTGGTCGGAATTCGCCTGTCCTCCCTGGGGGTGATTCTGCTATAGATAGTTGGCGGACCGCTTTGGCTGTTGTCCATGATTTCTGTGAGTTTGGAGGTTTGTTCCTCCGACGGCAGACCGCTGCGAAATGATTTGGGATTCCGCAGTTCCCGCAGACTTGGCCTTGGGCAGGACAGTCTCTGGCCGCATGGGGTTCGTGTCCACAGTATCCGCACCGGCCCTGTGGTGCGTCTCGCCGGGCTCCTTTTCTTCCTGGGCCACGTGGTCGTGCCCGTACTGCGTCAGCCCGCTCACTCCTGGTCGTTTCCGGTTTGGCGGGAATCTTGTGCAGCGCTTGTTCCATGGCCGTGGCCCTGGCATCTGACAGTTCATGGGCTCTGGCCAAGACAAGGATGTCCTCGAGCGAGATCCCGGGCTTTCTTAGGATATGGCCCGTTAGCGTTTTGTCCCGACATCCTTGTATTAGTTGGCGCCTGATGGCCTTGGGTTGGTCTTCGTCCGTGGAACTGGCCAGTTCCCGGACCCGGGTGTGGAATTGGTCCATCGATTCACCTTCTCGTTGGCGGGCTTGTCCCAACTTAAAGACTTCGAAATCTACGTTCAGTTGTGGGTCAAAATGATTGTTCAATGCGGTGACCGCAGCAGCGTACGTGGTCACTCCCGCCGAATTGGGTAGGTGTTTGAAGAGTCGGAACACCTCGTCCCCCGCGTAGTGAAGGAGCAGCGATCGTTTCACCGCGTCGTCCGTTTCTCTGGTGACCACGAAGTAATTTTCAAGTCTCTCTAGCCACACCTTCCATCGGGGTGAAGCTGTGGATGGGTCACTCGCTTCGCTGAATGGCGGTAGCACTCCCGCAGCAGCATGCTGGAACGGGATGTTGAGGACTGGAGCCGCTGCCTCGTCCACCATGACGGTTGTGCTCAAAAGTTAGTGGGTCGACAACCTGTGGTGCTGCCTCGGCGTGATTCAGGCAACCTCGGGTCACTGGGGCGGACCCGCCAGAATGAGGGTACGTTGAGCTCCACGCGGTAGGCACCGCGGGTTGGTGTCGATGGTACCACCCGATGAGGGGAGCGAGGGTTGGTATCCCTCCACTCGTCGCCAATGTAGTGGGGGGGTGTGGGTATGCCTACGCGACCAGCATGGCCACGTGCGCAGGGGTGGAAGCGCGGAGCATCAGCCAGTAAACCACACACTCGTCTCATTCGGAAGTGACGTGCCCGAGCGCGCGTCCTTCTTTTATTGGACCCCGCAGGCCACGCCTGGCCTGCGGATGCGTGGATGCGTGCGTGCGTCTGCTAGAGTGCTAACCGCACTACAGTACACAGCCCAGTTCCTTCTCCATAGACTTGTAAGAAACTTTAAGGACATTGCCTTATCAACTGGTTCCGGCTTTATAAGTTTGTTGGCTTCAATATCTAAAGTTACATTTTCATTGATAACTGAATCGATAAATTATAAAAACAAATTGACATCTGTGTGCTGTCGCCAGAAAAAAAACAGACCGTGTGTGTGTATATATATATATATTTACATTTGTTTGAAGGCTCGATGCTCCCATTTGCTGTACTGCTGCTCTGCTTGCTGAAATGCATTGTAGCGCAATGGATTTTTTTATTTACAGTTCAAAGCGGCGTCCTCCATCTTGAATCCATAGACTAAAAAATATGTAATGGCACCCGCGTCATTCTGTAGGCTATATGGTGATAAATGCTCACACATCATCATAAATACACATGTCTATTGAAGAATGCAGGCACCAGTAGCATCATGATGAGTACGCACTCTGAATGCATCACAACACTTTTTGGGGAGGCAAATGCTGCACAGCATCATGAAAAAGTATTTCGCTTAACTTTTTGGCTTTGCCACTGCTGGTTATACTCTGTGTTCTATCCCTATTATAAATGGAACTTCTCAGTTGCATAACTGAGCGTGTATGTCCTCTTTCGACCTTGTCGTTGAGAGCTCTTGCCACTGAGTGAAGTGTCACGAGATGCTAAGATTATACTCAACTGAATATTTTATGTGTGCTTTTGTGCAATATGAAAAACTTCCTGTGATCATGGAAGATGTCTATAATTCTCGGTTCTGACAGTTTGCATTGTGCAAGGATTGCAGCTAGCTATGTTGCTCAACCTCATACATTGTTAGGATTCTGTAATACTCCCCTGTAAGAGCATCTTTTCAGGAAATGCTCTCTTGCCCTGGTCTGTTACTTCTCCCTCGTTCTCTTCGATCCTAGCAAGCCTCAACGATGGAGCATTTTTACTGGGAAAGAAGCTGTATTACCGTAAACAAATGCACAGCACAGCATTTGTTGCTGTTCCTAGTAGGGCTTCGAGGGGGTTCAAATTGTGCTCCTTAATCGTTTGTGCATTATAGAGTGTCCACTATTTGATAAATTCATGACTCCTGACCTACCAGATGGATATGAAGGCACCAACTCCATTTAAATTGAATAGGGGAAGGGGTTGGGAGTGGGGGCTGAAGCAGAGACACAGCGTTTGTTATTGGGTTGAGGAAAAGTACACTTGGATTGGGTGCAAAGTGAATGGCTACGAAGACGTGGTTGACAGTGTGAATGGGAGACCACACTTTGGCCAGAGGTGTGATTAGGAGTACATGATGGAGGTTGGAGACATGCAAGGCAATGGAGGGTGAATATTACTAGGAGTTTTGAGACCAGTCTGGAAGGAAATATAATTAGCTGGCTGAGAAAGATGGACCAGGGATTGGCCATTATTTCAGTAGGGACCAGAGATTTGAGAAAATAGTAGGCAGGACAGGAAAAGGTCATTGTATTGGAATGTGTGAGCTGAAAATATGGGCTTCTGAGAGATTTCCCCCATGTCAAAGCGGCTCACAACAATCCCCACTTCCTAGTTTGACAGAGGAAGAAATGACATTGCATCTCATTCATCAAAACCATTCACTAATCTGTTGAAGTTTTAAAAGATTGTTTTTTATGTCCATGTCATAGACATGGCCATTAAAAGAATGCGGCAAGGGAAGGCCAAATTATGCTGCAGGGTTGACTAAATTATGCAGCAAGAGAAGGGAAATTATGCAGTGTAATGCAGCACATTTTTTAATAGTAGTTCATAGTTTTGTAATTTTTACAGATGGTAACACTGTGCAAATATTTCATCAAACTACTACTAATTTAACTACTAAATGCAGCAGTAAGCAACTGAAAGATAGCCAGACAATCTTTGTGAAGAACCTTCCACTGTGCTGAAACACTTCGCCACGTTTTTAACTTTTGATCCGATTAAGGTAGTAACAGTTATATTTTGTTAAAGTTTTCAGATTATGCAGGATATGATGGAATATTTGGCAGATGCAGCAAAACCATAATTCTATGGAAAACGTCACAGCCATGGAATGACATTATTCTAGTGCTCAGTGTGCCCTTTTGCATTAACATACATTGGCTGCATGAGCAGATAGTGTTGTATCTTTGTCAAAACATAAAAAATCGCCCTGAAGTCAACATAGAATAATCATTGTCTCTTCTCTTGTATTTTATTTGTAACACACAAATGCAACTTCTGTTTAGTAATGATATTTTGAGTGTATACTCTAACCATGGATTCCTCACCTTTAGAATTTCCCTAGGTGCCTCACTCGAGCTAGACATCCTACAGTAATAGCTCCCTTGTGCCAACAGGTATGGCAGGCTGTGGGTGTAGTAGTTGTAGGTTTAAGATTTCCAGATCCAGTCTGGTGCCTGGGAAGGTTCTTAATGTGAGGAATCTGCAGTTAGGATTGTCCATCAGAATAAAAGTTTATCTTGTTGATTCTGGGTTCACTACAACTAGTTGCTCTTTTAAGCAATATTTGGCTTCAACTGCTGGGACAGACTATGTTGAAGAAAGAATGTATTTCGTATGTGGATGTAAATAGTGGGAAAGCCAGCGCTGTCACCAAGATTTGCATGTCCTGCTTTAAGTAAAGCAGGCTATAGGCCCAAGTGGTTTAATTATCCTGCAATTAATTTGCAAAGCATGGTATTTCAGTGCCTGATTGGTACTCTGTGCGATCAGTCATCTAAGTATACTATGAACGGGTATAATGTAGAGAGATACAGAATGAATGATAGATTTTAAGAATTGTATTGTATCTGTAAATTAACCAGTGAAGGAATTAATCTGAGCAAAGAGGAGACTGGATCCTTCTTGAGCTGTAGGAAATGTTTACACAGAAGACAATGTCTTGACTAAAGGGTCCAACCAGGATAGTGATGACATTGCCACAGAAATGCAGTGTCCCTATGAGTGCTATAAAGATTGCATTCATTGGTGATCGGGTGTACATAATTTGTGATACACTAGTAGAGCAATATTTGGTGGGACTATATTTACATGCTCCTCTGGTCTCTTGGGGGGGTTAGGACACCAGGAACATTGAGATACCAATGTGCTGCATTCCTGAATTCTCCAGTAACTGGCTAATGTTTTTTCCTGATGCTGGAGCAACCCTTAATTATTATTATTTTTTTTTTACCAAAGCACAGCCTGTTTTTAGGATTGTGTTCTCCAGTTTTTCGGCAGAACTGAAATTGTTGAGTCACATAGTGATACAATTGCAGTACTTCAGTGAGTATGGGAGTACAGTTGAGCAATTTATCTACTTATTCTGGTGAACGAAGCTTCTCTTCAAAGATTATGTATATGGTCTGTAAAGTCAAATCAAGAGATGGAGATGGCACTTTGCGTGCTTCGGACTAATGCTTTTAACAATGCAGATATCCTTTCTTATGTCTCGCCTGAGCCAGCGCATGCGCTGCAAGCCATTTATTTAGGGCTTTTAAAAGTGCTGCCACACGGCCTAGCGCTTGCGTTCACGCGCGCAGCCGCTAGCTTTCAGAGCCCTGGCTTTCCTTTATGGCTTTCCTTTATGGCTTTCCTTTATGGCTTTCCTTTATGGCTTTCCTTTATGGCTTTCCTTTATGGCTTTCCTTTGCCGCATGAACCACTCGCAGGCTCACCCTCTGCTCCCCCTCCCGCTACAGAGCGAGTCTCGCAGCCGCGCGTCTTGTTTTTTATTGAGTTTGTTGTCCGATGTGCATTCTGTACGTAGGCGTCCCTGGCCGCACCCGCCCTGCTTGTACTTCCTGCTAAACAAGTAACTGTAAAAGCATTCCCGTCCAGGAGGGTTCTTCTTCTCACACAGCCGCCGTATTCACTTCCTACGCCCTATCGTGTTCAGTCCATACCCTTGCTATTAAGTGATCCCATATTATGTAGAACACTTACAGTCCTTGCCAATGCTTGTTTTATTTTCTTGTAAAAACATAGTACCCTCCTCCACAGCTCAGTTCACCCTGCCATCTGTGTTATCAGTGGCGTGCCCCGAGCAGGCACAGAGGCTGCAGAGATTCACCCAGGATGGCCCGAGCCCTTTCCACCAGTAGCTTCCCGCAGACCCCCGAGAGCGACGAACCATGAAGCTGCAGCAGCCCTTGCTAATGACCTGCACCCTCCTGTTCCTCCAGGGTAAGGACTGGCCTTCCGTCTTCTTCTCATACAGCGGCCGTGTTGACTTCCTACGCCCTATCTTATTCAGTCCATACCCTTGCTATTTAGTGCCAGAGATGCTATTGTCAGCGAGTCTTCTTTCCAGGAGAGGAGACAGGAGCTGGCCGCGCGCTCTGAATTGAGCGGGCCACGCGCACGTGAACGCGCGCTCTATTGAGCAGGCTCACGTCATCTCGCTCTCACAGCGCTTTCAGTTTCGCGAGCTAAGGGACGTTCTCGCACCTCCCATAGTCACAGATGAGACTGCGCGTGGCCTCCTTGTCAGAGGACTTGTGTCCCCCTCTAGTCTCACGCTCTACCCCGAAAGCCTCCCCTCCGCAGCGCTCCTCCCCCCGGTGAGTGCGGCTCTGCCGGCAGGCGCTACCCATCTGGCGGCTCGACGGCTCGTCATCGCGTACCGGCTGACTTCCTGATGGAGGGAGGCCTTTGTCTGCTGACGCCTGCCTGCCTGAAAGGACACAAAAGAGGCCTGCCCCCCACTCAGATGGCACTCTGCCCGTGGGGAAGCAGCGCTCTGCCCACTTCAGGTGCACTTCAGTAGCCCCTGCAAAATACTAGATGCAAGCCGGGTACCGGGGCGCCAAGGAGCGCCTCCCGACACTGAATCCTGCCTTACTGGGGAAACTGTGTGCATGCGTGGGGGGCTTCATGGAAAACACATACTATGGTAAGAAGGCGTTGTGCCAAATATTCACACTTCTCGCTCCAGAGCGCATTTTAACAGTCATCCGGACCTCCACCAGTGCTGCCATTTAAACTGCTGCGGCTGCTTGCAATGCTTGTTTGTTGTGGTTTCCATGCTCTGGGACGCTGCGTGCCAGCTCGTCTGTGCTAACCTCTTCTTATTGCCGTTCATTGACTCCGCAGCATCGATTCACTATCAGGGCTTTCCTTGCTGTTCTGTTCCTGAGCCGCCTGTCCTGACACTTGCAGCATTGCAGCGCACAGGTGGGTGGCAGTGATCGTAGGGTGGACTGGTCTTGGGCGTTTTATAGATGCCACGCGTTAAAGACGGCATGGCGAGGCAGAACATGATTTAAAAAATACCTTCAATCGGGTTCACTCTCTATCTCTCTCTCTCTCTCGCGCGCAGCAGCCTGCAGCCCCTTGTCAATCCACACTGCCCTGGTAACCAGGTACTAATCAGCAGGGAAAATACGAGTTTTCAGGTTTGTGGCTGGTGCCTGCAGATTGCTAGTTTCTTCTTTGGATAGTATAAATGGATTGTTTTTCTTAAGCCTTGTTTTTACATGTGAGAGACGGAACAAAAAACAGACCCAAAGTCTCGGGATAGTGCCACAGGAGAAGGAAAATGAGACATTCTGTAATGTGGTTATGGCTGGTTTTATTTTGCATTGGGAAGTTTTTTCTTAACATCCGCTCAACAGTATTGCGCTTTTAACCCCTAATATGTACAATTTGAATGTTTCTCTTCCTCTCCCTCAAGCCCCCGTGTTACTTTGCCGTTTGTCCAGTAATATCTCCCATGTTGGTCTGATGTTCCCACCACCTTCCATAATGATGCTTCCGCTCCCTGTGTCTTAAAGACATGCTTTTGCTAGTTTTCTTTTTAGTTACAAATTCAACTCGGATTAGAACGTAAAAAGAAAAAAGCGCCTTTAACATATTCTAGGTACGCATGCGTGGTGTGGGCATCAAATGCTTTTGTGTGTTTAACTTTAGTCACCCGTGGTGGATGCTGTGCAACTTGTTATTGTTAGTCTTTCACAGACGCAGTTAACATGTTAGACATTCAGAAATGGGGTGCACATTCATGGGATAGACTTGTCACAGACGGAGCTGCACATTTAAGATGAGTGCATGTTCATGGTGAAAAACTTTCACAGATGGTGCTGCACGAGTGCACATTCAAGGTGAGAGACTTACACTAATGGTGCTACACATAAGTGCACATTCATGGTGATAGACGTTTTCAGACGGAGCTGCACATTTAAGGTGAGTGTATGTTCATGGTGATAAACTTTCACAGATGGTGTTGCACGATATTTGAGCTATTGGCGTTTGCAACAAGCGTCCCCGGAAGCTTGTTTCCTTTCCAGTAAAAGAATTGGCTTGGTAGTTTGGTCTGCACTGGGCCAGGGACAGACTAATTTGCATGTAGCCAGGTTCTGAGCTGGGATGGTGCAGTGAGCTAAAAAACGGTGATGGATTAAGCCCTGATCTATTGACTGGGTACGAGTATTCTGCTTAATTCAGATGCTCTGTCCATCACCACCCCACTTTTCTGAATCGTTTTGTCCACCACAAGCGTGGAAGGGTATGCTCAGATGTGAGTCCCTTGTTCACTGCACCATCAGGATTCAAGTAAGCCGGGCCGAAGACTGCTGTAATGCCAGAAACCGGTCCCCGGAAGTTTGTTTCCTTTCCAGTAAAAGAATTGGCTTGGTAGTTTGGTCTGCCCTGTTCCCATGATGCACTGGGCCAGGGACAGACTAATTTGCATGTAGCCAGGTTATGAGCTGGGATGGTGCAGTGAGCTAAAAACGGTGATGGATTAAGCCCTGATCTATTGACTGGGTACGAGTATTCTGCTTAATTCAGATGCTCTGTCCATCACCACCCCCCCTTTTCTGAATCGTATATCTTTGAGTAGCTCCATGGTGATGGAACTCTGTTTAGATTGTTGGCTTAGTGTGAGTCAGTTCACCTGATACAGCCTCTGGATGGATTAGACTTTTAGCCTTGGAATAAACTTACCTGACCTTCAACCCTGAAAATTCTTTTGGTGTTTATTTACTTAATTTTACAAAGACACAAACATATCCTTTGATAATGTTCCAGCTGAATAGCACCCTTTGCCTCGGTTTCAATGTGATGCCAAGGTGTAATCTCCCAGCTAGGCCTGCTACGAAGAGACCTGCAGTTTACTGCCAGGTCGTATGGCTGTCCTTCACCTTTTAACAAATTGCCACCATATACCAGTTTTAATAATACTCCCTTTAGGTCTGTTAAATCTTTTAGACTGTTAATGGTGAATTAAAATGCTATTCACTGACAGTCCTCCTCTTTCTTTGCCTTCTGCTATACGGGACAATGTAAATTCTGGGTAGATATGTTTTAGTACCCATCCCACAAAACTCCAACTCTGTCAGCTCCAAATGAGAAGATACACTTGTAAGATGTTACAAGGCAGCTCCAATACTAAACTATTGGAAAGCGGGGCCTTGCTTTAGTGTAAACACAATTTAGCAGTTTTTCATTGCCAGATCGACATGGCAGTTTAAAACTGGTTGCACAGGTTCTGCAGTGGTGGCCTGAGAGAGGTTTGCAGGGTTACTCATGTGGGTGGCACAATCAGTGCTGCAGGAACACTAATAGTATATGATTTACAGGCCCTGGATACACCGGACGGACTGTAGTAGGGACTTACTAGTAAATCAAATTATGGAGATACCAAATACCTTCACATTTTTGATATAGAGCATGTGCACTTTATTACTAGTCCGCAGTGGTAAAGTGCCCAGAGTCCTTACGCCAACAAAAACGAAATGCAGCAACCAGTCAAAAACTGGCGTCTGTGGCAAAAAGACAGGATAAACCACAACAAAAGATGCCAGGTCTAACACAGCCCATTATACTCATTGCTGTAGACGATGTAACTGGTAAGTGACACCAGGAAGTTGTGATTGAATGGTGGGTGGGGCACATGGTTGTGCAGGGGCCCCCACATTTGGATGGAGGTTTGAAGATAGCCCCACAAACTGGGAGATGAGTTTTAATAATCAGCCACCTTGCAATTGTTGTGAGAGAGGCACTCACTCAGCTGCTGTCCGGGATACATATGCATATCAGTTTTGCCCTACAGTTCTTTAAAACAGCAAACAGCAGAAGGGCGCACACGATGCAGAGATTCAGGATAAAGACAACATAACTGATAACTATATGCAACTCAAAGTTCCAGAAAAATGCTTCTCTGTTGTTGCCAGAGGCTAAATGGTATATGATTTTATCGGGGACTGTTTCATACCTTCATCCTTTCTTCTGTAGGTGGGCTATACTGTCTGAGATGGGAGTTTAAACCATGTAATTTACAACACCATGAAAACGCACTCAAGCTTGTACCTATATTGAGTCGATGAACTATTTACTTTTAAAAGATCCTCAGAATTGCTGTACACTGTATATAAGCCAACAACTAGTTGCCAGCCAACATGAGTGAAGAAGTTGTATCTAAATGATATTCTCATGTTCAAGTATTCATTCATTCGGGATAGATCAAACCAAACGTAAATTTTCAAAAGTTCTATTCATCAGCAGTGTTCACTTCTTGGGAATCACTGTACCTGTCACTCAAGCCTACACGTGTTTCATCACATCCAAGCACGGAGACCGACGCCTAACGAGGTGTAAATACGGGCTGAACACTGCCTGTGCTCTACTAAAATTGTTCGTGTAAAACCGATACTCCATACAACCAATTTGTCTTCCGGCAACCGGACCGACCAACTGGTGCCGCGATCTTGAAAATTAACAACCACCCGATAAGGACCGGGTTGGAATTATCACCAGTTCCCCGCCCTGAAGAGTCACAGCCACATGCTGTGATGAAACACTTGTAGGCTTGAGTGACAGGTACAGTGATTCCCAAGAGGTGAACACTGCTGATGAATAAAACTTTTGAAAATTTACGTTTGGTTTGATCTATCCCGAATGAATGAATACTTGAACATGAGAATATCATTTAGATACATATAGTGTGCTGATCCCTGCCCAATCAGAATAAGAGGGAGGTTTTTGTACCTCTTTTCTTTACAGAGGTTAAGGTTTTCCTCTGGCCAAGAAGCACCTACCTTGATACCACGACAAACTAATACTTTACCGTGAGAAGTTGAGCGCCAACATTTCTGAACACTTAAAAAACCTACTCATAGACGATTCAAAAATGAGTGAAGAAGTTCCTTAAGAACCTGGTTTGCATACTTGCTTTGTTATAAGAAGAGTTACTCTGGGGTATTGGCAACAGATGCTGCAATTCAGGTCCAGAATTCCACCTCAGGATGGTGTGTTGTGGATGGAGACCTCTTCTTTAGCATATCCACGCCTTATCCTGTGTCATGTCTTGAAAGCCCGGCATCGGTTTTGACATTTACAATTGTTTTGTTATTGCCCTCCTCATGCTTTGCGGTTAGTTTCTTAATTACCTTATCTTCATTCTATCCAGTTTTTTTTCTGTCTTATGCTGAAAGTAATTTACCAATGACAATTCTAGAGTTTTCAAATATGTTTTGTCTTCATACCTGCTGAAACTGGTTGCATATCTTTTTGACTAAATTTGAGAACCTATATGGTAGCAGCGGGTATTTGAAATTAAAAGTAAGGCACATGCATTGTCCAGTGCTGGACACTTGAAGGAAGAGGTAGAATTTGAACAAAAGGATAGTCTAGACCATCTATGTTGTTGTCTCCCTTGTTGGCATAACTCCTATGTCCCTCAAGAACACACTGTTTTTGTAGACCCACCAACCATGCCGAAAGACCAGGAATGAGTTCTCAAGATTATCATATCATCATTGGGGTACCATGCACACACATGATCAAGAGCCGGGAGCATGTGAAGTAGACATGAGATAGTACCTTGATGCAGTTTACAAAACAGGAAGAAGCTTGTGTGTGCATGCATCTGGGGTTACAGTCAGAACATCATGGGATCAAGGGGATTAGGACCTGTGAAGAATACCTAGGACCGTGTTTCTTCCAACACAGGCGGGTTATTGTGGTGCCATAAAGCTTAGTTTGAAAATGAAATAGCATGGGGGCAAATTCGCCTGGGACTCCTTCAAAATATCGACGGGCAAGACGCCTTGGAAGGCCGGTAGCTAAGAGACTTGTGAGGCACGTGCTTAAGAATGGAGATCAATGGGTCATACGTCTTGGGAAACTTCCCCGTTTGGGCGGAGGAGCGTACCCCACCACCTCCCTCTCACTTGCTACAGGAGCAGCAAAAGTGAAAAATAAAAGAATGAAATGATTTTATTACCATTTATTTATTTCCTCTGCCAGCTTGAGCTGAGTGTGAGGGCAGATTGGGGCAATTGCTGCTGATTTGCAGGAGGGGGGTGTGGTGGTTGGCTACACTAGTTTAAAGTGCGCATGTCACTTAGTCTGACTGTCTTGCGATGGTCAGCCTGACATGCACACTTTAAACCTCTCCAACACAAGCCGTCTTAGACAGCCGGGCGAGAGGAGGCTCAGACCCCAGTGTCTGAAAGCGCTCCGAGCTAGCCACCCAACCAGTCCAGGTGCTTCTTTAATGCTTATTCACAGCATGAGAGCAGCGTCTGAATTGGTTAGGGAAGTTGGCTCTGGTGCCCTGCTCTGGGATGACTGGAGAAGAAACCCAGGACCGGGGGGATGCGCAATATTAAATATGTAAGTGAATATTTCATTTTTCTTTTTAAATATTTAGTCAATATAAACAGTAACTAAATCACTGGCATGCATTACATGAACGTTTTAAAGTTAAACATGTTAACTTTAAAATGTCAATGTAATGCATGTCAGTGATTCAGTTACTGTTTACTGCATGCACGCGTTTTAATTTTGCGTGAGTCGGCATCTTTTTGACCCACAGGAAGACACTCGCACTGACTTTTACCTCCACTCCAGAGCTCTGTCGCGGCTCATCATAAACACGGTTTATAATGAACCATGAGTAAGAGCTTGGCACTGAGCCTAAAGGCATTGCTGGTGTCTCTCAGTGCCAGTAGTTTTGCTGTGCCTCACCATTTTTAATTTGTCAAAACTGGCAGTTGCTTTAATTGAGCTATAATACACGAGGGTGCATAAAAGCAAATCACTACTATTGGCCTTATATTTTGTGATGCATAAAGGAGATTATGTACACTACACATTTTTGATGCTATAAAGGTACCCTGGAGACTAGTAGGTTTGCCCCTGTGATAGGTTTTTTGAGAATAAATTAATTGTGAAAACATTAATTTGTGTAGTGGGCGAAGAGAAATTTTGTGGAGACATAGATTTTGTTTTTCTTATCTTTCGCTTTTGAAAAAAAAAGTGGGTGGGGAAGTATTCCTGCTTCCACTCTACGATTGCCTCCTCCTTGACCCTATCACTGTCCCTCATTTGCCCAAGTGGGTTTTTGATTGAAGATGACGTGAAAGCGCAACGTTAAGGAGGACGAGTAGGACGTGAATATTGGGAGGAGGACTTTCTATAAAGGCAAGTGGAAAATGGAGTTGGACTGCTCGGTGTCTGTGGGTATTCTGTGATGGTTTAGCAGGATGTAAGTTACAAAATAAAGTAGGTTTTCAGTTGTTGCAAAGAATAGTGTGGTGGTGGAGGTGTTTTCACGAAGGCTGCTGTGTATTTCAGCCTTTGTTTTGAACATTTTTCAGCTTGCATATAACTTGAGCATTAGTCACGTTATTTGCAGTGGACGACGTTGTTGGGGTGAAATTAGGTGTATTTTTTGAATGTTGTACAAGGTAGAGGATGTCGTCCAGCAGATAAAAGTAGTATATTTCATTTTGCTTTCTAAAGAAGCCACAAGATTGTGGCAAAGATAATTGTGCTGTCAAATAAAGGAGCTGTATTGTGAGGTGCACGTGTAGAGCGAGAACTAAAGCATTGCTGTCTTGCCAGTGTTCATCATTAAGCATGTTGTCCTCTGATGTCAGGTTGTAGGCAAGACTGACTGTGATGCACACTGAGTGATAAAAAAAAAAAAAAAGATTATTTTGGGTACAACACCAAAGAGAAACATTGTCTGCGAGGTATTGTGTAGAAGTGTTTGCACGGAGCTCAAGGAGTAGTATCCCAAAGAAGGTTTGATCAGTGAGATAGGAAGAGTTTGAGGCCATCATTTTTGAAGTTAGTTCCATATTCAATAAAGATTTGAAAGGTACAACAGATACTTTTTAGACCCGTATAAGGGAAATAATCTCTTGTCTGATTTGCCTCAAAGTACTTTGGTAGCACAGCAGGTCCCCGAAGCACATCACTCCCTTGCCTAGGCTAAGTTGCCTGACAGTCCCAGGGTGCACTGCACATTTGTCTCAAGGCCACTTGCTTAAATGGGTCACTTCCTTTGCTGCATCCACAAATGGATCGGCATCATCAGTAAATGGGTCATCTAACTTATTGCCTTGAGCAGGTGCCACTTCTCCAACCGTGATAAATTATTCCATCCCCTACCAAACTAGAACGGGCCGGTCACGAGAACAAGACCGATTAGACGATCGTTCCTCTGTTTTACTATCATTGGTTATCCTCCTAGCCGCCACTGCTATATACCATGGGTAGATCCGCAGCCTCACCATCAGGTGGCAATACTAAACCACCACAGGAAAATCCTTCACCCTGCTGACTGTCGAAGGCAAATAACTCGCCTGATTGGCCCCTTGAGTTAACTGGTCGACAGCCTCACCACTATTGTTGTCTACTGTTTTATTATATCTGCAGCCCATTTTTGGGAGCAGCACCAGACTATTTGAATGTATATTATGTAAACCTACAGTCTCCTACAATTTGCCAATGGTTTATTCCAGCTCCTTGTCTTCTTAGTGCTGTGAGCAGTAGCTCTGCCATGCTGCTTCTGTTAGTTGTCTGGCCTCGCAATGCGGAGGATGGAAGCTGCAGCAGAGACGAAGAAGCAAGGAGGAAAAGTCTTGAGTGGCTATTATCCAGAGACCAATTAACTTGTTCTGCGCTTTTCAGCTCCTTCTTGTAACTGTAGCAACTAGAGCCTGTTGAGCCGACAGTGGATGAAACGGTAACACCGCCCTTTAGGTTCAGCCTGATGCCTTTGATAACATCATGTGTGTTTTGTAAACTGTTCATGTTCAGCGATACCAAGTCCTCTGTTTGCTCTCCATTTTAGGCAGAATTGGGTTTTCAATTTTCTTTTTGGTGAGGGTGCTGACGGGTGCTATAGAGGCATTAAATATATATTCTTCCCTTCTGAAGACAAGCTCAAAATTGAAAGATTTTAACTTATTTAGATCTTTAACATTTTCGGTTTTTATCTGTAATCTGGGATCTCTTCCCTTAATTGGCGAAGAAATGCAGGTTCATACTTTGGCATTTCCTCTCTATAAAGACACTACGTATTTCTTAGATGTCGTGTTGCCTGTACTTTGAAGGAAGTGAAGGAAATGTCCCTAGCTACCCTCCAGAAAGCCTAATTTTGATTAGATTTCCTATCCCACACGAAGCCACAGCAGACACTCGAGAGAAAGTGGCACAGATCAGGATTTGAAAGTGACCGGCGAAGGTCCGGCAGGGTCCTTATCTAGGAGGGAAGCTCGGCTTGTCGTTCAACAACTTGGCCATATCCCACCACAAATTAGAGTCTGAGCATCCTCCGGGAGAGGAGGGGGATGAAATTATGAAGTTGTCTTCTGTAGGCAGGCTCTATTCTTCATCTAGCAACCATAATTTGTATTAACATTAAAGTTAACGAATGGGCGTGAGTAACCAGAACCACAAGTGTACCATTGGTGTTCTTGGGAGTATTTACTGTGTGCACAGTCTGATAATGGTGAGCATTATTGCTAAAAATAATTTTTCCGATGTACTTGAACATGCCCAACACACGGAAAGTAAGGTGCTTGAAGAGACAGCTAGGGGTTTAGAGCAGTAGCTGTCTGATAAAATAAAACTAAAATCATTGGCAATGTAGTGCTACCGTGCACAACAGCAGGTATTTCAGTTGTAATTAGAAGAGTGGTTCTTCCTTAAACTCCTAATGCTATCCGTAAGTGCAGCTGCATCCCATGATAAGCGGCATGAAGAGACAATCAACAGCCATCACACTATGAACCTTTCCTCTTTTAAAAATGTAATAAATAGATGGAGACCGATTGTGTTCTATCTCTGTGTGTACAAACCAATAAAGCACTTTAATTAGGAGTCATAGCCTACTTAATGTATAGATTGAAACGAACGTAGGGGATTTTGAGCTTCGGTTATCAAAAATCAATGAAAGCTTCCTACATGTCATGAACACAAGTGTACACAAAAAGAAAGCACTACAGTGGTGCCTTGCATTTAAAGATGAAACAGGAGTTTATAGATCTACGTGGCTTAGGCTACAAGTAAGATAACCTGGCGGGTAGCAGTTTGCTTCCCATGTGATCACTCGATCCATGTAAAAACTTATATTTTCATGTTTTTGTCAGTGGCATTGAAGTAACTTGTTGCTTTGTTTCTACATCTTTTAACACTTATCTCTGTTGCACACCTTTTCCCCATTCCCTACCTTGGCATCACTTGTTTTTTTTGTCTGTACCTTTTACACATCGCAACCAGTTTTTTGTTGTTGTACTCGGAATTGCGTCAAAAGTACATAATAGCAAACATTTGCTCTCTGTATTCTGGTTGTCATTTTCTCATTCACCTTACTGGGAACGAACATTTTTCTGATAAAAACACCAGAAACGTCTTCTCTTCTTGAATCAAAATCTGGACATGATGGAAGAGCTTCCATCACGTGCTGGGTTTGGTTTCCTCGTTTGGGTGTGGCAAGCAGGGCACACAGTGCACAGCCTAGCAAAAAAGCAACCCGTCCTAATGACGTGTCCAACTTTCACTGTATGGTAGGGTCCCATAACTCTGGCTCCCGGAGCACCCATCAACGCTGGAGAGCCAGCCTTGGAAAGGGCACAGTGACCCCGTTCCAGATTTCTCTCCCGCTAGTGGATCCCTGCCTGGGCATTCCCTGACCATGCGCTCCCCAAGCAGTGATCCACTCCACTCTGGGGGAGTAGTCGCCTGGGACAGGGGCCTGTGCTTCGCTGCACTACCAGACACAACAGTCTTCCTGTCGCTCGGGCGCTAGGCCCAGCCACACACGTGGGGTACTGTTTTAGTGGGAGAAGTGTGGGAATGCTGTGTGGTATGGATTTTTCAGATCCCTGCAGATTCTGAAACACCCCCTAACAGAAACGTTTGAAATAGGTGTGATTTTAGCCAAAGTTGAAGGTTTGCAGGGCATTCTGGATAAGCAGATGAAATGGGATCCAGGCAGGTCACACTGCCCGGACTCAGCTGGGTGTCTAGTTTTCAGAAATGTCTTTGTTTGGAATGTTTTCCTGGGTGGTAGACAAGCCCCAGAGAGTCTGAGAACAATGAATAATGGACAGTAGAACATTTGTTACTACCAATTATACTTCTTTTTATTTTTGGCTTTCAAATGTAAGCCATTGTGTAATAAAGCAAAATGTTTCAAATGCCCTCGTTCATGTGATAATATGGGTAACCCTACATTCGGAGGTGTACAAATACCCACCATTCCTAAAATCAGTATTGTGTGCACATTTAATGAGTACATAGGTTTCCTTTATACCCATTTTTAATTCCTTGGATTTTACCATATGAATTGGCTGATGGTCGGTACACAATGAAAAACAATAAGAGACATTGATCAATAAACAACTCTCGGGATATTTGAAGCAGAATAATCTACTTGATCCCTCCCAGTCGGGCTTCCGGGCAGGTCCTAGCACCGAAGCTGCCTTGTCAGAAGTAAGCAATACAATAAGGTTGTCATTGGATAAGGAGATCCCTACAATGTTAGTACTTCTTGACCTGTCTGCGACCTTCAACACCATCTCTCATAGAATCCTTTTGGATAGGCTATGAGAGATTGGTGTCTGAGAAATGGCCTTAACCTGGCTACAAAGCTTTCTGACCGACCGAACAAAATGTGTCCAATTGGATACATTTGTGTCACAGACCATTTCAGTGAACAAGGGGGCCGCTTAGGGGTCCATCTTAATTCCTGCCTTGTTCAACATCTATGTGGCCCCTCTGATACCATTATTAGATCTTGCGGTTTTGGGACGATCTTGTATGCGGACGACACCCAGGTGATAGTCCTCATTGAGACGGATCCCTTGGTAACCAGAGCAAAGTCTGTATGTTGAAAATAGCCACTTGGATGAGTAAGAACTTTATTCAGCTCAACTCCAACAAAACAGAGATCCTCTTGTTTGGGAAAGCTGAGGAATTGTGGCCTGCTGTCTTGTGGCCTATAAGAACTCGGGGAAACACCTAGCCCAAAAAAGCAGGCAAGGAGCATGGTCATTATAAGCTCAACTCCAACAAAATAGAGATCCTCTTGTTTGGGAAACCTGAGGAATTGTGGTCTGCTGTCTTGTGGCCTATAAAACTCGGGGAAACACCTAGCCCAAAAAAGCAGGCAAGGAGCATGGGCATTATAATAGATGACAAACTCTTCATGGAGGAGCATGTGAAGACTGTCTCAGGCACATTCTTCGGTTTAATGCGGATGTTGAGGAAGATCTTTCCGTGGATTCCCCTTGCGGCCAGAAAGACCCTAATACGTGCGCTTCTCGTCAGTAGACTAAATTACGGAAATTCATTATTAGTAAGAATTAGGGAAGATCTATCCTCAAGGTTGCAAGTAGTTCAAAATACTGCAGCGGGTCTGGCTCTCAAAAAACCGGTACGCACCTTGTCACTACCTCTGTTGCGACAACTGCACTGGCTTCCCATCAGTAAGAGAGCAGTCATTAAGCTCTTGTGTATAGTGTTTAAAGTACTTCAAGGGACTGGCCCTGCGTACCTAATGGAGAAGCTAATACCCTACGTCCCCGTGCACCAACTGAGATCGAGTAATCGGAAACTACTCTGCACCCGGAAAATCTTTAAAACTAAAATGGGTGGTCATGCGTTCTTTCACTTAGCCCCCTTCCACTGGAACAGACTCCCAGATGAGATACGAGCCTGTTCAAACCTATCGCAGTTTAAGAAACAGCTTAAAACCAGGATACTCTAACTATCACTTGCAATCTACAGTGTGCCACCAAGGTGCCGAGAGATCCCCTTGGGGATGATTTGTCGCGCCCTACAAGTCTTAATAATAATAATGATAATATTAATAATAAATAAGCTGCGAGCTGCAGCTTATAATTATTTTTCATTGTGTACCCACCATCAGTTGGCTGTGGTTTCATCTTTTTGTAAAACCAAAAAACATTTAAATCTCTGTATTGCGATCAGAAGGGCTTGACTGCATCGAGGCAATAAATTACTGATGAAAATGTTAACACAGATTGCTATTTTCTTGCTACTTATTTTCATTATTTTTTTATTTCAACTATTATTTTAATTTGGATAACCATGAGTAATCTACATAAATGACCCCTTGCTGAATTCAAAATCTTGTCTAGTTTCCTGAACATTATAGCTTTCCAGGTTCTCCCACAGATTTTTCACCTGTTTCTATCACAAACTGCTAGTAGGTTGAAACTGCAAAAAGAAAAGGAACATAGTCTGCCAGTTTAAAAAAAACAATTCAATTATGGTTAATAAAAGGTTTTCTTTTTTCAAGTCTGCTCGATCCTGAAAGCTTGGAAGATGATGATTTGGCGCAACAAACCTTTTGTTGATTCCCTTTTCTGGGAAAAAACGAGCTCTTGCAAAGCACTTTTTCCCTCATTATTCCAACACAACAACATTGTGCTATATTTTTGCTATTTTCTCTGTTGGCTTCAGGGGAATCCACCAACCCTGGATACCTGTAGAGCCCCAAAGATTGGGTGGGGAAAGAAATGACACCTAGCCTGGATAATTTTTGTAGAGAAAAGTTATGAAGGACTTACTGCGAACAAACATCAAAACAGGGCTCATCCCTGTGGGTAGAAACGCCTCAGCAGCTGATGATTTTAAAAACAGGTGGGGATTTAGTCCGGGATTTGCTGGACAGGCCCACCATAAATGCTGTTTAGCGGTTTCAACATGATAAAATACATACAAAACTACAAGTTGATGTTTTTTTGGAGTGTGTGTGATAATTGAGTTCTCACAAGGCAATTAAATCAGCGTTCTAGACCACCATGCATTGCAATCCAGTGAGCGATTAGGAGGCAATTGGCCATATTTAGCAAATCAAGGTTGCTTCCCCCTGTTAAAAGGTTCAAAGTTTCAGCCAACAGAACCTCTATCTTTCTGTTTCTAACCCCCATTCATTCACTTTGGTGGGGCAGTTCATTCTTAGAAACCAACATCTTCAAGAGAAACACCAGAGTATGTCCCAGAATAATTAGTGTCTGCTCTGATCATCCATTTGTAGACCATGCCTGATGATGATCTGTTTTGTTGAAGCACCATTAGTCTCTGGAAATTTAGGTGGAACCCTTTCTTTCCCCTTGCTCAAAGTTTGAAGCATGCAGATTTCTCTCCATTTCAGTGAGAACCTGGAGCGCTGCATAATCTCATTTTCTCAGATGACATGCATCATTCTGGAATGGTCATTTTCCACCTCTGTGGGGGACCTGATCATTTGGTTGAAAGTTACTAGTGGAATTAACTTTAAGTGCCAATTGCTAAGCAGGTGTCTTTCGAGTATGTGACTAGACTAAAACTTAGGCTTGTAGATCGACCACAGTCTGTTTTAGAACCATGAAGCCAGACCGTTCCTAGAGTAAAAAAAAATCACATGGAGGACATCGTAGGACAGTGGTTACAAACACTCTCTTCAGAGAATCGTCTGGTAAAAAACTTCAACCACATTGAATGTCATCCAAAATATTGGCTGCTTCAGATCGTCTTTCTTTTTTTGTTTTGTCCTTGGATTCCTTAATTGAAGGTATTTTGTTACTACTATGTATTTTTGAGTATTACTTGCCAACTCTCTGAAGTCCCCTTTAAGTTTCAGTTTAGCTCATTGTTAATCACTGGAATACAATTTCAGAGGGATTGTCTCTACCTTGTGACCAAGACCAAAGAGCTGTTCTAACTCACTATTCGACTGGAGGACAGTAAAGTCAATTTTAATGCTGGCTACATTTGAAGCTCACTCTGATGGGTATGCTGCTTTTGCACCATTTTGTCTTTTGCTGATGTTCGCAATTTTGATGGGGAGGTTCTGCTACCATTCTCTCTATGTAGCCAAATCTCAGTCTGTGACTGCCGGTTCTCTGTGGCTGCCAAAATCTCCGGTGCCACTTCCCCTAAAAGTCTGGTATCTAATTGGTCCTTGCATGTCTTTTGAATGATGTTAAAAAGTTACCCTTTCCCTGTGTCCATCCATGTTCCTCTGCTTTTTAGTTTGCCTTTTTATTAGTGCTTAATTTGAGCCTGTGGTTTTCGGTGCTCGGCACTGGCACGTAATTGTCAACATCTGCATTTATGACAGTCTACCACATGGTGGCGCTGTTAGTCAAATTTAGAAATGAACACAGCAACAGTTGTTCTTAATTCAAATACATAAAAAAAATACCACCCAAGCCATTCCAATAGCTTTGGAGGCCTGAAATAGCCTGAATTGTTACTCTTGTGTGAGCGTGATGATTAATAGCTAGGTTGGTTCTGCCATTGGCAGTGCTGGCAGGAGCAATGGGTGGTGCCAGTAGTAGTGGCCGCCTGACGAGGGCCCTGCTACTTATTTTTTTTTTATTCAGCACAGGCCATTCTTATTTTACCCTGAAATAACTTCCTCCTTGACATCCTTCTCATAGAATGCATCATGAGACTAATTGTCTGATGTTTCAAATGGAAAATTAAATGTGAGTGCAACAATTTTCTCTTGCGCCATCATTGATAGAGAATAATTGATAACTTCTCTAAAGTCTGTGACCTATTTAGATGCTGAAGGTTACTAGTTGAATACGGATTGGCACGTGGAGTATCTGGAATAGATGTTGCATTAATACCAATGACCAAGACTTCATTTTTCCACTGTCTGACCTCCCCTCTTCATGGTCAATTCGCCTGCAGAATGCTTCAAATTATTTTACATGGTTTGGCCAATTATAGATCCATAGGGTGCTTTTATTTTCTGAAGGGTATTGAGGCTGAGATTGTGGACTTTGGACAAATGCCTTATTAATGTGTGCAACATAGATTATGTCTCATTAAATGGACACAGTGTGATTGATGGAGATGTCTCCTTACAAGAAGCTCCAGCTTCCAATGGCAGCATCAAAACAGTGTCTCTATTTGTGTGGGAGAACAGAGCACCTGCTTACATGAAAACACTTCACTGTGAATTATAGGAGAAGCCCCCATACCATATAAATTTGAAGCTGGTTTGTAGGATGCTGACTTGCTGTGGTAGCATCAGACCCTGGGATTGCAGATTAGTGCAGGAGGATTTATTAGTATGAGCAAAGGGTGGTCATTTGGTTTCTCACCTTGCCGTTTTGTGGGGTCCTCAGCCAATGATTTACAAAGCATTGTTACATCATGTGAGAAGATTTGGTACTGTTTGCCATTGTGATGTCTGGTTGTAGGAATTTGGCCATATCTCAATTCTTGCATGGAACTGCAGGTGATGAAGAAACTTGCCCTTGAGATACCTTATTGTATGTTAAGTGACCAAGCCTTATTCCTATTGGCGAAGGAAGTTTCAGTCCTCTGAATCGTCTACCCTAACGGTTTAGAACCACAATTCACTTTTTAGGAAGACATTTTTTACGATCCACTTAGCTCTAATGGACTTAATGAAAGGCAATTTTTTAGTGCAACTAAAGCATTGTGTGGTAGTGCACTGTCATTTATAGACATCACATTTCCCATTGAAATGGCCACAAAGTTTGCACGGACATACAGTTTTACTCATTAAACTGTATTGCACACAAATGATAGAGTGCAGAAATCTGGTTTCTGTGACTCTTTTGTGCACCACCAAGTAAAGTGTCCTAATTTGTTTTGATCGTATTTCCAGCACACATCAGAATTACAAAAAATATGCTTGCTAACCAGGCCTCGAATAATCCTAAATATTTCACTAGACCTGCAGGGCTAGTGACTTGCATCTACTCAACCTAATTATAATGCTCTTGATCCCTAAACTGGTTTCAAATTATGTGATCCTGGGCAAATATTTGACTTCACTGAGCTGCCATTTTTTTCTTTATCACTTATAAGAGCGCTTTCAAATATGCGAGTTCAACATGTCTCTTGTACCCAAAACACTTTTGTTGGATTTAATAGACTAAACTTTTGCTTCACATAATAAACATCCAACCGCATATAGCATACCCATGACCACTGACTTGCCTCTTATTTATTTATTTATGTATTTATTTATAAAGTTTTAGTTCATTAACGGCATTATCATCAGGGCGGGAGCAGTTATGTTTCTCAAATCATGTTTAAAGACTATCACTTTCAATGAATACATACCTAAAGCATGAAGTGGTAGCATACTGAGCAGATTTTCCATTGAAACGGCCACAACATCTCCCACTGACATGCTACCTACTGATAAAACTGTATAGTGTCCGGTGTTTAGAATTCAATTTTCTGCAAATATTTGTCATTTCCACATCACAAAGTATAGTGTTCTGATTTGTTTTGATCCTGTTTAAATCTTTGTTTGCATCACACTTCTAAATTACAAAAAAATGTGTTTTTGTAATTTTTGCTATATTTTGAAATATTTGTACTATTAATTTACAAGCTGTTTAAATGTAATATGCTGGAAAAAGCTGACATCCTACAGCCTTTACTTTCACACCATTGTCAGTTTGATCACTTGGGAAAAAAAACTACAACTGTAATAAGAGAGAAAATTAAACCACATTTTACAAGATAAGATAATTATGAATTGGTGAAAGACAAACTGACATTTGGCCTGTGTCCTTGAACAGACAGCACATTTGTCAAGATAAAAACATGACTAAAAGGAGTCTTTAGTGTTCATTCATTTTCTGATCCTTTCCTGTTTAAGTTCACTTGCCAGAATGGACGAAATTGCTCGACCGTGGCGAGTAGATTTTCAGCGCCTGCTATCTGCTGAACACGTACAGTTAATTTACAAGTATTTACATTTTTTTGTGTGTTGCAAAGAATATGAGATCCTACAGCCTTTCCTTTGTCACATAATGCACTTGAGAAACACCTCCCACTTCGCAATCGGAGAAGGAAAAGTAAACACCAATCCCCAGGTTGAAAGAATAAGCAGCAATTTGTCAGAAATAAAAGCCTAACTTTTTACCCCTGTCTTCGAAGCACTGGCAAATGTGACAAGATAAACATAGAATTTGAGAAACACTGCTCTACTCACTACTCCCAGACCCAATTCCTTGCTGCCCGCAGCTGCAGCATAGTACAGACCAAAATCCTCTCCAATTCGCCAGAGTTGGAGGAAAGGGATGGCATTTTTGGTGTTTTAAAGCTTAACATAGAGCAGGTATCTCGTTTGGCACTCAATTCTGTACGTTTTCCAAGAGGAGACACTTTTTGCATGTTCTGTGAATAAGTCGCTCACTACGCACTAAAGGGGTAATTTTCCTCCCTCCTTCCTTATTTAGCCCTAGTTCTTTTTCAGTGGAAGATGTGAAATATTTGCTTGAACCTTAAGACATACGAAAATATTGGCAGGAGCAGAAAACCAGTAGATGGCTCTAGCCATAGAGAATTATTCTTAAAAAAAAGCCTTTCTAAACCGCTGTTATTTTCAGAAATTTGGCATGTCAGTATACTGTGATGTGTTCAGACAAGCAAGCAATGTCTTCTGGTGTTGTTATGGACATTTGCGGTCTCTGCTGGTTTTTGGATGCATGGTTGCGGTTGAAAGGGACTGCTGCTATGACATCTCTGTCCACAGAAGCTCAGTGAGCTACCTAAGATGTAAGCTTTAGTTAGTAGGCAGAGGTGATCATGCCTTGACGGTAGCCATTGGCAAGTTCATCATTATTCAACTTTTGACTGTTGTGATCCATTAAAAAATTATTTAGTATTTGATTGATCCGTTTATTTAGTATTTGATTGATACATTTTTAAGTTATCAAAGTCCGCTGTTGATCATCAAGTGTGCCTAGATGCATACAGTGGGGGTGAGGAATCTTGATTTATCATAAAAGTTACATTCTTGGGGAATTCAATCGTTTCTGCTTACCAGAAATATTGTTGTATACCATAGAGTCTTGGGCCAGGAGATAGTGCAGGTGTGGCCACAGAGAAAGGGCTGTCAGGTTGTAACTAAAAAAGCATTTGTATGACCTATATATGTAGGTTAGGATGTCCAATGGAAGCCAAATTCCCCCCAACCTCTAGTATTTACATTTGTGGGCGGAGAGAATAGGGGGCGCTGAATTGGGTGTTTCCTTGAATTCTTTCATATAGATCCCATGATCCTCTGCGAACACTCTGCTGTCGGATGCACACTGCTTCAGTAGAGACTTTGAAAGTCAATACAAAAAAATTAAAAGGTAATCTTTATCCAGAGGGAAGATCGCACCCAGTCTTTTAAAATCCAGCCATCGGAAGTGGCTCTTGGTGGTCCTGGTGGAAGACCAACTGAATTTGCTTGTTTACGAAAAAGAATACTTCATGCACAAGATGTGCTATTTTAACGCTGACTTTAAAAAGGACCATAGGCCAACAGATAATGTTCTCCCTTTGCTTTGGTTCTGGAGGAGTTTGCACGTAGGCATGGTGATGCTTCCTATGGTTTAATGGCCTGGTTTGGAGGTTGTTAATACTTGTTAAGCACTTGGCTGTTATTATAGGTCCACACTTACTAGATGGCATTTTTCTTTTTGTACAAGAAATATGGCTTGAAATATTAAAAGGTGAAAAGGTAAACCTAAGAATTTTAAAGGACAAAAGTATGGTTGGTTCACTGGAGCTGATAAAACCAGGTTAACCTCCAAATCTTTTCTGGACATGTGGCCTGTGCCATAAACCTTTGAGACTACATAGAGGTGTTTGGGTGATCTGCAAGACTTTGAAGTTAGGGCTCTGTTCATGACGCTTCATCTCGGGCAAATGGCTTCTTTATATGCTGAAAAAGTACAATGAACTTGCCAAAGAGGGAGGTTGGGGGAGGGTCGGTTGTTTAAGCACAAGCTTTTTGATCCTACTGCTGATGTACTTTGTGCGCTGAGCTAAGTCATTTATAACATTTCCATTTTGCAATGAATATTTTTCTTTCTATTGCCCTTTTTACAGTGTTTCTGGATGTGAAAAGTAGGTAAAAACAGGAAATAAGATTTTTTTGTATGAAGCTTAATACGTTTTGACCATTGAAATGACTAATGGTTTAATTATGTAAGATTCTAATGGTAGCTCAATGTTCAACGTGTAATGCCTAGTTTTTCAAACTAGAAATAAATATTATAAATAAAGTAAGATACTTCTACTGGCTGATATCTGCATTAGCACAGTGGGATGGTAAGGACAGCCTATGTGCCCTCATTAGAGTTCAGCTGTGATTACCTTTGGACTCTGTCCCATTATTCCACACACCAACTACAAATGCTCCATGAAGTATCCCAGCCCCAGAGAGATGGAATCACTGATGCCTTTCGGCTAAGGTCAGAGACCAATGACAGGCAAGCCTGCAGTTGCTTAGTCTCAGCCTGGTGACAGCTCATCATGTGATACTGAGACGGTGACCAGTTGTTGCCTTTCTGTAGTGTTTAACAACGTGCTGTATGAGGAAAGCGTGATTATTATGGGTGAAGCAGGTCTGCTTTTCTAGACCGAATCAAAAACAGTTTGGTTCCATAGTGTGCAATGCATTGCCCCATGAGTGCGGAGGAGACCTGGCCTATTATTTCTTCATCACTATACGAGGGTGAGATGGGTGAAGCGATATTCCTGTTTATTTCCTCAGGTAAAGTGATTCTGTTCTTTTTAATGGAGCAAATCCTGTCCCAACCCATGGTAGAGTGATGGATGTGGAGCCAATTCTCCCTTTTGATTCAGTGTAGTGAGGACGACGTCCTATTTTCCCTCCCTTCTCCTTTTTAGGTTTTGCCTCGCCAAAGATGCGCTCTGCGCATCTTTTCGGCGCAGGCGAAAACCTGATGAGAAGTGTAGTGTGGCTTGGTTCGGCCCTCGTCGTTGATTGGCTGGCTCCGTAAACGGAGCCTTGCCATTGGACGAGGGGCCTGTCTGTCAATGCCGGACCAGACACGGGGGCGTTCCCGACATTCTTTGGCTTTTGCCGACGTCACGCGAGGCCGGGAACGCCCCCGTGTCTGGTCCGGCATTGCCGGCACTGTAGGGAACGGGACGGACATGGAGCTCTCGGCTGTTGGGGAGCGAGTGTTTGCAGCGGAGGCACTGCTCAAGCGTCGGGTGCGGAAGGTGAGCGAAATGTTTGCCGGTTCCCACCCCCTCTCCCGCTCTCCGTGTCTCCCCGGCCCTGTTCCCGCCCCCTACCGCTGCCTCGGCTCCCGTTCCCGCCCCCCTACCGCTGCCTGGGCCGCCCTGTTCCCGCAGTGCCGTTCTCAGCTGCAGACATGGTGAAAGTGTCCTTCAACTCGGCTCTCGGCCAGAAAGACCCGCCAAAGGAGGAGAACAGCGAGGTGCTCATCATCCCCGAGCCCAAGGTGAGCCCCCGGGAGGCTCGCCAGTTTGTGTGGCTTGGTTCGGCCCTCGTCGTTGATTGGCTGGCTCCGTAAACGGAGCCTTGCCATTGGACGAGGGGCCTGTCCGTCAATGCCGGACCAGACACGGGGGCGTTCCCGACATTCTTTGGCTTTTGCCGACGTCACGCGAGGCCGGGAACGCCCCCGTGTCTGGTCCGGCATTGCCGGCACTGTAGGGAACGGGACGGACATGGAGCTCTCGGCTGTTGGGGAGCGAGTGTTTGCAGCGGAGGCACTGCTCAAGCGTCGGGTGCGGAAGGTGAGCGAAATGTTTGCCGGTTCCCACCCCCTCTCCCGCTCTCCGTGTCTCCCCGGCCCTGTTCCCGCCCCCTACCGCTGCCTCGGCTCCCGTTCCCGCCCCCCTACCGCTGCCTGGGCCGCCCTGTTCCCGCAGTGCCGTTCTCAGCTGCAGACATGGTGAAAGTGTCCTTCAACTCGGCTCTCGGCCAGAAAGACCCGCCAAAGGAGGAGAACAGCGAGGTGCTCATCATCCCCGAGCCCAAGGTGAGCCCCCGGGAGGCTCGCCAGTTTATCAGCCTGTATATTGTGTTTGTTTGTCATTCGAAGGATCACACGCTGTGCTGCTCAAATACTCCGGTTTGTGTTTTCAAAACACTTGCAACCTTTTTATTCTCTCTTCTGCTGGATCAAGGTCTGTTTGGTTCGCATTTCCAGTTTTTGGGCTCTGAGTATCGGCTTTTGTTTTTCGTTGGAGACAGCCTCGTGTCTTTGGGATATTAATCTTGTTTTTGTTGTGAAAGCCGCCCATATATTGTGACTGCAGCCTCTGGATCCTGGGAGGGAGAGCGTGTTTGCTGGAGGATTACGGGTACACAAGATAGAGGAGGCAGGCAGGGAAGCTGAGGGGAATCATCAAGCGAAGCCTGAGCCCAACAGACACCATACCCACCTCTGCCCCCACAGCGAGACTGAGTCCAAAGCTGCCAAAGAGCCCCAGGAGGAAGAGAAGGAAAGGTAACAGCGCAGATTTATTAAATCCCATCCTCTCTTTTGACCAGTGCCGTAGCTATTGGAAAGTAGAGCCAGCAGTGAATCCCCTATGCCACGAGGAAGCTCCAGTTACATGTCAAAGTCCTGCGTATTTCAGACACGTTAAGCACGCACCCACGGGGATCGTGGCTCAGCCTTTAAACAGCATGCTTTCTCTGCTACTAGGAGCAGCTTTATGCCCTCTGGCACAAAGCTCCGTTAACACACCTTTTGTTCACCGGTGCTGTTAAGACGCCACACACTTATAACTCTTGTCATTAAGAACTGGTATCCTCCTGTGTCCCACATCGGCACGCCTTGTGGATTCCTGTGCTTTGGCACAGTGCCCCACTGTAACCTTAGTGCCCTTCGCAAATAACTCTTTCAGTGGTTTAATCTACACCTCCTTGGTGCCTTTGCTACTCTTTTGACTGTGTGCTATGGATAAAATTGACCTCTCCTCCTGCCCTTGCATATACTGATTTAGTAAAACCATCTTGTGACAACCACTTTGTTGGATTATGCTACACTCTTCAGGAGACCTCTGTCTCTCATGAACCCTTGTGCCCTGGAAACCGTTATAGTTCTATGTACCATAATATTAAATGGTACTCCTTTCCATATCTCTGTCGTGTGGATCCGACCACCATGTTTTGCCCTAAATCAATCTAAGGTTGCTTCAGTCAATTCTCTAATTGACACCCACCGCTCCCCCTTTATTCCACCCTTAAAAGTGGAAATATGATTTAACGAGTTAATATTTGCTTCTGACGTCTGTAACTCCTGCATGTTACTGGGTCAAATACTGCCAAGCCCACTCAACCTTTAAAGAGGATATCGTTGAATTGGGTAACTAATGATTAGCGTGTTATTTAACGTGTGTAGTTGGTGCTCAGGAAATATTATTTTGACAATGATCCCTGGGGCTTTTGCTGTGATTTTTGAACAAGTGGCTGGATATAGGACCGAGATGAACGGATAGAGTATGGGCATCTCCGGAATTTATATGGCATGTTAGTTGGTGTCCTTGGTCTGAGTGTGCGAAAACAAGATTTTTTAGTAGAGAAAGAATACAAGTTCTACTCTCTAAACACGCACCCCTTATTTACCTTAAAGAACTCAACATCATTAGGATACAAATATAGAATTACTTTGTGCCTGTGTGTAAACTCGGTTACATTGCATACAATGTGTGTTTTCTTATCATAATTTGAATTACGACACCACTCAAAGATAGACTAACTCGCTCATTTAGAGCTTTGTCAAAATCTCCAGATAATACCCTGTTGACTTAATGTTTCTGCTCAGGCGTCCACCTTGGTCAGATAAAGGGTGAATAGCACAGAGCACCATGTTCCTGCACGTTTCTCACGTTTGTTGAGGCTTTGGTTACACCAGCTTTTTGCAGGTGCAAACTGTTTACTGTATTTTGTACAATTAAAGTGGTAATACAACTACTGTACTGATTTTTTTTTATATAGTATTGATAGTGCATATTATATGCATAACTAAAGAAGACTTGATACTGTGTATCTGGCAGTTTTTCTCACCGAGTCCTAATGTGTAACTTAATGGTAATAGATCAATGTTTGATTACCAGGACACACAGCTAAATTTCAAATGAGTGCCTGCCACGCTGGTGCACAGCTGGGATGGATGGATGGAAGGGTGGGTGTCTGACATAGAACAGTCTGGCACGCGGGGTGAACAGCTGGAGTGAGTGGGTGGGTGTCTGGTGTGGTGTACATCAGGCTGTTTGACTCACAGCTAACCCTGGGGTGGGTGTGTCCCCGGTGTAGAGCCAGCGAGAAGCCGGGTCCACAGCTGGGGTCGTGTGTGTCTAGCTTAGAGCAGTTTGAAAGAGAAGCCGGACGAACAGCTGGGAAGGGTGGGTCTCTAGTGTAGAACAGTTTGAAGGAGAGGTTGGGTGCACTCCTAGGGTGGGTGGGAGTCTGGTGTAGAGCGGGTTGTAAGAAAGGCTGGGTGCACAGTTGGGGTGGATGTCTGGTGTGGAACAGTTTGAAGGAGAGGTTGGGTGCACACCTAGGGTGGGTGGGTGTCTGGGGTAGAGCGGGTTGTAAGAAAGGCTGGGTGCACAGTTGGGGAGGATGTCTGGCGTAGAACAGTTTGGAAGAGAGGTTGGGTGCAAAGATACAGTGGTTCGTGGTTGGGTGACTGGTGTAGAGCAGTCTTGTTTGACAGGTGTCTAGTGTAGGGCAAGATGGGTGCACAGCGGATGGGGGAGGTCTGTTGTAGTTCTGCCTGTATGAGAGGCTGGGTGCTCAGCACCCTTGCCGTGTAATGCCTTGTACTACATCTGTGTTAGCAGTCGCCTCAGGCTGTTTTTTTTTATGCAGGGGACGGGATTTGATCATGCCCATTACGCCGTATTGCTTCTCAAAGGCAACTGTTGCAGAGCCAAGTGGGCTGTTGAAAATTGTGTTTTCTCCACCTGCCCCTGTTGCCTGCTTGTGCCTCCGTTTTCGTGCCTCCGTTTTCATGCCCCTGTTGCCTGCTTGTGTCCCTGTTGCCCGCTTGTGCCTCCTTGTGCCCCTGTTGTCTGCTTGTGCCTCTGTGTGCCCCTGTTGTCTGCTTGTGCCTCTGTGTGCCCCTGTTGCCTGCTTGTGCCTCTGTGTGCCCCTGTTGCCTGCTTGTGCCTCTGTGTGCCCCTGCTTGTGCCTCTGTGTGCCCCTGTTGTCTGCTTGTGCCTCTGTGTGCCCCTGTTGTCTGCTTGTGCCTCTGTGTGCCCCTGTTGCCTGCTTGTGCCTCTGTGTGCCCCTGTTGCCTGCTTGTGCCTCTGTGTGCCCCTATTGCCTGCTTGTGCTCTGCTTGTGCCTCTGTGTGCCCCTGTTGCCTGCTTGTGCCTCTGTGTGCCCCTGTTGCCTGCTTGTGCCTCTGTGTGCCCCTGTTGCCTGCTTGTGCCTCTGTGTGCCCCTGTTGCCTGCTTGTGCCTCTGTGTGCCCCTGTTGCCTGCTTGTGCCTCTGTGTGCCCCTGTTGCCTGCTTGTGCCTCTGTGTGCCCCTGTTGCCTGCTTGTGCCTCCGTCTGCCCCTGTTGCCTGCTTGTGCCTCCGTCTGCCCCTGTTGCCTGCTTGTGCCTCCGTCTGCCCCTGTTGCCTGCTTGTGCTGTGTTGGTGTGTGTGGAGGGCTCTGTGTGGCTGTGTGTGTAGGAAGCTTTGTGTGGCTGTGTGTGTGGAGGGCTCTGTGTGGCTGTGTGTGTGGGGGGCTCTGTGTGGCTGTGTGTGCGGGGCTCTGTGTGGGGGTGTGTGTGGGGCGGCTCTGTGTGCGAGAGAGAGAGATTTGTTTAAATACCAGGATAATTGCCGGCAGCAGCACCCTTGCCGTGTAATGCCTTGTACTACATCTGTGTTAGCAGTCGCCTCAGGCTGTTGTTTTTTTTTATGCAGGGGACGGGATTTGATCATGCCCATTACGCCGTATTGCTTTTCAAAGGCAACTGTTGCAGAGCCAAGTGGGCTGTTGAAAATTGTGTTTTCTACACCTGCCCCTGTTGCCTGCTTGTGCCTCCGTTTTCGTGCCCCTGTTGCCTGCTTGTGCCCCTGTTGCCCGCTTGTGCCTCCTTGTGCCCCTGTTGCCCGCTTGTGCCTCCTTGTGCCCCTGTTGCCCGCTTGTGCCTCTGTGTGCCCCTGTTGTCTGCTTGTGCCTCTGTGGGCCCCTGTTGCCTGCTTGTGCCTCTGTGGGCCCCTGTTGCCTGCTTGTGCCCCTGTTGCCTGCTTGTGCCTCCGTCTGCCCCTGTTGCCTGCTTGTGCCTCCGTCTGCCCCTGTTGCCTGCTTGTGCTGTGTTGGTGTGTGTGGAGGGCTCTGTGTGGCTGTGTGTGTAGGAAGCTTTGTGTGGCTGTGTGTGTGGAGGGCTCTGTGTGGCTGTGTGTGTGGGGGGCTCTGTGTGGCTGTGTGTGTGGGGGGCTGTGTGTGCGGGGCTCTGTGTGTGTCATTTGCGATAGATAAAGCTAGTGGCATTGTAAATGACAATGCCATTTATTTATGTTAAAAAAACATAAATAAAAATAATGTCAAGAGCAATGCTGTGAGAAGTTGGCCTGATAGGTAGTGTTTCCAATTCTGGAACCACTGGTTATCAGTCCAAACAAACCCCAAAGATGTCAGGTTGTAAGTCAACCTTGTAGACAAGCTATCCTAGTGGTAGCATGGACTAAGCAGCCTTAAAGGCTTAACTTAAGAGGTCGTGTTAAGCGAGCTGTTTTACCACATACAATCCTGTAATCAAATGAAAGGACACCACACAAGTATATATTATAAAAATATATGTATTTATTTCTAAATTACTCCCCAGTACTCTTTATGAGGAAAGGGGCACAAGCGTTAAATCAAAAGCACTGTTACACATATAAAGTTGCACGTTTATGGATGAGGGCGGGTGGCCACTCAGACCATATATCAAAAAAGTGGTATAAGTAACACTTTACGAACAATGGTTAGGCCTAGGGCCTAGAGATTCGCTGGGAGCAGTCAGGACAAGCAATGAAGAAGTCGGGAGTAGCCCACAGGAGACGGGTGCAGCACGGAAAGTGCGGCGCGCACCAATGCACTGTCAATGGTGCGTAAAAGTCAGTTAAAGTGAATTAAAAGATACTTCCGCTGAACCTAGGAACACAAAACTTTAGACACAGACCCTAGAGGTGTGTACCAGTGTAAAGACACCGGCGTTGCAAAGTTACCTCACCCACAGGCCGTGGGTGCACAGGGTCGAAGTGGCGTCGGGTTCTGTCACGCAGGTTCTTGGTGCTTGGAGCTGTTGCAGCTGCAGGCGCTGTGAAGCAGAAGTGTCCGGTGCGATCCAAGGGTGGATCGAAGTAGAAAAGTACCTGAAAGCAGAGGGGACAGAGTCTGGGTCACTCAGCAGTGACCAGGGTGGAACCAGGACGGAACCAGGCAATGTCGGGCGCAATCAGGCGGTTGTCGATAGGCTTCTCTCCGCTGTCACGTGGGCTCTGGGGCATCTGCGACGTCCAGGAGCAGGTCACGATCTGTCCCACGTAGGCTCTCGCCGTCAGCACCGTCGGCTTGAAGATTGTAGCAAACAGCACTTGGCAAAAGCAATCCACGCGGAACCGGGAGATTGCTTATCACTCGAACCAGGAGGGTCAGAGTGGGTGCTCCTTTTCACAGGAGCTGGTGCAGATCTGGAGCAACCAGAAAAGCAAGTCGGATTTCAAAGTTCGTCGGCACAGGGGCCACAAGCCAGCTGGCAAGTGACCGGGCCAACGCGTCGAGCGCACACAAGCAGAAGGGCCCCACGCAGCACTCAGCGAGTGTGGAGGGGTGAGCTTTGGTGCAAGTGGAGCTCGGGGCTGGGGCTTCTCAAACCCCGGTGTACAGCTTCGAGGGTCACTCGTGGGCCGCACGGTCAGCGTCTCGTGGCCTTTTCAAGATGGCGTGCCCCACGCTTCCGGTCGCCTCCACGGGTCTCAGCTCTGCAGGGACTGTGGATCGGGCAGGTAGAAGGCAGGCAAGCTTGATCTCGTCGATCTCTGTCGCTCGAGTTCCGGCTGGAACTGCAACAAAGCAAGGGTCGAGGGCTGGATGGTGCCTGTTTGCACAGGGTGGTCACTCCTTGACCACAAGGGAGATTCTTCAGTCTTCTCACGTCGTGTAGAAAGTCGAAGGGTCCAGATTTCGTTTCTTATGTTTCTTCAGGATGATCTGAGGTCCGTTGGGACTGCTCCCCCTCTTATTCGAATCTAGGGGGTTGGACATCCTGCTAGGTCCCCTCCTATGGGTGGGACCCAGGAAGGGGGTGGTTACACCCCTCTCCTTTGATCCTGGCCGCGCTGGGACAGGGGCTGGGAGGCCCCAGAACCGGTTTGGCCGGATCCTGCAAGGGGCAGCCTTGTGCTCCCCAGGCAGTGTCTGGTTTCATTGAAACCTCCCTACTCCAATCCACTATCTCCTGTCTGGGGTGGTTTGACACCGCCCTGTGACAGGAAACTCTTTGTCCAGGCCTCCTCTGCCGGGTTTCGGTCAGCAGCAGGAGGTCAGACCCGTGTCTGTGGCAGGGGCATCCATTTTGTGGATCTGAGGCTCATTTTAAATCAACCGCGTTTCAGTAAAGTAACATGTCTTCTCCCTCTAGAAGGGTGGAATGCTACCCCCGTCGCCAGAACTGGCGAGGGGGTAGTATTCCAATTCGTATGACACCTTACACGACATGTTTTGATAAAGCCAAACCAAAGTTGCTATATAACCGCGAGGATTATAATGCGCTTAAGAGTATATGGTATGGCATTATCCCGGATCAGCTTAGGGAGTTGTTCCCGACAGCTGCAGACAGGCTCAGCTCACGCCAGAGCACCATCTCACATAAAACCACGCACTCTGCCTCCAGGATTGATGAGGCCTTCCATAGGAGTGGCTTACAGGCTATATATGTGTCCAGATATAGGTTTAGATATAGGTATACTATATCTAAGCAAGGGGTGATTACACCCACTTGCCCCAGCTGAGTGATCAGCCAGTTGTGTCAATTTAAGAACCAGCCAGGGGTGGCAAAAGCTATGCTTCAGCCCCTGGTAGGCCTTGGTGGCACCTATGCCCTGAGCACCTATAGTGCATGGTACAGGGGCTGACAAGGAGTCCATTTCCAATTGTGGTATGTACCTATAGCACATGTATTAAGAATTTAGAGAGAGAACAGCAGGCTGGGGGTCTGATTAGCAGGCCCACAGCCTCAGTAAGTCGAAAACCAGTGAAGCAAAAAGCAAAAATTGGGGTGACCATAGGATAGCAGACCCTACTCTCCTACATAACCCCCCCCCAAACGCAGGGACATTAAACTTAACCTTGACCAGATAAGTCTTCATGTTCTAAGTGGAAGTACCTGGAGAGACCATCTGCATTACCATGGTCAGTCCCTGGGCGGTGCTCCACTGTAAAGTCCATCCCCTGTAGGGAAATGGACCACCTGAGCAGTTTGGGATTTTCACCCTTCATCTGATTTAGCCACAAGAGGGGCTTATGGTCTGTCTGAATTAGGAAGTGAGTACCAAACAAGTATGGCCTCAACTTCTTCAGGGCCCAAACCACAGCAAAGGCCTCCCTCTCAATAGCTGACCAACGTTTCTCCCTGGGGGTCAGCCTTCTGCTAATAAAAGCAATGGGCTGGTCTTGACCATCTTGATTAAGTTGTGAAAGCACAGCTCCCACCCCCAACTCAGAAGCATCTGTCTGTACAATGAACTGTTTGGAGTAGTCAGGACTCTTCAGGATAGGTGCAGAGCACATGGCCTTCTTCAGGTCATCAAATGCCTTTTGACAGCTAACTGTCCACTGAACCTTTTTGGGCATCTTCTTGGATGTCAAGTCATTCAATGGTGTCACAATGGACCCATAGTTCTTTACAAATTTTCTGTAATACCCAGTCAGGCCCAAGAAGGCTCTGACTTGTGTCTGGGTAGTTGGAGGAGTCCAGTCCTGTATGGTCTGGATCTTGCTCTCCAGTGGCTGAACTTGACCCCCACCTACTAGGTGGCCCAAGTACACAACCTTGCTCTGCCCTATCTGGCACTTAGTAGCCTTGATAGTCAGGCCTGCCTTTTGCAGGGCCTCCAGAACCTTCTTCAGGTGGATCAGGTGATCCTCCCAGGTGGAGCTAAAGACAGCAATATCATCTAGATATGCTGCGCAAAAGTCATCCAACCCAGCAAGGACTTGGTTCACCAACCTTTGGAAAGTGGCAGGTGCATTCTTCAAACCAAAGGGCATTACCACAAACTGATAATGTCCACTAGGGGTAGAGAATGCTGTTTTGGCTTTTGACTCTTCAGCTAGTCTGATTTGCCAGTAGCCAGCTGTCAAATCAAATGTGCTCAGAAACTTGGCAGAAGCCAATTTATCAATGAGCTCATCTGCTCTTGGAATGGGATGAGCATCTGTCCTAGTGACAGCATTGAGACCTCTGTAGTCCACACAAAACCTCATTTCTCTCTTCCCATCTTTGGTATGAGGTTTTGGCACAAGGACCACTGGGCTAGCCCATGGGCTCTCTGATGGCTCAATCACTCCAAGCTCCAACATCTTTTGCACCTCAGCCTTTATACAATCCCTGACATGGTCAGGTTGCCTGTAGATCTTATTCTTCACAGGCAGATTGTCACCAGTATCCACCTCATGGGTGCACCAGTTAGTCTGACTGGGTGTGAGTGAAAACAAGTGTCTGTGGGCCTGCAACACCTGTCTGCAGTCCACCTGTTGCTGCTCAGTGAGGCTGCCTGCCAAGGCTACTCCATCAACTGAACCATCATCAGGGTTCTGGGAAAGCAGGTCTGGGAGAGGGTCACTCTCTTCCTCCTGTTCCCCATCTGTGGCCATGAGGAGACTCATGTCCTCCCTGTCAACAAATGCTTTCAAACGATTGACATGGAGCACCCTGTGGGGGCTCCTAGGGGTGCCAAAGTCAACCAGGTAGGTGACTTCTCCCTTCTTTTCAATGATAGGGTAGGGTCCAGTCCATTGGTCCTGGAGAGCTGCTGGCCCCACTGGGTCCAACACCCACACCTTCTGCCCTGGCTGGTACTCAACCAGAACAGCCTTTTGGTCATGCCAGGCTTTCTGTAATTCCTGACTGGCCTCAAGGTTTTTGGATGCTCTCTCCATGTATTCAGCCATCCTGGAGCGGAGACCAAGTACATAATCCACAATGTCTAGTTTAGGCTTTTTGAGAGGTAACTCCCATCCTTCCTTCACCAAACTCAATGGACCTCTTACAGGGTGGCCAAACAAAAGTTCAAAAGGGCTGTAGCCAACCCCCTTCTGTGGGACCTCTCTGTAAGCAAAGAGCAAGCAGGGTAAAAGGATGTCCCATTTCCGCCTAAGCTTCTCTGGTAACCCTTTTATCATTCCCTTTAGGGTCTTGTTGAACCTTTCCACAAGCCCATTGCACTGTGGATGGTAGGGTGTGGTAAACTTATAGTTTACTCCACACTCTTTCCACATTGCTTTTAAGTATCCAGACATGAAGTTAGTACCTCTGTCTGAAAGAACCTCCTTTGGAAAGCCCACTCTTGAGAAAACTGCAATGAGGGCTTTTGCCACCACAGGAGCTGTGGTGGTCCTCAGGGGAATTGCTTCTGGGTACCTGGTGGCATGATCCACTACCACCAGTATAAATCTGTGCCCAGATGCTGTTTGAGGATCCATGGGACCCACAATGTCTATTCCAACTCTTTCAAAGGGTACCCCCACCACAGGTAGTGGTATCAGGGGGGCCTTTGTTGTGCCACCTGACTTACCACTGGCTTGGCAAGTGACACAGGAGCGACAAAACTCCTTGACATTTTCTGACATGTGAGGCCAGTGAAAGTGTGGAACAAGCCTGTCCCAAGTCTTATTCTGGCCTAAGTGTCCTGCAAGGGGAATATCATGGGCCAAGGTAAGAAGGAAGCCCCTAAACTTCAAAGGTATAACCAACCTCCTGGTTGTGCCAGGCTTGGGGTCTCTAGCCTCTGAATAAAGGAGTCCTTCATCCCAATACACTTTATGGGTACCTTGAGCATTCCCTGCAGCCTCAGCAGCAGCTTGCTGTCTGAGGGGTTCAAGTGAAGGGCAATCTAATTGGGCCTGCCCCAGGTCTGCCCTTGAGGGTCCCCCTGTCCCCAGAAACTCAACCTGATCAGGTTCAAGCTCCTCAGAGACAGTCTCCTCTTGGACTGCAGAATCAGTTTCCTGTGAAACCTGATCCTCAACCTGGGGCAAGTGGGAAGGCACAGCCTTAACCCTCTTGCTCCTTCTCTTGGGTTGTGGTTGGTCTATTGTTTCAAGATCCACCACTGGTTCAGGAAGGCACTTCTTAGCCTGAGACCTTGTCACTGCAAGGACATGAGCTGAAATCCCTAGCATTTCTGCATGAGTCCTGTACTCCACTTCTGACCAAACTGAGCTTTCAAGATCATTGCCTAACAGACAGTCTACTGGGAGGTCTGCACTCACAACAACTTTCTTTAGGCCATCTACCCCTCCCCAGGAGAAGTTCACAACAGCCACACTATGGGAAGTAGTGGAGTTGCTTGCATTGGTCACTAGGTAACTTTCACCTAGTACAATTTGTCCAGGGTCCACAAAGCCAGGTGCCACCATTGTGACACTGGCACAAGTGTCCCTGTAGGCCTGAGCCAGTTTCTCATTAATTAAGGGAGTCTGCCTATATTTGCCCAGGTTACTGGGGCTTACTGCAGTGGGCAAAGATATGTCCACATCATATAGGAGAACTGCCTGTGTGGGGATTCTGACTAGGCCAGATTCCACCTCAGTACCCAGGGTCAACCCTACTAAACCCTTTGGCTGTGTACCACCACTGCTGACTGTACTAGGGGGTGCAGTTGCTTTAGGAGCTGCAGTGGTGGGGACTGGATTTTTCTTAGTGCATTCACTGCCCCAGTGTGAAACTGATTTGCAGGTATTACACCAAGGTTTCTTTGGGCCATCGTTCTTCTTTTTCTTGTTTCCATTTTGGGAACCCCCCTCCTTATTGCTAGTTTGGGGGCCTGAAGACTTCTGGTCCTTTTCTTTATCTTTCTGATTCCCACCCTTCTGGTCTGTTTTCTTCTGGTCACCTTGGTTCTGGTTTTTCTGCTTAATCCTTGTTCTGACCCATTTGTCTGCCTTCTTTCCCAATTCTTGGGGAGAGGTCAAATCAGAGTCAACAAGGTATTGATGCAACAGCTGGTTCTGACAGTTATTAAGGATCTGTTCTCTCATCATAAGATTGTACAATCCTGTATAGTCTGAAACTTTACTTCCCTGCAGCCAACCCTCCAGAGCCTTAGTGGCACAATCTACAAAATCAGTCCAGTCCTGAGTCTGTGCTTTTTGGGTGTCTCTGAACAACAACCTGTATTGCTCAGTGGTTAGGCCAAACCCTTCAATAAGAGCACTCTTCAGAACAGAGTAGTTTTTGGCATCCTCAGGTCTAACAGTGAGGAGCCTGTCCCTCCCTTTCTCAGAAAAGGAGTACCATAAAATTGCTGCCCACTGATCCTCAGGGACCTGCTGTACCATGCAGGCCCTCTCAAGAGCAGTCATCCATTTGTGGATATCATCCCCTTCCTTGTAGGGGGGCACAATTTTTGTCAGGTTTCTATTGTCATAGGCCCTGTCTTTTTCTTTAGGAACTTTGCTGCCACCAGTGGCATCTAAGCCACACAATTTTCTTTCTCTTGCTAAAGCAAGTTTAGCTTGAGCCAAGGCTACCTCTTCCCTTTCTATTTGGAGTTGGACAGCCCTCATCCTGGCCCTATGCTCTTTTCTCTGGGAGGAAGTCATTCCTCTTTGAGATTCTCTTGAGGCACTAGAAAGGTGAGAGTCCCTTGACAGAGATCTCTCCCTTCCATTACCTGGGAGAATTTGGTTATGAGATCTGGAGTGGTGCTGGCCCCCTCCATTCCCATGTAGGTCCAAGTTGGCCTGGTTAAGCCTGGCAACCTGTACCTGGTTTCCCACCTGATCCTGATCTTCAGGCTCTTCTACATCAGAGCCTTCCTCTTCTTCTTCCTCCTCCACTACATCATCTTGAAGATCCTCATTCTCAGGGGAGTTTATCCCTTCCTCTGTTTCTAAGGGAGTCTGACTCACCTTATCTAGGTCATCCTTTTCTAGGAGAGCTACTAGGGAAGGAATGGTAGGGCCTCTGCCCTTTTTTAGCCCCCTGGCTGTGCACAAGGCACTCAGGTCTTTGTGGCTAAGGTTGTCATATCTGGATGTTGTCCCTATAGGATCAACTATTACAGGAGCAGAGCCTGAAGCTCTACCTGTATCAGACATGACTGCTAGTGAGGTGTAAGTGGTGCACTTACCTACACTAAGTGGTTTCCTACTGTACCTTGCTAGTGAGTTGTAGTCAGGGTGTGCTAATCCCTTTAATCTACAACTACTAAGTTCAGTAGAACTTAATATGCTAAGCTTTTTGATTTATATGTACCTAGAGGTACTTGATGTGATCTTTCAATTTGATAAAGATTGCAATGGTAAAACAAACAGCAAGCTCAAATCCGCACCGCTGCACACCAATGTGAGAAGTTGGCCTGATAGGTAGTGTTTCCAATTCTGGAACCACTGGTTATCAGTCCAAACAAACCCCAAAGATGTCAGGTTGTAAGTCAACCTTGTAGACAAGCTATCCTAGTGGTAGCATGGACTAAGCAGCCTTAAAGGCTTAACTTAAGAGGTCGTGTTAAGCGAGCTGTTTTACCACATACAATCCTGTAATCAAATGAAAGGACACCACACAAGTATATATTATAAAAATATATGTATTTATTTCTAAATTACTCCCCAGTACTCTTTATGAGGAAAGGGGCACAAGCGTTAAATCAAAAGCACTGTTACACATATAAAGTTGCACGTTTATGGATGAGGGCGGGTGGCCACTCAGACCATATATCAAAAAAGTGGTATAAGTAACACTTTACGAACAATGGTTAGGCCTAGGGCCTAGAGATTCGCTGGGAGCAGTCAGGACAAGCAATGAAGAAGTCGGGAGTAGCCCACAGGAGACGGGTGCAGCACGGAAAGTGCGGCGCGCACCAATGCACTGTCAATGGTGCGTAAAAGTCAGTTAAAGTGAATTAAAAGATACTTCCGCTGAACCTAGGAACACAAAACTTTAGACACAGACCCTAGAGGTGTGTACCAGTGTAAAGACACCGGCGTTGCAAAGTTACCTCATCCACAGGCCGTGGGTGCACAGGGTCGAAGTGGCGTCGGGTTCTGTCACGCAGGTTCTTGGTGCTTGGAGCTGTTGCAGCTGCAGGCGCTGTGAAGCAGAAGTGTCCGGTGCGATCCAAGGGTGGATCGAAGTAGAAAAGTACCTGAAAGCAGAGGGGACAGAGTCTGGGTCACTCAGCAGTGACCAGGGTGGAACCAGGACGGAACCAGGCAATGTCGGGCGCAATCAGGCGGTTGTCGATAGGCTTCTCTCCGCTGTCACGTGGGCTCTGGGGCATCTGCGACGTCCAGGAGCAGGTCACGATCTGTCCCACGTAGGCTCTCGCCGTCAGCACCGTCGGCTTGAAGATTGTAGCAAACAGCACTTGGCAAAAGCAATCCACGCGGAACCGGGAGATTGCTTATCACTCGAACCAGGAGGGTCAGAGTGGGTGCTCCTTTTCACAGGAGCTGGTGCAGATCTGGAGCAACCAGAAAAGCAAGTCGGATTTCAAAGTTCGTCGGCACAGGGGCCACAAGCCAGCTGGCAAGTGACCGGGCCAACGCGTCGAGCGCACACAAGCAGAAGGGCCCCACGCAGCACTCAGCGAGTGTGGAGGGGTGAGCTTTGGTGCAAGTGGAGCTCGGGGCTGGGGCTTCTCAAACCCCGGTGTACAGCTTCGAGGGTCACTCGTGGGCCGCACGGTCAGCGTCTCGTGGCCTTTTCAAGATGGCGTGCCCCACGCTTCCGGTCGCCTCCACGGGTCTCAGCTCTGCAGGGACTGTGGATCGGGCAGGTAGAAGGCAGGCAAGCTTGATCTCGTCGATCTCTGTCGCTCGAGTTCCGGCGGGAACTGCAACAAAGCAAGGGTCGAGGGCTGGATGGTGCCTGTTTGCACAGGGTGGTCACTCCTTGACCACAAGGGAGATTCTTCAGTCTTCTCACGTCGTGTAGAAAGTCGAAGGGTCCAGATTTCGTTTCTTATGTTTCTTCAGGATGATCTGAGGTCCGTTGGGACTGCTCCCCCTCTTATTCGAATCTAGGGGGTTGGACATCCTGCTAGGTCCCCTCCTATGGGTGGGACCCAGGAAGGGGGTGGTTACACCCCTCTCCTTTGATCCTGGCCGCGCTGGGACAGGGGCTGGGAGGCCCCAGAACCGGTTTGGCCGGATCCTGCAAGGGGCAGCCTTGTGCTCCCCAGGCAGTGTCTGGTTTCATTGAAACCTCCCTACTCCAATCCACTATCTCCTGTCTGGGGTGGTTTGACACCGCCCTGTGACAGGAAACTCTTTGTCCAGGCCTCCTCTGCCGGGTTTCGGTCAGCAGCAGGAGGTCAGACCCGTGTCTGTGGCAGGGGCATCCATTTTGTGGATCTGAGGCTCATTTTAAATCAACCGCGTTTCAGTAAAGTAACATGTCTTCTCCCTCTAGAAGGGTGGAATGCTACCCCCGTCGCCAGAACTGGCGAGGGGGTAGTATTCCAATTCGTATGACACCTTACACGACATGTTTTGATAAAGCCAAACCAAAGTTGCTATATAACCGCGAGGATTATAATGCGCTTAAGAGTATATGGTATGGCATTATCCCGGATCAGCTTAGGGAGTTGTTCCCGACAGCTGCAGACAGGCTCAGCTCACGCCAGAGCACCATCTCACATAAAACCACGCACTCTGCCTCCAGGATTGATGAGGCCTTCCATAGGAGTGGCTTACAGGCTATATATGTGTCCAGATATAGGTTTAGATATAGGTATACTATATCTAAGCAAGGGGTGATTACACCCACTTGCCCCAGCTGAGTGATCAGCCAGTTGTGTCAATTTAAGAACCAGCCAGGGGTGGCAAAAGCTATGCTTCAGCCCCTGGTAGGCCTTGGTGGCACCTATGCCCTGAGCACCTATAGTGCATGGTACAGGGGCTGACAAGGAGTCCATTTCCAATTGTGGTATGTACCTATAGCACATGTATTAAGAATTTAGAGAGAGAACAGCAGGCTGGGGGTCTGATTAGCAGGCCCACAGCCTCAGTAAGTCGAAAACCAGTGAAGCAAAAAGCAAAAATTGGGGTGACCATAGGATAGCAGACCCTACTCTCCTACAAATGCCAATAGCTCTAACTTTAACAAAGGCAAAACCATTGCATTGTAAATGCTTGTTGATGTAAAGACACTTGCCCTTGTGTCCCATTTAGATTTGGGAACTGGCCCCCATATCTCCTCGTACAAGAGGGAATGCTCTGTCCATTGTCCTCTCAGCTGCTGGGAGGTGAGATGGAATAGCCAGTCTCACGTTTTCCTCGAATATAGACGACTGATGTGAACCTGTCTCTTTGGTGCACAGCAGTTGGTTGGATATGTGCTGCTCCTTGTTCTTTACAGTGCAGTAAAGCGATGGGCACAGTTATTCGCTCTGGCAAGAAGAATTAGAACTGGCAGGCTCCAAGTTTTTCCTCTGGTAAAAGGGAGTACAGGGGATAGGCTCTGAATCTTCCTCTACTAGAAAAGACCGAAGGGAATGCGTTTTGTGATTTCCTTTAATATGTCAATAGAGGGGATTGGCCCCACCATTCTGTCTGGTACAAGGGAGTTAAAGGGGTAGGTACAGTAATACTTTCTGTAATAGGAGAATGAAGGGGAGGGCTCTGTTCCCTCGATCAAGGGAGGGAAGTTAAAAGGGCCTGGTATTCCCTCTGCTGCCAGTGAGTGGACGAGGCAGGCTTTGGTATTCAATTTCACTTAGAAAAATTTGGAAGAAATGGGGGGAATGCTTGGATTAATATTGGCCAATGGAATGCATTCCCATCCATAGTTTTCTTTTTGTCCACTCTAGAGAGGCTTCAGCCATATGCTAATCAGTATTGGTCCTTAGTGCTTCATTTGTAAAAAAAAAAATAAGTGCTGGTGCCCAAAGCTCTGCTTGGAAGCCTGAGGCTGGTGAAAATAAGTGTTAGCATGCCCGTTACCAAGGCTGTGTTGTCCTGAATTCACCCCAGGCCTCTTTAATCCACTACCAGAATCTCCCTGCATCTCTTTAGGTCTTGCCTAGCGACGCAGCGCATGGGCTGCTCGCCTTGGCGAGACCATTAGTCGTCGTTTTTGCTAGCGAAGGGAGACGGGAGAAGGCACGCGCCCGTACAGACAATGTGCACGTGCGCACACATCTGTCCCCGCTCGCGGCGTTTGAGCAGAACGCGCGCCCGCGTTCACTCTCACAACTTGTTTTCTTTCCTTCCAGAGTCCCTGTGATAAAAAGGTCCCCAGGTCTCCGTGCTGTGCATAAACTGCAACCAAATACCATGTAAAATACGCATCAAGTAGAAATCAAATTTTTCCAATGCTTAGGCATTGTTATAGAATTCAGTAATGTTGCAAAAGTGGAGTAAGTCTGTTTTGTTGTCCTACTGTTTTGCTTGTTGAGAAAACCTAACCCTGTATTCCTGTTGCCTTAAATATTAACACTTCCCTGCACACGTATTCCACAGTGAGCACAGATGGATTTCATAATCTCATTTGGAGATCATTTTTATACTACCGTGAGGTGTTCATTAGCATTATTATGCATGTTATATTTTATGATTCCCATAGGCCCGGAGGCCATTTTTATTTGATGTGGTACATCTGTAAATTTACTGAATCTCATAGTAAAGCATAGTCTCACTTTCAATGCTGGCACGCAGAAATGTGATGAAAGGCATATAGGGACTTCAGCAGTGTGGAGTGGACAGATGCAGGAAGAACTGAATAGGTGCTAAGTGTGTAGATACATGGCAAAGAGGAGAGCGCAAAGACAAGCAGACAGAAAGGAGTGTGCACAGGCTGATACAGGGGAGTCGTGAGCTTGCGCAGATACAGGCAAGCGGAGAAGAATGCGCAGATACAGGCAAGCTGAGGAAATTGAGCAGATACAGGCGGGGAGTGTAGAGTGCTCTGATGCTCGTAGGCAGAGGAGAGTGCGCAGATACAGGCAGAGTAGAGTAGCAGTTACTGAAAGGTGATACTGGCATGCAGAGACGAGGAGAGGGTCAGGCAGACTGGATGAATAAACAGACTGACCGGAGAAACAGGCAGGCAAAGTGGGGCGTGGACAACAGCACAAGCAGAACCAAGTGTGGGGCGCAGGCAATACGTGCAGGGTAAAACCGTGAATAATTTGCAAGACTGATCAGAACGTCAAAACAGACAGGGCAAACTGGAAGTGAGACAACTGGGCTCAAACCTTGCTTTCATCCGGGGCATCTAAATATTTCACACCGAGCCCGGACCGGAAGCACTGAGGGGAGATGTTTCTGTGTCCAGTGTAGTCCGAGAGGACCGGGTTGAAGGCAAGCCAGGATCTCTAAAATGTGGGACAAGCACACACACGCATACAAACACACACATGCAGACGCGGACTGCCAAGGGGACTCGTTTATGTGGCGTGACATCTCTCCTGTGGACTGACTCTTGGGACCCCAGAGCAAGGGGCCTGGATGAAACGGGGCACATTTCTGCATCTTAAATGTAGAGCTTTATGAACCCCACTCCGATGTAAACAAGCTAAGCAACAGAACACGAGACCGATGGGGCATGAATGCGGTCAACTCTGGGGAAGAAGGGGTGGGAAGGTTCAACAGGCGGCTTAAGGGGGGTATTGGCATCTCTGGCAGCAGAGACCAAACTAGTGATTTGGTTGGTATAATGCACTGGGTTCCACCCATCTATCTTTATGTAATGGCATATACCCAGGCAGACTTAAAACACAAAAGCTGGCTAAATGGTAAAGATAAAAACATAAATGTGTACCAGATAAAAAGTAATGCAATGGACTGAAATGATATCAAAAATAATTGAAATTTAATAGATGAATACACTTATCACATAAAATACATAAAAAAATTCATGTGGCTATTATTTGAATATATATTAGAAGCACATCATGATACATAAAAAAAGGAACTTTCGTTTTCCTTTTTATGAAGAATAGGGCTGTGTGTCAACGCGTTTCGACAAAGTCTTTTGTCTTCATCAGGACTAGTAGATAGTCAGCCACTCTTTCTAAGAGATATTTTTGATCAAAGAGGTTCAGTGTAGATGAAGGGAGTAAGGCACCTTCCCTTTATTAACTGGATTCGGTATGTGATATCTGTTAAGACAGTGTTCACTGCGGCCTTCTTACTTCTACCTTCACCCACTACTCGATATTTCTTTAAATGGGGAGAAGAGATCCCAGGATACGTTTACCAGTATAGCGGTAAGGTATATTTAGCAATATGATACGCTGTTGGTCCGTATAGCTTGCGCACTTGTATACTGTTTTTGAAAGGCGCAGTGATGTCATTCATTTAACCGCTCTTTTTAGCTTGATGGCTGCAAAGCGGATGAGGCGTACGTTGGCTGGGATGCACGCGGTAGCCGTGATGCATACACGTTTGGATAAGCGTGCTGCTGCTCGAAATGTGTCTTCCTCCTTCAGCGGTTCGGGTTAGTCGAATGGCGCCATTCGACTAACCCGAACCGCTGAAGGAGGAAGACACATTTCGAGCAGCAGCACGCTTATCCAAACGTGTATGCATCACGGCTACCGCCTGCATCCCAGCCAACGTACGCCTCATCCGCTTTGCAGCCATCAAGCTAAAAAGAGCGGTTAAATGAATTACATCACTGCGCCTTTCAAAAACAGTATACAAGTGCGCAAGCTATACGGACCAACAGCATATCATATTGCTAAATATACCTTACCGCCATACTGGTAAACGTATCCTGGGATCTCTTCTCCCCATTTAAAGAAATATCGAGTAGTGGGTGAAGGTAGAAGTAAGAAGGCCGCAGTGAACACTGTCTTAACAGATATCACATACCGAATCCAGTTAATAAAGGGAAGGTGCCTTACTCCCTTCATCTACACTGAACCTCTTTGATCAAAAATATCTCTTAGAAAGAGTGGCTGACTATCTACTAGTCCTGATGAAGACAAAAGACTTTGTCGAAACGCGTTGACACACAGCCCTATTCTTCATAAAAAGGAAAACGAAAGATCCTTTTTTTATGTATCATGATGTGCTTCTAATATATATTCAAATAATAGCCACATGAATGTTTTTATGTATTTTATGTGATAAGTGTATTCATCTATTAAATTTCAATTATTTTTGATATCATTTCAGTCCATTGCATTACTTTTTATCTGGTACACATTTATGTTTTTATCTTTACCATTTAGCCAGCTTTTGTGTTTTAAGTCTGCCTGGGTATATGCCATTACATAAAAATTGTTGTCCCTGACCCAGGAGTCGTATCCACATCAGGGGGTCCTTGTTACCTACAAGATTCCACCCATCTATCCACAGACTCAATGCTTCTGGCACATTCATGACACATGGGTTTTGTCAAAGAGAGGTGAAAGTGCTCATCTCCCATTTGTCTGCCGTCCACTCAATGACATATGATGAACAAGCATTTGCAATGCAATAGGCCTCGCATTTACGCAAGTTTAGGCTATTGGCATTGTAAATGACTGCCTTTTATTTACATTTTATAAACCAAAACGTAAATAAGTCATTGTCATTTACAATGCCAATAGCTCAAAATCAAGTAAATGCGAGACCTATTGCATTGCAAATGCTTGTTGTTCTTGCAGGTTCCTGCATTCTCCCTTTAGGGCAGTTTTTCCGTCATTCTTTTCCTCCTTTCTGCTTTTCTTCCCCTACCTTAATCTCTGTGAATGTCTTATGTAGAAAAATAAGTGCTGGTCTCCAAATTTGAGTGCCAGTGTCAACCACCTGCTAAAATTAAGCACTGTGTTATCCTGCTCTAGTAAGAAAGTTAGCCCAAACTGCAAGCTCTGTTTGGCACAGGCAAGTTGGAATGGCCAGACCCTACTCTGACTTTTGTATCAAGAGTAGAGTAGGTCATGGCCATGGTTATTACCTCTGGTACAGGTCAACAAAGAGGACAAGGTGCTATGTTTTTGCACCAATAGAGCAAGAGTTCTGTGCACCATTATTGCCACTGGTGTAGTGGACCGTGTTGGATTCCTCCCGCTAGTATAGAGGAGTTGATCTGGCATTGTTCCTGCCTCTAGAACAGTATAGATGCCTAGATGCCCTTTCTTCCGCTTGTATGTGGAGTGCACACTTGGTCAACTGTCAGAGACCTGGAGTGGAGGGATGCCATCTTCTTTGCTCTAGTGAGAGTGCTCTCTCATGACGGTCTCTCGTCCATCAAAGAATGCTTGGATCTGCTTTGCAAGTGTGGTTGGCCAATGGGGTTACTTAGTTGAGGAGGCATTGAACCGTATAAATCTTGCCTTTGCGTAAAGTTAACCAAGCAGATGTGGATGATCCCTCATAATGCATTGAATAATACAGTTGATAAAGTTCTCTGTAGATGTGCTGCCAGCCTGCGCGCTCCTCTACCACCCACCCCTTAAATAAAATTGAAACATGCTTGGACATATAGGTAGTTTTCTGGCCCGCCTTAAACCTAAGAGGTTGGGATGGGTGTCAGAAGATAACTTTTATGTCCTGCGCACTGCTGATTCTAAAATACAAAGTCATGAAGCCGTACGGTTCACCGATTAACCTGGAAGTTCCTTTCAGTTGTTACTTTGCTTCATGGTCCTGACTGTGGGACCAAGATTGTTTCATCATCAAGACATGAAGAAAAGAAGGCCTACAAAGTGAGGAGCTGGTGTATTGAGTTCAAATAAATGGCAGAACTCCCTGACATTTATAAGACCACGCTGCAGATTGGCCCTATGATATGAGCAACATTTTCAGCCAGGCCTGACTGTTTAGCCTACAGTATTTTGCATGCTGGTGTTTTCGAGCCCATGTTTGTAATACTAAAAGTGAAACTTTAAGTCGCAGGATGTATCTTATGTTTATGCATAAAAATCAGGGCTAGCTAAAAGTGGCCATGATTGTGCCCCTTGGCAGCTGTGGAAATTGTGATACCGTTGAAGAGCAGAAGAGAAGCTAATCTCAAGAGAGGGCTGATACTACCTTAGTAGATTCACATGGTGCGCTGACTCACATTGTGGTACTTGTTTGGGCTAGTGACCGGTCTAAAATGGGAATGGAAGATGGTTCATGTTCATAGCAATTGTGTGATGGCAATTGTATTGTCTGTTTTCTTGTGCAAATATAAATCCTCTCACCTCCTATCATACTCTCTCTTCAGTCAGGTCAGTTCAGTGAGGACATGATACCAACCGTCGGCTTCAACATGAGAAAAGTCACGAAAGGCAATGTAACAATAAAGGTAGGTGAAGAGAATACTGTGTGCAGCATAAATTGTAAGGTGGTTATACATTCTTGTGTGATACAGAATGGCCGCTTACTTCCATTAATGATGTGCGTGATCCTTGCTGATGTGCTTGTTCATGAATAATGTATAAATCGAGTTAAATTTACAGGCTTGGCACTTAAACTTTAGTCGGATGACTTGCCGAAATCCAAAATAAATCCTGGCATTAGATCAATTTTGGGATATTGGAAATATTGTCATGAAAAATAGGCACATACAGGGTGTTTGAGTGTTTATAGAACTTCTTTAGAGAGTGTGATGTTGGCTGATTACATGAAACTTGGACTGTATTTTCAAAAAACTTAGATGGATTCAAGCCTATGAAGAATTAGCCACTCTCGCTGCCCACTGTTGCCCTAAAGTCAGTTTGTTGTATTTTAGTTTAGATAGTCTGCTCTTCTTCATATTTGGTGCTTATGTTGGAGGGCTAAAAGCAGTATTATTTACTGGGATGGGGCCTGAAATTGAACAGAAGTCATTCCAGATGTTTAATTTGTATTTCAAACTGCTATTTGGTGTAGCCAGTGTTTGGTAGCAGAATTCTAGGGAGATAATCAAACCCTTAAATACGAATATTGAATTTTGCAAGGTATTTACTATAATGGGTTATATTACACTGTAGCCCATTCCACTCTGCTACAGTGTCTAAACAAGGCTGGGGTCACAAAGGAGGCATTGGGATGGCTTAAATCTTTCCTAATAGACCGAAGCTTCCAGGTTCAGCGAGGCAATTCCCTTTCTGACAGCATTGCCCTAGAACAGGGGGTGCCTCAGGGCTCTGCCCTGAGCCCCACCTTGTTTAACCTTTATATGGCTCCATTGGCGGAGGTGGTTCAATCGTACGGCATAAAAATAGTATCTTATGCCGACGATACCCAACTCCTCATCTCCCTATCCCAGACACCCACCTTGGCTGCTGCTAATTTCAAAACTTGCATGCAGGAGCTTGCAGGCTGGATGAACCAACACTGCCTCAAGCTCAATGGTTCAAAAACTGAGGTGCTGGTGATTGGGGGTAACTCGGCCAGTTGGACCCTGGACTGGTGGCCTTCCTGTCTAGGTCCTATGCCTTCCCCATGCAAGGAAGCAAAGAACCTGGGTGTATGGGTTGATCCCAGACTCTCCTATGACAGCCACGTCCAGAAGCTAACAGGAAAGTGCTTTGGTGTATTGAAGACCTTAAATCGCACCCTGGACCTCCTTCCTTTAGAGGCCAGACGCACGATGACTCAAGCTCTGGTTACCTCCCGTATTGATTACGGTAATGTTCTTCTCTTAGGAACCACTGAGAAGAACATTAAAAAACTTCAGGTTCTCCAGAACACGGCGGCCCGTCTGGTCCTCAGGCTTCCCAGAAGAGCGGCCTCCAAGCCTACACTTGTGGCTCTTCACTGGCTCCCTATAAAAAAGAGAATCCTGTTTAAAGCGCTCCTTATATGTTACAGGATTACCTCTCAGGTAGCCCCTGAATATCTGAAGGATCTCGCAATCCCCTATATGCCCAACAGAGAACTGCGCTCCAAGGGTACCGGGCTTCTGTGTGCCCCCCGGATAAACAAAGCTAGAATGGGAGGGCGCTCTTTTCGTGCGCTGGCGGCCAAGAATTGGAACCTTCTTCCTCTGCATATTAGACTGGCTGAGACAGAGACCGTATTTAGGAGACTCTTAAAAACTCACCTTTTCACCCTTTAGGTCGCTCATTTTTCCCCTGCTTCTCTCTCCACAGCGCGGGGACACGCCGTGATGGCGTCACCAGGCGCTTTATAAAATCCTTTATTATTATTATTATTAATGGTTAGCTACTCTCAAAACAATTGGAGAACAATAGCTCAGTCAACTGAAGTTAATTTAACCTGGGGCATTAATCGGATTACAGCAACTAATCGGGAAAACTGTAAGCAAGGGAACTCTAATCTGAAGGCCTTGCAAGGTTTCTTATTTAGAGACTGAAAGGCGGATTTCTGGCAAATACACCAGCACATTACAATCGCTTTTTTAATGAAGTACAAAATAATGTTTCACATTATACACTTGTAGACCATGTCCCCCATGATAATGGAATTGATTTTTATATAGTTAGGAATACTGATATTCCATAATCCTCCAATAATGCCAGGTGTTGTTTAGGTCCAAGAGAGACCACTGTCCTCTTGGAGGTTAGGAAAAGCTGTGGAATCAACTAGCTCTTGATATCAACGGAGAACTTTGGTATTTGAAACTGTTGGGACAGTGACTAAGATTTTGTTACTCAGACTTTTCCCTTCAATTTAAGGCCTGGAAATGTTGCCTAAGTTTTGCAACGGCCTCTAAAACAAGCTAGGTTGTATAAAAGCTAAAGTGTCAAACTAATGTTTTGATGACTGTTTATTTAAACTGATCTACTAGTGAATTACAGGACGATTGACTTGATAGAGGAAATTGTTTGCTACGCTCATACTCAGATGTTTAACAAATCAAATAGATTCCAATAGAGTAAACTGGCCTGCAGTTTGAGCTTGCACTACGACAATATAATGGCTTTGTGGTTTATCTTTAAAATTCTTATAGACCAAGAATTATATTTGATTGGTGGATCATTCAGTGAAGTTTGAAGATGTTTGTGGGGAATACATGGGGATTAAACTTGATGCAAGTGATATTGATGCTGGTCTTTTGAAAAGTATTCAAGCCTTCAAAAAAAACGTGGTCGAAAGTAGATTTGGGAGGGAATCGTCACGTTTTAGTTGCATTTAAACGTATTTATTGACAAAAGAACCCTGCATTGGCCAATCCAGTGGCTCACGCCGGTGCGATATCTATTGGCTTTGCCCGTGTATTTTAGCCATGTTGTACACCAGCGTGGCTGCTGTTCAGCATGACTAAAAGTTAGTGGAATGGAGTGTCTACCAAGTGGAGTGTCCTCGAGTGGTGTAAAGTGTTGTAGAGTGGAGTATCCATAGTATGGTAGTGGGCTGCCATTACAGCACACATTTTCAATTGAAATAACAATTACGTTTGCACAAACACACAGTTTTACTTCTAAAACTATACAATGCAAAAATGGTAGTGTGTGGAAGTCCGCATCGCCTAGTGTATTTATTTATGATCCTATTAAAAGTGTTGTTTCCACCACACTTCAGAATTACAAAAATTGCTTCATTTGTGCTTTCCTAACTCTGAAATATTTGTACAGTTTATTTACAGGCATTTACCGTTGTATGCTGGAAACCTAAGACAGTACAGCCTTTCTATATTCTCATAACCAGCAAGATTGTCGCATAAATCCTTTCACTTTGCAGGCGGGGAAAGAAAAGTAAACGCCAAGCTCACAGGAAGACTGAGTGGAATAAAGTGTTGTGAAGTGGTGCAGAATGGAGGAGAGTGTCAGTCATGTGGTGTAGAGTGGCCTAAGGTTTAGTACAGTGGAGTAGAATAGAGTGGAGTATCCATGGTGGGGTAGTGCACTACCATTACACGAACACATTTTCAATTGAAATGACCATTACATTTGCACAGACATACAATTTTACTGATTAAACTATGCAGATCAGAATCGGTAATGTGTGGAAGTCGGCCTCACCTTAGTCTATTGATACCATTAACATTTCTGTTTCCACCACACTTCAGAATTACAAAAAAATGTACTTCATTTGTTTTTCTAAATCTGATATATTCTGAAATGTTTGTGTAGTTTATTCACATTCATTTACATTTTGTTGTGTGCTAGAAAAATAACATCCTGAAGACTTTACATTCCCATGGCCAGAAAGATTGTCACGAAATTCTTCTCACTTGGCAGGCCGAGAAAGAAAACTAAACACAAGGCACTCTGGAAGACCGAGCCTAACATTTGACCCCTGTCTTTGAATGCACAGCAATTGTGACCGTATAAAAACAAACTTTAAAGGCCCGTTTATTGCTCATTCATTTCTGAAATCCAACATGGTTTTTTTAGTGGTGTTTAGCACCCACACTTGCCGACATCCAGTGCCTATGGCATGGGTGTGAGATTGAGGAAGAGGATTGTTTACTTTATGCCTTTAGTAAAGAGCACTGACCAAAATAAACAAGTCCAGAAAAGTGTTCCTCACAGCCATGCAAGATTGATGAACTGGTACAGGCAATGATGAGTAGAATCAGTCGAGCAGGTTCCCAAAGAGGAGACTTGTAGAAGAATACGAGGAGCCATTCATAGAGGTGGTAAACATGCTATGCTCCAAAGTAGGGACAAAGACATGCAGGATGATCTAAATCAAATAAAGTATGCAAATAGATAGCAAGCAAATGTGAATTACAAAGCCAATGGTAAGCAATAGACCCTTTACATTTCCAGGGAAGCTTTCAGAATGTCCCCAAGAACTCTTTCGCAAGCAAACAGCTGTGTTGTCTGGCAGGCGTCGACCTAAAAATCACTGGTCTGAGTGTCAACTGACCAGAGGATCCCCTGAAACCAGCAGTGGAGAGCATTGTTCTGAGCAAAAGCAGAACCCTAGTTCACTTTCTAATATGCACAGATATCTAGAATTGATCACATGATCTCGCCAAGAATAGTCGGTAGCTATATCATAATGCTGTTTTCTTTACCAGCACAGAAGGCATAGGCATGATGTCTTGAATGCATACATTAACTCTAAATATCTTAGTTAATCAATTACTGCCCTGCTTTTCTGTGCTCTGCTGTCAGTAGAACATGCTTTAAGAAATTAGATGTGGAGCTTGGAGATATTTTGAGTTAATCTATGCGCGTAAGATGACAAAAAGCAGGACAAAAATTCCTTCTCCTCTGGCGCACTGCAGAAACCAGAATCACAATACAGTCCCAGGTGCCCTAGCTCAGTTCATGGGAAGTAGAAAATAGTTTCACAAGTAACAAAAATATAAACCGTGTTTGGCTGAGCAAGCTAACTCGCAAATTCATATCTCAAGTGCCAAAACATAACACACTTGAACATATGAGACTGGCACATCCTGTGGTCAATGTTATTATGAGCAAGAAAACATGGCCTCATCCAGTTTAAATTGTTCAAAACCGATAAGATTATAAGACAGGCGGAAACAACACGGTCTACTTGTATCACCCCTCTTGAATCTTTAATTGGTTGGTCTTCCCTTGACCATAGCAAAAAGAGCTTTCAGTTCAAACCGGGAGGTTATAACCTTAGTCTGTTGATGTATGCGGACGACTTTGTTCACTTTATTAGGACCGACCTATTGGCCTGTTAATGGATTGTGGGCAGTGTGGAAAATCTGCTTTTCCTGAGTGTTTACCCCCGCCTTTTTTGCTTTTTGCTGGACCTTATTTTATTGCTGGGTTTTAGACTCTTCACACTGGTGCGAGCACCTGCTTTATTTTATCTATTAGAGCTTCCTGTTGAAGCTAACTTAGTAACTATTTTAGGATGGCGCTGGCAGCTTGCCGGCGCCATCGTAAAATAGTTACAAGTTGACAGGCCAGCCAGGCTTCAACTTTTGCCCCCGGAATCCGCCGCTTGCGGATTTGCGAATTCGCGGTAAATGGCTCTGTTTATTAACTTATCCAGTTTTGGATTTTGACTTTATTAGTACTGCACAATATTTTACGCATCTCGCTAGTTGAGCCTGGCTACTCTCATCCACATATACTGGAGGGTTGAGGTCATGTTAATCTAGCGGCTTTTGGGGTTCAGATTGACCAAATCAAGATTCCTTGATTTGGGGCAGTCGCCTATCCCAAATATTTCAATTTCTTACTGACGTACACACCAAAATATTACAGTGATAAGTATTTAACAAGTTATATGAATGAAATTAAAATCTTACAGCTGGGTTGAAGTAAACTTGTGAATGGAGGTCATATCGTTGTCACTAGGATTGAGCAAGTACAAGCATGCAATTAAGTGGGTTTTCAGTTGACATTATCTTTATGCTGGTGTCCGTAGCTTGAAGCAGTTGCAGTAAGAGTTCAGATTGCTGCATGTGAAATTGCTACTATGATTTTATGCACTTTCCACAGCAGGATTAACACAGTCATGACATGACGTATGTGGCAGGAGCAGACTTGTGAGTTCAAGACAGTAAAATTGAGTTAATTGAAACTAATCCGCTTAGACTTATTTTATTTGTGGAAATCCACTCCAAAACCACTATTTAGGCTGTGACTGTGTACAGGGAAGAATCCAGTGAGCCAACACTAACTACATAGCCAGGTTGATATGGTAAAAAATTAAGTTGGTATTTAAATTTAATTTAATCATCCTTTATAAAGGTGGAGTTATTCACTCCATTGTAGTACTTAAGAAACGGTTTTAATTTTTGATCAAGAGAATTTGTGGTCTAACAAACTATTGAAAAATCCATTTAGAGTGAAAGCCCAGGAGCAGAGTTACAACCTGGATAAATTAGTGTCCAGGTAGAACCCTAACCAATAGAACAGAAATCATGAAAAAATATCCAATCAATTCTACGTTCTTCTTTTTTTTTTTTTTTTTTAATGTGAACATAAGTCAACATGCTCAACAGAATCGATCGGTGGTCTAGTTATTGTTCTACCGAGCAACGTTGTACCTTTTATTTGCCTGCACGAGAGAGCCCCCACTATATTCTTGTGACTTCATCAATGAACTTCAATCCAATCCACAACACCTTGCAAAGTCCATTGACCTATCGTAGCAAGTTATCTCCAAGAGTGATTAATCCCCATCTGCCATTGTCAGTCACAACCTCACATTCCCCTAAGTGACCCAATGTCCCAGAACTTCAGTAAGTCTGCATTATAATAATTTATGGGTCGTATATAAATCCAACGTTTATATGCTTGAATCCATTTTATCTATATCCAGTGCTTAAAAAGTGGATCACGTGGACTTGTCATCGGAATCTCCTTTTCAATTGCAGTGGTAAAATCTCACATAATGCTGCTGGTCCCACCTCATAGTCCATCTAGTATCCGAACTCAACCCTGCACACACAGCTTCTGCCCATCTCACCAAATCTAATCTCCACATTGAGCTTTGAGGGTTTCAGAGATTTACATTATGTTGCAGTTTGTGATTGTTATTTGTTCTGTTTGGAACCTGTTGCTGTAGCATGAATGGTCCTACAGGGGTGTGGAATTTAATAAAATATCTACTTGTCCATGGGGCAGGTTGCATAATAAATCTACTTGTCCTGTAACAAAATCCACTCGACCCTTTGGTGCCATGTAGTGCGGTGACAAATTATGGCGGAAATCTCATTACAGAAGAGCTCTGATATAGCCTCTCTGATTATGCCAGGGCTCATACCATTGCAGTGTTTGAATACTTGCAATCCCCTTATGGTGCCACGTTCCCGCAGATCAGCATACTGGGGCTGAAGGTAGTAGTAAGGAATAGTTCCAGAGTTAGAATGCCCTTTTGAGTCTGTGCAAACCTCCTAACTTGCATGTTTTAAGGATTTTCAACAACCCTTCTCTAATCTTTTCCAATACTGTGAAATGTTGGAAATTTACTCCAGACATAAACCTTCTTCCATAGTTGGGGGAAAAAGTGGTTGGAGGGAAGTGGACTTGCAAACACTCAGATGATTTTCTCACGAGCAAATCTACACATGCATATTTGCTCATGCTTAAATGCAGTGCACAAATATTTTCGAGGAGTACTATTTCTTGTCCTACTTTTGTAAATTCTTGGGAATTCATGAAAGCTCTGTAGCTGCACTTAATGCAAGGACATATACCATAGGTGCACTTTTGGGACTTTCTTAAATAATTGGTCCCCTAATTTTGTCTGGCGTTGACCATGACCTTTTGCGTTTATTAAAATTGTCTCTCTGTATCGGCTGGCTTCACTGTGAATGACAGCATTCTGCTTTTTCACAAGGAGCATATTGGCACACAAAGTAATTGTGTGCAGTGCCAGTAACTACTGTAGCAGTGTGAGCTTTATGAGAACAAAAACAATTTTTGCTTTTGCTAATGTTTGTTATAATGGTGAGGGCCCAGCAGCTCCCACACCAATAAGGTTTTACAAAAACCTTGCCAAAACAATTCACACATTGACAAACTAAAAAGCTGACCACCAATTTCAGACCTACTGGAATTGCCAATGCTTGTTTATTTGTGTTTCTTATAATCTTATTGAAAGTGGTTGTACTGATTTTCCATTATGAATATTTTGGGTAAATATTAGCATGCATCAACACGTTACTAAATGATGCTGCAAAGAAATGGTACCTGAAATTTTACAGTAGTTTAGCGAAACGTTTTTTTTGCTTTCATTTTTTTATGAACATCTTATTTTGAAAGCAAAGTATCATTAATCTTGCTTTCAAGCATCTGCAAATATTTGCATCAAATTAGAGCATTCTGGGAGCATTATACATAGCCTCATATTGCGTTACTTTGAAAACGTGTGTACACATATTAATACTGGAACCGCTGTCAGTAGTTAAGTTGGGGCTTACAACATTTACTTAGAGTGCTCACCCTAATAATAAAGGCTTTCAATTAATGCCCCATGAATACTATCTTGAACAGCATTAACATATGGACAAAAATATTACCTTAACTGCAGACCGTACCCTTCCCTGATCCATATTGTGTTACTGCAAACTGGCAGCCAAAGGTTTTGTGCTGCAGGGGGTTGTACCTACTTGTCCCAAGGACAAAATACACATGAAAACTTGTTGCCCTTGACCCCAAACAATATGTCCTGGATGTCGGCAATAGGAATTCCACATCCCTGGTCCTATCACAGCCAAAGGAAAGGTCAGTGGCTCATCTGCCTTAGATAATTAACTTTTGACTTCACTGCAGTCTAAAGCAGTGGTTTTTAATCTGTGGTCTGTGGACCTCTCAGGGTCTGCGACGCCGACTATGGGTCCAAGACAGTCTAAAAAATGTTATAACATTAGGATTAATAAAGTTCTTTAGAAGTATTTCTAAAGAGGCTGAATTGAAAAAATTTAAACTCTGTAAATGTGAAGGAATTTGAAATTGGTAGCCAAAAATGAAGTTGTTATCCTTTCGGCACAAAGCGATACCAAAGGGGATGATGGACGGAGCCTTTGAGCAGATCAAACACTCACCCCCAGTCAACTGATCTGGGTTTAATCCATCATCATTCTTTAGCTCACTCCACCACCCCAGTTCAGACATGGCCATATGCAAATCAGTCTGACCCTGTGCAAAATAAGATGGATTAAACCCAGATCTGTGACTGGGGGTGGATGTTTTGCCATTGTGCAGCATTCCGTCCTTCTTGTGTGTTTTGCTAATTCATTGGCACAGCAAAAGTAAAACAAAGAGATGATTGCTGGCCTGAATTTGTGCGCCCGGACAAAAAGAGCATGCATTAAGAGCAGAAAAGAGTGATATGCAAGTAGTTTAACATCTTAGTTCATTTCTAAGAATTAAAAATCAAATTTAGAAAAGCTTCAACCTTCTCTTTAAAATTAAATTCAAATTCTATTTCAAAGTTGTGTATTTGTTTTTTGTGTTGTTTTTAAGGCTCAAATTGTAGAAATTGATTAGGCTGGCGGTACCCGGCTACCTATAATGACTCATTGGGGATGCACGGATTCCACAGAAGTCCAAGGTTAAGAACCGCTGGTCTGAAGGGTCCATCACAGTAGCGCACAAATTCCCAGTATGGTTAATGGGTGAAAAAGTGAGCATATGTACTATGGTCTAGCATGCAGTAATATTTTTACATATTTGCCTGCTGGTGTTTCAATAATTTTTAGGTCTGCCTTGATAGCACAGCTGTCGCCTGATCTTACGATCTTATTCTCTCTCTCTCTCTCTCTCATTCTCATTCTCATTCTCATTCACATTCACATTCACATTCACATTCACATTCACATTCACATTCACATTCACATTCACATTCTCATTCACATTCACATATATATATCTCCAATAGTGTGGTCATAGGCAGGAACTACTGAAACAGGCACACAAAAAAAGGAAGCAAGAATGCCTCGCGACTTTCTCGTTCACCATTCCTCCACGGGATTTTTTGAAGTTATTTAACTTTTTCTTTGGTATTTGGTCTAGATCAAGAGTTTACCTCGTAAACCTCCTGGAGGAAAAAATCCATTCATGAAATATGGAGAAAGTATTATTCGCTAATGTTTTCCGTTGACGAATGGCCCCTGAACAAATGCTTCCCCACCTCTCTACCTTTGGAGGAGTGATTGAGAATTCATTTAACAACCCAGCAAGAGCTCACCAGCTTTGTAGGTTGGACATTAGCACAGCTGCACTGTCTCCATAATACATTACAACTCTCTGAAAATGCACGTTTTAAGCTACATGCTTTCTATAGGTCCATAAACACTGCACTCATTTCATAGACATGCAGTGCCTACATAGGTATCCGCACAGTGCGATCAATTCAGAGTCATCTGAACTCGGTCAGTTGCACAGCAGCCAATTCGCCCCAAATCATGTGTGGCCACTTCAAGCAGTTACCTTAATTAAAGGGCAAAGTTTAGGACTCTGGGATTGTGGTTGAAGTGTTCCTGTAGGTGTATGTATGTATGTATGTATGGCCTCATAGGTGGCAGTCAGTCCATTGCTACTGGCTATAAAGCCAGAAATGAATGAGTTTGTTGTACGTGACATACATAGGGTCTGCATTTCACACAGATATGAAACGCAAGCGTGTACCTCTCTAAGCTGTCTCCTCTTGGCCAGCTCTCACTGGCACATGTGTATTCTGGATTTTTGTTTGGTTGTGGCCTCCCTCTTGATCTGCAGACCGACTTAACCCGTACAACTTTCGAGGAGTTCATTCACACTCGTATATGTAGCTAGGTTGTTTCCTCTTCACAGAACACTCCCTGGGAGACATTTTCTGTTTTTCTTTCACAGATCTGGGACATCGGCGGGCAGCCTCGATTCCGGAGCATGTGGGAGAGGTACTGCAGAGGAGTTAATGCGATAGTGTAAGTCACAAATTTGCAATTTTGGGGCCAGTAGCTGGTGTGTGAGGGCTTCTATTACTATTTTTTTAATGGGGCTTCGGAACTCCTTTCTGTCAGCAGGCACAGGAGGAGGGATGAGCATTTATAAAAAATATCAAATCATGACTGTCCTAGCCCCCCATTCCCCCTTGAGTCTGCATTTTATATAGTTCTCATACCTATTGTCTTGTTGTAAAGATACAGAAATTAACAATTTTGCAATGTCCAGCTGTGGTGTCAGCTTCTTCCAGCTTCTCAATTACAAGGTAAGCTTTTTATAAAGAAACATTTAGAGCTGCTCACAAAGTGACAGATTCATAGGAATCAAAGAATGTTCTAGCTTGTGCAGCTGTAGAAAGATTTGGCATCGGCTTGAATTATTAAGAGGGGTCGAAGTGAGCAGGAACGGACAGAAACAGAGTTCCACTTCCTCCATTATTGCTGTTAAATAGTGCTCCTCTTGTATAGGACTTCATAGACCGATTTCGAATATACTCCAAGAGGGCTTTGGTTCCTCCACCTTCAGCAAGGTACATTGTGGGATTTTTGGGCAGCCTTATAGCCATTAGTGCAATGCTTCGTATCTAGAAGCCGATATTGGTATTTGTCTCAGGAGTGTGAAATGTCCCTTTTTCTGTGCTTTTCATTTGACTTTGCCGAGGTCGTGTTTTAAGAGTACTCTGGACTTTGCATTACAGTAATGTGGTGGTGTTTCCCTTCTGAACAGGTATATGGTTGATGCCGCGGACCGTGAAAAGATAGAAGCGTCTCGGAACGAGTTGCACAATCTTCTGGACAAGCCCCAGCTCCAAGGCATTCCTGTGAGTATGGACTGCTTCCTTTGCATCCTTTTCGAAGCATCTCATTGCCTCACTGGTGTGGTGTATATAGGCTTTAAGGATGTAATTATCATGATTCTGCCCTGTCACACCACCACAAAGAGAATGGTAATCTATAAACTGCACCCTGGGATGGGAAAGCATCGGTCACCTCACGCTGGCCGACACCTCCCCTGGCTTTCAGCTCACTACAGTACAGAGTTCTAGTGATCTGATGGCTGGTGTATTATATTTCATTATATTTTGCTTTTTGTAGCATATTTCTAGAACTTGTGTTACTCTGAGGTGCTTTGGTCTTTTTCCAGTTTATTTTTAGCCAAGGTTAATGTGGTTTGTAGAGAAAATGCATGTTCTGTGGTGACTGTGGGAAGTGGTCACTGTGGGAAGCCTTTGTGTGTTGTGGGCGAAGACCTAAAGAATGCATTGGTCTTGTCACTGAGAAGTTTGCAGTTAAGCACCGAAATTCATTAGCTAAAAACACATTGTTGGCTGAGGGTCTCACCTGTGTATATGGATGAGCCAGGAATACTGCGTCAAACTGGGGATTTGATGGCGGTCAGGCATCCAACACAAAAAGTGAATACCCCTTTGTTGTTGTTAAAAGAAATCTCTCCAGTTGATATCACTGATGTTAAAACTAGTTGAGCTATTTCAGAATGGCAGAAACATAAAATTGCTAGTATCGAACTTCAAACTGGTTGTTATCCTGAATAGGGCTGTGGCCAGCACCCCGGTTTTCTTGCACAGTTGGGGGACTGTGTACCGGCTGCAGGAAATTGGCACTTTAGGAAGGTTTACACATTTCATACTAAGCTCTGCAGGAAAAAGTTTTGAACTGCCTCCAACTCTGCTCGCTCTGAGGGATTTTCATTCTTATGATGAGGCAGTCTTAACAGAGATCTTTAGCAGCCGGGCTTTGGGCTTGGGAGCTCTGATTGCTCATGCAGTTCATGCTTCATAGAAAGAACTTGAGCTGTTCGTTTGACTTCGTCTTTTCCTTTCGGCCCGAGATGCTGTTTCTATAGTACTCCTTCAGCGGCCTATGAAATCCCTTGCGCTGTTCTCTTCTTTGATGTCTAAGGGTGGAGCGGGGCCTCTCCGGTAGGCAGCAGCATGCCTTACACAGTATAGTACCAACTGAGGAACATGGAATACAGCTTCTTGAAGCTACCCTTTTTCTCTTGCATTCCTCCATGTTCGAGAGGAAGGCTGCATCTTGCTAATCCCTGCGTTTGAAGTGGGTTTTAGGAATGGAGTAAAACTGGTGATCTATGCTGAGATACCAATTTTGATCTGTGTAATCATTTGGAGTGAAGTCCATTTTTGGAAATTAATGAATTTCATCTTTTCCTTTAAAAAGATGTTTTTAATATTTTAAGAACATGTAATTTACACATATATTACCCTTGGATGCATCAGTTATTCCATGTTACATATGTAATACAATTTCACTTCTTGTTCAACCACGTGTTTTTATCTGTTCCATCGCTTCTCCTTCATCTCCATCTCACTTGTAGGCGAAGTACACAATTCACCTCAGTACATGTTCCATTTGCCCCATTTCTTATCCCATTTCTTAGTGCACCCTCTGGATTTGAAGACCTCCTTTTCTGCAATCGTGTGTTTATCTAGTTCCAATACCTAGCTTCTTAAAATATTAATAATAATAGATGCATTTATAGAGTGCATGGTTACACTCTGTCAATGTGTCCCCGCGCGAACAGGGGTTCAGAGAGCAGCATGTTCTCCAAGGGGGAGAACTCCGGTACATCCTTATTGCTTGGAAGTACCGCTTTAAGGGCGTGGTGGATTTGTAGATACTGTAAGATCTGCCCCTGAGCTAACAGTTGTCTTGTGGAATTTTCAGAGATCACCCCCTCCATACTGAAGTTAGAATTACTTGCTCCATTATAATCCTGTACTTTGAGCTGGCGAGCAAGATATATTTTTTAGTATGGCAGTGTATATAAGTGTGACAGCTATAGGAGCAGTGAAGTGCCTGTAGCATTTTTAACTCATGATGTTAAGAGTCAGATGGTTTCACAGTAAATGCCTGAAATATTGTCTCTATTTTGAGTCTGCTTGAAAATAATAAGTTGTATTAACCTAAAAACTGTTGCTTTTATATCGACCATGGTCTGTCGTTAGTCAAGAGCTTATTATTTTACCAAAGTTATAGATCTATTAACTCATATGGGATTTCAGCCAGCCCTCCTGATCTATTGGCCTATTGTCATTCACATTGTTCTCCCACCCACTGCAGCATACAGCATGGGGCAGCCCACTTAAACCATTGGCTAACTTTGCTGTCAATGACTGCATTCTGTCCTTTCACAGGGAGCACATCGGCACGCAGAGTAGTCCCCTTCAGTTCCAGCACCTACTTGCGTATGACAATGTGTGCACTTTGAGGCCATAAAACATTTTTGACTTTCAATTTTATTATATTGGTGAGCATATCCCCAACAATAACATTTTACAAAAAAAATAACGAAAGAAGAATTGACAAACCCAGACGTGCAGCGTCCAATTCTAGACCTGTTGACTTTTATTTGTTGCAAACGATTTCGGTCATTTGCATTAGTTTTAATCATTAGAATTTATATGATTCATTTTAAACTTCAGTAAACATTATACAGCAGAAGGATAGCCTCAATAGGGTTTCCAAAAAAGTTCAGAAGATTTGTTCTTGTTTTTTTTTCATAACTGTTACACCTGTCAGGGTCTTTCACAGATAAATAATTCTGTTGCTAGTTATGAAATCGCTTCTGTTCAAGACTGTGCATCGTAGAATGGAGCCAGGTTCCTGGCTTACAGCCAAAGCACAAGCTGAGCCAGAAAGAGTTAAGTAAATGCACAGCAAACGTCATGCAACGTCAGTGGAGAAGTGTGGCTCAATGGTTAGAGGAGGCATACCCGGAAGCTGAGGTCAGACCCGGGACCAGGGTTCAATTCCCGACGCGGCAGGGTCTGAGCCCAAGTGTCCACGGACTCGATAATTCTCACTTCGGTGCCTACTCGAATCACGGGTTCACACTCTGCAACTCTGGGCAATAGCTTGCTCAATCTCCACTATGGCCCCCCGCGGCGGAATGCCTGGCTTTCACCTTGTGGATGCCCAGTACGGGTTATCTCACAGGGAAAAGCCAGGACGGGTTCCCAATGCAAGCGCCGGGACACCCCGTTGGGGTAGCCGTGCGCTATATAAGATAGACTAAAAAAAAAATTTACAAAAAAATGTACAAATATTATAAAATGGCCAAAATGTGTATTATATGTAAAGCACGATTAGCTTTTAAATCATACAAAGTAAGGTTTTTATATTGCATACGACCGGATTTTACTTACGTCTGTGAACTCTAAAATTTGACAATCAAAATGTGTCCTAGAAACAAAATAATTAGCCATGAAGGACAGTTTGGCCAGGTGGGGACCAGGATTTGGCCCAGTTTGCCAGACTGATATAGTCATCTAGTTGCTGAATTGAATATGCTTTGCCCCTCCTCCCATGGTAATGCATTATCCAAAATACCAGATCTGATTGATTTAATCTATGATATTTCCAATTCTCATGCCAGACTACTTATTTTGGGGGATTTTAATCTATGGCCTAATGGGCCTTCGGATACAGCCTACAGAGAATTGTGCCAGGCCTGCAGCAACCTTCAGTTGCAACAGCTGGTACTTTCTCAGACTCCTATGAAGGGTCATGCCCTAGACCTGGTTTTTGCGGAAACCACCCAGGTGGTGATCAGGGATATAGCCATCCAATGCTGGACGGGCCATGCTCTAGTCCATTTCTCACTCTACCTTTCCGCCGAGTCCTTGAGAGAGAACGGTTCGGACCCCACCAAAGTTAGTAGGCAATGGTCCAAACTTCTGAACAACTCTGGCCTTCCTCTTTTGATTCCCGGAGGTTTTAATTTAGAGGAGAATGTGGAGGCGAGCTATTCCAGCTTGTGCCAGCAAATCACCAACTCACTGGACACGCTGGTTCCTCTACGGAAATCTAGAGTCAGACGCAGGCCTGCCATGCCATGGTATTCGAACAGCCTTCTCCAATTAAAACTCCGGTGCAAACAGGCAGAAAGGGTATGGAGGAAGTCTTATTCTGAGGCTGCTAAATCCCTTTGCAAACCAGCACTGCTGGACAACAAAGCCCAGATTAAGTGCGCTAAAGCAAAATATTTTGAGGATATGCTGTTGCAGGCATCCAATAAATCGCAGATCCTGTTTAAAATAGTTAATGACTTTTCCAGGCCGACTTGCACGGCTAACAATATTCCACCCTCAGTCTGTCTGTGATTCCCTGGCAACCGCATTCGAGGACAAAATTGGCAACATCCTGAGTGGTCTTTCTAACTCAGGCACTCCTTGTCCCCAATCTTCAGTTGCCCCTGTACCGTCTCTTACTTCAGATGAGCCAGAAGAACAGGCAGGTCACCGGCGGCAGGAGAGTTTTACTCTTCCTCCGTTCGATGAGTTCTGCGCATTAGCAAATGGCGTGTCCTCGGGCTCTCCTCTTGATCCACTACCCCACAAACTTTGGAAATCCTTTCAGGAGGAACTCTTTCGACCCTTATATTCCATCTGCCACCAGTCCTTTAGCACTGCCACGGTTCCAGAATGCTGGAAGTTGGCAGTGGTCTACCCTCTCCTAAAAAAAACCACTCTTGACCCCACCTGTCTGGAAAACTATCGGCCAATCTCGTTGCTTCCCTTCCCGGTTAAGATCATGGAAAAGCTTGTGACCCGGTCTCTGTCCAGCTTTCTGGAAAGTAACATCTATTTGGATGTGGCCCAGTTCGGCTTCCTGCCGGCCCACGGTACGGAGTCAGCGCTGGTGGTAGAGTTGGATGCTCTCCGCTCGCGGGTCGACAATGGTCGGGCAGCCTTTTTAGTGCTGCTCGACATGTCGGCCACGTTCCACACGGTCAGCCACTCCATTCTTGTCAGCAGGCTTGAGGAGATCGGGGTAGCGGGATTGGCACAGGATTGGTTAATCTCCTGAACAGACACCAGGTGGTGGCTCTACCACCTTTTAGATCAGGCATCAGGAGAGTAGGGCAGGGTGTCCCCCAAGGGTCAGCGATCAGTCCCATCTTATTTAATTTATACCTCCGCCCCTTGATCAGTCTGATCAAGTCTTTCGGCCTCTCGGTGATTAATTACGCCGACGACACCCAGCTCATTTCCTCCCTTGAAGGAGAAGATGCCTTGTCCACGGAGACCTTCCACCGATGTATGACCGCTACTGCTGACTGGCTGAAAAACAACTCTCTCCAGTTCAATAGCTCAAAGACCGAGGTACTCCACTGTTCATTGGACCGTACCCCACGTCCTTTACCGGCAGACCTTTGGCCTTCATCCTCCTTGGGCACAGTGGTGGCGGCGGACTCTGCTCGCAACCTCGGAGTCATGTTCGGCCCTAATCTACAGTTGGATGGTGTTGTCAACAAAACCATCTCTACCAATATGATGTTACTCCTTACTCTGCGGAAAATTCTTCCCCTGCTTCCGGCTCAGGCTAGGCCAGAGGTGGTGCGTGGTATTATCCTTAGTAGGATTGATAATTGCAATGCACTGCTTCTAGGGGCCCCCGGTACTCTGATTAACAAGCTGCAGCGTATTCAAAACATGGCTGCGAAGCTCGCTCGCTCTAGGCCGCGCGCAGCTTCTTCCTCCCTCGCGCTTAAGGACCTTCTTTGGTTGCCAGTTCAGCAGCGAATCTACTTCAAAGCATCCTGCCTGGTCTTTAAGGCTTTGCATGACCAAGGTCCAGTCATGCTACAGAACCTCTTTTCGTGGTATCATGCAGCGAGACCATTACGCATATCTTGTGGTGGTTCCGAGAATCCATAGGCTACGTATGGGGGGCCGCTCCTTTGGATATTTAGCTGCCACGCTCTAGAACTCCCTTCCCTTTTCCTTGAGGAGCCTGAGGGTTTTTCCATCTTTTAAGAATGGTTTAAAAACCTACCTCTTCCCCAGTACAGTGTAATGGTGTGATTGTGTATCTGGTTCAGTAGAGTCAAAAGCGCCAGGATACCCTCTGGGTGACAGTTTCGCCCTATACAAATGTGTAATACATACATACATACATACAAGAGAGGAAAGATTTGTGGGTCATTATTTGTTTTATGTCCTAAATTAGTAGAATGAGTTTACATGCTATTTCACCCTGTAGCTGGGCTACTTGGCTCGCCTCTGATGGCCACCAGGGGTGACCGTTCACCGCACTCTAAAGAAATGTGTACTCCTCTTTCACACTCCGACAAGCACAACGTCACGTAACAACGATAACCGCATTTCTGTGGTCATCACCGAAGACCTTTAATCACTTCCCTTATAGGCGTTGAATGGATTACCGCGTCAGCCTCGCTCCACCACCCACTCAAAAATGAGGGGAACACTTGTCAATATTATGATACAATACTTGAACTATGTCTCGAATTGCCACGTCCTGATGGACTTACTTAGCTTTTAGTTGTTCCGAGACTCTTCGGCTCCTCTTTTGATTTAAACCGGTTTACACAGTGTCCAGCAGGTGGCAGTGTAGCCTTACAGTGATCTACGATTATGCAAATTTTATTTAACAGAATGGGCTGTGTTGTCAAAGGCGACAATAAAACAAGCATTGGCAAAGCCAATAGGTCTCGATTTTGCAAAGAATATAGTGTAGCAATTATGGTAAGCTCAGTCCCCCGAAAATTGAACAGGAGGGAGAAATTTGGCGGTGGGCACAAAGACAGACAGACTGGCAGGCAGACAGAAAGACAGACACACACAGGTTGAAAGGTGGACAGGCAGACATGCAGACTTCCACGCAGTTGATCAGCCTTCACGTTCTGAAAATCACAATCAATTTTTAATCTCAAATTCCATTAGACGACATACAGTGTAAAAATGGAAGTAAAAAAACAAGTTTAAATTTTTGTGTTTTTATAAATGAAGAGAAGACTACAACTTTCAGAAACTCGAATGGGATGTCAGTGTAAGAATAGAACTATCTGCCTTGATTCAAGTACATAGTGCTTTAAAAAATAAAAATAAAATTCTTCCAGGATAGAAGCGCAACCTTCCTTGGAGCAGCATTCTTTATTACCAGCAGCACAGGAGCGTCCCAATAGACTGCCATTAAGTGCCAACGCGGCCGGACTAGTCAGTACAAAGATCAGATGGTGGGCTATGCTTCAACAATAGGCATGCAGAAAGGAGGCAAATGACGTACATTGCGAGGTAACGACAACAAGTAAAACCATGATGATGATCGCTGCCTACCTGAATGTCATTTGCTTAGAGAAGGGATGGGAGGTGGAGTGAAAGAAAGTGATGGAATGCAAATAGACTATAGGAGCAGCAATAGAAACGAACGCATCTACATATTATATCATGTCTTGTCAAAGAAAATAAGGGTTTTTAAATTAAGGAGTTGGCTTACAGGTGTTGCGAGTACTGCCATAAGCAGTTAGTTCCTTTCAATGCGAGCCGCACAGAACCTAGACCGTGTTTCCTGATTCTGCACTGGCGAAAGACTGCTCACAACACTCGACAGGCTGCCTGCTGGCTTTAGAGTTGACGTGTTGCAGGGGACGTACAATGGGTTAAAGGGTAGCGCTAGTGCATTGATAAAGAATAACACATTATAGAAAGAACAGCGGCTTTGTATGAATACATAAATGTTTAACGACAACAGAGCTACAACCGTACTTAATTTAGTCAGTAAAGGTAAATAGAAAACTGAAACACACTCTGCCAAATCTTTGCAAACTTTCGATAATTCAAAGTAAGACTATGCACTAGGAAATCAAAGATGGCTGCCCGATTTTTATTGGCTGCCGAATGGAATCCCTGGATTGGTGAAATGCCAATATTTGGTAAATGTGTAGAGCGGAGCTATTTGAGAATGGCTTAACCTATTTGCTGACGGACTTGGGTGAGCTAACAAGTCAACCAGGAGAGTTGTACCAACTCAGAGCCTGTGCAAGTATTTTGTAGAGAGGCTGGGTCGTAACGGCCGAATCCAACGACTTTGAACTGGGGAACAAGTCTCTACGTCGGCTCAACAACATCCTGTGGCCCGGGAGTAGTGCGTGCGTGCGCGCACGCGCAGTTTTCCTTTTTAAGCTCTGCACTAGTGCTTGTGGTGCGCCGCTGCTCACTTCCGCAAGGTGGATGCCGCCGCAAGGTGGATGCCGCCGCAAGCACGAGTGCAGTGCTTGAAAAGTGAAGACTGATTGCTAAACACCCTCCTAGAGTAGCGCATGTACGCTGCGTAGGTGAGACCTAAAGAGAAGGAAACAATACATTTTTTTCATTTCTCATTTTAGAACAAGCTCCAATGCGTCACTTCGGGGCTCCCTTCAGGACTTTGTTGTCTTGTATTGTAATTGCATTTATATAGCGCTTACTACCCCAGACGAGGCGTCGAAATGCTTTTTCTACGAAATAGCACGCTACCCCAGAACCCATAAAGGAATAATGTTTAACTAGTATAGTGAAATATGAAAGAAATTTGAGTGGAGGATAGGTTAGTTAGTTATTTGGATTCAGAAGAATATCGGGGAGAAAAGACGGAAAAGGTTTGCATTTATATGGCGCTTTTTACCCTAATGGGGTGTTGAGGTGCTTTTTCAGCGAGTAGCACGCTACTCTGGAACCCATAAAGGATTAGAATTGAATTAGTATATTGAAATATGAAATTTGAGAGGTTTAATGTTAGTCTGTTGTTTTGATTGAAAAGGATAGTGGAGGGATGGAATACTGCGGAAAGATGGTTTTCTAATACTTCTAGGCACTTGACGAACAATATTGCGTTGGGGTATTTTTTGGGAAGATGGAATTCATAGGAAAGGGTGATGCTTAGCTTGAAAGCGAATTTGCGAGACTCATGATTAAAGGAAATACTGAATGAGTAAAGTCAAAGTATTTTAAAAATTGGGAATTATTGCTGAAAGAAACTGGTGTGGCCACGTATCGAGGTGCAGCTATATTTTTGTTTGGTATATCATGGACCGGACCTGCTTTCAGCGACTCTAGAGCACTTGGTTGACCTACGTTTATCTAATGAGTTTGCATGTGAAATTAAAGTGGATTATAAGATCACATAAGTTAGTGCACTGTGACATGTTACTTCAGCTTATTGATTTAGGGTCTGGAGGTGGGAACGTGCCTGGAGGTGGGCACTCCGTCTGTGCCATGTTAAATGAAAACAAAAGCCGGAGGTGAGTTAAGGACTAAGTGGTCATAGATTTTCAATTTCACTCCGAGTAAAAAAGGCCAGAGAAAGACGAACAGGGCTATTGCCTGCACTACCAGCGATTTTATACCTACCAATGCCATCCAAGCAATCAAAGCAAGGATGCGGTCAACTGACGTTGGGAGCACTGATCATGCATGACCTGTTGGGAGCTCTGATCATGCATGACCTGTTGGGAGCACTGATCATGCATGACCTGTTGGGAGCACTGATCATGCATGACCTGTTGGGAGCACTGATCATGCATGACCTGTTGGGAGCACTGATCATGCATGACCTGTTGGGAGCACTGATCATGCATGACCTGTTGGGAGCACTGATCATGCATGACCTGTTGGGAGCACTGATTATGCATGACCTGTTGGGAGCACTGGTCATGCACGACCCGGTGCGAGCACTGGTCATGCACGACCCGGTGCGAGCACTGGTCATGCACGACCCGGTGCGAGCACTGGTCTTGCACGACCCGGTCCGAGCACTGGTCATGCACGACCCGGTGCGAGCACTGGTCATGCACGACCCGGTGCGAGCACTGGTCATGCACGACCCGGTGCGAGCACTGGTCATGCACGACCCGGTGCGAGCACTGGTCATGCACGACCCGGTGCGAGCACTGGTCATGCACGACCCGGTGCGAGCACTGGTCATGCACGACCCGGTGCGAGCACTGGTCATGCACGACCCGGTGCGAGCACTGGTCATGCACGACCCGGTGCGAGCACTGGTCATGCACGACCCGGCGCGAGCACTGGTCATGCACGACCCGGCGCGAGCACTGGTCATGCACGACCCGGCGCGAGCACTGGTCATGCACGACCCGGCGCGAGCACTGGTCATGCACGACCCGGCGCGAGCACTGATCATAACCTCTTCTCAATAGTAGAATCCACAACTTCCTATGGCTTAGCATCTAAGTACTCCAAGAGTTCCCAAAAAATGCAAAAAGAAGTACAGTGATGTGCTGACTCTTCATGCTTTCCTCCCCTTTCAGTAATGTCAATTGCAAAACTTGAAGATGTACCATTGTGGAACGATGCTCATGCCTGTGACTTGTACCGGGCGGACCTTACATTAATATTTTTGTTGCCATATTAAAGTAAATTTTGTTCTGATCCTAACAGCAAATGTAATCTTGTTTTCCCCTTCTGTGCAAATTCTGCAAAGAACCAATGGGGGACTGGAGTTACAGGCCCTCCGGTAGTGGTACATCTTGTGACCCCAGGCGTAATGGGGAGTGGTTCTCCAAAGTCCATCTGTGGTAATTTGTCCTCCACTGGTACCTTCTCTTACCCCTCTGTAACTGCGTGAGTGCAGAAAGCTGTCACCACATTTCAGTTTATACCATATTTTAGGTGTGCTTCTCCCCCACTGCCTCTTGTCAGCTGGAGCTACATGCAACTCATCCATCTGCTGGTCCTGCCTCTTGTCATCCTTCTGATGCTTAGTCGAAGAAGGTGAAACTAGGTCTTCTGTTATCTCCCAGACCTTTGTCTTCTCACTCGCAGACAGGGTTTGTGAAGTAGTGCACTCTTCTCTCCTCCAGCTCCTGTCTGGGGCCTCTGCATGTATGGATCCCTGGGTGAGAGTGAGGAACTAATGCTGGGAGTTTAGTGGCTTGCATGAGCCCCGACAGGCCCTGCTGCTACCTTGTTTATTACTGTGAAACTCAAGAAAGCTTAAATGACAGGAGCATAGGCTTGCTGTGTCCAACCAACACTAGCAGTACAGCTCGGTGCTGTTCAGCCTCATTACGCCCCAACAAGTCATTACCATTTTTAGGTGTTGCATCAGACAGATGACTGTTGTCGAAAGGCATCTTTTGGATCATACAAAAAGTTACTGTTGCTTAGAGCCTGCCCACTGTTTACTGTTGGTTGACTTTGTCACAAATATGCTTGCTTCTTTATCAATGGCTTTCTTTCCTCTTGTGCTGTCCTTCCCCTGAAGCATAGCTTTCTTGTCCTTTGGATGGAATGACTTGTATCCTCCACTGCTCACATTCAGGGAGTTACTTTTTTCTTTTTCCTTCAGCACTCCATGACAGTGCATGTGTTTTCTTTCCCTCTCCCTCCCTCTGCTCGCTCCACCCCTACCTCGTGCATTGTTTCCCCTACTTACCCTCGCTTTAGTGTCCTGCTTCCCCCTCACCCTACATGCTCTGTGCTGCTTCCTTCCCCACCTCTGCATTTTTATTTTTTTAGGTCTCGGCTAAACGTGCGGAAGCGCGTCTCCGCCGAGATCTTTTGTTAGCGAGTGTGCTTCCCAGGAGACCGCTTCGGCCACGCGCATCCTTGGAGCCGATTTGAAACTGGAACGCGCGCTGTGGCCAGGCGCTGTCTCCTGGGAAGCTCCAGCACCACACACGCATGCGCATACACACACACAAGCGCCCATGCACGCACGCACATACATACATACAGAGACACCCCCCCCTGACACATACACACACACACGCAAGTGCACCGAGGCCCTCCCTCCCCCGCCGTCACCATCGCACACATACATACACACACGAGCATACACGCACACACACACACACAAGTGCACCAAGCCCCCCCAGCCTTTTGGAACTTACCTGGCCAATGTCGGGGACTCTGCTCTCAGCACGCGGCGCCCAACCTCCTGCTGGCGCGGCCCCGGGGCTCCACACCGCTCACAGGAGCCCCGGGCGCGAGACGCATTTGACTCCGCCTGCCTCCTCTTCCGGTCTGGACGTGGCCCCGCCCCCGTCACAGGCGACCGTGCCTGACTTCCGGGGCGGCCGCGGCGGGATTCCACCCGACCATGCTACGCCACTGCTTGTTGAAAGATGTGACGCAGAGATAGGTCATTGTTTTGCTAGAGAATGAATATCGAGTTTTCGAGACCTCTCGCCCCCACTCTCAAAAATCGCGCAGAGAGATAGGGTGACTAGATTTTTAAAACAAAAGAACATTTCAAAATATAAATAGCACTGCAACTACTGAGGGGCACTGACTTTATTAAAGGCGCTCGATCACCAGCATAGACAACATGTAGACCGTAAGTAAGGCAATACGCACAGTGTCATTGGTGGCATCTAAATTCCTCAGTAATAAGGGCTGCTAACTAATATTTACACCGGATCAGGTGAAAACTTCCCTCCCGCTGTGTTTGAAAATGCCTTCTGGGTTTTGTAGTTTCAGACACGCAAACATTTAAAAAAAAAAGAAAGTAGGAGATTCTGTAAATAAAACCGGAGAATGCATTTCCCCGATTGACTTCTATTTAAGCAGAGGCAATTTTAGGTGGAAGACATTGCAAATAAAGCCATGTTTTGCTTTAGAAATCGAGTGACTGCCGCCTAAATTGGGTCAATTGACATGTATGCTTGTGCTTTAATTGAGTTTTTAGCACACTTGAAATCAAAGATTTGTAGGCGGAAAGTTCAGGCATGGAATCACTGCACGGAATTACATGGAGTGAGGTGGTCATTCTACTCTGGGAACCAGCCAGGCATTCACTAAGTTTGAAGAAATTAGTCAAAGAAAGAGGTGGGAAACTGGAGATTTTCCAGTAAATCCGCGATGGCCGGTCACCTCACAGAAAGAGTGACAAAAGCTCTTGCTTAAATCGGAGGCTAACATGTTTATGTTTTCGTAAAGATTAAGATAAACAAGGGAACATAACGTACAGCATGCTTTAAAATGCATTTGTAAAAGTGGCTTTTACTGCGCGGTTTTCATGACGTGTGCTGGACAGAAAAGCAGTGACAGACAACTGGAAATGCTTGCAAAGTGTTTTTAAACAAGGCAGTAAAAGCAAGAGGGATCCGCCGCGGGTTTAAAGAGTCCATCTGGCTGTCATCGACTTCAAGGCCCCCTCCGCCTCCAGAGAGAGTCGCACTGACTCTTGCGGGGAATAGCCTTTCCTGGTGATGGACACAGTCCATGGCAAAGTGGCTCATGGCAGGGAGCAAATGGGCCCGAGTAGCAAAGCTACAATTAATCAATGTGTTGTGTTTAGTGCTGCATGCTGGAGCGGCCAGATACCAAGTGCTAACCAATTACAGCGGACTTAAGCGAGACAGGGGAAGTAAGTGGCCAGATCAAGAATAGATCACACAGGCTGTCAGTGGCTTTTGGGACTGAAGCTCGGGAATGCTTCTCTCCACTTCCAAAGCCAGAGCCAAGAGGTAACTCGCCCTCTCCCTTCTCTGCCCGGAGCAGCGCCCAGCTGACAGGACAGGGACTACAGAAGACTTCTGCCCCGGGCAGGACAGACTAGGCCCGCAGGTATTGGCATTCTTTCTGAAAGGTCCAACATTCCTCATAAATCCTTCTTCATTCCTCGCTGGACCTTTGACCTGCACATTTTTTTTTTAATCGCGTTTTATGTCTTTTCCTCCACTGTGTCGTTTCTGTGTGAAACATGGAGACTTCCTTATTCTCTGGATGACAGGCCTCATGCTGCCGAGTTTTCCTACGATTTTAATGCAAGCATTATTCATCTCAGAAACACAAATGGAAATGTCAAATAAAAGGCTTTCAGTGCCTTAACGCCAAATGCCAAAGTGGCCCACACAGCAGCATGTAGGAAACATGTTTCAGGTTTGCACTGAGAACTCCCAAGAGGCAGGGGTGACTGCAAAGGAAGAAGGAATGTGCTGGCCGCGGAGCCTATTGCTGTATTTTTTCTCGCTCATATAAATCATTAAGTTGCAAATTGTAGTTTGATTGCAAAACTTCCTGAAGTGAAAGATGTGTGCTCGTTTAGTAGATCTGAGCTAAATTCACAAATCAATGTAAATTAAAGATATGCATGCATAAACCTGTTTCCCGATTGGCCGCACTCAGACACATTGCAATTTATAAAGCATGTATTTTTGTTGTGTCGTCAAATCATTGTGCTGCCAAGGGATTCACTTTTCATTCAACCGCGCTGGGCATACTGGTGCTCGTAGTTTTTCCCCCCTGTTATGTTTTTTATGAGTTTACAAGTCCAAACAAACAAAATGCTGGCTCTTAAAATTCAAGGACTGTCTGAAGGTGTCATGCACCTCTGACAACCTTAACAACCCCTCCAGTCACCTCTGTCCTTTCTGTGCCCTCTGCCAACCTTAACACCCCCCTCCTCTCGCGTGTGTGTGTGGGTGGCTCTGTGTGTGTGTGTGTGGGTGGCTCTGTGTGTGTGTGTGTGGGTGGCTCTGTGTGTGTGTGTGTGTGTGGGTGGCTCTGTGTGTGTGTGTGTGGATGGCTCTGCGTGTGTGTGGGTGGCTCTGCGTGTGTGTGGGTGGCTCTGCGTGTGTGTGGGTGGCTCTGCGTGTGTGTGGGTGGCTCTGCGTGTGTGTGGGTGGCTCAGCATGTGTGTGGGTGGCTCAGCTGTGTGTGGGTGGCTCTGTGTGTGTGTGTGTGGGTGGCTCTGTGTGTGTGTGGGTGGCTCTGTGTGTGTGTGTGTGTGTGTGTGTGGATGGCTCTGCGTGTGTGTGGGTGGCTCTGCATGTGTGTGGGTGGCTCAGCATGTGTGTGGGTGGCTCAGCATGTGTGTGGGTGGCTCAGCATGTGTGTGGGTGGCTCAGCTGTGTGTGGGTGGCTCTGCGTGTGTGTGTGTGGGTGGCTCTGCGTGTGTGTGTGTGGGTGGCTCTGCGTGTGTGTGTGTGGGTGGCTCTGCGTGTGTGTGTGTGTGGGTGGCTCTGCGTGTGTGTGTGTGGGTGGCTCTGCGTGTGTGTGTGTGGGTGGCTCTGCGTGTGTGTGGGTGCCTCTGCGTGTGTGTGGGTGCCTCTGCGTGTGTGTGGGTGCCTCTGCGTGTGTGTGGGTGGCTCTGTGTGTGTTTGGGGGTGGCTCTGTGTGTGTGGCTCTGTGTGTGTGGGGAGGCTGTGTGTGTGTGGGGGTGGCTCTGCGTGTGTGTGTGTGGGTGGCTCTGCGTGTGTGTGTGTGTGGGTGGCTCTGCGTGTGTGTGTGTGGGTGGCTCTGCGTGTGTGTGTGTGGGTGCCTCTGCGTGTGTGTGGGTGCCTCTGCGTGTGTGTGGGTGCCTCTGCGTGTGTGTGGGTGGCTCTGTGTGTGTTTGGGGGTGGCTCTGTGTGTGTGGCTCTGTGTGTGTGGGGAGGCTGTGTGTGTGTGGGGGTGGCTCTGCGTGTGTGGCTCTGTGTGTGGGGGGGTGGCTCTGTGTGTGTGGCTCTGTGTGTGGGGGGGTGGCTCTGTGTGTGTGGGGGTGGCTCTGTGTGTGTGGGGAGGCTGTGTGTGTGTGGGGGTGACTCTGTGTGTGTGTGTGGCTCTGTGTGTGTGTGTGGGGGTGGCTCTGTGTGTGTGTGGGTGGCTCTGTGTGTGTTTGGGGGTCGCTGTGTGTGTCTGTGTGTGGGTGGGTCTGTGTGTGTGGGTGGCTCTGTGTCTGTGTGGGTGGCTTTGTGTGTGTGGCTCTGTGTGTGTGTGTGTGTGAGTGGCTCGATGTGAATGACTGTGTGGGTGGCTCTGTGTGTGTGTGTGTGTGTGTGTGTGGGTGGCTTTGTGTGTGTGCTCTCTGTCCGAGTGTAAATGCAATAGGTCTCACATTTGCGAGCGATGAAGCTATTGGCATTGTAAATGACAATGCCATTTATTTATGTTTTAAAAACAAAAACATAAATAAAAATGTCATGAGCAATGCCAATAGCTCTAACTTTAACAATGCCGAGACCATTGCATTGTAAATGCTTGTCTATATTATTTAACAATTTACATAAACACCTACACTACCGCCATCTGGTTTAGACCGGTCAAGCAACTGCTCTGAGACATACGTGGTCCTCACTGCTTCTTTCGGCCTACTTGTACTAATTTTTAGAGACCAATGACTCCGTTAACCGTCACCATGTGGTCAGCACGTCCTCAAAAGTTCTCCTGAGTGGCAGACTGCGTGACCACCTCCGCAACTATCTGGCTTCGACATCCGATGCCTCGGTCTTCTTCCTCAACCGGGTCAAATTCCCTTTGGTCATGCCAAGCACTTCTGAGAATGAATTCTGGTAGGGAGTGATGGAATGAACACATTCTCAATTCTGCCTAGGGTGCAATGCAAACAGCGCTGGGCATACACCAAGATGCAGCAACAGTGTTCTTCAGAGACCTCTGACATTTTTAGAGAGCAGGACCCTTTCAACATTGAGGATGCGGTGGCCCAATCTATGATTTCAGCAGGCTCATCAGCATCCATGCCTCAGAAGCTGTCCTCTAGCACAACCGAGGGAGCAGATCAAGATGGGGCATCCTCAGCACTGAATCCACCAGGACCCTGAACAAAGAAGACTCCAGGTGCGGTGATGAGGAATTGGGGAGGGGGGCTAGTGGGGAGTGAGTATCACTCCAATGCAGCACAGCCAGTGCACAAAACCTTGTTTGGCTAAATTCCCCCTATGACCTGGCAAAGCACTACTCCTGGAGGAGTCTGTGTTGAGCCCATAGCATGGAAGAAAGAATTGCCCAGCTGGTGGTCTTCTATAACCATCTGGCTCAGCTCGACTCCTGGCAAAGGCTTTGGAACCATGGCGGCCCCAAATAGAATGTTGACTTGCAACAGCCATCGCTTCTCTCTCGACCGACTTGCACCCATCACCTGCATTTGGATCTGAACTGATCCTGATAGCACGTCTGAAAAAGAGTGCCAGGCTGATGGCCCCTTCGATGCAGAGATCAGAGGCTCCATCCTAGAAAGGCTGACAAAAGAGCTCAAGGCCAGGGAGATGCTACGATTTGACTTTGCAAGTCTCTGGGTGTATACAGTCAAGCTGGCTCGGGAACAGTCTGCCACATTGTCCCCAACTCTGGCACTAAACTTCGAGGCTATCCTTTGAGTAGCAGTTCACCTTCAACTCACTGTGACGCCCCGTGCCCAAAAAGGACAAGGCTACAAGCCCTCCACCCCAGTCACCCACACCCACACCCAGTTCTCCCTCCACCACCACTATGGCCGTATTCACCTCCCCCGCCCTCCACTGAGCCGTATTCACCTCCCCCGCCCTCCACCGAGCCGTATTCACCTCCCCCGCCCTCCACTGAGCCGTATTCACCTCCCCCGCCCTCCACTGAGCCGTATTCACCTCCCCCGCCCTCCACTGAGCCGTATTCACCTCCCCCGCCCTCCACTGAGCCGTATTCACCTACGCCGCCCTCCACTGAGGTGACTTTCATGCTTTCCCATACCTCGACCACTGACTAATCAAGACCAGAAGCAAAAAACAATGCTTAGTGCATTCTCGGATATCCAGCCTAGGGTTCACCATAAACCCAAAGAGATACTAACTTAACAGATCCAGTCCTTCTTGGGCTCAATTGTTGAGCTCCGTCACAAGGAAAGCATATGCCAACCAGCTGAGGGTGATGGCATTCCAGCATCTGCAGCCTCTTTTTCAGTCCATTTGTCCACTCCCTGTATGAACTGTAATGAAACTTCTAGGTGTGCTGGCTTACTGTATAGAAATTGTCCCATATTTCAGATTACATATGTGCCCGCTCTAACCGTGCCTCGTGAGGGAAATTGTCATTGAGAAGATCAAGTGTTGATAATGGCCAGCACTGATGCTCTGTAGAATGCTGGAAGAGCCATAGTCTTTCGCTTGGCAGGCATTCTTGGACCAACTTCTGTGGGTGACCATCACCGCTGGCATGTCACTCACTGAGGAAGGGGCAGACATATCTTGACAATATCACTGTCCAAGGTACCTAGACCCCACAGCATAAGGGTCAACACAGCAGTTACCTAGAACTGCTAGCATCTGCACAGACTTTAAATTCTTTTTCAGGCTTATCCAGACAGATCTTGTGAGCCATTGTAACGACCGGATTTTCGGACCAGATAGGATCAGCTCACCAAGACACCACCAACCCGGCCGAAACGTAACCACCTCCCTCCTCAGGACCTACTTACCTCAGTACCTAGATACCTTCCCTGGGGATGGGGAATTAGCAATATACAAGCTTATACTATTAACAACACCCCTGAATTCATAGGGATTACTAGAAACAATCACTAATGGCTACGGAATTCCAAATTCTACATCACACTCATACCTTATAGTCTCGCGGCAACTCAGGCCCAGACTATGCTACCTTCCTCCTCATAGTGAAGGGGCAGTTCTGATCACTTACCATTACACACCGACCTCAATCAGAGCTCACGCAAGCCGCAATCCTGCGGGTATACACATAGTTTCCTCCTGATGCTCTCACTACTGCCACAATCAGGTGGCGTTAAACACAGTATCCTCCCGGTGCTCTCGCTGCCGCCACAATCGTGTGACTATAAACAACGTATCCCTCTGGTGCCCTCACTAACGCTGCTACACAACGGCGATCACTGTCCTATTGATACCTTCAACTTTCTCTCTCTCTGTTGGGAAGTTTCTCTATATATCTAGTATCTACTGGGGATGTCTCATACACAATATTATCCCTTATGTGGCAGATAGGCAGTCCAATCCTCTCACACGAGAATGGTCAAATTACAACATGCAAAGGTTATTCTCTGATTTCCCTTTATTTGGTTACCACTTACCTGGACGGGAAACGCATCCGTCCATATAGTAGCATCCGGCTAGAAGAAAGGTTAGTCTTATCATGAAAAACAACACCTGCACAGTGGTTCACTAAGAACTGGGGTCCCTTTATTACACAATAGCAAATTATAATAACGATATAACACTGCAATATGACACACAGCCTGAAAAGCAAAGGAAAGAATTACGATATGTATGTGTGCGCTGATAAGAAAGGGTAGGCGTCACCTTATAAGTACGAAGTCTGGACTTAGTTGTCATCTGGGTTCCCTTCTCGTCTGTGCCTTGGCTCATCTTAGGATCACCCCTGCAATCACAGACATACGTCTGCACCGTTATGCTCTGTCTCCTCTGCTCCCCTCCAAGTCACTGGAACCTCTCTCTTGTTCTCTGTTTCGTCTGTTTCACTCATCGTTCTGCACTACTCCTCTCTCCTCTCTGTCACGGATTATCTTCACCTTCCAACTTCGATCTTATAATTCAGTTTCTGCCACTCTAGTATTGGTCCGCTCCACTGACTTCTTCACTCTGCATGCTCTGATCTCAGTATCAAAGCTCACCAACTGCTCCAATTAAAGTAACTTCTATCTTTCTGAGAGATCATCATCCTTCGGTCTTTTCAGACTTCAAAATGGCGACTGTCTGCTCCAAGTTGATTAACTGCAAAATGCTAACGACTAGCTGCCGTCTACTAACTGACTGAATGACCGCTCCTCCTCTCTATACTTTCGCTAATATAGAACCCTCTTCATGCATGGAAATTTCCAGCCAGTAACCTGCCGCTCACCGAATTCTTGTACTACCCCGTGCCAAGGACACGCGCTCAGCCGGCCTGCCTAATGTTGCGTCTTCGACACCGAGAAAAATAGTCTTTCGATAAGGGCCAGCTCGAGCCGGTTCTCTCCAAGCGAATAACACCTTATAACTAAAACATCACATTTGACCTACAAGCATCTCAAGCAGCTGAGGCAGAAAGAAAGATGGAGTCTCTCCCGATCGGGGCCTACAAGGCCCGAAGTAAGCAGAAAGATGAATAACTCTATCAGAATATACTAATAACCTTACAAAAGGACGATATAATACCAATACTAAGGAATCTATCCCCTAACATAAGCTTATGGGCCCTAAAATGGAGAAAAGAATAGGGAATTATGTCAAGATCAATGGATTCATCTTGTAAATAGGCCAAATCTAAGGCTCTAATCACTCCATTAGAATGATAGTAGGCTAAAGTCACCATCACTCAAAAATAGAACAAAAACCCGGTCAGAACAGCCATATCTCAACAATATCATGTTTCAAGGTACCTGGACGTCTCAGCATCGGGGTCAACACAGCTGCTAGCTAGAACTGCTAGCCATCTGCTTAGACCTGAAAGTCTTTGTCAGGCTTATCCAGGTAAAAGTGGTCCTCCTAAAGACTGACCGCTTAATAGCCATGTACTATATACAGAAGCAGGTGGGTAGTTACCACCCCCATCTGTCTTCACTAGCACAGCACATTTGACACTAGGCAATCCGCAACAAGATCCTCTTGTTACCAGAGCACCCATGGGGAAGGGGATGAGAACTTTGCGGGCGTGCTAAGTTGCAAACATCAAGTCCCCGAGTGGCAACTCTATCCGCAAGTCCTACTCAGATACTTCTGGCAGTGAGGGGTGCCACCCATTGTCTTCTTCACCACCCTGGATAACTCAAAATGCCCAAGGTTTGCCTCCAGGTACCCACATTCACAGTTTGTGTGCAATGCACTATAGATGAACTGGTACAGGATTTTTGTCTGTTTTTCTTCCACTCTGCCCATAAGGCCAGCATCCCTGTTAATCGGTGTTCCTATTTATTTATTTCATTCCCCCTGAAGAAGCTACCAATCAGTCCTGGCCTTCTCATGCAGCAGCGTAGCCAAATTAGGCAGCTAGAACCCAGCCCACGATCTGATCCCTGAGGTTTTAGAGTATGGCTAACTAAACATCATGTACGATTTAAAATTCATTAACTTTTCAAAACGATTTACTGTTTTAAAATTGCTTACTGTTTAGCCCAAATCCGCCGCTAACCACAGTCCTGCCCGCCCGCTCCCCGGTCCACCATGGGTTTTCCCGCTTGAGTGGAGTGAGTGAAGGCGGGGCAGCGACATTCTTCCGGGGTAGAGGTCGGGGGCGGGAACACTACTCAGCATAGTAGATAAGCGAGCCGGTACCAAGCACTCACTGGATTGTTTAATCAACAGGAACCGATGCACGAGCGGTGTGAGTGAAACGCTGCGAACTGCGAGATGTGCACATTGGTCGTTGTACCACTATTTTAACTGATATTTTAAATGATGTACGATTTAAAATTCATTAACTTTTAAAAACGATTTACTGTTTTAAAATTGCTTACTGTTTAGCCCAAATCCGCCGCTAACCACAGTCCTGCCCGCCGGCTCCCCGGTCCACCACGGGTTTTCCCGCTTGAGTGGAGTGAGTGAAGGCGGGGCAGCGACATTCTTCCGGGGTAGAGGTCGGGGGCGGGAACACTACTCTGACATACTACTTAAACAGACCATGTGTTCAACGCGCAGCGGGCGCGCCAAAGGCAAGCCCGTCTGCGCCCGTCCGCGACCACCCGGGACCAGGGGCCACCACCCCTGCCCAAACTACAAAACCATTAACCTACTCTCTAAGAGAACTGTATAATCTAAGACCCAAAAGTCGCCAACACTGCGATACTCTGAACCCAGAGGATCACAGGCCCCAATGCCATGAATGCGCCTTCGCTCCAACCCATGCAATGAGAGGAATAACCGTGAAAACGGTTGGAACTTAAAGGAAAATATTGCGGACTCTTAACAGCAATGTACCCAGATACTTTACATTCATTAGTACAAACTGCAGATCTCTTCCGAAACACAAGGAGGATATTTTTAATTTACTAATGGATCTTCATCCAGACGCTATGTTCTTGACTGAAACTTGGCTTAACGCCAGTTCGGGCCCGGACATCGCAATAGCTTTACCACCTAACTACGCCCTGGTTAGAAAAGATAGGGTGAGCCACACAGGGTAAGGTATCGGAATTATTTACAATAAAAATAAAATTTCTTGTAAATGGGAAGATCTAACGATGGCCAACTGTGAAGCAGGTCTCTTTAAAATCTCTCACACCTCAAATTACTTTCACAGGAATGCTCATATATCGCCCTCCTGGGGCGGCAGGAGAATGGGCAGCAACTCTTCCAGAGTTTATCACCCCTTTTCTGTTAGAAGCGTCCAGTTTCTCAATTTTAGGAGATTTTAATCTGCATTTTGACGACCACAAAAATGCTACGGCAGTCAATCTTTTAGCTGATCTTGAGTCCCTTAATGTTCATCTTTGCAATACAGGCCCTACCCATACAGCAGGCCACCAACTAGACCCAATCTTTGCTAATTTTGATAACCTTATATGCAAACTGGCACTCCCCGTATTATGGTCTGACCATTATTTTACGGAATTTGAAATCAGATTACCCAAAAACACAGTTTTACGTAAGCCTGAAAACACTCTTTTTAGGAATTGGAAAAATCTTAATATAGACAAACTGAACATACAGCTAATTAACTCGAGACCAGATATAAATCTAGATGCTCTCTATATTGTTGATCAACATAAAATCACTAACTGGCTTACAAAAGCGGGTGAGATAATTAATCCGCTAAAAAAGAAAAAAAGTATATCTTACAGATCCCCAGTGCCCTGGTTCTCCAAAAAACTAAAAAGAGAAAAGAGCAAATGCAAAAGTTGGAAAGAAAATGGAGGAACAGACTATGATACTGACATGAAAAAGACTTGCAAGCAAGCGTTGAATGCCTACCAACTATTATGCAAAATATCAAAAGGAGAGAATATCAAAAACACCATTCTAGAGGCACAAAATGACTCTAGAACATTATTTAAAGTGTTAAAAGACTTAGCGGGAGCTACAACGCACCCAGAACCCCCAACGCTGTCCTTAACTCAATGTGACGGCCTGGCGATGTATTTCAATGAGAAAATAGCCAATATCTACTCTGCTCTTGGTGCGGAAGATACTAACAACTTACCAACATTGATAAACCCAAGACCAAGTGAGCTCGATGAGCCGATAGATATCCTGGAGAAAACCCTGACAGCCTTGCAGCCTTTAGATCAAACCACTTTATTAGAAACTCTTAACCGTATTAAATCAGGATCCCCCAAAGACCCTATGCCTGGGGAAATCTTAAAACAGCTCGACCCTGACACTCTTAATGTTATCAGAACTTTGTTGAACGCATCAATAAGAGAAGCTGTAATACCTACCGAATGGAAGCATGCTATGGTAGTACCACTACTGAAAAAAAACAATAGTGACCCTGAAATCTTCTCCAATTACAGACCGGTTTCACTGCTCCCGATATTTTCTAAAATTTTAGAAAAACATATTAACCGACAGCTAGCAAAGTTTATTAACTCCAACAATCTTCTCCACTCCTCACAATTGGGCTTTAGAGCCAGGCATTCAACAGAATCCACCCTATTAGGAGTGACGGAAACGATTCGTCAACAGCTCGATACTGGTGGTACGGTGGCACTCATTCTTTTAGACTTGAGTGCCGCCTTCACCATATCCCACAAAATGCTACTTGAAACCCTAGAGGGAATAGGGGTCAGAGGACTAGCTTTGGATTGGCTTGGTAATTTTCTAACAGAGCGATCTTATCAGGTCTTCTCCAAAAACAACACCTCCAAGACTATGTCCTCCCCACATGGAGTTCCACAGGGGTCAATCCTTAGCCCACTTTTATTCAATATTTACATCACCCCGCTAGCGAGTATTGCAGAAACATTTGGCCTTACTATTTTTTCATATGTAGACGATACTCAATTAGTATTCTCCCTATCAACTACTGATAACAGCAACACCTCCTCCCTACGTTTAGGGCTTCAGAATATAGCGAAGTGGATGCACTCCAAAAAGTTAAAACTAAATGGTGACAAAACTGAACTATTAATCTTTGGAGAACAAAAAGAGCTTTGGGGACAAACACACTGGCCCACAGAAATGGGTCCCCCACCAATAGCAGTTCCCTCAGCTAGAAATTTAGGAATACTGATTGACAATAAATTGACTATGCGTGATCACGTAGCTAAAACAGCGTCTGTCTGCTTCGCCATTTTAAAATGGCTAAGAAAAATCCTATGGCAACTTCCGGTAGGCGCACAAAGAACGGTAGTGCAAGCCCTGATTGGGTCAAGGATGGATTATGGGAACATTCTTCTCCTTGGACTACAGGTCGTCCAAAATGCGACAGGAGGGCGCATGTCTCTGAACATCTACGCAATCTCCATTGGCTCAAAATAGCCAACAGAAATAGTTCAAAGGACTATGTTATATGTTTAAGATCAACATTGGAGAAGCACCAGCGTATCTATGCAAGTTGGTCCAAAAATACATCCCTACCCGTAATCTCAGGTTCGAGGCATGTGGGCTGCTGAATTCATATCTGTGCATAGATCGCCGCCTAGTGTTGGGTCCGGATGATCGCACATTGTTGTCCTGGAAGAGTCTTCGAAGTATCACGAGATAGGTGGCTCCTCCCCTGGACTACAGTGCGCATGGGCATCGACTCCATCCTCAGATTGTTTTTTTCCGCCATTGGGTTTGGATGCATATTGGTTCACTCAAGTCGGAATCGATATAAAAGTTTTCTTAAGGCCAAAAGGCCTTTCGTTTTTTTGTCGGTATAGTCTTGCGTTCGGTGCCCAGTTCAGCTCCCGAGACGGATATCCAGGAGAGCTGCGTGCTTTTCGACGCTGAAGGCCCGGTCGACGCCTGAGGCCTTATCGACAAACCATCATGGAACGGAGCACGTTCAAGAGATGTCCCGTGTGCAACTCCAAGTATCCCCACATCGACATTCACCCGGTGTGCAACAAGTGTCTGTCGCCGGATCATGATGAAGCCAGCTGCATGGCTTGTTCCCGTTTTCAATCCAAGAAGACACTTCTGCATCGATGCGCTGTGCGCAAGGAAGCCCAGCAGACTGCACCGGAGCCTGTGGGCATCTTCGATGCTGGGGATGATGAAGGAGCAGACCGGGAGGTTCGAGAGAACCTGTCTAATCCCGCGTTGGAGGTCGACTCCAACTACGACGCAGATGTTGAGATGCTCGAAGCGGAAGAAGTAGTCGACGAGGTAGGAGATGACGATGGGGCCTTTGGGGCCATGGAAGATAGCTCGAGCGAGGAGCTATGCCCACAAACTGACACTGGGGCCGAAACGCTTCATAAGGCTCAGGTCGCCAGCAGCCCTACAAGCCAAGAACAGATGCATACTGATAAGTAGCATATTCGATCAACCCATTTAGCGAAATTTGTGGTTCCGAGATTTAAACGAGCACGAATAGGCGGACGCTCCTTCGGATATCTGGCACCAAGTCTATGGAACTCTATTCCACTAAAATTAGGACTGGAACCAAACTTTAGAACATTTCGAAAAAATATCAAGGCATGGCTCTTCGACCAAGACTAAGACTCAATTTTACTCCCCCTGGTATTGATTGACTTCCAAGGCGCCGGGAAACCCTCTGGGTAGCTGTTGCGCCATATAAATGGAATAAATAAAATAAATAAATAAACATTACTGATATGTATGGCCATAATACGTGAGGCTTGTAAGCCTGCTACACTCAAATGTTATGCAAGCAAGTGAAAGATTTGACTGCTACTGTATCTCAAACCTGCTAGAATACCTTCAGGGTCAGAGTTCAAGACATAGTCTGCTACATGTTACACCTACAAAAGGCAGGTCTTCAAAACACTGCTGTACATCTTCATCTACCTGCTGTTGCTGCCTCCATGCAAAACAGTAAACACTGATCATGCTTCAAAATACCTGTGTTTAAAGTATTTGAGGGACTCAAAGGGTACTACCCTCAAGAACATCTCAAACCCTTGTGTGGAAACTTAATGTAGTTCTCAACTGGGTAATGGGTCTTCACTTTGAACCCCTCAACTCTTGCAACCTATAGTTTCTTTCAGAGTGTCTCTTCCTTGGTAATTGCAACTTCACTCAATGCATCTTTGAGTTACAAGCACTCACTATTCAAGAACCATTCATTCAGCTGTACAAAGACAGGGTGGTTCATAGAACTAATACAACGTTCTTGCCCAAGTTAGTTTGACCGTTTCACATCAATCAGACTATTGAGCTGTCCTTATTCTTTCAACAGCCAGATTCTGTACTGGAAGGGCATTGCACATTCTAAACTTCAAGCAGGAGCTCATGTACCACTATTGACATGACTGAACCCTTCTGCAACACTAAGCAACTTTTTATAGATTTTACTAAACTTCTTAAGATCCACCCCATTTCCAAAGCTAACATTGCAGGAAGGGTTGTCAAATTAATCCAGACTTGCTATGCTGAAGATAAACACGTATGAACTGAACTTCCCAGGACACACTACATGCAAAGGAGCAACCATACCTTTTCTTGGTAACATCCCATTATCGAACATCTGCAAGAAAGCTGCCCCCACCATCCAATTCACACACTTTTACAAAACTCTGTGGATATTTTGTCCCATCAGCAGGCTATTGTTAGCCAAACTGTCTTAACATTGTTGTAGGTGTCTGCTTTGCCTGCAAGCTAGCCATCACTTGGGAGGAAACTGCTTTACAGTCAAAGCAGAGCATGTGTATTTACAGCCACAAATACAATGGACAGAAAATATTACTTTCTCTGTAACACCTGTTCATAGCATGTAGTGCTGTAGATTCATCTTCACCCACCCTTCTCCATGAAAGCCGGCAGTGAAGGCACATGTTCATTTTCTTCACACTGGTCTCTTTTAAATACCTTACGGTTTACTCCGCATATAGTGATTTTACTGTGTACTCCACTTTCACCTGCCACCCACTGAACGTAGAACAATGTAGGGTTGAGATGGAGCCCAGGTGTGTTGATTTGAAACTTCTTCAGAGAAAACCAAGTTGGAATGTCTATGAATAGATGGTTACAGGACAATAAACATGTTCCTTGTTCTATAGAAAAAAGGAACATCGTTTGTAAGAGTCAGAAAAAGTCTTCAGATTTACTGGTGTGCAGCTGCTTAATTTGTGGCATTGCTCTTCATCAACTGTTTATTCTTTCTTAGGTCCTGGTACTTGGAAACAAGCGAGACCTTCCGAACACTTTGGATGAGAAGCAACTCATAGAGAAAATGTATGTATACGTTATGTCCTAGATTGTGTAATATGGTTGCTGATATTTTGGCAAATAAAATTGATTTATGGCTGTAGGTGTCATAGTGAAAAGGAAAGATTTCTCCTAGTACCGTTAATGCGGCTTGCTTCTCTATATAACCTGTTCATCAATACCAGATGCCCATTGCTAAGAGCTGCAGTTAGGCTACAGTCATTTGCTAGTAATCTTTTATGTGATTGGGAAAAGAACTGCAGGTTTACAAATTAATGGTCTTGGATGCCATCTTTTAAAGACTGTGTCGATAATTGCTAGTTGCCCGGTTCTGGTGGCGTGCAAATTGCACCCATAAACATAGTTAACATGTGAAACACCTCATCAATATTATTACTAGGACCTGTGTATTTTTTTGGGGGGGGGGTGGGCGTGGGAGTGGGGATCAAATTATACAAGAATTCCCAATTCCATGGGGATTAACAATCTTATTTACCTCCTGCTCTGTGCAGGTGCTAAATAGGTGTGGGTGGGGTGGTGGGGATCTTGTCATGGACACAGTTGCCCAATTCAGACTATTTTGCTGGAAGAAGTTTATGGCTGCAAAAACAAAGCCTGGTTTTTCCTCACTCAAAAAATCAATAGCATAAAACAGAGCCTCTTGTGCGTGGACAGAGTGATATCCCACTGAATCCTATTCCGAGCCTATGAGTATAAAAGTGATCAGAGTGAGTATGTGTATTCTTGAGTGAAAATGTAAATAATTGTGTTTTCCTTAATCCTAAATCTGTAATTGTAGAGTTAAATTATCTTTATGCAAGATAACATCTGTTCACATGTTTATATGGCTTCTTAATTTCCACCAAAAGAAAAAACAGCCATATTGTTGGAAGAAAAGTAGAGTGCTGCACAGGTATGTTACTCGTGTCCAGCATTACTTCAAAATGAGCAGCTGGCCTGTGGCCTCATTGCACTAATCTTACATCACCTGAATTGTCTTTGTCACAGGTGCAGCTGCCTGCCCCCTTTCTCTAATGCCAAACGCAACGCTTGAAGGGATAGAAATTAACTTCCCAGTCTGATTCACAGTGTGATGTATAACCTCCTGGAAGCAGACCTGAATACATAAGATTGGATTTAGTGGTTTAATTAGGGTTGCAAGGCATACAGTTTATTGCTGCTGTTTAAGTCTTCAGCACATCACTGTATGACTCCTCAAACTGGTATACATGAGCAACATCTTTATCTAATAGCAGACCAGGTAGTACATCAGATGTTGTGCAGGTCTTGTCAGACTTTTACCGCCCACCTAGCTCAACACACTTTGCGTTCCAGTGTCCTGTTCCCTCACAACTTGCCCTGTTTTATAGCATAGATGCCCCAGTATGTGTGCTCTATCTATCGCTCTATCTCGCTATCTTTCCCTCTATCCCTCTATCTTTCTCAGTTAATAAAACACTGTGGACCTTAACATTGAGTGTTCTAAAGGTTTGTAGCAAAGCAACTATGTTCCTTTGTAGGACGTGTTAGTCTTGCGAACTGTATTAAGTTATCTGGCTGGGAGGGGGGGGGGGGGACTAGAGGGTGCATGGCAAGATGGCCGGCACCCTAGCGTGGCTCTGCCCGGCCGGGTTGAGATCCGCCTGTGAAATTTGACATCCGTGACACTGAGGAGTGATATGACATTTGAAGCACGTCTGCCTCTAATCGAACCTTTTTCAGCCCTGTATGACAGTTGTAGCGGCTAAAAATCCAACATAGCAGGCTGCGGCCGAGCATCGGCAAAATGGAGGCACCTCCGAGGCTTTGAAGCTGGCTACTTTGACCGGGGAATAGCGCCCCGCTGGGGGGATGAGCGCGCACCTGACGCCTGTGGCCCCATCTGTTTGAGCGAGAGCGACCGATTGTCTATATTCGTCGCACCTGGAGGGTGTGCTTAGTGGGGCCCTGGCAGAGGGAGTGAGGCGGTGTCTGATCACGCTGTGAAGGCTGCTGTGGACTGGAATTTGTGGGGCTTGCGGAGGCAGCGTTGGAAGAAGGACCTTGTGCGCTCGGCACTGGTGGCAGTGAGTGGGGCGCGGACTGGTTTGTGCCTGTTTTTGCGTGGTGGGTGTGAGCGGGGCTTACGAGCTGCTGCTGGAGGCTGGGGCACGAGGGCGGCTGGGAGCTGCAATGCGAAGGCCCTGATTGCACGCCTCTGTAGTAAAAACTGCACATCTCCAAGGGGGCCAACATATGCGAAGTTCTGGACACTGATCTATCTCCTGCTGGGTTTGCGGGAGCACTGGCTGCATCGCTTAAGAGCTAGGGGCCCTTTCTGTGCTCGGAAGGCAGAATAGGGGCCTGTCTGCTTCCGCCTTCTTTCGTGAGAAGGCTTTGGTCTGATGAGTTTGAGAGCTGTAAACGCTGCTGCTTCCCTGGTTGACTGGGACGCTTTCTCTTCTCATTATAGCCCATACAGTCTTTTTCTGGGCTGGTCTCTGCATAGGTGAGGGGACTTAAAGTTGTAACCGTGAGACGTACAGACAAAGCGCAGCCTTGCCTCACTTTTGAGACGCGCAGAACGTCAAAAGCTCTACAGAAGGCAGCGTCTGACTCAGAGGCGAACATCCAGCATGACACCCCACCTACCCTTAAACCCACGTTGCCGGCCATGCAGCGCAGTTTCTTTCTATAGAGGAAACAATGGTAGCAGTGAACCACAGGCTGGACCACATGTCTTCCCAATTAGAAAAACAAAACGTCCGGGTGGGGGAGGTGGAGCAGCGAGTATCCAACACGTAAGATTGTCTCAATGATGTGTCTCCAAAGACTCTACATGGAGAAAGTATTAGCCCTTATACAGAGCAAAAAGGAGGAATTGAAGGCGCGGTCCCGGCGCAATAATATCAGACTTACTGGACTGCCAGAATGCAGTCCAGTGGGAAAAATGGAAACCTATATAGAAAACCTTATTAAGGACATATTTGGTGCAGAACAATTCTCAGAAATGTTCATTGTGGAGCGTGCCTACCGCTCTCTTGCCGCCAAACCTATCCCCGGGCCTCCTCCCCACCCCGTCATAGCACGACTATTAAACTACAGGGACTGAGACACTAACTTACGGCTGGCGAGAGAAAATGGCAACATTGTGCATCAAGGCAACTCATTGGCCTTCTTCCCTGATTTCACGGTGTTGGTGCAGGCAGCTAGACGAGAATTCGGCACAGTGAAAAAGTTTCTGCAAACGGAAGGTGTACCATATGCAATGCTCTATCCTGCCAGCCTCCGTATTGGCCCGGACGACGACTACAAGATCTTTTCTACTGCAAAAGCCATTCTTGACCATGCCAAACAGCTTAAGCGCAGAAGGCGTGAGGCGAGCGCAGTGCCGGACGACGAGGAATAGCCGGGAACTGTGTGAACTTGCTTAAATGTCTGCCTGCCTGCTTTCTTTTGGTTTACCCCTAGTGCAATGGTATATGGGTGCTAGCAGAATCGAGCACCATGCGGTCCTGAGGCGAACTTGCACTACGGGGTGATGGTGTCTACAATTGGTTTCCAGATAGAACAGATGTATTGAATTTTGGGAAATGTTCTAGTTCCGATAGCTCAGTTGTCTTTCTTTCCTAAGGTCTCCTATTTCAATCCAGAATGTATGCTTCGCAAGTTTTCACTATATACTGGTAATCTGGGTCTAAAGGGGGGGCCTGTCGCAGCTCCAAGCAAAATAGCAGATGGGTGCTTTAGGTGCTACGTGACTGGTTAGTCTGCACCTGGGCACAGTCTTAGACCTGTTCGGCCACCTCCTACTACGTGGGAGGCTAGTAGTACTCTGCGCCCCCCACATTGAGAAAACCCCAAAGGTATAAGACTTTTTGTTGGGCGGGTTGGTGGCAGGAGGCTGTTAGTTTGGGATGGCTTTGGCAAATTGGGGACGCTGAAGTGGGTGGGGGGGGATTGTTGTTTTTTTAGGGGTTCGCAGAATTACTATGTGACTGTATTACATGTCTTATGCTTCGGGATGTCTTGGTATTGTAGATATGCATTGTATGCCCCAACACGCAGGTGGATAGTTGCTATGGGCTTGTTACTATGAATAGTGCAGTTAAGTTCCTCACTTGAAATGTGCGTGGGCTCAATACTCCCCAAATAATTAGATCTGTATTCGCACGATTAGATCGTACCGGGGTGCAGGTAGCTTTACTACAAGAGACTCTCCTCACTGTTGACTCAGCCAAAAAAGTTGGTGCCCGCTGGGCGGGGGTTAAGGCTGCATCCTCCTATTCCACCTACTCGAGAGGTATGCTGACTCTTGTGAAGAAAGGTGTCCTGTTCACAATGATTAGAGTTGAAACAGATGAGCATGGACGATTGGCGATCATACATGGGCAGCTGAGTGGCATGAGTGTGCTGTTGGTGAATGTTTATGGTCCAGACACGGATGACCCCTCCTTTTAGTCAGATGTGTGGCGCAGGATTGCTTTGTACCGTAGGGCTGCAATCATCTAGGGAGGTTATTTTAAGGCCTCTCTGGAAGTGACTCTGGAAAGAGCTGGCAGCAGCAAGGCGAGGCCTAAGCAGGCTACAGATGTACTAAGGGGGGTACTGGATGCTGGAAATTTGCGTTATATCTGGCGTCTGTGGCATCCTGCTGGTCGGGAGAGCACGTTTGTATCCTCCGTTCACGTGTCCTGGTCCCGTGTCGACTTCTGGCTGGTCTCGGAGGAGGTCCGCACTTGGACGGTGGGAGTGAAACATGAGGCTCGCACGTAGTCGGACCATTCACCAGTACTCTTGTACTTACAGGTTCCCAACTATGGGAAACAACCATTTCCATGGCGGCTGTAGCCCACAGAACTTACTGACTTAGTATTCTGACAGACAATTGTGGAGGCAATCAGATTTTTTTTAATGAAAATGAGGGGTCGGTAGACAGCGCGGAGGTGCTCTGGGAGGCGTTTAAAGTCACCATCAGAGGGGTGTGCATAGGGACGCGGGTGTTTTACGTGACATTAGACATAGAGTCAAAAAACTGGCGACTGATATCCCCACGCTCGAACAGGAGTAAGACATTCACCCTTCTCCAGCAACACTGGTTACTATAAGAGAGCTTGTCACTGAACATAATGAAACCATTGACCAGGAATGAGTGCATTGCTCGTGACTGGAAACTGCTCGATACTATGGGGCGGGGGGCCGCCCTGGTCGCTCTCTAGCGCAGAAACTGGCAGCGCCCCATTGCCAAGAACACATAACAGAGTTATTGGATATGGATGGGGTTGCCTGTCACTCGACCGTGGATATATGTGACGCAATGTTGCAATTTTACACCCGGCTGTATGCTGCCCAAAGCTCTCCGCCGCCGAAAGAAATACACTCGTACCTTGATGATGTTGCATTGGGGTGGCTCTCACACTCTCAGCGAGAATTCCTAGTGCAGCCGTTTGATGTAGATGATGTGAAACTGGCCATAATGTCTCTACCAACTTGTAAGGCCGCAAGGACGGACGGGCTGCCTAGTGAATTCTAGAAGGCCTATGCCTCTGAGCTAGCCCCCAGGCTCCTGGAGGTCTATGCTGAGGTTTAGGAGAAGGGACAGCTACCGCCTTCTCTCAGGGAGGCCTTGCTTGAACTCTACTGAAGCCAGATAAATCTCCTAACCAGTGCGAGTCCTATAGACCACTCTCAAAAATCAACATAGACGCGAAGATACTGGCGAAAATGATTGCCACCAGAATACAACCTCTGGCCCCCCTTTTTGGTCCTACCCGATCAGTCTGGATTTGTCACTGCACGTTCTACCACCCACAACCTACGTACGGTCTTCTCTACCTTGCACTACTTCGATTGGGACTTCCAGGCTGTTGCTGTGCTGCTTGATGCAGCAAAAGCTTTTGACTCCTTACAATGGCCTTATATGTTCACGGTTCTGACTAGGATGGGCTTCCCACAGGTTTTTTTTTTAAATAGCTGAGACTGCTCTATGAAGATGCGGTTGCTAGAGTGCGTGTGAATGGCTGAGTGTCATCGGCGTTTCCTATAAAAAAATGTTTTAAAAATGTATCTGGCTGGAGTGTCTGTATTTATTACAATCTGCAGATCGGATAACCAGCCATAGCAAGATGTATTCTGCTGGTGGAATAGGCACTGTTAAAATAATAGCTGGTCTTTTTAAGAGTTGTTCTGTAATAACAAAATGGTATGGCCTACTTTAACATCTGTAGGTCAGAAGGTACTAGGAGCGTGTGCCCATTCATTTACAGGGTGTTTTTTCCTTTGGGTCCTGAAGCAGTCAGTGGTTACTGGACAGTATATGTAGTGGGCGGGCACCGTCTTTTGCCATTTGTGTAGCATGGCGCACTTAACTCTATATTGGTACCAGTCGAGCAGTCTCACTGTACCTCAAGACATGGCAGAATTTGTAATTCACATCTAAAAGAACATGAAGCATGGCACCCAATAAACTGAAAGTTTAGCTTTTGCTTACATTCAGAAACGTTGGAAAAGTTACTGTTAAACACGAAATCTGAATGTCTTTTAACTTCCCTGGCCTAAGATATAGCCAAATACATTTCTAGTGCTTACATGGCAAGTTGCCGTTGCACGGAAACTTTGAGTCCTTTGCACTCTTGCACTCTAGTTGTTTTTTCAACCAGACCGTAGGTTGTGGTGGCCGACAGAATGCTAAGACTCAAGTCTATCCTGTGGCTTAGCTTCACTGTTCTAGGTGCAGCACTTGATTAGTCAGTAAGTGTGAGCACCAGTGCCTGAAATTCTGCCATAACAGTCAAAAAAATTAAGAAGCCTAAAACCCAAACCGGAGCTGGGGTCGCTTCCTAGGTCAATATTAAATGTAGGTCACCAGAAGGCCAGTTTCAAATCTGTTTCTGAAGAACAGGCCACTGGGGATCCAGTAAAAAGATTTTGGGGGGCGCTGGATGCAGTTCTGGGGAATACCAGTGAGAGGGATTTATTTTTCATAGTTTGTTTAATGCATATTGATTCTGGACAAGGGCCAGCATTCACAAGGACGTCTCACTGGACTGAGCTGTAGATGTCAGTCTCTTGAAATGAGCTTGTCACAATAAAGCTAACATTTTCATTTAGCTGGTCTGACACCCATTAGACAGTCCACAGTTAGAACCCAAGTGGAGACGATCTGCTTCTTAATAACCACCTGAAAGGCCATCAAGCCTCAACTTTTACCATTCTAAAATAGCAAAATATGTGAGGCCACCTGATCTACTGCTCACACGGGTATAGATATTCCAAGGATTCCACCCTCGGCGACTGGAAAAAATGGACTAGAGGACAGACTTTTCAAGGCAAGCTTGTGACACAGTAGCTTCCTCTGTGGCACAACTGCCCCATCAACTGGTGCCACAAAAAAACGTGGGCAAGTACCCTTGAAAAGCACATAGGAGACCCAAACCCTTCCACATAAGATGACATTGATGTAAGTACTGTAATTTTTTATTTTTTTATGTTTCCTTGGGCAGCAGAATGTGCTGAAACTTTCTAGTTTAGTGTGCTAACTGTCTTATCTATAAAAAGAAAAAACAAGCTAAAGCTCCCACTGAACATTAACTAGCTGCAAATCTTCTACCACTCAATTGGCTAAGCCTTGTCTGCTTGCCCTTTCACCAATCAAGTGAACAAAGTAATGTGCTTTTCCCATTGGATTGCATTTGCTGTCAAGGGACTCGAGCAGCAAATGAAAGCACCCACAAAGGATGCTCCCACCCCAACCAGTGATGATCTTCTTTACAATGCATGGAAATACAGCAGAACTGCCCTAACCAATTGTTTAACATTTTCTCCTCCGATTCCACTAGAGTATGATTTTGCCTTGTGATCAGATTTTGTACTAACTCTACCTAGTTAATTTCCATAATCTTGCTTATTGAGTCCGGGCTATTAGTCTGCCCATGTCCGTTCAAATAAGGTTACCAAAGGGGACCAATCTCTTCATATTTAAAGGCTAAGATACAGTCAATAGGTAGGAAGTCTCGTATGAACTTTAAGACCACTTGTAATTCTAGTCCTGTCACAGCAGATTGCAGGTCCCCTTTGAAACTAGCAAACACAAGGAGATGATGGACTGTTCGCTGAAACTTTCCAGACACGCCCCCAGTCACAGATCTGGGTGTGTTTGCTTTTCCTTTTAAAACTAGCCAGGAAACATTCCTTGACCCACATCTAACCCTAAATATTATTATCTTGCGAGCGAAATCAAAAAGTGACATCACTGTTTCCCCAGAGCTGAACAGTATGTTCTGTCGACGACTTTTGTAAAATAGGTGGCAGCACGCTGCACAAGACTGGATCAGAACCCAGTAACGTCCATGATTTTAACTTTAACGATATATTTTGGAGGATATGCTGCTGCAGGCCACATGCTTTACACACTCCTGCCATCTAGTGTTCGACACATAGGTTGCCAATTGGATTTTTTCTTCCAATGTAGAGGTTTAAGTTTCAACACGACTTGCTATACCTCCCTTGAAGCCTATAATGTTCCAGGGAATAGGCTCCATTTTGTCAGTGGTTCATGCCAATGTAAACAGATGTCCACTGGGCCATCTTTAAATTTGATGCAGTTACTCCTTCAGGGTGACTGCGTATTATACTCTTTCGAGCTAACAAAGTAATTACAGTACTCTGATCTATAAATCCGGCCCTTAGAAGGATAGTTAAAATAGTGTTGCCACCGGTCCTGCAGAGCAGAGTTCCAAATATGTGGGGTCCAATGACTTCATCATTGAACAGTTTTGTTCAGGGTCCTTACTTGCACCCATACCCAGGACAAAAGCTGCACCTGGGGTTCTGGTCTTGAAGCACTTTGCCGAGGCACTCTTCCTCAGCCCTGAGAATCTATACTGCCCACCTCAGAACTAAGGTCCACTGCAATGGCAAACTTGAAACTAGTAGCGACCTTGATGCCCAGCAAACCAGCACCAGAAAAGATGCGAGGAGCCGGATACAAGTCCGCAAAAGCTCTATCTAGACCTGGTCTCGGGTCAAACGAACCTATGGACTAAGTGCAAAATTAAAGTAAGTATGCATATACTCTCTCCCTGCACATTCTAAATTGAAAAAAGCACCCCACTGACTTAAGAAGAGAACCATTCCTGTTTGTTACTTTGAGATAAATTCAATCATGTGTTGCGCGGTTGTATGCAATGACATTTCCGTGGCCTCAATCTGTTGCTATGGTGAAAAAAATATTTCTAACAATGTCTTTTCTTTAATGCAGGAATCTGGCTGCTATCCAAGATCGAGAAATCTGTTGCTACTCCATTTCTTGCAAAGAAAAGGATAATATAGGTGAGACCGAATGGGAATGATCTACCCTATGGTTTGTTTGTAGCCTGTTCAATGGGCGAGGCTTCTGAATGAGGGTGATCTTGGGCGCAGTCGGGTGCAGCTCTTGATTTGTTTCAGGAGCTTAAAGGTCTGTGCAGAAAAAGAAGTGGCCTCTTCAGCTGAATGAGCAAGGGCATCAGCCCTTGTCGGTGTTTGCATGTTGTGTTCTTGCTGGGAGAGGCTGAGTCTGTCATAGCTTTCTTCTGTACTGCTTTGCGTTTCATCCTTGATGTAGACTGGAAAGTTATACAGTGCCATATGTTGGATTAGTGAACTGATGCCATAGTCCAAGAATTCTGTGGCGTTTGAGAGCTGTGTGTGACGTCCCATTGGTCAAATGTTTGGTGTTAGTGCTAATCGGACTGGACAATCCTTGGGGATGTAGAATAGCACGTGGTTGTTTGGAGTGCAGTGGATTGTTTCAGGGCTGACTGGGCGGAGATACTTTGTGCCCATGCTGCCATGGAAAGGAGCATCGCCATATTCTTTATTTATAGCCAGGTATATGATGCTTCTGGGTATTGTGCCAGACCCTAAATTAGTGAGATTTCAGCAGTCTTCCTTTAGAACTCACTGCAAAGCCTAAACCATTTCAGCCAACACAGCTGATGTATTCTTTTATAACCTGCTTCGTGCTGTTAGCCACCACCTCCGAGAGCTTCGCTGCTTGATAGAAGATGCAAAAGATGCTGTTAAGTCGGATCAGGGAAGCCCCAGTGCTCCGAAATGACTGCTTGTGATAGATGTATCTGATAGACTACTAGCCGCAGATTCCTTCACGTAGATTTATCCCCAGGCGTAAGACTGGATCTGAAAACTTTTTGCCACAGCATCCCTGTGCGCCAGGGGACGGCATAACACGACTGCGCCCTGACGTTGTCCGTGTACGTGACGTCAGCGAGGTCACATAAGTCCCAACCCGGCGCGCCTACGTCAGTTTTTTCCTTTTCCGCGTGCAAGGTGGATCCGGATCATGCTCTGGGCCTGTTTAGGCCTTTCCCTTTTGCTATTTGCGTGTGTGTGGGAACTGTGTGCGGATGCCTTCGGGCTTTAAGACGTGCTCGTCTTGTGGGCGCTTGATGTCTGCGACGGATCCTCTCCAGATCTTCATGTGGTGTTTGGGGGGAGCACCACGACTACACTGATTGTGAAACGTGCCAGCAAATGAAACCAAAGTCCCGGCGGGAGCGCCTGATGAAACTTCTCTCGGCTCGCATGTCCAGGTCGGCTCATCTTCTCGCCCGGCCCCTGCGGAGGGTTCTCGAACCCACTGCTTCCCTCGTAGACATCATCCTTCTCCCAAGTCGCAGGAGCGTCGCTCACCTGTTGGTAAGTGTCACAGATTGTCCCCGAGGGTTGGTTTCCGGCCTGTTGGGGGGCGTGGGCTCTGCGCGGGTGGTGCGGCCTGCGTGTCGTCCACTTATCCGCCGTTTTCCTGTGTGGGGTGACTAGAGCCCAGAAGGAGACATATGCAGCGGCTTTGCAGGCCTCTCTGGCTTCTCCTCCTCCTCCCTCCCCTCCTGGGATGTCAGCGGATCTCTTGCAGTATGCAGGGCCCTCTGTGGCATTGCCGGCCGCTCTGGCCGGCTCTGATGCAGGTTCAGAGGATGTGGTGCAGTTGGGGTGCGGCCTTTCAGTGGTCCCTCCTTTGGGCCATGGCGCCTCTGCTTTGCCGCAAACTCCAGTGGTAGTCCATGTGGCGTCGCAGGAGGTTGCCGGGGCTCGGTACGCACCCCCGGGCCCCTCTCGGTCCTCGGGACAGGCAGCAGCCTTGTCCGAGGCCGAGGTGACGCCGCTTCAGCGCCGGCAACTGCTGGCCCTTGCGGCTCCACAGGTGTCGGTGGGGAGTCCCTCTCGCCCTGTCACGGGTCAAGGCTGGCGGGGGACTCCTCGTCCCTCCCCGGGTCCCTCTCATCCCTCCCGGCCTCGTCGGAGGTCAGGTCGGCTCCGGCCCAGCCCTGGTCTCCTGCGCCGTGACTGAGGCAGCCCTGGCACCGGACGACGACTATGTCCTGCCTCAAATAGTGGACTCTACGGCACCAGGCCGACGTCGGGTCGTTGACTCTTCTTTGGACGCTTCCTCTTCTCCAGAGGTTCGGCGCTTGCTGGTTTCGTCCTCGCCGGAGACTGGCTGCCGCTTCGTGGCTTTTATCCCCCGATGGCCGCGGCCTCCGTCTTCGCCAGAGGAGCCGTAGGTCCCCCACTCCTCTGTCCCTCTTCCTTCTTTCCGGACCTGGCCCTTTCTTTCTCCGGTTGGCTTGGGGGACGGCCGACTTAGCTTGCAGCAGTCACCGAACGAGGAGCTGCTTTCCCCTCCGCAGGGCCCTACGGAGGCCGGTGCTGCCTTCGCTCGTGCTGTTTCCATGGCTGTGGGAATTTTGTGCATGGGTGATCCAGCTACCCATTTTCCTGCGGATCATCTTCTGGAGGTTCTCCTTCAGGGCTCTGGTGGTAGGGAGCTGTTGCTTCCCTTCGAGGGTTCACTCCATTCTTCTCTCTTGGGGACTTGGGGCCATCCTGCCACAGGAGACCCGGGGCCCCAACACCTGTTGCCCCGCCACCACCCGGCACTGCGTGATCCGATGTGTCTTTCACTCCACCCGTCTACCAGTGGCCCCCTTTTTCAGACTGCCTTTCCTTCTCTGCCTCCCCTGTTGTGTCCCCCGTCACAGGAGGCCCACTGGCTGGACTCATGGGGGCGCAATATGTTCGCCTCAACTAGTGCGGCTTTATGGTCCCTTAACACTGTGTGTTTTGGCTAGGGCCACTTCTTGCTTGTGGGACTCGGCGGAGTCCCTTCTGTCTGCCTCAGGAGGGTGCTTGTGTTGATTTGAGGCACCATGTGTGGGATGGCCGGGAGCTGGCGGCGTTTATCCTTCGCTCTAAACATCTCGGCTTCTTCGGTTGCACTTCGACGCCATGCCTGGCTTCGGGACAGTGTGTTCCCAGAGAACGTTCGGGAAAAGCTGGTGGACCTTCCTTTCGATGGCGTTCTTTTGTTCCACGCCCCTGCGGACTCTGCTATTCAGAGGTTCTTGGCGGAGCTTCGGCCTCCTCCTCCTTCTCCCCCAAAGTGACCTGTGAGTTGATCTGGTTTTTGGGAGGTGTTCTTCCTTTATGGCTGGTCGCCCCAGTTGTGTGATCTGTGTGCTTCCTGTGCATTCGAGTCCTCCTTGTTGGGACTGTGGTTCTGTTGGCCGGCCCTTCTTGACTGTGTGTTTTTGCTTTGGGTTTTCTGTAACATGTTGGCCCTGAGACTAGGCCTTTTGTTTATTCCCTTTGGCTGCTTGACAAGCCTTCTGCGTTTTTTTCCGCAGGTCTTTTCTGTTGTCCTCTGCTGCGAAAGTTTTTTCCTAAGAGGGTTCCCATGTCTTGGGACGAAACATACCCTATGTGGGATAGTGGTAGCTGTTGTATATCTCTGTCAGGGGCGGGGAGCTATGGTCGCCTTCGGGCCTCTGCTCACCGTGGCGTTACGGTATGTTGCAGGTGCATTCCTCTTGCTGTTTGCATGGAATGGCTTGGGTTGCGCCCCGGGGTGTCCTTCTCCGGGGTCACTGCGCTGTTCGCCTGGTCTGGCCTGCTGTCTGTGGCCTGGCGTCATGGCTCTGTCTGGTTCAACTTCTTTTTGGGCCGTTTGTGCGGACTCCTCCCTGAGGCATGTCCGGGCCCTTCTTCGCCTTCCTGCTCTCTGTCCGGCTGAGTGCACCGTTCCATGGTGTTCTCTGCGTCCGGCTGTGATTGCCGGTGCCGACCTACTGTTTTCTGAACTGTTGTGCCTTCTTGGCACTTTCGTGGGACTGCCATTCTTGCCTTGTCTGCTTTTCCAGTGGGCCCTGCACTCAGTGTTACCTCTCTTCCCTGTGGGATGAGATGGTTCTTGAGTTCCCCCCTCTTTCGGGCGTAGTCTGTCCCTGCGGAGCATAGGACGGTTCTTCCTGGGTGACCTTGGGCTACCCTTTCTGCTTCTGCCTGCTTTATTGCTGACAGCGCTATTCTGTCTGGTCTAGTGCCTTCTGGCTGTGGTAAGCTCGGCTGCCCTCTTCACTGGGTGTGTTCCCGGTGGGGGGGCTTGCCTTTGCTCTACCTCTTCTCCTTGGAGTCTCTAGGTTGCTCTTCTTCCTTGGTGCTCCTCTTCCTTGCCTTGACCTTGGATGGAGGGGTTTTGTTGTCTTGTATGGGCGTGGGGTGCTTTGGCCTCCTTTTGCCTTGCTCTTGTTTCCTCTGCGGAGTATGGACGGGCTGCTTTTTCTCTTGTTTTTCCTGCATCCCCTTTAGGGCTGGTGGTCTCCTGCTTGTAGGGGTTCTCCTTGCTTGGGGGAACAGGGCTCCTTGCCCTGTCCGTGGGACTCGTCCCCTGTGGGACCCTCTGTTATGTCCAGGCTGATGAGGTCCTCTCGCAAACCCTCCTTCCTCTTGGGTATGGCTAGGGTGTCTATCCTACATGAAGGAATCTGCGGCTAGTAGTCTCTCTCAGATGTACGAGTTACTTATTTTCGGTAATGATTTATCTGGTAGAGACGATTCTAGCTGCAGATTCCTTCACTGCCCACCCTTCCTCCCCATTCTGCGAGGACCCTTTGTTTGGTCTTCTGCATTCGCCTCCCTGTGGGGGGCTTTGTCTTCTGAGAGTGCATTCTCTCGCTCTTTCTGACAGGGTGTTTGTCCTGTTATTTGTTCCTTTCCTCCCCTCTTGGCACTTTGGAGGATGGGTTTATAGGTATTTCGGTGCCTTATGCTCTGATTGCTTAAGGTTGGGGCCTACTTTCAACCCCGCCTCTTCCCCTTCCCCTTCCTCTCCCCTTTATTATTAAGGATTCTGACCTCTCTGATATCCTCTGGGTTGGGGTATTTTGGCTGTGCCTCTGCCCTTTGTTCCTTATGTGGGTTGTCACACTCTGTGATGGGGCTGTCTTGGAGATTTTGACGTTCCTTGTTTGTCCTGGACTCGTTCCCCTTCATTGTTATTTATTTGTAGTCCTGCTGCATGTTATCATGTGATTCTTACATATGTTCCTTGTCTCCTAGGGGGCTATCTCCGTACTGGTAGGGTTGTGGCTCAGGGCTGTGCTCTGTTTATTCTTTTTCCCTGCCTTTGGGTACTGCAGTGTCTGGCACTGCTCTTTATGGTGTTGTTGCTCACCATTCCTTTTTTCCACTTTTTCTACTCTTTCGCACACTGTTCCTATACTCAGTTTTGTCTTATAGCTCCACGTTGTGGCGTGGAAAAGTTCTCAAAAGAAAACTGACATAGGTGCGCCGGGGGGGGACTTATGTGACCTCGCTGATGTCATGTACGGGGACGTCAGGGCGGAGTTAAGTGATACCAGCGCGCAGGGATGCTGTGGCAAATATTTTCCAAATCCAGTCTCACGCATGGGGATAATTCTACGTGAAGGAATCCGCGGCTAGAATCGTCTCTACCAGATACATCATTACCGAAGGTAAGTAACTCGTACATCTGAGAGAGACTACTAGCCGCAGATTCCTTCACGTTGAATAGATACCCTAGCCATACCCAAGAGGTAACATCTTATTTAAGAGCAAAGTGGTCATTCGCCAGCCATTGTGACTGAGGAATGGACCATGCTGCATCTGAATGGACTGAGTTGCACAAGGGTTCATAGAATCTTCTTAGAATCGGAGGAAAAAAATAAAACTAATATTTTTGACAAAGGCTGAACAGAAGTGGTGGGTATCCCACCTCTCTCGAAGTGCTGTAAAATGAACCATTTTACCGAATTCAGACAAATGATTTGGAGGGGTGTGAGAACTTTCCAAACTCCCCTATAAAGAGCCAGGTAAAGAACGGATCCAGTAATTCAAAGCATTATGGAATTGTTATTATGGATTTTAGCTTCTGCACAGCCCATGCAGCTGTACAGGATGGACGTTTTTTATGGGATTTTCGAAGTACAATTACTTCTCTGAGCTGGTTTCTGTAATAAGGGTCACAAAGGTTCGGGGTAATGCCTTGAAAATTATTGTTTCGCTTATGTGTCATTGGGATTGAGTTTTACATGGGTTTGTGTGGCAGGGTGTCATCTGCGGTCCCCAGGGGAGCAGGCCAGGGTGTCATAGTATTTTGTCTAAGGTAAATATAATAAAACAACAATGAAAACATTGGTGCTTGCAATATCATATTTACTCTTCTACACACTAATTCTCCCAAAACGTATCTGCCTCTGCGCTCTTTGGTGTTTGCAAGGCTACTAACTGGACAATTGCCAGTATTTTAACTTATCAAGCATGGGTGTCCTTTTCAGTTGGCAACTTTTGCACTTTTATCATCTTGATATTGTTTACACCTTGAATAGGTTTGTGGTTACAAATTTTTATGTACAACGACCAAAAATGTTATTGAATTAAATCTATATGTACTTTTGAACAGACTAATAAGCAAAAGTAAGGGTTCCCCAAACTACTACTTGTTTTCTCGAGAAGAGGTTGTGTATGCCTCAGTTTTTCACAAGCGTGCACTCTTTCAGCTTCATTTATATTCGGAGTTCACAAAGGATTAGCAATGGATGTCTGAGTTTTTTGTTTACAGGCATCCTTTGCATTCTAACTGCGATCATACGCCTGCTTTACCTTAATCTCAGTCTAATCTCTCTTTAAAAAATGTTTTTCTTGATCTCTGGAAGGTCCTCATCGTTGCGCTTTTTCTAGTGTGGTCAGTTCTTTTAGTTCCCCTCTTTGTCTCCATTGTCTTGTCTATTTTTTAAATTAAAGGCAAGGATTGTTTTCTATTGTGAAAGTGTTGTAGATTTCTGCATTGTTTTATTTTACCATCTAATGTTTGAGCTTGGAATTGCATTTTTTACTAAAAAAATCAAGGTGCTGTGGATTTACTGATTCCATGGTTAGACTGACATGTTGACATCCGCCCACAGTTGTGTTTTGGACCACAGACTGTGCACAAATCACATGAGAAATAATCCATCATTTGTTGAATATGTGGAATTTTGGCCATCTTTTTGAGCACCTTAAATATTGTCTCAAATGTTACTTTTAAAACCTTGGGTTAGAGCTACAAAAGCAATTGATTTTTGTTTGTCCCGGGACTATGATGGCTTTTCATTGTTGGGTTAGTGCATAATGTAGCCTTAGGACCACATAAATGCAGTTGGAGTTAGAAAAATACTGGGTGTATTTAAAAAGGGCACTGTCGTTCCGTTCTAGTCAATTCTTTCACTCAACGCTACTAAATCTGTCTATCATCAGTGAAGCAGAGACCTCTAACATGAAAGAAGCAAAGGCTGATTGGACTCCAAAAACATAGGAGATGAAGGAGTGAGGTTCCATTTTAACTATATAAAAGCTTAAGGTTATTTAAGTTTGGGAAGTATGCACTCCAGGCCATCCAAACACAGATGTAGAAAAAAAAGAAAAAAACCGGCTTGGGAAAAGTCCTTGCACACGCTCTCCATTCCAAATGCTTAACCCCTTCTGTGCTGCGCGAATTTTGCTCCGGTGCTGAACGTTCCATTGGGCCTATGGAACCATGACGGAACGGTTCCGTCATAAGCACAAGCCACCTTACGCTCATGACGGAACCGTTCCGTCATGAGCATGGAAGGGGTTAAGTAAGATTGCAGACTCTGATCCTTCTACACTACAGCATCTTAGAGCTGGGACATACTCTGTTGTTCCCATCTGTTGGATCTTGAAGCTCAAGAAGTCTTTGTATTGTTGCATGTAACAAACACAATATAAATGCTATGGTAAAATTACTTCTTGACCCAGGGTTGAAAAATCCCACATACACCATTAAAAGCTGACTTGGAGTTGAAAGGATGCCGTCTTGGATGCCAGATACTGTGGATGGTCTAACCAGAGCTTTCAAGAAGGTTTAGGCTCTTACCATATTCTTAGGAAACCAGATTAGAAAAACGTCCTTGTTGCTAGAACCTTCTACTGAGGGCCAGGCTCGGATGTTGCAGTGAATGCATGACTAGGAGATGCTTATTGATGTGGGCACAGAACGTCCTCCGTTGCTTACACCAGTTGGAATATGCACATAATGTACACAGTGCTGAAAAGGCGAGGTTTGCAATGAGTTTTAGGTAGAAAAGCCATCTAGCAAAATTGACTCCAACCTGGAAAGGTCCTCTCTACCTGATAAGATTGGGTCCTTCTACTCTCATGCACAGGGTAGACTGACTGGGTTACAGCTCATAGAGGAAGATGAATGTTTCAGTTGACGTAGGGTACCTCTAAGGAAGGAACTGGTTCTTGCCAGTGTTGTCACTCATGTAGCAAACGGTACAGGCATTTTGAAGGACCATGCTTCAGCAAGGTTGCCGATGCCCAGGATACAGCAAAACCATTGACTGCTTCACAATATCCTACTTGTACCAGGTCGTGTGTGGTGCCAGATTCTGGCATTCTTACTGTGACTTATTAGAACCAACCCAAGGTCTCTTTCAGACAGAGCTTGTTGAAATGGTGGCAATGTGGGAAAGGAGCTTAAGGGCCGCAGAGCCTTAGCAAGGTGCCTCTCAAATGCCATGGTGCCCACACAGTTAAATATATTTGCGCATTAGGAATGGTGAAGTCACTGAAGAACTCTTGCATTGTGTGGTTGTCTCTTCTGATTTCCAGGTAACTGTTGCATATGTTTTCTATAGTAAGTTTCAATCAGTTCGTCTTCCTGCACATGCCCCGAAGAATCCTTCACGTAATATTATTGGCTTTGAGCACATGCAAAAGCCCTCATGCATTTCAAAGTTATGTTCTTACAATCACTTCATTGCATGTTAGTTAAGTTCAGACTATGACCGTTCAATGCCCCATCTACAGATGTAGTAGGACAGGTTGGCCTTATGAGTGTATCAAACTAATTTGTAGACTGTTTTCAAGTCAATTAGGCCATTGATTTGCCTAATTTTTCCTAATCCGAAATAATGTGTAAAATCACATTGCACTTGCTGATGTTGGCAGAACTCCAGTGTTATATTGAAAGGACTTAGGGATGCATGAATGTTTTATTTTCTTTATTTTTTTATCTTTTGCCCCAAAGGTCATAGGCTTTCTTAGATTTAGGCATATACTGGGTTGCGCACTGCATAAAGTTTCCTTTTTAGGTCTCGCGCCTATCGTTGCAGTGCGCAGCACGAGACATATAGTAGGTAAAAATGGGATTTCAGAAGCTGACCTAGGAATGGCACACGCACGAGCATGTGCTTTTCCTTTTGGGGCAGAGTTTGATCTCTCATTTTGATTGGGCCAATAGGTATTAACAAATATCTATCCTACGTACATTACCCCACTGAACACAATGGTTGGTATTAAAACCTGTAATTTGCAGGCCCTACAGCCATGCATCCCAGAATTGAACAAAAATGTCTGTTGTAAGTACCCCACTGAACGCTCTGGCTAGTATTAGAACGTGTGATTCTCAAGATATGCAAATCTATAGTCTATATATAACCTCCAGTGAACTATATGCCCAGGTACTGGTGACCTAGTGCCTACAGCAGTCTCCAATATTGTCATGCCTACAGCTGCATACACACAGAAATAAAGAAGATAGAAAGTGCACGGTATTAGATCACCGTTCAGCTATTCGAGTAGTTCATTAGACTTAGTTCCACAGGCACCAAAGCAATGGAGTCAGCTGAGCAGGACAGTATTTGCACATGGCTACGGAAAAGAACTAGTTTAGTGGAGGAAGCCAAACCTAGACAGAAGTGTGGAAAATTATGAGTAGGCCCAAAAGTTCTATGGTTGTGAAACACTCCACCAGCCATTAAACAGTGTGCGACTCCGGAATACGGAGTGGTAACAAAGATAATATGTAGAAATAAAGCTCCTTCATCTCTGTGTGATGTTTACAGCTACTACCCAGGTGTTCGCTGGATGGAACAGCCAGTCGAGATCATATACTCAGGTCTGCAAAGCGAAAGAACAAGGCATAATATTCGCAGGAGAAAACAAATTTCTCCTGTAAAGAGGCTGCCACTCTAACAGAGAATCACATGGAACTAGAAGTATACAGTGCCCATTAAGTACAAAAACAGCCGAAATAGGTGGTGCCCTCTTGGCACGGGGAAACTAACAGTGAAGGCACAAACTGTGCCATTTCATAATTCTAGCTATGAGGTCATCTCATGATTGGTTAGCTGCAATGGGAATTTCTGGCTACTAAGGAGACGCAGGGGTTGGCTTTCTTGTACGGGAGCACATGAATGGGGAAATGGAGTGACAAGGGAACAACACCATGTTTGTTGACAGAAGAGCTTTAAGTGTAAAGACGTTTTTTTTTTTTTACATAATCAAAAAATAGGTAGTGTTCAGAGTTCTTCCCTCAAGGTGTGGACAATGGCCCACGCCTGTCCAAGATCTGAAAGTGAATGGCCAAAACCTGGCCCAGGGTGATTTCCGGTATTTGTATTTCTTCTTACAACCCTTTAGAAAAAATTGGTTCTGACATGCTGACAAATTCAGTAGCAGTTTTAGAACAAGCATTTGCAATGCAATAGGTCTCGCATTACTGAATGTTTGAGCTATTTGTGTTGCATTATAATTAGCAATGCCAATAGCTCAAACTTCAATAATGCGAGACCTATTGCATTGCAAATGCTTGTTATACTAGTTCACAGGTCATGAACCAAATAAAATGTGCATAGTCTATGAGTAAGAAGCAAACACTTGCTTTTGTCGGTGGTCAGACACATGGCGGCTCCATGGTTTTTGAGCCATACTTCAAAAGACATTGCTGGTATTCGTGCTGTACAGGAGGCAATGATGAGACAGACTATTTTGAGGAATTGGCTCGCCACTGCTTTCGGTTCACTTCAGCTGCTGGGTGCTTTCCAGTCAATGCAGAGCATGTTAATTCAGAAGGACGTCATACTTCAAAAGGTTAAGTCTCTTACCAGTAATACTTTTGCAGCTTGCAACTGTCCAGTATTTTAATGTGTCCTTCGCTTCTCCTAAAACCAGGAGGACTAGCAAATTTGACTCGGACATTCTTGGGTTCCCACATTACTTATCTTAATTACGGCACCATTTGTTTGGGAAACTTACCAACTCACAATGGTTTCACTAGTGTGTATCTTTGTAGGTTTCTGGTCAACATCCCAAGTCTTATCTTTTATAAAAAATTTGAGGCTATTCTGAGCCGAATCTTGGGTGGTGAGCTAAGGAACAGCCTATGAATCTAGAAGAGCATCAAGCTGCAAACCTTTTCATGCAGGGAAGCACTGGTTTTGATTGATTTTAAATCACCAAGTTATACCCTCATTTGCGTCTTCTTTTTAGCCACAGTGCAACTCAAAATGTGATAATAAGATATCTTTTTTCCCTTCCTAGATATTACACTGCAGTGGCTGATCCAGCATTCAAAATCCAGAAGAACCTGAAAGTGATCTTGAAGTTATCCCTACTCTAACAGGCCAAGCCTGCAGCCGACATTGTGTCCTGCACAGAGAATATTCTATCCCTGATAAATCACATTCACTCACCCTCACTTTCTTTCTTCCTGGCCAGGATTTGCCTCCAACATATCTTTCAACAACATGAACTTTCCCTTCTCTGTTGACATTTGCCGGAGTGACCTTCAGAGAAACCAGCTCGAGGAAAAGTCAGGAGCCACTTAGTTAATGAGTCAATTTGTTCTTTGCGGCAATTCAATTTGGTAGACTTCTGTGTGAAAAGTGCCTCACACTAAGTCGAGGCGTCTGAAATGTGCAGCTTTTGCTCATAGTGCATTGCCCCTTGGTAGTGCTTAGCATGGCTGACATTCAGTAACACATATTTAAACCCTGAGAATTATTTAAGATGGAACGAAGCCTAGATAGCCTGTGTGCTACTGAGTTGTTGTGTTAAATAATAAAAGTGATACAATTAGTTGTGAATAGCCAGGGATCACATGAAAGTATGACGTTTTTGTGTTTCTTGATTCTGAAAATAGCCCTGTCTGGCTTCTGGATTGCGGTTGTATGTCTGTGTGTTGCCTTACCTCTCTGGTGATGGTTACGGATCCCAGTAATTGGCAGAGATATAATTCACAGGGAAGGACAAGGCCAAACCTTTGATGGCTGACTGGCAGCAATACTAAAGGCATGTAATACATCTATTTAAAAACCATGTTCAACGCATAGTTTCCACAGCTCGGCTGTTCTTCCTCTTAGTTCATGCTTGACTTACATCTCGAGCTAGTGCACTTCTCGCTGTGGTGTTCTGCTGTTAATGGTTGTACGCTTGTCATTTATTCAGACCAGAGAAAGGTCTCTGGCACTTTCATAGCCGTCACAGTCCTAAAGGTAGTAGGTATGTTTTAGTCCACGTATTCTCTTACTTGAAATAATACACTGATTTCACGTCCATCCCTAACAAAACGTGTTCAGTGTCCTCGTTTGCCGTATTATTTAACTGATAAATGATGGTCTGTACTACAGTAAGCGGTTGTAGTGGCAGAGAGGTTTGCCTCTGTCACAATGGGGTCATTTGCTGTATTATTTGTTGGGGTCTTCACTTTGCTGGTGGTTTCTTTAGGATTGTAAAGGAAATGCTGCAATCCACTGGGTCCTTCCTTTAAGGTGTCCAGCTAAGGAGCTTCCAAGGTTCTCGGATGCATGATGCACTTTGTTCCAGAGATTTGTCTTCTCCAAAGAAGCCAGTTTACATTACATGGGTTGTTAGTTGCCTATCTTGCCACTGCCTTTACTTCCTCCTTTTTTTCTTGCTGCTACTAAGTGTAAAGGTACGATTACTTGGGATGATGATCAAGCAGTGCAGTGATGAGTTCTGAAATACCATGGCAATTGAACAGAATGCTTTTAGAATGATTGCATTGTATAGTCTCCAAATCTCTCTTGAATACTTAATTATCCTGCAACATAGACTGCTGAAGTTGCCCCAGTTCTTCCATAGATGGAGGGAATGCATTAGAAGCAGGGTCTCAGAAATGTGTCCTGTTCTACCCTCTGGTCCTATGCTGTGGATGCAGCATGGACGTGACTGTCAGACCGTGTCCATTTGGCCTTACCTGTGGAGCTATTTCCGGGCCATGCATTTAAATAGGTGCCTCTTTTGTCTGAACTGTGGTTCTCTCTGAGGTATGTATGGCACTCCCTAGCATGTCCTCTTTGATCGCTCTACAGTACTTCTCTGGGTTAGGTACAGATTTGAAAGAAGAGTCCAGAACAGTACTTTTTTGTCTCGTATCAGAGTTTGTTTGCTGGAACAAACACTCAGTTATATGCTATGTGGCGTGCTCTGGGCCTGAGCTCAGAAGCTCCAGTAATGCCCTCTTGATCCTTTTTGAGCTGTAGATAATGTTAGAAGAGGCTATAGATGCAGACCAGGTGATCTCACCTTTGGACCTTTCTAGGAAGGAGCTGCTCTTGGCACCTGGTGCTCCAGAATGCTATCTACTCCTGCCTTTGCTGACTTTCACAGATATTTCACGATCCCAAGCTTTTTTTTTCCCTCTCGCAGAAAAGCCAAATGATAGGTTTTGTATTCTCTCCAAAGTTGCTGCTCTGGAACAGTCCTACTGTTCTCTAGGGTTGTCAACAGCTATTTTCGTTCGTATACAACTACTTGCTTGTGCCTACAATGGAAACAAAACCTAGAATGTGTGTTGGTCTGACCAAGTGGCGAAAGAAGGGGCATCATATTCTAGCCAATGTTTCTGATAATGGAGTGGGTGTTGGGGGTCTGTGTCCTGCTTGTCCCCATTTTCTAGTAACCAAGTGCATTTATTGACCATCTCTTTCTATGAACTAACCTCTGCATGTATAAAATATAATATTCACAGAATGTTGTAAATAAGATGTAATTTTTTTTATTTTGGTACTTGCATTTGTCTGTTTATGCACTACTCGGCTTTTAACAATAAACTTTGTGTTTGGAAGTCTTCTATTGTTTTTAGCATTTGATGGTATCAAGAATAAGCATAATCTAATATCTGACATTAGTATGCAAATGTATTTCTGTAGAACCTACAGCTAATAGTAGCCTACATAATTTTGCACAGTGGAAGTTATGTCCATGATGCATAAATGTCTTTTTCGAAAGACTGAGGTGGCAAAGAAAGTAAAAAAGTGAAAAAGACCATAAAATCAAATTTGTTGTTATGAGGCAATACAAGATTATTGGGTATCTGATATAGATTTTAGTGGTAAAAACTAAAAATGTCATGCCCTTGGTACAGTAATAGGTGCTGCGCTTAAAGTGAATTTTCTATCCTCGAGTCACATTTACACCCTTTTTCCAACCAGAAACTATTAAATTAATACGGTCACATAAATGTATTAAAGACTTGTATTTGTTTTTTAACAAAGATGTTCATTACTAGCTACCTTTTGACTTTTTTGTTAATTTGTTCCTGTAATTGTATTAGTATTTCAAAATAGCATGAGGACTTTTAAGATGACATCGTAGATAGGAGTAGAACTCTACAGGAGACTATGCTTGAAGACCTTTAAAATTCGAACACCAGGAATACAAATATTTGTTAGAATACAATGCTAGTCATTGAGGACAATAGATAATTACATGGATTTGTTAGAATGTATATATATATATTACACTTAAAATAACACAATTATAGTGGTTACTGTCGCATATTCAAACTGGAATTCAAAAGTTAGGGTTAGAGCATAACAGATGTAGGGGGGGAAGTCATCTGGAGGAAGAGGAAGCCAATGGACTGTGCTCTCCAAGAAAACACCAGCTCCACATCACCCTGTTGTTACTGGGAGATATCCAGCTGCCCCTTAAATCCTTCCTACCGACCATCAAAGGGAGGCTGTTAGAGGTTCTTATGGACAACATGATGGCCATGTGGTACAGCAACGAGCACAGTGGGATGGATCTTGGATTCTGTGCTCAAAGGCATTGTGCCTTTACAGATTGCTCGATCAGCAGGGGATTTTTCTGTTGACCAACCCCCTGGCTGGGTCTTAGTGCCAGAACAGGCAAACTGAGCATGCGTCTTGGTGGTTCATGAGTGGTGGAAGAAATATTCCAGCAGCAATGGACTGTATGCCTCCTGTTTGTATTCCCATTAGTACATCTTCTGCGTCAAATACTTAAGACCAAATGGGCCCACATCAACTTGATAGCCGTTGATTAGATTAGAAGAGTGTGGTACCATGAAGTCTTTGTCCTTTGCCCTCTGATTCAGCAACCCCTCTGGGAATGTTCCTGTCTCAGCTACAAGACAGCGCCCTGCTTCCAAATCTCCACAATTTACACCTCAATGTGTATAGATTTAGTAGTGACAACTCAGCAGTTTTGATTTGCCATCTGAAGTGGCAGATGTAATCCTCACAGCTACACGCCCCTCTACCAAATCTATTTATTTGATGCGCAGGCCTTGTGTAAAGACCAACACATTGATACCTTACATGCCATGTTATCAGATGTATTAAAATGAGTTATGTTGGCCCAGCAGGGCTTTCTACTGTGCACGTTTAAAGGTTACATGTCCAGGCTTGAGGCCTTTTTGTATTTGCCAGACCAGCCTTCCCTCTTCAAATTACCTGTTGTGATGTGTTTTGTGAAAGACTCGATGCATCGTTTTCACTCGAAGCCATTCATCATGGCTCAAAGAGATCTTGATTTCATCCTCCTGATTCACATGTGCCTGACTTCGAAACCCATGCACAGCTGTTTCTTGTGGCTCCTGATCTTCTATATTTTCTTATTGCCCTTACTTCTGCACACCATATCAGCAATCTGCAGGGGCTGTCCCTGCAACCTCCATACAGTACCTTTTTTCCAGACATATTGGGCTTAAGACTTGGGTTGCCTTTCTGCTTAAAGTGGTATTAACCTTTCATGTTAGAAAATCCATCACCATACCCGCGTTTTATGTCCACCACATCCCACGAAAGAGGAGAGACTACATTGGATTGACCGCAAGAGTTTTTAACTTCTACATTGAAATAGTATTGTGGGTTGATATTCCGCTTTGTGGGGTCTTGTCAGTACTAAACAAGCATTTACAATGCAATGGTTTTGCCTTTGTTAAAGTTAGAGCTATTGGCATTGCTCTTGACATTATTTTTATTTATGTTTTTTTAACATAAATAAATGGCATTGTCATTTACAATGCCAATAGCTTAATCTCTCGCAAATGCCACACACAAACACCCACAGAGAGCCCCCCCACACACACACACACAGCGCCCCCCCACACAACCACACAGCGCCCTCCACACATACACCCACACAGAGCCCCCCCCCACACAGAGCAGAAGTATGCTACATTTAATGCGAGTCACAGGGCTTTAGATCTCATCCACAGAGGATACCAGACCCTTCTGGTGTGCATTAGTTATCATTCTGCGCAGTCTGTATTCGATCCATCAATCTCTGCGTCACTGGAGAGCGCGAGATACCCGGAAAAATAAACTGCGCGCGCATGACGCAGCCCCCACCTCCCAATCCTGACAGGAGCCGTTCAACACCCCCTTCGTACGCTGCGCTAGCCTCCGCAAGAGGCTGATGTGGCGTAAAACAATGCAGCATTGCAGCTCTGGTGACCCATAATAACCTCCTGGCTTGCAGGCTAGCGAGGCAGCTCAGCGGGTCAATGCGCCGACTTAAAAGAGGTTGGCGCAACCGGCATGCGAAAAATTCCAGGCCCAAGGGCCGACTCACTCATTATTTTTAATGTAGATGAAATAAGTAAACGCCTGATCAGTTTTACTGCTCGAGAGTTTGATTTTGGACTTGCTTTACAAAACCGGGGAAAGTGCGTCTATATTTATGATCGCTATTTATTGGCCGAAAAATTTTGTTTTGCTAATAAATCTGAAGCCATTTGACAGAAATATATAATTTTACAACAAACACAACCAAACTGTTGTTGTATAGGCAGTCAAAGCGACCACGAGTACGGTTACTACGCTTCAGAGCGCTGTGGAGGCAGGGTCAGAGACAAGGACCAAAAAAAAAAAAACGTTTTAAACATATTCATCAAAGCGCAGATTGCTACAATTCCAATCCAACCCACATAATTCCAGTACACACCACATGCATACACTCCATAACACAATGCTTAAAGACATTGCAATTTACAATGCCATTAGCTCTTACTCAAATAAATCCGAGACCTATTGCATTTCCAATGCTTGTTATTCATGTACTGCAGAAGCAGTTAACCTTCTCTTGACAAAGCTCATTCACCCCTAAATCAAGGACACTAGGAGTTGTTCAATGTATCCATTGTGTTGGTGGAAAAACAATCACGTATAAAGGAAAGTCTTAGGAGTCACAGGGTGGGGGTGAAGGGCAGAAAATCTGTGTGCACAGCGACCTTGCAAGTATTGACTGTATGTTTAGCATTTCCGTACGTGTAGAGATGCATGTATTTGTCCGTCAGTGCAGCAGTTTCTGGGGTCTGTAGTATAGCTTGTGGTTATTTGTCGTGTGCATTATAGCATACTTTTGTTTGTACATAGTGGGGGCCCCGGTATTTACCCATTCATGTAGCAAAGGTTGTGTGAATTTGGCCCCATATGCAACAGAGGCAAGTGATTTCTGGAACTTCTAGTTATTGGTCAGTTATGTGCAGCAGAGCTTGGAGAGGTTTGTATGTCTAACTTAGCTTGTATGCATAAGTCTATATAGCGGAGTTTGCGGTTATTTTGCCATGTGTATAGAGGAACTACTAGCCTTTGTCCATCTGTGCCGCAGTTTCCAGGTACTTGCCATTGTATATAGAAGAGCTTGCGGGTATTTCACAGTGTGGGCAGCGGACCCACACACATTTGGCACACCATCTCCCATGCCAGAAAAATGGTCTTGTAACACACGTCCGCCCTGACAAGTCCAGACTCGACTCTTCTCTCTCTATAGCAGCCTCTGCTCCGTCTCCTCCCTGATATAAACTTAACCTTGAAAGAGCTTTGTGAGAGATGTCTGTATACAGCTTGAAACCACCAACTACAAGCCATTATCTGCGACAGCTCACAGACTACAACACCTACCACCTCGCTGCTCTCTCCTTCTCCAATCCTCTGTCTCTCTCCCTCCCTCCTCTTCTCCACTCTCCTACCCAACCATCAAGTCCCTGGAATCATTATCCTCATCACTACAGCCTCCTGGATGCGAGGCCCAGTCTACTTTACAACCGCCACACAGCTCAGGATCCCAGAAGCCCAGGAGCCCAGAAGAACTGAACGTTGCTGGGGATTTTTGTAGCATTTGCTGCAAAACAAAATGCATGTGTGCGCACTTCTACACCGATTAAGTCAGAATAGAAGTAACTGCCAGAATGCTCGGGCAACGGAAAGTGCCACGGGCCAACTTCCATGAGACTGGAGTGCACATAGCGCTTTGAAGCGCACTATGGAATGACTTGGGTATGGGTAATTTTTTTTTTTAATTTGCCTGGTACAAAGGTTTGAAAAAAATACAGGTAAAACACCAGCAGTTTGAAAAAGAAAACCTTTAAAGCCCAAAAAAAGCCAGCAAGTAAACACAAATTAAGATGCACGAGGGTGGTGCTTACAGTCTAAATTTGACTAGCATACCTTTTGAGGGCCACGGAAAGCGAATACATAATGTATTTCGACGCGCTCGGCTTAAAGCTCAAGGCAAAAGGAAGCGTGTAAGCCACAGTAGTTATATTCATGTTCTGGAAGACTGGACACCCACAAAGCCCGCAATGACGTCCAGCATACACAGTGAACAAGTGACTATTTGAAAGCTTCTCACCACAAAATACACCTACAACACAGAGACTTTCCTCAAATTAGCAGATCCCCAAGCACACACGGGCATCTAGCTTAATAATATACTGTATAAAGTAGTAGCTACCAACATAAAATAAAAAAGGCATCATATTTTAAAGAGTAAAACACCCACAACTCAAGTGAACAGACGAGTCTCTCAGACAACCCACGCACAGCACAAGCAGGGCACAGGCATACACAACACACAACAGCACTTACAGGCCCACACGACTCTCAAACACACAGACAGTGCAACACTCGCAGAACATAGACAGACACCACAAAAAAACAGCACACCCCACAGACCCACATACAGGACCATCAATATATTACACCACCTGGTGACACGTAGGAAACAGGACATAGACAAAAAACAGCACAAAACACACACAGACAACCCATCCGATTTAGAGGTAGCATATACAGACACAACACAACGAGATGCACACTAGACACACAAATCAGCAACATGATGCAGACCCCTGGTAGCGCTCTTACCTGGCATGGCCGGCCGGCTAGCTGTGCTGGGTGGGCATGATCTTGAGCCCGTTAGCGCTGGGTCGGTTAGCGCTCGATAGTCAGGTGCTCTTCGGCCATCCTGGGTACCTGGTGTGGCCATGATCCACGCGGGGGACCGGGCGGTGGACATGGTGTACCTTTTCTCCACGCTTGGTGCAGCTCTGCGTTCCACGGTGGAGAATAAACCAGCGAAATCGTCCCGGGCTCAGTACCACCAGCGGAGCCCGTGCCGTGATGTCGTCCAGGGCAATCTGACCACGCACAAGCAAACTCCCCGCAGCAGCGCGTGAGTGAGGACGATGGTCCAGGCAGGTCCATGGGAGCCGATCCCAGGCTCAGAGCAGACAAACACATCTGGGCAGCATCGCACAAAGAAGGGGCACGGAGGTAACGGGACAAGGCATTCCAAATCGGCAGAGCGTCAAGGCAGCGGAACCCTCGAGGCACCTCTAGCAGAGCACCGTGACGATCGGTCTGGGAGGCGAGCAGCGACAGGCTGGGCAGCCCAGACATCTGGAATCCGAAAAAGTGGTGAGTGGAGGTCATAGCTTGATATCCATGGGGTGTGTAGACGGGTGTTGTCCTCCGATTGCCGGGGTTCCCTCCAGGCCACGGGAGCCCCGCGGGCGCCGCCATACTGCTTGCCGTCTTCCTTCTTCCCCCGGGCTGCGGGGGCGGGCACTTCCGGCCGGCCGCGCTAGGATTGGCCGGCCAGTCACGGGGCAGGAGAGACGCAGAAGTGCCGGCAATGCCGGACCAGACTCGGGGGCGTTCCCGGCGTCGCGTGACGTCGGCAAAAGCCAAAGAATGTCGGGAACGCCCCCGTGTCTGGTCCGGCATTGACGGACAGGCCCCTCGTCCAATGGCAAGGCTCCATTTACGGAGCCAGCCAATGAATGACGAGGGCCGAGCCAAAGCACACTACAATTCTCATCAGGTTTTCGCCTGCGCCGAAAAAGATGCGCAGAGCGCAGCCGAAAAAGATGCGCAGAGCGCATCTTTTTGGCGAGGCAAAACCTAACAAGCATTTACAATGCAATGGTTTCGCCTTTGGAAATGTTAGAGTTATTGGCATTGTAAATGACAAAATGTGTATTTGTGTTGGTTTTGAAAACAGATAAATAAATGGCATTGTCATTTACATTGCCATTAGCTTAATCTCTGCAGTCACTCTGCACTCTCTAGCACTCCCTACTCACTCTGCACTCTCTAGCACTCCCTAGCACTCCCTAATCACTCTGCACTCTCTAGCACTGCCTAGCACTCCCTACTCACTCTGCACTCTCTAGCACTCCCTACTCACTCTGCACTCTCTAGCACCCCCTACTCACTCTGCACTCTCTAGCACCCCCTACTCACTCTGCACTCTGCACTCCCTATGCACTCCCTATGCACTCTCCTCTCCCTATGCACTCCCTATGCACTCTCCACTCCCTATGCACTCCCTATGCACTCTCCACTCCCTATGCACTCTCCACTCCCTATGCACTTCCTATGCACTCTCCACTCCCTATGCACTCTCCACTCCCTATGCACTCTCCACTCCCTATGCATTCTCCACTCCCTATGCATTCTCCACTCCCTATGCACTCTCCACTCCCTATGCACTCTCCACTCCCTATGCACTCTCCACTCCCTATGCACTCTCCACTCCCTTTGCACTCTCCACTCCCTTTGCACTCTCCACTCCCTTTGCACTCTCCACTCCCTTTGCACTCTCCACTCCCTATGCACTCTCCACTCCCTATGCACTCTCCACTCTGCGCTCCCTATGCAATCTCCACTCTGCGCTCCCTATGCAATCTCCACTCTGCGCTCCCTATGCACTCTCCACTCTGCGCTCCCTATGCACTCTCCACTCTGCGCTCCCTATGCACTCTCCACTCTGCGCTCCCTATGCACTCTCCACTCTGCACTCCCTATGCACTCTCCACTCTGCACTCCCTCTGCACTCTCCACTCCCTCTGCACTCTCCACTCTCCACTCCCTCTGCACTCTCCACTCTCCACTCCCTCTGCACTCTCCACTCTCCAAGAACTTGCGTTTCTTGCTCAGATATGGACAAAAAACAAAAGTACTCCCTTGGGCATCTCACCCACTCTGTGAGTTCACACATTTCTCCTACACAGCACCAACCCCAGCAAATACAACATTTCTGCAGAACTGCAGGACAGAAGAAACCAAACTGCGATTATCCAAGATCCTCCAGAGTATCCCCCTGTCCTTAACATCCTACCCACGCTCAGGGCAGAAACACCCCCGAGACTGTCCTCGTCCGTCTATACCACACCCAGAGCAGACTTCACCCTGACACCAAGCGAAGAGGAGGCGCTTCCATCACCATCTCTCCCACCTTTGGAGCGCACAGATCACCTCACTCGCCAAGAGCGCTCACAAACATTACACGCTGTCCTGACACGCCAGTCAATGTAAATCAATTTTTAAGAAAAAAAACATTTACCTAGCACAGTAATAAAAAAAAAAGGCATCTAGGCGCTGAAATGAATGACTGATATGGTGCTTCGCACGCAAGCCCAATGCACAACACGCTAGTGGAACATGCATAGAAGCACACAAATGAGCAAAAAAACTCTATCATACTTAAGAGGAAAATGTAAAGAAAGTATCATTGCGAGTGCTCACACAGCACGTGCACAGCCTCCCCGGGCGGATCTGGGCTACACAGCGCTTACAAACCGCCGAACAGAGCTAGGAGGCGCTACATAAAGAATAGATTGATAAACAGCAGGGGGTTCCTAAGCAGTGGCTCTGTGTACAAGGAATACCTTCCCTAATAACCACGAAGAAGCACATAAAAGTTGCCGCAGCTTTTATGCAGTAAAGATGTCGCAGTTCCTCACACACAGCATCTGCCTCAAATAAGCCTCCGCCCGGAGTGCTGTTGTGCAACATTTCCGGTGGGCCCCTGGGCAACTGACCAGCGTGCCCATGCGTTAAGCAGGCACTGCTCCACTCCAGAGCCCTCGGGTCCCCCCTTCCTCTGCCCTCAAACAGAAACAACCATTTGGATATCCTACTGCCCTTCCGAGCAGGTTTCACCCTGTCACTCGCCCTCCGTTAAAGACTTCCCCCTACATCCGTCTAACACTGAAATGCTTCCTCCAACATATCGCTCACTCAGGAAATACAGATCTCACATGTATACTGTCCCAGGTAGTTGCGGAGGTCCCCTATCTAAGCATTTATCCCAAATTTGTTTAACGTCAGTTGAAACCAATATGTTTATCATACATTATTGCACCAATAAAAAACATGCACTATGTTTACATAATAAATATGCCATGAACTTAGTCTGCAATTGAGTCCAGTATTACTGTACCCCGTGATCAATGTTACTTCACAAACTACAACACACTTCAAATTCACATATGACTGAATGGATATAGTATAGAAAAGACAAGCAAGGGCTGCTTCCTATGACATTTCATAATGTCATACACACTCTGTTCAAATAACAGGACTAATAGCATGAATAGCACTTACCCAGAAGTGCATATTGAAGAAGAGCAGGAACTTCACAGTACGACTGACGAAGGAGAAGTCTTCCCCAGGGAGGGTGGCGGCTGACCTCGGGGCAATTGTAGCTGAACAGGAATAGATGTTTTGGGATAGCAGTGGTGGTGGCTGTCAAATTAGGTGCCCATCAACTAAAACAAACTATCAACCCACTTGGAACCTTAAAACCTAAGTATGTGCATTACTACTAGTTATATCCTTAACAAAAACACACACACAGTGCCTAGTCAAAAGCAAAGCAGATAGAGGATACAGAATGTGCTCAAGGAAAACTTTCTGAAAGTCTGCTGTGGTCAGTACTTTATTTGTAAAGGAATTAAGAGCCAAGCTCCAAATTTATGCTCATAACTCTGCGGCCAGAGCTAATGAATATTGAGGGTGGCGAAAACCAAGGCTCCATAGTTTTGATTCCACCTCATGCATCTCTAATCCACCACCAGAAACTCTGCCTCGTTATCTCACGCTTTCAGGTTCTTATCATCACTGCTTTGTCCCTTTGTCATTGTCCGTATTTCTCTTTCTCCTCCCTTCCCCTTGCATGTGTTTCCTCTCTCTTGCTCTGGGTCAAAGTCTGAAAACAAAAAATGAGTACTGGTCCCCAAAAATAAGTGCCATCGGGCCACCACCTGCAGCCACCAGTTAAAATTAGACACTGGCTGTGGAACTTGTGACCAGTGGTGGCGCCCTTTCAGATGGGTGATGCAGGCCCCAAGTGCACAATGGAGGTTCCATCAATGAGCCAGGAAGCAAGGCCGGATTTTTAAGACGGAAAAAAATGAGTCGTAGGTCACTAACCAATGCAGGTGAATTTGTGCAGCTTAGATGCTCAGACCTTCTCAGTGCAGGACAGGTGAGAAGAATCAAAGCTACAGACCCTGCATGCTACTGGCAGGTCAGATTGTGGTGTGTAGGTATGTGCAAAGGATCTATTCAAGGGGGTGAAGCGCATATTAGAGCAACTTACCAGTGGCTGTACCAGCTGTAGGACTTTACGTCTCAGAGGCATCCCCTTCTCAACAGAGTTGCCCCTTACCTAGCTGAAAGATCCACAACTCTACACACAAGAAGCACTTTACCCCCCTAAGCCTCCACTTTCTCTATGTAGAATCGTACTAATCAGTAAACGCATTAACAGCTTCCTTCCTCAGTACACACCGACAGCAGCTTACCTCGCTTGAGAAAAAAAACACTACACACGGAGACGCATTCGTCCTTCCTCTTATGCAATTAATATATGTAACAAATAAATAAATTAGCTTGGCCCACCTCTGTAATCTAGGGGCCTCCCTCTTCACCTAGAAGCACACACTCACTCTCCCAGATACACCCCCTACACTCATGGAATCGGGAAGCACCGTTTCTTTCACTGACAGCGGACTCCTCCGAACAGCGAAGATGTCCCTTCGGTTTTTGTGCCCAAATGACACAAATGAACCACGCTGCTGGGCTCACGCAGGAAATGCCTGTATAGCGCCTCCCTCTCCGTGTCTAGGCACCTCTGTCAAGATGTCCCTTCGGTTTTTGTGCCCAAATGACACCAATGAACCACGCTGCCGGGCTCACGCAGGAAATGCCTGTATAGCGCCTCCCTCTCCGTGTCTAGGCACCTCTGTCGCTGTACTAAGCCAGCAACCTCGCTGGACTGTAGTACACGTGTTCTTCCTTCTCTGCGCGGATTGCCTCCCAACGCTCAGGGGGTCACTGGCTGGGCTCAAGACCTAAACAGCTGATAGAGTTTGTCAATCTGCACTCGCGGTCGGTCTTTGGCCGCCCTTGCCCTGCCCACCTATTTTTGGCGACCGCTCCCCCCTTTCATTCCTCAGGTGTTCAAGAGCCGCCTCATTATCTACATAGGCCGCACCCCTATCACGCCCTGGTCCCGCCTCTTCCACTCCAATTGGCTGTGCCCTGTCATTCATCGTTTCCCTGCGCCCCCACCCCCTTTTTTTTGCTTTCAGTTCTACAGGTCTGTGCGGCACGTCTTGCAAGCTTTTAACATTTTATGTCCCGCCTCGTTACCCTCTATTGGTAGTTCACTCCACATCGTCTGTCTGAGATGGCAGTTCTTAAAAGGGCTACGACGAGGTAGCGCTATATGGGCTCCACTCTGACATTAGAACTGGGGCATAAAGCTCCCCGAGAAGTACTCTTAGAGGATGGCGAACCGTTCTCTGCACCTACCCACTGCAATCCCGAGATGTCAGCCTCCACGATGACAACAAGTGATAACCGTCACCACCAGTGATTGCTCTTTTAACTGAAAGTCAGACACGAAACAATCACAGGAATGCCAAGGACACCAGAGCAACTGGAGCTGATCCGGTGACTGCCCCTGGGTGCATTTCTGCATGCTAATGCAACGCTAACAAGTACATACACAGAACCACACCCGAGTCGAACGAGCAACTGCACACGCACTTCCGAGCGGGAGGGGGGGGGGGAATGGACCCGAGCCGAGCTCCAGAAACAAATCACTTTCACACGGGGAGGGGGGCGGAACGGACACACGGGGAGGGGGAGGAACGGAAGCGGGAGGGGGGGCGGGAAAGACACGGAAGCGGGAGGGATTAAACAGCCTTGCGTGAGGGGGCTCCTTTACGGCGGCTTCCCCAGCAGTTCCGGTCTCCCTCTCCACACGGGAGACCGGCAACGAACCACCAGCAGGCTTCCCCCGGGCAGGGGGAAGCGGAAATGGCCGCCTCGAGGCCCCGCCCACGTCGCACCACTGCGTGCCTGGCTTCCTGCGCTGAGGGCCGCCAATGGCAGCGCGGCCCTTGGCAGGGAGGCGGGCGCAGCTCCTCTTGCTCGATCTCCGGGCCAGCGGCGGTGAAATCAACACGGAGCAATGCCGGGTGGGCACCGGCCTCCAATAATTAAATAAAAACGGGGTGGCACCCGTAAATAAAAATATAACAAGCGGGAGGGGGCGGGAAAGGGGGAGGAGAGACGCTGACGACGGAAGGCGGGTGCCGGCAATGCCGGACCAGACACGGGGGCGTTCCCGGCGTCGCGTGACGTCGGCAAAAGCCAAAGAATCTCGGGAACGCCCCCGTGTCTGGTCCGGCATTGACGGACGCCTCTCTGTTCCAATGGCTAGCCTCCATTTATGGAGCTAGCCAATGAAGCAGAGAGGCGGGTTAAAGTCACCCATACTAGAAACTACAGATTTCGCTGGAGGAGGAGCCTAACGGCTCCGCCCCCCAGCGAAACCTAAAAAGGATATGTGGTACAGAAGAGGACTCTGAGGTGGATTGTCCTATGCATAAAGACATGCTACACTCTAACTGAAAAGGATGGGGTCTTGTCAGTACTAAACAAGCATTTACAATGCAATGGTTTTGCCTTTGTTAAAGTTAGAGCTAATGGCATTGCTCTTGACATTATTTTTATTTATGTTATTTTTAACATAAATAAATGGCATTGTCATTTACAATGCCAATAGCTTAATCTCTCGCAAATGCCACACACAAACACCCACAGAGAGCCCCCCCACACACACACACAGCGCCCCCCCACACAACCACACAGCGCCCTCCACACATACACCCACACAGAGCCCCCCCCACACAGAGCAGAAGTATGCTACATTTAATGCGAGTCACAGGGCTTTAGATCTCATCCACAGAGGATACCAGACCCTTCTGGTGTGCATTAGTTATCATTCTGCGCAGTCTGTATTCGATCCATCAATCTCTGCGTCACTGGAGAGCGCGAGATACCCGGAAAAATAAACTGCGCGCGCATGACGCAGCCCCCACCTCCCAATCCTGACAGGAGCCGTTCAACACCCCCTTCGTACGCTGCGCTAGCCTCCGCAAGAGGCTGATGTGGCGTAAAACAATGCAGCATTGCAGCTCTGGTGACCCATAATAACCTCCTGGCTTGCAGGCTAGCGAGGCAGCTCAGCGGGTCAATGCGCCGACTTAAAAGAGGTTGGCGCAACCGGCATGCGAAAAATTCCAGGCCCAAGGGCCGACTCACTCATTATTTTTAATGTAGATGAAATAAGTAAACGCCTGATCAGTTTTACTGCTCGAGAGTTTGATTTTGGACTTGCTTTACAAAACCGGGGAAAGTGCGTCTATAGTTATGATCGCTATTTATTGGCCGAAAAATTTTGTTTTGCTAATAAATCTGAAGCCATTTGACAGAAATATATAATTTTACAACAAACACAACCAAACTGTTGTTGTATAGGCAGTCAAAGCGACCACGAGTACGGTTACTACGCTTCAGAGCGCTGTGGAGGCAGGGTCAGAGACAAGGACCAAAAAAAAAAAACGTTTTAAACATATTCATCAAAGCGCAGATTGCTACAATTCCAATCCAACCCACATAATTCCAGTACACACCACATGCATACACTCCATAACACAATGCTAAAAGACATTGCAATTTACAATGCCATTAGCTCTTACTCAAATAAATCCGAGACCTATTGCATTTCCAATGCTTGTTATTCATGTACTGCAGAAGCAGTTAACCTTCTCTTGACAAAGCTCATTCACCCCTAAATCAAGGACACTAGGAGTTGTTCAATGTATCCATTGTGTTGGTGGAAAAACAATCACGTATAAAGGAAAGTCTTAGGAGTCACAGGGTGGGGGTGAAGGGCAGAAAATCTGTGTGCACAGCGACCTTGCAAGTATTGACTGTATGTTTAGCATTTCCGTACGTGTAGAGATGCATGTATTTGTCCGTCAGTGCAGCAGTTTCTGGGGTCTGTAGTATAGCTTGTGGTTATTTGTCGTGTGCATTATAGCATACTTTTGTTTGTACATAGTGGGGGCCCCGGTATTTACCCATTCATGTAGCAAAGGTTGTGTGAATTTGGCCCCATATGCAACAGAGGCAAGTGATTTCTGGAACTTCTAGTTATTGGTCAGTTATGTGCAGCAGAGCTTGGAGAGGTTTGTATGTCTAACTTAGCTTGTATGCATAAGTCTATATAGCGGAGTTTGCGGTTATTTTGCCATGTGTATAGAGGAACTACTAGCCTTTGTCCATCTGTGCCGCAGTTTCCAGGTACTTGCCATTGTATATAGAAGAGCTTGCGGGTATTTCACAGTGTGGGCAGCGGACCGACACACATTTGGCACACCATCTCCCATGCCAGAAAAATGGTCTTGTAACACACGTCCGCCCTGACAAGTCCAGACTCGACTCTTCTCTCTCTATAGCAGCCTCTGCTCCGTCTCCTCCCTGATATAAACTTAACCTTGAAAGAGCTTTGTGAGAGATGTCTGTATACAGCTTGAAACCACCAACTACAAGCCATTATCTGCGACAGCTCACAGACTACAACACCTACCACCTCGCTGCTCTCTCCTTCTCCAATCCTCTGTCTCTCTCCCTCCCTCCTCTTCTCCACTCTCCTACCCAACCATCAAGTCCCTGGAATCATTATCCTCATCACTACAGCCTCCTGGATGCGAGGCCCAGTCTACTTTACAACCGCCACACAGCTCAGGATCCCAGAAGCCCAGGAGCCCAGAAGAACTGAACGTTGCTGGGGATTTTTGTAGCATTTGCTGCAAAACAAAATGCATGTGTGCGCACTTCTACACCGATTAAGTCAGAATAGAAGTAACTGCCAGAATGCTCGGGCAACGGAAAGTGCCACGGGCCAACTTCCATGAGACTGGAGTGCACATAGCGCTTTGAAGCGCACTATGGAATGACTTGGGTATGGGTAATTTTTTTTTTTAATTTGCCTGGTACAAAGGTTTGAAAAAAATACAGGTAAAACACCAGCAGTTTGAAAAAGAAAACCTTTAAAGCCCAAAAAAAGCCAGCAAGTAAACACAAATTAAGATGCACGAGGGTGGTGCTTACAGTCTAAATTTGACTAGCATACCTTTTGAGGGCCACGGAAAGCGAATACATAATGTATTTCGACGTGCTCGGCTTAAAGCTCAAGGCAAAAGGAAGCGTGTAAGCCACAGTAGTTTTATTCATGTTCTGGAAGACTGGACACCCACAAAGCCCGCAATGACGTCCAGCATACACAGTGAACAAGTGACTATTTGAAAGCTTCTCACCACAAAATACACCTACAACACAGAGACTTTCCTCAAATTAGCAGATCCCCAAGCACACACGGGCATCTAGCTTAATAATATACTGTATAAAGTAGTAGCTACCAACATAAAATAAAAAAGGCATCATATTTTAAAGAGTAAAACACCCACAACTCAAGTGAACAGACGAGTCTCTCAGACAACCCACGCACAGCACAAGCAGGGCACAGGCATACACAACACACAACAGCACTTACAGGCCCACACGACTCTCAAACACACAGACAGTGCAACACTCGCAGAACATAGACAGACACCACAAAAAACAGCACACCCCACAGACCCACATACAGGACCATCAATATATTACACCACCTGGTGACACGTAGGAAACAGGACATAGACAAAAAACAGCACAAAACACACACAGACAACCCATCCGATTTAGAGGTAGCATATACAGACACAACACAACGAGATGCACACTAGACACACAAATCAGCAACATGATGCAGACCCCTGGTAGCGCTCTTACCTGGCATGGCCGGCCGGCTAGCTGTGCTGGGTGGGCATGATCTTGAGCCCGTTAGCGCTGGGTCGGTTAGCGCTCGATAGTCAGGTGCTCTTCGGCCATCCTGGGTACCTGGTGTGGCCATGATCCACGCGGGGGACCGGGCGGTGGACATGGTGTACCTTTTCTCCACGCTTGGTGCAGCTCTGCGTTCCACGGTGGAGAATAAACCAGCGAAATCGTCCCGGGCTCAGTACCACCAGCGGAGCCCGTGCCGTGATGTCGTCCAGGGCAATCTGACCACGCACAAGCAAACTCCCCGCAGCAGCGCGTGAGTGAGGACGATGGTCCAGGCAGGTCCATGGGAGCCGATCCCAGGCTCAGAGCAGACAAACACATCTGGGCAGCATCGCACAAAGAAGGGGCACGGAGGTAACGGGACAAGGCATTCCAAATCGGCAGAGCGCCAAGGCAGCGGAACCCTCGAGGCACCTCTAGCAGAGCACCGTGACGATCGGTCTGGGAGGCGAGCAGCGACAGGCTGGGCAGCCCAGACATCTGGAATCCGAAAAAGTGGTGAGTGGAGGTCATAGCTTGATATCCATGGGGTGTGTAGACGGGTGTTGTCCTCCGATTGCCGGGGTTCCCTCCAGGCCACGGGAGCCCCGCGGGCGCCGCCATACTGCTTGCCGTCTTCCTTCTTCCCCCGGGCTGCGGGGGCGGGCACTTCCGGCCGGCCGCGCTAGGATTGGCCGGCCGGCCAGTCACGGGGCAGGAGAGACGCAGAAGTGCCGGCAATGCCGGACCAGACTCGGGGGCGTTCCCGGCGTCGCGTGACGTCGGCAAAAGCCAAAGAATGTCGGGAACGCCCCCGTGTCTGGTCCGGCATTGACGGACAGGCCCCTCGTCCAATGGCAAGGCTCCATTTACGGAGCCAGCCAATGAATGACGAGGGCCGAGCCAAAGCACACTACAATTCTCATCAGGTTTTCGCCTGCGCCGAAAAAGATGCGCAGAGCGCAGCCGAAAAAGATGCGCAGAGCGCATCTTTTTGGCGAGGCAAAACCTAACAAGCATTTACAATGCAATGGTTTCGCCTTTGGAAATGTTAAGTTATTGGCATTGTAAATGACAAAATGTGTATTTGTGTTGGTTTTGAAAACAGATAAATAAATGGCATTGTCATTTACATTGCCATTAGCTTAATCTCTGCAGTCACTCTGCACTCTCTAGCACTCCCTACTCACTCTGCACTCTCTAGCACTCCCTAGCACTCCCTAATCACTCTGCACTCTCTAGCACTGCCTAGCACTCCCTACTCACTCTGCACTCTCTAGCACTCCCTACTCACTCTGCACTCTCTAGCACCCCCTACTCACTCTGCACTCTCTAGCACTCCCTACTCACTCTGCACTCCCTATGCACTCCCTATGCACTCTCCTCTCCCTATGCACTCCCTATGCACTCTCCACTCCCTATGCACTCCCTATGCACTCTCCACTCCCTATGCACTCCCTATGCACTCTCCACTCCCTATGCACTTCCTATGCACTCTCCACTCCCTATGCACTCTCCACTCCCTATGCATTCTCCACTCCCTATGCACTCTCCACTCCCTATGCACTCTCCACTCCCTATGCACTCTCCACTCCCTATGCACTCTCCACTCCCTATGCACTCTCCACTCCCTTTGCACTCTCCACTCCCTTTGCACTCTCCACTCCCTATGCACTCTCCACTCCCTATGCACTCTCCACTCTGCGCTCCCTATGCAATCTCCACTCTGCGCTCCCTATGCACTCTCCACTCTGCGCTCCCTATGCACTCTCCACTCTGCGCTCCCTATGCACTCTCCACTCTGCGCTCCCTATGCACTCTCCACTCTGCACTCCCTATGCACTCTCCACTCTGCACTCCCTCTGCACTCTCCACTCCCTCTGCACTCTCCACTCTCCATTCCCTCTGCACTCTCCACTCTCCACTCCCTCTGCACTCTCCACTCTCCACTCCCTCTGCACTCTCCACTCTCCACTCCCTCTGCACTCTCCACTCTCCACTCCCTCTGCACTCTCCACTCTCCAAGAACTTGCGTTTCTTGCTCAGATATGGACAAAAAACAAAAGTACTCCCTTGGGCATCTCACCCACTCTGTGAGTTCACACATTTCTCCTACACAGCACCAACCCCAGCAAATACAACATTTCTGCAGAACTGCAGGACAGAAGAAACCAAACTGCGATTATCCAAGATCCTCCAGAGTATCCCCCTGTCCTTAACATCCTACCCACGCTCAGGGCAGAAACACCCCCGAGACTGTCCTCGTCCGTCTATGCCACACCCAGAATAGACTTCACCCTGACACCAAGCGAAGAGGAGGCGCTTCCATCACCATCTCTCCCACCTTTGGAGCGCACAGATCACCTCACTCGCCAAGAGCGCTCACAAACATTACACGCTGTCCTGACACGCCAGTCAATGTAAATCAATTTTTAAGAAAAAAAACATTTACCTAGCACAGTAATAAAAAAAAAAGGCATCTAGGCGCTGAAATGAATGACTGATATGGTGCTTCGCACGCAAGCCCAATGCACAACACGCTAGTGGAACATGCATAGAAGCACACAAATGAGCAAAAAAACTCTATCATACTTAAGAGGAAAATGTAAAGAAAGTATCATTGCGAGTGCTCACACAGCACGTGCACAGCCTCCCCGGGCGGATCTGGGCTACACAGCGCTTACAAACCGCCGAACAGAGCTAGGAGGCGCTACATAAAGAATAGATTGATGTTGGACAGGCCACATGACGGGCCGCTCTCCCCCGGCTCGACCAAGCCCGAGCCAGTCACACAAGCACCACACACCACCATTGCACGTCCTACGTCCCCTCAGGGACACCTGCCCTCGAGCATGATAACCTCGTGGGTCCGATCCACTGCCGACCCATGCGCCCAGCCAGGGCCGCCATCTTGGACACTTCGCCACGAGGCCGCCTGGCCCCCGATCGACCTCAACCCTGGGCCTAGCCCGGCCTCAGACATTCCGGCACCACCCTCCACCCAGGAGGTGAGCGAGCTACTTGGCCAGTCAATGGGAGAAAGAGGTGTCGATGGTTCTCCCCCGGCCAGTGCCGCTCGCCCATCGCCTCCCCGGGCGCTGGCTCCACCCCCCTGCTGGGTGTCTGGACTCCCTCATCCCGGACCTCCCGACCTCCAAGTGCGAGGGTCCGGACATCAAAGCACGCCAGCCCTATAACTGGGGCAGCTCCAGAACAGGAAGGCAGTTGTATCTTGGAGTCGAGAGACGAAAGAAGAACTCATCCTGGACGGACTACTGGCGCTGCCGTAGCTCTGTCCTGTGCACCATCCTCCTGCCTGTTGGCGCTGCCACAGCCGTCGTAACCTTCATCCTTCACCGTCGTCCGGATCTGCTGGCGAGGCCGCGGACCGTTGTAACCGTCATCTGCATCGGGACCTGCTTGGCTTCTCCACGGCCCGTCGACCACCCTTCATCCATATCGGGACCTGCTTGGCTTCTCCACGGCCCGTCGACCATCTTTCATCCATCTCGGGACCTGCTTGGCTCCTCCACGGCCCGATCAGCAAACACGCCGAGCTCGAGGATTGAGAGCTATTGAACTCATTGGTAACTAAGACTGTCCCGCTACCCTTTTCCTCAACCAGAGATCAGAACCGAGGGGACCCCTGAGTCCAGACCTCCTTGTATTATATCAACGTAACCTGAGAATTGCATATAAAGTCTCGTTAACCTTCAATCTTGTGTGGTGTCCGTCTGTGGGGGGGAAGTTACTTATCTGTACAGTCGTTGGAGACGGCTCTCCCTGGAGACCTCTCCCCGTAAACTCGGCCGACCCTCCCGGTCCGTCTAACATTGGTGGCCAGCGGCGCGATCCGAATCACCGCATAACGTACAGAGAGTAGCTCACCCCACAACGAACAACAATGTCGACTAAAGAGAGCGGATCAACTGAGAAGTTCCAAATGGAAAAACTAGAGGAATACAGCCATCGTGAACTAAAGCAGTTCTGCATCGAACTAGGTATCGCTACCACCGGACTAAGTACCAAGGACGATTTTAAGCATGCCCTAGAATCTTGGGCAGAGACCGGGGATGTCGAAGCCCCTGAGCAAAGCACCGCGAAAAAGACCAACACGGCCCCTGAAGAGCAAAGAACGGGTCTCTCGCAAGACGAGATCCAAGAAAGAGAAAAAGCCCGACTACACGAACTCGAAATGGCCCGACTCAAGATGGACATAGAACTCAAATTGGCCGAGCAAAAAATAAACTTAGAGCACCTTCGCCTCCGAGAAGAAAGAGAGGAGAAACAGAGGCAAAGGGAGCTCGAGGAAAAAAGACTAACGTACGAGCATGAGCGGAACCTAGCCGAAATCAACCTGCGCAAACAGAATAAAGAGTTAGGGGTGCCCGACAGACCGTCCACCCCAGGGACCACGGACAAAAAAGTGCACATCCCCAAAGATGTGGTCCGAGAATATTTTCGAGAAGACGACATCCAGCAATGGTTTAAGGCATATGAAATCGCGATGACTGCGCACCGGATCGATAGAGCCGACTGGGGAGCCGGCCTATGGGGCAAATTCCTCAATGAGGGCCGCGATACTCTGTTACAGCTCCCAGACCACCAGATGACCTCCTACGACCATATGAAAGCGGCCCTCCTCACTCGCTATGGCCTCACGCCCGAGATGTACCGTCAGAGGTTCCGAGACTGTACACGCATTCCAGGTACAACTTGGGTGGACTATGTAACGTACTTTAGCCGAGCCTTCGAAGGCTGGATCAGAGGGAACAACGTCACGACCTACGAGCAGTTGTTCAATCTGATGGTATGGGAGCATCTGTCCAACAATTGCTTCATTGAACTACGCCAACACCTCCTCGACAGCAAGTTAACCGATCCCCGGCAGCTCGCAGCTGAAGCTGACCGGTGGGAGATCACCCGAGTGGGCCGGAATGGGTCCTACGAGCAGAACAGGAACAACAATGGTCACCCCCGACCCAGAGGAGGAGGAGGGGGCCAAGGACGAGGAAGAGACAACACTCCGGCCGCCCCCACTACCAGCACCACCCCCCCGGCCAACCGGGGCAGCACCCCGGCGCGACCGGGATACAGAGCCAATGTTACATGTCACCGATGCCAACGAGTCGGCCACTATGCAAACGACCCAAGCTGCCCGCAGTATCAGAGTCCAAGACCCCGCCAGGTGGCCGCCGCGGCACTAGGGGAAGAACAGATCTCCGAGGAACAAGAAACAGAAGAGCAAGAGTATCAAGAGTGGGAGCCAGCCGCCATGACTCTCGCGTGCTTAGGGGGAAGAGACATGGTCCCGCGGGTCCCCCTACCCGCTAACACCCAGAAGTACAGCCAGTGGGTGAGCATCAATGGACAACGGGCCGAAGCCCTTCGAGACACCGGGGCCAGTGTGACAGCCGTCCGCTGTCATCTGGTGACCCCAGAACAATATCTACCGAACATTCTCTGCCCTGTGCGATCAGCCGACAACTCGGAGAGTCTGTGTCGGATGGCCTGCGTCCCCTTTGAGTGGGGAGGGGTCTCCGGCATGTTGAAAGTAACGGTCCGAGACGACGCCCCCGTGGACTGCCTCCTCGGAAATGACCTGGAAAGCTCCCCGTGGGCAGCCGTGGAGCGAAAAGAACACTTGGGGATGTTGGGCGTCCCAGACTGGGCGTGCGTCACCACCCGGTCCATGGCCGCCCGTGCCAACCATCACCCGGAAGAACCAGAATGGCCGGCGCCTCCGCCTCCGGTCGCCCCCGCCGAGACCCCCGACCAGGGCATCCCCCTCGAACCTGCTCAACCTTCCGACCTTGCTAATCTTGACCAGTGGGCTCAAGAAGGGGGGCCCACACAAGAACAATTTCGTCAGGAGCAGAAGACCTGTCCCTCCCTTGAGGGACTCCGACAACAAGCGCTCGCCCAAAGCGCAGGGGATACCTCCGGAACTCATTGGGTCTACTGGGACAATGACCTATTGTACAGCGAGCAACGAATCGCCGAGCTGGGGGCCAACCGAGTACTAGTGGTGCCACTCCGCTTTAGAGACTTCCTGCTAAATCTGGCCCACGATGTCCCCCTGGCAGGGCACCTGGGACAAGATAAAACCTACAGCCGCCTAGTGACCCACTTCTTCTGGCCAAAAATGAGAAACGATGTGCACCAGCATTGCCGATCTTGCCCCACGTGCCAAGCCAGTGGGAAGAGCGGCCGCAAATTAAAGGCCCCCCTGCAACCCTTTCCCGTAGTCACGACCCCATTTGAGAGGGTCGGAATAGACATTGTGGGACCCCTAGACCCACGTACAAGACAAGGCCATCGCTTCATCCTAGTACTAGTGGACCACGCCACCCGCTACCCTGAGGCTATTCCTCTCCGGACCGTCACAGCCCCAGTGGTCGGCAGGGCCCTGATGGGGATCTTCTCCCGTGTGGGGTTCCCCCGAGAAGTCGTCAGTGACAGAGGCACGAACTTTATTTCCAAATATATGAAGTCCCTCTGGCAACAGTGTGGGGTCACCTACCGCTTCACGACCCCCTATCACCCCCAAGGAAACGGACTTGTTGAGCGGTTCAATCGCACACTAAAAGGGATGATCGGGGGATTGGAAGAACCCCTCCGTCGCCAGTGGGACGTGCTGCTGCCGTGCCTCCTCTTCGCCTACCGGGAGGTCCCCCAGAAGTCCCTAGGCTTCAGCCCATTCGAGCTGCTCTATGGGCACCCAGTACGGGGGCCACTCAGCCTGATCAAAGAAGGCTGGGAGATGCCTCCGGCCAAGAGTCCTCCAGATGTCTTCCGGTACCTCCTCACCCTCCGCAACCAGTCCCAGCGGTTCAGAGACCTAGCAAAAGCCAACCTAGAGGCCAGTCAAGAGGACATGAAGAAATGGTATGACCAGAACGCCTCATCTATTGAATTCGAGCCGGGGCAACAGGTCTGGGTAATGTCCCCCACAGAACCGTGCGCTCTCCAAGACAAATGGACGGGACCCTTCAAGGTAATCGAGCGCAAGGGTCCTGCCACCTATCTGATCGATATGGAGTCCGCCCGGAATCCGCTCCGAGTCCTCCACACCAACAGACTGAAACCCCACTTTGCCCGAACAGAACTCAGCCTCTTGATGGCCACAGACAACGGGGTTGAAGACGACTCCGAGCCTCTCCCTGACCTCTTGCGGACCCAGGAGCAAGACGGCTCCGTGGAGGGGGTCCGACTCTCGGAGACCCCCACCCAGGAACAACGCCAAGAGTGCCAAGCCCTCCTATCACGATTTGCCAGCCTGTTCTCCCTCACCCCAGGTGTCACTTCCTGGTGTGTGCACGATGTGGACACCGGAGACAGCCCTCCTATCCGCCACCGGGCCTACCGCGTACCTGATCGGGTACGGGCCTGCATCCAGGCGGAAGTAACTAAGATGCTCACGCTCGGGGTCATCGAGCCCTCCGACAGTCCATGGGCCAGCCCGGTCGTACTGGTCCCCAAAGCAGCCGCCCCCGGAACCACGCCCGAACTCCGGTTCTGTGTCGACTACCGGGGCCTGAACGAAGTCACCAGAACGGACGCACACCCCATCCCCCGGGCAGATGAACTGGTCGACCGAATGGGCGCTGCCCGCTACCTCAGCATCTTCGATCTAACGGCCGGCTATTGGCAGATCGGCCTCACACCCCGAGCACAAGAACGTTCTGCCTTCTCCACCCCCGATGGCCACTATCATTTCACGGTCATGCCCTTCGGCATGAAAAATGCCCCAGCGACTTTCCAACGGCTCGTCAATCAGGTCCTGGCGGGGCTCGAAGAGTTCAGCGCCGCCTACCTGGACGACATCGCTGTGTACAGCCACCACTGGACCGAGCACCTCCACCACCTCCAAGCAGTGTTGCAAGCCCTTCAGCGAGCTGGCCTCACGATCAAGGCCAGCAAATGTCAAATTGGACAAGGGTCAGTGACCTACCTCGGACACCAGGTGGGAAGCGGTCTAGTGGCCCCTCTACAACTGAAAATTGCCGCCATCCAGAACTGGCAACCCCCTATCACTCAAACTGAGGTGCGAGCCTTCCTGGGCCTCACGGGCTACTACCGAAGGTTCGTGAAAGACTATGGTACCATCGTGGGGCCTCTCACCGAACTCACGTCAAAAAATCAGCCCAAGAGGGTGAACTGGACCCCAGAGTGTCAAGCGGCCTTCGAACAGCTAAAGGCCGCCATGTGTTCCGCTCCGGTGCTCCAGGCCCCAGACTACAGCCGGGAGTTCGTCGTCCAGACGGACGCCTCCGACCAGGGCATTGGGGCGGTCCTGTCCCAGGTGAACACCGAAGGCCTTGATCAACCGGTGGCCTTCATCAGCCGGAGACTCCTACCACGGGAACAACGCTGGAGCACCATAGAGAGGGAAGCCTTCGCTGTGGTATGGGCCCTCAAGAAGCTCCGACCCTACCTTTTTGGCACCCACTTTCGGGTGCAGACTGACCACCGACCCCTGCAATGGTTGATGCATATGCGGGGGGAAAACCCAAAACTGCTACGCTGGTCCATCTCCTTGCAAGGTATGGACTTTACCGTTGAACACCGGCCTGGGTCCGACCACGCCAACGCGGATGGCCTGTCCCGGTTTTTCCGCCTCGACGAAGAGAGTCCCCAAGAGGATGGGTAACTCTCCCCGCCTTCAGCTGGGGGGGACGCATGTTGGACAGGCCACATGACGGGCCGCTCTCCCCCGGCTCGACCAAGCCCGAGCCAGTCACACAAGCACCACACACCACCATTGCACGTCCTACGTCCCCTCAGGGACACCTGCCCTCGAGCATGATAACCTCGTGGGTCCGATCCACTGCCGACCCATGCGCCCAGCCAGGGCCGCCATCTTGGACACTTCGCCACGAGGCCGCCTGGCCCCCGATCGACCTCAACCCTGGGCCTAGCCCGGCCTCAGACATTCCGGCACCACCCTCCACCCAGGAGGTGAGCGAGCTACTTGGCCAGTCAATGGGAGAAAGAGGTGTCGATGGTTCTCCCCCGGCCAGTGCCGCTCGCCCATCGCCTCCCCGGGCGCTGGCTCCACCCCCCTGCTGGGTGTCTGGACTCCCTCATCCCGGACCTCCCGACCTCCAAGTGCGAGGGTCCGGACATCAAAGCACGCCAGCCCTATAACTGGGGCAGCTCCAGAACAGGAAGGCAGTTGTATCTTGGAGTCGAGAGACGAAAGAAGAACTCATCCTGGACGGACTACTGGCGCTGCCGTAGCTCTGTCCTGTGCACCATCCTCCTGCCTGTTGGCGCTGCCACAGCCGTCGTAACCTTCATCCTTCACCGTCGTCCGGATCTGCTGGCGAGGCCGCGGACCGTTGTAACCGTCATCTGCATCGGGACCTGCTTGGCTTCTCCACGGCCCGTCGACCACCCTTCATCCATATCGGGACCTGCTTGGCTTCTCCACGGCCCGTCGACCATCTTTCATCCATCTCGGGACCTGCTTGGCTCCTCCACGGCCCGATCAGCAAACACGCCGAGCTCGAGGATTGAGAGCTATTGAACTCATTGGTAACTAAGACTGTCCCGCTACCCTTTTCCTCAACCAGAGATCAGAACCGAGGGGACCCCTGAGTCCAGACCTCCTTGTATTATATCAACGTAACCTGAGAATTGCATATAAAGTCTCGTTAACCTTCAATCTTGTGTGGTGTCCGTCTGTGGGGGGGAAGTTACTTATCTGTACAGTCGTTGGGGACGGCTCTCCCTGGAGACCTCTCCCCGTAAACTCGGCCGACCCTCCCGGTCCGTCTAACAATTGATAAACAGCAGGGGGTTCCTAAGCAGTGGCTCTGTGTACAAGGAATACCTTCCCTAATAACCACGAAGAAGCACATAAAAGTTGCCGCAGCTTTTATGCAGTAAAGATGTCGCAGTTCCTCACACACAGCATCTGCCTCAAATAAGCCTCCGCCCGGAGTGCTGTTGTGCAACATTTCCGGTGGGCCCCTGGGCAACTGACCAGCGTGCCCATGCGTTAAGCAGGCACTGCTCCACTCCAGAGCCCTCGGGTCCCCCCTTCCTCTGCCCTCAAACAGAAACAACCATTTGGATATCCTACTGCCCTTCCGAGCAGGTTTCACCCTGTCACTCGCCCTCCGTTAAAGACTTCCCCCTACATCCGTCTAACACTGAAATGCTTCCTCCAACATATCGCTCACTCAGGAAATACAGATCTCACATGTATACTGTCCCAGGTAGTTGCGGAGGTCCCCTATCTAAGCATTTATCCCAAATGTGTTTAACGTCAGTTGAAACCAATATGTTTATCATACATTATTGCACCAATAAAAAACATGCACTATGTTTACATAATAAATATGCCATGAACTTAGTCTGCAATTGAGTCCAGTATTACTGTACCCCGTGATCAATGTTACTTCACAAACTACAACACACTTCAAATTCACATATGACTGAATGGATATAGTATAGAAAAGACAAGCAAGGGCTGCTTCCTATGACATTTCATAATGTCATACACACTCTGTTCAAATAACAGGACTAATAGCATGAATAGCACTTACCCAGAAGTGCATATTGAAGAAGAGCAGGAACTTCACAGTACGACTGACGAAGGAGAAGTCTTCCCCAGGGAGGGTGGCGGCTGACCTCGGGGCAATTGTAGCTGAACAGGAATAGATGTTTTGGGATAGCAGTGGTGGTGGCTGTCAAATTAGGTGCCCATCAACTAAAACAAACTATCAACCCACTTGGAACCTTAAAACCTAAGTATGTGCATTACTACTAGTTATATCCTTAACAAAAACACACACACAGTGCCTAGTCAAAAGCAAAGCAGATAGAGGATACAGAATGTGCTCAAGGAAAACTTTCTGAAAGTCTGCTGTGGTCAGTACTTTATTTGTAAAGGAATTAAGAGCCAAGCTCCAAATTTCTGCTCATAACTCTGCGGCCAGAGCTAATGAATATTGAGGGTGGCGAAAACCAAGGCTCCATAGTTTTGATTCCACCTCATGCATCTCTAATCCACCACCAGAAACTCTGCCTCGTTATCTCACGCTTTCAGGTTCTTATCATCACTGCTTTGTCCCTTTGTCATTGTCCGTATTTCTCTTTCTCCTCCCTTCCCCTTGCATGTGTTTCCTCTCTCTTGCTCTGGGTCAAAGTCTGAAAACAAAAAATGAGTACTGGTCCCCAAAAATAAGTGCCATCGGGCCACCACCTGCAGCCACCAGTTAAAATTAGACACTGGCTGTGGAACTTGTGACCAGTGGTGGCGCCCTTTCAGATGGGTGATGCAGGCCCCAAGTGCACAATGGAGGTTCCATCAATGAGCCAGGAAGCAAGGCCGGATTTTTAAGACGGAAAAAAATGAGTCGTAGGTCACTAACCAATGCAGGTGAATTTGTGCAGCTTAGATGCTCAGACCTTCTCAGTGCAGGACAGGTGAGAAGAATCAAAGCTACAGACCCTGCATGCTACTGGCAGGTCAGATTGTGGTGTGTAGGTATGTGCAAAGGATCTATTCAAGGGGGTGAAGCGCATATTAGAGCAACTTACCAGTGGCTGTACCAGCTGTAGGACTTTACGTCTCAGAGGCATCCCCTTCTCAACAGAGTTGCCCCTTACCTAGCTGAAAGATCCACAACTCTACACACAAGAAGCACTTTACCCCCCTAAGCCTCCACTTTCTCTATGTAGAATCGTACTAATCAGTAAACGCATTAACAGCTTCCTTCCTCAGTACACACCGACAGCAGCTTACCTCGCTTGAGAAAAAAAACACTACACACGGAGACGCATTCGTCCTTCCTCTTATGCAATTAATATATGTAACAAATAAATAAATTAGCTTGGCCCACCTCTGTAATCTAGGGGCCTCCCTCTTCACCTAGAAGCACACACTCACTCTCCCAGATACACCCCCTACACTCATGGAATTGGGAAGCACCGTTTCTTTCACTGACAGCGGACTCCTCCGAACAGCGAAGATGTCCCTTCGGTTTTTGTGCCCAAATGACACCAATGAACCACGCTGCCGGGCTCACGCAGGAAATGCCTGTATAGCGCCTCCCTCTCCGTGTCTAGGCACCTCTGTCAAGATGTCCCTTCGGTTTTTGTGCCCAAATGACACCAATGAACCACGCTGCCGGGCTCACGCAGGAAATGCCTGTATAGCGCCTCCCTCTCCGTGTCTAGGCACCTCTGTCGCTGTACTAAGCCAGCAACCTCGCTGGACTGTAGTACACGTGTTCTTCCTTCTCTGCGCGGATTGCCTCCCAACGCTCAGGGGGTCACTGGCTGGGCTCAAGACCTAAACAGCTGATAGAGTTTGTCAATCTGCACTCGCGGTCGGTCTTTGGCCGCCCTTGCCCTGCCCACCTATTTTTGGCGACCGCTCCCCCCTTTCATTCCTCAGGTGTTCAAGAGCCGCCTCATTATCTACATAGGCCGCACCCCTATCACGCCCTGGTCCCGCCTCTTCCACTCCAATTGGCTGTGCCCTGTCATTCATCGTTTCCCTGCGCCCCCACCCCCTTTTTTTTGCTTTCAGTTCTACAGGTCTGTGCGGCACGTCTTGCAAGCTTTTAACATTTTATGTCCCGCCTCGTTACCCTCTATTGGTAGTTCACTCCACATCGTCTGTCTGAGATGGCAGTTCTTAAAAGGGCTACGACGAGGTAGCGCTATATGGGCTCCACTCTGACATTAGAACTGGGGCATAAAGCTCCCCGAGAAGTACTCTTAGAGGATGGCGAACCGTTCTCTGCACCTACCCACTGCAATCCCGAGATGTCAGCCTCCACGATGACAACAAGTGATAACCGTCACCACCAGTGATTGCTCTTTTAACTGAAAGTCAGACACGAAACAATCACAGGAATGCCAAGGACACCAGAGCAACTGGAGCTGATCCGGTGACTGCCCCTGGGTGCATTTCTGCATGCTAATGCAACGCTAACAAGTACATACACAGAACCACACCCGAGTCGAACGAGCAACTGCACACGCACTTCCGAGCGGGAGGGGGGGGGGGGAATGGACCCGAGCCGAGCTCCAGAAACAAATCACTTTCACACGGGGAGGGGGGCGGAACGGACACACGGGGAGGGGGAGGAACGGAAGCGGGAGGGGGGGGGGCGGGAAAGACACGGAAGCGGGAGGGATTAAACAGCCTTGCGTGACGGGGCTCCTTTACGGCGGCTTCCCCAGCAGTTCCGGTCTCCCTCTCCACACGGGAGACCGGCAACGAACCACCAGCAGGCTTCCCCCGGGCAGGGGGAAGCGGAAATGGCCGCCTCGAGGCCCCGCCCACGTCGCACCACTGCGTGCCTGGCTTCCTGCGCTGAGGGCCGCCAATGGCAGCGCGGCCCTTGGCAGGGAGGCGGGCGCAGCTCCTCTTGCTCGATCTCCGGGCCAGCGGCGGTGAAATCAACACGGAGCAATGCCGGGTGGGCACCGGCCTCCAATAATTAAATAAAAACGGGGTGGCACCCGTAAATAAAAATATAACAAGCGGGAGGGGGCGGGAAAGGGGGAGGAGAGACGCTGACGACGGAAGGCGGGTGCCGGCAATGCCGGACCAGACACGGGGGCGTTCCCGGCGTCGCGTGACGTCGGCAAAAGCCAAAGAATCTCGGGAACGCCCCCGTGTCTGGTCCGGCATTGACGGACGCCTCTCTGTTCCAATGGCTAGCCTCCATTTATGGAGCTAGCCAATGAAGCAGAGAGGCGGGTTAAAGTCACCCATACTAGAAACTACAGATTTCGCTGGAGGAGGAGCCTAACGGCTCCGCCCCCCAGCGAAACCTAAAAAGGATATGTGGTACAGAAGAGGACTCTGAGGTGGATTGTCCTATGCATAAAGACATGCTACACTCTAACTGAAAAGGACCCTCCTGAGGGCCCATGGGCCGGTTTCATCAGAGCTAAGGCTGGCATGACTGCATTAACAAGGGGAGTTCCTGTCCTGGACATCTGTAAGGTTGCAACATGAGCGTCTTTATACTTATTGACCAAGGACTTCTGCCTTGACTGGTAGGCCTGTAAAAAGGTTTATTTTGCAGGACTTTATAGTTTATGTCCTTTCTTAAGACTCTCCACCTGTGGGAGGTACTGCATGAGTATCTATTCTAATTGTGAAGAACTTACAGTTAGATGTATACTAGAGAAGGACAAGTTACTTACACTCTGTAATGCTCTTTCTGGGGACTATTTTATCCAAAGATTCCTCAGCGCCCTCCCACCTCCCTGTTTTGTGGAATAGACGTGTACATTTTGAAAAGGTCCCAAACGTTTGAAAGACTGTCTCCTGCAATTTGTCACAGTTTATCCGCATTTGGGGTCGCAGAAGAAGACGACGACCAATGCAGAAACTGATCAGCATGCAAAGGGGTTTCCTTTATGCAGCGTTACTTCCATTGCGAGGCCTGTGCAGAGTCAGACGGCTCCACCTGTGAACGGAAGCTATCAGGTAACATTCTAAAGGTGAGGAATCTGTGGCTAGAATATCCACCAGAAAGAGCATTACCAAGGGTAAATAACTTGTTCATCTAAGCATAGAGTGTACTCTATCTACAGACCTAAAATGTTTTATTGTGAAAATAACTTCAAGAAACTGACCCTATTTTATTCTCATATGTAGCGTAGACCATATTGGATGATAAACCCTCAGCTCTTCATTTTAACACTACACAGAAGTCCTAAAATGAGAAATCTAATCTGATGTAATTCATGTTCCTCAAAAGCGTGCGCTTGTTTTTTGTGTAGCCCATGCTATCTTGGTTCATTTTTGAAAATACTCGACTAGTTTACATAAATTGTCTAAAATAATTAAAGCTATTTTTTATAACAATACTGATTAGAACTGAGACCGGTAGTCCTAGTAAACTTTAGATGTCATGAAATCCTTGCTGTATGTCTTTGTAGGTCTTAAATAAATGGAAAAGACACACCATTTCCTGGAAAACTAGGAAATCTCAATTGGCTTTTTCAATAACAAACTTGGTCCAGGCTTTTTTGAGAGTTTAGGGGCAATAGCTGTTTTAAGTAAACTATTAACACAACTAGTAAGCACTGGTGCAACTTCATTGATTGTAGAATTGTCTCATGGCTGTCAATAGAAAAACAGGCAGTTGTGGTTAGCCGATCATCCAATATGATCAAATTTAACTTAGAAACTGACTTTCTAAAACTCTTAAATGTTGACACCTGTAAATCAGGTGGTTCACACTACATCAAGGCTGTCCATAAATGTGTGTGTACAAGTGACTCCTTGATTAAGCTCCAATTTACAGTTCTCATTAAAAAGGAACAGAGAATATATATTCTTCATTGATGTTAGGAGAGTAAGTTGGAGGATTACGCAGGTCTGATGTAAGTGCAGCAAGCTGCTTTAGTTACATATTTATGATCCTAATGGGGACCCTAATAGATCTGTAATGACAAAACTACATGTGAGCATCTATAGAGTGAGCACTTTTGCGCATATCATGAACGTGCTATAGAGTTGAAAACTTTTATTGAGATTGATAAAACATCAAGAGGAAAATAACATGCCAAATAGGAAAACAATGAGCCTAAATGTATTTTAACAAAGGTATATCTTGCATTATCAAAGAAAGCGCCAGGTTCTCTCAAAATGAAGGAAAGGAAAATTATAAATGAGCTACATGTCATATTAAATGCTTTTGTATAAATATAGTTGATAGTCTATGGAGATGAAAGATACTGTTCGAAACACTATTGTATTATATAGCAATAGGTTATCATTCTAGAAATAAAAACGTTTCTCTTATCTTTGATAAACTAAAGAAGATGTAGAAGATTTATTTGGAGAACAACCACTACCTTTGAGTATACCTGTGATCCATGCCCAACTGGAATGCACAAAGTTATTTTGCTTCTTTTCAAATTTTTCCAACTGTATTGATTGTAGAGGGCACAAGACCATATGATTTACAAATATTTTATCTGAAATAGTATTAGTAATATTTACATTTTTTATATTGTTTCCCATATTTTGATTCCAGAGTTTGAAGACAATTAGTTATATCTCTCTGATTTGCAGTGCCAAAAAAAAGCTGCCCGAGATATTAGTCTTAAATATTTGCGATGCATTCAAAGGCAATGCAATAACTCACAGTAATTACTTTGCTATAAAGCCATAGTTAATAAGCCTGAAAAAAATACAGGACCAAACCATTTTCCTGTGGTTGAGGGTAAAAGCTAACTTTCTCATACCAAAAATTACACGTAGCATTTAAGTGATTATGGCCACAACTCTCATTCATATAAGCTTTGCAGGCTAAATGACCTCACTTGTTTATTTAAACGTGATCAATTACCGAAATTATGCATCAGCAAACGCTTTCAAGAATCGCAACACACGAGATTTCATATTTAAAATATTCTGAAGGTTGCTGTCCATGTTGAGTTTGCAGATGTCAAAAGGATAGAAACCTATCCTCTTGACAAGTATTATGCAAAAAAAAGAATACCCATGTCAATGCTATCCTTATTTTGAATGAAGTGTTATGCAAATTAGAAGTAGTATTAGAACTATTTATATAGAAAGAGAATCGAATTCCGGCATTGCTATTGGACCGGGCTGTTTTTGCAAGGTTATCCCCCAATGTTTTGCCTCCTTTCTCCTGTTTTTCTGACTTTTTTTGTTGGCTTTCGGACTCCGAGCACTCTACCACTGCTAATCAGTGCTAAAGTACATATGCTCTCCCCCTACAATGTAATGGTAATTGGTTTATCCATGGTTGGCCTATTTGATTTACTAGTAAATCCCTTGTACATTGCACCTGGTCTGCCCAGTGCCTGTAAATCAAATGCAGCCAGTGAGCCTGCAGCACTGATTGTGCCACCCACATGAGTAGCCCTGCAACCATGTCTCAGACCTGCCACTACAGTGTCTGTGTGTGCAGTTTTAAACTGCCATTTCGATGTGGCAAGTCACCCACTTGCCAGGCCCAAACTTTCCCTTTTTATTACATGTAAAGCACCCCTAAGTTAGGCTCAAGGTAGCCCCATGGGCAGGGTGCAGTGTATTTAAAAGGTAGGACCTGTTTTTAAATGAAATACTGCTAATTTTGTTTTTCACTACAGCAAGGCATATCTCTCCTATAGGTTAGCATTGGAGCTGCCTTGTAATATCTTACAAATGTATTTGCTAATTGGGAGCCGACAGAAAATTGGAGTTTGGTGTCTCTGGACTCGCAATTTAAAAAATACATCTTGTAGTGAAGTTGGTTTTTAAATTGCAGGTCTGAATATGCCACTTAGAAAGTTGGCATTTTCTTACCCTGCCCAACCCCGGTGTGCGTCTGGAGCCAGTGTAAGGCAGGGTTTTGTACACTAAAAAGACTATCCTTTGAAGTGCCCCTACTTCAAAGGCGGAAATTGGTAGAAGTACTAGACCTGTGGCACCATATCTTTAGAACCCTTCTGGGGGAGGACATTCTGCCAGGAAGAAGAGCTTGATAGCTGTCAGGAGGGACTGCCACTTTGCTGTGTTGGGTTGCTGCTTTGCTGCTGTCATGCTAGGAGGGAAACGACTGGACTTTGCTTTCTACATCCTGCTTGCAAAGTTCTCCAAGGGCTTGAGTTGAGCCTGCCTCCTGTTATGAAGTCTCAAGGCCATCAAAGACTTCACCTGTATTTGCTAATCAATCAATCTATAAATAATTTGTAGAGCGCACTACTTACCCGTGAGGGTCTCAAGGCGCTGGTGGAAAAAAGGGGGGGGGGTGCTACTTTTCGAACAGCCAGGTCTTGAGTAGCTTCCTGAAGGTCAGCAGGTCTCAAATCTGTTGTAGGCTCAGTGGGAGGGTGTACCAGGTCTTGGCGGTGAGGTGGGAGAAAGATCTGCCGCCGGTGGTTGTTCTTTGGATGCGAGGGACGAGGGCGAGGTCGGCGGAACGGAGCTGGCGGTTGGGGATGTAGAAGAAGAGTTGTCTGTTGAGGTAGGCTGGGCCGGTCTTGTGGAGTGCCTTGTGGCGTGGATGAGGAGCTTGAAGGAAATCCTCTTGTTGACGGGGAGCCAGTGCAGGTTTCTCAGGTGAGGGGTGATGTGGCTGTGGCATGGTAAGTAGAGGATCAGGTGTGCAGAGGCGTTTTGAATGTGTTGCTGTCGTTTGATGAGCTTGTCCGGGGCTCCCGCATAGAGGGCGTTTCCATAGTCGAGTCTGCTACTGACGAGGGCCTGGGTGACTGTTCTTCTTGTATCTGTCGGGATCCACCTGTAGGTCTTGCGGAGCATGCGGAGGGTGTTGGAGGAGGAGGCTGCGTTGACTTGCTTGATCATGGAGTGTGTTGAGTTGAGGATGACTCCAAGGTTGCGTGCGTGGTTGGTGGGTGTCTGGCTGCTCCCAATGCCGTAGTCCACCAGGAGTCGTCCCAGGTTGAAGGGTTGGAGCGGAGGATGAGGACCTCTGTCTTATCCATGTTCAGCTTCAGTCGGCTGATCTTCATCCAGTCCTCGACGGCCTTCATTCCTTCATGGAGGCTGAATTTGGTGGTGAGGGGGTCCTTAGTGAAGGAGAGGATCAGTTGAGTGTCGTGGCATAGGAGATTATGTTGAGGTTGTGCTGTCGGGCGACTTGTGCGAGCGTGGCAATGTAGATGTTTAATAGTGTTGGGCTGAGGGATGATCCCTGTGACACGCCGCAGATGAACTTGGAGGCTTCGGATCAGAATGGGAAAGGCGGACGCTCTAGGTTCTGCCGGAGAGTGAAGTATTCAAAAATCCTTCCGAGGGGTCTCACTGATACTTAGTCCAATTAAACCAAGAAAGAAGAAATTGGCACAGAAGCTTAAATATAAAAGATGAAATTTATTAACCTCAAATGAGGTGAGACTACATCACACAGAAGCCTTAAACTGTATGAGGCAGCCTAAGGAGTACAGAAAGTTGGGGCTTTATATATGCTTACGGTTACATAGTAAGCATAAATGCAAGGGGCAGTCCTGGCTCATGTAAGCATGCAAAATGATTAAGATGGGCATACAAAATCTACTTGCTCAACAAAGTTGGAGGAGAGTTACTTCTCCATACAGCAGCAAAAATAGCCTGACAGTTATACTGGAAAAGCAGGTGCATTCTACTAGCTAGGCCCTTCTGGACATGTGCGAAGTGGAAGATGCTGAATGTAGTTTGTCTCTAGGCAGATTTCAAGAGCAGTTAACACTGAGGGAGGACAGAGCACATGGAAAACAAAATGGCTGCCAGAAATTCAAAATGGCTTTCACAAAGCGGATAAGATAACTTCTAAATACAAGATGGCTTCAGCTAAATGCTAACCCATTGCTGTCAATTTACGACAAGAGGAAGGAGGTGGTCCATTCGAGGGCCTTGTCTAGGATCCCTGCGTTGTGGAGGCGTGTGCGTAGTGTGCGGTGGCAGACGGTGTCGAAGGCTGCGGAGAGGCCAAGGAAGATTAGGGCCGGGGTCTCACCGTTGTCCAGCAGGGTCCTAATGTCGTCGGTGGCGGCGATGAGGGCAGTCTCGGTGCTGTGGTTGCTGCGGAACCCTGACTGGGATGGGTCCAGGATGCTGTTTTCTTCGAGTTATCGGGTTAGCTGTCTGTTGACGATCTTCTTGATGACCTTGGCTGGGAACAAAAGCAGGGAGATGGGCCAAATGTTCTTGAGGTCTCCAAGTTGCCTTGGGTTTTTTGAGTAGGGCGTTTATCTCGGCGTGTTTCCAGTTCTCTGGGAAGGTAGCGGTCTCAAAGGAGAGATTGATGACATTGCGCAGGTGGGGTGCGATGGAGCTGCTGGCTTTGTTGAAGATGTGGTGCGGGAGTGGGTCTGACGGGGAGTTGGAGTGGATTGTGCTCATGGTCTTGATGGTGTCATCTATGTAAAGGTTTGCCCAGGCTGACAGGGGATCGTGGTCAATGGTGTGCGGGGTGTCTGGAGTGTCTATGTCTGTTGGGGCTGTCTGGGTGTTGAAGCTGTCGTGGATGTCGGCGATCTTGCGGTGGAGGAAGGTGGGGGGGATTCGCACAGGGCTTGCGACAGCGGGATGTTGTTCGTGTTGGAGCTGGGGTTGGAGAGTTCCTTTACGATGTTGAAGAGCTCCTTGCTGTTGTGTGCGTTGTTGTCGAGGCGGTCTTTGAAGGAGGTCCTCTTGGCAGACCTGATGAGTTGATGGTGTTTGCGGATGGCGTCTTTGTGGGCTGCGAGGCAGTCCGGTGTCTTTTCATCGTGCCGTTTCTTCTCTAGTTTCCGGCTGGTTTGCTTGGAGGCTAGGAGTTCTGGGGTGAACCAGCTAGCTCTGTCCTGTTCCAAACAGAAGCCGTTGCTCCCCACGCTGCTCCACGCCCTGCCTTCCTGCTATCGTAGCGCATCACCGCCAGACTGCTGTCATTGCCTGACTAATTTGCACATTCTCACAGTAGCGCCAGGTTGCATTTATTGTTTATTAATTCATTTTTAGATCGTAGCGCTAGATTGCCAAAGTGCGCTGTTACGCTATAGCTTCATTTGTGCTGCGCTGCCTGTAGATTTTCATGTGTGCCTGATTGTGCCGGTGCCACCGCCATTTGCATCGCATTTGCATCCTCTTTCGCTTTAGGCTGCCTGCCATTTTGTTGTTGTTGTTGTGCCTCCCTGCCCGGATCTCCACCCCACTCCCGCCTCCCAGCTGATCCTCCCTCGCCCCTCCCCCCTCCACTACCCTCTTATGACAGATGTTTTTGCGTGCAGCGTTCACGTGCAGCGGTCGCGCACCATGCGCGCTGAAGGTGCGCCAAAGGTAAGCCCGTCTACGCCCGTCCGCGCCTGGACCGCGCCCTACGCCAGACCCCCTGGTCCCCGCAAAATCCAATCCACCCACATTACATATGACGCCGCAACCCTCTTAGCACTTAACCCCGGCCGCACTCCACAATGCTACCAGGCTGCCCCAGGACACACCCATGGACCCTTCACCTGCCACTCTTGCAAATTCGACTGCATCAGGACCCATACCAAATCCACTAACTCAAGACATATTTCTCAGTCTAACCACCTCAAGTGCATCCTGTTGAACACCCGCTCGGTCCACAGACACTCCATTGAACTCTGGAACCTACTCGACACCACTTTACCAGACGTCTCCTTCCTTACAGAAACCTGGATGAACGCCTCTTCAGCACCCAACATCGCCATAGCCATCCCGGACGGTTATAAGATCCGAAAGGACCGCATCAACCAAACAGGAGGAGGCATCGCAATCGTCCATAAGAACACCATCCGCATCTCAACCACCTCCGACCACAACCTCGCTACCGCCGAACACCTTCACTTCCAGATCCACACCAACCCCAAGACCACACTCAGAGGCACCCTCATCTACAGACCACCAGGACCCCGCACACAATTCAGTGAAGACATCACTGACTTCACAGCCCACATGCCCTCACCTCCGAAAACTACATTCTACTGGGAGACCTCAACTTCCATTTGGAAAAGAAAAACGACAGCAAAACCACCTCCCTTCTGGACAATCTCGGTCTCAAACAACTTGTTGACACCCCCACCCACCTTGCCGGGCACACGCTTGACCCTATCTTCACCTCCAGCAAGCACATCTCCTTCGATCACACCACAACACTCCATTGGACGGACCACAGCTGCATCCACTTCAGCAACAAAAAGACTACGACCCACAACCCACCACATCCTATTCCTCGAAGAAATTGGAACAAAATCACCACCGACCAGCTCTTCACTTCGCTCCACCAAAACCCCCCTGCCATATCATCGGACCCAAACCAAGCAGCCACCAACCTCACACAATGGTTCACCCACAGCGCCGATGAACTAGCACCCCTGAAGAACCATCTATTCAAGCAAAATAACAAAAAAGCCCCCTGGTTCAAAGATGACCTTAAGAAATCCAAGAAGCTCTGCCGCACCCTCGAGAAAGCCTGGAGAAAAAACCCAACCACTGACAACCTGGCCACCTTCAAGAACGCCATCCGCAAACACCACCAACTGATCCGATCCACCAAGAAATCAACATTCAAGGATCGACTCGACAACAATGCCCAAAACAGCAAGGAACTATTTAACATAGTCAAAGAACTTACCAACCCCACCGCCGACACCGACATCACTCCCTCCCAAGACCTCTGCGACTCTCTATCCTCATTCTTCCACAACAAAATCGCCGACATACATAACCGCTTTGAAAACCAGTCCGGAGACCAGCCCACATCCGAACCAATACCGCACTCTAACATCCTTTTCGCCTGGAACCCAATCACCACTGAAGACACCATCCGCCTGATGAACTCCATCCACTCAGGATCTCCAACCGACCCATGTCCTCACCACATTTTCAACAAAGCAGACTCCATCATCGCACCCCATCTCCGCGATGTCATCAACTGTTCCTTCAACTCCGCTACCTTCCCGGAAAGCTGGAAACATGCCGAACTCAGCGCCCTTCTGAAGAAAGCCACAGCAGACCCCACTGAACTTAAGAACTACCGCCCCATCTCGCACCTCCCATTCCCTGCCAAAGTCATTGAGAAAGCCGTCAATAGTCAGCTCGCCGCCTTCCTTGAATCCAACAAATCCCTCGACCCCTCACAGTCCGGCTTCCGAGCCAAACAAAGCACCGAAACCGCCCTCATCGCAGCAACAGACGACATTCGAACTCTACTGGACAACGGAGAAACAGCCGCCCTCATCCTACTCGACCTCTCCGCAGCCTTCGACACAGTCTGTCATAGCACCCTAATTCAACGCCTCAGCAACATCGGAATATAAGGGAAAGCATTGGGCTGGATCATCTCGTTCCTCGCTGGAAGAACCCAAAGAGTCTGCCTCCCCCCTTTTAAATCAGAGGCCACTGAAGTCATCTGCGGCATACCACAAGGATCATCACTCAGTCCCACCCTCTTCAACGTATACATGAGTCCCCTTGCATCCATCGCTCGCCAACACACCCTCAACATCATCTCCTACGCTGACGACTCCCAGCTGATCCTCTCCCTCACCAAAGACCCATACACCGCCAAAACCAACCTACACGAAGGAATGAAAGAAGTAGCCGAGTGGATGAAGAACAGCCGTTTAAAACTTAACTCTGACAAAACTGAAGTCCTCATCTTAGGATCATCCCCCTCTGCCTGGGATGACTCTTGGTGGCCACCTTCCCTGGGAACCGCACCAAGACCTACGGATCACACACGTAACCTGGGCTTTATCCTGGACTCCTCCCTCTCGATGACCAAACAAGCCAACGCCGTCTCATCATCTTGCTTCAACATCCTCCGCATGCTCAAAAAAATCTTCCGTTGGATCCCCACCGAAACAAGAAAGATGGTCACCCACGCGCTGGTCACCAGCCGACTGGACTAGGGAAACACACTTTACGCCGGAACAACAGCCAAACTACAGAAGAAGCTCCAACGCATCCAAAACGCCTCAACCAGACTCATAATGGACATCCCCCGGCAAGCTCACATTTCCAGCCACCTGAAAGACCTTCATTGGCTCCCCGCCAACAAGAGAATAACGTTCCGCCTCCTCACCCACGCACACAAAGCCCTCTACGACCAAGGACCCGAATGCCTCAACACGCGACTGTCCTTCCACACCCCCTCCCACCAACTACGATCGTCCAATCAAGCCCTCGCCACCATTCCGCGCATCCATAAATCCACCATGGGGGGGTAGATCCTTCTCCTACCTAGCGGCCAAAACCTGGAACTCTCTACCCACCCACCTCCGCCTTACACAAAACCACCTCGCCTTCAGAAAGCAACTAAAGACTTGGATATTCGATAAGTAAAGCACACCCCTCCCTCAAGCGCCTTGAGACCCTCCGGGTGAGTAGTGTGCTATACAAATCCCTGAACTTGCTCTCTGACTGGTGTCTCTGTGGGTGGGTTTCTTCAGCGGGGCGAGGGTGTTGGCACAGTCGTTGATCCAGCGTCTGAGGTTGCAGGCGGCGGCGTCGATGTAGGGGTTGGTGGGTAGGCTGAGAGCGAGGTTTGCGTATAGTTGGTCTTCCGTGATTTTGCTCCAGCAGCAGCGGGGGATCTGTTGGGTGCAGTGGTGTGTGGTGGGTTTCTGGAAGGTGACGCAACAGTGGTGGGTCCAGAGGAGTTTGGTGCTGTGGCTGAAGGAGATGTGGGAGCTTGAGGAGAAAACTGGGTCGAGGGTGTGGCTGGCGGAATGGGTAGGCGTTTTGATGAGCTGCCTCAGTCCGAGGTTGGCAAGGTTGTCGATCAGGGTGATGGAGTTGCTGTCGTTGTTGTTCTCAAGGTGAAAGTTTAGGTCTCCGAGGATGATGTAGTCTGTGGAGGTCAGGGAGTGCATGCTGATGAAGTCTGCAATGGATTCGCTGAATTGGGGTCGGGGTCCAGGGGGTCTGTATATGAGGGTACCTCTGAGGGTGGTGTTGGGGTCTGTGTGGATCTGGAAGAGCTTTAGTTCGCCGGTGCTGAGAGTGTCGTCGGTGTTGGTCGAGACCCTGATGCTGTTCTTGTGGACGATGGCGATTCCTCCTCAGACTCAGTTGATGCGGTCTCTGCAGGTAAACTTGTAGCCGTCTGGGATGGCTATGGCGATGGGTGCGGAGGAGTCGTTCATCCAGGGCTCTGTCAGGAAGGTGACGTCTGGGGATGATGTGTCGAGCAGGTCCCAGAGCTCAACGGCGTGCTTGCGTGCAGAGCGGGTGTTCAGTAGGATGCATCAGAGGTGGATGAGGTTTTTCTTGGCAGGTGGTTCGGCGGCTCTGAGGCTTGTTGTAGCTGCAGTTCCGGCAGGTGAAGGGACCATGTGTGCTTTTTGGTGCGGCCTTGATGCAGGTGTGGGTCCGTCCGGGGTTGAGGGCGTGCAGTGTGCTGGCATCGTAGCGGTCGTCGGGGCGGGTGCGGGGGCCCGGGGTTCTGGCGCAGACGGGCTTGCCTTAGGCACGCCAGCGGTACGGACGCGCAGCAGCCACCATATATCGGTAGGTGGGGGGCGGGAGGCGGAGGCAGCGAATGGGCAGTCAGAGGAGTGGGGCTGTGGGGGGACGCAGCGGCGGGACAGAAGCAAGGGCACAGAATCCCGGGGGCAACGGAGGGGACAGGAGACGACAAAAGCACAGAATCACGGGGCAGCGAAGGGGACAGAAGGAGAAAAAGGCACAGAGTCACGGGGGCAGCGTAGGGGACAGAAGGAGAAAAAGGCACAGAATCACGGGGGCAGTGAATGGGACAGAAGGAGATAAAGGCACAGAATCACGGGGGTAGTGAAGGGGACAGAAGGAGAATAAAAGGCACAGATTCACGGAGGTAACGAAGGGGAGACAGACAACAGCAGTCACGGACACCAAGAGAGTGCAATACAATGGAATGACAATGAAAAACAAACCTAAGGCCTACCACTGGCCACCAGGGATGAGGTGCAGGTGGTAGCCTGCGGGTGGTGGAGGGCCTTGAACTTCCTCAGCAGTGGCAGCTCAGGCATGGGACACACAGGCGGTGCTGTGCGGAGGGGGAGCGACCTACCTGGTGGAGTCAAGGGTCGCTCTTCTAACCGCGCAGCGGACGGCCTATATGGGAAGGTGGGAGGGAGGAGCAGCTGGGAGGCGGGGGTAGCGAATGGCAGTCAGGGGGTGGGGCCGCGGGGCTGCGGGGGACGCAGCGGCGGGAACGGAAGCAGGGGCACAGAATCCCGGAGACTACGGAGGGGACAGAAGGATACAAAGGCACAGAATCACGAGGCAGTGAAGGGGACAGATGGAGAAAGGCACAGAATCACGGGGGCAATGAAGGGGACAGAAGGAGAAAGAATGGCACAGAATCACCAGGGGAAGAAGGAGAAAAAAGGCACAGAATCACGGGGCAGAAGGAGAACAAAGGCACAGAATCATGGGGGCAGAAGGAGAAAAAAGGCACAGAATCACGGGGGCAGAAGGAGAAAAAAAGGCACAGAATCACGGGGGCGGAAGGAGAAAAAAGGCACAGAATCACCGGGGCAACGAAGGGGAAAAAAGGCACAATCACGGGGGCAGAAGGAGAAAAAAGGCACAATCACGGGGGCAGAAGGAGAAAAAAGGCACAGAATCATGGGGGCAGAAGGAGAAAAAGGCACAGAATCGCGGGGGCAGAAGTAGAAAAAAGGCACAATCAAGGGGCAGCGAAGGGGACAGGGAGAGAAAAGGCACAATCACGGAGGCAGCGAAGGGGACAGAAGGAGAAAACAGTCACAGAATCACGGGGGCAGTGAAGGAGACAGAAGGAGAAAAAGGCACAGAATCATGGGGGCAGCGAAGGGGACAGAAGGAGAAAAAAGGCACATAATCACGGGGCCAGCGAAGGAGACGGAAGGAGAAAAAGACACAGAATCACGGGGGCAGAAGGAGAAAAAGGCACAGACTCCCGGGGGCAATGAAGGGGACAGAAGGAGAAAAAAGGCACGGAGGCAACGAAGGGGAGAAAAACCAAAGCAGTCACGGACACCAAGAGAGTGCAATACAATGGAATGACAATAACAAAAAACCTAAGGCCTACCACTGGCCACCAGGGATGAGGCGCAGGTGGTAGCCTGCGGGTGGTGGAGGGCCTCTAACTTCCTCAGCAGTGGCAGCTGAGACACAGGCGGTACTGTGCGGAGGGGGAGCGACCTACCTGGTGGGGTCAAGGGTCGCTCTCCTCACCGCGCAGCGGCCGGCCTATATTGGGAGGCGGGAGGGAGGGAGGGAGGGAGGAGCAGCTGGGAGGTGGGGGCAGCGAATGGGCAGTCAGTGGGGTGGGGACGCAGCGGCGGGAACGGAAGCAAGGGCACAGAATCCCGGGGGCAACGGAGGGGTCAGAAGGAGACAAAGGGACAGAATCACAGGGGCAGCAAAGGGAACAGATGGAGAAAGGCACGGAGGCAACGAAGGGGACAGAAGGAGAAAGAAAGGCACAGAATCCCGGGGGCAGAAGGAGAAAGAAGGCACAGAATCATGGGGGCAGAAGGAGAAAAATGTGGTCGCACTAGGGCTCTTCTGCTGTGGGTCTAGTCTTGCAGAGTGGTGCTAAATCCAGTTTCTGGGCTCGTGCAGTCAATTTGTATGTGCTGCCACTCAAGAAAAGCAACCCTTATGCAGTCATCGATGCTACTGCCTACACCGTAGCCGACAGCACCACTCGTGAAGAGCAAGGCGCACCACCCAGACTTACACCACAGTCCCGATTGCCGATGACAGCAACCTACTGATTCCAACATTGAGGTCATTGCCTGCCACTGGAGCCAGGGGCACTGATTGTGAAGAGCACGACTCACTGCCCCAAATTACACCACAGCCCCGACTTCACCAGCGACAGCCCTCCAGCATTGATGCCATACCGCTGCCTGCACTGGATTAGCACGACGCATTGATTTATGTATGTTGGATTTTTGACATTTTGGTCTTGTTTTATTCAGATAAACATTGGGTAATTTTCTAAATTGGTGTGGAGTACTTTTGTGTGTGTGTCTGTCTGTCATTTGCACATTACCTCTCAGATAAGCCTGACTGCTCTTTGCCAAGCTACCAAGGGGGTGAGCAGTGGTTATCTTAGTGGTTATCCTAGCTGTGTAACTTACGTACCCGGACTAGAGTGGGAGGTTCTTCCTGGCCTAGGTGCATATCCTAGCCAACCAGAACTGCCATTTCTAGCGATTTAAACATTTGGTTGGTCTTAAGATTAGGGAAAGATCTATAAATGTAATATTGGGCATAGTTAATAAAGTTGACAGCATAAAAGGTTTAACCATATTTTGTTCCATTAGATTCCATTTAAGAGCAAGTGAAGGATTGAAACCGCAAAGATCCTTGTTAGATTAAAATAGGAAATTGGTGTTTCTGAAAACCAGGTAAACCCATTCCTCCATTGTGCCGGAGTTTATTATAACTTATCCTAGGAAGTTTATTATTGATAATACACTTGAATAATACATATTTGTAACCAGAGATTCACAAGGAATTGTACAGTAAGCATAGATAGTAAATGTAATATTTGTAGAACAACTATTTTAACCTTCTATTTTTACCCCACAGCGTTAAAGACAAAATTGACAAATGGTCTTTGTTACATATAACTTTAGCAAGAGCAATTTCACAGTTTATATCAATTGTTCTATATATACACACTTGTTGAAAGTAATATCCAGGTATTTCAGGGTATTATATCTTCTGATCTGTAGCATATCAGATGTACTATAAAAAAAGTCAAGGGAAGAAAATCTGTTTTGTTAATATTTAGTATATAGCCTGACACTTTGGGACACCTATTGATTATTTGGAGGATGCTAGGCATTGATGCATAGGGCCATCAGCAAATAAAACCCACCTGCATAGGGCATTGTTTTATAATATGTTCTCCAGTTTATGCCTTTAATATTTTTCGAATATCAAATACAACAAAATAAGGGTTCAATTACTAATAAAAAAGGATGTGACATAAAGGACATTTTCTTGTGCCAGTACATGGATCAGAAACCAACATTTTAGCTGTAGAGTTCACATATAAATCCTTGGCTATATTTATAAAATGAGGGCACCCTGGAAATGTGCAAAAACAACAATTGAGGGACAGAATGCAGAACAATGTCATACATTCACCCCAGTACAGATATCTGGGCCTAAATCCATCGTTTTTTGCACTCCACACCACCCCAGTTCAGACATGGCCATATGCAAATCAGCCTTGACCCTGTGCCTCATGAGAACAGTCCAGCCGAACTGCCAAGCCATGTCTTTCCTGGACCGGAATAAAGCATCCTAGGACCGGTTTCTGGCTATCAGCCGTCTTCAGCCAGGATAGCTTGACTCCAGTGGTATGAAGAGCATGGGACTCACGTATGAGCATACCCATCCCACTCAGGGTGACCAATGCAAAAACAATTTATGGACAGAATGCAGAACAGTGTCCTACATTCACCCCAGTGCAGAGATCCGGGCCTAAATCAATTTTTTTGCACTCCAGACCACCCCAGTTCAGACATGGCCATATGCAAATCAGCCTTGACCCTGTGCCTCATGGGAACAGTCCAGCCCGAACTGCCAAGCCATGCCTTCCCTGGACCGGAAACAAGCTTCCGAGGACCAGTTTCTGGCTATCAGCCGTCTTCAGCCAGGACAGCTTGACTCCAGTGGTGTGAAGAGCATGGGACTCACGTCTGAGCATACCCATCCCACTCAGGGTGACCAATGCAAAAACAACAATTGATGGACAGAATGCAGAACAATGTCATACATTCACCCCAGTACAGAGATCTGGGCCTGAATGTATGACATTGTTCTGCATTCTATCCATCTATTGTTGTTTTTGCATTTGTCACCCCGAGTGGGATGGGTATGCTTAGACGTGAGTCCCATGCTCTCCACACCACTGGAGTCAAGCTATCCTGGCTGAAGACTGCTGATAGCCAGAAACCGGTCCTAGGATGCTTGATTCTGGTCCAGGAAACACATGGCTTGGCAGTTCTGGCTGGACTGTTCCCATGAGGCACAGGGTCAAGGCTGATTTAAATATGGCCATGTCTGAACTGGGGTGGTGTGGAGTGCAAAACAACGATGTATTTAGGCCCAGATCTCTGTGCTGGGGTGAATGTATGACATTGTTCTGCATTCTGTCCATCAACTGTTGTTTTTGCACCCTGGAAATGTTTCATAACTTGAAATGAAAATTGCTAGTTAATTTTAACAAATGCTTTCTCACATATACCTTTTATATTAAAAGAGGATAACTTCCCTTTCATAGAACATGTTTGATCATAATGAATAATTGATTCTAGAACCTTAGATCTATTTAGCCAAGAACTCTGCATACATTTTAGAACCCTCCTTTCTTAAAGATACATCCGTATTTGGACACAAACGTATGACCTTTATCTGGTTCATGCAATCCAATAATTAAAGCTGCCAGAGACTGAGATTCTGTTTTGAAATTCACTAACTAGGGATTTGAATAATGGAGTTAATTATAATGCAAATGTTTTACAGAAGTCGGCTGGAATGCCACCTGGCCCAGGCGATTTTACCAGGATTGGGTAGTTTAAAAACTGCTGCTACTTTATTTAAACTAATGCGCAGATCCTAAGATTTGTTGACTTGAATACAAATCGTAGGTTACAAGAATATAAAGGTTATTAATTGCAGTATATTTCGACAGTCATGTCTTTCCATACAATTTGTAATTCTTGTGCCATATGTATGTAGATGATTGAGTACTACCATCTAATCGTATCTCTTTTAATTCATAAATAGTTACCCACCGTGTTCCCAGATTTATTAATACCAAAATAGTTAGCTTTTTCATTAATATTACATACCACTGCTTTTATATAATATTTAGACATGGAGGTTTTTTTCTATTAATAAAAAATTGACTGGACGGCGACCCCTTTCTTCCTTTACATAGACTGTGATGAAACGGTCATCAACCCAATCTTTGATAATAGTAGATAATATCTAATTCCCAATGAGTCCTTTGGGACACTTTCATTTCATTTTATTTATCGTTTCAGCTTTACAATAAAGCCATTCAATAACTGGATGTACAATTTGCAAAATACAGATTGCCTAAAACATGTGGAACAATAAAACAATCCATACCCCAAGTAATACATCATTTTAAAATGCATTCCCATATGCATGAACCCTCATTAATACAATGCCTTCCTCCTGCTTCCTTGGATATGAATTTCAGCTGGGATGGATTGTACACCACGATAAATGTGTATATATAATCCACATAATATTTCTGGATTAGATAGAGGACTAATCCAAGCATTTAATGCAACTGTTGTCCTTCCCTGCATTGCAGTTAAGTTGCTTTTTTCTAGGCAGGAGGCTTGCATTATTAACACCTTGGCTGCTAGAGGTTTTCCCTCCTGGTGCTGGACTCACAGAATAACCTTTATTCATGACGAGCTCAACTCGTCATAAGCGCAGCTCAACCGTGCCTCATGACGAGCTGAGCTCGTCATGAGCACCGAAGGGGTTAAAAGCAGTATATACGAGTTAAATCAGAGGTGCATCTTCAGTGCAGTAACGAGCCAGAATAAAGGTGTATCTACTAAGATAATAAGGGCTTTTTGTGCAAAAGCCTTGCTGTATAAAAGCAGGCAGGTGATATTACAGCTGTACAAAGTGGAGGTAAAGTGCCAAGTATAATTTCAGCGGGCTTGGATGAGCACCAATTCTCCCAGCTGTAGGTCAGACACCTTGGCCCATTTTGTGCTGACTCATTGGACCTCGTCCTCTTATGGCACACTGCAGAATCATTAATTGGATCGGGCATCCAGGTGGTATGGTGCAGGATTGTGTCATTGACTACTCTGCCTATTAAGAGATGTATGGGAGCCTGCCCCGTGGTGGAATGAGGCGTTTGACGATAATCTCTCAGGAACAAGTAGACGACAAGCTCTAAGGGTTAATGACTGGAAGAGGCAATTCTGATCACCTTATTTACAGCTTGCATGAATCGTTTGGCCTCCTGATTAGCCTGAGGCCATCTGAGAGTAATCCTGGCCAAGTCAAATAGGAAGCCACCTCTTGCCCTTGAAAAGGCGGGCCATTATCAGTCCGCAGTTCCTTTACCAACCCATGGGTAGCCCTAATCTTCTCCAACTTGGGTAATACCTCACTGGCACTTAGAGAAGATTTCCACCTCTGGATATTTGGAGTAATCATCAATCATCACCAGGGTGTTGTGTCTATCCTGGAGACTTCCAAAATCCAGGCTGGCATATACCCATGGCCGGTGAGGTCCTTTTTCAGTTGCAACTACTGGGAGAGGGGGAGGGGGAGGAGGGTTGGCGCCATCTGACACCAGGAGCGTGACCGGACTAACTCCTCTACCTGTTCATCCATTAGAGGGAACCACGCCATGGTCCACAGTCGACTCTTGGTCTTAACCATGCCCTGATGTCCAGCATGAACTAGGTAGATGACTATCAGCAAGGCTGGCAGGTATGACAAGACAATGTCCTCATAGGGGACACCCATTTATATCTGCGCTCAACTCATGAGGGATATGAAACAGGCTCTCCATGGCCCTGTGTGCCCTTAGGGGAATACCGTTTTTTTTTTTGAGCTGGTGCCATTGGTTGCTCTACACTGCTTCTTGTGCCTTTTTGAAGACCTTCATCTTGGCGAGTCACCTTACCGTGGTCCTTCATGGACCGGTGAATGGGTCGAGACCGTTCTGCTACATATCGCACATACTCCTCCGTTTTTTCCGCATCAGCCTCCTCCTCTGGTGTGGCTGCTCATGCATGGCATGAAAGATAGTCCTACAGATTGAGGGATCCAGGCAAGTACTTCACCTGACAGTGGTATTTCTAGAGTTGTGACATACATTTCTTAATCCTTGGAGGGGGGCTTGGCAGCAGTACCCTTTGAATAGGGGGGATACACGGTTTGTGGTCTGTCGTCACAGTGAATGAGTTTCCATATAAATACAAGTGAAACTGACGACCGCCCCAATGGATGGTGATCGCCTCCTTTTCAATTTGAGAGTATCTCTGTTTGGTGGTTGTCAATAATCGACTTGCAAATGCTACTGGTTCCCATTAATCTTCGGTGGATCGTTGCATCAAAACTACCCCCAGTCTTTTGGGACCAGCATCCAGCAATTGTGGTGGTCAAAATAAGCCAACGTAGTGTTGGAAGACAGGGCGTCCTTTGTATTCTGGAAGGCAGCTTCCTGCTCAGTGCCCCATGACCACGGGATTGACGCCTCTCAAAGAGGTTCAGTCAGAGTGGTGAGGTCTTCTAAGAAAAGACCACAATAATTGACCATCCCTAAGAAACTTCTCACTTCAGTCACCATTGCGGGGGCCGGTGCTTCTTTGATGTCACAAACCTTGTCAGGGTCTGGCGTCACTCATTCTGTTAAAAAAAAATTTTTTTAATCTGAAGTGTAGTTTTTGCTGCAAGAATTTGAACTTGTTGCGATAGATGGTTAAACATGATTCTTGAATCCTTCGTAGAACCATTCGCAAACTATTGTTGTGTTCGAGCACTGTTCTGGCACAGATCAATATGTCATCGCTGATATTTATGACACCCTGGAGACCAATCAATAGTTCCTGAATGACATTCTGAAATACTTTAGCGACACTGGAGAGGCCGAAGCTCAGACGCTTGTATCGTCTCAAACCCACAGGTGGAGAGAAAGTCGTGATGTACCGGGATTCCTCATCTAGTATTAGTTGATGGTAGCCTGATCGTAGATCCAGTTTTGAGAACCAGCTGGCTCCACGGAGTTCATCAATCGTGGGTGTCAAATGCTGTTCTCTCTTTATTGCGATGTTAGTCATGCGCATGTCCATACATATCTTCACCTCTAACGGCTCTTTGGACTTTCGGGTAACCACAATGGGTGACACCCACTGAGTTGGTGCCGTCACCTCAGTGATTCCGGCCGCCTCAAGCTTGTCTGATTCATTCTCACCAAAAGGCCTTAGGTGAAATGCAATTTGCCTATGGCGGAGAGCGATGGGCTTCACGGAGGCATCGATGTGTAGGCGAATCTCCTTACCCTTCAGGCACCCGATACCTTCAAATACTGTTGGGAATTCGCTCTGGTTGTCAGCAATGGCCTCTTGATATATCCCAACTGCAAATGTCGCGATCCCCAGAACTTCAGCTCCTTGGAAACCCAGAAGCATTCCATGACCTTCTTTTCCAACATATACATAAGTCTACACTGTGTGATCCATATGCTATGGTGGTCTTGAATTTTCCTTTCATTATTATAGGTTTGTCTTCGCCATATGCATATACTTTAATCACAGCTGGGCTTATCTTTAGAGCAGGTCTCAGGGTGTCAAAAACCTCTGTGGACTTGATATTGATTGTCACACCAGTGTCCTCCACTGCTGTGGTGATGTGACCTTTGACTTGGATTAGGCACTTCAGGAGATGACTGGCTGTTGAGGGGGCAGTGCCAATGGGAAAAATGTAGTGGATGGTATACTCTTTGGTTTCATCATCATCCCTCTTGCTGCTTCTCTCTCTTGCCTCAGGAATGGCAGTGACAGTAGTGTGCTGCCCTTTTTCCTTTCCTGAGCGGCAGACCCTTACGAAATGGTTACGTTTACCACTACCTGTGCATTTCTTTTCTCTTGCAGGAGATTCCGACAGACGATTACTGTCCATGCGATAGTATCCACAGGCACCCTCCCTCCGACTTGGTTTGCCACTGCCGTTTGCGGACACCATGTTGTCGGGCTCCGTCTTCACCAGGGTCTGTAGGGCAGCTTCCATGTGCACAGTACGAGCCCTGGAACGTTGTTTGGTTCTACCTAGGGTTAGTATATCCGCTAGGGATTTTCCAGATTACTCCAATATGGGTTCCATGAGTTTGGCTGACGCACAAGCCTGAATGATCTGCCCTCTGATGTCTTCATTTTCACCGGTGAATCCACAGGTGTTGACCAACTTTTAGGCGGGCATAGAAGACATCTGTTGATTTGTCCGTGTGCTGCCTCGCCGGGCGAAATACGAACCGCTCATAATCCTGGTTCGTCATTGGTCAAAATGTGCTGTGAGGGCCGCTATGAGGGTGAGGTGTGTTTTAGGGGCTGACTCATTGAGGGAGTGCAGGCAGTGCAGTACACAATCTTCATCAGAAGGGCATCAATAGCTGCAGCTGTAAGCTCTGGGCCAGCTCGCCAGCCCTCAATGGAATCTCAGTGAACCTTACATGTTTCACTGCCTCTGCTTGTAGCTGAGCAGGCCTTCCTTTGTACCTCAATCAGGCTCAGCCATACAACAATGTTTAGTCTCTGTTGGTAGGCCCTGCCTCCACAACACTCAATCAGGTGGCCTTCCCACCAAAGCTCAAGACCCACTGAGTCAACCGGGTGCTGCCCAAACACTTGGCATGAGCACCATGCCCGCCTCAATACTAGGGTGTGGCCCCCACACAGCACTTGGGACTCTAGGAAACAAGCCACCCTTGTCGCCAATGTTATGTTGCTGCGTTTGTCAAGTAACTCATCAGTTGTGACCATGACCACGCGGTGTCTTGGGCCTATTTAAATAAATACGCAGACACAAGGATTGGTGTTGTTACATCACCGGCCTTGGATCACATAACCTCTGCCCTCTCCGGGGGGGATTTCTTCCTCTGTCACTGATGACCACAGACCGTACCAATGCTAACATTCCCAGCAGGGGTGGGCTTTCCCGACCCCTGCTCAAACACGGCATGTCCAGCATTTCTTTGTCACTTCAGTTACATCACTGGAGCAACATAACAATACCTACATAAATAATGAAAACATGTTCTCCTTTTAACAGGCTACCTTAAACCTTTCACATTAAGAGAACATTATTTTAATATTTCCTGCGCTATTCCTAACGAGGAAAGGGAAACCTGGTTAAAAAAAGGGAAAAATATTCCTGAAGAGATACTTAAGGAAGGTAACATGTAGCTCTTACAAAGAGACAGTACAAGAGACAAAAAAGAAACCTTAACAGAATCCAAACATTTACAATCACAAGTGAGCTATAGAGTAGCAAACCAATTTGACACAATGCTTTAGCTTCCACATTCTTTGTAAGACCATCAATGAAAGTGGTATGCTACTTATATACACAGGCACTAGAGATGTCTAAATAGTGATTCATCAAATTCATCTTGGGGGGCCATTATAATAGGATGGTGTTGGTAAAGATTTGCAGTAGGATCATAAGGAGAAATAAGGAGTATGGATATATCAGTTTTCCAAGTCCACGTTGTTAGATCAAAAAGCCCATATTTGTGACCCACGTCTTTCAGCCTGGGTCATGCTGAAAACCCTCTTCGAATTGCAAAAGTTTCCTTGGCGAGAGCTTGATGAATGTGTATTTGGTTCCCTTCTAACAGTAATGATGGTATATCTCAGGACGCCTTCATTATAGCTAGGTATTCTGACCAAGAACTTTAAAGACCATTTGTCTAGGTTTAGAGAGACTGGTTTTGCGAGGATATAATCTGTGATGGGTTATATCTATTTCAAACTTCGCTGCCAATGTTATATTCATATGTTTAGAAATCAAATTCTCCAATTATTGTCTGCAACTTTGATCTTCATTCTCAGGCAAATTAAAAATAGGCAGGTTGTAATGTCCATTCCTGGTTTTGAGGTTTAGATGATAACTATTTCATTGGAGCAACTTGGGAAATAACTGATGTAATTTACTAATTATAGTATCATTTTTTTTATTTAATTGTCTGACTTTCTAATGGTGAAAACAACCAATTCAATTTGGATATTTTTATGTGTGTGCTAGTAGGCAATATTAGAATGTATGACATCTATTTCTTTTCATATTTTGCTCCTTGGAGGATCCTGCAAATCTACCCATTTTAGATTCACTGGAGGTGGCGAAGCATCCTGCTTCCTCTTACCAGACACAACTAGCTCAATTTTACAAGCTCAGCAGCAAACAAAATGTTAATCGGTCACAGCTAGCTAATAAAAGCACTTTAATATGTGGAAAGTTATAACCACTGGATGATAATTTACGGCAGAGAATATTGTAACCCACTGTTGAACAGAAATATAACAGCTTGGTGTTAAAATTGGCCAACAGTTAAGACATGTCCCAAGTGTTGTATTGCCCTTTTAGGAAATATGGAGGTGAAACGAAAGTAGGACCATGCAGCCGCTAAATTAAACAGCGGGTTTTACTTGAAATCTTTGCCTCAAGTGCAGCATCTGCTCTCCTGAGGCAAAGCCAATGCCACAATTTGACATTACAAGTGGAATATGTAAAGCGCATGTTCACCCATAGGCCTCTTGGTGCTGAATAACAGATGTTTGCTACCCAAATCAATGTTGCTCATTTTATCAACCTCAGAAGGATGAAAGGCTGAGTCGACTCACTCGGATTTGAACCTGTGACCATGAGTTCGAACACAGGCCCCAACAGTGGATGCATTAGTCCACTAAACCACCAGACCTGGCATAAGAGCTCTTACGCCCACATTAAAATCCTGCCAGGGTAGAAGGTGAGCCTTGGAGTCAGGAAGAATGACCCCACTCCCTCTTAGTTCATTATTGTGCAGGGAAGACTGGAGCTCATCCAGCTGTGGCTTTCTTGGTTCACACATACTCTTCTCCACCAACCGGTTGAACAAACTCAATGCCTGTGAAATGGCTTTGCATGGAAATCCCATAACAAGGTGACCCTATTTCCAAATAAAGCGTCACAGGCTAAGTTTCCACTAAAAGCAAACTCTGGCGTAGCATTGCTGTTAAGATAAAGATTGAAGCCACAGCAGTACGAGACATTTGGAAGCAGGTACTCTGATAGAAAACAGCTTAGAGTTAATGTGGTGATTACTTAGTGTTTTTATTAGAAGTGCCTATCTCTTACAGTCCCCAGCTTCTTTGGTAGAAGTTTGCATTCGTATGAGAAAGCAGTGAGGCTGCAGGTACTGAGATAATATCACACCAGGTTTGAGTGACATCAATTACTCGTTGACTGACAGTCAATCAGGTTAGCAGTGCAATACCGGAGGAAAAAACTTTAACATAGCACACGTGTAAATATACACTTCATTCAGGCCCGAGGTATATATCATTCTGTGTAATGCTTGTGCAAACATGGAAAAAAGTCAACAGTTGCAGGCTCTTATGGAGACTCCGAGTGCTGTGTGTAACCATATTGCAATCAAACAATGTAAAGTGGTTTAAGTGTTGACTTCTAAAGAAAGAAAGGGCGAATTGACCTTGCTCAGGTTCGAAATTGTGACCTACATGTCAAACACAGGTGTCTGTAGCGAGCACTTGACACAAAGAGCCATCTTATGCTAGGTTCGGTTTCCTACTCGTGATTCTAGCCAGGTGCTCCCCAGTCACCTATATCTGCATCTGCCCAAACCTCTGACTGCTTCGACTCTTCTGTGAAGAGTTTAACATTGAGTACACTGGACTCTGAAGTCCATATTACCTGTTGAATAGTAAGGGAGAAACACCCCCATCTGAAAAAGGCCACAAAGACATTTGTTCACAAGGCATCTGGTCAAAACTTCCCTAAAGAAAGGTCACTAGAGACTATTATCTTTGCACAACTGGTTGGTCGTGTATGTTCTTGAAGTACCAAGACTGTAGTCCCCCCACTACCTCCCCTCCATCCCCACCCTGTCTTGGCCACACAACTGTAAAAGACTGAAAAAGTAACTCCAGAACAGTCTTCCTACTGAAGGCTGAACCTCTGGGCAAGCGGCCGCAGACAGAATGCAGTGTGAGGAACAGGAATCAGAGATTTCAATCCAGAGCATGCCATTAAAAAATCTTTAAGAGGATTCCTAGCACTTTCTTATCCTGGTAACTATTCTTGCGTACCAGCCACTTGCGCCCCGGTTCCTAAAACAATGGCAAAGTATTATGTACTATGTACAGTAATTGACAGACCATGACAAGATTATGTACCCCTTATTACTGGCAATTTGGTCATCCCTTGTTGCAGAGCCTGACCTAAAAATTGGGATCAGTGACAATTTGAATCTTCTTGGCAATGGGGGTTCTGCAGCATCATCGCCATCAAAATTGACTATCCATTCTTACATCAGCATTTGATTTTGGTGGTCAGACCTCACTGACATATTTCATAACATTGTTGAGTTTAGATGCTTTAAGTCAGACGATCTTTTACTCCAGATAACATGGCTTTTTGCGGGGCCAAATAGTGTTATCCTTTTGCTGGTGTACTTCAGTGTATACCGTCAATGCGTAGGACCTTCTACAAACATGTAATGAAGATTCTTCTGTCAAGGTGGTTGTACAAAATCATTCACAAGCTCAGACTTCCAAACTAAGTGTGGTTTATCCCAGGGCAATTGCTAGCTTCCAGTACTCATCTTTTGTTCGGCATCTATTTATATAAATACTAGTTCTCTATTGGAGATTGTGTTCATATTTGCAGAAAAAAACTTCGACCTAGTGAAATGGGAATACCTGAAAGCAGTAATGAAAGAAATTAACATGTTGTGCCTTATATCCGTTTGGTCTTCCCTTTATATACACAAGTAACGTGATTTTGAATGGGGTAGATTAAATAAGTAAGTGTTGAAAGTGTAACTTATAGGGTCCAGGTAGTCGCGCTAGGGGACTTTGAGTCGAAACCTTCTCAACCACCTTGTGGGGTTCCTCAGGGTTCCTCACTTAGCCCTACCTTGTTTAATGTCTACGTCTCCCCCCTGGCCCCAGTCATCCGCTCCCATGGGTTCGAACTCACATCGTACGCAGAGGACACACAGATTGTGGTGTCACTGCTACCAGGGAGGGAGACTGATGTGGCTAGCAAGTTCCAGGAGTGCATGAACGCTGTGAACAAATGGATGGCCGGAAACTGTTTAAAACTCAATTCGGCTAAAACCGAAGTGATACTGTTTGGCTCTACGGTCAATTTCTGGGGCCCGAGTTGGTGGCCAGAAGAGATGGGGAGTCTTCCTATTCCCGTCAATAAGGTCAAGAACCTGGGGGCCATTATAGATGATAGACTCTCCTATAGACCTCAGGTAAATGCCTTGGCCTCATCTATCCACTGGACATTGAAAATCCTCCGGAAGGTTCTTCTGTTTCTCCCAGGGGAATGTAAAAAAACAGTTGTGACGGCCTTGGTGCTCTCACGATTGGATTACTGCAACAGTTTGCTCCTTGAAGCCCAGCAAGGAGTACTTGACAAGTTACAGATAGTGCAGAATGCAGCAGCGTGCTTACTTACAGGCTTGCCTAAGTTTGCATCTATCTCCCACGAACTGGTGAAACTACATTGGTTGCCAGTAAGGAAGCGGATCCTATTTAAAAGCATGTGCATTGTCTATAAGGCGACCCATGGTATAGGTCCAGCATTCCTGGGGCAATATTTTTTTTTTTTTTTATTTCAAATCTTTTTTATTGAAGAATAAGGACAAAAATAAAGACAATACAATAAATCTTTAAAGGTACAAATGAACAAATTCTTGGTATCATGACACTTACAATAATCAAAAAGCAAATCAAGGGAAGAAGATAAGAAGAGGAAGAGAGAGAAAGAGAGGTAGAGAAGGGAAAAGATAGAGAAGAAGAGAGGAGAGAGGTGAGAAGAGAGAGGACAGGTGTATCCATAGGGCAATAGTAGTTGGTTTACTCAGACTCGGTACACTGTGTGCACAGCAGAGAATATACAGTAAGTATATAAAACCACAAGCAAACAGTAAGTATATAAAACCACAAGCAAACACCTCAAATTCCGCCTAGATACTGTTTGGAAAAGTCAATTGTTGAGATGCATATCATGGTGGCTCAAAGTGGGAGGATGACGTATCCAGGGATGTCCAGAGTTTTTTGTTCGAGGGCTTCCAAGTAGCTGACTGTAGTGCAGGATTATCTGCCCCTCTTAAAAATGAGAGCCATTCCAGCCACATTTTGAAGTTGATTTCATCAAAATTTTTCCATTTGTAAAGAATGACCTTGCACGCCAATGTCAGCATAATATCAAGCAGTTGCCTGTCATGAATGTCCGGCAATTGTGTTTCCAGAGGACCTAAAATGACATATATGAAATCTTGGACAGGCGTGATTCCAAGCACTTGTTGAATGTATGTAAATATTTTATTCCAAAATGTTCGTAATAGGGAACAATGAAAAAACATGTGTGCCAAGTCACCAGGAGCTTTATGGCAATTCCAACAGGTAGGCGTATCCCTCAATTTACATTTAAACAATCTCTGGGGGGTCCAGAACACTCTATTTAACAGCATATATTTCGTTTGACATAGGATCGGGGATATCTTGTTAGTCAGCGCGGTGTTGTGTATCACCTCCCAGTCTAATGTAATGCCTGTGGAATTAGGTTCCGCTTCCCACTTAATTTCGGTCAGCCTATGCGGCGTCTTGGGTAGGGGGAGGAGTAATTTATATATTCTTGATACAAAATGGTCAGCATGGTATAGTATTCGTAGCCGGGACACAAGCCAAGGTAAGTCTGTGTTGAGGGGGCATTTGGAGATAGCGGCCTTCAGTTTTAGGAATTGGTAAAATTCTATGGGTGGTAAGCTAAACCTTTCTTGCAATGTCGAGAAGGGCAGGGGTCTGCCATTATCATAGAGGTCATTCACTATGTGTATACCTTTTCCGGCCCACACTTCCCAGTAAAGGGTTTTCCCTTCTATCCTGATCTTAGGGTTATGCCATAGTGAGAGTAGGGTGGATCTCTTAATCACCAGAGCAGTCTTATGATACTGGTCAAGTCGGAGAAGTGCTCTTCTGGTATTTAGAAGGATGTATTTGGAGTGAGGTATATGGGCCAGGTCCATGGTGAGGAGAGACGAGAGGGGTGCATCTGCTATTAACGACCGTTCAATAGTTAGCCATACTGGAGTGTAGGATGTATCCTCAACCAGCCAAAGGGCCCCTTGCTTACAGAGGAAAGCCGTTTGGTAGTTCCTAAACGAGGGCAGGCCCAGGCCGCCCTTATCTTTTGCTAGCTGCAGCTTTTTAAGTGATATCCTGGCTTTTTTCCCTCGCCATAGGAACTCTCCGAACAGCTTGTCCACCTTCTTAATAAAGTCGTCTGAGAAAGTCATGGGGAGCATGCTAGCCAGGTAGTTAACTAGAGGCGTGCACATCATTTTTAAAGTCTCAGCCCTGCCCCACCAGGACAAGAATTTTGGTGACCAACTGTCTAGCAAAGTGGATATCTTTTTTAATGTCGAGTCCTCATTTAATTTCAGAGTCGTAATCAAGTCCTTCTCAAAGTCTAGGCCCAAATATTTAAAAGCTTTCGGTTGCCAGGTAAGGCCAGATGCTCCCAGAATTCCTTTATCCCCAATGTTGTTTAGTAACTTAACCTCTGTTTTATCTTTGTTTAATTTATATCCAGAGACTCTAGAGAACCCCTCAATTGTGTCCATCAAGGCCGGGATAGCCTCATCAGCTTTTTCCGACAAGATCAGGACATCGTCGGCGTATGCAGTCAATTTTACAGTGCAATCACCAAATGGAACCCCAGCAATGGCTTCATTGTGTCTGATGTGCCACAGAAAGGGTTCTATTGCCAATAAGAACAGAGAAGGTGATAGTGGGCAGCCTTGTCTCGTCCCTTGTTTTAGGCAGAAAGAGGAAGAGAAGGAGCCGCCCGCTCTGACCTTAGCAGTGGGGCCTGCATACAAAGCCATTACGAGTTTAGTAAACGTCTCTCCTAGGTTGAAGTTGCGTAAAACTGCCTCAAGGTAGGACCAATCTACCTTGTCGAAGGCTTTTTCTGCATCCAGTGTGACTGCCACCGTGGGGGTCGTCAAAAGCTTCGCTTTTTCTAGAGCATGGGCCAGTACTCTGGTGTTATCACTAGATAGTCTATGTTTTAAGAAACCCGCTTGAGACGGATGTACTAGGGTGTGGAGGACTTTTTGCAGACGGGCTGACAGGATCATGGCTAGTAATTTACAATCAAGGTTAATCAGGGAAATCGGCCTGTAGTTCTTTGGAAGTGATGGGTCTTTGCCGTCTTTTGGCAGGACTGCAATAGTTGCCTCCGCCAACGTGCCTTTGACTTCCCCTGACTCCGTAAATTCGTGAAAGAGGTTTAGAAGAGGATCAACCAAGTCCGATGCAAAACTTTTATAAAATTTGGCCGTGAAGCCATCCGGTCCTGGTGCTTTCCCACATTTTAACCCCTTGATCGCTTTTTCTACCTCATTAGCTAGGATCGGCCCATTCAGACTGAGTTGTTCCTCAGGCTTTAACTTTGGTAGAGCACATTCTTGTAGATATTCTTGAATTTTGTCCCCCATCACCAAGTCGTTTTTAGCGTATAGGTCCTCATAAAAGTCTTTAAAGACCTCGGATATCTTTTGAGGGTCCGAATGAGCAACCCCCGCTGAGTCCCTGATAACATTAATAGCATTCCTTTGCACTTTAAATTTTAAGTATGCTGCCAGGCTCTTACCGGCTTTGTTAGATTCACATAGCTTAAACCTTCGCTTCCTATCCAGCCACACTCCCGCCCTTTCGCTCACTAGCTTGTTATATTCGTATTTTCTATGGGTCATGATATTGAACGTTCCCTGGTCTCTTGTCATTTGGTGTTTGTTCTCTAAAGTAGCTATCTCAGCTTCCAACCCTTCTAACTTCGCATTACAATCCCTGTTCATTGCTGAACGGATTTTGATGCACACTCCCCTTATTGTGCTTTTTAGGGCCTCCCATCGCACTAGTTCTGAGGTGTCCCCTCTCACATTAGTCTCCAGATAAGATCTAATAGCCTCCAAGATTTTAGTTCTATTCTGTTCTTTGTGTAGGATTTCGTCGTTAAGTCTCCAGGCCGTTTGTTTAGGGGATGGTTTAGTGTTACTGATGGACAGGGATATACATGAGTGGTCCGACAGTACCCTTGGCTCAATTGAAGTATCCTCTATCCTTGCTACGCCATTTTGTGTAATGAAAATGTAGTCAATACGGGAGAACGAGTCGTGAGGGGAAGAGTAGAATGTGTAGTCTCTATCAGTGGGGTTTTGTACCCTCCATGCATCAATTAAGTGGAATTGTTGGCATAGTTTGATGAAGGCACCATGTGATTTGTTTGGCTTGAATGTACACCTAGAGTCCCTATCTAAGGCCGGGTCAAACGGAAGATTAAAGTCCCCCCCAATTATGTGTATCGCCGTGTCAGGAACCGTCGCAATCTGTTTGACTAAATCCTGCCAGAATTCTAAATCATTAGTGTTAGGTGCGTAGACATTAGTGACAAAGAATTCCGTGTTATCCTTAGTGAGTTTCACCGTAACCCAGCGACCTTTTTCATCTGAGGAGGAGGATAGTAGCTCCACCTTGGACTTCTTTGACAATAGTACCAGAACCCCATTCTTTTTACCGAGTGCACCTGATCCTACAACCTCTGTATAACACTTGTTGCGCAGAGTATAGAATTGTTTAGCATCCAGTTTGGTTTCTTGTAGCAGAACAATGTCCCCCTTTTGTCTCCGCAAATAATCCAATATCTTTTGTTTTTTAACGGGTTGATTCAGACCCTTAACATTCATGGATAAAACTTTCAATCGGTCAAGAGAGGTTGTACCAAGTGGAGTGGACAGCGTTCTATGTGACATTTATAATGGTGTATGTGTCATGGTTGTAACAAGAGACCCAAGGGAACACATGCTATTCGGCGCATCATGTAAAGGGCACATTGTTCTGCCACTCAAGATGAGATACAGTCTGAAGCCACCACCAGATAACTGGATACCTGAAGATATAGCACGCTTAGTCTGAGTATAGAAATATAAACACATCATATGCATGATACAACATGTCCAGTCAAGAGCAAAGAGACAGGTAAGAGAGGAAAGAGAGGGTACGAGAAAGAGAGGAAAAAGAGAGGAGGAGAATGGAGGAGAAATAAGGAAAAATAACACAAAACACAGCACCCACCCCTCCCAAACCCACGCAACCCCCCACCCCACCCACCCCAATTGCAATACAGAAGCATGGCGACGTGAGGAAAACTGCAGCAGCCCCCCCGTCTAAACTTAGTCATTTAAAGACATTGGAACAGCAATACATAACAGGAAATGCATATATAAGGCTATGCCAGCAGTGGAACGTTGAGTTAATGCAGCAAAACCGACATGTGTTCAACAGCACACCCACTCATTATAACTTCCTGGTAAGGCAGAATAATTTCTGAGTGCACACTGAGCTATGAATATCGAGCAGAAAATTCAGAAGATACCAACATGACCTATTAGAAGATCTTATGACATCATGTCTCACATCAAGGCACCAAGTAGCTAGTGGCTAGTAGAATTTAAGACATCGCATCAGTGGCGAAGAACCTGAACAGAGAACAGTAGAACATCAGTAATCAATAGTCAAATAGACATAGTTTTGACAGAACGGATCCGGTCTACTCCGGGTAGCCTGACAGTGTACCAGAGTCTGGAGTTAGACAACACTTTACAATGTATACATTACCGGCCATCGTCTCATTGGAGCCAACCAGGCGAGCCAACTTTAAACAAGAGGATCCGATCAAGACCAAGACAGCTGGGCCACTCCAGCGTGAACCAGAGAGGTAAATTAAGGAACAGTCCAGTACATCCGCAGACTTGAGGTCTATCCAGTAGGAACCCAGCAACAAATAAGCCAATCAGGCTTTCAGTAACAACAGAGCAGAGAGCACAGAAAATTTTTGATAAGACCTATTGTGGTCACTTGTATCCTGAAGCAGAAGCCGAGGCTGATAGACCATCCGGGTTATTAGTTTCCATGTCGCGTTCCATATCTCGTTCTTCCGCCTCCTCAAGCATGCGTTTGAGCTTCATTGGATCCGTAAAGTAGTGAGCCGAACCACGTATCATCACCCGGTATTTAGCTGGGCCCGCAAAGCCAAATTGGTATCCCTTCACTGACAGATGCGGACGAAGGGCGAGGAAAGCCTTCCTTGTTTCGACGGTCTCCTTACTGTAGTCTTGAGAGATGTAGACTTTGGTGTCCTTCCATAGAATATGATTGTGTTTTCTCACGAAGGCTAGGATTTGCTCCACATGTTGGTAGCGTAAGGGCTTACATACGATGGGTCTTGGTCCTTTCTGTGTTTTAGTGATCCTTCCTGGGACTCTATGCGCCCTATCAAATTCCAGAGGATTTGCGAAGGTCATGTTCGTGGCTTTAGTGAACCAGGATTCCAAGAACTTGATGCATGAACCATCCGAATCTTCTGATCCTTCCGGAATTCCAAAGATGCGTAGGTTCCCTCTCCTGTTCCTGTCCTCCAACTCGGCTAGTCGTCTTGTTGTCTGGTCAGAGGAGATGTGGAGGTGTTTCAAGGCCTTTGAGGTTTTAACCTCTATGTCCTCCAGGCGACTGATCCGGGATTCTGTTTCTGTCAGGCGCGCATTAGTATCTCGGATATCTTGACGGATTGCCACCACTTCCTCCTTAGTGACCTTGGCTAGGTCCTTCACCTCATCGAGCCTGTTCAATATCATGTCAAGTGCGTCCGGGGTAACTTTCTTCGGCTTGGGCAATATTTTCACCTGCACAAACCAGGTAGACTTTTGAGGTCAGCCTCTTTGGGATTGATCAAGACCCCACGCATCAGGAAAGTGTGTTGGGGAGGCAGGAGTTTTAGCCGAGGGGCGGCGGTGGCCTTGAATGCTCTTCCTGTGGCACTCCGACTGTCCCCTGAGCTGATGACCTTTCGGAGAAAGCTAAAAGCATGGCTTTTTGTAAACTAATTCCGGGGATTTAGCTTTAAGAGCTATCAAGACAGCGCCAGGACACCGTACGGTAACAGTGCGCTTTACAAGTGTTATAAATAAATAAATAACTCTATAGGGTTACTCACTATTGCCCTCGTATTTGCTATATGTTGGGAATACCTTGGCCAGAAATTCTTGTCAGCCCAAGTATTTCATGGGGTGCTAAAATCTGTTTACATGCTTATGTATAACATTACTCCTTTCTTGGAATCAACTACATAATATTGAAGCTCTTTCTTTTTAAGTCTCACCTGCCAACAGTGCATACGCTGACTGCTGGAAGGGGTATTGTTTACTATAAAGGGATTGGAGTCCACCCATTGCTTAGTATGCTTTTGGCATCATTGTCACTCTTCTTTTCTGCCTCATAATTGGCCAGCATGTGCCAGACATTTCTTCATTTTCTTTCTGTGCAGCATGAAACAAGGACAGATTGATTTATTGTATTTAGTGTCTTTCTGCTGCTCGCGCTGTGATTGAGGTACTGGTTTTTCTTCCCATCCCCCTTGCCAGTGTGGTTTCTTCCCCCTCACACACACCCCTTTAAACCTCCGACTGTCGATTGTTACTATCATTCTTTATCATGATTGACTACTGGACATGACCAGTATAATATGTTGACTCGCTCATCAACTAGCCGCTCCTCAATTAAAATGCATTTATTTGTAAACAAACCAGTTTTCTCAGAAGAGCTGTACATACTAAGAAGCCCAGGCATACAATGGAAGGCATCGGACGGTTTCATAGATCGTGAGTCTAGATAATTGGTAACATTGAATTATAACTGAATTTACATAGCCACACGCTTTGAAGCGCTATAGGGCAATTCAGTGGAAACTCATGCTACCTTCCATACCACACAATGCCACTCATAACCATGCCACACAAAACCATTGAACTCCACACAATGCCACACCAAACAATTCCACGTCGCTCCCCATATTTCCATGTCTAACCGTTCCATTCCACACCGCACAATTCCACTCCATGGCACACAATTCCCCTTCACTCCATGCCACACAATTCCACTTCCATTTCATGCCCACAATTTGTCAACTCCATGTAACACAATTTAACTTCACACAATTCCACTCCACACAATTGCACTCCATGCAATACAATTCCAGTCGTCTTCACACAAATTCCACCCCACCCCACTCCATTTCATTCCACTCTACACGATTCCGCTTCACTTCACACAATTCCTCTCCATGCCGCACAATTACTCTCCATGCCACACAATTTCACTTCAAGCACCCAATTCCACACCACTTAGTTCCACTTCACTCAATGTGACACAATTCCAAATCGCACAAATCCACTCCACACCACACAATTCCACTTCACTCAAGGCCACAATTCTACGCCACACAGTTCTACTCCAAGGCACACAGTTCCACTCCATGCCACTCATTTCTGGTCCACTCCACACAATTTCACACCATTCTGGTCTAATCCATACCATTCCAAACCACACCACCCAAATTCACTCCAATATACACAATTCTACTCCACCCCATGCCACACAATTCCACTTCATGCCACACAATCACTCGCCATGCAATTCCATTCCACTCACTTCCCCTCCATGCTACACAATTCCACTCTAGACCACACGACACAACTACACACCAAACAATTCCACTCCACTTCACACAATGCCACTCCACAACATACCACTTCACACAATGCCACTCTACTCCACACAATGCCACTCCACACAATGCCACTCTACTCAGTGCCACTTCATCCCATATGCCACTCCATGCAGTGTAACTCCACTCCACACAGTGCCTTTCCACTCCACCCCTAACAATGCACTCCACTCAATTCCACTCCACGCCTCACAAGTCCACTCCATGCCATAGAATTCCATGCCACACAATTTCACTTCCACACAATGCCACTCCACTCTACACACTGCCAAACCACTCTACTCCATGACGCTCAATCCCACTTCATGCCACATGCTGCCATACCACACCCCACAATGGCACTCCCAGTTACACAGTGCGACTCCACACAGTAGCATTCCACTCAATTCCACTCCGCGCAACGCGATTCCACTCCACACAATTGCCCTCCTCACAATTCCACTCCGCGCCAAACAATTTCACACCACTCCACACAATCCCCAGCCACACAATTCCACTCTCAGCCACACAATGTCATGTCACATAATTCCATTTGACTCCATGCCACAAAATTTCACTTTACTCCACGTCACACAATTCCACTCCATGTCACAAAATTCCACTCCACCCATCTCCAATTCACACAATTCCACTCCACCCCATGCCACACAATTCCACTTCATGCCACACAATCCCTCACCATACAATTCCATGCCACTCTTTCCCTCCATGCCACACAATTCCACTTCAGATCACACTACACAATTACACACCAAACAATTCCACACAATGCCACTTCACTCCACATAATGCCACTCTGCTCCACACAATGCGACCCCACTTCATGCCACTCCATTGGTGCTACTTCACACCATACGCCACTCAATGCAGTGCAACTCCACTCCACACAATGCAATTCCACTCCTCACCCATCCTAAAGAAACCCACAGCTGACCCTACGGACCTAAACAACTATCGCCCTATTTCCAATATTTCTACGTTGGCCAAACTATTGGAAAAATGTGTCCACCACCAACTGACAAAACACATCGACCACCTCGACCTGCTTAACAAACATCAATCAGGCTTCCGTGCAGGCCACAGCACGGAATCAGCTATGACACACATAATTGATGATGCGCTACAAATACTTGATCAAAACAGTACTTGCCTACTCATCCTATTAGACCTCTCCTCTGCCTTCGATACGGTCAAACATGAGAACTTGTTGATCTATTGAATCACAGAATGGGTCTATCAGAGACAGTGCTTAACTGGTTTTTCTCCTTCCTTCAAAACCGGACGCAAAATTTCAAGGTCAACAACACCCTGTCCAAACCTGTTCCAGTAACGTTAGGAGTCCCGCAAGGTTCCCCGACATTGTTTAATCTATTCATGGAACCACTCACTGAATTGCTGCCAGCGTCTAGAGTGCAATATCACATGTACGCAGACGATACCAAACTATACCTTAAGATACACACCCTTGAAGACATTAAACTGCTTAACACAACGCTTGGGTGCACCCAGACATAGTTGGCAGAGAACCATCTCAAATTGAACGCCTCAAAAACTGAATTCCTGCTTATAGCCCCTCCTGCCAAAGTCTCCACCATACATGATCGGTTCAAACATCTTACGGCGTTCAATGTTCTACCAATCATTGTGAATTCAGCAAAATCCCTAGGTATAACCCTCGACTGCAACCTCAATATGCAGAAACACATCTGCAACGCAACAAAGAAAGGAAACTTCCAGATAAATACACTGAGGAAGCTGAAACCCTTCCTGCCTGCCAATGACTTCAAGTTGGCAGTTCAAGCTCTAGTTCCCCCTCGGGTGGATTATGGAAGTATCGCTCTCTGCGGCCTCCCTAAAGAGACAACAGCACCCCTTAGAGCCTCCATTAATGCTGCAGCGAGACTCATCACTGGTTCGAAAAGAAGCTCCCACATCTCCCCAGACTAAAAATCTTTGAACTGGCTACCATTTGACTCCAGAATTCACCTAACAATTGCGTGCATGACACACAAGGCCATACATCACAATGCACCCAGGTACCTCACTCAGAAACTGACAATCACTGGTGGTTCTAGAGCCACAAGAAGTGCAGAAAACCTTCTATTGAAACCACAACGATTCAACAAGAAAAAACATACAAACAATCCTTCTCGGGGATGGCGCCTAGGATCTAGAATGCACTACCTCCAGAAACCAGACTTCTTTCCTCCACTACTTCTTTCAAAAAGGAGGTAAAATCGATTTTGATGGCAAAATTCACATGATTATAGACTAATGAATCTCTGAGAACTCTTGCACCTTCCCTAGTATTACTTTTATGACAAGGGTCAATTTAATCACCTAGGCACTTTAGTTTCTATTGCCTTATCTCATTTGCTCTACGTTGCACAAGATGTTATGTTTACCTGATCTATCTGCCTTATTTGTTGTATAAGTAACCTCTTTGCTGTATAAATAACTTCTATGTCTGTAAAGCGCTCTGATATCCGCAAGGGCCTTGTTCGCGCTCTATAAAACTGTCTAAATAAATGCGCACAATTCCATTCCACCGGTCACAATTCTACTCCTTGCCTCACAACTCCACACAATTCCATGCCACTCCATGCCACACAATTCCACTTCCACACAATGACACTCCATTCTACTCCATCCCACTCAATCCCACTTCACGCCACACAATTATGCCATTCCACATCACACGATGCCACTCCCCACCACACAGTACAACTCCACACAGTGCCAACCCACTTGATTCCACTCTGCACAACACGATTCCACTTCATACATTTCCACTCCTCACAGTTCCACGCCAAGCAATTGAACACCACTCCACACAGTTCCACTTCACTCCACACAATTATACTCCAAGCAATTTGATTCAACATAATTCTATTACAGGACCGGAGGCTTCGGATTATGCTATCTCTTTCTGTACTGTACAAAACACAGCAGCCAATTAGAACTTTCAATTAGTTATAACAAACTGCATTGCCCATGATACTTTGCAATGGTAACGCCTCCTTGGCCCTCCATAAGAGCCCTGAGTCCAATCCCATCTTCCTCTTTCTTTGCTGCTCACAGCAAGAGATAAGTGCCCATCTATTGCTCTATATAGATATAACTCTCATGGTTTGATATGTCAATGTTTTGACTCATGGCTATAACTGTTTGCTTATGTGATATTTTGCGATAGTATTGCTGGTTGTTTTATGCCCAGTGTGAGGTTTTGTAACATATTTTGACTTCAATTACTTGGTGTACCTTTCATTCTTAGCGCGCACTGCGCACAGTGACGGGGCTTTGCCCTTGCATTCCAGCGCTGCTGGAGACTGCCTTCCGCGTCAAGCGTGCTTCTCGCGCGAAGTGTACCGGATCGCTCCTGCGGTCGTTTTCTTGCCGGTATTCCGCCGCGCGTTCAAGCGCTGAAGTGCTCTGGGTTCCCCTTGTAACACGCGCACTACGCAGGAGCCGAGTGGTTCACGGCGGGCGTGCGCTGCTCATGCGATCTCATTGGGCTCCTTTTGGGCTCGCGTTGGGCTGCACACGCCACGCTCGTTCCAAGAGTCATTTTCTCGCCGGATTTCTTCTAAATTAGCTGGTGGAGGAGAACGCCTTACTCGGCTGCAATAATGCATGCCTTTGGAGTGAGCACATGCTCCAGAAAAAATGTCTTTGGCTCCTACGCCTTTGAGGGGCTGCAACAATAATTGACTACAGCTTTGCTGAGGGGGCCTGGTGCAATCTTTATTTGGTCTCACATGTGATAGTGTGCAAAGTGGGCAGGCCCCGCCCCCCGACTCCTCTTCTGATTGATACATACAGATTGGCTATGATTATTATTAATCTGTATTCTGCACCACAGTCCTTTAGTGTATAATGGATGACTGGGTGACATATGGTAATGACCAAGAGGAGATCTATTATGAAGGACAGCAAGAGACTGTCTTAGAGGATAACATTGTGGAGGCCCTGGACGCGTCCGTCCAATCCTCGGTTAATAAGGCTTTTGAGAGCACAGTTCCACACACTGTGCAACAGGCTCTTGCTGCTGCACTTAAACCCATCACGAAGCAGCTTGAAAGTTTTTCTAAAAGACTTGGTTTACTAAAGATAAAGGGAAAAGCAGTCCACCAACTGCAGGCGCAGAGCAGGGCAAGCAATGGCCACATGCCAGCGTGTTAAACGACCTACCTCCTGCCTCTACAGGGGAGCATGGCTATTCTTCTGGGGGCAAGGCAAAGAGTAAACAGAAGGTGTATCCCGATACTGACACAACTAACACCGATACGGATACTACAACTTTGGATGAAGAGCCCCCTCCTAAAAAGAAAGCAAAGACGGTTGTTTCCGCAGCACCTGAAAGTGCAACCAATACCCTGTCACTTTCAATCCTAGTGACATTGTGCACCCTAGATCATCGGATTGAGCTCCGGCCCCAGAGGTAACTGAATACCTTCATGAGAACCTTCGTAAGGGTTTTGACAAAGAGGTTCGTAACCGACTCAGGTCTGAATGTCCTCGGCCTGAGGTACTGGATAAGGTGGCAGAGACCCCAGAGATAGACGTTAGTCTTCTCACCTTTCTAAAAAGGTTTGCTAAGGACCCCAAGAAAGGGATCGACCGCGCTTGGCGTGGGTGTCAAGATAAGCTCCTTGATGTTGTGTGTCCGTTAGCAAAAATTCTGAAGATGGCCCAGGTGGCCAAGGAAGCGGCGACCCCAGTTGACACGAATATACTAGCAGGTTGGACCCAGAGGGCGATTTGCCTTTTAGGCAATGCAAATTGCGCCATATCCACCGAGAGGCGTAAGTCCTTGCTGATGTGCATGGACACCAACCTTACAGATCTTGCTGCGGCTGAACCTGGCCCCTTGGCCAAAGGTAATCTCTTTGGAGACTGCTTCGTAAAGGATGATTAAAAATATGTGGGGACATTCACCTCCCTGGATAGGGCACAGTCGGTTATTAAGCGCATCTTCCAACAAGGCCTTTTTAACAGGGCCGGACGAGCCAGGGAACACTCGTCAGGCCGTGGATACAACCAAGGTCCCCCCAGAGGCGACTATGGTCGTGGACGAGGAGAATGAGACTCAACAAGAGGGGGCACCTTTCACCCCACTCGTCGACGTTTCAACAGACGACGTTTCCACGGCGGTGGAAACTGAGCTGGTTTTCAAGCACACAATTCCTCAGGTAAGCTTATCAGACATATCTCTTCTTTCATTGTGGGGTCGGACTCAGTCCTTTGTTCAGAATTGGCATATCATAACGCAGGATGCGTGGGTAATTCAAACGGTTCAGGGTTTCCATCTGGAGTTCTACAGCGCACCACGTCAGGACAGTTTGCCCAAACCTCTCCATTTTTCCTGACAAGAGTGCAACTTTAGACTCAGAAATAGCAGAATTGCTGCAAAAACACACGATTACGGTTTGCGATGGCAAGCCTCCTGGCTTTTGCAGCAATGCCTTTCTAGTCCAAAAGAAAGGTGGAGGACACAGACTGGTTTTAAATTTGAGGGAGTTCAATCAGTACCTCATTTACCAACATTTCAAAATGGAAGGGATCCATTTTCTGACGGATCTACTAAAACATGGGTACTGGATGGTCAGGTTAGATCTCAAGGATGCCTACCTGTCCATTCTCATTTTTCCTCCACACCGCCGTTTCCTGCAATTTCAATGGAAAGGTCGGTGGTACGAGTATTCGGCCCTTCCTTTCGGGCTTTCCTGGGCTCCTTGGTGTTTCACCAAGGTGATGAAGCCGGTTGTGGCCCACCTGTGGGAGCAGGGGGTGTGCATGATTATTTATTGTGACGACATCCTAATCATGGTGCAGAGCCCGGAGTTGGTGGCTCATCATCTTCAAATGACAATGAGAGTCTGGGTTTTGTGATCAACCACACAAAATCTGAACTAGTTCTGGCGCAGATGATGGAATTTCTGGGGTTTGTGATAGACTCCCAGTCGGCACAACTGAGTCTTCCCAAATCGACGTTGAAGGATCTCAGAAAAGAGATTACGTCACTTCTCAGCAAGCAGCAGGTGTCTCTCAGAGTTGTTGCAAGAATAGTGGGATTACTCGTGTTGTCCATTCAGGCAATCTTCCCAGGGCTACTGCATTACAGAGCACTGCAGAGACTGAAAATTCAACATTTGCAGAAAGATCTCACTTACACGGATTTGGTTCCATTGACCCAGGAAGTAAGAAATGAGATGCAGTGGTGGCTGGGCCACGTGGAAGCGTAGAATGGAAGAGGCATTTTCGGCTCCCAGCCAGAGGTCATCATCGAATCAGACGCCAGCCGTTGGGGTTTGGGAGCGTGCTGCGGAGATATCACCACAGGCGGCCGATGGTCGCCCCAAGATTTGTCATTACACATAAATTGTCTAGAGCTCTTAGCACGTTCTTTCGTGATTCAGACTCTACGGATGGACAGCATATCAGCGGTGAGATACATAAACAGGTTGGGGGGGGAACGAGATTTTCTCTTCTAGTGGAGATTGTCAAGGATTTTTGGAATTATTGCCTGGATCGACAGATCACGGTGGTAGCGGAATACATCCCGGGTCAGTCCAACCTTGTGGCGGACTGGAATTCGAGACACCTCAGGGATTACAGCGATTGGCAGCTGAATCCGAGAGTCTTCCATTGGTTACAGAACCTTTGGGGTCAGTGTCAGACGGACTTGTTTGCGTCCAGGTTGAACCGTCAGCTTCTCAATTTCTTCAGTTGGAGGCCGGACCCATCAGCGAAAGCGACCAACGCATTCCTGCAGAACTGGTCGGGAGCATTGAATTATCGTTCCTTCCATTCCTCGTAATACCCAGGGTGACGTCACACGTTTTAAAGCAGCAGGCGGAAGTGATACTGGTGACACCCCTGTGGAGGTTGCAGCCATGGTTCCCAGTATTACTGGAGATGAGCTGTGACCTTTCCAGGATGCTACTGTGGTTGAAGTCCCTACTCCTGGAACCTCACTGGGAACAGCATCCATTGATCTTAGAGGGGAGGCTGTCTCTAATGGCATGGCGGCTTTCTGGCAACAGTGGGAAATGCCAGGGTTTTCAGAGACCGCTTCAGCATTCATCAAGCAAGCTTGAGGTCCATCAACTAGGAAACGATACTCTTCAGCCTGGAAGGGCTGGATGGGTTGGTGCCTAGAACGGCACTTGGATCCCGTGGGGGCAGGACTACCCCATGTTGTGAATTTTCTTTCGGACAAGGCAGCCGAGGGTTCGGCATACCGGTCAGTAAATAATTTAAGATCGCCCCTCCCGGCGGGACATAATCAGGTTGACGGGAAACCTATTGGTATGCATCTGTTAATTTGTAAGCTTCTTAAGGGTATAAGGGTGGCAAACCCACCTAAACCTAAGTACTCTGGCCTATGGGATGTATCACTGGTTATTTTCTTATTTAATAACTGGCCAGTGAATAGTCTTCTGTCCCGAAAACAGTTATTTGACAAGTTGGCGATGCTACTATGTCTTTCAGCATGCAGTCGTTCTTCGGATGTTCGAGCATTAGAGAATACAAGTAGAGTATTTACTCCAGAGGGAGTTTCCTTTACTATAACAGGTCGTACGAAGACTCTATCTAGACATATTGACTATAATGCTTTTCCCAGCAATGAGAAATTGTGTTGTGCACTATTTAAAAGAATACGAGGAATGTACTAGACTGTTTAGACAAGAAGGGTCTACTCAATTGCTTATTGCAGTACAGAAACCTTTTAAGCAGGTGTCTGCAGCAACAGATGGCAGCAGCATATGGCTTTGTTATGTTATGAAAGAAACTGGTATTGACATTCAGAAGTTTGGGGCACATTCAGTACAGGGTGCCATGGCATCTAAGTCTTACATGTTAGGCTCTAACATTCAGGATGTTATGCATTGTGCTGATTGGTCTGCAGAATCGACTTTCAAACAATTTTATTTTAAGTAGGTGGGAGACATAACTTCAGTTGTATTTAATAAAGCGTTAAACTAGCATAATCCGATGCCTCTGGTCCTGCAATAGAATAAAAAATTTGCAAGCATTCGCACCAAGAATTTTCAATTTTATTAGGGGCACGGAGGGGAGGATTATCCCACCCTGCTATGTACTTGATTATTGTTCATATTACCCACCCGTTCAGAGAATGATGATGATTTTATGATACACAATATTACGGGTTGTTAATTTTTTCCTAGGTGCAGACAAGAAGTCTCAGTAGGAAGTTCTTCCTGTTGAAGACTACGGATGGATCTTGGTTCCATGTTAACTTCCATGTTGGAGGATGTTCTGTGGTTATTTGTTGATATATAGACTGTTGTAGTTCGAGCAAAGAAAGAGGAAGATGGGATTGGACTCAGGACTCTTATAGAGGGCCAAGGAGGCGTTACCATTGCAAAGTATCACGGGCAATGTAGTTTGTTATAACCAGTTAAATGTTCTAATTGGCTGCTGTGTTTTATACAGTAAAGACAGAGATAGCATAATCCTTGCCTCCGTGTCCTTAATAGGATTGAAAATTCTTGGCGTGAATGCTAGCAAACTTTTGATTCCTCTCAACGCCACACAATTCCATCCCATGCCGTAACAATTTTCCTCCACTCCACAGAGTTCCAGTTCATGACAAACCATTCCCATCCCAGCCACACAATTCCTCTCCCAGCCACACAATTTCATGTCACATAATTCCGTTTTAATCCATGCTACACAATTCCACTCCACACATCTTCATTTCACACAATTCCACTCCATGAAATGCAGTTCCACTCTACATCACATAATCACGCTCCATGTAACACAGTCCCACTCCATGCCACATAATTCAACTTCACTAAACTCCACACAACTCCACTCTTCACAATTCCACACCATACAATTCCCCTCCACTATACTCCACACCACACTACTCCACTCAACACCACACAATTCCACTCCACACAGTTCCACTCCATGCCACATATTTGCATTCCACACAATTCCACGCCTTACAATTCCATTTCTTGCCCCACTATCCCACTCCACTCACCACCACACAATGCCACTCCAATCCCACTTGATGCCACTCCACACAGTGCTACTCCACTAAATATCACTACACACATTCCTCTCCATGCCACCAAATGCCACTCCAAGCTGCACAATGCCATCCCACTCCACACAGTACCATTCCGCCACATGTCACACAATTCCACTCCATGACATAATTCCATGCCACATAATTCCACTTCACTCAACACCGCACAATTCCAAACCATACAATTTCTCTCCACTATACTCCACACCAGTCTGCTCAACACCACACAATTCCACACCATGTCACACAATTCCACTCCACACAATTCCACTCCATGCCACACTATACCACTCCAAACGTCCCCTCCACACCAAGCAGCTCCACCGTAAGCACTCCACTCACTCAATTGTGCTCCATGCCACACAGTTGCACTCTGTACCAGACAACTGCAATCCATGCTACACAATTACACTCTAAGCTACACATTTACACTCCAAGCTACACATTTACACTCCGCACAATTTCACTCCACTTGTCACAATTACACACCACACAAATTACACTCCATGTCACACTGTTCCACTCCACGGAATTACGCAAATCACAATTCCATTTTTTTAAGACGTAGTTTATTGATTTTCTGTGCAATACAATTAAAGATACATTTCTATCAGTAAGTCATTAGCAACCCGAAATTAACTGAAAATCCCCCCTCGTGCATGGCATAGGTCATGGCGATGCAAATCACAATTCCATGCCGCACTATTCTACTCCAAACATGTACTTCTACTCTTCTCCATGCCACACAATTCCACACCACACAATTCCATTCCTTTCCACCCGATTTCACTTCATGCATGTCCACACCACACAATTCCACATCATTCAACGCCACACAATTCCATGCCAAGTCACAATTCCACTCCATGCCCCACAACTCCATGCAACATAATCCCACTTCACTCAACACCACACAGTTACATTCCATGTCACAGAAATCCACTACACAGCACACAAATTTCACGCCACACAATTCCACTTCAGGCCGCCAATCCCACGCTGCACAATTACACTTCACTGACTTCCATTCCATGCCACTCACTTACACTTTACTCAACACAATTCCACAACTCTCATTTTCCGAGCGGAATTTGAGAATGGTGGGTGCGGGTGGTGACCAGCAGCACTCATTTTTAGGTCTCGCCTGAGCCAGCGCATGCGCTGTATGGGCGAGACATTTAGTAGGGCTCTGAGAAATGCTACTTGCTGGTGATCAGCTTGCTAGAACGAGCACAAGAGCGCGCTCGACGTGCACAGCTGTCGCAGCTGCTTTGATCCAGCGCGCGTGAATGTGCGTGCACACAACTGCCGTTTGCACCCTTGATCGCGATCACTTTCGCGGCCGTGTGCCTTTCAGGGCTGTGCAGCCAATGCTTGTTTGATTCAGTGTGCTCTCATCCACCTCAGCGCCACATCTACGATTGAAGCTACGACTGTGGTTCTTGAATAGTCATCCTTCTAAAACCTTTGTGAGGCGTAGGCATGCCTGCCTTTACTTATATAAATGATTCCGCGTATTCACTTTTTCATCAAGTGTTTCCTTTACAAAAGCAACAGAAATATGTTAAATGTCAAATCACCTCGCTTGAGTGCCTGTCACCGAGCTCCCGCTGCTAAAATGCAGCGCCCTGCTCCGTGGTCCTTTTCACTGTGGGCAGACTGTCAACTAGCTCTCTGTTGAAGTGCCTGCTCGTTGTGCACTCACCTCATGCCATGTGTACCGCAATGTCAAACACGGGTGCTCAGTGGTTTCTTCTGCTCGCTCCTACAAATGTGCATTTCTGCCGTTGAGCAGTTGACCGCAGGTCATACCGCATACCGCATGCACATAATTATACCCACGAACCTCCTTTCTTTCTAAAAAGAGTCTTGGCACTCTGAGTCGGTAGGGCTGTACAAATAAATGTTATTTACTGCCACCCAGGGAAGTGTTTCAGCCCTGTTTGGGGCTGGGACAGAATAATAGAAAAAGGAATAAAATAAGTAAAGATGCAAGAGGGTAATGAATGCAAAACAGAGACAAAGAGAAAAAGTAGAAGTGAAAAAAATTGATTCTTGTCCTTTCCTTTGGTCCCTTGGATTCCATCCTGCTGACCATCAGACATTTTACTTACACTGGACTGCCTTATCTCTTTCTCCCCCTCTCACTAATCTCAGCCTCCAACTCTTCTCCCCCCACATACCGCTCTTTACCCCTTTTTATTTTAATTTTTTTAAAAAAAAAATTTCACTCTGTAAATATGTGATATATACTTGTTCAAGCCGAATCACTGGTAAAATGGAATCCTGAGGAAATCTACTTTTTGTATTTAGAGATAACTCTAACCACTAGTATATGTAGTAGACCTTTGTTCTCACTACCATTCCTATGTGATTCTTAGAGTTTATCCATTTGTATAGCTTCCTTGAATGACTTTACAACTTGTATATTCGCCATTTTTTAGGTTGAAGCCTGCGTTGCAGCGCATGCGCTGCTGCAGGCAAGAGTTCTTGTAAACAAGAAGGGGCATGAAACCACGCCCCTTCTGCCATTGGCCGGCCTCGTGAAACGGAGGCCTGCAATTGGACAATGCCCCTGTCCGGATGATTTGTCCGGCTGGGATTCCTCCTTTTCAAGACTCCGTGACCAGGCTTCTGGTGTCGCAAACCGATTTCCAGAAAAGTTGCTATGGCAATCACGAGGCCGGTCACGGAGTCCTGGAGGGGAGGGATTCAGTAGCTGTTTCCGCCTCCCCTTTTTTTTTTTTTTGGTGCATGCGGTTTTCGTCATTGTTGCCTCGTTCTCCTTGCTGGAAGGAGGCATTGCAGTGTATGCAAATGATGGCTTTCACGGCCGCGCAGCTTTACTGCCGCGCGGCCAATGCTTGTTGCATCTTGTGCTGCTCGGTGAAATCAGCGCCCGCCATGTTGTGCTCTTCTGAGTCATAGCCGGAGCCACCCCCTTGGTCGAGTTCATGACGGTGTCGGCACTGCACACAGCACGGTGAGGAGTCCGAGCCTTCCCCGGGAGAGACAGAGCAGGGGGCGAGCTGCAGGGGAGCACTTTCTATACTTTGTTTAGCCTCCATCGTCTCCCTTGTTTTGTGTGTTTGTTAGTTCTAAAGATAGCTCCCCCCCGTTGTTTGAAAGTGTTTGCCACGCCTCCAATGGCCGCCCCTTCCACCGAAGTTCGAGTCTAGTTGCTCCCTGGGGTCTTGTCATCCTGTTAGACCGTTCTTATGAGTTCTCTCATCGTGTGAGGTCTCCCCTCCTTTCCGCCACCCCCACTGACGGGGGCTCCCGATTCCATATTCCAACATCTCCTCTTCTGTGGTTCCTCATCAACCCCTCAATACTTACCCGTAAAGTCTTCTCTTTCATTTGCCCCCCTCTAGTGTGGTCCAACCCCCACACCCCGTCTATGCAGGCACCCCTACTGCGCCGCCACCCCTTTGTGTGTTCTTTTATCCCTTCACCACTTTCCACAGTCCACGCTTGGGTGGTCTCTGAATGATCCCCTCCCCACCCTCCCTCCAACCCCCGGGGTGGTCGTCCCGAGCCTCCTAGCCCCCCTTCCACCTATGGTAATTATATTCACTTGCGCGCCCTTCTTTTGCCTATCCACTTCATCACCCCCTGTTGCGTGGCCTCTCCACCCCACCACCCTGACCCACATTTTTATGGTCCCATCCTCTCACCTCGACCCCCCTCGCCGCACGAACTTTCCCGCTGCGGTCGCCCACTCCTCCGTTTTCATTTCCTCTGCGTCCCTCACACCACCCCTGTCCGCCTCTTCCCGTCCCTCCCCCTGCTTTTGTCTTTATCGCATTGTGTCTGCCCCGCTCATGCTCATTGCGGAGGTACCGGTGAGCTGGCGCAGAGATGGGCACAGCGCGAGGAAGAGGAGGCAGCCTCCTCACAGCCCAATGAGAATAGAGAGATAACGCCACTGCGTGTGTTAGGGGGAAAGGAAGGGAGGGGGGTCAGGCTCCCTTTGCACATTGTGTGTGTGGGAAGGCGAAATCTTTAGATCTGCCCGGCAGAACTCAACACCCCCGGGCCGCCCCACCTTCTCTGCATGTCCAACACAACCCCACAGAATGGCTGTCTGCTGCCAGGCCTCGTCTGCAGTGTGCCGTCTCGCCTACTCCACTTGCGATGTCTCACACCACGCTCACAAGCTCTGCCCCCTCCACTCGTGGTCTCTCATGCCACAGTCAAGTCTTTCTCCCCACCCTAGGTATCTCCTAAACTACCCATGGTCTCTCTTACTGCACTCCTTGGCACTTCGATAACACAAGCTGGCAGTCTCTTCTGCCCAGTGGTGGAGTGTGCAGTCTACACTGAGCCGTGCCCTCTCCTGCCCCTTTCCTACTCGCAGTCTCTACTACCCAACGTGAGGAGTGTGTGGTTACTCGAGGTGCGTGAGGTCTCTCCAGACTCTGCTGTCTGGACAGTCTTTTCAGTGTGAGCGGTCTCTCCAGAGTGTGAGTCTCTTACAAGTGTGCGTCTCTTCTGCTGCCGGCAGCCCCCTGCCTCTCTTCTTACCCAGGGGCACGAGTGAGGAGACAGCAGAGAAGAGGGTAAGTCATTTCAGCGAAATTATTCTCTGCATGTCTCTGCCTGGGGCGTCTCTTCCGTGCAGAATCACCTGCTCGTCATGGGTGCATTGCACATGTGGTGTGCAAGTATGTATGCTTGTGTCTGAAGAAGGTCTGCGTCCATGCATGTTTATAGCTTCATATCCTTAGATGTACAGTGGTTACATGTCTTTAGGTGCATGTGTGTTTGCATGTGTGTTTAGGTGCATGCCGATTTCTCCGTACCTGATTGTGTAATCAATGTATTTGTGTGTGTTGGGGGGTACACGTGTGTTCAAAGGAACATGCGTGTGCATATGTATCTGCAGTCTGTGTGCTTGATCTGATGTGTCCCGGGCATCTTCCGGAAGAGTATGGTTACAGATGTGTTTATGCCTTTGTGCTTGAGTGTGTGTAGGCATGGATGCGTATGAATCTACCTGTGCACACTTGAATCAATAGGCGTATGTCTGTATTCAGATTATATGTATGTGAACCTATAGCGTGTACATATTTATCCATTGGGCTGTTCCTGAGGTGGGACATTCTGACAGTGTGGCTTTGCACTTGTAAGTGCGCATGTGTGTCTCCTCGACATTGCCTGTTTAGGTATTCTATACACATGTCTCCACATTTACATGTGTGCTGAAGTGCATGTCTGTGTGTAGGCTTTTTGGGAACTGAAGTGAATTGTTTCAGTGTAAGTCTTTGTGCAATAATTAATGTGTAGCTATGTTTGTGTGTGAATGCTGACATATCTTGGTGTGTGCGTGCAGACTTGCAGGCTTGGCTGCCTGTGTGTGTGTGTGTGTGTGTGTGTGTGTGTGTGTGTGTGTGTGTGTGGTGTGTGTGTGTCTGTGTATAACCTTGCCAATCTATTCTCCGGTCTAGCTCTCTTTGCATGGATCGTGTGCATGTTCATCTCTGGTGTGCGTGAGAGTGCTTGTCACATATAGGTGTGCTCCCAAATGTAGCTGTTGTTAATGGGTCGGTTGTGTGCATTTAAGCTACTCTTGTGTCTGTTGTACTTCTGTGTGAATTCGAGGGTGATTGTGCATATATTCCCAAATCTGTCTCTCCTTTTCCATATCCGTGTTCTTGTATAGCTGTACATTTACCATTGCACTGATGATGCTGCCTGTGTCCCCTTGTGGTGTGGGATGTGTGTATGTAATGTGCATGTCCATGCTTACCCTTCAGCTGGGTGTCTTGGCTCTGTGTAGGTGCCTTTTTGTGCGTAGAAATTAGTGTTTTATTGTAATATCTTTGGCTTCATGTTTGATCTGTATGTGTCTCTGTGTTTCTGGATGTGCTTTGTGTTTATTTCTGTGTATGACAGTGGTCATATATTTTTTTGGGGCGTTTCAGAAAATTGAGTTTCGCCCCTAACCGCACCTGTTACTGTGTGATATTTTATGTTATGTTAAGCTTCATTTTATATCGTAATTTTTCATGTTGTGTTATTGTGTGAGTTGCTATATCCTGCTGTGCACTGTCACGTTAGTCCATGCTGTGTTATGCTGTGCTAAGCTTTCTTATATTGTGCCACACTGCCCATATTCATCCTGTATTTTAGTGTACAGTATCATACGGTGTGCTATGCCATGCTAGGCTGTATTATGATGCAAGTCTGTATTGTGCTGAACTGTTATCTCACATCACGTTGTGTAATGGCATAGCACGGTGTGGGGTGGTAAGGTATGACATCTATGAATTTTGGTGTATGGTATACTGTATATTTCGGCACTATAGCGCCTATACTTTGGGTACTAAAAGACACCAGTGGCGGTAGCAACACCACTAACTGCCGTCGTCCAACATGTAAGTTTGTTTCAGTGTCGCCCTCTGCACCCAATGCAATGTTCAACCCATCAGAACATAGCGCGGACCTAGCGGCCTGACTGTCAGTTAAAGTGAGGTCGGCGCTTCACGGGGTCGTCACACCACACACACAATCAAACACGGCGGCGCCTCATATGTCTCTGACGGGAGGGCTTGTCTGGCTGCTGCATTGAAGCAGAGTGGGACGTAAAACCACTGGCACCATCACATCACTCAGAGACATCACCACATCACTCAGAGACACCACCACATCACTCGAGGACACCGCCACATCACTCGGGGACACCGCCACATCACTCGGGGACACCGCCACATCACTCGGGGACACCGCCACATCACTCGGGGACACCACCACCTCACTCGGGGACACCACCACCTCACTCGGGGACACCACCACATCACTCTGGGGCACAACCACATCCCTCTGGGGCACAACTACATCACTCGGGGACACCACCACCTCACTCGGGGACAACACCACCTCACTCGGGGCACAACCACCTCACTCTGGGGCACAACCACCTCACTCTGGGGCACAACCACCTCACTCTGGGGCACAACCACCTCACTCTGGGGCACCACCACATCCCTCTGGGGCACCACCACATCCCTCTGGGGCACCACCACATCCCTCTGGGACACCACCACATCCCTCTGGGGCACCACCACATCCCTCTGGGGCACCACCACATCCCTCTGGGGCACCACCACATCATCACTCAGCACCACAACAGCACTGTCCTTGCTTGCTACCAACAAACATTGCCATATCCTATAGGACTCACATTAGGAAAGTGCAAGCTATTGGCTTTGTGAATAACAATGCTATCAATTTATATATTTTCAAAGCCAACACATATTAAAACAAGCATTTACAATGCAATAGGTCTCGCATTTGCAAAACATTGAGCTACTGGCATTGTAAATAAACATTTTATTTATGTGTTGGTTTTCAAAACGTATAAATGAAAGGCATTGTCATTTACAATGCCAATAGCTTAAAATTTCGCAAATGCGAGACCTATTGCATTGCAAATGCTTTTTCTATTTGTATCTCTTCCCTGTATGACTTTACAACTTGAACGTTTGCATTTTTTTCCTGTTTGTATCTTTTATGTAACTCATGTACTCCTAAATCCTTATGTATCGCAACTGGTTCTTTTGTAAAGAGCTCTGACACATTCGGGTAATGTTCGCTGTAGAAAATCGCATTAAATAAATACATAAATAAACTTGCAAATGTGAGATAAAGGGGCAGGGGGTGTCTAGTAGTAAATCAATCAAATGTCAACGCCGCATTCGGCAGCGCTGGTAACGAGATTCTGAGCTAAAAATTTGAACTCCGGACTTTCTTCTTCAAATGGAGTACTGACTACTTTGCACGTTTGAATTGGCTGAAACACTCATTTCAATAATATTGTGCCACGACGATTAGGACAGCTGTCAAACCGGGTCGAGTGACGACAGAAATAAAAGTTAGAGGGCCAATCACAATAGGGAACGTCGACACACTTCTGACCAATTGTCTGAAGACTGGTAGTACAGTCTACTTACGGAGGGTGAGAAACGCCTCAAGGTAAAGGAAGCTCCAAAATGAACTCAAAAGGAGGCTTGAAACGCACTGTTTCACAAAACCAAATCGACAGTGGCTGGTGTACCCTTATGCAATTACTAAATATGCGGCGGCCATCTTTGAACTATTACATTAGTACTTCTCCATGTTGGAGTCGATTTAGTCTAGCTGGTACTGTACTTGTATGATCATCTATTCTATGAGAGATCATCAATATTAAGAGATGGGTTGGATCTTACCGGTTTCCTTTCATAATCTCACGTTGACTGCAAAGTTTCCTGTCACGAAGGGAGGGGCTGATTCACACTTTCAAGTAATTGTCCTATGTTTATGTCAATGCCATGCCTCGCCTACCGCGGAAGTGTTGTAATTGTTAAAAGTGCAGAGCCCTTGTGTTGACGTTTAGTGTTTTGCTTGAAGCGTAGACAGCTGTCTGTGCTGAGTTTTAGTCTGTGCCTTGCCGCTTTCCTTCTCCCTCCGCGGCGACAGGCGCTATGCGAAGCTGGGGCCCTAGATTTGCACCATGCCATGGCGCTCTGTAGTGCTGGCGCTGCTGCTCCTGCGGCTCGGGCTGCACTGGTTGTTATGCCTGGGCATTGGGCAGTGGTGGGGTGCCTGGGCTGGACTGCCCATCTCCCCCGCCGTTCCACGGCTCCCCTCTTGTTCCCCGCCTTCATACGGACGCTATCTTTTACCCCACGGGGACGAGTATGGGCGGCGGTACAGCACCTTCCCTCCGGGACTGCGGCACCGGATGCGGGAGCAAGCCCGTGGCATGTTCAGCTTCGGCTATGACAATTACATGAGGCATGGCTTCCCACAGGACGAGCTCAACCCGGTGCTGTGCGGGGGACGTGGCCCTGACACCGAGAACCCGTAAGTATTCGAAGGACTGAGTGCCTCTGCAATGCCAAGTTGTGTTCGGTTTATTGGCTTGTACTGTTCTGTCGTGGGCGACCAGTAGGTGTATTTTTTTTTATTTTACAATTCTTGTGTTTTTTGTTGGCGGGGGGGGGGGGGGGGTCGGGAGGAGGCTGTTAACCCTGGAATTCTAGTGTGGCAGATGCTGGGTGGCGACATGCATGCAAGATGTACCCTCATATCGCCCAGGTTACTGAAGCATTGATTTGTAAAAATTTCAACCCAAAAATGGACATTTTGTGGCGCACATTTACATTTTGGACACCATTCTTGCGGCCAAATCGGCGATTAGATTCTAGCAGTTTTTATTTAATTAGATCTTCTACATGTGTCTGTGAGATACTCCTTGAATGTGTATTTTTGTCCACGGCCGTCCCCAGAAGTTTTTTTTTTTTTTTTACCTGATTCCCCACTCCTCCCTCGCCTTTCAAAAGTGTGTTGATTTTAGAAAGACTTTTGTCATTTAACTGCCTGCCTAGGAGTTGTTCCCATGTGTTTGTTTTCTTGTTCAGTGACGACGTGGAGGGGCTGAGGAACCTGTATATCTTTGCCGTTTGGTGGCCAGCTGAGTTGAGCGTTTGCATATATTTGATAATGGTGGGTTCTTCCCTGCGTAGGTTCGCTTTGGTTATGGCTGTTTTTATTTTTAGGAAGTTGTAGAGTTCGCGGTTAGGGAGTTTGTGTAGTTGCTGCAGGTTTTGGAACATTAGTGGTAGTTGTTTAATTTCTAGCTGAATTGGAAGGCTAATTCCTTTCCCGATCCATGTATCATTTTGCATTGTTGCCCCTTGATAGGTTATCTTTGTGTTGAACCAGATCGATTCCCATGTCGTGCCTTTCAGTTTCCGTGCCATACGCCTGTCTATTTTCATCAGAGCCTCCCTGGTGTGTTTCAGTATTGGGTTTGTTCTTTGGGGGTGTCTGTTTGCTGTTAGAAGCGCTATTGGGTTTAGGCCTCCCAGAGTGTCCTTTTCCACCTCTAACCAAACTGGTTTGTAGGTTTGGGTGTCGTCTAGCCAGGAGATTCCTTGCCTCGCTAGGCAGGCTGTTTGGTAGGTTTTGAAATTTGCTAGGTTGAGTCCTCCAAGGTCTTTCGTTAGTCTCAGTTTCTGTAGGTTGATTCTTGGTATTTTGTTACTCCATATGAAGATGTTCATGAGTTTGTCTAGTTTTTTGTGGAAAACTTTCAACACGGACCTAACAATCAGCTTTGTAAGCCTGGCAACAGAGCATGTGACAGCGAACCTAAACAGCAGAGAAGAGAGAGATCTACTAGACCTACTACTCACAGCTGACCTAAAAATAATCCTGACGAACTGGAAAAATACCACCAAAGCAAACTTTAAAACATGGATGAACTGGGTCACCTTTCTCAGAGGGGCTAACAACATCACAGGGAAATTCTCAAAGGAACACAACTCGAAAGAAGGCCTGTGGGAGCCACTAGACGCACAGCTGAAGAGAACCCAGTAAAAGACGCGGAACCGAAGCGCCTCCCCCCTTCCCCCTTCTCTCTTTTCTCTTTCGTTCTCTCCCTCCTCTTTGGGGAAGATTAAGGCGAAGCGTATAACACACTGTACTGTATATAAGAATTGCCAAATGTATATTCCACTTCTTTTATATATTTTAATAAAAACTTTTAAATAAAAAAAAAAGAGACTTTTGTAAGTACTCAAAATATAACTATTGTTCTCCCTTACTTTACGTTATGTAAAGCTGGAATACAGATGAACATTTTTCCTTCACTGCTAAAATTAACATAAGAATGACAAAAAACTAATTGCAGAATCTTTAGTCATGGTACATTTTACCGTACTGGACATCAATCAATCAATGTACTTGTACGGCTCGCTACTTACCCGTGAGGGTCCCAAGGCGCTGAGGGGAGGGGCGGGGTTGCTGCTACCGCTTGAAGAGCCAGGTCTTGAGGAATCTTCTGAAGGTGAGTAGGTCTTGGGTCTGCCAGATGTGGGTAGGGAGGGTGTTCCAGGTCTTGATGGCGAGGTAGGAGAAGGATCTGCTGCCGGAGGTCGTTCGTTGGATGCGGGGAACAGCGGCAAGGGCAAGGCTGGCGGAGCGGAGCTGGCGGGTGGGGGTGTGGAAGCTGAGTCTGCTGTTGAGATAGGCAGGTCCGGCGTTGTGGAGTTCTTTGTGTGCGTGGGTGAGGAGCTTGAAGGTGATCCTCTTGTCGAAGGGGAGCCAGTGTAGGTCTCTCAGGTAGGGGGTGATGTGGCTGCGGCGGGGGGCGTTGAAGATCAGTCGGGCGGAGGCGTTTTGGATGCTTTGTAGTTGTCGTAGGTGTTTGGCTGGGATTCCTGCGTAAAGTGCGTTTCATTAGTCCAGTCTGCTGCTGAGGGCCTGTGTCACTGTTCTTCTTGTTTCGGTTGGGATCCACTTGTAGATCCTGCGGAGCATGCGGAGGGTGTTGTAGCAAGAGGAGGAGATGGAGTTGACATGTTTAGACATGGAGAGGGAGGAGTCGAGGATGAATCCCAGATTGCGTGCATGGTCAGTGGGTGTTGGTGCTGTTCCCAGTGCGGTCGGCCACCAGGAGTCATCCCAGGCTGAGGGGGTGGATCTGAGGATGAGGACCTCCGTCTTGTCCGAGTTCAGCTTCAGACTGCTGCTCCTCATCCAGTGGGCGACGGCCTTCATTCCCTCGTGGAGGTTGGTTTTGGCGGTGTGTGGGTCCTTGGTGAGGGAGAGGATGAGCTGGGTGTCGTCGGCGTAGGAGATGTTGAGGTCGTGATGGCAGGCCACTTGTGCGAAGGGGGCAATGTAGATGTTGAACAGCGTCGGGCTGAGGGATGAGCCCTGGGGGACGCCGGAGATGATTTCGGCGGCTTCGGATCGGAAGGGTGGGAGGTGGACGCTCTGGGTTCTGCTGGTGAGGAAGGACGTGGTCCAGTCTAGGGCCTTCTCTTAAATTCCGGCTTCTAGGAGGCGTGTCTTTGGGGTGCGATAGCAGACCATGTCGAACGCGGCTGACCGGTCCAGGAGGATGAGGGCTGATGTTTTTTCGCCGTTGTCTAGTTGGCGCCTGATGTCGTCTGTGACGGCGATGAGGGCTGTCTCGGTGCTGTGGTTTCATCTGAATCTGGACTGGGACGGGTCCAGTATGTTGTCTTCCAGGTGGCGGGTCAGTTGCATGTTGATGATTTTCTCGATGACCTTTGCCGGGAACGTGAGCAGGGAGATGGGCCGGAAGTTCTTGAGTTCCTTGGGGTCTGCTTTGGGCTTCTTGAGGAGACCGTTGATTTCAGCGTGCTTCCAGCTTTCCAGGAATGTCGCTGTTGCAAAGTAGATGTTGATGACCTTCAGTAGTTGGGGTGTGATGGCTGCGTGGTGTGGGCACGGGTCAGACAGACATCCTGAGTGGATGGAGTTCATGACCTTTCGTGTCTCGTCGTTGTTGACGTTGGACCAGGAGGTCAGGCGGTTGGCGCTGGTGGTGTTCACAGGGGAGGTAAGATCTGGCGTAGTCGGGCGGTCGTGGTGTTGAAGCTGTCATGGATGTCATCGATCTTGCGGTGGAAGAAGATGGCTAGTGAGTCGCACAGTTCTTGTGAGGTCGGGATGTCGTTGGTGCTGGGGTTAGAGAGTTCCTTTACGATGCTGAAGAGCTCTTTGCTGTTGTGCGCGTTGTTGTCCAAGCGGTCTTTGAAAGGAGGATCTCTAGGCTAGTCTGATGAGGTGGTGGTTTCTGCGGGTGGCGTCCTTGTGGGCTGCGTGGTTGTCCGGTGTGCGTTCGTGTTGCCATGTCTTCTCCAGTTTTCCGCATGCGCGTTTGGGGGCATGGAGCTCGTTGGTGAACCATGTGGCTCTCATGTTGGTGTTGCTGTTGGAGGGTTTCTTGAGCGGGGCGAGGGTGTTGGCACAGTCGTCGATCCACTGTATGAGGTTGTGGGCTGCGGCGTCAGAGTTGGTGTGGATGGTGGGTGGGTTCTTAGCAAAGGAGGTGAGCAGCTGGTCTTCGGTGACTTTGCTCCAGCAGTGGCGAGGCAGCTGTTGGGTGCGATGGTGCGTGGTTGGTTTCTTAAAGGTGAAGTGGATGCAGCGGTGATCGGTCCAGTGGAGTTTGGTGGTGTGGTCGAAGGTGACGTGGGAGCCTGTGGAGAAGATGGGGTCAAGCGTGTGGCCGGCGCTGTGGGTGGGTGTGGTGATGAGTTGTCTGAGGCAGAGGTTGTCGATCAGGGTGGCGGAGTTGGCGTCATTGTTGTTCTCTAGGTGGAAGTGCAGGTCCCCGAGGAGGATGTAGTCTGTGGAGGCGAGTGCGTGGGTGCTGGCGAGGTCGGCGGTGGAGTCGCTGAACTGAGCCCGGGGTCCGGGGGTCTGTAGATGAGTGTTCCTCTGAGGGTGGTGTTTGGGTCAGTGTGGATCCGGAAGTGCAAGTGTTTGGCGGTGTTGAGGGTGTCGTCTGCGTGGGTGGCGACTTTGAGGGTTGACTTGTGGATGATGGCTATTCCTCCTCCGATTCCATTGGCGCGATCCCTGCGGGTGATCTTGTAGCTGTCCGGGATGGCTATGGCGAGGTCGGGCGCCGATGAGTCGTTCCACCAGGTCTCGGTCAGGAAGGCCACGTCTGAAGCGGAGGTGTCGAGCAGATCCCAGAGCTCGATGACTTGTTTGCATGCGGAGCGGGTGTTGAGGAGTATGCCGCTGAGGTGGTTGGGTCCAGTCCTTGGAGATTTGGTGTTTCTGTCGCAGGTGAAGCTGCAGGTGCGGCAGGAGAAGGGTCCGTTTCAGGGTTGCCTGGAAGCAGGTGCGGTTTCGGCCGGCGTTGAGTGCGTGGATGGTGCTGGCGTTGTAGTGGATTCTGGTGTCGTGGCTTTCGCGGGGTGCAGGGGTTCTGGCGCGGTCCAGGCGCGGACGGGCGCAGACGGGCTTGCCTTTGGCGTGCCAGCGAAGCGCCCGCAGCGCGCGTCCGCTGCGCAGCTGCTTCTCAGCCTGCGTATGAGGAGGCTTGCGAGGGAGGAGCAGCTGGGCGGCGGGAGCGGGGAGGCCAATGGGTGTGCTGGGGTGCAGGGCCGCAGGGAGGCAGCGGCGGGAAGGCTGGGTCGGGAGCAGTGGGGGTCGGGGGGAAAAACTGGTGTGCAGGGCGAGGGAAGCCCAGGGACCAGGGGGCGGCAGCAGGGGTACAGGAAACAGCCGGTGAACAGGTGACGAGTGGCGGTGTGGGGCGACCTGCCTGCACTCATGTTCTAACATTTTAGGATGTAGGTGTTGTGAACCACATAACCTTAAGTAAAATTCATGAGCATGATTGTTCTTTTAGAGTGATTTATTCCACTGAATGACATGGAAGCTCCAGCACAACGTCTAAGTACAGGTAGTTATTCCCTCATCCAGCATTAAAAATTTACTCAACGATTCAGTTCTCAGTCATTGCAAATAGGTGTGCCTTCATTATAAAGTTAACAATGCCTTCCTGGTACATAGATAATATTTTGTTAAACCATACCCTATTTTCATTGCAGTTGTAACCATAAGAGAGTTACTTGAGATATGTTCCCCTTGTGGCCTTTCCACACTTTAGTCTTCTCATTCCACAATTGTTGAGATTGCCAAGTGTCGTGAAGCAGCGGTGATAGGAAATGTCTGCATAGGTGATCTTGGTGGGCGGGTTACCCTAAAAACCATCAAGATTCTATCAGTATCTTGATGGGTTGTAGGGTAAATCAGTGAGAAGGGGCACTCAAAGGTTTGGCGCACTCATAGATTGGTTTAAGTTCAGAAGAAATGGCAAGAAGGTGAGCGAGGAAGCCTTCTAAACGGGCATTGGTATGGAGAAAGCTGGATGAGAAACATGTAAAGTTATTGATGTTTGAACCTTGATAGAGAAGAATGTTGTGAAGTTATGTGCAGTGAGGGATGAGTCTGAGGATGTATTCTTTACTGGAGAGATTTTCTAGGGTTTCTGGGCTCCTGGGCCTCAGCCGTCTGACGGCAGAGGTATTTGCCTCTTTTTAGAGTGTGTCCTGCGATGGCTCTGGAAACGGAGCCAACTACAACCCATTCCGCTCTTGACTCTTAGAGTAGTGATAGCAGTCTTCTCAAGGAAATAGTGTGGGCTGCTCGAGCACAGAGCTCAACTGTCGATCAACAATTTAATTAAGTGGATGTCCTGGCCAGTGCGTGTCCTATAAGAAAAGAACATACTGTATTGCACACTAGTGCTAAACGGTACAAACTAGTAGCAGTAAAACATAAGCCCAGGCCTAGGCCCAGCTTCGTCCTCCAATTACCTGGGACTGGTCCTCTCACCAGTCTAGGCCCTTTCATACTTTTTACACACTTGTGCTATTGTTTTTCTGTGCTCTATCTATGCGTGTTTCGGCACGTGCTCTATTTTTCTTTGTTTTTTCCCACTTGTCTGTCTCATGTTCCTTTATCCTATCTGCCTCAGTCTCCTCTTGTGCTGCTTCACTCCTCCTCTCTTGCCCTGCTGCCCACCCTCCTGCCCCCTTACATCATCCTTACCTGCTCTCCTGTGTCGTTTTGCCTTGCTGCCTTGCTTCTTCCTGCCCACTGCCCCCTGCTCTCCTCCAACCTCTAACCTCTCAGGAGCTACTTAATAGTGGCTGTGGCACGTCCGCACCAATGGGAAGCCCATCCGTGCCTGAACTTTGCCCAGTGCAACAACCCCATGCGCGTTCAGCAACCTCATCTCAGACTTCATCGCATCCCTCACCATCAACTCCCAGGACTTCATACTACTTGCCAACTTTTAATTTTCACTTGGACGACTCCATTGATTCCCTCCTCTACTGACGTCAGACTTTTGGAGCTCATAATCGACGAACCCCCCCCCCCCCCCAATATATCACTCGTAGGACACACCATAGATCCTGCCTTCGCGTCCGGCATCAACAAATAGAAAGCACTTCACTTGGACTAATAACTCCATCATACACTTACAGATCTCCACATCACATGCCAAAGCAGCCAAAACTAGAACAAAATAACAGAAGCTGACCAGCATAATACTCTTGAAACGGACCAATCCAACACCACCAACAACTTTGACAACGAAAACACCTACTACTACCAGTGGATCAAGACCGGGGCAGACCCACCCGTACACATCAAAATTCATAAACATTACAAAACCAACAGACAGGCCACTGGATACACATTGATAAGCTCCGGGACTCCAAAAGATACTGCAAGCAGCTGGAAAGAAAATGGCGATCCAACCATGAAGCCGATGCCGTATTTGTCTACAAGGCGGCACTTGGGCACTACCACTTTCTCTAGAGAGATACCATGAGAAGAGCTCATACTGAATGGATTGAAGGTAGCTCCACCAACTGCAAAGAGATATTCTCGATCATCAAGGAGTTCACCACCCCAGAGGCCACAGTCAGCTCCATCACTTCTTCTTAGGAATTTGCAACAGCCTTTCCAATTTCTTTCATAGCAGAATCGAAAATATCTACAGTGACTTTGAACAACAACCTAACCCTAGGGACATCATCGACACCTTACCCATTACCAGCCAAAACACTCACCTAACAAACTGGAAACACTGAGGAAGATATCACTGCAATAATGAAAACTGTCCACTACGGGTCCCCAAAAGACCCTTGCTCCCATCACATCTACAACATGGAAGACTACTGATCGGCCAACTCCTTACCCACATCATCAGCTTCTCGATCACATCATTCACCTTCCCTGAAGACGGGAAACAAGCAGCAGTCACGTCTTTTGGCAAAATACCTTCAGCCGACCCCTATTGAGATGAACAACTTCTCTTATCTTCCTGCTCTGGTACCCAGCCAAAGTGATAGGACAATCCACTAAGAACTCACAAGCCACCTTGAACTGTACTACCTACTCGACCACACCCAGTCCGGTTTTTGAAGCAACCATAGCATAGAGACAGCACTCCTCATTGCCACAGATAAGATCCGCACCATACTCGACTGTTGAGAAACAGCTGACCTTATATCGCCTGACCTCAGCTGCGTTCAATACAGTATAGCACTCCAGCTTAATCAGAAGAGTAAATGGCAAAGGCATGCAAGGTCCTTCCCTCAACTGGATGTGCTCCTTCCTCACACGAACGACAGACTCCTACCATACACATCAAGACTCAAGAACTTGATCTGCGGAGTCCTCCAGGGTTCATAACTCAGCCCAACTCTGTTCAACACTTGCATGACCCCAATCACCAACGCCATCGGAGCGCACAGCAGTCCCATCATTTCTTAGGCTAATGGCACCCAACTCATTTTATGAATGTCAGACAAGACCACTGCCAGCAGAACAAACTCCACCAAATGCATTTTACATGTAGCACAGTGGATAAAAAACAACTGCCTAAAACTTAACTCCAACAAGACGGTAGGATTGATCTTAGGACAGGAACTCCCCCTGGCACCCCACCTGGTGAAATTTAGAGCTTTGTCATACACCTAAACCAACCAACCATGCAAGAATCATCTTTGATAAAAAAAACATTTCAGCACAGGAACACTCAGTAAGCTCTTCCTGCTTCCATATACTCAACATGCTTTGAAAAATCTTCAGATTGATTGTCAGGTACTTCAGGTGTACGGTCACTCAAGCCTTCATCACAAGCTGACTAGACTATGGCAATGCAATTTATGCCAGAATCTCTAACCTCTGACTTCTTACTATCCATAAATTGCAGCAATACTCCTTCTAGACATCCCATGTCTCACTCGCATCACTCCACACGTCAGACCGCTCCAGTAGCTGTCTATACACAAATGTGTCAATTCAAACTCCTCTCTCATGTATACAGGGCATTGAACAACATAGGACCAGCATATCTTAATAACCGCCTTCACTTCCACCAACCCACCAGACACCTGCGCTCTGCCTCACTTGTGCAGATCCTCTAAAGCAGATTGGGAGGTCTAGCATTCTCACACATCACACCGAAAGCCTGCAATGACCTCCTTGCTTCTTGAACTCCCTGGGAAGCTGAAGACCTGGTTCATCAACTAACTACCCATAGCCAACCCACTCACCAGTGTTGCAGACCCACACCTAAACACCTTCTTCAGAGCCTGGACACCCTACCGGGTGATAACCCACACTTTATAGTTCCAGCTAACGTAATATAAGATTTATGATACTTGAGCTTTTTGGGCAAGTGTAGATTAGATTAAATGCCCTCCAAAAACTATATTTGCATTAAGTTTCTCAGCTATTACCTTCTCTAGGGCGAGTCTTAGTTTGTTCAGTACTGGCCCGCCCTGCCCGTTGCCTCGGGCATACCGTGTACTTGGTTGAGTGTCGTGCACTGCAAGGTATTCGTCAGTCTCTTCCAATTTTGTTGTGGACAGTGCTCGGGAAACACTTACCCTTACTTCTCAGGAACAGGGATCAGCCATTTAGATTCTGTGTGACCCTGACTCGGTCGATGGGGAGTGCCATTGACCTCTGCGTGTTCGTAATGTTCCCACACGTTACGAAGGGTAGGCTGGTCCTGGCACAGAGCCCCTGACAGGGCCTTGCAACACTTGGGCGTTACTACCCCACATGGACTGATCACAAATTCGCAGTATTAACCCCACAAAAGCAGAACAGAACTTTTACAGTTGTAGCTCCACATGGACTGAGTACTGGGCTGACACTTTTAAACAGGTCTGATATAAATTCATCTGCTGCAGCCCTAAACAGAGCGATCTCCAGGTAGATGCATCCCCACCTTAGCCTGGAGCATCTTCAGCAGCTTCACAGGACTGTCTTTGAGCAATGGTAGAGTTGTGAGTTCCTGTCTGGCATCGCTGATAGAATCATGGCGGCCCTTGGCCTGGGTCCTTCCAGATCGCTCTCCAGCAATCTGCTCTTATGAGTGCCCCACAACCACCAGGGCTGCACTATTTCTTCCAGTACAGTCTCTCTTCCTTCAAAGTAGGCTGGTTCCTACGGTTTTTCAGTAGGCCGGCATCTAGGCTATACTGGACAGGCACATATCTTCTCCAGCAAGAGATCCAGGCTTCAGGTGATGTCTCCCTCACCTCTAGGAGACTGGCTGTCAGACACTAGCCCTGATTGCACAGAAACTCTTCTCGTACCTGGTAGAGAACTTCAATTTCAGGCCCTAGAGAACTAAGATTTGGAACAACTAGTGGGGTCCCACTTCTTTGCACAACTAGCACATAGGGTCCACTGTAAGAAACTAGATCTATTTTGGGTAGTTATCATTACAAGTTGTCCTTTCCAGACACTTCTTTAGACACACCACACGGTAGTCCATAGGCTGGAGCTCCCACAACAGAGGCAAAAAGATCTGTGAGGTTTCTCCACCTGGCTGTCATCAGCCAAACTGAAAGAGTAATCGCAAAAGACAAAACTTCATGACTCGCCTTAAGGCTTCCACCTCTTTCACAACGGAATTGGGCATCTCACACCTTGCCTCCACCAAATTGCTGCACTTAGGAAAACTAATTAGCAGTTCTTTGCTAACCGAAAGACCTCAAAGAATAACTTAAGGAGCCCTGTCTAGTTTCCCTACTCATCGGTGTCTAGTTCTCTCTCCAGCTTGGGAAGTGTGAGCATACACTTTCAATATCTGAGAGCACAACGCTAACCTCTGTCTTGTGCAAGACTAGGCTAGAGGTATCCAAAATGGATCATACTGTACTCTATTACTCTGGTCCACTCTCACACGCTGAGCAGGCTACACACATCAGCATGCTTAACTCACACTGGGGAAGTTAGTGCAAAGGACTCAATAAGCACATCAATGCTGAACTTACATTAGCCTCCAATTCCAGTGACTATGATAAAAAGGTCTGGCCACACTAATAATTTTTAAACCTAGATATGCTGCCGCCACCATTCTATGTACTAAACCCATTGACTGGGACAAAAGTCCACTGGTATCGACTGAACGCACTCTTGCTGCCCCTCTCCAGGTCACAGGACATGCCCAGGATCTACTTGCCTAGGCCTCTACACATATGCTAGATTAGTGTGATGCCAGGGTAAACAAATAAAGTCAAGATATTGGATGCATGCGGTCGGGCATTCTGTGCAAGAACCATGGAGGGGACATTTGTTTCTCAACAAAGGGGTCATCCGTCCAGTGTAGAGAAAAATACCAGCCTTTTACCCAGTCCTGCATCTCTAGCAGTTCCCAGCAATGGGTAATCTAGAATGTTTCTCTTTTTTTTAAAGATTTTTTTTATCATCATGTCTGAGCTGCAGATGTATTGTGACAGCAATCGCTGTGTGGTCTTTTAAGATACTGCATTTTTTTGGGATTGTGGCATGGAAGAAATCTTTCTGGTAGTACAAAATTAGGCCTTGTCAAGATCTGACGACAGTGGGTAAAAATTAAATGTTTCGTTTTAGTCAACAAGTCGGTGTTGATGAGCTTACCACCTGTAGACATTTAAGGACATCGATGACATGTCTGACATCCTGGAGCTGAAGCCTAATAAAGGTGATGGAAAGAATGCTTTAATTTTTCTGAACCACTAGTGATTTCTTGTGCTGCATTCCAGTCTATAATTTTAACTCCACTTTAGACGAAGACCAGCATTGCTTGTTTATAATCATTTCAGCCCAAACAGCCAGGTCAGTTCCTTTCAAGTTTGGGACACATACAGCCACAGCCTTGTTTCAATCTACTTGACCTATTCAGTGAGGACAGGACCATAACTGCATATTTCGTGCACTTGGGGTATCTACTGCAACAGACCTGAAGGTGATGGAAAATATGCTTAAATTAATCTCAAGCACTGGAAATCGCACAGGGCAGCTTTCCAGTCCATTTTTGTTTACCCACTAGACAACTCTATAGACCGAGGCAAGACTTGCCGTAGGCAAATAAGTCTTGCTTCTTCTCCAGTAGAACAGTAATCCAGTAGTCACTTGTAGCGGACATTAATTCAGACAATTCCCCATCACAGTTTGGCTTTCCCGCTAAAGCATATAACCATCTTGAACTGGCTCTGCTGTTGCACAACCACCCTTACGATTTACAGGGTGTCTACCAGTGTGAATGGACTCAGCTGCTGCTACAGTCCAATCTCTACAATAAGCCTGGGATTTGAACACGTCAAGTTCTGCAAAAGTATCAAGGAAGAAATTCCTTTGCAGAGATCCTTTGACTGCCATGTGCTATCCACCTACTTGATTTGCATCATGCATCAAACTATAACACACTTACAGCATTGCTTTGTCCTTCCCTTCTCACTAATCCACGTGTTTGCTCAGAATTGCTACAGTTTTAGCACATTTGTATGTGGAACTGTTTGCTGCATTAAACCTGGCTGTTGATTTCACTTTTGCCATTAGAGATCTCATGCTGGCTCCTATAGAAGAAATGTTAAATGCTGAATGCTCATTTAAGAAATAGTAAGATCTTAAGAAGTTTCCTGAATGCTGTTTTCCCTCATCTATTGAAAGGTAAATACGCTATTGGCAGTGTTTTGCAGCTATTCTGTACAGAAGTGCAAATGCTTTGCAGTGTAGGTGAAACTAATTTAAGAAAGCGCCTTAACACACGCCAGGGCAAATTCTAATTTTTTTTAATTAGAATTTTTTGGGGGCGTTATCGCTAGATGCATCATGGCCCTTTTTAGGTCTAGCCTAGGCAGCGCACGCGCTGTCTTCCACATGTTGTATTCAGTCTATGGGTCTTAAACATGCCCATCGCTTTCCATTGGTTCTTTCGTCTGCCTTTACAAATTCCTTTGTTTTCGTTGGCCAATAGCATATGTTTGACCCGCTTTTTGCTGTTTTGTTCCGTCATGAAGACTGCTCCTGCTACATGAATCCTTTTACTATGGGCCATATGTTTTGCTTCAGTGCGCTACTTTGCCTTTCTGCTCTCTACTCGTTACTGCTCCCAGTTCACGTAATCTCTTGTGCTGTTCCTATAACACCAATTCCCCCCCCCCCCCCATCGTATTTAGTTTTTATTCTGAATAGCTGCTCTTCGCTCCGTCTCCTGGGCTGCAGCAGCCTCCCCTCCCTATGCCATTCTCCTATATCCGTTGGCGCTTTCATTACGATGTGACGGGTAAGCAGGAATCAGTTTTTATCAACTCCATTCCCGTTATAGGTGGGCCCTCTCTCACCCTCTCACTCACTCACTCTCACTCTTTTTTTATTAATGTTTTTAATATGCATGCCCCAGCTTGTTACTTTTTGCTTAAGAACAGCGCGGCACCCGTCTCTTTTGGTGGCCACTCTTCATCTTAAATCATGGTTGCAGTGTGTCTTTCAGCAGCCATTTTGCATTGGGAAACTTTGCGGTAAATAAACTCAGAACTGTAAGGCAATATCAACGAGCTTGTATGTAAATCAACATTACAAAGCAAATGATTCGTATTTCGATTCATTGTACTTAATATCCACATTAGAACTTTCCATTTTACACATGCACATATAACGTGTCTATTAAGCACATGCTCATTTGCTTCCGATCTTCAGCCTGCTTCAAGGGATTTTATGTTCTGTGCTCATGTTTGTGTAGGATAATAGTGGTGAGCCGAGTTGCTTTGGTCACACCCTGTTAGTGATGGGACAGATGCAGGCGTGACTGCGATGGTAGCAATGCAAGGGTCTGTCGGTTACGGCTGTCAGAGGACTGATTGGCAACTCAGCTTTTGCTACCAGAAAAAGGAATGGAACAGGAAATTCTACTGAAATCGGTGCACAGCGGCCTGACCTCCTAAATTGTAATACAGGGGGCTGACCTCCCTAGTCAGGTGATGAGGAAACCCCTTCCTTCCCCCTGCCGTCACACGAGCTGGGACCTTCCTAGCTCTCACTGCTATTGTGCTTTGCACACTGTGTAAAAGTGAACTTTGGTGTAGTATTGTAAAAAGGTGGGAAGCAACCAATAAACAAAGATCCTTAAGTATTGCCCGGCGGTGTCACCTCTTTAACCCACAAAATATTAATCAATGAAGAGGCAGGCGCTGGAGACTAGAAGGCAGGAAACAAGGGTTTATTCTCTCCGGAGGAGAACACATCAATTCGGACAGCAAGTATCGTCACGAGGTGCTCTCTCCGCATCTCTGAGGCTTGGCCTCTTATACACAAGTTTATGATCTTTATTGCATGTAACACATTCTTGCAATGCTTTGAAGTATGAAAGGACATCCTCGGAATCTCCCCTTCAGGCCCGTTCCCACACACATTTACAGTTGAAGTCCCCACCCCGGTCACAACAGGTGATGATTATCGCGCAGCTGGACATTCCGCCGATTCACGGAATGTGTGGGGTTGATCGGATCTCATAGGGTGGGGGCTTTGATCAATTCGAGGGTCCTTTAATGGGGGAAGCTTCCTACTGTACGGGGGGGGGGCAATAAACAGTATCCGCAAGGCCAGGTGGCGGCCTGGGAACGAGGAAGACAAACGGGCACACAGGAAAAGGGGGTTTGTATCAAAGGACCTGGGACCATGAAAGGAATGAAGGGAGGTGTCGCGCTGGGAACGGGATGGGATTCCGAGGCAGAGCTGCGCTGAAGAGGGGTTTATGACCCAAGGCATGTGAGAGCGGGGGGTTGTCAGCGTGCGGGGGATGCCTGCGAGGTTAGGAGAGAGAGAGAGAGACGCGCTGGCTATCAGCGAGGGGCAGGGAGGCCATGGTGCTCAAAATGGCTGCCGCTTACGTGCACGAATGGGTTCAAAAAGAGCAAGATGGCGCCGATAATGTTGACGTTTGCAGCCTAACTTTTAACAGTATTAGCTGCAAAACACTGTCTGCATCTCTCCCTGCAGCCTGCATGTTCAGACAGCATGTGGCCGCCCACCTCAATAATTTACTTTTATGCCTCCTGATTAATTAAGTAAATACTAATAGTTTTGTATCCCCAGCTCCATTACAGAAAATTACAACAAACATCTGGCTACAATGTGAATGCAGCCCATTTTAAAGAGTGAGTCCCGGGTGGTTGATTTTGTGACACTAAGTTTATTATAATTATATCATAAAATACTTCAGGTTTGGTGGGACCTGCTGACTCACTCCATTGCTGTCTCTGAAGACAAGCGACCGGACGCCCTGTGCATAGGAACAGCTGCCTCTATTTGCTTTCACTACACCCTGTCGCCTGCTAACTCTCTCTCTCGTTGTCCCCCGCCCCCACATCCCCCTCTGCCCTTTTGTCATTATCACATCACTTCAACTCAGCTCTTGGAGCCTATACTTTCCAAAAGGATAGTGGAGTGCTTACATAGACATTAAAGGCATATATTTAAAGTTTAATATCTACAAAGTTGCTAACACTACAGTATGCATACAATATTCAGATAAGTGCTCTGCTGTGAGTGCTCTTCCTATTGTCTCATTCAGTGGTGGAGGGGCACTTTATATGTGCGCAAATTTCATCTTTCCTCTTTCCTTTAATGCATTTGTCGTACCAGCCCTGCTTTCCACAGTTTCCTATCCATCCCCTTTCATTCCTATCTCCTTAGATAGGTCAAATGATCACTCTACTGCAAACAAAAAAATAAACTAAAAAACAATGTAATTTGCTACGCCAATAGCTCTAACTTTCACTAATGCATGTCCGATTTTATTACAAATGCTTGTTATTACTGTAGACATGTTGCATAGCAGCCACATTACTTTACAGCTTGGCTTCAGATACTTGCCAAAGTTGACAATTCCCATGCTGTACAGCAGAAACAGAAGGCAATTGCAAAGCCACTATTCTTAAAGGTGAAACCTATTGGCTATGTCATTGTTTGCTAGGTATCGACACATCACCCTTTAAGTTCTTAGCAGACCAGTTAATCCACACCCTGCATAGAAAAGAAAAAAAACTGAAATTTGGCCATGAAACCTTATTAAATAAAGAAAGCAATTGCACCCATGTCTTAGAAAATATACATTTGGAAGCAGATACCATCTGTTGTCAAAATAAACATCCATTTCAAAGAAGAAAAGGGTTTTGTGAAGTGTGCATATGTGTTTCATAGTAAAAGATAGCTACAAATGGCAAGAGGTTCAAAAAGGACTAGAAGGAAGAAGAAAAAATAAATGTAAAACTTCAAACACAACATGGAAGAGGAAGGACAGCACTCCGACTTAAGCAGTTGGTACTTGGTCCATGCTTCACCCGAAGGAACCATGGGCTGGCCAATTTAAAGGCAGCAAATAAGTGTGACAAAGTCAATAAATGTTAAGCACCAGGTGGAATGGAATCCCCTTGTTGTATACAATATCTCTCAAGCAAGAGCATGTGTGCTGTCACAGGTGAGACCTAAGAAAGGACAGTGCATTCACAATCTAATGGTGGAATGCTATTGTATGGAAGGATCTGCAACCTAAATTTTTCTTATGGATTTGGGGGACTTTAATAGTAAAAACATCCTGATTATCCCTGGGGTGTTGTAGGAAGACGTATCATCATCTTAGGAAATGGAAAAGAGACCAATGAATTTATAGGAGACTCCAGTCTGGGAACTCAAGGGCTAAGCATCTGTATAAATTGGTGGGAGATAGCCCTGAAAGGCTTGTGAACCATGTACATGCTTTTTCCTCCATCCCTGCAGAGCAGTAGGCAAACTCTTGTTTTCTGGTAGAGAAAGTAAGGGTTAAGGTTACAAAAGTTTTGCTTTATTAAACACTAGCAGCCCGTCCCGACGTTGTCCGGGTATGAATTGCTGCCGGCCAGTAGTATATTGTTTTGTAGGATTTCGTTTTGATAGCATTTCTTATCTGTGACAGGCCTGTGAAACGCTCCGATTCACAGTGCACTGCTGATGCACTTAAGAGTGCGCGTTCAGTAGTGTGTGAACTCGAGTTTCCCTACTTTATTTTTCCTTGCAATATTGTATAGCGCGAACTCGACAACATATCTGAGCACAACGAATAGTTTCTTACCTGTCGGTGTAGTTTTGCAGCTTGAAGATCTTTCTGGATTCACTATGCTGTGCATATTCCGCTATCTGGTGGTTGGGTCCGGAATCGTATCTTTTTTTCTCTCTTTTTTTTTTTTCGTAGCCCAGCTGGGCGTCGACGTCCCACCATTTGGTGTACCTTCGGTGACGTCGGCATGCTTCTGGCGGAAGCTCCCACCCTTGGGCGCCATCTTCGGATTCTTTTTTTCTCTTTTTTGTCCTTGTAGTGAATCCATGGCTATATTTGTTAAACCTTTCTTCAACATAATTCTTTTCAACGTAATTCTTTTCATGTATCTAGTAAGCTTCAACCTGCTTTCTATTCCATGTGTTTCCACCTTCTTCTCCAGCCTCATCTTTCTGGCGGAGGCGGGTGGGTTCGCTAGTGAATCCAGAAAGATCTTCAAGCTGCAAAACTACACCGACAGGTAAGAAACTATTCATTTTGCAGCGTAAATCTTTCTGGATTCACTATGCTGTGCATATATTTTGTAGCAGTTTCGTTACTTTTGTGGTGGCTGGGTGGAAGATGAGCGTTGGTTGTTGAATATATGTTGAAGCACTCTTTGTCCTACTTGTGCTTCCTTGTTCATCTGTACATCCACGCAATAGTGCTTAGTGAACGTGTGCACTGAAGCCCATGTTGCCGCCAGACATATGTCCTGAATTGGTGTGTTGGCCAGAAAGGCAATTGTTGCTCCTTTCTTTCTGGTTGAGTGGGCCTGTGCCCCTCCTTTTAGCTCCTGGCCCTCTTGCTTGTGGCAGAATTGTATCGTTTGTGCGATCCATCGAGCTATGGTGTTCTTAGTCACTGGTCTACCCAGGTAACTGTTTGCGAAGGTTACGAAGAACTGTTTTGTCTTCCTGTGTTCCTTCGTCCTTTCAATGTAGTGCATCACTGCCCTTCTTGCGTCTAGAGTGTGTAGCGCCCTCTCAGCGCTTGTCGTGGGGTTCTGGAAGAAGCTAGGAATTTGAATACTCTGATTCATGTGGAACCTTGACACCACCTTTGGCATGAAGTGCGGGTCTGTTCTCATCACGACCCTGTCACTGTGTATCTGGATGTAGGGTTCCTGCAGTGTTAGTGCCTGTAGTTCGCTCACCCTGCGTAGCGAGGTGATTGCTACCAGAAAGGCCGCTTTCATTGTCCGCATTTGCAATGATGCCTTGTGGATGGGTTCTAAAGGTGCTTTCATGAGCTCTGTCAGTACCACATTCAGGTTCCATGCCGGCAGCGGCATCCTTTTTGGTGGCGCTATTCTTTTAGCCCCTTCTAGGAATCTTTTTACTACTTGAGATGTAAAGAAGCTTCTCCCTGTTTCACCTCTTGTGTATGCGACAATCGCTGCCAGGTGTACCCTCAGCGAGGATGAGCTTAGCTTAGCTTTTATTAGGTGCGTGAGGTATCTTGGCACCGTTGATTCCTTGGTCAGCTTTCTATGGAGTTTTTTCTTGCAGCACCATTGAGTGAATCTTTTCCATTTTTCCCCATAGCACTTAAGTGTGCTGGGCCTTCTTGCCTCCCGCAGCACCCGCAGGGTGCTCTTTGGTAGTTTTAGATGTGCGAACTCCAAGTCCTCAGGAGCCAAGCTGAGAGGCTGAGGTTCTCCGGCTCTGGGTGTAGAACTTCTCCATTTTCCACGGAGAGAAGGTCTCTTCTTTTTGAGAACTTGTGGGGTGGGCCCTGCGCCATCTCCATTATCTGTGAGTACCAGGTCTGGCTGGCCCATTGTGGTGCCACCAGGATGAGCGTCATGTTGCTCGTCATGCATTTGTTGAAAACCCTGGGGATCAGTGGTATCGGGGGAAAAGCATAGGCAAATGTTTTTTGTCCAGCTTCCCCTGGGATAGTGCCTCTGGTTGTCTGGATGCAAAGTACTGGCATTTTGCATTCTGGCGTGTTGCAAACAGGTCTATTGTTGCAGTGCCCCACCTCCTGAATAGTCTTTCTGGTTCCTGTTTGTTGAGTTCCCACTCGTGGGATGCTGAAGTCTGCCTGCTGTGCCAATCCGCTTCTACATTATCCTTCCCTGGCAGGTGTATGGCTAGCAGGTCTATTTTGAGTGGTATTGCCCATCTCCAGATTTCCTGTGCCAAGCTTGACAGAGGGAATGATTGAGTTCCCCCCTGCTTGTTGATGTAAAACATCGTTGTGGTGTTGTCTGTTTGTATCAGCACCTTTTGGTTGTACAGTTGTTTCTGAAAGGCCTTGAGGGCAAGCAACACTGTTTTCAGCTCTAGGTAATTGATGTGTCTGACCGCATCCGCTGGGCTCCACAGACCCCTCACTCTGAGCCTGTTCATGTGAGCGCCCCATCCCTTCTGGGATGAGTCTGTGGTGATGGTCACTGTTGGGTCCGGTGGTGCTAGAGGCTTCCCTATTGTTATCCTCTCTTTGGTCCACCACTTCATTTCTTCCTGCACCTTGTGCGTTACAACCGCTAGATCCTCCCAACTTCCTGTAGCTTGTGACCATTGCTGTTGCAGCCACTCTTGGAGTGGTCTCATTTGTAGGCGTACATTGCGGACCAGGTGTATGCATGACGCCATAATTCCCAAGATCTTGCTCACTGTCCTCACTGTCAGAGCTCGCCCCTTCTGGTAGTGACGTTTCTCCCTCAGTAGGCTGAGTGTCCTCTTTTTGCTGGGTAACAAACTGCATTGGACGGTGTTGATTTGAGCTCTGGTTCCATCGAGCATTTTCCGCAATGTATGGAGAATCCCAGGCTTGTTAGCGTTCTTGTGACTTGTGACTTGCTCTGCATGAACCATTGAATGTCCTGTAAGAGCTTGCCTTTGAGCCAGTCGTCGAGGTAGGGGTACACGTGTATCCCCTCTCTTCGAGGCATTTGGTGAATACCCTTGGTGCGGACTTTAGACCGAATGCCAGGGTTGTGAATTGGTAGTGGTCCTTGTTTACTGTGAATCTTAGCATGTGCTTGTGCTGCCTGTTCATGGGGATGTGCAGGTATGTATCTTTGAGGTCTACGGTGGACAAGAAGTCCCCAGCCTTTATCTGTGGGATGACCTCTTGTAGGGACGTCATCTTGAATTTGAGTCTTTACATACTTGTTTAGTAACCGTAGATCCAGGATTGGTCTTAGGCTTTCGTCCACTTTTGGCACCAGGAAGTAGTTTGAGTACACTCCCCTGTTCTGTTCTTTGAATGGGACCGGTTCGATGGCCTCTTTGAGGAGGAGTTCTTGAGCTTCCTCTTGGAGCAATTGCAGCTCTCTTCCAGAGTGTTCTCTTTTCTTTGGCTTTCTGTTTGGGGTTTTTTCCAACACTATGCAGTATCCGAACTGTATGATGTTGAGTATCCACTTGTCTGTGGTTATTTTCCTCCACTCTTGGAGGAAAAATCTCAGCCTGCCTCCTACTGGTGTTACATGTTCTTTTGTGACTTGTCCGTGTAGACCTCTCCTCTTTGCTTTTCCGTGCTCTTCCCTCGGAGGGTTTGAGTGGGTGAGCACCTTTTTCCTGTGTGAAGTCACTTAGAGGTGGGTTTTTCACCGCCTCTCCTTCTCTGGCCTCGTCCGTTTCCTCTCCCGCGAAAGGACTGGCCCCCGTTCTGGTAGTTCCAGTTTTGCTCCTGCTGGCCCTGGTGGCTTTGGTTGTCACTCTGTTGACCCTGCTGGAACGCCTGGTGTGGTTGTCCTTGCCGGGTTCCTCCCCTTCCGTTTGGCCTCTGCGTAGGAGTGCCTCTTCTCATCCCCCTGAATTGCAGGGCCCCCATGGACCTTGCAGTCTCGTTGTCTTTCTTCAGTTGGGTGAGTTTCTCATCAACTGGGGCTCCGAACAGTGTTTCTCCATTGAAAGGCTTGTTCAGGATGTTGTTTTGAACCTCCGTCTTGAAGCCTGAGATCCTGAGCCAGGCTTGCCTTCTCTCTGTGATTCCTATAGCCACCAGCCTGCTGGATGTTTCTGCCCCGTCCAAGGCTGTCTTCAGGCACGAGTTTGCGAAAGAATCTGAAGATGGCGCCCAAGGGTGGGAGCTTCCGCCGGAAGCATGCCGACGTCACCGAAGGTACACCAAATGGTGGGACGACGCCGCCCACCTGGGTTACGAAAAAAAAGAGAAAAAAAGACTACGATTCCGGACCCAACCACCAGATAGCGGAATATTCACAGCATAGTGAATCCAGAAAGATTCACGCTGCAAAATTTACATTACAGAAGAACACATTAATTTGTGGTAGGCACGGGGAGACAATGCGATTTGCCTGGATTCACAGGATTTTGAGCTGATGCAGAGATTCGATCGTAGCTCCCCAGCTCTAAAGTTCGCAATTCTGGAACTTGTGGCGGGAGGTGTGCCAAAGTGTTTTGTCGGTGCTGGCCATTAATGAGCGAGACCTGTGCATTTTTCAAATCGGTGGTGAAAAAATATGAGTATGTTGCTGGAGATGTGGACCGCTGTCCCACCAATGTACTTACCTGGGGAGGGTAAACACCCATTATTCTGCAACTTTCTTTCCGCATACCAAAACTCTGCATATTTTCTTTACGAAAGTACCATGAGTCCGCAATGCCATCATAATTCATGGCATTAGATTTTATATGCTTTTACCATGCATACATTTACAACGAAATTCGTTGTAAATGGATGAATGGTAAAACCATGTTTTTTTTTAATGTTTGGATAAGGTAAGTATGGGTATAGGGGTATATGTTGTGGGGTACTGAGGTATATGTTTTGGGGTGTTTGGGTATTTCAAGTGTTCAGATATAGTTTTGGGTTATGGGGTAACGGGTAGTTTAATTGTTTAGGGATAAGTATGGGTTTTGGGGTACAGGGGTATTTTTAGGGTTCTGGGCTACGTTTGGGTTTTGGGGTATAGGGCTATTTTTAGGGTTCAGTGGTATGTTTGGGTTTTGGGGTACAGGGGTATTTTTAGGGTTCAGGGCTAGGTTTGGGTTTTGGGGTACAGGGGTATTTTAGGGTTCAGGGGTAAGTTTGGGTTTTGGGGTACAGGGTTATTTTATGGTTCAGGGCTAGGTTTAGGTTTTGGGGTACAGGGGTATTTTTAGGGTTCATGGGTAGGTTTGGGGTTTGGGGTACAGGGGTATTTTAAGGCTTATGGGGTAGGCTTGGGTTTTGGGGTTCAGGGGTATTTTAGGGTTCAGGGGTAGGTTTGGGTTTTGGGGTACAGGGGTATTTTTAGTGTACAGGGGTATTTTTAGGGTTCAGGGGTAGGTTTGGGTTTTGAGGTACAGGGGTATTTATAGGATTCAGGGCTAGGTTTGGATTTTGGGGTACAGGGGTATTTTTAGGGTTTAGGGATATGTTTGGGTTTTGGGGTACAGGGTATATTTATAGGGTTAAGATGGGTTAGTGTTTAAGGGTGTTGGGGTATTTTAATAGGTAAGGGTGGGTTATGATTATGGGGTGCAGGGGGATTTAAAGGGAGCAGGGTGGACACCCGGAGCTGGAATGTACAGAACCTGGGAAGAAAAAACAATTAAATATTGGGCACAACTCTAGCTTTTTTTCCCGTAATCCCGCACACGCCCACAGCCCCAGCACACGCCCACAGCCCCAGCACACGCCCACAGCCCCAACACACGCCCACAGCATACAATATGAGACATGGCATGAAGGGCGGAACGTACCACACGCCCCAGCGTTTGTCACGCCCACAGCACAACGCAGACACGCCCACAAGGGAATACTTTGCTGGCACGGTTCTTTTACCTTTTAAATGTATATGGTGGGCGTCTGCATAGCCTATGTCCTTCAGCTGCAACTGCCCTTTCCAACGCTGTATTGGGTGTTGTGATTGGTGCTGTGGTTCCTGAGATTACCCGCCTCAAAGGTTTGGGCTCTCTCTTTATTATATTAGTATAGAATTTGGTGAAGATATTGGTGTAAATTATTTGGAGGTCTTTATAGTTGGTACTCTTTTGTCTCCTTGAGGGAATAGAAAGGCAGTAGAGGGAATACAACTAATGTCTTATGTCTCATATGGCTCTTGAACGACACAAAGAATATACAGTAGATTCTATAATGGCCAGATATTTGATACTTTTTGGGGAGGAAATAATTGGCTGTTCTGTTTTAAAATGAATGAAGAAGGGTACTGCACTCAGTTTTAACTGTTTTGAAATGTTGGTTCGATATGTGTGCTGTACTAGATTAGTGCCTGCCCACTAGATAAAGGATATATGTAGCCTGGTGCAATAAGTCACCAGGGCTCTAGTACGCACTACTAAGATACAAATTCTCCTGTATTTCATTTAATTTATTTTTATCAATATTTCAAATGATAAGAACATCACATTTGCATTTTTTGTTCATTCATTTTTGCTTGCAACATCAGCAATTATTTCATCATTGTAACATTATGAATACAAACAAATTTACATTTCCCAAAGCAAAGTAGAAATAAAAACCCAATGCATTTCGGGGCTAAGGCCCCTTCGTCGGGGGTCTGTTTGAGAAGAAAAACAAACAAGGAAAATGTGTTACTTTTGGTGCTTGCGGAGGTTTTTGAATCTCTAAAGTGTATAAGCTCAATCAATTCTTACCACGAATGCAGGGAAATCATAAGATTCCTTGTTAGCTTGTTATAGTCAATTGGCAGTATTCTATCTAAAGAAAAAAAGGTGCGCAATTTAGAAAAGGAAATTTTTTTTAATTCGGAGCTAAACTATGAAGTTATTGAAGGAAGATGAGGTTACCTGAATATTTTTGCGCACTGAAATTTCTGTAACAAAAAGGGGGGGACGAGGGCTGTTAAGAATCATTTTAAAGAAAAACAAACATCAAATGTTACACGTTTTCACGCTCTGGTTATGAGCTCACCTGTGATTTTCTGAGTCGCGCATACGTGAAAAGACCTAAATTGGACAAGAGTTGCAATCGCCCAGGAGTATGATATTCTATTTTATAATATTTGCGGGTTGTCGAAAGTTAAGAAGATAACTTTTACCTGCGAGCCTTGTAAATTAAACTTCGGTCTCGCTGAGATCTCAATTCACGATACTGCAAATATAAAGAACAGGTCCGTTATGAAGATTGCCACCCAAACTAAATTCGGTTCGTTATGTATACGGCATTTCCTCGAATAAGCATACCGTTTAACTCAAAATGCTGCCGTTCGAATAAGCGTCCAGCACCTAGCCTGCCGGCTGGAAACTGAGTAACAAACAAGAGTCCTTTCTCTATTATCACTTCCATGCTACCCGATGCGTAGCAATAGACAGAGGATTCAAGACAGCCTCAGCTTAAAAATGGTCGCCATTAAGCAACGTTTACGAATCACTCGGTATCTCCCTTGCTAATGACTGTTGTCCAATCATATGGAATTGCGTGTTGTGAAATCGCATGGAGCATTCATATTTTAAAAGGAGTTTCGCTTTTAAACGAAAATTACCCTGAGCCACGGACTGTCTTTATTTATTTATTAAATTATTGCTGATTTCTCCCTGGACAATGTTTGATCATGAAGGGGGATTTTATAATGGGTTTTACATGCTAATCCAGTCGCCATTATTAAATGGTGGAAGTTAGAAAATGCGTTCTTAACGAAGTGGTTTGAGGCTTACATAAGGACTATTGTCCTTTGTTCTATTTTGTTAAGACGCCTATAAAAAGGAGTAGCGATCAAATTGCACTAAAGCAAACATAACTCCACAATATATCAAAAAATACATAAAGTGAAAAAATGAATGAACTACGTACATTCCTGCCTATTTACATTCTATACGAATGGTGTCTACAGAAAAGACTCATTTTTATGAAAAGCCCTATCCAACATGCTTGCAGCTATTAATGTGTGTGGTCGTGTGAACATGCATATCACTGTGTGTTTGAGCCCCTAGAGATTCAAGTGTTTGAAACTCAAAGAAAACATCATCTCCATTTTGTCATTTAACCCATTTGGGATCAGTGTTTGCAATTTGCGTATCCAAAAAGCTTCTCTCTGGAGAAGGATTTTCGCATTGTCCATTCCTAGTCTCTGTGGTACTAATTCAATAATTTGAAATCGTAGTTGAGCTATGGAATGACATTTTTCGGACCAGTGCTTAGCCAACGGAGAAGTATGTTTTTTGTTGCGAATCAGACTTTTATGTTCAGAGAGTCTCAGCTTTAGTTTCCTATCAGTCTTCCCGATGTATAGTAGCCCGCATGGGCATTTGATTGAGTAAACTACATGTTCAGAATTGCAGTTGGTTGTATGTCTAAGTAGTATTTTCTCACCAGTGCGTGGATGCAATAAAACATTTCCTAGTATAGCATTGTTACAATTTTTGCAATTGAAACACCGAGTTGTGCCTTTAAAGATCACTTGTTGCTGTGCAATCTCCTTTGCTGGTTTACTTAAAAGCTCTTTCAAGTTTTGGGCTCTTTTATAGGCAAATAATGGCCTATCTACAAACAATGTCCCGAAGTCCTTCTCAGCTAACAAGATCTCCCATCTTTTTAGAATTATTTTCTTTATATCCCTGGAAGCTGTCGAATATTTGGATACAAAGACCATCCTTTAGTTGACTTTCTTGGGTCTCTTTTGTAAAAGTTCTGTCCTGGGTATTGCTTTGATCTTTTCCAGATGCGCCTCCAGCAATTTTTTAGGGTAGCCTCTGTCGAGGTATCTGTTTTTGCTCCTCCAAACTTTTATCACATTGTTCTTTGTTTGAAGATATTCTTTTAATCCTCATAAACTGAGATACAGGAAGATTATTGATTAAATTTGCCGGGTGAAAACTTCCGTACATCAATGCTGTGTTTTTATCAGTTGCTTTCTTGTGTAGTTTTGTTTGGATAGAATCATTTTTAATTTCAACCAGAACATCCAAAAAGGGTAATGATGTTGTGCTTACATTGTGTCTGAACTGAATTCTTGGATTAGCTAAATTCAAGCTGTTGATATTTTGAAGTAGTTCTGAATTTAGACGATTCCATATTATGAATATGTCGTCAATGTAGCGCCTGTAATATACAGTCCCCTGTTTCCAAGTAGGATCTTCAAGTATGTAATCAAGCTCAAATTTTGCCATGAAGATGTTGACATATATACATGCCCCTGGAAATCCCATTGCGGTGCCTGTGAGTTGGGTATAGTATTCATCTTGCCAAAGAAAATAGCTGTTTTCAAGACAAAATTCCAGTAGCTGTAATAACAAATAGTTGAGTTCTTCTGGTTTATCTGTTCTAAGTAAAGCTCATTCTATAGCTTCTAGTCCTTGTTTGTGAGGAATTGACGTGTACAAGGAAGTGACGTCGATAGTACAGAGTGTCCATCCCGTGCATCCTGCCGTTGTGATGGTTGCAAGACTTCTAAGAAAGTCTGACGTATCCTCCAAATACGTTGGCCAATTTTGAATGAAGGATTGCATATGAGCATCAATGAAGATACCAAGATTCTCAAAAATTGATGAGCACCCAGACACTATAGGCCTGAATGGGGGGTTATCTATGCTTTTATGCACTTTTGGCAAAAAGTTAATTTTTGGTCTTCTTGGGTATATCTGTTTTAGATATCGCTTAGTGGTATTGTCAATCCAATTAAATTCTTCAGCTTTATTTAGAATGTTGTCCAAGTTTTGAGAAATATTTATCGTCGGATCATGTTCAAGCTTAGCATAAGTATTAATATCCTGGACATGTTCATCACCTTTTTATTTGTAAAAGTCAGAATCCATTATAACTAATCCTCCACCCTTGTCCTCTTTCTGAATCATTATGGCGTTGTTCCTTGCCAGTCTTTGGAGAGCGCTATATTCTGCTCTTGTCAAGTTGTTAAGCTTTCTCTTATACTGAATTTTATTCATGTCAGTTTTCACCAAGATCTCAAACGTATCCAAGCTCTTGTGAGATACCGGTGCCATGAAGTTGCTTTTAGGTTTGAATTGTCTCTCCGTTTCGTCCACGGTGTCAGTTGGATTTAATATTGTGAAGAAGTGTTTTAACCTCAGAACTCTCATGAATTTGAAGAATGCTACTTCCGTCTCTAGTTCATTAGTCTGGTATGTATTTACAAAAGGGGTCCCTTTGTTTAGCAAACTTTCCTCAAAATTCGAAAGAGGCTAGTGTGAAATATTAATTACGAGATTTTGGTCTGGCTCCGCAATCCCGTCTTCTTTGCTTGTTCCTTTTCTTTCTCCTTTTCTTTTTCCTTGTCCTCTTCTCGTCTTTTGTCTCCCGGTTGTGTTGTTGGAAAATTCGGTGGTAGGTCCTTCTCTAAAAAAACATTTGACGATGTACCAGGTGTAGTGTCTGTCAGATCAGGAGCTTGGGGACCTGTTTTTTGAGGCTGTTGAGATGTTATGGGCTGCCTTGCAGTACTTAGATCACTATCTGAGACTACGCTTTCCTCCGATGAAGCTGGTTGTTGTTTTTTGCTGGTAAATCTTCTTTTTGCGTAGACTTCCGCCCAAGTATATGCTTCATTCAACTTATAATCGATAGTGTCACGCTTAAATTTACGCAGTTTTGTTTCTTGTAGCTCCTTTCCATACTTGTCTAATCTTATGTCAATATCCTCCAAGATCTTAGCCCATGGTTCATCCTCCATTTTTTTCGGACAATTCTCGTATAACATTGGAAATTTCCTCGTCTAGGTCTCGTATAGTTTTTGCAAGCTCTTCAATTAACAACAAAATTAAATCCAGGGAACACTTATTCAGAATTTCAAACCATTTCTCCATGAATTGAGGGTTGTTATTTAGTCTATATAGCATCGGTCGAATAGCTAATCTGAGACCTCTCGGGATTCGTTTCACACGGTGATATTGAATTAGTGTCGTTGCATGTAACCGCTGATTTCGTTCACGTCTGGTTAAGTATTCAAGCTGTTTTAGTTGTTGAGCCACAGATCCTCCTTGGGCGTCAAAAGTTTTCGTCTCCTTGATGAGTTTGTATATTTGTTTTAGAGACATTTAATGTTTGCCTACTTAAGAGAATTTTGACTCGTTCATGCTAAGAAATCAATCTGCGGCACGCAACAATGGTAGTTATGTCAAAGGAGTGTCTGTGTTGAAGAAGGTGGACTTTGGTCAAGAAAGACCTTTATGTCATTCAGAGAGTCATGAAATCCACCTGATTCCCCCGCTAACTGTCGGTGAACAAGAGTGCATAGTGGGGTTCCTAGAAAAAATGGTTGCTATTCAAGCGTTGCCTTTTGGATGGTCATACCTGTACATCATTGGTTTAAGAATTTCATCGAAGCGTACATAATGAAGTTTGACATGTGGGAAATGTGGCCACTGCTGAGAATTTTGAATCTTTTTGGGCTTTTTTGAGATTTTAATTTTGATGCTGCTTGCAGCATAGTGGTGCTCACCAGAGGACTGTGGGCAACAGCATAATGCGACTCATCTTTTTAAAATTTGATGTCTCTGTCTCTAATAGTCCTCTTTCAACTAATCATTTCATGTATTGTACTGTATTTTGGACATGCATAGTTTTCACCATTGGCTGTCAGGGAAAATGGGTAGCTGTAATGTAAGCAGATTGCAAGGTGCACCTTGGAATCCTAAAGTCTATACCCACTTCTACCTTCACTTTGCTGGCTATGTATTGTTCTTCATGGATGTATGTAGGCCCTGAAAACCTAGCCCTTAAGCAAAAGGGTCAAATGCAACTGCTCTGTCCTAAATGAAGGATCTCTGTATCTTCTCACTATTTTATTTCTGCCTTTAGTGGCACTGGAGTGCCAAGAATTTGTAATGGAGTGGACGGAAGCGGGGTCACTTGGTGAGCAGGTGGGACACTGTAAAGACTCTGCGATGCAATAATCTAGTTTAATGGTGGAGCTGTGTGAAATAGCAAGATCCAGGTAAATCGGAGTAGAACCGGGTTGGAAGGCCGATGGATTGTTTCGTGACAGCTGAGCAGCTAAAGCAGGGTCAGAAGAGTGCACTAGACGATCCCTTGCTACCATTCACCATCTGCTATTTATTGCACTGCTGTGCTCCTGCTGTTTGAGCCTGCTACCATCAACCCTAATTAGATTTGTGGTCTTAAAGTGGTCACAAAGTGTTTGAAAATGAATTAAGTTGAACACATATTGCGCTATCTGTAACCTTGATGGAGCAAGGTGAAGAACAAAATTTTGTTCAAACTTGCGAAATTAATCCCTTGTAACTGTAACCAAATTAATAAGCTTGTGGTGAAATTATGAATCAACTTAGTTTAAAAATGCAATCATCAGTACACGCGGGGTAAAACTAATGTGCCTTATGTTGCAAACTCAAAGAAGAAAAATAATAAACTAACCTTGTCTATTGTCTTTGTCAGTATTAAATGCGGCTGTTTAACTAATGGCATGTGCTTATTATGTGTGCTTATGTTATGTCTTTTGTGACAAAAGCTCATGGATTTCGTGCAGTTTCTGAAGGAGGAAGAGTAAATATAATGCTGTCTACTTGTGCTTCTGCTAGGTAACACAATTAACAGGGTTAATTAGCAAAGGGGGAGGGTAATAGAATGGGTCTCAATTCTTCAATAATTGATGTCTTGTGTTTGTAATATGTTTAATATCATACTAAAGAAAGATAAACTGCAGTTGTATATAATAGTGTAAATATTTTGTGAATAGATTGATTAATCAAATCACCTGATTCAGTTGCTCAGAAATTGTCTCATTGGTGTTATGGGCCTGAATATGTGTTCGGTGTTTGATAGTGAGTGTTGAGGTGTTGGGTAGCGTTCATGAGCCAGTTTTTCGAGTAGAGCGCTGGATCACCTAAATGTCTTCTTGAATTAAAGTTTAAATAATGAAGTGTTTTGGATGTAGCGAAGAGAAAAGTGTGTGTTTTTTTTTTCCTTTTTAACTGAGCAGATATTTTGACTTGGGGACTGGAATCTTTCACTGTAGCCATCAACTCATCAATTGCATCTCTTGGTCTCCGATCCAGTCTTTCTCGGTTACTTGACATTATCTTAGAGAGGTTGAATAGACCTAAGCTGGATACTGTGGTGGTTTTGCTATTTACCAGTTGATCCTCTGAAACCATAAATCGTTGTGGCGAGGGAAAGGGGTGGTACTAAGCATGAAGCGGCTTGGTTTTGAAATATTTCACTTTCGGCAGTGCAGGTGTTAACATTTGACTACCCCATTCGTTATGATATCGTTGTTTGCACTTGCTGGTTCTGAGACTATTCTACTGATTAGAACCACAACACACATTTTACCTACTTTAGAGGTAGCCAAAATAAGTTTGTGGTTACAGCTGTCTGTGCAAGCTTGACCTCAGTTTCTTCTCCCTTGTTTTGTAGCACAACAGATACTTTGTGATATTATTTACCTACAGGTTTTGAATTGGCCCACATGGGGGAAAGAATGGTACAGATGACACAGTGCCAAGTTTTTACCAGTCAATTTATTTAAGTATTTCACGTGGATACCCTGAAAATGTCTAGTGAGTCCTCTACTTTCCACCCCCAATGGGACCTAGAGGCAAGCCTGATGTAAAATGCTAGGTCGCACCTACAAGAGGGTGCATCATGGCACATGGAGAAGCAACCTGTAACCTCCTAGCCTGTTTAAACAGTAATACATTTGTTGTATACGACAAGGAATGAGGGCAAACAAACTGACTCCAAACCTACAAAAAAACAATATTTCTGACTTACATGTTCGAGACTCTGTAACCAAGTGCATGGAATAGGGCTAAATGATGGCCAGTTCCTTGGCACCGCCAGTGGGAGCCCAAGCTTGCACTAAGAGGTGGGAAATGTTTTGCTCTGCGTGTTATATTTATGGTAATTGTCGAATGGTGGCCTAGTTTTAAGAGACCACATAAGTCTGCATATAAAATTGGAACACAAGTGATAGATACTTTAAAGTGCAAATTAAGGTGTTATTTAAAGACACTTTGCAACTTGCAGACCCCTGGAATTATTGTGGATACTGCTGTGCTTACTTTAGACAACTGGCTGAATGTTATGTAGATGTGGATTATGTGACTCCTGAGTCTCTGTTCTAGCAAGGGTTTGACTCTGTCTTGCAGTTTCGATCAGAGAGAGGTTCTCAGTGAATTTTGTTTTTGTTCTTTAAGTGCTCTGTACATGAGAGCGCACTCCTACGGGGGGCACTACCTTTAAGGGAATCAGCTGCAGTGTGATTCGAAGTAGATGATATGTATTTTTCCCCTTTATAAGTTGCACTGCTAAAGGTAGTACTCGTGTGAGTGGGATGGGAGATGACACCGGTAAGCTTGTCAATAGAACATTGCCACTTTCCAGCTAAGAGAGAATGAGAGCTGGTACAGCCGACTGGCAACTAGTTGCTGTGCTGTAGTTTGTTGAGCAAGAGGAGTTGGAACTAGACCGCTTGTAAGGGTTTTGTGGCGGTATGGACTTTGAATGAGAGACCAGTGCATTCCTACTGGCTTGACACTAGAATGAAACTTTTTCAATTTAAGGCTTAGTTTTTCATTTTTTGCTGTTTAACGTTCTTGGTGAGGGTATCACATTTTGTTTCACTTTGGCTTGGTTTTGGTTTTCATGTAGATGTTTGACATCCTGGCCAAAATGTAGATGAAGCAAGAGCTCATTCAATGATTATCATCTTCTCATTGTATTTTAGGGCAGTGCTATGTATCAGCAAATTGGTGGACGATGATTTCTTGATTGGCTAGTGTGGTTGCCACAAGATCCTTTTAAAGAATCCTTCTTAGGAGATTTAAAAGAGACCAAGGTATATATTGGCGACTCAAAAGGTAAGCATCTGTATACATTGGTAGCTGAGAGCCCTCAAAAGCATGTGGACCATGCACAGGCTTTTCCCTCCATCCCTGCCGAGCTGAGGGCAATCTCTTGTTTTGTGGTAGAGATGTAAATGGTAGGGTTAGAATAATTTATCTTCCTTATAAGCTTGGTGAACATATTGGTGTAATCTAATTTGGAGGCCTTGGTAGTTCTCTTTTGTGATCTTATGGGCATGAAAAGGCAGTAAAGAGAAAACCATGTCCTATGTCTTATGTGGCTGTTGTACCACACAAAGGATATACAGTAGATTCTATATTGGCAAGATTTATTTTACGTTTGGAGAGGAAATAATTGGCTACTCTGTTTTAGAGACATTTAATGTTGGCCTACTTAAAATATTTTTGACTTGTTCATGCTAAAAAATTAATCTCAGGCACGCAACAATAGTACCGTAGCTATGCCGAGGGAGTATCTGTGTAGAAATACAAATTAATTGTATATGTCTCAACCAGTTCTCCAACTTAATCCCCACCATATTTCCACCTTATCCCCCTTCCCTTATGGATCCTTCCAAATACACATAAAATGGCTTTAATCCACCCTGCTCAAATTACAGATGAGCATGGTGCCGAAACTATGATGAGAAGAAACAGTCCCAGATTGCAATGTCCTTGTTCTAAAATACCTAGTGGATTTGAGAAGTTCTAGGCATGTACATTTATGGACTCGGTTATTAGTTGATCAGAAAGGGGATTTTGGATGTTCACTGATAGTTTTTTCTAGGAGGCACGGCTCTCAAAAACTAACCACTCCTCGCCCTCTTGGGCTTAAAGGGATAGATGGCACACTTGTGTTTCAATAGTTGTTTAGCCTTTGTTCTCATTGTAAGCATAATTGTATTTGGTGAAAGCTCTTCTTAATGGCCGTTATATATTTTATTCGGACCATTTGCTGTGCTTTAAAATACACATACTGTCATCCTCTAAGCATGCCTTGAAGTATCAATAACCTCACTTGCAGAGAGACAAAAGATATGGAGTTCTAAAGAAGTGTCAGATTTGTGTAATATCCCTAGCAGCATTACTCGCCTCGGATTTTGGTACAGTTCAACTCCAGTGTATACAAAAAGTATTTGTTGTAGAAGTTTAAAGCCAAGCATTGATAAAACAAATTGGCTTTTCTTTTCTTAAACACGCTTAAGCAAAGCTAGTAGGCCTGGCTTTTTGAAATGGGAGGGATTTGGTAATAGTTGGGCAATGTTATGTATGCTGCTCTCAGCTGCCCCAGGAAGAAAAGTACCATAATAATGGAACCTCTTGGGTTACAGACAGTTGAAGCTGGGAGTGGGACCACTTTGTGGAACAGACTGCAATAGCAAAGGTAGGTTGTATCCTCATAGTGTTCCAAGAAGGAGACCGAGATTGAAGTTTGTGCTGTAAGTGCTGAACTTAAAATGCATAAACAGCCTCTTATTACATAATAGATACATTTTACAAGGGTCGGTCTTTAAAGTGTACTTGCAGAAATATTGTGTTCATGCACTGCTTTTTGTGAATAGAAACTGGACGCCCAGCAACATGCAATCAAGACAGTAAAGTAAAAGAAGCAAGCTTGCATGGGTGATTAGTGACTACAGTAAGCCTGCCATATTGATCAACAGAACGTACTTCCGAAACCAAAGCAAGGCATACACCAGAAATGTATCCTGCCCGTTAAAACATCAAAGAATACGACTTGATTCTGAAACATAAGCTACACGGTCTGTTGCTTCAGCAGGCTAGCAAAAGTACTACGTGAGTTTATTACCGTTTGGAACAAATAAGGTGGTCAGCCCATCCAGGTAATTTGCAAACTATGAAATACGATGGCTTGTGTGTGGTGACCCAAAGCCATGTCTCTCTGTACTACTTCATATGTACCTAAAGTATTGGTAACATGTATTGTAAGGTGGATTTGTAGAGCGCTGCTTATCACTCTTGAGGGCGTCTAACTGCTGTCACCTAGAGCTGTCTGTAGCAAGATCTAAAAACATTAGCCATACTGAAAAGTTCTAACGTTACCATTTCAGAACATTTTCAAAAGTTGCTCTGCAGTTATTTGAGTTACCTGGCTTCTGACCCGTTTCAGGAATGTTTCTACAAGCTGAGGTTGGAAAGCATTTGTTTGATAGTAATCCTGGTTTGTAAACATGCCTAGGCAAGAAGAGCAAGCTTAGTACCTGTTTGCAGGTACATACTTAAAAATGGTTCAGCCAAAAATGTAAGAGCATTTTTGGCCAAATATATATTTTTTTAGAAGACATATTTCAGGGATAATTATCTACATTGACTTGTGAAGCATCGCATGATCTGAACTTGAGTTTCACTGCCGATCATATATTTCCCAGTGCTGATTCTGCAATATATTTTTCTTTTTTGCTCCACCCTAGGTTTGGTGACACCTGCAACAGCAGTGTAGCATGACTGCATTCTTAGAATTCTGATGAAGGAATGGTGTTTTCAGCAATGTGTGTGACACTACTTAAATACTGGTTGGCTTGTCCGCTCGTAAAAGCAAGAGCGGCAATGCAGGTGCCAGACCCGTATTACGGCTGTGCTAGAAAAAAATGGCTTGCGGATAGAGACCTGTTGCTTGGAATGTATGACGTTAGCACCCACAGCACTTTATAGCCACAAAATCTCTATACCCAGAGTGTAATCGCATTGCAAGCTTTGATAAAATGTAATATGTCTGGTTTCATTGAATATGCCTAATCTCGGTGTGAAGGATCTCACCATCTTCAGTGTGATAAATGATACCTTTTAAACTGATGGCATAGAAATCGCATTGGCTCATGGCCACCTTCCATAGTCTGTTTAAGATATAAAAGTATTCTGGCTTAAAACCTCAACATCTCACACTTTCATATCCCATAAATGATTCAATTGGGAACCCTGGGCTCCATTAATGATTAATTGGGGGTCAAAATGTTAAGAACCACTGGCATGGGGGTAGCGAGTCAGCCCCTTCAGCTATTAGCTAACTTAACTGTGAGGGACAACCTTCGACCCTGTTACTGTATGACTCCGCTTCGGGAGGAGTGAGAGAGAAGTGCAGTGATCAGCATTGCTTGCATTGCTCACCTTGGTTCACTGCGTGGCCTGAGCACAGCGAAACTCAGACATTGACTTATGATTTAGCATCTGCAAAAACCTTGGTGCCGGAAATCCCAATCAATGGATATGTCCGTTCAGTGACAGAGGAGCTCAAGGCGCCACTTCACTGGATTTTGTTACTGGATAAACGGTTATAAGGAGTGAGGATACATCAAGATCCAACAAAAATTCTAACAGTGGATGTTGTATTATATGAATTTGTAGAGCTTGGCTAATCACCCGTGAGGATATTGAGATGCTGGGCAGGGCAGTCCTGAGGGGGGAGGAGGAGATCATGCCTGTTTCTTCTGGAAGAGCCATGTCTTGAGTTTCCTTCGGCAGTCCATATGGAAGGGGGAGGTTCTGAGATGTTTTGGGAGGTCGTTCCAGGTCTTGGCTGCAATGTATAACAAGGAGCTTCTGGATGCAAGGGAGGTGCCTTGGATGCTAGTCGAAGGTGTTTGGTTGGTTGGAAGAAGTTGAGGCGGTGGTTGAGGTAAGCTGGACCGGTGTTGTGGAGAGCTTTGAGGGTTTGGGTGAGTAGCTTGAACTTGCATCTTTCCTGGACTGCGAGCCAGTGGAGATTTTTTCATACTGTGTGTTGGATACTGAGATATCCAACACACTGACACCACTTTTGTTTATTGTAGGTGAATACTATACCATTTGACACTGAGGAATTGTAACACATATCCTTTTCAGTTTGATTGATTCACGATTGTGTATATGGTTTATGTATATGTAGTACGCACTTGCAGTGGCAAAATATTGTTTAGAACAGAGGCCCTGAAGAAAGCCTTGGGAGTTTGTTCCCTACTTGGCAGAAATATGTCGGCCCTTATGCAGCTATTTGGTGAGACTGCTTTTTTGCGCGGTTCTTGGTTTTAATCAGAAAGAGACCTATAGCTAATAAAGTTTTCCCACTATTTGTCCTCTATTCTACTTTTAATCTCACTTTCACTTAGTTCTATTTGCACTGCACCTGTTCCCATTTAATGGTCATACACATGGTCTACGAGTAGCTACGGGCGAAACCCTGTCCTTCATGGGGACTTGGATACTGTTTCAATGATCTAGGGACGCACCAGTCCTATCCTTGGATGACCATATGATAATATTGATCATTAACAAGACTTTGATGGGAATCCATCTCTGGACATTGGGTCTCGCCTACTTTTGCTGGTGGTTATGTGTGTTGGATTAAAAGCACTTCTGCACTTCTCTTGAGACTGTAAGTAATTTTCCTTGCACCAAATTTTTGGGCACAAGTCTCAGTGTTCCTGAGTGCACAGTTCACTCAATAGCAGACCCCTAGGTTTATCTTTGGTTTTTCACAATTTAAGACTATGTCAGTGTAGGCCAAGTGGAACATTACTGAGATGTTCAAGTCACTGAAATTGAATGATCGGAGTGCAATATTCCGAGCTTTGTACCACTTTAAACATCAAGTTTAGCGAAGCAGTGTATTGGTGTAATCAGACATCATAGTACCTGTGGCTTACATAAACCATCAGGGCAGCACAATTTTGAGATCTGTCAACGAGGTGGCAGTCTTTGGGGAGATGGCCCAATAATCATCTAAATTTGATTTCAGCAATTCCCATCAAAGGTCTGAACAATGTGAAAACTGAAGTGGAGCAGAGACTTTTTTTTCTTCCTCTCAGAACAAGATTTCTGAAGGTTTTCAGAAGATTTGATATTTATCTGGATCTCGTTGCATCTGGGACAAACTCCCTGCACCCCAGATTTTTCTCCCTTTCATGAGGTGGAAGCATGTAGAGAGGATGCACCTCTAATTAGCTAACCAAGGAAAGGGTTTGCATTCCGTCCTTTTTTGTTTGCTCCCAAAGATGCTTCCTAAATTTCATAAGGCGAAAGCAGAAGTGATAGCAGTGGTTTCCTGTCGGCCATGCAAATCATCATTTCCACTTCTCAAATCTCTGTCCATATCTCCTCCTTGGATCCTTCGTCTGAAACCATACAGTTTCTCTTCCTTTTCAGTTGTGTTTGTCATTATGGAAGTTGTAGGAAAGAAGTTTCAAATAAAGATATTTCTTTACATCTGGCTGAGAGAATTCCAGTTTCGTTAAGGCAGTCGACTTTGAACTCAACGGTAGATGCTGGTACTCTTTTTCATAAATGGTACTCGTCGCGTGCAGTGTCTCCTACTACTTCTCTTTCTTAGGGATTATAATTCCTTTGGGATGATTTTTATGAAAATCTGGTTCTATCTACTCATTACTCCTTTAAAGTGGTTAATGTAAAAGTGTGGGAATGATGGGTGGTTGGTATTTCGTGGATTCCAGCAGATTTTGGAAATGTCCCTCAAAATAATGTGAGAAAAATGCTGGATTTTAGCCAAAGTTTGAAGTTTGCAGGACATTCTGAGTAGGAAAACGTTGTGGGATCCTCGCAAGTCACATCACCCTAGACTTTCATGCTTGTCTCGTTAGGTCTCACCTGAGCTAATGCGCTTGTGCATTGCTTCGGCGAGATTATAGTAAGCGGAAAAGAAAAGTCTAACAAAACGGCTGCGGATCGCATACAGTTCATGTGATCTGTGCGCGTGCACACCATCGCCAGCCACATAACACACCACCATTTGTCTGTGCCTCGGCATCAGACTTCAAAGGCTGCCACTCCCCCGCCCCCCGCGTGCACATCGCGCACCACCATTTATCTGTGCCTCGGCATCAGACTTCAAAGGCTGCCGCTCCCCCGCCCCCGCATCAGACTTCAAAGGAATGCGCTCCTGCCCCTCGCCACAGCAATGCCGAGAGCTTGTTTCTGGACGAAAGTGAAAACCTACCGTGCTTGTTTACAGTAGCCTTGCTCCTCAAATGCTGTTGCTGTGCTGCCATCTCTCTAGGGATACAAAAGGGGGTGGTAATGGACGGAGCATCTGAACCAATCAAACACTCACTCCAAGTCAAAGGATCTGGGTTTGGCTTGGCAGTTCGGGCTGGACTGTTCCCATGAGGCACAGGGTCAGACTGATTTGCATATAGCCATGTCTGAACTGGGGTGGCAAAGTGGGCTAAAGAACGGTGATGGATTAAACCCAGATCTTTTGACTGGGTGTGAGTGTTTGATTGATTCAGATGCTCCGTCCATTACCACCCCCTTTTGTACCGCATTCCCTCTAGGGACAATCAGCTTGAAAACACTCGACTTGCTAGCTGCAATATTACATCCGCTATGCTTTGCCTCTAGACATGTTGATCCCTCGCAGACTGTGCTGACTCTGCCCCTCCTGATTCTGAAACTGACCAACGCAGTCACCAGGCACCCTCTCACCCTCACACACCCTCTCACCCCCACACACCCTCACTCACCCTCACACCCACTCTCCCTCACCCACTCTCACTCACCCCCTCACCCACCCTCACCCCCTCACACCCCCACACCCTCACTCACCCCCTCACCCCCTGCCCTCCCTCGCCCTCCCTTTCTCGCCCTCCCTCCCTCGCCCTCCCTCGCCCTCCCTCCCCCTCCCTCCCTCGCATCCCTCTCCCTCCCTCACCCTCCCTCCCTCCCTCACCCACCCTCCCTCCCTCATCCACCCTCACACACTACATCACTCAGGGACACCACCACATCACTCAAGGGCACCACTCAGGGGCACCACCACATCACTCAAGGGCACCACCACATCACTCAAGGGCACCACCACATCACTCAAGGGCACCACTTAGAGGCACCACCACATCACTCGGGGGCACCACCACATTATCACTCGGGGGCACCACCACATTATCACTCGGGGGCACCACCACATTATCACTCGGGGACACCACCACATTATCACTCGGGGACACCACCACATTATCACTCGGGGACACCACCACATTATCACTCGGGGACACCACCACATTATCACTCGGGGACACCACCACATTATCACTCGGGGACACCACCACATTATCACTCGGGGACACCACCACATTATCACTCGGGGACACCACCACATCATCACTCGGGGACACCACCACATCATCACTCGGGGACACCACCACATCATCACTCTGGGACACCACCACATCATCACTCTGGGACACCACCACATCATCACTCGGGGACACCACCACATCATCACTCGGGGACACCACCACATCATCACTCGGGGACACCACCACATCATCACTCGGGGACACCACCACATCATCACTCGGGGACACCACCACATCATCACTCGGGGACACCACCACATCATCACTCTGGGACACCACCACATCATCACTCGGGGACACCACCACATCATCACTCGGGGACACCACCACATCATCACTCGGGGACACCACCACATCATCACTCTGGGACACCACCACATCATCACTCTGGGACACCACCACATCATCACTCTGGGACACCACCACATCATCACTCTGGGACACCACCACATCATCACTCTGGGACACCACCACATCATCACTCGGGGACACCACCACATCATCACTCGGGGACACCACCACATCATCACTCGGGGACACCACCACATCATCACTCGGGGACACCACCACATCATCACTCGGGGACACCACCACATCATCACTCGGGGACACCACCACATCATCACTCGGAGACACCACCACATCATCACTCGGGGACACCACCACATCATCACTCGGGGACACCACCACATCATCACTCGGGGACACCACCACATCATCACTCTGGGACACCACCACATCATCACTCTGGGACACCACCACATCATCACTCTGGGACACCACCACATCATCACTCTGGGACACCACCACATCATCACTCTGGGACACCACCACATCATCACTCTGGGACACCACCACATCATCACTCGGGGACACCACCACATCATCACTCGGGGACACCACCACATCATCACTCGGGGACACCACCACATCATCACTCTGGGACACCACCACATCATCACTCTGGGACACCACCACATCATCACTCTGGGACACCACCACATCATCACTCTGGGACACCACCACATCATCACTCTGGGACACCACCACATCATCACTCTGGGACACCACCACATCATCACTCTGGGACACCACCACATCATCACTCGGGGACACCACCACATCATCACTCGGGGACACCACCACATCATCACTCTGGGACACCACCACATCATCACTCTGGGACACCACCACATCATCACTCTGGGACACCACCACATCATCACTCTGGGACACCACCACATCATCACTCGGGGACACCACCACATCATCACTCGGGGACACCACCACATCATCACTCGGGGACACCACCACATCATCACTCGGGGACACCACCACATCATCACTCGGGGACACCACCACATCATCACTCGGGGACACCACCACATCATCACTCGGGGACACCACCACATCATCACTCTGGGACACCACCACATCATCACTCTGGGACACCACCACATCATCACTCTGGGACACCACCACATCATCACTCGGGGACACCACCACATCACTCCGCCCAACCACATCATCACTCAGCACCACAACAGCACTGTCCTTGCTTGCTACCAACAAGCATTGCCATAGCCAATAGGACTCGCATTAGGAAAGTGTAAGCTATTGGCTTTGTGAATAACAATGCTATTAATTTATATATTTTCAAAGCCAACACATATTAAAAAAAAATTGTCATTTACAATACCAATAGCTTACACTTTCCTAATGCGAGACCTATTGCATTGCAAATGCTTGTTATAACATGTAATATTTAATGTTGCTCGCAGATTTCTAATGATCAACTTAGTTCCATAGAGACTATTCTTTAATTCCTGAATTTTTAGTGAGTTACTTAGTGTGTTTCTCCATCTGGCCTTTCTATTAGTAAAGAAAATAAAGTAATTAATAATCACGCCTTTTTTTAAGTTGACAGACCTGTTATTTGAATTTTTAAAATGCACTTGAGACCGCTGTCGCCAATAATGCCGCTTTGCAGTCTCCTTCAAATCATCCGGGACCTACGGCAAAAGTACAGGGAAAGAATATCACTGGGTGCAGATAATAGACCATGTAGCCATGGCCTTGTAACGCACTTTTTGAGCACACATTTGTATGGTCTCGTAAATCAATCAGGCAAACGGGCATACAGGTTGCCTAATGGCATATCTTGTCTGTTCGTATTTCCTAGTGACTGATAAGGGGCTTATCCACGAATAGTGCAACAGTGAATTTCTACTTCAACAGAAAGGACACTAGGGCCTTACAGGCGTTGCGGGAACCTAGTTAGCATAGAAGTGGATGATTCAGCTTGTTCTCATTCCAGTATCCGTATCCGTAGTTTCCAGTGTTTTATGGGTCATTAATGTGATACACAATAACTTTTGTGAGCGATTCTGCCCCTCATGTAGATCAAATGTTATTCATTTTCAAAAAAATTATTAATTTTAATGTATTGTATTTTAATCTGTGCTTTTATGGACAAATGTCCAAAAAGAAGATTTATGATCATGATGAATTAATGCTAGTCTCAGACATCTGCATTTATTTTAAGGTCACAGTGAAATCCCAAAGGACAACTTACACTGCCAGTGCCAGTAAGTTGAGTGGCATTTACCCAGGAGGATCTCTAGGCGCTGGGGAGGAGTGGGGTGCGGGTTCCAGTCCATCAAGCAGGGGGTCTGTCGAAGTGCCAGATCTTGAGGTTTCTCGTGAAGCTGAGGAGGGATGTCTGCCGGAGGTGGAGCACTTGCCGCGAGGAAGGAGAATGAGCGGCCTCCTGATCTGGTCTTTCTGCCATGGGGAGCCACGGCGTAGGAGAGCTGGGCTGATCGTAGGGTTCTTTGGGGTGTGTGGAAGTTGATACAGCTGTTAAGGTATGCAGGTCCGGTGCTGTGGAGGGCTTTGTGTGCGTGGGTGAGGATCTTGAAGTGGATTATTGCCTCGATGGGGAGCCAGTGGAGTGTGCGCAGGTGTTGGGAGATGTGGCAGTGTCGTGGTAAGTTGAGAACCAGTCGTGCGGCGTCGTTTTGTATGTTTTGTAGCTTGCGGGTGAGGTTTTTATTTATTCCGGTGTAGAGTGCGTTGCCGTAGTAGAGTCTGCTGATGACGAGGGCGAGGGTGGCGGTTTTTCTGTGCTCGAGGGGGATCCATTTGAAGGTCTTACGTAGGAGGCGGAGGATGTGGAAGCAAGAGGATGTGACTGAGTTGATTTGTCGGTCCATTTTGAGCTCGGAGTCCAGGATGATTCCAAGTTTGCATGCATGGTCCTTGGGGGCGGGAGGGCTACCAAGGGCGGAGGGCCACCAGGTGTCGTTCCAGGTGTCTGGGTGTGGGCCCATGATGAGTACTTCTGTTTTGTTGGTGTTGAGTTATAAGCAGCTGCTATTCATCTACTTGGCAACAGCTTCCATGCCTTCTTGAAAGTTGTGTTTGGCTGCGTTGGCTTCGTTGGAAAGGGATGAGTTGGGTGTTGTCCGCGAAGAGACAATGTTGAGTTCGTAGGTTTGGATGATGGGGGCGAGGGGAGCCATGTAGACGTTGAAGAGCGTTGTGCTGAGGGGGGACCCCGGGGGGACTCCGTAGGTGGTTGGTGTGGGGTCCGAGAGGAAGGGGGGGTGGCGAGTCTGACCCGCTGTGTTCTGCTGGAGAGGAAAGAGTAGATCCAGTCGAGGGCCTTGTCCCGGATACCTGCAATGTGGAGTCTGCATATTGGGGTGCGGAAGGGTACAGTGTTGAAGGCCGCCGAAGGTCGAGTGGGATGAGGACTACTTTTTCTCCTTTGTCCAGTAGGAAGTGGATGTCGTCTCTGGCAGGGCGGTTTCTGTGCTTTGGTTTTTTCTGAAGCCGGATTGTGATTGGTCGAGGATGTTGTGTAAAGATGCGTTATCATTATTTATTTTGATTAGTAAACAGTCCGGCATTTTATTTAGCTTGTGGTAGCCTTTGAATGAGGTGAAACCTGTACACTTTGTAAAAACGACGTGGTGTTAAGAATTTTGCCCAAAAAGAACCATCTCTGCAAGTGAGTTGCGCTCAAGAATATCCCATGCTGCGTCATCCCCCCCTAATACAATCACTACTCATCCGATAGGTTTTCTAGGCGGTTGGGGGGTGGATTAATTTGAAGTCTGGAAATCTTAATACGAGTCTGACTGCGAAAGCTCTCTTTTCTCCCAAAAGGGTTGTGATGTCTGTCTTAAATATGAAGATTCTTCGTACTGGCGGGTACTTTTTGACTTTTAAGTATATATTTTGTAGAAACTGGTGAAATGTTTTTTTATTTGGTATAACCTAGGGAATGCCGACCAGTAAATAATTTTAATTGTCTATCGCATACCGACACTTGATGACCGGGGCTGATGCTGGCGCATATTCCAAGGCATCAGAAATGTGTTTCCATCATAGCCAGCTAGGGTGAAATTTCCCTTGACCGTATGTGTACATCTACCTAAAAAGAATTGCATATCACGAACAGGCTCTGTATACCAACACTATTTTTTGTTAATTTCTTTTTTTTAGCTATCCTTATGTGTTTAAATATGTCTTCAGGTGACAGCTATTCAAAGGCAACTTTTCTTTGCAAATAAGAATCATATTTTCGAATGATGTGTGCTAAAACTAAAAAGTAAAAAAAGTACACATACCTGAGAGAACACCAGCATTGTTCTTTGTAAAATTGTATGCAATGGTTAATATGTTACATTTATGATTTTTATTACAAGCACATGGGTTCCAAGTTCAGGCTGTTGCTTGTTTTTTGTTTTTCATTTTTCATTTGTTGGGCGTATGTTTGAAACATGCATTTGAATTCAAACCACCATCACTCCTGCCAGACAAGGCCAGAGCTATCGACTTTAGCAAATTTAGAAATGCTTGTTTACATTGAAACCAATCTACTTGGCTGTGTCCTTTTCTTAGTGCATATTCCTAAAGGGCCACAGTCTCGAACTGATTGAGGGGTTCAGTGCTCCCTTCTCACTTCTGAAAGGAGGAGCTGGCCCTGCCGTCCATTTCTAGTTTAATAGCTGTGTTGGACCAGGAGGCAAAAACGTATTAACATGTTCTTTTGAGTTAAAAAACAAAAAACAGAGCCACACATCTGTAAGATTTTGTTACTTCCATTATACTTAGTCATTCTCACGGGAATTGGGACTGTAGCTACTCTTCTAGCCTTTTCATTTTTGAGACCCCACTCTGCTGCTCCCTGAAACAGTGTCTATGTACATGCTTCATAGATTTCACGGCTGCATTTGAGGGAGTGGACAGTGCGTTATTATGGAAAAAACGTAATGGGCTTTGCCATACCCATGAAGCTGTTGGTCTCCTTATGGTCACGTACTATACATGGACACTTGGATGAGGTTTATTTTTGGCTCAGCCACCCCAATATCTGCTATGTACGGACCATGGATTTGGCATGGGTGCATACTTACACCCCCCTTATTCGTTTAATGTTCTGCGGTCCTGGAAGATGCTCTACTGAAGGTGATCCTTCATGAGGATCAGAGTTTATATAGATTGTGCAATACACTGATAATACTGTGATAATGGACTGGAGTAAGGTGGGCCTCCTTTGTGTTCTGAATGAGCATTATACAATTGGGCTGTATGCTAATGTTTATAATTATCAACTCGAATAATAAAAGAATTACAAAGCTACCCCTAATCACAATTTAAACCGACGTTTTGAGTTTAAGACCAGCTGGTGTGGCTGAATTATTGTCTGGAAAGTTGTAAAACAATACAATATCTATCAGAATGAATGTGAGCATAAAATATGCTGGCCACGAACAGTTTTCGTTATTAGACTTACTATTTGAGGAGTTGGCTGCTTTGGAGTAATGGTTTTACGAGTTTACATTTTGGATACATTGTTAATATGTTAATGTTTGGAAAGCCCTGTAATACTTTGAATTCATTTTGCAATTACATAAACTTAATTAAAATGAGAAATTCACACACTTCTCGATTTAAATGCTGATTCTAATCTTCTGGTGCTCTATGTAAGCCTTTGCGACCTTTTACTGCCCACTACTCAGAGCTCCACTTTCTGTATGAATGTGTTGCTCCTTTAAAGCCATGTTTAGCTTAAGCCACGCTTGCTTCTGACCTCCGAATAGGTGCTCGTAGTATTCAGTATTGCTGCTTGTCATTTTGACTGTCTTGTAGACAGAGCTAACTTGTTCTTAACATTTTCATTGTTTGTTTCAGCTCCAACCTTAACATAAATGATGTCCTAGGGAACTATTCCTTAACTCTGATTGATGCCTTGGACACCCTGGCGGTGAGTTGAGCTCAACAAAAGTTAACAATGACGACTTTCTTTCTGGAGTCTGATAAGTGAGATCTGCATACAAAGTTTTGGCTATGTTTTTATCTTTACTTCTCAAATATCTTGGTTTCTCTCCGGTTGTGTAACAGTCTTTGTACCTACACCGGTGCACAGCTTTCAATGCTATCTTTTCTTTATGTACATCGCTGACTTTGAAACCTTTTACCCAGGTGTACACGTGGCAGGAGGGAGCCAGTTTTGATGGAATCCTGCCACCCTTCACATCGGTCTGCAGGTATAGTTAGGACCATGATAGCCTTGCATCTAAATTAAGATTTTCACCTATGTCTTCCGATGGCCGCATGGACTACCTCAATAGTTCACTAAAGTTTACGCACTGCATCTGCTGCAAGGGAAGGAGGAGAGTGAGGAGTGGGACGTTGAATAAATGTTCTTTTGGGGCTGAGCAATGCAGCTTTTTCTGATTGGTTTAATATCAGAAATAGAACTGTGTGAAGTATGGGGTAGAACATGGGTGAAACATGTATTTAGAAGGAAAAAGGGTTATTTTCCAATTCTCTTTAATGCTGGTCCGCCGGCGGTAGTCTTCTGTCTTCTTCTTTGGTCTGTTGAATCGTAAGGCCAAGTCTGGGGGAGCCACCTAAGTACTAAATTCAGGGGGCGTTTTGGGGAGTAGCAGGTAGGGCCAATGGGCACTTCATCTGGGGTGATTACACCCTCTATTATGCCACCCTCCTGTGGTAGGGGGCATAGATCTAGCCCTGATTCCAGGGTTCCCCCCCCCTCTTCAAGATGGCGGGGACTGAAAGTTATGTTTCACCTCGCTTCCCTCACCTTAGAGGTGTGGTTGGCAGAGGTGGGCACACCTCCTATCTATCTTCATGAATTTTCGCACGGTTTTCCCGCCCAAAGTGGGGATTTAAACTAGGGACTGCCATCTGCTGCTAGCAGCAGAGGCTGGTGGTCGCATTACAAAGGGTGGCAGGCCTTTCAAGCTTCCCTCTTCGAGCACTGGCCCATCGTGAAAGAGGAGGCTTGACACCTCTGCCCAGGATGTTCAAGGTTTCTGGTCCTAGAGTGCAGATCCTATCTAACCAGTGGTCCGTAACAATGTCTGGTGATGGTTGGCTGCATACAGCCGATCAGATATAACACCAGGATTGGTAGGGATTCGGGGCAGCACCTCTGAAGTGCCTTCTAGGTACATGGTACAATAAATACCACACTTGCATCAGTGTGGATTTATTGTAAAGCGTGATTTGGGACCAAACATTCCTATATTCATTGGCGTCATCATAGTGCTGTGGAACTTGAGTTGTTGAGTTTCCAGCCCATGTACTTTCTGTGGCTTCACTGGCACTTACAACATTAGGAATTGGTGCCCAATATTGTAGGTGCATACCTGTTGAGGCAGATATGCCCTCACCTGTAGTATAGTGCACCCTGCCTTAGGGCTGTGAGGCCTGGTAGAGGGGTTACTAACCTATCCTTTCAGGCAGCACTAGGGTGCCATGTCGACTTGGTTTTCTCCATCACAGGGTCATGGAGGCTGCAAGGTCAGTGGCATGGTCCCAGTGAGGGGGTCCCAAGGGACCCTCTTCAGCTCCCAGGCCCTGGGTACCCAGAGTACCATTTACTAGGGACTTGCTGGGGACAGAAGTACCAATTTGGGATTTGTTTTAGGGAAGGAGCACTAGCACAGGGGTCCTGGTTGGCAGGGACCCTGTGCGCCACATTCAAAACCACATCAACACCAGTCATAAAGTGGGGGGCTGCCATGAAAAAGAGTCCCTTTCTCACAGTAACTAACACTGCGTGTTGAGCTAGGTATGTTGACCAATCTCAGTAATGCTGACAAAGATCTCAAAGGCATATTGTTTTAACGATTGGTGGGGAGAGAGAATAGGGAAGAAGGACAGGTAGGTTTGTTGTTGTATTGTTTTCCATTTTATCTTGTTCCCCGTTGGCCTCTGGTTGTAGGCACGTGCATGTGTTCTTGGATCACTTGCAATACAAAGAAATGATCCATACAATACGTAGAAGTCAAACTGTAACTGGTTGAGCCTTTTTGTGATTTTAATTTTATAAGCTCTGGTAAAGCAGACATCTAACATAAACTTGACCTTGTGAGGCTTGTACTGCTCATGCATAGCTAAAGGTAGGTAACATATTGTGGAAGAATAGTGTGAGCTTCAGGGACTAACTGAATTTCTTGTATGCTTTGGCAAACCTGCCTAAAAGATGAGGTTGATCCAGAGTAGCTGTCTATGCCCCGAGGCATTTGCTACAATTTCTGCAGTTCAGGGTAGTATTTGGCTGGAGGATAGAACTTGATGTGTAACAGAGGAGTGCAGGGTTTGCTATGTCTTGTAGTGATGCACTTCAGCTGCTTATTTTGAATATATTAACCCCTTCGATGCTGATGACGAGCTCAGCTCGTCATCAGCCACGGTGGTCGTGTGCGGATGATGAACTGAGCTCGTCATCTAACGCGGCTTTTAGAAAAAAGCTGCGCAGCAGAAAAAAGCCCTGTGATTGCTTATTCTCTTCTAATATAGGCTTGTAGTTAGATCTTAGGTTCTTGTGTTGCAAATACAGTCTAGTGTTTTTGCTATGGCAAGAAAGAAACCAGATGAATATCATTTGAAATGAACAGTTATCTGCCCTCCTAGATATGCTCTACGTTTTTATCTTCTGATTAGTTGGCTTCTCTTTCTGACCACTTTAAGCTCTGGCATGCAAATGGTGTGATCTCCTCATCCTCCGCACAAATTTTACAGTGTGGAGAAATGAGGTCACATCTCCACCAAGCAGGCTGAGAAAGCCCTCGTATATATTCTGAATGGGTTACATAATCAAGCAGTCACTCCAAAAAGGAGTTGAGTCTGATCCGCTTGTCCTGGTGTCATGTAATATATTTCAAAAAGCTGTTGTCCTTCCTCATCTGGTGAGAGCAACCTTGCTTGGGCATAACTCAACCTCTCAGATGGGTACATTGGAAAGGAAAAGACTCCTCCTCTTTCTATTGTCATCTTTCACTAGTGGATCTCTGTTCGGTGATCGCTACAGGAGGGTGCTCCCGAAGCACAGACTCATGCAATTAAACCACAAGTAAATTGAAGATGATGATGTGCAGCCCCACAGCATGGCATATTGCTTCCACCTCAGCGAGAGCCCTCCCCTGATCCCTCACCCCAGTTTTTCCCACCCCATTAAGTGGACAAATCTGTCTTCACCCCCTCCTTGACACCCCTGCCCTGGGGTGGGTGGTTGAGAGTATACCCCCCCAATCTTTTCACTCCATGAGATCAGAAGACCCTCTAATAATAATAATACTGAGCTTGTAAAGCACCTGGTTACACTTGCAGTGTGTCCCCGCGCTAAAATGGACTGAGCAACACTCCAAACAGAACCATGAGCCGTCAGCAATTAGGACTTTGGGAACAAATACGTTTTAAGTTCTCTCCGGAACACCGCCTCCGAGGTCTCCACACGGAGCCTGAGCGGAAGATTGTTCCAGCTACGGGCAGCCAAAGAGCCGAAGGATCTTCCCCCCCCCCCCCCCCCCCATACGTGCCCTGTTAATCTTGGGGACATGTAACAATCCCGCACCCTGAGACCGCAGGAGCCGAGTGGGCTTATACGGGTTGATCAGGCTGTGCAAAAATCTGGGGACCTGCCCTTGAATAATCCTATGACTAACACAGAGAATTTTAAACTGAATACGTTCCCTGATAGGCAGCCAATGCAGTGCCTCTAAGGCCTTTCTAGAGGGAGCTCTTCTGGGCAGCAGCAACACCAGACGCGCAACTGCATTCTGTATATGCTGCAGTCTTTGAAGGCACTTCACATTCGCTCCTAGATAGAGGGCATTCCCATAGTCCAGCCTGGAGGTGACCAGGGCATGGACTAGGGCCCTTCTGGCTGACAATGGGAGCAGATCAAGTGTCTTTCTCAGACTGCAGAGAATACCAAAGCACGTCCCTGCAACGTGCCGGGTGTGGTAGTCCAAGGAGATTTTGGAATCAATCCAGATACCAAGATTCTTAACCTGCTCCTTCGGTGTAGGTAAAGGGCCCAGGGCGTAAGGCCACCATGCAGACGTCCAAACAGAGGGGGACTTGCCAACAATTAGCACCTCCGTTTTGTCCCCATTCAATCTGAGACAGTTATCGTCCATCCATCCCGCCAGATCTTGAAGGCAGGATGCGAATCTGCTGGCTGCGTGCTCAGCCAGCTGTGTCAGGGTCACAACCAGCTGGGTATCGTCTGCGTATGTCACCACCTCCACCCCATATTGTACGGTTATTGAGGCCACAGGCGCCACATACAGATTAAGCAGGGTGGGGCTGAGGCTAGAGCCCTAGGGAACCCCTTGCTTTAGGTCAAAAGCCTCTGACCTATGTAAGCCCTGCACAACATAGAAGCTACAGTCATGAAGGAAAGACTCTAGCCATGTCCATGCCTTCCCAGTCACTCCACCCCTCCTCAGACACTGCAGCAAGGTGTGATGTGCCACAGTGTCGAACGCGGCACTAAGATTGAGAAGAATCAGTGCCGCTGTCTGACCCTCATCTGCGTATTTCCGCAGAGCCTCTGTAGAGAAGAGGAGGGCAGACTTGGTAGAGTGGCCAGCGCGGAAACCCGCCTGAGAGGGGTGAAGGAGCACGTGCGCTTCAATGTGCGCATAAAGTTGTTGATTAACCAGTTTTTCGGCTATCTTGGCAAATAGGGGAGGAGTGAGATAGGCCGCAGATTGCTCATTTCCTTAATAGTAATATGTGGCTTTTTCTTGAGTGGGAGCACCACAGCCTGTTTCCAAGTTTTCGGCACCCTACCTGCCTCAAAAGACAGTGTTAATAGGTGCCTGACATAGGGTGCTAGCTGTTCCATATTACCACACAAGATCTTTGCGGGGGCCCGATCTCTAGGGGAACCCGATTTCACCCCCCTAGCTACTGTGATAAGCAGCTCCTCAACCGGGACCACAAAAGCCCTGAGGCTGTCTGTCCCCAACGGTTTCTCCTCCAATAGCGCTCCACCCCTGTGACATGCCCTGGCTTCATTGGGAAAAGTGGAGTAGATATCCTGCACTTTATTGTAGAAAAATTCCGCTATCTGATTGCAGGAGTGCACAGAGGACACCACCTGTTCTCCGACTGAGGCAAGTGAGGATATCTCCTTATAAACCACAAAGAGTTCCTTAGCCAAACACTCAGCCTTATCGATCCGCTCAGTGTAGTGGGCCGATCGAGTTTTCCTTATCAGGGCATGGTATCTCCTCAGGCTAGCTTTGTACGCTCTAGTAACCAGAGATGTTTTTGTTTGTCATATTGGATTTAGGGGGACCAGGCCTTGCTGACATTGAGCCGCACCTTCCCTCCCCTCCCCACCCCACGGGCTTGTGGTAGACTGGATGGGGCTTAAACCTAGTCTGTCTACCCAAGAGGTCTGTTAGCCCACTAGTAACCAGTGTCAATTATTTATTGTTTTTCTTTGTATAAATGGGATAGGCAGGCCTGCCATCCTGGAATCCAGTTGCTCCTCCACTCAGGAGATTTTACAGTATCTTCACATCTAAGAGAGTCAAACCTATCCTGAGGGTGTGGCAGATTGGAGCATTTACTTGCAATCTGCTCACCATGGAGGTTGTGAGGAAATTTTTCTTAGAAAGCTTCTAATAGTTAAGAGAATACTATTGTTAGATCTTGCATCTATGGTGTGGTTTCCCCCTGACGTTTTGCCTTCATACTTCCTGTTTTTTGCTGACTTGGGTTTTGCTGACCTTATCACCCTGGGCACTTCACCACTGCTAAACAGTGCTAAAGTACATGTGCTCTCTGCTTAATACATGGCAACATTAGCCTGTACCAAATTGGCATATTTCATGTACTTCAAGTCCGTAGTGAAGTGCACTACATGTGCCTAAGACCTGTGAATTAAATGCTACTAGTGGGCCTGCAACACTGATTCTGCCATCCACTGAAGCAGTCCTTTTAGTGGGTCTACAGCCAGCCAGTGCAGAGCCTCTGTGTGCAGGTTAAACTTCCATTTCGACCTGGCAAAATAAACCTGTTGCCAGGTCCAAACCTTCCCTTTTTATGCTGGTCACATCAGAGTAGGGATTGCACAGCCCAGAGGGCACAGTATATTGTATTTAAAATGGAAGGACATATACGTTTTAAGTTTTGCCTATCATGGTAGTGAAAAACTCTTATATTCATGTTTCACTACTGCAAGGCCTAACTCTCCAATGGGATAACATTGGAGTTGCCTCATTACATTTTATAAGTGTAATTTCCAAATGGGAAGAGATGATTGCTTCATATTTGGTGTCTCTGAATCTTAATTTAAAATCCTAACTTATGGTGAAGTTGGATTTTAAATTAACAATTCTGAAAATAAGTGGCAATGTAAGCCCTGCCTTTTGGTAAATATATATTGGGTTAGATACATCACTTTTAAATTAAATAGGTTTAAAAAGGAATTGTCTTTTTTTTAGCCAAAAAGTTTTTAATACTGTATATTTTATATTTTTGTATGGAATTACTTTTATATAATTTGTTGAAAACCTTTGCAAAATTTTAAGGAAAAGAGGATATAAATTCTTTCGATATTGTATGGTTTTTATTAACTAAAACAATAAAGATTTCATTTCATTTCAATTCTGAAAATGCCACATTTAGAAACTTGGTATCTTCTTGCCTTAGACATTTGGTGCCTACAGCCTGTCTCTGGTCTCATGACTGGGCGTAGTTGGCAGTTGGGCTTTTTGTATTCCACCTAGACAGCCACACACAATGAGAGCTTAGGTGTGACTGGATGGGCAGGATGGGAGGAAGGATATGGTCCCAGCCTCACTTATACCTGGTTACGCTCTGCCCTGTCTCCACACAAAGGGCTTTTACAACCCTGCATTGTCACTTTAGCCAGCTTGGAACCAGGGGAGGCGGTGAATTCCATTCACTTCAAAGCACTGTCTGAAAGCTTCTCCCACCTTTTTATATCCATGGCTCTAGTGTACAAAATAAGGACCTCTAACTAACACCACAACATCAGTACACTCTAGACCTGTGGATGCTCTGACAGGAAGGAGGACTCTGGCCTCATTCTGTTCGTCCACCTGCAATTGCAAGTACATGTTATCAGCTACTAGTCACACCTGGCAGAATAAACTTGGGGTGGAAAAAAAACTGGTGTTCTGTTCATTCACAAAGTAAATGAGCAATAAAGACGCCATACAATTCTGTCTTTATCTTGACACATTAGCTGTCTGTTCAAGATAAGAGTTCAAATGTCAGTTTGTCTTTTAACTAACTGATGCTTAGAAAATGGTTAGAGGTTTTTGTCAAGTGAGCTGTCTGAATATGTCAGTTATTTTTCTCTAACACATAGCATTTAAATAAATAGCCTGTAACTTAATATTACAAATATTTCAAACTATATTAGGAATTACAAAAGCACACTTTTTTTGTAATGAAGTGTGATGCAAAGAAAGAGTTAAGTAGGAGCCAAACAAACCAGAACACTTTACTTCGAGTTTCTGCAAATATGTGTCATTTGCACATCACCATTTCCAAACATTGTTTGTACTCTATATAGTTTTATCAGTAAAGCTACATGTCGGTGGGAAAGTTTGTGACCATCTCAATGTGAAACCTGCTGATTACAAATGACAGTGTGCTACCACTTCATGCTTTTGCTATGTATTTATTAAATGTGATAGTATTTAAACATGATTTGAGAAACATATCTACTGCCTTCCTGATGAAAATTCTGTTAATGAATTAAGAGGCAAGTCAGGGGTCATGTGTATCCTATATGTGGCTACATTTGTATTATATATGGAAAGAAAGCTTAGTCTATTCAATCAAACAAAAGAGATTTTTGTACAGCAGATATGCTTAACTCGCACATTTGAACATGCTCTAATATGTGATAACGAAGAAAATGGCAGCTCAATGAATTAAATTATTTGCCCACAATCACATCATTTGAAACCAGTTTATGGGTCAAGAGCATTACAAATAGGTTAGGTAGATTATTGAAGTCACTAGACCTGTAGGTCTAGTAAAAGGTTTGTGATTTTTCGACGCCTGAGGACTGCTGTGCTGCTGAAAGGACTGCCCTCTACTGGACTGTTACTCTGAAGTAGCTGCTGCCTTGCTGTGCTGACCTGCTGCCCTCTTGCCTGAGGATGAAGAACTTGACCTGCAACCCATCTTGAACATAGGACCCTATATTAATTCAAAGGGCAGTGTGCTGGCCTCCTGACCTGAGCATCTGGGACAAAATGACCCGCCTTCGGCGAGTTCCCGACCCCCAACTGGTGCCCCCTCAGGTTCGGAACCTTGTTTGCCTGCGGAGGACTGCCAACAAGAAGTACCAGACTGCCAGTCTGTGATGCCGGCCTGCGCCTCTCACCACACTGACCACCACCAGCGATGCTGCACTTGCTCCTGTCGACTTTCTTAAATGCGAAATTGACTACTTGCACAAAATTTGAGAAGGTAAACTTTTCAGTAGGACTGTATCCGACCCGCACTCCATTGCGGTCGGCCTGAACATTTGTCTTTGACCCTGTCTAGCACGACCGGATATCTCCGGTTGGCACGTTATGCTTTTAGGTGCTATTTTATAGTTTATTCTTTAAATATTCATAACTGTGGTTCTGAATTTTTGTCGTTTTGGCCTTTATGGTTAATAAATTATGGTCTAAGTTTCTAACTTGGTGTGGGATCTTTGTGTATGGTGTTTTTACAGTTTGAAGTGTTTCAGAAATACATTGCACATTGCCTCCAAGCTAAGCCTGACTGCTATGTGCCATGATGCCAGGGATTGAGCATAGGTTAATTAGGGGTTTACTTGTGCTCACCCTGACTAGGATAGTGGGTGCTTCTTGACTGGGGCTCACAACCCAGCCATCCAGTAATTCAATTTCTATCAATCATGTTTTATTTTTTACTACTTTCAGTGGAGTGGAGCACCGGCCCATCAAGTCATTGGGCCGCACCCTTGACACTCCACGGAACCCATACAGTTCTCTCTACTCTGACAAGGAAGGAGACAGTAGAGGGGATACCCCACCTACCCTATGTAGCTGGATCCTAATGTTCTTTGGCAGTTGGTGCCCCCTTTTGCAATATCCCACCTGTACAGAAAGCGCACGCACACCTACTCCATCAATGTCCAGACCATAGTGGACCATCTGGGAATGTTCCTCAGTGTGCTAGTAAAATATCCTAGCAGTGCACATGATGCATACATCTTCAGCCACAGATCATCCATGAGCAGTTTCAGAATGGCAGCTATAAACTAAACTAAGCTAAGTAGCAAAAAATCCACAGTGACTAGAATTGTCGTCTTACACTGTATGAACAGACAGAACCACATTTTCTGCAACGTTGAACAAATCAACACGCAAACATGTGGTTCACAATTAAATCGTAGACTTTTCTAATTTTTTGGGGTGAAAAGGGTGGGTTCTGGCCCTTTTTGACACTGCTCCACACCTACCCGAGGAGGAAGACTTTTTCTGCCCATCATCTGCATGAGCGGCTGTGGGGGCAGGTGGGTGCCCCCCAAACTTCCATCTCCAAGGCAACAGAAAGCTCACAAGAGCACCAGGGAGTATTTATTTATTTTCAAATAGTGTGAAGGAAGGCTGGTTGGTTTGCCATTGGGCCACATTCACCCACCTCATCTGCTCATAAAGTTGCCTTGTTAATGCCAAAATCATGCTCATTCCCTGGGGGTGGCTTAGGTATTCCAGCTCAGTTGGCACCTAGTGAGCCTTACCATCACTGGTTATTTCTGAATACCAGAGATTCCGTGAAATCCGGGGTGGAGCTTGTGTGTATCACAGCATGTTGAGAGGGCTAGCTGTGTGCCCTAAAACGTTAACTCGAATACTGCCTTGAATTGGCAATTTTGTGGATTCCTGACAAACTTCTTCGGTGGAGTGGTGTATTGAGTGAAAATATCAATAACTGTCTCCAATGTGGTTTTTTTTTGTAGGTGATGGGAAATTCTTCTGAGTTCCAGAAAGCTGTGAAACTGGTGATTGAAACGGTCTCCTTTGACAAAGATTCAACTGTGCAAGTGTTTGAGGCAACCATACGGTACGTGGGAAAGCCTGAGTGATTAGTTGCAAGTCATGCATTCCTTTCTTTAAATCAGATAGTATGAAAGGCAAGCTGTTGCAATTCTATTTAGTTAGTTTGAAGCTGCACAAGAGGAATGATGTAAGAATTTGAAAGTCTACTTACTCTAAGATGAACATTGGAATCCAGTCTTCAATGCATACTAATTTGGCAGCGTTCTTTTTCTTTTGGACCACAGTTGACTCGATCGTTAATTGACTTCTGCTGATAAACTGTCTTGTGGGATGAAATATTTTTCAAGTATACCTTTAATGCTTAGATGACCTGGAGGGTGTCTCCCCCCCCCCCCTTTACTCCCCTGATACTTGCCTTCTTGTAAATTTAAATTTTCAAGCTACTAAACATGCAAGTGAGAGCGAGTTGCCATAAGGCTCTGTTGTTGTGAGTATGCTATATGGATCATTGGTGAAGGTCTGCTGACGCTGTTATTGTCTGCTCATAGGATTTTGGGCAGCCTGCTTTCTGCCCACATCATCATCACAGACTCTAAGCAACCATTTGGGGACATGACCATTAAGGACTATGATGATGAATTATTGCACATGGCTCATGACCTTGCAGTTCGACTCCTTCCAGCCTTTGAAAATACCAAGACTGGAATGCCGTACCCACGGGTGAGTATGGTGCTAGTGCTAGCCATATTAAAAAAGTTATTGCAAGACGCCATATGCTTGGCCAAGATGATTATATCCTTGCTTCGAGAGGAACCTTTGGCTACTCCAATTACATGTTAATTACAGTAGAAGCTTTCTTTTATGGACAAAGTATAGAATGGTATGGGGCTACTTGCCAATTGCACCTTGCTTGAACCTTCCCTTAACAGTATTTGTTCGTCACTTTGAAATTTGGCTGGGTGTTTGCCTGTGATGTGTACCTCAGCCCTGATATTCCATTGATGAATGTGGCCATATAAAAGAAAGGACTGAGATACCAACATGCAGTAGTTAAGTTGGACCTGATTCTATTTCCCTTCTTAAGTCTCATGGAAAGTTAGATACATTTACTTTTTCACTCAATCCAATCTGAATCTTTGCAGATGTTTTTGTTTACTAAATGACCGTGGAATTTATGTGGGGTATTTTGTCACATGAAGTTGGATTTCTCTCCTGTTAGGTCTTGGTGAGTACAATATAAAGTTAAATCTATATTCTGATATAAAATAGAGTCCTAACTATGTGTATTTTTTTCACATCACTGTACATGTTGCACTTTAAGTACTTGAGCGATTTTGAAATAAATGGCATGCTCACTCTTATCAGGCAAAAAGAAAAACTGTGATGGATAGAATGCTCAAATTAATCTCCACCATTGATCATTACTACCAGCGACATCCCACTATTTTTGTTACTCCAATGCCACATCATGTAGAACATTATATAGTTCTTTATGGGAATTTAAGTAATTGATCTGTAGAGATGTCCTTTTTAAGAGGGGGCGACAAAAGGAGGAAGGGGTTGCAATTTTGATCTCTCCTTGCCTTGTGAGTGTAACTGTTATTTTTTTATGGTGTAGGTATAATGTTTGAATGCTTGTTACTAAAATGAATTTGCAAGAAAGGCTTGGTTATAAATCTCCGGGTCTTGAACTTTTCTTGGCTATGTTCCCATTGCTTCACATATGCGACTCTCTTGCAGGTGAATCTGAAGTCTGGCGTCCCGGCTGATAGCAACAATGAGACCTGCACTGCTGGGGCTGGGTCCCTACTGGTGGAATTTGGTATCCTCAGTCGCTTACTGGGGGACTCCACCTTCGAATGGGTAGCCCGTCGGGCAGTACGAGCCCTCTGGAGCCTCCGAAGCAATGATACTGGTTTATTAGGTAAGAAGTTAAGACTGACTTCTATCTTAAAATGTGTGGATGTGGTAATGAAACCTGTATCTTGGTGTGTGGCTTTTGTTTCATTGTAAGATGATGAGTGAATGTGCATGGTGAGACTAAAGTTCAAATTGACCTGGTTTGTGCATAAAGTATCCTGAGCTTCTGGTGTTTTGCAGGAAATGTTGTGAACATCCAGACTGGACACTGGGTGGGGAAGCAGAGTGGTCTCGGAGCTGGACTGGACTCTTTCTACGAGTACTTGTTGAAGTCCTACATACTCTTTGGAGAAAAGGAAGATCTGGAGATGTTCAATGATGCCTACAGGAGTATCCAGAGTCATATGAGGAGAGGGTAAGCTGTAGCTGAGGTCACTTAAAGAAGTGTGCATTAAAGGATGGTTTAAGTTTGGTGTAGAACGTTTGTCCTTGTTGTGCAATAATCGGGGCAACTGGAATTGTGTGGCGGGGGAGGCCCAAGTTATGCAACAGGGTTGAGTAGATTGTGCGCAAGAAAACGTAAATCATGTGGCGTAATGCAGCACATTTTGTGATATATTTAGATATTTTGTTATTTTTACACTTGTTACCACTGTCTGGGAATTGGTTGCAACCTCTTTAGTTCCAGTTTAACGCTGAAATAGAGCAATGAGCAGAAGAAAGATGACCAGTCAGCATTTAAGTATCTTTTGAATCGTTTGAGCTGGAAACAAATTGATTTTGTTAAAATCTGCAAAGTATGTAGCAGATGGTGGATTATGTGGCAAATCCATAATTATGCGACAAACGCCACAGCTGCATAATTCCAGTAGCTGTGGCAATAATCTTCTTGAACGTGTAGCTGTACAACTAATCATTTCTATGTTTTAGTAGAAGTGGAAAGGACATTTACGAGTTCTGTACACTTATACTGAAGGATTAAGGTTGAGTGGTGCATGGCATCTTTTTTTGTTAATTTTGTATAAACATTTGTGAGCATTAGTCTCTGCAACTAAAGCACAAATTGCATCTAGATCTTCAGGTAGTATTGTCCATGTTATGTAATATTGATCACTTTTAAAAGCTGGAGTATAAATGCCCTATCCAGCATATATGTATCCTTTTTTAACCGTTGGAAACTTTTCTGGGCTCCATGCATCTTACATTTCTCAACCTACGCTCAAAATACCTCAGTTCATTATCTATTTATACTCACAGGATTGGAGTCCTTTACACAGTGGTGGTAGCACGTATTCTCACTTTTGAACTTGGATTTTCATAAACTGTTTTTACGTTGATAGGAGAGAATCCTGCAATGAAGGGGAAGGGGATCCCCCACTCTACGTGAATGTGAACATGTTCAGCGGGCAGCTGATGAACACCTGGATTGATTCTCTACAGGCCTTCTTCCCTGGTCTCCAGGTTTGCAAATCCTCATCTTTGCCATCTGCTTCTCCTATGAAACATTTTGTTCAGATATGCACCTTTTTGTTTCCTTATTCTGATTGTTATTTTTGCTAAGAGTAGCTCCCGGTAGCTGTACAAGCCATAGACATATTTGTCCTGAAGGAATAACCTAAACACCAACCAATGTACTCTTGAATGCTCAAGCAGGCTACACTTTCTCTGGATTTATTCTTACCGGAATGTCTCACTTTCTTCATTGTAAATCATGTTACATTCTCACTCTCAATATCACTGCTTTTTTTGTAATAAAAGTTGTTTTTTAATTTTCTTTCTCCAGTGCACATGTTCTGTGAGGGGTAATGACCTGTGCCAGTATCACAGAACAGGAAGAATTAAAAAAGGTATCTGATAGACATCTAACCGCAGATTCCTTAACTTAGCATATCCCCAGGCATCAGACTGGATCTGGAAAACTTTTTCCCCAGCAGTACCTCTGCATGCCGGGGGACGGCGTCGCCCAGCTCCATCCTGACGTCGTCCACGGAAGTAACGTCAATCGAGCCATTTAAATCCCCACTGGTGTGCTGATGTCAGTTTTCTTCTTTTCCGTGTCCCAACGCGGATCCGGGAGAAGTGGTTCCTCTGGTCTGTTTTGTTTTTCAGGCCTTCTCAACGCCTTTCCGCGTTCGGAACAGTGTACCGATGCCTGCGGGTTTCAAGTAGTGTGAGACCTGTACGCGGCAGATATCGGCGCCGGATCCACACAAGATCTGTATGTGCTGCTTGGGTGAGCACCACAACTCCACGGAGTGCGTCGCCTGCCGGCAGCTGAAGTCAAAGTCCCTGCGAGATTGACGGATGAAGTTGATGTCCGCCCGGTTGTCCTGGTCAGATTCCTTGCGACGCTGGCCTCCGTCTCCAACGGAGGGGTCCAAGCGGCGCAGTAGTTCATCCCATGCTGAGGTTCCTGTTCTGGGCAGGTCCCAGAGTCGTTCCCGCAGACGTCGCTGGCCTGCCACAGGTAAACACCGGAAAAATTCAAGGATGTCGTCGACCTCACGGAAGTGTGACATTGGGGCCTGCTGCTCCCGGTCTTCACCGAACATGGGCCCTCAGGAGTCGACTCCCGCCTACCCACCATTTCCTGGTGTTGGGGCGACTCGGACCCAGATGGAGACCTATTCCAGGGTCCTGCAGGCCATTTTTGGGTCACCATCTCTCCCTGGCGTGCCTTCGGGCAAGGACTCAGATCGGGGGTTCGCTGGTGGGTTTGCCCTCGGCGCCGACAGACTTCCTCGACTCTGGTTCTGGAGTCGCTGTGACGTCGAGACACGGCCTGGAGGGGCATCCCACTCTGATGTCTGGCCCTCCTACAGCGTCCTTGCACAGCCTGTGGGGTTCCCTGCGTCATAGCTGGATGCAGCTGCAGTGCGGAACTTGACTCCGTGTCGATGTTGTTCCTCCCCGCAAGTTCCCACCTCGGTGGAGGTCGAGTCGACGCCGGAAGGATGAGTCCCCTTCAGTGGTCATCGACGTCGATCCGACGCCGGTTTGGTCCCCGGCAGTTTCTCTGTTGGTAGAGGACGTGACCCCAGAAGGTTCTATACCTCCAGGGTTGTTTTACTGCTCCACGGAGCAGGTGCCCATGGGGCACTGGCTGGCTCAACATTCTGCGGAGCCTCTGCCATTTGGTGGACAGATTAGCCTGCAGCCATCCCCTACGGATGACTTGCTGTCACCGCCTAGGATGGCCACGGAGGTTGGCTCAGCGTTTGCAAGGGCGGTTTGCAAGGCTGCGGATGTCTTGCGGATGTAACCGCCCTCTGTCTCCCTGCCTCCGAATCCTTTGTTGGATCTTCTCCACCAGGGCACGGTGGTCATGAAGCCCTTGTTGCCTTTTGGCAGATCAATAGATGATGTCCTTTTGGGGACTTGGGCCTGGCCCTCATTGGGGGACCCTGTGGGTTGAGCTATTGCACATCGCCATCGTCTGGCTCCAGATGACCCTGCTTGTTTGTCCCTCCATCCTAGGGCTCAAGGACTTGTAGTCCAGGCAGTGCTCCCTTCCTCTCCTCCTCAGTTGCTTCCTCCCACTCGGGTGTCTAGGTGGTTGGAGTCGTGTGGCCGCAATGTCTTTGCGTCCACCAGCTCGGGTCTTCGGTCGCTAAACACGTCCTGCGTGTTTGCTCGGGCTACTTTTGCCCTTGGGACTCAGTCGAGCAACTCCTTCCATCTTTGCCGTAGGGCCCTCTTGCTGACCTGGACCGGCTTATTCGAGATGGCTGCGACATGGCGCGGTTTCCCATCCAGTCGGCCATGGACACCACTGAATCCGTGGGTCGAGCTATGGCCAAGTCAGTTGCTCTGCTTCGCCTTGTGTGGCTACGTGTTGGCAGTTTCCCGGAGAATGTTTGGGAGCGACTCTGGGATCTGCCCTTTGATTAGGTCAATTTGTTTGACAAGCATGCTGACTCGGCAGCCCAGAGCCTCGTGTCTGGGGTTCCATGACTCCCATGATTTTTAGTCCTCATGGCGGACTTTTGATTTCTTATGCAGTATTGTCACTGCTTTTCTGTGTTCCATCTCTGGGTTCAACACATTACTTCCCTGAATGGTTGTATGGCTGATCAGCCTTGTTTTTTCCCCTTCCTTTGGTACAGCTAGGCCAGCTGTTTATACTTTCCTTTTGACCTCTGCCTATGAGCTTGTCTCAAGAGTTGCCCCTTGCTTTTTTTATAGGGATGAGACGTACCCTATGTGCGGTATTCGTTCGCTATTATGTAGCTGCTCCTCCTTGCCCGGGAAGTTTCGGAGGCTCCTGTGGTGTCTCCTTTATATATTTTCTGTCCCTCCGGGGACTTTTCCTATGGGTTGTACTGAAGGCTTCTCACTGTGTTCCGTATTCCTGCTGTGGTAGGATGCCTCCTTGGAGGAGACCCACGGACTGGTGTGGCCCTCTCCTGCGTCTGTGGACGCAGGCTGCTCCACTGTATTGCTGGCGTTCTGCCATATCCGAACCCCCAGTGGGTTTCAAATCCTTCTGTCCAGCCTTTGGCTAATCTTTCAGCTTTCGATGGGCCCCTGGCTCTCTTCAGCATGAGTACGCATCCATGTGGGCGCATTGTTCTGCTCCAGATAGGTTTCTTTGTGTTCTAGGCGGGTGTGTGTGCTGTCACAGGGGCCCATAGTATTCCTTGCCCCACTGTCTTTATTTTTTAATTTTTAATTTTTTTTATTATAAACAATTTTTATCAAGGAAGGAAAAAGAAAAACATAATGCAATGTCAAGACAATAATTGGGTCTACAGTATGGTTTTACACAGCACAGTGCAAACAGATTCTGAAAAGTCCAATACACTCCCCACTTCCCCCTCGATTAGACGTAGCAAGAATTGTCCAGTACAGCCACCATGCAGCCATTACATGAATGGTAAAATGTGGAAACCTGGCACCCACAGCAGTTGACACTTAGTAATCGATCAATCACTTTAATCAGTGGGCACATGGTCGAGCTCAGGGAGGTCAAGTAATGCATGTTGTTCCCGCTGTAATCCAACTGTAGGAGATAAACAGATTGTGCCTCTATATTTATTCCACTTCCCCCATTTGTAGTCCCATTTTTTGGGGCACCCCCTGTGCTTGATTACATCCTTCTCAGCAATCATTGCTCTGTCCATGTCAACTGTCCAATCCCGCCTGGTCAGGGCCCCCACCCCCCACTTTTGTGCAATATTATGTTTAGCGATGGCCCACCCTAGTTAGATCTGTGGCATCCCAGACATTTAAAAGAGACAACCGGGGAGAGGCCTTCAGAGTCTTGCCACTCGCTCTCTCCATCTGCTCAGTAACTCTATCCCAATATTGTCGCACTATTGCCCAATAGGGCAATCCATAGAATATGAAAAAAGGTTCCCGGTTGACGGCACTGCCGGAGACACAGGGCGTCCGCTCTCCTACCCATTTTGGCCAAGGTCTTCGCATCTAAGTAGACACGGTGGAGAATCTTCAGTTGGACCAGTTGCAGCTGGCCCTACTGCCTTGGCTGTGTTCTCTTCCTGTGGTATTGTCTTCTTCCCTGGTGTTGGTTAGGGCTTGTGCTTTTTGCATGGCTCACACCCTGTCTGGGGTTTGCCTAAGGGCAGTTGAGTCTTCGCCAGATGGGTATCTGCTGCGTTTTGACTTGTGCCCTTTGCTTCCCTCTGCCCTTCCCCGGCGGGGCTCAAGTTCTTCTGTTCGTTACTGCACACGGCTCAGGTGTTTCTCCTCCTGCCCTCTGCTGCGATTTGAAGTGGACATATTCTGTCTCCGGATGATCTCTGGCATCATCCAGTCTCTATATATATATATATATATATATATACTTTTTCTGACACTCTATATCTGGTTATTACTGAGTCGTTCTTCTTCATTAATGTGGTGCTCAGTGTCCCCAACTGTATCGCAGTCGGGGACACTGACCACCACAGTCTTTCCTTCCCCTTTTAGTGGATGGACATTCTATGTCCTGCTTTGTTTTACATCGGGCCGTTGGGACCACTTGGGCAACCTTCTATTCTCTAGATTTGCTCTTCGAGTTTCTCCTTGGTTGTCACAATGTCTGCTTACGTGTATTCTTATAAGCCCCATCTATGTATCTCCTGGTAGTCGTAGTTTGTATGTCTAGGCATGAAGACATCTGCCCCTGACATGCCATTGTTCGGCATCTGCTGTTGTGTACGCTCTGTTTGTATGTTCTGTGACTATCATACTGTTTAGTCCCTTCTCTGGGACTTTCTCTCTTGCAGATCTTTGGATCCTATGCTTATTTTCACTTATTTTTGCAGAAGTTTATGCACTGACCATTCTGGTTCTGTGATTTCATTTTATCCCTGTCTGGACGAGAGTAGGCTTGTACTGTCCTCTGACGGATTGTGGTACCTTGCTTCCCTTGATCATGCTTCCACACTTAGCTCATGGGTCTGGTGTCTGCCACACTGGCATTACTGTCCCCACCTTGATCTAGTCAATGCTATTAACAGCTTACTTCCCTTGGGAACTTGGTAGCTTCCAGTCGCAGACCCTTTTCCAATGGGGTATAGATTTGGTATCTATTCTAAGTTAAGGACTCTGCGGCTAGATGTCTCTATCAGATGAACAAGTTACTTACCTTCGGTATCGATGTATCTGGTAGAGACTCTGAGTAGCTGCAGATTCCTTAACGCCTGCCCATCCTCCCCGTTCTGCGAGGACCTTTCCAGGTTGGGTTCTACTCACTTGCCTCATTGCAGGTGGCCGTGGTCTTTTTGAGGGGTGCTCTGGTTCACCTCCCTCCGGGGCAAGATGTATCATTCTGTTTTAGTTTGTTGGCTCTCCAACCATTCTCGTTGTTTGGTAGAAGGGTTATGTGCCCTTCCATGTTCTTCCACCCTGGTTCTTCTGGCGTAGGGATTCTCATGTTATTCTACCCTCCCTCCACCCTAGTCTGTTTCTCCCCTTACTTTGGGGTCTCCTTGTCTGTGCTGCAGTCGATTGGGTTGGGGATCTATTTGACTATTCTACAGCGTATAGGTCATTATGGGGGGTGTGGTGCACATTCTCTGTTACACACGTGTGGCCACTTGCCATAAATCATGCTGTTCCAATCTTGTTATCCTTTACAGTTACATCCTGTGGTTAGACTGTCTTTCATACAGTTCCATCCTGTGGTTGTAAACTGTCCTTTGTTTCTCATGCCTTTCAATTCATCAACATGGTGATGTTTCTCATCATTCTGTGATTTGTTGTCGTTTCCAATATTTTTGGTCTTTTTTTATCACACTGTTCCTGTATGCTCACCTCCCAGACTGCTCGCAGTCTAGTTTGGAGCACCGACGGACAGAGCGGGGCTTCCTTCTCCGAGCAGTCAGCCGGGTGAGGTGAGGCCTTCCTCCCACATAAAGCTGGGAAAGAGGAGGTAGCTCTTATCTGCAAATACATATTTTGCATGTCGGGTAGGGTGGCGAGGGCCACAACTTTACCTTAATATTCTTTAATTACACTGTTTTCACTTGTTACAAATTTTTCCTGCAGTAGCTTGTATCATATCAACATCTAGGTCCTGAAGAAAGCCGGGTCAGTTGACCATGACGGCTGAAACATGTCGACCGCACTAGTTTATAGCCAGGAGATAGTTATTATTTCTCATACTATCAGGTTATTTTAAATATGGTTCTTGGATAATTCTTAATAAATATATATTTTTTGTCCAAGTAGCTATTTTTAAATTCTCACACACTTTAGCACTGCACCACACCAGAGACATACGATTTGAACATTCACCTTGGCATGAGTCGTTTAGGAGCATGAGGTCAGGTACCCAGCAGGGCAAGATGGCTCAGGGCTGTGGTCCTAGACCTGAATCTCCTTGAGCTCCAGATAACGATGTTCCACCAGTAAGGGTGGGCCGATGTACTCTTGAATCTAGCCAGGTGATGGGTCAAATATTGGAACTGGGTCTTTACATTCCTGCAGCATTCAGTTGTTTTCAGTGCCTTTCAAGCTAGACTGGGCATCTCCTCATTAGTTGTGTTCACTTTGATCGGGGAGCGGAGGTGTTTTCAGTCTCTAATCAATTCCCCTTAGACCCTTCTTTACATTCTTTTTCGTCCATTGACGTAACTTCTGTGGACGATGTCCGGACGGAGCTGGGCGACGCCGTCCCCCGGCGCGCAGAGGTACTGCCGTTGTGACCCTTGCAGACAAGGGAGTTCTGTTGTAGAAATCTTCGACAATAGTGAGTGGACGCACAGAATTCATATACATTTGTGGAGGCCTTTAGGCCCCCTTAGGGACCAGGATGAGGAGTGTGTCTGTTCATGTACTGAAACATCAGTCTATACTTCACTGTCCATGTCTCAGCAGGGTACTCCCAGCCATCCTTTCTCCTCCTCCCACAAGAACCCTGATGTTGTTGCAGCCTGGTGGGATCAGGGTGGGCTCTGTGCTCACTTTTCAAGGGCTCCAATTTGGCGAGGGGAAGTTGAGGGGCACAGTTTGTATTTCCTTCAAGGGCCTTTTTACCCTGTACTCACTTTTATTGATAGCTACCACATTCACACGCCTGGGCGTTAATCGATTTGCCTGGCACCATGTTGCGTGAAAATGTGTGTAATGACAGTTTTTTTCATGGCATTCCTGCTAACTTTGTGTCTGCTGCAATGTTTATTACAGAGTGGTTGCTGTACAGATCTGCAACCCCTTCTGTAATACCAGTGCCCCAAAAGTTCTAACTTTGGTGTGTTTGCATGAAAATGGAATCCCCATTAATACTGTACTGAGGTTTCTGACCATGGATGTGATCTTTGTAGCCATATGTTTAAAACCAGATAAAATTGACAAGAAACTGATTATGTACCATTACTGCAGTGTTCTTATTTTTGCTAATATGTAGCCGGATCGCTTTTCAGTCGATGTACACCACAAACATTAAGACTTCGATCTGTTGGCTTTTCTACTAGGTTTTGAAAGGAGACATAGAAGACGCCATTTGCATGCATGCTTTCTACTATGCTATTTGGAAGCGATATGGAGCGTTGCCAGAGAGGTATAACTGGCAGCTGCAGGCACCAGATGTCGCCTTTTACCCTCTGCGGCCTGAGCTAGTGGAATCAACTTATCTTCTGTATCAGGTACTAAACCAGCTCCCGCCATTTACAAGCTACCCATTTGTTGCATGATGTGTAGTCATTATCTTCATCTGTGGCAAGAATTAGTGGTGAACGCAAATATCAAGCATGCAATTGACTGAGTGTCCAAGGGCCTTAGTTCTTTTGGTGGCATATTCATGATATTGAACTAATTTGTATTTGAGGCGTTGTTCCTTTAAATCAGTATTCTGAATGATTGATTGATGATTATTCCAATCTGTTCTTTTGTCTTCCTCAACTTTTAACATTTAGGTTAAATATAAAAGGTTTGGGGCATGTCAGGGAAAATGAAGTGTGTTCCAAAAATGCAGTTTTGTTTCCCTGCCATATCTTCCATGTGTGGTGCTTAAAATCCTGCGTTTTATGTAGTCCTTCCTCCAACTTTCACATGCCTTTGTTTTTGTACATAGCAGAACCGAGGAAGAGGGCATTGTCAAGAAGAGAAGCTTACATTCACTTAAGCTGTTTGTTCTGTAATTAAAGTATTAAATATAGCGCATGCCTAGCCACAGGACAAACCAGCGCTTTTTCATGTAGCAATTAACAAAGGCAGTTATAAAGAGAATTTGGCATAGAAGAATGAGCATAGGGTAGGGGCATTGAGAATGGAGTATAGAGCAACATGCTTTATTGTAAGTGGAATTATGGTGCTCCAAAACACCACTGGTAGGAATTATACTTAAGTCAATCATGGAGGTAATATCTGAACATATTGATTTTTATGTCTTTCCTGAAAGCCAAAAGTTTTGAATTTAGCCTTGCATAGTCTGGTATAGGGTTCCAAAAGTCTATGAGCTTGTAGCTTGGGTTTTCTTGACTTTTTGAATTTCATTAATCAGACAATCTCAAGCCCTAGTACTTTGATGTCCATATGTCTTTTTACTGCACAGATGGGAAGGAAGAGCAATGTGGATTGCTATATGTATGATGGATGCAATTTTGAAATCCACTCTTGCTTCAGTGGAGATGGAGGGGGTCTGATCAGATAAATGAGTTGTTTCAGTAGCCAAGCTGCTGCTTGTAGAATGGCTCGAAGGCAGCGGTTGTAGCTTTTAGATGGTTGAGAACAAGGGCCTGCCCTGCGGATCTGAAGTCTGTGTGGAGAATGGTCAGTTAGGTGTTGAGTGTTGATAGGATGATGATTCGGTTAGTTTGATGATGTAGTAATGTATGGAGAGTGTTGACTAAGATTAGCATGCCAATCAAGCCGCCGGTTTATGCTTCCATACCATCTGACTCCTGCGACGCGTTTTCCCATTCCTGCCTGATTATCATCGTAAGACTCTGGTCCAGACCTTGGTGGTCAGTAGACTGGACTACTGCAATGGCCTGCTCATCTTGGCCAATGAGGAACAACTAAATCGTTTGCAAGTGGTCCAGAACACCGCGGCAAGACTGGTGCTCAATGTTTTGCCCAGGACTCCCTGCCGCCCGCTTTTGGACAGCCTTCATTGGCTGCCTGTTCGGCAGCTGGTTAAATATAAAATCTGCTGTACCATACACAAATGTCTTTTTGGGGCAGGCCCTAAGTACTTAACGGACAAGTTCATACCCTATAGTCCTGGACGTTCCTTGCGTTCAAGTAACCAGCAACTGCTTCAGGTCCCTTTTTAAAAAAAAAAAATATATATTGTTTTCCTGGCTGGAGGGGCAGGCTGATTCACGAGCTCCTCGCCCTTAGCCTAGCACAAGGTTGGAGACAGGGAGGCGGGAACTGCGACCAGACGCTCGCCTGGACGGCTGCCATCTTGTGGTGGGCCAAGGCCGAGCAGTCTAGTCTTTCTCCTCCCCTGTTCCCCTGGTGCATAAAGGTCGCGATGACGCGACCGCGCAGCAGACGCGTGCAGCAGGCACGCCGGTGGCGCGCCGGCGGCGCGCCAAAGGCAAGCCCGTCTGCGCCCGTCCGAGCCGGGCCTAGGGCCACGCACTCTGTTGGTTGCACTACGGGGGATCCACATAGGGTGACATATAGCCCAGATGCGTTGCGTGACTTGATGGGACCAGGGAGAAAATCCAGCTGTGCAGTCCTATTCTTGAATAAGGACCAACCATCTAGCCCATGTATCTGCTCGGGTTGCTTGAGAGCGATCCAACTGTATTAATGTCCCCCATTAAGGCCTTATCCAGAGTAGATCGAGGAAATCATAAAGCAGTGGAATGCAACTTTGAGTGCCTCCTCGTGAATGCTAGATCGTTGGTCAAGCACAGCTTGGAGTGCGCCCTGTTAATACAGGAAGAAAACATTAAAATCGCTTTTATAACTGAATCGTGGACGGATGCTGCTTCCGGCCCGGACTTAGTCCATGCCACTCCCCCTGGTTACCTTAGTTTTACGAGAGACCGGCCACTGAGGAAAGGTGGAGGTTTGGCAGTTATTTATCATAACTCTCACAATGTTCTTTTTCACCCGTTAACTGTGGACGGCTGTGAAGCGTTAGCTTTTAATTTTACCTTAGGCAAACATCATTCATTTAATGGGTGTTTAGTTTATCGACCCCCGGGTTCTAAAATCATCTTCTTGAGCTCTGTGGGAAGTATTCTGGAGGAGGGACTCTGCTCTAAGGACTTTACGGTCCTGGGAGATTTCAACTTCCATTTAGATTAAAAAATCCCATGGATGCGGATACCAACACACTTATTGACCTGATGGATGGCGCCGCGCTTAAACAACTGGTTAGTGGCCCCACGCATAAGGCCGGTCATACCCTAGACGGGATTTTCTCAAACCACCCTTGGGCTTTACTAAATCCTTACCGCTCACCTGGTCTGATCACAGGGCGCTGCTATTCGCCATCTCTTTGCCTAAATCCCAAGGTGGGGGGTGCTCGCCTAAAGTAGCCAGGGTATGCAGGGCCTGGAATAAAATTGAGGGTAGCGTATTGGAAGAGTATCTGCTCTCCTCAAAGGAGCCCCTTCCATCAGAGGTGGAAGCGGCGGCGCTCGCCCACACTAGTTGGATTGATAAAGCCTGCAATATTCTTGCCCCACCCAAACTACGCCTCCTGGTCAGAGCCCAGCCTTCAGCGCCGTGGTTTTCGGAGGAATTAAGAAATCACAAGTTGCAATGTAAAAAACTGGAAAGGGTCTGGCGGAAGGAGTACAGGGAAAGTGACAGAAGTCTTCTTAAACAAAGTCTTCTAACATATAAAAAAACGGTGGGGAAGGCAAAACAAGAATACTATACAAACCGCATAAATCTGGCTAAGAACTCTGCGAAGGAACTGTTTACTACGGTGGCAGCTTTGGCTGACCCGGTTCCCGCGACCATTCCCGCAAGTTCTGAATTATGTGAAGATCTTGCCAGATTCTTTGAAGGTAAGGTGGAAATGATTTTGAAAGCCTTCTCTTGTCATGAGAGGTTGAATAGCCAGGCGGTCCCCTCAGAAATCGATAGGCAGTCATCCTTAGGACATAACCTCGACAGTTTTTCGCCAGTAAATGGCGAAGAAATTAGGCAGCTATTGCTAGCAGCAAAATAAGGTGCTCCATCAGACCCTTGTCCGGTGGCTGTAATAAAAATGGCCCCAGATCCGATAGTGTCATCACTGGTGACCGTTTTTAACAGAATGCTTGCGACAGGAGATTTTCCAGCATGTTGGAAACGGGCATCAATTCTGCCCCTACTAAAAAAACCTAACCTGGATATTAGGGACCCTAATAATTATCGCCCAATAGCAAGGCTCCCACTACCAGCTAAATTAATAGAAAAGGTGCTGAACACTCAATTAAGCTCCTTCCTGGCTGCCACTCAATCTCTGGACCCCTCTCAGCATGGTTTTAGATCTTACCATAGCACGGAATCCGCCCTCATTAAAACAACTGAGGAGATCAGAGCGGTGACCGATGCGGGAGAGAGGGCTGCCCTGGTGCTGCTGGACCTCTCCGCGGCCTTCGACACGGTCCACCATGGGATCTTATTGGACCGCTTGAAGGCCTGCGGAGTTCAAGGGAAAGCGCTTGACATACTTAAAGCTTTCCTTTCCGGCAGAGTCCAGAGTGTGGCCTTGGGAGACTGAGTCAAAACCCTTCACCTTGCCCTGCGGAGTTCCTCAGGGCTCGTCTTTGAGCCCAATGTTATTTAACGTTTACGTCAGCTCGTTGACACCAGTAATTCGGGCACAGGTTTTGATCTTACATCATATGCTGACGACACACAGATTGTGGTGTCGGTATTTCCAGGGAGGGAAGAAGAGGTAGCTAGGAATTTCCAGGACTGTATGCTGGCGGTCGGAAACTGGATGGCTGCTAACTGCCTTAAATTAAAACCGAAGTTATAGTGTTTGGTTCAAACACCAACTTCTGGAGTCCAAGCTGGTGGCCAGACCAAATGGGCAAGGCCCCCATCCCAGTAGCGAAGGTGAAAAACCTGGGGGTGTTGATCGATGATCAACTTACCTTTCGTCCCCAGGTCAATGCGCTATCTTCTTCGGTAGCCTACCTGCTCAAATCTATCCGTAAGATCCTTCCATTCATCCCTGGCAGCGATAGGAAAACTGTAGTCACAACGCTGGTCATGGCAAAGTTGGATTATTGCAATAGTTTATTTCTTGGTGCCTATCAGGGGGTACTTAATAAACTGCAGGTACTCCAAAATGCGGCGGCCAGGCTCATTTTGGGGATCCCTAAATTTGTCCCCGTGTCCCAGGAGTTGGTCAAGCTGCACTGGCTTCCAATGCGAAAGAGAATTCTTTTTAAAGCTCTTTGCCTTGTATTCAAGTCCCTACAAGGCAAGGGACCTTTAGTTTTTCGGCGGTACTTTTATTGGTACCGACCGACTAGAAATCTTAGATCTGCTGACATGGGGCTGATTGCGGTGCCTCGGATTAGGAGAGTGCGCTGGGGAGGCAGAAGCTTTGTGCTGGGCGCAGCCAAAGCGTGGAATGCCTTGCCCCATGCCCTCAGAAAACTGACGGACCTCATGGCCTTTAGAAGAGCTTTAAAGACATGGCTGTTTACCCTCTGATTCCCTAACCTGCCTCTATCTCAGGAGTAACACTTAGCGCCAGGACACCTACGAGTAACAGAGCGCTGTACAAATGTCAAAATAAAATAAATAATAAAATAAATAGGATTAAGGGGGTAAGACAGGGAGGGCTATAAAGGTCCTATTCTCTGGAACTCACTTCCACTTGCCCTAAAGATTAACTCAAATTTCCAATCCTTTAGGAAGCTCCTTAAAACTCATCTATACTCGACTTCATAATCTGCTGGTAGTTTAATTATTCAGTTATCAGTCCAATATCTGTACCAATGCGCAAGCGCTGAGATACCCCTTCGGGGGTCGAATCCTGCGCTATATAAATAAATAAATAAATAAATAAAGCCAAACGCCTTGGCAAGTGGAACTGCAGTTGGAAAGATGAATAAAGGGTGAAAAGCGTTCAGTCATCTTTGGAGAAGAAATTCAATCTTTCTAGGGTTCATTTTCTAGGACAGAGAAAGGACTTTACAAGTTGGTAAGTTTGATAGCTCAGACACTTGGTGGTAAAGCGGAGTGTTTGCATTTTGATGAATGGAAATGGATGCGTCCTAAAGGATTATTGCTAGAGGCTCCCTGTTGAAGTGAATAGGTTAGGTGAAGAAATAGACCATTGCCCTGATCCTCACTGAAGTTAAGGAGCTTCGTAGGAGTCGAGCCTTCACACACTAAGATCTTGAAGAAAGTAAATATTTAAAGCAGCTCAGTAGAGTTCCCTCTATTCCCATTCTGGAACTAAAGATCTCAGTAAATTTTGGTCTATGGGCTGATGCTGCACTTGTATTTTAGGGTTACTGGCTCTACGATTGACAACGTAACCACTAGACTGCATCTCCTTTTACTCCTGCAGCTCTGAAGGTGGTTTCGAATTGTGCAGTTTATTGTATGTTTTTATTGTCAATTACCGATTAACAGACTAATTTATTTTTGAATTAAAGAACGTATGAAAAAGTGGAGCAATTACTTGGGTGCTATTGCTCCAGGATGAATCCTGCTTACTGCTCGGCCTAAAAGTGAAACGAACGTTCCATATTAAATTATCTCAGTGGTGCACTGTTTAGGTTAGCAATTTTTTCTGGTGTCTGGAGCACGACCATGATCCCAAGCCGTACTCCGACTGTCCGGCCATGCACCCGAAGCCCTTGCAGGAGCGATTCCAAAACCTTTTGGAGGACCAGCAGTCGGCTCCGCGCCGCTCGAGGTCCTGGTCAAGAACAAGGTCTCGGAGCCATCACCACTCGTCTTCAAAGTCTTCGCACTCCTCTGGTAAGTCGAAGCACAAGAAGAAGGCTAAGAAGCATCTTTGCTCTTCGCCTTCTCGCCATCCGTCGGCTGACGCGGAACCGGAGTGTCGTCGCTCTCCGGCTCCTCCTTAGCAGCCCACTTATGGGACGACTCTCCGCTTCACTCACTTTCCGGGAGCCGGAGCGACCCCTGCCCGGCTCCGAGCTCCGAACTTTCTATGAAGCGGTGCATAGCATCTTGGGCAGCTGAACTCAGCCGGCGCGGATTCGGCTCGGGACCCTGGGCCTTCTAGGCTGTTGGCTTCCGCTCCAGCACCGGAGGGACCAAGACTTTCTAGGCCTGGATCCAGATCCTGCTGGTCGATCTCACGGTGCAGATTCCAGTGGCGACACCCCCAACTCGGTTGTGCTCCCAGCCGGCGTCGACCCCAGCCTCACCTGTGACTTGGGCATGGAGCTGGACCTGCACTGACTGACGCCGGTACTGGCACTGACCAACGCCGGGACCGGCACTAACCGCTGGCACCGAATGGTACTTTTGTAACTCTGTTCTTCCTTGACGTTCCCTACCTCCCCTGACTGGCAGCCAGAGGAGGACTGGGAGGGGTCTGGTGACTCTGTAGCAGACCAACTTGAGGACCCGGACTGGCGAGAGGAGTTCGGTGAGGCCAGGGTTCTGGACAACCTCACCAAACCTTGGTATGCTTTCTCCCCATGCTGTCTCTACGGAGGAGGGGGCCTCCTACGCTGTGGCCTTTTAATGAGGCCCTCACTGACATCCTTCAAGGCACTTGTTCCAAGCCCAGCACAGGGGCTTCTGTGGATAGCATGATTGCCCTACTCCACCGGGCGACCCACTTTTCCTCTCCCAACACCCTACCCCGAGAGCTTGGTTGACAAGCCTCAACATCAAAAGGCGCATTCCCTACTGCTTCCCCAGACAGGGAATCCAAGAAGCTTGACCATCTTGGGTAGATTGTTTTCTTGCACCAGCTTAGGACTGCAGTCGGTGAACACTGCATGTCTCTTGTGCCATTACACGCACTCCATGTGGGACACGGTTGCCCGAGTGCTGCCACAGTGCCCAGAGGAGGCCCAGGCCATGCTCACCCACACTTTTGCAGAGGGTCGAGATGCAGCAAAGTTTGCCATCAGGTGTGGACTGGATACCTCCGACTGGTTGGGTAGAACGATTTCTACGTCAGTAGCCCTGAGGTGCTATGCCTGGCTGAGGTCCACTGGCTTCTCTGGGGATGTTCAATCAACCCTTTTGGACATGCCCTTTGACATCGCCTGTTTGGCGGCAAGGCGGACAACGCGCTTGTGCTTTTCAAGGACTCTAGGGCTACGGCCAGATCCTTGGGCCTCGCTGCCAACTCTCGCCCCATGCAGTCTGCTTTTGTGGATACGGAAGGGGTGCCCCAACACGTTACACCCAGAGCCACAGACCTGCACAAGCTACCAGGCCTCTGTGCAGCCGGGGACATGGGACCCAACGTCGTAAGTCTGGGGCCAGCAAGCGGGCCAGTCCACCAATGCCCCCCCTACCCCCCTCCCCCCTTGCAGCAGCCTTGAAACCTTCCTAGCCTGACTATTCAGGGCCACCACCTGCCAGTGGACGGCAGGATCTTCCGTCACCTCCCCCACTGGCACAACATCACGTTGGACAGGTGCGTTTTGCAGAAGTTCGAAGGGGCGACTCCCTCCCCTTCGAGACTACCCCTGCCTCCACGCGACCTACACTCCATTGCATGTCGGAGGATCATTTGGCCCTTCTCCGCCAGGAAGTTATGGCTCTCTTGGCCAAGGGAGCTATAGAAAGCGTCCCTGTGCCAGAAGTAGGTTGTGGTTGCTTTCCCCCCCCCCCCACACACTTCCTGGTGCCCAGAAAGGATCAAGGCCTGCATCGTATCTTAAACCTCGGGGACGTTGACCGCTTCTTTCGGAAGCAAATGTTCAAGATGTTAACCTTGGCTCAGGTCTAGTCTGCCCTCGACCCTAGAGACTGGATGGTAGCGTTGAAAGACGCTTACTTTTACATCCCCGTCTTGCCTGCCCATCGGCATTACCTACGGTTCACGGTAGGCCATGAGCATTTTCAGTTCACCATGCTCCCTTTTGGCCCTGCCAGCGCCCTTCCGGTGTTTATGAAACTGATGGCAGTGGTCGCAGCTCATCTGCGCAGATCAGGGGTTCCAGTCTTTCCCTATCTCTGACTGGCTGTTGAAGGCAAGCGTGCCCCAGGCTGTCGTTTCCCACCTCCAGACTTCGGCATTTGCTGGGGTTCACTATCAGTGTGCCGAAGTCGTACCTGATTCCCTCTTAGAAGCTCCTTTTCATTGGAGCGGTTCTGGACACAGCACAGTTTAAGGTCTATCCTCTCGCGCAGCGAGTCTGGGATATCTGGGCTATATCGATATTTCAGCCTCTATCACGGATTTCTGTGAGAATAACCCTGAGGCTGCTGGGCCTCATGGCCTCCTGCATCCTGCTGGTAGATCATGCTAGATGGCATATACCAGCTCTGTAGTGGGATCTGAAGTTCCAGTTCACAGTAGTGATGGCTGCGTCACTTCTGGGATGGGGCGGCCACATGGGGGAGGCAGAGATCTGAGGCTTCTGGTCTCCTTCGGAGTCCGAGCTCAGCATCAACCTTCTGGAGCTCTGCCTGATTCATCTTGCACTGTAGGCATTTCTTCCCTCTGTCAAAGGAAGAGTAGTGTAGGTGTTCACGGACAACACTACAGCCATGTGGTACTGCAACAAACCGGGTGGAGTGTGGTCGTAGACCCTTTGTCAAGAGGCTCTTTGCCTTTGGCACTCGCTCAGCGACGCCTTTCGTCATGAATGGAATTGCGGGCTCCTGTACGCCTTTCTGCCTGAACCACTTCTACCCAGAGTGCTGAAGAAGATCAAACGTGACCAGGCCCAAGTAATTCTTGTGGCTCCGGACTGGGCACGACGAGACTGGTACCCCGAGCTCTTGAGCATGGCCATCGATCCTCCGATCAGACTGCCTCTTCGGTAGGATCTTCTGTCGCAGCAGCAGGGGACGGTCCTCCACCCGAGCCTGTCTAGTGTCCACCTCCTTGCGTGGAGATTGAGCGGCGACAGTTGACCGCTTTTGACCTTCCTCCAGAAGTCTGTAACATCATCTTGGCAATCAGGCGTCCATCCACTGAAACGGTATACGCCTGTAGATGGAACAAATTTGTGGCATGGTGCACAGCAAAGGCTGTGGGTCCCCTTTCTGCCCCTCTTTCAGAGATTCTACTCTTCATTCTTTCTTTGGCCCAGCAGGGCTCTGCTCTGGACACTCTGAAAGGCTATCTTTCGTCCATTTCGGCCTTTCTTCGCCTTTTTGATCCGCCTTTTTTTTTCCTCCAAGTCCCCGATTGTTAACAGGTATCTGAAGGGCATTACTTATCTCTTTCCTCCTCCTTTCGTAATACCCCAGTGGGACTTGAACCTTGTGCTTACTTATCTTATGTGTGCTCCCTTTCAGCCATTACATAATTGTCCTCTTCATCTCCTCACTTTGAAGACCGCTGTCTTGCTTGCTATCACCTCTGATCCCAGGGTGAGTGAGCTTCAAGCCTCATCTTCCAGGCCTCCCTTTCTTGCTGACTATCTGGACAAAGTAGTTCTCAGTACTAGGCCCTCTTTTCTGCCCAAAGTGGTTACCTCTTTCCACATACTTAAGACCATCACATTGCCCACATTCTTTCCACCTTCGCAGTCTTCCAAAGAGGAGGAGAGACTCCACCGACTGGATCCAAAATATGAGCTGTCTTTCTACCTTGACTGCACTAAAGATGTCCGGGTGGATGATCAACTCTTCATGGGTTATGTGGGCGCCAAGAAGTTCGAGCAGTGCACAAACGTACCATCTCTCGATGGGTTGTCCTATGCATTAAGATCTGTAATTCTTTGGCTAAAAAGGAACCTCCAGTAGGACTGTGCGCCCACTACACCAGGGCGATGGCAGCTACTACTGCTTTGGGGCGTGGAGTTCCACTGGTTGACCTCTGCCAGGAAGCCTTGTGGGCATCCCTGCACACGTTCACAAAACATTGCTGCCTGGACAGTCCAGTACGGAGAGATGGCTTTTTCGGCCTACTATTCTCCAAGATTTCCTGGTGTGAACATGGTTCACAGACCTACCTCTAGGGTTGGTATTGCTGGGGTATCTATTCTAAGGTAAGGAATCTTTCAGATGAACAAATTATTTTTCTTCAGTAACGATGTATCTGTAAGAGATAGAAGTAGTGATATATTCCGTACCGCTCCACCCTGCGTCCCCATTCTGCGAACTGATGTCTAGGGATGGACTCCCTTACAGGGCCCTAGTTATGTGCACCAGTGGTCCGTGTCTTGCATGGCTCTGCGCTTCTGGAGTGGAAAGTCGTGTCAGAACTGACTCCAGCACACAGGCCCGGCATCTAAGTAGACATCGCCATATCATGCCAACGATGAACATGGAGTCGACAGACGCCAGCTACCGACGCGCAGGGGTACTGCTAAGAAAAAACTTCTCCGGATCCAGTCTGACGCCTGGGGGTAATTCTAAGGTAAGGAATCTATAACTACTATTATCTCTTACCAATACATTATTACTGAAGGTAAGTAACTTGTTCTTTTAGTGTTCCATAAAGCCTGATTCTATTGTGACTTGTCTCAACCATAGAGCTGGGCGAGATGTGCGCTCTTTGATGCAGCTTGGAATAAATCATTCCTTCCACTGAAATGTGTTGTCTTCTCCCCAGGCTACAAAGAATCCCTTCTACCTTCATGTGGGCATGGACATTCTGCAGAGCCTGGAGAATCACACGAAAGTGAAGTTAGTATTTGGGTTGACTTGTCTCTATTAATTATCTAACATTTTAGCGTGTCTTCCATGGCAAAGCTATATTTTGGCTTCTCACAGGTTATCTCTGATTTCAAGAAACTTGCCTTTTATCATTCCTAATTCTAAATTTATTGATTGATGCTCAAATAGATATTTACTTCTTTAAAGGCTGACTGTGGACAAACCTACTTCAGTGTTTCGGGTAGGGGCAAGAAAAGAGAAGCATTAAATTATCCCCGTTGAAATCCATGAACATTCTAGCTCCTTTTTTCATCTCCTAGTATATTTTATAAGGGAACTGTGCGAGTTAGACTTGTGTAAAAGTAGTTATGCTGTGTATCCCATCTACTTTGTTTACAGTGAGCTGTCCTGTAGTCTTTTCACAAACCATTACTGTTTTCCAGATCAGCTCAGTGCTCTTTAATAATTGACGTAATGAAGCCTTGCTGGTTCAGCTCAGTATGTTCCCTCTTCCCTTATAGGTGTGGATATGCAACTCTGCACCACGTGATTGATAAATCCATTGAGGATCGTATGGAGAGCTTTTTCCTGAGCGAAACATGCAAGTATTTATATTTAGTAAGTATCCTTGGGTTTTAAATTTGAGTTAAGTTGCATTGGCAAATATGTTCTGTGCTAAACTGTGATGACCAGACCAAGAGTCGTTGCAGAGTCCATACTAACTTATGTTCTTCTCCAACACTGATTGAATGAGCATTAATAAAGCCATTGGGTTTCACTATTGTATAATTACATAGAGACAAGAGATATATGGGCGTACAGACCAACAAATCTATAGCCATCTGTTTTTGCACAGTGTAATAAACGCATAGGCATAAAGGCATATCCTTCAACCATTATTCATAATCATTCGCAGCAGCGGCACACTGGTGGATTTCCAGTAGAGTGGCCCGAAGGAAGGGTTGGATGTACAATAGAGGGCTCAAATCGGTGTGCAGTAGGTCGGCACAGAGACGTTTTAAGTTGGCCCATATCAGTGTGAACAGTCCATGCAGTCCTATATATATTCTTAGTATTCTGGAACGTTTATCTTTTCCAATGTAAATGCACAACAAAAGGAATGAGAATGCAAAAAAAACTTATTTGGACTATCCTCTTTTATTTGCACATAAATTCTTTTTTTAAGCAATCCATCTTACAAAGGCTTTATATACACCAGAGACCATAGAGGTACACTTGCAGACGTGTATAACTAAAATATGCAACTCTGCATAGCTTCTAGACTATGTTTCCTCTGTACTTCCTACAGTTTTTTATCCACTGTAAATTGTGTTCTATGAGTTTTAGTTATACATTCATAGTGGTAAAAGCAAAACTACAAGTTGCAGAATTCAAACATTTGTGGGTGAATACATCAGAATTTGCTGATGATGCCACAAATGACGTGGGCCACTTGGGGAAGCTATGCACATGAGGCATAGTGAAAAGATGGACTTGTTCGTGATCTACTGCTTTAAAATGTTTATTTTTGGTATTCGCGCTCATTCTGAATATAAAGGAGTGTCTAGATTTAGCAGATATGTTTTGTTTGAGTAACAGTCACTTAATTTCACTGAGTTGGCACCTTTCAAAGCCAGTGTTTACACTTGAGTACAGTCGTAAACTTTTGCATGCAATAAATCGCTTAAATGAGATATGGGAAAAGATATGGACTTCGCTGAACTTTGAGATGAGATTCAGACATGGGGACTGCCCAGTGAGCGGACAGGTTGTTTTCGAATGGAGCAGAAACCCGCACTGTTGATCAGTCTGCTGTACTGTACACGTTATACCAGCGTCCATAGTATTCTTACCGTAACTGGTTTGGTAAGCTTGCCAGGTGTAAGATGGGTCATACGAATGTACTGTCATTTGCAGTGACCTCAAGTAAAGTTTCTAGAATTCCAGGGGGATTTACAAATATTTTGCTCCTTTAAAGCACACGTTTGGCTTTTCAACCTGTTTGTCTCTACCAGGAAGGCTACTTGGTGGTGTAGTTGACACAAACAAACTGTTACTGCACCATCGACCTTCGTGACTTCGACTCCTGTGGAATTGAAGTGCCCTTGTGATTCCAAGCAAAACCCTTCTTTTCTACATTTCCTTGCACATGACCTTTGCATTTCTCCCCTGCAGCCACTTAGGCTGACGACTTAACTAATGTCGTAGCTGCTATCATTTGCACCTTTTTCCCAACCTTGTAAGCTCCTCCACTCTGTTCCTAGAATTGCAAATAATGGTCTTAAAGTGTGGCCCTTTCACCCCAAATCGATCTGCCATCTTCAAACATTGGTGGCTAACTCCAAGGGTTTCTGCCCTCTGAATCAGTGTAGTTGGTGAGCTCTACTATGACTGCCTTTCTCCTGTTTCTCCAGTTTCTTCATGCAATCTCCATGCTCACAATATGGCTGATTCCCGTGCCTCCTCTGTTCAGAATCTACAATCCTCATATTTTGCACATTTACAGAGGCACATTGATCAGCGTATTTCAGTTTTTGTTTGCCCCCTGTTGCTTCATGCCGTCCGGCTTCAGGAGACCTTTAATAGCTGCAAAGAGAAAGCAGTCCAAGAACCCTTCCCTAGTTTTCTCTCTTTACGGATCGGTAAGCTCTTTTCATCCAATCTATCCTTCGTTTGCCTCTCTGAGCTAACATACTTTTTTTTCTCTCAGGTGTAAGGTTGTGTCAAGTTTGAGAAAACACTGATGTAAAAGAAATGCATAAATATCTTATGCTCAAACATAGATATATTTTCAGAAAGACTTTGGTCTTTCAAAAAGAATTTGTAGCAAAGTGTCCATTTTGGCATGGTCACCCCCCACTTTTTGCCTGCAATTTGATGTGATTTTGACTGGAAGTGTGCTGGGTTGCTGCTAACCAGGCTCCCAGTGCCAGATCTTTCCCTAAACTGTGCAATTGTTTTTCCCCAATTGGCGATACCTTTAGTGCCCTCTAAGTCCCTAGTACATGTTACCTAGGGCCTGGTGCACTAAAGAGGGTCTCCAAAGGGCTGCAGCATGAATTGTGCCTCTCTAAAGGACCCCTCACCAAGCTCATTCAGCTGTAGGCTGCGTGTCTTGGGTCAAATGAAGGAGAAAACACAACTGTGTGCCATGTCCCATAACACAGTATGTAATATTTGTAAGTCACCTCTACAGCAGGCCTTACAGCCTTAAGGAACTGTGCCCTATTACATGCTAGAAAATTACAAAAAACAATTTGATGGACAGCATGTAGATCAATGTCTTACATTCACCCCAGTACAAGGATCTGGGCCTAAATCCATCGTTTTTTTGCACTCCAACCCACCCTGAGTCAGATAATGGCTTTATGCAAATCAGCTCTGACCCTGTGCCCCATGGGAACAGTCCAGTCCGAACTACAACAGCCATATCTTTCCCAGACCGGAATCAAGCATCCGAGGACCGGACCGGTTTCGAGGTAACACCTCATCAGCCCGGCTAGCTTGACTCCAGTGGTGTGGAGGCTCTGGGACCCACGTCTGAGCTACCCCAGTACACTCAGGGAGAAAATTACAAAAAAACAATTTGATGGACAGAATGTAGATCAATGTCTTACATTCACCCCAGTACAAGGATCTGGGCCTAAATCCATCGTTTTTTGCACTCCAACCCACCCTGAGTCAGATAATGGCTTTATGCAAATCAGCTCTGACCCTGTGCCCCATGGGAACAGTCCAGTCCGAACTACAACAGCCATATCTTTCCCAGACCGGAATCAAGCATCCGAGGACCGGACCGGTTTCGAGGTAACACCTCTCATCAGCCCGGCTAGCTTGACTCCAGTGGTGTGGAGGCTCTGGGACCCACGTCTGAGCTACCCCAGTACACTCAGGGAGAAAATTACAAAAAACAATTTGATGGACAGAATGTAGAGCAATGTCTTACATTCACCCCAGTACAAGGATCTGGGCCTAAATCCATCGTTTTTTGCACTCCACACCACCCTGAGTCAGATAATGGCTTTATGCAAATCAGCTCTGACCCTGTGCCCCATGGGAACAGTCCAGTCCGAACTACAACAGCCATATCTTTCCCAGACCGGAATCAAGCATCCGAGGACCGGACCGGTTTCGAGGTAACACCTCTCATCAGCCCGGCTAGCTTGACTCCAGTGGTGTGGAGGCTCTGGGACCCACGTCTGAGCTACCCCAGTGCAAAAAACGATGGATTTGGGCCCAGATCTTTGGACTGGGGTGAGTGTGTGACATTGATCCACATTCCGTCCATCACCTGTTGTTTTTGCCTATTACATGCTAGGGCATATCTGCATTAGCAGATATTCCCTTGTTCTCGTCCGTTCCATTACTGCCAGTAGTATAAGGGAACTGGGAAGCCATTTCAAAACATGTGCATGACACTGGTGAAAACGAGTTCCCCAGCTACACAGTGGCTTCACTGAAAAGCGGGATGTTTGGTATCAAACATCTCATATTAATAAACCCACAGTGACACCAGTGTCTGATTTAGTAATACATGCAACCAGAGGGCACCTTAAAGGTCCCCCTGAAAAGCCACTAGCCTCTGGTGCGGACTGACTGGCTTCCCTTAGCATGCCATCAGAGACGAGTGTCTAATCCTCCCCCACTCCCCTCCCCCCAAGTGTGAGGGGTTTGCTCTCGGAGGCCATAAACCAGGCCTGCTTGGGCAGAGGGTGTTTTCACCTCCTCTCACAGGATGAGCTCCAGGTTAACAATCTAAGGCAGGGGAGCTTCAAAGCGGCTACTGCCTTTGTGTGAATCTGGTTTCTCTCACAGGAGAAGAAGCTGACCGTCTTTGCCCAGAGTCATTTGGCACCTGGACAGGCGGGAGCATTATCTAGTCAGATAAGCATGTCCACACTCAGGCTAGTGCCACGCCTAAGGTGGGCTCCCAGAAGTGGATGCAACTTTTCAAAATTAGCCATATTGGTGGTGGCAAAATCAGGAATTCTGGGACCGGATTACTACCACCTCCCCTAGGAAATGTGCATATAGTGGGTGTAGTGACCCCATGTGTGGTTAGCCCATTGGCTACTACCTTACACTCCCCTAATTTCTCTAACTTCAATATTTTGGGGAACCCTGGCATCAAAGAATCTGATCCTGTGGACCAAAAGGACTACAGAAGAGCTGCGAAAAGCAATAACTGTGGAAGAAGCAACTGACTTGGCACCAACCCTTCCGTCCAGTCTGCTGTTCCCAACAATTACGTCAAAGTAGACTCATCCTGCAAGCTGCTGTGCCACCCAAAGCTTGGGAGGGCTGCTAGCACTTCTGCCGAGATGCAGAGACTCAGGAATTCCTGTGAAGCAGCGGCACTGCTTCCCTGCATCCTGCTGGCAACCAAGGAGACCTGAAAGGACTCCGGACTGCCAAAACCCAACACCAGAAAGCGCCACTGCACCTGTGCCTCCTAACCCGAGCTAAAGTAGGTCAACAGTCCCAGCGTGGTCCCCTGACCTCCAGAGACTAAGCCTGCCCTGGACTTGCCTACTGTGGGCTTCCCGACACCACCTGATGCTTCTGTTTGCAGGCCTCTTTTACCATGGTTGCCCCTGGTGACAACAATTTGACAGCTGGAGACACCTCTGTACCTGTCGCCCATATAGTGGAAGACCAAAGGTGTCCCCAAGCTTCGTGAGACCTGAGCCCCTTTGTGGTTCAGAACGACTGGCTACTCAGTCCAAGCCTGCATCCTCTTTTCAACCGGACCGATCTCCATACGATATCATTGGGCACCAGATGCTGAAAAGCACCTCTGCACCCAGCCGTCCAAATGCCACCCAAGGGGACCTGTTGGTGGTGCCTTGGAACTTGCCCCATACTCCTCTTAAGTCTAGGAGATTGGTCTTGTAAGTCGCTGTATTGTACCTGAATGCCTTACTTGGTTTTCCTCTCATTGCAACTTTTTAAGTATGCACCAAGTGCCAATTTTTTAAATGCAGAAGCATTCCTTTTAAACTTACTTACATGACTGTATTAATTCTAGTGCCTAAACATATGTAAAGATGAGTGTTATTTTTATAAATTGGTGTGGATCTCCTTATTGAGTCATTTGCATAATTATTTGCAGATGTCGAACATCTCCTAAAAAATCATCTTGGGATTATTAGAGCAAGCCCCTGTCCACTGGTGAGGAAAATACTTGGACCCTCTGCCTGGTATACCTCTTTTTGGTATATACCCTATAAGGAGCCAGCTTCCTACAGAATGCATTTCCGAAATAGTGCAAGAAACAAATATATACAATGAATCGTTACTTGCACTTGCTTCCCACGTATATGTGTAGCAAGTTTATGTGTATTAAATAAAGTCTCTGCTAGCAGGGGAGAGCCTGCTCTAGTCTTGTGGGCAGGGCTGAAATCTTGTGACTGTTAAGCAGAGACTTTATACAAACAAGGTAAAAAAAGAAGTCAACTGGAGGCTGAAGGGCATAAGTTCATGGTGTCTGGGGTTGCAAAAGGCACATGAAATATTCGAGTTTTCATGGGTTCTGCATTTTTTATTTCAAGTTGAAAGCAACTCTAATTAGTCTGCAGTGAAGAAATCTGCATTCTTTGCTTTGTCATTCTTAGGACAGTGGAGGAATTGACACACAAACCGTTTTTTATAATTTGTTGTTTTGAGTAGGACACCTGTCAGTTTATTTCTTTGTACTCTGTTTCCTGTTGTAATGTAGATTGCAAGCACGTTCCTCTACCTTACTCTTTTAGACACGAGTGTTCATCTGTTCATGTTTTCATATATTACTCATAAATGTGTGCTGATTCAAAAGATTTTCACCTCTACAGGCTGGAACAGAAGTTACAGTCTGACTTTAGGTCAGTCCTCTGAATGTTGAAGTGGTTCAATCCAAGATTTTGAAAGCTGTAAATGCCACAGTCTGAAAACCGTGCTGGACAATTTCTCTCGTATGCCAAACCTTTTTGTTTCCCTATTTAAGGTGGCTCCCTGTGATCGCTAAATACCAGGATGTGCACCACCTATCCAAAGTGATACCAATATACTTGATGGGCTATCACCCAGGGCCTACTGCCTATCCCAAGATGACGCTGTGTGATGTGATTAATTTCATTCTTTTATTTTACCCACCTCTCTGAAGACTTCTCAGCAAGAGACGGAATGGGATGGGAGGGGACTTCAACTCCATAGCGGACACAACACTGGATAGGTCCCACCCACCATTGAGGGACTCCCCTGTTCACCGACTCACAAAGGGTAGATTGGAATGGCAGGAGGGATGTGGGCTAACTGATGTGTAGAGGGCGCACCACCCAACGACCCGGGATTATTCCCACTTCTCCAGCCTGCATGACCTACAGGTCCGGCTTGATGCGATATTGTGCTCGCAGGGCGTTTTGCCAGCTGTGACTTGGTCAGAGTACCTATCGTGGACAATCTCTGACCACAACCCACTACTCATTAACTTGGCCTGGGCGACTGAGGTGCCTCGAGTGCCGACCTGGAAATTAAGACCAGAGACCCTTGAAGACCCGTTGTTCCATGCGGCACTGGAGGCGGGTATAACCCAATACTTTACTGATAATGAGGGGACGACGGCCACTAGGGCGATAGAATGGGATGCTTTTAAAGTGGTGGTGAGGGGCCAATGTATAACAAAATACGTGGGCGCGTGGAAGGTGTTGCTAGAAGATATCAGTAAGGCAGACTCCAAGTTGCGGGAAGTAGAGAAAATACGGCCTGGCCGCCCTGACCTCCAAGAGGAGCTTAGTTCGGCTAGAGAGGCGGTGGCGGTGGAGGTGGAGCGACTTCGCGCCTTTGACCATCGAGCGCACATGCTTAGAACCCACGTGGAGGGGGACAAGGCCGACACACTGTTAGCGTGGCTGACGAACCCCACGAAGCGATGCTCCCCTATACTAGCTATAGAAGACGAAGTGGGCCGCACCTGTTACTCCCAAACGGAGATATTAGATGGCTTCCAAAAGTATTATGAGGCCCTCTACAAAAGCAAACCGGGGGACCGAGAGAATGAGACCGAGGTTTTTCTGGATGGCCTCCAATTGCCCCAGCTAGACGAGGAACAGGCGAAAGATCTGGGGAGAGACATCACCCTGGGAGAGATCAGGGGAGCGGTCAAAAAAATGGCCCGCAACAAAACGCCAGGGTTAGACGGGCTTCCCATTGAATTTTACAGCAAGTATCTAGACATTTTAGCGCCGCGACTCCAGACAATTTATAAGGAGGCCAGGGCAACGGGCCGCCTGCCCCAATCAATGCGGGAGGCATTAGTGATACCGCTCCTGAAGCCGGGTAGGGAAAGTAGTAGCCCTGCGTCCTACAGGCCACTCTCCATGCTAACCGCTGACTGTAAGATATTGAGCTCCATATTAGCAGCTAGACTCCTGCAGCATATGCCCGGCTTGATACACGCAGACCAAAATGGATTCATCCCCGCCCGGAACACGACGATTAACATCAGGAGGCTTACACGTCTGCTGGAGAGCTCACAGGCTGCGACTCAGGCGCCCCTTGTCCTATCCGTAGACATCGAAAAGGCCTTCGATAGTCTAGAGTGGGAGTATCTGTACAAGGTCATGAGCAGATTTGGACTAGGAGAAGGATATATTAAGTGGACGCGGGTCCTGTACTCGGCGGCAGTGGCGAGGGTGAGGATAGGGCCCATATGCTCGCAACAATACCCGGTGGAGAGGGGCACCCGCCAGGGTTGCTCCTTGTCCCCCCTATTGTTCGCACTTGCGATTGAACCACTAGCGGCCAAGGCCCGGACGGGAAGACATTTCGAGGGTATAGGTAGCAGAGACGGGCAGAAGTTTATATCGTTATATGCCGACGACTTGCTGTTATTTCTTGAAAATGACACAACAGCGCTGGAAGGAGCAGAGAGATTGCTAGGGCGATTTGGTGTAATATCGGGCCTAAAGGTCAACTGGGTAAAAACATGCGTATTTCCGCTACAGAGGGACACTGATCGTCCTGACCACCGACCCACACTAAACTGGGAACTGACTTGTCTTAAATATTTAGGAGTATATATATATATATCACATGGCTGCGGACATGTTGGAGGGTAACGTTGGTCGATGCATGCGAGCGCTAAAGGGCAACATTGCCTTTTGGGCTACGCTCCCGCTCTCTATAGCTGGCCGCATATCCTTGTTAAAAATGGTTGCTCTACCGCGATTGTTATACTACTTTCGGACACTACCGGTCTGGATCCCCAGTTCCTATTTCCGCCAACTTAAAACCCAGCTGACTTCGTTCCTGTGGGGGGCGGGCAGGTGCAGAGTAGCGCTGACGACGCTCACCCGCCCCAAAGATGAGGGTGGATTAGCGGTACCAGACTTTGAACTTTATTATCTGGCCGCCCAACTGCAGACATTCTCGCAGGAGGTGGCGCAAGTGTGCTGAGGCCCGGAAGATGAGGAGATTAGAGGTACGCCAAGACATGTCTTGGCCTACATAGCCTTACAGCAGAAGATCGCTACCCGAGACCTGACACTTGAGCAGCGGACGTTCCGGCTTTGCTGGAACCGCTCCCAACGGCGGGCGGGGATAAGGCATCCGTATGCCCCGGAAATTCCCCTGGGCATGCTAACGGCGCTACCCCACGGGGCGATTGGTCGCAGCTACAGCAATGGGAAGAAGCGGGTGTACAGGTTGTAGGGGACCTCTATGAGAACGGGGCACTCCTCCCATATCGGGACCTTCTAGAATGCTTTGACCTACCACAAGGAGGATTCCTCCTGCTCTCAGCTGTGGTCGGAGCGATGCAGGAGCATTGGGGTGGGGGCCTAGCGGAGCCAGAGACGTCCATGGTCTGTCAGTATGCTATGATGGCGGCTGGGACGGTTAAGGCGGTGACATGCCTGTACTCAAGAATGCTCCGTGAACACCTGTTGCCCCTCACTGCGCTGAAGACCAAATGGGAAACTGATCTGGGAAAGGATATTCCTGACACGACTTGGGCCCGGCTTGTGCGCCGAGCCCGTAATAGTACGAGGAACGCGAGACTTCAGCTTATCCATTACTATGTGCTACACAGGGCCTGCATAACCCCAGGCAGAATTAAGAAATATTTTGGGGTGGCTGAGTCGGCGTGCCCTCCCTGTACAACGGACGGGGCGGAGCTGGAACATATGCTATGGTCTTGTCCGGCCCTCCGGGAGTACTGGCAGGCCATAGGAGAGACTCTGAATGAAGTAACAGAAAGAGCCATTGACTTCGACTCCAGTAAGTTTGTGGATATGGGACTGATGATAGCCAAAAGGGAAATAACGAGACAGTGGAAGGCGGGAACAGGCCCAACGCACAGGAGATGGTACAACAAATTCCTCAAATGGGCAGCTTGCGACAGCACGCACAGATATCAACTAGCGCGTAGAAACCCTGACCCTAGAGCGTTGGAGATGGCGACAGCCTGGGAGGCGTTAGTACAGGTCCTTAGGGACAGCATACTAACGGAATTTGAGGAGACCCTCAGCGCAGACTGGAATAGCACCCAGGAGTTACCGAGAGTAGCACACACTTAGACATTGACAGATGTAAAATCACACCCTAGGATGTTCTAACACGAGACCCTGTGAGCGGATGGTGGAGGGGGGAGGGGAGGGTGGGGGCATGGCATTATTTAGGGACGGGGTAAGGGGGGGGTTACATAGTTTAGTTAAGTTAGGAAAGAAAAGTAGACATGCACACTTTAATGCGAAAACAAATGATCCTAAACGTCGCAACCAGACAAAACTAAGATCGACCATTTGTTGCCGCCCGACCTCCGGGTTGTGGGCCTGCAGGCTGTGTATACCAAGACAAAAAAATGATTGTTGGTAATAAGTCAAAGCAACAACATAACTGTATGTATCCTGGTCTGTGCGCTGTATGCCTACAATAAAAATTACATAAAAAAAAAAAAAAAGACGGAATGGGTATGGAGGGCCAGCCAAAGAGGAGTCTTAAAGTTTGATGTTCTCAATTTGTAGTCTATTCACCATAACCGCACTGCCCCTGCTGCCCGCTCTTTCGTGGAGTGCTTTGACTGTTTCTGCAGCTCCTGCAGACGCTGCAGCCCTTCATTGATGGCCCATGTGTTTAAAGACTTCGCTGGTGGATTCAACCCCCCGATTGTGATCCTTAATTTTCATTTTTTCATAGACACCTTTGTAACCTCCTTCCACATCTATTCTTTCACCCTACAGCATTGTAACACCGCGTGGGAGGATTAAAGGGAACGTGTCCAGTGCATTCTCTCCCCAGCACTGTAAGCACTAGACTAGAATAAAGCACATTAATTGGGGGTGGGGGGATGGATACCTCTAGTCCCTTGGGGAACAGGGGTATTCAGTGACTTGTAGTGATTACTGTTGGTTACTGCTTCTGCCCCAGAAATGCAATTGCACTAAAATTGGATAATAATGTTACTCCCTGTGGATATTTGACTTTTCATGGGTAGCGAAGTTGGGCAATTAAGGCTTACTCCTGGAGTTGATCTCCGGTAAAGTCACATGCATTATAATAAAGCAACTAACATGAAAACTGAATATCCTCTCAAAGCTGCACATTTCAGGAAGAATAGAGCCTACTAATAGGTTAAGTAGTATGGATAGTCAAGAAAATAGCTCACGGAAACACTGAAGGTTCCAGCAGCGCCCAGGGATGAAATGCAAACACAAACCTATTTATAGCGAAGAGCTGCAAAAGCGAATAACAATGGGGTCTGCTTCTGTTCATTGTTGGCCTACGTCCTAACTCTTGAGTAAGTTTGCCACCACAAAAACAAGTGGCTTACATTCTGGGTGTCTTGTTTGAGGTATCTCAATGCCCCCCTCCTCCCTCCCACTTGGGGAAACAGCCTTTACAATGCGGCCATTCCCACCCAAAATACCATTCCTACGCATCCTTATACATGCATAAGTCTTTACAATGCATGTCTTTCCAATGCAAATTTTACCACAGATATTCAGTAACCTAAATGCAAGTATCTGAAAGAAACACATTAGTTATAGATTCCGTACCTTAGAATTACTCCCAGGCGTCAGACTGGATCCGGAATGTTTTTTTTCCGTCAGCAGTACCTCTGCGCGTCGGAAGGTGGCGTCGGTCGGATCCGTCGTCTGTGTCATGGTCGCCGGGATGACGTTGCGGCAGCTACTTAGGCGCCGCCCTCGTGCATCGACGCCAGTTCTTTATTTTTCCTCACCAGCCAGCGCAGATCCGGGAAGAGCGTTACCTCAGTACATTTTTTACTAACTTTTTCTGGACTTTTGTCGAAATCTTGTCTCGAGTCTCTGACTCCACACAGGTGCACGAGGGATGCCCGGTTTCAGGGTCTGCGGTTCCTGTAACTGGCTGATGTGGGTGACGGATCCGCACCGCGTGTGGCTCTTTTGCCTGGAGTGCGACCACGACCCCGACCCCAAGCGGTCCCGAAAGCTGCCTTAAGCCTGGCAGTTTTCTCTGCTCCGTTGGAGGTCCTGGTCGAGAGTGAGGTCGATGAACCGGTCGCAGAGCCACCACCAGTCCGAAATCATCGAATTCTTCACACTCTAGGTCGGGTAAGTCGAAGCATAAGAAGTCGAAGAAGCATTGTCGCTCTTCGACTTCTCGTCGGTCGGCCGATCTGACGAGGCATGCAGGTGGTCCCCCTTCAGCGCACGGACCCCAAATGGTCGACTCAGACTTTCCCCTCCCTTTCGGGGAACCGGAATGACCCCCGCCCAGCTTCGTACGTTCTAAGAGGTGATGCATGTCATCTTTGGGCGGACCGAACCCACTGGTGCCCCTTCGGGCTCGCAGACTCGGTTGGGGGGCCTAGGTCTTTACTGCTGGCGGCTCCGGCGCTGCAGGCCCCCTTTGGATCCAGGCCTGGATCCAGATCGGCGCCGGTTGACCTCGTTACGCCTCCACCGGTGCCGCTCCGCACGGCACCACTAATGCACTCAGAGCCGGTCGGCTCCCCGGCCGGCGTCGACCCCAGCCTCTAGCCCGACGTGGATAGTCAGCCTGACTGGCGCCGCCCGATGCCGGATCCGGCGGGTTTTTATGCCCCTGTTCACTCCTGGGGTCCCTTTTCAACAACTATAGCACCCAGATGATAAGGAGGTATGGGAGGGGTCGGGTGACACTTTCATTGACAAGTTAGACACTAAGAAGGATTGGAGAGAGGAACTGAGGGATGCCAGTGGTCTTGACACCTCACCTGACCTTGGCATGTTGTCTCCTCCTACCGTGGCTGTGGAGGAGGGAGCGTCATATGTAGTGGTGTTGCGTAGGGCTGCCGAGGTTCTCAACCTCAAGCTTCTTACGGTGGCTGTCAGGACTAACCTCCTAACAGAGGTGCTTCAACCGGCTGCGAGCTCTTCAGAGCCCTTGCTGCCGTTTAATGAGGCACTCACAGATGTCCTTTTTGGGCACGTGGTCTAGGCCCAACACGGGGGCTACCGTGGGAAGGCTGATTGCCCGATGCCTGGCTCTGGGCGACCCCACTTTCCTTTCCCAACACCCCACCCTGGAAAGCTTGGTAGTTCAAGCTTCTACCTCCAAGAACACCTTCCCTACCGCTCCACCGGAAGGGGAATCCAAGAAACTGGACCACCTTGGCAAGAAGCTTAGGACTGCGGTTCATATACACTGCATGTCTCTTGGGCTGTTATTCGCACTTAGTGCGGGATACGGTGGCGTAAGTGCTGCCTCAGTGTCCGAAGGAGGCCCGGGCAGTGCTCTCCCAGGCTGTTGCCGCAGGGAAGGATGCAACCAAGTTTACGATACGTTGTGGGCTGGACACCACCGACTCTCTGGGCAGGATCATTTCAACGTCTGTAGCCCTTCGTCGCTACACCTGGATGAGGTCTACTGGCTTTTCAGGTGATGTCCAGAACACCTTGATGGACATGTCCTTTGATGGCCATTGCCTTTTTGGTGACAAAGCAGACAACAACCTAACTCGCTTCAAGGACTCACGGCCTACAGCGAATTTCTTGGCCCACTCCACCCTCCTGGCGCAGTCTGCTTTTTGCCCCTTTTGTGGCGATGGAAGGGGTGGCCCCCTACGTCCCACCCAGAGCCACAGGCCGCAGCAAGTTACCCCACCTTCGCGCGGCCGGGGATGTGGAAACAACAAGCGTGGTTCCGGGGGCCAGCGGACAAGCTAGTCCACCAGTTATCTGCAGCAGCCTCCAAACCCTCCTAGTCCGACCTTTCAGGCCCATCAAACGCCAGTGGGTGGCAGGATTCGCCAGCAACTCCCTCACTGGCGCACCATCACGTCGGGCAGGTCGGTTTTGCAAGTAGTCCGAAGGGGCTACTCCCTGCCCTTCGAGACTACCCCTCCAGCCATGCCACCACGATACCACTGCATGTTGGAGGATCATCTGGCGCTTTTCCGGTAGGAAGTTACAGCTCTCTTGGCCAAGGGAGCCATCAAGCACGTTCCTTTCTCCCAGAAGTAGGTCGTGGTTGTTACTCCCACTACTTTCTGGTTCCCAAGAAGGATAGGGACTTGCGTCCTATCTTGGATCTCAGAGACGTCAATCGCTTCCTCTGGAAGGAGATGTTCAAGATGTTGACGCTTGCTCAGGTCTGCCTTCGACCTGCAAGACTGGATGGTAGCTTTGGACTTGCAGGACGCTTATTTTCACATCCCCGTTGTGCCAGCCCACCGGCGTTACCTACGGTCGATGGTCGGCCATGAGCACTTTCAGTTTACCATGCTCCCCTTTGTCCTTACCAGCGCCCCTCGGGTGTTTACGAAAGTGATGGCGGTGGTCACAGCTCATCTTTGCAGATCAGGGGTTCCAGTCTTCCCCTATCTCAACAACTGGCTGTTTAAGGCAGGCTTGCCCCAGGCATTCTTCTTCCCACCTCCATACTACGGCCGACCTCCTGCATTTGCTGGGGCTCTTAATCAATGTGCCGAAGTCCCACCTGATTCCCTCTCAGAAGCTCCTCTTCATCGGAGCGGTTCTGGACATGACATGACGCGGTTTCAGGTCTATCCTCCTGAACAGTGAATCTGGGATATTCGGCCTATGTTTCCGATCTTTCAGCCTCTATTCCGGATTTGGGTCAGAATGACCCTGAGGCTGCTGGGCCTCATGACCTACTGCATCCTGCTGGTCGATCATTCCAGGTGACATATGCGGGCTCTGCATTGGGACCTGAAGTTCAAGTGGGCGCAGCATCGGAGGGGGCGTGGGTAGTGACCAGGCAAGATGGCCGCAGCTTAGGAGAGCTCCGTGACCCGACGAGCCTCCCAACGAAATCCGACTAGTTATCCTGCCCTAAACTGGCACCCTTAGCAGCAAGTTGCCGACCGGAACACCTCCGCTGCAAGAGGAGCCAACTTGCATCGCCGAGAACCCCACCAGCACGGAGATCCGCCGCAGTGAGCCTCGCGGCCTAACCAAACCGCCGGAGCCAGGGACTAAATTAGGTCCAAGGCCCGGAGGCAAGTGCGGCGGTGGAGACATCATCTTCCGGCGGCAACAGCGGAGCCTGGGACAGACGCCGGGAACCCCGAAGAACACCCCCCAGCGGGAGAGCACACGCGAGCGCCGCGCAGGCAGTGAGCAGCCCGCCAGTGAGATGAAAGCGGACCGGACGGCCAGAAATACCCCCAGGGGCCTGAAAACAGCATAGAAGGCGCGCGGAAGACCTGCCGCGGGCCCGATGAGACCACCAACCCCCTGGTGCGCAACGGAGACACACCGGCACAAAGACTGATCGGCAGGGGGACCCAGCACCCACAATAATAACTCTACGCCGGCTGTAAAGGACTCATCGGGCGTAAGCCCCCAGTAATCTCAGACATACAACTCAAACCAACAGTTGGGGCGCAGAGACCAGAAACGCAGGAGGCACCGTGGGGGCCCCCAAAATAGTGGATAAGAGGCTGGCTGAGATCTGCAAGGGGGGGCGAAAGAGGGGACTGCCCGGCTCCGGTCCCAAGAGGGGGTTATTGAAGAGAGGAGGACGCAAACACCCAGGGCCCGACTCCTGAGCATCGACCCCAGGTTGGCTGATAGAAAGTACCTTAAGACAAGTAACAATGAGCGGCAGGGGGGCACGGGCGCAACAGGCCCCCAGACTGGAGAAATATGCTTACAATAAAGACAGCGTGGAATCTGCGAAGGGGAACACGCCGCAGCCATCCGCCCAATTGCCGCAAAGCCCGGGGGCACCGGGGAAATCACCCTCAAAGATGTAATGGCGACACTGTAATCAATGCGATCCTCGATGGGCACAATCTCTACAGACATTTCCATCATGCGAGCAGACCTCGCCAAAGTAACGGACCGCCTGGGAGAAGTGGAGAAAACAACGATTGTACTCTCGGCGGACACGGCGGACCCTCAAATCAGAGTGCGCAAGCTGGAGCAAGATAACACTGTGCTGAAGGCTAAGCTGGATGAATAAGAAGGTAGATCCCGACGCAATAATGTATGCCTGGTTGGCGTACCAGTCACGGCCGGGGGCCCGGCCCTTGACCTCTTCGTGGAGGACATAATTCAAAACCAACTAAAACCACTAGGCCTATCTAATTACTTCTCGGTGGAACGGGCCCATCGTGTACTGGGAGGGAAACCGCGTCCAGGGAATCCACCGCGGCCCATTCTGGCGCGAATTTTTAACTTTTGTGACCGCAACGCCATTTTACAGGCCGCGCAAGTTGCCCTACCGGTTAAGATCGAGAATTCAGAAGTCACCTTCTACCCTGACTACACAGCGGCAGTGGCGCAACAACGGAGGAGCTTCGTGGAAGAGAAAAAAGAATTTCGAATCAGGGAAATCAAGTATTCGATCTTTCCAGCGCAGCTCAGAGTAGAATCCGAAGGGAAGACATGGTTCTTCGAATCCCCAGGTGAGGCAAGGGACTGACTAGAGGGTTGGTGGCCGGCGAGAGGCCCCAAAAATCGAGGCACGACCAAAGGAGAGCCAGATGAGGGTAGACAGCGCACGGTGGATGCACACTGAAGGACAGACAACATGGAAGTTTGCGGCATGAACGAGGAACTACAGCTGAACTAGTGGTCTTAGCCACATTGATGGACATATAGACTGCGACCAGTGGGCAGCCTCTAACTGGGGTGGAGGGGGTGGAATGCAACAGTTGGAGTCGGCCGCAGAGTAAGGCGGCTACAACCGGACAGCTAATGAAGACAGCAAGAGGTAGGAGTTATTGGACCTAATATGCAATAATGGGACTAATTCTGGATGGGAGACCTCTTTGGGTCGATGAGGTCTTACCCTCACGAGTTATGCAGGTTACTGGGGAATGTAAGCACTCTGCTCAGTTGGGGAGGTGGACGGTTTTGGATCCGCCGGGCAGGGAGGCCGGGTGGGGGGCACGGGTTTTTTTTAAAAATTAAATTTGTACTTTATTGCACATTCAACAAAAGCACACAGCACTCTTCGCCCACAACCCGGAGGCCGGCGGCAACAGTAAATAGTATCCGGTACAGTGTTCAATAGCATCATACACAGCCGTAATGCCAGCATCCCGGAGGCCTGGCGGCGCAGTCAGAGAAATTCTCATGCAGGAATAGTGCTGCCATGTAGCAAGAATGGAATGGACAGTCTGTATATCGGAACCCAGAACCGTAGAGTAAAGTGCAAGTGCAGTGCAGCTAGAGTGACTGAGCAGAAGAAGTCCTGAAGCCAATAAACAATTTCTGCTAAGTAACAGTACAATAAAACCCATACTCAAACAGACCCCCAACCCCCCCAGCAACCGACCTACCCGTACATGTGCCCACCCAGCCACCTGCCATATCTGCAGTGTCTGAATGCTAACAGTGTGCCTACAGCCAGAGACCGATAGGCCCCATGTGTGCAAGTGTTTCCACTGAAACAAACACCAAGGACTACCCTCCCTGTGTAACCTCCTCGGGGGCACCCACCCCCATAGCACAGCCAACAGCACCAAGGAACCAGCGACCACCTCTCAGAAGGAAGCAGTCAATCGTGTAGTAAGTCTCTCTCCGACGCCTCCACCCCTCCCTCCTGTATCACATCCAGCTCCTCCCCTTCAGGTTCGGACTCCCCACCTTCCTTGGCACACAGATATTCCCTATATAGACCCCAGAAATTCTTAGGGCGACTCTTCGGGGGCAGCAGTTCATTATAGACCTCCGACTGCGTGCAGCAGTACAGCAAATCCACCTCCCAACGCCTCTTAGTTGGTATTGGTCCCCTCATCCAGCACAGTGCAACCAGGCGTTTGGCAGTCAGCAACGCAATATCCGCCAAGCGCCGCACCGCCACCGGCAGCGGCTTGGAGAAGCCTAGCAGTGCCAGTGCGGGGCACGGCAAGACCTCCATTCCCAATATCACACTGAGTTCCGATAATACCCCCTGCCAGAATGTATAAATGCTAGGGCAAGTCCAGGCCATGTGTAAAAAATCAGCCGAGGGAAAGTGGCACCGCTCGCACTCCGCCGAATCCCTCAGTCCGTATCTGTGCAGTCTTTCCGGGGTGTAATAGACACGCTGCAGATACTTAAAATGTATCAATCTATGTCTGCTATTAAGCGAAATCTTTCTAGTATTCGTGCAGCAGTACTGCCACATCTCATCCGTGACCGTCATCTGGAGATCGGTCTGCCAAGCTAATCTGGCCTTGGAGAGCGGGTACAGCTTGTGTCGGTCCCCCAGTTTCTTAAGGTTCGTGACCAACTTACTGGACTAGGGTTTTTTGAAAACGTAGGTGGGCTCCGGCACCTCCAGGGGTTCCGACATTTCCGGGCCCAGTAACACCTGTAGCGCACCACGGACCCTATGATATTGAAAACTGTGCAATAGCGTCTTCCCAGAGTGGGATTGTAGGACCTGTTGCAGCGTTTTAACAGTACAGTTCAGGAAGAGATCGCCCATCTTTTCTATGCCCAAGTCCCGTAACGCCTTAAGGACCCCCTTCTCTCTCAGTGGAGTTAACCACACCGCCCATTCCACGCGCATGAGGGGCGAGTACAGTAGCTCGCTCTCCCTCGAGCGGACCAGCTCATGCCAGGCGTGGTTCGTAGCCGCAATAGAATCTAAATTCCCAACCCTACGGTCAACAGGGCAGCATATTGTGGCTGGGAGCGGGGTGGGTTCCGCAAAGAGGCGTTCAAGTTTCACGTGTGGGATACCGGGGTCCCCATGGACCCAAGTGTGTAGATGAGCCCCCTGCGCTATTCTATAGTACCGCTCCAGATCCGGAGCCCCCAGTCCCCCTCGTTCATAGGGGAGCATTAAAGTCTGCCATTGGACCCTAGGCTGTTTGCCCCCCCCCCACGCAAGCCTGATAAGCGTCTGCGTAAGCTGCCGGAAAAATGCCTTTGAAAGCACCACGGGGAAATTAGTAAAAAGAAAAAGAAACCTGGGGAGGACCACCATCTTCATAATCGCTATTCTGCCCATCAAGGACAACGGCAGCCTGCACCACACTTCCACATCATCCACCAGTCTAGAGTACGCTACACCATAATTCTCGCGTACCAAGGTCTCGGGATCAGTGTGGATACGTATCCCCAAATAGCGAATCGAGTCCGTGGTCCACTGCAACGGGTACTCCAAGTCAAATGGGTGGGTCACCGGGGTCAGGGGTAACGCCACGGACTTGTCCCAGTTGACCCGCAAACCAGACAGAGCTCCAAACCTCACCACTTCCCGCAGGACAGACACCAAGTTCTCTTCCGGTTCCCGAACATATAGCAGGGTATCGTCGGCGTACGTCGATATGCCGATCTGATAGGTAGGAAAGTTGATCCCTTCAAACCCATGGTATTCCCTGATATCGCACGCCAGTGGTTCCGCCACTAAGGCGTACAGAAGAGGGGAGAGGGGGCAACCCTGTCTGGTGCCTCTGCTGATCTCAATCGGAGCAGTGACCGAGTTCCCTATCTTCAATCGGGCTGTTGGCTTGTAGTACAAGGCCCCTAGCATCTGCAAAAAAGGCTCGCCCAGCCCATACTTACGCAGGACCCTGAGCATAAATGGCCACTCCACCGAATCAAAGGCTTTTTCCATGTCCAGGAAAATAGCGACAGCCTTATTCTCTTGCCGGACATGCTGTATGGTGCCTAACACAGTACGGATGTTATATGTCAAATTCCTAGCTGGGACAAACCCAGCCTGTTCCGGGGCAACCAAGTCCGGGACCAGGAGAGCCAGACGCGCAGCCAGGACTTTCGCGTACAGTTTGGCGTCTACATTAATCAGGGAGAGCGGCCTATACGAGCCACATTCGTTGGGAGGTTTCCCCGGCTTCGGGATTGAAGTGCTTCCCTCATAGATTTCGGCATACTACCCTGTTGGCAAATGTCATCGAAAAGCAACATCAAGTGTGGTATAAGTTTATCTTGGAAAGCCTTATAGAAAGCTACCGTAAGCCCATCAGCCCCCGGAGCACTGCCTGACCTCATTCCCTCGAGTGCCTCCGAAATCTCCTCTTTCTGAATCGGAGCCATAAGAAATTCTCTCTGCCAATTGGCTAGAAAGGGCATATCAATATAGCTCAGGTAGTCATCTATTTCCTCCTCTAGGTGACCTGACCGTGTTCTGTACAGTTCGTTATAGTAAGCGTGAAATTCCGCCAGTATATCTCCTTCCTCCGTCACCACCCCACCGCTAGATGTTAGTAATTCCTCAATCACCAATGGCGGTCTACTATTTCGCATAAGTTTAGCCAGTAGGGAACCAGGTCGGTCTCTCTCCCCATAGGCGCGTGCCGTGGCATATTTCCCCATGTGCTGTATTTCCCTGTCCGCCTTATCATGGAATTCTGCTAGTAAGGATTTAAGCCTCTCATCAGTGTCCGTGTCTCCTGCACGCCCCATTCGCCGTTCCAGATCAGACAGCTGCGATTCTAAGTACTTCAACCGCTGCCTGATAGCTTTGAGCACCCCTGAGTGTTTGGCCATCGTCATACCTCGTATGTACACCTTGAACGCATCCCAAAGAACCTGCACACTATCCACCGACCCCACATTAGTCGCAAAGTAAGTGTCAATGTCTTCAGCTAATTCCCCTCTGAAAGCCTCATCCATAAGTGAGTATGGGAGGAACCTCCAAGTGAACGGGGGATTCTCCTAGCCGGCGCCTCCAGCAGCATAAGCAGTGGTGAATGGTCCGATAACGTGCGGGGCAATATTACACAACCCTTCACTGAATTAAGGAGGGAGTGGGAGGCAAACCAATAATCAATTCGCGTGTGTATGTTATGATAGGCTGAGTAGTGAGTGTAACCTCCCTTCCCCGGGTGTCTATGGTGCCACACATCCACCAGGTCAAGCTTCACCATTTCCGCCTGCATAATCAACGCCGAGGCCGCCGGGCATCTGGAAGCGCCAGCCGACCTGTCCAGCTCTGGGTTCAGCACAAAATTGAAATCACCCCCCCACAGCAACCTGGAACCCTCATACTGTCTGCTTAGATCCGCTAGAGAGGAGTAGAAGGCCGGCGTATCATAATTGGGGCCATATACATTCACAACCATCAGATCCTGACCTTTCCCTACACAACGGGCAATTGTATATCGACCCTCCGGGTCCACAACCATCTGCTGTAATTTCAATTGCGATTTGGGATTAGCCCATGTAAGCACACCCCTTGCATGTGTAGTAAACCCCGCTGCAACGCAATTGCCTCCAAGCCCTCTAGTCAACAGCATAGGGCTGGATAGAGGCAGGTGTGTCTCCTGGAGCAGTGCAAGGTCAACCCGGTGACGCTGTAAATATGCCAGTACCTTCCGGAGTTTACGAAAGTCATTCAACCCCCTCACATTCCAAGTCAGCATTCTGATAGAGTTGGGGCCACTCTCCGACCCTAAAACCTCAGCGTCCGCCATTGCAGAGTAATGAGTGTATTGAACTCGCGCAGCTGGAAACGCAGACACAGTCCCGTAGTAGGCCTAACAAAACCCTCCCCCCAACTGTCCCAATTTGTCATATTCAACACGTTCAGCAAAGGAATAGAAAAGCATCCACCCACCCACCCACAGCCGACCATCCCCAACCCGGTCAGACAGGCCCCGCCACCACCCACCATCCCCCCCCCCCCCCCCCCCCGAACTACCAACTGACTCTACAAACCCTGAGGGGCTCTCAAAAGAGCCAAAAGCCGAAAGCGCAGGGGCAGAGGTTCCCAGCCAGACAACAGCACAATTGGGTCCGGGACCTTAAACTTCAGTTACTCCTCCACCCCGCCCCCGACCAACATTCGGCGCCTTCACCAGCTCAAATCCTCATAGTCTAATAATGAAACTCCCGCACGCGGGAGGGCCTTCCCCATAGTAACACACGGCCAGTAGAGCGTGTTGCCAACAAACTCCCCAGTACAATCAAATTAGTTCAGGAAGTAACCAGGAAGACCTCACCCCGAGATCGTGTCACAGTGGGCTCGCATCGTCTTACAAGAGCCAGAGTACGATAGGGCACAGTCGACACATAAAGGAGGCCGTACTCCCGTTTACTCCTGGTCGTCCATGTTAGATGCAACATCAGCGTCCTCTCGTCGACTCCTCGGACTGTTGCGCTGTTCCTTGGCCCACTCCTTCAGAGATTTTTTCAGTTCCATAGGGTCGGTGAAAAAATGTGAATGCCCCTGCCTGTTAATCCGGAGCCTCGCAGGGTACAACATGGCATAGTCAAGCCCAAGTTCCCTCAATTGTTTCTTATATGGGGCGAAGCGCTTCCTTTCCTCCTGCACTCGCGCTGTGAAGTCCGGGTAGAGGGAGATGTTCATGCCCTCGAATTGCAGATCTCCTTTCTCCCTGGCCAGCCGAAGCGCTATGTCCCTGTCTCTATAGTTCAACAGCTTCGCAATAATCGGCCGCGGTGGGAGTCCTGGTTGCGGCTTCGGCCCCAGCGTGCGATGAGCCCTCTCGATGATAAACATAGGGGAGAAGACCTCCTCCCCTAACAGGGTCCGCAGCAGCTTCTCTACGAACAGCTCCATTTTACCAGTGTTGGTAGACTCCTCCACCCCAGTAATGCGAACGTTGGAGTGCCGTGAGCGCGCCTCCAAGTCCTCCGTCTTGTCCTGAATGACTTGGAGTAGCCTTCCGAACTGCTTGCGATCTTTATCCCATTCCGTCTGGGCCTCCTCCTCAGCCGTCTCTCCGCCATATCCAGCCGTTCAGCATGCTTATCGACTCTCTCGGCCATGCGGTCCATCCGATATGTCAATGCATCAATTTTAGTACCAATCGCCGCCATGCTGTCTTGCAAGCCTTTTTCCATCGACACTAGCATTTCTCGTATGTCCGCACATAAGGAGCTGTCGGGGGCAGCGGGCCGCGGCGAGGCGTCTGGGGCCGGTCCTTCAGCTCCCTTCGCTTTCTGTTGATCAAACGACAGTTTGGGCTGGGTTCTGTCGCCCTTTCCCATGGCGCTCCTGGTGGACATCCGCTAGCAGTACACCACCAGCGGATGGTAGGAGGGCAAACAGGAGACACTCAGGCAGTGGGCGCCACAGGGCGAGGTGTTGCGCAGCAAGAAATGCGCCCAAAATGGGGGCCGTCCGCACGATAGTGCGAGTAGGCCCAGCCGCCAAAAAGGTATACCGTCAAGCACTCTTCCGTAACCACACCGAACCAAGACCAGGCAGACGGGTCACCACCACTCCGGATCACAGCACACCTACGATCCTGCAGCTGTCCGTAGGTAGCGTGGGGTCCAGGCACAAGCAGCTAGGGCGTCCTCCCAGCAGATCGGCGGCCAGCCAGAAACTTCCTCCAGCGGCTAGGATCACCGCAGACACCAGCACTGCCCCCTCCAAAACTTCACAATCGAATGCCAGTTCACCACAACGCTGCCCGGGAACAGGGCGTAGTAGCGACGCTTAGGACCAGTTGCTCGGCAGCAGGTTAGGTAGACCGGCCCCGCTTCAGTACAGCGAGCCGCACGTAGTGTGACGCAGCACAGGCCGCCCCTCAGGATAGTCCGTGGATTACGGCCTGGTCCATCTCAGCACCGTCCTCCGAGCAGCAAAGTTCCACCACACCGGATTTCGACCGGGTAAAGAACCCCCATTGGGCTGGAGCGTAGGTAGGGAGTCCACCGCAACTTTTAGAGCTGGTTAGGCGCCAGAAGAATAAGTTTGACGGAGTTTAACGGGGCTCACACGTCTTTCATGGACGCCAGCAAGCTCCGCCTCCTCGGGGGCACGGGTTTTAAGTAACGCAAAGTTTGTGCGATTTTGTTTACAGGTTAAAGTTACACAGTCTCTCCTCGGATCGATATTAAAATGGAAACGGGAGTCGGGTGCACGAACAGGGGACAGGTTTACTGACACTCCACTTCACAAAAGCTATGCAGAGCACCGAAGTGACGGGAAATGATCCCCGGGCACCTCGTATGATTACCCCCCCCCTTGACGGTGGTGTCGTGGAATGTAAACGGGTTGGGTCACAAAATTAAGAGGTCTAGTCCTGCAATATTTAAAGCGGAAGTCCCCTACAGTGGTACTGCTTCAGGAAACACACTTGACAGGGCTGGCGTGTAAGGCACTAAACCGATGGGGGTTCAAAATGGCCGCACATGCGGAGTTTTCCTCGGGATCCAGGGGCGTGGGTGCCTTGATTCACAAGAGCTCGTTAGTGGTCACAAAAACGTGGACGGACGATAATGGGAGGTTCGCTGCACTCACTTGTCAATGGGAGGGGCGCATCTATAACATGGTCTCAGTATATATTCCCCCGACACTTCACCAGCCAGCACTACATGATCTTGGTCAACTTCTACTAGACTTACCCGAGGGCAAACTGATCTTAGGGGGGGACCTTAACGCAGTATGTGACACTACCATCGACAGGAGCCCACCCAGAGAGGACAATAGATCCAGCCACGTCCTTATGGACTTTCTTGGTGCCATGGGCCTAACCGACACGTGGAGACTTAAACACCCCACGGAACAGCAATTCACATTCTACTCGGGGGCGCATAATAGTCTCTCCCGCATAGACTACATACTCACATTAGCGATACCCCCTGAGAAAATTACAGCGATTGACCACTTAGCTAGGGGATTTCAGACCACTCCCCGATACAGCTTACCTACACTACTCACCTTCCAAAAATACAGTGCATCTACCCCCTATATCCCGGCTTTCTCCAGAATCGAAAAATTGCAAAGGCCCTGGTGACAGCCACAGACCTCTACTTTGCTGAAAATACAGCGACAGTAGATTCCCCATGCACGCTCTGGGAGGCATATAAATCGGTTATCTGGGGGCAAGCAATCTCAGCTATCACCCGACACAAGCGAGAACAAAGGCGAATTATTGATTCCCTAGAAGCGACGGCACTGCAGATGGAAAGGGTGCACGCTATAGACCCCAACGAAACCACAGCGCAGACCTTGGCACTAGCAGCTCAGGTGTTTCGGGCTTATGCCGAGGAGATGGCCAAAGCAAGACACACCGACACAATGCACAAAATATACAAACTAGGCGACAAAACGGGGAAAATGCTTGCATGGCTCGAAAAGGAGAGGGCGAGTAGGTGGATAGCCCAACTGCCACTAGAGGACGGCACAATTACAACAGATCCCCAACTGATTGTAGAAGAGCTAGCAACTCATTAGGAGAAAGTTTACACACCACGAATAGAAGCAACAGAAGAGGAATATAGCCAGTTCCTGGACAGCATACCACTACCCACACTACAGATAGAAGATATGGAAACGATACAAGCCGACTTATCGGCAGAGTAGGTAGGAAAGGAACTGGAGGCACTACATACAGGTAAGGCTATGGGACCCAATGGTTTACCGGTGGAATTGTATAAAAAGGTAGGAAACAAGATAACCCCCCATCTGATAACCATGTACAATGACTGCCTAATACAGGCGACACTGCCCAGGGATCAGCGGTTAGCTACTATTTTGATGATACACAAACTGGGTAAGCCCCCAGAGCAACCCTCTTCTTACCGACCAATATCACTTATCAATGCGGAAGCAAAATTACTGGCCAAAACAATGGCGCTACGTCTACAGCCTCATCTTACGACGCTGGTCCACCCGGACCAATCAGGCTTTATGCCCGGTCGCAACATCTCCCTTAATCTGCGGCGCCTCAACGGGGTTCTGGCCCGCACCCGTTGCTCCAAGACGATTATGGCCATCCTCTCCTTGGACGTGACGATGGCATTCGACCAGTTAGAATGGCCATTCCTATTCACAGTGTTACGGAAGATGGGTTTTGGCCCAAAATTCTGTGGATGGATTCGGCTACTGTATACACCTCCCCTGGTGCATGTGGTCGCAAATAGTCACATATCGAGGGAGATTGCGCTGGGCAGAGGGATGCGGCAAGGCTGCCCGCTCTCGCCGCTCCTCTTTGCCTTGATCTTAGAACCTCTGGCAGCCTGGATACGCACGACACCTCTGCTCCGGGGGCCAACATGGGAGACGGGCTGGGAAGACTGCATCTCCCTATACGCCGACGATGTTCTAATATACTTGACATCCCCGACAGACTCCCTGAAGGCCCTTTTAGAGATCCTCACAGTGTACAGGGAGAAATACGGCTACACAATCAACTGGTCGAAGTCACTGCTCTACTTGCTACGCAGCCTGGCGCCGACCCTTCCCCCAGATTGTCCCGTGCAAATCGTGACCAGAGGATTTAAATATTTAGGAATATATATCACCCACAAGATACTACCTCTATGGAAGAAAACCTGATGAAACCACTACAAAGACTGAAATCCGACGTTTCTCACTGGCGGTCCCTCCCGCTGACTCTGCTAGGTAGGGCAGCACTTTTTAAAATGTTGGCACTCCCTAGGTTCCTCTACGCACTCCAAAATACTCCTTTCCCGGTCCCACTCACCTATTTTAAGGCCGTAAATGCTGAAGTAGCTACTCTATTATGGCACGGGAAACCTGCTCGTAGAGCACAATCCAAATTGATACGAAGTTGGTATGACGGCGGCATAGCTCTACCAAGCGTCAAATTGTACTACTGGGCTGCACAGCTATGGATTGTCAATCAATGGCTGCACGCACCACACAATGACCCGGCTTATCGACTAGACAGCGACGTACTACCGGTAGATCGTCTGATGAGAGCCCTTTACATAAATAAGAGGCGTCATACACTGACAGGCCCCACGGCCCACACGATCAAAGTCAGGCACGCGGCCCAGAAAGCGCTGGGATGGGAAGGGGTACATACGTTGGCCATCCCACTCTGGGAGACACGACGACTGGGCATCTTGGCAAACACTAAGGGGTTCAAACAATGGGACATAATGGGTATCACAAGTATTGGTGACTTGTGGGTAAGGGGAGAAATCATACAATTCACAGCACTCCAGGAGAAGTACGGATTGGCAGACACAGAATTATAACGATACATCCAAATCAGGCATGCACTCCAAAGCGCTATCCCCCCGGGCACTAAATTGGCAGACGCTTCACCCCTCGAGGACAGACTCCTCACAGACCACCTAGACAAAAACCCCATATCACAAACGTACCGTAAATTGATAAATAATCTCCCAGATCCTACGGTAGTTCTGTGTAGCAAATGGGAGGTAGAACTGGGGGACATAGAAGACTTGACTGGATATCCGGGTTAGAAGAGGCAGCGATAGCACAAGCTACGCGGGAGGAGTCACCCCACAGTTAGGCATCTCCTCTTAGTCCCTTACTCGAAGAAGTGCGCTTCCGCATTTCGCAAGGTACAATGTGACCTTAGACTGACTGAAAACAGGTCATATTTTCACTTATTTTCACTTTTTCTTTTCTTATAGCACTCGTCCTGAAGAACGCCCACCGACCTATATAGGCAACGAGGCTGAAACATGTCGACCGTTTTTAACACATACCATACAGTGCGCTTGAATTCCTAACCATTCCAAAGCGGCACACCAGCCAACTGCCCCCCATTTTTGGGCTACCCGAATCCAGACCCAATAAAGTCATGTATCTGGCTGTCCGGGTATGTTAACTCGCTTCCCTAGCACCTCTTTCTCACCATCCACGATCACTACTGTTTTAACCAAGGGTAAATCCTGCAGGCGGAGGGTGCATAAATACTGACCCAAGGATTATGCACACACGTGTATAAAAGAGCGGGGAGACAACATATACCGCTACGAGAACTCATAATACACGTGCATGAGGGTCTTTTAAATTGTGAGACACCACGTACCTACCTGCATACCCTGGTTATGCAGGACAAGTGATCCTTCCCCCCTGATTTTTTTGTTTGTTGTGGATGGATGCGTTGGCATCGGCCAGGGAGGCGGCGATCCCGACTCGTTTGAAATTAATACAGCTCAAAGTCCTGCATCGCATATACTACCCCCGCACCATGATACACAAACTGGGGCACCTACCCGATTCACTTTGCCTACGGGGTTGTGGACAAACTGGCACATACTTCCATATACTATGGGATTGCCCAAAGATACAATCATATTGGGAACAAGTTCTAGACCAGATTTCAGAAGTGGGCGGGGTGGTGGTCCAGGCAGACCCAAGATGCTGCATTTTAAATATTATGGCAACCAACAGACCTAAACTTGGCGCAAAAAGCGTGGGCTACACTGGGGATGGCTATTGCAAACCGAAATATAGCAAGAAACTGGGGATCGGGGGTAATACCCGCACACTCACAATGGGAGAATGATATGGACGTAGCGATGGTAGCTGAAAAAGCAGTTTACACTCAGAGGTTGCCCTAAAAAGTGGACGCGAATATGGGGGAAATGGAATGAATCCTGGGGGACTGTATGTGAACCACCATGTGCAGCACTGACCCCTGAAAGTAGCCCGTAATAAGGGGTGGAAATGCATGCTACGGTTGGAACCACCAATATAATGAAGGAGGAGGGGGAGACGAGGGAGGGTGATGTGCGGGGTAATGAAGTTGGCAAGATATTGCTGAACCCTGTGGAGTACACGTCGCCCAAAAATTTGTAATCTATTGATGTACACGGAAGAGACTGTAGTTGATTGTTTTTATAAATGTATGGATAACGAAATGAAAATAAAAATTGTTTAAAAAAAAAAAAAAAGTGGGCGCAGCATCAGGGGAATCTGGCTGATTGCGTCCAGATCTCGGAAGGCACTTCTAAACAACTGCAGTGATGGCTCACGAACCAGGATTGGGACAGTGGCAGATCCCTCTCCTTTCCCAACCAGACCACACTGTGGTGCGGGATGCTTCCATTCTGGGATGGGGTGGCCACATGGGAGAGGTGGAGATCAGAGGCCTCTGGTCCCCGGCGAGTTTGGGTTTCACATCAACCTTCTGGAGCTCCGGGCGATTCGTCTTGCACTGAAGGCATTCCTTCCCTCTGTCCGGGGAAGAGTGGTGCAGGTGTTCACGGACAACACAACTGCCATGTGGTACTGCAACAAACAGGGCAGGGTGGGGTCATGGACCCTATGTCAGGAGGCCCACCACCTCTGGACATGGCTGGAACATCAGGGCATTTCCTTGATGGTTCAATACCTGGCAGGTTCACTGAACGCCAGGGCAGACAAACTCAGCCGCAGGTGCATGCTGGAGCACGAATGGCATCGTCACTCGGAGGTGGTGCAAGGTCTCTTTCAACAGTGGGGAGAGCCTTGGTTAGATCTATTTGCCACTGAAGAGAACGAGCAATGTCAGCAATTCTGCGCGTTGGAATTTCCAAGGCGGCACTCGCTGGCCGCGAGTGGAGTTGCGTCTGTTGTACGCCTTTCCGCCTGTACCACTTTTGCCCGGAGTTCTGAAGAGGATCAGGCGCGACTGGGCCCAAGTCATTCTTGGGGCTCCAGATTGGGCACGGAGAGTCTGGTATCCCGAGCTGCTCAACATGGCCATCGATCCTCCGACCAGACTGCCTCTTTGGGAGGATCTTCTGTCGCAGCAGCAGGGGACGGTCCTCCACTCAAACCTGTCCAGTCTCCACCTCCTTGCATGGAGATTGAACGGTGGCAGTTGAAGTCTTTCGACTTGCCTCCCGAAGTCTGTGACGTAATCTTGGCAGCCAGGCATCCCTCCACAAAGACAGTATACGCCTGTAGGTGAAAAAATGTGTGGCATGGTGCACAGCAAAGGCTGTGGATCCCCTTTCTGCCCCACTTTCTAAAGTACTCTTGTTTCTTCTCTCTTTAGCCCAGCAGGTCTCTGCTCTGGGCACTATCAAGGGCTATCTTTCAACCATCTCTGCCTTCCTTCCGTTGCTGGATCAACCTTCTCTTTTTAAGTCCCCGGTTGTTCTTTTTCCTCCAATCCCCTTCGTTATGCCTCAGTGGGACTTGAATCTTGTGCTGACCTATTTAATGTGTGTTCCCTTTGAGCCACTGCATAACTGTCCTTTACGTCTTTTGACTGTTAAAACAGTTTCTGCTAGTAGGGTGAGTTAGCTCCAGGCTCTTTCTTCTAAGCCTCCTTTCCTGTCTGTTCATCCGGATAAGGTGGTTCTTCGGACCCGTCCATCCTTCCTTCCTAAGGCGGTCACTGCCTTCCACATCAGGCAGACCATTAATTTGCCCACCTTCTTTCCGCCTCCTTCAAACGAGGAAGAGAGGCTTCACCATCTGGGCCCAAAACCTGCGCTCTCCATCCATCTGGACCGCACAAAACAGTTCCGGGTGGATGATCAACTTTTTGTTGGTTTCGTGGGTGTAAGAAGGGTTGGGCCATACATAAATGCACCATTTCTCGATGGGTCGTGTTGTGTATTAAGGCTTGTTACTCTGGCTAAAAGGAGCCTCCAGTTGGGCTACGCGCTCACTTCACCAGGGCGACAGCAGCCACTACTGCCTGTGAATGACATCTCTCAGGCAGCCACCTGGGCATCACTGCACACGTTCACCAAACGCTACTGCCTGGACAGCCAAGTCCGGAGAGACTGCTTCTTTGGCGGTTCAGTTCTCCAGGATTTTCTGGTGTGATCTTGGTTCGCAGACCCACCACCGGGGTTGGTATTGCTGGGGTATCTATTCTAAGTTCAGGAATCTATAACTAACGTGTTTCTTTCAGATGCACAAGTTACTTACCTTCGGTAACAATATATCTGCAAGCAACATTAGTTATAGATTCCATACCACCCCACCCATCCTCCCCGTTTTGCGAACTGATTTCTAGGGTTAAGGACGTCCTTTCTGGGCCCTAGTTTTGTGCACCAATGGTCAGTGTCTTGCATGGCTCTGCGTTTCTGGCGCTGAAAGTAGTGTACAGAACTGATGTCATCGCGCGAGGGCCGCGTCTTAAGTAGCTGCCGCAACGGCATCCCGGCGACCACGACGCCGGCTACTGACGTGGAGCCGGCTAACGCCACCTTCCGACACGCAGAGGTACTGCTGACGGAAAAAAAAACTTTCCGGGTCCAGTCTGACGCCTGGGGGTAATTCTAAGGTAAGGAATCTATAACTAACCAATGTTTCTTACAGATATATTGTTACCGAAGGTAAGTAACTTGTGCATTTCGCAGGTCAGTGTAAAGATCTATATTTTCACATTCAAAGTTTGTCCTCCAACAAAAACACATTCCCAGCAGGTTCTAATTTGATTTATTTCAGATACCAGCAAACTCTGCAAATCACCTCGGGTTGACGCGTTTCGGGCTCCCCTTGGCCTTGTTCACAGCTCAGTGTGACAGTTCAGCAAACACAGAGCTTAATTACCAATTTACATATAGTACAGCCCTCAATTGGGCCTCCAGTGAGTTCTAGTGCATACTGGTAATTGAAGTCCTGCACAATGAAATTTACCCTTCCGATGGGTTTTGCTCCATCACACACAAATGTGCATTTCCCCAGTGGGCTCTCCAGTACCACCTTACAGAGCTTGCTGATTCAATTTACATGAACTGTTGCTCAGTGCGTGACTGAGAATCATAGTCATATGGACCTGCATTACAATAGAGCAGTTTAGAGTCTTCATGGCTAGACCAGCCATCTTGTTTGCATTTAAAGTTTGTCCTCAAACAAAAATGCACTCCCAGCAGGTTCTCATGTGATTTATTTCAGATAACCGCAAACTCCGCAAATCACCTCGGGCCCGACGCGTTTCGGGTTCCCCAGCACAGTTCACAAGTCAGTGTGACAGTTGAGCAAACATAGAGCATAATTGCCAATTTGAATATAGTACCGCCCTCAAGTGGGCCACCAGTGAGTTCAAGTGCATACTGGTAATTGATGACCTGCACAATTGCATATTTAAGTCTTTACAATGCGTGTCTTTGCCACACAAATGTTACGGTGCATATTCCTTTACCACACATGCAATTTAAATGTAAGTAAATCTATTTAAGCTTATATAAAAGGTATTTTAAGGATGGATAATGGTATTTGGGTGGCAAGGGTATTTTTAGGGTTGGTTGGGTTTAGGATATTTATTACACCTTATCAATCGCCAACCCACCCTAAACCCTAAAAATACCCTTGATACCAAAATATCCTTACCCACCCACCCCTAAGCCCTAAAAATACCCTTGGACCCAAATACACCTACCCACCCTAAAACCGAAAAATACCCTTGCCACCCAAATACCCCATCCCACATAAAAAATGCCCTTGCGATAACAAATATATATATATGTGTTATACATATCTGTGTACATACTTGCATCATACTTACACTTGCATTATAAAGGGGAATGCATGGTAGAAGTATGCATAGTAAAGAGGCGTTGTAAAGACTTATGCTTTGTTAAGCCCTTGTTTAAGGAATTGCATGTGTGGTAAAGGAATATGCACCGTAACATTTGTGTGGCAAAGACACGCATTGTAAAGACTTAAATATGCAATTGTGCAGGTCATCAATTACCAGTATGCACTTGATTACCATCTGCTACCTACCTTTTCCCTCCTGAGGCGGAAGCCGGGAGGTCTCCTTACTTTTCTTTTGGCTTTTTAAACTTAGCGTGTGAGACTTCCATGCTGCTATTTTAATTGTGTGCCCTTTGCAGCTCGTGCTCGCGCTTGTGTTATAAGCGTGTAGGAGCACAGCGCTGCCTGCCATTAGACTTCCCAGCGCTTGTAAGCGCTTCGCTTTCTCCCCTCCTTTGCCTGGGACTCTGAGACCGCCCTCGGCTGAGTGTTGACGCCGAGGGCTGGGATCTCACTTTGGCCGCCATCTTGGGGGTAGGACTCTTCACCCTCGCGCTCTAGCAGCGCTATAAAAGGGAAACGGAACATCCAGCAAGTGATTACCATCTGCTACCTACCTTTTCCCTCCTGTGGCGGAAGCCGGGAGGTCTCCTTACTTTTCTTTTGGCTTTTTAAACTTAGCGTGTGAGACTTCCATGCTGCTATTTTAATTGTGTGCCCTTTGCAGCTCGTGCTCGCGCTTGTGTAATAAGCGTGTAGGAGCACAGCGCTGCCTGCCATTAGACTTCCCAGCGCTTGTAAGCGCTTCGCTTTCTCCCCTCCTTTGCCTGGGACTCTGAGACCGCCCTCGGCTGAATGTTGACGCTGAGGGCTGGGATCTCACTTTGGCCGCCATCTTGGGGGTAGGACTCTTCACCCTCGCGCTCTAGCAGCGCTATAAAAAGCTAACCCCTCCCTCCGCGCAGCGGACGCGATCAGCGGTCGCGCCGGATCTGCGCCGGAGTCGTGCCAGAGTCCTGCCCGTCTGCGCCCGTCAGCGTCCCGGAGGCGTTTGGCGTGGCAGGTACCTCTGGCCACTATGCTTTCCTACTCCGCTCAGGAGCTCTACTCGTTGCGCAATTGGAATGCGTCGTGTCATTCGGTTTTTCCTGGCCGATATAGGGGTAAACATAAGTGCCCTGCTTGTCATTGGCACCCTGTCCGCTCCCTCCCTTCCCCTATCCCTGCTAAGGAGAGTAGCATAAAACATCTCTGCTTACTCCTCAATACGAGGTCGTTGCATCGTCACACTCAAGAGATTTTTGATCTCCTTTCGACGACCAGTCCTACCTGCCTGATGCTCACTGAGACATGGCTTAATGATTCCTCCCACCCGGACATTGTGGCAGCCATTCCCACTGACTATGCCATCCATCGACAGGATAGAGACAAGGGCAGGGGAGGAGGAGTTGCCTTGGTTGTGAAAAAATCTCTTCCATGCACGGTCACGCATACTCACACCATCGCAGGGGCTGACTCTCTAGCCTTTACCATCTCCTTATCGCCGCAACAAGCATTGAAGGGTCTGATTGTCTACAGACCTCCGGGCCCAGTGGGATGCTTTCTTGATGATCTCCAGCAGGTCATGTCGGTCCTTGTCCTTAGATCGGAGCGCTGCTTACTGGCGGGAGATTTTAATTTCCATATGGACGACCACAATGACCAAGATGCCATCAAATTGCTGGACATCGCATCCACATTAGGCCTTTCCCCCTATCTTTCTGGTCCGACCCACGACAAAGGCCACACACTTGATCAGGTTTTTTCCACCACACCTATCTTGGCTGTAACACTTCTGCCAGTCGTTTGGTCTGATCATTATCTTGCCCATTTTGAATTACCATCCTCTGCGGTTTCTCCGGCCAGTGCTACGAGACAGCAGGGCAGCAGCTATAGGGCACTTCATCGGGTGACCCCAGATATGCTAACGCATGCTCTGGTAGATCACCCTGTGTCCTGTACGGGCGACCTGGAGAAAGATCTGGAGAGCCTGCAATCCTGGCTTCTTGCCAGACTAAATGAGCTCGCTCCCTTACAGCCACCCAGGTCCGCTGCTCTTCGGGTCTCTGCCCCCTGGTTCACGGAGGAATTAGCCCACGCCCGTAGGCAATGCAAAGTTGCTGAGCGGGCGTGGAGAGCCCAGTATGAGCCTGAGGCTAAACAACGTTATAGAATCATGATGAAGTCATACCATGATCTAGTTCTTCAGGGCAAGAAATGTTACTTCGCCAAAAGAATTGAAGACGCAGCTAACTCCTGTAAGGAGATTTTCTCAATTGTGCGTGAATTCACCAGCCCCCGGTCAATCTCTACTCAGGGTGCTCCGGTGGAGACCTGGGCTAACACTATTGCCAACTTCTTTACCACCAAAATCAGGCAAATTCAGGATTCTTTCCCGTTGAGGTCTCCAGATGACGTGTCTGCGGTGCCGTCTGAGACAGCCTCTCTGTCTCCCCCAGGCCCAGCTCTGCTAGACTTTCCTCCCCTTTCGGTTGCCACATCCTTAACCTTGATGAGGAACCTTAAATCGGGCTCACCGTTAGATCCGTGCCCAGCAAAATTTCTAGCGAAAACGGCAGACGTCATTAATCCCATAGCTAACCCTATCCTCAATCTATCCCTGAGCCAGGGTCTTCTGCCTCAGGCCTGGAAGCAAGCCATGGTCATCCCCCTGATCAAGAAGCCCAATCTTGACCCAGAGGCGCCTTCCAATTATAGGCCAATCTCGCTCCTTCCAGCACTGACTAAGATCCTGGAAAAACACGTGCACAGCATGCTCTCCAACTTCCTGGAGTCTAATGAATTACTTCATGAATCCCAATCGGGCTTTCGCTCCAACTTAAGCACCGAGACGGCGCTCCTGGAAGTCTCGGAGATCGTGAAGGAGGTGCTGGACACGGGAGGCAGGGTGATGTTAGTCATGCTAGACCTGTCGGCGGCGTTTGACACCGTCCCCCATGAGGATCTCCTCTCTAGACTTCATGACATCGGACTAGGGGGGACGGTGCTCAACTGGTTTCGTTCCTTTCTGGCCAACCGCCGGCAGACGGTCTGGGTCCCACCCGGGTCCGCCGAGATGCCGCCATTGGGAGTCGGAGTGCCTCAGGGCTCTGTATTGAGCCCCACTCTATTTAACATCCTTATGACCCCTCTGGCGACATTGGCGGAGTCCTACGGGGCCCGGATCGTCTCTTATGCTGACGACACCCAGCTCTTTTTCACCTGTCGTAAGAGCGAAGAGTTCGATGGAGAAAGGATCCGTGAGTGCCTTGGGGCTGTTTTTAGTTGGTTCTCTCACAACAGCCTTAAGTGCAACTCGGACAAATCCGAAATACTATTCTTCGGATGCCCATCGGAACCAGATTGGCAGGGATGGTGGCCTGCTGACATGTTCCCTCCCACTCAGTCCTCTAAGTGGGCTAAGAACCTGGGAGTTAAAATTGACAACGAGCTCTCGCTCAAATCCCAGGTTTCCACTCTTACGGGAACATGTTTTGGGATCCTCAGAATGCTGCGCAAGTTCTTTCCCCTTCTCTCGGAGGAACATCGGAAGATCACTGTTCAGGCACTTATAGGGTCCAGATTGGACTATGCAAATGTCCTATATCTGGGTCTGCCTGAATACCTCCTCCAGCGTTTGCAGGTCACCCAGAACGCTGCTGCGCGTGCAATTTTTGGCCTGCACCGCCGCACTAGTGCCTCCAATCTCCTTGTATCCCTTCACTGGCTTCCGGTGCGGAAGAGGATACTGTTCAAGGCCATGACTCTTGCCCATAAGGCCTTGCATGGCAATGGTGCCAAATACCTTCAGAGGAGGCTGGACTTCTAATCGACCTGCACGATCCCTCAGGTCAGAAGCTTTGGCTTTGGCTCGGGTGCCACGCATCAAAAGGGCTCGGCTAGGCGGCCGGTCCTTTAGATTCCTTGCTCCTCAGCTATGGAACTCCTTACCGGTGTCCTTGCGTAACACCGCAAACTTGCTTGTCTTCAGGAAAGACTTAAAAACTTGGATGTTCGCTGGATAATTTGTCCCCTCTCTCAGGCCCCTGCTCTTTTACTGTTATGTTTTCCAGCTCTTTTCTTTTGGTCTGGAGCTCAAAGCGCCGGGACACTCCTTTGGAGTAGCCGTTGCGCTATAAAAGTCCCATTTTAACATAACATAACATAACATTTTAACATAGTAATGGCATGTGTGGTTCTCTCATACAACCCATCCACACTATATTTCAAAGTGGATTCAATACTGTATTAGTGTATGAGGATTTCAGACACTGACCCTAAAGTACATTCTTTGGACTTTTACAGCCTATCTCAATTACATATATAAACAGATACTTACAATTCATAAAACCATACCTCAAATCCCTAAAGAAAATCAAAAACATTCCATTTTAAGTTTCAAAAGATGAGTTTATTGAACACAAATGAATAAACATCAATACTTCATGTATTCCAAACATCAAAAGTTACATAGAGAAAAATATCAAGATATACCTAATGGGCTGAGTGTTGAAAATCACACTTATGGCTGAAAATAAAAAGGCGAGACATAAAGCATTAATAGGCATAGAGCAAGAACAAGTATAACTAGAAAAATATGGCAAATAATGAAAATCACAGTATGACAAAGTCAAGGGGCCTGAGCAACTTCTTGTACTTTGGGAATAGGAGCAAAACAGTTTTTTGCACGATCATCTAAAAATTGCGCGATGGGAGACCATATTCATAGATGTTACTTGGCATGAGACATAGGAAATACAAAGGTGGTATCTAATCTATGATTGTGACCGAGTACCACCAAGCTAAGTATGAGAGTTTGGATGCCTCCTTCCATTTTTTGTAATTTGTTGAAAAGCAGCAGCTAATAATAAGTCCATGATATGTGATTGTGCTTACTTCGAAGTAGGTTATACCATGTAGAATCTGGAGCGAAGGTGGAGAAAGTAGGGATTTAAAATGAGTATGACTCCAAAATTGCAGTACTTAGAATTGAAAATTTGTGTTGAAATGAGGGAGGCAACTGAAAGAGCGAATATGCGTTTGAAAATGTAATAAAAGTATTGTTATCAAACAATTGATGGACCCATATTATGACTTTGTCCCTCCATGTTTTCCAGTATATAGGTTTGTTCTTGATGCATATGAACATATTATGCCATATAGTTGAAGTGAGTAAGGTTTCAACATCATATGGGGCGGTGTGGAGGAAAGAATTCAAGATTTTATATAAATGATTCATAATTGGTGTGGATAGTTTTTGCGGTTTGCGTGTAAAAGATAAATATTCCTGGAAAGAAAAAGGGGACCGCAAAGATCTCTCTCTCGCGATCAATCCATAATGGAGAGTCTAAAGATGAATCAGCCACCCATTTGGGTAAATGCCTTAACCCCTTCCATGCGGCCGCGATTCCCCTGGTGTGCTGTAAACAACATAAACAGGGGCGGGCCGTGACGAACCCCAGCCGTCATCAGCACACGAGCACCGTAGTGCATGACGGCTGGGGTTCGTCATCCGCATGGAAGGGGTTAATAGAAAGGCTTTGTAATATTAAGGGAAGTTGACACCTCCTTCCAATTTTGGGCATGACCGTTTTTGTCTTGAGATTCTAGGTTTTTTTGTTAAGCCACAAAAACGATCTAAGGATGGAGTTTATTTTGTGAAATCGCCCGCTGGTATGGGCATTGGGATATTAGAAATAATATGAAAGACAATAGGAGTTAACAGCTTTTTAATGGTGTCAATGCAGCCCCACCATGAAAGATATAAGGGGTGCCACTTAGTTGACTTGGTTGTCAGCTTCTGTATACATGTATCAAAATTTAGAAAAGCACTTGTTTGAATTAATATGTGCATTCCTAAATTGAAAAGTGTGCCTTTGAGACAAATGTGTATTTTCAGAACTCCTGCGGTTAACTGATGTTTGAAGACAAATGGCTGGATTTCCAAAATTATATTTTAAACGGATATTGGAGAAATAAATCTTGAGGCATTGGGGAGACGTAACTAAAATTATTACTTTGGTGTGAGAGGCATTGAATCTGCGACTGTCGTGTATTAACTCTGTATTTTGCATTCTATATTCATAATACCATATTCACATTACGGATGACAACCTTGCCTGATGGGGTGACCACTAATGTAATATTGTGTGGTGCTCACTATTAGCACATTAGTAGCTTGGTATGATTTTCAATGGACACAAGTAGCTCTTATAACAGAACAGCTTGGATACCGCCTGGTCTGTATATTTCTTGCTTTGTTCTTACACTTTCCATTATTTTTCAGCTTTTTGATGAGGATAACCCTGTTCATAAATCTGGCAACAAGTACATTTTCACCACTGAGGGGCATATTGTGCCACTGGATAAACGTCTTCGAGACTCTCTGTGGCAGGATATATTTCCAGAGGATGAAGAGGAAGAAGAAACTATTGCTCACATACGACAGAACACCCGAGTAGCCAATTCCAGCTCAAATGTAAGTTATGCCACAAGTATCCCCTACTTATCTGCTTGGGAAGGGTGTGGGAGAACCTGGACTTCCTTGCGAGAAGGGGAAGTTACTCTGCTGAGGTGAGTTTTTAGTGTACTGCATTCTGGATTTCACATTTATGTTTTTTGAAAGGAATTACAGCACAAGAAGTTCTTTCCTGGTCTAGAAAAAAACATTCAGTCTAGTAGAACTACCAAATATAATTTCAAAGTGATGGTTATTTTCCAATCGATTAATCCTCTGCAGGCCCTCCAGTAGGCATCTCCTTTAGGATGCTAAGTGTGCTTATGCAAGATATTACACTGTAAGTATAACTCCAGAAGGAGCTACTTCATTAGTTTGTGCCACAGTTCATACTGAGAATGTCTGCTATTGGACATGCGATTCTCAATATTTTTGTGAATACTGCGTTCTCTAGACATGAACTGCACTCCAGTCCAGTAATTTTCACGACCTTCAACATAACCACTCTTATAAGTAATTACCTATCCCCCTTTAGGAATGGGATACAAGTTTGGAATTGTATGAATACAGCAATGCTTAAGTTACATGTATGTGTGTAACATAGCATTTGCTATGGCCTCTTTCCCCTTTTACCTTTTGGGTTTTTTCATAAACGCTCAAAAAGGAAAAGGGGCAAGAGCTTGTTTTTGGTTTCACTATCGTGAGGTCTCTGGTGGGCGGAAGGGATAGAGGCTTTGCGATCTTTCTTCATACCTTCCGCTTTAATTATAGTGTGTCTGCCACAGTCTGCCTATGACAGTCTGTATGCTCCAGACCCAGTGTCTGTGTGTTTGTACTTGGCTAATTCATACAATAAATTGAGACATTTCACTGGCGCTTCCCCCCTGTGATTTTGTTTAAGTGCAGATAGTTTGACAACCAGCCTGATCATCCTTATAAAGACCAACCTGGAACCCTAGTTACCAAATCCTACCTTATGTCATGCGCTTGGTGTCCCATAATATGTCCTTTCTTTTTTATAGTATTGTAAAGTAAACATAAAAGCAAAACTAGAAAGCCTAAGCAAAAGCTTGAAATATAGTACATGAAAGAAATCAACCTCATTTCACTACAGTGGAGACATTCGACCTCTGTCAGATTCTGACACTACCTCCAATATCTTCACCTAGGACTTTAACTAATGCTCCCAGACCTTCATGTTCTACTTCAGTCACTCTATCAGTTACCTCTTGCAATGAGTCAACAATTTGACCTTCTGTTTTCCTGGGAAACCACACACATTTGTGATTCTCATTTTTCAGCTCTGGAAACCATTCGTATACAATCCTACCATGGCGATAGTCTGATTTTATTTATCGTCTGCAGCCATGCCAATTACTTCACAGGTTCACTGGATCTTTCGGTCAATGGTGATTTTTATCGTGTACGCTCTTGCAGCCATCCTACCATCCTACCACCCTACCACCCTATGTTTATACCCTACATGACTCTGATCCTTTGCCCTAATTTTATTAACTGTGGTTTACCCACCTTGCAAAAGCGCGTCCATTGTTAACTAAGCTTAGTCATTGGCAAACGGCTTCACCAACCAAAAAAGGGGTTTCTTCTTTAAGGGGTACTTCTCTCCCTGATGTCGGAGCCCCAATATCCTGGCACCTGTAATGTTTCTGGTATTAGTTATGTTCCCTTCCCCGCATGGTCTCAGTCTATTAATATGGTACTTCTGTGAGCATTTTTGTGTTATGTTCCTCTAACACAGGAGTGTCATTTCAGTTGTCTCTGTAATCAGGAAGTTAGCTGGCTCTACTTTTGGGGCAATAGCTGGACACTATGCATTTTTTTAAAACCTGTTTTTTGAAAAAATTTGGAAAGCTGCTGTCAATAACCACTGTACCTCATTATGTGTAACAAAACCAATCAAAATAAACAACTTTTATATGGGAATCTCACTCATAACTGTGATGTCTCTATCCTCTTTGACGTGTAAGTTACAACAACCAATGTAAATCTCTTTCTGGTAGAAAGGTAATAGAACATACAGTTTCCAGATATGATTGATTTCATTACTAACTTCAGTAGTGAATTGAAACTGGTAATATTTGTAGTCACTGATAGTGCTTTGCGTATACTCTATTGCATCGCAGAGGGTTTTCCTTCATCAGAGTTAATTAAATTAGCAGTCTTCTCTTCAGACCATATTCTTCTTGACGTCTTAGGTTGAGCATTCAGGGTCTGGCTGTTGGCTCTTCTATTGACACTATGAAGGAAGTGACCAGACTAGGGCCACCAGGGTCACTCGCGACCACCTCTCAGCCTTCCATACAAATGAGGAGTCGGTCAGACAGTAGAAAATACAAACCAAGTATATTTTATTCACGTATACTCAAGCGCAGTACAATCTGACCAGCCTTCTGGGATTGCTGCAGGCGGGACTAACTTCAGCATGTATGGTGATACATTATGTACAATTCAGAACTAATAAAGACACACCCAGACTGGAAATTTCCAGTTGGAAGCAGCTAGACAAAGGAGGTACAGAAGGATGAGTTTCGATCCTGAGACCGGACACACGCTAGCTCTACGCCAAGGTGGTTCTGTCTATGCCCACCGCTGGACTGGTGGGAGCAGGCCTCTATCTAGTGGGAAATGTATGCACTAATAAGAACAGTGTATTCATTAGTACAGCAAGACCCAACCTTGGAGGAACGAAAACGATCACAGCTGCTTTCAGCAGAGACAAAGACTAATTAGTTTCGATCATAGCTCAAAATGGTAGCTAAACATAAAATGGTTCAGCAAATGCCAACGTAATATAAATCAATGCATGAGCAACACCGCAGAAACACCTTTTTCCAACAGACCCTCCTTTTAGAGGGGCTAACTATTTTGTTACTGTCTAGAATCGGATAACATATGGCAAAGATAAGAAACCTCGCTATAAGCTGGTGCATACATAATCAGTATTCAAAGATACCCTCATCAATTTGCATACGTTCGTCAATATGCTTTTGCAACATGATCCAGCATTAGTATCATGATTGAAAATATTTTGTTTAGGTGTCAAAGTACTTACACAATAGGTGCAACAAGCCAGGAGACAGTGTATGCAGAGGAAAAATGTAAAGATGATACCAGCAACTACAACCAAAAAGATGAGGATCTTCCAACCCCATGTTAGCATATTCCAGAAACCCCCCCCCCCCGATATGGTGTATGTCTGATGAAACTCTATGCAATTTTTTTATAGCTGTATACACACTGGGGGCGTGGTCAGGTATGTAAATGCAACAGCCACCACCAATGATGTGACAGGCCCCTCCCCGATCAGCGAGGATGACTTGTAATTTCATCCCTTTCTGTAAGGTAACTAATCTTGGAGCTCAGCAGTGATGTTCGTCAGTATCCCAGCTGTTGTATTAATAACCCCTTCCAAGTTTGTGGAAAGCAATCCACAAACCCAACAATTAGTTGTATTGGACACATCATGGGCTTGATGCAACATTTTTATGAATATATTATCTGTGTAAGTCTTTCTATGCTCCCTTTTGTGAGGGGCCAAAGTAACAAACATATGCTCAGGGGAAATGGGCGTTGTACCAACCAAGGAATGTACTGGATACTTTTCCTCCAGGAACCAAGCTATTCCAAGCATTGTTATTAATGCTATTACAACTGTCAATACGAAAACAATTTTACTCTTTGTGGACTGGCCCTGTGCTAGTCGTGGTGATGCAGATGGCTGTTCCTCCTCCTCAATAGGTCGACCAATTAATGCATTATGTAACCAGAAAAGGGAATGCAATGAAACTGATAGCAAGGGCAAGTGTTCCCATTGTCCGTCAGAGCCTCACTGGTAGACTCCTATTGTTCATCAACATTGGCGCTCTTGAGCACTGACGGCGGAGCTTGCTCAGTCCTAGCTCTTGATGAATCCCACGTCGCACAGGATAATGTACTCCCCTCCTAGGGAGCATGTTAGATTTATCGTGTCCAATGTCAGAACAGTGCACCAATCTCGCCTCACCCTAAACTAACACTGTTGGTACTACAGTAAAGTACGCTCTAACTTGCTCAGTCCATCCCTGACTAGTCTGACTTCTCCTTTGGTGCACTATTCCTCACTCGAGGGCGCAAATTATACCTGGTGACTCCTGGCAAAGAGTTCGGCAAACAGTGGCTCTTCAAGGGCTCAAATTTCTGGGGGTTTCTGCATTTAGAACCTCATCTTTCTCTGCATCAGTATGGGTCCACGTACGTTTTGCGTCGCAAAAAGGGACAAACTGATGCACCTTCTCATTCTGTGTCCCCGAGGCCATCGCTTACCACTGGTTGTAGGGCGAGGGTAGGGGTATCCTGCGACAGTGGCTGGAATGGATCCAGTTCTTTTGACCGGGGACCTTCACAGCGGTCCAGGTAGTGAGTAGGACCAGCTCAGGCCCCTTCCACCGGGGCTCCAAGCTCTTTTTCCGCTGAAAGTTACACACCAGCACCCACTCCCCAGGCTGGATGTTGTGGCCGGGCCCCTCTGGTAGGGGTTTATGCGACTATTGAATCTGTTGGTGAATAGAATGCAAACTTTCAGTTAACTTGCACCGGTAGTCAATAAAGGGTACTCCAATTCTAAAAACCTACGTGGGTGCGGAATGCCCCAGGCATTTGATGGGCGTCTGAACACGACCTTGTAGGGTGACCATCCTGTTCTAGAATGTGCTGCTGTTCTCGTTGACAAAAGAGCTAATGGTAAAATATCTGGCCACTTTAACCTAGTCATTTCATGAATCTTTGCCAATTTCAGTTTGAGAGTACAATTGTACTTCTCAACCAGACCTGTTGACTGGGGGTGGTTCGCAGCATGGCACTTCTGTTTGATGTGCAAATCATTGCAAACTAACTGGATAATCTTGGCATTGAAATGGCATTGAAATGACTTCCGTTATCACTCCTGATCAAACTGGGCAAGCCGAAGTGAGGAAAGAACTCCTTCAGGAGTACCTTTGCAGTCGGGATGGCTGTATTCTCTTTAGTAGGGTAAGGCTCAACCCATTTACTGAATTCACAAACAACCGCCAACCGCCAGCACATAATTTAAATTATTGACCCTGTCCATTTCAATATAGTCCATTTGAAGGACCTCAAAAGGGAAAGTGGAAGGTGCAAAATTGCCAGGTGGTGTAGGGGGACCTTTTCCAGGATTGTGCATCATGCACGCCATACAGTACTTCACTAAATGTGCAGCCGTCTTTGGAATGTTGTCATTTTGCCATACAGGGTCTAGCAGTTTGCAAATACCCTTAGCACTGATATGAGGTGGGCCATTGTGACTACAGGAAGAACATATGCATCGGGCAACATCCATCTTTGCTTCCCTGACTTTGTCAATCCAACATCCCTCATCATTCAATTGGGCTGTACTTTCTTACCACATTGCTAATTCCTCCACTGTGGCCTCACTCTGTATTTTCTTCACGTTCTCAAGTGTATCTTCAAACATGGTGACCTCAGGCACCCACCTAGCGGGACCTGCTACAAACATCTTTTTCATCTTAGTTCGGGCTATTTTCTTACCTGTCTGGTCGGCGAAAGTGTTCCCTTTACCCACATCATCAGTAACTTTTCTATGGGCACTGCACATCACTATGGCCAATTTCTTAGTGTCAGAGCGGACAGAAGCATATGTATGAGGACCATGCTGAATGCGCGTACCATGGGAAGTAAGGTGCCCTCTCTGCCCAGAGCCGCCCAAAGTTATGGGCGTCTCCAAAGGCATACTGACTAACAGATAAAGACAACTAGTCCCTCACTCAATTAACAGGCTAGAATAAGAGTAACAAGGTCTGCAGGTTGGGCCGACTGATAGGGAACTTGTGACATCTCAACTACTGTGCGCAATGTAGTAAAAGCGTAGATACTTGCATCAAGATCTCTCCTCTGCTAATTAACATGAAGCAGAGGAGAGACCTTGATAATGTGTGACAACTCCTTTTATCTCCCCTCCTTTCTTTGATATTATCTGTTAAACTGACACTCCTCCTTTCTAGCAAATTATGCATTGACCAAAATGTGTCTGATTTGACCTATGATACCTCACTAGGAGACGTACAGCATCCATCTCCAAAACTCTGATGAACACTGATTCCAAAGCATAACTATGGACTCAGCTGCCTGGTAAAACATACACCAAGATTATTAATTCACTTGAGTAGTAAAACAAAACTTGAGGGACCCACCCCTCCCCTCCAATGTACATGGAGGGGGGGTACCCTAAGCTCCAGACTCGCTCAGGAGCTCTCAGGCCAGAGGCCCGTAGCCCATGCACAGTGCCAAAGAAGGGCCCCATGGAGTTCGGGCCCCCTGCACTACGGGACCCTTTAACTGATCACAGTGCCTTCTCTCCCCTTCCCCCTCTACCCCCGTGCCTCGAGGCACTTACTGGTGAGTAGTGTCGATTTGCAAGACACTTGATTCATCGGTTCTTCATTCAGGCCAAATGTGTATGGTGTCATCAGGAATGTAGAATTCCTGTCGTGCAATACCAGGTTCCTTTGTTTGCGGTCAAGGACAAAAACGTTTTTAGGTCTCGCCCTGTCGATTACAGCGCGAAGCGCTGTCTCGCCGCGAGACCTATAGTCAACAGCTGTGCTTCCCAGGAGACAAGAGATGGGCACGCGCAGCATGCCGGAATCGGATCAGGTCGCGCGCGTGAACACGAGCTCCGATTTTGGCATGCTGTTCCCAGTCACAATGGATCAGGACGCGTGCACACACACACACACACACACGCACGCACGCACGCACGGACAGACAGACAGACACAGACATGCACACACACGCGCATCCCGACGGTCCTGACCAATCACAGCCTTCGGTTCAGCGGCCGTGCCGAGGGTGTTGCTACCTACATCAATGCTTCTCGTTTCATCACCCTTTAAATAAAGAAAGACTAAGTTATCTGTGCGTGCTGATTATCATTACTAACCAGCTCAGTGGTACTCATCTCATCATCCTGTAACTATAGACACAAGGAATCTATTTAGAGTGCTCAGGAGCACTGCTACTCAACTAACTGGGACTCGTTTTAGCAACAGTTAAATTAAACATGCCGAGTCTATTCAGCATGCTCATGACCGTTGTTAGCCAGCTCAATAGTCCTCATTTCATCAACCCGTAAATAAAGATTGAACCGGTTCAGCGTGCCGATGAGCTTTAAAACCCGGCTCAAAGGCCCTCATTTCATCAACCTGAAAATAAAGATTGAGCCGGTACAGTGTGCTGATGCTCGTTATTAGCCAGCTCAATGGTACTCATTTCATCCACCCTTAAATAAAGATTGAACCAGTTCAGCGTGCTGATGCTCAATATTAGCCAGCTCAATGGTACTCATTTTATCAACCCTTAACCCATTCCATGCAGCCGCGATTCTGCGCCTGTGCGGCAAAATCGCGAGTGGGCGGGTTTATGACTGCCCTCAGCCGTCATAAGCACATGAGCACCGTAGTGCATGACGGCTGGGGGCCGTCAGTATACAAGGGGTTAAATAAAGATTGAGCCGGTTCAGCATGCTGACGGGAGTTATTAGCCAAATGAATGGCTCTCATTTCCAGAGCTGCCAGCTTGGAACTGGGGAACCAGGCTGGAGTCCCCATTTCACCTCATGATCCCGTGATTCTTGGCAAATTATTGAATCTCATTCTGCCCAAAAACGTGTAACAGAATCTGGGTCTCAAGTAAAGCGCACTAATGCAATTGCGCAAAGTTTGAGCTATATAAAACTGCAAAAGAAAATCATAATAATGCAAAGAAGGAAAGGTTGAGACAATTTAGACTGCTGATGGGAAGTACCCTCTGCCTCAGTGGTACTCATTTTATCAACCATAAATAAAGAAAGGCTGAGTTCAGTACATGCAGATGGTGGACATTTGTGCCCAGCTCTGTGTTATGAGTTGTAGGGAGGCTAGCCTGTAGCCTCCAGGTCACGCGCAGCTCTGCGCAGTGGGAGCTCGGCACACCGAGCTTCTTACTGGCGCAACTACACCTGTTCATGAACATCAAAATACTGGGGGCTTATTTACAAGCCCCTTGCACTGCCAGTACGTAATTTTTTCCATATTAACAGTGACTCACCGGATGCGCAAGGGGCTTGTGAAAAAGGACCTGGGTCTTCACAATTGACAAATGCCATTTTCCAAACTATCGATTAACATGCTGATGCAAACAGAGATGCATCACTTCCCTCCACTGCTTGCATTCCATACCTCAAAAGAACAAACACACTACTTTACAAGTAGCGCAGCACAGGCCCCCTCCCAAATACGCCCCTGAGGTGCAGGGCAGTGCCAACAATAATACTCGGACACTTAGAGAACCCGTGGTAAAAGAGCCCAGCCCAGAGGTGCCCGGGTCTGTGCCCGCCTTACACCGCAGGTTCGATTTACAGCCACAACCGCCTGGATTTAGGTGTTCAATGCAGAGTCACAAACTAAAAGTGAGGACTTTCAAACCGCAAATCCAACATCCAGCTTTGGAAAACCAGTCGGGGTGGGGGTGGGGGGGTATTTTTAGCAGCAGTAAGGCCTGGGGCCAGAGGGAGCAGGGGTTCTCTTAAGGGAGGGGCTGTGGCTGGCCACAGCTCCGTGGGTGTTCCCACACGTTTGCAATGACTTCGCCACAATTTACAGGCTATGAATTCTGGGAAACGGCTAGAAACGCATCTGTTTTGCTGCCACATGAAAACCCACGGACTTATTTCTCCCCAGTGCATACTGTATCTGCACATGAACACCCCCCAAAGCCATCCACCTGTTTAATAATGCTGCAATGCAGTACTACTCAATTGTGTTTTTCTTTTGGTTGCGATCAATAGGGGACACCACCACATCACTCTGGGACACCACCACATCACTCTGGGACACCACCACATCACTCTGGGACACCACCACATCACTCAGCCCAACCACATCATCACTCAGTACCACAACAGCACTGTCCTTGCTTGTTAAAAAAATTAATGCAACGCATTACCATTTACAATGCCAATAACTCAAACTTTAATGCGGCGAGACCTATTGCATTGTAAATGCTTGTTATTTTATTTTGTCCACTGGGCAAGTTAATCCCCAACCCTTTGCTGCACAAAACTCCTGGGTAAAAATATTTTGCTGAACTGTTAAATTACTTTAGATGCCATTTCTTTGAGAACTCCTTTTGTGAACCTGTTCTATGCATGCCAACATTTAAAGGAAGATCAACAAAGGAGAATTTGTGTCAAACCGTGAGAAAATCTCCTGAGTGATTGCAAATCCACTTTTCTTACTCCCTCTTTTTCTCCTCTCTGGAAAGGTTTTACTCTTTCCTTTATGAGGTGCACATTTTTCATTTTTTACCATTGTATGAAGAGATTGTAAAGGTGTTGGTGAATACCGTTAAACACATGTTTTTAGGTGTGCACAGCCTCAGGGCATTCCAACACAGGCCCCACTGCTTCTTGCCTTCTTTCAGTCCCTATATTTAGTGTAGCCGAAAGGTAGCAAAATTAAAGCCCTCTAGAATTCAAACCCTGCTATAATCAAGCGCAATGAAAGTATGCATCACGGGAGGGCCAACTTGTGCGGTAGAGTTGGGTAAATTATTCAGCAAGAAAAGTCAAATTATGCAGTGTAATGCGGCACACTTAGTGATAGTTTTCGTTATTTTGTCGTCATTACACTTGTAAACACTGTCTGGGCATTGGTTGCTCTCATTAGTACCAGTCTAACACCTAAAATTAGCAATAAGAAATGGAAAAGGTCGTCATTCAACGTTTGCAAAGGGCCTTCCACTGCATTGCAACACGTGTTTCTGCATTTTTAGTTACTTTTGAACCATTTGAGTTAGAAACAAAGGTGCCGATTCTTATGAGGTGATGTACTTGTTCTCCAGTTGAAAAGGATTGAATCTATAGCCGTTTACTATTTTAACTCTTAGTTAATAGTATTGCTTTCTCTTTTCAGTGTAACCGCGTGCCTGATGAGCGACGATACTCTTTACCACTGAAGAGCATCTACATGCGACAGCTAGATCAGATGGTGGGTGTCATTTAGACAATGTTCTCCCTCCTGAAATCATCAAGAAGGATTGATGCAATTACAGAGTAACTCATGTTGAACTCTACAGAGAATGCAAAGCTACCTCTCAAACTGCTTCCTGGGAAAATATGAGCTGGTCCTGTGATTCACGGCTTCCAGTGAAGGCTTGAAAATCTTCGACTCCAAGATTTTGTGGCGAAAGCTGCAACTGTATGTTTGACATTCACGTGGACAATCCAAGCGTTCTCACACTTTAGGTCTTCCAGGTAATAATGGTGTCTATCTGACAGCACAGCTCTACGGCAAATTTCCTCATGACCGGATGCGGACCCACAGTCTGGCTATGGGGAAAAGAGGGAGGATGAATTCATGGCAGAGCCAGCACCCATATTCGAGTGGCATCAGTCTATTCTTAGCTTAACATTTGACAAGTGTATATTTTCAAGCCTGTTTTCTTGGACACAGTATCATGCATTTGGTGGTGTTTTTGTACCCTTTCTCAGGTAGATGCTAACTTTTTGGTTCTGAGATTTTGATTTTACTCCCAGACGGTAGAAAACCGGAAGTGGACATTTCTCTTACCCCCTAAGTAGTAGTGTCTAGTCCTTTGAGACATTTCTGGTAACTCTAATTTGGGTTTCTTTTATACAGTAACTTTCGTCAGATTGTCCGCTACTCGTGCTCATGCCAATTTTCGAGGACACAGATATCTTACAATGTTGCTCAGGTTTCCATCCAGAAGTCGGACAAAAGGAAAGTCTGTTTTGTTCATTTATTTTTTTAAACAGTGAGTGTCATGGAGATGTGGAAACTGGTTCATTTTAATCATGTATTGAAGGTTACATTCCTCCATGGCAGATCGAATTATGACTTAACCTGGAGTTTCACTTATTCACGTTTTTCCAATGTTTTTATATTGTATTCTACTGGAGCCTGGGGATGGGCACAGGAAACTGCATCTTGTCTTCAGAACCGGTGTGAACATAGACACAGCCTGGTGCCAGGACCATTGGCAGCTGACCTTTTTACAGTTACAGTTGCACACATCACATGTGGTTGCCAGTCTACTACTTTTTCTGCTTTACGTGCACCCCATCCTGTAATCAGACACTGCTGTCCACCTACTGCTGTAGAAATCCTATTTGTATTGGCACAAAGCTGGATTTTATTTTGTCAACTTTGTTGGCTTTGCCCAACATTTCACAGTATTCCTACTTTAGTTAAATTTTCAGGAGTGAAAAACCTGAAGAAAATGCTCAAGTATTGTGTGAGATATTCCTGGTTGTATTTCCCCAAGGTCCTTCCTCCACCCACCCACTACTGCCACAATTTGGTGCTTTGCATCCCCTAACTGTACATTGATGCTCCTTTGTACAGTTTGTGCCATACTCTAGTGTTACTACCTTGGTATTTGTAATTCAGTGTGCTCCTTGGTTCCCGCTACCACACATCTGGTGACCCTCTTCGTTTTCCTCAGCAGTCTTGCTCAGAAATCCTTGTTTCTTGCCTTGCTAGGTTTCTAGGCTTACTCTGTGTGTGTGACTTTTTGAACAAGCTTGAGGGTTCTTTGGCGACTTGTGCTTTGGGGACTGTGGGCTGGTGGATATTCTGGTTGAAAGAGCTGGAGTTTGGTGGGAAAATGAGAGAAGCGTGCAGCATCCGCTACGGAGCTATAACGTGCTGATGCATGTCAGATGTTTATCCTCTGCTCCTTTCCTGGGTATTTTGTGCACAGGGTCACACGTAAGTGGATTCAAGCTGAGGGAATATTCACCATTACAGGCAGTGTGCAACGGAGGTTTATCACCAAGTGCCTTTTTTTATTTTTTATAGATGTGTGCAGTATTTCTCATTTGAAGATTTTCAAAAGTCTACCTGAAGTATTTGCTTTGTGTAAGTTGTTCTACATGGACTTATAGATGGGAGAGAGGGTATCCTGTGCACTGCACGTTGGATAAATGTTTGAGGGAAACTAGGTTTGGTGCACTCTGTGTAGCCTCCATCCTAGTTTTGAGGACTTGCCAGAACCAAGTGGAGTATGCACTCGAAGCGGAGTATGAAGGCATCGTTTAAGGGAAACTGGACAGATATTTGTGTTTAATGACCTAGTCTACAGTAATGCTCGGAAAAGCTTGCCAAAAAAACGTATAAACGGAGCAGTATGATATGATGTATTCTTAAAAATGTGCCTGTGCTTAAACTGCGGTCCGTGCCTTATGTACATCCTGCTAGTCTGTTTCAGGTCATGAATTGATTCTAGTTAACGTTTTATGCAGGGCATTTTTGTATATAACATTTACATCTCCCATTGCTCCATTACAAAATCACATGATTGTGAAAACTCATTGGAAAAAGACCTGCAGGCTCCCAATAGTTGCCTTTACCAGTCATCTTTACCAGTGTTGGGGAAGAACAAATCTTTTATAATTTGTTTTAATAGTTGAAATGATTTTGTTCATCATGGAGTGATCTATTGCTAGTGTAGGATAAGGTATGCAACTTTTAATAATGCGTGTACTGAACTATTATTTTTGATTTATGCTGTGAACATCATGTGTACAGTTCTAAGCTATTGAGCAAGGCAGTCTGCTGTCCACCTAAACCTGATTTAGCTTATTTATAATATCCTTTATTGTCCATTACTGGTCTGACCTCTGCCTTCAAATCCTCCTCCAACATTACAGGTCAAAAATAAGTAGCGGTGAGGTCAGAAAATGTACCAATACAGCATTATTAATGAAATCCATGTATAACTTTTTTTTTATATATGGAACATTGAGGAAAAACTTGTATAGTGTGCAATGCTGGCCCTCATTCCCTCACACCCCCCCTCTTAAGCATAGACACCTGTGTGGTGTACTCTTTTGCACTGTACTCCCTTTTAAGCTTAATGGGAAAGTAGCAGAACTTAGACGTAAGCTATTCCCGAATACCGAACAGTTGCAATCCTTACTAGTTTAGTCGCTGCTAATTATTTTAAAAGGGTGCTTTGTAGAAGTATTGCCTTCAACAGTATCACCCTTTCTATGAAAACATCCTAGACTGGTTCATAAATCTTAAAATGGTAATTAACAGCCGTAGTGTTGAGATGTCTGCTCTGTAGATGATTTAATCCTGTTTGCTTGCATAGTTCACAGATCTTTTAAAGTTCACAACTATCTGTTTAGTTTTTCAGCTACATAGAAACGTAAGCAAATGTTTACTATTTAAACGATTACCATGTAATATTTCTTAGAGGGAGGAGAGGTAGATTACTATGTGGGCTGCAGAATTAGGAGACCACATTTTAATCCTAGTTTTGAATTTTTACTACATTTTCTGATCCTATATTCAGTGCTTAAGTTCCTGTTTGTCACAAAGCGCAGCCATCAAAAACACTATCTCCAGTACTATGTGCCATTTGAAAATGTGAACAATAGTGATTGACCATTCTCAGGCCCTTGGCTTTGCCTCGTCAAGAACATAAGAAGTGTTGCTGGGCAAGCTTGACAATAAGCAGGAATGAGAATGTTCACCTACCAGGGCATCCAGTGGTGACCGTGCCAAAAAGATGCAGAAGATCAAATGTCTTGTATTAAATGTTAGTTTTTCTTTTAAGTTGCAATGTTTACTGGCACGATTGAAACAACTGTTGTAGCTCTACCCTCAGGCGTTGAAATTTCCTTGTTTTTGGTCTTGTTAACTGGTGAAATGATCGAGTTTATCCCAATGTCATATGAAAGGTTTCTTTTGTGGAAGTTCTGTGGAGATGTTTCAAACTGCACATATTAGGAAGCATCCTGCCATACACATCTTATAAGAAGCAAATTGCCACAAATGTCTAAGCGTTCAGAAAACGGTGTCCTTGCAAAGTCTATAAAAATGTGGGATTTGAGGATTATTTTTCTTGTTCCAGATTTAATTTAGTTCATCTCTCAGAGTTGGTTGGGTTGCCCGAAGAAGTAGTGCATTTGAATTAAATTATTCCTGATAGACGGTCTGAAAAGTAACCTCAGTCTTTTTTATGAGCTCTTTCTCTGCTGGTTGTGAGCATGCCCTTCCATGTCCTCATATAATCTTTGCTATTTTATATTTGCGAAATGGCAGGATAACTGTGAGATGATTAGAAATCCATTCAGTCTCTTCCTTCACTTCAAATGTCCCTAACCCATCTCTGATGACGTCTGCCTCACTTTGTTTATAACTAGATGTTTTGTGTAATTCCTATTTCTGAAGTCAACTCCTTTATTTTTTTCAGTACTAGGGATATGTTTTAAAGTTTTGTGGGGCTGGTGCCCTACTGTAAACTGTTGGATCTCCTGCTCTGCAAAAACATGCAGTTCTTCTGGATGTTGGGAAATCACAAATCTTACAATGGTGGAGCCTCAACAGACTTAACTTTTGTAAAATTTTGACCTGAAAGCCGCTGGACTGGCATGTCATAGTGACAGTTGCCGTGCACAAATTAGAGCAAGCGATCTTCACTAGATTAACCCTGCCGGGCAGACAAATCAAACACTGGCCTCTGCATGCCACAGCCAATTTTCCCCACAAAATGACCCTCTTTAATAGATTGTTTCTTGAAAACAAAAATTTGGCAAGTGAGTGCCGGATATATATGGTACCCTCTCCAAAAAATGAATTGCCTTCAGTAGAGCGAATACCTGACAGCTCCCCAGATGGAATAAAGCTTCCCCAATTGAGGATCTCATTTTAGGGTAGGTAGTCATCTGCCAGGGGAGTGTAGGCCATGTCTCTTGCTGACCTATCAGGCAGTTCTCCAAGGTCTAAAGGACCCCATTAGTCTTTAAAAAGAATAATGCAGAAACAAATTCTCAGGTCATTTTACTGCCCCTTTTCATCAGGATTCAAATGATTTATATGGGCTTTTCCACCTTTAAACATATTTTTTAAGGAATGTATTAATCAGTTGTCTTATTGACACCCTTAATTTATCTAGTGTTCCAAAGCCCATGTTAATTTGAATAAGAATTATACCGATACCCTTATTTGTGTAATAAGATGCATCTTAACTGAGGGAGGATTCTTGAAGGAATAGGATGTAAATCAGTTATAGTACATATTCACTGTCATTGAATTTGATCATGAAAAAAGATGTGAACAGGGTTCTATTGTAGTGGTTCACAGGGGTGTTTGTCAAGGGTGGGCCTGTCTTTTGGATTATTTGTTTACACAAAATTGTATAAATACGTAATTTCTTTAACTGCTTTCCTGCTGTTCTTATCTCGTGTGTCGGTAAGGATGAGTGGTCTTATGCTAAAAATTGGTGCCCTGGATGAGTTATTCCATGTCTCCCAAGAACTCTTCTTTTCTGTTTAGCAGTTGAATTTGTTGGTGCCTAGTTGACTTCATAAGTATGTCAGAAACAAAGAAGGGCACAACTCTGCTGGCCTCGCCACCGGATCGCCCCTCTGCATCTTGGTATTTGTAGTGCGAGTAGCACAAAGAACTGAGAAAAAGTTCAGAGTATATCACCTTAGTTGGTGCTAGTATGTTCTTGAAAATTCCATCGTCTCTAGACCCGAGACATGGCCCAGGTTTCGGGATTTATATCCCTCATCAGTAGAGCAAGTTCAGGGGTGGTAGAGAAAGCCGCCGTTCAACTGTAAAGGGCTTCGTTGCCTGCTAGGCGCGCAGGTGCGTCTCCAATAAGATCGTCAGCTTTGGGGGCCCGCAAGAGCCCTTAAATCAGAAACAAAGAAGGGTGCGACTCTGCTGGCCTCTCCACCGGATCGCCCCTCTGCATCTTGGTATTTGTAGTGCGAGTAGCACAAAGAACTGAGAAAAAGTTCAGAGTATATCACATTAGTATGTCATCCCTAGCCAATTCACTAGTCCCCTGACTTGGAGTATTTGAGCTGAGATTCAAAAAATCTTGAAGACACACCTTACTGGTTGCTTATTATGTTATATCTAAGTAGGCGCTTGCCTGTGTCCAGAGATGAACATTTTGAGAAATGTTTAATGAATATGTGCATTCTAGCCATAAATTGTCAGGGTGAAATGAGTCCTGATTTTTTTTTTACAGTGTTCTTGAAGGCTGTAGACTATTTGTTGCTGTTTTTTCCCAGAAGCATCGTTTTTTTTGGGGGGGAGGGGGGAATTAGAGTGCTGGTTTTGAACCAGGAAATGCTGCATAATTTACGTATCAACACAAGATCAAGACATGCTAATCTGCAGCCTGTTAAAGTTCTGTATTCAATGTGCAATATTGAAACGAGGTTTAAAGCCATATATTTTTTGAAACTTTTTTCCTTCTTATTTACATGTCTCTCACTCAAGGTCCACAGCTAGTGGGTGAGCACAGCTCGATCAGTGGGTGTAAGGACACTGTCTCCATTCTCACAACAACAATTGCCTGAACTACTAAATGTATTGGTTGCATATACGTGCTATTGTAGATGCTCCTCAAAACCAGTATGTTATTTCCTCCACGCACCTAGAAAGAGAAAACATTTCCTGCAATAGATGATTCCTGAGTGTTCAATCTCTACTGTTCATTCCAGTATCCCATAGCTGGACTCAACCTAATTTTGTTCTATTTGAGTGTGGAGACATTGTCGTGCCAGGTTGTTTTTATGCACCCAGAGTTGTAGTAACTGAATTATATTTGTATTGTTTCTTGGTGTCCATGATATTGCACTCTTCTACTTAAGTTTGTGAAAGCCAAATTGAGTGAGATAGATGGATGTGGTTTACAAAAACAGATACTAAAAATCCTGTGTTTTAATCATTGTTTGTGAGAATTTCATTCAATTTATAGGAGGGCCAAATGTCTTTTTATAACTGTTTGGCAAATGTCTTTCAGAAATTTTAGTTTTTTAAATAATTTCTATTAAAATTGATATGCATTTTGCCTCTGTGTTTTATTTAAACCGGCACTCTACATTTTGATGGCTAAAACATCTTATGTTTCTGCAGCTCTGGAAAAGCTACCTTATTTGAATGTGTGAGAAAAGACTCGATTCCACTTAAGGTTACAATAATATTACCTTTGCTCAATGAAACATGCCCATGCCTATGTACACCAATCCTACTCTATGCATTCCTCTGGTAATACCAAGAGGCCTCTCAGGAGCCCAGTGAGGGTCAATGTAGTGCACAGCTAGGTAGAATGTGGCGAAACAAAGATAAAAGGATGAAATATGTGTTCTGATAGACTCCTAACTGCAGATTCCTCTCCATTTGAATATCCCCAGGCATCAGACTGAATTCTTAAACTTTGGTATCAATTCCCTTTGCTTTGGTAGGTGGTGTCATGTGGCTTGCGGAACAGATCCGTCACACCCTGTATAACTGTGTTGGGTCCCTTTACAGTGGCCATTTTTGGACGGTCCCAATGCAACAAAATATCCCATCAGATCTGGTCTGAATGCAACCAACTGTCTGTATTGGGCATTTGACACCATTGTGATGCTAAGGCACCATGCCTGAATGTGCTTCACAAGCTTTTCTTCACGTGTCAAACATTCCCGAATTGATATGCCAGTCACCAGTTTGGAGCGAAGGCCGAATTTGCCTTAGAGCTCTGCCTGTTCCACAGAACATGAGCCCCTTTGAAGGCTTCTGGCCAGGTTACCTGCACGGGCGCCAATGCAGGCCTCAGCTGCAGCAACAGCAAGCCTCCCAAACCTTTTGCTTTAGAGACAGAGTAGACTGCAAACGTCCAGGCCTCCCAAGGACAATGCTCCACCCAGCACCCCCCTCTCTCCCTCCACTGTTTTCCACAGCCACTGCAAAATCTGTTTTAATTTGCTTATCGTCCGGTAGGAATTAGTCATCATTCACCTGCCTGGTAGGAGGAGCATCACTTTAGACCAATGGGTCCTTCAGATCGTGAAACATGGCTATTTCATATCCTTTCTATCTGCCCACCAGTCACACCGCAATACCTCCCCAAGGACCACTTGCCCATTCTCCAAGGAGATGTTTTGCCTGTCTTGGCCAAGTGAGCAGTACAGAATATGCAGTCATTAGAAATTGGGATAAGTTGCTACTCTGGTTATTATCTGTTGCCCAAAAAATATAGAGGCCTCTGTCCCACCCTAGATCTTCACTCTCTGAACTTTTTCCATCAGAAAGACCAGTTCAAAATGCTCACCCTGGCCCAAGGTATGCCTGCCCTGGATCCAGGAGACTGGATGGTGATGCTTGATTTGCAGGACACCTGTTTCCACATACTCATGCAAGAGTCCAGAAGAAACTATCTGCGACTTCAGGTAGGTCACAAGAACTTTTAGTTCTCCGTGCTCCCATGTGGCCTGACCAGTGCACTTTGGATATTCCCAAAAGTGATTGTGAAAGTTACATTTCACCTGCAGGAGTACGGTATGCCAGTCTTCCTATGCCTCGATGACTCATTGCTGACAATGGACTCACCTCAACTAGTCGTAAACCGCTTCCAGTCAATGGCCGACCTGTTTTTGCCTAACGCTGGAAGAAAATTGATCTTTGCTGCCCTTCCCAAAACATACAACCCCTCAATGTTTAGTTATCAGATTTTTTTCCTGTTCTGTTTGTCTTTGGCCTGTCAAGCCCTTGCTGTGGCTACAGTTAAAATTTACCTCTTTGCAGTGCTTAGTTTGTAAAAGAGATAGCGCAGGTGCCCGAACCTCTGTTCAGAAGCCAGTGGCCATGCAATTAAACGTTGGTGTACTTAATATCAAGGCTGGTAGTCTTCAATCCACCACTTTATACCAGACACGTCCTGCCCTATTTTTGGGTCTTACTGGCTCCTGCTTTCCTCCTTGATGACGGTTTTGCCATATCTCTCTTCCTTCGTCTTTGTGATCTGTGTGTTTTCCCCTGTTTGTGGCCAATATCTGATCTGGAGAAAGACGCACCGGTCCCCAAAAATAGGTGCAGGTGGCCGTCATAGGCTGCACCGGCTCAAATTAAGCACTGCCTCTCTGCCCTTTTGTCATTTTTGTTTTCTTGACCAACTATCCCTCTTCAAGCCACCCATTGTGAGGTGTATTATTTTGGGAGAGGCTGGTCTATATGTTCTTGCAAACTCCATTTCTCATCTGCAGTAGGACATTAGCTTGGTACTCGCGTACTTGATGGTCACTGCTTTTGAACCCATGCACAGTTGTTCTCTTTGGCTGTTATCCATCACAGCAGTTTTCCCTCATCGCCATAACATTGGCCAGGCAAGTAAAAGAACGGCAAGTGTTGTCTGTAGTGCTACCATTCTCATTCTTTTTCCCAGGGTCCTCCGGACAAAAGCAGCATTCTTGCCCAAGGTAGTCATGCCTATTCACATGGGCAATCCATCACTCTGCCAGCCTTGTATATGCACTGACTCGTCACTTTCAAGAAGGAAGAACAGCTCCAACGTATTGACCTGAAAACAGCCCTTCGCTTATGCATTGATTGTTCACAAGAAACTTTTCATTGTTTTTTCTTAAACCAAAAAAGAAAATCAGTGCAAAGGATTCTTTCATGCATCAAGATCTGCTTTAGGCTAGCCAGAAACACCCCCCTGTGTTATTACATGCTCATTGCGGTTTCGGCTAGTGTAAGGTTGGAAGATCGGAGGTTTCTTTTGGGTACGTGGAAGTTGATTCTGTTGTTGAGGTATTTGGGTCCGTTGTTGTGTAGGCATTTGTAGGCGTGAGTGAGGATTTTGAAGGTGACTCTTTTCTCCAAGGGGAGCCAGGGGAGGTTTCGCAGGTGTTGGCTGATGTGTTCATGCTGGGGGATGCAGAGGATGAGTCTGGCGGTAGTGTTCTGTATAGTCTGGAGTTTGCGGAGTAGGGATTTGTTGGTGCCGATGTAGAGGGTGTTTCCATAGTCTAGTCTGCTGGTGATGAGTATTTGGGTGACCATCTTCCTTGACTCAGGGGGGGATCCATTTTAAGGTCTTGCGGAGTATGCAGAGGGTGTTGAAGCAGCTAGATGTGACGGTGTTGACTTGTCGGTTCATGGTGAGTGATGAGTCGAGTATGAGGCCAAGGTTCTTGGCGTGGTCTGAGGGGGTAGGCGGGCTTCCGAGGGCGGTTGGCCACCAGGTGTTGTCCCGTGCTGACGGGTTGTCCCAAGGACAAGGACTTCTGTCTTCTCGGCGGTGAGTTTAAGGCAGCTGTTGGTCATCCAGACTGCTACGTCTTGCATTTCTTCCTGGAAATTGAGTTTGGTGGTGATGGAGTCTCGGGTGAGAGAGAAGATAAGCTGGGTGTCGTCGGCGTAGGATACGATGTTGAGGCTGGATTGTCAGGCGATGGCTGCGAGGGGGGCCATGTAGATGTTGAAGAGGGTCGAGCTCAGTGATGACCCTTGTGGGTCAGAAGCAGCAATCTTCAGAAAATATCCTGCGGGCTACCTAGATTGCCAACATCAGAAGTTTATGTCAATGTCACCTGATTAGCTGGAATGGTATTCTGCCCACTATTATTTTTAAAAAGCAGCATCACAATAGGTGAATATTTTATCAGCTCTGTATAGCTCTTGTTTAATATATCAAGCAATTCCGGATAACTGGCGGGATGCTTGCTGGTCCCCAGTCACAAAAAAGTGGTTCCAACAAAGTGCTACAAAATTTTAGGCTAATTGCTTTTGTAGAGTTTGCTGGAAAAGTCTAGGTAAAACTCCTTCTTAAAAAACTGGAGAGATGGGCAATTGAAAAAAATTGTACAACTTTTTTCCAAACTGGATTTGAGAAAGGCTGCATTATAGACGACAACTGGCTATCTCTGTCCATACTTGTGGAGGACACTGTGAATGCAAAGGGCAAACTGCGTTCATAGATTTTACAACAGCCCTTGATAATCTCCATAGAGGCAAATGATAGGCAGACGTTGCAAAACGTAGCATCCCTCCACAATCATTCAGAGCAATTATAAAAACACTTGGGTAATTATCCAATTAACCTCTAAATTATTATGTGGCAAAAATAAGGGCTGAAGCAAGGCTACATATTATCTCCTCTTTTTTAACCTTTATCTAGCAGATGTGACAGACACCTCCAGTTCTCCAAGAGCATGCCCACCGAAGCTGGCAGATTGAAAGATAAACATATTTCAGTATGCCGCTGGCACCATACTTTTGCATCAAAACTCAATATGGCTCTAAAGACACCCAAGTTAGTTGTATACTACAAAAGTAATAACATTAAAATCAATACAGCTAAAAGTAACATTATTATTTTTGGACAAAAGCTTTAAAAAAAACAACAAAAAACGAAGGGCTGATGGCTAATCGATGACAAGCAAATCGAAAGAGTCGCGGACCCGAGCAGGAGCTCTTAGGCCAGGTGCCCAACGCTCGTGCCCAGTGCCAGAGGGGGCCCCCTGAAGCTATTCCCATGCACTGCGGAGGCTATTGTTTCGTCACTGCGTCGCTTAAGTATGCAGCTCTCTCTGAACACTATACCTATGCGCCTATTAAAGAACAATACCTGCCCAGACATCAGGGTTGGATTGGGATCCAAAATCAGTCCGGGTACACCAAAAAAAAGTGGCCCACATTTGCGTATTGCCTTTCTGCAAAACACTGCTTCACCGAAGTTGTATGAAAGGAAAGGGGGTGGGGCACTTAGATTAAATAAAAATGCACATATTAGTTAACACTGCTGAGCCACACATGAATGCAAGTGAGGCCACTTCTACTCAGGCCCCCTGCCCCCGCTCAATCAGCATACATTAATGGCCGGCCCAGCAAGAGAAAGGGAGTGATACCTTTGTCCATCTGCCGCTAGAAAGGCCACTCAGGCACCGACTGGGTGGCTGGTGGTACCCTAACAGCACAGACAGCCCCCAGGTTGCCCAAAAAAGCAGCCCACAGCTAGGACTCGGCTACTGGCCCTTCGGCCATTTTCTGAGTGCACGTGTTACCAATCCAATCCTGCCAGACATAACTAAAATCTAAAGTTATTGAATGCAAACTCATTCAAGTGTTAATTTACTCAATGGTTGTGATTAGATACACATTGGCCGATTCACTAGTTAAAATTCAGTGCAACAATTTTCGCGCCTTATAACGATTGCCGGAAGCAACCTCCCAAGCTCCACTATACTAGAGTTCAACCTGCTGCGATGCAAATTGATGCTTCAATATAGATTTCGTTCTTGTTGTAATAACTTCAAAGGGCCCACTTCAGCACCTTCCAGAATATTTTATGGACTGCATTAACCAAAGGAAACCTCGTGAAATGATAATTAGAATTGTCCATTAGGGATTTTGTACGCTGAAGAGCTTTGGAATAAACCCGTGTAAGTTTACTTCTAAACTGCTGAATAAACAAAGCGATACAAAAGGGGATGATGGACGGAGCGTCTGAGCAAATCAAACACTCACCCCCAGTCAACTGATCTGGGTTTAATCCATCACCATTCTTTAGCTCACTCTGCCACCCCAGTTCAGACATGGCCATATGCAAATCAGTCTGACCCTGTGCCTCATGGGAACAGTCCAGCCGGACTAACGTGAGTCCCTTGCTCACTTTGCCCCTGGATTCAAGCTAGCCTAGCTGATGACGGCTGTAATGCTAGAAACCGGTCCCAGGATGCTTGTTTCCGGACCAGGGAAGACATGGCTGTGGCAGTTCGGGCTGGACTGTTCCCATGAGGCACAGGGTCAGACTGATTGAGAAACTGAGAAAGGACCCAACAGCTATGGGTTTGCACCAGCATTGATTTCAGAAGTCTGCCAGATGGAAGATATTCTATGGTGATCATTGATGATTACTCTAACTACCCAAAAGTAGAAATTATTACATCGCACGGAGCCCAAGAGGTACTACTGAAGTTGGAGAAAAACATGGCCACCCATTGACTGCTACGCGAACTGACAATAGTCCCCCATTTCATGGACAAGAGTAATGGAGGATTTCATATCCCTGAACATCATCCACCGGAAGATCACCCCTCCTTAGCTGCAAGTGAACGGGGAAATGGAACGTGTTATGAGAACTTTAAACGAGGTCATCAGAATTGAAAATACCACTGAACAGCCCTATGGGTGAGCCATATATTAATTCCTCTGGGAATATCGCAAGACGCCTCATTCCACCACATGGCAGTCTTAGGTTCCTGCTTCTGGGGAGGGTATTGCAAGGCTCTATTCCCCATTATCCTGAGTGGCTCCCTAGCCCAGTGGACGATCAGCCTGCCCTGGCCAAATGTCAAGTTGCCAGGTCCAGAACCAGCCGACGCCGCCATGCCAAACAGTCTCTCCTCAAGGTAAATTATTTGGTCTTAGTGAAAGGCCGTTTTAATGGCTGCAAATTCAGACTGCCATTGGAATCCTCTCCGTAGAGCGCTTACAGCAATCTAAATTGTATGGGTGTACTATACTCATGGTTTAAACGCACTCACATGTATTTTTATCGTTTGCAGTCTTTCATGATTATTAAGATGCATCTATTTGAGTTATGTTAGCATTGAAATGTAGTGTACACATTTAAGTAAGCCTTTGTATGTATTAAAGAAACTTATCATTCCTGTATGTGTAATGTGCCGGATAAAATTATATTCATGTAATGTAATTGGTATTTGGTTTAAGTTGCCTGGATTGTAGGCACAAAACTGCAGGTTGTTTTAAGTTTCTTTTCTCCTTGGCTGCTCAAGAATTATAATTAAATGAATCCTTTTTGTGCTCGAAGACAGTTTGTTCTCATCCTACTGCAGGTGCAGGAATTCGACCTCGTTATTCTTAGATTTAAGGAGATACCTGGAATGTCTTTGAAGAAGTCTGAAAGGTGAAAAGGGAGGATGCCTTTCGTGCCTGGCCTATCTGAAACACAAGGCCACTGGAAGAAGAGTCGAGTTAATCAAAGCTTCTGTGGAAACTAACTGAAAAAATGTTGCATATGGAAAAGTGTATCATGTGTCTTATTGTGGGTTGAACATTTTCTTTTTGTATAATGCGCAGGGACAGATTCGGGAGACTTCTGCTTATTTCGGAGGAGAAGGAGCATCTTAGAGCGAGCTCCATAGCTTTAAGCTATCGGACCCATTTGACGTGAGAACTTCTTAGGAAGTCAACAAGTGCTGACACCTTTGGGATAGTATATTGGGAAATAGGTAGGATTTTCATTTAGAACAGAGTAGAGAAAAGAATTGGACTCCGCTTCTATCCTTTGTTGCATTTTGATTTTGGAGTTCATCATATTATGCCTTTTATGCCAAATGAATTATATTTGTAGATTCGGCTCTATATTGATTTTTATGTAACTATATACTCTGATATTGAGGTGTGTTTATATTCATTTTTTTTTTTTTTCAGAACAGATTTTTATTTTGGTGTTGACAAATTGCATAACAAGCACAGCACCCCGGAAATAGGGGGAGCTGTGAGCATCATAATGGCAAACACAGGAAAGCAATACGGTCAACAGTTCAAGATAAAGAAATGCAACCAAATCCCCCCCTTCCTCCACCCTCCCACATCCCCAGCCCAGACCACCCCCCCCCCCCCCCCACCACCCCTGGCACAGCGTCGAAACAACATTCAAGTACAGAGGCAAGAAGAAGCGTTTTGTGTGTGTGCCTTACGGCCCGGGCCCAGCATCCAAGAGTTCCTCCACAGGCCGATCAGGTGGCGGCGGCTCCAGCCACAGTCCACGATAATCCGCCCATCGCTTCCAGATTTTATAGTGTTTCCAGGGGCAGCCCCTAGCTGCGAAGATCGGGCGTTCCAGGCCCATGTAGAAGTCTAATCCCCTTTTCCACACTCCTACCAGAGGGGCCCTAGGATCCTTCCAGGCACGGGCAATGTCTCTCTTGGCCACAATAAGACCCAGCAATAGCAGATGCCTTTTATAAATGTTTCCCCCTACCTGTTCCATAACATGAAGAAGACCCAGTGGAGATGAGCGGGGGAGCTCCCAACCCAGAACCTCAGACAGGCAGTCCCACACACCAGACCAAAACCTCTGCAGCCCAGCACACGCCCATACAGTATGGAGAAAGGTGCCACATCTCAAGCAATCTGGGGCTCCAATCAGGCCCGCCTTCCACAACCTTTCCCTCGTGTAGTAAGCCCTGTGAAGGTACTTGAACTGAATGAACCGTAGACGTACCGCGATGGCAGCTCCTCTCGGGGCCTCAAGTGCTTCCCTCCAGTCCTCTTCCTCTAGTGGACCAACATCCCTTTCCCATTTATCTCGTAGTCCATCTAGGGAGGTCGAGCAATGCGTCACCAGTGTTTGATATATAGTGGATATTTTTTTACCGTCCAGCTCCCCCATGAATACTTTGGCCTCCAGAGGGCTGAATTCGGGCAAGGAGCCCAAGCCCCTCAGGGTGGGTGTGATGGCGTGCCTAAGTTGAAGGTACTTAAAAAACTGGGTCTGGGGCATATCATATTCCTCACGTAGTTCCTGGAATGACTTTAGGGTAGTGCCCCTGACGACGTGTCCCAGGGCCGATATTCCAATTGCATCCCAGTCCCTAAATCCCGGGAGGGATGCCAAGGAGGGTAAGAGCCCATTTCGCCAAAGAGGAGTCTCCCTTGTGAGTTTGTTCCAACACCCCATACGGCAAAGGGCGTCACGCCATACACGATATACCGTCTGTGTGACCATTGGGAGGCTTTGTCGCCTAGGCGCTGAGTAGAGTATGGTATGTAACGTGTCTGGGGCCATCAGATGCCTCTCCAAGGCATAGGCCGGATCGCTCCGGTCCCCATACCACCACTCATTTAAGATCAGAAGGTGGGAGTGTAAAGAATCAATAGGAGATCAAATATATCCAAGTTAAAATCCAAGATTTATTTCTTTGCAGCACAGTACTTCCACTCTCCAAGTTGTCTGTCTCAGTTATAACATTTCAGTTCATAACAATTCCAATGGAATCTAACAGACAATGTGCATGTGCACATAGCAAGAGGCATTCTATTTAAAAGGGAAATATGTACAGAAGGGAATCATGAATTAAATATGTATGGAAAAGGATATAACACATTTTCCCCCTTAAAGAAATGAAATACTAGTCTGACATTTTACTACTAAGTATAAGAAACAGATCAAGATATACATTTAGATACCCTTCTGACATTCCATCTCTTACCATCCTGTGTAACCACACTATTGTGATAAACCCTCACAACTTTCATAGGTTTGCCAAATTTCGTCTCACCTTTGGTTACATAACCTGGCTTACGAATTCTAACAACATCCCCTACAAAGAAAGCTGGTTGTTTAACCTTCATCCTGGTATCATAATCACGTTTGTACTTGTCTTGTTTCCGTTCCACTCTCTCAGCCACATCTTTGACACACAAATCTGCCTTTTGATGGTAAACATTCTTTTTGAACCACCAAGGACACAAACAAGATACAGGATCTCTACCCTTCAGCAGGCGAAAAGGAGAAACTTCAGTTGTGGCATGAGGTGTTATACGATATAACCACAATTTCTCCCTCAATTTTTCTTTCCACATTCCACCAGACTTCCGAGCCCATATTAGATCCTGTTTGAGCACTCTGTTATATCTCTCCACCAGTCCATTTCCCTGTGGTTCATATAAAGTAGTGGTGCAATGCTTTATACCATAAGTATTCAAAAACTCTAACATTTCTGAGGATTTGAATTGCACACCGTTATCAGATACGATGCTTTCAGGAAAACCTTCTCTTGAAAAAATCTCTCTCAAAAATAAAATAACACTATCAGTGTTAGGATGAGGTACCAGCTTGACCTCAGGCCACTTGGAGTGATAATCCACTGCAACAATAGCAAACCTACACTCCTGTGGTAAAAAATTAAATGGACCAGCAATGTCAATCCCTAATTTCTGCCACGGATGATCTGGCCATTTCACTGGAACTAAAGGTGCCGGATCACACTTGCACGTCTTATCACTTTCAATGCAGTCAGGACATTCTCTAACAAACTTATCTACCTGTCTATCTACTCCAGGCCACCAGAAATTAGATCTAATTAATCTTTTCATGGATGACATTCCCATGTGACACTCATGGCTCATTTGTAAAATAACGTTCCTAACACTCACAGGTGGAATACACTTTCCAGCTCTGAATAAAAGGTTACCCTCAATGCCCAACTCATCAGCAACATTGTAGAAGGGCATAATTTCAGCTGGTATGAGTTCCTTAGAAGGCCAACCCAAATTCATATAACCTCTCACTTTGCACAATAGATCATCTTCACTCATGCTTTTCATCCACATATCTTCTGATATGACATTGTATTTTCCTGAAAACAGTTCAGAAATACTAGTTACAACTTCAGTATCTTCATCACCTTCAGTACAAGGATATGGCAACCTAGACAAACAATCTGCTGTCACATTCAGTTTTCCTGGTACATATTCTATATCAAAGCTATATTCCTGCAAACGTGACCTCAATCTAGCAATACGAGCTGTTGCATTTAAACCTCCTCCGGGTGAAAGAATACCTACTAACGGTTTATGGTCAGTATGTATCAAAAACCTTGCACCCCAAATGTAATTCCGAAAGTGTTCAACACCCCATACGCATCCCAACAATTCCTTTTCTAACAAATGGATGAAAACCATTGAAGAAACTAGCAATAAGAGTAATAGGAATGACAAATTGACGGATGAAGTATGTGCTATGAACAATGTTGCTAGAGGTCCCCAAAATTATAAATATGGACGTAACCGTATTGTGTGTTATAGGTGTGGGAGTTACAACCATGTAGCTTCTTTCAAATTTTGTCCTGCTTTGGGCAAGGAGTGCAACAAATGTGGTACAGTTGGTCATTTTTCTAACTCCTGTAAAGAGGATAAAAAGAAAAGTGGGGACAAAAGTGGTTATTTAAGAAAAAAAGAAATTTCTTGTGTGAGAGATGAGACAGATTTTGATTCAAGCTCAGTTCGTGGTGAAAATGTTGTGTTTGACGCATCTAATAATCTAAGTGGGATGATTGTGTCCATAATAAATTTAAGTTTGCTTGAGGAAGATGTTTTGGATTCTCCCAAATGTATTGTCAGATTTAAGGGAGTTGAATTAGAGTTGATGGCTGATTCTGGGTCTCCTTGGACCATCATAACTGAGAAGTACTTTGATGAAATGTACAAGTCTATTATTTCAAAGAGCGATTTGAGTCCTCCTGATGTTATGGCGAATGGTTTTAATGGTTCTAGTATTGATTTCATAGGGTATATTGCTTCCATGATTTATTTCAAGGATCAATCTGCATATATCAAACTGTATGTTGTTGTAAAGGGAGTAAATGTATTGGGGTGGCGGGATCAATTCAGACTTCATATTACTTTGAATCCACTTCATCCGTCAATTTGTCATTCCTATTACTCTTATTGCTAGTTTCTTCAATGGTTTTCATCCATTTGTTAGACTGTTCAAAAGCTTTTGCCGTAGAAATACATTCCAATAAGGTTGGATTCCCTACAATCCACAACTGTTCTTGTGTTTTCTTACACTTAACATTTACAATTATCTGATCCCTAAGCATCTCATCTGTCATATTACCAAAATTACATGGTACTACTAAGGCTCTGAGACCTGTTAAAAAGTCATCAAACGACTCATTCTCTTTTTGGGCCCTGGTATAAAACTTATAACGATTTAATGCTATACTAGTTGTGGGTTTAAAACGTGTTTCCACACGAAGCATAGCTTCATCAAATACACCAGCGTCACCAGGAACAGGTGGTAAATTCCTAAAGCTAGCTTGTCCTTCGGAACCTAGACAATGGAGAAAAATATTTTTCTTCCTTTCATTTCCCATCCTTTCCCCATCTATGGCCTTTAAATAAGTTAAAAACTCCTCCTTCCATCTGTTCCATGGAATAGGAGGGTCACCTTTACTTTGCAAAAATTTCGAAGGGGGGGTCAAACTGCATTGTTAAACAGTAAATACAATCAGCTCAAAATTAGTAAAAACGAGATGAAAGTGAAATAAAATTATATGAAACAAAACACAAAATATTGTAAGTAAATTGGACTCTAGTTCATGAGTACACAAGCTGTGTATATCAGCGATATTCCACTTCAGTGAATAAGCTTGAACACAAATCGGTAGAAGTCTTTAACTTCTCGTTGTTGAAATACCTCCAATCATAGTTCCGTTGTATAAACACCGTTCCGTTTACCAGAGACTTCAGAAAACGTGTAGCGCTTGTATGAATTCCAGAGGCAAGTCTTGAAATAAGTTTGAAGTCTTCAGGAAAAGCGCACAACACTCGGCAGCGCTTGTACGATCCTTAAAGGTAAACAAACATGGAGATTGCTCACGCAATGCGCATTACGTCATGCGTCACGTGATACTTGGCAATTGTATCCATGGTAACGGCTCCTCGCTCACGGCGGTGCACGGAAACTGCAGCCTCACGATCTCGTTCGCGTGTCACTTTCAAAGGTAAACACACGCGAAATAAATGTTATTTAGTTATAAAATCGTGGAAAAATGCAGCAAAGACTCACAGCGATCGCAGTTTCAGCGAAGTCCAGCGTTTTCCCAGATGCAGTTCCAATAATAGCTTTAAGTTGAATCAAAGGAGGTAAAATGTAATGTCACAGAAATCCACATAGATATGGTTCAATAATTTCCAATATTCATGGAAGCGTGTGTTAAAGTTACACTCCAAGATCCATAAGCCTCTGGAATCCTTTCAAGATTAATGAAATTTTCAAAAAAAAATAGTCCAAAAATGTTGGATGTACCACGCCTGTGCTGCTGTTGAAGAAGTAGTAGGTACTGGTGTGTGAGAGATGAGACAGATTTTGATTCAAGCTCAGTTCGTGGTGAAATTGTTGTGTTTGACGCATCTAATAATCTAAGTGGGATGATTGTGTCCATAATAAATTTAAGTTTGCTTGAGGAAGATGTTTTGGATTCTCCCAAATGTATTGTCAGATTTAAGGGAGTTGAATTAGAGTTGATGGCTGATTCTGGGTCTCCTTGGACCATCATAACTGAGAAGTACTTTGATGAAATGTACAAGTCTATTATTTCAAAGAGCGATTTGAGTCCTCCTGATGTTATGGCGAATGGTTTTAATGGTTCTAGTATTGATTTCATAGGGTATATTGCTTCCATGATTTATTTCAAGGATCAATCTGCATATATCAAACTGTATGTTGTTGTAAAGGGAGTAAATGTATTGGGGTGGCGGGATCAATTCAGACTTCATATTACTTTGAATCCACGCAACAAAGATCCCGTAATGGTGTCACATGATTGTGATATGTTGGTGAAAAGTGTCAAATCTGTGGAAGAGAGCAATGTTTGGAAGACACTTTCGGATGAGTTTCCTGGAGTTTTTTCGGATAAGTTAGGTAGACTATCTGGTTTCACTCATGCAATTAAGCTTAAACAACGAGCTATGCCAGTTGTACAAAAACTTAGACCTGTACCACTGAATGTTAGAGAAGAGTTAAGTGATGCACTCAATGACATGTTAAAGAATGATGTCATAGAAGAGATAGAATCGTCAGAGTGGGTTTCGCCAGTGGTTTTGGCACGCAAACCAGACAAATCTTTGAGGCTATGCATAGATTTGAGAGCACTTAATGCAAACATAGTGGTAGATTGTCATCCCCTGCCCAATATCAACAAAGTGGTGAGCATGCTAGGAGGAGGTGTCATATTTTCCACTTTGGACTTAAGATCGGCATATCATCAGGTGGTGTTAGCAGAAGAATCACGTCACCTCACAGCTTTTATCACACCACAGGGAGGCCTGGTAATAGGACTGGATATCAGACGTCGCCAGGCCGCCACAGTATGTGGAGAGGAAACATGTGCGCAGCGCCACTCTCGCCACTCCCCCGGACCAAAGAAACTGACTAAGCGTCGAGTTGACCTGTCTGAACCACTGCGGGGAAACGGGATATGGGTGATTTTGTAGCTGGTACAACAGGTGCGGGAGGGCCACCATCTTGAAAATGGCTGAGCGGCCATATACGTTAAGAGGCATGCGGGACCAGGTGGACATGTCTGATCGTACACGTTCCCACACGGGCACAACATTACGCGACCAGGAGACACCGCCCAGATCAGTCAGAAACACACCCAGATACCGAAGGCCACCCGTCGCTGCCTGTAGTGTCTTCGCCCAGGGTCCTAGACCACCACGCTCCCCCAACACCCACAGCACAGATTTTCGTTGGTTCAGATGGAGGCCCGATACCTCACCAAATATCCGCATTATGTCTAGGACTCGCGGCCCCGACCTGTTCAGGTCCGTAAGAAAAAATAGGACATCGTCCGCGTAAAGTGCAATTCTATCGGTGGGGCCCGCCTGCCACTCGACACCCCGCATCTGAGCGTCAATTCTCACCCATGCTGCCAACGGCTCCATGGCCAGGGCAAATAAGTAGGGCGACAGGGGGCAGCCCTGTATGGTGCCACGTCCTATAGGGAAGGGGGCAGATACCGCTCCAGCCACCCTCACTGACGCAGTCAAGTCAGTATACAGTAAGTATAGGTATGATAGAAAGCGGGGCCCGAGGTTTAGACGAGACAGAAGTGCGCGAAGATAGACCCAGCTCACCGAATCAAAGGCTTTATCTATGTCGGCCAGTAAGAGTGCCGTAGGAATACCCGCCGCACGGGCCACCTCCACCACTACCTGGGCGCGCCTGATATTATGCCGCGTTGCTCTATGAGGCATAAAGCCAGCTTGACCAGGGTGTACAAGGTCGGGTATGTACGGGAGAAGACGATTGGCCAGCGCCTTCGCTAAAATTTTTGACTCGGTGTTTAAAAGCGATATAGGTCTATAGGATTCAGGCAGGTCAGGAGGCCTACCGGGCTTGCAAAATGCCACTATCTCCGCATGCCGCCAGTCCCTCGGGAGCTGGCCCCTCTCCCTGGCCGCCTCCAGGGCCCTACCGTAATGTGTACCGAGTTGAAGATGGAACTTCTTAAAAAATTCACTGGGAAACCCGTTCGGTCCCGGGGCCTTGCCCGTATTCAATTCCCCGAGGTCTGTTCCCAGCTCCTCAGCCGACAACGGAAGGTCGAGACTATCACACGCCTCGTCCGAAACCGCTCGCGGCGGAAGGTCAGCAAGAAATTTATCTATGTCTTCTGCTTGGAGAAGTTCCCGGGGAGCATATTGGGCCGCGTAATACTGTGCGAACCTGGCCGCCAGAGCCGCCGGGGCTGTCATGGGTGTACCCTCCTCGTCCCGTAGGCACGGCAGGGACTGAGGGTGAAATGTGCTCTGGCACAGCCTATACAGCATAGAGCTGGATTTATCGCCCCATTGGTAGATCCTACTTTGAGTCGCCAGCCACAACTGCCTGGCTTCATCCAGCTGTAGGGAGGCGTATGTTTGCTGCAATAGCAGCAGCTGACCCACATCCTCCTCACTCCCATCTTTATGGCAGCGTGCCTCCTGGGCACGGACCCGGTCAGCCGCCTGCGCTAAATCCTCCCCGCGTGCCCTACGGGCAGCCGCACACCACGCAATATCCACCCCTCGGAGTGTAGGTTTCAGGGCTTCCCAGAGAGTCATGGCATCTATGTCAGGGTTATCGTTTTCGTTCAAGTAGCGCGCAATCGCTTCCCTCATGTGCAGTTGATAGGGTTCCTGCTGCAGATGCCACGTGGAGAGACGCCACCTAAACGGCTGTCTCCGCCTATCCAGGAGTAGGTCCATTGCAACCGGGGAGTGGTCCGACAGACCTCGGGGCAAGATAGATGTGGAACCCACCCTCCCAACCCAAGCATGGGGAACAAACAGGTAATCGATCCTAGAAAAGGACTTATGTACTGCCGAGACATACGTGTATTCGCGACTTTGAGCGTGCTGGTGACGCCACACGTCCACCGACCCCATTCCCCTCACCATGCCGTTGAGTTTAGTGGGTGTGTCCGAGAGCTGCTCGCCTCTGAGCCTGTGTCTATCCATCCGCACATCCATCACATCGTTCCAGTCACCACCAACCACAGACATGATATCAGGCATCCCGGCCCACACAGAACAGCCTTTCGATAAGGGCTCCTTGCAGCGGAGGCGGGGCATAAACGCTCCCAAAGAGTACCGATTCAGAGCCGATCTTACCCTGAATGAATGCATATCTTCCCTGTGTATCGAGCCATTGAGTTTCATGAATGTAGGACACCCTACGGTGTACCAAAACAGCTACACCCCGAGACCCCCTCGCAAAACCAGCATGATATACCTGCTGAAAGCCATATCGCTGCAGGCTAAGGGCCTTAGTGCCCATGAGGTGAGTTTCTTGCAGCAACAAGACATCCGCCCCAACTTTCTTCCCCTGTCTGAGGATCGCCCCTCTTTTAATCCTGCCCAGCATCCCCCTCACATTCCAGCTCACAACATGCAATGAAGCCCTTTGCAGGCCATAGTCAGGGGTAGTTACCGCCATCTAAGGACCGGAAAATAAGCAGTTGGAGCATCCAAAGCCACACACACACATCCCGCCTCAGTAGTACAAGAAAGAACACTGTGCAATTCAACCCCTCCCGCCAACCCACCCACCTCAACCGCCAACCCTCAACAAACCCCCCAACCCCCACCCCCTCCCAAGCCTCACCCAAAACTTCCCCACTACCCCCCACCCCATACCTCAAAACGCTGAAGTACCTGTCGCGGTATAGATCAATTCCTGCCCCCAACGGGAGGCCGGAGATCTACTTTTCCAATGGATCCCCATGAACTCCCAACTTCAGTCCCTCGCAAACCCCCCCCTTAACAAACACCTCTAATATGAGGGTTGACCGCCTTATAGTCCATCTCCCCCCAACCAACCCGCATCCCGCGACCATAAAAGCCACTCGTAATTGCCAGTGTTAATGTTACCATAATCGTAGATCACCGCCATGCAGGCCTGGAATCGCCGCAGCGCAGCCTGTACCATAGTCAATCAGTCAAATAGGCGCCCCCCGTCACTGCATCCCTCACGGATCCACTATCGGAGAGTCTGGGGGCCTAGACTCCTCTACAGCTCCTGTCTTGGCCGGCGAGCGTTTCTTGGAGCGTGATCGCCAGTTACTTCTACTGCGTGAGCGCCGGGTCGTCCACGGGGGCGCTGCCGAAGATGACGAGTCCGAGTCTCTAGCAGGCGGCGTGTGAGGTCTGACACGCACAGTCTCATCCGTCCAGGCAAAGACTTCTTCAGGGGAATTAAAGAAGAGAGTACGGGATTGAAAGACCACTCGTAGCCGAGCCGGATAAAGCAGAGCATACTGGATCTTGAGGCCCCGCAGGCGAGCCTTCGCGGCCACGAAGGACTGTCTTTGCTCCTGCACCAACCGCGTGTAGTCCGGGAAGATCATGATCCGCTGATTGTTCCATAGGAGGGGCTCTTTCAGCCGGGCCTGCTTCAGGATCGTGTCCCGATCATGATAGTTGAGTAGCTTGGCTATCACCGGCCGTGGACGTTCACCAACTGGTGGCTTCTGAGTGAGTGCCCTAGGAGCCCGCTCGATGATGAAGCAGTGGGAAAGGGACTCCGACGGGATCCAGCCCTCCAGCCACTCTGTAAGGGAAGGCTGCCATGTTTCCCTTTTCACAGTCTTCCGGAAAGCCAACAAAGCGCAGGTTGTTGCGTCGAGCTCGTCCTTCGGCATCCTCGGCTCGCAGAGCTAGGCCCTTTTGTATGCCCTCCATGTTGGCCACTCTTTTCTTCAAGGCCGCCATTTCACCTTCTACACCAGTGATCCGGGTTTCTGCTTCCGCGATCCGGGCCACTGCGTTGCGCAGATCCTGCCGCAGCAGGGTCACATCGGCGCCAACAGCCCCAATCTTAGCGTCCAACGTGTCCCGGGACTGGGTGATCGCTGCCAGCAGAGTAGCGTTATCTGGTCCAGTGGTCGACTGTCCACCCGAAGCACCGGAGTTTCCACTCGGCCCCGTGAATTTATCAATTGTCCCTTGTTTCGAGGACCCACCACCACTCCCGCCTCGGGTCATGGCGGACAACAAAGAGGTCAGCCCCTTGATCGCACCCGCAGCCTCTCCACGGATCTCGCCAACGGGCAGCAGGGGGTCCGGGCCACGGCCACTGCGCACGGTTTCAAAAGCTGTCTGTGGCGCCTTATCACCTTCCGCACCAGGGCCCTCCAAGTCCAGAGAAATGTGGAAAGGGCGCAGGCTACTGCTGGTTCGCCAAGTCTTCCTAGGCCGTCGCCGCCCAGCCCCGCGCCTTGCAGAGTGTCCACCTCAGGGGCCCAATACTCTGCTAGGTGAGGCCCGCACGCCGATCTGTTGCTCCCTGCCTGCTGCAACTGCTAGTATAGGAGACCTCGCAGGGCGGACGCCAAGGATCTGCACCCACCTCAAGACCAGCGCACACACCCTCTAACAGTGGGGGCCGGTGAGGTCCGACCTGACCGCCGAATCTCTGCAGGTTCCCCGCCACTCCTCGGGGCCAGTGCCCTGCACCCCAGTACGCCCCCACCTCAGGGGCCTCCTCACTGTCTGGGTCAGTGCTCCGACCCCCGGGCTTCCTGCCAGTGTCCCGTCGGCGACCGCCGTATATCAATATGTGGGGCCCCCAGGCGCCGTACTTCCAACACCACAGGGTATCTGTAGACCACAGCCTTCAGTCGCTGCCCCTCAGGAGGGCCGGGCCCCGGCTCAGCTCTGTTCCGCAGTCCGCCGTCCAACGGCGCTCACCCCGGGCTCCTTCAAAATCGAGGTCCCGGCTTCACCTCGAGGGATAGGCCGCTCCGCCTCCTGTGCTGAATGCACCCACGCTGAGTCACCGGAGCGGCTGAAATTTACGCAACAGCCGCCGGACCCCCTCCGCCACTCTGCCCTGTCGCGGGATGGGTGTCAGCAGGGGGGGAAGGCAGGATAATCGGTCAGTAGATGAAACGGCGGGACGGAGCTATTCTAGGCAACGTCCGCCATGTTCGCCGCCTTGGCCACGCCCCCATATTCAATTATTTTTGGCCTTATAATAAATCCACAAAATTGAAAATTCAGAGTCTGTGGTCCTTTAAAGCATGATAAAGTTGAAAGTATAATCTTGAATTGTCTTACTTCCCTCAAACACTTTTAGCAGGATATAAAAGACCATCTGCCTTAAATTTAGTAGGAAAGGCAAGGAGTAAAAATTTAGCGTAATCACCATTACCCATATATTCATGGCACCAAATGAGAGCCAGATGAGGTGAGGAGGAATGTCCAGGAACATTTCAAAGTTCAGACGATTATACTTGCCAAGCTCTCTGACTGTCCTGAGGTGGATATGACCGATACTGACACAGGTGATGTCAAAGAAGCTTCCATGGCATATGTACCATCTAGTGGCCCTTCTCAGTCTGTGGGGGTAGAGAGAGAGGCGAGAATGCTACAGAGCAAGTGAGTGGTGCGCCTGCAGTCATACCAAGAGTGCGCGACGCTAGCACAAGGTACAGACTGAGGATCAATCCAGCACCCTCTTGTCTTTGAAAGACCATATTATGTGACTCCAGATAACTTTAAACTTTCCAGGCTGGGTCATCGCTGAACCGGTGTCATGTTCGCTGTGTTTTGTTGACCTTGACATCAGTACCTGGTGACTGGAATAGTATGAATGTGTAACAGTTGTGGTTGTTCTAAAATAAGGGAGGAATGTAGTGTCGTGCCAGTGATGTAACTGGTGCCTGGGAATAGATATTGTAGAATTTAGTGCAGGGGTGGTCCCAGTTGTTCCCCACTGCGCGGTTTTGTGTGGTATAGCCCTGTGTCATGTGGTCTACATTAATAAAGTTATGTCCTGGTGTGCGGGGTGGTTAGACACTGCCTATGTCAGGACGAGTTTGCATCCGTTCACCGCTCGTTTACATCTCCTTCATTTCTAGGCCCCACCACATGTCGGGGAACCCAGTCGTAAAACACACTGGAGCTGTACATAACATGAACCCGACTTTGATCTTTAATCTCCTGACCAGTGCTGTCCATCAGTCCTTGGACTGCACCACGCGCCAAAAACGCCCCGGGTCAGACCTCCAATATCGTCTGAACCTTCACCCCACCTCCTGCCCCCAAGTCCCCACGGAGTTGGCGCCGCGCAGAGCTCAGGATCTACTTCATTATAACTAGACCTCCCGGTTTTCCGTTTTACGGATTTTTACAGATGAATACAGACAGAAAACAATGTGTTTTCTGTCTGCATTTATTTTTAAAATTGGATAAATACGGAAAAGGGGTTTCTTTTAAGTGACTGTGCTGTTTTTCTTGAATTATCAATCAACAGCTGAGCAGATGGACAGCATGGGAAATTTAAAAAAACAGGATGCAATTTCATTAAATAATGCCATGTGTCAACATACATTTGTGGTATAATGCGAATATTTACCAGTGGATGTTTTGTTATATAATATTTGGTAGCTTAAATAGCTAAAACAGACAGACATCAAAGTATGAATGCGTGTCTATCAGTTAAATAAATATGGAAATGTACAGTTTTACAACTTCATTCATCAGCAAAACACAAAATAATTATGGATAAATACTGAACAAGCTTTTAGATTGATGATGGTGTATTGGAAAGTGGTGGTTATAGGCAAAGGCAGTCTTTATCTCGCGTTTATCGATTTAAAGACTACCTTTGACCTTGTACCGAGGGAGACCCTTTGGAGAGTCCTTGCTGACATGGGGTTGCCACACTACATTCTTTCGTTACTTGTCAGGCTCCATGAAAATAGTTTTGCCCAGATAAGGTGGGGCCCAGAGGGTGAAAAAACTAGCAGTATCCCGGTCGAGAGAGGGGTCTGCCAGGGATGTGTTTTAGCTCCCACTCTTTTTTCCCTATATATCAATGGGGTGGTCGAGCACCTTCGGAAACATCCTTCAGACGAACCATCCCTGGCTGGAGAGCGCATACCCACCCTTCTCTTTGCCGACGATACGCTTTTGATATCGAAAACCCCAATAGGCCTCCAAAAACTTCTGAACAATTTTCCGTCCTTTTGTTCCGAACGGGGCCTGGTTTTAATACTGATAAGACGAAATACCTTGTGTTGAACCCCCCAAAAAAAACAGTATGCCCCCCGACTTTAAATGCAGATCCTCTAGGGAGGGTAGAAGTATTTGACTACCTAGGCATTCGTTTGTCTCACAAAATGCAATGGGCCCCACACCTTGACAAAATGCTGTTAACCCACAAGAGACTAACAGGAGCTCTCCTGAAAGAACAACGCTCTTGTGCAACCAGACCCATAGCTGCTGTCCTTGAAATCTACACAGCCAAAGGGGTTAGATCTGCTCTTTACGGGGCAGAGTTATGGGGTTCATGTATTACCAACGAATTGCCAAGATCCGAGAGGAAGTTCTGCAGGGCCATTATGTCACTTCCGCAAGGTACTCCCATGGCCCCACTAATGCTTGATCTTGGATGCCGCCCCATTGATGACCTAGCAAAGCTTCGGCCCCTTTTGCTATGGGCACGCCTGTGGCGAGTTCAGGAGCTTGGCAAATACGGGCAAGGGCTCTCAGAAATTATGTCACTATCAGGGTGGCATAAAATTAAATGGCTGAGAGACATGAAAACTTTGCTATCCAACTTGGGTCTAAATGAAGCCTGGTCAAATAGATCCTCTCCCCCAAAGGCAACCCTCAAGAATCTTTATTGGAACTGGATTGCGACACAACGGAATTCAATGGTTCACTGGGCAGACTCACTGAGGATTTTCTGAAATTCAAGGACCTACCAATTCGGGAACTCTATTTAGACATTATTGAGAAACCTTTTGATAGGGCCCTCTACTTTAAATTTAAAGCAGGAACTCTTCCTTTGCATGCCTTTTCATCACAGTGGAAACCGCCTACACAAACTATAGAGTTCTGCCCAGTATGCACAGACAGACCAGAGACAGTGGCACACTTCATGTTTGAATGTGGAGAGTATGCCTTACCGAGGAAGAAATGGCTTAAACATCTATGCCGTCAGTTGGGCACCAGGCGTCATGCGGAGGCACTACGCATACTAATGTCTGACAGTCGCACCATGTATGCTTGTACTCTTGCTAAGTTTTTATCATGGGCTTGGTCTATCAGAGCTAAAAGGCTTAAATCAATTGTTTAATTCTTTTTTAAATAATTTATCAAATGCTTCTTTTTATACGAATACTGAAACTTTTTTAACCAAGTGTATCCAAGTTTTTTGTACTCTTGTTTTTTCTCCCTTCTCTATTTTTTGCTTTTTAAATGAATCCATGTATTTTATGTGAAGCTTTTATGATAATTTTTATCGAAATAAAGCCTTTTTGACTTGACTTGACTTGACTATGGATAAATACAGATAAAGTGGGCAAAAAATAAATATGGATAAATACAGACGGAAATGCTAAAAAAAAAAAAAAAACATAAAACCGGGAGCCCTAATTATAACTAGGTGAAATGAGATGACGCTGTCACCGTGTGCTGTTGGCTCTTCCCGCCATATCTCATGGAGGAAGTTGTGCTTCCTAGTTTATTTTTTGTCTCTTCAATTCGGGCATTCAAAGCGATTCTTCATGAGCAAAGTGTTATTTAGCACCCTTACTGCTCGCAGGAAGGGACGAACAGGCTCCGTTTAAGCGGGGAATGCTCCTCCTAACGAGGAATTATGACCTTTGTCAGCAGAACAGCAAGCGCGGTCCATGGGTTGCATGTTTAATGAAAAACAAAATGTAAAAAATAAATTCTTTTACCTCCTCCTTCCTAAAATGCGTATGAATGATTGCTCCGCGTTCTGGTTCGCCTCTAAACATTATCTCAGTTTAGCCTTCGTCCGGCCTCTCTCCGGCGCGTTAATATTTAACGGCGAGTTTGGTTAAGCAGTCAGCGCTTCTCTGCAGGCTGTAGATCACAACGTGTTACCCTCGGCCGCTCTGAACCGCTCTGATTACAGAAGTACGTCAAATTCGCAGAGAGCCGCACAGTGCAAATAATTAACCCCATAAATTAGCTCGGAAGTAAAAGAAGATGAAATCGATAAAGCATTGCTTAACGATTGTGGGGTGTTTTGTTCGCGGACAACTGCTTGCCATCCATTTTATTCCTGTCTTTTGGACTGGCTGACGCAGTACGTAGTACTTCAAGTGCACGTCACTCTTTTGACAGGAGGTTGGCCTTTCCCTCCCGTCTATCAAACAGGCATTCCATACCTCTCAAAAAATGTGGGTGAAGGAAAAGCCCTTTAAAGTCAGTGGGGAAGTAACACATTGTCGTAGGTTAATGTAGGTTTGAATAGGGTATGATCTCACTAAAATCTATGGAGGCATTTTGTTTGTCAGAATGGTGACTAAAGGTAATAACAAGCGTTGGCAAAGCCAATAGGTCTCGCCTAAGCACGATCTATTGGTATTGTCAATTTTTTATGACAGGCGGGCAGATTTACAAGAAGGTGCCGCAGTGTGGTACCACAAGCCCTTTGGCTGCGCCACGCTGCAGCACTTTCAGAGCTCAGGAATTAGACATATTTACAATAATATGTTGTATTCCTGTGCTCTCCCCAGCGGGAGTGCTGGCGCACAAACAGCTGCCATGCGTTGGCGCAGACACCCTTGCAGTATGGTGCAAGGATGCCTGCGTCATGAGGAGATTTTTGTGCAGGAAGGGGCACCTTCCTGCACAACAACAATCACTACAGGCATTTTCCTCTTTCAATGCTGTAGAATGCAGCACGCATTGAAAGAGGAAAAAAAACAAGGCAAAATGAAAATGTTTCTCCTCGTCGTGCCTCGCTACGCCACCCCCCTAGGGTGGCATAGCATACTGACGCATTTCCAGGTTTACGAATCCTCGTAAATCTGGAAATGTGTCTGGTTCCATGGGTGTTACGTGAGAACACCCACAGCAACACCAATGGAACGCCCCTTTCATGCAAAGTGCTGCGTGTAAAGGGGCTGTATTTACAAGGACAGAAAAAGCCAGGCAGTGTGGCTTTTGCTGTCCTTGTAAATATGGGGCTGAGAAATGCGCTTCCTGTGCATCACAAAAAGTGACGTTCTGGCAGCGCAAGGGGCTTGTAAATCTGCCCCATGTTGTATAACACAAAAACAACAATTGATGGATGGAATGTTGCACAATGGCAAAACATTCACCCCCAGGCACAGATCTGGGTTTAATCCATCGTTATTTTGCTCACCACACCACCCCAGTTCAGACATGGCCATATGCAAATAAGGCTTCACCCTGTGCCTCATGGGAACAGTCCAGCCCGAACTGCCAAGCCATGTCTTCCCTGGACCGGAATCAAGCATCCTAGGACCGGTTTCTGGCTATCAGCCAGGATAGCTTGATTTCAGTGGCATGGAGAGCACGGGACTCTCGTCTGAGCATACCCGTCCCACTCAGGGTGACAAATGCAAAATAACGATGGATTAAACCCAGATCTGTGACTGGGGGTGAATGTTTTGCCATTGTGCAACATTCCGTCCATCATATTGTGTGTTTTGCATGTTATATAACAGCACGAGCTGCTGTGCAACAAGGCTTAAAGTCAAGAAAAAAAAGCGATAGGACGTGGCCAGAGTTTTTTTAAAGCCATGTTGCACTGCAGCACTTGCTGTGCAATATATAAAAAATAAAATAAAGCAGGGGTGGTGAGCAGCAATAACAGACAGTGGCAGGAGGGGGGAATAGGGTAAACAAAACAAACGGGAAGGTGCAGGGGAGGTGAGCGGAAGTAAGGGTAGTGGGAGGGGGAAAGAACTAATAGCACCTCAATCACATCGGAAGCAGCAGACGGGCACTAATTAAGTTTAAACAATCTGTGCGTAATCTGCGCTCCAGAGAAAGACACACAAGTGATGCTTAGCCCTGTGCTGGCTAATTAAGAGGCTACAAAGAAGAGTGGCACTGAAGCCAACAAATGGAAAGAAATGGGCGGGTTCCAGAACTTTTATTGTAAACAATAGTGTCTCTCAAGTGAGAGTAAATGCGCTTTCGCTGACTTCACTTTAACCCCTTCACTGCGGCGGCTATTCCGCCGCAGTGCTAAGAGGGCGGGGGGCCGTGCGGCGGGCGCATGCTAGTGACGGAACCGCTCCGTCACCAGCCGCGGTTGCGCTGTGCTCATGACGGAGCGGTTCCGTCACGGCCCCGCCCGCTCAATGGAATGTTCAGCGCTGGTGCGGAATCCGCGCCGGCGTTCCGAGCGGACTGTGACTGAACCGCTCCGTCATCAGCACAGCGCGACCGCGGCTGATGATGGAGTGGTTCCGTCACCAGCAGGGAAGGGGTTAAAAGCGGGTGATACCTGTCAAATGCGAGTGAGCTGAAAGGTATAGTATTCCACTCATTAAATACACTTGTTCATGAAATTTGTTTATGCAAAATTTTACCTTTGAGACATGATTAAGGGAATGGAGGAGCAAAAGTAGGAGCTGGTGCCACCGAAATGGCCACCATATGCATTGCAAATATGATTTTTTTATATTTATTTTTCCCAGTTTTATATAGCACAAACACGACACAAATGTATTGGAGCACGTTACATGAGCACCAGTTACAATGCACAAGCTTAGATAAAAAAAAAAATTTTTTATAGGCATGGGTAGATTAGTTGATATGCCCAGAGTCACAGGATGGGTAGACAAGACGAACACTTGGTTCCCCGGTTCCAAAGTTGGTGCTCTGGCTGTAAAGCCAAATCTCCCTCTTGTTTTATTTTAATTTTTTAGGTTTCGTGTGATCAAAGTGTTGTGGGATTATATCAACCAGCTTTATTCGCTTTACCCATGCCAATAGCTTAGGTAAGGCTAATAACCACTAGATTCTGTGGCGGCAGTGTTTTCTGCATAAATATGAAATTGCAACATTTGCCGCTTATTCTACCATTTGCTGCATAAATTGCAGTTAAGAAAAAACCAAAACTTTTTTTCTAGCTCAAATGGATAAAAAGTTACTACAATTGTGGCAACACATGTTCCTGTGCAGTGGAAGGTCCTTCGCAAAGGTTGATTGGTCATCTTTCAATTGGTTATGGCTGCTAAATAACGTGAAATATTTGACCAGACCGTGTTACTATGCGTAAAAAAAGATAAAGAATGAAGTTAATACTAACACGAAATGTGCCCCATTATCCCACACAATTTGCCTTTACTTCCCTCATAATTTAATCACCCCTGTTGCATATTTTTGTCCTCCCCTTCCACATAATTCCAGTGGCCCTGGGTATGCCGTTTCAGATTGGTGATATGCGAACCTAAAAAATGCTGAAGCAGTCACTGTTTTGAAGTATTTATCCCATGACCGGGGCTCCAAGTGCTTAATTTGTGCAGGTGTTGGCTGGTGGTGAGCACTGGCACATATTCATGAGAGTCAACCACATGGTGAGGCAATCAGTCTATTTTAAAAAAAAAAGCAAAGTGTTTATTAATTCAATATATGATCAAAAAAAGAATACCAGGGAATCGAGGCTGTTCTTACATCTTTGGGTCACTTAGTGTAGTTCAAATTGCCACTTTTGTATGACTGTCATGGCAAGTAGGTGTTGGTACAAGCATTTGGCAGCGCTGTCAGGGACCGCTGGTTGCAATATATAGTAGCCTTCTGAGAAATATCCTGGGCTTTGAGACATAATATTTTACGAATTAAGCACTGGCAGGCTCAGTGAGAGCAGGGGCGGCCTTAGGCATGTGCAAGCTGTGCACCTGAACAGGGCCACCAAACCCCAGGGGCCAACACGCCAATATATATCCCTAATATAATAATCCTCTGAGGATGGATACATATTTGCGTGGCGGCCCCTTGCAGGGAGTTGGCGGCCTCTGGCTCTGTTCCACTTTCAAACACCCCGACCCTCCCCTCTTCACTGGCCTCCGCGCTCCGCCCCGCCCAGACCCCCTCTTCTGGGGCCCCCAAACTACACTCCCTGTCCAGGGCCACCATGAGCCTAGAGCCGCCCCTGGTGAGAGAGCAAAGAAACCATGCCTGCACCACCAAAGCGCTCCTCGCATCCAAACTGTTACCCATGCTCTTGTTGTGTCGTTGGGAAAGGGATGCATAAGCTGAAGCAGACAGAACATTTTTCAGATGAAATGCATTGTGGGAAGAATCTCTAAACCGAACCATTGGCGTAGCTAGGTTGCCAAGGGCCCTAGTGCAAGAAAGGTAACTGGCCCCTCCACCAGGATTCAAGTAATACACAATCGCCTGGTCACCAATTTAATGCTGTTTTTTTAATTCTCAGCAAAATTTGAGCTTCCAAGAAATTAGACAGCTCATGTGTTATTTCACTTATTTTAAACCATTTTAAATAAGACATGCCTTCATTTCTGATAAGAGGTTTTAACACATTCTAACAAAGCGTATAAACACATTGTACTAAACAAATCATAATTCAAATTCGAAACAATTTCATACATTGATCAAATCATTACAGTTCATTCTGTTGTAAATACATAAACATCATATAAAGGTACACTAGACTCAGTTGTGTGTCAGTCCTGTCTGCTTATTTCTTAATATTTTTTAGGACTGATTTTCACCATAGGGATTGTTTTAACCTAGTGTGTCCAAGTGGGACACCCTTTCGTTTTCTGCCCTTGGCGAATGAAGTGACGAATCTGATCGGAAAAGCCGACGCGTTTCCAAACCCGGTCCAATTGTTCGGGTTTCTCCTCAGGGCAAACCTGGGTACCTAACGGATTAAAAATTACAATTTTAGTGCCTTCTCCTAATTATCTTTTTATGTTGATATGCTACAGCTTTGTAGCGCACAGATTTACCTTAATGTTCCAGCGCCGCTTTGGCGTGTGCACTCTTGATGTCGAGACTTTTTGCTTCCTATGTTGGTGAAAAGGGACATGAAATTGTCACCGTCTGTCTCATTCTGTTGTTGAGCACTCGTGCTCAATTTAATTGCTGAAAAAGGAGAAGGGCCTGAAATTAAATTTTTAATGTGATCTTCAGTGAAAGAAAGTGTTTCTTTCTCGGACATAATTTACGGACTATTGTGGGTAGTTCGTGCTGAAAATTCTTCAATAATTATAAGGCTGATTCACTTCATTCGCCAAGGGCAGAAAACGAAAGGGTGTCCCACTTGGACACACTAGGTTAAAACAATCCCTATGGTGAAAATCAGTCCTAAAAAATATTAAGAAATAAGCAGACAGGACTGATACACAACTGAGTCTGGTGTACCTTTATATGATGTTTATGTATTCTTAACAGAATGAACTGCAATGATTTGATCAATGTATGAAATTGTTTTGAATTTGAATTATGATTTGTTTAATACAATGTGTTTATACCCTTTGTTAGAATGTGTTAAAACCTCTTATCAGAAATGAAGGAATGTCTTATTTAAAATTTGTTTAAAATAAGTGAAATAGACACGGGGGTCTTCTCGGGGAGTACGCAGAGGGGGGTGGAAGAGTTGGGGCTGGTGGATGGTTGGAGGTTTTTTCACCCTGCTGTGAAGGACTTTACGTTCTTTTCCCATGTACACCACTCCTACTCCCGCCTGGACTACGTCTTCCTCAGCCAGTCCCTTAGAGGGAACATCTTAGATGCCGCCATTCTTCCGATTTCTGTCTCGGATCACAGTCTTCTAGTGCTCACGCTTCGGTGGTCGCCTCCGGACACCGCGAACCGGAAGTGGTACTTCCCAGCCTCGGTGGTCCGAGACGATGTATCCCATCAGGCCTTGCGTCAGGCCATCCGGGACTTTTTTGATAGCAACCCTCCCTCGGACACGTCCCTCATGACCACCTGGGACGCCTTTAAGGCGACGATCAGGGGGACGTGCCTGGGCCTCAACTCGCAATTGAACGCCTTACGTAGGAAGGAGAGGGAAGCGCTGGAGGCAGAGGTGCTCGCGCTTGAGAGGGATCACAAAGCTAATCCCTCGAGGGTGACCCTCCGTCCCCTGACGGCAGTACGGGGCAAGTTGAAGGCTCACTACACGAATAGGGCTGAACTCACCATGTTGCGGCTGGGCCGGCTCTCCTACTCTGGGGGTAACAAGATTGGCAGACACCTTGCCCGGCAATTGAAGGATAAGAGGGAGCGTGAATACGTAGGTGGGATTAGAGATCTGGCAGGAGTGCTCCAGCACAGCGACGGGGCGAAGGCTGATGTCTTCGGCCGCTTCTACGCCGCGCTGTACGCGGGGGAAGAGTTGGACGCGGCTGATCAACGTGCATTCCTACAGCGCTTATCGCTTCCGCAGGTGCCAGGGACCTGGAACGATTTACTTGAGGCTCCGATCACAAGGGAGGAGGTCCTCGCGGCTATTAAAAACCTGAAACTACACAAAGCCCCCGGCCCCGACGGGTTCACCGCTGTCTTTTACCAGACCTATGCGACTGAGGTGTGTGACTTCCTGGTCGCCCTCTTTAACGACATGGCTGGACCCGGGGTGAATTCTGGGACCCTGGCGGAAGCAGTGATCACGGTCCTGCCGAAGCCGGGGAAGGACCCAGAGCAGTGTGCCTCATACCGCCCCATAGCCTTACTCAACATCGACGCCAAGCTCTACTCGGCTATTTTAGCGAGCCGCCTGCAAGACCTGCTGCCGTCGATTATCCATGCGGACCAATCGGGCTTCATCAGAGGCCGCCAGATGCATGATAACACCCGGAGGGTCATCCACCTTATAGAGAAGGCGGACAGGTTCCGCATCCCGGCGGTCTTGGTGGGGCTGGATGCGGAGAAGGCTTTCGACCGAGTGGACTGGGGCTTTCTATTCCACACGTTACGGGCATTTGGCTTTTCCGACCGCTTCATCGCGATGGTGAGAGCTAACTTCTGCAGCCCGCGTTCCCGGGTGGCGGTGAACGGCCACCTGTCGGCCTTCTTCCAACACTCGCGGGGCACTAGGCAGGGATGTCCCCTCTCGCCCTTGCTGTTTGCACTCAGCATTGAACCTCTGGCACTGGCAGTCCGGGAGCATGAGGGGGTGAAGGGCATCCCGTTCACTGGGGAACAGCACAAGATCACCCTGTTTGCAGATGATGTTCTTTTGTCGGTGGCCGACCCCGCTAACTCCCTTCCGTGTGTACGTGATATATTGCTGGAATTTGAGGCGGTGGCTGGCTTCAAGGTTAACTATGGCAAATCGCATGTCCTGAACCTGACCCTATCTCAAGCCGAGGTGGCTCGGGTGAAGGCGACTACGCCGTTGGCCTGGGCCTCGGGCTCCCTGCTATACCTCGGGATTCACCTCACTCCTACAGTAGGCGGTCTCTTTGCGGCCAACTTCCCGCCCCTCATGGCCAGATCGCGCGCGGAACTGGAGAAATGGAAGCCTAGATTCCTGTCCTGGCTGGGACGGGTACATGCTGTCAAGATGGTCCTTCTCCCAAAATATCTATACCTGTTCCAGGCCTTGCCTATTCCACTGCCCTCTACCTTTTTTAGCCACCTCAAATCGATGATGTTGAAATTTGTTTGGCAAGGGGGTCGGGCGCGGCTTTCGTTTACACTCCTGCGGCGCCTGCGGAATGACGGAGGGGTAGGCCTTCCGGACTTCCACCTCTACTACAAGGCGGCCCAACTTAGAGTTTTGGTGGAGTGGTCGCAGCAGTTCTCTGACAAACACTGGCTGCACATGGACCGGAGTGTGGCAGGCCGGTCCATCTGGGACCTAGCGTGGAAGCCGAAGCGAGACCGCCCGGCAAACGCGTACATTAGTACCCCCACAGGGACTACGCTGAAAGTTTGGGACACACTGGCCGGCGACGAGAGATGGACGACCTTCCCATCCCCATTCACCCCTTTGCATTTAAATCCAGAGTTCCCCCCGGCGCTTACCGAGGGCCCCTTTGACGGTTGGAGGGAGGGGGGATGCCGGGCATTGCTTCACTTGTTCCATGGCTCCGACCCATTGACGTTTGAGAACTGCATGCGGGACTATCAAGTGCCGCCGGGGGAAAGGTACCGGCATTTGCAACTCCTACACTGGGCCACTTCGCCCGCGGTACGAGAAGCGGCAACGAGACCTTTCTCCGACTTTGAGGCCTTTCTCCTGAAGACCTCGGCCATGAAGGGGGCTATCTCCTTTTTATATCAGCTGTTGCTCCGCTCGGCCCTTTCCCCTAGACCACGCTACATGGAGCAATGGGAGGAGATGGTGGGGAGGGATATCACTGACGGAGAATGGTCGGCGCTTTGGAAGGACATGACGCAGTTTAACCACTCCATACTCCTGAGGGAAGCACATTACAAAACCCTAACGCAATGGTATATGGTCCCGGCTCGACTTCATCGCATTTTCCCGGCAGCCACAGACAGGTGTTGGAGGGGTTGTGGCCTTCTGGGGGATTTCCGCCACATTTGGTGGGATTGCCCGATCATTAAGCCCTTCTGGGCCGAGATCTTGTCACATATTAAGGACATTCTGCAGTACCCTATCGATGACTCCCCCGAATTCGTTCTGCTGGGTTTGAGAGATCCCGGCCTGGAACACCAATCGCGAGCCGACAGAAAGATCTTGTGGCTATGCCTCGGCGCAGCCAAGCTCACGCTGGCCTCGGCCTGGAAACGTAAGGAGGCCCCGGCGGTTTCCCTATGGCACTCCAGACTGTGGAGACTTCTGAGTCTCGAGAGAATGGCGGATATATTTATAGGCAAATACAAAAACTTCAAGCATGTGTGGGGCCCCTTGGTGTCCTTCCTTTCTGCTGGCTTGCCTTCGGCTGTTTGCCCGGCGTCATTGAGGAACTTGCACTTGTTTCAGCTCTAGAGTGTGCTTGGTGAATGAATGTGTTTTGCGAGCGGCGCCGTCACGGGGGGGGGAGTTTTTGGGGGGAAGGGTGGGGAGTTACATTGGGACAGTTACTTCACCGAGATGAGGCCTACTTGATCACCGGAGCGCTCCTGGACTATCTGCTGGCTGCATTATTTGAGCTACCCCTTGGTGGGGGATTGCTGCGGGACTGCCGACGTTACCAGCACTGAAGACTTTTTTGTTTTTATGCCCTGCCTCATCTTCCTTTTCAGCCTTCCCACTGTGTGGGACCTTCCGTGCGTCCACTGTACTGTCTTTTGTTAATTGTTATTTTTTTCTCTGTATGCAAAATAAAAATTTTACAAAAAAAAAAATAAGTGAAATAACACATGAGCTGTCTAATTTCTTGGAAGCTCAAATTTTGCTGAGAATTAAAAAAACAGCATTAAATTCGTGACCAGGCGATTGTGTGTTACTTGAATTTCTATGTCCTGCCTGGCCCCGTTGGACAAAACCTCAGTATTTATATACCCTCCACCAGGATGACATCTCGATCTGTTAGCTGCCCTCAACCTCCTTCAACAGAGTCTGCATCTGCCATATCAAAACTCACTACCATTCTCCGCCACCCACACTTGTATTTGCACTCTCTGCACTGTATTTATGTAAGTCAAAGCCATATCCCGGAAAAGCATTAAAAAAGCCAATAGGTTTTGCCCTAGTTAAGTACATGCACACATAGAAGCAACATACAGGGCCCCCAAATTCACAATGCTCCCCTCATATTGGCACATCCGTCATGCTGCACTCATACAGGCACTACTTTCAACCTGAAGTCCACTTACCCTGTACTCAGAAAAGACAATCTTAGTCCTGCATTTTTACAGGCACACCCTTCACAATGCACTCTCCAAACATGGCGGCTATCCTGGGCTCCCACAATTACACGCGGGTACGCCGCGCACTAGGAAGGAGCAGATTTTGAATGGGTGGTGGGATATGAGGCACAGGGTTATTATCTGGTGCATTGGGCCCCTAGTACAATTCAAAGCTGTTGATGTAAGCTACGCTGAAGCCTGAATGTCTACTGAGGTTATCTACTCTCCCCTTAGCCACTCTTGGACTATCACTGCAAACTACTTGAAACTGTTCTTTGCAGATTTTTGTAGAGAAGAGTCTTGACATCAAAAAACATCTCACTTACATTCTTAAAAACAAGTTGTTTGTTTTCTTTGTAGTACAAGCATATATTGAATTAAAAAAAAGAAAAACAATGAATGCCAACTAAATATGGAGGGCATGTGTTTCACTAAAAAAATTCAAAAGAAAAGTTTCTTACTGGTCTGTTATCTTGGAACAGTACAATATGTATGAAGAATACAATTGCAAGATGGTGGCCTTGCTTTGAAGCTTGAAGCAGTGCTGCCTGGTGCTCTGCATAAGACAGTTGTGGTCCAATAGAATTGGCAGAACAGCTGCTGTTACTCTCATTTCTTAATTGGCACAAGTCTGCATTTGCATGCCCTACTGGGGGATGAACTTAAAGGAAATATCTACAGAGGTCGGACTCCTCTAGATGTAGAGTAACACAGTGTAAGTGGGCAAAATACTCACTCAGACTGCCTGACATGATTAGAGATCAGCGGTTGTCGTCTAAGAAGAGCCAAACTTTGGCACCAAAGGTAAGGGCTGAGCCTTTCCCAATTATATGTATGCTGTTCTGCTGAACTGATATGTGAATGACACTCTGAGGAATAACTTAAGGGGACATACCCAAAGCCCATTTTCATTAAGCAAGATTATGTATTCTTTTTATGAAAATATGAGTCAGCTAAAACAGTCTTTTGGTCAGATCAAAAACACATAGAAATATATAAAGCACAGGGGATCCTTCGCTCACATGCATAAGACATAGAGCACTGGTAAAGAGCACCACAGTCTTCCCTGAAAGACACTGAATAGGTGTGGTACTGCAGGACCAGCGCACGTTTCTTTCAAAGACACAGAACTATTGCAGTACTGCAGTGCCAGCCAGTTCAAGCTTCCTTCAAAGACATTGACAAGTATGCTACTGCAAGGCCAGTCAGAGCAAGCTTCTTTCAAAGACATAGAACAGATAGGGTACTGCAGGGCCAGTGCAATCTTCCTAAAAGACATTTAACAAGTGTGGTATTCAACACCAGTACAAGCTTGCTTCAAAGACATGGAACAAGCGTGGCACTGTGCAGCACCAGTTAATGCCTCCCTTAGATACAACGAACAAGCAAGATTTCAGATTGGGCAGAAGTGTCTGGAACAGCACTGGGGTGTATGAGTGCAAACTTGACTTGCAGACTTTGCAAGATTGCCACACACAAAGTAGGTACAGTGCCCGGCAGGAGTACACGCTTCCCTCATACCTATAGAATACATACCTAATTGGTCAGAAACTATTCAAGCTTCCCTACAGCAGCAGTTCAAGACAGTGTGTAAAAAAAATAAAAGCAACACACACCCCCACCCCCACCCCCACTAACCCACATGACAACTAACTTGCCTCTTAGTTCACTAACAGTATTATTGCTGGAATGGGGTGGGGGCATAAATGTTTCTAAGTTATTTTAGTAAATCCCTCTAAATGCAGTGATATACTCTTAGGCACCAAGGTGAAACGCTTGTCAAATAAATATACTTTCATTTTTTCAAATTCTTTTTATTAAACATACGTCAGCATCAAAATATAGCATTATCAAGAGTCTCATATTTTATACCTCCTCAGTACAATGTTGCACAATTAGCAATCAATATTCGTATACGACAATGAACACATTACAATCAGAATCTCCACCTGATACAAGTCTCTTCCCCCACCCTCTCCCTCTTCTAGCATTCAGGTATCTCCCAGTTACCCCTATAAGATTCCCACTGTTGCCATACTTTTCCCCAATCCTTGGGACAGCCCCTGCTCTTGTATATTGTCTTTTCTGTGTTACAGCACCAGTCCAAGTCTTGCTTCCATTGTGCCACTGTTGGCGTTTGCGTTCCCCCCCCTCCCCCCAGGCCCTGGCAATGTTCAGTTTGGCCACCAGTTCGGCCACTAATGGCCATATCATTTGGTATTTAGGGCATGCTGGTTCTCCTGAGACACATAATACATGCCACCGAGCTTCAAGAGGAACCTTCTGTCCCACCACCTCTGACATTATGCGTACTACTTTCCGCCAATAACACTAGATGACCAGGCATTCCCACACCATATGAAAGTAGGTACCCCTCTGACAGTGTTCTGTAGGAATGCGCCCCAGTTTGAACATGAGTATACTAGTGGAGTAGGATCTGTGAAATATTCGTAATTGAACCAGCCTGAACCTTGCTCTAATCGCAACCTCCATAGGGCTTTGTATCACCTCAGCCCAATTGTCATTTTCTCGTAAGCCTACATCAGATTCCCAGAACACTCTCAACGTTATCAGATCTGAGGCGTTATTGATCATCTTTCTATAGGTGTATGACAATGCTTTTTCTGGTATTGGATCCAGTAGCAATCTATCTTCAAGTGGGCTATATTCGGGTAACTGTTCCCCTCGTTTAAATATTTGTTCAAAGCGTGTCTCAGCTGTAGATACCTGTAACATTCTGTTTCCGCCAACTGGCAATCAGTCTGTAATTCTGAAAAAGTAAGCATATGTTGCCCCCACCACACATCTCCCAGTCGCATTATATCGATCAATTTCCATTTTCCAAAGCCCTGTAAGCTACCTACTTCCTGGAGCATATCACTGTCCAAGAGAGAGGTCTGTTCTGTCAATTTATCAGCCCAGCCGGAAACCAATTGGCCTTTGCCCACATGTCTTCGACTATCTGAGTATGTGGTGGCCGGCCTCCCTGTTTTTTCCTACGATATAGTACCCCTAAGTGACCCCCTGTCCCGTTTGCCCAGTGGTTCACCCTATATGCTGGATTGTTCCTTTCTGCAAATACCCAATCATTAATTACCATTAGATGTGAGGCCCAATAATATTTCTGTAAGTCCGGAATCGCCAACCCCGCCTCATAGACACCATTCAGTGGTTTGTCTAGCACAATTCTCATACCCCCACCATCCCACAGCGGTGCCCTAATTTCACTGTCAACTTCCCTAAAGAATTTGTCGGGATTAGGTATGGGGTGTTTTGTAGTACAAAGAGCATACGGGGAAAGGACATCATCTTATATAGCACCGCCCTCATCATCAGGGACAACGTCAGCTTTCTCCAATGGGTAATGTCCCTCCTTAGGTGCTCCAGCTGTGGTTGTAGGTTCTCAGTCAGGAAGGCTGCGTCAGTTTTTGTTATTTGTATACCCAAATACTTAAAACTATCTTTAACCATCAACTGTGTGTCGGCTCCAATCCTTGAAGGTGGTCCATCCGAAAGCATGTACAGGAGGGACTTATCCCAGTTAATTTGGTACCCGTAATGCCCTTCAAAGAGTTTAAAAATCTGCAGCAATTGGCTTATTGTAAACCGCGGTCACGTCGCATAGAGAAGGACATCATCCTCGCAGAGCGATATTCGTTCCTCCCACAAGTCCCCCGCCCCCCGGAATAGTGGGTCACCTCGCACCCAAGTGCCAAGGTGAATAAAAACGGTGACAGAGGGCATCCCTGCTGTGTGCCCTTGCAAAGCGTAAAAGCTTGCGAGACCGTACCATTTACACAAACCCCGGCTAGAGGATGTGAGTATAGTAACTTTACCCAGGACTGGAAGTGTGGTCCAAAGTCAAACCGCCCTAGGACCTCAAACAAGTAGTGCCATTCTTCACTATCGAACGCCATACGGGCGTCAAGTGAAAGGAGCGCTGCCTCCATCCCCGGGTTTGTCTTTACTATGTGCATCACCCCATAAAGGCGTCGAAGATTGAGTCTGGTGCTTCTGCAGGGCATAAAGCTCGATTGGGCAGGGTGTATCAGGATCGTAATGGGACCAAGAGACGATTAACTAGGACTTTAGCCAGAATTTTAGCCTCTGCATTCAACAGGGATATTGGTCTATAAGAACTACACTGGTCCGCAGGGTTTGGGAATGACCACGATGGTAGCCGTTCGCTGGTCAACCGGTAACTGTCCCCGTTTCCGCACCTCATTGAACATGCCTAATAGATATGGGGCCACCACACTTGCCGTACATTTAAAGAGCTCAATGAGCAGACCATTTGGACCTGGAGCCTTGCTTGCTTGCAGATCTTGTATAGCCTCTGTTATTTCTACGGTAGTTATTTCCCTATCTAATCCCTCCCTGTCTTCCGCAGTCAGTCTCATTAGTTGCATTTCTTCCAATAATTCTCTACAGTGTAAGACTGTCCTGATGGGACAGGACTCACATAATTCCTCATAATAATTTGCGAAGGCCCGCGCCATATCCTCCCCAGCATTGTATACCCATCCCTGGCTGTCACTTATTTCCGCCACCCAACTCCTGTCCCTGTCCCTCTTTTCAAGCCATGCAATCATTTTGCTGGCTTTATCCCCAAGGTCGTTATTACGTTTCTGCGTTGCGATCGTACCCGCTCTAGCTGCATTGTGAGCCATTTCCTGTAGTTCTTGCTTCCCAAGCGCTATCCGATGTGCTAATTCCTTATCCGTTCTCCGCCCCCTCCAGGTATGTTGCCTCCAGTACCAACACTGTCGCTTCTAGTTTATCCCACTGTGACCTCTTCTCTTTATTAGCGCCCCTATACATGCCTGGACAAAGCCCCTCATCACTGGCTTGAAGGCCTCCCACAGCGTACATGCTTCCGCAACCGTCCCTTCATTTTCCTGAAAGTAAAGCTGTGCCTGTTGGCAAACCTTTTGAAAATTGTCCTTATTTTTAAAAAACTTTTTTTAATTTTGAAGACAATATGTCATATTTTTATATTATATCTGACGTGCTATTTCCATGCCTAATGTTCCTATTTACAATTTCAATTGTCCGTGGGCTCGTAGAACCAAGTTAGACCCTTGGCTTGCCTCCCCCTTGTTGGTTCCCCCATTTCTACTATAGTACTGTGTATAACAGGTACTCTAGTTCCCCTCTCTCACTACATCGCTCTGAGAAGAAACCTCTTGTGTTCTGAGAGTCTGGCAGGTTTCCTCTGGTCTCAGAAGGATAACTATTCCTACTTCTGGTTTTCACAAGGAAGAATTGTGCATTATCAATATCAAGAATTTGTTTTAAATTTACCTGCTACTTTGTTTTAGCATAAAATGAAATAAACAACATGCAAGTCATTCATTTTCCTGGTTCCAGCGCTCTGTCCCAAGTAAGTCTATGCACTTTTATGAACTGCCATGATTTCCCCTCCACCCATCACGCTGAATGCAGTGATTACTGTAACTGTCTTGTCTTCGGCAACATGGGCATAACTTCTTCTTTGACCTCTGCTGCATCAGATAACCAGGGCCGAATGGCGCACTCTGCATTCACAAAAGTGAGCATGCACACTATTCAGCCATTCAGAACGTGTGCAACGAGGCCATTACAGTGTCCCCACAAATTGTTTCCGCAAATATTTGTCATATGTGCATAACCATTGTGTGTCACCAAGTAAAGTGTCTTGATTTGTCTTGATTCTATTAACCCGTTCTGTGCTGAGGACAGAATGGTTCCGTCCTTAGTCACGGTGGGCGTGTGCTGATGATGGAACCATTCCATCTGCGCAACGGGGGGAAGCAATGGCGCTCCCCCTACAGGCTACCCATCTAAGGGCCTCCACCAGGGATGGCAGCGTAAGTGCTTCTGCTGCCACACCGACCCCCTACCCCTCGACGATCTGATGACGTCGGTGCACAGCGCGCGCCAACATCAGCAAAACATGCTGACCGGAAAGCAATTCGCTTCCAGCGCTTTGGAGAAGTAAGTGTTATACTTCTCTGGGGAGGGTTCAAGAGGGCAGAGAGATACCAGGGGGAAGGAAAGAGTATTTCCTGTCCCCCGGTGTCTCTATGCAGTGCATTCCTGCTTCACACATGCGCAGCAGGAATGCATCCACTAGGTCACCAGGGATTTTCTTTGGCTTTGGGGAGAAGCATCTTGGCAAGGGTCTCTCCCTATTATTTGTGGGCAATGTTTGACAGTTTTTGCCTTTTTGGGGGCGGATCGGCCATATTTTAGCCCGGGGCAGTAACCCACTAGACACCAAAGAAAAGTATATTGATATGTGGGGGAGCGGCCCCTTAGCCAAGGGTTGTTCCCTCTTTTTTGAGGGAATTATTTTATCCATGTATGTGCCCTTTGGGTGCAGTTCAGTCATATTTGAAGGCCGACCTCCCCCCAAGGGGGGCAGAATTCTACTAGACACTAGGGAAACGTATTTTGGCATGTGGGCGAGTTGTCCCTTAGGCAAGGGTTGTTCCTCCTTTTTGGGGGAATTGTTTTGGATATTTCTGCCCCCCTTGGGGGCAGATGTGCCAGAAACCCACTTGACACCAGGGGAAAGTATTTTGGCCTGTGGAGGAGCAGCCCCTTAGGCAAGGGTCCCTCCCCTATTTTTACTGACAAATATTTTGTCAGTTTCTGCCCCCTATGGGCAGATAGGCCATATATTTTAGGCCCATCTCAAAAATCCACTAGACACCAATTGTTTGCCCAATAAGAGGACCGGCCCCTTGTGCAAGGGTCGTTTTCCTTTATTTGGCCACATATCTTGGATGTTTCTGCCCCCTTGGGGGACAGATTGGTTATATTCATAGGCCAATCTGCCCCCAAGGGGGGCAGAAAGCCACTAATTTCCAGGGAGTTTAAAATGAATATGTCGGGTAGCAGCCTATTTGGCAAGGGTTGCCCACCAAATTTGGGGCAATATTTTGGTTAATTTTTGCCCCCTCTGGGGGCAGATTGCCCATATTTTTATGCCCATCTGTTCACAAGGGAGGGCGCAAAACTACTAGACAGGGAAAGTTTTTTTGTGTGTGTGTGTACTGGCGTTTGGCTGGCAGTGTGTGTAGAGTGTCGCTTAGCTGGCGGTGTTTGTGGACTCACGTTTGGCTGGTAGTGTATGTGCACTGGTGCTTGGCTGGCAGTGTGTGTGCACTGGCGCTTGGCTGGCAGTGCGTGTGGACTAGCACTTGGCTGTTGGTGTGTGTGGACTGGTGTTTGGCTGGCGATGTGTGTGGTGTGGCATTTGGCTGGCAATATGTGTAGGCTGGTGCTTGGTTGGCAGTGTGCTTGGACAGGTTCTTGGTGGGTGGTGGATGTAGACTGGAGTTTGACTGGTGGTGTGCGTGGGCTGGGGTGTATTGGTGGTTGGTAGCCGGTATGTGTAGTACCTTGGATGAGGTGTGTTTGTCAGTTGTCTGATGTTTGTGTGGTTGATGGTGTGATTGGTGTGTGAGTACTGTTGGTGTATGAGAGTGATGGACCCTTGAATGGGGCTGTTTGTAAATGTATGTGGTGTATTGTGTTGGTCCCGCAGCTGGCAGTGTGAATGGTTTTCTGTGTCTGATGTATGAAAGGCGTGAGAATGGACTGTAAAGCGGGTGATGCCTTTATGTGGCGTTACAGCTCATAACTAGTAAGTCACTGGTTCCTTGATCTAATGTTGAAATTATTAACAATCACTTGCAGATTTTATTTCCTAAAGTAATTGGTGAATAATGTTTTTTTAATGAACTATTTACTTACCCTCATGTCAAATCCAACCAGAATGCCTGTGATTGACTAATGGATGGGTGTTGTATTATGTTTTGTTGTTTGTTTGCTTTTTACCATTAATGAATACTCTCTCTGTAGTGAACACCTTCTGCCCTCACATCTTTTTGGAAACTGGTCACTAATAACGTGGGGTGTTTTGTGTGTTCCCAGAAGCCCTTATATATTTGGTTAATTGACAAAAACATATTGTTTCCTCACATTTATGTTTGAGAAGGTTGTGGGATCACTGGGCCGGCACAAATTTCCTCCAGCCCAGTGTCCCCAGGTCTCCTGATAAAAATGCTACTTCACTTGTGTGTGTGTGTGTGTGTGCCAAGTGCCCGTGGCAGGGAAGTGCCCAAAACGTATTGTGGAGACATCAAAATTATCGATCACAAAACAACCTAATTTTGCAAAGGAGTCACTTGCGTATTTGGTCCTGGGATCAGCAGCTATCTAGAGAAACCTACCAAACCCAGAAATGTCTGAAAACTAGACTCCCAGGTGAGTCCAGGGAGGCGTGGTTTGTGTGGATCCCCCAACAATTTTTTTACCCAGCCAGAATCCCCTGCAAACGTCAAATGCAGCTAAAACATCACATTTTCCTCATGTTTCTGTGTGGAAAAGTTGTGGGATCACTGAGCCGGCACAAATTTCTACCACCTAGTGTTTCCCCAGGTCACCCTATACAAATGCTGCCACACTTGTGTGGGTGGACCAAGTACCCGCCACAGGAAAGGGCTCAAAACGTTTTGTGGACACATCAAAATTATCGATCACAAACAACCTGATTTTGCAAGGGGGTTACCTGTGTTTTGGGTCCCAGTCTCAGCAGCCAAACGTACCGAACCCAGACATTTCTGAAAACTAGACATCTGGGGAGGGGGTGTGAGTTAAAGTTATCTTAAGGCACACATTATAGTTACTTGAGATAACTATTACTGTAACTGCTGAATTTCTATGGTTTTGGGTTTGTAAAATCTGAACCCAACTATAAAGTTCCTGTAACCCCCAGGGCCCAAAGAACCATTTAAAAAAAAAACCTTTTGGCGGAATTTGCACTGGGTTCACGAACCCCGCTGAGAGAATAAAAAAAACGAAGTGCGGTGTCCCGCGCTTTGTTTTAATAAGCCATCTGGTGGGCCAGGTCTCGGGGGAAATAAAATATATGCGGGGGCCCGTGGGGGCCCTGCAGCCTCGGGGACTCCCACTTCCCCGGGGCTTTTGAAATAATATGCGGGGGAACACGGCCCCCCCCGCAGCCCCGGAGACCGCCACCTCTCCGGGGCTTCTTTGAAAGAAATACGTGGGGGAGCTCCTTCCCCCCCACACTGCCCCAGCGACTGCCACCTCTTTAGGGCATTTCTGATGATGGCTGGGGGACGGGGCCTCGCTGGCCCCCCCAAGCACCAGGGCCCGCCACCTCCCCGAGGCTTAATTTAAAAATATTAAGTGTGGGGGGCTCCCGCCCCTCCCCACACTGCCCCGGGGACCACCACCTACCCGGGGTAATTTTAATTATGGGCGGTGTCCGTTGCGGCCCCACTGCCCCAGGGACCACCACCTGCACAGGGCTAATTTCACAATGGGAGGGGTGCCACACGGCCCCCCTCCTGGAGCCTTCTATGGCCCTGGGGACCGCAACCCCCCAGGGCCGCCTCCGGCAATGTCCTGGGGTGCCCACCCCCGGTATATTGCAGTTTGCAAAGGCAGGGCGGCAGCATTGCTCCCATCCTGTCATGGTAAACTCTGCTTTGCTTCATGGAAGTGAGAGCAGGAAACCTGCTCTTGCTTCCATGAAGCAAAGCAGATTGCTTTTGGACAACTCTTCCCTTATCCAAAAGCAATGCCGGCTCCCGCATGAGGCAGGGAGTCAGCTAGGACCGCTGGGGCATGGGGGCTCCCCCGCGGTCCCCATCGTAAGGCCTGGCCCTGAGGGATGGGGTTCCCGGGCCATAATTGTCTATGGTTTCTAAAATGATAGTCTGTATTTTAGAGTGGGTGTATGAAAGGTTATATTAGGGTGTGAGGAGGTGCATCAGATATTAAGTGGATGATGTCATCAGTGATGTCATTTGAGATGTCATCAGTGATTTAATATGTGACGTCATCGGCAGTGCATTGCGGTTGCGCAAGTTATAGTTAGCTCAACTCATCAAGGACCCCCTTACTGCCAAAACCAACCTCCACGAAGGAATGAAGGCCGTCGCCGAGTGGATGAAGTAAGGCCGACTGAAGCTGGACTCGGAGAAGACAGAGGTCCTAATCTTCGGCTCCACCCCCTCAGCCTGGGATGACTCCTGGTGGCCTACCACACAGGGAGCAGCACCGGCACCCACCGACCATGCACGCAACCTGGGGGTCATCCTAGACTCAACACTCTTGGTGACCAAGCAGTTCAACACTGTTTCATCCTCCAGCTTCAACACCCTCCGCATGCTCCGCAAGATCTACAGGTGGATCCCCAACGAAACAAAAAGAACTGTCACCCAGGCCCTCGTTAGCAGCAGGCTGGACTACGGAAATGCCCTCTACGCGGGAGCCTCGGCCAAACTCCTGAAACGTCTGCAACACATACAGAACGCCTCTGCACCCGTCGTCCTCAACATCACTCACCACAGCCACATCACACCCCATCTGAGAGAACTGCACTGGCTCCCCGTCAACAAGAGGATCACCTTCAAGCTCCTCACCCATGTACACAAAGCACTTCACAAGACAGGACCGACATACCTCAACCGACGAATCTCCTTCTACACCCGAACCGCCAGCTCCGCTCCGCCAACCTCACCCTCGCCACTATCCCCCGCATCTGAAGAACGACCACTTGCGGAAGATCGTTCTCCCACCTCGCCGCCTAGACCTGGTACAACCTCCTACGGCAGACCCAGGACCTACTTACCTTCAGGAGGCTACTCAAGACCTGGCTGTTCTAGCAATAGCAGCACTTCCCCCCCCCCCCCCGCCAGCACCTTGAGACCCTCACGGGTGAGTAGTGCGCTTTACAAATGTTCTGATTGATTGATTGAACTAACTAGAACGGCCGAATTTCTCTGATTTTGTTCGAGTGAAATGTTCAACTAACTATAAAGTCCCTGAAACCTGGGTTTTTTTCAGTGAATTTCTAAGGTTTTTTAAATGCTAATTTCTAACTATAACATCCCTGAAACCTATGTTTTTTCAGTGAATTCCAAATGTTTTCTAAATGCTTATTACTAACTATAACGTACAGAAACCCATGTTATTTTCAGTGAATATATATATATATATATATATATATATATATATATAGATATATATATATATATATATATGCATGACTTATTATAACTGGTTTCATTGTATTACAGAGTACATGGATGGATTGTAATATGTAGTAAACTATCATAAGGAAACCTAAGACTGTATATCCATATACTCCAAACAAGTGTTTCACCCGTTATAGCTGTGGGCTTGGGGCTTTCTCAAGGCTGGAATTGTTCTTGCACATTTAGATCTGAGTGACTTGAGTATATATTATTTTCTCACATATCAAGCCAGTGATATTTGTCAGTACAGAGTTGTCCACTTGTCAGGCAACCCTGTTTTGAGGTAGATATATAATGGAAGGGTGTGACTCGTTAAGGAGAACAGAGACTAGAATCAATGACGTAATGATATATAAACAGGGTACCTCTGACACCTCTCTTACATCTTGTCTGTAAATGTTCTCTATTAATGCAGAACATTCAATTATATACAACATCTCTATACATAACACATATAAATCTGTACACCTTATGTATATGCAATTTGTCATTTGATGAAGTATAGGATAGAAACTTAATGAAACTTCTTCATGTTAAAACGACACACATAAAGTTTCTGTTAATTTGCAACTTCAGGGATAACGAAAATGTCTCTTATTTGTCCTACTATTAGTTAATAACACACTAGGACTAGATGTTTTTTGCTCTCAGTGTAACCAAAGCTAGGTGGAGTCCTGTATAGGGTCGGGAATTATTTGCTTTCATTCATGCAGTGGAAACATGAGTCTATTCCACTGATGGACCTTTGTAGGAAAGTCTATTTCTTTTGTACTCCGAACCACTATAGTTGTCTGCCGACGCGTTTCGACTTTCTCCAGTTAGGACCAAAAATAATGTGTATGAGGTCTTCTCAGGGCTTGGTATTATAATGGTAGGACATCTGTATTCCCTTGGTTCTTCGCATGTTGTTTTCAATATGGTTATGGACTTGATTGTTTCTCGTGATTTTGAATCTTGGGATATTCTTCGCCTTAAATCTTTGGCGTCTCTTCGTGTTCTCGGGACGGCATGTGCTTCCTAGTTTCAGTCGTCTTTTTCGACTGAAACCAGGAAGTACATGCCGTCCCGAGAACAGGAAGAGACGCCAAAGATTTAAGGCGAAGAATATCCCAAGATTCAAAATCACAAGAAACAATCAAGTCCATAACCATATTGAAAACAACATGCGAAGAACCAAGGGAATACAGATGTCCTACCATGATAATACCCAGCCCTGAAGAAGACCTCATAAACATTATTTTTGGTCCTAACTGGAGAAGGTTGAAACGCGTCGGCAGACAACTATAGTGGTTCGGAGTACAAAAGAAATAGACTTTCCTACAAAGGTCCATCAGTGGAATAGACTCATGTTGCCACTGCATGAATGAAAGCAAATAATTCCCGACCCTATACAGGACTCCACCTAGCTTTGGTTACACTGGGCCCGATTCACAGAACTAACTTAAGATACAATCCTAAACTTACTACTTTTGGCATTCACAGAAGTTAGGATTTTGTCTTAAGACAGACTTAAGACAGACTTAAGACAAAATCCTAACTTAAGTCTGTCTTAAGCCTGTCTTAAGACAAACTTAAGACAAAATCCTAACTTCTGTGAATGCCAAAAGTAGAAAGTTTAGGATTTTGTCTTAAGTTAGTTCTGTGAATCGGGCCCATGGAGAGCAAATAACATCTAGTCCTAGTGTGTTATTAACTAATAGTAGGACAAATAAGAAACATTTTTGTTATCCCTGAAGTTGCAAATTAACAGAAACTTTATGTGTGTCGTTTTAACATGAAGAAGTTTCATTAAGTTTAATCATCCTATACTTCATCAAATGACAAATTGCATATACATAAGGTGTACAGATTTATATGTGTTATGTATAGAGATGTTGAATATAATTGAATGTTCTGCATTAATAGAGAAAATATACAGACAAGATGTAAGAGAGGTGTCTTAAAACTTTTCAATGAAGGATTCTCATGTGTATATATTTCAAAAAAGAGAAAGTAATAAGAAAAAATAATTTTCAGACCCAGAGTCAAATAAAGAGACTTTTGTGGTTAACAAATTAGTACTCAATCTATGGTGTCAGAGGTACCCTGTTTATATATCACCATGTTTTGAGATGCCACGGCCGTGAGAAAGTCACTATGGGCCACATACATAAAGCAGATATCAATCCACACATGATATTGTCTCTTGGAAAGATCAGAAGGCTGAAATGAGATTAAATATGAGACATAAGCCATGATACAGAGGCTTCACATCAAGAAAGCAAGATGCAAGTACCTACAATGGGAGACCAAAAAATGTGTCAGATAGTTGCCGACCAGGTTGATCCAGAGCAGCCTCTGCATTCATCCTAGTTAGTCAGAGAGAGCTGGTCAAGCTAGGTCATGAAACCTTTTGAGTATGGGGAGAGCTGTTAGTCCTGGATGAGCAAAGGATATGCTCTTTGCTCCTGAATGAGTGACCAGTAGAGGGAGAGAGCAGTGAGCTCTCTGATGCATCTGTTCAAGCTTAGTTGCCTATTTCTCTTTTGTGCTTTATATCGTGTCAGCTCTGTTACCTTATGCCATCTCAAAGTTCTTTGTCATGGATAAATATTAGGTTGACAAAACCATCTGTTGAAGTGGTGGGTGTAATATGTAGCAGTTTGGACCATAAATATAATTTGGGAAGTGGGTACACTGGAGGGGTACATGCAGGATAGAAGTCTATTGGGATATAGTTTTGATATGAAATGGTAAGGGATAATTCAATATACTGCCTCATACATCGCAGTTTGAGTCTAAGTAAGGTATAAGAACAGGTCCCTTACTCAACGTAACTCGACTGCAGCGCCACATCATTGTGTAGTTAGCAGTTGAAAGCTTATTCGGACAGATCTTTCATAGAGTTTTCTAAAGTGCAGCCAGTTTAACTTCACATTAAGGCTGTGTAGACCACATGCCAGAGCACTGGGGCCTGTACTTTGGGGCAATGGTCTCTGTTTCCCAACTGTTGAACTCCAAGTTCCACAATTGTTGACCTGAGTTTGTGATATAAAGTAAATTGACAGAACACCAGGAGATCAGGTACAATGTGTGAAACAATACTGGTATTCGTCACCAGGACTGTCGGGCGCCAGGACGCTCCTTTGCTGGAGCATCTGTGCGCCTAATAAAAACGCATAACATAACATAACATTAGATGCCACATGAGTAGAAACAATATGGCGACCCCCTACCAGGCAGGAGAAGCAATAGCATCAGATGTTCACAGTCTGACCTCCCCAGGGGTCAGGACCTTGGGTTCCTAGTGCTGAGATGAAGCACTGATGCTTTCTGGAAGGGATTCCTCCATTCAAGCTTCAGGAGCCTTTCCACATGAAGGCTAAGGCTGTAGGCTCCACTGGCTTTGTCATACACAGGAGTCGCTCAAGCAATCAAAGCCTTTGCTGATGGTATCTGAGCAAATATTCAGATGGAAGGTAATTACAAAGCTGAGAAATGGTAAGGGGTTCTGCTCTTTACTGCTCAATCAATCCCTAGTAATTGAATATTAATGAAGTTGTAATGCAAAGGTCATGAGTAAGTTGTTTCCCGAGAGAGACGGGCACTTTTTGCATGAAATATCCTGTTCATTATGCATGTGACAGCTTGGTGTACTGGGACCAGCTACTGCTTTCACATCCCTGTGGAGGCGGCATTTCAAAGATTACTGCTTCAAGCCTGTCTATCAGAAAACCTTTTATGTCCAAGTGGCACCATCTTGAAAACATAACCTCGGACAGACCTTTTTGTTGTTGAAAATCTCTAAATCCATCCTTTCGTTTTTTATCCTACCCAACCATGCAAGTGGAGAAAGCACAAAGAAGTAGCTGGCATTATGCACTGTCTTATTAACTGTACTCGACACAGGAGACATAATGATGTCACAAAACGGAGATGATGTCCTAAAGCAGAAATGAAAGAGGGACTAATGCACATGCTTATTGTTTGCCACATGGCTCACAGATAGGGGCCATTGCTCCACTTCTAATCCTTTATATATTTTCTTTCGGGTATTTTTAGCAACCTTTGGTTCCCTATCTGAATAGTGAATACTTTAGGGACCTTCTTTTCCCCCCTTTTATGCTTTGGTGTTTTGGGCTCCATCTTTCACAGCTCTTCAGTGGCGTAAAAAACTTGAGGGGGCCACCCATTCTCCATGCCAGTCAAGAGCTCTCAAGCCAGCGATCCACCATATTGCAGGGGCTCACCCCAGCCATAAAAAAAGGATTCTGGTTCCTCCATTCGTCACATCCGCCCTCTCATCGGGCGATTTACATCCATCAGTAAATACTGCTGCTGCGCCCTCCAGCACAGTTACATAACACTGCCTCCAGCCGGCCCACCAAACACATTCTCCTACTTGATGACCCACATCCAAACGCCTACCTCTTCCGTCGTGCCTGCTACTAACTCATCCATTACACTCTACTCTCACCCCTATGAAACATGCAATTATGCTTTTCCGCCCGCCTTTAAAACCAACCTTCGGATGTCACTGCAAACCTGTGACCGCCACCCACTGCTCCCCTGTACACCACCAACAGAAAGACTGATGGCCGGTCCCCATCTAACCACTGCCTACCAGTAAAGACAGAGTCTTTCAACTGCTGGCCTCACCAATGCCACTGTAGAAGTTTAAAACATGTTAAACAATCTCTTCAACTGATCACCCCAAAACAGTTCTTCCTGCTAGCCTCTACAGCATCAAAGCCATTCCTGCTACTTTTCATCTTCTGTATGATGCACACAATAATATTAAATGTACAAAGGGTCCAATTTTTGTTTCCTCACTGCAACATTAATTTACACTATGTACCCCACTAAACCATACCTCCAGTCAAAGGCAAACCTCATCCCATGTGTGGCACCAGTCAGCAAGTACCCCAAGGACAAACACCAGAGAGAATGCGCCATTCATGTAATTAAACCTATAGAGACAACGTAGCATTTCTCCACCCACTGTCAGCCCAGCTAAGTCTGCAACCGCACAGTAGCCATCAATACCGGCAACATCTCCAGCGCATTTTCACATCCTTTCAATGGCAGCTCCTGATACATATACCTATGCCTTCTGGGCGGCATCTACCACAGCCCACAGCATTCTTTGTCTCCCTAAGCCTAACCGAATGCTGTCGGTGAACGCTTCTCTTCCCCCTTCCTTACTAATAAACTAATGGAGGATAACGAAAAAAATAAATAGTATTTTCTTATGCAAATAGCTTATCGAGCACTTGCTGCCCGCAGTCCTCACCAGATCCACACGTATCAATATTCTGCTATCTCACCATCCTGTCATTCCTATTATTATCTGGAGATGTTTTTTACCCCTTCCGTGAACTGGGAAAAGAAATGCCTTGCACGAAAACAAGTCCCTTTAAAACCTTTGCTACTTATACAGTCTGGCAAAGCACTTACTCATTTAACTAACTGTCATTGTAAAGCAAACCCGTAACTCATTCTAGGATTGGAATTACTGAGACGTAGGATGATTTTTTGCATATCTGCCAGACACTCGTTCTTCCCTGCATGCGCACACAATGCAACATTACAATTTAGCTGAACAAATAGTTCAGAAATGTACCAGAAGGTAAAGACAACCCAAATTATTTTTACAAAGAAAAATAAACAATTGTCAACTTTATACCCCTTGACATAAAAGCCTTAGCATGCACAGCCTTCTCAAATCCACCCAACCTAATTCTACCAGACACAGCATATTTGAACATCTCATAATTCCATGCTACACAACTCAACTAAAAATAATTTAATCCTACATTCCATACCACATAATTACAATCCTAAAAATGAAAAAACACATATTTCCACTTCCCTCCATACCACATAATTCCACATCACATAATAACATTCAACACAACTTAATACCACTCCAAACCACATAATTACACTCCACACAATACAATTCAACTACACATAATTACACTTCAACCCATATAATTATACGTCACACAACATATTTACACTCAACTCCAAAACACAGAATTACCCTCCACAAAATACAACTCTGCAACATGCTGCATAATTCCACTCCACACAATTATACACCACACCATGCCACATAATTCTACATGTCACACAATTCCACAATTCATCCCAGCGCAATTAATCACACAACATAATTACACTCCACATAATACCACTCAGTACCACATAATAAACCTCCATATAATTATGCTCTCATCCATATTGCATAAAGATACTCCACATAAATCCAGTCTATGCCATGTAGCAACATTCCACATAACGACACTTCACACCATGCCTCAATACCACTCAACATAATTTTAACTAAGCAGTACACACTTCCATGTCACACAATTCAACTCTACACATTTCCATTCCACACCACATAATTCAACAATCTACATAATTCAAATCAACAACAGAATTACACAACACACCACAAACATCCAATCTACACCACAAAATTCCACATAATGCTACAATATTTAACAGCACACCACATAAGTAAACTCCACTACATACCACTCCACAAAATATCATTCCAGATAATCTCATTCCAAGACGCACAATCCCACTCCATGACACACAATCCCACTCCACAAAATTCCAGTACACTCAATACCACATAATTACTATCCACATAATTACATAATTTCACTACACAGATACAATCCACATAACACAATTCCACAACTAACAATTCCAATCCAAACCACATTTGCCCACTTGACACCACACACATTCACTCCATTCCAAGCAGAAAACACATAGGTAAAATACACTGTCCTTTACAACGTCAATAGCTCTAACTCTCACAAATGCGAGACCAATTGCATTGCAAATGCTTATTAGCTTCCAATGCGGCCCAGCAGATCCTGTTCATTTTTTATTTTTTTATGGAGTTTTATATAGCGCAAAGTTGATCCGTATCGGGTATCAGAGCGCTTTGCACGAGCACAAGTTGTTACATGAGGACACATTCATTTTTGTTAGGCACGGGGAGATTACGTGATTTGCCCAGAATCACAGGATGTTCAGCGTCATTGCCGAGATTCAAACTCAGTTCCCCAGATTTGAGGTTGACCGCCCTAGCTGTTAGGCCAACTCCTCTCCCAAGTATGAGTAAGAATAGGCATACGAAGGGCTAAGCAGAGGAGCTGAAGTATGTAGCTGTAAAAGTAGTGGAAGGTAGGTTCAAGTAGGAGTATTCAGGAGTAAGAGTGCAAGTAGGAGTAGGAAGGACTAAATTAATGGTAATAAGGGCATTGGCAAATACTGTAGTAAAAGTAAGAATAGCAGTAAGTAGACGTAATAGGAGTAAGAGGAGAAATGAGTTAGAGCAGAGGCAAAAAGGCGTAATAAGTTGTAAGTGGAAGCAAGAGTGTGTTAGAATTTTAAAACGTAAGAGTGGGAACAAATATGAGGTGTAAGAATAAGGTATAATGAAGAGGTTATGTAGCACAGTAAGAGGAAGTATGAAACATATGAGTAGAAACAAAAATCAGCAGTAGGTATAAGGAGGAAAAATTGGTGCTAGTGAATTAAGTGCAAGAGTAATGAAAGTAAGATTGAAAGAAACAAAGATGAGAAAAGAAAGATGAAGACAGCAAATCCTCCCATATTCTTCTAAGACTCCAGAGCTAACAAAGCCTCAAATTCTTTTCATTTTATGCACACATCAGATGAAGAGCAAGGACCTTCCATTGAGCACTATTGTAACACACTTCAGTTGTTAACTTGCATGCAGCTGAAATAAGTACAATTTAGGGGGCAGATTTACAAGCCCCATGCGCCGCCGATGCATCATGTTGCCTGACGCACGAGTGGCGCAGCCTGCTAAGGGATATTTACATGTGCTGTAAAAACATGGGTTAACCCAATAAGTCACTGGGACCTGGGTGAGTAAGTGGTGTAGACAAAGTGGTCCAAAGTACTATCGATAGATATTATCTTAAATTACTTCAAAAGAAGAATATCACAACATTGTTTTTAATCACAACGTGTACAGTAGAGCAAAATTCATAAAATACATCAACAATTAATCACAATTAATGCCCCTGAGGGAATAGGAAGGGAAGGTAGTGAGTGGAAAGTGAGGAAACTACACAAATGATGAAACACTGGTCATGATGACCTTGATAAAAATTACTAATAATTGATTATGACAAACTAAAAATAGCATTTGGACAAAATCCGCTTTCTGATATACTGGGAAAGTGGAACTCTGGTTAATGTAGGCCGCATAAGCCATTGTATTTCCGCCGTAGGAAGTACCTTAATATCCGCTTCAAACTTGTATCTCCGATTAGCGTGGATCGCGTTGACATTTTTACGAGCCTTGGAAATCCTTTTGCTCAGATATTGGACTGACTTACGCGGCCTCTATTAACCTTGAAAATAACAACTCGCATAGCGGACCCTACTGGGAGCACCGGGAAATCCTTTTTCTAAGGAACTGGACGTCTTTCTGAGGCTGTGATAATACCGATCGCCACACTTTCCAACTACATTAGCCAGAGTTCCACGTTCCCAGTATATCAGAAAGCGGATTTTGTCCACTGAAACTTCATTGCATAGAAACCGTCGAGGGCTAGTGGCCTTTTCTGATACCGCAGATTACCTGCCCCTCGTCCGTCTCTGTCCTGATGAAGACCCTCTAGCAAGGTTCCATCGCACACCTGCATTAATTTGGGTCGAAACTTCGACACTTCCTTCCTTCTCCCAGCCTCTTTCTTGATATATCATTTATGATTCTGTTCCCATGAGGCATGAGTTTATTGAAGTAAATAATTTATGAAATGCTATTTTTAGTTTGTCATAATCAATTATTAGTCATTTTTATCGAGGTCATCATGACCAGTGTTTCATCATTTGTATAGTTTCCTCACTTTCCACTCACTACCTTCCCTTCCTATTCCCTCAGGGGCATTAATTGTGATTAATTGTTGATGAATTTTATGAATTTTGCTCTACTGTACACGTTGTGATTAAAAACATTGTTGTGATATTCTTTTTTTGAAGTCATTTAAGATAATATCTATCGATAGTACTTGGGACCACTTTGTCTATACCAAGGGATATTTACAAGCACAGGTAAAGTCACCCTGCATGACTTAACCTGTGCTTGTAAATATCACCCCTGTTCACGCAGCACTTTGCGTGTTAGGGGCGGGACATGGGTGTTTCTGTGGGTGTTCCCCCTCAACATCCATGTCCACTGATGCATTTCCAGATTTATGAGAAATCGTAAACCTGGAAATGCGTCAGTTTGCTGAAACGAGGAGATATGCTTTTATTTCTCCTCGTTTTTTTCCTCTTTCAATGCGTGCTGCATTCTACAGCAGGCATTGAAAGAGGAAAATGCCTGCAGTGATTGCTCATGTGCAGGAAGGGCCCCCTTCCTTCACAAAAACAATCTCCCCATGGCACAGGCATCCTTGCACTATGGTGCAAGGGTGCCTGCGCTGGCGCATAGCAGCTGTTTCTGCGCCAGCGCACGGGAGAGCACAGGAATGCAACATATCATTGTAGATATATCGCATTCCTGTGCTCTGAAAGTGCTGCAGCGTGGCGCAGCCAAAGGGCTTGCGGTGCCGCGCTGCGGCACTTTCTTGTAGATCTGCCTATATGTGTTTTATAGCACTCACAAACAGCATAAGTGTGTTACTTGGCACAATTTCAAAAAAAGTTATGGATATGCCACTGGCAGAGGTACAATGTCTTTCAGTAATGGTTGCACACAGACAGGTCTCTGTAACGTGCTGTTCGACAAGAAGTGCAAGAAAAGACTTCTTAATACCACGTGAGCAGCACTTCAGAACTGTTTGGATAAAGCTTAGCCGATGCCCGGGAGCCGAATAGTGATTTTTGTGTCTCTGGCACCCAGTAGCAGTGCGTTTAGACAAGGGCCACATTTGGCATGTTCGGACTTAAACTCTCCATTATAGAGAGAATGTAATACTAGGTAATGTATTGTCACATGCAACAAGGGTTGTCATTCCCTGCCCCCTTTCTGTGTAGTCCCTGGCCCCTGTTTAGAGGTGGTCAGGAAGGAGCGCTCTCTCCTTCCAGCACAGCAAGCAATACCACAGAACAGCGCCAAAACCAACACAAACGAGTCCCGTAGCTCAGCTTATGTGCCCTGGTAGATGTGAGGCTGTGAGCTGAGTAAGAGGTTTACGGGCAGAGTGAGGAGCTGGCAGCCTACACCGGGGTGGAGCAACAGCACCGAGGTGTCTACAGCAACAGGGGAAGGGTCTCCTCAGCTCTGAAGTGCAAGGCCTGCACATGGGAGCCATGCACTGGCAGCCAATGCTTGTGAATCAAGAAATCAAGCATTGGCAAAGGTAAAGCTAGTGCAAACTAACACGAAGGGTGGGACGGGGGATGGTAAAATTGAAGGCAGGAGGTAACATATCCTGCACTTGTTAGTGTTGTGAGACAGAGAAAAGGGTCAGCGACAGGAGAAGATTTACATCTGGGACTAATTAAAATCCCAGATAACCTAACTATCTGTAGTTGCGAAATGTAAATGCTGGATTTTAAAACATATTAGGCATTTGTTATCAAACTATAAGATAGCATGTTTTTTGAAGGAGCTCGCAATTGGAACTGCTAGACTTACTGACAATGCTGCTAAATGTTGATCTGTCCTGCTCTTTACCAGTCTAACCTCTCTCCCTGAAAGCCGTGTTTCTCAAGAGTACAGGGCCCCCACCCCCATCCCCTTTCTGGCCTGACGCGCTCAGACTGAAGAGAAACAATGTCAGTTGATAGTTTGATTCTCTTCAGTCAGCGCGAGGGGCTCGGAGCCGGCTGCAGACTGCACCTGCTTTAGAGGGAGAGAGGCTTGCTTGAGCTCAAGCCTCTCACTCACAGCTCTCACCGAAGAGCTGAGGGGGCCCCCTTTATTTACTTTAGAGTGGGGCGTCTGCACCGCAGGGGTTGCGGGGGTGTTTGTTACGCCCCTGCAGCTCTTGTTATTACCCTATGGTGCCTCTTCTACCATACTTAAGAGTCGTGCCGAAATTGTTAACTTTTGTTTCCCTCCTCATTCCATGTAATGGATCGGCACTCAGTAGGTTTTAGACTCCACAATTTAAGACCATTGCTCTGTACACCATGAACACTTGGTTATGGTTCAGCACACATCTATTGGATCATGCAAACTTTTCTGTGCCCCTCTCCCCCTTGCAGCGGGTGCACTCTCTGTACTCAACGGGGAATGTGCCAGTTGTTAAGTCTTGCAGAAGTCCCTAATGACTTGGCAACAATGTTAGCTTGATTTAACATGATTGGGTCACCTCGTCAATGTTGGGCTTTATGCATCAATACCCAATTGTAACACATTATCATGATATCATTTGTGGTATTGTGATGTACTGACTCTTGTGGTATGTCTCGTAGTAAGCATGCACACCTCCTTGCTGATCCATCCTGAGACGCACCACAACATATTGATATCCCATTCTATACTTGGATTACCTGAATGATTTAGAAAATGAGAAGGTGTAGACACAGCAGAAAGATCAAGGGCATTAACATCCATGTTCTACTTGAATCTATTACCCAATTTGCCTGACAGAAATACCTTTTACCTTTTTTTTTTTCAAGTAGTATGAGGACTTAAAGTGGACAAGAAACAGGAAGACGCTTTGTCACAGTAATATGTACCTTACACTATACTACCAATTATACTTCTGTGATACCTTCAGTGACCAGTATGTACCACTTTATGTCAAAAGATGTCAAAAGATGGCAGCGTTACTTTAAGAACCTGAACACCTGTGACAAAATAGAAATAACTGTAAAAATTGTCTCTAGTCCATCAAATAACAGTGCCAAACGTCCCTCAACTTGCTATCTGAAATCACAGTTCAAAATCTTGCACTCAGCAGTTTTCCTCACAAGGAATGCCCCCTCAGCTTTGTAACCATCAACTCCCTCCTATTGCTTGTATTATTGTATACCCCTCTTGCTCTGCTCGCAGAAATACTGCTTTTCGCCGCAATAACATATGTCATTTTCTCCGCTGGGCATTCAACTGCACCTCGGCATTTCCTTCGCGCGCAGCTCTCCCGTTCTCACAGCTGTGGCATTTAGGAATGACAAAACTTTGCTTTGCGCGCGACAGTCTTTCTTTCAGCTGATCCATACACCCTCCAGATCACTACTGCTCCTCGTCTTTATATTCCTGTCACGTCGCTCTTCCGCCGCTCTTCCGCTCCCGCGTTCGCAGCGTTAGATGACAATCTTCTACCTTGCGCTCGACAATTTTCCTCAAAAGGTGCCCCTCATTTTGTGTCTGTACGCTCACTCCTCCACGTCCAGTCACACTACTACGTTTCAGTGTCTCGGCTGCTCATTCAGCTGTATTCCTGTATTCCTCACACGCTCTGCTCACAGCAATACCGCTTTTCACCCCGATGACACATGTGAATTTCTCTGCTGGGCACTCAGCTGTTCTCCGGCACTTCTCACTAATGCCGCTCTCAGCATAAACGTTGCCTTCGTCTTTTACTCAGCAGGCTACGCTTCCGCTCTCACAGCTGCAACACCACAGACAGGAATGCGCTCTCTTACTTATATTGCTTCTTTCAGCTGATAGGTTCCGATTTCCTCGCTAAACCTCTCTGTCAATTTCTTCGCTGTGACTTGCTATCTGAAATCACAGTTCATAGGTTCCGATTTCTTTGCCAAACCTCTCTGTCAATTTCTTCTCTGTGTGTTGTGTCGTCCGCCTTCTGAAGACCGTCCTCGTCGCCAAGAAGATGTTGTAATTACATCAAGAGGCGAAGACATCAATAGGTTCATTTAGGCCACGTCTTCAGACAGCGGAAGGTCACTGACTGTCAACGAGCGGCGCTCACCATAGAACGTTCGGACAACGGAGCATTCCACTGCGGCACGAGGGGCTCATCTGCAGCGTAAGTCAAGTCACAACAGTGTCCCAAATACTGCTTCCTTCCCCAGTGTACTTCCACTGCCCGCTCTTTTGAAGTTTTTTTATATGTACTTGCAGCACTTTGTAAGCATGCAGGGGTTTGCGGGCTATCTTGGTCCTCTTGGTTGTTGCTTGCCTCAACCCTTCTTGTATTGTTTTATTCCCCACCTCTTCTTGCATTGTTTCTTGCCCCATCATTACAGCTTGCCCCGTTGTAAAGTATGACGCTTCCTCTAATAGTATAAAAGATGCTTTATTGTCGAAACACCAATGCAGGAAGGGACAACATGCCAAGATCCTCCCCCAACAGCAACTGCCTCCCCAGAGCTCCGGCAAAGAACAAAGCTTGTGTGGACAGAAGGTTAAAGGTAAACAATATGGTAACTTCATAGGAACACAACACATCTTCCTCCGTAAAACAAAAGAAAACAAAACAAGTAATCATATGCATGAATATAGAACAACATAGCTACAAATGAAATTTAAAAAACATAAAGTATAGCATTACAATTGTTCAATCATGTGACAAACAAAGTCTGCCATCCATATAGGTTTGATACTCACTCTCTTGTTGACCATTTCTCCTTCCTCAACTGGCTTGATACATCCTTTGACATTTTCCTGATCTCCTTCTGTTACAAAGTCGTCAGAATTGCTATCACAAGAAATGTCCTCACCACAAGAACCTTACACCACATGTTCCCCTTCAATACCAATCCTTTCCACAACATGCTCCAACTCTCCAATCAGACCCAAATCGTCCTCTTCACTCGAATTGGAGTTGACCTCACCACTAAAATTGGAGTTGACACCACAGTCAATATCATCATGCTCTTCAAAATACCCAGAAGACAGAAGGGTCTTTTCATCAAAATGTTTTGAGTGATTCTTGTAAAAATCATTGCTCCCTCTAAAAATCACGATTCTCCTAACATTCCAAACCTTTCCATCACTCAGTAGTACATCGTTGTGTAACACTTTAACAACTGGTAAAAGATCGGAATACTGAGTGTTACCTTTCCTAACTTTCCAAGGTTTATTTAACCTTGACTCACACACCAACTTTAACATCTACCTTCCCAGATCCATTTTTGCAATCAAATACACGCTTATACTGTAAGTGCTTCTCAAGAATGCTTTTCTTAACCGCCTCCATAGAAATATCAAGTTGTACTTTTAAGTAATCATTCTGGGTTGCATTTAGTTCCAGCTGTGCGTCTCCTCATAATTTCAAATGGGGACATCTTCAAAACTTCATGAACATCGGTTCTATAAGTCCAGATTGTTTTATATACATTTAGGGGCATATTATAAAGGACAGGCGATACATTATTGCCGCTTTCATCGGCAGGAAACTGCTGATAAAGCGTCGATAATGGCCTTGATAATATGCTTTATAAATTGCAATCGAAGCCCATGTTAGGTGTGAACGGCGAAGGGAAGGTAGTGAGTGCATGCATCGCGTTGGTGGCGTCCCACACTCTCATCGGGACCCGTGTGGTAAAAGACGCGTATAAGTTGGGTGGGCGATGTGCCCTACGTAAAAAGAGCACCTCTTGCAGAGTCCGGCCCGCCACCGCCTGGTCTTGAAAAAGCCAGTGTTTGTCAGACTCCCACCTGCTCCACTCCACCAGGTAGCGTAATTGAGCTGCCTGAAAGTATTTACGTACGTCCGGTACCCCCAGCCCCCCAGCCTCAGGTGTCAGTGTGGTCAGGGCCCTCTTGAGCCTGGGTTTGCGACCCTGCCATATGAAACGTGCAATGTCCGCCTGAGTCTGCTGGAGCCATCCTTTCAGGGGCTGAAGCGGCAGGGCCCGGAACAGGTATAGCGCCTGAGGCAGGATGGTCATCTTCACCGCGGCTATTCTGCCCAGCCAGGACAAGGTGCCCTTGCTCCAACGACCCAGTTCTTCTTTTATTTTCTTACCTAGGGCTGTATAGTTAGCGGTCACCATGGCGGGCAATGTGGGCGCCAGAAGTATGCCCAGATAGGGCACCAGATCTTTAGACCAGTGCATGGGGAACCGGCCCTGCAAGTCAGCTCTAGTGACAGCATTCAACGAAATGTCAAGGGCCGCCGACTTCCCCATGTTCATCTTGCAGCCTGCGACGGCAGCAAAGGTCTCTAATTCATCGATGCACACTGGAAGTGCCCTCTCTGGATCTGCTAGTATCAATATGATGTCGTCTGCATAGAGGCTAATGGTGTGAGTATACCTCCCCATCCGTATTCCAATCGCATTCGGGTTTTGGCGTATCCTCTGGGCGAGGGGTTTCATATAAAGTGCAAATAGAAGCGGGGACAGTGGACACCCCTGCCTGGTACCCCTTTCTATCACGAACTGTTGGTAGCTGCAGCCATTAACCCGCACCACTGCCGATGGGAATTTGTAGCAATTGAACACCAGGGTGTGAAATTTCTCACCTATACCCGCTTTCGATAGGATCTTCTCCAGATATGGCCAATGCACCCGGTCAAAGGCCTTCTCCGCGTCAACAGCTAGCAGCATTCTCTCCCCAGGTATCCGTCAGGCTTTCTCTAGGATATGGACCACCCTCTTGGTGTTATCCACCATTTGCCTGCCGGGGACAAATCCCGCCTGATCCGGGTCCACCAGTCCCGGGAGATGAAGTGCCAAACGGGCCGCAAGGATCCCAGTATACAACTTGAGATCGATATTCAAAAGAGAGATCGATCTGTAGGAACTACATTGCGTCCGGTCTTTCCCCGGTTTAGGGATGACCGACACTGTTGCTCGAAGTAGATCTGGAGGGATGGCTCCAGGAGTGGAGAAGGAGTTAAAAAGGCGCGTGAGAATCGGGGCTAGCACGGGACAGAATGTTTTATAGAAAAGTGATGTGTAGCCGTCCGGGCCCGGAGCCGTCCCGTGTTTAAGCCTGGAGATGGCTGTAATCACCTCCTGTAACGACCGGGTTCTCAGACCAGATGGGATCAGCTCCTGAGAGCCCCTCCAACCCAGCCGGAACGTAACCACCTCCCTCCTCAGGACCCATCTATCCAGGCACTTGGGTACCTACCTGAGGATGGGGAACTCGCAATATACAAGCTCATATCATCAGAAACACCACTAAATCTATAGGGATTACTAGGAATACTCACTGATTACTAAGGACATTCATGCCCTACACCACACTCATACCTCATAGTCTCGCGACCACATGGGTCCAGACTAATCTACCCTGGGGCAGTTCTGATTATGTACCATTACACACTGATCACCCTCAGTGCTCACTCGACACGCAATCTGGCATGCCATACACACTGCTCACCCTCAGTGCTCACTCGACACGCAATCCGGCGTGCCATAAACACTGGGCTGCAGCCCCAGTGCTCTCTCTCTCTTTATCCGGTCCACAATCCGGCGGACCTAAACACTGGTCTCCCTCCCAGTGCTCGCTCACTTACAACCCGATCCGCAATCCGGCGAATCTACACACCAGTCTCCTACCTGGTGTTCTCATTAACGCCACTTACCAATGACGACCACTTTCCTATGAATACCTTCAGCTCTCTCTCTATGTTGGGAAGTCTCTCTCACTATTCACTAAGGGTTCGCTACTACAATAATATTATGGGATGGCCGAATCACTTAGTGTCAATAATTCCCTGGCTCAAGGGCTCCTCTCTCTCCCTAATTATTCAGTGGCTACTTACCGGATCAGGGGCAGCATCTGTTCTGGCTGTAACACCTGACTAGAAGGAAAGGTTACCCGTGCTTTAAGAACAATAGACACACACTGTATGCAAGAGTAAAAACGCTCTCTATCATAAGAACAACACATGCACACTAGTTCACTAAGAACTGGGGTATCTTTATTACAATAACAATAGAATACACATACACAGATCTGCGGGGTCTCTATAACTAACAGGAACTTTAACACACCGCTGAAAGGAAAGGATTAGACATACAATATAACAGGGACAATGTTATCTGCGGGATCTCTGTGACTAACAGGAACTTTTAACACACCGCTGAAAGAAAAGGGATTAGACATACAATAGCCTAGGGAATAAAGACAAGATTAAGGTGTAAGTGTAAAGTAAGCTAATTTAGACTACCTCACCTATTAGAGGGAATATCTCTCTCTCTGGTAGGATCAGGGCTCTCTGTCTCTCCCTCCGTCACCACAGCTCCACGCCTCTGGCTCAACTGCTTCAGCTGACAGCCTCAACTCCTCCATCTGCTTTAATGCTCTCTTCAGCTTCAGCAATCATCTGCTTTCTCCATTCCAGAAAACCAATAGAACTGCACTGCACTCTGCAGCTCCAGCAGACATCCTACTCTCCACTCTTCAAGAACCAAACTGACCACTCCTCCTCTCCTGCAATTCGCTAATATGGATTCCTCTCCTCTAGTGGAAAGCTCCAGCCAGCAGCCTCCTCCCACCAGGTCCATGCACCGGGCTCCTTGCTCTAGACGCTCCCACAGTGATCAGCTGCTTGTTTCGTCTAGAGACCTGAGCCCAGGGACACTTCTTGATTAGATTCAGCTCTGGCCGGTTCTCTCCGGTTCGCTTAGGGCGAACAACAGCTCAAAACCAAAATATTACCTTTCCCCTTCAAGCATCTCAGCTCTGCAGGGATAGAAAGCAAAATGGAGTCTCTCTAGTTCTGGGCCTTGTAGGCCTGAGAAGGATGAAATAACCCTTAGCTCTGTCAGAGTACCTACACAAACCATACCAATGTGTAATATAAAGTCAGGACCACAGGATCCACCCTCTACTATAGGCAGGATAATGAAAGGACACATAATTGTGTCAAAGCCAATAGGCAATAGATGGATTAGAGTCAAGAATAAGGGATCTATCATCATATAAAGCAGGTATCCTCTTCTAGGTCTGGAAAAAGGGCTTAAAAGGGCCAACACAAGGTAAGAATACAGATCCTAAATGTGAGCAAGCTTAAAGTCTTTATCGCTCCGAAATAGAGCCAAAAAAACGGTCAAGACATTCCACCCTAGACTTTATCTTGCGAACATCTATAAACAACAACAAAATAATAAACAAACATCAACATAATCTATCAACAAAACCAAAAACCAAAAGGCTCTCTAAAATAAATGACAACTTAAGGAAATTCCACCTAAAACTTGATGTAGGGAATACAAATCTAACAACCAACAGAAAACGAATCAAAGCACCATTGACCTGAATGCTGAAACGTATCTAAGATTGATCTGATAACAACAGAAACTAACCAAAGCACCCTCGAACTAAATGTGCCTCAACTTCTAGTGATAACTGCTGATATCTATTGATGTAGGGATATGTTTGTAGAATGAAAACAGCAAGGGGCCTAAATGAGGCCTACCTACTTCGGTCAACTTAAGAACTAAATGTACCTCAACTTCTAATGATAAAACAACAAAGGGCCTAAATGAGGCCTACCTACTTTGGTCAACTTAAGAACTAAATGTGCTTCAACTCCTAGTGATAACTCATGAAATCCATTGGTGAAGGGACATGTGTGTGGAATAAAAATAACAATGGGCCTAAATGAGGCCTACCTACTTTGGTCAACTTAAGAAAGAATTTGGTGAAATCTAACAAATAAACATGACAAAGGGTCCTCAAGGTCTGGGCAAACATTACTAATAGATGTAGGACATAACCTGACTAAAAGACACACCTCACAGGACAACTTAAAGTTTAGGGTAACCACCCTTGGAACTAATCCCACTGTTCTAATTAAGAGTTGATCAATCAAAGTGAAAGTGTAATAACAGGAAAATAAGGATAACCCCATTCCTACAAAATAGCTGGTGTAGCACTATGCATATCAAGCAATAAGTCAAAGAAAATGATCTAAGTGTGGTGCATATCTAAAAGATAAATTTGAACCATGCCAAAGGCAATAGGTAAAGGACACAATATCACAAAACAGTTAGCACCATTATTATTATTATTGCATTTATTGAGCGCATGCCGCACAGCTACCCGGAGGTGTCCCGGTGCTTGCCTTGGGAACCCGTCCTGGCTTTTCCCTGTGAGATAGCCCCTACAGGGCATCCCCAAGGTGAAAGCCAGGCATCCCGCCGCAGGGGGGCCGTTGTGGAGATTAAGCAAGCTTAATGCCCAGAGTTGCAGAGTGAGAACCCATGATTAGAGCAGGCACCGAAGCGAGAATTATCGAGTCCGTGGACATTTGAGCTCAAGACCCTGCCGCGTCGGGAATTGAACCATGGTCCCTGGTCTGACCTCAGCTTCCGGGTATGCCTGCTCTACACCGTGAGCCACACTTCTCCACCTGTATCACACTGTGGAACACATGTGTGCACTATCATTTAAAATATTGCATTCTCTTCCATTGGCAAGACTGTTTTGCAGAAAACAGGAAAACTATGAAATAGGTGAAAGATAAACAAGTGTATCAATAATGAAATGGCATAGCATACTAAAAGCATGTGGCACTGCATAAACATCAAAGCCAAGAACAGGACTGTGAAACTTTTTAAGTGGGGCCTGTATATGGTAACTGCAAAAGTGGCATAATGTCCATCTGAAATAGAAACATGGGAAAAATGACTCCTTCTGTTGGAAATATAATTATAACCAAATAAAAATGAGTTCTTCAGCATATCATCATTAGGGATCATAGCACATGACTCGTGCAATACTGTATTTTAGGGTTCAAGGCAGTCAATTGTGGAAAGACAGTCTGTTGATTCATCAGTGTAGGTCACCACCCTTCATCTTCATCTGTATCCGGTGCCAAGGAAGCACTTCCTCCGATCTGGTGATTAGTCACCAGCTTCCGCCGTTCATCCGCCACCAATCCGGTCTGGTCTGGTTCCATCTTCCAAAAACAACAAACTAACATAAAAAATGAAAACAATAAAGTAAAATAACAAAGGGAGGGGGAGGGGGGTGGGCCGACGCACACACCAAACACCACAACCCAACAACCTGAAACGAAAAAACAAGTATCATTAATCTAGCAAAAATAAATTTTCCATTTAAAAAGCACCCCAAGTGCTTTTTATTGTCGAAAGAAACCTCCTAATTTATAAAAGTAATTCTTCTAAATTCAAGGATTAATTTAAATCATATTCTTTTAAATTTGTTTGGGCAAAATCCAATTTTGTCATACACAGCTAGAATGGCTGGGGCCTAGCTACTCCTAACTCATCTGAGAAACAGCCCCTCCCTTCAGAAAGATGTTCGCGCTCAGAGTTTTTAATCCGCTCCAAAAATAAGCAGGAGCCGGGCTACAGTGCGATGTAATTTTGAATCACTGCCAAATGCTGATCTCATTGCAGGAGCAAGGCTACTGCCAACCATTCTGTCCAAGCATCTCTAATCTCTAGTCGGGGAAGCTCACTTAGGCCTACTGTATTTATCTAACTCCAAGGGCCAAGCGTCTGCCAATTATTCTGCATGTGCAAGGATCCCTTATCTGAAGTCAATGAATCTGTCTGCGCCGCCAGCAAGGAAGAGCGACTTGACCCCCCCTTACATAAACATTTCTCTGCGGAAAGAAATTGGAACATAGCCAAGAATAACAAGCTGGCTCTCTCTGCTCTCAGAAGTTACCCATCTTCCACCCTTTCAAAAGTCAGAGCGTGAACAGATGCAGGGCTCATATCAGTCAAGGTCAAAACAGATGCCTTGAAACTGAAAACATTACAGCTTTTCCCAGGCCAGAAGCACTGAACATTATTTTCTAACTAAGTGAAGCAGATTGAAACGTGGTAAAAAGCAAATTAATACAGACATATTTTTTGCAACTAAGTCACATGCTAGCATGTTAAAATAAATCTATCATAAAAACAGCTACTGGCTGAAAGGGAAAAATATTAGATCAACATTGCATGCAAACACATTTCATTATTCTTTTTGAAAATAACAACATGTAATTTTGCATTGCATAACCAAGAATTCATAATTTAGTGTGCAAGCATTTCTACTCCACCTATTAAAAAGGGCCAGATTCAACATCATTTATTTTTCAAATAGCCAGTTTTTCTAACTGAGTGGGTTAACTTTCACACGCTATTCTAAAGGGCAGCTTGCATTGGAAAAAATAATCATGAATAATTTCTAGAACACACATTTTTTTTTTAAAAGGCACACGTTTGCATTTCACTAATTAAAAGCACATTCTATGATGGGTCTGTTTTTATATTTTCGTTCTTCACAACCGCGAAAGCATCAATTAAAGCACCCTCCGTGCAAACCCTTATCTCAATCCGACTGGTTGATTTATAACTTTCCGATCTCTAGTCAGACACATTAAATCATGTGTTCCAAGGCAAACCCACACAAATTCGTGGATGCATTTCAAATAGAATGTTAAATGAACACAGCTTTTCTCTCCATGCAAGATGTAACCATTCTGTCAGCAAGCTGACAAAGCACATAGGCAGACTCAGCAACCAATGAAAGTCAAATCAAACCATCATCCATCCAAACACTCACTGACTTTTAGCGTCAGCTCACATAACCATGCATGTTAAACAGCATGTTAAAATAAATACTGCTGTCTCAAACTAAGATATTAACCCTTTGGCAGCTCAAACACAATCATTCCCCAATGTCTGCAGTACATGGGAAATTCAAGAACTTATCACTCCACGTTTTCAAATAACACGCGCGCACATCTACAAAACATTTTCCCCAAGCATTTGAAAGAGATCCAGCTCTCTCCTGCCTAACGCAACAATAGCATGCTCTGTACAAGCCATATCCACATGGCGCTATTCACAAGCCATATTTACAAGAAAGTCAACAAGTTCAAAAAATGACACGCTCTTCACAAGGAATATATTCAAGGCGCAATTCACAATGAATACAGCAAGTCAAAATGAGAACATGCACCTCACAAGCCATAATTACATGGCGCTATTCACAAGCCATATTTACAAGAAAGTCAACAAGTCCAAAAAATAACATGCTCTTCACAAGGAATATATTCAAGGCGCAATTCACAAGGAACACAGCAAGTCAAAATGAGAACATGCTCCTCACAAGCCACATTTACATGGCGATATCCACAAGTCATATTACATTGAACATGTAGGAGAGTAGGGTCTGCTATCCTATGGTCACCCCAATTTTTGCTTTTTGCTTCACTGGTTTTCGACTTACTGAGGCTGTGGGCCTGCTAATCAGACCCCCAGCCTGCTGTTCTCTCTCTAAATTTATAATACATGTGCTATAGGTACATACCACAATTGGAAATGGACTCCTTGTCAGCCCCTGTACCATGCACTATAGGTGCCCAGGGCATAGGTGCCACCAAGGCCTACCAGGGGCTGAAGCATAGCTTTTGCCACCCCTGGCTGGTTCTTAAATTGACACAACTGGCTGATCACTCAGCTGGGGCAAGTGGGTGTAATCACCCCTTGCTTAGATATAGTATACCTATATCTAAACCTATATCTGGACACATATATAGCCTGTAAGCCACTCCTATGGAAGGCCTCATCAATCCTGGAGGCAGAGTGCGTGGTTTTATGTGAGATGGTGCTCTGGCATGAGCTGAGCCTGTCTGCAGCTGTCGGGAACAACTCCCTAAGCTGATCCGGGATAATGCCATACCATATACTCTTAAGCGCCTTATAATCCTCGCGGTTATATAGCAACTTTGGTTTGGCTTTATCAAAACATGTCGTGTAAGGTGTCATACGAATTGGAATACTACCCCCTCGCCAGTTCTGGCGACGGGGGTAGCATTCCACCCTTCTAGAGGGAGAAGACATGTTACTTTACTGAAACGCGGTTGATTTAAAATGAGCCTCAGATCCACAAAATGGATGCCCCTGCCACAGACACGGGTCTGACCTCCTGCTGCTGACCGAAACCCGGCAGAGGAGGCCTGGACAAAGAGTTTCCTGTCACAGGGCGGTGTCAAACCACCCCAGACAGGAGATAGTGGATTGGAGTAGGGAGGTTTCAATGAAACCAGACACTGCCTGGGGAGCACAAGGCTGCCCCTTGCAGGATCCGGCCAAACCGGTTCTGGGGCCTCCCAGCCCCTGTCCCAGCGCGGCCAGGATCAAAGGAGAGGGGTGTAACCACCCCCTTCCTGGGCCCCACCCATAGGAGGGGACCTAGCAGGATGTCCAACCCCCGAGATTCGAATAAGAGGGAGAGCAGTCCCAACGGACCTCAGATCATCCTGAAGAAACATAAGAAACGAAATCTGGACCCTTCGACTTTCTACACGACGTGAGAAGACTGAAGAATCTCCCTTGTGGTCAAGGAGTGACCACCCTGTGCAAACAGGCACCATCCAGCCCTCGACCCTTGCTTTGTTGCAGTTCCCGCCGGAACTCGAGCGACAGAGATCGACGAGATTAAGCTTGCCTGCCTTCTACCTGCCCGATCCACAGTCCCTGCAGAGCTGAGACCCGTGGAGGCGACCGGAAGCGTGGGGCATGCCATCTTGAAAAGGCCACAAGACGCTGACCGTGCGGCCCACGAGTGACCCTCGAAGCTGTACACCGGGGTTTGAGAAGCCCCAGCCCCGAGCTCTACTTGCACCAAAGCTCACCCCTCCACACTCGACGAGTGCTGCGTGGGGCCCTTCTGCTTGTGTGCGCTCGACGCGTTGGCCCGGTCACTTGCCAGCTGGCTTGTGGCCCCTGTGCCGACGAACTTTGAAATACGACTTGCTTTTCTGGTTGCTCCAGATCTGCACCAGCTCCTGTGAAAAGGAGCACCCACTCTGACCCTCCTGGTTCGAGTGATAAGCAATCTCCCGGTTCCGCGTGGATTGCTTTTGCCAAGTGCTGTTTGCTGCAATCTTGAAGCCGACGGTGCTGACGGCGAGAGCCTACGTGGGACAGATCGTGACCTGCTCCTGGACGTCGCAGATGCCCCAGAGCCCACGTGACAGCGGAGAGAAGCCTATCGACAACCGCCTGATTGCGCCCGACATTGCCTGGTTCCGTCCTGGTTCCACCCTGGTCACTGCTGAGTGACCCAGACTCTGTCCCCTCTGCTTTCAGGTACTTTTCTACTTCGATCCACCCTTGGATCGCACCGGACACTTCTGCTTCACAGCGCCTGCAGCTGCAACAGCTCCAAGCACCAAGAACCTGCGTGACAGAACCCGACGCCACTTCGACCCTGTGCACCCACGGCCTGTGGGTGAGGTAACTTTGCAACGCCGGTGTCTTTACACTGGTACACACCTCTAGGGTCTGTGTCTAAAGTTTTGTGTTCCTAGGTTCAGCGGAAGTATCTTTTTATTCACTTTAATTGACTTTTACGCACCATTGACAGTGCATTGGTGCGCGCCGCACTTTCCGTGCTGCACCCGTCTCCTGTGGGCTACCCCCGACTTCTTCATTGCTTGTCCTGACTGCTCCCAGCGAATCTCTAGGCCCTAGGCCTAACCATTGTTCGATAAGTGTTACTTATACCACTTTTTTAATATATGGTCTGAGTGGCCACCCGCCCTCATCCATAAACGTGCAACTTTATATGTGTAACAGTGCTTTTGATTTAACGCTTGTGCCCCTTTCCTCATAAAGAGTACTGGGGAGTAATTTAGAAATAAATACATATATTTTTACAATATATACTTGTGTGGTGTCCTTTCATTTGATTACAGGATTGTATGTGGTAAAACAGCTCGCTTAACACGACCTCTTAAGTTAAGCCTTTAAGGCTGCTTAGTCCATGCTACCACTAGGATAGCTTGTCTACAAGGTTGACTTACAACCTGACATCTTTGGGGTTTGTTTGGACTGATACCCAGTGGTTCCAGAATTGGAAACACTACATATCAGGCCAACTTCTCACATTGGTGTGCAGCGGTGCGGATTTGAGCTTGCTGTTTGTTTTACCATTGCAATCTTTATCAAATTGAAAGATCACATCAAGTACCTCTAGGTACATATAAATCAAAAGCTTAGCATATTAAGTTCTACTGAACTTAGTAGTTGTAGATTAAAGGGATTAGCACACCCTGACTACAACTCACTAGCAAGGTACAGTAGGAAACCACTTAGTGTAGGTAAGTGCACCACTTACACCTCACTAGCAGTCATGTCTGATACAGGTAGAGCTTCAGGCTCTGCTCCTGTAATAGTTGATCCTATAGGGACAACATCCAGATATGACAACCTTAGCCACAAAGACCTGAGTGCCTTGTGCACAGCCAGGGGGCTAAAAAAGGAGGCCCTACCATTCCTTCCCTAGTAGCTCTCCTAGAAAAGGATGATCTAGATAAGGTGAGTCAGGCTCCCTTAGATTCAGGTGAAGGGATAAACTCCCCTGAGAATGAGAATCTTCCAGAAGAAGAGGAGGAGGAAGAGGAAGAGGAAGGCTCTGATGTAGAAGAGCCTGAAGATCAGGATCAGGTGGGAAACCAGGTACAGGTTGCCAGGCTTAACCAGGCCAACTTGGACCTACATGGGAATGGAGAGGGCCAGCACCACTCCAGATCTCATAACCAAATTCTCCCAGGTAATAGAAGGGAGAGATCTCTGTCAAGGGACTCTCACCTTTCTAGTGCCTCAAGAGAATCTCAAAGAGGAATGACTTCCTCCCAGAGAAAAGAGCATAGGGCCAGGATGAGGGCTGTCCAACTCCAAATAGAAAGGGAAGAGGTAGCCTTGGCTCAAGCTAAACTTGCTTTAGCAAGAGAGAGAAAATTGTGTGGCTTAGATGCCACTGGTGGCAGCAAAGTTCCTAAAGAAAAAGACAGGGCCTATGACAATAGAAACCTGACAAAAATTGTGCCCCCCTACAAGGAAGGGGATGATATCCACAAATGGATGACTGCTCTTGAGAGGGCCTGCATGGTACAGCAGGTCCCTGAGGATCAGTGGGCAGCAATTTTATGGTACTCCTTTTCTGAGAAAGGGAGGGACAGGCTCCTCACTGTTAGACCTGAGGATGCCAAAAACTACTCTGTTCTGAAGAGTGCTCTTATTGAAGGGTTTGGCCTAACCACTGAGCAATACAGGTTGTTGTTCAGAGACACCCAAAAAGCACAGACTCAGGACTGGACTGATTTTGTAGATTGTGCCACTAAGGCTCTGGAGGGTTGGCTGCAGGGAAGTAAAGTTTCAGACTATACAGGATTGTACAATCTTATGATGAGAGAACAGATCCTTAATAACTGTCAGAACCAGCTGTTGCATCAATACCTTGTTGACTCTGATTTGACCTCTCCCCAAGAATTGGGAAAGAAGGCAGACAAATGGGTCAGAACAAGGATTAAGCAGAAAAACCAGAACCAAGGTGACCAGAAGAAAACAGACCAGAAGGGTGGGAATCAGAAAGATAAAGAAAAGGACCAGAAGTCTTCAGGCCCCCAAACTAGCAATAAGGAGGGGGGTTCCCAAAATGGAAACAAGAAAAAGAAGAACGATGGCCCAAAGAAACCTTGGTGTAATACCTGCAAATCAATTTCACACTGGGGCAGTGAATGCACTAAGAAAAATCCAGTCCCCACCACTGCAGCTCCTAAAGCAACTGCACCCCCTAGTACAGTCAGCAGTGGTGGTACACATCCAAAGGGTTTAGTAGGGTTGACCCTGGGTACTGAGGTGGAATCTGGCCTAGTCAGAATCCCCACACAGGCAGTTCTCCTATATGATGTGGACATATCTTTGCCCACTGCAGTAAGCCCCAGTAACCTGGGCAAATATAGGCAGACTCCCTTAATTAATGAGAAACTGGCTCAGGCCTACAGGGACACTTGTGCCAGTGTCACAATGGTGGCACCTGGCTTTGTGGACCCTGGACAAATTGTACTAGGTGAAAGTTACCTAGTGACCAATGCAAGCAACTCCACTACTTCCCATAGTGTGGCTGTTGTGAACTTCTCCTGGGGAGGGGTAGATGGCCTAAAGAAAGTTGTTGTAAGTGCAGACCTCCCAGTAGACTGTCTGTTAGGCAATGATCTTGAAAGCTCAGTTTGGTCAGAAGTGGAGTACAGGACTCATGCAGAAATGCTAGGGATTTCAGCTCATGTCCTTGCAGTGACAAGGTCTCAGGCTAAGAAGTGCCTTCCTGAACCAGTGGTGGATCTTGAAACAATAGACCAACCACAACCCAAGAGAAGGAGCAAGAGGGTTAAGGCTGTGCCTTCCCACTTGCCCCAGGTTGAGGATCAGGTTTCACAGGAAACTGATTCTGCAGTCCAAGAGGAGACTGTCTCAGAGGAGCTTGAACCTGATCAGGTTGAGTTTCTGGGGACAGGGGGACCCTCAAGGGCAGACCTGGGGCAGGCCCAATTAGATTGCCCTTCACTTGAACCCCTCAGACAGCAAGCTGCTGCTGAGGCTGCATGGAATGCTCAAGGTACCCATAAAGTGTATTGGGATGAAGGACTCCTTTATTCAGAGGCTAGAGACCCCAAGCCTGGCACAACCAGGAGGTTGGTTATACCTTTGAAGTTTAGGGGCTTCCTTCTTACCTTGGCCCATGATATTCCCCTTGCAGGACACCTAGGCCAGAATAAGACTTGGGACAGGCTTGTTCCACACTTTCACTGGCCTCACATGTCAGAAAATGTCAAGGAGTTTTGTCGCTCCTGTGTCACTTGCCAAGCCAGTGGTAAGTCAGGTGGCACAACAAAGGCCCCCCTGATACCACTACCTGTGGTGGGGGTACCCTTTGAAAGAGTTGGAATTGACATTGTGGGTCCCATGGATCCTCCAACAGCATCTGGGCACAGATTTATACTGGTGGTAGTGGATCATGCCACCAGGTATCCAGAGGCAATTCCCCTGAGGACCACCACAGCTCCTGTGGTGGCAAAAGCCCTCATTGCAGTTTTCTCAAGAGTGGGCTTTCCAAAGGAGGTTCTTTCAGACAGAGGTACCAACTTTATGTCTGGATACTTAAAAGCAATGTGGAAAGAGTGTGGAGTAAACTATAAGTTTACCACACCCTACCATCCACAGTGCAATGGGCTTGTGGAAAGGTTCAACAAGACCCTAAAGGGAATGATAAAAGGTTTACCAGAGAAGCTTAGGCGGAAATGGGACATCCTTTTACCCTGCTTGCTCTTTGCTTACAGAGAGGTCCCACAGAAGGGGGTTGGCTACAGCCCTTTTGAACTTTTGTTTGGCCACCCTGTAAGAGGTCCATTGAGTTTGGTGAAGGAAGGATGGGAGTTACCTCTCAAAAAGCCTAAACTAGACATTGTGGACTATGTACTTGGTCTCCGCTCCAGGATGGCTGAATACATGGAGAGAGCATCCAAAAACCTTGAGGCAAGTCAGGAATTACAGAAAGCCTGGCATGACCAAAAGGCTGTTCTGGTTGAGTACCAGCCAGGGCAGAAGGTGTGGGTGTTGGACCCAGTGGGGCCAGCAGCTCTCCAGGACCAATGGACTGGACCCTACCCTATCATTGAAAAGAAGGGAGAAGTCACCTACTTGGTTGACTTTGGCACCCCTAGGAGCCCCCACAGGGTGCTCCATGTCAATCGTTTGAAAGCATTTGTTGACAGGGAGGACATGAGTCTCCTCATGGCCACAGATGGGGAACAGGAGGAAGAGAGTGACCCTCTCCCAGACCTGCTTTCCCAGAACCCTGATAATGGTTCAGTTGATGGAGTAGCCTTGGCAGGCAGCCTCACTGAGCAGCAACAGGTGGACTGCAGACAGGTGTTGCAGGCCCACAGACATTTGTTTTCACTCACACCCAGTCAGACTAACTGGTGCACCCATGAGGTGGATACTGGTGACAATCTGCCTGTGAAGAATAAGATCTACAGGCAACCTGACCATGTCAGGGATTGTATAAAGGCTGAGGTGCAAAAGATGTTGGAGCTTGGAGTGATTGAGCCATCAGAGAGCCCATGGGCTAGCCCAGTGGTCCTTGTGCCAAAACCTCATACCAAAGATGGGAAGAGAGAAATGAGGTTTTGTGTGGACTACAGAGGTCTCAATGCTGTCACTAGGACAGATGCTCATCCCATTCCAAGAGCAGATGAGCTCATTGATAAATTGGCTTCTGCCAAGTTTCTGAGCACATTTGATTTGACAGCTGGCTACTGGCAAATCAGACTAGCTGAAGAGTCAAAAGCCAAAACAGCATTCTCTACCCCTAGTGGACATTATCAGTTTGTGGTAATGCCCTTTGGTTTGAAGAATGCACCTGCCACTTTCCAAAGGTTGGTGAACCAAGTCCTTGCTGGGTTGGATGACTTTTGCGCAGCATATCTAGATGATATTGCTGTCTTTAGCTCCACCTGGGAGGATCACCTGATCCACCTGAAGAAGGTTCTGGAGGCCCTGCAAAAGGCAGGCCTGACTATCAAGGCTACTAAGTGCCAGATAGGGCAGAGCAAGGTTGTGTACTTGGGCCACCTAGTAGGTGGGGGTCAAGTTCAACCACTGGAGAGCAAGATCCAGACCATACAGGACTGGACTCCTCCAACTACCCAGACACAAGTCAGAGCCTTCTTGGGCCTGACTGGGTATTACAGAAAATTTGTAAAGAACTATGGGTCCATTGTGACACCATTGAATGACTTGACATCCAAGAAGATGCCCAAAAAGGTTCAGTGGACAGTTAGCTGTCAAAAGGCATTTGATGACCTGAAGAAGGCCATGTGCTCTGCACCTATCCTGAAGAGTCCTGACTACTCCAAACAGTTCATTGTACAGACAGATGCTTCTGAGTTGGGGGTGGGAGCTGTGCTTTCACAACTTAATCAAGATGGTCAAGACCAGCCCATTGCTTTTATTAGCAGAAGGCTGACCCCCAGGGAGAAACGTTGGTCAGCTATTGAGAGGGAGGCCTTTGCTGTGGTTTGGGCCCTGAAGAAGTTGAGGCCATACTTGTTTGGCACTCACTTCCTAATTCAGACAGACCATAAGCCCCTCTTGTGGCTAAATCAGATGAAGGGTGAAAATCCCAAACTGCTCAGGTGGTCCATTTCCCTACAGGGGATGGACTTTACAGTGGAGCACCACCCAGGGACTGACCATGGTAATGCAGATGGTCTCTCCAGGTACTTCCACTTAGAACATGAAGACTTATCTGGTCAAGGTTAAGTTTAATGTCCCTGCGTTTGGGGGGGGGGGGTTATGTAGGAGAGTAGGGTCTGCTATCCTATGGTCACCCCAATTTTTGCTTTTTGCTTCACTGGTTTTCGACTTACTGAGGCTGTGGGCCTGCTAATCAGACCCCCAGCCTGCTGTTCTCTCTCTAAATTTATAATACATGTGCTATAGGTACATACCACAATTGGAAATGGACTCCTTGTCAGCCCCTGTACCATGCACTATAGGTGCCCAGGGCATAGGTGCCACCAAGGCCTACCAGGGGCTGAAGCATAGCTTTTGCCACCCCTGGCTGGTTCTTAAATTGACACAACTGGCTGATCACTCAGCTGGGGCAAGTGGGTGTAATCACCCCTTGCTTAGATATAGTATACCTATATCTAAACCTATATCTGGACACATATATAGCCTGTAAGCCACTCCTATGGAAGGCCTCATCAATCCTGGAGGCAGAGTGCGTGGTTTTATGTGAGATGGTGCTCTGGCATGAGCTGAGCCTGTCTGCAGCTGTCGGGAACAACTCCCTAAGCTGATCCGGGATAATGCCATACCATATACTCTTAAGCGCCTTATAATCCTCGCGGTTATATAGCAACTTTGGTTTGGCTTTATCAAAACATGTCGTGTAAGGTGTCATACGAATTGGAATACTACCCCCTCGCCAGTTCTGGCGACGGGGGTAGCATTCCACCCTTCTAGAGGGAGAAGACATGTTACTTTACTGAAACGCGGTTGATTTAAAATGAGCCTCAGATCCACAAAATGGATGCCCCTGCCACAGACACGGGTCTGACCTCCTGCTGCTGACCGAAACCCGGCAGAGGAGGCCTGGACAAAGAGTTTCCTGTCACAGGGCGGTGTCAAACCACCCCAGACAGGAGATAGTGGATTGGAGTAGGGAGGTTTCAATGAAACCAGACACTGCCTGGGGAGCACAAGGCTGCCCCTTGCAGGATCCGGCCAAACCGGTTCTGGGGCCTCCCAGCCCCTGTCCCAGCGCGGCCAGGATCAAAGGAGAGGGGTGTAACCACCCCCTTCCTGGGCCCCACCCATAGGAGGGGACCTAGCAGGATGTCCAACCCCCGAGATTCGAATAAGAGGGGGAGCAGTCCCAACGGACCTCAGATCATCCTGAAGAAACATAAGAAACGAAATCTGGACCCTTCGACTTTCTACACGACGTGAGAAGACTGAAGAATCTCCCTTGTGGTCAAGGAGTGACCACCCTGTGCAAACAGGCACCATCCAGCCCTCGACCCTTGCTTTGTTGCAGTTCCCGCCGGAACTCGAGCGACAGAGATCGACGAGATCAAGCTTGCCTGCCTTCTACCTGCCCGATCCACAGTCCCTGCAGAGCTGAGACCCGTGGAGGCGACCGGAAGCGTGGGGCACGCCATCTTGAAAAGGCCACGAGACGCTGACCGTGCGGCCCACGAGTGACCCTCGAAGCTGTACACCGGGGTTTGAGAAGCCCCAGCCCCGAGCTCCACTTGCACCAAAGCTCACCCCTCCACACTCGACGAGTGCTGCGTGGGGCCCTTCTGCTTGTGTGCGCTCGACGCGTTGGCCCGGTCACTTGCCAGCTGGCTTGTGGCCCCTGTGCCGACGAACTTTGAAATACGACTTGCTTTTCTGGTTGCTCCAGATCTGCACCAGCTCCTGTGAAAAGGAGCACCCACTCTGACCCTCCTGGTTCGAGTGATAAGCAATCTCCCGGTTCCGCGTGGATTGCTTTTGCCAAGTGCTGTTTGCTGCAATCTTGAAGCCGACGGTGCTGACGGCGAGAGCCTACGTGGGACAGATCGTGACCTGCTCCTGGACGTCGCAGATGCCCCAGAGCCCACGTGACAGCGGAGAGAAGCCTATCGACAACCGCCTGATTGCGCCCGACATTGCCTGGTTCCGTCCTGGTTCCACCCTGGTCACTGCTGAGTGACCCAGACTCTGTCCCCTCTGCTTTCAGGTACTTTTCTACTTCGATCCACCCTTGGATCGCACCGGACACTTCTGCTTCACAGCGCCTGCAGCTGCAACAGCTCCAAGCACCAAGAACCTGCGTGACAGAACCCGACGCCACTTCGACCCTGTGCACCCACGGCCTGTGGGTGAGGTAACTTTGCAACGCCGGTGTCTTTACACTGGTACACACCTCTAGGGTCTGTGTCTAAAGTTTTGTGTTCCTAGGTTCAGCGGAAGTATCTTTTTATTCACTTTAATTGACTTTTACGCACCATTGACAGTGCATTGGTGCGCGCCGCACTTTCCGTGCTGCACCCGTCTCCTGTGGGCTACCCCCGACTTCTTCATTGCTTGTCCTGACTGCTCCCAGCGAATCTCTAGGCCCTAGGCCTAACCATTGTTCGATAAGTGTTACTTATACCACTTTTTTAATATATGGTCTGAGTGGCCACCCGCCCTCATCCATAAACGTGCAACTTTATATGTGTAACAGTGCTTTTGATTTAACGCTTGTGCCCCTTTCCTCATAAAGAGTACTGGGGAGTAATTTAGAAATAAATACATATATTTTTACAATATATACTTGTGTGGTGTCCTTTCATTTGATTACAGGATTGTATGTGGTAAAACAGCTCGCTTAACACGACCTCTTAAGTTAAGCCTTTAAGGCTGCTTAGTCCATGCTACCACTAGGATAGCTTGTCTACAAGGTTGACTTACAACCTGACATCTTTGGGGTTTGTTTGGACTGATACCCAGTGGTTCCAGAATTGGAAACACTACATATCAGGCCAACTTCTCACAGAACACATTTCACATTGCACAGCATAAGCAGACGCAGCAAGCAATTTAATGGGCAATTTAAAAGCATTTTTCACACACATTTGTACAATTGGACCATCACAAAGATGTAATTGGCTCCCTCATGTAATGTCACCCTTCAAGCCTGACAGTTCAAACACCAAGATGAAAAGCATGTCTTCCACTCTGCATAAGTCAAATGCCATGATGTACTGCAATCTCCTTATACTCCAACTGTTCAAGCCCATAGGCCAATTTTCATGCCAAGTGCAAACCATCAAGATAAAAACCAATACAGCGCACACAGGCTTCGTAAACGGTTCGTTGACGCCAGATGTAACGACCGGATTCTCAGACCAGATGGGATCAGCTCCTGAGAGCCCCTCCAACCCAGCCGGAACGTAACCACCTCCCTCCTCAGGACCCATCTATCCAGGCACCTGGGTACCTACCTGAGGATGGGGAACTCGCAATATACAAGCTCATATCATCAGAAACACCACTAAATCTATAGGGATTACTAGGAATACTCACTGATTACTAAGGACATTCATGCCCTACACCACACTCATACCTCATAGTCTTGCGACCACATGGGTCCAGACTAATCTACCCTGGGGCAGTTCTGATTATGTACCATTACACACTGATCACCCTCAGTGCTCACTCGACACGCAATCTGGCATGCCATACACACTGCTCACCCTCAGTGCTCACTCGACACGCAATCCGGCGTGCCATAAACACTGGGCTGCAGCCCCAGTGCTCTCTCTCTCTTTATCCGGTCCACAATCCGGCGGACCTAAACACTGGTCTCCCTCCCAGTGCTCGCTCACTTACAACCCGATCCGCAATCCGGCGAATCTACACACCAGTCTCCTACCTGGTGTTCTCATTAACGCCACTTACCAATGACGACCACTTTCCTATGAATACCTTCAGCTCTCTCTCTATGTTGGGAAGTCTCTCTCACTATTCACTAAGGGTTCGCTACTACAATAATATTATGGGATGGCCGAATCATTTAGTGTCAATAATTCCCTAGCTCAAGGGCTCCTCTCTCTCCCTAATTATTCAGTGGCTACTTACCGGATCAGGGACAGCATCTGTTCTGGCTGTAACACCTGACTAGAAGGAAAGGTTACCTGTGCTTTAAGAACAATAGACACACACTATATGCAAGAGTAAAAACGCTCTCTATCATAAGAACAACACATGCACACTAGTTCACTAAGAACTGGGGTATCTTTATTACAATAACAATAGAATACACATACACAGATCTGCGGGGTCTCTATAACTAACAGGAACTTTAACACACCGCTGAAAGGAAAGGATTAGACATACAATATAACAGGGACAATGTTATCTGCGGGGTCTCTGTGACTAACAGGAACTTTTAACACACCGCTGAAAGAAAAGGGATTAGACATACAATAGCCTAGGGAATAAAGACAAGATTAAGGTGTAAGTGTAAAGTAAGCTAATTTAGACTACCTTACCTATTAGAGGGAATATCTCTCTCTCTGGTAGGATCAGGGCTCTCTGTCTCTCCCTCCGTCACCACAGCTCCACGCCTCTGGCTCAACTGCTTCAGCTGACAGCCTCAACTCCTCCATCTGCTTTAATGCTCTCTTCAGCTTCAGCAATCATCTGCCTTCTTTCTCCATTCCAGAAAACCAATAGAACTGCACTGCACTCTGCAGCTCCAGCAGACATCCTACTCTCCACTCTTCAAGAACCAAACTGACCACTCCTCCTCTCCTGCAATTCGCTAATATGGATTCCTCTCCTCTAGTGGAAAGCTCCAGCCAGCAGCCTCCTCCCACCAGGTCCATGCACCGGGCTCCTTGCTCTAGACGCTCCCACAGTGATCAGCTGCTTGTTTCGTCTAGAGACCTGAGCCCAGGGACACTTCTTGATTAGATTCAGCTCTGGCCGGTTCTCTCCGGTTCGCTTAGGGCGAACAACAGCTCAAAACCAAAATATTACCTTTCCCCTTCAAGCATCTCAGCTCTGCAGGGATAGAAAGCAAAATAGAATCTCTCTAGTTCTGGGCCTTGTAGGCCTGAGAAGGATGAAATAACCCTTAGCTCTGTCAGAGTACCTACAGAAACCATACCAATGTGTAATATAAAGTCAGGACCACAGGATCCACCCTCTACTATAGGCAGGATAATGAAAGGACACATAATTGTGTGAAAGCCAATAGGCAATAGATGGATTAGAGTCAAGAATAAGGGATCTATCATCATATAAAGCAGCTATCCTCTTCTAGGTCTGGAAAAAGGGCTTAAAAGGGCCAACACAAGGTAAGAATACAGATCCTAGATGTGAGCAAGCTTAAAGTCTTTATCACTCCGAAATAGAACCAAAAAACCGGTCAAGACACCTCCTCAACTCGAATGTCCCTTTCGAAGTATTCCGCCTGTTCTGGAGTGAGAGAGGGAAGGTCAACCGAGGCCAAATAATCCGCTTCTGCCTGTGCCGACGGGGGTTCGCCCGTATAGAGATCAGCATAGAATCGGCGAAAGCCCTCCGCTATCTGGCTATCCTCCGTAGCCATCACCCCATTAGATATCGATAGCTCTTTCACCTAGTGCCTTTGATGCGCCTCCCGGAGCTTGTGCGCCAGAAGCTTGCCACATTTGTCTCCACTCGTGTAATATGCGTGCTTCAAGCAATGCAGCATATTCCACCCTATCCATATCTAAAGCTGACAGGAGTTTCCTCGCTGTTTTAAGTTGCTTCCAGATTCTGAGAGCTCCCGTCCTCTGGTGAACCTGTTCCAGCTCTCGCACTTTACTGGTGAGTTCATCCCGCTTTTGCTGTTGTTCCCTACTCTCTGCGGAGGAGATGGCAATGAATTCCCCTCAAAGCACTGCTTTCAGTGCCGCCCACTGTGTCGCCTTGGTGGTATCAGCATTATCATTGTGCGTTTGGTAATCACGTATCGAGTCAAGGATGTGCTTCACCACTGTCTTTTTATGCAAAAGAGTATCCCTGAGGCGCCAGACCCCACGCTTGGGCGACATCGGTGGCAACTGAAACGTTCCCGTGACAGGGGCGTGGCCCGACAGAGAGAGAACCCCTATCTCGGAAGCTGTGGCCAAGTCACAGACCGGCCCCGTGACTAACAGATGGTCCAGCCATGCATAGGTCTTATGTGCGTGTGAGTAATAGGAATAGTCTCGGGCGGTGGGGTGGAGACGGCACCAGAGATCATCTAATTACTCCAACTGGCGTCTGCCCACCTGCAAAATTTCCCCTGTCTGCGGATATCTCTGTGTAGACCTATCCAAGGAAGAATGGAAGACCATGTTCAGGTCCCCCCCTATAATTATGTGCCTGTCTGGGGTGGCGGTGATATCCACCATGGCCGAGTGAAGAAATCTTTCTTGGTGTTCGTTGGGGCTATACACCGCCCGGACGGTGAATACAGACCCCCGGACTTAACCCTATAAGCGAGGAGTCTACCTTTCTGTTCAGCAAATTTATGTAGGACCTCCCCTTTAAATGTTCTGGACACTAGGATTGCTACCCCGGCTGTCTTGGTAGTGTTGGAGGAGAAAAATTGTGTGGAGAATTTGTGAGAGCGCATCCTCTGACAGTCTCGGGCCAGGAGGTGAGTCTCCTGCAGGAGACAAATGTCTGCGAGTGTGTTTTCCAGTAGGGATAGCACTGCCCTCCTCTTGACAGGGTTATTTATCCCTTTCACATTAAGGGTGACTACTTTAAGGGCTGTCATCTGTATGGGTGAAACCAAAGTTCAAGCAGTGAGATACAGCCCAGGAGGGGCGGCTCTGGTGCAGATAGCGAGTAGGAGCACCGGAAGGCTAGAGCGAATGAATCAAAAGCACTGGATGGTCCCTGTTCCTCCCCCCCAACTCCCCGCGAACTTCCCCCAAACTACCTACCCCCCCCCCCTCCCCGTCTCCCTCTACACCCCAAATAACCCCTCATGCAAACAACCAAGCACCCTCCTCCCCCTCCCTTCTTCAGAACCCTGAAACCCCAACAAATTTCAGTCCCAATCATGTCCAGCGGACAAGTCTGTGGTGAGTTACCAAAGTGGACGTCCGGCCACTTACTCCTCCGTCCTCCTCCCCATGGCCCCCCTCTTCCCAGGACCCGAACCTGCTACATCAGTAAGGCTGTGGTGTTCTCCCCCGGAGCGTAGTTATGCTGTCAGCGCTACATCACCATTGGAAGCAGTGTCTCTGGCCGCCTCGGAAACTGCATTCGCCATGCCAGTTCTGATGGTAGGCGAGTCCGGTCTTCTGGAGTTGGTGGACACCCGTCTCCGCGATACCCTCTGCCAGCTGTCTCTGGGGCCGCGTCTCTGGCTCGGTGTAGTTGTTTCTTCCCCCTCCACCGTGATCCCCAGAACCTCACACGTTTCCTGCAGTGATCTCAGTTGGTGCATCGTGCCATTCCATCTGAAGATGAGGCGGAAGGGGTGTCCCCAGGCATAGGATGTTTCATGCTCTCTCAGAAAGTCAGTGGCAATCTTAAATGATTTCCGCCTCTGGAGGGTGATGGCGGACAAGTCCTGATACAGGGCCACAGAGTGGCCACGAAAAGTGAATGAGGGTTGCTTCCGTGCCTCAGCCATGATGCGTTCCTTCAGTGGAAAGTCCAGGAGTAACGCTAGGATGTCCGGAGGTGGCGCTGATGCTCGTCGTGGCGGTCCTACCCTGTGTGCTCTATCGATCTGGACTGGGAACTCCCAGGATAGCCCTAAACAGGTCTCGCAAGTAACCAGCCACATCCGAGCCCTCTTCTGTAGACGGGATTCCCCGGACTCGGATGTTGTTTCGTCGTGACCTGTTTTCAAGGTCCCCATTGTGCGTTTGCAGGTCCAGATGCTGGTCTCTGAGGCGCAACACCTCCTGTTGCAACTGCACGATGTCCTCGTCGAGACGGTGGTTCGTGCTCTCTATTGTGGCCACTCGCTCCCCCAATTCATCCACCTCTCTACTTACCTCCCGAACTTCTCCCGCCACTTCCTGTTTTAGTGTCTGAAAATCATCTCTGAGGGTGCTAAACAGCGATTCAAGGAACAATCTAGTGACAGACGGTTCCCCTCCACTCGCACCTTGTGATCCTCCGGCTGAGCTTGGAGACGGTTGCCCCCTGTCTCCTCTCAGCTGGGGCCTGTTAAGCATTTCGGGGAGAGTGCGATCTCCCCGTTTGGTGCCTTTGCCGGACGCCATCTTGGAACGAGTGTAGGCCAGTTCTCCCTATCTCCTCGGCTCGACGCTCCCTGCCCCGTGGTTGCTTTCCTGGGCTAAGTAGGGGACTGTCGGTCGTCACCAGCGGCAGTTTCGAGTACATCCGGGAAAAGCGCTACTAGCACCGCCGTACTAGGCTTCAGCCGAAGCTGACGGCGGGCGCCATTACATCGCTCACCCTTCCGTTAGGCCCCCGCTGTTCTCCGGGTGTCGCGTGCTCTGCTGGGCAGTCCGTTGCGTGGAGAGGTCAGGTCGCTCCGATGAGACCCCACTCGGACACTGGTTTGTGGGCCGCAACTGCGATCCGCTATATCGCCTCCGTGCCTGTCGTCTCCGCCAGACCTCGATCGCTCCGGGCGGGGTAAGCGCTGTGGGGCCCACCGGATCGTCCCGGAACCCCTCAGTTGTGTTTGCTGACGGAGGCCTCTCAGGCCGCCCCTGCGGCCGTCCACTCCAGCCCAGCCGTGCCTTGTGTTGCGAAATCAGCAGCCGGTGGTCGGTCAGTGTGCGTCAATGCAAGCTCCGGGACCTCCAAGTCAACCGGGTTCTTTGTTGCGCCTTATGTTCGCCTACCAAGCCGGAGGGGGCTCCAGGGGGGACCGGGCATGCAAGACTCGACGTGGAGCCCCGGGTCCGCGCCCTTTACACTCCAGTTCTCTCCCAGCGGGCGCTCAATTGAGCAGGCCGAAGCCGCGACCCCGAGCGCCGCCCACAGCTGCTCCGGCGGATAGTATTCAGGGCCGTCCGGGCGCTGTGGAGCAATACCTCCTCCGGCGGTGCACGCTGATCGGTGGTGGGCGCGGCGTGTGGTCGTTCCGTCGCCTCCCGACGTGCTTCGGGGGCCGGCCTCTTTCTCCTCCGACTCCCGGTCCGGACCTCCAACGCCGTCGACGGGCTGTCCTGAGGCCAATTTACAACTAGTTCCAGACCAGGGTCTTCACGTCTGGTTACGCCACCGCTCCCTGAGCTCTGGCGGGGGGAGAAAAAGCTATATTTTAGGGCTCGGGCCTAGTCGGATCGGGGAGCTGCGAGAAGAAGCGTCCTCTCACTCCGCGATCTTGGCCACGCCCCCCTAGCTGAAGCTTTAAACAGACCATCACAGCCCTAACACAGGCCAAGGTCTCCTTCTCAATAACTGAGAATTTTTCTATCAGCAAGAGATAATGCTCTAGATGCGTAGGCAATACTGGACTCTTTTCCGCTCTCATTAATTTGAGACAAAATCCCCCCTAAGCCTTTGTTGCTTGCATCTACGGTAACAACACATTTACTATCCACATCAAAAGGTTCGGTATTCACAAAATGCATTTAGTAATAGTAAAGTTAGGAGTCTTAACTTTACTACTACTAAATGCCTTCTGTGAATACCAAAGGTAGTAAAGTTAGGACTGTATCTCAGTTTAGTAGTAGTAAAGTTAGGAGTCCTAACTTTAGTACTGCCAAATGTCTTCTTTGAATACCAGAAGTAGTAAGTTTTGGATTTTATCTCAGATTAGTTCTGTGAATCGGCCCAAAAGTGTCTAGGTAACATGGAGCAATCCTAGAATACCGCAACTGGCATACATAGGTTCAAGTTCGAGTTGAGTGATATAAACGACAAAGATTAATTTAAAAAAAATAAAATCATGATTTCTTCTCCTACCTGGGTGGATATCTACATGTTCTCAGATTATCTGTTTGTCATCATCAGTGTTATGAAGGCAAATTGGTATGTTTTGTGAAAACCAAAATGTAGTATATCTTCAATAAAATATTTTAGCCATTGTAGAGGTAGGAAATGTGTAAAAGCCGAGGAGCCTGCTAGCACTGCATGCCTGTGGATTAAAGTGATCTAAATTATGTGTCCTTTCTTATGACCTTTTATCTGAAAATTCCAATCTTTGTGGGAAATTGTATTTTTTTTCATCTAGAAATGACATGAGAATTTCGCAAAATGTTGTTTTTATGGGAAGATATGCATTGCGGGTATCTCACATGATTTATTTTTTAGCAAATGGTAATGACGTGTAAAAAATATATAATTTTTACATGAGGTGCTCACTCCCTTAAAATTTATATGTACTCACGTGTTACAAAGATTTTGAGATAAGTCATGAATTTTGTAAATGTTATCGATGTACGGTAGTTAAATTTCACCAGGGCTAGTGCTTGTCCTCCTGGAACAACTGGAAACAATAATACAAAACACATTGAACAAGAATGGAGGAACTAAAAAAAATACAAGGCAATTGAACAGATAAAAAAGGAATTTTACCATCACATTAAAAGTGTGTTACAGTAGTCAAACAAGGATGCTATGGGCCCTGGTGCAGGCAAGACAAATGACCCCTATGACTGCTGTTAAGGTAGTAAAATGTAAATGTAGTAGTATTTGTATAGCGCCCGAATCAACCCCCGATGGGGTATCTCAAGCGCTTGTACGCTGTGGAACCCTTCCTGGCTTTTCCCTGTGAAGTGCCCACTCCTGGGCACCCCCAAGGTGAAGCCAGGCATCCTAGCGTTGTTGGGGCCGTTGTGGAGATTAAGCAAGCTATTGTCGAGAGCGGGACCCATGATTAGAATAGGCACCGAGGCGAGAATTATCAGGTCCGCGGAAATTGAGTCCAAGACCCGCTGAGGCGGGGAATTGAACTCTGGTCCTGGGCTAGACTTCTGCATCAGGGTCTGCCGCTCTAACCATTGAGCTACACTTCTCCACTATATAAAATACATCAATATCAAGGTTCAATTGGTCCCGGTGCCACTGCACCGGCTCCAACACTGATAAATCCGTCTGTGTGCCAGGCAGAAATAGCAAAACAACTGGGTTGGACATTCAGATGCAACTAACTTGACACAAAAGAAGGAGAACACCTTTACTATTCAATTACACCAAGATCCTGAAAAAGTATCTGAAAGTATGTCAGATTAGATCTATAGTCTTACCCTGAAAACAATCAAGCTAAAAACGTAGGGCCTAACTTACAAGGCCATTGCGCCACTGATGCGTCACTTTTAATAATGTAAATGTAAATTACAAGGCCTCATAAAATCACCCTGCGTTACTTTTCATTGCCTTGTAAATATGGGCCCTTTTATTACTCTGCGCGAAAGGGGCGTTCCATAGGTGTTGCGTTGGGTGTCCCTACACAACATCCATGAAACCTGACAGATTGCCAGCTTTACAACGTTTTGTAAAGCTTGGAATGCATCAGAATCCTATGCCTCACCTGATTACTGCATTGTTTCTATGCCTACATATGTACACTGTTTTAGCATTATGGTAGAACTGTATCTACTATGCTTTTGGTGCTTGTAATCACTTTCATCTGCTTCTGTCTACTGATTATTGCAGCACATGTATTTTGTAACAAAATAACTTTGGTTCAATAAATACTCTGAAAACGTCCCACTGTGTATTCTGTACATTTCTCTGAGCACAAGAAAGCATAAGTGACTGAGCAAAAGGTTCTGATCTGTATACACGATCCCTGAGGGGTCAGGGTTGTCATGCTCAGTGGTTGCCAGAAACTATTATCTCTCTGGTAAGGTTAGGGAGGTTTACGGTGGCACTGTGAGCCAGCCAACGTATTCTGCGGGGTGCCCGGAATCAGTCTCGGCACCTCACCCAAAGTTTATGTTGTCCAAACAAATGTGAAGGTCCTACGGATTTGTAGGAACTTTATGACATGTGCACTTCCACAAAGTTTTGGTTTGCAGTTCAGTCATAGTCCTTGCTAAATATTGCCTTCCATGCAATGTCAGTGATCAAAGTCCACCCAGAGATAGTTCTAATCGGGTTTATCAAAATCAGAGACTGTTCTGTTAATTTCAAATCCAAAAGTTAATTTTAATCAATCCAAATATTCCATAATATAAAAAGAATTAGCAACACCTCATGATATGCTGGCCGACGCGTTACGGCCCAATTAATTTGTGCCTCCTCAGAAAAAACACAAGAACTTGAAGAATTCAAGGTACTGCTCCTTAATACTTTTAATTATCCTACCAGGAAGGCACTGGGGGCCATTCTCATTAATCGAACAGATCCTATGTCATAGAAATTGACGTAGTGAGCTTGCACATAGCTCCAAGTCGCGTCTTGACCTACTTTGAGAGAGCGGAAAACAGCACCATATTTTAGTAGGCAAGGCACTGTTCTGCTCTCTCTCCGTTTCAATCAGCACAACACTGCAGCTTTGATTGCTGTATTGCATGGTAGTAAATCAGCATGACACTGCTCACTCTCACCTCACATGAGATCCATAGTCGGCCAATAGTCCCCTTGTTTCGGGGATGGTTATAGCAAGATGGTCCTCACACAAACCTGCACAAGATTGCTTGGCAACTGGGAGAAAAAAGGCTGGTCTTCTAGCACCCAACATCTTCCAAAGATAAATCCGGTGCTACCTGTGGTAGTGTTGCTCATCCGATCTTTAGACAAAATATGAAACAGAGCCATCTTTCAACTTAGACGTACTGTCCTCAAAAGAATGATTTCAAATGTTTCACTGCCAAGTGAAAGCCAACATTTCTTTTTTGATGAGTGGGTTGTTCTTTTCTTCTTCTGACAGTGTCCTGGAAGCAAACCTAATGGGTACAAGCAACCCTCCCAGGACATGTTCACTTCTATCAATGGTTACAGTGCAAGAGACCTCATAATCCAAGGACTAAGAGCAGGAACTTTTGTGTTGTTGTGTTGATATCTTCACTTGCTCAAAACACTCTTGCCTCCCAAGCACACGTCCTGTCCCACTTACCTCAATAGTTCAGTCAGAGTGAACACATTTACAGTACCATTTACAAAATAAAAGAGCCACAAGACGGTGTGGGAACTGTGCAGACCTTGGCATTTATGCTAAAACCCATAATTCGAGACGATTTTTACCATTAGCATTTCTTCAGAGCAGATCACAAATTGAAGTTTCTCTTTTTGTTTTTTACCCAAGTACTTCAACTATAGTAACTGCCACAAATGTCTAAAGTTGAGTAATATTCTCTGGCTCCTTTCAACTGAGCAAAAGGCTTATTCTGGACTATAGAGTGAGATAAATACAAGATGCTAACATGGCTTTGTTCGGGTGGGGTGGGGTGCTAAAACAGATGGATAATAGGAAACGTAGGGATGTCACTTCTTGTTGAGATGGGTAATTTTATCATTTTGTAACCAATTTGGTTCTAGCACTCCTTTGAGGGGAGGGGAATATGTATTTTTCTTATATAGCATAGGCACATACAACCATGTCTTACTCTTACCTGACAGTAGATGGCAGCGCAGAATCTTAATACCCGGGAAATACTGCCAGCAAACAGGTGCAAAACCATCTACAAATGTTAATCCTCGTTTTTTTTTTTACACTGATGTGCTAATACCACACAACATGACACCCATTACCTGGTGCAAATATTATTTCCACTGGACAGTTTTTTCTCCTGTTAATCACACCGGGGACTCACGAGTGCACACAGACCTGTGGAATCAGGAAATAGATGGTGTTTATGTTTATTTGTTTGTGAACCACAAATCTTAAAATGCAGTGGTGCAATGTGCTCACAGCAGCTAGGTCAATGTGTGTACAAATCATGTAATTTAGTTTAACTCCTAAAAGAAAAGACCATTTCACAGCAAATCCCATGGACATTTTGAGACAACTATAAAAAATCATGGGGCAAATTTACAAAGAATTCATGCAACATAGTGCAGCAAACAAAGATGCTGAGCTGCATTGCATAAAAGGGAGAGAGCACAGCAGTGGAATATCTATTAAGATATGGGGTTGTTTTGTGATCCCGCTGCACAGGCGCACTTTGGTTGCCTTCCACCAATGCACACACTCTTGCACGAATGCATAGAAAGCGATATTATGGGTTTCCTGCCAAAACCTTCTTTAAAAGAAGAAGTTGAGCACGAGGATTTAATTTCTCATCATCTATATGAACAGGACTTGACATCACTGCATTTCCCATCATCCACCTGCAGAGGAATCAACATCACTGGTTGCTTGTGTAACATACTGTATTCGGTTGACTGTAGTTTTAGAGCTTCTGTTGTCTGGGAGGTTGAAGACACCCAAGAGGGTGGTGTTGGGGTGTCAGATGGACAAGGTGATGAGGAGATCTGAGAATTCATCAATGAAATCTTTGTTCTGCTCAGGAATCCTAGAGATGAGATGGAAACTGGTGGCCTGAGTTGCTGAGAGTGGAAAGTGGCATTTCAGTAGCCTAATGGATCTGACTGTTACCTTGCAGGCTCAAAAATCAATGATGAGGGGAAATGAATTATATTTCATTCTGCTTCCTTAGGCTAGAGCAATAAATCAATGGGGGAGAATGAACCACTTGTCCTGTGTTTCCAGGGTCTATGATAACGTGGAGCGGGCCATCTTTGTAAAAAACCCTCATATGCGAACACAGGCGTAAGGCGGTATATCTTGGTTCTCCACCATTCAGTGTCGCAAAATATATTAAAATTCCTTATACCAGGACCCTCGTATTTTATTCTACAAATCACAGATATAGGAAGTTAAAAACAGAAATGTGCGTCTGCAGGCCTAGTTACTAGCCTTACGCACTGGACAGTATGATCAACATTTTAAGAGCCAATTGTGGCTCCTAGTTATGTAAAAGTGAGCTACTAACCACTTTTGAGGTTTGTACGGAGATTAAATTATATCTCTACCTGGAACTTGTGCTGGCTCTGGTTCTTTGGTTCCCAAAGAACCAGAGCCAGCACACCTTCCAGTAGCAGCAGCACCGCAACAGGTCTGCCCAGCTCGCACCGTTCCGAGATGAAGCCGAAAGTCTCAATGATTTAAGGTACAGATATAATTTATCTCCGTACAAACCTCAAAAGTGGTTAGTAGCCCACTTTTACATAACTAGGAGCCACAATTGGCTCTAAAATATTGGTCCTGACGAAAGCCTCTAGAGATACCAGAAGGCTGAAACATGTTGATCATAATGTCCAATGCGTAAGGCTAGTAACTAGGCCTGCAGACGCACGTTTCTGTTTTTAACTTCCTATATCTGTGATTTGTAGAATAAAACACGAGAGTAAGAAAGGAATTTTAATATATTTTTTCACCCACCCGAGCACAAACCCACCCTCTTTTTATTCTTATTTCTGGCCACTACTGTTACACCAGTTGGTCTTCCTCCATGTGGAGGTCAGCATAACATACTAAGGAAAAGACCCAATGATAATGCTGTTGTGACACTGAATGGCGGAGAACCAAGATATGCCGCCTTACGCCTGTGTTACCATATGAGGGTTTTTTACAAAGATGGCCTGCTCCACGTTATCATAGCCCCTGGAAACACAGGACAAGTGGTTCATTCGCCCCCATTGCCTCTTTGCTGTTACCTTGCAGGACCAGGAAAAGTTAAGGCTGAGAGTGAGGCCACCTACCTTTTAATTGGCTTGGTCAGTACCCCACAGTACACCACACCTTCAGTCCTGGCAATTGCTGAAATTTGATCTAACGAGCACTGTGGTTGTGCTTTCCAGTGCTGCTTCCACAGACCTATACAATGTTTGCCAGTAAGAGAGCTGGCTGTATAGGCGGCACTTCTTTTAAGGAAGATATGTGAGGTTAAAAATATCTGCACTGCTTTGCATCACATGTGTATCACTTGGTTCTACTGTACTATTATATTATCTTTGTATTGTACTTTCTTTAAACAAATAAAAATTTCTTAAACTGAAAAAAAAAATATCTGCACTGATCATCTAATGCCAAGCCTTAATGCATTTGTGTTTGCTCTGAGGAAACTACTATTTGCTTGGCATTTCTAAATCCCTAAAACTAACATTCAGTTGTTCTACACAGGGCAATAAATAAATGTGATGTATGTAGAAGAAACGTAGTCGCTACGATTTCAGCTTCTGGCCCAACGGACCAAGGGAGAGCACACATTCATGTGCCAATGCTGAAAAAAAACCCTACACTTCCACTCGCAGGTTTACTACCGTTTGTGGGTTCAGAATTATTCTTTTTAGGAATTTCTTATTATGTGTATTCTTCTCCATAACCGTGTTGGTACTCAGAGAACAGTCCTGCATGTGCAAATGTATTTGCATGACTGCCACGTATCTTTCTTTCCACCCTAGATGCAGTTTTGTTTCCTCCTTGGAGAAAAGTGTTCCCTGCCAATTTTTCAGGGGCGGCTCCTCCATAATGGCGGAGGAGCGTCGCCCCATACGTCAGAGCCAGTCAAAGAAAAAAAAAATTATAATGAAACAATATAATTTTATTTTCTTTCACTGGATTTGACATGCTTGGAGGGAGGGGCAGGGCCGAGCCATGAAAGGCAGGTGGTGGCACTTAGAAATGCGGATGTATGTTTGGCTGGCCGTCCTTGGCCAGCCAAACATACATGCACACTTCTATTTCTCCAACATAAAAAAAAGCTGAGGTTCACACCTTATTGAAAAAGCCTTCGCAGGACCAATTACATGTAGTTACTTATAGACCTATAACCTGGGCCACTGGAATTATGCGTCAGGGTAGGATCAAAATATCTGACATATTTACTGAATTAGGTGGCATGAAAGGCAAATTATGCGGCCCAATGGGAGTTAGTATAACCTCATTATTTTTGCATTTTTCTACATTTTAACACTATTTGGACTGTGGCTCACCTCATTAGTACCACTTTGACACATAAATAGCAACAGAAAAATGACCAGTCAACTTTTGCGAAGTGTCTTCCTCTACGCAGCAACACGTGCTGCTGCATTTTAGTAACTTTTGATTTGTTTGAGCCAGAAACAAAAAAATTGCTAAAATCTGCAGACAATGCAGCAGCAGATGGTGTATGTGGTAATTCCATAACTATGCAGAAAACGCTAGGGCCACAATATTTCATAATTTCGGGGGACCTGTCTATAATCAAAACAAGCACAAGGAGATGATGGACGGAGCGCTGAAACTTTTCAGACACTCACAGATCTGGGTTGAATCCATCATCGTTCTTTAGCTCACTTCGCCACCCCAGTTCAGACCCAGCTATATGCAAATCAGTCATGACCCTGTTCCTCAAGGGAACAGTCCAGCCGAACTGCCAAGCCAGGTCTTCCCTGGACTGGAAACACGCATCATCGGACCGGTTTCGGGGTAACACCCCTCATCGGCCAGGCTATCCTGAATCCAGTGGCAAAGTGAGCAGGGGACCTACATCTGGGCATACCCTGCTAACTTAGAGCAAACACAAGGAGATGATGGATGGAGCATTGAAACTTTTCAGACACTCACCCCCAGTCACAGATCTGGGTTGAATTCATCATCGTTCTTTAGCTCACTTCGCCACCCCAGTTCAGACCCAGCCATATGCAAATCAGTCATGACCCTGTTCCTCATGGGAACAGTCCAGCCTGAACTGCCAAGCCAGGTCTTCCCTGGACTGGAAACATGCATCGAGGGACCGGTTTCAGGGTAACACCCCTCATCAGCCAGGCTAGCTCGAATCCAGTGGCAAAGTGAGCAGGGGACCTACATCTGGGCATACCCTGCCAACTTAGGGCAAACACAAGGAGATGATGGATGGAGCATTAATACTTTTCAGACACTCACCCCCAGAGAGAGTTACGGCAGGGCCGGTGAGTGAGGGTGTACCATGGGAATTGGAGGGAGGAACCTGGGAGGGGGGGGGTAGGTAAGGGAGGGGTGCGGGAAGGGTGAAATTGCACGCCGAGTACTGGATTGAGCACTCTATCGTTCCGGGTGGGTTGCCTACCATGTAACCCATAGCTTGTCCGTGACCCACAGTACCTGACACAGACTACCGCCTAAAAGGCTTTATTTGTATTATTAACAGGAGGTATTACCTTTCACCTCCGGTTATTGTATTTTGGTGTTTTTCCCTCACACTTTTTACTCCCCTGTGCACGCTAAACCTTACTTCCCAACCCACTTATCCTAAAAAGCCTCATTTTGGTTAAAAGTACTGGAACACTTCAAGGTGTGGTGACGACTTAACCCTTTAGTCACTCAGGAAACTTGTGTTCTGACGGCCCTTCTTTTTCCTCTTTTATGAGCCTCCGGGGAAACCCCTCGGACTCCGAAGACGAGGAGCAGGAAATATCGCCCTCCACACCCCCATTTAAAGAGGAAGAGACACCTGAAGAAGAGTATTGTGACGCACGAACATTTGTTTCCCCTGAAATTAGACCTATAACCTCAACCTGTTCGCACCTATATACAGCCTCCTCGCTTGTATATCAAACCCGCGCTCCCACAGAATGATACGTGAATTTTTATATAGTAGTGCTACACTCAGAAAGGACTGTGCCCTCAACGCTTTTACTAATAAAGACTTGGACATAATGGTTCGATTCACAAAGGTATGCAAGAGTATATAAAAGAGTTTCCTGTACTACTTCCTGCACTTGTAAATTCTCTCATGAATCTTCGCCCTTATGACCGAGGTTGAAAGTAGTAGATTATCACTGATGGCGAGGTACAATTTACAGGATAGTTTAACCTGAAGCACCTGTTGCCCTACATAGTGCTTGCCAGCACCCCGCTGCTCGGTATGATTTTCATCGTCTGGTGCGACTACAAGTCCCAGTGAGCCTGTGATCAGAGCCCGCAGGGAGGAGGTGGGCTACACCTGTTGCGCTAGATAGTGCTTGCCTACAGCTGACTGCAAAGGACGCACCCGGGAGAAGACTGGACCAAGAGTGTGCCCGTCTGCGCCCGTCAGAGCCCCTAGGAGGCCGGACACCACTCTTTCATCTTCAAGTCTGTTGAAGAATGGGTAGGCAGAAATCCTCCTGTATTAATGGACCTGAAGAACAAAGGGTACCATGTAAGTGCCATTCCATTATCTCATGTCTCACTTCGGCAGTTAGGGCTTTAAACAAAGAGATACAGAGTGTTAAGGAAAAACTGGGCTTAAGCCAGGATACCCTTACACCGAGTCCACTGCCCCAGGCTAGGGGGCAAGGGCCAGAGACAAGGCTGAGGCAGCTCATGGGCCCAATCAGGAAGGTTTACCGTGAGATGCGGCTGAAGCGAGGGGACTACAATAATTGAGATAGATCTGGACCCTGGTACTTCCTCGTTTGAACATTTTCCGCCCGCTAAGAGAAAACAAAGAGTTAGGGGCAAGATCCAGAACCGGTATGGCAAGTTATGCCCCCAAAAAGGATAACGTCACTATTTTTCCTGCTGAGGACCCTCTTATTAACATTGCATCCAGAGACATAATCACTTTAGTGAGTGTCATAAAGTCAGCGCTGGAACCCTTGTTTAGAAACCTGCTGAACAGAGAGGCATATTATGAAGGGGGTTTATCTCCGCTTTTTTGGCTTTAAAAGCCAAGAAAGCGGAGATAAAATTATCTCCCTATTACCTAGCTGTCGCTAACACCAGTTAGCGACAGCTAGTAGGAGATAGCGACCTTCTTGGGCCCCACTTTGCATGTCAGTGATATTTATCACTAATGACATGCAAAGTGGGCGTGCCAAGATGTTAGCGACTGGAAACAGTCGCTAACATCGCTATCTCCTATTACCAACTTTTGGAGATATTTGCACTAAGCGCGAATATCTCCAAAAGCTAACACCTGCCCTGAGCAGTTCTTAGCCATGTTATCCAATGGGAGGTGGATAACATGGCTAAGAGCATTAGCTCGGTAATGCATGAATATCGCGGACTTTTCAGCGATATTCATGCATTGCAGCGATTTTTATCGCATTTGCGATAAACCTTGGTAATACCAAGGTTTATCGGCGATACAAATCGCCGCAGCTCAGCGGAAAATTTTGTCTCTAACCAAGCAATAGCGATAATTATCGCTATTGCTTGGTAATATGCCCCAGAGTTTATAAGTTAATTGAAATTATTATGGAGGCCTTTCAGGAGAAATTGTTGGTATTAGAATCCACTGTTGCCAAATTAAGTTTAGCATTGACACAAAAACTCAGAAGCCATTCTAGTCATTTGCATGCTGGCGGCCGGAGGGTTATCCCACCTTTTTGGCCCCATGACAAGGTCCGGCCGCACCCCTTACAGAAACCTTAGCCCGTTGTTAAAAGCAGAGAGTTGATGGGAGATGTTTTAGGAGCTATGCCTAGATCATTGAGTAAAAGAAATAGATCTACAAGTCAGAAAGTGTGAGAGATGGCAGTATCCTCTTCTAACCAGTCCAGGCTCACTTCTCCGACCTGTCTCACTCTTAGCCTTAAAGGTCGACAGGGGGCTTGCAGCTGCCCCCCCCCCCCCCCACATTCACGAATGGGGTGACCTCAGCCTGCCACAGGCTACATCTCCCTCCTGAATCTACTCCCTTAGTGGCGATTTCAGTGGCTGTTCCCCCTTTGCAGGAGGGATTTGTGGAAACCACCCCTCAACTCATACGCAAGGTTACACATTGGTGCAATAACCAATTGATGGATGGGGGGGTTCCTGACAACCCACATTAACAAGACTAGAAGAGTGAAGTGGTTAGGAAATAAGGAGAAATGCCTGGAGGGAGATTGTATTGTCAATTTCAATCAACCAGGCATTGTTGGTATTCTAATACAGCAGGCATCTCATTCTAGCTCCCCCCTTCTAGGATTAAAGAGTTACCGTTAGGTTTTTGTTATCCGCCGAGGGGCACCCATAATGGTAGGTTTCTCACAAAACCTTTGGGGCTGACGGAGAGTGCAGGCGGGAAGACAACGGGAAACATCTATTGAGTTGCCAGTAGATTTCTCCCAGTGAGTTCTTTAGATGGTAACGACTGAACGCATGTTGCAGAGACATGTATTTTGAGTATCTCTGATGAGGCACTACACTGCTATTACTGGCTGGAGGCCAATGGGCTGAACTCGTGTTGATGGGTCCTGGAATCACCCTAAAAATAAATGACCTTAAAGATGATCATTACGATGCAGGAAAGTTAGATTAACAATTTGCAAAAAGGTAAAGACCATGGGGCTTACTTTAGACACATGATTGTCCTGGGAGCAGCAAATCAAAAAGATAGTGAAGCCTTAAATTACTATCGCAGACTGCTAAGAAGACCCCAGCCTTTGACATCTTAAATAGTTACCAACAGGACCAAACAGGGAATGCTCCTATTCACCATATGCTATGTGTGCCCAGGTGAGGGTGGCCACAGGTCTAAAGATAAGCGAGAGAGGTCTGAGCAGAGAGTGGGGTGGGTGGCTGTATGCAACCCGTTGCTAGAAGGCGCAGTGGAGTTTGCAGGTTTTATTTACTCTCGCCAATGGCAAGAAAGGCTTGCTGCAGCATGATTGCGTCTTACTGATACCTGATTGGTTATTGTCTGAAGACTCCAGTCACGTGACTGCCTTTTGCCTGATGGATTCCAATTGGGTTGCATTGTATGTGTTTTCTCCAGTTGAAATTAGGTTGCAGAAACCAGGATGTTTTGGGGAGGAAATTAAGGACATATTATTGGGACTAAATAGCTTACTGTAGAGTTGTTATGAGCTCGCTCCCATTTTCATTTCACATTTCCACAGACTCTGAACATTTTGGTCACATCCACAACTGGGAATAGAACCGAAGTCTTGTTTGCAAGGTCTGCAAATAAACTGATGACACATAGATTTTGAGAAAAGTTGTGCACATTGTAACTGACATATGTATGCCCCCGAGGTACTCGAGGTTTGACCAGATCTGGTATTAATACTCCTGCTACAAGGTTTATGTATTTATAGACATTTACATTATAGAAAGGGACCCAAAGAGAATTGGCGGTTAGACAACCAGCACAACAAATGTTCTCAAAATTGTGTATAGGTGTTATTTAATAATATGAATTTCTATTCAAATAAAGCAGAATTCACAATTCGGTGGTTTGGCACTAATAACGTGTTAATTATTACCCAACTCACTGTTACTATTTTTATCTACCTCAGAAGGATGAAAACCTAAGTGGATGTGCCATATTCAAACCTGTGACCTACAGGTCTCCTTATTGGATGAATAATTTCATTGAACTATGTTAACTTTTTTGTTAATGATTTTAAGGTGTCTCTACTGCTCACATGAGTTGCATACTTTAACATGTGGTTGGGACTTAACTTAGAATCGGATTTAATTTCATTGAAATTGTACAAGGTGATGGAGAACCATGCTTAACTTGTTGAAAAAAAAGTGCCATTGATCCATGTATTCTCAGGAGCCCGCCCATCCCCGACCGATACTTAAGAGCAGCCGCTGGACAGAGGGGCTGCTGGCGCGCCAAAGGCAAGCCCGTCTGCACCCGTCCATGAGTTAACCACGACCAGCACCATGGACCCTGGTCCTCTGACCTGTCGCCGCTACAACTCCAGCACCCTCCACGCTCTCAACCCTGGATGCAGCAACAACTGCCACTTTTTGATGCCGAGCCACACTAAAGGCCCGATCTTCTGTCGACACTGCATGTGAACCTTCCCCCACCTCCGGATCCCAGAAGCAGCCCCCAGTCTCCCAGACATCACTGCTCACAAATCACTCAACTGTATCCTTCTCAACGTGCGCTCCCTGCACAAGCATGCCATAGAAATCTGGGAGCTCCTCAACATCCATGCGCCTAACGCCGCCTTCCTCACAGAAACCTGGACCAACGCCAGCTCTGCGCCCGACATCGCCACCTGCCCTTCCAGAGGGATACAAGATCCTGCCCCCACCTGCCCAGGAGGAGGCATCACCATCGTCCACAAAAGCACCCTCCGCATGATAACCACCAGCCTGGATGACACAATGACCCTCATGGAGCACCTCCACTTCCAGATCCAAACAAACCCAAAAATGAATCTCCGCACAACCCTCCTCTACAGGCCTTGCGGCCCCTACTCTCCCTTCACTGACCCCATCGCCAACCTCTGACTACATCCTACTCAGAGACCTAAACTTCCACCTGGACAACCACCACCACCCTCCAAGAGAACCTCGCCAACATAGGACTGAAGGAACTGGTCCCCGCCCTCACATACACAGCGGGACACACATTCGGCCCGTCTTCGCAGAAGGAAACAGTGTCTCCTACAGCCACACCATGGAACTCCTCAGAACAGACCACCATTGCATCCACTTCTCCTTCAGAAAATCCACTGCACACAAGCATGCTCACCGCCTCCCCAGCAGAAGGTGGAACAAAGTCACCAAAGATCAGCTCACCTCCGCCCTCATCAGCACTCCACCACCAACAATGCCAGACCCTAACACTGCGACATGCAACCTTGACCACTGGATCATGAACTGCAAAGGATGTAGAGAAATCCCCCAGACTGATTTGTGTATTGCTGCATTCTTGTGAGCTGGGTGGATCACACACTGGAGAGGGGAGAGCAAGGCTGCCCCTGCACTACTCAAAGGGTGCTCTTTGATTCAGTGAGTGTCACAAGGAATGGGCCTGAGCACATTTCAGGAAGGAGATGGGGCTGAAAAGAGAATCATAAAGAGTAGGGCTGGGGCCAGAGGATAACCTTTTGATACACGTCACTGTGACTGACATCCAGGTGTGAACTCTAGTCACTTTTATGGACTGTATTGTGGGGCTGTAAGCTATGGAGTGCCTCTGACTTTGACTGACTGCTTTCAAGAAGATGAGAGCAGAAGAGTCTGCACTTCAAAAGAAGCAGACCCTCAACATAAATTTCAAAGAATCCGGGGCAGATATTCAAAACTTTTGCACAGGGTTAACAAATCAGTGCAAAATGGTTTTTGTAGGATTTACTTTCCAGCTGAAAAGTCGCCTAAAAGTAATGGCAAGCGCTGCTTTGCGTTACTCTGTGCCAGAGGGGCGTAACATAGGTGGTCGTGGGTGTTTCCATGCTGCCACTAATGCTTTTTGACATAAACACCTATCGATTAACAATGGTAGACAGGGTTTTGCACCAAAAAATAACACCTATTCAAGGCAGGCATTAAAAAGATATATGCTTTTATTTCTCCTTTCTTTTCAGACTTTGCATGTGTGCTGCACTGTACAGTAAGAAAAGTAGTCTAAGGATTGTATTTTGTATTGGAAGGGTACCCTTCCAGTGGAAAACCTATGTTACACTCATGCAGACATCCTTGCACTATGATGGAAAGGTGTATGCATGGCGCACAGCTGCCTGATTGTGCACCAGCGCTAGGAAGAGGGGAGGAGATTCCCATACCTCTGTAGATATTATTATTTGAAGCTTGTAGAGCGCACGGCTACCCCCAACGGGGGTGTCCCGGCGCTACATACAACCGACACCAGAGGGATTCTGTGTGAACTAGATCATGGAGAACCAGGTCTTAAGTTTCCTCCGAAACAGAGACTCAGAAGTAATAAATCTGAGATCAGGGGGAAGACGATTCCAGAGTTTGGAAATGGCCACCGCAAAGGCCCGGCCCCCAGTTCGTGCAAGACGAAAACATGGAGCGTACATCAGACGAAGGTGGTTTGATCTCAAATCACGAACCGATTGGGTAAATTTGAGTCTATGCCTCAAGTAGGCCGGACCTTGACCATTGAGAGCTCTAAAGGCGATGACTAGGGCCTTGAATTGTATGTGGTAGCTCACCGGCAACCAATGCAGCTTAGCCAAATACGGAGTGATGGAATGGCGATACGGGATGCTACAGATTAGCCTGGCCGCGGCATTATTCACAATTTGCAGACGTTTAATCAGGAAAGCCGGGGCTCCCACATATAGGCTATTTGCATAGTCCAGATGGGACGTAATTAAGGCATGGACCACCGTCCTCCGTGCATCAAGTGGGAGAAAGAGAACAATGTTCTTAATCATACGGAGCTTGCCAAAGCAAGCTGCCGAGACTTTGTTAATTTGAGTTTTGCAAGACATAGCAGTGTCAAATTGGAAGCCCAAGTTACGGGCAGTTTGTACTGGAGCAGGGGGGTCAAGTTCTATTGGCCACCATATATTCGCTGGTAAAGGAGATTTTTGATTGAAAAATAAGACCTCCGTCTTATCAGTATTCAATTTAAGGTTATTGGTGGTCATCCAAGATGCGATGTTAACCAGGCAGCAAATTAGCCATTTCGCCATCAGAGTGATCTCTAAATGAAAACACAAGCTGAGTATCATCAGCGTAAGAGATCACTCTGATACCATAGGATTCCACCACTTCCGCTAGCGTGCCAGATATACATTGAAGAATAGAGGGCTCAATGCAGAGCCCTGCGGGACCCCACATATCAGTGGTTTCTTACTGGAAACATACGGCCTGAGAAAGACCTGCTGCAGTCTATCCTTCAAAAAGGATTTCACCCAAGCCAACGGTGTCCCCCCAATGCCACTGTCATGGAGGCGGTCCAAAAGGATGTCATGTTAGACTGTATCGAAAGCTGCGGATAGGTCGAGGAGGACCAACATGGCCTCCTCCCTCCTATCCACACACTCACGAATTCACTGCGACACTTCCAGTAGAGCAATTTCAGTACTGAAACCCGGCCTAAAGCCCTACTGGGAATCATGTAACAGGTGATGTGATTCCAGATATTCGGACAGTTGCTCCTGCGCCGCTTTCTCCATGATTTTTGCTGGTTTAGGGAGAAGAGAGATGGGCCGATAGTTACTGAAACATAGCGGGTCTGCATCTGCTTTCTTAAGAATTGGTATCAACATAGCCTGTTTCCACACAGAGGGGAACAGGCCGGAGTGCAAAGAAGCATTCCAAATTTTCAACAACTGATTAATCAGTAGTGGGGCCAGTTCGCTCAATATCTGTGTGGGGGCCGGGCCCAGAGGAGATCCTGATTTGCATTTGTGAAACAGAGAGAGAGAGCGTAATCTGTAGTTAAGGGTTTGAACGAAGTAAACAGTTCATTATAAATGATTTTATTGTTTGGTACAGACATCGTTCTCTTCTGATTAATTATAGCCGTGATGTTTACAATCTTCACATGGAAGAACTCTGATAGGCTGTCACAAAGGGATTGACTAGGCACATTAGGGCATGCCAAGGCAGAGGGGTTAGAAAATTCTTTGATAATATTAAATAGGGTCTTTGTAGAGTTTTCCGCTGTTTTAATTTTTCCTATAAAGTGGTCCTTCATAGTGCTACGTTTAAGTTTGTGAAAATTCTTAAGGGCCATTCTATAGAGGGCTTTAGCAGCCAGATCGTAAGCCCGTCACCAGACACGTTCCAATTTTTTACACTTGCTTCTTTCCTCCCGCAGTTCCATGGAAAACCAGGGTGCGGAAGGTTTCAATTTTGAAGAGGTAAGAGGAAGCATCGGAGCAATTTGATCAATTGCAGAGGAGAGACATGTATTAAATTTAGATACTTCTGCATTAAGGTCGCCAGACCGTGGTCCTAACATGTTAGAAAAAGTTTGATCTAATGCATTGCATGTAACCTTATGCCATTTTCTGCCATATTCCCTGATTTTAGATGGGATATTAGACGGCCTAGGCAAAGACAGTTCAAATGGGATCAGGTAATGATCAGACCATGTAAGAGGGAGAGAGGGAAGCACATTAAGGCCAGTACAATTAGAAAAAACAAGATCAAGGGTGTGGCCCGCTGAGTGAGTGGGTCCCCTAACCCATTGGGTAAGATTAAGACCCAGCATGGTATCCAGGAGATTGTTCGCACGCACACATGTACCCACGTCTACATGAAGATTGAAATCACCTAATACTGTAAAGTGAGGATGTTTTAGTGATAGATCCGCAATCATAGCCAACAGAGTGGCCATAGTGGAAGTGGGTGATCCTGGGGAGTTATACACAAGGATGCCAGAAAAGATGGCAGAGGTGGCATCTAGAATAGAGAAGTACATAGCTTCAATCGGTCCTACATTGATAATTTTCCTAATCGTAATTTTTGAATGGGAAAGTAGAATGACCGCGATTTCTCCACCCGTCTTTGACCCTTCACGATTCATGCCCGCTAACCGATAGCCAGGAGGGATAGCCAGGTTGATATCTGGATTCGAAAAATCTTTAATCCAAATCTCTGTGAGAAAGAGCATATCCCAGGCCTTCGAAGATAGCAACAGCCATAAGTTGCTTGAGTGGCGGGGGAGAGACCGGCAGTTAAGTAGGCCTGGTGTATACAATCTCACTTGATTAGGTAGCACAGGAAGATCAGCTTGAAGGCACACACGTTTTTTCCTTATGGTGGACAGAGTGAAAGCGCAACAATTACATTGAAAATGGGGGAGAGAATGCTCCGCAAGGTTACAACGTACCAAAGGTGTACATGACCCACTGTTCAACTTCATAAGCTGGGACCTGGACCAGGGGCGTCGCATATCAGACTGGCAACTGGCAGCATGACTGGCACTAGGCGCGGGACTGGCGCAGACGGGCGCAGACGGATGTGGTGCTCTTCTGCTCTCTTCTTGTGATGCAACACGGCAAAACAACTTTAGGTGCTTCCCTGCGTTGCCTGGCATCTTTGTAAATCTGTTTGATATTTAACAATCTAGGCAACCATAAGAGACAATCAAAGAAATTTTAATAAATGGAAGGGAATTAAGCTACAAAATGTTTGTAAAGAAAACAATTTATTAAGAGTTAAAAAGAACAATATCACATTCACAGATTTAATATATACGTTAAAAGAGTGTAGTTTAAACAAACTAGACTTAAAACAACAATCTATAAATCACATGGCATGAATCACAATGCAAATGGGAACATATATAAAGTTAAAAAACACTGGAAGTGGCAGATTGGTACTCTACGCGCGTTTCGGCGGCCAGCGCCTTCTTCTGGAGTAGCCACAAAAAGTTTCTAAAAAAATAAATAAATATAGACAGAAATAAGGATTACACACATAGGTAAATGACTTTACAACAAGAGAACAGTTTCCAGATTTTACAGTAGCTTAAAAATGGAACCTTCCTATTTAAGATAGTCACAAAATAATGACAAATCTTATCATAGTTTTCATTTCCTTGTAATACTGACCAATATGGAAAAGTAATACAAATTTACTTGAATAGACCCTGTGGTAGAAAATAGATAGGGGCAATGAACCCTCTTTAAGACCATGTAGATATTGATGGCCTTTTAACAAAACTGGCAGAAAAAGATTAGAATGATAATCTATACTTACAAAAAGTTGTTGTAATGATGTAAGGAAAATACTTTTCTTTCTTAGTTTCTTTAGAGAGCGGTTCTAGCTGTCTGGTAACAAGAGTCTAAAGAAAAATTTATTTTCTATATTAATCCTAGCTTTATGCGACATTGATATATATATATATTTTATAGCAATTATAAGACACTTACATGATATGTAGATATAGCGTGTAAAGCTCAATGGCGACGTCTAGTCAAGATAGGACATTAGTATTTTATTTCCTAGATGGACGGATTCCAAACAAGAAAATATCAGGCTGTAAAATCACAAGGGATAAAAATGATATTTAGAAAAAAGGCCAGGTTTGTTATCAGGGCCGGACTGGGAACTCAAAGCAGCCCTGGCAAATTTTGGCAGACCAGCCCCCGTTCGGCGCGATAGTGAGCGTGTGCAGCGAATGAGCCCGACTGCTACTAGGGGGGATTTGGGGGACTTCTCCCCCCAAGAAAATTTTGGAAAACGACAGACCAAAATGGTGAATTTTACAGCACATTTTTCATTACATATTCAACTGTATCAACTTTCAAAGCACAGTAAATAGTAGATGATGACCTTAAAGAGCCCCCAGGTTACCCATTTAGTCTTATGTACCCATAGACATTCTTTCGGAGAGCGCCAAAAATAGACACAAGTAGTGGATGTCGGATCCTGTGCTTGATATTAAGGGACTGAGGCATCACATGCTAGAGATGAGTGTATGTCTGTCTCGTGTCTCTCTCCTCTTCTCACTCTTACAATTGGTTCGGGCTGGCTGAGACATTGGGTCTGGTTGGAGCTACTACCCAAGATGGCATATTACACATATTACCTGTTACGTATTTTGGGGTAAGTTGAATTGAAGGGGCTTTGTTGAAGCGGATATCTTAAAGAGCCTTTGCCCCTGGAACTCCTTTCATGTTGTGTTTTTAAACTGCTTCGAATTAATTATTGTGTACCTTAGCCTGTGTCTGGCAGGCCTTCAGAGATTAACCAGCAGTGTATCCCTTTTCTTTTGCATTTGATATCTACCTTTATACGCAATTATTACATTTACACCTCCATATTAACTACAGGGATGTAATCCATCCAGCAGCCGTGTTGCGTATGGGCTGAAAGATTCCAGTTTGTGTGACCTTATGTACATAAATGAGAATGACAGCTTTCACTGTACAGAGCCAAAAAGATCAAGTTGCGTCTGACTATTAATTGATATTTATTTTATGACTTTACTATAGCACACCCCTAGCTCCAAGGGGAACTCAAGAGCTTCTAGAGAGCCTTTCTATTGTCAGGATTAACACCAACTGCTATCCATTAAACCGGGATCTGTGTCTGTGGGTTTTGCTTCAGACTAGATTACAGAAATTCAGAATGTGAGTTGTAGGTGATTGGGAATATTTTATAACAAACTACTTTATACCTTCAAAGGTGGCCGTCTTGGATGTGCTTGCGACCGTGGTTTGCCATCTTTGAACACTTTTTTTTTTACAATTTCTGTTTAAAGAATGCTACCGTGGATGCATGCACATCCACAGTGGCCATCTTTGCACTGGATTTCTACACCTGAAACAAATCCATTTAAAGATGCCGGATGTAAATGCTTCTGCGGGAGGCCATCTTAAAATGGAAAAACATTTTACCAGCCACCAATAGTGTGGTGGGCGACAAAACTAGGTGGGACGGGGCAGGTAAAGAGGAAGCATAGTGAAAAAGGAGAGGGAATGTTAAAAGAAAAAGTGCAGACACTGAGGCTAGGAAGAAGAGAGGAGAGAGAGAGAGAGACGGGGAATCAAAATAGACCCGCACGTGCACTGCAATAAAAGGTTTGATGTCAGCAGTGGAACACCACATCAACCAAACAAAACGCTGTGAGACCGAATGCTTGCCGGTAGGACACACAGAAGACCAGACAAAAACTACTGAAACTAGAGCAAAGAAGTGAGCTTCAATACTAAAACTTCCAGTCACGAGAAAGGGGCTGACCCAAACTCTACCCGGTCTCTTGAATGTGTAGGAGACAGACTCCAAAAGAGCCTGCAGCTGAGGCTTAAAATTATTGAATCCTGACAAGTATTAGTAAAGTTACTATAGACATTAAAGTCCCACAGCCTTGAAATATCGCTGATCAATCTGAGCTGACTAATAATTATTGCCACATTGCAGGACTCTCTTAGAATTCCAAACTCCAGGTAAAATATAATTCTTGCTCAACTTCAAGACCACAAGTCCTAAACACAAGCTAATCTGGCTTCTACTTCAGACAAAGAATACTACATTGATATCAGTACGGGACAACCTACTGGAAGAAGCAGACCTGAGCCCTCTTCCTGCCCCCATGTCTCCGTCACCCTCAACACTGTGACCCCAAAATTCTCATCTACTGATTGCAAACAGTAGCTTTTTTTTATCTCAGACCATTCCACCAAGTGTTTCAAATCATTCATCTCTGACTGCAGTCAACACGTGGGAGATGATATCCCCCAACTCCAGCCTACATGCATATGAAGTTCCTCGACACCCCATCTAAATTAGCATAATACATCTCACAGACCAAACTTTCTCTCACATCTTTAGCAGAGAGTTAGAGTAAGGAAACTTGGTGCTGTATGGGATGCAGACCTCTACTTCCAAAGTGGAGATTTAGGAAAATGTACCCAATTAATGGAATCTCATAAAAAAACTTGCCTTGCATCACTCCATAAAATCACCACGTGGAATAGGGCACTAGTCAACTCGTAAGTGAACAATGGCTGCACTATCCTGGCCTACTTGTATATCAAGTAATTTACTAGGGAGGTTGCAAGTGCCAGTGGCAACACCATTGGCCAGTGGAAAAGAAAACATTTGTGTAACAAAAAAAACACACTAGAAAGCCCTGTTGTCGGTTTAAAATATACTTTTCAGCACAAGCCCCAAGTTGCCAGAAACCGGTCCTAGGAAGTATGTTTCCGGTCCAGGGAAGGCATGGCTTGGCAGTTCGGGCTGGACTGTTCCCATGAGTGACAGGGTCAGACTGATTTGCATATGGCCATGTCTGAACTGGGGTGGCAGAGTGGACTAAAGAACAGTGATGGATTAAACCCAGATCTGTTGACTAGGTGTGAGTGTTAGATTGGTTCAGATGCTCCGTCCATCACCACCCCCTTTTGTACTGAAAAATATATTTTAAGCAGACTTGCTGACCCCAACCTTTGCCTTATTTACAGCCCCCAAGAGTCAAGCAGCACAGCACAGCGCCCCCAAAGGGAGCACACGAGTCACAACATGTATCCGGCCTGCTGGCTCGGAACATTTCAGCTGGCCTGGCCCTGCTCAGAGTCGGAGACTCGACTCGGACATACAGACACGAACAACAGACATTACCTGATGGCTGACCCTGACGAAAAGAAAACCCATCATTTTTACAGAATCTGACCTGAGCCGCTGAGCACAACAGGGTTTGAGCCTGAGGTCAGTGCTGCACTGCTGGGGGTGGCAGGCGGCCCGTGGCAGGAGGAACCAAAGCAGGCAGGTCTGCTCACAAATAAATTCACACTTAGGGGCCTATGCGGTGGGCTGTGCAGAAAAAGCCACCTCGTTTTAGCGCTATGTTGTTCACAGCCCAAAAACATTCCTGATGTAATGTCATGTTACAAAGGCAATGGCAAACAATAAAAACGTGCAGACACGCTCTGAAATTATCTCTCCAATAAGCTGCCTGCCCCCCTTAAATTACAATATATTAAGGACCTAATACAAACACAAATGCACGCTTCCTGTCCCACTGTGGTGGCCCTCTGGTCTTCATCTGCATGACGAATAATTATGCAGCAGTATGAAAGGAAGATGCTGAACTCCCAAACACAGATCATACTCATTTTAGTGCAAACATCACCAGAGAAACGCCTATCATTCTAAACGAGAACATTGCTTACTTTTCAAGAGAGTATATTAATAATTAAAGGTATAATTTAAGATGGCAGAATTCACAGAAATTAAGCACACGTTACTTTTTTATGAATTCCTGTACATCCAGCTGTACTGTTACTTTAGCTGTCATGGCCCATTCGTTCACAACTGAGAATGGCATGATGTGTTGTTTTCTCTTTATTTACTGGAAGATCAAATGACTTGTCACGTGGATTTATGTAATATGTGATAAGGAATTGAGCAGATGATAATGACAGCATAATACAGTTATCTGAATTTAACACACAATTATTACCCATAATGTTTGTTTCCAACGTGCTTGGATTGAATTTCAGTTAAACTCAGCTTCCATAGCCCAAGCAATGGCGGACACCAGAGATGTTGCTTTAAAGTGGCCCTTGCCAATTCAGGTTGTAAAGTGTCTGTCCTGGTAGATGACAGTTACCAGTGAAAGCCTTTGGTATGCTACATTTGTTTACTTTTCCCTTGACTTGAAATTCTCTTTTGTAATTGACTTAATAAAGAGGCCTTGCAAGTAAACCTGTCTGCATCAACTTTAGTACTTTTTAAAACCTTTTCTTAGTTTACAGCTGACTAACAGGCAAGGTCGAAGGAAATTGATGCAAAAACTGCTTGGTATGCGGTGAAATGCAGCATACTGTTCCCGTGGCCTCAGGCCTGGAACAGATCCAATATAAATGAGCATATTTCGCTGGGAAATAAAATGTTCACTTGATGAAAATGAACGTTATAGGACGGAACTATGCACACAGTTGCCCATATGTCGTGTTCACCGAGCTCAGGTTTGTATATGTAAGTTACGTAACAGTAGAGCAAAAGGAATATATCAGAGTCTGATCTGGATTCTCCTTTTGCTCTGTTACGTAACTTACATATACAAACCTGAGCTCGGTGAAAACGACAATCAGAAAATACCAGGTCGATCCCCTACCCGTTGACCCTGCGCTCCTACTGCTGTGCATCATCTGATTGCAAATGGAATTAGCAAAAATGCAAAAACACTCACCTGGCGGCAGGCAGCATTGGCAGACGGGACACTGGGAGACACTGGGACAGAGGCAGGGGCCAGGCCTGGGCCAGGGGGGGGGGGGGGGGCTAGAAATAATTAAATTATGGGGAGGCGAGAGAGGGCCTCTCGTCGACTCGTCCAGGCCTCAGTCTCTGCTGGGTTTTGGAATCAGGGGGTCAGGCGCACTTTTTATTGAGTGATCCCCCAATGCGCATGTGCCACCTCACCACCAACAGCCGTGCCCGCCCCACCCCCCTTAGGTGGGTGAACGAGTCTGCGACTGGGAGCAGGCCGCGCAGACGCAGCGGTGGAGACTTCAGCGTGCCGCGCGCGACCCCACCCACCTCCGAAAATGGCACTGGTGCTGTGCTGCTCCGCCTCCAATAAATCATTATTTATCCAGCAGTCAGCAGATAAAATTACGTTCATAAATTTTGCTTTTTTCCGAACCGAGCGAAGGAGATGCAGTCACGCAGCAGAGACAGAACAGAGCAAACAGTAAGGGACAGTGTAAAAAAAAATCGGCCCGGCCCACCCAGCAACAAAACCGGCCCCCGGCCAAAAAACCGGCCCCCACCCTTGGCAGCCTACCGGGGGATTGCCCGGTGCCCGGCATTGCCAGTCCGGGCCTGTTTGTTATCTTATTCTAGCCATATCATCATAGTTAAGTTATCTTTTTGTATTTTAAGGGTGATTTTATAAAAGAGTTCCTAGGCAGATTATCTGAAAGATTCATTGCTGGTTAGTATTGTTAGGTAATCAGTCTACAACTCATTTAAATCCAGGAGATGCAGGTATTGGAGTTTTTTTTATATATCACCCTTATCTTATTCTAAGGAAATTAAGCGAGATAGCGAATGATAGAATCCATATTATTTTAGTTAGTGTAATGATCGGTTAGATAAATTGATCTCAATTTGAGAATATGGATAAACTACCAACCTATCATTATAATTAATCTATTTGGAAATTCGTGTTATTCTAATTATGTTGTTCTAAGGAAAATTTCAGTGAGTTACCTGTATGAAAAAAAAAGGTTAATAACTGATCCCGCCGGCCGGAACCTCTTATTCATTCAAGTGAAGGATATACTTGGTAATTTAAAATAGCGAGATCCTCCTGATGTGGAGATATTTGGTAGAGCAAAACCCCTGTATAATTGGAAAAAGGTAATTTTAATTTATTTAAAAAGAGGGGAGCGCAAAGAAAGCGATTGAGGTTCTGTTAATATTCCTAAGAAAGGATATCACTCTACATACATATTATTGTATGAGAACTCTTGTTGTTTTACCTCTAATAAGGTGGTTCTTCTTCCAATTGAGATGATTAGTTAAAGGTTAAAATAACTCCCTGTCTGGAAAATAAAAGAAAAGGGAGATGTAGCTAATAGGTAAATTTAAGAGTTAGGATTGTGCTATTTACTCTAAAGGTGCACTTACCCAAAATGATTCAACAGGGCTCTCTACTTCCGGCGGCGGGACTCGAGGTTTGTGCAAGCGTGCACAAGCAGAAAGTGACTGAATGTGTCTGTGCGGGTGTTTATATAGTGTTGGGAGGGGATTCGATGTGGCTCAGGTGTGCTTTACATAGGAGTAGAAAGCGGACTGGAGCCGCTGAAGAGATAGAAGTGGAGGGCAGACTACTGCCGCTGAGAAAAGACTCCATATTGCTGTTTCATGTGTTAACAGGGTAGGAAAGGAACTGAAAAAGTATATTTCAGTGCCAGCATTTCTATCGAGTAGCGATTTAGAGATGAGATTTCTGAAATAAAAACAAAAGAAATTTTCAAAAGTAATTTGCTAATAGGAATCTATTTTCTATGAACTCAGGGGGCCCTTGTTAAATATACGCCAATCTTTGTAAATCTGTCCCTCAACTCTAAATCACATTTGGGGCCTGTTTTACTAACATATTCCACAAGGTTTACATTGCAAAACTGATGCAAACAAGTATTAAAGTAATTTACTTTCCAATGCGCAACTTGCTTCATGCTGGAAAGTAGTCTGAAAGTAACGCAAACAGTGTAGAGCACTGCCTTGCAATACTTAGCTCCAAGATGAATTCCATGAGGGCATTCCTATGCAACCGTCCATGATTTTTAAAGCAGAACCCTATCTACTAACAATAGTAGACAGGGTTGCACGCCAAATAGTAATGCTGCTTAAAAGCAGATGTTAAAACGAGAAATGTTTTCATTTCTCCTACTTTTTCAAACTGCTTGTGTACTGCACTGTACAGCATACATACATACAAAGTAGGACAAGCTTTAAAAGTTCTCTGGACATAGTATACTTTACTGAAAGGGAACCCTTCTAGTACCCTTCTAGTACAAAACCTATGCTATATTCAAGAACACACCGTTGCACTAAGGCACAAATGTGTATGTGTGGTGCTCTGCAGCAAATTCGGCACCAGCACTCTTGAGAAGGGAGGAGAGTGCCATATCTCTGTAGATATGGCACTCTCCTGCTGTCTCCCTGTCACACAACACTGGCTGTGAGTGTTTGATTGATTCAGATGCTCCGTCCATCACCACCCCCTTTTGTACCGCTTTTGGCCGCCATAAGTGTGGCAGGGTATGCTCAGACGTGAGTCCCTTGCTCACTTTGCCACTGGATTCAAGCAAGCCGGGCTGAAGACGGCTGGAATGCCAGAAACCGGTCCTCGGAAGCTTGTTTCCGGTCCAGGGAAGACTGATTTGCATATATCCATGTCTGAACTGGGGTGGCAGAGTGGGCTAAAGAACGGTGATGGATTAAACCCAGATCTTTTGACTGGGTGTGAGTGTTTGATTGATTCAGATGCTCCGTCCATCACCACCCCCTTTTGTACCGCTTTTGGCCGCCATAATTGTGGCAGGGTATGCTCAGACGTGAGTCCCTTGCTCACTTTGCCACTGGATTCAAGCAAGCCGGGCTGAAGACTGCTGGAATGCCAGAAACCGGCCCTCGGAAGCTTGTTTCCGGTCCAGGGAAGACATGGCTTGGCAGTTCGGGCTGGACTGTTCCCATGAGGCACTGGGTCAGACTGATTTGCATATAGCCATGTCTGAACTGGGGTGGCAGAGTGGGCTAAAGAACGGTGATGGATTAAACCCAGATCTTTTGACTGGGTGTGAGTGTTTGATTGGTTCAGATGCTCCGTCCATCACCACCCCCTTTTGTACCACACAACACAGCACAGCATTTTTGTATGCTGCGCTGCATTGGGTGACACTTTAGTAAATCTGGCCCTTGTTTCGTGTAAATGGGCTATAAAAAGATACGCAAAGGACCCCAAAAATTGTCCTTTGCAAAGCAGTCAAACAGACTGCTTGGCTGCAGGACTTCTGCCTGTGACCAGGAATAGGGGCCAAGGCCTTCTAGTCTCCTTGCGGGGTGAGGATCATCACCCAGGTAATCCTAGATCACCTTTCCTGGAGCCTGGAGCACCAGCTCCTGCTTGCTTGCCAAGACCAGTGAGCTCTGTAAGGAAGAGAAGAGATTTTGAGGGATCGAGATCCAGTGGGAAGCCCTGTCAAGTGGACTCCCTTTGCGAAGTGTGAGGTGAAGGCTGCTGCACTGATCGGGTTGCTGCAATGTGCAGAACAAAGTTGGCGACCCTCGTATGCCAGAGGAGGGCCACTGTGACTGGAGAAATGTGCATCAATGTGCCGATTAAACCAGAACCTATGTGCAGTGGGGAGCCAGTATGCCAGGAGGGACCACCATGAGAATACTGCCTTTGGTAAGGGCCAGAGCAATATAAGGCAGCGAGCCACAACCCCGTATGCCAGGATGGGCCGACTCCGAGGACTTAACTGGGTCGATTGGGCTGGTGCCCATGTACCATGAGAATACGGTGATCCTGAAATTCCAGAGGGAGCCACAAGGACCAGGAAGTTGTGTGACCTGGTCGGAGTCATTCCCAAGAGGTGTGAGGCCGATGTGGGAACCGGCGTACATGCCTGGGATGAAGGATTCATACCAGGATCTACGCACCACCATGCCCACCCCCAATCACGGAAGCAGTACTCTGCGACCAATGAATTCAACCCACTTAGATGGCATGAAAACAAATCTCACCAGAATCAGCTTCTGCCACTCCTGCACTCGAGGAAGGGGCGTGCTGAGGAACTTTGGTCACTCCAATCATGTATGGTGGAGTTAAGACTGATTTCAGGCCAGTCGACCCCAGAGGAACTTGCTGCTAGTTAGCACTGCAGTGCTCGAGCACTGCTGACTGTTGACTTGGACTACAAAAGCAGATGTTGCTGGAGAATAACTAGTGAATGAAGAATAACCAATACCACTAGAAGTGAGGAGGGAGTGGGACCCAGGGAACCGCCTTATGAATCACTAAAGCCCTGACCTCATGGCAACTGTGTAGCTGTCAGTGAATGTTGCATTTTTCCTTTGTGTTGGTAGTGATAGAAGTAAAATACTTCTCTTTTTACATAAAAGTGAGTATTTTGCTGTACACTGATTTATTGCTGCTGCTGCGCGCATTGTGAGTTGTGAGCCTGTGTTCACTCTCCTGTTTCCACACCTCCATCCCCCGCTGAGGGAGCCTTGGGCTGCTCGACCAGAGTCAAGTGCAGAAGAGGTTCTAGGCCCAATTTCTCAAAATCCATGGTAGGTTGGGCTTTGGGACATCAGGAGTAAAATGCCTCAATCCCCTCAGTTTTGCCCAGTTGCCCATGCTTGCCTCATGACCCTCTGAAAAGGGTTCTTACAATTTGACTCTACTGAAACCACCCTTTCTCTCTGGTCCAACACCATAAGCTCTGACCACCGCAGTCACCTATCTTTTTTTCTTATATTTCTTGAGCTCCCTGCATCATTGAGTATCATTAATCACCCCTTTTTCCCATCCCCTCAAACAAACTTTGGGCTCACTGGTTCTGCACTCAAGTGGTTTTATCCTGATCTTTCAGATTATTCCTTCTCTGCCTCCTTGTGTCCCTCATTCTCCATCCACACACCATTGCTGCTGGACATTTCACAAGGCTCTGTCCTTGTCGACTCCTCTGCTGTCTTTCTGCACTTCCTCCTTTGACAATATCATTATCTCTTATTGTTTTCCCCATCAGCTTATGCAGATGATACCAAAATATTTAATTCCCACGTCTTCACTTCTCAACTCTACACAGGGATCCCAAACGACCCGGTAGCTATTTGATATCCTATGGGAAGTTCAATCACTTATGATGAAATTGTCCAAAACCGAAATATTCTATTTTTCTTGTGCACGGTGACTGTCTACCGCTGCTACCCAGTGCATTTCCCTCCAGACATCCTAACCACAACATATTCCGCTAGAAGCATTTCGGTATATTTCAAGCACTCAAAGGGCGATATTATCAAGAACGGCAATAAAATTATCGCCGCTTTAGCGGCAGGAAACTGCCGCTGAACCGACGATAATGGGCTTGATAATATGGCCTTGTGAATTCCCATAGAACCCCAGGTTCACACCAGAACATGGGCTTCTGTTGGAATTCTCAAGGGCATATGATCAAGCCCATTATCGTCGCTTTAGTGGCAGTTTTCTGCCGCTAAAGCGGCGATAATTTTAACGCCGTTCTTGATAATATGCCCCAAAGTTTCTCTAAACATTTCTACCTAACACATTCAAAGCAGCCTGTTCTCATCTACTGAACATAGGGAAAATCCAAGCAAACGTTTAATTTCACACATTCAATACACTAATCTTCATTGGTCATTAACACACTTGACCACTAGTCTATTACTTGGACTCCAATTGTATTCCTTTCAGCCACTTGACAAAAGATCAGATTCTTGTTACAGAACCCTCTAAAAAGTTCACAAACACCCCTCCCCCCACACACCTCTAAGTATCATGAAGTCATTTGGCTGTCCATTAATGGTGCATGTACAAATCGAAGTATAGATGGGCAACGGTGAGTAATGGGGAGGTTTTCCACAAAGAGGTTCCGAGAGACATGGGGGCCTATTTCCAAGATTAAGCAATAATTATCGCTTAACACGGTTAGCGGCAATATTATTATCGCCGAGCTCCGCTGATTTTTATCGCAGATAAACCTTGCTATTACCAAGGTTTATCTCAAAAGCGATGAAAATAGGCCGAAATGCATGAACATCGCTGAAAAGTCAGCGATATTCAGGCATTACCGAGCTAATGCTCTTAGCCATGTTATCCACCTACCATTGGATAACATGGCTAAGAACTGCTCTGGGCAGGCGTTAGCTTTTGGAGATATTCGTGCTTAGCGCGAATGTTTGCAAAAGTACGCCTTTGTAGGTAATAGGAGATAGCGATGTTAGCGACTGTTTACAGTCGCTAACATCTTGGCACGCCCACTTTGCATGTCATTAGCGATAATTATCGCTGACATGCAAAGCAGGCCCCAAGATGATCGCTATCTCCTAATAGCTGTCGCTAACTGGTGTTAGCGACAGCTTGGTAATAGGGCGATAAAATTATCGCTGCTTTAGCGGGAAAAATTCCAGCTAAAGCGGCGATAAGGCCCTTGGTAATATGCCCCATGGAGAGCAAAGTTTAAGTTATCTATGTTAGCCATGCGCCACTGAAGGGGTCTGTGCTCGACCTCATGGTCACAGGTTCAAATCCAGTTGGGTCCACTCAGCCTTTCGTCCTTTCGAGGTTGATGAAATGAGTACTATTTTCACATCTACGCCGCATGTTTGGGACAAGCTCCCGTTCCACATTCGATCTTTTGGGACCCTGTGTCCATTTTCAAGAAAATGCTGAAAACATCGCTCTTCTGAACCTTAGGCCTACTCCGTGTATTGCCTTCTCGACGTTTTATTGTTCTGAGCGTTAGGATGCACTTTTGGGAGTAATTTGTTGGGCTCTATAAATGAATTTAAGGGAACACACCTTATAAAGCATTTAGGTATTTGTTGAACATTCACTAAACGTCTAATTCCACCCCTATAGCTGTGCACCAACACATAATTATTAATATATTATGTAGAAAAATAATTTCCAAATGTTCTGTTGCTATAGAAACAAGAAAACTAATTCCACACGTTTTATTATGGTTAGCTATATTTTATTCATTTTATAGCTACAATTTTCCAACAAATAATGCTTGATAGTGTCCACCAAGGGGCAGTATTGTACAATATTTTGTTTTTCTCTTGAATTTTTACGGTATAAGATTTTTAGTCAGAAACTTGAAGGCGGGTTTCACAGACCTTTCTCAGTTTTAACTCATTGAAGCATTTACCAGACCACTTGTGAAGCGAGGAATATTAACTAGGTCGGGAGCATGGAGGGCGAAAGGGAAAACGGACCGATAGTTGTGAGCCGTCAATCAATTTGTTTGGCGTCTAGGGCATTGCAATTCACTAATAGCAAGAATGACGAGACTCACCACGTACGTATTGATTGCATATATTGAAATTAGAAATATTACTTGTAAAACACCGACGACTGATGTAGAAGTTGCTTTCAGCTCCAGGTTTGATCTTGCTGTGAAAAGTTCCATGATACATCTGAATTAGGGTGGTGAATGAAAGAGGAGGGGCAGGGTGAGAGGAGAAATACGTAAACAAACCTGCCAACTTGAAGAACAATCTCACTGTGTGAGGAGGGGGGGGGGCTTAAAGTGGGCGGGGCCTCGTGTCGAGAAGTAACTACGAGGTACTTTTGAACCCCCAACCCGCCCCGAGCACCCTCCTCCCAAACAAGCATTGGCATAGCCAATAGGACTCGCTTTTGTCACCTTATAAGTATTTATTTTTGCAGCACAATATCCTTGGTGCAACAACATCACTGTTGCATGACTAAACCTTGTACCTTATAAGTGTTTAGCCATGCACCAGTTGATGTTGTTGCACCAAGGATATTGTGCTGCATAACTAAATACTTATAAGGTCCCAAAAGCAAGACCTATTGGCTATGCCAATGCTTGGATGCAAGGCGGAGGGGAGAAGAGTGCAAGTCAGAGAAGGGTGGGAGGTGGAGAAGGGTACAAGGCAGAGGGGGAGAAGGGTGCAAGGCAGGGTGGAGAAGGATAAAAGGCGGAGGGGAGAAGGGTGCAAGGTAGAGAACTGTGCAAGTCGGAGGGGGAGAAGGGTGCAAGGGGGAGGGGGAGAATGGTGCAAGGCAGAGGGGGAGATGGGTGCAAGGCAGAGAAGGGTGTAAGGCAGAGGGGGAGATGGGTTCAAGGTGGAGAAAGGTGAAAGGCGGAAGGGAAGAACGGTGCAAGGCGGAAGGGGAGAAGGGTGCAAGGCGAAAGGGGAGAAGGGTGCAAGGTGGAAGGTGAGAAGGGTGCAAGGCAGAGGAGGAGAAGGGTGCAAGGTGGAGAAGTGTGCAGGTTGGAGGCGGAGAATGGTGCAAGGCGGAGGGGAGAAGGATGAAAGGCAGAGGGGGAGAAGGGTGCAAGGTGGAGGGGAGTAGGGTGCAAGGCAGAGGGGAGAAGGTTGCAAGATGGAGGGGGAGAAGTGTGAAAGGCAGAGGGGGAGAATGGTGCAAGGTGGAGGGGGAGAAGGGTGCAAGGCAGAGGGGGAGAAGGGTGCAAGGTGGAGGGGGAGAAGGGTGCAAGGCAGAGGGAGAGAAGGGTGCAAGGCAGATGTGGAGAAGGGTGCAAGGCAGATGTGGAGAAGGGTGCAAGGCGGAGGGCGAGTCGGGTGCAAGGCGGAGGGGGAGAAGGGTGCAAAGCGGAGGGGGAGAAGGGCACAAGGTGGAGAAGGGTGCAAGGTGGAAGGGTGCAAGGCAGAAGGGGGAAAAGGGTGCAAGGCGGAGGGGGAGAAGGGTGCAAGGCAGACGTGGAGAAGGGTGCAAGGCAGAGGGATAGAAGGGTGAAAGGCAGAGGGGTAGAATGGTGCAAGGTGGAGGGGGGAAGGGTGCAAGGCAGAGGGGGAGAAGGGTGCAAGGTGGAGGGGGAGAAGGGTGCAAGGTAGAGAAGGGTGCAAGGCGGAGGGGGAGAAGGGTGCAAGGTAGAGAAGGGTGCAAGGCGGAGGGGGAGAAGGGTGCAAGGTAGAGAAGGGTGCAAGGCGGAGGGGGAGAAGGGTGCAAGGTAGAGAAGGGTGCAAGGTGGAGGGGGAGAAGGGTGCAAGGCAGAGCATGAGGAGCATCTAGAAGCACCAGGCCCGTCAGCAGTTTTTACGGACCCCTATACAAACAACTATGCAGGGCCCCAAGTGACAAGCGCCTGTTTCGAAGCTTAAAAATAAAGTGTTATGGGAAAGAGAAAACAAAGTAGCTCCAGTCTCCGCCACCAACTAATGATTTCAAATGCGTCAGCTGACATGAAAAAACACAATCTGCTAGCTTCAAAACCTATGCATAGATTTTATAGCACAAGCACCTATGGTGTCAAAGTGCAGGGTCTGAGGAAAAGAGTCCTTTTGTCAGTCCTTTAGTGTCTGTATCAAGGTGTGACTGCATCAGTGCTCCCTTTACATGCGGTATTGCAATCCGCGGCTGTCTCCTCCCACGTGTGGCGGTGTCTGGGGCCTCAGAATATATTATGATGGTGCAGTGGCCTCTAAATAGCAGCAGGCTCGGTTTTAGCGAGAACATGCTCTGCATACAGCGTGGACCCGTTCTCATCAGAGCCGCGTGGGCCGGACACGGCTGGGGCTGGGAGTTTCTCATCATAGCCAGTGTGTTTACCAAGGAGACGTGTCCTTGGCCACCACTGGCCCCAAATTCATTCTCTGCAGGTCTCACTAGGGAAGTAGCCGATCCCGAGCTGGTGGGGGCAAGTGGCTGCCATACAGGGCTAAAGACAGAGGGGCCCTTATGAGGACAGCAACTTCTGCTGGTAGCGAGAGTAGGGGGCGGCGGGTTGCACAGTGAGGGATACAGGTGAGGGAGGGGGAAGTGTGGAGGGATAGAAGGGACGGAAGGTGAGAAGGGGGTGAGAGTGGGTGCCAAAGGAAAGAGGGCGCAGAGAGATTCAAAGGGGGGCTCTGGTGAAAAGGGGCGAGCAGGAGGGTTTCAAGGTGGGGAGGGGTGAATGTAGCAGAGAGAGGAAGAGAAACAGGAGACAGGTGTGACAGGGGGAAGGCTGCACTGGGAGGAATGCAGGTGAGAAGGGTGTAGAGGAGTGGGGAGGGGAGGTAGCAGAGCGAAGTAAAGAGAGGAGCCAGGTGAGTATGAGAGTTGTAAATATATTAGAAAAAGAAGGCATTATGGAGCGAGCGAGAGAGAGAGAGACAGGGATGGGGCTTGTGAAAAGGGGAGACGCAAGAGAAAGTGACTGAGGATGAAACCGATGCAGACAGGGAGTGAGACAGTGAGCAGGTGGGTAAATGAGGTATGAGGGAAGAAGGAAGTGGGTGAGCGAAAGGCCTTGGAGATATATCGAGGAAAAAGCGATGCCCGAGGGAGCATATGTGATTGGAAGGAAGAGGCCGGGTGTGCAGAGAGGCCGCGAGAAGGGGGTGCAGGGCGAGATGAGAGTGGGTCAGCATCGTGGAAACAGGTGGGGGCGAAGGGTAACAGGAATATATAGAGGCAGACAAGTGGAGGCCGACGAGCAAGATAGAAGGGGAGATCAGAGGGGCGAGGAGAAGAAAGAGAGGGGGTCTAAGTGAGTGGGTGGAATGGGGAGAAGGTGAAAGGGGAAGCTGCGAAAAGGAGAACAGGTGGACAACAAAGGAGCTCAAGGAAATCTGATGCTGGAGGGGAAAGAACAACATATGTAGAGAAGCGTGGGTGAGATGGGGTTGAAGGGAAGACAGGGATCAATAGGAAAGAGGTGTGTAGCAAGAGGAAGGGGAGGGGAGGTGGACAAAAATGAGGGAGGACGAAGGGATCACAATGGAGCCATGAAAGAAAAGTGAGATAAGAACTGCAAAAAGGAGGTAAAGAGGAGGGAGTGGTGAAGAGGGGAAGCTTCACAAAGCAGCGGAGAGACACGAAAATGATATGAAAGACGATGTGCAGGAAGAAAGTGCAGGGGTGGGATAAAGGTGAGAGAGAGGGAAGATCGCAGGTTAGGAGAGATACCGAGAACCAAAGAGGACGGAGAATAGAAAGACAAGAAGAACTGGGGTGCCGCACGCGCCACGGATAACAGGAGGAGAAGGCGCACAGCCGTAAAAGTAACGCGGCCACGTGGCCGAGCGCCAGTGAAAATATTGTCTCACTGAGAACAGCAAAACGGCCGGGAAGTGCCCCCTCTTACACGCTGTAGACACCCTAAAGGTAGGTAGCCCATTGGCTACTACCTGTCTCTCCCTTTAGTGCCCCTATATTTAGGGCCCGATTCACAGAATTAACTTAAGACTCAATCCTAAACTTACTACTATTTTGGTATTCACAAATCATGGTGTGCTGTCTCGTCCTGCAACTGTAGGGTCTCCAAGAATCCTGAAGCTTCTCCAGTCTTCTAAAAAAATCACCAAAGAACTCCCTTGGAGTGGAAGTACCACTCCCCAGCAGTCCGTAGGCACTGAACTATAGAATCTGCTTGTACCAACTTGCTGCTCCCAGGCGACTCTGATGCAGCACCCAAACTAAAAGAGGTTTCCCAGCTCCAGAGGGCTGGATTTGTCTCTAAACCAACTTTGGAGACACCAGAACCTACTGGAGCCATGCTGCACCAATACCCGTGGTACCGGACCCTCTGCAGCATCCACCAAGACGAAGAGTCCAATCTAGGCTCCAACTGCCAAGGAAGTAAGCACCCATTGAGTGATGTCCAGACCCCAGAGGGCCACTTCATGAGTGGCTCAGCTGTCCCAGAATTCCCCTCCTAGATCCCTGCTCTTACCACGAGGACATCTTGACGCGCACCACCCGGCTGACTTATCTGCTCTGCACCTCGCCCGTCCGGCCTTGGTAACGACAACTCAGACTTTCCTGTAAGTCCCCTTGTGCAGTGTATTTTCAAGTGTCCCCCTTCTTCGTAGTGTCCCAGCTACCAACGACTTCAGCACCCTGCTCCCGACCGGATCTGAGACGCTCCTACGAATCCCCTGGTGGAACATTGGACCTGATCTTGCTACTTAGTTAAATCCCGATCTTGAACCTTAAAATGTAAATGTAAATGCAAATGTGTGTATACTTGTAAAGCGCACTGCCGCCCCTTCTCGGGACATCGTAGCGCTGTATACCGCTGTGGAACCCTTCCTGGCTTTCCCTGTGAGATGCTCCCTACTGGGCACCCCCAAGGTGAAGCCAGGCATCCCCAGCGCTATTGGGGATGCAACTGTGTGAATTGATATGGTCTTTCTATTTTCTCCCATTCACTTCAATGGTGCATAATTGCGCATAAAAGTGATTTATTTTGCGAACCTGAAAAATTCATATCTTAAAAAGTACTTACTGTAGAATAAAGTTCTTAGTCTGAAAAATTACATAAAAATCGGTGTAATTTTTATAAATTGGTCTCAGAGTTATTCTTGATTGTGTGTCTCATTTATTGCCTCTGTGAGTACAACAAATGCTCAGCACTACTCTCTGTTAAGCCTAACTGCTGGCTCACATACCACAAATAGAGTGTTAGTATTATCTATTTTGGCTCTGTAACCCAACTGGGTCTCACTAGACTCTCTGCACAGTGGTCTTCATTTTAGTGCCCTATATTGAGAGCCAGTGTACACTTGTCATATAATTTAACTAATGTCACCACTAACATCGTATATTGTATTTTATTGTGTCTTCACACATGAATAAGTTGAATCACCCTTTTCTTGTAGCTGGATGATGTCACCAAGACCAGACACGGTTGACAAGGCACCCACGATGGGTAAGCAATTGGTCCCACATTTACTAAGGGCCTAATTATGAGTTTGTGGCGGCTACCAGGGATCCGCGATCTCTCGGCATTGGCAAGGCAGTCGGTTTCCAGTAATATGCTGGCAGTGCCACTGCATCACCGACTAGCAAAGTATGACTTTTCTGACCACACTTTTCATTTCAGTGATCCCGCTATGAAAAGTGTGGTGTTCAGGAAGGTAAGGGGGCCCTACAGGGCCCCCTGGTGCCTCTATGCATGGGTGTGCATGCAGGGGGGCACATGGTGTGCTCCCTGTGAGCATGCACCCTAGTACCGGCACTGCATGAACTGCAAAGTCCATGCTGTGCAGGAACTTACTTTGGCACTTGTTCGGCGCTGCATTGCAAAGGCTCACATATGAGCCTGGCAGCCTGCAGCATCGCCAGACCATAAAATGACTAGAAATCTGGCAGGCGGATGACAGTTGAGTTTAGCGGTCTTGGAGCAAGGCACTGGTGTGGCAGCCTGCTGCAAATTGGTGCATGGTATTTGTACTGAAAAAATCCAGTTTTCTCAGCACAAAAACTGCTTTGCACTGCTTTGCATTGCCTTGCCAAGATTTGTGTTAAGGGGGCATTACTAGAGCTGATGTCGCAAAGCTTGATCTACTAAGAAGGTCAGACCAGAATTTACACCATAAACTAACACCTACTTTAATGCTGCAATAAACAAGGAAACATATTCATTTTTCTAAAGAAAATGAAGCATTGCATGTGTGTTGCAGTGCACAGTATGCATCCAAAACATGGGATCCTAGAGAATTTGTCTAGGCATCAAAATTAGTACTGTAAGGGTGTGATTCCAGTATAAATGTTATGGTAAGACTGATATTCAAAGTGCGGCCCGGGGGCCACATGCGGCCCTTCTGACCTTTTAAGTGTGGCCCCCTGGTCAAAAGCAGCACTAGGCTGCTGTTTACTCGACTCAGCACTAACCTCCAAAAGATGTTCTATAAAGTGGCAACTATTTATTTAAAGGTTCAGTGAAGTTAAAGAAAGAAAGTGTCCTGCACCTCTTAACTTTAGCAACGCTAATTTTTCAGCTAAAGTGTCAACATTTTGTAAAGTCTCTTCTACATTCAAAAGTGTATTTCATTAACATGCAAAACCATTTCTCTTTAGCACATCAGATTATATCAGTGCATTGAGAAGTATTTTTTTTGTTTAAAGTTTTAGTTTTCAAACATGAATTTAAAAACATGAATTCTTCCCTCCACCCTTTCATCAATGCAAATATTGAACTAAAATTTAAGTCAGTTGTTACCTGCATCCTCTCGAGTGGCCTGGGTTTCTATTATGCATGAACCACATTATAATTAATCAAATCAAACACAGGAGAGCATTTTGTAAAGTGCACACCCTGAAGTCATATTTCAAGGTCTTCCTATATGTGATACTGAAGAAAAAGGATGGAAAGTGAAAACAATCGCCTAGGATCACCAATTAGGTAAAGTGGGGAAGCCGGGATTAATCACAGATTTTCTGGCTTCACATTATGCATTTCATCACTAGATATTTCTGCTTCGCTTCTCAAACACCCACCGTTCCACAGACACCGCCCGCCAATTCCCCTGCCCCAACCACCACCCTGCTGACATCAATGCGGTCCTCGGTCACATCACAGACCAAACATTTTGGCCCCTGGGAAAATCTTTGCGAGTACCCATGTGCTAGACAGCGCACTCTCACCTCTGCACCAGTGTGCGAGGCTGTGCGTCACACAAGGCAGCCTTGATAGAGCTTTGTCGCATGTGATGATGACAGCAGCCGCAGGCCAATCACAGTGGATATGGCTTTGCGCTCCATTGTGTGAAAGATTTGTTAATCCGGCTGTAATACGAAAACACTTCTGAAGTACTTACCGCCAGTATCAGCCTGTTCTTGCGGTAGGAGCAGCCTCGCAATACCCAAGCTGACCCACAGGTGGGCCCTGAGCATAAAAACCATTTCTCAAGTGCAGCTGGCCAGATGTTAATTCACCTGGACATGGTGGGAGCTGATGGATGGACTATTGCTACTTAAGTGGAATTTTCGGAGACCTGGAGGCGCTGAGGGAAATCTGGTCAAAACAGAAATCTCTTGCTCTCTCCTTCATCTGTTTATGACATGCCATCCACAGAAGATTCTGGGAATTAAATTGTCCTGAGAATTCAAATAAACACAGGAATAAGGTTGTGAAAAGACAAGCTACTGATTTTATGTAATTATCTAAACCAAGGGATCATGATTCCTTAAGAAATCAATATTTGGATCAAAAAGTGGTTTACAGAGGCCAGAGGCTTATCTTGAAAAACTGGAAGTCAATAGGAACGCTTAAAATAGAAGACTATATCACAGAAATGTGCAATCTAGCAACTAAGGAGGAAACGTTACTTCAGGCATCTGTTTTAATGCAGGATTAGGGGCAGAACAAAAAGTGCTTTCCAGAGATTTTTTTTCCTGCAGGGGCATCTCGAACATAGGGTGTTTGTTGCACATAGGAGTGAGGGGTTTAGTTTAGACTGCATTACAGATAGATAAATGTTGTCTGGATGGAGAATAAAATTAGAACACTAGGGGCCCGATGTACAGCCGTTTTTAGCAGTTGAAAACGGAAAATCGGCACATTTGCAACCGCTAAAAAGGGTTGTAGCATGTACCAAGCCTTTTTTGCAAGTCAGTAACTTCTTACCGACTCGCAAAATAGGTTTTGCAAGTAACTTATTAGGAAGGAGTCCCAAAGGAGTCCGTTCTTAATAGCAAGTAGCAGAGGATGCAAGATGGTTTTGCGATCGAAAATGCGTTCGCAAAACAATTGCTCTTACCACTAATTTCAAATTGGTGGTAAACCAGTTGCAAACAGGAAGGGGTCTGCTGGGAACCCCTTCCCCTTTGTGATTGGCAGTGAAAATGTTGTTTAAGAGCAGGCAATGGCCCCATGGACCACTGCCTGCTCTTAAAAACACTTAAACTGAAACATTTTATTGTTTTTTGTAAAAATGCATACCCTTTTCCTTTAAGGAAAACGGGCTGCATTTAAAAAAAAACTGCTTTATCGAAAAAGCAGTCACCAACATGGTGGTCTGCTGACCACCATCCCCGTGAGTGCTGGGCATTCCCAGTGGGTCGGAAAATGCGACCTGCCTCATGAATATTAATAAGGCAGGTCCTTTGCGACCCCTTTGGGAATCACAAGCAATGTCTCAGACACTGTTGTACATGAGTGTTTGAGATTTGCAATTTACAAGTCACCAAAAAATACAAATTGCAAGTCGCAAACACTGAGGGTCACACATCTAGCTCTAGTTCCGTTATTACTCCTGAGATAAAATAGAAATGAGGCACAAATGGGGTTTGCATCCCATTCCAGGTTTCGAGTATGGCAGAAATTGAGGTTCCACCTGAGGTTTGCTCAGCGAAACTCTTCCAGGGATTAGCTGGAGGAATTTGTGCAGCAAAAACAATGCAAAAAGTGGAATACCAAGTGGTAATCCTGGTTGGTGATATTGTTTCTGTGCATTATTCCCAACGGGAAACTAATACCAGGCAGAAAAACCTCTAGGAAAGCACAGTAACGATAGTCCATCTAGGTAAAGTGTTAAATTGTGCATCCAATAGTTTCTCCACAGTCAGAATGAGGGGGATATAGGATTGATTTTTTCAGACGGTTTTTATATAATACCTGAATGTTAACAGGGACACAGCTTGAAACCCTGTGAGAGAAAATGAGTTACCCTGAGTCCCACAATGCTTTACCAAGTGCCAAACCCGGGATTCCAAGCTAGATTTGGAACAACATCCTCGTATGCAAAAACAACAGTTCATGGACAGAATGCAGAACAATGTCATAAATTCACCCCAGTATAGAGATCTGGGCCTAAATCCATCGTTTTTTAGCACTCCACACCACCCCAGTTCAGACATGGCCATATGCAAATCAGCCTTGACCCTGTGCCTCATGGGAACAGTCCAGCCCGAACTGCCAAGCCATGTCTTCCCTGGACCGGAATCAAGCATACTAGGACTGGTTTCTAACTATCAGCCGTCATCAGCCAGGATAGCTTGACTCCAGTGGTGTGGAGAGCACGGGACTCACGTCTGAACACATCCTTCCCATGGATTTAGGCCCAGATCTCTGTACTGGGGTGAATGTATGACATTATTCTGCATTCTGTCCATCATCTGTGGGTTTTGCATTTGTCACCCCGAGTGGGATGGGTATGCTCAGACGTGAGTCCCATGCTCTCCACACCACTGGAGTCAAGCTATCCTGGCTGAAGACGGCTGTTAGCCAGAAACCGATTCTAGGATGCTTGATTCCGGTCCAGGAAAGAGATGGCTTGGCAGTTCGGGCTGGACTGTTCCCATGAGGCACAGGGTCAAGGCTGATTTGCATACGGCCATGTCTGAACTGGGGTGGTCTGGAGTGCAAAAAAACGATGGATTTAGTCCCAGATCTCTGTACTGGGGTGAATGTATGACATTGTTCTGCATTCTGTCCATCAACTGTGGTTTTTACAACATCCCCGTATGCCTCAGGGTAGCCCCAGTACTGCTCCAATTTTTTAAAGAGTTGAAAGCGCACCTCACATTCCATCACAATGCATTGATCATCCACAACCCATTTTCTGTCCAATTACTCGTTGACTCTATGCTTGTCTTTGGCCATGTACTGCACTCCACTGCCTTACAACCATCAATACAGACCTATGTTAAATGTTTCAGTTTGCGTACTCTGGGTCATACTTAGGGAACAGTGCCGAAGGGTAGCACAGCAAGTTGGCTTGTTGTGCTGCTCTGCATCACAGAGAAAACACTGAAATGCGCCGTATTAAAGCAATTCAGAACACTCTGTCCTTTCTCCCTGTGCTGGCGCTATTTTGGCAGCCTGGCGCCAACGTCGGCACACTTGCACCAGGAAGCAAGGGTGCGTCTGGTGTAGGCAGGATTGTTTTTGTGCAGGAATGGGCACCTCTCTGCCCAAAAAAAGTTAATGGAGGCGTTTTCCTCTTTCTATGTGTGCTGCAGATTGCAGCACACATAGAAAAGGAATAAAACCAGGAGAAATAAAGTTATCTCTCCTTGTTACACCTCACTGGGGAGGCTTATCTTTTTGGCGCATTCCCAGGTTGGCTTGGTTTGGTAAATCTGGGACTGCCTCAAAAACCATGGGATTTGCATGAGAACACCCACCCCAACACCCATGGAAGCCTCCCTTGCACAGAGTGAGGCAATGCAGAGCTTTACGCTACATTGACCTACTCCAGTTTGTTTAAGCCAATCAAAGCCACGCAATGTGGCTTTGCGTGGTCCCTAAATCTGACTTAGAGGCTTGAGTCACGCACGTACCACTATGTGTGGTGTAACTCTGATGCAAGACTCTTATAAATATGTCCCTTTGTGCTCGTCAATGTTCATCAGGTTATCTTCCGGGAGGGTCGGACTCATCTGCTGCTATCCATTAACTGAGAGTGGTGTCGCTACTTGTGGGTGAGGCGAGATGTTTCTTTAAGAGGTGTAACTCAGTCACTTTCAGAGGAGGAGGGATGGAGTTTGTTGGATCTGAGTCAGGGTGGATTTCCAGCTCTTGGGGATGGAGAAGGGGAAGACCGGTCTTTGCCCTCTTCCACTTCATTGTCTTGAGCCTGGAAGACTTTGTTGGCTGTTTGTGGTTGCAACTAAGGGGTGGGCGTAGTTCGCGAAGTAGCGCTACGCGAAGTGCACTTCGCACTACGCGAACTTCACGTAGCACTACGCGAGCTGCATAGTAGCATGTTCGCACTGTGCAAGATGCGTTTTTAATAATTGCACAGTGCGGACAAGCATCCGGCACTGTGCAATCTTTGAAAATGGCATCTTGCACAGTGCGAGCTGTAGTTTTCTGCTGCTCGAGGAGATTTTTACGCGAGCGGCAGCTTTCTCAACGCGAACTGGTAGTTTCTCATCGCGAGCGGTCGCGAGCATGCGCAACCACTTACCTTGCTGCGTGATGGAGAAAGGGCAGGAGTGCTCTGTATTTAACATGGTGCTAAGGTGCCTGAGTTAAAAGCAGGATTTTTTTTTGTCTAGGAAGGGACATCCTCCTGCACAAAAACAATCGTGAGAGGCATTTCCTTCTTTTTATGTGTGCTGCAGAATGCAGCACACATAGAATGAGGAAATAAGGAGAAAAAAAGATATTTCTCCTTGTTACGCCTCATCTGGGTGGGAATAGCATTTTGAAGCATTCCCAGGTCTACCAGTAGTGGTAAATCTGGGAATGCGCCAAAATCTATCGATGGATGCCTGGTGACACGCACGTTCCACCCATGGAATGCCGCCCTGGGGCAGAATAGCACAATGCAGTAATTTGCTCTACTCTAGATTTACTAAGCCTCTCAAGGTGGACTTGCATGGCCCAATAAATCTGTTTTTAGAGTTGCCTTGCTCTTGCGCCTCATTACACAGCACAAGAGCAACACAACTTTTTAATAAATATGACCCTGAGTCACTTAACTTGACGGTGGCTAGCATACGATCTGTTCCCATTTGTAAAGCTGAAGCTCCGTGCAGCCTGGTTCCAGTAGAGTGGTAGTCTTGGGAGTCTAATAGCAACATGGCACAGAGCCACCACACTTCATTCTGGGGGTCAGAAGCCATTGGTCCCGATTCACAGAATGAACTTAAGACTCAATCCTAAACTTACTACTGTTTTGGTATTCACAGAATGCACTTACTCATTTCGGTATTCACAGAAGGCACTTACTCATTTCGGTATTCACAGAAGTTAGGAGTCCTAACTTTACTACTACTAAACTGAGAAAAATCCTAATTTTAAGACTTTCGGTATTCACAGAAGGCATTTAGGAGTCCTAAAGTTAGGACTACTAACTTCTGTGAATACCGAAATGAGTAAGTGCAATCTGTGAATATCGAAATGAGTAAGTGCATTCTGTGAATACCAAAATAGTAGTAAGTTTAGGATTGAGTCTTAAGTTCATTCTGTGAATCGGGCCCATAGTCTTGATTGGTAGAACTGTCTGTCCCTTGAGGCATGCGGTCAGTGCAGTACCAGTGTTCACATCTGGACAAAAGGCACAAGATATGGAATAGGCTAAAAGCTGCAGGGGACAGAGAGGAAAGAAGTGAGGCTTGGTAGGGCTGAACACTCCACTGTCTGGCCGACTCCTTGCTGCCTGCCTTCACCGTATGAACCTCTAAGAAAGTGACGCTCAAAGTATAGCCCGGGCCGCCCTCCTGACCAAATTCATGCGGTCCCCAGCTGAACGGCCGCTCCGGGCTGCTGAGAGCACTAACATTCATGAAGCTGTTAATGGACCGGGCAAGCATTTATTTACACTAACTGAAATAAAATAAAAGAAGCAAATAAGATGTCCTGTACCCAGAAGACATTATTTTTTAAAACATCTTTCTACAAACGTGTAAAAAATAAAGTGTTTTCGAAATTTAAAAAAAGTGAATTTCACCTTAGTACATCAAATGATATCAGTGCTTTGAGATGTGTTTTTTAAATGTGACAATTTTCAAAATGAACATAGAAGCAGTCATCCTGCAGACACTGAACTAATAGGCTAGTCAGTTATCACGATGAACCCTCTTGGTGGTCTGGGTTGTTATTATAGATGGACAACATTATAGTTTCTATTAATCAAACGCAAGAGAAAGTTTTATACCGCATATATTTTTTCCACATATATTTCAAGCTGCTCTTACATGTCAAGATGAAGAAAAGGGAGGCAAAGTGAAAGGAGACAATTGCCCAGGATCACACAATTTGTTCGAGTCGGGAAGCCACGATTAACCCCTGGTTTTATGGTCTCCACATTGTGCAATTCTGTTTCATTCCAGTTCAAAAATTAAGTTACTTTCTTTTTACACTTGGCTCTCCCAAGGTAGTGATAGCAAGCACAGAAGGTTCACCCCAAGTTGCGGTAGAAGGATTGCGACTCTACCACCGGGCTGACATCAATGCGGCCCTCAGGCACGCCACAGACCTTACTTGTGGCCTTTGGGAAAATGTTTGTGAGTACCCATGCTCTGGGAGGTTCAGCCATTGCAGGGAAGAGGCACGGAGCTTGGACTGCCATGTTACCATGTTCAGGCCAGAAATGTCTTTGTCACACATGGGCTCAAAAGTGTAGGTCTTGGCAGCGGTCCCTGTGAGCTCACCCCTGCCTTCAATCCAGCTAGTGAATTTATTAATGACATTAAAACACACCTTTGCGTGTGTGTCCACAAACAGACCAGCAACAGTGCGATGAAAAAACGACAACAGCTCATCTGTGACCCGTTTTCAAGGGCATAGCTTCCATTCCTGCAGCAGGTGCAGTGGCACCGGGCCCGTATTTCACAATTCAAACAGCAGACAGGGTGCTCCTCATTACTTCCTCTTTCTATGTGTGCTGCACTCTGCAAAGAGGAAAATGCCCCTCAGGAATGTTTTTGTGCAGGAAGGTGTCCTTTCCTGCAAAGAACAATCCTGCTGACAGCGTAGGAGGCACCCTTGCACCATAGTTCAAGGGTGCCTCCTTTCACGCTGGGCAGCTCATTGTGCATTAGTGCAGGGAAAAGAGAGGAATGCGGCGCTGTTTCATGTTAGATACAGTGCATTTCTGCCCTTTCCCTATCATGAGGCACAGAGCAGCAAGGCGACTTCCAGCGCTGTGTGATTTTACAATAAATATGCCCCTCAGTTTTTAGCATATGGGGCAAAGATTACAGAGCTCTGCATTGTGGGGTATATTTATCAAAGAGTTGTGTCACCCTTGCATCATGCAACTACTAAGTTAGATTTATCAAGCTACGCAAGGCCACCTTGCATCGCTTGATAAATCTAGAGTAACGCAACGCAGCATGACAACCATTATTTCCTATCGGGAGTGTCACAGAACAAGTGGTTGGCCAGGTGTGGCCTGTTTCTTTTTGGCATTAGTAACTTACATTTGTAAATTTGGCTTCTACCCCTTTTTCAGGACCTAGGACACCCAGAACACTATGAAGACCCTGGTTCGATAGTCTCTGTTACCAGAAAAGATTTCAAAAGAGACTGTATGACTCTCTTGGAGACAAATATATTTTCTACAGAAATATTAAGGTCAAGTGGAGAGTCTAATCAAATGATACTGACCACTCACTACATTCAGCCCTACCTTAAAACAAGTTTTGGCATAGCCAATAGGTCTCACCTTTGGGACTTTATAAGTGTTTGACCAAGAAACATTTAATGTTGTTGCACCAAGGATATTGTGCTGCATAACTAAATACTTATACGGTCCCAAAAGCGAGACCTATTGGCAATGACAATGCTTGTTTGGTTCTGGGTATGAAAACAAACAGTCACAGTTTTCGAAATAGAGTAGAATATTTTGTAAAATAGCATAGTTGCCGAGAGACTCCATGTCATGTTTGAAACCTTTGGCAAGTCCCGCCTTATTAGCCTGAATCACTTTGCATGCTTTTATTTTTGAAATCATAATGGCAGTGTTACAATAGGGAACCTTTTGGCTCAAAGTAAAGGGTGGCTGAAGATATCTCCCATGGCAGAGAGTTACTTGATGATGGAATAAAAAGCAAAAAAATGCAGCTTGTGGGAAGTTTCAGCTTTTTTGGTAATCCTCACATAACCACACTGAAATTAGTACTTTAAAAACTTTGCTTTCTTCTTTTTGGTATGAAAGGTGAACATTGTTCTTGATCACATCCCCCAATATTGTGCTGCATCTAGTCTAGCTCTTCCCTGCAACCTAACCCCTGCCGTAACAAGACTCCGAGGAGAAGGGCAGTCACCTGTGTGACAGGTAAGAGGGGGTGAGGGTAGAGATGGCGTTTCAAGTGCACATGATCGCATTTCTAATGGCCACGTATTATCACTCACGAAGATGCTTAAGGAAACTTTTTACTTGCACAGAGAGAGCTCACAGAGTCCAGCCACAGCAACAGTTTCTGAAGAAACACTAGAAAAAGCACCAGGATATAATCGCACCAAAAATCGGCTAGTGTTCAGCATCAACTTTATAATAGAAGGCACACCTCCAAGTCTACCTTGGCTTGGTCTAAGGGGACGGCGTTTCCTCTCCAAAGTGAGCGTGGAAACTCCGTTCACATTCGTTAATCCCCCCACTGGTGTCCTGACGTTGGCCAGAAATGTTTCACAATATCACAAGAAGCACAGCCGGTGCGTGGTAAATAGAAACCTCGGCATGCTGTAAGTTGTGTGAGGCATGCATGCTATTTGTAGACATGAACAGCGCATGAACGACATAGAAAACCATGCCAATTGTAAATCGCTGTATTACACCAACTGCAGTAATTATGGAGTGTCTTCACTGGAGCAGGTTTTAAAGGAGAGTTAATTGTCAAACAAAGGGAAAGAGTGTGTGAAGATAGTGTAAAACCAAACAGCATTTGAATGAACGCTAAACCCCCACATGGCCCCTGGCACGTTTCTTTCACTTCGTTATAATCGTTTAGCACACGAGCAAGTGATAATGTGCCAACCCTAGAAAGAAGGCCGCAATAAATCACCTCCGGTTTCGGCAGGGTGAAGTCAAGACACCATTTATACAAACTAACTACAGGCACAGGACGAACAACTACAAGAGTATGGGGCGGACGGGCGCCCTGCAAATGGTTTCTCAGGCTCCCTCTTCCTTAAAACCCTGCACACATGTTTCCATGAAAGAATCCGAGGGAACGTCGCGTTTTTCTGACGGGAGGTGTGAAGACGGGTAGGGTCAGCTTGTGGCTCTGCATCTACGGTAGCCATCTGCTAGAAGGGGGTAAGGTGCAGTGTAATAGAGGAACTTGGCATGGCGAGAAAGGAATGGTAAATATACAGGGAGCGGGAAATCTATCAGGGTGCTGCAGGGCCAGGAGTAGGTAGTGTGCCCCCTCCAAAGAGTCATTCTTAGTCACCAACAGCTTTCAGGTTTCGGCTGAGTGTTAGTATATGGAAGACAAGTGATCGGAGAAGATCGTGGCATTAAAAACAAGCATTGGCCGCGTGGCCGTAAAAGTAAAGCCGCAGGGCCTCGAAATTAAATTTTTAAAAAACGTGAGTGGTAACGCGAGTGGTGCACACGTGCCTCAATGCAAGTGCTATCTTGCCGGCCACCAGCTTGCTATTACCCGCATGCGCGCACGCTCTTGTGCGCGTGATGGTAAGCTGGTCGGCGGGAAAGCAGCACTTCTCAAAGCAGCTACTAAAAGTCTCGGCCAGAGCAGCGCATGCGCTGGATCAGGCCGAGACCTAAACATCGAAGGCCCGCAGGATAGTTTTGTCCTGACTTGATTCAGGTTTGGTATCGTTCACCGACTGATACGTTTTCCTGTAACCAATGATTGGTCGAAATTGCTAAGCAAATGCCCCTGTGATGCAAAGTCGCAGCAAACAACAATACACGTTGTGCTGTTTTGTAAATTTTATGAGGCACAAAGAAAGATGTGGATGTTGCCAATTTTAAAGCTGCTTGGTTTTAGGCAATACTGTCCAGCATTTTTATTTCTCCAAATTTTAGAAAATGAATGTTTTATGAGGCCTGTAGCAACCTTTTGAAAGAATGTAATTAATTGCAGAAAAACAATTATATTATGAAATCCTGTTGTTATAATTATGTTTGCACGTATTTTTTTTCAACTAGGTGCCGCAGATGATTTTAACCTTTTTAAAGATAATTGTACATTAAATAATGTTTATACGTGTATTTTTGTATTGTAAATATTAATGATTTGATTGTACATGCTTTCGTGATTTCTTTTGTAAGAAATCGAATAAAGCTTCGTAAATTGAAATAAATTGAGTAACTTTATGTTAGGCTTTTGTGACTAGCAAAAGTGAAAGAGTGCATTACATGTGAAAAATGACCTAAAAAATGTAAGTTGCCCTTCTTATCTTTCTATTTCTACTTAGATCTCACTTTTCAGCCTTTCTCTCTCTTGGTCTGGGTCTAAGTCTGATAATGAAAAAAAAGCCCTGGTCCCAAAAATGTGTTCACGTTGCCCACTAGCATATGCTAATGTAGCTCTGATGCACAAATGTGCTCCTGTCCTTCAAAAATAAAATGAACAGGACAGCAACCCTCAATGAGCTGTCTTTCATCCACCTCTAAATCTGGGCCCTTATTTATGAGGCCTTGCGTCAGTTTTGCGCCGCCGGTGCGTCACTTTTTGTGACGCACCAGCGGCGTAAAATATGCGCCTTGTTGCGCCATATTTAAAAAGTGACGCATCTAGGTAGATGCGTCACTTTTTAAACCCCTGCGCCACATTATACCTGCGTCAGGTATAATGTATGCAGAGGGGGCGTTCCCCCACAAAAAGCCTCGTAATAGTGACGCAGTGAAATCTATGAGATTTCACAGCGTCACTTTTAGGATGCTGTTGCGTCAAAATCTTGCGCCTGCCTCACAGCAGGCGTAAGACTGACGCAAGCCCTTTCACATGGGGCTTTCCCCATGTGAAAGGACGCATTGCTGGAGTTGCGTCACTTTTGTGACACACTCCAGCAATGCGTCACTTTTGCGCTTACAGATACGTCAGAAATACTGACGTATCTGTAAGTCCTTGCGACATGATGCGTCATACATTAAATATGACGCATCATTGGTGTCGCAAGGAGTGAGCAGTGAAAAGTGACGCATCGCTGTTTTCACGCAGCGATGCTTCGCTTTTCATAAATGAGGCCCCTGAAGTGGCTAAGATACGAAGTGGTAGTTTTATCAACATTTTACACAACGCCACGCCATGTAGCAACCAAAGTCACTGTGCTTTGTTGCATAAAAGGCAGAGAGCAGAACAGTGTCATATATACTAAGATAAGGTGCTGATTCTCTCTCCCCTTGCATGGGGCTTTTCCAACCTGCCTTGCACCATGCACACCCTTGCCAGGGTGTGTGCGTGATGGCTAGTGTAGGTTGGGTACCCTTCCAGTACAAAATACTATGCTTGGACATAGCTTAACACTTTCTCCACATTGGATGTGTGCACATGCAATGTTGAAAAGGTTTGGCGAAATGAAAACATTTCTCCTTTTTAATGCCAGCCTTGAAGAGACCTAATAATTTGGTGCAAAGCCCTGTCTTCCATTTTTAAGAGATAGGGCTTTGCTTCAAACCACATGGGTTGCTGCATGGGTGCGACCCACGGGACACTCCAGTGTTGGAAAATAAGGCAAATCATCGCTAGCACTACTTTGTAAGACTTAAGGGCTGTATTCCAGCACAAATACAGGTTTGCTCTGGAAAGTAAATCCAAAATCAACAATTTATGTGTAGGTGTCACTTCTATGATGCAAACCCAGAGACACCTTTTAGTAAAACTGTTTCTAATGGCCGTACATTCCTTCTTGTCTGGCTGTGATGTGTACAACAGGTTGTATATGTGCTCATGCCACTAATAAAACTCTTTAAAGTGTAATTTTTTGATCGGGTGGTCTTCCAGAAGCTTAGGCAAGTATCTGTTAAACAGTTACAAAGATATTTTTAGCTGTAAATGTATGTTTGTAGCTAAAATAACTGCATTTAAAGCAGGTGGGAATTCACAAAATGATCCTTGGCAGGCGTAAATAGTTTTACCATTCGTAGGGCCTGATTCACAAAGTGCCTCCGCAGTCTTGGAAGAGGCTCTGCAGTCATGGTGTAGTCTCCTCACTCATGGCAGAATCTCCACAAGTACTGCGATTCCTCCACGAGTGTAGAGATTCCATCACAAGTACGAAATTCCACCACAAGTACATTGAATCTGCCAGTGCGTAGATTCCTCCACAAGTGCGGAGATTCCACCACAAGTACGGTGATTCCGCTACAAGTGTGGCGATTACACCACAAGTGCAGAGATTCCACCACAAGTGCGGAGATTCCGCCACAAGTACAGCGAATCTGCCAACCCAAGTATGGCGATTCCTCCACAATGGCAGATTCCACCACAAATGCAGAGATTCCACCACAATTACAGCGAATATGCCACCACAAGTACGGGTATTCCTCCACAAGTGTGGAGATTACACCACAAGTGCAGAGATTCCGCCACAAGTTCAGCGAATCTGCCACCACAAGTACAGTGATTCTGCCACAGGTGCTGAGATTCTGCCACAAGTTTGGAGACTCCACCATGACCGTAGAGGCTCTTCGTGAATCGGGACCCAAATATCTAAACCACAAGTGTGGAAAAATCTGTAGTAGTAAATTCCACACCTGGGGGGTGTTGTGTGGGCAGAATAAAATGGATTGTCTACATAACGGGACTTTTGCACCATGCTTAGTTACATATTTTGCACTTTTTTTGTAGCACAGACTTGACCAAAGGGCATAAGAGCACTTCATAACAGAATCAAATAGTGTAACACTTTTTTTTCCATTTTAATCACAAGGAAATTAAGGGGCATATTTATGAAAAAATTATGCTGAGAAGTAAGTCACCTAGCTGCACTGTGGGATAGGAAAGGGCAGGAATGCGCCGTATTTAACATTATACATCGCATTCCTGCCTTTTTCCTTCACTGGCGCACACTGTGCTGCCTAGCGCCAACACAGGCGCCCTTGCACCATAGTGAAAGGGTGCCTGCGCTGTAAGGGGATTGTTTTTACGTTCTTCACAAAAACAATCCTGAGAGGAATGTACCTCTTTTTAAGTGTGCCTCTTTTTAAAATGCCACCCATGATGCGTCGCATTTACAATGCGGCGCACCATGGCGCAGTAATAAACAGATGCGTGTCGCATCTAGGGCGTGAAGTTGGCACAGTGCTGAAGTTGTGTTGCATGTGGCACGCAACTCCAGCAATTTTCCAACTTGCCCTAACTCTAACGTGGTGCGTCAAACCTTACGCCTGCTTCAAGCAGGCACAGGGTTTTGACGCATCGGCGTTTGTAAAGTGACTCAGTGAAATCTTGCAGATTTCACTGAGTCACTTTTCAGGGGCGTTCCTGCGACGGAACGCCCCCCCCCTGCGTGGAAATGCCCACATGAAACCTGACGCAGGTTTCCTGTGGCGCAGGGCCTTACACCGTGATGCATCTCCATAGATGCGTCACGATGTAAGTGTGTCGCAACGTGGCGCAGGGTTTACGCCGCCGCTGCGTCACAGAAGTGACGCAACGGCGGCGCAAAAGTGCCGCAAGTCCCACATAAATTTGCCCCCTTGTTTATAGGTGTGACACTTTCCTACAGTTCTGGATTTTAGCTTGCAGCACTTTGCATTTTGGGATTTGTAGTTTCTTTTTCTATTTCTCAATAGAGATTAAAAAAATCCCAGCATGCAAAGTATGTATTGCAAAAATCAGGAACACATTAAACATGTCACATAATATGGAGTCACTTGGGAACAACCTAGCCCCATCTCACATATTTTGCATAAAACAAATATCAACAAAAAACATTGTTTTGGTTCGTTTATGTTGAATAAGGAATTATTTCAGTGGATTGCTTCTGGTGTAGCCTCTATGCATTCATCTAGGCGGTCAGTAAAATGTTCTAACTCTGGCATCTGTTTATAGGACGGATATGATCCATGCTGGCAGACCATGCATTCTCCACACTGGAGGCCCTGCAGATGATTGAGGTGAAAATAATGTGCAGGAATCTAGAGTTAAGTCAATGCATTCATGATTTTTTTTATTTTAAGCAGCAGCTCTAGTATTGATTCCTTAGTGTGCCATTTATTGATACACATTTTTCTAGAACTATAAATGTAGGTGGTTTGCAGCAGACAAATCACCTTAAGTATCTCTGCTCCAATGAGACACACCTGTGGCAGTCTCTGAAAATGTTTCGATATGAAAATACGAACATCGCACAAAATGCGACCCCCGACTTTGTGCTGTACCTGTAAAGCTTTTGAGAGCCTTCTTTGTCTGGCACTGCATGTGAGAGAGAATGTGAAAGAGCTAGGAAGTAAAAGCGTGGGCATGACTGTAAGAATGAAAAGTGGTACTGTGTGTTTGTGTGAAACAAAATGTGATTTAGAGAGTTTGAAGTGGGTGCTTAAGTGTATGAGCGGGCGAGTGTGTGTGTGAAAGGGGGCAAATGTATTTAAACTTTTTTTGGTTCCCTAAGCAAGCGCCGGGACGCTTACGGGCAGCTGTGCGCTTTACAAGTCCAGCACATTTACATTTACATTTAGCGTGTATGGAATGTGTGTTAACAGTCAGTCTCCATCATTTTCAAAGATAATTTTGTGAACTTTACAGGGAAAGCCGAGACAAGGGTCTGACTTGACTCTAAGAGACCTTGCATGAGCTCAGCCTTGGACATGTTTGCAAAGTAAATCATCCAACAAACATTACGTAAAATAGTATAACGTCTCTTCAAAATAAAAATAAAAACATATTTCTTTAACATGTGGCAGCTTTGATATTAATAAGTCACATTACAAGTTTATTGAGGTATAATGAAGAAAAAGGGAGATTTGTAAAAACAATATATTTGCCTAAGATCACAGAGTTTGGTTAAGTAGGGAAGCTGGGATAAATCGCAGGTTTCATTGTTTCACTTTGTACATATCAGCCACTAAATGGGTATCTATCTGTCTCTCCGTTTTACGTCAAACGTTAATGTTTTGTTTCTAAATTTGTACTTAAGGGTACAGTGTGTGCAGCAGGCAGGCGCCACATTATATCACTTTAAATTACGGGTCATTTTGCAGCCAAGGTTCTAAGAGAACCTTGAGCTGAGCCAGTTTCCAGCATCCGGCTCCAGTCTGGCTCGACGGGTAAGTGGCTCACCCTACCCAGGGCAAATGTACTTTAAAATGGCTACTCATGAGGCCAACACTCGGGTAATTAATCGGGCAAAAGCCAAGGGTTGGCAGGAGAAAGTGGGCGCAGACGCAAATTTAATTTTAATTTGCGTGTTTATATAGCGCTAGAATCACTCCCGGGGGAGTATCTCCGCGCTTCGACCGCTGCGAAACCCTTCCTGGCTTCCCTGAGAGATGGTCCCTTAATGGGTATCTCCAGGGTGAGACCAGGCATCCCCGGCGGTCTGGTGGGGCCGTTAGTGAAGATGAGGCAAGCTAATGCCCAGAGTTGCCGAGTGTGATCGCTGATCAGAGTGGGCACCGAGGCGAGAGAATTATCGAGTCCGCTAACCCTGGTCCAGAAACCTGCCGCGCCGGGAATCGAACCCTGGTCCCGGGCCGTCCTCTGCTCTCGGGTCTGCCGTCTCTAACCAGTGAGCCACACTACCTCACCAAAGAACAAAGTCTGAACTTATTTGTTTTTAACAAAACAAATGTGATAATAACTGTATTCTGCCTTTCTTAACTCATCATAACATGCTGCATTTTGAAATATTACCTGGTACAGAGATCTTTGACGCATCAGCGTTGGTAAAGTGACTCAGTGAAATAACTCTGGTGGTTAATGCACTTGCTGGAAATATCTGTGTGCATTCTTCCAATCAAAGGTTTGACTGAATATAAAATTGCATAGAGGATTAATGTGCCTGCTGTAAAGCACAGCATGAAACATGCAAACCACAGATTTGTTTTTTAATGTAAAGAGCTCAGTTGGTTACTGTTTTTACTGCAGAGATCAATGTGTTATCTGCAGGTCACAAGTTAAAATCTTTGTCATATAGCTTAGTGACTTAGATCCTGCATCAAGGATATGCAGGCAAACTTCAAGGCAAACGTTAGGACACTTGCTGTTTGTTTCTCGGTATTTTATTATTCTAAGGTTGCTAAAAAAAGTTTACATTGGTTAATTTTGTTTTATAGACAATTTTATTGAATTGTATAAGCGACAAACTGAACATAGTGTCACTGTGACAGAGCAGACATTTCATCACAGTCAAAGAACCTTTTCATGTCTGGCCCAGGAACGGATAACATCTAGCCTGCCCCCAGCCCCCACCAACGTCCGTGATCAATCAGCCTAACAGGTCTAACCATTTGCTCCATATTCGCCCATTTTTGGCTGGGCAGCCTCGTACACAGTTTTTTCTTGGCTGGCACACCAATCCACTCCCTTGTACCATTTTGTGAGAGAAGGAGCTGCCGAGTCCTTCCACGCCACTGCAATATCTCTTTTGGCTTCCAATGTGGCTGTCCCCAGGAGTAACTTTTCAGTAAGTTTTCATTTACATTTATACATTTATGGGAACCGTCCAACCCATCCATCACCACCAGGAGAAGGGCGAGAGGACTAATGGGGACCGTCCAACCCCCTATGTCACTTAACTCCGCTACAATCAACAACCAATATCTGGAGAGGATTGTGCAGGACTAGACCATATGGTAAAAATCAGCTGGTTCTGCCTCACAGCATGGGCATTTAGGGGGAAGCCCGCTTTATGAAGACTCACAGGGGTAGGATATGCACAGTGAAGATAGTAAATTTGAATGAGCCGGAGCCTGGCCGATATGGTTAGTACCCTGAGGGCCATCAATGCATCTCTCCAGTCTTCTTTCTCTAAAGAGCCAACCCGTTGTTCCCATTGGGTATTAATGGAATCTAGGGAGTATGGGTGTTGTTTATCAGTGATCTGTAGATTTGGGATATTCCGCCCTTCCCTAGGTTTCCCATGAGGAGCTTAGCTTCCAGAGGACTAAAATCGGGGATTGCTGTGTGTTCAGGAATGTGGAGGGCAAGGGCAAGTCGCAATTGGAGTTATTTGTAAAATTGGGTGGGTTGCAGGGAATATGTTTGCTGGAGCTCTTGGAAGGAAAACAAGTGCTCACCTCTCTACACATCTTCCAAGTGAGTGACACCAATTAGATCCCATTTCTGAAATCCAGTTAATGTCCAACCTCCTGCAGCTTGGTGCCGTGCCAAAGGAGCGTCTGTAGTGTATTTCTGCAGTCCCATTAAATGCGCTGCAATGAAGGAGGGCTGTACGGGTGACTGCTGGTAAAGTGTGTGGATTTGTTGCCCCATGTACTATGGCCTGGGCCCGTGGGAATCCGAGGCTTTCTAATTCTAGCCTATAGGCCAGGTCCGACCATCCGCCATTGAACCAGTCGTGAATCACCTAGAGGCGGGAGGCCAGGTAGTACAGAAAGGGGTTTGTCATTCCCATTCCCGCATTGTGTGGGGCATTGACAATGTTTGAGGGCCAGGCATGATCTCAAGCCACCCCAAAGGAAAGTCGTGGTTATCCATCAAGTCCACAGAACCAGCTGGGAGGGAGGTGAAGTGGGAGATTCTGGAGTACACATAGGAGGCGGGGGAGAACCATCATTTTGAACAGGTCGATCCTACCAAGGGGAATGAGCGGAAGGGTTTGCCAACGACAGGTCGTCTTTTATACGCTTGAGTAGCGGACTGACATTGAGGGTATAGGTCAGCTCCGGGAGAAGGACCTCCCACATGCCGAGATATTCAAAAGTCTCCATAAGGGAATGCTTGTTTGCCAGTCACACATTCTTGTGCTACATTAAGGGGCACTAAATTGGATTTAGCCCAGTTAAGACGCAGGCCAAATGCTCCCCCAAAGGATTGGAGTATCTGGAGGCACCTCGGTCCAGATTGGGCCGCATCAGCCAGGTAGAACAGGACATCATCCGCATACAGGGCAATCCGGTCTTTGTGGGAGCCGTGGCAGCGCCACCCCGTATCTGCTCATCTGCATGTAGGATACAGGCCAAAGGCTCTATTGCTAGAGCGAATAAGAGACGGGAGAGAGTGCACCTCTGTCGGGTTCCCCTTCTGATGGGAAAGGCGTTTGATAATGTCCCATTTACGAGGACGCTAGCTGACGGGTTGGAGTACAGGACTCCCACGAGTTTACGACAATGGGGACCGAGACCTGCTTTCTCCAGTACACTTCCCAAGTAGCTCCAGTCAACCGTGTCAAAGGCCTTTTCAAAGTCAAGTAGCACTTAGGCTAAGTATGGATTGAGAAGATGGCGGTGATTGAGGGCCAAATGGAGGCATCTCAGGCAGTGCCATGTGCTACGATGCAGCATGAATGCACACTGATCTGGGTGTATGAGAGTGTCGATCACCTGCTTCAGACGGGTAGCAAGAATCATAGTGTAAATTATAATCTCAGTGTTAATTAACTAAATTAGTCAGTGGTTAGAACATGAGGCTGGGAGAGGGTCCATTTTGGGTATGACCACGATGGTGGCTGTGTCTGTGTCAGGGGGAAAAGGGTACACAGTCAAAATATTGAGTTGTAAATATCGACCTACCATAATATCGAGTCTGAAATATCGAAGGTGCATAATATCGAAGGCAAGAATATCGTAGGACAGAATATCGACCCAAGGTAAGTAATATCGAAATACTTAATATCGATGTAAGTAATATCGAAGTAAGTAATATCGATAGCATATATATCGATGTTACTAATTTCGATGACACTAATATCGATATTTGTATTATTGTATAGTTTTTTATTATGTATGTGTTATATGTTTAATTTAACTATTTAAAATAATTACTATTATATGTGTATAAATTTTATTTAATAATAAATAATTTTATAAGTAAATTTTATGTTTTTGTACCGGAGCGGGTTGTGGGTTTATAGGGGAATAGGGTGGGAAGTAATTTAATTATGGTAAATTGTTTAGTAATTAGTAGGATTTATTAATAAATTATAATTAATTGGTAATTATGTGAAAATAATAGGAAAATCATTTTAATTAATTTATTAATTGATATATATGTTCTGTAGCGGGTTGTGGGTTTATAGGGGAATAGGGTGGGAAGTAATTTAATTATGGTAAGTTGATTAATAATTAGTAGGATTAATTAATTAATTATAATTAATTGCTAATTAATATTGATTAATTGGGAAAAAAATTAATTGATTAATTAATATATATTTTCCGTAGCGGGATGTGTATTTATAGGGGAATGGGGTGGGGAGTATATTAATAATAATTAATTAATTAATATATGTTTTTATAAATTTATATTTAATTTATTGGAAAATAATTAATATTAATTAGTTAATTAATTATTATTATTTTGAACATATTTAACATTATTAATTAATTGGTAATTAAATAATATTAATAAGTTACATTAATTAGAGTTATTTATTGATATATAATTTTTTATTACTGTTAATTAATTAATTGGGAAAAAATAATATTAATTATTAAATTATAATAATTACAGCTAATGTGATAATATATTTACTTTATTTGTTATTGTTCATTATTAATTAATTGCTAATTAAATAATAATAATTAATTTTGGGTAAAGGAGTATTTCTAGTGTTTAGGGTCAGTTTTCAGTTCTTGGGTAAAGGAGTATTTTTTGGTTTCTGGGTCAGTTTTCAGTTTATGGGTAAAGGGGTATTTTTAGGGTTCAGGGTCAGTTTTCAGTTTTTGGGTAAGGGGGAATTTTTTGTTCAGGGTCCGTTTTCAGTTCTTGGGTAAAGGGGTATTTTTTGGTTTCAGGGTCAGTTTTCAGTTTATGGGTAAAGGGGTATTTTTAGGGTTCAGGGTCAGTTTTCAGTTCTTGGGTAAAGGGGTATTTTTAGGGTTCAGGGTCAGTTTTCAGTTTTTGGGTAAGGGGGTATTTTTTGGTTCAGTGTCAGTTTTCAGTTCGTGGGTAAAGGGGTATTTTTTGGGTTCAGGGTCAGTTTTCAGTTCTTGGGTAAAGGGGTATTTTTAGGGTTCAGGGTCAGTTTTCAGTTTTTGGGTGAGGGGGTATTTTTGGGTTGAGGGTCAGTTTTCAGTTCTTGGGTAAAGGGGTATTTTTTGGGTTCAGGGTCAGTTTTCAGTTTTTGGGTGAAGGGGTATTTTTAGGGTTCAGGGTCAGTTTCAGTTCTTGGGTAAAGGGGTGTTTTTCAGTTCAGGGTCAGTTTTCCCTACTGTTGTACTCTCTGGAGTAGGAATAGAAATTTTTACCCTTACGCTATGCAACGTTTTATTTAATTAATTGTTAATATATCAAATATTTATTTTATTTTTTATATTACTTACATTTTATTTATGTTACTTTTTTATGTTTGTAAATGGGTTAGTAAATTAGAATATATTTCATTAATTTATAAATTCGTAAAATAATTATTAATACTTATTGTTCAGTGTATATATATTACATATTTACTTTATATATTTAATTAATGTATTCTTAATATATGTATTATTTATTACTTTTAAATATTATTAGATACTTTTAAATATGTTTCTTTTATTTATTAGTTTTATAGACTTACTTTTACATTTATATATTAAAAAAAAAAAAACGATATATTTAACATCGATATTTTTAACATCGATATTTTTTTTTCGATATTTTTGTACTTACCATGTTGTAGATAGGATGTCGATATTTTTGCCCTCGATATTGTTGACTCGATATTCTTGTAGGTCGATATTTTTGAAGTCGAAATTCTGTCAGTGATTCGGGGAAAAGGTGCCTCCCTCCAGTACCTCATCGAACAGGGTGTGGAGATGTGGGATAAAAATTTCCTGGAATGCCACATAGGATTCCGCCGGTAGCCCGTGCCAGTGCAGAGATTGCTTCTCCGATTTCCTCTGGAGTAATGGGCTCATCTAAGGCCTCGGCGTTCCTCTCGGAGAGCTGCCGAAGGGGGTCATTTTGCAGGAAGAGAGAGCTGGCGGTTGACGTACATGGGCGGTCTGCTGTGTAAAGCCCCGCATAATGGTTCGCGAAGGTCTTTGCAATGTCAGCGGGGGTGCAGAAGCCCTGCCCTCGGGATCTCGTATCTCAGGGACTATCTGGTTGGCTAGGGGGTGAGTAGCAAGCCAATGAAGTAATTTGCCATTTTTGTCTCCCAACCATAAACCCGGGCCACTAAGGACCGCCAGACCATCTTGTCAGATTCAAAAGAGATAGTCCTGATCTCTTCTTGCACTGCAGAAGTGAAGCTGCCGACGATCTGCCCCTACGTTTGCGGTGGCCATCGTCATTTCCTGGTGGCGGGCCCTGGCTTCAAGTTGGGAGAGATGACGATCCTGAACCTGCCCTCTATGTCTGAGGAACCCTTTGGCGTACCCACGGGTTGTGGCCTTACCCGCCTCCCAGAGTGTACCCTGGAGTTGGACAGTGCCCTTGTTAGTGTGAAAATAGTGTTTAAGGTCTCCCTCAATCGCTCGTTTCTACTCTTGGTCCTGAAAGAACCATGCATTCAACCTCCATACTGGAGGTAGAGCGTCTGTGGGCCCCCCTTTATGCAGGAGGAGTGGGGAGTGGTCTGATATGCCTACTGCCTGGATTTGGACCTCTGTAACTGACCTGCAGTCTGGGGCGGGCACGAAGATTAGGTTGATGCAGGAGTGGGTATGCTGTGCGGCTGAAGTGTGCGTGTATTGTAGTGTTCTAGGGTGCCATGTTTGCCAGACATTGCAGAGGCCCAGTTTGGAGGACCAGTCTCCGAGACGTTTATCCCCTATTTTCCTGTGGGAGAATGGTGAGCCTGTGGCGTCTTTGGCTGGTTGAGGGACAGCATTCAAGTCTCCTCCAATCACCGTCAGACCTTGGGGGAGGGAGGATATTGTCTCTACTGCTGTTTGGAGAGTGGAGTCTAGATTTGCCGGTGGGGCATATATTGACATCAGATTGATGGGTGTGTCCTCAAGGGTACCTGTGAGGGCGACAAAACGGCCCTGAGGGTCGCTTACCATGTGGGCCGGTGTGAATGGGAGGGAACGTCGCAGAGGGATCCCCGTACCTCGAGCCCCTCTAGTGAACCCCGAGTGCCACACCCTTTCGAATCCCCATCAGGTGCATCTCTTGCAATAAAAGGACATCTGGGTGGACCCCCCCCACACACATTTTAAAATCGTAGTCTGCTTAATCTTATCTAAGAGTCTGTTAACGTTCCATGAAAGGACTGTAAGGGGTTTGCCCCGCTATAAGGTTGTGACATTATGGTAGGGTTGTGACGTGTGTGGCCAGAGGTCTGGGGTGCTTAGTTGTTCCCAAAGGTTAGACCTTGTGGGCGGCTGAGGGCACTCAGCTGTATTATTTGGACTGCATGGGGGGACATTGTACGTTTTTTACATAGTGTTGCAGAGAAACAGATTAACACAAACCAAAGCAAAAGCAGGGAGAACAATCCCTACCCCGAATCCCAACCCACCCACCTCCCCGTACTTCCCCAATTGAAGCATCTGTTGCCCGGTAAACAGAGACTAAGAGTGTTAGAAATTTAACTAAGGCAGCGTGGTGTTAGTCAATGAATTGGGCCCCTCTACAATTAAGGATTCATTTTCCTCCAGTTTAAGTCATTAGTACTATTGATACTTAAGTTCAGACATAGGGGCTGCGTGCAAGGTTGTTGTCCTCAGAGCTTGGCCCCAGAGAGTCCATGGAGCGCAGATTGGATGTCGGCTCAGGTCGCTCAGTGTTCTCCCGGGATTTTGCTGGTTCCTGAGATCTCGACGATCTGCTCCTCTCTTGGGGGCATCCCGCAGGTGAGGCGGAAGTCGTGCCATGGGCATTGCACCTTCGGCGGGACCATGTGCGCCTCACACGGGTGCCCGCCATTATGCCCACTCGTGGTCCCTTCTGGGGCTCAGATTGAGGGGGATGCCCATCAGTGGGCGGGTTGGGCGTTCCTCAGTCACCCAGGTCCATGCCGCCTCCGGTGTGTCAAAGAAGTGTGTACTGTTCTGGAATATCACCTTGAGATGGGCCAGGGAGAGGAGTCTGTATTGCAGATTGAGGGCCTGCAGCTTCTGTTTCACTTGAGTGTTTGATCTTCTTTGGGCTTGCACTTCTTTCGTGTAATCGGGGAAGATCATCATTTTGGCGCCTTTGTGGAACAACTCTGATCGGAAGCAGGCTTCCTGCAGAATTGCGTTGCGGTCTCTAAAATTCAGAATCCTTGCTATTATTGGTCAGTGAGGGACTCCCGGTGGCGGCTTGGGCACGAGCGCCCTTTGAGCCCTCTCAACCACAAACCACGATGGCAGGGTGTTCGGGGGGCATCCAGGATTTATTCCAGTCTTCAATGAAGGTGTTCATCCAAAGGTTGGAAGCTCCAGGTCACGTTACACCAGGGATCTCAGCCACTACCAGCGGCTCAGTATTCCAACTGTGGGGGTCAGGGAGGCTGGGCCCAAACCCAAGGGGGGGGGCTCACTGCGGGGCCTTTTGGCTCACATGTAGCTGCCAGCAGAGAAGGCCGCATCCTGCACCAACTATCTGCTTCCCGAGGTGCCCTGCTTACCCAGGTCAGTTGTCTCTATTTAGTCCACCCGTCGGGAGCACCTTGGCAGTCAAGGATTATCCTTGTCCACTGGGGCAGTACAGCCGCACGCTTCTACTCCCCAAGTGCCTCCTCCTCACCAGCCCACATTAGCTGTAGGCCAAGGTAAAACACCGTCACTCCGCATTTTTTACTCCGCATACCATTACTCCTCATACCATGATAACGCAGGTACTGTTACTCTGCAAAATTTTACAACGCATGCCATTATATATTATATGCTTTTACTACGCATGCTTTTACAACGAAATTCGTTGTAAAAGCATGATTGGTAAAAGCATATGTTTTTTATATTTAAGTGTATGGTAAGTATATGGTTTTAGTTTGGGGGTGTTGGAGTATATGTTTTTGGGGTTCGGGGTATTTTAAGGGTGCGTTTGGGTTATGTTTGGGTTTTGGGGTACAGGGGTATTTTTAGGGTTCCGGGGTATGTTTGGGTTTTGGGGTACAGGGGTATTTTTAGGGTTCAGGGGTAGGTTTGGGTTTAGGGGTACAGGGGTATTTTTAGGGTTCAGGGGTAGGTTTGGGTTTTGGGGTACAGGGGTATTTTTAGGGTTCAGGGGTAGGTTTGGGTTTGGGTTTTGGGGTACAGAGGTATTTTTAGGGTTCAGGGGTAGGTTTGGGTTTTGGGGTACAGGGGTATTTTTAGGGTTTGGGGTATGTTTGGGATATATATATATATATATATATATATATATATATATATATATATATATATATATATATATAGTGTAAGTACATTTTCTAACTTTTCCCCACATATAACTTCAGCACACATGCCTTTGCATTGTAAAGGCATGCGTTGTAAAGTTATATGCTGAGTTAAATTTTGCGGAGTGATTCTACTGCGGAGTAATGGCTCTGCGTTGTAAATAATGCGGAGTCATGGTATGCGGGATTTTGGAATGCGGAGGGCAGGCAGCACTGTGCTACCTTCAGCGGATCCAGAGGAGGCAGGATTCAGCAATGGGGGAACACGCCACCAGAACATGGGTTCTCCAGACGATCCACTGCCCCAGGGAATGTGTCTCGTTCCAGCCACAGATCCACCCGGGGTGCTCTGCCGGCCGCGGGCAGGTTATCTCTTGTAGGTGCTACTCACGGACAGCTGAGGGCCACCGCTGACTCCGGGGGCAGTGCGGGGGTCCCACCGCCTCTACCAGCGTCCCCTCCTTACCTCATGTGACTGTAGGTTCCGGCGGCCCTTCTCAGGGGTGGGCCCCCGTCCCGTCGCAGGCATCGCAGCTCTGTCACGCTGCAGCAGTCACTTTCTGTGCGGGCGTGGAAGAAGCCTTGTGCCTCCGGAGGCAGTCGGTCAGTCAGCAGGGTCTGTGTGCACTCTGTAGTGGTGCAACAGCTTTTACTGGGTTCAGGGAGCCGGCCTCCAGGGGATAGGCCAGGCTGCCGCCATTTTGACCCGAGCCAGGCTGCTCATCGGGTGATCGCCGCCAGCCCCCTCAGTCTCTGCAGTGGCTTATTTGTCTCCGGGCAGTTGTAAGGGAGGGCGCCTCGAGGCTAGAGGTGCCCCAGTTGAAAGGATGCCACTTGAGGAGTGTCAGGATGGAGACGGATCACAGAGGGGTCCAGAGCACTCTTAGAGTGTGACCGCCATCTTGGCTCGCCAAGCCACGCCCTCTCTACTTTGTAATATTAAGGACTTATTTGTAACTAAAATATAAATGGTTATACATTCTTAAAATGCATGCGTATTTTTTGCATTCAAAGCTTAGAAAGGTAAAAAACCTAGCCCTTCCTAAACTCCACCCCCAATCCACTGCTTATTTTTGATGAGTACCTGCACTTATTTTTTTTCCATTTAAAGCACTGGTTGTCGGGATGTGATGTTTAAAGGGCTAGCTATGCTCTACGGCTGCTGTGACAGTGATATGTGCAGCCTGCAGGCTGCAGAGTAGTTACAGGCCCCATCAGCTCGCAGCGAGTATAGCTTTTATTACAAAGATTTTCTCTTTAGCCTCCGAAAGCGCGCTGAGATTCGGTCCTCGCCATCCAGCTCTCAAGCTGTGAAATCTGAAAATAAGTGATAATTAGCCAGGTTTGAATCGCAACACGCGCTGCAGTTTCTGTCCCGCCATGAGCTGCATTGCAAAAAAGTTGTCAAGCTATGAGTCATATGTGATGAGTGAATTTTGATTGGTCTATTATCCGCATTTAACACAGTTTTGTTTCTACAAGAGCATTTGATTTGGTTGACATAACTTTTCAGAATTTTTTCGTTTCCAGCCGAGAAGTTTCCAGACTTCATTTTTAAAAGCAATATAAGCTTGTGGCCTCAGTTCCAGCACAAAGGACGGCCACTACAAGAAAGGGGGACCCCTGAGAAAGGATGTAGGTGGAGAAACAGGGGTATAGACCAAAATTCACAAAGGATGAACTCTACCTATTTCAATTTAAAATATGCTGTATGTCATATATTATATAGACCACTCTGGCTGGACCGTTGACATAAATATTAAGGGCATTCAAGATAGTGTATTCATCACTTGATTTATTGTTTTTTTTATCTTTTCAATACACAATTATTAGTGTAATCATAAATAGATAACCAAACTTCAGAATTTTTTGAAAAATCAGATCCCATTGCTCAACTTTCACTCAAGAACACTCAACCACCTTCATACTCAAGCCATACTCATGCAAAACCACAAATAACAAACTTCACATATGTACAGAAAAGCGTATAATGCGCCAAACCCCCTCACAATGTATATTAGTGCTCAAACAAGAGATTTCCCCTACTAAACAGTGCAATAACTCATGAATAAAAGTTTAACAATTAATATGATTTGGGGCCAGATGTATCAAGGCTTTTGCGACTCGCAAAGGCCGAAATTCGCAGAATTTCGGCCTTTGCGACTCGCAAACGGCCTTTTAGCATGATTTCGTATGTATCAAAAAATCGCAATTTAAGGAATCGCAAAAAATTGCCATTCCTTATTTTGCCATAGCATTTAAGGAATCGCAATTTTTGCGATTCCTTAAATGATATTTATGTAACTTTTGGAAATAGCGATTTTGTGTTAAGAAATCGCAAATTACCACCAACTTGTAGTTGGTGGTAATTTGCGATTTCTTTTAAAAATGCCCTATTTGGCATTTGTGAGGGTGGCATGTGACACACATACATGCCCATAGGGCATGTATGTGTGCCACATGCACACACATGTAAATTTCAGGGGTGCAGCAGGGTGTCTTTGAGACACCCCTGCACCCTTGAAATAATTCTCAAATTGCGATTAGCAAATTGCGAATTCGCAATTTGAGAATTATTGCACTATCATTCCTATAGGCCTCCTGGCCCATAGGAATGCATTGGAAATTATTCCTTATTTGGGAATTCGCAAATTGTGAATTCGCAAATAAAGAATATTAAGGAATCGCTAAAAAATAGAGATTTTGTACATACATTCCATTTTGCGAATTCTAAATAGCGATTCCTAAAAAATCGCTACTTAGAATTCGCAAATCCGAATCTTGATACATCTGCCCCTTCATTACAACAGAGCCTTCAGAATAAGTGTGATCAGCCAAATAATGTTTTTACTTTAAAAAGAAGACTTTTCAACATAATTCATCAATTTTCAAAACACATAGACCAGGTACATTTATGGAGGGAACTAATTCAAAGTGCCAGGACAAAGGCAGGGCACAGACGCATCAACGCATCTTCTTCTACTCTTATCCATGGTGCCTCATCAGGAGGATAGTGACGTCTCAACCTCCACTTCCTTTAGGGCTAATTGCCAGACTAGCATGCTAGAAAGCTGGATGGCTCCACAGCACAGTGGTCCTCACACTTCCATTGAACTTCATTACTTTCCATTGTCCTGAAACACATTCGAGCACTGGGTTCACATACCCTTTCCCTAAAATACTGACACGTTTGCACTGGGTCCTTACTCACCCGTACCCTAAAACAATGTGAAATGTTTTCACTGGGCTCCCGGTCAAGCCTGCCCTTTAAAACTCACACCCAGTGGGTCCTTGGTCCTCATACCCTAATCCTAAAACACAAAAAAGCACTTGGTGCAAACGCCCTTGCCATAAAAATAACTGGCAAGTGAGCACTATGTCCACGCATGCTGTAGTCCTCTAAAACTCACAAACTTTTGGCACTTGTAAGAAATAGGGTCTCTGGTTGGCTAGGGTATGCACCTTTGCCAGGCAGAACCCACCACACTAGTCAGAGCAAGTAAGTTATACACCAAAGTTAACCTGCGCTCACCCCCTCGGCAGCTTGGCCAGAGCAGGCAGGTTTATCCTAGAGTCAATGTGAAAAGCGTCTGCGTAGCACACCCACACCAGCAACCCAATGAATACACCACAAAAGAGACTCCACACAGTATTATATAAAAACACACTGCACTGTATATAAAACATAGACCAAATATGACATAAATCAATAATTACTTTGCCAGTGCAATAAGAGCAATAAGATATGTTGCAATCATCATGAAACAACATTAATGTACATACTATGCAGTTCCTGAAATAATACTCATTATCTTGTAAGTGGAAGAATAAAAACGACATACAATAACACATCAAGATTCAAAAGGCAGTACTTAGGTGCAGACCATATAAGATAAGGTGCTAATATTACACATTATACGTTTATTTGCACAACATGTAGGTTACTGGGACACCTGTGCACCTACCACCGGATCTACAGTCATTTGCAAGGACATTACAGACTGGGGGCCTCAGTCGAGGTCTCACCATAAGAGTTACCAACACTGTTAACCAGGCTATCTATCCATGTATGTGCCCAGAGAGCTGGGGGACACTCACCCAGGACAGTTTCGGTGAGGAGATCTCACTGGGTGCCTCCACGTGGAGGCAGTTGACCGCGATCCCGCTGAGCAGCTGCTAACCACGGTAGTCTTCTAAAACCAGCTTCGGCATGAAGGCTTCCCTGCAAAAGGGGCTCCACTGGGATAATTTTGCACGGCCAACCCTATTCTTTGTAGGGGGATAGTCGGTGCCCACAGGGCACTGCTCCTCACCAGGTTGTCTGTTGTAGTCCCCTTGGCTGTGGGGACTGTACCGAAGACTAAAAGGACTTTGCTGCCACCTGCCTCAAGGGCTGGGAAAAAAGGACATAAAGGCACACCACACACTTCTCCTTAAGAAAAATCAAATGCCCTATGAAGCGCTGACTGCGCTGATGCAGGGGGAGCTGTGAACACACACTGAAAAGTTTAAAGGAGTCTCTCTGGGCCCCTGAAAACCCTTCACAATCACAGGGGTAGGGGAGGCAAGCGCACAAGTCCCTGGAGAACACTGGGGGCACAAAAGTAGGGCACAGGTAGGCAGGCCAGCACAAGGGTCCTTGTAGCAAAGTGGCAGTCCTTCGTTCAGCCCAACAGGCAGCAGGGCGGCACTATAAAGCAATGCAGTCCAATGGCAGTTCTTCATGGGAGTCATCTGACAAAGGGCAGCATGTACAGCCAGCAGTGTCTGGTTACAAGTCCCACACAGTGTCTAAAATCATGGGGTCAGAGCCCCTGTACTTATACTAACACGTTCTATCATCTAGGGAGAACTTCAAAAGAACCTTTAGAAGTGCACAACCACCCCTTTCAAATCAGTCCCGGCTCCAGACATACAGTAGGGGGTAAATCATCTGTTTGTGTGAGGTCAGGACACAGCCTATACAAACATCTGTGCTCCCCACCTCACTCTCTCCCAGCCCAGGAAACCACCAGTATGTAGATGAATGCAGATGCAGCCCCGTTACACCCAACCCTCACTGTGGGTAAACAGCCTTTACTGCGCGAATGAAACTGCGCATAACATTACTTCGTAAGCGTTATAACGCTTGCGATGTTACAACGCGTACCATTAGTACTCAAGTTGTTACATCGCAAGCGTGGTTACTACGCATGCGAAGTAATGGTATGCTTTCTTAGAAAACGATCCACGTTGTTGTTAGGAAACTGAGGTTGTTTCCTCACAACGACGTGCACCGCACTACGGAGACGACAGGAGGAAGATTCCAGGAGGAGAGAGGAACCACAAGGAGAGTGAGGTAAGGGGATGTAGTGTGTTTTTGTAGTGTAAAGGGTCGTGCTGGGAGTAGTGTTAGGGTTCAGGGTAGTGTTGTGTTTTTGTAGTGTAGGGGGTCGTGCTGGGAGTAGTGTATTTAGGGTTCAGGGTAGTGTTGTGTTTCTGTAGTGTAGGGGGTAGTGCTGGGAGTAGTGTATTAGGGTTCAGGGTAGTGTTGTGTTTTTGTTGTGTAGGGGGTCGTGCTGGGAGTAGTGTTAGGGTTAAAGGTAGTGTTGTGTTTTTCTAGTGTAGGGGTTGTGCTGGGGTAGTGAGTTAGGGTTTAGGGTAGAGTAGGGGTCGTGCTGGGAGAAGTGTTAGAGTTCAGGCAGTGTTGTGTTGTTTTTGTAGTGTAGGGGGTCATGCTGGGAGTTGTGTTAGGGTTCAGGGTAGTGTTGTGTTTTTGTAGTCTAGTGAGTTAGGGTTTAGGGTAAGTAGCGTTTGAGTGTAGGGTGCGTAATGGTGGAAGGGGGAGGGTCACGCAGGGGGTAGTGAATTAGGGTTTAGAGTAGTAGCATGGTGCTTGAGTAGTGTAGGGTAGTGTTTTAGGTTTTAGGGTAGTGTCGGGGGGATTGTGCAGGGTAGTGTAAGACTATAGAGACAGGATGGAGGAAGGGGTAAGGACGTGTAGGGCTAGTATTTTAGGGTTAAGAATAGTGGGTAGTGTTGTTTTTGAGGGTTAGGGTAGTGTTGTGAATTTATTGGTTATTGTGAATGTGTTGAAATTGTGGTAGGTGGAACAATTTAGTTAGAAAAGAAAATCCAACTTTACAAATATTTTCATATTGATATATACGCGGAATGTTCAATTAGGGAATGCTGAATAAATTAAAATATTAATAATTTAAAAAAAATGGGATTAGGAAGAAAAATTGTATTGAAAGGCTTTCTTAAGGGCATTTTAAGTATTTGTATTGAAAACAAAACGTGACAATTTTTTAAAAATGGTTATATATTTAAAGAAAATGTAAATTGATAAAAATGTCGTTTTAAAAAAAAATACTCCCCCACCCTCAACCCCTATTACCATGTCATCCCGTAACAGTAGAAGTGTTACTATTATTGTTTAAAATATTGTTATTACATGAGAAAAATGCACAGAAGTGGTATGCATAGTAATATAACACGCAGAAAAAGCATATTTAGTTATTTTCAATGTATTTGCGAACTAATAGCATGCAAAGTAAAATCCTGCGTAGTAATGGTAGTTGTGATGTAAAAACATGGCACTAACAGCATGCGTAGTAATGGCATGCTAAGTAGCATCATATATTCTCACTGTGTGAGGACTGTCTGAAAAGTCTGCACAAAGTGTAGCTGTCAACCAGGCCCAGACGTGGATTGGAGTCAGGCTGCAAAGCACAAAGAGTCATAATCACAGAGAAATGCCATCTTTCTTCTAAAAATTGCCATTTCTAAAATAGAAATGTAAAATCCCCTTACACGAGTAAGTAAGATTTATCACCACTATTCCAAACCTACCAAACATGGCAACGCTACTCTTTTCAGATCAGGAAGGACCAATTACATACCGGTAAGAGAGTTCCCAATGCTAGCCTATGGGAGGAGTTGACCTCACAGAAATGAGAAACCAAATAGGCTGTTTGTCACTACCAGAACATGCCACACAATAAAGGCACATGTCCTACATTTTACCTACACAGCACCCTACGCTACCTAGAGCCTATATTAGGGGCTTCCTATATGTAGTAAGGGGAGAGTTTCAGAATTGGCAAGTAACTTTTAGTGTGGTGCACACAGCAATGCAGACCCACTAGTACCATTTAATTTACAGGCTCTGGGTATATGGGATACCACTGTACAAGGGCCTTTTACACGTAAATTAAATATGCTAACCAGGTGTAAACCAATCATACTTGGCCCGAGTCACAGAACTAATCTGAGACAAAATCCTAAATTTACTACTTTTGGTATTCACAGAAGGCATTTAGTAGTAGTAAACATGAGCCAGAGGGCACATGTAGTTAAGATTGTTTTTCTTTACTTGTGTGGTTGCATTCTATTAACTATATAGATAATGACTTTTATTACATGAGCACTTCTGTTGTCCGCATCGTGTACCTCTCTTGAATGGTGTAACCTGTATGTTATCTGAACCTGTAACAGCTTTGTAACCTAGGAAGAAACATTGCTGACTCAGTCTGGGAGAACTGTTTTCTCCTGCTGTGAATGTTCTGAGATTATGGAATATCTGAAACTTTAAATTTTTCCATGCTGGACCCTTCCCAGGGTTTATGAAGCAGGAAGCAAAAATGAAACGAAGTAAAGTGTAGAAGTGCAGAAGGTAGCTAGCTAAAGCTATGCTGACAAATTTGAAATGCATTACTTGGGTTTTTAAAATGTCTGTAATGTCTCTAATACAGTTTTTTTTAGCTTGCTTTTAGGTATATATATTAACTGAAATGCATTATTTGGCCACCAGATATTCAAAGCTTTCTTGGGGATGCTTTACTTCCAACAACCTTGGGGAGGTTAGGGTTGATAAACATACATTACATTCCACCCTCTACCCCCATAAACAATACAACCCACACCTAATATCATTACACAATTTCCATAACTCATTTCTATGAATAAATTAATATCAATTAACAACACATAAACCCCACAACTCACATCTAAAATTAATGACACAATTGCCACACGTACATTTTTATTAATTAATTGACAAATAATTATTAATTAATTATAAATAAATGACTTTCTACCCTAATCCCCTATAAACCCCACCAACCGCTCCATAAAAAAATAACACAATTAACATAATCAATTACCAATTAATTATTTAATATTAATTAACAAGCAATACATAATAAATTGATTCCCACAATGAGCATTATAAAATATAAATTAAATAAATATTAATACATAAAAAATTATAATAAATGTATTATAATTAAATTACTTCCCACCCTATTCCCTTATAATCTCACAACCTGCTACAGAACTAAAAAATGCAAAATTTAATTAAAATAAAATTATTAACTACTACAAATTTAACACACACATTAAAAACAAAATCAATACTTATACAAAAAATAGTTCACATACTTTTAAAATACATACTAAAATACATAACACTAATTAAAACATCGATACTTTAAACAACTATATTTTTGCAAACAATATTAATGACTTCGATATTTTCAAAAATGATATTTCTTACCTCCAAGCCGATATTCTTGACCACGATATTCTTTCTGTCGATAGTTCTGCATCAAAATAGTTCCAACTCGATATCTGTGTATGTCGACATTTCAAATTCAATATTCTGTCTTTGCACCATGTAAAATACTGCATTTTCCTGACCTTTGACGCAGCACAGCAAGGAGGCTTGTGGCACTGTGCTGCGTGAACGCTACATAAATATGCCTCTTAATTTTCACAGGTGAATTTCCCATCTATATGGGAGTGCAGAGATCGAGTTATCCACAACATTGAATAGGACACCCCTTGGATGTTGAAGACAATTTTTGCTGTGTCTCCAGAGAAACAACATAACAGAGTTACTTCTGTTCACTTGTGGCCCTGAAGAAGCGAGGCGTTCCGAGAAATACGTGTGGCTACTCACTTCGACACTGGTTGCTAATAGGATTGCTAATCTCAACATTGGATACCAATATTGAACTGACTTGGCTTTTATCAGGAAACCAGAAGGCGGCGTTTTGTGTTCATACATAAAGATTTCATAGCTTTGCTGATGTTATATTTTCCTATTTTTGTCTAAGCATTTTTTGGTATATTAACTGTGTTAATTATATTAGTCAAAGTGAATTGTATGAAGAGAAGACACATGGGATAATACATAATATTTGTTATGATTCATTGTATCTCTAGGCTATTTTTATATTCAATAAATTGGTGCTACATTTAAATCCTCCCTGGAAGCCTTTTCAATTAAGTTACATTTGGACCAGTGGGGTATTATTTGTCTTTCTCAGGTAGAGGATAGTAGGGCCTAGGCAGCTGACTCAAAACCCCAATTGTGTACAACTGCAAAAGGGACACATCTCGCTCTTGGGCAAATCTGAAATGAATACAATAGTCACTCTCCACTCTAAATTCCATCCTTCTAGATGCAAAGTGACATATAGCTCCACTTTCCCCTCTTTAATAATAAAATGTTGCAATTATATAATTGATACATATATCATAATTCACAGTGTTTTAATCCTAGGACCTTTATGAACTGCTTTTAAGAAGTAGGCTGTTGGATGACAGACAACCATCTATAGCTGAACCAGGATGTGACAGTGATAGTGTGTGGTATCAAATTCCATCTCCTTTATCCTGGCTGATCAACACAGGCATAGTCCTTCACCCTAGTAGTAGCTGCCCTGGCTCAAATCCATGTGCCGTTCATGGACCCAGATATTTCTTCTAGATGGCGCAGTATAATCTTCAATGAAGGATGCAGCCCGATGAGAGTCAAATGCCACAGACAACGTAAGATCTACCTGCTGCTCCATCATTCTGGGGATCTCCAAACAATCCAACCAATCCTTCATGTGTTGAAATAGAGACTATAAATCATGCTATAATGGCTTTGCTATATCAGCAGTATACACAATGGCTATCATGGTCGGCCGGCACCTGCATATGCCCACTCCAAGGTAGCAGCATCCTTGTGGCCCACAGAGCCTCTTGGCGAAATGTCATGGACTGCCAAGAATATGCAACAAGCCAATTTGGGCAGTGTAGCATCCAAGTCTACTGACTCTGACAAAGCCACATCCTTTCTCTTCACTTGGGTTAATCTTCAGCACAACCAGCTTTTTATGATCTCTCCATTCTCTTACCATCGCATTCTTATGGAAATTGTTTAATGTTGGGATCCTTTCACCATGTCCTTTCCCATAACCCTGGACTGTGGATCAGACTCAGCATCCTCCACCTCTGACCTTTAGGAAATTGTATTTCTGCTCCTCCTGCCTGCGTCAACGGCAGCTGCCCCCGCTTTAACAATCTCCGCTTATAGCTCATCAGTTGAGTGTGGTACAGTGCTTGTAGTTGAAGACCATATGTGCTGGTTGGGTGAAGTACAATGAAAAACAGAATTGGTTTGGTAAAGAGCAGGAGCTGTTCCAATATCCTCTCTGGCCGGTTGGTGAATTGAAACAGCGTTATCTTCCTGAGTAGGTCTGGGCAGGTGGCATGTGAATTACCACCAATTGAAGTCACACTTATCAGCCATAAAAAGCTCCCAAATGCATCATATTCTTCCTCGCCGGACCCAGGCAGTGCCCAATGGGCTGGTCTAGCAGATCAGTGTGTGGGTCCTTTTTTTGTTTTAGCAATTTGTGGAGCATGTTTTACTGCTTGGTGGTCAGAATTTTACTGTTGTCTTCCCTGATGCTGCCACACACATTGCCTGCAGCAAACACAAATGCCAGCACTCTCCCGTTTGTTGCAAAATAACCATGAAGACTGCCTTTACACGTTCCAAGCTGACCTGATTTGCAAACGTGGGCCACTTTTTTAGCTATCTGGTTTGCTAATGGGGGGCATTTTTATTTTGATACCTGGACCTATTTTTTTGCCACAGTCCAGACCTGGACCGAGGTACTTCTAGGTCACATCTACTGGGGCTGAAATGCTGTGGTTGTGCCGTCCACCTGAATCCCTGACTGAAGGCAGTACTGTGTTAAGCCACAATGGCAAATCTTTCCATGACATTGAATGTGGTTGCACTGCCTGTCACCCACGAGTTGTCATAGAAAAATTCTTCTACAGGGAGCTTGGCACACCCTCACGCAACCATACCGCAAGACCTTCTGGCATTGTGTGTACAGGTACTGACAACAAAAACTGGAAGTACATATTCATCCAGTGGAGGGGATCTCATGCTCAAGTTTAAGGGTGTGAAAGATGAAAGAAGATATGAATAAGTAGGACTCCAGGAAGGAAGCTGGAGAATTCAATGTCTGTGGTGGTGGTGAGCAATGATCCTGATATTTAACAAGAAAACAAAAACAAAAAAGGCAGGGTGATAATTGCATATGGATTCAGTTTGTATGAAAAATATTCTAATTAAGGTCTAGGCTTTGTCAGTCTGAATTGTTTCCAACTTAATGAGTACAGTCCAGAGTTATCCCTAGTATAAAAAATAAATATGTGAACATTATGAAATTGACCAGCTTTCTCAATCTCTCTTAAACCTGAGATATTGTCCAATAATAAGGAGACAGACCATTTACATAGCAGTTATTCATCCAATTATAACTGTTGCAGCTTATCTTTCCTATACATATTGTTGGGTCGTCTCTCTTTTCTTGCAGAAAGTATATAAAAGAACCCTTATGCCGAATACATAATTATTCTTAGTTTCACGTTTTAAGTGTAGGTTCGTCGTTTGGTTTAATTCACTTGGGACACACCATCACAACTGTTGAGTAATATATGTATTTAAGATGTAATTTTGAAAGTATTGTATAAATGAATGAAATTTGGTTACATATATATAAAAAAAGTTGTACATCCGCACTGAGTATGAGAAGCTTCTTTGCCTTGACATTTGCCTTAATCACCCCCATTGCCATTGTGCACTGTTACCTATCGTAAATCAATTGTATTTTCCCACAGGAGTCTTTCTGAGTGTGGTTACTGGCTGTGTGCTTGTCCAATAAATGTCTGCTTTGGGCTTCTTCTCTTGGAGTAGCTCTTTCTGTAGTCTTTTAAAAAACAAGATATAGCATGTTATTTTTTCCTTATCTGTCTATCCCCATGAGCCGGACACCTCTGCGTTGCACATGTTTATCAAAGACACAGTCTTTGCAGGTTCCCCATCTTGACACAGCAGGGGTCTCCTAACTTGGCTCCTAAGTGGACAGCGTAATATATATTATATATTTTTTATTTTGATATAATGCGATTCGAAACATAAACTGTATTACCTCATTGTGTGTCCAATACTGGCATTATAAAATACAAATGGGATATCTGCAACAAGGAAATCCATTAAGTTCCCGGGTTTTGACTCATTTCCCCAATGCTGGAATCTCTAACCCATCAATTCTTCTTCCTTGGTCTGAGTCTCTGAAAAAGAAATGTTTTTGAAGTTTTGTGTAGCGCACACTCGACCTGAAAGTATTGGAGCGGTTTTCATGACCCTTTTTTGAAGGCATGTGGAGATTAAGGAGCAGATTTATAATAGTGTTGTGTTGCTCTTGCGTCACGCAAGGTAAGGCAAGGGCAATGCAACACTAAAGTCAGATCTACCAAGCAACGCAAGGCCACCTTGTGTGGCCTTGATGTGGTTGGTAAATATGGAGTAAAGCAAGGCAGCGCAAGTCAATGCCGTGTATGATTGTGCTCCGGGAGGCATTCCATGGTGGAGCCTGGGTGTTCCCATGCATCTAATAATGGATTTTGGCGTATTCCCAGAGTTTTACAAATAACTCCACACCGGGAAGAAGGGCCCAAGGGACAGTTTAACGACCAACTAACAGATTTAATCCCCAATTCAATTATATCTTATCATAACAAAATCTGGTGGTCAAGTAAAGAAAGGGAGCAAAAGAGGACACCAATATTACCACAACAAGAGTATAAAGGACACCGAGAGGCGACCCCAGTGAGGAAAAGTCGAATTTCCATCAACTGCCAAGAGAGGCCAGTGTCATCATTTGGATATCCTACCACCACCTCTCTTGATGATCGCAAGAAGAAAGAGGTGTAGAAAAAGAATTACAGAAGATGACCCATGTGGTCATTGGATACAACAGATAGGATATGTGTATGGTTCAGTGATGGAAAATATTTGTGCAGTGCAAAGTGAGTGAACATTAAAAAGAATTTTGAAGAAAAACTCCTTTTATTCTAACATCTCTTCCAATCCCATTAAAAACGTGTCAAAAAGCGGCTTATAACAAATAGGCCACTTATCGGGTGATGATCAACTAGTTTCAGCCTCTCGGGCCACTCGCCTGGGCTTTCTTCAGGACCTAATTGTAAATAGCTACTGCATAATTATAATTTGTGCAAATGTGCATACATTTGTTCATATACAAAAATACCTCAATACCAGCAGGGTGATCTTCACACCTATAGGAGAGAGTAACATAAATTCAAGTTGTTAGATATTCACCTCTTTGCTCTCTAATATACGCCATTCGTGTCTTAAGTTGGCTGTCTTATCACAAAACAGTTGCACTCATAACAATGTTATGATAAGGTATTCCCAGATTTACCATGAGTGGTCGACCTGAGAATGAATCAAAAGTGGTAAAGAGGAGAAATATGTTAAGACCCCTCTTTACAGTTGTGTCCCGTCCTGCACAAAACAGTCGTGCCTGCAACACAGGCACCATTGCACCATGCTGCAACAGTACCTGCATTAGCCCAAGGCATCACACTGTTCCCTTTCAAGGTGTCTTGCTGCATTGCTTTGCATGCATGTTTGATACATATGGCCCTAAGTGATTTGCCCAGAATAACAGGATAAATCCATGTCGAGACTAAAGCTGGGTACCCCAGCTCCGAAGTCGGAAGCTCTGGCCGTTACGCAGAGTGGAGGCTCCCCCAGGGTTTAAATACTTATTTGTTTTTAAAGTATTTTCCTTTTAAAAGCACTTTGCAGGTAAACGGTGGCACAATATAAATCAGAACATGAAACTCATTTAAGAGATTGGTTCATGGAAAGTGATGTTCTTCTTGAAAAAGTAGAACATTTAAAGGGTGGGATTAGAATGAATACAGAGATGCGGTCTGCTCCTGTCTGGTGTTTCATGAATATTTGTGGGAAAATTAAAATTGAAATTGAAAGTGGCACTATGAGAGAGTGGGAATACAGGGTGAATTGACAGTGGAAGCAAATGGAATAGGAGCGGACACATATTGGAATGATGAAGGTGACTTGGGAGGGAGAAAGACCATAAATGCATTTAGCAGTGAAAAGACCTCTGGGTGAAATGAGATGATGAAAGCTGTAAGGCAGTGGGATTTTAAAAGGGTGTAGGTGTAGATAGAGACTAGACAGGAGGTTCCAGGAAGAGAAAGAATTAATCAAGAGAAGTGTGAACAAGCATTACAAAATGCAATAGATCTCACATTTATTTGAGTTAGAGCTATTGGCTTTGTAAATGGCAATATTTTTTAACCTTGTGCTATGGAGTAGATGTATGTGGTTTGAGTAGAATTGGTCTTGCATTTGTGAAAGTTTGAGCTATTGGCATTTTAAATGACAATGATTTATAATTTTGTTTGCAGTGTAGTGATAATTTAGGGACGGCATGGTGAAGCTAAAACCCATCGGAAACCAAAAAACAAGCCCTTCATGGCAACTGGGGTTAATGTAAAGCGCTTTGAACCAGGGTTTTATAACGTACATTAAAACATGCTGCAACCTTAAAAAAATGGAGGGATTACTTTTGTTTAAAGGGCTCCAGTTTAACAATCTACTTCTGAGCAGTGGAGTGTTTAATTAGTAAAAAAAGATTGCAGGTTATATCATATTACAAGCTTTCTCATCAACCCCATATGTAATTGCTCTGATAGTAGGACGTCGTGGTGAAAGAGGATGTCACATCACAACCCCAGAGCGCTAAGGTCAAAATTAAAGGCCCAGTGGGAGGAGTGTGCAGGGAGGACAAAACACCAGTTAAAGGGAGGGTGTGCTGCTGGCCATTGGCAAGGCACATAGAAAGTTTTATAAGTTTAATACGGTGAGCCACGCAGAACAAAAGAAAGGGGCGCGGCTGTTCATTGCTAAAGCATGGCGTGCTGCAAAAAATAAACACATAATGTCCTACAAGTTGAATACGGCGAGCCGTGCAGATCAAAAGAAAGTCGCATAGCTGCCATTGTTAAAGTTAAAGCAAAGCATAGCACACTTCAAAAAATAAACAGAAAATGTTTTAGAAGTTGAATACAGCGAGTTGAGCAGTAGAAAAGAAAGGCAAGACAAGACCGAAGTCCTCATTCTGGGCTCCTCCCCCTCCGCCTGGGATGACTCTTGGTGGCCTGCAGTGCTCGAAATACCCTCAACACCCACAGACCATGCACAAAATCTCTGCATCATCTTGTACTCCTCGCTCTCAATGAATCGTCAAATCAATGCTGTCTCATCCTTATTTGTAAGATCTTCAAGTGAATCCCCAACTGGTCTAGGAAAATGGTCACCTATGCGCTTGTCAGCAACAGACTCGACTACGGCAATCCACTCTACGCCGGCACCACCAAGAAACTCCCCAAAAAACTGCAGACTGCCCAGAAAGCCTCCGCCAAACTCATCCTGAACATCCCATGCTGCAAACACCTGAGAGACCTTCACTGGCTACCTGTCAACAAAAGAATCACCTTCAAGCTATTCACCCACCCCTACAAAACCTTCGGAAACGCCAGACCTGCATACCTCAACCAACGCTTCTCCTTCTACACCCTCACCAGACATATCCGCTCTGCCCAATTGGCCCTGGCCACATCCCGCAGATCCGCAAGACAATGGCTGGAGGAAGATCCTTCTCCTACTATATGTTGCGAAGACCTGAAACTTCCTGCCTTTGCACCTCAGGTAATCTCCATCGCTGCCTAAATTCAGGAAGGACCTCAAGACCTGGCTCTTCGACTGAACCGCGATCCACCCCCCCGAACCCCTAGTGCCTTGACACCCCCAAAGGTGAATAGTCACGCTTTATAAGTCTCTGATTGATTGATTGATTGATTGATTGTGGCCGCCATTGTTAAAGTTAAAGCACAGCATGGCACGCTGCAAAACAAGATAATGTTTTAATGCAGGCACTCTTACTAAGCAGTGCACTCTAAGGAACATAAACAAATGAAAATCCCAACTTCAATTACAGGAACAACTTGTCGGAGATTTGCGGCCTGTGAAGTGTGCAGCTGTTGTGCCTGCAGCACCAGCTATGTCGACGAAGTAATTAACAAATGAGTGCTATGAAACTGTAAATGAAACATACAGAGTAAGGTCAATATGTTACAGGGGTAGTCCTTATGGGAGGTCACAACAGTAGTTACAGATGCCTGCAAATGCCTCCACAACACCGGACCCAATACCTTAACGAGAAAATCACCTTCTAAGTACCCAAGTGAAGCCTCCACTCTGCCGACCTCACCCTCGCCGAAACCCAGCGTATCCGCAAAGCCAGGAATGGAGGAAGAACTTTCTCCCACATAGCGGACCTGGAACAAGCTCCCAATCAACATCAGATGTGCCCCCTCCATGAACATCTTCAGGAAGACACTCAAGACCTGGCTATTCGACTGATCGGAGCTGCTAAACCCCCCACCCCCAGCGCCTGTAGACCCTCACGGGTGAGTAGTGCTCTTCACAATTCCCTGATTGATTGATTGATTGATTGATAGAAAAGGAGGGACTACTAAAGAAACTAGCAAAAGAAAAAAAGCATTTCCAAAAGGGAGTTAGAGCCAATAGAAAACACATGGGCGAAACTTAAAGCCCATATTCTGAGTAGAGCATAGCTCGAAGAGACAGCACAAGTGCTACCTAGATGAGAACCAAAAAGAAGGCCAGCGGGTGTAAAATAAAAAGAGACTGATTTTTTGAATATTCGATCTATTGTTTTTCAGTAGTCTGGCCGAGAGTCACCTTTACATGTTCAGCAAGCTCTGTGCCAGTCCATTTCAGACACTGGCTCTCTTGCACTGTTAGTGACAACATTTTCGCTGGTCACATGTGCACATCACCCAAAGAAAACATGCACTGCATTCTCACAGATAATGGGTAATTCTTTAATTCGCCTATGCTGCTTCTTTCCAATATTTTGCCTTTTTTAGGTCTTGCCTACAGCAGCACATGCACAGTTTCTTGCAAGACCTTTTGTTACCTTACAGAGGGCTTAGATACCAAACATTGATTATATTGCCACCAGCCGCGGTCGGCAGTAGGAGTTCTGCTTTGCAAGATTACGATCCATATTTTTCTGTGATGTGCATTAAAATTGGGAAAGGTTTTCTATTCCTTTTCTAAGTACACCTGTCTGCTATGTAGCACCTGCCCTATTACAATTGTATGCAATCATTACCTTTTTTTAAGTGTAACTGCCACTCGCAGTCCGGCTTCTGAGCCAACCACAGCACCAAGACCGCCCTCATCGCAGCCACTGACGACATCCGAGCCCTGCTCGACAACGGGGAAACAGCGGCCCTCATCCTCCTGGACCTCTCCGCAGCGTTCGATACTGTCTGCCACCGCACCCTTGTACAACGCCTCAACAACATCGGAATCCAAGAGAAGGCACTGGAGTGGATCATCTCGTTCCTCGCCGGAAGAACACAGAGAGTCCGCCTCCCCGGTTCAGATCCGAGGCCACCGAAGTCATCTGCGGCGTACCACAAGGATCATCACTCAGCCCCACCCTCTTCAACGTCTACATGAGCCCCCTCGCAACCTTCGCACGCCAACACAACATCATCTCCTACGCCGACGTGACCCAGCTGATCCTCTCCCTCACCAACGACCCAGCCACCGCCAGAACCAACCTACACAAAGGGATGAAAGATGTAGCCGAGTGGATGATGAACAGCCCCCTGAAACTGAAGTCAGACAAGAAGGAAGTCCTCATCCTTGGATCATCGCCCTCTGCCTGGGATGACTCCTGCTGGCCCCCTGCCCTGGGCAGCGCACCCAAACCAACGGACCACGCACACAACCTGGGCTTCATCCTGGACTCCTCCCTCTCGATGACCAGACACGTCAACACCGTCTCATCATCATGCTTCAACATCCTACGCATGCTCCGAAAGATCTTCCGATGGATCCCCACCGAAACCAGGAAGACGGTCACCCAGGCTCTTGTGACCAGCCGACTGGACTACGGAAACACCCTCTACACCGGAACCACAGCCAAACTGCAGAAAAGACTCCAACGCATCCAGAACGCCTCCGCACGACTCATCCTGGACATCCCTCGACATAGCCACATCTCCGGACACCTGAGAGACCTGCACTGGCTCCCCATCAGCAAGAGAATCACGTTCCGACTCCTCACCCACGCACACAAGGCCCTCCATGACCTGGGCCCCAAGTACCTCAACAACCGCCTGACCTTCTACACTCCCACCCGCCAACTACGATCGACCAGCCACGCCTTCGCCGCCGTTCCACGCATTTGAAGAGCCACCATGGGAGGAAGATCCTTCTCCTACCTGGCAGCCAAGACTTGGAACTTCCTCCTCATCCACCTCCATCTTACCCAAGACCACCTCTCCTTCAGGAAGCAACTCAAGACCTGGCTGTTCGAGCAGTAGCGGACCCCTCTCCCCCAAGCGCCTTGAGACCCTCCGGGTGAGTAGCGCGCTATACAAATTTCTTGAATGATTGATTGTATTTCAAGCGTACAGCCGCCACATTTAGATAGAAACATGTTTTCTGTTATTCCTTCCTTTAATTTTGTGGCATAGGCTTGCAAAACAGTAAATAAAAAAGTATCCCTGCACCAGTGGACCATGGCCAGAATTATGGACTTTGCTAGATGCATGTTTGCTGGAATTATGTAATTTTGCAGCAGTGACATTTTCAGCATAGTTACAGATGTGATGCATTTGTTACATAATCTATCATCTGCTGCAAATCTGCAGATTTTTGCAAAACAATATGTTTCTAGCTCAAACTGATCGTAATTTATGGAAAATGCAGCAGCACATGTTGCCGTGCACTGAAAGGCCATTTGCAAAGGCATCAGCAACCAGAGAGGAAGCTGATGCGTTCTGGTACCCTGCTCCAGCCTTCATCGTAAAACAGGGAGTAGCATGCCCACTATACAGGTGGTGCCAATGGCCCAGAGAGAGACTCGCAGCACAGGTCGGCCTTCTACGCATGGAGAAACAACCCAGGGATGACCCTGCAAGGAGAAAAAAAGGATAGCACGATGGCTGAATCTGTCCACTGGAGGGCCCAGTGGATTTAAAAATAATAATAATTAAATAAAACCAGCAAAAGGTTGCAAGCAGTTCCTGCACATGGGCCCATCATGAAATACCAAGAGATGAGTGCCCCTAAAAAGCCAGCAAGCAATAGAAAAAGCTTTACCCAACCTACAGCTCACTGCAAAAGCTACGTTGCCTCCCACCCAGCTGCCAGGTATTCCTGTATCGACTCATAAGCACTGTGAGTGGCCTGAGAAATTTCAGGGTGTTTTGCTGCCAAAGAACAAACAGTGGTACTGCACCAACTTAAAGGCACAATTGTAAGAAATTGGGTTGTTGGTTGGCTGGGGGTATGAGCCCTGGTCAAGCAGCAACCACAATCTTTGTCAGGGTAAATATCCTGTGCTCAACCCTCAGGTGATATGGCACAGAGCAGTCAGGCTTAACCCAGAGGCAATGTGTGAAGTACTTGTACAACACTTCAAACAGTAAATGAGTGAGAACACCATAAAAGGAGCCAACACCAACTTTAGAAGAATTGGTCTTCATTTTATAAATAAAACAAGACCAAAATTGCAAAAATCCAATTAGTAGAATCAAAGATATTCAATTTGACAATTTTAGTGAAAATACTACCAAAAATCACGAAGCGCCAACAGTTGATGTCTGTTCGCGCGAACCTGGACAAAGTCACATGTTCAGGCCGACCACAATGAAGCATGGACCAGCTCCAGGGTCCCGTTAGGCCTGCTGAACAAAGTACCTTAAATCCTGGGTAGCAAAGCATTGTATGGATCCCCGTCGAAGATGCTTCGTGCATCTGAACTGATCCATCGGTTCTAAGATGAAGTTTGGCGGTGGTGCGAAGTCCTGTTGCATCGACGTCAACGATTGCACAGATAGGGCTTGTGGTGAGAAGTCCGGTATCAGAGATCCGACACACAGTTGGGGCAATGCATCGGTTCCGAAGAGCTGCAAGGCTGCGATGCAGTCTGGTGTCATTGTTGAGGCTGCTATCGACGAGATATGCGAGGACCTGTGCTGAGGAAACGTTGGAAAGCAGTGGTTCCAAAGGCAATGCGGGCTATGGCGGCGATGTGAGTCTTTAGGACAGGTTCATTCCATGTAGCAGTGGAGATGCGTTGGTTATGCTCAGGGTAGCTCCTCCCAGCAGAGGAGCTGTGTCAGTTCCGCAGGTTCCACTGAGGCGAGCAAAGCACCTTGAGCCCACTTCCAGGGGCCCTGGACTGGGGTGGCACAACCTGGCATGATAGACTCAAAGATGGCAAAGTCCAGGTGCAGATACAAGGTTTTTGGAAACTTGTTATGTTCCTGAGGCTTCAGATCAGGAGGCCAACCAACTAACCCTTGGAGTTACTTTGAGTTCAGTGGTTAAGAGATCCATGTTCAGTCCTTCCCACTTAGGCAAGAGTGCAGCAGGCAGCAGGTCAGCACAGCAAAGCGGGAGTCCAACAGAGTGTAGTCTTGCAAAGTGGCAGTCCTTCAGCAGCACAGCAGCCTTTCTTCCTGACAAAGCATCCACAGGTTCAGAAGAGTACTGAAGAGTTGGTGTCTGAGGTCCTCTTTTTAAACCCTACACCCCAACCATGCATGATGACAGCAATGCCTCAAGGCGCAAGCACATCTAAACCCAGCGAAAAGTGAGGCAGAACCACAGCTCCCTGCCGCCCATGGAGTAGTAGATTCAAGAAGGTCCCAAAAGAGGGAACATCATGGAGTAGGTGCTCCAAGAAGGACTTGGTAGAGGGAACATGCGACATGTAGCCAGATGCCACACAACACTAGAGAAGAAGGGCAAAATGGGATGAGCGATTGCCCTGATCATCACCAAGCCGGAGCCCTCAGGCTGGTGGCTGGATTACTGAGATAGATGACCACTGAGAGGCCCTGTTGGCCGGTCCCAAAGAAGGTGAGACTGGAAAAAGGAGAAGTCTCAGTGGCTGTTGGACCTGACAGCCTTGGTGTGGTTTTCCCCCTAACTTTTGCCTTCAACCATCCAGTTTTGCTGACTTTGTTTTTGCTGGCTTTAGGACTCTGCACACCTTACTACTGCTAACCAGTGCTAAATTGCTTGTGCTCTCTCCTTAAACCATGGTAGACTTGGCTTACACCCAATTGGCATATTTAATTTACTTATAAGTCCCTAGTAAAGTGGTACTAAATGTAGGAACCAGAACACGACCTGGATACCAGCCCTGGGATTCAGCATTGAGCTGAGGGAGATGACTTAACCCCCGAGTTGGAACTCCCTGCCAGAGCACAAAGCAGTGTGTCTTGTCGAGGGCTGTCCCCAGAAGAGCTGGAAGACAAGAAGGAGTTTAGGCTGCAGATGGCCCTTCCGAAAATTGAAGCAGAGCTAAAAAAAACTGGCCATGGAGGCTGAGAGGGCCTTAGCAAGGGAAGTGGCCCTGGAGGAACTGGCCATGGGGGAATGTAAATTGCCCATTGAGGTGGAGGAGAGGAAAATGGCTCATGAGTGGAGCCTCAGGCAGCTGGGCATAAATGATAGGCAAGCAGAGTCCAGCAATATTGGGGGAAGAATACCAGCAGTGTCCTCTGGAGACAAGAGGGTCCACATTCCCAAGGGACTAGTGTCTGACTTTTTTGTGGGGGATGAAATTGACAAGTGGTTTGAAGCTTATGAGGTAGCTTTACAGTTGCATAGGATCCCTGAAGAGGATTGGGGGCAAGCCACTGGAAGGTTATCCCTAGTGAGGGGAGGGATGCCCACTTGCCCTAGAGAAGGAAGACAGGATGAAGTTTGCCCCCCATGAAGGCAGAAGTTTAGGAACAGTAGGTAGCTGGACTACCAGTTATGGGTGGATTTATGGCTAAATACTTTAGATATTGCCTCTAAGTTAAGCCTGACTGCTCTGTGCCACGCAGTTAAGCCTGACTGCTCTGCGCCACGCTACCAGAGGGTTGAGCACAGGTTAATTTGGGATTGCTTGTGCCTTACCCTGACAAGGCTTGTTGTCGCTGCTTGAGTAGGGGTTTGCCCTCCTCAACCAGTAACCCAGTATCTCACAGCGGCCTAATTCAAAAAGAAGGTGCATACCGAAGCACTAAGAGGAGAAGCAGGTGTGACTAACCCTTACGCACTTGGAAACCTAATGACCAACCAAGCACAGAAGGAAGGACGATCATGAGTGGCCTGACCTGAAAGGCATTCTCGAGAAGACTTGGGCCACTGATGTGGTGCATCTATCCACACATGCAAGTCATTGAGGTGAAGGAAAGATGTCCGGGTGACAGCACAGTGGGAGAACAGAGAGTAAGCCACAAGAATGCACAAACTGATTATCTACCCCAAGCCCAGTGGGAGAATCGAGAGTAAGTCACAAGCATGCACAATGCGAGTGTCTACCCCAAGCTTCCCAGTGAAACCGTCTAGACCCAGGCGCCGGCTACTCAGTGGACCAAAGCATCCAGGACAACAGAAGCTTTGACAATGCAAAGGCATAAACACCTGGCTCGCCATCACTCCAAGTTGTTTACGACTCAAGAAAGAATGCCTACGACTATTAAGGCAAGTCGTCACCACCTATCGTACAGTTTCACCCGAATAGCAGGACCATCATGCCAGTGCCTGTGAATTGCATCACCGCCACCATTTGTGGAGCATATAACAATCAGAGGGGAGTCCGGCACCGTTATTACACCAAGGGCCAAGAGGCACCAATGATCATCTGAAGAATAAGTCAACCAGCATCTACCTGCTCACCCTGTCTGTATCCTGATCCTGCCATCAGGAGCACGTCTTGTCCATGACCCATCTACCCCTGCGTTTGCACCGGTGAATAGGCAGTGGTTCCTCAGCAGCCTTGCAATGGTACAGACATGGCACACATGCAGCCCCAGCAAAGACCACATGCAGTTCTGTGGCAACCCATCCAAGAGGCTCCACAAGCGAGAGATGGACTTGACACTGCCCCACCGCCGAATTCCAGGAGGTAGAGAGGACTCAGAGCTGAGACTTCAATAGGTTGCAGCACAAGTTATGACTGTCTTAGCGATGGACTTCAACAACGCTCCTGGTACACCTCTTTTTGAACAGTTGATACCAAACACAAATCATTCTGCACTTCAGCAGAGTGGACCAACTCTATAATATGGACATGACTCCAGTCAGTATGCATCCAGAAGGTCTTGGAATTCTTTCAACCAATGTTCATATCCTGTCTCACACAGGTTGAATTATGAATGTGAGCAGAAATGTCCTGTTGCAGCCAGTGCCATCAGTCCAGGCATCCACTGCTGATCAACTCCAGAGACATAGACTCGGGGCCTAATTAGGATGTTGGTTGGAAAGCCTCCGACTGCTGGCCCAAGGCTGTCCGAAGGATATGGTAGGTTTAAAGTCCGACTGCTGTATTACAATGACGGTGGTCGGAGTTTAAACCGGCCGGTCAATCCATCGCAGTTCTGACGGGCTCAAAGGTCCCGTTGGCCAGTCGGAATGGCCTCATAATCCCTTAAGGACAGCGTTTTTGCTGTCAGGATTATGATGTCGGTTTCTGACAGCCTTTCCATGTCGGCCATTCTGACATGAAAAGGCTGTTGAAAAGTGACTTAGGGGGCCCTTGTCAGGGCCCCTTTCCCATCCAGGCTCTCCGCATAGGGGCCTGGTGGGCACCTATGGTGCCCCCCTGAAAATCCCTGCACCGTGTGGCAGGCCTCATAAGGTGCCTGCCACACCGTGCAGGGATTTTCACAAACTCCCATTTGTCAATGGCAGCTTGTGCTGTGGGCAGTTTCTTCCCGCTGCACAAGCTCCCATAGAGAAATGGGAGATTGCGAGCGCACCATGTGTGGTGGCATTGTAATCATGTGTGCGGAACCATCGACCTATGGTCGGGCGGTTCCCTCACCGAAACGGTGTCGGTCGGAGGCAACTCCGTTCGACATCGCTATGAGTCTAGTTTATTCTGTTTTGTTTACAGAGGATGGACTTGTCCTTTCTTTTTGGATTTTGGGAGAAATTTACTGACCTGCTGGATATTTCATGAGGCAGTCCCTCCTTAGGGGCTACAGTAACAGCCACCCTGAGGTTCCGTGACAGTTGTAAGTGGTGTTTTTGACTCGCACGAATATGGTCGAGTCTGGTATCTATGAACCGCAAATGACGAGTTTAGTAAGTGTGCGCAGTTTCGCTGTGCTAACTTAAACCGTTCGTTTGTTATGTGGGTTTTTCATCTGTACCCACGGGTTCCATCTTAGATACGGCATCCATTTTGTCTCTTGCCCTCAAGTAGCCAGCGAACGGACGCTGTCCGCTTCGCGACCCTGGGGCTCCCAAGATATTTGCGGAAGACACATGTTCTTTGTAAGTGTCTTTATGACGAGGGGGATGTTACTGTAAGGCAGATGGCGCCGCTCAAGGCTCATCTTGCTGCACGGACTTATTGTGTCAGCCGTGCATCTCATTGGGCACGTCCCTTTGATGCCTGTATCTCGTGTTTCCCGATACCTCCCCTTTTACACCCTTTCCGATCTCCCCACTGTCTCCGTCTTCCTCTGCACCTGTCTTTGTTCCTATTCCGATCTGTTTATTACCGATTGGAATGCACTAATGTTGGGAAGATGGGTTTTTACAGTTGGGAACCGCCAAATGTTTCCGCACTTATGATCCGGACCTCATGTGTTTCAAAGTGACCAAAGCGACCCCTCTGGGGGATGATGGTGGGAACCGGGTTGTAAACTTTTGTGTGCCATGTTGTCTTATGGGTAAAAACTGTATAAAAGGAGCGATCCACAGAACCAATTTGAAGCAGTCTCCCCAAGTTGCACGTGTGTTGCTTGTCGTGACTACTGTGTTCCCTGCAGTAAATAAACCTTGAATCTTTGACGCCGAAGGAAGTGTCCCGTGTCTCTGTCATCTGTACGCCGGAGCAGGTTACCCACGAAGGTTTCAGGTGTTGTGCCCTGGCACCGCTGGGTCCTATAGAACCCAGTCCTTCAGTTGGTGCCCACAGTGGGGCTGCATCAGTGGTACCGGTCCAAGCCCGACGATCGTGAGGAACTTCGTGTGAAATCTCCGAGGGAAGGTGCACCCCGCTTCATCGATCCTGTTGTCGAAATAAGTGGCCCGAAGACTTTTCCCGCGAAGATTCCCGCCTCCTGACGGCTGCGACGGACTGCTGCCCTGACTGTAGACCTGTTTTGGCGCCTGGCGTAGACCTTGGTATAGCGAGACGATTGACGGGCCTTCCTGGAGACGCCATTGATCTTTGAGTTAAGTATTTGTGGGTCGCTCCCAGAGTTCTTGGTTGTTGACACTTTAGCGAGTGTTTTTGTTGTTAACGCTGTGTGAGTGTTTTTGTCGGTGACACTTTGCTAGCGTATTTTGTTGTGTTGTTTGACGACTGCAGCCGCCAAAAACCGAGGGTTTTTGTTCTTTGCTGGGACTTGGTAAATCCCGTAACCCTTGAAGTTTGTGAAACTCGGCTAGTGTGCAAGATGCCTGGTCGCAGTACTTTGTTTAGTTGTTTCAGACCTTGTGGTACGGATTCCCGACTGGAGGACTCGTGTCCGATACCTCCGGTTGGAACTCCCACTTATGAACTATATAGTAAGCATGGGCTAGGCCCGATTACCTTTAATGATTATTGGATTAAATACACGAAGAAGGACGGTGACCTTCGTTGGCCACCTCATGGTAGCTTCGAGGCCCCGATCTTAGATAATTTAGAGATTAAACTGTTCGAAAGAAAATCAAGGCCGGCCATGTTTGATGCCTTTCGGTTGTGGCGCAAAGAAGCCCGACAGAAAGAGATCAGACAGAATAAACGTAGTCAGCGAGATAATGTTGCTACTATAGTGAAGAAAGCTGAGCAGTTTCAGCGTGATAAGGAGGATAAGGATAAGGAAGTGTTTGATAGACTACAGCGTATGACCGTTGATAAATGTTATCCCGCTTTGCCTACGGAGTCGGAAAAGAAGGAAGAGCCAGTTGAGGATCCTTTAATGTCTTATCTCATGAAGTCACCACCTCCGTACGTACAGGGTACCGCAGCTGCAGCTCCTGTGGTTCCTGCCGTACCTATTCTTCCGCCTATTCTTCCCCCGCCTGTTCCTCAGCCTGCACTCGCTTTTCCGACTGTTCCGGCTCCTTTGCCTGTCTCTATCCCTACTGCTCCTCCGCTTCCACATACTCCTGCTCCCGCTGCTGCTCCTGTTTTGTTAACTCCTGCTGTTGCCACTGTTTCTACTCCTTCACTTGTTAGTCCTGTGTCCTATACTTCTCCCTCGACTCGTTCTCGTACTACTCCTCTAGCGGCTAGCTTCTTTCATTCGCTTGGACCTGTTCATGGGTCCGCTAGCTCCGATGGTCCTCAGAGACGTAGTCAGCTTCCTGGAAACAGAGAACGTGTTGCGCTATATAATATGGCGATGGGTTGGATGGTAAACCCTCTTAGAAATTCGCCCCGTGTTGTACTCGAAACGTTTTGTCAATTCAATATACCAACCCAAAGATACGTGTTTGATGAAATGTGTAAGTTCCTTCGCGATCAGATATCGGCTGACGCGCCTGACGAGGTGCTGGCCGCTTTGTCTGATCTTCAGCTTCAGTTCTCAAAAGGACTGATAGTGGATACTAATGTTCGACGTGCTGTTGAGCGGTTGCTATCCTTTCGCCCCGCTCCGATCCCTCATGCATTGTTTATCGAGGATATTGAAAGACTACCAGATGAGTCTGGTCAGTTTCCTATGCGTGAAGTTCCACCAGTATGGATGCCAGGTGATGCTACAGCTAATCCTGTTATTCCTCCGCATTTCCAGAGAGTATGGATACATCTCCCATGGAAACGCTCGGAAGTGTTACAGGTGAAGCAATCTTTGCCTGACCCTCGCAAAAATCCTACAGGGTATTACAAAGAATTATCGCAGCTTGTAGACGCTACGATAATGAATCTTGCCGATATTGATATGTTGTTCGGCAATGTCGTACCGCAACCTGTTTGGGCTAAGATTCGGCAGGAAAATCATCCGAATGAATTAGGTGGTGATTGGGCTGCCATTGTGGCGGCGGATGGGTTACAAACTGGTGGGGCTAAACCTGAGCAGATGATTACTGCTCTTCCTCAGCGAATAATAACGTTAATGAAAACTCTTATGCCAGCTATGAGGGTAAATTGGGACAAATTGTCAGCTTGTAAGCAAAAGAAGGACGAGAGTGTTTCCGACTTCTTTACGAGGTTTGAGGAAGCATTCATTGACCATAGTGGTCAGGTTATGGGTACCGAGGGTGGTCAGCGATTGTTTGTGGATAAATTTGTTTCAAACTTATTGCCCGATTTGAGCAGTAAATTAAAGAATTCGGAAAGTGCATGGGCCGTTTCTACTTCAGCTCAGATATTGGCTACAGCACAATATTATGAGAATAGAGAGAAAGAGGAGAATGACCGTGCTGATAAAAAGACGAAAGAACTAAAAACTAAAGTGTTGCTTCAACAAGCATATCCTCCGCGTTCAAATCAGAATGCATCCCAACAGAGTAGGTCGCAGTCGCAATCGAGTCGATCACAGCCACGTAATGATTCCTCCTCCCAAAGGCCATCGTTAGGGTACAATCAATGTGCTTATTGCAGACAGGAGGGTCATATTAAATTCAATTGCCCTGTTTTGAATGAACGTAATAGTGGTAACTCATCTAGAGGAGGTTGTGGTGGTTCGCAGCAGGCATCACGTGGTAGAGGTCGTGGTGCTCAGAATGATCGTTCCGATAACTCCTCTACTTCTAATAATTGTTTCGATCAACGTGGATCATCGCAAGGACGATCTGCGCAGTACAATGTAGACGATTATTACGTCGATCAGGGAACTGACGACAGTAATTACTAGGACAGCCAAAGACATGGAGAGGGAGTGGTATCAGTTCCGGTTGATCAGAGAGGGCCTTATGTCGCAGTTGCTACATCGGGCGTCGTTGAGCCTTTTCTGTTGGACACTGGTGCAGCGAAAAGTTCTATTCAGCATTCGAAACTCCCTGGCGCACCTTTGTCTGGCTTAACAAATGTTTCCGTTGGATTCTCTGGCGCCCCCGTTAGCAATCCAGTTTCGCGCCCTTTGCCCCTTACAATTGGGCCACGTGAGCTTCAGGCTCCGTTAATTTTGACTACTGGTTGTGGTGAAAATCTTTTGGGCCTGCATTTGCTTAAACGTTTGTATGCGACTTTGTATTGTTCTCCTGCGGGAGTACAGCTTACGTTTGGAGAGAGGGTCGTCTCTCCCATGTACTTGTCTCTCGACAAGCTCCCACCGGAATTGAGTTCTCTTCCTGCGTCTTTGTGGGCAACGGGTCCGAATGACGTGGGCCTACTTGATATCTCGCCCTATGTTGTTCAGTTGAAATCTAATGTGCGTTTGCCACGTATTCCCCAGTATCGTATCTCTCTTGATGGTGAACGAGCATTGTTAGCGATCATTTATGATCTGATCGAGAAAGATGTTATTGAAGAGACTCGGGGAAACGTGTGCAACAGCCCTGTGCTGCCCATTCTTAAACGTACGGATCCTTCCAAACCGCCTGTTTATCGTTTTGTTATCGATTTACGGGAAGTGAATAAAATTGTGGTTCCTCAATTCCCTGTTGTGCCTGACATCACGGCGCTACTGACTCTGATTCCAGCTTCTGCATCGTGGTTTTCGGTGATTGACTTAAAGAATGCGTTCTTTAGCATCCCGATTGCCGAAGAGAGCAGGGACCTTTTCGGTTTCTCTCTCGGTGGACGCAGCTTCCGGTTCAAACGCGCTCCTCAGGGCTACTGTGAGAGTCCATCGATTTACAGTCAAGCCTTGAAGAGTCAACTGGATGCGTTTAGGTTGCCGGTCGGTGCGGCCTTAATACAATATGTCGATGACTTATTGGTGGCTGCCGATACTCAGGACATTTGCAAAATTGCTACAGTGTCGTTGCTGCAACATCTCTGTGAGTTGAATCACAAGGTGTCACCTACTAAACTCCAATATTGTTGTCAAGAAGTAACCTATCTAGGTCACTTATTGTCAAAGGAGGGAAGGAGGTTGACCCCAGAAAGAATTGCAGCGATTGCGCGAATGGCTGTGCCAACAACCCAAAGAGATGTGCGTGCCTTTCTAGGTATCACGTCGTACTGCAGGCAATGGATTCCTAATTTTTCATTGCTAGCGAAACCATTGGTGGCTCTTACGTGCAAGGATGTTTCAACTCCCTTACCATGGACGGAAGAATGTCAGAGAAGTTTTTCCGAACTGCGTGATTCATTGTGTTCGGCTCCTGTGTTGGGTACTCCTGACTATAGCAAGCCGTTTACATTATATGTTCACGAGAGAGAAGGTTGTGCTTTGAGTGTTTTGACGCAACCTTTTGGTGGTAAGCAACGTCCATGTGCATATTTTTCCTCGACCTTGGACCCAGTAGCTAGAGCATTGCCGAGTTGTTTACGAGCAACAGCGGCAGCTGCGGTCTCCATCCGACAATCAGCAGGATTGGTCATGGATAATATGCTTACGGTGATGGTTCCGCATGCAGTCGATACTCTTTTGAATCGTACGAAAACTCAGCATTTGACGAGTGTGAGGTTGTCTGGGTACGAGTTGACGTTGTTGGCAAGCCACATTCAGATAAAACGCTGTAATGTTCTGAACCCGGCAACTTTGTTACCAATTAGAGCAGAGTCAGATGAAGTAGCAGAACATGATTGCTACTTGAGGACCGAAGAAGAAACAAAAGGTCGAGTGGACCTTAAAAACACCCCATTGGAAGATCCGGATGGTACACTGTATGTGGATGGGACATGTTTTAAGTTGCCGAATGGCGATGTGACTACTGCTTATGCTGTTGTAACGTTGAATACTGTTGTTGAGACTGCAAGATTAAATCAGAATTCTGCCCAAGCTGCAGAGCTGATTGCTCTCACTAGAGCATGTGTGTTAGCAAAAGGGAAACGTGTGAATGTGTTTACCGACAGCCAATACGCATTTGGCGTCGCACACAGTTTTGGACGATTGTGGAGAGAGAGAGGTTTCTTGACGTCGCATGGTACGAAGATTCAGCATGGCCAGCTTGTGAATGACCTTTTGGATGCACTGACGTTGCCTAAGCAAGTAGCGATTGTTAAATGTAGTGCGCATCGTAAGGTGACGGACGATGTTGGTCGTGGTAATGCGTTTGCAGACGAGATTGCTAAGGAGACTGCCCGGAACCTTAGCACCCGGATGTATGTGACGAGTTCGGTTAGGTGGCCTACAGAATCGAGTATGTGTGAAGACACTATTGAGAGTGTGAAAGAAATTCAGAATGAGGCCACCGAGATTGAAAAGGCGAAGTGGAAAGAAAGTACGGGAAAGTTGGATACGAATGGTTGTTGGATTGATTTGTCGGATCAGAAAAGATGGTTGTTGCCCGATGCGTATGTGCTGGCCGTTGTGACAATGGCGCATGGGTTAGCACATATTAGCGCGAAAGGTATTTGTAAGTTGCTGTCTCCTGTATGGAAGAATGATGGTATCACGAAATGTGCTGAACGTCTGGTGAAGAATTGTATGGTGTGCATGATGTACAATCCTGGCAAAGGAACCCCAACTCCTCCTGGCAGTTTTGCTCCCCCTTCATACCCCTTTGAGGTGATACAATTGGACTTCATCCATATGGAGCGATGCAATAACCTGAAATACGTTTTAGTCGTGGTTTGCGCATTCTCCCGATGGATTGAGGCCTATCCTCTCAAAGACAATACTGCTTTGTCTACTGCAAAAATCCTACTGAAGGAATATTTTCCTCGGTACGGAATGCCTAGAGTCGTGTGGTCAGATAACGGAAGTGAGTTTGTGGGTAGTGTGATGAAGAGTGTATGTAAGAGCCTTGGAATTAATCAGAAATTCCACAGCGCCAATCATCCCCAGTCAGCTGGTTTGGTTGAAGGGTATAACGGCACCCTTAAACTAAAGCTAGCGAAGATTCAGGCTACGACTGGTCTTTCATGGCCTGACGCTTTACCTTTAGCATTACTGTCAACTAGGGCGACTGTACACTCCCGAGTAGGGCTTAGCCCCTATGAAATAGTGTTCGGCCGTCCTGCGAATGTGTGGGGGGTTCCTAGGCCAGGAATGTTCTCTGATCTTGAGTACCCAATGTTGATCGATTACCTACATGACTTGACTGCTAAACTGAGGTTAATTCACCAACAGGTTTACGACGCATTGCCGACGCAGACGGAGGGTCCAGGCCACCAGCTCCAGCCCGGAGATTGGGTGTGACGAGGAATTTTTCACGCAAGAATAACCTGGACCCGAGGTTTACTGGACCCTACCAGGTGCTCCTGGCCACGAGGACTGCCGTTCGTCTCGAGGGACGTAAGAATTGGGTGCATGCCACCCATACCAAGCGAGTCCCTATCCCTTTGCCGGCAGACCCGTGGGTAAGGAAAGGCATTGCATCAACTGAAACCGAAGCATTGCCAGCGTTTGTACCTTTCAGCGACGCGCAGCCTGTTGGAGAATCCTCAGCGAAGCAGAAAGACTCTGTTGAACAATTGTCATCAAAGGACTCAAGACCAGAACACCCAACTGATCAGCAGGACGCTGTCTCTTCAACGGATCCTTTGTTTGATGAGCAGACACGTCCTGGGAAAACCCGATACTTTTTGCGATCTCGTACTAAGAACTAATAAAAGATCCTGCTTTGTTGTATTGACAACTGCATCATCCCGTTTTCCGTGATCAGTTCTGAACATTTGTATTATTGTAATTATTCTTGTATATATATATATATCAAGCTTCATTCCATATACTTTTTTGCTTTCACAGCTGAGAGACTTTGTTTTTGCATATATACGTATTGTGCATTGAAGGCCGTAGGGCCGCGCGCGTACTTCCTTCTGGATAGTAGGTCTTGACACTAGGTTAAAGGCCGTCGGTTCCTGGGAACTCCTAGGGATTGACTATTGCTACACAGAACGAAGTGCGTCAAGAAACGTTGCGGACGGTCGTAGGGAATGGCATTCTCGAAGCTGAACGATTTGGAAGGAGCACAAGCTCATAGATTCAAGCTGCAACAACTCAGTCATACCAAATGTTTTATATTCCAACTGTTTGTATTGTTTCTGACTGCTTCTGCACTTTTGGCGGGTGGGGTGTATTACATGATGTCTTACTTCTTACCTTCTGCTACACCTACTCCTACTCCTGATCCTAAACCTACCTCTACCGTTTCTCCTCATTCCTTTCATATGTTACCGGAACACGAACAGGCTAGACGTGTAGAATTCCGCAATAATTCCTTTATTCAGCTCCTTCATCAGCATCAGTTAGTGGTTAACACTACTAATTGTTGGGTGTGCGGGTTGATGCCACATACTACGGATAAGGGAATCCCATATCTGGTGTTACCGTATAGCTCCCAAGGGTCCGCTCGAGCATTTCAGACAATGTTTCGAAGCGCACTGGGTTTCCACCCCATTCGAGAACCACGTTCTCCCTACTCTGGTCCTACCTCGTATCAAAAACCTTTGTCGATAGCAATAGAGGATTTAGATAGTGATATCTATGATCCCTCGCTTATTCCCGAAGAAGAGGTACAAGCCTATAGGGTCCTAAGTAGAGGTGAATATAGTGCGTTCACTAGCGAAAAGCAGCTTAAAAGCTCGCCTCCAATATGGGTCGTACCCCACACTGGTAATTTTTGTCTCATGGGTCGTGGCCGAAGATCGCAAGCCCGACTTGGAGCAAGTGCTTGCATTGAAAATTACATATTGCCGATGGTCTCGTCCCCTGTGTTTCTGGCTGCCAAGGGTACATACTTTATCTGCTATGATCGTGCATATGCATGGTTGCCCGCTGACTTCATGGGCTCATGCTTCATTGCAAATCTGTTGCCTCCGACGTTCACTGTAGATGCCGATTATCATAAGACTAGAGTTGTGCGAGGCGTAATTAGCGAAGAGGATACTGCCGGTCAAGAGGCAGGAGACTTTTTCAAGGGTTTCCTCCCGTTTTGGGGACCTATGGTTAATAGTAGGAACCTGAGACAGTTGACTCGAGTGGTAGAATCGACAGCTAATATTACTGCCAGTGCCCTTGGTAATATCACCACAGAACTTCAGGCGGATAGACTTATGACGTTACAAAACCGTATGGTTTTAGATGTCATCTTAGCAGATCGAGGTGGGGTATGTAAGGTGATCCATTCGAGCTGCTGCATTTTCATTCCGGATAATGCTCCAACTGTTTATCAAGCCATCTCGAGGTTGCACAAGATCTCCGAATCCATACACGTGGATGTAGGGGATTGGACGTTACTTGGATGGTTTTGGGGCCTGATGTCGACTTGGGGTTGGAAGATTCTGATGATCATCGGGGTCGTTGTGGTGTTCCTGTTCACGTGTTGCCTTTGTGTGCAGTGCGGTCCTGCCTTATGTGGCCTCTGTGCTACAACGTGTATGAGACAGCCACCTGTTACCAAGGGGACTCGATTGGACAGAGCTATGCTACAGCAACATCTCGATGGTCTGATGAATATTGATTACGATTCCGACTAGTGCTTGCCTACATGAGGGCAAAAGGAGCGTCTGAGGTTCCGTGACAGTTGTAAGTGGTGTTTTTGACTCGCACGAATATGGTCGAGTCTGGTATCTATGAACCGCAAATGACGAGTTTAGTAAGTGTGCGCAGTTTCGCTGTGCTAACTTAAACCGTTCGTTTGTTATGTGGGTTTTTCATCTGTACCCACGGGTTCCATCTTAGATACGGCATCCATTTTGTCTCTTGCCCTCAAGTAGCCAGCGAACGGACGCTGTCCGCTTCGCGACCCTGGGGCTCCCAAGATATTTGCGGAAGACACATGTTCTTTGTAAGTGTCTTTATGACGAGGGGGATGTTACTGTAAGGCAGATGGCGCCGCTCAAGGCTCATCTTGCTGCACGGACTTATTGTGTCAGCCGTGCATCTCATTGGGCACGTCCCTTCGATGCCTGTATCTCGTGTTTCCCGATACCTCCCCTTTTACACCCTTTCCGATCTCCCCACTGTCTCCGTCTTCCTCTGCACCTGTCTTTGTTCCTATTCCGATCTGTTTATTACCGATTGGAATGCACTAATGTTGGGAAGATGGGTTTTTACAGTTGGGAACCGCCAAATGTTTCCGCACTTATGATCCGGACCTCATGTGTTTCAAAGTGACCAAAGCGACCCCTCTGGGGGATGATGGTGGGAACCGGGTTGTAAACTTTTGTGTGCCATGTTGTCTTATGGGTAAAAACTGTATAAAAGGAGCGATCCACAGAACCAATTTGAAGCAGTCTCCCCAAGTTGCACGTGTGTTGCTTGTCGTGACTACTGTGTTCCCTGCAGTAAATAAACCTTGAATCTTTGACGCCGAAGGAAGTGTCCCGTGTCTCTGTCATCTGTACGCCGGAGCAGGTTACCCACGAAGGTTTCAGGTGTTGTGCCCTGGCACCGCTGGGTCCTACAGAACCCAGTCCTTCAACCCCACGTCCATCCATCGCAGGCATCACCGGTCAGGTAACCCTGTAAAATAAAAGGGCCCGGGTGCACGAACCCAAAGCCAGTTATGCATCACCACCTCTACTGTCAGCGTCGTTATTCCTCTACAATGTGAAGCTCTCCAGTGCTATGCACTATGTAAATCTGTAAATCTGTAAATCTGCAAAAATACAAATATATGTGTTTATAAATTCTGTTGTCGAGTTGAATCCTCTAGGGTAATGGACTGGTGCAGCAACAGACATGGCACAATTTGGTCTAGCTACCACACCTACGTTAAGTGCGGATGGTCCGGAATGAGGGCAGGCTAGTACAGATGAAGGAGAGCCGTGCGAAGATGGTGTAGGAGTGTTGCCCACTGCCACTACTTAATTTGAGCCAGTGGTTTCCGGCGCTCTGCACTGGCACTTAATTGTCAGCATCGGCTCTACTGACAGTCCGCCACATGGTGGCGCTATCTAATTTTGAGATGTGCACAACAACAGTGTGTGGTATCCTCGTGTGTGCTCGTGTCAGCTGCTTGCTTCTGGAACTCGGAACGCTCTGTGTAGTGGTTTCCGAGTACTCCAGTGCGGCGGTTGGCGTGGGCTCCTAATGATGTGAACTGACCTTCTCAAATAAACAAGTAATAAATATTCACGTTGCTGACTACCTCGTTTTCTTCCTGTTGGGATTCTTCACAGTGTTAATAAGTCAATAACATTTTTTTTTTAAGAACACTAATTACCACTCATGCCATTATTATAGCTTCGGGTGGCAAAATAGTCTGAATTGTCACACCTGTAGGAGTGCGATGGTTAGTAGTTGTGTTGGCACGGTCATTGGCAGGGCTAACAGGTAAATGGGTGGTGTAGGGTGCAGTCACCTCTCGAGAAAGGCCCTGGCACTTACGTTTTTACAAATTAAGCACTGCAAAAACCCCTTCAGCTAGCCTTGCAACAGATCACATGGACCGCCACTGTGATAAAAGTCCCTGGCAGCTGCTAAACAGTTTTCTGTTATGGAAGTGACATTTAAAATTGCAAATTCGTCATTAAGAGCATTGTGAAGACTGTAGAAACCCGGCTGCGGGCGCACAGAGATAAGATGTGCCTGTCCGGTGCCTCTGAATAATTCCCGGAGTGATCATTGTACTGGGGTTGCTCAGCGCTGACCTGTGCCCGCGCGCGGACGCGGCGTGCGTGCGTAAACATCCGGCGCCCTTTCAGGGGACGGAAGCCTCTGATATGTGAAAAACAACAGCAAGGGCGTCAGCACCGCGGGAGGAGACTGTGCTACCGGGGCCCCCGGGCTGAGTGTTTACCTCTGAAAGTCAACTGAAATGTTCACAACATTAATTATAAGAGCATTTTTGTGTGCATTCAAACTTCCCACAGTAAGACAGGAACGAGTAATTATCGTTTTGGGACTCCAGTGCCAATGTTTCAATGCATCATGTAGTAAATAGTATTATGAGCAGGTATAGCATTTCACTACCTGTTGATGGTCTGGAAATACTCTTGGAATGTTGGCGTCCTATATTCAGGCAATCACAGACCGGAGTCCAAATGGTTAGTAGACTTTGTATTGCTTCTGATTGGGCCCATCTGCAAAGAGTCTCTGGCTGGAAAAAACGTAAGTTGGGTGAAGGTGTCACACAGGACTTGGGGGCGGCATGTGGTATGACAGACTGATAGACATCAATATTGCAACACAAACCACCACATGTGATAAGACTGACCTTCACGAGAGCTGCATCTTTTCACTTTCACTAGTGGAACATTTTAGTTAATGGCCTCTAGGGGAGACAACAGTGGCCTTAGCCAGTGTGTCATGGGTCCTGGTGTAAGGAAGGGACTCCGGACTGGGCTTCCTGGCGCTGTTGAACCATGAAATACAGCAATAATCAGAGTACAGTGGGCCTCTCAGCCCCTGGTCCCTAGTGCTTTTGCAGCTGTTGCACATTGGAAGCTTTCCCCCTGGTGGCCGGTGTAGTGAGCGGGGTGCCGTTCAGTCATGATCTCTAATGTCCAAGCGAAATATAACATATACACTGCAGCAAATTTGTGTTGTTTAAAGCCTTTCATTGAGTGTTCTAGTAAGAGTGTTTCCTAATAGTCCAAAAAAGAACTCCCCGCCACCCAACAATGGAAACCTTTTTTAGGCCAGAGGAGTGCAGAATGGGCTCCAGATCCTCAAATAATAAAAACAGCTTTCAACAACCGAATTGGCAGAGAAGAAGGCACCAGAGTCCAGAAGAACAAAGTCCTTTGCTTTCTCAGCTGCGGGAAATCTAGGCTGAAGATTTGAGCCGGTTCAGGGACTGCCATTGCTGATCTACTGTCACCCCCAAACACAATTGTCTATTTCCCGAATCTATGGAGGTGTAAGTTCTTTCATTCTGGACCAAAGATTGCCAGCACCTGTTCAATGTCCTTGACAGATGAAGAGACAAGGTAATATATACCTGCATGCCATCAGCAGAGGGTTGGACAGACACTTGGCCACTGTTAAAAGACCAGCAAGTGAATGTACATATATTGTGAATGAAGCTAGTTAGAAGGATGATCACTGCCCCTCTCTCCGCAGCTCATCTTTTGACCTCTTAGGTGAAAGGTCAAGCACAGGCTAGTGAGTGTGATCTGCATGGAAGGACTGGAACCACATACTCCTTGCACAGGTGCTAGACAAGATAGTATGATCCAGTGTGTCAAAGTTTGCGGCAAGATCTTGAAGTGCAAGTAAGGAAACTGTATCTGCATCAATGGTAATGAGAGTGCCCTCCCAGAAACCTAATAAGTTGGTTTAAATACTCTAGAGTGGTCTAAACTAGGTCTAGCAGAGGAGAGTATGTTGCTAGGGTCCAGAAAGACTTGGAACTCCAGAGTGATAATGTTGTGGATACAAAGGACGCTGTAAGATGGAGTGGGTGAGATACGAGGATTTATTCTGGACAAAGGTAGGAACGGACCCTTCTCTTGGCTTGTTAGGGGCAACCGCCTCCCCACATTCAAAAGCTCTCCCGCATTCTAACACTCTATTGTCCTCGAGGCGGAAAGGCGTCCTCGAGCCCTCGAGGTAAACTGGGCGCATGTCTACCACACCGAGGGCGTGAAGGGTGCGAGCCCAACATAACACATCCCCTTTCGTTCAAAAACTTTGAACCAAAAGGAGAACAAAGGAAAGTGAGGGAAAGCAAGGAAGGATCTCATGGAATATAAAAGAGAAAGGGAAAGGAAGAATATGGTGAAATGAACAGCACCAGTGTAACTAAAAATAAGATAAAATTAAAAGCAAATTTCATGTAGCATCAATACACAGAATAAGACAGTCCTAGAAAGGGTAGATGCATAGTTTAAGAAACATAGTCCTTTAAATACACAGGCGGTCTATGAACTATGTCATCCCGGGGGGTTGCACCACTATCAGATTCACAGACAGTGGTGCCTTTCTCAGCACAGCCCATGGGCAGGTCAGCTTCACTTGGCACAGAAGGAGCCTGGACTCCTTGACCACAGGTGCCAAACTCTGCATCATCCAAAAACATTTAACCACCACACTTCCTCTACTCCTTTACCACACATTCAACTTCCCTTTGATATAAAGCAACTCTTCACCGATTCCAGCGCTCACCATTCTCCAGAATGACATAGAAATCAAACGCACGCAAAACCTTGTAAGGACTTTTAAATTTGGAAAGCCCCTTAACAGAGCGACTAGACCTGATTTTGATCCAGTCACCTTTAGCAATTCTTCCCTTTGAAAGCACATCATTCGTCAGCTCAGGGAACTGAGTACCCCCTCTAGTTTCCCACTCTCTCAACCAAAAAGGTACCATCTTGCTTCCGGGAGGTCTTCCCCTCATGATTTCAAAGGGAGACTTGGACATGGTTTCCTGTGTGATAGTGTGATAGGCCCAAACCAAATCTTGTACCACCTTCTTGACATCTAATCCTGCAGATACCGCCATCTGTAAAACTCTTTTCACCATTCTGTTGGCCCTCTCAACTATACTATTACCTTGGGGGTTGTATAATGCAGTGCAATGATGAGTTATACCATTGGTTTTGAGACAAAATGCCATGCCCTGGGAGACTAACTGAGTCCCATTGTCAGTGATTAAAATAGAGGGTGTACCTTCTTCCAAAAAGATTTTGTTAAGACTCACAATGGTGGATATCGTGGTAATTTCCCTCAAGGACACAGAGAGCTACCTAGAAAACACATCCACCACAACCAACGCAAATGTGCACTCCTCATTCAACTCCGACATGGGACCAATGAAGTCAATACAGGCACTTTGCCGAGCTTTTCCTGGATTGGAGATGTGTCCACTTCTTTGCCCACTTTGATCCTCTACTCTCCCTCCTTACAGATTTTACAACCGACAACCTACTCCAAAATCTGATTATCCATACCAGGCCACCAAAATTGAGCCTGGACAAAGCGTTGCATCAGACCCTGGCCAAGATGACCTTCATGGTCTGTTTCTTATACCAAAAGGAGGAACAAACCTGTCACCTCTCATTAGCACGTTGCTTCCACATGTGGAAAGCGTGTCTATAATTCTGAGGATGGGACATATAGGCACAGCTACACAACTCTCTCTCCTTCTACCTGAGGTCACCATATGCATCACATCTATAAGGGTGTTATCTTTTGCCATCTCCTCACTCCACTCCTCCAAGGAAAATGCACCAGCCCCCTCACACACCACATCCTCCACAGAAGCTACAGGTTTGTCTCGTTTATCAGAGATGACAGTGTGTTCATTGTGCATACTCTCTAGCGCCAACGTGGATAAGCAGTCTGCCTACTTGTTCTGCCAACCAGGAATGTACTCAAGGACATAATGAAATTCTTGCAGCCTGGCTACCAAGCTGGCACATCTGCAGATCCCTTGCCAGCCCCACCAGGCGATAGCATTTTGAGTAAGGGTTTATGGTTGGAACGTAATAAAAATCCTGTGCCCCACACATATGTGCGGTAGTACTCTACACCCCAAGTGGCAGCCAAGGCTTCTCTTTCAATCATTGAGTAGTTTCTTTCAGTACTGGTTAGAGTCCTGGATGCAAAGGCTACAGTTTTCACAGCGCCACAATTCTTTTAAGAAAGGACAGCACCCAAGCCTGTTGCACTTGCATCAACAGTTGTTATGGACTTTAACTTGATATCAAAAGGAACCAAGATCCCTGCATAACAAATTTCTTTCTTAACGGAATCAAAACATTCTTGTTGTTCAAAGCCCGAGATAAAACTTTGTCCTTTCCTCAACAAAGTTTTGAGTTTCTCAGTTTTGTCTGCAAAACGCTGTATGAACTTCGCGTAATATTCAATGAGACCCATGAAAGATCTCAACTAATCCTTATCAATAGGTCTTGGGGCTTGTTCAATGGCTTTGAGTAGGCTACACTTAGGTTTGACACCCTCAGATGACAAGGTATAACCCAAATATTAAAAATGTTCACTGAGGAAACAAATGTTTTCCATGCAAAGCAATTCCCACATCAGCAATTCTTTGTAGGGTCTGCTCCGACACAACATTATGTTCCTGAACTGTCTTACCAAAGACTAAGATGGTCTCTTGGTAGTACAAAACGTGATTCATACCTTTAAAAATTTCCTACATCATGCGCTGGAACACGCTTTCTGCAGAAGAGAGGCCAAAAGGCATGCAAGTAAATTGAAATTTTCCCTCTATGGTGATAAACGTGGTGAGAGGCATTGAGTCCGGGTGGAGCTTGACCTGGTTGTATGCATTCCTGAGGTCTAACTTTGAAAATAATTTTCCGCCTTTCAGCAATATAACTAGCTCGTTAATGTTTGATAGTGGATAGGTATCAGCTATGATGTTCTGAATGAGTGACCTAAATTCCACACAGAATCTAAGGCGGGCATCGGATTTGCGTGTTATGACCAGTGGCGGAACCCAATGGGAAGCCTCCACCGGTTCAATAATCCCCTCCTTTAGCTTGTCTGCTAACATTTCTTTTACTCCTTCCCTAACAATGACAGCAACTCGTCTGAGCTTGTGTTGCACTGGAATTGCACCTTTTTAAAGCAAAATCTTGTGTATATAACCTTTGAGCATACCCAACTTATCATCAAAAACATGCTTAAGTGAGTTCAAAATATCATCAGTGGATTCATCCTCTACCACCATAACATGCATAGGTGCCCTTGGATCAATTGTAATGTGTACTTCGTATTGATGAACCCAAACTAAAATAGTAGGTCCATCTTCTGACACACTGAGTACGGACCACCCTCCAAACTCTATCATGGATTCCATGAACCCTATTATGTTGATTGTCTCGCCTTGATAACCTGTGGGTGTAATGTCCCTTGGTTCTAATGCAGTACCTCCTCACAACCATGTAAAAACAGATTTGGGAACTATGGTGTACTTAGATCCAGTGTCAGCCATAAGTGGCACCTCACTGCCATTAACTGTAAACATCGCTTTGGGTCTGTTAAGCCTACGTATCTCATTTTCTACAACCTCTGGCTCACTACTGTCAACACATAAAATACTATCTGGGGTTTCAATTGTTGTGTTGTCTCCTCAGGAGTGTTAGTGGTGTGGCCCATTTACAGGATGGGCCAGTCCCATCCTGGTCATTTTTAAAAAGAAACACCTCTACGGCCTAATTACGATGAGAGTCGGAAAGCCTCCAACAGCAGGTTGGAGACTTTCCTAGTCTCATCCCTGTTTCAGTTTCAACTACCACATTACGATGCAGGTGGTCGAAAGTGAAACCGGCTGGCCATTCCGGCTTGATTCCGAAAGGCTCAAGGAGCATGTCAGCCAGTCGGAGGCTTGCCCGTAATCCCTACGGACGGCTTTCCTGCTACAGGGATTGCGATGTAGGTTTCTTACAGACTTTCCATGTCGGTTTTTCCAACATGGAAAGCTTGTTGGAAAGTGACAGTGGGGGCTCCTGGCAGGGTCTCCTTCACATGTGGCATCCAGATGGGGGCATCTATGGTGCACCCCGATCATCCCTGCACCCTGTGGCAGGCACCTTGAGGTGGCTGCCACGTGATGCAGGGATGAACAGATTCTCCCATTTGTCTATGGGAGCTTGTGCTACGGCTGGGAGTATTCGACCACACCATTTGCGGTCGTATTGTAATCGCGGTTTCAGACCACTGACCGGAGGTCAGCCGGTCCTGGGACACCAACAGTTACGTCCGCCCGACATCATAATTAGCCCCCTAGTGTCTAGAGTGCTTCTCCCCTCCTCCTGAGCAGGTAGAATTCCCCAATCTCCCCCAGGGGTCAGAATTAGTGTTTGGGTTTGCGGGTGGGTGGGTGGTGTGGGGCGATGCCATGAAGTTCAAACCACCTCAGTAAAAAAAAAAATCGCCATTTTGACTAGTGTGCTTTCTATCCTCCTGGGGAAGGCTGATTGGGGTGAATTCCCCATTCTACCCTTCATAGTGTGACCGAAATACTGTATGGGCTTCAGAGATGGGTGCTTCGACCCAATGCCAGGACTGGCTGACTTTCACTCCATTCTTTTTCCTATAACATAATTTACTAATGTCTACTGGACTTTCTGTCCCTCTGCCTGGGGTGAGCAGTTTGGGATTGAACGCAGTATTCTGCCCCCCTGGGGGGAATGGGGGGAGGGGAATTTGAAATACTACTTGAGCCTGGGGCTGTGGCCTGATGCCAGGACTGGCTGGCCGTTAACACCATTTGGTAGATTGGCTCAGTCTTGGCAGTGAGCCCCAGCCCGAAGCACTAAACTCTCTTCAGCTTAGTAGTGGGGCCTGTCTACGTTCTCTATTACATATAATCAAATATATTTCCTGATGTCTAGTGACCATTCTGCCATTCCTGGAGGGGTACAGATGGATGGTTAGACAACCGTAATGCCTCCCAGAGAGGCAGAAAGACTCTCAAGGCTCAGGTGTGGGGTAAACAACCTGATACCAGCCTAGCGATACACTTAACCATTTCTTGGTATGGTTTATATTTTTCCTGGGGTCCATTGGATTTTCTGCTCTCATGGGGTGCGCAAATCTTCCCCCATTCAGCTGAAAGTCAGTTTGTGCTTCAGGTGTGCGTGTGAGGGCCGATGCCAGGTGGGTGTGGCCATCACCTGATTCCTATATATTTTTAGAAAAGAGAGCAATCCTTAGTGTCTAGAGGGATTTCTGATCATCATGGGGAGGGCAGATTGGTGGTAACCTGGCCACACGTGGGAGGCAGAAAGATAGGTTGGGCATCAGGGAAAGGCAGCATGCCCTGTGGGCTGTATGGATCAGCCCACTCCATTCTCTTAAACAAATCCTGATATCTACAATATTTCTGACCCTCTGGCAGGTTAGGGGGAAAACCCCTCCCTCTTCCTCAACAGGAGGGCAAAAATAGTATATTTTTCTCAGATGGGGGTACAGCCCTGTGCCAGAATGGGTTGACCTCCATCCAACCCAACCCAACCCAACCCCACCCATTCTGTTTCTTTTTAAACTCCCTATTGTCTACTGTGCTTGCTTCTCCCTGTGGAAATCAGGGTGAAGGTAAAACCCCAATCTGCCCATCCTGAGGAGCTGAAAGACTATGGAGAAGTGTGGCTCAAAGGTTAGAGCAGCAGACCCTGATGCAGAGATCTAGCCCAGGACCAGGGTTCAATTCCTGCCTTGGCCAGTCTTGGTGTGGTCTTGAGCTCTAAATTCCTCGGACCTGATTTCTCTCCTCGGTGTCTATTCTAATCATGGGTCCCACGCTGCAACTCTGGGCAATAGCTTGCTTAATCTCCACAACGGCCCCAACAGCACTGGGTTGCCTGGCTTCACCTTGGGGATGCCCAGGAGTGGACATTTCACAGGGAAAAGCCAGGAAGGGTTCCTTAGCAGTATGAGTACAAGTGCTGGGAGACCTGGTCCAGTTAGCTGTGCGCTGTACAAAACATTTACATTTTTTATTTACTATGTGAGCTTCATTGTTGGGGTGGTGGTGTGACCCAATACCAGTACGAACAATGTGAATGTCAAGGTATTTGCTAAAGAGGTTAATCAGAAGCAAAAAATAACAAGGCTAGTGAAATGTGCCACAACTCCTTTCAATTGACAATTGGAAGACATCACCCTACGCTATAACAATTTATAGAAATTCTGCCTAAAGTACATTGCAATCAAACTTAAAAATCAAACAAGCCCTAGTAACACAAACCCTAAAACCCTAAACAAACCATACAATGCAGGAAATGTTAGCTAACAAAGTTATATTTTTCCAACATCTAAAAGGCTTGGATTATCTTGCATCTATAGCATAAAATCAAATTTAATTTAAACTACAACCACAGAGTAGCCAAACAATACCAAAAAAGACAATAAAGCTACTCCATCCTAACCTGAAATCATAAAACTGATAAACACAAATGGTGATATACATTAAGGTAACTTACACTTGTCAGTAATTTACACATGCAATTTACTCTTATACTTTTGAGTAACTGTACTAATTTTGGCTACCCACCAGATCACCAGATCGTAGCGTGAAGTTGCTAACCCTGGGCGTAATTTGCGTAGGAGCGCTACGCGTAGCTACGTGAAGGGCACTTCGCAGTACGCGAGCTACGCGTAGCTATGTGAACTGCATAGTGCACTGTGGAAAATGCTGTTCGCACTAATGGCACAGTGCCGAATGCTTGTCCGCACTGTGCAATCAGTGCCAACCTCATCTTGCAAAGTGCAAGCGGTCGTTTTTTTGCCGCTCGAGTATATTTCTACTCAAGCGACAGCTTTCTCAACGCGGACTGGCCGTTTCTCAACGCGATTGGTCGCGAGCATACGCGACCACTCGCAAGGAGAAATCTGACCTCCCTGAGTTGAGAATCTTGCAGGGAGGTTTATTTTCCACACTCGCAATCGGCAACTTGATGTTGCTGATCGCGAACGAGGAAAAAGTCTCGCAGGGATATCATTTTGCTTGCTCGCGTCGCCAACATAACATTGAGGACCGCGAGCAAGCAAAAAATTACCACTACGCGTGTTTGCACTGTGCTACGTGCAATTCGCATAGTGCTAAATAGCGCAAACTTCGCAAACTATGCGAGCGTAGCACAGTACTTTGCCGAGGATTAGAAGTTACCCAAAAGTGGAGGCCTAATCATTCCTATCTCCTGAAAAAGGTTTTGTATTAAAATGTGATAGTTTACTACAAAAAAGAAACAGCAGTAAGTCCAGCACCATACATGGCTAAACACTGATCCTGGGACACCCTCCAATAGAAAATAATGGAGATAAAGCCTTAAAATGAAACTCAGTAGGCCATAACATTATTTAAATTAGGTAAAAATATAATTTAACATTCTACAAAACTAAAATATTTAACATTTATCATTTAATTCTAAAATATTTGAACAGCTTTTTTTGAATGTATAAATCAATGTAACATTTTTCTAATGAAGGTATAAAAACATTACTTTTATTAATTATTTGCACTAGTTTGAACTTTTATTAATTAATTCCAAAATATATTTATTCCTTTAGGTGGGATTTAGTTTTTAATTTAAATTTAAAAAAACATATTCATATTAATGGTTTATTTAAAAAATAAATTAATAGAGCTGTAGCATTTCTTTTATTTTGCTTTACATTTAGAATACAAATATACAATTAATTGACATTAATATTTAATATAAAAATATTTTTACTAACGTATTATAAAGTTTAATAAACGTTTTTAAAATGTCCCTATACTTTGCCAAACGAAGATCTCCACCCAGCCTGTGGTCACCAATTCCTGATGTCACGTGGACTTTCTGCTGCTCTGGAGTATGTAGGTTGGGGGCAAGCCCCCCAGGGTTCAGAAAGTCCAAAAGAAACCAAAGATTTTGGTCGTCGATTTTTAGATCTCAATATGTTAGCCCTTCAACATTTTTGACCTAGATACTCTGACATACAGCCTGTATTCTCCAATGGGTGGGATGCCTGTTGCTATGGTTGTTTGGGACCAGTGCTTAAGTTTGAGGATCAATACTCCACTAGAAAGACGGCTGTTCTACTGGCTATGAGTGGAAAAGGCCAACTACACTGGGTGGGTTGACCATTGCTCTGGCTGTAAGCAACTAATACATGAATGTGGCAGCAGCATACACTGTGGGTGGTATGCTTTTGTTCATGTTGTGAGGAACCAGTATATGTGTGAGGAGGGCGTGTAGTCCACTGCGTGGATGCCTGTTGCTGTGCTCACGTCTGCATGGGGTGCATACTTCACAGGATGGCATGCCCATTGTTCTAGATGTGAGGAACCAGTACATTTGCATGGAGGGAGAGTAGTTCTCTGGAGCGGATGCTTCTTGCTGTGCATGCACACTGTCCCCAATCATGCCACATGTACAGTCATTTATTGACCTGTTCTTTTCCAGGAACATTTTGTCTCCATTAGATGGTGGTACCTGATGTGTCTCTTCGAGGCATCATGGGCAGGGCACCTTCTGGGGGCTACAATTTGTGATATTGTGTTGCCCTTGGTAGAATGTTTTATGCCAGTCCTTTATCATTTTAATGTTTTAATCATGCAAGCTTCTGAGAGACAGCTTGTCTTGACATGAAAGGCTGAGCAGCCTAAAGGCAGACTAGTCGCTTAAGGTCAGGTCACTGCCCCTGACCGCTATGTAAAGATGGGGCAGAGAGAGTCACATAAGTCTCATGCTATATATGTGTCTGGCAACCAACCGACTGCACCAGACAGGATGTCTTGTGCAGAGCCAGTATTGCCCCATAATCTGCGCCTTTCTCCATTAACCTGTTTGTCTCTTTTTGGCAGCAGGCTGTTTTTGCACAAGGTGCTTCATGACGCATGTATGACGTTACAACGCATGCCTTTACAACGCAGTTTTTACATCGCAACATCCTTTACATCGAACTCCATTACATCGCATGACACTACATCGCATTTTCAGAACCTACCTTTACAACGCATTCCATTATATCGCATTATATCTTTACAACGAATACCATTACATTGCATACCATTACATTGCATTTAAGGTAAGTGTTGGATAGTGTAGGGGTAAAAATTACTATTCTAACTCCAGGGAGTGCAACAGTAGGGTAAGTATTGGATAGTGTAGTGGTAAAAATTACTATTCTAATTCCAGGGGGTGCAACAGTAGGGTAAGTGTTGGATAGTGTAAGGGTAAAAATTACTATTCTAACTCATGGGGGTGCAACAGTAGGGTAAGTTTTGGATAGTGATGGGGTACAATGTGTTGTAATGGCATGCGTTGTAATGCCCGCCATGCAATGTAGTGTCATGCGTTATAGTGACATGCGTTGTAAAGGATGTTGTAATGACTGTGTTGTAAGTGTAGTGCGATGTAATGGTTGCGTTGTAAAGGATGTTTGTCATCATGACACAGATATGGTTCCAAAGATTGTAGAAGCCAATATTTTATCCAGAAATATCACAGTCTAGTGGCTTATTGTGTGAAAGACACACTTCTACCAAGGTTCAAGAAGGGGATTGCTTCTGGTAGCTTAAAATTAACTAATAGACAATAGTCATAGACTGAGGTTAGCAAACCAGTAACATCAAGCACTGCAAAAAATTGCTGATGCATTTAAGAAGCACATCCACATGGGATGAGAGCTTCACTGATGTAGACCACTATTTAAATCATTTCATGTAGACCCAGTAACTCACTCGTTCTCTTAGCTCGCTCGCTCATTCATTCACATGATCCAAGGTAGGGAATGGCAGTGAGACCCTTTAATGTATCCGTGTCAGAGTGAAGCAGTGGTGGGACCAGTAGGTGAAGAATCCATAGAGCCAAGATGCAGCTGCCTGGGATTGGCCGATTGGTTACAGTGGTATAGCTTTGGCCATATTGAAGAGACAATGGACTTTAAATGATATGCGCCCAATAGGAAAGCCTGGACAATAGCCAATAATGAATCTCTTTATATAATCCCAGAGAGGATCACTCTGTTACGAGTCTTCGCCTAATGCTATGCAGAATTGTGTTCTAGTATGCCTGACCATCACTTGTCGAAGTACCATGCTTTATCAATGGGCCCCCTCCTTGTCTTTCATATAATGAATTTTATTCAGGGTGGTTCCTAACTAGGAGCTCTCTGTAGGAGATTTATTTGGTATTTAGTCTTCAACTGAAGGATTCTTGCCTTCGTTGATATGCAATCTGAATTTCTTGAATTCCCCAGAATCCTAGAGATTATATATCTCAGTAGATCATTTTTAAATATCACTTAGGCTGAATCAAGCCTGAGATAACATTCTACGAATACATGCCCTAACATACCCTGTGTGTCTTGTTACATGTAGTGAGCCTTTATAAATGATATAATAACAGGAATCAAAGGCCCATGGTTCTCTTAGGGGCATATTTACCTTGTGCGAATGGGAGAGAACACAACAGCGCCATATTTCTACTAAAATGTGACACTGTTTTCCTCTCTCCCTGTGCTGGCGCACTTGAGGCTGCCTTGCACCAATGCACACACTCTTGCACCATAGTGCAAGGCTTTGTGTGTTCTATCTAGTATAGGTTTTGTTCTGCAAAGGGACCCTTCCAGTACAAAAGAACTATTCTGTAATAATTTCCTACTTTGCATGTGTGCTGTACAGATGGATAAACGTGGAAAGTTGTGAAACTTGCTCCATTGTTATGTCTGCTTCTAGAAGGAGTACGTTTTTGCAACAAATCCTTGTATACCAGTGTTAGTGGCTAGGAAATGTCATCAAAACGAATTGATGGTTGCTTGAGAATGCCCATGTGTACCAAACGAGGTACGTACCCTTCTTGCAAAGTATTGCAAAGCAGCATGTAGCGCTACTTTGAGTTACTTTAGACCATTCTCCAACACAAATCATGATTTGTGTTTGGTAAATAAATCCCACAACACTTTGCGCTGGTTTTGAGTCAATTTTGTCCCATATACATGTTCTTTCTTTGACTTTCGAAGAAGCTCCTTCTTTCCTGGCTCTGTGATTTAGTAAAGATGGCAGTAGCGGCTGCACCTAATCAGGAGTGGTGTTGCGGGGGGGGGGAGGGTTGTGGGGCGGGACCAAGTAAAAAAAAAAGACTCTTAGCTGGGCGGCCGCCTCTTCTTTGTCCTCTTCTTTCTGTCTCACCGGCTGCAGGAATGAGAAGGACGCACCTAGGCTCCCCATAGCCGATCACAACGCTGCAATGTAGCTGGTTGTGATTGGTCTGAGAGCTGAACTACAGCTCTCAGACATGGACTGGAAGGTTTTGCATGTTCCTCACCAGTCTGTGTAATGCAGCCTGGTGGGGAAGATGCAAACTGCGCAGGAATGTTTGGGCGGCCCCAGAGGGCAGGCCAAGAAGTCATGCGCACTTAGGGAGTGCAAACCACTCCTCTTCCTGCTCTGGCCAGCCCCGTCCCAAGACCAACTCACTACAATAGGAAAAATAAAATAATAAAAACGATACGTTATTATCATTTAATTTTTCCTAAGTAAGTGGGGCGAAGTTCCTCCGCCTTAGCGGAGGAGCAGCCACTGAAAGATGGGCTGGTAAAAGGGAGGAAACTCGCCGGTAAGAACCGTAATGCGCACAAAGCTTGCCAGTGCCATGGCAGAGTAGAAACTGATTCGAAATTCTCTCTATTCAATTCCTACATTACTCAAATTAAAAACACTTCGAAAATCTCTGCACCAATATTTACTTAGTCAGTAATGGACTAAAATGTGCAAAAACACCCTTTGCGTGCAATTTTGTTATGCCAACAGACAACCTAGGTTTATAAAATGGGCAATAACAACAGGTTTAGGCCAACCTTTTCCCAGCGTTATTACATCATTTAATGCATCTTGCTACCCCCTAATGCTGGTGGTTAGAGCCTGGACACATTAAGACCCAGGGCAATTAACGGGAACCCAAACTTGAAATATCTCTTTCTTTGACCTCCATTTTTAGGCGAATTTCCCTTTAAGAAGCCCTCTGCAGTTTTCCTTTCCAGGAAGCCAGTGGCAAGGGGAGCCTTATTTAGCCAGCTAGGAAGCTCATGTCTGCAATTTCCTCGAGAGAGAAAGATATAATTTCAAGCTTGAATGCTCCTTGAAGGAACCAGGCCAGGGCTTCAGTGTCTTCCTGGAACGGAAGATGGAGACAGGTCGTCGCAGGAGTGTGCCCTGATGCTCCTGCCCACCACGGGCGATATTACCAATGCCACGTGAACCGGAGTTTGCTGTTGTCAGAAAAGGGCCTTCCAGATGAAGTCAGCCAGGTCCCCATGCAATATCAATCCTCCATATGTCAAAATGTTGACGTGAGGTGACAGGAGAGAGCCCACATCAGAAGTCAGTAGGCAAATTCTCCTTTTCTTTATCAAATATAGTCAGGAAAAGCAAGAAAATTGAATGGTAGACCCTTTGGGCATGACTCTCAGAACTATTTGTGAATGTTACTTTGATGTATATACGGGAATAGGATTCTTTTCAGGGTACAAACAACTTTTGCTAGTCCCAAAAGTTGGTTTTACGCTCATCAAAGAATTTACTCGCAAGAAATCTGTCGTTTGAGTAAATATGACTGGGGCAAGGAGTTGGTACTACAGGGCTGCAATGCTCGGTGAGTTTATGCACACCCACAATCTGACATGTTTGTGGGCAGCCGAAAACTCGTGTTCAACCTCTTTCAAACCTGGCAAAGGTCAAATATTTACTCTTGTCAAAGGCGTGAGTAAATCCCTTTTCAGAGCGAGAAGAGGAAGGAAACAACTCCAAAATTGCCAGAGGTCTAGCAGAATGAGCTTCCCCAAAGGAAAAAATACTTTGCTCAGAGAAATACTTACTCAATGGAGAGCAAAAGGAAAAAAGTTAGCTATGGATTTGATCAAGAATGTACTCGTGTTACTGCTTGCAAAAATGTAATTTGCAAACGGCTTCCAAGAATATGCCTGTATAATTGGCTGTTTAGGATTCCAGGGCTACACTTAAAACATTTGTAAATTTCAAAGTAGGATATCATCACCCATGTCAGATTGCAAACCTACAGATGCAAATTTATGGTAATTGTTTTCTTTTTAAGAATTGCGCTGTCTGGGGCACAATCAATGGTACTTCAGAGCAGTTTCACTATAGGGGATATTGCTATGCCATATTGTGATTTGTTCAGTGTTTCGGGATCAGAAATGTCACGGTCCGGAGGACCTGGTAATTTCCTGGACTGGACACACCGGACTCATTATCACCATGTTCTATTGCACAACAAAGTCCTGATTGTCAATCTCAAACCCTCATGTGGGCCTCAAGCTTTAGGCCTTAGCACTTACTGGCTCCTGGCTTTGGAACTCTCTCCATCATTGTGTTAACCTCCTTCCACAGTGTTCTCAAGAATCACCTCATGTCTGCGAATCCTAACCTCCAGCTACACAACAGCCTCTCCTTCTCACTAAATTAAGCATTGCAAATATGCAAATGTGTATGTGATGCATTTATTGTACAATCATGTTTGTATTAGACATTCACCGCCAATCAATCCAATAATCTTCACTCCATGTTCCCACGATCACAGCTACTTGTGTACCGCATAAATATGGCTATGTACAACATTTCTTGTTGAAATGGTTTTGTTGCAACAATAAATAAAGGTAAATAAATATATCCTCCTCCAGTCATCAACCCCCTTGAACTGCCCATTTAGTAAATCACAGATGTAAATATGTATAAGTTAAATGTTGCATGAAATAGCTTATCAAAGGGCAGAGAGTGTGTAGGATAAGAGGAGAGAATGCAAAATGAGAGGCTATCAGTCGTGTAGGCGGTCATTTGAGAACAGAATTTAACTTGAAAGCAAGGCAACAGTAATGGATAGAAATGCAAAGAGACATGCGGATTTTGTATGACTTCACATAAAAGAAAAACTATAAATGCATATCTTTTCATGAAATAAAATTGTAAAGAGGCATTTGGGAGACCAACATTTTTCAATGATGGGGATCAACTAAAAAGAGACATTTAAGGGGCCATTGAAAACTTCCAGGTAATGTTGTAGCATGTTAAAATTAGACATTTTTTTTCTTCAGGCAGTAGCGGTTGATGTAAAATAAATGTGGTGAGGCTAAAGTAATAAAAAAAAGAAGAAAACTTACCTGCCAGTCTTTCGCTCCCCGTGCTGCTCCCTGGGCTTCTCCTCTTCGCACAGGCTGAAGCTCCCAGTTTCCCCTGTGGCCAATGCCGATGCTGCTCTCACTATGAGAGCAGCATTGGGGTTTGGCAGAGCACATTGGTTTTGTGCTCCATCAGGAGCTTGGAGCCCCTGCCTACTGATCTCTTCATGGTTATAGGAAAAACAGGAGGAAACCCATAAACCACGTTGGGATGGGTATATTGTGTAAGCAAAAAACAATTCCCAACAGGTATTATTGAGAGACAGTTTCAATTGTGCATGCCTTTAGGCATTACTAAGAACAGAAACAAGGAGTCAATTAGATTTTGAAGAGAGGTGGTATTATTCACCAAGGACAAGGGGTATTCAATGTACATTTACAGTTTGAGACAGCACTGTAAAGATTAGATCTTGTGACAACCCAGTGGCACTTGGTGCAAGGTGCTATATACAGTTAAAGTGAAGTGAAAGTGCAAGTGCTTTTTAAAAACAGCATTGGTGGCGCATAGAATATAGTATATACATCAATTACAGCTTCAATTACAATACAAGTTACAATCACTTGGAAAAAAGTTATTTTCTTGTAAGAGCTTAAAGTGTCATGTGCGTCATTTAATTCAGGCTGTGTGGTCGACGGCGTTTCGATCCCCTTTCGTCGGGATCGTCATCAGGACGGGGTTGTCGATAAGTACAGTGAGGAAGCCAAGCAGGGATGCGTGGCTTACGGCATTCGGGGGAACTGTGCGCTGGTTGCTGGTAGCGACTTGTCCTGGGACTGCTCACGTAGTTGGGCAGCGTCTGAAGAAATGAGGGGCGCAGAAGGCAAGAGCTCATCTGGCGTGGCTGTTCAGCAATGAATGCAGTGGCAGAATTCACTGCATTCATTGCTGAACAGCCACGCCAGATGAGCTCTTGCCTTCTGCGCCCCTCATTTCTTCAGACGCTGCCCAACTACGTGAGCAGTCCCAGGACGATTCGCTACCAGCAACCAGCGCACAGTTCCCCCGAATGCCGTAAGCCACGCATCCCTGCTTGGCTTCCTCACTGTACTTATCGACAACCCCGTCCTGATGACGATCCCGACGAAAGGGGATCGAAACGCCGTCGACCACACAGCCTGAATTAAATGACGCATATGACACTTTAAGCTCTTACAAGAAAATAACTTTTTTCCAAGTGATTGTAACTTGTATTGTAATTGAAGCTGTAATTGATGTATATACTATATTCTATGCGCCACCAATGCTGTTTTTAAAAAGCACTTGCACTTTCACTTCACTTTAACTGTATATAGCACCTTGCACCAAGTGCCACTGGGTTGTCACAAGATCTAATCTTTACAGTGCTGTCTCAAACTGTAAATGTACATTGAATACCCCTTGTCCTTGGTGAATAATACCACCTCTCTTCAAAATCTAATTGACTCCTTGTTTCTGTTCTTAGTAATGCCTAAAGGCATGCACAATTGAAACTGTCTCTCAATAATACCTGTTGGGAATTGTTTTTTGCTTATACTGATGTCTTCAAGCAGCAATACAGTTGGGTTGGAGAGATGTCAGTGCGCGTGACGGTTTGGCCGACCTGAGACGACCGGTCAAACCTTCATGCGCACTGCATTTTATTACTGTTTTAGTACTGCACAAATACCTTACACTCTGCCTCTAAGTTAAGCTTGGCTGCTCTGTGCCATAACTATCAGGTGGTTGTGCTTAGGTTAATGTAGTGACTGTAAAGGTTCACCTTGACAAGGGTTGTGGCTATTACTTGATGTGGGCTCTCAGCCCCCGCTCACCTAATATCCAAATTTCTTACATAGATCATATCGGCCTTAATTTACAAACCGAATTTTGTAGTACATAAAGGCTTACTATAGCAATACTGCTTGCTACAAAATGCAATCCACAAATCTACCTCTCCAACTTTCCTATATTTTCTATGGGGAGATCCACACACATGTAAGTGTATTACTTAGTAGTAAATGTGTGAGAGACTGGGGGTAGGGGCCTGCAAAGTGGGGAGAATCTACTACTAAGTGGGAGAATAAGGAGGGGGTATAGGGAAGGCCAAGGAAGGGTTTAGGGATGGACAGACACCCATGCACATAAAAGTAAGCCCATTTCTGTTCCCAAACTTCGCTTCAAAAGTTACTATAGCCAAGAACCATGCAGAACAGTGGCAAATGTACTCTAGCTCAGGCCTGAAGCATGTCTAGCACCACACATGACCATCCACTGGTACTGCAACACCATCACAAGATACAAATGTAGGTAGGGACTTAAAATCGAATCCCATAGGAAACAATGTAATAATCAAAATATTTATTTTGATTGTTTAAAAGTATATTCAAATATAATGTAATGAATATATATATATACATATATATATATATATATATACATGTGTATATATATATATATATAAAAATATTTATACAAATAAAAACATATATTTCATGATAACATGTTAATAATCTTTTCTATTTAAAAAATAAATGCAACTTACATTTTTTGATTAGTTACATTTATTTAAATGAATCTATACACACCTTTTGGGATGGCATTTTAAATACATAATACATACATGTCAACATTTTATTTTAGGTGGGATTTGAAAAAAAATGAAATCTAAAAGAGTGCTATAATTAATATATTTAAATTAAATAAATATCAAATTCAAATGTAATTGTGCCATATTATTTTTTATTTAGTACTACATTTCAAATACATTCATACAATTCATTTATGTTAATATTTATTGTAAACATATTTTTATATATTTTTTAAAGTTTATTACTCTTTTAAAATTTTCTCTATGCTTTACCATAGGAAACTCCTCCTACGAGTGAAAAGTTACTAGTAGCAACTCTACACTTGTACATTTGACACCAGCCCCCTTTTTCATAGATTGGAGACATATAGTTGTACACGTTGTGGTAAATTTAAACTCAGGAATGGTGACAAGCCAAAAGTAGTAAATTTCCGACAAAGTATAGGAGTATATTCATAAATGTAGACTTACTATGTGTAAATGTATCTTTGTGAATAGGACACATAATGTCCCCTATTGTTGGAATCTAATGAACTATAAGAAATCTAGAATCATCAATGTCATCTCTGTAACTTCATTAATGAGGGTGTTGTGGAAAGTGAATAATTTACAGTATTGAACCATCAAGTAGTATACTGTGGAAATATTTTTGTATTAATCTAATGCATTTCACTGGATTTTGGACCTTCCATCTGCCTCTTATAGAAAGGCTATATAAGGAGAGTCCATAAACATGAAGGACTATGGCCCACATGCATCAAAGCAAAAAACGGTCGCAAACGGGCAGATTCTCGGAATCTGCCGGTATTTTTGCATTTGGGATTCATCGTCCCAAATGCAAAAATCGCAAAGTAACCTCTAAATTGTGATTACATAAATTGCGATTGCATTTAAGGAATCTCAAATTGAGATTCCTTAAATGCAATGCATTAAAGTAAAAAAGTTAGCGATTTCGCTAATAGGGGGAGCAAATTACCATGAAGTTGAACTTCATGGAAATTTGCAAAAACTTTGAAAAATGCACTAAAGTGCATTTTTCAAAGTTCCATTTTACACACACATGCCCTTGGGGCATGTATGTGTGCAAGATGTACTCATATGCAGATTTCAGGGGTGCAACAGGGTGTCCTTTTGACACCCTGGCACCCTTGAAAATGCATTTTCAATTTGCGATTCTCTAATTGAGAATCACAAATTGGGAATTTCTTCCCATTTATTCCTATGGGGAGGTATTCCTTAATTGCGAAGCGCATTTTGGGACTCGCAATTAAGGAATGTTTAGAAATTGCTATTTTTTAAGCGATTTCTACATGCTTAGCCTTTTGCTATTCCTTATTAGCGAATCCTTATTTTTCGCTAATAAGGAATCGCAAATGGCATTGTTAATGCATGTGCCAGTATATGCGAGAACACCTGCCCGGGCATATGCATCAGAAACCACTGCATATATTTCATTTAAGTCCTAAAATACGAATATTACATCAAAATATTGTATCAGACATTTAGGACTTGCTTAAATTAGCAAAATCACAATTGATCCAATCAGAACCTCTATTAAATTCGAGAAAGTACCAAAATGTCCAGTCTAAGTTGTTGTAATGGTTCATAAATAAGTAACAAGAGTATAGAGATTCAATGTTACTGTTACATATGGAGCAGTTTTTTTAAAAGTTGCCATGCCTAAGCCCAAGTCCTCCCGAATATTGGGAGGCGATAAATCTTCATTTTAAACACTTTATAAGTTTTAGTCGGCACCACAGTTGGTTATACAGATTAATTCGAGAGTTGTCAATAAAAGAAGTAGCACACATGACGTATATGTGAGGATTTATCAGCAACCACCGAATGCCCATGGTAGATAATCTTGCTGTTGCAGATTTGATCATTCTTTTGAATAATTGAGGCTAAACATGAGAATCGAAAAAGTCTGCAGTTAAATTCTACAGTTGTATGGGTAGTATTCATGGGTGATTTGCCGTGCTTTATAACTCCTTGCTTAATTGATTGATTGAAAGCATTCAGGAGTCTGTAAAGTAGAACTCCTGAAGGACTCTTTTCAATTCTCTTACTTGCCTCTGTGAATTGGTGGCAGAACATCTAAAATGAAAATGAAATGGAAATATTGAGAAAATGTCCGTATACAACTCGTACAAATGGACATGTACGGGTAACAGGTACGTAAAACAGCACTCCGGTTGTAGTATTGTGAATTGGCCCCTTGAAATTCCTGGCCAAATCTGTATTAGTGATAGAACAACACACTGACATGACCACAGGCAAAATCCCAACTTAATTATTCCCTATGCTGTGACTCTACAGAGGCCAAAGATTTTTACTAAGGGAGACTTCCAGAAAACCAGCAGGGACATATGTCAAAATAGAGGTTATTCTTGTATGATATATGCCAATCAATGGCTAACATCAGAAGGACCTTTAGCAAATCTGAGCAGCACCCTATTTATTAAACAACAACCGTATTGCACTCAAAATGATTGTGGCTCTTTTAACCCCTTCGAAGCTAATGACGAGCTGGGCTCATCATGGCGCTTACCTGCCGTGCGCGGATGACAAGGCCAGCTCGTCATGAATTATGGTGATTTTGGATCTTCAGCGCAGGACGGGAAAACGCCTAGCAGCCATGTGGTTAACAGCACCCCTGGTGTTTTCAGACACAGGGAACACCCTATCTCTATCCAACTTTACAGTACCATAGCTCCTTGAGCACCTCTAAATATTTGAGTAGCACCTTGGCATACTAGCCACCTCAGCACATTAATAAGCATACGCATATGTTATGTAACTGTATTATCAATTATGTTGTTATGTTATGCTACACTGTTATATTTTGTGTAGTATAACACAAATGGGCTCCTGGGTCTACTGGTGGATAGCAGAAGAGTGCAGGAGTGTCCCTTCTACAGGACGGTTTCCCTCGTCCCCCCGAAGGTGGCATGCTTCATCATAGGGTAACCTCCTTGATATGTGGGCCTGGTCACAAAGAAGGCTACAATCCCCTCTCTGAGAGGGAGGAGCACAGGGATGTTTTAAATGCAGAAATCGAGGTATACTGAAACCTGTAGATGAGCAGGGTGTGATGAAGATTGTGAAGGGGTTTGCAGAAAGTGTGTGAGGTAAAACTAACTCCAAGGACACCAAAGACTTTATTGGGGCATCCTATGGTTAGGATTAAGAACAAAATCTATAGCAGGAGTGGATTAAACCTGTCATAGTACTGTGATGGTCAACATGTTTTAGCCTCATACCCTCTGTAGAGGTGTAGCGCCTTTCTCCAGGACAAAAAGTGAGAAGTATGTATTCTAGTGCATTGCAGAGGCAGACACAACTATAAAAAGGTTGGAGTAGATCGCCACTCAATCAGAGTTCCACTGGTAAGTGTGTTACCTGAAAGAAATAACTTTGTTGAAGAAACATGTAAAAAATTCATGCGCTGCACTCACTCCAAACATTAATTATTTTAAGGGAAGGTGATGTATACTGCATATCTTTATACCAGTTGGGTACTATCAGTCATCCACTTCAATTGGTTAGTGATAACATTGGTCTTGTGAATAATTGGCGAACTTACCCACAGTGTCAGGTAATCACAAACACCATAACCTCGGCGAGAACTCGAGGGGGCATCTAAGTCCTAAAAGGAGGAATATAGGTGGGATAGGAGTTGTAGGTAAAATGGCAACTAGAATAACAAAATGTTGGCATTTGAATCCAAAGCATTCCAAAAGGTAATGCTTATGATAAATCTATTTGATGTGAATAATGAATCACTCCATGATCAGAATCTATTATGGTGCTGGTGTAATATAAGTCATATCCTTTGGTATTTTTTTTGTGTGTCCCCCTTAGTAGGGTTTCATGTTGCTTGTATAATGGATTGCAGCGTGCAGTCAAAGTGATGTGACAATGTGTCCACGTGCAATCTTAGTAATCACATTGTGATTGGCCTGCTCAGGTGGCCTATTATAAGGTTAGTGATGATTTGAAATCATCAAGTGGTGTTCAGCCCGAGAGAATGATCTATTTTATGACTTACATACACAAGTCTACCATAGAGAGTGAAAAAACAGAAAGTTTCAATTCTATTAAGGACTCGGAAGCAAGGATTATGTCATTCTCTCTTCACTTTATTAATCGCAGCCAAAACAACATATAACAACTACGTTTCCCATGAAACCTTGCAAAGCCAGTAGTGAGAAAAAATTGTCCAATCAGCCGCCAACATGGGTCCTCCAATCAGGGGCAATGCAGACCAACATATTCTGGCTCCACATACTTCCCATCCTCATTCAAATCGCAAAGACATCCGGTAGTTCACATTTATGAGTCCTGTTGTTTGGATCAGAACCTACAAAAAACCAGAAAATATTTACTTATCCGAGCCAGGAAATACTAAAACCAGTGGATAAAGCCAGTGAGATATAACATCATATCAAGAACTTTTTTGCCATCGCAATAGAGTATGGAAAAAGTGTTTTACTTACTCACATAAGGGGAGGGCAGGTTCATCTAACCCTAGGGTGTGATAATCCTTGTCTCAGAGTCCTTAATAGAATTGAAACTTTCCGTTACGATAGCTTGGACATTTTTTTTCTATGTCAGGACTGGAAGCAAGGATTATGCTAGTTCAAAGCTTGCTCACCACAAGGTGAGGCATATCCAAGACAGGTTTAAAGTAAAACATTTTAAAGGTGGAGTCCGAAGACCAATCTGTCGCATTGAGGATGTCCTCTAAGCATGCACCTAAGCCAAATGCCTTTAAGGCCTTTGCTCCTCGAGTTGAGTGAGCTTCAAAGTCTTTGAGGGTAATCCCTGCCTCCTGCATAACCCATCAAACCCATCTGGCTAATGTGGGTGAGTATACCGTTCTAAAAGGTTTGCGTAATGCAATACGGAGTTGACGTTCCCCTCGGGCCGTAATTCTTCTGTTGCCTCTTCATACGCTTTCAAACAGCGAACCACACACAGTTTCGGGGACTCCAGGAATTCCGGGTAACTGATGACTCTCGTGTGGCACTTTGTTCATCTATGAAGGGTGAAAGTAACCCCATTCGAAGTGAACATCCTGCCCATAATATCCAATGCCCGAACATCTGAAACGCGATGACAGGAAATGAGGCAGACCAACATGGCCAGTTTAGCCGACAACTCTTCTCATGAGAGAAACTGATTAGGTTGTCAAGACAAAAACAAATTAAGAACCTTATTCACATTCCAAAGGGCTGAGTACCGAGGTTCCGTAGGAAGTGACAGCTTGATACCCGGTAGTAGCTTACAAATAAGGGGGGTTCCCCAACAGCCGCAATGTTCAGCTGTACATGTCCAGAAGAAATGGCGGAAAAGAAGGTATTAACCAATGTGTAGGTGAGTCCTTTAGATGCCAAATGGGCTAGAAAATTCTGAATATAAACTACTCTTGCGTCCACAGAATTGCCACCCCTTCGCACACACCAACTGGACCATCTACCCCATGTGGGTGGATCTGTACTGTTTGATGGTACTATCGGCCCATGCCTTGGGCAGGAACTCTTTAGCCTTATCCGAAATGCCAAGGACTTACCAGCGTCTCCTCAAATCCGCCATGCCATGAGCCACAACGAGTTCGCCAGAATCAGAGGATGAGGAGCTTGCTCTGGACTCAGGAGAAGCGATGGAACCCAGGGAATTGGATTGGAGGATCCCAAGAAAGTTCCAGAATAACTGGAATTCAAACTTGTGACCTCCACAAAGGAGTGATCAGAACCATCTACGCCTGTTGCCTTCTGATCTGGGTGGTTGTCCTCTTTATCATTGTAAAGGGAGGAAACACATACCCGTGTCCCAGACTCCAATCTTGGAGGAAGGCATCCATGGCTACTTCCGCCGGATCCGGCCTCCACCTGAAGAATTGTGGAAGTTGAGTGTCTAATCTTGAGGCAAAAAGATCTATGGAAAATAGACCCCAACGGTCGTTCAAGGAATGGAAGACCTCTGAGTGGAGCTTCCACAGGCTGGAGTCCCTGAAATTGCGGGACTGGAAATCCGCAACTAGGTTCTCCCGACCGGGGAGATACTCAGCAGTGACCGACACCTGATGTTCCAGGCAGTACTGCCGAAAACTGGCAGCCAAATCCGAGAGGGCCTTGGATCACGTGCCCCTTAAATGATTGACATATCGGACGGACGGAATGTTGTCCAATCTTCAGAAGAACTGAGGATTGAATTGAGTCCCTCATCCAGAAGCAAACTGCGAAAGAGCCCACTATGATCTCTAAGTAGTTGATATGAAACCTCCATTCTTGAGGAGACCACAAACCTCCTGTTGAAAATGCGCCGCATCTGGCGCCCAAGCCTTGTCTGCTGGCATCTGATTCTATCACAAGGTCTGGAGCGTAACCGAAAATAACTCGCCCGTTCCAGGCCTCCATATGATCTAACCACCATGTGATTTCCTCCCAGGCATCCTGTGACAGGGGAACCTTGAAAGATTAGGGACGTGCCCTCCGTAAGTGACTCACTTTGAGGTGCTGGAGCGCTGGATAGTTTAGAGGGCCCGGGTAGATGGCCTGGATAGAAGACCCACTATTCAAGCTATTTGTCACAGAGAAATCTGAGGTTGGTGAGCGAACGTCTTAGTTTGTGGCGAATCTTTGACATTTTTCTGGCTGGAAGACTGAGAGTGGAAGACACAGGGTCTATCACAAAACCTTGAAAAGTGAGGGACTGAAAAGAGGTGAGGACTGAATTTGACTCGTTGACCGCAAACCCCAGGCTCTGTAGAAGATCCACTGCCATTTGGAGGTGGTGTGAGAGTTGGCAAGGACACACGTCCATGAGAAGGAAATCATCCAGATAGGCGATCAATCAGATTCCCCGCACCATCAAGAACTCCACCGCGGGTCTGAGGACCTTGATGAAGCACCGAGGGGCCGAGGAAAGACCGAAAGGAAGGGCGGCAAACTCATATGCCTGATCGTTCCACACAAATTGGAGGAAGCGGTGATGATGCAGGAAAATTGGAATCACCAGGTAGGTGTCTTCAAGTCCATTCGTACCATCCAGTCCAGAGGTCTCAGGACATCGCTGAGGAGATGAATGCCCTCCATTTTTAAGTAGCGGTAGACCAGCCACTTGTTGAACTCGCTGAGATTTATGACTGTATGCTTGCCTCCATCTGTTTTGTTGAGTAGAAAGATGTTGCTTATGAACCTCCGTGGGTGAGGAGCCGTTTGGACGATAGTGCATTTGGCTAGCAGAGAAGAAACTTCTGAGTCTACAAGACTGGACTCTTGGAGGGAGAACTGAATAAGTCGAGGTCTGAATTGTTGACCGGAGTTCACCCATATAATCTATATGGAAACTCCGAACTGTTTGAAGTACCCAGGCATACCCTGTGATGGAAATCCATGTCTGGAAAAAACTCCCCAGCCTCCCCCCTACTTTTAAGTGGGAAGAAGGGATTACACTCACCAGGACTAGTGGAAGACGCTGCTCCATGGTAACCACTGCCCTTGCCTCACTGACCTCTTGTGGGATAGAAATTCCCGAATCTTGTCTGGTCCTGGTATTGCTTTGCCTAGGGCCTTGTCCCCTTGGAGGGAGTTGATTTGAATAGCGGCCGGTTGAGCAACCCCTACCTCGACCGGCCCTGCGGAAAACCCAGGGAAATACCTATTTTATTGTTTTCTGAGCTTTATCAAGTAAAGTGAAAGTATTGAGAAACTTTCCTAACTCCTTGACAAAAGCCTTGCCAAAGAGTTCCCCCTGGGCCACTGCACCTACTTCCGAATCAGCAAGATCCCCCTACTTGGGGTCAACCTAGGGAGCGTCGATGTTCAGTCAAAAGGGCACAATTAGCATTGCCTAAAAACACTATGGCTCTTTGTGCCCACCCTGAAAGTGCTTCTGGAGAAATTATTGAACCTGAAATTTTGGCTTCTTCAGCCATATCTATAATTTTCATGAGGGGACCTAGGGTGTCCAAGAGCTTGTCCTGGCACGCTTGCCAGGACAAATCAATGCCCTTTTTGGGGTCGTTGATAAGCTTTTGAAGAAAAGTGGCCATTCTGGTATTGATCTCAGGAGTGAGAGCCACTTTGCCCTCGAGAGAGGGTCTCTGGAATTCTGCCCTCAAGCACTTACACGCATCTTTCCTCAGGGTCTTGTGAATACGCACCTTGTTTGCTCAGGCCCACTCTGAAGAACGGGCGTGAATGATGTCTTCAGGGTCCACCATGTCAGAATTGTCTTGGGAAGGTCGGTCAGGGAGCAAAGGTCTAGAAGGGCTTGGTTCAGCGTCAGTATCCCCTGCGTCATCGGAAGTAGTATTATCTGGAACCCCAGGAATCTCTGTCAATGGGAAGGAAGGTTGAGTTGCCAGAAAAGCTTTTTGTAGTCTATCAAAAGCTGACTGGCCTACCCCAGAGACCCTAGGACGTTTGTGAGAGGGCGGAGCAGTCTCAGTTGGTGGCGTAGTGAACTGCGGTCCGGTCTGGGGGGCTGGTGCAGCAGGCAAGGCTGCCAGACGTGCTAGGGCCTGGTGGATTTTTCTGGACAGTCTGTCCTGGAGGGGGGTCATGGCTTACCCTACCGATCTGTAGATTGATGCGTCTACTGCATAATAGAAATCATCATCCCAAATCCCAAGGGCGGTCAGCCAGGGTGTCCCCCCGCCCCCCTCCCAGGAACTGCCTCATAATCCATTTCCATTCTAAAATGGTATTGGTTGAGGATGTAAAATCAAAAAGTCTGAGTGACAGACCTGCAGCCTAAGTAGGTTGCTCAATACTGGCTGGGTGTCAGCCACTTGATAGGGTGCGAGGACAACCTCACAGATTTATGGGTCACAGACCTGGGCAAGTAGCCGGGATTAAGAATTAATTTTGTCAGCACCTGTGGCCTGGGTAGCTACCCACACGTGCAGCGCGCAAAATACAGACCCTTCAGGGCGTGCAACACAGTATACAGACTCTGCCCTTTTTAACTGTGTCAGATTCATGCCGCAGAGCATAGCGTAATCAAAAGAAATTGACAGACTTAAAAATAGAAGCGGTCGATATACACCAAGACGGCGCCCCCCTCAGGCCATACACAGCTCTGTGAAGCTACGGCGCGCTGTTCGATCCCCTCAGGGAATTCGGACACGCGCGCAGAGCTTCGCACGGCCTCCGGCGCCCCCTGGCAGTGGGAGGTCCGTGCTGAGCAAAATCCAGGCGATGACCGCGTAGGAGCAGAAAGAATGCTCTCGCGGTCAAAAAGAAACAGAATATGAGGAAAAAACCCGAATAACGCGCCACAACAAGCAACAAGTTATCAAAAGCAGGGGGCGGAGCTAGTCACGCCTGAAGATGGCCACACTTTAAGTGAGCTCCTTCGGTCGCTTCTCGATCTTACAACTATCCTGTGCATATATCCTGCAAAATGCATTAAAATCTACAAATACCTGAATCAGAGGAACGTGACGCTCTGTGGATCCTGTTTTCGCTGCCAAAACCCTTCCCGGAGAGGGTAAAGCCAACTGGGAACTGAGCTGCGGCCTGCCGTATGAGCGCATGCGCGGGCCAGCAGGACCGCTGAGTAAGCACAGAGAGGTAAGTGAAGCAGTGTCAAGCGGGTGGACATTGTGTTGAGCGCCCACCACGCACACAAGACAGTCGCCATGATTGCTGACCAGCCCAATGCTGCCCTTTGTGGTTTCGAGATTCGTGGTGTTGTGAAGGTGGAAATAACAGAGCCCCAACACAATCAACACTGCAGGTGAGAGCGATCCAACGCAGGACCGTGAGGCACCAAAAAAAAGACAGGGGGACGCAGTAGTGGCGGTCTGGGGAAGTCTAAGGCGCCCAAAACCACTAAGAGGCATCAGATGTCCGCTGCTGCGGGGGGCGGAGGCACATAATCACTGAAGGGCACTGGGGGGCATGCAAGATGAGCAGCCGCACCTCTACTGCCTGTATGGACCACCTGGGCCCTTTGCTGAAGTCTGGTTAGTGCGGAGGCCGGGGCTGGCATAGCGGACAAAAAGGGCGCAGTTTGTGGACTGGCTCCACTCCCCATTAGGTCCCGTGAGCAGAAGGCGCCGGAGTCGTGGACACGAGGCAGGGATCTTTGAGAGCGTCTCTGATCACACAGAAAAATCCTTCGAGAGCAGGACCTGCAGAGCGTGAAGGCTGCAAACACCAGTGCGGCTGTCGGTACGATCGCCACTCCCCCCTGCTAATTTCGCTTCTCTGCCCATCACAGACACGATATGCATCATGCTAAACCCCGCCTGCGTGATAGTGGGGTGCAACATGCCACTCTCAAGGATTTACATGTCACGAGGTGCTGTCCCGGCACCGCCCTGAATTGCTGAATCACGAGCTGAGGTGACATCCGCGCTCCAAGCCATAACTGGTAGCTCCTGCTATCCGGCGGGACTGGGGGACTCCGCCTGTGAGCCCTGGGGACGACCAACCCGAAATTTTCAGGTGTGGGTGCGCACAGACGAGGCCACGAGTGAACACACTACCGGGCAGTGCTGCTCACACTCTACAAACCCAATAGCTGCGACGACTGAGCACTGGCCTCAACGAGGTGAGGATTGGGCGAAGATACTATTCAGTTACAACGCTAAGAAAATGGGGAAACCTAACAGGAATCAATCTAAACTACACTTTGAGCAGTCAAAGAAGGTAGTTGAAAATAGCACCGATGATCAGCCCACCTCGCAAGCACCGGTGGCGACAGCAAGCTCAGACGCTTCTGTGGACTTCCAATCCATGTTTATGATGATCCAATCAACACTTTCAAACATTGACGGAAAAAAAGACGGCTTAACCTATCGAGTAGATCGAATGTTCGAACGCCTGGATAGACAAACAGAAGGGTTAGACATGGCGGAGCGACGCATATCAGATACAGAAGATGCGCACCACCAACTTGAGACCAAACAAGAGAAAATGGACAAAACCTTGACAAGGTTAATAGCGAAGTCAGATGATTTGGAAGCGAGATCTCGCTGTAACAACTTGCGCTTCTTGAGGATAGCCGAATTGACGAATGTGGGCAACATGGAGCACTACATTGAGAACCTACTGGTCACACTACTTGGCAAAGAAACGTTCGTCTTCATCATCGAGAGGGCGCATAGATCTTTGGTGCCGCCACCTCCATCCGGAGCACGACTGCGCCCAATCATTGAGAAACTATTGAACTACAGAGACCGTGATGCAGCGCTCCGCAAGGCCCTAGAACTGGGCAGTCTGAAACATGAAGGGATGGACATTTCCATTTACCCGGACTTCACACCACGAGTCCAAGAGGCGCAAAAGAAGTTTTGGACAGTAAAAAAGAAGCTTCGAGACCTCCACATTCATTATGCGATGATCTACCCGGATGGAGGCAAAAGCACAGTCTATAATGAGCCCAAAGAAGTGCTCAAATTTCTACAACTAACAGGCTCACAAGTTACGTGCAGAAGATCACCCAGAGGTGACAAGTGGGAGCAAGGGGGTGCCTCTGACACTGAATGAAGAACTGTCTCCTCTGGCCTGCTCGCGCTGCCGAGATAGCACTCACTGGCTCTTCCAAGCAATGCTCAATATGGACACAGATAAGTCCTAGACACGAAATTATGGTTTCAATGTTTTACACATAGACCAGAGGACATAATATAAACTTGTGCAGTATAGGAATATACACAAAACTGTGGATTTCAAGTTGATAGCTTCTCAAAACTAGCAGGTTATGCTGATTGTAATAACTTTTGTTCCCATTTATGGGATTGGATAAGCGACCTCCTGTGTGATGTTGTCACTAGGGTTCTCAGCTGGCGGCTCCCGCCACACTGTGTGCACCACAACACATTATTATTTCTTTATGGGACTGTTTGGGGGGTGGGCTTGGGGGTATCTTAGTTCCAATAAGTGATGGCTTTGGCAATTGGGGTCTACTGAAATGGGTGGGGGAGGGGATTGTTCCGAGTTGGGGTTTGTTACTGTGATTGTACCGACATGCCGGCTGAGGCTTACGTTGATTGCCATCTCTGAATATTGCGGCGAGACCTTGAACTCAGTAGGAATTGTGTTTCAGTCTGAATATGGATGAGAAATATAACTGTTTGACGTGGAACGTTCGTGGGCTCAATACCCCCAAACATCAGGCAAGTGTTCGCCTATCTGGATCGTCATGATATTCAGATCACTCTCCTCCAGGAGACGCATCTGACTATGACCTCTGAGACTAAAATCGTTCTTAAATGGGCAGGGTACAAACTGGCTTCATCGTATTCCTCATACGCCAAAGGGGTGATTATTCTGTTTAAACAGGGGCTTTCCTTTACACCTATCAAAACTTACACAGACAAAGATGGACGATGTGTCCTGGTACACTGTAAACTAGGAGTCTCCCTTGTCGCTTTTATCAATGTACATGGGCCCATAGCATATGGACCAGACATCTTTACACGACTGTACAGCATTATGCGTGAGTGGCCTGAAGTGTCTTTTTGTGTGGGAGGGAGATCTCAATGGATATCTGGACCCTCAATTAGATAAATCAAGCCCGCAAGATCTATGTACACCCAAAATAGCTCACAGTATTAACAATGCCATGCTCGAATTCGGCCTTGTCGATGTATGGCGGCTGCATAACGGCATAGCGAGGGAAGGTACACACTCTACGCCCGCACATAACAGCTGGTCCCGATTGGACTAATGGCTCCTTAGCAAGGGAGCGAACGATTGGGTCACGGATATTACCGTGCTCCCGCGTACACTTTCAGACCACAATCTGGTGCTGCTTGCCCTTAGGATTATGGCTAATGTAAGTTGCCCCTATATGTGGCGAATTCGCTCTGAGGCCCTTTTAGATCCCATCTACACTAATACCATAAGAAAAGCCATAGAACAATACTTTGACCTTAACACAGGCACAGTGGAGAGTGCGTCTACAATGTGGGAGGCTTTTAAGGGGACCATAAGAGGAGTCTGCATCAGTACCATGGCTGGTATTTTAAAAGACATCCGGGGTCAAATCCAAAAGACCGAACTAATACTATCAGCTTAGAACGCCAATACACAACTGCACCCTGTCCCAAAACTTTAACCTGTATTCACGAATTATTATTAGAACATGACTCATTGGCAGAATCTGAGATCCGCTATATCTCTTGCAGACATGTGGGGTGGGCGTATGGTGAGGGAGGACGCCCAGGTCACAACCTGGCCGCCAAAATTAAATTCTGAGCAGACCATCACCATATAACTAAAATCACAGATCATCAGGGGACGGAACACTATGACCCCATGGAGATAGTGGATCAATTCTGTGGATTCTACGCAGATCTATATACATTGCGGGGATCTGCAGATGACCTAGATTTAGAAGCCTATTTGCCTGATATAGCATGTGCATGGCTGGCGGATAACCATCGCGAATCTTTAAAGCAACCGATAGACGAAGCAGACATAACAGTGGCAATACGCGCACTACCCAACCAAAAAGCGCCAGGGTCAGACGGGCTTACAGCCGAATTTTATAAAGAAAATATTGAATTAGTCACGCCTCACCTGCTGGAGATGTATACTGAGGCACATGAGTCCGGTATATTGCTTACTAATGTGAGGCTAGAGGAACTCTAGTCTCATCCCTTGATTGGCACACACATTCTTTGTGTTTCCTTGGTTCAAGAAAACGACTTCCATTCAGTGTTCATTATTGTTCATTTTGTTTATTTCACGGAGATGAGTACCGGACAGATTCCCTTTACTCGTAAACTCGTAACCTTTCAGATTTCTAAACTACTATCCAACGAAAGGCATTGTCAATTCCCTGATGAAGGGCATGCCATCAATGCCCGAAATGCACTGGACACGTTAAAAAGACAGTGCCTGATTTTCATGTTGACAATGATTATGAAGAAACTTGAACTGATTCTTTAAAAAAATCACCACTAAAACTATGAAATAAACAAAACGAACAATAATGAACACCGAATGGAAGTCGTTTTCTTGAACCAAGGAAACACAAAGAATGTGTGTGCCAATCAAGGGATGAGACTAGAGTTCCTCTAGCCTCACATTAGTAAGCATTCAATTCGACGTTGTTGGGCCCTCGACGCCTCCTTGTTGAGCACCACCAAATAAATACAAATACCAGTTAACCAATGAATGATTGACTTCGAACTACAAAATCACAGCTGTGCATCTATCTAATTACCATTTAATCCGGTATATTGCTGCCATCTCGTCGCCAAGCACTAATTATTATATTATTTAAAAAAGGCAAGGCTCCAGATCTTTGCGAATCCTATCAGCCGCTATTGCTAATCAATCTGGATGCCAAGATTCTGCCAAAAATACTGGCTACCAGGCTGCAGCCACAAATGCCTAGCTTGGTCATGCCGGACCAATCAGGTTTTATTCCTGAACATTCCACGTCTCGCAATCTAAGAACTATATTTGCCATTTTCCATGTCTTAGACCGCGAGTTGCACGCCGCCGCAGTCATGCTAGACACGGCAAAGGCGTTTGACTCCATACAGTGGAGTTACATGTTCCACATACTGAAACATATGGGATTTGCACCTCTGTTCCTTGGCTGGGTTCAGGTATTATATACTGACCCCTCAGCATTGGTGCGTGTTGGGGGCTTGACGTCACAACCATTTCGGATCCATAGAGGCACTCGCCAGGGGTGCCCTCTCTCAGCACTACTGTTAGCGCTGGTGCTGGAGCCGCTGGCCTGCATTATTCGTCAGCGTCACAGTGAGTCGGCTCTTAATTTTCTACACAGTCCGGTTGGTATATCACTCTACGCCAACGACATGGTGATATTTATTAGAGAACCGAAACGGTATCTAGCGAAGGTGTTGAGGTAATATATTAGATTCAGAATATTCTCAGGTCTACAAATTAATTGGACCAAATCGATAGTGATACCACTAACATCTAAAACTATTCCCCCCCCCCCCGAGTATGGACTATCCTCTGGTGTAGACTACAGACCCAGTAAAATACTTGGGTGTCTGGGTACATCGTGACCCTGAAATTGTAATCAGAGAAAACTATGGCAGAGCATATACCTCCCTAGAACAACAGATAGATAGATGGCACAAGCCGTCCCTCTCCCTCGCTGATCGCATTATGGTCATCAAAATGGTCATACTTCCACGTTTTTATATTTATTCTGTAATATCCCAATCGAGCTGATACAGCATTTCTTCAGAGGGGTACGGTCTTCTCTTATCCGCTGGATATGGGGGGTAAACAGGCTAGGGTGAGCTGGGCCACACTAACGCTGGACTATGCTAGAGGAGGATTCAGTGCTCCGGAACCCTTTATATATTATTTATGCGCCCAAGCGCAATACGCATATTATTGGTTCAAACCACATGCCCACACTCCACATGTCGCAGTAGAAGACGGCGATGCTCATCCAGTCCCCCTGGCTGCATTCTCACACACACACACAGAGGCAAAAACTGAAATTAACATACTGGACACGACTATTGCAGCATGGCAGGCAACAGGCACTATTGCCAACAAGCACCCTATATATGCACGGGCACTGCCCCTCGCGCATCATGCAGCATTGTCAGTGGTGCAAGAAGAGGGTCCACTTAGGGCGCTGAGAGAGGTGGGAATAGTATCCATGGAGGATATCTATCCCGACGGACACTTTATCACTACAGAAGACCTGAATTACGTTACCAATCCTTCACTTCTGTTTAACTTCACCATGCACCGACTAAGGCAAGCTGTCAAAACCCACTACAACACGTACCCAGCTGAACCCCCGACACTGCCAGCTCTACAATTGCTGCTGGTTGCACCTTCAAGGCATAAACTAGTAACACAATTATATAGGGAAGTGCGGGATGAGAACGTTATCAAACCGGATAAAAGCTTGGCGCGTTGGAATGATAGATTAACCCCACCACTACTGGAAACGGAATTGGAGCATATCTGCAAATTGACCAGCGCCCACATGCCCAATGGCAAGTTGCGCATTATACACTTTAAGTATATTCATCAGTCCTACCATACCCCCATTAAACTACACAAGTGTGGCCTCAGGGAAACAAGTAACTGTAAGCGCTGTGGCCAGTCTGACGCTGACTTTTTGCATCTAGCATGGGAGCGTAGACAGGTACTACTATTCTGGGAAGGTGTGCTGAAATACATATAGGAAATGACTGGGATTTTATTGCAAAGTACGCCCTCAATTTGTTTGTTGTGTTACGTACCTCAATTAAAAGGGATGGTGGGTAAGTTTGTGCGCATTGCACTGTTGATAGCCAAACGTTGTGTGGTTCTACACTGGGAAAGTGTTATGGCCACAAAAATTGAGGGCTGGATTAAGGACATGGTGTACTGTAAAGAAAACCTTGCATTATATGTAGAACTGCCCGCAGCATCTAGGCCCAGGGACACATGGGAGCCTTTGCGCCAATATCTGCAACAACTGGCTATCAACAGCTCACAGACTGAATAGAGATGATGTTAACGTGTATAGGATTTCACAGTGCCGCAAATGTAATTGATGATACCAATGAGATATGTATATATGGAGTGCCCACTCACGTAGAGCTCAACAGGAGCTGACCCAGGAACACCATTACCATAACCGAAACACGGTATTGTGGGCTGGTATTTCTGGTGTGGACTGCCTCATTTTGATGGTGGTGGAGCGTCCGCAGCTAATTGCGCCAATGGCAGCCAGCAGGATTGTACAGCCTTTTTGGTATTTGTGTAAAGGTAGTTTAAAATGCGGAATGTGTATTCCATCCGGCATCTGCCAATCTCGGAAGGATATGTGTAGCAAGAAGAAAGCAGACCTACCTAGATAATGGCGTGTGGCGGGCACTGGGCCGTGCCTTGGATGGTAACTTTCCATTGAGGAAGCGAGGTGTAGAAGATCCTGTCAGTGGGACAGCTGAGCATGTTGCTCTGGTCCACCCCTTCCAGTCGTGTTCCAGACTACAAACAAGGTGGGAACTGTAGTTCCAGTATTCAGGAGGACGTATCAGCAGGAGTCAACCTGTAAAATTATCTGACAAAGACAGTGCCTCATCCTCGCTTACTGAATGTATAAAGTGGTGGAATGCCTATTACTCTGGGTGGTTTTATTATAACTTGGACGCAAAGCGGAGAGGTACAGTATGACTTCAAATGGTCATCCCACGAGTATATGGTTTGCCATTCTGAGAAGACTGCTAAATAAGGCATCAGCTGGGGAAGTTCCATGCAGATGTGCAGGTACAAAGAAGTTGGATATGAGAATTCAGAAGGGGCGGTGCATGGATATCCTGCATGATGAACAATACTGTACTATATATTGTGTAGTCTGAGATTACTGTATAGTCTGAGAGTACATGGTTCTCTTGTGGGTATAATATACAAGATTAGTCATGGTGTGAGATTTCATCTACTTGGATATAGTGTGCAGTTGATCCATGCCCTGATATGTGTGCAGAAATTTGCAACCTTGTGGCTATGCTGTAGCTGTCATAGAGCGTATCAGCAGCAGAGTGAGCCCAGTGTGATCTTGGTAAATCAGGGCCTGATTTGGTTGTCGAGCAGAATTCCTTCTGCTCCACACCGACTCGGTCCGGGGACCGAACGACACCCGGTCAGTGGTACCGACCTCCTCATTCGGAGCGACCGAAAACTGTTCAGTAGCATTCCTACATTTCACTATGGGAGCATGCATTACGACCGTAAACTGGCCGTAATGTCTGCTCCCATAGTAAAATGGGAGGTGTGGTTCATCCCTGCACTCCATGCCAGGCCCCTCAAGGTGCCTGTCACAAGGTGCAAGGTACAACAGGGGTGGCACCATAGGTTCCCCCTTATCCTCCAACCGGAGGCCGTGCATTAAAGAGGGCCCTTCTGGGGGCCCCCCAAACACGCTTTCTGACATTGGTTCCATACCTCTCGGAAGCCAGCCGGATTGACTGGCCAGTTTACTTTCCGACCCCCTATATCTTAATTAGGCAGTCGGAATGTAAACCGAGGAGCCCATTACGATACGCTCAGAAGACTACGTCTGTCGGTCTGAGCCTTCCGAGCCACATCATAATCGGCCCCTCTATTTCAAGGCATCTATTTGGTGTGGGCCAGAGAGGACCAAGGGACGTCATCATTTAGACCCTCTTTTTCACTTTGTTGCCTGAACACTCATCGCTGTTCTCTAATAAACAGGTATTGGGCAACATTGGTAGTGGTAGATGTCATGTTGGGCTTGTGTAGAACAGTTCAGGTCAGTTCGTCAGTGCTGTTTTTTTTTCTGTGTAGTCAGTTTGGTGTTATGTTTCATACAAAGGATGGTACGTTCGTGTTCTGTGATGCATTTTTTAATTTTCCTTGTCGTCATGCTGCCGTATCTCAGGCTGCAAGTCCATGTGATCAAATAAATCAGGCGGAAAGAATTGCAATTAGAGTCTCTGCTCCCAAGGTCTGTTTGTGCCTATATATATATATATATATATATATTCACTGAAAAAACCATAGGTTTCACACCAGTTATAGATAGCTGGAAATTTTACTGACATAAAACCATTGAAATTCCCACGTTATAGCGCGCCCCGGGTCGCATAGCGTAAGCGCGTCAGGTCAGAACAGTTTTGGTTTCCAAATGATGAAAGCCCGAGTCATGTGACCTGAAAATAACACTTTTCATTGGTTCAGGACAGTTTTGTTTTCCCAATGATGAAAGCCCCCACCTTTTTTCCTCATTCTCACTTTGTACTTTGAGTGAGGAAGACCTGTTTCCAAACCTATTAGTACCTATTTGTACTGAGAAATGGCTACAGTAGCAGCAGCAGCAGGAGCATCTCAGCCACCACCACCACCACCACCACCAAGAGGACCACCACAACACCACAGTGGTGGAGATGAAGAAGAGGAGGAGGAGGAGGAGGAGGAGGAGGAGGAGGAGGAGAGGAGGAGGTTCCTGCCTGAAGATACTACCCCATATAAGCCAAAGGAGCACATTATCTGGGAGTCTTTTTCAATCCCAAAGGACCTCAAGAAAGTAAATGTGCCAAGGGTTGCTTGTCTAATCTGTGGCACTGTACTTTCCAGGGGGAACCCTAACAAAAAGTACTCTTTTGGCAATAACACCATGATTCGCCACATGCAACACCGGCACCCTAACAACTATGCTGCGGCAGAGGTCAGAGAACTGACCAGAAACCCTCCCCAATCTTCTCCCAGCACCTCCAAAAGTAAGCAACCCACTCCATCGGGTCCAGAGACAAAGGAGATGGTCCCAAACATACAAACCCAGTTTGGACAATTCAAAATCGTTTGTATATTTTGTGGAAAAACAATTACCTATGGTGAGCAAAGCATTAAACTCATCAACCGTGCTGGTGACAACCACAATTGACAAAAAAACCCTTAATTTTTTCCTGATTTATTTTGCTCCAGTTTAGCCGTTTACAATTCCCTGTTTTTTGTTTGTCCCCATAAAAATAACAAAAAAAATATAAAATTGTTCATAAAAGCCAAAAAAAGTACAAAATGTTCAAAAAAACAATAAAAAAATATAAAACAACAAAAAGAAGAAAAAAAACAGTTCTTTTTAGAACTACCTCCAATTTATAAAAAAAATGCTACTTTTTAAAAAAAATCTATCATTCTTTATTCCTTATGGTACGCTCCCCGGTACGCTCCCCGGTGCGCGTACCGGGTGCTCCCCCCGCGCAAATCGAAAAAAAAATAATATTTTTTTTTGCCCCGGGGGGGGGGCCCTTTTATGGCCCCCACATCAAACCTAGGGGGTCAGGGGGGGGTCTATCCTGCCCCCTTTTGGCCATTTCCCCCTTTGTTTTTGCCACCTCTTGTGTTTCGATCCTACCGAGACACAAGATGGCAGCCGCTCCGGACTGTTTGGAATGTTGACAGACACCCGAGAGCCAATCAGCTTTCCGCTCATGAACCTGCGTAGCGCGCTGGTGCACGCCCCGGTGCGCGTACCGGGGCGCGCTTTTAGATATATATCTTTTTTTGAACCTAAATTACTCAAAATCCACTGGAGCACATATCTTGAGACATAGCAAAGGCACATCGGGCTACCAGTCCCTACAATTTTGCCAAGTTTGGTGGAAAACCATTCAGCCGTTCGGGCTAAAAGTGAGTCCAACCGCCCTATGGAAATTAACATGGGGAAAACACGTTTTGGGACCCACCTTTTATCTCGGCCCCCGCTTGACGAATCCCCCCCACACTTTCAGGGAAGGAGCGGAGCCCAATGTAGCCCAATGTAGCCCAAAGATGGCCACCAGAGACAAAAAAAACCAAATGTAGCCCAAATATCAGCCAGATGTAGCCCAACTATAGCCCAATGACAGAATGTCCCAGAGTGTCCTAAAGAACAACTAGAGCGCTAACAGTCTTACTTATGACAAAAGTATGGCACACCTGAAGTCATCTTGATTGGAATAAAGTGTTAACACTTAAAACATTTAATTTGCAAAGGTACACAATGAGGGGGTTCATTTTGCCATAGAAATTATGATTATTGCTGAAGAAAGAAAAATTAGGGCACATTTTGAGTGACTTCCCAAATCCTCTTATATTTCATTAAAAAAATTCTGATATGCAGTCTCCCAAGATGGCCACCAGAGACAAAAGAGCCCAAATGTAGCCCAAATATCAGCCAGATGTAGCCCAACTATAGCCCAATGACAGAATGTCCCAGAGTGTTCTAAAGAACAACTAGAACGCTAACAGTCTTACTTATGACAAAAGTATGGCACACCTGAAGTCATCTTGATTGGAATAAAGTGGTAACACTTAATACATTTAATTTGAAAAGGAACAAAATGAGAGGTTTCATTTTGCCATAAAAATGATATATATATATATATATATATATATATATATATATATATATATATATATATTCACTGAAAAAACCATAGGTTATAGACCATATATAGTTAGGAATTAGCATTTACAAAACCTTAAAAATTCACTGAAAAAACCATTGGTTATAGACCATATATAGTTAGGAATTAGCATTTACAAAACCTTATTTTACTCACACAAAACCATTAAAATTCGCATATATAGTTAGTTGCACTAACTATATATCGCGCACCCGCAATCCACTGCTGATGATGTCACATATTACATCATTCATGACATGGTCAGTGACATCACTGATGACATCACTGATGACATCTCAAATGACATCACTGATGACATCACTGATGACAACATCCAGTGACTGTATGTTTCTGTAAAGTTAAAATATGTCTTACATATTGAAGAATGAGTGGATGTATAAGTGTCTGGATGAAGGATTTAGTAGGTGCATGACTGACTGTATGAGTGAGTGATTAAATGTGTCTCACTGAGTGCATGGGTTAGTGACTAAACTGTCTTAATTTGTGCATCATTATGTCTGTTGTTCTGTAAACTGCTGCATGTGTTGATCAGTAGCTATATGAGTAACTATATGGGTTATTGATTGGTTGCCCAAGTATTTGTATGGGAGACTGAGTGTGTGTGTGGGTGGCTGGGAGGTGTATGACTCTGTGCATAGATGTGTGAGCAGTTGATTCACTAGATGTATGGGTTCAAAAGTGCATGTGGAAACAGCTGTATGGGCGGTTGACTGTGTGCATGAGTGTATTGGTAAGTGAATGGATATCTCAGTGCTACATGTCAAAGTAAGTACATATGTAAAACACAGTACATGTGAGAGTTGACATATATAAATAACTGTGCATAAGAGCCAGTGAATGTGTGAGTGGCTGTATGGATCATTGTGAACTTGTATCAGGGATTGTATAAGAGAGTAAATATGTGTTAGTATATGTTTGAATAAGTAAGGTGTGTATAACTGTATAGTTGAGGAAATGGAGGTGTGATTGATTCTTTGCATGACTGACTAGGTGTGTGAGTAACTCCATGGATGAGTGACAGTCTGTGAGTGTCTGTTTACGCTGATTGTATCTAAGGTTATATTAGAGTCTGAAGAGGTTCATCGTATTATCACATGAATGATATCATCAGTGATGTGATCAGTAATGTCAAATGAGATGTCATCAGTGATGTCATTTGAGATGTCATCAGTGATGTCATCAGTGATGTCATTTGAGATGTCATCAGTGATGTCACTGACCATGTCATGAATGATGTAATATGTGACATCATCAGCAGTGGATTGCGGGTGCGCGATATATAGTTAGTGCAACTAACTATATATGCGAATTTCAATGGTTTTGTGTGAGTAAAATAAGGTTTTGTAAATGCTAATTCCTAACTATATATGGTCTATAACCTATGGTTTTTTCAGTGAATATATATATATATATGTTTTGTAGTTCAAAGTGCCCTGAAGCGTTTAGAAGGTCACGCGACAGCGTCTCGCCATGCAGCTCCTAAATGCAGCCTGCCTTTTCTGCTTTCATAATTGCTATTGCCAACGCGTTTCGAGGAACAACCTCTTCTTCTCGGGCTGCCAGTAATGAAAGCAATTGAGCCTCGCACTATTTTTTTCTTTGCAGCTTTATTTAATTTGCGTCCCTTCCCCCAGTGGGCGTGTGCTCAATGGAAGTCTCTGGTGTATGCTGGGATACATAGTTCTAAGTGCGAGCATTAATGTTCTTATTTAAGTAAATTCAAATCTTCATTACTTAATTCATAGCATATTTCAATCCTATAGTAGGTTGGAAGCATTTTCGGCAGACATTCTCAGCATATTCAGGCGCTGTGCTAATGCAGTTTTGATTAGTGCCAAACCACAGCCTCACCCTTCTGGTATACGGACTTATCCTCCAGTTTTCGCGGTGATGGTGCTCCTTCTCACGGCCAGGCTGCTGTGTCAATGTTTTGTAGTTCAAAGTGCCCTGAAGTGTTTAGAAGGTCACGCGACAGCGCCTCGCCATGCAGCTCCTAAATGCAGCCTGCCTTTTCTGCTTTCATAATTGCAATTGCCAACGCGTTTCGAGGAACAACCTCTTCTTCTCGGGCTGCCAGTAATGAAAGCAATTGAGCCTCGCACTATTTTTTTCTTTGCAGCTTTATTTAATTTGCGTCCCTGCCCCCAGTGGGCGTGTGCTCAATGGAAGTCTCTGGTGTATGCTGGGATACATAGTTCTAAGTGCGAGCATTAATGTTCTTATTTAAGTAAATTCAAATCTTCATTACTTATTTCATGGCATATTTCAATCCTATAGTAGGTTGGAAGCATTTTCGGCAGACATTCTCAGCATATTCAGGCGCTGTGCTAATGCAGTTTTGATTAGTGCCAAGTGAATTTACTTAATAAGAACATTAATGCTCGCACTTAGAACTATGTATCCCAGCATACACCAGAGACTTCCATTGAGCACACGCCCACTGGGGGCAGGGACGCAAATTAAATAAAGCTGCAAAGAAAAAAATAGTGCGAGGCTCAATTGCTTTCATTACTGGCAGCCCGAGAAGAAGAGGTTGTTCCTCGAAACGCGTTGGCAATTGCAATTATGAAAGCAGAAAAGGCAGGCTGCATTTAGGAGCTGCATGGCGAGGCGCTGTCGCGTGACCTTCTAAACGCTTCAGGGCACTTTGAACTACAAAAACATTGACACGGCAGCCTGGCCGTGAGAAGGAGCACCATCACCGCGAAAACTGGAGGATAAGTCCGTATACCAGAAGGGTGAGGCTGTGGTTTGGCACTAATCAAAACTGCATTAGCACAGCGCCTGAATATGCTGAGAATGTCTGCCGAAAATGCTTCCAACCTACTATAGGATTGAAATATGCCATGAAATAAGTAATGAAGATTTGAATTTACTTAAATAAGAACATTAATGCTCGCACTTAGAACTATGTATCCCAGCATACACCAGAGACTTCCATTGAGCACACGCCCACTGGGGGCAGGGACGCAAATTAAATAAAGCTGCAAAGAAAAAAATAGTGCGAGGCTCAATTGCTTTCATTACTGGCAGCCCGAGAAGAAGAGGTTGTTCCTCGAAACGCGTTGGCAATTGCAATTATGAAAGCAGAAAAGGCAGGCTGCATTTAGGAGCTGCATGGCGAGGCGCTGTCACGTGACCTTCTAAACGCTTCAGGGCACTTTGAACTACATATATATATATATATATATATATATATATATATATATATATATATATTTCCGAAACACCCTCCAGCGTTGCAGAAGGTAGGAGCCACACACGGGGACTAGAAAAGAGGTTCTTTATTGAATGCAGATACAGCATAATGCATTTCGGCGTGAGCCTTCCTCAGACGCCTCTGCTCAACTGAGAGTTTGTGCGCCCAGCTGTTTTAAGTCTCTGCTGCACTCGTGATAGCTTAGTGCACGCCTCCCCCAACCATGTGATCGTTGGTTGCAGCGTGAAACTACTGACACTGCAACTCCCAGCATGCTTCAAACCTGGGTTGGTGTAACGTGGGGAAACCGAGGTAACAGTCCTTGTGTTTGATAGTCATAAGCAGCGCTGGGCGAACTAGAAACAGTCAAAATATCCATAAGAGCCTCTCGAGTCCCCGCAACCGCTTCAACCCGCAGGGCACAGGTCCGCCAGGTCGTGGGCCAGTAACGAGGTACCAACACCGTCCGTGAGGACACAGACTGCCTTTGAGCAACGTCCCGTGCTTTTCCTGTTTTCCCCCTGGTGAGCTGCCTGATGCCACTACCATGACGAAGAACAAACTGCTTGCGCAGACACCAGATAGCAGGCAGCCAACTTGAGAAACGTGAGCTCCATATCGTGTCTCTGGTCGATACGAATAACATCCGAAACACCCTCCAGCATTGCAGAAGGTAGGAGCCACACACGGGGACTAGAAAAGAGGTTCTTTATTGAATGCAGATACAGCGTAATGCATTTCGGCGTGAGCCTTCCTCAGACGCCTCTGCTCAATTGAGAGTTTGTGCGCCCAGCTGTTTTAAGTCTCTGCTGCACTCGTGATAGCTTAGTGCACGCCTCCCCCAACCATGTGATCGTTGGTTGCAGCGTGAAACTACTGACACTGCAACTCCCAGCATGCTTCAAACCTGGGTTGGTGTAACGTGGGGAAACCGAGGTAACAGTCCTTGTGTTTGATAGGCATAAGCAGCGCTGGGCGAACTAGAAACAGTCAAAATATCCATAAGAGCCTCTCGAGTCCCCGCAACCGCTTCAACCCGCAGGGCACAGGTCCGCCAGGTCGTGGGCCGGTAACAAGGTACCAACACCGTCCGTGAGGACACTGACTGCCATTGAGCAACGTCCCGTGCTTTTCCTGTTTTACCGCTGGTGAGCTGCCTGATGCCACTACCATGACGAAGAACAAACTGCTTGCGCAGACACCAGATAGCAGGCAGCCAACTTGAGAAACGTGAGCTCCTTATCGTGTCTCTGGTCGACACGAATAACAAAATATATATATATATATATTCACTGAAAAAAACCATAGGTTTCACACCAGTTATAGTTAGGAATTAGCATTTAAAAAACCTATTAAATTCACTGAAAAAACCATAGGTTTCACACCAGTTATAGTTAGGTGGAAATTTTACTCGCATAAAACCATTGAAATTCCCACGTTATAGTTAGTTGGACTCACTATAACTTGCGCGTGCAATGCACTGCTGATGACGTCACATATTACATCACTCATGACATGGTCAGTGACATCACTCATGACATCACTGATGAGATCTCAAATGACATCATTGATGACATCATCCAGTGAATGTGTATCTTTCTGAAAAATAAATATTTTTTATATATGTATATCTAAAGGTTGATGGAAGAATAAATGGGTAAATAAATGTCTAAATGGATGTTTTTTTTGTGTAAAATTGATTAGTTAACTGACTTATTAAATGTATCTTAGTGAATACATATATTAGAGAGTAATGTATAAATATTTAAATATCTGTATCTGTGTCTCACTTTGTGTATAAGTGGCTGCATGGGTTGGTGAGTAGCTACATGAGTGTGTATATGGGTTATTAGTTGTTTTTTTGAGTATCAGTATCAGTGTCTGTATGGTTCGGTGGGGGATATTACTTAGAGCACAGATGCATGAATGAGTGACTCACTATTTGTATGTATTTTGAAGACAGCATGTGTGCAAGACTGTATGGGTGGATGATTGTGTGTATGGGTGGGTTAGTGAGTATGTGTTTTTATAATTGAGTGTTTAAGAGAGTAAATATGTTTCCATTTCTGTAGAAGTATGTGTAGTGGTGTGTATATAGCAGTATAATCAAGTAAATGTTTTTTTGATAGTTTATTTGCATGTGTGAATTTGTATGTGAGTAACTATATGGATGAGTATTAGTGTGTAACAGGATCAGCCCTGGGCGCCCGAATCGGCTACGCTCACGGAGTAGGCGTAGTGTTGCCTCCTACGAATTTTGCGTAAACAGCGTAGCCGGCCACACTACGCCCACTCCGTGAGCGTAGCCGAGTCGGCCGCCACCCGCCTCCCTCCCGCCCTGCCCTACATACATTATTTAAGCAAAAGAGATTTAAAACAGCAAGTTTAAGGCACTTACCGTGTCCGGGGCTCGTCCGGGGCTCCTTCTTGGAATAGCGTCCCATCTTAGATACCAATGCGCATGCGCGGCCACCCGCGCATGCGCATTTCTCGGGAGAAATGCGCATGCGCGGCCGCTCGCGCATGCGCATTGGTACCCATGACGGACGCGATTCCAAGAGGGAGCCCTGGACGAGCCCCGGACACAGTAAGTGCTTTAAACTTGCTGTTTTAATGCTCTTTTGCTTAAATAATGTATGTAGGGGAGAGCGGGAGGGAGGTGCGTAGTGGGGCTACGCGGAGTGCCGGGGTGGGCGTAGCTTCTCTCCCACTCCGTGTAGCTCCGCGAAGCCCCACTACGCCCACTACGCCCAGGGTTAAACAGGATGTATAGGTGTATGAGTACATATGATGAGTAAGTACATGCATGAGTGACTATATAGAACTGTTGGTGAATGAGTGGATGTGTATGTAGATGTTGGAATTACCTAATAAGTTGTTGTAATTGGTATTGTTTCTCCTTTTTTAAGAAAATGTTAGTTTCTATTTTTGAATGTGTGTGTCAAAGGTTATTTTATGCTGATAGGAGGTCTGCCACTTTGTCACAAGGATGTTGTCATCAGTGATGTCATTTGAGATGTCATCAGTGATGTCATGAGTGATGTCACTGACCATGTCATCAGTGATGTAATATGTGACATCATCAGCAGTGCATTGCACGCGCAAGTTATAGTGAGTCCAACTAACTATAACGTGGGAATTTCAATTGTTTTATGCGAGTAAAATTTCCACCTAACTATAACTGGCTTGAAACCTATGTTTTTTTTAGTGAATATATATATATATATATTTTACTTTTAAATGGTATAATCGTTTCGAAAATTGGTTCAGATTTAAAATATTTTTTCAAGTAAACCATACCGTGATTTTAGCATTTCAAGTATACAGCTCCAGTGTGCATACTATATCTCAATTCTCTTCCCCAAACTTTATTAACCATTCAACCCGTGTTATATTATCGCGTTTCAGTATTGCCCATGTGAGCAGGCTACACCTTGTGTCTTTAAGGTATCGTAGCACTGTTTTGGGAAACAAAGGACGGTTGATTCAATATTCTTAATAGTGACCAAATTGCAAAGATCAGTATTATGCCCAAGTGGGCCACATGCTCTATAACCACCACATTGCCTCCTATATCCATTATGTAATCAAATCTGTTCCACAAAATTACAGCTCTAATTAATTATATACATTGTTTCAATTTTCTTGAAGAGCGTACGATGAAATGGGCAATACTGAAACGCGATAATATAACGCGGGTTGAATGGTTAATAAAGTTTGGGGAAGAGAATTGAGATATAGTATGCTCATTGGAGCTGTATACCTGAAATGCTAAAATCACGGTATGGTTTACTTGAAAAATTATTTTAAATCTGAACCAATTTTCAAAACGATTATACCATTTAAAAGTAAAATGTACATTGATAAGACCACTGCATAATTGTACATAAGAGAAATGTTTTACAATGTTATCCGTGTAATATTGATATGAACTACGAGTCTGTTCTTTATGTCTTTTGACATGTAGTTTTAAAGTCACTTTATTGAATGTTTAAAATGGCTGCTTTCCGTTACTTTATTGTCCAGTGAGCAAGACTGCTTGGCAGTCGAAACGCGTTTGGCAGTGGCAAAATAAAAAAGATTTGATACCGTACACAGCATCGTCATTTTGAAATTTATATATTGAGACTCGGCTCGAGGAGTCTCTACAGGCGACACAACTCTCGGTAAGTTGTGGCAGCGGATGCTCGAGTAACAAGTTGTTATATATGTAGTGTGAGAGGTTTGAGCACACATGCCATATGAGCAGCCAGGAGTGTCCTTTAGTGGACAGGAGGCCCCAGAGGGTGGTCTGTGTTTTTGAGGAGGAGATCGCATATGTGTATGTGTCAGCTTTTCTTTCAGATTTGCACTTCTTTTGAATGGGGGGCCCAACCCCTTCTCCTAAGCAGTCTGGGAAAAATCTCAGAGTGAAGCTGGATCGGTCTCTCTCCATGAAGGACCAAGTAAACTCCACCTGTGGTCATGCTTCGCCTCTATGAAGCTTCTAAAAAAGGCTATTCCTTGGCTCCCCAACAGTGCTAGAAAAACTCTTTTCCAAGCTGTTATAATCAGTCGCCTGGACTACGGGAATGCTCTGTTAACATCAGTAAATTGCTCTTTGTTGACTAAGCTACAGGTGGTACAGAACACTGCTGCTAGACTAATTTTTAACCTTCCCTCTCATTCACCCTCTTCCCCTATTCTTCAGAATCTCCATTGGTTGCCTTTCAGAAAACATTTTTTTTAAAACACTGTTATCTGAGACATAAGGCACTTTAGAAATCCTGCCCCATTTACTTGTTCATGCATTTAATACTTTATCGTCCTGTGAGATGCCTTAGCTCCTCGGATAAGGCTCTTTTGACTATCCCTTGCATACGGACCTCATATCACGGGGGTAGATATTTTTTCTACAATGCCCCCTATCATTGGAATAAACTCCCCACTAATCTTCGCTTATGCTGAGACACAATCGCTTTTAAGAAGGCTTTGAAGACATGGCTGTTTTAGGAAGTTCCTCCTGTTTCAGTAGTGCAGTGAAGAGATACTCCTTCAGGAGTGATTTGTGCACTATATTAAATGTCAATGTTATTAATGCAAACATAGGGCGTGGTAATGTCACTGAGCCTTTATTTAATCTTGTCCAATTTGTGATAATGGATCTCTGTAAGATACCTGACCTATTGCTGAAGGTATTCACACACACCAGTCTGTCGTCAGGTGCCTTAGGAGACCTTGTTTCCAATAATGCCTCCCAATTGTGGTTTCTGGCCCTTTTGCCCGATTTGTGAATCAGGGATTGTGGATATTGGCGGTAAAGCAATCGCGACTTTAAGTTGGCCGCGTGTTCCTTGTATTTCTTGGTCTCTGAACAGTTATGTCTTAGTCTCAAAAATTGACCGAATGGCGAGTTAGCCCTGAGGGATTTTAGATGAAAGCTTGAATAAGCAAGGAGTGCATTTCTTGCTATTGGTTTCCTGTATAGCTCAGTGTGCAAGCTACCCTCTCATGTGTAGGTCATGAGGTCCAGAAATGAAAGGCATTCCTTACTATATCCACATGTGAACTTGAGAAAGACATTGCGGGTATTAAGCCATTCATGAAACAAACCAATCGACTCAGCCTTCCCCCACCATACGACAAAGATAGCATCGATATAGCACTTCTAATGCATGATGTTGTGCCAGTAGAGATTTAGCGGCATTACGATCACTTCTGTCTCCACTGAGTGCATGTGCAGATTAGCTAGGCTTGGGGCAACAGTACTTCTCATTGAAGTTCCTGAGACTTGTAGGAACAACCTATCCTCAAACTGAAAAAAGTTTTCTTTCATTGCAATAGTAGCACATTGCATAATGAAAGGCACTGGGGTTATAGTGTCTAGTTCTTTAGCTCTTAGGAGAACTTCTATTGTGGATAGCGTCTGGTCTTGAGAGATACAGTTATAAAGCGACTCCACATCAAAAGAAACCAGAAAATCTGTTTCGGTTTTGAATTCTATATCACATAATATGGCCTTTGTGTCCTGTAAGTTGGTGGGCATCTCCTTAACAAAAGGTCTGAGAAAGAAATCAACGGATTGGGACTGTGGTTCTAACAAGGACTAAATTCCCAAAATGAACGGCAGTCCGGGTGGTGGTTTTTGAGGCTTTTGTGTAGTGCCTTCTTCCATTAGTTTAGCACAGAAACTCTTTCTTGATCTAAGTACACTTTTCATAGGCTTCTGTGGGAATGACTGGAGTTTTTTGTCAAGCTTTCTGAAAATCGCTGACAGGGCCCAGGCTTTTTGACTATAACCGGACACTATTGTAGGAAATATAATATTTTAGGGGCACAGGAATTCAGATGGAATATTCGGGGATACTGCTGATGGGCATTATATTTCCTGCGACAATATTTCAAAAGCCGTGCGTTGTTTCTCCTTTTACATTTTGCTGTACTGATGCACAATGTATCAAATAGGCAATGTTTTCCCTGTGACATTATTGTACCCTAAACATGTTGGTTGGGCATCCATTATTCTAGCAGACACACAAGTCTGTTATCCGCACATACATGCACTGGCTCCCGCAGATGAATAATGATCCTGGGAATTGTCGCAGACTTTTTTGTAATGGAATATTTCATGATTTCAGAGTTATCGCTCAAACACAGGCTTTTAGCTGATATATTTGGAAAAATGTGAAAAATGCTCGGTTCATTCTGGGAAACACATTTCTGTGGCTGTCTCTGCAACACTCTTCAGCTTCGCGGCAAAATGGCAAATAAAATAGTTTCATGTCAAAATTGATGGAGGGGATGTGAGTGGAGGGAAACAGCCCTAGGTGCCATGAATGGTGACAAAGAAGACTACGCCTGCTGCGCCATTTATTTCTGCCTGCTTCACCTCCTATTGCGCTCTCATGAGACTCCTGCAACATTTTTATTAGACTTGCGAATATTCACAGAATTCACAGGTGTGAAATCTGGCATAATTTTTTCCATGAGTGCCTATTTCGAGCACAAAACATGTTCATTAAAGCAGTCCCCTTGGTAGTATCTTGCAGTACTTCTGAATGCAAGTTTGGCCTCACATTCAGGGCCATATTTAAAACGAAGTAACACAAGCTATTTGGCTGCGCTGCGTTACTTTCGAAGCAAAGGTATGCGTCAAACTCTCCCCCTGCGTTGGCGCACAATTGGCTGCCATGCACTAACGCAGGCACTCCTGCACCATGGTGCAAGGGTGCCTGCGTTGCAGGGGTGATTGTTTTTGTGCAGGAAGGTACAAACATCTTTGTGCACAAAAAACAATCACTAGATGTGTTTTCCTTTTCAAAATGCAGCACGCATAGTAAGAGGAAAAATCGAGGAGAAATGAAAGTATTTCGCCTACTTGCGTCTAATGTCTCCCCGGGGGAGGCGTAGGATTCTGACACCTTTTCAAGGTTTACGAAATGTTGTAAATCTGGGAATGCAGAAGAATCCATGGGTTTTGCGTGGGGACACCCACAGCAACACCCATGGAACGCCCCTTTCACACAAAGTGTAGCTTAAAAAGGGGCCGAATTTACAAGGACACGAAAAGCCATGCAGAGTGGCTTTACGTGCCCTTGTAAATATGGAGCACCACACTGCGCCACCAGAGCGTCACAAAAGGTGACGCACCGGCGGCGCAAAGGGCTTGTAAATATGCCCTCCAGTTTTTAAGTGAGATGCTACCAGTGAAATTCGTAAAAAATAAATAAATAATTTATGAAACAAATCACAGCAAAAATTGACACTTTTTCACATTCCCCTAGATTGAATCTAAGCACCACCTTGCACCCTCTACACCTCCGTTTCTTTTTGAAGACCCTTAAGTTCTTTATCCCCCTGAATTTCACCCTCTGTCCAGGAGTACAGATTTCCTTTGGTCTGCCACAGAGCTTAAAATGCCTGTTTCATGTTTTTGAGGTCAACTGAAATATCAAGTTTCTCAATTTGAACAACACAAAGTCAGACTTAATGTCTTCAAACAGCTCAATAATTTTCTAACACCTCACAGGAAATTCTAACAAGCAGTGGCAAAGCTAATATGTCTCGCATGTGGGACCTATTTGCTTTGCCAATGTTTCTGCAATATTTAACAGTATAACATTACATATTTTACATAAGTAAAGAATTTGAATTTGTTAACTTTTGTTAACTCTCCTTGCTTTACTGCAATTTTGTAATGTAATTTGAATTTACTTTACTAAGTATTGGCAAAACAATTAAGTTTCGGCTATAAAAGGGAGAGGTATTGGGTTTTCTAATGCTTGTATGCTATATGTGAGCTGAGACGCATTTAGGTTTCCAGGTGCGTTCTGGTCGTGGGAGGTTGTTCTTAATGGGCCATGATTAATAGTTCTGGAGCTGAGGCTGAAGGCAATGAGAGTCAGTGGGCCATAACAGTGTTCAGATTACATGTTCATCCATTTTTTGGCCAGTGCACACATGCTGATGGTAGAATACGAACCATTTGTGATTACCAGTTCTAATTACTTATGACAAAATCATTTACTTATTTAAATGAAACAGCTCAGAAGCACTCCGGAAGCCAATACGTCTGACGTGTTTTAGGCATGTGTTTGTTGTTGCGTGATGTCTGGCTGCAATACAAGAACACTCACAAAGAGGCATGTAAATGCTGGTCAGGTAGCACGCATGTGATGCACAGGATTGTAGTTCACATGTTTTAATCCACACCAATAATTACATGGGCTACACCCCGTGGAACTGCCCCTGCACCTTGTTCATTTCACTTAAAGCATGGCGGTCCACAACTGGCTTTTATGAAGAGACAGCTAAAACCTGTCCCATAGGCAAGATCTAAAATGTGTAATGTTGTAATACTGCAGAAACCCTGGAGTGAAACCTGAAACATGTGGACCAGAAAGAATGAGTCACCATTTTGGTCCTCCGTGGCACTCACTCTGTGGCATCTGTGTGATGGCAGGAGCCCTGCTGATGTTATGTGTCATAGGAGGAGATGTGCACTTCAGTGAAACAAAGTTGATGACTTGACCAGCACTGTTACACTCAGGTCTTGATTGTAGGCCCTTGGGCAAATTGTAACGCTGCAGCCCATTTGAAGTTGAGCTGCAGCATTTGTTCTCGGAGAGTTGGATCCTAATGTCTTACAGGTCATCTGCTCACTAGAGAGACAGCTTTAAAACAGATTCACTCTCGTGCTGTGCTAAGACAAAAAAAAACAGTGGGCCCTAAAATAATTAGCAGTAGAAAGACACAAGTAATGCATCCATACGACTGGGGTGGGACAAACTCATGAAGAGGCAGGAAAGGCAACACAACCTAAAAAATAAGAAGCAGACAAATGAGAGTGACGATGAAATCAACACCAATAGTAAGCAATGGGTGGATTCTAAGCCCAGTGAAATTTAACAATACGTCTTGTTACAGACAGTGCATGAGCTGTTTAGACTGATATAAGGTCCTACTCCCTACAGTCTCACTCCATCTTATGTAGGCCCAACTCCATCTTGACTAAGAGGAGGTTGCCATCTTCCCTCTCTCCCACAATAGGAGGCGCAAACTTTCCCGATTTATGCATAATCATTGCCATGTCTGTCATTCCAGGCAATTGTCACCTACCCATATCTTTCTAAGAACTGCAAAAGGGTCAAGAGATTTAATTAATGACACAGGTACTACCATCAATGCAACATTTGTCTGGGTCAAATAGCTACTTTCCACCATGTCAAGATTAATTAAGAATACATATAACCAAAATATTGTAGTCTGAATTGACGTTCTTTTACCTTATGTGTTCATAAGGAAACGTCTATGGCGCATACCTTGATGCACATAACTTATGTCAGACATTCCTAAACTTATGTCAGAAACTCTATTTTCTGATATGTTTTAGTATAAAGGAACTACCATTTGCCACTTGTCAGGAGAGGTCCTTCGACCAGTTTATCACCCAAGATTCTGCCAGAAACAATCTCACCTACTGCTGGCACATTTTGCACAATGCAGATGCTACATCTCGCTTACAGTACCCACATAGGAGGCCGAGAGCTTTGATGATGCCACCACCATCAGCAACTGTAGTGTCCTGCCTGGCAGATACAGACGCGGACACAGGGTTTAGTTGAGAGCTGCTTTATTTGGTATCCTTCTGCATTCGTGGTCATCGGCTAACTGCCGTCCCTGGTCCCTGGCTCCTCCTTTTCCGCCCGCCCTCGTCCTTCCTCGGGCAGGTCCTAGAGCCCCATATGTGTGTCCATCATTACATCTCCCCCCTCTGTAAACAAAAATAGAAAAAAAAAACAAAGAACACATCAATCTATTTACACCCTTTGCTTTCACGTCGCTGATGATCGCCACTTAAAGTTCTTCAATGAGGCGAGACGGTTTTCTTTTGGTCCGTCTGGGGTGCGACTGATGATCAGGGATGTCTCGCTCGTGTTCATCAACAATCTACATCAGTACTTGACTGTGGTTGGGTGATGTCTCTGGTTCCCTTTTCTCAGCTCGCGGTTCAGTCAGTAATTCTTTGACATTAGGGCTGCACTTCTTAAAGTGCGTCACATTCCTGGTGACTCGCCTTCCTTCGGTTTCCGCGGTAATCATAGTTCCTTTTTGTTGCACCACTTTCAGCGGAGTCTCATGATATTTGCAGTCAGTCTTTCGGTGCTGCTCTTGCCGTGCCAGCACCCAGTCTCCTTCTCGAATTTCAGCGTGAGAGGCATGTCGACGTTCATCCGCATAGTCCTTAATTTTTTCTTTCTTCAGCTTATCTATGGCCGCGATCTCTTTATGGTCAGAATCGGGATACTGTTCACTCGCTGGAATGCTCATCATTGGTAGTCTAGTGCGCACTGATCGGCCTAGCATGAGGGTGGCAGGACATTTGCCCGTGGTGGAGTGGGGCGTGTTTCGGTAGGCTGGTAGTACCTCATTGAGTGCTGTCTGGATGTTCTTTCGAGTGAGCTCCGCCTGCTGAATGGCTTTCTTGACCGTGGCCATGAAGCGTTCAATCATTCCGTTCACCTGAGGCCATAGTGGTGTGATCTTCCGGTGTTTGAAGTTTAGGTGTTGAGCAAATTCGGCGAAGTCGTGGCTGTTGAATGGGGGCCCATTGTCAGATTTCACCACGTGAGGAATGCCCCACGCAGCAAATACTTTCTCTAGAATTGGTATGGCGCTGGAGGCTTTTGTGGATGTGCACAACTGTGCAATGGGGAACCTGGAGTATTCGTCCATGATGACCAGGACATATTGACCCGACTTGAATGGTCCAAAGAAATCAATGAGTGGAGACATTTGCAGCGGTGCATGGGGATCTGGACGGCTCACTAGCTGACATTGTGGGCAGTCCTTCAGTGTTGCTTCCACCATTATATCCAGTGTTGGAAACCAGACTATCTTGTGGAGTGCTCTTTTCGTGGCTACTATGCCCCGGTGTCCTTCATGTGCTAGATTTATTACTCCTTGTCTTAGTTGTCGTGGGATCACAATTCGAGTGTCTGTTAGGATGAGCCCATTTGTCGCTATTGACAGTTCTTCGTGGACATGTTTGAACGCTGCCGTCTCTTGGTCGTTTTGTCCATGTGTTTGTGAATGTCGCCAGGTATTGGTTTGTATCCGGCGTTTCACTTCTTGTAGGGTGACGTCGGACTGTGTCGCCTCACAGATGGCTTCCAGCGGAACTGCAATAGGTCTAGCCTGATCTACCACGAAGTGGATGCATTCGTCCACGATTGATTGTTCCGATTTGCTGGTCCTGGTGGGGTGTCTGGACATGTAGTCGGCAGGGTTTGCGGCTTTCCCTGGCTTGTGTATGATGGTGTAGGAGTATTCTTGTAACCTGAGGCCCCATCTCTCTATTCGTGGCAGCATTTTTGCTCGAGGGTTTCCAAAAATTGTAATCAGGGCTTGATGATCAGTGACCAGAGTGAAGTGCTTTCCAAAGATGAATATGTGGAAATGTTCACAAGCCCATACGACAGCTAAACTTTCCTTTTCTGGCTGGGAGTATGCTCTCTCCATGTCTGTTAGACTCCTACTGGCATATGCTACAATGTGCCGTTGGTCTTCATCTCTGTCATATTGTGCTAGGATGGCCCCTAGCCCTACGGGGCTGGCATCCACTGTTATTTCTGTCTTCTTTTATGGATTGAAGTAAGCCATGTTTTTAGCCGACTCCACAGCTTCCTTGATCTCTCCGAACGCCCGTTCACATTGGGTGGACCACTCAAACGGCTGCCCTTGTTTGGTGAGCATACTCAGGGGGTGACTTATTGTGGCGTAGTCTGGAATGTATCTGGAGCAGTAGCTAGCCATGCCCAGGATTGAGCGTACGTCACCTACGTCAGCTGGGCTCGATGTGTCATTTAGCGCTGCTACCTTTTCGGGGTCAGGTTTCATGCCATTTCCAGAGAAGACGTGGCCAAAGAATTTCAGCGTTGGCTTATGAAATTCACACTTGTCCTGATTGAGTGTGAGGTTGGCTTCCGTCAGTGTATGACAGATCCGATCTAGCGCCCTGTCATGTTCTTGAGTGGTCGCTCCATAGACCAGGATGTCATCGCTATAGTTCAGTACATGGGGAACATGATGAATTGTTCTCCTGATTGCTTCTTGAAAGGTTTCTGCTGCTGAGGACACCCCAAAACTTAGTCTTTTGTACCTGAACAGCCTTAGATGTGTTGAGAATGTCGTGATATATCGAGACCGCTCATGCAACTCTAACTGGTGATATCCTTTGTTAAGGTCCAATTTTGAAAATATTTTGGCTCGGTTGAGTGACGTGATCATGTCACTGATGTGAGGGCCTGGGTGCCTCGGTTAGGGTTTGTGCACAGCAAAGAGCATGTCCCCTCTCATTGCACTACTGGTCTCTGTAATAGCTCTCTTTAAACATACTACTGAAAGCCTTTCTTGTTATCTCAGCAGCTCCCTAAGACTTCTGTGTATGTTGCTCAATGTATTCACAAGTTTGGACATTGCTGTCTTGTTTGCACATTGGACCTTGCTTTTACCAAGGCTTATTTAGAAAACATTGGCCCTTGCTTTTACCAAGGCTTATTTAGAACACTCCTACCTAGGCCATGTGTTACTTCAACTCATTGGCATAATAACTGAAGCTCTGCACAACTGCTTGTGAGAACCACACCCAGTTCTTCGAACCACACCCAGCTCTTCGAACCACACCCAGCCCTTTCTTTAAAAGGCAGCCCCTGAGCCTCACCCAGTTGCTTGTGCTCGTCTACCTCCCACTTACCTGAGAACAGATCCTTCGGCGCTGGCACTCCTGCTCTCTCCAGACCTTCATGGACTTCTACGGGCGCAGCTTCTGGCTCTTCCTTCTTCTGGTTTCCGGCTACTTCTTGCCTCAGCCCCTCTTCTGTCCACTGCAATCGACCTGCAAAGAGAAAGAGGTGAAGGTTAGACTGATCAGTATCCCTTTTCAGCAACAAGTAAGTGCAAAACCTTTTATTACCTGAAAGAACTTTATCGGCGATTTCTGGATTCATGTAAAGACAATTTGGAACAAGATATCTCCCACGAACTTTGTTGTTCAAACCCTTTGTTACAAGAATACTTTGTGGAACTTTGTGAAATAAACATTGTTTTACATGGAACTTTTTAAAGAATCGAACAGAGGAAACCATTGACAGCAAGGCAAACAGTAAATCAAGGACTTGCACAAATTACCTGCTGTATTTTGATGTAAAAGTACAGTATTTATTTTATAAAAAGTCTGGAAATGTGTGAAAAGTGAGTTTGCTACTAAGAATTTAGGCTTTAGTTATATTAAGGTGAATGTTAGATGTTGGTAATTCTGATAATGATATTCGTTTGATTTTACAGAAGTTTTACAGTAATAGAAAGCACATCCCAGAACAGTAACGCATTCCAAACCTGGAAGCTTGAGACCAGTATCCAAGAGGTACTTTTAGAAGAGAATTTCTAATAAGATTAAGGTTTAGTCAGGAACACATTTAGGCATAGGTTGCACTTATCTGTTCTTTGTTTATGTTTCATTAGCACCAGTTTCTACAGAAGTCAGAAAGGGCCGCAGATTTTAGCAGCTCTTCTACAGTGGAAACGCAAGAACGGTGTTGTCTCTCTTTTTTTATTTTATCCACTTCCCCCCTTCCCTTGAGCTTCTGGTTCTTAGTGCACTGTTTTAATACTAGTGTGCTGGAACAAGCAGTTTCAGGGTGGGGTCGGACTGTCTTCAACCTCTATCAGAACTGAACAGAAACTCAGGTGAGCTGGGCTTTGACAGAAGCACAAGCCTTTAAATATTCAGTTCTGTTGGACGATGAATGCCGGGGAAGAAACAGAGGGCATTGACGCCACGGATATGGTGCAGGCCCTAAACGAGGACTTGGCCCATAATGAATCAGTGTCTGGCATCTTGCAACATATGCAAGAGGAAATAGAGAAATTAAAGTTGGAAGACACCTTTTTAAAACAGGATTTAAGCAGGTATAAAACTAGGGAATCTCAGTGGAACACAGCTTTTACGCCTTTGTTTAAAACCTCCTCAGAGACAGGGGCGCGAGCAAAACATGCAACTTTCCCCCCCCAGTTGAGGTTACTGTTAATGTTCCTAATGCTGTGCCTTTAGCAGCACCTGAACGTTTTCATGGAGATAGTAACAAATTCCATGTTTTTATCAATCAATGTCAATTACACTTCGTTTGTAAACCACAACAGTTCCCTACTGATGCTACGAAAGTGGCATCGTCTTGTCTTATTTGGGCGGTACAGCAGCCAATTGGTCAATTCCTTTCGTGGATATAGATGATCCCATCCTCCATAATTGGAATCAATTTAAATGAACTATGACCAGCCTTTTTGCAAAACGCACTTTTATGCAGGCAAGCGATAATGAGCTTTTAAATCTTAAACAAGGTAACAAGGATTTATTGACCTATCTCACTAGTTTTAATCGTTTACTCACCGAGACACGTTGGCCAGAAGAAAAGCGTGTCTCCCTTATTTATAAAGGTTTGAGAGAGGAGTTAAAAGACGCGCTGGTTCATATCGTTGATTTGCCAGAAAACTTTTCGGACTTTGTAGATTTAGTCGTGAAATTGGAACACAGACTATGAGAAAGAAAGGGAGATAAATCCAAACTGGAATCACGGTTAACTTTTATTAGACATGAGAAGAAAGACACAGATAATAAACTCCCTGAACCTGAGCCTATGCAAATAGGGACACTCAGAGGTCCACTCACGTCAGAGGAAAAAGAAAGAAGGAGAAAACTTCAATTATGTTTATATTGTGGCAAGGTAGGACATTTTGCCAGAGAATGTCCAGTAAAACCTAAAACTTCACGAAAGGGTACTGTTTCCTCTATCTCCTCAACTGAGTCGGGAAACGATTAAGCTCGACAAGGGGGGAGGTTACTTGTTCGAAAAAAACATCTTAATCAAACCTCTATTTCTGCAGCCTTCATGGTACCGTACATACCTAGACATTTTATAATTCAGATCTTTTTAATTGTTACTACCCAAGTTAGACATTCTCTCCCTGTCCTACTGGACTCAGGAGCAACAGGAAATGTTGTGGATAATAAGTTAGCTAACACATTAGGTCTTCCTATTTGCCTAAAGCCTTGTCCAGAAGCAGTATGTGCAGTGGATGGGTCAGAATTGACCTCTGGATTAATCACAAAACAAACAAGTCCCCTTGTCATGGTCTGTCAAAACGGGCACACAGAGATGATTAGCTTTGATCTGATAGATACCCCTAATTTTGGCTTGATTCTCGGGGTACCCTGGTTAACAACTCATGACCCAAAAATTGATTGGGTGAACAGAACAGTTACTTTGGATTCCTCATTCTGTAGAACCAATTGCTATCAAGAAGCAGGTACAGAACAGAGCTCAGTAATACACTGTGCTAGTGTTACACAAGAAGAACCAAGTCTCCCTCCTGAATATTCTGACTTTAAAGACGTTTTTGATCCAGTGAAGGCTAGTGTGTTACCCCATCGGTCATATGACTGCCATATAGATCTCATCCCAGGGGCCCCTTTACCTAATAACAGAGTATATGCTTTGACTGACGAAGAGATCAAATATTTAAGAACCAACCTAGACGACCTACTACAGTCTGGGTTCATCCGACATTCCACATCTCCGGTGTCATCTCCACTTTTATTTATCCCGAAGCCGGATAAATCTCTGCGCGCGTGTATCGACTATAGAGGACTAAATAAGGCTACAATAAAAAATAAATATCCTCTTCCTCTAATACCTGTGTTGTTGGATCAATTAAGACATTCTACTGTATACATTAAACTAGATCTGCGGGGAGCTTACCACCTGGTCCGAATAAAATAGGGGGATGAGTGGAAGACAGCTTTGAAGACAAAGTTTGGTCTATTTGAGTACACAGTAATGCCCTTTGGGTTGTGTAATGCCCCTGCGGCCTTTCAATTCTTTATAAATGAGGTCCTACACGAATTCCTGGACGTTTGTGTCATAGTATACATAGACGACATCCTCATTTACTCTAAGAACCCGGAAGAACATACCCAACATGTTTGTGCAGTATTATCAAAGTTAAAAGAAAATCATCTCTTTGCTAAATTAGAAAAATTTACTTTTAATGTCAGCAAAGTGGACTTTTTAGGATACTGCCTGTCACCTCAAGGAATAATTATGGATGAAAAGAAAATTAGTGCTATTACTGATTGGCCAGAACCATCATCTGTGAAGGATGTTCAGAAATTTCTGGGTTTCGACAATTTTTATAGGAGGTTTATTTCTCATTTTGCAGACATTGCGGCCCCAATAACCACATTATTGCGGAAAGGGCAACTATTTCTTTGGTCTGATGAGGCGGCTCACGCCTTTCAACTCCTGAAACAAAAGTTCACTTCAGCCCCAATTCTGAAACATCCTGATCCTGACTTGCCATTTTTTGTCGAAGCGGATGCTTCACAAGTAGCTTTAGGAGGAGTTCTCTCTCAACAAGATGCAATAGATGGCCAATTACATCCTATAGCCTTCTATTCCAAAAAGTTATTACCAGCTGAACAAAATTACACTGTGGCTGAAAGAGAACTGTTAGCTATCAAAGTAGCCTTTTCTGAATGGAGGCACCATTTAATAGGAGCCAAGTACCCTGTTACTATCTTTTCTGACCATAAGAACCTAGGGGCTGATTCACAGAACTAACTTAAGACAAAATTGTAAACTTACTCCTTTTGGTATTCACAGAAGTTAGGATTTTGTCTTAAGACAGACTTAAGACAGACTTAAGACAGAATCCTAACTTAAGTCTGTCTTAAGTCTGTCTGAAGTCTGTCTTAAGACAAAATCCTAACTTCTGTGAATACCAAAAGTAGTAAGTTTAGGATTTTGTCTTAAGTTAGTTCTGTGAATCTGGCCCCTACAGTTCTTTGGAGCACTAAAAGCATTAACTCCACGTCAGATGCGCTGGTTAAATTTTTTTAGTACATTTGACTTTTTTATAACCTATAGACCAGGTGCACAACAAATTCAATCTGATGTGTTATCTAGATACGGACATACCTCAGACATGAAACAAGCCAAAATAGGAGAACCCATTATTCCTCCCCAAAAACTTGTGGCACCAGTACAACAGAAGGATTTCATCACAGATCTATATAATGCACACTTGCAAATGGCACCTCAAGATTTGTTAAAGGATTCCCATAACTCAATACAACGAGGTTTATTGTATCACGACAACATGCTGTTAGTGCCCACCACAGAATTACAAACACAGGTGATAATTTGGCATCACGCCTCACCGTTGGCAGGTCATCCTGGCTGGGTAAAAACCCTGGAAAATGTGCGAAAACACTTTTGGTGGGACAATATGAGTAAGGACATTAAGCAATTTGTCACTACCTGTCCAGTTTGTGCAAGACATAAATCTTCTCATAAGGCCCCTGACGGTTTGTTAATACCAATGCCATCACCCAAACAACCTTGGCACACTGTGAGTGTAGACTTTATTGTAGCTTTACCACCAGTAAAATCCTTCACAACAGTATTAGTGATAGTGGATTTTTTGTTTAAAATGGCACATTTTGTACCATTACGGAAATTGCCAACTGCGGCAGAATTTGCCGATATTTTTATAAGAGAAATTGTGCGTTTACATGGTTTGCCAAGTAAAGTGGGTCAGACCGAGGTAGCCAGTTCAACTCTAGATTTTGGAAAAAATTATGCGAAAAACTGAAAATATTTGTGGTACTATCAACTGCTTTCCATCCAGAAATAGATGGACAAACTGAACGACTGAACCAAACCTTACTTCAAACGCTACGTTGTTTATTGGCTGATTATTCTAGTGAATGGTTGGAAGCTCTCCCTGTAGCGGAGTTTGTTTATAATAATACTGAGCATGCAGCTCTACTTTGCTCACCATTCTATTTCATGCAGGGGTATCATCCGAGAGCTATACCCATTTTATTAGAAGATTCCCTGTTGCCTACAGTAACAGATAGTCTAACAAGATTAGGTGACATACAAGTCAAGGCCAGGAAACATTTATTAAAGTACAAAGAAAGCATGAAAAGACAAGTGAACAAACACAGATCTGAAGCCCCAATGTATAAAATCGGTGACAAAGTATGGCTCTCCACAAAGAACCTAAATATAGAGGGATCCCTAAAGCTCCAACCACGTTTCATTGGACCCATACCAATTAAGGGAAATCTAGAATATGAAGTGAAAAGCATAAAAGACGCAAAAAGAATTCATGGACGTCTGTTTTATTTAGTAGAATGAGAAGGATATGACGAAACTGAGAATTCAGGGGAACCAGCGTCCTATGTACATGCCCCACGGTTGATTAGACAGTTTTATCTAAAAAATCCAGGGAAACCCCGTCCAGTAGGAGGGCCTTTGAGGGGGGCGACTGTTAGGGTTTGTGCACAGCAAAGAGCATGTCCCCTCTCATTGCACGAGTGGTCTCTGTAATAGCTCTCTTTAAACATACTACTGAAAGCCTTTCTTGTTATCTCAGCCCCTTCCTAAGACTTCTGTGTATGTTGCTCAATGTATTCACAAGTTTGGACATTGCTGTCTTGTTTGCACATTGAACCTTGCTTTTACCAAGGCTTATTTAGAAAACATTGGACCTTGCTTTTACCAAGGCTTATTTAGAACACTCCTCCCTAGGCCATGTGTTACTTCAACTCATTAGCATAATAACTGAAGCTCTGCACACCTGCTTGTGAGAACCACACCCAGTTCTTCGAACCACACCCAGCTCTTCGAACCACACCCAGCCCTGTCTATAAAAGGCAGCCCCTGAGCCTCACCCAGTTGCTTGTGCTCGTCTACCTCCCACTTACCTGAGAACAGATCCTTCAGCGCTGGCACTCCTGCTCTCTCCAGACCTTCATTGACTTCAACGGGCGCGGCTTCTGGCTCTTCCCTCTTCTGTTTTCCGGCTACTTCTTGCCTCAGCCCCTCTTCTGTCCACTGCAATCGACCTGCAAAGAGAAAGAGGTCAAGGTTAGACTGATCAGTATCCCTTTTCAGCAACAAGTAAGTGCAAAACCTTTTATTACCTGAAAGAACTTTATCGGCGATTTCTGGATTCATGTAAAGACAATTTGGAACAAGATATCTCCCACGAACTTTGTGGTTCAAACCCTTTGTTACAAGAATACTTTGTGGAACTTTGTGAAATAAACATTGTTTTACATGGAACTTTTTAAAGAATTGAACAGAGGAAACCATTGACAGCAAGGCAAACAGTAAATCAAGGACTTGCACAAATTACCTGCTGTATTTTGATGTAAAAGTACAGTATTTGTTTTATAAAAAGTCTGGAAATGTGTGAAAAGTGAGTTTGCTATTAAGAATTTAGGCTTTAGTTATATTAAGGTGAATGTTAGACGTTGGTAATTCTGATAATGATATTCGTTTGATTTTACAGAAGTTTTACAGTAATAGAAAGCACATCCCAGAACAGTAACACATTCCAAACCTGGAAGCTTGAGACCAGGATCCAAGAGGTACTTTTAGAAGAGAATTTCTAATAAGATTAAGGTTTAGTCAGGAACACATTTAGGGATAGGTGCACTTATCTGTTCTTTGTTTATGTTTCGTTAGGCACCAGTTTCTACAGAAGTCAGAGAGGGCCGCAGATTTTAGCAGCTCTTCTACAGTGGAAACGCAAGAACGGTGTTGTCTCTCTTTTTTTATTTTATCCACTTCCCCCCTTCCCTTGAGCTTCTGGTTCTTAGTGCACTGTTTTAATACTAGTGTGCTGGAACAAGCAGTTTCAGGGTGGGGTCGGACTGTCTTCAACCTCCATCAGAACTGAACAGAAACTCAGGTGAGCTGGGCTTTGACAGATGCCTCTCCTTCTCTATCTCTGTGTTAGGTGCTCTCAGGTCCACACATAGATGAACTCGGTTTGTCTCTCTTTTCTTTGGAACCACTACAACCGGGGAGACCCATGGGGTTGGCCCATCAGTCCTCTCTATGATGTCAGCCTCTAGTAAGTCTTGGAGCTCTTTCTCCACGGCTTCCTGCAGATGAAACGGGATTTTTCGATGGTGTTCTGCCACTGGTGTGATTTGCTCATTGATGTGCAGTCTGATTTGGCAGTTTTTCATCTTCCCTAGACCTTGGAAGAGCTTGGGGAACTTCTTAATGATGTCTGGTTTGTCATCCACTTTGTACAGTATGTCTACCAGCCTTAGTCATTCTGCGGTGGGCAGGCTTAGTAGGCAGTCTGCCTCAGGCCCTTCGATGACGTTAATGTAGGCTTGTATCGTGTGATCTTGATACGATAGATCGGTCGCGAACTTCCCAAGACAGGGGAGTGGTTTCTTTGACATCCACGTATATACTTGCACATGGGCGTTGACTAATTTGGGAGGTGGCCTCATTCTTTGATACTCCACCACAGGTAGGTAGTTTAGTGACGCCCCACTGTCCAGCACAAACTTGGTGTGATGAGAGCCAACTCTGATGTCTAGCCGTGGATACTCTTTTAGACGATCCGGATCTGCTACAAAATATTCATATTTGTCTCGGTCATGTGAGATAGGTGCTAGGGATCTTGACTCTCTTGATGATGATCGTCGAGATTGATATGTACGACAGGAGTGACAGCTGGATTGTGACGACCCAGTGGATGAGTCTTGTCTATCCTGTACTGCTCTGACATGGTGACGACTGCTCGAGGGGCGATATTGCCGGGCATGTTCCTGTTGGTCATCCTTGTGTGACGTCCCACACATGCTTTAGAAATGGTTGTCTCTACCACACTTCCGACATCGTTGTCCTAGAGCTGGGCATGCGTCTGCATGTGGAAAGTCTTAGCCGCATTTGTAGCATTTTAGTTGTCTTTCTGGCCTTTTCTTGGTGCGACTTGCGCTTCTGTGTTGACGACTTGAAGGGTGGTATTGCTTCTTGGATCTGGAGGAGCGCGCTTGAGGTGGGGACTGTCCGTGCACTTGTCGAGACTGCGTCCTGAGCGCCTGTTCACGTTTCTCACTCCTCCCGGCTTCCATCTTCTTCGCATGCTCGTCTGCTTGATCATCAACTCTTGTCATTTCCTCAATCTCCTATAGCGGGTAGCTTTTCTTGAGCAGTTTGCGTCTCAAGGGCGCTGACAGACAGCCTTTTATAATTCGCAGTCGGATAGCATCCTCGGTGGAGAACTTATCAAAGTCACAATATCTTGCTAGGCGTCTCAGGCGTGTGACAAATACACTCATTTGCTCGCCTTTCTCTTGTGATGCCAGGTTGAATGTATATCGCTCATATTTGACATTCTTTTTGTGCAAAAACTTGCGGTTGAGTGCTTCACAGACCTTAGCATGTGAACCGGCTGACTCAGCAGGCAGCTCTTTTATGATCTGGCCCACTTCTTTGCCTACAAGATTCTTGAGAGTGATCAATTGCTGTCCAGCCTCAGTTACATGGGACCCAGTCATGAAGTCTGTGAAATCTTCTAGCCATTCTTGCCACCGCAAGCCCATACCTCCACCATATTCAAGAGTGAGGGGCTCTGGAGGGCATAGGAACGAGACTCCCAACACACTCATGGGGAACGGGGTCAGCCATCGCGCACTCCCGTTATTTCAAACGTGCCAACAAAAGAAAAAAAATCCTTTCTGTCGAATCTGTGATTGGACTTGCACTCACCAGTGCTTGGTCGCTCTTTTTCTTGCACCCGCCAGTGCTTGTTTACTTTTTTCTTGCACCCGCCAGTGCTTGTTTACTTTCCTCTTACACTCGCCAGTGCTTGTTTGCTTTTCTCTTGCACTTGCCAGTGCTTGTTTACCTTTCCATTTGCACTCGCCAGTGCTTGTTTATTCTTTCATTTGCACTCGCCAGTGCTTGTTTACAGTTCCAGTTGCACTCCCCAGTGCTTGTTTACTTTTCTCTTGCACTCGCCAGTGCTTGTTTACTTTTCCATTTGCACTTGCCAGTGCTTGTTTAGTCTTTCATTTGCACTCGCTAGTGCTTGTTTGCTCTTTCAGGCTCTCTGCCTGACTCCAAGATGGCCGCCGATGATCCCTGACAGGGGATTGGGCAGACCGCTTGATTTCAAAATGGCCGCTGCGAGAATCTTGTGTACAACGAGATTTGGCCTTCTACCGGAGACTTGCAGCTCTTTCTCACTCACCGATCAGTTGTCGGTGTTGGCCCGCACTCTCCTCGTGGGAGCACCAGGTGAGTCCGCTTTTTCCTCTTCCTTTTACCGCTGGGGTGGGCTCCCGGCTAGTAGGCAGGCAGCAGGCTCTAGCCCCCAGGACATGCTACACGCACACGCGGTGTAGCGGGGCGAGCTCCGGGCAGGTGAACACACCGCCGGATGGCTGGGGTGGGCTCTCAGCGCGCGAGGACGCTCGCGCTGCAACTCGGCTGCCACGCGGTCACCGGCCCCACACTGTCGGATGCCTCCCCACTTCCAGGGACGTGCACCGAGTTAGCCGTCCACACGCTCAGGTTCTTTTCATCCTCATTGTCAGATGTAGTGTCCTGCCTGGCAGATACAGACGCGGACACAGGGTTTAGTTGAGAGCTGCTTTATTTGGTATGCTTCTGCATTCGTGGTCATCGGCTAACTGCCGTCCCTGGTCCCTGGCTCCTCCCTTTCCGCCCGCCCTCGTCCTTCCTCAGGCAGGTCCTAGAGCCCCATATGTGTGTCCATCATTACAGCAACCTTTCAGTTAGTGTTTGCTAGCACTGATTTGTTGTTTCACACTGCTAATTGGTTGTGGATTCCTGGTTTTCTTATGCTATTTTCCATGATTATTCAACTTCAGAAAGATATTTTGTTTGGTTATAAAATTTGATTTAGCCAGAAAAACCATTAACCCTCACGGTGAAACAAAGTAATGGTACGGGCATTCTTTCCCGATTTATGCAGGTAATCTGGAGGAATTTGGGAGGAATTTAGGGGCATATTACCAAGCAATAGCGATAATTATCGCTATTGCTTGGTTAGCGTGAAAAAATTATCGCCGAGCTGCGGCGATTTTTATCGCAGATAAACCTTGGTATTACCCAGGTTTATCGCAAATGCGATAAAAATCGGCCACAATGCATGAATATTGCTGAAAAGTCAGCGATATTCATGCATTAGCGAGCTAATGCTCTTAGTCATGTTATCCACCTCCCATTGGATAACATGGCTAAGAACGGCTCAGGGCAGGTGTTAGCTTTTGGAGATATTCGCGATTAGCGCGAATATCTCCAAAAGTTGGTAATAGGAGATAGCGATGTTAGCGACTGTCATGGTCTGGGACTGCTGGCCACCCCCGCCTTAGCATGCAGACCAAAGTTACACATTCTATAGACCAACAACAGAATTCTTTGGAAGGCAGGGGGTCTCGAGCCCGAGACCCCCGGCCGTATTTATTAAAATATGAAACAAAATAAAAAATGTTAATAAAATTAACATTTAGCGAATTATTAAATGCACACATCAGAACATTAGATTTACATCCATTTTGACAGGTTATGATGGGCTAACCGTAACAAGTATCTAATACAGCGTGGTTCCTAACCGAATCTAACATCCTGATATTAAATTTGCATTTTTAATAATTTCTGGTCGCACGGCAAGGTCGCTAACCGGTGTCAGATCCTTTTAACAGCTACGCTCTCACGTCCGAGATGCGCATGCGCAACCAGGGCCCGTTTACCCGCGTGCGCTCCCTGAACTCCATTTAACCATAACAGGAGGGCCCTTACACTTGTGCACCTTGATGACGTCATAGTGTATGTGAGGGGTGGCTACCAGCCTGAGGAAAGCGTAGACTCCCTCCCCCGCACCCTTGTAAGCGATGGATATCCTGCCCCTGAAGTTCTGGGAGAGACCAGTGGCCCCTCCCCCTGGGCGGCCCCTTTCGTGAATGGAACCGCCCCCCCCCCAAGGACCTTAAATTACTGCTCACCGATTATGACCTTACCGTCAGACCCACATAATAAATACGACAGTTACTAGACTAAATAGGGAAACAAGCATTTACAATGCAATGGTCTCGGCATCATTAAAGGTAGAGCTATTGGCATTGCTCATGACATTTCTTTTTTTTTCTTTAAATCATAAATAAATGCCATTGTCATTTACATTGCCAATACACAGCACTCTGCACCTGCACTCACTACTCTGCACCTGCACTCACTACTCTGCACTGCACTCACTACTCTGCACTGCACTCACTACTCTGCACTGCACTCACTACTCTGCACTCTGCACTCACTACTCTGCACTCTGCGCACTGCACTCACTACTCTGCGCACTGCACTCACTACTCTGCGCACTGCACTCACTACACTGCACTCACTACTCTGCACTGCACTCACTACTCTGCACTGCACTCACTACTCTGCACTGCACTCACTACTCTGCACACTGCACTCACTACTCTGCACTCTGCACTCACTACTCTGCACTCTGCACTCACTAATCTGCACTCACTACTCTGCACTCTGCACTCACTACTCTGCACTCTGCACTCACTACTCTGCACTCACTACTCTGCACTCACTACTCTGCACTCACTACGCACTCACTACTCTGCACTGCACTCACTACTCTGCAGTGCACTCACTACTCTGCACTGCACTCACTACTGCACTCGCTACTCTACACTGCACTCACTACTCTGCACTGCACTCACTACTCTGCACTGCACTCACTACTCTGCACTGCACTCACTACTCTGCACTCACTACTCTGCACTCACTACTCTGCACTCACTACGCACTCACTACTCTGCACTGCACTCACTACTCTGCACTGCACTCACTACTCTGCACTGCACTCACTACTGCACTCACTACTGCACTCACTACTCTGCACTGCACTCACTACTCTGCACTGCACTCACTACTCTGCACTGCACTCACTACTCACCACTGCACTCACTACTCTGCACTGCACTCACTACTCTGCCCTCGCACTCTGCACTCACACTCTGCACTCACACTCTGCCAAGAAGCGACCTGGCCGCCCCCCACGTGGGGTGCCGAGGCAATGGCAGCCTCCTCTGGCGTTGGTAGGACGATCAAGGCACCCCACGGGACAGGTATTTCACAGCCCAAGACGGGAGGTCGGCAGCTCTTTGCACACACACCTGGGAAATGGAGTTTCCTCGTTCAATAGGCAGAGATCCAGGACTCCACGGGGTGAAACATGGTAAATAAGTCTGAAAGTGCTCGCTCATACACACAAGAAACAGGAGTTAAGTACCACATAATCTCCGAGGAATCGGTGCAAGAACTTACTGGATGCCGTTCAAAACCCTCTAAATGATGTCGGCGTCCATTCCCCCCTCCCTCCCTCCCCATTTTCAATAAAGCCACGGATAGGGTCAAGAAAAAACACCCTCTGAGATGGAGACGTACACAAACACCAGCCGGATAACAAATTCAATTTTATAACGCTATAGTAAAGTTCCCGCCTGCATGGCTAATTCAGTGGCGGAGTTCCGAGAACTTAACACTGGGGAAATCCATTTTTCGAAAATAATGGCACGTTAGAAACTGCCCCACAACAATAGGAAGATAAACAACACGGATTAACAAAAATGCAACCTAATAATCAAGCGTATACTCATGCGCCCTCCATCCCTCCCTAAATATACATCCCTTTAAGCGCGTGGAAAAATAACGCCGGGCACATAAACAGTAACATCCTGGACATAACTGCAACCAGTTTATGGAAACAGACCCACGGCTGTGAATCTCAAGAAAAGTTCAGGTGACCCCGTTTTCTGATCTTCGTAAATATAATTAAAGTACTTTTTGTGGCATTAATAAAGACTTATTTGTATAACATTTCCACTGCGCTGCAATTACCGAGACCTAATAAAAGGGGCCGGGCGCACACAAAGTGGCAATCGAAGTGTCACGTATTTAGCAATAGAATGTCACTAATGATTTAACTGAAAACCAACAAAATGTCACACGTAAGTAATGTGAAAAGTTAGCAGCTAGGTAATCGAATCGAGTTCGCGCTGTACAAAGCTGCAAAAGAAAACAAAATAGCGATAGCGTACCATCAAATCTAATTTCCGTAAACATGGATGGAGGTTCGGTTAGAAACAGCCGGGAGTCTGGATGCTAACATGGAGCAGCAGGAACAAGAAGCCGCACCGCTGCCGGCCGCGTTACGTGCGAAAATGGAACATTCTCCGCCAGGCCCGGCTCTCCAGCCGGCCATACCCTGGCGCTTCAGAAGGTGAGAGCTCCGCCGTGAAAACAAGGGTCTACGATTGTCAAGTAGCAGTTTCCTTGGCTGGCAGCAGTGATAAGGGAGACCTGCGTGCGCTCTAAATAGTTACAAGTCACTCCTTGTTGTTTTATGTATTGCTAGGGCTACGCACGAGCATAGTTATGAAGCAAGAAACAACGGAATAAAATAAGCATTGACAAAATCCGCAGTAACAGTTGAGTCAACTGAAGTTGCATGCTGCAAACAGTACATAACCTACCTCTGTGAGGTCTCGAGAATGCAATCATTTTGAATCTGAAATGACGTTTTACCCAATGTTTACAGCATAGTGGGTTTTGATGAATATGTTTTACTGTTATTGTTGGCGCATCCACGACTCTGGGTGCTATCTTCGCACACAGAGACTGCTAGGTGGAGGAGGCTGCGACTTCTTGGGGCGGCTGTTGTGGTGAAATGACCTAAAGAAAAGCGCCGCCATTTTCAGATTCGGGGGCGTGTTTTTTGCGCCCTGAGTGACAGACGACGTCACAGGGCTAAAGAATGCAAAAAATCACGCCCCCGAATCCGAAAAAGACGGAGCTTCTTTGGAGGGACGGCTCTCTCCTCCAATGGCTGGCCTCCTTTTAGGAAGCCAGCCAATGGTGGAGAGACAGAGCAGGGAGGCGGGTTCTGAAGCCCCACTAGAGGACATTAATTCTCCGACCGGAAGCTGCTTCGCAGCTTAACGGTCCCTCGACCTAAAAAGGCCTAAGAAGAAAAGGAGTTAATGGAACCGCAATATACATCCAGCAAACATATACATATTAACATTGCCTGTAACGTGGGAAAAAAGGCCTAAGGAGGAAAAGATTTATGCTTACGACATTGCATAGCATTACACCGTATACCTACCAGAGTCCATACCAGAATTCTGCTACCAGGGGATGGAGGGTGGGGAAAATTAACGGCCCCCTCAGTGGGGCGAGGAGCGAGCCTGGGAAGCGTGGGCGCAAAGAGGACGCTTCCCGCGCTCCCCAGGCTCTTAACCCCTCCTATGCCGCGGTCCCACCCCCCTGCCCCGGAACGCAAAAACTGCTTCCGGGGCACGGGCGTGACGCGCAAGCCAACCAGGATCGGCGGAAAGAGGGGGGGCCGGGCCCAGCCATGTGCGCGTGGGGGCCGATTGGCCCCCCCTTTTCTCATGGTCTGGGACTGCCGGCCACCCCCCGCCTTAGCATGCAGACCAAAGTTACACATTCTATAGACCAACAACAGAATTCTTTGGAAGGCAGGGGGTCTCGAGCCCGAGACCCCCGGCCGTATTTATTAAAATATGAAACAAAATTAAAAATTTTAATAAAATTAACATTTAGCGAATTATTAAATGCACACATCAGAACATTAGATTTACATCCATTTTGACAGGTTATGATGGGCTAACCTTAACAAGTATCTAATACAGCGTGGTTCCTAACCGAATCTAACATCCTGATATTAAATTTGCATTTTTAATAATTTCTGGTCGTACGGCAAGGTCGCTAACCGGTGTCAGATCCTTTTAACAGCTACGCTCTCACGTCCGAGATGCGCATGCGCAACCAGGGCCCGTTTACCCGCGTGCGCTCCCTGAACTCCATTTAACCATAACAGGAGGGCCCTTACACTCGCGCACCTTGATGACGTCATAGTGTATGTGAGGGGTGGCTACCAGCCTGAGGAAAGCTTAGTCTCCCTCCCCTGCATCCTTGTAAGCGATGGATCTCCTGCCCCTGAAGTTCTGGGAGAGACCAGTGGCCCCTCCCCCTGGGCGGCCCCTTTCCTGAATGGAACCGCCCCCCCCTAAGGACCTTAAATTGCTGCTCACCGATTATGACCTTACCGCCACAGACCAGCATAGTTGACCGACTATCTGGCCCCCCCCAACCGCCTACACTGAAAGATCATATCCTCCTAATCAAAACCCTCTACCCCTGCTAGTGTCAGTGGGTGATGGTTGCATCTGTGGGAGTTGCTCACTGTGCTAGCCTTGTTTCGTGGCATCATTCATAACCCCTGCAGCTGCGTTTTTTCAACCCCATTTTACCGAAATTTTGACAACGAGATATGTGCTATGTGCACGCGGCCCAAAGGTTTCACTTCGGAAGTGCGTTAAGAATGTTAACTAAATTGAGTGGGAGTCTCCAGGAATCAGGGTGCGCAAATGAGCAACCTATTAAACATGATTAACCCCAGCATCAGAGTTATAACATAGAATACCTTGAATTACAGCACCACTGCGATAAACAGGTTTAATCTCAGCATCGGGTGATAAAATGAATGTGAAACTACAGTACCAGGGTGATAAAGGGAAAACTGCTTACCACAGCGCCAGGGTAATAATATGGAGCACATCAAATAAGAAGCCCAGGGTGAACACAAAAGGCATGTTTAACCAGAGCATCACGGCGATAAAGGAATGTGTTTAACGCCCGCACCAGGGTGATCTAAGGAAACTTGTAATCACAGCGCCAAAGTTACAACATGGTACACAATGAATGACAGCACCATGCCGTAATACAACACGTTTAACCACTGCTGAAAAGCGGTAGAAAGGTGGTAACACGGAGCAAACTAAAGCACCCAGGTGATAAAACGGAACAGGATTACCCACAGGACCAGGGTCATAGAATTGTACAAGTTTAACCACAGAACCTGAGCACTAGGGTGATAACACGAAACACTTTTAGCCATAGCGCAAGTGTTACATGACACACTGAGCATGATTAATCACGGCGCAAGGGCAATAACCTCGAACATGGTCAATGTAATAACAGAAAGCACTACCAGAGCGCCACAGCACGGCGTGTTTACGGAGGAGGCTTACTTTCTGCGTGTAGTTCTCCATGGTGTGCTCCAGATGCTGCAGCTTTTGAGCGGAGCCACCGCCGCCAGGACAGCCAGGGCCAGCTACGCACCGCCGCTGTGATGGATGGCTTCCTCCCCCCTGCAATCCGACATCCCCGTCATCCCACGTGCATACCCCAGCCCCCGCGAAAGCACGATCATGAAGATTAAGTGCTCCCAGCTTGCTCGACCCCACCAGATTTGAGCCTTGTACCCCAGCCTCAAAGTCGGCCACCCTAACGGTTGAGCCATATCTTGCTGGGGAGGTCGGCCGCCCCGCCATATACGCCCGCTGCAATCTACAGTTATACACGCTAACAAGACTTTCCTTCTGTTTAACAAAAGAGGGCTGATCTGAGCAGCCTACCCCGACCCTGCGGTGGGGGCAGAAACACTTAACTCCGAGCAGCATCAGGTGTAGCCGGAGGAACCTCTTCCCGTAGGGTCACACAGGTACCCACGCTGTAAAACCGGCAGCCAGTGGATGAACTCCGCTCCGATGTTGTTCTCCGCTGCTCCACACGACATGCCGCCTGCCAGCCAGTTCGAAATAGCGCTCTGCCGTGCCTCGCAAGAGCCCTCCTGCACCGTCGATCTCCGCGCGAGGTCCCCTCTGCTAGCTGAAAGAAAAAACAGAAAATTAACGGGCACCCTCAGTGGGGCGAGGAGCGAGCCTGGGAAGCGCGGGCGCAAAGAGGACGCTTCCCGCGCTCCCCAGGCTCTTAACCCCTCCTATGCCGCGGTCCCACCCCCCTGCCCCGGAAGCGCAAAAACTGCTTCCGGCGCACGGGCGTGACGCGCAAGCCAACCAGGATCGGCGGAAAGAGGGGGGGCCGGGCCCAGCCATGTGCGCGTGGGGGCCGATTGGCCCCCCCTTTTCTTTCCTGTCGCTAACATCTTGGCACGCCCACTTTGCATTTCAATAGTGATTAATATCACTGACATGCAAAGTGGGGCCCAAGATGGTCGCTATCTCCTACTAGCTATCGCTAACTGGTGTTAGCGACAGCTGGGTAATAGGGAGATAATTTTATCTCCGCTTTCTTGGCTTTTAAAGCCAAAAAAGCGGAGATAAACCCCCTTGATAATATGCCCCTCAGACTTTGACAACCTCATTTAATTAGGCTAAAATCAAGTACCATAGCAATGATGGCACGGGCCCTGGTGCAAGCGAGGAAAATGGCCCATTTTACTATTTTTGATGTTTTAAAATGCATCAATTATGAGGCCTCAATGGGCCTCTCAGGGCACTGGGCCCCGGTGCACTGCACCTGTTTTACCAATGTTTGCAACGCCCCTGCTAAAAACCTGAAATTAACGCATCCGCCCCAAATTCTTTTTTTCTGCACTGCACCTGCCAATCTGCATCCGGTTCTTAAACCTCCAAGTTTGATAAATGCAACAACTCAGCCCTGCTGCCTGTGATGTAACAGGACGGCAGAACATCTCTCCAAGCAAGGAGCAGATTCCACCCGGCACCCGGAATGAACGGCGGAGCTGCGCTCACATTAGGACGGCCTCCGAGCTCTGTGGATATTAACACAGCCTCAGAAAGTGAACGATAAACGGTTTGTCGGCCTTCTGAGGCGCTAATCTGCCGGCATAATTAAGGCGCAGACATTAAAGTTTCCAAAGTAGAATGAAGGCTGTGAAATTAACATTTTTCAAGCCAGCACTCGATGTTGCAGAAAGCGACGGTCTTTGTTTTTTTATTCCTTTAATCATCTGAATTTTCTCCACCTTCTACTAATTGGAAAACATTTCATTGCTGCTGGGGTCGCGCTGCAGCCTTGGAAGAGACACAGACTACATGATTGCTTGTTTTTCGTCCCTTTTAAGCTCATGCAGCGCCGTTCGCCGCTGTCTGAAGGGTGGCTTAGCATTCCGAGTGCAGTATGGGGCGCGACAAATCTCCCAGACAGTTAGGGTCATCCTGTTTAATCCACCAGAGCTTGGCCAGTTTATCTTTCCTCAGAAGTGCTAATACTGCTCTTTGCAAAGGGCTGTCACTGCTTTGGAGCCTGTCCTAAACTGTGCCACCGATGGTTGTGAGCAAGTTTGACTCATGACTGAAGTTAGTGTGAACTTTTCAAGGTCAGTGGGTGACATGCTGCTGTAAACTTGCAGCTGACATGTTACACTTATCTATGAAAGAATGCATATCCAGGGACTTTTGAGGTTTTGTGTACTAAATGGTAAACAGCACTATTGTATCCAATATAGACTTGGAGTGGGCTTTCTGTTCCCCCCTTGCTCATGATTTAATGACTTTTGATGTCATGCTCAGTGAGTTACTTGCTGTTGCTGATTGGATGGTTTTTCTTCTGTATTCTTGTGTCTGTCCGGTCCAAGGAGCATATCAACACAAAAAGACGATGGACAGAATGCTGAACATTGTAAAGCATTCACCCCATGTGCAGTGATCTGGCCCTAAATCCATCAGTGTGTTTGCTCACCATGCCATTCCAGTTTGGACACAGCCATATACATACAGTCTTAACCCTGCTCCCCATGGGAACAGTCCAGCCCTAACTGCAAATCCAGGTCCTCCCTGGACCGAAAACAAGCATCCTGGAACCGGTTTTGGGGTATCAACTCTCATCTGCCAGGCAAGCTTGAATGCAATGGACACACCCTCTCACTTAAGGGGACTATAGCAACACAAAAATGATGATGGATGGAATGCTGAACATTGTCAAACATTCACCCCCCATTACAGATAGCTGGGCTTAAATCCATCGTTTTTTTACTCACCATGCCACCCCAGTATACACGCAGCAATATGCAAATCAATCTTGACCTTTCCTCCCACAGGAACAGTCTAGTCTGAACTGCCAGGCCAGGTCCTCTCTGGATCAAAAACAAACATCCTGGGAATGGTCCTCTCTGTAAGCTTTCATTGCTGACCTCGACTATGCTTTGCTCGCTACCCTCCCTCGGCCTCACAGTCTCCCCTGCTTGTACTGCACCTCCCTCTTCTCTCCTATGTTGTGCCACCAAAGCAAGTCTCTCTGCTGCCCCTGAGGTTTCTGTCTCCTGCTTGCCTCATCTTCCGCCACAATCTCATGAGAGTGCTCCAAAGACTCTTCTTTGTTCCCATTCTTGGCATTCTAATACCTTTACTAACATCATGATTCTACAGTTATCTCATTGAGATGATGTAAACTTGCAGACCACGTGTTAAATAAACAACAGGACTGACTCGTACTTTCATTCTTCCTAAGACGATAAAGTCAAGACCATTGACTTGAATAACATGTTCTTTCCTACAAGAGGGATTTTAAAATGTTATTTTCATATCCAATCCTTCCTAACCCAATGTACAACTTTGGAGGGAGACCAGAAAAGTCCGGAGATTTGGATTTGAGATCTACAAATGTAAGGGGAGCAATTTAATTCTGTGCTAAGAACGGAAGATCACCACAGTAGTACTGCCATCACCCCTTCTTATCATTGGCGGACTGTGAAGCTCATCAAGGTACAGGGGCTGCTACTATACATCCATCAGGTTTGGGTGTTTTTGGAAAGAAATGTAATAAAGAGCAGAAAGCGCTGGTATCAACGCTTTGTGCATAGAAGAGTTTAGGGAGAAAGGGAAGCTCAAATTGTCCTCCAGGCATTTTTCTGGAGTCTTAGGGGTCGATTAGGATGTAGGGCAAATCGCCACTGCCCGCATGGCGGTGGTGATCCGCCCTACATCCTACAAATTGCAAAATATACATAAAAACCCTTCTAACAGGCCTAAAGCCTGTTTTAAATATTAATAACTCAACCCAAAGAAGGCCCTTAGTGCAATGCACATGAGGCAGGGTGCATGATATGTAAAAGAAAGACATAAAGTATAAAGCTATACATGTCCTTGCAAGTAACAATACGCAGAAAGCTATTTTCACTGTAGCAGGTTAGGTGTTCCATAAGGAAACATTGGGATATTTTATTAAAGTTAATAAACTTTTCTCCGCCTAGAAACCAGATGAAAAGTTAATTATTGGACTTTAAAAATATTTATTAAAAATACAATTCATTGATAAAGTCAGATTTGTATCAATATTTTACAAAAAGGTAATTTCAAGACGTTACTTGTTGAGCTTCCAATTGTCACCCTGGAGCTGAATACCTTACTTAAAAAGTTCCAGATCTTGGAAAAAGGCTTCGGGTGGGGGAAGAAGTGGACCTTCCCATGACTGGATGGCCTGGGGGCTATGTTCAGCCCCTTGCATATCTTCAAATTATACCTACCTTGGAAGCTCTCACCTGGACCTTCTTCCCTTTTGTCTACTTAGTGAGACAGACTTTAATTCCATTGAGCTGTTTTGAAAGACCATGATGGGGCGTTGCTCATTTCCTGGCAACACTGCTAGGCTGGGCACAGGAGCTCTGCATGGGGGTGGGGTGGTTCTGTAATGTAGGATTTAGGTAGAGGTGATATTTTGGGATTGTTTATAGCAGGGCACACAGGCACTGCTGCAAATGTTTGGATAGGGTTACCCCTGGGAACTTGTTTCCTATTCGTAAGGGAGAGGCAAGGAGTCACCTCCCCCAATGGGCTACTGCCAGCCATCAATGTGGCAACCCTGGGTACCTTCTTCAGACCTCTCTACTGGGCTGAGGGAGACAGAGAAAGACTGTACCTATTGTTGAGACTTGTGTTGGGAACCCTAATGCCTGGACCTGCTCCCACTTGTACCCAGAACAAAGAAGTGTTCTCCAAGGGTCAGTTAACTGAACTCCTGTTAAATGATATGGACACAAATTCTGTAAGAGGCCAACTGGCAAGTCTGTACTTATGCCACTCAAAAGCACAAACACTGGGCCATTCCTGTAATAGATTTGTTGTGCTACCCCCACTCTCCACACAAGCACACCCATTCAAGTAGTTGGAACCCTCAGTAACAAAGGTATTCTAGGCTAATCTAACCACTCAGGGACTGCAGAGATTCAGAGAAAAAGTGTTTGAGCTATTGGCATTAGAAATGAAAATGCATTTTATATATGTGTTGGTTTTGAAAACACATAACTAAAAAGCCCTGGGCCCGATTCACAAAAGTATTTTGAGACAAAATCCTACTTAACGACTTAAGGTATTCACAAAAGGCATTTAGTAGTAGTAAAGTTGAACTTTACTACTACTAAATGCCTTTTGTGAATACCGAAAGTCGTAAACTTAGGATGTTGTCTGTTTCTAACTTTACTACTACTAAATGCCTTTTATGAATACCGAAAGTCGCTAAGTTAGGATTTTGTCTCAGATTACTTTTGTGAATCGGACCCATTGTCATTTACAATGCCAATAGCTTAAACTCTCACAAATGTGAGACCTATTGGATTGCAAATGCTTGTTTTCTGTTCACTGTCTCAATTCCCTATGTCCAGGCATGAGTTTGTACAAATAAATGAAACGCATTTATTTATTTTATCAAAAAAATCTCTTTGCATATACCTTTACTGTAACTAAGGCTCCCAGTTTTCCTTGTTTACTGATTTTTACAGTTAAATGCAGACAGAAAACAATGTGTTTCCTGTTTTATTTGTAAAAGCGCAAAAATACTGAAGATCGTCCTTTTTGTGACAGACTCTCCATGCTTCTTTCATAAATTTCAAGTAAAAGCTGATCAGACAGATACACGGGGAGTTACAGAACAGGATCAGATTTCCTTAAATTCAGGCATATGTTAACATTTATTTGTGGTATAACGCTAATATGCACCTATGGTTGGAGTGTTTTGTTATATGTGGCTGCTTAATTTGCAATGAAAGTGATAGACATCCAAGTAAGAGTGCACGTCTAAGAGTTAAAGAAATGTGGAAATACACCATTTTATGACATTTATTCTCAAAACACAAATAAATACGGATAAATACCAATAAGATGGCCAAAAAGTAAATATGGATAAATTAAATACAGATAGAAATATTAAAAAGCACAAATGCCATAAAACTGGGAACCCGTATCGTAACTGAAGCTGCCACCTGTATGAAGGAGTTGTGTCCTACTCTCCTATCCTGTCTCAGTGGTTGATCCTGGGCAAATTAAATCCTTTGCCTGAGTGATGAATCTGCAGAAATTGGAATCTTCTATGGCTGACTGTTTAACTAATCCATTACTTTTAACTAAAAAATTGGAATATTTATCTTGTATTATGTCTGAATCATGCCTATATGTCTACTTATTCAGAATACAACACAATAAAAAACACAGACGGACAGGCTGTTAAATATCTCCAGGAACTGGGAGTGACCTTATAGAAGCAAAAAAACAGTTTCTTGGTAGTCTGGGAAGCGCACACATACATTGTCTGCTTTGAATTGTTGCTATTGGCACAGAGGATTGTAGTAATTACCTTCATTTAAAACTAATTGGGAAGTGTGAAAGGAATGTATTAAAAAAACCTCCGGCTAATAAAATAGCTTGGTAGTTTAATTGCACGCTGTGGTGATCTGTAAAACACTTGTAAAATAACTGGAAAGACAGACTGAGCAATTCAGCCTTCCAAAGACACTAGAGTAGGGGCCATTGACGTGGGTAACACTGTCTGTCACTACAGCACTTTGGTACCTCTGGTGATTGATAAGTTATTTTTATGTGTATTTGAATTTAAATTGAATTTGAATTTAAAATTATTTATTGAGCGCTCGTACACCAAGCGGTTTCATGGCGCTGTAGTGGAAAGTGGTACCTGAGTGAGAGGGTAATGCGGTTTATATTTTAAAAGCCTATGCGAACAAATTGGTTTTCAGGGTGCTCCGGAACTCCAAATACGAGGGTGTTGATCTCATTTGGAGAGGTAGAGAGTTCCAAAATTGCGGAGCAAGAACGGAGAACATTGAGCCTTCCATTTTGCTCTTCTTAAATCTGGGCACCACCAGTAGGGACAGAGAGGAGGATCGGAGTTGTCTGCTGGGAATGTAGGGGACGATTTTTGACGTGATAAAAGATGGGGCTGTTCCCGCAAGAGCCTGGAACGTGATACATCCCATCTTGAAGATGGCCCTTTCTCTGATTGGAAGCCAATGGAGGGATCTGAGAAGGGGAGTGATATGGTGTCACTTGGTCAAACCATAGGCCAGGCGGGCAGCTTGGTTTTGCACCAATTGGAGCCTCCGGATGGCGTATGCGGGGGCTCCGTTGTATAGGGCATTCCCGTAATCCAACCGGGAAAGGACCATGGCCATCAGGATCAGTTTGAGGGCTGAAAAGGAAAAAAACCGTGAAATCTTGCGAATGGTGCGCAAAGTAAAAAAGCAGGAGGAGACCACGGTGCTGATCTGAGAATGTAGGTACAGTTGTTGGTTGAGGGTGATTCACAATGTCTTGACGGAGGGAGAGGGAGAAGGGGGGGACCAAAGGAGGGTGGCCAGAAGATGGGAGACCAAGGGTTGAGTTTGCCGCCAGTGTGAAGAAGTTCGGTCTTATCAGGGTTGAGCTTGAGGTGGTTAAAGCACATCCAATCCCTGATAAAGACCATCACCGACTGGAAATTAGAAATAGAATCGGGGGAGTTGGAAAGGTTAAAAATGAGTTGGAGGTCATTGGCGTAGTTAAACACCGTGACCTCCATCCTCTGCAAAGCAAAAATAAGCGGGCAGATGTATAAATTAAAAAGAAGGGGGGAGAGAGAAGATCCCTGAGGGACGCCACATTGTACTTTGCGGGCCTCGGAGGAAAAATTTGCCAGATGGACTGCCTTTGAGCGGTCGCTCAGGAACGAGCTGAGCCAGGCCAGGGCAGAGCCTCCAATGCCTGCCGCCTTGACACGGGAGAGGAGAATGGTATGATCCACTGTGTCAAAGGCGGCCGACAAGTCCAGGAGAACCAATGCCTGAGGGAGATTAACATCTTGCCCTGCTCTGAGTGTGCCAATACCAGAGAGCACCACTTTTTCAGTGGAATGGAGAGGGCAGAACCCTGCTTGGCATGGTGATAAATAACCGCTGTCCTCTATAAAGGAACTAAGGACTTTGGTTACGTGGCGTTCGAGAACTTTGGCCAGGTAGGGGAGGAGGGAAATGGGCCGATAGTTTACTAGTGCTGTAGAGTCTGCGCCTGGTTTTTTCAAGATTGGGATGATGGTGGCTGATTTATGACATGGAGGGACAGTGCCTGATTTAAGGGTCTCATTAAGAAGGTGAGGGGGGGATGGGCAAGTAAGGAGGATATCGTGCAAGATATAGGCTGGACAGATGTCAGAGGGGGATCCTGACTTGACGCATGGGAGCAAGGAGAGGAAGGTATCTTTAGACAGTGGGGCTATGAAGTCGAGGTGACAAGCGTTGAGTTGTGGGTTGGGGTTTAGGAACACTTGGGAGGGAGGAGGTATGTTAGCCTTAATGTCGGCAACTTTGTTGATGAAGAAGTTGTTCAACGAGTCGCACAAGGGCTGGGAAGGTACCGGCTTGGATGAAGTCCTGTCCGAAGAGGCTGATTCGAAAACTGTGGCGAAGATTTCTCTGGGTTGGTTCTCAGCCCGGAGGATATTATTTGAGAAGTAGCAGGTTTTAGCATCAAGGATGGCTTTCTTGTATTCTGCCTGGGTGGCGGAGTACCGTAATTTGGAGGCTGTGCAGTAAGTGCGTCTCCATGCACGTTCTGCGCGGCGGGCAACCAGTTTTTTTTCCTTAAGTTCTGAGGTGAACCATTTGTTGACGTCGTGGGCGCGTCTTACCCTGATGCGTCGTAGGGGTGCCACCTGATCGCAGGCGTTGGACAGCCAATTATTTAGTGTTGCTGCCTGAAGCGCTGAGGCCTGTTCCTCTATGGCTGGACTAGAGGATAGTAAAGAAGAACAAAGCAGTGAGATGCCGACTTTGCCCCAGTTACGAGCCCAGGAGTTTTTGGGCAGGGGCGGTTTTGTGGTCGGACTTGAGTCAAGGGAGAAGGAGATCAAATGATGATCTGACCACAAGCTAAGGGTAACAGTAGGCGCAAGGATAGGGATGTTAAGGGACCAAACTTGGTCTAATATGTGGCCCTGAACATGGGTGGGAGTGTGAATATGGGATATAAAATTCAAATTTTGAAGTGATTCCGAGAAATCTCTGGAAGGGGCATCTTCTGCTGGGTCCGATGGCCAAAAATTGAAGTCCCCCAGTACTAGGACTGCCGAGTTGTTCACGGCTAATGTGGCTAGCAGGTCCTGGAAGGCTGGAAGGAAGAGCGGCATATTTTTGGGGGGCCGATACATCAGGACACATGTGATAGAAATCTGGAAAGAGTTTGAGCGTACAACTAAGTAGTCCACTTCTGGGATAGGGGCGTGGGGTAGAGGTTGAAAGTGTAGATCTGAGTGAATAATCAAAGCTACTCCCCCCCCCTGTTTTACCAGGGGGTCGATCTGCCCGAAGTGCATAGTAGGAGGAGAGAAGAGCCGCAAGCAGGTTGGGCAGGGAGTCCTGGCAAAACCAGGTTTCCGTGAGGAACAGTAAGTTGGGTTTCTGAGTGTCTCGGAGAATGAACAGGTCAAGGTGGTGTTTTACTGCCGACCGAGTGTTTAGTAGGAGGGCAGAGATAGTCGGTAGATCACTTACTTGAGCAGAGGTGGAGCTAGTGCAGATCGGGAGTCGAGTTGTTGAAGGCAGGTTGGGTGGTAAAGAGGGTAGGGGATGGGCACTTAGAATCCCGGCCTCTATGATATGACCCATCGCTGCTTGATTCAATTCCCAAGGGCCTTGGTAGGCGCACAGTGTTTCAGGGGGGTAAGAAACAAAATGGGCGTGAAGCTGTGCCCCTGGCCCCATCCGGTCGCGGACGGGCGCAGACGGGCTTGCCTTAGGCTCGCCTTCGGCGCGCTGGCGGCGTGCTGGCGGCGTGCCCGCTGCGCTCGTCCGCTGCGCGTCCGAGGAATACACATATTTGTAGGCTAGGAGGGGGGGCGTGGCCTCACGTCAGTGGGCGTGGCCTATGGGGTGTTGGCGGCGAAGGAATTCCCCACCCGCGGCAGCGCTTGCGTCCCCTGCGCGGTAGTATTCAATGTGCTGTAGTTAGTGGGAAAGTGGCAAGCAAAGAGAGCAATCAGGTAAGATCAGTGAGATCGAAAAACAAACAATTTTTAAAATACGAGCATTCTCTCCCGGCTTCCGCCTCAGGAGTGTCAATTACCTCTGAGCGTGAGCTTGTATTGTTTTGGCAAAGGCTGAATTATTTTAAGTAGATGGAGATTCCGTGGCTTCAAACAGTAATTTGCTATTTTTTCTTTCAGTTTCCCCTTTAGAACTGCCCTCATCAACAGTGATGTGTACTGATTGTCAATATTTTTGTCCTACTTTCTTTCCTCTTTTAACAAGTATAGACATGGCTAGTAGGGTAGTGGCAATCCTGCTTCTCTATGTAACTGGCTTTATCCAACAAAGAAGCAAGTATCCTGAGACAGGAGTGGCAGTGGTGGAAGTCTATGGCCTTTCTACTGATTGCTTTAGATACTGCAACCTGGTACATTTGTCTGTCTTTAGTTACCTCTATTAAAAGCCTTTGGCACAGCCTCGGCCCGTGCAGGCAAGAGCGGTGGGGCGTGGATTTCGACAGACGATGACGAGGGAAAATTAAATAAATAATTAATTTCCCTTTCTCGTCCTATGTCGAAACCACACCCCACACGGCACAACCTCTCTTACCTGCGCGGGGGTTCATGCGTTCATAAACTACTAAGAGGGCACATGCTCTCTAGGGTTCCGCAAGCAATACTACTCGGGTATCTGCAATCCGCAGCACCAAGCACACTCAATAACTGATTCATTAAAAAAAGGTTTGTATTCCTCACAGTTTAATTTGGCTCCTTTCCCAGCCAGGTGCATCAGGAGCGGTGCCCTGATTGAAGGAGCAGCACGTGTCAGGTTCTCATTTTGATCCAGTGTCTCACATGGTGGGTGGATTCACATAACTCTTACACACCCAGGCTAGGTATTGTATCTCTGTTGTTCACTGAGGCAGCCGTCACTCACACCTCCGCTTGTATTGTGTCATCTTCTGGTCGATCGGTACCTGCTCATCCAAGTTTTTTAAGGAGGTACAGATGGCTCGGTCTTAAGCTCCTATCTGTGTCTTCCACTGCAATACACCTTGTGGTTCTTGGGATGTGTTTCTTGATATCTCTTTCTGACAACTTGTCTCTTTCCTTGCCCACAAGCAGATCCTTAATTGGCTGTTGATATCTGCTTCTTCACAGTCTCTCAGGTTCTCTGCCCCAACTTGCCAATGCTTGGACCTACTGATCCTTGGCTACCTGCCAAGGTCATGGTGTGTGGGGGTCTCGTTCGGGCAGTTTCCGATCTCCAATGCCTTCCTGCTCTCCTGGTGAGATCAGATAGCACTCTTAGAGGTCCACCCAAGAGCTATAGAAGGCCAGGCCAGGCCCTGAGTGAATGTTTAAGGATTCAGTTGGGTCTGGTGACTCAGTGGACCAATTCATCCACTGCAGGGGCCTGTGTTCGACCTCATGGTCACAGGTTCAAATCTCGGCGGGACCACTCAGCCTTTCATTCATCTGAGGTCGATAAAATGAGTACCATTGAGTTGGTAACAATAAGCATCTGTTATTCAGCGCCAAGAGACCAATCGGTGAACGTGCGCTTTACAAATACACATGTTATGTTATGTGAAGTACTATGTGAAGTTTACCCAGGAATACCAGAAGTCCAAGCCATGGCTGCATGATGTATCGCAACCAAAATCTGACACTCACTTTTGAAGGCAAACTACCAGCCTCCCACCCCTTACCAATAAAAGGAGCACTGCTGCAGCAATCTGCCCTCCTATTGCTACAGATGAGGCACTGAGGTGGTGGGAGAAGCCAGAGCCCTGAACAAATATGTGGTATACCTTATGAGTCTTGACAGTGGTTAGGCAAGTTTGTGATTACTATTTAAGGGCGATTAAACATACTCTCGCAAATTTAAATTAACCAACGCACTTTGCACAGCAATTGATACAGCAAAATGTTATTACACATACCATGCGCACAACACAAACAATATATACTTGTTATGTTATGTTAAGTGTATTTGTAAAGCACATTCTCACCCATGGGGGTTTCGTGGCTCTATGCAGGGGTGTGAGGTTAGCCCAGTGGCGGGAGAGGAGTTATTCGAAGAGCCATGCCTTAGAATAATTATAATAATTCTGCTTATATATATCAACTATATTTATTCTTTCATGTTTCTCAAGTTGTAGGAATGCACACCGCTTTTGGTATGCATACATATGTTACACGGGCAGTGCTAGTGCCAGTGTAGTTATCTTTAGGTCTGACTTTCCCTAGGTAAAGCACGTTTTGTTTCTTTAACAACTTTGGTGCCATTAAACGAATCTGCACAAAACTTTCACACAAGGGTTAAAGTGAAGTTATAGTTTTTTTTTTTTTAAATATTTTTTATTGTGGCGAAGATAGTAAAAAGGCACAAAGCATATAGTCATCAACACAGTTGATATGCAGCAGTAGGAACAAGCAGTCCCAACGTTGATACACAGCCATATATGGCCCACATCCCGGAGGCAGGGCGGCGCAGGAGTAACGTACGTATGTTAGTAGGGAAAATTGCATATGTGCTCCAAGAATCATTAAAAACTTAATCAGTGTCTACGCCAATTTTCTCTCTCATGTCGCATTCCAATACTACATAACAGTTTAACAGTAACTAATTACCCCGTGAATGGCATTTCTAGTGCTGATCCGACTAAAGTAGGAGATGCATGCAAGGGCCAACTAGGTTGCGGTCATCAGAATTCAATGTGGCCATATGGGAATCGCAGCTAAATACAGATATATCTATCAAGGAATATCGGCGTGACCACAAGAGACCCCTACCCTGCCTCTAAACTCCCTGCATCAGACTCCCCTCCCTCACAGCCAGACTCCGAGGACGCAGGGGAAAACAACTCAGCGCTGGTGGCGTCCGAGTCATCCTCCTCCAGCCCCTCCAGACACATTGTCCTCCAGGCGAGTAAGTCATCCTGGAGCTTCCCATCTCTACGAGTGCGTTGCATATGTGTCTCCTCTGCTAAGGCCCATTCCTTTGCGTCCCTCAACCAATGGGAAATCTCAGGCGCCCTCTGACCCATCCAAGTAATGGCCACCCGTCTCCTCGCCAGAACCAATAAGAGTTGCAGAAATTTATAAGACAGACCTTTCTTTTTTGGCTTAGGCACTAACGCCAGCAGACAGTGGAGTGGGTCCAGATGCAGCTGAAGGTGTGTTGCTCGGGCAATGTACACCACCACCCACAAATCCTGAACCAAAGGACATTCCCACACTAGGTGAAGGAAGCCCGCCCTTTCCATCCCACATCTGGGGCAAGTATGACGTCTATCTGTCGATATGCAATGGAGGGAGACAGGTGTCATGTAAGTGCGGTGGACAAAATTAAAGTGTATAAGTTTAAAACGCGCATTGCAGGAGACTTTGCGAGTCAACAGTCCAATCCGCTTTCTCTGCGCCGGATCCAACTCGAACCCCAGGTCCGCCTCCCAAGCCACCCAGGCCGGCGCTAACGGGGGGATCGAGTCTCTACGCATGGCAGAGTAAAGGAGGGAGATCAGGCGCCGACCCCTCCCACAGGATAGAATGATGTCTAGGGTATTAGTGAGCGGGGGCGCCTCTGGGAATTGGGGCCATGTTGTCCTGGCCACATCCCGAAGACTGCCGTAGTGCAGGTATTGGCCCTCGCCAAGGTCAAAAGAGTCCACGGCAGCCTCAAAGGACACGAATGAGTCATTTGGGTAAAGATCCGCAAGGGTCTCACAGCCGCCCGATCGCCACTCTCGAAAGGACATATTTTCCTCCAGTTTGAGAATCGGGGCCAGTATCCAAAGTGGGAGCTCCCTATGGAACGGCGCGCGCCGCAGCACCTTCTCAACAAACCGCTGCCAAATGCTAGCCGTGTGTATCACCACATATGGCAGAGTGCCATCGGCGCCTCGACCCTGCATTAAGGCCTCCTGCAGGTCCTTATCATTGGCCGTGCCGGCCAACAGTGCCAATTCCCAATTCTCTTCGTCAGCGAACCACCTGGCGGCCGGGAGAAGCTGCGCTGCATAGTAATACAGGTCAAACCTCGGGGCCTCAAGTCCACCCTCATCCCAACACCTCGTCACAGTGTGTAACGTGACCCTGCTGCGCCCACCTGCCCAAAGTAGGGAGGTGAGGAGTGAGTTCAGCGTACGGAACACTCGGGGTGGTAATGGGCATAGAGTGTTCTGCAACACATAGAGGACCCTAGGAAGCATCACCATCTTGGCAACTGCTAAGCGCCCCATGAGAGACAGAGGAAGCGTGTTCCAAAAGGCAATAGATTTACTGAGGGCCGCGAGAACCTTATCGATATTGTGAGTTAGGAGAGTCTCATCAGAGGTGGCCACTTGAATACCCAAGTATCGGAATGCCAGCCGTTCGCACCGGAGGTTCAAATAGTGGGGATCCGCAACCGGGTCAGGGACAGCAGCAGTGACCGGAAACACCAGAGACTTGTTGACATTCATACGCAGTCCAGAGGCTGCGCCAAAGCGGTCCAAGAGCCGCAATAAGGCGGGGAGGGCCTCCACCGGGGAAGTCAGATAGAAAAGCGCATCATCAGCGTAAAGGGAGATTACATTGGTGGTGTCCCCCACCACTACACCCCAGTCCTGCAATTCCGCGCGGGCAGAAACGGCCAGGAGCTCAATCGCAAGAGCAAACAGGAGGGGGGAGAGAGGACAGCCCTGCCGGGTGCCCCTCCCCAATGACCACTCGTCAGAGCGGGCCGATCCCAGGCGCACCCTGGCTCGGGGCGCTCCGTAGAGCACCCGGATCCAGTCGCGAAAGCCAGGTCCGAACCCCATTTTCAGGAGCACGTGCATTAGATACCCCCAGTGCACTGTATCAAAGGCTTTGGCCAAATCAACTGAGACCAACACGTGAGGGCCCTCCCGTCCCCGCACCTCATGTAATAAGTGGTTTAGGCGACGCAAATTCATCGCCGTGTTACGACCCGGGATGAATCCGCACTGGTCGGAGTGGACGAGCTGAGTCATGTGCGGGGCAAGGCGCGTGGCTAATAGTTTAGTAAGGATCTTTGCATCTGTGTTTATCAATGTGATAGGGCGATAAGCTGCGGGGTCTGTTTTGTCTCCACCTGGCTTCAAAATCATACACACCTCACCCTGATTCATGGAGGGTGGAAGGGTGCCAGCACGCAGAGCCTCATTGTAGACTTGCAAGAGAGGGGAGGCAAGGACATGCCCGAAGGCATGATAAAACTCAGCCGGAAAACCATCTCCGCCAGGGGTCTTGGCCCGGGGGAGGGCGGCTATCGCTGCGGTGATCTCACCCGGTGTCAACTTTACATCGAGTTCCTTCACCACGGCTTCCGGTAGGTTCTGAAGGTGGAGGTCATCAAGATACGAGTGATAGACATCCTCCGTTATTGATGGGTCAGCCTCATATACGGTTCGCAGATGGCCTCGAAGGACCTCAAGGACATCAGTCTCAGAGTGGACCATGACGCCACTAGGGTTCCGTAGGGCCACTATACGTTCAGGCGCGAACTCTCGACGAAGTATCCAGGCTAAAAAGCGGCCAGACTTATCTCCTTCACGATGGAGACGTTGCCTGTATTGGCCCAGTGTAAATTTATCAAGCCGTGTGAGTACGTCGTGTATCGTCACCAGGGCCACACTCTCCGCCTGTCGATCCAACGCGTCCGGATCCGACTGACACTGGGCACGCTGGAGCGCAGTTTCCGCAGCCTGTAAGTCAGACAACAGTTGTTTCTTGACCCCGTACGACAGGCCCATACACGCTCCACGCACCACTGCCTTCAGTGCCTCCCATTTAGTGGAGTAGGATAGGTCATCCCCCACCCAGTTGAGGTCTAGGTAGTCGGACAGTGACGTCGCCACATGATCTCTGGCCGCTTGATCCTGGAGCAGGTCAGTCGGCAATTTCCATGTGCGCGGACGCGTTGCGCGATCAGGCCACTTCGCCACGCATGTAACCGGGGTATGGTCTGACAGGTATCGAGCCTGGTGTGTAACTGTCAATGTAAGAGAAGAGGTAAGGTTAGCCGCAAGAACCCGATCAAGCCTACTGTGTGTGCCATGTGTCGGGGTGAAGCATGTGTAAAGCTTCTGTGCGGGGTGGCAGGTTCACCACACGTCTACCGCCCCGAGATTGTGCATCACTTCCTGTAAGCGCGCCGTCATACGGGGCTTAGTGCCCGCTCTGGGTGGGTGACGGTCCAGCTCATGATGCAGTACACAATTGAAATCCCCGAACCAGAGGAGGGGTGCGTCCAGGCTCGGAGCCAAAAGATCCTGAATCCGAGAGAAGAAGGCCGGGTCATCAGTGTTCGGGGCATACACGTTAAGGAGCAGGAGCTCTTTGTCGTCTAATCTGAGCCTCACTAATATGTACCTGCCTTCCACATCTGCATCTACATATTGAACAGCACAAGGAATCCCTGGGGCCACCCAAATAAGGACCCCCCTAGCATATGTGGAGTAGGAGGAGTGGAAAATCTGGCCTCTCCATTTCCTAGCCAGCCGTTGTGCGCCGTCGTCATCTACGTGGGTCTCCTGTAAACAAGCAATTGAGACCCCATGGCGTTTAAGGAAGGTGAGGACCCTGTGTCTCTTGGTGCACGTGCCCAGGCCACGCACATTCCACGTTAAAAACTTAAATCCCATGGCCAACGATTACGCCCAACTGGGCCACAGTGTAGGTGCAACCTGAACCGCCTCCATGCGGCCCCTACGATATGTATAGCTAGGGGTGCAGCTCTCAGGACAAGCTCCCCACAAATCGGAAACAGTGTGCACATAATGCCAGTGTCATCTTCGTCACAAACCCCATCCCAACCCCCAACAACCCCAAAACATGGAACTTCTGCAAGAACACCCTCATCCCCACCACCCAAAGTGAAGTTATAGTTAGATGTTAGAATGAGACATGAGCTTATATGAGAAAAAACCCTGAAATCCATCATGTATAGTTGAGTCAGTTATTTAGTCAAAAACTATAACTTAAAAGCAAGAACGTGGGTTAAGCTTTTGCACCTGGATGGTCGCGGGGCCTGGCCAAAGGACAGTGCAGGATGGGGGAGGAAGGTATAGCGGTTATAACATTGGCAGAAACACAGACAAAGCAGTTTTAGTTCACTGGATTTATGGTGGCTATGGCTGAATTTAGACAAATTTTCTATTATTTATGCATATGTATTGGCAGAATGTGAATGAATTTCACCTACAGGAAATAGACTAAGATTGACAAGATTTTCAGGGGCGCATGCATCAAGATAAGGAATTGCAATTACTTAATAGCGATTTTTAAGGATTTGCTATTTAGGAGACGCAATTCCTTAAGCATGTAGGAACCGCAAAAAAAATAGCGAATCCTACCTATTCCCTAATAACGAATCGCAAATTGCGATTCGCTATTAGGGAATACTTTCCCATTCATTCCTATGGGCCTAGAGGCCCATAAGAATGAATTGGAAAGCATTTGCAATTTGCGATTACCAAATAGGTAATCACAAATTGCTAATGCAATTTCAATGGTGCTGGGCCCCTCTGATGCACCCCCCACCCCCAAAGGTAAGTGTGCACATGTGGCGCACACACATGCCCTAAGGGCATGTGTGTGCGCCACAGGGCACTTTGAAAAATGCGCTTTAGAGCATTTTACAAAGTTTTTGCAAATTACCATCAACTCGAAGTTAATGGTAATTGGCGTTTCCTGAATGTGAAGTCGTATTTAGGAAAGGCTTGATGCATCTCAAATAGAGAATCACAATTTACGATTCCATAAATGCATTCGCAAATTAGTTAATCTCAATAAATTGCGATTACCTATTTTAGTTTAGTTTAGTTTAAAGGAGCTTATAAAGCGCCTGGTGACGCCTCCCGGCGTGTCCGGCGACTGCATTCCCTTTGATGCATAGGAAATGGCATCTTACCACAAATCGGCCCGTTTGTGACCGGTAAAATGCTTTATGCATGTGGCCCTCAGTCTCTTATATGTAATCTTTGGAGACCTTCTTTAAGACGGGTTTGGGACCTGATGGGTCACTCTTTAATAAAATCGAGCATGACCTCAATTGCTGCCACCATCAACTGTGTTGTCGGTGTTTCCTTGGTTTCAAAGGAACCAAGATGGTTGATCAACATATGAGAAATGTTGAAGATGGGGCAATGTTTGAAACAATAATTACACACCAGATCTATCAAAGGATTGTATTGCCTTTCGTCACACAAGGTGATGCAAGGGCAAAGCCATCCATAAGCCATACAATGCCATAGTGCATGGCCCTGTGTGGCTTGGTAATTCTAGAGTAACGCAACGCAGCGCAAGTCACTGCCTTGCGTTACTCTGCACCTGGAAGGCATTATATGGGTGGAGCGTGGCTGTTCCCATACCTCCACACTTGGGGGTCGATTATGATGGCAGACTGACCTGCGTCCATACACCACCCCGAGGTGGAGGGACCGTCCGCAGGGGCAGCAGCGTTCCCTCCGTTGCAATTAGGATGTGACCGCCACCCTGGCGGTCACATCCAGTATATTTAACATTGCAGAGGGTGCTGCTTTAAGCAGCACCCGCCGCAAAGTTAAAAGTGCATGCTGTGCATTTGCATGCACAAAGCGGCAGGCACCGCGTGGTGCCTGCGGCATTGTGCATGCAAATGCAGGGGGGTACCATAGGTACCCCCCATGCGCACCCCCCACCACCCTCTTCACCCTGGGGGCCCGCAACGGGCCCCCAATGCAAGGACCGTATGCCTTTTCGTGGCAGCATTGCCGCCACGGAAAGGCATAGCCCCCAGCACATTCTAATATGGCTGGTGGTGTCTGATAGACACCACCACCATATTAGAGCTTTTCCGCCGCGGTCGCAAGGCGACCGCGGAGGAAAAGCGTCGGACGGTCTCCCCGTCCGCCACGGTCCCGCCGGCCATTGTAATATGGCGGGGGGGGGGGGGAGCGGACGGACAAGGATGGTGGACGGATAGCCACCGCCTGCATGGAGGTGGCGATCCGTCCGCCATCCTAATTGACCCCTTGCTTTTTTGCGCCTTCTCATATTAACCAAGACTAGTAAACCTGGGAATGCATAAAAATTGTACGCCTTCCTGATAGAAGCATAAGGAAGATAAATATCTATATGTCTCCTTGTTGTTTCCTCTTTCTAAGAGTGCTGCATTCTATAGCACCCTTAGAAAGAGGATACATCCTCAAAGGATTGTATTTGTGCAGGAAGGTGTGCCTTTGAGCACAAAAGCAATCCTGCCTGCAACACAGGTATCCATCTGCCATGGCTGCCTGCATTGGCTCTAGGCAGCACATAGAGCATCAGTGCAGTGAGAGAGCAGGAATGTGCCATATCTTAGTAAATATGGAGCATTCCTGCCCCACCATTAGACGCAGCACAGTGCAGCAACATGTCTTACTACATTGCGTCAAATATTGATACATTTTCCCTGAAAGTGTTACAACGCTCCTTCAGCATGAGCTCTCGGCTAAGTGGATGTTATGTTTTTCATGGTTTGCCCCAGTTGTTTGGCTGCTTGTTCTGAAAGATTTCCAGCTCTCCTGTCAGCTTCTTGCTGGGGGTTTTAATCTACATTGGGCCTTGAATGCCCAGATATCATTTTCCTCCAGTTGGCATCCATTTTAGGCCTCTCTACAGACCGCCTTTGCAGCCTGGTGTGATCTCATGTTACCAATGTTTGAAAAAAGTACACATGAAAAGCAGCATTGAAAGTGGGATTTGATGTGTAATGGTTTTTCATTGCTTTGAGCTATTCCACCAAAATATTGATTCAAAATGTCAGCTGATCATAATATCATGGTCAAACGTTTGTGACTACAGGAATATCAACGAATGAATGAATGAATGAAATGAAATTTATAAACGCGCAACTAAGCCCGAAGGCATCAAGGCGCCTAACCAAAGGAAATCAAAAAAGGCAAATCCAGAGGTAAGGGTAGGCTTTGGCAAATAGCCACGTCTTGAGAGCCTTCCTAAAGGCTTGCTTTGAGGGAAGGGATTTAATCTCAGTCGGCAGAGTAGTCCACAACCTTGGAGCCAAAGTTGAAAAGGCTCTGCCACCCCACTTGGCTCTAAGGAAAGAAATATGAAAGGTAAGTATCTTGTTTTTATGTGTTTTACCATAATATCAACGTTTAAAGTATTGCATTTGATTGATTAAATTGTTTTGAAAGGTTATTATCAAAATTATGTTTTGAATATTATTGTAAAGTATATATTTTTTAGTCTGGTTTATTGGGGGAACTGGGGGTATTGTTTTCGAATGAATATAATAATTAATTTTCATTTATTATTTCTTTCTATAGCTTTTAACAGTTACTTATTTATTCAAACATGCAATGTATTTTTAAATTATGCACAGAATTTGCTTTTTTCAGGTTGTTGATTTTGGGGAATGGATGGATACTGTTTTTAATTGCAAGTTCTTTACTGGTAATTGATTAATGTGTTAATTATGTTACATATTTTAATTGTCAATTATGTGTTTTATTGCTTAATACAGTAGATGTGATATTTTAATTTTGGCTTGAGGGTTTTACTGGGGTATTTGGCAGGCAAGGTTTTATAAGTATATTTAATTGATTCATATTGTATTTTTGAAAAATTATAACCGTTCTATGTACGTTAAATTAAAATATTTTTATAAATTATGTATTCAATATACAAATTGAGCTGTCGGGTTTATTGGAGGATTCACTGGGTAGTTTTTTAATTAAAATATGTATAAATGTAGATTAGCTGAATTACATATTAATTATTTTAAATTGTCGCATACTTATTTTGTTAATTAATATTTTAAATTATAAATGTTTTTGAATCTGTTCATAAAATGTGTGCGCTATATTATTTGAGTTTCTTTAAAGTAAGGAAAATGTAATATGTAATGAAGTAAAAATATATTTAACTTAAAAATAATGTTCTGTTAATAATTATTTTATGTAGTTGAAATTGTATTTATGTGTATAGTTTGTATTGATTTTGGCATATATTGTTTATTTAAAAATGTTTCTTTAATTGTTTTATAAGATTTTAGATTTTTTTTAAATAAGTTAAAATATTTTACATTCCTAAACAATGAAAAGTTATTCGATGATGCTTTAATACTATTTAGTATTTTTTAATGGGTAATATGAAAAATCTCCCAGCAATTTGGGGGCAAGTTGGGCCTCATATGCTTTGTAGAATTCTATAGGAAATCCATTGAGGCCCGGGGTCTTACTGGTTGCTGCTCTGCAGATAGCTTTGCGTACCTTGTGCAAGGTAAGAGCATTGGTCAAGTTGGTCCTATCCAAGAGATCTATCGTAGGGAGACACGGCAGTAAGGAAGTGTTCTTGAGCTTCCCGGCGATTCACGGCGGGGGGTCATACATAGCCTTGTAATGTGTGGTGAACACCTCATGTATACCCAACTGATGCATTACTACCAAACCCTCTGGAGCCCTGATCATCATAATTGGTGTAACACTGGTGGAGCTGCGCAGGAGCCAAGCCAATATTTGGCCTTTCTTATTCCCTTCTGAGTGCATTTTCGCTTGATACACGTAAATACTATGCAATGCAGTTGCTCGATAATTTGTGTATCGAGTTCTAAAGCTTCAGTAAGTGCTCTAATGTTTGTTAACCAGCATGGGACGCAGCCTCTATTCCACCTAGAGACTACTCAACTTGCATCAAATCCTTTTGCAGGGTCACCCTCACCCCCACCACTGTGCATAAACAATGTCCAAAAATCACTGCGTTTGTCGCTTCCCAAACAGTCAATTTGGAGGAGGAAGTTCCCCAATTATCTGTGAAGCACTGGGTCAGTGTCTCTGCGGTATCTTCTCAAAATACTCAGCCCCCGTTGTTAGTAATCTGGTGGCTGGATCGCAAAGTATGCAGTCCAGCTGAACACGCAGATCATGAGGGACAGAATAAAAGGAGTACTCCCTGGAACCTAGATGCAAAAACCTCCAACAATCTTACAAGGGCCAATGTTGGAGCCAGTGGGAGAACTGGGTGGCAGCTGCTACCACCAGAGAGGCCGGTAACGGCAGATGTGAGTGGTCCAGTTGTGGGTTAAGCAAGCAATTAAAATCCCCACCCAATATCCACAGGATATGAGCCCATTTGGTAAGAAGCACTGACAAATGTGTTAAAAAGACTGGCTGCCCCCTCTTAGGACCACATATGCTTCCGACACAGCTCTGCCATCCATGAGTCCCTCCACCAACACATACTGGCCCTCTGGATCTATCTGGGACCCAGTGCATCAGAAGGGAACCCCAGGCCGAATCCAAATCAGTGGTGCAGAAGCATTGACCTCGCCACTGCTTTTTGCAGTTTGATTTCCTCCCCCCAGCTACATGTGTTTCCTGCAGCAGAGCTATCCGCGCACCCCACTGTCTGATGTATAGCTGAACCACATGCTGCTTGCACACTGTGCCCATGCCATTGACATTCCAAGTGATAACGCCTACTTTTATCATCTCGACAATATAACACAATAGTTAGGTCCCAGCGTCAGAGCTGCTCAGGTGTGGTGTACATAAATGTAATACGGAAAGGTACAGGATAACACACTGCATGTTTTAGCAGACTGCATTAACAAAACCCGCAACTCCCCACCCAGAGTAACCCTTAAACACTAGATCACCCACAAAAATAGCAATAGATCCCATAAGATGGATGTTCTTGGTGCACAAGCATGCATACAAACATCACCAAGGAGTTAGGCGTGGGGGTGAGCCTGAAAAATCACATAGTCATAGTCGAGGGCCCAGTTGAGGGGACTAAAAGGGTGTTGATCCACTTCAATAGGAATCGGATAGCCATCCTCCGGAAATGTCTCGGATGATCATACCGTCTACCAGCTCCCAGTGTACTTTCACAAAAGTCAAAAAGTCAAAAAGTTTATTATGTTTTTGGCTCTCAATGAGGGCCACATAAAATAAACACACAATATACAGAATTACATTCAATAAAATCACACAAAAGAGTACAAATAAAGAAACACATCTTATCACTGGTCGAGCAATCACCTGACATCTCCCTATGTATCATTAATAAATATCTAAAAAACCTTTAAAAAAATTAAAAATTCTGAAGCAAAACATTTCATTTGGGGGACAATAAAGTGCATGGAAAAAGGTTTTTACATTTAAAATTCCTAGTTGTAGACAAATTGGTTCTAACCATTTGTAGCGTAATGGGCGTAGTGCAGTACAAATAAACAAGACATGATTACGATCCTGTACAGCATTATGACAGAGATTACACATTGGAGATACACCATACCACTTTGCAAAGAAGAAGTTTAGTGGGAGCAAATCTTGTCTTAAAAGGTACCATAACCTACGGACTCTGTGAGGAATATTCCAGGTAAGGTATTGTTGGGCCTGCTTTGGTATATATGTATTTAGCAGTGATTGCCTTTCTTTTTTCCTCGGTTGGGCAAGCATATCCAATTTATAACAGAGTTCCCAAGATGCACATTTTAGTTTAGACTTTAGCTCAGAGGGAGCAAGTAAAAACAAAGTACTTACATCCAGCTCTAACAAACTTACTGCTTTTCTAAAGTTTTTTACTAACAAAGAGAACTCATTAAAGTCGCCCAAGAGTTCCCTTTTAATGGCTTCTCGTAGGGAACCAGATTTGCCTCTAACCAGACAGGCCACCCATCTTACGAGGGCAATCAACCTCTGGACCCAACAACTTCGGAGTCCGAATTCCAGCCTGCATGAGGATACAGAGCAGGCTGTATTAAGGGAAGAGATTTTTCTTAGTACCTTTCCTTCTGTTTTTTGCAAGAATCCCCAGTGTTTTAGCTCTACTAATTCAATTCCGTACAGTAGAGTTGCAGGTATCTTTGCTCTAAATACATCCAAAAATAGTGTAAAGTGTCTCTTCCCTGTAGCATTGTACAAGGAGCACAACCCCATGCCATGAGCAAATGCTTTACGAGAATTGTGCTCAATGTGGGGGTTCTCACTTAGGTTTGCTGAGATTATTTTACCTAAGAAGGTGTAGGTTTTAACCACCTCTAGTTTCTGTCCACCTATAGTCCAGTTATAATTTTCAGACCTACATTTTTTCTTTCCAAAAATGCACATAATTTTACTTTTTGAAGCATTGATCTTCATGGAATGTGCTTCTGCAAATTGGTTTAATGCATGCAGGCGGTTAGACAAGCCCTTCAGGATTAGATCTAAGACGAGTATATCGTCTGCATACATTAGGACCGATATAGGTGACCCTCCAATTATCGGGGCTAGTCCCCCACAAGCTGCTATGCAAGAAGGTAGGTCTGCCGTATATAAAGAAAACAATATAAGGGCCAGTATACACCCTTGTTTTAACCCATTCGGGGAAGGGATGGATTGAGAAAGACCCCTTTCACCGCCTTGTAGCACCCTACACCACGTGTTCGAGTGAAGAGATTTTACTAATTCAAGTAACTGCATTGGCATGCCCAATGCAGCAAGCTTTCTCCACAGCGTTGGACGATCTACCTTGTCAAACGCTGTGGAGAAGTCTATGAATGCCACATATATACCACCACCTCGAACACGTACATATTCGTCTACAATCACCTGTAATGATGTCAAATTATCAAGAGTACCATGCTCTTTACGAAATCCTGTTTGCTCCAGGGGTAAAATACCATTTAATTCTACCCATTCAGTAATTAACATTAAAAGACCCTTGGCGAACATTTTTCATATAGAATCCAATAGAGCTCTTAAGCGATAATTCGTAGGTTTATCCCGCTCTCCCTTTTTAAATATGGGAATTAATATACTTCCCCTCCAAGAATTGGGGACTGATCTAGATATGAAGCATGCGTGAAACACTGGTAGTAGAATCTTGCTCCAAGAGGTGACATCCTGCTTAATTATTGACATGGGCAATTCATCCGGGCCCATAGCTCCGGAAGAGCGCATACTCTTTATCACGGAAGCTATGGATTTCTCGGTCGGGAGTTCTATGTTATGCTCTCTATTCGGGGCTGGATCCCAGTTATTATCCTCCACTCCATTAGATGCGTATAAGCTAGATATAAATGTTATCCAAACTTCTTCCGCAATAGAGATAGGGATGGGGGAAGTTCTTGCTCCACATCCCTTCCCTATTATAGACCAGAATTCTCTAGATTTGTTAAAGGTCGAGGCTTCTCTTAACCTAATCCAGAGAGAATCTTCTTTTTCTCTTTTTATTTTGTTTTTCAGTCTGGCCCTCCTTCTTTTTAGTAAGGCTAACTTACGCTCATTTTCCCTAGATCTATTAAGGTACTGCTGCCTCACAAGTTTATTTATTTCCTTATTTAAGGGTAATAATATAATTGGAGGGAAATGAGAATTCTTAGGATTTCTAATTTTCTTTGCTGTCATGGTAAGCTTCTGCAAAAGGATTTCAAAGTGGGAAAATTCCGTACCCTGCCATTCATCTAGTTCTAACAAAGTTTGGGCAAGAATACTTTGTACATCCTTCATAGTGCTAAAGTCCCAGAAGCATCTTCCAGACTTACGATTAATAGAAACTCCTTTATTGACTAAAGACCAAGACTCAATATCTGGAGGTTGTAATGAAACGGTTATGTTAACCATATTATGGTCACTCAAGGAGGAATGAGAGATCATTATGTCCCGAATAAAAGGAAACGTATCATAGTCCGTAATTACGTAATCCAAAATGGATTCACCCCTAAATGACCCATGTGTAAAATTAGCGGGGGTGTCAGAAGGCATTCTACCGTTTACTATTAGCCCCTCTAAGGAGCTAAGTTCCTCAAGTAATATCTTTCCTCTTTTGTTAGTTTTTATTTTACTGGGAAAGACTGATTGAGGTATATTATATGCTTCTTCCTTAGATTTGTTTCTAAATATGTCTAAACTTAGGTTGGACACTTTACTATTTAAGTCACCCATAAGTAGGATATATGGAGGCTCATCAAGCTCTAATAATTGTTTTACATAAGAAAACATTCGCTTTAAGACAGTATTAAAAATATCTTCAGGTGGAATATATGCGTTTAAAATTACAAGTGAAGATCGTCTACCTACTGATGCTAGATTATTAATAGTTATTACTTGGAAAAGATTACTAATGTCCGTATAATGGGAAAATTGCCATTGTAATGAATTAGATAAAAAACAGGCGATTCCACCTTTCGCATGACCTCTTTTTGAAGGTATAGCGGCAGCCTCAAGAACAAAGTAATCTTTCCCCCCGTAGTGGATATCTTTACACCATGTTTCCTGTATACATAGCACATCTGCATTCAAAGAAAGAAGAAAATCCAGCTTCTCAGGGGAATTATAGAGACCTGCTGCATTCCAGGAGATTATTTTTAATTGACTGTTAAAGATGTTGAAATAGTCGTGTACTGTTCGATGTTTTATTCAATAAAACTCCTGGTAACCAATTCCACAGCTGGGTGTCTTCTATTTGTGGAGAGTCCATATTCTCAGGAAGCGGGAGTACCTGAGAAACCATACGCTTACTTCTTGAGACACAGATTTTTAGATCTTTATTATGGGGAGGCAGGACTTCCTGCCTAGCACCCGACTTTGTAGTTCCTTCTCTGAAGCAAATACGTTTTCCATTATTAAAAAAAGGTAACACGTCAATCCCTCTACATTGAAATGCTTCCGCTTGTTGAAAGACGAGGTTAGCAATTATTTTTGAGCAAAATGTAACCCTTACTCGTTGCCCATTATCACACGTTATTGCTGAGACCAGGTCAATATCACTTGACTGAATGAGTTTTAAGCTCTCAATGTCCTTAAGGCGGTTAAGCAACCAAGATCTATTCAAATTTAGGTCAAAATCAAATAATGGAAGAAAATCTAGTGACAGAGTATCCACACATGGGGTAGAATCTTTCAACGGCTGAATAATTGAGGACATTGTCGCTTCAGGTGGAAGCCGGAAGATAGGGGCAGATGGATTAAGTACCCTTGTTACTGTAGGCATGATTCTTGTATCTTCATCAACTGGTGCAGGGAGTTCTATCCCATTAACCTCAGAACACAGGACTTTCCCATTGCTAGTGTTGTCAGCAGGGGTACCTTCTACTACAGAGTTGGTGACACGACCCACTGCCTCTTTTCCGGGAGTATCCAATGTTGAACTATCTGAATTTTCTAGAATTTCTATTGCATCAGATGCTTCAGTTGTTAGATGCTTTTGAAAAATAATTTGCCTCTGTCTTTTCTTCTTGTACTTACGAACTGGCTTCCTATTTTTCCCTTTGTTCTTTTTACTTTTTTCTTTTTTTGTTCCCTTAGTCACAAAAATTCCTTCGTGTTCTTTTTTCTCCTGATTAAAAATGGGAAAAAATTCATTTCCAGCAGTTTGGTTACCCTCTACCGGATATTCTTCCTTCAATATTGGTTCTTTTTCAGCAGTTTGATTAATCTCTACCGGACTTACTTCCTTCAGTATTGATTCTTTTTCTTTCCGCCTGTTTAGGGAAGATGGGGTTGGGGGTCTCAGAAGGCTCATGAATATCTACCTTTAACGTCATCCCGACCACTGCATTTTTTCTTAATGAGGTATTGCTGTCCATGGCATTTTGGGTAACAAATTCAGTAGGGGGAACTGTTCCATTCTCAGTATTTTTTGCCAGTAATACTTTCAGAATCTCGGTAACTGAGTCCATAATGCAGTCTGAACTCACTGCGAATTTACCCAGTAGGAGTAATATGGAAGCCAGTAAATCTTCAAGTGCTATCAGAGAATCCGAAATCGGTTTTTCATTTTTTGGGTAACCAGAAGCAGTAAGGGCACGGTTCCCTGATAGATTAAGTTGCGGAGATTTCAAATCACTCTGCATTGAGAGGATGTCGTTAGATGCTATAGAAGGAGTGCTACTATATAGTAGTAATCCTGATGGCATTGCTCCATTTGGTGTTTTAATTGGTTCAGACTGGTTCACAATTCTTCCGCCCATATAACGACCACAAAGTTCGAGATCGATACTGGACGGAATAGATAGTTCCACTATATCATTCTCTGGGTGTTCTGTGTCCGCATTATGCTGAATTACTTTCGAATTTGTTAACATAGGATTAGAATAGTCTCCTTTGGTTGAACATACTGGGAGAATTACTTCATTAGTCTGTGGCCGGGTAGGCAAAAATTATTCCGTAGTTAGTTCATGATTAAAGGCTTTCACTACATCAAGGTGCGATTCCGTCTGTGTTATCAACTCACCGTCAGTTATTAGAGGAACTTCCGTATCTTTATTCACAGGTTTTTCCCACATTTGCAATAACTGCATCTGTCCCTTCAGTTGAACGCTATTTTCATATTTGTTCCTCAAGGGGTTAGATCTGGTTTTTATGCATGACCTCCCCCCTAGAACTCTTCCAGAGCGTAATTTCTTTGCTGTCATAGTGCGGAGAAAGGTTCTAACCTAGCAGCAGACTTGTCTCACCAAAATGTATGAGTGTATTTAATTTTGAATAAACGAAAAGTCAATAAAATACGAATCCACAGGGAGTTGCAGTAAACGCTCGGCCAGTCGACAGATATGTCTCCTCACAGTTTACTCATCTGCAAGCATTATGAAGTCTTACTTAGTAAAAAAGAAAAAGAAAAATACCGGGGCCCAGCCCGGCCTACCTCGGCCACTGAGGGCCCGCCCTTTGCCCGGGCTTAGCCCGGCGCCGCCCTCGCGTGTCCCACGATGCGGGGGAAGTGCCGTTGATTTGAGCGCCTCCGTGCGCGTCACCTGGCGTGTGTGGGCGTGTCTGCCGGGAACTCTGGGGGATGTAGTCCCCCCGCTCGGCGGCCGCGAGTTGTAGGCGGCGGCGGGGCGGACCAGGAGCCCAGGAAAGGTGCGCTCGTTTACCGCGGCAGCGGTTTCAGGCCAGACACGGAGCGCTTCGCCCAGCGCTACAGTAAGTTCCAGGCAAGTTCTCCCACGCTGACAAACGTTCGCTTCTCCTCCACAAAGTGCAGTTTGTTAGCGTGGTGGGTCAATGAAAAAATGCTGGGTGCTGGTTGCGCTGTATATGTCTGCTGCGATTCGCCGGGGGGGGGTCCGTTCGATAGTGCCAGGTAGCACCAGGGAGACACAATCTCGGTCTCCCTTTACTCTGCCGAGCAACCGCCTGTTTTTGGGATGGGGTGGGGCAGAAGTGAGCAGTCTAATTGAAAGCACTCAGAGGCGGCAATTCTCCCGGTATGCGGCAGTTGCAAGGAGTGTGTGGCAGGGTAGGCAGAATTAGACAGAATAGGCAGTGGCAGAGCGGGCGTCGAGGGAAAGATGAGAGAGGCGTAAAGGGCACAACAACCTGCTCCACTGGTCGACTATTCGTCCTCGTCCTTGCCCTGCACGGCTCCTCCTTCTGCCTCCACCTTGACTGTCTGACCGCGCGGTCTTCGTCCCTGGACCGCGTCCGCCGCCCGCGGCCGGGTTCTCTTCCGAACTCTCTGCTCCTTTTTCTGCCTCTCTTTTGTTCTTGCTGATGCGGCTGCCTTGTTTGGTTGCTCGCTCGCTCCAAAATCCGCGCGAGTCACTCGAGTCGCCTCTGCCGCCTGCTCCTTCCACGCTGCTGCTGTCGTCTGCAGACCCCTGCCTCAAACACAGAGGCCCCACTCCTCGCTGCACAGGGGGGAGGGCAGGGTACAGCAGGGTACAGCCGGGTATAGCAGGTTACAGGATTTTCCACGCGGAGAGGCAGAGGGACCGATGATGGCTCACGCTACTGGCTGCTTCTGCAGCTGCTGCTGCTGGAGCCCCCTACCCACCGCCGCACTACACGGCTGGGTGGGGCTGATTTTGGTGGAGCTAGTGGAGGGCTGGCGAGAGCTGGCGAGGCTAGATTAAATATTCCGTGCCCTGGCCCCTGAAAGCTCAGGGCTCCCGGCCGATGCTGGCTCCCCTGCCGGCAGGCGTTTCTCCTGCGCTTGTCTCCGTACAAGCACCAGCATAGGACTGAAAGTGGGCAGCGGGAAGTCGGGCGGGCGGGCAAGCAAGGGAGCAGTGCCTGTAGCTCCTCCGGATCGCGGCCTCAACCCAGCCACAGCAGCTCGGTTCGGCTCGGCACAGATCAGAAAGGCCGGCTTGAGCAACACGCCGCTGCCGCTCAGCTTCCTCGCTACCTCACTCGTGGAAACGTTGGGCTCTGTGGAAAACACGGACTGTACTTTCACAAGATCCTCTGCCGTCTTTGGGTGTCACAGTAGGAAATACCACCGAGTCCATGCTGCTCACAGAGTGGGAAGATTCTAGATCAAAGGCACCTTCTCCCGCAGCAACAATCAACGGTGATCTATGCTTAGCCCAGAGATTTTCCATGACAGTCCAGGCCTGAGCTTGTTCCTCCCTGGTCTGCTTTGGTGTAGGGTACCTGTGAACAAGCAAGCTATCAGTACAATGGGTCCCTTGATTCCAACTGCGTCTTCCATTGGGGTGCAGGCAAGGCTGGTGACGAGGTCTCATAGCGTCACTGCTTCACCCAGCTCTAGGCATCCCCGGGTTGGGTGAAAAAATAGCTTTGGCATTCAACCATTACTTTTAACTTGGTCGGGAAATGCAGCGAGTAGCGGAGTCCAATCTGTCAGAGCTTGCATTTCACCCCTAGGAAGGAGACCCTATGACGCTGCACTGCACTGTGTGGGTGTAATCCAGAAAGAGGAATACTTTTGCATTGTCAAATCGCAGCGGGAGCACTCCCTAACTATTTGAAGGATCATATTCTTATCCTTGAAATTCATCACTCAGGCCATGATACTGTGCGGAGCAGCCCCCTTTGGAGGGCGCAATGCTTGGACTCTGTGAGCACGTTTAATCAAGAAATGAGCAGAGAGCCTGCCAGGAGCCACCTCCGGAGAGAGCCAATTCTCGAAAACCTGCACAGCGTCAGATCCCTCTACACAATCTGGGACACCCACGATGCAGAGGTTGCTTCGGTGGGAGCGCCCCTCTGAATCCTCCATCTAGGCCTCCAATTCCTGCACCTTCGTGGTAAGGGAACTTACCTGCCCCACTAGCTTCTTCATTGTCGGGCGCATGTCTGTGATCTCATGCTCATTATGAGTGACATGTTCCGCCAGTTTACTCTGGCCTTCAAACACTAACCCCTGCTCGATTGCAACTGTTTCCACCCTTGCGCATAGATCTTGGTGAGAGTCCGCTATGGCATCCAGAATGTAGTCCAGCTTAAGGTCGGCAGTGGGCTCCTTCAGGGGTGTCGTAGGAGTTGTGGCACTGCTCAGAACACCCAGGCCAACATTGAGGAGGTCCTGCTGTTGCTGAGGCCCTACACCTCCTCAATGCCCCATATTATGGTGTGTACCCTCCGGTAGGCGTGCTCAGTATCTGTGGACTAAAGGGGATATTAATGTTTTGGGGGATTCATGTGGACTTTTCAGACCCCCAGTCAAACGACCTCGGGCGGCACGAACAGTACCACCAGGGAGGGACTGCCAGGCAGGAACTGGAGCCCGTTTCCAATCACACTCTCCATGATCCCTGCTGGTACTTCAAAGAGCAATCAGCAGGACACTCTAAGGCAGCGTTGCAGGTGAGGATGAGGATTCCAGGCTGTAGGACAAATGAGCTACCGTTGCAGGACCCGCCACTCCCCTGGTCCCTGCACCAAATGGGCATGAGCAGCCCAGGGATTGTCACCTCCACATCGCTCGCTCATCCAGGCCCTCAGCAGGGGACAGGGGGGCAAAAGCTGTCTCCATTTTGTGCAGACAGGGAGGGGCAAATCCTCCCCAACAATGCTGTAGCTGCCTACACTGCAGTAGGAAGAGTCACCACACCAATGACAGGATTGAGAGTGGCAGCGTGGCAGAGGGCCCAGTCCCCAGGAGTGCTCACCAAGCTCCTAGACGGTCCCCTGAAAAGTGTTTCCCCAAAGAAAAAGCGTGAGGCAGAAGTAAGGGATTAGAGTCCCCAGTCCATTCCACTGCCTCCAACATTGAGGCTAGTCCCAAATGGTCAGGTCCTCCCCGTGATCGGGCCAACTGGACACAGCAGTGCACCACAGGGCTGTGCCCCAGTATCCTGCACCCGCATGGCTGACAAGGCCCACGCAATTCAGCAACCGGGGGAAGCCGTCTCCCCTGCTCTACTGCACACAGGGCCCTCCAAGGCAATGCAGTAAGCTGTACCAGGGGAAAAGGGGATAATAGGAAGAGAAGAGAGGAGCCTCCTGGCCCCTGTCCAACTATCAGCCCGTAAACAAGTGGCCCTCCTAGCAGATGGGGCCCCTCGACTCCTAGGGTGCTGCATCAGGCAGCTACAATCCAGTACGCCTGCCAGTTAATAAAGAGGGGGGTGTTTTGGGGGGGGGGAGATAGGAGGCCTGGCAGTAACAGTCAATGGGCAGGCCTCCTGCCCCCACCCCCACTCATCGCAGCGGCTGCTGGGCCCCCTCAAAACTTTTCACAATTATTCTATTAAACTGGCAGTGTTCAAATATGTCTAGACATATTTAAACATTGCAGTTAAGTTCTGTTACCATTTAAAACATGCAATCAAATACATGATTGCCAAATATACTATTCTGGTTAGGCAGGCCTTACTAACATGTAAAAGTATCCACAGTGTGATTATTAGAAATGGGGGTGGGAGTTTTGAAGAATATTTGGAGTCCCTTCCTTTTGACATGTGCTCCCAGCCAGGATATAAATGACAAAAGATTTTAGTGATGGCCCATTACAGAGCGGCTTCAGGCTGCTCATTTTTCCTCTGAAAACAAAGCACTGTTATCAGCATAATGCTTCTTTTGGCTAGAGCCTGGAACCCTTCCTGCCAACACTTGAGGCCCCGCTAGGGGAGCCCGCTCCCAGAAAACCCCTGCTGTAGTGTGGCAGGTGCATGCACACCTCTAGAATTAATATCTTAATAAGTTACTATCGTACAAGCAGGTTTTCCTGGGTTGAACTTCGAGCGGCACACTCACCCTGCTGCAGTCTCGCGAGCTGGGGGAAAAATGGCGCCTCATTATTCATGGAGATGGAAAGGGGCAGCGTGGCATGAATACGCTTCCCTCCATTGCGGTGAAGATTTTTAATTTCCTCCCAGGATGGCGCTTTTCATTGCACAGTCACAACCAGCTACTCTCGGGCAACAGACGGTGACAGGCCTTTTATTTCCCTAATCTTAAATTATGTTTTTAATAAAAGTCAGTACATTGCAAACTGAACTAGGCGAGAAAAGCGAGAAACAGGGGAGTTTTACTTCCCCTGGAGGCAACATAAAGCAACGTGGATGTGTTCATTCAGATACTGCGCGAGCCGCTGCTTCGCTTTCATTCTGCGAATTAGTAGTCCTGGGAATACTGGGGGGGGGAGGAGGGGGTGTGGGGATCCTCAGCAGTATGAAGAGCATATGCGATTTCTATCAGTATCTATATAAAACATGTATTTAAGTTTACGTCTTTTTTATATAGGTTTTTCGAAAAGACATGCATAGATGCTAACATTTTAGAAGAGGTAAGTGGAAGATTTAAAAAAAATAATAATAATTGGGAGAATGTATTTCCCCTATTGACTTCTATGGAGGCAGAGGCAATTTCAGATGGGAAACAGCCAAAATAAAGCCTTTTTTGGATTCAGAAATAAAGAATCTTCCGTCTGAATGGGGGCTATAGGCACGCTTGTATGCACATGCTACATTCATGCATCCCAATTATGCATTTGACAAATCTAGATTTGGTAGTTTATGCCCAAATTGGGACTGACAGTTATGTGAACAGCGATGGATAATCCAGGGCCTGGCTTTAGCATGTGTGAGTTTGGCTCACGCTCAGGGCGCCGACCTCCAGTTGAGTCCTTGCAGTGGTGCGGGAACAATGTTCAGAGTGGTGGTACTGCCATCAATGTTCTATCACTGAATGCATAGGAACTGTGAAAAATCCAAGCGTCACTCTGCAAACAAGTGCAGCTAATAAGCCATGCTATTAAACAGGAGAGTGGTAAGTGGGCTATACAGCCAGGAGTACATTATGGAGCATGCTATCACACATATATTACTAAAGCATTGTGTGGGAGCACACACCATGTACAAGCAACATATTTTCTATTGAAATGGCCACTAAATATGCAGAGACATACAGTTTTCCTGATTTAACTTCATAGAACAGAAACAATAATGTGAGGAAATCAGATTTGAGCATCACCAAGTAAAGGGCATTGATTTATTTTGGTCGTATTATAATGTTTGTTTCCATCATATTTCAGAATTAGAAAAGAATGAGCCTCTAATATAATTTACTAACTACTGACATATTTTGAACAATTTGTACAGTTCATTTACAGGTGTTTAAATGTTGTTGTTGTGTGTTAGAAAAAAATGGACATGCTACAGCCTCTCCTTTCACACTCCCTGTACCACAGCAGGATGTCACATAGTCCGCTTTAGAAAATCCTCTTTCTTTAGTGTCAGAGAAAGAAAAGTAAACACCGACCTCCATGTTAAAAGACTAAGCAGCAGTTTGACAGAAGACATAGCCTGACATTGGGCCTCGGTCTTTGAACGCACAGTAAATGTGACACGATAAAAACAACAATTAAATGCATCTTTATTGCTCATTCCCCCTCTGAACTCCAGCGTGGTCATTTTGTGGGTGTTGCAGCACCCACCACACTCTCTACCTCCACCGCCATGGGCAATGGAGCTCTAAGCAGCAGTCTCCCTATTACTTAGGTCTAAGTTTGGATTCACTTGAGGTGCTCTCTGAACAAAGGCCACCTTTAGGGTACACCACACTTCCGAATTCCTTCCACGCAAAGATTTTGTTCAGGAAAAACCTAGTGAAATCTGCACCACAAAAAGTTGTCTTGTGAAAATTGGTGCACAAACATCAGCTCCTGGGGATAGAACTTTTCCAGGTGCTGAACATTGGAATAGTGCAATATTACTTCACTCTCAAATTCCCGTACCCCCCCCATATCGGTTCCTCAGAGAGCTTTATTACCTCAGCAGTTTTCGCACTATACTTGCATTGTGGACCCAAGGTTCAAATAACACATGCATTAAACTCTTGAAATACATGGGCTTCTGTAATCTCTGTATAAACGGGATTCTCTGATTTCTTTATAATTGGCGACTATTGACTCACTCAGTCACCGGTTATAAAGAAAAGAGCTCAGAACTCGACTATTATAAGTTATTACAATTGTGATTTGATGTCACTGCTGCCAGTAGCCAAGGTGAAAGGCAGGCCAGGTCATGGGGCATAACTGAAGCAGCTGTTTAATGCAGCAAAAAGGGAACGTTGCTTTTATTTCTTCTGCTCTATTTTAATAGCTAAAAATAACAAGCAGAGAGAAGAAGTGTTTTTTTGCACTCCTTAGACAGAGAAAAGCTAGAATCTGTCTACATGTCTCTCCAACACATTCTGAGGTACAGCAGCTTTTTTCTTTAACCCCTTCTGTCCTCGTGACGGAACCACTCCGTCACGAGCCACGGACGCGCTGTGCTGGTGACGGAGTGGTTCCGTCATGGCGCGGCCGCCCCGTCCACGCTGCAGCGATTCTGCGCCAGCGCGGCGGTTTTATTGAGCAGGCGGGCCGTGACGGAACCACTCCGTCACAAGCAAAGCGCGCCCGTGGCTCGTGATGGAGTGGTTCGGTCACGAGCATGGCGGCGTCACGCAGCCTCCCCTCCCCACCAGCGCCGCGGCGGAATTACCGTTACGGCCAAGGGGTTAAAATACTAACTTGTATTCAACTGTTTCTAATATCGATTTTCAATGCATATCTAACAACTTTTTGATGTGTTTAATTTTTTACTGGAGGTTTCATTTATACTTTTCATGTTTATAAAAACGCTTGTGCTTTCATATAAAGAGCTACGCACCAAGGTTTTAATCGGATTGTGGGAAAGGTGGAGGTGTGATCATGAAGTATATGGGATAGAGTACCCCCTTGCATACATGCTAAGGGTATTGCAAGTCACTTCGGAGTTCCATAACCTCTAAATAGTTGTTAAACTTCTCAGAGACCTGCAATATCCTTGTAATATATGGGCTGTATTTTACATCTTAGATTATGACAGTAGCGAAGCCAGTGAGTCATGGGCCCTAGTGCAAGGAAGGGAATGCCGTCAATGGCTGCTGTTTGAATGATGAAATACAGCAATATGCATGGTTCAGGGGACCCCTATGGCCTCTGCTCCCCGAAACCACTGCACTAGCTGTACCGATGAAACCAGGCCCGTGATGAATGGTCTAACAATTCACAACTGCACTGAGTACACATAGGTCTATCTATTTTGTTTATTTTCTGGTGGATGGGTCACCAAGGAGTCACTAATGGACCCCATAACAATGAACCCTATGGCTAGAGGAATGTTCTTCTTCTGGGTTCTGTTTTAATTCCTGAAGAGCTATGCTTTCAGGCACACTTGATAGTGTGCCCAGAGCAGTGCAACTCAAATGTTGTTATAGGACGTGATACTTGCAACTTTGCATTGGCCTAAAATATGTATAATTTAGTTATCTATTTAGCAGCTATAGCATATCCAGCAGAAACTCTAAGAAAGGACAATTTCCAGTTGCGGCTGCCGCAAAACTCAACTGGGGTGTGGGTGCGGGAAGGACGGAACAGAGGATAAGGGAAATAGTTATAATTACATATCTGTTCCAACGCTGCCAGCCGCCTCTGTGCTTCTCTTCTCTCCTGATGGGGTCCCAGCAGTCCCTGGGACACCAGCACAGACTTCCCACCCAATCCCAGCGCTTCTCTCAATAGCATGAGAGCAGCACCCGGATTGGTCTGATCGGCTTGGTTTCCTGTTCAGACAGTGGCTGGGAGTCTGTGCTGTTTTCCAACCCCGGTTGTGCAGCACAGCTGGCTTGGAGAAACCTAGGTGCACACTACTCCTGCCCTGCTGGCTGTGACGACAGCCAAGCCCCACCCCGCCCTGATTTGGCTGGCTCTAGAGTGAGACAGGAAAAATAAAATGATTTAAAAAAACAGTTTATTATCATTTTATTTTTCCAGTTAGCCTCAGCTGGCTCTCAGCAGGGGGGGGGCACTCCTTCGCCGCTGACAATTTCAGTACATGAAGAATATTTTGTTACGGTGTTTAAATGGTGGGAGGTGGTGAAGGCGCACATCAATATGGATGGATAAAGGAGTTTCTACATATATGCATATTTATAACTCACTAATCATAAATCATGGGTCAGGCAGATGTGTCCTTTAAGGTCTGCTGATTTTTGACTTCTAAAAAATGATTAAGTCTAGCTAAAGACAGCTGTTGGCCAGAGCTCCTGTAATCAACATCAAAACATACAGAGAGAGGCCCTTTGGGTCAGACCCCCTCACCATGGTTTCATGCGGGTCAGACCACTTTAGATGTTGCTTGAAGCAGGTTTCATTTATATTTCCCACCAGGGCAGAGGAGTATTTTAGTCTCACGCTTTGCTATGAGCTTTCAAGTGTGCTGGTCTGCTGGCCTAATGCGTGTATCCAATTGGAGGGCATTGATGATGAAGCAAGGAACCGAAGAACCCAGGCACCGCAATGGAGGAACCTTAGCAAATTTGAACTCTAAGCCCTAGAAAACCAACCTGAACCCCAAAACATGCCATAAACCCTAGAAGCCAGCCCAAATCCTAAAACCTAACCCTAAACCCTAAACCCTAGAAATTGGCACTGAACCCTAAACATGCTAGAGATGCAACAACAATACTGATTTGCTGGTTAATGTGATTTTGCACCTCAATGTGGTTTGATCTCTTACACGTTAGCCATGCTCATGCTAATGTTGCAACAAGTGTGATTTTGCATCTCAAAATGCTGCTACCCAAATGTGATAACATACTTTTTACACTTGTGACACTTTACTACTGTGTTTTCTTTCTGCACTGAGTTATGTTGCACCTTAATCTAAAACTTTCACTCCTGCTGACTTCAAACCACAGGTGATATCACCCATAAATGTGTTTGTGCATCTAAATGTCAGCTTTTCAAACTTAAATGTGTTTTTGTACATATAAAATCCTATCACTCTTGTTGATTTTGCACCAGTGCTACTTTTAAACTTAAATGTGATGTTCCATCTAATAATTGTTTTTGAACAGATTCTGTTGTTGCAAACTATCGCGCCTCAATACACTTGCTGTTTTACTAAGTGTGATTATGTGCATAAATGTGATTTTGCACCTAAAAGTGATTTTTTGGCTACATGTGGTTATTTACTGAAAAATGATTTTGCACCTGTGAGACAGTGAATCATTAATTTAGGGGAGGGCGACCTCACCAGCTTTATAAAACGATTTCTTGTTAGGTTACAAAACAGTTCACTGAGTAAACCATGTTCAGTCATTGGTAGCTATGCAAAAGACACAGACTTTCCCCCAAAATGTGTATGATAAGTTCAAGCAGTACTCACAAAATAAAAGTGAATGGAAGAAAACAATAACAATATTTAACCAATTTAGAAAAATCAAGAAAAATGTAATAAACAAAATAAAATAAATTGTTAAAATGGGCTAAGGGAACCAGAGCTAAGATGTTTTAAGGTTTTAAGGCGGGTAACACAAAGAATAAGGAAAGTGTCTATGTTAGTGGTAAACGGGACCTAAATGCAATTTAAGGCCAACATCAATAAAACAGTCAAAAGTTGTATTCTATCCTGGAACTTACAGGTTTATTTAAAGATTCGAGGATGCAGGTCATCGACAAAATAAACTGCGGACGCTCCATCCACCAACATTGTTATCCCCTGCTGTTTGGGGGGTTGTTTCTGAAAAAGAAAAGTAAATGCCAAAAGGACATAAAAACACAAAATGGTAATCTGTTAGGCATTAGCTTTGACATAAGGGTCTCCACAATGCCCGACCAATTTCTCACAGAGATCTCCACCAGGCAAGCAGGGATCTTTAATCATAGTATGTAGTCCTCCGTCTGAGCTCCTGCTAACCTGGTAGCATGGCGGTCCTAAATGATGCCCTTACTCTTTTTCTGGAAGACATACTCAGCCAGAAGTGAAGGCAGGATGTTGTAGCTGGCAAGGATATCACACAAAATTGATGGGTGGACACAGTCAAGGGTTCCCCAAAGGCACATGCTAAACCCAGCTCTTGCTAAAGATTTCGTGTTAGACCTGGCATCCCAGGCGTGGTTCTCTTCTTACCTTTTGCCCTCAACCCTCCTATTTTGTTGACTTCGGTTTTGCGGGCTTTTAGGATTTTGCAGACTTTTCCACTGCTAACTAGTGCTAAAATGTTTGTGCTATACCCTTAAAACATGGTAGAATTGGTTTACGCCCAATTGGCCTATTTAATTTACTAGTAAATCCCTAGTAAAGTGGAACTACATGTGACCAGGGCCGGTAAATTATTGCTACTAGTGGGCCTGCAGCACTGGTTGTACCACCCACTTAAGTAGGCCTTTAAATTTGTCTTAGGACTGCCATTGGTGCCTGTGTGAACAGTTTTAAAACTGCCATTTCTACTTGGCAAAATAAGCTTTTTGCCAAGCACAAACCTTCCTTTTCATACGAATGTCACACCTAGGGTTGGCTCTATACAGCCCAAAGAGCAGGGTGCAGTGTATTTAAAAGGTAGGACATGCATTTTAAAGATTCACAAGTTCTGGTAGTGAAAAACATCTAAATTAGTTTTTCACTACTGCAAGGCCCACCTCTCTCATAGGATAACATTGGAGTTACCATATCACATTTAATAACATGTAATTTCCAAAAGTGAGCAGGTAACTGGATCATGTTTGATGTCTTTGGAATTGTTATGAAAAATCCTAACTTATGGTAAAGTCGAATTTAAATTACAATTTTGGGAATGCTACATTTAGAAAGTGAGTAAACAACGAGGACTGGCCCACTGTGTTGGAGTGATGGAATCTTGTTAGTATCCCATGTCACCTGTAAATGTAGCTGTGTCAGCTGGGCACAAGCAGTCTTTGTTTAAAAACCCCTCACACACCAACCTGGTTGGTGTCCTGCATCATCATCGAGGTCCAACCAGACAGCCGAATGCCGCCTGGTTGTGCTTCAACGCCTGACTACAGCGGAGCGGGTGTCGTGCAATAGTGTGCAGTGGATGAAGGTGAATGTTAAAATGCACCTCTGGGAATCCTTGCCTGGTAATTTATTCGTGGCGGCCCAGGGTGTCAATTAAAAACTATGTGCTGCAACTAATAGTAAAAAAATTATGATTACTTAGTTGACTTGATAACGGTCTACATGTTTCAGTCCCTGTAGAGTCTGGGGGGACTTTCTTCAGGACCAGGTTGAGTGAGTGGCAAAAGGAAAGGCCACGTGTTTTAATCTCCTGCACATGCGCTAGGGTGTGTGGAAAAAAGGTGGTGGAAGACACGCCTGTGGGTTACAGGCACCTTCTGGGGAGCAGAAAAATCATCGCTACTTATGAAGGTCCAGAGAATCGGGGCACAGGGGGGGAGTCACTCCTGTCACTATTTGTGTATGCAGAATGCTCTGCTTTGATCCTATTCAGTAGTCCTCCGTGGCCCGGCTGGTCATTTAGAAAGTGTCCATTTTCCAGCGGACGAACAGAGGTGGATAAAGGAGCAGGGAGGCCGAATACCAGACGAAAGGGTGGTAATTAAATAAAACCCCCCGAGTGGAGTCAAAGAATGAATCTGCAACTTGGTTTTATAATAAAAAAAGAACCATACGGCATCCAGTCACGTGTTACACTTCGGACTGATCCCCTGTATCCAAGGGTACTCCAAATAAAGGTCCCTCATATTGGTGGCTCCTTTTTCCACATTACAAAAGAAAATCCACTATTAAGTGAAGACACTAAGAGATGTTTTGATCGTCCACTACCACTTGTGTATATGATGTCCTGTGATGAACTAAGGACACCTACCTCAAATTGATTATAGAGGAAGACGTCTCTAAAATTAAAAGAGTGCGTTTTTTTAATAAAACCCTGTCCTGATGAAGGTGTCATCATAAAAACCGAAACGCTGCGTCGACAACTTGTTTTTAATAAGCTTACTGCTTTTTTAATTCTGATTTTGTGTATTAATCATGTGTGCACCATTGATCCATTGGTAGGGTGCTGACAAAAACCATAACAAATCTTTTTAATGTTTTGCACTGTGGCACTGTATTTGAAACCTGTACCTGTATATTTTATAATAAATTGTGTATAATTTTTACTTTTATTGTTTGCCTATTATGTACAATCGTTCTGAGTGGATGTAACTGCAAGGATCTCTTGAGCTATGGTGGTATAGTAGGGATATTAGTATTCCCCTTTTCTAGTTAACTGATAGGGACTGCCCTGATTTCCATTTTCCAGCCTTAGCCATTTAGTGTCTGTAGCCTGTCTCTGGGTCACATGGCTGGGTGTAGTTGACAGTTGGGCTTTGTGTATCGCTCACTGACAGCCACACATAAATGGGAGTTTACGTGTGCCTTGATTGGCCATCACTGGCAGGATAGGAGGGTGGACCTGAGCACAGGCCTACCCACACTTGAACAGGCTGTGTCCTACCTTTACACAAAGGGCTACATACCCACTGTAGTTAGTCTGGAGCCATGACAGGGAAAGCAGGATGCCTGGGGAATTCAATTGGAAACTTCTAGAAGCTTCTGCCCCTACTTCAAAGCACAGCTGGATATAAATACTGGACCTCAGACACCAACCGTTATCTGCAGTTCTGGACCAGTGGATACTCTGCTAGGAAGAAGGACTGCTGTGCTGCTTAAAGGAATGCCACACTGCTGGACTGCTGATCTTAAGGGCTGATGCCCAGCTGTGCTGACCTAGTGCCTGCTGCCCTCTTGACTGGGTGAGAGGACTGGACTTGCATTTCTTGACCCAAAACCCCAGACTGACTCCACAGGCTAGTTGGCTGGCCTCCTGATCTTTAGCCTCAGGGACACAACAGACTTCCAACAGCCATGCACCTGTACCTGGACCCTACTATCCCGAATAAGTGGTGCAACCGCAGTCATGGATGCTTGGAAGAGGGCTGAAAGTGCTTTGCCAACCTCTGTTTATCCAGTGGAACCAACACATCTCCTGTGCTACGTGGCGCAACCCCGAGCAGAACCATCACATTGCCACTGCTGTGTGGATCGAACCCGTCACAAATACCCGATTCTCCTCCGCAGCCACTTTGCAACTGCTGCTGGACGGCGTATCATTGGTGTAGTCCCTCTCATCCCTCCTCAATGGCAGCCTCGATGACAACGCCATACGCTGCTTTGCAGACTCGCAACTCCTCAGAACCCACGCATTGCCTCGACTGTGCAACACATCCTCGACGCTGGACTTCGCTTCGCAAGCCCTCGTCGACGGGATTCTTGACGATGATACAGGACTTCGCATTGCAGCTTAGCCACATCTTGGAACCAATGCATCGAGTTGGCTGCGCAACACTTTTTCGACACGGATCCTTGCAACAGTTTGCAAACACCAGGATTTAAGGTACTTTGTTCAGCAGGCCTAACTGGGTCCCTGTAGGCAGCCCTTGCTCCGTCATAGTCAGTCTGAACTTGTGACTTTGTCCCAGTCTGGTGTGACCAGATATCCACAGTTGGCGCTTTTTCTTTTTGGCACTATTTTTACTCACGGACTCATGGACCTTTCTCCTGTCACACCTGCAGCTTCACCTGCGACAGAACCACCAAACCCCAAGGACTGGACCCAACCACCTCCTCTGCATACTCCTCAACACCCGCTCCTCATGCAAACACGCCGTCGAGCTCTGGGATCTGCTCGACACCTCTGCCCCAGACGTGGCCTTCAAGACCGAGACCTGGTGGAATGACTCCTTGGCGCCCGACATCGCCATAGCCATCCCGGACGGCTACAAGATGATCCGCAGGGATCCCGTCAATGGAATCGGAGGAGGAATAGCCATCGTCCACAAGTCCACCCTCAAGGTCACCACCCACACAGACGAAACCCTCAACACCGCCAAATACCCGCACTTCCGGATCCACACCGACCCCAACACCACCCTCAGAGGAACACTCATCTACAGACCACCCGGACCCGAGCCCAATTCAGCGACTCCATCGCCGACCTCGCCAGCACCCACGCACTCGCCTCCAGGGACTACATCCTCCTCGGGGACCTGAATTTCCACCTCGAGAACAACAACGCCAACTCCACCACCCTGATCGACAACTTCGCCAACCTCGGCCTCAGACAACTCATCACCGCACCCACCCACGCCGCTGGCCACGCGCTTGACCCCATCTTCTCCACAGGCACCCACGTCGCCTTCAACCACACCCCAAAACTCCACTGGACCGACCACCACTGCATTCATTTCACCTTCAACAAACCAACCACGCACCACCGCACCCAACAGCTACCTCGCCGCTGCTGTAGCAAAGTCACAGATGACCAGCTGATCACCACCCTCGCCCAAAACCCACCCACCAACCCTACCAACCCAGACATCGCAGCTCGCAACCTCAGACAGTAGATCGACGACTGCGCCAACACTCTCGCTCCACTCAAGAAACCCTCGAACAACCATGCCAGCATGAGAGCCACCTGGTTCACCAACGAGCTGCAGGCCTCCAAACGTGCATGCCGGAAACTGGAGAAGATATGGCTCCACGAACGCACTCTGGACATCCACGCAGCCCACAAGGAAGCCACCCGCTGACATCACCACCTCATCAGATTAGCCAAGAGATCCTCCTTCAAAGACCGCCTGGACAACAACGCACACGACAACAAAGAGCTCTTCAACATTGTAAAGGAACTCTCCAACCCCAGCGCCAACGCCAACGACATACCGCCCTCACAAGAACTGTGCGCCTCACTAGCCATCTTCTTCCACCGCGAGATCGCTGACATCCATGACAGCTTCAACACCATAACCGTCCCGACTATGCAAGACCCTACCTCCCCTATGAACACCACCAGCACCAACCGCCTGACCTCCTGGTCCAACGTCAACGACTACGAGACACACAAGGTCATGAACTCCATCCACTCAGGATCTCGGTCAGACCCGTGCCCACACCACGTATTCAACAAAGCAGACGCTGCCATCGCACCCCAACTACGGAAGGTCATCAACATCTCTTTCGAAACAGGAACATTCCCGGAAAGCGGGAAACACGACGAAATCAACGCCCTCCTCAAGAAGCCCAAGGCGGACCCCAAGGACCTCAAGAACTTCCGACCCATCTCCCTGCTCCCGTTCCCGGCAAAGGTCATCGAGAAAATCGTCAACATGCAACTGGCCTGCCACCTGGAAGACAACAACATCTTAGACCCGTCCCAGTCCGGATTCAGACGCTACCACAGCACTGAGACAGCCCTCATCGCCGCTCCAGACGACATCAGGCGCCAACTAGGCAACGGCGAAACATCAGCCCTTAACCTCCTGGACCTGTCAGCCGCCTTCCACACGGTCTGCCATCGCACTCTAAAGACACGCCTCCTAGAAGCCGGAATCCAAGAGAAGGCCCTTGACTGGACCACGTCCTTCCTCTCCGGCAGAACCCAGAGCGTCCGCCTCCCGCCCTTCCGATCCGAGGCCACCGACATCATCTGCGGCGTCCCCCAGCGCTCATCCCTCAGCCCGACGCTGTTCAACATCTACATGGGCCCCTTGCACAAGTGGCTCGCCGCAACGACCTCAACATCATCTCCTACGCCGAGGATACCCAGCTCATCCTCTCTCTCACCAAGGACCCGCACACTGCCAAAACCAACCTCCACGAGGGAATGAAACCCGTCACTGACTGGATGAGGAACAGCCGTCTGAAGCTGAACTCGGACAAGACGAGGTACTCCTCCTCGGACCCACCCCCTCAGCCTGTGACGACTCCTGGTGCCCGACCACACTGGGAAAAGCACCGACACCCACGACCATGCACGCAACCTGGGATTCATCCTCGACTCTTCCCTCTCCATGTCTAAAAAGGTCGGCGCCATCTCCTCCTCCTGCTACAACACCCTCCTCATTCTCCGCAGGATCTACAAGTGGATCCCGACCGAAACAAGAAGAATAGTGACACAGGCCCTCGTCAGCAGCAGACTGGACTACGGTAATGCACTCTACGCAGGAATCTCAGTCAAACACCTACAACGACTATAACACATCCAAAACGCCTCCGCCCAACTAATCGTCAACGTCCCCCGCCACAGCCACATCACCCCCCACCTGAGAAACCTACACTGGCTCCCCGTCGACAAGAGGATCACCTTCAAGCTCCTCACCCATGCACACAAAGCACTCCACAACGCCGGACCAGCCTACCTTAACAGCAGAATCAGCTTCTACACCCCCACCCACCAGCTCCGCCAGCCTCACCCTCGCCGATGTCCCCCGCATCCAACGAACAACCTCCGGCGGCAGATCCTTCTCCTACCTCACCGCCAAGACCTGGAACACTCTCTCTACCCACCTATGGCAGACCCAGGACCTGCTCGCCTTCAGAAGACTCCTCAAGACCTGGCTCTTCGAGCAGTAGCGGCACCCCCTTCCCTCAGCGCCTTGAGACCCTCACGTGTAAGTAGCGCGCTTTACAAGTACTTTGATTGATTGATTGATTACTAAAATATTTAAAATTCCATCTCTCTGGTTCAACTGATATGATTTTTGTTGTTTTCATCCTGTTGTATTGATTAAAATGACTCTATTTTTCTAAACTGTTATCGGGTCCTTTTGTGGTGTGTTTTCACTGTGTTACCATTTGAAGTATTGCACAGATACTTCACACATTGCCACTGAGTTAAGTCTGACTGCTCAGTGCCAAGCTACCCAAGGGTTGAACACAGGTAAATTCAGGGTTTGCTTGTGACTTCAGCCTGAGAAGAATTGTGGTGGCTGCCTGAGAAGCTTTTCGCCCCCTCAATCAGAAACCCAATTTCATACAGTGGGTCACCCCACCCGCTAAACTTGAAGTTCCTTTCCCCTATTTTGAGGAAGGAAGAACCCTGGGATTTCACTGGTGGATAATACTACCATCTGCAACTTGCCCTACAGGTCATAGTGACGGGCCTTCTACCCAATTTACTTCAGGATGATGCCACTATATTTCCCTGCCTGGAACCACCTCATAAGGCACGGGATTCCTTCACAGGGAAATCGAACAGTTGTACTGTCGCACTGGAGAGAACTCCTGGAGCATCAGAATCAGTGGCTTAGGAGTCCTTAAAGCATATTAGATGCAGTGTCAATAGGTAAACAAAGAAGTAATGGGTGGATTGCTTGAATTAATTGCAGCCCCTGGTAATTACTCTGGGCACCAATTTAATCCCTCATTTTTCACTGCCTGCTACCTCCTACCGGAATCAGTCATATGCAAATCAGTCTAGTTCCTGCTCCAATATGAACAGTCCAAGCTGAACTGGCAATCCTACCAGGCTAGGTCCCCTCTAAGCGGGAACACACAGAATCATAAACTGGTTTCAAACTGTTGGGGGCTTATCAGTGGGGTGCAGCCTGATTCTTAAGACCACAGGGAGCACCGGACCGACATCTTCGCATACCTACCATAATTGATTAGTGCCTAAGCTCACATTAGCTGATTTTCCAAGTATACGTGCCATATCTCTAAGAGTATCAGAATAAAATAATTATTTCCCAATCTGTTTAGAGATGAGCGTATGATTTAAAGCGGTCTGTATTTGTAATGAGCATTTCTTGCCACCCAACTTATTTTATTACACATGTAGGTTTTCTCACTACACATTGAGTTCTGCTGCGTGCCATTCCAATTTGGTTTATGGCATTACCTGGTTCTTTAAAGTCATTATTAATTGGCCACTAATTTATTTGGAAGTAATTGCTTAACTGGTTTGCACATTTAAATTAACTCAGGTATGCAAATGAAAACCATATGTGGGTGCAATTTTCCAGGCCTGTTTCAGTGAATCAGAGCCATGTGTAAGACCATTTCCTTTTGCGACTTGCAATTTGCGAATTTTAGCGACTAGCAATTTGTGAGTCGCAAAAGGAAATGTACTAATGTGTCAGACACATTTTGCGATTTGCAATGGGGTCGCAAATTACCTGCCTCGTCAATATTCATGAGGCATGTCGCAATTTGGGACCCATTGGGAACGGGCAATAATTCAGGGATTTGGGCCTGCTGGGGATGGCAGACGCCCATGTCTGTGTTTGCTTTTTAAATAAAGCATCTTTTAAAAAAAGAAATGTGGCCTTAAAGGAAAACGGATGTGCTTCAAAAACAAAAATTAAGAGTTTCAGTTTCAGTTTTTAAGAGTAGGCCCTGGTCCGTGGGATCACTGCCTGCTCTTAAAAAAAGTTTTCGCTGCCAAACACAAAGGGGAAAAGGGCCCTGTTGACCCCTTCTCATTTGTGAGTGGCTTACCGCCTACTTGACGTAGGAGGTAAACTGCGATTCTTTTGCGGTCACATTCCAATAGCAAAACAGTAGTTGATGCCCTTACGACTCGCTATTAGGAAAGGACACCCTTGGCACAACCCTTCCTCATAGCAACTCACAAACCCTTATGGGTTAATAGGTTACAGACTTGCAAAATAGGGTTGATTCTCTATTGGCGACTGGATGAGAAAAAAAAGATAAAAAAAGATAAAGAAAAAAAGATAAAAAAGGTAAAAAAGATCCTACATCTGGTCGTCAGAAACTGCATACACGTACACAGAGCGTCTGTCTGGAAAACAATCTAATCTGTTAGCATGTTTGATTTTTTGCAGAGTTTAAATTACAGTTTGGGAAGGGGGAGTTTCAGGGGTGTGGGATTGACACTGAAGCACTCATTGAATACTCACAAAGTCTAACCTTTGCTTTGTTGGCATTGACAAGCAGTTTTTATGCGCGCTCCGAAACGGGAACACCTGCGAATGTCTTCTGAGAAAGGCTGGAACGGATGTGCTTGAAGGCAGCAATTAAAAGCCAACGCCCTCGAGTTTTAGGGGTTCTAGAGGAAGAGGTTTCTCTTCGAGGATGCAATATGTCTCTGTTGGAAGAGTTGGATGTGTTGATGCACAATTTTGGCAGACAGATTTCTGTGAATAGTTCAAGATAATGTTGACAATCTCCCCAAAACTAAAAATCTACTCAAATCACACAAAGGACCCTAAAATGAGTATACTTTGGATTTTTATAAAAGTATATTAAGAATTCGCCCTTATTGGGTTAAAAATGTGGAGATTCCTGTGTTCTTCCCACCCAGGGCCAGTCTGCTGTTTACTGTAATGTGCATTACCCTGTCATTTTCAAATTAGTTTGTGATTTGCAGAGCAATACACTGTGCTCGCTGGCCCCACACGTGTGCTCAATTTTGAATCCTGCAACTTAAGAAATACTACACTCATTAACAGAATGCCCCTTCTGGGTACTTGTTGTTATTTTTGTCTTCGCACAGGTTCCTTCTAACTAGAACTTGAAACAAAACTAGCAAATAAAGTAGATGTTATTGCCACATATGGTGAACAAATATCTATTACTTATCCGGCTTGGAGACAGCCCAGATATTAAAAGTGGGGGTTTAGAACACTGTGTTGGATGCTGGATTTGTTTAATTTATAAACTTTTGCAAGCTTTTGCTCCTCCCATGAACTCTTGGTCATTCATCTCAACCATGCAGCGACAAGCATCAAACAAACATATTCTACAGTAATCAAAACTTTTTGTGATTAGTATAAAACAGATTTTGAATATTTTTCTTTTCTTATATTTAATAAATGTTTAAAAAAAAATAATAATAACTGTGCCTCGACCAATGCAATCAGAATATATTTGACCTGCTGCGTTAAAAGCTTTGGGGCAGATCTACAAGGAAGTGCCACAGCGTGGCACTGCAAGCCCTTTGGCTGCGCCACGCTGCAGCACTTCCGATGCACAGGGATGCAACATATTCACAAGAATATGTTGCATCTCTGTGCTCTCCCCTGTGCTGGCGCACAAACTGCATCCATGCGCTGGTGCAGGCACCCTTGCTCCATGGTGCAAGGATGCCTACGTCATGGGGCGATTGTTTTTGTGCAGGAAGGGGCACCTTCCTGCACAAAAACAACCACTACAGGCATTTTCCTCTTTCAATGCTTGCTGTAGAATGCAGCATGCATTGAAAGAGGAAAAAACGAGGAGAAATGAAAACATTTCTCCTCGTTGCGCCTTGCTACGCCACCTCTAGGGTGGCGTAGCATTCAGACGCATCTCCAGATTTATGATTTCTCGTAAATCTTGAGATGTGTCTTGTTCCATGGGTGTTGCGTGAGAACACCCCCAGCAACACCCATGGAACGCCCCTTCAAGGCAAAGTGCTGCATGTGAAGGGGACGTATTTACAAAGAGTGAAAAAGTTACGCAGGGTGGCTTTTCCTCTCCTTGTAAATATGGAGGAGCCCCCTGCGCCACCAGTACGTCATGAAAAGTGACCTACTGGTGGCGCAGGGGGCTTGTAAATCTGCCCCTTTTTTGCAAATAGCATGCAACTTAAACTCTTGTCTCCCTTCCTCAATCAAGTCCAATGATTGACAATAGTGATGATGGTGGTTGGTCCACAGGATGTGTGTGGAGGTGGATAGGGTGTGATGTGCCTGGAAAGCTCCATCCTGCTTTGGCTTCTGGTACATTCCAGGACATACAAAGGTGAGTAAGATTTGTTTAAATTGCTCCATATCTCAACATGTATTTGTGCTATTATGCTAATGTTTTCATGTTGGTTTATTATTTTATTATTTTTCGCTGTGTTATGTGCTAAAACCTGACACCAAAATATGAGTGCACATTATTTATCTGTCAAATTCAGGCAGAAATATATGAGTTATCACCTCGTCTGTCCACTAAACACAGAATAAATATGGATAAATACCAATAAGATGGCCCAAAAATGAATATAGATAAATACAGATGGAAATGTTCAAAAAATAAATACCATAAAAACTGGGAGCCCTATTTATAATCAATTTTTTCTCTCCTAAAATGATATCTTTCTGGCCCATAATTCACATTATTCTTTGGTCATATGTAATAAAATGTAGGTCTTTCTCTGAAATCATCTCTTAAGCCGGTCAGATATCTAGTGATTTGCAGCAGGGATAAAGGTCTCCCAGATACCACGGTGTGGCCGAATAGAACTCATTTTTGGCACTTCTCACAAGGCCACCCAGTAAAGAGACAGTCATATAGGGAACAGAAGTTGCACCGCCAACCACGTCACCATCTCATATGCAGGGCATCCGCACTGTTGAAGTTCATTTCATATTTTGCGCCCTTCCATTGACATGGGAGATGGCACCAAGTGGCTTTGTTTTTGGGGAGCAGTTGTGGCTGCTCCGCTACAATGGCAAAAAAATCCTGCCCCCTGTGGACCATACACGTCTACTGTATATCCTTCTCCCTGATTGTATCACGCAGGGGAAATTAATGCCAGTTTAGCAGGTCTGGAATTAACCTGAGGAGTCTGAGCAAGCAGTATCTAAACACAATAATATGATGTGTCCCTCTCGTCTGCGGTGAAAAGGAAGAAAAGAACAGGTGCATACAGATGATTTCTTATGTGAGGTATGGAATGTCCTCAGCAGAAATATAGTGCATGAGGAAGCTGCGGTGTCCTTGGGATATGTGGCAGTACAGCCTCCTCCCTTAGAGGGCGTTTCTACATTTATATTCAACCATCTCTCACAGGTGTAACCAGTTAGGTGACCCTGGTAATAAAAGTAGCCCAAGGTGCATGGGCCATCACCTCTTTTGCAGACAGCAATCCTGTCTCTTCCAGTGCTCCAATGCAGGTTTAGAGCTGGTGCTTAATTTGAGTAGTTGGTTTCCGGTGCTTGGCACCAGCACTTAATTGTCAACACCTGGGCTTCTGACAATCTGCCACAAGGTGGTGTTGTCTGGCTAATTTAGAGTTCAACACATCAACAGTTAATTACTAATTCAATATACATTACAAATGACTATAATCTGCAGCCCACATCATTGTTATAGCTTTCAGGCCCTTAAATAGTCTGAGTGTTCACACTTATAGGAGTGTGATGGTTAGTAGTTGTGTTGTTACAATCGTTGGCAGAATAGTAGGGGGAATGTGTGGTGCAAGCTGCAGTGGCCCCCTGACGAAAGTCCTGCAACTTATTTTTTACAAAGTATGCACTTCTTAGAGCCCATGACTTAATGTCCAGAAGCCAGGGCTTTTCTGAGCCGTGCAATGATTAAGAGGAAACCACTACAACCTTGCACGTGTCTCCTCGGATGGACGGTTGCCCAGAAGAAATGAGGAAGAATATGGAGACAGATGCTGTTTCTGTTTCCTGGTCATGGACAGTGCATTGGGAACTTATTCAGTTTCAGGGCTTGATATCTTGGAAGATAACACTGCTGTTTACAATGTTTTTAGGTCGAGCCTGTAACAGCACGCATGCGCTGTTCTGGCGAAGACTTCGTGTAGGGGCTTTCGAAAACTAACCTAAGAATCCGACACGCTTGTGCGTGTCCTTTTTGTTTTGGTCCCCAGCTATTGGCCTTTGCATGCGCCTTTTTATCAAAGACAGCACGTAATTGGCCAAAGGCAGGCGCATTGCTCCCCCCATGGCCTATTGGTGTTTGCAATTATCGTGCACAGAGGCGTGCGCGATAATAGGAAACAGATGTCTCGATGTGGCGTGCACTCATACCACTCATTTTTTAAGACAGCTGTGGTAGTTTTGAATGTTCGTGGTGGTTTGCCCGCGCAGACAGCGACTGTAATTCGGCACGCACTGTGACCTGCAGATCGGGTAAAAGTGAGATGTAAATAATTTCGATATTGCATACGTCTGCATTCCACACCTTGCTCTAAATAAGGGCCCGCAAGAAAAGATTTGACATGTCTTAAGTAACGTCATTTACCTGCGTCACCATGTCTGTAAAGTAGTAAATAGTATTCAATTGGCAGTGTGAGGAAGTAGCACAAACCAGTGCGACTGATAGCTAAATTCATTTATAAAATTACCTCGCTGCTATTTAACTGCAGCAATAATGTGTTGTAAAACAGATCGTGTTTTCCTATGTACAGGAGCTTTTTAAACAGCAATAAATTGCTTCTTTGTTTTATAGAGTGTGCAGTTTTTTGCAATCTTGTGTGAAGTGCGGGGATAACTGTGCTTTATGGTCTGTTTTAGTTCGTGCCTATTGAAAGGTGCTGGAATGCAAACTTAAACGAATAGCGGTGTTTGATGTTCGGATTTTCGCCTCCGAGATTTGATTTATCCTAATTCATTTTGATTTGTTATTCTAATCTATGCTGAGTGAAAGGCGCATGCGCAGGAAGCTGCTGGCTCCTGTTAGCCAAAGCAGTTGGAATTAACCTCCCTGGGATGCAGAATCGAACTTGAGGAATGTGTTTAGCTACCAAAACGCTGCAGCGCTACTTTTATTTGTACCCTTCTTCTTTTTAATTTAGTGGGGTGTTAGATACCCGAATTGAAGCAGTAATCTGGAAATGTCTAGTAGATATCAGTTTATGGCGCAAGCATCTTCCATAGGTCATAAAAGTGGTTGGTATCTGAACATGGTTTGAGCTTCTGCATGAGGCCATGTTAAACATAAATATTGGCAAATCCAATGTGTTCCTTTTTGGGGGTTGTAGTCTTTTACCAAAGCCTTTTGGTAATGGGCAAGATGCTGTGCAGAATTGCCAAAAGCATTGGCATAGCCAATAGATCTCGCCCTTGGGAACTTATAAGTGTTTAACCATGCAAAAGTTAATAATGTTGCCCCAAGGATATTATGCTGCATAACTAAATACATATAAGGTCTCAAATGCAAGACCTATTGGCTGTGCCAATGCTTGTTCTTGCAGCTGCAGAGCACTTGGCCGTTTTAAGGGAGTATAGGGCAGCAACACTGTTGTCGGCTTCAAAGGTATGGCAATGCTCCTGTGCATTTGGGCAGGCGTATTGCTTTGATTGGTGGGCTTCTCCTGTCGAATCCGCCTCCATTCTTTCAAAGCCATGCCCATCAGCATCAATGATGCAGTAGAGACCAACCGGAAAGTGACCCAAAAGAGAGCACCGAGCTGCAGAGCGGCTGATTCGGCAGATGCCAGAAATTCTAGTCCGTTTCAGTCTTTTCTATGGGAAAGTATACTTTTCCATCTTCTGTAAATGGGACATTCTCCATGCAGAACCTCTCCCAGAGGGTTACAATTGAGGTTAGGGAGGTTTCAACACGCCTACTCAAATGGCCTAAACCATGAGCATTTACAATAACCAGAGACAACTGGGCTTTCACAGTGGGTAAACCCAGTTCATAACATAAGGCCTTCTTTGTAAATTGATGAGTGTTAGAAGAGGTGTGGGAGAGGTGTGGCGCCGCGGCTAGGGCGACTGACTCCGAATCTGGGGATCACGGTTTGATTCCTGGCACTGGCGGCAGATTAGCCCAGCACCATGTGACTCTGGGCAATAGCTTGCTTAATCTTCCCGACGGCCCCCAGCACCTATAGACCCTTACGGGTGATTGTGCGCTTTACAAATGTGGATTATTATTATTCCCAATTTAGAGACCCTTCCTTCTGGCAGCGATATCTGTGCTGTGAAGGTAGCTGTGGCAGTCGTGGCACTCTGAAGAGTGGGCTCTTTGCTTGAAGCACCAGCAAATATTTTTGCTTTGGGGAATAAACCTCCTGCAGCAGAAGTTTGTATTCTCTGAGCAAAAATAAATGGGCTGAAACGCTGGCAGTTTTTTTTCTTGCACATATTGCCCTTTAAACTTTTTCCTGTCAGTGTCTGCCATGCCTCACTTGATTGACATGGGCAGAGAAAATGAGTGAAGGCCATCCTACCTCAATAGGGCAGGATGCCCATCACTGTGACCTGGTGGCCCTTTAGCAGATGAACCACCAGTTCATACGTTTACACCAGAAGAGCCAATGGAGGCGCTGCCAGAGTAAATCTGACTCTAGAACGAGCAGGGGACCTACAAGCTTTTCAGGGCGGGAGTTCTGCCAATTTACTATGGTGCACCTGTACTGCCTTACTCTAAGCGTGACGCTTTATTACAAAATATTTTAAAGGCATTATCTGGATGACGTGGTTGAGGATAAACCCAATGCCGCATGATTTCACAGTTACAGGAACCAAGCCTCACCTCTGACTGATGGCTGTTGTTCAGGAGCTCTCCCTACACTGATATCTGTAAGATAAATCAATAAATGACCTATCCCGTTTTAGGCCTTAGTATGTCTTGTCGAACTGCATGGTCTGAATAACCACGCAGGATCAATTATACTAGTCATTTTATATATTCAAAATTATTCAAGGGTAACTTGTGCTGGTCAGTTTGAATGATCGTAATCTGGCGTTAGGACCGCTTCAATGGATGACGGTGGGCCGCCCTGCGGCCTGTCGGTGGCGGCCCACTGTCATCAGAATTAGGGTGATGTCTGTGCTCTAAAAATACCCTTTAAAAAATCAAATTGGTATGACAAGGAATGAGGTCATTGCACTACTCATATATCCTCACACTCGCATATCCACTCAAAGTAGTGTACAACAAATATCAAGGCTCAAAAGACCTTGGTGCACTAATTTCGTGGATGGAATATCCAGGGACAAAATATTGAAAGGTAAGTGCATTGCATATAGTGGAAGTATATTTTGTTTAACTCCACACCCAGGCACCTTGATGATATGTATTGTCAAGGCTCATATATATCTTCGATATTGTGTTCACGAGATTTGTTGCCATAGAGATTCCTAACTCGATGTCCTGGGAGCACGCCCACACACATACATTCAGCTTCCTCTCCCCACCCCATTCTGCTTTTCCTACCCCCTTACACAATCTGTAGCGCCAGAATGTTACAGTGGGTGCTCATCCCTAATTCCCAAATTCTCCTCTAGAACTCTGGGGCATGTTACCAAGGGCAAGTATCGCCGCTTTTTTGGCGAATTGTGCAGAGAAAGCGGCGATACTGCTAGAGCCCTATTAACAAGGGCATTTTAAAGCCTGGCCCAAGCCCACTTTGCATGTCGGCGACAAACATCGCTAATGACATGCAAAGTGGGCGTTACCACGTCCAACCACATGAAAAATTTGGTTGGAAGTGGGAACACCCTATTACCAAGGCAGGCGTTGGGAGGAAAAGACCTGCGATAAACTTGTTTATCGCAAGTCTTCCAACGCATGCTCTGAACAGGTGTTAGGCATTGATAACATGGGGGTGTGGATCATAAAGCTGAATCCACCCCCCCCCCACACATTATCAAGGCCCACATTAGCGCGTTAAAACAACGTTTGTTTTCATGCGCTAATGGGCCATATCGCCGACTATCGCCGGATTTCAATTCGCCTACCTGATGCGCATTGATAATTGCGCTCTAAAATAGCGATGAAATCCGGCATATGCCGGCGATACGGGAATGTGCGTTGTACGTTTTCCAACGCACTCCTTAGTAATATGCCCCTCTGTTCCAAGACAGCTTGAACTTTGCATTCTGTCAAGGGCTAGTGATCCACGCGTTCTGGTGATACTTACTTCTGAGAGCGGCTGGAGTGGGAGTATGTTATGGACTAACTACACAGAATTATTTAAGGCCTGGCTATTGCAAGTACACCACATGACCTCCTTTCACCAGCAGAGTGGCTCTCACTCATACAGTAGAGTGACAGAGAACCATAAAACTGATCCTGCAGAAAAAGGCAGCAAAACATGCTGCTTACCAAGTGACAGGAGCCCCGCGAGGAATCTGTCATAGCGGACAGGATAGTTTGAGAAATTATGTTGCAGAACAATACTGTGTTTGCAGCACTGCAGGACCATTGGAAGATGTTTGTGTCTTTTTTTTAATGTAACCAAATGGGGTCTCCTTAATTTTGACTATGCTGTAGACGCTATTGCTGTGCAAAAATGGCAGTCAGGGGGGGAGGGGGGTGGGCTTAATTACGAGAGCCCTGCATCACTTTTGCACCACGTAAAGCCGTGCATGCATGATGTAGTTCTCTCATAAGAATTTATGATGCCTGGTGGCTTTGAGTGGCCTCATAAATCATGAGTGAGGTAACACAGCGCAAATCATTGCGTCCCCTCATTCTGCGCCTGAGAAGCGTTCCATGTGTTTTGCAGAGGTTTTCCTACGCGACACCTAAGGAATTTGACACTGCCCCTGATTTAAAAAGTGATGTAAACCTGGGGAGGCGCCAAATCCATACGCCTCCTGAGGTGAGGAGTAATGAGGAGAAATATGTTTATTTCTCCTCATTTTTCCCTCATTCTATGTGTGCTGCAGAATGAGGAAAATGCCTCGTAGGATTGTTTTTGAGCTATAAGGTGCTCCTCCAAGCACAAAAACAATCCTGCATGCAACAGAGGCACCCTTGCACCATGGTGCAAGGGTTCTTACGTTGGTGCTAGGCTGACAAAACAGCCCTGCGCAGGTAGAAGGACAGCAATGTACTGTATTGCTTAAATACTAGGCAATTCTGCCCTTTCACTTTCGCGTATTAGAGATGCAAGGATGCTATGCTGCGCTCAGCTAAGCCAAAATGCCTTAAATGAGGCCCTGGATGTTTTTGGCCAAAGATGACACCAGTAATCTCAGGGCACATATGTCTGTCAGTGATAGTAATCGCCAGAAGCCCTGATATAAGAGTCGAGAAAAGTAAGTAACTCTCTTTACTGGCTTTAAGAAATGCAAAATGGGGCATTGAGTAAAGTTAATGTTCAATTTTTGCTATAGGTACAAAATGTAAACTTTGATAGATTCTTACCCAATACAGTACTGTCTTTTCTAGAAGCAAATGGAGCACCAGGCATAAAAAGTGCACTACCAAGGGAAGCGTAAGTAAGCCACCCGTTAAATATGGAGGTGCACCAAATTAAAGAGGATGCATGTGTGCCAGGATACTTTTGCGCCGCTGGAATGTCACTTTTCTGAAGCTCCAGCGGCGCAATGTGCCGCAGCATACTTACAAGGCAACGTAAAGCCATTTTGCATGGCTTTTCATGGTCTTGTAAATATGTGCCCCTTTCACCCCCAACAGTGTTTGAAATTAGCGTTCCATTGGGTGTTGCTGTGGGTGTTCCCATGCAATGCCTATGGAATCTGAAGGATTCCCACATTTACGAGGAATCGTAAACCTGAGAATTCTTCAGATTCTAATGCCACCCCCCTACAATTCAGAACATGCACCATGGCGCAAGGGTGCCTGCGTTGGCAGATGGCAGCACATTGTGAGAAAGCACAGGGAAAAGGACAGCATTGAGCCATATATCATAGATACAGTGCATTCCTGTCTTTTTCTTATGACGCAGGGCAGTGCAGCATGATTCCTTGTGGTGCTGCCATGAGCCAAAACCTCGTGAATAAGGCCCCAGGTCTGCAGAAGTGTTCAGCAAGTCAGAGATAGAAACTTTAAAAATCACACAGGAAGTAAAATTGAAATTTCCAAACAATTATGTACATTTTGAAACATTTTTGGGTTTTCTGCATAAGGATCCATAGAACCCAGTTTTAATTTCACATAGTTTAGGAGAGACAACATGTGTTTGTGGATTATTGAAACACAATACATTTAACAAGTGGTTTCTGGTCCCTCAGGTCCCCTTGTGCGGAAAAGACACTTTAAGCAATATTGATCTTTAAAGACTTCATCAGCACAGAGTAATGAGTTTCTATAAAAAATAATTGTGTGCCACAAGGCATTTTCCACCTGCAAAGCAGAGTGCAGGGGTTGGCTTCAGGCAACTGTTTAATGTTTTCACTACTCATCAGCTCACTTCACAAAATTGTCTTGATATATTTGTTTCATCTATGTTAGATATTGGGGTACTGATTGAGAAGGGTGAAACCCTATTCGAGAAGAAAACACATTTCTTGTCAGGGCGAGACACAAGGACCGACTCCCAAATTAGCCACTGCTCAACCCTCTGGTAGCTTGGGACAGAGCAGTCAGGCTTAACTTAAAGTCAATTGTAAAGTTTTTGTGCAACATTTCAAACAGTAATAAAGTGAGAAAAACACACAAAAGGACCCCACAGCAGATTCGAAAAATGGAGTAAGTTTTAACAAATAAAATAAAACAAGAGCAACACAACAGAAATCAAATCAGTAAAACCGGATATCTGCAACTTTAAAGGTTTCAGTGAAAATAGCACCAAAATGCACAAGGCACCAACTGATATCTGGTCACGCCGGACCGGGACAATGTCACAAGGGTAGGATGACCACAATGGAACATGGGCCAGCAACAGGGACCCAGTTAGACTTGCTGAAAAAAGTACTTTAAATCCTGGCTTGCAGAGTTTTGCGAGTGTGTGGTTCGAAGATGCGTTGTGCAGCTGAAGTGATGCATCGGTTCTGAAATGCGGTGAGGCTGCGATGCAAGATCATGCATCATGGTTGAGAATCCAATAGAAACAGGCTTGCAATGTGAAGTCTGATGTTGAGGATGTATCACGCAATGAGGCGATGCATTGGTTCTGAAGAGCTGCAAGGCTGGGATACGGAGTCAGTCATCGACGTCGAATATGCTGCTGACGAGGGATGTGAGGGCCTGTGTCGAGGATGTGTCACACAGCAACGGTTTCAATGGTGTGGCGGGCTGCAATGCGATGCAAATCTTTGCAATGGGGAAGATCCATGCTGTGGCAGCGATGCATTGGTTCTGCTCGGGGTTGCGCGGCACAGCAGAGAGGTTGCGTCGCTTCTGCGAGATGTACAAAGGCTAGCAAAACACCTTATGCCTACTTCCAAGGGTCCAGGGTTGGGATGGCACTACTTAGCATAGTATACTCACAGAGGGCGGAGTCCAATGTGCGAGGGGTGAGTTTGTTGGAGACTTCTGTCAGGAGGCCAGCCAACTAGCCCTTCGAGTCACTCTGGGGTCCTTGGTTCAACACATGCAGATCCAGTCCTTCTCACTCAGCAAGAGGGTAGCAGGCTGCAGGTCAGCACAGCAGGGCTTCAGTCCTTCAGAGCAGCTGTGCAGCAGAGTGACAAACCTTTCAGCAGTACAGCAGTCCTTCTTCCTGGCAGAATATCAAAAGATCCAGAACTGAAGAGGTGGTGTCTGATGTTCAATATTTATACCCAGTTCTGCCTTTTAAGTGCATAGGTGCCCTGCTGTCCTTGCACTGGCTCCATACTGACTACAGGGGATATGCAGTCCTTTGTGTGGAGGCAGAACACACCCTAATCTAGGATAAGTGAAGCTGTGCCCAGCGTCTCCCTCCCATCCTACCAGTTATGGCCAATCCAGGCACTTCTAAGCTCTCTACTGTGTGTGGCTGTCTAGGAGGAATACACATAACCCTGTCAACTACACCCAGTCATGTGACCCAGAGACAAGCTACAGGAACCAAATGTATAAGGCTCTGAAACGCAGTGTCCATAAAGGTGCCATTTTCAAAATTGTAATTTATAACCTGACTTCACCATATGTTGGGATTTTTCATCACAATGAAAAAGGCACCAAACATGTATGCGTTATCTGTACCCATTTCAAAGTTGCAGCTTATTAAATGTAAAAGGTAACTCCAATGGGAGGTATAGGCCTTGCAGCAGTGAAAAACAGTTGTAGGATTTTTCACTATCAGGATATTAAAACTGGCGGCCATAGGCAGCCGCACCATCTGTACCTTGAGGACTGTCTTCGCATCTTGAACATCAGAGAGTTCTGGGCCTTGAACTTGAATCAACCTGTCTTCAAGTAATGCATTTAAAATGTGAATGCCTCTGTTCATATCATTCTGAAAGGGCCACTTCTCACTAAGCTCAAGCATGCCTGGACGGTCATCAATTCTTATCAGCCAGCGTCCCCTTCATTCTACCTGTCTTGTACCTACTCTAAACTCCAGAAGGCAAGATTCCTGGCCCTGAGGCTTGTGGAATTGCCTTTTTTAAAACATCTTGCCAGATGGCACTGGCCCTCGGAAGGACCAGCATGCAGGACTTATGGTCTGTGTAAGGAATTCATTGAGTACATCGTCTGCCCCTGCCCAGCACCTTCTAGAGGAGCATTAATCCCTTCTGAAGCAAGAGTGGAATGCACTGGGCGTTTGTTCTTGCCGGCGGGCCATTATTGCCTCCCTTAACCCTGGCAATACAACCCTAAACATTCCGCTGGCCAAGTTTGTTACTTTAGCTGTCAATAAACTTAGTTGCCCAAGGGCTTTGTCGAGTGGCACTGGTCCCTTTCTTTTAGTGAACCCATAGCTGGTACCCATTTGCAAAAGTTGATTCATCGGTTAGAAGACCCTTCGCTGTCCTTGACCTTGAGGGTATTATTGTTTACTCATTATTACATGTTCTTAAGAAACTTCTGCCACCAGATGGTGCAACACCTTACCGCTCTTCCGATTACTCTTAAGTCGACCAAAGGAACTTTATTAGCCCATCCCCACCACCTCATCCCCCTGCACTTAGTTTTCTGTTATGACAGTCAGAGTTAGTGTACTTTGCTACCCGTTGAACAGACCACTGGTCGGATGCCTCATGTTCGTCTGTGAAAAATTGCTGCTTCATCCTTCCCCCGCTTCAGTCGAATGTCTTAGATTTGACTGTGAAAAACTGCTACTATCACCATGCCCCCGACTAGCACTTTGCTGTGAATTTATATTCTCTTTTAATTCACCCTTTTAACTTGATGTTTGTTTAAAATTCTCATAAAGCACTAACATTGCCCTTGCTGCCTTTTATTCTGGTGTTTGACTTGATATGATTGCAAATTTACTTTTAATGTTCTTGCATTAGGTTGGCGGACCTATTTTCTTTGGACATTGACCTTCTCGCCACAATGCCAAACACCTGTGTTTTCACTTGTACTGTTTTTGACTTAACTGTGTTTCTACCAAAATTGTAATGATTTGTAATTAATCACACAATAAAGATTATACAGCTATCAGGATATGTAAAAAGTAAGAGTACATGTCCTACTTTTTAAATACATTGCACCCTGCCCTGTGGGCTGTCCAGGGTTAACCCTCAGGGTGACTTACAGGCATCAAAAAGGTAGGTCTGGACCTGGCAAAAAGTTTATTTTACCAGGTTGAAATGGCAGTTTAAAACTGCACACACAGGCAGCAAGGGCAGATCAGAGACATGTTTAAAGTGCTACTTAAGTGGGTGGCACAATCAGTGCTGCAGGATAACTAGTGGCATTTCATTTACAGGACTGAATATGGCTGTTTACAACGCATGCGAATACATCGCATGCCTTTACAACACAGTTGTTACAACTACCGCTTTGTTACAACTACCGCGTTGTTACCATTCGTACCATTACATCACAAGTCGTTATAATAACTCGCAGTAGGGGCTGCGCTGGGCTTAGGAATAGTATTATTTACTATTGCGACTCCAGTTTGTGCCACAGCAGGGAAGGTGTTTGAATGTATATCCAACACCAGCTCGCTACCTATAGCAAGTCATAACAACTTGCGATGTAAAGGTACCGCGTTGTGGAGACAGCGTTATAAACGCTGTTTTTCATAGGCCCTGGTCACAGGCAGTGCCACTTTACTAGGAACTTACAAGTATGTTAAATATGCCTATTGGGTATAAGTCAATTCTGCTATGTTTTTACGGAGAGTGCACAAGCACTTAAGCACCAGTTAGCAGTCGTAAAATGCACAGAGTCCTAAAGCCTGAAAAAAATAAAGGGCCTGATTGGGATATTGGTGGATTGTGTGTGTCCCGCTGTCACTCTTTTGACAGTTTCACTGCCTGTCTACTTGGCAGTCTGGCCTCTTTATTTATAAGTTAGCAGTCAGTTGACAAAGGACCGCCCAAGTGCCACTGACTCGACTAGAAACCTTCACCAGCGTCGACTGTGTAATAGGCAGAAGCAGCTGTCAGTGGGAGTCTCGCTAAGATTAAAGCCGGACCAAACATGATCTGCCTTTTCGTAAAAGAAACTTGCAGGGATAACTCCTACTTTGAGTTGGAGGAACCGAAGGAAATTAGATAGACACTTACCTTTTTTCCGTTTCCCACTTCTGTTTCTGTCTTGAACCCTATTGGCTTTCTTCCAGAAGCTCTTTGTATGAGTGCGGAAGTGCCAACATGTAGCTGATCACATACTGGGGAGCATTCCTGGGAGCTTGCTTATAGCCCTCCTTCGCTAGGCTGAGAGGATCTCTCACATCATGCCCATATAGAACTTCAAAGGGGCTCAAGCCAACCCCCTTCTATGATACTTTCCTGTAGGCAAACAAAAGGCATGGCAGGAGGATGTCCCACTTCTGCCTCCAGGGCTCTGAAAGTCCCATTATGATGCCTTTAAGGGACTTGTTGAACCTGTCAACACGCCTGTTAGTTTAGGGGTGGTAAGGAGTAGAGAACTTATAAGTTATCCCACACTCCTTTCACATGGACTTCATGTACACCGACATGAAGTTGATAGCTTGGTCAAATATGAGCTCCATGGCAAACCCTACAATGGTAAATATAGCCATCAATGCCCTGCCCTCTGTGGGTGCAGTCACTGATCTCAGAGGTATAGCTTTCGGGTACCCGGTGGCAAGGTCCACTAAGACCAGGATGAATCTGTTGCCAAGGGCTCTTTGGGTCTAGAGGCTCAACAATGTTGATAGCTACCTGCTCTAAGGGAGTACCAATCACAGGGAATAGCTGCAGGTGAACCTGCAGAATGCATCTCAGGCCATCCTCATCTGGGGCCAATAAAAGTGGATGACATGTCTTTCAAAGGTCTTGTTCGTGCCTTAGTTGACCTGCCAGGGCACATTGTGAGTCATCCCCAGTAGGTAGGCTCTGTGGTACAAGGGGACCACCAACACACGGGTTGCACCAGGCTCAGGAACCTTAGGCTTGCTATACAGGAGTCAATTTTGCCAATAAATCAGGTGATCACTAGAGGTGTCAACAGCTGCCTGGGCCTCAGCCTGCTCTTGTAGGTCTTTGAAAGTAGGGCACAGCATCTGCGCTTTGCAGAACTCCCTTCTGGTGGCACCCCCTTACTTCTGCCAGTTGGTGAGCTCAGGTAAGTTCCCCAGGGTGGTAATGTCCTCTCGTATAGGTTCTGTGGTGTCACCCTCAGGCTCAGCTTCCTCTTAGACTGTGGAAGCTTCAGGAGAGGGTTTCTGGCTCCCCTTGCCATTCTTCTTTTTGACAGGCTCCAGGTCCTCTTGACTACCCTTTTGGAGGGCCTTGGACCATGTGGTCATGTTCACCCACTCAGGCAATCCAAACATCGCCAAGTACAACCTGAGTTCCAAAAAGGGGGTGGGGTCGCACACTACTCACACACCGGCGGAAGTTGCCCCTAAGGACTCTGGTCATTGTAGTAGAGTGTTCGCGATGCATCATCTTTCGATCTTGCTATCTTCGCTGTCTTCGCCATCCCTGGACACGTGTTTCGGGTTTTCAACCCTCGTCAGCAGGGATAGGCAGTGTTCTGGGGTCGCCGATGGCTGCCAATATCTGCCAGGTATAGTACCACTCCGGTGCGTAGGTGCGGGATCCCAGGCTCGTCAGCCCGCTGCTCAAGGGAGCTTTAAGTTACAAAAAGGGGGTGGGGTCGCACACTACTCACACACAGGCGGAAGTTGCCCCTAAGGACTCTGGTCATTGTAGTAGAGTGTTCGCGATGCATCATCTTTCGATCTTGCTATCTTCGCTGTCTTCGCCATCCCTGGACACGTGTTTCGGGTTTTCAACCCTCGTCAGCAGGGATAGGCAGTGTTCTGGGGTCGCCGATGGCTGCCAATATCTGCCAGGTATAGTACCACTCCGGTGTGTAGGTGCGGGATCCCAGGCTCGTCAGCCCGCTGCTCAAGGGAGCTTTAAGTTACAAAAAGGGGGTGGGGTCGCACACTACTCACACACCGGCGGAAGTTGCCCCTAAGGACTCTGGTCATTGTAGTAGAGTGTTCGCGATGCATCATCTTTCGATCTTGCTATCTTCGCTGTCTTTGCCATCCCTGGACACGTGTTTCGGGTTTTCAACCCTCGTCAGCAGGGATAGGCAGTGTTCTGGGGTCGCCGATGGCTGCCAATATCTGCCAGGTATAGTACCACTCCGGCGCGTAGGTGCGGGATCCCAGGCTCGTCAGCCCGCTGCTCAAGGGAGCTTTAAGTTACAAAAAGGGGGTGGGGTCGCACACTACTCACACACCGGCGGAAGTTGCCCCTAAGGACTCTGGTCATTGTAGTAGAGTGTTCGCGATGCATCATCTTTCGATCTTGCTATCTTCGCTGTCTTCGCCATCCCTGGACACGTGTTTCGGGTTTTCAACCCTCGTCAGCAGGGATAGGCAGTGTTCTGGGGTCGCCGATGGCTGCCAATATCTGCCAGGTATAGTACCACTCCGGCGCGTAGGTGCGGGATGGCGAAGACAGCGAAGATAGCAAGATCGAAAGATGATGCATCGCGAACACTCTACTACAAAGACCAGAGTCCTTAGGGGCAACTTCCGCCGGTGTGTGAGTAGTGTGCGACCCCACCCCCTTTTTGTAACTTAAAGCTCCCTTGAGCAGCGGGCTGACGAGCCTGGGATCCCGCACCTACGCGCCGGAGTGGTACTATACCTGGCAGATATTGGCAGCCATCGGCGACCCCAGAACACTGCCTATCCCTGCTGACGAGGGTTGAAAACCAGAAACACGTGTCCAGGGATGGCGAAGACAGCGAAGATAGCAAGATCGAAAGATGATGCATCGCGAACACTCTACTACAAAGACCAGAGTCCTTAGGGGCAACTTCCGCCGGTGTGTGAGTAGTGTGCGACCCCACCCCCTTTTTGTAACTTAAAGCTCCCTTGAGCAGCGGGCTGACGAGCCTGGGATCCCGCACCTACGCGCCGGAGTGGTACTATACCTGGCAGATATTGGCAGCCATCGGCGACCCCAGAACACTGCCTATCCCTGCTGACGAGGGTTGAAAACCCGAAACACGTGTCCAGGGATGGCGAAGACAGCGAAGATAGCAAGATCGAAAGATGATGCATCGCGAACACTCTACTACAAAGACCAGAGTCCTTAGGGGCAACTTCCGCCGGTGTGTGAGTAGTGTGCGACCCCACCCCCTTTTTGTAACTTAAAGCTCCCTTGAGCAGCGGGCTGACGAGCCTGGGATCCCGCACCTACGCGCCGGAGTGGTACTATACCTGGCAGATATTGGCAGCCATCGGCGACCCCAGAACACTGCCTATCCCTGCTGACGAGGGTTGAAAACCCGAAACACGTGTCCAGGGATGGCGAAGACAGCGAAGATAGCAAGATCGAAAGATGATGCATCGCGAACACTCTACTACAAAGACCAGAGTCCTTAGGGGCAACTTCCGCCGGTGTGTGAGTAGTGTGCAACCCCACCCCCTTTTTGTAACTTAAAGCTCCCTTGAGCAGCGGGCTGACGAGCCTGGGATCCCGCACCTACGCGCCGGAGTGGTACTATACCTGGCAGATATTGGCAGCCATCGGCGACCCCAGAACACTGCCTATCCCTGCTGACGAGGGTTGAAAACCCGAAACACGTGTCCAGGGATGGCGAAGACAGCGAAGATAGCAAGATCGAAAGATGATGCATCGCGAACACTCTACTACAAAGACCAGAGTCCTTAGGGGCAACTTCCGCCGGTGTGTGAGTAGTGTGCGACCCCACCCCCTTTTTGTAACTTAAAGCTCCCTTGAGCAGCGGGCTGACGAGCCTGGGATCCCGCACCTACGCGCCGGAGTGGTACTATACCTGGCAGATATTGGCAGCCATCGGCGACCCCAGAACACTGCCTATCCCTGCTGACGAGGGTTGAAAACCCGAAACACGTGTCCAGGGATGGCGAAGACAGCGAAGCTAGCAAGACCGAAAGATGATGCATCGCGAACACTCTACTACAAAGACCAGAGTCCTTAGGGGCAACTTCCGCCGGTGTGTGAGTAGTGTGCGACCCCACCCCCTTTTTGTAACTTAAAGCTCCCTTGAGCAGCGGGCTGACGAGCCTGGGATCCCGCACCTACGCGCCGGAGTGGTACTATACCTGGCAGATATTGGCAGCCATCGGCGACCCCAGAACACTGCCTATCCCTGCTGACGAGGGTTGAAAACCCGAAACACGTGTCCAGGGATGGCGAAGACAGCGAAGATAGCAAGATCGAAAGATGATGCATCACGAACACTCTACTACAAAGACCAGAGTCCTTAGGGGCAACTCCCGCCGGTGTGTGAGTAGTGTGCAACCCCACCCCCTTTTTGTAACTTAAAGCTCCCTTGAGCAGCGGGCTGACGAGCCTGGGATCCCGCACCTACGCGCCGGAGTGGTACTATACCTGGCAGATATTGGCAGCCATCGGCGACCCCAGAACACTGCCTATCCCTGCTGACGAGGGTTGAAAACCCGAAACACATGTCCAGGGATGGCGAAGACAGCGAAGATAGCAAGATCGAAAGATGATGCATCGCGAACACTCTACTACAAAGACCAGAGTCCTTAGGGGCAACTTCCGCCGGTGTGTGAGTAGTGTGCGACCCCACCCCCTTTTTGTACAACCTGAGTTCCACCTTCTATCAGATGATGAGCTTGAGGTCATTTCGAAGCAGACAATCCACAGGAATGGATAGACACACAGATATCCTCAAGGAACCTGACCCCTCCCCCCACTCAAAGGGAATCAGAACCACTGGGTAGTGACTCTCATGGTTGGTGCTTCAATAATCTGGTGGAATGCATTAGGGACTACTTTGTCCGACATCTGAACGTTGTCATGCTAGCTCCAGTGACAATTAGACCCCCCATCCTCTGCCCATTGATGGTGACTCACTGCCTGTATTTCCTACTGTTACCAGGTTATATGAGTTATCTGCATTATCTCTCCATCACCCATGGACAGTAGAGTACTTTGATGCTGCCCCCATACTATCTGGAGCAATCTCCTCCCAAATCGCTCAACTAACCAACCCCGGTGCCTGTCTACTAGTGGGGGGCTGTGACTGCTTGGGACACTTGTCACCCCTCTTGTAGCGCCCAACCTGTTAGCAGTCTTTGCACTTAGGAGGTGCCTTTCCTGAGGATTTACTATCAGGGAACCATTCTCTTCTTCTGTTTAGGTGGGAATTGGGAGTCCTCACCCCTAGCCACAGCCATTCCCCCCTACTCGAGAGCAGTCATAGAACAAATGTACAAAGGAAAGTGCAGCAGCAATTGAGGAATTCACTCAAGGAATCTCCCAGCCTTCTCACTGCGCAGTCTAAGCGAGCCCCCACGGTGAACAGACACATTTCATGATATTCGAGAGAGTTCAGGAGATGACATGCAGTAATTAGAGGCTGGCAGCCTACCATAAGGGATAGAAAGATCTGCAACCCTTTGTTTCTGAGCTGAATTGGGAGACCAAAAAATACTCAAATTCAACTTTTGGCTGGAGAGTGTCCATGTATTCTGAGACCTGAGGGGAGCCCCCAAGTGGTTCAGGGTTGGAAACCCAGAGAGCGTTTAATAAGTGAACATGGGCTTATAGGGCAAATTATGTAAATTGTGTAAAGAAAATATCTCTGTTATGTGCCATTATTTTAATTAGTTTTTTCCGGTCCTGGTATAGGCCCTCTAGGCATGATCTACGAATTGGTTGGAATTGGTCCAGTTCTTTTCTGATAGATTAATTCAGAACCAGGATACAAACATCGGTATATTCTAGTATTGTATTTTGTTTTTAGTTACATGTGATGTAACAGGACAAAGAGTCAAAATTCAGGACAAAAATTTAGGACAGAAGGTCAAAATTGGGGGGCGGAGCTAGCCAGCGTCGATGGCGGACGCGTGAGCCTTCGGCTCCTCGCCTTAGCCCCGGAAAAATCCTGCTAATTTATCCTTCGAAGCGTCCAATCTTCCATATTCGGCTCTGCTACCCTCACTTACACCCCAAGGCAACAATGGGTGGCTTCCAGACCCTAGCTGGCGAGTTCCTCCGAGTGGATTGAGGCGAGGATCTTTGGCGAACGGGCGGCGGCGGACTGGGCCAGACGCCGCGGACTATCCTGGAAAGCAGGCCGAGCGACGTCACCTGACGTGCGGCCGCGGAGCACGGTAGAGGCGGTGTGGTGACCGGCCGGGCCGAAATCAACGCTCACTTGACCGGAGCGCCCCCCCCTTCTTGGCTGCCACCCCCCTTCGTGCACATTTGCCCTCGAACGAAGTGGGTCCTTGGTGGCGCGGAAGCTGTGCATTTGAACTACGGAGTGGCGCCTCCGCAGCAACGGAGTGATCGCAGGCGCATATCAGCTCCGGTGTGTCCTGGAGTCCCCACGGCCCTCCTCTACACCTGAGTGGTAGGTCCGGCGCCGAGACTTTTCCACTTATAGCGCCCGGTGCCGAGTGCGGACATTGCTAGAGTGGTTGGAGACTGTTGGACCAAACTAACGGGTGGCATTTTGGGTGCCTCGCGCCGCCAACACAGGCCCAGAGACCTCGGCGACCGGCAGCAGCAGACTCACACACTACCCTTGCCGACTGAAGGCAGTGAGGTGCCCATTGTTTCCGCGATCGCCTGCTGCCAGAGAAGAACATGGGGAAGAACGACGCCACACAGGCAAAACTCTCCTTCGATCGGCGCCGACCGAAGGGAACGGATGCAACGGCCCCGGAGGCATCCCCGAAGGGGGCCACTGCGACTGGCCCGGCGTCCACAGAACTCCGGGACATGTTGGCTGCTATGGAAAAGGGCATACAGGATAGTATCGCGTCTGTTGGCTCTAAAATAGACGCACTGTTGTACCGCATGGACCGCATGGCGGAACGAGTCGACAAGCACGCGGAGCGCCTGGACATGGCGGAACGGCGTCTCACGGAGGCGCAGACCGAATGGGACAAGGACAGAAAACAATTCGGTAGACTCCTTCAGGTAATTCGAGATAAGGCAGAAGATTTGGAGGCGCGCTCGCGCAGGTCCAATATCCGCATCACAGGAGTTGCGGAGACCACTCAGACCGGCAAAATGGAACTCTATGTAGAGAAACTGTTGAAGATTTTGCTCGGGGAGGAGGCCTTTTCCCCCATGTTTATCGTGGAACGGGCACACCGCACGCTGGGCCCACAACCGCAGCCTGGCGCGCCTCTTCGTCCCATCATTGCGAAACTTCTCAATTACCGCGATAGGGACTGCTTTGCGCCTGGCGAGAGACAAGGGTAAGCTGCAACATGAGGGCATGGACATCTCCCTTTACCCAGATTTCACGGCTAAAGTCCAGGAGGAACGGAGACAATTTGCGCCGTACAAAAAACAACTACGTATGCTGGGCCTGGACTACGCGATGCTGTACCCCGCCAAACTCCGCATCAACACAGGGGGGCATTCCTACTTTTTCACGGATCCTAGAGACCTTCAGAAGTCCTTGAAGGAATGGACTCGGGAGCGCAAGGAGGCTCGGAAGAACCAAGAAGACGATGCTGGTTCAGTCTCGCACATGGACGAGCAAGACTAGATGGGTCCTAATGGAGTATTTAGCCCTCCTCAACGTGAAGGGGACACTATTTCTCAAATGGCGGAGCTGAACCACCCCCTTGGGGGGCGGTAAGTCTGGATTGCACTATGACTGTCAGTACTGTTTGATGGTGCAGCATACGAATCGAGTGGATTTGCGCTATGGCGGTTGTTGAAGAGGGGGAGGCTAACGCTGCTTGGGGGTATGCACAGTCCAGTGTACAATGATTGGGGGGTTGGTGGGATTGGGGTGTGCATTGGTGTGATTTACTATGGACACTGAACATATAGCGGGGCCGGGCTGGAGAGCCGAATTGACTTTATGCGATTGAGCAGTTGGAGGTGCGGTTCCTTACAGGCGTGCTCTGCCCCGGTGCCTTTGGCTGAGTGACTCCCTGGGGAGTCGAGTTTCGAAACGACCTACAAATTGCTATTTTTGGGTTGATGGGGGTAGTTTTTGGGGCCTGTCTGACCTGGTTGGGGGTGGTCGGCTGTGGGTGGATGGGGGAGCGGGTGGTGGGGTTGGGGGAGACTACTGACGGAGGTTCTTGTTTCAATGGGTTTGGGGAGTTTGCAATTGCTTTGAGTGGACTGCTCTGTGGAACTGTACCCGAATTGAAATGCCGGTTGGCTACAACGGGGAAATTTGTGCTGCTGCGTTTTGTTCTCGACATCCCTGGTGATACCATGGTTCATATGTCCTTGCTATGTCGAATGCTGCTTTGAATGTTCCCACACATTCCCCACACACTCTGAAAATGATGACATGGAATGTGCGGGGCCTGAACGATTACCGCAAGTTGAGGAAGGTCCTTAGCTACCTACACCGATATGATTTGGTCCTATTGCAGGAAACCCATTTGCCTATCAACAGTAGGATGTTACAGTCTTGTGGACTGGCGGGACATATTGTAGCGGCTGGCTTCACAACACATTCCCGGGGGGTATTAATCTGGGTCAGCCCTTTCTCACAATTAAAAATTGATCCCGGTAAAGGCGGATACGGAGGGTCGATATGTCCTGGCTAGGTGTGTGGGTAAGGGACTTGACCTGTTGATAGTTAACGTTTACGGCCCCAATTATGATAACCCTGAATTCTATGCTGCCCTGTCCGCACACTGTAGGTCTTATGCACAACCTGGGATGTTATGGGGAGGGGATTTTAATTTTGTCTTTGACCCTGAGAGGGATCGCTCCGCGGGCCCTGCTCGGCGCCCGGTGGCCTCCGCCGCATACATGAGAGCTGAGCTGCTCAAACTCGACCTGATAGATGTCTGGAGGGACAAACACCCCTCGAAGGGCAGCTTTACACACTATTCGGCCTACCATAACGTCCACACTAGAATAGATTATCGGATGGCGACTCCTCCGTCCTGAGCAGTATTGTCACTTGCGAGGTTCTCCCGCGCACCATCTCGGACCACTCCCCCATTCTGCTGCATCTTTCCACTGCTAGGAAGGGTATACCGGCCTTCACCTGGAGGTTCCCCCCCTTCGCCCTGTTGGATGATGTCTTTCGGGGCGAACTGGCGGAGGATATGGAAAATGTTTTTGCTACTAATTTGGGCTCTGTTGATAACTTTTTCATGGTCTGGGAGTCGTTCAAGGTTTTTATTAGAGGCATGGCTATGTCAAAACACTCCAGTATGCTGCGCACGATTAGGCGGGAGCTGACCGCATTAGAAGCTAAGCTGGCGGACCTGGAGAGCCGCCAACTACTGGATCCTGGCACTGACAGCGGCTCGGCTCTCACCCCTTTACTGTCAGAGTATCAGTCACTAGCAGACAGGGAGATTCTCTATATGGGTAAATACGCCACGGCCCGGGTCTACGGGGAGGGAGATAGGCCGGGCGCCCTTCTGGCTAGTATGGTTAAGGGCTCTCGGAGACCTCTAGTGATAGATGAGTTGAGATCCCCAGAGGGCGACGTGGTCGCGGATGAGGAACAAATTCTATCGACCTTCAGACGCTACTATGCCGAACTTTACCAGTCCAAAACACAGGGCGCTGAGAGCGAAATGGACGATTACCTGGACCATATCGCCATGCCATTCCTGCGGAATTCGGACAGGGAATTTTTGATGGCCCCCTTTCATGAGGACGAAATTTTGGAGGCCCTTGCCGGCATGAGAGCAGGTAGTGCACCGGGTTCCGACGGGCTCACGGTAGGCTTCTATAAGACCTACAAAGACAACTTGCTCCCACACCTGATCACCCTCTTCGACACGATCTGTGAGGACGGTGAGATGCCCCTCACCATGCGTGAGGCGATGCTGGCCACTATACCAAAGCTGGGGAAACCCCCGGACCTCTGCAGTTCGTACAGGCCTCTTAGTCTGCTAAATGTGGACGCAAAGATTTACGCCGAATTACTTGCCAATCGACTGGCTCTCTTGGTCCCGGAGCTGGTTGCGCCTGAACAGTCAGGATTCGTTCCGTGCAGAAATTTAACATACAACATACGCATGGTGCTGGGCACGATGCAACATGTCCGACAGGAGAACCAGGCGCTAGCGATATTCCTGGACATGGAGAAGGCATTCGACTCGGTCGAATGGCCTTTCATGATCAGAGTGCTACGGAAGCTGGGCTTGGGCGAACCGTTTCTGCAGAGGATTGGGGCGCTGTACCACCACCCGTCAGCCAGATTGAAATTGGGAGACAGGGTGTCGGAACCAATCTATATTGGTAGGGGAACTAGGCAGGGCTGCCCCCTATCGCCTTTACTCTATGCGCTGGTGGCGGAACCCCTAGCTTGTGCCATACGGGAGTACCACAGTCTGGAGGGGATAAGCTTCCCCACCTACAAAATAGGGATATCGACGTACGCTGATGACACCTTGCTATACGTCCAAAACCCGGAGTCGAATCTGACCGCAGTTCTCCGGGAGGTGGTCCGCTTTGGCTCACTCTCAGGTCTCCGGGTGAATTGGGACAAATCCATCACTTTCCCTCTCACTCCAGTGACACATCCCTTCGACATGGAGTACCCTCTGAAGTGGTCCACAGACTCAGTCAGGTACTTGGGCATTCGACTGCACACTGACCCGGAGGCCCTGGTCCGGGATAACTATGGCGTAGCCTTCAATAAATTAGTCGATGATGTGGACACTTGGTGTAAACTCCCGCTATCCCTACTAGGCAGGATCGCCATCATGAAAATGATCGTGCTGCCCCGGTTCCTGTTCCTTTTCATAAATATTCCAGTGGTGCTGTCGAAGTCCTTTTTTAGACAGCTCACACAAGTCTTGATCCGACTGGCCTGGGGCGGCAAACAACCTAGAGTACAGTGGGCGACACTTATTCTCCCCTGTGAGATGGGGGGTCTGGGGGACTTGGAGCGCTACTATCGAGTGGCGCAAGCTGCTCATCTGCACTCCTGGGTCCACGGCGACGCACGCACGCCGCATCTCATCCTAGAAAAACTGTTTGCGGACCCGCTCCCCTTGCCTGCCACGATCTGCCTTCCGGTGGATCGCTCTGTCGGACGGATGGATTCCCTTAAAGCCACCAACCATGCATGGCATGCCCTGGCGCGGTCTCGTGGCTGTACTATACTGTACTCCCCACTGATGCCGATAGACTGGGCGCTCTGGCTGGACCCCTTGGGTGAAAAGGGTGTCATCGAGGCTCTTCGCTCTCTCGGGATTGCGAAAATGGAGGATTTGTTCACAGAGGGTCCACTAAAGACCTGGGATCAGCTCACACCCACATCATCGGGCCCCTCATTGCTTCAGAAATTCCAGTTTCACAGGCTCCGCTCGGCGTTCCGGGAGGTCCTGGGCTCTGCTATGGAGGAACCTGAGGAGGTTCCTGAACTGACCTATATCATTAAATCTAAAACACCTGCTAAATTAATCTCGCAAGTCAACAAGCTGGGAGTGACGCATCAGCGCTTGCAACACTCTAAAGCTAGAGCAGCATGGCAGGACGATCTGCAATCGCCCATCGATGACAATATGTGGCGATACTGCTGCTCCAGCACGCGCAAAATCTCCCTTAATGGCAGGCACAGGTTGGTGCATTTCAAGTTCCTTCAGCGGGTGTATTACACCCCCGAACGATTACATCGATATGGCCTCCGTCCCTCGGCGGAATGTGAGCGTTGCCGAACGCCGGTTGCTGACTTTTTCCACATGGCATGGCTCTGCCCTGGGGTACATGCTTTTTGGGGGGAGGTATTTACTGAACTGGATCAGATATTGGGGAGACACTGCCTCGAACACCAGAACTGGCGCTCCTAGGTTACTCTAAGCCACTCCCCCCTTTTCTGCGTCGTCTGGTCGATATGGCGTTGTGGATAGCCAGGAGAGTGGTGGCGGCCTGTTGGATGCGAGGGCCTCCCCCTGCCAAGACAAGGTGGACGAGGGATCTACAGTATTGCTGTACTCAAACAGAGCTGTACAGCGAATTGCTTCCGCCTAGGAGCAGACCGAAAAACTTCTGGGACCTCTACAAAGAACACTTACAAAAGGGAGAGGAAGTTGGTTCAGAAACCTCGGAGGTGGTAGACCTCCAGGACCAAGTATTGGAGTAGTGGGTTGGACACACATGGGTTTCTCCCCATGGGGCGAGGAGGGTAGGGGGCGATGGGGTGGGTGTGGGTAGACTTGGAGTCCGAGGTCTCACGGGGGCGTGATGGGATTGCTACAGGGGGGACAATCATACGGGGGTTGGGGTCAGGACAGGGCGCACAGCAGACACACCAGGTTTTACTCACGATTGGGAGGGTGTAGAAATTCCACAGACACACTCACGGGAGGGAGGGGGGAGTTGGGATGGGAGTTCGGGTAGTTTTCTTTGACCTTTTCCTCAACATAAGACCTTGCAACCGAGTTTACATCAGGAGATGGCCAGGTGTCGCACTGCACCACACGCTACCTCCAGAGAGGTATCACTATTGGTTATAATGGACTGGCGCCACTACATCACGCCGCCGGGCCCCCGGGATGCCGGCTACTATGGCTGTGTACAGTTTTTATTTTCTCTTTGGCCACAATGTTATTGTGATATGTACTTCCATGCAATGTGAATATGTAAGAGTTTCAGTGACGACAATGGCTTTGCTGTTAATAAAGGTCTTTAAAAAAAAAAAAAAAAGAAGGTCAAAATTGAGGGCAAAAATGTATGTTTTACAGACACATCAGAGGAGGTCGCACAGTAGTATATAAGTACGTAAATAGACAACCAACATAAGTACAAGTCAAAATAAGTTTATTAGGTTGCAACAATTGTGCACTTCATGGTTTTTCAGTATGTGTGCAGTTCTTTTTGTGGTATTTCATATGATCACAATTCATTTATATGGTTACTGCACTGGGTTGTCCAGTCTGATATTTTGTTTACAGTTCATTGTGAGATGTAATGCAGCGTGCATAGAATGTAGCTAATTGGGACCTGCAGTGCTGGACTAGAGTGCAGATCTCCTAGTGGCCTTCTTTATGTGTCAGATCTCTTCAGGCATTCCATGTCTGTTCAGCTGGTGATGGCTGGTTTTGGCGTAACGGTCTGAGCTTCAGAATCAGTGGGACCCAGGCTTGATACTTGTCGCCGGCTTCAATATCCTGTGCTTATGAAAAATCATTGAATCTCCTCATGCCTACAGTGCAGTCCCTTGGGGCCCTCATGGGTGATCTGCAGTGCTTTACAAATCCTGGATGTACTGGCTGGTACAGTACTGAGTGATGGATAAGATCCATACTGGACAAGTCTTGTGTGAGGAAAAGACCATTAAGCAGCAAATGGGAGTTATTAACCAGCCAGCATGAGCAATTGGCTACAGACTTCTGAGTGTTATGGTATTATTGTGGTCCAAAATGATAAGATAGGAGTTGACATTACTATATAATACTGTGGCTAGCCATTTATCAGCCTTCCTTATTTTACCTGAATATGGGAAATAGTTTACTGATTGGGCTGTTTCATTTCTGTGAGGTGTAAAATGCAGATTCTCATTGGTGCACAGAAGTGTGCTACAGATTAAAAAGTATATACGCTGTTGAGGCATTACCCACCACCAGTTAGAAAGTGAGGGGCGAATTTCTGATGTGCCTCATATGTCCAATTTAAACATTCAGACACCTTGGGCCTCATTTATGATGCTGTGCGTCACTTTTACACCGCCGGTGCGTCACTTTTTGTGACGCACCAGTGGCGTAAAAAATGCGTCTTGTTGCGCCATATTTACAAAGGGACGCATCTAGGTAGATACGTCACTTTGTAAACCCCTGCGTCACATTATACCTGCGCCAGGTATAATGTATGCAAGGGGGGCGTATTGACGCAAGGAAGGGCCGTAGAAGTGACGCAGTGAAATCTATGAGATTTTCCTGCGTCGCTTTTAGGACGCCGTTGCGTCAAAATCTTGCGCCTGCCTCACAGCAGGCGTAAGACAGATGCAGGCCCTTTCACATGGGGCTTGCCCCATGTGAAAGGACGCATTGCTGGAGTTTCGTCACTTTTGTGACAGACTCCAGCAATGCGTCACTTTTGCACTTACAGATACGTCAGAAATACTGACGTATCTGTAATTCCTTGCAACATGATGCATCATACATTAAATATGACGCATCAGGAATGTCGCAAGGAGTGTGCACTGAGAAGTGACACATCGCTGCTTTCACGCAGCCATGCGTCATTTCTCATAAATGAGGCCCCTTATTTCCAAATTGTAAAATGTTCCTCCTACTATACAATTATGTCTGAATGGGAAGGTAGAGTGGTTTAAACTTAAGGAAATTAGCACAGACACTGCTAGTTATTTTGATATGAACGATGGTTAAGACATCTGTGTACAAGGCTATGCCTTCAGATCACACTGTGATTAAGAGGGCTTTCATCAATGACACTTGGTGCATATTCATACAACACTGAAGGTTGGAATTCCTCAGATGAGGGAGATAGTTAACTCCTTACACAATAGTAACCATTTGAAAAGTAGTAACACATCCATGAGTATTTTCCCATTCCATTATGTCCCACCTCAAGCAATCCACTATGTATTGCATTACCCAGATCATATTTTTTATTCTTGGCACGCCAACCAGAGTCTACGTATCCTATAAACTTTTAATTCACATGCTCCTTCATGGGACTCCCAAACACGGATGAGCTTAAAGAACTCCCTTCAGTATCAATTTTTTGTATTAACCCTATTATTGTTCTTCAAGCTATCCCGACTCTGTCCTAATACACTTACAATAGAAGGATAGATGTTACTGAAAATACATCAATATAGTTGTTCAGATGCAGGCAGCATTTAGACATTGCTATGTACAAAACAACAAATTCCAATGGGCAGCAGCAAAAACATCAACAGAATACATTAGACAGAACATTAAGCACACATTCCACAAAGTTCAGATGTCCCATATAGTTGAGCGTCAACAAGCTCAAAAGTGTTTGAACCATAATAGTCAACAATCATAGTCTACAAAGAAAATACAAATTTACACTAATCCAGCACAGTTCAAATATTCTATCCATCTGGTTTGTGCTCTTTAGTTTGTATTACACATTGGAGTGTTGAGCAAATATTCACAAATAGCTGGACAGACTTAAAAATGAAAAAACTAGTAAGCATTTACACTCCAAGCAGAATTTGACAGTCAACATAAGAGGCAGATTTCAAAATTCTAAACATGTATCATGAATGAGAGTGCCAGACGCATCACTATGTTGCTGAAAATAGACGTATTTAGAGTTCACAGGCAGTAGCACTACTAGAGAGGGAAATGATGGTGAGAAAGAAGAGAAGGCTATATACTGAGACGGAGAGATAGAAGGTTAGAACAGTGAGAGAAGGGTAAATCAAGCGAGGGACTGCCGGCTGAGTGAGAGAACAGATTGTGAAAAGAGAAAAGACAACAACAGAAGAATGTGCAGCAGAGAAGAGAGAAAAAACAGATACAGAAGATGGTGAGGGTGACAAAGAGAAGGTTGAAAGAGAAAAAAGGTAAAAGGGACATATAAATGTGAGTTAGGGGTAACGGAGAGAAAGCATGTGGGGGGAGAGAGGCAAAGATAAATGGCTAGGTAGAGGAGAGGGAGGAACAGATGGAGAATAGGAAACCAAGAGGTGATGAGGTTAAATATGGGGTCAGTAGACAGATTATGTGAGGGTTCTCTTAGTAACATGCATGTCAGACCCTTCAATCTCAATTCCAGTGCACCATATCGTTGAAAATATGGTTTTACTCTACTCTTTCCCTTTCACGCAACGCAGCACAACAACTTCACTTACTGCACTGTGTTGTGGGAAATGCTGGCGAATATATCCCTCAAAGATTTTGCTTACATTTTGTCTTGGACCTTGTAGGGTGCTCCGCAGTTTTTTGGTTAGGGTCCCGCTACAGAAATGACATATACATACACACAGACAGACAAACAGAAAATCACTGTTTGTTAAGAAAATGCTATTTTTCAAAGAATGGGGGGGAGAAATCCATCCAAGGTTCCTGCCTGAAGCAGTTGTCTGGCATGTCACAGTGTGTCACGAGAAGATTCTGGGATTAGAGCGCATTGATCATGGTATGTAAGCACTTTTACTTCAGCTCTTTGTTTTCCATTTAATGAAAATGTTGAAAATGTGTTTTATAGACACCCTGATTACAATATGAATAAATCACTTCGTTCATCGACTATGTCTTCCCAGCAGCCGTCCGCCAATAAGCTGCTGAAATGCTTTCACCTCAGGCATGTGGCACTACACAGGCTGCATGAATGATCGCTACGCCCTTGACAGGGCTGACTTTATTACTGGTGCCTGTTGATGTGAGAATATTTGTTGTGCCCCACCCTCAAAGACCTCCTCCAAGGTTTCAGGGCCTCATTTATGAGGCCCCTCGTGGCGCTGGGATGTCACTTTTTGTGGCGTTCCGTGGCGCCGGAGCCTGCTCTGTATTTACGAGGCAGCACTGAGCCACTTTTAATGCTGCCTCATAAATATTATTCCCTTTAATTCAGTTTACTGCGTTAAAGGGGTATGCAATGGGTGTTTTGCTGGAGGCGTTCCCAGCAACTTCGATGGATTTTTGTCACTGCCCCAGATTTATGAAAAATCGTAAATCTGAGGCAGTGCCAAAAGCATATGCCTCGGAGGATTGGGGTAAGGAAGGCACAATGAGGAGAAATATCTTTATTTCTCCTCGTTTTTCCTTTTTCTATGTGTGCTGCATACTGCAGAAGTATTTCGTGATCAAGATTTATACTGTTTGTTTCCTTTTCTGGCAAGTATCACAGATTAGTGCTTTGGTATGATTCAATAACAAAAGACATATTTATCTCCCGTCATAACCTTACAACATCTTCTATTATTGGGTGTTCTAGATTCAGTTTATATATTTGAACACAACTGCATGTAATGCTCTTGTCACTTTTTTTGTCGTTATCCTTCACACATTTGTGGGACTAGCTACATGTATCACAAACTTCTCTCCGGGAGCTTTGCACTAAGAAGCCGTAACAATGAACACAATATATGTATTGCAATCATTCACCATCATTTCAACACCTTGGGCAAGCCACACTTCAGTTTGCACTGTTTCTCTTTTCATTTTCCTGCATTCACTGGATTAACAAATCACCACAGCTTTTCTGTTATCATTTTTGTCACTCTGGTCCTGTTTTTAGGGAGCATGTTTTGGTGTTTTTGCATGTAGAAGTTTTTTCAAACACTTGAAGATCAGTGTCTCCTTGCCTCTTCCTCTAAGCTGCATGGCTAATGCATTTTCAAAGAGGATATGTTGATCTAATAATTAATGATCTTTTCATTCATCTAACCAGTACTTTTTTCTCATATTTCAATCTTTACAATGTCTTTCCTTTCTGATTATTTTCTTCTGTTCTGCACTGTTAGATTGAATGATTCCACTATGCTTTGTAAAACCACATCAATAGCGAAGCATTCTTTGGTCCTGATGAAGTAACATGCTGTCGTGAAACACTTGTTGGCATATGATGTCTACTTTGATGCCTACTTGATTTTTGAACAAAGAATAAAAAGCCATTCTATTCAATCTTTCATTATCCGGCTATAGAATGTTATTCTTTGAATTCAAAGACCCCAAAATATAGTCCTTTTTTTTGTTTACATTTCTCGCCGGGATTGGAGAGTTTTGTCCTTTAAAACATTTTTTGAGGTCTGTGTCAAACCTATTGAGGAGCCTCTGTTTCTCGTCTCCCCTCTGTGAGGGAAAGCATAACTGTCAACTACACCCAGTCATGTGACCCAGAGACAAGCTACAGACACCAAATGAATAAGGCAAACAAATGCAGTTTCTAAAAGTGACATTTTCAAAATGGTATTTGAAAATGCAACTTCACCATACGTTAAGATTTTTTCATCACAATGAAAAAGACACCAAACATAAATGAGTCATCTGTTCCCATTTGGAAGTTGCTGATTATTAAATTTAATAAGGTAACTCCAATGTTATGCTTTGAAAGAGGTATACCTTACAGTAGTGAAAATCAAATGTATGGGTTTTTCACTCCCAGACATGTAAAACTTAAGAGTACATGTCCTACTTTTTAAATACATTGAACCCTGCCTTTTGGGCTGTCAGGGCCTATCGTAGGTGTGACCTGCATGCATCAAAAAGGATGGTCTGGGCTTGTCGGTATTTAGAATCTCAAATAAAAAGAGAGGGGTCCAAAAACCCAAAGGGATAGGACACCACACAAGACTTGAAGTCGAAAAACAATTCCCTTTGGGATTATAACATACCGATTTAACAAACCACATACAAGTTTCACTCTTACGCTACTAACACTCCAGTCACAGTGGGTCAGTATATTGAGTTGCCAGAAGAATAATTCTCACAATATCATTTAAAACATTATTTCATTCCTGAAGGAATTTATTAATTTTATTTTGCATAGAAAACTATCACATCAATATAATACCTTAAAAACAGTATGTATAAAAATTATTTTATCTTTGAGTAAAAAATTCATAGAATAACAATACATATATTCCTTAACAATGACAAGAAATCATATACTGCACAAGCAATTTCATAGGAACATATTATACATAGGCCAAAGAGCAACGCGTTTCGGAGGGTTAACACAGGTCCAACCTCCTTCTTCAGGCTTATTTTAAGGATGTTCTAACCATCAAGGTTGATACAGGTCATTGACCTTGTATGTGGGTGTTCTTATGATCTTCACCATGCTAGGTAATATTGCGCCACTGCTATAATAGACATTCAGACAGCTAGAATTACTGCCTCACCAGAATTATTATGTGTTCCTGATTACTTTGATGATTATTCAGTATTCCCTCCAATATGATAAAAAAGGTTTTTCCTTTTCAGTATGATTCCTATGTTTGTTATGTCTTTATTGTGGCAGCTAGAACTATAAATAAAATACGGTGGCGTGACTGGGATTAAATAATCTCCTACTCCACACGCATCAATCAGGGATTGATGCATTTGTTAAATCGATATGCTATAATCCCAAAGGGAATTGTTTTTACTCTTCAAGTCTTGTCGGTGTTTACACAGAACATTGGAGCCAAAACAATTGTGGGACAAACAAAGTTTGTCAAGAATATCCAAGACTAAAATATTGGGTAGGTAAATTTCTATAAGTAAGTAAAGTTTACTATATACAACTTCACATATAGGTACCTCTCCCCTGCCCCCACTCACCACCCCGATCAGTGCCGGCTGCTACTGCCTTTACAAAGCGATCTCATGCATATTCAATAGCATCACACGTGAAACACACATCTGTACCTATCGGGGACAAAACAGTATCATGACCTCCTTTGCTGTCAGGAACTTTACTATCAGTACAAAAGCATACCACTATGCAAATAATCCAACTAAGGCAATAGGCGCATTAAGCACATGCACAGGCAATACATCTTACCAATAAAGGTGCAGAAGAGCTGCATAGCTTGTCGCCATGTTGGAGATCAATTAGCAAAATACCGGACTATATCTCACAGCAAAAACAGGGATATTTTATTGCCCAAAAGAAAAGGGACTTCGGAACAGGACCCTATCTGCCATCTTTAACTTTTTGGATGTCAGAGTCTATTGCTGAATTTCATGATACTGCGGGACAGTGCATTGAGATCAGTGACCTGCCGGCCAGGCACAATGGAGGGTGGCTCTGAAAAATCTTTAGTTTCCTAGCAAAGAAGTTACATGCAGGTGCAAGTTTTTGTATATGTCGTGCTGCATGGAGCAGATGACTACTCTTGAAGGAAACAGAACTGTCAAAGATATTTCTTCAGTTATCCACAAATACCAAGTTCTGTGGACTAAACCAAAGTACAATTTTATTTTTAGTCAGCAGTAGATTGATCCATTGAAGGCTGACTCCTATCTTTCTTTGTAAAACATAGCTTTTCAGTTTTCTTTTATTGCCAGATAAATAAGCAAAGTATTATCTTGTCTGGACAGCACGTATTTTACTCTCTAGGAATGTTAAATTAGCTCACTTACTTGTGCCTGCCCTTCATTTCTGAGTTGAAATTTGGGAGGGTGGGAGGGGGTACAAGGTGGTCTTGCAAGAGCGCTATGACATCCTACTAGTGTATATTGGTGTCACAATTTTATTTTAAATAAATATAATCTACAAAATATCTTCCCATTTGAGTTAATATTAGGAAATCTCCACCCAGTGGGACAATATTTAGGGCACAATATTCAGAACAAACAATATTTTTGTATACATTATTCTGACAATCAGCCCTTCTGATATATCACGGGTAGTGATTGAAGAATAGCAGATACAGGTGTTCATCCTCCGATTCATCCTTTCATCATCACCAGGCAGTAGACTGTCTTTTCCTCTGGCTAATGGTTACGAAGAGCACTTACTTGGCTTTAATCTTTATTTTGTCCATTTCTCAGAATACCCTTTCATAGTCCCACCACTAACATTCACCACCAATGGGCATATCTTTGTTTTTTTGAAGGGATCCTCCTGTCAAAATAATACTCCTAAAGGCTCAGAATGTGTTCATGCACCAGGCTGAAGAAATGCATATACTTGAAGACCTCTAGCCCTTGACCACATAGTTAGATGCTCCTAACCTTTTCTCAAAACCTTCCCAACATAACGTGAGGACCAACCCTGAGATAAGAGTGCTTGTGTTACAACCCATTCCTGTACCACAATGCCTAGAAGGAGCAACAATTATGGTTGTATTGTTTTTTTTGGAGAGGGATGCTGTGATGCTTTGATGAACGATGGCTCTGCCTCCATGTAGTGTAGCCACTTCCTCTCAAAGTCCGCACCATGAGCTTCAGTTGCTGGTATGTGAGTTTTTAGAGAGATGGACACTGCAAGAAACAGGGTATGAATGGCAATGCTCATTTAGGAGCAATCTTATAAGAAAACTACCCCCAATAGGATCAACATCAGGAAGAGGTGTGGCGCCGCGGCTAGGGCGACTGACTCTGGAATCTGGGGATCATGGTTCGATCCCCGGCACTGGCGGCATATTAGCTCACCACCATGTGACTCGGGCAATAGCTTACTTAATCTTCCCAACGGCCCCCAGCGCCTAGAGATGCTTACGGGTGATTGTGCGCTTTACAAATGTGGATTATTATTATTAACATGGCAAATCTAGTGATACCTCACTTCCTTCGGGATACACTCAGGCTGGCAGCCTAGGAAAGAGTTGAATATGAGTAAAGGCACATAATTGGCCATGGGAGTTGTTAGATTTAAAATTACCTTTCCTATGATGCCTCAGCCATGCTGTTCTAGATTAGCAGTGTGTGGCTAAATTACATGTATTGATGTGCACATCCAGTAGCCTGTCAGGTATTCCTAGCAGTATGAAGGCCTTATTAGCCAGTATGACTCCATTTTGTATTTCGCAAATCACTAGAACTGCTTTGGCTGTTTTCGCCTTAGGCCTATTTCCTAACCTGCTTGCCTCAGGAGAACACTGTACAACATGATTATTTTCTCTGCCCAAGGCTGCAACTCGACTCACTAATGAAATGTTATTTTTCACTATGCATACCAGCTTCAATGTGTAACTCTGCTCCCACATTAGGAGATGCTGAGACTCAGCCCAATGGCCTTGGGTCGCTGATAGTGCACCCATCTGGCAAGGTTAGCTCATCTTTCTGTGCCTCTTTTGTTCATGCCCGGCTCTGGCTGGTAACTTTCCATGGGAGGTGTGGCTGAAGTCTCAGAGTAGGGTTTATCTTGTATTGTAGAATGCTGGGGAGTCCGTCCCCCTCAGCAAACATCTTCTGGTGCTGGCCTGACTGGGCTCTTCTGCAGAGTATATGCATGGAATAAAGTGTAAGTTTCATTCTCTACTGTCTGACCGACTCTTCATTTGGAAAGGCCTAGCAGGTGGTCATAAGTACCCGCGTGGCCCTAGAGCCCCGTCCTTCAGTTGGTGCCTGAACAGGGACCCCGCAAAAGGTTCACCTGTAATTGGGTCATAGGGGCCGGGGTGGTGTCTGGTTAGTCGGGCGGATCACATACAAGACGGAGCTTGGTTCTCACAGCTACTCCGCCCTCCCGATTGGAAGGATCCTCGGCTAGTGGCCCTTGGCCGGGGTCCTGAAGGCAATACCTTGGAGTGACCGTTTGGTCCGATTTACCCTCATGGGCCTCTGTATTAAAAATCAAGAGAAGAACTGGGAAAGGAATGCATTGTCCTGGGTGGAAAACAGGTCCAAGTTTGAGCAACAAAACTGCAAAGATCTGTATTTTTGCTCCTCCCTTAATGGACCATAACACAGAATATGCCCAGAGGCAAGACAGGCATTTTCACCAGTTTTTTGCACCCCTGCAGTCCTTTGGTATTTCACAAGGAACCACATATATTTGTGCATTTCCTTCTGTAATATGGGTTGCTGCTGAAGATAATGTGCATCAGTACAATATTAAAGTGGCTTACCCTTACTCGCATAGGAATGCAACCCCATGGCAATAACCCAACCTTTAGCATTTGTGCTAGTGCCGTATTACAGATGTGGGTACAGAGGCAAGAAAGCTGATGGGAGGCAAAGACAATTTTTCATAGTCCGTATGGTTCCTGAATGGCTCCCCTTGAACCTGGAGGGCCAGAGGCCGCGCAGGCATCCATCTCACAGATGGGTGCAGTCACATACTACGCACACCCATAGGGTAATCCCACCATTCCCCTGGAAAGGGAGGCAGAGTCTGCCACCTGAAGTGAAAGGCAGAGAGCTTGAAACAGATTGTTTCCTTTCACTAATGAACTATTCCCTGTACAGGTTACAGGTTTGTGTTTGTACTGGGAATCGTGCATCTGTTGTGATATGGCACACTGTCCCGACCTACGCCTGGCGCACCTGTTTAATGCTTGTTTTAGATTAAGTCCTCACTAGCAGCCTATGCAGGACAAATTCCTACTCTGCAAGTCAGAAGCTTTTAAAATGAAACTATCATTAACAGTCTTTCTACACCAAAGTCGTGGGGTAGCAGAGTTAAACTCCTATTACTGTATAGTAAGGGAAATATATTCTATGTGAGCTTGATTGAGTATGTTCTGTAAACCTAAACACTTCTGTATGGTGTAACATGTCCTGCACACCTTTTTTGAAGCTGGGCCTGCCATCTGCTGAGTCAAAGCTCGGGCACACATAAGCCAAGGGAAGGATAAGAAATCTCTTCGAGGTGCAAAATGGTACACATGCATGAAAAGGCCACTAAACCTCCATTCCTGTTCCTAAAATGGCTATCCATAGCCTCTCTTGAGGAAGGATGTAGGAGGCTTTGGCCAGGTGGTGGCTTAGGAGATGTGTTTCCTTGGAGCACTCTCCTGGCGCCATGTGTGGGGTGTTTGCATCCGGTGAGAGCTTCACACAGCTGAGTCAGGTAATAGGCGTCTTGATAGTTGGTTCTCGCAGCTCTTAGATAGCTTTGCTCCTGCAAAGCACAGTCCTCGGAAAGTCAGCGCATGCCTGTGCTAAAAATCTGGCAGTGGGAAGCCTGGGAATTTCACAAGGACTGGCTAAGCTTCTTTACTAAAGTCTTGGGGGCAGATTTACAAGGTCTCTGCAAATCAGCAGGGATGCGCCACACCACTTGCAACACGCAAAACCACCTGTGCGTCCCCACTGATGCGCCGCATTTACAATGCGGTGCGCTGTGGCGCATGGATGGGCAAATGTGTGACGTATCTCCCGGGGTAAAGGCGGCGGATTGCTGGTGTCACGTCACGAGCGCAACGCGGCTCCAGCAAAGCTCAGGGGCGCCCTTTGCCTAACATGCTGCGTCACTCCTTACGCCTGCTTCAAGCAGGGGTTTGACGCAGTATAGCCGTAAAAGTGACTCCCGTGAAATCTTGTAGATTTCACTGCGTCACTTTTACCAGGCGTACCTGCGAGGGAACTCCCACCCTGCGCCGGAACCCTGGCGCAGGGCTTTACAACATGACGCATCTCCCTAGATGCGTCACGTTGTAAATAGGGCGCAGCATGGCGCATGGTTTACTCTGCCGCTGCATCACAAAAGTGACGCAACGGAGGCGTAAAAGTGTTGTCAGGGGCTTGCAAATCTGCTCCTTGGTGCTGTTATTTCAATACACCCCGAGAAACCCATTCCAAGGAGGGAGGCCGGCTGAAACTGCTGATGCACTCTAGAATTAATGCCTGACTACCAATGAAGCAAGCTGTCTCTAGCTATGTCTTGATCTTCGTTTTGCTCCAGGTCTGGTTCAGCCAGTCTCTGGCTCAACCCCAAAGCTAATGGGGGCCAGGTTCTGTCAGGCGAGCCTGCTTGTTTCTGTAGAACTTCCCTCCAGACTCTAAAGAATGCAGGTTGGTCTGTGACACATGAAGCAGTTGATTTCTTGGAAGTATTCTAGTGGACCATTTGAAAATGGTCTTTTCCCAGTGGACTGGAAGGCAGTGTTGTGGGATACCTCCTGCAACTGGAAAAAGAGCACTCGGGTCAGAGGAGACAATCATAATTATTTTCCTTCAAGATAGCAGTGCTACTAGAATCCGTACAGAACAATTGAGACGTAGAAAACCAGGACATTGTGACAAGCTGCCAAGCTCACCTGAAGAAGATAAAACCCAGGTGGGTTCATCTTACTAGTTGTACCTGCCTCAAGATTCGGGCAGGGCCACTCAATCAACACGCCCAACACTGTGAACTGAAGCCTTGGCTTACAAGGCTACTCCAGCACTGATGTTCAACTTCCAGAACGTTTCTAGGTCTGAAGTTAAAAGCTGGGTCAACTTGTTATAACTTGGTGACGTTTATTCGTGGGTTGGTCACAGATGGGGCACACGCAACACGTCAACATTTTTTCTCATGTTGTTTGCATTTCCCAGTTGATGATATTGAGCACCTTTTTCCAGCACTTTCTTAAGGGTCGGGTCATTTTTTTTGTAATTAATAATCGATTTGTCCGATTTTCTTCATTTATGTGGATTTTTTCTTATTACATTTTTGTCTTCTAACCCAAAGTGGTTGTGACGTTTTGCATTCTTTCTTTTTTTAACTGCATTACTCTTTCTCTAGTTGTTGCACACATAACACATGCTTTTACTTCTGGAAAAGGCTTGGCTGCTGGTGCTTAGCTAAGAAGGGGAGTCAGAGATTCCTCACAGAAACCAGTTTACCTTTGTGAGTTAGATATTTTAGCCTTATGAGAGTTCAGTGACGATCCATATCAAGAATGTGCCCTCTTTCCACCCAACCTATCACTCAGATTCCCTAAAAATCACTATATTACTGGCTGCAAGATCTCAGATCATTGGAGAAACTCCAGGAAAGAAGGAAACACCCACCTGGTCTGTTCGTGAGTTGTTAACACCCCAGAGTTAAAAACTGCTCTGAAGGAAACCAGGTGCTCCTCTGTCCACGTGAATACTTGCATTTTCAGCTGATACAGAGATGGATAGAAGGTTCTCCCAGTTAATTTTAATATTCCATTCTGGCTGTATTATATGTGCTTCTCAGTACTGCCATATTGGTAACTGATGGAGAACAAAACACCAGCGTCCTTTGTCCTACTGCAAGTTCCTTCTAGCTGAAAGGACACATCAGCTCAGATGGGGTCCATCCTTTTAAACCGAGGTACTCTCTATTGTAGCTCACCAGATCTTTCTGCTGGAATCTGTTGTATACTCAAGAGGTATGGAAAACAGAGAGAGACCCCTTGAGCAACCAAGGGAACAAGGTACTCTTCACAAGTCAAAACAGAAATGTTTTCCCTCAGGCAGAAAAAAACAGCACCACCTAGACAGCTGCTAGATTAGAAGTCATCTATTACTTATCATCCTCACACTTGTGCTGATTGCCAGCTCAAACCCAATTAATATGAATGAAATCCAATACTAACACATATAATTGAAAAATTATAACATGTTTTTATTAAAATCCTATTATCACAGAATAACATTTGATTTCTCATACACAATTAAAATCTCGACAGTACATTTCATATATTTCATAAAATCAATTCATACACACATAACAACACTGCACAGGACGTAAATTATACCACACTCCCACATGAGAGAGAAAAAAGGCTTTAGACACTATATTTTGTCATTTTGAGTACCTATCCTAAATAAACACGCATAAGGACACGGCCTGGATGCACTCCTGATTTAGTAATTACAGACCTGAGTTCCTCCAAGGATTATGGGGCATATTACCAAGCAATAGCGATAATTATCGCTATTGCTTGGTTAGAGACAAAAATTTACCGCAGAGCTGCAGCAATTTTTATCGCAAATAAACCTTAGTATTACCAAGGTTTATCGCAAATGCGATAAAAATCGGCAGCAACGCATGAATATCGCTGAAAAGTCCGCGATATTCATGCATTACCGAGCTAATGCTCTTAGCAATGTTATCCACCTCCCATTGGATAACATGGCTAAGAACTGCTCAGGGCAGGTGTTAGCTTTTGGAGATATTTGCGCTTAGCGCGAATATCTCCAAAAGTTGGTAATGGGAGATAGCGATGTTAGCAACGGTTTCCAGTCGCTAACATCTTGGCACGCCCACTTTGCATGTCATTAGTGATAAATATCACTGACATGCAAAGTGGGGCCCAAGATGGTCGCTATCGCCTACTAGCTGTCGCTAACTGGTGTTAGCGACAGCTAGGTAATAGGGAGATAATTTTATCTCCGCTTTCTTGGCTTTTAAAGCCAAAGAAGCGGAGATAAACCCCCTTGATAATATGCCCCTATGTGCCCAGATGTCCTGGAAGACAGAGGAGAAATTGTCACCCCTACATGTGCGTGCTTATTTCTTCACTCACCAGGACGATGGCTTCTTAATCATTGGAATCAGGATTCTATAATATTGCTATGGGCTGAATCTGAGGTCCCAGGAGTAAATAAATAAGCCCAATACGTCAGAATGATTACACCTGCAAGAGAGAAAGAAGAGAATGTGCCACCATTACTGTGTGAACCCAGAGTGTCACTCCCTTTGAAAGTCAACTTTATAAGGTCTCACTGTTATCATTAGGTTTTGATGCCAAGAGCCTATTAGAGTATTAGTTGCGCTATACAAATAAATAAAATATCATGTTCTCCTACGCTATGAGCCAATCTGGGAGCGTGGAGGTCTTGCTCCCTGTGCAAGAGCATGGTCATGCACCTTCTCAACTTGACAGCTTAAGTTAGTGGAATAACTGACATCCCTTGATAGTCTCCCCAAATCCCCCCTCACCTGACCCCACTGCCCACCGCTCTTACCTGCAGTGTCCCCGGCTGTTCACACCTGTCTTACATAGATTGGTGATCCAGTTTGAATTGCACTAGTGAGTTCCTGTGGTGCAGTACAAGTGCGTCGGACACTGACAGCTCCATTCTCTGCTGGTTGGTTCCTGGAATGACAAAACATATGTGCCAGCTGAAGGTACTCTAGTAGCTTTTTAAGAAATGTGCAATATTGTGTAAAAAGTTTTTTTTTTTAATTAATGGCTTTACTGATGCTCAGAATCATAACGATGAACTAATGATGCTACATTTGAAACGAGTTTGCTATGTCACTTGAAGGTGTAATTAATACTGTGTATTATTTATGCCACATTTCCTGTGGAACATCCTTAATTTTAAAATTTTAAATAGAAAAAATGTTGTTTTTTCTTTGCTCATCTTGCTCCTGGTCATCCCTTCTCCCAATTAGATTCTCGCTGTTAGTCATCTCTCCCTTAGTCTCTGAGGAGCAGCAAGTGAATGACTTCACAGATTTGAAGATGGACAATTGTATTAGGAAGTGTTAATGTTAATGTTAATGTTAATGGTTTGTGTAAGCGCGACAGCTGCCCCAGCAAAGAGGCGTCCCGGCGCTAGAGATCAACAAGTGCAGTACCGAAAAAATGAAAGAGCTGGAACGGCAATCCTAAGGGGGGGGGGAACAAATGGGTCTTGACGGCTTTCCGAAAAGCAAACAAGTTCTCCATAGAGCGAATGCTCAATGGCAGGGAGTTCCAAAGCTTAGCTCCCAACACCCTGAAGGAACGGCCGCCAACGCGACAGAGTTTTGTGCGAGGTATAATCACTAAGTGTTGACCCAATGAGCGCAGACCGCGCTGAGGCACATATGGTGTCAGAAGCGAGCATAAGAGTTCAGGGCACCTGGATTTAAGGATTTTGAATGCCAGGGTAAGAGTTTTAAACTGAATACGAGATTCAATAGGAAGCCAATGCAGCTTTCTGATAGTGGCTCTGGCAGAGCATCTGCGAGGAAGACCCACCAGAGTTCTAGCTGCCGAGTTCTGAACTCGTTGGAGTCGTGCAATCTCAGCTTTGTTAGCACCCAGAAAAAGAACACAGTGTGTATTGTGGATGAAGCTTCCGTGGTGTACCGAAAGTATAATTTCAAGGACTTCTCTTTCCTTGTATGCATGCTAATTCTATATGCCATTGTTTTAAGAAATGTTTCATTTTGTGTTGGTCATTCCCGGAGTGCAGTTGCTGAGGGAGAAGGTGTAAGATTTTTCTTAAGACCTTCTGGGCCCCCGCCCGGTTAGCCTCACTAGGACTCAAAGACGACAACCTATGCTGGAACTGCGCCAAGGAGAAAGGGGATCTAGCACACCTTATATACTACTGCTCCAAACTCCAAAAATTCGGAGAGGATATCTTTGACTTCATAAACAATGCGCTGGGGTGCACACTAACCCCGTTTTTTTCCTCCCTCACCACAGCTTTCATAACAGCAAATCTCCCTACACAACAAGACAGAGACCTTCTAGACCTACTTCTGACCGCAGCCGTCAAACTGGTCCTGGCCAAATGGAAGGACACCGCTAAGACATCATATAGATGCTGGTTTAACTGGGTGACCTACCTAAGAGGTGCAGATAGCACTGCCCTGCAAAACTCACCCTCGAAACCACTATCTAGGGGGATGTGGAAGTCACTAGATATTTTCCTTGAATCATATGACCCACCCTGAACTCACTGGGGCTCCCTTTCTCGTAGCAGCACCCCCACATACTGACACCATCCCAGATTAGGCTCAGAGCGAAGCATCACTTCTTGTAACTTATCTCTATCTTCTTCTATTCTCTTCCAACACTGTCCTATCTCTTTTTTACCCCTGATGGACAATACAGAGAGCTCCAGATGGACAAGCTTAAGAAAGCACCATGCAATCTTTGTAGCACCAACTAAGTTTCCATGTAATGCTTGCAAAGTCATGTAACGTCCCCCTGGAACTTTTAATGACAAATCGAATGTACCTATTTTGTGAAATACTAATAACATATCTTGAAATCAAAAACAAAAAAACAAAAAAATGGATTAGTACTGAAGATATAAAGTATTTAGTTGTTGTTTCTGATTTGCCAGTGCGACCCTAACCATGATCATACTATGCTGAATTTGCAGAATCTATTCATAGTTTGTGTGAAATGTGTATAAAAACTCCTGGGTCCTTGGATCTGTTGGCTTGGCTTGACTTAGTTTGGCTTTTGCCTTGACTTGGTGCTAATCGCCGTTCCTTTCTATGGGGATGTCTTTACATGCTTTTTCCTGTCCGTTTGTTCCTAGATTTTCTATTGGGATGCTGACAGTACTCTTTGTGAGTTTGACTTTTGACTAGATTTAATTATTTTGGAATTTTCATTAAGTTTTGTGACTCTGTATTTCGGTATCTGGGCCTTCATGGCGATTGATGCAATTTTCTTTGTACCACACTTAATAATAATTTTGTAATAAATCCACTTTTGCTTTATTTTGATCTAGAACTCAGTAGTAATACTTCCATAATAAATTGTGAAATTTTCTGATGAGGAGTGTAGTCTTTTACCATAAGATCAACTGGAGTTTTTGGAGCCAAACTGAATAGACAAAATAGGAGTGTTCTGTTCATAATATTGGGGTTCAAGCAAGGGGTTTAGCTTCCATAATACATAAGAGGGCCTCTAAGTTCAATGTATCATTTCATGTGCTCACTATATTGTGATAAATTTCCTAAAAATACGTTAGCCGCCCTAACACAAGATATTTGACACTTGGCAATTCTGTTCTCAAGCACGTTAGACATCGTCTACTAGTGAGCATTGCATTTATATTGAAAACCTCAAACTGGCCACCAAGAATCCTATCGAAAGCCTACAGACCTCGGTGATCCCTCTACGCTTCAATGAAGCTGACCACAACCATAATCGTAGAGAATGTTCTTGATAACCAAAATCATTTGTTGAGACCAGGCTACGTATTGCAAGTTCTGCCATATCTTGCTCATTGTCCTGCTCAAGCTGTTGTGTGCCCGGTGTCAACAGTAAATAGATAGTGCTTGGAGTTCCTCAGCTAGAATGCCACTGATGTACAATGTGGCCCAACAAACCCGATGGAGTGTTGAATCCACGTTTCTGGTTGTCCACATCATTGAAGGCCAGCGGCAGCCTGTGGCACTGAGGGGACTCTCTTTGTGTCACCCAACTGTTCCAGCTGTCCTCGCCTCCAGTTGGTCTCTATGGAGATGATAAACTCATATTTCTGGACAGTGTGCCCCTCTGTCTATTTCTTCATTTGTAGCCCACTCTGTTTTTTTCCCTCAGTAAACTTGACATCTGTGAGACCATTATGTCATCAGTATCAATAAGAAGAACTTGGGCCCAGGCAGGGAGTGTGATTTTCAGGCAGTGACTGCTCATGAACACTTGTAGGCGGACTTTAGGTAACGCACCCATGGTCTCTGGTTTCCCACCTAGAGCATCCAACAAAGTTGCACAGTGATAATGTTGGATCTATACTGCTGGATGAGGGACCACACCGACACTGGATTGGAGAATACACTGACACTGGGACATTGGAAGAGGGAGACTAACAACCCTGCATGAAGAGCCACAGGCCGGGATGACTCACACGTTGGGACAGGCAGACAATGGCAGACTTGAAGACCCACTGATAACACTTGAATGGATTTGAAGGACAGTCCCAAAGCCTGACTCACCTTCATAGCCTCTCGCCATTGGCATAACGTAAGACCATCAGAAGACAGTGACAAAACCATGACGCTCAGCAGCCTAAAAAAGGCATAGGAATGAATAATATGGTACTGTGCAAAATATCATAATGTTTCATTTCCTACTCCATGCTCTTCTTTGTTCGTCACTTCCTGTTTAGTAACCAGTGGAGCATTGTTGGCTCAACCAGTTGCAGGCTGCACACTCTTGCTTGTTGGATAGAAGTTTGCGTAGAAAGCGGTCATAGTGTTGGCATTACGACCCTCAAGCACTTAATTTGAAAAACATAAATTAGTGCAGGAGCCCAGGTTTTTTCTTAGAAGACGTCTACTGTTGTTCTGAATGGCTAGGCTGCTCAATTCCACGTCGTGTCTCTTTCTTCCGCCACTTTATATTTTATTTCGGTTTTAGAGGTTCTTTTTCATCCCTTCTTTCTCACTTTTCCACTCTTTATCTATCTTTCTCTCTTTTCTAATTTCTCTCTTTTCTCCCTCTTGCACTGGGTCAAAGTCTGGTGATGGAATATATGTCCTGGCTCCAAAAAGTGAGCGCCGGAACAAATAAAGCACTGACAAATCTAGTGCACCTTATTTTTTGTTGGCCTCTGCCCAGAGGAACACACAACACACACAATCCATGCCTTCTCTCTCCGTATTTCTTCTGTGGCACTCACTGTGCTGTTTTAAGTGCCCTGTGCCCTCCTGCAGAATATGACAGCTATTATGTGCCTTTCATCTGCCACTCAAATTCTTTCTGACAAAAATGCAAATCGCAGTGACCTTTAGCAGCCGCAGGACTTGGTGGAGGATTTATGGAGCCAGTTCTGAGGAGAAAGGATTATATTTTCTCCTGCTGAAGCTTAGCAGATCATTCACACCGCCCCCTCTGCTGCGTGGAAGTTAGAAGCTGACTTTAGGGAAGTGTTTGCACGCACTTGGAATGAATAAAACTTGGAGACTTAAACAAGTAGTACATATTTCAGTACTTCTTCTTAGAATGGTGTTTGTATGTGACACCTTGTATGCTTATAGCGTTAAAAGATCTCCGACAAACCACTTATCCAACCACACACATAGGCACAAAACCATCTATTTATACATCTATACATTCACGTGTCCATTCACCCAGCGACCACGCAATAAGTCCAACATTCCACATCCCTTACATGCAGCCACGCTCCTATTCAAGGGTCCTTGACCCAGGATGTGCGTCACAATACAAGAAATGCCTGACCTAAGGGAGTAGCCAGAAAATTAAAATTCCACCTACGTTGAATCAAAGCTCCTATGGCACCGAGTAAGCACAAAAAGGTCATGGCGACCCTCCCCAGAAGAGCTCTCTTCTTTCTTCCTTTCAAGCATCTACCCATTCGTCCTTTTACCCTTCCGTCCACCCACTGATATCTACCATTTCACCTTTGAATTTTGTCGTCCATATAATATTTCATCCAGCATTGTCTTTCACCATTCCGTTTGTCCATTCATCCATCCTCCTATCCATATCCAAAGCTAGCCATTCATCTCCAAATTTATTAACAAATCTATCCATCCATCCACCCTATCAGTCATCCATGCCTCCATCTACCCATCCATCCATCTGTCCTTCCGTATGTCAGTCCATCCATTTGTCTGTTCATCCATCGATCTGTCTGTCCGTCCATCTGTCCGTCCGTACGCCCGTCCATCTGTCTGTCTGTCCATTGATCCATCCATGCATCTATCCCTTCATCCTTTCGCTTATCCATCCACCCACCCTTTTGATCCATCCATCCACCTATCCAACCCTTCCTCCCTTTCACTCATCCATACATCCTTTCTCTCATCCATCTATTTATACGTCCGTCCATTTATCTATCCATCATTTCACTCACCCATCCACTCTTTCATATTAATTATGAGGCTTTGTCTGCTGAGCTGCAGTCAAAAAAGGTCCATCAAGAACTTTCCCTCCGCTGTAGCTGCTAAGGTGGAAGGGGGTGTTCACAACGCCCTTGGTCTGATTTAAAGATCATGTCCTAAATATAATTTTTTTAAATTTTGTCCATTTGGGTGTATATGTTCTATTCGTTCACTGTGGGTGATGTTTCTGTAAACATTTATATCATGTAAATGTTTATTTCAAACAATGTTCTGGAACCACTCCATGATCCATCTTCATCCATCCATTGATTACTTCTGCCCCTGTTGATCGGACTGTCAGATTCAGCCATTATTTTGTAGATTTGTCTGTACAATCATCAGTCTGTCAGCCTGTCGATCTGCCCATCCATACATCTGCCTAGCAATCCACACACCCATCCAAAAGTAATTTTTAACAACTATGTACAGAAGGTACAGTACCAGATTATTGTTGTCTAAATGCTTCTAAAAAAACAATGGGGCCCATTAGGATGGCGGGCGGATTGCCCCCGCCAGGCTGGCGGTAGCCACCGCCGGCCTGGCTGGGGCAATCCTCCCGCCATCCTCACATAAATGACCCCCGCCATATTAGTATGGCGGAGGGACCGCGGCGGACGTAAAGACTGTCCGCCGCTTTTCCGCCCCGGTCCCCTTGCGGCCTGGCGGAAAAGGTTAAATATGGTGCCGGTGTCTATTAGACACTGGCAGCCATTTTACCATGGCCTTAGTTAGATGCCTTTTGTGGCGGTGATGCCGCCACAGAAAGGCATGCAGTCTTCACTCTGGGGGAGTGAAGGAGAGGTGGGGGGTGCACACGGGGGGTACCTGTGGTACCCCCCTGCATTTACAATAACAAAGCGGCAGGCACCGTGAGCTGCCTGCCGCTTTGTTATTGCAAATGCATTCGTGCATTGTTAGCATTGTGGCGGGCGGTGCTGAGAGCACCGCCCGCCACAATGCCAACAATGCAGGATGCGCCCGCCACAGTGGCGGGCGCATCCTAATATCCCCCACGGGACCCCCTCCCTTATGGCAGGCGGTCCCAATACCCGCCATCCTAATGACCCCCAAAGTTGTCCCATTGAAAATGATGATAGAAAATCTTCATCCAACGTAGGAAGTTTTGAGACATATAACTGTCCAGCATGTTATTGTGTTGATATCATAATCCAGCTGTGTTCTAGAGCTAGTATAAGCTTCATGTGGATTTTGAGCTTTGAATGGGGTTCTTCAAATGTTGAGTTCTCATTGAGGCACCCGGCCCAGAGCAGATGTCGCTGTTATTCAGTAGATGCTGCGTCTACTGGACTGGCAGCAGTCACTCCAGAGACTACAGATCACCGAACCCATAAAGCTACCACACGATAGATAGGAACCACTTTTAGCTCATTGAATGGAGAGGAAATTAACAGCGACTGAAAGGAAGCAGTATTTGCAAAATGTTGGCTGATGGGTCAATGGAAGGCACCAAAGATGGTTCATAATCAATTAACACATAATAGAATAGGGTTGGGGTTCTAGTTCAATTACATAGGACCCTCCATTCACATGGCCTACAAATGCCAGTGGATTTCCTGATGTATGATCTAGATGTCACATGTGCAAAGGGTAAGTTCCTTAGAGTCAGGAGAATGAAGAGCTGGACAAGAGGGTGGTGATGGAAGAAGGAATATGGAATATGGAGACAGAAAGGAAGAAGGGCTACAGAGACGACAAGGAGAAGCCACTCAGTGACAGTGCAGCAGGTAGGCGAAGAGGCACTCGAAGCAGGAAGCAGGCTATTTGAAAAGAATGAAGGGATACAAAGACTGCAAGTGAGTTAGACAGATAAAAGATGCAAGACTGAAGTTGGAAATAAATGGGAAGTCATTGACCCTGATTCAACAAAATGCAAGGTGTAATACAACTTAAATCAACACACACTTTGACACACAATGACAGCTCAGGACTGAAGCTTAATTCTAACCATCAAAGATATCCAGGTTGCTAGGTGCTTATAAACAAGTCAGGAGAAGTAATTAGTAGAAACTAAAGAAAGTAAAGAGGGCTTTTAGATCCTTATTTCCTTTTTGACCCTGCTGCATCCCTCTTGATCCTAAAAGCTAGGGCTAATAAAGGCAGGGCAGGGGTTACCCAGGGACAACCAGGGGATAAGCTGCTACACCTGGCTGCTCCTAACCCATGTCCACGTGGGAAGTGGAGGAAAATACAGAGATGGTGGGCAGGTTCAAGAAGAGCTTTAGAGAGGGGAGCAGAGAATGTGATTGTTAGAGTGGTAGGAACAAAAAGTGAGGGACTGGACAGGGCTGCGAAGGGATTAAACAAGGGAGCAAGAAGAAAAGAGAATTAGACATGGGGGTTTCAAGCGAAGCAGATCCAGCAAGAAGGTGCCTCCTTTTGGTGCTCCTTCATGTCTATCACTCAGTTCGACATCCTTCACACCATCTAAGCACTCATTCCCACCAGGGGCTCTGCTGACCTAATCCATGCAATTTTTGGGCTAATATTTCAGCCATCTCAGTCAACGTTTCTGGACTACCCTCATAAATGTCCCAGGGTGCTCTCTCCGGCTGCCTTAAAATATGTCAGCTGAAGCCTGTCCTAAAAAAAACACAATTCTGTTTCTGATGACTTAAAATATTTACAGATCCATCCTGGGTCTCCCCTTCCTGGTCAAACTAACCAAGCAATCTGTGCCCTTACCATTGAAAAAGTAAATCACTGGCAGCTACATTGTTCATTTCCACTGATCTGGTTTCAGACATTTCCACATCACTGAAACAACCATACTGCAAATCACACATGAAGTCCACTCCAAGCCATACTGAGAATCATAGACTTCTGCCTTTTGATCCTCCTGGATTGATCCTCGTTTTGACACATCACTCTAGGGGGACCTTGAACAATCTGTTAGATCTCATCTTGGTTTTTTTAAAAGGACAGATTTCTTTCTTCTTGGTCAGCCAGTTCTAACAGGTCAATAGTAATGACTCCTCTTCCTTCCCCATGCAGTTATCCCATTGGGTACTTCATGGCTCAATCTTGGCCCCCTGAGCTTTATATGAAACCGTTTAGTCAACTGTTACACTCTGACGTCTTACTATCAACATGCAACTGGCACAAATCTCTACCTAACAGTTTCCTCTGAGGTTGGTAACCTTAAACTCTCGAGATTTGAACACGCTCCATCTGGGATGTCTCACAGACTGAACTCTACAAAATCAATGAACCAATCAATTAATCAGGATTTGTAGAGCATGGCTGCATCACCCATGAGGGCCTCAAGGTGCTGGGAGATCATGCTGCCTGTATTCCTATTGGTTGAACAACCAGGTAGTGAGGTCCTTCATGAACTACTTGAGCGATGGTGAGGCTCTGAGGTGCAGGGGTAGGTCATTCCAGGTGTTAGCCGTCAATTGGGAGAAGGAGCGGCATCCACTGTCCATCCAGTGGATGCGTAGGTGGCTGCTATGGAGAGAAATTCAAAACAGAGTTTCATGGTGGGTTGGTGGAAGTTCAGTCATTTGTTGAGGTACGCCTGTCCTTCGTTGTGTAGTGCCTTGTAAACGTGGGTGAGCAGCTTGAACTGGCATCTCTTAATGACTGGTAGTCAGTGGAGTTTCTTGTGGTGAGGGGTGATGCACGTCCATCTTGGGAGGTTGAGGATGAGCCTGGCTGCTGTGTTTTGGAAATTCTGGAGCTTCCTCGTGAGTTGGGCAGTGATTCCTACATAGAGGGAATTGCTGTAGTCAATTCTGCTGGTGATGAGGGTCTGCTTGACTGTTTACCTCGTTTTTGAGTGAGAGCAATCTGAAGACCTTGCTGAGCATTCGGAGGGTGAGGAATCAAGCGGAGGAGGCAGCGCTGACCTGCTTCTTCATGGATAGCTTGCTGTTGAGGATGAAGCCGGGATTGCAGGCGTGTTTGGTGGGGTTGGGCCTAGCTTAAATGGCCTCCACTCATTGTTCCAGAGGGTGTCCTTGCCTTTTCTGAATTCTGAAGATGAGTAATCTGTCTTGCTGGTGTTGAGTTTGGGGCAGTTGTTTTTCATCCAGGCGGCCATGTCTTTCATGCATCTTTTTATAACTTGTTCTTGGTGGTTGTTGGGACATTTTTCAGGGAGAGGATGAGTTGGGTGTTGTTGTCGTAGGAAAGGATGTTTAATCAGATGCTCTTTATGATGTTGGCCAGGGGAGTCATGTAAATGCTGAAGATGGTTGTGCTGAGGGATGAGTCTTGAGGTACACCGAAGAGGATGGTCTTAGGGAGTGAGGAGTAGGGAGGGAAGATTAACTTCTGTGCTCTTCCTGTGAGGTAGGGTGCGATCCACTTGAGTGCTGCTACTTGGATTCCAATCTGGTGGAGTCTGTCGATCAGTGTGTTGGGAATACATTGTCGAAACCTGCTAAGAGGTTGAGGAGGATGAGGGCTGCTGTTTCTCCATGGCCTAGAAACATTCTGATGCCATCTGTGGCTGCAGCTAGACCTGTCTCTGTTCTGTGGTTTGCTCTGAAGTCAGATTGGAAGGGGTCCAGAAGGTTGTGGTTCTCCAGATGTCTGTTGAGCTGGATGTTGATTGCTTTCTCAATGAACTTGGCCGGAAAATGGAGCACTAAGATGGGTAGGTAGTTCTTAGGTTCTCCTGGATCCACGGATGGCTTCTTCAGTAATTGCATGTTTCCGTTTCTGGGGCAGTGGGCCATGGTAATTGAGGAGTTGAGGACCTTGGTGAGATCTCTGCTGATGGGTTGTTTTCCGAGGGTGAATGTGTGGTGTGGGGTTTGCTGAGGCTCCAGAGTGGATGAATCTCAAAATGGATGCCATTTCCTCCTCGGTGAGGGTGTTTCATGAGGTGAGCTGGGGTGGTTGTGTGTCAGTCAGTGTCATGCAGTTGATGTTGCCCTCAGAAAGGGGTTGGGGTGAGAATTCTTGGTAGATGGTGTGGATTTTGTTGTGAAAAAAGTCAACAAGGGTTTCCCAGAGGGCGTGTGATGGTGTAATGATGTTATTGGTTGCCAAGGGGTTGGTGAACTCCTTGACTTTTTGTTGAACTGTTCCTTGCTGTTGTTGGAGCTGTCCTTGATGCTGGTGGCTAGTGCTGGTGGCTAGGACGGTCTTCTTTGTGTTCCTCAGGAGGTGGTGGTATCGGTTGAGGGCATCTTTGAAGTGTTTTCGGCCCTGGCATGCCATCTTCTTCCTCTGGTCTGCACCCACATTTCTGGGTTTTCACTTATGCGGAAAACCAGCTAGAGTGTTCTGTTTATTTCTTGGGGTGGTGGGTTTCTTTGATACAACTTTGTCAGCACTTGCTCTGATCCAGTTGCAAAGTTGTCTGCTGCTTGTTCTGCATCTTCAGTGGTGGTAGGTAGGCTGGAGTTGAGTACGTCGGTCCATCGTTGCACTGATACCTTTGACAAGCTGTACCATGTCTTGCTGGCGGTGGGGGCTGGAGTGTTGCGGGGTTCCGAGATGGCAAAGTGGACTCAGTGATGGCCGGTCCAGGTGAGTTCCATGAAATGGGTGTATTTTACTCTGTTGCTGGCTGAGAAGATGACGTTAAGCATGTGTCCTGCAGTGTGGTGGGGTCAGTGACCAGCTGTTTGAGTCCGATTCTGGCCATACTTTCTAGGAGTTCAGCCATTTTGCCATAATCGGTGTTGTCAAGGTCGAAGTTGGGGTCTCGTAGGAAGCTTTATAGATTTGAGTTGATGGCGTTAGGGCAATGAAGTCAGGGATGGCATCAAAGAAAGCAGGGCGAGGTTGTGGAGGTCTATAAAGGGTGGGGGCCTCTCATGGTTGTTTTGCTATTCGGAGTTGGAATTTGAGGTGCTCCAATAAGGGGGTGGAGTCGGCTGTGGAGATAGAGCATTCGAGGTTCTCGTTGTAGATTATGGCGCTGCCACCGCTGTTTCTGTTGGCTCGGTCCTGGTCTGCAATCTTTTATCAGTTGGGGGCAGCTGTGGTGATGTTAGAATGGATGCGGGTTCAGCTGGGTCTCTGGATGAAGATGTCATCTGGGACGTGGGTCGTGATGGTGTCCCAGATTTCCATGGTTATGTATTTCAAGTGAGTGTGAATTGATCAGCAAGTAGTAGATCTTTCCGGAGGTGTTGGCGTCATCATTGTTGTTGTGTGTGACGTGGTGTGGCTAATGAAGGTGCTGTGAGTGGTATCCTTGGTGATGCAGGTGAAACAGTATTTCTGGCAGGATAAAGGGCCTTCGGTGGTCCAGGTGATGCATTGGCGCAGTTGTTGTTGTCCTGGCATCAGGGGTTAAGGGCTCGAAGTTCGTCTGAGGTGAAGCAGTGGCGGTACATGGGGGGTTAGGGTCCTGTTGCAGGGCGTGGTCCAGATGTGCATGCTGCATGTGTCCACTGTGAAGTCGAGCTGCAGTCTCCAAGCCAGAGGGAAAACAGTGCACTGGAGGTAGGGGGAAGGAGGGAGTGGCTGTGGACCTCCCCGGGGGGGGAGGGGCGGGAGGAAATTTACATGGCAGAATGGAGTAGCAGGAGATAGTGTGAGACTAATGACTCATGGGGTGAGTTGGAGGAGGCACCAATGGATGTGCAGTGCAGTAGCCAAGAGGCAGGCAAGGCGAGCCTGGGAATGGGCAGGGAGCCAGAGCTGGGTGCGCATAGCCAGGGGCAGTGGGAGCTATGCTGGGAGTAAACTGGTTTTGGGCAGGCGTAACAGAAGACACTGAACGCGGGTGCAGAAAAAAACAGTTGCGGTGAGGTGACTTACCAGCACTACGGCGAAAGAAGGGTGTACCAGCTTCATACATGCTCAGACGGGCATCGATGGACAATCCTTTGCCTGGGTCCTGCCTGAGTGCATCCCGAGATGAGGGCCTGAATGGGAACCAAATCCGGACCTGGCAAAGTGCCCCCCTTCCCCCCCCCCCCCCGGGGTGGTTGAGGAGCGGCCAAGCTGTTTGCCACGGCCAGTTTCTCCCTATTTTGTTAAAGCGGCCGATATTGCAGCTATGCTGCAAAAACGGCCCTGTAACAAAATCTGGCCCCAGGGGCCCAAAACCGTCCCCCAACCCTGGTGCCCAGCGGGGAAATGCCCAGTGCCCCCTTTGGCCAGTCCAGCCCTGAGGCCAACTGTGGTGAGAAACCGGGCAGCAAGTCTCCTCCCAGTGCCGGAGGCTGCTGGGAGGTGTTGTCTGAGAGTCTGGCGAAGTCCCGCGATGCGGGAGTAAGCACAGGTTAAGAGGTCAACTTTGGTGGTAAATCAGGCAGCCAGTCTACAAGTAGCGGAGGCTGCTGGGAGGTGTAGTTTGAGGGTCTGAAAAAGTCTTGCGATGCGGGAGCCCAGGCTGGTTAAGAAGCCAACTGTGGAGGGAAACCGGGCAGCAAGTCTCCTCCCGTGCCGGAGGCTGCTGGGAGGTGTTGTCTGAGAGTCTGGCGAAGTCCCGCGATGCGGGAGTAAGCACAGGTTAAGAGGTCAACTTTGGTGGGAAATCAGGCAGTCAGTCTACAAGTAGCGGAGGCTGCTGGGAGGTGTAGTTTGAGGGTCTGACAAAGTCTTGCAATGCGGGAGCCCGGGCTGGTTAAGAAGTCAACTGTGGAGGGAAACCAGACAGCAAGTCTCCTCCCTGCGGCAGAGGCTGCTGGGATGAGTAGTCTGAGGGTCTTAAGAAGTCCGCAAAGTGGGAGTCGGCACTGGTTAAGTGGTCAACTGTGGTGGGAAACGGGGCAGCAAGTCTCTTACCAGTAGTGGAGGCTGCTGGGAGGTGTAGCCTGAGGGTGGTCTGAGCATCTGGTCCGGTCAAAAAAACAAATTTCTCCTCTCTGACACATCTCACTGTCACCTCCCATTATAACTTGTCTTTTTTCCTTCATAAATGTCAACTCCTCCTCTCTTGCACAATGTCAAGTCATAGTGGCTAGCAGAGGATGGTAAACTACTTCTAAAGTGCCATGTAAACATTGGAAAAGAAAAGGACCTAATATATTGAGATGCCCCTAAAAGGCATCATGAGGTACATCTTGAATGAAGAATTGCATGTGTTCATCAAAGCACCAGCTCTCTCCTGGTTGGACGATGGGAATCCCCTTCTGATAGGCCTACCAAATATCTGCTTTGATGCTCTTAAACCTGGCCTCCATTTTGCAACCTGTTATACAATTTGAAGCTGACATTTTGATCATATTACCCTTGCCGTGATAACCAAAAGCTACATACCCTTGGATGAAAGAAGCATTCTGGAAATATTTGCCTGAGCCACCAACCTCACAACTATGACACTTCAAGCTATTTTGCAGACAGAATGGTCTCACTGGGCCAGTAACAACATCTGATATGTTCTGATCTAATGTGCCTCGAAACACTCCTCCACAAGGATCAATGCACATTGAACCAACTTTCTTAACTGTGACTACCAAAGTACGAAACTCTCCAATAAGAACTTCAGCTTATCTTCTCACACCTGGGGCATATTTATAAGCCCCTATCGCCACCACAACGTCACTTTTAGTGAGGTTGTGATGGCGATAGGGGCTTTGCCTCATTTACAAGGCAGCGTTAAGCCACTTAACATGGCTTAACACTGCCTTGTAAATAAGGCACCCTTTCAACATGAAAGAAACGGGCAATGGGTGTTGCAGTGGGTATTCCACCACAACACCCATTGAGTTTGACAATGCCCCCTATTTACAAGGGTGGCATAAATAAGAGGCAGTCATGCTAGTATTGAACAGCGAACAGCTGCAGAGAGCCTGCAGGGCCACCCGTTTTTTCTGAAAGTGAGCCTCCTATTGATGAAAAAGGAAAAAGAGGTGACTAATGGGACAAAATATAAAGTCTCACTGAAACAAAAGACTTTGAAGCTAGATAATGAAAGATAGACTTTTTTTACTCTGAAATGGTCACCAGTCAGCAGATGCACTCTTATTTATTTTATGGAATAAGTTCTTTGAAATGTTCTCCTTTTTTGTAAAGGTTTTTATTAACCATATACAATAAAAAATTTACTTACATACTTACTTAAGAGGCAGCACCAAAATTAAGACCAGGGAAAACCTGGTCTTACGCTGGTGCAACAAAGAGAAATGCTTTATTTCTCCTCGTTTTTGCTGTTTCCATGTGTGCTGCCTTGTGCAGTACACATAGAAACAGCAAATTGTTATTGATTCTGTATGTACAGGAAGGTGAACCTTCCTGCACATAAACAATCCCAAAAAATCAAGTTTTGCAATTTCTACATGTGCTGCATTAAGCAGCACATATAGAAGTTTAAAAACACCATGCCTGATTGTTTATGTGCATGAAGGGAGACCTTCCTGCACATAACAATCGTTTACCCCAAAGCAGACACCCTTGCAATATGGCGCATCCCTGCATTTTCAGAATGGAGAAGTGTGGTGTTAGTAATGTTTGCTTAACGCCATGCTTCTCCATTCTGTTGTAAATATGCATTCTGCTGGACTTTAAGTGATGCCTGAAACCGTTTTTTCCTAAATCACAGCCTCCCAGCCTACTCTTCTTAATTGTACTAGTCCACTAATTTCTCTTGTGCTACTTATTCACATTGTTTACGTAAAATGTGCTTACTTTTATACACCCCCACCCCCCATTTTGGTTTGGGCAGCCACACTAGCACTTGATAATTCCTATTCTACTTCCCTTCCCCAGCAAAATAATTTGTAAGTTCTAAAAGACCTATTTTCAGCTGACAAAGAGCCTGCATGTCATTGATTGACTTGATTGTCTCCCTAATTTGCTTGCTTCTTATTGAATAGTTTGCCTTGTCCATCTTGTGTTTGCCTCTCCCTGCTTATGTCCTTCCACTGCTCACATTTCTCTTTTTGCTTAAGCATTCCACTCAAGTGCATGTTTTTTCTAGCTGCCTCCCCACCCACGGCTCTCTCTCTCTTGTTTATTTTTGGTTTATTACTCCACGAGTGCATGTGTTTTTCAACAGTCTCCCTTTTGTGCTTCATACCCCCTTCTGCTCAGAGTTGCTCTCTGTCATCCATGTCCTTCTCTATTTCTGCTGCTCCGTCATCCATGTGCTTCGCTGCCCCCAGCCCACTTCCCATATTGCTCTCCGTGCACTTCTATGGTGTATGTTCCCTCATGTGCTTCTCTCCCACCCTCTATGTGCTGCTTTTCACCTTCCTCCCCCTACCTACTCCTTTTTTGCCCTCCTATGTCACACAATCTCCATGGTTCTCTTTGTGACTGGTCATTTCACGCTAAATATTCTTATTGTTTATAATTTAGTGAGCCAAGAGGTGTCCACCATCTTGGATCTGTTAAGTAAAAATTAATGTATAGGAAACCCGCGTCCTTCCACTGACTCTCCTCCAAAAATTGTGCATGCATGTGACAGTGAAATGATAAGACTATCAGTGCACCTTTTCGGTATTTTTTATTTTGACGATGCTGCTCAGTGTCCCAAAGTTGTGCAGCTCCGTCAAAAGCAATTAGTAAAGCTAATAGGTCATCTTAAACATGCGACCTATTGGCTTTGCCAATGCTTTTTTTAAGTATATCTTCCATTCTTTCTCTAGGAATGTGATCATATTTGATGGCAACTTTTTTACAGCTTGTTTTCTTTGTTTCATCTGTACACCTCATTCACCGGTGGAATTTTAAATTAGCTTTCTCGAAATTGGCCACTCATTTTTTTTGCTTCCCAGGATAAGTTTTGATCTCATATAATTGTCACTGTATGATGATTTTACCTTGTATTACTTTTTACATATTTTGCCCTTCCCATGCAGCGCTATGATTGTTGTGCTCTCGCACTACTGCCAGTGCTTTGACTCTATTCTGTTGGCCTGGTTTGTATTGAAACACCCCAAACTTTACAGAAAATAAACAGGAAGTGGACATAGATGGAGAGTACAGTCAGGAGGTATGTAAAGGGGTAGCCTCTGGTTCCTATACAACCTAGGGTCAGCCCATGCAAAATGGTTAGCTACCAGTATTCTTGCATGATGTAGCAAACAAATATGACGTTCTTGTAAGACCCAAACATTGTTTCCTTAGTCACTAGTGGTGGTGTTGGGGAGAAGCTTCCAGAGGCATGCCTTTGAAGTGTACAAATGCCCTGACTTCCCTACCCGATACCAAGATGGCTGAAGTGACAATGCAGGGTTGTTAGGCATTTTGTGTGGTGGCAGAACACAACCTATTCATGTCTAAGTGAGGACTGAGTTCATCAAGAATAAAGAGGTCGGGTGCACACCATTTTAATCCAATTTATCGAGTTCATGTGATTTGTGCATGCGTTCTGGGTTTGTGGCTTTCCACCCTTTGGCCACGTTAGTTACTCGAACCGTGTTGAGTTCAGGGAACGAGATCCTGCTCCCTTACCAGAAGCACAGCTTGAAAATGCGTTTTGCAACAAATGTACCACAATAAAGTTCCGTTGTGTATCTTTTTATTCAAATTAATTCCAAAATTACTCCATTTTCTTCTGTCGCATGAGAAGCCATATTTATGTATATCTGATTCTGATACAGTAAACGTGTCCAACCGGACTTTGAACTTCTACGGTAGGAATTTATACATAATTTATCCTCGGTAGTGAATAATATCCAATGCATTTCGGGCCAACTTTTTTAGCCCTTCGTCAGGGATTCACTGAAAGTGTAAAAGGAAACGTTTAAATCATGTGCATATACGGACAACAGTTTGTGCAGTTTCATAAAACATTCATTTCCACGTGAGTTTACAAAAAATTTACTTCACTCGGCATTTTCCCTCTAGTTACTCATTGAACGACTCTGGTGAGATGACTATCCTTACTAATTTCCTAGTACTAATTCGTTAGGGAACCCCTTGTTGTAACACACATTGTACCCCTCTTTTCAGCCTTACACTCCACCCATCATACCTGTCTCGCGTGCCGTGGCCTCGCCTCGTCTGTTTGAACTGCCAATTTGGTTTCTAAACAATGTGTGTTACAACAAGGGGTTCCCTAACAAATTAGTACTAGGAAATTAGAAAGGATAGTCATCTCACCAGAGTCGTTCAATGAGTAAATAGAGGGAAAATGCCGAGTGAAGTAAATTTTTTGTAAACTCACGTGGAAATGAATGTTTTATGAAACTGCACAAACTGTTGTCCGTATATGCACATGATTTAAACGTTCCCTTTTACACTTTCAGTGAATCCCTGACGAAGGGCTAAAAAAGTTGGCCCGAAATGCATTGGATATTATTCACTACCGAGGATGAATTATGTATAAATTCCTACCGTAGCAGTTGAAAGTCCGGTTGGACACGTCTCCTGTATCAGAATCAGATATACATAAATATGGCTTTTCATGCAACAGAAGAAAATGGAGTAATTTTGGAATTCATTTGAATAAAAAGATGCACAACAGAACTTTATTGTGGTACATTTGTTGCAAAACGCATTTTCAAGCTGTGCTTCTGGTAAGGGAGCAGGATCTCGTTTTCTGAACTCAACACGGTTTAAGTGAGGACTGACCCAGATCCTACCTCTCGTCCTGTCAGTGACGCCCCATCTAGTCGCACCAAAGCTCCCATTGTGTGTAGCTGTCTAGGAGGAATTACACAAAGCCCAACTGCCAACTACACCCAGTCATGTGACCAGAGACAGGCTGCAGGCACCAAATGGCTAAGGCAAGACAATGCCAACTTACTAAAAGTGGCATTTTCAGAACTGTAATTTGAAATCTGACTGCACCAGAAGTTAGGATTTTAAATTAGGATTCCAGAGACACCAAACATGAACTAGTAATCTCTTTCCATTTGGGAATCACACTTATAAAAAGTAATAAAGCAACTCCAATGTTATCCAGTGTTATCCTATGGGAGAGATAGATCTTCCAGTAGTGAAAAATGAACGTAAGAGTTTTTCTATACCACGACATGTAAAACTTAAATGTACATGTCCCACTTTTTTTTAACACACTGAACCCTGCCCATGGGGCTGTCCAGGGCCTACCCTAGGAGTGTAAGTATTAAAAAGGAAGGTCTGGGCCTGACAAGAGTTGTTTTGCCAGGTTAGAATGGCAGGTTAACATTGAACTTCTAAAAGCGCTATTTAAGTGGGTTGCACAATCAGTGCTGCAGGCCCACTAGTATAATTTATTGTTTAGGCCCTGGGCACATGTAGTGCACTCTACTAGGAACTTATAAGTATATTAAATATTCCAATTGGGTATAAGCCAAATCTACCATGTTTTAAGAAGAGAGCACAAGCACTTTAGCACTGCTTAGGACTGGTAAAATGCACAGAGTCCTAAGGCCCGCAAAAACGAATTTAGCAAAAAGTAGGAGAAGGAAGGCAAAAGGTGAATTGTTTTGGTACAGATATGTGCTTCATGCATTTCTCCTAAGTGAAGCCTGTCTCCTCTGTGCTTCAGCTACCGAAGCTTGAGCTCAGGTTTGAATAACTGAGACCTAACAGAACCTAGTAAAGCATAGTGCCATTATTCTTTGGAGAAGACACTCATACACTTCAACTAAATATCTATTTCATCACCTTCCACAGAGGGACTGAGACAACAGAGAAATGACAGATGCACATTTTTGCACCCAAGTCATCTCAAGAGCTAAATAAATCCATTAAAACAGCCCATAGCTCTGCTTGTTCCAGAAAATGTTCATGGCTATAGCGAAGCTGTGCTGAAAATGACTCTCTTGTCTGCACAATTTCCAGGTCCAACACACTGACCAATTACCAGAGGCGCCAACCTCCAAGTTTCTCGCCCGGATACCAGCCAGCATTAGGTGATGCTGCAAGCAGCCGGAGGTAATTGCTTGCTCTGAAATAGGAGTTGTGGGGAACTGGAGTCTTGACTGGAAGCAGGTAACAGGAATGGGAGCACAGACTTAATGAGACGAGGAGGTGGCATGACAGGACAGATCCAGGACATGTGCAGTTCATCTAATAGGAGAAATAATGAACAGCAACAGGACTTGTCACAAAGAAGGTCTTTCAACGTCACATTAAAATGAGGCCTCGTCGCACACACGGTAGCGGCGCATCGGATGTGTTTTCCCCTGTCACTCACTTCACAGCTAATGTTCGTTTTGATGTTTTGGAAATTTAGCAATGACAAATTAGAAGCAGAGATTAAAGATAGAAGGAGGGTGAAAATTAACCTGTGATATGAAACCATTCAAGCAAAATGTCTTCTTTCAAATTCAGTTGACGCCAACTGCTCAGGGCACCTCAAAACCAAAGTGATATTTTCGCGGCTTTATGAACTATTTCGGTGGATAGGGCGTATTAAATATCACCATACAAAAATATTGTGGTAAAAATATCATGAAGGTAAGTATATAAAGGTAAAAGTAAGTTTACTATGTATGACTCCACATATACGTACATTGAAGATATACAGATCTTGTAAACGGCAAGGCATTGCCACCAGATAGTTTTTTTAATGGGCTGGTTTGTATTTGTTGGTCAAGGCCACACAAAATATTGAGAAAAACAGTAACATCTAGTATTTTTGGTATTGTGAAATCTGAACCTAAACCAAAAACATAAAGAAAACAGTTAAAACTTCTTCAGAATTATCTAAACCATTCCAGGATGCTTCTGAAAGCAAACAGAAAGGTAATTGTCATGTTTGCAAAACAATTCTGACAATTTTACAGAAATTGTTTTTCATCTACCTGCTCTTGGCAGTTCCAGGGTATCAAAACTTAAACAATTACACAGTTTTTTTCTGAAAAAAGGTGGCAACCTAAGTAGATGTGGAGTTTAGGATAACAAATTCATATTTAACTATAGGTAACTTCATGATGTTTTGATTCTTGATATTTTGGCCATGATATTTTTTTTAGAACAGTATTTCAGTTCTCAATATTCGGACATAAAACATCTACCACTTTTACTCAATGGATGTCTTCCAGAAACACAGTAAAATAGATAGGCCCTGATTTACAAAGACTTTGCGTCAGGTTTGCATTACTTTTGAAACGCAAACACTATTAAAAATGTTGTGTTGGTTTTACAACCCAACGCAAATCATGATCTGTGAAGGATTGTAACTAAAAGTAACACAAAGCTGCACAATGCACTGCCTTGCATTACGTTGTGTCAAGGAGGGGCATTTCTTGGGTGGTGCATGGGCATGCCATTGCAACCACCCATGGGTTGTGAAGCAAATTCATATCTACCCTTAATCGCACACAGGGATTTGAGTCAAAATCCTACGCCTCCCTAAGGCAGGCATAATGAGGAGAAATGTTTGAATTTCTCCTTGTTATATCACATCCGCTGTTTTAGATCATTCAATAGATGCTAAACATCAACTGTGTTTGATGTAGCTGGAAATAGTAGTGGCAAGATGTTGAGTCTTTTGTCTTGTGTGGAATATGGGCCGCGGAGTGTTTCCAAGGGAATGGAATGTTGAATGGGGAGAGAATTCAGATGGAGTTGACTAAGCAGTTGCCTGGCTTCCTTCCTCGCTCTGTTGTGTCCTTTATTCTAAAGATGCAATTAAATTGCATCTTTTTTTTCAAGACACTACCTATCTACTATACAGCGCACTGATAACCTCAGGTCATGTTCTCTCATTGTAAAACACTCTAAATGAATCCACCAGCAATCAAAGGCAGTTTGGCAAGCAAAGAGAGGGGGGTCTCCAATTACCAGGAAAGATCTTGCACTAAAATGCATAGAATCTGCCCTCAACTAGAAAGTGAAGGCAAATTGAAGAGAAGAGGCAATGGGTTCCCAAGAATATTTTTTTCAGAACTTACTGCTGCTTTTCGAGTTTTTGTCCCATTTGGGGTCCTGGGTAGAATGCCCCAGCATGGAGGTTACTTTTTCCTCTTCCTCTTGATCTCCTCTATGCCAACTGTCCCTGTCTTACTCAGAAGAAGCACTGGCGTTGTCTTCAATCTTGAGCACCCACAAAACAGCCAAAAAAAGTGTCAGATCTCTGTACCTGTCGATTCACTGACACAATATTGTGAACATTAATATTGACTGACACAAATATCATGTTAAAAATATAATTGGCAGCAATAGTGTTGTTCTTTACTTGAAACCTACAAAATATCATGTCAAAAATATTTTTGAAAAGAACAGAAACTAGAAATAGTTTAAAAAAATGTATTTCGGTATAAATGTTGACTTTAAAGTGATGTATTTGAGTAGTTTAATATGTAAAAGTAATCTAATGTTTATTTACCAATTGTAATTACTTTTTTATAATTATATATATCTAAGTATTTATATTTTCAAGGAGAATATATATATATATATATTGTCTATATGGTAATGTGTCCCTGTGTCAAAAGATATATTGGCAGCACGATTTTTGAGGCAAAAAAACGCATCCTCGAACACACAAGAGCTACCACCCACGGTGATCAGTCAAACGCAATTGCAAAACACATGAGTCTATACCATGACAACAACTGGGAAAATCTCAAATTCTGCGTCATTGACCAACTAGCGGACACACGTGTTAAATTTTATCATCACCACCTAGCCTGTTACTATCAAGAGGAAAGTAAGTGGTTGTTTTATTGATTTTTCAGAGAAGTAACGGTAGACGACCAATCGATATTTAAGACAGGAATCCCTAATAGCCAACATTTTGGATCTCTTGAACACAGGTATTCACTACACATTAATGCTGTATCTACAATTGAGCATGACATAATGTATTTGGTTAGTACTATTCCATCCACAATGTAATACGTCATACCTCAGAATTTTAATAGTTGACGCAAAGGAAACACATTATTAATTGTAACTAAATCATCTTTTTGAGTATAGGTTACAATCTGCAAGTTTGTTTAAATAACCATGGCTATTGTACCCCCCCTGAGTTTATCTACCACTTGAGAGAAGTGTTCATGTCAGACATTTATTGATGTTTTTGTATTGTTTTAGGATTTTTCCCCTGACGAAGGGAAGCTAAATTCCCGAAATGCATTGGGCGGCGCTTCACTACAGTTTGTTGATCCAAGGATCAGACTGAATTACAACAAGTGACTTGTGTTATGATTTATGTATATAGGAACAGGATTATTATTAATAGTATCTCGTCATGATGATGAATGTATAGAGATACACATATTGCTAACGGGTAAAATGGTAATGTTATTATAGATTGTATAACAAGAATAAGAACATGAAAATTGAATAAGGTTTTCTTTTCTGAAAAATACAAAAAAACAATATGAGCGTATAGACATGAGTTTGTGTATTCATTTTTAAGTTTTTGAAATCTATTATTGAAAATAGTTTTTCACGGCACAGTGCACACTGCATGTAGACCGCTGTCTACATCTTTTGCATAGCTTTGAAAAGAATGACATATAAGAGAATAATTACTAATCATTTACTAAAAATATTGCAATACATGAGAAAAATGTACAAACTATAGTTCATAGAAAACATTAATACCAAAATATGTAAGACAAATAATATTTAAAATATAAAATATACATTTTAAAAAGAACAAGATAAAATTACTTATACTTGCCTACTTGTATATCGGCAAACATTTAAAATATAAAATATACATTTTAAAAAGAACAAGATAAAATTACTTATACTTGTCCACTTGTCTATCGGCAAACAAATTACAACATTTTAAAGTAAATACTACATTATTTAATTTAAATTAATATTAGAAAACAATATGTGAAAGGAAATAACATTCACAATCAATCAATCAATCAGTGAACTTATAAAGCGTGCTACTTACCTGTGAGGGTCTCAAGGCGCTGGGGGGGGGGGGGGGGCTGCTACTGAGGAGCCTTCTGAAGGTGAGCAGGTTTTGGGTCTGCCGCAGGTGGTTGGGGAGGGTGTTCCAGGTCTTGGCAGCAAGAAAGGAGAAGTATCTGCCGCCGGAGGTCATTCGTTGGATGCGCGGGACAATGGCAAGGGCAAGGCTGGCGGAGCGGAGTTACCGGGCGGGGGTGTAGAAGTTGAGTCAGTCATTCAGGTAGGCTGGTCCGGTGTTGTGGAGTGCTTTGTGGGTTTTTAGGTCAGAGTTTGAAGGTGATCCTCTTGTTGACGGGGAGCCAGTGCAGGTCTCTTAGGTGGGAGGTGATGTGGCTGCAGCGGGGGACGTTGAGGATCAGTCGGGCTGAGGCGTTCTGGATGCGTTGTAGTCGTCGCAGGTGTTTGGCCGGGATGCCTGCGTAGAGTGCGTGGCCGTAGTCCAGCCTGCTGCTGACGAGGGCTTGGGTCACTGTTCTTCTTGTTTCTGTCGGGATCCACTTGTAGATCCTGCGAAGCATGTTGAGGGTGTTGTAGCAGGAGGAGATGGCACTGAGCTGCTTTGACATGGAGAGGGAGGAGTCGAGGATGAATCCTAGGTTGCGTGCGTGGTCCGTGGGTGTTGGCACTGCTCCCAGTGTGATCGGCCACCAAGAGTCGTCCCACGCAGAGGGGGCGGGACCTAGGATGAGGACCTCCATCTTGTCCGAGTTCAGTTTCAGACGGCTGTTCCTCATCCACTCGGCAACAGCCATCATTCTCTCGTAAATCGTAAATCATAAATCATACGTTCTTATATAGCGCCTTTCACTGTAAGGTCTCAAGGCGCTTGCTTTGGGAACCCGTCCTGGCCTTTTCCTGCAAGATTACCCCTACTGGGAATCCCCAAGGTGAAGACCAGGCATCCCATCGCGGTGGGGCCGTAGTGGAGATTAAGCAAGTTATTGCCCAGAGTTGCAGAGTGTGAACCCACGATTCGAGTAGGCACCGAGGCGAGAATTATCGAGTCCGTGGACATTTTGAGCTCAAGGCCCTGACGCGTCGGGGATTGAACCCTGGTCCCGGGTCTGACCTCTGCATCAGGGACTGCCTCCTCTAACCGGTGAGCCACACTTCTCCACTTCTCGTGGAGGCTGGTTTTGGCGGTGTGCGGGTCCTTGGTGAGGGAGAGAATGATCTGGGTGTCGTCGGCGTAGAAGATGATGTTCAAGTCGTGCTGGCGGGCCATTTGTGCGAGGGGGGCCATGTAGGCATTGAACAGGGTCGGGCTGAGGGATGAGCCCTGGGGTACGCCGCAGATGATGTTGGTGGCTTCAGATAGGAAGGTCGGGAGGCAGACTCTTTAGGTTCTGCCAGTCCAGGGCCTTCTTCTGGATTCCGGCTTCTTGGAGGCGTGTTCTTAGTGTGCGGTGGCAGACCGTGTCGAAGGGGGCTGACAGGTCCAGGAGGATGAGGGCTGAAGTTCCTTCACTATGTTGAACAGTTCTTTGCTGTTGTGTGAGTTGTTATCCAGTCGGGCTTTGAAGGACGATCTCTTGGCTGTTCTGATGAGGTGGTGATGTCTGCGGATGGCGTCCTTGTGGGCTGCGTGGCTGTCTGGTGCGCGGTCGTGTAGCCATTTCTTCTCCAGCTTCCGGCATGTTCGTTTGGAGATCTGGAGTTTTTTGGTGAACCAGGCGGCTTTCTTGCTGGGGTGGTTGGTGGAGGGTTTCTTGATTGGGGCGGGGGTATTGGCGCAGTCATCGATCCACTGTCTGCAGTTTTGGGCGGCGGAGTCTGTGTTGGTGGTCTGGGAGGGTGGGTTCTGGGCAAGGGTGGAGGTCAGCTGGTCTTCGGTGATTTTGCTCCAGCAGCTGCGAGGCAGCTGTTGGGTGCGGTAGTGCGTGGTTGGTTTCTTGAAGGTGAAGTGGATGCATCGGTGGTCAGTCCAGTGGAGTTTGGTGGTGTGGTTGAAGGCGACATGGGTGCTGGTGGAGAATACGGGGTCGAGCGTGTGGCCAGCGGCGTTGGTGGGTTCAGTGATGAGTTGTCTGAGGCCGAGGTTGTCGATCAGGGTGGTGGAGTTGGCGTTGTTGTTGTTCTCAAGGTGGAAGTTCAGGTCCCCGAGGAGGATGTAATCCGTGGTTGCGAGTTCGTGGGTGCTGGTGAGGTCATCGACGGAGTCGCTGAAGAGGGCCCGGGGTCCAGGGGGTCTGTAGATGAGTGTTCCTTTGAGGGTGGTGTAGGGGTCGGTGTGGATCCGGAAGTGAAGGTGTTCGGCGGAGTTGGGGGAGTCATCTGCGAGGGTGTGGACCTGGAGGGTGGACTTGTGGACGATGGCTATTCCTCCTTCCATCCTGTTGGTGCGGTCTCTGCGGGAGATCTTGTAGCCGTCCGGGATGGCTATGGCGATGTCAGGTGCCGATGAGTCATTCCACCAGGTCTCAGTCAGGAAGGCAACGTCTGGGGCGGTGGTGTCGAGTAGGTCCCAGAGCTCGACGGAGTGTTTGGGTGCGGAGAGGGTGTTGAGGAGTATGCAGCGGAGATGGTTGGGTCACAGGCATGGTTTCAAAAACATTTGCAGTTTAACTAATTAATAATTCAGTTAAAACACAATATTTAACATTAGAAGTTCAATAGTAAGTACAATAGTAAAATAATACATAATCAGTTATTAATTATCCCACTATATATAAAAAAAGAATAATACACAAAGTATTGCAACTTTAATATCTTTCCACCCTCATTCTCTACAACAAATAACACAGTTTAAAAAAAGTATGCATAATAAACATATAACAATTAAGACACACATCAAGAACAATAAAACACATACAATTTAACATTAAAAAAGAAGTTTATATAATTAATAGTAAAATAAATATTTAATTAAGATAAAAAATGTTTAGAATAAATATTATTTAAGTACATTTCATTTTAATTAACTTACTACCATACTCTCCAACAAACCCAAAAACCTGCGACTAAAATACAACTTTCTCTGCTAAAAATAAAATTAAAATATACATTAAAATGAACACTTTTAAATAAAATGTATAATACAACAGGTAAACAATTAACATAATTAATAATCCATTAAATAATTAATTTACATAAAAAACGAATTACCAATACATTTTAATTATTTATAATTGTGTTAACTTTCCACTCTATTCCACAACAACCATCTACTACACCATAAATAACTAATGACATTTAAAAATAAATTACTAAATAACTTAAAATTACAAAACAATTATGCTAACAATACTAACTCTTAAAATTAATAGATGAACTAAAACACATTAAATTAATTAAAAATTCTGGGGCATATTACCAAGCAATAGCGATAAATATCGCTATTGCTTGGTTAGCGGGAAAAAAATATCGCCGAGCACCGAGGATTTTTACAGCTGAGATACCTTGATATTATCAAAGTTTATCTCAAAAGCGGTAAAAATCCTGCGAAATGCATGAAAATCGCTGAAAAATCTGCGATATTCATGCATTATCATGACAATGCTCTTATCCATGTTATCCACCTTCCATTGGATAACATGGCTAAGAACTGCTTTTAGCAGGCGTTAGCTTTTGGAGATATTCGCGCTTAGCGCGAATATTTCCAAAAGTTGTTAATAGGAGTTAGAGATGTTAGCGACTGTTTTCAGTCGCTAACATCTTGGCACGCCCACTTTGCATGTCATTAGCGATAATTATCGCTGACATGCAAAGTGGGCCCCTAAATGCCCGCTATCGCCTACAAGCTGTCGCTAACTGGTGTTAGCGACAGCTTGGTAATAGGACGATCAAATTATTGCCGCATTAGCGGGAAAAAGTCCCGCTACTGCGGCGATAATGCCCTTGGTAATATGCCCCTCTATTTTTACAACTATATTAAAGAAAAGTCTAGTGAAAACAATAATATTCCTGGACATGTTCTTACCAATGTTATTCTATTCAATGATATGTTGATGGAAAGAATATTTTTTAACTATATTTATGTTCCACAATTTATAAAACCCAATATTTTTCCAAACCCCCTTGAACAATAGTAACAGCACTCCCACATTTCACACTTACCATCTACCAAACCTGCAGTACTCAGAAAAAACAACAGCTTCTTCCTAACAATGACCTAAGTGAATTTCTAGGAAACCTCCATCCTCTCTAACTTCATTGTTTTGTGGAGACCCCAAGCCACAGGATTTCAGGAAATACATTTCCACTGTATAAGGTGGCAGTCTTCACTCCCCATACTGTCCCATGTTAAGCCAAGGGCATCCATAATGGACTCTTCCTTCTCTTTTCTAATATATAATGTGACCAAAACTTTAAAGGTTGAACATCATAAATGTCCACTCAAGCATTTGCAGAACTTCCTTTTCGAAATATCATTATTTATTCTGTATATAATCTCATGTTGATATGATCATGAGGTGACTGCTTCCTTTGAGCACCACCAAAAGCTCTTGATATTTCCCTTTACATGCGACCAGCTAATATTTTGCAAGTCCAACTCCTGAGCATTTCAGCTGTCCTTGCTGTAGCAGTGGTCTATAGTAGAGAAGCAACAGATTCTAGTACCCCTCAAAAATTAAATGAATGTTGTTTTGTTCTACAGTCTTGCATCATCACATTGAATTCTATTAAAAAAGTATGCACAATATTTGTATGCATTTAAAACTGATTTTGACTTAAAACCTCTGATTGTCAAGGTTCTTTTATCTTTCTCTCCTTCCATACAATCCTCAACATGTCTCCTCTCTCTGAGCACTGTCTATTCTATATCACATGCATGTTTACCCTGAGCTTAATTAACCCCTTTCGGTCTGCCGTTTGCCGTTGGCCGTCGTGAGCACTACCTTGCTGGTTCTGCGAACGTCCAATTGCCGACGCGGCCCCTCCCACTCCGCGGAACAGCCGCACTGGGGCGAAATAACGGCCGTTGTTATGGGGTTAAAATTATTGTATCTATGTAAACTACCCACACCTCATTTCAAGATCACAATTTCTCCTTCTTTGAATTGAAAGTCATACCTTTGCAACCTAACAATACTGAATCACCTCTAGCGCATCTATTATTCCAGTCAACCATCTTCATGAAGTCACATATCCCGACTAATGATTACGCCTAACTTCTGTTAACTGCTACGAACTACACAAAGATATTGGAGTAAATGTTTGGAAGGATTTTCCTTGCTAGCACAAGACTAAAGAACAATCACTGAATAACCAACAATAACCGATAACCAGTGTATTAAGCACTAACCTTGGTCTTGCAGAACATTGTGCTTCCTGGTTTAAAGTGCTTCAGAGCCTCATCAGTGGTAGCAAGTGCTATATAAATACAATTGCAATACAATAAATATAGTGCCATTATTTATGCATCTCAAGCAAGGTAATATTTTCAGCTTAAATTGAGCAAAATCTGAAAGCCAGTAGAAGTAACCGCACTTCTGATGTGACCTGTTGCTGACTTATCATTTGCAAAACTCTCATCATAGAATGTTATCACTATTTTGACTGATTAAAACATACTTTAGTTTGTGCACTGTTTTTTGCACTTTCTTGTTTGTATGACAAACGTTTTACAAATGAACTGTTTTGCAAATGTTGATTTATTTAACTTCACCCACATGCTCTCTTAGCTTCATGTGTCCTTTGTGTGCCCCTTAGTAAACGTCTGTTTTTACTTTCTATTATTTTCGGCTATGTTGTGCTTTTTCAAGAGTTTCTAGGGATTGACAGTCTAGCCTTTATGTACTGACCGAGCTAGTCCTATATAAACTTGGCTGCTGTGTTACTGCGCAGCAGATGACCTGGCATCTCACCAAAGGCACACCAAAGTGAAGCGCGCCTGCTCCAGTCCTTAGCCTCATGCTGCCAGCAGCACTCAATTCTTCCCAAACTGATCCTCATAGGTGCGCACCTCATTGTTTTACATACAGAGGGGCAGATTTACAATAAGTGGAGCATCCCTGCTTATCAGCAGGGATGCGCCACTTATTGTGCGTCATGCCTCTGCCACCATGGTGCGCCGCATTTACAATGTGGTGCACCATGGGGCAAAAACGGCACAGATGCGTGACGCATCTGTGCCGTAAAAGTGGCGCATTGCTGGAGTTGCGTCGCAAGAGCGACGCAGCTCCAGCAATGCTCTAGGGGGGTCTATTCTTACAATGCTGCGTCAATTCTTACGCATGCTTCAAGCAGGCGCAGGGTTTTGACGCAGCATGGGCCCCAAAGTTCCTGCGCCGGAACGCCCCCCTTGTGCCAGAACGCCTCCTTCTGGCGCAGGGCTTTACAACGTGACGCATCTCCCAGATGCGTCACGTTGTAAATATCCCGCACCATGGTGCATCTTTTGCGCCGCTGCGTCACAAAAGTGACGCAACAGCGGCGTAAAAGCGGCGCAAGGGCTTGTAAAACTGCCCTTGAATTTTTTGTTGTTTTCTCCCGCCAGTTCTTTTCTGCAGCTACTGGTGGTAATCCTTTGGAGGACAGATAAGCAATTCAAACACTAAAACAGGAAACCTTATAAAATATTAGTTCACCTTTTTTATTTCCCTCTTCTTACTGCCAATCAAAATTACTTAAAAATTCTAAAGTAATGGTTCTGCGTTGTTATGAAAGATCAGTAGTTCCTCACTGTCTTCAAACTTAACTTGAACAATATAAAGTTGATGTACTTTACTTGACAGGACTTGGCTTTCTGAAAATAGTAAACCCTAATCTATGAGCTGGTTTCCAACAACTGTAAAATATATCCCTCCAACCATCAAACAAATGAGGAAGAGTTGTAATGACCCATGTGTCACCTTCGACTGAACTCTATTCTACATATTGAACATTTGACTATCTTTCCTTGTCTTTTAAATTCAGCAGTGGAATTTACCACTCACTCCTAATTTATCACCAACCCAATTCGCCAACCTCAAAACTTCCCAAATTAGCAGAAGATATTGGCCAGTGTACAATCAGGAAAACATGGAGCTGTTGTTTCTCCAGGATGGTGGCCCCAAAATGTCCCAAACATTTAAGCTTCACTACATCCAGTTTCTTTAACCCTAATGTAGATGGCACTCTAGGGGCCATACATACAAACCCCTGTCGCCACAGGAATGTCACTTTTAACAACATTTCTAAGGCGATATGGGATTTGCCTTATTTACAAGACTTAATGCCACCTTGTAAATAAGGCACCCTTTGATGCTATACTTAGCGTGAAAGGGGTGGGCAATTATTGTTGCGGTGGACGTTCCACCGTAACACCCATTGATTTTGACACTGCCCCCTATTTACAAGGGAAAACCTGGTCTTAACATGGCGAAATGTGGAGAAATGCTTTATGTCTCCTCATTTGTGCTGTTTCTATGAGTGCTGCATTGTGCAGCACACTGAGAAACGGCAAAATGCCATGAATGATTGTTTATGTGCAGGAAGGTCTCCCTTCCTGCACATAAACAGCCTCAATGCACGCACCCCTGCACTATGGTGCCTGCATTGGTGCTAGGCAGCTTAATTTAGCGCCAGCACTAGGGATAGTGCAGGGATGTGCTGTATCTTTGTAAATACAGCTCATCCCTGCGTTTTCGGAATGGCGCAGTGTGGCATTAGCATTACGGGGCCTATTTACAAGCCCCTTGTGTCTCCTGTGCGTCACCTTTAATATGGGAAAAAGTGACGTACCGGCAGCACAAGGGAGTTGTAAATAAGCCCCTTTGTGCTTAATGTCACAGTCTGTCATTCCCTTCTGAATATGTCTCTAGAATACTTAATTAAGATATTGGAATCCAAAACGTCTTTACAAACACAAAAATTCAACATACCCAGGAGACATAACCCCTCGTTTTCCCTGAACTCAACGGGCCAGATTCACAGAACTAACTTAAGACAAAATCCTAAACTTACTAATTTTGGTATTCACAGAAGTTAGGATTTTGTCTTAAGTTTGTCTTAAGACAGACTTAAGACAGACTTTAGTTAGGATTTTGTCTTAAGTCTGTCTTAAGTCTGTCTTAAGACAAACTTAAGACAAAATCCTAACTTCTGTGAATACCAAAAGTAGTAAGTTTAGGATTTTGTCTTAAGTTAGTTTTGTGAATCGGCCCCAACAAGTTGAAACTGTAAACGTGTCACTTTGAATGGAAATAAGAAAAATCTTACCATCCTAATTTAAAAGATACATACATGAAGCTTTGTAGAATATGTAGAGAACAGATTAATATAGTCAAACTTGCATACTCTTCACATCTGATAGTCAAAGCTTCCAAATAGAAAAGAGCTCTTTAGGATCATAAGTGATCTTTAGTTCCCACAAGCATCAAAACTACTAGTTAATACTTCAGTTGTGTTATGGAATGACCTCTCATCCTTCCTTGAAGGCAACGTTTCAAAGATCAGCACAGACATAACATGACCCGTATACTCCCTATCTACCCCAGTTCTACAGATGACATTTGTCGACCTAAATAGATAAAAGTTATGGTTGGATTACTACCTGAAGATTTGGTCACTATCTTTAATAGCTCCCTCAGCTCTGACATTATGATAGTGTACTGGAAGAGAGCTAGAGGTAAACCTTGTATAAATAAACCAATGTCAATTCTAGAGGACATGTAAAATTGCATACTTTTTTTCTCTTTTTTGGGTACAGTCTTAAAGAAATTGGTGTTTGACCAGCTCAAAAGTTACACTGAATCCAACAACATTCTGAAGGTATGTATGTAGGTATGTATCTGGTATTTCTGTAGTACGAACCTGGCCAAAGGGCGGTGGAGAGCTGTACATGATCAAAGACAAGCATCAACTCAATGAGTGAGAGAAGAGGAACCTAGGTTGTGCATGGTTAATGCGTTGTGGTGTAGTGTTCATTTAAGAGGTGAGCCTTCAACTCTTTGCTACATTGGAGCAGTATTGGGGTGGTCCTGATGGATACAGGGATTAAAATTATGTATGAATAGATGGGCAAGACCTGCTCTCTTGTTTTTTTGCTTTTTCCACTACATAGTCTGTTGGTGTCCTGGCTGCGAGTTTGCTGAGATGCACCCAAAATGATGGACTTGTATGCAAGATAAGCTGGGGAGCTGGTCATAAAAGCTTTGTAAATGATGGACAGTTATCAAGTGTGATATAGGAGTAGTGCATTAGATGTTGTGTAACTCCTTTCTGATTAGCACAGAATAGTGAAAGGCTGCAGAGTGGTGCCATGATTTTTCTTGATCTTTCTGCAGCTTAAAACTCCATCAACCATTCCAGGATGTTTGTTCACTCTCTGATACCAGCATCTCATAAATAGTTCTTAAATGTATAAAGTCCTTTTTGGAAGGTTGACAATGAATTGTGGCTCTACTGCCACATTCCATAGAACCCATGATGTCCAGTAGTGGTGAATCCCATGGTCCCACTTTATCACTTATCTTGTTGAACATCTACATGCTCTCCCTGGCCAAACTGCTTAATCCAATAGACCACATCTGTATCTCCGCAGAATCTGTATGTATGTAGGTGTCACCCAACTGATTCTTGGCCTCGTAAATCCTTATAACCATCCATGTGCCACTAGTCTTCCATGGTGGACTGTTTGATATTTACCACATTGGTGTATGGCAACAACTTTGTGAAACTGAATCTGTCCAAAATTGAACTTTTTCTAACCTCTGCTGTTGTTTCGGTTGTGGACTCCCTAGACTGGCCTGCAACCAGTGGTTTAATATTCAGCCCTTCGACATCAGTACAGAACTTGAGCATGTACATTAATAATATTAATCTATCTGTCTGTGAAAACACAGGTTGCCAAAGTATCTAAAACTTGTTTCTGAGAACCAAAGGCTTTGAGAACACTATTACCGGTCATTGACCACCATCTTCGTGTGCCAGTCATCAATGCCTTAATTCAGTTCAGAGTTCATTACAGTAACTTTATACACTTAGCAGAATCTGAAGCTCTTTTACACCAATTCTAAATGCTGCCTAATGTTGCTGTCAGTCTCATATCAATTATTCCAAAATATTCACATAGTTCCTTTGTACTGAAACAGCTATACCAATCAAAACAACACTCACTTTTACAGCCATAGTGATTGTCAACAGAGCAATGAACCGAAAAATCCAAACCTTCTAGGCAAGAAGGTCAAATGGTAGGCTTCCAGGGAGGCTCTTCGTTTTTCCTAGCACAGTATACTGACTGTAGAAAGTGCTGCCTATGGGAATAAAGTATTCTCTGCAGCTGGGCCTCCCTGCCTCTACACCACAGTCTGAAATCCAATCTATATGAGTTTAGAAAACGTCTGAAAGCACTCCCAATACAGGGCAAATAGCTGATCTCATTGATTCAGTGATGCAGTTCATTCAAGTCAGTTCCAATAAGCTCCAGTGTATGAGCCTTTTACAAATAGCCCTGCTTTAAGGTCCCATAATAAATAGAAGGCCCACTTAGAGTAGGATCCTAGAATGACGATTAATATGGCTTGACAATCTACCTAAAAGGCTTGCAATCTCTTCTAGATTGGCCACAATCCGGAAGGCTAAGGAATAGACAGCACATCTGCAGTATTCAGCGAGCTGGTGTAGCAGTGACCAGACAGGAAAAGATCTTCATCTGGTCCTAAGAGGGTTCCTTGTGCCAAGCGGAAACACAACCTCAAAAGAAGATCCACGCCAGTGGAGTAGCCAGGGAGCCATGGGCCCTAATACAAGTGAGAAAAATGCCCCCATCCCCAGTATTGGTGTTAAAAAGAGCATTTGTAATTGGGATGTGGTGGGCCACTCAGACACTTTGGCTCTAGTGCCACTGTACAAGCTGCACTATTGATAACTATGCCTCTGATCCAAGTTTTTAGGGCTTTGGGTGAAGCCTGTCTTAGACCTGTCATCCTTAGGGTGGTCTACCCTCAAACATTTTGCCTACTTACCTCCTCTTTTTGCTGTATCTTTATGTTGGCCTTAGGACTCTGAGCACTGTACCACTGCTGACCAGTGCTAAAGTGCATGTGCTTCACCCCTAACCATGGTAAATTCTGATAGCCTTTCCAGGGCAGGAAGAGAGGGGGAGCTGACACTTACACATGAATAGTCAGTGTCCTGTTTCCTACACAAAGGGCTGATTACACCCTACTGAAATTCTGGAGCCAGGGCTGGGAAGAAAAGGGGAACTGTGCACTTCAAGGGCCTGCTTTGAAGTCACCCCCACTTCAAAGGCACACCTGGGTATAAGTACTTGGCCTTTGTCTCTACCACAACTGGACCTGTGAAGAACTCTGCCAGGAGTAAAGACTGCTGTGCTACAGGATTTGCCACTCTGCTTGACTATCACTCTGGAAAAACTGCTTTGCTACTTTGCTGTTCTGCTCTGCTGAAGACAAAGACTGTACCCATCTCCCTTGAACCCAAAGTGACTCCAAGTACTTGCTGGCATTGCCCCCTGTTCTGAAGTTTCAGGGCCATCAAGACTTCCTTCAACCCTGCAACAGCACCTGGACTTTGTGACTCCTGCCTTGCCAAGTGTTTCCAATCCAGTCCTGAGCCCTTAAAAGGAGACTTCGACTGTAAAGAACCATCAATATCGACACAGTGACAACTTTGCGCCGATCGGAACCGACGCATTGCCCTTCGATGCAGAAGCTGACCAGCGACATTGATTCGAAAGAATGCGCGGCTTGATGATGATGTACAATGCAGCTTGATGACTATGCAGTACCTGCATCGCAAAGGGGTTTTGTCGGCAAAGCCTTCACTGCATGCGCTGCTCGGAACCGACGCATCGAGTCTTCGACGTCGACACTTCCTCCACCCAAGGTACTTTTCAGGGGGACCTGCGTGAGTCCTGTAGCCAGCCTGCCCTCCATTGCGGTAGGCCTGGACGTTGGATTTACTCCGGTCCATCGCATCCCACGTAACCCCTAAGCGCTATTTGCTTCTAAACACTACATTTCGATTTAATCTTTAAAAATTCAAAACTCCGGTTCTACTAATTTGATTTTTTCATTTTGGTCTTGTTTTACTCATAACAATATAATCTATTTCCCTAAGAAGTATTTTCGTGGTGTTTTCCTTGTGTTACTTCTGTGTGTATGTTGCATAAATACTTGACACACTGTCTCTTGAGATAAGCCTAACTGCTCTGTGCCCTGATACCAGAGGATGAGCACAGGTTATCTTTTAGTGTGTATCTAGCTTATTCTGACTAGAGTGGGGGTTCCTGCTTGTACAGGGTGCATACTCTGACAACCAGAAACTCCAGTTCTAAAAACCTGCATCTCTTCTGTCTAAGCGGATCTCATTGGAAGCACAGATGTTGCTCTTCCTCTACTGTAGAAACAGGGTTGTAGCTATCATCAATGCAGCAGATGCAGAGGTATGTGAGCTCAGGGTACAAGGAGTGTACTACCTCCAAATCATTTCTGTATTTTTCTACTCAACCAAGGAGATGGTGCAATTTCCCTTGCTTACATTAAGGCCCAATGCACCCTTGCTACTGACAGAAACACAACAATCATGTTTTCTTCCCCAAAGCCGCAAGAAATCAGTGGAGTTTTTGGGAGCATCCCTCATAGCCAGCTGCACCTTACAAATGTATCTCTTGCCTATGCCCCTATTGGTCAATGTCTGTGAGACTTGCCTATGGTGATAACCATAGGATGTTCAAACTTTAATCCTGGGACAGCATGAAATACAAATGCATATTTTCATAAAGAACTTAATTTTGATCTAAAGCACCTAGTCCAGGCCTATTGTAATCGTTTCATCAAAATAAATACCTGCGGTACTAGTGTTAATAAAAAAAACACAACACTGAAGCCTGAAGTTCAGCTAGCATGTAATCCCAAAAAACAGGCACCAGAGCTAAACAATAAAGACAATTGTCATTTCAGCTAACCAACGCTCTCGCTTGAAAATGTTCAGTTGTAGCCGAAATGTAAAATACATAAAAAGTAAACTATATATATAGGTTTTCTGTTAATGCAAGTCAATGTAGCATAGTCATGTGATAGAAACGTATTACACTTGACGAATACGTATGTAATGAGCAAATAGCAGGATCTCCCCGTCAAGGAAGAACTAAGGGCCATATTATCAAGAAAGGGCAATACATTTTCGCTGCTTTTATCGGCAGGAAACTGCAGCCAAAGCGGCGATAATGGGCTTGATAATATGCCCTTGTGAATTCCCATATAAGCCCAGGTTCTGGTGTTAACCTGGGCTTCTATGGGAATTCACAAGTGCATATTATCAAGCCCATTATCGCCGCTTTAGCGGCAGTTTCCTGCCGATAAAAAAGGGCCATAATGAATCGCCCTTTCTTGATAATATGGCCCCAAGTGACCTTAATCAGAAGATATAATTCTTACCCATAATACTAGACTCATTACTCTAACAAAATCCGGCTTCGACTTGGCAGTTTTGAAAACAAGGTTATACTGCTAGGAAATGTAGAAGATGCAAACCTAAGCCCTATGGCTTCGGGGCCTGCTAGAGCTATGAACATTTGTATATATGTTCAGTGTCACAGGGAGCTTCAAACTAATATAAAATGACATCCATATTTTATTAAAATGGTTGCTACATTCAATCGTATGCGATCATTAACACTGCATTGCTTAGGAGGACATGAACATGATACAGACAGAATGTAAGTTTTGTTTTTAGACTTGGAATGATATTATCCTTAATCAGCATGCATGCCTGGCACCTCGGATCACTGTCGCTTCAAAATGTAATGACAGCAGCAAAGTCCTTTTGGCCATTCACTGGCTCTTAAGTTTAATTAATGATCATACGTTTAATGCCTGTTTTTTAAAACGTATTACAGAGATTTGTTCAGCGCCAGAGGTTGCAGTGGTCAGCTCTGAAATTCTTACAGTATAGACCAGAATACAATTGCAGCTCAGATCCCCAGCCTACCTGGTACTATGACCTAAACCTCAGGTGTCCAGAGGGTCTTACCAGTTCTGCACATGCCTTAAAAAACTAAAATCAAAATTCAGAACCAGCGTGTTACGCCCTCTGAAATGTTCTTTTTATTAATCTCAAACTCTGCAACTTTAATTTAACAAGATTACTAGAGACTTCATCATTTTTTAGAAGAACAAAAGGCACTGAGTAACAGCTCATTGAAAAGCTTGTCATTCTTGAATTTCAAGGTGATGCACGTGCTGCCTGACCCCTGACCCAATAAAAGTTCTTGTGTATTTTGGTATTCTTAATGGTCTGCATTCTCTTGCTCTTTTGAGCAAGGTTCAGGCTAAACAAGACTTTTAAACAGCGGAAGCATCCTTTTTCAGTGATGAGAATCACAAAGGGGCGTCTCCGCAGTTACCTCTAGGGGCAGATGGTCATGGGGAGAATCGACTCATCTTGCCCTAAGGTAAATCCCCCCAAGACCTCCCACCCTCCGCCGCCTCACAACACGTCTCTGAGCATTCATTATTTAACTCATAATGTACGAAAGGAATTGGGACAACCTTTCCCACCGGAGAATTCCTCAGGGCAGCATAATTTTCCGGAACGTGCAGATTTTTGTTACACAAAAAGTCACGAATATTCAAATAATTTGCCTACCTGCAGCTCGCTGAGTTTTGTGCTTTTCCTCCTTTTTCGCCCTTGTGTAGTCCAAATGCAGGGATGTGAAACGTGCTATTCGCAAAAATGATGGGAAATTTGCAAGACGCATGCTTCACAACTATTCACACCCAAAATATTTTTCCCTGTTTTTAGTTCGACTGTGCCAGTAAAAAAGTGCTCTACTTATGTTTCTGACCAGCAAGGTCCAAAAAGAGTGAAAGGTGAATGTGAACCGAAAGGTTCCTGTGCAGACAGAGCATGGCTTAATACTTATTGGCTATTTCACACAAAGGGGTTAGAGTTTGCTGGACAGGGTACTTCAACACAAATGTGGCGAGTTCCTGGTCTCCCAGACAGATGGTTTGTCGGCTGTATTTAGAGTCGGGCACACTGTCATGTTACAGCTGGAGGAGTATCCGCTGGCTCTGCTGGTGGAAACCTTACACCGAAGGCCGATGGATATCGGGCACCTCTGTAAGTACCTCAGACCGGCCGCCCTACTTAGGACAAGCTAGCTTGTGCTACTCTTTTTTCCAGCCGCGGTCTGTGGAGGTAACAGTGGTGGGGCCAGGCGCGCAAAACCCATTGGACTCACCGGGCTTCAGCCCCCCCCCCCATCGTGTGTGGCAGCCCGGGATGAGACAGATCCCGGGCACACACAGAGCCGCACCCGAACGTTTCACACGTCTTTAAAAGACCATTTGAATGTTAATTAGGCCTTGCAGGTGTTTCACCCCTTCTAAGAGCCCCTGCAGCTCCACTCTGCCTACTGATTAAAGGTTAAGCCCCCCCGAAATTTTTTCTTAGCCCCCCCCCGAAATTTGGCTCTAGTTGCGCCTCTGGGTGGGGCCGCGTTGGGGGGGATTTCGAGGGATGATGCAGAGGGAAGAAAAAAATAATAATAATTTTCCCTCTGCATCGTCCTTCGAACCCCCCCCCCCTCCAACACGCCCCTCTTACCCCCCAAACCCTGTTACCTGCATGGACCGCAGCTGTCTTTTTCGGCTGGAGACCAATAAGAAAAAGCTTCGCAGACCAGAACATAAAACCAGGTCTGAGCACCGGCAGTTTTTTTAATGGGGGCCTCGAAACGGGTCTCTATTGGGCTCTGTTTTGTGCCCTGGCAAGCCACGGTTCTTTTTTTCCCCGGATTGCAGTGACAGCAGGCACATCGATATACACGTGCTCACACAGCTCACTTCTCACTAGTGGAGAAGTTATGGCATGACGTCATGCCAGGTGATGGTTGTAGGGGAAGGGAAATCTTTTAAAGAGAGTCATTTTCTCTCTGGATTTCCCTTCTCTTTTTGAAACTAAGGAGCAACAACATTGTTGTGGTGTCACCAGCATTTTAAGTGGAAGCTTTTTCAATATTGTATACAGCCATAGTTTCTGCTTATTTATCTTATTCAACTAACCATTGACAAAGCCAATAGTCCTGACTTGCTGTAGGTATGATATTACTTGTTATATCATATATCTGGATGCAATGACAGAAACAGCAAAATACAAGTCGGGCGGCACACTATGCTAAGCTCAGATTTTTAGCTTACGTGTTTTAAGCCATGCCCTAAATTACATTGGCCACGCCCCTTTGAGAGACCCTCCAGTTTTTTTTATCCCACTTAAAACCCTGCATAAAACCATAATAATAATGACCTGCAGACTCTTGGAAATACTCTGATTTGGAATATTGTTTTGAAAAACAATTTTTTTTTACTGAGCAAACGCATGCAACATAGCTGATGATTTGGAAACTATCAGTCTCCTCAGAGAAAACCTCATGGCAGCGGCTCCTCCGACTGCATAGAGTTCTCCGTCAGTATCGCGCACTGTAATCTCCCAGGACAGCGGAAACATACATCAACTGCCAGGGTGAAATAGCCCGCCAAAGCTTACTTCGTAGCCAATGAGTGATTTGCATAAGGGTGGCCGACTTCATAATGGTGCAGAGCTAAAAATCGAAGAAAATGAGTGGTGCTAAGATTCATTCTGGTATTTCCAGCCCTCCCTTTTTGTGTGCTGCATTCGACTCATGAAAATAATTATTTTCAAAGTCCATAATCACGGTTGGCCATTTGGGACGAGCGAACATTTCTGGACCCAAGGGAGATCTTCACACATCACAGCTGAGAAGGCCAGAGACATGCAATGACAAATTTTTATCTTTGATCTAGAACTTCTTGTCTGATTCATGTTACATTAGCCTGCATAGACCCTATTCTCTGTGTACTTTAATCACCACGTGGTTTCTATAATCAATTTAGTAAAACCACTCTTCCTTTTTACTTGCTGCTTTTGCACGTTGTTTGGCTTTTGGTGCCTTTGCAAGATCCTCTCCTAGCACCTGGGATTACGTCACATTGCCCACTTGCAATGATTAGGGGTAGGTAGTGCCTAATTTGTAAAAGAATAAGTGCCGGGAGCCAAAGTTTTGTTCAGATAATCCTGACTTGCGCTTTTGAATGTTGAGGGTGCCTAATAGCGAGCCTGTGTAGTCTTGATGCCAATTTGTGCCTCTGTCATCCACCACCAAACACCATCTGCCCCTATTTTCACTCATGCAGGTTCTTATTCATCCCTGTTTTCGCTTTTTGTCACTGTTTCTTTTATCTTTCTCCAGACCCCCCAGGATATAGCGGCATGGATTAGCAAATTTAGCGGCACAAAAATGGAAATTTAGCGGCACAAATATGGAAATTTAGCGGCAATTTTGCGGCACTTTATGTGGCCATTTTTCCTGCAACAAACACAGATATCTTAGTTTTTTTAGTTATTTAACAACATGAAGTTATGTATATTTTGTTTCTTTACAATGTAGACACTTTGTTTCCCTCGAGCGTGTGCTTCACAATTATGGGCTGCTGCAGTTTCACTTGATGAAGTATAACGCTGCTCCTCGTTATGGGCCACGTACAGTATTTATACATGACACCTGACTTGCCTCTTAGTTAACTAATGGTTCAGATTCCAAAAATTAATCCAATTGAGCATAATCACAACGTGGCATGATGCCACCGTAGTTCTTTATTTCATGTAATTTTCAACTGCCTTCTGCGTGCCCATCCAGGCTTCAACATCGACATGTATACATGAACAATTCATGCTGAAAGCTCTCATGATGTTTCACTCAATGCAGTTTGAGCCATTTTTACCTCTTCGGCAGTGGTAACTAAAATTGTAATAACAAAGACATCAATTCAAAAATACGTTAACTGTACCATTTACTAATTTACCCTCTGCTTGACTCCCAATCAACCCCACCCTAATACATTCGTTTAGTTCTACTAAATTAAACCCACTGATGTTCCCCACGCCTACTGCAAAGAAACTTCACCTTAATGAATGTTCAAGAAAACAAAAATGCAACCATTGTGCCAAACTAATGTGAAATTCCCTCCCCTTCAGTGCACAGAATATCCTTTGAACAATGCTAAAATGAAATGAAATCCAACCCGCATCCCCATTACCCGCCCGATTCCTGTTGTTAAACAACCCTTTTCCTAATGAAAGACTGTAAAAACTACCTTCAAAGTGTAAAGGTAGACAACTATATCAGCTCCTTAAACTCCTGTGAATGCGTGTTTTCTTGTCTTCATAAGCAACAACTAAAACCACCCACCTGGAATCCATCCATTTTATGGCCACTCACAGCGATGTAACTCTGACCCCATCACCCAGTCCCAATTTAAACTCCCAGTTTTAAAGAGATGCATTACATAACCTCTTAAAGTGAGCTTACGTCGGGTTGTCTCACTCGTTCTTTCCCGACAGGGAATATTAACATATTAACAAATGCATTATATTTCATTTTTTAGGCAAATGGAGGACAAACGATTTGCCTAGAAGTTTACACGATATTCGGGTTTGTGGAAGCCGGGATTAGAACCACCATGGTCGCCTATTACTATAGGTATCACTTCCTGCCTTGCTGCCTTTTACGCTCATAAACAGGAAATATAATTGCTGCATACCACAGCAGCTGCTGCATTACTTCCTATTTAGATAAAATGGAAGCAGTAGTGACACCGCACAGAGAGTTCATGCCTCGGCTTGTCACCTGATCTCCTGTGACCTTTTGACCCAAGCTGCATTGGCCAGCTTCAAGCACAGAGAACAAGGGGCATTGTTGGTTTACAAATGAGGCATTGTCTCTGCTGATGAGGGACAGTTGACAACTTGAAGAGCTCGCCGGGGCGGTGCTGCGGGATATTTTGGTCGCGATACCTCATAGCACCAATGCCCTCTGCAAACAAACGATGTTGTAGATTACCTTTAAGGATAGCAGGGGGTCTTTCGATTGCCTCAGCATCAGTAACCAAATGGCAAGTCATTAGCCAGAAGAAAGATAATCCAGTACAGATTGCGGTGATCTGTCTGCCGATCACCCCACTGCGCCTAAAAGTCTTGTGCTTTTCTCGGTACTGTGCCTCCCCCGTGTCTCTCTCCAAAGTGTTTATTCAAATAATTTATAATTTTACAATACTTTTGCTGGAAGGTCTCTCAAGACTTTCACTGCCCGTTGGTGCAAACGCATTATATAACCCATATCTAGAACTGAATACATTTTGCTCGCCCAATGAAGGGTAATATTTGAAGTAACGAGGATCACTACACATCTTGGGGAATGGAGGGGTTAAGTGAATTGATAGCGGCTTTTGTAAAAATCGTGCGATTTCTACAAAAGTGCCGATTTTCGCGGGCACTTTTGTAAAAATCGCGGCATTTTTAAAAAAGTGCCGATTTCGCGGCAAATCGCGAAATCGCGAAATCCTGGAGGTTCTGTTTCTCTTCCTCCTTCTTTCTGTCTTTTGTGTTTGTCTCTCTAACTCTGGATCAGTGTCTTATGAAATAAAATAAAGGCCGGTCTCCAAAAATCAGAGCTGGTGGCCTCACCTGCAAACACAGACTCAAATTAAGCACTGTGGATAGGCATGCTCCTTGTATTATTATTATTATTGACATTTATTAAGCGCACAGCTACCCCCAACGGGGGTGTCCCGGCGCTGAGGAATGCGGATCCAGGGGGAGAAGAGATTTAACAGCCTGAGAACAGGAGAGTCTTAAGTTTGCCCCTGAATTGAGATTCGATGTCAATGAGACGGAGGCTAACGGGAAGGGAGTTCCATAGTTTTGATACTACCACTGTAAAGGCTCTGCCGCCCTTTCTAACAAGGCAGAATCTGGGGGTGAGTAAAAGGCGAAGATGGTTAGACCTGAGATTAAGACAGGATTGGACTGGTTTTAGTCTATGTCTGTGGTATTTGGGGCCTTTTCCATTGAGGGCTCTGAAAGCTAGGACCAAGTCCTTGAATTTGACGCGAGCCGTGATCGGGAGCCAGTGCAGTTTCCTCAAATGGGGTGAAATGGAGTGTCGATAGGGAACTTTGCAGATCAGCCTGGCTGTGGCGTTCTGCACGATCTGCAGCCTATGAAGAAGATAGGCTGTTCGCATAGTCCAAGTGCGAGGTGATTAAAGCGTGCGTCACTGTCTTCAGTGATTCCGTGGGGAGAAAGGGGGAGATTTTTTTAGCATGTGGAGTTGTACAGTTCTCTGCAGCCATCTCATTATATTTCTTTTAAAAAAAAGCATTGATGAAATCATTAGGTCGGTTTATTAAGTCTCTTCAAGACATGCAGTATTCAGAATATGGGCTTTAAGCTCCGCCCATTTCCCGCCCATGTTTTTAATTGGCTCTTTTGACTCTTTTGGAAATGCTTTTTTTTCTTTGGTTAATGTATTTAGTAGTCCCTTCTTAGTCCCTCTTTCTACAGTTGTAATCTCCCAGGATGACTGTTCCTGCTACTTGTGCTCTTGCTCTGTACATTTTACTTACAGTTTGTGAGCACTCTTTAGTTAATGAGATTTTCGTAGCTGGTGTTGTAGGCATGACAGCAACGCACTTACTGACCGCACTTCCTTGACCAAAATAGTATTTTACATTACATTTTTTTCTTTTGTGTGTGCGGTGAGTTTTCACGTGCCCTGGGGTATAAATGCACTGTCACGCTGCAGAGGAGATAACATTTGTCATAAGCACTTCAGTTCATACGTTTTTCCCACTTCCCCAACCGTATGCATTTTATTTTGTGTTTGCGCTAACTTTTGATTGGCAAAGGGGTGTAAGTGTACGGTGACACGCTCTCCCACTTTTCCGACTGTAATGCATTTTCTTTTGTGTTTCTGGTGACTGTTGATCGGACTCTCTAACAACTCTTTTTGTAATTGTTGCAGCACAGCATGGCACTCTTATTGAATAACTTTTAATAACTTGGAACATACTTTATCTCTTAGAGTGGCACCTGTGTCATGAGCACCACACTTTATCTTTTACTTGCAATTTCAGCTCTGCATCTCCCCGTACAGTGCTTTCCCTCCACCCAAAAAAATCCTGCCCATTCTACACTCCTCCTAGCCCCACTGCTTGCTTAGGGAGACCGCTCCTTTGTCATCAGCCAGCCGCTCTGCCTGGAATAGATGTGGTGCAGCTGCCATTTCGGAAAAGTAATAATATATACGAATAATGCTTAGGGACAAATATCTATACTGTGTATTAAGATGAAGAAAAACTTGAATTATTCCTTCCTACGAGTTTCACTCTCTTGATTAATAAAATATCCATTCAAATCATGGTCAAAAAGCAGTTCAAAGAAAAGTCTTGAAAGAAATTTTTGTAATCAAAACGTTTTCATACATTTTTCTAAATTTCAATATGTATGCAAATATACAATCATATATTCTTATGTGCAACACATCATTTTTTAAACAAAAACAAAATACTTGGTAAACAGCCTTTACAACAAAACTTTTACAACGCACTACCATTACGACGCAACCATTACAACGCAAACCATTACAACGCATTGCGCTGGGGGCGCTCTAGGATAGGGAATAGATTTAATTTACCATCCAACACCTTCCCTACTATCCACGGGGACTGTAGTTGGAATAGTAAATTAAACTATTCACTATCCAGCACCCCAAAGCGCTATGCGTTGTAATGGTATGCGTTGTAAAAACTGCGTTGTAACAGCATGCGTGGTAAAAGCATGCGTTGTAACGTCATACATTCAAAAATACTTACACCTAATCAAAACATACATCTACTATTCCTCATTTCCCTATAAGTCAATAAGGATGCTTCAAATTTGCTAAACAACGAGCATTCCTTTCAAAAGAAGATCACCCTTTTAGAAAGTGTTAAGAGGTATATTACTCCAACCTCAATGTTATTTCAGTACTTTCATACTTTTAAAATGCGTAATCCATTCTTTACTATTTCATACATCTGACGCCATATAATGCCAGGAATTCACTGTCTTGAAACAGCTGCACACATTGCTTGGTTGGTGCATAGCTCCTTGTGTTTTCTAGAGGCGCTGTAAAACACATGTTTAGATGCAGCATTACACTTAACAGCTGCCAGATGCAGAGTTTTCTTCCTCTTTTATTTAGTTTTTGTAGCCTGTATCCACACCTCACTGTTTACTAATGGCCATCCCTGGTTAGGATTGCACCATTTATTCTCTGGGTAGCCGTTGCATTGCCGCATAAGGCGCAGTAAGAAACACTGCCATTTACATGCACCTGTTTCTTAAGTTTCCTTCATTTCTTCACAATGACCTTTGACACACATTTGCCTGCGTGACAGTGCAGGATTAGTTAATCTACAACCACACTGCTTACGTATCCACTTTGTAAGTACACTATTATGACACCTTGAACAGTTAGTACAAGGCCTATTCATAAATTGTGCAAATGTTGTTGTTTGTTATTCGTCCGTAAGGCAACATAGCTATCACAAGAGGATAAAAAATGAGAGCCTGACTGAGGCCTCAGCATGGAAGCATGGATTATATGTACACACACATTTTCATATTCAAATCGAAGAAGCACTTTGCCGTCACTGCGAGGTAGCTGTTATCAGAGTCTCAGACCAGCTGATTCCTGTTTTCCCTCTCCGAGGACGGATGTCCAATTTGTGACCAGGACGGGGACTTGAACACATTCACCCTCAGGTAATTGGGAGTTAGATCATCCAGTAGGGGATTTTGGCAGATCACCTGCCCTAGGTAACTTTATTTATTTATTATTTATTATGAAGTTTAATATAGCGCTGGCCAGACCCAACCACACACACAACCACACACAACCACAACCACACACACAGCCACACGTACAATTACACACACACAACCACAAACAAAACCACACACACAACCACACACACGCAACCACACACATACAACCACACACACACAAAACCACACCCACACACAACCACGCCCACACAACCACACCCACACAACCACACATACAACCACACAACCATGAAACCACACACACAACCACAAACACAACACACACAACCACAGCCACACACACAACCACACAACCACACATACACACAACCACACACACAACCACACGCACACACAACCACACACACAACCACACCATCAGTGCACACTTTCACCAGGCACAGACACCATCAGTCATCAGTGCACGCTTTTACCGGGCACAAACACCACCAGCCGTCAGTGCACGCTTCCACCAGGCACACACACCACCAGCCGGCAGTGTACGCTTCCACCAGGCACACACACCACCAGCCATCAGTGCACACTTTCACCAGGCACACACACCACCAGCCATCGGTGCACACATCAATTGTAGCATATGTAATTATTGTAGCATTCGCAGTATGACACACTTTACTTTTGAACATATTCATCTAAAGCGCAGCATGCTGACATTGCTACAAAAATAAGTACACTTTTTTTGGCCTACAAATTATAGACTTTTGTTGCAATTCGTGTTGCAATATTTAGCAATGCCAATAGCTCAAACGTAATTAATGCGAGACCTATTGCATTGCAAAAGCTTGTTTTAAAAATGACATGGTTGCAGAAATGTATGTACCTGCTGCTGCCCAGCCATGTTAAAATGAATCTGATTCTTATGATACAACCAATACCCACACAGTTTAAGTTACAATGCAACTCCAGATTCATGCTCATGTAATATGAACACCATAAAGTAAAAACAAAACAATAGGCAAAACAAGTTGTATAAAACTGCCTTAACAAATCATGGTTGCCAAGCAGTACTTCCTTCCAACAGGTATTCATTCCTTACAGTCGCTTCATTACTCTCACAAATACGAGACCTATTTGCATTGACTCTCGACCTCTCAAATGCCCAAAGTTTGTTGATCTATCTCCTCATTCATTGTGTTCTCTCTCTCTTAAGTTTAGGCGCTCCTAGTGTCTGTGTCTCCCAGTATCTGAGATTCCCATGTTCCTTTTCCACTGCACACCCTGCCACATAATTACAGTATACAAATCCACTCCACTCCACACCACACACAGTTCCACAATTAACAATTCCAATACAAATCACATAATTCCACTCCACACAACATACATCTGCTAAACTCCAAACTAAAATGCATGGATAAAAGACATTGTCATCTACAACTTCAATAGCTCTAACTCTCAAAATTGCAAAGCCGATTGCATTGAAAATGCTTGTTTAATAAGTGGAAGTATATCCTTGGTGAGTTTATGGTGAAAGACGACATAGAAGTAAGACTATAATCATAGCCCTCTGTGATATAGAATACAATAACAAAAAACCTTGAGACATGCATGTGATTTTATACTAACAGCGATACCCGTTGAACAATAATCGACAGGCATGTTTGTGACAGTCACAGAGGACATTAAATGCATATATTCTGATATAAACCTACTTGCCATAAACACGCATAAAAGGACTATGTCAAGTCAGTGTTCTGCTAGTAAACCTTGGCAATGGGGAACTGCTGACATGTTGGTGTCTTTGGCCTGAACTGCCTATTTCTAATGCTTGTTTTTATCATCACACCTGGCTTGCAGAGCACAAGAGAATGTATATTGTTTTTAAATGGCATTAGCCACAAAACGAAGGGACCCTAAGACATGCTGTGTGACAGGTTACGTGTCAAGGTCAGCTGCTACCCCTCTCCAAATGAAGGTGATGAATGGAACTGCTGTTTTGGATGAAGAGATGTATGGCATTCCAAAGATCTGAAAGCATTAGCACAAAAGAATGCCAGGTGTGGGAGCTACATTTGTAATGGAGATTTCTGGGTCACCTAACTCCCCTCTCAAAATGAGTACCTGTGTTTTATATGGAGAAAACTCTGTGACACTGAGAAATATGTAAAAAAATATAGGTATTGATTGAACGGATTACTTAGTGTGAGAATGAATGGGTGAGTGGAAGAGTGAGGGAGCAGAAAGTGGATGTGTGTATGGATATTTGTATGAGTGAATGAATGATTGAGTGGGTCTCACCTTCTTATAATTGAGTGTGCTTTGAAGCGTCACTCAGTAACCCCATTGCATGTTCAGATTTGCATTCAAAGTAGTGCTTATAACGGATCGTTAGAAGCATCCCCCGGCGCTCCACTTTAATTTTCTGGGAATTTGCCAGAATTCCTTACACCAGATTATTAGTGAAAAGATGCGAATATTCATCTGTTTTTACCACCTTATTTTATTCATAGGTTCATTTTCGAATGCAAATTGTCTTCATTTTTTACTAAATTTTTAAGCATGATTAATGTTAATCATCGTCCAATGCATTTCGGGCTCTTTAGCCCTTCATCGGGGACCAAGAAGCTGAAACAAGGTACATTAACAAAAGCTGTAAATATAACATAAAAGTAATCAAAACCTATCACAATGTCCAACATTATGAAATTCATGCACACCAGTGTGACCCCGAAGTGTAAAAAACAAGCTGTCATAATCAAAAAACGCCATTCGGCACTCACATTTCATGTTGTCAGCGTAGTCAAATGATTTGATGGTAAATTGATTAGTAAATGACGCTGTAAAAAACAGCCTGTATTTAGTATACGGATAACATCCTGTGCGTAACATTCTAAGCCACAAAAAATAGTCAGTACCAGGTTCGCAAAAAACAAACTTACTTAAAGCTCGCAACAGCGTTTCGCAGGTTAGATATTCATTTCGGCGTTACTCGTGAATGTTTTCAAGTAGCCTATCAATGTTTTAGTACGAATTAGAAAGTGAAACGCGCACTGTTTCAAGTATCCCGATTGGTCTAAAGTCCGATCATGTGACCAGAAGTTGACCAATGGCGGAGTGAGCTTATTGTTACACCAGTTCTGACTGTGTTAAGCATGTCAATAAAGTTATATGTAAACAAAGAAACTTGAGGAAAAACTATTATTTTCAATGAAAAACAAAAATACAGTAACATAAATGTCTACTTGCGTGTCAATAGACCTGAAGTCTCCACTAGCCAGGTTCAAGATAGAAAAAACAGCACGGAGAGCTTGATATACTCTGATACTTTACAGATAACACATAAATTCTGTCCGATCATTCAAACCAAATGGTTTGTTAGAATTCAACAAATACATCCAGTTATTTTCACGTTGTAATAGGTAGCAATTGTTGTCGCAACCTTCTTTTTTCTCTACAGTTTCCAGTACAAGAAATATTAGTTGGGAAATGTTATGATGTTTTCTGCAAAATGTACCGCTATTGTAGACTTGGTATTTTTGGTTCTGATGTTTGATTTATGCTCGTTGAGCCTTACTTTGATCTTGCGTCCCGTTTTCCCCACGTATACCATACCGCAGGGACACTTGAGCATGTATATTACGTTTGCCGTATCACAAGTGGCATTCACTCTTAGTTTTATGTTGTGACCTTTCATGGGATGTGTTAGATAGTTTCCTCTGATAATATTATTGCAGTTCCCACATTGTAGGCACCGACGTGTTCCTCGATATATTTCCAGTGGGTCAGGTTTAGTTTTTAGTAGTTCCCCCACATTTTTGCTTCTGGTGTAGGCAAAAATAGGTTGTTGATCAAATGCGTTTTTAAAATCTGGCTCCGCTTTCAAGATTTTCCAATGGTACCGAATAATTGTTTTGAAGTTCAGACTTGCGGTAGAATACTTAGACACTAACGTCATTCTATTTTCTTTCATTCTACTTCGTGTTTGCAATAGTTCTGTTCTTTGTATGGTCTTCACTTTCTGTTCAGCCTGATTGATCAATTTATCTGGATAACCTCTCACACGAAATCTGTGTCCCATTTGCTTTATTTGTGATTCTGCTTTTACTGAATCCGATGTGATTCTTTTAACACGCATCATTTGAGACAAAGGTAGATTCTGTTTAAGTGATTCCTGATGAAAGATTTGATAGTGCAAGGTGTTGTTTCTGTCTGTATCCTTACGGTGCACTTCTGTTTCTATTCTTCCATTGTGTATATTTATGCGTACATCTAAAAAGGTGATGGTTTTGTCCGAAATTTCCCAAGTGAAGTGTATTCTGTCATCCTTTGTGTTTAAACTGGTTAGAGCTCTCTCAAGTAATTCTCTTGAATTTCTCCATAAGATGAAAACATCATCTATATACCTTACAAACATTATCAGATTGTTTGTCCATGCTGGGTCATTCAGGATGTTATGTTCCTCATAAGATTTCATATAAATGTTGGCATACACTGGGGCGGCACAGTTGCCCATAGAAGTTCCAACCAGTTGTTGATACCATGTGTTGTTATGTTTGAAATAGCTGTGATATTGTGTAAACACAACAAGCTCCAAAAGAAAAGTTTGAAATGAGCGATCATAGTCAGTTGTCAATATGGCTTCTTCCATGGCCTCAATGCCTGATCCATGTGGGATCGACGTGTAGAGCGATGTGACATCCGCTCGGCATTACTGCTATTTAATTTGGATGCCATTTAGACAGTGGTTTTCTCTCCAGTGTGTCTACTATCGGGCTGGGGGCTCCGATTCAGTTCCTGTTCGTCCCGTGGTGCCGCTGAGAGACGCCATCTTGGGGTAGTTGGTGGTCTAGTTCTCGGGGCCACGGGCTCATTTAAATGCTCGCTAAACGGGCGCGCAGCGGGCTCGCCGCTGGCACGCCGAAGACGCGCCAAAGACAAGCCTGTCTGCGCCCGTCAGCGCCCCGGAGGCGACTAGCGCCAGTTATGCTGCCCCAAAACCCCTAGTTAAGGAGCCAAGGATTAGCTATGGCGCAAACTCTTTGAGAGCTCTGGACCGCTTGGCCTGCAGTTGTCCCCAAGCTTGGGATGTGTTGTTGCCACCATTAGCCCCCTGCTCAGACTGTGGTTTCTTCTTGAAGGGCGAACCTATCCCTCGAGTTCTCGAGGGCCGCCCCTCGGCTCAGAGGGCCAAGGAAGTTCATATTCGGGCTGCCTTGATTAATGCCCGCTCCCTTAGGAAGCATCACGTTGATGTCCATGATCTTCTGGCGGAGAATTCTCTAGATATTCTATTCCTCAATGAGACATGGCTTGATGCTTCCTCTGACCCTATTGTAGCATTTGCCATTCCTCCTGGCTATAAGATTCTTAGAGCTGACCGCGTAGAGGGCAAAGAAGGCGGCGTGGCTGTCGTTTTGAAAGATATCTGGGAACTCCGGCTAGGGGACTCTTCAGCGTGGGTTAATTGTGAGGTGCTTGATTTCAGCGTGCGCTTCTCAGCACACTTCACTCCGGGGGCCTCTCTGATTTATAGACCTCCCGGCCCCACGGGTCCCTTCCTTCACAGCTGTGGCGATGCCATTGCCGCCAGGGCAGTTAGGTTCACGCACTATCTGATCTTGGAGGATCTCAACATCCACCTGGACTGCCCTGATATCAGAGATGCGGCTGACCTTCTGGATATTTCCCACCTGGCTCAACTTGTACAGCATGTCCGTCTCCCTACTCACAAGGCGGGTCATCTTTTAGACCCTATCTGTTCCAATTTCCCCCTCCTCATAGGAGATCCCTGCCCCGTGCCCTGGTCCGATCATTTTTTATCTTGTTTTTCCTGGTCGCTATCCAGTGCTGTTGCTCCTCGGACTTTTCCCTATCAGAAGTCTGCTCTTGGCAGAATTGACCCTGTGAAATTTAAACTGGCTCTTGACCACTCCAGACCAGCTTTGCCAGAAGAACTGGAGGAGTGTCTGTCTGAGTTCTCTACTTGGGTTGCCAAGGCAGCAACCTCTGCTGCTTCTGTACGGCACTCTAGATCTGCCCGAGACGCACCGTCTCAACCATGGTTTACTGCGACTCTCAAGAGCGCCAAGCACAACTGCAAGGTCTTGGAGCGTGCCTGGCGTCAGAGCGGCTACTGCTCTTTAGCCAAGAGGAATTTGAGAGCTGCACAAACAATCTACTATGAGGCTATCGCCGTGGCCAAAGGGCAATTCTTTGCTGCCCGCATTGATTCAGCTAGGAACAATGCTAAAGAAATTTTCTGCATAGTGCAGAATTTTACTTCTCCCCGGGCTCAGGCGAGTGTTATTCCCGCTTCTCTTTCATGGTGTAATACGCTTTCCAGCTGCTTCAGATAGAAAATTCAGGCCAGTCAAACTTCCTTCTCCGTGGGCAATGGCGGTAGCATGGGTCCTCTGGTTACTCTACTTGCTGCCCCTGTCTGCTCTTTTTCAGCTTTTAGAGCAGTTACTCCCCTCGGAATCCCTTAAAATCATCAGGGGGCTCAAGTCGGGCTCTCCTTCCGACTCCTGCCCAGCCAGACTTCTGGCTTCAGTGCTTGAGAGCCTGTCCTCTGAGGTGAACTGTATTGTCAATCTGTCCCTCCAGACGGCTGTGGTTCCTCTGAGGTGGAAGCAGGCGAAGATATTGCCGCTCCTGAAGAAAGCCTCCCTGGATCCTCTCACCCCTGGTAACTACAGCCCCGTTTCCCTTCTCCCGGCCATCGCCAAGGTCTGCGAGAAGGTTGTTAACAGCCTACTTACAGAGTATGTGGAGACAGAGGGCCTTCTGCATCCTGCTCAATCGGGGTTTCGCACCTCTCACAGCACTGAGACTGTCCTGGTGGAGGTGGTCGAGGCCATTCGGGAGTGTCGGGACGCAGGCAGGAGGGCAGCATTAATTTTGGTGGACCTCTCGGCTGCGTTCTATACGGTCCCGCATGCCCTTCTTTTGGCCCATCTGGCTGAGATCGGGGTATGTGGAGCAGTTTGGGACTGGCTGAGGTCCTTCCTGGAGGAGCGAGTCGAACAGATTTGGCTCTCCCCTTTCTCCTCTTCGCCTCAGCTGGTCACCACGGGAGTGCCTCAGGGCTCTTGCCTTAGCCCGCTCCTCTTCAACATTTGTGCTACGCCGCTTTTACATCTGGCAGAGGAGCTTGGGACTAAGGTGATGGCCTATGCTGACGACACACAGCTGCTGTTCACCTGGGACAAGACCTCCAGCTCAGTTGTGGCAGCCCAACAGTGCCTACTTTCCATCTTTAAATGGCTAGCTGATGCTCAGCTTAAATGTAACTAACAAAAATCTGAGATTTTACAGTTTGGTAGCTTTCCCACTGATTTTCGTGAACAGCTGTGGCCCCCTGACTCCCCGCTCCCCTCGGCGACAGGACAGCCTGCTAACAACTTGGGAGTCTGGTTTGACGAGAGTCTTTCCTTTTCTTCCCACATTAAGAAACTGGCAGGCTGCTGCTTTGGTCTCATCAAGACTCTTCGCACCTTTTTTACACTTCTTCCCCAAGCGGCCAGGGAAACTGTCACCTGTGCCCTGATCCTTTCCCGTTTGGATTATTTATGCTGGCTATCTGCTTAAAAAGCTTCAGGTAGGCCAGAACACGGATGCCAGACTGTTATTGGGCCACTCTTCCAGGACCAGTGTGGTCTTTCAACTCCGTTCTCTCCGTTGGCTTCCTGTTGCAGATAGAGTTAGATTTAAATCCTTAGTTATGGCCCATCGTGCCCTTCATGGCCTTGGCCCCCTCTATCTCCAGAAGCGTTTCTCCTTTTACCTCCCGGGACGTGCCCTTCGCTCTGCTACTCAGTGCTTTGCTCGGGTGCCTCGCTTCCGTCTTCAGAGGATGGGAGGCAGCACCCTCGCCGTGAAGGCCAGCCTTGCCTGGAATGCCCTCCCCCCTTCCTACGGTCGATTCAGAACCCTGCCATTTTCAAAAATGAAACTCAAGACACATCTCTTTGTTTGTTAATTTCTTCTTATTCCCCTCGAGCTCCGCGCCGGGACACTCATGAGTATCCGTGCGCGTTACAAGTGGAAAATAACATAACATAACATAACAACCTCACTGTCAGTAGCCCCTTCGGCTGCCACAGGTCCTGACACGTCCGGGTTGTGATCTGTGGAAATCCATGTATATAGTTAGTGTAAATAAATGTTTAATGTTTGCCCACAATATTGTTGTGACTCTCATGCACGTGTTTGAGGACATGTTTGAGTTGTTCATATATGTTTGGTGTGGTCATCAGTACAGAGTATAGCAAAGTAATGATGTCTAGTACAACTCCCATGATGAATTGCCTGGGTGGGCCAAGCACCTCAATGGAATTATTCATACTGTGATGTGTGATGTATGGTTTAGCTAACATTATGTTATCTTTGGTGCATAAAAGGAAGAGGACTTATCCTGGCTAGTGCCTGCTAGATTGGAAGTGTTTATATCTGCTACTCCCCCCACACTCTCGATCTCCAGGGTCCACTCTGTGAGCGTCTCCATGGGAGTCGGAGGGGAGTGTTGTGTGGGTTGTCCGCCTGTTCCATGTCCCTCTGTCATCCTGCTGGCCACCTTCTTCTTTGTACGGGACCTCCGGTCGTAGCACCTCTTGCGGATCTCTGGGATGGTCCTCTGGGTGACTCCTAGGGAGTTGACCTTCTCCAGGATGCTTGTCCAGATCTGGGTTTTTGGGGCATCAGAGACTTTGAAAGAGGCCTTCCTTAACAGGTAGACCATTTGGGAGACACATTCTGTCAGGACCTCAAACTCAGAGAACTTGACCTTTCCCTCTTCAGGAGCCATGGTCTTCTCTGGAAATGGTGTGATGAACTGGCAGCTCTGATGCAGGTGCACTCCGTGCTTCTAGTGGCTTCCTAGGCCTCTGGCTGGTTGCCACACCCTGTATGGACTTCCTGGTCTGATATCATCATTCTGCATCCAGGAACTCCGTTTTCTAATTTGCGATTTTCTATTAAGAAATCAAAAATTTGCAATTTCCTAATTTGCAATTTCCTATTTGCGAGGGCAAATCAGAAGGAATCGCAATTTGTGGAATCTGTGGTGACATACATACAAGTTTGCAATTCCCAAATAGTGATTTTTATGGATTCGCCATTTGGAAATTGCAGGTCCTGGATTTCGTACATATGCCTCAATGTCCCTAGGGCCTTATTTATAAGAAGTCTCACATCACTGCGACAAAGCAGCAATGCAACACTTCTCGGTGTGCCTTCCTTGTGACACCATGGATGCGCCGTATTTACAGTATGGTGCATGATGTCGCCAGGAGTCACAGATACATCAGTATTACTGACGTTTCTGTAGGCGCAAAAGTGATGCATTGCTGGGGTGTGTCTGAAAACAGACGCAATTCCAGCAATGCCCCATGTGAAAGTGCCTGCATTACCATTACGCCTGCCATGAGGCAGACTTAAGGTTTTGACACAATGGCATCCTAGAAGTGGCGCACTGAAATCTTATAGATTTTAGTGCGCCACTTCTATGAGGCTATGATGCGGGGAAAGCCCACCCTTTATACACCCTGCATACATTATACCTGACACAGTTATAATATGGCGCAGGGGTTTAGGAAATGATGCATCTGCCTACATACGTCACTAAAGAAATATGGAGCAACGTGGCACATTATTTATGCAGCTGCAGTGTCACACAAAGTGACGTAACAGCGGCATAAATGTGAAGCAGGGCTTCATAAATAGGGCCTCTAATGTTTAAGCTTTAACATGTAGGTTTTGCTTGTGTTGCCATGTTCTTTCTTTGCATGTGCGTTCGCATGATCTCATAGTCCGTGAAAGGCATATTCAGGCACATGCATCAAGCGATTTAGGAATCGCAAACGGTGCGAATCGCAAAATTCGGCCGTTTGCGATTCCCAAATCACTATTTGGGATGCATTAACCAAAAAGTGAAGAAATCGCTATTTTTGCGATTTTTTAAAGTGCGATTGCTTTTAAGGAATCGCAATTTTGTGATTCCTTAAAAGCAATGCATGAAACTGAAAAAAAATGCGATTTCGCAATTAGAGAGAAAAAATTACCATGAGGTTGGACCTCATGGTAATTTTGCGAAATGTTAGAAAAATGCAATTTTTTGCATTTTTTTATCTTTCATGTTGTGCACACACATGCCCTTAGGGCATGTGTGTACACAACATATGAGCATTGTTTGATTTCAGGGGTGCAACAGGGTGTCCTTTGGACACCCCTGCACCCTTGAAATCGCAATCTCAATTTGTGATTCGCTAATTGCGAATCGCAAATTGAGATTGTCTTCCCATTCATTGGTATGGGCCGCTAGGCCCATAGGAATGAATGGGAAGGGATTCCTTAATTGCGAATCGCAAAATGCTAATCACAATTAAGGAATTCTAAGAAATCGCAATTTATTTAGAGATTTCTTAATGCATAGGCATTTGCAATTCCTTAATTGCGATTCCTTAAAAATCGCAATTAAGGAATCGCAAATGCCGAGTTTGATGCATGTACCTGATTGTGTATGATAGAGCGCCATGGTATTTTGAATTTTGTAGGGGTGCACCATAATCTCCAGTAGGCAGCACCCGCATATTTAGGGGACCATGTAATGTGTGATTTAAATGTAGTATTAGGCCCGGGATCAGTGCAATATGTAGAGAAGTGTTTATAGTAGCTGCAGACTAATGTAGAGCTTTAACGAAGAATAATGTTTTGTATAACGTAGGAGTGTTGTTTCACGTGTAGAGTGCCGCATTAGAATAAACGGGCCATATTAAGCAGACCCTCCAGCTTATCGCGACTGCTCCAGCCCGGTGATTGCTGGAAGATGGAGGAAGGAGCGTCTGAAGGGGGGGACGGAGAGAGAGGGGGGAGCTAGAGGAGTAACGGAGAGAATAGTAACTTGAGGAAGGAACATCTGAAGGGGGGAACGGAGAGAGAGAAAAGAAAGAAAGGGAGGGAGGAAGAGAGAAAGAGGGCGAGGGAGAGGGAGAGGGCGAGAGGGAGGAAGAGAGAGAGAGAGGGAGAACGGGGGGGGAGGGAGGGCTGCAGGAGGACAGAAAGGGAGTGTGGAGAGGAGCTGGAGGAGTAACAGAGAGAATAGAAACTAGAGGAAGGAACATCTGAAGGGGGGAACGGAGAGAGAGAGAAGAGAAAGAAAGACAGACAGGGAGGGAGGAAGAGACAGGGAGAGAGAGAGAGAGGGAGGAGGGGGGAAGAGAGAGAATAGAAACTAAAGGAAGGAACATCTGAATGGGGAATGGAGAGAGAGAGAGGAGAAAGAAAGAGAGACAGGGAGGGAGGAAGAGAGACAGGGAGAGGGAGAGAGAGAGAGAGAGAGAGGGAGGAGGGAGGAAGAGAGAGGGAGAGTGAGAGAGCGAAAGGGGGAGGGGGGTCTACAGGAGGAAAGAAAGGGAGAGGAGCTGGAGGAATAACCGAGTGCACGTTAACACCACAATAATTTTTTCAGCTCTACAAATTCTTCTTCAGCTTTCATTTTCGATCGCTAAGCTGCCAGCTGTCTCTTCTGCCCTGTGAGTTGTCACTTTAGAGCTACTTCACTCTACAGCAGCACCCGGTCACTTGCCACACCTTACACCTGAGAGATTGCGCAGCTTCATGCTGGTATTTCTTAAGTCCACTAACCATTGCTTTTTCATGCACGTTACAGCTTTGATACCCAGGCTTTGAGAGGTCTACTCCTACACAGGAACCTAGACTTGTGACCACTGATAGTGTAAGATAGTGTCAGTTTTTTTTGTTGGTTACCCATGCCGTTTTCTCCAACGGCAGTGTAAAGTGTTATAGAAGTCGAATCTTTCTTTAACGTTATCAGTGTCTTTCCCAAGCTATGCCAGGGAGGAGCACTGTCCTTGCTTGCTACCAAAAATGGACCAGCGGCTCGAGACTATTTATGATCCCTTGTCTGCAGTTCGGGGGGGGGCGGGGGCTGCTCCCAGCCGCGAGTACGTTTGTTAGCCAGACCCTCCAGCTTATTGCGATTTCGCGATTTGCAAAAAAAACGCGAAATCGGCCGATCAATGCAAATGCCGTGCAAACGCCTGCAAGGAACACGGCACAACTCACAGCAAGAAGGGAGAGAATGCTTTTCGAGGGAAACAAAGTGTCTTCATTGTAATTAAACCAAATATACATAGCTTCATGTTGTTCAACAACTAAAAAAGCTAAGATATCTGTGTTTGTTGTAGGAAAAAAGGCCAAATAAAATGCCGCAAAATTGCTGCTAAATTTCCATATTTGTGCCGCTAAATTTCCATTTTTGTGCCGCTAAATTTGCGAATCCATGCCGCTATATCCTGGGGGGTCTGATTAAGAGTTGCATATAATGAGACAAAAGTAATGCTTATGATTAGAATCTAATGGGTAGATGCATCAACGTTGTCATTTGCGATTCCTTATTTGCGAAAAATAAGGAATCGCAAATAAGGAATCGCAAATGGCAATGCATCATTTATTTCGCAATTTTATTGAGATTCGGTAAAAATCGCAATTTTTACCGAATCGCAATAAAATTGCGAGTTTCAAATAGCGAATTCGCAATTCCCATTCATTCCTATGGGCTGAAATGCCCATAGGAATGAATGGGAATTGCGAATTCGCAATTTGAAAATCGGAATTCAACAAAGCATTTCAAGGGTGGAGAGCCCCTGCACCCATGAAATGCACTTTTACATGTAAGTTACATACACACATGTCCTAAGGACATGTGTGTCTGTAACTTAACAGTTTAAAAAATGAATTTTTGTGCTTTTTAAAACAATTTTGCAAATTACCACGAGGTTCAAACTCGTGGTAATTTGCACTTGCAATTTTAAAATTCGCTAATTTTTTAACAATGATGCATTCCATTTAAGGAATCGCACAATTGCGATTCCTTAAATGCAATCGCATTTAAGAAATTCACAAAATTAGCGAATTTTAACAAAAACTAATGATGCATATCAAAAAGCATTTTTGGAGTCGCAAACAGCCGATTTTAAGGAATCGCACCGTTTGCGACTCCAAAAATGCTTGATGCATCTGGGCATAAATGAATTAATGCTTTTACAATGACTTTGAATGTGTTGTTTATGTTATAGAATTAGAGAAGCATTTAAAACGTGTAAAGGCCTGGGACATGAAGAAGCCAGTAGAGGCCGAACTGTAATTTCTTTAGCTTAGATTTAGCTGAGGGATTGAGATGTTCTCTCCTTGGGAAGGGAACTGTTCTCAGTGAATATTGAAATGCAACTTTGAACATGTACAGGGTTGCTTCTCACGTATTCTGAGTTGCAGGTGCAAGGCCACGGAGCTTGTTAGGTGGAATGATCCATTGTTTAGAAGTTAGGTTGGTAGGAGTGAGAGCGAAAGGAGTCGACTGGAATGTGAAGATGCAACATTTGGAGGAGAAGGTGCCTGGCACCCAAGGACACAGCAACGGTTTTTAGACGAAGATAGAGCCAGACTGGAAAAATCCACAAGCTAATACCTGCCTCAAGGGGTGTAACAGAGGTGCGTTTATTGTATTTGGGATTTTGTATTAGGGACAGTACCCAGAGGGTGGAGAACAGAAGAGGTCTTAGTAGAGTAGGATGTAGGCAGGCTTAGAGTAGACTGAAGGGAGACAGGCAGGAGAGGGGTGTAGGAAGGAGCATCTTAGAACGATCTCTGTAGCTTACTCTACTTGCCTATGGAAAGTGAGTGTACTTCTTAGGAGAAAATCGTCAACATGCAACTGGCCCGCCACCTGGAAGACAACAACATCTTGGACCCGTCCCAGTCCGGGTTCAGACAAAACCACAGCACCGAGACAGCCATCATCGCCGCCACAGACGACATCAGGCGCCAGCTAGACAATGGCGAAACATCAGCCCTCATCCTCCTGGACCTGTCAGCTGCCTTCGACATGGTCTGCCATCGCACTCTAAAGACACGCCTCCTAGAAGCCGGAATACAAGAGAAGGCCCTTGACTGGACCACGTCCTTCCTATCCGGCAGAACCCAGAGCGTCCGCCTCCCGCCCTTCTGATCCGATGTCACCAACATCATCTGCGGCGTCCCCCAGGGCTCATCCCTCAGCCTGACGCTGTTCAACGTCTACATGGCCCCCTCACACAAGTGGCCCGCCAACACGACCTCAATATCATCTCCTACGCTGACGACACCCAGCTCATCCTCTCCCTCACCAAGGACCCGCACATCACCAAAACCAACCTCCTCAAGGTGATAAAGGCAGTCGCCGACTGGATGAGGAACAGCCGTCTGAAGCTGAACTCGGACAAGACGGAGGTATTCATCCTCGGACCAACCCCCTCAGCCTTTGACGACTCCTGGTGGCCGACCACACTGGGAACAGCACCGACACCCACCGACCATGCACGCAACCTAGGATTCATCCTTGACTCCTCCCTCTCCATGTTTAAACAGGTCAACACCGTCTCCTCCTCCTGCTACAACACCCTCCGCATGCTCCGCAGGATCTACAAGTGGATCCCGACCGAAACAAGAAAAACGGTGACACAGGCCCTCGTCAGCAGCAGACTGGACTATGGCGACGCGCTCTATGCAGGAATCCCAGCCAAACACCTACGACGACTACAACGCATCCAAAACGCCTCTGCTCGACTGATCGTCAACGTCCCCCGCCACAGCCACATCACCCCCACCTGAGAGACCTACACTGGCTCCCCGTTGACAAGAGGATCACCTCCAAGCTCCTCACCCATGCACACAAAGCACTCCACAACGCTGGACCAGCCTACCTGAACAGCAGATTCAGCTTCTACACCCCCACCCGCAAGCTACGCTCCGCCAGCCTCGTCCTCGCCGCTGTCCCCCGCATCCAACGAACAACCTCCGGCGGCAGATTCTTCTTCTACCTGGCGGCCAAGACCTGGAACACCCTCCCTACCCACCTACGGCAGACCCAAGACCTACTCACCTTCAGAAGACTCCTCAAGACCTGGCTCTTCGACCAGTAGCGGCACCCCTTTCCCCTCAGCACCTTGAGACCCTCACGGGTAGGTAGTGCGCTTTATAAGTACATTGATTGATTGATTGATTGATTACGAAGTCTTCACTGCAGACACCTTTTACTCTTACCTGGGAGGAATATTAAGTAGGGATGTCACCTTAGAGCAAGCGTAAGGATAGGCTAACCAGTTTTTTTTCCTTTCTGTAAATGCAGTCCAAACTTCAAGCAGGGACTGTCATCGTGTGTCTACCTAATGCTTCTTGAACTTACATTGGTGTTTATCTTGAGTCGTCTGAGACTCTTGCATAGGATTATATTTGTATTAGTGCATGTTTACTTTTTGAACCTTTTGCTGAGGTGCCTGTATGTTCAGTTATTCTTGGCTTTGTAATAAATTCTTAAATTTCAGTTCATAGTCAGTTGTTCTTCAGATTTGATTTGATTGATTATCTGCAAAGCTGTTTAAAGTTATGAAATTTAAAATCTTTCCTCTACACTTCTTAGCACACAAAAAGGTCTAGTCGACTTGGGATTCTAGAGATTGCTAAGGTAGAAATTTAGATGAGAATCCCAGCTTCACCATGTATAAGAGATATTGAGGACCGGGAGAAAAACTTTTAGCTAGAATGAGAAGCGCTAACAAACTAAGAGAAGACTCCTTATTATTCATTTTGTATCAGGAGGAGGGACATCCAACGTTGTTCTGATGTTCAAACTGTAGGAAGGGAAATACTAATGAAGTTGCCAATTGTTCCTGTGAGAAGGTAGAGAACTACTGGAGTCGCTGATGTGGAATTCTCAAATGTTCTGCAGGTTTAATCGTTGTGTTCACACTGTTAGCCTTTAGGACAGATGTTTTTAGGCTTTCAGGGGTACATACCTCTCTGCTTTTATTCTCTTTTGTGTAGCCTTATTCTACGCATTGCTTTGATTTGGAGAACTTCTACTGAAGTCTCCACTATGCTGACACCTTCCTGTTATCCCTGATTCAACTAGGTCCCCCCCCCTTAGCTTATGAATTTAGGAACTCATTACGAGTTCTGCGGTCCCGAATATGGCGGTCTGATGGCGGCGAGCTATCCGCCGTATTATGAGTGGGGCAGATTGGCTTTGCGAAGACCTCTCCTAGTCCGCCGGCACTTCCAGCACACTTCCAACCGCCAGGGGTAAAGCAGCCTCCATTGGGCAGTACAGAGGTGCAGCACTGCCATCCGTATTACAAGTTGACTTCCTGATGAGCTAACCACGGTGGTCAGCCCGTCGCCTAAAGGTCGGCGGAAACAAAAGATTTAGGGTGCATACTCACCCCTTTCCAGTTCTTCCTAGCAGATTAAGCTTTGATCCCTTTCGACTGGTCCCCCCTCTACAGGACCATCTTCATCCCCAGGAATATTACTCCGTCTTCTGCAAAATACAGGTAAGTACCTTGGTACCATGTTCCCATCACCGGGAATGCCCACATATGGGTCTGACTACGGCAATGGGTATGTGGTATTTTTCCACATAAATCAAACATGTGTGTATTCGACATATGCTGTTGGAATGTTCCCTCTGGCATCGATATATGTGGAAATACATCAGCCACCGCCACAGCCCCACTGCCAGCCCCTCTGGAAACTTGTAATATGGCGGTCGGAAGACCACAGGCGCAATGGTCTCCTGGCTGTCGTGGACACATTCCTTAAGCGGTCAGACCATCAAACTTGTAATAAGGCCCTAGGCTAGTTTAGGCAACTTTAGATTTATTCATGTGCAGACAGGAGGATCTATACCTGTACATGGTTCATCGAATCCTATTTCTTTTCTTCTGTATTACTGAAACTAAATTCCGTGTATTATTTATACTATTAGGAATTAATTTCATTCAACACTTTGGCATACCCATTCCAATTTTGTGTCTTTACAATATGTTTTGGAGATTTTTATACATCAGTTTGGCTCCTAATTTGATTTGAAGTCTACTTAACCGTACGTACTCATTCCTGGTCCGTAATGTGTGGCCAAATGGGCTACACAGTAAATTGAAATATTTGATTGATATTAACTCCCCTTTATCTCTCAGGCAACTAAAAAAGATTTATCTCAAGAGAAATGGTAAGACCAGCTCAGTACTGTAGCAGCATGCTAGCATTTACACTACCTCTCAGAAATGTTGACTACATGCCCAGTCATGCACCATCACTCACAAGCTCTCATACTGATTCATACCATCATTCACCAGTAATGTTCTGAACAAAACATCCCATGAGCATCACCCGACTTCCACCGCATCCTTTTGCATCATGTGTACTGGGATTCTAAGAAGACCTACATTTCATTTTCATGTGAAATACTGATGATTTCTGCGAGCACAGGAGTGTTGGCCAGCGTCTTCCCTTGAATTCTGGGTAAAGCAGAACCTTGTCTTCTGTAAATTAAGTGCCTGTCGTCCAGAGTCCAGACACCCAGCAGCAAAGTACATTATCTATCTCCAAGCACTGCAGATGTCCTGGGCACAGAGCCACCACTCACCAGTGCTTACAGCTGTGAGGGACAGCGCTGGCCCTCACTGCCCCCTCCACACCTGGCACCTCAGCCGCTGAATCTTCCTGCTGGATAACCGGAGATTAGATTGTTCTTGCAATTTGTAGACAATTAAGTCACTATATTTGAATGACTGAACCAGTGGAGAGCCACTGCCACATCTCTCAGCATTTCCCTATGACCACTCTGCTACTTTTACTCACATTCTTGCGTTGGGTTTTCAATAGTAACAGTAAAACCTAAAGACAGTGAACGGTTCACAAGACTAAGGGCCGATGTACGAAGCTTTTTTCGGCTTGCAAATGATATGATTCGCAGAATCCAGTTGATTGCGACTGGAAAAAAGATTTTTTAAATTTACAATGCCTCATTTGCAAGTCTGTCACCTATTACTGACTCTCAAAATAGGGTTTGTGAGTCACTATTAGGAAGGGACGTGCCAAGGGCGTCCTTTCTTAATAGCAAGTCACAGGGGGATGTACATTTTGTTTTACCAGATGAATGCTGTTACAAAACAATCTCAGTGTACTACCTAGATTAAGTAGGTGGTAAGCCAGTCGCAAATGCCAAGGGTTCCCCACAGGACCTGGCTCTTCTCCTTTGTGAGAGGTAGTAAAAAAGTTTTTTAAGAGCAGGCAGTAGCCCCACGGACCACTGCCTACCTTTAAAAAATTAAACACAAACAATTATTTTTTCTTTTTTGAAACTCATCCCTGGCTGAATTTATGAAAAAAATGTTGCTTTATTTAAAAGCAAACACAGAAATCTTGGCCTGCTGTCCCCAGCAGGCCACCGTCCCTGTGTTATTGCTCATTCCCAAGCTCAAAATAACATGTGTATAGCTAGACTCCACACACATTGGGAAAGCCAATCACAGTCAACCAATGTTGGAATAATATGTGTTCATCTACGTGTGACCAAATCTCACATCAACCAATGCATAAAGGGGGTGGCATTCTGCTTCTCTCTCTCCCTAGGTTGTGCAGCTCCACAACTTAGTTAGAGATATATCCAGCCTGACCCAAAAAAGTCATATTGTATGTTTTCGTGTACATAGCCAAGCTTATGAAGTCCCCGGCACCAACTTTACAGATCTTTTTCTTGGTCTCTCAATTTAACAATCATGTAATGAATGAATCAATCAATCAATCAGTCACAATGTTCAATTGGCACCTGGCACCACCTACAAGGGAAATGATATTGAAGACCAAGGGGCATGTTAGCAACAACTTGCGAAAATTATCACAAACCGCACTTAGCGCGATTTTTTTTATCGACTCCTATCGCTGGATTTTATCGCGGAGATAACGCAGTATTACCAATGTTTATCTCCACAGCGATAAAAAATCCAGCAATAGAAGGGAATCCCATCTATAATGTGAGATTTCCAGCGATAAAAATCCTATCGCTAAGGAAAATCTTGCTAATAGGCAGTTAGGGACTTAGCCATAGAATCCACCTCTCATTGCCTATAATGTCTAAGTCAGGTTTTTACCAGGTGTAAAATCCTGGTGCTAATCAGGGTTAGTGCTCATTTTTTTAACGCGTTGCGGGTATTGCTAATTGGCAATAGCTGTGTTAGCGACTACTTTCAGTCGCTGCCAGTTTGGGCACGCCCACTTTGCATGTCATTAGCAATAAATATTGCTGACATCTTTATTTCTCCCTATTTTTCCTCTTTCTATGTGTGCTGCATTGTGCAGCAAACATAGAAAGAGGAAAAAGCCTCTTGTGATTGTTTTTTTTCAGGTTAAAATCTGGGTTCAACCGTCAGGTTGCTTGGCACAGACCTGGTGAGGCTTAACTTGGAGGCAATGTTTAAAGTATTTAATTAGCAATTCATGCAATAACACAGTGAAATACAACACGAGAAAAACCCACACTAATTTAAAAACAAAAACAGGGTAAATTTTAATAAATAAATGAAGACTGAAATGACAAAAATGTAATTAGAAGAATCGGAGGTATGCAAATTAAAAAGTTTAATTGAAAATAGTGCAGAAAAGCACAAAACACCAACTATGGTTATCTGGTCATGCAAGACCAGTACAAAATCACAAATTCAGGCAGAAGGCGATGGAGCACAGGCTGGCTAGAGGGGCCCACTTAAGTTCACTGAACACAGTACCTTAATACTGGTTGCTAAGAAATGCAGAGACCCGCATCGAGGATGTGTTACACAGCATAGGTGATGCGGGGTCCGAGGAGGAGATGCATTGCACAGAGGTGGTTCCGGGGAGCTGCAAAGTGTGATGCAATGTCTTTGCATGGAGATTTGTTGGGCCATGGCAGTTTTGATGTCCTACATTGGGCAAGGCAATTTCCTTGTGTGAAGATGCATCGTGCAGCGGAGGTTCCAATGGGCTGCGATGGGTGATGCAAAGTCCTTGTGCTAGGGAAGTCTGTGCAGCAGAGGCAATGCATCACTTCAGAAGGCGATTCATTGAGCAGCAAATGTGATGCTCCAGTTTAGCAGGAGATGCACCACACCTTGAAGGAGATGCATCGGTTCTGCTGAACCCACAGATGTGCTGGCAGAGCACTTTCAGGGTACTTCCAAGGGACCACGACTGGGGTGGTACAACTTGAGAGGGCAGGACTCACACATTGCAGAGTCCAGGTGCTGGGTTCAAGGTTGTTGGAAGCCTATTCTGTCCCTGAGGATTCTGATCAATAGGCCACCCCTGACCCAACTAGCCCTTGAAGTCACTCTAGGGTCCTGCGTTTAGAGATGCAGGTCCAGTCCTTTTCCCTCTGGCAGCAGGGCAGCTGGTCAGCACAGCAGAGCAGCAGTCTTCAAGGGCAGCAGTCCAGCAGAGTGACAGTATGTTCAGCAGCACAGCAATCCTTTTTCTTGGCAGAATTGCCTGGTCCAGAAGGGTCCCCAAGTGTTAGGTCAAAGGGTTCTATAATTATACCTGGTGTCCGCTGTGGAGTGAAGGAATCTATTAGAGGTTTACACCCCCTGATGTTTCAGACAATTCCTTCCTCTCTGCCCTGGCCCCAGATTGGCTGGGGTCAGAAAAAACAAGTTTCAAACCATTTGCGAGAGTGCTCAGGCAGAGCCTTCGTGATTTACAAATGTGATAGGTGACAGTACCTCCACCTCATCAACTCAGAGTAGCCCACCCTGCCCACACCTAGCTTCCCTTTTTCTCATTGTCTGGGAGCAATACACAGATATCAACTGCCAGCTACACCTAGTCATGTCCCTGGATCAGTCTGCAGGCACTAAATGGTAAGGGCAAGAAAATGACAACTTTCTAAAAGTGACATTTTCTGAATTGTGACTAAAAATCTGACTTTTAGACACCAAACTCGAACTGTCTACCTGCTGCCAGTTGGAAGTTATCATGGTAACCTAATGTTATCCAATTGGGAGTGGTAGACCTTGCAGTAGTGAAGCATGAACGTAGGAGTTTTTCACTACCAGGACATGTAAAACTTAAAGAATAGGTTCTACTTTTTAAATACACTGCGCATTGCCCCCTGGGCTCTTCAGGTGTGCCCTAGGGGTGACTTATATGTATCGAAATGAAGGTGTGTGCCTGACAAAAGGTTTATTTTACCAGGTTGAAATTTCAGTTTAAACACTGCACATACAGTCTGCAATGGCAGAACTGAGGCATATTTAAAGGGCTACTTAAGAGGGTGGCACAATCAGTGTTGCAGACGGACTAGTAGCTTTTAATTTACAGCCCCCGGGTACATGTAGTATCACTTTACCAAAAACTTAAAAGTTAATTATGCTAATTGGGTGTAATGCAATTCTACCATGTTCAAAGGAGAGAGCACAAGCACTTTAGAACAGGTTAGCAGTGGCCAGGTTGGTCATTTGGGACGAGCGAACATTTCTGGACCCAAGGGAGATCTTCATACATCACAGCTGAGAAGGCCAGAGACATGCAATGACAAATTTTTATCTTTGATCTAGAACTTCTTGGCTGATTCATGTTACATTAGCCTGCATAGACCCTATTCTCTGTGTACTTTAATCACCACGTGGTTTCTATAATCAATTTAGTAAAACCACTCTTCCTTTTTACTTGCTGCTTTTGCGCGTTCTTTGGCTTTTGGTGCCTTTGCAAGCTCCTCTCCTAGCACCTGGGATTACGTCACATTGCCCACTTGCAATGATTAGGGGTTGGTATTGCCTAATTTGCAAAAGAATAAGTGCCAGGAGCCAAAGTTTTGTTTAGAGAATCCTGACTTGCGCTTTTGAATGTTGAGGGTGCCTAATAGCGAGCCTGTGTAGTCTTGATGCCAACTTGTGCCTCTGTCATCCACCACCAAACACCATCTGCCTCTTATTTTCACTCATGCAGGTTCTTATTCATCCCTGTTTTCGCTCTGTGTCACTGTTTCTTTTATCTTTCTCTTCCTCCTTCTTTCTGTCTTTTGTGTTTGTCTCTCTAACTCTGGATCAGTGTCTTATGAAATAAAATAAAGGCCGGTCTCCAAAAATCAGAGCTGGTGGCCTCACCTGCAAACACAGACTCAAATTAAGCACTGTGGATAGGCATGCTCCTTGTACAATTCTCTGCAGCCATCTCATTATAATTCTTTTTAAAAAAAGCATTGATGAAATCATTAGGTCGGTTTATTAAGTCTCTTCAAGACATGCGGTATTCAGAATATGGGCTTTAAGCTCCGGCCATTTCCCGCCCATGTTTTTAATTGGCTCCTTTGACTCTTTTGGAAATGCTTTTTTTTCTTTGGTTAATGTATTTAGTAGTCCCTTCTCAGTCCATCTTTCTACAGTTGTAATCTCCCATGATGACTGTTCCTGCTACATGTGCTCTTGCTCTGTACGTTTTACTTACAGTTTGTGAGCACTCTTTAGTTAATGAGATTTTCGTAGCTGGTGTTGTAGGCATGACAGCAACGCACTTACTGACTGCACTTCCTTGACCAAAATAGTATTTTACATAAAAAAAATTTCTTTTGTGTGTGCGGTGAGTTTTCACGTGCCCTGGGGTATAAATGCACTGTCACGCTGCAGAGGAGATAACATTTGTTATAAGCGCTTCAGTTCATAAGTTATTCCCACTTCCCCAACCGTATGCATTTTATTTTGTGTTTGCGCTAACTTTTGAATGGCGAAGGGGTGTAAGTGTACCAATACACGGTCTCCCACTTTTCCGACTGTAATGCATTTTCTTTTGTGTTTCTGGTGACTGTTGATCGGACTCTCTAACAACTCTTTTTATAATTGTTGCAGCACAGCATGGCACGCTTATTGAATAACTTTTAATAACTTGGAACATACTTTATCTCTTAGAGTGGCACCTGTGTCATGAGCACCACACTTTACCTTTTACTTGCAACTTCAGCGCTGTATCTCCCCGTACAGTGCTTTCCCTCCACCCAAAAAAATCCTGCCCATTCTACACTCCTCCTAGCCTCACTGCTTGCTTAGGGAGACCGCTCCTTTGTCATCAGCCAGCCGCTCTGCCTGGAATAGATGTGGTGCAGCTGCCATTTCGGAAAAAAAAATATTATGTACGAATAATGTTTAGGGACAAATATTATACTGTGTATTAAGATGAAGAAAAACTTGAATTATTCCTTCCTACGAGTTTCACTCTCTTGATTAATCAAATATCTATTCAAATCATGGTCAAAAAGCAGTTCAAACAAAAGTTGTGACAGAAATTATTGTAATCAAAACGTTGTTATACATTTTTCTAAATTTCAATATGTATGCAAATATACAATCATATATTCTTATGTACAAAACATCATTTTTTAAACAAAAACAAAATACTTACACCTAATCAAAACATACATCTACTATTTCTCATTGCCCTATAAGTCAATAAGGATGCTTTCAATTTGTTAAACAATGAGCATTCCTTTCAAAAGAAGATCACCCTTTTAGAAAGTGTAAGAGGTATATTACTCCAGTCTCAATGTTATTTCAGTACTTTCATACTTTTAAAATGCGTAATCCATTCTTTACTATTTCATATATCTGATGCCATATAATGCCAGGATTTCCCTGTGTGGCACGTTGGTGCGTCTTGAAACAGCTGCACACATTGCTTGGTTGGTGCATAGCTCTTTGTGTTTTCTAGAGGCGCTGTAAAACACATGTTTAGATGCAGCATTACACTTTACAGCTCCCCGACGCAGAGTTTTCTTCCTCTTTTATTTAGTTTTTGTAGCCTGTATCCACACCTCACTGTTTACTAATGGTCATCCCTGGTTAGGATTGCACCATTTATTCTCTGGGTAGCCGTTGCATTGCCGCATAAGGCGCAGTAAGAAACACTGCCATTTACATGCACCTGTTTCTTAAGTTTCCTTCATTTCTTCACAATGACTTTTGACACACATTTGCCTGCGTGACAGTGCAGGATTAGTTAATCTACAACCACACTGCTTACATATCCACTTTGTAAGTACACTATTACGACACTTTGAACAGTTAGTACAAGGCCTATTCATGAATTGTGCAAATGTTGTTGTTTGTTATTCGTCCGTAAGGCGACATAGCTATCACAAGAGGATAAAAAATGACAGCCTGACTGAGGCCTCAGCACGGAAGCATGGATTATATGTACACACACATTTCCATGTTCAAATCGAAGAAGCACTTTGCTGTCACAGCGAGGTAGCTGTTATCAGAGTCTCAGACCAGCTGATTCCTGTTTTCCCTCTCCGAGGACGGATGTCCAATTTGTGACCAGGACGGGGACTTGAACACATTCACCCTCAGTTAATGGGGAGTTAGATCATCCAGTAGGGGATTTTGGCATATCACATGCCCTAGGTAACTTTATTTATTTATTATTTATTATGAAGTTTATTATAGCGCTGGCCAGACCCAACCACACACACAACCACACACAACCACAACCACAACCACACACACAGCCACACATACAATTACACACACACAACCACAAACAAAACCACACACCAAACACACAACCACACACACAAAATCACACACACACAACCACACCCACACAAAACCACACCCACACACAACCACACCCACACAACCACACACCCACACAACCACACATACAACCACACAACCATGAAACCACACACACAACCACAAACACAACACACACAACCACAGCCACACACACACACACACAACCACACGACCACACACAACCACACATACAACCACACCATCAATGCACACTTTCACCAGGCACAGACACCATCAGCCATCAGTGCACGCTTTCACCGGGCACAAACACCACCACCGTCAGGGCACGCTTTCACCAGGCACAAACACCACCAGCCATCAGTGCACGCTTCCACCAGGCACACACCTCCAGACGTCAGTGCACGCTTTCACCAGGCACACACACACCACCAGCCGTCAGTGCACACTTTCACCAGGCACACACACACCACCAGCCGTCATTGCACGTTTTCACCAGGTACACACACACCACCAGCCATCAGTGCACACTTTTACCAGGGACACACCACCAGCCGCCAGTCACACTTTCACCAAGCACAAACACCACCAGCCGTCAGTGCACACTTCCACCAGGCAACCACACCACCAGCCGGCAGTGTACGCTTCCACCAGGCACACACACCACCAGCCATCGGTGCACAATTTATACAGGCACATACACCACCAGCCATCGGTGCACACATTAATTGTTAACGCATCCGCAATTAACTATTGTAGCATTCGCAGTATGACGCACTTTACTTTTGAACATATTCATCTAAAGCGCAGCATGCTGCCATTGCTACAAAAATAAGTACACTTTTTTTGGCCTACAATTTATAGACTTTTGTTGCAATTGGTGTTGCAATATTTAACAATGCCAATATCTCAAACTTAATTAATGCGAGACCTATTGCATTGCAAATGCTTGTTTTAAAAATGACATGGTTGCAGAAATGTATGTACCCGCTGCTGCCCAGCCATGTTAAAATTAATCTGATTCTTATGATACAACCAATACCCACACAGTTTAAGTTACAATGCAACTCCAGATTCATGCCCACGTAATATGAACACCATAAAGTAAAAACAAAAAAATAGGCAAAACAAGTCGTATAAAACTGCCTTAACAAATCATGGTTGCCAAGCAGTACTTCTTTCCAACAGGTATTCATTCCTTACAGTCGCTTCATTACTCTCACAAATACGAGACCTATTTGCATTGACTCTCGACCTCTCAAATGCCCAATGTTTGTCGATCTATCTCCTCATTCATTGTGTTCTCTCTCTCTTTAGTTTCGGCGCTCCTAGTGACTGTGTCTCCCAGTATCTGAGATTCCCATGTTCCTTTTCCATTGCACACCCTGCCACATAATTCCAGTATACAAATCCACTCCACTCCACACCACACACAGTTCCACAATTAACAATTCCGATACAAATCACATAATTCCACTCCACACAACATACATCTGCTAAACTCCAAACTAAAATGCATGGATAAAAGACATTGTCATCTACAACTTCAATAGCTCTAACTCTCAAAATTGCAAAGCCGATTGCATTGAAAATGCTTGTTTAATAAGTGGAAGTATATCCTTGGTGAGTTTATGGTGAAAGACGACATGGAAGTAAGACTATAATCATAGCCCTCTGTGATATAGAATACAATAACAAAAAAGCTTGAGACATGCATGTGATTTTATACTAACAGCGATACCCGTTGAACAATAATCGACAGGCATGTTTGTGACAGTCACAGAGGACATTAAATGCATATATTCTGATATAAACCTACTTGCCATAAACACGCATAAAAGGACTATGTCAAGTCAGTGTTCTGCTAGTAAACCTTGGCAATGGGGAACTGCTGACTTGTTGGTGTCTTTGGCCTGAACTGCCTATTTCTAATGCTTGTTTTTATCAGCACACCTGGCTTGCAGAGCACAAGAGAATGTATATTGTTTTTAAATGGCATTAGCCACAAAACTAAGGGACCCTAAGACATGCTGTGTGACAGGTCACGTGTCAAGGTCAGCTGCTACCCCTCTCCAAATGAAGGTGATGAATGGAACGGCTGTTTTGGATGAAGAGATGTATGGCATTCCAAAGATCTGAAAGCATTAGCACAAGAGAATGTCAGTTGTGGGAGCTACATTTGTAATGGAGATTTCTGGGTCACCTAACTCCCCTCTCAAAATGAGTACCTGTGTTTTATATGGAGAAAACTCGGTGACACTGAGACATATGTAAAAAAATATAGGTATTGATTGAACGGATTACTTAGTGTAAGAATGAATGGGAGAGTGGATGAATGAGGGAGCAGAAAGTGGATATGTGTATGGATATTTGAATGAGTGAATGAATGATTGTGTGGGTCTCACCTTCTTATAATTGAGTGTGCTTTGAAGCGTCACTCAGTAACCCCATTGCATGTTCAGATTTGCACCATCAGTTAGTAACCATTAATGTATGTTTACCTTTGCACTGTCACTTATTTGCATGATCTTTCCTCATCCTAAACAGTTGTGCAGTGCACTGGGAATGCACAATTTAAGCCCCACCCCTAAATGTTACATAAGAACAACACTTATTGGCATTAGCACAATATACTTACTGTGTGTCTTAACCCTATTAATGTAAGGTGAAGCACCAACATACTGCTGGAGTACATTCTCTTTAGAAAGTAGTCATTCATATAGGTGTGTACTCCAATATTTTCATTATAATGTTACAAATTGTATTTCTCATTCTCATTTACACTTGTGCATTTCGAGAAGTTATGCTTTTACTATAATTTCATGTTTATGTACTCATTCATATGTATTCATATACATTCACTGAAGGCTGCAGGCAGCCTCCCTCCCCTCCATGGCAGCCGGCGCTGATTGGTTCGGCCGGCTGCCCTAACTGCGTCATTTCTCCTAGTCTGCATCCTGCAGAACGGAGAGTGGGAGGAGGCTTGGGGGAGCGGCTTGCCCACTGTTGCTAATACTGTCTGTTTGGACAGCCTCTCAGGCTGTCCAAACAGTCAGTATTAATAACAGTGGGCAAGCCACTCCCCCAAGCCACTCCCCCCTGCCCTGAGACTCGAGTTAGTAACCAGGAAGTTCTAATCTGCTGACTGCTTTCTCGCCGTGCGAGAAGGGCAGGCAGAAACAAATGGTAGTTATAAATAAATAACTACCATTTGTTTCTGCCTTCTTCTCGCACGGCGAGAAAGCGGAGGGGGCGGCGCCCAAACGCCCCTATGGGGAACCGCCAGTGATGTCCTGGCAAGGAGGATGAGGATTTTGGCAGTGAGGCAGAGAAGGAGGAGGATGCGAGTGAGGATATTTAGGGGGACGGTCATCCTATTTGTAGAGACGGAGGTGGAGCTCCATGAGAGGTACAGACTCAGTAGTCAGGTGATACTCGATTTGATTGCTGAGTTATGACCTCAGCTACAGGCCCCAAAACTCAGAAGCAACACAGTCCCAGCACACAGGTATTTTTATTGCCTATACTTCTAAGCCTCTGGCAGTTACCAGGGGTCATAACAGTAGCAGGGGGGTGTCACAAAGTGCCCTGTCCAGGTTCCTTTGCAGGTTTCTGGACATCATGGTGAGTAAAGCCAACCAATATATATCATTCCCCAATACCCCCATCATTGCAATAAACGAAACTGATATTCTACGGGGTAGTGCAGTTTTCTTATGTCATTGGCTGTGTTGATGGCACACATATTGCCATATGTCCCAACTCTGCAAATGTATACAGATAGAGGAACAGACAAGTATCACACTCACACAATGTGCAGGTAGTGTGTGATGCCTCCTGTATCATAACAGACTTTGTGGCCAGATTCCCAGGCAGCACCCACGACTCATCATGGTCCGCCACAGTGGACATCATAACCGAATGGCACAGGGTAAATTTGGCAATGGTTTCCTACAGGTAAGTGAATCACATGCTCAATGTGTACAGAGGCTAGGACAGTGTGTGTAATGTGACCTAATGGTGTGCCTTCTTATGCTCTTAAGGTGACAGTGCATATGCCTCACGTCCTGGAGCCTCACACCATGCCTGACTCCAAGGACAAGAAGTGAAAGAAAGTACAACAGGGCACAGGACAACGCGCTCCATCATAGAGAGGTCCTTTGGGATCCTGAAGTCCCGGTTTTGCTACTTCCAACAGATGACTGGGCACTACTGTACTGACCGATACATGCTGCAAGATCAACACCACATGTGCCATACTGCACAATAGTGCAACGAGGAAGGGTGTGCACAACATGTCCATAGAGCCTAAGTCTGACTCTGATGACAACTTACCAAAAACACAGGTGCAGCAGGAGGGTACACGAGCAGCAGAGGGATGTGCATGATGCACAGAGATATCCAACAACTATTTCTGCGGTAAGAGATTTCAAAACATCCTAAAAATGAGACATCACACATGTTGAAAGTGCTTAGTGCACAACTGAGTGATCACCTTTTATTCAGGTAGCTGCAACATTGTTGCAAACAAGGATCAACTACAGCCTTGTGGATGATACATTGTAAATTTTTTTTACAACAAAGTACATAATGGAAAACAATACAAAGGCAACTCATTCCACTGAGTGCATTTAGTCAGTTTTGACACCTCTGGGGTTTGGTTCTTTGTCAGCAGCACTGGTTGGTTGGCATGTTATTGCCATACCTGTGGTGGCATGAATGCCTGGTACTGCATGACTCCTGAAGGGATATGCCACTGAAGCTAGAGTCTTCTTCGCTCTCAGGTGGAACAGCAATGTTGGTGATTCAGAGGTTGTGAGTTTGGAAGTTTCTAGTGCTGTGGTGACTTGCACTAGCCTACGTGCAATGTCCTGGCAGCACTGCACCCTGTCGGTCAGGATATTAACAGTCCACCATGCCAGCATTGTAGTTGCTGGGGTCAACTGGTTGATGGGCCGGTTAAAGGTATCAAACTTGCCAAGTACTGCTCATGCCTCTGTCACTGCACCTGCTGCTCCCTCCCCAATGCTGATAACCACAGTTCCTGTCCTTTCGCTATATTCTAAGCATCTTGGACATGTGTTGCAGTTGCCTACTGATGGTACATACCTGCCTTGTCTCCAGGCTCTGTGTGGAGATGATTGACCTCTCCAGGCCACCATACACAGGATGTGACATGTCGTCTGACAGAGTCTATGGAAGAAATGTTGAGGTTTTGCCTCTGCTACTTCGCTGTATCCTGGTCTTGGATGCTGTGGGGCCCCTGCTCTGAGACTGTCCCTTATCGCTGTGCTCAAACTCTGGCAGTGGTCAGATGGTGGCTCTCCTGCCAGTTGGAGTGTAGAGCTAGCGTGATGGTGGTGTCATGACCTCAATGACAACCTTGAGGGGTTCTTCTTGTTTCCCCCAAATGGCTGCGTGATTTGCACTAGTCCTTGCTCCTGCTGATAGTTTTATTCTGCACATTTTTATTCAGTCCGCATACCTGCATTTTAAAAATTATCGAGTCTCTGACTCTTTTACACACTTATCTCTGCTGCTGTTTCTCGACTTTTCGCCATTGCTGCTATTTAATTTGGATGCCATTTAGACAGTGGTTTTCTCTCCAGTGTGGCTGCTATTGGGCTGGGGGCTCTAATTCTCTTCCTGTTCGTCCCGTGGTGCCGCTGAGAGACGCCATCTGGGGGGTAGTTGGTGGTCTAGTTCTTGGGGCCACGGGCTCATTTAAATGCACGCTGAACAGGCGCGCAGCGGACGCGCGCAGCGGGCTCACCGCTGGCACGCCGAAGACGCGCCAAAGACAAGCCCGTCTGCGCCCGTAAGCGCCCCGAAGGCGACCAGGGCCAGTTATGCTGCCCCAAAACCCCTAGTTAATGAGCCAAGGATTAGCTATGGCGCAAACTCTTTGAGAGCTCTGGACCGCTTGGCCTGCAGTTGTCCCCAAGCCTGGGATGTGTTGTTGCCACCATTAGCCCCCTGCTCAGACTGTGGTTTCTTCTTGAAGGGCGAACCTATCCCTCGAGTTCTTGAGGGACGCCCTTCGGCTCAGAGGGCGAAGGAAGTTCATATTCGGGCTGCCTTGATTAATGCCCGCTCCCTCAGGAAGCATCACGTTGATGTCCATGATCTTCTGGCGGAGAATTCTCTAGATATTCTGTTCCTCACTGAGACATGGCTTGATGCTTCCTCTGACCCTATTGTCGCATTTGCCATTCCTCCTGGCTATAAGATTCTTATAGCTGACCGCGTGGAGGGCAAAGGAGGCGGCGTGGCCATCGTTTTTAAAGATATCTGGGAACTCCGGCTAGGGGACTCTTCAGCGTGGGTTAATTGTGAGGTGCTTGATTTCAGCGTGCGCTCTCAGCACACTTCACTCTGGGGGCCTCTCTGATTGATTGACCTCCCGGCCCCACGGGTCCCTTCCTTCACAGCTGTGGCGATGCCATTGCTGCCAGGGCAGTTAGGCTCACGCACTATCTGATCTTGTGGGATATCAACATCCACCTGGACTGCCCTGATATCAGAGATGTGGCTGAACTTCTGGATATTTTCCACCTAGCTCAACTTGTCCAGCATGTCCGTCTCCCTACTCACGAGGCAGGTCATCTTTTAGACCCTATCTGTTCCAATTTCCCCCTCCTCATAGGAGATCCCTGCCCCGTGCCCTGGTCTGATCATTTATATCTCGTTTTTCCTGGTCGCTATCCAGTGTTGTTGCTCCTCGGACCTTTCCCTATCAGAAGTCTGCCCTTGGCAGGATTGACCCCGTGAAATTTAAACTGGCTCTTGACCACTCCAGACCCGCTTTGCCGGAAGAACTGGAGGAGTGTCTGTCCGAGTTCTCTACTTGGGTTGCCAAGGCAGCAACCTCTACTGCTTCCGTACGGCACTCTAGATCAGCCCAAGACTCTCCGTCTCAACCATGGTTTACTGCGACTCTCAAGAGCGCCAAGCACGACTGCAAGGTTTTGGAGCGTGCCTGGCGTCAGAGCGGCTACTGCTCTTTAGCCAAGAGGAATTTGAGAGCTGCACAAACAATCTACTATGAGGCTATCACCGTGGCCAAAGGGCAATTCTTTGCTGCCCGCATTGATTCAGCTAGGAACATTGCTAAAACAAAATTCTGCATAGTGCAGAATTTTACTTCTCCCTGGGCCCAGTTGAGTGTTATTCCCGCTTCTCTTTCATGGTGTGATACACTTTCCAGCTGCTTCAGAGAGAAAATTCAGGCCATTCAAACTTCCTTCTCCGTGGGCAATGGCGGTAGCATGGGTCCTCTGGTTACTCTACCTGCTGCCCCTGTCTGCTCTTTTTCAGCTTTTAGAGCAGTTACTCCCCTGGAATCCCTTAAAATCATCAGGGGGCTCAAGTCTGGCTCTCCTTCCGACTCCGGCCCAGCCAGACTTCTGGCTACAGTGGCTGAGAGCCTGTCCTCTGAGGTGAACTGTATTATCAACCTGTCCCTCCAGACGACTGTGGTTCCTCTGAGGTGGAAGCAGGTGAAGATATTGCCGCTCCTGAAGAAAGCCTCCCTGGATCCTCTCACCCCTGGGAACTACCGTCCCATCTCCCTTCTCCCGGCCATTGCCAAGGTCTGCGAGAAGGTTGTTAACAGCCAACTTACAAAGTATGTGGAGACAGAGGGCCTTCTGCATCCTGCTCAATCGGGGTTTCGCACCTCTCACAGCACTGAGACTGTCCTGGTGGAGGTGGTTGAGGCCATTCGGGAGTGTCGGGACGCAGGCGGGAGGGCAGCATTCATTTTGCTGGACCTCTCGGCTGCGTTCGATACGGTCCCGCATGCCCTTCTTTTGGCCCGTCTGGCTGAGATCGGGGTATGTGGAGCAGTTTGGGACTGGCTGAGGTCCTTCCTGGAGGAGCGAGTCGAACAGATTTGGCTCTCCCCTTTCTCCTCTTCGCCTCAGCTGGTCACCACGGGAGTGCCTCAGGGCTCTTGCCTTAGCCCGCTCCTCTTCAACATTTATGTTACGCCGCTTTTACATCTGGCAGAGGAGCTTGGGGCTAAGGTGATGGCCTATGCTGACGACACACAGCTGCTGTTCCCCTGGGTCAAGACCTCCAGCTCAGTTGTGGCAGCCCAACAGTGCCTAGTTTCCATCTTTAAATGGCTAGCTGATGCTCAGCTTAAATGTAACAAACAAAAATCTGAGATTTTACTGTTTGGTAGCTTTCCCACTGATTTTCGTGAACAGCTGTGGCCCCCTGACTCCCCGCTCCCCTCGGCGACAGGACAGCCTGCTAAAAACTCGGGAGTCTGGTTTGACGAGAGTCTTTCCTTTTCTTCCCACATTAAGAAACTGGCAGGCTGCTGCTTTGGTCTCATCAAGACTCTTCGCACCTTTTTTCCGCTTCTTCCCCAAGTGGCCAGGGAAACTGTCACCTGTGCCCTGATCCTTTCCCGTTTGGATTATTTATGCTGGCTATCTGCTTAAAAAGCTTCAGGTAGGCCAGAACACGGATGCCAGACTGTTATTGGGCCACTCTTCCAGGACCAGTGTGATCTTTCAACTCCGTTCTCTCCGTTGGCTTCCTGTTGCAGATAGAGTTAGATTTAAATCCTTAGTTATGGCCCATCGTGCCCTTCATGGCCTTGGCCCCCTCTATCTCCAGAAGCGTTTCTCCTTTTACCTCCCGGGACGTGCCCTTCGCTCTGCTACTCAGTGCTTTGCCCGGGTTGTTAAAGATTAGGCTGCAAACGTCAACATTATCGGCGCCATCTTGCCCCTTCCCAAACCCATCCGTGCGCGTAAGCGGCAGCCATTTTGAGCACCATGGCCTCCCTGCCCCTCGCTGATAGCCAGCGCGTCTCTCTCTCTTTCTTAAACCTCACAAGCATCCCCCTGCACGCTGACAACCCCCGCTCTCTCTTGCCTTGGGTCATAAACCCCTCTTCAGCGCAGCTTCACCACAGAATCCCATCCTGTTCCCAGCGCGACACCTTCCCTCATTCCTTTCATGGCCTCAGATCCTTTTGATGCAAACCCCCCTTTTCCTGCGTCCCCGTTTGTCTTCCTTGCTCCCAGGCCGCCACCTGGCCCTGCGGATACTGTTTATTACCCCGTACAGTAGGAAGCTTCCCCTCCCTATCAAAAGACCCTCGAGCCGATCAAAGCCCCCACCCTATGAGATCCGATCAACCCCATGCATTCCGTGAATCGGCGGAATGCCCTGCTGTGCGACAACCATCACCTGTTGTAACCGGGGTGGGGAATCCAACTGTAAATGTATGTGAGAACGGGTCTGAAGGGGAGATTCTGAGGATGTTCTTTCAAGCATCAAAGTATTGCGAGAATGTGTTATGTGCAATAAAGGTCGTAAACCCTAGTATAAGAGGCCAGGCCTCAGAGATGTGGGTAGAGCACCTCGTGACGATACTTGCTGTCTGAATTGATGTGTTCTCCTCCGGAGAGAATAAAATCCCCGTTTCCTGCCTTTCAGTCTCCAGCGCCTGCTTCTTCATTGATTAACATTGGTGGGTCATAGAGGCGATACCGCCGGGCAACATAAAAGGGTCTTTGGTTACTGGTTGTCTTTGAAACCCTTTTTAACAATTGGCGTCCCAAACGTGGGGCCCATCAGCGACTCGTGGATCCAGTGGGAGAGGTCCTGACGACAGAGTGAACGACTGCAACGATCGGAAGGTACCCTGTCCGATAGACCCTCGTCTGACAGCCGATCATCCGAACTTCACTGGTTCCGAACAGACCTCTCTCGAGTGATCTACGGTCCTGACTGGGAACCATCAGGAGTGCCACGAGAAGTACGAAGAGAAGAGGACGATCGGGCGCTGGATTCGGAAGACAAGAAACTGTCCATGCGGTCCGGGTAAGGTCGTGTAAACACGACGAATTGCGAAAGTGATTGATAATTGAAATTGATTGATAATTGATGAGAAAATACTAGTATTACTTTTTGTTAATTTATTTGGAGATTCACTGTCTGCAAACGGAGAAACAACAGGCTCTCCCTTTATAAACAGTGAAGGATAGGTACGCACCCGTCGGACCTATTTTTCCCCCTCCCCATTGAACAATTGCCCCCCCCCCCCCATTGATTAACTGTTATAGATTGTTTTCTGGAGATTCTCTGTCTACAAACAGGGAAGATTAGGTCCCCTCTTTGCAGATAGTGAAAGGGTAGGTGACGCGAACTTTTGCGAGCCTACTTATTCTCCCCATTGACCATATTGATTTTTTATTTTTGACCTAACATTGATTAACTGTTATAGATTGTTTTCTGGAGATTCTCTGTCTGAAAACAGGGAAGATTAGGTCCCCTCTTTGCAGATAGTGAAAGGGTAGGTGACACGAACCTTTGCGAGCCTACTTATTCTCCCCATTGACCATATTGATTTTTTATTTTCGACCTAACATTGATTGCTCAAAGATTGGTTCATGAGGTATTCACTACGTGCAAACAACGTGGAATAGAAATATTCTGTCTAGTCTTTGCACGCAGCGATAAGATAGGTAGTGCTGACTATTATCCCATTGTGATCCGTCATGCCTGTCTTCTCCCCACTAGTTAGTAGCCTGTTTAGCCCGGACCGCTTATTAGAGATGAACCATCCGGCTCCACTGGAAGGCACCCCTAATAAGGACATGTTCATGAAGCATGGATTAATCGCTATAGCCTATAGAGAGCTGTGGCATAAATATACGAAAAAGGATCGAGAAAGCCAGTGGCCACTGATAGGATCCTTTGAAGACGATAAAATAAACGCACTAGAAACAGCCCTTGGTAAAAACAAGACGACGCCCACTATGCTTGACAGCTTCGGCATGTGGCGAAAAGAAGCCGAACAACGCAAAAAGAGAACTGAGAGTAGGTTGGGAAAAGAGCTGCGGAAAGCAGCCCACCTAGCGGCCCAGAAACTAGAGAAAGAGATAAAAGAAAGAGAGGATACCAAACAGAAGCTAGAAATAGAAACATCAAACCAGTGTCTGGTTAGAACACCCTCCACGCTCTACCCTGAATTACACTCGAAACAGCGAACCAACGATGATCTGCTGCTAGGTCCTCCGATCATCCACATGCCCCCTCCATATGCCCCTTCCCAACCCTTAGCCCAGCACCCACTACCCCCAGGTACAAGCGAGAGTAGCACCACGGCTTCAGCCCCCATGGTCTCTGTGCCGGCTGAACTCCTTGTATTAGATGCTACGCAAACGACAACGCTGGGCGACCCAGAAGCCCGAAGGGTTGGTCCTGCTAGAACATATAGACTAAGCAAACATGAACGAGCAGGGGTTGACAAGATAGCAAAGATACTGGTAGAGAAGAGAGAAGATGAAGAGTCCGTCACGGATGTGTTTAATTCTTATACAGGGAGTCACAGACGACACTTTACTGTACAACTGTGTTACCACGTCTTAAACGCATACGAGGACCGATACCAAGAAAAAGGTCCCCAGAGCCTAACGACTCTGTTCCGGAAGGTCGATATCGGGGATGAGAGTGAGAGTGATGTGACGGACCTCCTTACGCGTACGCTTGAGGTTTTCCGCCACCTCACTGAACAAAAGCCGAAAATCGAATCCCCAACATCCGTAGCAACCGACCCACAAACTGAACGATCTAACGCCATGATGCCGATACGAGAGGCTGCCCCTTACTGGGTTCCTCCACGAGGTGAAGGGACTCACGATGACGCAAACAACAAAGATGCAAAGGGAAGGGTAGTGTACAATTGGGTCTACCAACCATGGGACCGGCAAGAGATTCTGACCTTCCGGAAATCTCTGCCTGACCTACGTAAAAACCCCACTGCCTTCTATACCGAGTTGGGTACGGCCCTAGGATCAACGATTATGACTCTAGCTGACATCGACTTGTTTTTCGGGTTATGTCTACCAGCTGATGTGTGGAAGCAAATCCGGAAAGTCGACCACTCTGAGCTGTTTGTACATAACTGGTCACAACTCGATGGCATAGACAGACAACGAGAACCCGGACAAAAGCCCTTGAAAGCCATTTTAGACCTCCCGGATAAAATCGTACAGAAATTAAAAACCCTGATCCCAGAAAAGAAAGTGGACTGGTCGATAGTAACGGCTTGTCGACAGAAACCTCAGGAGGATGTATCGGAATACTTCTCCCGGTTTGAAACAGTGTTCTCTGATTACAGTGGCCAGGACCTGACCACTGCAACCGGGCACCATCTGTTCGTCCAGAATTACGTTAAGGGCTTATCACCGGAGGTCTCGCAGAAACTGCAGGCCAGCGAAAGCAGTTGGGCAGCCTCCAAACCTACGACTATCCTCCAGATGGCCCAATATTATGAACATCAGAAAAACGAAAACGATAGAACAACAGAGAGAAAGAAGAAAGAATTAAAGGAGAGGGTGATGATGGCTCAACTGCAAGGGGTGACTCTGGGACGGGACCAGTACCGGGGAAACCATCAGACGAACGTCCCTAAAACTACGCCTCCCAAAGACCGTACTTCGACTCCCCACATTGGACGTACAGACATTAGAGAGGACCAGTGTGCCTTCTGTAAAGGAGCGGGCCACTGGAAATCTCAGTGCCCAGCTCTTTTGGAGCTCATCAGAAATAGAGATCCTAGAGATACAGCAAGCGAACCAAGAAATAGGGGATCACAGCGAGGGCCCCCAAACAACGCAACTAATGATAGATCAAGTAGGCCAAACACATTTGATCGACCCCGACAGAACCAATGCCAGCAATCTGACTACGATGATGTTCATGACTTTGCATAGGACTGCCTAGGGCAAGGGAGGGATCCAGTCGAGCTCCATGTTGACCAGCAAGGCCCTTATGTCACTGCTAAGGTCTTGGGTACAAAGTCACCATTCCTGGTAGACACTGGCGCAACACGTAGTGCATTATCTAAACGACTGATTCCAAGGGCACCCTTGTCTGGCTCACTAATAACATCGACAGGTTTCGATGGGACGCCCTCCACTAACCCTTTGTCCGCCCCGATCCTCTTTGACTTAGAAAACAACACCACTGACACTACGTTTCTGCTTTCCTCCAATAGCCCTGACGCAATTATGGGACTCGACTTATTGAAACACTTCCGGGCAACGATTAGATGTTCCCAAGATGGAGTCCGAGTTTTCCTTTACGACAATCCTGTTCTGCTTAGACATTGCCCCCCCAGACACATGTTTTCCATCACCGACGCTGACTCTTCCCTGCTTGACACTCTACCTCCGTATCTGTGGGCCAAAACGGATTCGGATGTAGGGCGCATGATGATTGACCCAGTGCACATTACTGTTCGACCAGATGCAACACTCCCAAAACTTCCACAATATCGGATATCGCCCGAGGGCGAGAAGGCATTGGTAGAAATTATCCAATCACTGATAGACGCAGGAGTGGTAGAGGAAGTAGTTAGCAACGTTTGCAACAGCCCAATCTTGCCCATCATTAAGAAACAGGGAGAAGGAGACGAGAAGGCATACCGCTTCATCATTGACCTTCGAGAGATCAACAAAGTGGTGGTGCCCCAGTACCCTGTGGTCTCGGACATTACCACCATCCTGACTTTGATTCCCTCCACTGCCACCACCTTCACTGTCATTGACCTCAAAAACGCATTCTTTTCCATCCCCATCCACCCAGACAGCCGATATCTCTTCGGTTTCACCCTAAAAGCCCGCTCATATAGGTTCTGCCGAGCACCCCAGGGCTACACAGAAAGCCCTAGCATCTACAGCCAGGCCCTCAAGAGACAATTGGATCAAGTCCAGTTACCCGATGGAGTGGTGTTAGTACAATATGTCGATGACATCCTCTTGGCAGCCGACACCACTCCACTAGCTGTCGCAGCCACCATTCAACTCCTGCATTTCCTTGCAGAAAATGGCCACAAGGTCTCTAAGAAGAAGTTGCAATTCTGCCAACCCCAGGTCACTTACCTAGGCCACCTTTTGTCTAAAGACGGAAGGAAATTGACTCCTGACCGGATCCAAACCATTCTCGACACCCCCGTCCCTAAGACCCAGAAACAGGTCCGCTCTCTACTAGGCCTCACCTCCTTCTGCCGACAGTGGTTACCCAACTTTAGCCTTGTAGTAAAACCACTGCTTTCACTGCTAGCTAAGGACATCCCTCTCCCACTCCCTTGGACCCCTGAGTGTCAGGCTTCTTTCATGCAACTACGAGATGCCCTTTGCTCGGCCCCTGTGTTGGGTACCCCCGATTACACAAAGCCCTTCTCCCTTTACACTCACGAAAGGGAGGGGTGTGCTTTATCCGTCCTGACCCAGTCCATCGGCTCAAAGCAACGACCATGCGCTTACTTCTCAGCCACCCTTGACCCTGTAGCCAGAGCCCTGCCTGCTTGCCTTCGAGCCGTAGCTGCTGCTGCGATCTCTATCCGACAGAGTGAGGGGATCGTGCTCTCAAATTCCCTCACAGTACTGGTACCCCATGCAGTTGACACCCTCCTAAACCAAACCAAAACGCAACACCTGACGAGTGCACGACTGACGGGATACGAACTGACTCTGCTCGCACCCCACATCACTCTGAAGAGATGCACCACACTGAACCCAGCAACCCTGCTGCCCCTACCAGAAAACGATCCCGATGCGCACCCTGTACACGACTGTGTGACCCTCACAGACGAACAGACCAGAAGTAGGGTTGACCTCAGAGACACGGCTTTTCCCGACCCCGACGGAGAGCTGTGGGTGGACGGTTCTTGCATCAAACTCCCCGATGGCACCACTTCAGCTGCCTATGCAGTCACCACGGCTCGAACTGTAGTCGAGACAGCCCGCATAACACAACGATCTGCCCAGGCAGCGGAACTGATTGCCCTGACACGAGCCTGTATTCTAGCAGCAGGAACCACAGCAAACATTTACACCGACAGCCAGTATGCCTTTGGGGTGGTTCACCATTTTGGGCTCCTTTGGAGGGAGAGGGGATTCTTGACCTCACACGGCACCCCCATTTTGCACGGGGATCTAGTCTCCGCCTTGATCGAAGCCGTCCTCCTCCCCAAAAAGCTTGCAGTCATCAAATGTCAGGCACACAAAAAGGTGACGGACATTATTGGACAGGGGAATGCACTAGCCGACATCACTGCCCGAACGACAGCTGAAAATAGGACGACAACACGCATGTACACGACCAGGTCACAAGCAGAAAAATGGTCGGACGCTAGGGACACTATTAGAGACATTCAACTGGCTAGCACACAACACGAACTGACTGAATGGACACGGGTGGGATTGAAAGATGACGAAGGCTGCTGGCGGACAAAAGACACAGACAAATGGCTGCTACCTGACTCGTATCTGATTCCCATACTGACTATGGCACACTCCCCTGCCCACATAGGATCAGCCCCCATGATTGAACTTGTCTCCAGAGTTTGGCACAATGATAAGATCACAGAGTCCGCCAAACGCCTGGTCCAACAATGTTTGATATGCCTGCAACACAATCCCGGGAAAGGAACTGTAGTACCCCGGGGAGGGTTTGGGGTCCCAAATCACCCGTTTGAAGTCCTGCAGATGGACTACATCCAACTAGACAGATGTCAAGGCCTGAAATATGTACTTGTGGTGGTATGCGCATTTAGCAAATGGGTGGAAGCATACCCAACCCGTGACAACACTGCTATGGCCACAGCAAAAGTACTGTTAAAGGAGTTTTTCCCCCGTTACGGCCTTTGTCGAATTTTGTGGAGCGACAATGGCCCCCACTTCGTAGCCGAAGTTATCCAACTCATTTTGAAGGGGTTGGGTGTAAAACAAAAGTTCCACGCAGTCTTCCACCCCCAATCTGCTGGACTAGTTGAACGACATAACGCCACACTGAAACTAAAATTGGCCAAAATAGTAGCTACCACAGGACTGAAATGGCCAGACGCACTCCCCCTGGCATTGCTCTCAATGCGTTCCACCCCCACCAAACACCACTTGACGCCATACGAGGTTGTGTTCGGTCGACCTATGAATGTTTGGTCTGCACCGAAACCAACTTCCATTCATGACGTCCCGGACGTCCTAATGTCTGATTACTTATGCCAGTTGACTAAAACACTGTCTGTTATCCATCAACAGGTGCTGCATGCCATCCCTGACACTTCCAGGGGCCCCGGACACACCATCCAGCCTGGGGATTTCGTCCTGATCCGGAACTTCCAGCGTGCCAAGAGTCTGGAACCCCGGTGGACGGGCCCCTGGCAAGTCCTCATCACCACCCGAACAGCACTCCGGGTGGAGGGAAAACGCAACTGGCTGCATGCACACCACTGTAAGAAGATCTCCTCGACCCTGACCTCGACCGAAACCATCGACAATCAAGAAGAGCTCCTGAACAAGGACCGACCGTCACTATCCTGCTATCCTGATACCGAAACACTTGAACTTTCAAAATTCTCTGATCCCACAGTGCCATCGAAAGAAGGGTATTTCCTGCGTCGAAAGGAGGGAGCCTCGGCTAAGTAGACCACAGACTGAGTTAAAATCTCAGAACGGTGACCTAAACACTACCAAGGGTTACCCGGAGAGAAGCAAAACAAAGTCTGTGGTTCTGCCCGCTACCGAGCACCTTGAAGATGATGGAAGCGCCAGATAAGAAGATGATGGAAGCGCCAAATAAGAAGATGATAAAGGCAACAGGAAATACCCACCGCAGAAACCCAAAGGCAGACAGACTCCACAGCCCAAAGACAATTGCACTCTTCATCACAATCCTTTTCTGCTTTCTCCTCATGACCACACTCTGGATTGCGGAAGAAAATGTACCTGCTCACGAAACATTCCTGACCACTGTCCAGCCTACCACCATGAAGGAACATTATCTGATTTCTCTCTCTCCCCAACTCAGAGAGAGGCGAAAGGAATTTTGGAATAACTCCTTCGTACAACTACTTCACCAGCACAACCTTGCCACCAATGCCACCAACTGTTGGATCTGTGGGTTGCTACCCCACGCCACTGGACACTCGATACCATTCATCCCTTCACCTTTCTCAGTTCACGGCTCCTGTCTTGCTTGGCTGATGCTCCTGCAAGAAAGCTTTAAGGACAATGCCACCTCCAGCAAAACCGTAACACATTTCTACCACGGGGTCTGGCGGAACAGAACAAAGACACACTTCTGCCCGCAGACCACCGACAACACAATCCACTTGGACATTCCTGCTAAAGAACAAGTTGAAATGCAAGTGTTCAATAATCCAACCAGAACCACCTTCTCCTACCTGCGAAAACGAACGGCTGCCACTCTGACTGTGGCCCTGTCAGTCATCAACGTCACCGGCCACATGTGCATGGAAGGGCTGGGGACTCAGCTGGTAGGCCACAGTGCTTGCCGGTTTTCCAGAACTCTGGACTCCACCGACCCTCCTTCCTTTGTGGCATCTCCAAACACGTATTTCGTCTGCGGCACGAAGGCTTACACCTGGCTCCCCAAAGGCTGGGGGGGCACTTGTTTCATTTCCTTCATCCTTCCTCCGACTTATGTGGCACCAGCAAATCACCACAGACAAAAACGAGCCAAGGACATTGAACAAGCCGACTCAACAGGAGCACAGTTCATCGATGCTATGAAAGGACTTGTCCCCCTCTGGGGCCCGATGGCAAACAGCCGTGCCATCCGACATCTAACTCAAGCAGTTGAAACCACAATGAACATCACGGCTGGTATCCTTGCTAACAACACCGCTGAACTTCAAGCGGTCCGCTTGGTGGCCCTCCGCCTTGTCCTAGATGTGGTTCTTGCGGATCGTGGTGGAGCATGCCGCATTATTGGGTCCAGCTGCTGTACGTACATACCGGACAACTCACCCTCAGTGTACAAGGCCATCGAACATCTTCATAGACTCTCTTCAGAAGTCCACCAAGAACAAGAAAAATGGTCGCTTGGTGGGTGGTTCTGGAGCACCGTTAAGAACTGGGGCTGGAGACTATTCACCATTATCCTGATTCCTGTGGTTGTGATATGCGGTTTTTGCTTAGGAATTCAATGTCTACCACCCCTGTGTACATTATGCATAAATTGTATTTGCCCTAAGACTGTGGACTTTGAAAACGAACATATGAGAGCGATATATGATGCCGAGGTTAGGAATTTGATGAAGATTGACATTGAGTAAGCAAGTTGGCTAAGATATGTTGAAAAGGGAGGACTGTTAAAGATTAGGCTGCAAACGTCAACATTATCGGCGCCATCTTGCCCCTTCCCAAACCCATCCGTGCGCGTAAGCGGCAGCCATTTTGAGCACCATGGCCTCCCTGCCCCTCGCTGATAGCCAGCGCGTCTCTCTCTCTTTCTTAAACCTCACAAGCATCCCCCTGCACGCTGACAACCCCCGCTCTCTCTTGCCTTGGGTCATAAACCCCTCTTCAGCGCAGCTTCACCACAGAATCCCATCCTGTTCCCAGCGCGACACCTTCCCTCATTCCTTTCATGGCCTCAGATCCTTTTGATGCAAACCCCCCTTTTCCTGCGTCCCCGTTTGTCTTCCTTGCTCCCAGGCCGCCACCTGGCCCTGCGGATACTGTTTATTACCCCGTACAGTAGGAAGCTTCCCCTCCCTATCAAAAGACCCTCGAGCCGATCAAAGCCCCCACCCTATGAGATCCGATCAACCCCATGCATTCCGTGAATCGGCGGAATGCCCTGCTGTGCGACAACCATCCCCTGTTGTAACCGGGGTGGGGAATCCAACTGTAAATGTATGTGAGAACGGGTCTGAAGGGGAGATTCTGAGGATGTTCTTTCAAGCATCAAAGTATTGCGAGAATGTGTTATGTGCAATAAAGGTCGTAAACCCTAGTATAAGAGGCCAGGCCTCAGAGATGTGGGTAGAGCACCTCGTGACGATACTTGCTGTCTGAATTGATGTGTTCTCCTCCGGAGAGAATAAAATCCCCGTTTCCTGCCTTTCAGTCTCCAGCGCCTGCTTCTTCATTGATTAACATTGGTGGGTCATAGAGGCGATACCGCCGGGCAACATAAAAGGGTCTTTGGTTACTGGTTGTCTTTGAAACCCTTTTTAACAGGGTGCCTCGCTTCCGTCTTCAGATGATGGGAGGCAGCACCCTCGCCGTGAAGGCCAGCCTTGCCTGGAATGCCCTCCCCCCTTCCTACGGTCGATTCAGAACCCTGCCATTTTCAAAAATGAAACTCAAGACACATCTCTTTGTTTGTTAATTTCTTCTTATTCCCCTCGAGCTCCGCGCCGGGACACTCATGAGTATCCGTGCGCGTTACAAGTGGAAAATAACATAACATAACATAACAACCTCACTGTCAGTAGCCCCTTCGGCTGCCACAGGTCCTGACACGTCCGGGTTGTGATCTGTGGAAATCCATGTATATAGTTAGTGTAAATAAATGTTTAATGTTTGCCCACAATATTGTTGTGACTCTCATGCACGTGTTTGAGGACATGTTTGAGTTGTACATATATGTTTGGTGTGGTCATCAGTACAGAGTATAGCAAAGTAATGATGTCTAGTACAACTCCCATGATGAATTGCCTGGGTGGGCCAAGCACCTCAATGGAATTATTCATACTGTGATGTGTGATGTATGGTTTAGCTAACATTATGTTATCTTTGGTGCATAAAAGGAAGAGGACTTATCCTGGCTAGTGCCTGCTAGATTGGAAGTGTTTATATCTGCTACTCCCCCCACACTCTCGATCTCCAGGGTCCACTCTGTGAGCGTCTCCATGGGAGTCGGAGGGGAGTGTTGTGTGGGTTGTCCGCCTGTTCCATGTCCCTCTGTCATCCTGCTGGCCACCTTCTTCTTTGTACGGGACCTCCGGTCGTAGCACCTCTTGCGGATCTCTGGGATGGTCCTCTGGGTGACTCCTAGGGAGTTGACCTTCTCCAGGATGCTTGTCCAGATCTGGGTTTTTGGGGCATCAGAGACTTTGAAAGAGGCCTTCCTTAACAGGTAGACCATTTGGGAGACACATTCTGTCAGGACCTCAAACTCAGAGAACTTGACCTTTCCCTCTTCAGGAGCCATGGTCTTCTCTGGAAATGGTGTGATGAACTGGCAGCTCTGATGCAGGTGCACTCCGTGCTTCTAGTGGCTTCCTAGGCCTCTGGCTGGTTGCCACACCCTGTATGGACTTCCTGGTCTGATATCATCATTCTGCATCCAGGAACTCCGTTTTCTAATTTGCGATTTTCTATTAAGAAATCAAAAATTTGCAATTTCCTAATTTGCGATTTCCTATTTACGAGGGCAAATCAGAAGGAATCGCAATTTGTGGAATCTGTGGTGACATACATACAAGTTGCAATTCCCAAATAGTGATTTTTATGGATTCGCCATTTGGAAATTGCAGGTCCTGGATTTCGTACATATGCCTCAATGTCCCTAGGGCCTTATTTATAAGAAGTCTCACATCACTGCGACAAAGCAGCGATGCAACACTTCTCGGTGTGCCTTCCTTGTGACACCATGGATGCGCCGTATTTACAGTATGGTGCATGATGTCGCCAGGAGTCACAGATACATCAGTATTACTGACGTTTCTGTAGGCGCAAAAGTGATGCATTGCTGGGGTGTGTCTGAAAACAGACGCAATTCCAGCAATGCCCCATGTGAAAGTGCCTGCATTACCATTACGCCTGCCATGAGGCAGACTTAAGGTTTTGACACAATGGCATCCTAGAAGTGGCGCACTGAAATCTTATAGATTTTAGTGCGCCACTTCTATGAGGCTATGATGCGGGGAAAGCCCACCCTTCATACACCCTGCATACATTATACCTGACACAGGTATAATATGGCGCAGGGGTTTACGAAATGATGCATCTGCCTACATACGTCACTAAAGAAATATGGAGCAACGTGGCACATTATTTATGCAGCTGCAGTGTCACACAAAGTGACGTAACAGCGGCATAAATGTGAAGCAGGGCTTCATAAATAGGGCCTCTAATGTTTAAGCTTTAACATGTAGGTTTTGCTTGTGTTGCCATGTTCTTTCTTTGCATGTGCGTTCACATGATCTCATAGTCCGTGAAAGGCATATTCAGGCACATGCATCAAGCGATTTAGGAATCGCAAACGGTGCGAATCGCAAAATTCGGCCGTTTGCGATTCCCAAATCCCTATTTGGGATGCATTAACCAAAAAGTGAAGAAATCGCTATTTTTGCGATTTTTTAAAGTGCGATTGCTTTTAAGGAATCGCAATTTTGTGATTCCTTAAAAGCAATGCATGAAACTGAAAAAAAATGCGATTTCGCAATTAGAGAGAAAAAATTACCATGAGGTTGGACCTCATGGTAATTTTGCGAAATGTTAGAAAAATGCAATTTTTTGCATTTTTTTAACTTTCATGTTGTGCACACACATGCCCTTAGGGCATGTGTGTACACAACATATGAGCATTGTTTGATTTCAGGGGTGCAACAGGGTGTCCTTTGGACACCCCTGCACCCTTGAAATCGCAATCTCAATTTGTGATTAGCTAATTGCGAATCGCAAATTGAGATTGTCTTCCCATTCATTGGTATGGGCCGCTAGGCCCATAGGAATGAATGGGAAGGGATTCCTTAATTGCGAATCGCAAAATGCTAATCACAATTAAGGAATTCTAAGAAATCGCAATTTATTTAGCGATTTCTTAATGCATAGGCATTTGCAATTCCTTAATTGCGATTCCTTAAAAATCGCAATTAAGGAATCGCAAATGCCGAGTTTGATGCATGTACCTGATTGTGTATGATAGAGCGCCATGGTATTTTGAATTTTGTAGGGGTGCACCATAATCTCCAGTAGGCAGCACCCGCATATTTAGGGGACCATGTAATGTGTGATTTAAATGTAGTATTAGGCCGGGGATCAGTGCAATATGTAGAGAAGTGTTTATAGTAGCTGCAGACTAATGTAGAGCTTTAACGAAGAATAATGTTTTGTATAACGTAGGAGTGTTGTTTCACGTGTAGAGTGCCGCATTAGAATAAACGGGCCATATTAAGCAGACCCTCCAGCTTATCGCGACTGCTCCAGCCCGGTGATTGCTGGAAGATGGAGGAAGGAGCGTCTGAAGGGGGGGACGGAGAGAGAGGGGGGAGCTAGAGGAGTAACAGAGAGAATAGAAACTTGAGGAAGGAACATCTGAAGGGGGGAACGGAGAGAGAGAAAAGAAAGAAAGGGAGGGAGGAAGAGAGACAGGGAGAGGGCGAGAGGGAGGAAGAGAGAGAGAGAGGGAGAACGGGGGGAGGAGGGCTGCAGGAGGACAGAAAGGGAGTGTGGAGAGGAGCTGGAGGAGTAACAGAGAGAATAGAAACTAGAGGAAGGAACATCTGAAGGGGGGAACGGAGAGAGAGAGAAGAGAAAGAAAGACAGACAGGGAGGGAGGAAGAGACAGGGAGAGAGAGCGAGAGGGAGGAGGGGGGAAGAGAGAGAATAGAAACTAAAGGGAGGAACATCTGAATGGGGAACGGAGAGAGAGAGAGGAGAAAGAAAGAGAGACAGGGAGGGAGGAAGAGAGACAGGGAGAGGGAGAGAGAGAGAGAGAGAGAGAGAGGGAGGAGGGAGGAAGAGAGAGGGAGAGTGAGAGAGCGAAAGGGGGAGGGGGGTCTACAGGAGGAAAGAAAGGGCGAGGAGCTGGAGGAATAACCGAGTGCACGTTAACACCACAATAATTTTTTCAGCTCTACAAATTCTTCTTCAGCTTTCATTTTCGAACGCTAAGCTGCCAGCTGTCTCTTCTGCCCTGTGAGTTGTCACTTTAGAGCTACTTCACTCTACAGCAGCACCCGGTCACTTGCCACACCTTACACCTGAGAGATTGCGCAGCTTCATGCTGGTATTTCTTAAGTCCACTAACCATTGCTTTTTCATGCACGTTACAGCTTTGATACCCAGGCTTTGAGAGGTCTACTCCTACACAGGAACCTAGACTTGTGACCACTGATAGTGTAAGATAGTGTCAGTTTTTTTTGTTGGTTACCCATGCCGTTTTCTCCAACGGCAGTGTAAAGTGTTATAGAAGTCGAATCTTTCTTTAACGTTATCAGTGTCTTTCCCAAGCTACGCCAGGGAGGAGCACTGTCCTTGCTTGCTACCAAAAATGGACCAGCGGCTCGAGACTATTTATGATCCCTTGTCTGCAGTTCGGGGGGGGGGCGGGGGCTGCTCCCAGCCGCGAGTACGTTTGTTAGCCAGACCCTCCAGCTTATTGCGATTTCGCGATTTGCAAAAAAAACGCGAAATCGTGCAAATGCCGTGCAAACGCCTGCAAGGAACACGGCACAACTCACAGCAAGAAGGGAGAGAATGCTTTTCGAGGGAAACAAAGTGTCTAGATTGTAATTAAACCAAATATACATAGCTTCATGTTGTTCAACAACTAAAAAAGCTAAGATATCTGTGTTTGTTGTAGGAAAAAGGCCAAATAAAATGCCGCAAAATTGCTGCTAAATTTCCATATTTGTGCCGCTAAATTTCCATTTTTGTGCCGCTAAATTTGCGAATCCATGCCGCTATATCCTGGGGGGTCTGATTAAGAGTTGCATATAATGAGACAAAAGTAATGCTTATGATTAGAATCTAATGGGTAGATGCATCAACGTTGTCATTTGCGATTCCTTATTTGCGAAAAATAAGGAATCGCAAATAAGGAATCGCAAATGGCAATGCATCATTTATTTCGCAATTTTATTGAGATTCGGTAAAAATCGCAATTTTTACCGAATCGCAATAAAATTGCGAGTTTCAAATAGCGAATTCGCAATTCCCATTCATTCCTATGGGCTGAAATGCCCATAGGAATAATTGGGAATTGCGAATTCGCAATTTGAAAATCGGAATTCAACAAAGCATTTCAAGGGTGGAGAGCCCCTGCACCCATGAAATGCACTTTTACATGTAAGTTACATACACACATGTCCTAAGGACATGTGTGTCTGTAACTTAACAGTTTAAAAAATGAATTTTTGTGCTTTTTAAAACAATTTTGCAAATTACCACGAGGTTCAAAGTCGTGGTAATTTGCACTTGCAATTTTAAAATTCGCTAATTTTTTAACAATGATGCATTCCATTTAAGGAATCACACAATTGCGATTCCTTAAATGCAATCGCATTTAAGAAATTCGCAAAATTAGCGAATTTTAACAAAAACTAATGATGCATATCAAAAAGCATTTTTGGAGTCGCAAACGGCCGATTTTAAGGAATCGCACCGTTTGCGACTCCAAAAATGCTTGATGCATCTGGGCATAAATGAATTAATGCTTTTACAATGACTTTGAATGTGTTGTTTATGTTATAGAATTAGAGAAGCATTTAAAACGTGTAAAGGCCTGGGACATGAAGAAGCCAGTAGAGGCCGAACTGTAATTTCTTTAGCTTAGATTTAGCTGAGGGATTGAGATGTTCTCTCCTTGGGAAGGGAACTGTTCTCAGTGAATATTGAAATGCAACTTTGAACATGTACAGGGTTGCTTCTCACGTATTCTGAGTTGCAGGTGCAAGGCCACGGAGCTTGTTAGGTGGAATGATCCATTGTTTAGAAGTTAGGTTGGTAGGATTGAGAGCGAAAGGAGTCGAATGGAATGTGAAGATGAAACATTTGGAGGAGAAGGTGCCTGGCACCCAAGGACACAGCAACGGTTTTTAGACGAAGATAGAGCCAGACTGGAAAAATCCACAAGCTAATACCTGCCTCAAGGGGTGTAACAGAGGTGCGTTTATTGTATTTGGGATTTTGTATTAGGGACAGTACCCCGAGGGTGGAGAACAGAAGAGGTCTTAGTAGAGTAGGATGTAGGCAGGCTTAGAGTAGACTGAAGGGAGACAGGCAGGAGAGGGGTGTAGGAAGGAGCATCTTAGAACGATCTCTGTAGCTTACTCTACTTGCCTATGGAAATTGAGTGTACTTCTTAGGAGAAAATCGTCAACATGCAACTGGCCCGCCACCTGGAAGACAACAACATCTTGGACCCGTCCCAGTCCGGGTTCAGACAAAACCACAGCACCGAGACAGCCCTCATCGCCGCCACAGACGACATCAGGCGCCAACTAGACAATGGCGAAACTTCAGCCCTCATCCTCCTGGACCTGTCAGCTGCCTTCGACATGGTCTGCCATCGCACTCTAAAGACACGCCTCCTAGAAGCCGGAATACAAGAGAAGGCCCTTGACTGGACCACGTCCTTCCTATCCGGCAGAACCCAGAGCGTCCGCCTCCCGCCCTTCTGATCCGATGTCACCAACATCATCTGCGGCGTCCCCCAGGGCTCATCCCTCAGCCTGACGCTGTTCAACGTCTACATGGCCCCCTCACACAAGTGGCCCGCCAACACGACCTCAATATCATCTCCTACGCTGACGACACCCAGCTCATCCTCTCCCTCACCAAGGACCCGCACATCACCAAAACCAACCTCCTCAAGGTAATAAAGGCAGTCGCCGACTGGATGAGGAACAGCCGTCTGAAGCTGAACTCGGACAAGACGGAGGTACTCATCCTCGGACCCACCCCCTCAGCCTTTGACGACTCCTGGTGGCCGACCACACTGGGAACAGCACCGACACCCACCGACCATGCACGCAACCTAGGATTCATCCTTGACTCCTCCCTCTCCATGTTTAAACAGGTCAACACCGTCTCCTCCTCCTGCTACAACACCCTCCGCATGCTCCGCAGGATCTACAAGTGGATCCCGACCGAAACAAGAAAAACGGTGACACAGGCCCTCGTCAGCAGCAGACTGGACTATGGCAACGCGCTCTACGCAGGAATCCCAGCCAAACACCTACGACGACTACAACGCATCCAAAACGCCTCTGCTCGACTGATCGTCAACGTCCCCCACCACAGCCACATCACCCCCACCTGAGAGACCTACACTGGCTCCCCGTTGACAAGAGGATCACCTCCAAGCTCCTCACCCATGCACACAAAGCACTCCACAACGCTGGACCAGCCTACCTTAACAGCAGATTCAGCTTCTACACCCCCACCCGCAAGCTACGCTCCGCCAGCCTCGTCCTCGCCGCTGTCCCCCGCATCCAACGAACAACCTCCGGCAGCAGATTCTTCTCCTACCTGGCGGCCAAGACCTGGAACACCCTCCCTACCCACCTACGGCAGACCCAAGACCTACTCACCTTCAGAAGGCTCCTCAAGACCTGGCTCTTCGACCAGTAGCGGCACCCCTTTCCCCTCAGCACCTTGAGACCCTCACGGGTAGGTAGTGCGCTTTATAAGTACATTGATTGATTGATTGATTGATTACGAAGTCTTCACTGCAGACACCTTTTACTCTTACCTGGGAGGAATATTAAGTAGGGATGTCACCTTAGAGTAAGCGTAGGGATAGGCTAACCAGTTTTTTTTCCTTTCTGTAAATGCAGTCCAAACTTCAAGCAGGGACTGTCATCGTGTGTCTACCTAATGCTTCTTGAACTTACATTGGTGTTTATCTTGAGTCGTCTGAGACTCTTGCATAGGATTATATTTGTATTAGTGCATGTTTACTTTTTGAACCTTTTGCTGAGGTGCCTGTATGTTCAGTTATTCTTGGCTTTGTAATACATTCTTAAATTTCAGTTCATAGTCAGTGGTTCTTCAGATTTGATTTGATTGATTATCTGCAAAGCTGTTTAAAGTTATGAAATTTAAAATCTTTCCTCTACACTTCTTAGCACACAAAAAGGTCTAGTCGACTTGGGATTCTAGAGATTGCTAAGGTAGAAATTTAGATGAGAATCCCAGCTTCACCATGTATAAGAGATATTGAGGACCGGGAGAAAAACTTTTAGCTAGAATGAGAAGCGCTAACAAACTAAGAGAAGACTCCTTATTATTCATTTTGTATCAGGAGGAGGGACATCCAACGTTGTTCTGATGTTCAAACTGTAGGAAGGGAAATACGAATGAAGTTGCCAATTTTTCCTGTGAGAAGGTAGAAAACTACTGGAGTCGCTGATGTGGAATTCTCAAATGTTCTGCAGGTTTAATCGTTGTGTTCACACTGTTAGCCTTTAGGACAGATGTTTTTAGGCTTTCAGGGGTACATACCTCTCTGCTTTTATTCTCTTTTGTGTAGCCTTATTCTACGCATTGCTTTGATTTGGAGAACTTCTACTGAAGTCTCCACTATGCTGACACCTTCCTGTTATCCCTGATTCAACTAGGTCCCCCCCCCTTAGCTTATGAATTTAGGAACTCATTACGAGTTCTGCGGTCCCGAATATGGCGGTCTGATGGCGGCGAGCTATCCGCCGTATTATGAGTGGGGCAGATTGGCTTTGCGAAGACCTCTCCTAGTCCGCCGGCACTTCCAGCACACTTCCAACCGCCAGGGGTAAAGCAGCCTCCATTGGGCAGTACAGAGGTGCAGCACTGCCATCCGTATTACAAGTTGACTTCCTGATGAGCTAACCACGGTGGTCAGCCCGTCGCCTAAAGGTCGGCGGAAACAAAAGATTTAGGGTGCATACTCACCCCTTTCCAGTTCTTCCTAGCAGATTAAGCTTTGATCCCTTTCGACTGGTCCCCCCTCTACAGGACCATCTTCATCCCCAGGAATATTACTCCGTCTTCTGCAAAATACAGGTAAGTACCTTGGTACCATGTTCCCATCACCGGGAATGCCCACATATGGGTCGGACTACGGCAATGGGTAGGTGGTATTTTTCCACATAAATCAAACATGTGTGTATTCGACATATGCTGTTGGAATGTACACTCTGGCATCGATATATGTGGAAATACATCAGCCACCGCCACAGCCCCACTGCCAGCCCCTCTGGAAACTTGTAATATGGCGGTCGGAAGACCACAGGCACAATGGTCTCCTGGCTGTCGTGGACACATTCCTTAAGCGGTCAGACCATCAAACTCGTAATAAGGCCCTAGGCTAGTTTAGGCAACTTTAGATTTATTCATGTGCAGACAGGAGGATCTATACCTGTACATGGTTCATCAAATCCTATTTCTTTTCCTCTGTATTACTGCAACTGAATTACGTGTATTATTTATACTATTAAGAATTAATTTCATTTGACACTTTGGCATACCCATTTCAATTTTGTGTCTTTACAATATGTTTTGGAGATTTTTATACATCAGTTTGGCCCTTATTTTGAATTGAAGTCTACTTAACCGTACGTACTCATTCCTGGTCCATAATGTGTGGCCTAATGGGCTACACAGTAAATTGAAATATGTGATTGATATTAACTCCCCTTTACCTCTCAGGCAACTAAAAAAGATTAATCTCAAGAGAAATGGTATTACCAGCTCGGTGCTCTAGCAGCATGCTAGCATTTACACTACCTCTCAGAAATGTTGACTACATGCCCAGTCATGCACCATCACTCACAAGCCCTCATACTGATTCATACCATCATTCACCAGTAATGTTCTGAACAAAACATCCCATGAGCATCACCCGACTTCCACCGCATCCTTTTGCATCATGTGTACTGGGATTCTAAGAAGGCCTACATTTCATTTTCATGTGAAATACTGCTGATTTCTGCGAGCACAGGAGTGTTGGCCAGCGTCTTCCCTTGAATTCTGGGTAAAGCAGGACCTTGTCTTCTGTAAATTAAGTGCCTGTCCTCCAGAGTCCAAACACCCAGCAGCAAAGTACATTATCTATCTCCAAGCACCGCAGATGTCCTGGGCACAGAGCCACCTCTCACCAGTGCTTACAGCTGTGAGGGACAGCGCTGGACCTCACTGCCCCCTCCACACCTGGCACCTCAGCCGCTGAAGCTTCCTGCTGGATAACCGGAGATTAGATTGTTCTTGCAATTTGTAGACAATTCAGTCACTATATTTGAATGACTGAACCAGTGGAGAGCCACTGCCACATCTCTTAGCATTTCCCTATGACCACTCTGCTACTTTTACTCATATTCTTGCGTTGGGTTTTCAATAGTAACAGTAAAACCTAAAGACAGTGAATGGTTCACAAGACTAAGGGCCGATGTACGAAGCTTCTTTCGGCTTGCAAATGATATGATTTGCAGAATCCAGTTGATTGCGACTGGAAAAAAAGATTTTTTTAATTTACAATGCCTCATTTGCAAGTCTGTCACCTATTACTGACTCTCAAAATAGGGTTTGTGAGTCACTATTAGGAAGGGACGTGCCAAGGGCGTCCTTTCTTAATAGCAGGTCACAGGGGGATTTACTTTTTTTTTACCAGATGAATGCTGTTCTAAAACAATCTCAGTGTACTACCTAGATTAAGTAGGTGGTAAGCCAGTCACAAATGCCAAGGGTTCCCCACAGGACCTGGCTCTTCTCCTTTGTGATAGGTAGTAAAAAAGTTTTTAAGAGCAGGCAGTAGCCCCACGGACCACTGCCTACCTTTAAAAAATTAAACACAAACGATTATTTTTTCTTTTTTGAAACTCATCCCTGGCTGCATTTATGAAAAAAATGTTGCTTTATTTAAAAGCAAACACAGACATCTTGGCCTGCTGTCCCCAGCAGGCCACCGTCCCTGTGTTATTGCTCATTCCCAATGGGCCGCAAATTGCGTCCTGCCTCATGAATATTGATGAGGCAGGTGAATTGCGACCCCATTGGGAATCACTAATGTGTCTGAGACACATCAGTACATTTAATTTTGTGAGCCCCTAATTGAGAGTCTCAAAAAACGCAATTAGAGGCTCTCAAAATGAAATGTTCGTACAACTGGCCCTAAGTTAGAGCCCTGTCCTATTTCAAATTATTTGATTTGCCAATAAGTGTCCTGCATGCCCCCACCCCATTAACCCACCATTTAAATTAGCTACTTTTAGTGGAAGAAAGGGGGACCCTTTCTTGCCTTATACTATGCAGGTGCTGCTCAAGCCAACACATCCACTGCAGCTAAGTTACAGTGATGCAGTTTCTGTTTTGCTTTAGTTGTTTACTGTAGTGTCTGGCAAATAAGTGTCTGCTTCAAAAACAGATTCCCTTTTTAAACCCGCAGACTTATTGTAAATAGCAAAGCTCAAAATAACATGTGTATAGCTAGACTCCACACACATTGGGAAAGCCAATCACAGTCAACCAATGTTGGAATAATATGTGTTCATCTACGTGTGACCAAATCTTACATCAACCAATGCATAAAGGGGGTGGCATTCTGCTTCTCTCTCTCCCTAGGTTGTGTAGCTCCACAACTTAGTTAGAGATGTATCCAGCCAGACCCAAAAAAGTCATATTTTATGTTTTCGTGTACATAGCCAAGCTAATGAAGTCCCCGGCACCAACTTTACAGATCTTTTTCTTGGTCTCTCAATTTGACAATCATGTAATGAATGAATGAATGAATCAATCAGTCACAATGTTCAATTGGCACCTGCCACCACCTACAAGGGAAATGATATTGAAGACCAAGGGGCATATTAGCAACAACTTGCGAAAATTATCACAAACCGCACTTAGCACGATTTTTTTTATCGACTCCTATCGCTGGATTTTATCGAGGAGATAACGCAGTAATACCAATGTTTATCTCCACAGCGATAAAAAATCCAGCAATAGAAGGGAATCCCATCTATAATGTGAGATTTCCAGCGATAAAAATCCTATCGCTAAGGAAAATCTTGCTAATAGGCAGTTAGGCACTTAGCCATAGAATCCACCTCTCATTGACTATAATGTCTAAGCCAGGTTTTTACCAGGTGTAAAATCCTGGTGCTAATCGGGGTTAGCGCTCATTTTTTTAATGCATTGCGGGTATTGCTAATAGGCAATAGCTGTGTTAGCGACTACTTTAAATCGGTGCCAGTTTGGGTACGCCCACTTTGCTTGCCATTAGCGATACATATTGCTGACATATCTTTATTTCTCCTTATTTTTCCTCTTTCTATGTGAGCTGCATTGTGCAGCATACATAGAAAGAGGAAAAAGACTCTTGTGATTGTTTTTTTTCAGGTTAAAATCACAAGCAAACCTGGGTTCAACCGTCAGGTTGCTTGGCACAGAGCAGTCAGGCTTAACTTGGAGGCAATGTTTAAAGTATTTAATTAGCAATTCATGCAATAACAAAGTGAAATACAACACGAGAAAAACCCACACTCATTTAAAAACGAAAACAGAGTAAATTTTAATAAATAAATCAAGACTGAAATGACAAAAATGTAATAAGAAGAATCGGAGGTATGCAATTTAAAAGGTTTAAGTGCAAATAGTGCAGAAAAGCACAAAACACCAACTATGGTTATCTGGTCATGCAAGACCAGTACAAAATCATAAATTCAGGCAGAAGGCGATGGAGCACAGGCTGGCTAGAGGGGCCCACTTAGGTTCACTGAACACAGTACCTTAATACTGGTTGCTAAGAAATGCAGAGACCCGCATCGAGGATGTGTTACACAGCATAGGCAATGCGGGGTCCGAGGAGGAGATGCATTGCACAGAGGTGGCTCCGGGGAGCTGAAAAGTACGATGCAATGTCTTTGCATGGAGATTTGTTGGGCCATGGCAGTTTTGATGTCCTACATTGTGCAAGGCGATTTCCTTGTGTGAAGATGCATCGTGCAGCCGAGGTTCCAATGGGCTGCGATGGGTGATGCAAAGTCCTTGCGCTGGGGAAGTCTTTGCAGCAGAGGCAATGCATCACTTCAGAAGGCGATACATTGAGCAGCAAACGTGATGCTCCAGTTTAGCAGGAGATGCACCGCACCTTGGAGGAGATGCATCGGTTCTGCTGAACTCAAAGATGTGCTGGCAGAGCACTTTCAGGCTACTTCCAAGGGACCACGACTGGGGTGGTACAACTTGAGAGGGCAGGACTCACACATTGCAGAGTCCAGGTGCTGGGTTCAAGGTTGTTGGAAGCCTGTTCTGTCCCTGAGGATTCTGATCAATAGGCCACCCAACTAGCCCTTGAAGTCACTCTAGGGTCCTGCGTTTAGAGATGCAGGTCCAGTCCTTTTCCCTCTGGCAGCAGGGCAGCTGGTCAGCACAGCAGAGCAGCAGTCTTCAAGAGCAGCAGCCCAGCAGAGTGACAGTATGTTCAGCAGCACAGCAATCCTTTTTCTTGGCAGAATTGCCTGGTCCAGAAGGGTCCTCAAGAGTTAGGTCAAAGGGTTCTATAATTATACCTGGTGTCCGCTTTGGAGTGAAGGAATCTATTAGAGGTTTACACCCCCTGATGTTTCAGACAATTCCTTCCTCTCTGCCCTGGCCCCAGATTGGCTGGGGTCAGTAAAAACAAGTTTCAAACCATTTGTGAGAGTGCTCAGGCAGAGCCTTCGTGATTTGCAAATGTGATAGGTGACAGTACCTCCACCTCATCAGCTCAGAGTGGCCCACCCTGCCCACACCTAGCTTCCCTTTTTCTCATTGTCTGGGAGCAATACACAGATATCAACTGCCAGCTACACCTAGTCATGTCCCTGGATCAGGCTGCAGGCTGTAAATGGTAAGGGCAAGAAAATGACAATTTTCTGAAAGTGACATTTTCTGAATTGTGACTAAAAATCTGACTTTTAGACACCAAACTCAAACTGTCTACCTGCTGCCAGTTGGAAGCTATCATGGTAACCTAATGTTATCCTATGGGAGTGGTAGACCTTGCAGAAGTGAAGCATGAATGTAGGAGTTTTTCACTACCAGGACATGTAAAACTTAAAGACTAGGTTCTACTTTTTAAATACACTGCACATTGCCAGCTGGGCTCTTCAGGTGTGCCCTAGGGGTGACTTATATGTATTGAAATGAAGGTGTAGGCCTGGCAAAAGGTTTATTTTACCAGGTTGAAATTTCAGTTTAAAAACTGCACACACAGGCTGCAATGGCAGAACTGAGGCATTTTTAAAGGGCTCCTTAAGAGGGTGGCACAATCAGTGCTGCAGACCCACTAGTAGCTTTTAATTTACAGCCCCCGGGTACATGAGTATCACTTTACCAAGAACTTAAAAGTTAATTATGCTAATTGGGTGTAATGCAATTCTACCATGTTCAAAGGAGAGAGCACAAGCACTTTAGAACAGGTTAGCAGTGGCCAGGTGCGCAGAGTCCTAAAAGCCAACAATAACGTGTTCAGAAACAGGAGGGTGAAGGCAAAAGGTTTGGGGACGAGCCTGCAGAAAGAAAGAAAGCCCAACAGGGGTCTGTTCACAAAGTGCAACTTTTAATAATTATTAAAAGTGATGTATGGAATCAATTAAAACTAATTTAATCATATTTTTTATAAAAGTTATTACACTCGTTTATATTCAAAATAGGTTGCTGAAATAGTTTATAGTAAAACAAGAAATACGTTTTATTTTCGGATTTTAAAAATGACAGTATATATATTTATATATATATAATATATATATATATATATATATATATATATATATATACATATATATATATATATATATATATATATATGTATGTATATATATATATATATATATATTTATATATATATATATATATATATATATATACATATATATATATATATCTTTCAGCAAAGACGTTTCAATGAAGAAACACGCCGCACACTACTCCGTTTGTTAAGTGTTTAGGTTTATTTTCTGTAGGTTCCCCACCTACGTGTTTCGGACATGAAGCTGTCCCTGGTCACGGTACAAACAATAGTCCATCATTACTTTTCAGATTAAATACCTGTGGTCACCACTTGGCAATTATGGTGCATTGTGGGCCCAGTAGTCTTATGGAATAATGTAGTTCCAAACCGTGCCGTGCGAAATACCGGATCCAAGCATTCTTGCGACACAATTTAAACTCTGTTATTTGTGAGATGATGGTGAATGCCAGGGCGCACAGATCAGTCAAATAGACCGTGCAAGATGTAGCTACGTAGGCTCACATCGTTTGGCGCGAATTTTCACCCTCCAGTGACAGTGTAAAGGACTGAGTGTCCGAGTCGAACATAATGGCTAAGTGCCTTGGAGTTTGATAGTGTTGTTTCCTGCTTTAGATCAACAGTAGTCACAGTGCATGGATAATTAAATTCAAATTATATCCTCTAAATGTCACATACATTGAATTCATGTTGCTCAATCATATGTATGTCATTTTTCTGCTGGTGTGTACTTTTTACATTTCTCTTAACAACAAACGAAATATATATATATACACTGAACACTGTGCAATGGACTGATGATTTGGTATTTTTGACTTTAGACATTGCCTCATTGTACACTTGCATTAGACATGAGGACGGTCTCCGGGCAACAACCCATTTCCTTCAAAAAAGGGAGGTAGGGGTGTATCAGCATAACAAGATGCTCGTGGAGATGGTCAGGAGATATTTAATGAATAATGTATTTTATGTTCGATGGCAAAGTGTACAGACAGACAGAAACGGGGCGTGGCAATGGGGGCATGCTTCTCCCCCAGCTATGCATGTTTACATGTAGGCTGGTGGGAGGAGCATGTCCTCAGGACTCAGCACAGGGCACTTTATGACTCACATGTGGTGCATATGTGGCGTTATATAGATGACGTGTTCATTGTGTGGAAAGGCAGTATTGAGGAGGCAAACATGTTTGTTGAGTGTTTTAATAACAATGACCTCAATCTTGCCTTTACGTCGCATGTTGACCCCAACTCTACTAATTTTCAGGATATTCAGGTTTCTGTCTTAGATGGGGTTATACACACAAGTCTGTATCAAAAACCTACAGCAGGCAATACATTGTTACACGCGTCTAGTTTTCACCCTCATCACACCATAGCGAGCCTTCCATATGGGGAACTTTTGAGAATTCGAAGGGCCTGTAGTTCGGATAGGGCTTTAAAAGAGTCCCAGGAGAATGCCAAGTGTAGGCTTCTAGCACTGGGATATGTTGCACATAAATTAGATCTGGCTATGAAGAAAGCAAATGAAAAGGACAGATCAACTTTATTAAATGCAGTCCCTAGATTACCAACAGCTAGCATTAGTCATTCACTACTTAATAGTATTGACTTGGAAAATGAGACTGGCAATTCTCAATGCAGATTTATTTCTTCATATAACAAATAGTCGCAGTCCTTAAGAAGAATCATTAATTCCCAATGGCCGATTGTCTTAACAGATGGAGTTCTTAAAGAAGTTTTACCAGCAAAGCCCAATTTTACCTACCGTAAAGCACATTCCATGCGATCTGATTTGGTGAAAAATAGTCCTGAACTTTTCAACAAGGACACGTGGCTCTCCTCGAAAAAGGGCTTCTACAAATGCAGTAGCTGCAGAGCATGTAGATTTGGTGTAAACACCAACTCGTATAAAAATGCATTTTCAGATGAGTTGATCAAGATAGGTGGTAATTATAACTGCAAAACAGATTATGCAGTTTATGTTCTATCTTGTATATGTGGCCTCCAGTATGTTGGGAGCACAAAACTCCAGGTCCACGCACCCATTCTACAGCACCTAAGAGCAACTGTCAATTCGGACCCTTCATACCCAGTTGCCCGACATGTCAAGTCTGAACACAATAACAACTTGAACGTTCTGACTTATTATGTGATAGACAGTGTCCCTGCAAACAAAAGAGGAGGCAACAGGGAGAAAGCTCTTAGACAATTAGAAACAAAATACATATTAGAGCTTGATACTAAAAGTCCTCGAGGGTTGAACATGTGTGAGGACTTACACCATTATCTTTAATATCTTCGTAAATGGGTTTTTCAGTATCACATGGATGAGAGTCAAGGATATGGTAGAGAGGGTACAGACATTTGGTTTAATTCTCGTTTTAGATCTAGAGTATTTATATGTATATTTTTTAGTAGAGTAGTTTTAGCTATTTATTGTGGATTTTTGGATATGTTTTATATCTCCATCTGGTGTTCGGTAGATGTGTGTTTTATCATGAATTTATGTTTATAAATTTATGGTTTTATACTATTTATTGGCACCATTTGCACAGATGTAATTCCTGCATTATCTAGTTACACAATGAGTTGATATGCATTAGCCACTTTAGCTCTGGTTTCAGTTTCTGGTTTCTAAGCATAGGTATACTTGTCTAGATCGGGCATACAAGAAGCTGAGTCTGAAATTTTTCCTTGGAATTGTTTAGTACATGAAATTGTCCAAATTGCTGCTTTCTCCCGCAAAGGATTCCCGGCTGGGAATTCTTGTTTAGCACTTTAATTTCACTTTCGCACTTCACACTTAAGCACTTTACGGATTGACAATATAAATTTTGTTTTTATTTACGGTACATGTGACAGAGACTTAAATTTGTATAATGATGTACAGAGGAATTTAGAAGGGGCAAATAGACGAAATTGAGCATTCTTTATGTCAGGGGCTTTAAAGATGGTCTGTATTATGCAGTAAAAAAGGAAAAAAAAGTTTAAAAATCCGTTCATTACATTGTTACATTGTGACATGGGGAAAGGACATATTTTAAATGCTCATATGCGGTTCAATTGATACATGCGTATTTGTACATTAATATTGCTTCTTTTTTACCTAAGTCTAAACCAACGTGATTTTAAATGCAAAATCGGAAAAGGTTAAAATGCCAATGTAAGGGCTATAAGTCTGAACAAGCGACAGTCTTTCTTCTATGTACATCGATGGTCACATGACAATCCGTAAATACGTTTTCATTGGTGGTTTGTATTTTTTAAAATGTGTGTGATCACAACCACTTTCATCTGGTGAGCAAGGCGACTGGGTTCGCCGAAACGCGTTGGATCGTGGCACTCCTGATTCACTGAAAATACAAATAAACAAGATTGCTGCAACCTATATTGGATTCAAGTGTCCGTTTTTCTCCTGGAAGGTGCTGTGTATGCGGCGTGCTTTAGGAGCGTTGGTATATATATATATATATATATATATATATATATATATATATATATATATATATATATATATATATATATATATATATATATATATTTCAACACAAAGCGCCCTGAAGCATTTGAAGCATTTGGGAGCACACACGACAGTGCTCTGACCATGCGGCCTTTGTTTGCAGCTTGTCTTCCTTCTTCACTTAATTAATTGGGCCAACGCGTTTCGAGGTCTCACTACCTCCTCTTCGGGGCAGCCAACAAACAACAGTTGTAGTTTGCATCCAAAATTGCTTTATTTTGTACGTCATTACTCCCATGGGCGTGTCTTTTGTTCACCAGTTCTCCTAATGTCTCCTGGGATCCGAAGTCAAAAGTGCAAACTTCATTAGTTTTCATTCGTTTGTTCTATTTGGCAAATATATATATTTATTTTTAGCTATTTTAAATAATGTTATTTAACATTATTTCATGTGGGGTTTTATTTTAAGTCCTTACACCTATTATTTTCTATGGGTGAGTGTTGCAGCACCAGTGGTTGGCCATGGGTGGTTCTGGACTTACTCCAGCTCAGTGCTGAGCTGGAGTAATTGTCTACAGTTTTGGGTCTCTTTCTGTCTGTAGTAACCTTAGAGGTGCTGCTTGTGAATAGCAATGGGCTCACTCCTTAGTGGGTGGGTGCATGTCCCTCACTAAACCCCTCACTAACTCTCACTAACTCTCCCTAAATTCTTCCTACCTAATTCCCTCCCATTTAGTAGTAAGTATTACACTTACTCCCTCGGTCCCTCTCACATTTACTACTTAGTAGTAAACTTACATGTGGGATTATATCCCCATAGAGAGGAAAAAAGAGGCAGAGATGTAAATTTACACTTGTAGGTTTGTGAATAACATTTTGTAGTACTTTAGAAGTACTATTGTAGTAATATTGTATCCCTACTGAACGCACTACAAAATACAGATTATGAACAGGCCCCTCTGTGTCTGGACAGCTGTAAAATGAAGCATGCGTTGTCAAGGTACTCCTCTGTTCCACGTGGCCTATATTCTAGGTATGTACATTCTCTGGTGCTTGTAGTACATGTGTTGCAAGAAGGTACTCTCTGCAAACCTGAGACTCTCTTTTCACCTCTTTCTAGATACTTTCTCCAGCGATGATGACAGCAAACTTGCACCTACAGCTCCTCACCATGGAAGAGCTGGGACAGAAAATGTTAGACCATGATTACATACGCCGGAAAGCAAGTAGGCATTCATGTAAAGCAGCTGTATCTTTTAGTGCAATGTCATCAATTGGCTTTCACTTCAGGTTCCCCCACCCTTGCACTTGAGCTCCATGACATATTCAAAGTGCTTAGCAATTGTGAATGTGCCTGAGCATCAGTGGGGTTCCTACTGTTTGTCCAGCAACAAGTATCTGTAATCAAGTGCTAGGCACTAAAAGCCTCAATTTCTTGCCCTTTCTCTGATGGTGTCAATCATTCATCAATTTACATGTGTAGCACAGCTACCCCTACATTCACAGCTGTCCACATGGAGGCATTGCAAGTGGTCATGTATCAGAAGCAAACTGGAATTGGGTTGAGTGGGAAGTAGTTATTAGGGTAAGACTAGGGATTAGGTTTAGACAAAACCAACAGAGACACCCTCCAGAGGGGGGCACCCCCTCCAAAGGAGCATGCCACTCAAGTTCTTGTGTGTGTAGGAAACGTTTGAATAATGGAACTACTGAGTGGCAAGCAGTGGGTGTGCCAAGCAGAGTGTAGAATCAGATGTCAGTCGTAGATAGGATAATGAGGTCTCAAGCCAGCACTGTGAGCAATATCACTGACACATGGGAGCATCACAGAGGGAGCATCAGATATGGGCCACAGCATGCCATGTGTCTGCTAGCACAAGAATGAATTGGCTTCTTGGTGTTGCTAATAAAACAAACCAACTAATCGTACAAGGAGGTGAAAAATAAAATGAGCAGAAAGAAGAGGAGAAAGCAGAAATAGTGAATGGGGTTGCCCTGTTTGTGTAGCATTTATATTCAACGGTTACATTGCTGTTCTTACCATTTGATACCTGGTCACAAACTCTTACTATAAACCCCAAAATCAGATATACTTTTTGCAAAGACCTTTATCAGAATGCATGCACTCTCGGCTGTTGGGGTTACCCCTCTGGAACTAAAGTAGGGGAGTCCATCTCAGGGTGCAATGAAGGTGGGATACTCAGGGCAATTAGGGGGTTCCAGGTGCAGTTGCGGCTGGTATGTTTAGGAGGCAGGGGGGCGGACGGGACACACACGAACAAATATGCATACACCTTCACAGCCATGCATTTATTCACACGCACACACACGCACACCAACACCCACATTCACAAAACTCACTACTAAACATTCATACATGGATGTATGTCGCTACAATGCATACTTTTACAACGCATACCTTTACAACACATTTTTTACACCGCAACATCCATTACAACGCATTCCATCACAACGCATGCCATTACAACGAATTCTTTGAAACTACCTTTACAACACATTCCACTACAATGCATACTACATTTACAACGCATACCATTACAACGCATACCATTACATTGCATGTATGGTAAGTATTGGATAGTGTAGGGGTAAAAATTACTATTCTAACTCCAGGGGGGTGCAACAGTAGGGTAAGTGTTGGATAGTGTAGGGGTAAAAATTACTATTCTAACTCCAGGGGGTGCAACAGTAGGGTAAGTATTGGATAGTGTAGGGGTAAAAATTACTATTCTAACTCCAGGGGGTGCAACAGTAGGGTAAGTGTTGGATAGTGTAGGTATGCGTTGTAATGGTATGCGTTGTAATGACTGCGTTATAATGACATGCGTTGTAGTGGAAAGCGTTGTAGTGACATGCGTTGTAATGGTTGCATTGTAATGGCATGCGTTGTAATGGATGTTGCGTTGTAAAAGTTTCGTTGTAAAGGTAGTGCGTTGTAAAAGTTGCGTTGTAAGTGTTGTTTCCCTTCATACATGCATGCACGCTCCAAACATTAATTAAAAAGGAACACGCACACTTACCTGCAGCTCCTCCTTGGGGTCCCAGGAGGCTTGGGACTGCTGCCTTCCCTCATTGGCTGACCTAAGGTCCCTTGTGATATCTGTGAAATAATATGTCTGTCGCCTCTAACAGCATGGGCTGCATTCCAAAGATGACTATGGAACTGTGCATTGCACCTTTGCAGCCCATAGCAGGGGAAACACAGTTGCCCCATTGCTTACACCAGTTGGAGGTTTCCTTTTTTTTCTTCTTCATATTTTTACTAGCTGTACCCGGCCACGCGTTGCTGTGCCTCAGTCTGGTTAAATGGGAAACAAAGAAAAGAGTAAGCGCACGCTTCTAATGTTTAATTTCACAATGCATTTGGGTATACAATATGTTTTTGTTGTTCCATTGTCTGTGCAGATATAGAGATTGTCTGATTTGCTGACTCTAGAACATGGAACATATAATTGTCCATGTGAGAAGCAATCCGTGTCTAGATCTAAACAATTCTAAAGTTTGGCCCTGAGCTTTGTTTTTTTTTGTTTTTTCTAACAAACTTTATTGAAAACCACAGTTAGTAGTACATGTATCATCGCAAGTACTCAAGGTATTTTTGTTTTTGCTGCTTGTAATCCAATTTTCCCAATATCAATGTGATACATATTTAAATACCATCCCATCAGTTGATATAACAGAAACAATCAGTACAGATGGTAGATATTGGACGCATCCTTAATATATAACATGTAATAGAACCGCATGTCGCGGTTGCATCGTGTTCTTTCCAATTATGTTGCAAACTCAACCAACTCCTCCTCCCTCCCTCCACCCACTTCCTGGTCTGCCATCCTGACACCAACTGTCCATCCTAATATATGTAGACTATTGTCTCAATGCGCCCCTTGTAGTTGTTGCGCAGCAATCGAATCAATAGTGTCTGTTCGGGCTTTCGATTAAAAACATGAGCGTATTCGACACAAGTGTATTCGAATCCAACGTTGTGTATATAAAAACACGCGCGTATTCGAATCCAACGTTGTGTCAAAATGTCAAAGCAATCGGTGAAGAGCTTTCGGAGATTAAAGATTTTGAACAAACAAACTTTTACATTTTTATTTTTCTGTTTGGGCTTTCGATTAAAAACACGCGGGTATTCGACACGCGCGTATTGGAATCCAACTTTGTGTACATAAAAACACGGGCATATTCGAATCCAACGTTGTGTCCAAATTTCAAAGCAATCGGTGAAGAACGTTCGGAGATTTAAGATTTTGAACAAACGAACATTTGCATTTTTATTTATATAGATAGATAGATTTATCAACAAGACGGCACAAGCGACAAACAAAAACAAAAGATAAAGCTACATACACGGTATACAAAAAGAGAAAAGGTTAACCATTAATCTTGAAAAAAGATTAGAACACAGATATATACATAAAACTAAAATCAAATTCAAGTTTTATCTCTATTACAATAAATCCTAGTTCATATATAATATAAATATAAATTAAAATATGAGCCCCATATAGAATTTAGTTTGGTCATAGATTGGGTACCCCTTACATTTGCCAGTGCATACACCATCTCATATGTTTCCCTAACCAGCATCCACCAATCACTTATAAGTGGAGGGTGCAGACTGATCCACTCTCGAGCAATTACCAACCTAGCTATTACAAGCAGTATCGAAAGTGAACAGGCCTGTCAATGATTCGAATTTTCAGGACCAATCCCAATATCCCTAATCGTAAAAGAAGGATCTGTCCCATCTTCTCGGCACATATTTGGCCCACCTGCTGCCAGTATCTATCTAGTTTAGGACAAGTTACAAACATGTGTGTAATATCTGCTGCAAAGAGGTCACCAGTTGGAGTTTTCCATTGCAGTATATGTATGGCTTGTTGTCAGGGTCGGATTGGGATCACAATTCGGCCCGGGCACTGACGAAAAAAGTGGCCCACATTCAAGAGGCGTGGCCCATATTTTAGGGGCGTGGCCCACATTCAAGGGGCGTGCCCTTTCATGAAACACTATTTGCACAGACAAGGAATGAAAGTGGGAGGATACTGTTCTTGCACAGGACACATGGCAAAGGTGCCAATGGCCTACATGCCCGAGCAACTAAAAAAAATAGCAAGGCCCCTTTCTGTCACAAAATTATTCCAGCCCTCCAGCACAGGAGCACCTGAAAAGCAGCAAAGCCCCTGCTATTACTAACCTACTTAGCCCTCCCCAGACCTTCAGCTCAGGAGCACATGAACAGAGGTAAGGCCCCTGCAATTAGTAAATTAAACAGCCCTCCAGGCCTCCGGAAAATGTCCTGGCAGGGGAGCACAAAACACAGCTTTCTGGGTCATCCAAGGTAGCCAGGTAGCCAGGGGGGAGGCTGAGGTGAAGCTGGTGCATGGGAAGTGCCTTCCCAGGGTGTTCTGGCAGTTTGAGTGTTTACCATTTACTGTAGTATTACCCTTGTACCTGTGTATGGTACCCTTTTGTAACTTGCACACGTCACTTTTCTCTGGTATCACACTGTATGCTACCTCTCACTTTTGTTTGCTTTAGATACTTGCACAAGTGCCACCATTGCCTATGTAACGTTTGTTCTTGTGCTGGAGTGTCTGCCATTTATTGCAGTATTATACCTCTACTTGTACTTTGTACGCTTTTGTAACCTGCACACATATCACTTTTTCCTCCTGTAATGTACCGATTGCTACCTCATGTATTTTGGTTGCTCACTATTGTCACTTTTGATTCATGTAACTTAACGTTTGCTTTTGTAATTTGTCCACTTGTAATTTTTCTCCTCATGTATTATTGCTGTTCCTTGTGTGAAGCGCTCTGACACCTTTGGGTAAAGTCCGCGCTATATAAAATTGCATAAATAAATAAATAAAATAAAAAAATTCCAAACATCACTTGGCCCCCACAGCAAGACCCATTCTTCCTCGTCCACTATGCCCTGAATGTGAAGGGCTGTGGGCGAGGTGCTAAGACTAACACCGTTTCTGGGCTGCATGGGCCCCAGGGGGGCCGAGGTGAAAATGGCTCAAAGGCCTGAGAAACACCTGGCCCCCAGGGAGGCCGATTCTTGCTATCACCCCTCCCCAGCCCATCCTCAGCTTGATTGCTTGGCAGGGCAGGGGTGAAGGAGAGGCCACAGCTGACAATCGCTGTCCGGCCGCACAGCGAGGCTGCTTTCATTTTCTCTGTCTGTCTCGTGCCCTCTGTGGGCCGTTTTTTTTTTCTCCCCTTTCCTAGTCCACTCTCTGTGGACTGGGACAGGGGAGAAAACAAGCATTTACAATGCAACGGTTTCGCCTTCGGAAAAGTTTGAGCTATTGGCATTGTAAATGACAAACTTTTTATTTATGTGTTGGTTTTGAAAACAGATAAATAAATGGCATTCTCATTTACAATGCCAATAGCTTACTCTGTCGCAAATGCAAGACGTATTGCATTTGCACACACACACCCACACAAGAGCCCCCCACACACACACACACAAGAGCCCCCCACACACACCACACAAGAGCCCCCCTCACACACCAGAGCCCCCCACACACACACGCAAGAGCCCCCCACACAAACACACACACGCAAGAGCCCCCCACACAAACACACACACACAAGAGCCCCCCACACACATACGCAAGAGCCCCCACACACACGCAAGAGCCCCCCCCACACACACACACACGCAAAGAGCCCCACACACACGCAAAGAGCCCCACACACACGCAAAGAGCCCCACACACACGCAAAGAGCCCCACACACACGCAAAGAGCCCCACACACATGCAAAGAGCCCCACGCAGAGGACAGGGGTGGCACAGAAGCAGAGTTTCACCAGCTGAGGCTCGCATGAAGCCTCTAGCATGAAATAGAGGGAGGGTAAGGGAGAAGTGATGAAAGAGAGGAGGTAAACAATGAAGGGAGAGCTCCATACGTGGGGCGGGGGGTCGAACTTGGCCAGAGGTGGAGGAGGTGTACCCCAGATTCGAGGGACTGCCCCTTCCAGCAATCTAGGAAGCTCTTTTCAGGAGAATTTGTTTGAAAAAGCAGGTGGAGCAAGTTGTTCCAAGGGGGATAGCTGTTTTTATTATTACTGCTGATAAGTTATCTGTGCCACCTGCTCTTGTAAGTTTTAGCATCTCAGTTGTTTTCTTAATGATTGGTATTGAGAACCCCTCTTTGATCTCTTTATTAGCAAGAAATGTTATCAGGCTATAAAGTAGTGTCCTCCAACAGTGAGAAATGCCCTGCGTGGCCGAAACAGGTCGGTGTGACAGACTGGCTCTGTTTACTTAATTAAATACCTGAAGTGAAGGATTTCTGAGTGCGGCGTATTTTTGCTAAAAAAAAAATAGATATATATATAATCCTGCTATTGTTGTATACACACAGCTTGTCAACTAGTAGCAAGGTGATCCTCATAGCTATATGCATTGCGTAACTCATACAAAATCATTATAGGTTTCTTTGATGAAGCAAGGTAATAGTGTATTGCCTGTTGCACAAAACGGTGAAGGTTTAAAATCATATGATGTATTAATCAATACAAGACAGGTTCCTTTTAAATCCAAGTACAGTTTGAAGTAGAAACCCCAAACTGAAACTGCATATTCAGGAAGTTCTTATGTCATCAATTGTCTCAAGTCTTTAAAAAATATAGAACGTAGTAAATTGGTAGGATCTTAGCACTCAAAACGTGCTTCCTAATCTTTGTTCTGCATTTGTAGAAGCAGCGCTCCTGCCTCAGCTGGTTTCTCCCCTCAAATCAGGGAGATCGGGTATTGGGCTGTTATCCCCGGGTCCCACGCGCAATGCGGGGCACTCGGGAGGCGAGGCGCACGTCCGTGACGCTTTGGCGAGCGAGCGCACAGCCCCCCAGCGCTTCCTCTCTTCAGCCGGTGTCAATACCGGGTGCGGGGTGGAAGGCGATCTCCCCCAGCTTCTGGGTCGAAGACTCACCCTCGCAGGCACGGCCCCCGTCGCAGCTCCCACTGGCCTCCGCTGACGTCGAGGGTTCCCCCGGAGTCAGCCACTCACAGCGCGGCTCCCGGGGCAGATCCTGATGACGCGGCGAGGCTCCAACCAACGGCGGCGCAGCTCACGGGGACAGGCCCACTGCAGCGGCCAATCAGAGCGCGCCTCTGCCGACGAGCCTCCGAAAAGCCACCAATGCGGTCGCAGCCCCTTCGTGCCTCGGCCAAGGTGCCGAGCAGCTGCCGGTTGACCCCCGGGCGGGACGGGATACCACAATTTGTGAGGACACGGGGGGGGGTGGGAGAGGACGAGGGGGCGGGCGGGAGAGGACGAGGGGGGCGGGAAAGGACACGGACGTCGGGAGGGAGGCGGGAAACGTGGGGACGGCGGGAGGAGGGACACAAGGCAGGACAGCAGCAAGCACGGCCCGGCCGGACCAGACTCGGGGGCGTTCCCGGCGTCGCGTGACGTCGGCAAAAGCCAAAGAATCTCGGGAACGCCCCCGTGTCTGGTCCGGCATTGACGGACAGGCCCCTCGTCCAATGGCTAGGCTCCATTTATGGAGCTAGCCAATGAATGGGACGGGGGGGCGTGTTCCAGAGTGCTTACTGTACTCAATAGATTTCTCTGGAGGCGGAGCCTAACGGCTCCGTCCCCCAGTGAAACCTAAAAACGGCCCACAGAGGGCACTGAGGCACCGGCCCTTCGGCCCATTCCCGAATGCCCGCCTTGCCAATCCGCCCCTGCTTGTTGTACATTGCGTGATCGGTCATTTCTTTAAGGTACCGAGATATGATTTTAGGTTATTGAATCCCGCCGCATTTTGAGGATGTTTCTTCTATTTTCAGACAGCCTGAATCGCCGGCCGCGAGGTTATCCAGACAGATGTGTCAAGGATCGGCGTTCTGAGAAGCCCTGGGCCCTTTGATGTATGCCGGACTCGGCCTGTCGCCCTGACGAGGCCCTCCGCCGCTCTGCATGTCTGTAACACGCGGCGAAGCCCGTCCAGACTTGACTGATGTACTGATTCAATCTGCAATGTGTTTTGGAGGAAGCGGGAAACGTCGATGTCTATTAATTCTTTTCATACAAGGGGCTGACGTGAAAGAAGGCCTCGCGCGCCGTGCGGCGAGGCAGTGCACGAGACAGAACGTGACAGGTGGTAAACAGAGGAGGAGAAGGCGGGGTAGAGGTGGAAGGCTTCAAGAGTGCACGAGAGAAGATCTAGAACAGAACTGGGCCTGTGGAGAAAAAAAAAGCATGCGTCAGGATGTGGCTTAATGGCTAGAGGGGTGGGGGTTCGAGCTTCAGCAGGGACGCTCAAACATCCTGTGATTCTGAGCATATCATTTAATTTACCTGTGCCTAAAAATGAATTTTTCCCGCTGTAATGCAACTCATGTAAAGCGAACTGATACTTTCGGGTCGAGTTTGCGCTATATAAAACTGCAACAAAAAAACACAAGTGGCCTAAGGCGAAAATGGAGTAACACCATGGCATGTATACTTAAATAGAAAGGGCCTCATTTATGAAAAGTGACGCATCGCTGCGTGAAAACAGCGATGCGTCACTTTTCACTGCACCCTCCTTGCAACACCAATGATCCGTCATATTTACAGTATGACGCATCATGGCGCAAGGAGTTACAGATACGTCAGTATTTCTGACGTATCTATATGGCGCAAAAGTGACGCATTGCTGGAGTGTGTCATAAAAGTGACGCAACACCAGCATTGTGTCCTTTCACATGGGGCAAGCCCCATGTGAAAAGGCCTGCATCAGTCTTATGCCTGCTGTGAGGCGGACCTAAGAAATTGACGCATTTGTGTCCTAGAAGTGGTGCAGTGAAATCTTATAGATTTCACTGCGTCACTTTTATGACCCTTTCTTGCGTCAGAACGCCCCCCCCCCTGCATACATTATACCTGGTGTAGGTATAATGTAGCGCAGGGGGTTACAAAGTGATGCATCTACCTAGATGCGTCACTTATTAAATGTGGTGCAACAAGGCACATTTTTTACGCTGCTGGTGCGTCACAAAAAGTGACGCACCCGCAGCGTAAAAGTGACGCACGGCCTCATAAATGAGGCCCTAAGAGAGGAAGTGAAGGATCTGTTAAGGACAGGAGGTCAAAAATGAGAAAGGAAAGGTGAAGAAAAGACATGGTAGTAGAACGGCAAGAGTGATAGAGAAGAAAGGTAGAAGCAGTGAGAGAGGAGAAAAGAGTCTATAAAGGGCCTTCTGATGTATTCCCAAATGGTAATGATTTTTTTTTTTGAAGCAGCACAGGTTCCTTTAGAGCACATTTGGTAATGCAAACAGAGGCATGATGGTCTTTTTTGTTCCTTTATGAGCACCATCCCTATGTTTGTAGCCAATCACACGGGTCACAAATACTGACCTATATGATTAATGTGCTGGAGACTGGGAGCAGTAGGAGTTGGCTGAGGAAGAGAGCCGAATAAAGAAGAATGAGGGAGTGATAAAACTATCATGGAAAACAGAGAGAGTATATAAAGAGATATATAGGTAGATAAAAGGTTAAAAAGACAGACAGGTCGATCGCCAGACACACAGAGATAGATAAATAGATAGCTAAATTACTAAATAGATAGATAGGTAGATAGGCAGTTAGACAGATAGATATGAGGAGGCAGAAAGAAAATTAATTTGCCATTCTGCATCGGAGAGTAAAGCAGAGCTGGATAGAGCAAGAGAGCAAGTAAAGAAGAGAGGTATAACACAAGAGGACAGAGTGAAGGAGAAAAGTAGAGAGATGGAGAAATCAGGAAACGATAAAAGCGATAGGACCAGATGAAGATTGAGAAGTGAGAAAAATGAAATTGCTTGTTCGACAAAAGGCGAAATGTGGCCTCAAAATGGGAAGTGAAATATCGAAGTGCCTATGTTTTATGAAATTCTACAAATAAGTGCTTCAGAGGGAGTAGTGACACACCACACCAATTAGGATGGGTCTGATTCAGTGAACTAATTTAAGACAAAATCATAAACTCACTACTTTTGGTATACACAGAAGTTCGGATTTTGTCTTAAGTTTGTCTTAAGACAGACTTAAGTTAGAATTTTGTCTTAAGTTTGTCTTAAGTCTGTCTTAAGTTTGTCTTAAGACAAATTTAAGACAAAATCCTAACTTCTGTGAATACCAAAAGTAGTAAGTTTAGGATTTTGTCTTCAGTTAGTTCTGTGAATCAGCCCCAGTAACATTCCGTGGACGTGTGCACCATTTACTTTGGTTATATGAGAGCCTAAAACCTGGGGAAATTAGGTTTTAGGTTCTCAAGTTCAATTTTAAATTATTCGTTGGTTCAATTTGTAACACAATTACACAGCATTCCTGTATAATGTGGGAATATTATACACCTTTTAATAGCTCGTCACAATACATTCTCTCTTGACTACTGGAGCAGAAGTGGTTTTGTAAAGTGCTGACAAGTGACACAGTCACTCCTTCCCAACCCCCTCACTCACAGTGAACTGGAACCTAATAAGACAGACGCAGACAGTGATGAGCTAGAGGTCTCGGGAGAGGAAGAGAAACAAATCACAACATTGGTCAGCATCCAGTATCCCATAGCTGTGAGTCAACAAGTCTGACACCTTTGGCGACTAGAGCAGCTTCCTACGACAGAAACACATTAAACTAAAAAAAGGCCCCTAGGGGCTATTACTACTGCACCGCTGTTACCTGGGATCCACAATTTCATCTCTTGCATCATAATCTGCAAAGGGCAGTAACATGCCTTCACACTGATTTTCACTTGAAAACCTTCAGTTTTGGTCTTTTGATCAGGTATAAACTCCTCCAGGGATTAGCTGAAGGATTTGTCGCCAGTAACTCATGCAGGACTACCACGCCCTGATCTACTGGATTGGTTATTCGGGATGGCGCAGGGGATGGCGCAGGGGCAGCTCTAGGCTCATGGTGGCCCTGGGCATGAAGCGTAGGTAGGGGGCTCCGGAAGAGGGGGTCCGGGTGGGGCAGCGGGGGGTCGGGGGGTCAGGGTGTTTGGAAGTGAAACAGAGCCGGACGCCGCCAAATCCCTGCCAGGGGCCGCCACGCAAATATGTATCCATCCTCAGAGGATTATTATATTAAGGATATATATTGGCGTGGCGGCCCCTGGGGTTTGGTGGCCCTGTGCAGGTGCACAGCTTGCACATGCCTAAGGCCGCCCCTGAATGGCGCTAGTAAGTTCAGATTCCAGCATCATCGAGAATTTCGGTCCATAATGAGGCCCTAAGTCCTTTGGTGACCTCATTTTACGACTATGTATACACAACAGATGTCTCAACTTTCAGACAGACAAAAGACATATGGGGCCTCATTTATGAGGCTGTGTGTCTCTTTTACGCCGCCGTAACTCCTTGCGACATGATGCGTCATACAGTAATTATGACGCATTAATCGCAAGGAGGGATCACTGAGAAGTGACGCATCGCTGCTTTAAGGCACCGATGCGTCATTTCTCATAAATGAGGCCCATGGAGTTTTATGGGACCCGAGATAGACTTCTACCTGTAATCATGTCTTGAAGCCACATACGAGAGAGAGAGCTGTTGCAATTCATCACCTTCAGACCCATGGCTTAGATGAGAGCATTACATGGCTGTAGGGTGGCGCTAACTTGATAGATTTATTATTCTAACTGTAGCGTTAACTGTTTCAGTAGTAGAGGCATTTCAAGGTCATAGCATGTTAACCTAATGGTCATGAGCATGTTTCTGTTGATATGATGGCGCTCAGTATGGTGATGTGAGGATAGTGATGCTCTAAGAGAGTAATATCAACCAAAGTTCAAAATTAGCTGCAAAAGGAGAGGCACGGAGAGTCACACCGGAAGTTACAGGGCTCAAAACAAATAAAAAATACACTGAAGAAGTAAAAAAAATCAAATAAAGGGATGGGATACTAGGGTCCCGATTCACAGAATGAACTTAAGACTCAATCCTAAACTTACTACTATTTTGGTATTCACAGAATGCACTTACAACTTTTGGCATTCACAGAATGAACGTACTACTTTTGGTATTCACAGAAGTTAGGATTTTGTCTTAAGTTTGTCTTAAGACAGACTTAAGACAAAATCCTAACTTAAGTTTGTCTTAAGACAAACTTAAGACAAAATCCTAACTTCTGTGAATACCAAAAGTAGTAATTTTATTCTGTGAATACCAAAAGTAGTAAGTGCTTTCTGTGAATACCAAAATAGTAGTAAGTTTAGGATTGAGTCTTAAGTTCATTCTGTGAATCGGGCCCTAGATTCATAAACACAATAATATGTTCCGCCAAAGAAATGGTTAAGTAGAAATTCACTAGTTGGACTTCTTGTTGCACATGCCAGGAGGTTATGCACAGTAGGTTCTGGAGATACAAGAGGTGGACCCTCTCTGTGTGGAAAAAGACAATGGTCTGGTCCCAGAGGGGCCGATACACAGAAGTAACTTAAGACAAAATCTTAAACTTACTACTTTTGGTATTCACAGAAGGCATTTAGTAGTAGTAAAGATAGGATTTTGTCTTAAGTTTGACTTAAGACAAACTTAAGACAGACCTGAGACAGACTTAAGACAAACTTAAGACAAACTTAAGACAGTCTTAAGACAGACTTAAGACAGACTTAAGATAGACAAGACAGACTTAAGAGAAAATCCTAACACGTCTGTCTTAAGTCTGTCTTAAGTTTGTCTTAAGTCTGTCTTAAGTCTGCCTTAAGTTTGTCTTAAGTCTGTCTTAAGTCTGTCTTAAGTTTGTCTTAAGTCAAACTTAAGACAAAATCCTAACTTTATTACTACTAAATGCCTTCTGTGAATACCAAAAGTAGTAAATTTAGGATTTTGTCTTAAGTTAGTTCTGTGAATCAGGCCCAAAGTATATATCTGGAAAAAATCTCACATTCACAGAGCAGGGCCGTTTCTGCCATTAGGCAAGACTCGGCAGCCGCCTAGGGCGGCAAAAGGGCTAGGGCGGCAGAAGGGGGGAATTATTTTTTAATTTGAAGGCAGTGAGTGCAAGCGCACCTGCTTGCACATGATGTGCAGCGCACCCTAGCATAGTGGTGTGTGGAGCGGGCCGGTGGTACGAGTGTATACACACCTTCTCATTCCACTCCTTGCTAGTCGCAACTTCCTCCCAATGTTCTCGCAGAATCTGCTTCTCACTCTTCTCTCACTGCTCCCCACACTTCTCCCCACACTTTCACACTCTTGCAGCCCTTGCCCCCCCCCTCCACCAGAAGCGCCTGCATCTGCTATTCCGCTGCGCCCACACAGAACACGGCTCCCCCATGACCTGCAGTTCCTGTGACCCGCCGAACCCGCCCTGCCTTTCTCTGCCCCGGCAGTCCACGAGGCGACAGGTATACTGCCCCCAATATTACGGCATTTTATTTTTTGTAATGGTTTTTACTAACTATACAAATAAAGAAATTCACTGTATACTGCCCCAGCCCTTCCAGCCACGGAGATCGGCAGAGAAAGCACAGCGTCGCAGTGACAGAGGGAGCGAGAAGGGGTGCTGAAATGGGTAGCAGATGCCTAGCTGTTAATTGTGCATTGGCACCAAGACACGGAAGGGTCCAAATACAGCTCCTTTTTTTACTACACTGGGACTGTTTTCTTTGCTCACAGTAGGGCCCTTGGCACCCTTGTAAGGTATCAGTATGCAGGAGGGGGGGGTCTAAATGAGCGGACTAGGTCAGCAGCAAGTGGAGAACGGTTTGCAGGTGCATGTGGGAGAGGCAGTGGTGCTCGAGGCGGTGGCAGACGAGAAAGGGGGTGAAAGAGCTGAGGAGAAAGATGAGAAATCAGGAACTGCTAAAGAGGGGTGAGTGGAAGAGAGCATACTACGCAAGAACCAGGGACACATTTGGTGTATCAGGAAAGCAAGGGAGGGCAATGCAACACGAAAGAAGCAGGGTGTGAGCAGGAACCACTAAAGGGAGGGAAGGCAAGCACAGAAGCAGGGAGAAGAGAAGCTAGTGGGGGATGGCAGGCAAGAAAGAAAGGGTGAGCAGGACCTTATGAATGGAGGGCAGGGGTGCTGAAGGAAGGGACACAAGTGAGTAGCCAGAAAATTAAAAGACCCCTCACTTGTTACTTACCTCTAATCACACCGAGCTCTCAAAGCATGCAAATCCAACCCTGCTTAAAAGAGTTCCTTTCAGATTTTCATCTTCCTTCGGAGGGTCAATCCATTCCCCCTGCCTTCTACTCATCCATCCACCCCCTTCACCTTTCCATACACTAACCTCTTGCCCCATTCAGCCATCCTGTTTCCATCCATCCATCTGTCATTGCATGTGTGCATCCGCCCTTTCACACATCCGCCCTCTTTCCTGATATTCCCTAATGCTGGTATTTCGACTTGCAGGCAGAAGAGGTCCACAAACATCGTATTCACTTTTAAGTGGGGACCAGTTCGCCATTCCATGGGGTCAGTGCTGCCTCTGCTTAAGCTGCTGGAGTGGGGGTTCCCCATGCCACCGGGGGCACAGCTCAGAGAAGCAGTGAGCTCTGCCGAAAGGAGTGTATATTAGAGAAGCGGGGGTGGGGTAAGTGTTGAATTAAGGTGAAAGCTGAGGACAACTGGTATCAGGAAGTGATGAAAGGGGACGGGAAGGCATGGGTTAAAAAAGGGGGAATATTGAGTACTATAAAGTCAGTGGAGATAAAAGACTCCAAGAGCAGAGATGAAAGCGGCGATGCGGGAATCATTGAGGGACAAGGTGGTATGATAGGAACTATCAGGAGTGCAGGGCCTGTGAACAGATGCGAGTTGGTGAAACAGGAAGGACAGGACCTTTTGAATAGGGCCAGGGCAGGGCGTGGGTGGGGAGGGTAAGAACAACACGGAGTGCTGGAGGGAGAGGGACAATTGAGAACTGCAGAGAGAGTAGAGGGGAGAGGCAGAGGAGAAATGCATGGGAACGAGGAACACTGTAACAATAGGTGATAGACTCAGGGAGTGTTAATGAACCAGTGGAGGGGTGAGAGGTGCAGAGTAGGGAGCTCTAAAGGGAGGGCTCGACACACGAGAGAGAAGTCCATGAACTTCAGAAGAGAGAGATGTGGAGTGATGGTAGTAAAAGGGAGGGGCTGCATTTTTCAATTTTCGCCTAGGGCGGCAAAACATCTAGAAACGGCCCTGAAAAAACCCAGAAACCCAGAAAAAACCCAGAAGTGAAAATAACATATCCGCTATAAAGGGACAAAGCGATTGCGAATCAAAACCTAAAACTGAATGGCAACCACCAGTTATGGTAAGCAACACAACCATAGATAACATCACATTCGAGATCATCAATAGCTGACATCACACATGACATCACCATTGACATCATAAGCGACACCCCTGAAGAAGGTGAATAACACTGCGCCACAGAACCTCTAAGAAAAATATTTGACAATGCCTTACAGCCTAGGGGAGCATGCAATGCCCTCGTGCATGCACTGAGTTCAATGTGCAATCTTTCTGAGTAAATGCTGGTGATGATCAGTGGACTCAGGAAGCAGGGGCGGGCTGAAGGCCAGATGTTATGCTAAATGCTAGCCATGGGTGTAATTCCCTATTTTCCATCAATGGGAAGCAAATGCAAAACTGAGGGCAATTTCCCTGTCTCTCCATCTGCCTGCCGCAGATTGGAAAAGGGAGCAATTGAGGAGAAATGCCCACCAAAACAAGAGTTCTTTGTTCTGGGCATTAAGTAATGCAAGGAAGGAGGCATTCTTGCGCGGCCCAGCACTGTCAGGGGCCAGCCATTGTAATTAACTTAATGACAATTACATGAAGTTATTTACAATAGCTGGCCCCTGACAGTGCTCTTAAAAGAAATTTGCCTGGCAGGGGAACTTGAGTTTTGTGATTGCCTACCAGGAGGAGACGGCAGGCACTGCACACAAACTGACCTGCTGGGGAAGTGGCTTTGAAGTGCACTGTCATGGGTCCAGACAATGTATTTATCTTAATGCAGTTAGCATTAAGGTAAATTGAGATAGTACATTGCCTAGCACCTCACAATGCTTGAAACAAGCAACTGTGCTTTTTGGCGTTCTTTTTTTCTGTCCATGGAGCACCTGAGCGGCCCTGATTCCGGGCCGGCTATGGAAAACAAGCATTGGCAAAGCAAATAGGTTTCACTTACGCAATATTGCTAAAAGTAATTATAATTGTATTTATATAGTGCTTATTACCCCTGACGAGTGACAAGGCATTAAAGCTCTTTACACTGGGCATCATTCTGCTGAGACCTGAGATTTAAAAACAAAGCATTTAGGTAAAAAGTGTTAGCATTAAATGTCCCGTTTCGATGCAGTGTGCATAAAGATAATATATGCACAGGAATTGCTGGACAAACATAAATGCAGTAGCGCGCAGAACGCACTAGTGTTGTTAGCAAGTTTTCACAACAACAGTTTGTACACCGTAGACTATTACAGAAACGCAAAAGCACACCAATGTAAGAGTCTGGGGTGGGCACGGAGGCTGTTCACACCGCCTCCATTAAAGCAGGCTCATTCTCTTCCCTCGGGGACAGAGATCCTGGCTGTGAGGAACCAGAAAGAATCTGTGCCACCATCATGCCAACCAACAGAACAAAACACAGGATAGACGATAGAGCTGGAGAGAGCCAGTGTCTGAACTCAGGGTTTGCCACTGAAAATAACAAAACAGGGGAGTCGTGACACCTCCCAGTCCACCACACAATACCGGTGACAACAAACCACATTTAAGGAAAGTGAAAATTAAACCCAAAAGCCCCCACCTCACACAGAGCCAAGCCAAAGTGCGAATGGAGGACCAGTTGCCCATCCCAACCACAGCAAAAAGCGCACCATTTCCGTGTTCATCAGTGGCCTAACATTAGCCCTCACAGCCCCGTGGTGCAAGGGACCCTCAAGCTCTAATCCGCCCATGGCACTGTGCAGGGGCCCTGGCCTGAGAGCTCCTGACTGGGTCTGGAGCATTAGGGGTCCTGGCCTGAGAGCTCCTGACTGGGTCTGGAGCATTAGGGGCCCCCGCCATGTACTTTGCACGGGAGCCCCTCAAGTTTCGTTACTCCACTGGTGTTCATCTATGCCCCAAAATAATACACAAATGTCACATACACTTCTTAGCACTTTAAAGTGGTAGGTTGCTAGCACAAGAGGACTGGGACCACAGTGGAATGTGGCAGGCTATGCCAAGGACATAAGAAAGTGCAGAACTGTGGAAGGATCCACCAATGAAAAAACAGAACTTAAAGTGCTTGGTAGAGGGTATAATGGCTTCTGCACCCAGATTTATGTACAAACGCCAGAGACCTGAGAGAGAGAGCGAGCCATATAAAGTGCAACATATTAGACATGTAGAGCATTCACTGTATGGGAGCAGGTGTAGGTAGTGCCACAGTCCACCACTGTTTGTTTGCGGGGACAGCAGTCAGACACGGCGAGTGTTGTGTGGGTTCCCATCCATGCTCTGGTACATTGTCCTCCCTCTGCCCGCCCACAGCCAGACACACCTCCAGCCCCTCGGCGGCCAGCCTCTACATCTGCACTGCCAGAACCTGGGCCTTCATTCTGGCCATCACTGCTAGCAGCGATCATGCAATTTTGCAGTGGCTATCAGTAAAGTAAAAAAAGCACTATGGTGCTGCCAGCATTGACCACCTCATAGCGCTTGTTTCTTCACTTATTTTGCACAGCAGTCCATGGGAGAGAGAGCAGTAACACAATGGAGGGTGAGAGAGGTGTGCTGGGGGCCAGCAACACAAGGTAGGTGCAAGGCAGAGGACTGGGCAACAAAACAATAGGGAGCAGCAGCAGGGTGGGGCAAGAGCACTTAAAGTGGAAGGGAGGGAGGGACTGGAGACACATGTACTCTTATAGAGTGCATGAAAAAACGTTAAAACAAATTTACCTGCAGGAGTTTGCACCCAGTAGGTGAACACTGGCAGCATACAGGAAGCTATACTAGGTCACCGCTCCACATCCGAGACAATGCTGGGAAAAAGCAGGAAAGAGCAGGAGGAGCCAACCAATCAGAAGCAATGAAACTACAATAACGTGGAAGCCAAGCAATGGTAAGTAATGGGCTGGCTCTAGGCCCATTTTCAGTTTATTGTTTGTTAACAATAGATTTTGCTGACAGTACATGCACTTTGTCTCAGAAGAAACCTAAAAAGGCATTTTTACAGAGTTTAACCCCAGACTTTTTGCTTTTTGACCTCCTGTTTTTGACTTATTTTTCGTTGGCTTTAGGACTCTGGGCACTTTACCACTGCTCATCACTGCTAAAGTCTATATGCTCTCTGTGTAAATTGTGATTATGATTGGGTATCCATGGTTGGCATATTTGATTTACTGGTAAGCCCCTAGTAAAGTGCACTGTTTGTGCCCAGGGCCTTGAAATCACATGCTACTAGTGGGCTTGCAGCATTGGTTGTGCCACCCACCTGAGTAGCCCTGTAAATGTGTCTCAGACTTGCCATTACAGTGTCTGCGCACATAGTCTTAGACTGTCATGTCTACCTGTCAAGTGCAATGTGAAGATATCATCCCAGGCTATCTTAAGAAGAGACCACACTAGCTATGTTCTAAAGCAATTTTTTCTTCTCAAAAAATGATCAGCATAAACTATAACACAACAATAAAAATTGATATCAAAAAGATTTTGTTTAATTTAAAAAGAGAAAATGATTTCACATTTGTGTCTTATAAACATAATAAGTTGATATAATAAAACATATATTTCTGGGCATGAGACATATTTGATTAAAAAAACATTCAATAGACAATGTTGTTGTCTTATGTATTAATGCTGCGACTGTAGTCTGTCGACGCGTTTCGACACGGCGTAGTGTCTTCCTCAGGACAAATTATTTTGTAGCCCAATACTATAAAAAGAAACAAGACATTTTTAGTTCTTGTTTATCTAAAAAGTAATGTTATAGTGCATGTTCATATTTTATTTACTGATGACATAAAGGGAACTTTCTGTTTGATTTCTGATTTCTATACATTTGTTTACAAGCAATACCCGTCTCTTTATACATAGCATAGTGTTGAATTTATACAAAGAATATTCCATTGGAGGGACATAGGAACAAAGGGGGGGGGGGTTTGGTGAAAAGAAGGAGGGGAGGCAGGTCCTAATAGGCTTTAAGTACATAATCATTATGTTTAACAAGCGACACAGATAGAGGGATATGTTTCTCATATCCGGTTATTCTCTTATATTTGATGCAATGTACACTCTTAGTAGATCTTTAGATGATAGTATATTGATCACATTTTAGTCAATAGCTCATAATAAGTTACATCAATGCCTTACTACCTCCTCAGACCCTCTAATCTAAACCGTAGGGTTTTCCTTTGTTGGTTTATTTAAAACAACAAGTTCGAGATAAAAAAAGGAGAAAGATAGAAAAAGAGTTCCAAAGATACACAAGAATATTTTCATACTTTTTTCTTGGCGTGTATATTTCGTAAAGTGAAGCTAACTAAATTTCTATTTTAATCGTTGAATTATTTATTTAGTTATGTTTTAATATTTCCTGACATTTCATTCTCACTCATTTTCACTTATCGTATGACAAGCTTACAAGTTTCTAGTTTTTATCTCAAATGTTCCTATTCTTTTACCTTGTATAACTTTATTTATTTAAAAAAACTTCAATTCTTCGTATAGCAGCAGCAAGGAGAGAGGCACCTTTAGATACTTATATCGCGGTATGTGAAATCTGAAAAAACAAGAAAGCGTATCTAGGTCTTTCTTCTACTTGAGTTTTATTTTGTTAAACCTGTGCATTTAAATTGTATAATTGCGATCTCTTATTTGCATTAGTTCGCGTTACCTTTTTATTGAGATTTCACTGCTCCCATCTCAATCCTCGTGAATAAAATATGGAACGTCTATTTCTTTTTTAGAAAACCAATGCTTTCTGTTGAAAAATATTATTACATTTTGGGTTACGGACTCATCTAACACTTTAAAGTAGAATTACAAAAGGATTTATCGTTTTAGATAACTGCTGGGTTTCTTACCGCTACGTGGTCTGCTTTCATTGTGAAGCGGAACAACGTGTGAAGCCGGTAACGGGTGGGTAATGGTGGTGAAGGGGGCACTCAGAGCGTTGCAGATTGGGTAGATATTTCTATTATATCTCTATAAAGATGAAAACACTAATTTTTATTATTGTCTGCTCGGAGGATTATCTTCAACGCTATTCTGATTAGGTTACGAAGCGTCTTCCTACCTTTCCAAATTCTTTTTTAGCGGGAGATTAATCCAAGATTTCGTCTATTCAAAGGAACTCTCGCGATGTTAGACAAACCCGTCTTATCGAGTCTTGTGATGATCGCGTAACGTTGTATTGGCATCCCAAACAAACGTGGTATTCTTCTTAAGGGGATCTGTTAGAGAATAACGGCAAAAAGGTTAATTATCCCACTATATTGGAAAGAAATTACCGAAAAAGCGGGGGCCAGGGGTAGAGAACCGCTTACCTGCAAAGTGTTATTTGTTCTCGTGTCTCCACCAGGTACCGGTCATTCGTTTCAAGGAAGGGATTAGTAAACCGCCTTCCTATTGGTATACATACTCTAGGTTTCTGATTACAATTATCTTGAGCAACGCCCCTATTTAAAGTTATATTACTACATTGGCTGATTGTTTTCATAAAGCTACTTATGTTATGATACAATACTACTTCAATTTTTCGGAGTCTTATTTATTTCTCCAATCAACAAGAAATACAAAGGTACTTATTGATTCTGTCTTCAATAAAGAAGTATTTTCTTGAAAAGTGTCTTTGGTGTCTAATTCAATTGCAAGGGCTATACTCTGATTATAAACATTCTCATGTTCTGTTTAAATCAGGAACGCCATCACTTTTTGTACAGAGGAGAACCCTATAACTGTTGTAGGTAAAGATTCCTTCTATCTATAGATCAGCTTTTTTATATTATGGCATTCTCCCAGGGGCATTCCTGGTTTAAGCCATGTTCAAACGTATCAAGAGTGAATATCCAGTATATTTCAAGTTTTTTTCCTATTTTATCACCTCTCGTATTGTTAGGTATGTGAATCTTCTCTAAGATTCGCCATTTTATTTCATCCGGAGAATGTCTAAAATCTACAAAATGGTTGACCAATGGCGCTGTAAGTTTTTTTGTTTTTATCGCTGATCTGTGTTCAGTCATACGGGTTTTCACAGATCTTGCTGTTTCCCCTACATATCCTAAATTACAAGGACATGTAATCAGATAGATGATATTTTGCGTGTTACATGTCCACAATTCCTTCGCTTGTATTTTAACATTATTGAAGGTCATTGTTTCTCCAGTCAAAATACTGTTGCATGACTTACATGAACCACATCGAGAGGTGCCTTTTATTGCATTAGTGGTATTAAATGATCTCTGCATGAAAGGCGGATTTTCAGTTTTTTTGGAGAATCGAGAGCGGACAATTTGATCCTTCAAATTTTTATTTCGCCTATGTGCATACATAGGTTTTGCTATTTTTTGGGTGTTGTTTAAATTCAGCAAGTGACAATTAGAATTAATTATTTGCCTTACTGTTGCATCTAAAGTTGAATGCTTAGTTATACAGACTAACTTTGGGTCAAGTGCACCCACTTGCCAGGCCCAAACCTTCCCTTTTCTTACATGTAAGGCACCCGTAAGGTAGGCCCAAGGTACCCCCATGGGCAGGTGCAGTGTTTGTGAAACTTAGGACATGTGCTGGTGTGTTTTACATGTCCTGACAGTGAAATACTTTTTTTCACTTTTGAAAGGCTGGCTGTCCCATAGGCTATCATTGGAGCTGCACTGTAATATTTTACATGTGTAACTTTCTATTGGGAACAGCTTAGAGAGTTGAAGTTTAGGCTCTCTGAAATCAGAATTTCATACCATATCTTTTAGTGAAGGTGGTGTTATGAAGCCCAATGCACCCCAATATAGGCCTAAGTAGTTGCACAACATTTACCTATATTTTTCCTAACATTGGTCCACATAATGGTTCTGGCACTGAGCTTTTACCTAGTTAGGTGCTGAATATATGTCATGTGGTTTTCTCCGAAAACTAGCCTAATTTATTATGCATGAGGATTCTCAGTATCACAGCAGTATTACCATCTTCCGCATAATAACTCTGTATAAGGGTCACCAATATCGTCATCCTTGGCTGACATGCCCACAGTACCATGACACATCTAGGTTGGAACCCTGAAGGTACCTTTTGGGTATATTAGCATCACATCTTCGCTGGGCAAAAGAGAGGAGAAGAAACTTCCATGCTGATACGCTAACACAATAATGCAAACAAATGGTATGATGGAACTAGTATTGCAGCATTTACTTACTGATAGGGTACATCAAATTACCCTAGCCTTGGTACATTGTCACATTTCAATTTATGAGAAACACATTTAAACAATACACATACTACAAAGACATTCCTCGCATTGTATGATTCCCGCTCAAACTTTCGCTACAAATCATGTAGCTGAAAAACGGCTCCGTAACTTCATGCGCATAGGCGTTTAAGACACAAGACGCTGAAGTCCCTGCACGCAGACCCTCCAATACGCAGTTGTCTGACATCCCTCGCCGGGTGTCCAACTCGAGACCAAGATGGGGTTCTTTGCTCTCTCTTATCAGGTAATGGGGTTGGCCCTAGGGGGATACTTGGCTATACACCTACATACATGCTAGGTACACTTTGGTACATCTAGTTAGGGTTAGCATCGTAGGAGTATGCATTATCACTGTCATGTATTTATTTATATGGCTGCATATATTCACTGTTTTAGCACTATGGTAGAATTCTACCTTTTATTTAAACTGTTGGTGATAATGACCGTATATATCTGTTTCTGTCTAATGGTTGTTGCAGTACGCATATTTTATACTAGAATGATGCTGGTTCAATAAATACTTATTGGAAAAGTCTGTGTATCTCGCTGAGACAAAGTGGGCACGAGTGACTGAGCCAAAAGTACTGGACCATTTCCATGATGCGTGAGGGATCAAGGTATCATGTTCGATAGTTGCCAGAAACTATTCGCTGCTTGGTAAGGTTGGGGGCGCATAGTGGCACTGCGAGCTATGTGGTCTACAGGTATCATATCCTTTGGGGGTGTCTGGTGTCAGTCTGGACAAAAATCCCTTAATTTATGTTGTATAAACATGCAGATCCTATATAGATTTATAGGAACTACACAACATGGGAAGTGGGAAGGGAAAAATCCGCCACAGTTGAGTAGGTATACCTATGTATATGCTGTAGGTTTATTCAAGCTTGAAGGATATATATTCCCACATTCTGCAAAACTCAAATCTCCTTTTCTATAACATCCAACGATTATGTCTCAGACAGCTAACACAGTTGCTCATGACTATGCTAGTACCAGTAGGGAGGAAGCTAAGCAGCAAGTTGCTATAAACATTCCAGAAAATTGCAGAAATACACTTGCTGCAAAATTAGAGAATTTTGGTCTCTCAGCATTAGAAGGGACCATAACCTTTGTGCTTGAGGCACACAAAGCATTTAGGACAGAGGTATTCTATTCATGGGTTAAATTCCCACCTGCAGATGCACCTACAAATACATTTCATTCTTATACTCCGGATGAAATACCAGATGAATACTATCCGTACGAGGACATAGAAGTTCTGCTCACTTACCAAGAGCATATAAATTGGTTTAAAGGCACCCTCCCACATACTAAAGATAAAGTGAGACTCGGTCCGCTCAGCAGAGACGGAGCGACTTGGCCGGTCTGGGCTGCTTACACACCACTTCCAGAAATGGACTCACTACCAGTAGCAGACTTACGCCCACGTCACAAAGAAATAATACAACTTTACAGAAATATGACACAGTTTGTTATGAGAACACTCACTTCAACCTACAAGGGTTACTCCAGCAGGTCAACTACAAGAGACCACAACTAAAATCACCCCACAAACACTAAACACGGTTTTGGGAAGAATGCCCACTAAACATGAGCAATCCGGGTACACTAACCTAACCTTCAATGAATCCAAAACTGTACCCATTGCATACAAATCTCATTAATACACAAAAGCTGAAATGCATTTTGCATCCACTGAAAAAATACTGACGGCTGTATAGACTGCTGTAGTGAGAGAAAGAACACTGGCTCAGGGGAAGCAAATAATTGTTGTGACTCCAGTACCAACATTAGAGGCTGCTACAAAAGCAAGCGTTCTTAACACAAAGGCACTGCATCCACGATAGATACAATTGGCTAATTCTGTCACTGCAACAGATGTAGACTACAAATGTGATTCTACATTAAAAACACAAGCATTTGTGCAGTATGAACAAGAATAACCTCTTCCTAATGCAATAATGCCTCTAGATCAGTATGAATACATAATTTATACTGACGGATCTGCCCAGCCGCTCCTAGGAAGTAAACAGCAATATAGCGCCTCATTTGCGATTGTGAAGGGACATATGCGAGGCGGTAAGTACCGTCCTAGTAAGACACAGACACAATCTCTAGTAGATTCCATTGCACAACTGATACTGGCGCGAAAAAATACGGACCGAGAATTCCCCACACTTATTGTGTGCGATTCATTTTATTGTGTCCAGCCTTACAATGAATATCTTCACTACTGGGGCCAGAATGTGTTTAGAGATTCAAAAGTTTGCACAATAAAGCACAAGTTGCATTGGGAACAAGTGGCAGAACTGAAAAAGGGCTTGCCGCAGCTCACATAATTCATACGCTGAGTCGTCAACGTGCTGGCGTGCACGTTGAAGGGAATTAATTGGCTGATGAAGCCATCAAGGCGATAGTGCGAACTGCTGCCATAGTTACAATCACTTCTTCTAGCACGAGGATAGATGGACAGATAATGGTAGCTGTCATCGCTTCGCGAAAAAACAGCTCAGCCTTGCCAAATTGTTTTCCACTCAAGTACTCATACAAGTTAGATGCACAAAACATACTGTATGTTCAAATTCCAGGAATGGGAGATAGAGTAATGCCAAATATGGATCGCAGATTAGGTTTAATACTAGCTGCACACAAGGGTCTGGGCTCAGCACACGCAGGTATGAAATGAAAAACAATTTTTAACGCGCAACTAAGCCCAGATGGGCGTCAAGGCGCCTAACCAAATAATACCAGATAACAGAGACTGATCCTAATTACGGATAAGCCCTGACAAAACACCAGGTCTTGAGCGCCTTTTTAAAGGAAGACAGAGAAGGTTGCATCTTAATCTCAGGAGGTAACAGGTTCCATAGTTTGGGAGCAGCAACGGAAAAAGCTCTGTCTCCCCAACGAACGCTTTTGGTACGTGGGACAACCAACAGATTCATCTCAGAAGATCTTAAAGATCTGCCAGGCTGATACCGGGTCAGCAGGGCACCAAGGGGGTCAAAAGAGCCCTCTGCCAAAGCTCGATAGACAAGACAGAGGATCTTAAACGAAATCCTGAGATGTATGGGCAACCAATGAAGGCTCCTTCTGGCCATCGTAGCAGATGAAGCTTTGGGAAGTGCTAAGACAAAGCGAGCAGCCGCATTTTGAACTACCTGTAATCGCTGAATGAGCCCCTTGTTGGAGTCTACATAGAGCGCATTACAGTAGTCCAACCTTGAACCTATCAATGCTACTGCCACCTGTTTGCGTGCTGAGGGAGAGAGATAGTGAAGGATCCTCCTGAGAATCTTTAGCACTCCCCAGCAGGTGGCCACCGTACGGTTGACCTGCAGAGTCATGGATAGGGAGGTGTCAAAGATTACCCCAAGGTTTCTTGCTGACTGGGCAGGGGATGGACAGGTTCCCAGTGATGCCGGCCACCACTCATCCGACCAGATATCCTGGTCCTTGCCAAAGACCAGGATCTCAGTTTTGTCACCATTCAACTTCAGGGAGTTCTGAAGCATCCAATCCGAGACTGTCTGCATACAGATCCTGAAGTTGGTGGCGGATGATGATACTGAGTGGGCCAGTGACACCATAATCTGGGTGTCATCGGCGTATGACACCAGTTCCATCCCCTGAGATTTTACTAGCCTTGCAAGGGGGGCGACATAAATGTTAAATAGGGTCGGACTGAGAGCCGACCCTTGTGGCACCCCACACTGCAAGGACATAGCAGGGGAGAGGAACTCACCAAGCTTGACTCTTTGCTCCCTATGCTGTAAAAAGGAGTGCAGGAGGTTCAGAGCCATGCCGGAGATCCCTGCCTCCCTCAACCGAGATGTAAGCGTTGAGGGAGACAGGGTGTCAAACGCCGCTGTGAGGTCTAGTAGAACCAACACAGTAGTTTGGCCAGCGTCCACCTTCCTACGGATGTTATTTGTCACCATAGTCAGAGCTGTCTCCGTACTATGCGCCTTTCGGAACCCATGCTGGGAGATGTCAAGATACCCAGATGAGTCCAGGAAGGCGGTAAGATGGCCATTGAGGTGTGTCTCAAGAATCTTAGCAGGAGCGGGTAACAGTGAGATAGGTCTAAAATTCTTCAACTGTTCCGGGTCCAGCGTGGGCTTCTTGAGTAGAGGCTTCACTATCGCTTTCTTCCATATTAGGGGGAAGGTACCTTGGGTTATAGCACCATTCATAACTTCCAGGAGTGGCGGGAGCAGTATCGCTCTGCGGTATTACTGCAACAGTTTCATTAATGAAACACATTATTGTTGGCCAGGTCTTATCAAACAGACCAAGGGCTTTGTCTTTAAGTGCAACATCTGTCAGCAGATGAAGGATTCCACCATGACACGTCTGCCGCAAACACCCCTATTGATATCAGACAGACCTCTCACATTTGTCTATTTGGACAACTGCGACTCCTTACAATCTGATGGGGCTTACAAATACATCTTGATGGCAGTGGATTCATGCTCTAAATTCCTGTGGGTTTGGCCCCAGTGCTCGGCTGATGCTTGAACTGTTATAAAGGATTTGCAGGGTTTTTATAGGGACATACACATTTGGCACATTACATTCTGACAGTGGCCATGCGCTCAGCTCTTGGTCTTACAAGGAAGCCATGGGAAGTTTGGGTGTTTTATTGCGGTACTCCACTCTGAATCATCCCGAGGGAAATTCAATTGTGGAGAGGAAGAACCGGGAGTTAAAGCAATCCTTAACAGCAAGGTTATTAGGCTCGGATGGTGAACAATCTTACATGATGCTCGTCATGGTCTATGTACGAAGCTCCCAGAGCAACTGCAGGTGGGAAGTTAGTTGCAGTCACTGCATTAACTTCCCACCTGCAGTTACAGATTGGAACTTTTATTGTTACGGCACATCACATCTAGACTCCCTGGGAGCTTCGTACATAGACCGTGACGAGCATCATGTAAGATTGTTCTCCTGACGGAGGGCACTTTACTGCCCGAAATGCATCAGGATTGATGTGTAACATGATTTCCATTCCAATGGATTGATTCAATTTGATTACTCTGCATTTGAAGACGCTTTGGTTTCTGAACTCGATGTGAATGGAAACTTCATTACAAGGGACTTTACCTTTTTCAGTTTATGTTAAGATTTAAACACTACCCCTACATTGGGTCTACAAGCTGTGAAAGTGGCTATTGTCTTGTTCAACCATCCTGTCTGCCTCTGCCTGTTTGTGCATTCACTATCTGGTTTTGGAGTGACAGATGCTGGGGATGTGCATTCACTCTAGATAGTTACAAGGGGAGTTAAGGTGTACCTTGCCTTTCCTGGGTGACTCATAGCCAGGCTGTATGGTCCCTTCTGCATTTAGAGTGGTGGTATTCGTTTTTACTAGCACCGGAACAGGCTGTTCTTGTTCTGCACAATGCTGTCTTCACCTCTTGTAGTGAACCTGGACCAGGGAGGACAGGACTGGTTTTTACTGAGTTCTGAGACTCTTGCAAAAAAGAGTACAAAGAAAAAATGGGGTATAAATATTAGCCCTAAAACCAAGAGGAACCTCTGCCAAGGAGAAGAGCTGTGAGGCGGAGTACTGTCTCTTTGCTGTGTGTTGCTTTGCTGGTTTGGCCTGTAGTTGCAGCTTCTGCCAAGGAGAGCACAAAGGCTGGAAATTTGCTGTGAACCTGCTTGAGAAGGATCTCAAAGGGCTTGTGTGTGCTTTCCTCCTGTTCTAAAGTCTCAGGGACACAAATACTTCACCACCAGCTTCCTTGAACTCCACTACTGGGAGTTCTAACCTGCCAGGAGGTGCCCGTTCCAGTTCGGGGCCTCTGGAGGTTGTTCCTGTTGTTTTGAGCTGAAAAAACTTGAAGAAACCAAGGACATTGATACATTGCCCTTCCAGCACCTGTTTTCCATTCAGCAATGTTGAGCAGGAGAAATTCCCACACTTCACTGCCGAATGGCCGAAGAATCGACACAGCTCCTGCAAGCAGCTAAAAAATACGCTGCTCTCTGAGTCCTGTGCATCGATCTCTGAAGTCTGAGATCACTGCACTGACTCCAACGCAGGCCCTGCGGTGCGGCTGAAATGATCGACACATCATGAGATTGCAACTGAAGAAACCGATGCAGCGCCTGCTTGCTGCCACTGCATTGATCTCCAGCTCATCCAGGTTCCCATGGATCGCACCTGCGCGGCAAGTCTTCTGTCGCATCACACACAGACCAGAACCGTCTTGGAATTGACGCATTACTTCCCTCTATAGTCCAGATTCTATGCATCACTTTGCCTGTGTGAAGCAGAACTGTCACATCGCGTCCCCAAGGACTCAAGAACTGACACTTCATTGTGTTTTCCGACACTTCCCTCCTAGGCAGCTATTTGGCCTTGTGAATTTTGACACATTTGAGGTATTTTGTGTGAAAGTCACGCATCCATCATTTTCTATGAACAGAATTGCATGAAACCTTTTAAAAGTCATATTTTGAATTGTGTATGTTGTATTTTTGTCATTATAGTATTATTTGGTTTAGATAAAGATACTTTCTTTTTTTTAACTGGTGTGGTGTCCATTTGTAGTGGTTTCACTGGGCTACTGTGTTTCTGGGTGAAAAAACTTTACACATTGCCTTTGGGATAATCCTGTCTGCTCGTGCCAAGCTTCCAAGGGGGTGAGCAGGGGTTATCTAAAGTGTGTAACTACCTTACCCTGACTAGAAGCAGGGGCCCCTATTTTGACTAGGTGCATGCCCCTGCCAACCAGAGACCCCACATTCCTAACACCCCATTACACAAGAAGTCACAGAACATGGCATTTGGCAACACCCAATGTCCTCTGAGTGCATTATCTACTTTTATTAGGCATTGCACTTAGGCCTTGCACTCAGCCCTTGTACCTTCATCGCCCTCAACACGGGGCCTGGATGTAAGACACTCACAGAAAATGGCCATGCACCGTGAGCCACACACCGAAGCCAGCACGGAACAACCCCTCCTTTACAAATCACAATACATGTCCTCTGTATATTATTGGTACTAGGCCTGACTATTGACCAGGTCCTGCCCAGACCATGTGCTGAGTGCCCCAGCCACCATAGTTGTTTCATTTCTATTATGAATTTCAGTGCTTTTTAGCTTTTGCACCTGCTTTGAGTATGCACTTACACTGAAATCAGGATGAATGAAAACAAGAAGTTTATTTGTGAAGATAAAGACTACATGCTAAACAGATAGTTTCCCAGACCTGAAGCATTGAGTGACACTCCATTACTGGGATTTCCAAAACATAAAGTGTACAGTTGTGGCACAGCAACAGACGACAGACGTCAGAAGGATAAAGCATAAATATACTCCTCATTACTTCACAAATGTCAGACATTACAATTAGTAAGTTTTTCTCACAGAGAAAGACACCACAAAGAGGGCTCCTATTCGCAGCCTTAGATTCAGCTGAATTTTGGGCCAAGGTCAGTCAAACACCCTCGAATTTCCTTTACTGAGGATGAGAATTGAGTTTTCCGAGGGATACCAAATTAAAAAATTGCATTTCCTCTTTTGTAAATCTTTTACGAGTCCATCAGTTGCACTCTTGTTATCTTGATTTATAACACTATTTAGAACTTTTTTAACGTTGTGCGACTCCCTCCTGAAGTGTTTTTGTCTGGAAACACGGTCAGCGTACATTCAAGGATGGGTGAGAGCAGAAGTTCTACTCTCTGTTGGAGGTGTTCACATTTACACTTGGACCTGAGATGGTCCTCTTCACTAATTCATCACAGTTCAAAAAAAGTTATCAATGAGAAAAAAAATTTTCAACATCTTCCAATGCAATATTTATTCCATGTTTTTCTTCATTAAACGTATATTTCAAATAGTTGCGAGATTCATTGCTTAAAGCATTTCAAATAAACCCAATGCATTTCGGGTACAAACGGACCCTTCCTCAGGGGTCTCTAAGGAAAGAACAAAAAAACATTTTTGAGCCCAAAGCTATGTTCAAAGATACTCATAATAATAATTACATGTTTAACAGCGCAAAGTGATATAACCAAAAAACGTTGACATTTGTATAACATTAGCATTTTCAAAACAAACGTGATTGCCAGTCAATTTCTGATTTGACCCCTCGGTGATCTCAACTCTGTTGGTTTGTGCTAAATCCAACTATCGGAAATCAGTTCTAAAATATTATACCCCAATTCCACTGTTCAGTCTTAATAACTGTCCCGTCCTGATTAAATCGCTATATCAAATGCAAAACACCACAATGTTTAAACTCCTGTCTATTAAACATTCTCTGACAGAAACGGCTCGCGTTTCGTGTCAGTTACTCACTGAAATGCTCCTGCACACTCGGTTTCCGGTTTCCACCAATGTCGGTGTAGCTGAGATGACCCAAGTTACTCCTATCTCTTATCTTTATGCTCATTGGTTAACCACGCGATCACGTGACCGCGATTGCTCGAAGTATGAAGTAATGTGTGCTGACCCACTGAATGGTAAAGCAAAACTTTATATGAACTCTTTTAGAGTTCTACATTGCCCCTGATAGGTTTTCTAACCCAATTTTTTTTAAAAAAATATCAATGAAAAAGGGGGGTGTAGTGTAATCTCAAACAAAAACCAAACCTAACCATAAGACACAAAAAAATCATACTGTAAGTAAACTGAAAGTTAATGCCATGTCTGTAACAAATGTGGTTAATTAACAAATAAACATTGCCATGATCATAGCGTGTCGGCCATTTTGGAATGGGATGATACCAGGGTTCAGCAGGGTAAACTGGTGTCAATTCAGGAAAAACAGATAACTTCCTGATACTTTTTATAGAAAACATGATAATTCATCATTGCGCAGATAACCACCAATAAGGCGGAGACCTTAGCATATACTTCAGAAGAAGCTGAACAAATCTATTGACTGATCAAAGAAACCAGAGCCTTCAGCCCACAATTAAATACTGTGAACCAATTATTAAAACAATTGGAATATGTGAGTACACGTGAAATAAGTAAACGGTTACATGCAACAACACTTATACATTATCACCGAAACAAGCGCATACCAAGAGGATTAAGGATCGCACTCAAACCGATGTTATGTAGGAACAACAAATCCTTCCTGAATAAATGGTACCAAATACTCAATAAATGTAGTCTAGATCTGATTTTGCTGATAGTGGAGGAACTGTCAAAGGAACTAAGAGAAGTTGAAGAAGAACTAGAAGGCATCAAAAGGGAGCTCAATAAACACGAGGATTTAACATCATTACTGGAAGATATTAATACAAAACTGGATAAATATGCAAAAGAAATAGAGGATAGGAAAATAAAAAAATACAGACGAGATACTGTAGACTATAAATTGGAGGAAGTGTGCAGTTGGGCGGAGGTTTACAATCTAAGAAAATGGCAAAAACCATCAACAAATACTAGTTCCTCTCAGGAGAGTGTTGTATCTGAGTCAGACACAGCACAAAACAGAAAACCAATGGAGAAAAATGCACAAGCAGGACGTAAAGATCAATCAAACAAAGCTTTTTTAGAGATAAGCCCAGCGGCCAACAATGTTCCAACAACGTCCGTAATAGCCGAACCCCCAAAATGAGGAGGGGAAAGAGAAAAAGTAAAGGAGTCAGAGGCAGAACAGGAACTGAGATCCAAGAAAAAGAACATGAACTTGTGATCAATATTTCAGATATACCTTTATCTAAAGCTCAGATGAATTTACTAAACAAAGGTATCACATTTGCTCCTGTGTACAAATCCAACCCTGGAGAGACCGAAATAGCCATGTTTAAATTCTTACGTACACTGAGGCTAAAAAACTTTTTCAACAACCTCCCGCCAACAGAAAAACCTGAAAGTACATGTAAAGAATTTAGAGTCAAGAGCACATTTTGTGCGCCTATGTCACATAAAACAATTGATGCCTACGAACGAGTGATCACCACAGAAATGAAGAAGATTAATTACAAGAGTGGCACTAAGAGTAATTTTTCTAAAAGAGAATGGAACACACTTAAATCTTTGAAAGAAATGACGGAAATAACCATACAGAAAGCGGACAAAGGGGGACCCCTAGTGGTAATGAATTCGACATTTTACAAGGAAAGTGTATGTCAACATTTGGAAGATACTAATATCTACCACAAACTTGACCAAGACCCTACGGAAATCTTTGCAACCACACTCAAAGAGATACTAGATAAAGCTTTGGAGATGAAATGGATTACTAACAAAACTTATCAATTTCTCAACATAAAATATCCAAGGAGGCCACAGTTTTACATGCTGCCAAAAATGCATAAACACCCCACACGACCACCATTTAGACCGATTGTATCTGCTTGCGGTTCACTCTCAGAACCAATCGGACAATATCTAGACTGGTTTTTACAACCATTAGTTCAGAATTGGTGTACCCACATAAAAGACACTACTGCATTTCTAAACATTTTACAGACCGTTGAAATTCCACAAAATGAAGAGATATGGCTCAGTTCAATCGATGTAACTGCACTGTACACTTCGATCCCCCACAACGAGGGATTAGAAGCAATGGAGTGGTGCTTACTACAGAATGAAATAGAAGGACCAGACAAAGTTTTTCTGATGGAAATTCTACATTTTGCGCTTTTTCACAGTTATCTGGAATGGGAACAAGAATATTATGCACAATGCAGTGGCACCACCATGGGTTTTGCTGGGGCACCGTCATATGTGAACATTTTTATGGCTAAGTTCGAGAGTGACCATATACTCAACAATCCAGATTGGAAAACAGGACTACTGGTCTATAAACGTTATATAGACGATATTTTCATTATCTGGAGAGGTAAGAAAGAGAAATTGGAAGCAAACATTCAGGTGTTGAATTTGCAACATGAGAGGATCAAGTTCACACATGTGATTGACCAGCATCAACTATCTTTCTTGGATGTAAAAATTTCCATAAAACAGGGCCAAATGTGCACGAACGTACATATAAAAGAAACTGATCGGAATAGTGGACTGCACTTTGCCAGCTTCCACCATTATTCTCTTAAGAGCCATTTACCATTGTCTCAATTTATTCGCTATAAAAGGATCATATCGAATTCCAATGATGTTTCAGCCACCATCGACAAACAGATCAAAAAATTTGAAAAACGAGGATATCCAACTAAACTACTTCAAAAATCAAAAACCAAAGTCATGGCCATGACTAGAGAGTCCTTACTGATAAAAAAGGATAAGTCTAACGAGAAACTTACAGTTTGTGTTCTCAAACATTCCATGCAAGCACGGCAAATCACCAGTATCATGAGAAAACATTGGTCTATCATCATTCAAGAACCAGATCTACAACCATTGTTTGCAGAACGTATAACATTTGCCTATAACAGATCTAAAAATTTAAAAGAACTGTTGAAGAAGAAAAAAATGAATCAGAAAGAGGTTGTTCACAAAGGAATGCGCAAATGCGAGAACTGTACGCATTGTAATAATGTGATGATAGGGCCGTCCTTCACACATCCAAGAACTCGGCAACTGATTCCACTACGACATTCGAGTACTTGTGACACCAAAGGGGTGATTTATGGCATTAAATGCCCCCGCGGTAAATTATATGTCGGGCAAACAGAACGGAAAATAAAGATAAGAATAACAGAACATAAAAGTAACATACGTTTAAAAAATCTGAAATCAACAGTGGCAGCACACTGGGCAGAAGCAGGACACAATATTTCTCAGTTACGTTTTACAATATTGGAGGTGATTGAAACACGCCGAGATATGGACACACATAAGATGAGATTAAGGGCTGAATACTTCTGGATAAAAAAGATGGGGAGTCTTCAGCCACATGGGCTCAATGACAGACTGGAATTATCATGTTTTCTATAAAAAGTATCAGGAAGTTATCTGTTTTTCCTGAATTGACACCAGTTTACCCTGCTGAACCCTGGTTACATCCCATTCCAAAATGGCCGACACGCTATGATCATGGCAATGTTTATTTGTTAATTAACCACATTTGTTACAGACATGGCATTAACTTTCAGTTCACTTACAGTATGATTTTTAATGTGTCTTATGGTTAGGTTTGGTTTTTGTTTGAGATTACACTACACCCCCCTTTTTCATTGATATTTTTTTAAAAAAAATTGGGTTAGAAAACCTATCAGGGGCAATGTAGAACTCTAAAAGAGTTCATATAAAGTTTTGCTTTACCATTCAGTGGGTCAGCACACATTACTTCATACTTCGAGCAATCGCGGTCACGTGATCGCGTGGTTAACCAATGAGCATAAAGATAAGAGATAGGAGTAACTTGGGTCATCTCAGCTACACCGACATTGGTGGAAACCAGAAGCCGAGTGTGCAGGAGCATTTCAGTGAGTAACTGACACGAAACGCGAGCCGTTTCTGTCAGAGAATGTTTAATAGACAGGAGTTTAAACATTGTGGTGTTTTGCATTTGATATAGCGATTTAATCAGGACGGGACAGTTATTAAGACTGAACAGTGGAATTGGGGTATAATATTTTAGAACTGATTTCCGATAGTTGGATTTAGCACAAACCAACAGAGTTGAGATCACCGAGGGGTCAAATCAGAAATTGACTGGCAATCACGTTTGTTTTGAAAATGCTAATGTTATACAAATGTCAACGTTTTTTGGTTATATCACTTTGCGCTGTTAAACATGTAATTATTATTATGAGTATCTTTGAACATAGCTTTGGGCTCAAAAATGTTTTTTTGTTCTTTCCTTAGAGACCCCTGAGGAAGGGTCCGTTTGTACCCGAAATGCATTGGGTTTATTTGAAATGCTTTAAGCAATGAATCTCGCAACTATTTGAAATATACGTTTAATGAAGAAAAACATGGAATAAATATTGCATTGGAAGATGTTGAAAAAAACTTTTTCTCATTGATAACTTTTTTTGAACTGTGATGAATTAGTGAACAGGACCATCTCAGGTCCAAGTGTAAATGTGCACACCTCCAACAGAGAGTAGAACTTCTGCTCTCACCCATCCTTGAATATTTCCTCTTTTGTGAAATGTTTTATTTCCATATACCTACCTTTTCGTTTGATAGCTTGTTTGTGGTTTTTGATAAAGCACCCTGTCACCCAGGTCTTTCCACCTGCTCTTCCTTCCCAGTTCCCCTGGCATTCCTCCCTTGATAGTGCCATGTTAGGATAGTCTTTCCTCCTCTTTCTTACTAAGCCACTACCTACTTCTTTTCCTCCACTTCACTACTAAGCCACTCCCTACTTCCTTTCCTCTACTTCCTTAATAAGCCACTCCTTAATTTATAACTCCTCCCACGGCACCCAGTTTTGCCATCTAGGTGAAAGAAAGAGGAGACTAAGGGCCAGATGTAGGTGAGGGACATTTACCGATTCTAAAATACCGAATTTTACCGATTCGGTATTTTAGAATCGGTAAATGCTATGCAGGGAAAAATTCGGTAAGTATTACCGAATCGTTAAGATTCGGTATTTACCGAATCTGTATTTAGCGATTCGGTATTCCCCATTCATTCCTATGGGCCTGGAGGCCCATAGGAATGAATGAGAATTACCGAATCGGTATTTAGGGGGAAAACATTGAAGGGTGGCAGGGTGTCACTTTGACACCATGTTGCACCCCTCAATTGTTTATGGGTGCACATGTGGCACACATACATGCCCTAAGGGCATGTATGTCTGCCACATGGCACTGAAATAATTTGCATTAAATTGCTTTTTTGGGGGTTTTGGTTATTTATACTTGTAGTTGGTGGTAAATAACGAATCCTAACATGGGAAAAGCACTCATTTAAGTGCTCCCTACATTAGGAACTCGGTAATTTACCGAATCAGTATTTAAGAATTCGGTAATTTACCGATTCCTTAAATTACTGATTCGGTAAATTCCTTAGATTAGCCCCCTACATCAGAAAAGCCTAATACCGGTCGGTAAAGCCCGAAATTCGGTAATTTCGGCCGTTACCGACCGGTATTGGGCTTCCTACATCTGGCCCTAAGCATTTAATTCTGTGGCATCTTCTGTTTTGGGCCTCTTTGGATGAGTAGGTCCTCCGGCCAAGACCATTATCCTATTCACCACTTACCCATTCCTTATTATCTTCCTCCTGTTTCATTCTAAGCCTAACAACGTCATTTCTATAGGACAAACGATTGTCACAGCCTGGTTTGATTGCAGCACCAACTCCTTTGGGGTGCACCTTCACCACTTCTAGCTGGGTTTGGCTGTCTGATGACTTCCCTAATTTGCTCACTTCTTCTGCGTTGACTTCACATACCCCCTGTCGGAAAGTGTCTTGTTTGGACATGGTTAGCCCCCACTTTTTACCTCAAACATGATGTGATTTCGAATGAAAGTGCACTGGGTCTCTGCTAACCTGGTCCACAGTGCCAGAGCTAATTCCTGAAACTGTGCCATGATTGGCACAACTTCAGCAACCCCTGTGAATCTCTAGTAAATGGTTCCCCTGGATACCTAAGGCATTTGGACTGAAGAGGGTCCACTAGGGCTGCAGCACAATTTGTGCCACCTTAGGGACCCATTACCAAGACCATGCAAACTGCCATTGCAGGCTGTGTGTATTGGTGCAGATAAAACTGAAGAGTTTACAAGGCACACATCCTTTTGAGCCATGACCACAGAAACTGCATGATGTATAGGTAAGTCCCCCCTACTGCAGGCCTTACTACCCCAACCCAAGGCAGGGTGCACTATATCACAAGTGTGGTAGTCTCTGCCTGAGCAGATATAAACCTACAATATCAAAGTTCATTCTTGGATATTGTAAGTGCGCAGGAAAGCCATATAAAGTTCATGTGCTGGACACTTTTCATTATATGTTCCCCAGCATCATGGTGGCTTTACTGAACCCAGGGATGTTTGGTACCAATCGTCTTGTCTTAATAAATCCTCACTGATGCTAGAGTTGAATGTATTAATAACTGCACACAGAGGGAACCTTAGAGGTGCCCTCTGAAAACCTACCAAAAACGGGTGTGGTCTCTGACTAGTCTTAGGCAACCTGCCACCACCACACATGTTTCTGACCTCATGGGATGAGAGCCTTCGCTGTAAATAGTTCCTGTGCCACAGTGGCAGACTCTGGGCACAAATAATACTTCCAGGGCCATGGAATGCAAAGACACTTTAAGTAGTTAACTTTTCGTGTATTGTTACACCCTATATTTTTTTCTTAGGTTGAGACCTTCATTTTAGTCTATTTAAGCTTTTGTCTTTAAGCTTCTGAATGTATATATATGTACATCCACCAATGTTATCTTATTCTATAACCCAAAGAGTGGGCATTCCCACCTTGCTGTATTAGTACATGGTTGTTTCCAATAATGTTTTGTTGGGGCAGATTTATTTTCACTGGCATTGAGTACATATATTCATCAATGCTTTCTGATTCCATAATTTCTCCTTGCTAACTATGCATTCGGACCTTCAATGACAATACAAAAGCAAGCATCAGTGAATGCAGCCAGCTTTTTAGCTTTGCCAGCGCTTGTATGTTTTGCATTGGTTTTTATAAAAAAAAAAAAATTGTGAGAGCTGCTTGGCCCTCAACAATATAAACATATTGCAATGAAGCAAGAATATTTTTGGGTCTCAAAAGGTTCACATTGCCATATTAGTTTTTGGCATGGAAGCAAACTACTTTGGTCCTATTTACGAGTAGAGTGGTAAATTTCAACCCTTGCGTAAACAGTTGGAATCACGAGTTTGGCTGTAGTTAAAGCATCCGATAATTATTGAATGAATTAAATACTTCAGCTGTCATTACATTTCAGCAGGTTAAACCTGCTGAAGCGTAAGAGGGGGAATTTTACAATATTTACCATATTGTGTGGTTTTGCTGCATTAAACACCAAAATCTGCATGTTACTCACCACAAATTTGTGATCAGTATTATGTATCGTTCATAATAAATAACATATCGTAACCCATGGTATTATTATTTAGCATGTGCAATAAATAACATGCAATCAGGGCCTTTGGGTGCAGATGTGCACCTTGTGAAAAGGCAGAATGCCGTCACTCCCAGAGAAGTAAGCCAGTGGCTAAAGTGGGCTGACCCCTTGCGCCATGATTTATCCTGTCATGGGTGGGGGGAAATGTGAATGACACAACAATAGACCAATGAATGAAAAGAGATGGCTCAAAGCCCTCATTAATATGTATATTGTATATATATGAGAGAGGGGAGGTTTAATCTAGGCAGACCTGGAGGATACAGCTCCTCCAGACTATTTAAAAAGAGCTCCATGAACCAGCATTAAAATGCAGGATTTAGACAATTACTAAAACCAGAGATGTTGTAATTCAATTGTTAATAAAACCAGAGACACCTGAAGGTAAATGAGACAGAGAAATTAAGCAGCTAATGTAAGTAAATGGCCGTAGTTCTATAAAGTTAATAAGGCTGAGCAGATGGAGCATAACCAGGAAGAAAGGCAGGAATGGCAAGGAACACATAATTAAGCAAGAGAGGAATCTAGGTGAAACTCAGCAGGGTGTAAAACTGTAGTCTAGGGAAAGAAAAAAAAGCAAAGCAGATTCATTCAGTGGGAAATAACACTTGCAGCGATGGTACTGCTAACAGGACCTCAGAAAATGCTCTGTTGCACTCAGTGTGATCACACACTGCTCTTGAACACAGTAGGCACTACCACCTCACCTGGTCTTCCTTGTCACTGTCTGAACAGCATGAGGGTGACCCCTGACCAGACCCGCCAGACGCTTTTGTGGATCCTCGGTCATACATAAGATGCAGGGCCCTTCTCTGGAACCTCAGTGGTATCTCAGGGTACCTGCCTTATTCAGAATATATATCACACATTAGTAAATGGGCCCTGGAAAGAGTATTGCCTAGGGCAGGTGGCCTGCGCGAATCCACCTTGTGACGGTCCTTTTCCTCCCCTGAGAAACTTAGTATTGCTATTGGCTGAACTAATAGTATTTATGCCCTTACTATCTCCCTTTTTCTAGGAGCATGACAGAGTCTTTGGTTTCCTCCTGCACTTGTAACACGACCAGGGAGTGGAAAAGCATGTATAAGTTGAGATGTCCATGTTTGCCACTGCTGGACGTTTTTCACTCTGGATGGTGGATGGCGTGAGTCAGTATCATGTTGGCCAGCTTGTTTTCCTCAATGGCGTCAGATGAATGTCTACCCAATTCGAATAAAGTGTACTCAAACAACCCATTGCACCCAACAATATTTCTTCAGGAAGGACCCACCTTAGTGTTTCTAGGACTGGATGGAAGAAATAATGCAGCTGTTGATATGAGGCCCCCGTAATCTGTACAAGGATGCATCTTGTCTGATTTTAGTCTAGGCACCCCCTCCAAAGGAACAGTTTAATCATGTTCAAGAGGTCTATGAGAGATATTTTCAGCAATATAATGAGAAGCATTGCAAATACATAAATAACCTTAGGCCACACAGTCATTTTGGCTTCTTGTGTCATGCTCCATAAAGATGAGTTGAAGACACACCATCTCTCCATATCAAGTTGGATCCTGGGGAGTCTTCCATAATATTGGAAAGACCTAGGCTCAGTGCAATGCCTAGGTCCTTTAGATTAGTTGGTTTCGATTTGAAAGGATGGGTCCCTAGAACAGCTATGATGGAGGAGTGCTTCCAAGGCATTAGCATATGATCACAATTAATCTCATAATCGATAAATTGTGAAATCAAAGTTGTGAGATGCATTCCGTCCATCATTTGTTTGCGTAGCACTTTTCACCCTAAGTGGGATGGGTATACCCAGACGTGGGTCCCTTGCTCACTGTGCCACTGGAATCAAGCTAGCCTGGCTGATGAAGAGTAATACACAGAAACTGGTCCCAGGATGCGTGATTCAGTTCCAGGGAGGACCTGGCTTGGGAGTTCGGTCTGGACTGTTCCTATGAGGCACAGTGTCAAGACTGATTTGCATATGGCTGGGTCTAAACTGGGGTGGCATGGTGAGCAAAAGAACGATGAATTTAACCCAGATTTCTTGACTGGGGGTGAATTTATGATTTAACCAGCATTCCGTCCATCATTTATTTGCGTAGCAAGAGAGAAGTTGCCTGCATGGAAAGGGTAAAAATATGTCATCTGCATAAAAAAATGCCTTTGTCTCCTCCCCTGGAGTAGCTATAACTTAAATCCCCTGATGTTGTCTGATTTTTATAGCTAATGGCTCAAGGTTGAAGGCAAGTAGCAATGAGGAGAGTTTGCATCCTCGCCTCATTCCTCTGCTGATTTTGAAGGGCTGCGAGGTAGCAAAGTCTTTGAAGTATAATCATCTACTGACGTTATCGCGATTCTGACGGCTACCAGTTCTTTGAGAATTCTATCAATTGCGGAGTCTTACACCGTGGGGTCCTGATCCCTTTGACCTTTCGACTTCTTTCCTGGGATTTTTCTCAGGGTGGATCACTGGATCTCCATCTCAAGTTGTTGACTGCTCTTGAGTAAATAGCTGCCCGACATGGAATTCCTTGAACAACTTCACCCCCCTGCCATAACTGAGCAATTGTGCTGTTTGTGCTTGCAGCTCTCCATTGGTTCCCTCCATAGGGTAGGCTTGCTGAGTTCAGTTGTCTTTAGGACTTTCATCCCAGTCCTGTGGTCAACACTTGCCAACCAATCGCTCCAATTTATTCCTTGTTCCCCCTTAATGATCTTCTTTCGAGCACTGTTTTTAAGGTCTCCTTCCAACACATGAAGTGGAGAAGAGATGCAGCTAGGGCTGACTACACAGAGCTCTACGTATGCACCGCCATGTCCCTCAGCTGCTAGCTCCACCGAAACTCATTTTATTTCAACGCATGAGACGCTAATGAGAGTTCAACAGCTCCCACCTTTTCCCGGGTATTGACACTTGAACGGCCAAGATGCTTGAGATGGATTCAGGTACAGACCTGCCTTCCTAGATATGCACTATTCGGCAGCGCATGAGGCAACCTTCGGTCTGTCTTGGGGTTCTACTGGTGTGCGGGCATGTCCAGTGACAGACTTAAGACAGACTTAACACCTTCGCTGCGGCGGCTATTCCGCCGCAGCGCTAAGGGGGCGGGGGGCCACGCGGCACTCACAAGCTGGTGATGGAACCGCTCTGTCACCAGCCTCGGGTGAGCTGTGCTGATGACGGAGCAGTTCCGTCATGGCCCCGCCCGCTCAATGGAACGCGCCGCGCAGGCGCAAAATCAGCGCAGCGCAGGCGTGTCGGGCGGGCCATGATGGAACCGCACCATCATCAGCACAGCGCCACCGCGGCTGATGACGGAGCGGTTCCGTCATCAGCGTCAAAGAGGGTAAGACAAAATCCTAACTTAAGTCTGTCTTAAGTTTGTCTTAAAACAAACTTAAGACAAAATCCTAACTTCTGTGAATACTAAGTCTGTCTTAAGTCTGTCTTAAGTTTGTCTTAAGACAAACTTAAGACAAAATCCTAACTTCTGTGAATACCAAAAGTAGTAAGTGCATTCTGTGAATACCAAAATAGTAGTAAGTTTAGGATTGAGTCTTAAGTTCATTCTGTGAATCGGGCCCATAGTCTGTATCGAGTCTGTTGGTCTTGGTATGGGGTTTTCTATTCCTTCAGGGACTGTGGGGTTATGCTGCATCTTCATTAGTTCTATGCAGGCTGAATATTCGTTACAGCTATCCGCAGTTAGGATTTTCTTACTGGCTGGGTGACACTACAGCATTTATGGCCTTGGAATATCTATTATTTCACTTATCCATTTAGAGGTGTTCCTCAACTATATTTTAGGTCAGTGGTTCTAGACCTGTGGTCTATGGACCACTGGGGGTCCACAACATCATCTTAGGGGCTCAAGAGCGATTGTGTATACAAATAATATTAGCAGAATAATACATTACATACACATAAAAAAGCAAAATGTAAAAATGTGCAGGAATTAGAAATTGGAGGCGGCTAAAAACTAAAAGGGGTCTATTTACAAGCCTCTTGTGCTGAAGGTGCGCCACTTTTTCCCAAATTAAAAGTGATACACCGGCAGCGCAAGGGACTTGTGAATAAGTGCATAAGTTGGTATCCTTAGCTTGGTTTGTGCACACATACAGCAAACAGAAGAATAGGCGATTGGTGGCCTCATTTAGGGGCCGATTCACAGAACTAACTTAAGACAAAATCCTAAACTTACTACTTTTGGTATTCACAGAAGGCATTTAGTAGTAGTAAAGTTAGGAATGTGTCTTAAGTTTGATTTAAGACAAATCTAAGACAAACTTAAGACAAACTTAAGACAGGCTTAAGACAGATTTAAGACAGACTTTAGACAAACTCAAGACAGACTTAAGACAGACTTAAGACAAAATCCTAATTTAAGTCTGTCTTAAGTCTGTCTTAAGTTTGTCTTAAGTCTGTCTTAAGTCTGTCTTAAGTCTGTCTTAGGTTTGTCTTAAATCAAATTTAAGACAAAATCCTAACTTTACTACTACTAAATGCCTTCTGACAAAAGTAGTAAGTTTAGGATTTTGTCTTAAGTTAGTTCTGTGAATCGGGCCACAAAGCACTAATATACACCAACAAAAAGAGAATATGCATTAGGAGACAAAAAGACAAAATAATATGTTAGAGTCTAGCATATTGCTTTGTATTTTAGAAACAAAAAACTGAGAGGCTCCTGCCATCCCATTGAAATTAAGGGGCCCGATTCACAGAGCTAACTTAAGACAACATCCTAAAAGTACTACTTTTGGTATTCACAGAAGTTAGGATTTTGTCTTAAGACAGACTTAAGACAGACTTAAGTTAGGATTTTGTGTTAAGTCTGTCTTAAGTCTGTCTTAAGACAAGCTTAAGACAAAATCCTAACTTCTGTGAATACCAAAAGTAGTACGTTTAGGATTTTGAATTAAGTTAGTTCTGTGAATCGGGCCCAAGATTTCTATTTTTGTATTTTCTTTGTTTGTTAATTATTGAAAATAAATCACAATTTGTATATTTGTCTGATGTATACTTGATTTTGTGTTTTTTTGTACTGATTGAGGTTCAGGTCGAAGAAATTGCTGGTGATCCCGGCTTCCAATAGTAAGCTAGAGGGGGTCCACAGAAATCATAAGATTAAGAACCGCTACTCTAGGTGACGTCTCACCAGTGCTTAATTTGAGCCTGTGGTTTAGGGTGCTCGCCACCAGCACTTAATTAGTTTCCGGTGCTTGACACCGGCACTTAATTATCAACCCCGCAAATATGACAGTCTGCCACATGGTGGCGCTGCTCATCTAATTTAGAGATAATCAGAACAACGGTTGTTGATGAATACAATATACATAAAAAATGACTAATACCTGCCTCCCCAGAAATTTGGGGACCTGGAATAATCAGAACTGTCGCATTTGCAGGCGGAAGGGTTGGTTAGCAGTTGTTTTAGCAGCGATGACAGGAGGGGCGATGGGTGGTGCAAGCTGCAGTGGCCTCCTGGTCAGGGACCTGGCACTTATTATTTTACAAACTAAGCACTGCCAATCACCAAAGTGTTATACAGGTTTACCACAACTTTCACTTTTCTGCTAGTAAACATTACTCTGTGCACCGTCGCCAAGGTTTAGGTAAATGGTTAAGATTTCCTCTAGATCCCATTCCTGTTTAATAATCTCTCCCCCTGCCTGTACTGCTCTTCAGGGGTTCTAGTATTTAATGATTAACTTTGCACAAAGCTGTCGCCTCTGAGTAATGGTTGTACTGTCTTACACTGTCTTCAGAGTTTCCATCTATTGCTGATCTGAGTAATTCTAAAGAGAACAAATTTAAGGGAACATTGGCGGGTAGCGTGCACTATTTATCCCTCTGAACTACCGATTGGGGATGGTGAGCTTGCTTCCTGCAGCCCAGGTTTGGGCATTGAGTGGCACCAGTGCTGTAAGTAAGCAGTGCATGAGGTTTGGGCCGCCTTTGGGCTGGTGGCACTCAGTGCGACAATCTTTTTGGGCGCCCCCCCAATTATCCCCTTCTTTATGGAATTCCTCATTGCTGCCCTTCAACAGAGCCCCTCATTTCTACATAGCCCCTCTCTCAAAGGCATTTTATTTATTTTATAGTGCTACCCATACCAGTGTAGGGTGTCAGACCACTTCACATGACACACATTATACAGAAACTGTGACTCCAGCATATAAATCAGTCTATAGGGAATGTTATGTAACACAATGAGGATTAAAAGGTGTAGGAATCACATGCCATTCATACTAATCTGTGGTATTTTGTGTTTGGTCTGGAGAAGACCAAACTGAGGATTTAACACGCTTCTCAGTGGTTGGGGTTGGCTTTACTAATAAGAACATTTTTCTACTCAGACAAACCCCTTTCAGCAACATTAGGATAATGAACATATTGGTAAAAACATAACGTTCTAACATATACCATGTACTGTGCATGCAGCTCTTTAATAACAGTTCATAGGTCACTCTGCTATATTAGGATCGTAGCTTATGAACTGCAAGTAACAAATGGATCTCTGTGACAAAAGCAGCAACCCACTGACCTATCCACATAAAATACAGGTCTGTGATCTACATGGTACATTTTCTTTGCAGCAGGCATATAAACCCTCTGCACTACTTTATGATGAATATAAGCTGCCACTAGACGAAACTCTGAACTCTCTTCAGCAAGAATATTAATCACAAGCATTATCTTCACATTTGTATTGTTGCCTGAAATCTGCTGGACAAATAAGGAACTATGCAGCAGGGGGTTTTAAACCGGTAAGTTACTTCTAAATACAGAGGGGCACATTATCAAGAACAGGCGATAAAATTATTGCTGCTTTATCGGCAGGAAACTGCAGCTAAAGCGGCAATAATGGGCTTGATAATATGTCCTTGTAAATTCCTATAGCAGTCCAGGTTCTGGTGTTAACCTAGGCTGCTATGGGAATTCACAATGTTATGTTATGTTACATAGTTTTATATAGCGCTCAGCTGCCCCAGCCAAGGGGCGTTCCGGCGCTGTCACTAGCAAGGAGGGTAACTGTCCCCACTGAAGCACAGTAGAGCAACAGCCAAACATTTGGAGCTTACTTTAAAAGAAAAAGGTGGGTCTTAATCGCCTTCCTAAATGTCAACAAATCCTCTAAACCACGGATATGTGACAGCAGAGCGTTCCATAGTTTGGCCGCAAGATAGCGAAACGAGCGGCCGCCTAAACGGGAGCGCTTCACCCGAGGGACAGCTACCAGGTGCTGACCCTCAGAGCGCAATGATCGCAGAGGAACATACGGGGTCAGTAGCGTACAGAGCATTGGAGGAGAAGCAAACTTCAAGATCTTGAAAGAGAGAACAAGAGTTTTAAATTGGATCCGCTTTGCCACAGGAAGCCAATGAAGTTTGCTAATAGTCTCGGCAATAGGATGGAAGCAAGGGAGACCTACCAGAATTCTTGCTGCCGCATTTTATATACGCTGCATTCTCCTGATCTCTGTCTGGTTGGCTCCCAACAAAAAGGAGCTGGCATAATCCAGGTGAGAGAGAATAGTCGATTGTACTATGAGCTGGCGGGTAGGAGAATCAAAGAATTTCAGAATGGCCCTGAGGCTACGTAAGAGCCCAAAACACGTAGCTGCTGTTTTTTTGGTGTGGGTGGAAAGACTGAGGGAAGAGTCTATCCAGACCCCGAGATTTTTTACTTCTGTTTTGGGGTCCGGGATTTTTCCTAGTGTATTTGGCCACCATTGTTCACCCCAGGAGTTGGCGTTTTTCCCCACTAACAGAACGTCTGTCTTACTCGCGTTTAGCTGCAAGTAATTGGCAGTCATCCAATTAGCCACGGCCGACAGGCCGTTCTTAAACCTGGAGGCACTCAGAGTGGAATCATCAGTCAGAGCAACCACTAGCTGCGTGTCGTCAGCGTATGAGATCATAGACAGTTCCCATTTTTTGGCGACTGCAGCCAGTGGCTGAACGTAGAGATTAAACAAAGTAGGGCTGAGCGCCGAGCCCTGAGGGACCCCCTGTTCGATGGGTCGTTCCTGAGAAAGGCACGGGGGAGAGGAAACCCGAAAGGATCTTTCAGTTAAAAAAGATCTAAACCTCTCCAATGCCTGTCCCATGACGCCCGCTTCTTCCAGACGATGTAACAGTACACCATGCGAGACCGTGTCAAAGGCGGCACTTAGATCCAACAGGATCAGTGCCGCCGTTTGACCAAAGTCCAAGATGGTCCACAGGTGTTCGGTCATGGCAAGAAGCGCCGTCTCAGTGCTATGGCCGGAGCGGAAGCCATGCTGAGAGACATCCAGTGTGTTATTTGTACACAGGAAGCTGGTAAGAGTGCTATTGACGTAGGATTCTGCTACCTTAGCCACCCAAGGGAGAAGGGAGATATGCCTAAAATTTTCTGGTTTGGAGGGGTCCAACGTAGATTTTTTAATGATAAGGGATACCCACGCTTGTTTCCACTTCGCTGGTATCACAGCCGACAAAAAAGAGGAATTGATAAGCTGACAAAGGGGTCTATCAAAAGCGCGGACACATCCCTCAATTGGGCGGGTTTTAGGGGGTCTGCAGGAGAGCCAGACTTAATTTTCCCACACAGTCTGTTAAGCTCTTCATGGGAGATTTCAGGAATCGCCATAAGTTTGCTAGTCGGCTCAGGACTGGAAGAAATAGGTTTACAGAGTACTGGTGTAGGTGGGAAAGATCTATAAATTGCATGCACTTTCTCCACGAAGAAGGAGGCCAGCTCTTCACAATGTGATTCAGAGGTAGTAACAGGTGCCGAGGATCTGCTGGCACTCAAATCTTTCAGAATTTTAAAAATGCATTTAGAAGGGTTCGGGCTGAGTTTAATCTCCTTGGCATAATAGGCTGCACGTGTCCGGCAAATAGCTCTATGGTAATTTTTAAGCGCAGCAGTGTAGTGCGCTTTTATTTCTGGATCATAGCCTTTCCTCCAATCCTGTTCAATTTTTTTACACAATGTCCTCAGCGTAGTTAGGGAATCATTGTACCATGGACTGGATTCTTGAGAGCGCCCTTTGATCCAAGCTGCCGGGATCAGAGAGTCCAAAGCCCAAGTTATCCAGGCACAAAACAAATCGTCCCCAGACTCTGCGTCGTTGAAATGCTCCACGGGGTCTGATCTAAACAGGGCAAAGAAGTTGTCAAGGCGTAATTTCCGCCATGGGCGCTTACGAACTGGTTGATTGGTAATTATCCTCAAAGGTTCCTTTAGAGGTAAGGACATACCGACCAACATGTGGTCAGACCAAGAAACCGGGATGGGGGCATATTATCAAGCCCATTATTGCCGCTTTAGCGGCAGTTTCCTGCAAATAAAGCAGCGATAATGTTATCGCCTGTTCTTGATAATATGCCCCTGAGTCCCTAGATGTCAGCACCAGGTGTGGCTGCACTCGTTGCACTGTCGTAAAGCTGACCTTGTCTGACGAGATGTGGGCGGCAGCACTCTAAGGAACACTTTGGGCACCTACAACTATTTATTTATTTTTACAAATTAAGCATTTTATATACACTACACCAGAACACAGTCATACTGGTGGGCATGCCACCAAATGCACAGGAAGAGCTGGGCGACAGGCTTTGTCTTCAGAGCAAGAAAAAATCGAAAAACTCTTTCAGTAAATCACACAACAAATGCCCTGTTAAAATATAACATTCCTTTATTTTAAAAACAAGTTCATGCGTTTTTACATTTATAATTTATTATAGTACGTTACATTATAGTGTTGCATTGAGTGGCTTTATAAACATATTTTTAAGAAACATTTCAGAAAGAATATCTGGAAATCTTTGCTATGCAAGAGCAAAGAAACAGCAACATTTTTGACGCACATTATGAAAATTATGTACTTGGCCAAAAATATTATCATTATGAGCAATATTATGCTTTTTAAAATTTTTGATAAGTGTAAAACTCTCAACAGTGGCATATCAGGCATTTAGAGGCCTAATGCAAGCAAGATTAAATTCCACCATTCCTTGGCTTGGTAGCTAAAACAAAATCCTTAATTGGGGTGCTGTGTGGCCCTTACACCTGTGGGCCCCGTAACTAGTTTGTCTTGTCACATGCGAAGACATTAGGTTTGAATAGAGCGCATTGATATGCAGGTTAGGGGCTAGTGCTAGGATGCCCCTAACCTATGACTTTGTAACATTTTGCAGTGTGATTTGCTAATTCATTGATACATTTGCTCACACCATGCTGACTATGCCATTGTCTTTTACTTTATAATGTAAACTATGTTATATACTGATGTATTTTTGGAGGTGAGCCAGTCTGCAGACTCTAACTTGAGAGGCAGAGCCCTTGTCATTTTGTCTGTTGCTTTGGACTCAGAATATTTTTTGCCTTGACTCCATGTCATTTTACTGCTGCATTTGATTGCAAATTCCCTTCTGTATTGCATCTGAATTATCTTAATAAACCTTCATGGTTTTCTTTTCATTCCTACTCTCGGGAATTATCTCCTTAGAATGCACTTTTTAAAAATTGTATCTGGATGCTATCTAGGGACACTGTGCCTCAGAAATGCTTGAGGTGTAACACTGTTCCCAATGCTGCGTCTATAGTAGTAAACTCCAGGCTTGCAATAAGTCAGGAAAATACCTTTGTCTCGCTTAATATAAGCAGCAGAAGGAATGGGCACCATGAGAACCCTCTGGCTCTATTACTGAGCAGAATTGGATGGATTCTTCCATGACTGCACAACAACCATTAATGAAAGTGATGCATTCTTGGGTTTGCACTGAATAATTACCTGAATCTCCATAAACAGTTTTTTTATATATAGAATTATAGATGAGTAAGTGCTTTATGGGGATGTTTTTCACTGAGGGGCTCTGAGTGACGCCAAATAGACAACGAGAGTGAAACTCAGCTTGCCTAAGATTTCACTCAGAACCTCTATTATTTGTTGCCAAAAATGATCTCCCCCTAAGGTCACCTAGTTTCCTGTAGCCTTATTATCATCAGTTAATTTAGAGTCCAACCACTTAGCACAGGTCTCTACCAGACACTTTACTTAGGGCCTCATTAGGATGGCGGGCGGGCTTTGCCCGCCCGCCACCCTAGCGGTAAACGGGACCGTCCGCCTTAAGGGCGGGGGTCCCGGGGGTGGCATTAGGATGTGCCCGCCACAGTGAAGGGCACATCCTGTAATTTTAGCATTGTGGCGGGCGGTGCTCTCTGCACCGCCCGCCACAATGCTAAAAATGCATTGCAGCATTTGCATAATGAAAGCGGCAGGCACTGCGCGGTGCCTGCCGCTTTCATTATGCAAATGCAGGGGGGTACCATAGGTACCCCCATGTGCAACCCCCTACTGTGCTTCACTCTGGGGGCCCGCAGCGGGCCCGCAGAGTAAGTCCGCCTGGCATTGTAAAATGGGCATAATAATATGGCTGGCGGTGTCTGATAGACACCGCCACCATATTATTCCTTTTCCGCCCCGGCCGCAAGGCGACCGGGGCGGAAAAGTGGCGGGCAGTGTTTTGCTCCGCCGTGGTCTCCCCCGCCATTCTAATATGGCGGGGGGGGGAATACAGGGAAGGATGGCGGGCGGATTGCCCCCGCCAGGCTGGCGGTGGCTACCGCCAGCCTGGCGGGGGCAATCCGCCCGCCATCCTAATGGACCCCTTAGTGTGCTATGTAAGTCTTCTTTTATTAGTAATCCCTCTAATTTCAGCTACAGGCTTTATATGGATAATGTCATCCATACCTTCATCCTGGACCGCTCACTTAACCACTTGAATATGATGGTCTTTTTCATTACGACAGTCAATAAAATAATCTATCAATTTCTCGACTCGGCAGTCTGTACTAACTCTGTTATTTAAGCTATACTAAAGTTGCTTATATTAATTATTAACTACTCTCCAACTATGTTTACAACAGGATAGCTTGCATAGCTAATTATGCCGCAGACTCAATTTTGACATAATATATTGTCATCAATAATGTATAAATCAAATAAATTACCATTATTGTCACTTGTAAGTATCCAACATTTGTTAAAGTACATTTCTTAATAAGGTCACCTTCAGGTAATCCCTCACCAGCTCCCACTGGTGGTATACATGATTCCCATTGTAGAAACAAATTAGATCCTCTATCAGCCTGTTCAGAAGCAAACTCAACCAACAACAAATAATCATCTCCTAGGAAGGTTCATGAATCAACTATACCAATATTTAAAGGATTTAAAATGAAGAGGCCTCTGCTAGCCCCACCCTTAGATGAAGGTCTAGCTTACATTTACCTGAATTCATAACCATTGTACTGGAAATGGAAGGTTAAATAAGTCCTGGAATTTAAATGAAATCTACAGAATCAAAATATCACCTAACTGTGTGATCCACCCTTACCTTCCCCAGACCCGCTATATAATATCTTTTGTAAAGCACTCCGTTGTTCTTGGGCCTTGTGCGCACTATAGAATAACTAGCAAAAAATAGGGAAGACATTGTTTCCACAGGCTCTTTCACATGGAACCCTGGGGGAACACACCAAAAGAGAAACATCCTTCCATATAAGAACAAATATATGCTGCCAGCCAGTCAGAGTGGAGGAGGTCACATTCATTGAATGGCGACCTTGCGGTGACCAAACAGACATATACCTATCAACAACAACTTTCTGTCGTTTGTTAGAGCTATGTTACTGCACGCTCAGTAGCGAACAGAGGAGCCGATTCACAGAACTAACTTAAGACAAAATCCTAAACTTACTACTTTTGGTATTCACAGAAGTTACTTTTGGTATTCACAGATTTTGTCTTAAGTTTTTCTTCAGACAAACTTAAGACAAAATCCTAACTTAAGTCTGTCTTAAGTCTGTCTTAAGTCTGCCTTAGGTTTGTCTTAAGACAAACTTAAGACAAAATCCTAACTTCTGTAATAACCAAAAGTAGTACGTTTAGGATTTCGTCTTAAGTTAGTTCTGTGAATCGGGCCCTGTGTCCTCCCAAGGGAGACTTCATGAATTTACCCAAAGGAGCAGCAGGTCTCATTTTATGGTGCATCAGAAAGAGTGTAGCTACAATCCTTGTGTTCAAATCCCAGAGGTTCCACTCAAACGGAATTAATGTGCACTTTACAAATACACGTTATATTACATTATGTCACTTATATGAAAGGATACCCCAGCTAGGCCGCATCTCTAAGTAAAGTAAAGTAAATGAGACAAGGAGGATAAAGCAGGGGTTTGTTTTGGATGCTCCATCAGCCAACCAGAGCCTGGCGCTCATCTCTTGTAGTCTCTGACAGCCAGGGACCACTGTTGGAAAACATTCATGCAAAGGAGCTTACCGGGAAAACAAGCAAAAATACACTTTGGGTCAGGTGCCGTAAACAGCTCTGAACTTTCCACTGTCCTCTGTTTCATGACGTCCAAGCCAACCTTGAGCTTCTTCTAATATCCCCTAATATCGCATCCTCGTTGCCAGTGACATAAAGGGGCTATAATCTGAACAGTAAGGATGAAAAGTAGTATGACCATACTAGTAAAAAACTATTTTAACTTTTTTTTTGCTGTCATCCTTATGCAGATCTAGTCTTTCATTCCACACACCCTGCAGTGTTTGAGCACATGGCCACAGGTTTGAACCTCAGTAGGGCCATTGGTCTATCATCCTTTTGAGGCTGATAAATTGAACACTGTTGAGTTGGGAAATAACAACATCTGCAACTCTGTCCAAGCTCAGCACAAAGATGCCCAAGAGCTGAATGTGTACTTTACATAAGCACCATTCTTTAGCTCCCTGAAGCATGAGAGAACTTGCCTCCCCTCATTTCAAGGCCAGTGGTAGAAGAATTGTATAATGGTGAGTACCGGCCAAAGTGAGATTGTAAGTAGTATTACAGCCGAACAGTCAAACCATGTGTGAGATTAGCGTTGAAATAGCACCACATACAGACTAGCAAGGAATCACCACTTACTCCTTCAGGCTTATCATAGACTGGCCCCGTTCCTCAAGTTCACACATCCAGTCCTTTACATGTTTTTCTATATTTTTCGCATCTAGCCATTTTCTTTAGTTGTGCAACTCCACTGGCATTGCTTCCATTGTATCAGCTGGCTCATTCCGATGCCATTTGGATATGTGGTAGTAGAGTGTTCCTCAGGCTAGATTAGCTGTGCTGTGTTGCTACAGCCAATAAAAAAAGTTTTTAGGCGCTGTAGCTCGAGCTCTTTGTCCTTTTCCTCTTATGTTGGATTTTCTTCTATCCTATGGAACCCTTTCCTCTTCTCTGCTTCTCGTTTCCCTCCACCTTCCCTAACCCAAGGCTCCACTGTCCTCATACAACCAGTACTGTCCCTTCTTTAGTTCCTGGGCACTAAAAGAATTTGCCTTAGTGCCTCTGATGGCCTCTTTACCATTAGGAAGAGTGGGAGCGGATGCTGCTCAAGATAGATTAACTGTACTCTTTTGCTAAAGTTCATAGAACTCTTTAGGCGCTGAACCTAGATCCGTCTTGTTGAATTGTACTGTTTTTCTTCCCTTAGGAAGGCCCATTCCCCTTCTCTACTGCCGCCATTTTCTCATCCCAGGTCCCACAGTGTCCTCCACCCAACGCTGCTCTACCCTCCCCTGGTCACCTCTTCTTCTCTGCAGGCAGAGGGGCCTTCCTTACTTCTTGGCTGCACACTGAGAGAACTTGTGTTTGTGCATTTGCTGACCTCGAGGCCACCTGGAAAAGCAGAAGGCTGACCCCCATGCATGCGTCCGAGATGAAATAAATGAAGCAGAACAAGTCTCCAGACCAGAGAAAGGCAGAAGATCACGACTTAGCGAGACCTTTACAACTCCATGCTGCGCTTAGCGCGAGCTCTTTAGGCCCAAAGAGGCCACCGTCCCTGGTTTCAACCTACGCTCATAGGAAAATAGAATGTTTGGCAGAGCCGCTCGTGCTTTTACTCGTATGATTGCACAATATCCGCCAGGTGCACCAGGAAGGATGCTGTGTTACTTGGAAGCTGACGGCACTGGCTCACGGGAGTGCCTCCAGCCGCGAATTTTAATTCCCCTCCTCAGAGCCGAGAGCTTTGCCACTGGAGGGAGATGCATGCACATTTCATGACAATGTCCCAGCAGTAAATCTCCTCCGAGCCTTTAAGCTGCAACAAAACAGACATAATTATGAATCCATTCTTCTCATGAATTTATCTTCACTTATCGGCAGTGAATTACAGCAGTCGACTCGGGGAGCTTAAAAGGCCGTTCTGTTTGAACACCAGCCTAGAACGGTGACAGGAGTAATTACTTTTTTTCTTACTTTTACCTAATTGAATTTCAGGCTTAAGGAGAAGGACTGATGAAATATCCAGAGGAGTGTGTGGCTTTCGTACCTGACTTCCCTTCGGCTCAAGGAGCCTTTGTCTGAATTTACCATGGAGGGAATGGCAAGCTTGGAAGATTATTTTGGCTGCTGGAAGAACCACTTCAATTACAGCACTCGAGACAGCAATGACTTTGAGAAAACAAGGGCTCCCAGCAATTGTCACCAACAGATGTAGTCCAAAGAATTGACACCAACTTTCTTCTACTCCTAAGTGTGAAGTCGAGATGTCAGCAAAGGGCTCTGGAGCGCTGTCTTTCACAATTGACAAAAAAACAAAACAGAACCAACCCCTTTGATGCAGCAGCCATTTGGTAGCCACTCTGCCTCTGTGGTCTTTATGGGCTAGTTCAAAAACTTGATTTTGAGGAGAGAGTTGCACAATCAGGCAAGTACCACTTAGTATGATGTCAGGCCATTTTGAGCATAACAAAAAGCCTTACAGTCCTGAAGGGAACTGTGTCAACATGGCTTGTACATGTACTCTAGAATCTTCTACTTGAGTATCGAGAAGGCCGGTTACAGCTTACAGGGTGGCGTCTTCGAGTGATGCCTGAATGATGTCACTTTTGACCAATGTTCAGGGATGCGACTGTCTGATGATGCACAGGAAATATGATGCTACTGAGGAGTGACGTCAGAGGTGGCAAGAGGAAACCTCAAGACTTAGCTATGTTTTTGTCCTTTCCAGGATGGTGGAGTATTGTACATTCATAGTCCTGCAGTTGAAGTCCCAATCTTTCTATCCTGGGTGGCATCTTGGCTTTTGGATTGCCAAAGATGGTGAACAAAACTTGATGGTCTGTGATGACCATAATTGGTTTTACTTAAAGGAGCATATGAAAATGTCCTGTGACCCAAAGTACTGCTGGAGTGTCCTTTTCAGCAAGTGAGTATGCCCTCGCAGGGCTTGTGAGACTGTGGCTCATGTATATGATCACTTAATGCAGGGTTCAGATTAGGTGTCCCTTTGTGCTATAATTGCTCATAAATCAACAGGAGTTGCATCTGTTACAGCTACAGTTTGTAGGTATTGTTCAACGTATGCAAGGTTTACTTCTGTTGCAATTCTGCAGTGAATTGTTTTGAATACCATCTGGCATTTTCTAGGTGATGTGAAATTATGTCTTTTGTTAGTGAGGTTTCGTAATGATGCACTAACTGTGGCAAAGTCAGGAATGTATTGAGTAAAGCAGCTATCTAGTCCCAAGAAGGAGCAGAGACCTGGGGCGTCTCCAGGGGAAAAGATGTGGATGTAGAATTTTAAAGACATCTTTTACAAAATGACCCTGCTCTTTGAAGAGTGTGCGGTTGAATCTCTTGGAGCTGGCAGAACTTTATCAGTGCCTGTGGTTTTCCTTTTTAGACTTGCCAAAGACGAAGATATTGTTGCTTAAGTTCCTGGTAAGCGGGTATTTCTTGAATGATTCGACAATTTGTTGAGAAAACTTTCATGGCTCAAAAGACTCTAAAGCTAAGGTGCTTATATCTGAAAAAGGTGCAATGGTATGAGAGTGGGGATGCAGCAGGATTCTACATCAAATTCAAATTGTCAGTCACTTAGTGAGATCCAAATCGAAGCAGAATTGATCCCTTTTTAGCAGACGAATCACATCCTGACCTCAGGCTGCCGTACATCTTTCACTGTATAGCTAAATGTGGTTGGCGCCCTTCTACCCAAATGCAAATCCTCCTACTTCACATTTGGGAAATGGAGTCTGGCCATCCATGGGTTGCTGAAGGGTATGTCACAGATGTGTTGGACAACTACCTTGATTGTTTCATCTATACGTGGGTGATATTGTTTGTTTTTGAGATTGCCAATGCCCAAGAAAAGCTCTGGAAACATGCTCTCAATGTTGGTGTTTTCTTCAGCAGCCAGTCTGATTATGATCAGTCATAGGGTCTACAGTAGGCCCACTTTGATTGAAATTTAGAAGACATCCAGGGCCAGCGACTCCCTCAACCACACTGGCGTCCATGTTAACAGAATATGATGCAGAGGTGAGTACAAAAATGAAAAACTTTGAGGCACTTGAGAGGATTTCTTGATTCATACTCATAGATGTGTAGGTGGGCAGAGAGAAGAGGGGGCTTAAGACGCCTTTATGTAGTCAGTGTCAGCAATGACTTTGATGGTAGACGAATGTCCATCAAGAAAGTGGTCTATACTCCATTGACACCAATAACAAGTACAAGTTCCATCAGTTCATCATTCTCCTCAATGAGGTCACTTCTGGTGGAGAATACCTAGGCCTTCCTCTCTAGCTGTCTGTCCTTCGACACTGCACTGGAAGATGCTGATAAACCAGAACAAGTGGCAACTTCTCTTATGTAGGGAGGGTGGGCATCATGTGTGAATTCATTCAGAAATGATTTAGGGCAAACAGTGTCTGTTTCTTGATAATGTCTCACTTTTACTGCTTCTGCAGCTTCTCAAAATAGCCCCCCTCTTGCCACAACCATAGTGCGTCCTCTGCAACCCCGGTCAAACACCAGCCAATGACTGCATGTTACTACGCCTGCCCCATCTTTCCTTGTTGAGAGTGGATTGTATGCATGCTCGCCATACCTGGATTGAACCCATCACATATGTCTGCAGATAGACTTGCCATAGCCTAAAATCTGGGGGGCCAATTGATGACCAGTGCAGACCCAGGCGGCCTCCTATTTTCGGCGTTCCTCTGTTTTCAGGCAAATGGATCTTTGCCACCGTGACTGAATGGAGCTGCAATAAAATTGCAATTCAAATATCATCATCAACTTTTAATAACTTGATGTTAGTCAATGATGACAAGTTTGGAATCGTTTCAAAGATTTATTTCACATGAAGAGATTAGTATTTCTTTTCTCGTTTTTATTCAAGTTAGTCAAATTACAGAAATATCAAGAAAAGTTTCAGTTAGAGTCAGAATAATATAGGCAATATATTCCATGAAGTAATTAGTCCCTATCTTAATCTAGCACCCTAACACTAATGAGAACCCATAAAGAGTTCTTTCGGAGAAGAGCAAGATTATGGAGTTTCTTGTTAATCGAACAATTACCTCCACATGAAGAGTAGTTCCAGAAACTCAGCCGAGTTCCTCAACAAGTTGCAGTAGCAAATTCTTAATCAATCAAAATAAATTTAACCATAGCAATAACTATGATAAACATGAGGAGAAAGTCTCCCCGCAAAAAGATCAAAGTAAAATGAGTTAACAGTAGCACACAGCAATCTGGGTAAGAATAAGTGAAAATAATGCATAAAGCATCTGGGGTAAGATGACATGGAAAAGATTGGGGTTGAATGCAATGCCTTTCCAACGAGGAACATGTAGATATGAAAACATAAAACATTTGCAACATTCAGCACGGTTAAATCAGCTTCGTCCAATAGCAAAAGGTCTTCTGATGGTCTGTCGTCTCTCATGAGAACCTTTGCAGACCTTATTCTGTTAGCTGTTGTCATTATCCCATTGTGTGGACAAAGGACTATACTAAAGTAATGAAACATTTCTATCAGCAATTATTGAGGAGGCCACGCACAACATTATCTTCAGTAAGCTCAGCATTGCTAATACTCCAATCATTATAAAATATAGTAAAATACATTGTTGAAAGAATGAAGAAAATCATATGGTTTGAGCATACAGAGAAATACATTTCTCTTTAGAGCAGCACATTTTAAAGTGATGAATGATTTTGCAGTCAGAGGATTAAGTCAGCAGTTCTAAAAGGCATTTTTTTTAAATGTCAAGCAGAAGTCGAAAGACATGTTTCAGGCCTAGTCATAAAAGCACATTAGGGATGAAAGCATCTTCTACTGCTAATAGCTTCACAATTTGTTTATCACATTCTCTTAAGAAGCATTTTCTATGTTTTTTTCTATGATAAAGAAAAATTTAAACACATTTTCCAATGTCAGGCACATTTTCTTCAACGTTAAGCAAGGTAAATTTTTAAGTAAATTTTAGATTTTGACGGACTCAACATGTGTTTACCTTGGGCTGCCCTTATCCAGAATCTCTCTTTATGTTTGAGTGCAGTGAGGAATAATGAGTCTTTAAAAATACAGTGGCATATTATCAAGGGGGTTTATCTCCGCTTTTTTGGCTTTAAAAGCCAAGAAAGCGGAGATAAAATTATCTCCCTATTACCCAGCTGTCGCTAACACCAGTTAGCGACAGCTAATAGGAGATAGCGACCATCTTGGGCCCCACTTTGCATGTCAGTGATATTTATCACTAATGACATGCAAAGTGGGTGTGCCAAGATGTTAGCGACTGGAAAAAGTGGCTAACATCGCTATCTCCTATTACCAACTTTTGGAGATATTCGCGCTAAGCGCGAACATCTCCAAAAGCTAACACCTGCCCTGAGCAGTTCTTAGCCATGTTATCCAATGGGAGGTGGATAACATGGCTAAGAGCATTAGCTCGCTAATGCATGAATATCGCTGACTTTTCAGCGATATTCATGCATTGCGGCCGATTTTTATCGCATTTGCGATAAACCTTGGTAATACCAAGGTTTATCTGCGATAAAAATCGCCGCAGCTCAGCTGTAAATTTTTGTCTCTAACCAAGCAATAGCGATAATTATCGCTATTACTTGGTAATATGCCCCACAGAGCATCATTGAAAGGTTCTTTAACAGGCATTGATGTTGCCTGTCATAGGTCCATGTTTGTGAGCAGTGCATTAAGAACATCTTTAACAGGCCTGGGCTGGTCCAGTCTTGTCTTTATATATACAGACCCCGGTGAAAGTGGGTGAACCCAGATAGCATCTTCAGTGTTTACACCCCTTCCCTAACTAGCTTTATTTCTCACATGCCGCTGCAGGCACCCTTCTAATAACGACATCCTACCTCTTTTCAAAATAAACGTGTCCTACTGTGTGGATCGCCGCCTTGGGGCAGGGACATCCATGGTCTGATCTACGGACTTCAATTACAATGAAAGGTACTGAGCTCACATGCAGCCTGACAGAAGGAGGAGAAATAGACTGCCTGCTAATTCCAGGTTGGACCCTTAAGAGTTTAGTAGATAATATTTCAGAGAGATGCCATTATATAGCGTTTAACAAAGCCCACAGTGACCATTTGGCCTCCATGCTGGCTGCCTGAACTGTGTGGAACTGGGAGGGTTGAAGAAGGGTGACAGATGGGAGTAATAACCTGCTCTGCAGTGGCAGTCTCAGACTGTGAGGAGCAGCAGTCACCGCTGGGGGGGGAAGCAGACTGCGCTGCCCTCAAATGCAGAACCTGCAGATAGGGTCACTGCAAGACTCCAGGTGACTGGAATACTATATTCCTGTCCACCTTTCCAACTACAAACAATTAGGACCTAGTCTAATTACTTCAATTGAGTGTAAAAAAGGACCAAAACTTCCAGAATGCACCTGGCTAAAAAGTGAACACTTCAATTTGGCCAGGTCCACTGGAATTATGCGAATCTGTGTGTTTTCCACATAATTATGAATTTGCTTTATTTTACACATTATCCATCATGTGCATAATTTACATATTTTACGAAGAAAATGGTTTCTAGCTCAGACGGATCAAAAGTTACTTAAAATGCTTCCACACTGTTGCTAAACAGTGCCAGGCCTTATGTTGCACAGAGGCATGTAACCTTTCACATGCAAATTGATGATTTTAGATTTTAAACTGATAGTAGGTTAAACCTTTGCCCATACAGTGTTAATGTGTAAAATGACATAATGGTAAAGTGATCTTCCTTCAAAATGTGCTTTACTATGCCATTTAATTTGTCTTTCCTTGCGGCAACGCTGAAGCAGTTCTAAATTCAAACTCATATTGCCAAGTATGCCAATGGTTGCTGCTACCAATTGCCAGGTTAACCCTTCTCTCCCACAATTTGATTTGTACGCTGTCATAGAACATATGACCACAACTAGACTGGAGTCTGCAGGTCCCTCAGATATGGGGAGCAAGGGAGTCATTATTTTTTCAGGGCCTTGTACTTGTGCTACAACATTTATTTGAAGATTTTCAAGCTAGTCTACTATATTTATTATCGGCAAGGCTTCACATGCTTAATATCAGTAGATGATGTTAGATGCTGTGAGTTTGCTGACATGCCTGTCTTGTAGGTCCCTCCTACCTTAAATCTAGTTTCAACATAGGTACATATTTGGGTGTGGATGCTAGAAAATGTAACCATATTACATCTATTTTGCCACCCTTAAGTTGGCATCCGCGGTTCGGGACCACCAATGTATCTGGTGAGTACATGGGAAATTCCAGGTTGATGCTTGTAAAGCTCTGGTGAGACTAGACATACCCCAGTTTACAAAAACCAGCTGTTCAAGTCAGAACTTCTCTGCATCACCCTCAAAGTGATAGAGCTAGTTGCCTATGGACCTCAGGTTGGGCACCAACTTAGGGCTGTATTTCATAAACTTCCCCGAGTTGGGCTATTTTTTAAGCGTCTGTGGTAATGTGCTTCATGGTTCGACCAGGCACTATATTTTATATTTGAAAATTGTATTTTAATGTGCACCATTTTTTATTTATAAGTAGTTATTTTTTCAATGTGCTAATTAAATAATTAAGATGGTCAATGCACAAGATCAGGACTGTCTGAATCTTCAAAAGACCCTGCGAGTCTTCGAAAGAGTTATTCCTATGCTTATAAATTGACCTGCATGAGACAAGGATTCCAAATTAAAACCATGTAGGTGTATTCCAAAATATGAATGATCATTACAGAAAGCAAAAAGTAATTAGTTAGTAAATTAAGAATTAGCCCATTCAAAATAGTCAAAGTATTATTCTGCAAGAGGACTAACATAAGGCTTGCCTCTGCATAAAGCCAAAGAAAGAACTAAATATAAAACAACTAGATAGACTGACATAGAGTCAGCACCGTAGAAGTAGGCCAAAAACAGACTATAAATCAAGTAAAAAGACTTATGAGGAGTCTGCCTTGGAACCCCAGAAAGAAATTGAATGTTTTCCAAAATAAACGGTTCAGCGTACAGAAGCCACATGCATTTCATGGCATGATATGGCAATACAGGTTTGGACTAGCAATGTTGCAAATACAATATTCTGTATATATGTCATTGCTTAGGCTATGTATAACTAATTAAGGAAAGAAATTGACATTTTATGTAGCACAACAGTACAATAGGTTGTTCAGCAAATGAATAACACACAAAAAACTTCGAAGTTTACAAAAAAGTGGTGGATTGAATGTTTGAATTAATCTCAGTCACTGGTAACTACCCAGACAGCATTCAAGTCTACTGCTATTTTGCACACCATGCCACCGCAGTTTGGACACAGCCAATGCAAATTAGTGTTGATCCTTATTCAGTAGGAACAGTTCAGTGCAAACTGCCCGGCCAGGACCTCCCTGCGGGCCTGCCTTAAGAGTGAAGGTCTTTAGCACCCCTTTGGTGGCTATCCAATCACAAGGGACCCTCACTCTATGTGAGTCATAAGAGCCACACCTTAGTAGAGGGCTTGCTATAGCTGGAAGTCCACTGTATCACTATCTGTTTAGATTGTCGAGAGAAGTAAGAAACGCCAAAGGTGTTTGGGGTGTTATGACCAAATAGGGCATGTGGTTATCATTAAAATCCAACAGGCTCATCTGCTTTTAAAAAACGTAAACTAGGAAGTGCCTCTAGCCTTGCGCACTACATTGAAGCCTTTTTTAGAACTGGTCCAGAAATAGCTCTAGCTGTTGTGCCAGTTACCTTCCCATAGCCTTCTCCATCCCCTGGCCTATACACCAATGTATACAACATGAGACAATTAATTAACCAATCTCAATCACTGGCACTCTTTACTATAAGAGAACTCATTTTGCTCTTGCACATGTGCATACACGTCTAAAAAGTAGACCTCTTTCTACTTTCATTTCATGTGTTTTAATTTATTCTTGCAGTGGTTAATTTGTCACTTTTTTGCAAACATGCATGCCACCTTTGGAAATAGGTATTTTACATTTTATTATACGGTTATACAATGTAGTGTCCACTGTATATGTTTGAAAAGAAACACAATAAAATCATTGCAAACATTGCAGGCTTGTGAAGGCCAGATCAATTGGCTTCAGCATTGCTTGTTTTTAATTTGAGGGTCTGCTGATTTGACTGAGCCCCTGACCCCTCCCTAATTGACTAGCATAATTTTGCTCCACTCTTTTATCTTGATAAGGCCACATATATGTGAATACTTTTGGCCTCGTGTATTTACATAATACAATTATAATCACAATTTTCTTTTAGGAACAGCTAGACCGTCGACAAAATTCATCTATAGGCTAAGATCGTACTGAGGTTGCGCTAAAACACATTTGATGCAGTGCATTCTCCATAGGTTAGGAAAGAATTTATCACAAGAGTGTTGGTGTTGTGCCAATAATGGTGGTCAATTGCTTTTCTAATAAATAAAAGTGTTGTAAAGTGTGAAAGTGCGATATAGATGAATAATCTTATATGTATTAATATATTAACAGGATTTGATGTAATTTGCACAATTATATGTTTTTGCAAGTAACTAGCTAAGTTAGTGTGATGTGGGCCTTAAGCTTACAGTTGGGACATTTAATATTGAGCATAAAAGTTGTTGGCGATATATTTTTCCCTTTTGCAGGTGCAGACCAAAGTATATTTAGTTATTGAATGAACATTGTATTGTAAGATAGTCAGGCTAGGAAGATCTGGCAAGGTTAATTACATTTAATTAGAAAAACAAGAGAGTGCTACCAGTTGGCGTTATCTGTTGAAGGGAGGAATTCAAGGACGCCTCAAAAGCCAAGGCTGAAAATGGGAGTATTATACCAGGCGCTGGAACTCTTCATGGGAAATGGAAATAATGAGGTTTAATAATGTGAGGTCATGTGTTTTTAACTTTCTGTGTGTTTCTTATTAGTGAACTTACCTTGTAGTCAGAGGGATGTCTTTCAGACTTCGAGAGGTACAGATCTCTCCTGACTTCTGATTGTGTGGCTTTATGTTATACAAAATCTTTTTACTTATAGAACTTCTACAGAAGTTCTGATGCTGCCACCTTTTCTTTGCTTCTGGATTGATAGGGTTTCCTTAATTCCTATTTCAGTGTAGAGATAGCTAGATACTGCAATTCTTTCCCATGTATGAGGTGAAAGATCATAACCATTAGACCACTCATCAGACTTTGTTCTTAGTCTTTTGCATTGCAATTACAGAAATCTTGATTTGTTCTTTGCTGTTCAGGACTAATATTGTATGTTGATTTTGTGTTCCTATAATAATTCTGTATATTTACAGTATGTTCCTGCTTCTGGTTTATAATACCTTGGCTTTGAGTTTATAATAAATCCTTTTTAAACCTTAAGATATGGACTCTGACACTTAAAGTGTGCTCACATTTGGTCACACAGTTTATGGATCTAAGCTTGTCAGTAACCCCTTCTCTTTTCAGGCTACAAGAATGGTACATTGATTTAAAAAAAACTGAAAGGTTGACCCAGAGCTCCTATCGTGAAGCATTGCGATTTCGATCAAGATAACCTCCTGTTTTTAGTGACCATGTGTCTGTTTTCAGTCACTGGCTCATGGTAGGGGTCTTTCATGCAGCACGTATATGCCCTGCGTGTCTCATGGAATTAGAAGCTGCTACTCACGTTTTGTTACTAACTGTAACTGTTACCCGCAAGGGTCCCTTATCACCCACATATTCTGTATTTATAATATTGAGAAATGTAGAACATTGATGAACTCTCATTCTTCCTACTCTGCTGTTCTGATAAGGTGCCCCTTAAAGCGATGTAATTGATCAGGAAGGCACTTGCTACATTAAATTCTCACTGAGGGCGAGAAAGTGATGAGAGGGCAAGTGATTACTTTTGTTGCAGTATTTGAATCTTTATTTGATAATTGATAGTAAATCTGCAGTATTCTTGATTTGTTATTTAAACCAAGTAAAATGCTTACACAACTTAAAAACAGAGCCTGTTGCCTAGACTTTGACTGTCTCCCTTGCAGTACATGCAGGGACATCAGGGCTCGTGGTTGGGCCACCCGGTGCGTCCTAAATGTGACTGCCTATCCTTGCTTGGAGTGAGCCCCACTGCGCTGATGAAGGGGAATTTAATTCTATTTTTAGGGGTGCGTCATAATAACGTGTACAGTGCACCCGAATATAATCAGATGTTGTATTAACATGAAGTGTTAACATTTTGAAATGTACTAACATGAATTTGTGGTTATTTTAGGCCGTTGACAAGTAGCATGGAGGATCACCGTAGAAAGTGAATGTAACTAGCAGGAAACATTAATATGTAAATGTAAAATGTAAATTGATACTTGTATAGCGCACTACTCACCCGCAAGGGTCTCAAGGCGCTTGTACGAATACCGCTGTGGAACCCATCCTGGCTTTCCCTGTGAGGCGTCCACTCCTGGGCACCCCCAAGGTGGAGGCCAGGCATCCTTAGCGTTGTGGGGGCCACCGTGGAGATTAAGCAAGCTATTGCCCAGAGTTGCAGAGTGGGACTCCATGATCGGAATGGGCACCGGGACAAGAATTATCTGGTCCGTGGAATTTTGAGCCCAAGACCCACCCAGGCGGGGAATTGAACCCTGGTCCCAGGCTAGATCTCTGCATCAGGGTCTGCCGCTCTAACCATTGAGCCACACTTCTCCACTAATATGAAGCACTCGTGTTGTGCAACTGACACGTTTTTGTGTATTAAATGTGCTTATGTTATTATACATGTAGGTAAATGTATCAGTTGACATTTGCATTAATGTTATGTGAATTTGTAAAGCTTATATGATGTTTCTCTTATGTTAGCTGAAACTTGTAAACCTGAAATGCAAGTCCCTAAAAACTCTCACTTTAGAATTAAAAAGTTGAATGTCATGTGTGCAGTGAAATTTGTTTTTTCTCATGTTTTGAGTTGCAGGTGAAGGAGCTTTCTTTTAGTTAGAATAATATCTTTGTTTTAATCATTTAAGCAAGGAGAGAAGAAGTTACAATGGTGTGGCTTGAGTGGATACAGGTAGGTTGATACGTTTCGCACAGGAGAAAGCCTGCGACCCAAGGACAAACTGTTGCAAGGAAAATACACAGTCGACATTGTGGAAAAATACCTTCACGACTGTTCCCAGAGTGCATTGCGTAACTCGAAATGCATCTTGGGAGTGCTATCTGTGGATAACTGGTGGTTTAAACTAGGGACAGAGCCCCACTTCTTTCTTGTCTTCAGAGAGAGAACATCTTGGAACGAGCTCTTTCTGTTAATAGTGGTTTTATGCTACTTGACCCATCAATGGTGGAGAGACTTTTTAGGAAGACTCCACGCACAGACAGCTTTCCTCACTTCCCATTGAAAATGCATATGTAGGGATGTCACCTTAGAGTTAGAGTAGGGATAAATGTAATGCTTTTTCACTAACCAACCATTGATGCAGGGAAATTTGGGCTTTTTCTGTATCTTACTTCATGAATTAATTGTTTGCCTATGCAGCTTCGTCTAAATTTGATGCATCAATTTGGCTTCATACTCGTCCTGTTATATTTGTACACCCTTGTGTTGAGGTGTCTTTATGTCCAGTTATTTTTGGCTTTGTAATAAACTAACTAACCTTAAGTAGTAGCCTGTGAGTTATTATGCATTGAAAAGTATTGGCTAATTGAAAATTGTTCTAATGTTTTTCTCCCCTTTACGCTACATGCTGCAAAAAAGAACCATTGGAGTGTGACTCTAGAACAGGTCTAGAACATATGGGCCCTTGCGTGTGTCACTGCCTGTTGCTCAGATCAGAGTCTACACAGTAGATGGCATTCAGGATAGGATTGGGATCCAAAAGGCGGACTCCCAAAGAATGCTCCTACCACTGGGTGCCACTCTCCAGGGAGGTTTGCACGCCTTCTTCCTGCAAGACATTCTTGGAGAAAGTGAAGGTAAAGTGTTTTTAACGAAGTTGCTGAAAATCCATGCATTTCCCATACAATCCTGACTGAAACTAATGAACTATTGTAGTACTTTAAAGTCTACCATAGTATCCAGGGTCACTCTTTCTCAGTAGTAGTGTGCAAAGAACACATTGTGTTCTTGACAGAAAACGCTGCGTGCACCACAGATAAAATATATTTGTGCTACAAATAAAGTAGTGTCTGTGTGATACATTGTGTAGACAACTGTGGTGCACTATGGTAACATTCTAAAAATGTATTTATATTGTTTATTGAACAGATGACCACTAATCATTAGTACAAAGGGATGTATGATGTTACAACGCATACTTTCACAACGCATGCCATTACAACGAAACTTTTACAACGCAACATCCATTACAACGTATTCCATTACAACGCATGCCATTACAACGTATTTCTCAAAACTACCTTTACAACGCATTTCATTACAACGCATACTACCTTTATAACGCATACCATTACAACGCATACCATTACATTGCATGTATGGTAAGTATTGGATAGTGTAGGGGTAAAAATTACTATTCTAACTTCAGGGTGTGCAACAGTAGGGTAAGTGTTGGATAGTGTAGGGGTAAAAATTACTATTCTAACTCCAGGGGGGTGCAACAGTAGGGTAAGTGTTGGATAGTGTATGGGTAAAAATTACTAATCTAACTTCAGGGTGTGCAACAGTAGGGTAAGTGTTGGATAGTGTAGGGGTAAAAATTACTATTCTAACTCCAGGGGGTGCAACAGTAGGGTAATTGTTGGATAGTGTAAGGGCACTATGTGTTGAGATGGTATGCATTGTAATTGTATGCGTTGTAATGACTGCGTTGTAATGACATGCGGTGTAGTGGTATGCGTTGTAGTGCCATGCGTTTTAATGGTTGCGTTGTGATGGCATGCGTTGTAATGGATGTTGCGTTGTAAAAGTTTCGTTGTAATTGTACTGCGTTGTAAAAGTTACATTGTAAAGGTTGTTTCCCGTACAAAGACATATAACATGACATCACATATACAAAAGACGAAGCAGCAAAGAACCAGGAAGTTTAATTTGAGTATTAAAGAAGACGTTGGGCATCAATACGATTTGCCCCGGCCTGAGAGGTTTTCTCAGGAGAGATAGGTTACTATGAGTTTCCCAATGTCTCCATGCCTGGAATTGTCTGATTTGCAAACTCCAGACCTGTTAAATGCTGGCCAGAAGACACAGGATTTAGAAGTGCAAACATAGCATACTATTGCATTGGCAGATCAGACACAGTTACTCCCATTGTAGTAAAACCAGGGCTGTCCTCCCAATCCCCATGCACACATACACAGCAGAGAGAAAAGGTCCAGCACATTTACCACCTGCTCCAAGCAAGTAGTAAGGATGTGTGGATTTGAGTGTGGTATGTCTTCTGGAACAGGGAAAACATGCAGAATTGGACACAGTGTTCCCATGTTCATGAGGTATTCCCCATTATCTAGTAAATAACTTATATAAGTGCAGAACACTGGCAGAATCAGATATTTTAGCTCTTGGCATCCCTGCAGCTGTATCCCAGGAACACGCAAGGGGAACAATGAGGTCCTTAGTACCGGTGCTTAATTTTAACTGGAGGTTGCAGATGGGACCCACTGGCACACATTTCTGGGGACAGGAACCTATTTTTACTCATCAGACTTTGCCCCATGGCAAGAGAGAAAAAAATACACAAGGGGAAAGCAGTAGCAAGGAAAATATGCAAAAACTATGCCAAAGGACGCTTATTCTTTTACAAAATAAGACATGCTTGCTACTCTTGAGATCACACAGTGTAGTACACGAACAGACGTATGCACAAAATCAATGCCATAGGTCCATTCCAAACATACAATTGATTAAGCAAAATCAATTGCACTAGTCTATCAAGTCTAAGCTAGACAAAGGCTTTACTGGTCTAAATACTCGGTGTAAGGACAACATTACGATGGGAGCTGGTAGAGAGTCATGGTCAGGGCAGATTTGAGTATGAGCAGAAAGAAGGTTACTTTTGTAAGTCAAAAGAATAAAACATTATGTATGTATCCTTAAAAGAATGAGTAAGAGAAGAGGGAGCGCTGTGAGATAAAAATAATGCATATGTCCAGCATATGTCCAGCTCACTTGAATTGCTGAACTTGAATAGTAAGGCTTCTGATTCTCTAAATCAATACAAAAAATCATTAACACGGTGCTATGTACGACAATGGAATACATCCTGCAAAGAAACAGATTTACCAAGAGAGGTAGGCTAGAGATGCTTACTTTGGTTGTATGATAGTACAACGCAATCATTTTGATCGCAGTACTTTACATCGCAGATTTTACAACGCAAGTCGTTACAACGACTTGCGTTGGAGGGCGCGTATTTAGGATTATTATAATTTTCTATTCCAACACCAGCCCACGTAACAGTAGGGAAGGTGTTGGAATCGAAAATTACAATATTCCTTAACCAACAGCGCCATTCAGCGCAAGTTGTAGTAATGATTTGCGTTGTAATGGCAGCGTGGTAAAGGTCGTGCGGTGTAAACAACGCGTTGTAAACGACGTTTACCGCTTACTTTGGTATGATTAATTTAATCCTGGCCTTGACTCAACATCCTTTAACTCAGGACAATCAATCAATCAATCAATCAATCAATCAATCAATCAATCAATCAATCAATCAAATAGTATTTGTATAGCACAGCACTGTCACCCCTAAGGGTATTTGGGCGCTGAGGGGGCTTTGTCTCCATTAAAAAGCCAGGTCTTGAGTTTCCTTCTGAAGTCCATCACGGAGCGTGCTGAGCTCGTCATGAGCACCGGGGCACTGTGCGCGCCACCCAGCCCCCCAGCACAGCGTGGGAAATATCCCCGCAGCGAAAGGGGTTAAGAAACAATTGTTGTTATGCTTGTCTCTAAATTAGACAAACAGTACCACCTTGTGGCAGACTAGTGCTGGTGCTGATAATTAAGTGCCAGTGCCCAGCGCCAGAAACCACCATCTTAAATTAAGCACTGAAAACTTGTAATTTTATGGCATATTATGCATGTTTATATAGGTTTGATTTGTTATTGTATGTTATGACGATTCGTTTAGCTCACTTATCACCCATGAGGGTATGCAGGCGTTTGAGCAGGTGTGTAGGCGTGAAGTCCCCGTGGGGTTACTCGAAGAGCCAGGTCCTCAGCGTCTTGCAGAACTTAAAAAGTGCGGCTTTGATGTGGCCTTGCAGCGCTGATGGTGCTTCAATCTTTCTGCAGGCCAGAGTGTGCTTTAGTTTTGGAGCTGGAACATCGGTAGCGTGTATGTGGTTCTGTTGTTAGAAACACCAGATTTGGGTGGTGAGGCGGGGTAGGGGGATGGGACGAAATAAAAAAAATAAAAAACACTTGCCTGTGACAGCCGGCAGCCTCCTCTCCTTCGTCCTCTTCTCCCTGCTCCGGTCCTGCAGCAGGATACAGGAATAAGCAGGAAGCACCTGGCTTCCCGGCTCCCGAAAGCCAATCACAATGCAGCATTGTGATTGGTCTGAGCGCTGTGGATCGGCGCTCAGCCAGGGAATGGGGGCCTGGGCATGTTCTGGAGAATATGGGAAGTGCACATGACTGTTTTGGGCTGCCCGAGAGGGGCGACTAAACAGTCTTGGGCACTTAGGAGTGGGCAAACCACTGCTCCCCTGCTCTTCTGTCCTCGGAGCAGCCTTGTCCCACCCAGAAAGCTGCCGCAGCAGAAGGAAACATAAAATTATAATAACGCAAATTATCATTTTATGTTACCTGCTGCGGAGCAGTAGGGCGGCGCTCCCCCGCCTTAGCGGAGGAGCCGCCACTGTGAAACTAGCAGTCCTGTATCTTACCGAAAGTGACCTGCGTCCATCCCTCGCAGCCCATGTCTTCCCTCTGAGGATAGAGCATGCAGCGTGGCTTTCGTGGACCACATAGATTGTTGCATATCCAGCCCCCTATGACGTGGAGATTTGTGGTGCGACTTGCAAGCCACAAACGGCCTCATAACAGTAACATTGCATTAGGAGGATGTACAAGAGGGGCATCACCATCTAAATTACATAAGAATTAAATGAGCTGGCAACGAGACCTTGTCTCGTGCTTTATGACACCAGTGTCCAACATAGGTCCAGGATCCATGCCAGGTTTGAGGATGCCTTCATAAGATCCACTTTCATATAATGTTCCTAAACGAATCTCGTTTATCTAGTCAGTGTTCCTTCTCAAAATCTAGCACAGAGCTCCCCTTTCTGGGCCTATGTTGGACACCCCTGTTTTACGCCCTGCATGTGGCTGGGAGACATCCATCACCAGCTCTCTACTACCCTTCTATATAAGTCCTCCATCCCCAGTGCCGGCGTAAAAGTCCCTCCTTCTAACATCACTTGCGGTATAGGCCCGGGAAGAGATTGGGTAGCAGCACACAGCTCTACCTTTTATCCTTCACTTGCCAGCTCCTGCCAGCTCAGCGGGGCTTGGATCTCCGGCCTCCCAGCAGCGTTCACATTTCAAGACTGTTTTGGATTCTTTGCTCGTTTCACATGGCCTCACATTCTCCCCTTCATCTGCTGCCAGGATGTTCATTGCCATTCCGCCCGCGTGCCAGCCATTCTTTGTTGTGCGTCTTCCGGTGAAATTTATTATCGATGAAATGCTGAGCTGTTGTGATGCCTTCATGTCCGGGGGCAGGATTTATTCACTCGTTTAATTATTTATTTATGGTGACACGCCACTGATGTCTGGTGGTTTTTGTTTAAGGATTTTCTGTAACATAAAGTATTCTCTCCACTGACTGATCGCTGCACTCCATTTGCAAAACATTTTCTTGCAGTGAAGGGGCGCCTAATCATTTTCACAGTGGAGATGCACGAAGGATCTGTTCAGACACGAGAACCCGGGAGGCAATGAGCCTAAATATTTTATGATGGTTATGTTGGATTAGTTATACAAGGTGTTGGATTACTTAAACTGCCATAGCTGGAAGTACAAATGTCTCCAATTTTGTCAGATTACGCTGGCCTCATATAAAATTGCCCACCCCTTCTTATGGCTATGCTATGGTTACATCGGAAATGCAAAAAGAATAGTTGATGGACAGAATGTTGAACAATGCCAAACATTCACCCCAGTACAGAGATCTGGGCCTAAATCCATCATGTTTTTTTCTCACCATGCCATTCCAGTTTAAACCCAGCCATATGCAAATCAGTCTTGACCCTGCTCCCCATGGGAACAGTCCAGCCCGAACTGCCAGGCCAGGTCCTCCCAGGACCGGAAACAAGCATCCTGGGACTGGTTTCAGGATATCACCCCTCATCAGCCAGGCTAGCTTGACTCCAGTGGCATGGAGCACGCGACCTCGAGGGATGTTACATCGCGCCCATGTTGTTTAGGTTTTTACTTCGCAGGCGTCTACTTCACAGGTAAGTGCATTTTATATATATTTATTTTATATATATATTACCTACTGGCTGCCGTCAGTAAGTAGTTAGAGTTAGGACCTAATTTCCATAGGGAAAGCGTTTTTTTGACTTGCCTATAACTTTGATGCCGTTTGACGAATCTTCACAAACCTTTCCAAAAACAGTGCTCCAATGATTCTTGTTGTGCATGGAAAGGTTCAGGGTGATCCATCAAGTGGGCGCTGAGAAAAATGGGGGTGGTCAAAAAATGAGTGTGTTTCCCATGTAATTCCCTTAGGAATTTTAGACATGACTACAGTTGGAACCGCTGAACGGAATTACACCAGATTTTGCAGACAAGTAGCTGTTGGTCCATAAAGCTATCTTTTTGCTAATTTGTGTAAATCTGTTCAGTTGTTTTTGAGATATTAAATGAAATCCAAATTTGTATATTTAGGGATGCAAAGGCACAGAGAACCTTCCCGATCTCGTGCTCATATCTGATTGGCTGCCAATACTTCAACCAGGAAATGTTGGCAGCCATCTTGAGACTCAGAAAAAACATTAAGAAAAAAGAAAAGGGGGCAGGGTAGGAAAACACTGACCCTCTTACTCAGGTACTGGGGTCCTGCTGGGACCCTACCAGGGCAAAAAAGCACAAAAAAAATGATGTGAAATAACAACAGGCTTGCGAATCCGCACCCAAAAAAAAACAAGCGCGGTCTTCCGCGCTTGCTTTTAATGAAGCCCACAGGTGGGTCAGGACCCAGGGGATTTATTAAAATAAGGAGGGGGGCACATGGGGCCCCCCTCCAAGGGCTTTTCCGGAGGCTATAGTGAATATTTAGAGGGGGTGCTCAGCAGGCAGGCAGCTAGAGCCAAATTTCGGGGGGGGGGGGGCTGAAACATTTTCGGGGGGGGCTAATTCTCCTAACCATAGACAGAGTGGCTGTAAGAAGGGGTGAGCACACAACAAAAGCCTCATTTACACGCAAATGGTCTTTTAAAGACCTGTTAAGTACTGACACACACGACGGGGGGGCTGAAGCCCTGTGAGCCCAATGGGTGTTGCGCGCCTGGTGCTCAGACCCCCACGGTGACCACCACCTCCCCGTGACTATTGTTAAAATTTAGCAGGGGGGCTGCATGGATCCCCCCCCCTCTGGGGCCACCACCTCCCTGGAGCTATTAATAAAAAAATAATAGGGGGGTGTGTGGACTTCCCCCTTGCCCGGGGGACCACAAACTCCCCAGGGCTTAAATGAACACTGAAGAGGGGTCCTTGCGGAACCCCGGTCCCGGGGACCACCCCTTCCCACGGTGGATTAATTTTTTTTTAAAAAGGGGGCTGTGCGTGCCCCCTACTGGGATATATACAGCCCACCACCTCCAGGACCACCACCCTCTGGGCCAGCTCCTGCTATTTTACAAGATGCCCACACTTGGGAGATAGCTGTTTGCTTTTGCTTGGTGGGAGCTGACAGTTCCTGCAAAACAAAAGCAAACAGTCTGCTTCCATCAAGCAGGAGTTGCCAAACTTGTTGGAAGCAGATTTTTCATCTCTTTTCCCTGCCCACAGACATGAGGCCAGGAAAAGAGCTGAATCTATTGCTTTTGCATGCAGGGAGCTGCATTCCAGCTGTTCACTGTGTGCAAGAGCAATGCCGGCTCCCACAGGAGGTTGGGAGCAGGCTGGGACTGTGTGGGCCATGAGGCTCACCCCACGGTCCCATAGGGTTCAGGGCACCCACGGAGACATATGCGGGCCCCACGGGATGGGGTTCCCGGTGCTGAATTCGGCCCGGGGAGGGTGGCTGCACCGCACCCTCCCCATTCAATTAATGCTGGGCACTGGGGCCCGGAGCTGAAATCAGCCAGGGGAGTAGGGCTATGTGACCTTCTTCCCCCCATTGAATAGTGGCCGGGCCCCAGGGGATGGGTTCCCCAGGGAGGAAATGAGCCAATGAGGGGGCCCTAATGAGGGAAATGGTAGCCGTGCCCCAGGGGGGAAAGAGGCAGGAAAACAAACAGAAAAAGGCAAAATGGATGGCAGAAAAACAAATTGGAAAGGCAAAACAGACGGCAGAAAAATAAGCAGGAAACGCAAAACAGAGGGCAGAAAAAAGAGCAGGAAAGGCAAAACAGAAAAGAAGAGGGCACAACCAAGGGCACTCAGACACATACACTCACTCAAAGAACCACTCAGAGACTCACACATCCACTCACAGACCCACTGAGACACTCAAGCACCAACTTATAGACCCACTCTTACACTCACGCACCCACTGACACACCCACTCAGAGACTCATGCACTCACTAACAAACCCACTCAGAGACTCATGCACTTACTCAAAAACCAACTCAGAGACTCGTGCACTTACTCACAGATGCACTCAGAGACTCATGTACTCACTCACAGACCTACTCAGACACTTACGTATCCACTGACAGATCCATTCACACACTCACACACTCACTCACAGACCCACTCAGAGACTCATGCACCCACTCACAGACCCACTTAAACACCGATACACCCAATCACAGACTCACTCAGACACTCCCATGCCCACTCACAGACCTACTCAGACACTCATGCCCCCACTGACAGACTAACTCAGAAACTCATGCACCCACTCACAGACTCATGCACTCACTCACCGACCCACTCAGAGACCCACACACCCACTCACAAACCCACTCAGAGACTCATGCACCCAGTCACAGATCCATTCACAGATTCTTGCACCCATTCACAGACCCACTCAGAGACTCACACGCCCACTCACAGACCTACTCAGGGACTCACTCACCCACTCACAAACCCACTCAGAGACTTATGCACCTAATCAGAGACCCACTCAGAGATTCATGCACCCATTCACAGACCCACCCAGACACTCACACACCCAATGACACATCTACTCAGAGACTCTTGCACCCACTCAGATACTCATGCATTGTCTCACAGACTGATACATGCTCATGGAGGCACTGGCAAACCCACTCTGACATCACAACTCACAGATCCACTCAGACATCACGCATCTACTCACACATCCATTCAAATACTCATGCACTCACACACCCAACAAGACACAAATGCACTCACTCACATACTCACTATGAAGGGGTACAAGTTACAGTTAGGAAATAAAATGTTAGAAAAACTTAAAAACTCACTTAAAAAAACAAAACTTACAGGGATGTTATAGTTAGGAAATCCAGGTTAAAGGGCCACTATAGTTAGGCTCACATTTCACTCATACAAAACCATAGAGATTTAGCAGTTATAAATACAGGCGCTAACTATAATTTATGCCCCACAATGCTCTGCTTTTCAAATGACATCACCGATGATATCATCCACAAACCCATTCGCACACCTATACAGTACCTCACACACTCACTCTCACACCACAGAACAATTCACATATCTATTCAGAGATCCATACAACTTTTCACACACCCATTCACTCATCCATGGAATCAACAACATACCCACTCACCCATACCACCAGTCACAGAACTATTCACTCACTCATACAGCTACTCATACAACCACTTACTCACCTATTCAACTAACATAGCCATACCATCACCCATACAGCTAGTCACACATCCTTGTAATCAACCATACTGTTAGAACCGGCTGTCTCTAGTTGGCAGAGGTATGCACTTCTGACAAATAGGGACACTCCTTTTCTAGTCAGGGCAAGGGGATCACACCCTTCGATAACCCCTGCTCACCCCCTTGGTAGCTTGGCAGAGCAGAACAGGCTTATCTCAGAGGCTGTGTGTTAAGCAATTATGACCACATACAGTAATACAGTGAATACACTACAAATGGACACGACACAGTAGTATTATAAAAATAAGTATTTTTATATAAGGCTTAGCACAAGACCAAATAACGGCAAAACTGTACACAATCGGAATAAATACTCGGGGAAGGAAAAAGGGATAGTTCAAAGGTAGTTTCTTCTTCAGCACAAAAAGTCTTTGGTATCAAGCAATCTTCTTCTTGGCAATACAGTTCTTAGCAACAGGGTAACCCACACAGGGGCTACACGACGTGCAGGCAAAGTTAATCCAAGGGTTCGGCGTCGACCGCGAGGAGCGCTACGTCAAGCCCGGAGTCACACGGACCCCCAACAACACAGTACCTTGGAAAATGGAGCACACGATGATCAGCGGCGTCGAACGGTCCGGCGTCGCGCCTTCGGTGTCAAGCAGGCCTCAGCAGGCGTCGTCGATGATGCGGTTGCACAGAGTGAGCAGCGCTCACGGCGTCGGTGGGCACACGGTTGATGCGATCAGCAGCGGCGCAGACACGAGGTCCTCTGTAGCTAGAGCCGTACTCCTACTCACTGGCGTTGCTGCTGGCGTCGGTCGGGCCCGGCGTCCGGTTGTCGTGATTGCTGGTTCTTTCAGAGGCGCTGGATTCACACTTCCAGCAAATAGCACTTTAGCAGATGAAGTCCTTTAGCCCTGTGACTTCAGCAGGAGACTGGCACTCTTCCAGTCCTTGGAGATTTTCTTAGCAAGCGTGAGAGTACACACACAGTTCCTCTCTCCTGGTTCCTTGGCAAAAATAAAGAAGCACTGCAGGATTCCCCCAACAACAGCACACTGGCAGAAGGGGTAGGCAGTCCTTAGATCAGCAGGCCTCTTGTCCTTGGTTACAGGGTTCCTTGTCAGAAGTGATCTGATTTCCTAGTTCAGGGGTCCTTCTCTTATACCCCTTTTCGTCTTTGATCCCTTTGTCTATGCCGGGGGTTTCCCAACATCCTGGGTCTGTGGTGGGTGGAGCTAGGCAGTAGCACCTGGCCTATTCATTGAGCAGGGCTGGGTCCTCAGACGCCCAGCAGGAGGTGGAGCCAGCATTGATACTGGCAGGAGCAGAGCTATCGCCCTCCTGGCAGGAGGTGGGGCTAGGATCGTCCCTGGCAGGCACAGAGCCATCAGTCTCGTAGCAGGAGGTGGAGCCGGCATTGTATCAGGCAAGGCAGGCTATCAACAACTACTCTCCCCCTACTCTCAACTCAAATGTCCCACTCATCCCACACTGACTCATCCAGACCTGTGGAGCCACCCAGCTCCTGTCACACACACGCAAGACCAGCAGAAACCAGATATGATTAGACAAGAAAATAGACACTTTCTAAAAGTACTATTTTCGAACCCAGAGTCCAAAAACCATCCACACCAACGGATGCGTAATTAAACCCCGAGTTCAGGGATTCCAAACTCGACATTGCACCATGCTCCCCAAGCCAGCTAGGATCATAGCGTTAACGATCCCGGCGGCCCATTCTATCCAACGTAGAGCAGGCTACCTCGCAATAGTGAAGCCCGAAGATGGCGGTACTTCACTATCAGGACATGCCAACTTGGTCAGGCGTGTCCTACCTTAGACGTACAATGCACCCTGCCCGTGGGCTTACCATAGGGGTGACTAACATGAAGTCAAGGGAAGGTTGGAGGGGCTGGCAAGTAGGTATACCTGCGCAGCCGGCGTGACAGTACAAGACTGCACGTGGGTCTCGCAATGACCGACCCGTAGACATTCTTTTACGAGGCCGCTCCTGTGGGTGGCACAACACGTGCTGCAAGCCCACGAGTGGCATTTGTATTTACAAGCCCCGGCACTCCTGGTGCACTAGACTAGGGACTGACAGTAAACCAAATTAGGCCAAACATGGATACAATAGATACATCAATTTAACATCGGGAGCACTTGCGCTATGGCACTGATCAGCAGTGACACGGCGCCCAAAGCATATACCAGCAAAACATCGTAAAACAGTAGAGGCAAACAGAAAAAATGGAGGAGAGACTCAAGCCAATGATGTCAGGTCTAACACGTGTCCCCTCCAGCTGAAATGTGGGGAGAACTACCCTTGACCTAGGGAGTCCTCAGCACTAAGGCGGAAAAATCTGGACAGACCATCAGCATTGGCGTGATCTGTACCAGGGCGGTGTTCCACCGTAAAGTCCATCCCCTGTAGGGAAATGGACCACCTCAACAGTTTTGGATTCTCACCCCTCATCTGCATCAGCCATCTGAGGGGCCTGTGGTCTGTCTGAACCCGGAAGTGAGTCCCAAACAGGTAGGGTCTTAGCTTCTTCAGTGCCCAGACCACAGCAAATGCTTCTCGCTCTATCGCACTCCACTTCTGTTCCCTGGGAAGTAACCTCCTGCTGATGAAGGCTACAGGTAAGTCTCGGCCCTCTTCATTCACCTGAGCTAGAACAGCCCCCACGCCATGCTCTGAAGCGTCCGTCTGAACAATAAATTCTTTCGAAAAGTCGGGTGCCTGGAGAATGGGTGCTGTACACATTGCAGTTTTCAGGGTGTCAAAGGCCGTTTGACAGGCATCAGTCCAGATCACATTTCGCGGCTGCTTCCTGGAAGTCAGCGAAGTCAAGGGGTGCACAATGTTACCATAATCCTTGACAAACCTCCTGTAGTAACCCGTGAGTCCTAAGAAGGCTCTCACCTGAGTTTGGGTTTTGGGCGGCGCCCAAGCCAGGATGGTATCAATCTTGGGTTGTAGGGGGGCCACCTTACCGCTCCCTACTTGGTGCCCCAAGTACACCACAGAACCCTGCCCAATCTGGCACTTACTGGCTTTGATTGTGAGGCCTGCTCCGCGCAGGGCCAACAACACTTCCTGGAGGTGGCGCAAGTGTTCCTCCCAGCTGGCGCTGAACACTGCGATGTCGTCCAGGTAGGCGGCACTGAAATCCTCCAGTCCAGCCAAGACCTGGTTGACCAACCTCTGGAAGGTGGCAGGGGCATTCTTCATCCCAAAGGGCATCACCCGGAACTGGTATAGCCCATCTGGTGTGGAGAATGCTGACCTCTCTTTTGCCCCATCAGTCAAGGCGATCTGCCAGTACCCAGACGTTAAATCGAACGTACTAAGGTACCGGGCAGCCCCCAACCGATCTATGAGCTCATCAGCTCTGGGGATGGGGTGCGCGTCAGTCTTCGTGACCGAATTGAGCCCTCGGTAATCCACGCAGAACCGGAGTTATGGTGAAGCACCAGGCGCTGCAGCCTTCGGGACCAAGACCACTGGGCTGGCCCAAGGACTGCTAGAGGACTCAATCACCCCTAACGCGAACATTTTGGAGACCTCCTCCTTAATGTACGCTCTGACCTTGTCAGTCACCCTGTAAGCCTTGTGCTTCACAGGAGGGCTGTCTCCGGTGTCAACGTCATGGACACACCAATGAGTGACACCCGGAACCAAGGAAAACAGATCCGGGAATTGTCCCAACAGATGGCGACAATCCTGTTTCTGTTCAAGAGTCAGTGTGTCAGAGAGGACCACACCATCCACTGACCCGTCTTGCTCTTTAGCACACAGGAGGTCAGGAAGAGGCTCACTCTCCTCCTCCATTCCATCATCTGTAGCTAGGAGCATGCCTACTTCGGACCTTTCTAAGTGGGGCTTCAAACGGTTGACATGCAGGACCCGCAAGGGGTTCCTGGGAGATTTCAAGTCCACCAGGTAGGTGACATCGCTCTTCTTTTCCACAACCTTAAACGGTCCAGTCCACCTGTCCTTGAGCGCACAAGGTTCCACAGGGGACATGACCCACACTTCCTGACCAGGCTGAAGCTCTACCAGAGTGGCATTCCGGTCATACCAATGCTTCATCTCCTCCTGGCTGGCCTCCAGATTTGCCTGAGCAAGTTCTCTGAAGCGCTGAGTCTGGTTCCGAAAGGCCAGCATGTAGCTGTATACATCCTGGGGAGGTTTCCTGGGAGATTGCTCCCAGCCTTCTTTGACCAGACTCAAAGGTCCTCTTACCGGGTGACCGTATAAGAGCTCAAAGGGGCTGAACCCTAGAGCCTTCTGCGGCACCTCACGGTAAGCAAACAACAGGCATGGCAAGAGGACGTCCCATTTCCGCCTCATTGGTTCTTCAAGACCCATAATCATGCCTTTCAGGGTCCGGTTGAATCTCTCAACCAGCCCGTTTCCTTGCGGGTGGTAAGGAGTGGTGAACTTGTAGGTTACCCCACACTCCTTCCACAGAGATTTCATATAGTTCGAAATGAAGTTGGTGCCCCCGTCGGACACCACCTCTCTGGGGAACCCCATCCGGGAGAAAACACCCATCAGTGCCCGTCCCACCACGGGGGCCGTCACTGTTCTGAGAGGGATGGCTTCCGGGTACCTCGTGGCATGGTCCACCAAGACCAGGATGAACCTGTTGCCCAGGGCTGTCTTGGGGTCCAGGGGCCCGACAATGTCAATACCCACCCGGTCAAAGGGGGTGTTGACCACTGGAAAAGGTTGGAGAGGAGCCTTCTGCTTCCTTCCGCTTTTCCCACTTGCCTGGCAAGTGCGACAAGTCTTGCAATGGATGTCTACATCCCTACGCATCTGAGGCCAATAAGAATGGGTGACAAGCCTGTCATAGGTCTTGTCCTGCCCCAGATGTCCAGCTAAAGGTACGTCATGAGCCAAACCCAGTAGGAAGGCTCTGAAGCGCTGGGGTACCACCAGCACACGGGCTGACCCAGGCTCAGCAGCCTTAGGCTCGCTATACAGGAGGTCGTTCTCCCAGTACACAAAATGTGATCCTGACTGATCACCTGAGGATTGGGCTGAGGCCTGCTGCCTCATGCCCACAAGAGAAGGGCACTCCTTCTGTTCCGCACAGAATTCCTCCCTGGAGGGACCACCGTCCTGCTGCCAGTGGGTCAGCTCGGGCAGATCTCCCAGTTCGGCAATTTGTTCCCCTGTGGGCTCCAGGGCATCCCCCTCGGGGTCTACCTCCTCCTGGACCACGGGAACTACGGGGGCCGGTTTCCCGCGCCTCCTGCCTCTTCTCTTCACAGCTAGGTCCTGGGCCGTACTTTCAGGCTCCGGGACCCCATCAACACCCTTACTCGCTGTCATGGATCGAGTGGTTGCACACACCCACTCTGGCACACCCAACATTTTCAAGTGCGCCGCTCTCTCCACCTTAGCCCAAGGGGAGTCTTCTAAATCATTGCCCAGGAGACAATCGACAGGCATGGCGGGCCTCACAGCAACCTGAAGAGTACCTGAAACTCCCCCCCATTCAAAGGAAACCTGAGCCACCTCACACTCTTTCTGGGAGTTATCGGCAGCTATCACGGGGTAGAATGCGTGGGGAACCACCTGCTCTCTGGACACTAAGTGACACTTGACAGCTGTCACACTCGCTCCGGTGTCTCTGAGAGCTTCCACTCTATGGCCATTAATGGTCACCCACTGCCTATATTTACTAGTGTTACTAGGCAGAGGGGGTGGAGGGACCATTTGCATGTCTCCTAGCGAGACCAGGGACATTTCTGCGGGACCCCTCCCTCCATGGACAACCATCTCCTCCCCTCCCAAGGCTACACTTGTCAACTGACGAGGGGGTGCACGCAGCGGTGCATTCGAATCCTTTTTGGGACACTGGGGGTCATAAAACCGGTGTCCCACCTGCCCACAACCGTAGCAGGTTAGGGGGCCCCTATGAACAGGTTTACCCGTCGGGGCCCCTGGCTTCTTCTCAGGGGGAGGCTGGGAACCTTTCCCTTGGTTCCCTTGGGGATTACTTTGGGGCCCTTTCTGAGACTCCTTCTGTTTACCCTTGTCCCCCCCACTCTTCTGCTGGGGACCCTGCCCACCCTTGGCTGAGTCTCCCACTGGACCCTTGTGGACCCTGGTACTGACCCAGCGGTCCGCCTCCTCAGCAAGTTTTCTAGGGTTAGATATCTTGCTATCAATCAGGTGCTGGCGCAGCTCTGGAAAACAGTTATTAGACAAGTGCTCCCAAGCAAACAAATCATAAAGAGCTTCATAACTTTCCACTTTGCTGCCCTTTACCCAACCATCCATGGCTCTGCAAAAATAAGACACATATTCCACCCACGTCGTACCAGGCAACTTCTTACATTCTCTAAAAGCTTGTCTGTACTTCTCGGGGGTTAAGCCATATCGCAACATTAAAGCATCTTTCATATGAGCATACGACATCCTATCCGCAACAGGCATGTCTAACAGGGTATCTCTTCCCTCATTCACAAAGCGACCCCACAACCCCGCTCCCCAATTCTTCTCAGGGACCTGGTGGGCCAACAATGCTAACTCATATGCTTTAAACCATTGACCAATATCTTCATTCCTATTGTAATCTTTGATCACATCTTTCGGGAAGTAAAACTTACTTTCTGCAGGCTCGGATGGAATGCTGCCACCAGAGGGATTCAACTCTAACTTCTTAGCTTGGATATCCAGTTCCCTCAACCTGGCTTCACGCTCCAAAGCTAACTTCTCTCGTTCAAACTCCAACTTTTTGATCTCTAAATCAGCTTCCCTTCTACCTCTTGCATTTTCTAACTCCAACTGCCCATTTATTTTTAGCCTTGCCATCTCCATGTTGTAAGCTCGCTCTTTCGCCCTTTCTTCTCTTTCTTCAGGGGAAAGACCTTTGGAGGAAACACTGCTTCCAGGAGAGGGCATAGGTCCATTCACTGGCACCTCCTCATCCCCTTCCTCTGTGGGTACCACCACCACATCAGAGGGATTTCTGGACTCCCACCAGGCCTGTAATGCTTTATAAAAATCATCTTTTCTCGAGAGGCCTGTGGTAGGAACTTTAAACTGGTCGCAAAAGTGTTTCAGCTCATCTTTCTTGTATTTCTTAAGCTTGTTCCTCTCGAACTCCTCCACAACAACGATAGCAGGGGCAGTGACTCCGTTGTCACTCATGGTTAAAACTGGCAGTGTTCAAAAAATCAAGTTTCAGGAAAGCGGAGAACAAAAATAGGATCCTTCCGAATTAGATTGTGACTGCGTTATGGTCTGCTTTCACTACGTAGCGCACACTAATCACTGTACATGGGTCATAAATGCAAGGTCCAAATCCTCACCGCTGCATCCAATGTTAGAACCGGCTGTCTCTAGTTGACAGAGGTATGCACTTCTGACAAATAGGGACACTCCTTTTCTAGTCAGGGCAAGGGGATCACACCCTTCGATAACCCCTGCTCACCCCCTTGGTAGCTTGGCAGAGCAGAACAGGCTTATCTCAGAGGCTGTGTGTTAAGCAATTATGACCACATACAGTAATACAGTGAATACACTACAAATGGACACGACACAGTAGTATTATAAAAATAAGTATTTTTATATAAGGCTTAGCACAAGACCAAATAACGGCAAAACTGTACACAATCGGAATAAATACTCGGGGAAGGAAAAAGGGATAGTTCAAAGGTAGTTTCTTCTTCAGCACAAAAAGTCTTTGGTATCAAGCAATCTTCTTCTTGGCAATACAGTTCTTAGCAACAGGGTAACCCACACGGGGGCTACACGACGTGCAGGCAAAGTTAATCCAAGGGTTCGGCGTCGACCGCGAGGAGCGCTACGTCGAGCCCGGAGTCACACGGACCCCCAACAACACAGTACCTTGGAAAATGGAGCACACGATGATCAGCGGCGTCGAACGTTCCGGCGTCGCGCCTTCGGTGTCAAGCAGGCCTCAGCAGGCGTCGTCGATGATGCGGTTGCACAGAGTGAGCAGCGCTCACGGCGTCGGTGGGCACACGGTTGATGCGATCAGCAGCGGCGCAGACACGAGGTCCTCTGGAGCTAGAGCCGTACTCCTACTCACTGGCGTTGCTGCTGGCGTCGGTCGGGCCCGGCGTCCGGTTGTCGTGATTGCTGGTTCTTTCAGAGGCGCTGGATTCACACTTCCAGCAAATAGCACTTTAGCAGATGAAGTCCTTTAGCCCTGTGACTTCAGCAGGAGACTGGCACTCTTCCAGTCCTTGGAGATTTTCTTAGCAAGCGTGAGAGTACACACACAGTTCCTCTCTCCTGGTTCCTTGGCAAAAATAAAGAAGCACTGCAGGATTCCCCCAACAACAGCACACTGGCAGAAGGGGTAGGCAGTCCTTAGATCAGCAGGCCTCTTGTCCTTGGTTACAGGGTTCCTTGTCAGAAGTGATCTGATTTCCTAGTTCAGGGGTCCTTCTCTTATACCCCTTTTTGTCTTTGATCCCTTTGTCTATGCCGGGGGTTTCCCAACATCCTGGGTCTGTGGTGGGTGGAGCTAGGCAGTAGCACCTGGCCTATTCATTGAGCAGGGCTGGGTCCTCAGACGCCCAGCAGGAGGTGGAGCCAGCATTGATACTGGCAGGAGCAGAGCTATCGCCCTCCTGGCAGGAGGTGGGGCTAGGATCGTCCCTGGCAGGCACAGAGCCATCAGTCTCGTAGCAGGAGGTGGAGCCGGCATTGTATCAGGCAAGGCAGGCTATCAACAACTACTCTCCCCCTACTCTCAACTCAAATGTCCCACTCATCCCACACTGACTCATCCAGACCTGTGGAGCCACCCAGCTCCTGTCACACACACGCAAGACCAGCAGAAACCAGATATGATTAGACAAGAAAATAGACACTTTCTAAAAGTACTATTTTCGAACCCAGAGTCCAAAAACCATCCACACCAACGGATGCGTAATTAAACCCCGAGTTCAGGGATACCAAACTCGACATTGCACCATGCTCCCCGAGCCAGCCAGGATCATAGCGTTAACGATCCCGGCGGCCCATTCTATCCAACGGAGAGCAGGCTACCTCGCAATAGTGAAGCCCGAAGATGGCGGTACTTCACTATCAGGACATGCCAACTTGGTCAGGCGTGTCCTACCTTAGACGTACAATGCACCCTGCCCGTGGGCTTACCATAGGGGTGACTAACATGAAGTCAAGGGAAGGTTGGAGGGGCTGGCAAGTAGGTATACCTGCGCAGCCGGCGTGACAGTACAAGACTGCACGTGGGTCTCGCAATGACCGACCCGTAGACATTCTTTTACGAGGCCGCTCCTGTGGGTGGCACAACACGTGCTGCAAGCCCACGAGCGGCATTTGTATTTACAAGCCCCGGCACTCCTGGTGCACTAGACTAGGGACTGACAGTAAACCAAATTAGGCCAAACATGGATACAATAGATACATCAATTTAACATCGGGAGCACTTGCGCTATGGCACTGATCAGCAGTGACACGGCGCCCAAAGCATATACCAGCAAAACATCGTAAAACAGTAGAGGCAAACAGAAAAAATGGAGGAGAGACTCAAGCCAATGATGTCAGGTCTAACACATACAATCAAATCAAATCAATTCAGGATTATTTATTTAGCGCAACATATCACCCAAAAGTCTCATGGCGCTTTGCGGAAGCTCAGAAGTTTGGTTTAGGCAGAGGCCAGTTAGAAATCGAACAGCCAGGTTTTCTGTTCCCTGTGGAAACAGCTGTGATCTGAGATGACACGTAAGTATAAGGGGAATTTATTCCAGAGGGTGGGTGTGAGAAAAAAAAAGATCTCCCCCATTCTTTTAGCACATATTTTGATAGGTGTTAAAAGGAATTTGCTTCTGGATCTTAGAGTCCTGCATGGGTGGTACCAGATGAGTTTCTTTTTCCAGTATCTGGGACCCTTGCCGTGTAAGTACTTATGGGTTAGGCAAAGAATCATGAAATGGGTCCATTTCATGACAGGAAGACAGTGAAGAAGTTGCAAGCTGGGAGTTGATGAAGGGGTTCTTGGAGGGAGATTCAACACCAATCTGGCGGCAGTATTCTGCAGGACCTGGAGTCTAGTAAGAAGATCTTCATTTATTGAGGACAGCAGAGCATTACTGTAGTCCATACGATTAATGATCAAGCCTTGGACTAGTGGCTTCCTGGCTTCCTTTGGAAGCCATTTAAAAACTTTGCCTAGGTTTCGCATAATGCCAAAACAGGAGCCAACAGGTTTTGTACGAGTGAAATGTGAGCCTAACTGTAGTGGCCCTTTAACCTGATATTTCATAGACAATTGATTGTCTATATGGATACCTAAATTCCGAACTGATTGTTTTGGCACTGGGCTTGAGTTTGAGGCCACCAGTCATTTGACCAGTGTTCATGAGCTTTGCCAAAGAGGACTATTTCAGATTTTCCTCTGTTTAGTTGTAGATGATTTAGACTCATCCACCTATCAATATGAGTCATGCAGTTTTGAAAACGTAACTTAGTATCAGCTGGATCTGGGCCCAAGGTGATCAGAATCTGAGTATCATCGGCGCATGACACTACATCAAAGCCGTTGGATCTGATCACCTTGGCCAGCGGAGTTACGTAAAGATTAAAACTGGCAGCCTGGATGTCCGCAAATTGCCTGAAACTTAATGGCAATAAGACCGAGGTGCTCGTGGTGGGGGGAAGCCCATCTGCTTGGTCGTCGGCATGGTGACCATCCTGCCTAGGAGAGGTACCTGTTCCCTGCCAGGAGGTAAGGAACCTGGGGGTATGGCTGGATGTTGATCTCGCCTTTGGCTCCCAGGTCAGCCGAGTGGTGGGGACATGCTTCGGAGTTTTAAAAACTCGGAGAAAGGTCTTGGATCTCCTGCCTATTACAGCTCGCCGGATGCTGGTGCATGCTCTGGTCACCTCGCGCCTGGATTACAGCAATTTGTCGTATCTGGGGGCCACGGGAAAGGTTCTCAACCGCCTCCAGGTGCTGCAAAATGCTGCCGCTCGCCTTGTTTTGAGGCTTCCTAGAAGATCTTCTTCCAGGGCAGCGCTCCAGGCTTTGCACTGGCTTCCGGTTAGGAGCAGGGTGGAATTTAAGGCTCTTGCCACATGTCACCGCATTCTGAGAGGCAAAGCCCCTGCCCCGTTACAGAGTCTGGTTACTTGGTACGAGCCTACAAGGAGTTTGGGCTCCTCCTGCACGGGACTTCTGAAAATCCCCAAAATAAAGAAAGCACGTATGGGGGGTAGATCATTCAGATATCTGGTCGCGAAGCGGTGGAATGACCTGCCGCCAGAACTACGTTTGGAGCATTCAGAATCCTTGTTTAGGCGGAAACTTAAGACTCATCTCTTCAGACGCTAGGTAACTGTGATGGCTGTTTAGACTGTTACCCTACTTACCATAGCGCGGGGACACGCCTATTGGGCGTAAACCAGGCGCTCTATAAAACCCCCTAATAATAATAATAAATAAAAAGCGGTGGGCTCAAAATAGAGCCTTGTGGCACTCCCATCCTTACTGGCCTATTATTGGAAACAATGTCATCGATCTGGATAGCTGTGACTCGATCAGTTAGATAACTCCTTAGTCATTTAAGGGCTTTCCCACAGACAACAATCTCTCAGAGTCTTAGATCTGAAATGATGTGGGAGATGGTGTCAAAGGCAGCGGATAGGTCTAACAGGACGAGAATAGATGATTAGCCTCTGTCCAATGTTAACCTGATGTTGTCTGTAACTTTGACCAGCACAGTTTCAGTACTGTGGGCGGCCCTAGAACCGGACTGAGATGAGTCCAGTAGACCGTGGCTTTCCAGATGAGTGACAAGTTGTTTATTGACCAATAATTCAAGCATCTTCCCAAAATATGGGAGGGGCGAGATAGGACAATAGTTTATTGGGAGATAGGGGTCTGCGGTGGATTGTTTTAGGATGGGTCTCTCTAATGACGGCCTTCTATATCTTAGGAACAACTGCTTGTGATAGTGAGCTTTTAAATTGATCAATTAAAATGTAGTAAGTGCATTCTGTGAATACCAAAATACTAGTAAGTTTAAGATTGAGTCTTAAGCTAATTCTGTGAATCGGGCCACTTGTCATGAATCCATAAAAGGGCAGAGTGGGCATACCCTGCCCCACCGGATAATGTTGGATAAGGAGGTTCCAAAAAGACAACCCGAAAGGTTAAAGAACAAATAAAAATGTGGCCACTGGTTGCATTGGTACCAAACAACTGGATTGCAGTATCCAGCATGGACACCCTCCACCATGGTACCATGGTACCACTGTACCAACACCTTTAATGTTGTACACCAAATCAATAAAAACAAAATATAGACCCAGCCCAGCAGGGCCAGCAACTGAGGGCAGGTGGTAGGGTCAGTGGCATCACAGCTGACAAGGAAGGTAGGAGCAGGAGCATGCACATGGAGAATGGGAGGGACAAGGGGCTGGTGCAGCATTGGAGGGCAGCGGCAGCACAGGGACAGTGGCAGCACAAAAAACTAGAAAGGGAAGGCTCACGCGGAGGGAGACGAGGGGGGTGGGGCAGCAACGAAGGACAGTAGCAGCACCAGGCGATAGCAGAACAACAGACCCGGGAGTTAATGGGCAGTGTTATACTCTGGAAGAACAAAGGGGGAAGGGGCACCAACGGAGGACAGATGCAGCACTGAGACATTGGTAGCCCAATTGACCCGGGAAGGATAGGTGCAGGGGCATGCACATGGAGAATGGAAGGGCAGGGCCAGCAACGAAAAGCAGTGGAAGCACTTGGGCAGTGGCAGCACAATGAATCAGAGATGGAGGGGACACGCACATAGAGAACAAGGTGGGAGAGGGACAGGGGTGCAGTGGAGAGCTGAGCAGATTAACGGGAAGTGAAAACTGAAAGAGGGGGCAAGGGCACATACATGGAGAACTAGGAAGGGTGGTAGTAGTAGCAATGGAGGGCAGTGGCAGCACAGGGGCAGTGGCATTATAATTACTGTTAGAGGTCACAATTAAGCATAACTGAGTAATGCTGGCATACTGACAATAAGTTATGACATATTCTTTCTTAATGTCACCAAGGAGTTCCAGCTAGAGGTTAAATAGAACACCGGCTAGGACGATGCCTTGCAGAACTCCTTGTGATAAGAAAATCATGTTGGACAGTGACTTGACAATTTTAATCAGTTGTGGTGGATTAGCTAAATAGAATGTGAACCAGACAAGAACGCTTCCTCCAATTCCCTTCTGAGCTTTTAGTCAGTGGAAGAGGATAGAATACCACCAAGAGATTGAGTAAAATCAGCAGGCATGAGTCACCATCCTAAGAGAGTCATCAGTGATCTGCAGGATGGCAATCTCTGTTTTCAAATCTGTTTGGAAACCAGGCTGGGACTTGTCAAGAAGACTGTTAACATAGATAAAGTGAGTTGACTGTACACACAACTCTCCAGGATTGTGGCTAGTTATCTCAAACCAGACACTGGAAGGAAGCTGTTGAGGTAATTTGGATCTTTTAGGGTCTTATTTATGGGGCCTTTTGACAGTTTTGCGTGCCGTTGCGTCACTTTTTGTGATGCACCAGCAGAGTAAAAATGTGCCACATTGTGCCCTATTTACAAAGTGAAGCATCTAAGCACATGCGTCACTTTTTAAAGCGCTACATTAAACTTGCATGGAGCTTACCCCATTTGAAAGGACACACTGCTGGAGTTGTGCCTGTTTTCAGACACACCCCAGCAATGCGTCACTTTTGCGTCTACAGATACGTCAGTAGTACTGACGTATCTGTAACTCCTTGAGAAATGTAGCGCCGTAGATTAAATACGACGCATCCATTCTGTCAGAAGGAGGGCGCAGTGAAAACTGTAACATCGCTGTTTTGTCGCAGCAATGCAACAGTTTTCATAAATGAGTCCCTTTGCTTTTAGTTTTTTTAGAAGAGGAGTCTTTTGGCAATCAGGAAACAGCCCTTGTGATAGCAAGAGATGAACGAGTTTGGTTCAGTGAGTTGCCAGATCTATCTACAGTTGTTTGCCTAGTTTAGCAGGTAGTGGATCAGCAAAGTGAATTGAAGAATTAGGGGCCTGATTATGAGTTTTGATAGTCTGATGGACCGCCAAACACACGGTGCCGAGCCGGCAACTGCTGCACCGGCAGGCCGACCACCGTTTTATGAGTTTGGCGGTCTGACTGCCAAAGGACTGCTGCTATCACCAAGGATCCATGATCCCTTGAGGTCTTGCAGCGGTCAGAGGCCACACTATGGTGTTGGTGCAGCTGCTGCACCACCAAGCATGCTATGAGTTTCCTCACTGCCCTCCTTTTCATGATAGTGAGCTCACCTTGAAAAGGGTGGCAGTGAGGAAACTAAGGGGTCCCTTAGGGTCCCCTAGTGCCTTGGTGCATGCAGCAGGGGCACATGGTGTGTCCCCCTGTCTTTCCACACCCCCAGTTCCTAAAGGGCATGGACTTTACAGTCCATTCAGTACTGGAACGTGCTGTGGCAGTCCAACGGTGCTGCCATGCTAAGGCTCTCCTATGAGCCTCTGAAAGGCAGCGCCGTGGGCCAGCTGCGGCATGACTGTCCACCCAGATTGCAACTGTAATCCAGCAGGTGGTTGGCGGCGGAGTTTGGAGATGTGGGAGTGGGGCGGTGGCGTAGAGCTCCACTTCCACACCGCCACACTCATAATCAGGACCTAAGTTTGGAAATGTTTCTAAGTATTTCCACCAACTGAGATATTTCTTTTAAAGCAGACTGGGTGGCTTTCTGCACAAGTAAGAGCAGAGAGGATTTGGTTGAAGAGAGAGGAATGCTTCAAAAGTTTTAAACTCAGTATCGAGACAGTCAGAAAATTATTTGTCTTTAATATCAAAATCCGATTTATAGGGAACACGGTCAGTCTTTTCTGATTTGCAATGAGGCCACATTTCAAACTCTTGTGCATAGTCTTGCAGGTGTGGTTAAAAGACAGTTTTAGCTTTCTCAATTGATAGATTTTTTCAAAAATTATATATAACACTTAATGTTTACAAAAAATTAATGGGCTTTAAATTATCTTTCATGTGTAAGAGTGCTAAAGTTACAGCGCTTTTCTGTCTCTGCTTCACATCCGTTTTGTTGAAGTTGGCTCTTTAGGCAATTGTAGTGTCTGTAAAGCTGAGTGAAGGCATTTTGCTTGTGTGCATGAAAGTAGTGTGGGAAGGTGTGTTCATGTCTCTAGATAGCTGGAATATTTTATGTGTCAATGTTTGCATTGGGAAACTTGCTTCTGGAAGTCTAGTTTTTTTTTTAATAAGTATTAACCCGTTCCGTTGGACGACGCAACCACTACCTGCCCAGTGCTGCGCACGACCGTTGGCCGACGCAGTCCCGCCCACTCTTTAGAACTTCCGCACTGCGGCAAAATTAAGGAGTTCTTGTGGCAGTTGTATGGAACACTGGTCTTAAAATAATGGTCACAAATTGCAACTAGTGTGGAATTTCCTGAACTGACTTATGTACTAATAGGTTGGTTCATAAAATTATGTATCATTGTTGATCACTATCTGAGCTACCACTGTTGTATAGCATTTTAGGACCCTAGTGTAATTTTCCCGATTCATCTCCTCATATAGGTATAAATTACCATATCCTTATATAGGCATAGAAATCATAACCATCTTTAGACATAGCCCATGCAGTCCAAATACGGCATGGCTACTTCCACTAGTTCCGAAAATCCACAACGATTTCTTGGAAAAACTTGGCTTCAGCAGTTAGGGACTTCCCCTTGCTTAAATACTGACTTGTCCAAGAACTCATGGAGTTTTCAAAGAACTGAGACTCTTTGATATCGTTATTATGTCCCCCTTTACGTCCATCTCGGCACCTTGAAGGTATAAATATACCCACACTTGCCATAGCAAACACACAGTGGTTTGGAGCAGTTTGACTATCTACTTGCCTGACGCAGCTCGCTACAGCAAGTGCCGAAGGAAGCCGACCCTCCAGCAGACGCACTGAGAGAGTTGCTGTCTTTCTCTTGCCGAGAAATCCAGCTCCAGTGTTTACAAGCTACCCTTGCGGGTTGTTGGGAAATCGAGTCCTGAGACAGAGAGATACCAGACCTCCTTCATTCTAAACCAAGGTACAGAGCTGATTGGAGAAGTGTGGCTCATTGGTTAGAGGAGGCAGACCCTGATGCAGAGGTCAGACCTGGGACCAGGGTTCAATTCCCGACGCAGCAGGGTCTTGAGCTCAAAAATGCCCACGGACTCGATAATTCTCGCCTCGGTGCCTACTCGAATCATGGGTTCACACTCTGCAACTCTGGGCAATAGCTTGCTTAATCTCCACTACTGCCCACCGCGATGGGATGCCTGGTCTTCACCTTGGGGATGCCCAGTAGGGGTTATCTCGCAGGGAAAGCCAGGACGGGTTCCCAAAGCAAGCGCTAAGAGACTTGTCGGTGATTTGGCGCTATATAAATCGAAATTGACATAACATAACATTAGACCCTAAGAGAAATCTTGGATAGATTCTTGGCTTAAAGAATACTAGATTTATTCTACACCTCTACTCAGGCCCTCGTCACCAATCACCTCGATTACGGCAACACCCTCTATGCCGGCATTCCCATCTAGCTCCTCAGACGGTACCAAACCATACAGAACACTGCTGCCAGACTTACCCTGGACCTCCCCAAACGAGCCCACATCACCCCCACCTCAGAGACCTCCACTAGCTCTCCGTCCAGATGCCAGTTCAAGATCCTCACACATGCCGATGAAGCCCTCCATGACCTAGGACCTGCGTACATCAACCACCTACTGAACTTCCACCATCCCTCACTCCTTTTCACTTGTCCTTGCACCCCCCCACATCTGCCCCACCTGCAGCAGTGGGCGCTCCTTCTCCTACATTGCTGCTAAGACCTGGAACGACCTTCCCCTCCAGCTTCGCACAGCCCCCTTGTTGGCAGACTTCAGAAAGAGACTCAAGACCCGGCTCTTCAACAGAGACACTGCACCCGATACTCCCAGGGGTGACAGTGTTGCGCTTTACAAATGCAGAATGTTTGTTTGATTGACCCCTTGAGTCTTACAAATCTTTGTCAATATACACTGAAATGTGACCTAGGGCCTGATTTAGGCTGCGGGGGCAGGCTTGTCTTCATTAGGGAGACAATAACATAGTTAGTTGGTCTGGTGAGTTACTTGTCCTATGAATCTAGAGATGTCTGCAAGCCCAGGGGGATATATCATGCAAGAGCCACCATCACAGCAATTTGTCAGGTAGCTCTGTCAAAATGCAGTACCATCTGTCCAACTTTTAACCTGTTTTTTTTATCTCAAAAACGAAATCCCAAACCAGGATTTTGTTTTTTTTAAAATAAAAAGACTAATCGCCCCTTCCCCATAGGAGTTACATCCCAAGATGGCCAGGTCATTTTGCAGTTTTCACTGGACCTTACTGCCAGATTTTACCTGGTGGTGATGGACAGTGAAACCTGGGCATTAGACTGCCACTCTAAATTGGGCGGCTGGTCAAATGGCCAAATCTTCACTGGCCTAATGGACTCAGGGCCATCAAGGGTGTATGTCAGCGGAGTAGTCTGCATCACTGACATACTGCAGTTCTGCCCTAATCTAAATTAGGCTGGCAGAACTTCAGTCTGCTGACATTGATACTACATTGATACACTCTTTCCCACTTTACACCGCTCCATGCCGCCCCCTCTACAACACTTTACTCCACTCTATGCCATGCTCCTCTACTCTATGACCCTCCGAATGACATTCCACTCCACTACCCTCCACACCACTCTATTTCCCTCCACTCAACTAACCTCCACTCTATAACACTCTACTCAATGAAACTACTCCACTCTAAGCTCCTCTGCTCCACTCTATGCAATTCCCTCTATGCCAATCCGTGTCACTTTACTCTACTCAATGACACTCCATTCTATAACTCTCAATCACACTGTACTCCCCTCCACTCTACGCCCGCCACTCTACACCCCTTCCACTCTACGAAACTCCACTCTGAGGCACTCTACTCTGACACCCCACTCTACATTACTCTACACCACTCTATGCCACTCTGCTACAGACATTCTATACAACTCTACACCACTTCACTGTATGCCACTCAACTCAATGCCACTCTATGCCCCTCCAACACTCTTCCCCCTCTACTCTACGCCCCTCCACGCTCTGACACTTTACTCAACTCTACGTTACTCCATGCCGCTCCACTCTACAGCGCGTCACTCCACTTTACGCCCCCTCCACTCTGCTCCCTTCGACCCTTTACTCCACTCAACTCTACGCTACTCCACTCCACTCTATGCTGCTCCACTCTACAACACTCTGTTTCACTCTACACAACTCCCTCCATGCCATTTTGTGCCACTCCACACTACTGTATGACACATTACTCCAGTCTCCTCCACTACTCCGCTCTTCAGTACTCCGGTCCACTTTATGACACTCAATGCCACTCCACTCTACTACACTCTATCCCACTTCACTCTATGACACTCTACTCCACACTACACTACTCCACTCTACTCCACTCCAGTGCTTAATTTGCGCAGGTGGTTTCCAGTGCTTGGCCTCTGCATTTAATTGCCAACACCTAGCATGTATGACAGCTGCCACATGTGGGTGCCTTTTTTCATATTTTAAAGACGAGCAGAGCAGCAATTGTTTATTAATTCAGTATATATTAAAAACAACTAATACCTGCAGCCCAAGCTATTTTTATGCCTTTGGGGAGCTTGAATAGCCTTCTAACGAGAGCCATGGCACTAATATTTGACAAATTAAGCACTGTCTACGCCCTTCCACTCTACGCCCCTCCACTTTACTCTATTCCACGCCACTCCACTATGAAACTCCACTACACGACATTCCACTCTACGAAACCTGACTCGACAACACTCCACTCTACGCCACTCTTCTTTATGCCACTTTTAGTTATGCTGAACAGTAGCAGTACTGGTGTACAACATGGTTAAAGCATGTGCCAATGCTTGTTCGACAATTGTTATCGTTGAAGAGAAAACTGGGATGCAGTGGCCCCCTAAAACCCATGGACTCTGGTGACACTGCATCTGCTGCTGATGATAGCTACAACCAATAGTCCAAGTAATTCTTGAATGCATGCCTTGAACTAAATATAAATATTTCATTAAACAGAAAAGGAGACTAATAAGGTATGATTTTATTTTCTGCGCTTCTTGTTGTTTGCCCAAAAGACCCTCTCTCACGGCCTGATACACAAAGGTAAACATACGCTTTTGTGTAAATTTACGGTTGTTAGCTATTCACTAAGGTATTTTACTAGTATCTTTATGACTGCAGATTCTCCTCACACATATTACAAAAAGCGCATGTACACAAACAAAATAATAATATAAAATGCTTCACGACAAACAATAAAGAAAAGAGTTTATGAACATGCACTAGTGTGCCTTGAACTATAGCTGTCTTTCAGGAAGTAAAACGCCAATTTTCTTTATTTGCATCTCAGTCCATCAGCCTGATTCATCAAGCCGAAATCGGCTCGCAAAGGGCCAGATTCTGAGAATCTGGCCCTTTGCGAGCGGTATTTTTGCATTTTGGATTCATCATCCCAAATGCAGAAATCGGTAATACCGATTTCGCTATTTTGCGATGAATTACATTTAAGGAATCTCTATTTGAGATTCCTTAAATGCAATTCATCATCCATTTTAAAATTGCGAATTCGCAATTTCGGCCCGCTATTTACCGTGAGGTCAAACCTCGTGGTAAATAGCGAAAACTTAGAAAAATGCTTTTAAAAGCATTTTTCTAAGTTGCATATTACACACACACATGTCCTTTGGACATGTGTGTGCGCAACACCTGTTGAAATGTGCATTTAAGGGGTGCTACAGGGTGTCCTTTGGACACCCCTGGCACCCTTCAAATCGCTATCTTATTTGCGATTAGCAAATTGCTAATCGCAAATAAGGAATACTCCCCATTCAATCCTATGGGCCTTTTGGCCCATTGGAATGAATGGGGAGTTATTCCTTATTTGCGATTAGCAATTTGCTAATCGCAAATAAGGAATCTGTAGGAATCGCATTTACTTTTGCGATTCCTACATGAATCCTGTTGTGCGAGTCTGTAATAGCGATTCCTTATGAATTGCTATTTCAGACTCGCAAAATGGGTCTTTCATGAATCTGGCCGCATGTCACTTTGGGTTTGGAGACAAAAACAAGGCCCACCCAACTCCATTGCAAATTACAGGTTGTGGCTGTTAAGTCCTTCACTCCTGAATCCAGCATCGTGAATACATTATCAAAAGGCACAACCTTGATCACGAGTGACTCAGAAATAGCACCTTGCATCTCTGCGAGGTCTCTTTGTTAGAACAACCTCTTTTATTGCTGAGCTATAAGGCTCTGTATATAGTAAGGGCAGTACAGTGTTTGAAAGAGCAAGCAGATATAAAAAAATGAGCTCAAATAAAAAGGAGAAGAAGGCCCCGCTTAAAAAAGAAACATCAGGATCAGCATAGCAAAGATAGTTTAGCTTAACACATGAAGGAGTTCAAAGAAGTGAGAATCGACAGGTTCAATAAGAGTTTGATAAAGCGGAAATTTGTATCCTACATAAAGTACCTGTTAGGGGTGCAATGTAATCACTTGTAGTATGCACTCACATATTATTCAGTGTTTTGTGAAATTAGATGTTAGAAGAAATGGGAATCAATTGATCTGTTCTTGTGAAATTAACATGATTCAATGTAAAGATTCACAATTATTCATAGAAATGTACTGAAACGTATAAACGATGTAAGTCACTTATGCAGGGCTCATTAGAGATGAAACACAGTGACACGTTAAATGTGTTTTGAATATTTCTTAGGTTAATGATGTAGATGGAATGAACTAACTTATTAATATAGTATAGTGAATGCTCCTACTGAACATGCATGATTTTATGGAAATGTTAAACATAAATAACATGGTGCCTCCATTATTTTAGCCTAGGTGGTAGACCTGAATCCATAGTACACGTTGAATGTTCTCGTTTCTGAAATAAATGCTTAGATTTTCATGTGAGTTTCGTAGAATGTGGCATGTTCCCATGTTTTCCATAGTAAATTAATAATAATAATAAACAAATTTATAAATCCAATGGCTACACTCACTAGTGGAGAGACAGACAAACACTTGTTAGTGAAGAGTAAGGGTATTGATTCATAAGATAAGTGAGGAATGAAGGAGTTACAGTCAGCCTGGTCTGAGGAAGATGAAGAGGAGGGAGGTGTGTTCGCAGAGGAGAAAGAGAATGGACCAGGGAAAAACTATTGTAGAGAGGCGTACATGGAGAAGGCCATGAAAGGAATCAACGTCATGGAAAATGTAGTGGCTGAGTGTACCGTAGCGTACGTGTGGTAAAAGCATTCTGGGACATTTTCTGGTTAAAACTTCAAGTCTATGAAGCATTGTAGAAAGGGACAGATACCCCATCCCTCCTTGCAATCTCGACAGAAAGCACCTGAGAGATAGCTTGCTCCTTTCCTGCTCGTGGCTCCATGCTGCTGACCCATCTGATGGTGAAGTGACTTCTTAGGACGGCTCTTACCTCAGACACCTTTTCTGTCCCTCAAAACCTTTGCCTCTATGCTAATTTAGGGAATCCATATCTAGAGTTAGAGTAGGGATAGATAGAATTAAATGCAGCAGGGGAACCTTAACTTGTGCTTCCTGATTTCAAGCATAAAAGTCAAGGAACTTGTTTTTCCTTTCATGTTGCACCGAGTAAATCTCTCCAGGAGATCTGGATTTCTTCAGTTTCCTCTGTTTTGCTATACTCTCATGCTGAGATTCGTATATGTCGAACTATTTTTGAATTTGTAATACATTTTGACTAACCTTAGTTTGGTTGTCGACCTGAGTTATTGTGTAGCCATATTGAGTCTCTCTATCTTAAATTGATTTACAAACTTTTTCTCCCTGTTACACTTTAATGCTGCTAAAAGAAATTGAAGGATCAACATTGGTGGATAACTGAACAAATGGGCCCAGGCCCTTTCAGTTAGTAGTAGAGACAGATGGGCTGAACATGAAGAAAGGGGAGAATCTGGAATCCAACCTAGAATAGTCTGGAGCCTGACCCAAAGGTTCCCATGCAGAGCCCCAATTATCGAGAACTGGAGAGGACAGAGTTTAGCGATGCACGGTGAGAGTAGCGGCAAAAGGTGGAGTGAGTATTAATAGGGGTGTATGTAACGTGTTAGATTGCGGTGATGATTTGATTGTGTGATGTCTTGCGGAGTTGTCATGAGAATTAAGTAAATGTGGTTGTCGCGTCCGATGCGGGAAACAGAGTTTATATATGGTTATTGGACCTTGAAGTTGCCAAGATAGTGTGATATTTTGAAGGTGTAGAAGACACCCAGATAGTGATTGTCTGGGTAAGAGTTGATTAGTTTATCGTGCGACCTCGTCGAGGACTCGAACCAAGACAGGGAACTTTGTGTGACTGGGCGATTGTGAATCATGTAGTAGACCTTCTGCGCAAAGAGTAAACTGTACTGATTCGGTTGAATCCTGGCTGGTCGGGGTTCCACTGTAAGTGTGTATTCTTGTATGAGTGTGTCTCTATTTTATTTTAGAAAGTCAGACAATTACAGATTATAAAATTATTGTGCGAGTGAATGCATGAGGAGAAATTGTGAAGGAGGGGGAGCCTCTCTTAGGAGTGAGGGTGACGTCAGATTGTGCCACGCTGGGATAGGTTGGTTGGTGTAACATCACACTGGGATTGATTGACGATTGTCTATTACATCTGGGTTGCTCGAGATCGCATCGTCCCACTATTTGGATTGTCGATATTTTATAAGTAGGCAAAATCATGTGATGTTTTAAAGTGCTGCGAGAGATATTTCAAGGGGATGAGGGTATCACTACCAGGGTGGGCGAAGAGGTGCCACTGGGAGATTGTATGGTGACAAATGTAGATCTGCCTAGTGCCTACTATCATTTGGCTTCAAAATTGGCACAAGATCACTGAGAAAGAGGATGCATTGTCATTTCCATGCTGTGGCACTTTCAAGTTGGAGACACACAACCAGTTGAGGGGAGTGTCGTTTGTAATGAAAACTTTACCTAGACCTACCCAGTTTTAGGCTCTTGGTGCATGGATGCATGCAGCTCATTCTAAGCAGAGCAATCGCTATCAGGGAAAGATGAAGAAAACAATTTGAGCTTACCAAGAGGTACAGTGGGACGCTAAGGTAAAGAGGTGGAGAGTAGACATGATTGAGGGAGAGAGATTATATCCTGCACTGATGAGGGATGAGGACTCGAAAGACAGGGGCAAAAGAAAGTAGGCAGATAGAAATGATGACCGTGACACTGAAAACAGCTTGTTAAATGGATTGTTGGCTGATCATCCACCTCCTATGGTCCACTACAGGATGGAAGTGGGGGAAGTCCTGGTGAGACAGTTAACATTGAGAGTGCGTCAGTACCAGTAGCCCCAGATCATGGTGTTTTGGGAGTGATATTGACAGGAGCGAGATTAGTAGAAAGGAGAGAGGAAGTGGGAACATGGAGAATCAGAATATGCAATTGAGTCAGGGGGTAAACACCCCTTAGTATACATCTGTCACCCCACATGTTGTTCCAACGCGGTCGTTACACCGCATACCATTACCCCGCAAGTCGATGTAACGACTTGCGGAGGGGGGAGAAGGTGTTGGTTTTAAAATCTAACACCTTTCCTACTGCCCGCACAGACTCGAGTTGGAATAGTACATTATACTATTCCAACATCCAGCATCGCCCTCTGCAAGTCGTTGTTACGACTTGTGGGGTAATGGTATGCGTTGTTACAACACGGTCGTTGTAACAACCACGTTGTAACAACATGCAGGGTGAGGGAATGCAGAAAAAAGAGCCATATTCAGTCAGGGTATCATAGGATATGCAGTGAGGGCGAAAGTGGTGAATGTGGTAAAGATGAAAGCTGAGTTAGATGAGATAATTAGTGGAAAGCTAGTTCCTGATCGAATATAGACATTTGAACCGGACAAATGTCTGTTTATGGCGAAAGATGTTACCAGGAAGCAAGACAGGCCCATGAGAAGCATATGGAACTAGCTCAGAAATATGATGTAGATCTAACCCGAACGAAGATGTTGCAAGGGAATCAGAGACTTGCTTACAGTGACCAGGAAATAGAAGACAAGAGGGTGACTTGCATTGAAAACGTACATTCTGCAATTGGTAATAGTAATGAGAGCTTGGATTATGTCAGACAAATGGGAAAAGAGGAGGTCAAAGAAGGTTACAGGGGAGCTGGGGGGGGGGGGACAGGAGTAGAGGCATATCAGCTAAGTGCCTGGTGGGGGTTATGTGCATGTGGAGTAGAGGTGTTCTTGCTGCATTCACAAATATATTTCCAAAGTAGAGGGAAAAGCTTGCTGAGTGATATAAAGAAGCTGATTGCTTTGTAAAGATTTTGAAGGTGTTGTGGATTAATTTGAATACGTTGTTTGAAATTGTGATCCCTAGTGATTTGTGGTTTGCATATAAGATAGCCATAGAATGGCCTGAAAGGGAACCAGAGAGGGACCCGATTACCCATGGTCCATCGCGAATGTTAATGAAAAAACATGATCATGTGAGAAAAAGTTGCATTGAGCCATCGTTGGTGTGGACTAAACCAAGTGATACTGGTCATTGCGTCTGCTTTGAAATGTGGAGTGCCGAAGTGGGTTTATGCCTCACGCAAGCTTAGAGTTCCAAGGACCCCTGAAGAAACAGATCCTCTCCCAGAAGCATCAACAGAAGTGGCCGGAGAGTCACACGAGAGAGCAAACCAAGCTGTAGAGGGAAGGCAGGAGGCTGAACAAGGGTTAGAGCAATCCGAGGGGGGTCCAGTCAAACAAGACACCGACATTGGTTCTGGAGGAGAAAGATCAGTGGTGTCTGAGAAAGACTCTGACCCTGACAAAGGAACTAGTGAAGAGAGGAGACAAGTGCAGTTGAGTTCGAGAGCCGACCTGAATGAGATCTGGCCAGAAAGAGAAAAGAGAAGAAACCTAAGACTCACATCTGGAAAAGAGCTCGCATCGATAGTTGAAGTGTCTGATTCTGAGCAAAGTGAGGCTGAAGGTGAAAGATTGAGCCTAAGAAGGTCCAAGAGGGTTAGGGTGCCTTGCCTGTGGTACTCATCCCCTGAGTGGACTTATCTGGCTGCCAATGCAGATGAGGGCGATTTTTGAGACATCGGTGCTGATAATCGAAGTTCTGCTTAAGATTCCCTGGACGGATTTGCATGCTCTCGTTCCTTGGCAGTGCCCTGCCCAACGAGTTTGAGTGGCCTGCGATCTCTAATATTGAATTAGGACGTCCTTCCTCTTTTGGGCATAGAACCATCAGCATAAGAAGAGGCAGAATTCAGAGCTGATCTATTACAGTTGATCATAGAGCAACTGGGCTCAGAACTTATTAGGGATGTTGAATGAACTTTTATGAACTTTATCAAAAGCATTCAAGAAGAAGATTACCTACGCCCAAGTGGACGAAGAATAAAATTAGGGGTTACATCTAGAAGAAAATGGAGTAGGATTAAGGATTATGAACTTGTGTGAATACTTAGTTGAAATAAAAGTAAAGACAGAAGAAAAACATTGCTAGAAGCCTGCTTAAAGGACTTTTACGTTTTCTTGTTTTGTACGAGTGGAGCTTAACGAGAAGAGAGATTCTGTGGCTGCTATTTCTCCACTCTAAATTTTATTAAAATCTGCTTTAGAATGGACTCTGGAAATCCAAGCTGTAGATGCAAGTGTCTTATGGGTACACTTCGAGATCTTTAGCGTTTGCCAGCATTCTACTCTGCCCTCCGAGGCGTTGATCACGCAAATAGATTTTAGGAGCTACTTGCGTGCAACGAATTATTTTTTATTCGGCATATTTTAAAATTGTGATTTTCATTCTGTGTGCACTCAGCATTCTTTACACCCACTTGCACTCACTTTCGCCGCATCTTCACGGTCCCAGCCGATGTTAGGGCTAGAGACCGAGTGTCAGGGATAACATCCCCTACGGCGGCCATCTTGAGTGGGGGCGAGAGCGGTGAGAGCGCTCTAGTGTTCTGCATATAAGGAGCCCCTGGGATAGCAGACGCGAGATCTTTAGCGTTTGCCAGCATTCTACTCTGCCCTCCGAGGCGCTGATCACGCGAATAGATTTTAGGAGCTACTTGCGTGCAACAAATAATTTTTTATTCGGCATATTTTAAAATTGTGATTTTCATTCTGTGTGCACTCAGCATTCTTTACACCCACTTGCACTCACTTTCGCCGCATCTTCACGGTCCCAGCCGATTTTAGGGCTACAGACCGAGTGTCAGGGATAACATCCCCTACGGCGGCCATCTTGAGTGGGGGCGAGAGCGGTGGGAGCGCTCTAGTGTTCTGCATATAAGGAGCCCCTGGGATAGCAGACGCGAGATCTTTAGCGTTTGCCAGAATTCTACTCTGCCCTCCGAGGCGCTGATCCCGCGAATAGATTTTAGGAGCTACTTGCGTGCAACGAATTATTTTTTATTCGGCATATTTTAAAATTGTGATTTTCATTCTGTGTGCACTCAGCATTCTTTACACCCACTTGCACTCACTTTCGCCGCATCTTCACGGTCCCAGCCGATTTTAGGGCTAGAGACCGAGTGTCAGGGATAACATCCCCTACGGCGGCCATCTTGAGTGGGGGCGAGAGCGGTAAGAGCTCTCTAGTGTTCTGCATATAAGGAGCCCCTGGGATAGCAGATGCGAGATCTTTAGCGTTTGCCAGCATTCTACTCTGCCCTCCGAGGCGCTGATCACGCGAATAGATTTTAGGAGCTACTTGCGTGCAACGAATTATTTTTTATTCGGCATATTTTAAAGTTGTGATTTTCATTCTGTGTGCACTCAGCATTCTTTACACCCACTTGCACTCACTTTCGCCGCATCTTCACGGTCCCAGACGATTTTTGGGCTAGAGACCGAGTGTCAGGGATAACATCCCCTACGGCGGCCATCTTGAGTGGGGGCGAGAGCGGTGAGAGGGCTCCAGTGTTCTGAATATAAGGATACGGTCGCCTTCTGCGTTAGCGGACGCGTTTGCTGGGGCGCCTCATCAGCGCCAGAGTTTAGCCTGAGTTAGCCCGTCTGCGCCCGTCAGCGTCCCGGAGGCGCTCGGGGCGCGAGCCAGGCGGGTAAGCGACGCCATGATGAGGATATATACGAGAGAGGAGCTCATCTCCTATGATAATAACACTTCTCCTTGTCATCGAGTCTTTCTTAATTCTGCTGTGGGCTCGGTCAACTGCTTCGCTTGTGGGTGGTGCCCTGGCACTGCCGGTATCTCCCCATGCAATTCCACCCCTACTAGCAGTAGTTGTGTGCTCCTGAATACTAGGTCACTGCCCCAACACGCTCTTAACATCTTTAGCCTCCTTGCTCATGAGAAGACGGACTGTCTTTTCCTCACGGAGACTTGGCTAGGCGAAGGCTCTGAGCCTGATCTGGCCATAGCCATTCCTCCGACCCATGCGATTTTCCGCAAAGACAGAAGCACGGGCAGGGGGGGCGGTGTGGCTCTTATTGTAAATAAACTCATCCCATGCATGATCCTTCCTGTGGACAATCTACCGGGCTGTGAAATCCTAGCCTTTTCCCTGTCCTTTTCCCCCCAACAGTCCTGCATTGGGCTTTTGCTTTACAGACCCCCAGGCCCTCTCGGCTCATTCGCCGAGGACCTTTTTGCGATCATTTCCACACTCAGCCTGAGGTCGAGACATTGCTTGGTCCTAGGTAACTTTAACATCCATATGGATAAGACGGAGGACCCGGAAGTGCAAAAATTTCTGGATATGACATCCTCCGCGGGGTTCAATTTGTACTTACGGGCACCTACACATGACAAAGGGCACATTTTAGACCAAATCTTCTCTACTGAACCACTTACCATATCCTCCCTCGCCCCAGTCCTTTGGTCAGACCATTTTTTAGCCAATTTTCAGATTGCACATCTCACAGCGACCCCACGTGATGGTCAGTTGCGCGAGGTTCGCACTTCCAGAGCCTTTCACAAAATCTCTCCAGCCATGCTCACTCAGGCCTTAGAGACCTATCCGTGCGTACTCACAGGCAAGCTGGGTGACGATGTCAACCTCTTTCAGGACTGGCTTACTGCACGTTTCGCAGCCCTTGCTCCGCCGCGGCAAGCCAGGCCACTTCCGGCAAAAGCTTCTGCCCCCTGGTTCTCTGCAGCCTTGGCGGGCAAAAGAAGGTACTGCAAGAAGCTCGAAAGAGATTGGCAGAAGCAGTATGATTCAACCTCCAAGCAGACTTACAGAGCAGCTGTGAAAGAATATCATAGGGATATTACAGCAGAAAAGAAATCCTATCTAGCTAGAAAGGATTGAGGAAGCAGATAGCTCCTGTAAAGAAATATTTAAGATTGTTAAAGAGTAGATTTCTCCCACCTGCTGTATCCCCACGTCTTCCTTTTCGGAACCATGAATAACTGAACTAGCAGAATTTTTTACCAACAAAATTCTCACGATCCAAGCGACCTTGAAGGAAACGGATAATATCTCTGATTCCAACTCCAATCCTGGTGATTCCCCCGTCCCCTGGTCACTCCTTTCCGACTCAGGCACAGCTACTACCGGTCCTATCCTGGACTGTTTTCCAGCTTTGGAGCTCCATATCTCAGTGGACCTCCTGGTTAAACTGAAATCAGGTTCTCCCTTAGATCCTTGCCCCGCTAAATTTCTTGCGACCTTGGCCCCCGTTCTTAACCCGATTATTAACCCCATTATTAATCTGTCTCTTAGCACAGGCGAGGTTCCCACTCCCTGGAAGCAGGCCCTCGTCCTTCCCCTTATTAAAAAGCCTAACATGGACCCGAAACTTCACTCTAATTACAGACCAATCTCATTGTTGCCCGCTCTGGCGAAAATAGCAGAGAAGCATGTACACACCACCCTATCCCACTTTTTAGAGTCTAACTCCTTACTTCATCAGTCACAGTCCGGGTTTAGATCTAACCTGAGTACTGAAACTGCTTTACTCGAGGTTACTGAGGCTGTGAAGGAAACTCTGGATAGGGGTGGAAAGGCCATGCTTATCATGCTCGTTCTGTCCGCGGCCTTTGACACCGTTCCCCATGACCTTCTCCTTACTAGACTTTGGGAGATAGGTCTTAGGGGAACGGTGTTCAAATGGTTCCAATCCTTTCTGGCCGACCGCAGACAAACAATCTGGGCCCCTCCTTTCTCCGCCGTAATGCCGCAGCTTGAGGTAGGGGTCCCGCAGGGTTCTATACTCAGCCCCTCCCTCTTTAATATCTTCCTGACACCCTTAGCTGCGCTAGCGGAGGAGCATGGGTCCCAGATCGTCTCCTATGTGGATGACACCCAGCTCTTGTTCACATGCAACAAGGGCTGTGACTTCGACGGGGCTGCCATTCGAAGGTGTCTTGAGGCTGTGTTTGGTTGGTTTGGGAAGAGCGGCCTCAAGTGCAACTCGGACAAGTCCGAGATCCTTTTCTTTGGTTGTCCCGCCGACCTGAGATGGAAGGGTTGGTGGCCTTCGGCCATGTTCCCGCCAGCCGGTGATTCTGTACCAGCAAAGAATCTGGGCATCCAGGTGAATAACACTCTCTCCTTTAAGGCTCAAGTAGCAGGACTTACGGGGAAGTGTTTTGCCATCTTAAGGATGCTGAGGAAGTTTTTGCCGTTCCCTCTCCTTGGAGCACAGAAAGATCACGGTGCAGGCGCTGATAGGATCGCGCTTAAACTACTCTAACATCCTCTATCTAGGCCTCCCCGAGTATCTCCTGACCCGTCTTCAGGTTGTCCAGGTTGTCCATAATTCGGCAGCCAGGGCCATTTATGGCCTAACCAGAAGAGCTAGGGCCAGCGACCTTCTTAGAGCGTTGCACTGGCTGCATCACTTTCAAGACCTTAACAATGGCGTTTAAAGCTCTACACAACATCGGAGCAATGTATCTACAAAAAAGGGTCAACTTCTACTTTCCATCCAGACCCTTGAGGTCAGCTGCCTTGGCCAAGGCAATCGTACCGGCAGTGCGACGTGCACGATGTGGAGGAGGTTCCTTTAACTACCTTGCTCCACGTCTTTGGAACGAGTTACCTCTGACCTTACGCGCTAGCTCTAACCTCTTCGCATTTAGAAAGGAGCTCAAGACTTTTCTCTTTTCCCAATAATTCTTTTTTCTTCTGAGCACTTTCCTTCGCCGGTGGTATTCTTTGTTGGTTGCTGGTGCTTGTTCTTGATCTGCAGCGCCGGGACGCTCTTCGGAGCAGCTGTGCGCTATACAAAACCCCCAGTAACATAACATAACATAACATAACTTCTAACAATTATAGTGGTAGGGATAATAATACTATTTGTAGAGTCAGTTTTGAGATTCTAAGAAGGGATACATAGAGTTAGTCTCCCTAAGGACACCAACATCAGGGGTTTCAAAGAGAGGTACTCTAGGATCAGAGAGAGGTTTAGGGAACAGCATCTCCATGTAGATTTGTCTAAGGGCGATTATACATTAAATGCTTATGTTAGGCTCTTATATGAATACGTAGACACTATGGAATAGAGAGTTTGTTATGTTTGCATGCAGTTACCTGCATCAGTGGAGGAAGGTATTACATACCATCACTTACCTACGACCTATGGCATTCGTTGTAAATTGCTCCTTAGTATGTTTTTTAAGAAAGTCTACTATGAATATTGAATGTCTGACAAAATATCGAAAACTAGAATATCGTTGAACAAAAATATCGGAACAAAATTATCGATGTCAAAAATATCGGGACCCTATACTTAACTATATATCTACACAAATATCGATTTTTTAATATCGATATACAAAAACATCGTTTACTGTGATATCGACTACATTAATATCGGAAGACAAAAATATCGCTATCTGCAAAATATAATGACATTTACAAAAATATCGAAATCAAATATATCGTGCACATAAATATCGGATTATTAACTATATCGACTTTTTCAAGCATTTCTTCACATAATTAATTAACGCTTTATATGTTTTCACATCAAAAATAACATACAACACTTTAATTTCTACTATACACACACTATAAATTCATATTATTTTTTATATTGGTAAAAAAAATGTCACCTACACATATAAAAATATTCTATGGTACTCTGTATACTTTTATAATTATTGTTGGTTTTTCAATTCTAATACTAATTAATCTCAACAGAAATTCAAATCTACTAACTAACCAATCACAACCCTAATTTTTTTAATGAACCAATAGTAAAGTAATTACTAATGACACTCCCCTATATAAGCAATGAAAACGTAAGCACAAACTACTTGCCAAAAGTCACAGAAGGAGATTCATCTCTATCCGAATTGCTGCACAACAACTAGAAGAACGAGACTATAAACCTACTATTACATCTTCTAAGTAAGTAAATAAAATAGATAGTGCATTATTTGCTAATTGTATTTACTTACCTGCTAAATACCCAGTGCCCCTTTGCTATTCCTACTACTTAACATTCTAAATAATGATATAAAAATATTTTTTTAGATACTACCACTACTGATAATTCTACTCCAAATATTTGTGAACAAAACATAGGAATACAGATTCAGAAAACTATGTAAGTAATTTGAAATTGTTTCATTATGTGCACATTAATCTAAACACATTAAAATAATGACTTTTGCACACCATCTTTTTATTTTTCTGTAGATTCTGCTACTGAAAACTGCACTACTACAGAACTAAGGACATCAGTACTACATCTACAATACTTTTTACTAAGTAAGTAAATAATATAGAACCTGCTTAATTTGCTAGTAATACTTAATTACCTGCTAAATACCCAGTACCCCTTTGCTATTCATTGCAGTTAACATGCAAAAAAATTATCTACTACTATTTGTTTAAGATACTACCAGAAATGAATATTCTACTCAAAATAACTGTGAACAAAGCATAGGAATACAGATTCAAAAATATATGTAAGTAATTTCACATTGTTTCATTATGTCCACATAAATATAAACACACTGAAATAATCATTTGTCCCCCACATATTTATTTTTTTCTATAGATTATACTACTAAAATCTGCTCTACTACTGAACTAAGAACATCAGAACTATTTCTACAATTCTATTTCCTAAGTAAGTACAATAAAAAGAAACTGCATAATTTAGTACTACTAATTATTTACCTGCTAAATACCCAGTGGCCCTTTGCTATTCATACTACTTAACATGCTAAATAATAAAATATTGTCATTTTTTTAGATACTACAACAACTGAATTTTCTGCTCAAACTAACTGTGAAGAAAGCATAGGAATACAGAATCGAATAACTATGTAAGTTAGGTCACATGGTTTAATTATGTGCTCAAAAATCTAAACACACAAAAATAATCAGTTGTGCTCAACATATATTTTTTTCTCTGTAGATTCGACTTCTGAAAACTGCACTACTAATTAACTAAGGACCTCAGTACTATTTCTAAAATACATTTTAGTAAGTAAGTATTATGCAACTGCAATAAATGTGTAAAAACAATACTAACATTTATAACTGTTCTAATAAATTTCAATGATATATTGTTTATTTACAGAGCAAACACAGTGAATATATATACAGACAACATACAGAACTTCACATTCTAAACAATAGTAATGCAAATCACTAAGTAAGTATATTAAAGAACATATTTACCACATGTTTAAAAAAAACTACCAACATGGTGATTAAACTAACTCATATGTTCCTTATTTTTTAAAGATAACACTACAAACTATTCTACAGAAGCTGAAGAAACAATTATACTGCCAAATACCAACCACAAAAAATATGTAAGTATCTTCACAATGTGAATAATAAAGATACACTTTTGTAGTAAAAATGAGCTCTAAAATTGCTATTTTACCTAAACATTAATTAATAATATACAACTTTACAGCTACTACAACATCACAACCATTTATCCTCAACTAAAGAAGCAAGAAACTCCTAAGTTTTGCTGTACATTCTAAAACACGTAAGTATAAACATTCCTACTTATCACTAACATAGATTATTGATCACATTTAAATTGACATTAACTATTATATATATATTTTATAGATATACAAAGTACAAAATGACCGAAGGAGCCGAATTTGTGACCAGCCAAAAAGGAAAATTATTACTATGCTACATGGGTTACACGTACACACAGGAAAAACAATATGGCATGAAAGTGAATTGGAAATGTTGCAAATATTATTCGAACAAGTGCTATGGCAGAGCAACAACAAAAGAAGGTACAGTACTATATACTAGGGAACATAATCATCCACCTAATATTACAGAAATAGAAGTTAGAACAGCTATGGAAAGTATAAAAGAAGCTAGTACCGGATCCCAAAAGCAAACTAATGTCATTTTAAAAGAAGCCATTCCAAAAATTCCCAAAACAGCCACAACCCAAATGCCAAATATCCTATCATTAAAAAGAACTATAGCACGAACCAAAAAAGCTACAACTTCTTCAACACCATGTCCCAGAACATATCAGGATATTAATTTTACTGCTAACGAAATAATAACTTTAAATAAACAACCCTTTATAATTTATGACAACGAAAGCTATGAGAATAGGCTTATAATTTTTTGTACCAGTATGAATTTAGTGAAACTGCAGCAAAGCCAATATTGGATGATGGATGGGACATTTAACATCTGTCCCAAACCATTCTTCCAATTATACACAATACATGGCCTCTATCACAACTGCAACATCCCTTTGTTATATGCACTATTGCCTAACAAAAACAATTCTACATATATGGAATTATTAAATGTCATAAAACAAAAAACGAATGATTTCTCTCCTGACAAAATCATTCTTGATTTTGAGCATGCAATGCTCTCAAGTATTCTAAAAATCCACCCCCATACCTCCATTCAAGGGTGCTATTATCATTTCAACCAGTGTTTATGGCGACACCTTCAAAAAACTACCCTAAGTGTCGAATATGCTACAAATTCATCATTTGCTTTTCAAATCAAAAAACTTATAGCACTTGCCTATGTCCCTACAACAGATGTAGCTGAACATTACAATATTATTATAGACAGTCCATTTTACAAACAAAACGAAGCTAGATTAACTCCTTTTCTTGATTACTTTGAAGACACCTGGGTAGGCAGACTCCACAGATCTGGCCACAGAAGAAATCCAAAATTCCTCATTCCCTGGTGGAATGTGTACAATAGTACCCTTAACGGGGAGTCAAAAACTAACAATGCCGTTGAAGGTTGGCACAATGCATTTGTCCAATCAACTGGCAGAAGCAAACCTACTCTCGAAAAATTCATAAAATGCCTACAGAAAGAACAGAGCTATCAAGAATTTAGAATGGACCAATCTGTAACCGTAATTGTCCCTAAAACATCCAAGCAAAATAAACAAATGCACAAGTACCTGGAAGAACAAGTTAAACTTTACCCTAATACGAAAGGCATAGAATACCTAAACATCATAGCCAAAACACTACTGTAAATAATTCCGAAACAGTTATAAAACACCAAAAGTAGCACCTAAGTATGTTAAAATATGTAACGTGAGCTTCTAAAGTATTTAATGTATGCAATATATAATGATATTATTTTTATATATGCACACATTGAAACAAAATAATAAGTTAAAAACAATTCCATAATAAATATGACATTACCCACCCACAAAAATAATAGAAAGCAAAGACTTACCAACTATGTTGTCAATCCAATAACGTCCATCACCACCAAAGTAATCCAGGTAGTGCAAAAGTAACCCAAAAAAAAAATGTAAAAATACAACTGTTCCAAAATTACGAAATCCACTCGGTCCTTAGCCATCGAACTACCATAAAAAACCCGAAAAAGTAGAAAAAAAGAAAGAATCGCTCCGGAAAACCCGAAAAATGTAAAGAAGTGTTTGTAAATCAGTGTTGGATGAAAAAAACTAACACTTCCTTAAAAAAAAAACGGAACTTCCGATGTTGCGTACACCTATGAAAAAAACATAGAAAACAGACATTCCCACCCACAATAATTAGCTAATAATTAGATAGCAACATATTAACATTGATGATTTAATGTTAGATATACCCTAAAAGACTTAAATGAACTCTATAAATAATTAGTTAATTAACTAACACGACGTGTATATACCATACGTAAATATCTGATTTCTAAATCTAAAACATAGCTCCCTCACGTTCAACAACACTAAATATAAGCTCACTAGTCTAAAAACATAATAATAATACACATATAACATATAAAATGAACCTTACCTGCAGCCACGTGAAGTGTCTCCCAACCGCGATCAGCCCTTCTTCCAAATAACCCAAAACGACCTAACCCGGTTACAAAAGAAAGCACCAAAAATGAATAAAATAGTCCCAAGTGTAAAATATAATATCTATACAGAACCAAATGTGTTAAAAAAAAGTATTAATTTATGTTATATTGAAAAATTGTATTTTTTTACCCTACAAAGAAATCATGAAAAAAATGTACATGACTGTAATAATTAAATATGATTAAAACAATAATGTTTATTTTAACAATGTAAAAAAATGTAAGTACATTGTCACAAAATGAAAAAAGTAAAAAATAGGAAAAATGTTTTTTTATATTTTAAAAATTTGATCTTCACAAATGAAGCAGAAAAAAGCTTAACAGAAAAATATTTGTGTTATTTGCATTTATTTTCTGACATAACAATATGTAAAAGAGATAATAAAGAATGGTAATTTCATATGAAAAAGAAGAAAAATAATAATGGTTCTGTATAGTTGTTATTAAGTGTGTTTATGAAAGTATTTTTCAATTGAAATGTAAATAAAAAAATGTTATTATGAATTTATTTTATTTGTTAAAACGTTAATAAAATAAAAGTTTATACAATCATGGTGATTAATTTGTATTATTATCTTACAAAAAAGTATCAATATAATAAAAAATAATTAACTGTATATTACATGTGAGTATATGTTGGACTCTAATAATGTAATGATTCATATACCAAATCCAGTGTACATTAAATTAGAGTAGGTGTTGCACAGTAATAACATAAGTATTAATATTCCTACTGCATTCTACATAAAATGTTAATATGTGCTATACACTAATTATGTGCTATACACTAATTAATTAAAATAGATTATTCCAACTGTAGTCTACAGTAAATTTAAGTTGGTGTAATGTTATATATGTATAAATTCCTTAAATTGATTAAATGTAAAATAAATATATTTTTATCCTGTAGAACTAGGTACCAAAAACACAAAATTGACCCTGAACCCTACAAATACTCCTTTACCCAAAAACAGAACACTGACCCAGAACCTCAAAAATAGACCTTAACCTAAAAACTGAAAACTGACCCAGAACCCAACAATGACCCCTTTACCCACAAACTGAAAACTGACCCTGAACCCAACAAATACCCCTTTACCCAAAAACTAAAAACTGACCCTGAACCCAACAAATACCCCTTTACCCATAAACTAAAAACTGACCCTGAACTCAACAAAGACCCCTTTACCCAAAAACTAAAAACTGACCCTTAACTCAACAAATACCCCTTTACCCAAAAACTGAAAACTGACCCAGAACCCAACAAATACCCCTTTACCCAAAAACTGAAAACTGACCCTGAACCCTAAAAAATACCCCTTTAGCCAAAAACAAAAAACTGACCCAGAACTCTAAAAATACCCCTTTACCCAAAAACTAAAAACTAACCCTGAACCCTAAAGTTAGCCCTTTACCAAAAAACTGAAAACTGACCCTGAACCCAACAAATACCCCTTTATCCAAAAACTGAAAACTGACCCAGAACCCAACAAATACCCCTTTATCCAAAAACTGAAAACTGACCCAGAACCCAACAAATACCCCTTAACCCAAAAACTAAAAACTAACCCTAAACCCAACAAAAACCCCTGTCCCCAAAAACTAAAAACTGACCCAGAACCCAACAAACAAGCCTTTACCAAAAAACTAAAAACTGACCCAGAACCCAAAAAATACCCCTTTACCCAAAAACTAAAAACTGACCCAGAACCCCAAAAATACCCCTTTACCCAAAAACTAAAAACTGACCCTGAACCCAACAAACTACCCCTTTACCCAAAAACTGAAAACTGACCCTAAACCCAACAAATACCCCTTTAACCAAAAACTGCAAACTGACCCTAAACCCAACAAATACCCCTTTACCCAAAAACAAAAAACTGACTCTAAACTCAACAAATACCCCTTCAACTACAAACTGAAAACTGACCCTGAACCCAACAAACTACCGCTTTACCCAAAAACTGAAAACTGACCATAAACCCAACAAATACCCCTTTAACCAAAAACTGAAAACTGACCCTAAACCCAACAAATACCCCTTTAACCAAAAACTAAAAACGGACCCTAAACCCAACAAATACCCCTTTAACTACAAACTGAAAACTGACCCAGAACCCAACAAATACCCCTTTAAAAAAAAATTAAGTACATTATTATAATTTAGTACAATAACAAAAAATTAATTACCAATGATTTAGTAATTAATAATTTAGACTATATAATATTAATTATTTAACTAATTAATAATAATTAATTACAAATTAGGTATAATGTACAAATATTTATTTACATTTATTAATTAATGAATTAATTATTAATAAATTACTTCCCACCCTTATCCCCTATTAACCCAATAACCCGCTCCTAAACCTAGAAATGTTATTTTTTTAAAAACATTTTCTAATAAATTTAGAAATACTAAATAAACATGTATCTACATAGAATTATTTAAGTATATATTTATAATTTCTTAATTAATATTTATTAATTACCAATTAATTAGTAATTAATAATATAGACTATATGAGCTTAATTAATTAACTAATTAATTATAATTAATAATAATTAATTACCAATTAGGTATAATGTAGAAATATTTTTTTACATTTATTAATTAATGAATTAATTATTAATAAATTACTTCCCACCCTTATCCCCTATAAACCCAATAACCCGCTCCTAAACCTAGAAATTTTATTTTTTTTAAAATAATTTATACTAAATGTAGAAATACTAAATAAACATGTATCTACATTGCATTATTTAAGTATATATTTATAATTTCTTAATTAATATTTATTAATTACCAATTAATTAGTAATTAATAATATAGACTATATGAGCTTAATTAATTAACTAATTAATTATAATTAATTAACAAATAGGTATAATTTAGTATTATTTTATAACATATATTAATTAATTATTAATAAATTACTTCCCACCCTTATCCCCTATAAACCCAATAACCCGCTCCTAAACATAGATATGTTTTTTTAAATAATTTATTTATAATTGTTTTATTTATAATAATACACCTTTTTTAATACTTTTTATATACAATTATTTTACTTTTTCCTATACTATCGATTATTTCCATTACTACACGATATTTTTTTTTAACGATATTTTGACACTCGATATTTTTTTTTGTTGATATTTTTGCATACTATCATCTCCCGCCTGGATTATGCCAGCTCTCTTCTGGCTGGGACTAACCAGGCCGAGCTAACCCGTCTGCAGCGGGTTCAGAATGCTGCGGCGAGGGCGATTGTCGGCCTGCCCAGATTCAGCTCGGTGGCAACTGTCCTTCGTACCCTACATTGGCTCCCTGTCAGGAAGCGCATCCTTTTTAAGGTCTTGTGTCTCGCTTTTAAGATTCTGAGAGGTATTGGCCCGGAAATCCTATCCAGCTGTCTTTCCTTTTATGTTCCCACCCGCACCCTCCGTTCCCAGGGTTTGGCCCTTGCGGTGGTCCCCAGATTTAGGCTTAGTCGCATGGGTGGCCGCTCGTTTAGTGTAAAGGCCGCGTCAGCATGGAACTCCCTTCCTGTTGAAATTCGTCTGATGGAGGACCTCTTGACTTTCCGAAGGGCTTTAAAAACTTTCCTGTTTTAGCTGCTTTCATGTTTTTAGTTTCCTGTTGTGTTATGTTCTACCTTGTCTCTGCGCCGGGACGCCCCTTGGCTGGGGTATCTGTGCGCATAATAAATCAATATAACATAACATAACATACTTACCTATTACGATATTTTTGTATCCGATATTTTTGCTTACCTATATTTTTGACCTACGATATTTTTACTTCGATATTTTGTCTTTCCGATATTTTTTTTTCGATATTTTGTCTGATTACCATGAATATTACTTCCCTATGATGTAGTACTGTCTGAAGTACCAGTTTACAAACATCTGAATAATAATGAGACAAAGAAGACAGTTGAAATGATAGGGAATTATTTTGTACCCACTGCTACACTAGACCCTGCTTATGCTCATAGACACAATTTAATCTGTATATTGACCGATATTGAGAAGAAATTCAAGGATCAGGTAGAAGATAAATTTAGAGTTGTAGTTAGTGATCAAAAATAAATCGGACAAACCTCCTCAGTGGGTGAAGGAAGAATTAGGCCATCGTGCTGCAGGGATTTCAGGACCATTAGCTTTGGAATTAGCAACACAGTGGGAGACTATGTATTCACCAGGCTGAGAGCGGATATAGCTCTGTGTTTGTGGGAAAGAGCGAGTGTGATCATACATTTTTGGTCCATGGTCCATGGAAGATGTTTTTTAGACTACTCTGCAAAAAGTATAGCAGGAGAATACTGTGTGTGTGGGAATAAGGCATATCTGAGACACCCTAGCAAATGGAATGGTACATGTTACTTAGCTGTAGTTTTTCCCAAAATATACCACATGGAGGATTTGGAAGGCCTAGGAGGAGAAGTGAAAATTAGACAGAAATGTGTATTGAGTGCTGGAGAAGTCGTGGGAGACATTTTTGGAGCTATGACACATAGCTTAGGGGTAATGCTGAATGACATCAAGATTAGAACGTTGTCTACCATAGTTGATAAGCTATCTACCAATACTGCTAGATCTCTGTTGCTTATAGATGGTGAAATGGTTTCGATGTGGGCTATGGTGATGCAGAATCGAAATGCTTTCATTGTGTTGATCATAAAAGAGGGCAGAGTCTGTTGAATGCTAAAGGTCCAGGAGTGTTCTACTTATATCCCTGACAGGAATAAATATCTATAGAAGTACATTAGCAACATTACTGATTTACATCAGTCATTGAGAGATTTAGCTATTGAAGGTGTTTGGGATAAAGTTGGACATGGTTTTTGTGCAATTGGACGGTGGTTTACAAATTTAGGAAGTGGTTCATTTGGCTATATTGTGTGACCTATGTTGATTGTTTTCATCTGTATCATTGTTTTGATCGGTATATGTGAGAGGATATAAGTGGTACAAAGTAAGGCAAAGGGATAGAGCTCAGAGGGAAAAAGATAGGAAGGTAGAGAGGTTGCAAGACAACTATTTCAATAATCTGAGATGGATGGGGGAGTTTAGACAAAGAAAAATGCTGACAACATCTGTTTAGATCGTTCCCTCTAATTAAAATACCTATATGACCATCTGATAGGCTTATATGATGAGATAGGACAATTATTGTGATGACATAACATCATCAGAGGGGGAACTAATAGCGCAGAAATGTGTATCCTACGTGGGGTACCTGTTAGGGGTGCAATGTAATCACTTGCACTTGCATATTATTCAGTTTGGCAAAATTAGATGTTAAAAGAAATGTTAACCAATTAACCTGTTCTTGTGAAATTAACACGAGTCAATGTGAAGTTAACAAATTATTCATAGCAATGTACTGAAACGTATATGCGCTGTAACACACTTATGTAGGGCTCATTAGCGATGTGACACATTAATTGTATTTTGAATAGTTCTTAGGCTAATGATGTAGTTGAAATAATTGTATTGATATAGTTTAGTGAATGCTCCTGCTGAACATGCTAATGATTTTACAGAAATGTTAAATGTAAATAACATGGTGCCTCTATTATATTAGCCTAAGTAGGAGGCCTGAATCCACAGTATACATTAAATGTTCTCGTTTCTGAAATAAATGCTTAGATTCTCATGTGAGTTTCGTAGAATGTTGCTTGTTCCCATGATTTCTATTATAGGTGGACAAACGCTTGTTAGTGAAGAGTAAGGGTATTGTTCCATTAGATAGTTAAGGAATGAAGGAGTTACAGTTTGCCTGGCCTGGTTGAAGATAAGGTGGAAGGAGATGCGTCCACACAGGAGAGGGAGAAGAGACCAAGGACGAACTGTTGCATTGAGATGTACATGGAGAAGGCCATGAAAGGAATCAACGTCTTGGATAATTTTGTGGCTGAGTCTACTGTAGCGTACGTGTGAGAAAAGCATTATGGGACACTTGCTGGTTAACACCTTGAGTATATGATGCATTGTAGAGAGGGACAGATACTCCATTCCTCCTTGCCTTCTCGACAGAGAGCACCTGAGTGCTAGCTTGCTCATTTCCTGCCTGCGGCTTCATGCTGCTGACCCTCTCATGGTGGGGTGACTTTTTAGGAAGGCTCCAACCACAGACACCTTTTCTCTCCCTCAAACCTTCTGCCTCTATGCTAATTTAGGGGTGCCACATCTAAAGGTAGAGTAGAGATAGATACTATTAAATGCTGCACACTGACGAAGTGCTGAGGCAGGCGAACTTAACATTGCTTCCTGATTTCATGCATTATCGTCAAAGAACTTGTTCTTCTCATGCTGCAGCGAGTGAATCTCTTCAGGAGATTTGGATTTCTTCTATTTTTTCCCAGTATGTTTATACTCTCATGCTGAGATTCGTATATGTCCAACTATTTTTGAATTTGTGATATTAACTTTTGACTAACCTTCATTTGGTTGTCGGCCTGAGTTATTGTGTAGCTACATTGATTTACACTGTATCTTAAATTCATTTACGAAATTCTGCTCCCCTTTACACTTTCATGCTGCTAAAAAAGAATCCTCGAAGGATCCCATAGAAGGATCGACATTGGAGGATAACTGAATAAATGTGCCCAGGCCTTTTCAAATCCAGTTCAAGTATTTAATAACAGAGCTCCACTAAACGAAGCTGGGTAGGCAATGACAGCCTGTATATTCTATCTGCGCTCTGTTGTAACACTATCTGCAGGCGGCCATCTTTGTTTTCAGCTGGATAGCACGGAAGAGTGAATATCACTTTAAATCGTATGTTCTGTAGGAAGATATATTTGCAGATGTTTTCTGTTTGTTGAAATCGTATTTCTCGGCGAAAAGGTGTTCTCTGTTTGTCCTCAGCGGTAAAAGAAGTCCTTGAAAGTCTGAACTTTTTTTACCATTTTTTTTTATTAATTAGGATACTATCAAGGGGAATTTGAGTTTTCCTAAATCTGGTATGAAGTTAAATATAGCGCCGTGAAACTGCCAAAATGTGGTCAGCATGCTACTTTCTAACATGTAGTTTTCTCCACCTAGAGATCCGTGTAGTGCCTACACCACCACTCCCTGCACGAACTGAAGCCTAGTTCTGCATCCTGTCTACTTGGGAGTATGAGATCAATGGCCATTTCTACTATTTAATCAGTTTTTTATTTTTCAAAGATTAATCGCGAATCAAATGTCTTATTCTTTTCATTGATTTAAATTGTTATTTTTTTTCTTTCGTTTCATTAAATAACTCTATCCTGCAGTAAATGACGCTTGGCAGTGTCATCATGACCACTAGAGGGCAGTATGTGCTCATTTCGATATATACTGTACCACTGTGCTGCAATATGACTTATTTATTAGTTACAGCTCCCTAGCATGGAAACTTTCGTAGACAAGACTATTTCGAGGAAGCATGCCTGAGGCCGAGAGCAGGTGCCTCTCCCACCAATCAAATTATCGGTCTGACGATAGGCCTCTCTCTTTTGCTAGTCCCTTCAAATTTGGTGTCAATCTCTGTTTTCTTAAATGGATTCAAAGATCGGATTCAAGGAACCTTCGACATCAGGGGTGATTAATTATGGTTTCAAATCCAAATGTTTTTCCTGGGCAGTAGAAGGAACGACTATGCTTCCAGCGCCATGTTATTTGCTTCAACCATGAAACCATGTTTGCAGCAAGGTTCAGATGCTGCTAATCACAAAATCGCCCTTTTTGCAGATTAATCTGTAATTTCCTTCTTAACTTCACTGAAGGTACCTGCGAGGAAAAGAAACTATTATCTCATCATTTCGAATTTTGAGACTTACCTTGAGGTAACAATTTATTTTGTGTTTCCATATCAACATATGAATGCTGCAGTCATAATTTAGGCGGGGTCTATCTCTGCTAACACAATATATCACCCCAACTTCACTCCATAGAGATCTACAATTACAGAGAACCTCGATGGGGGAAAAGGTACACCCTCAACCGATTCAATGAAAGTTTGCAACCACAACGATAAATAACATACCCAGTGGTATCATTATTTATCAGGGGCGATAAATAACGCCTTAGCTCGTAATCAGGGCCTAAATTGGTTGATGTAATTGCCTACGATGTTCTGCATACAGCCTGAATGACATAATTTAAAACAAGCATTGGCCAATCCAGTAGGATTGGCTTTCATGTGCCAACAAACTTAAACAAGCGCAAAATGTGTTTAAATGTATTGCACACGCAAATCCTTTTGATCATGTTGAATCCAGGCCTAATGGCATTGCCCTGCTATGAAAAAGGAATTTTAAAGGATTTCTTTCTATACAGAATGTATATAGAAAATAGAGAGTTGGATAAATCAATCATGCTGTATTTGTAGAACGTGACTTATCACCTGTGAGGGTATCCAGGCAATCGGCCGCAGCTTCCAATCGAAGATCCAGGTCTTGAGCTTCTTCCTGAAGTCTGTCAGTGAGGATGATGTTCGTTGGTGTAGGGGGAGAGCGTTTCAGGATTTGGCCATGAGGTGGGAGAAGGAGCGTCCTCTGGTGCGGCAGTGGCGGATGCAGGGTGTCTGTGCAAGGGCGAGGTGGGCAGAGCGGAGGTCCCAGGAAGGTTGCTGGAAATTCAAGTTGCGGTTCATGTATGCAGGTCTTTTATCTTGAAGTGATTAGTAGGCATGGGTCAGAAGTTTGAAAAGGCATCTTTTCTTGATGGGGAGCCAGTGGAGGTCTCTCAGGTGCAGGGTGATGTGGGCCCTTTTGGGCAGGTTGAGGGTCAGCCTGGCTGCTGCATTCTGTATCATCTGAAGTCTTCTCATGAGTTCGCTGGTGGTGCCTGTATAGAGTGCATTGCCGTAGTTCAGACGGCTGGTGATGAGGACCTGTGTCACTGTTTACCTGGTGCTGATGAGGAGCCATTTGAAGATTCAGCGACACATGCGAAGAGTGTGGAAGCAGGCTGAGGAGACGGCATTGATCTGTCCTTTCATGGAGAGTTTGCTGTCCAGAATGATGCCGAGGACGCAAGCGTGTCCTTTTAGTTTGAGGGTGGGTCTAAGTTCGGATAGCCACCAAGAGTTGTTCCAGAGGGTGGTGTGGCTGCCAAAAATCATCACCACAGTCTTATCTGTTTTGAGCTTAAGGCAATTGCCCTTCATCCAGGCTGAGATGTTCTTTATACAGTTGTGGAAGTTGGATTTCGTGGTGTTGGGGTCAGCTGAGAACGAGAGGACGAGCTGTGTGTCAATGGCGTAGGAGATTATGTTGATGTCATGGGTCCTGACAATGTCTTCTAGATGTTAAAGAGGGTTGGACTGAGGGATGAACCTAGAGGGACGATGCAGTGAATGTGACAGTGAGAAGATTCACTATACTTTTCAGATTTGTTTCTTATGCATTACAATGGAAGCACTTTCTGGAAGGGGGAAGGGTGCATCAAATAGCCAATAGTATGAGAAGAGATAATATTAGTCCTCTGGGTGGACCCAAAGCTCACTTTATGTGTATTTTAAAGAATTGGTTACAATGTGTCTTGCACAATTCTGGACTGTTAAGCCAAACTCAATGGCTGACATGGATTTATCTTGTGGCAGTACTATACTAGAATATGGTAATGCATGTTATATTGAGATGTTCCGACATGGATTTATCATGTTGAAGTGTTCGAATAGCAAATGGCAATGAAGGTTAGACGTTGTGACATTGCTTTATTGTGTCACAGTAGGTACTAGACCACCACATGGCGATACAGCTTAGATTGGCATGGCTTCTCATGTTGCAGTACTGGGCTAGCAAATGGTAATTCAGGGTAGATTGAGATGTTCTGACATGGTTTCATCACGTTGAAGTATTTGAATAGCAGATGACAATGCAGGCTAGAGGTCAGACATTCTGACATGCATACTGGCCTAGCAGGTGGTGATACAGGTCAAAACTAAGGTTCAGAGACACAACCTTGTAGAGTCCTAGTACTGGAGCAACAGGTGATGATGCAAATCAGTAGAGAGAAGCACTGCATGGTTTTATTGGGTCCAATACCAAAATAGCAGAGGGTCATGCAAGTCAAGTCGGATGTGCACAGGCGTGGCCTTGTAGGGTCTAAGTACTGAAACAGCTAGTAGTTATACAGTCATACCTGAGATGTACTGACATGGCTTTGCCATTCGCCAGTGCTGTCCTTATCCTGGAATAGTAAGGGATAATGCTGGTTAGGATGGACATGTTCTGTGCATAGATTTGCCAAGCCCCACTACTGAAACAGCAAGTGGAGATGCAGAAAATGACTGAGATTCCCGGAAATTGGTTTGTCGAGTTCTAGCACTGGAATAGCAGTTTGAGATGCCAGTCACATGGCTTGGTTGCACCCAGTAATGGAATAACAGAGCCTTGTGCAGGTCAAGACTGAGATGCACAAACTTTTCTTAGTTGGGTCCCAGAACCATACTAACAGTTGGTTCTTTAAGTTAGGATGTAGATGTACTGACATAGCCTTTTCGTGTCCAGTACTGAAAGGATATACAGGTCAGAAGTGAGAAACACAACAAAACCTTTTCAAGACTTAGTACTGGAACGGCAGAGGTCAGAAGTGAGATACACAATGAGACATTGCCACTACTCAGTACTGGAATAGCAAAGGTTACACAGGTCAGAAGTGAGAGACACATCCAAGCCTTATTGTGCCTCAGTGCTGGAACAGCAGAGGGTACACAGGTGAGAGGTAAGATACTCAACAAGGCATTGTTGTGCCTCAGTGTTGGAACCACAGATGGTATATGTTAGAAGCTGGTATACTGATTGACTGGGGTGTGGGCCCTGGTCAAGCAGCAAACACAGTCCTAGCCAGGGTAAGGCACAAACCAACCTCAAATTAACCTGTGCTTGGCACAGAGCAGTCAGGCTTAACTTAGAGGCAATGTGTAAAGTTTTTGTGCAACACTTCAAACAGTAAAACAGTGAAAACACCAAACAAAAAGACCCCACACCAGATTAGAAAAATCTAGCATAATGCAATAAATAAACAAGACCAAAAAAAGAGTCAATAGAACCGGAGTTCTGAATTTTAAAGAATAAAATGCAATATGGCACCTAAAAGCATGGCTATCTGGTCAGGCTGGACCAGGTCAGAGTCAAAGGTTCAAGCCGACGGTGAGGAAGCGTGTGTTGGATAGTCCCAGATTAGTCCTGCTGATGGTTTGCCTTCTTATGCTTTGTGCCAAGAGTCCTGTTCGTGTGGAAGAAGGTCACCGGGAGCAAGGAGAATGTCCCTGGTGGCATTTGGCGTGGCACAAAGAGCAGGCCGGGCATCTTGGATGGGCAGGCTGGAGTTTCACATTGGAGGAGGGTAGGCGCACACTGCCTCACATTCCAGCACTCAGTTTGCCCCGATGCATCATAGTAAATGCAGTGCATGATAACACTTACTTTGGTGGCAGGTTTTAGTTTTAGTTTGGGCAGCATTTCCAGCACCCCCAAAAAGAATGTGTTGCTCTCTACTGAAGAAGGGTGAAAAACAAAAACCTGTCAATATGACCATGTTTTAAGGAGCGAGCACAGGCACTTCAGCACTGGTTAGCAGTGGTAAAGTGTGCAGAGTCCTAATGCCAACAAGAATGAGATCAGAAAAAATGGAGGAGGTGGGCAAAAAGTTAAGGGGGGACCACCCTAAGGCTGACAGGTCTACAGTGTACAAGTCAGAAGTGAGATATAAAACAATGCCTTGTTGTGTCCTAGTACTGAATAGATGGGGCGGAAGCAGGTCATATTTCACTTAAAGATGTGTATGAAAGATGTTGGCACGCTGCCCGGTTTATTATCGTCACTCAGTGTGCTTTTATGCAAATTGCTCACCTGATACTGGCCAACTGATGCATTTAAGTGCAAGGGCTTGAAGGTAATGAAGTTAAATGGCTCGAATCAATTGAAAAGCTCACCACTCACTCCTGGATGTTTGAAAACAAACACATAAACCGGTGTCAGCGACTGTGGGGGATCTATAAAGAAGAAAAACATTACTGCCCTCCTGCTCTCTCCAATCTAATTGGAAATGGCACAGACACAACATTAACTGTGGAATGCTTTCTCCTTAGTGCAATGAAGAGTGTGTTTACTAAAAGACTGGATGATAGCTGATAGGGTCATTTTCATAAATATAGGAATGGCATGGGTTATTATGTATAGGAATTAGTGCTTTCATTCTGTAATTCTGTTGAGCATCATTTATCTTTTTAGGAATGTGTTGACCTCCAGTCTATAATGTCTCATGTTGTAGCAGGCTGCATGTAGGTGCATATTTGTACCATCTTTTTTCATGGTGTTGTGGTGCTTACAGGGTGTGGGACTGCTGTCTTTAAACTCGACCTGCAAGACCTGAGCTATAGCTTTGCTGTCTTGACACACTGCTCCCAGGGTGGGTGGGTGGGACTTGAACCATAGCCCTTTTATCTTTAAACTCTATTTGCAAAAAATGTGTCACACAAGCCACAGTTCTGCTATGTCTGCATTCTACCTGCAACACTGGTATGACCTGACTGATAACACTGCTGTCTGTACATCATTGTGTAGTAAGTGATAACTCTGCTCTCTATATATCCTACATGCAAGGCCCTTGTTATTTGAGACAAAATTCTGCAGTTTTGACACTCTACATGTAAGGCGGCTGTGACCTGAGCAATAGCTCTGCTGCTGGTAGCTACTGTTTTTACACCCTGCCTGCAAGACCCATGCATCCTGAGTTATAGCTCTGTTGCATTTACACTATACCTGAAAGACCTCTGTTACCTGAGCAATACCTCAGTTGCCATAACACCCGACCAGCTTGATCTGTGTGATCTGAGTGGTGGTGCTGGAGTCATTACAATCTACGTCAAAGGTCGATGTGACTTGAGCATAAGCCCTGCTTCCTTTATATCCTACTTGCAATACTAGTGTGAGCAATGGTTCTTCTGTCTTTACACTCTACCTGCAAAGTGAAACAGCCTTTACAATGCGACAATTACCACCCTGTGCCTTTACCACGCAGCTTTTACCACACATGCATTATTTGGTGCTTTTACCACCCATACTGTTACCGTGCATGGTAAGTCTAGTTAAGGTAAGTATATATGTGTGTGGGTACACATATATATATAGCCTACTGGCGGTTGCCAGTAGGTAGTTATAGTTAGGACCTAGTTTCCAAAGGACAAGCATTTTTTGACTTGCTTATAACTGCGGCGTTCACCAAATATTTTTTTTATAAAGTGTAGCGCTAGGTCTTAATGTGTATGGAAAGTTTTGAGTGATTGGTCAAGTGGGAACTGAGAAAAAGGGGAGGGGGTCAAAAAAAGTGAGTTTTCCATGTTCATTACCATAGGGGTTTTGAACACAACTACAGCCTGCCTGAACCGCTAGACGGAATTACACTAAATTTGGCAGAAAGGTAGCTCTTGATCCAGAAAGAGCCCTTTTTTGTTATTTGGTGTATATCCATTCAGTAGTTTTGGAAATATTAAAGAAAATCCAACTTTGTATATCTAGCAGCACAAAGCCTCTGCGAATATTGACGCTCAAACTAAAGAAATGAGGGCTGGGTAGGAATACCCTGATCTCCTGATCCCCTTGCCCTGGTGCTGGGGTCACCCAGGGACCACACCAGTGCAAAAAAAAATTTTTTTTTAAAATTAAAATTGCCACACAATTGTGAGGATTTACAAATGTGTAGCAAATATACAAACTAAAAAAATACAACCACAAACTCCCGCGCTTGTTTCTCTTTGAGCCCCAGGTGGGACAGGGGGCAAGAGCAAGTTATGGAAAAGGGGGGGCAGTTTTACCCACAGGGACCACCACCCCCGGTGCTCATATTCAGAATAAGAGGGGACATCGTGGTCACCCCTGTTATTTCTTAATTGCCCTGAGGACCTCCACCACCCCGGGACACAAACGTATAAAAAAAATTAGAGAGAGGGTGCATGGCCCCCTCCCACGCCATATTCGGCCCTGGGAATCCCCATCTAACTGGGGCTGCCCCATGCAAAAAGAAAGGAGGGGGGACATGCGACCCCCCCTCCTGGAACCACTAGTGGCCCTGGGGACCACCACATCCCAGAACCAGCTCCCTATGTCCCGGGGTGCCCATCCCCGGTGCATAGCTGTTTGCTTTCACTCTGTGGGAGATTTGACAACTCCTGCAAAGCAAGAGCAAACACTAACTCAGATCCCAGTGGGTGGGAGAAGGAAAATGTCTCCCGCTTGCTAGGAGCATACTTTTCATCTGCTGCTCCCAGCGTGCAAGAGCAATGCCGGATTCCACTGAGGGGGGGAGCCGGCAGGGACAGGGGAGCCATCGAGGCCCTCCCTGCGGTCCCCAAAGTTGCACACTGGGTGCCCTGGGTAGGCTCCAGTCCACCCAGCATGAAGAGGCTAGGCCCCAGTGGATGAAGTCCCTGGGGCCAAAATCGGTCCAGGAAGGGGGGCTGCGAAGCCCCTCTCCCCCATTATGTTTTTGTTGGGCCTTGGTAGCCCTGATGCTCATTTCACAGAAATTAAACCTCAATGGGAAGCACTTACATATATAAACATAGCAGGAGCCTCAGTTGAAGCTCCAATTCAGTAAAGAACAAATAACCCTAACCTCCTAGGATTGGTGATGGCAAAGCAAGTGTGTTTTCTTGGCAATTGAATATTAAAAAACAATCTGAAAACCTTGGTGAAGGTGAATGCATTGTTAATCTATCAGACTGCAATCTTTAGTACTGCGACTCGTGGGTTCTTTCTTTGTCTCTCCTTGTGAGAGCAGAGTCCATGGTTCTTCCTTTAAATGACCATAAGAATGTAAATGTGCCAAATCAGCTGGAGGCACACCCATTTGACCCCGCCCCATTCCACAGTAGTATGCAATGGTCTTCCCGCTTTTTGTCATGATAATGCACAGCTTACTAAAGGGCCCCCCAGTGCGTTTCCTGCCGATTTTGGTGACGTGTTCTTGATGCAGAAGAATATGAGGACATCTTAATTAAACAAAGAAGCACTTGCTTCATATAGTTAAGAGGAAGTACACTGATTTTTTGGAGATTCACCTCTTTGAAGTCTCTTTGTCTTCTCCGTAGGAACATTCATGTTATCACAGATTTCTGGGTGAAGATGCACAAGGAACAATCACATTGCCTAAACACACACACAAGGTTGCTGGAGACGTTTCCTCTTGGTCCATTACACAGCTGTAGAGAAGAATATGTACTAGGCATTATCCAATGGGGTAGCATTTACTAACTAACCAGTAGAAAGTAGATGTTTTCTGCAAAAATTTGGATTGGTGTACAATAAAGGGGCAGGTGAGGTCTGGCCCAGTCACTCACAGAGCTACTGACGCACCCACACCCACAATGACACTCACACATCCATTAACATACCCATTCAGACCCTCTCACATACACTCACAGACCCACACATCTACACACAACCACTCACTTCCTCAACCACTCACAGACCCACACAGCCACTGAAACACCCTCTCACGCACGCATAGAGGCACTCACACACCCACTCATTAACCCACATAACCACTCACACACCCACTCACAGACCCAAATAGCCTCTCATAAATCCAGACAACTACTCACACACTCACTCACACACCCATACAGCCACTCATACATCCACTTACTGACCCATACAGCCAATCACACACCCACTCACAAAGGATATAGGCTTCACTTAGGATTATTATTTTTTAACATTGGAAATTCACTGGAGAAACCAAATGTTACTAGTGCATTTTAGTTAGGAAATATAATTTAAAAAAACCTTAGAATTTCACAGCAAAACCAAATGTTACAGGGTCTTTATAATTAGGCTCAGATTTCATTCATACAAAACCATAGAATTCAGCAGTGACAGTTACCCGAGCTAATTATAACTTATGTACCTGCAATGCACTGCTTATGACCTCACATAGTACATCACTGATGACATGGTCAGTGACATCACTGATGAGATATCAAATGATATCACTGATTACATCATCCACAGAACCACTCACACCACCATACAGCCTCTCATGAACCCACTCACACACCCATATAACCATTCACAGATCCATGCAACAACTCACACACCCACTCACTCATCCATAGAGCCACTCACATACCACTCACTCACTCATACTGTCACTCACACAACCACTCACTCACCCATATAGCTACTAACACACCCACTTATTCACCCATACAGCCACTCACTCACACACCGACTCACTCACCCATACAGCCTCTCAACACAGTCACTCATCCATCCATACAACCCCTCCCACATCCACTCACACTCCCATACAATGACTTACATACTCACTCCCACATCCATACAACCACTCACACACCCGCTCACTCACACAGGCACTCACTCTCCAACACAGCCACTCACACTCCAACTCACTTAACCAAACACCCGCTCAAACAACCACTCACATGCCAATACAACGATTCACACACCCACCCTTACCCCCCCACAACCACTCACACATTCATGCAGCAACTCACACAATCACATACCAATCCAGTCACTCAGCCACTCATACACCCAGAAAATCACTCACAACCCCATTCACAGACCTATACAGCCACTCACATATCCACTGACCAATGTTCCCGCTAATTATTTTCCTCTGTGTGCGGCAGAGGAAGGTCTCTGTGCGCTGCAGCCAAGGCTTTGTGCGCTGCAGCCAAGGCTTTGTGCGCCTAGAATCTGACCGCGTGTGTAGACCAGGGCTTTGAGTGGGATAAAAATAGCCAGGGATCTTTCAAAGGGGCATAACCGATTCAATTAAGGGTGTGGCTTAAAAGCAATTAACATAAAAATATGTGCATCGCACAGTGTGCCACCCTACTGATATTTTGCTGCTTCTCTCATTGCATCCAGATATATAATACAAGTAACATTACACCTACAAGATGCCAAGACTATTGGCGGTGCAAAAGGGGGTGGTGATGGATGGAGCATCTGAATCAATCAAACCCTCACACCCAGTCAAAAGATCTGGGTTTAATCCATCACCGTTCTTTAGCCCACTCTGCCACCCCAGGTCAGACATGGCTATATGCAAATCAGTCTGACCCTGTGCCTCATGGGAACAGTCCAGCCCGAACTGCCAAGCCATGTCTTCCCTGGACCGGAAACAAGCTTCCGAGGACCGGTTTCTGGCATTCCAGCCGTCTTCAGCCCGGCTTGCTTGAATCCAGTGGCAAAGTGAGCAAGGGACTCACGTCTGAGCATACCCTGCCACACTTATGGCGGCCAAAAGCGGTACAAAAGGAGGTGGTGATGGACGGAGCATCTGAATCAATCAAACACTCACACCCAGTCAAAAGATCTGGGTTAAATCCAGTTCGGGCTGGACTGTTCCCATGAGGCACATGGTCAGACTGATTTGCATATAGCCATGTCTGAACTGGGGTGGCAGAGTGGGCTAAAGAACAGTGATGGATTAAACCCAGATCTTTTGACTGGGTGTGAGTGTTTGATTGATTCAGATGTTCCGTCCATCACCACCCCCTTTTGTACCGCTTTTGGCCGCCATAAGTGTGGCATGGTATGCTCAGACGTGAGTCCCTTGCTCACTTTGCCACTGGATTCAAGCAAGCCGGGCTTAAGACGGCTGGAATGCCAGAAACCGGTCCTCAAAGCTTGTTTCCGGTCCAGGGAAGACATGGCTTGGCAGTTCGGGCTGGACTGTTCCCATGACGCACAGGGCCAGATTGATTTGCATATAGCCACTTCTGAACTTGGGTGGCAGAGTGGGCTAAAGAAAGGTGATGGATTAAACCCAGATATTTTGACTGGGTGTGAGTGTTTGATTGATTCAGATGTTCCGTCCATCACCACCCCCTTTTGTACCGCTTTTGGCCGCCATAAGTGAAGCAGGGTATGCTCAGACATGAGTTCCTTGCTCACTTTGCCACTGGATTCAAGCAAGGCGGGCTGAAGACGGCTGGAATGCCAGAAACGGTCCTCGGAAGCTTGTTTCCGGTCCTGGGAAGACATGGCTTGGCAGTTCGGGCTGGACTGTTCCCATGAGGCACAGGGTCAGACTGATTTGCATATAGCCATGTCTGAACTGGGGTGGCAGAGTGGGCTAAAGAACGGTGATGGATTAAACCCAGATCATTTGACTGGGTGTGAGTGTTAGATTGATTCAGATGTTGCGTCCATCACCACCCCCTTTTGTACCGAAGACTATTGGCTTCGTCAATGGTTGTTACATGCATCAATTGTATACAATATTGAAAATGCTTCCGCTCTTGTGGTTGGGGTTGTGGCTTAATACTCGAGCTGTTGATTTAGGAGATGAGTTTTTAGTCTCGGGTCAGCCTAACATTGTGTGATTCTGGGCAAATCAAATAATCTCCCCATGCATACAAAAAATATATAATAATAAATCATGTAAAATGCTCCAAAACATTTGGATTGAGTTTGCACTATATAAAAACTTGCTGCATTTCTTTTCTAAATGTGGGTTAGAAACCACAACAGATGGAGAAAGAATGAGGAAAATGGAGGGAAAGAGAAAGGGAGGGCAGAAAGGAAGAATGAATTATTGGAAATATGAAAAGAAGGAAGAAACTGCAAAAAGGAGGAGAGGCCAATAAAAGGATGGATACAAAGGTGAAAGGTTTGAGAGATGGAAGAATAAAGTTATATTTGCATGGGTGGGCACATGTAAGAATGGATTGAATGATGAATGTTTGGATAGATGGATGGAAACCTGGATGGAAGGGTGAAAGGATGGGTGGTTGATCAAAGGTGGGTGAAATGATGGATGGCTGGACGGATGGATGGATGGGTGGGTGGAAGGATGGATGGATTAGATGAAAAGACAGACGAATGGGAGCATGAATAGACAGATGAAATGGACGCTGGATGAAAGGCTTAACGGGTGGAGAGATTAATAGATAGGAGGGATGAAAGAACCTCTTTTAGGGAGGACAGACCTTACTAGTTTCACTCTCCTGGTGGAATTTGAGGTACTGGTCGAATTTGGGGGGAGAGGGGGTTAAGTTTGCTATTTGCCCACAATACGCCTTCGACAACAGCTAAAGGCTGTCTATAGGCGAGACCTGGAAAGGCCTGGCTAGGGATGTGGCCTAAGGCCTAAAGCTGCTGACTTTAGCACCGGGGAAACAGGTTTGAATCCCAACCTTGGCTCACCATCCTGTGATTCTGGGCAAAATCACTTAATCTCCTGGTGACTAAAAAATAATGTGTAATGTCTGGCTTTCTTGAAAAGTGCTCTTATGCCCCTGGACCATGCCTGTGCAAAAGAAAACAGTAAAAAATGAAAAACTACCATAAACCCCTAGAGTCAAGTTAGAGCCAATCAGATAATAATAATTGAATACACTCCCTCTACAATTGTGTACTATGGGACTCATTAGCCAATTAATGCCAACTCTACAAGACACTCTGAAAGAACAAACTCAACTAAGGGTTAAATAAAGACAGTTACCTGCTGCTATACTGCACGCTAGGGATGCTGTATTACGCATGGATAAATGATTGTGATGATCTGGTAAAACTCAGGTATCACAGAAGCTACATTAGATATTTTTAAGTAATGCCATGGAAGGTGACACAGTGAGTGAGAATGTTCCTCTCCAACCCACCCTCTAAGTGAGTCAAATATGCCTGCAATTTTCAAAAATAATTCAGGCTCAAAACGTACCGATGAGTCATTCAGTTTCAAAGGCCCAAATTAAGAGACTACAAAGCCATGTCAATATTATTCTAAAGGTCCCGTCAAGCTGTAAATCAATGTTTCCAAGAACACACCCTTGCTGTGCTATGAGAGGGAAGATCTACTGTTGCTCTACCACCCTGTTGTTTAAAGGGGTTAGCCCCTGTGACAACCCCCATGCCAAATCTGTAATAGTTTTTGTGATGCACACAGGAAAGCTGGGTACTGGCCACCCAGTTGAAAATTAGCCCAGATGCTTAGAGTAGAGAGGGTGGAAGCCCATTTATCTTTATTTTGTAGAGTGACTGGGATGTTCACGAAAATGATGTGCGTATGTTTCTTCAATATCGATCTTTGGACTGAGAGCCTCTATTCCCGCAGCCTCAGCCTCAGCCTTAGAGTCGCAGACGCAGATATCAGTGAAGTGGGTGCCATCTGCTCCATCATACATACTGTAGCATCCCACTCAGCTCCAGCAGTCCTTGCTCCCGATTTAGGACTATCTGCAAGAGTGCACAATAGTTACTCCCTCAACCCATCCCCCCCCTCCACGCCCCCCAGTACTGCCCACAACAGCAAACCCGGACCCACTAGATGGATTCCAATATTTCCGTTAGGGTGCACAATCTGCCCCTACTTCAACACTGGCCTATGAGCCACCTAGCAGAGTTTGTGTAACAACCTGCACTAGATGTGTTGCCATGGCTCAAAACTACTGATGGCCCGGATCTCAATAAGCCCCACTAATCAAGAACTTACCAAGTGCTACAGCGTTAGGTCCAAGCAACCATCCACGACCCAGAATATGCTTATTCATGTTGTGTCCAAGAGCAGAATTCACGACGACAAACTAGACCAGGCTGCCACAGGGGCAAACATTTTCTTACAGAGACTTTTGTACAATTACATTTCTAAAAACTTCAGGTATGAAACAGTACACAACTACACAATTATAATAAAAAAAATGGGACCAACTACCAGTTACAGTTTACGTTCAGAGCCTTTACGCTCAGACCACAATGTCTGGGCCTCCAAGCACTTAATTGCTTCCATTCTTCGATCTGTAAAGCACAGACATGTTTAATATTCTCCCTCCCAGCCCCCCTCGAAATGGCAAACCTTACAAGACACATAGGGGAACATGCTTATTGTTAAAGTGGCATTGGGGAAGACACATTTATTACGACAAACTAAACTATGTTGCCACAAAAGCAAACAGTTGTTTTCCTTCAAGTACATTTGTACATTTCTGTATACACACACACACACAAACTAATATAAAGTATTGATGGTACATTCGAAAACTGCACAACTGAAAGAAAATAAATTGCCAATATAAAGTTTACACACTGGAATAATTGTGTGGACCTACACATACTTGATTGCTTCCATTCTTCAGATCTGTACCTACAGGTCTAAAAAATTCCCCCTAAAAGGGGCATAAACTTCTAGTAACCAGCTAACCTTGCTACTAGAGAGAACATGCTTTTGAGTAAAGATTAGCCACTTTTTGGGGGTAAAACCTAGGAAAAGTTAATTTCTTCCAGGACACTGGTAGTTAATAGGTAATCACTCAAACGGTGCAGGAAGCATGCTTTGCCATAATGGACCAAAAGTAAACGTGTTACTTAACCTGGAGGAGAGTGAAGACAAAAGAAAAAAAAGGTACTTTTACAGCCCTTCTCCTCCCTCCCGGAGCAGATTGAATATGCCTATATAACACAAGACTACTTCTTAAAGAGTAAAATGAAAAAAAAGGAAAAAAGTCATCAAAAACTGTCTTTGGAGAACCAGATAGAGTTCTTGGGCAGGTCAGACCAGACCAGACGTTGCAGAAATGGCAAGGCAAGGCTGCACGCGTGTTTGAGCTTCTGTTTGTAAGAAAGTAAAGTCGGGCACATCAGCTGTTTCCATTCAATTGAGAAGTCTCGGTTGGTAAGAATCAGGCTGGAAAAAGGCTAGGAACAGAATTTCCCACACATTGTTTTAGCAATGCTATATTGGTTAACACTCAAAACCACCTATAACGTAGCACAACTAGGAATAACTGAAACAAGGCATCTACTCACAGTACAAGGAGCTCTCAGGGTCGAGATGCCACGAATGAGATTCAACACTCCTCTTGCAAATAACCTGAATGGTTGCTACCATTTGGAACGCCAAACTAAAATCACAAGCCCATTTTACCACCCACCAGAGACACTGGAATTGTGCTGTGGAGATCAAATTATGTGTTGTGCAAATGAAGCAAGTGTGAAAGCACGTGTGCTTCACACGTCAGGCTTTCAGACTTGCTTTATTTATTTTGTAATACAGCGCTGCTGGGTGCTGATTATGGGCAATTGTGAAAACATTCCTGTTAATTGCAGCGCATGACGGGCGCTGTGAATAACAGGAATACTTTCACAAAGGCACACAATCAGCACCCAGTTGCGCTGTATTTAGAAAAGAAATGCAGCAAGTCTGAAAGCACGACGTGTGCTTTACATGTCCTGCTTTCGAACTGGCTTCATTTCTTTTCTAAATACAGCGCTGCTGGGTGCTGATTGTGGGCCAATGTGAAAATATTCCTGTTAATTGCAGCGCATGACGAGAGCTGTGATTAACAGGAATACTTTCCCAAAGGCCTTAGTCAACAGGTAAATTGCAGTTTTTTGCCGCTCGCATTTTAAAAGCGGCCGGCGGCGAGAACGTGTGCGCGCTTTGAACAGGACACTGCGCGCTCGGTGCCTTAAAGGTGCGCGGGCGCGCAGCGGCGCAGGTTAGCGGGAACCCTGCCACTGACAGACCTATTCATCCACTCATACACCCACTGGCAGATCCATATGGCCACTCACACACTAATACAGGCCGTGATACAGCCACTCAGATGACATATGTTAGAAATAGCATCAGTTATTAGTAGCAAAAAAGCATAGTAATTTAACTTATGCAGTAGCTTAGTATATAAGTTTAAGTCTCAGAAATGTTTATGTAACACTTACACTCACTGGATGATGTCATCAGTGATGTCATTTGAGGTGTCATCAGTGATGTCATCAAGGATGTCACTGACCATGGAACAATGAATGCGTCTGAACCATGCCTTCCATTTACAACGCAAGCCGTTCTAACAACAATCCTTAGGGGGGGCACTGGACTTGGAATAGTATAATTTAGTATTCCAACTCCAGACTCACAACAGTAGGGAAAGCGTTGGACTTTAAAGTCCAACGTAGCTTTACCTAATACACGTTGTTGTAAGGACTTGCATTGTAAATGGAATGTGTGGGTCAGAAGCATTCTTTGTTCTGCCTGCGTTTCAAAGGCAACACGTTGTTCGGCACTCATGGTATTTGCTGTTTCCCTTTACAGACTACATAGGATCACAACAAATACAACACTTTGCTAACCATGCAATCCCCATTTGATAATGCACTTTGGTTCCCCACAACAGTGCACGATGTGCTATATAAATGCTACAATACACTACTGTACTTCAAGGGGGCATACCCCTCACCACCCCTGACCATGTTGGTGCTTTGTGGCTACCTAGCTGTTTTAGACTGCCTCCTACCTAAAGGCCATGCCTCTTCCACCCGTCTCTTAACATTCCTCCTCGCTTTGTGTGCCAGTCTCTCACACCGCCTACCATCAGACTATGAGGCACTGTGCCTCTAGACGAGATAAGAGCAACTCACTGGTCTCTCACGCACCACAAAAAATACCTCCCATATTGGATCAAAGCAAATGCAGCAGTCTGCCAACCATGCTGTCACCTATGGTGTGCGACCCTACTGATAAATCACGACTTCACCCATAACAACATATGAAGCACTGTATAAATGCTACAATACAATACATGGGGAGGAGAGTATTTGTTTATATTTATATATTTTAATATTTATAAGGAGTGTCAGACACTAAGGGCCTCATTACGATGTCGGTCGGAAACCAAACTGCCCGACTCCTTGTTGGCTTCGGTTCCAGTAGACACGTGGTCAGCGGTTCCGCCCCACCGATTATGATGCTTTAGAACCCCGTTGAGAAGACCTCCCATTGACTTCAATGGGAATAAGCATGGGCGAATTTTGCGAATCTGGCGTTCGCAAACTTGCGTATTTGCGAACTCGCAACCCGCGAAATCCGCGGTCACTGTTTTAAAATTCCAGTCTGGCACCTGCTTCCTTATCTGTAATTTGCTTTCTGTTGCAGTGCAATTTTTTTTCCCATGACCTTTGTGGCCTACTTGTAGCTATTCTATGAGCCTGCTGTGAGGGTCAGAGCAGGGTCATAGAATTGTTGCAACTAGCAACTGAACTCTGAAGGGGCCCCAGTCAGGAAGCACTACAGGGAATGGTTACTAATGGTGAGTTTGAACTTTTGCACCTGCTGAGTGCTTTCAGTTTTGCAAAACTCGTTTTTCTGCAGAACAGCAACTGTAATGCCCCAAACAAACATAGGCAACTGAACTCTGGAGGGGCCCCTCAGGAAGTACTACAGGGAATGGTTACTAATGATGAGTGAACTTTTGCACCTGCTGAGTGCTTTCAGTTTTGCAAAACTCGTTTTTCTGCAGAACAGCAACTGTAATGCCCCAAACAAACTTACTTGTGAAAGTTGATTTCTAATCCAAAAGTGATCCAAAGAAAGTCAAAAGGCCTCAAATCCAAAAAAGTGCAGGCAAATGTCAACCTGAGGAGTTCTTCTGATAACAATCATCATTTAGAGAAGGTCTATGCTGCTTGCTAGTGGATTTCTTGTGCAGAATTGCAAATTTTGTAATTTCGTGAGTGCAAGATTGTTGCTGCCTACATGTTCGCAATTGCGAACTCTCGCGATGCATCGCCAAACTCCCGCAGGATCCCGCAGCAAGATCTAAAATGGCGCAGCACTCGCAAAATATCGAGAAAAACAACTTGGCAAACGCTGAATGACTGTAAGTGAACGCCGAACGCCGCAATATTGTATAACCAAGAAAAAAAATCAGTGGCGTGCGAATTTGCGGATTTTTGGTAAATTCGCGAGAGTTCGCGGATTGCGAATTTACCAAAAATCCGCAAAATCCGCGAGCGGAACGGATTTTCCGCCCATGCTTAAATGGGAACCTGTGCTCCGACTGACAACAGAGGCTCCTATGGAGAAAATGGGTGTCTGCGGAAATCATTGCACCATTTGATGGCCACCACATGGTGGCTGTCACACTGTGCATGGTTTTACAGGGGGTCCCTTGGGTACCCTTCGACCACAAACTGGATGACTCAGGATGAAGGGGGGCCTGCTGGGGCCCCCAAAGTCAGTTTCCGACAGCCTTTTCGTGTTGGACAGACCGAGTCAGAATGACTGTCAATTGATCGGAAATGCTGTCCGTAGAGCTGTACGCATTGCCTACGACCGACTCGTGTTCTCTGATTGCCGGTCGGAACCGATTTGGAATAACCGAATGGTCCCCCTTCTGACCGCGAGCATCGGAATCTGTCAATCAGAATTTTTTCCGAACGAGTCGGGCGGATGGGCTCCGACATGGTCTAGGGGAATCCATTGGTTGGAGGCTTTCCGACCAACATCGTAATCAACCTCTAAATTGTGGAGAAATAGGAAAGAAACACCCTCAATAAAAAGGTAACATCTTTATGGCTTCCCTTAAACAGGAATAGTTGTATTTAATGAGGGAGGCTGTTCTATTATTTACGGCCAACAAAATCCCATCGACAACAGTGCCAAATCGGATTGGCAAGAGATAACCTGACCTCAGACATCTACGGAAATGTCTAGCAAGGACTGAAACTACACAGAGTAGGGGAAAAGAACAAATACTAAAGGATCTCATAAATAAATGGTAAAGAGATGGCAGCAGAAAGGGGTGGTCAGGAGAGGTGGGGTCTTAATCAGCACAATCTTACAGTCAATTTATACATATATTTTTTAAAACTCAGCCAAAAAGGAATTTGTAACAAGAGCAAACGAGATAGTCAATCTATTCTTCTGAAGGGTGTCAGGGGATGCAGTGTAACTGCCAAAAATGCTGCACTGCTTTGCGTGACAAGAAAGAGCAGGAGAGCGCCATATTCACAGAGATGTGGCTCTCTTCTCCCTTCTCCCTAGCACCGGCGCTGACTTCAGCTGCTGTGCACCAGGCATACATCTAATCTCTATAGTGCTAGGGTACATGCCTAAGTCTACCATAGGTTTTCTACTGAAAATGCTATGGCTAGACACACCTTAAAGTGTTTCCTACTTTGTATGTGTGCTGTACAGTGCAGCATGCATGCAAAGTCGGGAAAAAAAGGAGAAATGAAAACATTTTTCCTTTCAATGTCTGTTTTCCAGCAGCATACATTTTTGGCACTAGACCCTGTCTATTCATGTTAGTAGTTTGGGTTTAGAGTAAAAAAGCATGGGTGGTAGCATGGGAATGCCCATGTCCCCCCCATGTAATGCTCCTTTGACGCAATGTAATGCAAAGCAACGTTTCGGCCTGCTTTCTGTTACTTTCCCACACAAATCATCGCTAATACCAATTAGCATTGATTTGTAAATTTCTAAAAAGGCTTAGGGTTAGTGTTAAAAATGTAATGCTGTGTGATCGAACCTATAATATGCCTTAATTGATGTGATTGCTACAGTGTATGTATTATGTGTTGTTTTTCCTTAATAAAATGTTTCTAAAAAAAAATGTAATGCTAACCTAACGCTAAACCTTTGTGAGCCGTGGCTAAGGATCCCTCTGCAGAGATTCCTTGTGTACCCGGCAAGTTTTGAGGTGCAATAGAATTAAGGTAACTAATGGTTAATACACATGCTGCTGGGGAGGTTTGTGTGCAGTCTAATCACAACTTGCCTCGTCATTAAATAACATAGATATTTAAGGCCACTTTTAAGACCAGGTCACAGAGCACAGTTCAGCACAGAAAGTTGATGTGCTGCGCTGTGTTGCGTGACAGAGAGAGAAGAGGGGAGCTCTATATCGAGAGAGATATGGCACTCTTCTCCTCAATCCCTAGAGCCGGAACACACTCAGGCTTCCAAGCACCATGCACATAAGTTTGCACCATAGTGCAGAATATCTACATGATGCCAGCATAGGTTTTGTACTGGAAGGGTGCTCTTCCAGTACAAATTACTATGCCTAGACACACTGTAATACTTTTCCTACTTTGTTTGTGTGCTGTACAGTGCAGCACACATGCAAATTCAGAAAAGAAAGGAGAAACCGAGGGGCATATTATCAAGGGGGTTTATCTCCTCTTTTTTGGCTTTAAAAGCCAAGAAAGCAGAGATAAAATTATCTCCCTATTACCTATCTGTCGCTAACACCAGTTAGCAACAGCTAGTAGGAGATAGCGACCATCTTGGGCCCCGCTTTGCATGTCAGTGATATTTATCATTAATGACATGCAAAGTGGGCGTGCCAAGATGTTAGCGACTGGAAACAGTCGCTAACATCGCTATCTCCTATTACCAACTTTTGGAGATATTCGCGCTAAGCGCGAATATCTCCAAAAGCTAACGCCTGCCCTGAGCAGTTCTTAGCCATGTTATTCAATGGGAGGTGGATAACATGGCTAAGAGCATTAACTCGGTAATGCATGAATATTGCTGACTTTTCAGCGATATTCATGCATTGCGGCCGAGTTTTATCGCATTTGAGATAAACCTTGATAATATCAAGGATCCTAAGCGATAAAAATCGCTGCAGCTTGGCGATAAAAATATTGCCGCTAAGCCATCATAGCGATAATTATCGCTAGTTGTTGGTAATATGCCCCAAAGTATTTCTCTTTTTAATCCTTGCTTCAAAGTGGAACTGTTTTTTGGTGCAAACCCCTGTCTACTATGTTAGTAGCTGGGGCTTTGTGTCAGTAAGCATGGGTGGGGCATGGGAATGCCCATGAAGCACCCATGTACCACGAGTAATGCAAAGCAGCACTTTCTTCTGTTTGGTGTTACATTTCAGCAACTCAGCCAAACAAAAAACGCTTTGCCCAGGTTTGTATCATTTTTGTTCTGCAAACCCAGCACAAATGGTTTATAAATCTGACTCGCTATGTTTCTGCTGCAAAGCACAGCATGCAACATCAGGGCTGGACTGGCCGTAGCGGGCTTCAGGCGTTTCCCCGGGGGCTGGAAAGGTGGGTGCTGGTTATGGAGAGGTGGGGGCCGTTTATATAATTGGGGGGCCGGTTTTGCAGCTGGGCTGCAATATCGGCCCCCAGTAACAAAAGCAGCAGTGCTGGGGGCTGATTTAGTTAAGCAGTAGTGCTTCACAATAGCGCCCTTCCCCACCCCCTAACACCTCCCCCTCCCTGGGGATGTCTGATAGAATTGCAATAGCTGCTCTGAGTTCCCAGTCAAGCCCTGTGTAACATGCAGGTCACAATGGGTTGTTGGATTTGTTGCTGAGATCCTTATGTTACCTAAAAGTAACAAGTCACAGTTCTTTATAAATAGTTTATTTAACTTTGTGAGTTATGACCTGATATCAAGGAGTTGCATGCAAACGGCAAGGTATAGGTTGACAACCTTTCTGTTTTGTTCTTAATTTTTCATTATTCTATAGATGCATAAAACACTTATTTGTAAGTGCTATGTGTAGCAAAAGAGTCCTCCACGTGGTTTTAAAGGTAAGATGTATTGAGTAAACAGGAGCAGCCACTGTACACACGGCAACATGAATAGCCTTCATCTGCCAAATGTCTTCTCTCGAATCTCCCAAACTAGCCCTAACATTCCACCCACAATATTTCACCCCATAGTAGCCCTTTCCAGAATCCTAGCCACTACATAGAACACAGTACACCTTCCACCTTTAGCAAAAAAAAACCCTAAAAATAACAAAGTAGAATTCAAGAATACAAATAAAATAGAACAATATTGATATACACATATGAGAATAAATAGCTAATAAAAAGCATTACTCACAGTAGTGCATAATGATTAATAGCTCACATTCTGAGAACTGTGTAGGACAATGTTTAGTTTTTTGACCCCTTCTTTACACGTTCTCAATTCAACAGTATGCAATTAATTTTTGGGAGAAATTTCCATCTTCCTTGGCACCATACATTCTTCACTGACTTACATAACCATGAAAACATTACTATTATCCTCCATTCTTGGAAACTGTTTGATACCCTTTGTCCCAAACACACAGGACTTCTGCAAACAGAAACCCAATTCATCTTCCAAATGTTTTCTCCTTGAACTTTCACAGCTTTGTCATACATGTGTACCACCTTAATGGGGTCCAGCCACTTCGGTAACTCTTTCCCACTTGCTACAGGCTTTCTGATGCAAACCTAGCCACCTATAGAATTCTAACAATCTTCTTAATTTTCCCTTGATAAGTTTCCACACGCTCCCTGATTTTCTTATAGTCAATGTAAACTTCTGACTCTCCAGAGCACTCCTTGAACCCCCATGGTGATAGCTTGGATCCTAGCTTGCTGTCATGCAATAGTTCAAAAGGTGAATATCCCATGACAGAATTCGGCATAGTGCGATATGACAATAAAGTTACCTGCAATGCCTTACTCCAAGGCAAACCTTGCAAGCCAACTGAATGGATTCTCTAACCACATGGTTAAACCTCTCAGTCTGACCATTGGACTAGGGAGAATAGTTAGCAGCGTTTTATGTTTCACCCCGCACTTTGAAAAATAATCTTCAAAAGACTTACAGACAAATTGGATTCCATTGTCAGAAACCACCTCTTCTGGTAAGCCTGACCTGCAAAAAAACAATCTCCAAAAACTCAATGATAACTTCTGAAGTTACCGTCTCAGTCATTTTAATCTCAGGCCATTTTGAAAAATAATGCACATGGACAATAGTAAAAAATGCCTCTTTCATAGGAACTGCACAAAATGGACCTAAAATGTCTATATCCAACTTTCTCCATGGTCCAGAAGCAAACTCAACAGAAAAAGATTCTGTGACACACAGTTTTACAGTTGTTTCACTATTTGCACAGAAACAAAACTCTCCAATTCCTCCACCGTACCATCGATTCCAGGACACCAAACCGAACTCTCGAATGTGTCTCTTAGTAGCAGACATACCAATGTGCCCCTCATGCCGTGTATGGAAACTGATCTTAAACCAAAAGGTGGAACAATTTTATTTCCACCAAACAAACAGAACATATGGTACATCAATTCATTCAGAACCTTTAAAAGTACCGCTGTTTTTCCACTTAACTTCTGCTCAACTGGCCAAACTTTAATCATGTATTCGCATACTAAAGTTAAATCCACATCTTTCCTAGGTTGATCCACCCAGCCATCTTTGGAAATAAATTCTACATCAACATTAGAGTGATCCCAATCATTGATGTCCTCCATCATATATGCTTCTTCTCAGTCACCTTCTGTAGTAGTAACATCAGACTTAGGGGGTCATTAGGATGGCGGGCGGACTAAGTCCGCCCGCCCTCCTAATGACCCCCTAATTATTCAATGGTAATCACAACAGGAAATCAGCATGAACATTCAATCTTCATGGAACATACTCAATCCTATACTGATAATATAGCAACTATGTCGCCAATTGTGCATGCCTAGCTGTCAAACTCCTGCCTGGAGACACAATATAACCCAAAGGCTTGTAATCTGCTCTTAACACGAATCGTGTTCCCCACAAAAACTGCCTGAAATTGTCTGCTGCCCAAGTACATGCCAACAACGTTTTTTCTATTATGGAGCAGTTCCTTTCGGATTTCCTCAAGGCACAAGAAGCATACCACACCACATACTCCTCAGACTTTTTGTAGCAGTGTGGCCCGACCCATAATTGCTCACATCCACGGCACTCCCTTTCAACATCGAATGACTTAAGAAAAAGAGTATTGACCAGTTCTTTATTGAGATCCACAAAAGCATTATCTTGCTCTACACCCCACAAACACGAATTGTTCTTCCTCCTCAACTTAAATAGCCACTCTTGGCAGCATAGTTATTGATAAATCTAGAGTAAAACTCTGTTAGGCCTAAAAATGATAACTATTGGTTCTTTGTCTTTAGAACAGGGGCATCCTGAACTGTTTTGAAATTACCTTGTTTAGGCTTAATTTAATTTTTAGAGATACAGGGGCATATATACAAGCCCTTATCTTCACCACAACGTCACTTTTCACAACATTGTGGTGGCAATAGGGGCATTGCTTTATTTACAAGGCAGCATTAAGTCACTAAATGTAGCTTTACGCTACCTTGTAAATAAGGCACCCTTTCACGCTCTACTTAGCGTGAAACAGGAGGGCAATGGTGTTGCGGGGGACTTCCAACACAACACACATTGATTTTGATGCTGCCCCATATTTACAAGGGTGGCGTAAATATGGAGCTGCGCCAAAATTAAGACCTGGGAAAACCTGGTCTTACCCTGGCACAACAAGGAGAAATGTTTTATTTCTCCTCGTTTTTGCTGTTACCATGTGTGCTGAGTTGTGCAGCACACATGGAAGCAGTAAAACACCATTGATTGTTTATGTGCAGGAAGGTGTCCTTTCCTGTACATAAACAATCATAAAAAGATGTTTTACAACTTCTATTTGTGCTGAATTAAGCAGCACATATAGAAGTTACAAAATGCCATTTAAAGATTGTTTATGTGCAGGACGGGACTTAAAGAATCTTCTGCTGCAATGTAGACACCCCTGCACTCCAGTGCAAGGATGCCTGCATTGGCGCTAGGCAGCTAAATTTATCAACAGCGCTGACGGAAACTTAGGGCTGCACCATATTGTTGTAAATATGGTGCAGCCCTGCATTTCAGAAGTGGCAGAGTGCTGTGTTAAGCCCAGGAGGCTAACGCCGAGCTCCACCACTTCTATTGTAAATATGCCCCACAATGTCGCAAATATTCTACCTCATCACAATTTAATCTACATTTAAATTCCTATAGAGTCAGGCCATTTTGTCCCAGCCTTTGAAAAACACCCCTTAGATTATATAAATGCTCTTCCTCATTCTTCCCATAGACCACAATGTCAAATTGGAATGCTATGTCCCCTTGGGTACCTTCCAACGCTTCCTCCATCAATCGCTGGAAAACTGCTGCACTGGCCAGCCCGAATGGCATTCTGCAGAACTGAAACATTCTCTCTGCAGTAACAAATGCAGTCAAATGGCATGGCTCTTCTTGTACCTCTATCTGATGGTATGTACTGGCCAAGTCGAAAACTGTCACCCCAGCCAGAGTGGAAACTGGCTCATGCAAATTTGGTAAAAGATGTCTATCAATCAATATTTCGTTGTAAGGCTCCTAAGGACCCACACATAGACTGAGATCTCCTGAATGCCTCAATGCAATGACCACAGGAGATAACCATGGTGAAGATTCTATAGGTTGAATTACATTTTTGCTAAATAAATTCTATAACATCTCTTTCAACTTCTCTCTGTAAGTGAGAAGAACATTACGAACCTTATGTGTGAGTGGAGTTGCATTATCCAGTTAGGCAATTTTGTGTTTAAACCCGATAAACTTTCCAAAATTAGCACATAAAAAGTCAGAAAATTCTGACTTAACGCCAACCACATAGGAATCATGTTTTACATCTGTCACCACAAACACAGGCAGATCTGCATTTGGCTCTGACTTCATGGTCAACTCTTGCTAATGAGGCCATCCCAAAATGGGGTCACCTTTAGCAGCCACATGCATTTTCCCTGTAGTCTTCCTTTCCATAAAACCAATGTCAGGCCAGAAATAATCAAGTAAGTCAATCATGTGACCAGCATTGCCACCAGAACCCAAATCCAGTTCCAACAATTTCTCACTTTGCCAATTCGATTCCAAAAGAGCTTTACTGGTGATGCGAAACCACGCAGAAGAGTCCACCATGATCTCTTCGCTTTTCCCTTTAAATGAACAACACACTCCAGAAAGCTATTTATGCCACCATTCAGAACACACAATATAGCATTGGGATTCAACTCTTACTCATAATCCTCTGCTGCCACACAACTGACATTTGTTCCAGGTTTACTCTTACACACCCTTACAAAATGTCCCCTTTTTCTACAACAACTACAAGAGTTGCCAATTGCAGAGCAACTTTTGAAATTACCAAGACGAAAACTACTGCCACATCTGTAACAAGTTGTAGGTATTTTTTTCATGGCAACACTGTTTTTTCCTTGTTACCTTTAATGGCATTGGCACTTGTACTGAACTCTGGTTTCTTCCCATGCTCTCCACCATTGCCATTACATGCTCTAATTACATGCACACATTTCTCAGACTACTCAATGCTCTTAGCAATACTAATAGTGGCATTCAACATTTTGTCTGTGCCCACCTGGAGTCTTTTTAGCACCTTTTTGCATTTAGTTTTCATCATTACCTGATCCCTTAAAGCCTGATCATACATAAGGGTCTCAAAAGCACATAATATTGCTAAAGTTCCAAGGGCTGACACATACCCTTCAATACTTTCTTCTTTTTTTTTGTTCTGGAATAAAACTTAAAACATTTCCATTACAGTATTGAGTTTTTTTTCTATACCTACCAGACAGTTGATTCACCGCATACTCAAACACATTTAAATCACCAGGATTTTCCACAAGAGGCAACGTTGTAAACTCTTTCAGTCCGATTCCTCCTAAAGCGTGTTTAAATAAAGCCAATTTCCTTTGAGGAGCACAATCCTCCCCCTCCAACACATGGACATAAGCCAAAAACATAGGAAACCATAATTCCCACTCCATCAGAGAGTCTCCCTTAACATTGCAAAAATGAAGGCAGTGGAGCAATACTAACCATTTTGTAGCCAAGCCAATACTATAATGTGAAAACTGGTAAATTAAAACAGTAATAACCAGAGCAATGGAGCACGAAGAGGCTGATGTAATAAGAACAACACTAAGGGTAGACAATAAGCCTAATAATAAAAATGAACTAACTCTCCTGACACATTCAGCAAATTATCAGTTCAAGGTGTGTGTATTACCGTGGATTCACTGTGGGAATTACTGGTGAGCATTACACCATGGCTATGTTGCAACGTGGGTGTCGTGACCAGGTGGGATGGGCGACCGACAGTAGGACACTAGGACCCTGTGGGTCATGACGAGGTGACCAGGTCACCGGACACCACATCCGGCCAGGGGACAGCAGGAAGAGGACAGTATTGACCAGGACGAGCAACAGGACGGACGTACATGTGACCAGCCCATGTAATCGTAAATAAAGGAAGCATATTGGAACTAACCTGTGTCTGTGATATATTGTGCTGTGTGGCGCCGCTGCAGAGAACACGACAACTGGCGACGAAGGTCAGAAACGGACCAACGCGGAGAACATCGGAACATCGCGTGTCTGGGCTGGACAGCATCGAAGAATACCAGGTGCCCACCCTGGATGCGCCAGGACGAAGAGTGAAGAAGCGACGCGGGTGCTCACCCCGACGAACAAGAAAGCGTACAACAGATCGCGGTAAGAGCGCGACCACTTGCAATTGAGGCGCGAGCTCGTTTGAATTGACGCGCGAGATCTCTCGAGAGCTCAGAAGTCTCGGCGGCCATCTTTGAACCAGGCGGCCGGACCAATCAAGGCACAGCATCAGCAAGGAGGCCATCTTGGAGTCAGGAAAGGCGAGATTTTCGATCGAAATCTCGCGAGAGCGACGGCAGCCATTTTGTGTGGGACAAAAAAGGAAAAGACACCAGAAATAACAAGGCGGCCATCACAAGGCCAGGCGGAAAAAAAAAAAACAAAGGAAAAGACTAAATTGACAGAAAAAGAGACATTGAAAACAGAGATAAAGAGCAACAAAGAAATAGAAGCAAAGAAAAAAAAAAAAAGAGACAGTAAGGAGATAAAAGAGCAACAAAAATAATAGAAGTAAAGAAGAAGAAAAAGACAAAGAAGCACAAACAACAAGAAAAGGAAATATAAAGACCAAACAAAGACACATAAGAGAAATAAAGACGGTAAAGAGACAGTAGACGAAATAACAAAGAGTGCCAAGAAGAGCACTGAAATCACAGAGGAAGAGGTAGAAATAAAGAAATAAATAAAATAAGGAAGAGAAAAAGAAGAAGAGAAAGGAAACAAAAGAAAGGAGCCGACCAAAGAAAGAAGGAAAGAATGGCAGATCCAAAGCCCAGCGCGCAATACAGGAGACCACTACCTTTCAACCTATCGGAGCCACAAACAGGGATAAGGTGGGAGAAATGGATCAGACGGTTTGAAAGATATGCACAAGATACAGATGTAGCAGACGGAAAGAAGCTAGGATTAATGTTGAACTTAGCAGGCGATGACGTGGAAGAACTACTGGTGACACTGCCTACTGAGGAAACAAAAACATATGACCAACTAAAGAAATGTCTAACAGCCAAATTCGACCCCCAGCGCAACATTGATTTCGAACGATATACGTTCACCATTGCATGTCAACGAGCCAGCGAAACACTAGATGACTTCGCAACAAGACTGAGAAAGTTGGTAACTCATTGTGAGTTTGATAAATTCGACAACGAGCAAGCGATCAGACTACGGATCATAGAAGGCTGTCTCGACACTGGATTCAGAGCAAGAATACTAAAGGAACCGACCTCATTGGAGAACATCCTGTCCCTAGCGAGAGCAGAGGCGAGAGCAACGGAACATGCCAAAGAAATGGAAAGAGGGAAGAGCGCTGAAAGAGAAAACGTACACTTCACGACATATCGCACAGACCGATGGAAGAATGACTGGAGGGAACAAAAGGAAAGAAGACGACCAGAAAGAACATGCTACAAGTGTGGAATGGAATTTCCACACAGAGGTCCATGCCCAGCACTTGGCCAGACGTGTAGAAAGTGTGGTGGAAGAAATCACTACGCCAGCATGTGCCAAGGTGCACAATTCAGAGGAGATGACAAGGGGAGAACGGGAAGGCGACAGGAATCGACAGTAAGACATGTCAGGTATGTTGACAATGAAAGGAGAAGTTCATCACGAGGGTCAGAGGAAGAAGAGGAAGAAGTGAAAGTGGAAAGATTATACCACATGTCGGAGGCGCGCACTGAGCAGAGCGAGGAAGAAGAAGCAGGAGAGACAACACAGCCAGAAGACAGAAGCACCAGAGAAAAGACAGACCAAACAAAGATAAGAGTAGGAGAGCACGAAACAGACTTTATACTGGACAGTGGTGCAACATGCAATGTCATGTGCATATCGGAATATGAAAGAATGGAAGTAAAACCGGCACTGCAAGTGTCGCAGACAAAGATTTTTACCTGGGGGGCAAGGAAACAAATAACTAATTTGGGAAAATTCACAGAGGAACTGAGATATAAGAACAGAATAAAGAAGGAGGACATTCATGTTCTACAAGGCGAGGTCCCAGGGCCATGCCTGATGAGCAACCGCACAGCCCAAACGATGGGCCTTATAACAATGACATACAATGACGAGAACAGAGAGTCTGAGAGCAAGCAAAGAGAAGACTCAGAGAACAAGGAAAGAGGAAGAGAACAAAAGAGAATCATTGAGGAAACAAATACAACAAAAAGCGGTGGTAGAAAGAAAGGAACAAGAAGCAAAACAGAGGGCAGAAAGCAATGGTCAAGACGACGAGAGCCGGAAGAAAAGGGAACGGAAAGAGGACAACGGAAGGACAGAGAGAAGGCCGCAAAGAGAGGGCAACGACAAAGAACAAGAGCAGCTGGCAAATTGAGAGCAGCTGGAGGACAACGGAAAAGCAGAAACAAAGATGATGGCAGAAAACGACGACCAAAGAAAGAGTGCAAGGGGATCAAGAAACTACGTAGAAAAAAGTAGGAAGCAGAGACTGGGGAGAAGGACAGACGAGACTGACAGAACATCTCTCTCTCTCTCTCTCTCTCTCTCTCTCTCTCTCTCTCTCTCTCTCTCTCTCTCTCTCTCTGTGTAACTGTGAATGAGGACTGTCAATGGTGGGCGACAGTGATTATGATAAATGTGTCATGAACATTTGTTTGCAACAAGGGGGGAGGTGTCGTGACCAGGTGGGATGGGCGACCGACAGTAGGACACTAGGACCCTGTGGGTCATGACGAGGTGACCAGGTCACCGGACACCACATCCGGCCAGGGGATAGGAAGAGGACAGTATTGACCAGGACGAGCAACAGGACGGACGTACATGTGACCAGCCCATGTAATCGTAAATAAAGGAAGCATATTGGAACTAACCTGTGTCTGTAATATATTGTGCTGTGTGGCGCCGCTGCAGAGAACACGACAGTGGTGAGCAAATCCCCATTTAAAAAGGATTGTTGTGCAAGAGTTCCATGCACTACCAGGAATACCATGCGTTTTCCTTTCATTTGATCTTGCGATAAAATAAGGCACTGGTGAGTATATCACAGTGGACTTGCACCCACAGTGTATGCTGCCTACTGTAAAGGAGAGCGTCTTACCATGTAAACATAGATATGAACCCAATAACAACTGGCTGCCCCCAGCAGATCTATCTAAAAATTGCGCTCTGTCAAAACATAACAGACTTTAGTGTGAAGGGCCCTGTTCCAAGATGGCACCGTCATGTCAAGATTGATGAGGTCATGCGCACATAACGTGAGGTCGCATTGCTGTCAGCACTCTCCCAAATGGAAAGAAGTAAGCATGAGCCCTCTGCTCGCCACCCTAGCCACCCTAGCCACTACATAGACCACAACACTATGTACTTGGTTAATGGTGTAATTACTCTTACAGACAGATACAGTTGGGGAAGAGGTGTGGGGAAGAGGTGTGGCGTGGCCTGACTCCGGAACACAGGGCTCACAGTTCGATCCCCGGTGCCAGGTAAGCCCAGCACCATGTGACCCTGGGCAATAGCTTGATTATTTTTCCTGACGGCGCCTAGTGCCTTGAAACCCTCGGGTAATTGTTCGCACTTTACAAATACTGGATTTCATTTAATACATTATTACACTTCATCAACAACAAGCTCTTACGTACACGGCTTGGAAAAGTCAAAAATCTGCCACCAAATTACAATTTATCAATTAAGCACTTGTGAAGTGAGAAATAGCATAGTGTCGATTTCTTGAATGGCTTTGCCACCAAGAAGTTAGGCTCTGTCTAGCTTCCTAGCCAGGGGGAGACTTGCAGAAATTGAGTGGTGATGGCCCTTTAACTGAAGCATTTGTATGCAACACAAATGGGACTAAATTTTTTACATACCTTCCTCACCCCTTGCAGTTTGCTGCTTAGGACTCAAAGCACACAAAGTGTAGCTGCAACTTAGAGGAATATTCACAAGCCCCTATCGCCACCACAACGTCACTTTTAGTGACATGGTGGTGATAGGGACCTCGCCTTATTCACAAGGCAGCGTTAAGCCACTTAACGTGGCTTAATGCTGCCTTGTGAATAGGCCCACTTTCACGCTGTGTATAGCATGAAAGGGGCGTGCAGTGGGTGTTGTGGTGGGCGTTCCACCTCAACACCCGTTGATATTTATGCTGCCCCTATTCACAAGGGCAGCATAAATAGGAGCTAACGCCAAACTTAAGACCAGGAAAACCCTGGTTTTAAGTTGGCAACACAAGGAGAAATGCTTTATTTCTCCTCATTTTTGCATTTTCCACGTGTGCTGCCTTGTGCAGCACACATGGAAAATACAAAATGCCATGGTTTGTTTATGTACAGGAAGGTGCCCCTTCCTGCCACATAAGACGGACCGTCCTGACACTACTTGACAGGAGACGTTTCGACCGCGACTGCCGACTTATCTAGGTTGGTTATGGCACATTGCCTCTAATATTGGGCCCACCACATTTTAGTTGGACCAAGGTTTCACCTCTACATAACCTCACTCCACATCCGTTTTCTGAACTTATGTGAAGGGTATTCTGCTTGCTCAATAAAATAGCCAAATGGACCCGACCCCAGGCCACCCCCCACGCCGCACAGCTCCCCAGCTGTAAAGCGCGTCTCTGACCCGGCGCCGCAGGTTCGCCCCTGCCCTCGGCATCCCCCTGCCACTACCGCTGCTGTTGGCCACACTTGTGTCTGATCTGTGCTTTTTATTTACTTCTGTACTTGTGGTAGTTCTCGTTTTTTTGCATAGCTGCCCCTGCCGCTACCTCTGCTGTTGCCAAACCTGTGTTGAACTGTACAATTTTCTTTCTCTCGGTTCTTGTGGTATTTATCGTTTTCCCCTTAACTGTTGAATCCCTCTGGTGTGCCCCCCCCGCTCCCTGCTTCCCGCCGCTGCTACCTCGCGCCCCCCCCCCCTTTGTCTTCTGTGCCCTCCGCCCATTGGCGCCCCGCTACCGCCTCCCAGCTGCTCCTCCCTCCCACTTCGCCTCATATGGAGGCCGCATGGCGGCCACGCCGATTGTGCGCCCGAAGCGCCAAAGGCAAGCCCGTCTGCACCCGTCCGCACCTGGACCGCGCCCAGCACCAGGACCCCTGGCCCTCGACGATGCCAGCCCACCCGACGGACTTACAACGCCACCACCCTCCACGCTTTCAAAGCCGGTCGGAACCCCGCCTGCTACCGAGCCACCCCGAAACGTACCCACAGACCCTTCACCTGCCAAGCCTGCAAACTCACCTGCCTCTGAACCTGCACCGCACGCGCCAAGCCAAGCACCAGCAACAACCACCTCAAGTGCATCCTGCTCAACACCCGCTCCGTCCACAGGCATGCCGTCGAACGCTGGAACTTCCTTGCCACAACATCACCAGACGTCACCTTCCTCACAGAAACCTGGATGAACGCCTCCTCAGCCCCCAACATCGCCATAGGCATCCCGGATGGCTACAAGATCACCTGGAGGGACCGCGTCAACCAAACCGGAGGAGGCATCACCATCGTCCACAGAAACACCATCCGCATCACAACCAACTCCGACGGTACCCTCACCACCGCCGAGCACCTTCACTTCCAGATACACACGACCCCAAGACCACCCTCAGAGGCACTCTCATCTACAGACCCCCGGGACCACGCACACAATTCAGGGAAGCCATCGCAGACTTCGTCAGTCCGCACGCCCTCACCTCCTCAGACTACATCCTCCTATGGGACCTCAACTTCCACCTGGAGAACAACAAGGACAACAACACCACCACCCTGCTGGACAACCTCGCAAACCTCGGACTCAAGCAACTGGTGAACACCCCCACCCACCACGCCGGCCACACGCTTGACCCCATCTTCTCCTCCAGCAAGCACATCTCCTTCAGCCACTCCACCGGATTACACTGGAAAGATCACAGCTGCGTCCACTTCAACTTCAGGAGAACCACGACCCACCACCACCCACAACAGGTTCCCCGCAGAAGCTGGAGCAAGATCACCGCCGACCAGCTCACCACCGCCCTCAGCCAGAACCCGCACACCAACACGACGGACCCCAATGAAGCAGCCCGGAACCTCACACAGTGGCTCACCAACTGCGCCGATGACCTCGCACCACTGAAGAACCCTCCCAGCAGACCCGGCAGCAGGAAAACCTCGTGGTTCACCAACGACCTCAAAAACTCCAAGAAAACCTGCCGCACCCTCGAGAAAGCCTGGCGCCACGACCAGACAACAGACAACATGACAGCCCTCAAGAACGCCACCCGCAAACACCACCAGCTGATCCGCACCACCAAAAGGACAACTTTCAAAGAACGACTAGACAACAACACCCACAACAGCAAGGAACTCTTCAGCATCGTTAAAGAGCTCTCCAACCCCAGCGCCTGCAACAACAACATCACACCCTGGCAAGACCTCTGCGACTCACTCGCCTCGTTCTTCTACCGCAAGATCGCCGACATACACAACAGCTTCGGCGCACAGACCACGTACCGAACCAATGCCCCCACCACCACCCTCTGCACCTGGACCCCTGTCAGCACCGAAGACACCACCCGCTTGATGAACACCATCCACTCCGGATCCCCAACCGACCCCTGCCCACACCACATCTTCAACAAAACAGACTCCATCATCGCACCCCAACTCCGGAACATCATCAACAGCTCCTTCGCATCCGCCACCTTCCCGGTGAGTTGGAAACATGCCGAGCTGAGCGCCCTCCTGAAGAAACCCACTGTGGACCCCACAGACCTCAAGAACTTCCGCCCCATCTCGCTCCTCCCTTTTCCGGCCAAAGTCATTGAGAAGACCGTCAACAAACAACTCTCCGCCTTCCTCACGGATCCCTCGACCCCTCACAGTCCGGTTTCCGAGCAAACCACAGCACTGAGACCGCTCTCATCGCAGCTACCGACGACATCAGGTCCCTGCTCGACAATGGGGAAACAGCTGCCCTCATCCTCCTGGACCTCTCTCAGTAGCCTTCAACACCGTATGCCACCGCACCCTGATACACCGCCTCAGCAACACCGGAATCCAAGGAGCGGCCCTGGAGTGGATCATCTCGTTCCTCGACGGAAGAACCCAGAGAGTCCGCCTCCCCCCATTCTGATCCGCGGCCACCGAAGTCATCTGCTGCGTTCCGCAAGGATCCTCACTCAGCCCCACCCTCTTCTACGTCTACATGAGCCCTCTCGCAGCCATCACACGCCAACACAACCTTAACATCATCTCCTACGCCGACGACACCCAGCTGATCCTCTCCCTCACCAACGACCCCACCACTGCTAGAGCCAGCCTCCAGGAAAGAATGAAAGACGTCGCGGAATGGATGAAGCTGAGCCGTCTGAAACTGAACTCAGACAAGATGGAAGTCCTCATCCTGGGACCATCCCCTTCTGCCTGGGACAACTCCTGGTGGCCCCCTGCCCTGGGTTCCACACCCAAGCCAACGGACCATGCACGCAACCTGGGCTTCATCCTGGACTTCTCCCTCACAATGACCAAGCAAGTCAACGCCGTCTCATCATCCTGCTTCAACACCCTGCGCATTCTCCGAAACATCTTCCGGTGGATCCCCACCGAAACCAGGAAGACGGTCACCCAGGCCCTCGTCACCAGCCACCTGGACTACGGGAACACCCTCTATGCTGGAACCACAGCCAAACTCCAGAAAAGACTCCAGAGCATACAGAACGCTTCTGCACGACTCATCCTGGACATCCCTCGTCACAGCCACATCTCTGCCCATCTGAAAGACCTGCACTGTCTCTCCGTCAGCAAGAGGATCACGTTCAGACTCCTCACCCACGCACACAAGGCTCTCCACGACATGGGCCCGAAATACCTCAACAGCTGCCTCACATTCTAAACACCCACCCGCCAGCTCCGATCCGCCAGCCTCGCCCTCGCCTCCGTCCCACGAATTCGCAAATCCACCGCCGGAGGAAGATCCTTCTCCTACCTGGCAGCCATGACATGGAACTCCCTCCCCACCCACCTACGGCTGACCCAGGACCATCTCTCCTTCAGGAAACAACTCAAGACCTGGCTGTTCCAGCAGTAGCGACTCCCCCCCTCCCAGTGCCTTGAGACCCTAGCAGGTGAGTAGCGCGCTTTACAAATTTGTTTGATTTGATTTGATTTGAATGGACAGAAACTATGATATCCCTTGCTGCTCAGACTTCTTGGATAGATTGACCCCACAACCCTTTGCTTAACTTATGTGAAGGGTAAAATGTAAAAGTAAATTGATACTGGTATAGCGCACTACTCACCCGCAAATGTCTCAAGGAGCTTGTACGAATACCGCTGTGGAACCCATCCTGGCTTTCCCTGTGAGGCGTCCACTTCTGGGCACCTCCAAGGTGGAGGCCACGCATCCTTAGCGTTGTGGGGGCCGTTGTGGACATTAAGCAAGCTATTGCCCAGAGTTGCAGAGTGGGACTCCATGATTGGAATAGGCACTGAGGCGAGAATTATCAGGTCCGTGGAATTTTGAGTCCAAGACCCGCCGAGGTGGGTCTAGGGCCAGACCTCTGCATCATGGTCTGCCGCTCTAACCATTGAGCCACACTCGATAAAATAGACAAGTGGATGGGAATTCATGATATCCCCTGTTGCTCTGATATCTTCGACAGATTTACGTTATTGGTCTAGGGCCAGACCTCTGCATCATGGTCTGCCGCTCTAACCATTGAGCCACACTCGATAAAATAGACAAGTGGATGGGAATTCATGATATCCCCTGCTGCTCTGATATCTTGGGCAGATTGACGTTATTTTTCACGCGCAAATTAGCTATGCCATGAAGAAATATGTGTATGGACGAAACGCGTTGGCTGTTTAGTTCATCCTGATCGTTTTTAATCCTTTATGAATAAAAGAAGAACTTTAAAGAACATACCTTTGGACACGGATCTACTTTTTCCTTGTTTGTGCTTTGGTGGTGTACCTTTGCTTTTGTTTCAAAGTGTGAACAATATGTGCAGCAAAGAAGGAGACACACCTTGTGCCCATGAGTTCTTCCCATATGACGTGATTATCATGTTAAGCCTTCCCTTCATATTGGATGTGTCATCTTTTGGACCTGAATCTCTCTGCAGGGCCACCTCCAAACATTTTGCCTTCACCCCTCCTGTTTTACTGAATTGGTTTTTGTTTGTCTTAGGGCTCTGTGCACCTTATCACTGCAAATCAGTGCGGAAGTGCTCTCTCCTTTAAACATGGTGAAGCTGGCTTAAGGCTGATTGTTTAGTTTACTAGTGAGACCCTAGTAAAGTAGGCTGGTAAATTAAATGCTACTAGTGGGCATGTTGCACTGCAAATCTATGAATCAATAGACAGTGTGATGTGCGCCCCGTCATGCATTGCTTTAGTGTCTAGATACTTCGGGACATATTTACTAACCTTTCATGCAACGCAGGATAGCCAGGCAACTTGCTGTGCTGCGTTGTGTGAAAGGGAGAGAGCAGAAATGTGCCATATCTACTACTATATGGCGCACTTCTGCTCTCGCATAGCGCTGGTGCACTTCAGGAAGTCTAGCGCCAACACAGGCACCCTTGCACCATGGTGCAAGGGTGCCTGCATTACAGGCATAATTGTTTTGTGCTGGAAGGGATACCTTCCTGCACAAAAACATTCTTTCAAGTCATTTTTCTCGTTCTATGTATGCTGCACATTGCAGCACACATAGAAAGAGGAAATAAGGGGGCGAAAAAACAATTATTCTCCTCGTTACGCCATCCTTTGGGAGGCATAGCGATTTCACGTAATCCCAGGTTTAAAATCTTTGTAAATCTGAGATTGCGTGAAATCCATGGGCGGGTGCATGGGAACGCCTCTCAGAATGAAATGTAACACAATGCAGCTCAAGCCGCTGCATTACATTTTGTTTTACAAAGACACGCAAGGCAGCAGCGCAAATCGCCCCTTGCGTGGCTTTGAACATATCAACTATCATTTTGCATCATGGATGCAGCACAGAAGTGGTGTATCTATGACGCAAAATGTTAATACATCTAGCCCTTCATGTACTTAACCCCTTCCATGCTGATGACAGCCCCCGTCCGCAATGCAACATGGTGGGCGTGTGCTGATGACGGCTGGGGGCCGTCATGATCCCGTCCACTCTTCGGAAGTGCCGCACAGGTGCAGCATCGCGCCCGCGCCCAAGGGATTAAATAAATCTCTTACATTGCAGCGCATTGACGTTTCACAGTGCTGCGGATACACATCATCAGGTAACGCAGACACGCACCTGGGCCTCTTCCCCATTGTAACAAATGTCTTCAGACATAGACACGTTCTTGCACCTCTGAATCTGAAATTGTCATCTTTCACACTACTAAACAGCATTTGATAAGAAATATTTTAGGTTTTTCTCTAACGAGACCTTTTGCATGAGAATTAACAAATATTTAGGTGTTTAGGATTACTTGGTGCCTTCTAAATGGAGAAACATGTTACATTGACGAGTTTAAATCACACATCTTTAGCTGTGCAAATCCCGGAAGTAGATTTCTTCACAATCATTAGCAGCGTCTGCAGGTGTGGCCACCTCCACAGTGCAGTGCTAATGAATGCTATCTTACACCTGCTACTGATGCAGGTATTTGACGCCTATCTGGCTGTTGGACCATCTGCTCCTCAGTAACCTTGCTAGTAATTGCCATGACTCGGAGTATGCTCTCTCTCTCTAATATGGCATCTTTCATTTTTCTCTTTCTATGCGTTCTGGCTCTTAACCACTTATGTACTTTGCATCTGTCCCTCTCTTTTGGTGACGTTCTCACTTTATTTGCTCACTCTCTCTTGCCCCTTCCTTTCTGCAACATCACCCTTAGACACGTACAGTAGGTCAAAGGTTTGCTCTTCAGTGTGAGTTTCTAGTTGTAGTAAGTTCCCCTGTTAGTATGGATCTGAAGTGACAAATTCACAATGATGTTTTGTAGTACGGAAAGTAGTACTCCTGTAGTACTCTTTTATGCACTCTTACAAGCCTTTTTGAACTGGCCCAAAACCTCTAAAATAGGAATAGAATGTCAATATTCATGGAACAGTCATACGGAGTATGAATAGAAAAGGCTGTGGAACTCATCTTGACCTTGACGGTGTGGGAGCGCAGCCGCCACTCCGCTGCCCACTCCCACACCGCCAAAGCCAAAATAGACATGCCAGCCAGATTACAACGCTTTTGCACCTGGCAGGTGGTTCTTTGGCGGTTCTACTGCGTTGCCTTTGAAAAAGGCACCGCAATGGAAGCGTCAAAGGCAGTTAGTTCCTGCAGGGTATGGACTGTAAAGTCCATGCCCTGCAGGAACTGGGATGCATGCATACAGGGGGGCACAACATGTGCCTCCTGCATACACCGAGTGGCCTTGAAGCAACAGGGGACCCTGTAGGACCCCCTTTGTTTCCTCACCACCACACTTTTTATGGCAGGCTCACCACCATTATACGTGTGGCAGTACGAAACTAGTAATATGCTTTGCGGTGCAGCAGCAACATCACCCACATATTACTAGCCTCACAGAGCTGCGGGACCGCCAGGGGTCGCGGATCCCTGGCGGCAGCAGTGGTTCTGCATCCATCCGACTGCCGTAATCAGAACATGGTGGGTGGGCTAACACCATGACTACGGAAGAGGCTCCAAATGTGCACCCCTTAAGGGTATCCTACGTACCTCAGCATGTTTCATCCAGGGCCTGAATAAATATGATCACATTACCCATCTACCAATGGAACTCCATTAGCTCCCCTTGCCGGCAAGCACAATCTTCAAAACCAACGGTTTAATTTACCCACCAATCAAGACTAGTAACACAGCTTATCTTGCAGACAAGCGTGCTATCTCTGGTGGTCTTCAGCAAACCTAGAGGTAGGACACAATCAAACTAGTTCACACTCCAAAGGAGTATCAGACTTAATTTTCTGTGTTGTCTGACAAGCACTCGAAGGTGACATCTTTGACATGACAACGTTTGTCAGCATATATTTCCATCTGTTTGTGACCAAAGTCTGTAGCATGAAGGTCTTTGATCATTGTTGGATCTGAGGTTGGTGCTTTGGGGCAGTTTGGTGCTTTCAAACTTGAGAGTTGCGAGGCTTTCCCTTGTCATTGTGTGAGGGGTCAACTGGTAAGCTCGAAGAGCAGTATTCAAAACAGCTTTAAGGTCAATCTTCCACAATGCAGAGCACTGAACAGCTTGTTTTAGAGTACTTGTGAACTGTTCTACTAGACCATTGACCTGGCTACAAAGATAGAGCTTTTTTGATACTTTATATTTAGGTGATTTAGAAAGTCTTGGAATTCTCGACTATTAAAAGGTGGGCCGATTGCGAGCACACCCCTTGTTGCAAAGATGCCATCTAATGTTTTAATAACCTTTTCATGTGTAGTGGATGAAAGGTCTTATAACAATGGAAAACTGTGAGGTATTCATCAACAATAGCTAGAAGATTATGTGCATTCTCAAGAGGACCAAATGCATCAATAGCATTTTTTTCCGAAACTTGATATGGCAATTCTGACATGTTCAAATGGTGCTGAATAACTTGAGATGAAAGACAGTTGCATATGTAACAAGTCTTTAATTTTTTGTAACCTTTTCGTTGATATACGGAAATCAGAGTCAATCACAGAGAGCTCTCTCAGTGGCAACTATTCCTCGATGACCCTCATGGGCAACTTTGATTACTTGTTGTCGGAGACTCTTAGGAATAACAATTTGTGTTTCTGTCGGACAATGAGATCTTCTTGAGCCATTCAAAGTTCATCTCTTACATTTTTGAACTTCAATTCACACTGTCATTAGTGAGAGGTCTAGAGAGCTGGTTCCACAATTGATGAACAATAATGTCTTTTAATTTCGTCATGTCATTATCTTGGCTCGTGGTGGTGACAATTTGTTCCAAAGACATGGTAGCTAGTGTTGTGGATTTCACAATAAAATTGATGTAGGTCTCCTCTGACTTAGATGGGGTACCAGGGTGTCACATGGCACATGGGGACATTGTCGTTTTTCATTAACTTAGCATGAGCACATTGCAGTTTGCCTGCTGGTTTTGCGCACGTTACTACACATCTTTATTTTTGCAATAATTTAATGATCGCTTTCACATGAGAACTCATCGCTGTGTTCATACTCTGCATGTTCCTGGGATTTTGACGAACATTATGTGCAAGGTCGAACAGCAATGCCCCTTATTATTTTGCTCTGGCCGGACCTTAGCCCTTAGACAAAACATACTGATGCAGCTGTTGCTTGGACAACGTACTTTGGATTTTAGTAGGGTACACCAATGAGTTGAGACACACTTGGAGAGGGACCTTTCCAGGGAGAAGAGTGAGACAGCACCTGTGATGTAGATCCACCATCTATAGGCTGAGGTATGGGGTCTGCTGACAAAGCCCGGAGATCTTCTAATATATAATAATACTGCTTCTTAGCAAGGGGAGGGAGTATAGGCTTCACTGCCTTTTTTATGATGACATCTCCCTTCAGGATTTATGGACTAGCTGCTACGCTGACTATATTTGTATTTGCATTTACCTGCTTGTTGTGGCACGTATACTACATGTTAGGGCTCGTTAGTTAAAATAAATATTTTAAACTATTTCATGTGTCTGTCAGATCTTATTGTGGACGAGTGCAAAAGTGCGAGCGAAAGAGTGTGTCTTGTTACCGCGATTCCTGAGAGATCTGGGAGTGTTGTGTTCTGGGGTGTCTAATCATTTGCTTCTCTGTGAGCGAGTAGGAGAGCAAGTGAGGCACTATAGCTAGTCAGTCCTGGGCTCATGGGTACTAAGGTGGTGGGATGACTCAGTCCCCATACACCAAGTCCTTATAATTCTGCACATAGTTATGTTTTTGTGCAGAATCCCTGCAACAAGGGAACTGCAATGGCACTCTTGAAAAGTAATCAGAAGGATTCTGACCTTTCCATGGATGATGAAGAATCATTCAGTTGTATTCTTGTAACCTCAAACCCCAACATTCATTTCTAGGAGGCAGTGCTTGATGATAAGTCACCACTGTGAAGAGGTTTCTGACAAAAATATATGGAAATATTTGCAAGCCCAGACCACTGCTAACCCTTTTCAGGTTGTGAGTAAGCAAGTTCAGTTTGTGACAGGCTTTTACTGACATATGCCACGATATGTCTCTGAACATTTGGCTGTCCGCTGTGCTGTGCAAGGATTGCGCCTAACCTGATAGGACTGGCATCAGCTCCAACCTCTTTGTGAAGTTTGGGATCAAAGTAGGCCATTTCAGTGGTACCCGCTATAGCTTGCTTGATTTCTTTGAAGCTCTTCTCACATTCTTGTGAAAATGAAAAGACACATTCTATTCTTTTTGGTTAGTTCTCATAACGGTGCATTGACCGTAGCAAAGTCTTTTATGTATCTAGAACAGTAACTGGCCAATTCAAGAAATGATTGTAACATAGAAATGTCTTGTGGGGTATTTTCAGTAGACAACACTTGTTCATTGGCTGGATCAGGTTTTATACCCTCAACAGAAAAGACATGATCAAAGAATTTAAAGCTTTTCTTGTAGAATTCACATTTGTCAGTATTCAGAGTTAAGCCTGCATCTTTCACCAAATGACATACTTGCATGAGAGCTCGCTCATGTTCCTCATGTGCAACACCAAAAATCAAATGTCATCACTATATTTAAATGCATTCACTAGAGGCTGCATAATACGTTGAATCGCGTCTTTAAAAAGTTCTGTACTAGATGAAATACCAAAATTCAAGTGCTTGCAGTAAAACAAACCAATATGTGTAGAAAAGGTTGTAATGTACCTGAATGTTTCTTCAAGTTCCAATTGGTGAAATACTTTATTTAGGTGGAGTCCAGAGAAGAACTTTGTACCATTCAATTGAGTTATATCACCAATTTGCGGACCAGGATGTCTCTTTCACTCAATTGTTTTGTTGGACTGAGGCATGTCAATGCATATGCATTCAGCTTCATCACTTTCACCTTTAATCACTATTACAATGGAAGTAATCCATGGTATCAGTCCACTGGAGCGTTCAAGAATGTGATGTTTAATAAAACTAATTAAGTTCCTTTTCAGTAGTTTCTTACAAGTGAAACACAACTCGTCTGAGTCTTTGAACAACCGGACGAACATCCTCATTTATGAGTAACTTTATTTTCATTATTTTGAGTTTTTCTTACCCATGAAATATTGAAGGAAATCGACTTACAATTTCATGATGAGCATTCATATTGTACTTCACTGATATCAGTGCAATATCAGCAGTTAAAACTCAGGAAATATCAGCAGTTAAAACTCAGGAAAATGCACTTGAAGCTGATCCTTACAATACATGAATAGGAGCTTGTACCACAGTTAGAGAGATCTTTTGACAATGTTTGAATGTTTTTGGTGCTTTTTTATGTCAATATTTGTTCACCTTCAGTTTTTCCTCACATTTGACTAGTTCCACATGTGCATGCCTTTAGGAAGTAAGCAATCACATTGCACAATTATCATTGCCACCTTCACTAGATACTGATACTGAGGAACTCTTTGTTGATGATTTAGATGAAGATCATCCACGTTTGGTGTCAATTAGCCTCAGTTAGTTTGATCGCTTAGCCTTGTAGGATCACGTCAAACATCGTTGAGGTAGTGTCTGGTGGCCATTTTTTTCTTCACGCTGTGACACACTTACTTTTCTCTACGCCTTACAAGTCATCATAAAATGGTTTGCTTTTCCCCAGCCGATGCACATCTGTGCAATGGAGGGACATTTCCCTTTGTGTGGACATGACGGTCCACGTCTATAACACGTTTTCTTTTTTTGTGTAGACATCGCCGTGTGTCCTTCGGCCATGTACCTTGGCTTACTTTTCATGCTCATGACTGATCTGATGCCCTTTGGGCGCCTTCAGCCTCCATGTCAGTTGAATGACGATCAGCACGCTCTTCAGCGCAGGCAGCCTTGAGGACTTGTTCTAAGCTCAGTGTTTCTTTCAGCATTCGTCGTTGAAAGGAATCTGACTGAAATCCATTGATTACTCTGAGGTAGGTAGCTTCTTCATCATAAAATTCATTGAAATTACAGTCCTTCAATAGAACATCAAGTCTCTCACCACACTCATTAATGGTTTCACCTGGCCTCCGGCCTTCTTGACCGAATAAGTATCTTTTTTATAATCGACATTTGGCACTGGATTAAACTTGACATCCGAGGCTGTTTTGATTTGATTGTACGTCACTTCGACTTCTTGTGGTATCTTTTTCATGGCTTCTTTCACTCCTTTACCAGCCATGTTCTTTAGATACTTTAGAATCTTTTTATACTCTTTTACATCTATAGCATCTATGAAATCTTCAAATCCATGCAGTCCATCTATTGCCAATATTGAGTTTTTGGAAGTATCAAATGCAGATGGCGGTTTTAAGAATGCAGCAGCTATATATACATTGATGGCAGTAGTCTCTCAGGATCTTCCTGTGGGACTTGATCAGACAGAGCTTCTTTAGCACCTTTGATGTGCTGGCTTCGGGGTCAGCCTTAATAACTTTTGGAGCTTGGATCTCACTCTGGCTCTCCATTGGAGATCGTTTTTTGATAGCGGTCTGTGGAGTATTGGTGGGCCCCTACGGACCAGCTTTGGTGTTGGGCCGCTTTGTCTGGGGACAGCTCCACAAGCACAACCCCACCGACCCTCCTTTTGGGACCAGCCTGCAGCACATTTTTGCACGATGATTCATTAATGGTTTCAGTAAGTAGATAAATGTTTGTACTCTAAAAGTCCGTATAAGTAGATAACATTGGTCAGTTTTGTGCTTAAATGTTTCTTCACAAACACCTGGTTAATCTCTGCTTCGTAGCGTATGAATTTCAATTTTGATCTGTACTGAAGTATTGCTGTGTGTTACTTTTGTAACCTGGTTGCATTAGCCTTATCTGTTCTGTTTAGCATATGGTATTAAGTTCTTTAGTCTTTTCCTTTGCAACAGGATGGGCTTAACCCTCATGGCAATCATAATAGCTAGTAGGAGTAAGTTATCATGGACTAATTTTGGGATAGGAAAAGAAACAAAGATACCCAAGGCAGTTGCTGGGATGTTGAGTTCCCATTCTGTATATAGAAACTTCCATATATGCATCTTCACTTTATCCACATAGAACAATCGAATGGCATATTTTAAAGATTTTCCAAATTATCTAAGCAATTCCATCATTTATGCAAGTCTATTATACGTCTTTTCAGGTATATTTAGCAAGTTAATTGTGATATTGAGACCTTCCATTTCATTTCCATTTTTGACTAAGCTAGTGATAGTAAACTGTAGACCTCAGCTGCAGAATGGACCTGATGTAGAAACTTCTGAAATATTACTGGTGGATCAGGTTCACGGAAGTTTCCCTTCTGTGAGATTATCACCTTCCGTTTAGGAATTTATAGAAGATAATGATGTTTAGATTGTAGTTCAGCAAATGATAAAGGATGGTTCTTAGAGGCCAGGTTTGCAGTCCATCCGACCTGTGAACGACAAGCTGTATTTTACAGTCTATTTGCCCTGTGGATGATGAGCTCCGGTCTGAGGCTGTTTAGACTTTGAAAGATGATCTGCATGTGGCACTTCACTTGCTCTGTGTATCATGAGCTATAGGCTTTAGTCTGTTTGCCCATGAATAGTGAGCTGCCATTTGCAGCTTGGACATCATACGGAGGGGTGGATACCAATTTTGAACTGCAGCTTGAGGTCTGTTCCCTGTGAATAATAAGATGTAGATTTTGTCCTATGAATGGTACGCTCAACTTTCAGGTTTGACTTATAACCTCTTCAGCGCGTCGCGAATTTTCGCGCTGTGCTGAAGATTCGAAAAACGGGTGTGGTCTTGACGGAACGGTTCCGTCATCAGCACAGCCCAACCGACGCTGATGACGGAACCGTTCCGTCATAAGCATCGAAGGGGTTAATGATGATTGCCAGTTTGTGGTTTATTTACCATACTTCAAATGAGCTACAGTATTCTGGCTATTTGCCCCATGAACGGTGAGCTGCATTCTGTACTCTACTTGATCCGTGAATGATTAGTCCCTGTTTGCAGCCTGTTAGCTCCGTGAATGATTTGTTGCAGCTCGCGGTTTAGTCAGCGCCCGCTCCTCCGTAATGGTGGAGGAGTGTCACACCACTGGCTCAGGGCCAGCAGCTGAAAAACAAAACAACATTTTACTATTGTTTTATTTGTCAGCTGCTGGCTCTGAACCAGTGTGTGCAGGGAGGCGCGAGCCATGGGAGGGGGGAGGAGGAGTGGTAGATGTGCACTTTTAAGTGCACATGACAGTTTGGCTGCCTGCCTTGCGCCGGCCAAACTGACATGCGCACTTAGGGACAGATGTATCAAACGGTTTTACCCATTCTGTGTCTATGGGACAATGCTTTAGTACATATGGCTCTTAGTGTTCTCCAACCTGTCTGTATTGCACAGTCGGTTGGAAAAACAGCACAGACTCACTCTGCCTGAGCGAGTGTTAATCCAGCCCGTTTAGGCCAATCCCCATGCTGCTCTCATGCGCGAGAGCCGTGCGGGATTGGATTGGAACCAGAGGAGCGTGAGGAGGCTGACATCACAAGGTAAGTGTTTTTTTTATTTTTAACCCCCCCCCCCCAGCTGCCCACTCCCAACGCGCTTCCTAACAGCCCCCTCTCCCACCTCACCCCCTCCACCTACCCTACCGGTACTTATCGTGTCAGCGGCCACTGGGTTTAGTCTATGAAAGGTATTTTTTTGTTTGGTTTGTTTGCGGTATATCTTATTGATGGAGAGCTGCAGTTTGAGGTATGTTTGCTCTGTGAATGGTCAGCTGTAATTTGCAGCCTATTTGCTCTATGAATAACGGACTGCTGTTTTTGGCCTGTTTTCCAAGTAAACAGGTTGCTTCACTTTGATGTTTAATTGTCCTCTGAATGATGAGCTACAGTTTGCAGCATCGGTTCCTTACTGATAATAAGCTGCTGCTTACAGTCTAATTCCCCTTTGAATGGTTTGCTGCAGTTTGCCTTCTGTTGTGGATTGAATGGTCGCTGTAGCTGGCACTCTGTGTACCATGGGAATGTCGAGCTGCAGTTTTCAGTTCATTTAGGAAGTGAATGGTGAAAGCAATTTTCAGTCTAGTACCCTGTGAATTACAAGCTGCAGTTTTCAGTCTGTTTACCCTATGAATTACAAGCTGCAGTATTCAGTGTATTTACCATGTGAATTACAAGGTGCAGTTTTCAGTCTGTTTACCCTGTAAATTACAGGCTGCAGTTTTCAGACTATTTACCCTGTAAATGACAAGCTGCGTTTTTCAGTTTATTTGCCCTGTGAATTACAAGCTGCGGTTTTCTGTCTATTTACCCTGTGAACTACAAGCCGCAGTTTTCTGTTATATACCCAGTGAATTACAGGCTGCAGTTTTCAGTATATTAACCCTGTGAATTACAAGCTGCAGTTTAAATTATATTTACCCCGTGAATTACAAGCTGCAGTTTCAGTCTGTTGACCCTGTAAATTACAAGCTGCAGGTTTCAGCCTATTTACCCTGTGAATTACAAGCTGCAGCTTACAGTATATTTACCCCATAGAGAACTACCCCCTACCCTGCCTCTCCCCCTCCCCAGGTCACCGCCCGGCAGCTATTCCCACCACCGACCACTATTGGGTCTAATGCACAAAGGAATCTTCTTCTTTTGTCTACTCAGATCAATGAAGGATTAATACCCTTACCCAAAGTCCATTTTTATAATTTTTATAATTTTTCTTCTGCCTTAGTTTTAAACTCTTTCTAAAATAAAGCCTTGAGAAGATGTACAAATGAATTGAGGAACGTAACCCTCACACGGACAATGGCACTAAAGGATTGGGGTATGGGCAGAGGTGAAATTGCTTTATGAATTATTTATTTTAATAGATGTTGCTTTTTTTACTCTCATGATTTAATTAATTGAACAGCTAATAAATACATTTAAATTCAAATACTCAGATCACTACTTTTTCGTTAGTTAGAAAATGGGTCTCATACGGCTGGCTTGGTCCTTTAGATAGTGTGCATGCTTCTCTTCTATTTTGTTTTTCAGTTTAGTGTTACTTTTTTTCAATTGCTATTACTGAATTTAGTGTGACTTTTGTTATGTCTTGCTGTATTTACAGATTTTTTTTAAATTATTTCCGCTTTCTCTTTTGGTTGTGGTCATTATCTGTGGGGTGTGTCAACTGTAATAGTATGTCTTGCTTTTGAAAGATAATGTATTGTCCCTGATGAAGTGACCATGTCACAAAACATGTGTTGTCCTAGTTTTTTGGAGATATAATTAAAAGTGAATCACTTAAATCATTCTGGACGTTTGATTTCTCTTCTTTAGATGAATTATTAACAGACTTGATTCACTACTGAAGTTACATTCAAATCAAATCATGTTTATTTCGGTTAATTAAAACCTTTTATGGCACATCACAAACTATTATTTTTTTAACTTCAGAAACACCTAAAACAATAGCCTTGTTCGGGAAAGCAGAATCAGCCTGCATTATCTAGTTCATTTGCATCCCTGCCTGTTTTACAATACCTCTGTCTAGAGAACTCATTGTAAAGTGCACTTTTGGAAGCACAAGGACTGACAGCAGTGCAGGGTAGCATGGATTGGTGTCGTTACAACGCAGGCTATTACAACGCCTGCTGTTACAACGCGGTTTTTACATCGCATACCACTACAACGCATAGTGCTTTTAAGCGCTGGATAGTGATTTATTTAATTTACTATTCCAACTCCAGTCCCAGTGGATAGTAGGGAAGGTGTTGGATAGTAAATTAAATATATTCCCTCTCCTAGAGCGCCCCCCCAGCGCAATGCGTTGTATTGGTTTGCGTTGTAATGGTTGCGTTGTAATAGTAGTGCGTTGTAATAAATGCATTGTAAGTGATGTTTCCCGGTAGCATAAATGAGAGGCAAGCAAAGGTTGGACTATTTCCAGGCAGCAGCAACACCTCATCCACTCTTGTTCCACATGGTTGTCTATTGTCTTACACTTCCTCTTAGTGCAGGTGTGACAAGGTAACATTTACTCGAGCTGGAAGAAAAACACATCAAGGTTGAAACAATTGGAACATCTACAATTTGAAATTTAGCTAATAATGATATGTCCACTTCTCCTGTTAGTGCAAAATACACAACAAAGTGCTCAAGATAATAAAAGAAGCAACACATCTGGATATTCCTAAGTAGTGACCCCTTAATTTTCCTTTAGACATTGTTATTCCCCATCAAGACCTATGCATCCGCTACAATACTATGTGGATGAAGTGCTGAAGTTGCTGTGAGGCTAAGAGTAGAGCTACTGTTTGTACTCCCTTCTCATTGCAGACTCTGGATCTTTATCTAATAGAAGCGTTTTGGCTTTTGTGAGGAATTTTATAAAAGCTGCAATCACTCGAGGGCATTCGCCTTTTAGACAAAAGTGTAAGGCTTGGCGGCAGGTTCTAAAACGTTTCTGCTTTAAAAGGTTGTGCAGCAAAGCCTTACGGCCGGTTGGCAACTAAGACAAATTGAAACAATGTGAGGAAGACTTTCTGTGTGGTAAAGAAAAAGCCTACATTCAGAACACAAAGGATTCCGTCTCCATTTTGGCAAGCAGTCATTAGTTTGGCCCAAGCTTGAAGAAACTTAGGGGCATTTTAGCAACAACTTGCGATAATTGTCGCAAACCGCGCTTAGTGTGATTTATTTTATCGCCTCCTATCACTGGATCTTATTGCGGAGATAACACAGTATTACCAATGTTTATATAAAAAATCCAGCAATAGCTGTGAATCCCATCTATAACGTGAGATTTCCAGCGATAAAAATCCTATCGCTAAGGAAAATCTTGCTAATAGGCAGGTGGGGACTTAGCCGTAGAATCCACCTCCCATTGACTATTATGGCTAAGTCAGGTTTTAACCAGGAGTAAACCAGCCAACTGGACTACGGCAACGCCCTCTACGCCGGAACCACCGCCAAGCTCCAGAAGAGACTCCAGCGGATCCAGAACGCCTCAGCCAGACTCATCCTCGACATCCCACGAAACAGCCACATCTCCGGACACCTGAGAGACCTACATTGGCTCCCCGTCAACAAAAGAATCACCTTCCGTCTCCTCACCCACGCACACAAAGCCCTCCACGACCAAGGCCCGAGCTACCTCAACACACCAATCAACTTCTACGCTCCCAAACGTCACCTCCTCTCAGCCAGCCGCGCCCTCGCCACCGTCCCACGCATCCGTAGAGCGACAACAGGAGGAAGGTCCTTCTCCTACCTGACCGCCAAGACCTGGAACTCCTTCCCGCCCGGCCGACCTGCGCCTGACCCAAGACCACCTCTCCTTCAGGAAGAAGCTCAAGACCTGGCTGTTCGAGCAGTAACGGCACCCCCCCCCTAAGCGCCTTGAGACCCAACGGGTAAGTAGTGCGCTCTATAAATGTCACTGATTGATTGAGTAAAATCCTGGTACTAATCACCGTTAGTGCTTGTTTTTTTATCGCACTGCGGGTATTGCTAATAGGCGATAGCTGTGTTAGCGACTGCTTTCAGTCGCTACCAGTTTGGGTACACCCACTTTGCATGTCATTAGCGATAAATATCGCTGACATGCAAAGCGGGCCCCAAACTGGTCGCTATCACCTGGAAGCTGTTGTTAACTGCCGTTAGTAACAGCTTGGTAATTGAGAGACAAAAAAATCGCACTTTATCAGCAAAAAGTGCAGCTAAAGCAGCGATTAATGCCCTTGCTAATATGCCCCAAAATTTTTATAAAAAATCTCATTGAAATAGTTAAGTATGGTTACGGGTGGGGTTGTTTGTAAGAGTCGATGACTGTCCATGTGTGGCTTCTTTTACTAAAATCTTAGTAAAGTAAAGTTGAGAACCATGTTGTACTAATACTTGGTTTACCAGACCAAATTCCAGCTGCAATTGTGCTGGGGCAGTGCTTTGCGGTAGGTGGAAAAGAATGCGAAATTCAATACCTTGCTTTGAGCAGAATAAAGAAAGGCGCAAGCTTCCCCGGAAAAGCCACTGAGCCAAAGCGAATAGTTGGAACGGGTTTGCCTTTCTTCACAGTAAGAAAAGGAGCCTAGGTAGGACTTTGAAGTTTGCTAAGTAATGATAGAAAGGCTGCAACTATGAAGGCAGCTTTTGGCTTCATTGGATTTAGTTGTAAGCGGAAGGAAAGGCCTTCCTGTAGCCAAACACCAAGATATTTTTAACAGGTGCCTCTTGAGATCGGCAGTCCATCCAGGAGCCAATTGTCTTTCTTCTGAAACTTCATTCCGAACACCACGATCTGTGGGGCATATTATCAAGAACGGAGTTAAAGCAGCGATCAGGGGCTTGATGATATGCCCTTGTGAAGTCCCATAGAAGCCCAGGTTCTGGTGTGAACATGGGCTTCTATGGGAATTCACAAGGTCATATTATCAAGCCCATTATCGCTGCTTTAGCGGCAGTTTCCTGCCGCTAAAGCAGCAATATTTTAACGCCGTACTTGATAATATGCCCCCTAGTTTTTGTGAGGCTCACCACTATTTCATTTTTGGAATAGTAAGCATGAGGATTGTTTAAGCGAAACAAAAGGGGATGATGGACGGAGCGTTTGTATCGCTTTGTTCGCCCTAAGTTGGCAGGGTATGCTCAGACATGAGTCCATTGCTCACTTGGCCACTGGATTCAAGATAGCCTGGCTGATGAGGATTATGAATCCTAAACCGCCCAGGATGCTTGTTTCCGGTCCAGGGAAGACATGGCTTGGCAGTTTGGGCTGGACTGTTCCCATGAGGCACAGGGTCAGACTGATTTGCATATGACCATGTCTGAACTGAGGTGGATGAGTGAGCTAAAGAATGGTGATGGATTAAACTCAGATCAGTTGACTGGGAGTGAGTGTTTGATTTGCTAAAAACGCTCCGTCTATCATCCCCTTTTGTTCCGCTTTGAGGATTGTTTAAGAGCATCTGGAGCCCAATGTCTGTCAAGTTTCCCTTCAGAACTACATCGTCCGCATATGGTAATGAGATCACCTGACGATATGCCAGTTTTGTGGATGTGATTTGGCTTCGTCGAGGTGTGCCCTTAGATCCGATATAAACATATTGAAGAGCAGTGGGCCAGGACATATCCTTGTTTCAGGCCCCTTTTGAAAACTATTTTGGATGACAAGATATTGTTTGAACCAAGTTTGACCATTGCCCAGTTGTTTGAATACAATAGTTGGATGGCACGTAGTAGTTTTACAGGAATGATCCAGTCGGCCAGCTTTCTCCATAGGAGATTACAGTTGGCATGGTCAAATGCTTTAGAGAAGTCCACAAAGCAGAAATATAAGAGCTGTTTCATATTGATGATATATTTTTCTGCAATATTGAGACCGCAACTAAGTTATATGTGGTGCTAGATTTGGCTCTGAATCCAGTTTGATTGAAGGCAATGAATTTTTCTCTTTTTGCCCAAGCTTCCAGCTCTGCCAGTAGTAAACATAGCATAGCTCACAGAATTTTTCACGCTGAAGTGCTGGATCAGGATGAGTGTCGATTGCCTTCATTTCAATTGTCAATACATGATACTGGAGCCTTAGGGTTTTCAACTACTACTTTCCATTTTTCCTCGGTTGCGAATCTCTGCTGAGTCTGTTCAGTGAATTTTGAGAGATGGGTTTTAAGTTCATCTAAAGTAATTTGCCATGCCTGAAGCTACATTTACGAAATCATAGGAATTTCGTTTTGATAAACCTTATAAAATGGTGCTTCACTACTTTACTGCAGAATGTATTCCCAGTCTGTCTTTATTTATTATTATTATTATTATTGAGGAAGGGGCAAAATGACCCACTCGAGCCACCGCTGTTTGTGTGTCCTGAAAATTCCACACATATAAAAATAGTACTAAACAGCATATTCCAGTGTGCACATATCCACATACAGTACATCAGCACTTATATTTATATATTTGTCATTGGCAGTTGCCACTGGGTCGTTGTTGTTAGGGTTAGGACCACACTTTCATAGGAATTAGATTTTTTAATTTGCTAAGAAATTTGGCATTGCTTGATGAATCTTCACAAATCTTCCTTCTCCCAAAAGTCAGCCACCTCAGCTCCTTCCTGGATAGTTTAGGGGTGATCTGCCAAGTGGAGGCCAAGAAAAAACTGAAAAAAACAAAGTCCTAAAACCCATTTTCCCCATACTATTTCTTGAAGGAATTTCAAACAAAACTACAGCCAAAATGTCTGAGTGGAATTACACTAAATTTGGCAGAAAGCTAGATCTTTACCCAGAAAGAATAAAAAGCTGTTTAGCCATTTTTGAGAAATTACGCTTTAAAATGTATTGATATCTAGCAACATTGTACTACTGAGAAAGTAGCGAAGTATTAAACAGCAAATAAGATATACTGATTGACTTCATCCGTAGGACTGAGCCGTGGCGGTCGGCATAGCTCGTGGTTGGAAATGCGGGTGGGGGCAGACCTGGGAGGGGACGGGGGAGGCCGCATGTTGGAGGGAGGGACACATGAAAATAATTAAAATAAATAAATAAACACTTACCTTGCCGCCGGGTCCGGCGTCCCTACTCCTGCTCTCTTCATTGGACTCGAGGAACAGGAAACACAGCCAGGCTCCCCTGACCAATCACAAAGCTGCAATGCAGCATAGTGATTGGTAAGCACCCAGGCTCTCCTGACTAATCACAATGCTGCAATGCACATACACACACAAACACACACACACACACACACATATATATTCTGCTTACTATGTGGGTTTCCACATTCTTTAGCACTGTACAGACGAGTACCTCATTTGCCAACATGGGCGTCAATTCACCAAAATGACTGGGGTAGAAGGAATGTGACAGCACACCTGCAGACTACTGATAACATCACATGACGTCACAGGGTGACCCCTTCTCTTATCCTAGCCCCACAAGAGCCTCCTATTTATTGACGAGAGGCTAGGAGAAGGGCCTAGAGTGAAAACTACACTCAGGGTGGTTGTCATGTGCCCCCTCCCATTTTTTAAAAAGTTGGCCCCCGGGCTCAGGGGGTTAGGGCCCAACTCTCACCCCTTCTCCAAATATTTTTAAAATATGGAGGGCTGCTCTTTTCATTTTGTGGAATTGCTGCAAAAGCGCCTGAATTGTTTTGTAATTTGGGCTCAGTGGTGTCCCTCTGAGAATCCCTCGCCCCCCGACAAGGGTTGTGGGCAGGGCATCCCTAACCTGCCCCCTTATAGCAGGACAGGGGACTAAGTCCTGAGTCCTGTAACGGCAGAAAGCAAAAAATAAATTCATGTTGCTGGCAGTCAATTAGAGCGCTCGTTCCCTCATAAGTCTGACTCCCACAGGATTGAGATGGCCGAAGAGAAAAAAGAGCTCTCTAGGCAAATCAGAAACTTCTACATTTTAAAACACGTCCCTTGCACCCAACCATGTATATATACAAATATATCTGTTCCTTAATATCTCAAAAACTACTGAACATATTTACTCCAAATCTCAAAGAGCATGCTTTCTAAAGCAACATCTAGCTTTCTGCCAAATTTGGCTTCATTCCATTCACCAGTTTTTGGGGTAGAGTTGCCTTAAAAAATCTATGTAAAATGCATGGGGATTTGGTGTTTTGGGAACTACGTTTTCTCAGCCCTCGCTTTCCAGATCACTCAGAAACTTTCCATGCACAAACTAGGTAAAAAAGAGCATCTTTTTGGAAAGTTTTGTGAAACTTCGTCATACTGTGCCAAATTAAGGAAACACTGCTCTTAGTATAATTATCCAGTGTCCACCACCACTGGGTAATATATGCACTGTATTCGTGGAGGACCTTCTAGGTAAAACTGCGCATCTTCAAAAGATCCCTGAACCCAGCCCCATCCTTCCCTCCCCAATGGATGAGAAATGTCTACAGCGGTGCCCCTACTTTCCAGGTACTGACCCATCGAAACACCTTGAAAGCGGACGGAGGTCCCTTGCAGTCACGGCCGGCCTCGGAACAGTAACCAGCCCAGGCAGATCCACTAGACCGGCCGTTGGGCGGGGGGGGGGGGGGGGGAGGGGGGGCGCTAGTGTCAAGCACCGCTGTCGCTTTTGTTACAGGGGGCCAATATTGCAGCTGGGGATGCCTGGTTTCACCTTGGAGATACCCAGTAGGGACCATCTCACAGGGAAAGCCAGGACGGGTTCCCCAGCGGTCTACTGCGCAGAGATACTCCTTCGGGAGTCGATTCTAGCGCATTACAAACCCACAATTAAGTGCTGCAAAACCAGCCCCCACTAACAAAACCGCCCCCCACGGTAAAAAGCGGCCCTCACCCTGGCCCAGTGGCGTAGCAATAGCGGCGGGGTGTGGTTTACCAAGGGCAGCATGAGATTTGGGGGTGGCGGCCTCGCCCTCTACCTGCAGCTGTCATGGAAATTGCCATCACCCCCGTCTGTTACAGGCTGCCCCAGGTGGCAAACTCAGGGACCGACACGGGCAGCACATGGTCTAGCTACACCACTGTTCCGGCCCATCGGGAAAACGCCCAGTGCCTGCTACGGCCAGTCCGGCCCTGCTTGCATGTCCAAGTAAGCATGAAAAGACCCTATGGACCTGAGGGCTGCAACGCACAAAGCTGCAATCCTTCATTCATAACACTGAATGTAAACACCAGTCTGCAGAGAACGCCCCTCTCATTTCGCCTTCATTCTGCCACACCGCAGTAGGTAATGATTTTCAGGAGACGATGATATAGTTTTTAATTTGAACGCTTATCTGGTGTCTCCCGGCAACATCACAGCCATCGAGGTGTTTTCAACGACTACAAGAGCACTAGATTGGCCATTACAACCTCGTGCTATTATGAGAAAGCATTGCTTGAGCGAGAATTATTGGCAGAGAATGGCACATCAGCACCTCGTTTGCTCCATTCCTCGGGAAAGCGTTCGAATGCGCCCCTTTATAATTATTTCCACGAAAACAGCAAACATTTCTCAAAGAGAGGCGGGGAAGAAATCAGTAGAGAGAGAGATAATTATATCGAGCAAAACCCACATTATTTCTTCCTGGTATTGAGCGGGCGCAGAAGCATCATTGGCTGATTTTATTGGCGGATACACGCTGCCCTGATGCTGCGCGTGCACCGATGAAAGAAGAGATTCGGGTCACGGCTGTGGCTTGACATCAGTGATAGGTGGCTGAAATAGTGTAACATGAACCGGGTGTGGGGCCCGTGAGTTAGTTACAGATGGACGCAGGGCTTTATATGGGCAGGTACTGTCCAGTACTCAGTACCTGCACTTCTTTAATTTGAAGGGGAGAGTACCTGCTCTTCTCAGCACTGCTGCAATACATTACAATTAATGAATACCAGCACTTCTCAGGAGCAAACTGAAGGCCCGATTCACAGAACTAACTTAAGACAAAATCCTAAACTTGCTACCATTTTGGTATTCACAGAAGGCACTTACTCATTTCGGTATTCACAGAAGTTAGGAGTCCTAACTTTAGGACTCCTAAACTGAGAAAAATCCTAACTTTAAGACTTTCGGTATTCACAGAAGGCATTTAGGAGTCCTAAAGTTAGCACTCCTAACTTCTGTGAATACCGAAACGAGTAAGTGCCTTCTGTGAATACCGAAATGAGTAAGTGCCTTCTGTGAATACCAAAATGGTAGTAAGTTTAGGATTTTGGCTTAAGTTAGTTCTGTGAATCAGGCCCAGGTACTCTAAATAGAGCGTACCTGCACCTCCATATTTCATTTAAAACCCTGGATGGACGGGAGTTAAGCGCGGCCAGGAGTTGTGCCGATGAGGCACAATCAAAAGATCCTGTCTCACCTCTGTGAACACCTGCACTCCAGCTACACGTTTTTAATAAGTGCAGGTGAAAACTTTTACGCAGGCAAAATCCTGCAAAATTTCTAATTATAAAAAAACTTGAATTTTGCATTTTTATTTGCTATTTCACGGTTTCACAATGTAAATTTCCGCCAGCAGAAATAGGATTAGAGCAGAAAACGTCTTGTGGGAACAGTAAAACTGTGGCCGAGAAACATTTTCTCCAATAACTAGTTTCCTGCCAAAATCTCGAATGATTTGTTAGCAATTTTCACATGAGATTCCAGCCAAGTCCATTTCATTCAACATTTCACATTATTTTTAGGAAATGTATCCACATTTCCCAAGGAAAAATCCCAACTTCATTCACTCTTATTTTTCAAAAGAACTTCAAAAAACACATAGGGGCAATTTTACAATAAGTGCTGCATCCCTGCATATCAGCAGGGATGCACCACTTATTGTGCGCCGCGGCTTCGCCACCATTGGTGCGCTGCATTTACAATGCGGCGCACCATGGGGCAAAAAACGGCACAGATGCGTGACGCATCTGTGCCGTAAAGGCGGCGCATTGCTGGAGTTGCGTCGCAAGTGCGACGCAGCTCCAGCAATGCTCTGGGGGGCCCTATCTGTCCAATGCTGCGTCAATCCTTACGCCTGCTTCAAGCAGGCGCAGGGTTTTATGGCAGCATGGGCACAAAAGCGACTGAGGGAAATCTTGTAGATTTCACTCAGCCATTTGTAGGAGGCGTTCCTGCGCCGGAAGGCCCCCCCTGCGCAAGAACGCCTCCTTCTGGCGCAGGGCTTTACAACGTGATGCATCTGCCAGATGCGTCGCGCTGTCAATACCCCGCACCATGGGGCATCTTTTGCGGCGCCGCTGCGTCACAAAAGTGACGCAACAGCGGCATAAAAGAGGCACAAGGGGCTTGTAAATCTGCCCCATGAAGTCTTTGCCCGAGGAGCTGCCCCAAACCAAGAGACACTAGTAAGATGTGAAAAGGACCTGGGAGCAGAAAACTGTATTCCTGGGCCACCTACACTTAAGTCCTTCGGCAAGTGGTGTTAGCTAAGAGCGAAGGGGGTGGGCAACAGACGGGGAAGACATGTTGCAGTAGTTCACTGAGAAGTTAAAATACCAGGGGCCTTATTTATGAAGCACTTGCGCCTCCGATGGGTCACTTTTTCCCATGTTAAAAGTGACGCACCGGCGGCGCAAGTCCTTCATAAATAAGGCCCCAGATGTTATAATTGTATTACTGGACTGTGGAGCAGAACTCTGCAATAGAAGCCAAAAGAATTCCGTAGATATTGATGAGTTGTCCAAGGCAGGACTCAGTAGTGAGTTTATTGAATATTTCTCATGGATTTCTATTAACTGAACTGTTGGGACGGAAAAGTCCTTTGCATGGTGACGTGCATGCACAGCTACCATGATTGACTCAGATGCATGGATAGTGGACCACTGGTAACGATTTTTGGTCATGGGCAGATGCCGATCATGTGTGTATTTCATGACCTAAGCTTGTATCTTGGTAATGCGGGCTTGTTGAACTGGGAGGAATGCACCAAGTGATACCTTTGTGATGGTAGAGGGCTACTGCTCGTACCTGGAGTTAATTGACACAGGCATGGTGGTGGCAGCATATCTGTTTTGTGTTTTATTGTGATCAGTGGTGTGAACGGAGCGTTTTACCTGCATCACTGGAGTGCTGCCCCCTGGCCCACTCATGTAACGTTCTCTGACTGTGTCCTTAACTCACCCTTGGCCTGCATGGACTGTGTGTAGCTCTGGGCAGCTTGTGATTCTTGCATATGTATGCTGGGTTGTGTGCGTGCTGGGTATGGTGCATGACATCGAGGCCTCTGGGTTCCATTTTGGAAACATAAGGCCTGGATAGGCTAGGAGGGGTGAGGACTGTGCATTGCAGACATTCCTGAGGGCTGGCTTGGGACACACACTGAGAGAAGGAGCGCCTCGCATCCTCTGTGAGCATTAAAGGTCTCTTTGATTCCACGAAGTGTTACTGGTCACTGGGGCCTTTGATTCTAGGAAGTGTTACTGGTCACTGGGGCCTTTGGTTCTAGGAAGTGTTACTGGTCACTGGGGTCTTTGGTTCTAGGAAGTGTTACTGGTCACTGGGGCCTTTGATTCTAGGAAGTGTTACTAGTCACTGGGGTATTTGGTTCTAGGAAGTGTTACTGGTCACTGGGGCCTTTGGTTCTAGGAAGTGTTACTGGTCACTGGGGCCTGGGCTCATTGTCAAAGAGGTAGTGGGACTGATAAGGTCTGCTCTGAAGACCAGGGTATCTTGTTAGAGAAGACAGCTTAGGCCTCAGAGCCTTTACAAGGCATATTTCAGTGGAGACTAACAGTCAGTTGAGACCCCCTGTTACTCCCTTGGCCTCTGTTGTGAGTCTATTAGAAACAGAGCCACTCCTGCTGTGGCAGACTCTCCCTTTGTCAAAGGGCAGTCCAGGGGAAGAGCACTTCAAGGGGGCTAGCGCCCACAGCCCACATTTCAAATGATCAGACCCTAATTCCCATGTGTTTCTGAGGTTAGACTATAAGGTTGGGAACATAAGCCTCACATGTTGTTCAACAGCACAGCTCAAAAGGAGAGGAGACCACCATGACTTCTAGCTGCTGGAACCAGGACTAGGCAGGACGTTCTGGCAGTCTATCTGTTGAGTGAGGGTCCATCACCCAGTGATTCAAGACCACTTGCCCTGAGCCTGGAGCACAAGCTTTCTGCCTGCCTACCAAGAGCTTTGGACTCTGAGCAAGAGGAGGATAGTGCCTGGAGGTAGCAAGGCCCAGTGGGGTTACTGCCAAGGGGATTCCAGTGAGCAAAGTCTGAGACACCCGGTCTGGTCGGGACATCTGCACAGATGAAGTTGATGACCCCCATTTGCCAGGCGCGGACCATAGCGAAGTAAGGCATGTGGCCCTTGTGCAGAGCCAGTTGCAGACCTCCGTGGCCAAGGGGGACCACTGTGGAGGCACTGCCATTGCCCTAAATCGGCGTTACCATCTGCTATGATGAACACTTACTGATTGCGAGAAGCTGCAGAGGAGGGTGCCCAACACTGACTGGGCTGTCTGGAGAGATGAAGGCCTGATGCTTCATCAGGGAAAGACCAGAGCTAGCAGAGCTGCAACCCAGTCCTATCATACTCTCCGTCTGCCACTGGGTCGGATAAGGCTGGCAGGGCCTGTTGTAGATTTGCTCGAGCTTAGCGAACAGCTCTGTTGAAGTTGAAGCTTAAAGCCAACTTTAGTCTTGGACACATGGGCACTAGTATGGGCAGCATCTGTGAGTCACCTTCAGCTTTTAATGGGGAATAACCAGCAGCACTAGAGAAGGAAGGAGGGACTCAGGGATATCCCCCTGGATGAAGCTTGAGCACTGACCTAAAGAGACTGCTGTTTCTATTTAGTGTGTTGCCTCTATTATTTATGTGATTTATTTTTAAATACTACCTTTTTCATAAAAGCAAGTATTTGACTGGACAATCACTTTATCGCAGTTACAATTTGTACTTTAAGGCTTGCGCATGTGTATATCCTCACACCAACCTCCACTCGACGAGCCTTGGACTGCTCAATGTGTTATACTAGTGAGAGTCAAATACTGAAAGGGTAGCACTAGACACAGTTACTCATTCCTTATAGTAGGTCGGGCCCTGGACATTGAGGGTAAAAGACTTCCACCCCCATGTTTGGCTCAGTAATGCCTGCTTGCTCAGTGGCCCTCGGAAAGGGGTTCTGAAATTAGCCCTACCTCATCATACCAGGAAATGCAACAGGAATAGTCAGGAGCTAAGCAGGTTTGAAAGTGTAGTGCTGGTCGGAGGGGCTGGGGGTGGACTGTGATTTTTGTCATTTTTAGGTCTTGGTTTAACAGCACCGTTGTCTTTGAAAAACCCATCGATTCCAATGCACAAAAATGGGTTTTGGGTATCTCACTGTCAGCTACTGGCTTTTTTTAACCAGCTTCTTTCAACAACCGGATTAAGACATTCTTAATGAGTTGTTGGCTCAGCCTTGTAAACTGTTCTGTATCCAGATTATATAGGCTGGTTGAATGTCTTCCTCATCCTGAAATGGAGTGCCTGCATGGAAATGCCTGAGGGACAATTTGCATTGCCGTACCTCTACCTCTGTCGACTCCTCATTGCTAATGTATGCACAAATTCACACTTGTGCTTTAGTGTTTTTACAGGCACTAACATATTGAACCCAGACCTATTGGCTTTGTCTACGCTAGTTTACTTATTATTATTTTTGTACACAACATAAAAATAAATACCATACTGTTTGAAATTGGGGTATCTGGTTGGCAGAGGTATGAACCCTGTCAAACAGGAATCACAGTCCTAGTCAGGGTAGGCCATAACACAACCTAAATTATCCTGTGCTCACCTTCTGGTAGCTTGGCACAGTGCAGTCAGACTTAACTTAAGAGGCAATGTGTAAAGTATTTGTGTAACACTTCATACAACAACACAGTGAAAATACCAACAAAAGACTCCACATCAGGTTTTATAAATAAAACAGAAGAATACAACTAAAGTCCAACCAGAACAAGTTGTGATATGAATTTGCTAAGAGTAAATGTAAAATATAGCTCTTAGAAGCAAGTAGCACCTAAAGAGTGCATTGGTCATGATGGACTGGTACAAAGTCAAGAGTTCAGGCTGACCGCAATGCAGCGTGGGCCGGATACAGGACCCATGCAGACCGAGAGTGAAAGTACATTGATCCTGGTCTCCACAGCGATATGTGTCCTGATCACCATGCAGGTAAAGTGTTGTGCCGAATTTCTCTGCGCAACTGTGCCAATGTGTCGGGTCCGTGAGCGAAGTGTTGGTTTCGCAGTGCGGTGAGTCTGAATGAAATGTGCCAGTTCTCAATGGTGTAGAGGTGATGCATCAATTCCCGAAGTGGTGGTTCAGAGTGCGATGTGGCGATTCTGAGTATGATGCGCAGGTCTGGTTATAACAACAACGGTGAGTCACCATTTCTGCTCTCTGAGCAGAGGAAGCGTTGGTTCCATTGGGACAAACCCCTAGGTCCACTTCCAATGGTTCAGAACTGAGGTTAAACCACTTGGCAGGACAGACTCACAAGAAGATGAGTCCAAAGGTTGGAACAGGAGGGTTTTAAGTCTTTAGTGCCCTTGAGACGTAGACAATAGGAGTTAGGCCAGCCCTTCTCACCCAGGCAGAAAGAGAGCAGGCAGCAGGGCAGTTCTGCAAGGCAAGAGCACAACAGCATATAGTTCAACAATGCAGCAGTTCAGCAGAGTAGCAGTCCATTCAGCAGCGCATCAGCTCGTCTTCTTGGCAGAGTAGTCATCGATCTAGAAGTGTACTGATTTCGTAGTACCAGTGGTAAAGTACTTATACCTAATGGTGCCTTTGAATAGCGGGAGACTTCAAAAGAAAGCTTTGAAGTGCACAGATGCTCTCCCTTCCTGCTCTAGCACCAGACACACTACAGGGGGTAATACATCCTTTGTGTGGGGACAGAGTGTTAGCTCCTCCCTCACATACTGCTCAGTATGGCCCATCTGCATGCACATGAGCACTCATGTACATCTATCCATCCATTGTGTGTGACTGTCTAGAGGGAATGCAGTAAGCCAACTGTCAGCCACCCCAAACGTGAATTCCAGACACAGGCAAAAGACACCAAATGGCTAAAGTAAGTAAATGCCAACTTTCTAAAAGTAGCATTTGCTAAACTGGATTTTAAAATCTACCTTCACCATCAATTGTGATTTTTAAATGTCAGTTCAGTGACACTATACTCAAAAAGCCTATCTCTTCCCAATTGGGAATTAGATTTAAAACATGTAATAAGGTAATCCCAGTGTTCTCCTACAATAATAATAATACCGATATTTATATAGCGCGAACAGCTACCTCGCAAGGAGGTGTCCCGGCGCTGAGTGATCATTTTTCCAGGCAGAATGGGCGGAAAAAGGGGAGGGAGTGCTTAGTTATTCTGGGAAAAGAGCCAAGTCTTTAGCTGCCTCTTAAAACTGGCTTCCGTTGGAGCCAATTGGATGTTGGCCGGTAAGGCGTTCCAGAGTGTCGCCGTGCAGGCAGAGAAGGACCTGCCTCCAAGTCTGGCTCTCCTGGCGCGGGGGATAGAAAGCTGGTGTCGTGAATTAGAGCGCAAGCATCTCTCCTGATAGTATCTGGGGAGTCTGAGCTTTAAATAGTAGGGACAGGTCCCCTTTTGAGCTCTAAACGCCAGAGTTAGAGCTTTAAACTTGATTCTGCAGGCTACAGGGAGCCAATGCAGATCGCGCAGGTGCGGAGAGACATGCTGTTTAAAAGGGATGTTTTTTAGCAGTCTCGCAGCCGCATTCTGCACGATCTGCAATCGTTGCACCAGATATTTGGGTAGGCCAAGGTAGAGGCCGTTTGCGTAGTCCAGTCTGGAAGTGACTGTAGCATGGACCACCGTCTTGCGACAGTCTTCAGGCAGAAGGGACAGAAATTTGCGTAGGTTTCTTACAGCCTGATTCATGTACGGGCCGTTTTGCGAGGCTCAAATAGCGAATCATAAGGAATCGCTATTTGAGACTCGCAAAACGGCATTCATGTAGGAATTGCTACTTAAATAGCGATTCCTACATGTTCTTTATTTGCGAGTAGCAATTTGCTACTCGCAAATACTCCCCATTCATTCCTATGGGCCAAGAGGCCCATTGGAATGAATGGGGATTTGCGAGTAGCAATTTGCTACTCGCAACTGAGATAGCGATTTTAAGGGTGACAGGGGTGTCCAAAGGACGCCCTGTAGCACCCCTAAAATGCACTTTTGGACAGGTGTTGCGCACACACATGTCCAAAGGACATGTGTGTGTGCTACATGCAACTTTGAAAAATGCTTTTAAAAGCATTTTTCGGAGTTTTTGCTATTTACCGACAGGTCTGACCTGTCGGTAAATAGCGGCCCCAAAAGTCCAAAATCGCTATTTTGTTGTGTGTCATGAATAGCATTTAAGGAATCTCTATTAGAGATTCCTTAAATGCCATTCCACGCAAATATGCAAATTCTTAAATAGCGATTTTTGCATTTGGTATCATGAATACCAAATGCAAAAATTGCGCTCGCAAAGGGCCAGATTCTGAGAATCTGGCCCTTTGCGAGTGCAATTTAGCTACATGAATCAGGCTGTTAGTTTATGGAGACAGCACGCAGAGACCTGCTGTATATGTGAAGAGAAGGAAAGACTCTCATCCCATCTTACTCCCAGATTTTTCGCATTGGTGCTGGGTAGAGGAGGGAAACCCATTTCGGAGGGCCACCACAGGCTTGGGGGGGGCCGAGTATGTTTGCCAAAGAAGACGACCTCCGTCTTACTCGCATTCAGTTTGAGTTTGTTTGCATTCATCCAATTGGCAACATCCCGCAAGCATCCCTTCATATTGCTGAAGGCTGCCTCTGAAACATCCGAGAAGGGAAAAATTAGTTGCGTGTCATCGGCGTATGAAATCGCCTTGACGCCCCATTTAGCAATAAGAGAAAAGAGTGGAGCCAGATAAATATTAAAAAGTAATGGACTGAGGGCCGAGCCCTGAGGGACACCACACCAGAGGGGTTTGGGTTTTGAGGAAAGGGGGCCCAAGGCTACTTTCTGGGTACGATCAGTGAGATAAGACTGTAGCCAGCCCAGAGCCTTATCTTCCAGGCCTGTGTTTTTTAGCCTTAACAGTAGCCTCCCATGATCCACAGTATCGAAAGCGGCAGATAGATCCAGGAGCACCAACATAGCCGATGCTCCTGAATCTAAGGACCACCTGATCGACTCAGCCACTTCTATCAGAGCGGTCTCGGTGCTAAAGCCCGCCCTGAAACCTGACTGGGTTTCATGCAGTATGTCTCTTTCTTCTATGAACCTGTTTAGTTGGCGTTGTATCAGTTTTTCGAGCATTTTGCCGGGGGCTGCCAACAGGGAGATTGGGCGGAGATTGCTAAGATCATCCGGGGCACCGTTCGGTTTCTTTTTTAAAGGCAGGAGTGTGGCATGTTTCCAACATTCGGGGAATAGACCTGTTGCAATGGATGTGTTCCAGATATGTAACAGTGAGGTGGTAATTGAGTCCGACATCATTTTCCAGAGCTTGGGCGGGCATGGGTCATCAGGAGCCCCTGATTTACATTTTTGTAGTTCCCTTTTGGCCTCGGCGAGGGAAATAAGATGGAATTGAGCTAAGGCGGGGAGGGGTGCCACATTATCATTTGTGTCGGACATGATTGTGGGCTCGGGACTGGTGAAGGTGTCGTAGACTTTCTCGATCTTTTTATCAAAAAAGACCGAGATGTCCTCGCAGAGTTTCTCCGACGGAGTCACTTCAGTTTCAATTGCCCGAGGTTTAAAGAAGGATTGAACAATTTTAAAAACTTCTTTGCTAGATTGCTCAGCTTGCTGAATGGAGGACACAAAGAACAATTGTTTTGCTTTTTTTATGGATTTGTGGAAAACACGCAGGGCTTCTTTATAGCAAATTTTTGCTGATATGGAATAGTTTATCCGCCAGAGACGCTCTAGTTTTTTGCAATGACTTTTTTCAGCCAATAGCTCAGTCGAGAACCATGGGGCCGAAGGGGATTCTCTGCGTGATGTAGCGATTTTTGCAGGCGCGATGGTATCCAACGTATTACCTATCCAAAGATTTAGAGCCACAGCGTCCGTGTTCACATCTAATGACAGAGTTGGAGTAGTAGCTGAGAGAGCAGGGCAAAGAGTCTCTGCTGATATATTAACCCAGTTTCTGCGAACATAGGATCGTCTCCCTTTTGTCTGGTGGTGGGAGGGGAGGGAGAAAGAAAAAGGGATTAAAAAGTGATCCGTCCAAAGCAATGGTTGTGCGGTTTTAGCTGACCAGTCTGGGATATTGGAAAATATCAGGTCCAATGTGTGGCCTGCCTTGTGCGTTGGTTCCGAGATAATTTGGAATAGGTTCGCAGCTTCCAGTGTAGAAATAAGTTGGGTGGCTAGGGGGCAGTCTGGACTGTCAACGTGAACATTAAAATCGCCAACTGCAATAAAATGGGGGTGAACTATTGAGCTTTGGACTATAAGGTCCATCAGTTCGGAGGTATAGTTGGTATGGCAGTCCGGAGGCCGATAGATAATCAGGCCGGCTAGGGACAAATGGGGGTTTATTTGAAAGCAGAAATGAAGCCCCTCAATGCCTGGGATGGGGGTAGGCCTTGCAGTAGTGAAAAACGAAATTGGGAGTACATGTCCTGCCTTTTAAATATACTGCACCCTTCCCTGTGGCTTATAAAGGGCCTACCATGGGGTCACGTATATGTATAAAAAGGGAAGGTTCAGGCCTGGCAAGAGGGTTTACTTGCCTGGTCGACATTGCAGTGTGATACTGCACACACAGGGGGCCTGAGACAAGATGCTACATATGTGAGTGGCACAATTAGTGCTGCAGGCCCACTAGTAGCATTTAATTCACAGGCCCTAAGCACATGTAGTGTACTTTACTAGAGACTTTTAAGTAAATTAAATACGTCAGATGGGGATAAACCAATATTACCATGTTTAGGAGAGAGAATACAATCACTTTAGCAATGGTTAGCAGTGGTAAAGTGCACAGAGTCCTAAAGCCAGCAAAAACGAGGTCAAACAAATTGAGGAAGAGAGGAAAAATGTTGGGGGAAGACCACCCTTAGGCTGTCAGGTCTAACACATACCAAATTTTCAAAATATAGAGTATGTTTAATAAACAAAACAGAACGAAAACAGCAAAAATCCAAGCAGGAGAACCAGGGGTATGCAATGTTAAAGATTTCAGTGACTGTAGCGTCAAAGAGCACAAAGTGCCAGCTGTGGATATTTGGTCGCACCAGACACAGATAAAGTCACAAGTTCAGGCTGACCACAATGAAGCATGGGCTGGCTTCCATGACCCACTTCGGTTTGCTGAACACAGTACCACAATCATGGTTGTGAACAGATGCAGAGTCCAGCATAGAGGATGGATCACACAGCAGAGGGGATGCGGGGTCCCTGTGAAGAGATGCGTTGTGCAGCAGTGGTTGCGATGAGCAGCAAAGGACGATGCAAGATCCTTGTGCTGAGATGCGTTGGCCAGAGGAGGTTCCGATGAACTGGGATTGGTGATGCCAGGTCCTTCCATGGACCTGAGTCACATAGCGGCGGTTCTGGGGAGATGCGTTGGGTGATGCCATGTCCTTGCATGGAGATGCATCATGCAGCGGCGGTTACAAAGAGCTCCTTGTGTCGGGGAAGTCCATGTAGAACCGACAATGCAATGGTTCTACTGGGTGTTGCTCAGCACAGCTGAGGAGATGCACTGGTAAAGCTGGGTTCACAGATGGGCTGGCAGAGCACCTTCAGAACCACTTTTAGTGTTCCAGGCCTGGGGTGGCACCACTTGGTGACCCAGCACTGTCTGGCTACAGGGACCTTGTCAGCCTTAGGGTGGTCTTACCCCAAACTTTTTGCCTCTCCTCCTCCATTTTGCTGGACGTATTTTTGTTGGCCTTAGGACTCTGGCCACTTTACCCCTGCTAACCAATTCTAGAGTGCTTTCTCCCTAAAACATGTGAGATTGGCTTATACCCAATTGACATATTTCATGTAAATGTAAGTCCCTAGTAAAGTAGTAGTACATGTACCCAGGGCCTGTAAATGAAATGCTACTAGTGGCCTACAGCACTGATTGTGCCACCCACTTAGGTAGCCCTTTAAACATGTCCCAGGCCTGGCATTACAGCCTGTGTGTGTGCCATTTTAAACTGCCAGTTCGACCTAGCAAAGTAAACTCTTTGCCAGGCCCAAAACTTTCTGTTTAATACACTTAAGCCACCCCTAGGCATTGGATAGCCTATCAGCAGGTTGCAGTGTATTTAAAGAGATGGATATGTACTTTTGCATGTTGTGTTAGTGAACACGATGACATTACTTTTTCAGTACTGCAAGGTCTATCTCTCCCATAGCATAACATTGGAGTTGCCTTATTACATTACAAGTGTAATTTCCAAATGTGAAGCGATTACCAGTTCATGTTTGGTGTCTCCGAAATCCTAATTTAAAATCAAACTTTAAGGTGAAGTTGGATTTTAAATTACCATTTTGAAAATGCCATGTTTAGAAAGTTTGTAACGCAACGGAGTGTGGTCCTGGGACGAGGGGGCAGCTGGACCAATAAATGCAATAAACTAAGGGAAGTTGCTGGCCCCACACTTTTATTTTTTGTCTCCAAAGTTAAGAGAAAACGAACAAAGACTAATCTTTTGTTTGTTGGGTATATTTATTTTTACCCTTATGAATTTATCAATTCTGTTTTCAAATTTTCATGAGTGAGAAAAACACTAAACAGTAAATACACATTTACACGACTACTTCACATTATACATATATACATTTTATAAACAATCTTCTTCTATGATGCAATCGTTTTTATCCACAAATAATTACTCTTTGCAAGATAAATGTCATAATGGAATAACCACAAGAAGAATAAGCAAAGAAATTGCTAAGAGAAAGATCAAAATCAAACTTTGAAAACTGAATCAAAGTGGCAATTAATGAAATCTTATTGCCTTTCTTTTATGCCTGTCTGCCGACGCGTTTCGAATCATGTGTTTACAATTGCCAGATTCTCATTAGGGGTAGTCTAAACAAAAAGTGTAGAAGAAGGAAATTAAATAACTGAGGTTCTCTAGTTGTCATATATCCCTTAAGTAACTGGGTGTCACATCAAAACTGTAAGTACCTTCATACATGGACGGGTGGTCCTGCGGGTCCACTTCTTCTAGTATTACCGAAACAGTCCTCAACATTTTTTGGGGACAGATCACCTAATGTGCAAGTGAAAGGGGAGTATTTACTGGTCTGAATTAAGGACAGCACAGTCAAGCTGGCGCCAGATTAAAGGACCTCGAACTCGTACCTTATTTCTTTGGGCAAAAACGTATATACAAAGACTTCGGTTCTTCATGTGTCGCACTCGTCGCAATCTAAAACAGTAATCTGACATGGTACTTAGGGTCCGGTTCCTGTAAAGTCTAAGATGAAGCCTGCGTACCTGCAGAGCAACGTACCTGACTTGCTCCGGTCGCGAGGTTTATAGTTGTTTGGCACTGTAGTTATCTGGCCTAGAGTGAAATATCTAGCCGAAGGCTCCTCCCAGTTTAACAACCTGGAATGGTACAGGAAGCTACAAGAAGACCCCCTACAACAGATCCAGTCATTAATATCAGACATTGTCCAAACTGGCAGGGATAATGGGTTTTTGGGCCCGAAGGAGAGTGAGTTCCTATTGAAGAAGTTTCCAAGAACCCCAGTGGCATATTTTTTGCCCAAAATACATAAAGACCTGAATAACCCCCCGGGACGGCCTATCGTCTCGGGCTGTGAATCGTGCCTTGAACCCCTTTCCAAATATGTGGACTTTTTCTTAAAACCTTTTGTTAATAAAGTCAAAGCATATTTGAGAGATACAACTGACTCTTTGACTAAAGTAGAAGGTACCCTGTTCGACCAAACAACACAACTTATGGTTACCATGGATGTTACATCCCTCTACACGCAGATCCCACAGGACGAAGCGTTGGAGTTGATAGAATTTTACTTGGACTCTAGAGAAAGACCACATAGGGTCCCCACATCCTTCATTCTGAAACTAGCGGAAATTACGCTGAAAAAGAACTACTTCCGCTTTAACGAGGAGTTCTTTATGCAGATTAAGGGCACCGCCATGGGGTGCCCTTATGCTCCAGAAATGGCCGTACTTTTCATGGCCGAATATGAAAAGAAATACGTGAACGAAAACAATCCATTTAAACATCACATTGTACAATGGTTCAGATATATCGACGACGTGTGGCTCCTGTGGCAGGGGAGCCACAATGAGTTGTCAGAGTTCCACGAGTGGTTACATTTGAAACATCAGGACATTAAATTCTCCATAGACTCCAGTTGCGAAAGAATGACGTTTCTGGACGTCAAAATATCAAACGTTGATGGCAAATTAAATTCCTCCTTGCATAAGAAAAGAACTGACAAAAACACCATCCTCCACTACAAGAGTTCCCATCCAAGGAACTTGAGGGCCAACCTGCCATATGGGCAACTTCTTCGTATCCGAAGAAACTGTTCTGAGGTAGGTCAGTATGATCAATATGGACAGAACTTCTGTGAGGAGATGATCCAAAGGGGTTATCCGAGGAAGTTACTTAACCCCTTAAGTGCTGCTGACGGCCAATGGTCGTCAGCAGCGCTACCTCCCCAGTGCTGCGCACGACCATTGAACGTCCATTCAGCACTAGTTCTAATGGACAGCGCAGCACTGGGGAGAAATGTTTACATGCAGCTAAGGTGTTAAACATTCCTACAAGAGGGCACACTATACTCCAAGAGAGTGCCTCCTTGAAGTCAAAGAAAAACGTGAGCTTGAAAAAATGGTATGTGTCACCACATTTTGTCCGGACACCCACAAAATAAGACAAATGGTCCTTAAAAATTGGCACCTTTTAGAAGAATTGGAAGTGCCATTCCCACGTCCTATATTTGCATATAGGAAGAATCAAAACATTGGCCAGCAGATTGTCCGAGCTGATATAAGGTTACCAAAACCCAAAAATGATCTTCTATCACAATGGGGAATGAAACCTATAGAATGACACCACAGATGTGGGAACTGCGTGGCGTGCAATACCACCATCGAGGGCAAAATATTTCAACATGCGAATGTCACTTGGAAGCATGAGTGCTTCTCCAACTGCAGGACAAAGAACGTGGTTTACGCCATTGTGTGTCCATGTCCTAAAATCTATGTTGGTAAGACGAATCCACAAGTTAACGCCCGAATGACCCAACACAGATCACGCCTCAAAAATATGATCCTAACTGCGCCCCTTGTACAGCATTTTTTAGAAAATAAACATGGAGATCACAACTTTAAGTGGACTGTTTTGTTCAGTGTTAATCAGTCACCTTGACTGTGCTGTCCTTAATTCAGATTATAAGACACAAAAATCCAATGTTCAATATTCATATATACAATCCTGAAATGGTCCCCTTAAATCAGGGCCACATGAAAGATCAGCACATGTCACTGCAATTTTTATAAACCAAACTCCTAAAAAAGCTGTACAAATCCTGCTGGCGATAGGAGTTGGTGAGGTAGGCGAAAGTAGTTTACGTTTCGACCCTATAACATGTAGGGATAGTTGCCCTTACAGTGCGGGTCTTCTGGTTACGGGAGACGCGAGCATTCACTGCCTTCAGACTTCGCAGCACGACATCCGGTGCTCTAAACAAGTTGAATAGATACGGATATCCGAATTCATTAACTTTTCGGACTTCGATCCCCGAGCAACGAGATCACTACGAGGTCGAGTGGATCAGACCACGAGGTCTCTGGCACGCCCATTAACATGTTCATCACTAAAGGAGGCCTGAAGAAGACCCACGCTGTAAGGGCAACTATCCCTACATGGTATAGGGTCGAAACATAGACTACTTTCGCCTACCTCACCAACTCCTATCGCCATTTTTGTGTCTTATAAATGAATACTGTGTTTATCTTCACTTATTTTTACTGAACTGCCTCACAGCACTTCCCCCTCCTCCATCCCTTTTCTTATGTGGGCACAAAATCATTTGAAAAGGTATAATAATTTGTCTTTGATACACATCGTATAACCTATGATAAGGTTTATATAAGTGCTTTGTGAATAAAAACATCGTACTTTGGATTTGTTTCTCCTTTTTCTCATCTGTGCTAAGATTTTCTTCTATTGTACATATCTTGTTCCTGTAAGTCCGGGACCCTTTGTCCATAACACAATCATAGTGGGGCCATAAGCAAAGACAGAAAAGAGCCAAAGAGATACAGCAGACAGAAAGAGAGAAAGAGACAAAGAGCGAGAGAGCAAGAGAGAGAGAGAGAGAGAGAGAGAGAGAAGCAAGGATAGTTTGAACATTTTTGTCTGGAATGCTTTTGATTCTCTGGCAGGCTGTGATTATTAGTGCGGTAGGTGCATGTGTACTGGGACCCAGAGGTGTGAGGCTTCAACTGTCATCCTTTCAGGAGTGAATTGGAGGATGTATTTCATGCTCGCATTAGGGCCCATGACATACTAACAGGGACCAGCCACTTTAGGCACTGAGCATTGAGATAAGATGCAAATCATGCTGTCCATACGTCTTTGTTGGAGAGGTCTATCACAGGTCTTTACCTCTTCTGCTCCTTGTTATTGCCAGTAAGGAGGTACGATCTACTGGGGAGTATCAGATCTGCTGTGGAACATCAACCTCAGTCAATGATGTGTCCAGGGCTAAGAGTTAAACCGCAGCATAACTACTAGGTGCCTGGAGTAGTGGGAAGAGCTGCCCCCTCATAAGGTCAGAAGACATAAGTTAACACAGAAGCCCACTCCTGGATTACCTCAAAAAGCAGTGGCATCTAACAAGATCCTTGCAAGACAAGGCGCCAGATTCTGACAGAGAATGGTGGTGATACACCATGTTCAGCGGATGCTACCACTTCACTCAAACCAACAACCGCCTTTGAGATGGTCAAAGAAAAATCAGATTTTTTTAATTCTAAGCACTAACATAAGGGACAAAGTACCTCCTGTAAGTACATAGTCACACAGTCAAATTACCCACAAACCACTTAGGTCCTTAGTGCATTCCTTTTTCATATGAAATAGAGAGCATGTTTACAAACATGAAAAATAAAAATAAAACCTCTAGTGCAACATTAAACATGTCAAAAACCTGTTAGATATTTGTCGAAAACAGATATTAGAAACAGTTCAATTCAAGTCAGTTTTTTTCAGTACCTTGGAATGTGTAGATACCTGCAGAAAGATTCTAGCTTTTCTCTAACTATCTAAGGAGTGCACAAAATAAACATATTTTCTGCGCTTTCCATTGTAAGCTAGAACAATAGAGCAGAAGACGTGTAAGCAACTTTAAATTTACCTCGCTAAACAGCTTCTTCAATTATAATCCATGCCTTGACCTGCCATTCACCTCATCTGCTGGCACTGGCCGCAGGCATTGTGACATCAGAACTCAAATGTAATAACTTATAATAGTATTATGTATTTTCTTTATAATCGGTGACTGGGTGCATCACAAGTAGTGTTTATAAAGAAATTAGAGATTGGCAAATATATAGGGATTACAGAACCCCAGTATTATAAAGAAATTAGAGATGGACTTTTATACAGGGATTGCAGAATCCCATGTATTATATTTCTATAACTAAGCAATTGCCTGCTGCATCGAGTTGCCTTGGTGTTCCACAATATTATACCGGATATTTTTGATTACCTCAACCTTTATGATGTCACAGAACTTCTAATAGATTGATACAACCTGATATTGTACAATTGCAGGAACTTTATCTGATCCATAACCAACTCATTGACAGAAGACAGCACACATTTGTGGAAGGAACAGGACTGCAGCTAGGTTAATCTTAAATCAATGAGCCGTAGGGTCGAGCAGACTCATGTGCATAATTGCGCTGAGCTGACGCCTTGCTTGTTAACCGCACGCCAGATAGCAGATGGAGGTCTTGCTTGTGGCAGAAAAGAAAACGAAGTTAAGCAGGTTTTGCTGTGCAGTGACTTTCAAAGAGCTTCCCTTTGTGATGTTAATGCGACCACTGGCCTTGTGTGATTTGCATAGCCTGATCACATCCAACGTGGCGTCTATACAAAACCGCGTGGGCCTGCCTCTCTCTGATTGCTGTAGTGCCCTTAAGTGGTCCTTTTAATCAGAAAAATGATGGCAAAAGCACCTGCATTTTTTCTCAGTTAAGACCCACCAGGAGCGGCTTATTGCAGTGGTAATTGTAGCTTAGCGGCCCAGGCTGGAGGTGAGCAGGTTAAGGGCCTACATCAGCGACAGAGATGCCCACAGAGCCACTCACATAGATTTCTACTGGTACTTTCAGAACACAGAGCAGACACCGGTAGACTACAGTCTGAGGTGTGTAATCAAGATCTTACCCTAGGCGACACTAATATGCCACACCAGTGAAAATAACGCGGTATACGAATAATAATACCACCATCAATACCCATGTCAATATCAACACCAGTGTCCATCTCAATACACCCACAATCATCACTATCAGTACCAAAACCAACATCAATACCAATACTAATACCAATGGCAATATCAATACGGACACTAGCATCAATATCCATATCAGTACCTGTACTACTATCAATACCATTGGCCAATATCAATATCAGCGCAATATCAGCACCAGCCTCAATATCATTATCAATGCCAGTATCAACGCTAATACCAAAGTCAATATGAATACCAACATCAATATCAGTACCTACACCAATACCAGAATCACCACCAATATCAATACCAATACCAAAGTCAACACTAATATCTATACCAGTAGTTTCCCAACATATAGCTTGTGAGCAACATGCTCAAAGCACCCTAAAAGATTGCTTGACCAAACTCAACCATAGTGGTGTTTTCTGTAGATGCTACACTGTGCAATAATTTATTTGTTTGAACAGGAATATGAAGATGCTTCCTAATTGTTTTTTTTTCAGCACAGCTGCTCCCCTGATGCCTTTTCCCCAGGGTATTGTCTGGCAGAAACATACGGTTTCAGGGATACAGAATCTGAGGCACTTTGCCTGGTTCCTATTTAGTTGTGTGTTGGCTTCTCTGAAAGGGTGCTGCAAGCTTTGTTTTGTGGTCCTCAAAAGAGTGAAGAGCAAAATACATCAAGGCCCATATTTATCAAGGTTTGTGTCGCCCTTGCACAAGGTGACACAAGGGCAATCAAGACCCAAATGAGTTTTATCAAGCCATGCAAGGCCACCTTGTGTGGCTTGATAAATGTAGAGTAACATAAGGCAGTGCAAACCACTGCTTTGCGTTACTCTGCAGCACTAATGTGTGCAATGGTTGAAATGTGGGTGTTCCCACTGACCCACCCATGCACTTTGAAACCTTCCTAGATTTACCAACACTGGTACACCTGGGAATGCATCAGAAATGTATGCCAGCCCATCAGAGGCGAAACAGGGAGAAATATCTTTATTTCTCATTGTTTCCTCTTTCTAAGGGTGCTTCTTTCTGCATCTGAGGATTGTTTTTGTCCAGGAAGTTACTTCAAGTAGGTGGTAAGTCAGTTGCAAACAGGGAGGTGTCCAAAGGGGACCTCTTCCCTTCTGTGAATGTATGAGAAAATATTTTTGGGGAGCAGGCAGTGGTCCTTGGAAAACTTCATTATTTTCTTTTAAACACATACCGTTTTACTTTAGGGAAATGGGCTGCATTTGGAAATAAAAGTTGCTTTATTTAAAAAGCGAACACAGACATTGTAGTCTGCTTTCCCCAGCAGGCCACCATCCCTGTGTTCTTGCCCTTTCCCAATGGATCGCAGTTGCAACCTGCCTCATGGATATTGATGCGGAAGCTCAGTTGCGACCCCATTTGGAATCGCAAAATGTGTCTAAAACACATTAGTGCATTCCATTATGCAAAAATCGCAATTTGCAACCCACAAAATGGAATGGTCGTACAGCTGGCCCCTAGGACCTCAACTTTGAGAATTTTACCTCTGTCGAGAACCAGGGCCTAACCCTTTTTGGAAGTCAAAAGCAATCCAATTAAATGAAGGTTCATGTTACTTCATTTATTATTGACTTTCGTTCCCCGGTCACGATGAGATCCTGAAAGCACTGAACAACAAAAAGTAGATATATAATTAAGATTGCATCTAAAAGAAAACAAATAAAAAAGTTATATAAGCACAGCATTCTGGAAAAAAATTATTAAGTCGCGTCTCGTTTCGCAGTTATCTTACCATATTCTGCGTGCCACCCAGAAACAAAGCTCTTAGTGCTAAGCGTCTAGTGACACGTCAAGGTTGCAATGGGCCCTAATGCAGGCAAACACAATGGGCCCCACATTTCCTAGTTTTATGGTAGAAAAACTGCTGTAATTGGGTGCTGTTACCCCCCCCCCCACATCCATTGGGCCCGGTACACCACACCTGCTGCATTATTGATCGAAATACTCCTCCGAGAGCATTTGTATAGCGCACTACTCACCCATGAGGGTGTCAAGGCGCTGGGGGTAGGAGTGCTGCTACTGCTCGAATATTCAGGTCTTGAGTAGCTTCCTGAAGGTAAGTAGGTCCTGAGTCTGCCGTAGGAGGATGGGGAGGGTGTTTCAGGTTTTGGTGGCGAGGTGGGAGACCGATCCGCCACCGGTGGTCGCTCTTCGGATGAGGGGGACAGTGGCGATGGCGAGGTCGGTGGAGAGGAGCTGGCGGTTCGGGGTGTAGAAGGTGAGTCGTCTGTTGAGGTATGTTGGTCCGGTGTTGTGGAGTGCTTTGTGTGCATGGGTGAGGAGCTTGAAGGTGATCTTCTTGTTGATGGGAAGCCAGTGCGGGTCTTTTAGGAGGAGTGTGATGTGGATGCGGCGAGGGATGTCGAGGATCAAGTGTACGGAGGCATTATGTATGCGTTCTAGTTGTTTCAGGAGTTTGGCCGAGGCTTCTGCGTAGAGGGGGATCCACCTGTAGATCTTGGGGAGCATGCGGAGGGTGTTGAAGCAGGAGGACGAGACGGCGTTGACTTGCTTGGTCATGGAGAGTGTTGAGTCGAGGATAAACCCTAGGTTGCGTGTGTGGTTGGTGGGTGTCAGTGCTGCTCCCAGTGCGGTCGGCCACCAGGAGTCGTCCCACGCCGAGGGAGTTGCGCTGAGGATGAGGACTTCCGTCTTGTCTGAGTTCAGCTTCAGGCAGCTGATCTTTATCCACTCAGCGACAGCTTTCATTCTTTCGTGGAGGTTGGTTTTGGCAGTGAGGGGGTCCTTGGTGATGGAGAGGATCAGCTGGGTGTCGCCGGCATAGGAGATGACGTTGAGGTTGTGCAGTCGGGTGACGTGAGCGAATGGTGCCATGTAGATTTTGAACAATGTCAGGCTGAGGGATGATCCTTGGGGTATGTCGCAGATGTTCTGGGTGGCTTCGGATCGGAAACGGGAGAGGCAGACGCTCTGGGTTCTGCCGGGGAGGAAGGAGGTGGTCCAGTCCAGTGCTTTGTCTCGGATCTCAGCGTTGTGGAGGCGTGTGCGTAGGGTGCGCTGGAAGACTGTGTTGAAGGCTGCTGACAGGTCCAGAAGGATGAGGGCCGCGGTTTCGCCGTTGTCCAGTAGTATCCTGAGGTCATCAGTGGCAGCGATGAGGGCAGTTTCAGTGCTGTGGTTGCTGCGGAACCCGGACTGAGACGGATCCAGGATGCTGTTCTCCTTGAGATAGTGAGTCAATTGTCTGTTGACGGTCTTCTCGATGACCTTCACTGGGAACGGGAGCAGGGAGATGGGTCGTAAGTTCTTGAGGTCCTTGGGATCCGCCTTGGGTTTTTTGAGTAAGGCGTTGATCTCGGCGTGCTTCCAGCTTTCCGGGAAGGTCGCAGTCTCAAAGGAGATGTTGATGGCCTTGTGGAGATGGGGTGCGACGGTGGAGCTGGCTTTGTGAAGATGTTGTGTGCGCATGGGTCTGACAGAGAGCCGGAGTGAATGGTGTTCATGATTTTGATGGTGTAGTTGTCGTTTATGTTGGTCCAGGTGAGCAGGGGATTGGTGAGGATGGTGTCCATGAGGTAGGAGGTCTTGGTGACTGTCAGGGCGGTCAGGGTGTTGAAGCTGTCGTGGATGACTGCGATCTTGCGGTGGAGGAAGGTGGCAAGGGTGTCGCACAGGTCTTGCAAATGTGGAATGCTGTTGGTGTTGGAGCTGGGGTTGGAGACCTCCTTCACGATGTTGAAGAGCTCTTTGCTGTCATGTGCATTGTTGTCTAGGTGGTCTTTTAAGGAGGCCCTTTTGGTGGATCTGATGAGGTGATAGTGTCTGCGGATAGCGTTCTTGTGGGCTGCGTAGCTGTCCGGTGTCTGTTCGTGGTGCCATTTCTTCTCAAGTTGTCGGCAGGTTTGCTTGGAGGCCTGGAGGTCCACGGTGAACCAGCTGGCTTTCTTGTTGGTGTGTCTGTTGGAGGGTTTCTTGATTGGGGCAAGAGTGTTGGCGCAGTCGTCAATCGACTGTATGAGGTTGCGTGCGGCGGTGTCGGCGGTGGTGGGGTCGACGGGTGGGCTTCAGGCGAGGGTGGTCTTTAGCTGGTCTTCGGTGACTTTGCTCAAGCAGCGGTGAGGGATCTGTTGAGTGCCGTGGTGCGTGGTGGGTTTTCCGAAAGTGAAGTGGATGCAACGATGGTTGGTCCAGTGGAGTCCGGTGGTGTGGCTGATGGAGACGTGGGGGCTTGCAGAGAAGATGGGGTCAAAAGTGTGGCCGGCAGAGTGGGTGGGTGTTATAATGAGCTGTCTGAGTCCGAGGTTGGCGAGGTTGTCAATCAAGGCGGTGGAGTTGGTGTTGTTGTTATTCTCGAGGTAGAAGTTCAGGTCCCGAGGAGGATGTAGTCTGTGGAGGCGAGGGCGTGCGTGCTGACGAAGTCGGCGATGGAGTCACTGAACTGTGGCCGTGGACTGGGGGGGTATGTAGATGAGGGTTCCTCTGAGGGTGGTTTTGGGATCAGTGTGGATCTGGAAGTGCAAAGGTTCACCAGTGCTGGTCGAGATACCGAGCGTGTTGCTGTGGACGATGGCGATTCCTCCTCCCGTTCCATTGGTGCGGTCCCTGTGGATGATCTTGTAGCCGTCAGGGATGGTTATGGCAATGTCTGGTGCGGAGGAGGCGTTCAACCAGGTCTCCATCAGGAAGGCGACTTCTGGGGAGGTGTAGTTGAGTAGGTCCCAGAGTTCAATGGAGTGTTTCCTGGCGGAGTGGGTGTTGATTAGAAAGCATCTGAGGTGGTTGCGTCCTTTCTCTGTGGGTGGTTTGGTTGTTCGGAGGGCTGGTTAAGCTGCAGCTCCGGCAGGAGAAGGGTCCTTGGGTTCACTTCGGGGCGGCCAGGAAGCAGGTGTGTGATCGTCCGCTGTTGAGTGCGTAGAGGGTGGTGGCATCGTAGTGGTGTCGGGCGTAGTGGCACTTGTGGTGGCCAGAGGTTCTGGCACTGGGCGCGGTCTAGGACGGGCTGATATAAGTGTCGGCCTTTGATCAAAGGAGGCTTGCTGGGGGCCCTCACTAGTTTCCAAGCAGGGTAAGCCCGCCAGGCCATCGGGACTGACCTCCGATGGACGTGGAAGCAAGGCAGTGTGTGCATGCGCTGTCTTAGACAGAATATGTGAGGCCACATTGCATAACACTGTAGTGCACTTTGCACTGAAATTTGCAGACACCAATTGGTAAAAAAGTGAAAAAGGCGATCGACAGTAAAAACATTATTTTGCACTACACAGTGCGATCATCTTTTTGCCAGCTGTCAGTCAGCGTAAACATAATTGTTATCCCACTGGTCAGTCGTTGGAAATGTTGGTAAGCAAACTGCACCGAACACAGTGTATGAAGTCTTGCCTTGGTGAGAAACTGCGGTCAGTGTTGCATGTGCTTAATTTGAGACAGTGTTTTCTGGTCCTAATCGTCTACACCGGCGCATTTCAGGAACACCAGTTAAAGACACATTAATTTACAGGGAGATTAAGTGATGGGCCCAGAATTGTTGAGGCAACGCAGAGACTCAAGCCTTGTTCCCCAGCTCTGACGTCAGCAGCTCTGGCCATTACGCCACCCCCCCCTATCATCGTTAGCTTAAGATTCTGTTTTAGGCGACGCTAACAGGAGAAATGGGCTGGGCCCAGCTGCTTCCAGAGGAGAGCCCTGGCACTTATGTTTTTTACAAAATAACCACTGGTGTGCTCTCATCTTCCACACAAGTCTGTCAACCAGAGTGCTCTGTAAGTGGCGGAGCCAGTGACAGACTCCAGGTTAATTACATCAGACCTTAGAAATGGAAAGGTGGAATCAGGCAGGCCCAATCATGTCTAGAAAATATAACCCTTCCCAGCCGCGGTCGGTAGTGGGTGTACCTGCAGGGCGGTGACGTGGGGAGAGGGAAGGGCAGGGTGGGGGGGAGTAATCTATGGATTACGGAGCTTTACGGGTAAGTAAACATATAAATAAATAAAACAAATTTTGTTGTGTGCACTGCATCCCCAAATGCGATGCAGTGCATGCAACAAAATTCGTTTTATTAATTTATATGTTTACTTACCTGTTAAACTCCGTAATCCATAGATTACTACCCCCCACCTTACGTCACCGCCCGGCAGGTATACCCACTACCGACCGTGGCTGACCCTTCCTACAGTAGTACAGTCTAGACCAAATTCTGTGACTGTAATGTATTTCTGGTCATCTATTAGAAAGAACATTTATGAACCTCAGAGCATTGGAGCACTTTAAATGAGCAACAGTTACATTATACAAGGACACATTAGTTTTTGTTAGGCAGGGTAGATTAATTGATTTGCCCAGAATCACAGGAGGTTGAGCCCACGCCGAGACTCGAACCTGGTTCCCCAGCCCTGAAGTTCGGCACCACTAGCCTATTCCGTTTATTTGTGGGCTGGCTACCCAAAAAGGCAACTTGAGTCTCATTGGATTTGCTGGGTCAACCAATCCAATATCCAATAATCCACATTTGTAAAGCGCACAATCACCCGTCAGGGTCTCTAGGTGCTGGGAGCCGTCCGGAAGATTAAGCAAGCTATTGCCCAGAGTCACATGGTGCTGGGCTAATCTGCCACCTGTGCCGGGGATCGAACCGTGATCCCCAGATTCCGGAGTCAGTCGCCCTAGACGCGGCGCCACACCTCTCCCCAATCAAGGTGTGTGTTTGTCTGAGACAACACTGGCAGTCCAGCCACAGAAAACCCGGTGGCTTCTGGTCTGCTTCTCAGGGGGAGGTTGGAAGAGAGATGTGCAGCTGCTATAGACTGCAGTTATCGAACAATAACAAAAGCTAATGAGATTATGCTTATTATAAACACTGGCAATTAGATTGTCGTTAGCTGTATCCACCGGGGACAGAGACAATTATACCCTGGTTGCTCTGCAAGCTTGTACAGTTAGTACATCACAGCCCAGTACACACTGTACCACACACGCCTTGTAGAAAACACAAAGGGAAATGGATTGGTTTAATCAAGTGAGAGCTGGAGTCTCTCGAGATGTGGAGGAGGCTGAGCGGAGTGGGATTGTGCCATTAGGATCAAAGCGTATTTAAATGAATCGTGGACATGGTTCACTGAGCTTGTCTGACCCACCAACAACTCTACCGCCTCACAACACCAGCAACTCTACGATGACCCCATTTTTTATCCATTTGCCAAGTGAGCTGCTCCCAAGGGTCTATCTCAAGACGTTTGCGTTCATGTTTCTCATTCATCATTTCTGATGGGATTCACAACCTTGTTGATACTTGAGTGTGTTCTTGCGGTACCCTCATGTATCACCATCTCAGCAGTTGTGTCATGGACCCGCCCCCCCTTAGTTACTCCACCGTGCCCCTCCACGCACTGAACCCTGGTTGCATTTCCCAGTTTATCTGCCGCACCTTACTGCCCAGCACTGATGGTGCATCCGCCCGCGTCACCTGCCATTACACATGCACGCTCCAGCACCCACCTCCTTCCACCTGTATCTCACCTACCCAACACCTCCAACACACACAACCACATACACCTGACCCCCACTAAACCACACCCCTACCTGTCCTGCATAACCATTAACACTCGCTCCCTCACCAACAATGCCACCAAAATTTGGATCTGCAACACGTAAGCTCACCAGACCTGCTCTCTTTTCCTCAATGAAACCAGGCTGGCTCTCTCATGGGTCGCATCATCAACATGACAAACCCCTCTGGATACAAGATTGCAAAACAGGACAAACAGAGCTGGAGGCAGAATCCCTATCAACATCAAGGAATCCATCTAAGACTACACCTCCTTGTAAAGTACCTCCAGCAATGTGGAACACATGACCTCAAACGTCTCATCAGTACCTATTCTTCAGCAACAAGAACCGCAGTATCTACGAGAACTTTGAGACCCAACCAGACAGTTCCACCCTCACAGCGCACTTGTCCATCACAACCAGCACCCAGAGGAAGACTTTGACCACCTGACACACCACCACATTCAAGAAACCGCAACAATCATGCAGTCTACCCACTGCAGAGCACCCTTGGACCCATGCTCTCACCACATCTTCATCAAAGGACTGGACCCCATCTGCGCAACCCTCACTCCAATCCAAAATGACTCAATCATAACAACCACCTACCTGGATTCCTGAAAACATGTCACAGTACTCCCCCTTCTGAGGAAACCTTCAGCAGACTCAATGATGCTGGACTACCACCGACCAAGCCCCCTGCTACCCTACCCTGCAAAGGTCATAAAAACATGATAAACAACACCCACCTCAACAGCAACCACCACCTCAACACCACTCATTGAAGATTCAGGCCAAATCACAGCACAGCGGCCACCCTCATCACTGCCATAGAAGATCCAGAACACGTTTTTTCATTGCAAACTCTACAAAGAGGGTAATCTTGAAATACATGTGCAAAATGTCACCAGGACAGGTTATGCAATCAAGCCATTTCCCTTTTTAATAGTTTTTGGAAAACTTACACATATTTAAGCACTTTTTAAAACAGCCAGGGGCAGATTTACAAGCCCCTTCTGACACTTTTTCGCTGCTGTCGCGTCACTTTTGTGACACAGCTGTGTCGGAAACAATGCGCCACGTTGAGGCACATTTACAACGTGATGTATATAGAGAGATGCCTCACATTGTAAATCCCTGCGCTACATCATACCAGCGTCAGGTATTATGTATGCAGGATGGGCGTTCCGACGTAAGAAAGCCTCGTAAAAGTGAAGCAGTGAAATCAACAAGATTTCACTGCATCACTTCTACGACGCCACTGTGTCAAAACCTTATCCCTGCTTAAAGCAGGCATAAAGAGTGACGCAGCATAATAGGAATAGGAGTTCCTGAGCATTGCTGGGGTTGCGTTGTGCTTGCGACACAACTCCGGCAATGCATACCTTCACGTCAACAGATGCAAGACGCATCTGTCAATCCTTGCACCATGGTGCGCCGCATTGTAAATACGACTCATCCATGGTGGCGCAAGGGTTTTTTTGTGTGGCCCAAATTAACTGGCGCATCTCTGCTGATATGCAGCGATGCGTCAGTTCTTGTAAATCTGCCCCCTAGACTTCACTTGACTTCTCTCTTTGCTTCTGCTATTGCTGTGACAACTCTACAGATTCTTTCTGCCACTGTCTCCCAGGTCTTCCCATTTTGTGGTCAGTCACAATCACCTGAAATGTTTCTCTGGCTGCTTATCATGTCCCGCCTGAGCTCTATTTCACTGGGATTTAACTCCAACCTATAAAAGGGAATACCTGCTCTTGGGGGACACCTGTCTTTTTTAAATATGTTCTACTAAAAAAAAGTAAAATAAATGAATACCTCTGTTTTCCTTTTATTTCCCCCCTTTCATTTTTCCCCCTCTGTCATACTGGCCCAGTGTTTTCTGTTTGTGTAGTGTCTGTTGTCTGCAGTAACTCAGTGTCTGGCTCCCCATGCAGTTAGATGATGTACCCAATGAGGCACTATGCATCAGTAGACATTCATCCGCGAGCCAGCCCCCAGTGCACGCGCCTGCATTAGAAGAACATGCGTGTTAATGTGTTTCCCCATGTTCTACAAGCCTGCTTCCTTCTCGCCCATCCGCCTCTTCTTTTTAGCACTATTCGGGGCTGGACTCGAGTCATTAGCGAGGCATCTAAATCCCTAAAGCTGCCGCCGCGGGTAATGGACTCTCGCGCGGGGAGGGCATGCATTATTCACGAGCTCCGGCTCTTTGGCGCTCCGATCGCTTCCCTTCGCCCCTCGAAGCACACCAAAGAGAGGAAAGATGGAGTGCACTTTATGGAAGACTGATAGCCTGCTGGCACGGAGACATGGGGGGCCCGGGGGCGAGGCACAGATCGGGGCATTTATGCGCGAGAGATGTTCACAGCTGTTCACAAGGGGTCAGTAACAGATGGCGGTGGCTGCCAGGTCAGATTGAAGATGTCGCAGCCATGCGCGCCAGAGGGATAGCCTAAGGTTTAAGGGACGTGCCGGAGGCGCGGGGCTAGTGGGCGGAGTCGAACATTTTGGTTCTCGGGTCTCAAGGGGCGTGTCTGTTTATCTTCGTTCATCTGTTCCCAAGGTTTCACAAACACATAGTTTGGCATCTCCAGAGCCTTCGATGCCCTCAATCCGCGGGCCTTGTCGTCTTGTACTTGCACTCCTCCTGCTCCGAGTATTCCAATGCAGCTAACAACAAACAAGCACAGGCAAAATCAGCATATTTTTCAAAATAATCTTTTCTATTGAAGCCACAGCAAAAAAAAAAGAACGAAGACAAAGCTGGTATACATTGACACAGTCAATTAAAACATTTATCCTCTCAGCCACTGTGTTCCCTCCCCTTACCCCCAGCACATCACCAACAAGCATTTGCAATGCAACAGGTCAAGCAATTACGAGAGTTTCAGCTATTGGTATTGTAAATGACAATGCCTTTTTTATTTATGTGTTGTTTTAAAAACAGATAAATAAAAGACATTGTCGTTTAAAATGCCAATAGCCTAATTTCTCGCAAATGTGAGACCTATTGCATTGTGTTTGGTGTAAGTAGAGAGGGTGCCCTGCCGAGCAGGCAGGACAAAGTTATTTCAGAAAATAGTGCTCGGAGGCTGTAATTACAGCCTTACAAGCAACAACACACATAACAGGGTGTATCCTCCAGGGAGGTTACAAAATGAGGCAAGGCGGTATTAAGGAAGGACTACTAAGCCTACTGACCAATGAAGAGACACAGTTTACAATGGACAATGATGCAAACCAATGAAAAATAAGGGCAGAGAGTGGGCGGGGCTTTAAGTCAATACCTCAATACAGCATGTCTTGCAGAGCAGTGCATGCGCTGCCTAGGCTTGACGTAAAAAGGACATTTGACTCAAAGTGATTTGCAATCAATATATCAGAACCAGCACCAACAAGGGAAGAACAGGGATTTCCTCTATGGTTGTTCCATTTTCCCCTATTTTGGCCAATTTTTTAGGATAACCTCAGCCCTCATATATCACTTTCTCAGCCAGTATGCACCAATCCATGTCCTATTTCCAGTACCACAGTTGTAGTGCTTGCTTTACCCCCTATAAATGCGCAATGTTTTGTTTGGCTACCATCAACCCCAGTGTCATCCAATTCTGCTGCATGCGGTTGAGATCTGTTGCATCTCAGACATTTAAGAAACACCATTTTGCAGAGGCACTCATGTTGCTCCCACAGAGGTTATTCATACATGAGACCACCGACTCCCAGTATGGTTCCATCTCAGGGCAGCTCCATATAGTGTGAAAGAATGTACCTATCTGGCCACACTGCCTGCGACACTGTGTGCCAGTTTCCCTGCTCATATTTACCATGGTAGTGCATGCATAATAGGATCTATGCTGTATTTTTAGCTGCACGAGGCAGAACGTTGACCTTATGGTGCCCTCTCTTGGGTACGTCAGAGCTTCAGACCACTTGTCATCCTTGAGACCCTCCAGACAACACTCCCACTGTTCTAGCAGATGTTTTAGGGTATCTGGTGAGTTGTTGATTAATTTTCGGTATGTGAGGGAGATTGCCTTGTTGGGCAGTGATCGTCTAACAATCTGTCCTCTAGTGGCAAGGACTCGGGGACCTCTGCTCCTTTCGGCAATGCCGTTTGTAGTGCATGGCATATCTGCAAATAGCAATAAGTTTCCCTGGGTGCTAGTTGGTATTCGCTTTGCAGTTCAGCAAAAGGGCTGACTTCTCCCTGTGTCCGGAGGTCTCCCACCTTGGATAGACCGATGAGGTTCCATATATCAAAACCATGCTGTGTCCCTAGTGTGCCTGGTTTTGCTGCATCTCGTAAGGGAGTGGCCTGTGTTATCTTGTCCCACCAGCCAAGTGCATGAAGTATTGTGTGCCAGAGGCTGAGCGTTACTGCCATGGAGACGCCGTGGGTTGAGAGTGATGCTTCGTCCTGTTTTCATGATCAAGTGGGTCAAGCGAGAGGCCAATATTTTGATTTTGGCATTCAAAAGTGAAATCGGCCTGTACGAGGCGTAGTCCTCTGGTAGTTTTCCCATCTTTGTATATGACCAAATTATTGGCCAACCTTTGATCTCTAGGGAGGGAGCCCAACTCACAGCTTTCCTTGAATATTCGCAGCAGGTAGGTGGAACGTTTAGAGGCCATAAGCTCGTAAAGTTCAATGGGCATGTCATTAGGGCCCATTGCTTTGCAAGAGCCTAAGTCAGGAATTTCCCGTGCAATTTCTTTTTCGGTGAGCTCCATTTCTAGGAGTGCCCTGATGAGTGTGAAATAATTACAACAAGGGGTGGTGAGGGACAGAGTCTCTGAATTAAACAGAAAGCTCTCACCCAGTCAAGAGATCAGGGCTAGATCCAACACCGTTTTTTAGCTCACTGCACCATCCCAGTTTCAGAACCTGGCTGTATGCAAATTAGTCTGTTCCTGTCCCAGTGCATGATGGGAACAGGGCAAACCAAACTACAACAGCCAATTCTTTCACTGGGAAGGAAACAAGCTCCCGGGGACCGGTTTCTGGCATTACAGCCGTCTTCGGCCCGGTTTGCTTGAATCCTGATGGTGCAATGAGCAAGGGTCTCACATCTGAGAATACCCTTCCACGCTTAGGGTGGACAAAAATAATTACAACAAGGGGTGGTGAGGGACAGAGTCTCTGAATTAAACAGAAAGCTCTCACCCAGTCAAGAGATCAGGGCTAGATCCAACACCGTTTTTTAGCTCACTGCACCATCCCAGTTTCAGAACCTGGCTGTATGCAAATTAGTCTGTTCCTGTCCCAGTGCATGATGGGAACAGGGCAAACCAAACTACAACAGCCAATTCTTTCACTGGGAAGGAAACAAGCTCCCGGGGACCGGTTTCTGGCATTACAGCCGTCTTCGGCCCGGTTTGCTTGAATCCTGATGGTGCAATGAGCAAGGGTCTCACATCTGAGAATACCCTTCCACGCTTAGGGTGGACAAAAATAATTACAACAAGGGGTGGTGAGGGACAGAGTCTCTGAATTAAACAGAAAGCTCTCACCCAGTCAAGAGATCAGGGCTAGATCCAACACCGTTTTTTAGCTCACTGCACCATCCCAGTTTCAGAACCTGGCTGTATGCAAATTAGTCTGTTCCTGTCCCAGTGCATGATGGGAACAGGGCAAACCAAACTACAACAGCCAATTCTTTCACTGGGAAGGAAACAAGCTCCCGGGGACCGGTTTCTGGCATTACAGCCGTCTTCGGCCCGGTTTGCTTGAATCCTGATGGTGCAATGAGCAAGGGTCTCACATCTGAGAATACCCTTCCACGCTTAGGGTGGACAAAAATAATTACAACAAGGGGTGGTGAGGGACAGAGTCTCTGAATTAAACAGAAAGCTCTCACCCAGTCAAGAGATCAGGGCTAGATCCAACACCGTTTTTTAGCTCACTGCACCATCCCAGTTTCAGAACCTGGCTGTATGCAAATTAGTCTGTTCCTGTCCCAGTGCATGATGGGAACAGGGCAAACCAAACTACAACAGCCAATTCTTTCACTGGGAAGGAAACAAGCTCCCGGGGACCGGTTTCTGGCATTACAGCCGTCTTCGGCCCGGTTTGCTTGAATCCTGATGGTGCAATGAGCAAGGGTCTCACATCTGAGAATACCCTTCCACGCTTAGGGTGGACAAAAATAATTACAACAAGGGGTGGTGAGGGACAGAGTCTCTGAATTAAACAGAAAGCTCTCACCCAGTCAAGAGATCAGGGCTAGATCCAACACCGTTTTTTAGCTCACTGCACCATCCCAGTTTCAGAACCTGGCTGTATGCAAATTAGTCTGTTCCTGTCCCAGTGCATGATGGGAACAGGGCAAACCAAACTACAACAGCCAATTCTTTCACTGGGAAGGAAACAAGCTCCCGGGGACCGGTTTCTGGCATTACAGCCGTCTTCGGCCCGGTTTGCTTGAATCCTGATGGTGCAATGAGCAAGGGTCTCACATCTGAGAATACCCTTCCACGCTTAGGGTGGACAAAAATAATTACAACAAGGGGTGGTGAGGGACAGAGTCTCTGAATTAAACAGAAAGCTCTCACCCAGTCAAGAGATCAGGGCTAGATCCAACACCGTTTTTTAGCTCACTGCACCATCCCAGTTTCAGAACCTGGCTGTATGCAAATTAGTCTGTTCCTGTCCCAGTGCATGATGGGAACAGGGCAAACCAAACTACAACAGCCAATTCTTTCACTGGGAAGGAAACAAGCTCCCGGGGACCGGTTTCTGGCATTACAGCCGTCTTCGGCCCGGTTTGCTTGAATCCTGATGGTGCAATGAGCAAGGGTCTCACATCTGAGAATACCCTTCCACGCTTAGGGTGGACAAAAATAATTACAACAAGGGGTGGTGAGGGACAGAGTCTCTGAATTAAACAGAAAGCTCTCACCCAGTCAAGAGATCAGGGCTAGATCCAACACCGTTTTTTAGCTCACTGCACCATCCCAGTTTCAGAACCTGGCTGTATGCAAATTAGTCTGTTCCTGTCCCAGTGCATGATGGGAACAGGGCAAACCAAACTACAACAGCCAATTCTTTCACTGGGAAGGAAACAAGCTCCCGGGGACCGGTTTCTGGCATTACAGCCGTCTTCGGCCCGGTTTGCTTGAATCCTGATGGTGCAATGAGCAAGGGTCTCACATCTGAGAATACCCTTCCACGCTTAGGGTGGACAAAAATAATTACAACAAGGGGTGGTGAGGGACAGAGTCTCTGAATTAAACAGAAAGCTCTCACCCAGTCAAGAGATCAGGGCTAGATCCAACACCGTTTTTTAGCTCACTGCACCATCCCAGTTTCAGAACCTGGCTGTATGCAAATTAGTCTGTTCCTGTCCCAGTGCATGATGGGAACAGGGCAAACCAAACTACAACAGCCAATTCTTTCACTGGGAAGGAAACAAGCTCCCGGGGACCGGTTTCTGGCATTACAGCCGTCTTCGGCCCGGTTTGCTTGAATCCTGATGGTGCAATGAGCAAGGGTCTCACATCTGAGAATACCCTTCCACGCTTAGGGTGGACAAAAATAATTACAACAAGGGGTGGTGAGGGACAGAGTCTCTGAATTAAACAGAAAGCTCTCACCCAGTCAAGAGATCAGGGCTAGATCCAACACCGTTTTTTAGCTCACTGCACCATCCCAGTTTCAGAACCTGGCTGTATGCAAATTAGTCTGTTCCTGTCCCAGTGCATGATGGGAACAGGGCAAACCAAACTCCAACAGCCAATTCTTTCACTGGGAAGGAAACAAGCTCCCGGGGACCGGTTTCTGGCATTACAGCCGTCTTCGGCCCGGTTTGCTTGAATCCTGATGGTGCAATGAGCAAGGGTCTCACATCTGAGAATACCCTTCCACGCTTAGGGTGGACAAAAATAATTACAACAAGGGGTGGTGAGGGACAGAGTCTCTGAATTAAACAGAAAGCTCTCACCCAGTCAAGAGATCAGGGCTAGATCCAACACCGTTTTTTAGCTCACTGCACCATCCCAGTTTCAGAACCTGGCTGTATGCAAATTAGTCTGTTCCTGTCCCAGTGCATGATGGGAACAGGGCAAACCAAACTACAACAGCCAATTCTTTCACTGGGAAGGAAACAAGCTCCCGGGGACCGGTTTCTGGCATTACAGCCGTCTTCGGCCCGGTTTGCTTGAATCCTGATGGTGCAATGAGCAAGGGTCTCACATCTGAGAATACCCTTCCACGCTTAGGGTGGACAAAAATAATTACAACAAGGGGTGGTGAGGGACAGAGTCTCTGAATTAAACAGAAAGCTCTCACCCAGTCAAGAGATCAGGGCTAGATCCAACACCGTTTTTTAGCTCACTGCACCATCCCAGTTTCAGAACCTGGCTGTATGCAAATTAGTCTGTTCCTGTCCCAGTGCATGATGGGAACAGGGCAAACCAAACTACAACAGCCAATTCTTTCACTGGGAAGGAAACAAGCTCCCGGGGACCGGTTTCTGGCATTACAGCCGTCTTCGGCCCGGTTTGCTTGAATCCTGATGGTGCAATGAGCAAGGGTCTCACATCTGAGAATACCCTTCCACGCTTAGGGTGGACAAAAATAATTACAACAAGGGGTGGTGAGGGACAGAGTCTCTGAATTAAACAGAAAGCTCTCACCCAGTCAAGAGATCAGGGCTAGATCCAACACCGTTTTTTAGCTCACTGCACCATCCCAGTTTCAGAACCTGGCTGTATGCAAATTAGTCTGTTCCTGTCCCAGTGCATGATGGGAACAGGGCAAACCAAACTACAACAGCCAATTCTTTCACTGGGAAGGAAACAAGCTCCCGGGGACCGGTTTCTGGCATTACAGCCGTCTTCGGCCCGGTTTGCTTGAATCCTGATGGTGCAATGAGCAAGGGTCTCACATCTGAGAATACCCTTCCACGCTTAGGGTGGACAAAAATAATTACAACAAGGGGTGGTGAGGGACAGAGTCTCTGAATTAAACAGAAAGCTCTCACCCAGTCAAGAGATCAGGGCTAGATCCAACACCGTTTTTTAGCTCACTGCACCATCCCAGTTTCAGAACCTGGCTGTATGCAAATTAGTCTGTTCCTGTCCCAGTGCATGATGGGAACAGGGCAAACCAAACTACAACAGCCAATTCTTTCACTGGGAAGGAAACAAGCTCCCGGGGACCGGTTTCTGGCATTACAGCCGTCTTCGGCCCGGTTTGCTTGAATCCTGATGGTGCAATGAGCAAGGGTCTCACATCTGAGAATACCCTTCCACGCTTAGGGTGGACAAAAATAATTACAACAAGGGGTGGTGAGGGACAGAGTCTCTGAATTAAACAGAAAGCTCTCACCCAGTCAAGAGATCAGGGCTAGATCCAACACCGTTTTTTAGCTCACTGCACCATCCCAGTTTCAGAACCTGGCTGTATGCAAATTAGTCTGTTCCTGTCCCAGTGCATGATGGGAACAGGGCAAACCAAACTACAACAGCCAATTCTTTCACTGGGAAGGAAACAAGCTCCCGGGGACCGGTTTCTGGCATTACAGCCGTCTTCGGCCCGGTTTGCTTGAATCCTGATGGTGCAATGAGCAAGGGTCTCACATCTGAGAATACCCTTCCACGCTTAGGGTGGACAAAAATAATTACAACAAGGGGTGGTGAGGGACAGAGTCTCTGAATTAAACAGAAAGCTCTCACCCAGTCAAGAGATCAGGGCTAGATCCAACACCGTTTTTTAGCTCACTGCACCATCCCAGTTTCAGAACCTGGCTGTATGCAAATTAGTCTGTTCCTGTCCCAGTGCATGATGGGAACAGGGCAAACCAAACTACAACAGCCAATTCTTTCACTGGGAAGGAAACAAGCTCCCGGGGACCGGTTTCTGGCATTACAGCCGTCTTCGGCCCGGTTTGCTTGAATCCTGATGGTGCAATGAGCAAGGGTCTCACATCTGAGAATACCCTTCCACGCTTAGGGTGGACAAAAATAATTACAACAAGGGGTGGTGAGGGACAGAGTCTCTGAATTAAACAGAAAGCTCTCACCCAGTCAAGAGATCAGGGCTAGATCCAACACCGTTTTTTAGCTCACTGCACCATCCCAGTTTCAGAACCTGGCTGTATGCAAATTAGTCTGTTCCTGTCCCAGTGCATGATGGGAACAGGGCAAACCAAACTACAACAGCCAATTCTTTCACTGGGAAGGAAACAAGCTCCCGGGGACCGGTTTCTGGCATTACAGCCGTCTTCGGCCCGGTTTGCTTGAATCCTGATGGTGCAATGAGCAAGGGTCTCACATCTGAGAATACCCTTCCACGCTTAGGGTGGACAAAAATAATTACAACAAGGGGTGGTGAGGGACAGAGTCTCTGAATTAAACAGAAAGCTCTCACCCAGTCAAGAGATCAGGGCTAGATCCAACACCGTTTTTTAGCTCACTGCACCATCCCAGTTTCAGAACCTGGCTGTATGCAAATTAGTCTGTTCCTGTCCCAGTGCATGAGTGTGAAAGGCTTGAAAGATGTATGTCTGTCAATATTCCGCAAGATTCTTCCGCTGTGATGGTAATAGCTGGGAATTATAAGTGGGTGTAATAAGTGGCAACGGCATCTGTCATTCCCTGTCTGTCTTCCACCCTCTCACCACTGTCAGTTTGTATTTCCAGCACCCAGCGATTTCCCCTCTCCCATTTGTTTAGCCACGCAAGGAGTTTTCCTTGTAACAGGAACACAGGGTGTTCCTGTTACAAAAATACTGTTGTAACAGGAACACAATAAAGACATGAACTAAATACCAATACAAATCTCCCCTCCCTGTCTCCCTGCATGGCAGACTTTGAAATCTCCGACCCCCCAGCTTTGCAGGAATCCTGTCACCCCAATACATTATACATACTTTTGGTGGCTGTGGCCGATGCCAAGTGGCCCTCCATCTGCCCCCTCCCCCAAGATCAAAACGTACATTTGTTACCAAAGTCATGCATCTTCATACAGACATCCCTGCCTCTGAATGCGACGACTGCCAGTGTCAACATCAGAGGGCAAATGCCAATTCACACAAAGCGTCCACGCCATGGAGCACAAATAGTCATCCCGCTGGCAACACATGGCCTTCCTGGGGCAGCCTTCATAGGAGTCTGGAAGAATTTCATTCCAGAGTGCCATTTTCACGTCGCTGCTTGATGAAATGTTTTTTGGACCTAGTTCTTCCAACTATCCTCCCACAGTCTAGCCAGTCCCAAGCAGCATCAGGAGTCAACAAGTACCAGGCATGACGCTTGCACTGGACATTACCTAGCAGCACAATATGCTTAGTGCAGTGCAAAACAATTAAAAACAAGTACTGGCAAATCCCAGTAGGTCTGGCTTGCATTTGGAGTACTAACTAAAACATTGAACAACCTGCTGCAGTGAAACACAAAAAACAACGATTGTCTTCTGTACAAAATACATCTACAAGAAAAAGCATGTAATGTGTGAATTGTCACTGCACTTTGAGATGTAAAATAATCCCTCATGCATTGCAATGCAAGCATTACATAGGAGGGAGAATGATATACCAAACAGCCAACAGACAAATACTCATCTGGGCAGACCCATAACTAAATCTAGGTATAGTCTAAAGTATTGTAACAATAGGTATGAAAGACAACTGTTCTGTTAGGCCAGACCTAGAAATGATTGCTTTGTGTACACAATTCATGGATGAGATAAAGAATTAAATGTGTGAAAGAATGAACTTAACAGATATAAATAGCCCCTTGTGCATTCCATTGGAGGCAGACGAGTAGACTCAAACGTTGAATAAAAAAAGGTGAGACTAAACTAGTATTTTGGGCTGATCCAAGATGGGATAGGCAGTGCCTCATTCAATTCAATGTATAAAATGCAATATGTTTATTGTGAAATGTGCAAGCACCCTTACTGGTCAAACTTAAAAATGACCACAGGACATTGGCCACCAGTTTTACATTAGTGATCACAACAGTAGTCTTTCTTCCATTTCTAACATACAGAGTAGTAGGCTTAAAATGGAAGTTGTTACAACAGTTGGGTTAATGTGTACCAAAACACATCAATCAATGCACAAATGTGTAAGAATGAGGATAAGGGATCATTATCCTTTATATTCTTTTTCAGCAAATGCCTTACTCTCCCCTTTTTATCTCTCTTGACATCTCTGTCTATCTTTCCTTAACTTCCATACCTTCGTGTTTCCTTTATCTCTGTACTGCACCCCTCTTTCAACCTCACCTTTTTCATATCTCTCCACCTATCCCTTGTGTTGTATCTCATCTCTCTATTCCTCAACAATCCTAAATGCCTGCTATTATCTCTACCTAATTTCAATAGACACCACTCTCTTTGACTATCTCTATGTCCCCTTTTTACACCACCCTCTACTTCTCGTTCTCTGCCTCATTCCCCTTCTTATCCCATGTGTCACTCCTTACATGAACTCTCTCTTTATTTCACCTCTTCTACCTGCCAACTTCTACATTCCTATATCTGTATAGACACAGACATATCTTTCTATCTTCTTCTCTCGTCTTCACAATCTGTCTACTATACCTCTCTTTTAATACCCTCTCTAACTCACATCTCTCTACCCATCTCTCTCACAATTGAACCTCTCCACCACTCTTGGTCCCTACCTCTAGATCTCTAGGCCTCTTAACTTCCACCTTCTTTCTGCACTGTGCTGCTCTCTTTCCATCTCACCTACCAGTATTTCTTGTTCAACCACTCTCCTAACTTCTCTCTCAACTTATTCTCTCTTTACCTCACATATCTCCCTTAATCAATACCTCACCTGTCTCTACCCCTCTCTTTCACCCACTTCTATCTCACTGGTTTCTACCTAACCACTCGCTATCCCATTTCTCTTATGACTCTCATTTCACTAACTCATCTCTCTACACCCCACATCTCTATCACTACCTAATCTTTCAATTTACCACACCATTCATTTGCTACCTCACTTCTCCACCTCCAACTCCACACTCTTTCTTACTCTGTTCATTTTACCATACTTCTCTTATTACATCAATCCTTTCTTGCTAACTCTCTTTATCTACGTATACCTATTTTTCTCCTTTTACTAGTACCTCCTATCTCCCTATATCTAACTCTCAAATTTCTTTGTGTCTTCTTCACTATTTCAACCCACTTTCTACCTCTCTCTATTAATATATCTCTACCTCACCACTCTACCTCTCTCCCAGCCTCACCAATCTCTCGCTCATCCTTTATACCACTGTATCAATCTCATCACTTTGTGCCTGATTTAGATCTGGTTGAAAGGGTTCTCCTCCAGAACAGCGATGGATATCCCGTCCGCCAAAATATAAATCCCATTATATCCTATGGAATTTATATTTCAGCAGACAGAATATCCATCGCCATTGTGATGGACTAACTTGTGTGGCAGGATCCTAATCAGGCCCTCCCGTCTCTACCTCACTGATGTCAGTGTTCTTCAACTTATTCCTATTTGATCCTCATCTCTTTCTGGCTTTCATCCCATCCCTCTTTAACTTTATCTCTGCCTCTCTTGACTCTTTAACGGACCTTTCTTTCTGTGCCTCACTTCTTTTACCTCTGTCTCTCAGTCTTCACCTCCTTATAATTAATGTCTTTTTCTTCCTTACCTTTTTATACCCCTAAATGTACCCTACTCCTCTCTCTGTTTTCTTCCCCTATCTCTAGGTCCCTCAATTTAAACCCATCACTCAAACCTCACCAAGCTCTCTAGCACTCTTGTACCTGCACCTTCCTCTTTTTATCTATTTCTGTCTGTCTTTCTGACTACCTCTCCTTTACTCTTTAACATACCTTTGTCGTTACTTCGCCTCTCTCTCTATCTCATCTTTACCTTCGCTCTTCCTCTACTTTACCTTTCTCACTAGACCATCCGCTTTATTTCTCTGTTTTACTCCTGCTGTCTTAGTCTATCCTTTCTCTTACTCAAAAGAGCGGGGGAGGGGGTCACTGTCTTGCAACAGACATGTACACTTAGATGAAAAAAGGGGCAATGCACAAAACGAGATAAAAAGAGAAAGTGATCAGATTTCAGACAATTGAAAGATGAAAATTCGCAGAGGAGTGTATGATCTTTGATTTTTCCTGTTTCATCACAGATAACAGATATGGAGTGGCGTTAATTTTTGATCACGGATGTTGGACTTGGCCCTTAAGGCAGGTTCACCCCTAATCTTTTTGCTTTTACTCTGTGATATGTGTGGATGATTTGATGTCCGCTTACCTTTTCTAAAAGTGACCTGATTAGGTATTTTATGTTTATCCCCTTTTGTTAGGTGTGCCCTGCATAGAGGATTGTTGATGTCCCATTTTATGTTTAGGTTTCCTTCCCTTTGCTAAGAGTGAATTGCTTAGGTGTTGGTATTCCTTTTTTAGGTCCTGCTGAGAAGGTCCTAGTTACCTGCGTGATTTCCTACAGTGTTTTAGGGTTGCGTAGGAGGTCTTTACTTTTCCAGTGATTACTGGATGTATGTTACATTTATAATTTTGGTGCTAATCATTCTAATGTTTATGTCCTAAGTGTGTACCTACCCGTATTATTTTCTGACAAGTGCCTACCCCTGACAGTGGTCCATGTGGCCCTGTCCTGTACATAATTCCCCTTGTAAATTTTGCCCGTGCCCCTGGCACATTGTAAAGTTTGTGTGTTATCTAAAGTGTTTTGTTTATTATAATACAAAGGCTATTTTTTATATATATCCTTGTGTGGAGTGTTTCTTTGTGGTGGGCCTTGGGTGTTGTTGCTGGGGTGCGTGCGCAAATACTTAACTCATACCGCCTCCAAGTTTAGCCTAGACTGCTCGCGCCACGTTACCTAGAGGGTGAGCGGGGGTTACCTTGGTGTGTGACTCCCTTGCCCTGACCTTAGAAATGGTGATCCCTGACTGACCTCGACGCGAGTCTTGGCCGGCCAGGGTCCCGTTTCTAACAACGGATATCCAGTAATTAATGCTACATACTGAAGTGCTATATGCATATGTTTTATTTCAATATTACACAGTAGTCCACTAAGCACGCCCCAATTCGCCATTACCATGTCTTTATAATAGTGGAAATAATCGGCTAATTAGACACTGATTTCCTTGCACAATATTTTGCTGCAAGAGAAAAAAATGTGGATAAAAAATAGATTTAACAATGGAAATGCTTGTTTTCCTTTGGTGCTATGTGATTGGCTTTCCCTGCCAGGCCTAGCTCTTGGCTGTTTTTTGCATGCCTCATTTAAAAAAGAAAAATTAAACATATACATCCTCATTATTTGGCTTAATCTGGGCTTTCAATGCTAAAATGTGTAATTAATTTAAAGTTGTTAAATAGGGGATCCCAAAATATGTCCAGGGCTCCACATTTCCATAAGATTCCACTTAGATCAGTCATATATCGAGCTATGTGGGCCTGCGACACTGTAAACTTGAAAGCTTGAGTCGATTTTGCATTGCTATTGTAAATAAATAAATAAATAAATAATGCAAATGTAATTTTGGACCTGACCACTTACTGGGTTTGAAAACTAGCAAGATTGAATAGGAGGCTCGTCTTGATGGCATTTGATCATCAAAACGTGAGGTTGTTAGATAAGCTGTTTATTTATTTCTTCGGATGCACCCAACTCTGCTCTGCTTGGGGGAGGCGGTGAGGCACCTTATGTGTTGATCATAGAATGGATAGAGGTAAGTGTTTCACCGGATATGTTCTGCTTGCCTCATTGATAATAAGATGGGAAGAGGCAGAGCAGTTGCAAACCAGAAACACGAAACAAAAAATTTGCGCCAGAGTAAGCGAATGATGAAAAGGAAAAACAGCAGAAGCCATACAATCAGCAAAGTAAATAAGATATGTTGAATACTACAGAAAAAGCCAGCAGTGATACTAAAAGAAAAAGTACAGGGGTAGAGGGAGCAGTGGTGTGCACCCTCGGCACAACTTTAAATAACATAACAAGCAAAGCATGAGGACATCAGCATGGAAATGCCATGCACAAGAGTTCGTTCCTGCACTGAATCCACCTAAAACTATGTGGCAAACACTTTCTATTTAAGAGAGACTGCTATTTGGTGCTGGAAAACTCTGGTCCATGCTTGCCTTAGTAGTGCTTATCAATTGCTTGGATGGCCAATTTCCAGGTGCATGGTCGCTGCATACGGAAAGAGGTAGGGTTTCGACCAGTGTGATGCAAACCAAATCGACAATGAGGGCTGACTGACTAAGGGTTGGTACAATTTGGAAGTTCCTTTTGATTGCTCCACCCTTAGGTCTAAGTTTCCCTAGAACTTGGTCATTGCAGAAGCACCAACACTATGCAGTGCTACGCTTGACTGAAGGCCAGAAGACACCAGGGCCCCCTACTACTAACCTGTAGCTCAATTTTCCACTCGCAAATGGGGAGGGACGGCACTTACTAACATTTGCACAGTGTGTGAGGAGTTGTGCTCTTTGTAACCTACTAAGACCAGAATAAAATGGGAGGTGGAGTTGGGTTGTAAACTTATGGGACATCAGTGGATGGATTCACGCACATATTGTGAGGGAGCGTCCATTAACATTCACTTTATTATTACTCATAAGTAATATCGCACCGTAAAGGCAAAAAAGCATGACTCTATCGCCCCAGGCACATCAGAAGTGTTTGCAGAACAACGGTCTAAAAACCTAATGTGGGACCCTCATGTCCAAGTAACTAATTCTCAGCCCGAAAAAAGTCCTGAGGTAAGCAGATGTGGCTTAACGGCTAGAAAGGCCGACCTCGAAGCTAGGGAACCGAGTTCGAATATCGGCAGGTACGCTCAACATCCTGTGATTCTGGGCAAATCACTTGGGGGCATATCATCAAGGGCAATATCGCCGCTTTAGCAGCATTTTTTGCTGCTAATGCGGCAATATTTTTATCGCTCTATCAACAAGCTGTCGCTAACAGCTGTTAGCGACGGCTTACTGGCAATAGCGCCTGTGTTATTGCCGCTTTGCATGTCAGCGATATTTATCGCTAATGACATGCAAAGTAGGTGTTCCCTCTGAAAACAACCCTGGAAAATTCTCTAACCGCACGTCGCGGTTTCATCAAACTGGACCCTGATACCCATAGTGACATAAAAATTGGCGTTAACCGCAGTTATCGCCATCAGCTAAGATCTGCAAAATGTCAGACTTAGCTATATTTATAATGGGAGGTGGATTCTAAGCCTAAGTCCACATCTCCCTATTAACAAGGATTCCTTTAGCACTGTAGTTGCATCGCTGGATTTCCAGCGATGTTCCCTCATTACGCGGCTATCGCCGGAATTTTTATCGCCATGGAGGTAACGGTTGATAATAACGCGTTATCTCAGCGATTAATTCCGGCGATAGCCGGCGTTATACAAATTCGCGCTATGTGCGCTCTGCGATGTTTATCGCAGTTTGTTGGGGATATGCCCCTTAATTTCCCCGTGCCTAACAAACAATGAGTTTGTCTGTCTGTAATGCAACTGGGGCTCATGTAAAGCTCTCTGATACCTTCGGGTCAGGGTCAAATTTGCGCTATTTAAAACTCCTAAAAAAAAAGAAGAGAAAACAGCAGCTTCAGCATCGACCAGGAAGCGGCTTTTGCTGTGTTAGTCGCCTCATCATTGATAAACAGGACAATCTTGCTTCTAAATATCTAAACAGATGTGGTAGCCTGAGTGTAGGCCCTGGAAAAGCGTGGGTTGGGGAATAATACCTGTCGGCGCCTATTTATCAAGAGTTCCTGCCCAGGTGCCCTCAAAAACACACCCAATAATCCCAGTCCCAGGGGTGCCTGATATTTTAAGCTTTCTCTTTCAGCTTTTATGTAAGAACTGCCACCTACCAAAGTGGGAACAGTCAGAGTGTTTTTTCGTTTATTTCCAACAAACCCATTTGGCCTGTTATGTCACTTACTAGCAGCCTGACACCCAGGGCTTTAAAAATAAATCGTGTTAGTGTTCCCTGCTATCTCAATGCATATAATGAGGTTCATGTGTGAATAGAATCGGACACATAATTTATTTCTGTGTAATAGGAACAATTTCAAGCAGCCTCTGCCTTTATTCTAAAACAAGAAGAAGTATCCTTTTGGAAAAACTAGGATATATACCTATTTTCTAGGTAAGTAAAACAATTACATTGATGGGCACTGGGACCCTGACGTTAAGGTATAAATAGAGAGAGCGTATGTGCAAGAATATAGAGGAAAGGCACATTCTTTTTCACTCAAATTGCTGTTGAATAGGAGTGATCAATGTTCCTCCTGATGCTACAAGGTGGTAAGTAAAGTGTCTTCTCCACTGTACCTTACTAGCAGCCTGCATATCTTTCCTCTGATGCACTGTGGGGTTTCCATTATCTCAGAGAACCTCTGCACTTTTCTTTTTAGATGTTTTCCCAGGATGCGCCCCTTCCCCCCTTCTACTCTACCCTGCATACTTTCAGAATAGATCAGGCATCTTCTTCAGCATCATGGTGAGTCAGCTGATTTCTCCATTAGCCATGATTTTGTTTACATTCACAGATGGTCACAACTCTAAATGGCTTCTACTATGACTATCGCTATTCTTTCAATCCATCCAAATTCTACATTCGTCTCCAGGTCCTTACTCCACTGCACAGGGCAAAATAAAGATCCCTTTTTACAGACGGTGTCATCCCACAGCATTAGCAAACTCCAGATCAGGGCTGAAGCAGTCTTCCTTGACAATCTCACGCAGCAGTTCAGGTCTCTCGTTTTCCTTCTTGAGTTACACATACATCATGAATTGCAACAAGAGGTTCTGAATTGGTTTGGCTGCTGATGCCGTGGCGTGGATGGTGGTCCCCTGCAGGGGTCTCAGGACAGCAGGAAAACTGGATCATTAATTCATTATTCAGTTTTTGGTGGATAATAGAGAGTGACAGTGTTATATTACCGGGTTAGGCCCCTGTAGTGAAGCAGCCTATTTCTTACATTGTCCTCACAATAGCATTTCCAGCCATGAACGTTTGCACATATTTGCATGCTTGACAATGTTGGACTAGTTTCTATGAAACAAAACTTGTTTACAAATCTAGCTCCGCACAAAATTATCACAATGCCCTGAACATCATGTACAAGGTCTCTTTTCACACTGTGTACAAATGTCATCTCTATCTTCATCTACGGGGTGACAGGGCTTTCTACATATCCATAACATCACTAATCTATATGCACATCGCAAGGCTGCTTTCTATTATCAAAGATGAGCATCCCAATAGATTAGCAGAGGAGGCACTTCAGCTGACACCGAGGATCCTTGCATGCTGAGAATTCACTACACACCAGTCTGACATCTTGTGAGGGGTGTCCAGTTCATTCTCTCCAATCAGCTAATGGGGTGGATCGTCCCATGGCGGGATTCTTGGCTCCACATCTACCCTCAATCTAGGTACACTTAGGGTAGGGCTCGCGTAGCAGGAATACACTCGATTACTGCCTTGTTTTATATGCCTGCATATATACACTGTTTTAGCACCGTGGTAGAACTATATCTACTATTTACGCATTTGGTGCTTGTAATCACATTCATTTGCTTCTGTCTATTAATCATTGCAGCATACGCATTTTATACAAGTATAACATTGGTTCAATAAATATATAAAAAATGTCCCACTGTGTATTCTCTGTTTACCTCTCTGAGAATAAGTGAGCACGAGTGACTAAACGAAAGGTTCTGTACTGTTTCCACGATCCCTGAGGGGTCAGGGTTGTCATGTTCAATGGTTGCCAGAAAACCATTCGCACCCTGATCAGGTTAGGGGGGCTTATGGTGGCCCTGTGAGCTAGCTGGTCTCTAGGCCAACACATCCTGCGGGGATATTTGGAATCAGTCTAGACACCAAGGCCTTAGTTCATGTTGTCCAACAAACGTGCAGATCCTATGGATTAGTAGGAACTGCACAACAACAGACTTATAGACATGGGTAGAAATCTGCTCTCCCTTGATCCTGCTCAAGCCTTTAGGCCTCTCCCAGCTATGGTAGATAAAACGTGGTATGGCTGAGCTCCCTGTTAATGCTCCAACACAGCTTTATTTCACTAAATCTGTTAGCAGAAAGACTGTGGATTCTATTTAATTGTTTGCTTCTCTTTGGTTGTTTTCCTGATAAATCCTTTGGAACTTCTTTGCAATAGATGATGGGGATAAAAGTCCCATAAGTAGAGTCATCTGGAGTATACCTCCTCGTTTACATCCCATTCTCCCATTCCCTTCAAGCATGAGAGGAGGGTCTGTTGGGCAAGATGAGGCGGGTCTTAATATCAAGCCGCACTGTGCGGTGATGAGGCTATTGCTTCTCTGCGTGCTCCTGTCCTCTGCAGTGAGCTGCTACACATGACCTGGGGGTTGAATCTAGTTCATTGGTCCCTGAGCATGAAGGTGATGGAATTGTCCTACTGAACAGAAGGACACGTACATAATTAAAGCCCTTCTACCTCAGGTCCTAGCTAGGTGGTGAGAGAATGTGGTGTTTCTATTGACCGTGGCTACAGCCACTTCCTTTGAGGCTGTTCTGCATCAGTTTCAGCACTCTACACAACTGGGGCATGCATTGCATTAGCATGTACATGATGCCATGTCTTTTAACAGCCTGCTATGGTTTATAGCAACACTATACTCCATGACAAGATGAATGAGGCTATCTCTGATTCCACCCTGGTATATTTTCTTGTGACCATTCTCGTGAGTCATACTTCCACCAGCGGCATAGGAAGGAGGGTGCGGTGGGTGCGGGCCACCCCAGGTGTCATCACTGAGGGGGGTGACAAAATGGTGGAGAGCGTATGTATAAGGAAGGGGAGGGGGTGTTTCTTTCCGCCGAAGTCTGTCTCTGCAGTTTTTACTCGAGGGGGGGAGGGTGACAAGAAAGTTTCCGCACTGGGTACCACCTGACCTTGCTATGCCACTGACTTCCACGAGCATGGAAGATATTTTTTAGGCCTAGGCTGTCAAAAGTATGGTTTCTCCTGCAAGAAAGTCTACTCTTGTTCACATATAGTGCTTCATGCTGGATTAGATTGTGCTTATACATAACAGTCTTTATTTCGGGATCTTAAGTAACTGTTTAATGCTGCTGAATTGGGGACAGAATGCTCATCTCTTTTTAAGTCAATGTCGTGTCAGGTTGAATTCCTGCTGGGCACATCTTTTTTATGTAGTCTGTGCTGTGGTCCTGTCACTGGGTACTTCTTTAATTAATCATTGGAATTTATTTCTCAAAAACTGTCATACAGATGCTTCACAGTAGACAGCTGCTTTGATGATACCAGTATCTTTGATGCTGAACTGGAAGACAATCATCATTATATTGTAAGAAACTCCAGCATTCTTTATCCTTTCCCCAACACTATCATTGTGTGGCTGAGGGTGGTGTTTCTCCCTCCAAGACCTCCTATCACCAGCCTCCCAGACGACCGCCTGCCTCCAGCTAAGCTGCATAAGCAGACGATTCCAGCAGTGCCAGAACTTTGTGTTATTCAAGCATCAAGGATTAGAATACTGATGCTAATCCCTAGGTCTCAACACCAAGAGAGATATGTGATGACAAGTTTAGAGTTGGAGTCTGAGACCAGTGCTGTGAGCAATGACAGAGAGAAATTAATGCAGTGTCTTCTGGTGTGATTAGGTGTCTCAGGTAGCTGTCTTCAGGCGAGAATTCACAAACTCCCAGCACAACACGCAAATCCAATTTAGAGAATAGATCGATTGATTAGAAGGAGTAAACAACTCTGACCTCTCATACAGAATACTTCAGTATGAGACCTACAGGTCTTGCAAGATAAATGCTGGTAACGAGCTGAAGGAAAACCGGAATCCATCCCACAACTAACCCTGGGCGTAGTTCGCGAAGTGCACTTCACTCTACGCAAGCTACGCGTAGCACTACGCGAACTGCGTAGTACCCTGTTCGCACTGTGCAAGATGCCGTTTTCAATGATTGCACAGTGCAGACAAGCATCCGGAACTGTGCAATCATTGAAAACGGCATCTTGCACAATGGGAGCTGTAGTTTTCTGCCGCTCGAGTAGATTTTTACTCGAGTGGCAGCTTTCTCAACGCGGACTGGTAGTTTCTCATTGCGAGCGGTCGCGAGCATACGCAACCACTCGCAATGAGAAACCTGACCTCCCCGCATTGAGAATCTCGCCGGGAGGTTTATTTTCTACGCTTGCGATCAGCAACTTAATGTTGCTGTTCGCGAACAAGGAAAAAGTCTCGCCGGGATGTCATTTTGCTTGCTCGCGGTCGCCAACTTGACGTTGAGGACCGCGAGCAAGCAAAAAATGACCACTGCACTACGCTACGCTACACTACACGTGTTTGCACTGTGCTATGGGTAATTTGCGTAGTGCGAAGTAGCAGAAACTTCGCAAACTACGCAAGCGTAGCATAATGCTTTGCTCAGGGTTACCCATAACATAGAGAACCTGGAGACTTGAGCTGACCATGTGGTGATGGAGGTCTCACAGAAAGGAGATTGACAAGTAAGTATGGATGTATTCCTTCAGGCAGGAGCATGGAATATATGAAGAATCCAACTCAGCCAAGGAATGCAGGTGAGCACAAACACAGTGGTAACAGCAAAAGTGGGGAACCCAGGGAAAAAAATAGAAAAACAACAATATATGGTGGTTGAACAATTGATCGACAAATCCTACAACCATGCAGTTGGAAGGCAACTGGCAACCTCTACAGTCGCTTCTAAGGGTTCCCTGGAAGCATCCACCTTTTCTCCAAGTGTTGCTCTGATTTTTCCTTTTGTCAATATGACCTGTAGCTCTCACCTCTGTACCCCAGCCACCACTGCCAAGCCTTCCACAGTCTCCACTTTCTCTGTTTCTTAAAATGCTTTTTCTTACTGCTTCATGACCCCCAACTGGATTAGCGTGTCTTTTCCTGTTTTTCTCAAAAACTTCTTCCTATCATTCCAGACACTAAGATCGACTTGAGCCGAAGACCAATTTCTCCTCTCCAGGCAAATCCCAAGGCTTCTGATTATGGGGAACATTTCCCCTATTGTGCAAGTTATCTAGTTCAGACATGTATATTCTCCTGGTGGTGAAGAAGAGCTTACCACATAGAATTTCCCCCTATTCCACAGGACGCAGGAGCCTTGGTATCCACTAAAAGGGAGCCCATGTCTCAAGCAGGATGAGGAATAAAAGTAGGCACCAGCTCCAGCGGTTAAAGAAGCAAATGGGGCATACTCCAGTGTCTTCCTGGTCCTCAAGATGAAAATGGCTTAGAATGATCATCAATCTAAGGCCCATCAACTGCAGGATCTGGAAGATTCTCCCCACTGGATCCGTCTTTTGATAACTATCAACCTCATGGATCCTCACTTCATGTTTCAATGGCATTATTTCATCAGAAATGTCTCCAGTTCTGGGTCCACGAGGTGCATTTCCCACTCCAGGTCTTGAATTTAGGCCTCAGATCGATTCATCGATGAGGTAACACCCATTGGGGCCATTCCTCTTTTTCAAGGTTAAACCCTTTTCTAATTAATAGATGACTGGCTTTTAAATATTCCCATGGAAGGGTTTGGAGGCATAAGACTGTCTGTTCCTACTTGACTCTGCATGGATTTCTTCTAAACCTCCCCAAATGTCAACTGGTGACATCCCAGCACACTATTTTTCTTTGGTGTCAGTTGGAAATGGCCCTTTTTGCAGGGTAATCCCCAAATGTTTTGCTTCTTCCTCCTAATTTTTCCTAATCTTCTGTTCTTGGCTTCAGGACTCTGGGCACTTTACCACTGTTAATCAGTGCTAAAGTGCGTATGCTCTCTGTATAAATTGCGTTTATGAATTGGTGTTTCCCTGATTGGCATATTTGATTTACTGGTAAGCCCCTAGTAATGCGCACTATGCGTGCCAGGGCCTGTAAGTCAAATGCTACTAGTTAGTCTGCAGCACTGATTGCGCCACCCACATAAGTAGCATTTTTTCACTCTGGCACGGATTCCTGTTCCCATAGGATGGACTGGGGAGTTTGCTTATAACATCTTATACACATAACTACTCATGGGATCAATGTAGGAAAATAAGGTTTAGTATGCCTCAACTCAGAATGTTAAAATGCATCTTTTAGTAAGGGTGATTTTTACATTCTATGTTTGAAAATACCACTTTTAGAAAAAAAATCTTGCTTAACCATCCAGTGTGCCTATGCTAGGATTTGTATTGACCGTCCAGCTTTGAAGTGACAGGGGCTGCGGATTGGCTCCAGAGAGTCTGGATGAGTCAGGGCTGGGCTGAATAGACCTGGGCTTTGGTTAGAGTAGGGGAGGAGATGTTCTTGCACCTGAATGGGCCTGGTCTGCCTTCCACAATGCTGTCTCTACCTCCTGCCAGGAAGCTGCACCAGCGAGGACAGAACTGGTTTCGACTGAGCACAGACACTCTCTGCCTTCAGAGAACAAAGAGATTTACTGTATAAAAAGAGGGGCCCAGACCCCAGAATTATATCCCTGGAATTCAAGAGGACCCTTTGCCAAGGAGAAGAGATGGAGAGACTGTGGAGAAGTACTGCCCCTTTGCTGTGAGCAGGTTGGGATTGGCCTGCAGTTGCTGTTTCTGCCAAGGAAAGGAGAAAGTCTTTGCAGTGTGCTGTGTTTCCTGCTTGAAGGAGATCTCCAAGGGCCTGTGTGTGCTGGCCTCCCGTTCTGAACTCTCAGCTGCACAAAGACTTCACCCCCAGTTCCCCTGAACTATACTGCAGTGAGTTCTGACCTGCCAAGAGGTTCATGTGCAAGTTATGGACCTCTGGAGGTTGTTGCTGCTTTTTGGGAGCTGAAAGAAAGAAGAAACTTGAAGAACTGCAAAAATCGACGCATCGCTCTTCTTACAGCTGTTTTCCTGACGGGTCGCCATGGCGTGAGAAGAATTTCCATGCATCGCTGTGCCGCTGTGAAAACCGACGGGATCATGCCTGAAGAAAACCGCCACAGCGCCGCTCGCCGCATCAATCACCGCTGCATCCCGGACTTCCACGCATCACACCTGTGCGGCAAATTTTCCCGATGCATCTCCTGCGGACCGGAACAGTCACGAAGAACTGATGCATCACTCCTCATACAGACCAGATTTGACGCAACCCTTCTTCTGCGTGCAGCGGGACTGTCGCTTCGCCTCCCCAAGGTCTCAGGAGTTGACGCATCTCTTTGTTTCCAACTCTGCGATTGTTTGGCTTTGTGAATTTTGACGCAACTACAGGTACTTTGTGTAAAAGTCACTCAGCCATAGTTTTCTATGGTACACATTTTTGAAACCTTTTGAAAGTCATATTTTTAACTGTGTATGTTGCATTTGCGTCGTTTTGGTCTTTTTTAGTTTACGTAAAGATACTTTATATTTCTAAATTGGTGCGGTGTCCTTTTGTGGTGTTTTCACTGTGTTAATGTGAGTGTTGGTACGAATACTTTACACATCGCCTTTGGAATAAGCCTGTCTGCTTGTGCCAAGCTACAGAGGGGGTGAGCAGGGGTTATCTTACCCTGACTAGAAGCAAGGGTCCCTATTTGGATAAAGGTACCTACCTCTGCCAACTAGAGACCCCCATTTCAAACACATACATTTCAAAGTAAGTGGCCAATGTGTCCAGGTACATTTTGTGTGGGTGCTGTAGGTCCTCAGTAGGGTATGGCTATACTTTTTATGACTTGCCGGCTATACCACTGTCTGCCTTTTTGCCTGTCATTGAAGACAGTTCTAGGGTGGAATTACGGTGTGGTAGAAACACATTAGACGCACAGAATAACTAATGGCTTTGGTCTTTTGGAGTTGTCTATATAGTCATTCTGAGCTCCTAATTTGAAAACGGTCATGATGTTGATAGTTTTCCAAGTACAATTACATATATTTTGAGCATCTGATATTGGGAGACCAAGCTATTGCCAGGCTGTGTGCTGAGCTAAGCAGTGTTAGATAAGCAACCACTGGATAGGTCTCGATAAAAATAAGACAATTAAAAATTGTGCCTATGGAGTTTACAGCACTGTATTTGGGGATGAGATATGTGATGAATAAATGTCCCTAGCCAGTAGCACAGTATAACATAGGATATGTTAGCTGTGATACAGCAGCGGTTGTGCTACAAGACAAGCCTGACCGCTGTAAGTGGGACTGTCAGCTGCCTGTAGTGCTGGCTTTCCTTGCTTGCTAATTTACAGTTCGGGACTACCAGTGCATGGTGAGCTGCAGTATATTAAACAGGAAGCTGGTGTAGTCACTTTAGTGTCTGGTGCTTGAGTACCGTGGCAGCCGCATCAGATACCTTTCATTTTCTATTGTGTATAGCACACAGACCAGAACGTCAGCAACAGTGTTAACTAATAACCCCTCTGCTGACATGTGGATGGACAATATTGCATTCCTCCTTTAATTTAATTAACCAAAAACCCTTACAAAAATCGAATACTGCATGAGCATAAATACGATATACAGATGACTCTCAACCCAAACCGGCTTTCAGACTAGACAGTTCCTTAGGTGACTGGAGGCCACTGGATAGCTGGTACCTGTTCTTTACTGTACCCGACAGTCATACTCATGCAATTAGAGCATCCACATTTCTATGTGGGGTGGAGGTTTGGACGCCGATTCTTGGAATAGGGATATGAGGGGCTTGTGGTTGGTAGTGACCACAAAGGGGTGACTGTAGATGTACAAATGAAAATGCCTGCAGGCCCTTTGTAAGTCAATGGCCTCCCTTTACATCTGCGAATATCTTTGTTTAATGGCAGCCAGTTACCAGCCAGCATACCCCATTTGGGTTTGTGTTGACTGCAAGGGTTGTTGGCTTCATGGGATCATAGTAGGACAGGGTGGTGTCTACTGAGATGGTCCATTGGAAGGCTCCTTCCTCCGTCTCACCCTATGGCCATGGGGTTGTGGTCTTCATGAGTTCTTGGAAGGGCTGGGTAAGGCCTGTGGTCAGGTATGAACTGTCCACAGTAGTTCACATCCCCAGAAAACTTCTTATTTGAGACACACTGGTCAGTTTAGAAATTTGCACTTCTCTTGGTGAAGCGTTAATTTAGATTCATGTATTCTCTGGAGGACCATTCGCAGGCATTTGTGGTGTTCCTTCGTGGATTCGGCAAAGATCAGGATGTCATCACTGACGTTGATGACACCCGGCAATCCTGTGAGCATTTCTTGGATTGTATTTTTTAACACCTCTGCAGCGCTCGATATTCCGAAGTTGAGGACTTGGTATCTCCGGAGGCTGACTTAGGTGAAAACGTGGTTATATACATCGAGTCAGGTGTAGAAGAGGCCGGTGCTACCCTGAGCATAGATCAACTTTGGGAAACCATTTTGCCCTGTTGAGTTCCCCTATGATGCCTTCAACAGTGGGAGCCAGATTTCGTTCTTGCTTGACTGCGCCGTTTGGGAGCCACAAGTCCACTTAGATGCGTACTTCTCCATGTTGATTTTGTTTCTTTGCTATCAACATTGGGGATATCAATGGTATGGGGCCGTTGACTTTCTCAATGACCCTGGCATGTTCTAGTTTGTCCAATTGTTTCTCCACCTTAGGCTGCGGTGGAATGCAATGCTCCGGTGATGTAGCACTACTGGCTGGATGGACTGGTTAATATGCAGCTGCACAACTTTGTCTTTCAGGTAGACAATCCCTTGGAATAAACTCTCAAACTCCGCTTGTATGTTTGACAGCTCCTCACCTTGCATATCAAATGCAAAATGATCACGTCCAGTTTTTCGTCAGTGTGGCCACTTACTACCATACCATGACCTCCATCCACTACATAGATGTGGTATGAAAGCTTGCTTCTCTATGAGAAACATACAACCTGAATCTTCCCAGCCTGGGAAGAGGATGGGTTTGGCCATATGCAAAAACCTTGACGGTGGCCTTTGCAAGTATTGAGGGGTTTGGCAGTGCGTCACAGGTGCCCTCCGACATGAGGTCTGTAGAGACTCCTGGGACAATCGTTGCGGTGACTGTGTGTTGGCCCACTTGGAGTTAGCACTGTAGGAGCGGGCAGCATGTGGTGCGGATGGGCCCTATGGTGAATACAGTGTGCACAATGTATTCCACTACGTCGTCCTCATCCATGATTTCCGGCCCACTCGCTTTTTCGGGGATGGTGTGAACAGTTTCTATCAAGGATTTGCGTTTGGTTGATCTGCAGACCATGGGAAAGTGGTTGTCTTTGTCACTGGCTGTGTATTTTTGGGCCTTTGGTGGGATAGTCATTGGGTCTGTCTGGGTGCTCCCCACAATACCCTCATGTCCTTTTGGTCCCATGAGGTTTCTTCTAGGGCTCATTGCTGCATTGCAGTTAGACCATATTAACCGGCTCTGTTTTGATTGTCTTGTGAAGAGCGGCTTTCCATATGAGAGTTGGCCTAATGGCTAGGGCGCTCGACCTCGGACCTGAGGAACTGGGTTTGAGTCTCGGTAACGACACCCAACGTCCTGTGATTCTGGGCAAATCACTTAATCTCCCCGTGCCTAACAAAAATGAATGTGTGTCCTCATGTAACATAACTGGTGCTATGTAAAGCGCTCTGATATCTGATTCGGGGCAAGTTCGCGCTATATAAAACTCTGGAAAAAAAACACACAAAAACAAGCTTTCGAGAGTTCCTTTGATCATCCTAACATAAGGATGTCTGATCTCATCTTGCTCGTTATAGAACCCCACGTGCTCACTAGTTCTTTGAGTCTGTCATGAAATAGGTCACGCTGCCCTTCTGGCTCTTGGCGGGCTTGTCAAAAGATGATCCTCTCATAGCCTGTTTGTCATTGGTTCAAAGTGCACATTCAGGGCTGTGACAAATGTTGCGTATGTCTTGGGCTTCGCCTCTGTGTTAGGTTTATATATTTTATGGATGTCTTTGCCTCCCAGGTGTAGCAGGAGGACATAGAGTCATTCTGCTGTTACAGCAACACCTTCAAAGTAGAACTGGAGGTGTTCTACCCAGTCCCTCCACTTAGGTGCTTGTGATGAGTGCGTGCCCTCAATGACGAATGGCTCTATGACAGGGACCGTGGTCATGCTGTTGTCGTGAAAGGAATGTGTGGCTGTGTGGGTGGCTTCCATTTGATTTTCCTTTGGAGTGGGTATGCCCCTTGTGGCATGAGCGATGTTCATGCTAGGGATGCCACACAGCAGCCTGGCCGAGGGATGACGTGCAGTCTATGCACTTTAGCAGGCACCACCTGCTGCGTGGTAGTGGTAGCGCTGGAGCATGTGCTGCAGGGTCACCAACTTTACCTTAATTCCGGTGCCTGGCCTCTCTAACCAGTGATGAACCATCCATGGATGTGCCGGGCAGGGTTTCGCTGTGACCACAGGCTGATATGGCCTGCAGAGTCCTTTGGCCTTCCAAGCGGGTAAATAGAGCTGAGGGTGGTGCCATAGATCGGGGGCCACTCTCCCGGTGAGGAGAGCCAGGCCATGTCAGTTGTGGGCGAGTGTGGCCTTATGAGCTGTCTTGAGCTCTTGAGCTGTGCAGCACGAGCATAGCCGCTGTGGGGGGAAAAACTGGCTGCCAGCGCATAGCAGGAGACTACTTCCTCATCGCCAATGTAGTGCTGGGTTTCCTGGCTTGCTTGCTATCAGCGTTACAGGCTGCAATAAATTACACAGGGGGCTGTTGTAGTTACTTAGGTCCTGATTACGTTCTTGGCGGATGGGATACTCCGTTAAAAACGTGACGGATATACCATTCGCCAAATTACAAGTTCCATAGGATATAATGGAATTATATTTTTGCTGACATGCTATCCATTGTGTTTGTGACGGAGTAACCCTGTCCGCCAAGATGATCGTAATCAGGCCCTCAGTGGCTGGGGCATGACTGCCGGGGCAGCAGCGTCCGATGCCTTTTATTTTCTACTGAGGGTAGCGCGCAGACCAAACTATTGGGAGGACGTCGGCGGGGGTGTTTACTAATCACCCCTCTGCCGACATGCAGATGGACAGTATTACACTGTCAAGGTGGTTGCCTCTAGATTCCATCGATATGCTTTGAAACTTGGCGCAGACCTTAGGGAGGCGAGACAAAATGTCACTTCACCGAGGATGACAAAACCCTTTGCGCCAGCTCCCCCTGTCCCTTCAGCTGCGTGTTGAGAGAGCCTGCTATCTCCAATTAAAATTCTGTACAGATAACCCAGCCTTTTACTGCTGATAAGCACCCGGGCCCAGGTGATATTAATTATGTACCATAACGTGCCTGAAAAATGTGACAGAACCCTGGGCCAGTGGAATGTGCTGCGTCAGAGCTGCACAATCACCATCCGTCTCCTCTGGGCAGCACGCGGCACGGCCAAATTACTGATAATCTCAGACCCCATTACCTGCCCCCATCGCCTCCGTCCATCAGTCCCCCCCTCCAAGCAGGCGATCCTTCTCAATAACGGCAGCAGGTATAAAACTCTGACCTCCATCAGCGGGAAACCAATGGCCCGCTTGAGCTATTTATTTCACTCAAACTGTCGGCCCAAATGGAGTCAAAGGGTCATAATTTACAGTCAGGTCACTGGCATCAGAGGACTCTGGCCGAGCCATTGCATTTCAGAGGAGATCTGCGGAGGAAAAAATAGTCCCTCGCTCGCTTCTCTGCAGGGGAGGTGTGCCTGGCGCGGGCTCGTGCATGCGGAAGGGCATTGCGCTTTTTAGATGAGGTGTTTGCGAGAATCAACACATCTATGTATGACCTAGGGGCATATGTATCAACCGTCTTTTTAGTCGCAAATGCTACGATTCACAAAAAAGCAGTGTTTGCGACTAAAAACGGAAAACGGTATGTATGACTCAAATTGCATCGCAAAATTAAGGAATCGCAAAATTTGCGATTCCTTAATTTTGCGCCAGCATTTAAGGAATTGCAAATTGCGATTCCTTAAATGCTATGTATGAAGTACCCAAGTTGTGCGATTTCTCATTAAGAAATCGCAAATTACTAACAACTTGAAGTTGGAGGTAATTTGCGATTTTTTTCACAAATGCACTTTTTGCCATTTGTAATGATGCCATGTGGCGCACATAAATGCATGTATGTGCGCCATATGCTCACACATGTACATTTCAGGGATGCATCAGGGTGTCCTTATGACACCCTTGCACCCTTGAAATTATTCTCAATTTGCGATTCTCAAATTGCGAATCGCAAATTGAGAATAACTTCCCATTCCTTCCTAAGGGCCTCCTGGCCCATAGAAATGAATGGGAAAGTATTCCTTAATTGCGATCGCAATTTGCTAATCGCAATTAAGGAATATTAAGAAATCGCTAAAAAATTGCGATTTTTTACATACATCCCTATGTGCAATTCTCAAATAGCGATTTCTAAAAAATCGCTATTTGAGAATCGCAAATGAGGATGTTGATACATATGGCCCTAAGTCTCTGTTTGCAACATGCTAAAATGCAAATGCTACATGCGCGCATAATCTGCCTTTGCAATTGCAAATTGAGCAAAAACGGTGCAAATGTATATGTAAAGGCAGAGATGTCCTACGCAAGCTGGGCTTTAGCGTGACAATGTCATTTTTATATTTATTTTATTTTGGTATTTTTAGAGGGGAGCGTCCATCTAGACGTCAAATTCAAGTCCAGGAGAACCACGTTAAACATTCTGGAGCTAGGTATTTTCTAAATTGCCGAGGCATCTTATTTCAGAGTCTTTCTGCTTTGATTGTAACAGGTCAGCATCCTAAAGGGATCTGGCTATACAGAGACGTTTTAAGACAAGGGCAAAGTGGGAAATTACCCAGTGGCTCCATCTTCCAAGGGACCTCACTGGGAAAAGGGAACTTTGGGACATATTACCAACAACTAGCGATAATTATCGCTATGTTGGTTTAGCGGCGATATTTTTATCGCCGAGCTGCGGCGATTTTTATCGCTTAGGAACCTTGCTATTATCAAGGTTTATCTCCTAAGCGATAAAAATCGGCCGCAATGCATGAATATCGCTGAAAAGTCTGCGATATTCATGCATTACCGAGCTAATGCTCTTAGCCATGTTATCCACCTCCCATTGGATAACATGGCTAAGAACTGCTCAGGGCAGGTGTTAGCTTTTTGAGATATTCGCGCTTAGCGCGAATATCTCCAAAAGTTGGTAATAGGAGATAGCGAAGTTAGTGACTGTTTCCAGTCGCTAACATCTTGGCACACCCACTTTGCATGTCATTAGTGATAAATATCACTGACATGCAAAGCGGGGCCCAAGATGGTCGCTATCTCCTACTAGCTGTCGCTAACTGGTGTTAGTGACAGCTAGGTAATAGGGATATCATTTTATCTCCGCTTTCTTGGCTTTTAAAGCCAGAAAAGTGGAGATAAACCCCCTTGATAATATGCCCCTTTGTCTCTAATTGACCTCTTATTCTATTTCTCTATCTAAACCTCTCCCCCTCCCCGCCTACCTCCGACCTTGTCTCTCTTGCCAGTGTCATCTTAGTGATTTTTTGAGCCAATGAAAGGCCCATTTCAATTGTTTTTGTGTGATACTGTTAAGGTTTAACATATAATTTAGCATTGTTTATCATCATGTAGGCTTGAGTTATCAAGGAAAGGATAATAAAGTTCAAATGTGTTCTACACAGTGCCCCCCAAAATATGTTTTGTTCAGGGCCTCCAAATTCCTTAGGATGACACTGCAGGCTAAATCCAGAGTTTTGCAATGGTTTTATAATGCATACTCCTTAATTTCAATATTTTGTTTGCAAGTGTACTTTGATACACTTTTCACTCGCGATTGCGGAGTCACTATGACGAACAATCGCACACAGTATGCACTAAGATGGAAAATGCTTGTGAGTTAACAGTGCAACTCAGGTTCACAGTACTTGTAAGAAACGTCCCATCCAGTTTCAACTCCATCTAAGACTTACACGACAGAAGTTACACCTGGACGAAGGCTCAGGGGTATCAGGAAACTCTGCCCATTTGGAAGGCCAGGGATTAGGAACCAAGGAAAACTTTACTCCATAATTTTGCACACTTCTACAGGTAGCATCTTTATAATACTCACAAGGTAATTGTTTCCTACCAGCTACTCATCTCCCAAAAGGTTCCCACTCATTCACCAGAGCCTGACTCATTAAAGGTGGACAGAGCGCTCTCTCTTCCCTTAAGATTTAATGAATTAGACATGGCAATTTATTTCAGTTAATAGGCCTTTAATATTCAAATTAGCACTTTTTTCTTTACAACATGGCGCTCGCCACCACAGTGTATGCTGCTTTATAGCGCTGGTAATTGCATTTCTTACTATTACACAACTCAATGGTCACTGTCTCTTCAACAGAGCAACAAAAGGATGACATTCCATGATGGCCCTACTATGATTCAAAGCCATGGTTCATACAGACCTCTGAACTGAATATACAGCCTTTTAATATGTCTTCAGAGGCATTGCTTTGTCAAGAGGAGGTGGTCGTTGAGATCTTTCCTTTGCAGACATAGTTATAGACATATGTGTATGAGATAGAACCTTTACAATAAAAAATGCAAGTAAAGATGTTTATATATCCATTAGGCATCCATCCTGAAGCATTTTATTTCAGGTGTGTATGCATGTAATTGGCCTGGGAGTGTAGCCAATGCTGCACCTTGTGCACAGCCCATGACAAAATCACCATGTCATCGCATCCAAGCAGCAGATATACAATAGCAGGTAACGCATTCAACAGTTCTTTTTAAAACAGAAAAACTGTTCTGCAACACAAAACTGTGATATTCCATTAAAGCTGCATCGGTGTGCAATACCATTAATATCATCTCGAATGTGGGCCACAACCCCCCATGGTGAAGCCCACAGTGGGCTTGTGTTTTAGCATTCAGGTGCCACACATATCCTGAAGGGTATACATGGGTACGCATGGAGGGCATGAACATGGCTTGTTAAATGAGGTTGCAGCCCACACACATAGGTGACACAATATCACCAGTGGCGGCTCATCCTCAATGGCGGAGGAACGTCTTCTCACTGGCTCAGAGCCAGCAGCTGAAAAATAAAACAATATTTAATTTTTGTTTTATTTTTCAGCTGCTGGCTGAGCCAGCATGTGCAGGGAGGGGTGGGTCCAGGCCATGGGAGGGCGGAGGAGGAGTTGTAGGTGCACTTTGGCCAGCTGTTTAAGGCAGGCCAAAGTGACATGCGCACTTTGGTTTCTCCAACCCAGCTGTATTGCACAGTCGGGTTGGAGAAACAACACAGACTCCCTGTGCCTGAGTGAGCATTTTTCCAGCCCACTCAGTGTAGGAAAGTAGGACCTGCTTCTTAAGGTTACCCCCACTTTTTGCTTAATGTTGCCCTGTTTTTGACTAGTCTGACTGGGATCCTACTAATCAGGACCCCAGTCTATCTGCTTTCTCCTCTAAATTGTAATGCATGTACTTTGGTACACTCCAGATTGGATACTGGGGTACCCTTCTAAGTCCCAGTATATGGTACCAATGTACCCAGGGTATAGGTACCCCAGAGGCCTCCCATGGGCTGAAGCATGTATTATGCCACCCATGAGAGGCCATGCAAAATGGAACTACAGGTCTGCTACTGCAACCTGTGCAAGCTGATGTTTTCACCACTTACATTAGATATAGGTTCACTATATCTATAGGTCACCACACTTAAAACGTATAAGTCATCCCTATAGCAGGCCTTATCAATCCCGAAGGCCGGGTGCTGGGTTTTAAGTGAGAGGGTGCCCCTGCATGAGCAGAGCCCCTCTGAAGCTTTCAGATACCATTCTCGTGGGTTGTCTGTGACTCAGCCAGACATATAGGTAGAAGTGCATTATAACCTCACGGCAAATGCTATCTCGAAAACGGATGCATAGAAACATATTGTGTTTGGTATCAAACACCTAGGAATCATACCTCCACACCGGTAACCGGTGTGGGAGGTATGATTCCACCCTTCTAAAGCAAGCTTTGAGGGGTCACTGGTCTATCCGGTGCCAGCCTTCTCGACTCGTACAGCACAAAATGGATGAGGATGACCACAGCCACATTTCTGCCCTCCTGCTGCTGATCCAATCTCGAGCAGATGAAGGCGGCACAATAGGCATCCTGTCACAGGGAGGTGTGACCACCTCCCATACAGGGTTTAGTGTATTGGGGCTGGGTGGGTGCACTCTGAGAGTGCCTGAAAGTCTGTACCTGGTGCACATTTGATTTCCCTGGGTATAGTCCAGTTCAAACCAGTCCTGGGAGCCATTGGCTCCTGCTCTGGCGTGAAATTGGATAAAGGACATGCGAGTAACCTCCCCTCTGTCCTGCTCCTCCCCTAGGAGGGTCCCCTGAATCTGTCCAACCGCTTCCGTGGGTATAATAGGGCTTGCCTGACTGTAGCTCCTTGAATTTTACGTGGAGAAGATTCTATCAAGAAGAAACCACTGACCTACGACCGTCTGGACACTCTGGACTTCGCTGGACCTCGACTGGGCTCGACTTTGTCTCCCTCTCCATCCAAAGCTTTGTCTGTGCCCTTGCTCCATACAGGCTCCGTGCAGGACCTGTGGTGCACTAAGGACAACTGAAGAATCTTGGAGTGAAGGAGTCATTCCCCCACATTCGCAGGCACCTCAACGCAACAGACCGTTCTGCTGCTCCTGAGATCCTGTGGACTCCGAAGATTTCAGCAACACAGGAGATGGTTTCGGAAAGTCCCTGAGATCGATCTGATCTCTCCGCAAGTTTGAGGCCAGTATCCCTCGGGGGGACTGCATAACCCGAACCCCTGTGCACTGCGTCCATTTGCACGTGCATATGCTTTTTGGCAATTCCTGAGCCTGTGCATTGGACTCCATGTATTCCAGACCCTGGGCAGTATACTTTAAGCAGAGGAGTGCGAGATGGCCGGCAGCACCGGGTATGTTTTATTTTTTATTAACCCCCCCATAGTGCACTCCCATCTCCCCACAACACCCCCTTCAACAAGGCACCACTCTTAAACTGTGTTGGCCGCCACCGTGTTTCACCATGGCCTCAAACATCTGAAGTGGCAGTGTGTACCATAGTACGCATGTCTTCTGACAAAAATCCAAATCCTGCCAGAAATTTATGATGAGATTTTGGTCTCTAATGCCCAGGCCTTCTCTAATGCCCAGGCCACGATAATGTTCAACACACAATCAACAGACAAAAAATGTACACATATTTTGGCGATGTGGCCTCTTCAACATTCCCTGGGCTGCACAGGCCCTTTCTCTTTCCAGCCCACATGTAATGATGTTGTGACTATGATAGAGCGGTACATTTCTTCTGGTAATTTCTCAATGCAAAACCCTCATGCTACCTCTAATTTACCTCTGAAAAAGGTGTTGGGCCCTTCACACCATGTATTACCTTCAGGAGATTTAAATAAACCTGAACAGTCAAAAATGCAATTAATATTTTAAACCACAAAAGAGAGTTGTTGAGTATGTTAAAGGGTTTTATTTTCTAGTCAAAAGTTAGGTTTTCTCTGACCCTTTATTCATTAGTAAAATATCAATCAGGTTACACCCAATGAATGTCTGGTGTAATCTTTTCTTTCTACCAAGAGCTCACACGCCCCCCTGAAGCCTAATGAGCCTAGTAGCCACCTGAGCTAAAGCCAGCCAGTGAGCAAAAAGCCAACCACGCCTCCAGAGAGGTCATTATTTATACTCTAATTCTTGGCAGTCTACACAAAAATGTTGCATCTTCAGGAAAACTTGTACGTGATTAGTCAGTCATGATGGCATGAGGTCTAACCTTACTGACTCATTGAAAATCCTAGAGCATACCAGTTTTAACAAAAGAAGCGCAAATGATTTAATACATTTTATATGTTTGTAACTTTTACTAGGAAAATGTTTATATTGTTTTCCTTCCTTCCTGTCACAGGGCAGTCTAGTAGGCTACTTTATCTAACTGGTACATTGGCACAATCACAAGAATGTTTCAAGTACAAAGAGGCCTTGACTTCTTCGTGGTTTGAGTCAAACAGATCTGCGCATGCACACTTCTTTCATGCAAGTCATAGCCTTGCTGTATTCACAGGCAGCCATTTTTTCTTAGGCCCCAAAAATAAAACAAACACAAAGAGAATATTCATTTCATGTAAATCAGCCCATTATGTTTCCCAACTCGATACTAATACCCCTTATAAATGTTTACCTAGCAAAGCTAATAGTTTCAAGCAGCTTTTCTTTTATTTTTTGACAACATGCTAAATAAATGTGCAATGTGCAACATAGCATTTTTAAGCTTTAGTGTAAAATTTAAAAGCACACACAGTTAATACAGCGCACACAGTTAATACAGCGCACACAGCAACATGCTTTAATGTTTTAGATAGCTTTTCATGCAAAAAGCATTTAGCCCCATGTGTAGTGTTTGATGCATTTGTTAATTCACACACATTATAAAAAGTGGTGTTATTAAACTAAACATGTTTATTCAAATATGCATCAAGCCAAAGTCTTTAAAAACAGCAATAGTGAATTTAGATTACAAGGATGAGCTGGGAAGAGAGAAACACATTCTATTAATCTTCAAAGCTAAAAAGGCCATTTTTCTGTACACTGCAAAAACCCATGTTAATTCAGCACAAGCATTTCAGACTGACTTAGGCCTCACTTTCATATTTTTCATGTGCCATGTTTTTAACATGCACCAAAATGTGCATGACAATTTAAATGCAGTCTGTCTGAAGCACAAAAATAAACAATGCCCCACTGCAGATTAAATCTGCTCCATCAACTGTATGCCTGTTGCCTTTTTTACATTCCTGTGCGCAGAGCTTGCATGCATCTGCAGAAGAGTCTACATTCACAATCATGTCCCAATTGCTGTAGTGATAGATTTCTTGTATCAAGCAGTGTAAAAGAAGGCATGGCTAGCTTCTGCAAATTACGTTCCATGACGTTAAACTTATTCGAATAGCATCACGCATTGAAGGTCACTACTCACTTGGCAAACATGATAGTCCATGGTGAAAGCCGCAAATTATCATATAACCTCATAATAAAAAATCTAGCCCAATATATGATTCCTAACTTGCAGTATCATTGACATATATTGGGTTTACATTATGGCATACGGCCAATAACATGCATATAGAGCAAAACATGTGTGTGTTGTCAGGCCACATAATCTACCAATTGTGAAATAGCACTGTCATATAGTGTATGGTACCAATCTCACATCCGACTTTTCAAATTATATATAAACAGTCAGCATCTCACAACAAACACTGGAAAACCAAGAGGCCTTCTCTTTTAAAGGTGAATTTCAAACTATTGGATTTGGCAATTTTTGCTGGCACTGGCAGAAACAAAACAGAAAATTGCTGCCGGTGTGCGCGTATGTCTTGTGATCTACAGGTGGCCATTTTGGAAATTTTACAGTTTTAAGGTGTGTGATACTTTTTTAAGTATGCATGCGATGCTGTGTATGGCAAGAAGAAGCAAGCTGGTAGCTGTGTGCAGTTACTGGGCCTTGTAGACGTAATTTAAAAATAAATCATGGATGGGAATGTGAGAGGTAGCACGCAACAGACTTTTATTGTGCTAATATACTGTGATTGAGATCTTATTACTAGTGGTACCTGCCTACCTACACCTACTAATTAAACCATCTCCCAACAAGGGAATATAGACATAATGTATAAGTGTTACAAGGTTGAAGTAAGTGGGGTGGAGAGATATAAGGGGATGAAGGGAGGGATCTGTAGGGTGTCAGAAGTAAAGGTGTGCAGGTCTATATTGAGTGGATACTGGTGTCAAGGGGACAGAGTGGGAGAAGAAGGGGACATGATATTAGTGGGTGGGTTGATAAGGTTGGTGGGAGAGGTTCTGAGGGAAGAGAACGCGAATGGAGGTGAGGAGAAAAGAAATGAGATGTTTTCAATCAATCAATCAGGAGAATTGTAAGTGTGCTACTTACCTGTGAGGGTATCAATGTGCTGAGGGGTGTGGGGGATCCGTAGATCTGTTTAGCCAAAAGAGCCAGGTCTTGAGGGTCTTCCTGAAGGTGTTCAGGGAAGGGGCGCATCTGATGTCTGCCAGTAGATCGTTCCAGGTGCTAGAAGAGGACTATGGGAAAGTGTAATGTAGCAGAGACAAAGAGATGTTATGAAGGAGTAAAGGGATGGGTGGTAGTGCTGATGGTAGAAAGGAGAGTGTATGGGTGGGGTTATTGTGCATTAGGGAACCACCCAAAAGGGTGAGAGATGCATGAGTGACAAGAAATGAGAGGTAAATCAGAGGGGACGCGAGTGAGACTGGTGATCAATGAAATATGCGGCAGCTGTATAGGAGTAGGAAATAGAGTTGGAATGCTTATGGAAATAAAATAGGTAGGTGAAGGTGGTACATGGCTGAAATTGATCAGAGTGTGGTCTGGGTTTGACAGCAAGAGAGAAGTTAAAGGTAAGGTATCACTTTCAGTCTTTACTTAAGATTTAAAGACAGACGTGAGCGGTAGGAGGAACAAGGAACTGTTAAAGGCCACTGACCAAAATTTCTGCACCCACAAGAGCCTGCTGGGAGATTCAGGGTTTGATGGAGGGCTGTTGATAAACCATTATCATTGGGGAGTAGCTCAATGCAAACGAAGGAAGATCTTTGCGAGACAGGAAAAAAGTCCCTTGCAGTATGTGCTAACCATATGCCATCAAGGAAGTGGTGTGCATTTAGTCCACCACCACATGAGAAGCTGATTTTTTTGGAGGGATCCATGGACACAGAAGCCATCCACCACGGAGGACACCATTAATATGACCCCAGAATAATGATTGGACACGATATCGAGGACAAAAGATAAAAAGAAATATCAACAGCGAGTCTAGACTTTCTATAACTATCACCACATATGTGTACCTATGTGGTACATATATCTTCAACATACATGCCAACCCTCCCGATTTAGGCAGGAGACCACCCATTTCAAGGACAATCTCCCGCCTCCTGATTCCTGCATTCAAAAACACGATTCTTCTGAAGTCTTCTGCGAAAAGGACTGGTCTTATGTGGCATGCCATAACTTGCTCCTGCGGGCAGTGCACAACATTTTTGTCACGCTTCTCCCTGTCTGCCATAGCACTTTCTCCGTGCTCCTGTCAAATACAAAACAATTGTGTACTTGTATTATTGATATCCGATCCGATCCTGCAGAAGCACACGGGCAAGTCCGACACCGACAATAGACCAGATTCAGGCCTCTCTCGAAGTCAATGGGAGAAATATACTCTCCAAATTATTTTCTTTTTGAACCCTCTCACTTTCCTCTTCTAAAATGTTGGCATGTATGCTTCAAGGTAAATAAAAGTAAAGTTAGGAATAGTAAATCTATACTTCCCTATATGCACTTTCCTTTCGATATTTTGTCTTTCAATATCCTGTCCTCAATATCCTTCTATTGTGATATTCTGGGTCTCGTAATTCAGTAATACAATCATCAACAATACGTCTTGCAGTTATAGACTCACATTCGCCATCCCACCATACAGACAGAGGGTCTGTGATCTGCCTCCGAAGGCAGGTCTATAGTGCACCTGCAGGCATGCAGGCAGGGTGGCAGGAGCCGCTCTGGCAGCCTACCTCTAGTCTCTAGGTGCATGTAAATAATAACAGAAGTTCCAGGGAAGTGATCACAGTGTTCCCAGTGCTTAATTTGTAAAAAAATAAGTGTTGGGGCTCTCACTGGGAGACCACTGCTGCTTGCACCACAAATTGCAGCTGCCAGCTGCCAATGATAGTACAAACACAGCTACTAACCATCACACTCTTACAAGTGCGACAATTCATACTAATCCAGGCCCCCAAAGCTATAAGAATGGCTTGTGTGGCAGGTATTGTTCACTCTAAATGTAAATTGAACTAATAAACAGCTATTGTTGTGCTCATACCTAAATTGGCCAGAAAAGCACCACTCTGTGGTAGACTGGCAGCCCTAGTGCTGGCAATTAGGTGCCGAGCACCGGAAACCACTGGCTCAAATTAAGCTCTGGTCCTCCCAATTATGCCCACTCCCACCTTGGATCTATTCCAATTGTGGTCCCTGTGCTCCAGGGAAAAGAGTATAGGCCGCGCTTTAAGTAGGCCGGGTGTCACTGGTGCTGAGCACACAGTTTTTTTAATAGGGGACCTCGAAACGGGTCTCCAGCGGGCTCTGTTTGGTGCCTTGGCACAGGTGGTCCATTTTTATCGGACTGCAGTGACAGAAGGCACATGGATGGGCGTGTGCTCACACTGCTCACTTCTCACTAGTGGAGAAGTTATGTCATGACGGTATGCCAGGTGAGCGTTGTATGCTGGGGAAGGGAAATCCTTTCAAGAGAGTAATTTTCTCTCTGGATTTCACTTCTCTTTTTGAAAATCAGGAGCAGCAACATTGTCGTGTTGTCACCAGCAGAGGCGCAACTAGAGCCAAATTTCGGGGGGCTAAGAAAAAATTTCGGGGGGGGGGCTGAACCTTTAATCAGTAGGCAGAGTGGAGCTGCAGTGGCTCTTAGAAGGGGTGAAACAACTGCAAGGCCTACTTAACATTCAAATGGTCTTTTAAAGACCTGTAAAACGTACAGATGTGGCTCTGTGTGTGCCCGGGATCTGTCTCATCCTGGGCTGCCACACACGACGAGGGGGGGGGGCTGAAACCCGGTGAGTCCAATGGGTGTTGCGCGCCTGGTCACCAGGGCTTTAAGTGGAAGCTTTTTCAATATTATATACAAGCCATAGTTGCTGCTTATTTATCCTATGCAACTAACAACTATTAACAAAGCCAATAGTCCTGATTTGTTGTAGTTACAATGTTACTTGTAGAATCATATATCTGGATGCAATGCCAGAAACACCAAAATACAAGTCAGGATGCACACTATGCTAAACACAGATTTTTAGCTTACGTGTCTTTGAGCCACGCCCTTAATGTCATTGGCCACGCCCCTTTGAGAAACAACCCCCACCCCCCTGTTTTTTCATCCCACTTAAAGCCCTGAGTATAGGGATCTATGGTGAAAAAGAACGGAGTAGACAAATAGTTTGCCTTTCTCAAACTGTGCACTGGGAATTCAAACTGTCTGCCGGCAGACCCTTGAGGGATGGTTCCCAGTGTTTCTTTTGAAATGGATGGTCTCTGTTTCAAAGGTTTGCTTTACGAGGTGGTCGCCAAGCATATTCAGTAATGGCGAAAATATTGTATCTGACAGTGGCTTGCTAGCTATGCTTTCATTCTTCCGGTAGAGGGCAGTATTGTAACTCACATTCTCCCTCTCTTCCTCTGCTGCTCTTGTTTCTGTCAAGGAAAAACAGGATTTGTACAGAGACGGCAGATCTGCCCAGCCTCTTGTTCAAGAAATAAACAAGCTGAAAACAAACAAATAAACAAAAAGGCCTTTTGATGTTCCAACAAGAAATGCAGATAATATGTCAGTGCAGAGGGAAATGACACCGCTAGCTGCCAGCCTGACCTTTGCAGCCAACGTGTACTCCGGATCGTATTCGGTAGTGATTGGGCAGAGTGAGGCGGGGCGTGGAGGGGGCAGGAGGGGGTATTTGGTGAGGATTGCTTGAATCCATACAGCGGGAAGCTCAAGCTTGCTCGTGAAGTCTCGGTACAGCTGTGAGGATTCAGCGGCGCGAAGAACCGATTTTGTTTCCGTGTTTACAGCCTTATACCGAGCACATTTCATGCATAATAAGGTCCTCACAGAGTTTACAGTAGGCTAGATGAACACCCTCACAGGGATGGCACTAATTTATAAATGCCTGGCACTGTTTTAGCCCCATCATCTTGGAAGTAGGTAGAAAAATAAAACATAGCTGGCAAGGTTTCGTATTGCTAATGTGTGACATTTTCATAACTTCATTGTAACTATGAGTGACATTCAATGATTACGAGTGACACTTTCTAGCTAGCAAAATCAAAGCTATGAAGACGAGGGAAACATATACAGTTCAGAAATTTCAACTATTTGAGCAATAAGAAACCATAAGATCAGCTTAAAACTGCTTCAAAAAAAGCCCCAGGAATGAAAGGGAACTGTGAGACCGACTGACCCAAACAGGATGTGAGAGGCCCCAGTGCGAATGATCTCAGTTGCCAGTTAATACATGACCACAATTAGTCAGAGCTGGTTTCAATCTGCAGCTGCCTGATGTTCTGGAGGGCACTAGAATATTCTTCACATTGAAGCCTCAACTTTCGAAGAAAAGCTCACGAGTGTCTCGTAAATGCACCCCCAGCAGCGCTGACTGAATGCACCCCAGCAGTTTCAGCATCTAGGGCCATATGTATCATCATACCATTTGCGATTTCTAAATAGCGATTTTAAGGAATATTTAGAAATCGTAAAATGGTATGTATGTAGGAAATCGCTTCTTTTTAGCGATTCCTTAACATTCCTAATTGCAAATTTCCCATTCATTTCTATGGGCCGGGAGGCCCATAGGAATGAAGGGGAAATTTGCGATTAGCAATTTGCTAATCGCAATTTAGGAATATTTTCAAGGGTGCAGGGGTGTCACAAGAACACCCTGCTGCACCCCTCAAAATAACATGTGTGGGCATATGGCGCACATACATGCCCCAAGGGAATGTATGAGCATCATATGGCACCTTTGGATTTTAAATAAACTGCTTTTTTAAAAGAATTCGCAACTTACCACCAACTAGAAGTTGGCGGTAATTTGCGAATCCTTATGGGCATTTTTGAATTAATTTTCCTTTGATACATTGCATTTAAGGAATCGCACAATTTGCGATTCCTTAAGTGCAATTGCAAAATAAGGAATGGCAAATTTTGCGATTCCTTATTTTGCTGCAAAAATGTTTCATACATACCATTTAGCAAATTAGCATTTGCAAAGGCCGAATTTCGGCCTTTGCAAATGCTAATTTGCTTGATACATATGGCCCCTAGTGCTCTGCTGTCAGCACGGGACTTGTGCCTGCTGCGCCGATCACATGAGCTAAGCACTTCAAGCCTCCTGCTGGTTTGCACCAACAACCCAGTGGCCTGTTCTATTGTTTCGTGATTGCTGAAGTGCCTACATGGTCAGACTTAGAAGTACTTCAGCAATCACGAGACAATAGAACAGGCAACAAGGTTCTTGAGTGACTGAGAGACCCACAGGCATGAAGAGAGCCTCCGACCAGCCTTGGGGGGACGGTGTAAGGATGGGGCCCGAGGCCCGCATGATAGAAATAAGTGTGACCCGGACACCAGCTTAAGGATGGTAATTCTGGCCACGCGCACGTGCGCTCGGGGTCTTTTATTAGCAGCGTCACCTGACCCAGTGACGTCTGTGGTGGGTGGGTGTTCAGTGTAGGGTTACACTTAGAAACAACTAGACTGTGTCCTGGCAGGACACTACATCCCTCCCAAAATTTAATGAAAGGAAAAGCGAATGTCCAACCTGCAAGAAAAACAGAATACCAGAAATTGACAGCCCCCAACGAATTCTCTTCAGGCGGCCGGCTGGGAGATGTCAAAAGTTCTGGACTGCAAAGTCAATCAGATGAGCTTCACCTCAGCGATGTACTTCAGATCATCCTTGTCTTGCTGTGTTGACGCTTATATACAGTGTTCATCACCCGGAGCATCTGGAGCAGAATGGGTGTGACCCTTGAGGGGTCTTGCAGGTGTTCCTAGTCCAGTGGATGACAACGCTTGTTGGTTGTTGGAGACGATTGCGGCACGTGAGGTCTTTCTTTGGATTTGCTGATCTTGATGCTTTCACACCTCCGTCCAGCCAAGTAACCTCTGACTTGCCTTTCTTGCCGGACTCCTCTCTCACTGGAGCCTCGAAGACTGGCCTCTCCTGCTTGGACTCTTCTCTCACTAGAGATGCTGGGAGGACCCTCTTGCCGGACACGATGTGACCGGGTGGACCGTGCGGGGCTTCGCATGAGCTGCGCAGAGGCGTCGCTGAGGCACTGCCAACGGACTCACCGCCAAGTCTCTCATGATGTCCTCGGGGGTGTTGATGTCTTCCGCCAGGATGTTCTTGCCGTTAGGACATGGGTTCAGTGCCTTCTTCAGACCGTTTCTCGGTGCCAGGTGTTTACCTGGGGCCTTCGTGCTTCCTGTAGCCTGTCGTGGAGCTGCCGCTACTGCACCTCTCCCATCCGGATTCCTCTCTCACAGGACATGCGGGCGAGGCCCTTGTCCCCTGGACTGCCACTTGATCGCATGGGCTGTGCGGGTCGCTGCGGAACTTCGGACATGGCCACAGTCGAGTCTTGTGTAGTCCACAACGGTGGATTGTCTAGTGCTCGGGTATGCTCTGCTTCGGCAAGCTTCAGGTTCATGGGGCACCCATACGGCTCTTCTGTGGTTGGTCTCCTCAAATGCAGGTTGTAAGGATTACTGGGATCCACACGGATGTTGCGATGTTCCTTGGACAGCACCGATGTTCCTGTATGCTGACTGTTGCGATGCTCCTTGGACAGCACCAATGTTCCTGTGTGCTGACTGTGGTTCTCTCTCTTCCTCTGTGGAGTGATGCTGTGTTACTCCATTCTTCCTCTTCATTCTCTTTCCCGACGCGGTCAGGTCTTCTTTCTAGCTTGCTCATGCTAACCAGGCTTCTCCATGTAGCGGGCCCTCTACATGTCGTCCCCTTGGTCTTGTCCATGTGGTAGAACACGGTCTTCCCCTGGCTTGTTGACTAGACCTGTCGTCGTATCTTCCTGTTACTTGATCACTTCTGTTGCCTTCCATCAGGATACCCTTCCTTGGTCAATTCCATCGTGACTCTCCTGTCTAGTTGGGTTCCTTTGGCTCTACTGTTTCTCCTTCCTTTTCTTTATTGCATCGTGCCCTTCCTTTCCATGTTCCTTCTTGAAACGTGGTCTGGTCCTCTTGCTGTCGTTGGCCTTCCCGACCAGTCTTCCCTGGGCAGCGTGCACTCCACCTGTTTCTCTCTGGTCTGGGCATAGCTCTCCGGCATGGTGTTCTTCTCTTCTTTGACTGGACCGTTTGTCGCGATCTTCTCTGCTGCTTCTCTTCTTTCCTTGGCGACCAGACTGGGTGGTCGGCTTTCATCTTCGGCATGAGTCGTCATGCTGTGCTATCTTCTTTGTGGTCGCTCTTCACCGTCACAGTGTTTTGGCGTTGGCGCGCTTTGTCTGCGCGGAGGAGGGTTGCGTCACTGCTCATGGTGCATCTCTGGTGCATGCCGCCATGCGTGCTGATGATGGCGCTCTGGTTGCTGTGAGACGTTGCTGTCTCTCTTGGGGACCTTTGTGCGCTGTCCCGTGGCGTTGGCGTGTCGCTGTGCAGCATCACTCTGGCGCTCTTGATTCCTGGCACTCCTGGCACGTTCTGGCGCAGTGCTGCACGGTCCTGTCGTGCGGGTGTGGAGTTCTTGCACTCCTGTCGCGTTCTTGCGCTTTGTGGTACAGTTCCGTGCTTCTGGTGCGTTCCTGCGCCTCGTGGCGTTGCTGGCTCGCGTGGCCGTGCTCCTGTCCGTTCTCCTGGTGCATGGAGTTACTTCACTCCTTGCGCTTCTCCTGCGCAGTGCTGGGTTGCCCTGGTGGTGTCATCTCGTAGTGCTGGCTCGCACTTTGCTTTGTTCCTCGATTGCTGGCGTGTACCTAGTCCCAATCTACCTTTGTAGTGTTCTTTTGGAGTTTCTGCGTGGCGTTGCTGTGCCAGTCCTATGCTGCCTTCTTCTTGGAAGTAGTCACCTGCCAGCAGGTGGTTCTCTATCCGTCTCTGAGCAGCACTTGTGGGGGCTCTTGTGCTAGCTGGGCTGTGGGCTTTCTTTGCTTGTCGTAGGCTTGTTTGTTTTCTCCTTCCCTTTGGCTTTCTGGCTACAGACAATAGCACAGACGGCCACTAGATTGCAGTGTTGCCTTTTCCCCTTTGGCTGTAACCTAACGTCTCTCTCCCTAAACTGATTCCATCCAGTTCGTGTTGTGCACTGGCCACTAGATGGCAGTGCAGGGTAGCTTGTGGGACCTACGTCCAGGGGCCCTTACTCGCTGCTAGTCCCAGCTGTCCCCCAGCCTGCTCCGGCGAGTTTCTCTGCCCTCCGCTCGCAGCAGCCTCACATTCACCTGCGCGGGGCGGGGGAGGGCTGGCGTTGCTGCCAGAGTTTGCCCGCAGTGTCGAGGAACGGGCCGGCGCCAGGGATCACCTGCTGCGATAGGACACAATCTGGGTGCCTTCTCTGTGCTCCCGCACCCCGCTGCCACAGCCTTGTGCGGCGGGGGAGGGGCACACACACGCGAGGAACAGCCGCTTCGGTCCTAGGCAGTCACCGCAGGACAGCTTCTCGTTTGAGGTGAGCCTTTCTATTTGATGATGCTGCGCAGGGGGGGCTCGCACTGCTCTCACAGCGGACACGCGTGCCATTGGTTCTGCAGGGCCTAGCGCTTTCTCCGGCGGGGCAACAGTTCTCCTCATAGCGGGTAGGCTCCGCTTTACTTTCTTCAGCGCCCAGCAGTTTTCACACGCTCCCCGCCGCAGCAGCTTCAGCTCCACGCCGGGCGGCGGTGGTCGCTGTAGGCAGAACGCGGGTGGGCTCCGATGGTCTTGTCCTCAGTGAGGGGGGCAGTAGCTGGCGCGGTCGCACTGTTGGGGTGCAATTAAAGTCGATAGCGGGTGGGCTCTGCTTTTACTTTCACGTTCTTTCACCCTCGCAGCGGCAGCCGCTCGCCACACATGCTGCTCTGCGGGGCTGCGGGGGACAGGAGGCGCTACAGGCAGGCCGCGGGTGGGCTCCGCTGGCCTTCTTTTAATATATAGTATTTATTGCCGGCCTCCTTGCGCTCGGCGGGCCGCCATGGCCATGCGGCTGGGCACCGCTTACGATAAGTCACATGGGGGGTCGCTTCAGGCTTGCACGGCCCCCTCAGGCATTTCCAGCGCCCTGGCTCACCTCCGGCCTGCGGGCCTTTCACTCCGTCACGGGTGGCTCCGCGTTGGTTGCCACATCTGTGGGGGCATTCAGGTACGGCTTGGTGGCAGCCGATGCGGGTGGGCTCCGCACGGCTCTCTCTTCGCCCCAGGCAGGGAGGGCACACACGCTGGGCACGGGAGGTGCGGGGTGAGCTCCCGGTCACCTCCAGCTTTGTGTTCTCGGCCCGGGGCTCAGCACACGCCCGCAAGCCTCCGCTTGCTGTCACTTACTGCAGGGGGGTGCTACTCGCACGGCAGCATTGCCATACTCTCCTCCTTTTTCCCCTGATTTTCGGCCGCTGCACGCTTGGGCCGGCTCCGACCTCGTCGCCAATGTAAGGATGGGGCCCTAGGCCCGCATGATAGAAATAAGTGTGACACGGACACCAGCTTAGGGATGGTAATTCTGGCCACGAGCACGTGCGCTTGGGGTCTTTTATTAGCAGCAGCACCTGACCCAGTGACATCTGTGGTGGGTGGGTGTTCAGTGTAGGGTTACACTTAGAAACAACTAGACTGTGTCCTGGCAGGACACTACAGATGGGGGTGAGACACAGCAGGGCATGATGAGAGGCACCTGCGGCGGTGCGAGCAGTGGGGGCCTCAAGACCTAAAACGAAAGTTACAAACATAACTTTCGCCCGCTCGCACCGCCTATTTAATGTCTTAATTTTCTGTCTCGGGCGGGATATGTACAATGTTGCAAACGCTGCCGTGGTCAGGCTGTCCGGCCGGCGCAACCGGAACCGCATCTTGGAAGATGACAAGATATACATTTTAATTAAACAGCAGAGCAGTGCAGTAGCTGCACTGCAATGAGTGACAAGTTACAAATTAATCACTCTCGGCGTCTCGGCTCACCGCCGGTCTCTCTAGCAATGTGAACGCAGCACCGGGGGTTTTATTGGGGCGCTGCGCACCGCAGACAGTCTGGTCAGCAGTGTGGGTTGGCAAGTGGCATACATGCGTGACAATGCATTTCAGTGCGGTGTTGCGGAACACCACACTGAAATGCGTGAGCGTCACACCTGTTGTGTGACACTTGGCAGGCATGATAAAATACCCCCACTTTGAACTATATGGTTTATAGAGTGTGTGAAACGTGCGATTCCAACCCTTTCAAGGACTGTGCCAGAGAATTATTTCCGCCAGGAACGTTTCCTTCCTTCCTTGTTCATTTCATTTCCTTTTCTTTTCTCGTTGCCATGTTTCTCTCCTTCTTTCTATTTTTTTCGTTGCTGACAACCTTCTGCTTTTTCCCCTTCCATTCGTCCTCCCAACTTTGCGTTATTCGTTGCTTCCTTCTTTTGCGCTCCCACTTGGCTTTCAAATTGTTTTGTGATTTTGATCACAACCCTTAATAGTCCCATTATCGGCCCAGGAAGATCCCCACCCGCACCAAAGTAGAAAAGGCATGCATAAATAAATACACAACACAACTTTTTTTTTGTGGAGAAAATCTGGCTGCAGGTTTATTACATACAACAGTATGCAAATTATGGTGAGCTATCTTACGGGCGATCCAAGGGCAGGTAGCCGTACTAACCTATACTACCCTGCCCGCCTGATATGCCAAGCACTGTGGAAACCCAATCAGCGCTACCCATATAGGGGTGATCCCCTTACTGGATCACGTGACACATTGGTCCCTTATTACTCACGCCCATTTCAGGGCGGAGCGTAGCAAGGCAAGCCCCCGGTTGTTCAGGCCCACAACCGCCCGAAGGACTAACGGGGCGCCGACATCATTGTTCCAGGACCCTCCCCTGAGGCTCCTGTGATTTGGCTCTGGCACCCTTATTGTGCTCTTGCAGAGGTATCCTTTTGTACCTAGACTGCTTCCAGATTGCCCTGTAACTCCGCCTGCAACAACAAAGAAAACATTACAACATCCTCAAACCCCCCTTGCCTGCCCTAAGCCGGGTACGCGGTAGGGTGGGAGACGGCGAGTCGGGCAGCAGGGAGATACCCTCACGGAAAGGATGAGGCTACGAGCGCAGACAGCACCATCAGGCCCGAGGCGCAGCACGACGACGATGGGCAGAGACGGCGTGTCGGGCAGCAAAGAGGCCCAACAATGGCGGGCGGAGGCCTAAATACCCCTCCCCAACACCCGGCGCGCCGGACATTACGTGTCCAGCGCGCCCTGTAAGGGGACTCCCCTGGAGTCCAGGGAAACGGGTGGGGAGGCTCCTAAATTGCACTAAGGGTGGCCGCCCTCCGAGGTGGCCCCCTCTCTCTGTAACCATGCTTGCTTCTTCTGCCTCCCTTTGGCCACCCTCCCACAATAGTATCATCGTATTTTATTTATGTTATGTATTAATTTCTGTTTCTGCTTATGTCTTGTGACCTGTGTTACATTTCAAAATTAAGATGGGCCTTAAAAACAATATAATATACCCCCACTCAAGCTGTTGTTCCCGGTATTTCACTACGCCCTTACCCATCATATCAACATTAGAAGTAGAGTTAGCACTCAGAGCTTATCAATATAGGATACGTTGGTGGGATTTGTTAAAGATATCATGTGCATGGTATGTGCATACCCACTGTCCTTTTCACACTTACCTCTTGCACAGTACATCAAAACAACTGCACTAAATGTAAATCCAGTACTTGTATAGCACTCGAATCACCCCTGAAGGGGTATCACGGCGTTGGGGGCCATTGGGAAGATTAAGCGAGCTATTTCCCAGAGCAGACCCCTGTCGCCGGAGCCAAGGATCGAACCGTGATCCCCAGTGTCCAGTGTCAGTTGCCATGGCCGCGGCTCCACACCTCTTACATATATATTACCACTTTTGTGGCAGTCCTGAAACCTACAGATTTAAAGTTGTCATCCTCTTGCTTTTTAAAGGACCCATGCACCAATATTTGCTCACTTGGGGGAAGATTTACAAAGGTTTCTGTGAGTAGCGGAATTAGTTCTACAGGTGCATACTTTTACCCATCCTTACTTGTCTTTGTGAATCTGTCCCGAAACGTCCAACTCCCTGTTAGTGAAAGTGCCAAGAGAGGACCGCCCTTTCTGTTTGTACTCATTTTATAAGAATACTCAAAATTTAGATGTTTTGGTGCCAAATCACAAAGGCATGTCAATTCGTAAGTTCTACAGCAGTACCACTTTAAGTACTCCAAAATGTCCTTGTGAGTGAAAAAGATGAGAACAAACCAAGCAGTGCCACTGAATATCTGTCTTGCGACTCACAGCACCGAGGAACCCCAATGGCAGAATCAGCTGCTCCATCACAGTAAACCAAGGAGAGGGTAGTGAGGGAGGAAGGATGTGCATATAACTCTTGCGTAGTATGTCTTCTATGTCTATGGAGAGTGGGCTGTGGCCTTTACTAATAAGTGTGCGAGTGCTCCTCCCTCATCGACATTGAGACGACATCTTTGAGAAAAGCCAAGCTAGAATTTGGAGTTTATTGATCTATTTTTTTTTCCTCTGATGCCCTCAAACTTATTATTTCAGCTTTGATTCTGTCCCGTCTTGATTACGGGAATAGCCTCTTCGTAGGCATTCCAGCCTACGAACTTCGCCGTCTCCAGGCTATTCAGAACCAAGCCGTTCATCTAATTTTCCACCTCCCCAAATCCCTTCACGTCACTCCCGTGCTGAAATCCCTCCATTGGCTTCCCATCCGCCAGAGAGCACTTTTTAAAATTGGTTGTCTGGCCTTCATGGCCCGTGCTCGTACTGCCCCGGTCTTCATCAATTCTCTCATCAGCCCCTACATTCCCAACCGCACCCTCCGTTCTTCCAACCAAGCCCTCCTAAATGTTCCGCGTTTCCGCAGATCCAAGACTGGAGGCACCCGCTTCTCTGTACTAGCCCCTTGTTTTTGGAACAGTCTTCCACTGTCCATCAGATCAACCCCAGTCTACCTCCAGTTCCGTAAGGCCCTTAAGACCTTCTTATTTTCTCAAGCGTACTCCTGCTGACTTCCTCAGTAGAATTCCATCCTTATCATCTACCTACGTCATCGCCAGGAAGCCGCCAGGTCACAGTGCGCTTTATCAATTATTTTCAATTTCAATTTATCGGGAAAAGTAGCAGTGGTGAGTATCACACTCACCGGAATAGTTGGTGCACCTGTTTAACCTTTGTAGGTTAATTTTGAAACAAGCTTGTGCCCGTAGGGGAGACAGATAAATGTTAGAGGATGTGCACTCTGGACCTGGCTGGCCATTTATTCAATTGGACTAATCCTTTCGGTACTGGAGTTACTGGAAGTCGGTTTTAAAGCTTGACAGCCGCTTCCTCTGTCTTCAGCTCCTATGGGTTTGTCCCAGTCCGGCCCTGTGGGTCTAGTCACAAGTTATAATTACACGCATTAATGATGAAATGCACATCATTATTTGTCCAAATGCTTTTTGATTTATATTGTAATTTAAACTTTTTTGCGTGCAGTCCAGATATAGTGGTTTTTACCCATTTAACTACTCAAATGAATAATCAACTCAGGTGGAGCGCCTTGCTGCTCCTATCGAACGCACAGCCTCAATCCTTGAAAAAAGGGTAACTCCGTTTTTCTGATAATTCACTTATTTTAATGTCCGGTTAATCCATAGATCAGAATAATTTCAATCCAGATTTTCACATTCACATGTGTGACAGTGGGAGGTTTTACATATCGTTTTGCACATCGTTGTAATGAAGGCGGGAAGCGCAATGTGAAGATGTTTGAAGTAAGTAGGGAGAAAGTTATGGGTGGTAAAGGGAAGCGGCCGGAGGGAAAGATGTGTATGAATTCATAGTGATGTCGGAAGGGGAAGATTTTTGAGGGTTGTAAAAGTTTGCTGTGGTTTAGGTTTTGATGCAAAGTTAAGAAATTAGAGGGAACACGTTAAATATGAGCAATGATAGAACAGGACATGTATAAAACTGGGATGTATTTTAGAATGAGCGTCATAACCGAGATACTGAGTTTTTGAGTTAAAGTGTATTTTAAAATTTGTAGGGAATTTCTGATGAAGGGCGAAGATTATGCCCGAAATGCATTGGATACGAGGATGTTTTCAAATGTGTTCGTCGTGTTGCAGTAGAAAGGCCTGGATGGGCAATCTGCAACATTTGAAGTGTTCTAAATACATTAAACTGTTGCACATGTGAATGTGAAAAACTGGATTGAAATTATTCTGATCTATGGATTAACCGGACATTAAAAGAAGTGAATTATCAGAGAAACGGAGTTACCCTTTTTTCAAGGATTGAGGCTGTGCGTTCGATAGGAGCAGCAAGGCGCTCCACCTGTGTTGTCTAGTCACAAATTCACACATAAAAATAATGGCTGCTTACCAGCAACCCCCTTAGCATTGTGAAGAGTTGAGAGATATAGCCAGAACTGTTTCCTTCCTCCATCTCCAACGTGAAATCAGTAGGTAGGCACTTCAAGGTGGTGACACTTCTCAGCTGTGGGAGTGTTGAGAACAACAAGTGGCAAAAAATCAGCAGTAAGAAGCTGAGAGCCCCTTCTCCTACCCTGCGCCATCATACTTAGTAGAGGCGTGGCTATCATTAGTGCAGCAGATGCAGTAGTACAGGAGCTCTGGGTCTAAGAGAACCTCCACACATAAATTATGGGTTTGTTTTGTTACTCAGCCATGGGAGTGGGATACTTTTCCTTGCTTGCTATTGGCACCTTCCCTGCTGCTCTGGCTCTTCAGTTTCAATGCACATGCAAGCTCTTTCTTTCAGTCTCACTCTGCCTGTCTTGCTCACCCTGTCACTCTTTTTCCTCACTCTCTTGCACCCTGTCACACTTTCCCTCACTCTCTCCCTTTCTCTCTCATCCAGTCACTCTCTCTTGCCTCTCTCTCACCCTTTCAATCTTTCCTACATTCTTTCTGTCCTCTCTATTTTTCTCCCCATCTCTATTCCTGCTTCAGGGAGTGAGAAGCATTAGGATTGATCGCAATAATTATGACAGATACTATGTTTTTTACAGATGCAAAGCTGCTATGTAGCCCCATGTCATGATTGACACTTTCCGACATTCCTGGCTTTTCAATCAACATCGCATTGCATTTTTGGATTTGGAGCTCCATACCGCAGCGGGAGTGCCGTAATCATTATGCAGTTCCCGCATTCTTGAATGCATGGGGAACGGACGGAAAATAACTTCAGTGCACACCCTGCAATGAAGGAAAGTTTGTTCATTCTTTTTGCTGGCTTTCTTCACACTTATTTTGTGCCTCTAAACATTTCTTCAAAATTGTGGCAGACAATTTGTTTTCTAGACACTTGTTTCCCACTAAGCTTTGGGCTGTTTGTGACTATTTTGTAGGCTTATTCCCTCAGAATATTTAATATTTTATTGGTCATATATATTGGCTTTGCCTCGCTTTAACCTTCCTTGAGCCATTTTAGTCTGCAGAGATTTGCGCAAATATCAGATTGTCTGTTTCACTGGCTCTGGGAGTCTACTGGAGGGAAATAGTTGCCTATTGCTGCCTGCGCTCTTTTCTAGACTGCGCATTTCTTGATTGCGCATCTCAAGGCAACTTATGGGCAGAAGCAAAAACTTATTACATTCAAATAAGGGTGGCATTTCCAGGATATCCAGAGCTGATGTGTGCTGAGTCTTCCATGAACTGTTCGTCCTTACAGCAGATATGGCTCAGTCGTCTACCTCTCGTTCAATACCCCCGCTTTTGCGGAATTCTAAGACGCAGGCAACCACCATGACCAACAATCGTCTTATGCAATATCCACCTACCCCTCCTAATCCTACTGCTCCTGTATCTTTAGACACTAATCTGGGGAAATACGCGTTTTATGCCCCTTTATTGAAGAGACTAACACTGACCTACTAGTGTTGGATAACAAGTGGTCCTCTAGGGATTTTTCGACTCTCCTTAGTGGAACAACGTGTTGGCGATATCCAGGATACTGCTTTTAAGATAGCAACATTGGAGAAGGATGTTTCAGTCTTTGAAAAATCTGCTGAAGACTTCGAAAACAGGAACAGACGTAATAATCTACATTTATATGGCCTTCCGGAGGGCCTCGAACAGAATCATCCTGTTGCTTTTTTCACACCCTTCCTTCCAAAGCTTCTGGACATTCCTCCTTCAATCAGTTTGAATATCCAGTATGCCCACCGACTGGGTCCTCGTCTGTCCTCTACGTCTGCTCTATCAAAACCTCGGGGAGTGGATTCTTCTTTTCTTACAATTTACAGATCTTCTTCAAGTGTTAAATGAAGCCAAGGCTAAGAAACGTCTTGTCTGGTCTGGTGTTAACTTGTTTATTTCCCAAGATGTCTCTACAGCAATGGCCAAGCAGCGAAAAGACTTCCCCAATCTAAGACCTGCTCTATGCTCCCTTGGAGCTCGATATGGCCTTTTCCATCCATGCCTCTCCAAAGTGACATTTCAGAATAATATGTACACATTCGAAGATCCTGCGGACTTAAGGAAATTCATTCATTCATATTCTACAACATCGATGGAAATTCCTGGCCCATCTTCTGTCACTTGACTTATACTCCTGCATAATTATTTTTCTCAGTTATACTAATGATTGCTTCATTTACAGGTTGCTTCTCGATGTATGTATTTCTCCTTTGAAGTGTGTTGACTTTTTTATTCATCTTTCTTCCTTCCTTGCAGGTAATTTGATGTTTGGTTTCTCTGTTCCTTAACTGTTATGTTGGTGTCCTGGTGTGGTGCCTTCTCCATTGTCAGCTGTGTCAACTTCATTGTTGTCGCCACTCCTCCTTGTTGTTTTCTTCTTCCCCGTATCACAGTCATCATTTTGACATGTACTGTCCCTTCTGGTTGTGTCTTTTGTTCCTCCTTTTCCTACCCTCGTCTATCCTTCTTCTCTCCTTTCCTCTAGCATGCAGACAAAGTCGTCTCATCAGTGTTCCTCACTCTAAAATTAATCCGTAAAGTATGTCCCTTTATTCCCCCTGAAGCTACAAAAACACTAGTAATAGTCCTAGCCTTGGCTAAATTGGACTATTGCAATGCACTTTATCTAGACCTGCAGAAACAACATATGATCAAACTGCAGCGAGCACAAAACGCTGCCGCCAGACTACTGCTGGACATTCCCAAGTTTCAATCCATTTCTGAAGGTCTAGGAAAACTTAATTTGCTTCCTATTAAGAAAAGGATAGATTTTAAGGCCCTATGCTTAGCATACAAAGCTGTACACGGAAATGGACCAACTTTTCTGAAATAACACCTCATCTGGTACCATCCATCAAGGCAACTACGTTTAGCACATTGTAAACTCCTCCAGACACCTACATTCAAGAAAGCCAGCTAGGGAGGAAGAAGCTTTGTACTGGGCACTGTCAGGTTATGGAATTCACTCCCACTAAACATCAAAAGCTGCCACACACTGTTCGGTTTCAGAAAACATTTAAAGACATGGCTATTTTCTAACTAATACGCCACTTCCGGCTCCCTCCTCCGCAAAGCGCCTAGACGCTCCAGGGCGATCGTGCACTATATAAATTCCAAAATCAAATCAAATCATTAAGTCACTATATTCTTTTTCGTACATCTGTTTTATTTATCCTTTTCTTTCTTTCATACTCTGCTTATTTTTCCTACACTTCCTCACTGTTGTTGGCTCTATTATTCCATATATACTGTTATGTTTCTTCCATTCAGAGTTACTTGGCATATAAACAGATTTATTAACTCTATAAAGAGACAGATAATAATCTCACATTTAGCCTCCTATAATCCTGATTTTGTTTTATTACAAGAAACTCACTTGCCAGAAGTTGAGGCTCTTAAACTCAAACGCAATTGGGTTGGTTCCGTTCTTGTTTCTCCTACTATTACAAAGAAAAACGATGTCCTTATTTTATGCCATAAATGTTGAAATGTTCTGTTGTTTCACAAGAAATAGATACTGATGGTAGATGGATTTTAGTTAAATTTCTCATTAATAACAATATTCCTTTAACTGTCTTCAATATTTATGGTCCAACTTAACCAGATTACGCCTTCTGGCCCACTATTACAAATAAATGCTTGCAACACAAGGATGAATTCTTTATCCTTGGGGGCGATTGCAACTAGATCATGGACCCCTTTATTGACCGCAGATCCCAAGTACGTTTTGTCCCTCACAAAACCCACAAACAATTTCACAGTACAATTGCACAGACACATTTAGTAGATGCTTGGAGATTATGTAACCCAGACCTAACAGAATCTTCTTTTTTTCCCCTCCACACGGCTCCCTTACTAGATTAGATTATCTATTCCTAACCATACCATTAGCTCAAGCTCTTATCTCATCTTCGATTGAAGCTATTTTGATTTCTGATCATGCTCCGGTGATTGCTGATTGTGATTTGCTCTGTCCACAGCCCAAGTCATCTAGATGGAGATTTAATAACTTTCTTTTACAAGATCAGTTTTTTCCTTCTCCTTTTTCTTCTTTTGTGGAGGAATTCTTCTCTTTTAATGAGGATCCATCTATTTCTGCTGCTTTGTTGTGGGACACTTTAAAAGCTGCTGCCCGGGGTTTCATCATTGATTTTGTATCTAAGAAAAAGAAACATAATCATACTCAACATAAAGCCTTGCTAACAAATATTTACTGGTTAGAACATCAATTTTATACCTCTTCACCTTATTTCACTCTACAGAAGCTTGTCCGTGCAAAGCTGGATTTTTTATAAAATCTCTACAAACAACGCCTCTTCTATTTTTGCTAAGTTGGTGGTAATTTGCGATCCCTTACAGCAATATTGCAATTTGCGATGTCTATTAGAATAGTATTTAGAGAATCGCAAATTGCGATTCTCTAAATGCATGCGCAAAATAGGGAATCACAAATTTTGCGATTCCCTATTTTGCGAGTAGGTTTTTGCTTACCTACGTTGCACACATCTAAATTGTGACAGCAAATGCTGAAATTCTGCAAATTACAGCGTTTGCAATTGCAATTTAGCTTGATACATCCGGCCGAAAGCCTTTTGTCTCAAACAGGCCTGTCATTGGCGCCATACCGGCATCTCTTCTCTTACCCCTCTATGGATTAATATTGAACGTTGCTTACTTTCCCCTTTCTCTTTCCCAGAGATCTTAGATTTTACGGCTAAAACCAGTCTCACATCTCTTCCTCTTTTTAAACACACTTGCTCCTTGTTAAGACCTCATTGTCAATCAAAGATAATTTCTAGAGGCATATTTTTACGTACTCCTGTTTGGCACAACCGTCTCCTGACTATTAACACCAGACTCTTGTTTTGGAGCTCTTGGAGATCTAGGGGTATCATTTGGGTTCAGGACATGTTTGATGGCCTCTCTCCTTGTTCCTTTCCCCGATTCCAAGCCACATTTCAGTCTCCTCGTTTGTTTTTGCACAAATTTGTGTTACTAATTGAAACTATTCTGGAAGTTTTTTGTTCTCTACCCTCCAATGACTCCTTATTTATACAGGATCTGCTTACTAGAATTTTATCATTGTCTCCAAAGGCCTCTCTCATTTATACATTTTTCAACTCTGCTGATCCAGAGTGCACTAAGACTAAGGTGGAACTTGCATGTGCATGGAGCACTGACTTGTGGAGCAAGATCTGTATCAGATCGTTTTGGTGGAATAATGTATGCCACTATCATAGATTGGATACTGCTATTGCTTTTTGTTGTAATCCACAAATAAATAGAGATATGTTTTGGTTACCACTAATTGTTTATTTAAATAAGATTTCTATTACTCAGGTATCCCGTAATCGTTCCTACCTCCATATTTCTCTCTTTCATTTCTTTGCCTTTTTACTTCTTTTTTACATATTCAACATTATAAAGATGTATATGAATATATCAATTGTATCCTTTTCTGTTTTGATGTATAGTTATTGCCATTTGATCCTCAGTTGCAGAGTTTACCTTATTTTCCCCCTTTCTTTCCACTCCCCCCTTTCCCCTTATAAACCCTAAAATTGTAAACAGGTTTCTACTGTGTTTTATGGCATTTTCTGTAACACTTTCTTGATTATTCTTAAATATTGTTATGATATCACCCTATGTCATATACTGAAACTTTATGTCAATAAAGCTTATTAAACTTTCTAAGAAAAGAAATACATTTCCAATTTATTGAGGCCAAATATGACTCCACAATGAAGACCAAGAATCAATAAATTCAATTATAAGGGTTTATTTCAGAACATGAATCAACCCAGTATATATGCAAAACATGAATACATTTAGAAGATATAGTAGTATGGTCAGAATGTGCCAGCAAATTAAGTTGTAAGAAAACGAGACATAGATATAAGATAGTGGCAGCCACAATGTAAAGAACACAGATTGTCACACTAAAGAGTTCCATAAATAAGCTTTCCTTTTCTAATCTAAACTTAAGTTAGGACCAAGCATCTCTACAGAAAATGTCTAGGTGGGAAAATAGAAGTTGTCAGCATAAAGTCAAACTTCAGTGAGAAGTTCCAGGAAATAGGAAGAGTGTTCAGCATGAAGCATACACTCAGGAAAACCCAGCAGAGAAATCTGTTTCTCCTCAGGGGCAGAATAAAGTCAGAATAGGGACTGCCTAACTATGAAACACCAATTAAAAACACAAACAGTAGTTTCTAGATCATCCAAATTTCACTCCTGCCACGAGAGCCAATCCCGTAGCCTTATTCGAGGGAGTCTGGATAATCCCTAAATTCCCGTCTTCACATAATTCGGTCAGCAGCTGTTGATCTTGAATGTTACAACTTCCTGATACACTGTGGACAGGAGGCCTTCTCTCACCATCAGAACCCTTAAAGTTTGTTGCCAACTTTCACTCTCAACAGTCTAATACAGAATAATAATCCAATAAGCCTTTCACTAGCTATCAAGAATCTCGATAACGCAGCTACATAAGAAAGAAACAGTAAACTAGCGGCGTTAAAGAAAACATTCTCAATCAAGGCCTAGCATCACGCTACGTTCAGTCAAGAACCAAAATGGATGCATGTTACAATATTGCAAATCAATAGAAAGCAAACAATCATGGTTAAATGCCAATATGTAATGAATATTTAGTAGATGTAAATGCATAAACCTATTAATCAACGCAATACTCTTAGTGAGGGTAAACTAAGTAAATAACTAATTGCATATTATTCAATTGTTCAAATGTGCCACACATGCTAATGAAGTTAGTCCACACTTTGGATATGGTTGTCATATATTGGTACATAGATGTATATACATGATGTACACAGGGTGGAGCCTAGATTACGCGGCTCCACAAGCATGGTTTTGAAAATTCAAGAATGCAAAGTGCTGTTGGATCTAAAGCCAGTACTGGCTGGAGATATTTCACATGGCATAGGGAGACTTCATAACTATGTGGAAAATATGAAACATTTTAATTTTGTCTCTTACAGTTTAATGAAGTAGAAGACAACTTTATCCTGTTCATGAGGATGTACAATTATTGATTCTGCAACGGTGTAAATGTCAACCCTTTCTTTCACTATAAAGTCAGTGTGGAATCCTATATGAGTTCAAAGATATAACTCAACATTATTAGATAAAAATAGTAAATTCTTGACAAGCTCCTTAATAACTATTATAGCTTTAGTTCATTAAAACTTTCAGAAATATTTGTATGCATTTTGAAAATACTGAGTGTGTTTTCCGAAAACTCCACCCTTTCTTTTTGAAGGGAAAAATCTGAAAATGTAACTTTGCAAGCTTCAGATCTCAATTTGAATTATAAAATGATCTCCATTGAGATAAGGGACATAAGTGGTGGAAAAGTCACGCAAAATATATTTTCATTCACCACTGTACACTGATAATTTTAAAGGGGGTTGTAAAAACGAAACACACTGGAGTTCTGACTGAGATTTGATGAGACTTGACCAAAACCTTTAATCAAAAGTAAACTAATTAAGAGAAATATGATGATTCTCAGGTGTGATACTCCAGCAAAGTCAATGGCCGTGAAATAAAGCGCTTATGAATGAGATGCTGCATTATTTATTCGACGTATTGATGTCATTTGCTGTTTGTGCAGTTTTGAAACCTGAACATTCCTATCTCTTTTTGGTCTGAGAATATTGGTAGGTATGCACACATATAAAGCAGATCAGCACTATTGGCTAGTTGATCTATGCATTTTATTGGTTACAAATGGTGCAGTTCGGAATTTCCAGCCATTAAAATCAATTATTGCAGTCACTTAGAGTCAGTTTCGGTGACCAATTCCAGTACGGAGCCAGGCAAGTGGACCAGCATGGTCCTCAGAGTTAGTTACCTTTACAGTGGGAACGGTCTACAGGCAGTTCCAGGTCCTTTATCCACTTTGCAATGGATTCCTATTGAAGTGGTACTAATGCATGGGTTGAAGCATGCTGAAGATGCTCAAGGACGCTGTAGATGCGATGCAGTAAACAGGGGTCTTCCTGCTGCTACCTCTCGGTCCACAAAAGTGGTGAGGTGGTCCTGGTCACAGAGACATTATGTCCCTCAAAGTTCTTTCAGTGCTGGCAGAAGTCCAGTCACCACTGGGATAAGAGTTGCCCGGTATTGTGGTCACAGCCAAATTCTTCCCTGGTGATAACTGGGCTTCTAGGTGACCAAGGGGCACTCCGACATTTCTTCCAGGCTCAACGAAGGTGGGTGTAACGTGGAGTGTTGGATCCTGGTCTCTGGTACTGCATGGCGATGTTTGGCTGCGGCTTGAATATTCTGGGCTGCCAACTTACCCCAACAGGCTTCTCAGCTGCTGTGGCCTTGTGCTGTGAACAGGGGGTCAGACGACTGACCCTTGGAGTCCCTTTGCTTTGGCTGGGCACTGGAGAAGCCTTCTCCATGAGCAGGATACAGCAGGCACAGTCTCTCTTCTTTGCTCCCCACCGGGCTCAGCAGGTGCAGACTGTGCTGGTGCAGCCTCTCTTTGCCGGTCCTTGACGCAGCAGAGCGGTCCTTCTTTGCGCCTTCTTCCATTCTAATAGAGATATAAGTTCTGGGTGCAAGATGTGCCCTATTTATTTTTGGCAAAATGCTCTTTGGATAGAATTCAGTCGGTAGGTAGCCCATAGGCTACCAGGTTCCCTCCCACCTTATGACCACTCCTGGGAAATGTGACATCTTGCTATCCCAAGATGCACCATTCTACCTGCTGGCAACATGAAAGAACCCTTCTCTTGGCTTTCACAGCTACCTAGCCCAATCCAAAGGTGTGGCTACCAAGGAGGCTACATGCCCCTGAAAAACCAGTTTGACAGCAGGTTTCCCCTCTCCTTCCTGGGTCCCAGCTAGACTACCTAAACAATGGGTCTGCCACTCTCCCAAGTGATCCACATTTGCTTTTCAGAGGCGGCTTCAGATTTGTAGCTCACATTTTGGGCCAACACTTATGTGGCTTCCTGCAGGAGGGAGGTAACACCTCCAGTGCCAGGCCCTATTGTCTCCTTTCCTGGGAGTAGTTGGCTGTCTCGGGTTCAAGCTCCATGTGCAACCGTTATAGGCACAGGATACTGAAGGCAACAAGGAGGCCAAGTTGCCACTGCCTTAGAGATCCACCAAGTGTCTCTACCTGCTAAGGAAAGGGAAGACACTACTGATGACATTTCACGCATCTGCCCAATTGTATGACCATGAAGGCAACACCCCTTTCGCTGTCTCGGAAGCTCATCTCTGGGGCCTACAGCTGTATGGGGCATCTGTTCAGAGAAAAGGAGTTGTTGCATGGAGCACATCAAAGATGCAGCCATCTTGGGCTCTGGTCCCCAACCAACTGCGATGCATCCTGCTCAACACCCGCTCCGCACGCAAGCACGCCGTCGAGCTCTGGGGCCTGCTCACCACCACTTCACCAGACGTCGCCTTCTTGACCGAGACCTGGATGAAAGAAGCCTCTGCCCCAGACATCGCAGTGGCCATCCCCGACGGATACAACATCTCGCGCAGAAACCGCACCAATGGAGTGGGAGGAGGCCTCGCCATCATCCACAAGAACACCATCAAGGTCTCCACAAACACCGACGACACCCACACCACCGCCGAACACATGCACTTCAAAATCAACACGGACCCCAAGACCACCCTCAGAGGCACCCTCGTCTACAGACCACCCGGCCCACGTCCCCAATTCTGCAGCTCCATCGCCGACTTCATCAGCACGCACGCTATGACCTCCACCAATTACATCCTGCTCGGCGACCTGAACTACCATCTAGAAAACAACAACGACAGCAATACCTCAACCCTGGTCGACAACCTCGCCACCCTCGTACTGAAACAGATAGTCACAACCCCAACCCACATTGCCGGCCACACGCTCGATGCCTTATTCACCGCCAGCCCCCACGTCACCTTAAGCCACACCTCCGAGCTCACCTGGACCGACCACCACTGCGTCCACTTCACCCTCCAGAAACCCATCACCCACCACCGCACTCCACAGATCCCCCGCCGTTGCTGGGGCAAAGTCACCAAGGAGCGACTCGAAACTCACCTCTCACTCAACCCACCAACCAGCCCCACCGACCCCGAGGAGGGGGCCGGCACCCTCAGGCTCTGGATGGAGGACTGCGCCAACACCATAGCACCTATGAAACAACCCACCAACAGAGACACCAGCCAGAGAGCCAGCTGGTTCACCCCGGAGCTCCTAGCCTCCAAGCGCACCTGCCGGAAACTCAAGATCATCTGGCTCAATGACAGAACTCCCGCCAACCGCACAGCCCAAAAAGACACCATCCTCAACCACCACCACTTCACCAGGACCAACAAAAGAGCTGCATTCAAAAACCGCCTCGACAACAACGCCCACAATTGCAAAGAGCTATTCAAGATCGTGAAAGAACTCTCTACTCCTAGCTCCTGCACCAACGACATCCCACCATCGCAAGCCCTGTGCGACACCCTCGTGGCCTTCCTCCACAGCAAGATCACCGACATCCACAACAGCTTCAACCCCCGGACGCACCCTATGGACCCCGCCACGATGAACACCCCCAAGCCCCACCTACCACGACCCTCTGACCACTTGGACCAACGTGAGCACCGAAGACATAACTAAGACCATGAGCACCACCCACTCAGGCTTCCCGTCTGACCCTCTCCCCCACCACATCGTCAACAAAGCCAACAGCCTCATCGCACCCCACCTGCGTAACATCATCAACCTCTCCTTCGAAACGGCGACCTTCCGGAGAGCTGGAAACACACTGAGATCAACGCCCTCCTGAAGAAACCCAAGGCTGACCCGAGCGACCTCAAGAACTTCCGGCCCATCTCCCTGCTTCCATTCCCAGCGAAAGTCATGGAGAAGATCGTAAACACCGAGCTCACCCACTACCTAGAAGACAACAGCATCCTAGACCTCTCCCAGTCAGGCTTCCACAGCAATCACAGCACCGAGACCCCACTCATCGCCGCCACAGACAACATCAGAATCCTACTCGACAACGGCGAGACAGCGGCCCTCATCCTCCTGGACCTCTCTGCCGCCTTCGACACCGTCTGCCACTACACACTACGCACACGCCTCTATGATGCAGGAATCCGAGACAAGGCCCTGGACTGGACCACCTCCTTCCTCACTGAAAGAACCAAGAGAGTCCTCCTCCCCGTTCCATTCCGGAACCAATAAAACCATCTGCGGCGTCCCCCAGGGATCCTCCCTCAGCCCGACACTGTTCAACATCTACATGGCCCCCCTCGCTCGCATCGCCAGACTACACGACCTCAACATAATTTCCTATGCCGACGACACCCAGCTGATCCTCTCCCTCACCAAGAACCCCCTCACCGCCAAATCCAACCAACACCAGGGCATGAAGGCCGTCGCCGATTGGATGGAGGCAAGCAGGCTCAAGCTGAATAGGGACAAGACTGAGATCCTCATCCTCGGGCCTAACCCCTCAGTGTGGGACGACTCCTGGTGGCCAGTATCACTGGGAACCCCCAGGCACCTACCAACCACACATGCAACCTAGGAGTCATCCTCGACTACAAACTCAGCATGACCAACCAAGTCAACGCAGTCTCCTCCTCCTGCTTCCACACCCTCCGCATGCTCCACAGGATCTACAGATGGGTCCCGATGGACACACGGAAAACCGTCACCCACGCTCTCGTCAGCAGCCAACTTGACTACGGAAATGCCCTCTACGCCGGAGCCCCATCCAAGCTCATCAACAGACTCCAAAGAATACAGAACACCTCAGCACGCCTGATCCTTGATGTCCCGCGCAGGGACCACATCACCCTGCACCTGAGAGACCTGCACTGGCTCCCCGTTGACAAAAGAATCACATTCAAACTCATGATCCACGCACACAAAGCACTCCACAAGACCGGCCCTGCCTATCTCAACAAAAGACTCACCTTCCACGTACCCAACAGGAAACTCCGACCTGTCCCTGGCCGCCGTCCCACGCATCCACAGAACCACTTCCAGGGGCAGATCATTCTCCCACTGCGCCGCCAAGTCCTGGAATGCCCTCCCCTTCCACCTACGACAGACCGCAGACCTCCCGGCCTTCAGAAGACTGCTCAAGACCTGGCTCTTCGACCACTAGCGGCAGCTGCCACCCTCCCCCCCAGCGCCTTGAGACCCTAGCGGGTAAGTAGCACGCTTTACCCTTGATTGATTGGTCAACCCCATCCACCTCGACTTTAACAAACCCTCAACTGACCCAAAGTAGTACACTCCCTTAAACCAGATAAAAAACCGTTCATAATTTGTTGTGCCAGATTTGTTAAAAGAATAAACAAACTTCAACCAGCCTTCAGTGTCCATATCTAACTGGCAGATGGCATGACATAGGGGCGTTTCAAGACTGCAATAGATAATGGTAACACTTTAGTGTTATCTGTACAACAATAGGTATTTTTGCATACTAAATACATTTCAGAGGCTCAATTTCCCCCTCCATTCCAAACACTAATTTAGGACCATTTGAAGAGTTTTATGAACTTTGTGCTCAAGTCCCTGCAATGCGTCTCTGCCTACGGCTTAACCTCTTGCCCGCTGCCGGAATTCCACTCCTGTATGGCACATTCCGATCGTGGGCATGGTCATGACAGCCGGGAGCCGTCATCAGTACACGAGCACTGTGTGCCATGACAGCTCCTGGCCGTCATCAGCATGGAAGGGGTTAATAGTGATTGTTATTCTTGCTTTTTCACTCCTGGGTCCCTTAAGACCTCTAGGGCATCTGGAAGTGAAGTCCCCCCACCTGTCTGTGCTCTCCCTAGGCCTGGGTGCAGGGCAGAGCAGCGGGGCACACAGTGCACAGGGCAGATTCCAACACTAGTAGATATGAGGTGTTGAACATCAGGTTCTATCACTGGACATGCAATGTAGGAATCAATTGATAGAAAACATTCCTAAGGAAGAACTCTTGAGTGAAGGTCTAATGACCTTGAGAAACACAAATTGGATTTATAAGCAAAGATGCACCACATTTAGGAAATGTGCAAACTAGATCTCAAGTTTGTACACAAAGAATACTGAAAATCACATTCAAAACGATTTTTTATCAAAAAGGACTTTTCTTTATTTAATCCATATGTCAAAAAACACAGCCGACGCGTTTCGTCCCAAAGGGGACTTCTTCAGGGCAAAAACGGTAGTAGAGGCTCCTTGAGTGAAATGGTAGGTCGTTTGAAGATGAACAAGAGCGGAGACTATAGCTGTGTTATGTACAGTCTTGGGGTCTATTTGGTCGATCGTTATAATAAGCAGAGGGACCCAATTCCTGTGGCAGTTACGTCAATTGGTAGATTTTAAAATTTGGATGATCGTTATAATACCAAAGGACACTCAATTTCTGTTAGGATTACGACGAGTGGTAAATTCAAACTGGTGCAAATTCCAGCCAAAAAAAACACTCTCCGTATTTGTCCAAAGGTTAACCAGCCTTCCTATATTCCTCAATCGTACTGAGCCCTATCGCAGTGGCTCCGATCGGCAGTCCCTTGTTCAGGACCCGATGGCAGTCGAACATCAGCGGCCAACTCGCGAAGGAAAAATAATCCAGATTCAACAACGATCCCCCTCTTGTCTTGACCAGTCCGTATAGTACCTACCAGGTACTATACGGACTGTCCTTTGGTATTATAACGATCATCCAAATTTTAAAATCTACCAATTGACGTAACTTCCACAGGAATTGGGTCCCTCTGCTTATTATAACGATCGACCAAATAGACCCCAAGACTGTACATAACACAGCTATCGTCTTCGCTCTTGTTCATCTTCAAACGATTCACCATTTCACTCAAGGAGCCTCTACTACCGTTTTTGCCCTGAAGAAGTCCCCTTTGGGACGAAACGCGTCGGCTGTGTTCTTTGACATATGGATTAAATAAAGAAAAGTCCTTTTTGATAAAAAATCATTTTGAATGTGATTTTTAGTATTCTTTGTGTACAAACTGGAGATCTAGTTTGCACATTTCCTAAATGTGGTGCACCTTTGCTTATAAATCCAATTTGTGTTCAAAGTTCTGTACAGAACTACCATTGTGATGGTGGGTGGTTTTCGGTGTGCACACTGTTCCCTTCCTCGGATTTAAAGGGAAAATATTAATTTGGCTATTGTGGTCAGGTGCTTCGTTAAAGAAGGTTCCACCATCCTTTTTGCTTCTTTGACCTTGAGAAACACGTATGCCAAAGTTCACCCAGTTAGCACAAAAGTTCAGTATTACTATGCAAAATCACATTTTATCACCCTACTTCTTGCTTCATGAAAGCAGAACTCATCTGTGCAAGAGAGAGGCCTGTCCTGGCATGAACCAGTCCTCACCTGGCTAATATTTCCATAGGAAAAAAGGGCTTAAAATGTCTCCTATTCTTTTGCATTTTGCTGATAAAACGAACTCCCCCTGGAAATTGTTATTTATCATTTAATTACGTCTCTATAAGCTGATGCTCCTCTCATCACCCCTGCGTCTGTAATCCTTGGTCCCCTGGCAACGAGGGAAGATTGGTCCATGGTCGCGAGACACCTAGCCCTCCAAGGCAGGTTTTCTTATTGCTCTATGTAAATGCAGGGTGCTGTCGTACAATGGAAATAGCTGGCTCCATTTTCCGAAGCATCATTTTATGGCAGATAAACAGATCAGCAGGGCTACATCAGCAGCATAAAATACGAACTCCAGCACATTTCAGATGCAGCCTCATTGCATTAGGCAGACTTTATACAGCAGTATCTATTGCAATTTACATGAAGAGAAATGTGCTGCACCATCTTGATATAGGAAACCAACCCAGTCCTACAGAATTTTAATTGTTTTGCTAGCCTTGTGAAACGGCTTTCTGCTAAGTGAAGGACTTCTGCACAGGCAACAATACGAAATCCACCAGTAATACCTGCTCAATTTTAGGGGGCTCAGTTCACACACCCCTGTAAAATGATGCGGTAATAGATACATGTTATTACCGCTACCACAGGGCTCCGTAAGTACCGTTTCTTTAATACAGCATTATAACCGCTTGACTTCAAATTTTCTTGCTTGGAATGAGGCATAACAACCAGAATCAGATTAATAGGTATCGATTTCCAAATATTCTGCTTATTTCCGAGCAGTTTTCCTTTTCACATTTCACCCTTTTTTATTTTTTATTTTTTTTATTTCAAAATATTTTTATTGAAAATAAATTTTACATATACAAAAAAACAAGCAGTTGTTTTCCTTTCTTTGGGCTGGTCTTGCAATGTGTCCTTCTGGCCTAGTGGTTTAACTGCTGAAATGCGAAAAGGAGAGAATCTCAAATGTCCGGGATTTTCTGCAAAACTCAGAATTGTAATTGTGCGCAAACTCCTGTTTGCACCTGTATCGGGAATTCCGCATGACTGAGAATAAGGGGCGTGGCTTAGTCAGTGAGATTCGGGGAGTGCGGATCTCAAATGTACCCAATCTAAACGTATGGGCAGCGGGGTGGAGGGATGAGATGGCCAAGGTGCGGGATGGACGGGCTCTATGAGGAAGAGGGCTCAGTACAGATTTGTTTTAGTAGGGCAGCTGTTAGAGGGACACAGTGGGCGAAAAACAATGAGCTTGAATGTTAGCCAAGTGATTGCAACCAGTTTGATATTTACAAGCTTTTATCCCTTCACCTCCTGTGTGTTTCCATTGCCAGTAGTATGCCTCGAAAGGTGAGATCGACGGAACTTTTCAACCCTACTACTGCCAATATTTGTGAATTACTAAAAGTAGTATAATTGCACCCAATCAATGAGTACTTCTATGGATGGAGATGAACTATTTTTATGGTAAACCAGTCACTATTTATAATATAGGGGCATATTATCAAGGGGGCTTATCTCCGCTTTTTTGGCTTTAAAAGCCAAGAAAGCAGAGATAAAATTGCCTCCCTATTACCTAGCTGTCGTTAACACCAGTTAGCGACAGCTAGTAGGAGATAGCGACCATCCTGGGCCCCACTTTGCATGTCAGTGATATTTATCACTAATGACATGCAAAGTGGGCGTGCCAAGATGTTAGCGACTGAAAACAGTCGCTAACATCGCTATCTCCTATTACCAACTTTTGGAGATATTCGCGCTAAGCGCGAATATCTCCAAAAGCTAACACCTGCCCTGAGCAGTTCTTAGCCATGTTATCCAATGGGAGTTGGATAACATGGCTAAGAGCATTAGCTCGGTAATGCATGAATATCGCGGACTTTTCAGTGATATTCATGCACTGCGGCCGATTTTTATCGCATTTGCGATAGACCTTGGTAAAACCAAGGTTTATCTGCGATAAAAATCGCCGCAGGTCGGCAATATATTTTTGTCTCTAACCAAGCAATAGCGATAATTATCGCTATTGCTTGGTAATATGCCCCATAGTTTCTAATCCCAAAAAATGAAAAAGTAAAAAGCTTTTAGTGAAATGAGAAGAAGAAGAAGAAATGACACAGGCATAGGCATTCTGACTCAGCCCCTAGACCCAATTACGAAGCCAAGAATGCATTTAGGTGGTGTCTCACCCCAAACTCCCCACCCCTACTGAAGCTGAACACCTACCTGTCCCACCTGGTATATCTTTGGGAACACTCATGACAATGGTGACGTACACCATACCTGCTGCAGGTGCACAGGAAAGGGATTACAGTTTCTCATCCGATTAATCGTTTAAGTTGACTAAGAGGATAACAGCGGTGTCTGGTGCAGGTAAGTGCAGTGGGGCAGGGTGAGGCTGGGGCAGGGTGGAATAGGGGGGAAGTTGACTGATGTCAGAATAGGTCAAACTAAATAAATAAATAAAACCTATTCCGTCGTCTGTCGACATACTCCGCTCGCCCCGCTCCACTGCCACACCGCGCTTACCTGCTCCGGCCGCAACTGAAGGGTAAGGGAGTCAGCATTAACCGCATGCGCGCTAGCGGAATTCCGCTCGCACGCTGGGTTTTTTAAAAACGCACTTTGCGTGACGAGCTGGGCTCGTCATCAGCGTGCGAGGAGGCTACGCGATGACGAGCCCAGCTCGTCATCAGCATCGAAGGGGTTAATAAGAAAATTCAAATTCCGTGTAACCCATTTGGCCACACAAAGAGGACTAGGAATTGGTAAATGAAGTTAAGTGGGTTTATTAAAAATTAATAATCAATCCAATGTATGCGCAAATCAAAAACATATAGGGGTGCAGAATTTCAACTGGCAAGCTGAAATGTCGGAAAAGAGTCAGATTCAATAGCAGAAGTCATGCAATGAACACAGTCACAACAAAACAGATACTGAGAAATTGGAATTGTTGTTCCTTAACCCCTCCCCTGCTGATGACGGAACCGCTCCGTCATCAGCTACAGTTGAGCTGTGCTGATGACGGAGCGGTTCCGTCGTGGCCCAGCCGCCGCGCCTGCGCGGTGCTGATTTCGCGCCTGCGCGGGCGTTCTAATGAGCGGGGTGGGTCATGACGGAACCGCTCCGTCACCAGCATAGCTCAACCGCGGCTGGTGACGCAGCGGCTCCGTCACCAGCATGCGGCCGCCCCGCCCCTTTAGCGCCGCGGCGGAATAGCCGCCGCAGCGAAGGGGTTAAATAAACTCTGATCTCCTTTCTAAACATGATTAGATTTTAAAGTCACCTAACCCAAGTTCTAAATCTAAGTTTCTAATTAGTCATTGGGACAAGGTCTCAGAAGAATTCAGAAGGGCAGGAAGGGGTCAGTATAGTGAAAATTCCAGTAGAAGTCTTCTGAAAAGAGAAGAAGTTCTTAGCATAAAGCTGAACACTTGCAAGGGAAATAGAGGGCTCTGTACCCCTCAGAGTCTAAAAGGATCTGGGGCTAATCTAATGATGTGAGACTAATCAAAACCAAGAAGTTTCAGGAACAGTCATATCTTTCCTCATGTCACAAGAACCCTAATTAATTCTACCCCCATAATAGGTATCGGCAGCATCCTTCGACTTTCCCATCCCACGAAATTGGCCAGTCTCTGAAACCTTGAGCATCTGCTGGGTCCAGATAATCGATAAATAGTAGGCTTCTTTTGCTCGTTAGTTCTTCATGTCCTTGCCAAGATTTCTCTTCTCAGGCCTCACTATCAATAATACATCAATACTCCTTTCTCTAGCTATTAAATCATGAGAACACACCTGCAAAAGAAAGAACACGCAAGGAAGCACAAATGCATTTCAAAGTTAAGGCCTTTAGTCAACTTAACTTTAGTTAAATATTTCATTGTACATTTTGAATATATGAATTTATATGCACCTGTAACGTCAGAATACATGCAAACGAGGATAAATTAGTTCATGATTACATATGCAATGAATGTTAATAAATGCATTATAACTGGAAACAGGGTGTAAATGTGAATGAGAATTACATGTCTTCACAGTTAGACTAAACTTTAACCTACACACGTTTAGGAGTCTCTGCTTTCTACAGTGCCTTCCCTGGGATCACTTATTTCAAATGTATTAGCATGTCACTCACTCTTCTTTTTCTCTGATACAAGAAGCCTTGATGGTAGAGATGTCAAATTGGTGCATGTAGGCATGGCTCAATTTTTCCATTCCAAAAATGATGGGACCCCCTCAAAATTAAATTAGGCCAGGGAAAGGAGGGGAATGAAGTAACAAAAAGAAAAGGAGAACAAGTTTCCCTTAACGGCCAACCAATCTAAATGCCAATATGTCTCAAGTTCATTGTAAAAGTTTGGTGACAAAAGCTCAGCAGTGCATTACTTTCTTTCAAAAGGTATGAGTTTTATTTCATTATTTGTATACTCTTTGTTTGTCATTACTTTTCATAGATAGGAATTTCTTTATCAATTTTACACAAAGTAGAAAATTATCATTTTTTTTATAAAAGACATTTTTTCATACATAGATATTTTTTAGATAAAGTAAAGAAGAAAGTGAAAAGGAGAAGCATAATAAAATACATATACTGTACAGCTATATACACATTAAATTCTTTACAAATTCACACATAGTACATTAAACCCCTGGAAAAAAACAAGTTAATAGCAACACTATCACACATTCATAACATACACAACATTCTCACCCTATCTACATGCATCACTACACCATTTGAAACAAGGAAGTGAAATCGTGAATACAGGTCTCAGGGTTGAATGTGAGACCCCGCACTTGGTCGACGCGCGTTTCGGCGGCTCAGGGTTACCTTCTTCAGGACCTCTTCCGATAAAAGAAAACCCAATATCCAGGGGATCTATAATATATACAAAAAAGGTGTCACCAAAAACTGAACTACCACATTAACCTATAACATTTTTGAGAGCAACATTCAGACATCCCAATTTAAGCGACCAGTATAACAGCTAAAAGAGAGAGTAAATGAAAAAAACCAATTACATGTGCATAAATCAAGCCAATTTGTACAAGGAAACAATAAGAGAGAACAGGAGACAGGTATGTTGTCATCTTTGCCCTATCACTATAAAATCTCCTATTCAATATAACTATCTAGATCTACCAAAGATCTAACAATTAAATATCCTATATAGTAAGTAAAAGCTTGGAAGAAACTTACTTAGAGGAGCAAATTTTATAGACTCAAGGGAGATTCCTATGTTATTATCCTGTATCTGCGTTGGATATTCCTATTCTATGCGACTTCATTAATATGCAGAAGCGTTTCATTTTAGCACATCACAATATATCACTACTTAGACAAACATTTATATAACATGATAGTTTAGACAATGCTGTTAGTGAATTGGGAGGCAAGCCAGTAGTCATATAAACCCTAAACTTGGCCTGGATTCATATTATAGATGAAACAACGTTATAATCTATTAATTTGAGCATAAAAGTTGCTTTTACAGCGCACATCCAGAGGGCGAGTAGCTAGAAGTACTTTCATATCTGATAATAAAGAAAAAGGAGGCTCTGTGAAATAAAAAAATATCACACAATTTGTACAAGGATGGAAGCAGGTATTGATTCCAGGTTGTCATGCTTTCATCTTCAAATCAGTCACCACATGTGCATCTCTGTCTTTCTCCTATTTTACATTAAAAGTCCCTGTTTTGTCCTTTATTCTTGTCTCACAATGAGAAACACAGACAAAGTAGACCCGACTCTGGGCCCCAGCTTAACGCCCAAGCCAAAAAATGCCTTCATTAGGGGGTTTTGAAACTAACTAAGGAGTTAGGCCCTTTTAGGAATGTGGTGTAGGTTAGGCCATATAATAATAATTAAACATCACAGTTACCTATACCAGGTGGTATAGGTAACTGTGATGTTTAATGTTCATTAGGGGGAGGCACATCCCAAACACCCTCTCAGACGTCACTCTCCGGATTAGACAAAGCGTCAGCTTTAGATTTTGGGGGGACAAATGTAATTCAAGCGATTTACGACAAAATCCTGACATTTTTAAGAATACATGTATCGCCTGTTTCCTCTGACCCTCCACTTGGACATCCCACATCTCGCCATTGACCCATGAGGCTGAACCTTCATCGGTGACAGGATTGTTTTTCCAAGTTGTCTATCATCTAAGCTAAATTAGGCTAGGGACATAGCAAAAGTGTTTAAGCCCAATGTAACACAGCATAAAACAACATAACATGACATACCCTACCACAACATAACACAACAAAACATTGAATAATAAAGACCACAGACAGAACCAGGGAGCCTTGAAGGGAACCAAGATAGCAAATATGAGAACATTTCAATGAGTTTGATTTAAAAATATCCATCTAAAATCATTATATTATTCACTGTGCCAATTTTACAGCACATACTTGAATTTTGAGGTTTCTCCAGAAGGCGATAAGCTCAGAGGCTATTTGCAGCCTGGGAGCGTGCTGGGAAATGCTTGATGCATTATTCTGCTTTTCTTGAAGGAAGGATTGCAGAAAGATTGACTTGCTGAGATCTCATTTGAAGTTGATTCCCTGGGGTTGTAGCTTCTCAGACAAGGAAGCTGGTCTCTGTTGGAAAAGGTTTGCAAGGTTACCAGGGCTATCTCAGCATCGACATATGTCAGCTGCAAAATAATGCATATCGCAATGTGAAAAATTGCATTCTACATATAAGATATGCATTGAAGCGCTAACTAGGCAGATACGTTGTGAATGCTTGACATGAAGGCTCAAGAAGAGCTAAGAGGCATCCCTCGAATATTCAGCAAGGGAAACTCTTGTACAGCCCCCATGTGTTATTGAACATATACAAACACATCACGAGGAAGCAGCCTGAAGAAGAGACAACTGCATCTTGGTGGTCTGCAAAGAGGAAGAGTCTGATGTAAAACTCTGCATTGAGCTCCCAGTAGACAGGAATGAGCAGGTATACTTGGTAACCTACGCTGACTGATAGTTCTGTTGTGCAGCCTTCAAGCACTTGGGGCTAGATGTACGACCTTTTTTAGCGGTCGCAAACAGGAAAACAGCCCGTTTGCAACCGCAAAATAGGTTTGTTGTATGTACAAACCCTATTTTGCGAGTCGGTAACCTATTACCAGCTCGCAAAATATGGTTTGAGACTCGCTAATAGGAAGTGGTGTGCCAAGGGTGTCTCACTGTTATGGTATGTATGATTGTTTTGCTACTGCGAATGCAGTCACAAAAAAATTGCAGTTTCCACCTACTTCAAGTAGGCAATAAGCCAGTTGCAAATGGGAAGGGGTCCCCAAGGGACACCTTCCCTTCTGTGTGGGGTAGAAAAAATATTTTTTAAGAACAGGCAGTGGTCCCACGTACCATAGCTACTCTTAAAAAATGAAAAAGAAACGTTTTCTTTTTCTTTTTTAAATGCATCCTGTTTTCCTTTAAGGAAAACAGGCTGCATTTTTTAAAAAACTGCTTTATTTAAAAAGCATTAACAGACCCCAGCAGGCCACCATCCTTGTGAGTGCTGGCCATTCCCAATGGGTCGCACATTGCGACCTGCCTCATGAATATTAATGAGGCAGGTCCCCTGCGACCCATTTGGGAACAACAAACCATGTCTCAGACACTGTTGTGCATTCCATTTTGCGAGTCTCAAAAAAATCTCAATTTTTGGTCTCGCAAAATGGAATGATCGTACATCTTCACCCTGGTTCTTTATTTGTGCTTGTTTTTGTGAAGGTTTAGGACAGCAAGGTTAATGTAAGTGAATACTGCAAGCTGGATGAGACAGACCAGCTTAAATTTGATCTGATCCTTAACATGAAGTAGCTTTCATGGTGTAATAGAAGAATCATCTCACAAGTATCTTTGCTGTGTTCTGCATATTCTTCAGGAGTGCAGTAATGTATACCATCAGCATCTATTGTATGGATTACTTGAGGCAATCAGCATTATCCCTTGTCTACTCTTCCTCCACACATTCCTTAATAAATAAGGTGGGCTTGTCGGTGAGGCATAAAAGAAATTGCCCTATTATAATGAAACTCACAGAGCAAATAAAAGAGGATTCTGAACTTCTTATAAGTGAAAGGTTGTTATGACCCAGTCTTAATGTAGCACTTACATAGATCTTTTCTGTCCAATCCCTTAACCTAGGTAGCTAAAACATTTATCTTTTAAGGATTGATGTAACCTTTACCTATGAAAACAAGCCTTTATAGGTTTAGCATTTATAATTAAGATAATAAGGTAGTTGGTCAAGGTAAGAGCTGTTGATATCTTGTTCAAATATTGGCAATTCTAAATCCGCCTTTCATCCTTCTCATGTTGATAAACAAAGTAACATCAAGCTGGGCAACAGTAACACCTATTATCTGCAATCATGTATACAAGGCCTAATCATTGGCAAAAAGCGCTGTATAAACAACAAGAACCCAACTTATTAAAAACAGTCTCACAGTTCCTTGAAGCCAAATACTACACAGTTGGATTGTCACTAACATGAAAATACGTTATATACTTTGTGTTAGTGCCTGTAAGTCTGGAGAGGGGGGTTCTAGCTGTGTATTTGCCAGGAAACAACCTTTACAACGTGGTCTTTACACCACAATTCCTTTACAACATTGTCATTACAACAACCGCATTGTTAGTACGCAATGCATTTACATTGCAAGTGTTTACAACGAGTTCCACTAGGTGGCACTGAGGTATTGGAAATTAATTCCAACATCTTCCCTACTGTTGCGCAAATTCGAGTAGGAATAGGAAATAATACTATTCCTAAGTCCAGCGCCGCCTCGTGGAAGTCGTTGTAAAGACTTGCGATGTAAATGCATCAAGTACTAACAACGTGGTCGTAACGATGTAATGCATCGCGTAGTAAAGACCTATATTCCACTTGCCTGTACGTTTGTCTGAATGTGGCTGTGTAAGTGTAAATGAATTTATTTCTTTTTGTTTATTTTTTATTTGGGGGTTTTGCACTGTGCTTCTGTCATCATATGGTTGCCTCATAGTGCTTTGTGGAAGGGAGCAGAAGGTAGGGTAGCTTGAGGTGGAGATCCAATTAATCGTATCCAATGAGGGCAGTGCCAAGGTACCCCTAGTGAAATGATTCCCAAAGAGAGGATGAAGCTTTGAAGAGTAGGAATCCAGAGAGTATCATGAAAGAGGCAAAGTGGTTCTTACCTGGTAGTATGACTGGGTAGAACTGAAAACCCATTTGAAAAGGGCTAACGGTAATTCAGAATGAATTTCCATATATGTAAGAGAAGACAGGGTCTGCTGAGTTTAAGATGAATACTTTCCTGTCTCATTTGAAGAAGTAAGGGATTCCACCCAGATGAGAGATCCTACTTTTGAGGATGATGTCAATGACTGGCCTGAGGGTGCAAGGCTGGGCCGGGTCTTCACAATTTTTTTGTGGCAATGTAGAACCTTGCATTGTGCTTAATTTTGGAAATAGGAACAAATCATTGTTTAGTAGGACCAGTGTGAGAAAGTTTGTTGGTAATATAGAAACTTTCATGCTGTGCATCCTCTATTGGTCATAGTATACATCTTTTTGAAACGATTCTTGGTGGTCTTTGACTCTTGGCTCTCTTCCTTCATCGGTCTTAAAAATGAAAAAATTGTAAGTCATTTATGACTTAAAACGTACCTTCTCCGAACAGACCAAACAGATCATTTCTTCTTCTTTCTTTCTTTTGATACACTTCAAAAAAAACAATTGGCATACTTTTTGTATGATCCGCAGAAAATAGTAATTGCCTCACTGGTCATGTCAAGGTTGGATTACTGCAATGCTCTATATCTAGGCAGGCATAAAGGACTTTTAAGGCTACAGAATACGGCTGAATGCATCCTTATAATTTTTAGGAGTTCGATTCAGCCTCAAAAACGTTGAAGGACCTGCATTGGCTCCCTGTTAAAAAGAGAGTGACTTTCAAAGCACTCTGCATTGCACCTAAAGCCCTTCACTACGCAGGTCCAGAACACCTTGGGAAAAAATGTTTATGGTATTCTCCCAAAAGGTGTCTTCGTTCATCTGGCTCCAAGTCAACATCGGTTCACAAAGTTATGGTGAGGTGGCAGATGTTTTGTCTATGTTACTTCCCGATTATGGAACCAAATGCAGAGGGATTTGAGATGTTTATCCAATTTGCAGATCTTTAGAAAACATCTCAAAACTTGACTCTTCTCATTTTCTTTATAGATACAGATGTTTTGGAGTTCATAGCAGAATAGCCTCACTGGACACCAGTGCTAAGACGCCTTCAGGCATTTGTTGCGCTTTACAAATATAAATCAAATCAAGTTGTGTTAAATAGGCATATGAGACAATGCATGTGAATGTATGTCTGAACCTACAAGGGTTTGCACGTCTGTCCATGGTCATGTGAATCTATAATGCGTACTAGTGAGATAGTTCTGGACAAGAAGTATTAATGAAAATGACAGATATTTGGGAAACTGTTGTTTGATTATAGGCAGATCTTTGGGGTCACCAGTGGTGGATTTTCAGAAAGTGAGATGCTGCTTTTTGGAGACAACAGACATGGTGAAGTAGGGTGCTTATTTACTAAAAATGTACAGCTAGTATTTGGGGACTGTAGGAAGTTGAAATGTGAAGCAAAAGTAGAATGAGGCAACAGTCTTGAAGTGAGTTGTAACTTAGCTCCAACAAGATCCAAACAGTGTGGCTCATAGAGTTAACTTGCTTTGGGTTGATTTCGATAAGTTGGCTTATGAAGCACAACTTTTACCAGTGAATGTGGTTGTCATATATGTGTATCAGCTAGCCAGGTAAGAGTTTGTTAGGAAGATGATGAACAGATATTAGGAAGCTGTTACCGTTTAAATACCTTGAAGGCCATAACAAGTTAGTTAAACACGTAACAGTCATCCCACAAGAGGGAGATGGGTAAAAATTATTAAAAGGGGATGTTGTAAAAGGGTTCAAAATACTCAAAGACTTTGAAAAGGTCCAACAACTCTCCAAGCTTACTCAAGGATCAAGACCATTTCAAATGTAGCTTTTGAATCAAATCAGTGGTCCAAACCAAACAGTCTTACCTGCTGAAGAGGTGATGAACCCATATACAACTGGATCTAAGATCAAAATGTGGTGTTGGAGCACCGGGTTCGAAGGAATTGAAGTGTCGTTTTGCAAAGTGGCGGGTTGCTTGCCGAAAAGAGGGCAGCCTATTGTAGTTAAATCTCTAACTCAAAGTGGCTTGAATGTGTTTACGCTCTAGTTAGGCTGCGTCAGTCAAAGATGCGAACTAAGACAGGCCCAGGATGATCAATGCTGGTTTACACCTGGTTCGAATAGACTTACGTTGAGGATTTCGGTGATAGTTCCACTGAACTAAGCCATCTTTCGCAGTCTCTCTGAGCAGCTCCTGCTTGGCAGAGGTTCTTCTCAGCCCCCCCTCCCCCCACAGCACAAAATCTCCACTGGCAAAGTTCCTCCCTGGCAGAGGAGACTGTTTTTAGATCATCAGCACCCAGTCGTCTTGGAGCAAGTTCCTCAAATATGTAAGCTCTTCTTAAGAGCAGACTCCATTTATCCCTCTGGATCTCAAGTCAAGAACCTGGTGCCACCAGGTCTGGAGAAAAGTGCAGCCACAGGAATCCAAGACAAAGCTGGAGCCAAGTTTCTCCATTACTCTTGAAGGTAGCCAGGAAATTATAAGTATGGGCAAATAGAGAGGGTCTTTTGTTGCATGCACATTACTTGTCGGGATTAGCTCACGCATATGTTTCAATGAGTGAAGTAAGGATTTTTTCTTAAAACAAACAAGTTTAATTTAAGACAAATTCCTAACGTAAGGCAAAATCCTAACTTAAGAGAAAATCCTAATTTAAGACTACTAAATGCCTTCTGTGAAAATCAAAAGTAGTAAGTTTAGGATTTTGTCTCAGATTAGTTCTATGAATCGGCCCCAATGTTGCTAATATTTCATAGCTGCTATTGCTGTACATAATAACTACAATCTGACTTTACCATTTCCGTTTTTCAGCCCAGATAAACTGTAAACTACCAGTTTGGTTCTGTATGCATGTATGTTTCATGTATGTTTGTTTATGGTATTTCTATAACACACACCTAGCCAAGTGGCAGCAGAGCACTGTACATGCTCAAGGACAAGCTCAAAGTCGACGAGTAATAGAAGGGAAGGTGAGTTCTGGATGGTTAATGCAGGGTGAGATAGTGTTTTTTAAAGTGGTTAGTCTTCAACTCTTTCCAAAATTTGAGCGGAGTTTGGGATGGTCATTATGGATATGGTCTGCAGTCTGCTGGTGTCCTGGCTGCGAGTTTGCTGAGAACCCCCAGTGATGGTGAGCTTGTCTGCAAGATAATTGGGGTGCTGGTTATGATGGCTTTGTTAATGATGCAACTGGTTTTGAAAATTGTGAGGGCTGGCAAGGCGAGGCAATGGGGTTCCATCAGGGTGAGGGTGTTGTGATCATATTTCTTCAGGCCATGGATGAGACAGGCTTCGGCATATACGATGCCCGTAAAGGTTGTCAGCGTGAAATCTGGGAGGCCATTGAGTAAGCATTGCCACAATCCAAATTGGAGAGTACTAGGGTTGGGGTTTGAAGCCATCAAGGTTCATTCTTGTCAATGAGCCAGGTTTGTACTGTATTTTGTTTATTGTTATTCTTAAATAATATGAATTGTGTATTGGTTGCGTTGAGATTCAGGTAGGTGCTATACATCCAAGTCTGATTTATATGCAAGCAGTGTTTGAGGCATCAGATGTTTGAAGCAGAGGAAATTTCAAGTAGAGTTGTGTATCACTGGCATATTTGTAATTATTGATGCTGTTATCTGTAAGTAGAGAATCCAGCAACTTCATGTAAAGGATGATGATGGCAAGAAACAATATGGAACTAAGGGATAGTAGCAGCTGTTGAAATTTGAAGGTGGTGGGCAGACAGAACCAACATATATTGTAGCAGTCCAGTAAGCCCAATTCTTTTGAGGAGATTCAGAATGATGGAATTCCTACTTGATCTAAAGTTTGTTTGGGTATCACTGATAATAGGAACCAGTGCTGCTGTTTACCCCTCTGCTATCCAACACTTTCCCTCTTGTTGCACTCTCTGGAGTGGGAATAGTAAATGTTATCCCCTCTGCTATCCAACACTTTCCCTTCTGTTGCACTCGCCGGAGTGGAAATAGTAATTGTTACCCCCCCCCGCTATCCAACACTTTCCCTACTGTTGCACTCTTTGGAGTGGGAATAGTGAAATATTCCACTGCGCTATCCAACACTTTCCCTACAGTTCTACCTGCTGGAGTGGGAATAGTAATTATTCCTCTCCACTATCCAACACTTTCCCTACTGTTGTACTTGCTGGAGTGGGAATTGTAAATTATTCCCCTCTGCTATCCAACATTTTCCCTACTGTTGTATTAGCTGGAGTGGGAATAGTAATTTTATCCACTCCACTATCCAACACTTTCCCCAATGTTGCACTCTCTGGAGTGGGAATAGTAATTTTTACCCCTATGCTATCCAACACTTTCCCTACTGTTGCTATCTCTGGAGTGGGAATAGTAATATTTACCCCTACGCAATCCAACACTTTCCTTAATGTTGCACTCCCTGAAGTGGGAATAGTAAATTATTCCCCTACGCTATCCAACACTTTCCCTACCGTTGCACTCCCTGGAGTGGGAATAGTAATTGTATCCCCTCCGCTATCCAACATTTTCCCTACTGTTGCTGTTAATGTTGTGTCAAATGTAATTGTAAAAGATAAAAAATATTTTTATATTTTAAATTATTATATATATATTTTATTTTATTTTACTGGTATATGCATATGTATATATACATATATATATATATATATATATATATATATATATATATATATATATATATATATATATATATATATATATACAAACACAGAGGTTGGCTCAAAAGAGGAGACGCCACTTCCCGGGTAGTTAAACACCATTTAATGAGGGAACCAACAGCTCGGCAAAAGGACAGTCGCCCATCCGTAAAACAATGATGAGCCCAACGCGTTTCGAGCACTCATGTGGTCTTGTTCACGGGGATAGTACAAGTGAAACACTGGCAGTTCAAAGGAGCCCTTGATAAGTCCTATAGGTCCCGTCCATTTGGGCGTGTGCACAGGGGCATGCTGGTACCTGTCGTTCCTTTGCACGATTAAAGCCCAAGTGGGTGCTGTGTTACCTATTAGGCAGGTGTTAGATTCCAGCGATATTTGCGGTTAGCGTGAATTTTTTTAGCGCTTCGCTGGCATTGCTAATAGGGGGAAGCTGTTTTAGCGACTTTTTTCAGTCACTTTGAGTCGGGAACACCTACTTTGCATGTCATTAGCAATATATATCGCTGACATGCATAGTGCCAATATCGGCCCACTCACCAGCCCGCTCCCCGTAACATGCATGTCGCAGAAATAACCAGACAAGACAACTTTTTTGTTGGAGAAAAGTAGCTGCAGGTTTATTAGCATATACACATGCCAACATGGTGGGTTATCTTACAGGCGATCCAAAAGGCAAGCCGCCCCTCGCGACCTACCACCTGATGGGCCAATTTGCAACCTGGCCTTAGCCAATCGTTGCTTAGCGGTAATGGGAGGAGATAGCCCCTCCCAATTCCGGTGAACCATTGGTCCACCCTCTTGCTCACGCCCCCCCCCCCCTACGAGGGGCGGAGCGTTCAAGCAACCCCCGGTTGTACAGGTTTCCAACCGCCCGTAGGATAGCGGGGCGCCGTCGTACCCCCAGGGTCCACCGCACAGACTTCCTGGGGATAATAGGCCTCAGCATCCTTTGTGCTCCTGAAGAGGGTACTCCCGGGTACCTTTCCGCCTCTGGATCGCCCTGTAACTCCGCCTGCAACACAAATAAGACATGATTAAAAACATTTCCCCCCCACCACCCTGAAAAAGCCGGGTATGCGGAAGGGAGGGAAACGGCGTCAGGGTGAGGGGACAGTGGACAAAGAGGCCGCTCGGTGGGCGGGGGAGGAATATATACTCTCCCCCGCCCACCCCCCAGAAGGCAGTGACGCGCGGGAGGTCCCTCCAGGGTCCCAAAGAGCTAAAGAGCTGGGCTGCCCCGTGTGCCATCTTGTGGCACTACGGTGGCCGCCCTCTTACTTGTGTCCCCTGCGGGGACGTGTCGGTCGGCCTGCATAGTGCCAATATCGGCCCACTCACCAGCCCGCTCCCCGTAACATGCATGTCACAGAAATAACCAGACAAGACAACTTTTTTGTTGAAGAAAAGTAGCTGCAGGTTTATTAGCATATACACATGCCAACATGGTGGGTTATCTTACAGGCGATCCAAAAGGCAAGCCGCCCCTCGCGACCTACCACCTGATGGGCCAATTTGCAACCTGGCCTTAGCCAATCGTTGCTTAGCGGTAATGGGAGGAGATAGCCCCTCCCAATTCCGGTGAACCATTGGTCCACCCTCTTGCTCACACCCCCCCCTACGAGGGGCGGAGCGTTCAAGCAACCCCCGGTTGTACAGGTTTCCAACCGCCCGTAGGATAGCGGGGCGCCGTCGTACCCCCAGGGTCCACCGCACAGAATTCCTGGGGATAATAGGCCTCAGCATCCTTTGTGCTCCTGAAGAGGGTACTCCCGGGTACCTTTCCGCCTCTGGATCGCCCTGTAACTCCGCCACAGCCCTGGATGTGGCGACCGTCGCAGCCAGGGCCCCCCCACCAAGGCCGGCATTCCTCCTAGCTGTTCCTTACTTGTTATAACTAGGGTCTCTTCCTTATTCGGAAAAAAACAGGTCCATGCCAACGTGGACCGTTGACCCAAGAGTCCAGCAACACCAAGGGAGTTTGGCTTGTAGCACACATGTAAAAGGCCAAAACTGTGCTCCAAATAAACCTCCATGAAGGGCCAAATGATGCGGTCTACCCTGCTTGCTGACCCTAAGACCGGACCCAGAATCCCGGTCCCTGCTAACCACCTGTGTGAGCCTTGATACTTCCACCGGAACGGTGTCGGGCTACCAAGTTTTGTGTCTCTGCCCCTTTAATTACACACAGGACAGGACCTCCTGCGCATTGGCTCCAGCGCCTCCCCTGACTAGCGCCTTACCTATAGAGATGGAGACATGTCTGACCGCTGGAAATTGCCCGTCTCCCACTGGTGGCGAGACCCACTGTAATATCGTTGTGGTCATTCAATCAAGTGCCATAGAACCCTGCAGTGACCAGCGCAATCCCTAGTAAAGGACCAGGTGCACGCACATGGTGTCACGGCCAGCATAAGGGGGATGGAGCGCGTAGAGTCCTGATCATGATACACTGCAAGGCTTTGTAACGGGTCAACCAATGCTGCTTCTGAACAAGCGCCTGGTCACAGGAACCTGGACCCTGCTAACCACTTGAGACCCTTTTATATACACCGGGGTGGAGTCGAATAAAGAGAGAGTGTCACATGGTTCCCCATTTGTGGGTAGGAGTATCCGCGGGAACCAGTCTGCGAAAGTGTGCACAGCACGGTGTCACAACAAGGTGGTGGGAAAGAGAGTGTGTTGCCTGTGGATAGGTACTGAAAACCTCCATCAAGGGCCCACTAGTGCAGTCTACCCTGCTTGCTGACCCTACGACCGGACACAGAATCCCGGTCCCTGTTAACCACCCGTGTGAGCCTAGATACTTTCACCAGAGCGGTGTCGGGCTACCAGGTTCTGTGCCACCTGTTACGCTGAAATCCCTTTGGGGGTTCCGCTAGGACTCATATGTGTCCCTGCAAATACTGCGTCATGCACTAGGCCCCTAATGCCCATCTCCGTCCCACAAGGACATCTGACAGCCTGATGCCCCCACGCAGCTTTGGTTGATGGCATCGGGCCCTGCACCCCCAGTCAGTGTGTGTGACCAGCATTTACCTGAAAGTGACCAGAAAATGTGAGTGGCTGGCCCTGTCCTGGCAAGGCTTGTAACTGGTTGTTCCTACCTAGAAGTAACTAACGTGCCATGGGAAGTGTGACATGAGCACGGGTGTCCCAGGGTACCATCCCGGTAGAAGGGGGAACTACCCGAAAGAAACTTGATCCATCTTCGGCAGTGGGAAACCAACGAGTCAACATGACTGAATTGGCAGATCTTGAGGATCCTCTCTTTGTGCATGCCTGCCCTCCATAACATAATACATTAATTGGGCAGCCCACCGCTGGTCGCGAGCTTCTCCATCAAGAGTAAGAGGCCAGTGAGAGATACGCTCAGGCAACATCCAACTAAAACTTCCTCCTCTTACTCCCTGGTAAGTGAACCCTGCCAAAGGAATCCAGACTCTCTTACCTGAACAACAACTAAATTGATACTGTCTGGGTGAAAAGCTTACCCAAGCACCTAGCCAAGGGCCCTCCACTGCGAGTCAACCCCTGATGAGGGACTTAGACTGAGGAAATTCCTGTCGCTTGCGGACCCTACACAAAAAGACAGCTAAAGCAATCGCCTACATGGGCTACACCTCTTGTACAGGCAAAAGTGCTGAGAAGTGCTTGGTGATTGGCCGATAAGACAAAGCCTCCCTATCCATCCGTGGAAAAGGAGCGCCACCATACAACAAGCCCATCTCATAGTAGAGTCAATGCTTCATAGTGGATAAGAGAACTAAGCCACAGTAATAGCTTTCTTGCATCCAAACAAGGGATAGTCGCCCCCATCCATCGCTACCACGGTATAAACTACTATGTGTGACATTTCCATCAATACAGTGCACTATGAGTGACCTGAAAGGGCCAGAATAACACTTTCTCGCCAGCAATCGAACATGAAGCTGAGTAAGACCCAAATCAGTAAATACACCAATGACTAACCAGAGACTCTAAAAGGCCAAGGATAAGGCTGCATTATGTCAGAAATTCCGGATCTAGACGTGTGCCTATGAGAAACAATGACATATATACGCCACTTTGGGAGTCAAAGTGCCAGTCAATGTTGCTTAGTTGCATATGATAAAGAGGCCACAATAAAGCTTCCTTGCATAGTCAACCACGAACTAGCCACCCTTTATCAGAGCTACCCGGGATCAACTGCTATGTGTGACATTTCCATACAACAGAGCACAAAGAGCGACATTGGTTCTTCCCCTGCAGTTTGTAAAAAGACAGTTATTACCTGCTCCCTCTGGGCCCTACAAGTAAAACCCAGCCAAAACAATTGCAGGCCTACCTGCTAAGACAACCCAAACTGGGTGAAAAGTGCCAATAAGTGTCCAACTTAATCTTGGCACGAGAAATTAAACAAACTGATAAATCCACAGCAAAGTCACCAATGAACTGGTCATTCTCCGTGGCGTCTAGCGGTCCTATCTGAAAGCCAGCAGTGCTGAGGATGACAATAGAGGGATGGTGCCGCACACCAGGAACAACCACCCTACTCAATCGAGCACTGATAACTTGCTTCTGCAAAACAGTGGCGGGCCATAGCCGCACCTCCGGGAGTCCAGGCTTGACTCACCTTACAGGGTTAAAGTTACCAGTATGACAAGTGTGCGCCCGCCGCTAAATGAGCAGGGCAAATCGTGAGGGCCCCTCCCCCCTTGTGAGACCCTGGTGGATGTCATGACATAAAAATATTTTAGTGTGTGTCCAGCTAGTAACGGGCAATAATAGCTGAATTGAACAGTTCCAAAACTATTAACACAATATTACTAGCTGCACTTAGCAACGTAAGCACTCCTGCGATCCCCATCCAGAGGAGGCATAAGCATCGCCTGCTAGAAACATGTGCATGGGCCAAATTGTCACAATAATACATGTAACTACCTTTACTACATGTTAGAAAAAGCATGCCCCATAACACTAACGGTGAAAGCGTTTACCCTGCCTACGTTGTGAGGCTCCCTGGTGCATCCGGTCGAAAGCAATGAAATATTTTGCTATCCAGGGGGCTGGAACAAATTTGCATGTCCAAGGAACCAAGATGTGAAATGCTGGGTCTATAAAGGCAGGGTTAAAGTATGCACCGCACACTAGAGGGACTCCAATCCCGGGTAAAAGACTACTCTGGAAGACATAACTCACCAGGTCAATCAGGCCACATCCTACTGCTCCAAATCCAACCAAGTTTAATACTCCACAAAATTGCAACTTTATCGCTGCGTTGAACGAGCAAGGGCAACCTGTCCACGTATCCAAACGCAACTAATAATTAGACCCTTACCCTTAAGAGTCACCCTCACTAGCACCGGGACGAGCAACAATCTCAGACAACTGAGCAGCTTCCCTCGAACTTTGCCTGCTGGTTAATTGCTCAACACACTGGAAGCTAATAGCTTGGTACCCTGAGTGACCCCTGCTAGCCCCCCTTGTGAGGTGTGGTCCTCATGAACTCCTTCTCTTGCACCATTCAGTGGCTGTGCCCTTAGAAGGCCTTAGTCGTGCTGCAGTCGCCTAATGATTCTGGCCCCTGCGTTAGCAGCTCACTTCGGCTTTGGACCAAAACAATTCACCAAGATCCTCCTCAGACATCGCATACAGTATGTGATCAACACGCATTCTTCCAGTTACTGCAAGCAAGACTATGGCCTCAAAATTAAATCGGGATTCACAGCTTACTCAGGACAAGGTCAGGCACAACCCAAATCTACTGATGCCCAACTGCTAAACTACAACCCTGACATTCATGTACGCGTGCAATTCCGTTGATTCCAATAGGCACCACAGGACAAGCCGAGGTTTGCACAGAGTATCCCCACTCCAAGGGAAAGCACCCACCAACCAATCCACTGCGCAGATCACCCACCCAGGCACCTGACCCGCCAGCCATATCCTGGGACACTACCTGTTCTGCACTATCCAGTGCCTGGAAAACCAGTTAAATAAAGTCTGCATGAGAGAACATACAAATGACACACGACTGGCCATTGGCAAGTGGGCACATGTTCGGAAGAAAATTGCTCCCAGTACATCCGAATGACGTGCCAAGCCATGGAAAAGTGCCACCCGGTGATACAGAACTCCCTCGAGGATAGGGGCTTACCCCTCACAGTGCATCAAAACAACACTGTAAATTATACGGAATTGTTATAAAAGGGAGTGCTCACCACTACGTGTCAAGCCTTCCTGGTTGTCTACTAATGCCCCTGTAAAAGCCACTTGCGCTATCTGTCTTGGCCCCATACTGTAACCACTAGTGTTATTCCTGCCTGCGTGAAACAAAACACAACTGTAAGCCAAAAACCTCAACAGTCCAAGAGTCATTAGAGAGCAGGCATAATCCCTTTATTCCCGAACAAAACCAATACATTGCAAATGCAACCAGCTGTGACCCGTGTATAAATAACTTAGCTTAAGTGCAGGCCAAAATGCCCCCCGTTAATTCACGAATGACATAGGAGCCGTGCAAACGAGGACTTGTGAACCTGTAAAGCATGTGACTGCTTTGTCTGTAATAATGCATCATAAACGGTAGCATACATATCCCGGCTTAAACACGAAAATGGCAGGATGTGGAGGGATCTGAGCATTCAATAGAAACATTTCAAAATATTATCCTAAGGTAATAACACCCAAACTGCTATAACATCGAGACAGCCTTAGAAATACTAACATGACTGTATAATGTGACTGACTCACCATCGATGACCACTACGACAAACGGTCGGAGCTGAAAACTTGTGTATGCCGCACCATAGTTTCCTTTAGAGCCAGTGAGAACAAAAGGGTAAAATCCTTACTTTGACCAGGCACAACCAAGTGAATAAAATGGTTTGAATATCATTTGTCAGGTGGAACCTGGAATACTTGTTGCTACTCTCAAGCGACTAAAATGATTGTAAAACAACCCAACTCGTAGCCTACATGACCCACCCGCGGAAAATAGGAAATCGTTGCGCCTTAATATACAAGCGTGCTCGCCTACCAGACGACCGCCTTAGTTCTTGGCACGCACATGCTTCACCTGAAACTGTAAATGGCAATGTCGAAAGTGCATAGACACTAATGAACTCCGACATAAATGAAAAACAGCTGCAAGCTACGTAGTAAAGTCACACCCTATGACCCCGTACTCAGGTAAATAGGGGTTCTCGGACCCCAGTCAGAGAGTACCCAGGAAACGGGGCTAAGTATCAGCACCAAGCACAACAAAGCTGAATAGGGCCGCAAATATGAGGAGAAAAAACATCGACAAGGCCCGAACCGATACTCGGAAACAAAACCACTCGCTCCTCTCCTGGAGACAAGAACAGGAGAAATAGAGCCGAAGTCGTGCGAAAGGGCCCCACACCAATGTGAAAGATAGTCCACAAGTGAACACCCGTAAGAAAACGGAGGGACCCATGGTGACAACCAAACAGGGGGTGGACGCGATGAAAAGAAACCAATAGATAAAGCCAAAATGACCTCTACTTAGTGCCAACACTGAATGGATATAGAGCAGATGCCCCAGAAGTCCAAAGGACACTAATCGCTAACCAACAATTATTACTCAGACGTTCCTGCAGCGCGTCTAGGGCAGGGCCGGGGGACCGGCAAAGCACCCCGGGGAACAGCACGAACTGCCCGCAGAGGCTGTAAAAGATAAACGGACAATCGGACCCCTGCCCGGCACCACGACCGAATGTGGGGCTCGGAAAAAGAGAAGAACAAGTAATGCGCGTGAATACGAACACCAGGTGAAATATCACCCCGTTCCTCTTCCGCCATCGAAAAACTCACTGAGCCAACCGGCCCGTACACAAGTACAACAGCCCACACTGCAGCGGGGCCGGTGGCCTTGCACAAGGACTGGCCCAAGATGGCCACCACCACGTGGCGCAGGCCCACCCTAACTCCAGGTGCATGCTCCTCCTATGTACAGTGGTCAGCCTCGAGGGTCACTTACAGGATAGCAAGCTGCTAAGAGTCCCTGACAAACCGCCTGTGACCACATCCAGCGAGGAGCGCACTCCTGACCCCGACTCTCGACCTCGGACAAACCTGAACTCTTCAGCCCTGCACCCTGCATGCATGCGAATTACCTAGGGATACTCGCGGCAAGGTACCTCTACAGGCATACCCCCGGACTCCTGCACCAAAAGTGACACATACACAGTTCAAACGGATGCCCTATGCCACTGAAGTTTCTTCAATCACGTTGCCATACTAAGCCGCTGCGACAGATCTGAATTCCGTGACACAACCCCCCTAGCATCCGAGGGGCGTCTAACCGAGAGAAATCTATACGTGACAACAGTCGCCGAGACCTAAAACGTGAACATATATATAGTAAAGGCTAGCATGCATAACAGGGAGAACAAGAAGCCTCGCTCCGGCCGCGTGCAAAATTGCCGCTGTACAGGTAATGCAAAAGGCCATGACATATGAAGCTTATACATGACGAAGATGGAAAAGACATCCCCACTCAAAACAAATCTTTTTTACCCGGGTTTGAGAACCCCGTACCCCTTCTTAAAGACTCCTCCACCACCTCGCGTCCATGAGTGGAGAAGTACCATGGCCAGGGCTTACCCGGCCCGTCGAAGTGCACAATCTCAGTGCCCAGTGGTCGCGACAAAAGCCTACAGGCCAGCAGAAACCGGACCCAGGTAGGAGTAAAATATGTTTCTCTGCGAGCGTGCGCCGATTCGCCCAGGTCATCGACCCCACAAAGCAATTATCTAGCAGCCCGGCGGCCAGAACAAATAGAATGCACCAACTAGGCCTAGCCAGGGCTGGCGCCCACTCCCCCAGCGCATCCTAATCAACCTGGTGGGAGGGGGAGAGTCGGGAGAACAGATAGCAAGCTCCCGCCCTGAAAAGACCCCCCCTCCCTGTTTTCGATGGAGACACAAACACGGTCCGCCCCGAAGGGGTGCCAGCCAGCGAGAGGGGGTACCCCTGAGCTCTCCGTGCCCCCGAGTAAAGAGGGATGCGTACCAGCGCCTAACAGAGACCGCTACCTAAGCGCTAAATGAATTAACCGCCACAAAGAAAACAACGTAGCATAACAAAATTAGTACACGGTACCTCACGGATTAAAAGGAAACGCGTGAATAAGGAAAGAGATGTCAAGATTGTTGCCGCGCTCCGTAGGACCCCCGGACCCGGACTGCCCGAAATAACCCTTAAACATCTGCACGTCCATAACCAGTGTGTCCCACAAAAGAAAATGCTGAGCACTCCGACTATAACACCACCAGACCCCGGTGTCTAACCAGAGTCCGCGGGTCCGAGCGCAAGGCCCTTGCCTTGCACCCCCTGTTGCCTCCTTGCCAAGAGCGCGCCGATAAAGTGAAAACAGACCAATAGTACACGACCCCATCACCCGACTCACCGCAATAAAACGAAACATCAAACGGCGTAAGCACCGCACCCGACGCCAGACCAGGCCTCTGGACGAGCTCCCAGCTAGCCCACCAAACGGCATCAGGGTGAGGGGACAGTGGACAAAGAGGCCGCTCGGTGGGCGGGGGAGGAATATATACTCTCCCCCGCCCACCCCCCAGAAGGCAGTGATGCGCGGGAGGACCCTCCAGGGTCCCAAAGAGCTAAAGAGCTGGGCTGCCCCGTGTGCCATCTTGTGGCACTACGGTGGCCGCCCTCTTACTTGTGTCCCCTGCGGGGACGTGTCGGTCGGCCTGCAAAGCGGCACCAAAAGTGTCGCTTTCACCATAAAGCTGTCACTAACAGCTGTTAGCGACAGCTTTCTAATAGGGCAATAGAAATATCTCCGCTTTTGCGGCACAAAGGGCTGCTAAAGCGGCGATAAGGCCCTTGCTAATATCCCCCAAGATTTTTAACAACAATATTTCTATTCTGATAATTTTGTACCTACCATTATGAAGATAGGACTTCGATATTTTGGACAACGATATTTCTGTCCCGATATTTTTGTACCTTGACATTTTTGTTGTCGATATTCTGTCAGTGATCCCTTTGGATCATAATAGCTAGTTCTGCTTCCTGACCCACATGAGCTGGATTCTGAGTTAGAAATAAATTGGAAGTGAATCTAGGATTTTGGTATTCTCCCAGAATTACGATTCAGCTTTGAAATCTGTGGTGGTGATAAAGCACTCATAACAAAGGCACTTTGGATATATGTTTGCAGTCTAGATCCCAGATTTATGTCTGCGTAGACAGCCCGCTGTTCCCCCATAAGGACCGAGTAAATTACTCCGTCCAAATTGCAGAGGGGTAGCCCGCATAATTTATAAATGGCCGTCAAGCAGTGAATGCATTTTACTCTGTGCTACAGGGCTGCATAAGCAGCACTCAGCCCGAAGTACAGAGTATTTATTTTTTCTTTACAAAAACAAAATCCCAAAACAGGATTTTCATTTTGTAAAGAATAAAAATAATGCTCCCCTCGCCATGTGAGTGTTCTCCCATTGCCGGGTGTGCAATTTTACAATTTTTCTGTCCCTCACTGCCAGGTTTAGGCTGGTGGTGAGAACCAGTAAAATATGGCTATATGTCCCGCCATTTAAATTGGGCAGGAGATCCTGTAGCCGGAGAGTAGTGCCCCCAGTGACTAAACTGATGGTCCACGCAAAATTCATTTGGGCAGCTGGACCACTATGTTGCCAGGGGGACGGTGTTCCCTTCTCGTCAACATATAAATCTGCCCCTAGGTCTTGTAACTACTAATTAGTTTTGACAAATGCCATTATGTATGCTTTTCGAGCAAAGTAGTCCATGCAGTAAGTTCAATAGAACAACTGCTTTCTTTAAAGACATAACTTCACAACTTCGGTGATTACTGAAAAATTGCATTTATATCTTTAAATTTAGATAAAAGAAAACTTACGTTGAAACATTCCTGAAGGTGGCACTGCTGATTAAGCCACTTCCGAGCAACAAAGGGTTAATATGATACAAACAGGAAAGTTAAATATAGCAATCATTTTCCAAATGTAAGCTATTAATGACTCTTCCACTGTCTCCCGAAATTAATGTATTCATTACTCACATCGTTTACTGTAAAGAATTGTATTAATAACAAAGCTTTTTTGCTACAAAAAACTTAAATAGGCAACAAGCTGCAGAATCTGTGAAGATGATAGTGCACAGACTGATATGAAGGTTTCAAAATCTTCAAGTGATGTGAGAGGCCTGACATCATCATGCATCGCCATGTAAGACTGAGGGGCATATTATCAAGAGAGATATCGCTGTTTTTCGGCACATAGCACCGAAAAAGCTGCGATTTTATTATCTCAATATCATCAAGGACACGCTAACAAGCATTAGCGCGTGTTTCCTGGCTACTTTGCATGTCAGCGATCAATATCGCTAATGACATGCAAATAGGCGTTCCTTTGCAAAACAACATGGGAATGCTCGCTAACACGGTTTCGCGATATTAGCAAGCCATGCAGCAGACCCACAAAGAGATTTAAATATCCGCGCTAACCGCAGTTATCGCAGGAATGTAACGCCTGCCATAAAAGTGACTTAGGCATACTGATAATGGGAGGTCGATTGCTAGGTTAGGTCCACACTCCCCTATCAGCAAGCTTCTCCTTAGCGCTGTGAAATCATCGCCGGATTTCAAGTGCTATTCCTGAGAAGCGGCCTCTATTGCTGGAATTACATCGCCTGTTAGCAAAACGTTGATGATATGTCGCTACCACGGCGATGTAATCCAGCAACACAGTAAATTGCGCAAAGCATGATTTGCGATAATTATCGCATCTCCTAGATAATATGCCCCTGAATTTCATCGACAGCGTTCTATGTCACTGCTGTGGTAGCTCTCTTATGAAAATAAAGGACTGCATAAAGGTGGCCCTATGTGAGTGTCTTCCATATGCACATTGGACCTACTATCATCTTGGAGTGAGTGTTAATTAGGCAGGCACTTAAGGCATTGGTGGCAAAACAAGGGAAAACGTATACAAAAAGGGGGGAGATCTGTCCGATTGGGAGGGCGAGAGTACCACTCCAGGGGAGTGGAAGGTCCAGCCAGAGTATGCGCCCTTAAAGACAATGTGTTACAAAAGAGTACTTGGCTGTTCCTGGGGAGGGTGTGTGTGCAGGTCACAGAAGTGTAAAGTTGGGGTGAAAGATCGGTGGAATCCTACCGAGGGGTATCCATTTTGTTGGAAATAATGGCCTCACACACCCTTGCAGGTGTCATGCTTCATCATAGGCAATGCTCCTTGTTGGGTAGGCGGTGCAATCCCCAACGGGCAACACCTCAAAGAGGGGCTCTTTAGCTGAGATCTTTTCATCCAACTGCCTGTAGGTGAAGTGCTGGTGAGGGGCCAGGTTGGTGTAGACAGAGTAGTGAGTTAAAATGAGGCAAAGGGTACCAGGAACAAACTTTATTCAGTGGGTCCCTTGCTTCAGTTTAAAAATAGAAACTGGTCTGTACTCGCTGTAAAATTATGTTTCCTGGCTCGAGACTAGACTAGTAAGTGTAGAGGGTGGTCGACATGTTTCTCGCTAAAGTACAGTGACATGCGATTTATCAGGACCTATCAAATAAAAAAATCTGTCTACAGATCTACCTTAGTATCAATAACTCATTACAGATTATGGAATGAAATACCTGTGTTACACTGATCCATGCCTAAATTGGGAGACAAAGGCAGCAAATCAAAACAGGTAATGTACAACAACCAAACTCAACGTGACCTGATACACACAGTGACATACTAGTGAGGGTGCCGCTAGCATGTGATTAAAAACAGTAGTGAGTACTCACCACAGAGAGCACAGTGAGTGGCATGCCCCTGTAGATGAGTACAGTTAAAACCAAATGCAGCAACATTCTGGGTGGTCTTGTGAGACACCAAACTCACCTATTGGTCATGTTTTATATGTCACTGTGTGTATCAGGTCAAGTTGAGTTTAGTTGTTGTACCTTACCTGTTTTGATTTGCTGCCTTTGTATCCCAATTTAGGCATGGATCAGTGTAACACAGGTATTTCATTCCATAATCTGTAAGGACTTATTGATACTAAGGTAGATCAAGTTCTGTAGACAGATTTTTTTATTTGATAGGTCCTGAAGAATCGCGTGTCACTGTACTTTGGCGAGAAACATGTCAACCACCCTCTACACGTTCAGTCTGAGATCATCTTCTGCTAGCACATGCCACAATGTGTCTCTGAGCATTTGGTTGTTCATTGTGTTGGGTAATGATTGCGTCCAACCTCACCAGGCTTGCATCTACAATGACTTCAGTATGTAACTTTGGATCAAAATAGGCCATTCTAGTTGCATGTTCAATTGTATGTTTGATTTTCTTGAAACTCGGGTCATTGTCAACTATTTTAATGGGGCACTTACCTTGGCAAAGTATCTGGAGCAATAGCTGACCACGCCTAAGAAGGATCACAGCATGGTTACATCCTGAGGGGGACAAGTGGATGACTAGTCTTGTACCTTTCAGGGTCATGAGTCATTCCCTCTTCAGAGAAAATATGCCCAAACAATTCGAGTTTGGCTATGTGAAACTCACACTTTTCTGCATTTAAAGTGAGACCTGTATCAGCGAGCAAACAGCATACTTGTCTAGGAGCTTTGTCATACTACTTTTGTGTGACCCCAAACACTAATATATCACCACTGTAGTTAAAAGCATGTGTGACAGGTTGATTTACTCGGCAAATAGCATACTGAAAGATTTCTGCAGCTGACGACACACCAAGCTAAATCTTTTGATCTGAACAAGTCAACATGAGTTGAAAAAGTAGTAATGCACCTCCAGTTCTCTTCCAGCTTGAGTTGATGGGAGAGGACTTAGGCACAGCTCAGTTTGTACTTTCTGTACTTTCTGTACCTTTCTGTACCTGGTTGACACTGCCCTCATCATTTCTTTGCACCTGGTCGTATCAGCCTTTAGCACTTTCTCACACCTGGTTGTTCCTGCTTTTAGCACTTCTTCGTACCTGGCTGTCGCTGTCTTTAGTGTTTTTGCTTTGTAGGGACGATGACTCTGTGCTACGCGGTGGCGCAGTATCTCTTCTTTTGGCCTTACCAGTAGGCTTCTGGCGGGCTTTCTGACTGTGCTCCTCTGTAGGGCCTTCAGCTTCTTCGAGGTAATCATGTACTCTATGTGCGGACCTGAATGTCTTTCTCTCTCAATTGCTATGTTGGCCTGGGGCATATCAACACAAATACGCACTGCACCTCCACTGTCCTTTTTGTGCACTACCACTATTGGTGACACCCATAGCGTCGGACCAGTAGAGCACTCAATTATGTCATGCTTTAACAAAGTCTCTAGTTCTTTCTCAATGGCCTCCTGTTAATGAAAAGCAATATGATGGTGTAGCTGAGCAACAGGACGAATGTCCTCATTAATATGTAGTTGCACCTTCATTGTCTTAAGCTTCCCTAGTCCATGAACCAACAATAGGATTTGACTTACTATTTCGGAATGTGCATGGAGGTTGTAATTGATTAATATCAGTCCCATGTCAGCAGCAGTGCTGAAACTGAGTAAACATGCACCTGACAAATTACCTTGAAGGACAAAAATTGGTGCTTGTACTGTTGTTTTTTTGGTCTTCATGGATCCTACGAATGACCCTTGACTTTGTAGTGACGCAGAACTAACCCATCTGCGCACCTTAGTTTTCGATGGCATTAGACGTAGTAACAGAGACAGTTTGTGATATTTTTCTGCCTACATGATAGTGATTGATGCACCACTGTCTATAATAAAAGTTATAGGGCAGCCATTCACCTTTAGTGTGATCATGGGGCACTGTCCAAATGAGTTTGGTCGCTTCACGTGACTATCTCTTTTTGACTTGTGTTCTTCCATGCAAGAACATCGACCTGCAGTCGACATCACCACTGCACATCCATCTTCTTCACTGTTGCTCGATGAAGAAGTTGAAGAGCCTTTGAGATATGAAGTTGGGGACGATAGACTTCATTTAGTCTCTACTTGCCTCAATTGATGTTGTAGTTTGGCCATGTGGGCGTGGCTATAATGCTTCTGGAACATTCTGGCTCCCATTTTCTTTTCACATTGTGACACAGTTGGTTTCTCTTTCATTTTGTAGACAAATATGAAGTAGTTCTCTTTCCCACAGCCTTCGAATATCTTTCCAATGCCAGTACATTTACCTTCATGTGGAGATGAGAATCCACATCAGAAACACAATTTCTTTTTATTTGGAGACATCGTCTTATGGACCTGCAATATGCGTCTCTGCTTACTCTTCATTGTGAATGCTGATTCCTTCTAGGCTGTTCCAACTTCCATATCAGCAGCCTGTCAATCTGCACAATCCTCAGCTCTTGCAGCCATGAGTACTGACTGAGTGTTTAAATAGCTAAAACACGACAGACATCAAAGAGTGAGTGCATGTCTATCAGTTAAATAAATATGGAAATGTACAGTTTCACAACTTCATTAATATGCAAAACACAAAATAAATATGCATAAATACGCAAAACACAAAATAAATATAGAAACACAAACACAGGTGTATCTGTCCAATACTGTTGTTATCTAGTGCCCAGAACACCTGTTGTTAAATAGCACCTTGTGGAAGTTGGTCAGTTTATCTTATCCAATATTGAAATTATAATTTCATAAAGTGCGAAGTGCGCATTTTCATTTGGATGTCTAGGTCTAAATAACCAGTCTTTTCTGTGCATTGTTTAGTTTAATAACAAAGAGGGTGTTTCGCCATCAGAAGACACATCATTAAATTGACTTTAACATGTTTTGCGCATGGAATTTCTCCTACTACGTCTGCCTCTCAATAAACAGAAGTGGCTCGTTTTAGCATTTTCATGATTTATTTTTGTTCATAGATTGTGTATCTTTATAAACTGTAGATTTATTCGTTTTGGTTTTATCTTATCTAGAAAGTAGCATTAGTTTCGAAAATTCTAATATAATCATGAAACCCCCTCCCATTCCAATGTACAATATTTTGCTTCTGTATTCCGGATGTTTGCCCCGCTGCAGGGTGGTCGTGCGGTGGGAATGGGGGCATGTACAGTCTGGTTCTTCGAACCATGGAAGTGAGGCCACCGCCCTGACCTCAGTAACAAAAGGTCAGAGATTCGGGGACACTAAAAGTGGGAAAAATTAAAGATTTAAAGTGCAGGGTTTCAGGTACTTATGTGATGTTCAGGCACAGAAAGGGATCGAGGCGTGTTGTTTTAGGAACTCAGAAACATGGATTTGCTTGAGCACATTAAAGCCAGGATGTTGGTTTTGCCAAGGTTTGTTTCTGATGTTACATTGAAAATAAATCTACACCTTTCTACATCTGTTTCATGTGAAACGTTGCTCTGTAATTGGATACTCAGACCTAGTCTGCCCTCTGATGGGGTCTGTATCACTAAATATATCTCTTTGGATTTAAAATCGATGTTTGTCATAGCACTTTGTGAGTGTGACATGACGATCAAAGTCATCTTTGTGGGAGGGAGCGAGCATACACCTCTAATTATCATGGGAAACACTTGCATGGTACATACGAAAGTTTCCTCCATGGCCCAATCTTTGCCTACGGAGCCAGAACCTTCCATACTTAACCGGTCTCAAAAGATGAAACCAGGGCCGGCGCTAGGCATGGGTAGCTGCCCAGGGCCCCACGCTCAGCTCAATAACATAGGGCCCCGCTTTCACACTTTCACAGTCAGCTCACCTACTCCCCCAGGCCCCCCTCTCGAACTCGATCACATTCCTAATGTATTTATGAGCGATGTGTCTTGAACTCACTGGTCAGGGCATGGTGGCATTCCTGGGTGTGTAAGGTGGCGGAGGGTAAACAAGGGGTAGAGGAGGTGAGAGCAGCAAAGTCAGCTATTATGGGCTCTCAGGGACGAGAGCGGGCACCACCTCTTTTTAAAACCTGTGGCAAAGAACTTGTCTGCCCTTTGTGTATTCCGTTTCCAGGCGACAGACGCCTCTTTTGTTTCCAGGACGAGCCGGACATTAACAGGTAAGGAGAGATTGATGAGGGGAGGAGGGAGCATCCAGCTCAGACTGGCATGGTAGGGCAGTGTTTAGTAAAGTGTCTTCCTACTGCTTTGAGGCACAGAGGATGTGGTCCTTTTCCCTTGGTCCTCGAAGTACTGAATCAGGCTGAAAAGTTAGGTGTGGGGCCCTTTTCAATGGGACTTGAGCCATTATCTAGTGCTGCGAAGTCTAGGGCAGGTGGGCCTCATAGCTCTCCATCTGGCTGCAAGGTCCAGATGTGGGGCCCCGGCGCAGGGCTTTGTAGCCATTATGTAGCTAGACTATGCTTTAACACATAATCGTTCAGTACACCTCCAATTGGTCCCACTCTAATCCACCCCACACCAATCCGCCCCACTTAATCCAGTCCACCCTACACCAATCCAAACCACCCCACTGCATCACACTCTAATCCTCCCACCTCACATCCCAATCTGCCCCACTTCAATAGGCCCCACTACAATCCAGAACAATCTGCTCACTCCACTCTGGCCCACTGAAATCCAAAACAATTTACCCTACTCTAATCTGCCCACACCAATCCAAAACAATCTGCCCCACACCAATCCTAAACAATCTGCCCCACACCAATCCTAAACAATCTGCAACACACCAAACCAAAACAATATGCCGCACACCAATCCAAAACAATCTGCCCCACACCAATCTAAAACAAACTGCTCCACTGCAATCTAAAACAATCCACCACACTCCAATCCATCACACTCCAATCCGCCACACTCCAATCTGCCACACACCAATCTGCCACACTCCAATCCAAAACAATCTGCCCCACCACAATCCAAAACAGTCCACCTGCTCCAACCCAAAACAATCTGCCCCACTCCAATCCAAAACCATGTGCTTCAATCCAATCAGCCCCACTCCAATCAGCACCAATCCAAAACAATCTTCCCCCTTTAAATATGCACCACTCCTGTCTGCCCCACTCAAATCCGCCCCACTCCGTTCGACCCCACTCCAATCTACTCCACCTCACCCCTATCCAATCCACCTCACTCCAATCCAATCCAACCCACTTCAATCCAATCCACCCAAACTGAATCAACCCCACTCTAACCAAACCTATGCACTCCAATCCACCCCACCCCAATTCAATCCAATCCACCTCCCCAATCTAGTTCACCCCACCACACCCCAATCAAATTCACCTCAATCCAATCCAATCCACCTCACTGAAATTCTATCCACTCTACTCCAATCCACCCCACCCCAATCCACATCACCCCAATCCAGTCCACCCCACCTCACTACAATTCACCCCTCTAGTCCACCCCCTCCACTCTAGGGCACCCCACTCCTGTTCACTCCAATCCAATCCACCCCACCCCAATCCAGTTCTCCTTCCCCATTTTAATCCACCCACTCCAGTGTAATCAACCACATTCAGTCCAACCCACTCCATTTTACTACAATCCACCCAACTCTACCACAATCGAATCCGCCACAGTTCCAACCACCCCACTTAGTCCAATCCCTCCAGCCGACCAAACTCTGATCCACACCACCCCAAACTAATCTAATACACCCTACTCCAATTCACCTCACCCCATTTCAATCCATCCCATTCCAATCCACCCCACCCACCCAGTCCACCTCACTCCACTCACTCCAACTCTCTCTATCCCAATTCAACCCAATCCACCCCAATTCAATCCACCCCCTACCTCAATCCACCCAACCCACTCCACCCAATTCCACCCCATTCCAATCTCAAACACACACTCTACGACTCTGCACTTGATAACACTGCCCTCTACGACAATCTCAGCCACTGAACCACTGAACTCTACTCCCCTCTACGACACTCTACACCCCCTATTCTACTCTCCAGCTACTACTCCAATACATCCAGTCCGTGACACTTTACTCCTACCACTCCACTCACGGACACTCCATGCCACTAACTTTTAACCATGCTGAATAGCAGCCACACTGTTGTACAACAGGGCAACTCAACATTATAGGCAAGACTTATTGGCTTTGCCAAACTTTGTTAATGGTGATGTTATTCTGAGCTTTTGCCTATAATATTTAGCATGAAAAGAGGCACACAACACATTGGATATTAACGCAGTTGTGAAATGCACAATACCCATGTGGTGGTGTGACAAAGGTATTTTTAGCTGTCATTTGAATTATCACGTACATATAAAGGAGTTCCATTCCACTTTTTGTAACGAGTTACTATTGTACTATTTAATGACACTCAGATAATGGATCTTGGAAGGACGATTGTGACATGCATAGATTCAAACTGCTAATCTGCAGTTATACAGCCAAGGTGCAACTCACAAAACTTTTCTGCTTTCATCTGTGAACAACCTGAGACCTTTGCTTGCCTCCTCTCCATTCTTTGTTTGTCAACAGATTTACTATCCAATCCTAGGCCCCAATTATTAGCGTCAACATACAATGATAAAGGCCCGGCACGTATTTAGCCTTGTTTGTTGCATGTACTGAGCATAAATCCACTTAACGGAGAGATCAGAAAGAAGATGGACATTATGCAAAGGGCTCCTATTGGCCTTGCATATAAAGATGCAGCCATAGTATGGCAATGATCCTCACTAACTCATTCCTTAATACCCACCTACAGACTTTGGTTTTGGTACATTGGCAAGATGGCAGCCATTTGGAGCTTTCCTTTTCAAAGGTTTGTCCTTAAGAAACGTCCTAGAATATTACCAAGCAATAGCGATAATTATCGCTAATGCTTGGTTAGCATGAAAAATTTACAGCTGAGCTGCGGCGATTTTTACCGCAAATAAACCTTGGTATTATCAAGGTTTATCGCAAATGCGATAAAAATCGCCGCAATGCATGAATATCGCTGAAAAGTCCGCGATATTCATGCATTACCGAGCTAATGCTCTTAGCCATGTTATCCACCTCCCATTGGATAACATGGCTAAGAACTGCTCAGGGCAGGTGTTAGCTTTTGGAGATATTCGCGCTTAGCGCGAATATCTCCAAAAGTTGGTAATGGGAGATAGCGATGTTAGCGACTGTTTTCAGTCGCTAACATCTTGGCACGCCCACTTTGCATGTCATTAGTGATAAATATCACTGACATGTAAAGCGGGGCCAAAGATGGTCGCTATCTCCTACTAGCTGTGGCTAACTGGTGTTAGCGACAGCTAGGTAATAGGGAGATAATTTTATCTCTGCTTTCTTGGCTGTTAAAGCCAAAAAAGCGGAGATAAACCCCCTTGATAATATGCCCCGTCATTTGTAGTGTTGAGAAAAGCATATGTTACTGTTACGCAGTTTAAGGATAGTGAATCGTAGGCTGGACAGCCTGTTAAGTGAGCAATTAAATAGGTACACCTATGAAATTCTACATGAAAGATGAGAGGCCTGAACTTCCATGCCAACCTTATGTCAGCTAGCCTGCTTGAGGTTGCACATTGATCACAACAGAAATCACGTTACCCCACCAAGTAGCCTTATAGATTAATATTCAATGCTAACCCACAGCAGTAATTTGGAAGCATTTCTAATTCATTTTTAATGGGATTTTAGCTGTGTCTTACTTTAATGTGTCCAATTAAGTTATTGTATGGTATTGTAGCATTTGTTTAGCACTTACTACCCATATGTGAGGCGCTGAAGCACTTACCAGCATAGATAGCAAGCTACAACATGTAGTTGGAAGTGTGTGGCTGGAAGGGTGTTGGGTTGTTTTGAGCGTAGGTGTAATGTTTTTTATGTCATGCGTGATGGGCAAAGAGGGACAGCTTACGTTATGGAAAGCAGCACCAGGGGATGAGATGGGTGAGGGTATGTGAGAGGGAGACTCACAAACTGTAATTATAATAACGAATTCCCAGCTTAGCCACATTGATAGTGGAATGATGGGTTCTTGTACCCCAAAAAGGGTGATAATCACAAAAGGCCCAGTAATCCACATGGCGACATGTGCCTGGCAGAAAAGGCTTTCAATGAGTAAAAAGATGCCAAAATCGCTAGAATGGTTATTCGTGACATAAACTGTAGCCAGGCACTATTTCATTTATTTATTTATTTAGAGGCAGAGATATGGCCTAATGCTAAAAGAAAGTACTTCTGATGAAGGAGGAAGGAAGCCGAAGAGAAATCAAGGCTGACAACCTCAGCAGAAACAACACAAACTTTAAAACATCCAAACTCCACCTAATTCTACTGGCCCGAAGGAAGCCAACACTTTTAGCAGGACCTCACAGAAGCCTCTCTCACGCTGCAGAAGGCTGTCAAAAGCAGGCATTCACCAGTCGGACGGGGCTTATTCGGACTGTGGTTTAGACCGCACTGGTACCCTGCACATGGAAAGGTGAGTGACAAAGCTCTTGGTTTTTTGCCCTGAAAGCACAAGAGCAAATTGTGCTGCCTAGTGTTGCCTTGCTGGCATCACCCCTCCATGAAAGCCCAATATTTTACTTGGAGTCCCAGGGACCCTTGTTCATTCTAGCTAACATGACAAAACATCCTCATGACCTTTAGGAATTTCCTCCCAGAAATGTTCACCTTCATTATTAGTAGTGAATGACATAACAGAGTAAAAAAGACACAATAGAAGAAATAAGACTTAAATGTAAATGTATTTGAGCTTATATAGCGCACAGCTACCCACAAAGGGTTTCCCGGCGCTTGCTTAGGGAACCCGTCCTGGTATTCCCTGTGAGATAACCCCGGCAGGGTATCCACAAGGTGAAAGCCAGGCATCCCGCCGCGAGGGGCCGTTGTGGAGATTAAGCAAGCTATTGCCCAGAGTCGCAGAGTGTGAACCCGTGAGTCGAGAAGGCACCGGAGCGAGAATTATCGAGTCCGTAGAATTTTTGAGCCCAAGACCCGCCGAGGCGGGGAATTGAACCCTGGTCCAGGGCCGATCTCAGCTTCCGGGTCTGCCGCCTCTAACCCCTGAGCCACACTTCTCCACTTACCCTGCTTCAATTATTTTGTCTAGGAGAGCATCATGGCACGGATTTGTATTTCTCCTTTTTTTCAGTCTTGGCACTGCTCTTCTCTGATCCAACAAGAGTATGCAGTTCCTTTTAAAAACAGTGGAATAAGGGTGTAGAGATACCGTTTATCAGAGGGGGAATATGCTGCAATAGGAGTAAGTGCCCTCTCACACCTGTATGCAGGTCATGCTTCATCATCGGGCAAGCTCCTTGTCGGGCCAGCACTGCAATGCCCAACGGGCACCCACAAAGGGGCACTTTACCTGAGATCTTTTCATGGAACTGTTGGACCATTATATATACCATATATAGTGAGGAGCTTATATGCTGGACCTAACGACTCCTGGTCCCCCCCATTTGATAAAACTTATCTTCTCTAAACTGAGAGCCTTGTGAAAAACACTTTTTGTGCGTCTATACAAGCTAAATTTACTTCTGATCTCCAATGTCTTGAGTAATGTCCTGATCGGCTCAGAGGATTGTCACCATCTAATCATTGAAGGAGAAGGTAAGTATAACACTAAGTTATGAATGAGCTTTCTGATAACCTGTTATATGTATATGTTTGTATTAGGATGTAGGGGAAACAGGGCACATTCTACCAATAACTTCCAGATGTGTACAGGACATTATACGAAGATGGCAATTTCTTTTTTTCACATTCCTGCCCTACCACATATTTTTCTAAAGTTAGACGTCCACATAAAGTTGGGAATATATAGAAGAATAGGACTATCTTTTTGGTGCGATTGAGGGATTTTCATCAGAATAATGCCATTCTGCCACTAACACTTTCAACAGGTATGACACCAAATGAAAAACCTTGGCATGAAAAACCCTTAAATCTGTAGCCTACCTTTACTTTAAACACACAGATACGAAACGTTACGTAATTAATCAATACCATGGAGCCACCCAATGAGAATAACCTAGAACTTTAAAGTTACTCTATTTATGTTTCACTGGAATTGTCTTTTTATGTACCTACCAAGTTACTTATCTCCTCATTGTCAGGTTGTAATGTTTCCTTTTATCTGCTTTTTATAATAAATATATATATATTCCTTACATGGCTTACATCCCCCTGTGAGGAGAATATAATTATTCTGAATCCTAAATCCGAAAGCATTTTTTCTACAGAACTCTGCTGTCCTTTTTTGTTCTAGTCAGATTTATGAAGCTCTCAAAAAGAATAAAAATGGTATTTGTATCTGAATTCAACTTCATCTCGCTATAGCCTGTTGCATAATTTTTACCAGGGATGCCATTCAATTTATTTTCTACAATGCTCTCTAATTATTACTATGCACTAATTTGGCAACACACAGTTAACATGGAGTTAGACTAGCCATCTTTGTGAGACCTGCATCTAGCTTTCCCATCAAATGTGAAATCCACATAATACAATTTCAAAATAGATAGACGTATTTCATTTGGATATTTATCTTTTAATTCATGTTACTGATATAAACACTATGTCTCTTCCGCAATTACAAAGATCATTAGTCTTGTGATGTCAGTTTGTTATGATGTCACTTCTTGTGATATCACATGCAAATTAGAGGGGCCTCACATCTTCCCTTTCGCCCAGGGCCCTACAAGTCCTAGGACTGGCCCTGGATGAAACCTAGTGTGAAGGAGGACTATGAAGTGTCTCGACCCCTTTACACTTTACTGGTTCCGTTTGTACTACTATTCAACAACAAGGGCCTCACCCACCTCACACCTATTCTCATTGAACCACTAGCAGAGTTATGTGGCAATTTGTGCTGCTGCTCTAGATGTGTTCCTTAACACTAATCTATCCCTACTAAAATGTGGTAAGACTTGCTAGCTTTATCACTTTATTCTGATGCTGCAAGACTTCCCAATTAAAAATGGTTCCTAATATACCATATATTTTTACTCAGTGCCGACATGTTTTATTGCATGTTTCAGGGTTCTTGGCCGAGTCCTCTCGGCCAAGAACGCTGCTCTTGGCCGAGAGGACTCGGCGGCGGGGGCCAGATTTTATTGCGCGACCAGAAGACACGTGATTTATTGACACGCGGTCTGATGCTGTTGATGGTTCGAGGTATGCAGTAACTGGCAACCATCAGGTCCTGTGAACCAACAACAGTAAAGATTGAAAACAGAACCCTAATTTTGCCCTGATGAAGTTGCTGAAGTTTATAGCAATGAAACATGTTGGCACTGAGTAAAAATATATGGTATATTAGGAACCATTTTTAATTGGGAAGTCTTGCAGCATGAGAATGAAGTGATAAAGCCAGCAAGTCTTACCACATTTTAGTAGGGATAGTAGATTGTTTTTAGCTATCACAGGGGTTCTAGGTGCACACACTCTCTGTTTCACCTTTTTTTGACTAGTGGACATATAGGTTTTGTTCACTACTTGTGCACTACACTAGTATTAGTTGGGGAATCACTATTTGTGTTTTTTCCTTTCTTCTTTACTCACAACACAAAGAGAGAGTGGCCGATGATGAGAAGTGGGTAAACTGGCAATTGTTTGCCAAGAACCCCCTCGGGTGTTGCTACTGTGAGGTGCTCTCTCTTTGCTCACTTTATTTGTATATTTTGAGAATGGGACCAGACATGGGTGTTATATTTTTTGACAGTAAGAGCACACCATGACCCAATAGATTAGTGTTAAGGAACACATCTAGGGCAGCAGCACAAATTGCCACATAACTCTGCTAGTGGTTCAATGAGAATAGGTGTGAGGTGGGTGAGGCCCTTGTTGTTGAATATTTACTGAGTGGGGGGCAGCCTCTTTCCCCCTTTTCCCCCTAGGGCTCCTTTTGATTGATTGCCTGTTTGTACTACACCTGGTGGCTTAGTGGGTTAATGCACCTACTGCTGTGCTCTGTGAATTACAGACTCTAATCCTGGGTGTCCACTTTGCCATTCTTTCCGCTGAGATTAATACAAGTATTACTTTTGAGGGAGCAACAACGTGCTCCCCCCTAGTCGAGCAATCTCATCTGTTCTTACTCATTTTGTTTGGTTCTTCATTGTTCCGATCTTCCCCATGTGGCTTTGTTTCAAAACGCAATCTCCTAGCCCATGTTCCCACCGATTACGCCATTTATTAGGTGGTTCTTGATTGGACCTTTCTTTCTCCTGTGAGCCCTTTTGAATTCGGTGGCACATCATCATTGTAGCACCCAGGAAAGTGTGCTGCATGACTAAATACTTATAGGATCCAAAGGGCGAGATCTATTGGCTATACCAATGTATGTTCTGATATGACATTTTTTCCCCTAACAATTACCCACTAAGGAGGTCTCTGGACACCAGAGAAGGTTTCAAGTTCTTTTGAAATTAATTTTTTCTTCACCATTTGTAATTCCTTAACTAAAATACAGGTAAATATGGACCTTTGCTCCTACTGTGCTGAAGTTGTTCTTTCCTGCAGCCGCCTTGTGTGGCAGTTCCCTCTGGCCAGGGTTCAATGCTACCACCAGCACTATGCCAGAGCCGTGCCCATAAGAAAGTCTCATAAGAAACCTAATATACCTTTTGACCACAATTTCAACCGCAGCTTAGGTGCCTGACTCCTTGTTTTGTTGGTGTAAGGTGACCCCAATATTATAATGCCGAGGGCTCTTGCCTCATTTGTCTCTAAGTGGGACAGAAAGGGGGTTGTTCACTGGACAAAGTGCTGCCTGTGTTCAGGTTCTTCATCTCAGTTTCCTTTCTCAGTTTCCAAAATAAAGACTCACTGGTAAAGACTTCTCGCTGCCTTAACATTGCTCACTATTCTCACTTAAATACCATTCCACCATTGAAAATACTTTGGATTCTATCCACTGGCTATATTGCTGTACATCTCTCAAAAGGGACACGATTGCCGACTCACCAAGGGACAGGCCCAAAACAGTAACAAGAGGCTCCTCATGATCCCTTCCTCGGTTTCTGGAGGACTAGCCTGTAGGTAAATATGTTGTGCCTCTTTCTGTTCCCTCTGTGTATTTTCTTCAGGACACATAGCTGAATTTGGATACGTCAGAGCACACATAAGTCGGAAGGCCTCTCAGTTCAGCAAAGCAGAATCTCAGTGGAATTGCACATGTCCCCTCTAGTGCTCCATTAGGGTTAGAACCAGTCAAGTCCAGATGTTGGGTTCCTCCTCTGCTTCCCACAGCTATGACAGGTGTCAGGGTCCCCTCAAGGTGTCTGAAAGCCACAGCGCTATTTGTTATCCACTCCCTTCCTCTCATTCTTCTCTGATGACCGCCTGACCATCCATTCTGGGTAGTACTATCATGCTGTCCCACAGGGCAGACATGGGGGGTGGGCTATACCTGTTTCACAGGGTCAGACTCCTAGATCTAGGGAGCAGTACCACGGTGGACCTCCTCTTCCCTGGGGTCCAATATTGTCTGATTCCACCATCTTCCTAAAGTCCAAATTAAGCTCTCAAAAAGGGAGTAACCTCAGAGCAGACAAGAAAGGCAGCCATCTCGGAGTTTAGCCTGCTTCCAAACCCACCTACCTCCTGAAAATGCATAGTTTTGTCATGTGATAAAACCACATTCTGACATTTGTAACTTGGAGTTATCAAGTAAAATGTCTCCATACGTGTTGGTGGTACTAATGGTAACGATTTCCCTTTAAAGATAGCGACGACAGCCAGGATTAAACAAATTCTTCCAGCACCTGCCAATATGGGTGTGAGTCTGGTTGTAATACAGGCTGTAGAGCTTGCCTTAGCAGAACTGAGGTGAGGTTAATAATGATCTCTCCTTCAGCTCAAGGAGAGAGAGGAAGAGTGACAAACCAAAGAAAGGACCATGGGTTGGGAATAGATACAAATTATGACCGAAAGTGTGCAAAATAAAACAGGTGCATTAGAGGGATTTGGAACTTACAATCAACGTAGAAACATGGCCTTGTAGGATTCTCAAATGATGTCATCTATTAGTAGGATGATGGAATCGTAATAGAATCCCCATCACAGAGGTAGCACCTGACTACCTTCTTGCAGCTAGCCCTGTTTTCCACCACACTAAATGCTGCTCCATTAAATTGCGGTGGGCAGCATGTACCCTTTGAAAGTAACCCCAAAGTATGGTTTCAGGGCATGCTGGATCAGATGAACTTGATCCACTTCCTACCACCTTGTAGTCTGACACTTGAGATGGAATCTAACCCCAACCCTGCTTTGAGAGGTTCAAGTTCGGCTTTGTCTTCAATGGAGATCTTTCTCCGAAGATGCAAGTGAATAAAGCATATGTCACCTGCCTCCTATGTCTGAAGGCCTGGTACAGTTTGTTTTTCTCTTTTCTACATAGGTAGGTGCAAGACTGAAATAATTGCGACGCTGATTTCTTCCTGCTTGGATTACAGAAACTCCCTATCTATAGAACTAAGGATATAGAGTGTAGAAAACCTCCATATGAATTAATATGCTATTGACAGACTGACTCTAGGCCTTGCATGCAGAGACCTTCTCAACTAACCTCTGTAGTGACTGGATTGGTATAGGCTCACCAAAAGATTCGGTTAAAATTCCTTTGCATCTGTCCCAGTGGGGTCCACAAAACATGACCTCAATTTCTTCAACTATGCTTTCAATTACATACTTCTTTACTCACTCTAAGATCAGCATTGGCTTTTCCTGTGACTGCTCCATCGATCTGCTGAGCATGAGCATTGAGTAGGGCCTATTTCTATATCGCCCTCAAGGCTTGGAAGATGCCACTACTCACTCTCAGCAGAAAATAAAACATTCTCATATTTTTTTAACCACATTGCTGCGGCAGTAATTTTTCCGCTGTGCGGCAATTTACAAAAACCTGCGTTACATGACGAGCTCAGCTCGTCATCAGCACACGACCACCGTGGCTGATGACGAGCTGAGCTCGTCATCAGCAGCGAAGGGGTTAAACAGCTCTATGGGTATTGCTTTACTAGGCCTTCTCCCTGTATGATGATGACTGTTGAGTTCTGAGAACTGTACTCCTGCTTTCAATGTTTCTTAACTTTACTGAAGAAGTCCTGCAATAGTATACCCAACAAGACCTATAGAAGCTGTACTACATTGGCATACACCACAGGTGACTCTGAAGGACCACAGTGGTACATTCAGAAAAAGACATACAAAAATTGCCACAATAACATATAGGATCACAGCAAAGAAGATTATGGAAAATCACAAGACAGGGTAGATACATTCCCTCTGTCTGCATTATCAACCCACTCTAGGATTACTCGCAATGTCTAAACTGGTATCATAGATGGAAGGTTGAACCTTTGCATGAACTGGGGCCGCTTTTCAGGTCATTCAGGGACTTGCGCTTTTGTAACCAATGTGGGCTAGGGGTGGGGGGCTGGTGTCTGCTGAAGTTAATGGGCCCCCACACACCTTCTGGGGGCCAAGAAGTAACTGGGGTTGTAGTGTTCTTTTAGTGCTAGCCATGCATGTTCATTACCCAGAATGTTAGGGGTCGTGACAATGACATCGCAATGTTTTTCCAGTGACCTCATAAGAATAAAATTGCCTCCACTCTTAGCTCCCACACAGGCTGTTTTGCACTTCGGATGGACTGTGGAAAGGGCAATTAAGGCCTGGAAAATGCACTGAGCAAACAGGGGTGTTAAACCCCAGGGTTATTAAGAGCCCTGCTCAATTTATTTTCTTTCCACAGACGTCATGACCCCTGATACCAGGGCCAGGCCAGACTGGGAACCCAATTCAGCCATGGCAATTTTGTCAGACCAGCCCCTGAGGGGGCAGGGGGCATATGTTTAGCACTGCTGCTTTACTGGAGGCTGAAATTGCAGCACCGCTGCAACACCAGACCCCAGTAACAAAACCAGCCCCCACTGCTGCAAAACCGGCCTCCACCCTCCCAGTCCGGCCCTGTGCCAGGGGTAGCAAGTCCATGCCAAGGTTTGGAAGGGCAAGCCGATGTTAGCAGATGCAAGCCCTGACTTCTCCTAATAGAAGGGCGCGAGGTCAGCTTAGACCAGTGTGTGAACAGAGAGCACGCGCACGTTCGCCCGGTGTTTCTGGTCCCCCTCTGTGATCCTTTTGGAGCGGGAACACGACAACCGTGCACGAGGTACAAACAAAGCCTTCCCTCAGCCGCTCGCGCACTGTTCAGTTTCCTGGCCAAAGCGTGGGCTCCAAGGAGCCCGGACTCGGCAAACTCTGGAGTAAAATACAGCACCGGCCTCCCCGTAAATCACAGGCTCGTGACACGGTAATGACGGGCTGCCCTGCGTCTGCTGTCAGCTGCACCGAAGCGGCAGCCATTAGGCATCACCGCCATCACTGACACTGTCGGGGAGTCCATTTTGGTTTATTTATACACAAGTTCCTCAACCCCGGGTACCTTGGAAACAAAACGGAATGTCCCACCGATGAAATAAATCCGAGGAGGAGGCTGTGGAGACAAAGAGCGGTGGTTCCCGGAAGCCTCCGAAAAGAACAGCGGGTGACGCAGTAAGGCCTGAATGGAACAGAGGGATGCCATATTTGCTTTTGCATTTATTTAGCATATATTTAGAAGCAGTTTAAGCTAGTTCTAAAATGCACAAGAACTGTTTTGCATTTGTGTTTCCCACAGCAATGTATTTTCTGTTTTTCATCATTCAAGCGCATATCAAACCCATCCTCGCACATCCAAGCATTCATTCACCAACTCACAACCAATCATTCATTCTTTCATCTACCTACCACCATTGTATGTACCCGGAGCCACCCGGCCAACCCTTCATAGTTCTATGTAACCACATTCCCACGAATCCATCCATTTATCAACCAGCCAACACCCATCTACGTCAGCATGTGCCCTAGGTGTGTTGTCGAATTGCATTTGTTATCTGTGTCTGCTCCCCCTACAGCAAATAATTGATAAATGTCCGTAATTCTGGAGTAATTGCTACCCTCCAGAAGGAATACAGAGTTGCAACCATCATGCAAACAGATCTGAAATCTGCCTGGTCAATACCACTGACTCCAGACACACCGGTGCACAGAGCAGTGAATTTCATTTGATTACATTTTATTCTGGGGGTGTTAATACTCACGTCTCCTCAAGCAGACACATTATTGTGAAGAGAATAAGGAGATAGAAGGGCAAACCTATACTTCATTATATGCAATCCACATCACAAGCAGCTTAGGTTAACATTGTGAGGTATGATGCTCAAAATTAACTTCATGACCTAAAGCACTTTGTTCCCGAATATAAAACACCTCAGTAAGATGAAACCCAGCCATGCAGTCACCGCACAAGGGCATATGAAAAATATGATACCTGAATGATATGTAGAAACCCCTCCAATCAAGAGGTTCGAGTCTGCAGATGCACACCTGAGGATATGCAAAAAAGTAGGACTATTTCTTTAACTTTCCTTCAGAAACGAGCTGTTGCATCAGAATGTGAGGCTTCCTCTCATTGGACCACAACAGGATCAAAACACTGAGATGATACTTCAAACTAGTTCAACGAACATCAGTGTTTGCAAGCCCCCCCACACAAACTCAGAACAGAGATGGCGAACCAACAAATTGGCTCTTGCTGTTAATGAAGTATCACCTCAGTGTGTACATATCATTCAGGTAGCTAAGCTCTTTCCACCATCCTAATGTCAGTTAGAATGGTTCACCCACAGTACAGGCTGGACCTTATGGAAGGTCCGCTCCAGAAGCACCACAAGTGTCCTGACTGCAGTGGACACCTCAGTCATAACAACACTCTTTGAGCAACCTGGAGACTACTGTGTCCTTTTGGGTTAAAGTCAGAAGGTTTTCTGTCTAGTAATTTGGTTCTCCTCCACATAAATGCACATCTCTATCTGAGACAAGTCTCACCAACTGCTACCATTGTATAAAACTCATTGTATTTATTTATTTATTTTTATTTATTTATTTGATTTGTAAAGCGCTACAGCTACCCAAAAAGAGTTTCCCGGCGCTGGTAGAAAGATTGAGTGCGGGAAAGGAAGGGAGGGAGATTTTAGCCAGGCCAGGTCTACTGGTTGAACAGCCAGGTTTTCAGGGATCTACGGAAAGTAACGAGATTGGTTTCAGAGCGCATTTTTAGGGGGAGGGAATTCCATAACTTAGGACCTAGGTAGGAAAAAGACCTGCCTCCCGTTCTGGAAAGCCGGACTTTTGGCACACTAAAAAGGCCCTTGGAAAAGGATCTAAGATGCCGAGTGGGATGAGCCAGGGATTTTAGGTATCTTGGGGCAGAACCAAATTTGATCTTATGCATAAAGCAAAGAGTCTTAAATTGTACTCTGCTCTCAATTTTAAGCCAATGCAAAATTTTTAGGTGTTCCGACATGTGGCACTTGCGCAACAGAGGGGCTGCAGCATATTGTACACGCTGCAGTCGTTTCATTACAGCTTGGGTTGCCCCTAGGTAAAGGACATTCCCGTAGTCAAGCCTTGAGGTGATTAGGGCATTGACTACAGATTTCTTGGTGTCTTCCGGGAGCATCCATATTATCTTACGGAGCCATCTCAGGATTATAAAACACATGGCAGTGAGTTTCCCGACTTGAGGCTGCATCGTAAGTCCTTTGTCGATAGTTATACCTAGGTTACGGACTTGGTCACATGGGATGGGAAGAGGGCCCATGATGGATGGCCAGTGGGAGGCATTCCATAGATCAGGGCTGGGACCAAGGATTAGAACCTCTGTTTTTTCTCCGTTAAGTTTCAACAGATTGGTCCGCATCCAGGTTGCGATTTTGGCAAGGCCAGATTTCAGGGGCGAAGGTGAGTCCTTGTCTGTACTAGACAGTGAGAAGATTATTTGAGAATCGTCAGCGTAACTAAACATGGTTAGGCCTTCATTTTCCGCGATACGGGCAAGAGGGGCCACGTATAAGTTAAAAAGCAGGGGGCTGAGCACCGAGCCCTGGGGGACACCATAAGGGGACTGATAGACACCAGAGGTGCCTGTGTTGGAATTAATTTGGAAAGAGCGCTGATCTATGAAAGAGGTTAGCCAGTCAAGAGCAATTCCCCTTATGCCAACATCAGAAAGGGAGTCGAGCAGGATACTATGAGAGATGGTGTCGAATGCTGCACTGAGATCAAGTAATATCAGTGCAGCAGAAAGTCCCTTGTCAACTAGGCTCCGCAGATGTTCTACGACCCCCAGAAGGGTAGTCTCGGTTGAGTAAATGGGTCGGAAGCCAGACTGAGAGGAGTGGAAGATGCCATTTATCTCTAAGTAGTGGGCCAGATGGTTATGAACGTGTTTTTCCAAAAGTTTGGAAAATGCGGGTAACAGGGAGATCGGGCGAAAGTTACCCAGAACTTTGGGGTCAGCCGAAGGTTTCTTTAACAATGGTGTGACCTTAGCATGTTTCCATGGTATAGGGACAGTGGCAGAGACGAGGGACTTGTTTAAGATTTTACAGATCAATGACAAATGCCTGGTGTCGAGTTTCTTCAGTATTGACACAGGGAGAGGATCTACCGGGGAGCCCGATTTTAGTTTTCTAACAATTTCTTGTTGATTTTGGATAGTAATCTCAGGCCAGCAAATTAGAGGGTGATATGTTAGTGCAGATTGTGTTTGCTGATTATTATTGGCAGTATTGTTATTTGTTTCTTTCGGTTGCTGCTTAGAAATATCATCATAGATTCTTTCAATTTTGTTTGTAAAAAACTGAGCCAGTTTGTCACATTGAGCATTATTCAAAGAGGGGGGATCAGCAGTAGACTTTGATCCTGCCAATTCTTTAACTAAGCTAGATAATGTCCTCGATTTGTTAGATGCAGCTGAGATAGTCTGGGTGACATAGGCTGCGCGAGCTGCAGCACACTCCCTATGGTATTGCTTGAGCTCCTTTTTGTAGGTTTCCCCAGAAATATGAGAATAGTCTTTCCTCCAGAGACGCTCGTAGCGTTTACATTTGGATTTAGCTGCCTTGAGTGCGTCGTTAAACCATGGCGCTGGAGTGTTGTGAGGTTTAATTCTCTTATTAGTAAGCGGCAGGCAGATGTCAATGGCTCCTAGGAGCCACCTGTCCATTGAAGCAGCTATGGCCTCCATGTTAATTTCGTACTCAGAAGATCCTCGGGACAGAGTCTAACGCTGAATTCAATTGGGCCAGATCAAGTTTCTTCCAGTTTCTGTGACCATAGAGGGATGATATGTAGGGAGGGGACGAGGCTCCCCCGCCAGGGATAGTAAAGTATGTAAGAAAGTGATCTGACCATTGAAGGGGCAAGGCAGGAAGACATTGGATCTGAGGTAGGTTGCCAAATATAGAGTCGAGTAAGTGGCCATTGTAGGACATATTTGGACGTTACATTTTTAGGAAAGATGACTGCAGTTCGAGTCCTCTGCCGCATCAGACAGAAATCTATCTGCCATTTTTCTTGGATGAGGCAACTTGTCTCTCTTCTCCACTTTATAACTGATAAATACACCAAGGGGCCTATTTATAGCCCCTTGTGCCGCGGTAGCAGCACTTTTTGTGATGCTCCAACGGGGAAAACCTTGAAATCATATCTGTGAAGCCACACAAAGCCACCTTGCATGCCTTTGAATGGGCTCATAGATACGGAGTAAGGCAAGGCAGCGCAAATCGCTGCATAACCTTACTGTGCACTAGGAAGGCATTCCCAATAAATGCGGCTCCCAGTTACCAGCAGATTATAGGGTCCTCATTTATGAGAGTTTGGCATAGGGCAGTGCAGCAAGTCACCTTGCTGCACTGCCATATGTCAAAGTGAGATGGCAGCAATGCACCGTATTTATACAATACAGTGCATTCATGTTGTTTCCCCTGCAAAGGTGTAATTTCGGCAGCCTAGCATCAAAGCAGGCACCCTTGCACCGTGGTGCAATGGTGCCTGTGTTGTCGGCAGGATTGTTTAAGTGCAGGGAGGAGCACTTTCCTCCACAGAAATAATCCATAGAGGTGTGCTACTCTTTGTATATGTGCTGCAGAATGCAGCACACATACAAACGAGGAGAAAGAAAGTTATGAATTTGTGTATGTGAATGTGCACCACTTAATAGATTTTATGCAAAGCTTATAGAGGTGTCTAGCTTCCTTTGGCTCATTCTGCTACCTGCTGGAGAGCAGGTTTATGCAAGGTGTACGCAAGGACAGTCTCAAGCTTGCCACAAGACACTATGAGCATCTTACCCAGGTAGTTGGCACACAGGAGGGAATTAAATCGCCACAGCGTGTACACACCGCAGCACTGTCCTGTAAGAGCTCAACCACTGTGGCCATGCATTTAATCACCCTTGAAAATCCCTGACATGGGTTTGTGCATTTATATGGGTGACTTCACAAATGAGAAGATTTGCAATGCCGCGAAAGTAAAAGCCTCCGCTGTACACAGAGGTTCTATAGCACATTTACAACAAAGATCTGTGCCCAATCATTGACTTAATAACTGTCCTTCCTCTTCTTGTTATTGTGTTCAGAGTTGTTCCCCTAACACCCTTCCACGTTCTTGCTTTCCCATCCCTCCCCCCATCGAATGCCTGCCAAGTACACTTGCCCACTTCCCCACCCACTCCAATTGTTGCTTGTCCCTTCTCCCCGCACTCTCCCTCTGGATAAACAGTGCATAAGCATTGGCATTGGCAATAAGTCTCGTCTACGTGAGTTCTGTAATCTTTGCTCAACATTTTTTTCCTTTCCATGTGGCCAGCAGCACGGTTACTCTGCAGCTTGGTTGAAAAAAAGTGCTTTGGCATAGCCAGCATTGACCGCGTCATAGCGCTTTATGGGCCTCATTTATGAGGCCATGCGTCAATTTTACGCCTCCGGTGCGTCACTTTTTGTGACGCACCAGTGGCATAAAAAATGCGCCTTGTTGCGCCATATTTACAAAGTGACCCATCTAGGTAGATGCGTCACTTTGTAAACCCTTGCGCCACATTATACCTGCGCCAGGTATAATGTTTGCAAGGGGGGCGTATTGACGCAAGGAAGGGTCGTAGAAGTGAGGCATTGAAATCTATGAGATTTCACTGCGTCACTTTTAGGATGCTGTTGCTTCAAAATCTTGCACCTGCCTCACAGCAGGCGTAAGACTGACGCAGGCCCTTTCACATGGGGCTTGTCCCATGTGAAAGGACACATTGCAGGAGTTGCGTTACTTTTGTGACACACTCCATTAATGCATCACTTTTGCACTTACAGATACGTCAGAAATACTGACGTATCTGTAACTCCTCGCGACATGATGCGTCATACATTAAATATGACGCATCAGGAATGTCGCAAGGAGTGCGCATTGAGAAGTGACGCATCGCTGCTTTCACGCAGCGATGCGTCATTTCTCATAAATGAGGCCCTATGTTTTTTACTTTCAGCCATGCTGCACAGCATCCATGTACAACATGCCTTAAAAAAACGGTGAGACCTATTGGCCTTGCCAGTGCTTGTTAAGTTTCATCAGCGAGCACTCATATTCATAAATAATCGCATAAATACCCTCGTCTGCATCTAGGTACAATCATTACACATGAAACTTTGGATTAACTCGAAAGATGCTGTTTTTGATAGACCTTGTAATAGTATAACCGAGGCTGCTCTTATAGATTTAGAACGAGTAATCACAGGTGGCAGCAGTAAACACTGAACCCCATACGCGTCTTTCTGCGTTCACAATTTCATGGTGATTGGTAGCTGTGAAAATAATGTCTTTGAGCTGCAGGGTCAATTCTACTTTACCTTCCAGCACATTAACATTTTGTAATGTTATTTTCTTGGGTTAAACTCAATGTATTAAGGTGTAGACTGAATCATCTTTATTTGGCCTGCCTACGCCCTTTTCCTAGCAGCCGGAAGCTCTGCTGCCACTATCCCCCACACTCTAAGCGAGGCGGGGGATGCACAAAGGTCAGTGGACAGCACTGACTCCAATCTTAGGGCTGTCCCTTTACTCTCCACCTATAAATGAAGCCCTCAGTAGGCGATGAGAGGTGATGCTGAGAGAATAATAGAAATGGATGCACAGCCATTGCAGCCTGAGTCTGTGTATTAAACATTATCAAACACCAGGATAGGAGCCACTCTGAAGGCCATAAATTCTCCACCAAGGTCTTTCACAGAAGGGAATAGCAGGATACAAACCAAGACAGGCAAGACATCACAGCCTCACCGCAGAAGCCTGCTGAGAGAGAGAGAAACGCTTTTCAAGCTAATAATGCTTCTAACATCTTTTAGACATGGAAGGAAACCACAAAATAGATTGCCAATTTACACCCAGCCGTAAACTGAACCAATTAAAATATGCAGTAAACTACAGTAGCTCACAATTCAGACATCCAAATGCTTTCAGCACAAAACATGTAGAACACGATGCTCTGTAGCCGGCAGTACCGTCTGGTATCTCAAGACTTCATTAATTCATAGTTTTGTGCCCATTGCATGTAGTACATGGTATTTAATGTCTCGTTGAACGTTCACAGCCAGGCAGTATTAGTAGACCGATAGATGTTTCTGAGCAAAATCCCTCTCCATCCATCCGTGTAGTAAAACTGGTCCTTTAGCAGTTTTTAGGTTTTGCCCAGACTGCGCATGTGCTGTCTCTGCAGACCTTTGTTTACATGCAGTGGGAATCACCTTTTTTAGCTTCAGTTTTGTCTCATTTGCTTGACTCCTGTTTGTCATGGCATGCCGGCATCATGTCCTCTTCTTGTACTTGGCCTTCTCCTGGGTGGTGATCTTATACTTGTGTCCATCCACTGTTCCCGTTTTGAATACTAATTTTTGGGGTTCAAGCACTAAATATGGGGGCTTGTGTTTTCAGTCCATCTCCCATATCCCCGTCCATGGTGCTTCTATTCCCTCCTACCCGCCGACCTTCTACGTTACTTCTTTTCCTTGCCACTCCCCTACCTTGTACTCTACCAGGAGCGGCTCTAGGCTTATGGCGGCCCTGTGCAGGGAGTGTAGGTAGGGGGCCCTGGAAGAGGGGTCCGGGCGGGGCGGAGCGCGGAGGCCAGTGAAGAGGGGGGGTCAGGGTGTTTGAAAGTGGAACAGAGCCGGAGCCCGCCAAATCCCTGCCAGGGGCCGCCATGCAAATATGTATTATATTAAGGATATATATTGGCATTGTGGCCCCTGGGGTTTGGTGGTCCTGTGCAGGTGCACAGCTTGCACATGCCTAAGGCCGCCCCTGCCACCCCACTCAATCCAACCCACTCTACCCCAATCGAATCCCCCTCAATCCACTCCAACCCACTCCACCCTATTTCATCACACTCCACTCCACTCTATGCCACTTCACTCTTCGACACTGCACTGTATGACAGACTCCGCCTATGAACCACTGAACTCCACTTCTGCTACTCCACTCTACGACAACAAACCTAGTCAACGACATTCTACTCCCACCACTCCATTCTAGGACTCGCCACACCACTAACTTTTAGCCATGGTGAACAGCAGCCACAGTGGTGTACAACATGGCTAAAACACAGTGGCAAAGCCAATAGCTCTAGTATAGGAGAGACCTATTGGCTTTGACAGTGCTTGTCTCATGTTGCAGCGCGCCTGCCCTTAATTCCGCCATTAGGTACGGTGCCTTCATATTGTTACATTTAGAAGCCATGAGCATTCATGACAAGGAGAAGGGAGCCTAGCGAGGAGCGCCTGGGGCACGCTTTATTTGTGGCTCCGGTGGGGTGACAGTGTCGGAAGAGCGCAATGCCCCGCTTGTGGGGAAAGGGAAAAGTTCGGTGATGGTGGGGGGCTTTAAACTGACCCTGTGTGTACACTTTTCTACAACGTTCTCGTGACCTAAATAACCACACTGTGGAAAGGATTCTGGAGAATTATTACTGGGCTGAGAAATGTTTTACTTGGAAATGGTGTTTCAGAAGTAAATACCTCCGGTTAATGAGAAACAACTTTAACATTACCTCTTAAGGAGATCCAGGAATTTGGCTCCTTATCGCATGTGCACCACGAGTGCACTACTGACAGTGCGTGCTCTCACCACTCCACTTGGGGGCATGGTGCGTGCATGTCAATTCTTGGTGCACGAGTGTGGCTGGAGTTTTGCTTTTCATATGGCGGGCCCCGTGGCTAGCAGATTAATCAGTGCACGACTGTCTCTGTGCAGTGCACAATTACCACTTTGTGCCATTTAGAACTGCCTGCAGTCCGACTGTGGAGTGAGATGGTGTGGGCAGCCGGTGACACTATTGTCTGGGGTCGGAGTGGTGGAACAGAGCATTTCCTCTGAGCATGAGCATCTATTGGAAATGAAAATAAAAACCCTTGTGCTAACTCGGGCAGCATGTAGTTCACTGGCACACTTCAGTGTAGAATTAGTGATGGATTTACTCCTGTAGGCCACCTCCTTACTCCAATATAAAATCGAGTGCTGCGTAGTGCGTTTTGTATGGAAGGACGCGCACCTACGTCACGAGAGAAGGGGCATTTGGATCTCATCCAAGAACCAGCGTTGGGTCCAGGTGGAAGGCAGGAAGCATCGAGTGATTGGCGGATAACATGTGCGAAGAGACAAGACCCCAAACTCTTTTCTCAACTGCAGATGTAAGGGTGACAGTACGTGGTGTGAAAATTAGTTTGCTCCATATTCCTGGCGCACGGCCTGAGAAGGATTGTGCTCGAGCATGTGAGTGAGAACTGCCCTGGAAGAACGGGAAATATCAGTTGGGCAATCTTCTGTTGCCGGCGGGGGTGAAGGGAGGACTGGAAGGGGTGAAGAGGGGGTCAGGGTGTTTGCAAGTAGTGGAAGCCGGAGGCCGCCAAATCCCTGCCAGGGGCCGCCACGCCCACGAATATGTATTGTATCCAATTCCTCGTGGCGGACCCTGGGGTTTGGCAGCCCTGTGCAGGTGCACAGCTTGCACATGCCTAAGGCCGGCCCTGACTCTACATCACTGCAATCTACACCACTGCACTCAAATCTATGCCACTACCATTTATGCCACCCCACTTTACGCCACTGAACTCCACCACTGCACTCTATGACAGTGCACTACATGGCACTTTACTCACTCTATGCCAGTGCATTCTACACCACTCTATGCCGCTCTACTCTACTCTGCACCACTCTACACTATGCCACTGCACTCTACACCACTTCATTCTATGGCAGTTTACCCTGCGCCACTCTACTCTATGTCCCTGCACTGTATGCCACTACACTCTATGCCAGTACACTCTACTTTACACCACTCTATGCTACTGCACTCTAAACCACTCTACTCTACTCTGCACCACTCTACTTTATGCCACTGCACACTACACCACTCTACTCAATTCTGCACCACTCTACTCTACAGCAATGTACTCTACCCCACTCTACAGTGCACCACTCTACTCTATGTCTCTACTCTCTACTCAACTGTACTCCATATCACTATACCCTGCACCACTTTACACCACTCTACTCCACTCTGCACCCCCCTACTCTATGGTACTGCATTCTATGCCCCTGCACTCCAAGCCACTGCACCCTGCACCTCTGCACTCTACACCACTTCACTCAATGCCAGTTTACTCTGCACCACTCTACTATATGTCCCTGCACTCTATGCCACGGCACTCTATGCCATTACACTCTACTCTGCACCACTCTATGCTACTGCCCTCTACACCACTCTACTCTACTCTGCACCACTCTACTATATGCAACTGCACTGTATGCCACTCAACTCTACCCTGCACCACCCTACTCTACACCACTGCACTCTACCCACTGTACTGTGCACAACTCTCCTCTATGTCACTGCACTCTACTGCACTCTACTCCACTATACTCTATACCACTCTACTCTGCACCAGTTACATCACTCTACTCCACTCTGCACCACACTACTCCATGCCACTGCACTCTATGCCACTGCACTCCATGCCACTGCATCCTGAACCACTGCAGTCCACACCACTGCCCACTAGGCCAATGCACTCTATGGCAGTGCACTATATGCCACTCTACTCTGCACCACTCTATGAAACTGCACTCTGCACCACTCTATTCTATACGCCTCTTTCTGCTATGAGTGCTACTGGGCCTTTGGTGCTGTGCATAATGTTTATTGTAATGGGTTGCATTGTAGAAACCCTCATACTTGCTCATTGCTTATCAGATTTAGAGGGACCCACAATACACATGTGTTAAACATTTTCTGCTTTTCGATGATCTCTGAGTTAACCTACACCTTAGTCCCTCTCGTCACGACACAAAAATCTTGCATCTTTGTAATCTTTTATTACAATTTACGTCAACCGCATTGAGAAAGGAAAGGCTCTGAATCACACAGTAAACCTATTATTTTAACAAAGGGCTTGTGCACAAAAGTCAGAGGAGGAAGGTGGGACAAGGCTTCATACGCTTTTCAATAGAGACAAAGAGTTGCCACAATGGCTCTCTCCAAGGCAATCTGCAAGGCCCTTGACATTAATGCAAGTTGGGAGAAGAGAATGGGACTAAAGACACCCCATTGACCCTCAGTGATGCTGACTCACAAACCAGAGCCTTCACAGACCTCACAAATTGAAAAGACAGTGGTGGATAAAGAGAAAGGTCTCAAGAATCAATGGCATTGAGATCTCCATGAGCAGGACCTTTGCGGTCGACAGTCTTGTTTGATGAATACAAAGGATGCATACAAATTGGTGCACATCTCAAGATTGAGCTTCACAGTTTCAACCCTGTATTAAACATTTAACTTAATCGTTGTTTTGAGTGTGTTTAAGTTGTCCATCTGTATGAAGTGCCAATGTCTCCTGATATAGCTAAAAGCCCTGGCACAGAGCCATAAACTGAAGAGTCGAGCATCTGACCATGGGAGCCATATTACATTATTCTGCAATATCTATTTGGCAGTGACATGTCGCACCTCATTCGGTCCACCTGTAGCAGATTGAAAGATTGCGTCAGATTACAAAAAACGTGCTGTTCCTAGTGGAGGAGTGAGATTGCGCATGTACTGGGGGGCAGATTTACAAGCTCCCTGCGCCCCCACTATGCCACTTTTCGTGATGTACTGGTGGTGCAGGGGTCTCCTCCATATTTAGAAGGAGAGGAAAAGCCACCCTGCGTGACTTTTCCTCTCCTCGTAAATATGGCCCCTTCACACACAGCACTGTGCGTGGAAGGGGCGTTCCATGGGTGTCGCTATGGGTGTTCCCACGCAACACCCATGGAACAAGCACATCTCCAGGTTTACGAGAAATCGTAAATCAGGAGATGCGTGTAAATGCTATGCCACCCTAGAGGTGGTGTAGCGAGGCGCAACGAGGAGAAATGTTTTCATTTCTCCTCCTTTTTTTCTCTTTCCATGCCTACTGCATTCGACAGCACGCATTGAAAGAGGAAAAAGCCTCTTTTGATTGTTTTTGTGCAGGAAGGTGTCTCTTCCTGCACAAAAACAATTTCCCCACGATGCAGGCATCCTCGCACCATGGTGCAGGGGTGCCTGCACCGGCCCATGGCTGTAATTTGTGCGCCAGCGCAGGGGAAGCACAGAGATGCAACATATTATTGTAAATATGTCGCATCTCTGTCCTTTCCAAACTAACACAGCACGGCGCAGCAAAATTACTTGCTGCACCGTGCTGCGTTACTTTGTTGTAAATCTGCCTCTAGGTGGGCACAGCTCAGCAGTGAAAGATTCACGGTTGCAGGCCACTGTTCTCTCTTTCACAGCTTGGGGATTGGCATGCTTTTGAAGAGCAGTGGATCCCTTTGCTGATGGGCTCAAAGTGTGGTTTCAACCACTTCCTGGGGATACTTGGGAAGTCATGGGGCACTTGTAGGCCTTCACAAAAGGCACTTTGAAGCTTCATAACTTCGTGCTACTGCTTAGCCTCTTAGCGCCGCAATTCACTTCGCTAATGTGGCACAGGAGTAGGGGCAAACGTATTCCCTCATTTGCATGGGGTCACATCCTACGCATATGTAGAGAACATACTCTTGACCCCCTATGCATAGGTGCTGGAAGGAGAGTTATAGGGGTGCTGCAGCAGCCCCGGAAATAGCCATGCTGAAGTTCTGAAAGGTGAATGAGCAATAAATGTACCTTGAATTTATTTTTGTCTTCACCATGGTACATTTGATGTCTTGCTATGTCTTCGAACTAATTGCTGCCTATTCGTTTAACAAAGAGATTGGTGTTTACTTTTCGTTTTCTGACTGCAAAGTGAGAGGAGTTTGTAAAGTGTACTATGTGGCAATCTTGCTGGTGTGTGAAAGGAAAGGCTGTAGGATGTAAATATTTTTCTAACACCATACAATTTAAAAACATGTAAAAATATTGTACACATATTTCAAAATATACCAGTAGTAAGAAAGCACAAATATAGCACCGGTTTTGTACTTCTTAGTATGATGGAAGCAAAGATTTTTAATATGATCAAAACAGATCAAGACAATTAGAGATGTGCAAATGATAATTAGTCACTGAACCATGATTTCAACACATTGTCGTTTGAGCACTATATAGTTTTATCAGTAAAGCTACATGTCTCTGAAAACATATTGTTCACTCCAATGTGCTGTCTGTAAATGACAGTGCAGTACCATGGATCACTGACACAATTTCGTGGTACACAATATTGTTGTTGTAGTGAACTGGGTTTGTGTCGCAGTTACCCACCTCCCTCTTTTTGCTCAATTTTTAGCCACTAGATGCTGATTTTCGACTCTGGCAGTGCACTGAGGCCTGCTAACCAGACCTCAGTGCCACTGCACTCCTTCCCTGAAACAAGGTACGGTCTAATTGTGCCACAATTGACTAAGGACTTTAGCACCCCTTAAGTCCCTAGTAAATGGTACTCCAGTTACCTAGGGCTGGGGTACTAAGGAGGGCCCCTAAGATATGCAGCATATTTTATGCCACCCTGAGGGATTCACATACAAATTCCGCACAGACTGCCACTGCAGGCTGGGTGACGGTGCAAACAATGAGCCAAAACACGACATGACAAGTTTCATACCAAAGTTACTGCATCTAATGTATGTAAGTCACCCCTAAAGCAGGCCTGGAGCCCTGAGGCAGGGTGCATTATATTTAGGGCTCATGGTTTTATGGTGTTTATATTTTTGTCATTTCCCTCTGCATTTGCCCATATTTATTTTTTGCTAATTTTGTCTGTATTTATCCATGTCTATTTTAGGTTTTCTGAAAAAATGAAGCTGAAATGTGTATATTTCTGCATTTATCTAACCAGTTAATGTGCACTCATGCCTGAACACCTGACAGGTTTCAATGATATGTACAAACTCAGATGGTAAAATATGCTCTTGTAAGAAAATATGTACATTTTAATATCAAGGTTGTGCAAATCTACTGCGGTTTAAGGCTCTTTACTGAAAACCCTATTTTTTGTAATGCCCTTGCCTGTCAATCTGCCAGCTATTTGCCTGGCAGTCATGATTGAGAGCATTTAGAATCACTCAAAAACAACCCAATTTCCGATTTCATCTACAGTTAAAAATAAATACAGACAGGAAAATAAATTGTTTTCTATCTGTATTTATCTGTAAAAATCAGTAAAAACGGAAAACAGGGAGCCTTAATTATATTATATGTGATGACATACCTGCATGAACGAATATGCCCCTGTGATGTCTAGTTCTATTGCTAGATATTGCAAGTGACTAGGGAAGCCATCTTAAGATATGTATAGGGCACTGATCAAAACGATCCAAACGATTTCCCCTGCAACATAATACTTTCACTGAAACATATGCTTTTTGGTATCAAACACCTCGTAATAATAAACCCACCTTGATTCCAGTAATGCATTTATTAATACATGCCCCAAGAGGGTACCTTAGAGGTAACCCTCAAAAACTACAGACCCATCTCCCTGCTCCCGTTCCCAGCAAAAGTCATCGAGAAAGCCATCAACAGCCAACTCGCCACATTCATTGAAGAACACAACATCCTCGACTCCTCCCAATCCGGCTTCAGAAAATACCACAGTACGGAAACCGCCCTCCTCGCCGCAACAGACGACATCCGCACCTTACTGGACAAAGGAGAAACAGTAGCCCTCATCCTTCTCGACCTATCAGCGGCGTTCGACACAGTCTCCCACCGCACCCTAATACGCAGACTCTACGATGCAGAAAACCAGGACAAGGCCCTTGACTGGATCTGCTCCTTCCTCTCCGGCAGGAGACAGCGGGTCAGACTCCCCCCTTTCCTCTCGGACCCCACACCGATCACCTGCGGAGTCCCCCAGGGCTCCTCCCTCAGCCCGACGCTCTTCAACGTCTACATGGCTCCACTTGCCCCCATCGTCAGAACCTACGGACTCAACATCGTGTCATATGTAGACGACACCCAGCTCATCCTCTCCCTATCCAACGAGCCCAACACCGCCAGACGCAACTTTCGAGAAGGCATGGAAGCCGTCGCCAAATGGATGAAAAACAGCTGCCTTCAACTAAACACCAACAAAACAGAAATACTCATCATGGGCCCAAACCCCGACACCTGGAGCGACACCTGGTGGCCCACCGCCCTCGGAAACCCGCCAACCCCCACAGACCACGCACGCAACCTGGGAATCATCCTGGACTCCGAGCTCAAAATGGACCGCCAGATCAACTCTGTCTCATCTTCCTGCTTCCACACCCTCCGCCTCCTACGTAAGACCTTCAAATGGATCCCCCTCGAACACCGAAAGACAGTCACTCACGCACTGGTCACCAGCAGACTCGACTACGGCAACGCACTCTACGCCGGAATAAACAAAAACCTCATCCGCAAGCTACAGAACATCCAGAACGCCGCCGCAAGACTGGTCCTCAACCTGCCAAAACACTGCCACATCTCCCAGCACCTGCGCACACTCCACGGCTCCCCGTCGAGGCAAGAATCACCTTTAAGATGCTCACCCACGCACACAAGGCCCTCCACGGCACCGGACCAGCATACCTGAACAGCCGACTCAAATTCCACACACCCCAAAGGACCCTACGATCAGCCCAGCTTTCCTACGCCGTGGTCCCCCGCACCAGAAAGACCAGATCGGGAGGCTGCTCCTTCTCCTTCCTCGCGGCCAAAGCATGGAACGCCCTTCCGCTCCACCTCAGACAGACAACATCGCTCCCCATCTTCGCAAGAAACCTCAAAACCTGGCTCTTCGACAGACCCCCTCCTTGATTGAATGGAACCTGCACCCCCCCACCACCCCCCACCCCTAGCGCCTTGAGACCCTTACGGGTGAGTAGTCGCGCTTTAACAAACTCCTGATTGATTGATTGAACCCTTTAAACCTACCAGCCCTCTAGTGTGCTAGCTGACTGGTTCAGTCCAACCTGCTGCCACAGACGAGTTTCTGACCTCCTTTGCTCTCAGGAGGTCAGGAACAATTCCGGCTCTGGGAAGAGATGTTATCACCTCCTCCCCCAGGAAAGGGTGGTAAATTAGCATTCCAAGGCAGGGGGATTTAAAGAGCCTACTGCCTTTGAAATATGAATCTGGCTTCTCTCATAGGAGAGGAAGCCAACCCCCTTTGTCCAGAGCCCTTTGGCAAATGGAGAGGTGGGAAAAATAGCTAAGCAGGAGGAGTGTGACGTGAACACACCTGTGGAACTTCCACCATATTGTGTGTTGTGGATAAGGAATGGAACAGGGTGAGACCCACTCTCAACAGGAAGTGGTAATCTAGGGAGTGTAGTGACCCCAGGGGTAAGTAGCCCATTGGCTACTACCCCTCACTCCCCTTATTGACCCTAAAATGAGTAATTAGGGGAGCACCTGATACCAAGACTTCAGGTTTCAATGGATCAAAAGAAGAAGTGGACAAAGAAGAGTCCTGTCACAAGAGTGTATTAGACCTGACATCTTTTGCCATCATTTCCCATGACCTTTTTGGTGCCTACCTCATATTTGGACCTTATTTTGCTGGTTTAGAACTTTGAGTGTGTTTGACACTGCCGTTCAGAGGAAAAGTACTGTGCTTCTCATATACATACTGGTGATTGGTGTATACATGATTGGCTGATTTGAGTTAGCTGTAAGACATATACCCAATGCATGTAACTCGAATGCTGTAACTCGAATGCTCCTCCATGAGCTGCAGCACTGGTTGTGCCATCCACGGAGGTAGCTCATCGATTGTGCCACAGGTTTTTCCTGGTGGGGCCTGTGGGCATGGGTAACTGCTACTCGGCTTGGCATTTAAAAAGCTACGTGCCAAGGTTCTGCAGATCTTTTGTTATGTCAGAGTTCTCCCTGGGGACAGTGTGCAGTGACTGGAAGAGGTAGAGTATGTGCACATGTACGTTACATGCAAGGGTTGTGAATGGCACTGGGGATGTGTTTATTATGATGGGGCCTGCTTCTCACATTGAATTAGCTTTTTTATGTGGCCAGGTTAAGCCTATGTAGGGAAGCTGCACATTTTCTTACATTGTCCTCTTTTGCACAATAACATTTCTGCTGTGACCTTTTCCACATATTCGCATGTGTGACAATGTTGGATTTGTTTCTCTGAAACTACTTCTGTTTACACATCTGGCTTCACATAACATCATCATGATGCCTCGAACACCAAGTACAAGGCCTTTATGCATGAATGTGCAAATGTTGTTCTATCTTCATCCATGAGGCAACAGGGCTATCTACATATCCATGAAATTGCTAATCTACACGTACATCGCTAGGATGCTCTTTATTATAAATAATCAGCATCTCATAGGATTAGCAGAGGAGGCACTTCAGCTGACATTGAGGGTCCCTGCATGCTGAGACTTCAACGAGCAGTGGTCTGACATCTCCGTGAGGGGTGTCCAGTTCATGACCAGGACAGGGTTCTACATTCACTCCCGTCAGGTAATGAGGTTGGATAGTCCCTTGGGGGGATTCTTGGCTTCACAGCTACACACACTCTAGGTATACACAGAGTAGGGCTCACATAGTCTGATTACTATCTTGTATTATATGCCTGCACATATACACTGTCTTAGCACCAAGGTAGAACTGTATCTGCTATTTACAATTTTGGTGCTTGTAATCACCATCATCTGCCACTGTCTACTGGTTATCACAGCACATGTATTTTATACAAGAATATTGTTGATTCAATACATTTATTGAAAATTCCCAGTGTGTATTCTCTTTATACTTCTCTGAGAACATAAAAGCTCCAGTGACTGAATGAAAGGTCTTGATCTGTTACCACGACCCCTGAAGGGTCAGGGCTGTCATGTTTAGTGGTTGTCAGAAACCATTCACTCCCTGGTAGGGTTACGGGGGCTTATGGTGGCAATGTGAGCTCGCTGGTCTCTATGCCAACATATCCTGACGGGTTGCTTGGAATCAGTCTAGCTACCTCACCCAAAGTTAATTTTGTTCAACAAACGCGCAGATCCTACGGATTAGTGGGAACTACACAACAGCATAGGGGAATGTAGAGTGGCAGTATTTCCTACGTGCAGAATAGTAATAGTATAGTGTTTGATATTGAAGAGTTCGTCGTTTAGTTTTCTCCTGCAGTGCGAGTGGATTCAACATTACTTATGTAGAAATGTCACTTTAGTGAAGTGAGCATTTCAATGCTTGTGGCTCAGTGTGCATGGTAGCCTGTCGCCAATCCACATCTGGGTGCTGAGGGGACAGCTTCATCTGTCCATGCTGATAGAAGGCCATAAACTAGGGCCACTCAAGGGAAACTGCAGACCTCTGAGAGTCCATCCTGGGATGGATACGTGGGGGTGGAATTGGCACCTGCATTCCAAGGGGCAGGTTCTGGGCCCCACTAAAGATAGTGATCACACCTACGGGGGTAGGATGGCAGACAGGACAGAATTTAGAGAGAGCCTGTGCATTTCAATGGTGGCCTTTTGAACTGATCACTTCTTCAAATGCCATTGTGGGTATAACTATTGGGGCTCTGGCCTCAGGAGTTAGAGACCCTTTTGGATTGGAACCATACTACTCTGGTTTGATGCTGGGACATCAACAAAAGGAATCATAAGGGCAGGAGTGACTGCAACTGGATTATCCACAGACTTGTGGTGGCCTGGGTCTTATCGTGCTCCAGGAATGGGACGATCACTGTGTTGATTTTGCCTGGAGGGTGCTGCGCTGCGTGGCCCGGGTCCCTAAGTACTTTCCAAGAACTGGTTGGCTAGCCTTCGTCCACAAGATCCCAGGGACACAAAGGATCTCCCTGTTTCCACGAGATCATAAGGATTGCACAGGGTGCACCACAAAAGGGTGGAAGTGATCGTCAGTTGGGACAAGGACATTTCTGATATACACCGTAAGTACACTGTGCAGAGCAGTATGCTCCTAAAGATCAGCAACTCACCGGAGGTGCTGGGATGTGGGGAGTTCTAGGAATGCCGGGGAAGCTTGCAGAGTCCAAGTGACCCATGCTTGCAACCGGATACCTGTGCTAGCTTGCACTCCAGAGAGTGTGGTGTCTGAGGGGTGTTGGTGGACCCGATCTGAGACTGTCTTTGACCTTCAGATCGGTAGGATGACAGGACCTGGCATCACAGCCTTCATCTGAGGCCGCTGAATCCCTCTCCCCGGACAAATGCCACAAGGTACTTTGTTGTGGAGAACATCGCAACGGGGCTCAAGGGGTTTTGTTGTGCCTTGGGGGCACCTACGGCTGGCTGCCGGGAGCTACTGCAGCTTCTCACCTCCACTTGAGGGGAAAAATGTCTCCAAACTTGGAAGGGCACCAGCTTCTTGTCTCACAATCTGTTGCATAAGGGGGATAGTGATCCCGCACTCATACAGGTGCGGCTGGGTGCCTGAAGGACTAATCCAGAAGGACAAAACTAAGGGCCTCATTATGATTTTGGCGGTCTTACTGTAGGACTGCAGCCGCCAAACCGTCGTTAATCCTGCCTGCTGTATTACAGTAATCCAAGGCTGGCAGTAGAGTAGGATAGCCTAAACAGAATATCACCACCATGACAGCACCTACAACATGTTCATGCACAGTGTGGCATGCATCAAGTCCTGCATGCCATACAGTGTTCCGCACGATCGTGCAATTTTGGGAGGGGCACATCATCTGCTCCCTGCACACACCCCCATGCGCAGATTTGTCGGGGGCCCTGTTGAGGGCTCCTTTACATGCCTTACTGCCAAGCCTTTCATGGTGGGGTCCCTGCCATGAAATGCTTGGTGGAAAGGCAGGTCGTAATCTGCTCTGAGGTGCTGATGCCATCACTGCCACGATTTTGGCCTGCTTTCCCCACCGCCGCTTCATCCTGCATCCTGGTGGTGGCAGCAGTCTTGTGGTGGTCTCACCATCACCATCATAATCGGCAGGAGGCCCGATGCGATGGCGGCGGTCGAACCACCATCCAAGGGTACGGCGGGCCCAGGACAGCAGTACTCCTAATTAGTCCCTAAGTAACTGTTTTTTTCACTTTAGGTGGTTCTGACAATCTTATCAACATGTCACCAGCAGGCTTAACATGTATCGTTGGCTGGTGTAGGTGAGTGACTGAGGGTCTGAGTCATGAGGCGTAGTCAAGGACCTGTGATTTCTGACCATTGCAACTGTTGGGGAATGCCATATTGTGGAATGTGTTAGTTAATGAATACCTCTTGTTAGAACCAGCACTTTCTGGTTGGCTGAAGGTATGCCCCCAGCCAGGCAGAACCTACCTTAACCGTCAAGGGCGGGTTATGTTATGTTATGTTATGTTATGTTAAATGGATTTATTCACCACAAACAATTACCCGGAGGTGTCAAGGCGCTATAGTCCAGGGGAGAGATCGAGATAAGAGAAAGTTAAGGGAACAACCAGGTTTTGAGATTTTGCCTGAACTGAAGGAGATCTGAGATTATTCTAATGGAGAGAGAACGTGCATTCCATTCTATGGCTGTTGAGATGATCAAACTACTACCTCCCCAGTTGGTTTATCTGAATTTGTTTATTACACATTTTTTAGACCCAGAAAATCGAAGGCATCTACCCAGAACATACCATTAGAAAGCATGCCTTAGGAATTCTGGGCTAACCCCATGCAAGGCTTTGGGGGCCAGGCAAAGAGCCTTACATTTCAAATGTTACCTAACAGCCAGCGAATGCAGATGTTTTAATGACCGGAGCCACTCATTGAAATTTAGGAGTCCCTGCTATAATTCTGGCAGACGCATTGTGCAAAACCTGCAGCTTGTTTAGGTGTTGTTGCTGCATGCTGAGATATAAGGCAGTGCAATAATCGATCTTAGAGAGAATAGGTGCAGTAGTAACAATTTTTTGGACCAGGACTGGAATATAAGGGAGAATATTTTTTATCATCCTAAGAACATAGAAAGAAGAGGATTTGATCGCATTGACCTGAGGTCCAAAAGCGAGTCTGTTATCCATGATAACACCACGATTTCTAGCTTTACAGACTGGAGTGTGGAGAAGCTCAAGTTCTGTAGGCCAGCAGGGTGATGACCACAGGGAGGGTGTGTTTCCGACCATAAAGACTTCTGTTTTGGCTGAGTTTAGCCTTAGATAGATTAGATTCATCTAATTTTCTATGGTTGACATGCAGTCACAGAAATTGGAAGTCTCCTGGTTGTTTAGAGAGAAAAATGGCACCACACTTTGGGTGTCATCTGCATAGGATATAAGATCAAGCCGAAAGATCTAATAAGGGAGCCAAAGGTTTAACATAAATGTTAAAGAGAGTGGACTGAGAGCAGAGCCATGTGGAACACCACAGGGCAACGTGAAAGATTTGGATACGAAATGGGCCAGAGCAACCTCCTGCGTTCTTTCTGATAAGAAGGATTCCAAAAACTTGAGAGTTACCACTCCATCCTGACAGCCTGAAGACGTTCAATCAGGACCTTATGGTCAACCTAATCAAAGGCTGCCGACAGATCAAGGAGTACCAGTGTGGTGTTTCCGCTTTAATCAACTATGGATCTAATTCCTTCCATTGTTTTAAACAGGGCGGTCTAGGTACCATGACAGCTTCTGAACCCAAATTGGGTACTATCAAGAAATAAGTGGTCAGTCAGGAATTGGTTTAATTGCAGATTTAGAGCCCTTTCTATGACTTTTGCAGAGAAGGGTATGCGGGAGATGGGTCTATAGTTGTTATGATCATTGTGCTCCAAATAGGTTTTTTTCAGTAGAGGCAGTATGGACGCTACTTTCCAATCTTTGGGAAACATTCCTAATGTTAACACAGAGTTAAATATGTTAGTAAGGCATAGTGCTATAGTGTCTGCTGCCTGTGTAACAGCAGATGGGGGCATGGGTCTTTTGCGGACCCTGACTTAATGATGCTAAGTAGAGAGTTAAGGTAAGATGTATTAAGAGGTGAAAACTGAGAAAATGGGTGCATTTATAGCCCATGGGCCTTTGAGGGAGAGGGAGAGTATTGGTTGAATTTATTAAACATGTTTTTCGACAAAGAAGTCAGACAGATTATCACAGAAATTTTGGTTATGATTTGAAATTGTGTTTTTGGGAGATGAAGTTAGATTGGTAACTACTTTAAACATTTCTTTGGCAGAATTATCAGATATCAAAATCATTGTGTGAAATAGGTATCTATTTATTTAGTTAGGTGATTAGCCTCACCGTATAACCTGTGCTCACCCTTGGGTTGCTTGACACTGAGCAGTCAGGCTTAATTGAGAGGCAATGTTTAAAGCAAACTGCAATCACACACGATAAATACACTGAGTCACAAAGGGGAGTTCACACAGGATGCATCTAAAAACTTTTATATTTAACACACATATTCAGTTATGACAATATTAACATCAGCTACTTTTGGGCATAAAACACATTTGGCATTATTACTAGCCCACTGAAATTATTATGATATCAGTAGTATGCAGAAATTAGGACAGTTACTAATTTAAACCATGTCCCCACAGAGAGAGAGAGAGAGAGAGAGAGAGAGAGAGAGAGAGAGAGAGAGAGAGAGAGAGAGAGAGAGAGAGCATCCTTACGCAATGTGGCATGCTGTCCACCCAGGCCCACCCTAGCAATGATGATAATACATTCCCACACAGTTATAAGGGACACCCCATGTCACAACAGTATCAAAGATAGGTATATATATATATGAAACAAGTATACTCTTTAGCAGCACCGCCGGATGGTACATGCGGGTAAACCCAGTGTCAAATGTATTCTGCTTTTTGCATGAAATCTACGTATAGAACAACACTGCTGGCCAGTGTCGTGAATCACAGGGGGTCTACAGACAATCACTTCCACTCACACACACTCACACTGCACTGCTACATGGTGTGACAGGTACCAGCCCAGTCTGTGTGGGACGCTCTTAAACACATATGCACTCAGCACCCTAATGTGATGCTACTGGTACCCAGCAGGTCAAATGGATAACACTCCGCAGACTCCATAACCCAAGCCTCCCTCCACCCTCTCGTTCACCCCGATGGTCCTATACCCCGGATCAAAGATAACCAATCACTCCTCCCTGACACTAGGTCCCATGTGGCTGAAGTCACACTTAGTCTGGCTTATCTGAAAGCAGGTGGGGATATGTATCAAGTTTTAATTAAGAAGTAGACATAAACAATGGGGGGTTAGCAGCCACTCTTGAAGTTTACCCATGGGTCTCAAAATACAATTGAGTCACGCAGTCTCTTGACCCACTTCCAACTGTCTTGGAAGCGTTCCTTCAACCCAGTCAATCTCTCTCACTGCTACCTGGCACCAAGATGTCTTCGGGAGGAGCCAGGTGTGGAGAGGGCAGTTGGTCCACTGCGATGAGGGTCAAAAAGGAAACAACCAGTGAATGAAAAGTGACACATCAGAGCCTCTTGGTAGGAGAAGGCCCCAACAGGTACACAATGATCAGTGCTGTGCACAGACAATCCGGGCAGAGAGTCTAGTGCACGTTGGTATGAGTCGCACCAGCCACTTCAGATCTAAAACTTGAAGAGTTGCAATTCCATTCCTCCCTTGAAAGGAAGCACATTGACCGGTGCACAATGTTATGGCCTGTACCAGGCAATTGCAGTCACACACATGAAGAGTTGTAAATTCTGTACCTTCCTGAAGATAAGGCATAACGTCCGGTGCATGATGATTTAAAGTACAGCAGACCAGTCCAGTCACACACACGGGTGCAAGTTCATCAGAGCCACATAAGGTAGAATGAGGTGCTACTACGGTAGTTAATATTTAGTGGGTCCATGATCCAGGCCGAGAGGCTGTCTCAAACCTCTTCCTCCTATCTATTCCATCCAACCATCAAAAAGCAGAGGTCTGTTGTTCCAATGATATGCCCATGGTTTATGGTTGTGTTTGGAGAATTCACAGATATGCTGCCCCGACCCCTGGTGTCCACTGGAGCCAGGCACCTCAGCACATGAGACACTTAGAGCATAGAAATGCCCATATTCTACATGTGGAATTTGTAAGCGAGTTATGCCAGGACCGCCACTGGAAAGGGTATGGCGTGGTAAATCCATTGATAGGAAACATCATGAAGCTGCTGCACTGCAATCCACTGTTGCATCCCAAAGTAATGTCCGCCACTTCTCCAAGTTAACCTATAGGACGAGCAAACATCAAATTTAGTGAAAACATGCACCGGTATTCCTCACTACCTGGGCGCACGTGCGCTTGTGTGCCCACAGTCCCGCAATGGAAGGTCAGATACATAGTCCCTAGCACCAAGGGTGCAAGAGCGCCTCTGCCCACCCAAGTCTGCGATGGAAGACTAGACACAGGTTTAACTAATACGGGTGTCGATACGTATGCACAGGCAGGCACTGGCAGGCTGCACACGCAATCATGGGCACCATAGGTGTGGGTGCGCACATACAGCTGCCTGCAATGGCAGGTCGCTCATGAGTTTAATCATTATGGGTGCGAGTCTGCATTCACTGGTCTGCAAAGGCAGACTGGCCCATGTTTTGGAACAACAAGTCAGCACCATTTCCCAATATTGGTAGGAAGGACGCATGCACTTACAGTGGGAAAGTGCCCAGAGGCCTGAGGCCACACAAGAGAATCAGCAAAACTCAGGCATAAAAAGCTAAAAAGTTTAGGGAAATGCTACCTGAGGAGTACCAGGTCAAACACCTCTGCATAGCGCGTATATTTGAATGCCGTTCTACTGCTAAGGGGACAGTGTGACAATTGCATATATTCAATGTGTATATTGTTTTGATTTCAATGTTTGTGTAATACAAAGACCAGTGTTTTATATATGCGGTGTGGAGTCTTTTTGTAGCGTACACAGTGTGGTGCAAGGGTGGTGTTGTGCCAATACTTTACACCTGGGCCCTGAAGACAAGCCTGACTGCTCTGTGCCAAGCTGCCCAAGAGTGAGCACAGGTTATCCAACATGTGTATTGTACTCATCCTCTCTAGGACGGCCTATTCTGATTGGCTTCGATGCGTCTCAGTCAGTTGGAAACCGCTGGGTCTAACAGTGTTGACAAAGGAGAGTCCTGTCACGAGAACCAAAGAGCCATGACTGACTTGGCAACAACCCTGCCAGCCTGACTTCTGCCCCAACAATCGTGGAAAAAGCAGACTCATCCTGCCATTGTGCAGTCTCCAAGAAACCAAGAGGGCAGCCAGCGCTTTGGCAGAAACTTACTTGAGTAGAGAAGTTACTCCGCTGCAGCCCCAGGTACAAAAGACGCAAGGTGTGGTTCACCGAGTTTCCACGCCCAACGCAGCAGCTCCCCAGGAAGAGGACCATGTAGTGCTGACAGTCAGATCTATCTCTCCACTGAGCGGGAGAACACAAGGACCAACTCTAGCCTCACAGGACCAATACCTGGGTACCGGACCCCTTGCAGCAGTCAAGGTGGTTGTGTCCTGTTCAGACACTAACGCCGAGGAAGACTGATCGGCACATTGAGGGACTTCAGGGACAGTGAAAACCCCTTTGTGAGTAGCCCAGCTGTCCTGTTTGCCCCTACTACTCTTTGACTGCTTCCACCCAACACCTCAAAGCACCTATGCACCCCGCTCCTGTTCCTGAGTCCAAGGAAGGTGACAGTGCCAATGGGGTCCCCAAACTCATAAGAGCTAAAACCATGCTTTGGTTTGCCCATACTGGACTTCGTGTGCTGCAAGCAGCCCTTTTTTGCAGGCCCCTTCACCGCAAGAGACTCCTGCAACGGAATCTGACCCCAAAAGACACCACTGCATCTGAGTCCCTCATCCCGGGGAGAAGTGAACCAAAGGTGCCCCTGCATGCCCAAGGATCTCAAGGATCCGCCTGTGGGTTTTCCTGGACTGGTGGTCCAGTCCCTGCTTGCAGCCTCTTTCTGACTGGACCATTCTCCTATTGAAGTGAATGGGACACCCAACACCTTGTGAATGGTTGCGCTAGTTCCCGTAGGAGTAACGTCCCCAAGCCTGCACACCTTTTTGATTTTTCAATAATTTATGTTCCAATCTTGTAATGTTGTGTTCAGTAGGTCATTTCATTTATACTTTCTTTCATACTATTTTTTTCATAGTATTTGTCAACAAGTTCCGCCCAATGTATTTTGGGCTGTCGCCCTTCATCAGGGGGCTTGCAATTCTTTCAATTTAGTTCACTGCTTCTTGAAAGTGGCGCGCATAACGTTGTGAAGCGCAAATTACCTTGTTGTCCGGTAATCCAATGTTGAGCTGCATACGGACATGTCCAACATTATCAATACAAAGTTACATAGAAAGGCCACAGCTGGCAATTCTATACTACATGCCAGGAGTATCCATCTAAGACACCTGATTAAAAGCATCCCCTTTGGGGAGTTTTTAAGGATTAAAAGGATATGCAGTAACAAAACTGACCTTGATGTATGCCTAGCAGAGTCAGTGCTTAGATTCAAGGCACGTGGTTACAGGATGAAAGATTTACAGACTGCACTTTCTAAAATACAGGATCAAATAACTGTACAACCACAGTCAAATAGTGATGAGGCACCAGTAACAGATACACCACATAACGAAGGCAGTAAGAAAGCGGTGGTTAGGCTCATCACTACTTGCAGTTGTCAGGAAAAGCAGGTCAGAAAGATCATTATTATAAATTGGCCCATTCTGAAAACCTGATATCACTTTAGCCCCAGAACTTGATACTTTGCCGGTCATCACTTTCAGAAGGGCACCCTCTATGATGGATGCCCTAGTAAGAGCCAGTCCTGAAGTGATTGAAAGTAGTAATTAGCTGTCAAGTAGAAGGGGGCTCTATAAGTGTAGTACACGTAGGGCGTGCAGGTTTGTGGTAAACAAGAATTAATTTTTAGATGCTTTTTCCCCCACCCCATATAAAATAAAGGGTCTATATACATTTAAAACTGACCATGCAGTCTATGTTTTGGAATGTACTTGTCACCTACAGTGCATAGGTAGTACTAAACTTCCAGTATTCAACCGTATTTTGCAGCACCTACACACGATTGTTAATTCAGATTCCACCTATCCAGTTGTGCGTCATTTTAAGTTGGTGCATCGGAATAATCTTAAAGACCTCAGCTATTTTGTTATTGATGCAGTCCCTAAATCAATTAGGGGTGGTAACAGGGAGAAAAAACTGTGTCAATGAGAGAGTCAGTACATTTTACGGTTGGACATCAAAATGCCGAAAGGTTTGAATACAGGAGAAGATTTGTTCAATTTTCTGTAAACCCGAAAGTAAATGTGATTCCCGTTGCTGCCTAACTATTATGAAATGTATTTTTATGAGTTTTTGGATGTGTATATTTATTTATGTGTAGTGAACTGATTATTTATTGAATTTTAGTCTCCCTTTTTTTGGATTTTACTGGTTTTACTAGATTCCTGGTTTTACTGATAGTTGGTTTTGCACATTCTTAGATATATATATATATTTATATTCTTATTATTGTCTGTAGACCTTCATGTCAATATGATCTGATACAGTATTGTTTTCCCCATCTGTACTTATTCCTGTTTATATGACCAGCACTTTAGTAGCGATTGTTTTGCACATTCCCAATATAGATAGATTTATACTGTTAATCTCGGGCAGTACAATATGGGGGAATCTTTTTTTGTCTCTGTATGATTATGAAACATTAGTAGCATCCGCTATATCTGTTAAAAACATTATTCTATTTTTATTGTGTTCTCTATGATTTCAATAGTTGACCGATATGAATTTGCACTTTAAGATTAATATATGCACTTTTCAATACTAGGCACTACAACAAAGGCACTATGCACTTTAATGTGTTGACAGACTTATAATCAGTTTCTATGTGCACTTGCCCAACATTACCGATTCGCACAAATGTTTGCAAGATTACATTATGGAGTCGAATTGAGGAAATCCTATGTATTTACTTTTATCTAAGCATGTATATAAAATGGAAACGATAACCTGTGGGAAAAGTTTGTTTTAAAAATGTAACACCCTTCATCAGCCATGCTAGCTTGAATCCAGTATCAAAGTGAGCAAGGGAACCACGTCTGGGCATACCCTGCCAACTTAGGGCAAACAAAGCAAACACAAGGAGATGATGGACGGAGCGCTGAAACTTTTCAGACACTCAACCCTAGTCACAGATCTGGGTTGAAACCATCATCATTCTTTAGCTCACTTTGCCACCTCAGTTTAGACCCAGCTATGTGCAAATCAGTCTTGACCCTGTGCCTCATGGGAACATTCCAGCCTGAATTGCCAAGCCAGGTCTTTCCTGAACCATAAACAAGCAACCTGGGACCGGCTTCTGGGTAACACCCTTCGTCAGCCAGGCTCGGCTTGTATCCAGTGGCAAAGTGAGCAAGGGACCCACGTCTGGGCATACCCTGCCAACTTAGGGCAAACAAAGCATATACAAGGAGATGATGGACGGAGCGCTGAAACTTTCAGACACTCACCCCAGTCACAGATCTGGGTTGAATCCATCATCATTCTTTAGCTCACTTCTCCACCTCAGTTCAGACACAGCTATATGCATATCAGTCTTGACCCTGTGCCTCATGCGAACAGTCCAGTCCGAATTGCCAAGCCAGGTCTTCCCTGAATGGGAAACAAGCATCCTGGGACCAGTTTCTGAGTAACACCCTTCATCAGCCAGGCTAGCTTGAATCCAGCGGCACAGTGAGCAAGGGACCCATGTCTGGGCATACCCTGCCAACTTAGGGCAAACAAAGTAAACACAAGGAGATGATGGACAGAGCGCTGAAACTGTTCAGACACTCACCCCCAGTCACAGATCTGTATTGAATCCATCATCATTCCTGGCTGAATACTGCTGATCCAAGGAAGACATGGCTTGGCAGTTCGGGCTGGACTGTTCCCATGAGGCACAGAGTAAAGACTGATGTGCATATGGCCATGTCTGAGCTGGAGTGGCGTGGTGAGCAAAATAACGATGGATTAAACCCAGATCTGTGAGTGTTTTGCCAATGTGCAACACTTCGTCCATCATCTTGTGTGTTTTGCTGTTTGCCCTATGTGGGAAGGGTATGCCCAGACGTGGGTCCCGCTCTAACTACGCCACTGGAGTCAAGCTATCCTGGCTGATGATGGCTGATAGCCAGAAACCGGTCCTAGGATGCTTGATTCCGGTCCAGGGAAGACATGGCTTGGCAGTTTGGGCTGGACTGTTCCCATGAGGCACAGGGTCGAGACTGATTTGCTTACGGCCATGTCTGAACTGGGGTGGCGTGGTGAGCAAGATAACGATGGATAAAACCCAGATCTGTGACTGGGGTGAATGTTTTGCCAATGTGCAACATTCCGTCCATCATCTTGTGTGTTTCATAATATGCCCTTCTGAAATCCCATAGAAGCCTAGGTTCACACCAGAACCTGGGCTTCTATGGGAATTCACAAGGGGTTATTATAAACCCCTTATCGCCGCTTTAGCAGCAGTTTCCTGCCGCTAAAGCAGCGATAATGTTATCGCCGTTCCTTGATAATATGGCCCATAATCTCTGGCCTCATGTGTTTCATTTTAAGGACTTGCTGAACCACACTCTTTCTCGCGGACCACAGCGTCCTAAATAAATGGGTGAAGAGAGGGTAAACACTAAGGACTGGCTGCAGTAGGGACCCCAGCGTCCTAGACAAACAGGTGACAGGAGTGTAAACACTAAGGGCTGGGTACAGTAGGCCGACTCTCTGTCTCCTCCTCCCTCCCTCTCTTCTTTTGACTCTCCCTCCCCTTCTCCCTTCCACCCACTCCTCCTCCCTACCATTCTCACTATCGTCCTTTCATTCGGACTACCTTTCTTTGCCTTTTCCACATAGCACACATACTTAAGTTTCATTTCTTTTTGCAGGTTCCTACGCTGCTTCCACTGGAGTCCAGCCCACGTTTTTTATTATACTGTTTTTTCTATTAAAGTTATGTTTCTATTTGTTTCTGTTTTAATAAAGGTTACTTTTTTTCAAATAAATAACTGAGTGTATAGGTCTTCTTTTTCTGACAACACTTGTCTATTATTTATTGTTAAAATCATCTGTTTATAGGAGATTTTAAGGAAAAACGTATCCAATATTAGAGTGCACCTACCATACATAATCTAACTTACTATTAGCCAAATGAAGCCTGGGTAATTGTACAACTGCAAGAGTTCTATGAGTGTATCACTTTATAACACCATGAGTACTGCCTGTGTGATTACTGAACAAATAAGGCACTGCCTAGGACCACCAAGGCTTCAGCGACTGCCTAGGCCCACCCTGCATATCTAAATAAAGCCCCGGAGTGTGGTGATCCCCGGACTTCAGTTGGCCTCGAACCCCCCGAACAATTAGTAAACAATACCCAGGAAGGTGGCGATCCCCTAGGCAGCAAAAGGTCTCTGTGCCCTTCCACGCTTAATTTAAATGTTACATTAAGATCCCCAGTCCTACAAAGACCCCTCAATATATAATTGGATTGGCCATGGACCATTACCCACCAGGGGCCTCATTTAAAAGAACGGGTGAGACCCCGCTTATTTTCTTTTTCATTCTTTTTTCTCTCCATTTTTAACACCTGCATCCCCTCTATTAAAGCGACACAAGGTTTTCCTCCTCTCGCTTCAAGTAGTCAAACAAGTATTTGCTATCACAGGTTGGAAGCCATGCACCAGCCCTCTAATAGCAAACACAAATGTCCCGTAAATGCACACATTGTATGCCCTGCACCTGACATGTCGCCCTCCCGAAGACCATGATGCATTTGTCAGTATAAACGCACACTAACACTACTTACACACGTGTAGTACAGCGACCAGTATGTAATAAAAAAGCAGAGGAAGCTCAAAATATAAATCCTACCAGTAGTTGGATGACAGTTCAATGAGCCGAACACCTTGAAATGAGTAGAAACAGCTACACGAAGAAAACAGGTCTTCAGCACAACGCAAGCAAATTTGAAATATTGCTGAGTGGTGCTTTCTTTTTACCCATCCCGCTCGTCGCCAAATTTATGTAGTGAAGAGGCACACACCAGTGGATCCAATAAGTAGATTTATTACAAGAAAACAAGACACCTGAAACAGCCACCAACAGGAGCTGACAGCAAGGCAACCATCTTCTCCAGCACCGTGTACAAACTCCGCAAGGTTCCCCTCATGACAGCCCTACATTCTAACATTACATACTTAGATTCTAGTAAAATTACATACTAACATTCTACTATGACTTACATTGGAATACTACATAGAGCACATGACTTTACTGCAATGAGCTCATGGTTTCATCCACCAGTCTTGAGACCGGTAGGGGTGAGTAGTTTGCTTCCCACTCCCTGTATTGCATAAACGCAAACTAACACTACTTCCACAGGTATGCTACAGCGCCCAGAGCACAACACTTTACAGCAATGAGCTCACAATTTACGCTCACGGTTTAATCCCTGAGTCTTCACACCAGTAGGGGTGAGTAGTTTGCCTCCAACTCCCTATACACTATAAACGCATACTAACACTGCTTACACACTTATACTACAGCGGCTAGTATCCTACAGCACCCACAGTCCATCACTTTAAAACAATCAGCTTGGTTTGATCCCCGAGTTTTGACACCAGTAGGAGTACTTCGCTTCCCACTTCCAGTATAGTATAAACGCACGGTACTGGTCAGTAGTTAGCTTCCCACTCCCTGTGTGGTATAAATGCCTACTAACACTACTTATACACGTATACTACAGCGCCCAGAGCCCATCCTTTTATAGTGATCACCTCTATTTTATCCCCAAGTCTTCACACCGGTAGGCGTAACTACTTCGCTTCCCGCTTCTGGTATACTATCAACACACTGTATCGGTCAGTAGCTCACTTCCCACTTCCTGTATGGTATAAATGCCTACTAACACTACTTGCACACTTATGCTACAAACACCAGACCACATCACTTTACAGCAGTGACCTCACAGTTTAGACTCTCGGTTTCATACCCGAGTGTAGCACCATATCATATCAGCACCATGCCACTCTCAGCAACACCCCACTTTCAGACCGGTAACATGATAACTACCTACTGCCGACCGCCAGTAGGTAATGAAGAACAAATTAGAATAGTTCCTTGATTCTTTTAGCTTTCAAAAGTTCTCTCTATTACTGTCTTTCTAATTTTCCACATAAACAATTTTATTAATATTCAAGTACACATAGAAGTCAGAGATACAACGTATTCTATCAACACATTCCAAAACATTCTACAACATGTGGAGGTTAAAAGTTCATCAATTATTTTTAAACCTAACCATATTTTTTTGCAACATTTTCTCGAACATTTAACGGCATGTGCAGGTTAAAAGTTCACGATTGTTTTAAGTTCGAACAGTGAATTCCAAATGCAAGTAGCCGGTGTGGTTGAGTTGAGCAAATTTTATCCTATAATATGTACTCCATGAGCAAACTGCTTTTTCTTAACCAATCACAAAGATGATTTTCCCAAAAATGAATGTGCACCCTACTTTAAAAAAAACAATGTTTTCATCTCCTAATCAGGTACAATTTTGTATGTGAAAAGAAGCTAGTTGCCCACCTTAAACATATCTCTTATTCTACGAAGGAACTGCATGGGCTACAGACACCTTTACATACCTTCCAGCCGTACCTTCAAAATGCTAGTGTGGATCGTAGGACATAGCTATGTTTTCTGGTGCAAGAGGTATGCAGAACAGAGACGTATTGACTTAGACCTCGGTTTACAAAATGTGGATATTAAATGGTTTGGACAGAGAGGATTGAAGTGGCACCAATTGTTGCCTTTGGTTAAAACCTGTTTGCATCTCAAACACTCTGACCTCATGATTGTGCATTGTGCTGGAAACGACCTAGGCACATTGACTGGGGTAGGTTTGGAAATGCTTATGAAGAACACCTTAGGACAATTGATGTTGCTTTTGCCTCAAACTCTCTTTGTATATTCCAATATATGCCAAAGACAGAAGTGGAAATTGTCCAAACAATTTTGTCCTCAGATTGAAAAATCTCGGAAAAAAGTCAACAAAGCTGTCTCTGCATACCTCAGAGACCACAAAATGGGGTCCATATACAACAACAATATACGTTTTGATATGGTGGATATATACAGAAGTGATGGAGTACACTTCACAGATCAGGGAAACCGAGTTTTCCTGAATAACTTGAAGCTGTGCATTTACACTTATATGTAGCTCCAACTAATGAACACAAGGGCTCTTTTTAGAGCCACCCTATAACTTACAACTTAGGCACGCTATTTTAGGGCCAGATAACGGCAACTGCCGGACCCTCGCCAAAATGTATTCTCCACCCAGCTGTGGCACATCGGCCAGACCATCTCACTTTGCAGCACAGAGCTCTCGCTTTGATCCCCATAAAGGTGAGCAGTTGGCACTTTACAAATACTGAATTGATTTACCTTCGCACTCCCTATACAACACCACCTAAGCACCATATACAAGTTGAACATGTGTGGCACAGCACCCAGAGCACATGACACATGACTTCACAACATACCATTCACAGTTTAGGCTCACTGTTTCATCCCGGACTTCAGCAGCAGCTCAATTTAACAGCATGACACTACAGGCAATACCTTACTTAATTTCCATACCCCACACTTTCAGACTGGTAGGGGTCAGTAGTTCAGCGACTTTACCCCAAGTCCATCAGCATATCAGCTTACGCCCCCAGCGCCTTCACACCCGTAGGAGTGAGCAGTTAGCACGTCACAAAAACCAAATTGATTTGATACGCGCAAAATTACCTTTGCACTCCCTCTATAATGCCCCCTAAGCACCATACACAAGCTACAATGTTCAAAACCAAAGTTCATCCATGTAGCTATAACTACATGCTGACACTACTTGCACAGATGTGGCACAGTGTCCAGAGCACATGACTTCACAGCATATGACACACAGTTTGGGCTCATGCTTTAATCCCCGAGTCCGCCAGCAGCTCAGCTTAGCAGCATCAGACTCTAGACAATACCTCACACATTTTCCATACCCCAGAGCTTTCAGACCAGTACGGGCCAGTAGTTCGTCCTAGTAGTTATAAACACATGCTAACACTACTTCCACAGGTGTAGTGCAGCGGCCATGGCACATGACTTCACAGCATAAGGCACACACTTTGGGCTCACGCTTTAATACCTGAGTCCTGCACCAGCTCACCTTACCAGCATCAGACTCTAGGCAATACCTCACTTAATTTCTGTAGCTCAGCACTTTTACACCGGTAGGGGTAAATACTTTGCTTTGCACCCCCTCTATAGCACACCCTAAACACCTCACAGAGGTTGCAGTGCTCCTACCCTTCTCTTGCCCACTTTTTTCACCCTTTTTTCCCCTTACTCGCTTCAACGGAATCACAAAATGGAGGCCAACACTTCCTAGTTGCAGCCGCTCGCAGCCAATCAGCAGCAAGCTCGTGCTCGTAACGCCTCAGCCAATCAGATGGCAGAATTCCCAAATATTGATATCTGTAAATGTTGATAGTTCTCTAAAACTACTGAACGAATTTACACCAAATAAACAAAAGCGTGCTTTCTAGACCAAGACCCTTCTCCCTGCCAAATTTGGTGTAATTCCGTTCACCTGTTCAACCTGTAGCCTTGTCTAAAGTTTCCTATGGAAATTAACATGGAGAAAACACGTTTTGGGACCCCCTTTTTTCTCGCCCCCCCTTGACGAATCACAACTTTCAACATAGGGGCTGATCACAACAAAGAATTTGTTTTGAAAATTTCGTGAAGATTCGTCAATCTGTACCAAAGTTATTGAGAATAGAATGTTGCCATTTTCCCATGGTGAATAGGTCCTAACCATAACTACCTACTGGCGTATATATATGTGTGTGAGTGTGTATAAAACAATTGATATTATTTTATAATTACTATTAAAATTGATTATCAATTCACTTATTAATTAATTAACCTCCCATGCTACCAGCCCGCAACTAAACTATAGCTAAAGAAATATACATATTCCATAATTTACTTGTTTAAAAGCAATTAAATCATTTAATTACCAATCAATAAATATTTGTTAATAAATTAAACCTAGCCACCCTCAACTGAAATATAAGGAAAATAAATCAGTGTTACACATTTTACGTATTTACAATTCAATTAAATAATGGTTTTGCAAAAAATAATTATTTGTTATATACTGTTTCTTAATTAACTTCCCGCTCTCGATCCCTACAAACCTAGCAACCCATAACTAAAATATAAGTAACATAAATAAGTATTCCATAAATTGCATAATTAAAAACAATTACATAATTGATTAACAATTAATTATTAATTAATACTTAACTTTAATCCTTATACTCCCACAATCCCAACAACTCGCAATTAACATATAACCAATATAAATCAGTATTATATAATTTACATAATAAATATCACTCATATAATTAAATAACATTTATTAAATATTTATAATGATTAATTATTGCGTAATTACCTTCCCACCCTATCACCCTACAAACCCAACAACTCAATATAACACTACAAACTCATATTAGTAATTAAATAAAAAGTTTGAAATCACTTAAAATTACAACCTATATATCAACTAAAACACATTAAAATAATAAAAAAACAAATTTGTAACAGCTATGTTACTGAAAATGATAATATAATCATCAATATTCTTTAAAACAACATTACTTTCCATAAAAAACGAATTCTTGTCAACGATATTCGTGTGTCACGATATTTAATTTCTGATATTTATATTTCCCGATATTTTAAACTCAATATTTTGTTGAAACATCGGGTACCGTGCCATGCTATATTAATATATTTACAGTGCGCTCTAAAATGCACCACCAGCTAGATACCACACTGTTATAACTCTCCTGCTGTAAGGACGTTCCTCATTTACTACACTTCTTCTTTGTGTAGCGCTTGAATTATTCACAATTCCTATGACTTCGGTCATGTAATACTGATGGCTGCACCCTCTCTCTGAAAACTTGTCCAGCGCCACTGCCCTTATGAGAGCAAATTGTGCACCTGGGTATTTGCAGACACTTCTGTACTGCTAAGAAGCCTTGTGGGTGGAAAAATAGGGTGCAACCTCTGGTAAGCCGTGCATGCACTTTTTATAAACCTTTGATCACCCACATCTCCACACTTATAGGCTTTCCCATACTCCTCTCCAGATATTACCCTTCCAAATGGATTGCTTGGAATGTGCCTCTAAACTTCTCATTTACAAGAGAGTCTAAGGGCCTTAAGAGTTTGGTGTTGTGGAAGCGGGACCACCCAGCTCCCACACCGCTAAACCTGTGTAGGACCCGCCAGCCGGATCTGGAGTTTTTTCCTGGTCTGGTGGAAGGTTCTTTGGCGTTCCCAGGGTGGTGCCTATGGAATAGGCACCGCAATGGGAATGTCAAAGGCAGTACCTGCACGGCATGGACTTCTGCAGTCCATGCCATGCGGGTACTGGGTTGCATGCACACAGGGAGGCACATGTTGTGCCCCCTCTGTGCATCCACATGGCGTGAGGCACCACTGGTCCCTATAGGATACCCTTTGTTTCCTCTCCGCCATGGTTTTCATGGTCTAAGAACAAGACATTTGCTCCTCGAACCTTTTTACTGGTGGTATCATGCATGAAATTTCTGTGCAAGGTATAACCTCCTTCAGAAACTTACGAAAGGTAATGGCAAAATATATTTTAGATGGTTTCATATAAATTACATGAATTTTGTGAAGAAAATTCTCTAATTTTGGAGTCTTCTACTTCAGATTGATAACAACCCCCAGCATTTAGTCACACATAGCACATACATTCATCCCAAGCTTATTCTTGCCAGTTACCCGGCACTTTCGACATCAAGGGGAACACGAACATTTGGGTTGACGTTGATCCTTCATTGCTCTTAAGCAAACTAAGCAGAAAGGAAATTAAGGGGCATATTACCAAGCAATAGCGATAATTATCGCTATTGCTTGGTTAGAGACAAAAATTTACCGCTGAGCTGCGGCGTTTTTTACCGCAAATAAACCTTGGTATTACCAAGGTTTATCGCAAATGCGATAAAAATCGCCGCAATGCATGAATATCGCTGAAAAGTCAGCGATATTCATGCATTACCGAGCTAATGCTCTTAGCCATGTTATCCACCTCCCATTGGATAACATGGCTAAGAACTGCTCAGGGCAGGTGTTAGCCTCAGGAGATATTCGCGCTTAGCGCGAATATCTCCAAAAGTTGGTAATAGGAGATAGCGATGTTAGCGACTGTTTTCAGTCGCTAACATCTTGGCACGTCCACTTGGCATGTCATTAGTGATAAATATCACTGACATGCAAAGTGGGGCCCAAGATGGTCGCTATCTCCTACTAGCTGTCGCTAACTGGTGTTAGCGACAGCTAGGTAATAGGGAGATAATTTTATCTCTGCTTTCTTGTCTTTTAAAGCCAAAAAAGCGGAGATAAACCCCCTTGATAATATGCCCCTAAGTTTTTAATAAGCATTTCACTGCCCCTTAGTCACTGTATAAGAAAAAGGGGGGTTCACATGCACCACTGAATTCCTAATGTTGTGCAGAAGCTAAATTATGTGGTGTTACATGCTTCCCTGTGGTCTGTAAGTTGCTCTCTACCACCATGGCCAAGAACGGCAAGAATTGTTTTTGTTCAAGTCCCTTTTGGAAGTGATACTTGCACAACATTCAGTGCAGTGCCTGGGTGCTGACACCACCAATCCCATTGATAACCTACAGATTTCAATGGGTTTAACACTCAGTTGACTCGAGGAAATCAATCTGTTGGAGCACCTTCCCACTTGTGTGAGAGAACTAGAAGTTATCCTGGCCAATAATGCTCTCCTCCACCAATTCTCTTTTTGCAAATTTCCTAGCTGTGTATAATAGGTCAGGTGGTAAAGTCAAGCAAAGTGGGGAATGCCACACCTTGGCAAACGAGGAGGACATTTCCTGACTTCTCCGAGGTGATTTATTAAGGACCTAACCCACATATCGTGGCAGACTCCGTCTCCAGGATGTCCCAGAGAGATGTTCTATAGGAGGAAAAGATGACTGCTTGCAACCCTCCTCGAGAACAAGGTAGCAGATGCTGAGCAGAGGATCAAGAGAGGGACAGACAGGATGCAACGGTTTGGATAGGGTGGCTGGAAGGGCTGTTAAAGATGTCCTTTGCCCGACTCACATTTCACGAAGATTTCAAAGTTTTAAGTATGTCAACTTCAACCACCTCTATAACCAGGGCGAGGGAACGATGCTTTCTATAAGGATATGTGTTCATTTGTGCAGTGTTAGAAAATATATATGTCTATGTTGATGAAGCTGATATCTGTCTTCAAACATGCCTTACATCATGGTCACATACTCTGTCGTAATCTACCTTTATGCACAAAAATAATAGTACACAAGTACATGTGCATATCACCCTGCAATGACAATCTACTCATAAAGGATGTTGTCAAACGTAGGAAATTCAGGCCAGCAAATTAGTAAAATTAGTAAAAACATAAAACAAACTTAATTTTTTCTTTCAATGCTTCAGCGTGAAAGGGCGGACGGGGGCTGCACCAATGAATAGCCGTCTGAATTCAACAGAAACCAGCATTTGCAATGCAATAGGCCTCGCATTTGCAAGAGTTTAAGCTATTGGCATTGTAAATGACAATGCCTTTTATGTATCTGTTTTGATAATTAATACATAAATAAAAGGCACTGTGAATTACACTGCCAATAGCTCAAATTCATGTAAATGCGTGACTTAATGCATTTCAGAGAAGCAGCTGTCATTGTCCCGGGCTGCTTGGAAAGTGAAAGAAGACATGGTACGCTGAATGTTGCAGGAAAGCATGTCGTGCCTGCAGTAAGAGAAACTTATTCAAGAAAATAGTGCTTACAGACTAAATAAGATGTACTGTGTAACAACCAAAGTAAAAGGGCCAGTCCTCATGGCAGGTTACAAATGAAGACAAGGTGGTACTAAGGAGGGACTAACAAGCGTATTAATAAATCGGAAGCCAAAATTTACAGAGGACAATGACACAAGCCAATAAGAAATATGGGCGGAGAGTGGGCGGGTCTTGAAGTACATACTCAAATACAGCATGCCTCACTGAGCAGTGCATGCACTGCCCAAGCTCGACCTAAAAAACATGGAGAGGCTACAGTCTGCAGCAAAGCATATGCAATCAACCAACTCCACACATTTATTGCAAATAATTTCTGCAGAGTTCTATAATAGATGATCTTGTTTATGGCTTATATAAACTCACACCGCATAAGTGGCAGTAAAAACAATAAGTGACCAAGGGTAATAAGCTAAATGAAATTTCTCACAGAAAACTTTAACTGACTTCACAGTTCAATTCCATATTTAACAGACAGAGTCTGCAATGAGTTCACCTGAACTCCCGAATAGGGATTTCAAGTTGTGTGAATTATACCACACCGTGGCTGTTCCTCACATGATTTTCACCAGGAACAACCAGAAGGAATTTCATGAAGGCAAAAATCGCAGCATTCGAAGTATGTGCACCTCAAAAAGGAGAGAACACGCAGTACCCCTGCGTTATCCCGCAGTACGAGTTGTGGAATTTAGAAGTTTTGAGATAATACCACAACCGGTAAGTACCTTTCCCCCAATATGAGTATTTACCAGGTTCTTTATTATTGCACCGAAAGACTACAGGGCCAATATTATGTTTTAGGTGCACTGTTCTGGTATGCATTGTAGTGCACGTTAACTGGACGACACTGGGCTCAGAATGGGTTAGTGCACTCTACCACAGTTAAAGTGCTGTTCCTAATGCACCACCAAACTCGCAATCGACGTGGGTGCAGTGCATTATGGAAAGGAGGATTAGCTGTTTTAAACTATTTGAAGCCTGTCTGTTCTTCGCATAGCAACCTGGGGGCATATTACCAAGCAATAGCGATAATTATCGCTATTGCTTGGTTAGAGACAAAAATGTACCGCAGAGCTGCGGCGATTTTTACCGCAAATAAACCTTGGTATTACCAAGTTTTATCGCAAATGCGATAAAAATCGCCGCAATGCATGAATATCGCTGAAAAGTCAGCGATATTCATGCATTAGCGAGCTAATGCTCTTAGCCATGTTATCCACCTCCCATTGGATAACATGGCTAAGAACTGCTCAGGGCAGGTGTTAGCTTTTGGAGATATTCGCGCTTAGCGCGAATATCTCCAAAAGTTGGTAATAGGAGATAGCGATGTTAGCGACTGTTTTCAGTCTCTAACATCTTAGCACGCCCACTTTGCATGTCATTAGTGATAAATATCACTGACATGCAAAGTGGGGCCCAAGATGGTCGCTATCTCCTACTAGCTGTCGCTAACTGGTGTTAGCGACAGCTAGGTAATAGGGAGATAATTTTATCTCCGCTTTCTTGGCTTTTAAAGCCAAAAAAGTGGAGATAAACTCCCTTGATAATATGCCCCCTGGTCTGCTGTTGAAGAGGTGCCGAGTTCTCCACCCAGACTGTTGCAGTGCATGACTGTGCCTGAATTCATTGATCACCCTTTCACCCCTTTCAAGGTTCTCCCTCAGGCCTACCTCTTTCTGGCACACAGTCAGTCAGCCTCCCCCCGACAGTTCTTTTCTTTGCCTGCGTGCCCTCCTCTTGAATATAATAACATATAACAGTGTCTCAACAGGTATTACTAATAGACATTGGGGCATATTACTAACAACTAGCGATAATTTTTGACTCTAACTTGTTTAGAGACATAAATTATCGCCGCAAATTGGCGATTTTTATCGCAGATAAACCTTGCTATTAGCAAGGTTTATCGCAAATGCGATAAAAAACGACCGCGATGCATGAATATCGCTGAAAAGTCAGCGATATTCATGCATTGTCGAGCAAATGCTCTTAGCCATGTTATCCACCTCCCATTGGATAACATTGCTAAGAACTGCTCAGGGCAGGTGTCGCGCTTAGCGCGAATATCTCCAAAAGTTGGTAATAGGAGATAGCGATGTTAGCGACTGTTTCCAGTCGCTAACATCTTGGCCCGCCCACTTTGCATGTCATTAGTGATAAATATCACTGACATGCAAAGCGGGGCCCAAGATGGTCGCTATCTCCTATTAGCTGTCTCTAACTGGTGTTAGCGACAGCTTGGTAATAGGGAGATAATTTTATCTCCGCTTTCTTGGCTTTTAAAGCCAAAAAAGCAGAGATAAACCCCCTTGATAATATGCCCCATTGTTTTTACAAGGTAACCTAATTACGTAGGCAAGAAAGAGAAAACACCAATGGTTGACCACCGCAGTCGGTATTCATTGGCAAGCGTAAGAATAAACTCGGACAGCAATAATATGATTACTTTTTGTATGTGTAATCGATATAAGGTGCACTCCTAGTGCTCATGCAAAATGTGAACGGCGCATGTGAGGCACCTGACAAAGTAAAGGTAACAGAGAGAGGAAAAAACAATTATGTGCTGGTGCGATCTTTATCACAAAAGTGGCTGCACAAGTGTTTGTAGCCCATTCTACAATACCAAAGATCCCCAGGGGGGCAGAAATCAGGTACACATGTCCGTTGCACTAGTGTGACATGGCCCTAGGATTCAATGAGCATCAGAGATTCTGTCTTGCAAAAATTAAAGTGGGAATTCTCTTGAGGCATTCGAATGGGCAACATTGTAACAGAGGTCTGATGCATTTTCATTAGATTCTTCATTTAAACTGTGAGCCTCTGAGAACTCACTTTCATGCTCCGCCGCGCCAACCTGCCAGTCCGGGGGAGCAGCCCCAGCGTCATCTCTGCCACGTTCTTGCTGATCCGGCAGATGTCATCCCACCTCTTTTGAACGTGGGTGCGCCATCGTTGGAGACACCCAGAGCCCGCACCTTGCCAATGGCTCTCTAACACAGCCTTACGTTGGTGGACTTTGAGCTTTAGGCATGGGAGACAAGAGGGGGAAAAATCAGTGACACAGTGTTATGTACCAACATCTATCGGTACAGGAGCATGATAATAACTCAGCCCAAATACACAGATATGTCTACCAGATACAATACAGCATCTCACATAGTACATTAGCATGGGAGAATCACACGTACATGCATGCAGGTATGAGCATATTTGCTTGACCTAGTAACTTGAGCTCTTCACCACAAAACCCCACTTACAATTTATTTATGCAAACAAGGGAAAAGGGAAACACCAAGCCACTGTGGTCAATCCTGCAATGAAGCAGCAGAAATAGGCTGTGGACACTTGCACAGTCGTAAAATATGTTATAAGCTTCTGAATTCATCAATGAGATAATATGTTTTGGTTTCAAATCAAATCCATGCTGTGTGCAATGATGAGATAAGAACAAACAGAAACAGTGAGGCAGGAAACTCATAAATGCTGGGATTCTATTTTCTAGGAAGAACTTGAAAGTCATGCTGCGTTTTGGACATCCACCTAAAAAAAATCAGCCTCCACACTCTGTAGATTATCTAGATTGTCAGAAGAGGTAAAGCAAATACACTTCAGTGTACTATTGCTAATTGTAGGTTTATTTTACATTTACTTGGACACGTGAACACGTACATTTCTTACAAAATCACTAAAGAATGTAAGTAATTCTTCATTAACTGTCTTGAAAATAAAATGAAATTAACATTGTTTTTTGCTAGAATTTAACAAGAATTCAACGATTAATAGCAGGGCTAAATGGTTTATTTATGTTGCCATTAGAGATGTTTCTAAGCGTGCACGGAACAATTTCTGCACATTTCTGCACACTTATAACATATTGTTTGCACATGGAAAGGACAGTGCTTACAGCGTTAGGGGCTTGTTTCGCAGTTAATATCTTTAGTGCCGTGGCATACTTTAACTTTTTTCTCGTTTGCTTTCTTCATGTTTTCTGCAGTTACTCAGAAGACCAAATAATTTGTATCCCAAGAATAGGTTCTATGATTGTCATTGGAAATTCAACACACTTGGGAGTGTAACAAGGCCGTTCTGTTGAAGGATGTTTTATACAACAGTGAAGTCTGGGTGGATATCACCAATGATGGATATATTGTCCTGCGAAAGGTGAGGTCTCATGTAATTGTTGCATCTACAACTGGATCCTGATGGTTGTGTTTTCAACACTACCAATGAAGATTGGTGTTCCTCCCTCCCTTTTTTCCTTTCCTTTATTCTTCTGTCTACACATGCTTTTCTATTCATACTGTCACCTTCCTCATAAGCCCAAAAAATGTTGTCAACTCACATCCTGGCTTCTAAAATCTTAGCTAGCTCCTCCACAAATTGCATGTTGTTAATACATACATATAGTGGCTTGAACACACTTTAACTCATGTCCAACAACTTTAACTACTATAATTTATATTTTCTGTATCAAGGCAGTTGAAAAACAAACCCTGGCTCTCCGTCATTTTATTTCACGGTTGCCTCACATATCCAATCACCTGTCCTCTGGACTCAGGTCTTAGTAGAGACCCAGGTGTGTAGTCCTTGAGAGTGGCTCCTGGCTGTATTCTCTGTGAAGCCCTGAAGTGAAAGTAGCACCCTTTGTCATAGACTATGATCCGAATGTGCTCCCAAAGCATATATAGCCACACAAGGAAATGCTATAGACAATTGGGGCCTTACAATACTAGCCACACCAGCAAGCCGAAGAAAGACACAATATGCTGGTATAACAATACAAAAGGACTGTCAATGGTCTGTACAACTAATGGGGGCAAAGACAAATGTGACAGACTCTGTGTCTACCTATAAAGTGTGTACTACAAAAAGGAAATTAATCCCATCAGCCCACCCCTATGGCAGAGCTTCATCATCTGGGATAGAACCAAAGATGGTCCGGTTAAGGAGCCACGCACCTGTTGGAATGATGTGCTTCTCCAAACCCAAGGAACCACCAGTGATGGATCGTACCAAAAATCAAATCAGTTTGGAATGGTGTGGGATGTTAAATTGCAGTGAGAAAAAAAGTGTGCAAAAAGAATCAAAAAGTGAGATGTAAAATTGGCTACCATGATTTAAGGAAAACTTTATTAGGGAAAATCATGGTGTCAAGATTAAAATGAGTGTGAGACAGTTTGATACAATAACTGTCTATTAAGGATGGTATTTGGTCAACATGTTTCAGCCATTGTAGGAAAGTGTACCCAGCTTTCGTCAGGACCTCTTGAACACTACTGCAATTAAGCTTGACCTAAGCTTAGTGAAAAAAGCAAAAATTAACACAAATTAATGATACAAAATATCCTACCGTACATTGGATTTTCCAGACGGGGATGTCTGTTTCATAAGGTATTTAGGATTCTTTCCAAAAAAGGAAGATACACAACAAGGGACAACAAATAGGTGGAACACAGACACACATTTCTATTATTTTTGCACCATATGTTTCTTTATGCCAATAGGTCATTCTCCAAAATGATAGAAATATGTTTTTTTATTTATTTTTACTCACCCAAAAATGCTTGGGAGAAAGCCTCACCTCTTCCTGGCCACTGCTCAGGGTTGGAGGGCCCGCTCTAATTCGTGAAATAGAATAGTGGGTGTCTGGTTAGATCACATCCATACTAATGATTCAATGGCACAAAGTGCTAAAAACCTAGACATAATAAGGGGTTTGTCTGTCCTTTGGTCGTTAAATAATTTTCCCCTTAGACCCTCCACCAACCTTGTTTTTTGACAATGTGCTGGTAGCCTATGACATATAGCCCTCAGATTGGAGCATGCGCAGGCCTCCCAAGGACCTGTTCTTGTCTTTTTTTTCACAAATCAAAGCTGAAAAGGAAATGAGGGTTTACAGCAGGGTGTGCCCTAGCTTTTCCTTCTTCCAACTATCTCTTCATCTCTTCATTCTGCAGGTATGTGTCAACTGGAGACAGGGAGCAGGTAGGGCCTATCAGACCCTGTACCCTTTATGGGCAGATTGCTGCAAACAGACTCACACACTGGGGCTAGGGATGGACTGACACGTGGACAGAGAAAGAATAGATCAAACAGGTTAAAAGATTAAATAACAAAGATGCAAATAGGAACAGAAATATGTCAGAAATGTCAGAATTGTCAGAAATGTCAGAATATGTCGGAAATAAAACAGAAATGTATCTTCAGCATTGCGGCACGCAGTGCATTCAGCACCGCCCGCCGCAATGCTGAAGATACAGGATGCATCCTAGTGCCCACAACGGGACCTCCACCATTATGGCGGGCAGTCCCTAGACACGACAGGATGACCGGCGGACAAAGTCCGCCCGTCATCCTAATGGGCCCCCAGGTGTTCTGATCGCAATAAGCCGTTATTCTTTGAATATTTAGAAATAGTTTATTTCTTAAATGAATATAATTTTATGCTAAATAGTAAATAGTTCCCCCCTCAAAGACAGCCACTGCCCTTTATTCCTTAAATATGAGAGGGGTGGGAAACTGGTATCGTTTAATACGAACCCAAAATGAATCCCCTTTGGTCCAAACGTTTTTGGAGAAAGTCGCTTCAGAAACTCAATTTTTTTTCTTATCAAGAATGGCAAACAATATCCAGTTCAGGAAATAAGACTCTCAGAGCTGCCAACTTTAAAAGAATGGCCTTTCTTTCTCATTGGATGGCCTACTATACCCAAAAGGCCCTAAATAGAATCTATCATGAGGTCGAAAATAGGTGTTTTCGCTGTCTTACCCCATCGGAAGGGGGATGGAGGCACATATTTTTCACTTGTACTAAACTGGGAGTGTTTATGGAAACATAAATTGGGTACTTTAGTCGGGCGATACAAAAATCGTATGTTCCAATAGCAGAAGCCGTCCTGTTTGGTATAACAAATCGTGAGGCTATACTGTCTAAATCTGATGGGTCTATTCTAGCTATTTCGATGTTGGTGGCTCACTATTTAATTTTACAAAACTAGAGATCGTTGGAAATACCTTTGTTTGAGAAATGGCTTAATAAAATGCAGCCTACTAAAAAATTTGAAGAAGCTTATGCTAAACGAGTGGGGCAATTACATTTTTTTCTTTGAATTGGAAATATCTTGCTGAATGTCAAGCTTGAGGGATGATAAAAGGAATCTTGTTTGGATAACGATTTTAAATCAAGGTTTATAAACTTCTTGAATTTTGCTTAACAAGCTGTATAATGAGATATATTAACCAATGATTTTTGTTGAACTGTATTTAAGGAAAATTACCTTTTTTTGGCTTTTTATTATTTTATTTTTAATATGTGAATATGTATTGTCTTTCCTGAAAGCTCTGCTCAATAAAAATCTTTTTTTTTAAAGTACAGGTTCATATTTAAACAAGTTTCTAAATATTTTTTGTAATATGAATATATTACATTTGTAGACTGAAGAATTAATTTTAATACCCGGGTAATAATACACTTCCCAGTCTATTACCCTATATCCTTGCACCTCACTCTCAAATATTTTAGTTGTATTATTAAAATTAATATTTACATTTAAACTTCCCAACACCCCCTTCTTAGAGAATGTTAAAAAATAAGTTTAAATAAATAGCTTTTTTAATCATTTTTTTTAAATAAAACAACATTAATTTTAATACCTGCGTAGCAACAAACTTCCCACCCTATTCCCCTATAGGAAATACATCCAGTCCCTAAATATTTTGTAGTAAAAATAAATATTAATTTAATTTATATTGGGGAAGACACACCCCAAACCATCATTTATGGTAAAAGTATAATTTCTAAAACTAAAATAAAGACCTTATTTTTTTTAATTAAGGTATTTATTTAAAAACATACACTCCTCTCCCAATTGCCCAACAATCATTTCATTCAACCCCTAAAATATTTTTAGTGGTAATATAAAAATATACGTGATTTTAATTGAGGGGAAATCCCCAAGCCCTCTATTTTAAATGTCTTTCTTTTAACACTAAATAACTTATTAAATACATTTATTAAAGAAATCAAGTATTATTTTCAATCCATAAGTAATAATACACTCTCTAACATATTTCCTTATAACTCATGCAATCTACTTCTAATGTTTATTGTAGTAATGTAATAAAAATATACAATTTATATTGATGGGACCCTCCTTTAACTATATTTCGTTATACAAAATTAAATGAATTATTAAATAAATTTTTAAATATGTTATATGTTTTATAATTGAGTAATAATACACGCTCCACCATATTCTCATATAACCCTTGCATCCTACGCCTATTTTTTTTAAGTAATATCAAAAATAATTGAATTTATATTGTTGGAGGAAAGTACAAACAACCCTTTTAAAAAAGTTAAAACGTTTTTATGCTAAATTAAATAACCTAATAATTTGATTCTCAAAGAAAATCTTTTCTAAAAATTAAACACTTTTATAAATCAAATGGCTTTTTAAAAACCCAAATTTTAGTTTTAATATCTAAGTAATTTTTGAAGTGATATTTTAAATAACATTAAAATAGCCTCTAACTTATTTGTATTTTTCCCAAAAATATATATATATTTTATATTAGTATATTATAATATAATATATTTAATATATATTTTAAAATAATAATAAAACATTTAAATAAATAACACTTTACCATGCAAAATTCAATCATGCATGTGTAATTTTACACATACATGTCTAATCATGTGGAGTAAATTTACCTGCTGAGTAAAAGATGTGGAGTAAATAAGAACCACCCTGCAAAATTCCATGAAACATTGTGGAAACGTGTATGGCCATTTCCTAAGCCAAGAGGATCTTTAGAGTCTCCACCTTTGCCCCAAGACTGCTGCGGATTACTTTGGCACTATTTATTACTCTGAATTGCAAACTGTAGGATAAATTATTCTTCAATCAATGGTCCCTGTTTTATCATAGTTTGAATGCACCCAAACTGTGCCCGCTGTTTCTAATCTGTACCCCCAAACAGTGGAACTGTGAATATTATTTTTCAAGAGGCTGATCCTTAGACATCCGCGCCCGTGGAGTTGCGGTGGGGCAGAAAGGCAGGGTGGGGGAGGGGCAGGGTGGGGGATGCTAAAAACCGGAATATGGTTAATTGAAGGTAAGTAAACAATTTAAGAAATAAAACGAATTTCGTAGCGTGGGCTGCATAGTAATTGTTGAGTCCTGAAGAAGGTGGTCGTTTATTCCTTTTTTTAAAACCACCGAAACGCGTCGATGCAAATTATTTCTAAGGAATCCAACAGGGAGGAACCTCAAGGATAAGAGCAGGGCTCATACCAGGTTTACCCCTCTAGTATAACATTGTTGGATCAATTTAGACAACAGAATCCACATCTGTGTCTGTAGGGTTTACTCTTATTAATTGATTTTTATGTTTGCTTGTTTGTTTCATGATATAAACTGTACACCTTTGCACTAAATATAATTGCATTAATATTATTGAATGCCTAATATATACTTTTAATGATTGTCCTATAAGGGTCTGAATTGGTGCTAAATTTATTGCATTGAGAAATGTTTCTTGCTCATTTTAAATATTGACAACTGTCATTTTAATAAAACTATATATTTGTAAGCGCTATATCTGAATCCAAGGGATTTATTTTTAGTGGGAGTTCCCTTTCAGAATTATCAATGCTCCTATGTTATGATGAAAAATTGAATGTGAGATGTTTATCTGACGGGCGTATGAGTAGCAGTATATGTATGTAATGCTCTAGGGGAGTCTTTTTGTTTTTTCACTGGAAGAACCTGAGCTGCCATCACTTTTAAAAGGTGGATTTGGTTTGTGCAGCCCAATTCTTTATACAGTAATCTATATGCGAAGATTAACAAGTGCGTTTTTGCTTTTAGGCCCGTTTCGTGTTCCTTGTGTGTTGAACCCCGGCACCCAATTTTAAGCCAAGGTATTTATAGGACGCTCGCTCTTCTACAGTTGCCCCTTTTACGAACCATTTGAACTTTTTTTTTATGGTCCACTAGGCGTACAACCTTGGTTTTCTCTTTATTTAGCTCCAAATTTTCCTGGTCCAAATAAGTTGCTAAGTTGTTAATCGCTCTTTGTAATCCAATGGGGCTTTGGCTCAACACCACAATATCATCTGCGTACTGTAAAAAGGGAATTGGCTCTTTGGACAAGTTTGGCGGATGGCAATCTGCTGCTTGCATGTATTTAATGATGTCGGCAAAGAACAAATTGAATGGACTCGGAGCCAGTACACAGCCTTGTTTTAGGCTTTGCTCCGTGTAAGTATTGGCTATTGTACTGCACCCATCGCCTATTTTCACTCTTGCCCAGGTTTCACAGTACAGGGCGATTATTGCATCCAATAATTTACTTGGTAACCCCCAAGCTTTTAGTTTATCCCAGAGGCGACATCTGCTCACTCTGTTGAACGCTGCTTTCAGGTCGACAAAGCATGCATACAACCTAGTTTTCTTTGTTGCCGCTTTTTCAGTTAAAAGTGCCAAGAGAGCCAGATTTGTTAAAGTGCCCATCCCTGGCCTGAAACCCGTTTGAAATTTAGGGATTATGTTCATTTTGTCCATCCAATCTTGCAGATAAAGTAGTAAGCAAGATCCGTAGAGTTTGGCCTCTACGTAGATCAACTATATCAATCTATAATTTCCAGGCTTATTATGATCTCCCTGTTTGAATATTGGGTGAATTTTATTCCCTTTCCAGGATTTGGAGACATTGTTCTGTCTGTAAAGCGGCGTAAGATAGTCTGCCCAGAAATCTGGAGAATACAAGAGGGGTCAGTTTCAGAACTACAAGGAGAAAATATATGCTAGTACAACTCTGAGGCCAAGAAAGTTCGGAAGACCACGAGTAAGTGGGGTTGGTGGTTTAGAACATTAAGTGGGACAGAAAACAGAAAGAGATCAGCAGAGGTATTAAAGACGAATGGGGCAGGAGAGGAGACAAAGCCGGACAAGCAGACAAGGTGAAATGGGACGTAAGTAAAGTGCAGCAAAGAGAGGTGGTAGGGAAGAGACAGAGGAGAACATGAAGAGAGCCTGGGAGAGGGGAACAAAAGGAAATGACTAACTGATATATCTAAGGTCCAGGCAGAGCTTACCAAGCAGGGATGAGAGAATGAGAGACGAGCCTCTGTATTTACTGGGATAAATTAAAAAGCACTTCTGAAAACTGGGGTTTACCTATGTGGAAACATTCTTAAGCTCCACTGCAAAGCTTTGTCCTGCTCGTGATATTTATTTTTTGACATTGTTCTTCTAAAACCTGTGGGAAGAAACAGCGAAAGAAACGAAACCGAGTGCCAGACTCAGCAAGTCCATGGACGTCGTAGGGAAATAAAAAATTTAGTCCCGAAATAAATGTGATAAAATATCCACTGTGTATGTTTGAAGTACTTGGTAGCTGCTCTCAGGGAGGCCTAAATTCAGGAAGAGGCGTGACGCATGCATGCCATTGGCCCAATGGGGAGAAGGAATACCAATGTCACGTGGGAGCCAAAAAATGACAATCCTATGGATGGGCTGAAGCCCGCAACAGCAGATACAGCGGTGAACAACCTTTACAACAAAACTTTTACAACGCACTACCATTACAACGCGGTCATTACAGCGCAAACCATTACAACGCATTGCGCTGGGGGGCGCTCTAGGATAGGGAATAAGTTTAATTTACTATCCAAAACCTTCCCTAGTGTCCAGGGGGAGTGGTGTTGGAATAGTAAATTAAACTTTTCACTATCCATCACCCCAAAGCGCTATGCGTTGTAATGGATTGCGATGTAAAAACCGCGTTATAAAGGCAGGCGTTGTAATAGCCTGCGTTGTAACGTCATACATCCGATACTGCATGTCTCTCTCTCGAAAGAGCACATGTGCGCCATCTAGAGCTGAGATGTCAAAATGAATCTTGCATCATACCACTGATTATTCATGCATGTACATGTGCTCACCCATGCATACGTCATCACTCATGCATATACGAGAAGAATGACACTGCCACCAGTAGTAGCTGCATCATTGCACCTTTTGTCTTTCTTTTATTTTGGACCACTCTGCACAGCACTAGCAAACACCAATGGCAAAGCCAGTAGGTCAACAATCGGCAACCTACTGGATTTGTCAATTCTTGTTGTTTTTGTCTTTATTATGCTCCACCTCCTACCTAGACTACACTTTAAGCAATATATTATGTTGCTCGTATTGTAATTATCTGAGCACTGCTACCAGATCAGTTATTTACTTTCATTGTTGCTTTTTAACCCCTTCCATGCTGGTGACGAACCCCAGCCGTCACGCTCTGCGGCGCTCGTGTGCTGATGACGGCTGGGGTTCGTCACGGCCCCGCCCTGTTCTTTTGTTTACCCCACAGCGGCGGAAACGGCCCAGCATGGAAGGGGTTAAAAATATATTTTGACTAAACATCAAGCTGATTATCCATCAACATAATCTTTAGTCCAGTTGCAATTGCCACCTATGGGTTCACCAAGCATGTTTTTTTCTCAGAATAACACACTCCATCTTCGAACGTCAGTCACTCATTCATTGGGAATGTTTCAGCATCACATTTACAGACCTGGTAAAGAAGATAAATCATCATACAACAGTGATAAGTAATTCTCTGCACTTGCTGGAACATCTGATTGGCAATCAGGAAATTCATAGGGTGCCCTCTGCCATGTTGAGGAATCTATTATGGTGCCCAGCTTGGAAACCAGCTGCTACCGGACATTTCTGCTGACTTTCAGAAAAATAATCAAAAACTTCTTTCTCAGAAAATGAGTCATCTGCTGGAATCTGCATCAATGGCGCCTAAATGCCATTATTATGATATATGTAACCTACAAAACTTAAAACAAATTTTTTAAAAGCCAGCCTGTTCTGTGAAGGATGAAAGTAAGCCGGTATTTTTTTTCAGTTCATTAAAACTATATACATAAATACTACCAGTCCAGTACTTTGGCAATAACAAGTTCATAAGATATAGCTCATGAATCTGATTAAAAGGTACATAAAGTGCTTAAAATATCTAAAGTGCATAATGTGATTGCTATTGTTAATTGGTTAGAAACACCTACAATCAATTCTTCTGTACATTATTGATGATAGAAATTCAATTTCTCTCAGTTAAAAATAACTTAGCGCCACATTTGATTCCAAATGTTAGTCCCACATAATTTATAATATGAATCAACCATTGGTTCATGCGTTAACAGTGCGTAATACCCCATTATCAAGCAACTACAATCAATGTAAAACAGATATAAAATTAAAGATTCATACAGACAGGATAGCTTAGGAGAAAGCCCCTCCAATTCGTTCTTTTCCATGCTAGCAGTCTGTCTGCAATATCTATATATTTCACATAAATCTTTAGCATCATGGGGCTGCTCACCCCACAAACAGCATGCGTGAATGGCACACAGCATAGAAATGTTAGGTAGAGTAGTATGCACGTTTTAATTACGCAGGAACAGGTGCTTAGAAGATGCACCAGTGATTCCAGATGATAAGAACACAGTCGCCATGTTTGCTGGGCCGGCCTCTCCGCCCATTTTGGCGGAACATCAAGGCATGGGAGGTAACCCAAACTCCAGCAGTCTAATTTTGTAATAAGCTTTAAAAGGTTCAGCCTCATACCCCTGCCCTTGGTGACTTCTATTTTATTTATGACAAGCCATGCCTGACTTTTTTTAATCAAACTGTTTTTACCTTTGGCAAAGGAAAGGTCTTTTATCGCTTTGTTTAACATCTTCTTGGACAGAGCATGTCATGTGAGCTGTTTCCAGAGACCCTTAACTCCTTCTACTTCCAGTCTGAAATTCAAGGCATTAGACCAGGCAATGTTCTCTTTGGCTTGAGCGAGGTTAATTTCCTTCCAAATGAATGACTTCAGTGTTGTACTTTTGTTATTGATGTATGTTTGTATTTTTAACTCCTTCGATGCTGATGACGGAACCGCTCCGTCATCAGCCGCGGTAGCGCTGTGCTGATGGCGGAGCGGTTCCGTCATGGCCCGCTCGCCGCGCCTGCGCTGGGCGTTCCATTGAGCGGGCGGGGCCATGACGGAACCGCTCCGTCATGAGCACAACTCAACCGAGGCTGGTGACAGAACGGTTCTGTCACCAGCATGGGCGCGCCTCGTGGCCGCCCCGCCCCCTTAGCATTGCGGCAGAATAGCTGCCGCAGCGAAGGCGCTAAAAAGCTAATTTCTGGGCAGTTGTTGTTCAATTAGGCTGAATTCAAGCCTGATCTGTACTGGGGATGAACTTTGGGGCAAGTTGAATAGGGAACAGTAGATTGTACTCTTTAAAAAGGGGCAAACTTTGCAGTGGCGGCCGCTGCCTATTTAGGGTGGTAGGGCGGGTGGGGGGAGAGGGAGGGTAGGGTAATAATATAACATAAAAGAAGGCTTACCTGCCGCTCCCCTCCCGCTGATGCTTCCGGCTACCTCGTTGCTTCTCTGGTCTGGCCCGGATGTGGATGGGCCTCAGGGCACAGGCTCCCCCACCTAATCCAGATGCCGCTCTCATAGTGTGAGAGCAGTGCCAGGATTAGTCTGAGGAATGCAAAAAGAACAATTGATGGACAGAATGCAGAACAATGTCATACATTCACTCCAGTACAGAGATCTGGGCCTAAATCCATCGTTTTTTGCTCACCATGCCTATCCAGTTTGGACCCGGCCATATGCAAATCAGGCTTGACCCTGCACCCAATGGGAACAGTCCAGCCCGAACTGCCAGGCCAGGTACTCCCTGGACTGGCAACAAGCATCCTAGGACCGGTTTCGGGCTTTCAGCCCTTATCAGCCAGGATAACTTGATTCCAGTAGCATGGGGAGCACGGGACCCACGTCTGGGCATACCCATCCCACTCGGGGTGACAAATGCAAAAAGAACAATTGATGGACAGAATGCAGAAAAATGTCATACATTCACCCCAGTACAGAGATCTTGGCCAAAATCCATCGTTTTTTTGCTCACCATGCCATACCAGCAGCAACCCTTTGATCAGGGGTAAGTGCATCTTCTGAGTTGGGGAGCAATTGAAGCAATAGGGAATCCAACGCAAGACCTCACTTGCGTTTTCTACAAGGTAGCCCTCCTCAGAGAGCCTTGTGTTTTTAATACTGGTCACTGTGGTCAATTTAAGATGAGTACTGCTTTCCACAGCCCCAGGACTTATGCTAGAAATTCAGTTTCCGTCCATCAATTGTTTCTTTTGCATGTGTTGCCCTAAGTGGGAAGGGTATGCACAGATGTGAGTCCCGTGCTGACTACACCACTGGATTCAAGCTAGCCTGGCTGAAAGAAGGGTGATGCCCTGAAACCGGTCCCAGGATGCATGATTCCGGTCCAGGGAGGACCTGGTTTGGCAGATCAGGCTGGACTGTACCCACAAGGAACAGGGTCAAGACTGATTTGCACATGGCTGCGTCCAAACTGGGGTGGTGTGTTGAGCAAAAGAGTGATGGATTTGAACCAGATCCTTGTGACTGGGGTGAATGTTTGCATTGTCCAGAATTTCGTCCATAAAATGTTTCTTTTGCATAGGATTAGTCTGAATGCCTTGGAGCCTGTGGCTTTTCTCCAAACCGGCTCTGCAACACAGCTGGATTGCAGAAATATAAGTGCGCATTTCTGTTTCGCCGGCCTAAGATATCCGGCCCAACAGACAAGCGCACTTATAAGCACACTCAACTCCTCCTCCCTGCCATACCCAGCCCCGCTCTACACATATTGCTGGGCTGAGACAGCAATAACTAAAACGATAATAACATTGTGTTATTTTAATTTTATTTATGATCTGATGGCTCTGGGAAGTAGGTCGATGCTCCTCTGACATTACATAGGAGCCCACCCTTCAAATGTGTCCAGAAATGCCTCAGTGCCATAGGTAAAGAGGGGCATAAGGTCTCATCATCCTGCTTCAACATTCTTCGCATGCTCAAAAAAACTTTTCGCTGGATCCCCACCGAAACTAGAAAATTGGTCACTCACGCACTTGTCACGAGTCGCCTGGACTACGGAAACACCCTATACGCCGGTTCCACCGCAAAACTCCAGAAAAAACTCCAACTCATCCAGAACGCCTCAGCCAGGCTCATACTTGATATCCCGCGTAAAGAACACATCTCTGGTCACCTGAAAAACCTCCACTGGCTCCCCGTAAATAAGAGAATTACCTTCCGCCTATTAACCCACGCACACAAAGCACTTTACGAACTTGGACCCGAATGCCTCAACACACGACTGTCCTTCTACACCCCCTCCCGTCAACTACGATCCTCCAACCAAGCCCTGGCCACTGTTCCCCGCATCAACAAAGCCACCATGGGAGGTAGATCCTTCTCCTACCTGGCAGCCAAAACCTGGAACTCTCTTCCCACTCACCTTCGGCTTACTCAGAACCACCTAGCATTCAGAAAGCAACTTAAAACTTGGATATTCGACAAGTAATTTGCCGCCTTCCTCAAGCGCCTTGAGACCCTATGGGTATGTAGCGCGCTATATAAATTTCTGACTTGACTTGACTTGACTTAGCGAATTTTAGAAGTGAGTAAAAAGCAAAGAGCAGGGATGTGATTTTTATTTTAGGGCATTACATATTGAAGATGCCCGCCACAATAATCTATCCAGACCCCTAAGTACTTGTATTTATTGACTTTGACTAGGCGTAGGCTATGCCCTCTGCCATGTTGAGGAATCGTTTATGGTGCCCAGCTTGGAAAGTAGCTAATACTGGCCATTTCTGCTGACTTTCAGAAAAATAATCAAAAACTTCTTTCTCAGAAAATTATTCATCTGCTGGAATCTGCGTCAATGGCGCCTAAATGTCATTATTTTGAAGTAGGTAGCCTACAAAACCTACAAACAATTGTTTAAAAAGCCAGCCTGTTCTGTGAAGGATGAAAGTAAGTAAGCAAGTTTATTTCAGTTAATTAAAACCATATACATAAATATTACCAGTCCAGTACTTTGGCAATAAAAGGCTCATAAGATACAGCCCATGAATCTGATTAAAAGGTACATAAAGTGCTTAAAATATTTAAAGTGCATAATGTGTTTGCTATTGTTAATTGGTTAGAAACACCTACAATCAATTCTTCTATACATTATTGATGACAGAAATTCTATTTCTCTCAGTTAAAAATAACTTAGCGCCACATTTGATTCCAAACATTAGTCCAGCATAATTTATAATATGAATCAATCATTTGTTCGTGTGTAAACAGTGCGTAAGACCTCATTATCAAGCGACTAAAAGCAATGTAAAACAGATATAAAATTAAAGATTCATGCAGACAGGATAGCTTAGGAGAAAGCCCCTCCAATTCGTTCATTTCCATGTTAGCAGTCTGTCTGCAACATCTATGCATTTCAAATAAATCTTTAGCATCATGGGGATGCTCACCCCGCAGACAAAAAAGAATGTTATGACAGCATGTGTGAATGGCACACAGCATGGCAATGTTAGGTAGAGTAGTGCGCGCGCTTCACTTAAGCATGGACAGGTGCATGGAAGATGCACCAGTGATTCCAGATGATAAGAACACAGTCGCCATGTTTGCTGGGAAGGCTTCTCCGCCCATTTTGGCTGAAAATCAAGGCATGGGATGTACCCCAAACTCCAGCAGTCTAATTTTGTAATAAGCTTTAAAAGGTTCAGCCTCATACCTCTGCCCTTGGTGACTTCTATTTTATTTATGACAAGCCATGCGTGACTTTTTTTAATGAAATTGTTTTTATCTGTGGCAAAGGAAATGTCTTTTATCACTGTGTTTTGCATCTTCTTGGACAGAGCATGTGACGTGAGCTGTTTCCAGAGACCCTTAACTTCTTCCACTTCCAGTCTGGCATTCAAGCATTAGACCGGGCATTGTTCTTTTTGACTTGAGCGAGGTTCTTTTCCTTCCAAATGGATGACTTCAGTGTTGTACTTCCAACCTTAATGTATTTTTGTATTTTTAAAAAACTACTTTCTGGGCAGGTGTTGTTCAATTAGGCTGAATTCAAGCCTGATCTGTTCTGGGGTGAACTTTAAGGCAAGTTGAATACGGAACAGTAGATTTTGCTTGGAGTATTGTTTAAAAAGTGGCCACATTTGCAGTGGGGACGGCTGCCTCTCTAGGGTGGTAGGGCGGAGGAGGTAGGAGGAGGGTCGGGTAATAATATAAATTAGAAGAAGGCTTACCTGTCGCTCCCCTCCTGCTGATGCTCCCAGCTACCTCTCTCGTCCGGCCCGGATGTGGATGGGCCTCATGGCACAGGCTCCCCCACCTAATCCAGATGCTGCTCTCATAGTGTGAGAGCAGTGCCAGGATTGGTCTCAGGGGCCTCGTTAGCCGCTCAGATAGTGCCTTGGAGCCTGTGGCTTTTCTCCAACACAGCTGGGTTGGAGAAACATAAGTGCACATTCCTGTTGGCCGGCCTAAGATATCTGGCCAAACAGACATGCGCACTTATAGGTGCCCACTACACCTCCTTGCCATGCCCGGCAACGCCCCGCCCTATACTTATTGCTTGGCTCAGACAGCAATAACTAAAATGATATTAACATTGTGATAATTATCATTTTATTCATGATCTGCGGGCTCTGGGAAGTGGGGCGATGCTCCTCCGCCATTACAAAGGAGCCGCCCCTACAAATGTGTCCAGAAATGCCTCGGTGCCATATGCAATGGTGGGAATAACCTTAGTTTTTATTACCTTTAAAATTGGTATGAGTAATGGATTCTTAGTGAATTTCAGAAGCGAGTGAAATGCAAACAGTAGGGATGTGATTTTTTTTAAATTTTAGGGCATTAAATGTTGATGATGCCCGCCACAATAATCTATCCAGACCCCTAAGTACTTGTATAGATTGATTTTGGCTAGGCATTGTTTCTCTAGGTACCACACTTCTTGCGTTATTGTTTTTTTCCCAAAGATTACAATGCTTGTTGATAGTTCAATTCATTAACTTTAGAGTAGTTGTTAGAAGTATCTATTAATCTCTGTAGGCCAACTTCAATTTGAATCACGAGTACCACATCATCAGCATATTGCACAGATGTAATTGTCTGATTTTTGCTGGATGTGAATCGGTTGCTTTCAAAGGAAGTCTTAAGTCCACAGCGTAAAGATCAATCTAAGACGCAGCCTTGCTTGAGGCCTCTTTGAGTGGGTATTTTTTTCGGAATCCTCTGGTTATCGCCAAGCTTGACCACAACCCATGTAGCTGATTATAAGAGTTGAATAGCATGTAAAAGATTATTCGGGCTAAATCAACTCACCTATTTTTCTCATATTAGAGGTCGATTTACATGATGAAAAGCTTTGCTAAATTCAACAAAGCAAGAGTAGAGTACTGACCTTCATTCATTTGTTTTTCAACCATCATTGACAGGGACACAAGTTATCTGTCATGCTCACTAGAGCCTTAAAGACAATGTAATTGAACACAGGTTTTTATTTTGTGGCCAGAGTTCAAGGTCTTCCGATACTAAAGAGGCAACATATTTAGATTCCACGTCCAACAGGGCTATCAGATGGTCATCAATTGATGAAATGTTAGTCCCAGCTCTATAAATAGGCTGCATGATAGAACCGCGCCATAATGGCAGGAATGTAATTGATGTTTAACAGGCTTCAAATAAGCCCTTGAACATAACATTAATGCGCACAAATCTGCGCCCCCTTCATAATAGCTGTTGGTAGACCATTAGGCCTCAGGACACTGTCTACTCTGCTTTTCATAATACCCATTTTAATTCTTTCAGAACTATATTGAAGGTTTTTGGACTTGTCTTGCTTCAGGGCACTTAATAGTTCTAGCTGGTTACCCAAGGTGTGCGCATAAAGCGAGGTAATATGTTATAACACATGGGCACATGGTTTTCGGCAAATTGCGCACATAAAACACAACTGCGCCACTTAAAGGATAAGGATAAGGCTGCATGAATTACCACCAGGCTCTGCCAATTGCACACTGCCCTTGAAGGCCCAATCTCAGCCCCAATTCGAAAAATGCTCAGGGCCATATTACCATCAGCAATCACCTACGGCTGCAAAGCCTTTCCAGGCCAACTCATTAAAATTATGGAAAAACTACATCTAAAAGCCTAAAAAAGAGTGTTTAAATTTCCCTATTACACCGGGGGATCTCCGGTGAGACTTGCCTGGAGGCCATTTAATGGTCTAGTATCGGATCCTTTCTAAAATATTATTATAGATGCATCACGGCCACGCCCTCCACCTTGAAATTTATTTTGAAAAATATATTCAAAATTAAAAACAGCCTTTGGTACCTATTTAATGGTGGCAGAAGCCACTCTTCAAATAGATCTGCCTGTTCAAAAGAATGTATCACTTAAGTACACTACAGTAAAATGCATATTGAAAAAAATGGTAAACTGTCTCTAGAAGACTGCGGACATGGAAAACGTCAAGTCCACACCGCAGCTAAGGGCCCTGGCAGCCTCATACAACAATGACTGCCATGTCGGCCTCCAGGCACAATATTACCTTAATTGTACTATCGGGAAAGCCTGTCTAACTGAAATTTTGAATGTAAGGATGTTGGCATTAGAAATTAAACACTTCAATCCAAACTGGCCACTGCTCTCTAACATTGTTATGTGCAGACTACAATATTTAAACTTTTACTCACTTACTTTGCTGCTGGCGAACATTATTAAAGCCACTTTTTTAAATCCATGACATATGAACATGTAATAATGCAAAGAACTGAGGGGCATATTACCAAGCAATAGCGATAATTATCGCTATTGCTTGGTTAGAGACAAAAATTTACAGCTGAGCTGCGGCGATTTTTACCGCAAATAAACCTTGGTATTACCAAGGTTTATCGCAAATGCGATAAAAATCGCCGCAAATGAATGAATATCGCTGAAAAGTCAGCGATATTCATGCATTAGCGAGCTAATGCTCTTAGCCATGTTATCCACCTCCCATTGGATAACATGGCTAAGAACTGCTCAGGGCAGGTGTTAGCTTTTGGAGATATTCGCGCTTAGCGCGAATATCTCCAAAAGTTGGTAATAGGAGATAGCGATGTTAGCGACTGTTTTCAGTCGCTAACATCTTGACACGCCCACTTTGCATGTCATTAGTGATAAATATCACTAACATGCAAAGTGGGGCCCAAGATGGTCGCTATCTCCTACTAGCTGTCGATAACGGGTGTTAACGACAGCTAGGTAATAGGGAGATAATTTTATCTCCGCTTTCTTGGCTTTTAAAGCCAAAAAAGCGGAGATAAACCCCCTTGATAATATTCCCCTGAATTTTTAGCACCATGGTTCCCCTTGAAAAGGCAAGAATTGGCAAATTTTTTAAAAGCAGTGCAGGATCTCGTTAAAAAAACACAGCAAAGCCTATAGATGACTGCCGATTGATAACTTCTACTTTCCATACTATGGACACTAGGCACTTTATAGTCTGACTTTTATGTAATTGAGGGGCTCATTATGATGGCGGAAGGACCTACACCGCTGGGCCGGGGAGACGGTCCTTCCGCCATCATACTGAAAATTCAAATCCGCCAAATTAGAATGGCAGTGGGAATCACGATGGTTCTGCAGCGGACGGAAAGTCCGTCCGCGATGGTCGCGCCCGCCTTGCAGAACCTGGAACCAGGGCAACATTGTGGTGGTGCCGTGCAGGCACCGCGGTAGAGATTAGGGTATGCCCTTCCGCCTGTATTTTTGCGCTTGATATCCTGCCGCAAAAAGACAGGCAGAGACTGGCTTTGGGGGCCCGTTGCAGGCCCCCTCTTTGTGTGGGGGTTGCACTGGGCATGGTACCCTCCTGCAGTTCCGTGCACCATGTGGCAGGCACCGTGTGGTGCCTGCCAGGTGGTGCAGGGAAATGATGTGCATGCTCTTTTGACATTGCGGAAGGTGCTGCAGCCAGCAGCACCGTCTGCAATGTTAAAAGGCCAGGTTGCGCCCTCCAGTATGCCGGGTCCATCCTAATTGCACTAGTGGGACCACTGCACGTCTGGCGGGCGGTACCAGCCCCGTTATGATGACGGGCGGACTAATGTCCTCCTGCCATCATAATGAGCCTTAGAGTTTTTAGCAATTGCTATGCATCCAACCAAATTGAAGTGGATTTTAAATCATACTTTTTCTTGGATAGTACCAAGTACGTTTGTGTTAGATAACTCTATCCTCATTTATTGTTTTTCCTATATTTCTTACTTTGGTTTTTGTTATAATAGATTTTAAACAGATAAATTGTCTAAAAGTTATACTTAGCCGATCGCAGACTGTGAGTTTTATGCTTAGGTACTATGTGTCAGTTATGTTAGAGGGTAGCGCAAGGACTTACCCACTTTTCTGCTCTTTGTATAACATGTTTTTTTTAAAAAAAGTTTTATATTGTTATGGTTTTAATAAGCTACAAAATAAAATTTTGATCGAGAGGTTGTTATAACCAGGCTTTAGGATGTCTGTAGGAAGCTGATGATCAGCCAGAATTGCTTTTAATTTTTGTTGCAGCAAGCAGTGTATAGGTCTATCCATTAACAGTCTTCATTGTTTCTTTTTGCCTCACACACAGATAGTTATATATATATTCAGAGCTAATTTACTTTGATCAAGTGAGTTTGATGGGCATCAGAAGTTTTAAGTCTCATTTCACCATTCAAGAAGTTCTTCAGTGCCCTTAGATCTTTTGAGTACAACTGGTTGGAAACATGGGGTTTATGTTTATTTGTGCAATGACTCAGTGATAGCTAGGTCATTGAGATGCTGGTCATGCATCCCATGCCATGGTAATATTGGATTTATTTTACACAGAGTTGTTTTAATGATGGATTCCTTCCACTTCCTATATATGGCCATAGCTGTTGTGTTACATTTAATGTGTTTCCTGCAGTCTTGATTGTTGCACGATCCCACGAGACGGAGGGAGGTTAAGGATCTTATGAAACTTTAAATAGTGAACATCTGAGCACAGTAAGTGCATTCACACCATTTGTCAATATAGAAAGAATTAATCTTATTAAAGACATTTAAGGAAGTGAAACTTTAGTCAAGCACAGCTAGCCTTTTATTCAAAATGTGCATGTGATATGGGCTGAATATTGACAGAACTAAGCATGGGCGAATTTTGCGAATCTGGCGTTCGCGAATTTGCGTATTTGCGAATTCGCAATCCACAAAAGCTGCGAATTTGCGGATTTTCTTTTGTGTTCGCAAGGGTTTCTGCCAGTTCGCGAGGGTTTTGAACCAGTTCGCAATTGCGAACTTACTTGTCGGCTCGCAACGGTCGCGACTTTGTTGTTTCTACGTCTGGTTCATCATAACAGGTTCACAGCACCCTCTGTTTCACCACTGCCATCCTCTGGTTCACCCATGCCACCCTCTGATACATCACTGCCACCCTCTGAATCATCACTGTAGATTATGGGGGGGGAAAGCAAGCACACCTGCCCTGCTTCAACTGACATTAATTAATTTCTGGTTCATCACTGTAGATTATGGGGGGGGGGGAAGCAAGCACACCTGCCCTGCTTCAACTGACATGAATTAATTTGGGGTTGATTAATGTGTCACTGAATTTAAACTTCCTGTCTGGCACCTGCTTCCTTATCTGTAATTTGCTTTCTGTTGCAGTGCAATTTTTGTTCCCAGGACCTTTGTGGCCTACTTGTAGCTATTCTATGAGCCTGCTGTGAGGGTCAGAGCAGGGTCATAGAATAGTTGCAAGTAGGCAACTGAACTCTGGAGGGGCCCCTCAGGAAGCACTACAGGGAATGGTTACTAATGATGAGTTTGAACCTTTGCACCTGCTGAGTGCTTTCAGTTTTGCAAAACTTGTTTTTCTGTGGGGCACTTCCTTCCTCCCACCCCCCCCCCCCCCACCCCCCCCACAAAATGGACTCTTTGCAAAAAAAGTGCAGGCAAATGTCAACCTGAGGAGTTATTCTGATAAAAATCATCATTTTCAGAAGGTTTATGCCGCTTGCTGGTGGATTTCTTGTGCAGAATTGCAAATTTTGTAATTTCGCGAGTGCGAGATTGTTGCTGCCTGCCGCATCTACATGTTCGCAATTGCGAACTCTCGTGATGCGTCGCCAAACTCCCGCGGGATCCTGCAGCAAGATCCAAAATGGCGCAGCACTCGCAAAATATCGAGAATAACAACTCGACAAACACTGAATGATGGTAAGTGAACGCCACACACCGCAATATTGTATCACCAACCAAAAAAATCCGCTGCGTGCGAATTTGCGGATTTTCGGTAAATTCGTGAGAGTTCGCGGATTGCGAATTTACCGAAAATCCGCAAAATCCACGAGCGGAACGGATTTTCCGCCCATGCTTAGACAGAGAGAATAAATAATTTTTCCCAGGTCACGCTCTCTTTGAGCCCTTATATTCGCGAAGGAATTGCCCACCAAGTGTCATTTGTTTAATCTTGGCAATTTTAAAGTGGTTTGGATATCTGTTTTAAATTAAAATAGCCTGTGACAATTAATGGAGTATTGCCTTAACAAATCAATTATTCTGTAAGCTGGCGTTCAATGTTTTTAAAGTTTTCCAGCTTCCCTTTTGGTGCATGAATATATTCATTAATGAAGATAATGGGCCTGTGTAAGAGACAAAGTCCCAGTTGTTAATCTTAATTCTTAAGAGATTATGATTATTGGACTTTAGATCTGTTATTTTATAATCATTTGACATATATAGATAAAGTACCTTTTGCATTTCCTCTATTTTTTTGTTTTTTTCTGTAGGAACAAAAAATTCATAATACTTGGGAGTTCCTGGTCTTTCAATGATTTTCGAATGCAAATGATGTCATTTTAATTTAAGTAGGGCATAGTATCTAGATGAGAGCACATTATTTCCATAGAGCTACACCCCAGGAAAGAATGGATTAGGTCACCCTGTTCTTAGCCACCATCGCTGCTGTAATCCTGGCCTTCCTTGTCCTTGTCCTCCCTTTCCTCTTCATCCTGTTATGCCAGGTCCTGATATTTCTTGGCTTCTGTGAATTAGGCTTCCTTTTCCTCATTGTTGTGGTGCCACTGGCCCCTCCTTGCCCTAGTTCTCTTAACTCTTTAGCTTTTGTTGTGATGGCTTCATTTGCCTGCAATTTTCTCTTAATTGTTCCAGTCATGTTCTCTTAGTCTTGCTCACTCAGTCTGGTTTGCCTAGCAGTGGTCTTCCCTTCCTGCTCCTCACAGTCCTTGTTCTCTTCCTGGTTTTGTTCCAACTAAAGTTGTTAATTTTGTTTCTGGTCCTCCTGAGCCTGGCCTTGCTGTTGCTCACCTTCTTGACCATCCTGTTGCTACCCTGTGCCTGGACCTCCAGGCTGTGATCATCCTGGTCCTGATGTCACTGGCCCTGATCCTCCTTACCTTGGTCCTCATGTTCCTGGTACTTAGGTCCCAGCCCTCTTTGCCCTGATCTTTATGGTCCCCCTAGTTCTTTCTTTCTTGGTCATCTTAGAACATTTCCCTTGTCTCTGACTACCTGTATGCCTGGTCTCAGCTACCTGGCATTTCTAGCCTTGGTCATGTTATGCTTGTTCGTCTGTCAGGTCCCAGTGTCCTCAGGATGGTACGATGCCAAAAGGGTTCCACCTCTCGATAACCTCTGGGTCTGACAATAACAGACTCACAGTGGGGATCAAGCGAGGGATAACAGGAACTGCAGGGCAGGAACGGGAGGGCGGAGAAGCTGAAATGAGAACAAGAGGCAAACAATCACAACCTGTCTTGTAACCTAGATAACCTAACTTCTTGTACTTCTCTAATCTGTACCGTCCTATGACTAAACTCTAGTTACCTGGAGGGTAGGATAGGGTTGGCTTTGCCTGGCCATCAAAGTGTAGAATACAACAGCACAAACCTAAAATACAAGACAATGCATATTAAACGAATGCACGGTACTACAGGAAAAGCTCCCTATGGCAAATTTCACATACCAGTGTGGCTTATAGTAGGGGCTTCAACAGAGGGCAGAATGGAAAACAGCCAGCCAGGCGAAGCTCATTATACCCCTGTTGTGTAAAGAAAAAGTAAACAGCAATAATAGGCTTTTGCTTCCTTTTAGAACACGAAATAGAAAAGACTTCTGGGTTACGTCACCCAAAGCCTTAATGTTGTTATACTCGGCTGATTAGGTCCTGAACCAGCGAGCATACATATACAAGAAATTGTCCCACAAGGAAATACAGTCTTCAGTTCGTGAAGATAACGTTTCTTTCTATCACCCACAACAGATAAACTATCTCTGCTGATGGTGATCACAATAATCACACAAGTAGCACCACTGCCCGTGAACTCTACAAAATGTCAAACGTAGGGCAGCAGCCTGGAACCTCCAAGTAACAAAAGAGTACCACCAGGAGCAGTACACAGTCAATGAAGCATCCGTTAACTAGAACAACGGGTCCCAAATCACGAAGCCGCTGGAAAGGCTCCGTTACCCGTAAAGAGGAACTTCCCCTGAGCGGAACCCGCTACAGAAGAACACCCGCAAGAAACACGAAGGACCTTAACAGTGGGAACAGAAAAGGATATGCTGCAACAATCCTGGACGAGGTATCCTACCGTAACAGCTCTCCGGAACCAGAATAAACGGCGAGGCGATGCGGGGCTCACTCCGTCTTGAGACTTCCTGGAACCTACGTCATAGCCAGACGCGTCGCTCTCCCCCGGGACTCATGGGAAATGTAGTCTTTTCCGGAACACATGTCTCTAGGCAGTGTTCACAATGTTCCACCTCCGTGGGTCGTAACAGTACATCCCTCCCCAGAAGAACACTGACAGAGACATGGCTTGTGAGGGAAACGTTTGTGGAACATCCTAACATACTTGGGAGCGTGAACCCCTGATGCAGGCTCCCACGAATTCTCTTCATTTCCGTACCCCTTCCAAGCCACTAAATACCACAATCTGGTGCGATAAATTTTGGAATCCACAATACCCCTCACTTCATGCTCTTCCTCACCATTAACCTCAACAGGAGAAGGCCTGATCTTCTTACCCCCCATCGTGGGCTTGACTAGTGATACATGAAATGCTGGATGTATGCGCAAGGATGAAGGCAAAGCCAATTTCACCACCACAGGATTCACCAATTTAACAACCTTGTAAGGACCTATGTATTTAGGATTGAATATACTGTACCTCCTGAATTGTATGTTCTTCGTGGATAACCATACATAGTCACCTTTTTTATACACTGGACCGATCTGCCTGTGCTTGTCTACATAGGTTTTGTATTTTGCCTTGGCTTGTGCTAGGTGCCCCTTAACCTTCAGCCAGATCTCCTGGAGATTCTGCACCCTTTCCTGAACCTCGGGGACAGGGGACGCGGAAGCGGGGTGATGAAACGGAGTGAAATTAGGATGAAAGCCATATGTGCAGTAGAAAGGGGCATGTTTTGTGGACCCATGAACAGCGCTGTTATAAGCTATTTCAGCCAACCATAACTGTCCCACCCAAACTTCATTAGTGACATCCACATAGCATCTCAAATATTGTTTCAAGGTTTGATTTGCCCTTTCTGTCTGCCCATCTGTTTGAGGATGGAAGCTCGTGGAAGTACTGGATGTTATACCTAGAGCCTTACACCACGTTTTCCAGAATCTGGCGGTAAACTGACTGCCCCTGTCAGATATAATCACTCTGGGCAACCCATGTAACCGCACTATGTTTTGGAGGATTAGAAGCACCAACACACTAGCAGACGGTACTTTCTTGCAAGCAATAAAATGCGCCATTTTGGTCAGATAATCTACTACCACTAGGATGGCGGTACACCCCTGATCTACTGGCATGCCTACCACAAAATCCATAGAGATGCATTCCCATGGAACATCAGGCGTGGGGAGCGGCTGTAATAAACCTGACTGTTTTGTATGCAACGTTTTCATCTGGCTGCAAACCGGACACTCCGCCACCCAATTCGTTACATCTTTTTTGATGTTTGGCCACCAGAATTGTCTTTGTATCCGCTCAAGCGTCTTGCTGTTGCCATTATGTCCTGCACAAGGTGCATTGTGACACCACTGAAACACTTGCTTCCGTAGGGCCTGGATGGGTAATAGCAACTGTTTCTTTCGCATGGGGAGACCCTGCACCATTGTCCACTCTTTATGAGCTTGTAACCATTTCTTCCATTCCTCTCTCTGTACATTTCTAACAACACTGCGTAGAAACATCTGAGTACAAGTGACACCTATAACCTTCTCAGGGTTGATGATGGCCTCTTCTTTTCTGTCTGCAGAATCCAATTTGGTATACTGGCGCGATAATGCATCTGCCTTTCGATTATCCTTTCCCGGCCTGTAGGTCACGATGAAATCGTATTCTGCGAAATGCATCATCCACCGCATCTGTCTAGGCGTCAAGTGGCGCGCTGCAGCCATGTACTGTAAGTTGCGATGGTCCGTATAAACAGTTACAGCATGTCTCGCACCCATGAGATGATGCCTCCATTCCAAAAATGCTGTTTTTATCGCCAGTAGTTCCTTCTCGGCTATTACATAGTTTCGTTCAGCCTGATTTAGCGTACGAGATAAATATGCCACTGGATGCAACTGGCCCGTGTCAGAATGACGCTGCGATAACACCGCTCCTACAGCTACATCCGAAGCATCGGCTTCCACTATAAAAGGCTTGCTAGGGTCTGCATGCATCAGTACCGGTGCCGAAACAAAGGCTTTCTTCAGCTCATCGAAACTTCGTTGGGCTTCTTCTGTCCAAACAAAGGCCACCTTCTTCTTTAATAGCCTCGTCATAGGGCAGGCCATAGCAGAGAAGTTTTCGATGAACCTGCGATAGAAATTCGCAAACCCAATGAAGCACTGGATGTCTCTTACGGTTTTGGGTGTAGGCCACTCTTTGACTGCCAATATCTTCCTTTCGGACATCTCCTGGCCCTGTGGTGTGAGCATGACCCCTAAGAATTCCACTGAGGTAGCGTTAAACTCACACTTACTGAGCTTACAGTATAGTCGATGCTCCAATAAAGTGCGTAAGACAGCCTTCACATGACCCGTATGTTGTTTGGTGTTGGAGGAGTAAATCAAGATGTCGTCTATATATACAATGACGAAGCGATCCAAGTACTCCTTCAGAACGTCATCCAAAAAGAACTGGAAGGCTGCCGGCGCGTTACACAGCCCAAAGGGCATCACCAAATATTCGTATAGCCCAAAACGTGTCTTTATGGCTGTCTTCCACTCATCCCCAGTCCTCATTCGGACTAAGTGGTAAGCTCCCTTTAGATCTAGCCGTGTGAATATCACTGCATCCTTCACCTGCTCCAATAATACAGTGATTAAGGGAAGTGGATATTTATTCTTTACCGTAATAGCGTTCAATGCTCTGTAGTCTGCACAGGCTCTAAGATCACCGTTGGCCTTCGGGATGAAGAATAACGGAGAGGCGGCTGGGGACTTAGATTCCCTGATGAATCCGAGCTCTAACAGTTTATCCAAATATGACCGGAGATGCAGAGTCTCTGGTTCCGTCAGAGCATACACACGTCCTGCTGGTATTTTAGCTCCAGGAACCAAATCTATTTGGCAATCATACGGTCTGTGGGGTGGTAGAGTTTCCGCTTTTGTCTCACTAAAGACCTCTGCCAAATCTTGATATACAGCCGGGAGTTCCACATCCTGTTCAACTGCTGTGGCTATATGATGGATGCTAGCCAAACCTATAGCTGGACTTGGTGTTATCGGATAACAATTCCTCTGGCAGAACTCCGATGAGAAATGTAGAACCTGATTTTCCCAATCTACTGCAGGATTGTGTTTTCTCAGCCAAGGGAGTCCAAGAATCACCCCATACTGCGGTGCGTGAATAATGTTGAAGAACAACCTCTCCTGATGTTCCTCACCCATGGTCATACAGAGATCCTTGGTTTGTAACCGAATAGGTCCGGAATTCAACTTCCTACCATCTACCGCAAACACTGCTTCAGGGGTTTCTTTCTCTTGCAGTTCCAGACCTAGACTACTGGCTGTGGCCTGGTCCATAAAACAACCAGTCGCCCCCGAGTCTAACATTGCTTTGATCCATATTCTTTTCTCCCGTATGTCCACTCCTATATCTACATAGAAATGTATAGCTTCTTTTGTGCTGTGTCTATCCAATGAAGGGATATACAACTTACTTGAAGGGCACCCTTCACTCCTCTTCAAGCCTTCTCGTTTCCCGCCTCCTGTTCAGAAGACAAAACAGACACCTTCCGATTTTCATACCGGTTTTTTGTCCTTGTTGGGCATTCTCGTATAAAGTGCCCCTTCCTGCCACAGTATAAACACAATCCCCTTTTTCTTCGATATTCTCTTTCCTCCGCCGTCAGAGGGGATCTAACGGCTCCTATTTCCATGGGCTCGGATTTTGCAGTGGACGTTGCTTCTGCTGTTCTGGAGTACTCATAACTGGACCTGGTCTTTTCCTTTCGCCGAGTTTCTCCCCTTCTATCACTGATGCGATGATCCAACCTCAGCACCAAGCTAATCATATCCTCGCAAGTACTGGGTTGGGGGTCTATAGGAGCCAGGGCGTCTTTCATCTCGCCAGTCAATCCATTGTAAAAGATGGCTAAGCGCTTACTTTCAGGCCAGTCCGTTTCAGTAATTAACCTCCGAAAATCATTAAGATATGTTATCAGATCCCTATTTCCTTGTCTTAACCCCAGCAGGTCCCTATCTGCAGACAAGGTGGCCGACCTGCGGTTAAAAGTTTTCTCGAAATCTGATTTGAAGGCCTCCCAATCCCTTAACAAAGGATCGTCTCTCTTAACTAATGGTACTGCCCATTGAGCCGCATCCCCACCCAAATAAGATATGAGAAAGGCCACCCTTGCATGGTTAGTGTTAAAGACCTTAGGTTTGCATGAAAAGTGTAGAAGGACCTGAGTGAGAAAAACCTGCACCTTATCACTATCCCCATGGAATCGTTCTGGAGCGGCCAATGGTATCGGGGCGGGGACTTCCACTACCACGGAGGAAGTGGGCTGGGTGCCTGCATTGAAAGGGTTTCTACTCAACCTATCCACCTGTGCTTGTAATGTTGCAGTTTCCGTCCTGGAAGCCTGCAACTCAGTCTGCACTATGGCCAATGCGGCCATTAGGTCTTCGAGAGTGGTCATGATATCGTACCACCGGGAGGACTAAATTCTTGGGCCGTTTATTCTGTCAGGTCCCAGTGTCCTCAGGATGGTACGATGCCAAAAGGGTTCCACCTCTCGATAACCTCTGGGTCTGACAATAACAGACTCACAGTGGGGATCAAGCGAGGGATAACAGGAACTGCAGGGCAGGAACGGGAGGGCGGAGAAGCTGAAATGAGAACAAGAGGCAAACAATCACAACCTGTCTTGTAACCTAGATAACCTAACTTCTTGTACTTCTCTAATCTGTACCGTCCTATGACTAAACTCTAGTTACCTGGAGGGTAGGATAGGGTTGGCTTTGCCTGGCCATCAAAGTGTAGAATACAACAGCACAAACCTAAAATACAAGACAATGCATATTAAACGAATGCACGGTACTACAGGAAAAGCTCCCTATGGCAAATTTCACATACCAGTGTGGCTTATAGTAGGGGCTTCAACAGAGGGCAGAATGGAAAACAGCCAGCCAGGCGAAGCTCATTATACCCCTGTTGTGTAAAGAAAAAGTAAACAGCAATAATAGGCTTTTGCTTCCTTTTAGAACACGAAATAGAAAAGACTTCTGGGTTACGTCACCCAAAGCCTTAATGTTGTTATACTCGGCTGATTAGGTCCTGAACCAGCGAGCATACATATACAAGAAATTGTCCCACAAGGAAATACAGTCTTCAGTTCGTGAAGATAACGTTTCTTTCTATCACCCACAACAGATAAACTATCTCTGCTGATGGTGATCACAATAATCACACAAGTAGCACCACTGCCCGTGAACTCTACAAAATGTCAAACGTAGGGCAGCAGCCTGGAACCTCCAAGTAACAAAAGAGTACCACCAGGAGCAGTACACAGTCAATGAAGCATCCGTTAACTAGAACAACGGGTCCCAAATCACGAAGCCGCTGGAAAGGCTCCGTTACCCGTAAAGAGGAACTTCCCCTGAGCGGAACCCGCTACAGAAGAACACCCGCAAGAAACACGAAGGACCTTAACAGTGGGAACAGAAAAGGATATGCTGCAACAATCCTGGACGAGGTATCCTACCGTAACAGCTCTCCGGAACCAGAATAAACGGCGAGGCGATGCGGGGCTCACTCCTTCTTGAGACTTCCTGGAACCTACGTCATAGCCAGACGCGTCGCTCTCCCCCGGGACTCATGGGAAATGTAGTCTTTTCCGGAACACATGTCTCTAGGCAGTGTTCACAATGTTCCACCTCCGTGGGTCTTTAGCTTTTGTTGTGATGGCTTCATTTGCCTGCAATTTTCTCTTAATTGTTCCAGTCATGTTCTCTTAGTCTTGCTCACTCAGTCTGGTTTGCCTAGCAGTGGTCTTCCCTTCCTGCTCCTCACAGTCCTTGTTCTCTTCCTGGTTTTGTTCCAACTAAAGTTGTTAATTTTGTTTCTGGTCCTCCTGAGCCTGGCCTTGCTGTTGCTCACCTTCTTGACCATCCTGTTGCTACCCTGTGCCTGGACCTCCAGGCTGTGATCATCCTGGTCCTGATGTCACTGGCCCTGATCCTCCTTACCTTGGTCCTCATGTTCCTGGTACTAAGGTCCCAGCCCTCTTTGCCCTGATCTTTATGGTCCCCCTAGTTCTTTCTTTCTTGGTCATCTTAGAACATTTCCCTTGTCTCTGACTACCTGTATGCCTGGTCTCAGCTACCTGGCATTTCTAGCCATGGTCATGTTATGCTTGTTCGTCATAGTCCTTGTCCTTGTTGAGGTTCTGTGCTCGTTGTCCCTGATCCTTTGAGTTCTCTTGGGCCTAGTTCTGCTGGTTGTTACCAAATTGCCATCCTAATCTTGGTGTCCTTGGTCGCCTTGGTTCTTCTGTTCATCCTGGTCCTTTTTGTCCAATTGTGCTTGGTATCTTAAACTTGCCTTTTGGCCTTCATGGCTCTTCTTGGTTCCCTCAGTCTTCTCCCATTTAGCCTTGTTTCTTCCTGGTCCTCTTGGTCCTGGTTACCTTGCATGGTTATTTTCACATCACAGATCCTAGCCCTAGTACTGCAGATCATGCTCCATCTTGCTTCTTGTGCCCTGGCACTCTTAGACTTTGTCATCTTGGTTTGAGTTGCCCGAGTTATCCTGGGTATGTTCTTTGTTATGTTATGTTATGTTTATTGTCAATTATCCCTACTGGAACTGCAGCCATGGATCCAGGTCCTCTTGAACCAAGTTCTCCTTGTTTGGGTCTTTCTGAGCCTGGTCATTTTGGTCCTGGTCCTCCTGGCCACAACTGTCCAGTCCCCTCCCTCTGCCCCACTTGGTAATCCAAACCCTTGTCCCCTAGATTCTAATGTTCAGCCCTTGTTTTTGTTCCTCCTGGTCGCGATTCTTCTAGTTCACCCAGCCCTCCTTGCTCTGGTCTTCTGAATGTCATTGGTACTGGTCCCTTTGGCCATCTTAGTTTCTGTCCTGCTTATCCTGGTTTGCTGATACTGCAGGCCATTTCCCTCCAGGTCCTGATCTACGTAGTCCTCTTCAATCTGGCTGTGATTCTCCTGGCCCTAGTCCTCCTGCTCATTGCCCTCATGGTTCTGCAGTTTTAGCCTTAGAACGTACTGACCCTGTACTTCCTGGTCTGTCTGGTCATCATGCCCATGTACTCCTGCGCGTAGGTCTTCGTACCATGGGTCTCCTATTTCACAGGCTCTCTGTCTTGGACCTTTTCACCCCTTCACCCTCATTTTCGTCCATCTCTCCTCCTGGTCCTGCTCCCCTAGTTTATCTATTCCGCTACTTTTCCTCATCCTAATCCTTCTGCACCTGGTTCTCCTGGTCCATGTAGTTCTGGCTTTAGTTCTGCTACTCCTTTGGCTGGTCCTTATGCATCGGGTCTTCTAGTGCTGGTCACATGGTCCTTGGTTACCTTCATCCTCCCAGTTCTCCTGCCCCATCCTAGCCCTACTAGTTTGACTGATTCACCTTATTCCTGTCAATCTGGCCCTCACCCCCTCTATCATGGTCCTCCTAGTAATGGCCCTCTGGCACTGTTCCTCCTCGTTCCCATGTATCATGTCACCCAGGTTCACGTAGTCCTTGTCACACTACTTTAGGATGCTCCTGAGTCTGTCCCTCATGGACCTTCCGATCCTGGGCCCACTGGACCTAAACTTCCTGATCCTTTATGTCCCTCCTTGTCATTCTAATCTAGGGTGTCAGGTCCTGTTACTGCAGGTCCTTTCTGGGCTTGGTTTCCTGGTACTGGTGCATTTGCTACTGGCACCTTGATCTGATCTCTGTACTCTTGGCCATCTTGTTTCAGGTACTTCTTTCCATTGGTCTCCTGGTACTGGTCCTCGTTGGTCTATCTACTTGATTCTGCAACTCCTGGCCCTGGTGGTCCTCGTTCCTCTGGTCCTAGTCGGTGCTCTCAGAGTCATGTACACTCCGGGAATTCTTTCATGCCAACAGTGATTAGACAGTGATCTCCAGCAAGTGCAGTGACAGCTGAGCTCCCTTACCAGTATTATACCCTGGGGCTTGCTGGATTCACACAGGTGTCTGCAGTAGTTACTTAACAGTAAGCTTTCTAAAAATGCAGCAGATTCGTGTTAATTGACTTCAGGCAGAACACCTTTACTATCACTTGTTTCTTTCTGGTCAATTTATTTAGGGGAGGATAGGAATATGTGCTGGTAAATAACTGCTACTAGCTTCCTTCTGCAACCCCATGATGGCTCCACCTTTCATGTCTTCTCCCAAATTTGTCACCAGGTTCTGCCTCAATCCATTCGTGGTTTTCCAAAATATGATGTTCATGTTGCCGCATTGGTCCACTAAGCTCTAATACTGTCTACATCTTCTGGCAAAGTGAATCCACTAGAAATATAGCTCAGTGGGTAAAGGTAAATGCAGAGGTCTGTGTGTGTAGCCAATGTATTCCAGAACCTAGTACTGGTAAGACATATCAAGTGGCTAGTGAGTGTATTGTTGACATCTGTGAGTAACCTGCAGGCCACAGGTGTATAAAAAATAAAAATATAAAAATGCTCCTAAAATATCAGAGAATTTGTTTGGAGAATGGTTTATAACATGTGGGTTACAAGTATGAATCTGAAAAAGGAAATTCAGTGGGGAAGTTGCAGGCGGCATCGGACATTAACTACGTAGGCGCAGGTTATAGGAGCCCTCATATTTGCAGGAAGGCCCCTTTATTATTTTTAACACTCCTGTAGGTGGGGCTATCTAGAATCACATAATAAAGTGCCAAAGGTGCAAAACAATGTTGTTCAAATAACAGTAGCATCAGGTTTGTAGTGCATTGTTTCGTTTGGCTTCTGTGGTTAATAGTGTGAAATGAAATGAAAAAAATAAAGAATTGTGCACATTTGATTACCATTTGTCCAAGATTTTAGAGGGAATATGACCTTGTAGCCACCTTGTAGGTAGTAGTACTGTATGTAGTGGCAAGTACAAATGTAAGTGGATATTATTTACACAAGTATTGTGTAAATGTGAGTTTTTTTATTAAGTGGATTGATGAGCCAAGCTTCAGCATTTTGGTGTTTTGAGGTGAAAATCCATGTAGGTCAATGAATGTCCTCTTCCAAACAGTGGTGATGCCATAAAAAAAAACAATTATCACTTTAACAGCATTGCAATATAATGTGTGTACCCCTGAAAGGTCAAGCTAAGGTAGCTAGATAAATAAACAAAATGATCATAGTTGTGTGGAAGGCAAGCACTTTTTTGTGGAAGTAGACAACCTCAGTCCCAATCAAAACATGGACTCCTAGCTCCCAATATGTGGACGGAGCAAAAACATCTCTGTGCTGGTGATTCTCACATAATTGTCTGGCCAAAGCGGTGCTGTTAAGCCAGACCATAACAGCACTGTCTGCAACATGCACTACTACCGCTTCCTTTCTCTACTCCCATGTTCTGATATCTGAACACTTAAATCGTTGCTTTCGCCTCTGACATGTAAAAAGTGTTGAATCAGAAGTGTTTAATGTTTCTGCAATACTCGTAGGTGTTTAGTTGCAAAGGCCAAAGGGTGCTGCCAGAAGGAAGCAGGGAGAAGTCCACCAGCCATGCTTAAACACCACACACAGTCCCTCTGCAGTGGGGCACCAAGCACCAGGTGGCATGGGGTTCGCTGCACCTGTGAAGCGAGAGCAGAGTTTTGCATTGGTAGGTATCATAGCAATCCCGTTCTTCAATTGCAGCCACCTCAGCTATTTGTTTTACGCACACTTCGATGTACTTCCTCACCATTCACAATGTTGCGAATCTTTATTAACCCCTCCCCTGCTGGTGACGGAACCACTCCGTCATCAGCCGCGGTCGCGCTGTGCTGATGACGGAGCGGTTACGTCACGGCCCGCTCGGCACGCCTGCGCGTCGCGGATTCCGTGCCTGCGCTGAGCGTTCTATTGAGCAGGTGGGGCTGTGACAAAACCGCTCCGTCATGAGCACAGCGCAACCGCGGCTGGTGACGGAGCGGTTCCGTCACCAGCAGGGGACCGCCGCGCGGCCCCCTCGCCCCCTTAGCACTGCGGCGGAATAGCCGCCGCAGTGAAGGGGTTAAAGACTCACTGGTTTGACCTGTGTACTTGACCCTTGTGGTGAGTGAATAAATAAGCCAGTGACAATATCACTTTGAATGCCTTGAAATTCTGTAGACCTGATACCACTGTTAGCCAGCTGTGAATGACCTGACTCTTCTGTGTGTTTTGATTTTTATATGCTGAGAAGAAATACAATCCGTCCATAGATAACCATTTGGTTATACATTTGGGAATCTTTGCTTTTACTTAGGCAAGGGCTGTGTTGACTTGTGCTGTTGACAATATAAGTTGCATTTTATTCAATGCAGGACTGCCTCTCCTTAAGCTGCCCCCCAAAAGTTGGTTTTGGCAGAGAGACAGTTGGTCAAATATGTGCGTAGAGGTCCTATGTCCACTATGATACACAAGGTCAGTTTTTGCTTACTGGGAAACAACAGTTCACTTGCACAGACTTGTGATCATGCATCTATAGATCTGAAAGTTCAGTTCTGAGGAGGCGGAGTGCTGCTGGCTAAAAGTACCCGGCGTGGCTGAAGAAGACACGTATGACATGGGGCAACTAGGCAGTTCTGCTTCGCCTGTGAGGATCATCTCTGAAGGACAGGAAGATTTGGAGGAGAGTCTATCAACATGGTTATGATACAAAGGATGGATGGTCTTACAGTCTTTCAGGAGTCTGATCAGCAGCTGAGTGCCGGCTGAATTATGGAAATGAAGAGTAGGTCGGAGAGACCGACAGGTCAGTGGTACCTCTAATGGGAGTCAAGGAGAAGTGGCGGGGAAAGGCTGCGTATGAGCCACTCCCTTGTAAGCCCACTCAAGCACATTGGCTGGAAGTTGAGCAGGGTTTAGTACTGATGAATAGCAGCCTATTAACAGGCCTTGAACTTATCAAGGTCCCTCAGGAGTGTTCTGATCATCACAGTGAGAAATGCCTCTAATATACCCTCAACTTGCCAGGGTGATTGGAAGATCCTTCCAGCCAATACCGGAGGGGGAGGTAAAACTCCAATCAACGGATGTCATGCACTTTTCAGAAAGAGCCTACGCCTTCCTGAACAATCACAACAATGTCAACCAAACCACCTGATCTTGGGCACCAATAGGGCCTAGTGCATTTTCTCTTTTCTTACCACAACATTGAAAAGTTACAAACTAGAGACCACATAAGGTGTCTCCTAGCTCAAGGTAATCATGAACAAGGAACTCGTTAGTTTGGCGACCCACTCAGGATGTTAATCTGGTAAGCTTGTGCTCTCAAATAACCAACCAGACCACCCCTCCTTTCCTGCACAGTTTGTGCTCTGGTACCTCAACATATGGTGTGTGCACCCTGATGGCTGGCTTGCAAATATCAAGGAGGCAATAATGGGGCCTCCCTGGCAAGGCCCTGGGGACTGTGAACAAACAAAGGCCAGTAGTCCAACTCGCTGCATTCTCCACATATATAAACATGTATACACATGTAAATGCATGAATATTGTTGGAGGCCTGCTAGTGCTAAATGGGTACACTGGATGTTCCTTGTAGGACTTTAACAGTCCAGCTAACCAGGCCCCATTTGTAGTCCTGATTTAAGTTCTTGGCATGCCCTGCGACTGATGAGGGAACTCTCAGTGATGGTCGGGGCTCCTGTTGGGCCTGGCTGGAGGATGTTGTTTAGGGCCTTGGCATGCCCTGGAGACTGGACAATATTGAAGGTAAGTGGATTTGGTGACAGCAGACACAGTTTATCTGCATTGACATGGCAGCCCCACTCCAAAAGACCAAAGTGGTTGTTGTTATTCTATGCGTGTTGATGTACTGGAGGTCTTTGACCAGCATATAAACATAGGAGACTGCAAGGGAGAGCAGCAGTGACATGACGGGTAGTCAGATGTAGCGCTACCCCATCCACCGTAAAGGCACACTTCCAGGTAAATGATGAGGCCTAACATATAGAATGACAGGGTAGCAGCACCAATTTATACCTACTGTTTGGGTTTCGGAACCTGCGTTGGACTAGCATTTAGGGCAGTCTGGCACTGTGACAAGGGCCATCTTTAAAGGGCCAGTGTGTGGGACATTTTTTAAGGTCCTGAGGGCCTTCTCAGGACCCAAATACCAGCCCACAAACTGGCCCTTTCAATTTGGCCAATCTGGCAACGCCAGACTACCTGTAAAGCCAATCCAACACTGGGGGCTTTTAGCAGCACTTTCTCTTCTTCTTCCTGAATCAGTCAGGCCTGAGGCAGCAGATAAACGGCACAGCTCTTTTCAGCACCATTCATTTTTCCACTGTCCCTTCTCTCCACGTCACTTAAATCATTCTTGTCTTTCCGCATGCAGCAGGCGGTCCTGTCTAAATGCGATTTATCTGTAAATTACTGTTGCATATGGCAACCTTCTATTGAGAATATGAGGCCATTTGTTTTGGGATGGCGCTCGGGAGGGGTGGACGAGGCTTCAATGATGCCTGTAAGGCTTGGCATATTTATTGTCCGCTTTTCATAAAGAAAGGGAGTGTGCGGCTGCCTTTTAACTAAACCACATTTGCTAAACTGTGTCCACACTCCAGCAGACTGAGACAGGAGGGAATAAAAAATGGTAGCAGAGGCTTGGCAGATTTATAAAAGTTCAGAATTCAACTTGCATGTGTGCGTTTTAGTACTTTTTGGGGGCATTGGCTTGCTATGCGTGCACAAGGAAAGCATGTTATATTTTCTGGAAATTGCAGGTGACCAGTTAAAAATTCTTCCAGTTTGTGGCAAACAGATTTGCCTCATAAAGCAATGAAGAAAATGTGCCTATGGGGTCTATTCACAAAGATATTTTTAGCCGAAAGTGTACGTTTTTGGCAGAAAATATCCCATTAATGCCTGCCAAGAATTCACAAACGGATTCCTGGCAGGAATAAATGCACTTATACAGCAGATTTCTCCGCTACATATGTACGAATATTTGCAGTAGTAAATCCCACTTTAGGGTGGTTAAGAGTCAGATCAAAGTGTGGGTGTTTGCAAACTCCAAGGACAAACCATGCTTTGGAATACTTACCTTCATGAACATTTATGAGCACTTTAATACTTTGATGTGACTATGTACCATCCTGGGAATGGTCAGCTATTTACTCCCATCTAGGATGAGAAGGAGAACTGATCACACGCAGATTTGGTGGGAGTGCAGGGAAGCGCGTTGTCCATAGGGAGTAACGTTTTCCCAACTGAGAAAAAAACGTGCATTTTCAAAGGGGGTCCCATTTTCACTTAGCAGAACTGTAAGTGAACTGTATGATATGTAGAATTTTATTTAACTAGAATATGAGCCAATGGTAATTGTCATATGACATTTTCAGACGCATGCTGGGAATCCTGCGCCTGACTTGGATCTAAAGGGCCTCATTTATGAGGCTGTTCGCCACTTTTACGCCGCCGGTGCGTCACTTTTTGTGACGCACCAGTGGCGTAAAAAATGTGCCTTGTTGCGCCATATTTACAAACTGATGCATCTAGGTAGATGTAGTGCTGGAGTGTGTCACTTTTGTGACACACTCCAGCAATGCGTCACTTTTGCGCTTACAGTTACGTCAGAAATACTGATGTATCTGTAACTCCTTGCAACATGATGAGTCATACATTAAATATGACACATCAGGATTGTCGCAAGGAGTGCGCATTGAGAAGTGACGCATCACTGTTTTCACGCAGCGATGCGTCATTTCTCATAAATGAGGCCCAAAATTTCTTCTTTTTGGGAATCGGAACCTATTTGTTAAATATGGTATTTTATTTTATTTTCACCAGCAGTGATGGCTGGTAAATTTTCCAGGGGATGTAGTGTTACTGGTCAGCCCGCTGCAAGCTTACCACTGCACAGACATACACTGTCACTGTCATGCACAGACATTTACACAAGTATGTAGTAAAAACATAGAGACTGATTCACGAAGGTAAACTTACACATTTGTATAAGTTTGTGCTTTTTCAGTGTTCACAAAACTACATTTTAATAATAAGTTTACGAATGCAGAAACTCCGCAGTCGGGGCGGAGAACTCCGCACATAAAAAGGTATGCCTATCTTCTCATATGCGGAGTTCTCTGCCCGACTTACTATTAAAATGCAGTTTTGTGAATACTGAAAAAGCGTAAACTTACACAAATGTGTACGTTTACCTTTGTGAATCAGGCCCGCAGATTTCAGATTACAGCTCTCTGTCTCCTGGCACCTGCTGACACTACGTACCAACATAGAGCAGTCTAGGAGAAGATAATGGGAGAGGCGGGGGGGGACTAATTACTAGATGAGTGTAGAGAAGGCTCACAAAAGGGAGGGCAGTGACAATCAATGGAAGCACTAGGGGGCATATTTACAATTACTGGCGCATCCCTGCAAATTAGCAGGGATGCGCCAGTAATTGTGCGCCATGCCACCGCCACCCATGTTGCACCTCATTTACAATGCGGCACACCATGGGGCAAAAAACGGCACAGATGCGTCACGCATCTGTGCCGTAAAGGTGTCGCTTTGCTGGAGTTGCGTCGCATGCGCGACGCAGCTCCAGCAATGCTCTGGGGGGCCCATTCTACTAATGCTGCGTCAAGTCTTACGCCTTCTTCAAGCAGGCGCAGGGTTTTGACGTAGCATTGGCCTAAAAATGACTGAATGAAATCTTGTAGATTTCACTCAGCCACTTTTAGGAGGCGTTCCTGCACCGGAACGTCCCCCCTGCACCGGAACGCCTCCTTAAGGCGCAGGGCTTTACAACGTGACGCATCTCCCAGATGCATCACGTTGTAAATAGCCCGCACCATGGCGCATCTTTTGCGCCGCCACTGCGTCACAAAAATGACGCAACAGCGGCGCAAAAGAGGCGCAAGGGGCTTGTAAATCTGCCCCTAGCTGCTTCACACTCTGCCTCTCCCAAGTCCTACCTCCTCCCCTCATTGTCTGACACCATAATGGGTCGGTCAATTAGAAGAAAAGGGGGAACTAGACTCCAAGACTCAGCATGCTTCATAGCTCAGGGCAAGCAGATCACTCACCCTGAGCCAGGCCATAAATGCTGCTATGGCAGCCCCTGCCTGCCCTCCGCACTGCCTTACAGACACAAACTGAGCATGTGAGATTAGGGAGATATTGAAGTCATCAATTCAATTTCAAAAAAGTCTTTATTGCGATTGTTCATCTTAAAAGACAGGACAGTCAATTAATTACAAATGGATACACCATATATTCACCTAATATAACAAGGCTGTCTTTACAAAATTGTATCGATACAGTTTAAAGTAAATAAATACCTATAGTTACAATTTAAAACCAATTCATAAAAATAGATTAATCATTTCCAACGTACAAGACTTTAAACACATCATAGTACCATAAAATTTCCAATTCCAGCAGTGGATACACAAACCCAGTAATCTGTTTACATGACTAAAGCAACCCCCCTTTTTTTCTCCCGTAGTACCCATGCCCAACTCAGGAATTTAGCAACACCTATTACAGCGATATCATTAAAACCAGATTTCAGTATCCTATTGGCTACCATCGCAGAGCCGGTTCCCAAGGTCTGATATACTGGTTTCAGCCACAAGCTTCTAGGTTGTTGGTAAGCCGGGCAAACACATAAGAGATGGTCATTATCTTCTGTATGGTCAGGGCAGAATCGGCACTTATCACTCAATCAATCAATCAGCAAAATTTGTAAAGCACGCTACTCACCCGCAGGTGTCTCAAGGCGCTGGGAGGAGGGGATAGGCTACTGCTCGAACAGCCAGGTCTTAAGTTGCTTCCTGAAGGAGAGAAGGTCCTGGGTCAGCCGAAGGTGGGCGGGGAGGGAGTTCCATGTCTTGGCCAGCAGGTAGGAGAAGGATCTTCCTCCGGTGGTGGTTCTGCGGATTCGTGGGACGGAGGCGAGGGCGAGGCTGGCGGATCGAAGCTGGCGGGTGGGTGTGTAGAATGTGAGGCGGCTGTTGAGGTATTTGGGGCCCATGTCGTGGAGAGCCTTGTGTGAGTGGGTGAGGAGCCTGAATGTGATCCTCTTGCTGACGGGGAGCCAGTGCAGGTCTCTCAGATGGGCAGAGATGTGGTCGTGGCGGGGGATGTCCAGGATGAGTCGTGCAGAAGCGTTCTGTATGCGCTGGAGTCTTTTCTGGAGTTTGGCTGTGGTTCCCGCGTAGAGGGTGTTCCCGTAGTCCAGTCGGCTGGTGACGAGGGCCTGGGTGACCGTCTTCCTGGTTTCGGTGGGGATCCACTGGAAGATCTTACGGAGCATACGCAGGGTGTTGAAACAGGATGACGAGACGGCGTTGACTTGTTTGGTCATTGTGAGCAAGGAGTCCAGGATGAAGCCCAGGTTGCGTGCATGGTCCGTTGGCTTGGGGGCGGAGCCCAGGGCCGGGGGCCACCAGGAGTCATCCCAGGCAGAGGGGGAAGGTCCCAGGATGAGGACTTCCGTCTTGTCTGAGTTCAGTTTCAGACGGCTGAGCTTCATCCATTCCGCGACGTCTTTCAAACCTTCCTGGAGGCTGGTTCTGGCAGTGGTGGGGTCGTTGGTGAGGGAGAGTATCAGCTGGGTGTCGTCAGCATAGGAGATGATGTTGAGGTTGTGTTGGCGTGCGATGGCTGCAAGGGGGCTCATGTAGACATTGAAGAGGGTGGGGCTGAGCGAGGATCCTTGCGGGATGCCGCAGATGACTTCGGTGGCCGTGGAACGGAACGGGGGGAGGCGGACTCTCTGAGTTCTTCTGGCGAGGAACGAGATGATCCACTCCAAGGCCATTCCTTGGATTCCGGTGTTGCTAAGGCGCTGTACTAGGGTGCGGTGGCATACGGTGTCGAAGGCTGCAGAGATGTCTAGGAGGATGAGGGCGGCTGTTTCCCCTTTGTCGAGCAGCGCCCTCATCTCGTCGGTAGCTGCGATGAGGGTGGTCTCGGTGCTGTAGTTTGCTCGGAAGCCGGACTGCGAGGGGTCGAGGGATCCATTTGACTCGAGGAAGGCGGAGAGTTGTTTGCTGACAGTCTTCTCAATGACTTTGGCAGTAAAAGGCATGAGCTAGATGGGGCGGAAGTTGTTGAGGTCCGTGGGGTCTGCAGTGGGTTTCTTCAGGAGGGCTCTGAGCTCGGCATGTTTCCAGCTCTCCGGGAAGGTGGCAGATGAGAAGGAGCAGTTAATGATGTCCTGGAGATGGGGTGCGATGATGGTGTCTGCTTTGTTGAAGATGTGGTGTGGACAGGGGTCGGTTGGGGAGCCGGAGTGGGTGGTGTTCATCATGCGGGTGGTGTCTTCGGTGCTGACCGGGGTCCAGGCGCAGAGGGTGGTGGTGGGGGGCGCTGGTTCGGTGGTTGGGTGCGTGGACTGTGTGCCGAAGCTGTTGTGTATGTCGGTGATCTTGTGGTGAAAGAACGAGGTGAGTGAGTCGCAGAGGTCTTGCAAGGGTGAGATGTCGTTGTTTCCGGCGCTGGGGTTGGAGAGCTCTTTAACCATGCTGAAGAGTTCCTTGCTGTTGTGGGTGTTGTTGTCCAATCGTTCTTTGAATGTTGTCCTCTTGGTGGTGCGGATCAGCTGGTGGTGTTTGCGGGTGGCGTCCTTGAGGGCTGACATGTTTTCTGTTGTCTGGTCGTGGCGCCATGCTTTCTCGAGGGTGCAGCAGGTTTCCTGGGTGCCATTTACATGGTAGTCTACTGAGCGGTAGTGCCCCAACTCTGAACTGGTGATAAAGCTTGCGATCTCGGGACTTCGTAATTAGGTCCCAACAGTTTTCCAAACAGGGTTCATCTTTTAGCTCAAAGAAGTCCTTAGACAAAGTAGGCCTAGTAAGGGTAGAGAACCTCCTGATTTTAAATAAATCCCAGTATGCTGCTCTAAAAGTTTCTTTTGAGGGAAATTCCACCGTCTCTGGGCTATCCCAGAGGTCCCTCACCCCATATCAGTAAGTAGAGTTGTAATGCCGAGCAACCATGGGATCCTCTGTGAGCGATCCAGTCCCCTTACTTCAAACAGTGCCCTAGCATAAAGGTGGAGCTCTGGAGTAAACCAGAGCCGCCTCCAAAAAGCCAGCGCCCTATAACCAGCAATGTCCTCAATCGTATGGCAACCTAGGTCTAAAAGTAATGGAATTCGGGGAGAGGATTGGGGCAAACCCACAACCGATCTCATAAATTTGTTCTGAGCTGAAGACAGTTGGGTCAAATTGCAAAAGCCCCAAATTTCGGCACCATATAAAATGGCAGGAATCATTTTCGTTGAGTAGATTTTAACAACAGGTGCAATAGGCTTAGTCATTGATAACTGGTGTTCCTTAAACAATGCTCCAGTTAATTGTGCGTGTTTCAACGCAAGGATCTTGACTTTAGGATTCCAGCTCAACTTGTCACTGAAAGTGACTCCCAAGTAGGTGAAGACATCCGTCTGCTCCAGGAACTTACCACCCATAAACACACGTGCTTTTACGGGCTTAGACCCATGGGGCACCATAAACTTAGTCTTCCCTACATTAACCACAAGCTCATGTTCACGGCAAAACACCTCAAAACGAGACAGTGCCAACTGCATCCCCTGTCTCATCTTGGATAGTATCAAGGTGTCATCCGCGAACATGAGCAAGGGCACCTTCTGGCCGGCTAGCATTGGCGCATCCGTTGGGTGGTTACCAAAATACTGCACCACCCCATTAATGAATAGAGAAAATAGGGTAGGTGCCAGTACACACCCTTGTCGGACGCCTTTCCCTACCTCAAATTTCTCAGTGACTTCGCCCGGTTTACCCCAACAAACCTGGGCACAATTAAATTCGTGGACTCTTACCACAAATGAGACTAACTCTTTTGGCATCCCTAATCTAAGTAAGACCTCCCACAATTTCACTCTTGGGACAAAATCAAAAGCGGATTTTAAATTCACAAATGCAGCGAAAAGCATTCCCTTACCCAAAAAGACCTCCTTCCAATAGAGTAGCACAAATCTAAAGGCTTGGTCCAGCGTCCCCATATGAGACTGGAATTCCGCCTGTAGAGGTGTTAAAATGTCCTCTTCGGAAATCCAGGCCTGGTTCCTACCCAGTATTACGCGTGCTACTATCTTTTGCACTGCATCAATTAAGCTGATGGGTCTGTAGTTGGCCGGGGCGGAACAATCATCCTTCTTGTAAATCGGAATTATTTCCGCTCTGAACCAAGATACAGGAATTGGTGCTCCACCAGCTAGCGAGTTTATTAGATTAGTAATGTAAGGGGCCCATAAATCGGAATCCCGCTTAAATAAATCAGCCGGGATGCAGTCAGGTCCCGGTGCCTTACCGCTTGGGATGGACTTCAGCACTATCTCCACTTCTCGAGTGTTGATCAGCAAGGGCTCATCAATTTTAATGTGTGGAGCAACCCCTATACTTTCCGTGCCTGGTCGAAATTGAGCTTCAAAAAAGGCTACCCATTGCTGCGGTTCAACATTATTGCTAGGTGTAATCGACCGCTGCCCATTCCCCCATTTAATGAGATCCCAAAATTGGGTCATATTCCTGCCTTTACAAGCTGATAATAGACATCACCAACGATCCTCGTCCCACTCTCTCTTAGCATGTCTTAAAGCTGTTTTGTAAGTTGCTCTACACAGCTTGATATTTCCATGGGACCTAGATTTAATAGCTACCACTAGAGCTTTGTGGGCTAGCCTGCACGTGGTATCATACCACAAGTTAGGCTTATACGTACTGGGCTTTTTAGCGGGTTTTGCATTTTAAAAAAAACTTCTAAGCCCGCTAAATAGGTCATTGGGGATTTCCGCAAGTTTGGCATTTAGCACAACTTGGGAGCCACAATCCGAAAGTTCCTTTAGAGATCCTGCTACTAACTCCCTTATCTCTGCCACTTTATTTTCATCCATTACTACCCGTGCCCACCGAACCCTTCTTAAATCGTTAGCAATAGTTATCAGATTGGGACAAGCTTCACCTTCCGTCCGTTCAGACCCAAAGAAACTCCTATCATTAAGACTGAAAACCAAGGGGTTGTGATCGCTTTCAGGGCGGCATTGCACTTCCATATCTACAACCAAGATCCAGAGCTCCATATTCACAAGGATGTAATCAATGCGGCTTTTGGATCTGCCATTATCAAAGGTCTCCGCACCCTTAGGATCCGACATAGTCCTGCCATTAAGTGCCCTAAGGCCCCGCTCCAGGCACAACACTTTCACTTGTAGTGCAACCTCAGTCAATTTTTTTATAGGCTGGAGATCCAATTGCGGCACTCCCCAAAGTTCATCAACATCATCACTAAGCCTACCATCTTCTAAGTCAATTGGTTCGAAGCAGGTGTTAAAATCACCCGCAATAATTAAGTTACCATTATGGGGCTCTTGAGACAGGTGATTCTCTAGAGACGTAAAGACTTGGGAACTCCTCCCACCGGGTTGTCCCCTGGCATAAACATTATACAGGGTTATATCAAGGCCACTCTCAGATCTAACCCTTATGACCAGGATATCTGAACTGTCAATACAAATCTCGTCCACCCTTATCCCCTCAGTTTGCCTTACCCAGCAGGTCAATCCACCCACTGATCTGCCTCTTAGACCCCTTATAGCTGGTTTAAAAAAATTTAGGAAACCAACATGAAAAACCCCTTCTGTAGACCACGTTTCTTGGAATACCCAGACATCGGAGCCTTCTATATATGATATCCAGTCTGCAGATGATACTTTTGATTCCAAACCCGCTATATTCCAGGAGGAGATAGTCATTGGTGATCTCGTTGTGACCGGACCATCGTACCCAGTAAGTGGCCCAGCCACATTCAAGCTAAGTTCAAGTACTGAGGGGTAAGATGGCACAGGGTATCCAATGGGGGAATGTACCTCCATTGTAACTTGGTTTATACACCCTACTATCAGGGATTCCATGTCCCCCACCTTCTTAATCCCCGCATCTAATCTCAACTGTACACTACCATCCATTTCCAGTCAATCAATGTCTTCAAGAGAGGATAAAACCCCAAAGCGGTTATTGGTCTGAATGGGAAAATCAGACCAGATGTGTGAATCCTGTGGTATATAAGGGTCCCTATTTCTAGGCAGCATATGCTGTTTATAGAAAAATCCAAGGGGGAAGAGTCTGATCCCATCTGCTGTGTAAGATGAATGACCAACGGTCTCAAAGATGTATCGAACCAAAACAGGGGACCTAAAACTCAAAACCACACAATCACCTGGCATGGATTTAGTAGAGTGACCTACCCATTTAATGCGTCTAACCATTTTAAACTCCTGGAATAAGTCATCCCCAATACCAGTCTTCTTTTAAAAAAAAAAAAATGTATCCTCATTTTGTGCATGATCGTATAAGGAGTACCTAGGGGACCTTTAAGACCGCCACTTTTTATTCCTTCACTCTTTTTATTTTCCTTGCTGTGCCGGCCACAAAGAGTATCCCTTTGGTGGATCTGTCGTGTTTTATCCTCCTATATCCTTTACCATATTCAATAATTCTTAGCGATTGGGTGAGAGCTGGCCGTCTTGGTCACTCGGCGGGAATTATTCCCGTCTGAATTATTGTCACCGCTTTAATCATCGGATATATTGGTTCTTTGTCAAGTTCCTTCATTACCTTACACATTACTAGTATAGTAATTTTCCCAAATCTCCCAGAAGTTACATTTTTTGGAGGGTTTTCCTTTCCTATCTAGTTTATTTATCGTGATTATAGAGTTTAGCCAATCCTCGTATAGAGGTGGTACTGGTTTAACCCAATTTAGGCATATTTCCCTTCCTGCGAGGAGTACCAATACAAATAGCAGATTTTCTTGTTTTTTGGTCAACCATTCATCACTTACATTAAACTTGGTACATATCCCAAAAATAATTAGTGTTGTACTTACTTTTAGGCGATTTCCCAATATCCGACATAGCATATTACCTACTTCCTGCCAGAAGAGTTCCAGTCGCGGGCAGCCTTGGAACATATGTAGGTCATCCGCTTTTTCAAACCCGCACTTAGGGCAGGACTTTATACTTGCTCCTTTGAATTTTGACAGTCTTTTGGGTGTCCAGTATGCCCTGTGCAGTGTAAATAATTGATTTCTCTTTAAACGCGCCGGTTTGATGATAGACCAGCATTTTTCACATGATTTCTGCCATAGATTTTGAAGTTCCGGTTCTATGATATCTTTACTCCATACTGACTCCGATATTGAGACATTTGCTTCTCCTGCAGCAATTAGAGCCCAGTACCATTTTGAGACTTCTTTCTTTATTGGGGAGATTTTAATAATCTCTTTCTCTATTTCTATATTTCCTGTTCTTTTCTCCGTCAAAGCACCTACCCAACTGCTGTAATAAGGGATATTTAGGGTGCTTCTCATTTGATACCAGAGTTTAGCTGCGTTTTTTAGTACCTTTAATTTTATCTTTTTAAAGAATTTGGGGTGTCCGAATTTAAACAGGAAATGATCGGTTTTGTTTGTCAATATTTGGAGAAATTGAGGATATAGTTCATATTTTTTCGTAAGAGATCTCACATTTTTGAATTGGAAAGAGCTACAGTATTCCACGATGTCTGGGCTAGCTATTCCTCCTTGTTCTTTTTTCCTTCTTATTTTATTCCAGGCAATCCTTGATCCTTTTGAAGCCCAAATGAAGTTCGCTATTTCTCCCTGAATCTTCTTCAGATAGTCTCTTTTAAACTCCAGTGGAATAACATTAAAGAGGTAGGTAAATTTTGGGAGGATCGACATTTTTACCAGGTTTGATCTTCCTATCATGTTTAGAGGTAACTTGTCCCAAACTTTGAGAAGCTGTTTGATCTCCAGTGAAATCCTATTAAGATTTAATTGGGGGATTTTTTTGAGGTCTTTCACTATGGTTATACCCAGATATTTTATTTTATCCTTTGTATATGGGTTATTCTGTTGTGTATTCCAGCTCATTGACTCGGTTTTTGCTTCGTTGGTAAGGTACCCCGCTACTTTTCCAAACCCTATGATTGCCTTGTTTATTGCTGGGGAGGAACATTGGAGATTTTCTGTGAAAATCATTAGATCGTCTGCATAGAGCGCTACTTTTTTAACCCACTCCTGATGTTTAAAGGGGATAATTAAATCGTTGTTTCTGATTGTGTCTGCCAATGGTTCAATGTACATGTTAAATAGCAGGGGAGACAGAGGGCACCCTTGCCTTGTTCTCCTTTGTATCGCTATGTTATTTGTAAGGTTCCCATTAATTATGATCTTCGCTCTTGGATTTCTGTAGGTCTCGGTTATCAGATGGCTAAAATTTTGACCAAGGTTATATTTGTTAATGACTCCGTTTTGAAAAGACCAGTTGACCCGGTCAAAAGCTTTGGCGGCGTCAAAGGTTACTATTGTTAGGGGGATTTTTTCACTAGTTGCTATATCTACCGCAGCAAAGAGTTCATGCGTAATTTCTGATATTTGCCTCCCTTTTATAAAACCTTTTTGATCCGGGTGTATCAGCTTTGGCATTACCAGGGCCAGTCTCCCTGCTATTATTTGTGTGAAGATTTTGTAGTCACAGTTTAGCAGGGATATGGGCCTGTATGACTCACAAACTGTGGGATTTTTTCCCGGTTTTAAAATAATGCTAATTATGGCGTCGTTCCAAGAGTCTGGGGTTTTACCCTTTTCCCTGTATATTTTGTTTAATAACCTCGTTAATGGGGGGGCTACAGTTTCCCTCAAAGCTGAGTAAAGTTCATTTGGCAGGGCGTCTGGTCCAGCTGCTTTTCCTTTTTTCAGGGCTTTCAAGGCCGTTTTTACTTCTTCCGTTGTTATTTCTGTATTTAGCTCTTCGCTTTCTGTTTGAGACAACTTCGGTAGATTTAGAGAATCAAGATATTTTCCTATTTGATCCAAAGAGGAGGAGGAATCTTCTTCATACAGTTTGGAGAAGAAATGTTCAAATTCCTGTTTGATTACTGATTCATCAGAGGTTACACCAAGATTGTTGCTCTGTTGTATACTGGATATTTTGTTTCTGGTTTGGTCCATTTTAGTTTTCCAGGCCAATAGTTTCCCACAGCCCTCACCATACTCATGATTTGCTAGTTTACTGGCCTCCCACTTCATTTTCACTCTGTCTTCTAGATAATCTGCCAGTTTTTCTTTTAATTCTTTTCTCTCCATCTCTAATGTATTTCTTTTTTCTGAGTTGTGTTCTGCGCTGATCTGTCCATCCAGTTGGCTTATAGAATCTTCCTTGTCTCTGATCTCTTGTTTGAGAAGTTTTGTTCTGTGAGCACCCAGGCTTATGAGTTTACCTCTAATGACTGCTTTGTATGTGTCCCAAGATATTTGATCTGAGGTGCCTATTCTATTATCTTCAAAAAAATTGGCTGAGGTTATGCTCAATTCTTCTCTTATTTTTGGGTTCAGAAATAGAGTACGATCTATTGTCCATCTCGATTGAGATTTTATAATTGTTGATTGTAGGGTTAATTGTACTGCCGAGTGGTCGGAAAGATGTTCTGTTAAATGGTCAAGGGCTTTGATGTTATTGAGCAGATTTTTACTGATCAAAAAATAGTCTATTCTGGACTTGTGTCCTAATTTTTTATTGTGGAGAGTAAAGGGATGTTCCTTATTTCCTTTCTCCCTCCACATGTCAATTAGCTCTAGGTCATTTTTATAAATGCCTAACCATTCCCTCATTTTAGGTAAGTTGGATTTTCTTCCTGGTAGGGATCTATCTTGTATAGGATCCAAAATAATATTGAAATCGCCTCCCAATAGTATTGGGTCAGTTGCTGATATAAGTTCTGTGTATAAATTTTGTAGGGGGTTTGGATCATCAGTGTTTGGACCATAATATCCTGCTATGATAAAGGTATTGTCATATATTTTTACTTTTGCTAAGGCCCATCTGCCCTTGTTGTCTACTACCTTATATACGACTTTTTCATTGAGCGATTTTTTGAAAAGTATTGCGATACCCTTAACGTTACAATTTTGGTTGGCACAAACGTAGGTATCCACCCAGTTTAGGGATTTTATTATTTGTTCCCATTCAGCCTTTAGGAGATGAGTCTCTTGGAGAATGATTACTTCGTTAGCTGCAGACTTTAAGTATTCAAAGATCCTCCTACGTCTGCTTGGTGTTCTGAGTCCATTTACGTTCCATGATAAAATTTTATCCTCTTTCGTTACTTTAGCCATGCTTTTTTCTTTTTTGCTGGTTATTTAGTTCCAGTTCCATTTTTTCTTGTCGTTCCCTTGAACTCCTTCTTACTTTATTCCGGAGGATACATTTTTTCAGTTTTTTCCCTACTTTGCTCCCCACCCACGGTGACTTTTTTATTTGGTTTTGTGTTTTTCTGTGTTCATTTTTGCCCTCCCTGAGGAAGCCTCCTTTCTTTCTCTTGGGCGGTATTGTTCGCCCTTTTGAGCTCCATAGTTCATCTATTTGTTGCACTCCCTATCATAAATTTATGATGTGGTCCGTAGCTTTTCCTTTATTTGCTGTATGAAATTTTCCACTTCGCTTGGCTCTCTGATGTTATGCATTTTGTTCTGCCACATGATTCTCAGTGCAGCGGGGAATCTCATCTGGACCGTGGCTCCTAGGGTTTATAATTCTGCCATATATTGCCCTAGCTCCCATTGTCTGTCCTGGGTGGCTTTTGACATATCTGAGCGGATCCTGAAGGTCCAATTGTCTTTCTTTAGTGAACTGCTTTTTAAACCTTCACTTAGAATTCTTTCTTTCAATGTGTATGTTTTAAAGTTTATTAAGATTTTTCTTGGCGTCTTCCTGTCTCTGCTCTTTCTAAAAGGGTCTCGATGTACCCTTTGAATGTCCTCGCTCAGATTTGTGTCTTTGGTCCAGGGGAAAAACTCTCAAGCAAGGAGATGGTAAATTTCTTTATATCTTGTTCTTCCAGGTTCCCAGGCACATTCAAAATCCTTAGGTTGTTCTTTCTTGCTTGATTTTCTAGTGATTCTAGTTTTTCTTTAGTGGCTCTGCCCGAGTCCCTTAATTTCCTGATCTCCTTCTGGTTAGATTCTACTTTTTTATTAAGGGACACCACCCCTAACTCCACAGCTGACACTCTGTCCCCTAGGACGTTCAATTTTTGATCTGGAGTCTCACAGACTTCTTGAATCTTGGCCTGGTTGGACTCAGATACCATGAATTTCTCTCTCATCTCTTCCAAAACTTTCTCCATGAGGCTTTCCATGATTTTTCCCGTTTGTTCGAGGTAGGATTGTGACGGAGGACAGCTAGAAGTGCTTGTACCCGGCTCATTTGAGGTTAACTGCATTTGAGTCTCTGGAGCCACTGGCCTTTCATTTTGTGAGCTTTTATGCTACTAGTTGTTTCTGTGTTCATTCTCAAGATTTTGTCGAATTGACACTCAAGTTGCTCTTCGGAATGGGATACTAGGGTAAGAGAGCTTCTTTCGGATGCTCGTGAGGGTTGTTGCACTTTAAAAAAGGACCTCAGCGAGGGTGTAATTTTGAGTTTGTGATCAGGTATGGCCTTCACTTTATCAGCCCTGGGTTTGGGTTGCCGATCTTGGTTAAAGGAGACCCTTTTTTTTCTTTTTGCTTGTTGGGGCAGAGTCACTTGTTTAGTCGGCTGAGGAAAACTTTGTTTAGGAAACTGCCTATTCCTAAGAGAATAGCTCGATTTTATCCTATTTCCTTCTTCAAGTTCTTGGCTTCCCTTTTGGTCCTTTTCTTCCCCCTTATTTCTTATCTTCTTTGAAAAGAAGTCTTGCGCCTCTAATCCACCCTCACTTTCACAACCTGCACCTTTTGGACCTTCTTTTGGACCTTCTTTAACCTCGATGTTCAAAGCACCCCCTTGCTTACCCCTCTTGCACCCTTCAATTAGATCAAGAGCAATGCCCCCCTGACTTTTTTCCTTCCCTCGTACCTGGTTCATGGGGTTGCAGTAGAAGCTTGAGTCAGGCCTCACTCTGTCACCAAGAGTCTTCGCGTTGCCTTGAAGCCACAGCTCAATCTGCTTTATTCCCGGTATGAGAAGATGAAAACTGGCCAGATTTGTTCTTTCCTTTTGAGACACCTCGTCTCTCCGTCTAATGACGCTGCCCAACTTGCCCCGGAAACAATCCTGTTTGAGCCACTGCCGAGTTGGGTGAGAGCACTCGTCCCCGCCGCTGCCACTCCTCCCCCGGAAGAGGAAACTCACTGTGCCGTGCACTTTCAGACAGTCTCGCCGTGCACCCGAAGCTGCTGCCCACCTGTGCGGAAATTCAGCAAATCTGTCTCCGGTACCGATACCTTCAAGATCCGGTGAATTGCGGTCTCTCATCCCCTGCTCCTGCCCCACCCGATCTTTCGATGTCCCGAGTCCGCTGACGCCGAATCCGACACCGAACATGCACCGATCACACGCGTGAGTAGCTCCCTCAGTTTTCAGTTTTCTTTTTATCGGTATGTTCGAGTTCTGAGATGTTCTGAGAGTTGCTGCAGTCCGCTGTTATGTTACTGTAGCTGCAGTCTCCATTGGAAGAGGATTTTACATTAGGTTAGGTTAAATTTTGTTTTAGTTGTGGGGGATGAACATCGGAGCTCCCGACCGGACCTTCTAGCCGGCCGCCATCTTCCTCTCCACACTGATACCAGTCTTCTTGCTCAGAAAGTGCAGAGCCTTATTTTTTAGTGTGGACCAGTGCTCATATTTCCGCGGAGCAAGGGGACATTCGGCCATTCGCTAGGATAACTGAATATCGGTTAGCTTCTGGTGGAAGGTGGAGGTAGGGAGTCTTATCTGACCCACCATCATTACTATATTCGACCTGGCTCCAATTCCCCTCAGCCCTAGCAGGCTGCTGCTGTGGCATAGGCTTAGCATTACTAACACCAGTAGGGGGTCCACTCGCAACCCTCCTTGCTGATTGAACCCCATCTGCTATTATCTGGGAGTTCGCCGTAATAACCCCCTGAGCCTTATGTATTACCTCTACACTAACAGGGAGTGCCCCTACAATTGCGCGTGGGCTGGGATGTGCAGGTTTCGCTTGAAGGGGACGAGACCGGGCATTTTCAATCTTGCTAAGTCTTGCATTGACAGAATCTAATCTTTTCATTATAGGGTCAATGAGTGCAGCTAATTGTTCCCTTAAAATAGAGCAAAGATCGCTATGATTCAACTGGGGAATAGTGCATACCGCGGGGGTAGTATCTAAGATAATATTATTTGGTTTACTAAAGACAAAAGCCCCACTAGAATCGTTAGTACCTGGCAGTGGGTTTTGTTTTCTTGTGCCCCGCGCCTTCCTTTTTTTGGGTGGTGGTTCTGGGGCAATACCTCCCAAGGCCTTTTTCCCTCTAGTCTTTACCATAGCAGGGCTCCCAACACTACTGTGTGGTTGCGGGGAGACCGGAATAGGGGAAGTAGGCAGCAAACAAGGTAACCTCAATGGAGTAAGGTCATTTGTAGAATCAACCTCAGAAGAAGACTGCCTAGGTGGTATCTGGGCACTGGGTAACGACCCCCCCCTTATTAGAATCGGTTCGCGCGACAATCTAAGCTCTGTCGCCTGAATCTCGTGTATTAACACTGATTCTGCTCTATTTAAAAAGGCATCCAAAGTACCCACCACCCTGTCCCCAACCTTCCTTTTACTCATGACAGATGGTTAATATATAGACTACACAGTATCAGCCCCTAGCAGCTAAGTGCTGCAAGCCAGTGTTAGTTAGTGCTTACTGTCCAAACAGGAAAATGTCAATAATGTGGCCCAGCCAGGCTTCTGACGGCTTTAGACGGCCCGCCCTTGTCCCGGGCTTCTCCCGGCGCCGCCCGCGTGTGTCCCGCGTTGCGTGGGGGAAGGCGGCGCTTTAAGCTGCTGCTGCTGGGGCAGCGCCTCCCCCAGCACCAGCAGCTGTGACAGATTGGGCTCGAGCGGCAGGAAGGGCAGTGGGGTGCACCCTGGGACCACGAGTCCCACCAGGGCAGCAGGCACACAGAAGGTCACAACGGGCATCCTCCTCCACACCTCGGCACAACAGCAGGTCAGCCACAAAGGTCCATAGGTCCGCGAAACACAGGAAAACAATTTAAAAGGGCCTGCGCTGCGTGGGGGAAGGCGGCGCTTTAAGCGCGATGGCCCCATCTTGCATGCCTTCTGTGTGTTTCTGCACTGCTCTGCTGCTTTTCATCTGTCAGAATTGACAGTGGGCGAGCACCAGGCCAGGGGCTCTATTTCAGTGTGAGCCAGGTGCCCAACAGGTGTGTGTGTCTGCTATTTGCCCCCTCACACCCGGGGCACTATTATAGTGCATATGCTTGTACAGCTCGATCTGTAATACTGATGAGGCCAGATCTATCTTCAAATGGTGTTTCCTCACTTGCACTAGGGTGTGGCTCCATGAAAAAGAGGGAATCAATTTTAATCTGCACCCACTCAGTATTACGGATGCAGGTGCAGAAGCAAACACACCCTTTGAAAGCACACTGAAAGTGCACCTCAAAAAGGTGATGTACTGTTGGTGCACCCCGAGGTCAGCCCCCTGGAGTGTGAAAAATGGGGCTCATGTTTCCGCCCAGACATATGCCTGCCATCTAATGTAGTTATTCACTGCACCAGCCTGCAGGGGGCACTATAACCTCTCTTTAAAATGCAGGCGGGTTGCCGCCTGCACAGAGAAACATGCAATGGCCTTGAAGCTTGTGGTCTGGTGCATATTCTTATGGCATGATTTACCAAGGAGACTCAAAACTGCCTTACACCAATAGAGAGACTTAAAGGGCCATATGTATGAACACATTTTCCCATAGACACAGAATGGGTAAAGCCCTTTGATACATCTGACCCTTAACATATGATTTTGTAAGTTACAACATATTTACAAAGGCTCAGAAACTGGTTTCATTCATTGAAATACAAGTGTGTAACAGGCTCACGTGCATAATTTGCACACTTGTGGTTTCTCTCGGGTTTTACTTGTGGTTGTGTCAGATAAATGAGTAGGTCAATGACATGCAAGTATGAGGATTAATAACAAGTGCGTAGGAAAGTGGAATGCTTTATTAAGGGAAATAGAGGACTCTGGCTTGATACAAGATTTAGCTGAACTCCTGCATGGTCAAAATCAAATTCCCAATAAGTCAACTAGTTTCTGTAAAAATTGAATGCGGTACATGCACATCAAGACAAAACAACACTAGGACGTAGTCAATAAGATCCCATTTAAATCCTCAAAATGCAGCAAAAAAAAGTTATTCAAAGGTCAACATGTCGCCAAATTATTAAAATATGATGTGTTGATCAGGAGACAAAAATAATATAAAGACAAGTTGTATTTTAAATAATAAGAAAAAAATCAATTATGTCAATGCAGCACATTTGAATGAGAGTTATGCACCCTTTGAAGCTCATCAGGTGGGAGATGGAGTAAGGTCTGAATAAGGCTGCTCATTTGCCTCAACCACATCTTTTTAAGGTCAGGGACATATGCACCATTTCTTGCCAATGGAGTGAGGTCGGACGGACAAAGGTTTGCGTTTGTCCAAGTACGAAATTTTATTTCCTGGGTTTTGTCACTTTTTTATATAATTTAAGGGTCAGATTTACAAAAAGTTCAGGTAAAGCAGGGCAGCAAGCAAAGTTGCTGTCCTGCATTGTGTAAACTGGAGAGAGAAAACCTGCACCATATCTACAATCAAATGGTGCGATTTTGGTTTCTCCTTTTGCTGGCACACTTTGTGTAGTCATGTGCCAACACAAGTGCAAGGGTGTTTGCGTTGTGTTCAGGATAGTTTTTGTGCAGGATGGGTCCCGTCCTGCCCAAAAACTATCCTTAGAGCAGAGGTCTTTAAACTTTTTGATACCGAGATCCCTTGTCAAACCTTTTGAGGCGTAAGGCCCCCTTCTGACAAAAGTTTCTAGAAACTGGTACTCCTCATCGTGTCAAGTCAAGTCAAGTCAATAAATTTATATAGCGCGCTACATACCCAGAGGGTCTCAAGGCGCTTGAAGAGGGGTGGGGAATTACTTGTCAAATATCCACGTTTTAAGTTGCTTTCTGAATGCTAGGTGGTTCTGAGTAAGGCGAAGGTGAGTGGGAAGTGAGTTACAGGTTTTAGCTGCCAGGTAGGAGAAGGATCTACCTCCCATGGTGGTTTTGTTGATGCGAGGTACAGTGGCAAGGGCTTGGTTGGAGGATCATAGCTGGCGGGAGGGGGTGTAAAAGGACAGTCGTGTGTTGAGGCATTCGGGTCCGATTTCGTAGAGTGCTTTGTGTGCGTGGGTTAGGAGCCGGAAAGTAATCCTCTTATTGACGGGGAGCCAGTGGAGGTTTTTCAGGTGACCAGAGATGTGTTCTTTACGCGGGATGTCTAATATGAGCCTGGCTGAAGCGTTCTGGATGCGTTGGAGTTTTTTCTGGAGTTTTGCGGTGGTACCGGCGTAGAGGGTGTTTCCGTAGTCCAGTCGGCTCGTGACTAGAGCGTGGGTGACTGTTTTTCTAGTTTCGGTGGGGATCCAGCGAAATGTTTTTTTGAGCATGCGAAGAATGTTGAAGCAAGATGAAGAAACGGCGTTGACTTGTCTGTTCATTGAGAGAGAGGAATCCAGGATGACGCCCAGGTTCCGTGCCTGGTCCGTCGGGATGGGTGCTTTTCCAAGGGCCTCTGGCCACCAAGAGTCATCCCAGGCGGAGGGGGAGGTGCCTAGGATGAGGACTTCTGTTTTGTCTGAGTTCAGTTTCAGACGGCTGTGCTTCATCCATTCGGCTACTTCTTTCATTCCTTCATGCAGGTTGGTTTTGGCAGTGTTAGGGTCTCTGGTGAGTGATAGGATCAGTTGAGTGTCGTCGGCGTAGGAGATGATGTTAAGGTTGTGTTGGCGTGCGATGACCGCGAGGGGGCTCATGTATACGTTGAAGAGGGTGGGGCTGAGTGAAGATCCTTGTGGTACGCCACAGATGACTTCGGTGGCCTCTGAATTGAATGGTGGGAGGCGGACTCTCTGGGTTCTTCCGGTGAGGAACGAGGTGATCCATTCCAGTGCTTTTCCTTGGATTCCGACGTTTCTGAGGCGTTGTAAAAGGGTGCTATGACAGACCGTGTCGAAGGCTGCGGAGAGGTCGAGGAGGATGAGGGCGACTGTGTCTCCATTGTCCAGAAGAGTTCGAATGTCGTCTGTTGCTGCGATGAGGGCGGTCTCAGTGCTGTGCTTGGCTCGGAAGCCGGATTGTGAGGAGTCGAGGGATTTGTTGGTTTCGAGGAATGCGGCGAGCTGGTTGTTGACCGCTTTCTCGATGACTTTGGCCGGGAATGGAAGGAGTGAGATAGGGCGGTAGTTTTTGAGTTCGGTGGGGTCAGCTGTGGGTTTCTTCAGGAGGGCGCTGAGCTCGGCATGTTTCCAGCTTTCCGGGAAGGTTGCGGAGTTGAGGAGCAGTTGATGACGTCTCGGAGGTGCGGTGCTATAATGGAGTCTGCTTTGTTAAAGATGTGGTGAGGGCATGGGTCTGTGGGGGATCCTGAGTGGATAGAGTTCATCAGACGGATGGTGTCCTCAGTGGAGATTGGCTTCCAGTCATTGAGGATGTTCAGGGGGGGTGGGGGTCCTGCAGGGGGTTGGGTGGGTTGGTCTTTGGGTCGGTTGTCGAAGCTGTTGTGGATGTCTGCAATTTTGTTGTGGAAGAATGAGGCAAGAGAGTCGCAGAGGGCTTGAGAGGGGGTGATGTCGTTGGAGTTGGCTGAGGGGTTGGTAAATTCCTTGACGATGTTGAATAATTCCTTGCTGTTGTGGGCGTTGTTATCTAGTCGATCCTTGAAAGCGGCTTTCTTGGCATTCCGGATCAGTTGGTGGTGTATGCGGGTGGCGTTTTTGAAGGCGTTCTTGTGGTGCTGGTGGTTGGGTCTTTTTTCCAGGCCTTCTCAAGGGAGCGACAGAGTTTCTTGGATTTCTTAAGATCATCGTTGAACCAGGAGGCCTTCTTGCTGCCTAGTTTGATTTGTCGTTTTTTCAGTGGTGCTAGGATGTCGGCGCTGTTGGATAACCAATGGGTGAGGTTGGTGGCTGCTTGGTCTGGGTTTGAGGAGTGGGCTGGGGGGTTTGAAGAAGCGATGAGGAGATCTGGTCGATGGTGATTTTGTTCCAGTTTCTTTGCAGAGTGGGTTGGGGGTGGTTGTTGGATGTGGGCTTGTTGTAGGTAAAGTGAACGCAGCTGTGGTCAGTCCAAAGGAGAGCTGTGGTGTGGCTGAAGGAGACATGTTTGCTGGAGGTGAAGATAGGGTTGAGTGTGTGACCTGCGATGTGGGTGGGGGTAGTGACAAGTTGTTTAAGTCCGAGGTTGGCGAGGTTGTCCAAAAGGGTGGTGGTGTTGCGGTCGTTGTTCTTTTCAAGGTGAAAGTTGAGGTCTCCCAAAAGGATGTAATCCTAGTTTTGACTCTTTTTTTCCTAGTTTAGTGTCTGCGCACTTTCTCACTGCTGTTCAGTGCTAAAGTGCAAGTGCTTGTATTGTAAATTGTATTATGGATTGGTGTTTCCATGATTGGCATGTTTGACTTATTAGTAAGTCCCTAGTAAAGTGCACTGAGGGTGCAAGGGCCTGTAAATCAAATGTTGCTGGTGGGCCTGCAGTACTGATTGTGCCACTCACCTAAACAGCCCTGAAAAGGGTTATCAGACTTGCCACTGCAGTGTCTGCGTGCAGTTTGTAACTGGCATGTCGACCTGGCAAGTACACCCACTTGCCAGGCCCTAATCTTCACTTTTCTTACATGTAAGTCACCCCTAAGGTAGACCCAAGGTTCCCCTGTGGGCAGGGTGCCTTGTATTATAAAGGTAGGACATATACTGGTGTGTGCGACATGTCCTGGTAGTGAATTACAGTGTGTTTCATTTTTCACTATGGAAAGGCTATCTATCCCAAAGGATAGAATGGGAGTTTAAGTATAACATCTTATAAGCATATCCTCCCATTGGGACAAGATAGACAAATGGAGTTTAGTATAGCCCTGGGTAGGGAACTCCACTCCGCTGGCGGAGCTTGCGGATTTTTGCATTTTCAGCATTCTGCGGAGAATGAGAAGTTCATGCAAAACATCCGACTCTGCAGCGGAGCGGAGTTCAGCCCCTGACCCTCCCGCCTCCACCCACCCTCAATACATATTTTTAAGCTAAATAAAACACACTTACCTTAATCGCGGCGCCTCCGGGCTGCCCACCTCCTCCTCACCAGGGTCCTTCAGAATCCCCTACATCAGACATACGTCATGGTAGGACTGCGCATGTGCGTATCCTGCCTTTCCTGGATGAGTCAGGGCTAGGCTGAATAGACCTGGGCTGTATTTATAGTAGTGGGAGGAAATTTCCTTGCTCCTGAATGGGCCTGGTCTGCCTTGGACAATGCTGTCACGACCTCCTGCCAGGAAGCTGGGCCAGAGATGATGGAACTGGTTTGGGCTGGGTACAGGCACTCTCTGCCCAAAAGCCCAAAGAGAAACTGAGTATAAATATTGGGGGCCCAGACCCCAGAACTTTAGAACTCGCTGAAATCAAGATACCTGCCAAGAAGAAGAACTGGAAGAACCACCAAGAGGAGTACTGCCCCATTGCTGTGTTGTTGCTTTGTTGGGTTGGCCTGCAGTTGCGGCTTCTGCCTTGGGCAGTGAAAGGGCTGGACTGAGCTTTCTTTACTTGTTGCTGAGTATCTCCAAGGGTTTGAAGTAGAGCTTGCCTCCTGTTCTGAAGTCTCAATGACCGCAAAGACTTCACCTACCTCAGGTTACCGCATCTGGAAGGGAAACAACACTGACAACGCAACTTTTACAATGCACTACCTTTACAACGAAACTTTTACAACACAACATCCATTACAACGCATACCATTACAGCGCAACCATTACAACGCATGTCACTACAACGCATACCACTACAACGCATGTCATTACAATGCAGTCATTACAACACATACCATTACAACGCATACCTACACTATCCAACACTTACCCTACTGTTGCACCCCCTGGAGTTAGAATAGTAATTTTTACCCCTACACTATCCAATACTCACCCTACTGTTGCACCCCCTGGAGTTAGAATAGTAATTTTTACCCCAACACTATCCAACACGTACCCTACTGCTGCACCCCCTGGAGTTAGAATAGTAATTTTTACCCCTACACTATCCAATACTTACCATACATGCAATGTAATGGTATGCGTTGTAATGGTATGCATTGTAAATGTAGTACACGTTGTAGTGGAATGCATTGTAAAGGTAGTTTCAAAGAATTCGTTGTTATGGCATGCGTTGTAATGGAATGCGTTGTAATGGATGTTGCGGTGTAAAAAATGCGGTGTAAAGGTATGCGTTGTAAAAGTATGCGTTGTAACGACATACATCCCATCTGGAACCGTGGTTTCAGTTGCCACAGAGGGGGGAAAGCAACCGACTCTGTGTCCTGAAGGCACCTCAAAGGGCACTGCCACAACTCGCACTGCAACCCTGGTCTCACTGACTACGACCACTGCTGCTGAGCTGCTGCTTACACCGTGACCTGTGGGCACCGAACTCCGCACCACCTTGCTTCACTTCACCGCCTTGGTTTCACCGACGCCGTCGCCGACTTCAACAACCGTGACCACATCATGGCTTTGGGGCACTCCTCGTAAGTCTTGCTACACACCGCCCAGTCCCACACCGCAGTCCGGACTGACTGACACCATCTCCCCTCAACCGGCACTGTCACCTGCACCCTGATCTATCAGCACCATAACGAGCTTCGCCTTCAATATGCACCTCAGCCCTGGTCTCACCGAGGCCGTTGGATGACCCACACTGAGCCACTGCCTGCACTGCGACTTGAGGGCACCACCCGCTGCACTGCTCCACTTCATACCACAACCGCAATGGTGGCCACAACTGGCTCGCACCGTCATCGGCCGTAACAAAAAGGTACAGTTTACGAGTCTGCGGACACCCCGACTGATGCGGTCAGACGGAACGGTTGGATTCTGTTGTTCTCAGCACCACAGTAGCACCGGATGGAGCTACCAAGTTCAAGGAACTCCGGGGCATATTATCATGGGATTTATCTCTGCTTTTTTGGCTTTAAAAGCCAAGAAAGTGGAGATAAAATTATCTCCCTACCAGCAACAGGGTGCTAACACGCAAATTCGCATGTTAGCACCCTTTTTCTCTACTCTTCCCCTTGCATCTCTAATGAGATGCAAAGGGGGTGTTCCAGAGAAACATAATAGGAGAAATGTTGTTAAGCGACATTTCTCCTATTATCAAGGATTCCGCTAACCCTGTTAGTGATAAAAAAAAGCAGCGCTAACCGCGGTTAGCACTGCTTTTTTTACACCTGGTATTTTCCTGACTTAGCCATGATATCCTATGGAAGGTGGATATCATGGCTACGTTTGTGAGCCCCTATCATCAAGCTAACACCAAACTTTGAGAGATTATCGTTGTTTTTCCGGCGATAATCTCTCAATTGGCAGTTAGCGTGAGGATTTTTATCACTACTGAGATAAACCTTGCTAATAGCAAGTTATCTCTGCGATAATTTCCGGCGATGCTTAGCGTTAAAAAATTTGTTGCTAAGCATCGTTAGCGGTAAATATCACTAAACGTTGGTAATATGCCCCTCCATTTTTAAGGTTATTCTTGCAAAGTGCATATTTTTAAGTACTGTATGTTGGATTTTTATCATTTTGGATTTGTTTTCAAAAGTATTGGATATTTTTCTAAACTGGTGTGGTGTCCTTTTGTAGTGTTTTCGCTGTATTACTGTTGCTTATGTGCAAATCCTTTACACAGTGCTTCTGAAATAAACCTGACTGCTTGTGCCAAGCTACCAAGGGGGTGACCAGGGGCTATTTCAGTAGTATATCCCTCCTACCCTCACTAGAAGGGAATGTCCCCACTTGGACAAAGGTGCAAATCATTGCCAACTAGAGAACCCCATTTCAAACAGCCCCCAATTACGACAGCAAATAATTTTTACAGTGGGGAAATGATATTAAACAGTGTTTAGCAAACCAACGGGCACTGACCCTAGGGGTGTAGCCAAAGGTGTAGCTAAAAACAAAGGGCCTCATTTATGAGGAATTGGCGTAGGGCATTGCTGCAAGCCTTCTTGCGGCGCTGCCCTATACCAATGTTAAAGGGCAGGAATGCATTGTATTTATGCATTGTATCTAGTCCTTTTCCCTTGCATTGACGCACAAATTGCTTTCTAGCACCAACATAGGCAGGATTGTTTTTGTACGGGAAGGGGCACCTTCATTCACCAAAACAAACCCGAGGGGCGTTTTCCTATTTCTATGTGAGCTGCAGAATGCAGCACACATGGAAAGAGGAAAAAACGAGGAGAAATGAAAACATTTCTCCTCGTTACGCCTCCACTAGAGAGGCGTCCGTCTTTGGAGCTGCCCCAGGTTTACATGATTTTGTAAATATGGGGCAGCATCAGCATCCATGGACCTTGCTTGGGAACCCCACGCAAAGCCCCTGGAACACCTCCTTGACGCAGAGTAAGGCAATGCAGTGACTTGCGCTGCTATGTCTTACTCCATATCTATGAGGCCATGCAAAGCCATGCAGGGTGACTTTGCACTGCCTCATAGGTATGATTGAGACGCTTGAGCCACCGGAGCATCAAACAAGTGATACTCTGGCAATGCAAACTTCTCATAAATAAGCCTAAAATATTCTGTACGCTTTTTAGGTCTTTCACCATCAGGTCTCTACATATAAAATAATGGGCAGCGTAAATGAAAAATAAATAAAAAAGGTTATTTCTCAGTGGGAAATGCACTGTACTACATTATGAAATCTCTATTAGTTAATGCATTGCAGAGTTCTGTGTGTAACCAGAGAACCACAGAATAGATTGGTGCAGTGGAGAATAGTGATGTGTGTTTTTAGTGCTACAAAGTCACAGCATGTGACAGAAAGCACTGCAAATATGTAAGTCAATTTTTTATACTTGCATTACACACCGGGAAAGATAGAATGCTGCCAAATGTGCAAATAGTTTTACGATAAAATGGTGCTTTCAAAATGTAGATTTTAATAATAACAGAGTGTGTGTAATTCAATTTTTTTTTTACCTAACTGTCCCTTCAACTCCTCTTTAGGGGCACTAAGGGCCGTGTAAATGCAGTTAAAATTAAAAGCAGGAACTTTCTAGCCCAGTTATTAACTCTTTGAACTTCCACTCCAAAAAACAAATCTTTGTCATCACAAAGAGCCAGAACTGCTCCCAATCATCCTTTACACTTGCAGATTAACTGATAAAGCACATTTGCCTTTCATTCAGGCAAGCAGCTGATAATGATCTAAATTAGCCATCCCAGGACGCTGACTTTTTGCAGGGACAAGTGAAGTTGGGGAATCTGCGCTCCCTTTCAAGGACTCCACAACCCCCTGGGGGTCGCGCCCCACAGATTGAAGACCTCTGCCTTAGAGGCTATTTCATCTATATATGTTTACTGCAGAATGCAACACAAATGGAAAGAGGAAACAGCAAGGAGAAAAAAATACTTCTCCTCATTGGGTGAGCCTCTGACAGCCAAAGAGCTTAGGCATAAATCCATATCTACAAATCTTTGTAGATATGGGATTGAATCAAAACCCCAAAACCCATGGTTGGATGCACATGTTTTGAGATCTCTGTTTCACTGTCCCACAGAGGACTATATATTTGCAACACAAACCTCAAAGTGGTATAAACCATGACATTTTAGCAACTGAGGTTGCATATTTTTTAGATAGGTTTGGCACCTTAAACGTTTCGTTCAGAATTAAAAAAAAATCAGAGCCCAACTGTTTCCCTGGTGGTTCAAATTTGCTCTTTTTTATTAAAGGATTGTTGGACACTAGGGTTACATATTCAGGTAGGAAACATTTGTTGTTTTTCACGATAAATAATACAATCATCACTCACCTTGCAGTTTTTCTTCCAGGCTCATGCAGCTATCTCTATCCTTAGGCTCTTCCACACTTTCCCAGTCTCAAGAAAGAGGTTTTAAAGCTGAGTTCTCCCAGTGAGGATCTGCACCTTCCTTGTCCTTGTGACTCAGCAAAAGGGCAGACAAGGGTCTCCCGGCGAGGAACTGAACCTTCTTTGTCCTTGTGACTCAGCAAAAGGGGTCACCTTTAGTTACCCTCAGATCATCTTCTATGACTCAAGATTTATGATAAATCTGTAGATTAATCTCCACAGTCAGTCCACAGGCAGATGGGAATTCTGTCAAGCTAGTTGTTTTTTCTCTTCTCAGTCCGGTTTAGCTATCTGCCTCAAGAGCAGTTGCAGTAGTTTTAAATAGGTAAACTCACCTGATATTGAGGTAATTCCCTAAGAGAATCTAGATAGAGGGCAAACACATTATATTATCTGCCTATCCTTTTGTGCATTGTCACACAGTTTTAATTCTACATAACTGATTCAGTACTAACAACAGCTCTCCTCAGTACTTTGTTCTCCAATTTTACAAAATGGCAAAAGAAGCATAGCCTAGATTTCACCTCCTATTAAATCAACCCTCCCTTTATGGAAACATCTGCCTGAGACAAGGGCTCCTCCAGATCTTCAATCGCCCATCTCTTCGTTGAAAAGCAATGTCATGGAACCTACCTGGGAGTGAGTTCCAGTAACATGAAATACTTTGGGCAGAGAAGGCTATGCATCTATTAGGAGAAAAACTCTCCCACAAGCATACTATCCATAAAAAGCCACATTTTCTCAAAAGACATTTTAACAACATAGGAAATAAAACATCGTCATGTCCTTTGTTTTTATTTTCTTGCCCATTTTAGGGCCTAATTTTAAGTTTGGCGGTCCTTCTGCGGGCCGCTACGCCAGCGGTCTGCCTGAGGGACAACAATCCCAAAGTGAAACCGCCCTTTAGATTATGATAGTAATCCTTGGCTGGTGGGCAGTGCTATGGCAATGTCATGGTGGTGCCTGTCTAAGGGTTTTAGAAGAGCCTTAGACAGGCCCTGCTGTGACACCAACGTAGCACGTTCCTGTACCGTGCGGCATGCACCATGTGGTGCATGCTATACCATGGAGGAACTGGGATGCAAATCTACAGGGGGGCCATGCTGTGCCACTCTGCATGCACCCCCAGGCCCAGAAACAGAGAGGGGCCCTTTTAGGGCCCCTTTGTGGCTTTACCGCCACCTTTTCATGGTGGACTCACCATCATGAAAAGGGTGGCAGTGAGGCAACTCAAAATATGCCTAGCAGTGCCGCTGCTGCAATGCCAGTATATTTGGCCGCAGACAGCTGCAAGACTGCTGTGGGAACCTTGATTCACAGTGGTCGCAGTGGTTCTGTGGCGGTCTAACTGCCACACTCGTAATGTCGCTCAAGGTGCCCCAGTGTGAACAGGGTCGGACCGCCACTGCGACAGACCACCGTAGTCGTAATAAGGCCCTTTTTTTGGTTGCTATTAGAGCTAACATCTTAAGTTCCACTGCATAATATTAAGCTTCAGCTCAAACCTCTTGCATACTTACAAATGACTTACTACAGTGTTAATTTTGGCATGCAAAAGCAGATTTATTCTTACTGTAAACACGCAGCCCTGGACTCTGCATCATTATAATTGTTTCCAACCCCATGGTCCACGTTTTGGCACAAATGTGAATAAGGAAAGTATTTTATCCAGCTCATGTTTATGATTTCACTGTTAGGCAGCTTGCACTGTCCAAGCACATATTACAGATGACTATAAAATACATGTTGAACACACAAGATGATGGACGGAATGTTGCACAATGGTAGAACATTCACCCCCAGTCACAGATCTGGGTTTAATCCATCGTTATTTTACTCACCAAGCCACGACAGTTCAGACATGGCCATATGCAAATCAGTCTTGACCCTGTGCCTCATGGGAACAGTCCAGCCCGAACTGCCAAGCCATGTGCTTCCTGGACCGGAATCAAGCATCCTAGGACCGGTTTCTGGCTATCAGCAGTCTTCAGCAAGGATAGCTTGACTCCAGTGGCTTAGTTAGCAAGGGACCCACGTCTGGGCATACCCTTCCCAAATAGGGTGAACAGGAAAACACACAAGATGATGGACGGAATGTTGCACAATGGCAGAACATTCACCCCCAGTCACAGATCTGGGTTTAATCCATCGTTACTTTGCTCACCAAGCCACGCCAGTTCAGACATGGCCATATGCAAATCAGTCTTGACCCTGTGCTTCATGGGAACAGTCCAGCCTGAACTGCCAAGCATGTCTTTCCTGGACCAGAATCGAGCATCCTAGGACCGGTTTCTGGCTATCAGCCGTCTTCAGCCAGGATAGCTTGACTCCAGTGGCTTAGTGAGCAAGGGACCCACGTCTAGGCATACCCTTCTCACATAGGGTGAACAGCAAAACACTCAAGATAATGGGCGGAATGTTGCACAATGGCAGAACATTCACCCCCAGTCACAGACCTGGGTTTAATCCATCGTTATTTTGCTCACCAAGCCACCCCAGTTCAGACATGGCCGTATGCAAATCCGTCTTGACCCTGTGCCTCATTTGAACAGTCCAGCCCGAACTGCCAAGCCATGTCTTTCCTGGACCGGAATCACGCATCCTAGGACCGGTTTCTGGCCCCATCCAGGACCAATCTTGGGTTACAGCACCTTGCCAGCCAAAATGGTACCAGCTTCCGGGCATCTCAACTACTGAGGACTGTGGTTGCACCATGCCTGCATCCACAAGGAGCTGCAACACCTGCATTCTTCGCGATAAGGCATGGGCAACTGAGAAAACTATAAGTCTCAATAGACCCTGAAAAGCTCTCATATGGACCTTGAGTTGCCAACATACGTGATACTTTGTAGTTACGTATGAACATTTCTCACACTTATCCGTACATATAAAACAGAAATTTCCCAAGCTCAGTGCTTCACTCACTACTTAAAGGGGCATCGGTCATGCTACTTTTAGGAGGTAGAAGGATGAACATGAAGGACCTTGTAGATAAATTAGTTTTAAGTAAAAGAATACGTGATTTTGCAATTCTAAGGCATGTTATAAATTGTGGCATATTTCCCTAAACCTAGAGTGGTGCATTTCACTCAGTGCATGTAATAAATGTATATTTAAAAAAAATAATAAGTCTCACAATCAATGCTTCTCCTGTCGCAGCTGTAGGTTGCAAGAATTTAGTGAGGGAATGTAACCAAATACTCTACACAGGCATATTATACTAAGAACAATAAAGTAACTTACAGTTGTCACAGCTTGGAAGCACTATGGTAAATTGGGACCTTGGAGCCCATTTACTGACCTTATCTAAGAATGGACACTTGAACCATGATCAAGTTACAGATTATGTTATCACACAAACTTTGCCCTTTTAGTCTTGCAAACATAAATCACCTCATCAGCAAGCAAACAGCCATAGGTTTTTGAATAACACTGTACCCTACCAACACCTCATATTTCATACACTCAAAGCGTCATTCACCCGTATCTGAGGGTACATCAAAGGCACCCATAAGATTAATTATATGGGCTTCCTTTACATAGGTAACAAAGTTTTGAGTAGGTTTGCTACTTTTTGCTTATTCACAAAATCTGAGTGTAAATTACTAGTGTAGAAATATACTGTACCGCAAATAACCAACCACTGGTACTGCAACACCCACCCATAGAAAATAATGGAGGTATGGTATTAAAATACAACCCTACAGGAAATCGTTTAAAAAAATTTAAAAAATATAAAAATAGTACAAATGTATTATTTAATTATAAATATTTTAATCCACTATTTTGAATGTAAAAGTTATTGTAATGAGATTTGTTCAATCAAAACATGACTTAATTGCTTGCAAATATATACATCACTTCTAATAATTAATAATTTATTTATTTATTTATTTATTTTAAAAGTTTTATATAGCGCGAACAGGATCTTTGCAGATATCAGAGCGCTTTACACGGCTGGGAATGCCAGCAAGAGTGTGGGGTTACACATAAGTAGTACAGCACATCAATAATACAAATATAACAGTTAAATGTGTGCATAGATAGTCAGTAGCGTCAATAATCCAGGTGGGATACATAGTCATAGAGTTCGAACAGCGAGTTAAATGTGTGCGTAGATAGTTAGTAGCGACAATAATTCAGGTGAAATACATAGTCATAGAGTTCAAACAGAGTAATACAGGTCGGAGTAGGGTCTTTCCAAATCCACGCTAATAGGTCAAGTGTATTTGGCTTTTACTTCCTTCTTAAAAAGTGTGAAGGAGGAGATGAGTCTGGTTTCAGGAGGGAGTGAGTTCCAGATCCTGGGTGCCATTCCTGAGAAAGAGCGTTTATATGTTTTTGCCTTCCGGAATCTTCGAGGTTTTAGCAGAAGATTGTCTGTGCCTCTAGTGATTCTAGAGCCGCCAGAGATTGACAGCTTCTGAGTGAGATATCCGGGAGAGCTCAGATGTAGAGCCTTGTGTGTCATGCAGGCGATTTTCAAATGTATTCTGGCTTCAAAAGGCAGCCAGTCCAGTGTTTTCAAATCAGGGGTGATGTGCGAGTGTTTTTTTGATCCAGTGATGAGTCTGGCTGCAGCGTTTAAAGAGGCTCTTAGTGGTGCAGTGCTGATTAACGGGAGACCGCAGAGGGCGGTGCTGCCGTATTCAATTCGTGGGATTACTAGAGCTTGTACTGCAGTTTGGAAGTCTTTGGCTGGTAGGAAGGGTTTAAGTTTCCTCAGTGTATTGATTTGGAAGTTCGCTCCCTTAGTAGCCTTGCTGATATGATGCTTGGTTGGAGTCGAGGGTTATGCCTAAAGATTTCGCTGAGTCCACTATGATGGGTTGGACATTGAGTGCCGTTAACTGTTTAAGCCAGGTTTGCGTGATGGGGATCTTCGCGGGAGGTGTGATCAGCAGGAATTCTGTTTTCAGAGCATTGAGTTTGAGGTGATTATCAGCAAGCCAGGATTGTGTGCTTCTAATCGTAGAGTTCAGTAGTAAAATGTCGTTGGGGGATTGTAATTTGAGATATAGTTGGGTGTCATCTGCGTACATGTGAAAAAGTACATTGGATGCTTGAAGCAAGGTGGTGAGAGGTTCCATAACTAGGTTGAACAGGGTTGGTGATAGGGAAGATCCTTGGGGGACGCCTAACGACACAGGTATTGGAGAGGACATCAGGTTGTTACTCTTGAATTTCTGCGACCTGTTGTGTAAAAAGGAGGTGAACCACTTGAGAACAGTCCCAGAAAGACCCATTCTTGTGCTCAGAAGATCGAGTAACTTCTCATGTTTGACGGTGTCGAATGCCGAAGAGAGATCAAGCAGGATGAGGAGGCAGGTATCACCTTGATCTAGGATTTGAAGGGCGTCGTCAATTATGTGAGTCATAGTAGTTTCAGTGCTGTGTCCTGCTCGGAAGCCTGATTGATGCGGGTTGAGGAGATCAAACAGGTCGATATGTTTAGTCAGTTGTAGTTGAACGCATTTTTCCAATAATTTGGCGAGAGTGGGAATATTGGTAATGGGACGGTAGTTGTTTAGGTCGGATGGGTCGGCAGTAGGTTTCTTTAGCAAAGGTGTGACTTGTCCAACTTTGAGGGAGTCAGGGATGGTTCCTTTTTGGAGCGAGCTGTTGATGATTTTAGTCCAGAGAGGAAGGAGCAGTGGGATGAAATCTTTGACAGCGTTAGCAGGGGGGGGATCCGTGAGGTGATTGGAAGGTTTCAAGGTGTTGAGCAGTTTGCCTATTTCTTCTTCGGAGTAGGTTTCAAAGGTTGACCATGTTGCATTGTTTTTAGGTTCGGTGGGTGTTATGCAGTTGAGTGTGTTGTGGAGTATTGCATCAGCGCGGAGATCATTCTTTATGTTGTCAGTTTTTTGGGTAAAGAAGGTGGCGAAGTCTTCACAGGAGGGTGCTTCGTGCAAGGTACTGAGAGGTTGGGGCTGTTCCTTGGCTTGTGTTCTGATTAACTCAAAGAGTTTTCTAGGGCGATTTTTTGCTTGGTCGAGCTGGAGGCTGAAGAAGTTTGCTTTTGAGCGCTTTATTTTCCTGAAGTAGGCGTTTCTCTTTTTCTTCAGGGTTTTCAGGTGTAGTGCAGAGGGAGCTGACCTCCAGGTGCGCTCTGCCAATCTCATGGCTCGTCTATCTTCATTGAGACTCCCGTCGTACCATGGGTTGGAGATTTTAGCGGAGACTCTTTTTAGCTGCATGGGAGCAGCCTCATTAATTATTGAGGTCACGGCGCTCAGATAGTGATCAGTCAGGGATTGGACATCTGTAACGCCAGCAGGGGGGAGTAGGAGGTCGCGACTGTTCGGGGGTAAAGATAATGGGTTGAGTTTTTTCAGGTCTCTTTTCCAGATTTTAGGTCTGGTGGGTTGAACCGAGTTGAGTTTGACTTTTTCATTGATGTGAAATGTAACAATATGATGGTCTGACCAGTCACAGGGTTGAATAGTCTCAAGTTGAGTAGCGCCCTCTTTGGCGATGATAAGGTCGAGGATAGAGCCTTTCTCGTGGGTCGGGCTGTTGCATAATTGTGTGAGGTCCAGTGCGCTGAGGAAGCTTTTAAGACTATTTACCACCGCATCGTTAAGGTCGTTCCAATGGAGGTTGAAGTCACCCAGGTATATTTGGGTGAGCTGTCGTTCTGCGTTGGTTGAAATCAGGTCCATCATTTGTTGGGCGAAGATGAGGTGGTCTCTGGGAGGGTGGTAAATGCCATGGAGAGAGCATATCGGTTTGCCATCACTGATGATATCGAGGCAGATGTATTCGTAGGAAGTAGGGGAGGGTAGGGACGGCACGGAAACTGTCAGTACAGAAAGGCTGTTCCTGTATATGCATGCAATTCCGCCACCTATCTTGCCAGACCTGTCAAGCCTAATGATGTGGTAGTTAGGGGGGACCAGAATGTCCATTATAGGTGTAGAGGATTCGGTTAACCAGGTTTCAGTCAGGATGATTAGGTCAAGGTCCAATCTTAGGATGAGATCAGCGATGGCGGAGGAGTGTTTAGAAGCCGATCTGCAGTTTAGGAGAGTGCATTTGAGACGGGGTGTGTCTGGAGAGGAAGAGGGTACTAGAGAGAGGGGGACTTTTCTAAGGGTATTTGGGACGGATATTCTGTTGTTAAGAGTGGAGGATCTACGGGGATTTTAGTGTATTGTGGGGATGGGGAGCTGCGAGGCAGTTGTGATGTTTAGGGGAGCTTGGTCGTAGGAGCGGAGGAGGGAGAGGGTGTCGAGGTCCGAGAGAGGGTTGCATGTACGAAGGGGGCGGTTGTTGCGATTGTGGGTGGGGATCGCGGTCCAGTGAGTGCGGCGGTTGTGCTTGTTGCGATTGTGGGCATGGATCGCGGTCCGGAGTGAGGGACGTGGCTTAGGAGCGTCGTCGGGACGGGAGGGTAGCAGGTTGAGAGGGGGGGTGGTGGTGAGTGAGGCGAGTCTAGGGGGTGTAGTGAGCAGCTCTTTGATGGTGTGCATGTCTTCCTTGATGGTGTGAATTTCTTCTTTGAGTTGTAGGAGGAAGGACATAATCTTGTCTAGTGTGGGGTGAGTATTAGTGTTGGGGGTGGACGTCATGGTTGGGTGGATGACCTGGGACTTACCGTGCGGGTCGGAGGGAGATTTAGTGTTCATGCAGGGCTCCGTGTTGTCGTCGTGCGGGTTGGTGTTAGGGAGAGAGGATAAGGGGGCGATGGGAGTGGATGAAGTATGGAGGAGGTTGGAGGCGTGGAGACGGGGATTCATGGCAGGGGGAGAGGGCGGGGTGGAAGTGGAGTGTATGATGGTGGTGAAAGGGGAGCCTGAAGGGAAGTGAGGGCTGAGAGTGGGGGGGGAGTTGAGGTTGGAGGTGGTCCTGTCGTGGGACTGGGGAGTTAAGATAGTAGATGTGGTGTGCTCTGCATGCTTAGTTAGCGTGTGGAAGTGGGGGCTGAGAGAGGGGGGGGACAGGGTGTGGGATTTGTCGCTATGTGTGTCTATCTGGTGCTGAACTAGGTTAGAGGGGTTGTGGGCGGGGTCTATGGTGTCAGGGGGGAGAGGATGGGTGGGGGTATTATGAGAGGGGGTCACCGGGGTGGGAGTGTGGGGTCGGTTGGTGTGTGATGGGAGGTTATTTATGTCTGTGATTGCGGAGTGTGGGGTGGTTGCAGCAGGTGGGTGAGTGACTGGTGTGTTGGGGGAGGAGGTGAGGTGCATGTCGTTCTGGTGCTGAGCCAGGTAAGAAGAGTTGTCGGTGGGGGCTGTGAGGTCTGGGGTGATAATACTGGAGGGGATGTGAGTGGAGGTCCGATGGTTGGAGAGGTTCTCTTTGAAAGTGGGGAACAGGTTGTCTAGTAGTTCCAGGTTCCTGTCTGTGGATTGAATTAGGACAATCCCGTTATTGTAGATAGTAATGGTGGTTCTGCCTAGGAAGAGTTGGGAAGGTGTGATGGAGAGAGTTAAGCAGTGAGCGGATTTCCTGGTGGTGGTGACAGTGAGTAGGGTGAGGAACGTTTCTCTCCATTGAGCTCTGCGAGAGGTGTGGAAGATGATATCGATGTTAAGGGATCCATTGACTGGTGAGAAGTAGGTGTCGACAAATGGGATTTCAGGGTGTTTAAAGCGTTTAGCGGCTTTTTTGGTGAGTGCGGATGGGTAGTTGATTTTATATGTGTGCTTGCCGATGGGCTCCATGCTGGGATGGCGGTATATGTGTAGGTGAGTGTGGCGGTAAAGGTGTGGGTAATAATGCATAATATTATTTTTTATTTAGGTGTGAATTAGAATTTTCAGTTAAATTTCAGACAAATAATTGTAATTTCATTTAATATTTCAAATAATTAAAAATGTTTATAAAAATTAAGTCAATGGCATTCACGTTTTTTATTTTGTTCTATATTTGAAATAAATATATAAAATGAATTGACATTAATAATGAAATATGTTTAATGTTTGTTTTCGATGTTAAAGAAACGTTTTTATTTTTCCCTATACTTTACTACCCGGGGTTCTCTGCCCCAATTGTGGAGTCTCCCTTGGGTGAAATATAGATCAAATCTAACATGTACAAAAGATTGACAACCCTACAACAGAAAAAGTCAAGGAGTGTATATGTTTGTGTCTTTTGTGGAATTGGTAGAATGATTGTCAGATCTATATGAACCCTAAAGAGACAATCAGCAAATAGTAAGTACATCTCTTGCAGAATCATTCCATTTCACAGTGCAAAAATATGCAAGTCAGATTACATGGCAAGGCATCACATCTGTTCAAAACCGCTCATAAAATAGGCAACACGTGAGCCCTTTCAATACTTGACATTTTTTCAGAACTACCTCCAAAGTAGGGAAACATTACTGCCCTTTCATTAATCTGTCATCAGAAGCAAATGTTCAAAGAATCTACCATGCAAGTGTGGGTAGTGATTTACCTTTCACTCAAAGTGTTGCTGACACAATTGACAATAGGGTTGGTACGATGATGTCAAGATTGATTGATCATATCTTAGAGAGTGAATTAAAAGCAAGCCTTGTATTAAAGAAATCCATCACCTTCTGTATCCTGCCCACACAAATTATTTGAGTAAAACTATGCATTGAGAAGCAGAATGCACTGCTGATTTTTCTACTTAAACTTGGTGAGCAATAAAGCACTGCAGGATAGATGTGTGGTGCAACAGCAAGTGTTCACAATTGCTTTGGTTGTGCAAAATCTGGGGTTCCTGATAGGATAGATAGTAAACATTTTGTGGAACACTGCTTATGCAAACGTATCTCCAATTCTGCATCTGACACTTGGTATAGAGAAGATAGCTTTTGCTGTGGGATGTGCTTTTAAAGTGGTTAGTTTATTAATCAACTGAAAGATTTATTTGATAAGCAAGTTGTTACTTATTTTGCGGCACGACACAGAGGCCAACATTATGCAAAACTCCTTTATTACCACGGCTCAGCAGTAACAAGGAAGAGAATAAAGAACTTCAATAACATTCCATTACAGTATAAAGTCTGTGAACATGCAGCCATCTTCCATCTTTGACAGGAGCTGCGAACAAGAAATAAGCTCAGAATCAAACATGACTTAAAGTTGATGTGGAACGAATAACTCAATTCTTAACCACATCATTGCTACTGTATATTCCCGTGCTGTGCTGCAATTTTCAAAATCCCTTGTTATGTCACAAGGTCAACTCGTCAAACGCACAGCGCAGGTAACACCCATGACGAGTTGACCTTGTCACAAGCATGGAAGTGGTAAACAATCCATAGACGAATAACTCCATTCTAAAACAATCTGTAGACTTCTTATTCTGTAAGATAAAAGACACACCAGGTCAAAATATAAAATCCCTAGGGAGGGTTACAAAGTGTTGGGATAATCTTGGCCTCCGTGTCCTTAATAAAATCCAGATTTTCTGCCCACCAGTCTGTGAAACATCAACATTTTTTGGCACAACACGGAGGCCAACCTTATGCAAGTTCAAAGTTAAACAAGTATATTATCAATCACATTGTTGATTGGTCTGAAATAACAATTCTTAAACATGTTTTCATTTGACCTGTGAGCTGCTCTAAGGATATCCTGGAGTCCTCCACCTAGCATAAAAGCTTTAGAAGCAGAAGCGCCTCTCATGGAGTACGCATCAAAAATAGAAACATCAATACCACTCTCACTCGTCACTTCTTTAACCTATCTAGCAATCGTGGGAGAAGAAACTGCATTATGACGAGATCTGTGAGAAATCAACAGTTGAGTTCCAACACCTCTAAGACTTGCTGTCCTTTTTTCATACTCTTTGAGACAATTAACAAAAAAAGGTCTGATAACCTATTCAACCATATTAACCCCTTATTCTGTAACGCTGATTTCCAGGAAACTTGTATTAAATACAAAAAATGTATGCTTGATATCAGCAGATGGATGTGTGTATAACAAACTTTAACTAAACTACAGCAAAACTGAAATCATCTTGTTTGGTAAGGCTCTCAAAGTATGGTCACAGTACAGGTGGCCTCAAGAACTAGGACCCTGCCCCTTACCCAAGGAGGTGATTTGCAATCTGGGAATCATGTTAGATTGCTCTCTCTCCATGAAAACCCACATCAACCAAGTAGCCGGCATCTGCTTTGGGATCATGCATATGTTGCGCAAAATCTTCAAATGGCTACCCCTGGAAACTAGAAAACCACTTGTGGAAGGTCTAATCATAAGCCATTTGGATTACGGCAACGCCTGTTTTACATCAATAAATGAGTGTTTTCTCCCCAAATTACAAACACTGCAGAATGTTGCAGCGAGACTAGTGCTGGGCCTTCCCCCTAGATCGGCCTCTTTGCCTAGCCTTAAGCAATTACACTGGCTGCCAATCCGCCAGAGAAGCTATTTTAAAGTTCTTAGTTTAACTCACAAACTTCTGTATAGCACTGGGACAGCTTATCTTGCAAAAAAACTAGTCTGGTATCGTCCCAACAGATCACTAAGATCAGGTTAAAAAACTCTCCTACTACAACTACGGGCCCGGATGGCGCGGAATGGATGTCGGTCTTTTTCCTATATGGCTCCATTTCGCTGAAATAAACTTCCCCCCCATCTCCTGTCAATTACCAACCACCAGCTGTTTCGAAAAAACTTTAAAACCTGGCTCTTTCCGAAATAATTGCTGCCTTGCAGCTTTAGCTCATGCCATGGTTGTTGTTCTTTACTGCAAAGCGCCCTGAGACCTTGAGGTGATTTGTGCGCGATAAAAAAAGCATCTGACATGACTTAAGATACCATGTTTTAAACCTTCGAGTACAAGAAACTTTTCCCAATCCTTCTTTATTTTCTGTATTATCAGATTAGTCCTGCATGTTTCTTCAACATTTCCTCATTAATTCCATGCGGCTCCTCTCCCTCTCACGTTTCCTTTACCTTTCCTTCTCCTTACCCATTCTCGCTCTCTACTTCTCCTCGTCCCATCCTATCCCTTCCTTTCTTTTCCTATTACACTTCCTTTCCTTCCCCTTCCATTCTTCCCTTTCCCCTTGTTTCCCTTCCCCTTCTCCTTCCTTTCCCTCCATTACCTTTCTTCTCTCCAAGCCATATCAAATGTGTGTCACTTTGTACAAGATTATCAATGACATGTAAGGTGATCATTAATGGAAAATTAACCTGATACACTCAATATGCATAATGTACATTAGTTATTAATGGATTGGTACATCCAGATCAGGAAAACAAGTGGTTAATTTGTGCCGGTGCTTGGTACCAGAATGTATGTCTCAACACTGACCTCACATGGTGTTGTTCTTTGTCTATTACTGAGAAATGTATATGAGCAGTGTTCAAAAATCAAATACAGATTCAAATTATAATACCTCGCCCAGGCCGTTCTAACAGCTTTGGTGATATGGAATAATCCGAATTTTCATATTTGTTGGCGTGTGCTGGGTAGGAGGTGATGGTGGCACTGGCATTTGGTAGTGCTGGCGGGATGTTCGAGCTCCAGTGGCCTCTCGTGAAGTACCATGGGTCCTTGCACTTATTTTTCTCATAAATTAAGCACTGAAGAAAACCTTATTTACTTGTGTATTTAAAGGGAATTTCGAAAGCACTATATGCCACAAAGCCACAAACCTTACGTATGAAAATATGTTTAAAACCAGATGAGAAGAATGATGCATTCCCAGCTGTAAACATCTTTTTGTCACAGCATTTTAAAAAGAGCAGTGATTTTAAGCAGGCATTCAGAATGTAGAAGAGAGCCAGCCATGCTGCATCTATTATACATTCTGATGTTTTACATCTTTAAGGGCATCCTATGGAGACACTGACATAGCACATATGTAACATAGATAGCTGTTCTTTAAGGTAGCTTCTTGTTATAAATTGAATGCTTCCCAAATTCATGGTGAGAAGAAGGATTGAAACTGAATCTGAGCTCTGGGAGGCAGGCTTGAAAATGTGCCTGGGTTGCACTGACTTAACCACTTCCGCGCGGATGACAAGGCCAGCTCGTCATGGGCGTTACCTGCGCTACGCGCATGACGAGCTGGCTTTGTCACGTAACCCGCGATTTTTGAAAATCCAGTGCACAGCGGGAAAACGCGGTAGCGCGGAAGCGGTTAAAGATGTCTACCCTTCACTACTATAGGAGCATTCTTCAAGCAGAGGCGGCCCGTACAGTTAAGAGCTGTGGGGCCAGATTGGGGGGAAGGGGGATTGCGACAGATGAAGACGATGGAAAATTAATTAATTACTTATTTTCTCCTCGTGGTCGTCTGTCTAATCCCCCCCTCCAAACCGTCACCACCGCCCCACTGCTCTTACCTACAAAGGCCGCTCTCTGTCTTCAAGGTTTGTGTTCATACAACTACAGTGTGGAAGAAGCTTTCGACAAGATACAGGAGCAAAAGGAGATAGGACTAGAATGGAATTTCCATGTTTCCCTAGAAGGCATATCGCCTGATTTAGAGTTTGGAGGACGGGTTCCTCTGCCAGAAGCATGATGGCTATCCTGTCTGCATTATTCCAAGGGTATTACATCCAATATTACTTTTAATAATGTGAACAGGATTTCAGTCACATTTGTGACTGACTGACCGTCCACCATACTCTAAATTAGCTCCCAAACCAATACTTTTCAAAAAATATCCTTTTGGATGGCATGCGCTCAGTGTTTATAGTTTTGTTTCTTGCAAATTATCAGCGAATAATTGTGAACCTCTTCATATTAGTACATCTGTGTATTATAAAGCCATACTACCTAAAAAACAATGCCACACACTTTTCCTTTATCGAATAATGTGCTGTCATATACGCTTTCCTTCATGCATTACTCAGTTATCCCAGCCTTATTAATTGACGCTGCAGCAATAAATAATTTCAGTAGCTAAATCTACCTCTTGCACCTGTCCTGTTTCACTCACCATCTGCCAGAGAGCGCATTACATTCTTGGCACTCGCTACAAGTTTGTCAGAATACGGTGGTATATTTACTATACTTGATGAATACCATCGGGCACATGCATCATGGTCAATTGCATTCGCAAACGGTGCGAATCGCAATTTTCGGCCGTTTGCGAATGCAATTGACAAAATTGGGATGCAACATGTTTTTCGCAATTTTAGAAATCGCAATCAAGTTGTGATTTCTAAAATTGCGATTGCATTTAAGAAATCGCAATTTGAGATTTCTAAAATGCAATGCATGAACATTTTAAATTTGCGAATTCGCAATTAGGGAGATGTAAATTACCATGAAGTTGACCTTCATGGTAATTTGCGAAAACTTTCAAAAATGCACAAAAGTGCATTTTTGAAAGTTTCATTTTACACACACACATGCCCTTGGGGCAGGTGTGTGTGAAAAATGCACTTAAAGTTATATTTCAGGGGTGCAGGGGGGGGGGTCCTTTGGACCCCTCCTGCACCCTTGAAATTGCATTCTCAATTTGCGATTCGCAAATTGCGAATCGCAAATTGAGAATGACTTCCCATTGATTCCTACGGGCCTCTTGGCCCATAGGAATCAATGGGAAGGGATTCCTTTATTGCGATTCGCAAATTGTGAATCGCAATTAAGGAATTTTTAGAAATGGCAAAAAAAATTGTGATTTCTTGATGCATAGCCTTTTGCGATTTCTTGATTGCGATTCCTTAATTTTCGCAATTAAGAAATCGCAAACGGCAACAATGATGCATGTGGCCGCATTACCCTAGGGTGAGATGTTTTCGAGGTGTGATAAATACCTCCTCTTTCGCGTTCACAACAGGAAAATGAGGCGGAGCATGCAGAATGTTTTTAACACCTAATCCCACATGGTTTGCCATTTTCTGGACTTTTACTCCCAATACATTCTGGCAGGTTTGACCGAGGTAAAAGTGGGAGGGTGTGATGATTTTTTATTATCACACAACTCGTAATTACGATCCCTGTGCAAACACAGTTTACACAGGGATCATAATATACCCCCTTGTCTCCATTTGGTTTTCTAACCCCCTCACCTTCCTTCAAGCTCTCTCTCCTTAACTTCTTTAGCTTCATCCTTCCAGCTATTTATCCTATAAAGATGTTGACTCCTCGTCTCGCCCCCCTTCCTTCTCACTCCTCGCTTTATCTCCCTCCCTCACTCCGCGGCACTGCGGTTCCCCTGAATGAAATTACAATTCCGCTCCTTCCGCGCTCTCAATAGGCGCGCGCGCAGGTGCATCGCCTGCAGGTATCCTTCCGCCTTCATCTCCTTGCGATTATCTGTCGCGGCCCGAACAGGTTTGCGGAGCGGGGAAACCCGTCGCCCGGCCTGCTTCCAGGAGAGATGATTGCATTGTTAGAAGCAGAATGTCATGGATTTGTTTTACAAAAGAGGACCCTCCGCGTGCCCCTCCCTTGTCCGTAACAAAAGTGGACTCCGAGGGAGAGGAAGAATGGGAAGCCAGTCCACATTTGCAAAATCTCGTCTGAAGGGAAGCGCAATTCAATTCTCGCGGCTCGCCACTTTCTCTCATCTTCCGCAATAAAAGGGAGACTAAAAAAGAAAATGTTTCAGGCTGGTGGAATTACATTAAGCTCTGGCGGCTGCCTTCACAGCTCAGGGGTGGCTCCTTTGTGATGGGTGAAAGAGTGTTCCCTGCAGGGCTGGCTTGCACTGTCAAAAAACCCATTTTGACACACACTGCTGTGTTGTGGCTTCCAACTCTTTTGGATGAATGGAGAAAGCACGTGAATTCGAGTGCTCAATCTGACTCCCTGCACATGAATGGAGCTTTCAATTATGTGTTAATTCCTTATTGTTTATTGATTTGTTTCAGATAGTATTATACCAGAGGTTAATAGCTCAGTTTATAAGGAAATCTTAAATACAAAAGTATACTACTTTGGTGAAAACATGTAGTTCACGGGGGCAGTCACGCACATCCGAGACGCGCCTCTGTAAAGGCTGCAATGAAAAAGGAACAGTAGTGACATGTGAGGAACATGTGAGGACTGAATCACTGACTCAATCACTGTTACTCAAATACTCTTAAAAAAGCATAACATAACATGTAATTAAGCACAGTCTGTAGTATTCCTTGCATGTTGTTCTTCCCAAACAGTAGGAATTCTGTCTTGATGGGGTTGAAGTCTAGATTCTGTCTTGATGGAGTTGGAAGTCTGGATTCTGTCTTGATGGGGTTGAGGTCACAATTCTGTCTTGATGGGGTTGAGATCACAATTCTGTCTTGATGGGGTTGAGATCACAATTCTGTCTTGATGGGGTTGAAGTCTGCATTCTGTCTTGATGGGGTTGAGGTCACAGTTCTGTGTTGATAGGGTTGAGGTCAGGATTCTGTCTTGATGGGGTTGAGGTCACAATTCTGTCTTGATGGGGTTGAGATCACAATTCTGTCTTGATGGGGTTGAGATCACAATTCTGTCTTGATGGGGTTGAAGTCTGGATTCTGTCTTGATGGATGAGATGCCCAAGGGTAAGTCGAGCGCTATATAAGAACACACATATATACATACATACATACATTTGGAAGTCTGGATTCTGTATTGATGGGGCTGAGGTCACAATTCTGTCTTGATAGGGTTGAGGTCAGGATTCTGTCTTGATAGTGTAGAGGTCAGGATTCAGTTTTGATGGGGTTGAAGTCAGGATTCTGTTTTGATGGGGTTGAGGTCAGCATTGTGTCTTGTTGCGGTTAAAGTAAGAATTATGTCTTGATGGGGTTGAAGTCAGGATTTTGTCTTGATGGGGTTGAGGTCACAATTCTGTCTTGATGGGGTTGAGAGCAGGATTTTGTCTTGACAGCGTTTAGGTCACAATTCTGTCTTGGTAGGTTGAGATCTTTCAGTCCTACTTCAGGTACATCAGTGAAAGATCAATAAGGCTGGTGCTGAGTGCATCACTTACATGCGTGCAGGGTAAGGGCAGAATTAGTAACTCGTCTTGCCCCTTCTGTAAGAAATATAGGGCTGAGTGAGTCAGTCACATTACCGGCATATAAAGAACTGGTGCTGTCTCATTTTCTTTGGAAGCTCATGGCTTCTCCCAAGAAAATATTTGTATCTTCTGAATTTGTCCTACTCCTTCATCTTCAAACAGACCCTACCCATCCACAGAGTCCCCTATCGTTTTATCATATGCTCACCTGCTCATGTATCCCTGCAGCCCGTAATTCATGTCCTTCTGGTGTTTCGAGCCAAGCTGATTGTCCTTACTAGACTGCAGTCCCTGTTCTTGCTATATCCTCCACTGATGTAATTTCCCTGAGAAGGCTCATGGCTCAGTATTCCATACCCTCTTGGGTCCCAATGTCGTGAATCTTCCTCATTATCATTTACTGGCCCTCGCCCCTCTTGGATTCATCTCCTACTGCAGCATGGATTTCTGTGGTCGCACATCTGTGAGACTCCATCTTTGTTCCCTTTAACCACCCTCCTATGAAATACATTTTTGGAAGAAACATATAACCGTACAATTAGCAACAGGCATCAGCTGATCGGCCTTGGAGTTCACGTCAATAAGCCAAGATTTGTTTTCCATCAACACTTTGCCTCATCTTGTGGACCAGCCTTGCACAGATTCTTAAATTGCATCAGAAATATCAGAACGGATTGCAAAATTATGAAAAGGTGAAGTGCTTTAAGAATAATCTCCGCAAGTGCTGGATTTAAAGTAAGAGTAGGAAGGCAGGTATGTTGAAGCTGGAGTCAGTTAGAAGTTGATGGTGATGAGACAGCCACCAGCAATTAGCAGTTGTTGTCCCATCTCCATAACTCCTCATCTGCCACCTCATTGAAAGGCATGGAAAGTGATGTGCTTCTTGTAGAGGAGGTACCACCAGCTTCACAGATGTAAATACCCACCAGCCGCACAACTTCCAAAGGACATGTCATCAAAAGGCAAACCCAACCCAATTTATATCAGATCTTCCAATGTTACATCATGCATTCTTTACTGTCTGAGACATACCAGGCAGGAAAAACAACCCTCCCCCCACCACCACTACCAAGTACTGGAAGAAACCTACCAGTAAAACAGGGACCTCTTCCAAGGTTTGTGTGGAAAATAGAAGACAAATGCCATCAGGTGTTTTGTTTTATCAAAGTGAAAATACTTTAGCCATGTCAGAGAGAGCAGTTCTGTTGAAAAACCGTACTGACCAGGTAGTTAACTTTAAATGCTTCAAACCTGTCTTGATTGGGTCTGTGAAATTCGAGCAGGTGCTATCTCTGCCTCTCTACTGACTATAATTATTAGACTTTTGAGCCCTTGACGGGGGGTTGGGGGAGGTTATATTTTAGTTGTTTTGCCTGTGCATGCACTCTTTTGTAAACTTCCTCTGTGGTGCCAGCTCAACAGCAGCAAATAAACTTAATAAATTTGCAATTTATACAAATTATTTTCAGTACTTTTTTTGTCAATAAGAATCTCGACTAACGACCAACGTATTGTTTTCTCAGATATGTGCCTCAGTCTTACTAGCTCTGCATGAAAACTGCAGCAGTTTTGCAGTACTATGTGGAAACCACAGAGACAAGTGGTTGGTGGAACAGGATCATGAGTCAATGTAGTGTGTTTGTGGAGAGGGCAAGGAGCTTAATAATAATAAGGGACTGTGCAACGGATTGAGGGCCAATATACAGATTTACTGCGGGACTCATACCGACATGCTCTTTACGTCAGTATTTGTCCCTGTGCAATTTCCCTGACTTCTCTTCTCTTCCCTCCCCCTTTGCCCGGCATACACTTTTTAGGTCGAGCCTAGGCAGCGCTCATGCGCTGTCTGCAAGACCTGTTCTATTCAACTAAACAACTTTATTGCCGGCTGCTACTTACCTTTGGTTCACTCCCTGCATCGCTCTTCTTTGCTGGCTCCTAAGTCATTCACGCAGCCGATAACTCACTTCCGATCAAGGCTAAGGAGCACCAGCCAGGCACAGTCTCCTTACACTTATTTTCTTTATCTGTTGATTTAAAGATTTTTTTTTTAATGTTGCTTTATGCCTGTTGCTGCTTCTGCCCTCCCACCACCCTCTGACACAAACGCAGCATTTCCCTTAATTAAATGGCATGCCAGTCGCTGCTTCTGCCCACCCTCTGACAAAAATGCAGCTCTTTCCTTAATCAAGTGGTGAATGAGCACATACTCTAAGTATATATATATATATATATATATATATATATATATATATATATATATATATATATATATATATATATATTCACAGAAAAAACCATAGGTTATAGTGGATATATAGTTAGGAATTTGCATTTACAAAACCTTGAAAATTCAATGAAAAAACCATAGGTTATAGGCCATATATAGTTAGGAATTAGCATTTACAAAACCTTATTTTACTCGCATAAAACCATTGAAATTCCATATATAGTTAGCTAACTATAAGCGCTAACTATATATCGCGCACCCGCAATCCACTGCTGATGATGTCACATATTACATCATTCATGACATGGTCAGTGACATCACTGATGACATCACTGATTACAACATCCAGTGACTGTATGTTTCTGTAAAGTTAAAATATGTTTCACATATTGAAGAATGAGTGGATGTATAAGTGTCTGGATGAAGAATTTAGTAGGTGCATGACTGACTGTATGAGTGAGTGATTAAATGTGTCTCACTGAGTACATGGGTTAGTGACTAAACTGTCTTAATTCGTGCATCAGTATGTTTGTTGTTGTGTAAGCTGCTGCATGTGTTGATCAGTAGCTATAAGAGTAGCCATATGGGTTATTGATTGGTTGCCCAAATATTTGAATGGGAGGCTGAGTGTGTGTGTGGGTGGCTGGGAGGTGCGTGACTCTGTGCATAGATGTGTAAGCAGTTGATTCACTAGGAGTATGAGTTCAAGAGTGCATGTGGAAACAGCTATATGAGCGGTTGACTGTGCATGGGTGTGTTGGTGAGTGAATGGATTTCTCATTGCTACATGTGCAAGTAAGTACGTATGTAAAACACAATACATGTGAGAGTTGAGATATATAAATAACTGAACATAAGAGCCAGTGAATGTGTGAGTGGCTGTATCGATCACTGTGAGCTTGTATCAGGGATTATATAAGAGAGTAAATATGTGTTATTATATGTTTGAATAAGTAAGATGTGTATAACTGTATAGTTGAGGAAATGGAGGTGTGATTGATTCTTTGCATGACTGACTAGGTGTGTGAGTAAGTCCATGGATGAGTGACAGTCTGTGAGTGTCTGTTTATACTGAGTGTATGTAAGGTTATATTAGAGTCTGAAGAGGTTCATTGTATTATCACATGAGTGATGTGATCAGTGATGACAAATGAGATGTCATCAGTGATGTCATTTGAGTTGTCATCAGTGATGTCATTTGAGATGTCATCATTGATATCATTTGAGTTGTCATCAGTGATGTCATTTGAGATGTCATCAGTGATGTCATCAGTGATGTCACTGACCATGTCATGAATGATGTAATATGTGACATCATCAGCAGTGGATTGCGGGTGCGCGATATATAGTTAGCGCTTATAGTTAGCTAACTATATATGGAATTTCAATGGTTTTATGCGAGTAAAATAAGGTTTTGTAAATGCTAATTCCTAACTATATATGGCCTATAACCTATGGTTTTTTCATTGAATTTTCAAGGTTTTGTAAATGCAAATTCCTAACTATATATCCACTATAACCTATGGTTTTTTCTGTGAATTTCATTGGTTTTTTAATAGCAAATATGAAAAGCTTTAAAATGTCAAGTACGTGATAGATAAAAACATTTTCGTATTTATGCACGCTGATGTGCTTTGAACGCTGCCCCCCCCCCTCCCCTCTTTTGCCTTTGTTAGTACTCTCTCTTTGCAGATACAGAAGGGTAGTTAACGCAGGCCTTTACCCCCGTTGTAATCCGTCGTACCTCCTTGTCTCTCCATTTGATTGATTGTTGTCCAAGCATTTACTGTTTTAGAATTGGTTCTCTTTGGATCATTCTCTATTTACAAACAAGCACAAAGTCGCAATACTCTGTTTAGTCTTTGCAGATAGTGAAAAATCGTGTAAAAAAATAAAAGTAATCGAGCAAAATCAGTAGGCCACTAATTGGATCTCTTTTTGACCTCGCTAAAATAGAAATATTAGGAACAACCCTTCTTGAGAAATACGAAAATAGTGAGATGAACTGAGCTCCACACCATGAGGGCTGCAAGACAGCTCGGCTCCATCACCCATCCCGCACAAAATAATGACAAACCCTATGCAAATATTAAAAATATAGACAACACACCAGCAAAGAAATAGGGTAAAACATTTTATTAAAAAACTATTTACATAACGTTGGTTTATAAGATGATGTCAGTAGTGGACCGATGTGTGAATAGATCGAAAACAGCACAAGGCTCCAAGATCCGGATAGCAAGCTCCTGGATGTTGGGTGCCATAGTTTAGAGTTCTGAATTTCAGCCTTTTTCAATGCCTGTGCTTTGTTGAATCAAAATGGCGGCTTGACACAAAGCTGACTCAAGCGTTGCTACTGATGCTATGCAGACCAAAACTGGTTTTCAGTTTGTACATTTTTCTAGATTTTTCAATCCAAGTTTGGTTGACTTTGTAGAACGATGGCTTCAGATTTTCAACATACGGTGTGGTGGCGCTGACTGGGAGGGGGCGCTTCGCTCCTGCCCCCTCCCCAAGTAAGATTTTCATACGTGAAAGTACGTTAATGGTTTTGGTCCCCGAGATGCTTCGATGTCACTACCATTCTCAAATAGCATAAGTTCTGGATGTTGGGTGCCATAGTGAAGAGTTCTGAGCAGCGCTTGTAACACTGTCTGAAGCTTATTTCCTCCTACTGCAGCTTCACTATTCTCAAAGTAAGTGAGTGTCGTTTGTGGACCTGACTGCATTAGAAAACAATATGATATGTTACCTTCCTAAACAGCTTGACGGAGGCCCCTGAGGGGCGCTGTGATGGCCATGGACTCGGAGAAGACGCTTGGCTCCGACACCCTCCCCAAGTCTTATAGCACTGGTGTAGCCTGAGATCGCCCCCGACATAGGCGGCCGGCTCCCGGGGTCCGGCGGTACTTTTTGCCTTTTGATGACTCTTCAATTCTGGACCTTGTCCCACAATCCGTTTGACCTGAAGACAAGCTGTAGTGAGGCGCCCCTTTATCGTTTTAGTTGCCATTCCGCCCGCTTTTGCTACACTGTGCCTCTTCCGCCATTCAGCTGTTTTCCGCCCGCTCTTGCGACTACAGCGTCTCGCTCACCATGTAGTTGAGATGCGCCCGCTCTAGCGGTGCAGCGATAGGCGGCTGCCACAGGACTCTCAAAATGGCGGCCGGCTCTTCGGTTTTGGGCCTGGTCCACTAAAATGGCCCTGGGACACCTTGGAACTCGGACGCTTGTCTGCTAGGGCTTGGATCCCATTCTCGAAAAGCGTCCCCTCAGCCGTGAAGATTCTACAAAAGTCTTGGGGGCCTCCGACTCCCGCAGGCTTCTGGTGGGGAGCGGCTGCCATGATTGCTCGTGGAATGGCCACGAGGGAGCTACGAGATGGTAGTGGTCTCATGCTGACGCCAGCTTTAGTCTGAAACATCCAGAAACACTGTAGACTACCAATTCGATCAGTTCCGGTAGCGCCCCAACATGACCCGGAAGAGAAGAACTTGCCCTCCCCTCTTTGACTGATGGTTCTTGTTGCCTGTCCCCTCTGTTGTCATTTAACAGAACTTTTTGGACTGCTGAAAGGGGTTGTGTTCTGAACGCTGGTTGGTGGAGACATTTAGACTATATTCTTGACCTACGTTGTCGCGTAATGCGTTTTATGACACGCCGCGTTAGCGCACCCGGAAGTGATCCGAGGCGCGGCGCGCAGCGCGTAACGTAAGCATAACAGGTCATGTGACTTGTTAATAAAACTTTTCATTGGTTCATTTTACTTTTGTTAATTTAATGATGAAAAGCTTGGTCATATGACCTAAAAATTACGCTTTTTATTATTTTCGAACAATATTTTTTTTTCAAACATATGTTATAATATTCCAGGCTAATGTACTTTCCCGGAAAATTTACAACTGTCTGGCAAGTAAAATATATTCCTTTTTCGAGAAAAAGGGCGTTTCTTCCTTCCATGACGGAGCCGTTGAGTAAAAGAGATTCGGCCTGCTGTCTTAGTCGCCGATACGCCTGATTATCAGATTCTTATCGATCACTTTATGTTGCAGACATGAAAAACACAACTGCCCTTGACCATTTATCTTTACTGCGTTCCTACATATTATACCTTTTATCCGTCATGTAATTGGACTGCTTTATTTCACTTGCCTTTTACTGATTCGAAAACAGTCACTAAAAGTAAAAACTTTACAAATGAAAATACTACTACCGTGTTTTGTTTTAAAAACCTTTATTGTGAAAATGTCAGTATACAAATACGGGCCTATAACCACGTGGGCCGGCCACGGAGCAAACTCAAATCGTATATGATGAGGAGACATTTACACTGTAGAAGAACGTAACGAGCGGGCCATTAGGTGACAAGAACAAAGGTGTCTAACAGTTGCGGTATCGGTGGACGTACATTTTGTAATTAAAATACGACAGGGCCACTTACAATAACATTTTCTAGATATACATTTGCGGGCAAAGAGTTACGAGTCCCATTTATACCGGCGCCATTTTGAGCGAGGCCGGGCAGGTCCAAGATATAGTCAAAATGTCTCCACCAACCATCGGCCAGACCAGAACCCCTTTCGGCCCTTTATGTTACAAGATGATGTCTTCCATTCAGAAAATATTGGTGGCAGCATTTTGAAAGGAAACAGAAACAGCCGTTCTCCTAGTGAGTTTCACATTGTTACATTTAGGAAGAATGTTGAAGAGTAGTATGTGGAAAATCTGAAGCCATTTTTCTACAAACTCTCAATCAGACTTGGATGGAAAAAAAAACCTGAAGAATGTACAAACTGAAAACCAATTTTTGTCTGTATAGCACCAACAGTAACGCTTGAGTCAGCTTTGTGTCAAGCCGCCATTTTCATTCAATCAATAGCGTCCCCCTGCACACATTCAGGGACCTGGTCGTGTCTTCAGATGAAACGCATTGTAGGAAAAGAAGCAGAAAGGAAAAGGAAAAAAGTTCCGCCGGACCTAGTGAAGCTGCAGCAGGTGCAAATAAGCTTCAGACAGTCTTACAAGCACTGCTCAGAACTCTCAACTGAGGCACTCAACATCCAGGACTTGCCATTCGGATCTTGGCGCCTTGTATTTTTGTTTTGTTTTTGATGGAAGGGAAAGAACAAAAAACAGACATTGAAAAAGGCTCAACAGTGCAGGGCGCCTTGTGCTGGTTCCGACCTATTCACACATCGGTCCGCTACTGACATCACCTCATAAACCAACGGGGCACCCCACGCCGACTTTCGGCGCAGCATTGTAGGATGGACACACCAGTGCGGCAATTTGATGGACACCACCTCGGTGCCATCCAGATCTCGGCGCGTTCATTCATTCAATAGCGTCCCCCTGCACACATTCAGGGACCTGGTCGTGTCTTCAGAAGAAACGCATTGTAGGAAAAGAAGCAGAAAGGAAAAGGCAACAAGTTCCGCCGGACCTAGTGAAGCTGCAGCAGGTGCAAATAAGCTTCAGACAGTTCTACAAGCACTGCTCAGAAATCTCAACTGAGGCACTCAACATCCAGGACTTGCCATTCGGATCTTGGCGCCTTGTGCTGGTTCCGACCTATTCACACATCAGTCCACTACTGACATCACCTCATAAGCCAACGGGGCACCCCACGCCGACTTCCGGCGCAGCATTGTAGGATGGCCACACCAGTGCAGCCACTTGCTGGACACCACCTCGGTGCCATCCGGATCTCAGCGCGTTCGAGTCACTGTGCCGGAAGAGTGACCGGAACTCAGCTGAACACGCCGTCTTTCGGCGCAGCATTGTAGGATGGCCACACCAGTACGGCAATTTGCTGGACACCACCTCGGCGCCATCCGGATCTCGGCGCGTTCGAGTCACTGTACTGCAACAGTGACCGCAATTCAGCTGGACACGCCGTCTTTCGGCGCAGCATTGTAGGATGGCCACACCAGTGCGGCAATTTGCTGGACACCACCTCGGTGCCATCCGGATCTCGGCGCGTTGTGCTGCCTTCGGCCTATTCGCACATCGGTCCGCTACTGACGCCGCCTCACGTGCCAACGGAATTTCTACGCTTTTTGTAGCCCTATGTCGCATAACAGGTCATGTGACTTGTTTATAAAACTTTTCATTGGTTCATTTTACTTTTGGTTTCCTAAAGATGGAAGGCTTGGTCATATGACCTAAAAATAACACTTTTCATTGGTTTAGAACATTTTTTTTTCCCAAACGATGAAAGCCCCACCTTGTTTCTGGATCATTCAGACTGAAGCTGGCGTCAGCATGAGAGCACCACCATCTCGTGGCTCCGTCGTGGTCATTCCGCGAGCAATCATGGCAGCCGCTCCCCACCGAAAGCCTGCGGGAGTCGGGAGCCCCCAAGACTTTTATACAATCTTCACGGCTGAGGGGACGCTTTTCGAGAATGGAGCCCAAGCCCTAGCAGGCAAGCATCCGACTTCCATGGTGTCCTAGGGCGATTTCAGTGGACCAGGCCCAAAACCGAAGAGCCTTCCGCCATTTTAAGAGTCATGTGGCAGCCGCCTATCGCTGCACCGCAAGAGTGGGAACAACTCAACTACATGGTGAGCGAGACGCTGTAGTCGCAAGAGCGGGCGGTAAACAGCTGAATGGCCGCCACCTGGGGAGGCCCGTTCACGCCGCCTCCCCCCCCCCCCGGGCCGCCGCACGCCAATTTTCGGAGCAGCATTGTAGGATACCAAAACCAGTGCGGCAGTTTACTGGACATCACCTGGGTGCCTGTCGTACATGTTGTGTCAGCCATGTGACACTGGACACAGACCGCTACTGACGAGGCCTCCCCCCGCACCACCCGGGACGCCCCACGCTGTTTTTCTGTGCTGCATTGTAGGATCCCTAAACCAGTGCGGCACCCAGGCGACATCACCTGGGTGCCGTCCAGAACTCTGCACGTTGTGCTGCCTTGGGACTTTTCGCACAACAGACCGCTACTGACGAGGCCTCCCCCCGCCCCACCCGGGACGCCCCACGCCAATTTTCGGAGCAGCATTGTAGGATCCCTAAACCAGTGCGGCACCCAGGCGACATCACCTGGGTGCCGTCCAGAACTCTGCACGTTGTGCTGCCTTGGGACTATTCGCACAAAAGACAGCTTCTAACCATTGTTGCTTTTTGTGTTAATAAATGTTTAAATGTTTTTAGTTTTTGTTCTGTTCATTATCGTTAAAAGTTAATAAAGTTTTATAACCTTACTTTGTTGGAGTGTTATCTATTTTTTGAAAAACGGGTGAATGGGGCCTTGAATCGGGTTATTGTCATGTGTGGGCTTTGGAAGTGTGCTGCTGCAGGATCGGACATTTCAAACTCAAATGCACGTTCTTTTTCTTACCTTTCCGAAGCATGGAGCGCAATAGCAGGCAGAGAAAGGGTGATGCACGTGTTGAACACTACCTGACCTGGCAAGTTGCTGGCAGTGCCCCCCCGCCCGCTCCTGAAAGAGGGCACACACACACCGCCGCCCCGAGTACTTCAGAAATCTTTAAAAGACCATGCGCTTGTTCATGAGGCTTAAATGGTTTATCACCTCTTCTAGAACCCCTACATCGACCCTCTGACGTTTCATGGAAAAATTACCATGTAACACAATACCAAGCCCTATCAGCTGAAACCCCCAAGGAATCGTGGGGCATATTATCAAGGGGGTTTATCTCCGCTTTTTTGGCTTTAAAAACCATGAAAGCGGAGATAAAATTATTTCCCTATTATCAAGCTGTCGCTAACACCAGTTAGTGACACCTAAAAGGAGATAGCGACCATCTTGGGCCCGGCTTTGCATGTCAGTGATACTTATCACTAATGACATGCAAAGTGGCGTGCCAAGATGTTAGCGACTGGAAACAGTCCCTAACATCGCTACCTTCTATTACCAACTTTTGGAGATATTCGCACTAAGCGCGAATATCTCCAAAAGCTAACACCTGCCCTGAGCAGTTCTTAGCCATGTTATCCAATGGGAGGTGGATAACATGGCTAAGAGCATTAGGTCGATAATACATGAATATCGCTGACTTTTCTGCGATAATAGCAAGGTTTATCTGCGATAAAAATCGCCGATGTGCGGCGATAATTTTTGTCTCTAAACAAGTTATAGACAAAAATTATCGCTAGTTGTTAGTAATATGCCCCCGGGTTTTTGCTTGCAGAAATCGGGAGGCGGGAGACTAGCACTGAAATCAGTACTCACACGCCTGAATCAGGAGAATTGGCATGTCTGAATTCTCTACAGCTGGGGCCATAAACTACATCCGCAGGGGTAGGTGATAGCCTGGGACCAGCCTGGCATCTAAAATGGCTGCCGTGCACGACAAAATTGTGGCATTCGAAAAAAGGCAAGATGGCACAGCCGCTGGAAGAGATATATCAACATATATCAGCCTCCTCAGCCACCCTCAGGAAACATAGGGGATTAGGATATGTCTCCCGCACCCCCTTATACCTAGTACTTTAATTAACGAAGCACAAAATGGCGAATTCCCGTTTCGCTACCAGTTTGCGGCCCAGTTCGCGGCCCGTGAAGCGCTTCTACCGTGAAAAATCATTTTTTTTTTATTTTCCCCACGGGACCCTTTAATAACCCCAACAACATTCCTAGGGGGTCAAGAGGGGGATACCTTGCCCCCTTTCATTAAATTCCCCCTTAGTTTTTCACCTTTTCTTCTCTCTCGATCCTACCGAGAGACAAGATGGCGGCCGCTCCGGACTGTCACGCAGCAAAAAAAAAAAAAAAGCTCACGCACAGCCGCTGGAAGAGATGTATCAACATATATCAGCCTCCTCACCCACCCTCAGGAAACATAGGGGATTAGGATACGTCTCCCGTACCCACTTATAACTAGTAATTTAATTTACGAAGCACAAAATGGCGAATTCCCGTTTCGCTACCAGTTCGCGGCCGCGCTTCTACCGTGAAAAATCATTTTTTTTTTATTTTCCCCACGGGACCCTTTAATAACCCCAACAACATTCCTAGGAGGTCAAGAGGGGGATACCTTGCCCCCTTTCATTAAATTCCCCCTTCGTTTTCCACCTCTTCTTCTCTCTCGATCCTACCGAGAGACAAGATGGCGTCCGCTCCGGACTGTTTAGAATGTTGACAGACACCGGAGAGCCAATCAGCTTTCTGCGCGCAAAGTTCCGATAAGCGAAAAGTAAGCGGACCGGATCGCTGCCCAGAGCGCTGTTACAGATATATATCTTGGTTTGAACGTTAATTTCTCAAAAACTACTGGAGCACATATATTGAGACCTAGCAAAGGCACATCGGGCTAACAGTCCCTACAATTTTGCCAAGTTTCGTGCAAATCCATTCAGCCGTTCGAGCTAAAAGTGAGTCCAACCGCCCTATGGAAAACTCAATGCAAAAAACACGTTTTGGGACCCCCCTTTTTTCTCAGCCCCCCCTTGACGAAACCCCACCAAATTTTCAGGAGCTGCTCAGAAACAAAATGTGCCATTTTCCTGAAAATTTCAGCCGATTCCGTCCACAAACGCCAAAGTTATTAGACATAGAATTTTCAAAAGTCCCATAGGGAAAAAATTCTAACTATATATACCTACTGGCGAACGCCAGTAGGTAATATATATATATATATATATATATATATATATATATATATATATATATATATATATATATATATATATATATATATAATGTATTCATTTATATTTAGTTAGCTCAATACTTTAATTGAAAGTGAGGCATTAATCACGAAACCGTTTTTCAAATGAACATGTTGATGTAAGTTTTTTTCTTTTTAAATATAGAGAGGGCTTCTTTAATTTTACTCTAGTTTGGTTGTAATATGCTCGACCAAAGCCACTGAATTAATGATGATAGGCATTTCAACATCGTTTACGGGCTACGTCATTTCACCTATAACGTGCACGTTTGCACCCACCAACATTGGTTATTGGGCTCTGCTTTGTTTTGGACTTTTTTTTCACGTTTCTTCATACTTGTTTTGTGGTATGCCCATGAAGTCTATGGGGCTTGCTGGTGCTCAATGAGACGCGCTCAGAGATCCTCGTGCCTTACATGTGAAACCATTGTATTTGTTTTCCGATCTCTACTCTGCCCAGTGCAGGGCGGCCCCATCTTGAAGCAGAACTTGACTCCCTCAGTGCACTAAGGGTAATCGGGGTGGGGGGTTACAGTAAAGTAGATGTATCGTTAATGCTCCCATTGCAGAAATCCCTCTCTATCGTGCATAGTAAGTCTCAGCTGATCCCTTCAGCTTGTCCTCCTTCCAGTGTCAAAAAGAGAGGCGTTTTCATTTGATTATTCCTCCGACTGACATTAGCTTGAGTATATTGAATGGTGAAGGTTGTCGTTTTTGTGATGGTCCGGTTGGCCACACCTTATACCCACAGGGCTATTTACTGTTTTGGACCAAATAATATCAGTAATGGGCGTTATTTGACTACATGTTATTCTTTATGTCATTTTTGTATGGTTGTGTTGTACTCTGGAATAATACTCTTTACAATTATCTTGACGTTGAGAGTTAATTATTTTTTCATTTTATTCAACACCACCATAGGTACACAAGCATTCTGTTTCTAAATGGGTCTTGTGTCTTTTAGGCAATACGCTTTCCGGATGACTTGTCCTGATAATACCCTGCAAATAGCTCTATGGTCGAAATATCAGCATTAGGATCCCCTGGCCAGTCTTTACATTGTTGGAAAATGGAACTGTGATCTTGAACAAGATTTTACTTGTTAGTATAAATAGGTGGGAGAATATCACTTAAAGCTACTTTTTTAAATGGGTAGCCTCTTCCCTTAATTGCAGGGTAGAGGAGCACCAAACTAACTGCCCGGATCTCCTCAACATTACTTAACAAAATTCCAGGGGTCGTGTCATTCTAAACATCTACAATATTTAATAGGCCAAACCACACGTCAAGAATTGACTACATTTTGCTTGACGTCCACCTATGGAGCGCGGTGAGAGATATGGAGATTGTATCGTCCGAGAGAGTGATCATAATCTGCTCTCCCTTGCCTTGACTCCCTGGTGGCTGGAGGGCACAGGGGGTCCGCTTCCACGCACCATTGTTCCTGGTGAAACAGTTGTCTCGAACTGTGGCAGACGGCTGAAGTGGGCTAAGCTCACGCTCTCGGCTGAGAAGGTGACCATTATAACACAGCTCCTAGCCACAGTCCTAGACAATCTGGATTCTTCTGAGGGTGGGCCAGTGTAGGTGTTTGACCGGTTCCATGATCTTACCCTGGCCATAAGCAACTTGTTTATTGTCCCAACTAGACACAATGGGGCTAAGACACGCCCAGGGAAAAGACAGGGTTGGTTCAACCACAAGTGTAGGGAATCCAAGATATTGCTTATCGAAGCTGTGAAATCTAAGTCCCAAACAAGCACTAGGGAGGCCAGGAAGTCATACTCACACTGCATGAAAATTACAAAAAAAGAGTAGGAGGATAACTTTTGGCAGGATCTTTTGGCCGCTAGTCGAGGGAGGGACGCTAAGGGATTCTGGAACTTGGTGGGCTGTAGGAATCGTCCTGATGACACCCTGAGGACTTGTACGATCCCAGCCCAGACGTGGTTTAATCACTTCAAGGCCCTATACTCAGCAGTAGAAGGGCCACTCAACGAGCCATTCTCCCTTCCCCCACTCTCACTGGATAGAGCCACCGAACCCTTTACTGCGCGGGAGGTTACGAACATTATTAAATCCTTGGTACCCCTGAAAGCAGCTGGCCCTGATGGGCTTCCAGATACTTACTTCGAGCCTATCCGAGTGAATGGGGCACACTGGTTTCTGCTCTCCTGAACGCCATCTTAGAGGGAGGTCCTGTCCCAGAGTCTTGGAAAGGGGCAGAGGTTGTTCCAATTTTTAAAAAGGGCTGTCGGGACCAACCGGGGAACTACAGGCCGATAAGCCTCATAGACTCAACCCAGAAGGTGGCGGGAAAGGCGATCCTGGGGAGTATTCTTCATTGGGTGGACGAAAACCACATATTGCCTGACCTTCAGGCAGGCTTTCGTTCCGGTACGGGAACTATTGAGCAAGTGTTCAGACTGATGCTTCTATATTGGAAGGTGGTGGAGCTGGGCAAAGGCAGTCTCTATTTGGCTTTTATAGATTTAAAGACTGCCTTTGACCTGGTTCCTAGGGAGGAACTTTGGAGGGTCCTGCAGGGTCTCGGGCTGACCCCTTACATTCTGTTGCTCCTCACTAAATTACATAATGACAACTATGCACAGGTGCGAAGGGGCCAGAATGGGGAAAAGACCGATAGGATCCCGGTCAACAGGGGCGTCCGACAGGGATGTGTATTTGCTCCCACACTATTTTCCCTGTATGTGAATGGTGTGGTAGAGCACCTGCTTGACGAACCAGCAGATGCACTCTCCCTGGGGGGCGTGCGGATTCCAACCCTGTTGTTTGCCGACGACACCCTCCTCATTTCAAAGACTCCCCAGGGCCTACAGAAGCTTTTGAACCGTTTCCAGGATTTCTGCTCAAAAAGAGGGCTGGTCATAAATGTGGATAAAACGAAATATTTGATCATGCACCCTCCACGTAAACTTGGTCGTCCACCAGTCCTGAATTCTGTTCCTCTTGAGAGAGTCTTCGAATTTGATTATTTGGGGATTCGCATGAGCGATGCCATGAGCTGGTCACCCCATATCAACAAAATGACCCTTAGCCACAAAAGGGTGGGAGGAGCATTGTTAAGGGAGTATCACAACTCATCTAAGCAATGTGTAGCTCCAGTAATTGACATTTACAAAGCCAGAGCTGTCACGGCATCACTTTACGGGGCTGAGTTATGGGGCCTTGGTAACTCGGAAGCTCTGTCAAAGGCAGAGAATACATTTTTGAAGGACCTTCTTGCCATCCCTCTGAGCACCCCAACAGTCCCGGTGCTTTTGGATGCGGGATGCAAATCAATTAAGGACCAGGCTCGCCTCCGGCCCCTCCTTCTATGGGCTCGCCTTTGGAGGGTCCCCGAACTGAAAACTTATGGGGATGGGCTGTCAGAGGTGATGGGAATGGGCGGCTGGCATAAGATCAAGTGGCTAAGGGACATCAAAAACCTCTTGGGGGACTTGGGTCTGGGGTCCTGTTGGACTACAAAATCTGCCCCGCCGAAGGCAACCCTTAAAAAACTATATTGGGAGTGGGTCTCAGCCCAGCTCATCAGCAATCCACGTCACTGCAACTCCACCGCAGCTTATTTGAAAATTAAATACGTCGTTGCCTTTGAGCCTAATTTGGACCTGATTACAATACCTGTTGACCGGGCACTTTACATCAAATTTAGTGTGGGTACCTTACCCTTAGGAGACCTGCTCTCAAGATGGAACATGCCTGCGCAGGTATCACCACATGGTGCCCTCTGTTCAACTAGGCCCGAAACTGTGGCACATTTCTTTTTTGAGTGCCCTGATTACTCCCGCCCAAGAAGACGCTGGCTCAAACCTCTTTGCAGACAATTGGGAACTCGCCAGCATACGGTGGCTTTACGGATTTTGCTAACTGACACTTCCTCCCCCATAGTCTGTGGCGTTTCTAAATTTTGAAAATGGGCATGGTTGATCCGCTTAAAAAGACTGTCTATTTCAATTTAATTCCATTTTAAATAATTTATTTGATGTACAAACAGAACTCTTTTATCTCACCTGTTTTTTAACTTGCAACAGTTTTTTTTTACGATGTGCTGTTTTATATACCTTTGTAATGCTTTTATGATATCTGCAAATCGAAATAAAGCTATCAACCAACCAACCAACTTTTTTAAATGTGTTCATTATCACTTTATGCACCTCTCTTTCACTGCATCGTCTGCACTCTTTGACTGTATATGGCAATTGTATGTTCTGTATCTACTTCTGGTTAGAGATGTATATAAATGATTCATGTTGCATATTGAAGACCCACACATTGTATTCATCACAATAAAAAATAGACTGTTTAATTCAGGGTTCAGCCGATTGAGGTAGGACGGTTGCCACAATTTAAAAGAGTCCCACGGGACCATTGAGAATATTATTATTACACCCCGGTCCTGATGGGCTGATTGGGTTGGACTTTGTTATTTAATTTACGTAATGGCTGCAACAAACCATACTTGTGGACAGTGTTTTTTTTCCTGTTGGAAGCTGCTCTCACTATGCATTTGAAGGCAAATTCTGGAAGAAAAATGTTAACCACAATGGCTGCAGATTAAATTTGACAGACCTGCTATAGATGACACCGTGGAGGCACCATCACAAGACCACTTGAACCATCAAAGTTCTAATGATTCCCTAACCATTTAAATAAAGCCTTATGCTGATCTATCTTATTAACTATGAAGAACTATCTTACCTACAAGTTTTTATTCCTCTGTAATTTTATTGAATTACAACACATTTGTAATCTTTTAGCATCTTTTAAAGGTGAAGCTGTATCTTATGAATTAATGTTTTACTTGTTTGCGAAAGTTTTAATTAATCATGCAATAAAGTCATTATCTTATCTTATCTTATCTAACTATTTAAATAATAATTTTAATATAAGGACAGAGCCATCAAGAGAGTCACTATTACTGTGTCTAATTTTCACTTTCGACGCAAGTTGAAGCCAATCCGGGAGCTACTCTGTACTTGAAATATAGAGTCTAGAAGATAGCTATGCCCCATTACGCACACTTCTCTCTAAACCCTCATTCGCTCTCTCTGTCTCTCACACACATATCCTGCTCCAGTATCACGCTCTCTCCTGTCATACATTATCCCAACCCTTTACAGCAACTCCTTCCCAATTGTTTTAGTTTATTTTTCCTTTGGTGTTATTTATTTTCCACCTCCCCTCCCTCGTAATTTATGTCCAATTTTCTGGTTTTCCAGCACTGCAAGGACACATGAACGGCAAGAGCGCTATGCAAATGTATTCTCTCCATTGCAAACAAAAAACAAAAGTAAAAAAATTGTCATTTTGCAACGCCAATAGCTTTAACTTTCACAGACCAATTGCATTGCAAATGCTTGTTTCTTCTAGTTCTTGCTGCTCTTCCATATTCCCACTGGAAGGGCGGCTTATTCAGTTTCTATCTTTTTCTTCGGGGGACAGTGACCCTGATGAGATGTTGGGACTTCTACCGTCTGCCAATTTATATTTTTATGGCGCAGGGTGGGAGTTTTTTCTGTTGAGGCTCCAATATAATTAACATTATGGAGGATCAATGTGCAGGATAGGGAGAGTCCACCAACTTCTGTCACTAATTATAATGACTTAAGGTAAAATGTGCACAATTAGACTTCCCCAGTTCACAATTGTGTAAATGTATTCAAATATCAAAATTATCCTTACAGAAAGAAAAAGTTAGAATCAGTCAATTAATAAAATGCTTAAAAATACCAAGTGCCATTAAGAAATGCATTAGCCACATCACATTAGCAAATAATCTATTCATAATAATAATCCCTAAATAGTAAATGCAAAAGGACCACTTGTGTGTACAAGAGAGTAATAAACAAAATCAAATTAAGCAAAGCCTCTCTAAAAGGACAAGCGTCTTTTTTAAATGTGCAATGCAAAGATGTCTAAAGCCTAAACTCAGCGGGGCAGATTTACAAGCCCCTTGCGCTTCTTTAAGGCCAATGTTGCGTCACTTTTGTGACGCTGCGGGGGCGCTAAAGAGGCACCATGGTGCTGGGTATTTACAACGTGACGCATCTGGGAGATGCGTCACGTTCTAAAGCCCTACGCCAGAAGTAGGCGTTCTAGCGCAGGGTGGGGGGGCGTTCCGGAGCAGGAACGCCACCTAACAGTGGCTGAGTGAAATCTACAAGATTTCACTCAGTCACTTTTAAGCCCATACTGCATCAAAACCCTGCGCCTGCTTGAAGCAGGCGTAAGGATTGACGCAGCGTTGTACATATAGGGCACCCCGGAGCCTTGCTGGAGCTGCGTCGCGCTTGCGATGCAACTCCAGCAATGCGCCGCCTTTACGGCACAGATGCGTCACACATCTGTGCCGTTTTTGCCCCATGGTGCGTCGCATTTACAATGCGGCGCATTCATGGTGGCGGGGCCATGGCGCACAATAACTGGTGCATCCCTGCTGATATGCAGGGATGCGCCAATTATTGTAAATCTGCACCTGAATGTCTAAGGCAAAAATCATAAATCATAAATCAATCATGACACAATGTTTGCAGACTTTTATAATGTTTTAGAGAAACACAACACAGTTTACATTACCTTGAAAGGCTGTACTAAAATGTTACTTGCACAGCAAACCAATCAAACGGTTAATTTCTAAACCTTCTACTGGCAAACAATTTTCATTGGACAGAAACATGAAAAATGCAACTTAATACAATGGACTGTTCTCCACATTCATAACAACAAACATGGCACTCCGGTTAAGCACATGAATGACTGTTTCAAATATTTCCCCTCGGCTAAAATAGTTAGCGAAATGATACTTTTGCACATACAGAGGCAGACTGTTACTGCTTCTCAATTTTAGTGAATAGAAATGCTTGTACACAGCATTTAAACAAACGCTTTAATAAATGTAGCTTAGTGCGGCCTGGTTATGCCAACTTAGCTAAACCGATATCAAGCATTATTTTTCGAATAAAAAAAATCCTTTTCCTCACTCTCCATGTGTTTTTTTCATTAAAAAGGGTGCCCTCGGGGCCATAGCTTTGTATAGGGGCCATCCCTCCATGCTGCTGTGCACTGCGGCTGCTAACATTTTGCCACATGCTACTGCCACCTTATTCTTGGAGTCGGTGAAGTACAAGCAGCAAAATATCTTGTGCTGGGGTGTACTCAGCAGAAAGGCTGCATGTTGTACATATGCATTATGCAGTCAAAATCCCTACAATTTGCAAAATTACAGGTTTTAGGACCTCTAATGGGATGATTTTTACAATTTATAAAAGGCCTTTGACCTCTCTTACAAGTCATAAAACTATTTTCAGACCCTAAGAGCAGAGTTTGATTTTCAAAAAAATCAGTACACTGGTCCAAAGTCACAAATGGCAAATCTGCATAGTGTTGGTTCTACCTCATACCCAGGGCCACTGGAATTATGTTGCAGGGGAGGGTCAAATAAATTCACACAAATATTCGAATTAAATTATTTTATTATGGCATTTGCAAAAATTCAGTAGGCTTAAGTTGTAGCTTATTTTTTCTTCATGAACTATTGCCACATATCTTTCAAAACATGATATTGCTACTTAATATTCTGCTGCTCCTGGTTTTTGTAAATATGCTTCTAGCTTGGGTATATAGTGCATGCTATGATGGAACAACACACATTATGCTTAATTTGTGCACAAGAGAGTTGTCTACTGTACTAACATTCTGCCCTGTAAATAACAGAAATGTTTTTTATGCTGGAAAATGTAGTGTGAATAGAATAATTCCTAAGGAATTGTGGGTAACCTACCATTTTTCCAAAATCTGATTTGATGTAAGGCAACCAAGGGCCCGATGTAGGTAGGCCGTTACCGATCGGTAACGGCCGAAAATACCGATTTCCGGCCCTTACCGATCGGTATCCAGCCATCGAGATGTAGGGCAATGCAAATCGTCCAAATCGGTAAATATACCGAATCGGAATGGCTACCGATTCGGAAATAATCCGATTCGGAAATACCCCGAATCGGTAACAGAACGAATCTGTAACATACCGATTCGATAAAAATACCGATTCGGTACATGTACCGAATCGGTAGTGACACCGAATCGGAAAAATACCGATTCGGTCCATGTATCGAATCGGTAGAGACAGCGAATCAGAAAAATTCCGAATCGGATAACCTACCGATTCGGTAGAGTCACCGAATCGGTAAATCTCCGAATCGGACAGAGAGAGATGTAGGGAAGCACAGAAATACCGATTTTGGCTCAAAATCGGTTTTTCAAAATCGGTATTTACCATGGATTACAATCAGGTGGTAACCAACTTCAACCTATAAAAATAGACCCAAAATGCATTGCAACTTGCAGGATGGCTGCTTTTTATGTCATTGCAAGGCGGCTACGGCTACAGCAGGAAGGAGAGAGGGAATGGCAAAGAGAGGAACAGGTCTACAGACAGAGGATCACCCTGTTCATGCTCACAGAGGCAGAGATCCTACAGAGGTACAGGCTGGACTCAGACACCATTCTGGAGCTCATCAGGGACCTCAAACCACTGTTGGACCACCCCACCCCAAGGGCACACGCCATCCCAGTGCACGTGCAGGTGCTATGCAGCCTACACCTGCTTGCGTCTGGCAGCTATCAAAGTGGAGTAGCTGCGGTAGAAGGGGTGACCCAGAGCAGCCTGTCAAGGTTTTTCCACAAATTCCTTGACGCCATGATACACAGGATGGACCAATACATCTCTTTCCCTGCAACCCACGCAGAACTGGTACAAACAAAAGCTGACTTTTACCGGATGGCACAATTTCCCCAAATCATCGGCTGTATAGATGGCACGCACATTCCGATTTGCCCCCCTGCTGACACAGAATACATATACCGCAATCGGAAGTCTACGCACACCATCAATGTTCAGGTGATCTGCAATGCGAAGTGCACCATCAAATACCTGGTCGCAAAATTCCCAGGGAGTACCCACGACTCCTACATTTTTCAACAGAGTGGCATCTATGCACTGCTGACGGCTGGCAAATTTGGTGAAGGATACCTCCTAGGTGAGACACATCATCAGACCCCCATAACACAAAGTAGCTAAGTCAAATACATGTATGCACGTGAGTAATGTTACCCCTTTTCCTTCTAGGCGACAGTGCATATGCCCTCCGCTCATTCATACTCACCCCCTACCTCAACCCCTCTACACCCAGCCAAAGGAGGTATAACCGGGCCCACAAAAGGAATGTAGTTGAACGGACCTTTGGCATCTGGAAAAGCAGATTCAGATGCTTGCACAAGAGTGGAGGTGCAAGGCAGTATACCCCCATCACCTGCTGCAAGATCATAGCTGTCAGTGCAATGTTGCACAACCTTGCGGTGAAGAAGGGCACTGAGGTGGAGTTGTCAGACTACGAGGACCATGACGACGACGTTGCCGTGCCACAAACACAACCACAACCTACTGGGGTGTCTACGCCAAGTGATGGCAGATACAGACGTGAGGAGATTACAGAAAACTATTTCTGAGTGAGTACAGATGCACAGACAGGTCAATGGATGTTAGGAAATGAAATATTTAATAATGTTGCGACAACGTTACTGCACTGATGTGCAACAAAAGAAAATGTAAACAAAAAGTTGTTAAATGTCACCCGCCCTGGCAAGCTTATTTTTTGCTGCGCTTAGCAGCCCCACTGGGATGTGCCTCTCCCCCTTCTGCATGTCCAGCAGCCTCAGCAGAGCGCCTGCTGCTCCGGCGCGGCTCTGACACTGCGCTGGCCGGGCTGCTGCGGCTGCTGCTGTCCCCAGCCTCGCCCAGGTCCAGGGCTGGATTGCCAACAGTGTTTGAAATTATAAGTGCCTCCATGGCGGTCGTAATGCGGGCCATGCCCCTAGTGACCACAGCCGTGTTCTGGGTCAGGCTGGCCTCCATATTTGCCCCACGTTGGCATAGCTGGGCGGTAGCAGCAGCAAGGCGGTTGATTGCCCTATTATGCATGCGGGCATCCCTGCGGCGAGAGTGCTCGTGGTCATCAAGTTTGGTACAGAGCTGCGTGATGGCAGTGGTCATACGGCCAAGACCTGTAGCAATGTCCTTATTGCTTTCTACAAATGTCTTAAACCCCTGCGCCATCTCTCCCATCTGCAGGTTATGCACCCGCAACTGGCGCTGGCAGGCCAAGATGGATTTAGCCTGCATCCACTGGATCTTTACCGCTGCCCTCCAGGCCTACAAACACGCTGCCCTCCCGTGCTCGAAGTGCACTGCTTGATGATGTTCGCCTCCGGGGATTGCTGCTGCCCTGCTGCGTGGGCTGAGGTGCCACAGGTGTTACTGTGTTGCCAGCTGGGGCCTGACCCGCTGCTCCCTCGATGGGGTTCACTGGAGCTACAATAATACTCCTGGCAGGAGATGTGGTAGGTGCAGGGTGGCTCTGTGGTGGAGAGTTATATGGGGGGAACTGCAATGGGGGCGTGCCAGATAGTCGGGGGGAGTGTAGAAATGTGAGGGAATGTTCAAGGTCCTCCTCATTTTCCAGGGCAGTGGTGTTCTCATCCGCCTCCTCCTCCTGTGTTGGTTGACTGGTGCTTGGCCCTGCCACCGCACTGCCAGATGGTGCTGGTGCTTCAGTAGCTCCTGCTCCTCCGCTTGATGGTGCCCCTAGGTATAAAGAAGCATTTGTGAATTGCGTGCTGATGTATTACCGTCACTACAATTAAAGCATTTCACATATCATTTCAAATACTTTGATTCAGTTTCACAGTTCTTTTCATTATGCTTCTGCACTGGCATTTGTGCCTAGTTCTGCTGACTACATTTACCATGATGCATTTCTCATGTTTGTTGGTAGCAGTACTGGGCTGGGGTTTGGCTGTGCATTGGGTCTGAAGGGGGGGTGTCTGGTAGGGTGTGTCATGATGCGCATGCTTCTTACCTTTAGCTGTAGCTCTAGCTGAGCTATCCAGGTCCCCAACTCCAAGCACACTCTCCCTCTCGATGGTAGTCGCCACTAGTTCCTCCAGGTCAGTGAGGGGTGGCGCCGGGTTCCTGCCTCCACCAGTGAGTCCAGCTTGCCTCTGCAGCTCTGCCAGTTTGCGCTTTGTGAGGCTGCGGATATCATAGAATCTCTTCTTGAGGTCGTCAAGGCTCCTGGGGGTGACACCAACAGCGTTGACTTTCTCCCCTATTTCGGTCCACAGCCTCCTCTTCGTGCTCTCAGGTACAGTGAGGGACAGCCTCCCAAAGAGCTGCCTGTGTACCCTCACCACGTCCTCCACCAACACTTGCAGCTCCATGATGCTGAATTTTGGTTTCCTCTTGTGCCCAGCCTTCTGGCTCTCAGTGCTGCTAGCCATATTTCACAGTGCTCTGGATCCTGCTTCCACTGCTGCTCACTGTGAATGCTCAGCTCAGGCTGCCGCTCCAGAAAGTTCTTAATGAGCTGCACCTGCCTGGGTAGCCACTCCCTGCTAGGGTGGGGGAGGGTGGTTCCACCTCATTGGCTGTTGTCTTTGGTTTCAGTTTGACTTGCTTGCCGATTCGGCATTCACCGATTCGGAATTTACCAATTCGGATTTTACCGAATCGGATCTTACCGATTCGGTAAATACCGATTCGGTATTTACAATGCGTTCCTATGGGCCTTTTGGCCATGGGGGTGTATTGCGATTACCGATTCGGTATTTGCCAAATCGGTTGTAGCTGATTTGGTAAATTCCGATTCGGTGAATGCCGATTCGGTATGTATCGAATCACAATACCGATTACTACCGAATCGGTATTTTTCCGATTTTTTTTATCTACATCTCATTTTCCGATTTCAAAATACCGATTCGGTGCGATTCGGTATTTTAAAATCGGAAAATGCGTATTACCTACATCGGGCCCTAAATATCTTCTAAACTATTTTTTACTTGAGTCATATTTTGTGCCAGTGTTTTTTAGAATTCACCACTCGCGGCTGTCTGCCACAAAATCAAGAACCCAAAAGTCCACCTCCATTCAGGTCTACAGGATAAACATGTCCTAGAATGTAACATTTGTAACTTTTGTAATTCATTCTGTGAAACTTTCTTGAGGAAGAGTCCTAAACACACTGTAACAGTAGTTACTTTTTATGTTGAGAATAATCTTACTGGTCAAGTGCACTCAAAATTTAAATAAACTCTACATATTGTCTTGAAAAATACAGGTCCTGTTACAGACTGTATGAGAACAGTGAAGGGAGTCTGCCTCTGATGATGGCTCCTCCCCTATTATGCAAACTGTTAGCCACCCTCCCCAAGAACTACAGGCCTAGTTGCACCCCTGGGTAACATAATGTTCCAGTATTAACTATTTACATCGTAGAAGCTTGATTTCTCTCTATTGGGTACGCTCCAAAAAGTCTGTAAAACCTGCTTTGCTGCCTCCTCTACAACATGGCTACTCGGAGACAGATTTACTTTGCTCCAAGTGATGACATGCTGAATGAACCTTAAAGCAGCGGTGCATGGAAACCAATACCACAAATGAGGATGATGAAGATGGTGAAGGAAATGGGTAAGCTGCACAATGGGAGCTAAAAGAACATCAGTTTCAGCAGAGGTAAGAACATTGGGCCCGATTCACAGAATGAATTTAAGACTCAATCCTAAACTTAATACTATTTTGGTATTCACAGAATGCACTTACTCATTTCGGTATTCACAGAATGCATTTACTCATTTCGGTATTCACAGAAGGCACTTACTCATTTCGGTATTCACAGAAGTTAGTAGTCCTAACTTTAGGACTCCTAAATGCCTTCTGTGAATACCGAAAGTCTTAAAATTAGGATTTTTCTCAATTTAGTAGTAGTAAAGTTAGGACTCCTAACTTCTGTGAATACCGAAATGAGTAAGTGCCTTCTGTGAATACCGAAATGAGTAAGTGCATTCTGTGAATACCAAAATAGTAGTACGTTTAGGATTGAGTCTTAAGTTCATTCTGTGAATCGGGCCCATTGACATGATTTTTGGCATGTCTGGCTCAATGGCCATGGAAAATTGGCGCTTACACTCATTACACATTCTTGACGATGTTTCATTGTGAAAGAGTGGTACTAAACTGGATCAAGACAGTGACTTCTGCCACGGGCGCGTGTAGTCTTTACATGACATGGCCAACTCCAGGCTGCATGACAGGTCTTGCTCAGATGAACTACAATTCGAGTAAGTGTTTACCATTTGGACTGATAGGATCTGACTAGTCTTCTAGGAGAAGATTTGTTAGATGTCACTAATTATGTGGCACACATTCCTACTCCGTGATTACCCCACACCCGTCTGAGGCTTCGTCATCCTGTGCCATCCTTCCGGTGTCTCTATCCGACCAAACCTATCCTGATGTTTTAGTAGAACTCATTGGCATCATGCACTTCATGAACGTTGATGGACTGTAATGCATCGTGTAGAAGGATACCTGCTCTCATTTTTTAGACAAGTGTCACATGTGTACTGTCAACATCTGCCCCAGTGCTTCATAGGTGAATGGCGGTTGTGTATAGATCTGATACAATTTACAATTTCTTGCTCTAGTTTTATGTTCTGTGTAATATGTTAGGTGTTCATTTTTATGGTTCAGGTCTTTGTTTCCAATCACATGTCCAGCGCTCTGATACTCTGGGGCCATGTGTGTGCTTGATAAAACAGTTTAAATAAAGAAATAAGTCTGTAAAGGTGTAATAACTGCCATCTAACTCACTGAAGTCAGCCCTCAATGCCTTCAGCCTTCCGCTGCACACATGGAAGTGCTTGTGATAAGATACAGGCAGTGTCAGGGCATCTGTGACTCAGGGAAGGCTGAAAGGGTGTTTGGATTGCAGTCACATCATAAAATCCTGCTATGCCGGAGAGCACCACTGACAGTACCTTGACATCTGGAATGAGGACGATCCTGATGTGTATATTACTGCACAGCTGTAACGTGACATCACTGTCAGTGCTCGCCTGGTGGCACGATGCGGTCTGTGCTCACTGAATTATGCTTGTCTTGTTTTATATACAGTATGCCACATTATCAAAAAAGTCCTTATTATGTCTCTGATGAGCACATCTTTGTTTTTTCCTATTCATCTATGAATTTACCACGTCATTGTCTTATTTTGACATTAAGCTGCAAAAGAGGAATATGAGATGCAAGTGTCCTCTGAAATTGGGAAGCTTCATTTCACTGAGCCAAGGGGTTTGTGTTTAGCTGGCAGGGTGTGATTTGACAACCGATTTCACAAGTGTCATTTATCATTGTCATAATTTATTGGCAGAAAGAGGATGCCATATCATTCCATTAAAACTTCTAGTTCTGCACGACTATCTTGTACCTTCCCATGATGTCCTCTGCTCGACATTCACACACGTGTAAATAGTGTTAACAAAAGGGTACCATCGCGAATTTACCTGTGCAACGACAGAGTTTTAATTCCCAAATATGAATTAGAATTGAAAAGTAAAAGTGTAGTGCAGTGATTAAACTGTATGGTGACAAGGAGATGTTGTTAATAGAGGATGAACTAGTGAGAGAGGTGCTGTGTGGTGCTGTGGGATAGATGAGCAGCCTAAATTAATGCAGGGCAATGTCGACCAAAATTGTAGCTGGATTCTTGCTGTTTCTGAAAACCCACACAATTGATCACACCAGTCTTAGGGCCTGATTACAACTTTTGGTGGTGCAGTAGTGGGCGGCATGCCACTCCTGCACCCTGCACCGTCAAGAGTCGCTGCCGCCCACCAGATTACAAGTAATTTTGTGGCCTGGCAGGCAGGTGGCGGGTTGTCCTAAGGCGGTGCTGTTTAAAGGCTCAATGTGAGCCTTAAACAAAACTGCTGCTGCACTGCCAGCGGACATTCCTGCACGGGAAGGAATGCACCATGTCATGCATTCCTTTCTGTGCAGGAACTGGGAGTGCAAAACTACAGCGGGGCACAACATGTGCCCCCCTGCATGCACCCTTGTGCACAGGGGCAAGAGGAGGCCCTGTAGGCCTCCCTTTCTTTCCTCACCTCTAGCAGTTACATGGAGGAAGAACCTCCGTAACACTTCTGGCGGTGAGGAAAGTCGTAATATGTTTGGTGGTGTCTCAAGGCACCACCAAGCATAATGCGGGCCTCAGTCCGCCACGGGACTGCCAGGGAATGCAGTTCCCTAGTGGTTGGCAGTTGTGGCAGTGCAATGGCGGTCCGATCGCCAAAGTCGTAACAGGGAGGTTGGACAACCAGTGCGGCGGTGTCTGGACCATCACCACCGCTGCAACCTTTGTGTTTTTTCCCATTTTTTGGGGAGGTAGAGTTTCTCCAAATTATGTAATTTTGTGGAAAGAACTATGAATGCAACAAGAGAAAAAATATGTGAAGAAAAAGCACCATTAAAGGACATTTACAAAATATGTGATGCATACCTGATCCCGAGGCCTTGATTGTATTTTTAAAAATAGTTAGAAAAAAAGCCCAAAAATGTATAAATGTGAAGAAAAAGACTTATCAAGGGGAGTGAATTGGAAGTTTGAGGCTGACAAGCTGTATTTATGTTTTGTGAAATTGTTTGGCAAAATACATAAAAAATAAAAAGTTACATTATTATGAAAACATTGAACTGCCACTACCTGATGCATTGAGGCCAATTCAGTGACAACTGATAAATGAAGTTTTCGAGGCCAGTGGATGTGCAGCAGTCCATCCATAGGTAGTCACGATCAAAGAATTAATTGTATTGTTTCATAATTGCATTTATATAGCGCTTTCTACCTCTAATGGAACATTGACGAGACAATAAAGCATTTTATAATTGACCCCAGAGGGAAGAAAGGCTGAGTCAACTCACATTAACCCATTAACCCACAAAGCTATTTACCATCTTACACCGAAAACAAAAGGGCTTATGTTAGCAGCTCTTTCAGGCCCCTGATCACTATGATGTCACAATTAATAAGGCCCATTTGAGATCACAGCCCTTGGACCACTGACCTCCTTCATCACACATCAGGGTGAATGCAAAGCCTGCTTCTAGAGCCAACGAGGATAAATTCCATCTCTGTAAAAATAAAACTCAATATTGGCAACGTAGAAACGAGCCGGAATTGCATCTTTCGGTTGAAAGGGAGCATCACTTCAGTGGGGAATGTATTGGTTTGCAGCTCTAGTCACATTACAAAACAGAATCAATAGCTGTTTACATTTAATTTCCATTGCTGCGGGATTGCTGCTGGTAGTTCTATTTAAAGATAACATTAGGAATATGTGTCAGCGCCGGCCGCCTCTTATACCTTCCGCTCCTGGGGCCTCATTTATGAGGCCTTGCGTCACTTTTGCGCTGCGGATGCGTCACTTTTTGTGACGCATCTGCGGCGAAAAACATGCGCCTTGTTGCGCCATATTTAAAAAGTGACGCATCTAGGTAGATGCGTCACTTTTTAAACCCCTGCGCCACATTATACCTGCGTCAGGTATAATGTATGCAGAGGGGGCGTTCCCCCGCAAGAAGCCTCGTAATAGTGACGCAGTGAAATCTATGAGATTTCACTGCGTCACTTTTAGGATGCGGTTGCGTCAAAATCTTGCGCCTGCCTCACAGCAGGCGTAAGACTGACGCAAGCCCTTTCACATGGGGCTTTCCCCATGTGAAAGGACGCATTGCTGGAGTTGCGTCACTTTTGTGACACACTCCAGCAATGCGTCACTTTTGCGCTAACAGATGCGTCAGAAATACTGACGTATCTGTAAGTCCTTGCGACATGATGCGTCATACATTAAATATGACGCATCATTGGTGTCGCAAGGAGTGCGCAGTGAAAAGTGACGCATCGCTGTTTTCACGCAGCGATGCGTCACTTTTCATAAATGAGGCCCCTGGTATCTCATCATGTAAACAGTATGGAATCAGCGGCGTCTAACGAGACAATTACTGACGCCTTCTTCCAGGCGCCCGACATGCGATTAATAATCTGCCTCGGTGATTGACAGGCCTGACGGGCTGCGCCGTGTACCGCACGTGAGCAGCGTTGGAACCCGTGTAGAATGCCTGCCCCAAAAGACATAAAACAAGAGGCTCTCAATCTTTGTCTTTATTTCTTCACGTTTATTTCTGCATTTTTCAAATATTTATTTCTCTATCTTGAAAAACATTTATTTCTATTTGTAAATTTTATTTTTTCATAATTTATGTTGAATCTTTTATTGATTTGTTTAAATATGGATTTATATATTTCACATGTGTGCATGCGTGAGAGTGTGTGTGTGTGTGAGTGTGAGTATCTATCTATTAGCCAGTAGTTATAATTGCAACCATTTTTCCGTAGGAAATCTATATTTTGATTTGATTATACTGATTTACAAATCTTCACAAAACTTTCCCCCCAAAAAGTCTCATCCACCTCAGCTACTTCCTGGAAAGTTTCGGGTTGATCTATCAAGTGGGAGGGGAGGGGGGTGGGGGGGGGGGAGGGTGTCGAGAGAAAGTGGGGGGTGTTCTCAAAAAGTGTTTACCCATGCAATTTTCCATAGGAAAATTAGACAGAGCTACATCCAAACAGCTGAACAGAATTATAGGATTTTTTTCAGGAAGCTAGTTCTGGTACAGGAAGTGTACTTTTTGGGATTTGGTGTAAATTCATTCAGTGATTTTGTGTGAAATTCACATTAAAAATGTATTTATATTTCAAGCCATGGAGGATGAATGGAGACGATCTAGAGCTAAAGATGTGGTGGCAGTCATTTTAGGACTCTGGGAATCAGTCCCCAGTCCAACAAAAATTAAAAAACTAAACATAATGGTGCAGGGTGCAGGGTGCAGGGGGTCAGCCAAAAAGCGAATTCTCTTAAATGGGACAGTGGCTTCGCAGAGGATTTGATAATCCACAGTCCTTTAAATAAAAACGCAGTCTAAAAATAAAGTCCTCTGGGGTAAAACAGAGCATGAGGGCTTGGTACATGCAGGCCACCTTCACTGGCCTTTGTAAGGCCCCCAGGGACCCATTCCCCAAGAGCCCAATTAGTTTATTTGGGAGGGGTCATAAGGCCCACTTCCCTAAGCCTTAAAGAGGCCCCCAGGATACTATCTCCTGGGGGCTAGTTTTAGCTTTTGGGGAGGGGGGCGACAGGCCCATCACCCTGGCTGTAGATTGGCTTTGGGAACCCCATTCATCAACATACTGGTGTTCTGGACTGGGCGAATGCTGGCAGGGAAAAGAAACTTCATTCTCTGCCCACACTCTCCAAGGCAGGGAACAAAGTTTTACTGCTGCCCAGTCAGGAGCACAGTAGAATGCTGTTGTCGCTCGTGTGAGAGCAAAGCTAAAGAGCCGGCTTCCACCAGCACAATGGTGGGTGCTGGCTGGGAAGCCGGCAGTGGCAACAGGGCATTGTGGCTCCCGCAGTGGCTCCCAACGAAGACTACATTGTGAGTGTCCGGGGTGGGCACCGGGTAACCCACTGTACAATAAAATAATCCGACTCCCAATAGCACCCAGTGTGGGTGCTGATTGGGGAACTGACAGTGGCCTTGGAGTTCCTCCCATAGCCCTCAACAATGGCTACATTGTGGATGCCCCAAGATAGCACAGACCCCCAACTATGGCTACATTTTAAACTCCCCCCAGGTGGATATCGGTGGGCGTTAAAAAATAACTAAAGAAATAGTCACTGCTCCATAAAAGGAGCACCCATTAATGCCCTGTGAGGACTTTTAAATAATACATTTGGATGTTGGTGGTACCCCAGAAGGGACAAGATCTCCAACAAGCACTCTGTTAATGTTCTGGAGGGCTGCAGGGAGTACAGCAGCCCCCAGAAACATTATAAAAAACATACTAAGTCTCCACTGTAGATGTCTTGAGAGCTAATAGGGGCACTATTTATAGTTATTTTAGGGTGCAAGTTATAGTTACTTGAGATAACTATAGCTATTGAATGTTAGTGGTTTTGTTTGCTTAACTTGTTTTTTTAAAACTAATATTGTCACTTAACTATAACATCCTTTTAACCTTTGTTGTTTTTTTCTGATCAATATATAAATATGTGCTTCATTTTATCTTTGGTTGACGTGCTCATGCAAAGCACCTCTGCTTTACACCAGCACCTAGGGACAGTGTTTAGTGGATACAATCTGGTGATTTTTTCTACTTTATGGCAGTATAATAAGCAAATCACTGCTCTGAGCAGTAAGACATTGCTGTAAGCTCTAGGAATAATAAATACAGTATGGGGAATGTGCCCCAGGAAGCCTCACCATTTGGACTCTTCATCTTCCACCACAAGATCTCCTTTGCCTCACAGGAAGTTATCTAAATGTGTAAAGAGGATACTCAGAAGAGATTCCGAGGGATGGTTTTAGAAACATTGCTTCTCTTAAGGGAAGTTCCAGCTTTCAAGTTCATTAATAAAGATGATAATATTCCAGTAGAATACCAGAAGCCCTAACCTTAGATGAATAAGAGGCAGAGGCGCTGCCGGAAGAACAGAGGGGAAAGTATATTATAAAGAGTCTTTATCAGCTATCTCATGCCATATTTATTCTTCTGACACTCCAAGCACATCCTCAGATACTCTTCTCTGCCAGTTCTAGAGGGCTCCCAATTAGGTCTTTCTCTCCGTCCTCATGTACATGACGTAATTCACAGAGATTTATGAACTAGGTATAGCGTTTTAAAAAATGTCTCTCTTGCTCACTGAAATCCAACACAACACTTGCAGAGAAGGAGATATATGGACACAGCATTGAAGGTTGCAAAGGTTGAGAGATATGACTTACCTCCAACTGGACGGTGGCCATGATTCTTAGGTATTTACTTCCTAAAATTAAGAATCAGACTTTGCTGGTGAAATCAATCAAAATATGGTATCAGTGGCATCATCCTTTGCCAAAGCTAACTTACTCTCAATCGCTGGGTCTTGTAGGAGCTCATTTGGGAGCCTGGGCAGAAAAACATCTGTTGACCCTATCAGCAGCCAGACTAGGATTTTTACTTTGTCGGGATATATTTCAGAAAATATGTCAGCGACATGGAAACCGTTATCAAGATCTGTTTTTTTCTACCCCAACAGTCAACTGTCCTTAGTTTGCTTCTGCACTCCAGTGAAGGATGCAAGAGGAGGTGGATGCTCTAACAGTGAATTGGATAATGAAGCTTCTATATAACTGGCCTTTTTTTTCACTTATACTCAGATTGTTGATACCGATGAAAGGAAAAGGAAGTGATTGCAGCGGTTCCATTCAGGTGGAGGAGATCATTATTTCCACTTTCTTCAGTCATTCTCAATCCTTCCTACTTGGAGGCTTCCAATATTTCTATCACCTCTTCATCAGTAATAGATCTGTGTGGAAGCGGAAAGGAGGTGGTTGCAGAGTAGGTGGTTACACCACCACCTAGCTGAGCTTATTCAAAAGTGTCCTAGTCATACCATCAATAAATCCTGTGCAAGATATTGTAATAATTTTCAAAAACGTTATTTAGCTCATTCATCATCTCCTATTTATTGTAATTTGGCCTTTATTTTCCAATCTTAATGGGAAGCTTTCGATCTCTACTTTAAGAATACAGTGGTCTCCCCTAAGAATAGTTTTAGATCTCTTGGATCTCATCTGCTAAACACTTTTTCATTAGCTCGCCCTGTAGCTCCTTCTCCTCTACCCTGTAGGACTTCTAGTACTAAGGTCATTTCAAGCTAATTGCATTTGAGCCTTTAGATTCTGTGGACTTTAAGTTGTTGACAATAAATATTGCTTTTTGATAGCTGTCTCTTCTCCTTGCAGAGGTGGAGATGTCGGTTCTGTTCTCTGTTGGCCACCTTTCTTCCATACACAAGAAGAGAAAGGTGATTTTATGTCCTGAGACAGGTTTTCTTGCAAACGTGGCTCCTGCATTTCACAGAGCTTGAGTAGAGTCTCTCTGCATTGTCAGATGATTAATTGTGGAATTTGTCCGATGCAAAAATGGCGCTTTTGATATGTTTAGACAAATCAAAATCTCTTTGTTTGTTACCTTTAAGACAAGTCCTAACTTCTGTGAATAGCAACATGAGTTAGTGCCTTCTGTGAATACCAAAATGGTAGTAAGTTTAGAATTTTGTCTTAAGTTAGTTCTGTGAATTGGGCCCAGTGTGATTATCCACAGGAAAGCCATTTAAATGCCAATATTTTAATTGCAACTCTTTTACAGATGCCACTTCCTTTGATGTCAGTTCCTGTGATGCCACATGCAATGTCATGCGGAGTGATGTCACGCAGTGATGTCACTTGCTTACTGTCTAACTTAGTTAGTCCCCCCACTTCTTTTTAGTTTGGACTTCGGCCCTGAATATAAGTAAGACATTTCAATTCTCTATACAAATTTTCGTAGAAAAGTCCTTTAAAGTTTACTATGCATAGAAATACATTTTTAAACAGTATCAGCCTTCAAAATTTGATATAAACATGACATTTCATATTTCTCCAGTTTATCACCTTTTCCCGAGATCAGTTGGACTGAGGGGTGACTTGAAGCTCTAACTTGACTTTCTCTGGCTATCACTTGCAATGTGCCTGCAACAGCCAATACGCGCGGACGCCGAAGCGAAACATTGTGAATGCAATGACTTTAATGGAGAAAAAAAAGGCTTCTCCTGTGTTCTCGAGCATAGAGTATGGAGATGAGAAAAGAACGACTCTTCTAAGAGATGCGACCAACGAACAGCTTGTACGCCGATGAAAGCGTGTCAGTGCACACATTCTTTAGGGACAGGAAATCACCCACCATACGTGATGATAGGATTTATAGAGCATGACAGTCCCAGAATTACAGCTACTGTGGAAAATCTCCGCTCATAAGGTCTCTAGTTAGACAAGCATTAGAAATGCAATAGGTCTCGCAGCATTAGAGTTAGTGCTTTTAGAATTGTTTATGGGTTTTTTTGTAAATCTTTAGCATGAGGTTGAGGGTGAGTGAGGGTGAGGGGTTGAGGGTGAGTGAGGGTGAGGCTGAGGGGTGGAGGGTGAGGGTGAGTGAGGGTGAGTGAGGGGTTGAGGGTGAGGGGTTGAGGGTGAGGGGTTGAGGGTGGGTGAGGGGTTGAGGGTGAGTGAGGGCGAGGGGTTGAGGGTGAGTGAGGGTGAGTGAGGGTGAGTGAGGGTGAGTGAGGGTGAGGGTGAGTGAGGGTGGGTGAGTGTGAGTGTGAGTGAGGGTGAGTGGACTTCCATCCTTCCAAGGTCGGGAAATTAATATTTAAATGTATAATAATAAAACATGTCATTTACCTTCCTTAGAATCTGCAGAACTATAGTATGAAGCGCTGCATATACAACCTGTTATTCCAATTACCCACATCAATGGCAGTCATTTTATCAAGCATGAAACGCTGAGTTGGCCCTGTAGGAATACAAACTAGTAGTCTGCATTTAATGTACCCCTAGATTAAGTTTGTAACTTGCGTACAAACAACAAGCTTTCCAAATAGTTCCAACTCTGCAATCTTGTCGTTGCAGCAAACTGTTAACCTTCATTTTAAATGCAAAGCAATTAATTATGTTGCTGGTGCAGAAAGTACATCCGAATTGTGTCATGGTATAGTGGAATAAACATATAACAGACTACTAGCGATTTACAGACTTTCCAAAAACACTTTGAGACTATGCTACCCTAGCTCTCCTCAGGGTCCAGAAATACATGTATCAAATTATCTCAGTATAATGGGTCCACTATTTGGGGGGTGAGCCTCACCCCACGGGTTTCAGTGCGCTGTACAATCCGGGTGGAGATTTACAGTGGCAACAAGGGGAATAAACATGCTTTTTTGTAGCAGAAAACTGTTTTTGAAGGAATGGTCAGACCTGTGGGACAAGACAACTTATATACTGTGATCACGCTCTACTTATGTCATACTTATGTCACAACCCCAGGGTGTCGGACACACATCTGCCCTATTGGACTGCAAAGTCTGCTGAGCGTCATAAATCAGTCACACGTGGAGAAAAAAAAAGACTACTCGTGTCCGCAACTGCACAGAAAGTTAAATATTAGCAGATTAGTAACGTATATACACATTAAAAAGGCAAAACTTAAAATACATTTTGTTTATGCTGTGTAAACGTGAAGGAGTTCAAAATTAGAGGCTATAATCTAAGTTGGGGCCCATAGTTTGATTTGCGGAAGTAGCATAATTTCAGCAAACAGTAGTGCTGATGACTGGCGGCCGCAGTTGGAAAAAATAGACACTGCTTTAGGCAAACAAAAAAAAAGTGATAGATCAAACTCTTCAGGGCGCTGCGACATTAACATTTCATCATCCCCACACGGCCCCCCCGAGTCCCCGACAATGGCTCACAGCTCGGATGACGAGTCTGCTCTGCACCAAGCAGGCAGCGGTAAATTTCCATCGTCGGAGGCGGAGGCATCGGCTAAGTCCGGGGGGGTTGCTGTCTTGAGAACACGCTGTACATTTCCACAGGCAAACCTGGCCAGTCGCAGCGCTTCGAATGCAGCTGGCAGTCTGACGATGTCACGAGAGGCACAAAAAAAAGAAGCAGGAAACAAGCGGATATTTTAACGGAGCAGTCGGTGCCGCCGCAGCTTCCTGCGAAGCTCTGGGCTCGGATTGTGGCGGGAGAGCTGGCGGCGGAGACACCAGGCCGCTGCCGAGGGGCACACGGTGCGACAGAGGAGGGCTAGAGGGACACGGGGACAATCTAGATCAGGGGCATGGCAGGGGAGGAGAGGAGGAGAGTAGGGGAGGCACGGCCTAGCGGCCGTGCAATCAAGTAGTGAGGGGGCGGAGAGGGACACGGGGACAATCTAGATCAGGGGCATGGCAGGGGAGGAGAGGAGGAGGGGGGAGGAGAGTAGGGGAGGCACGGCCTAGCGGCCGTGCAATCAAGTAGTGAGGGGGCGGAGCTGGGGGAGGCTGTGGAAGAGAGTAGGCAAGGTGACACGGCGGGAGGGGGCGGAGCGGGTAAACAAAGACGGACATGCACGCGCCCGTGACTTTTAAGGTCAATGCGCATGCGCATAAGCTTAATGCGCATGCGCATTGACCTTAAAAGTCACGGGCACTGCAAGGAATCGCCACGATTCCTTGCAGTGTGGATAAAGAGTGAATAACTCGCAATACTCTCGCCTTGCTCGATGCGCATGCGCATCGACAGGCGAGACCTAAAAAAGCCCATTTCTTTATTATGCGGTTTGTAGAGTGGCCTCCCTTGGTGAAAAGGCAGAAGTGAAATGACAGAATCCCCTTGTGATGCTGTCACAGAGCTCGAAGATAAAAAGAACGCACCGCACCACAGACCACCCTGTTTCATCTAAACTGTTCACATCCCTCCCACCTGATGCTGGTCACGCTGTCACATTTTCATGCAATAATTAGTTATGACTTTGAATCATGAGACAATGAGCTGGTGCTAATCTTTGCCCTTGAGCATGACCTACCATGTGACTGGAGATAGCATGCATGGCCTTCCATTTATCATTATGCCACAACAATGGACATGGCAGCAAAATTAATATACAGCAACAAATGTCAATTTTGGGATTCCACTTATATTATGGTGCTGACTTGATTGTTGAAAGCTCTAGGGCATAATACTTGCACAGAATTGCAGTGAGTGAGCTCTCATCCTGAAAAAAACATGAAAAGATCGGGGTGAAATTGGGCATTTTATAGCACATTTTCCACATAAAAAATCTAAAATGCTTTAGGCGCTGGAAGAGCACTCATTGAATATTCAAATCTTGTCATGGTATGCCAAGCCAATGAAACATGACATTCCTCAGGTGTTGACACCGTTTTTTTCAAAATGTGGTATGTCAAAAATTGTGCCAGCATTTTTTCATGGGTGCCACTTATATCATAAATGTCATCAAAATCAAATATGTTAGTGCCAGAATATTTAAATTTATGCCATCAGTGCTTAATTTGAGACGGTGGTTTCTGGTGCTAGGCACCGGCACTTAATTGTCAACAATGGTACTTGTGACAGTCTGCCATAAGGTGGTGCTGTTTGACTAATTTCAAAATGACCTCAACAACAGTTAATTATCAATTCAATATACATTAAAAACTAACATTACCTGCTGCCAAACACATTCTTATAGCTTGAGGCGCCCAAATAGTCCAAATTGTCGCACTTGTAAGAGTGTGATGGTCAGTAGTTGCGTTGCTGCTATCATTGCCAGCAGGGCAAGGGCAATGTATGCTGCAAGTTGCAGTGGCCTCCTGACGAGAGCCCTGGCACTTGTATTTTTACAAATTAAGCACTTGTAGTCATTAGATCACCGGTGGCACTTATGTTAAAAATTATCTCACTATGTCAGGGCCAGCATTTAGCATTGGTTATCACCCTTCCTTCCATATGTCAGGTTGTCCATTTTTATGCTAAGAGTTACCTCCAGTGTGCTAGTACCAGCATTCTGCCTCTGGTATCCACATGCCAAGAATTTCCTCAAGTATGCCAGTATTTTTCCACAGGTGCCTTATGTGCCATGAATTACCTCTGGTATGCCAGTTCCAGTATTTTATATTTGATGGCCTTTATACCAAAAATGCCCCAAGAGTGTAAGTGCCAGTGCTTTGTCACAGGTGTCTGTCATTCTAAGAATTGTTCAAGAATTCCAATACCAGTGTTTTGCCTTGGATATCTTTATATGACAATAATTACCTTCAGTGTACCAAGTCCAATGACAAACTGGCAAGAATTACACCACATTCACTCCCTCACTTACTCATTTACTCACTCACTCATTCTCATTCTCATTCTCTCTCCCTCACACTCACTCTCCTTCATTCTTATTCCCAGTTCTTGCACCCCCTTACACTCAGTCTTCGTCATTCCCTCACTTACTTGCATTCACTCCCAATCTCACTCATTCTCAATCACTCATACTTACTGACACTCAGGCCCAGGTTCACTAGGCTTGTTACACTTTTGTAGTAAAAATCCGGTCCAAAGTGTTACAGTGGGATTTACTATGCAAGGCAAACCAGGATTTGCGTTGGATAGTATCCTATAGAAACACAAAGTTTCACTATGCTGTGCTTTGATCTATTTTTCATCATGGGAGCGATAAATGGGTGGTGCAGGGGCATTCCAATGCAACCACCCAAACTTATTGATGCAACTCCTGATCTACTTACATTGGTAGACAGGAATTGGTGTACAAATCTTAAGCGTCCTAGAGGCAGGTGTAACAAAGAGAAATGTTTTCATTTCTCCTCGTTTTCCTAAATTTGCTTTTCTTTTTGCATTTGTGCTTCGTTGTACAGCACACACACAAAGTGGGAAAAGCCTTAAAGCATAGCTTTTGAACAGCAACTTTGGTGCACTGCGGCCTTACATCAAAGAATAGTAAATCAAGTCAATCTCAATAAATCTTACATTACCTGTCACCGACTCTCACTCACTTACGCTCACATGCACATGCTTACAGATACAGACACATTTATTCATACATATAAATGCTCTCTCTCACTTAAACACACTCTCGAGCACGGACACAAGATACACTTAAGCCATTTTAACTTACCACAGTTGCCACCAAAGGCCAGTTTCCAGCTAGGTGTGGTGTATTTCCTATTGCACTAATAACGAATAATAGCATATCATTCACTAGTAGCATAATAAATAATGAGCATAAAATAATTAATGCAGAGCAGGTCATGTGCGAGGCCGGGTCACCCCCTTGCCCCCTCACCTGCTCGCCTGCTGTCCCTGCCTGCCTGCCGCCTCGCCTGCTGTCCCTGCCTGCCGACTCCGTCGCCCCCCTGCCCCCCAAGCGGCCCAGCCACAGCTGAGCCGGCCGCTCGCCACTTTTTCCCGCCGCTGGCCCCCTGCGGCCCCGCCCACCACCGGCCCATTGGCCCAGCCCAGCAGACCCGCCCTCCCGTCCCCCTTCTTAAGGGGATTGCCTGGTAGCCGCGGGAGTGACCACTGTGCCTCTCGAGGCCGGGTCACCCCCTTGCCCCCTCACCTGCTCACCTGCTGTCCCTGCTTGCCTGCCGCCTCGCCTGCTGTCCCTGCCTGCCGACTCCGTCGCCCCCCTGCAACCCCGAGCGGCCCAGCCACAGCTGAGCCGGCCGCTCGCCACTTTTTCCCGCCGTTGGCCCCCTGCGGCCCCGCCCACCACCGGCCCATTGGCCCAGCCCAGCAGACCCGCCCTCCCTTCCCCCTTCTTATGACGACCTCTGAGCGACCGCGCAGCGGACGCGCGCAGCGGGAGCACCGATTGAGCGCCGAAGGTGCGCCAAAGGTAAGCCCGTCTGCGCCCGTCCGCGCCTGGACCGCGCCCAGCGCCAGGACCCCTGGCCCTCGCAGACCCCTGCCCACCCGCCGGACGTACGACGCCGCCACCCCAGCGCACTCAACACCGGCCGAATCCCGGGATGCTACAGAGCCACCCCGAGACGAACCCACGGACCCTTCAGCTGTCACGCCTGCAAGTTCTCCTGCATCCGGACCTGCCCCGCACCTGCACCCGCCAAGCCGATCACCAGCAGCAACCACCTCAAGTGCATCCTACTCAACACCCGCTCCGTCCACAGACACATCATCGAACTCTGGAACCTCCTCGACACCACATATCCTGACGTCGCCTTCCTCACGGAAACCTGGATGAACGACTCCTCAGCGCCCGACATCGCCATCGCCATACCAGAGGGCTACAAGATCACCCGAAGAGACCGAGGCAACCAGACGGGAGGAGGCATCGCCATCATCTACAGGGACACCATCCGCATCACGACCAACACCGACGACACCCTGACAACCGCCGAACACCTGCACTTCCAGATCCACACGGACCCCAGAACCACCCTCAGAGGCACCCTCATCTACCGACCCCCGGGACCACGCACACAATTCAGCGAAGACATCGCCGACTTCATCAGCCCGCTCGCCCTCCCTTCCGCTGACTACATCCTCCTGGGGGACATCAACTTCCACCTGGAGAACAACAACGATCGCAACACCACCACCCTGCTTGACAACCTCGCCAACCTCGGACTCAAGCAGCTGGTGAACACCCCCACCCACCTCGCCGGACACACACTCGACGCTGTCTTCTCATCCAGCAAGGACATCGTCTTCAGCCACGCCACCGGACTCCACTGGACGGACCACAGCTGCGTCCATTTCACTTTCAGAAGATCCACGATCCACCACCACCAGCAACAGGTTGCTCGAAGAAACTGGAACAAGATCACAGCAGACCAGCTCTCCGCTTCCCTGAGCCAGCACCCTCCCGCCAGCTCAGCGAACCCCAGCCAGGCCGCCGACAACCTCACAAAGTGGATCAGCAACTGCGCAGACGACCTCGCCCCTCTGAGGACCCCGCCTAGCAGACCCGGCAGCAAGAAGGCCCCATGGTTTACCGACGAACTCAAGAGCTCCTAAAAGAACTGCCGAGCCCTCGAGAAAGCCTGGAGAAGGGAGCCAACACCGGACAACATGACCACCCTCAAGCTCGCCACCCGGAAGCACCATCAACTGATCCGCGCCACCAAGAAAACAGCATTCAAGGACCGGCTGGACAACAACGCACACAACTGCAAGGAACTTTTCAACATCGTGAAAGAGCTCTCCAACCCCAACGCCGGAAACAACGGCATCACCCCGTCGCAAGACCTCTGCAACTCCCTCGCCTCCTACTTCCACAACAAGATCGCGGACATACACAACAGCTTCAGCCCACAAACAACGCTCCCAACGACCGCACCAACGCCCCCCACCACCACCCTCAGCGCCTGGACCCAGATCAACACAGAAGACACCATCTGCACGATGAACTCTATCCACTCCGGATCCCCGACCGACCCGTGCCCCCACTACGTCTTCAACAAGGCCGACGCTGTCATCGCACCCCACCTGCGGGACCTCATCAACTCCTCCTTTGAAACCGCCACCTTCCCGGAGAGCTCTAAGCATGCCCAACTCAGCACTCTACTAAAGAAACCAACAGCGGACCCCACCGAACTCAAGAATTACCGCCCCATCTCGCTCCTCCCGTTCCCAGCCAAAGTCATCGAGAAGACCGTCAACAAGCAGCTGGCCGCCTTCCTCGAGACGAATGGATCCCTCGACCCCTCTCAGTCTGGCTTCCGAGCCAACCACAGCACCGAGACCGCCCTCATCGCTGCCACCGACGACATCCGAGCCCTGCTGGACAACGGTGAAACAGCGGCCCTCATCCTCCTAGACCTCTCCGCGGCGTTCGACACTGTCTGCCACCGCACCCTAGTGCAGCGCCTCAGCAATATCGGAATCCAGGAAAAGGCACTGGAGTGGATCATCTCCTTCCTCGCTGGAAGGACACAGAGAGTCCGCCTACCACCGTTCAGATCTGCAGCCACGGAAGTCATCTGCGGCGTTCCTCAGGGCTCCTCTCTCAGCCCCACCCTCTTCAACGTCTACATGAGCCCCCTTGCGGCCATCGCACGCCAACACAACCTCAACATCATCTCCTACGCCGACGACACCCAGCTGATCCTCTCCCTGACCAACGACCCAGCCGCCGCCAGAACCAACCTCCACGAAGGGATGAAAGACGTAGCCGAGTGGATGACGACCAGCCGCCTGAAACTGAACTCAGACAAGACGGAAGTCCTCATCCTGGGCTCCTCGCCCTCCGCCTGGGACGACTCCTGGTGGCCCCCCGCCCTGGGCACCGCACCCAAACCGACAGACCACGCACGCAACCTGGGCTTCATCCTGGACTCCTCCCTCTCCATGACCAGACAAGTCAACGCCGTCTCCGCGTCCTGTTTTAACATCCTGCGCATGTTACGGAAGATCTTCCGGTGGATCCCCACCGAGACCAGGAAGACGGTCACCCAGGCCCTCGTCACCAGCCGACTGGACTACGGCAACGCCCTCTACGCCGGAACCACCGCCAAGCTCCAGAAGAGACTCCAGCGGATCCAGAACGCCTCAGCCAGACTCATCCTCGACATCCCCCGAAGCAGCCACATCTCCGGACATCTGAGAGACCTGCACTGGCTCCCCGTCAACAAGAGAGTCACCTTCCGCCTCCTCACCCACGCACACAAAGCTCTACACGACCAAGGCCCGAGCTACCTCAACAACCGCCTCAACTTCTACGCTCCCAAACGCCACCTCCGATCGACCTACCACGCCCTCGCCGCCATCCCCCGCATCCGAAGAGCGACAACAGGAGGCAGGTCCTTCTCCTACCTGGCCGCCAAGACCTGGAACACCCTCCCTCCCGACCTTCGCCTGACCCAAGACCACCTCTCCTTCAGGAAGAAACTCAAGACCTGGCTGTTCGAGCAGTAGCACCCCCCCCCCCCCCCAAGCGCCTTGAGACCCTCCGGGTAAGTAGTGCGCTCTATAAATGCCTTGATTGATTGATTGATTGATTGATTGCTGTTGGCACATATTTTGCCACCTCTGAGGGCAAGGGTCGCAAATACAGTGCCAGGAGCAGCTAGGGGCAAGATAGGGGTCATCCCAGCTGTGACCCCCTGGTGACATCCAAATGATGTCCATGAAAGCAGGAGAGGCCTTCAGTTAGGACCTGTGACACTGATGCACAGAGAGGCTGCTTGATTTGCAGTGCATCACATGGTGCAGCAAGCAGGTTCACCATTTGCGCACCTCATTAATATTAATGAAGAGGAAAATGGCTCTGTGCCTTATAGTGTACAGTAGTGAATGCTTGAATGGAGGCCAGCATGAGACACCAAACTGTGTAAGTAGCAAGCACATATGGAATACAGCAGCATTGGGATCACTGTTCCGTAAAGTAGCAGGGGTCATTGTGGAACACTGTGAAAGACTTGGAGGAGGATGCAGTTGTCCATCGGGCCACTTGCTGCCCCTCCTGATGCTTACAGTCTGTATGGTCGGTTCTGGGTAATAACCCTAGGCCTCATTTATGAGAAATGACGCATCGCTGCTTGAAAGCAGCGATGCCTCACTTCTTAGTGCGCACTCCTTGCGACATTCCTGATGCGTCATATTTACATTATGACGCATCATGTCGCAAGGAGTTACAGATACGTCAGTATTTCTGACGTATCTGTAAGCACAAAAGTGACGCATTGCTGGAGTGTGTCACAAAAGTGACGCAACTCCAGCAATGCGTCCTTTCACATGGGTCAAGCCCCATCTGAAAGGGCCTGCGTTAGTCTTACGCCTGCTGTGAGGCAGGCGCAAGATTTTGACGCAACGGCGTCCTAAAAGTGACGCAGTGAAATCTCATAGATTTCACTGCGTCACTTCAACGACCCTTCCTTGCGTCAATACGCCCCCTTGCATACATTATACCTGGAGCAGGTATAATGTGGCGCAGGGGTTTACAAAGTGAAGCATCTACCTAGATGCGTCACTTTGTAAATATGGTGCAACGAGGCGCATTTTTTACGCCACTGGTGCGCGGCGTAAAAGTGACGCACAGCTTCATAAATGAGGCCCCCCGAACTTTGGGGAATTAAACATCGGCCTGACACTCTGGGCCCTTTGCCTGCCTTGGTCCCTAAAGTTAAAAACCTGGGTTTTATTATTGATAAAAATCTTTCCCTCTAATCTCAGGTGTCTAGGGTCACGGCGACCTGCTTTGCTGTTCTCAAATGGCTTAAAAAAATTCTCTGGCTAATTCCACCGGCAGCTCAGAGAACGGTCTTCCAGGCTCTGGTAATATCCAGGCTAGACTATGGCAACGTGTTATACCTGGGTGCAGATAAAGCCTCAGTTCATCGGCTGCAGATTATTCAGAATGCGGCTGCGCGTCTTCTTTTTCATCTGCCCAGATGCGCTTCTGCTTCACCTCTGCTTCATCAATTACATTGGCTCAAGGTGAAGAAGCGCATCAAGTTTAAGGCTCTGTGTTACATGTATCGGACCAAACTTGGCCTGGTTCCTTCTAATATCCAAAGATTGGTAACCCCTTACGTGCCTGCTCGTCAGTTGAGATCTTCCAGCCTCTCACCGTTCTCAGTTCCCAGGTTCCATCTTGCCCTTATGAGCGGCCGCTCTTTTTCCCACCTGGGCCCTAAACTCTGGAACGCTCTTCCAATCGAACTCAGGAACTGTCACTCTCTGCTAGCATTCCGCAAGAAGTTAGAGACTTTTCTCTTTAGCCACCAAGCTTGATTCTTATTTCGACCGTTTGCTTAGCACTTGTGTGGCTCTGGCTTTGCCTTGTCCAGCGCCGGAAGACCCTGTTGGGTAGCTGTGCTCTCTAAAAATCAACCAAATAATAAATGTGCAGAGAATAATCTGTCAGCATTGAGTCAGGCACTACTCACATGTGCAGAGTTTGACTTCCATCTGTCTCCGATGACAGAGAGCTGTTAGAGAGATGTTAGTCCTCAATTCAGAGAGCTGTCAGTCCACAATTCCTATGGTAGCTTTAATTCTCTCAAAATACAATTACTACACATATGTTCTCCCAATTCCTAAATGCTTGACTCACACAAACTAAAATCTACATACACTTGCTTCATATCTTTGCAGACCTCAGCATCTAATGTAAATGTAAATGTCAAGGTATTTGTAGAGCGCACTGTCACCAAGCGGTTTGCTGGCGCTATTACTCATACCACTGTGGAACCCTTCCTGGCTTTCCCTGTGAAGTGCCACTCCTGGGCACCCACAGGGTGAAGCCAGGCATCCTAGTGCTGTTGGGGCCAGTGTGGAGGTTACGCAAGCTATTGCCCAGAGTTGCAGCATGGGGCCCATGATTAGAATAGGCACCGAGGCGAGAATTGTCAGGTCCGAGGAAATTGAGCCCAAGACCTGCTGAGGCGGGAATTGAACCCTGGTCCTGGGGCAGAACTCTGTATCAGGGTCTGCCGCTCTAACCATTGGGCCACACTCCTCCACAGAACCTAATGCAGTACCTTTATTGCATTGCTTACTTCCCAAATGAATTTGATGTCATTAGGGGCATCAATTGGCTACTATGCATATTATTTAACACATTTAACTGTAATCGGAAGGTGCACTGAATGCGCAGATAGTTTGTGACTCATATATAAGTGCTCATACCGTGATATGGGGCCCTGTCATCTCAGTTCATACTGGCCTGTTCAGAACAAGCCTTTTGCTTAAATGTAAGTTATTCAAAGGCTCAAGCACGGCTTGCACATTATCCGTAATTCCTGCTGTTCATCAAGAACAAGCAACACATAATTAAAACCTGGCCCAACAGCATGAACCTGGACAGATTAGAACACCAACTTTCAACCAATGTCCTCTCAGAATCATCCTGTACACCAATTATACCCTCAAGGAACACGTTGCCAAGAAAACTAAGATGTTCAGGTAGCAGCTATCTCTACTAAAGACAGTGCAACATACCTCTCAGGAAGTGACTTCAGAACCATTGTTCAAGCCCTCATGCTCTTGCTACTGGATGGCTGCCACGGCCTGCCACAGTCTACACTAGCCTCCCTTAAAAGCATCCTACATGCAGCAAGATGCTTTATGGAGGCCCCTTACTCTGATAGAACTTCTCTGGCTTCCCTTGCCAGTCTGCACCATATTCATATTTGGATGTGTTATTACTAATCTAGCTGACAAGCTCACCAAGTCTGGTGGATCTCAGCACACCTTCCGCCAGGTCATCATCAGACTGGAGGGGAGGAAGTGCAGAAAAAAAACAAAAAACAATAGGCCTTCTCCATCTGTGCATCTAAGAACTTGAATGTCATCCTCATATGCATCCGGCCTGCCACAACCCTGCTTCAATTCAGGAAGGTGCTGGAGACATACCTCGTTAAAGAAGACTACATTATGATGAAGTAACAGTCCACTTTCTCTTTAAAAACAGCTATCTCTACAATCACACATTGGCTGTGTCATTGCCTTCCATCTTCTACAGTGCTCCTTTGCCTTTTGGGAGGGTCACACCATATAATAGCACATACATACATACATGACAGAGGCTTCTTCTAAAAAATCGAATCCAAATTTAAAAAACGAACAAATAATTATTGTATGTTGAATAGAAGTTACATTTATCTTTTTCTCATCCCTAAATAGGTGACATTGACAGTAGCAGGTGGATGGTCCCTGCCTTCGTTCCCTCTATTGCCCTTGGTATACATTAAGGGACATTTTTATAAGAATGGTGGTGCAAGGCAGCGCAGCAACTTGCTGCACTGCCCTGCCCTGTGCCAACGGGAAAGGGCAGGAATGCACTGTGTTGATCCAATACAATGCATTCCTGTCCTTTTCCCTGTGCTGACGCCATTTTGGCAGCCTAGTGCCAATGCAGGCACCCTTGCACCATGACACTTGTGTTGTCTGCAGGTTAAGAGGCTTTTTCATCTTTCCATGTGTGCTGCACAATGCAGCACATATGTAAAGAGGGAAAAAACAAGGAGAAATAAAGTTATTTTTCCTCGTTGCAGGTTCTTCTGCTCAACTGTGTGGTCAGAAATTTGAATGTGCATGTAAGCAACAGCTGTAAATGGATGCAGTTTCCACATTTGCAGCGGCTACATTTGATGTATTCGAAAATGTGTCAGGAGTTGCAATAGAAATTGAGGGTATTCATAGCTACTAAATGATAGTTATCCCATGTGCTTATGGACCTCAAGGTATTTTTATGATAACCAAAAGACATTGTTATGACTGGAATGTTGCCTGAAGTGCATAATTGTGTGACACGTGACCATGAGAAAACGAGACATAGATGTCTTTGTGGTATTGATAATATCGAAGTGATGTCAGAGGTTCAGGAGTCACATTCAGAGTTCAGGCATTTGATTTGTGAGTGGGACCCCTATGTGTATATTCAAGTTATCCTACTAAGTGTTCTGCTTGTGTGTCAGCCTGTGCAGTGTTCCAAGCAGCTGTGCACTCTGTTAGGACCTCAGTCGTTGCCGGGTTCCTCCTACGGCCGATCTCTGGGCCCTGGTTTTTGCCGGGGTACCTCCTATGATGGATCTCGGGGCCTCAGTTGTTGCTGGGTATATCCGATGGTGGATCTCCGGGCCTCAGTTGTGGCCGGGCACCTCCTATGGTGGATCTCCAGGTCTCAGTTGTTGGCAGGTACATCCTATGGTGGATCTCTGGACCTCAGTTGCTGCCGGGTACCTCTTCTGATGGATCTCTGGGCCTCAGTTGTTGCTAGCTACCTTCTATGGTGGATCTCCACCTGTCACAGCTCCTTACACACATTGCTGGCAACGTTTTCTTTCATGTAGTATGACAGGCAAAAACCCTCAATCTTTCTATTTCCCAGTGGGTGATTCCTAAAGGTTTCACTTTGGTCTTGGTCCTAGTCCAGAAGTCTCCATTGATACTTTCTGGCATTTTGAGAGGAACTTTTCCAAAGAGGTTTTCACTCCCCTTGACACCCATATTAACTGGGAAGTTGATATCCTCCCTAAGCCCTCATGTCTTCCTTTGTTGGCTCTGCTTGGAGCTGTCACTCCCTTGCCTGTGGCCATATCTACATTGAGTGTGTTTTGAGGTTTCATTTGATCTTCTTTGGGGCACTTTTTTACCCCTGTATGCTTTTTCCATGGTAATTAGCTAATTGCTACTTGGGACTGCATACATTAGCAATTTACAAACAGGTCCTGTCTTTCAAATAGTGAATGCACTGCTTCACAATCTGCAAATCGGTAACTATCCCTTTCAATGCAAAGGCAACTTCATTTCATATATCTAGCAGGCCACATACTATTTGCAATCATTGGGATTTGCTAATAATGATTGCTTGAATTTGCATTCCAAGCTGGATTTGTGGATTGAGTGGTAATAGGGGACTTCTGCCAAAAATTGGTGGTATGTATTCAACCTTCTCACTCTCAACCACCGAGTATGTGACAGTGGAAACTCAGCTGGCTCTGGCATTGGAAACCCTTACCTGGCGGCCCAGCTGCCACAGGGTTGTGGGCATTACAATGTCAGTAGGCCCACTCTTTTCTGATGCTCCTTTGTCCTGTTTTTGAGCAGTATTATAGGGATGGTGGATGTAAGAAGGAGCAAATCACAGCCCATTAGGGATATTTTGTTTCTCAGAAACAAACCACGTATTTTGGTCGTTGTTTCTATTACATGGTGGCCTGATCAATATTACATTATTGTCAGAAATGTTCCCTCCATGTCATTGAGAGCTCTTTTAGTGAACATTCCCAACCATAGTGATGTGGAACTCTGAAATGAGTGGGAGCAACTGCCGGGACATGGATGCAGGCACCCCATTGCCTCTGCAGTTAGGTGGCTCATCCACTAAAATGAGAAGATTTGCTGCACTTTTAAGTGTTCTTTCAAGACATTTGACTCTGTAGTAAACTATCAGAAAGTCACAGACTTCTCACTGCGAATGCCAGGTTTATGCATTCTCGGAAAATGAGAAAAGAGAGACGTGAAAAAATGAGTGAATGTGAGGAGGAAAATTCCCTTATACAGTATTGTATTGTAATTGCATTTATATAGCACTTACTACCCCTGACGAGGCGTCAAAGTGCTTTTACAGCGAGTAGCACACTACTCCGGGACCCATAGAGGATTAGTGTTGAATTAGTATAGTGAAACATGCAAGTTTATTTTAAGTGGTGGATAGGTTAGTCAGTTATTTGGATTTGGAATGATAGCAGAAGGATAGGGGAGGACAAAGGTTTGTATTTATATAGCACTTGTTGACGCACGCTATTCAGGAAGCCTACAAAGGATTAGTGGGACCTACTCGACACCACATCGCCGGACGTCGCCTTCCTTACAGAAACCTGGATGAACACCTCATCAGCGCCCGACATCGCCATAGCCATCCCGGACGCTTACAAGATCATCCGAAAAGACCGCACCAACCAAACAGGAGGAGGCATTGCCATAGTCCATAAGAACACCATTCGAATCACGACCAACTCCGACGATAACCTCGCGACCGCCGAACACCTTCACTTCCAGATCCACACCGACCCCAGGACCACACTTAGAGGCACCCTCATCTACAGACCACCAGGAACCCGCACACATTTCAACGAAGACATCACTGACTTCATCAGCCCACATGCCCTCACCTCCGAGAACTATATTCTACTGGGAGACCTCAACTTTCACCTGGAAAAGAAAAACAACAGCAACACCACCACCCTTCTGGACAACCTGGCCAATCTCGGGCTCAAACAACTTGTTGACACCCCCACCCACCTTGCCGGACACACGTCGACCCTTTCTTCACCTCCAGCAAACACATCTCATTCGATCACACCACAGCTCTCCATTGGACGGACCACAGCTGCGTTCACTTCAGCTACAAAAAGACCACGTCCCACAACCCCCCACAACCTATTCCTCGAAGAAACTGGAACAAAATCACCACCGACCAACTCTTCACATCGCTTAACCAAAACCCCCCTGCCATATCATCGGACCCAAACCATGCTGCCACCAAACTCACACAATGGATCACCCACAGCGCTGACGAATTAGCACCCTTGAAAAACCACCAGACCAAACAAGGTAACAAAAAGGCCCCCTGGTTCAACGATGACCTTAAGAAATCCAAGAAATGATGTCGTACTTTTGAGAAAAAATGGAGAAAAAACCCAATCACTGACAACCTGACCACCTTCAAGGACGCCACCCGCGAACACCACCAACTGATCCGATCCACCAAGAAATATGCATTCAAGGATCGACTCGACAACAACGCCCACAACAGTAAGGAATTATTCAACATCGTCAAAGAATTTACCAACCCCACCGCCGGCACCAACGACATCACTCCCTCTCAAGACCTCTGCGACTCTTTATCCTCTTTTTTTCCACAACAAAATCGTCGACATACATAACAGCTTTGAAAACCAATCCGAAGAACAGTCCACTCCACCCACCTCCGAACCAAATCAGCACTCTCACGAACTTTGCGCCTGGAACCCAATCACTACTGAAGACACCACCCGCCTGATGAACTCCATCCACTCAGGATCACCAACCGACCCATGTCCCCACCACATTTTCAACAAAGCAGACTCCATCATCGCACCCCATCTTCGCGATGTCATCAACTGTTCCTTCAACTCTGCCACCTTCCCGGAAAGCTGGAAACATGCCGAACTCGGCGCACTTCTGAAGAAACCCACAGCAGACCCCTCAGAACTTAAGAACTACCGCCCCATCTCACTCCTTCCATTCCCTGCCAAAGTAATTGAGAAAGCCGTCAATAGTCAGCTCGCCGCCTTCCTTGAATCCAGCAATGCCCTCGACCCCTCACAATCCGGCTTCCGAGCCAAATACAGCACCGAAACTGCCCTCATCGCAGCTACAGACGACATCAGAACACTACTGGACAACGGAGAGACAGTCGCCCTCATCTTACTCGACCTCTCCGCCGCCTTCGACACAGTCTGTCATAGCACCCTCATACAACGCCTCAACAACGTCCGAATACAAGGAAAAGCCTTGGACTGGATCATCTCGTTCCTCGCCGGGAGAACCCAGAGAGTCCGCCTCCGCCCATTCAAATCAGAGGCCACCGAAGTCATCTGCGGCGTACCATAAGGATCATCACTCAGTCCCACCCTCTTCAGCGTTTACATAAGTCCCCTCGCTTCCATCGCACGACAACACAACCTCAACATCATCTCCTACGCAGACGACACCCAGATGATCCTCTCCCTTACCAAAGACCCAAACACCGCCAAAACCAATCTACACGAAGGAATGAAAGAAGTAGCCGAATGGATGAAAAACAGCCGTTTAAAAGTGAACTCAGACAAAACGGAAGTTCTCATCCTAGGATCATCCCCCTCATCCTGGGACGACTCATGGTGGCCACCGGCCCTGGGCACAGCACCCATACCTACAGATCACGCATGTAACCTGGGATTCATCCTAGACTCCTCCCTCTCGATGGCCAGACAAGTCAATGCTGTCTCATCTTCATGCTTCAACATCCTACGCATGCTCAATAAAATCTTCAGTTGGATCCCCACCGAAACAAGAAAGACAGTCACCCACGCAATGGTTACTAGTCGACTGGACTATGGAAAAAGCCTTTACGCCGGAACCACTACCAAACTTCAGAAAAAACTCCAACGCATCCAAAACGCCTCAGCCAAACTCATACTGGACATCCCCCGTCAAGCTCACATTTCCGGTCACCTGAAAGACCTCCACTGGCTCCCCATCAACAAGAGAATAACGTTCCGTCTCCTCACCCACGCACACAAGGCCCTCTACGACCTAGGACTCGAATGCCTCAACACAAGCCTGTCCTTCTACACACCCACCCGCTAGCTATGATCATCCAGTCAAGCACTCGCCGCAATTCCGCGCATCCACAGATCCACCATGGGAGGAAGATCCTTCTCCTACTTAGCGGCCAAGACCTGGAATTCTCTCCCCACTCACCTCCGCCTTACACAGAACCACCTCTCCTTCAGAAAGCAGCTAAAAACCTGGCTTTTCGATAAGTAATTCACCCTCCCTCCCTCAAGCGCCTTGAGACCCTCTGGGTGAGTAGTGCGCTATATAAATTCCTGAACTTGAACTTGAACTTGAATATGGTGAAATATGTAGTAATTTCAGTGGTGGATATTAGTGAGTTACTTGGAGTGAGAAGGAGAGCGGAGGGATAAAAGGGTAAGAAAGATTTGCATTCATATAGCACTTGTTACCCCTGATGGGTGTTGAAGCGCTTTTCTGGCGAGTGGCACGCCACTCCGGAACCCAGAAAGGATTACAGTTGAAAATTAGTATAGTAAAAAATAGGAAGTAATTTGAGTAGTGGATATGTTATTCAGTTATTTGGGTAGTGTATTAGTATAGTTTAATATGGAATTTGAGAAGTGAACATGTGAATCTGTTAATTTTGATTGAAAAGGATAGTGGCGGGAAAAAAGAGTGAAGGAATTTTTTGTAAATTTTTTTTAGGTCTCAGCAGGAGGAGGAGGCTTTTGGATGAGTAAAAAGGAGTTTTGGAGGGAAGGACTCAGAGGGAAGAGTTTAGAAAGGTTTGTTTTAGGGGATCGGTATAGTAAAAGAGGTGTCAGATGATGCAAGCAGGGGTAGATAGAGTAGGAGAGAGTCTAGAAAGGGTTATTTTGGCAATCATAGTAGTGGTATGGGGTTTGGGATAAATGAGAGAGTGGATGTAGAGGATATATTGATAGATGTATAGGATGAGAGATAGGGTAGTGCATTGGAAGGAGTAGTAGAAGAAGTTTCAGATGAGTCAGAAGGTTGGGCTAGAAGATATATTGAGCGAAGTATAGGCTGAGAAATATGGTAGTGCATTGGGAATGCTATATTAGAAGAGAGTGATAAATATATAGATCCATAAATACATTGAAAGTATATAGATACATAAAGGAGGTAAGTATATGTAGATTAAATATATTGATAGAGGCAACGGATGAGAAATAGGGTTGTGCATTCGATATGCTTTTTCAGGAGAAAAGTAACAGATACACAGATCCAAGTACATGGAAGGTACATAGATGCAGAATGGAAGTATGTACATGTAGAGCAAAGATGATTTTTATTTATTTATTTATATCATATTTATACAAAGTAATACACAAAGATAGGTACATATCTATAGTCAAAACAAATGCATTGTATACAGAGGGATATGCTGTACATTTCTGTTTGCGTATGGTGCTTATGTGGGGAAGAGCCAAATCTTGAGTCGTTTTCTGAAGATAAGGTGGTTGTTGGTGGACCTTATGTTGGGGGGTAAAGAGTTCCATTGTTTGGCTGCTTGAACAGAGAAGGATGTGCCACCTATGTTTTTTTTCTTGTATGGTGGGATTTTGAGGCGAGATCCTCCTTTAGAGCAGAGGTTCCTTTGTTGAATGTGTTTGGTGATTTTATTCCTGATGAAGAGTGGTCCCATTCCATGTATTGCTTTGTGGGTGATACAAAGCAGCTTGAACGTGGATCTTCTGGAAACCGGTAACCAATGCTGGGTTTTCAAGGCAGGGGAGATGTGGTCTCGCGGTTTGATATGCAAGAGTTCTGAATCCGTTGTAGTCTTTTCATGGTCATTAAAGGTGATCCGTGGTAGAGGCTATTGGCGTAATCGAGTTTGTACAGAACAAGGGAGATGGTAGCTTGGACCTTCTGTGGAAATCCCAAATGAGGGAAAATTAGTCGCAGTGTTTTATAGCAGCAATTCTTGATCTTACTAGTTTATCCACTTGGGCATCCATCGACAGCTTGGAGTCCATGGTCATTCCGAGGTTTCTTACTTCCTTCGATACTTTAGGCAGTGATCCCAGTTCATCAGGCCATGCGTCAAGCGGGTTGTAATGTTTCCAATCGCCACACTTGAGTATTTCAGTTTTTGAAGCATTCAATTTGAGATTGTTCCAGGTCCTCCACTGATACGTGGCCCTGAGACAGCTGAAAATTGGTGATTTTCCAATGTCTTTGGGGCATTCCAGTTGAAGGAGTATTTGCGTGTCATCTGCATACCTATAGCATGTGAGGTGAAATTAATTGATCAGCACTGGTAATGACTTCATGTAGATGTTGAAAAGCATGGGCGAGATGATAGAACCTTGAGGGACCCCTGCTTTTGTGGAGTGCAGTTTGGATAAGAAAGGTGGAGTATTGATGACATTAGTTCTGCTTCGAAAGTAGGACACGATCAGCCTAGAGCAGTTCCCTCTATGCCAGCTTCATAGAGACTTTGTTTCAGAGTGTCATGGTCAACCGTGTCAAAGGCAGCTGAGAGGTCCAAGAGGAGTAGTGCAGCAACCCCCTTGCGGTCAACTGTATTCTTTAGGTCATCCCAAATGGCAAGGTGGGCAGATTCAGAGCCTCTCCCCGGACTGAATCCTGTTTTAAAGTCTGAAAGTATGTCATTCTCTTCAATGAATTGTGACATCTAGGCGAACGCTGCTCTTTCCATCAGTTTGCCCAGGAACGGTCCATTTGTAATGGGTTTGTAGTTGTCAGGGTTCAGTGGGTCCAAGTTTGTTTTCTTCAGTAAAGGCAGTATGTATGACTTTTTGAGTTCTCCTGGAAATATTGCAGTAGTTAATGAATCATTGATGATTCTTCTTCCTGGAGTGGCAGCAGAGGTTGTTAAAATAATTGTCTTGAAAGTTTGTGGCGGACAGGGGTCAGAAGGGCTGCTAGCAAGACTGCTTGCTTTGACCAGGTCCATAAATTCATTGTGTGATATGTGTTGGAAGGAACGAAGAGGCTTGATTAGAGCATTCTTGGATTGCTGTTTTGTACAAGGGTTAGTGCTGGTGCGTTGTTTCTGTTTTAAGTACGATTCCAATGTGTCTGCTTTGTCCATGTAATGATTTGCCAGTTTGTCTGTGAAATCTTGAGTAACAGGATGAGTTTCTTCTAGGCAATTTGGTTTGCGAAATTCATTGAGTATTTTATAGAATTCTTTATTTGCACATTTAGCGTTTAGAATTCTGTCTGAATAGTACCTTTTCTTAGCTTTTTTGATAGCCGACTTGTATAAACTGTTAATTTTCTGTATGTGAAGTTTGTCTTGTTTGGCGTTAGTTTTGAGACAGGTACCTTGCAGCTTTCTAATTTTTTTTATTTTTTTTATTTCAATGTTTCTCCAAGGCGTTTCTTTTCTTTTGTTCTGTTGTGTGGTTTTGAGTGGTATCAGGATGTCAAAAGCTTCCTGTAGCCACTCATATAGATTTTGAACAGAATTGATGGTTTCCAGATTTGTACTGGATGTTAGTTGTGTTTCCAAGTGTTCCAATTTGAGTTTGTTCCACGGCCGATAGGTGGATGGATGTAAGGTAGTTTTAGGTGTGTCGCTTAGCGTTGTTTTATGTTGGAAGGCAAGCAAGTGGTGGTCAGACTATGTGACTGGAGTTAAAGTTTCTAAGGTAACTAGTTCAGTATTAGCAAAAATGACATCTAGGATATGTCCGGCGGTGTGTGTCGGATTGTGGACAATTTGATGCAGGTTCAATGCGTTCTGGCCGGTGAATATTGTTTTTGGATGGGTCATATTGGGTTTATCAAACCAAATGTTAAGGTCACCCAGAATGCGTAGATTTATTTATTTATTTATTTATTTTATTTTATTTAATGCATTCTTATAAAGCGCAGACTTTACCCGAAGGTGTCAGAATGAGGAAAATCGAATTTTATATGACCAGGTATGTCCCCTATCGTGTACCCCAACGTCCCATGTATGTCCATGTATGTGCATGACCTCCATGCATTTTCCCTCCATGGCCGAAAATGAAGACGCAAATGCATTTGCGTCCAACGTTAACATGTTATCTACCAAGTCCTCCAAGAAAGCAACATTAATTTGGTTTCTAAACCTATGTTGCCAACGTCTTTACATGGTGCACTTTTAACGCGAAGCCACGTTTTCCTGGCTCAGCCGAGCTAGGCCCTGAATTGAGGCTCCGAAGTCTCTTCTGTCTCTGAAAGCTGCCGTTTAGGTATGCATCCCTGACCACTGCCTTACTTCCGGCCTAGCGAAGCGGTGCCCGGCTCGGCCTGGCCTGCCTGCCAAGACAGTATTTTGCCTACAGTTATCTGCTCGGCCTCCTCGAAAACACATTCCAGTCCAGTGAAATAGGTAAACATATTCCCGGCTGCAGAGCAAAGGGCCCGGCCTTCCTGTCTCCTTGCAAGCGATTTACAGCACCCGTTACCATGGTAGGCCCATGGCCCCCGCGCATTGTACCAAGACAAGTATGCACTCCCTAGCATTCAGTGATGTATGGCCCCTGCCCGAGAGACCTTTCACTTCAGACAACACATCCTCCAAACATGAGATATCAGATAGGCTATAGGTATAGGTCGTTCTGACATCCCAGACACCAAGACTCTTCTACTAGAGCTAAAGTCAAGTCCCCCAGCTCTCCCCAGTTACACGTCTTTACCACGTCATGCCAGTTGCGCGCGCATATAGAATAAAGGTTTCTGCTGACCCTGCAGAATCCTCCTATGCATCCACCCACTTATGACACTTCTTGTGACGTTTCTAGCACACTCCTCCGTGTACGCCTATTACACGCCTTCTTTTACGCCCATATGTTCTTATCTTCTTCTTTTCACTTGTCACACCTACTGTATTCAATGCAATTATACTGTTTTACTATATATTATGTGTGATGTTAATAAAATGTTGAATCTCCCTTCCTGAACCTTCGTGGTGATGGAACTAGATGTCCAGCTACTCGAGTTGCTTTAATTAAAGCCCGTATGACTCAGATACCACGGACTCTGCCTCTCATTTTATTGAGCTATCCTTTATTGTCATTCAATGTATAGAAAGATAGTCCGGTAAATTTTATTTACCACATAATCTGGCGCCCGAACAGGGACTCCTCCCCTTCCCCACGCGCTGGCGATGTAACGCAGGCCTGACCCCTTCTACAGCCGTGACGGATCCTGTGCACACCTGCGGGTTTTCCTGCTAACTCCCTCAGGCCCACGGAGGAGACGGAGACTGTGGTCCAGCATCCAGACGAGGCGGTGAGGAATGCGGAGAGTCCCGACCAGAGCCCGAGCCGAGAGAGCAAGGTCTGAGGTATCCAGAGGCCCACCTGTTCCGAAGCGCATGCGTGGTAGACGTCGTAGCAGTCCAGTCCAGTATCGAGTCTCCGTGGCCTTCAGTTTTGCTTCCCGGTGAGTACCGTTGTTGGGAACGCATCTAGACAGGTTCATTTATTTGTGCCCGGTCAAGACGGGTCTGGGTACACAGACTCGGTCCAGACGTGTCCACTTAGGTGGATGCGGTATGACGTGTCTCTTTATGGGACCGGTATGTCTGTACTGTTTTAGCAGTCCATCTAGTGATTCAGAATTCTAGTATTGTTTTTCTCGAGATTTTCAGTATTGTATTTTATGTACTAGGTAGTTTCTGTTCGAAATGTTTTAATGAGGTTTTATGTCGTGGTATGAATGATTGTTTGCAATTCCATACTGTGTTTACTGTATTCACGTTCAAGTAAGTACCAAGATGCCACTGTTCTCGAAATTACGTCAGATAGGAACTAGGAAAGGGATACTCGAAGAAGCAGTTCCCGTCCCGCCTAGGGACACTCCCGGACATTTTATGCACCATAAGCATGGCTTAGATGCCATACTGTACTTAGATTTATGGGTTGAATACACCAAAGATCTGGAAGAGAAATATAGATGGCCTGTTTCAGGGACATGGGATGCTGAATGCATCATGAGAGTAGAGGAAGCACTATGGAAAAAGAAAGCCAGACAATCCCAGAAAGATGCTATAGAATTATGGCGTAAAGAAGCGCATAGAAGAACAGAAAAAGAAATTAGGAAAGCAGAGAAAAGTAGAGAAGAATAAGAAAAAGCCAGAGAAAAAAAACTACAAGAAGAAGGTGAACGAGTTAGAGCAGAACAATTAGACCGACAAAGAAATGCCCTTATTCAAGGCATGTATCCTCTTCTCGCCGAGGGCCTGCCCAAGGCGACCCCGGAAGTACCCAGTAATTTAACGCCACCACTGGTTCCAACTAAACTCCGTCATAAACAGACCGCAGCCAATATTTTCCTTTCATCTTACTTAGATGACAATGTCCCAGACTATGCAATCAGAACCCCGAATGTTAATCCTCCCATTCCTGTTCAAGACTCAGTTGCGCCCACTGTTTCTCCCGTCATTGGTCCTGCCACTGGTCCTGTCAATCCTTTTAATGCACCTGCAACCCAGGGCCAACCGACATTACCTACACCTATTTTTCCAGTCCCACCACCAGTTACATTACCACCAGCACAGCCAGTATTAGTCCCCGATCAGGCATCAGGAGGGGCAGTAGGAGGTCTCCCTACCACCCCGCCTCAAGTTAAACGAACCACACTCAGAGAAGCAGCATTACAACGTACACCGAAAGTAACTACATACACAGCCCTTAAACAGTTCCTTACTGATTGCATATATGATCCGATACCAGGCGAAGACCAGATGATATTACATTCAATACGTATACGACGTGTCACAAATTATTTGACTCTTTTTCCAGACATGAAGGAACATCTAGAAAACATATATCATTTTATTAGAACAGGTGAGAGATCAGAAAGTATTCAAGAAGCCATGGCACACAGGAAAGTGGAGATTCAAACTATGATCTTACAGTTTTTGATAAATTGTTTGATAAGGGAACAAGACCAGCCAGGAAAAGATAAAAACGAGATGAAAACTCTTGGAGTGACAACATAGCCGATGGTAAACCTAGTAAACCAAGTTGTATAGAATCCATGTACAGAAAAATCCGTAAAGAAATTATAGAAATACACGCAAGGGAAAAAGAAGCAAGAGAAGCAGAGAAAGAGGATGGTGAAGTCTCAGAAGACAGTGATATAGAAACTGAGGACCCAGATAGAATAGCATATGTAGGTAGGGCGAACCCCTTTGACAGACCCATACGTCCAGAATGCAAGAAACGTTTTCTTCCTCCCATACCAGAACAATGTTCCCTCGAGCATCTATTCCAAGCCACCGATAAAGTATTGAAACATCGATTAGGTTACAGTGAACTTAGTACCATGCGTGAACAAGAACTAGCCCGGTCAGCAGTCCAATGGGCCGGCAATTCTAGTGTATATCAAGATGACGTAGTAGCCCAAACTTTTTTTAATCTTTCCCCAGACGAACAGCGACTAGCTGGTATGTACATGATCCAACACCTCATTACACTGTATGAAAGTCAGCATTCTGATCCAGGTCCCCTACATAATGTATTGGAAGAGTTACTCCTAAAAAGATGGAGAGGCCTAGGTACCGATCTGATTAATGTCATTCTAGAACAGAGACACAAGTACAGAACTTTTCTGACTCCACATTTTGTTCCCGTTCCACCCCCAGTAAGGAAAACATTTTACATAGACAGACAGAATCCTTTACGAGAAGTTCATCCTGTTCAGACAACGGGGGGTACGCTTCAACGAGTATTTGTTTACACCCCCTTAACGAAAATTGAATTATTGGAAATGAAAAAATTAGTACCGTGCCATGATAAAGATCCTGCAGGGTTTCACCGTGAATTAAAAGACATGCTCCGCATGGGAGAGTATACGTATCCCGATATACTTAAAATGTTAAAAGTACTGTTGCCTGCTGGCATTTACTTGAAACTGAAAGAGAAAGAATGGGAGGTGGGAGAGAAAAAGATTGATTGGGCAGCATTAGAAAACGAAGAAAATACACGAGTCCCTGATACTGGTCTCGGGGATCTCGCCAAAGCATTGCCCGAGTTATTAGTACAGGTTTGCCAAGATTACTAGCAACTAAAAAGGAAGACTGGGATGCAATCTCAGCCTGCAAACAGAAACAAGACAAAGACACTAGTGATTTTTATTCCAGATTCGAGAAATGTTTCATTATTAATAGCGGCCTGAAAACAAGTAGTGAATCATATCCACATCTTTTTGTGACTAAATTAGTAGAGAATTCCTTACCACAGGTTAAAAATAGAGTTCTGAAAGTCGAGAGTACATGGCAAGCTAACACTCCTTCGCAAATGTTACAAATGTTACAGTATCACCAGAATCGAATCAGAGAAGAACACGAACATGAACAGAGACGTATTAAAGATACGAAAATGAAAGTACTAGTTGCCCAGTCCGTCCCAGCTGACAGCCAGAAGAGGGGTACTACACAGACTAGTCATTCTGCAGCTCCCGTTAAAGGGAATTGCAACTATTGTAAGCAGCCCAGGTCACTATATAAATGAATGTACCGTTCTGAAATACAATATTGCTACAGGCAGGACGAAAGAAAGACCGCGTTCTCCCAGACAAGAACAAGTTCCGCAAAATATTCCACAGAACACGCAATCTCCTCAGAACACACAACAGACAGTAGCGGTACCCCAACCCCAACCCATAGCTGCCACTCAACATGTCACACAGCAAATGTACCAGTATGCTCAGTCAGATTATCCCGATTATCAGCAGTACTCATGAAACAGCCTAGAGAGGGAGGTTGGCTTGCCCCTTATCGAGGTTCCTGTAGATCAAGAGGGTCCCTATGTACATAGTCAGGTATTAGGGAAAGACAGAAATTTTTTGATTGACACAGGGGCGAGCAGAACTACCATCAGTCATGACGAGGTTCCAGGGGCACCCCTCTCAGGCTCACAGAATGTTTCCCTGGGATTTTCAGGAAAGCCTATTGTTAACGAAGTGTCAAAGCCAGTTTCCCTAGAAGTTGGTCCGTTATCCCGTACTACAGACTTGTTACTTACGAAATCATGTCCAGAGAACTTGCTTGGTATTAAAACATTGAAAGCACTGGGAGCAGTGATTTGTTGTTCTCCGGAAGGAGTGAGATTGTTTCTACGTGATTTTAAAGGTCATTATGTGTTAAGAGATTTTGATCCACGATTGCAGAATGTACCACAGCATTTATGGGCACAAGGTCCGACTGATGTAGGTTGCATGCATATTACACCTTATCGTGTTACACTCAAGCAAGGTGTTGTACTACCCCGAATCCGACAATACAAGTTACCACCTGAGGCTGTAGCAGCCTTACTGAAAATTATTGACGAGCTCATTGCTCAAGGAGTGGTTGTAGAAACTGACTCCAATGTATGTAATTCCCCAATCATCCCGATTCTTAAACGAACTGACCCAAATGCACCTCCAGTCTACAGACTGGTGATCGACCTTCGAGAATTAAATAAATGCATCATACCCCAGTACCCGGTAGTCCCAGACATTTCTTCCCTATTGACTGCCATAGATTCCGAAGCAGCGTTCTTTACTGTCATAGACCTCAAGAACGCCTTCTTTAGTGTCCCCATACATCCGGAAAGCCAGTACCTTTTCGGATTCTGTTTAAATGGCCGTAGCTTCAAATTTGCACGTGCACCTCAAGGGTTCACAGAAAGTCCTAGTATTTACAGTCAAGCACTGAAACGACAACTAGACAGTATTCACATGCCAACTGACACTGCCCTGCTCCAGTACGTCGATGATCTATTGATCACTGCCCGTAAAGAACGTGACTGTGAACATGCATCACTGACAGTCTTGTATTTTCTAGCCGAAAAGGGGCATAAGGTATCCCCTTCGAAGCTCCAATTCTGTGCCCAGCAAGTGGTTTACTTAGGACACTTGCTGTCCAAGAGGGGGAGACAGCTGACACCTGACCGCATCCAGTTAATTGCACATTTGCCACAACCCAAGACACAAAAGGAAGTACGGGCCTTCATTGGCCTCACTTCTTACTGTAGACAATGGATTCCCCAGTATGCATATCTAGCCAAGCCACTCATACAGTTGACAACACAGGAGGCAGCGACATCGACTGTCCTCCCTTGGACTCAGGAACATACACTTGCTTTTGACGAATTGAAGAAAGCCCTATGTCAAGCACCTGTTTTAGCGACACCATGTTACAGCAAACCTTTTACATTTTTTGTCACTGAACGCAATGGCACAGCATTGTCTGTCCTCACACAAGATCAGGCAGGAAAACACAAGCCCTGTGCTTATTTTTCTAGTACATTGGATCCAGTAGCCCAGGCTCTGCCTGCGTGCCTCAAGTCAGTTGCAGCAACAGCTCTAGCTATCAGACTAAGTGATTCCATAGTATTAGGACATCCTCTGACAGTACAGGTTCCACACTCCGTGGAAGTTCTTTTAAACAGAACACAGACTCAGCACTTGACCATAGCACGACTGACAGGATATGAACTGACATTGTTTCAGCCACACATAGAAATTAGACGTTGCAACATACTGAACCCAGCTACACTGTTACCCTCCATTACAGCAGATCCCGTACCACATGACTGTGTGGAAGTCATTAATACCGTAACGAAGCCCAGACAAGACTTGACAGACATTGCATTGACTGACCCCGACCTGACACTTTACGTGGATGGTTCATGCATGAGAACAAGTACAGGAGATTTAGTAGCCGCATATGCAGTGACCACTGAAACTGAAGTCATAGAAACACATCGTATTGACACATTGTCTGCTCAAGCAGCAGAGCTCATCGCTCTGACCCAAGCCTGCATACGAGCCAAGAACCTGAAAGTAAACATATACACAGATTCTCAATACGCATTCGGAGGTTTTCTGACCTCCCACGGTGCCAAGATACAGCATGGTCCCCTCATTCAAGCTCTGTTAGAAGCAATACACTTGCCTACAGCCATAGCCATCATGAAGTGTAAAGCACATACGAAAGTCACTGATTTTATTACCCAGGGTAACGACCTGGCAGATCGAACAGCCAAGCTTACAGCTCAGACTCATACAGATATTCCAGCTGACACGACACAGACAGAAGTACTATCACTGACGCATTGCATGACAGTCAGGGATCCCACACAAGATGTAATTGACATACAGACACATGCCACTCCAGACGAAATCAAGAAATGGACTGAACAAGGAGGGGTCCAGACAGATCAGGGTTGGTTGACGAAGGGAAAAGCCACATGGTTTCTCCCCGACTCAATGGTTCAAGTTATCATCAATACAGCACATAGTCCAGCACATTTAGGAGAAAAAGCCATGTTAGACAGCATCCAGAATATATGGTTCAACAAGCATTTACGTGCAGCAGCAAAACAGAAAGTGCGTACCTGCATGATCTGTTGCCAGTTCAATCCAGGCAAAGGCATTCCCGTGGAACAAGGTGGATTTCATCCTCCTGACCATCCTTTTGAAGTCCTCCAGATGGATTATATCCAGATGGACAGATGTCGTGGATTCAAGTACGTCCTTGTAGTTGTATGTGCCCTTTCCAGATGGACAGAAGCATATCCAGTCCCAGATTACACTGCCGTAACCTCTGCCAAGCAGTTGGTTCGTGAATTTTTCCCACGATTTGGTTTGCCCCGTGTCGTGTATTCAGATAATGGACAGCCATTCTCATCCGAGCTTATGAAACAGGTATCACTCCTGTTAGGATACAAGTGGAAATTCCACTGTGTACGACATCCCGAGGCAGCTGGCCTCGTAGAGAGGCACAATCAGACTCTGAAAACACGTTTAGCGAAGGTCTGTGCAGAAAAAGGCGTAGATTGGATGGTAGCCCTGCCGGTTGCCCTCTTTTACATGCGTATGGTAGCCCATTCCAGAACTGGTCTGTCCCCCTATGAAATCATTTTCGGTCGTCCCCCAAACATGTGGGGTACGCCTATGCCTCGAAAAATTACCGATGTCGACAGTAACATGCTGACAGATTACCTAGCTTCCTTGATGTCTGCACTACAATCTTGTCGTTCACAGGTCGCGGCTGCCTTCCCGGACAACACCCAGGTGAAACTGCATGAAATCGTTCCAGGAGATCTGGTCTGCGTGCGCAATTTCGATCGCTCAAGCCCTCTGGAGCCCAGGTGGAAGGAACCAAAACTGGTGTTGATGACCACGTGGACCGCTGTGAAGATCGAAGGAAGAAAAGGCTGGCTCCACTCCAGCCACGTGAAGAGATTTCGTGGACTGTGTCCAAAGACTTTTTTCAAAGACTGCCCTGATACAGACTCTAAACTCCCCCTGTTAGAAAAAACTCCGCAACAGGAATACAGAACTAAGTTGAGGTCTAGTAAGTCAGACAGCGTTTAATTGTTTAAGTCCCCCTGGGTGAAGCGGTTAGACAGGTTTCTGACATGTATGAGATAGACCCACATAGTGAGAGAGATAGACAGAAAGTCAAGAAAATGAAATACTGTAAGAATCTGCACAGCAGATGTATTATCACGTTACTTTTTATGTTTTTTCTGAGTCTTACGATTATTGGTATAAGCTGGACATTACATGTTTTCTTTCCTCCTCATGGTTCACATGTACATACTTCTTTCAATGATACCCCGGAGCACACTTTCAGAGACCTGCCCCCACACGAACTTTCCTATCGACTTGCACTGCGCAACAACACTTTTATCAGTATGTTACACCATTCTCACCAGACCAGCAATGCCACCAATTGTTGGGTATGTGGCCGACTCCCTCCCTATCAGAAATACAAGGGAGCTCTGCCTCTCTTTCCTTATCCGTTTTCACACAATGGTTCGTGCGGAGCATGGTTTACTTTAATGTCCTCATTAGACAGTGAGTCTAAAGTTTCCCAAGGCAATTGGATATGGGGAGATCTGAATACAGTTATGAATAGAGCATGTTTCCCAGACAAGGAGGGTCTTCCCCAAAGGACAGGAACCGATCTAGAAAATGAAGTGTATGGATTAGGGAATTTTACACTTAATCTCATGATTCTGAACGTCCAGTCCGAGACTAATGTAGACCTGCCATCTATTACAGTTTTACCAGTGAAAGGTGAATTATGCGTTAGAAAGAATGGTTCAGTACACCTAGGACACAGTGATTGTAGTACTGTGGTCGAATTCAGTGATAAAGGAAAGTCTACTTTCAAAGCTTCACGCCATTCCTATTTTATTTGTGGGTCAACAGCTTATGTACGTCTGCCCTTAGATTGGGATGGAACATGTTATATTGCATACCTACTGCCACCTGTTTTTCTAGCCCCACCTGATTATCATCGAAATTCACGTCTTGTGCATGTAAGACATAAGAGAGATCTTCCTCCTGTTATTGATTATTCCGAATCGGCATGGGATCAGTATAAGGATTACATTAAAGGTTACTTTTGGTTCGTAGGTCCTGTCCAAAATAGTAAAATAATACGTAGATTGACACGTACCCTTGAAGCAGTAGTGAATGAAACTACTTTTGCCCTAGGTAACTTGACCGAAGAGCAGTCTGCTATGAGACTTGTTGTTCTTCCAAATCGCCTTGTCCTTGACGTCATCCTGGCCGATAGGGGCGGGGCTTGTAGAGTGATCGGATCTAGTTGTTGCATTTTCATTCCTAATAATGCACCGTCAGTATACAAAGCCATCACAAGGCTTCATGAGATAGCTCACCAGATGCACCAGAATTCAGGCACCTGGACTTGGTCCGGTTGGTTCTGGAGTGTGATATCCGCCTGGGGATGGAAAGTACTGTCATTCCTAGGAATAATACTCCTTATAGTATTCAGTTGTTGTCTTTGTCTACAATGTGGGCCAGCGATTTGCGGCTTGTGCGCCACAGCTTGTATTCCCCGTCCACGCCCACGATCCCGTGCTCGAATGAGAAAGGACGAGCAAATGATGTTATATGAACAGATAGATGGTTTCATGAACATAGATATATCCTGAAGGGAACGTAGGGGACAAGGAGGGAATGAGGAAAATCGAATTTTATATGACCAGGTATGTCCCCTATCGTGTACCCCAACGTCCCATGTATGTCCATGTATGTGCATGACCTCCATGCATTTTCCCTCCATGGCCGAAAATGAAGACGCAAATGCATTTGCGTCCAACGTTAACATGTTATCTACCAAGTCCTCCAAGAAAGCAACATTAATTTGGTTTCTAAACCTATGTTGCCAACGTCTTTACATGGTGCACTTTTAACGCGAAGCCACGTTTTCCTGGCTCAGCCGAGCTAGGCCCTGAATTGAGGCTCCGAAGTCTCTTCTGTCTCTGAAAGCTGCCGTTTAGGTATGCATCCCTGACCTCTGCCTTACTTCCTGCCCAGCGAAGCGGTGCCCGGTTCGGCCTGGCCTGCCTGCCAAGACAGTATTTTGCCTACAGTTATCTGCTCGGCCTCCTCGAAAACACATTCCAGTCCAGTGAAATAGGTAAACATATTCCCGGCTGCAGAGTAAAGGGCCCGGCCTTCCTGTCTCCTTGCAAGCGATTTACAGCACCCGTTACCATGGTAGGCCCATGGCCCCCGCGCATTGTACCAAGACACGTATGCACTCCCTAGCATTCAGTGATGTATGGCCCCTGCCCGAGAGACCTTTCACTTCAGACAAGACATCCTCCAAACATGAGATATCAGATAGGCTATAGGTATAGGTCGTTCTGACATCCCAGACACCAAGACTCTTCTACTAGAGCTAAAGTCAAGTCCCCCAGCTCTCCCCAGTTACACGTCTTTACCACGTCATGCCAGTTGCGCGCGCATATAGAATAAAGGTTTCTGCTGACCCTGCAGAATCCTCCTATGCATCCACCCACTTATGACACTTCTTGTGACGTTTCTAGCACACACCTCCGTGTACGCCTATTACACGCCTTCTTTTACGCCCATATGTTCTTATCTTCTTCTTTTCACTTGTCACGCCTACTGTATTCAATGCAATTATACTGTTTTACTATATATAATGTGTGATGTTAATAAAATGTTGAATCTCCCTTCCTGAACCTTCGTGGTGATGGAACTAGATGTCCAGCTACTCGAGTTGCTTTAATTAAAGCCCGTATGACTCAGATACCACAGACTCTGCCTCTCATTTTATTGAGCTATCCTTTATTGTCATTCAATGTATAGAAAAATAGTCCGGTAAATTTTATTTACCACAAGAGCACTATACAATAGAACCAGTTACGTTACATGAGAGAACTGTTACAGGAAAGGAACAAATAAAAATAGCATGCCATAGAATCAAAGCGACGCAGGCATAAGGCACACAATATCAAGCACAGCAAGCACAGACAGTACAAGCAAAAATATGAATATAAATGATAAATTATACAATGACTAAAGAACTTCCTGGCGAAAAATAGTAGGCCATAGAATCAAAACAACGAGGGCAAAAGGAACACAATATAAAACGCAACAAGCACAGGATGTACAAACAAATATATAAATATATGTGACAAATTTACAATGACTAAAGAACTTCCTGGCAGGGTCTGAGAAGAAGGGAATTAGTTCTGAAAGTATCTTTGGAATAAAAGAGATTTGAGGTCCGCTTTGAAGATCTGGAAGGAGGTGATGGCACGGAGCGAAGGAGGAAACGAGTTCCAGATTCTCACCGCATTACCTGAGAACGATTGTGCCATCAATTTTTCCCAAAGTTATCAGGTTTGAAACTGTGTCTTGAAGTGCATCTTGAAATGTTGCCTTGCTAGGTGGAGGTCTGTAAAGGAGCAGGAAGTTACAGGAGGAAGACGGTGTAGGATTGCATCTTGTTAGAAGAGCTTCACAATTCTTTATGGAGATATTGTCAATTTTAGTGATATGCATTGTTTGCCTGAATACAACAGCTAGATCACCTCTTTTTTTGGCTATACGATGTTTGGTGATTATTTGATAGCCTAGAGGAATGGCTTCATGCAGGACTGGAGCCATATCTTCTTTCAACCATGATTCAGTTATAAATAGTATGTCTGGTTTTGCATCAGTGAGGAGGTCGTAGATGTGATGCTTGTTTTTAGAGAGGGATCGAGCATTTATTAGTAGACAGTTTAGTGAGTGGCTTTTGGTGATAGTGGGACTTTGTTTGGTAGAAGAGTGATCAGTGTTGTGTGGGTTTGTAGCAGGTGTGTTTTAATGCTGGTATTAGCTGTATTAGGATAGAAATCGTGTAGCTGTGCTGTATCATGTTCCTCATCCAGCATGCTAAGAAGGCATTTTGATGGATGTGCGTGTGTATGTGTTGGAGATGGTGTTTGAGAGTGAGTTGGAGTGCTGTGTTGCTTTTGTGGTGTAACATTGTTGTGAAGTAGACATGGGGAAGCAAAGTTGTGAGGTGTGGCATGTTGCTTATATTTTTTGCTTGTGTTTAAGGCCGAAAGTGTATGAGTAAGGGGAGGTAGTGCAGCATGTGGGTCATGAAGTAATGCTCTAAATTGTCCAATGGATGAGAGGCGGTTAGAAGAGAGGTGCTGTATTGCTGTATCTGTGTTAGGTGTGGTGGAAGAGTGAAAATTTGGCATTGGAGTTTGTTCCTTTGTGTGATTTGAAAGGTGGGTATATGCTTGTATTTTGTGATGGTAAGTATTATGCGGTGTTGCGCTTTGAAGATCTTGTGTTGGTGTGTGTGATATGTTTTGCTTCTGAGGAGTAGTGAAAAAGGGTGCTGATGTATATGTTTAATGCAATGGATTTGGTTGTGTAGTATTCTTTGTGAGAGGAGGTTGTGACGTAGAGCGGGTGGTGATGTGTTTATGAGTAGAGTGTATGTTGTGTGTAGGAGGGAATGAAGTAGAGGTGAGAGTGTTTATCTTAGACTGGTTCGTTGCAAGAGTTACAAAGTGTGGTGGTGTGCAGTGTGTGTGCGTGTGTTGTGCGTTAGTGTTATTATGGTAGAAGGGAGAGGAGGGTTTTTGTTGGACAACTGATGGAAGGATGATTACATGTTTGTTAGTGATAAAAGGTGGTCTGTTAGGTGTAATTACAGCAGGGAGAGTGTGTCTGAATGGGATTTAGTTATTTATGGTGTTGATTGGCGTTGTGTTAGTGATGAGTGTATTGGTTAGTGGTATAGGATAGAGTTGTGTACTGTTTGTAGGTGATGGTGGATATGTGTGGTAGTTGTGGTAGTTGGGATAGTAGGGCGTGTAGATGTGGTTTGGTTTGGTTTGTAGTGCATGCTGTACATTAATCTATGCATAGTGTTGTGTGTGGTGTACATTTGGTGTGAGTGTGTTGCTCTGTTTGTGGATGGTGTGGACTGGTAATTGCTAAATGAGAAAAAGGGCAGTATTTCTGGCCCTAGTCCCGACCCGTCTCGAACAGGCTCAAATAGACAACTGCCCTTGTCCTCTCTGCCGTTAACAGGCAACTGCCCTTGTCCTCTCTGCCCATAACAGGCAACTGCCCTTGTCCTCTGTGCCCCTAGCCTCGACACCCGGGCCTCGATGTCCTAACCCTGGCCATTTATAGCCCTAGTAATCAGGTGACCCCTTCAGCCAATTGGAACCCCAGCCCTAACACTATCCCTAGAATCTAGAACCAATAGGAGACCAGGACCTTACAACCAATCTTAGCCCTAGTCCAAGCACCCAATCAGTTCAACAAACCCTGATCTCCACGTCCAATAAAGGCCCTAGCCCTACCAGTAGTCCCAAAACAAGTCCATGCAACCAATGGCACAGGTAGCCCTGGTCCCTACTGCCAATAGAAAGCCTAACCCTACTCTAAGTCCCACACCTAGTAGAGCAACCAATCACACCAGAAGCCCTAATCGCTACTTCCAATCAAAGGTGTTTATAATGTGTGGTTCTTTATTACGTACAACCAGTATACAAATGTTTTTGTAACAAAATGATGAGCAATTGTAATTATTACTTCACCAGAGATAGTATAAAACTAGTTGAATGTTATAAAAACCCAAAGCATCTAATATTGCACATCCCTACTACCTGTAAAAATTAGTCCAAGCTCTACCTACCTTTTAATCTATATTAATATCAACCTCCTAACTGTGGTATTGGCTGACTAGTTAGCACGTTCTCTCATGGGTTTTGCAAAGCCAAGTATTATCCCTGTATATCGCCAACAACTCTAAGATTTGGAGTCTACTCTTCACCACTCTAACCAAACAACCTGTCTTCCAGTCTGCCCCTTCAGAATTCTTACATCTCTTTTTTCCCTTTTTCCCTACTGATCCTCTATGGGGCGGGGGGTGGAGGATGAATCATTGTACAGATTTTCTGCATCTCTTCATGAACAATACCTTAGTCAACCAATTATATCAAAATCATGTTTCCTTCCACATTCATTCAGTGCTCAGCAGAAGGGCCTCGAATTGTTGCTTACTACAAGTAACTTTCTAACCATCAAAATAGAAGCTTCTCTCCTTGCTATATTTCTGTTTTTTTATTTTTAACATGATTAATGTCAGCCTGTTTGTAGAATGTTATGGTTATACCACACTCTCTATTAGCTAATATTACAATTCAGAATATCAGCTTCCTGGGCCTTAAATCTTTCACATATATACTTAGATCAAGCACTGGGCCAACCTCGTACCATTGATTGTCCGACAGAACTTTTATAAGTCAACAGATAGGTAGAAGGAATTCAAACAAAATAATTAAAAGTACAACCCATTTGGCTACATAATAAGGACCAGGAATCAAGGAATTAAGTTAAAGGGTTTTATTATAGATTAGCAGCCAGTTTAAGGTAGATAAATCTCAAAACCATGCCGTAAAGATACAGAATCAGAACAGAATAACACAACCTACTAAAGAAGGTCAGGCGCATCAGTATAGGACCAACAAGAAGTTCAGTCACAGCAATATAGGAAATTAAAAGAAGGACCTGGTGCTCAGGGTCTCTGGTCATAACAGTAATGTCTAAAGTCATCTAATCTAAAGTCTAAACCAATAAAGATTGTGATTCTAAAGAAGATATCAAAAAGTCAGGAAAATGCAGAAAATTAAGGAAATGGGGAAAGGTGTCAGCATTGCAGTCGCTCAGCCAAGAGTCTTCTAGGCACAGAGGAAGAAGTGTTATCCTGAACCACACTTAATCAAGAGTCAAGGGAATCACATAGAGGACTGTATCTCTCAAACTCCAAAGGGATAGTAACCTAACACCTAACTGTGTGTAAACTAGTTAATACCATCCGAATCTTCAGAACGACACCCATCTTCACATCGTCAGAGACTCCATAGGGCCTCATCTATGAAGGCCTAGCACCATAGTGGCACCACTTTTCAGTGACGCTGCGGCAGCGTCATGACTGCGCCACACTGCTTCTATTTACAAAGTGACGCATCCAGGCAAATGTGTCACTTTGTAAATGCCTGCCCTACATTATACCTGCATCACGTATAATGTATGCTGGGTGGGTGTTCCCCCGTAAAAAAGACTCGTAGAAGTGGTGCAGTGAAATTTAAGAGCTTTCATTGCACCACTCCTATGACTTGACTGCGTCACAATCCTTGCGCCTGTTTCAAGCAGGTGTAAGGAGTGACACAGGGCTTTTCACATGGGACTCGCCCATGTGTAATGACACATTGCGCGAGTTGCGTCAGTTATCCGACACACTGCAGGATTGCACCATTTCGCCACAAGATAAGTCAGGATTCCTGACGTATCTGTTAAATCTTTGCGCCATGGAGCTCTGTAGTTTAAATATGGTGCATCCATGGTGTTGCAAGGATGGTGCAATGAAAAGTGTTGCATTGTTGTTTTGGCCCAGTTATGTGTCACTTTTCATAAATGAGGCCTCATTGTTTTTTTTTCATTCTCACGTTGTGACCTGCAACATCAGCAGATTCTCCAGACCAGACCTGGGAACAATATTGTCTTTGAATACCTGCGACTCCTTGTAACATTAATGAATAGGGACTGTCAGTTGACCCTCTGGTTCTCTGTGTTCCTTGTCAAGGTTCTCTTTTCAGGCTCACTCTATCACTAATACAGTGTTACATCTTTTCTCAAGCTAACACACCATGTGAAGGGGCCTGCAAGAAAAAGACACACAAGCAGTAAATGGAAAGAAGCATTTTATGTAGAAAGTAATCCAGGCCCTCATGTCACCTAAAATGTATTAGTCAATAATGCTCATTTAATATGCATGTGCACATAAGACTACAAGCAAATGAAAACTGTCAGTACATTAGATTCATGCCACACTTTTAGGTAAATGAAATGCAATTCAAAATACGAGTGAAAATGTGAATGAGAAATACATTATAGATGCAAATGTGAAATCATTTGTACACATGTTGCATAAATCTTTCTCGTTTCTAAAGTAAATACATTCTAATAGTGTAAGGATGGTTTAATCAATCACCCAAAGAGTACATTTCATAATAACAATATTAAGGCACACAGTGTATATGAATCTCTAATTCTATAGGGAATGCACTTCAGTAATGTGGGCAAGTGCAACACTTTACATTAAAAACCTTAGAAAACACAAAGTACATGGTGTTAAGCGCATGCATGTATTGGGTATTTGTGATGTGTCAAAATTATGCTGCTCGAACTGTAAAGGATTAGTGTAGTCATGGGTAACATAAAATTAGGTCTGATTTGTATGTAACATTCACGTCATCATAAATGGGCTCCCACATCATCACCAGAGCACAGTGAAGTCATACATTTTGGTGGGAAGTTTAATAATCAGACCCACTCCGATACGCTTTTGAATCCTGTGAGAGACAATTACAATCCCTCTAATTTGTGATTATATAGTTATGAGGAGCACAGTGATGTAATTTTTGTACTGTTTGTGAATTGGAACTTTTGAGTCCACTCCCAGTATTCTGTGTTGACACTCAGTGCTTAGTGTAATTTCTTTGTAACTGTGTGTTCTTGTTTTACTGTGTTGTTCTTTCCACTAAATAATATGTGACATTGGAGATTTCGTCTTTATGGAGATTGAGAGGCAGCTTCTTCAGACGGAGACTGGACCTACAGCTTTAAGGGTTTAGGAAAAAACTGTGAGTGATTAAATGAATGAATTAGTATACAAGTTTATAAAGTGCAAATTTGTTGAGCACGCTATCACTTGGGAGGGTATCCTGGTGCTGAGCAGGCGGGAGCCTAGCCAAACCTTAGACCTAGTAGGACTACTCGAAGAGCCAGGTCTTCAGCTTCTTGCAGAATTTAAGAAGTGAGTAGGAGTTTCTTATGTGTAGTGGCAAATTGTTCTACACTTGAGTGGCGAGGTAAGAGAAGGCTCCAGTGCCGGATCTGGTTTCTCATATGCTTGGGAAGTGGGCAAGGAGGGTAGGTGAAGGTGTCTGGAAGGTTTGTGATAGCAGATGCAATTGTTTAGGTATGCTGTCAGTATTATTTAGGGCCTTGACAGTCTGGGTGAGGAGTTTGAATTCTGCTACTTTATGTATGAGGAGCCAGTGGACCCCCTTCAGATGTGTTATGATGCGAGTACGGCGTGAGAGGCTGATAGTGATTCTAGCCGCTCAGTTCTGAATTATTTGCAGCCTTCTGATGAGTTTTTTGTTGATCCTTGAATTGAATCCCGATTCCTTGTGGCAAGGGCATGCATGATGCTTTTCCGGGTGATGATTGAGAGCCATTCGTAAATCTTCCTCAGCATGTTCATGAGGGAGTGACGGCATTGACTTGGGCTATCATGTTGAGTTTGCTGTAGATGATGATCCTGAGGTTCTTGGGTCCTAGCTCTGTTGGCCACCAAGTGGAGTCCCACGATGAAGTGCTTTTTCAGAAAATCATGATTTCGGTCTCAGGGGAGGGGGTGCTGACCGCCCCAAAACTTGTGCCACCAGGGGTGGACTCCTCCCCCCTTGCTACGCCACTGAGTCATTCATCCAATGGGCAATTTCAGTCATGCTTGTATTGAACTTGATCTGGGTATTAAGCATCTTGTCCATGTGGGAGAAAAGGAATTGTAAGTTGTCGGTGTAGGAGAGGACATTGTTCTGATGAGGGCAGACGATTCTGGCTAGAGTGAATATGTGTGTATTGGAGAGGCACGTTATTGTGCTGTTGTCGGGGCTGAAGCCAGACTGAGTGGTGTGGAGGAGTTGGTGGTCGCGAGGCGTCTATTGATGATTTGTTTTAAGTCCTTGGCCGGGAATGGTAGCAGGAAGATCGGTCTGTAGTTGGTGAGCATTGAAGGGTCTGTGGAGGGTTTCTATATGAGCTACTGCATTGTCGAAGTAATTTTCTATTATAATCCGTGTAATTCTTCATAAATATATATATAATTGTACACAATAATGGATTTCACACTTCATTGCACTCATAGAAAGCGCTGTGATTTCATTCTATCACTGTGGCTGGTTTTCTGCCATATAAATGCCAAATAACAACATCAATAAGCACCACGCATGAAGATGAGGATATACGTTGTATTTTATTTTAATATATTACCCAACAGCCATGTGGAATTTGTCCTTATACATGGAAAATCATTTCTTTTGAAGTAACTTCTTGGTTAAACATTGTGCACTCCAGATAAAATATTGAAAGTACAGAGCAACTAATTAATATTTTGACATTATCAAGCACTCTTTCAGCATTATTTGAAAATTAAATGGTGCCAACCAGCTCACATTAAATTATTGCTTAAATCACTAATACTTTGAATTGGCAGTCGGTAGGCGTTTACAATCAGAACTGGATTGTCAGATAAATTTGCATATGTATTTTCAATAGTGTCTCTAGATACTATTGTTCTGTATTAATCCTTTAGTTTACATTTTCCATTGAATATTACCCTATTGTTGGAAATGGCCATTTTTGCTGGGTTATTCCCAAACATTTTGTTCCTTTCTCCTATTTTTTCCTGACCTGTTGTTGTTGGCTTTAGGACTCTGGGCACTTCATCACTGCTAATCAGTGCTAAAGTGCATATGCTCTCTGTGTAAATTGTGATTATGTTTGGTTATCCATGAGTGGAATATTTGATTTACTGATAAGCCCCTAGTAATGTGCACTGAGTGTGCCAGGGCCTGTAAATCAGATGTGATTAGTGGGCCTGCAGCACTGATTGTGCCACACACATGAGTAGCTCTGAAAAGGTAATACAGGCCTACCACTGCAGAGCCTGTGTGCAGTTTGGTAACTTCCATACTGTATATTTTGTTCTTCACTATTGTAAGGCTATCTGTTCCCATAGGATAGAATAGGGAGTTTGTTTATAACATCCTATGAAACATAAGTATCCCAGAGAAGAAAATAAAGTTTAGTATGCCTGAACTCAGAATTTTAAAATGCATCTTTTAGTGAGGGTGATTTTTACATTCTGTCTCTGAAAATACCACTTTTAGAAAGCAGGTATCTTTTTTGCTTAGCCATCCAGTGTGCCTCTGCTAGGATATGGATTGACTGTCTGGCTTTGGAGTGACAGGGGATGGGGATGTGCAGTGGCTCAAGAGAGTCAGGATGTGTCAGCGCTAGGCTGAATAGACCTGGTCTACATTTGAAGTGGTGGGAGAGTAGCTGTTCCTACCTTCCACAAAGATGGCTCTGCCCCCCTCTGGTGGGTCTAGATACAGGGATCACACTGAATATGTAGGTTGTTGTGCACTTACAAAGGGCCCCCCAAAACGTGTTTGGACTTGGTTCAGAGCCCTGGCCCGGGAGAGAATAAAGATTGACTGTATAAAAAGAGTGGCCCAGACCCCAGACTTATAGATCATCCCTGGAATTCAAGAGGACCCTTTGCCAACGAAAAGAGATGCAGAGACTGGGTGCTGGGTGGGGTTAGCCTGCTGTTGCTGTTTCTGGCAAGGAAAGGAGAAAAACTTTGCTGTGTGCTGTAGCTCCTGCTTGAGGAAGATCTCCGAGGGTTTGTGTGTGCTTGCCTCCTGTTAAGAAGTCTCAGGGACACATACGACTTCCTGCAAATCTGCTGGTGCTGCTGGACTCTGCCATCTGTGAGTACTACCCTTGCCTGAGGTGCCTCCTTCCAGTTACAGGGCCTCAGAGGTGGGTTTTGCAGCTAATCGCTGCAAGAACTAGTGGGAAGCATCGCAAGGCCGTGCAAAGTCTCTCAGAACCGATGCAAAGCCTCTCCGAGTCTCGCCGCACGATGTCTCGCCACACAGCCTCCAGCACCAACGCTGAATGGCACAAAGCCTTGCAGGGCGACGCTTCACCCCGTTGTGCCACGCATCGTACCCATGCACCAAGTTTTTTCACGCATTCACCCGCAGACCAGAATCATCTTTGATTTTGATCCCTCACTTCTCCCTACAGTCCGAATTTGATACATCACTTCTCCTGTGTGCAGCAGAACTGTAGCCTCACCTCCCTAAGGACTCAGGAACTGACTCATCGCTGTGTTTTCCAACGTTTCCTTTCTCTGCGGCTGTTTGGCCTTGTGAATTTTGACGCAGCTTCAGGTACATTGTGTAAAAGTCACGCATCTATAGTTTTCTAAGGTACAAGTTCTTGAAACATTTGGAAAGTCATATTTGTCACTGTATATGTTGGATTCTTGTTGTGTTAGTCTTGTTAATTTTAGGTAAAGATATTTTATTTTTTTAAACTGGTGTGGTATCCATTTGTGGTGTTGTTACTGTGAGTCTCGGTACAAATACTTTATACATTGCCTTTGGGAAATGCCTGTCTGCTCGTGCCAAGCTAACAAGAGGGTGAGCAGGGGCTATCTAATGTGTGTTTCCCCTTACCCTGGCTATAAGCAAGGGTTCCTATTGGGACAAAGGTACTTACCTCTGCCAACTAGAGACCCCCATTTCTAACACATGTGGATAATGTTGCAATCAGATAATGATGGCATTTGTATAATTCTAACGAGTGTTCATAGCTATATCTTTGTTTGTGACATTGAGTAAAAGTGGGGAAAGATTCTTAACTAAGAGACAAGTCAGACTTTTTACTCAAAGAACATTCTTTAATGTCCTTCTAAAGTTAATGTAATTAGACTGCAAAGCTTTGAAGGTAAAGTTACAGGGAAAGATGCTTGGTTTACAAATCATCCACCTCTCATGCAGCTCCTTTAAAATAGTTTGTTTATGAGTGCAAACAGCTGGTAGAGAGTAAGATTTAGGAAGTCAAGTATGTCTTTTTTTCATAGCTTCCGAGACCATGTTCTGTAGACATGGTGCTCCTCTGAAAAGTTCAAAGCGCATACTTCAGATATGCCCACCATTGAGATGGAGGTAAATTGGGTATATAGTGAAGGTATTTTAGGAACAGAAGGTTAGGTATGTTAGGCAGAGTAGGTATGTAGTAGGTAGGTATGATAGGTAAGTATTTTAGATAGTTATGGTTTGTTTGCTGGTATAGGGGTGGTAGGTTAGGTGCTGTAGATGTGTAATTGTAGGATAGGTATTGTAGGTATGGTAGGTAAGTAATTATGGTATGTAGGGTTAATAGGTTAGGCATAGTAGGTTGGTATGAACAATTAGGCATCGTTGGTAGGTTAGATAAAGAAGCCATGGAAGCGAAGGTAGGTGTTTTCAGTTAGGCCAAGTAGGTTAGGTATGGTAGATCAAGTTCATTCATCAAAATGGGGAAAGGTACACTGTCATCAATAAGAAGACCAATCGTCCCAGTCGGGATTTAACATCTTTCTTTATTCTCATTCTATCATCAAGCAACATAACCACAGCCAACACGTTTCGTCCTTTTACACCAAACAACATTTCTTTAGGGCTGGTCAATAAAAATAAAAGCACTTCAAATTTCCTCACATACAACATACAAATACCAAATTACATAGTTAAAATAATATAAAACAACTTTATATTAACACTCGGATATTGAAAGCAAGACCATTCTTTCAACATATTCAAATGTGCGATGTCAAGAACAATTATAAATATGAAACTTCCTCCAGTTACTTAATTTGGCTATTCTTCATAAATTCTAAACTCTCAGTCTAATTTACATTAATAAAAAGAATCTGAAACCACACACAACCATTTGAACTGATCCATTAGTAACAATTAAATACAAGAACATACCAAGCAATCATGTGATCATTCAGTTGTGGGAGAGAGGCGTGGAAGGTCAGGTAAGGTTGATAGGTATTTTAGGTAAACTTGTTGGTTTATTAGGTATTGTAGGTTGGTATGACCGGCCACATATTTGTGATTAGGCATGGTACCTAGCTTAGCTATGTTAGGTATCTACGGGAGTCACGGAAGTTAAGGATGGCAGGATAACAGGTCTGCTCGGTAGGTGGTATGGTAGTTAAGAATCATTGGTATTTATGGTAGGTAAATTATCTATGGTATGTAGACATAGTCGATAGGTATGATAGGTAGGTATAATATATAGGTAAGACAGGTTAGGTATCATAAATGCAGTTGTAAAGTATTGTTGGTTAGGTATCACCTGGTCAGTTACATATGATAGGACATACCATTTTGTGTGATATTTAAACGTTTGTGCTGGTAGATCATTCTCTAGATTCCTTACTAACAAATCATAGCATTTTTAATAAAAAGCACAACAAAAACTTGTTTAGTAAAGCACACCTTTTTATTATGAGTGGTGGGTATGCAAATAGGCGAGTTTCCCTGGTAATAACCACGCAGTCATAATTATAATCATAAAATTGATGATTTGCAAAGGGTGCCTTTGATAATCAAATTGTATTAGCATAATTATGTTTTACCGTTAAAGAAGAGAGTTATTAAATCAAGACACAAGAACAATGATGTGTTTGGTTGTCTGTGGTGAACTTGAAATGCATACAAAAAAACATATTGCGTAGGCAGGACCATTGATAAAGGACCGTTATGTTTGTTTTTCTTTAAGAAGATCTGTTACATCCCGTCTTTACTTTGTGAAAAAACTCTAAATCCAGAGGGTTATCATGACAGCAAACTAAAACAAGTAAACACACCCTGGTTATAAGTGAATGGCACAGTGGCTTCATTTTAAGACAGGCCTATGTATCTCTACTGTATTTAGTAAAGCCATAATCAGAAATTAAAATGTAATTCCATCAGCAAAGTAAATGCATCAAAGAACACATCAAACAACGCAACAATAAACATAATCAGGTAGTAAATAAAATGCTAAAAATGCTAAAACAACAGGGGTTTAGGTTTCATTAAAACGTACTCAAAAGAATGAGATGAAGCTAGCAGAGGGAGATTTAATTATGACCAATTTCCAAAACATAAGAGGTCTCTGGAAGAGCATGTTTGTTACTGAACAGAAAATCACCTGCCAGTTGTTCTCTGGTGCGACTGCCACCAATTTCTTAAAATTATAGAAAGAGCATCCATTTTTTCAGAGGAAACAGTAGGTTTCCTCAACCTGTTGACAAAAGCAAATCAGCTCAAAAAATGTGTGTCATTTAGCTTTCCTGCTCCTCTACACTGCTCTTAGTTTGATTATCCACAATAGAGTGGTGGCCACGTTGGTTGAATAATGGCTTTATTAAATACACAGGGCAGCAATAGACACATATCGCTAGCACATTGGGTCATGTCCACATCACACTTTTATGCAAGTATTACAATCTTTTTCTTAATTATGTATAATTCATCAGATACGCGTGGGCAGTCAACGCACAATCTCCGATAAAAACTGAGATTGGTTAAGAGCTATGCAGTTATACATTTGACCTCATCTCAGTTTTGACTAAAAAGACATAACAACCTGTAAGTGTATTACATAATTTAAACACATAAATATGTGTATTTGTGTGCAATTAATTAGAGTTGTGCACTGTACTTTTGTTTGTACATTTGTTTGGTTGTCATCCAATTTAAAGGAGTTGTTAGTTCAATATTCTGAATTAATCTACTATTTGCTGATCACTGAAGAACTAATCAGAAAATGAAATGAAAGTATTGCTGAAATACTCAATAATGAAGTTGTTAAAAGAAAATCTTCTACGAAATGCCACTTTAGAGAGGTTGCAAGCCATGAGTGGTGCTATATGAAAGGAAGCTATAGTTGCTCCTGTACAGGGTCTCACACTACTGTATAATCAACTACAAAACCAATGTAGTATTGTTGAGCAGAGTGCAGTGGCAGCTGGCAGGAAATGGGGGCGGGGGGGGGGGGGGGGAAGAGAGGGGGTAAAAAAACAAGTATAAAAAAAACACTTACCTTTTCACGGCAGCCCCGTCATCTCCGTCATTGGTCCTCTTCCTGGTGAGTCCCAGAGCAGGAAGCACACAGGTTCCCCAAGCCAAACAGATGGAGACAGGAAGCCTGTGCATGTTCCCCACCACGCTGTGCAATACAGCCTGGGGGGAACCTGCAAAGTGTCCATGATGGTTTGGCCAGCCCAAGACGACTGGCCAAACAGTCATGCGCACTTAGAGTGTGCCCACCACTCCTCCCCCTGTGACCCCAGCCCCGCCCTGCCCTAACCTAGCCTGAAGCTATAAAAAAAAAAATGATAATGACTAAGTTATTACTAATATTTTTTTTCCTTTTTTCAGTGCTCTGAGCGGTTTGTAAATGAAGAGCAAAGGGAAGTACATAAGAAATAAAGAAGGAGCTGTGGATGAAAGGACGAATTCAAGGATAAAAGTTAGATGGATGGAAGGGGAAAACAAGATTCACATGGGTGGGTGATAGAAAATGTCTGTAATGATGCAAGGCTGGATGAATGGGTGCATGAATAGACTGCTTGATGGAAGGGTGAAAGGATAAATTGGTGGCTTGATAAAAGGAGGGTGAATTGGTGGATGGAGGAGAAGGAATGGATGGATGAATGAATGGGTAAAAGTATGGAGGAATGGTTGGAAGGGTGAGTAGAAGGATGGATGCAAAACTGTAATGATGAGAGGATAAATGGATAGAACAGTGAAAGGATGGATGTATGGGTGGATGCATGAGAGGCTTAAAGGATGGAGAAATAGATGAACAGAAAGCTGGATTAAGGGACCTCATCCTGAGTGGGTAGCGTTTACTCGCTTTGCTCACCTGACGGCGTTCAAGGGATGGATGAAAGTGGGGAGGGGTTTGATTTTCTGGCTACTCCATTGGTGTCCTGCACATTTTGGATCAGCCCACAAGACAGTTGCACAGTTTACAAAGTTGAACATTTTGCACTAGTTATTGGCAAGAAAAGGAGCCCACATCCTACATTGCAGATATTCAGCAGGGTTGGTCGGGCAGGGAGTGGGCGCTCACACAGTATTCATCACTCCTGCATACTCATGGGTGTAGTACAGGCCCCTGCAGCACGGGGGCACCAGTCCTTCAAGGGTCCCCCAACCCTTCATGGGACTCTTATTTCGCACAAAGCCAATTAATATATGTGAGATAGAGGAGACTCACGGACAGCAGCGGTTTCTTCTCAAGGATGAGGGAGAGTCACCCCCTCCCCATCCGCTCACTGAAAGCCACTTTACTACTCCTAAACTGAGAAAAATCCTAACTTTAAGACTTTCGGTATTCACAGAAGGCATTTAGGAGTCGTAAAGTTAGGACTCCTAACTTCTGTGAATACCGAAATGAGGAAGTGCCTTCTGTGAATACCAAAATGAGTAAGTGCCTTCTGTGAATACCAAAATGGTAGTAAGTTTAGGATTTTGTCTTAAATTAGTTCTGTGAATCGGGCCTGTAGAAACTAAAACATCAGTCAGAATATTTAATGCATGAGACCATAACCATATCAGATGACAATTTACTGAATGCAAGATCGAAGAAAAAATCTGCCATACATAAACAGAATAAAATGAAAGCCAAAATACAGACCTATTTCTAACAGTTCCATGTTTTTATGTTTGGAGAGAGACCCATTCCAACCAACAAGTTGCCTTTCAACCACTTATACATGGTAATTCAATTAGAAGTTTCGATGGGCTGAGTCAGCATCCCATTTTCTGCCATAATCAGTTTCTCTCAATTATCAAGAGTGAACTTTAAAGCTTTCGCAATATGATTGTTCCAAAAATGTTGCCTTCTGTGCCCAAGAAAGATATCTATTGATAGCTTGAGTGTTTGTTTCTTAGACCTTTATAGTATATCAACTGAAATACGAAGCCAAATCACAACAAAACATCGCTATTTCACCACTGGTAACAATATACATTTCTACCAAAGCCAGAGTCCTGACAAGGCAGCACCACTGCTTTAGAGGCTTAAATACATCTTAGGCGATGCACCTTAATGCTTGCCTATGGCATACCCTTCATTGTCAGCCCAGAGAACAATAAACAGTTCTACCAGTGCAGTTCAACATTCCCTGCTCATCGCATCCATTGTCCTGTTTCATGAATCCTGAGAAAACATTATGCCTCTCCAGTCCAGCACTCCCATCCCAAGCCCTTTTCTCTCTTCCACCTCTTTTTCTCTATCCCATCCTGCCCCAAAGGTGGACGTAAAAGGAGATTACTCCCCACCCTCATCCTGGGCCCGATTCACAGAACTAACTTAAGACAAAATCCTAAACTTACTACTTTTGGAATTCACAGAAGTTAGGATTTTGTCCTAAGTTTCTCTTAAGACAGACTTAAGACATACTTAAGTTAGGACTTTGTCCTAAGTCTGTCTTAAGTCTGTTTTAAGACAAAGTTAAGACAAAATCCTTACTTCTGTGAATACCAAAAGTAGTAAGTTTAGGATTTTGTCTTAAGTTAGTTCTGTGAATCGGGCCCAATGTGTTTATACTGCGCCTAATCTCCTGTTGGGTGCTTCTGATCTCTGGTGAGAGCCATGGCATTTTTTTTCTTCCTTTTAGACATTTTTGTTTGTCAGCTATTCCTAATAGCGAGTCACAAAACGCAAATTATTCGCGAGTCGCAAAATATTGTTTGTTTTTATCAAAATTAGCATGCGCAAACGGGTCGCAATTTTGCACATGCTAATCTTTGTCGTACATCTGGGCCACTGTGTCACAGGATGGAGGTGCTGTTTATGTGTGGACTGCGGCCCCAGGGCTCTATGTTCTCCCCTCACTTTTAGCACACAGGAAAATGCACCATACCCATCATTCCTGTTAGGAGGTCCTCCACAAATGTTTCCATATTCCTGGTAGGTGTTGTTTCATGCCCACCTTCAATCTTGCCATTATTGCAGTGCAAACTCCCCTACAAAGTCTGAGGGGCATATGTATGAAGCCTTTTTCCCATTCGCAAACGGGCCTATTCTCAGAATCAGCCCATTTGCGAACGTGAAAAAGCCTTATGGGATACATCATCCCAAAAGGCCCTTGCACAATAGGGAATCGCAAAATTAGTGATTCCCTATTCTGCAAATGCATTTAAGGAATTGTAAATTGCGATTCGCAATTAAGGAATACGTAGGAAATATTGCGAACCCTACAAACATTGGATTTTGCGAGCCTTTAATAACGAATCGCTAAAATTCGCTATCAAGGACTCGGAAAACGCTTTCTTGATACATATGCCCCTTAGACTTTTGGTTTCAGTTAAACTTAAGACCAAAGCTTAAGTTCAACGAGACAAAAGTCTAACTTTACTACTTGTAAATGCCCTTTTTGAATACCGAATTTCATAAAGTGAGACTTTCCTCTCAGTTTACCTTTGTGAATTGAGCCATTTGCTTTTAGAGAGGATGTATTCTAATAGTTTCTCCATTTTACGAAACACCTGCTGTGATGCCTTCGCATTATCTTCTCAATCCGACACTCCTCTCTTGGCCACATAACCTTGTGGAATATTTATATAATGTTTCCTTTATCTGGTCTAGTTCTAGTACAATGGCATATCAACCTTTCTATCTAGGATGGATACATTTTCTTTTATGTCTTCATCTCCATAGAAATTCTGATCTTGAGCAGAGTTTGTGGCATTATTGGTGGTGGTGATTTATCAAATTATAGTCTCCCCTATTTAGGCTCTTGATTCCCCATTGTGTTACCATCAATGAGGATTTTGTATTTCCAACAGTGGTCACATTATGTCTGTATTCAAATGTATAAGTGCGGCCAGGTGTCAAGGAGACTCAGTTCAGGATACTTATGAGCAGCACAGCCACCAGCAATTTGCTTCATTCTCCAGAATACATGAATAATTAACTGTTGCTTGTTTGCACCCTCAGGGATCCATTCACAAACTGGAGGTTTTGGTACGATTTTTAGTACTACTAAATGTTCTGCAGATTGCTATCCACAAAACTTGGAGCAAAGTTTACACCTCCGCCTCCACTATATCTCTATGTGGGGGATGTCCGCTCGACGTCTTCCCACAAATAATATACAGATTATTAGTAGATATGGGAGAGACACAGGGAGTGGCTAGAAAATAGGCAATACTTACGAATAAAGATGAGGAGTCAAAAAAGGAGCAAAGTAGACTTTAGGGAGAGCCAAGGAAGGTATTAACGTGCGGATTTCAAACCACCCACAATAGAGTAAGCTCATAGCTTTTCACAAACTGCTCTTTTATAGGTATTATAGACAAAAAGGGACGAAAACAGTGGTAAAGTACACCCGCTCAGAGCTGGGGTACGTCTAGCACCACACAAAGCCAACCCCTGATAATAAAACCTGCTCCCACAGCAAGTAATTGAAATAGGAACTTAAAATAGAACTCCACATGAAATAATGCTAAGTTAAATTATTTAAAGTGATGTTAAAAATTATCATAAAAATAGTAAATATTATTTATTTGATTTCAAAATATTGCATTGAAATATTGATATAACAATATATTTTAATAAAATATAATTACATGACTTTTATTACATTCTATGCACCACTATTATAAATGCATTAATAAAAATTTATTCTTTTCATTTAAATGCCAGAAAAATAATTTACATGTAATTTATTATGTCGACATTAATTTAATAATTAATACAACATTAAGTTAATAGTATTTTTTATTTTTAAAGCATGTTTTATTGGGTACTATATTTAACATAAATATTTAAATGACTTTACATTTTTATTTATCATAAAAAAATATATATATATATTTTTATGTTTAATAAACTTTGTTTTACATTTTCCCTTAAAGTATACCATGCAGAGATCTCTAGTCTAACTATGGAGTTTCTCTATCTGCAAGAGTAAATTGCACCTGTAAATTAACTCACAAGCATAACTTACCTTTTAGCCCTGTCAGTGTCATCCTGGTGCATTCAGTACCTTGCTATTCCTGCTTCTAGGAAGCTGTTCTCTTGTTGGCCATCCACTGACATTGTCCAGGCTGCCCTGCAATCAGTCTTGAGACGATATTTGACTTTGTTATGTTATGTTATGTTATATTACAGTGTTTTTGTATAGCGCAAATCACCACTGGTCTCTAAGCACTTCCAAGAAAAGGTACATAACCTGACAACCCTGAATGCGCCCTCTGCCATAGAACCACCTTAGGGTATAGATGTTATCTTTTTAAACAGATGGGTCTTTAAATTCTTTCTAAAGGATAGTAGTTGTGAGTCTTCCTGCAGAGAAACCGGTAGCTCATTCCACAGTTGTGGAACAAGTACGGACAGAGCTCTGCCCCCTTTAGATTTAAGCTTAAATCTGGGTACACTCAGTTTGCAGGCTTTACTTGACTGTAGGGCTCTCCCCGGCGTGTACTTCCTCAACCACTCTTTAATGTACTTAGGAGCCTTACCAAAAATGGCTTTATGGGCCACACAGAGACATTTAAACTGGACCCTAAATTTGATAGGCAGCCAGTGCAGCTTCAGGAGAAGGGGGGGTCGCATGAGAGCTCCTCGGCAGGGAGTAGATTAACCTAGCCGCGTCATTCTGCCCAACCTGTAGTTTCCTCAGGAGTTTCTGAGGGAGGTCTAAATACAAAGCATTGCCATAGTCCAATCGGGAGATGATAGTAGCGGACACTATGGATTGCAATGTAGAGATAGACAGAATTGGTGCATTGCAGAAGGTGCTATCACTTTAAATCACTGCAAACAGAGCAATCTGCATTACATGTTGGATCCTATAATTCTCAGCTACCTCATATACCATTCTCTGAAGGACAATACCCTCACAGTCATAGTTAGTTGACCAGCCACATTTGCTTCAGGAATAATGTCTCTAGTGGTGTGTATAAGACAGGTAGGAGGGGACCAAGGCATCTCCCACTGTCGAATAACAGTCCTTGGAATAGGTTAAACCCCCATCGTTCTCTTGAATAAGAAAAGGTTGCTACGAAAGCGTACTGCTTGTGCGCATTATTTTGATGTAAAGAATGGGACAAGGAAGGGTGTGAGAGGGTAATGGAGGCGGGGCATAATATTAAAAAAGGGGAAGATAGGAAAGTCCTTGCAAACGAGAGACAAAGCCTCTCTATCATTCTGTAACTTCTGGGACAAGGAAGGGAGAATCAAGTAATGAAGAATACCAGTAATCCAACCTTTACCCTGCAGACTCATTGTTAATTATGCAATAAGTGTAGCATTGAACATAACCATTAGCTCGAAGTATGGATCTGCAGCAACTCCTGTTATCCTAATACAAGACCTGCGTGGCCTACTTCCAATGCACTTTAACACTGATTCTGATTATTTGAATTATTTACAATGTATAAATGTATCAGACTATACTCCAAGTATTGAATGATGTCTTATTACTTAGCGGTAACCTTCATTACTCCTGGTCCTATTGTCTCCATCCTGTTAATCACTAATGAGGTAATTCCACCTCGCAAGACTGAAAAAAGAACAAGAAGAATGTCTGACGTATATGCCGATCCCATAAGGCTGTGCCTATGTAAGCAATACTTACTCAGAATTCCTCCTGAAATCCCAAGTCTCTAAAACTTAAGGCTCGGCCAATGGGAGGGACGGGAGTGAAGACTGGGATGAGAACGGGACCAAGAGTAATGAAGATTGCCTGTAATGAATAAGACATTGCTCCAGGCCTCTCTTGTCCTCGTCACATTTATCACTAATGAGGCATAACAAAGCACCACACAAGCCGTCCTTCAAGTGCAGCTAAGCGCAACAGAATAAGACAGACACCATTGTTGATTGCAACACCAACAGTGATTTATTAGACATTTGTAATATTTAGGACGAGACAGAATATAGCACACTATCTCTGAAATTGGTACTATCATATAACACATCATGCAAACGATCATGGTGCACATAGGTGCAGCCCAAGTGGGTGCCTGACAAATTTTTAGGAATAGAAACACCATAAATCTTAGTCCAGGAGGCTAACATCTCTCTGGTGGAATGCTCCGGCCCCCCCCCCCCCCACAGGAGGAGGAGGGCCCCATACAGAGTATGCCAAAGAAATCAAGTGCTTAATCCAGCAACTGATGGATAGCAAGGACGCTTTTCCCCTTAGTCGGAAGGCTCAAAGGACACAAACAAAGAATCAGAGTGGTAAAAGGATTTAGACCGGATGTATAACATTACAATGCATGCTTTTACCACGCATGCCTTTACATCGCAGTTTTTACAATGCATGCTGTTACAACGCATAGCGTTAAGGGGTGCTGGATAGTGAATAGTTTAATTTACTATTCCAACTCCAGTCCCCGTGGATAGTAGGGAAGGTGTTGGATAGTAAATTAAATCTATTCCCTATCCTAGAGCGCCCCCTAGTGCTATGCGTTGTAATGACATGCGTTGTAATAGTTGTGTCGTAAAGGCACTGCGTGGTAAAAGTTGCGTTGAAAAGGATGTTCCCCATTTAGACCTGTTCACATAAACCCAAACGGCCACTTAACATCCAACAAATGCAACGGAAAGTCTACCAGGGAATTGTCATCCCCAGCCAAGGTAGGCAGAATAGTTTATTGTTCCCTATAAAATTGCGAAGAGATTTGAAGCAAAAAAGGGTCCACGCATAGCACAACTCCATCCTCACAGAAGGAAAGAAAGGGATTCCTCACCAACAGAGCTCTGCATTCCTCAAGACACCTAACTGAAGTAATGTCCACAAGAAAGATAAATGGGGAAAACAGAATCTTCAATATTACCGGCAAATCCCTTAAGGGGTACAAAGCGCAAACAAAAGGTTCTGAGATGGAAAACCTTTCAAAAGATAAGCCACCAAATCCTGATAATTAGAAAGATTAGCCCAAGGGGCTCCAAAAGTCAGTATGGCTGCCCACTGGGCCCGCAAGGTAGAAACCGATAGACATTTCTTAAAACTGTCCCAAAGAAAATGAAGAGTATGATTCAAAGGACAGTCCAAAGGAGAAAGACTCAAGGTGGCTCCAGTGACAACCATAAAACTTCGAAGAGGACAGCTTTCCCGACTGTTGCATGGCAATGGCTAAGTGTCTAGGCAACCCCTTGCTCTGTAACCCCCTCCTCTGAACCTCCACACAAAAGAGACGAAGCAACTGGATCAAGAGAACATGAGACACCCTCAGAGGAGATGGGAAGATCTGCAGAAACCACGGATCTTGAGCAGCTAAGGACTTCAGAAGTAGAAATCGAGACTGCTGCGGTCACAAAGGGACCACTAAGACCACTTCCCTTCATCCCTCAAAATCCCGGCCAGCAGTTTGGGAATCAGAGGTATTGGAGAAAGGCATATGGAAGAGATATGTGCCAAGGGATCGATAATGTATCCACACCCCAAGCCCCCTTCTGAGGAACTCTGGAACAAAAATGGGGAGAGCGAGCATTGTAGCAGGAAGCGGACAGATCAAGGCCCACCCTCCAAACCATACACAGATCAGACGAAAAACTGTCCTGGTCAGGGACCTCTCTTCGAAAGAGGGAAACACTCTGCTGAAAGAATCTGCCATCATTGCCCTCCCCTTTGATGTGCACCACAAGACGGGACACCAGATGACACTCAGTTCATTGGAACAATTGAGCAGCAACCAGATTCAAGGACTTCGACCTGGAACCCCCCTGGTTGTTGATATATGCCACTGCCACCATATTGTTGGTCCTGGCAACACTCCAAAAAGTGCTGGAACCACAAGACTGCCCTGAACACAGCTGTGAGTTTTTTCCAGAGGGAGGAGAGTCTGCTGTTGGGAAGAGACCATCTGACCTGGATCGACTGGCCCTAGAGAGTGGCCCCCCAACCAAAAAAGCTGGCATCTTTTGTTAGCACTTTCAGGGGACCTGGCTGAAGAAACATTCTTTTGGAAAGACAGGAGTGCTTCAACCACCATTGGATGCCACCGGGCATGCAGGTGAGCCAAAAATATCAGAGTTGGAACTGTGAAGACGGCTACTGCCATGTGCCCCAGAAGCCTCAACCAGCATATCAGCAAAAGGCGCTGACTGTTGAACACCTGGAGGGCCAGAGACTGTAAGGTCAGCACCTGGGACCCTCACGAAGAAAGACCTTGTTGAGAAGTATCTGGATTCTGGCCCTTATGAATGTCAAGTCCGTGATGACACCATCTTTCATTTCTCTACATTGAAAAGGAATCATGGCTCTGGACACAATGACACACCACCGCCACCTCCCATGGCAACTGCGACTGATATGGGGCTGGGAGGAGTCAGGCACCCAGATATAGTTGGTAGATGCTGATCTCTTGCAGGTGGAGAAATGCAGAGAGCTACCTCCTTCGTGAACACTTGGGGTCTGTCTTGAGGCAAAACGACAGGACCTAGAATTGAAAATGCTGGTCCTGGATACAAAACCACAGGAACATCTGGTCGTGTGGATACATCAGCACATGATAGTAGGTGCACTGGAGGTCTTGAGTGCGCATGAAATGATCTTTGACTGCTAGAGGAATCACTTGCTGCAAGGTCTCAATCAAGAAGGGAAAGGTTTGTAGAAACTTGTTCAGAGACTTCAGATCCAGGATCATCCAAAATCTGCCTGTCGGTTTCCCTACCAGAAAGACAATTGAGTAGTACAGTCGTCCCCTCTGGGATGGGGGTATCTGCAATATTGCCTCCTTCTGTAGGAAAGACTCCACCTCTTGGGACAGATCCAGCCATTTCACCTCCTTCCGAGCCAAGGAGTTGGTCTCCCCCAATTGGGGGATCCACAAACTCGATCCTGTATCCTTCCCTAATGTTTTGCAGTAGCCACTTGTCGGAAATAGTTTCTGCTCAAGCTCCCAGAAAACAAGAGTTCTGCCTCCAACTGCAAATCCTGAGACTTCAAAGGAAATTTAGGCTTCTTCTGTCCCCCTCCCTTAGGGTAGAACTTTCTTTGAAGGGTATTCTGCTGACAACAAATTAATTGAGGTGCTTCTTCTCTTTGAATAACTTGTGGAGCTTCTCCTCTTTCTCCAAGCCAAATAACTGAGACCCCTGAAAAGGCAACCTCAACACAGAGGCCTTCTGTGCTGCATCTCTGTCCAGTCAATTAGGAACAAGGTTCCGTCTTGCAGCTATGCATTCTCCTCCAGTCAAAGCAGAAGCTCGAACCACATCAAAGACAATGTCGGACAAGAATTCAACCTGGCGTTCAATAATGTCTTTCAAGGAAGAACATTTAGAGGAATCCTCCACAGCACTGAACAATTTCTTAATGTCCAAAAGCATGGACTGAGAAGCAACAGCCATAAGTCCCAGCACGCAATGCCAAAAGTGAAGCAGAATAAACCTTTGTAAGAGCAGGGTCCACCTTTTTATCAGTTATATCCTTGATAATGGCTTCTCATTCGAGGAGGTCTCGCCCACCAGACTGGCAACAAAAGAGACAATCAGGATGGAAACAAGCAAACTCCTATATCCTATAGAGGATATTGTTTTGCCATGAAATGAGCCAGCATGGTTTTATCCAGGTCCTTCAATTCCCTCTGAAGAACCTCCACAAAAGTGGGTGCACAGGAATTTAGGCTCTGATGAACTCTGAAATTGGAGCAACAATCCAGAAGTTGAAGATTCTGGTATCACTTCCTCCTAAAAACCCATATTCTCTTCCACAAGAACCAGCAGCTCAGGCAGCATGTCCTTTCCAATGTATTTTCCTCTTTCTTCCTCAGGAACCTGAATCTCCTCTTTGGACTCTGAGAAGACAGGAGAGCGGGGTCTGTGTGAATCCCTCCAAACCTCCTTCACAGAGGTCAGTCCCAACAATGTCTCTTTAACGAGGTGGCTTAAATGATCCTCCAAACACTCAGTATAGCTTTTTGGAGGAGGAGAGGAGGAAGAGGAATTAGAGGAAGCGGACTACGCATGCTTCCTCTTGCTTGAATGCCTGCCCAATATGCTACACAGATAGTGTAACCAAATATCCTCAAACCACAGCCACAAGGAAGGGGAGACACGGCTATGTGGACTTAACTGTACCCACTGCCATTTAATGCCTTTCCGAGCACTGGGAGAGAAACAGCCTTCAGAGATCGCACATGTGCAGCCAAGGAGCATGACGGCAAGCATGCAGCAAAGAAGAGAATCAGAGGTCACCAAGCTCCCCCGTAGCAGGCTTCTGTGTCCCACACCACTCCTTGCAAGCCCAGCAGACTGGTCTAGGCACCTGCCTCCCTTCCGATTCCAACGAGCTAGGAAGGAAGGGAGAAGGCCAACAATCTTGTCAGCCAACGAAGCAGCTGGGTCCATCCTCTCTACGTCACTCCCTACACCAGAGACAGAAAAAAAAAGGACAGAAGGAATTATGGGTGAGTATGGCCTATATCAGCACCAGTCTTATGGGATGGGCATATACTTCTAGCATTCTTCTTGCTCTTGTTTCTGTTTTGCAAGGTGGAGTCACCTCATTATTTATCAATGGGACGAGGATAAGGGTGACCTCGGGGTAATAACCCATCACATACTTTAATAGAAAACTATCTTTTAAAAAAAACTTTCTGACAATCCTGACCAGTCGACCCTTTGCCCTGGAAATAGCAGCCGTGGTCCGTGCAGGTAACAGTGGTGAGGCAGTGGGGCCGCGTGAGGGGGGATTTGGAGGGACGATGCCAAGGGAACATTAATTATTCATTATTCATTTAATTTTCCCTCAGCATCGTCCCTCGAAATCCCCCCTGCCCCCGCATTCCGGCCCCACCACTGTTACCTGCATGGACCGCGGCTGAAAATAGTACAGTGATTCTCACTGGCTTATTTTTATTCAAACACTTAAATGCTGGCGCCATTTTCTGACTTCCATTAATGGAATCATATCCCAGGCCATAACTCTTGAATTTACAAATCCTTCATTCATAAACAAATGTCGGTAACTGCAAGCAGCCTCCCCAAGACGAATAACTCCTTATTTGCATGAAAAATTGTTTGCCGTTTGCTAAATCAAAGCTTGTCACATTTTACAGGGGTCGGCTTTCTCAGGGACTTGCAAACAATTAAAATTGATGCATAATTAATGCATCGCAGGAGGCAGAGAAACTGACAGCAACCGAAAGGTGCAGGAGGCTAATTAACAGCCATGGTGCAGCAGCAGGTTCTTCTAAGAAGCCATCAGAACCGAGAGCATTATCTGCCTGAGACCCCACAGCCAGCTTCGAAATGAAAATAGTACTTTATTTTACTTCTACAACTCGGATTACAAAACCAAGCCCTGGCTGACAAAATATGTAAATCTACCACGATTGATTCAGGCCTAACTTTGGAGTAGATTTACACTTCAAAAAAAAAACAAAGAATGTTAGGGATTGTTTCATGAACAAAACACACCTGTGCAATTATTGGTGTATGCACCTCGTTTGGCACACCTGGGGCCTCATTTATGAAAAGTGACGCATAGCTGCGTGAAAACAGCAAAACGTCACTTTTCACTGTGCACTCCTTACAACATTCCTGATGCGTCATATTTAATGTATGACGCATCATGTCGCAAGGAGTTACAGATACGTCAGTATTTCTGACGTATCTGTAAGCGCAAAAGTGACGCATTGCTGGGGTGTGCCACAAAAGTGACGCAACTCCAGCAATGCGTCCTTTCACATGGGGAAAGCCCCATGTGAAAGGGCCTGCGTCAGTCTTACGCCTGCTGTGAGGCAGGCGCAAGATTTTGACGCAACAGCATCCTAAAAGTGACGCAGTGAAATCTCATAGATTTCACTGCGTCACTATTACGAGGCTTTTTGCGGGGGAACGCCCCCTCTGCATACATTATACCTGACGCAGGTATAATGTGGCGCAGGGGTTTAAAAAGTGACGCATCTACCTAGATGCGTCACTTTTCAAATATGGCGCAACGAGGCGCATTTTTTACACCACTGGTGCGTCACAAAAAGTGACGCACCGGCGGCGCAAAACTGACGCAAGGCCTTCATAAATAAGGCCCCTGGTACTTGCTGGTCTCCTACTAGTCCACGTCCCTGCATCCAAAGAACCAGAGCCAGTGGGTGCATTTTCCAGTACCTGGCTCCCAAAGCCTGGAACGGCCTACTCCTGCACATTAGAGCCACTGGAATGTCACTTTTTTTCGGTGGGGTAATGCCCTGCACCATATTTAAAAAGCAACGTTACGCCATGGATGAAGCGGAAAATGCATACCATTTGTATGGGTGCATTATAATCACACGTGCAGCGCGTACCCACATATAATCGTGTTAACATGAAGTGTTAGGATTTCGAAATGTAATAACATGAAACGTGAATGCATTTAGGCCATTGATCATATAGTGATTTTAAGAATTACTGTAGAACGTAAATGTAACTAGCAGAAAACATTTACGTGAAGAATGTGCAACTGACATTCATTTAATAAATGTGTTTATTAATGTGTCATTTTTCATGTAGATTGGAATAAAAACTGAACGTGCCTTATTTGTTTATGCAATTCGTTAAGTTCCTATGCCATTTTATTATGTTAGCTGAACTTGTAGGCCTGAAATGCAATTTCCCTCGAAGCTCTCGCTTTGGAATTAACAGTTTGAATTTCGCCTTTGCAGTGGATTTCGTTCTTTCTCACGATGTGTGCAGCAGGTGGAAGAAGATCCTTTGTTAGCTAGAATAATGTCTTTGTTTTAATAGTCAGACAAGGGAAGAAGAGGATACATTGTAAGCTCAAGCCAATAAAGTAAATTATGTTTTCACACCAGCTAAGGCCTGGAAATCAACGTCAAGTGTCTCATTCCAGGAACACCGCTATCCTGCAGACAATTACCTATGAGATCATATTCAGAGTGGATGGTGTGGCCTGCATGGACTCTTGGGAAAAATACTTGTAATAATGTGATGTTAGAGTAGGGAAAGTCACTCGGCCTTCGGAGAGAGAGCATCTTAGAAAGAGATCTGTCTCGATACCTTTATGCCACTGGACCCATTGATGGTGAGAAGACTTCTAAGGAAGAATAAACATTCTGACACCTTTTATTCCTTTTTATGAGAATGCTTAAGTAGGGATGCCATTTTAGCGTTAGTGCAGGGATAGATTAAAGCTTTATTTTCATCAGCCCTCGATACAGGGAAATGTGTGCTCATGCTTTCTGATCCTCTGCATCCTATTTCTTGATCTAATTGTCTTGTTGCATCACCTCAACTTTATTTGCAGATTTGGCTTCATGCTGATTTCCATGTATTTTTACACTCACGTTTTGAGGTGTCTTTATGTTCAGTTATTTTTGGATTTGTAATAAATTAACTAACCTTACGCAGTCGTCTGTAATTACTATGTGTTCAGAAAAATTCCAGTTCAATGATTGGCATTTCTAACATTTTTCTCCCTCTATGCTTACATGCTGCTAAAAAGAACCATCGGATTGTGATTCTAGAACAGGTCCAGAATTTATGGGACCGGCCCTTTCACCACTTTGCATGGCTTAACTTCGTTTTGTAAATATGGTACCATTTCACGCAGATGTTTGTGTGAAAGGCTGTGCAATAGGTGTTTTGATGTGGACATTCCACTGCACCACCCATTGCTTTTTGACACTGCCTTTGATGTACAAAGATGTGTAAATCTGAGGCAGCGCCAAAAGCTAACGCCATGCAAAAGCAGGCGCCAGATTTGCCCAGCGAAGAGAAATGCTTGTTTTTCTCCTTGTTTTTGCTTTTTTCATGTAGTAAATCAGTACTAAAAATTATTCATGTGCAGGAAGGAATCCCTTCCTGCACATAATCAATCGTACCTACAACGCAGGCCCCATTGCACTATTGCGCAAAGGTGTCTGTGTTGGCATTAGGAAACTACTTTTAGCGCTAGGGAAGACACCAGGATGCACCATATACTTGTAAATAGTGTGCATCCCTGCATTTTGGAAATGACGCAGCGCAGCACTGAAAAATTTGCCGCAGTGCTGTGCTGCGCGATTTCCTTAGACATATGGATAGGGTGACCAGATCTTGAGAACCAAAAAACGGGACATTTGGGGAGAATAGAAGAAGGACTACAATTTTTCATCCAAGGGATGGCGCAGAATGACAGCTGTCATCAACATAGGATCACAGAAGATGCATTAAGAAAGTAAATACAATGTAATTTCTACAATCAAAATCATACCTGTTAATGAAATTACTTTCTTATAACAGTTTCTAACTAGCACAGCTTTAGAACACTCAATAAAGTGCCTCTCACTGTTTCAGTCGACCACTTCTAAAAACCAGGACATGAGACCAAATTGCCGAAATCTGCCCGTACAGCTGGTGAAAAACGGGGACTGTCCGGGCAAATCCGGGACGTCTGGTCACCCTACATATGGCCCTAAAAATGGCTATTCTAATAAATTCAGGCCAAGGCTGCACTGCCCTTCTTTAGGCGTTAGGATACCCTTCCAGGAGAGATGCACACGTAACAATACATATAACATGAAACAAAACATTGGCCATGTCGTCTTCCTGGCAGACCAAATTTCGTTTTGTGATTAGTGTAGAAGTATCTTTAGATATTTCATCCGTGCGAACAAATTTTATGAAGTTCTTCCTAACTACCAATATTTGCCCATATCCTGAAGCAACATCTTCATAAACTAGGCACGAACTGGTGGAGAATATAATGTGTGCTAATATGAAAACAAAACAAGGCATTGCGTAAATGGATGTTTAAGCTTAGTAATGATAAAAAGTCAGCTGCAAGTGTGCAATAAAAGGTTTGTAGACCAATCGTACAGCCAGCCATTGACCATGATATTGCCCAAGAAGTACTTCTGGGAGTCTTTGATAGTCACAGCATTGCAGCACTACCGAAATAGGTTCTGTACACAGTGTACATGCTTAGCAAGAGAGCACTTGCATATGCTATCCTTTGTTTTACTCACAGGGAAAGTACTGTCCCCCATGGAGGAGCCCCATCCCTGTGAAGCCACTGACGCTTCTGAGATCATATCTTCTTCAGGTATGGTTGAATGGTTGTCCTAGTCCTACAAGAGTGATTTTTATCTGTCTCCAAATATTGTGTAAATGTTATTTTAGAACAGCAACCTTTAGAAAAGCCCTCACATCTTTAGGACTGGCTCATCAAACTTCAGTCCACCTTTAAAAGTTGCATGAGCGTCAACACAACTCTCGTTCACAAACAAAGAAAGTATTAGCTTTGTCAGTGTTTGTACATTTTACACCATCCAGCCACTGGAGAGAATTTTCCACAGTGTTTCTCCCATAGGACCTTCACCATAGTAAGCCCTCTGAGTCAGCAGGAGATCCGCACCACAAATCTCAGAGAAAATTATTGCATCAGTTTCAAAACAGAGCAACACAACTGACTTCAATATTCTGCAATGCTGAAGAGGGGTATCTCCTCTCTTCTCTTCAGTGCCTGGCAAATTTTCTTCTTGAAATTTATAAAATAGGGTGTTTAAAAGGATAAACCAGTCATTGGTGATAAATGCAAGCCCATCCTAAACTTCCCTGGCCTCCAATCAAAGGTTTACAGCAAAGTCATGCAGGTCCTTACAGGATACCTGCTTTGTTCCAACCAAACAATTTCAGAGAATTGTGTAATAAATTTTGCAATCGTAGACTTTTCTATCCAATGTTACAGATTCAAAGGCAGATCACATGTAGTACTGTGTGAACATTTCATCTGAACTCACGTATCATGTCTTAGAGGAAGGTGGGTGTTGGACCTAGCCCTTTTTGTATGGTTATGTCTAAACTTTTTGCCTTCCTCCTGTATTTTTCTCACTTGTTTTTTTCTGGTTTTAGGACTCTAGATACTTTACCACTGTTGACCGGTGCTAAAGTGCAAGTGCTCCCTGCATAAATTGGTGATTGGTTATCCATGATTGGCATATTTGATTTACTAGTAAGTCCCTAGTAAAGTGCATTAGGTATGCCCAGAGCTTGTTCATCAAATGCTACTAGTGGGCCTGCAGCACTAATTGTGCCACCCACATGAGTAGCCATGCAAAAATGCCCCAAACCTGCCACTGCAGTGTCTGTGTGTGCTGTTTTGAACTGGCATTTTGACCTGGCAAGTGCACCCAATTACCAGGCCCAAACCTTTCCTTTTATTACACGTAAGTCACCCCTAATGTAAGACCAAGGTAGCCCCATGGGCAGGATGCAGTGTATTTAAAAGGTAGGGCATGCACTTGTGGGGTTTACATGTTTTCTTAGTGAAATACTGATAATTAATTTTTCTCTATTGCAAGAACTTTCTCTCCCATAAGGTAATATGGGGATTGCCTTGAAATATCCTTTAAGTGTAATTTCCCATTGGGAGCAGATAGAGACTTGGAGTTTGAGATCTCTGAACATCTAATTTAAGAGTACACTTTTGGTGACGTTGGTTTTTAAATTGCGTGTTTGAAAATGACAATTTTAGAAAGTGGGCATTTTCTTGCTTAACCATTCTGTACCTCTGCCTGTCCGTCATATCCACATCTGGGTTAGGATGACAGTTGGGCTCTTGTGTAGTCACTTTAGACAGTCACACAAAAGGGAACAGAGGTGTGTCTTGCATATCCTGATGAGCCATCACCAGGCCAATGGGCTTTCCTGAGCTAGAATGGTTGGAGGAGTGGTCACTGACACCTGGATAGGGCTGTGCCTGCCCTCACACAAAGCTGTCTCCATCCCCCTGTAGTGTGTATGGAGCCAGATCTGGGAAAGGCAGAGTCTTGTGCACCACAAAGACTTTCCTTTGAAGTTTGTCTACTTCAAAGGCAGAAAGGGGTATACGTATTGGACCTCTGACACTTTGAAATCAGAACACTTGTGGACTAAAGGACATTCAGCAAGGAAGAAAATCCGGATGCTGCAGAAGGAACTTACCCTCTGCCTGTTGCTTTGTTTTGCTGGCCTGCTGCTTGCTGCTTCTATCCTAAGAGAGAAAGGACTGGACTTTGCGCTCTGTATCTTGCTTCCAAGGTTCTCCAAGGGCTTTTGTGTGCTTTTCTCCTGTTAAGAAGTCTCATGGCTATCAAAGGCTTCATCTACCAGTGTCTGGGCTCTTCTGCTGAGAGTCTTGATTTGCCACTTGGTGCTAAATCCAGTTCCTGGGCCATTGGAAGTAGAATTTGGTGAACTGGAGTAGAAAACCTACTAATTGAATCCCAGCATCTGTTTTTATCGACACATCACTACAAACTTCGACGCATCGCTGCTGCCAGCACCGGAGCGTGGTTCCCGATCGGCACATCAATGACGGCTTTCACCGAAGGCCCCAGGTTTCTGTTGCAGCACATCAGAAGAACCGCCGCAGCTTGAGTTTCGAGCACAACATTACTGAAGTCTGTAATGCACAGCTTCAACTTCAATGCAGCACCTGCTTCATGGCTGTGGAATAGATGCAGCGCGTCTGGATTTTCGATGCATCCGATTTCTTCATCGACTTTGCCTGGCAGTAAGGAACCAAGGCAGAGTGTCCATAGATCGACACATCACCTCCCCTTCCAGTAAGGAACCGATGCATCACCTCCCCTGACAGTAAGGACCTGATGCATCACCTCCCCGGCGTATCAGTAAGGAACCAACTCATCACCTCCCCTGGCAGTTAGGAACCAACTCATCACTTCCCCTGGGAGTAAGGAGTTGAAACATTGTTTTGCTTTTCTGGTGTCCCTTCTCTCCTACGCCTGTTTCGTCTTTGTATGTTGACGCATCCCAGGTACTTTGTGCTGAAAGAAGCACATCCATAGATGTCTATGGACAACTTATTTAATCTTTGAAAAGTGATATTTTTACTTGTGTAAGTTGGATTTTTGTCGTTTTGGTCTTGTTTGATTTAGATAAATATTTGCATTTTTTTAAATTGGTGTGGACTCATTTTGTAGTGTTTTTACTGTGTTACCTTATGTGTATGTACAAAAGCTTTACACATTGCCTCTGAGATAATCCTAAATGCTCATGGCAAGCTACCAAGGGGGTGAGCATGGGTTCTCTTAGCTGTATGACTCCTTTACCCTGACTAGAGGGATGCTCCCTACTTGGACAGGGAGCAAACCACTGCCAACTAAAGGCCCCATTGTTAACAGCCGTGTAGTATATGCTTCGCACTTTTCACAAATGTGCAATTGTACTTGGTACATACATTTAGACAACTGCCTTACTAGAGTGACAGCTTTGCTTTAGCATATTGGAAAGAAGAACATTTTTTTAAAAATAGAGCACAATGACTGTTTAGCAGATCACCACCACTACAGACATCAAAGTACCAGACGTCCAGAGGGCAAATAAGAAATGGAGAAACGTGGATTTATTTATCTCTGGCAACCAAGAAACCCCAGCTAACAGATAAATGCAAGAACATAATTCAAATGCACATATGTTAATTGCTGGGGATATTGGCGAAAAAGGTAAGTCTTGTGATGGTTGTGTTGGAGGATGAGCAACATGTAGGGGGGGGTGAAGAATTCTGCTCCGCCGACAGAGTTTGCAGAGTTTTGCCTAGTCCATACTCTGAGAGGAGTTCCAAAAAAATCAGCAAAAGGACTCACAATGGAGTTCTGGAAAACTCAACGAAGTGATGAAGAGCAGAGGTTTTTCTTTCGAGAGGTTTGCGAACGTTAAGAAAACATCACATACAAGACCTCCTCCCGGCAAGATTTCTCAATGTGGGCTGTCATTGGAAGTCAAGGCCACTCGTGTTGAGTAATCTGCCACTCCAGTTGAGGAAGCTGCCGCTTGAGTAGAATATCTACTCAAGTGGCAGAAAGTAGCAGTGTCCTCTAGCGAGACGCAGAGTGAAGTTCACGCTGTAAAGTTCCAGACACTAGAATCAGTGCCACTGGCAGAACTCCGCTGACTTTTTCTGGCACTTCGCGTAGTTCCACAGTGTATAACTCCACGAACTCTGCCTAGGCCTAGCAAGATGTAGGAAAAGAATAGTTCATCAAAATATGTAAGGATCATTGTAAACCCTGGATGTTTCCCATTTCACGATTAAATGAAGGTCCAATACTTAAGTCTTTATTTACACACTGTTATTGATAACAGAAATTACTTTTCTCTCTCTTGATTCCAAAAGGCCGGTATGTGCATTGCTTACAACATAGCAGGACCCTTAAAATGGCAGGCGGGGATCTTTGCGCTATATAAGTTCCTGTACATTTCCAGTTACATGATAGACATGCTTTCTTTGAGAACCAAGATTAATTAGGTAATGAAACTACCTTTTAATCGTGCCATCCACTCATACCAGGGGAATGGAAAGGGATGGTAGGTGAAGTTGTCAAGTGTACCTTATGTCCTTGATGTGCAGCGTTGCAAAGGGCTGTTCTGAGGAGCGATATAGGGGACCTACGGCCTTGGTTCCAATGAGGAGCTGCAAAGGTAGGGATGCGAGCTCCATGTCAAGTTGCATCATGCTGCATTGGTTCTGAGGAGGAGCTGCGAGGGCTGCATTGTGTTGTGGCATGCTGCGTTGGTTCTAATGGGTACCACAGCCGGGCTGTCAGAGTACCTTTAACCCCACTTACAAGGGTCCAGGACAGGAGAGGCACAACTTGGGGTGGTAAGACTCACAACAGGATTCAAGATGGTTGGAGGCTTTTCTGCCCCTGAGGCTCTGATCAGGAGGCCAGCCAACTAGCTCTTGGAGTCCCTCTAGTGATCATAGCTTCAAGGTGCAGGTCCAATCCCTCTTACTCAATCAGCAGGGCAGCAGAGTAGTCCTTCTTGCACTGGTGCTCACTTTGAAGTGGAAGAAGCTTCGGGAATTTCCCCCTACAGAGGTGTCTGTAATTTCCTATCTGGTTCCCTGGTCCCAGTCTGTTTGAGGGCGCAATAGGCTAGTGAGAAGTCATTTGTGCGTGAGCTGAGCCAGTGCCTTTGAAGTGTGGTAAGTGGCAGCTCCACTACTCTATAAAGTCAGAAATGGCCCATCCTGTCGACACCCAATTTTCTATTGTGATGCTGTCTGGGAGGATTACACAAAGGCCTTCTGAAAACAAAACCTAATCATGTGACCCAGGAACAGTTTACATGCATCAAATGGTTAGAACAAGAAAATGTTATTGTTCAGAATTGTGAGTTAAAATCTGACTTTACCACTAATGGTAAATGTGGGGTGTTAGATCTGCCATCATTGGTGTAGGTTTCCCCTGTATTTTCTGCCTTTGCCTCCTGTGTTTTTGCTGTGTGTTGTACTTTGTTTTGCTTGTCTAGATGCTTTGGGCACTTTGCCACTGCTATTCAGTGTCAAAGTGCAAGTGCTCCCTTTGTAAATTGTTGTTATTGGTTAGTGATTCCACAATTGGCATATTTGATTTACTAGTCAGTCCCTGGTACAGTGCACTGTGTGTGCCCAGGGCCTGTAAATCAAATGCTGCTAGTGGGCCTGCAGCACTGATTGTGCCACCCACATAAATGTAAATGTAACCCGAACCTGCCACCGCAGTGTCTGTGCTTATTTTGGTACAGCCATGTCAACCTGGCAAGTGCATCCACTTGCTAGGCCCTACCCTTCCAATTCTTCTATGTTAGTCACCAATAAGGTAGGCCCAAGGTACCCCTGTTGGCAGGGTGCAGTGTATGTGAAAGGTAGTTGCTTGCATCGTATCCGGTGGGCACCGCATTCCGCACCGCCCCACTTCATCCTGCATTGACGTCACCGACAATGTTGCTATCCGAACCGTGCATCAACCGGCTCCGTCACCTGCCAGCACCGCCTCACCCTGCACCGTAAGCCTTGGTCACACTGACGCCGTCTGGGTGACCGCCACTGAGTCACTGCCTGCACAGCACCATATTGTGAGGGCACTGCACACTGCACCGCTTCCATTTGTTCGCAACGCCCTGGCTGGCTCATACTATTGTGTCGGCCGCAACAAGAATGGTACTGATCAGGAGTCTGTCAAAGCTTTAGCTGGCCTGTACCGACGCAATCGACTGTAACTGTTAGACTTTGTTGTTTCAGCATCGTGTTAGCCCCGGGTGAAGCTACTGATTCGGAAGAACTGTGTTTTGGGGATATTTCTGCAATTAACAGGTAATCTTGCAAAGTAACTATTTTTTACACTATTGTATGTTGCAATTTTGTCGTATTTGGTCTTGTTTGGTTTAGATAAAGATGAATTATTTTTCTAAACTGGTGTGGTGTCCATTTGTAATGTTTTCACTGTATTACTGTACGTGTGCACAAATGCTTTACACACTCCCTCTGAGATAAGCCTGTCTGCTTGTGCCTAGCTACCAAGGAGGTGAGCAGGGGTTATTTTAGAAGTGTATCCCCCTTGCCCTGACTAGGAAGAAGGGTCCCTATTTGGACAAAGGTGTAAACCCTTGCCAACTAGAGAATCCTATTTCTAACATGGGCACCCACTGCCACTCCATTAATGCTCCTCTGGGGCGGACAGAATTCATATGGTAATCTCTAATTTGGGTTGCCACCCGGTCATTGCCAGTATTTCACTTCAAGAATAGATGAAGCACCATAACTGTCCGTAAGGCATTACAATTTTTTTTTTTCAAAAACAAAACCCCAAAGTAGGATTTTATTTTTGAAATTGAAAAAAGAAACAATGCCCTCCTTGTCATTGGTGTTGTCTCCCATTGTGTGTGGAGCATTTTGTAGTTTTCACTGTGCTTTACCACCAGGGTTTTCCTAAATTAGGTTGGTGGACATACAGGTCAACATCCAATGGCCCTTACTCCGTCAGGCTGTCTGAGGGGTGTAACCATGGCAGACACGGATTAATCTCTGCCGACATTACACAAAAGGTCCCGCCACATTTTAATCTGGCTGGCGGACCATTATGATGGCGTAAAGTATGCTCACTTGCTGCTCCGACAGAGTATCCTTTACATCAGACTATAAATTAGGCCCAACTAGATAGATAGATTACAGTAGCAGTCACCGCAATATACAATATAAACCTTCACTTTGCATACAATTTGTCTATAGCTCTGTAGACAACGTTTTTAGAGGCACTTGTAGAAACACACACACACATATAGATAATATTTTGTGAACAGAGTTTTTTACTTTTCTCATAGATTTCTGGTTATAAGTTATAATCTACTTTAAAATGTATCTTTGCAACCCACACCAGGCGTCTTCAGCTTTTTCCTTGTTTAAGAAGCAATGCTGTTTGCACCCAAATCTTTACTGATGGTTAAACCATACACCATATAACGCCCACATCTGGGTTCCAGGGCGTAGCAAATATCTTTTATATGCACAGATGTGTTCTCTCAGTAATTTTAGCTTATTCATGACTTAAGACTATTCACTAACAATATATTTTTTTTAATCTTGTAATTGGTTACAGAGAAATGTGATTTTAAGTATAATCGATGATGTCAGTAGTGATGTCAATGATGGCATTGGAGATGTCATCATTGATGTCATAAATGATGTCATTTAAACGTTACTAATAACAAGAACGGGTATGGCTCTGATCAGTAAGGCTGAGCCTGTAAATTTGAGCAACAAAAAGAGATGCCAATACTGATACCTTATTCCGATTAACAATTTCTCAACAATGCATAGACCACAAGACAATGCATCTGAATGCTAATTAATAGCTGTTTATTTCAAAAGTACTTATTTATAAATCTATTGAAATTCAATCCTATTTATAACAAAATTTTGTACAAACAATGGGGATGGACACGAGGGAAAGTGAACAAAATTCACACATATATTCATTCTCACAAGCTCACCCTTTTCACAGTCACACCTCACATAATCAACCTACACGATACTGAATCAAACGGGGATTCAATACACCACTTGAATAGTACTAGGTCTGCCAACACATAATATTTGGACCATTGGTTGTTCTTAAATACACCTTATCCAATTCACTTTAACTTATAAAATTCATTCAAAATGAATCATAACGGTTAGGTGTAAAGTTGCCACAAAAAGTTGCAAAGAATTTAATTCACGAAGGAACAAATTGGCAGACCCGATGGTCTACGCGTTTCGAATCCCTTTTGATCCTGGGATTCTCCACAGGACCAACAATAATCTGTGAAAGAAAAAAGAAGAAACTATATGTCTGACCAGTCTTAGATCAAGTGGATAAAAACGCTGCTCCACCAGAAGTAGACTTCAGATTACCAGTACACAGAAACGGGAAATCTTTCTTTTCAACCTCTGTTTCTAACAAACTCTGCAACTCCTTTAGAAGATTCGAGAGAGAGGAGAAGGGAGAAAAGGCAAGGAAAAAGATAGAGAACCATGAGTGTACCTGTTCCACCAAAAATTTACAGTTTACACGCCAACGATTCTGCTAATCAGCATGTGGGCTTACCTATTTGTGTCCCACAGTATCCTTCAAGGGCTGCTTTCTTTTTCCGATGAGCCCACTAGCCACCGGTAAAGGTGGCAGTGGCCTAGCAAATAGAATGGAAAGGACACAAGTGTTGTAGAAACCCTATAAAATGCCATGTAGCCTTTTTTCCAAGTAAAATGAGACCATCTCTTACCTCCTGACGCCGGCCGGCTCGGAGAAGCCTATGTCTCTTTCCTCAATAGACACTGAGTAGCCTTAATCACCAAGCTGAAGAGAAACAGGAAACTACCGCTCAGTAAGACCTTAGCCCTGTTATTACTCTCTTGCATTTAGTTTTCTTTAAAAAAGACGGAAGGCACTTACCGATTGCGAACATGTCCCGAATACGAACGGGGCTGCTGTATGATTCAAGCGCGAGCCTCAAACACAGTAGAGTGTCGCCTACGACTCTCGCAGGCTTGCATGGAAATGTAGTTTGTGACGGTGGGATCGCGCATGCGTGAATGCACTTTGCTGCTCCAAGCCCAAAAACAATGCGTGTACAAAACTAAGGGCCCGATGTAGGTAATTCCGATTTACCTACTCTTAAATACCGAATCATACCGATTCGGTATTTAAGAGTAGGTAAATTGGAAGTAGGCAGATGTAGGTAAATTTTCTTTTACAATTACCGATTCTGTAAGATTCGGTATTTACCGATTCGGTAAATACAGAATCGGTATTTTCCATTGATTCCTATGGGCCTTGAAGCCCATAGGAATCAATGGGAAATACTGAATCGGTATTTACCGAATCAGTAAATACCGAATCCTGGCAGGGGGAACGGGGTGTCACTTTGACACCCTGTAGCCCCCCAATTGCAGGCTTGTGTGCCATGTGGCACACATACATGCCCTAAGGGCATGTCTGTGTGTCACATGGCATAGGTGTACATGCACAGATGTGCATGTACACTGGAATTCGGTATTTTACCACCCAATAGGATTGGGTGGTAAATACCGACTCCTAAAGGACCTGTGGCACTCTTTGAAGTGCCAGCTATATCTGGATTTACCGAATCGGTAAATATACCGATTCGGTATTTTACTGAATCGGTAAATTTACCGATTCGGTAAATTTACAGAATCAGTAAAACTTAGGCCCCCTACATTAGAAAACCCTAATACCGGTCGGTAACGGCTAAATTCGACCGTTACTGACCGGTATTAGGGCTCTTACATCTAGCCCATAATGACTGGAAAAATCTCTATATGTTCCTCGAAAAGCTGAGCACCCAGACCTAGAATTGTCCATTGGGGTCTCGTGAAGAAAAACCCTTTGTCATTCGCACTCTGCAATGCAGCCTACAGTTAGAAAATGACCTACCCATAGGTGCCTGGCTGGGTGCCGTCATGACCAATCGATTGGCTTAGGGGAGTGTGGCTGCCTGCTTCCTGTTCCAAAATACCTTCTTTATTTTGCAGCCAGAGTCTGCAAGGTCCTTTTACGAGAAAGGTTGGGGCCCCTCAGAGAATCTCAAAAAGAAATACATTCTTGGATAGACAATTACTCTTGAGGAAATATTTTAAGTTAGCTTTGTAACTAACTCTTTACAGCGTTATGAGACTTCCAGCATTAGTGAGTGAATTTAAATCTAAGCTGCCTTTATTCATTAAACTTGACCCTCACAATATGGTTAGTATAGATGTGAGACCTTTTGCAGAACACAAACTATTGTGTACTTAAGCGCTGGAAAAAAAGCAGATGACCGTAGGAACAGGGCCTAGAGAAATGTGTGCCCAGTTTTGGATACCCTCTTTATTTTTCAAAATCCTTTATGTGAATAACGTTGCTAAGGCAAAACAAAACGTACTACAATGTTTAGATTCATATACCATCTGCTAGCCAGTACATCTACTTGGTCTAATTGATTTTCAAAAAGCCAATGCTCTGCTCGATACTTATCACCAGACACAGTAGTAATTAAAAACGGATGCTGAAATTGGTCCCTATCGCACTCTACATTCATGTCCTTAAGTTTACAGGCAAAACCACGGATCCATTTCTGAACAATGAATGTAAAAACGTTTAGGTAATCCACATCAGTGATTTAATTCCTGTTTATATTTCACATGTTCTTTTTAAATATTGCATTCCCTAAGAGTGTTTGCTATTTCCAGGATGTTGTGTTTCTGTTTTTTGTTTTACTGCAGACTATGACTCTTGTATAGGACATACTTTGAACTGAGTGGCATTATGATGTTTGTAACGGGCCAGGATTTAGAACTCTGGAGTTGAGCCTGAAGACAGTGTGAATGTCTCACAGTGCTTGTCAGTGGGCCAGAAAGGTGTTCAGAACACATGCTCATCCAATGTGTGACATCCCTGCAGGGTGCACATTGCACTGGTCAGTTGCAATTGTTCATGCTGTGCAGGGTGCAGTGGTCAAGGACGCAGACAGTTGTGCAAATATTACCAAGGCAAAGGTTAAGCAAAATGTAGTGGCCACAGATGAATCAGTGTGTTGTGTTTGTGGGTGGTTTACAATACGGGGCTCCATGGCACCGGGACCCACAGATGTGTCAGAAATACTGACGGATCTGTGGAAAGGATGCAGCAAGGCATCAGGACCAGAAGTGGAGCACTGCTGTAGTTGGACATAAGACTGACACAACCACAGTAATGTGTCAAGAAAACAGAGGCTCATTATTGACTGACGAAAGTTTCTAACTGTATGGTTGCATAGTGTACTTCTGTGTGCCACAATACCTATGTATGTATCTATGACATATTGTGTGAGAATACTATGTGTGTGGATACAAGTCATTAATGTTGTGTAATGTGACATTTACTGTGTTACCTCCCTTTTCGATGGACGGGATTTCCTTGCAGATTACATTGTTGGGAAGTGACTTCAGTTGGTGAGATTCCTATGCCACAGCCAATGCATCATTCCAGTGCCTGGGTTTTAGAGGCTTCGGAATTCTGACTCATTGCAAGCGCAGCTGCCTGCTTTCCCGTAATACATCACCTTTCCAAAAAGTCATAAATGCCACTGAGAGATGTTACGTGGGAACCCCTAACTTGCATTTAATATTTCTAACGTGACACAGCCGATTCCGACGAAGTGAAAACCAACACAGGCTGATGAAGTGTGACACGTCTGCCTAGATGCGTCACTTTGTAAATATGGAGCAAAGAAAGCACCACAGGTGCATCAAAATATATGGCGGCACAAGCTCCTTGTAAATATACCCCTTAGTGTCTTCAATATTTGTGTGGACAATCCATTACTTTCTTCATTAATTAATTTGCTGTTTAACCTTGCCCTCTATGGATGCTTCCATCACATTTCAACTTGGTTTCAGTAACTTTAGGGGGCAGAAACCGAGCATGCTGATCCTACATGCATATCTGTTATCTCTTGGATTTAAATGCATCAAGTAGAATAAAAAGTAAAAGAAACCCTGCTCATGCCATGTGGATATAAGCAGCAGCCTGAAGTACTTCTACAGGGTGGTTTATGACTCAAGGTAATGGGTATTGCGAGAACCCCCTCACCGTTCCTTGCAGGGGACCTAAGCTTTCGTTAAGCCACTCTAGATAGATATATATGTATATATAGAGAGAGATATACTATTGCAAACTAGAGAAAACATCTGCTAAAGGGTGTCCCTTGTGACAAACCTTTCACTTCCTTTCACTCGATGTGGCACTAGAAGAACATATGTCACTGCCTGTGAATATATGATTTTTGAGTTTCAGCTCTGCTCCTTAACCGGAAGACTAGGGGTCATATTTGCAAGGGCACTGAGCCACCAAAGCCTCACCTTTTCTGACATTCCAGTGGTGCAATGCCCGGCACCATATTTACAAGGTGATGCAAAGCCACTTTCAGTGGCTTAACGCCGACTTGTAAACATGGGCCTCCCCGTTGCAGTTTTCTTTGTCAAAGTAGCCTGCAATGGGCGTTGCTGTGGGTGTTTCTACGCAACATCCATTGCTTTTTGACACTGCCCAGATTTACAAGGATCTGTATATCTGAGGCAGCACCAAAATCTAGTGCCTTTGAAAAGGAGGTGTTATAGTGGTGAAATGAGGAGAAATACTTCTATATGCCCTTCTTTTTTGCTCTTTCATGTGTGCTTCATTCTGCAGCACACATAGAAGGAGCAAAAAACACAAATAATGATTGTTTTTCTGCAGGAAGGTGTTCCTTCATGTACAAACACAATCATCCCTGCAATGCATGCATCCTTGCAGCATGCAAGGGTGTCTGTGCTGGCGCAAGGCAGCTTTTTTAGTGCTGGCGCTAGGCAGCTCTTTTAGTGCTGGGCCAAAGGAAAATACAGGGGTGCACCGTATTCTTGTGTATTCTTGTTTTTGAAATGACGCAGTGCGGTGCTGCTAAATTGCTTGCAGTGTCGCGCCATTTAGTTGTAAAAATGCCCCATGGTCTGGCACGACTGTCAATCATATAACTCTATGTAAGAACAGTGATTTATTTGGATGCAGGTGAAGGGACCCTCTAAAACAAAGAAAGAGAAGAATGGTTGGTTTTGTGTACAAAACTCACGCTGAAGATTTAAGACAAATGATGGCGCGCTGTCGCGAAGCGCCTGCTCCGTTAATAATCCATTATTTACACAGCAGCACTAATGTATGTGAGTGAGCGAGGACCTGATAAACCAATTACTTCTTCATTTCACATTAAAATGACACCATGAATATTAAAGTGCATTAATGATGTACGACCGAATATTATTGGGCTGCAATTAGCATAGGCAACTGTGCTGACATCATAAATCAAAAGGCCAAAGGTTGAGCCATTGCCGCCTGCCATTCCCGTGTTGATTATGAACATAATGGGAATGGCTAATTTATTTTAATGATATATTTTTAAGAAGCAGAAAGGATAAGGGTAAATGCATTACTTGCCTTCAAAGAAGTCATTTAAACGTGTACGAGGAAGTGATGGACTGCCTCAAAACAGCATCATGAGTGGATTTTCATAGACAGAATAATTTTATGAGCCTTGAAGCTGTGTTTAGACATAGATTGGAAAGGTTTTGAATGCATTTTATTTTATTTTTATAAATCCTGTTTAAAGGTAGCTGTTGTTTATGCATTTGTATCCGATGCCACACTCTTAGAACTGTATTTGCTAAAATAAAACAAAGGCATTCCAGAGATGCTCGCTGAGCATGGACGCACATGTGTGCCCATGCAGAATGGACGGCCATTTTGGAACGGTCTGAATACCACTTTAAGATGGCCACCAGCCAGTAGCACAACAGATGGTAAAAAAGTGTGATACAATTTAAAAGTAAACAATAATGCTGGTGCAAGAGGGTGCTGGGTGAGGGGTGGCAAAGAAATAAATAATAGAAGGTAAGAAGAGAAGTCATTGCGGGGAAGAAGAAGAAGAAACTGTTACAGAAAGAGAGCAAGAGGAAGAGAAAATAAATGTAAATATTAATAGAAATAAGTAACCAAAGGGTAGAAGAGATAGCAAAATAAGAAGAAACCTGCAGAGAAAGAAGATAATGGTGAAGAAGGCGAAAGACCGATAAATGGCCTAAAACTAGAGCAAGAGAAAGAAACATGTGTTTGTGAGTGTGTGTGTATATGAGAGAGAGAGAGGCAAAGAGAGAGAGAGATGAAAAGTGTAAATAAGGCACAGATAATGAGAGAGCAAAGAAGAGAGAGAAGTAGAAAGAGAGCTGGAGAGAACAGAAATTCCTCTTTGCCGCTGCCTTTTGGCCAGGTTTGCCCTATGCAAATACCCCATGCAGAAAGAGAATATGCAAAAAGAGAAAGATTTATTGAAGGACAGTGCAAGAAATATGATAAGATATTGTAAAATGTAGATATTTTGTTATAGGCTGTGTGCCTAGCCCGGCCAGATCAGAAGATTACATACACTGTTTCATAAATACATAACAGAGTAGGAACAATAATACTGGTGAAGGGCCAATGTATGTTACAGGGCATTATTGTTCGTCAGTGGAGATCCACTCTCAAACAACATCATCTACCTCCATTTACAGAGTTGAGAAAACATTTGACTCCTTAAAGTTGCCTTTGCCTGAACTTGGTCTAAATCCCTGGAATACTTTCGAAAATGGAGATTGAGATTCTTGACACCCTAGAAATACTCATAAACATAAAATTGGGTGGTACCAATGTTTTTTTTGTGGTCCGGGATAAGGTCAATGGAATGTTTAACATTTTTCCCACTGGAAATTCAGGGCCACATTTATCAAGTTTTTGTGTCGCTGTTGCACCACTCAAGGGGGCTCAAGGGCGATGCATGCCTGGCCTGGCATTGTTTGATAAATCTAGAATAACGGTAGGCCATGCAAATCACTGCCTTGTGTTATCTGCCTGAGGGAGGCGTTCCATTGGTGGAGTGTGGGTGTTCCCACGCATCCACTTGGTGCATTCCCAGATTTACCATTAGCGGTTGACCTGGGAATCTTCCAAAATGCTACGCCTCCTCAGGTGGGGAGTAACAAGGAGAAATATCTTTATTTCTGCTCGTTTTTTCCTTTTTCTAAGTGTGTTGCATTCTGCAGCACACATAGAAAGAGAAAATGTTCTCTCTGGATTGTTTTTTATGCAGGAAGGTGTCCCTTCCTGAACAAAAAGAATCCTGCCTACAATGCAGGCACCCTTGCACCATGGTGCAAGGGTGCCTGCAATGGTGCTAGGCAGCCAAAAGTGTGCCAGCACTAGGAAAGGAACGTGCCTTATAATGGTAAATATGGCACATTCTTGCCCTTCCCCTTTCACATAGCACAGTAAGGTGGCTTGCTGCATCGCCTTGCGGGAGTTTTTTTTATAAATATGGCCTCAGCATCTTGGGCTTCATTTCACTGAGCTGTCCTGTTTACACCCAGAGGCCGGCACTATTAATTCAGACTTGCTACATTGTATCCTGCCTTATAGCATTCCTGTCCAGTGGAGTGGAACTGTGTTTGCAAGTTCTGTAGCAAAGCCAGCAAGATCCAAATTGCAAGACTCAACCCTGATGAAGGAAGCATTTGTCCAATCAGACCAGTGTAAAAAATGGTGAAATTGGAGAGTAGGCAACATCAAATGAGCTATTATAGTCCTACTGTACACAACTGTAGGAAATTTGCCTTTCTTGCACAGTCACCCCAGATTTTCCACCTCTTACAGTTTCAGTACTGCTTAAATACTTTACAAATTGCCCTAAATTAAGCCTGTCTGTTCTGTTGCATAGCTCCCAAGGGGTTGGGCACAGGTTAATTCAGTGACTTTGAGGGTTCACCCTGATAAGGGTTGTGATTATTCTTTGAGGTGGTTAATTAACCCCCTCAACTAATGCTCCAGTTCCTTAACATGACCTTTGTTTATTTTTCTTAATCTTGTTGTTGAAGTGCACGAGACTAACTAAAAAAAACTTTGATACTTTGCATAAACCTAGGAGAAATAATACCACTCCCTCTCAAACAGTATCTAACCCTGTGCCATGTTAAGCATCCTTTGGAGAATATGCCTACACACTCCAAGTTGCTGGTAATGACCTATTACTACAATGACAGGAGGACGAATAGGCTTGCACTGCCATGTCTTACTGTCACCAGATCTGTTCCCAGGCTTATGAGACTTACATTTCCCTGTTTTGAATCCCTTGATCACGCGGGGCAATACAAGGTCCCTCTGACGTCCGTAAGGCAGGGAGATTAGCCTTTCAGAAGCTCCATGAAATGTGTTCAATATATTTTATTTGATGTTGGATTACTGGTTGTGTGTATCCATCTTTTGGGGTCAGCTAAGCGTTTAGGAGCCCTAATCGGGATAAACACTCTATTAACTTTGAAGAAAAGGAAGTACTTCATGAGAGCTTAATATGTTGTGCTTCACAGAAGTGTCATTTCAAACAGTGCAGGAAGCTACGTTTATAATGCAGATTTTTTTCCTGCAAAATTTCAATCTACCCAGCGTCCTTCCAGGGCATCACTCTCAGATGAGACGTTTCTGAACAGACACCAACAACATAATACTTTTCTGAGGCGTATGTAGGCTAAGATGAATTGTTGAGGTGACACAAAGTCAGTCACAAAGTCACAGCTCAAGGCCAGTTAAAAAAAACTTTGAGTCTCAGAAATCAGAATATTATTTGATGTGTCAAGTAAGAATCAAATAGTGTTTTAGATTACAAAATGTACATGAATACAATGAAATTACATCTGGAAAAGTAAAATATGACAAAAAAACCTTTAAATAACTTTATGAATTGCCTTCTTTATGAATTTTATGACATGATTTAATGCTTAAAGAACAAATAATGGACAGAATGCAGAACAATGTCATACATTCACCAGTACAGAGATCTCGTCCTAAATCCATCGTTTTTTTGCTCACCATGCCATTCCCGTGTGGACCCAGCCATATGCAAATCAGTATTGACCCTGCGCCCAATGGAAACAGTCCGGCCCAAACTGCCAGGCAAGGTCCTCCCAGGACTGGAAACAAGCATCCCAGGACCAGTTTCAGGCTTTCAGCCCATATCAGCCAGGATAGCTTGACTCCAGTGGCATGGAGAGCACTGGACCCACGTCTAGGCATGCCCGTCATCAGAGCACCACAGCATACCCGCTCTTGTAGTGGCTCTTATCTTTTTGACTCCGAGAAGGAACTGTATGGTATTGATAAATACATAATGCATGTTCACCATATGTATTGTAGCATTGAATAACAGATGTTTATTGTTTCCCAACTCAATGGTACTCATTTTATCAACCTCAGAAAGATGAAAAGCTGAGTGAACGCGCTGGGATTTTAACATGTGACCATGAGGTCAAACAGAGGCCCCTACAGTGGACGCATTAGTCCACTAAGCCAAGAGACCCGGGATCGCGCCTGTGTTGTGCATGCTTGCATGCGTGTGTGTGTGTGTATGTATAACACCTACTGGCAGTCACCAGTAGGTAGTTGTAGTTAGGACCATATTTCCATAGAGAAGCGATTTTTGACTTCCCTATCTCACAGCCACCATTTATCAAATCTTCACAAAATTTACCAAAAGAAATGTGCCGGCGATTCTTATTGCACATGGAAAGTTTTGGAATGATCCATCCATCGGGAGCCGAGAAAAAGGGGGAGTTCAAAAAAAGCTATGTTATGTTATTTCAAATCAGCTTATAAAGGGCAACGGTTACCCAAAGATGTCCTGGCGCTAGCTCGGAAACAACTATGGACGGAATAATAAATAAACTGGGATTAGTCTAGTTATTAAAGAGCCATATTTTCATTGCTTTCCTGAAAGAGCACACACCTGGGGAGGAGGGTATGTGAAGAGGGAGATGATTACAGACCGTGGCTATGCAAATAACAAAGCTTCTGCAGCTCCAGTTCAGTTCATAAATCTTTATTCGAATTCCAAGAATTCATAAAAGCACAATCAAACAATTTTACAATAATGTAATAAAATCCTTATAAAACATTATTAGACAGTTCATTTGATACACCATAACAAATCATCAGTCAATTTAGCAAGGTTTCCATATAAAATTAAGAAGTCAAGGATTGTTCATAGTCTTACGGGCTCGGGTGGCAATTTTTAAAAAAAGTGCAAGTGCAAAAAACTAAAGAAAGCAGCATCTGATAGGCTTTTTCCAAGGGAACAGGTCTCTGTTTTAAAAACATTTTGATTAAAAGCCATTTCAAATATTTTAAATAGTATTTACAAAAAAAGAAAAAATGCAGATCAGTTTGTACGCTCACCCCATCACAGGGGCATAATGTGTTTACAAGATTGGGCCGATAACCAAGAGGGAAACATAACAAAAAGTTTACAGTTAAAAGGCTCCTTACCCAGTATGTCATGGGCAAAGTAAGATATATTGGTAGAGGATGCCTATACAGCTCTATGTTCATATAACTTAGTACGGAGGATTTCTTGGATTCCATACTGATCCTTTCTGAGTTGTAAAGTGTATAAAGTGCATTTTTCAACTCGTTCTTGTGAATTAAGTCGGCTCTACTCGGGTATAAAAAAAGACTACCTTTGTCAATACTACATAAACTCTGACAGACCCCCAAGAGCCAGGGAACCTCCATTCCTCTCTCACATTTAAGACAATCACTTATGATTTCTTTCGACAGGGATGCAGATTTGTTCCTCCAAACTGAACACCAAAATAGAGCTGGGCGAGCACTAATAAAGTCACAAATAAGATTTAAGTTAGGTTCCCTATGGCAGATATATTGGGAGGTAGAAATTTGGATGTCCAGCAGCTTTCTACAAAACCTATTTTCTTCCTGCTGAATGCAATGACTATTCGCCAGCCCCCATACCTCAGCCCCATACGTAGCTACTGGAACGCATTGCAGTTTAAAAATTTTTTAAATAGCTAAATTGCACCTGTTTTCTTCGGGCGAGGGAGACTTAAGATGGAATTGATGGCCTTTGAGAACTTGCTCGTGGAGTGGGCCAAATGCCCAGTCCACGAGCCGTTCGCAGCAAAGACCATCCCTAGATAGGGAAAGGTACCAGTGGACAGTCTATCATTCCCTACCGATATAGAATTAAGCTGGCGTTTCCCTGGACCACATGGCATTATAAACGATTTTTTTAAATTAACACGTAGGTCCAGACCGTCCATATACTAAACAAATGTCTTAACCAAAGTACGCAGAGAGTTTGGTGTGCGGCCTATGAGCACCGCATCGTCTGCGTATAAAAGTACCGGTAGCAATTTGCCATTGATTGTTGGGATGTCTACAGTTGACAATTTCAGAGAATTACTCAGCCCATTAATATAGATAATAAAAAGCAGGGGTGCTAAAACGCACCCCTGTCTAACTCCCCTGCCCACCTTGATGGCTCCCGATACCTCACCACCCACACCAATCCTGACTTGTGCTTTAAGATCTGTATGGAGGTTTGCCCAAAAATGTACCAAGGGCTCATCTAAACCATAATCCAATAAAATAGACCCGAGCTTAGACCTATTAACTAAATCAAAGGCAGATGATAGATCCATAAAGGTCAGATAAACTGGGGAGGATCAGGCAATGGTATATTTACTAATAACCAAATTAAGATTTAAACATTGTTCAAATGTCCCAACCTTACTGCAAAAACCCAGTTGACATGGCTCTAATATACAACTTTCCTCTGTCCATTTTAAGACCCTGTTATATATAACTCGACCCAAAATCTTTAATGTATTGTCGAGCAGAGAAATCGGTCTATAGTTAATGGGTTCCAATCTATCCCTCTTTTTATAGATTGGAACAATGATACTCGTGGCCCAGGTTCTAGGCAAGGGGGCTCGGGGTAAGTTATTAAAAACATTCAAGAGGAGTGGGGCCCAGAACTCTGGTTTCCATTTGATTAAATCTATAGGAAGCCCGTCTGGGCCCGGGCTTTTTTTACCAAGGCTCTGTGCAATTTCTTCTTCTACCTCTAACAAAGTGATTTGCAGGCAGCATAAATTGCCCAGCTCATAGTGATCTGAACCATGTGGCGGGGTGGCATACATTTTGGAAAAATGGCTCTCCCATGACTCGCTGGAGATGGTACAGCTGACTGGTGTTAGTTGCTGACCCATGTTATGCAAGTCACTGACTGCAGACCAAAATATATTACCCTTCTTCCCGCCAGCTGACTCGGATAGTACTTCCCAGCACTCACTAAAGAGAACACCCTTCTGCTTGCTTACGACAGTGTTATACCTCTTCCTAGCTATTCTTATGTCTGCAGGGCACCTTGGTTTGGAGGTTAGAGCCTTGCGTAAGTTCCTATTGACCTCCAAGCATTCATGATCAAACCACCTCGGTTCTTTTTCAGCCTGAGAAAGTTGTACTGACAAGAGGGATTTGATCACTGAACAAAGTTTAGTAAAATCTTCAATTACCCTTAAATGTGGTCCCTCAGATGACAAGCAGGAGGCGATAAGATGCATGTGCCCCTCTACCAGTGTCTGGAGTAATTTACCACTATCAACTCCCCTCCATTTCAATCTTAGTTTGTCTGTTGAGGGTGTTAGGTCCCTTGCCCCGCAATGGGTAATGTACACAGGGTGGGATGCTAATCTCAGTACCACTTTAAGGGGATTGTGATACCCAAAATCTGTTGCATGAATCTTAGCAGCCAAGAAGCGATCTGCAAGGCAGTGGGAAACAAAAATAAAATCAATGGTTGAGGAGCAAACACTTCCTCTGAATGTAGGTACCTGCTGATTTGTGGAAGAATCAATAGATTCGCTGCCAACAACATCCATTACATTAGTAAGGATGTGTTGACTCAAAAAAGAATCTAATTCCAAGCCCCTTCGTACGGCTGGATCCACATGTAGAGTACTCACACCATATTATTTTGGTGGGAATTTGGCATTAAAATCCCCACCTAAGAGGATCCCAATTGCCTCATCTAAACCTTGCTGTCTGTCTAAATTGGAAATATTAATAAAAAGCTCAATAAAATTCCTATTTGGAATAGAGTGAAAGTAGTTATTTTAAAAGTTAATTAAATAAAAATATTTGGATATTGGGACTGTTGCTGGGTATAACCTTAATACTCCCTCCAGATACTATATTAATCCCAATAAACAAAACCCCAGATGCGTGGCCGAAGTCGGGCTTAGTTGCAGTTAAACTAAAGCAATGAAAACCTTCTATATATAAATCATGTATGGCTCAAGTTTCTTGAAACATTATAACGTCTTGGTCGGATATCATACGCAGCCAATTTGCATCACCTAGCCTTGATTCAAGACCTGCTACGTTCCAACTCAAGACGTCAAGGTCAAGGTCAATGTTGCCCTTTCTGAAGGTTTGGACAATATTAGATATGTCAGTGCGAGCAGCTAGTACAGATCCTATATCATCCTCTGCCTGTGGTTGATAATCTATTGACACTAATAACTGCGTGTTCTTTAATTCCCGAGCATCTAACTGCTCCATCAGGGTGGGTAATAGAGAGTCTGTTATATCCCTTTATATATTCCGTACACATTCAATGACATTGGCTAGCCTATGTGGTTATCAATCCTGTGCATACAGATTTGAAAGAGCCTGGAACCTGTTACTGCCAAGCATGGGAGGGTGTGCATTGGTAATATGGGAGTTATGAGGTTTATAGAAATAGCCCAGCGGTAATGCGCTAATACTAGTGTTTAGCGGTGCAATTTGCTCCTGAATACATAGTAATCGTCGGACCATTTGGGGTTTGCGAAAGTTGATTACGATACAATCACCGCTAATATTCTTGGGTGAGTGGCAAACCCACCCTACTCATCTCACCATAAGGATTTCATTCATGTCTGAAGCATGGAATCTTTTGTGTTTGACCAACCAGTCAACAAATTTATTGCGTATCTCTGCCCAAGACTCCCTCTGATCCCTAGTAAGGTATGGGACGCCAGCTAGCACCAACACATATGGGCTAGAACTTGGAGGTAAATTCAAAACATCTTCATTTGATCTTGTACAATTATCTCCCAAATGGCTAGTGATAGTTATACCTCTACTTGGATTAGATACCTTAGGACCGGTAATTTTGCCGGATAACGGGTGCCAGAAAGGCTGTCACTGCCTATATTTGTATGATTGACATCAATAGTTCTCTGTATATTTTGTGCCAAACTTGGATCAGAGTAAGGCTGAGACACATGAGGATTAATGTGGTCCCCACATGCACTACATATGTTGGTTACTGTGAAATCCTTATGCACTAAAGGTCTCAGAGGTATCATGTCAGGCCTGCAATTTGTAGGATTTAATACTATCGAACTTCCCCTCCCCCCATTATCAGTGAGACAATGCACTCTAGAACCACTAACATTGTCCATATTAGAGTCAATCCTCTGAATTCTTTCCCAGAGTGAGTCAAAGTTATTATTAATCACCTCTTTAAGTTGAGATAAAGCAGACTCTAAAATTTTTCCTACCGCGTTTACTAACAAGGTTTCCGCATTGGAGCTAATATCACATCCGGCCACATGTTGGTTTAAAGTTACATCAGTGTGTGTACCCCTAGAGTCCAAGTTAGCATCATCATTAAGAGAAATAACTGCGAATTTGAAAAGTGATTACTAGAAGCAAGGCGCTTAGCTTTCGAAGTTTCCTGGGTGCGCTCTATTCTCTTCCTTTTATTGACTGTTACTTTTACCTTAGCATTCCCACTAGATTTGGCCACCTGCGCCCTAGTGTTGATACGGGGCGCTCCTGTTGCTGTAGTTGTAGGAGAAGCAACCTCCAAGGCTTCAGGGGAACTAACAACAGCGTTCCCCTGGGATACCTGAGGTATGCATGCAAAGTTCGAATCATGTAATGGCAAACAGGATTGCAACAAGGCCGGATCCAAAGACAAGCGATGTTCAGTGATCTTAATTTCAAGGGTTAAGAAGGATTCTGCCCTTAGAAGGAAGGCGTCCAAAGTACCCACAACTCCCTTTTTCTTACTCATGTTAGAAAAATAAATATGCCAGCCCAACCTACTGAAGAAAGGTACAGTCCAGAGAAGATGGAATTAATGACAGATTGTCAACAAATGGACCCTTCACAGTACCTTAGTATTGCTTTTGATTGATAGCAGATGTCAGGGAGGTGGCCCAGCCAGCCTCCTCCGGTCTCCGATGGGCGCGGGATGGGCCCGCCCTTGGCCCGGGCACCCCTGCACGCGTCCCGTGCTGCGGGAGGGCCGGGCCGATTATGAGGGCCTCTGGCGCCCTCCGGCAGCGTCATGGGCCCTGCGCCTCACAGGGACTTCTGGGGGTTGTAGGAATTACAGCCGCACCAAGCCGTTCCCCTCACGGCTGCTCCGGCGGCTCTGGCGGCGTAGAGATGGCGTCTCAAAGACTCTGGCCGAGGTGAGTGCTCTTGGGTGTTTTAGCCGTTCCCCTCACAGCAGAATCAGGAAGAACCAGGCTCCAACTATGCCGCTCCAGTTAACTCGTTTGAATTTAGGGATTACCACCATCTTCATTTCCAAGGAGTTAAGGGTTCTGTTACTAAGGTACCATATGAAACACTGCCTGAGGTGAGATGATGGTCCACAGTCATGTAGTGCCTTGAAGGCAGTGCAAAGAGATTTAAATCTAATGCATTGCCGAATCCGAAACCAATAGAGTTTTCTGATGTTGTTTTGTACAGAATTAAACTTAGGTATGCCTATTAGCAGTTTAGGTGCCGCATTCTGCAAGAGTTTCAAATTAATTCAGATGTTGCTTCTCCATATTAACATATTGATCATTACAATAATCAAGTTTTGACAGGATGAGGGAGGTTACTACAATTTTTGACATTCCTGGGGTAGTAGGTGTGGTATATTTTTAATCATCCAGAGTGGCCACCATCTGGGAGACCAATAGTTGGAGATATTTCTGGAAATGATCACCCCAAATTCAACTTTAAGCAATTTTCGATCATCCAGATGCTTACTGCGAGCATAATCGTGAAATGTGTCACCTATTTCTCATTCCTAGTCTGGCATCAAGACACCACTGTTTGTGTGTCACCTACATAAGATGTTAAATGGAATCCAAACAATCTAATTAATTACACCAAGGATGATACATACGCATTAAATAGGATAGGGCTAAGCTATGACCCTTAGGGACACCGCAAGTAAGAGAGAAAGGCTTTGAGACGAAGGTGTTGAGGGCCACCGTTTGCTTCCTTTCCGTGAGGAAGGAGCGCAATAGCTTTCATGCTGTACCTTGTACTCCTCTCTCTGTCAAATGGTCCATCAGAAGATCATGATGGACCTTGTTGAAAGCTGTAGAGAGATCTAACACAATCAGTGTGGCATTGCCACCGACGACAAGGCCTCTATGATTTCTTCAGAGGACTTGATAAGGGGTGATTCTGTACTGTGGCCTCCTCTGAAGGCATATAGGGTGGGATAAAATAACTGGTGGTCCTGAATCAATCAGATAAGCTGAGAGTTCACAGATTTTTCGACTAATTTTGCCGGTAAGGGAAGATGAGAGAGGAGTTGAAAATTGTTGGGGTCCTTTGGGTCCAGGTTTTGTTTTTTCAAAAGGAGGAGAATGGATGCCTCCTTCCATGCTGTGGGAAAGAGCCCTTATTTGAATATAGAATTGAACAGTAAGGTGAGTATTTCTGCTATTGGTTTGGGGGCCCTTTTCATCACTGCTACAGGACAAGGATCAAGGGGGAGCCTTATTTAACAAGTTAGAATAAGTCTGTGGTTTGTTTCAATGAGAGTGTGGCGAATTCAGTAAAGACAGCTGGGAACTCCCATGCTCCGGATGTCATTTATATGCTCTCATTATATAATATTGGTAGAGCCTCACCACCATAGAGCGATTAAATGTGTGGAAAATTTGTTCCACTTTATGTAGAAAAAAAGAGGCAATCTCTTCACATAAAGTTTGGATACTTGGAATCCTCAGTGTGCAGGGAGAGTCTAATTTAGATACCGTCCTAAAAGTTCTTTGGTGGAATATCCATGAGGTCTACTGTGTCCAAACCCAAAGTGGACTCTAGATGGAAGTTAAAATCACCAAGCATGGAGAAAAGTTTTGTATAGAGTATATCTTCGAATAGAGTTCCTAGATTCACAACAAAAGCTCTTTTTGAGCCCGGAGGTTTGTAAAGTAGAATTCCTTACAAAGGAGTATTGTTCGGAATATTGAAAACAGAAGGACAAAGCTTCACAGGTAGTAGCAGTGACTGTGACAAAGGTAACCGCCTGAGAGTTGTGATAGATGACGGCCAGAGCCCTCCCCCACCTAAGAAGTCTATTTAGGGTGTGACAAATGAACCGTGTGGATGTAGCCTCGAGCATATCTGGGCCCGACGATGCATCGATGCAAGAGTCTGTGACAACTGCAATCTTTATGTTGTGACTTTCTATTAGTTTTGCACACTCTGTGCTGTGTTTCACTAATGATTTAGCATTTAAAAGAGAGCCGTGCAATGGTTTGTTGCTGCACTTGGGACTAGTAATAGGAATGGGAAAAAAGTGCGGTTCCAATGTTAATTCCGATAGGAGCTTTAAACAGGACGGGATTACACCGAATTTAGTAGAAAGGTAAATTTGCTTAAGCCGATCACACTTCCACTTATTTGGTGTAAATCTGTTTAGTTATTGTTGAGAAATTTAAGGGAATCCCAATTAGGATATCTGTCATCACGGTTAATTTGTGAATAATAACAAGCTTGTGCAGAGACAGCAAAGCTCTGATTGGCTGCCAACACTTCAACCAGGAAGTGTTGGCAGCCACCTTGGGACTCGGTTTCCGCCAAGTCCCCCCCCCAATTTTTTTTACAGAAAATGAGGCAGGGTAGGATAACCCTGACCCACAAGCCTTGACCTTTGGGTCCCAGAGGGACACTGGGAGGGCAAAAAAGCATGTTTTTTTTTTTATGTTGCTGTGAATTAGTGAAATTTGCTCATTTGCTTAAAAAATTAAAATAAATACCAAGCTTGGTCTCCTGTGCTTGTTTTGGAAAGTTCCCACAGGGCGCGTTTGCACAGTGGCGAAGAGAGGGGGAGGGGCCTGAGGTGACATGTGTGCAAACGGGCCCTGTGGCGCGTTTTACGTTGGGGAATTAATTCCTCTTGAATCATGAGGGTCCCCGGGTGCCAACTAGCTCACCAGGTACCTCCAGTAAGTGACACAGAGCTGCGTTGCAGAGAGGTGTACAAAAGGGGCGTGTCCTCTGAACACCTCTCTGCAACGCAGCTCCCTGGCACATAATGGAAGTACTTGGTGGGCTAGTTGGCTCCAAGGGACGCTTAGTATTGAAGGGGAATTAACCCCCCAACTTAAAACGTGCCACGGGCATGTTTGCACAGTGGTTAAGGGAGGGGGCGGGGCCTGAGGTGAAATGTGTGCAAACACGCCCTGTGGCGCATTCTAAGTTGGGAAATTCATTTCTCTTCAATCCTGAGGGTCCCTGGGGGCCAACTAGCCCACCAGGTACCTCCAGTAAGCTCCACAGAGATGCGTTGCTGAGAGGTGGCCCAGGCCACGCCCCTTTTTACACCTCTCTGCACTGGAGCTCTGCGGCACTTACTGGAGGTACCTAGTTGGCTAGTTGGAACCCAGGGACCCTGAAGATTCGAGGGTACTAATCCCCCAACTTAAAATGCGCCACAGGATACGTTTGCACAGTGGTGAAGGAAGGGGGCAGGGCCTGAAGTGACATGTGTGCAAACATGCCCTGTTGCGCGTTTTAAGTTGGGAAATTAAGTCCCCTTCAATCCTGAGGGCCCCTGGGGGCGAACTATGCCCATCAGGTACCTCCAGAAAGCACCAGAGGCCTGCGTTGCAGAGGGGTAGTCCAGGACATGCCCCTTTTTACACCTCTCTGCAACGCAGCTCTGTGGCGCTTACTGGAGGTACCTGGTGGATTAGTTGGACCCCAGGGACCCTCTGGATTCAATGGGACTTAATCCCCCAACTTAAAACGTGCCACAGGTGTGTTTCCAAAGTGGTGAAGGGAGGGACGGGTCCTAAGGTGATGTGTGCAAACACGCCCTGTGGCGCACTTTAAGTTGGGGAATTAATTCCACTTCAATCCTGAGGTCCCCTGGGGGCCAACTAGCCCACCAGGTACCTCCAGTAAGTGTCAGAGGCCTGCGTTGCAGAGAGGTGGTCCAGACCACACCGCTTTTTACACCTCTCTGCAATGCAGCTCTGTGGCGCTTACTGGAGGTACCTGGTTGGCTAGTTGGACCCCAGGGACCGTCAGGATTCAAGGGGACTTAACCTTCCAACTTAAAACGGCCACAGGACATGTTTGCACACATGTCACCTTAGGCCCCCCCTCCCTTCACCACCGTACAAATGAGCCCAGTAGGGCACTTTAAGAGGTCGTTTTAATACCCCTGCCCTATTATGTACTAGGACCATACAGAGGAGGTTATGCTAATCACAGGGGTACCCCAATGCATAGTGTTCCCTAGTGTATATAGGTTTTTTCACTGCATTCTAAGTGTCTTTTAGCATACCACTGGCTCTAGGCCTGGTTAGTCAGAGTCAGTTACCACCAGTACACGTCTGAAAAAATTGTGGGCACAGGATGATTTTGTAACAAGGCCTCTTTCTGCTCCTCTGTTGGTTCTTTCTGCACATGTCTTGCTTCTTCCTGCACTTTTCTTTGTTTTTGTGGATTTCTGTTGCTTATTTCTGCATTTCTTGTGCTTCTTTCTGTGCGTTTTTTCTTCTTTCTTCACATGTCCTACCTCTGTAGGCATAGTTAGAAACTAGCATTTGAAAAACCTTAGAAATTCACTGATAAAACCATAGGTTTCAGGGGTGTTATAGTTAGCTGGACATTTCACTCGTACAAAACCATAGAAATTATAGTTAGTTCTGCTAACTATAACTTGCCTCTGCAATGCACTGCTGATGACGTCACATATTACATCACTCATGACATGGTCAGTGACATCACTGATGACATCTCAAATGACATCACTGATGACATCAATGATGACATCATCATTGTGATAAATTGATGCGTCTTCTCACACCCTAATATAACCTTTGATACACCCGCTCTAAATTACAGCCATCTCCAAAACCATAGACACTCCAACAGCAATAACTACATACACACTCACTGATTCTTAGGTTTACACACACATCCACTCACTCACCTGTACAGTCACTCATAGTCACTCAGTACAGGTCTATAATATGCACTCATACACCTATATAAACACTCACACACCACCTCTCATCCATAGAGGCACTCACACACCTAGTCAGTTATGCAAATAATTAATCACACTGCCATTTACTCACCTATACAGTTATACACACACCAGCTCAATCACTCATACAAATACTAGCACATTCTTACGCTCTTATACAATAACTGATACAAGCACACACTCATCCATACAGCATTTCTCAGAATCACACAATCTCACTTATAGCCATTTATATGGTCCAACACACATATATACTGCCTTTCACAAATGTAGTTACTCACACATGTACCACTGAGATATACATTCACTCACTAACACACCCATACACATACTCACCCATCCATACAGTCCATCACAGATGCACTCTTGAAACCATGCACCCAGTGAATCAAACACGCACACATCTATGCACAAAGTCACTCATACCCCACCCACATAAACACTCATGCACCCATACAGATACTCAGACAACGAATCAATAACACATATAGACACTCATGTAGCTATTCACAAACCCATGTAGCCGGTTACACATAAACAGACAGACGGATACAGACATTCACACAGTTTAGTCACTAACCCCTGCATTCAAAAAGATACATTTAATCACTCACTTATAGAGTCAATCACGCACCTACTAAATCATCCATTCAGACACTTATACACCCACTCATTCTTCAATACGCCTTTCCCTATATATATTAAACATATTTAACCTTTACAGAAAAACACAGTCACTGGATGATGTCATCAGTGATGTCACTGACTTTACGTAAAATTTTAGGAACCCAGGGGGTGTTACATTCTTCAGCCCAACAGGACCTGGTCGAGTGAGGAAGAAGAGGTATCCTCCTGTACTAAGAGATGAGGAAGGCAGCATTAATCCAGGTGAAAGGGACGAGACACCTGTAGAACACCTGACAACACATTGAACTCCATTTAAATGCCTTGACAAGTGCTTACTTTCTGAAATATAGTCTTAAGGTGTTAAATATGGTAATCAGAGTGGTTAAACACTGCTGAGATAGCTGGAGAGAGGCCAATTAGAAGCTACTGCAGAGTTTTATCAGACCTATAGAACCATTAATATTATTACTTTCAAAGCAAAATAAGCTTTTTTATTCAGCGAAAAATGGTCCATTTTAAATCTATCAACCAAGCCTATCAGCCTTTCCTTTTAAAATGTCATTTTAAAATAGAGCATAAGGTTAAGTGACCCATAATAAGAGGATTTAGAAGGTAAAATATCATTTGAATGTTCTGTCCACATTTTCATTTGCGTTAAAATTGAGTTTATTGCTGTTTTTGTGCGGTGACGTCAGGAGACTGGATAAGATCACCAATAAAAACATAACACGATCATAAACCTCTGAGATACCTCCACTAATGTCACATAACACACATATATTATCACAAAAAGTGAACCATGTTTCATCATTCATATTAACTTGATGAGTTCCTAACAAAAATGATTAACAGCGATACAAAGCCTCTTAAAGCAACATTTACATTTTTAATATGTGTTTCTTAGCATGGCAGATGATATTCAATTCATAAATTTCTTATGTTAGTTCTTGTATTGCCTCAAAAATTCAGTGCTTGGCAGTGACCGGTAGGCGACCTTCAATAGAAAAAGATGCATTGATTCTCATCTATTTACAAGCCAGTATACTATACATAGCAAAGTTGGTATCACAGCTATGTCTGCAAAGGTGGGTACATTAAGGTTGTGACAGCACTTTCTATGATGAAGAGACACGATTGTCCTTATTAATTAGTCCTGCATCTATTCTCTAGATCTTTTACCCTGCTTTCCTGTTTTATAGAATGGTGAATGGTTAGGTGGCATCACACAGAATTAAAGATGAGTGTGTGTACTGCTAACTTCTGAGCTAAAGGGCCAATTCTTGCAGTGGTGTATCTATGGTTCTGGAGTCTGAGGATATTTAATGTTTCTGAATCTTTTCCATCGGTTCTTGGGCTCCAACAGCAATGTAATGAACCTGGAAACACTACCCAGTATCTGTCAGAGTTTATTGTCAAGTCTGGCTGACGGCATCTACTTCTCCCTCTCGATCCACAAAACTATGGTCCATTAACTGAACTTTTTCCACTCCAAGCCTTGCTACAAAATGTTAATACATGGTATGTATCTCATTTTTGGTGTCTACTTCTTGTGTGATCTTGCAAACGTCCCATATTGGTACTCTGGGTTTTAAGGTTCTTAAGTTAACACCTTAGCTGCTTCGCAAATATCCCTCCCCAGTGCTGCGCTGTCCATTGGAACTAGTGCTGAATGGACGTCCAATGGTCGTGCGCAGCACTGGGGAGGTAGCGCTCGTGACGACCGTTGGCCGTCAGCAGCACTTAAGAGGTTAAGACATGCCTAAGGTGCCTTGTTTTGTCTTTGAGGCTGCAGGATGCTTACCCAGCCAGGGTCTTTCATGAGCTGTTTATGAGCCTCCTACATGCATAATCGCCTATCAGGCCTCCATTAAATCTGGTGGTTGTTACAAATCAGGCTGCACTAATATCCCTGCGATAAATGTTCAATCAACTTTAACACTTCCATTGATTTATGCTACATCCTAATGAAGGGAACATGGATATTCTTGATATCAGAGAAAAGTGGTTTGGAATCAATAATTTTTATTGTGTGGTAAAACATCGTAATACACAGCTCAGCTGCCTACATCAACTTGCCGGCAGAGTGTAATCTCTGAAAAGCTACACAGCGTACGGGTCTACAAACCAGAGGGCGACCCCGTGAAGGAGATTTCGAGCCTTAACAACTGCCAAGCTAATGGCACAAAAACCACTTTTAACAGATGGAAACAGGCAAAGAAAAAAGACACAAACCCAACCCCACTCCCCACACCCCCCACTCCCTCCCAGCTCCGCATCAGCTTCAAACTCCACCAACCACCTCCAAAGCCCCCAGACCCATCTCGCCACTCCTCAGGGAACATCAACGGCCCCCCTAGGCTCCAAAGGAATGAGCTGCAGTATGTGTAGGTACTTTGGGCACGTAACCTCCCTCAGATCATTAGAAAGGGGTTGCAGGAATGGACCCCATAACTTCGCATATTCAGCGCCCTTCCCGTCCATGCCCAACGAGAGACGTTCCATAGCCAAGAGATGCCAAAGCCTTTGGTTCCAATCCTGTGGGTCCTGTGCAGCCGAGGAGCTCCATTGCGCCAGAAGGACCTGCTGTGCCGCAAGCAGAGCTAATCAAGCTGCCTACCCCTCAGCGAGCGCAGTGGAAAAGACTTAGGATGGGGGAGTCCCAACAACGTGTGCTCAGGCGCCCAAGGGAATGTAATCTGAAAAGCATCATCAAGGTCATCGAGAACTGCCTTCCAATACCGCACCAACTAAGGGCAATGCCACAACAGATACACCAAAGTACCGGGAAGGCCACACCCCCGCCAGCAGAGCCTGACTTCGCTACATCCCATGCCTTGATGTGCGCCGGGGTATAGTACCAATAAGTGGCCACCTTATAGGCAGACTCGGTACTCGCAGTGTTAGAGGCCGTGTGTTGTACACGGTAAAAGATGTGCTCCCATTCTTTACATGTCAAAGGGCGCCCTAACACCGTCTCCCAGTGAACCTGCGCCTTCGTACGCTGCTTCTTGGGGTGCAACAGAATCATCGCATATCGTTCAGATATGAGCTTACGGTCATCCTTCTTGCAGACTAACCATCGTTCAAAGGTAGTCAAAGGGCGGGACATGGATGCAAAGTTAGAAGGTTGGGTCACCCAGTTTGCCAATTGCGCATAATGAAAAGCATCAGACTCTGGTAGGTGGAAGTATTCCCTACACAATTGGGGGAAAGGGATCAGGCCTTCAAGGTCAAAGAGGGAGCCCACCCTCTTACAGCCTTCCTCCCGCCAGAGGTGGAAGACTGGAGACGCACACCCCTGCGGAAAATCAGGGTTATCAACAATGGGAGTCATCGGGGAGGGAAATGTAGTCCAGCCCTTGAGCTGCACCAACTGATCCAAGGCTTTCAAAGTCGGGGAGGTCACCGGGGAAGAATATAGGCCCCACTCCTAAGCTTGCGCGGCAGCCATAGCTCACACCAAATGTTACAGCCTGCTACTGTCTGGTCCATAAAGTTCCAGTGCTTGCTGGACAAGGGCCTATTCCACTCCGTGACATATCGGAGACAGGACGCTTGATAGTAAGCCATCAGCAAGGGAAAGCCCCGTCCGCCTGCAGCTTTTGGTTTGGTGGCGAGGGACAATGCAAGCCTTGGCCGCTTGTTGCTCCATAAGAATTTATTAAGGAGCCCCTGCAGCTTCCGAAGAGTGCCCGGTGGGGGACTCAAAGGCAGCATTTGGAAAAGTTAGAGGACATGCGTTAGGACTGTCATTTTCACTGCAGCCAACCGCCCATACCAGGCCAGGTTGAGGCAGGACCAGTCTGAGAGTGCTTTGGTGATTTGATCTACCAGCAGCCTATAATTAAGGGAGACCGTTTTAGCAATAGATGAGGTCAGCCGGATAACCAGACATTGAATATCAGAGAGTACCCACTGAAAGGCGAAGTCCCGCTGCAGGTCTTGCACATCTGCGTCGGGTATAGAGTTGTTAAGGATTTGCGATTTTGAAAAATTAACTTTGACGCCTGCAACCTTTCCAAATTCGAGGAGTTCCACCGCAGGGAGGAGTGAGGCTGAGTAAGCGACAGAATAACATCATCAGCATATAAGCTAATTTTGTGTGCGTCAGCACCAAACTTAATCCCTGCAATACCCACATTTGACTGCGTGCGTTGGGCAAAAGGCTCCATATAGAGCACAAAAATCAGTGGGGATAAGGGACACCCCTGCCGTGTCCCTCTAGTGATGGGAAAAAGGGCTGATTTGCACCCATTAACTCGCACCGCCGCCTTGGAGGCCGAACCCAACGCACAAAGTTGTCACCCATCTCGAAAGCCTTCAGAACTGTGAACAGGTAATCCCAGTCCACCCGATCGAAGGTCTTCTCCGCATCAATGGAAAGAAAACAGGCCTGGGCCCGGGACCGATCGACCAAATCCTCGAGGTGAAGAAGACGTTTGGTGTTATTACCCTTGCCGCGTCGGGATAAAGTCCGCCTGATCCGGATCTATGATTCCGTCCATTAGGGGGCTGAGGCTCGCCGCCAGAATACTTGCAAAGAGTTTTGCATCGATGTTGAGGAGAGAGGTCAGCCTATATGAGCCGCAGTCTTTAGGATCCTTTCCCGGTTTAAGAATGACCATAATCGCTGCCTCTGACATGGAGGGGGTCACCTCTCCCGTATCAAAAAAGGAGTTGAAGAGACGGGTTAAAAGAGGAGCCAGCTCCACACAGTGGGTTTTATAAAATATGGTAGAGAAGCCATCCGGCCCCAGGGATTTAGCTACCTTCAGCCGAGCAATCACAGATATGACCTCCTCTATGCAGATCGCGGAATCTAAAGCGTCCACCGATGTGTGGACAAGAGGCGTAATGACACAGGATGCCAAATAGTCCGCTATTCCCCCAGAGTCCACTTCCTCCCCCCTGTACAGGCCCTGATAGAACTGTCGAAAGGAGTCTACAATAATGGCTTCAGTGGAATGTTCAACTGCCTGAGGATCTCTAATGGCCTGCATGGCCATTAACTGAGCCCGTGCCCGCAATCTATGTGGCAACATCCTCCCCCCTTTGTCCCCGCTGAGGTAAAATTTGTGTCGCAAGCGCAGTAAGGTGTTTGCTGCTCTTTCTAAATCAAGGTGCTTCAACATGCGCCGTTTCGTCTCCTACTCCCTCCACACTCTCGGGCCCCGTCCTCTTATGTATCGCTTCCAAGGCACCCACTTCTATCTCTAACTCGGTACGCTTCTCTTTGCGTAATCGTGCATATGTTTCTTGATCCTCCTCGTCACCGAGGATCTGTTGGAAAAGCGCACCAACATACTTGCGCAGGCTATCCCCCTCCCCCTTCCAAGGAACTGCCCGGATCCTAATATTGTTCCGCTGGGACCGGTTCTCCAAGTCCTCAGCGTGAGCCTGATGATCTAGGTTTTGCTCCGTGATGCGTAGGATATCTTGCTGGAGTTGATGGATTTCATCCGCAGCTCCCAGGTCGTGCTCCTCTAGTGTCACCACACGCTCCCCAATGGCATCTCCGTCGCGCTGCATCTCGCGCAGGTCGGAGAAAAGCTGCGAGCGAAGCTCCAAAATATCTTTTTTTATGGCAGAAAACAGCTCTATCATGAAAGCTTTGGTTGCCGGGAGCTTGTTTCCTCGGGGCGCAAGGGTTTGTCATCTGGGTGAGAGGCAGCTCGACCCGTCGTCTTCTGAAGCAGGTCTTTTAGGGATTTATCCCTACGGTTCCTGGCGGATGACATCGTACCTCAGGCCAGAAGCCGGGCACAGCAGGCAAGGCAAAGGTGCAATTAGTCCCTTGAGGGCACATCTAAACTAAATCTTCCTCAAGGCAGGGTACAAACGCCAGCCCAGTCAGTAACTCCTTGCGACACCACACTATACTGACCTCGTTGCCAGTTAGAAGAAAGAGATTCACAGTGAGATCCGGCCCTCACCCACTCCACTATAGACTTCACATAGTCCAGCACAATAGTGGCGGCTCAGCAAGTAGGGAGGGGCACAAGCGGAAATCCTGACAGCAGGTACAGCAAAACGCGAGAAGGGAAAGGAAGGGGGCACTCCACACCACCAGCAGCAGAGCCTCTCACAACACCACCGGCTCCTGCTGCAGGGCTGCACTACACCACCGCCGTCCGCCGAAGCACGGACCGAGTAGGCGGCCAATGCCCTCCACACACTGCTCCCCCGAGGCCCCGATAAAGGCAGAGCTCGAGGCCTCTCTCAAGGCTGCTGTCCCTCACATCACTCCACCGCAGTTCACCCCCGAAGCGGATCTCAAGCACTAATGCGGAGGCACCGCCCACGGGCCGATGATAGGTCTCCCGCTTCCCACAGGCTCTCCGGCCCCAGCAATGCCCCGAGGCTCATGCACGGTGTACCACACAGCTACAGTCACACAGGGCAGAGGCACCATTCAGCTTCCACACACAGAAAGCAGGACCCCCTCCTTCCAGCAATCAAGGAGGGCCCACGGGGCATCCCAGTCACCAGCGCAGTGTTGCATGGAAAAAGGAGCGAGGCACCGCTCACCCACTGTCCGCCAGGCCTCCCGCCGTCCTCCGACCCGCGGACCGAGAGCTTGGCCTCACATCAGCCGTCCCTTCTCTCCTCACCTCGTGGGTCACCAGGACCTGCCCCTCGGTTCGCTCCGCCGCTTCTCCGGAGCACCTGATCGATCACCGGGGGGGTCTACCAGCCGCCATTGCACTAGGTCGCATTACACCAGGTCGCGGTTGTTCGAGATCGCAGCTGTGCCCGGGCCCCCTTCACCTCCGCACACAGCACAGGACCTCGAAGCAGCAATATGGTGGCCGCTGCCCGGGCCCGTCGCCACTCTCGCCGTGTCACTGCCCTGCACCCGAACTCACTGCTCAATCCGGCACCCCACAGCTCCTGTCCTGGTGGCAGACGCCCCACTAGGGGATCAAGGCACCTCCGGGGGACCACCGGGCAGGAGACGGTCCCCGAAGCCTCAATCGGCCAAATTCTGTAAGTCCCCGCCGAGTCGGGCCGGGCCACTCAAAAAGGGCGGAGAGCTGCCCCGGAGCGCCAAAAGAAGGACCCCTCCAGGCTCCGGAGTGTGAGGGGAGACAGCAGACCCCCGCGGGGCGATAAACAAAGCTGTGTGCTCGCGGCGCCGGAGGGACAGGGAACCACAACCTACTCCGCCACCATCTTGGCCACGCCCCCAGAAAAGTGGTTTAGGACTCCTCTGCAGACATGATACTTATCCTGAAGGATCACTTCACCATACAGGATGCTAACAGGAAATCCGGATCAGGAGCAAGTGTCACTCTTGCTGTTAGTAGAGTTATGAAAAACAACAGATATACACTCCATCTTAAAGGTCATTAGAGGCTCTAGCATGCAAAATAGACATCAATATCCAAACCACGTGATACATTGCAGTCCAGGCACCAAGAAGCAACATTGAATTTCTGGGTGAATTGATAAAGGTAATAAATTATATCCTTCAACATAAATGTAATTGCTGTTTATATTTGACTTTATGGTGTGAGGCGAGACACATGACTCAGAAGCAAGTTCCTTAATAAATCCTTTATCCGCATTGGATATCACCAAATAAGCCAAGCTCCCTCCTCTTGACAGGGGGCAATCTGTGGACTGGGTGCTATCCTAACTTCCCGTTCTGCATTCTGGAAAGTGCCTAGACACTAATCACTACACTACATCAATACTCCAAAATGTGATGGCAGACATAAAAGGAAATCATATTCACAAATGCAATCTAAGAAATGTATCACCTAGTCTCAAGACCCAGTGATGGATAAATCCAGGCAGACCATTCTAAAGCATCACTGAAGCCTCAGATTCTAAGTTCAATTTAGGATAGAACTAGTGAAGAGAAAAGCCAGAATTAACCACTCAAAAGGGTGGGAGGAAAACTAAAAAGGTGCACAAATGGAAAGCTAGGCGTGAATTGGAGTTTAGAGTGGGAATTCTACCAATACACACCATTGCCAGGAAAAGTGCAGCTGCAGATCCCTGCAGTACTGTCAGAACTGCTGCCCATGACCCAGAAAATGGTCCTTGATGTAATCTTGGGTTGGGCAACTCTCATCATCTCATCAGGTAAACTGCTGGTTATCGCCATCCTAGATTGGGCAACACCAAGAACATTACCTGGATAAACCCCTATTAAGCATGTTTCTGGATGACAAAGATGTCACAATACAATAGTTGGGACCACTTTTCTCCCCAACCTATACAAACTTCATAGATGATGGTAACAATATGCTGAACCTCTCTGCAGCTTAAAGTGTGAACTTTGTTGTCATCTTTTCCACCAATAGGTCGCAAAGAGATACAGGTCATGTGGCATGTATTCTACACTGTTTACTAGGGGTATCCTGGCAGGCTTGAACTTGTTGGCAGTCAAAAGCGGCTTGATGACATTCAGCTCACTGTTTACCCCATTGTTAGAAATGAAGCTGGGAGGAACTCCTTTGAGACATGGTGGATTCTATGGTGCAAGACGAAAGGGGAACTCTCAATGGAGAATGTATCATACCTTTAGAAACACTCAAGAAGAGTTATAGTCTCCCGAATCGGAATGATTCTTCCTTACCCAGAGTAGATATTGTGTCATGCACCACACAGTCAAATCCAGGGCCAGGAGTCACCCTAACATCATTTGAATCCTGGCATTTTATGAAAAATAATATATTAAAACTGATTTCAAACATTTATAAAATGTTGCAAAAGTCTACAGCAGCTCTGAAATCTTCAGGACAGAGAAAGTGGGAAGCAGAATTGGGTGGACATGTAAAGGGTGAAAGTATATATAAGGATACACACTACGGTGAGGTCAACAATAGGGAACGAGGTGCTGAATCAAATGGCTTCCTACTGGTAGCACACACCACAGAATTGGAATGGGACAAAAATAGATCAGAGAAATGTTGGAGGGTTTGTGCAAAATAAAGAACACAAAATATAACTTCGCCTGCTTTGGCAATCTCTGAAACATCAAGCGAATTGGGCTAAAATCACGGATAGAGAAGATAGCATATTACACCACTCCATGCAAAGGTTGTCAACATTTACTATACCGGGCAAAGTGGATACATTGATGCATCCTCTCTGATCTCATAGAAGTAAGCAAATGGCATTGGCACTATGAGTAGCAAGGCAGACCATTACATCACTTTATGAAAAAGAACAGGTTTTTGAAGTCAAGGATTAGTGGTATAATTTATGGGACCAATTGGGCATGGACATAATCTTGGACAGTATATTAGGTAGGGAGTAGGAATATGAAGCTGAAGGGATACTCTTCTTGGGCCAATTTACAGTGGAACATGCTGTTGGCAGCTTGGAGTGTATGCATAATGCACAACCTAGTGTAAAGTGAAACGTCTTCACAAAGGAGCAATTCAAAGTACTAAGGTGACGGAAGCACATCATTGAATTTACATTGTGCCTCTTGGGATTTCTATTGAAGATGTGCCCTCGAATGCTGGGGTTGGAAGGGAGGAATAAGGGAGGGGAGTGGTGAGGGTTAATCTGTGGACCCTTTTCAGGTCTGGTGTTAGCCAAGAGCTTTTGATTTCACTAAACCTATATGTAAAATATACCTCTTTAAAGGTGCTTTCAGACACCTCTCTTCATCCATTGGTCATTTACATTTTGCTTCTGCCCAATACAGCACACAGAATGGGGCAAGGGGGCAGCCTACTTAAGCCACTGGTTAACTTCACTCTGAGTGACTGCGTTTAGCTCATTCACCAGGCGCACATCCGAACACAAGATAGTTCCCTTCAGTGCCAGTGCTTTTTTACTTTATAATTACTTCAGCTCTTTGTGTTTAGAAATTGATGTGACAGCATGATGCTCTTGATGTGAGCACAGGGCACATTTCAGCTTTATCAGATCCCACCTCCTGCTAATGCTGTTGTAGATTGCTTTTGGTGTATTTCACATTGGCTCACAGAAACTCTGAATATAAGGTAATTAGTGTGCTCTATCTTTGCAACCCTTGTCTTTCGTTCTTTCATTGCCCTTCATTCTTTCTTTGCTTTGTTCTTTTTCTCTTTCTTTCCTTCTCTCTCTCTCTTTCTTTTGTTCTTTCCATCTTTTTACTTTCTCTTGACTTTTTTCTTTCTTTCCTTTTTCTTGCCTTCTTTATTACTTGCCTTTTTTCTTTTTTTCTTGCCTTCTTTCTCAAAAGCCAATAGGCTGCCAGCCAATGCCAGACTAATTGCCTTTCTAGGTCTGTGTTAGCTAAGACCTTTTCATTTTACTAAAATTATTGACTTATACATTTAGGGGGTTGCAGCCAGACTTCATCCTTAGTCTGTGGTTGTGTCATTCACATTTCTTTCCACCCACTCCAGCATGAATCAAAAGGCAACACATCAGCCCACCACTTCAGCCATCATCTGACTTCACTATGACTTATGATGTGCTGCCCTTTCACAAAGCTCCTGTACGACTGGTATCTACCCAGTGCCAGCGTTCTTCTACTTCAGGTATGCCATTGTCACATGCCTGTGCCTCTAACTTGCCACTCCCCTTCCTCCACCTTAGGCCCCCTTTCCTTACTCACGCGCGGAGTTATTGCATGTGACCAATCCCCATCATCACACATAGGTCTGCTCTTTAATAACTTGGCTCTTCCGCCCTTTTGTGAATTGCCCTTCCACCCGGCTCATACTCCCGTCCTTGAAGTTAGGCTGCCCTACACCCTCGCCCGATCTCTGAATTCAATTTTGTCTCCTTGCAGCACTCCATCTATCATCAACCCTGTCCTGAAGAGGATCCCAAATCACCGAGGATCGAAACGCCGTCGACAATCGCAGCGCAATTCTTTGGCGCATTACCTCCAGGCTCATAACTGTGTTTTACTTAAAACATTGAAATAATGTGAATTTATTTTGTAGCCTTCACTGAATATTTCTTGTCACTTTGCGCCGACCACGCTGTTCACCACGTTCACTTGCGTCGTCACTTTCACCTTGTTATCACCTTGTCACCAAGTGCCATTTGGGTTGTTTCATGAATGCTTTCATGTACAGTGCTGCTTTTTAACTGTATCCCCCATTTGAAACAAAACGGTGATTAATAAGCCTTTCACAAATGAATTGAGACTCCTTGTTGTCCTTTGCCTGTAATGCTTGATGCATGCACTTTTGAAATTGCCTTATTTATTGATACCCATTGGGACATTGTACCTTATATATGCCCTTTCACAAGGAGTACACCCACACACAAAGTAGTTCCCTTCAGTGTGACGGATTTATATGGTAATATCAGATTTGTTGAGCCCAAAGAAATATTTTTTGCCTTTAGCCAGTGTTTTTCGATTTTTGATTGATGAGGCCCCTGTAGCTCTTTGAACACTAAGGGGCAGATTTACAAGAAAGTGACGCATCTTTAGAGATACGTCACTTTCCCTGCGCCACCCTGAGAAAGCCTTGCCCCACCATGGACGCGCCGTATTTACAATACGGTGCACCATGGCGCCAGGATTGACAGATGCGTCAGAAATTCTGACGCATCTGTTGGCCCAAAAGTCACGCATTGCTGGAGTTGTGTTGCAAGCACGACACAACTCCAGCAATGTATTTTGAGGCCTATACTTATTGTACTGCGTCACTCCTTGTAAGGTTTTGACGTAGTGGCGTCCTAAAAGTGACGCAGTGAAATCTTGTAGAATTCACTGCGTCACTTTTACGAGGCCTTCCTGCGTGGGAACGCCCACCCTGCATACATTATACCTGGCGCAGGCATAAAGTGACGCAGGGCTTTACAACGTGACGTATCTATCTAGATGCGTCATGTTGTAAATAGGCCGCACTGTTTGCGCCACCGTTGAGTCAAAAAAAGTGACGCAATGGCGATGCAAGAAGGCGCAAGGGGCTTGTAAATCTGCCCCTAAGGTTTTACAAAAACCATGACAAAACAAAACTAGAATTGCCAAAAGGCTGTGGGGCAACGCCTGACCTACTGGCTCTGCTAATGCTTGTTTTGTTTTATTTGTGTGCTAGCCTTGGAGTTTAGGAAAGAGCATGTGTAAACTTAAATATGAGAAAAAAACATTTTATTGATAAAAATATCCAGAAAGAAAAATTACATTTTCATCGTGTATTTTGTGAGCTCACATCCTTCAACATAGTGGGTTTACTTTTGCAGTCTGTTACATACACTACTGAGAAGGTGAAATAGTTCTCTTAAGCTAAGGGGAGCATTCTTTTTTCTATACAAACATTCATGGATGCCAGGGAACAGTGACTAGATGGCCTCGGTCCATCTGGGGCTGCTGGAATTCTCCAGCACCTTTTAACCATTGGCCACAGTAGTGTGTGTTACACCCTACTGTCTAAAGTGTCTGGATGAGAGAACCACACAGCTACAATATAGCAAGTATGTAGCCCCTCGCTCTTTAATTGCACGTGGTGTCCTTGAGGCAACAGAGATCCTCACCTGCCTGATGGGGTCTCAACGTATGGCTTGGAGTCCTCTGACCTGTTGGGCTTGTGAGTCAATCCCCAGGCTTTAAATGAGACTGTAAGAGTGTTATCAAATCAAATGTGGTGTGAGATACGTCATAGTAAATGTAGGTGATCATTGAAGAATGAAGGATCATATCCTTATAGTGAAAGTTGTATCTAGTGTATATGTTGTGAGTCCTCAGATTGTCTCTCAGCAAAACAACAAAGTGATGGAAGGAATGGGGGAATTAATCTCAGCCACAGGCAATTGCTCTGGCCGCGTTCAAGACCATTGTTTTGGGCCACTGTGCCATTCTAGATAGAGACCCTTCTTATGCAAATTGGTCTTGGTCCTGTTACAATAGGAACAGTCCAGCCCACACTGTCAGGCCAGGCCCCCCTACGGACTGAGATGTGTCCACAGTAAATACCAGTGGCTGAGATCAATTCTGGCATTCTTTCCATCACATTCTGTAGTCTTTGTTGCATTGGTGAAGTAGTGTGGCTCACTGGTTAGAGGCGGCAGACCCGAGAGCAGAGGACGGCCCGGGAACAGGGTTCGATTCCCAACGCGGCAGGTTTCTGGACCAGGGTCAGCGGACTCGATAATTCTCTCGCCTCTGTGCCCACTCTGATCAGTGATCGCACTCGGCAACTCTGGGCACTAGCTTGCCTCATCTTCACTAACGGCCCCACCAGACCGCCGGGGATGCCTGGTCTCACCCTGGAGATACCCATTAAGGGACCATCTCTCAGGGAAGCCAGGAAGGGGGTACGCAGCGGTCGAAGCGCGGAGATACTCCTCCGGGAGTCGATCCTAGCGCTATATAAACTTGCAATCAATTAATCAATCAATTGCCCTAAGTGCGATGGGAATGCCCAGATGTGGGTCCCATGCTTCTGTGCTATCTGTGCCACTGGAACCAAGCTGCTCACAATTGAAGAGGCCCACATAGGCTGAAACTGATCTAGCTTTGATTGTGCTCTGGTTGGAAGAGGGCCAAGCTTTGCGGTTTGGGCTGGACTGTTCATATTGAAGCAGGACCAAGGCTGACTTACATATGGTTGGGTCTAAGCTGAGGAGGTATGGGGGCAAAAACATGATGGACTGGGGTGGGCCCCTCAGTAATTACCACTGGCTGAGACTAATTCAAGCATTCCAGCTATCTCTGTTTTTTGATTCTTAGTTGAGGCACTCAGATGTTCTCTAAGGTCCTTTTCATGTCTAAAGAGCTCAAGGATGTAGATGTGTTAAACACATTTTGCCAACAGTTTTTAAGCTGCTCTCACTCTACATCTAAAAGTGAGGTGTCAGAAATTGCCTTACGGAAATAATTGAAATTCTGACTTAAGATGTAAATTCTTCTGTGTGAAATTTTTGCCGCGTCGGGATAAAGTCCGCCTGATCCGGATCTATGATTCCGTCCATTAGGGGGCTGAGCCTCGCCGCCAGAATACTTGCAAAGAGTTTTGCATCGATGTTGAGGAGAGAGGTCAGCCTATATGAGCCGCAGTCTTTAGGATCCTTTCCCGGTTTAAGAATGACCATAATCGCTGCCTCTGACATGGAGGGGGTCACCTCTCCCGTATCAAAAAAGGAGTTGAAGAGACGGGTTAAAAGAGGAGCCAGCTCCACACAGTGGGTTTTATAAAATATGGTAGAGAAGCCATCCGGCCCCAGGGATTTAGCTACCTTCAGCCGAGCAATCGCAGATATGACCTCCTCTATGCAGATCGCGGAATCTAAAGCGTCCACCGATGTGTGGACAAGAGGCGTAATGACACAGGATGCCAAATAGTCCGCTATTCCCCCAGAGTCCTCTTCCTTCCCCCTGTACAGGCCCTGATAGAACTGTCGAAAGGAGTCTACAATAATGGCTTCAGTGGAATGTTGGAAAAGCGCACCAACATACTTGCGCAGGCTATCCCCCTCCCCCTTCCAAGGAACTACCCGGATCCTAATATTGTTCCGCTGGGACCGGTTCTCCAAGTCCTCAGCGTGAGCCTGATGATCTAGGTTTTGCTCCGTGATGCGTAGGATATCTTGCTGGAGTTGATGGATTTCATCTGCAGCTCCCAGGTCGTGCTCCTCTAGTGTCGCCACACGCTCCCCAATGGCATCTCTGTCGCGCTGCATCTCGCGCAGGTCGGAAAAAATCTGCGAGCGAAGCTCCAAAATATCTTTTTTTATGGCAGAAAACAGCTCTATCATGAAAGCTTTGGTTGCCGGGAGCTTGTTGTCCTCGGGGCGCAAGGGTTTGTCATCTGGCTGAGAGGCAGCTCGACCCGTCGTCTTCTGAAGCAGGTCTTTTAGGGATTTATCCCTACGGTTCCTGGCGGATGACATCGTACCTCAGGCCAGAAGCCGGGCACAGCAGGCAAGGCAAAGGTGCAATTGGTCCCTTGAGGGCACATCTAAACTAAATCTTCCTCAAGGCAGGGTACAAACGCCAGCCCAGTCAGTAACTCCTTGCGACACCACACTATACTGACCTCGTTGCCAGTTAGAAGAAAGAGATTCACAGTGAGATCCGGCCCTCACCCACTCCACTATAGAATTCACATAGTCCAGCACAATAGTGGCGGCTCAGCAAGTAGGGAGGGGCACAAGCGGAAATCCTGACAGCAGGTACAGCAAAACGCGAGAAGGGGAAGGAAGGGGGTACTCCACACCACCAGCAGCAGAGCCTCTCACAACACCACCGGTTCCTGCTGCAGGGCTGCACTACACCACCGCCGTCCGCCGAAGCACGGACCGAGTAGGCGGCCAATGGCCTCCACACACTGCTCCCCAGAGGCCCCGATAAAGGCAGAGCTCGAGGCCTCTCTCAAGGCTGCTGTCCCTCACATCACTCCACCGCAGTTCATCCCCGAAGCGGATCTCAAGCACTAATGCGGAGGCACCGCCCACCGACCCACGGGCCGATGATAGGTCTCCCGCTTCCCACAGGCTCTCCGGCCCCAGCAATGCCCCGAGGCTCATGCACGGTGTACCGCACAGCTACAGTCACACAGGGCAGAGGCACCATTCAGCTTCCACACACAGAAAGCAGGACCCCCTCCTTCCAGCAATCAAGGAGGGCCCACGGGGCATCCCAGTCACCAGCGCAGTGTTGCATGGAAAAAGGAGCGAGGCACCGCTCACCCACTGTCCGCCAGGCCTCCCGCCGTCCGCCGACCCGCGGACCGAGAGCTTGGCCCCACACCAGCCGTCCCTTCTCTCCTCATCTCGTGGGTCACCAGGACCTGCCCTTCGGTTCGCTCCGCCGCTTCTCCGGAGCACCTGATCGATCACCGGGGGGTCTACCAGCCGCCATTGCACTAGGTCGCATTACACCAGGTCGCGGTTGTTTGAGATCGCAGCTGTGCCCGGGCCCCCTTCACCTCCGCACACAGCACAGGGCATCGAAGCGGCAATATGATGGCCGCTGCCCGGGCCCGTCGCCACTCTCGCCGTGTCACTGCCCTGCACCCGGGCTCACTGCTCAATCCGGCACCCCACAGCTCCTGTCCTGGTGGCAGACGCCCCACTAGGGGATCAAGGCACCTCCGGGGGACCACCGGGCAGGAGACGGTCCCCGAAGCCTCAATCGGCCAAATTCTGTAAGTCCCCACCGAGTCGGGCCGGGCCACTCAAAAAGGGCGGAGAGCTGCCCCGGAGCGCCAAAAGAAGGACCCCTCCAGGCTCCGGAGTGTGAGGGGAGACAGCAGACCCCCGCGGGGCGATAAACAAAGCTGTGTGCTCGCGGCGCCGGAGGGACAGGGAACTACAACCTACTCCGCCGCCATCTTGGCCACGCCCCCAGAAAAGTGGTTTAGGACTCCTCTGCAGACATGATACTTATCCTGAAGGATCACTTCACCATACAGGATGCTAACAGGAAATCCGGATCAGGAGCAAGTGTCACTCTTGCTGTTAGTAGAGTTATGAAAAACAATAGATATACACTCCATCTTAGAGGTCATTAGAGGCTCTAGCATGCAAAATAGACATCAATATCCAAACCACGTGATACATTGCAGTCCAGGCACCAAGAAGCAACATTGCATTTCTGGGTGAATTGATAAAGGTAATAAATTATATCCTTCAACATAAATATAATTGCTGTTTATATTTGACTTTATGGTGTGAGGCGAGACACATGACTCAGAAGCAAGTTCCTTAATAAATCCTTTATCCGCATTGGATATCACCAAATAAGCCAAGCTCCCTCCTCTTGACAGGGGGCAATCTGTGGACTGGGTGCTATCCTAACTTCCTGTTCTGCATTCTGGAAAGTGCCTAGAAACTAATCACTACACTACATCACTACTCCAAAATGTGATGGCAGACATAAAAGGAAATCATATTCACAAATGCAATCTAAGAAATGTATCACCTAGTCTCAAGACCCAGTGATGGATAAATCCAGGCAGACCATTCTAAAGCATCACTGAAGCCTCAGATTCTAAGTTCAATTTAGGATAGAACTAGTGAAGAGAAAAGCCAGAATTAACCACTCAAAAGGGTGGGAGGAAAACTAAAAAGGTGCACAAATGGAAAGCTAGGTGTGAATTGGAGTGGAGAGTGGGAATTCTACCAATACACACCATTGCCAGGAAAAGTGCAGCTGCAGATCCCTGCAGTACTGTCCGAACTGCTGCCCATGACCCAGAAAATGGTCCTTGATGTCATCTTGGGTTGGGCAACTCTCATCATCTCATCAGGTAAACTGCTGGTTACCGCCATCCTAGATTGGGCAACACCAAGAACATTACCTGGATAAACCCTAATAAGCATGTTTCTGGATGCCAAAGATGTCACAATACAATAGTTGGGACCACTTTTCTCCCCAACCTATGCAAACTTCATAGATGATGGTAACAATATGTTGATCCTCTCTGCAGCTTAAAGTGTGAACTTTGTTGTCATCTTTTCCACCAATAGGTCGCAAAGAGATACAGGTCATGTGGCATGTATTCTACACTGTTTACTAGGGGTATCCTGGCAGGCTTGAACTTGTTGGCAGTCAAAAGCAGCTGATGACGTTCACCTCACTATTGACCCCATTTTTAGAAATGTATTTGAGTAGCTGGGAGGGACTCCTTTGAGACATGGTGGATTCGATGGTGAAAGACGAAAGGGGAACTCTCAATGGAGAATGTATCATACCTTTAGAAACACTCAAGAAGAGTTATAGTCTCCCGAATCGGAATGATTCTTCCTTACCCAGAGTAGATATTGTGTCATGCACCACACAGTCAAATCCAGGGCCAGGAGTCACCCTAACATCATTTGAATCCTGGCATTTTATGAAAAATAATATAATAAAACTGGCTTCAAACATTTATACAATGTTGCAAAAGTATACAGCAGCTCTGAAATCTTCAGAACAGAGAAAGTGGGAAGCAGAATTGGGTGGACATGTAAAGGGGGAAAGTATATATAAGGATATACACTACGGTGAGGTCAACAATAGGGAACGAGGTGCTGATTCAAATGGCTTCCTACTGGTAGCTCACACCACAGAATTGGAATGGGACAAAAATAGATCAGAGAAATGTTGGAGGGTTTGTGAAAAATAAGGAACACAAAAAAAAACTTCACCTGCTTTGGTAATCTCTGAAACATCAAGCGAATTGGGCTAAAATCATGGATAGAGCAGATAGCATATTACACCACTCCATGCAAAGGTTGCCAACATTTACTATACCGGGCAAAGTGGATACATTGATGCATCCTCTCTGATCTCATAGAAGTAAGCAAATGGCATTGGCACTATGAGTAGCAAGGCAGACCATTACATCACTTTATGAAAAAGAACAGGTTTTTGAAGTCAAGGATTAGTTGTATAATTTATGGGACCAATTGGGATTTCTATTGAAGAAGTGCCCTCGAATGCTGGGGTTGGAAGGGAGGAATAAGGGAGGGGAGTGGTGGGAGTTAATGTGTGGGCCCTTTTCAGGTCAGGTGTTAGCCAAGAGCTTTTGATTTCACTAAACCTATATGTAAAATATACCTATTTAAAGGTGCTTTCAGACACCTCACTTCATCCATTGGTCATTTACATTTTGCTTCTGCCCAATACAGCATACAGAAAGGGGCAAGGGGGCAGCCTACTTAAGCCACTGGTTAACTTCACTCTGAGTCACTGCGTTTAGCTCATTCACCAGGCACACATCCGAACACAAGATAGTTCCCTTCAGTGCCAGTGCTCTTTTACTTTATAATTACTTCAGCTCTTTGTGTTTAGAAATTGATGTGACAGCATGATGCTCTTGATGTGAGCACAGGGCACATTTCAGCTTTATCAGATCCCACCTCCTGCTAATGCTACTGTAGATTGCTTTTGGAGTATTTCACATTGGCTCACAGAAACTTTGAATATAAGGTAATTAGTGTGCTAGATCTTCGCAACCCTTGTCTTTCGTTCTTTCTTTGCCCTTCATTCTTTCTTTGTTTTGTTCTTTTTCTCTTTCTTTCCTTCTCTCTCTCTCTTTCTTTTGTTCTTTCCATCTTTTTACTTTCTCTTGCCTTCTTTTTTCTTTCTTTCCTTTTTCTTGCCTTCTTTATTACTTGCCTTTTTTCTTTTTTTCTTGCCTTCTTTCTCAAAAGACATAGGCTGCCAGCCGATGTCAGACTAATTGCCTTTCTAGGTCTGTGTTAGCTAAGACCTTTTAATTTTACTAAAATTATTCACTTATACATTTAGGGGGTTGCAGCCAGACTTCATCCTTAGTCTGTGGTTGTGTCATTCACATTTGTTTCCACCCACTCCAGCATGAATCAAAAGGCAACACATCAACCCACCACTTCAGCCATCATCTGACTTCACTATGACTTATGATGTGCTGCCCTTTCACAAGGAGTACACCCACACACAAAGTAGTTCCCTTCAGTGTGATGGATATCTATGGTAATATCAGATTTGTTGAGCCCAAAGAAATATTTTTTGCCTTTAGCCAGTGTTTTTCGATTTTTGATTGATGAGGCCCCTGTAGCTCCTTGAACACTAAGGGGCAGATTTACAAGAAAGTGACGCATCTTTAGAGATATGTCAATTCCCGGCGCCACCCTGAGAAAGCCTTGCGCCACCATGGACGCGCCGTATTTACAATACGGTGCACCATGGCGCAAGGATTGACATATGCGTCAGAAATTCTGACGCATTTGTTGGCCCAAAAGTCACGCATTGCTGGAGTTGTGTTGCAAGCACGACACAACTCCAGCAATGTATTTTGAGGCCTATACTTACTGTACTGCGTCACTCCTTACGCCTACTTGAAGCAGGCGTAAGGTTTTGACGTAGTGGCGTCCTAAAAGTGATGCAGTGAAATCTTGTAGAATTCACTGCGTCACTTTTACGAGGCCTTCCTGCGCGGGAACGCCCACCCTGCATACATTATACCTGGCGCAGGTATAATGTGACGCAGGGCTTTATAACGTGACACATCTCTCTAGATGCGTCACGTTGTAAATAGGCCGCACTGTTTGCGCCACAGTTGAGTCAAAAAAAGTGAAGCAATGGCGGCGCAAGAAGGCGCAAAGGGCTTGTAAATCTGCCCCTAAGGTTTTACAAAAACCATGACAAAACAAAACCAGAATTGCCAAAAGGCTGTGGGGCAATGCCCGACCTCCTGGCTCTGCCAATGCTTGTTTTGTTTTATTTGTGTGCTACCCTTGGAGTTTAGGAAAGAGCATGTGTAAACTTAAATATGAGAAAAAAACATTTTATCGATAAAAATATTCAGAAAGAAAAATTACATTTTCATCATGTATTTTGTGAGCTCACATCCTTCAACACAGTGGGTTTACTTTTGCAATCTGTTACATACACTACTGAGAAGGTGAAATAGTTCTCTTAAGCTAAGGGGAGCATTCTTTTTTTCTGTACAAACATACATGGATGCCAGGGAACAGTGACTAGATGGCTACGGTTCATCTGGGGCTGCTGGATTTCTCCAGGATCTTTTAACCATAGGCCATAGTAATTTGTTGCACCCTACTGTCCAAAGTGTCTGGATGAGAGAACCACACAGCTACAATATATCAAGTATGTGGCCCCTCGCTCTTTAATTACACGTGGTGTCCTTGAAGCAACAGAGATCCTCACCTGCCTGACGGGATCTCAACGTATGGCTTGGAGTCCTCTGACCTGTTGGGCTTGTGAGTCAATCCCCAGGCTTTTAATGAGAATGTAAGAGTGTTATCAAATCAAGTGTGGTGTGAGATACGTCATAGTAAATGTAGGTGATCATTGAAGAATGAAGGATCATATCCTTATAGTGAAGGTTTTATCTAGTGTATATGTTGTGAGTCCTGAGATTGTCTCTCAGCAAAACAACAAAGTGATGGAAGGAATGGTGGAATTAATCTCAGCCACACGCAATTGATCTGGCCGCATTCAAGACCATTGTTTTTTGGCCACTGTGCCATTCTAGAAGGAGACCCTTCTTATGCAAATTGGTCTTGGTCCTGCTCCAATAGGAACAGTCTAGCCCACACTGTCAGGCCAGGCCCCCCTATGGACTGAGATGTGGCCACAGAAAATACCAGTGGCTGAGATCAATTCTGGCATTCATTCCATCACATTCTGTAGTCTTTGTTGCATTGCCCTAAATGCAATGGGAATGTCCAGATGTGGGTCCCATGTTTGAGTGCTAACTGTGCCACTGGAACCAAGCTGCTCACAATTGAAGAGGCTCAAATAGGCTGAAACTGATTTAGGTTTGATAGGCTGACAGTTGGTGTTATAGGCCGCTAAGGCTGTGCGCATGTATTTTAATAATTTACTTGTGTTTTAATTTGTATGCTGCTCCTTGGCGCTACGCGCTATCTGGTCATTTTGTTGATTTAAAAAACAATTTTACCTGCAAAAACGCCGCCCCTCGGCACAACGCTCTCTCTTGGGATACTTCCGCTCTAGGCACCAATCCGCCACGGCTTGTGCCGTTTGCAGCGGCGGGGCCATTCGAGCGAGACTCTTCCGGCCTCACATACTCACTTCCGCCCTGCAAGCTCATTGGCAGGTTAGCGGGCTAGTGTGCAGAAGAGGCTTGGGCTACTTAAACATCAGTGCAGCCTCAGTTGGGGGCTGACAGTTGGTGTTATAGGCCGCTAAGGCTGTGCGCATGTATTTTAATAATTTACTCGTGTTTTAATTTGTATGCTGCTCCTTGGCGCTACGCGCTATCTGGTCATTTTGTTGATTTAAAAAACAATTTTACCTGCAAAAACGCCGCCCCTCGGCACAACGTTCTCTCTTGGGATACTTCCGCTTTAGGCACCGATCCGCCACGGCTTGTGCCGTTTGCAGCGGCGGGGCCATTCGAGCGAGACTCTTCCGGCCTCACATACTCACTTCCGCCCTGCAAGCTCATTGGCAGGTTAGCGGGCTAGTGTGTATCTTCTTTTGAGGTACTTAATGACGCAGTGGAGGAAGCGCAGCGGACGAGCGCAGCGGGAGCGCCGACTTCGCGCCAAAGTCGTGCCAAAGTCTTGCCTGTCTGCGCCCGTCCGCGCCAGAACGGGACCAGGGGCCACTCCATCTGCCCCTGGCCACATAACATACTCCCGCTCTGACTTACTGGATCTACAGATTCCTCCCTGTACCTTTGCTCCGACTTTTAATTGCCAAGATGCTCCATTAAAATGTCATGATTGTGCCCTCACCCTAGACTCAATTCCCTCGGTTACAGACCCCTTATCCTCTTCTTTTTGGACTACTACTCCTGCCACGCATCAGGCTTCTTCTGCTACGCCTAAATCGTATCCTACTCTGAACTTTATCAGAATGGTGGTTCCATTGCTATAAAAGGCCAATGCGGACCCAAACAATCCCTCTAACTTTCGTCCCATTTCTCTGCTCTCCTGCTACTCCTAGATTCTTGAAAAACATGTTAATTCTCTTCTTAGCTCCTATGTTGAATCTTCTAATCTTCTTCACTGTTCACAGTCTGGGTTCAGGGCTGGCTTCTCCACCGAGACCACGCTTCTTGGTGTGTCTGAGACCATCAGAAGACAGGTGGACAACGGGGAGACAGTGGCACTCATCTTGCTTGATTTGAGTGCCGCATTTGACACCGTCTCCCATTCCATCCTGTTGTCCACCCTGAAATCCGGGGGGATTGATGGTACAGCCCTGGCCTGGATTGCTAGTTTTCTCTCTAATCGCACCTTTCAAGTCTTTTCCTCTACTTCTGTTTCTTCTATCTTTCCCTCTCCTCACGGTGTTCCCCAGGGGTCTATTCTCAGTCCCCTTTTTTTCAACCTTTATGTGAGACCTCTTGCTTTCTTGGCAGAGCAAGCAGGCCTCACAATCTATTCTTACGCATACGCAGACGACACGCAAATCGTCTACTCACTTTCCACTAATAAACATCTTCCCACCTCTTCCTTGCAGTCTGGTCTGGAACCCATCTCCAACTGGATGCACAGACACAAACTAAAACTAAATGGGGACAAAACTGAGCTGCTCCTATTTGGGCCAAATACATCCCTTTGGGGCCCACAACATTGGCCTCCTAAGATGGGCCCTTTACCTACCCCTTCAGCTACAGCCCGCAACCTCGGGGTTCTTCTTGACAACCAGGTGTCACTGAAGCAACATGTTGTAAAGGTCTCTGCCACCTGTTCTACCATCATCAGGTGGCTTAGAAAAATCACATGGATGCTTCCAGCTGATACCCTGAGGACCGTGGTCCAGGCCCTTGTCACCTCACGGATGGACTACGGGAATATTCTACTTCTGGGCGCCTGTAAGGAGGTAATAAAGAAATTTCAGGTGGTCCAGAACATGGCAGTTCGCCTGATCTGTAACTTACCTGTCAGGTCCTCGGCTACCATCCATCTGCGCAAGCTGCACTGGCTACGAATTGAGAGCCGAATCAAATGTAAAGCCCTCTGCATAATGCACCACATTAAAATGAATAAAGCTCCAAAATACTTGTCCTCCTTGGTTCAGCAATATGACCCCTCCCGCACGTTAAGATCTTCCACACAAAACAAGTTTCAGATCCCGCGTGTCAACAGAGCCAAAATGGGCGATCGTTCGTTCGCCTTATTGGCACCTTCCCTATGGAACTCCATGCCTCAATTCTTACGTTCTGAAGTCTGTTATCTGACATTCCATAAAGGAATCAAGACCTGTCTTTTCAATACTTAATGTGCATGCTCATAGTCTCCTCAACTTAGTTCATCTTCTGTATGCTTTAGCGCCGGGAAACCTCCGGGTAGCTGCGCGCTCAACAAATGCAATTATAATAATAATAATAATAATTGTGCTCTGATTGGAAGAGGACCAAGCTTTGCGGTTCGGGCTGGACTATTCCTAATGAAGCAGGACCAAGGCTGACTTACATATAGTTTGGTCTAAGCTGAGGAGGTATGGGGGCAAATACATGATGGACTGGGGTGGGCCCTCAGTAATTACCACTGGCTGAGATTAATTGAAGCATTCCAGCTATCTCTGTTTTTTATTCTTAGTTGTCTAAAGAGCTCAAGGATGTAGATGTGTTAAAAACATTTTGCCAACAGTTTTTAAGCTGCTCTCATGTTACATCTAAAAGTAAGGTGTCAGAATATGCCTTACCAAAATAATTGAAATTCTGACTTTAGTTGGAAATTTTTCTGTATGGCATTTTTGTGACCTTTCTCTCCAGTTAAACACAGCCAAGGTGTACTTAGTATTTGGAGTCCAGTTTTCACTTTGATGGTTTTTCGCTGTCCTATTCCATCATCAGCTTGATGTATTCATTTGCTTGTTTTAGGTACAGCAGTCTACTTACATTGAGAAATGGCACGTGCACTCACCCGTGAAAAGTATAAATCTAGCAAATGGAAGTAAGACCATGTTGGATGACACACACTCAATAAAATTGGACGTTTGTCAAAGGGGTCAGGTGATGGCATATGAACTGGACAGTGGTGCAACAAAAAATGATGAAGGCCCCTCTCCAGAATGTGATGACGGGTCACTGAGTTTGACATATCTCACAGACATTTATTGGCCTTGACCTGAGTGGGGACCTCCTGAAGGGTTTGGGAGCCCCTGAAGGGGTCTCAGCACTCACTGTGCCACTGGTGCTGCAAGGGCTTGTGTTACGCCCCTACAACTGATTGAAAAAACGAAAACTGAGGGGCATATTTATACAGAAATGGTGCAGTGCTGTGGCAAATTTTACAGCACTGCACTGCTTCATTTCCGAAATCCAGGGATGTGTCGTATTTACAAGAATATGGAACATCCCTGTGTGTTCCCTAGCACTGGATATAAAAATAGCTGCCTAGTGCCAACACAGACACTCTTGCACCATAGTGTAAGGTTGACTGCATTGCAGGGATGATTGTTTCTGTGCAGGAAGGTGTGCGGGAAGGTGTCCCTTGTGCACACAAATAATCAATAGCGGCGATTTGCAACTTCTATGAGTGCTTTTGTGCAGGAACGACACCTTCCTGCACAAAAACAATAATTAAAGGGGTTTTGCACTTCCGATGTGTGCTGGAGAATGCAGCACATATAGAGAAAGCAAATACGAGGAGAAATAAAAGTATTTCTAATTCCTGCTTTTTCATGGTGATAGTTTTTGGTGCTGCCTCAGATTTACAAATCCTTGTAAATCTGGGGAAGTGTCAAAAAACCTATGGGGCAGATTTACAAGCCCCTTACGACACTTTTACGCCGCCATTGCATCACTTTTGTGACACAGCGCGTCGTAAACCATGCGCCACATTGCAACTTATTTACAACGTGCTGCATCTAGGCATATGCGTCACATTGTAAAGCACTGCGCCATATAAAATCTGCATCAGGTTTCATGTGGGCATTCCGACGCAGTGTGAGCATTCTGTTGGAGGAAAGCCTCGGAAAATTGATGCAGTGACATCTAAAAAGATTCCACTCAGTCACTTTTCCGAAGCCGCTGCGTCTAAACCTTGCACCTGCTTGAAGCAGGCGTAAGGCATGATGCAGCATGTTGGAGATAGGCCAGTTTAAAAACACTGCTGGATTGGCGTCATGCCCGCGGCACGACTTTCACACTGCGCCAAATCTTACGCCGGCAGATACATCACACATCTGCCTATCTGTGCACCACAACGCGTTGCATTGTAAACGCGCACATCCATGGTAGCGGAAGGGTAGTTTTGCGTGACGCATCTTTCTTGGCGCATCCCTGCCGATTTGCAGGGATGCGCCAGAAGTTGTAAATCTGCCCCTATGGGTGTTGCAGTGTAACGCCCACAGCAACACCCATTGCACCCCACTTTCATCCAGCTATCTGCGTGAAAGGGTACCATAATTACAAAGCGGCATTAAGCCATGCAAAGTGGCTTAACGCTGCTTTGTAAATATGGTACAGGGCATTGCACCACAGGAACATCAAAAAAAGTGACGTTCCAGTGGTACAATCCCCTTGTAAGTATGCCCCTAAGAGCAAATGTATGTATGTTAAATTAGAGCATTCAAGCGCAGATATCAGTGTCTTGAATAGTAATTGTTCTAAAAGGACCATACCTAATTATTATGCAAACATTAAGGGAAAAGACTGAGGAAGAAAGTATTGTTCCACACTCTAGAGAAAGAAGTGAGAGGCATGCAATGATTCATGCCATCTGTTAAATGGAGCATCGCACAAAGCAGTAATTACTGGCAAGTATGGCAGGTGTTGCTAATCTGGAAGCTCAGATATGTGATGGTTGCAAACAAAAAGTGACAGTAAACACCCTACTCTCATTGCTACAATGACCACATTTGCCAACTTATTTCAGACAATACTTATAAAGAAAGGGTTATTAACATCAAAGAAACATGTCCGCCTAGAAAGCAGTTTTGATGTGGCACATGGCTTTTTAGGGAGGAGGTAATTCTTTATAATCATGCTGTGATCGGTGATTAAAACTCATACAAATTGCTGGCTCTGTGGATAAGAGGAAAGGGCACATGGTTCTGATAAAGGAGAATTCCTGCACTCAAAGGTCATTAGCACAAGTCATGCCCAGGAGACTATAAAGAGGAGAAGTCTGAGTGCAGACTGTGGCATCCATCAAAAAGACCAATCCGCTCCTCAAGAGGAGTGTGGCCATGAGCAAATCTCCACATCTGAGCCCTGCCAGGTACAACCAAAGGATGAGCTCAGTGCACTCTGATGGCAAGATTATAGGCACATAAAGTGGCCAAATTCCAAACCCTGGAGTTTGTGGTGCAAGAGAACCGAACGCATAGTGTGTATGGCAACTGTGTAAGCAGAGCTGGACACCACATTGTCAGGGATTCGCACAATATATCAAGGGCATCCTTCTTATAAGAATCCATTTTACTATGAGTTGGCATCAAAATATAAGTAATGGCCCTTGGATGCTCAAAAATATACTTTTGATGAGAACAGTTTTTTGGGGGAGGCGGGGCAAACTTAGCCAAGGATACCCACATTTGTCACAAAAGATCACCATTATGCCAACACCATAATTATGCAATAGATTGACACCTATATCTTGCCAGGAATGTCCACCACTGTATACGAAATGGTGGGCGGTCCAAATGCCTGTCAAGTAGATCCTAAGAAGAAATAAGACTCCTTTACGCTACTATCAGACACAGATGGGGCCAAAACAGCTCCTCTACTTAGGGTTGCAGCCCACATTGGTATTTACACCTGGCCAATAGGAAAATGGGCCTTTAAAAACGCAGGCCACCTTAAGATGGTTGAGAGCTTTCATTCTAAAACAGAATATATTTCTTCTTAGAATGTAATAGACAGGCCTTTCTGTCTTTCATACACCTAGAGTACTATTTGTAATTGTGAGTGATAGTAGGGAGGATGTAGTATGGGTTCCTCCTTCCATCGCCCTTTTAGTTAGTGGCTTTACAAGAAGTCAAGTAGAGCCACCAGAGATGGACATGATCTACCAGACTGGCATAAACTAAGAAAGGCATGAATGTGTACCCAAACATATTCAACAACCATCACTCTTGAGCCTATGAGGCTCTTACATGTCAAGTCAGAACACTCTGGATTCTGTCCCCTTGTCTCTGAGGCCGCATCTGCTCATGGTTTGCACATTCCACCCTAGCTCTTGGGCTCCTGTATAGCTCTAGCTGCTGCTGATATTTTCTTTCATTGCCCCATCCCCATAAACACACACGTGTACACAAACACTCACATATATACACACATATAGAGTGACTATTAACGCAGGGCCTGCCACATAGTAACTTGTCACATTGCAGGCCCTCGTGCTGTCAGTCACCTGGTGAATGTTTGAGAATGAGCTCCCGCCACTGATTTGACTGACTGCAACACCAGGAGGCTAGAGCTGAACAACCTCCCTTAGAAAGCAGCATTGCCCAGCAGCACGCCTTCTCATTAACATAGTGCGATGAGCTCCACATCAATGAACTGCTTATTTATTTATTTATTTATTTATTCACAGACAAAGAAATTGTTAGGCCGCAAAGGTAGTTACAATATACAGATATAAGAACAGCATGTGATAATAGAGTACAAGACATAGTAGACAGCTGAAACAATAAATCGACAACTGCAACAGATCAAGTCAGATTAGGTGTGAGCTTTGGGAACATAGCTCAGTTTGCATGCGTGTTAAAGTATTTGTTGAGCAGTAGGTATTTAAGGTCCCTTTGAAGCTGGAAAATTAGGGGTTGCCGCGCAAGTCTGTTGGGAATGAGTACCAGATCCTGGGAGAATTTCAAGAAAATTACTGTGTCTGGGACGATTTTTTTTTCAGTTTGGGAGGTATGAGTAGTGAGTTGAAGCTTCTCAGAGACCTGGCTCTTCCAGCTTTCGAAAGTTTAATATCTAGATAGTTGGGTTATGCGTATGGAAGGCTTTGTGGGTGATGCAAGCAGTCTTGTAGATACATCTTCCTTCAATGTGCTCAAAACGTTTAAAACCTGTTAGGACATGGGCTGCCATGTTGAGAACTGACCTTAAGGGGGCAAGGTGAATTTTCAGAGTTCCTGGTAAGATGGCATTTCCATAATCCAGTTTTGAGAGGACTAGTTATTGCACTACCATCTTAAAATCCTCAAGCGGAATGGAAGGTTGGATTTTCTTGAGGTGTTTTAGTGTGTAGAGTACTCCTTTGGTTGAGTTGTTGATGTGGTCTTTCATTGACATGTTTTTGTCCAGGGTGATGCCCAAGAACTTCACGGATTTGGACAAATTAGAGAACAATTTAGGGCGTCCGAATTCTTGAGCCAGACTTGGATTGGTAGAGGGTTGTTTTTAGGGGAGAAAAGTAGTAGTTAAGTTTTTTGGGGGGTTCAGCTTTAAGGGGCTGGTGTTAAGCCAAGGGACTCCTACAACCTGCTTGCTGGATTATCGTCGTCCCTGTTGGGCTGCCCGCTGTGTGTGCCTTCGTGCTACCTGACTGCTTGACTGCTCGCGGAACCCGCTTCGCGGGTCCCGCTTCGTGAGGAGGTGTGTCTCTGCTTGGAGTTACTGTCACCGGTGAGCGTAGGGGCAGGGCAGGGTTGCGAGCGTGAGTGCAGGGACTCCATTGCCCAGGAGTCCCTGCTCGGCCAATTTGGAACACCTGGCCCCGCTCTCCCTGCTAGCCACGCCCCCCACGCTCATCACATCTTTTAAGAACAGGGGCTATTTCCGCAGCGCGGGAGCGCGCGGGAGGGCGCCGGGAGAAGCCCGGGACAAGGGCGGGACCGTCTGTGGCCGTCCGGGGCCGAAGGAGGCCGGGCTGGGCCAGCCCTCTGATATCTGTCCTGTGGTTCATACTACAGTAAGTAATATTGAAGTACTGTACCCTACTGGCGCGAAGTAAAGCAATGTCTGCCTCTACAAGTATTGCCTGTGCCAGTTCGACTACTCCTCCGGTCAAGATTGGACCACTGACAATTGGTCCTTTGCATAAATTCTTTTTTAACCGCTCATCCCTATTAATTGACAAAGAGTTATCCTTGGCCGAGAAGCGCGCAGAGCGCAGACTATCCATTGAACTACTCAAAAACTCCACGGACAAGCATTTAATTCTAACATATCCCGCCCTGGTAACACCACTATCTTCAGTAAATCTTCTAACCGCTAATGAGCAATCTGAGGTACCCGCCAAAGCAATAAATAATGACAATGTTATTGAATTGAAGAAATCCAGTGGGAGTCACACTAATCCTACGTTGCTTCCTGACTCTGGTGCCCAGGCTACCCTGGTTCAACCCAAGCACGGATCTAAAAGGAAATGGACTGCCGTACCGAGGAAATGTAAATTTGTGGCGAAACCTCCTCAAAAGCATAGGAAGCTACACAAAACTATGAGTACTAGAGTTGTTGTCACTGAAGCAAATTATAGCACAGAAACAGTACAGAATGGGAATGTTGCACCTTTGAATAGTCCAGTCTCTGGTCAGAATATTGTTTCTGAGACAGCCTCACCAACTGATGATAAGTTGATATCACTTGCAAACCTGATCCCGGAACTAGAAAAGTTGCTTAGATTAATCCTTACCCCGATAGAGGATCGTATTGCCAAGCTCTCTGATAGATTAAATCACTTTGAGCAGGCAACACTAGATAATTTTTATTCCACAAAATCTTTGATTAAAACTAATGCTAGGGTAGATGTAAGTACTAAGCATCAGGGCAATATTAACCACGCAACCCAAGACAAGGGAAGAAGGCCTCAAACTAACCCCCTATTACTATCCAAGTCTAGTGACGCCAGTGTAAATATAACTCCCAAACCTGCAGAATTGGTACACTCAGGCCCTGCTCCAAATCATCCTAACACTACAAACCTAGCCCAGTCTGTGGTGCTTCAATCAACATCAGTACAAATTCCATCTCCTGTTGTTGGTTTAGGGGCTAATGTATGTCCCCTAGCGGGCAAAGCTATAGTACCTACAAAAGCACCCAATAAGCAGTTAGTTGTTGTTGGGAAAGGGGCTAATGTATGTCCTCCAGCGGGTAAAGTTTTAGTACCAACCCAACCAATTAACAATCAGTTGGTGTCAAACAAACCTGCACTCCGCCCTGCTCCTATAGTTTCCACATCGATTCCACCACCCTTGACAAAGCCACCACATAGAAAACCCCCAGTGAATCTTACTCCAGATTCCTTCCCCTATGTAGCAGTCCTTATAAATGTTCCACCGCTATCTATAGGACAAAGAGAAACCTTCCAGATGCTTAAAAACAAGATCATGCACTGGTTAAGGGAGAATCGACCTCTCCCAGGAGACATCGATGGGTTAATCATAGGGGTAAGGAGAATAGATTGGATAGGGTATACACCCAAAAGTTTGGGTGGGGATTGTATTGTGGTTAATTTTCAAGACCCAAGGGTGGCTGGATGGATAACTAGGCAGGGTTGGGGTACAAACAAGGGAGGTATTGGAATTGTAGATCTTACCTTCTTTTACCCCCGCCCAACCAGTGTATTGACTAGCCTACTCAATGAACCTATAAATCCCCCCACCGTACCATGGCCAATCATTTCCACACCAGCTCCACCTCTTGTTCAAAACTATACCACATGTGTGAACTATAACCCTCGTGTTGGATGGCAGGACCCAGGATGGGGATGTTGACAAACCACCAGAGAGTTGTGTAGTAGTAGCGGAGGGAGCACTAATGAATCTAAGGGGACCTGTGAAGATCATGTTGGTATTGATGGTACAACCTTAATTATCGGTTCCACAGGGAAGGGGAGTTTTGTGGTAGAGGGAGGAGGTGGGATAGAAAATATAAATGCCAGTGATGCGAAACCCACCACATCAACAGTAAACATGGTAGTTGATTTTCATGATGATCCTGTAAAGGTCGCTAATAATATTGAAAACCGAATGATTTCCCAAGTGTGTTTCAATAATAGCAATTCCGGCGGGACTGAGCCTAGCTTTGGTACGCTTCTATCCTGGAATGTTGCAGGGTTGGGTAGCAAGCTAGACTCCCAATCTTGGGTAGAATATATCAGTGGGTTTGATGTTTGTTGTTTTCAAGAAACCTGGGCTTGTGACCCCCTCTTTCTCTGTGGTTATCTAAACTTCTCTATACCAGCATCCAAAGGTGGAAGGGGTCGGCCTATGGGAGGCCTTACTGTATGGATAAAACAGGATTTGAACATTACTATTAAAATGTTGGATTTGGGAACTAGCGATTTGCAACTGTTAAGAATCTCAACAGAAAAGGGGTTGTCAATGGATTTGTATAACGTTTATGCAAGAGGCAGCAACACAACCAATTCTTCCACCCTAGAGGCGCTGTCTGCCTCCTTAGAAACCAAGTCCCAAGATAGCAGGGTAATAGTAGCCGGGGATCTTAACAGGACTTTTGAACCTCTAGACTGTACAAATGATCCCTTAGGGAAGGATGAGGACAATCTTTGGGGAGTACCATCTCTATGTTTAAACCCCGTCCGACGGTGGACAAAAGACATCCTATTATTAAATGCTATTTGTATGGAACACGGTCTAAGAGCCCTGAATGGGAGAACCCCAGGGGACAAGGAGGGCAGTTGCACCTTTGACAATGGCAACAGCAGGAGTAGAATTGATTATATAATATGTAGTCTCCAGCTGTGGCAGGGGGTTATTGATATGGCTATTAAGCCTAGAATAGAAAGTGACCACAACCCCCTTTGTGCGATCCATAGGTGGTGGAATGTCGGACTGGGAAACTTGCATCTAAGGAACGACCAGATCCCAGTCATGAGTAATGATGAACGTAGGTTAAAATGGCCAAGGGTTATGGCTAACGAGGAAACAATGACCTATATCAACCATGAGGTGGATAACGCAATTTCCGCCATGGAGGCGGTAGATTTTACAGCTCCCGGGGCTAGGGATATCACAGACATCCATAACAAGTTATTTTCCATCCTTAAACCATGTTTTCTGACTAAGATCAAGAAAGGGAGGAAAACACAGGATGTTGGCAGGTGGTTTAATCGCCAATGCAGATCCGCACGATTGGAATTGGGACAAGCTATTAGAAATAGGGACAGTGTTGCAATTAGAGAGACAAGGACATTGTATAAACTGGCCATTTCCCAAGCCAAGAGGAAATGGGACGAAGACCACTGGGCCGAGTTAAAAGAGGCTTCGAGTAACAAGGATTCTAGGATCTTTTGGCAAATTATTAAGTGGGGTAGAGGAGGTTGCCCCGCAAAGCCTGATAACAATGTAGCTGAGGAAGCCTGGGTTGAGTACTTCAGACCACAATATGCTGAAGTCATGCACCCCGGGGTAGGGGAGGGCATAACGCCAGTCTATGCTATTGATAATTTGTTCTCCCGTAAAGAAGTAGAAAATGCAATTAGCTCTGTGGAGCACCAGGGTTAGACGGGATACCCCCGGATATCTTCAAGTATGATATGACGAGATGGGTGAGGTATATCTTCTTGTTAGCAAATGCCCTAGCCAAGGGGGGGGTGGTTCCCGAGCTATGGAAAGGAGCAATTATTATTCCCATTCACAAGAAGGGAGACCGTTCACTCCCTGCCAACTATAGGCCCATAAGCTTAATAGCAACCATGCAAAAAGTAGTGGGGAGAATGGTCACAAACCAGCTTATGGACTGATGGATGATAATAACGCTCTTTCCCCATACCAGGCCGGGTTCAGGCGAGCAACCAGTACCATTGACCAGGTTTTCCGCTTTACCATACTGCGGTGGAAGACGGTTTTACTTGGAAGGGGCTGCCTGTATGTCGCGTTTGTCGACCTACGGGCGGCATTTGACTTGGTCCCCAGGTTTAAGTTATGGCTGGTCTTGCAAAAGCTGGGGATTCCTGCTGTATTGCTCACCTTAATCATGCGTCTACATGAATCCAATTTCGCAAGAGTTCAGTGGGGTGGGAATGGCGAGTCAACCTCGGACTTCCCCGTGGAAAGGGGGGTCCGACAAGGCTGCGCCATGGCTCCCTTACTCTTCTCATTATTTATTAATGGGATTGTCGAGCGAATGTCGGAAGCCAGCGTAGACGCTCCATCGTTAGCGGACGTCAGGGTCCCGATCCTGATGTTCGCTGACGACACCCTGATCTTGTCAAAAACTCCTGCAGGGCTACAACGCGCATTAAATATTTTTGATATTTTTTGCAAAGAGCACGGCTTAGAAGTAAATGTGGGGAAGACGAAACTAATGGCCTTTTCCCCACGCCGTAAAATCTACCCTAAGGTAACCCTGAATAATAGCAAGTTAGAGACTGTTAATGAGTTCACATATTTAGGGGTACAGATAGCAGAGGGCCCTGGCTGGTCACATCATTTGGAAAAAGCGGCCCTAAAACACCAACAGCTTTCAGGTGCATTGCGGGGAGAACACCGTAAATCTAAGACGAAACCGATTAAACCCGCCCTCATAGTGTATGACGCAAAGGTCTTAGGTGCTACTTTATACGGTGCGGAGTTATGGGCTTGGGATAATCTTTCGGCCCTACAGACATCTGAGAACAAGTTTCTCAGAGGGATTACAGGCCTCCCACAGAGCACCCCCCTAATACCATTGTTCCTAGACTTGGGTAGACGTCCAATTAGCGATAGAGCGCGATTGCGCCCTGTTCTCTATTGGAGACGTCTTTGGACAACTCCTGAGATTAGACAATATGCTGATGGTTTCCTTTCGATAATCAAGGAAGACAACTTCCACAAGATAAAATGGCTTAAAAATCTAAGGGCCATGTTATTTAACCTCGGGTTTTCCAATCTTTGGACTAACCCGGTGGAAGAAGTCTTCCCAAGCAAGGAAGCCCTCAAATTACAATATTGGGACTGGGTGGGTGGTAATCTGTTGAGAGGTGTTAGGTCTGACTCTATGGCGGGTCGCTTCCTGGAGAAAAAATCTGTCCTATCTTAGAAAATTACTGGGACACTATTACGGTTCCAATGGATAGGAAGCTAGTCTTTCAGCTAAGATCTGGTTCAATTCCCTTAAAAAAACTAACGGCAGGTTGGCAGAGGTCGACTAACAGGTTATGCCCAGTATGCGAAACAGCTGTGGAGAGTGTAGGCCACTTTTTATTCGTATGCAAAGCCTATTTATCACCTAGGAGAGTATGGCTTACACCTGTATGTAAAAACCTTGGGACACGTGACAGCGCAGTGGCATTAAGAATTTTGTGTACATCAACTCAGGAGTCGATAGTTATGGGGGTAGCAAAATACTTGGGGTGGGCCTGGGCAATTAGGCGGCGATCTTTGGGGGGGTCTAGTTAATCATGTTTCTCTTTTTAATTGTCTATAATATCCAAAATCAATTTGTTATATGTAAATTTTTTTATGTCAACATTGTATGAGCTTGCACAGAATGTCTATATGAATTTGTACTTGTTAAATGACATGTTTTTATTCTGTCACGTTCAATTTTATGCTGTGCTTTTATGAGAAATAATCTCGAATAAAGCTTGTACAACAGCCAAGTTTGTATCTTGATTAGTGTGGCACTCAGATGTAGGATGTCACTGGGTGATTTAATTTTGTAATAGAGTTGGGTGTCATCTGCAAATAGGTGATAATTGACCCCTGCTTGGTTCAGAATAACAGTAAGGGGTTCCATGAAGAGATTTAAAAGGGATGGGGCGAGAGTTCAGCCTTGGGGTATATCATGAGGAACTAGTGTAGGTTAGGTTTCAAGACACAGTTGTTGATTTTTGTTGGTTGAGTGCGATGTTGCAGATAAGATGTGAACCATTTTAGGACCTTGCCATTGATACCAGTGCGGTCTTGAGTGTCTCGAGTAATGCTGGATGATTTATGGTATCAAAAGCTGCAGATAAGTCAAGTAGGATTAGGAGGCATGAATCACCTTCATCTAAGGATCTGCAAATGTCATCCGAGATATTGAGTATGGTCGTTTCAGTGCTACAGCTTTTCCTGAACCCTGATTGAAAGGTGTCATGGAGGTTGATTACTTCTACATGTTGGTTAAGTTGAAGTAGGACGCACTTCTCCAGTGTTTTGGCTAGGAACAGGAGGTTAGTGTTAGGTCTGAGGTTATTGAAGTCATTATGGTCGGCCCCCTCGTTTTTTGAGAATGGGTGTGATTTGGCCTAGTTGGAAGGAACACTGCGTGAGGAGAGAGATGTGGCAATGATATGTTTGGAGTGTTGTACTATTGTGGATGGGAGAGGATCAATAGTGTGGGATGTGGGCTTTTAATTCGCAATTATATTGAAGCCTCACTTTGTGTCATGGGTTTAAAGTCAGACCAATTAGCTTTGTTTTTCAGTTAAAGGAGATCCAAGTTGAAATCAGTTTTTATAGAGGCCATTTGGTCATTAGTTAAAACTGGAGGGGGTGCTCTGGAGGGAAGTGAGTCAGCGGGGAAGTTGGTAGGGATGTGCAATTTGTGACTTGGATGAGGGATTGCTCAATTTTTGCAACTTTATCAGTGGTCAAGAACATCAGTCACCGCTGTGTTATAGTGGGCGGTGAGGTCATCAACTGTGTGAGTGAGAGGATGATGATATAGTTCGGCACAGATCCTGGTCTCCAGTTCTGTTAGGGGGATTTGCTTGAAATTACTAGCCCAGTGCTTAGGTCTGTTGGATGGGGTTTGGTGGGATCTGAGGTGGGTCTCTATAGTAAACAGTATGAGATGGTCGTCTCATCAGTCTATGGGTGTGATGGATCATAGTGACACAAGATCATTTTTGGTGATAATCGCATCTAGAGTGGTGTCTTTACTGCCTGCTCTCAAGGTACCACTAGCTTCTAAGCTACTCATTAGAGACGACTATTGTTTGAAATCATTATCTCTCGGTCACAGCAAAGCGCATTTGACTCCTTGAGACTGATGAATAGCCTGTGGCTCCGTCTTTAAGATGTCATCAAGAATGGCAATCTTAACAAGATTTGGCATGTCCCCAGTTAAGTGGCAGTGGTTTTGATCAGACCTATAACACTGGAGGTGTTCAGCCAATTGTACTGAATCATTGGATGGCACGATAGATGGGACTAGTAGTGAATACACATAGCTGATAGCTTGCTAAGGGATTTGTTGGGGGCCTTGACTTATCATTAAGGAAGTTAGAGTTGGGCCATCTTGCCATAGTTGGTGCCTGAAGATTTGCCCTAAAGTTAATGTTTTGTCTCTTTTCTGAATTTCTAAAGGTGTAGGTTATTCCTGTAATGAGTGGCCAGGTAACAGGATGCTCTACCTTGTGCTCGGAATACAATGGGAGCTATGTACTCTTCTGTGTCTCATTGCCTCCACTAATGACCACATTCACAGGTATATGTGACCCTGTGGTAGAAAGGAGGTAAAGTGAATGGGGCCATAGGTATACAGAGAGACTGGACTCAACCACTCTGATTCATCCCTTCTGCTGATTGAGGAAGTCTGCAGGATGTAGTGGGTATGGAAAGGCAAGCAATACATTTTGTAACTTGCCATTAAGGTTCTGCATTAGTGAAAGAATATACCTTACTGATATTAACTAACTCTCTGTACTTTAAAGTAGAACTTGTAGTTCCCGAAACTAAACATGGAAACATGAGTTTCTTTAATATAGGTTCACCAACACTTTTACATATGAATAGAATAACTATCTCATGCTTCATCAGTATGAATTCTCTGTGGAAGATGAGTTATATAGTCTACTTCACTCTACTGGCTCTGCAACGTAGTCAATAAAGGTTATTACTCTGCTATTCCTTATCTTAGCAACAGGGCCGAGCTCTAGGGTGGTGTGACTGGTGTCACCCCACCAGGTGCTGACCTCTCATGGGGGTGCCTGTTTGCTAGTTCATATTGTACCTAAAAGTACCCGCTGCCACGTTCCTGGCCTCGAGCAATTTTCAGTCAACAATTAAAATGTCAAGAAAACTCCGGTGATTAACACCTTGCGTGTTGCCCCGATTTACCCCCGGTGCTGGACATTCCATAACTGGGTGTGGTCGTGACGGAACCATTCCGTCATCAGCACAGCTCAACCGTGACTGATGACGGAATGGTTCCGTCACAAGCGTCGAAGGGGTTAATGGTCTTCCTGGCGAGATCGGAGTTTTGTCTAATAGAAGTTTTTATTTATGGTAAGGTAGCGCAGATTGTTAAAATGCCTGCTGCAAAGAATATGTAGCATGCAGATCACAAAGTGAATGTAATTTGAACAGGTCAGTGGGTAACTGCTTTTGTCAGAGTCTTCCTTTTGTTAGTTGAAGTTTACAGTGAGCTATTTATTAACTGTCATCAAAGAACTGCGTGCAGACTTCAAGGTATATATTGGAGCGTATGGATTTTTCCCCAGACTTTCATTATTCTAATGTTGCAAAAAGGGTTCATTTGGGTACAAGCAGTTCTTGTTATTAAAGAGAGCCCCAATCCACTGTGCTACATTTTAAATTCAGAGTTTGTGCTTCTCCAGACCAAGTACTCTTCAACTATACTGCCTACCTGTATGGATGACATGGGAATCCACCCCTTGTTGTCATCTGTCTTATGTAACATTTCCAATACACTGATGTACATACCTACGATTGATAGGCTCTGTGTAATGTGTGTGTTATGTAAAGTACCCTGACACCCTTCACTTTCTATGAGTGGCGCAATAAAATGAATTAAATGCATCTGAGAGAGAGTGGTTATGGAGACTGTTAAAGGGTAGTAGGGAGGGAATACATGGCGGAGGTGGCCACTCAGTGGCGTAACGAAACCTGAGGGGGCCCCCCTGCAAGATACGAGGAGGGGGCCCCTCCAGACTCAATCAGGAGCTCTCCGGCCAGAGTATTGTGCTTAGCGGGCTCTTAGAGATTGCTCCCCCCCCCCCCAACACCACAGGTGCTATGGGTGTCTATGTTGCGGCACTGGACTGGTGCTCCTGCTGCCTTATCCTTTATGGTCGCTGCTGCTTGGTCTCTGCCCTTGGAGCCAGACGTAACCTCCTTCCAGTCGCGCCTGGTACCCTTGTCTCTTCTTGTGACACCATACTTCCTGCTAGAATCCAGGAATTTCTAAAGGCTTCGGCAGACACAATGCAGCCCCTTGACTTGTGGTTTTTTTACACTCTAAGCTACACCTGACTTGGACAGCGAGGCAATCCCTGAAATGTTGCTGTGAAGTGGGAGAAGATTACATTTCCGCAAAGTGGAGCACTCATCCCAAAATGCGGAAAGGAGGGCTGTTATCTATAATTGTCTGTTCTTTGCTATGGGCTTATTGCCTCATTTGAACCAAGCTCATATGCTTGCCAGTTCCTAGAGCCATGACCTTTCCATGTTCTGCTCTCTGGTCATCTCTCCTCATTTCTGATGATGCTTTGCTGCACAGTTTGGTACACCTCACTCTTCCCTTTGGGCCCCTGTGTGCTCCTTTGTTCTTGGAGCAAGAAGACTTCAAGGATTCTTTTTCCATGGCCTTCCACCAGGGAATGGCTTCAGCTCCCAGGTGCTCACTTCACGAACCAGGTCTTTGCTTTTATGAGTGTGAGAGATGTTTGCTCCGCTGTTAATTATATTTTTATGCACCATATTGAGTCTTCAAAAAAACATTTTTACTAAACAAAAAACAACACTACTACTGACTCAGTCTGTTTTGTGTAAACTGTGTTAAACCCAGGACTCATAATGACATAAAGGACAAAAAAAGAGTAGATCCAAGAACTTTAACCCTGAATAAGATGGCTAGGAAGCCGGGCATTTGGTGGGGCAAATTCTCCAGCCACAATTCAAAATTAGCCCATAGTCAGGCAAGCACTGTTTCTCTAAGATAGCTTTGTCTACCCCTTAATAGTGCAGATTTGAGTTGGAAGGCTACTTTGGAAAATGTTTCATGTCGACTAGTAGTATCAGCAAATCAGCAGAATCAAGAAACCTCTCAGTAAATGATCCCGAATCTATTTAGTAACATCAGAAAGTATGTTATGATTAAAGTAGGAACAAAACAACAAACACCGGATCCGCCACTGCAAAGATATAGCATTGCAAAGTACCATTCCCATTCTACGTGGAGAGCACAATAATTCCTGCACAGTGCTCCCAAGCGACCCTGGAGGCTTCTTCCCACTCCATTAGCACAGCATAACTCCCAGCTCCAGTCAACCTCTTGCCTTCAGGCAGTAATAGTAATAGTAATAGTAATAGTAAGTTTATTATGCATAGTTAATTAAAACCAGTGCAAAACGTATTACAATCGGTAACATAAGAAAAAAGTAAAATAATATATACATTAAAAAATCATTAAGATTTGTGCATTATTCAGGCAGGGTCAGGGGCTGAATGGGAGTCGGTCACCGTGTGTAGCCAGGCACCTTTCAGGCCCCAAAATTCACAGAGTTCCTGGGATGGTGTGTCTGGCTTGACCAATTGCAAATTAGCAGAATAAGACTGATTCATGCTCAGCTGACAACACCTAGACCACCAAGATTTCAGGCCTGGGTTGTGCCAAAGACAACACCCTTTCAGCCACACAACCTATATGGCGAAGCTCGCTGTCCATGTAGGTAAGTGCTTCAGAGCCATACATAGGGGTAGTAAGCACAATATAAATCCTTCAATGCAATACAACAGAAACATTTGGTTCTACTCCTTGCAAGCTGACTCTTAACTGCAAGAACATGGTGCCAGAAAGAAACAGATATGAGGCGCACCACGGTGCATTATTAGGCCGAGTGTTGTCACGTCTGAAGACACACAGCGCCATCTGGCAGCAACGGAAAGCTACTGCTTTGTAAAGAGTAGGTGGATCCAGTATGGTACCTACAGATAATCAAAATACATCCATGGGAAGAAGCGTTCATCAGAGATGTGTCATTGCCATGGAACTTGCTCATCATAAATCAGTGCTCTAATTTACATCCAGAACCAGTACTGGGATTAGAAGGAGATGACCTTAAAACGGAGAGGCAAGTCTTTTACTTGCAGTCTTCATATTGGGCAAGATTTTACAAAGTTATTCTCCCCCAGAATAATTTGACAATAAACATATGTGAGATAATCAAACCATTTAATATGCTTAAGAGTTACTTTACTTATTGCAAATTCATGTTATTTTCAAATTTGTATTTACAGTATTCTCTCTATTTTTTAAATGTCAACAGTATTGGCATCTGCTGTAGGTGTGAACTCACTGTGTGGTCAGCCATTAGCAAGAAGAGTATATCCTGACCGCCAGGCCCTGATCAATGGTAAACACGACCCACTTGGTCTTTGCCACCATAAATGTAACTTTTCTTTCTACCTTGGTGCAGATGTGCAGTACGACAACTAAGCCATGGGGAGTACCACTGATTAAGCACATCAATTATTTTTTCATTGCCTTCCATAAAATATGGCTTTAGTTTTTCCTCATCACGTAAAACAATAAAAACTAACCTACAGGGCCCTTTTCAGGTAAGCGCACATAGCTCCCTGACTTGATAAGACAGGTATTGGAATTCCACTCTTTGTGGCTATAATATGAGGACTGTTGGCCATAGTTTTGTAGCAGAATTAGCTATTGGCAAAAACAACAGGTTATGGACCCACAAGAATTCTCCTTAGGTCAGCATTTCTAGACAGACTGCACCTATGTTGACTCAGACTGGGAACATGACATGGCCATCTCGCATGATGTCTACAGGTTACCAATATTAAGTGCCCAAACGTGCAAGCAGGAGCAAACTAAACAAGACACACATTCACAATAATGTGTGATTTATTACAGCTATACTGCAGGGAAAACAGAGGCCCCCAGGCACAGCTCAGAATTTTAAAAAAAGAAAACACACAAAAAACGTATTTTTACTTCAATGTAAGCAGACTTCAGAAAGACATCTATAAAGAAGGAGTACGTCAGGTCTACTAATAGGTGGTAGCGCAAAAGAAAGTGGCAACGAAAGAAAATAGTAGCGATCTGGACCACTAGAACGCATTGCTGTCTATAATCAGATACAGTCTATGCATAGCTGCCATGGTTTCAGATTACTCATGTGTGACATTTTCAGAATTTCAGTGTAATTATGAGTGACATTCAACAACTATGAGTGACACTTTCTTGCAAGCACAAATCAAGCAACGGAGGCGAGGGAGATAAATACATTTCAGAAATGATACCCATTTGAGCAATGAGAAACTTCAAGATTATCTCAAAACGGCACCAGAAATGCCAGGCCAGTCCTCCTCAACAGGTGCCAAAGCCAAAAGCAATACCACATCCTTCTTTAGCTTTCTGCCACGCACATACTCCTTCAAAACACCAACTCTCCTGTTCAAAACACACTCATATACTAGCATTTAAAAGGGAGAGCCTCTGCACTTTTCAGCAGTGTTGTAATAAATTGAATGGGAGAACAGCGGCACTTTGGAGAAGCGAATTGGTACTGTGGATAATAAGTACCAGCACTTTTTGTATCTTTTCATTTAAAGTACTGTTTGCACCATTTCATAGGTATACGTCACTCCTCCAACTGCAGACATCACAGCTTGCTTATGAGTGACATTTTCATTTTTTCAGTGTACTTATAAGTGACATTCAAAAACTATGAGTGGCACTTTCTCGTGAGGAAAATAAAGCAATGAAGACCAGGGAAACATATAAATATCAGAATTTACACCCATATGTGCAACCAAAAACTCTCACTTTACTGTACCACAGTCTGTAGAAAATTAGAAAAAGAAAATCACAAAAAGTCTGTATTTTCTCCTTCATTAGTTCATCCTACAAACAGTAGGAAACGTGCTTTATAGCTTTGCATAATGATACCGGACTGATATGTAAAATAACCGAAAACTGAAAAGTCATGTTAAAAGTGAATAGAAATGGCGTTAAGTGTACATGAACAAATGATAATATCCGGTATATTTTTTCAATACTTGCTGCAATCCTTCCTACCTTGAAAAGTGAGGACCCGACCGACCTGAGAGGAATCAGTAGCTGCATTCTGGCATCGGCCCCATGGATGGAAAAGCACTGTATGAGATAGACAACAGCTGGTGAAGAGCCAGTCTCAAGACTTTCCTTTCTGCGTGGACTGAGAGTCTTGGCCCACACCGAACTGGAGGGGCGCCGGGCACTGTGGCAGGGCCTAATCAGTGCATCCATTGGAATAAAGAAATACAAACTGTAAGCACAGTTGGAAGGCTCAGCAAAGAGATCATGTGAAGAATGCTTTGCATCACACGCCCGTCCAGAGCACGGGAATCTCTGCCTGGGGGACAGGGCTGGTGAGGCAGCAAGGGCAAGGCCGGACTTAAAACACTCCAGCCGGGTGTCCGAGTGAGCGCGATCTCTTCCACAGCAGAGCAGCACCACTGAGGGCCCGAAAGTATATTTAAATTCTCGCCAGTGTTAAATACATAAATCAACAGTCAACTGAACGGAGCCTACCTAATCCTCTGCAGCAGTTACCACCCTCAGCCTGGAGAGCAGATAGCAGAGCAACATTTATCAGGCTGTAAAGTTTTAAAATTATGAATACGTCCGTGAGCCACGCAGCAGCCTCGACTCTGTGCTAACACTGTGAGTGTCAGCCTATAATGCGACCTCACGTTTCCAACCAGGTCCCGTCCCGTCGCATGGCAGTGGCGTGATGACGCACTGTCCTGTTTGCCGCTCAAATTAAAATAATACATTTGGAAACTTCCAAGTGCTCCCACATCGGCCCGCCCACCTTAGGAGTTTCAACTTCCAGCACCATTTAATTTATGAGGCGAGAGCAGGCGTCAAGAGCATAGCTGTAAAACTATGTCCCAGACGGACCCTGCTCTCACCGAATGTACTGTGCACTGATGGGGCCCCCTGGAGCTCGAGGGGCCCCCGGGAGCTCGAGGCCCCCCCGCAACGCAGGGGCTGCGGGGGCCTGTGTTACGCCCCTGTGGCCACTGGGCGGTGCCAAAAGAAATTTATCACACTGGGCGCCACCAGTGCTAAAGCCAGCCCTGATTAGCAAATATGGGTAAACATACTAATGCTCCAAAACCTTAGGCTTTGACATTCATCCATGGCACGAGCAACATAGTTCTGGCATTACATTTTTTTCTGTCCTCTCACAGGATAACCTTTAATGAAAAACAAAAATCCAACAGTTTTAGAGGAATTCCTATCAATGTGTCAATAGTTCAAAGTTTGTTTCCACCATCAAAACAGCTTTCAGAAATACTTTTCTGCGAATGTCTGACATAATATCGACAGACAGAATATCGAACTACAAAAATATCGGAACAAAAATATCGACTTCAAAAATATCGGAATCCTATCTTCATAAAGGTAAGTACAAAAATATCGAGAAAAAAAATATCGTAGTACAAAAATATCGGAATTAAAAATATAGTTTTTTTAAATGTATTAATAATAATGTAAAAATAATTTTAAAATACATATAATTTTACAAATATTAAATAAAAATATTAAAACAAAATTAAAACTAATAAATATACATTTAAAATAAATAAAACACTTAATAATGTAATGTAATTTTATTTTTTTTAATGTTATTTAATTGATTTAATGTAATATTTTTTTGTTTTTACCCTGTACGCCTGTACCCCAAAAACCCCAAACTGACCCTGAACCCTAAAAATCTCCCTGTACCCCAAAAACCCAAAACTGACCCTGAACCCTAAAAATACCCCTTTACCCAAAAACTGAAAACTGACCCTGAACCCTAAAAATACCCCTTTACCCAAAAAGTGAAAACTGACCCTGAACCCTAAAAATACCCCTTTACCCAAGAACTGAAAACTGACCCTGAACCCAAAACATACCCCTTTACCCAAAAACTGAAAACTGACCCTGAACCCTAAAAATACCCCTTTACCCAAAAACTGAAAACTGACCCTGAACCCTAAAAATACCCCTTTACCCATGAACTGAAAACTGACCCTTATCCCTAAAAATACCCCTTTACCCAAAAACTGAAAACTGACCCTGAACCCTAAAAATACCCCTTAACCCAAAAACTGAAAACTGACCCTGAACCCTAAAAATACCCCTTTACCCAAGAACTGAAAACTGACCCTGAACCCTAAACATACCCCTTTACCCAAAAACTGAAAACTGACCCTGAACCCTAAAAATACCCCTTTACCCAAAAACTGAAAACTGACCCTGAACCCTAAAAATACTCCTTTACCCAAAATTAATTAATATTATTTAATTACCAATTAATTATTAATTAACAATAACAATAAAGTAAATATATTAGCACATTAGCTGTAATTAATTTAATTTAATAATTAATATTATTTTTCCCAATTAATTAATTAAGAATAACAAAAAATTATATATAAAAAAATTACTATAAATGTAATTAACTAATTAATATTAATTAATTACCAACTAATTAATAATTAAAAATATGTACAAAATTATATTAATTAATTAACTAATTAATATAAAATAATTACCAATTAATTATTAATTAAATATGTACAAACATATATTAATTAATTAATTATTATTAAATTACTTCCCACCCTATTTCCCTATAAACCCATAACCCGCTACAGAACATATTTATCAATTAATCAATTAATTAAATTAATTAAAAATTATTTCTCAATTAATTAATTATTAATTCCTACTAATTAATAATTGATTTAACATAATTAAATTACTTCCTACCCTATTCCCCTATAAACCCACAACCCGCTACAGTAGTAAAAGACAATATTTAATTAAATTACATTAAAAATAAATAATAAAACATAATAAATACAATATAATATACACTACATTTATTTAAAAATTGATATTAGTAACATCGAAGTTATTTATTTCGATATTATTGACATCGATATTTAAAACTTCGATATTACTGATATCATACTAATATCGATATTAAGACTGTCGATATTACTTACCTTCGATATTTTGTCCCATCGATATTTAAACTTCGATATTATTGTATATCGATATTTAAAACTCGATATTTTGTCTGTGTACCCTTTTCTGCAGTTCCAATGTCCTTCACCACCCTCCATAGGAAGCAACTGGTCTTCAGCAAACAAAATCCCAGATCCACATAGCAAGGTGCTACCTGGCTGCAGCAACACTACTAATCAATAAAGGTGCAGGAAGGCACTAGCCGGTGGAGTGTCTTTTTGTTATGTGTTCGCATTAGGCCCAGGTGAGAACACCGCCATTTTACATGCTCACCTTTAAAGTTGGTATATTTTCTTGAACTGTGACACTTGACACACATTTGCTTGCGTGCCTGTATGCGATTTAAGTCTCTGGAATGGCTTTGCTTACATTTACACTTCTTCTTAGGCAAATTATCAGAGACTTGAACATTCTGTACGAGAGCTAAAGTTCACTGAGCAACATGTTGTTTGTTATTGTTCACTAGTCAACAGCTCTGTCAGGATAGAACCAATATTGGCAGCCTGACCGGGGCTTTGGCATGGCAATATGGATGGCATTTGTTATATAAACGACATCACTCCTTTGTCAAGTGAGAGAAGTATTTTGTGACCCTGTTGAGGTTGCCCCATGCCAGAATTCCAGTCCAGTTGAATCCCGTTGCCCTCCTGATAAGGATGGTGCCCAGCTCTGCACCAGAATGGTCCCCAGATTAAACATACCCACAGGTAACTAGGGAGTTAGATCACCCTGAGGGATTCTGGCAGATTCACCCACCCTGAACACACTAGGATAGAGAGTGCTTGGTAGGAGCATAACTAAAACTATACTCATATGCAAACATATAATTTATTTAATGGCAAAATGTTCATATTCTTTACCATCCTTGTGATGCTGATTACTCTGTTTTGTTTCCTTCTATTGATAATTACAGCACAAATATTTTACACAAGAATCTTATTGTTTCAATAAATATTTCAAATGCCAATTCAAGTATTTCTTGTATTTCTTTTCTGGGCATTCATAAGTTACCAAAGGAAAGGGCTTTAGATCTGTTTCCACAATTTCCTTGGGGAGTCAGGGTTGTCATGTTCTGAGGTTGCACATACAACCTGTTACCTTGCTACGTTAGAGGTGCAGATGGTGCACTGTGAGCTAGCTAGGACTAAGGCTAACATATCCTGATGTTGCATGTTGACTCAGTCTCGCACAGATTTGATGTTTATGTTGTGCAAAAAATGCAAATGTATACTGAGAAACTATGAGCTGTAAAACAATTTGCACAAGGGGTGGACAGTAGATTTTTTGTTATAGAATTAAAGTGTAAAATAAGATTCAGCTTTGCACCACAAGCACAACATTTCCAGAACTTTTCCAACCACTCTTACTAAGAGTCAGGTAATATCTTTAGATTTCAGCTCTGTTAAATAATGGGAAATGTGGATACTCATGTGCTTTTTTGTGAGGTTTGACTCTTCCATTCTTTAAAAACAATGTGCAGCAGCACAAACAATTCAAATTAGAGTTGAAGGACAATATGGAGCTTTATTGGAAAAGCAACAGTGATGGAATTCTCTTATAGCCCAGTGCTTGCTCTGCAAAGTGTATATTTTTGTATCTGAATTAATATGGGTCAGATCTGTTCTTCAAACACAATAGGAGATTGTAAACAAGTTGCAGTAAAAGGCAGGCGTTGCCACTGTGAACTTAACCAAAACGCTTTCAAAAAGCATATTAGATTTAAGAAAAAAAAAGAAAGAAAATATTTATTGACTGAAAACTCAATTGTGATAAGCAATTGTGAAATATCAATTTTAAATAAAGTAGAGTGTACAAATGTAAATGTATGTATGTAAGTGTCAGGTCATGAGACATGGTGAGTCACAAGAGAAGGCAAACAAGAAGGAGATTGCACACAGTACAATGAAAATTACATTGTAAAACTATGGGCCGTATTATCAATAAAGGGAGATGCATTATCGCCGCTTTTATCGGTAGGAAACTGCCGCTAAAGCGGCGATAATGGGCTTGATAATATGCCCTTGTGAATTCCCATAGCAGCCCAGGTTAACACCAGAACCTGGGCTGTTATGGGAATTCATAAGGACATATTATCAAGCCCATTATCGCCGCTTTAGCGGCAGTTTCTTGCAGATAAAAGCAGCAATAATGTATCGCCCTTTCTTGATAATATGGCCCTATATTTACCCGAATCAGAGTAGCAGTCCTAGCAAATAGAATACAGCATACTAAGACACATTTGCAGGTCAATAATGTCAGACATCATACTCAGGCCTGACTAACAATGAGCTTCCATGTCTGGCAACAACGGATGTTGGGTCTCCTTACCACTCGCATTCATTTTTACTCATCTTGACTCGTTCCTTCACCTTTCTTGCTTTTTCCCTTTTTGTTCTTTGCAGTCCTCCTGTTCCTTCTCCTGTTGTGACTTGTCATTTGCCTCCTTAAGCTTTTATTTAGTTTGTCTTTTTTCTTTTCCACCATGCCGGTATTGCAGTGTCTTCATCTTTGGCTTCTGTTTTGAATTTGTGGTACAAAGGGAAATAGTAACAACATGCCATCTGCTTGCACTGGGTAAATACTGTCTTAATTTCATCCTCTTGTATAATCCCCTAGTAATCTGTGTGATCTCACCTTTAGGTGTAGACCTAACCTTGATAGTTTGGACTCAAGACTGAGTGCCTATAGAATCCAGTCAGGATTTTCCAACTACCAGCCTGCAGCCTCTTTCTCTCTCCCCTTTCCTCACCCTCTTTTACCCTTAGCCTTGTTCTTTGTTACCATCCTTGACCAAATTCAAGGGGGGGAGTTGACCTCTGGGGAGCGGGGCAGACAGGCCTCAACATGCTAACACTAGTACATGACAGTAATGCTAGTGTCAACATTTTATCTCTTGTGTGTATGTGCCTATGAATTCCCATCATGCGTATATGTTTAATTATGTAGTTGGTTATGTGCTAAATATGAAATATGTAAGTTTATTGTAAAGCTTATGAATCAAAAAATCAAAAAATAAAACCTTAAAGGTCTGTAGGCAAATATTTTAGTTAAAGCTGCTTCATCTAGGATCTTATACATAAATGTATGAAACACTGGCATTAGCAGTAACTATAGATATACATTAATATTAAAATTACAAGTGTTCTAAAGTAATCAAAAGGTAACATGCAATACTACACTAAGGGCTAGATGTAGGTAACTTGGAAATACCGATTCCTAAATACCGAATTTTACTGATTCAGTATTTAGGAATCGGTATTACAGATGTAGATAATGATTCAGTAAAAAATACTGAATCGTTAATATTCCTTATTACCGAATCGGTAATACCAATTCGGTAATAAGGAATCACCTACCCATTCAATCCTATGGGCTTGGGGACCCATAGGAATGAATGCGAAGAAATTTGGTATTACCGAATCGGTATTATCGATTCGGTAATCGCAGGAGGTATTTTAAGGGTGCCAGGGTGTCCAAAGGACACCCTCTGACACCCCTGAAATGTGATTGTGTGCACATGTGGCGCACAAACATACCCTAAGGGCATGGATATGTGCCACATGGTACACCCTTCAAAAAGCAAAAAAGTGCTTTATGAAAGGAAATAGCTATTTACCAACAACTTGGAGTTGGTTGTAAATAGCGATTCCTTAAGGCTGAGGTGCTCTGTTTTAAGTGCTACCTACATTGCATTTAAGGAATCGGTATTACCGATTCCTTAAATGCAAGGCCATAAGGAATCGGTATTAAGGAATCGGTATTTACCGATTAATTAATCCCGGATCCTCCCTACATCGCAAATGTCTTAATACCGGTCGGTAACGGTGAAATTTAACAAAAATCACTGTTACCGACGGGTATTGGGCCACCTACATATGGCCCTAAATCTCTTGATGAATCTTACATCAATAGATAATGAAGGATATGAGCATTACAAGTTGTCATAACTCCTTTAAGAGGGCCATGGGACAAGCAGGTGTTGCTGGGCCCAACCATGCTGTTGTTGTTTTTACTCCTGCTGTCCCTGAGCCCAGCCTACTATGGATCTTGAGTAACCAGGCCAAGTACTACCACCTCCAGTACTTGAAACTCAGTGGTAGCGCAGATCGAGCAGTCAAAGGCTCTTTAAGTGGGAGGTAGGTATGAGACATAAATACGCTCAAGACTCAAAGCACAGAAAGTGAAGCTAATAGGATGATATTCCAGCCAAATACTTTTTTTGTGAAAAGGTCCATTTGAATGTAATCACCCAAACCATAGAATTGACCCACTAAATAGTCCACACAGCTTCTTTAAAGTCCATGTGCAAGAGCCATCCGGGGCTGATTTCTGAGTGATAATACAGGTAAAAAGGCCTGTTTACACCACTGATCACTGTGAAACACAAAACAGATATGCTGTCACCAGTGTGCTTGTGCCACTTAACTCCTTCATCATGAGGGTAACACTTGGTGCGCCCTACCAGGTCCATCAAGACCTCATTGCTGTGAGACAGGCCTAGGTCTAGGCGCACAACCATGATTCATGCTCGTTCTTGACCTAAAATCATTACCAGGCGCCCAAATATCCATACAGCTGGGACACTCAGTATAGGGATGCATGTGTATCACCATGCTGGAGACTTTTCTGTCCCAATACAAGTGTTCCCAATTAGCTTGTAATCATTGTTTAATTCACGGTCTTCAATCCAATCAAAACAGCTTCCTTTTTTAAAATAAATATTTCACTTAAAGATGGGGTTGTATCAGCAATTCTTTTCACACATGATAATAATAATGATCCGACATTAGTAGGGTTCGTGAAGTGTTTTTTTATTTGGAGAGATATTTCCACTTGCTAGCTAAAACCAATTTCTAATGAGGTGCATCCTTTCATAATAGACATAATTAAGTCTGCCGCTCAATTTAAAGTTAGGAATAATATGTATATAGAGTGGCACGCCACTCTTTCTAATCCAAAGTCCCTAACATCTATCTAATAATAGGAGAAAGAAGAAGATAATCCCACAACAATAAATCAAGCTATGTTAGTTAGTCAAAACACATGGTTATACCATCATCTTTGTGTATGCTTATTAGTGGAAACTGCCACTCAGTTGCTTCTTTGTGCTCCACCATTTAATCACAAATAATACAGAGTTACTCTTCCAAGAGCTGTTCTTTCATAACCAATTGTATCCTCTACTTTCTGTTAAGTGTTGTAGCTTTTTTTCAGTGCAATTTTGTGGAAAAAACTATTTACCGTACGTAGTCTTACCAAAGGAAATCTATGAAGTACACAGCCTCGGGATTCTCAATATTTACTCTGTGGCCTAAGCTCCATTTTAAGTCTCCCTAATGTTCTGTCTCAAAAAAGAAATATCTTTCTCTGCTATTTTACATTAATTATAGAATGTTTTGCTTTGCAACTTCACCTCTTTTTCATAATACTTCAACAAATGAATGAGCACTCTGCGATATACCCCATCATGAATGTGTTATGTGCTTGATTCTATGATGTTGACCCCTTAAAATATCTTCAAATTCCTGTCCAGGACTTAGGTGAATTCTGAACTCTAGACCACCAACTACCTCGACTGATTTTATTTCATTATCGTCTCACAATCAGGAGATCATTTTCGACCAGACTCTATAATGCCAAATTCCTCACTTTCTTTCCTGTTTTGTGCTACCGACCTTTACAGATATTTCCCTGCTCAGAAATCCTTGGCTCTCACTTCTGACTCTCAGGCACATGCAACCATGAGAGAAACCTTTTCGTTAAGACAAGACCTGTTTACGTTATATTTCAGCAGCATTTTACTTTAGACTTCTGTATAGGACAAGAAAAGGGTGCCCTAAATACTCTCTGACAAAAATATAAGCCTTCATACACAAAAACACTTTTGCAATTACAAAGCCTGCGATTCACAAAATCAAAGGGTTTTTAACCACAAAAAGGCGTTTCTTTAAATCTATATATATCTATATATCTTTTCTTATAATCTATTATTGCTCTTTTACAAGTTAGAAAATTCCTTCCCGCTAATAAAGTGGCTTTTGCGACCCTGTCCATATCGCAAATAAGTGCCGGCGTGAAAGGGAAGCCCTCTCCTATTTCAGATGGTCCAATGGTTTGTGATTGGAGCTACAGTTGCAAGCAGTTGATCAGACACTGACACGTCAGAGGGGGTGGAAACTCCTCAACAGGTGCTGGGGGTCCCCTTCGACCTCTTACCTTTTGTGAATCATGACAAGATTTTCAGGGAGTGTGGGCAGTGGTCCACAGGGTGACTGTTTTTGGGAAAATAAAAAAAAATCACAGTCCCATTTCCTTTATGGAAAACAGGCTGCATTTGAAAAAAAAATCTTTATTTGAACTTACTCATAGACATTGTGATCTGCTGATCCTTGCAGGCCACAAACCCTGTGATTGTGGCCAATCACATGGGGTTGTAAATTGCGAACTGCCTTCTGAATATTAATCAGCCAGCTCATTCAGCAATTTCCTATGATTCTCGTGAACTGACCTGTTTGCACATAGGTCGGATCGCAAAATACTTTTCCATTCACAAAAAATTGGTGCACAATTTACAACCACTTTTTGCAAATAGTGCCCTGAATACTGTTTACAAAAATATCACCATTTGATTTCAATTGGAAATCGACACCTAATGGGAGAATATTTTTGTAAACAATATTTAGGCCACAGTATTTACGTCAGTCTTTATTTTTGTCCCGATATTCCAGCATATAACCTTTACTCAGTCAGTGCTGCTGCATAGACCGTGAAAGCGGTGTAAACACCTAAGTGCTTCAATTGTAAAAGAGAGTTAGCCGGTGACTGAATCTCTCCTCAGAAGCCCGTTCCAGAGCAATTAAATGTCGGAGCACTGAATACCAAAGCTGGTAGTCTTAAATTAAGCTCATGCCTCTTTAATGTGGGTGGGCGGAACTAAGGAAATTTGACTCCACAGAATTCCGTCGAGATACATCAAATCTTTGCGAGATTCCATGGAGTTCGGCCAACTGGTGGAAATAGGCACGTCACGCTGCTCGCGCTGTGATTTACCTCCGGGAGTGTGTTCCGTGCTGAAAAATCAGCACGAATGACACCACAAGGTGTGCCAGAAGGCGCAGCTATTCAAGTTGATTTTGCTGTCTTTCGCATCGAATTTCTACTTGCGTGGCAGCCTTCTGAACGCAAACGGATTCGACCGCTCGCGACTGCCTGTGTTGGAAAAATCTTGTTGGATGTCCTCCTAGTGCCTGGAAATCGTAATAGGGGATACCAATTTTTGCTCGTGCTTGACAATTTACCGTCCTGGAGCCAAGCAGGAGAAAAAATCCATCATGCTGCGATTGGTGGAATTTGACTGGAAAAGTCACCAAATTTCTGCCAATTCCTCCAGCGGAATAGAATATTTCACCCACCACTCCTCTTTAAGCCACTACCAGACCCTCCCTAGCCCCCTGCCTCACTGCTGCAGGTTCCTACTTTCTCCATCGTTGACGGTTTTGCCTTCTTACTTTTCCTCCATCTTTCAAATTGTGTGCTTGCTCTTAGTTTAGACAATGTCTGATGTGGGAAAATAAGTGCTGGTCTCCAAAAATAAGTGCAAGTGGCCCCCACCTGCAACCACTGGCTCAAAATAAGCACTGAAACCCTCATTTTCATCTTTCCTCTAGTGTATAATTCAGAGCTAGGAACATGTCAGTCAGTCACCTTGGTACCCTATGTACAACATATGACTGACCAGCAAAATAATTGCAGTACAAATAATGTCTTCAGAATCTTTCTGATTCTGCTGTAGGCCGAGAACCATTAGGTACTCAGTGTTTGATTCTCTCTTGCTCTTCACACAGTCTCTTCTCCTGCTGAACACTCAACCCAAATGCCTCCTCCAATCTCAGCTGTCTCTGAATTGGCATTCAAATTGTTGCCAAAATAAATTTACGACCTACATTGGAACTAGTTATCGATTCTCATGTCCCCTCATGCAGTGCCGACTGCCTCTGTTCGGGGGTGGTGGGGCAGGCGCACGAGAGAGTGTTAAAAAAACAACATACCTTCTTCACCGCCTCACGTCTTTCCTCTGTCCTCGCTCTCTGCCACCGGAAGCACCCGGGCTCCCGGACTCTTGTAGAGAGTGTATTCTGTGTGGTTTCTCCAATTTATCTGTACTCGCATTGGGAATATCAATTAAACATACAGGATCTCTGGAAGAATTATTAATTTCCTCATCTATCATCATCTATCTGTTGAAAATGTTGTTGGTAATTCTGGCGATCATGCACCAACTAGATGCAGCTCTCGTGTTAGAAATGCTGTCCGTTCTGATGATTTTGTTTATTATTGAATGTGTTTTTGGGTTTTTTTTTGGTTTATTATAAGGAGGGTGTGTGTAGAGAGTGTATTTCTTTATGGAAGCTTTGTATTTCTTAATTCTCTGTTCTGGAATTCTTAAAGTGCATCTTTCAGGCACTGGCTTTGTATTTCAGTTACTGCCTTGTTGTTCATGCCTCATGTCGTGGGTCCTAACTATGGAATAAATCCAGTTTCCTTAATCAGCATTTTGTGGACAATTACTTAATTGAAATGATTGGATTGCACGTCCTACAACTCTTCCAGCCAATCACAACATTGCAGGAGCAGTATTGAGATTGGTCTGAGCAGCCTGTTTGGCCACTCAGGCAGTACCTGGGAGGCTGGGCCTGTTCTGCACTGGGATGTGCAACACAGCATGCCAAGTGCCGAGACACTTAGGGAGGGCATGCAAACCACTCCTGCTCCCTCTGACGGTGGCGAGACCACCTCCGCCCGCCCTACCTGGCTTGATTTCTGCATAGAAAAACATAACGATAAAACTTCTTTTTATTATCATTTACTTTTTCTTCTGCACTGCTCAACGAGCAGTGGGGCGACGCTCCTCCACCTTGGCGGAGGAGCTGCCACTGCCCTAATTTAATTGACTAAGAAAGTGCAAGTGCAATGTGCAGAGGTTCTGGAAGCACAAGGATTTTGTGCACCTTTTCTCTTGAATGGACACACAGTAGGGGCTGCAGTCAGCGCCTGCAGCCAAAGTGGTTTGTGATTTATTTTTTCAGATCATTCGGAGATATGATTTATTTCAGATCATCAGGAGATGTCCAGTTGTATTTTACACCAATTTACTGCATGCATATTTAAAGGTTGTTTTCTAAACCTGGTATCAGAAGCAATCGAGGACACTAAACAATCTCAATCAAAGATTAATAATTCATAGCAAACTGCCGGACACGAGCCAACGAGGCAGCACATACCAGATGAAGCTAGTAGACATCTGGTCAAGTATTAACTGAAGCCAGATCTAAACACAAAACAATAAATATCCAGCCGGCTGCCTCTCTCGTTCCAACAAAGTAATTTACAGCAGTTAACACTCCCAACTGTGGCTGTTTAGCTTTCTACAATGTTGCCTGATCGGATTATTTTCTGGTGGGAGTTACATATACTCAAGTATGTGCCTCTTAATGCATGATATTAATAAAGTATGTAGATTTCAAAGAAGTTCTCTGTCTCTGAGCACCTATAATGAGCACTTTACAAACATTATGCTTTGCTTCAAAAATAAATTCTTTTTCCCAGACATGCCTCTAATTGAAGCACATACGCACATTTTTGCACCACTTCGGTTTATTCAGGTAAGTGGAAGGTGCTCTAAAACACTTGCCACAAGCGTTTGAAAATGCTTGTGAATTTACTTTAAAATATGATTTTTTTCCATAAGACCGTAATTTTAAATGCATAACTATGGTAACTGAGATTGTGCTCCCTATATTAAATAGAATACATGACTGGAGATACTTAACTATGTATGTACAAACCATGACTGTTTATGTTATGCAGCAGTGGGGTACCTTATGCATATGCGGCATACTTAAGATTTTGTTGTGGGTTCACGTCACTTATTTGTCACAACCCAGAAGTAAAATCCATTTTGGGATTTGCAAAGCCCCACAAATCATGATCTGCCTGATTAAAAAAAAAAAAGTCACACAAGGCAGCACATAGTGCTGCATTGCTCTACTTTGCATCATTACATGGGTTGTGCATGTGCGCTCCCATGCATCCACCCATGTATTTTTATGCAAACGCATATTTACAAAGATGTGTACATTTCGGTTTGCACCAAAATGGTGCGCTTCCCTGAGGCTTGTGTAAAATGGAGAAATATGTGTATTTCTCCACTGTATTTTCTGTTTGCATGTTGAATTCTGCAGCAAACATACTGAGAGAAAACAGCCTCAAAATAAAGTTTTGTGCAGGAAGGTATCTGTTCCTGAACAAAAACCATCCTGACCGCACCGCAGGCACCCTTCTGCCATGACTCAATGGTGCCTGTATTGGTGCTAGGCTGCCACAAATGAGCCAACGCTAGGAGAGAGCAGAAATGTGTCATATCATTGAAAATATGGCACCTTTATACTCTCTACCTATCACGTAACGCAGCACAGTAGCTTCACTTTCTGCGCTGTGTTGCATGAAATGTTAGTAAAGATGTCCAATATTACATTTGCAGATGCTTTTTCGTGAGCTGTCAGAACAGAAAACACTCACAATGCATAAGGACACTAGTGATGCAGAAAGGCAGTGAGTTTTTATCATTTTCCTGAAACTGGAAGACGATTCCACGATCATTCTAAACATGGGTGTGAGAAACTGGGTTGTTAGTTGACTGGGATGTGAGCCCTTGTCAAGCAGCAACCACAATCCTTGTCAGGGTGAGGCACAATCCAGCCCTAAATTATTCTGTGCTCAACTCTCCGGTAGCTTGCCACAGAGCAGTGAAGTGTAACTTAAAAGCAATGCGTGAAGTAGGTGTGCAACACTTCAAACACTAGTAAAGTTAAAAACACTACATAAAAAGGATCCCACAGCAAGTTAGTAAAATACAGTAATTTTGAATAAATAAAACAAGACCAAAATGTTAAAAAAAACAATAAATCGAACCAGGATATGCAGGTTTAAATATTTCAGTGAAAATAGCGCCAAAAAGTGCCAATTGTGGATATCTAGTTACGCTGGACCACGATAAAGTCACAAGATCAGGCCGAACGCCATTGAGAGAGGGCCAGAACAACACCCATTTAGGCCAGCTGAATAAAGCATCAAATCCTGGTTTGAGGAGCATTTCAAGGAGCCGTGTCGAAGATGCATTGTTCAATGGAAGAGAAGTGTTGATTCCAAGTAATGGCGAGGCTGCGGTGCAAGGTCTTGCGTCGTCAAAAAGGATCCAGTCAGCGAGGGCTTGAGATGCTAAATCTGGCGTTGAGGATGTCAGGGTGATGCATTGGTTCCAATGAGCTGCGAGGCTGTGATACTGGGTATAGAAGGACTAGTTTGCACACTTTAAAGAGAATGTTTTGCTGAATTGTAGCTGACATCTGGTGTATGCAGAATGCTCTAAAACAATTTAATCCAGACTAAGTTTAAAGAATTGTGGAATCGGGTGGGCATCGCCTGAGCAGCCTCATGGAGTGAAATTGATTCCCCTGGCAGTGAGGCGCCAGTTACTGACTACAGTCAAGCCGTCAGTACAACGTTGTAACGTCTCTGTGTCAACTGGGATTTCTAACTAAATATGTTTCGTCACATCTCATGGCAAATTGAACCGTCAGGAACTTAGAAGGGGTTTCAACTATTCCTGTACACACAGGGCAGAAGCTAGTTGCGCTGCTTTCAAGATATCAACCTTGTCCGAGTCCTGAGGAGAATCCGTGAATTGTGTGGATTCGAACTGCCTTTGCTTTTGTGAGCTCCGGGGATTGTGTATATATTGTGCCTCAAGGAATGTAGCAATCATTTCTTCCACTTGTGTAGGCAACATTGTTTTGAAGATATAACCCCCGGTCTCTTGGCCTAGGCGGGACAATTAACAAAGTCTAGTTAAGAATCTTACGTCCGCTTGGCGCCTTATGTTAAAACTAAGACTGGCGTTGTACTTCAATGTTAATGTTATTTCACACTATTGTCTAAGTTTGTTTCACTTGTCATTTTTGTCTTTGAATTTTTTCGTTTTTAAGTGGAATATAACATTGTGTATAAATGTGTTTTTGTAAATGTGGTGTTCTGTAAATGGAGGGTTTCTTTTCTAAGACATGAACAAATACTTATTTGCTTCGCTAATCTAAATAATTTAAAATAAGCTAAATAAAGCAATAAGAACCCTAGAATTGATGGTCTAGTGTATTCTCTTTAAAGTGTGCAAACTAGTCACACTCTTTTCTCTTGTATTTAGAGTGGTCCAGTCCAGGAGGTTTTAGGACCCGAGCCTTCTTTGTTCTCAATAGTGATACTGAGTACGGCATTGTCATGGAGGCTGCCTTTGACTACAATGCAAGGCCCTGTGTCGAGGATGCAATGCGCAGCAGATGTTATGATGGGCGACGGCATGCGATGCGTTGCCTGTCTTTAAGGCGGTTCCTATCTACAAAGCAGAAGTGATGAGTCGGTTCTGCTCTGGGTTACGTTGCACACCAGTGGAGGTGCGCCGGTTCTGCTGGATCCGCAGAGGCTGGCAGAGCACCTTAGGCCCACTTCCAAGGGTTCAGGACTCGGGTGGCACCATTTGGCAGGATAGACTCACAGATGGCAGAGTCCATGTGCTGGGTTCAAGGTTGTTGTCCCTGAGGCTCAAGTCAGTCCAGAAAACTAGTCTTTGGGGTTACTCTGGTTGTCTTGGGTTCAAAGGATGCAGGTCCAGTCCTTCTTATCCAGACAAGAGGGCAGCAGGTCAGCACAGCAGGGCAGCATTCCATTACAGCAGAAGTCCAGCAGAGTGGCAGTCCTTTCAACAGCACAGCAGTCTTTCTTCCAGGCAGAGTATCCACAAGTCCAGAAGTGTGCTGAAGAAGTGGAGTCTGAGGTCCAAAATATATACCCAGTTGTGCCTTTGAAATGGGGAGAAGCTTCTAGAGGTTTTCCTTTGAAGCTCCCAGGAATCCTGCCTTCTCTGTTCTGCCTCCAGACTAACTACGGGGATGAGGCAGCCCTTTGTGTTTCAACAGGAGACAGCCTATTCCAGTGTATGTAGGGCTGGGTCCAGATTCTGTCAGCTACACTCAGTCATGTGACCTAGAGATGGGCTACAAGCACAAAATGGCTAGCAGAGGAAAATGCCAACTTTCTAAAAGTGATTCAGAAAAGGGGGTGGTGATGAACAGAGTGTCTGAATTAAGCAGACCACTCTTACCCAGTCCAAGGATCAGGGCTTGATCCATCACCGTTTTTCAGCTCACTGCACCATCCCATCTCAGAACTTGGCTATATGCAAATTAGTCTGACCTTTTCTGAATCGTTTTTGGCCACTATAGGTGTGGCAGGGTATACTCAGACATGAGTCCCTTTCTCACTGCACCATCAGGATTCAAGCAAGCCGGGCCGAAGACGGCTGAAATGCCAGAAACCGGTCCCCGGTAGCTTGTCTCCTTTTTGGTGAAGAATTGGCTTGGTAGTTTAGTTGCCCTGTTCCCATGATGCACTGGGCCAGGGACAGACTGATTTACATATAGCCAGGTTCTGAGCTGGGATGGTGCAGTGAGATAAATAACGGTGATGGATCAAGCCCTGATCTTTGGACTGGGTAAGAGTGGTCTGCTTAATTCAGACACTCTGTTCATCACCACCCCCTTTTCTGAATCGTTTTTGGCCACTATAGGTGTGGCAGGGTATACTCAGACATGAGTCCCTTTCTCACTGCACCATCAGGATTCAAGCAAGCCGGGCCGAAGACGGCTGAAATGCCAGAAACCGGTCCCCGGTAGCTTGTCTCCTTTCTGGTGAAGAATTGGCTTGGTAGTTTAGTCTGCCCTGTTCCCATGATGCACTGGGCCAGGGACACACTGATTTGCATATAGCCAGGTTCTGAGCTGGGATGGTGCAGTGAGATAAATAACGGTGATGGATCAAGCCCTGATCTTTGGACTGGGTAAGAGTGGTCTGCTTAATTCAGACACTCTGTTCATCACCACCCCCTTTTCTGAATCGTTTTTGGCCACTATAGGTGTGGCAGGGTATACTCAGACATGAGTCCCTTTCTCACTGCACCATCAGGATTCAAGCAAGCCGGGCCGAAGACGGCTGAAATGCCAGAAACCGGTCCCCGGTAGCTTGTCTCCTTTCTGGTGAAGAATTGGCTTGGTAGTTTAGTCTGCCCTGTTCCCATGATGCACTGGGCCAGGGACAGACTGATTTGCATATAGCCAGGTTCTGAGCTGGGATGGTGCAGTGAGATAAATAACGGTGATGGATCAAGCCCTGATCTTTGGACTGGGTAAGAGTGGTCTGCTTAATTCAGACACTCTGTTCATCATCACCCCCTTTTCTGAATCGTTTTTGGCCACTATAGGTGTGGCAGGGTATACTCAGACATGAGTCCCTTTCTCACTGCACCATCAGGATTCAAGCAAGCCGGGCCGAAGACGGCTGAAATGCCAGAAACCGGTCCCCGGTAGCTTGTCTCCTTTCTGGTGAAGAATTGGCTTGGTAGTTTAGTCTGCCCTGTTCCCATGATGCACTGGGCCAGGGACAGACTGATTTGCATATAGCCAGGTTCTGAGCTGGGATGGTGCAGTGAGATAAATAACGGTGATGGATCAAGCCCAGATCTTTGGACTGGGTAAGAGTGGTCTGCTTAATTCAGACACTCTGTTCATCACCACCCCCTTTTCTGAATCAACTTTCTAAAAGTGACATTTTCAAAATTGTAATTTAAAATCTTTGAGAAAGCATGAGCACCTAATTGGTGATTTTGAATAGGCATGATTTTTGTAGATAATATCACGGTTTCATTCTCATGTTATTAACACGAGTGCAGGGGTTGGGCTGAGGAATGCAATTGTTTTGTGTTTAGTTTGGTTTTGGAAGGAAGAGGGGAGTGCACTGTGGGATTTAGAGTTTTATTAGCATTCATCTCGTATATAGGCATTATTATAGGACGAATAGATCACAGGGTCACTTTGAATTAGCTAATTACAATTGAGACACAGGAGACATGAGGGAGGGCACTTCTTTTGATAATGGATTAAAAAGAACGGAGAGAGAGGTAGAAGTTTAAAAAGATTGAGAAGTGCACACAGTGTGTAAGACCGCCGATTGAGGCTCTGAAAAGGTAGGGCCTGATTCACAGAACTAACTTAATACAAAATCCCAAACTTACTACCATTTTGATATTCACAGAAGGCACTTACTCATTTTGGTATTCATTCACAGAAGGCACTTACTCATTTCGGTATTCACAGAAGTTAGGAGACCTAACGTTAGTACTCCTAAATGCCTTCTGTGAATACCGAAAGTCTTGAAGTTAGTATTTTCCTCAGTTTCGGAGTAGTAAAGTTGAGGTAAATGGAATTTTTATGGTCAATTGTGTCCCCCCCTAACGTTGACCCCAACGGCTCCGTGTACGTGCTTCAAGTACATGTAATTTCCCTCCATGACCAGCTATGAAGACGCAAATACATTTGCGTCCAACGTTAACATGTCCTCTTTCAGATCCACCATGAATGGGTCGATAATTCCGTTCCTAAGTATGCCGTGCCACCGTCTTTACATAGTGCACTTTCACGTTTTCCTGGCTCTGGCGAGCTAGGCCCTGATTTCTGCCATCGAGCCCTTTCTGCCTTCTGCCTCTGAAAGCTGCAGCCTGGATCTGCATCCATGACCCTTACCCTACTCCCTGTGCGGCGAGCGGTGCCCGGCTCAGCCTGCTTGCCTGCCAAGACAATTCAGCCTTCACGTTATCTGCTCCGCTCCTCGAAAATACATTCCTGTCTAGTGATTTAGGTAAACACCTCCCCAGCTGCAGAGCAAAGTGCCCGGCCTTTCTGTCTCCGTGCATGAAATTCATTGCTCCTGTTACCATGGTAGGCCCATGGCCCCTCGCATTACACGTAGACACGTAGACACATATGCACGCACTAGCAGTCAGTATAGAATAGCCTCTGCCCGAAAGACCTTTCCTTCTAGATAAAACAGTTCTTCAACACAAGATATCAGATATGATTTGGGATTAGGTTGTTCTGACACGCCAGACTTCTGTCTCCCCTTTTGGTGCTAAATGTCAAGTCCCCTTCACCCTCCAGTTCCACGTCAATCACACGTCATGTTGCCTGCGCGCGCATCCAGCCATATATTTCTGCTGACACTGCAGGATTCCTCTATGAATCTACCCACTTGTGACACTTTCATGTGACGTTTCTAGCACACACCTCCGTGTACGCCCTCGTGCACACCTTCTGTTACGTACATGTGTTCTTATCTCGTTTCTTTCAGCTGTTACGCCTTCTGTATCCATCACCATTGTATGCTTTTACTATATATAATGTGCACTGTTAATAAAGCATTGTCTATCCCTTCCTGAACCCTCGTGGTGATGGAACATGATACCATGGTTCGAACCATTCCATTACATGGAATAAAACCCTTATAAACCCAGATGCCACGGACTCTGCCTCTCATTTGATTGAGCTATTTTATTGAACTTATACCGCATAGAAATTAAGAATACGGTAAATATTTATTTACCACATAATTGGCGCCCGAACAGGTACCCCTCCCCCACCTTACACGCCGGTGATGCGTCGCAGGCCTTGCCCCTGCCACAGCCGTGACGGACAACTACGCGTACCCGCAGGATTTCCTGTATCTCCCTCAGGCCTACGGAGGTGACGGAGACTGCGATCGACATCCAGACGAGGTGGTGAGGAGTGCGGAGGATCCCGACCAGAGCCCAGCCGAGAGAGCAAGGTCCGAGGTGTCTAGAGGCCCACCAGTTCCGAAGTACCTACGCCACGTGTCGAGTCGAGTCCAGTCCGGTCCAGTCCAGTCAAGTTTCTGAGGCCTTCCGTTCCGTGCTTCCCGGTGAGTACCGTTGCTGGGGACGCATCTAGACGGGTGCATTAATTTGTGTCCGGTCAAGACGGGTTTGGGTACGCAGACCCGGTCTGCACTGTTTTAGCAGTGTATCTGTACTGTTTAGCAGTATATCCAGTATCCAGTTATCAAGTTACTGTCTGTTCCGAAATGTTTTAATGTATTTTAATGTCGTGGTATGAGTGATTGTTTGATCGTCATTCCTGTGTTTATTGTATTAGTTGTGTCCAAGTCCGAGAAAGTATCAAGTATCAAGTATCGAGTTACAGGATGCCTCTATTCTCTAAACTGAGACAGTTAGGAACTAGAAAAGGGATACTTGAGGAAGCTGTTCCCATCCCACCCAGGGACACTCCCGGTCATTTTATGTACCACAAGCACGGCTTAGACGCTGTATTATATCTCGACTTGTGGGTGGATTACACTAAGGATTTAGCAGAGAATCAGAGATGGCCCGCTACAGGGACATGGGATGCCGAGTGCATCATGAGAGTAGAAGAAGCGTTGTGGAAAAAGAAAGCCAGACAGTCACAGAAAGATGCCATCGAATTATGGCGTAAAGAAGCACACAGACGGACAGAGAAAGCACTCAGAAAAGCAGAGAAAAGTAGAGAGGATTCTGAAAAAGCCAAAGAAAAGGAAATTCTAGAAGAAGGAGAACGAGTTAGAATGGAACAACACGATAGACGGAGTAATGCCATTATGACTGGATTGTATCCAGTCCTGGCCGAGGGCCTGCCCAAGGCGACCCCGGAAACACCGAAAAATCTGCCCCCTCCATTGGTTCCGACCAAATTACATCATAAGACCGCAGCAGACATTTTCCTTTCTTCCTACTTAGACGACGTAGCTCCCGCATATACCAATGCACCCGTCCCACATGCACCTGTACTACCCGCTGATCGTCTGCCCCCAGGTTCGCAACAGCAGACCCCTCCCGCATCATTTCCCGCACCTGCTAATACTTCCCCTATTGTTCATCCTGGTATTAACCCGCTTAATCCTTTTGGGGCTGGCGCTGCTCAGGCCCCAACCCCTTTTCAGCAGATACCGACCACACAGCCAGATTATGCTCAAGTCTCCGCCACAGGAGGTGCTACAGGAGGTTACCGTACCCCGCCACCTACACAGCGATTGACAATAAGAGACTTAGCTGCACAACATACCCCGAAAGGGGCCCCTTTAGAAAAGCTTAAAGAATATCTTACAGACTGTAGATATGATCCCGTTCCAGGCAAACAAGGGCCCATGATGTTAGCCTCAATACGTTTAAGACGTGCTGCAAATTTTTTAGTTTTATTGCCAGGAATGCCAGATTATCTAGACAGGATATATCGTTTTGTTCAGACTGGGGAGGGTCCTGAATGTATTCACGAGGCCATGGCATATCAGAAAGTAGACACTCAAAGTATGATATTAAGATTCCTCGTAAACTGTTTTATAAGAGAACGAGATCGGCCTGGTGTAAATAAAGAAGAGATGGAGGTACTAACTACATGGAGTCAGAATATAGCAGACGGAAAACATGATAAACAGAAATGTATAGAGGCCATGTACAGAAAGGTCCGTAAAGAAATAGTAGTAATGCATGAAAGAGAGAAGGATGCAAGGGAAGCAGAAACAGACAAGAATAAATCCTCAGAGGAGGATGAGCCAGAACATACAGAAATGGTGGCATATGTAGGTAAGGGTGGACCCTTTAATAAAACGTTACGCCCAGAAAGCAAGAGACTTTTTCACTCTGCTATGTCAAACCCGAGAACTCCTGAACATCTGTTTCAGGCTACCGATAAAATACTTCAAGAACGAATGGGGTATCACGTACTCAATTCCATGGATGAACAAGAATTAGCCAGGTCAGCAGTACAATGGGCTGACAATTCCGATAGATATAATGATGACTCAGTAGCGCAAACCTTTTTGAATCTTTCCCCAGACGAACAGCGACTAGCTGGTATGTACATGATACAACACCTCCTTACGTTGTATAAGAGCCAACATTCTGATCCAGGTCCCCTACCTGATGTACTAGTAGAGTTACTAATGAATAAATGGAGAGGCCTCGGTACCGATTTAATTAAAGTAATTTTAGAACATCGACACAGATATAGTGCTTTCCTGAATCCACAGTTTGTTTCAGCTCCACCCCCAGTAAGGAAAATGTTTTACATAGACAGACAGAATCCTTTACGAGAAGTACATCCAGTCAGGAATGCTGATGATACCCTTACACGTGTGTATGTATACACACCTATAACTAAAATGGAATTATTGGAAATGAAGAAAATAGTGCCGAGTCATGATAAAGACCCTGCAGGTTTCCACCGTGAAATAAAAGACATGTTACTCATGGGAGATTACACCTATCCCGACATTATGAAAATATTGAAAGTTTTATTGCCTGCCGGTATTTACGAAAAACTCAAAGAAAAAGAATGGGAGGTGGGAGACCAAAAGATCGATTGAGCTGCATTAGAAACTGAAGAGACAGGTCGAACCCCAGGGTTGGGTCTTGGGGATAAAACTAAAGCATTACCAGGATTGTTAGTACAGGTTTTGCCACGTTTATTAGCAACTAAAAAGGAAGACTGGGATGCAATCTCAGCCTGCAAACAGAAACCCGATGAGGACACTAGTGATTTTTATTCCCGATTTGAGAAATGTTTTATTATTAATAGTGGCCTGAAAGCAAGTAGTGAGTCATACCCACACCTTTTTGTATCCAAATTAGTCGAGAATTCATTGCCCCAGGTTAAGAACCGTGTACTGAAAGTTGAGAGCACATGGCAAGCTAATTCGCCTTCACAAATGTTACAAATGTTACAGTATCACCAGAATAGGATCAGGGAAGAACATGACCATGAACAGAGACGTATGAAAGACACGAAAATGAAAATGCTAGTTGCTCAGTCAGTTCCAGCTGACGGTCATAAAAGGGGTACTACACAAGCTTCACAAGCCAATAACTCAAATTCAGCAGCTCCTGTTAAAGGGATATGCAACTATTGTAAACAGCCAGGTCACTATGTAAACGATTGTGCAGTTTTGAAACACAACATAGCCACAGGTAAAACTAAAGAAAGACCACGTCCTCCTAGACAGGACCAGGCCCCACAACACGTTCCACAGAATGTTCAGCCTATGCAGACTTCACAACAGACTGTAGCGGTACCACAGCCACAACCCATTGCCGCAACACAACATACAACACAACAGATGCACCAATATGCACAGTCTGACTATCCTGATTATCAGCGATACACATGAAACAGCCTAGAGAGGGAGGTCGGCTTGCCTCTTATTGAGGTTCCTGTAGATCAAGAGGGCCCTTATGTACATAGTCAGGTATTAGGGAAAGATAGAAAGTTTTTGATTGACACAGGGGCAAGCAGGACAACAATAAGTCACGACGAGGTTCCAGGGGCACCCCTCTCAGGCTCACAGAATGTTTCCCTTGGTTTTTCAGGAAAGCCTATTGTTAATGAAGTATCGGAACCAGTCCCACTTGCAGTTGGTCCATTGTCTCGCACTACAGATTTATTACTCACGAAATCATGTCCAGAAAACTTACTCGGTATAAAGACCCTGAAAGCTCTAGAAGCTGTAATATGTTGTTCTCCGGAAGGAGTAAGATTGTTTCTATGTGACTTTAAGGGTCACTACGTGTTGAGAGATATTGATTCCAGGTTACAGAATGTTCCTGCACATTTATGGGCGAAAGGCCCCACTGATGTAGGTTGTATGCACATCACTCCATATCGTGTCACACTGAAGCCAGGAGTAGTACTACCACGCACTCGACAATACAAGTTACCACCAGATGCTGTAGTGGCTTTACTGAAAATCATTGACGAGCTCATTGCACAAGGAGTGGTTGTAGAAACCGACTCCAATCTTTGTAACTCCCCTATCATTCCAATTCTTAAACGTACTGATCAAAATGCACCTCCAGTTTATCGATTAGTTATTGATTTACGAAAATTGAATAAATGTATTGTACCACAATATCCCGTGGTCCCAGATATTTCGTCCCTATTGACAGCTATTGATTCCGAAGCGACGTTCTTCACTGTAATAGATCTCAAGAACGCCTTCTTTAGTGTCCCTATTGACCCGGAAAGCCAATATCTTTTCGGATTCTGTTTAAATGGCCGAAGCTTCAAATTTGCACGTGCACCTCAAGGATTCACAGAAAGCCCCAGTATCTACAGCCAAGCATTGAAGAGAGAACTTGACAGTATCCACATGCCTGACAACACTGCCCTACTCCAGTACGTCGATGATCTGTTGATCACCGCCCGTAGTGAACCAGAGTGTGAACTAGCGTCACTGACAGTTTTGCATTTCCTGGCGGACAAGGGACACAAGGTGTCTCCTTCGAAGCTACAATTCTGTGCCCAGCAAGTGGTATACCTTGGGCACTTGCTGACCAAGTGGGGTAGGCAGCTGACACCTGAACGAATTCAGTTAATTGCACATCTTCCGCAACCCAAGACACAGAAAGAAGTACGAGCCTTTATTGGACTCACTTCCTATTGCAGACAATGGATTCCACAATATGCATTCCTAGCTAAGCCACTCATACAGTTGACAACACAGGAGGCAGCGTCTTCGACTGTCCTCCCTTGGACTCAGGAACATACACAAGCTTTTGACGAATTAAAGAAAGCCTTATGTCAAGCACCAGTTTTAGCGACACCATGTTACAGTAAACCTTTTACACTTTTTGTCACTGAACGCGAAGGTACTGCATTGTCAGTACTCACCCAGGATCAAGCAGGTTCACACAAACCGTGTGCTTATTTTTCTAGTACATTAGATCCAGTAGCCCAGGCGCTGCCTGCGTGCTTGAAATCAGTAGCGGCAACAGCTCTAGCAATTAGACAAAGCGATTCCATAGTGCTAGGACACCAATTGACAGTACAAGTTCCACATTCCGTGGAAGTCCTTTTGAACAGAACACAGACTCAACATTTGACTATAGCATGACTGACAGGTTATGAATTGACATTGTTTCAGCCACACATAGAAATCAGACGTTGCAATACATTGAATCCTGCTACACTTTTGCCATTAAGTGAGACAGACCCTTTGGCACATGATTGTGTTGAAGTCATTACCATTACGACGAAACCCAGACAAGATTTGACAGACATCGCATTACCAGATCCAGACCTGACACTTTATGTGGATGGTTCATGTTTGAGAACAAGTACAGGAGAGTTAGTGGCCGCATATGCAGTCACGACCGAAACTGAGGTCATAGAAACACATCGCATAGACACATTGTCAGCCCAAGCAGCAGAGCTCATCGCTCTGACTCAAGCCTGTATACAAGCAAAGAACAAGAGAGTTAACATTTACACGGATTCACGTTATGCATTCGGAGTCGTACACGACTTCGGTGTACTCTGGCGAGAAAGAGGTTTTTTGACCTCTCACGGTGCCAAGATCCAGCACGGTCCCCTCATTCAAGCTCTGTTAGAAGCAATACATTTGCCTACAGCCATAGCTATCATGAAGTGCAAAGCACATACGAAAGTTACAGATACCATTTCCCAGGGTAATGACCTGGCAGACCGAACAGCCAAGCATACGGCTCAGACTTATACTCACACAACTGATATGACAAAGACAGTAGTCCCGACACCGACACATTGCATGACAGTTAGAGATCCCGCCCTAGATGTAATAGACATACAGACACATGCTACCCCAGACGAAATCAAGAAATGGATTGAACTAGGAGGGATCCAGACAGAACAGGGATGGATGACGAAGGGAAAAGCCACATGGTTTCTCCCCGACTCTATGGTTCAAGTTATCATTAACACAGCACATAGTCCTGCACATTTAGGAGAAAAAGCCATGTTAGACAGTATTCAAAACCTTTGGTTCAATAAGCATTTACGAGCAGCAGCAAAACAGAAAGTGCGTACTTGCATGCTCTGTTGTCAGTTCAACCCAGGAAATGGCATTCCCGTAGAGCAAGGTGGATTCCATCCTCCCGATCACCCTTTTGAAGTCCTCCAGATGGATTATATCCAGATGGAACGTTGTCGAGGATTCAAGTATGTCCTCGTAGTTGTATGTGCACTCTCCCGATGGACAGAAGCATATCCAGTCCCAGATTACACTGCTCCGGCCACTGCCAAGCAGCTGGTACGTGAATTTTTCCCCAGGTATGGTTTGCCCCGTATCGTGTACTCAGACAATGGTCAGCCATTCTCGTCCGAGCTTATGAAGCAGGTATCACTCCTGCTAGGATATCAGTGGAAGTTCCACTGTGCCCGACATCCCGAGGCAGCAGGGCTCGTAGAGAGACACAATCAGACCCTGAAAACACGTCTCGCCAAAATATGTAAAGAGAAAGGCGTAGATTGGATAGTAGCTTTACCAGTTGCTCTTTTCCTTATGAGAATGGTAGCCCATTCGAGAACAGGGCTATCCCCGTACGAGGTGGTCTTTGGTAGGCCGCCGAATATGTGGGGGACGCCTCTTCCTCGTAAGATCACAGATGTTGACTGTAATATGCTGCCAGATTACCTTGCCTCCTTGATGTCTGCACTACAATCATGTCGTTCACAGGTAGCAGCAGCCTTTCCCGACAACACCGAGGTGAAGCCACACGAGATCGTCCCTGGAGATCTGGTGCTTGTCCGGAATTACGATCGGAGGAATCCGCTGGAGCCCCGCTGGCAGGAGCCGAAGCTTGTTCTTCTCACAACAAGGACCGCGGTGAAGGTGGAGGGCCGCAAAGGCTGGCTCCACTCGAGTCATATTAAGAAATACCATGGACTGCCGCCAAAAACAGACTCCCAGCCCTGCCCCATTCCAAAGACTGATACTAAACTCCCACTGGTATAAAATACTCCTCAGTAGGAGTACAAACTGAAATTGAGGTCTAGCAAGTCAGACAGTTTAATTGTTTAAGTCCTCCCCTAGGTGAAGCGGTTAGACAGGTTCCTGACATGTATCAGTTAGACCCTAATAGAGAGAGAGATAGACAGAAACAGATCAAGAAAGAGAAATATTGTAAATCTCTCCGTAGCCATTGCATTGTTGCATTATTGATTATGTTTTTTCTGAGTCTTACGATTATTGCTGCAAGCATATTATTACACATGTACTTTCCTATTTCCGTACGTGCACATTCTTCCTCAAATGACACTGTCGAGCATACTTTCAGTGAATTGCCCCCTCACGAGTTATCATTCCGACTTGCGCTGCGCAACAATACATTCATCAGTATGTTACATCATTCCCATCAGACCAGCAATGCTACAAATTGTTGGATATGTGGCCGACTCCCTCCCTATCAGAAATACAAGGGAGTTCTGCCCCTCTTTCCGTACCCATTTACACACAACGGTTCCTGTGGTGCATGGTTTAGTTTAATAAATTCCTTACATTCTGATTCCATAGTTTACCAGGGCAATTGGGTATGGGGAAATCTGAACACAGTTATGCACAAAGCATGTTTCCCTGACAAGGAGGGTCTTCCCCAAAGGACAGGAACTGATCTAGAAAACGAAGTGTATGGATTAGGTAATTTTACACTTAACCTCATGATTCTGAATGTCCAGTCTAATACCAAACCAGACTTACCCGCTATGTCAGTATTACCAGTCAAAGGTGAATTATGTGTCAGAAAGAATGGTTCAGTACACCTAGGTCATAGTGAATGTACTACTGTAATTGAATTCAGTGATAAAGGCAAGTCTACATTCAAAGCTTCCCGTCATTCCTATTTCATTTGTGGTCATACAGCTTATGTTCGCTTACCTCTAGATTGGGATGGTACTTGCTACATTGCCTTCCTTCTGCCACCTGTTTTCCTAGCCCCACCTGATTATCATAAGGACTCCCATCTAGTACACAATAGACCCAAGAGAGATCTCCCGATTGTCGACCATACTGAAACGGCATGGGAGCAATACACAGACTTTAATAAAGGTTTCTTTCCCTATTTAGGCACTGTCTCGAATAGTAAACTGATACGTAAATTAACCAGAACCCTTGAAGCAGTAGTGAATGAAACTACTTCCGCCCTAGGCAACTTAACAGAGGAACAGTCTGCTATGCGACTTGTTGTTCTTCAGAATCGTCTTGTTCTTGACGTCATCCTGGCCGATAGGGGCGGAGCTTGTAGAGTCATCGGATCGAGTTGCTGTGTTTTCATTCCAGAAAATGCACCATCAGTATATAAAGCCATAACCCGTCTCCACAAGATTGCAAGTCAGATACACCAGAATCCAGGCACCTGGACTTGGTCCGGTTGGCTCTGGAGTGTATTATCAGCCTGGGGATGGAAAGTCCTATCCTTCCTCGGAATAGCCCTTCTCATAGTATTCAGTTGTTGCCTATGTTTACAATGTGGGCCGGCGATTTGCGGCTTGTGTGCCACATCATGTATTCCCCATCCAAGTCCACGTTCTAAATCCCGCCTGAAAAAGGAAGAGCAAATGGTGTTATATGAACAAATAGATAGACTAATGAAGATTGATATATCATGAAGGGTCCGTAGGGGACAAGGAGGGAATGAGGTAAATGGAATTTTTATGGTCAATTGTGTCCCCTAACGTAGACCCCAACGGCTCAGTGTACGTGCTTCAAGTACATGTAATTTCCCTCCATGACCAGCTATGAAGACGCAAATACATTTGCGTCCAACGTTAACATGTCCTCTTTCAGATCCACCATGAATGGGTCGATAATTCCGTTCCTAAGTATGCCGTGCCACCGTCTTTACATAGTGCACTTTCACGTTTTCCTGGCTCTGGCGAGCTAGGCCCTGATTTCTGCCATCGAGCCCTTTCTGCCTTCTGCCTCTGAAAGCTGCAGCCTGGATCTGCATCCATGACCCTTACCCTACTCCCTGTGCGGCGAGCGGTGCCCGGCTCGGCCTGCTTGCCTGCCAAGACAATTCAGCCTTCAAGTTATCTGCTCCGCTCCTCGAAAATACATTCCTGTCTAGTGATTTAGGTAAACACCTCCCCAGCTGCAGAGCAAAGGGCCTGGCCTTTCTGTCTCCGTGCATGAAATTCATTGCTCCTGTTACCATGGTAGGCCCATGGCCCCTCGCATTACACGTAGACACGTAGACACATATGCACGCACTAGCAGTCAGTATAGAATAGCCTCTGCCCGAAAGACCTTTCCTTCTAGATAAAACAGTTCTTCAACACAAGATATCAGATATGATTTGGGATTAGGTTGTTCTGACACGCCAGACTTCTGTCTCCCCTTTTGGTGCTAAATGTCAAGTCCCCTTCACCCTCCAGTTCCACGTCAATCACATGTCATGTTGCCTGCGCGCGCATCCAGCCATATATTTCTGCTGACACTGCAGGATTCCTCTATGAATCCACCCACTTGTGACACTTTCATGTGACGTTTCTAGCACACACCTCCGTGTACGCCCTCGTGCACGCCTTCTGTTACGTACACGTGTTCTTATCTCATTTCTTTCAGCTGTTACGCCTTTTGTATCCATCACCATTGTATGCTTTTACTATATATAATGTGCACTGTTAATAAAGCATTGTCTATCCCTTCCTGAACCCTCGTGGTGATGGAACATGATACCATGGTTCGAACCATTCCATTACATGGAATAAAACCCTTATAAACCCAGATGCCACGGACTCTGCCTCTCATTTGATTGAGCTATTTTATTGAACTTATACCGCATAGAAATTAAGAATACGGTAAATATTTATTTACCACAAAGTTACGAGTCCTAACTTTAGGACTCCTAAATGCCTTCTGTGAATACCAAAAGTCTTAAAGTTAGGATTTTTCTCAGTTTAGGAGTAGTAAAGTTAGGACTCCTAACTTTAGGACTCCTAAACTGAGAAAAATCCTAACTTTAAGACTTTCGGTCTTCTTACTCATGCACAAAAGATATTTGTAATAGTATAAATCATTTATTAATACATGAAAAATTTAAAAACATATATATGAAATTGGTAGAGATAAAACAGAGGTGTTAGCATTTGGGAGCAACGAATGTACAAATTGTATTTTACAATTTTTTATGTTTTACAGTTTTTGGCAGTCCTTTCAATTATGCAGGTCACAATTGGTGTGTAATAATTTCTTTTATGATTAATTTGTGAATGAGAATATTTTTCAGTATTGTTATTAAATGTTTTTAAATTTTTCATGTATTAATAAATGATTCATACTATTACAAATATCTTTTGTGCATGAGTAAGAAGTATTGTTAATCCTCAGGGTATACTTATGGTAAATCCTGCTAACTTTGCAAGGGAATCCTCTCTTAAACTGGTTCAAGAACCTCATTTCCCTTGATTCTCTTAAGGGGTACCTCTCATTTACATACCCAATTGGGTAAACACCAAAGTTCCCATGCCTAGAGGATAGAGCACAAGCACTTTAGCACTGATTAGCAGTGGAAAAGTGCAAAGAGTCCTAAGGCCAACCATAACGAATCCAGCAAAAGTAGAGTGAAGGCAAAAAGTCTGGGAATGACCCTGCAGAAAGGGCAAAGTACAACAATGGTTTTATGAAACATGTAGGAAAACAATGTCCTGAGCTTGTGACCACATTACCTACGTAATGCAACATGTTGATGTATGGTTCCTACTATTTTAGTATGCCTGCGTGTTTGGGTAACATAAGCGTAAAAATTATGCAGGATTCAGTCGTCCATACCATCAGAATATGTTGACCTGAATTCGGGCCAGCTCACAGTGCACCAACTGGCCCTTTAAACTTTACAAGGTGTTGGATGGAGTCTGCAACCTTACAACATGAGAATCCTGACTCCCAAAGGAAATCGTATAAACAAATTCTGCCCTTTCATTAATAACTCAGGCATGCTCAAAGGTAGGCACAAGAAGTAGTCAAATTGACATTTCAAACATTTATTGAAGCAATTGAACTCTTGTGTAAAATATGGGTGCTGCAATGATTAATAGAATGGAGCAAAACAATGTTACCAGCATTACAAGCATGGTGAGCAGAATGAATAATTCAACCATTGTGGTTTGCATTAGATTAAATACATACATATAATTGCACTCCCGCTTAGTGCTGCCTATCCTATAAAGCATAGGCTGTGTGGATCTGCCAGAATGCCCCAGAGTGGTCTAACTCCATATTTACCTGAGTGTATGTGTCATTTGAAAACCCGTCTTTGGTGTAGGGCAGGCCAGCATCCTTCTCAGTGTGGTAATGGGTTTAATCTTGGCTGAAATTCTGGCATGGGTCGACCTCAACCATGCCAGCTAAATGTTCCTCTCCCCAAACAAAGGACTGGGAGAGTTTCTGTAATAACGTTGGCCCATACTCTCGATGCCAGAATTCTAGTCTGGCTGGTATTGTTCATTCTATTCTTGCACATCTGCCACTGAACAGACAATTACATTTTGAGAAGTGAACTTAGTCCTTGAAAAGAAAATTCAAGGGCCTGTAAATATGCTTATGAAAAAGTGTAACCAAACCAATTTCTGAGAATATTATCTGTGAACATCATCCCATACGGGTGCACAAACACATTTGTGTTAAAAGTCCTCATCCAAAAATATGTCAACTTTAAGCATGAGCATGTAAAATAGTGGTGGTCTGTGCCCTTGGCCTATGTAACCACAGAACAATGTCACTGATGTATTTTCAGTATTGAATTTACCTGAGAGGAATGGTGTTGAAAATGTGCCCTTCATGTAGAGTCACTCGGGATTTTTTTTGCCTTTTTATTGAACTCTATTTGTGTTGTTTTCAGAACTCTGTGTGCTCTACCCCTTTTAACCAGTGTTAAAGTGCTTGTGTTCTCCCTGTTAAACATGGGTAAATCAAAATGGGCCAATCAGGATCTAATTGGGTCATTTAATTTACTTATAAGTGCCTAGTATATGGTACCACATGTACCCAGAGCCTCTAAATTAAATGCTACCTATGAGCTGTGGCACTGTTTGTGCCACCCAATACAGTATCATTGCAAAAAATATCTTCAGGCTGGGAACTGCAGCCTGGGTATCCAGTTTTAAACTGCCATTTCGGCCTGTCTAAATTAACCTTTTGATAGGCCTAAACTTTCTAACTATCTATTAGTCACCCGAAAGGTAGGCCTTAAAAGCCTCATATAGCACAGAGTAAGGTATTTAAAAAGTAGAAAATGTATATTTAATGTTTTACCTGTCCTGGAAGCAAAAAACTTACCTTCAATAATTTCTAAATTTAGTTTGGAAAAAGCTACAAAAGTAGGTCAAGGATTAATTTTCATTGAAAATAGTAAATTAAAATCAATCATAATGGTCAAATCGGATGTTATATTACTATTTTAGAAATGACACTTTTAGAAATTTTTAATTTTCCTGCCTAAAACCAAAATGCTTTTATGACAGTGTTCAGCTGTCACCTATCCCCTAAAGGTTTCTCTGTGGTGAGATGTGTATTGCTCCGAGACAGTGGACTTAGCGCTCTGGGTGCGGGGAGGGTGACTCCTCCCTTGATAGGATGACCAGGTGGCTGTTACCAACCCATTTATGAGTTTCAAAAGATGCATGCCGTGTCACTGGCAGATGAAGCTCTCACCTAGGTCTGCCTTCATTTTATCGCTGTAGGAAGGCTGGCTTCAAACCCAGTGGGTAGGGAAGAACTGGCCCAAAATGGTTTAGGGCTCAGACAAAGGCTTGCCCTCCACCCAAAGCTCGCACCGGACATAAAAGAGGACCTACAAACCTCTCGTCAGAACATTCCCATACATTTGAAGAATCCGAAGAAGGACTTCCCTTTTGTCTGAAGAACCTGAAGGAACATTCAACCTACTTGCCTTGAACCCAGGACCCCAGAAGTAACACAATGGGTCAGTTGGCTGACCTCCTGTTTAAGCTAAAGGGACAAAACAAGTCTCTAGAGGCCTCTCTACCTACGGCTGCCCAGCTGACCAGTCCCAAATAGACCTGCCCTGGGTTCTGATGCCAGCCTCTTCTGGAGTGAGCTCTAGCCCCCAAGTAGTAGCCCCCAAATTACAAGGAGTGGAACTTAGAAACATTTTGTCAACTTGATGCTGGAGAGCCGATGAGACCGGGGTCGCACTGAAAGCTGTAACTGTTGATGCCAATTCACCCGGTGGCCTTAACTTCTCAGCTTGCCCACCTGAAGGAGACCTAACTCCCAGAAAAGTTTCTAAGTGCAAACATAGAGTTCTTCAACTGGATTGACAGTGATACCCAACAGCATCCAGTTGACCTCAAATTTTTCCTTTGCATGGACTTCACCCACACTGAGTTTTTCTCCCTTTATCAATGACTCTACAGGGACCCCGCTCTTTAGCCACTCGGCGGTGTCCAGCCTAGCTTCGGATCTTTCTTGCCTCACCGATGAATCATTGATGAGCAATTTGTCTTACTAGATGTCCCACCAGCACAAACAAGGTCCCTGTAACTGACGGATGCTCTTTCGTGGTCAGCCTTAACTTTTGACTTTGACCCGGTGTAGCAGTTGATGTTTTGTGCTGGTTGCATGACAGAGGCACGCGTGGGTAAACTAGACATGCCTCTATAACGCTGCCCGAACAACTAATGCGTCTGAACAACACATTCCTTTACAACGGATGCCTTTACAACCCAATTTTGTGGTAAAACATGACTGGTAAAGGGTTATATGTATTAAAGATCATACCCCAGCCCTCCCACTCTGAGCCCTAAAAAAGTACGTGGAACCCCCCCCCCCCTCCCCCCCCACGGCCCTGTAAAGCATCCTGACCCTTAAGCCCTTAAAACTACCTGACCATCCCCTGAGCCCTAAAAACTGCCCGACCCATGAAGCCCTAAAAACTACCCTGACCCTCTCAGAGCCCTAAAAACTACCCCAACACCCACTGAGCCCTAGACACTACCCCAACCCCCCAGCCCTAAAAATGACCTCGAGACCTGAAAAGTACCCCAAACCCCCCTGAGCCCAAAAACCTACCCCAACCCTTAACTACTACCCCCACACCCCAAAACCCAGTCCCAGCCCCATTTACCTGATTGCGGCTTCTCCCGATCCTTCCTCTTCCTGTGTCTTTCCATCCCTGCATCTAGACCACACACGGCCTTAACCAAGCACATGCATGGTTAAGGTATACGCGTGGTTAAGGCAAGCGTGGTTCAGCTTGAGGGGAAATGGCAAGCATGGCTAAGCCCACGTTGTAAAAGCTGTTTCCCCTTTGTGCTTGTTGCCACTATTTTCAATTTGAATAGTCTCCAGTTCTACATATTAGTTTTTTGCCATTTTGGTGACGTTTTGTTTGTTAAAATATTTAATTTTTTTCTAAATTGGTTTGGGATTTTTCTTGTGTTATTTTATCTCTTTGTTGCTGTATGAGTGCTGCATAAATGTTTACACTTTGGGGCTGATTGCGATGTCGTTCAGCAATGCTCAGAATGATATTCCAATTCGGAACGTTTGTTTCCGAACGAGTCGTACACATTTCCCAACGACCTAAACAATACAATGTGATCCGACACTCCACTCAATATCCATCAATCTGATATTCAATGTAACAAAATGTAAGGTCCATTCTGCAGGTCTTGAGTCAATTCACTTTATTTTCAATCTTCTTAAAAAACGACCGTAGCCAACACGTTTCGTCCCTAAGCACTTCTTCAGGGCAAATATAGTGTGTGTAATCTTTCTTTCAAATCTTCACAAAAAACTCAAGATCAGTCACTACCTGCCAGAACAGTCTCCATATATATTTTAAAATATGTTAGTTCTAACTATCGATGCTCCTATGTCTAGGGGATCCAGTTTCCGTCATCACTTTCTGGGATGGTGTTTTTAAGTGGACGACCTGTCCATGATGAAGGCAAATTTTAAGGAACATCTAGTTTCCAATGATCATTGAGGACAGGGAAGATGTGGTTCCTGCAGCCGGTGTGAGCCACAAGTCATGCAGCTGCATGTGCTACTGCCTTTAAAGGTGTTAGCCTTGATTTGGTAAGGCCAACTAAGATAGAATTGCCGAATTATCTTTATTGAGAGGTTCTGCCTGTACAACATGCTTCTAATCTTGTGTGAGAATGAAGAGTTTCAGAACCTTTAATTATATGTTTGATGTGGTTGCCAGTTTGTAGCCTCCTATTAAGGATGAATCCCAGGGAACTGACTTTCTTTTACCAGACTCAGAATAATTCCAGGTGGATAAGGACAGCTAGACTCTTTTGTTTGGAGGCAACATGTAGGGATTTAAGCAGTTTAGATCAATACATGACTATTCTTGCTTCAGATGCCCTGTATCCTGGCACTGAAGATGCACAACTTTAAAAACCAGTTTGCTCAGACAAACCAGTTTGCATTTTTGTTACTTGTAAAAACCATGTACTAATTCTCTTGAGCTCATATAGTCATCAGCTTGCTATCTTGGTTGCAACTTTGTCATGTGATTGATACCAAAAACTACTTATATAGTAGGGTTTATATTTGTGCTCTGCCCTGCAACAGAGAACCCTGCTCCATTGCTGATGTATTAGGGATACCGTTGTCAGTGAGCTCCATGACTCACGGACTGTTTTTACTTTTTATCTAAATACTTTCAAAGTTGACCAAGACGGATAGGGATTTCTTCCACTTATACATAAATAAAGAGGTTAAAGATGGCTCAATTAGTTCAATAAACAATGAACATATGAAGGTAGATAACAGACTTTCGGGTACTTTCTGCAGAGCGTATTTAGGGTACCAGTGGGAATATTTTAAAATTCCATTTTAACTAATGCACCATCACTTGGAGCTTACCCCCACCATTAAAGGGACAAGAGTGATTCCACAGCAACTACATCCAGGTAATAAGTTAAGCAGAACTTGATCCTAGATCTTTTAAAAGATCTGAGAAGGTGGGCATGTAAACTACTATATGATGATTGTAAATGATGACGTAAATGTATTGCCACCAAGGAAAACACCTGGATGATCATGCACAGAAGTGACAACACGGCCTACATCCTATTGGATCTTCCGGCAGCCTGCCACATCTTCTCCCACTGCCTCTTTACCTAACAACTGCACAAAGTCGGCATCCAAGGTTTCACACTTTGCCGTATTTGCTCCTTCCTGACACGCTGCACCTAGTTGGCCAACCTGACTCCCTTCACTTCAGATGCCGTTAACCTCATTTGCAGAGATCCACAAGGATGCCACTTTGTTCAATTACTACATGACACCACTCACCAGCATCATCTGCGCCCACAGAAAAAACGTCATAACTTGTGCTGACAAAAACCAGTTCATACTCTCCCTCTCCAACTTGCCGCCAAACACCCAGACACATTTTTATGCTTGTGTGAATGGAGTCGCCAGACCGCAAAAACCAACTGCCTCTAACTCAACACAGACGAGACAGAAGTAGTCATCTTCGTCCAAGACACTTTGCTCCTGAACTATACTTGGTGGCCTGCTGAACCCAAACCCACACCCCTCCCAGGCAACCCCAGTAAACAACCTCAGAATAGTAATCAACACCATGACCGGCCAAGCAGTGGCGGCTGCCTCACAATGGGGGTGGTAGGGCTGGGAGGTGAAAAAAAAGAAGATAAACTTACCTGTCAATGCCACCTCCGCCTGTCCTTTGTCTTCTTCTCTTGGCACTAGCACCACAGACGGAAGCACCCGGGCTCCCAGACTCTCCCAGCCAATCATGATGCTGCTGTCACCAGCATGACAGCAGCGTTGTGATTAATCTGAGTGGCCTGTTTCGCCGCTCAGGCAGGACCTGGGAACCTGGGACAGTTCACCCGACTGTGCAACACAGCTAGGTGGAGAGCATGCTAAGAGCATGCTATTCACTTAGAGAGTGCATGCCACTCTGTCCTCTGCTCTGGCCAGCCCAGCCCTGCCCTACCCTGGCTCAAAGTCCGCACTGAGGAATAAAATGATAATAACATCATGTTATTATCATTTAATTTTTATTTTTTTGCACTGCTCAGTGGGGTGACGCTTCTTTGCCTTAGCAAGGAGTCGCCACTGCCGCTAAATGAGTGCCATCTGCGCCTCCTGCTTCCATGCACTCAAGATGCTCAAGAAGATCTTTAAGTGGCTCCCACCAACTCTCAAAGAACCGTCATCAAGCCTGCATCACTGGCAAGTTGGACTACGGCAATGCACTCATATGCTGGAATCAATGTTCAACTGATCAGAAGACTGCAGACCATACAAACTCTGCGACCAGACTACACCCTCAACCCCACACCCAGCACTTGCATCACCCCATAACTCAAATAGCTCCTTTGGCTCACAAACTACAAACAAGCCCTATTCAAACTCATCACACACACATACAAATCCTTACCCAACATTGGCCACACATGCCTCAGCAACTGCATAAACTTCTACAATCCTACGAGACTCCTCCACTCTTGCGGATTTCTACTTGCACACACCCCGCAAATGCAGAACCAGATTCCCCAGTGGTGCTTCTTCCAGCTCGCTCCTAAAGGCTGGAATGACCAGGCCTGCACATTAAAGCCTCCTCCTCATTTCTTGAATTCCGCAGGAAATTGATAACCTGGCTCCTCACCTAGTACTGACCTTGGCATGGCCCATACAGCTCCTGCTTCAGTGCCAGGATACCCTCCCAGGCGAGTTGTACATAACATAACGTAACTTAACTTAACATAACATAACATTACACTGAAAAAATAAAATATAAAACTTAACTGAAGACTTGCATAAAATATGGGACATTCTATGTTATTAGTACCAAAATAATCATATGCAGCAAGCAATGCTACTACAGTAGGTCAGAGCAGTAATAAGCATCCCCATTATTATTATTTAATTTACATCTTTTATGTTATTATCTTGTATTACGGAGGGTCGTGTAGTGGTGCAGTGCTACTGTATGCTGACAGTGCATAGGGATAATTCTTTTGAGTGATTTAGGCTAGCAAAAATGGGAGGCCAATCTTTTGCCCACCTGGGTCCGAAATTGTGGAATACTCTCCCTGTAGCCCTGAAGACAGAAACCAACCTCTTTCGTTTCCGCAAGGGACTTAAAACTTGGCTCTTTCAGCAATAAATAGAACCTTCCCATCAGTAAGATCAGCATACTAACTTCTTCTTCTTTAATCTGTCCCTTAGCGCCGGGAACCCCACTGCGGGTAGCTGCGTGCTTTACAAGTTTAAATAAATAAATAAATAGAACAACACAACACCTCTCTAGTCAAAAATGAGCAGTGGAGTAAGAGGTAGCTTCAAGGTATTAAATCACGTTTAGATGTTATGACATTGGTTAATCCATCAGGGTCAACAAATCGTGTAGCTATTGAGGATACATTGATCTATTGTTATTTACTAGAATAAATATTCGGATTTTCCTGCAGAAAGTAATTCAGAGGAAACAAAGTAGCTTTAACCGTAAGCATACAATAGAAGAGATAAATTAAGCTAGGTTATAGATGGGAAACCCTTCCGGAAAAGTACAACATATTTTAGAAAAAACTGCAGAGAAGGAGTGGTAGACAGATTACCGATAATATTTGCTCCAGTTGGTGGACATTATAGAACGAGAGGTGGGAAAAAATATTTGCACTTTTTCACAAAGCTGTAGAACGCTTGAGACAAGCCTAGTCTCTGAAGGCAAAGAGCTTGAGAGACATGGGGATGGATCGGGGACAAAAGAGAAGGCCCGAGTAATTTAGGAAATATTGGCCTCTCAAAGTGAAGTAGGTCTAGCTTCTCGCTTTTTTTGTGCAGGCAGAGATTGTCAGTTTTTTGCCAGCTATATACTGGTGACCAATGACTAATGATTCAAAAGTAATGCAAATCTTTAGCTTCAGTGGAGCTGAATGTGGAGAATGGAGGAGTTAGGAGTACACATACAGAACCCTAGTCCCAAAAGAGCTGCAGAGAGTAGGGCTGCTTTGAGAGGCAGCCACAAGAAAGCAGGAAGAAAAGAGAGGAGTGCACTTCTGCTATCCTTTCAAGAAATGACAAATGATTGAAATATGGAAGGATATTAGGAAAATGGGAGAACGCTTATTCCTTCTGAGAGTGTACTTGTAAAATGAAAAAAAGCTTCTCCTAGTTTGCTGATGTGTGCCCCAGGGAAAGATTACGCTGAAGCATTAAACTAAGTATTTGGTAACTGGAGCGGAGTAAAAGTGCTTCCTCCAATTCCCGTTCCCTGGTCTGACCATTTTGTGATTCCCCTACATATACTAGCAACCGAAACTGCAGTCAAGAATGAAAACTTGCAGACCTATCGATGTCGCAAGTGGAAAAATTTTAACCCTAACACGTTTGTCGACAAGCTTGAATTGGCTGGACCCCCCAAGGGCTCTGACTGTGAGACCGCCCACACTTGCCTAAAAAGTGCTATCCTTACTGCCCTTGATGAGACCGCTCCCATCCGGAGTTCAGCGACCAACAAGAAATTGAGAAAACCTCAACCATGGTTTACATCTGAACTTCAAGATGTTAAAACCGCTTGTAAAAGATTGGAACGAGATTGGCGTGTCAATTTCTGCCCCACTGCTAAAGACCACTATAAAAAAGAGCAAGCGAGATACTATAAACTGATCCGCTCCGCTAAAGCTCTACACTATAAGACCCGTATAGGTGAAGCAGAAAACTCCTCTAAGGAGCTTTTTAAAATCTTTAAGGAAATCTCGGTAGTCACCAACGAGAGCAATGCCCATAATGACTCGGTGGCGAAATGCAATGATATTGCCAAATACTTTGCTAATAAAATCACGACCATTTACTCTAATTTCTCCACTCACCTGCCACCAGGCTCTGATTTCACTGAAAATCTGGAGCTCATCCATGTTAAAAAATGTCTGACCAGCTTCTCTGTACCTCACATTACTGCTTTAACTAGTATCTGTAGGAGCATAAAGTCTGGTTCTCCCCGGGACCCTGCTCCCCCCAGGATACTTACAGCCAGTCTGGAGGTCCTTGAGCGTCACTTCAGGCACATCCTCCAACTCTCTTTCTCCACGGCCACCCTCCCTATGGAATGGAAAAAAGCCATTGTGCTGCCGATAAAGAAAAAACCCAATATCAGTCAGGATACTCTGGAAAACCTTCGGCCCATCTCGCTGCTACCCTACTTAGCGAAGGTGGCTGAGAAAATAGCTAATAGCCAACTCATGGCCCATCTAGAATCTAACGGTGCATTTCATAGCTCCCAATCAGGATTCAGGTCAGGTTATTCTACTGAAACCGCCCTACTGAGAGCGACAGAAACCCTACGGGCAGGGGTAGATGCAGGACAGACCATGGCACTTATAATGCTGGACCTGAGTGCGGCGTTCGACACTGTAGCACACTCCATCTTGCTACAGTGTCTGAACATAGCCGGGGTCACCCAGGAAGCTTTGGGTTGGCTGAAGGCTTTCCTCACCAATCGTTGCTTTCAGGTTCAGAGAGGTGCTTTTCTCTCTGACAGCATTGCCTTGGAACAGGGGGTGCCTCAGGGCTCTGCCCTGAGCCCTACCCTGTTCAACCTGTACATGGCCCCTCTGGCTGAAGTGGTTCAATCGTTCGGCATTGAATTAGTTTCATATGCCGACGATACTCAACTTCTCATCTCCTTATCCCAAGCCCCCTCTGTTTCTGCAAATAACTTCAAATCTTGCATGCAGGCTCTGGCAGGTTGGATGACCCAACACTGCCTGAAGCTCAATGGCTCGAAAACAGAGGTTCTGGTTATGGGAGGCAGGGATACGAGTTGGACCAAGGAGTGGTGGCCTTCATGTCTGGGGCCGCTACCCACCCCCTGTGAAGCAGCCAAGAATCTGGGGATTTGGGTTGACCCCAAACTCTCCTATGATTGCCACGTGAACAGGGTGGTCGGTAAATGCTATGGGGTCTTGAAGACCCTTAACCGTACCCTTGATCTCCTTCCTCTTGATGCGAGGCGCACTATGACACAGGCTCTAGTGACTTCTAGAATAGACTATGGGAATGTGCTGCTGCTTGGAACATCGCAAAATAACATCAGGAGACTTCAAGTCCTACAGAACACAGCAGCACGTCTAGTCCTCAGACTTCCCAAGAGAGCTCCGTCCAAACCTGCTCTAGATGCCCTCCACTGGCTACCCATAAAAAAAAGAGTTCTGTTTAAAGCACTATTAATGTGCCATAGGATCATCTCCCAAAAAGCTCCTTCCTATATGAATGACTTAGCCATTCCCTATGAGCCCAATAGAACTCTTCGCTCTGGGGGAACTGGCTTGCTCACTGTACCTCGTATCAGGAAGGCCAGAATGGGTGGCCGCTCTTTTCGGGTTATGGCCGCCAGGGAATGGAACGCTCTCCCTATGGAGATCAGACTAGCGGACTCGGAGACCGCCTTCAGGAAAAGCTTAAAAACCCACCTGTTTTCCCTGTAACTCCCTACTCTGTACCTGACTCCTTTCCACAGCGCGGGGACACGCCGTGATGGCGTCACCAGGCGCTTTATAAACTCCTTTGTTGTTGTTGTTGTTTTTCTAAGCCATTTCACTCTGGCAGATGTGGTGGATGAGATGTTTTAAGCAGGTAAGGGAATGAGCCAGGAATTTATGTCAATAGGAAAATAGGTAAAAGAAAAAAGCAAAATCCCAGTATTGGATGGGGGTATTTTAAGGAGTTGACTGGACATTAGTCTCTCAATAGTAGAGAGGCACCTGTTGGTGAACTACTTCATGTGATTTAACCCGTGAGAAAGAATTGGGTGTCACTGATGTGCTGAGGAATAGAGGTATTGATGCACAATGCAGACCTTCCAGATGCCACTCTGAAGTTATAATTAGGTAACAGTTTCCTTAAAAGAGTGTTTTTTGTTTTGCTAATAATTTAGGCACCCGTTGACAAATCTGCATGAAACTTTACCAAAGAAATGTTCACTCACCTCAGCTCGATCCTGTAAAGTTTTGCTCTGATTGTCCAACCATGGGCCAAGAAAAAGCACCCCCCCCCCACAAATTGATTTCCCATGTTAATCCCAATTTGAAAATGCAAAAAACAACTGCTGAATGGAATTACAACAAATTTGACATGAAGATAAACTTTACTGAGAAAGCATGCATTTTGCGTTTCAGTGTAAGCCCTTTTAGCAATTTTGGTGAAATTGAAGTTTAAAGAGGTGCTGGGGATGGGCTTGAAGGGGTTAGCTGTATCTGTATGGTTGGTCTCCCAAGGATCCCATGGGAGTTCTGCATTATTGTAATTTAAAAAATAAGGCCCTCTGATTGGCCTACGGAGCTTTTTCTCGCATCAATCCTTTGGGTACATCGGAAGTGGTACCAGTGTCATTGTACCAAATGATCGGATTGGTTGGCCTCAACTTAGAGAAAATATTGCAGCTGCCATTGCAGGACTTTGTGACTATATCTCTGCGTTCTGAAAATGTAAAAAATAAACAATCTAAGGGGGCAGGGTAGGGAAACTCCGACCCTATGGCACTTGTATGGTGGGCCCTCAGGGACTTCCCCAATGGTTAAAATTAAATACAAAACTCTGGGAAAGAGAGATTCGACTGGAACTGGAGAGCGACATGTTATTTCAGAATGCTACATTCTTATGTCCAGCACCAGTATGGTATCATCCACCACCTTGATAGCAGTGGTCTTGATTTACCATCAGGGATGACATTGGAAAGGTATAGGCAAAAAATGGTGGAAAGATAGATAAGACTGGAATTGGAGAGCAACAGGCTGTTCAAGAAGCTTGCTAATAAAGGGGAATTTAGTGACTGGACTGAAATTGGACAGTGGGACAATGTTTAGATTCCACCTTTTAAGGAATGGGGACACTTGCATGTACTTGACACAGCAAATGGCCTGAAATAATGCAGCATAGAAAAGAGACAGAAGCAGAAGATGGCTCCTGTGGGGACGTAGGCACTCCCTACCGGAGCGGCTGCTCAATCTCCACCCCTACAGTACCTCTGTACCATAGAATCATCTCAGAGAAACTCGAACAGTAACGAGGTATCATGGGGGTTATGCATGAATGCTGGTTCTATCTATCTATCTATCTATCTATCTATCTATCTATCTATCTATCTATCTATCTATCTATCTATCTATCTATCTATCTATCTATCTATCTATCTATCTATCTATCTATTCGGTTGAGGAATAGAACCTGTCAGTCCTCACATTTTAAATGTGTGTGTTAAATAGCACAAGAAAAGGGACAATCCTGGCACTTTCGACCTGACAATGCACTATATGGCTGGACAAATTAAGGGAACCAATCCCGGACTTTTTCCAAGAGGGATAAGAAGATGGAAAGGAGCAACCCATGATCCAATGTGTTGAAAGCAGCTGCAAGATCAAGAAGAACCAGCATAAAGAAAGCCCCTTTTCATCATAGAAATATGGGTCACCTCCAAATCCTCACACATCCTGGACAGAAGCTATAGCATCCATTGTGCGAACTGTGCACATAAGAAGGGAGGAGTTCTCACTGTCATCCATAACTCCTCCTGGGCCTGGACCCAGATAAGCAAGTAACACTCAACTCAGTGGAGCTGATGACATGCCATTTTTTACTCTTTGCAAATCAGACCGCCATTTTCCATATTACTTATAGGGCTCCCAGGCAGATCAAGGACATCATTGATTAATTATCATATCTCCTAACCACCTCATTCATCGCACATGTCCACACCATCCTCTTGGGTGACTTCAACCTTCCAGAAAACAGAAGCTCAAAAGAAAACAAGAACCACCCTCTTGAACCTCATCAACATACTCAACATGGACCAAAATGTCACACAACAAATATATTCTACATCCTCGACCCTTGCTTCTCAACATCACCAACAATCCAATGCCAACCACACATACCCCTGGACTGGAGTTACCACTTTGCTGTCCCTATCTCACTGCTCAGCGTTCAACCAACAAACCAAGGTCAACACAAAAGAAAAGACCAAACCTTCATATCCTTTAACCACTTGCATGCTCATGACAAGCTCAGCTCGTCATGCGCTACAGTGCTCCGGTGCTCATGACGAGCTGAGCTCGTCATGGCCTTTAGAACGCTCCCACGCTGGGGTAATTCCCCTGCTGTGCTGAGCGTTCTAAAGAAACGGGTGTGGTCATGACGAGCTCAGCTCGTCATGAGCACACAAGCACTGTAGCTCATGACGAGCTGAGCTCGTCATGAGCACCGTGGCACTGCGCGCGCCCCCCTCCCCCAGCACAGCAGGGGAATGTGCCCAGCAGGGGAGGGGTTAAAGACTTATCCATAGACAACCCAATACTTGAGCTCATTTCTCACACTATCAACTTCACATTCAGCTGCAATCCTCTTCTAAACAACTTCAACACTTTTTTGGAAAATTAGGCGAACATCCTTGTCCCAATTAAAACACGGTAGTGCAAACAAAACCTTTAGCACTTCGGTACTCTAAATACTTTGCTGACAATAAACAATCCACCTGCAGACAGGAAAGAAAAGAATAGAAATATATTCCTCCCAATTACCTCATGATACTGAATATCCTCTGTGCAACACGCAAATAGCTGAACACATCAGTCAAGGCAAAGTATTATACTAGCACCATCAGTGAAGCCACCAACAGAAGCAGAATGCTTTTCAAGACAGTCAAGCACTGCATCTACCCGCTGCCAGACCCACCTATTCCTGGCTCTACGTAAAAACACAATGGGCCCGATTCACAGAACTATTCTGAGACAAAATCCTAAACGTACTACTTTTGGTATTCACAGAAGGCACTTACTACTGTTGGTTAAACTTACTACTTTTGGTTAAACTTACTACTTACTACTTTTGGTATGCACAAAAGGCATTTAGTAGTAGTGAAGTTAGTTTACTACTACTAAAAAAGCCTTCTGTGAATACCAAAAGTAGTAAGTTTAACAAAAAGTAGTAAGTGCATTCCGTGAATACCAAAAGTAGTAAGTTTAGGAATTTGTCTCAGGTTAGTTCTGTGAATTGGGCCCACTGTCATTATCCTATCCTTCAGTGAAAAAACTACAGAAGACCTGACAGCACATCAACAACACCAAGTCTGCTTCATTTTCTACACCTACCCCTTCCTGTAGAATCCTGCAATGGTCAGCTTTCAAATCCCAACCATGGCAGATCTCACTGACATACTCAACTTCCTCAAAGATACTTCTGATGAAAATGAATGTCTCACCCTCGTTCTTTATCAAAGCTTTCTCTCGGGATGATTTTTCACCCCTATTCATCAATGTCAATGCACCCCTCACTCACGACATCTTCCCACAAGCTCTCAAGCTAGGACAGATATTCCCACTCCTAAAACAAAAAAAATTACACTATACCATGATGACCTTGCCAACTATCGGCCCATCCACTGCCTACCATTCAATGGCAAGATTACCATCTACTACACTACTAACAGTCTTCCAGCAGCTCATACTGCATCAAGAAGACCACTCTCTTACACATTGTCGAAGATGCCTTCTTAACCGTGGATGAAAATGACCCCTACCTCCTGATATTGTTGGGTCTCTCAGATGCCTTTGACAAAGTCAACCATCCCAGTATAAACACACAGTTTGTTCATCTGGGCACTTCCAGTTCCCAAACAAATCCCTATTACCTCCAGACACAGACACTGATACTAAATACGACGAGGATCCATTCGCCTGGGAACTTAATCATCAAGACCGCACCTCGGGAGGCAAAAGTACAAAAACCACAAGGACCCTGCTGGCCAAATTAGAAGAGCTGGGCCTCAGGGCACTCAACGGAAGATTCACAGGAGACCGACCACAATCAGCAACATACCATAGCACTCAGGCAAGCTCTACTATTGACTTTAACTTTGTCTCTCGTAGTCTTTTCAACAGAGTCAAAGACTTTCGGATTGGCTTATTGGACCATAGTGGCCACTTGCCCCAGGAATCAACGATGAACATCTCGGCAATACCAAATCCTCCCAGACCTAGCAACCTAGGCTCGGATTTTACATCAAACGAAATAAGAGTAAAATGCAAAGTCTCCAACCCACAAACTCTTCTATAGATAACGAAACGCTCTCTTATCGAAGCGCAATCTATTACACAAAATCCTATAACAAGTTGGGAAGGGTTCACAAAAAAAATGAGAGACTTAGCCGAAAGAAAAGAGCACGTTACCCGATCTAGGAAAAACTGAAACACGACACAGAAGAGGCATCACAACTTCCGTAATAACAGCAGGCTAAAAACATTGAAGATGCTGATTAATCAGACCCTACGAAGAGCAAAAATAGACCCCTCTTCCTATCAAGCTCTGAGACAGCTTAAAGGCAAATGTAGGAAACTAAAATGGCAGCTAAAAAAGGACGCCGACGAGGCATTATGGGTAAAACTTCTATATGACGCCAAAACAAATCGCAGTGCTCAGTTCTGGCAAACGATCAATGGCCTGATCAATGATCAAAATCAAGGGACTGAATCACACGTGACAGAAGGGGACTGGTTAACCCACTTTAGCACTCACTTCAGTCTCACCAACGAAACACGGAATGAAACCGGCAAAGCTAATACAAAGATCAAGGAATACCCATCCCCATACTAAGAATCTCAGACCGCTAATGAAGCAATACCAATTACGACCGCACAAATAATCAACCGGATCAGGAAAGGGAGAAGAGAGGGAGCACCCAGTCCAAACGGAATACCCCCAATATTATTCAAACAGGACCCAAAATACTGGCGACCACTCTTAAACCAATCTTCGATAAAAGTTGCCAAACTTTGACAATCCCACAGTCATGGAGGGGGGCAATAATATCACCAATATACAAAAAAGGCGATAGAAAAGACCCAAGAAGCTATCGGCTAATAGCCCTACTAGACAACGAGGCTAAGTACTTCGCGGGCCTCCTACTTCAGGAACTGACACTGTGGGCAGATGAAACTTCGGCAATCCCGTTTAACCAGACTGGCTTCAGGAAAAACATGGGGACGTCCACCAACATCCTAGCCCCGTCACTACTGATCGACTCAGCGCTAGAGGGAAATCGTCCCTTGTATCTGGGTTTTATAGACTACAGCGCCGCATTCGACCGTGTGAACAGAAACCTGCTGTGGCAAAAACTGAAGAGAATGAAAATACCAGCAGCTCTATTGAATCAACTTATCCTCCTGCATACCGACACCTGGGTCCAGGTCAAATTAGGTTCGGGAGACTTCCTAACCAAGAAAATTCCAACCCACACAGGAGTAAAACAAGGGTGCGTGTTAGCACCAACTTTATTCAATCTTTTTATGGCCGAACTATCAACTACATTAAACGATAATAACACACATTCTCCAAAACTAGGGGGAATACAGCTGTCCAACTTATTTTACACCGATGACCTGGTGTTAATCAGTCGGACTCAGATCGGCCTACAGCGGCTTTTCGACATCACCGCGGACTACTCCAAAGCAAACAAACTGAGTATCTATTACAGCAAAACAAAAGTCTTGCGTCTTAATCATCGCAAGAAGAAACCATCATTCAGTTGGTACTTGGACACAAAGAAACTGGAAATCACAAATAAATACTGTTACTTGGGAGTGATTATTGACGACAGGGGAAGTTTCAAACTATAAGCGGAGGAAATAAAGAGGAGAGGCCTAATGATAGCAGCATCTCTAAGGAACCTCAAAAATAAGATCACTGGTCCAAACTTCATCCCTCTCCTCCAAGTGATCCAAGCAAAACTGATTCCATCCATCACATAAGGAAGTGAAACAATGAGAGGCAGAGACACTGGAATTTTGAATGGAGTAGTCACAAGAGCAATGCGGATAATGTTCGGTCTCCCAAAATACACCTCTCCGGCGCAGATCCGACTTGAACTTGGGTTGGTTAAAGAAGAGCTTGCACGCAAGGGAACATACCTCAAGACCTGGTATAAAATAAGCAGATGGGATGTAAACACCCTCAATGCACTCCTTTGGAAAGAACTACAAAGTAAAAATGACAGCCCAGCAAGACTCTTTTTGGAGGACGCCATCAACCAACTGGGGGCAAGGCAGCTATGGTAACTGCAAGGAAACCTGGCAGGCTTCAAAAAAACTGTAATTAAAATCGTTAAGAAAGAATCCCTTCTTCAAGACAAAGCTTCATTAGCTAAGCGAGCACATGGCTGGCTGACTTTACAAACTTATAACAAACTTACTCCACAGGCGTATTTGTCGACTAAAACAACAAAAGAATCATTTCTAAAACTACGACTGGGAGTACTACCATCAGCGGACCACATGGCCCCGTGGCTGCGCCCCCCAAAACCAGCAATATGCCGCCTGTGCGGAACGCACGAGGAAACCATCACACACCTCATCACCATCTGCAAAGAGCTGCTGCAAGTCCGGTTGAACCTACTGAGACCTTTATTTATAAAAAAAGGTAACAGAACCTGCAGAGAAGCAACATTGGCCTGCTTCAGAGGCGATGGCGTGCAAATGACCTGTTGATTGGTAAAATACCTTGGAGTGGCAGAATCCAGATTCAAATCATCGAAAGACCAAACGCACAGCGACACCACCCCCTCAACATCGTCAGCCTCTAAACATCAGGACGGCCTAGAGACTTAAACTGACTCAGAACACTGAAGCATCACCTCAATGAGGTACGATTATTTAGGGAGAGGGCCAGCCCGTCCCCCATAGGAAAATATAGGGGAAAGGAATTGTAGATCGTACTGTTTTAACTGTCTTTTTTATAATCTGTTTATAATCTGTTTTTTTTACTGCCGACGGCTATTTGTAATGGTTTTTATTAACTGTACAATAAAGCACTGACTGATTATTACCTCCAGAGTCCGCCAGGGTTCCATACTGTTTACTGTCATCTTTAGACTCTACACGGAGCCACTTTGTGCTCTGCTCACAAATAACAGTATTAGGATTCACCAATATTCCAATGATATGCAACTCTAATTACAAGGCTTCTCTGCTTTAGAAATCCAATGCCTCAAACCCAGCCTGCCCATCATATAGACATCGATTTCCAGTGCCTACATGAATCTCAACTCAGCCAAGACAGAATTCCTGTTATTTGAACCCCAACTTTCACCGAATGCCAAGTCACTTAGGTTCACCTTGGACACCAACCTCACCTTGATGGAACAGGCTTGGAAAAAGAAGGCCTAGTAGCCAGCGTCGGTCCGTGCAGGTAAGCACAGTGGGGTGGGGTGGGGGGGAAGTCGACAGACAAGGGATTAGGGATAAATTAATAAATAAATCATTCCTATTCCAATGTCTGTCGACATTCCCTCCCTGTCCTGCCTGCCCCACCGTGCTTACCTGCATGGACTGCTGCTGCTAGCAGCAGCTCAATCTTCTAAAGAAAGTGATTTTGCACATTTTGTCTGAGAAATAGAGGTTGAAAGAATTAACCTTCTAAGATGACTATACCATGATGGGAGTAGAAAGTGGGTTTGACCAGGATTGGGCCAGTAGTGGCTGAAGGCAGTGTTAGCCAAAAGAAGAGTTTTTTTAGGTGGGAATACAGACTGCATTGGTGGATCTTTTGATTAGGATTACGGGAAGCCATGTTGTGTATGTTCAATGCACCAAACATACATTTTTTCCAGCTTAAAGTCAGGACCTGGACTTCCTCCCATTATATGGATTGTGTATAGTTTTCAGGAAAACCCCTGCAAGAGCAATTTTGTGGACTTGGGCAAAGTATAAATAGTAACGGTCATTTAGGTCAGCATCCTGAGAAATAATTAAGCAGAAAGAGGCCTTCTTTATTGGTCGCATGTATTTTGGTGGTGACTGTAAGCAATGTTTCTCAACATGTTAAGTGTGCTAGGTGGCGAATGAAGAGATGGGACTGACCAGGAACTAGCAAAGGTGATATAATGGTGATATAATTCGATCGAGAATTCAAGTCTTAGTTAAAGACCACCAGGTAGTAGCTATTAGAGTTGCTCATAATTTTATGAGGCACAAAGCTGAACAGTTGATGTACATTGTTGGACTTGGCCCTTCTGGCACGGTTATCCATAAACTTTTTGCCTTCTCCTAGCCTTTTCTGTGACATGGTGTTGGTGGTTTTAGGCCTCTGGGCACTTTAGCACTGTGGTCCAGTATAAAGTATGTGCACTCTCTGTGTTACATTGGTGAGATTGGCCTGTCCTCCTATAGGAATGCATTGGGGATGCCCTGAACAGTGTGTCAGTAGTAATTTCTGATATGAGAGGAGCAGCGTGGATGAGTTTAGTATGTATGAAAGTGTAACAATGATTGCTGCACAATGGTGTGCGCAAATTTATTATGACTATTTGAGAAATGCCACCTTCAGAAGTTGGCATCTCTGTGTGCTATGTGTCTGCCTGCCTGATGTGAATTGCATGTCTGGCTTGTGAGTGACAGGGGCTGGGAGGTGTGTGTGGCTCCAGGAGGGGCAGGGTGAGTCAGCACTAAGCTAAATGGGACATCTGTGCAGACTATTTTCACCCATCTTGCAGCCTCTACCGAATCTGAGCATTGCTACCTCAGCAAAGACTGTACCCCTCTCTCCCCGCCACTACGACACATTACCTTTGACACCTCACATTTTGTATCATTCATCTGGACTACAAGTCATGGTTTATAAGGAATACACATTTCCTTTATTGTTGTTATGTATTTTAATTTACTGTACATGGAACCTTTATGTTCGCTGCCGGGCTAAGTTTGTAAAGTGACATATAGATATATATACCTTATATACCTCCTAAGTGTATCTTCAACGCACCCTAATGTCCCCTGTGTACGTCATTTTTAAGTATCTATATTTATGCCTAATTGCAACCCTCATAATGACTGCTATCTCAATTTTGGGAATCCCTCTGATACCTTCGGGCCATGTTTGCGCTATATAGGACTTGACAAATAAATAAAAGGAATTGTTATTGCACACCCAGGCATAATTTGTGGGCTGATGGTCCACTTCTGGTGTTCCAGGATCTAAAACGCCATTTCATTCCGATTGGATAGCAGGGTTATTCATATTGCACACTTGGATCTTTATTTGGGACAGAATACAGGACACGTTAGTTAGAGGCATGACAATCAGGGCCATGTCGATAGTCATTAGAGAAATGCCCTGCCTAATGGTTAAAGATGTCACCAGCTTGTATTGCCTGAAGCCTAGTCTCCAAATGCGAGTCGCTAATGGACAATAAATTCCTTATCAATAGTCACTATAGTAGAAATGTACCTTCATTATTAATTGATCTCATTAAATAGGGAGAACTTACGAGCCACATTGGGGTGCCCAGTGCTCACACCGAGCTATTGGGTATATATTAAGTTTGTCTTATTGCTCTGCTTATTGCGACCTTGAATATAACCTCTTAAAGGTTTCATAATTATGTTTTTCTGTTAACTCCCTAGGAACATATAAAGGAAATCTTCTTAAGTATTCTGTATAGGTATATATTGATCTTTCACATCTCTCAAAAGAAGGACGGGTGAAAACGTAGGTATAGATGGGTTTCTAGGCAAATCCCAGCCCATTCATTGATAACCATCTGAGGAATAACATAAGGTTGAGGGGACAAGAGTGTGTGAATCAACTCCGAGACACTCATTTTATCAGCATGTAAAAAGAGGGAAACAACCTTTACAATGCAACATTTACCACGCACTACCATTACAATGAAACTTTTACAACGCAACATCCATTACAACGCATGCCATTACAACGCATGACACTACAACGCATACCACTACAACGCATGTCATTACAATGCAGTCATTACAACGCATACCATTACAACGCATAGCATTACAGCACATAGTACCCTTACACTATCCAACACTTACCCTACTATTGCACCCCCTGGAGTTAGAATAGTAATTTTTACCCCTACACTATCCAACACTTACCCTACTGTTGCACCCCCTGGAGTTGGAATAGTAATTTTTACTCCTACACTATCCAACACTTACCCTACTGTTGCACCCCCCTGGAGTTAGATTAGTAATTTTTACCCCTACAAAATCCAATACTTACCTTACATGCAATCTAATGTTATGCGTTGTAATGGTATGCGTTGTAAAGGTAGTATGCGATGTAATGGAATGCGTTGTAAAGGTAGTTTCTAAAAATTCGTTGTAATGGCATGCCTTGTAATGGAATGCGTTGTAATGGATGTTGCGTTGGAAAAAATGCGTTGTAAAGGTATGCATTGTAAACGTATGCGTGGTAATGTCATACATCCGTAAAAAGAGGATGAAAGACTCATAGGGCAATAGGATTAAAATCAAAAGCACTAATCCTCGCATTTGTCAGCTTGGGCGCTGTTTTCAATCTGCATAGTGAGTTGCTGAATGTCTTTGGTGCACACAGCCTTGTTTGTAGTGCACAGAGAATCTTCATTGGTGCACACGAAGGAAGGGAAAAAATACAGGGGACGCTGGAAACAACCACTCACAAAAAAAGCCTTGGGAATTGTGCCTTGGTTATCTGGCCTCTTGATATTTTTAACACATGGATAAAGCGCCTTGACACTCACTGAGCAGCTGTGGGCGTTATACAACCCTGTGATTGTTTGATACTTAGGCATGGGCAGCAGACAGCACTGTGAGCCAGGTATAGCTTCATGAACTTGATATTGGCGTTGAAATCAAACTGAGAATGTCAGTGTGGCTGTCTATCCCCTCCAGATTCTTAAGTGCTTTTGCCTGCAAACAGGATTTGATTCCATTGCAGATGTCAAGTTGGACCACTGTGAGGGCTGACACAGCCTGTGAGTTAGGAAGGACAGGTATGAGTCGAAAGTTACCTCTAGGGTACTTTACTATGCGGACACAGCTGGTACATGATTTAAAAACGTTTGTAATGAGCCCCCCGTTACAAGTTTGTTTTTTGCTCATGTTATGATTAGTTAAAATAAATCCATTCCAAGTACCTGTCCCACTTGAAGGACAAAATGGTTGTCAGGGGGGCCTTGTGCATCACACTGCAAGCCTGCTCCATATGTGAAACAGTCCAAAACACTCAATCAAATGTTCAGTGCCAATACCCCAGTGTGTCTGCAAAGCTGTTCCCGTTAGTGTCTCTGACTCACTGCTCAGCTATTGTTTTCTGTTTCCTGCCTGTTGCTGGCCTCCCACCTTTTACAAGCATTTTATAATCGCTTTGTATTGTGTTTCTTTAACTTTCAGTCTAGATTAATGCAAATATTTTTAATAAAAGTATGCATAAATAGATCTAGGAGTATGAGATGACAGACACAATTCCAATGAAGCAGATTTCTTTTTTAACAGGACCGGTGCAACCAAAAGGCACTGGTTGGCAGCAGCCTTAGGAAACAACCAGAAGGGGGCACTAGATTGCCTGGGGCTCAAAAATCCTCGCATCGAAGATGATAGAATAATTTGTTTTCAAATCCTCGTCTGCACTGCACACAATGAAAAGAGTTGTACATGCAGACAGAGGAGACATCTAGAATGTGCTAAAACTAAACAAAGCAAGTAAAATGCATGCATTTGAGACATTCGTGTGTGCATCATGTTTCCTGTCCCATAAGAAAGGATCACAGCATTCCCCAACTGACTGCACTCAAGTGAGTGCAAGTGGAGTGAAGGGTCCAGTTCAAGCTGCCCATTATGGTGCATAAAACTGATATTTTTTCCAATGGGTGTTTTTAGGGAGTCCCTTTAACCCCTTTACTGCGGTGGCTATTCCGCCGCAGTGCTAAGGGGGGAGGGCGGCCGAGCAGCGGGCGCATTTTGGTGACGGAACCGCTCCGTCACCAGCGTCGGTTGCGCTGTGCTCATGACGGAGCGGTTCCGTCACGGCCCCGCCCGCTCAATAGAACGCTCAGCGCAGGCACGGAATCCGCGCCGCGCAGGCATGCCGAGCGGGCCGTGACGGAACCGCTCCGTCATCAGCACAGCGTGACCGCGGCTGATGACGGAGCGGTTCCGTCATCAGCAGGGGAGGGGTTAAATAGCGATTTATTATGGTATGGGTCAATCTTTTGAGACAGATTGGAAAACAGTGAAAAGTTACAGGCAACGCTAGTTGGTGTGGTAATACATTAGCAAAGGGTATGGAGTTTCCCCTGGTACTCCTTTCTGTTTGTGACTACTAACAAAACCTTTGTTGGGGAGCAGGCAGCAATCCAGGAGACCACTGTCAACTCTCAAACAAACTTAAAAAAAGAAATCTTTTTAAAAGCAGCCCCGTTTAGTGGAAGTAAAACGGGCTACATTTAAAAAAGTTTAATTTATTTAAAAGCAATCACAGACGTCGTGATCTGACCTCATCAGGCAGAGATGGCATCCAATCGCAGTGAGTCGCAATCCACAACCTATCTCATGAATATTGACGAGGAAGGCTGGACTACAACCCGCTACGTTTTGGAATATTGGGAACAGACCTATCAGATTATAGGTTGGTTTGTAAAATTCTTTTCCATTCTCAAAAAGTCAGTGCTCAATTTGAGACCAGTTTTTGTGAATGGAAACTTCAGGCATCTTGTTCCTCAGCTGGCCGAATGGTACCAGTCAGGTTTAGCACGCAGAATGATAACAATTAACAAGAACCTCGTATTCCAATCAAACAATGCTTGCTATGACCTGATATAAACGTTTAATAACAGCATCTTGCAGGTACGAACATTCAAACTTGTAACTTAATGTATGTACTCTCCTGTCACTGAAGGGACATCTTATTTTGGTGGTACTAGAATAATTTGCTGCGGTAAAGACACGTTGAAACATGGGAAGGAGGTCGTCATCCAACCATGTGACTGATTAAGGAGTAGATTAGTCACATGGTAAATTGGTGGGTCAGAGATAGAGGCACAGGGCATAGAGAAAAGTATGGCTAACAAAAAGAAAACAAGCACACCTCCATGAGCACCTCAATTAAAATTAAGCCTCCCTGTTTTCCGTTTTTACTGATAAATACAAACAGAAAACATTTACTTTCTTGTCTTTATTCATTTTTAAATGTGGATTAAAATAGAAATTGGGTGGCTTTTTGAGTAATTTTAAATACCGTGTCATGACTGCCAGGCCAATAGCTGTGTGAATTGATAGGTAAGAGTGTTAAAAAAGAAAGTAATTTTAGTAAAGAGGCTGTAACAGCAGTAGATATGCACAAGGTTGATACTGAAATCTGCATCTTTTCATATAAGTGCGTTGATTTATCTTTTGCGGGTGTTCACAGTATTGAAACCTGGCAGGCACTCAACCATGAGTACATATTTTACGGTTAAATAAATGTGGCAATATAGTAATTTCAGCTTCCCTTTTTCCACAAAACCCAAAATAAATATGTATGAATACAGATAAAATTAGCAAAAAAATAAATATGTATAAATACAGACGTAAATGCCCCCAAAAAAATACCATAAAACCGGGAGCACTAATTGTAATACATAATTTAGAGCTTTTCTTTCGCTCCTGATGAATTTTAGTTGATGCAAAAATGACCAACTTTGGAAGTCAGAAATTTGCTCCTATAAGATTATACCTATATTTAGAGTACATTTCTGAATTTTATTAGATTGATGAGGAATCTTGGAGGCACTGCCAGAAGTACTCATATGACTGAATTTTGCGATGCACCACTGCCCACGGGACGAAAAATCTGCACGTGAAAAAACGTCAAAAATGTTGATGAATGCATTTAATATTTTCTTTCTTTCTTTATTTTTCTTAACAAGTCTTTATTGAGGTTTTTAACTTTTTTTTTACATCACGGTTACCCGCCCCCTCGCCCCCACCCCCATGAGACCCCTCCTCCCGGTACAGGTAACAATTTGAAATTTGAAATATAGCAGTTAAAGAATGAAAAATTATAAAGAAAAATAGGAAAATACAGGCTTCGAAGAATAAGAAGAATATAAAAAAAAATACATTGTTACATTCCTAACAAACTCGATACATCTCAGTTACATTATTGATCTATAATGGGCTCGCTAGCCATAATCTAACTGGGTCCCAAATTTTGAATCCCTTTATTTTCTTCTTGTTACCTTTCCGGCTATAAATGGCAATTTCAAGATTATATGTAGCTAAGAAGCGCATCCGCCACTGTTGAAATTTGGGTGGATATTGATCCAGCCATGCGGAAGTCAAACAGATTCTTAAGACTGCCATAGCAATATATATGAGTCCCTGCATGGCAATAGGTCTGGTATCTCTATCTACCCCTAACATAATTTCTGCTGTACTGATCTCTATATTGACTTCAAATATTTCAGATAGGAAGTTAGAGATTTCTCGTTTAATATTATCTAATGTATGACATGTAGCCAGCATAAGTATCAGATCGGCTTTAGGCCTATTGCATCTGGGGCAGAGAGTCCCCTTCCCCTCCCCCCATTTTGAAATTTTTTCGGGTGTATAATAAAGGTCGAAAAAAGTTTTGTAGAACTGAGCTTGTAGCTTGGTGGACATTAGAATAGAGCTGGATAGTTCGAGTGCTTTGTGGGCTAGATCCTCTGTAATATCGATCCTATTTTGCCAATTATTTGCATGTTTATCCACATCGTCTGGTAGTACAGCAATAAGGTCTTTATAAAGTGGAGTGGTGTGGCTCACTGGTTAGAGGCGGCAGACCCGGAAGCAGAGAACGGCCCGGGACCAGGGTTCAATTCCCGACGCGGCAGGGTCGTGGACCAGGGTCAGCGGACTCGATAATTCTCGGCTTGGTGCCTACTCTAACCAGGGATCACACTCGGCAACTCTGGGCATTAGCTTGCCTCATCTCTACAACGGCCCCCCACATTCGCCGGGGATGCCTGGTTTCACCTTGGAGATACCCAGTAGGGACCATCTCACAGGGATAGCCAGGACGGGTTCCCCAGCGGTCTACAGCGCCACGACGCCTCAGGGTAGCAGTGCACTTTACAAGACCACATACATTACATTACATAAATGTCTCCAATTTTTACCCTGGCCGAGCTGACCACAGTGTTAATTGTGGGGATTTTCTTAAAGCAACCATTGGGTCCGCCCTTTTTGAGAATTAAATCTCTTGATTTTAAAAACTTTAAAAAATCAGGCGAATTCAGCCCGTATTTATTTTTTAGCGATTCAAATGAACAAAAACCCGTGGAATCGTAAAATGAGCCGAGTTGCGAGATTCCTAAACTAACCCATCAGGAATGCCAAAAAATTTCAGGCAGATTGGTATTGTTTTCTATCGGAGCATAAAATGAAAACCTGCCGATCGCCAGATGTTTCCGAACCATGTTCCAAACTGTGTAAATACACTTGAGTGTTTTAAATCGTTCTTTTTTTAGATGGCATTCATAAAGTAGTTTCCAAAGGTGGTTATTGGAGTTATTACCCAAGATTAGTTCCTGTGGAGTTGGAACCGGACAAATGGGCATTGAGTCTTGTTTGAGGATTAACAGTAGACAACTGTATTTGATGGTTGTAGCCCACCAATAGAATTTGAAATTAGGGAGGACTAGGCCACCTCTATCCCTTGAGTGTGTGATATGTTTATAGGCTCTTCGTTTTTTTCCATAGGCCCAAACGAAGCGAGATAGCATATTATCTATTTCATTAAAAAGTGATAGGTCAAAGTTAAGACAGATTGCCCGGAAGAAGTACAAAAATTTGGGCAGAAAAACCATTTTAATGAGATTGCATCTTCCGATTATTGTTAAATGCAATTTGTGAAGTCTCGATAAGGTTTTATTTGTCTGTTTCAATAAGGGTCTAGGTTCAGGGCCACTAGATTATTCAGATCGAATGTAATATTAACGCCGAGATATAATGCATTATCAGTAACTCTTGCATCGTCCACACTGATGTTATTATTTATTACAATCTGGGTTTTAGTTTGATTTAATTTGTATCCCGAAATCTCCCCGAACCTTTTTGCTTCTTCCTCCATTATCCTAGCTGTTGTAATTGGATCAGATGTAACAATCGCAATATCATCTGCGAAGGCTAGAGTTTTAATTTCATCATTCGATGTCTTGATGGGTAGTATGGACGGATTCATTTCTAGCTTTGCGATAAAGGGATCGATGTAAATGGTGAAGAGTAGGGGAGAACAAGGACACCCTTGTCTTGTACCTCTAGTCACTTTGAAGATGTCCGAGGTGACCCCATTGATCATAACGACCGCTTCGGGAGCGATATACATTTTCTGTACTGCTTGAATAAAATGATCTCCGATCCCACTCTTTGCCATGGCCGACCATAGATATTGCCAGGAGACCTTGTCGAATGCTTTTTCAGCATCTAACAAAATTAGACCCATAGGGTCTCCTGCTACCTCGGCAATGTCAAAGAGAGTTAATCACCCTCTGGATGTGATCTGTGGTTGATCTTCCAGGGACGAACCCGTGTTGTCTAGCAGATACAATTTTATGAATTAAAGGTGCCAATCTGCTTGCTAACAGTTTGGAATATATTTTAGAGTCGTTGTTAATTAGAGTAATAGGACGGTATGTGCCTAGTTCTGTCGGATCTTTATTTTTTGGGGGGAATACTATAATTTTTGCACATGCCCAAAAAGCCGGAGGATTTCCATTCATGAAGACCTGGGTAAACAACTGGGTTAGGATGTCTTTGAGTGAGCTACTGAATCTGACATAAAATTCCACGGTAATACCGTCTAGACCTGATGCCTTGCCAGATGGAAGACTGGGTATGGATAGTAAAATTTCTATCCAGTCTGGAGTTTCAGCGAGAGTTCCCTCATCAGCTTTGGATAGGCAGGGCCTTATATCCGAAATTAGATACTCATCGATTTTATCTTGCTTAATATCTGTTTCAGAATAAAACTCTGCATAATATCTCCGAAAGGCATCCCTAATATCGTTTGTATCATGAGTTAGGCCGAGAACAGGGTCTCTTATTGCTTTGATCGTATTTTTTGAATTTTGTTCTCTTACACTAATAGCTAATTGGTGCCCTACCTGTTCGCTCCATTCATAGATCTTTTCCCTATTCGCTGTAGCTTTGAGGATTGCTTTACAAGTGAATATTTCAGATATTACGTTTTTTGCTATAGCTACATCTCTAATTGCCTCTTCAATGTTGTTCCCCCCTTGAAGTAGTCTGATTAGATCTTCTTCTTTCCTGGCCAAATTCTCCTCTAGATCTTTTAAGTTTTGTTTGGCTTTTTTGTTATTTTGGATAGAAAATCTGAGGGTTTCCCCCCTTATCCCTGCCTTTAATGAGTCCCAGACCACCTCTAGCGGGGCGCTACCCATGTTAACACCTAAAAATTCTGGGATCCATTGATCCATATGAGTACAATATTTATCGTTGGTTAGCAGAGCTCTTTCAAAGGTCCAGTTATTGCGATCAGATTTAATAATGTCAATATCAAAACTCATAAGTAGAGGATTATGGTCAGAAAAAACCCTCGGCAGCCTATTTATAGAGCATTTGGATAGAATTACATTGGAGATGAACATATAATCCAATCTAGCCAGTTTGCGATGGGGGTGGGAAAAAAAGTATATCCATGGTTTTGCGGTGTTTTCATCTCCCAACAATCTACCAGCCCATGAACATGACAGAGTTCCACCAAGGCCTTATATGTTCTAGGTTTCCGGCCTTGATATTTAAATGTTAGTTCCGAAAGCCAAATTGGTGGGAGATTGATGTTAATATCCCCGCACATGATCATAGGAACGGGCCAGTGTGCTAATTCGTTAGATAGGAACTGTAACAGTGTTGGATCGTCTGTGACGTTGCCATAGATTGAAGAGACAGTACATTTTTTCCCACTTTTACATTGACACTCTGTAATAGCCCATCTACCAGATGGATCTGAAGCTGATCTTAAAAAACTCAAACCCCCACCTCGCGCTAAAATAGCTACCCCGCAAGTTTTATTTGGTTGGGTGGTGGCGACGACAACTCTATATCCCAGGTCTTTAAACAGATGTCTTTGTGACCCCTCGATATGTGTTTCCTGAAGACATATTATTTCTGCTAATGAATGTAGACCTAATCTTTGCCTTTTTTTGATATCATTGAGCCCACATATATTCATAGTTAGTATTCTCAATTTAGCCATTTATTTTGTAGATTGGGTGTACTTCTATAATTAAATCTTTTTTAGCCATGAGACAGTGTGCTCTTCTTATCCTATATCTAAGCCTGATCATAAATTCCACCCTTTCAATTTTCCTGTACCGCTGCCCCCTTCCCCCTCCCCCGTCTTCCCCACAACAGCTAAAACCTACCCCCCTCCCCCCTCCCCCTTCCATCTAATGAGTCTACCTGTTGCCCATGGGCCCAGGTTGTGGGCATCTTGCAGATCCTTCGGAAGTAGGTGGCTCTAAACCCTGACCCCTGTAACTTCTGAAGAGCTGATTGATCCTAGTCGGTGATTTTATTCAACAACTATCAGTTATAGGCGTTTAATTATTTCACTATAATACTACTTGTCAACCCACTTTTTCAAGGAGATTCTCAGCTCTCCCTCTCTGCCTATGTCTCGGCTCATTGACTGCAAACATATGGTCTCTATTTATTGTGTTTCTTCCCTTTGGAAAGATTTTCTTTGTCTTTACTGTGGTCAGAGATCTCTACCAAATAGGATTGCGCTTGAATTTCGCTGGAGAAACTTCTCGTTGTGCCGTTAAATATAACTTTTAGTCCGGCTGGATTAAGTAAGAAGACTGTTGCGCCGATCTTTTCAAATGGGGAAAAGAGTTGCCGTAGTCACCATCTTCTCTCGACCGTTGCATGGGCAAAATCGGGTCTGCTAAAGAAAGCATATCCTTTGTATTGTCTTTTTCTGGTCAGTCTTGCCAAGTCAAAGATTGCTTCCCAAAAAAGAAAGTTACCAAAATTGACAACCATTGCTCTGGGATATTGCTCTGATCCTTGTGACCATTTGTTGATGGTATAGGGAAAGCGGTGGACTCGCTGGATCTCCTGCTCCCAATCCCATGAAGCAAGCTCGGGGAATGAGTCTTTGAACAGGGATAGCATATAACTCCTTAGATCGTTCCCCTCCACTCCCTCGGGGATCCCCAGTATGTGTAGATTGTTGCGGCGAGCCCAGTTTTCATGATCCTCTACCTACATCATTAGATCACGAATAATCCCCTCTTGTGATTGACCTTGTTTCTGCAGAGCCAGGACGTCGGTTTCAAGATTCTCGGTGCGTTGTTCGACCGAGGCCATTCAATCTGAAATTTCCAAACATGTTTGGCCTACTTTACTGATTGCCCATTGGAGTTTCTTGTTGTCAGATTTAACATCCAGTTGAAACTTCTTTATTGAATTAAATAAGTCTACCAGGGATGGTTCACTTACCACCATGTCATCGCCTATTAATTTTGCTTTAACTTTTTAGTGCAACTTAGTCGTAGCGTGTGGGGAAGTGTTCCTGTGTTTTTGATCAGACCGATAGAATAGGTCTACGTTACTTCCTTGGTCGGTAGTATCTTCGTCCAACAATTTGTTTTGTCTCCTTTGTCTTCTTTTTTTTCTTTCTTGTTTTTTTTTTAGCACTATTATCTTTAGGAGAGTTATTGTTTTTTCTGGAGCTAGAATTGGAATCAGATAGATCAATGGAGTCTGTGTGGAATTCTTCGTATCGTAATCCTTGAGGTTCACTCGAAGTTGACATCCCTGTTTCGTAGATTTCAGACTCTGATATTGATTCAGGCTCAGATTCCGGGTCCGTTCCCTGCTTATTTGTATTAGAGATGTTTTGGTTTGGCTTGGGATTTAGGTTTGAGTCTCTTTCATCTTCTATGTGTGCTAAGCTATTTGTCAATATACTGCTCGTAATTTATCGATGATAATGCGTCGGGGGCGCAATAATCGGCTGACGAGTCACCTTCTTCATCGACTTGTTTACCCTCTTCACAGGTTTCTGTTTTATCTTTAGGATCTGAGAGTCTGACACTCGTAGTACAATTTGGGGTGCACGAAGATCCATTCTTGATACCCGCCTCTGAAGTGCCGTGATGCTCGCTCAAATTGTCTAGATTCCTCTGAGTTTTAGGTATAATGCTTTCATTGATTTCTATTTCCACCGGGTTCTGCTGATTGGCGGTCTCTTTAGAAACTGGACAGAAGATTGTTGAAATCCGCGGCTGGGAATCCTGTGGCAACCCACTTGACTTAGCAGCCGATTTTAGATTTTTGATTGCCTGTAATCGCTTTGCTTTTTTTGCCTGTAGTTTAATTTGGCCTGCGTCTGTTGGATCTCCGGACCCTTTTCCTGCTCGTCATCTTTGTTTTTGCCTTTTTCTTTGCCTCTTTCGCTGGCTTTTTCTTTTTCTTTTTCCTTTTCTTTATCTTTTGGTCTGTCTTTCGGTCGGTCTTTCTCTTTCTCTTTTTCTTTCTCTTTTTCCTTAGTTTTTTCCCGGTTTTTGTCTTTTTCTTCTTTACTTTTTGCCCCCCTGGTCTCGACCCGCCGTACCATATTTCCCTGGCCTTGTATTTCGGCCTCCTCCAGAATCTCCTGCGTGTTTACTTCCCGCTGTAAACTAGTTGTATCTTTGTCCTTAGCATTCAGGTGGTGATATTGATTCTGTTTACTCGAACCAGATCCGCTGATTGACCCTTCGCCATGTAGCGTGCCAGCGGTTGCCATATTAAACACTTGGTTGAGCCCCTGCCCCCCCCCCCCTTTTTTTTGATTGTGCTTATGCTTAGGTTGCACCGGAAAAATTAGAGCAATTGTTACAACAGCCGCTGAATATTTAGAACACCTGGGAATAGTGGGAAAATTACGTGCCCTGCTCAAAGCACCCCCAATTGCGGACAGTAATCCAGTGCGGCCTCGAGGTATTTTCCAAGCTGCCCAAGCTGTGTATGACAAAGGTGCCGCCTGCATCCGTCTTTTCTTTCAGATTTTGGACACGCTGTCGTACAATGTTATGTTATAGAATTCAGATCTTGAGAGATTGAGAGATTGAGCAGTTAATCGATTAAGCTATTGAGCTGTTGGGCTATTGTTGACCTCCCCACACCGCAGAGCACCCGACTACTTACTGCAAGTTTGCTGGATGCAATTAGATTCGGCAGTAAACACCCTCGCTCAATCCTTCGGCGGTCTTTGGCAGTCTTTAGCAGTCTCTCACTGTCTCTAACAGTTTATTATATATATATTTATTTCCCCCCTGACGTGACCGTATCTTGCAGCGTGTCTTGCAGCGAATATCAGTATCAGATATCGATGTAGCAGCTCCAGTCCTGTTCAGATACCACTACCACTACCACTTCCGACGCTTCTGCTGCAGCTGGTGCTTCTGACTTCTGACACAAACAGGCCCCCAGATAGGAATTTAGTCAATAGAGCGATACACAACATGGCATGGCTTGGCTTGGCTTAAGACTTAAGGCTTGGCTTGTCTTAGGATTTTAGGATTTTGGAGGTTATAGCTGGTTTCTCGCTGTTATTGGGGTGTATTATTGTGTATTGTTATGTATTATTGTGTTTTATTATTTTCTTTTTTCCCCCCTACTCGCTTAATCGGCTTGCTCAGCTGCTGAAACGTTTCGCCTCAGCTCGGCTCAGCTCGGCTCCGGTCGGCTCTGTTCGCCTCTGCTCACCCATACCCGGCTTGGGCCTCCTCACCTTCCGTAGCTGGGTCGGTACTCGATCTCGCTGGGTGAAGCTGTGTGATGTCGGCGCCCGTCACTCGGCACCTCTCCCTCTGCGCGGCTCACCAATGACGCTAGAGTCTTGGGACTTTGAATTTGATCCACTCCCGGTACAATGCGCAATGCTGACTTCGCCGACTCTGCTGCTGCAGCTGACTCTGCTGATGGCTCCGCTGACCTCTAGCACCGATGACCCTCCGACCCTCGATGACCCCAGTGATGCCAGCGACTCCGGTGGGTAAACGCTAATCACAGTGCTGCTTGGCAGGTTGGCAGCAGCTCCGGCGTGTACATTCTGTCAACTCTATGTGCTCTGGTTGCTATTAGTGGATTGAGCTTTTTCGCAGTCCATAACGATCCACAAACAGGGGCCTGGAGCAAGGTAGAGCACAGCCTACTCCTCACGGTCTCACGGACGCCATCTTGCCTCCATCTGGCCTTAATATTTTCTTTATTTTTATTGTTTCTCCACAAGAAAAGTATTTCCACGTGGAAAAGCTGTTTTCTTTAAACACACTACTACTTCATTCCTGCTGTGCAAAAGCACACACTTATGCTCTTGACAGGAGTGAATCATCTGCGTTTGATTCAAGGGTTAAAACCTACTAGTAAGGGTGACTTAAATTCTGCCAATCGTTCACATAGTGCTAAGATGCCTTGGCATTCACGCGCTTTATAAAAACTGCACTTACATGCATTTGCAAGACTTCATCTGATTTTAAAGAAAAGCAAACCCTGGAACTCCCACATATTTGTTCCTAGCTCCAGTAATAGAAATGCAATGTGAATATCATCACCGGAACACATTTCTTTTTAGGTCTGGCTTTTGTTTAAAAAAAAAATATTAATTATATATACTTATGGGGACTTTTTTTCAGTGGCCTCCATCCATTGGTTAGTTAAACTGTAATTCAGCCTTTGCTTCTAACACAGAATGGATCAACCCACTTCAGCCACTGATGCCCCTCGATCTGAGTGACAGCATTTCCTTTTGCATAATGCAGAAATTGCACATCTGGCTTAAAAGTAATCTCTTTCAGTGTCAGGGCTGATTAGCATTATTGGCTGCACTCCATCCACTAAGGGACTTAACTGAGTTGTGAGGCTTCAGGGACGGGGGTGTGATGTTGTAGATGCAGTGGTGAAGAGTGCAGCTGAACATTTTATTCTCTTCACATGTAGTAAAACCACAGTGACTGGAGGTTGGTGGCACTCTTCCTTGCCCTGTGCCACTTAGTCAGTAGTGACATTAGGCCTTGTCCTTCCTCATCTGCTCTTCTCTTCGTCAGCCTTATTTTTAAAACTATACATAAAAACAAGTATTGGCAAATCCAATAGATCTGTTATGAGAGACCTACTGCCGTTGTCAATGTGTTTTAAAGATGTTGCACAGCAGCATGTGCTGCTGTGCAAAATTGCTCAAAGCAAAAAAAAATAAGGTGCTATGGCAGAGCCAGGGTTGACCACATCATAGCGCCTTTTTAGGTTTCGCCTGGTGAACAGCTGCGCAAGCAGCGTTTCGCGCAGGCGAAAGCTTATGTTAGAACAGTGTGGCCTTAGCTCCGCCTCTCTCTTCCATTGGCTAGCTCCATAAATGGAGGCTAGCCATTGGAAGAGAGATCTGTCCGTCATTTACCGAGGCGATTGGTGGGCGTTCCGGCGATTTTTTCTCATCCTGCCCCTTTGACAACGTCATTGCGGTGGTGGGCGGTTCCTATTTTTTTTTTTTGGTCGCCTTGTTTTGGTCAGTTACCAGAAGTATTCTCCAGGAGTGGACTGCGAAATTGAAGTTGCCAGGAAGGAGTTTATATTTGCGATCAGGTAAGCAGCATTTTGTTTGTAATTTTCTTCTCCCTTTGTACGTTTACCCCGTCTCATGTTGTCTCTTTGGTTTTTTTACGTGTTTACGTGTCTCATTGCTGTGCCCGTTCCCGCCCCCCCCCCCCCCCCCCCCCCTTCCCGCTGTCCGTGTGGCCGTTCCGAGTTGTTGGAAGTTAGATAAAAGCGTGCTTGCAAGATGCAACTGTAGGAATCAGAACATGCGTCACCAAATAGGTCTGCCTACATATTGTGTGATTCCACTTATTTATGAGGTAAGCTCAGAAGCAGCCCCCAGCCCATCTTCCCCTGCATGCGTTCAGCCCTCTAACACAAATCCCCGCTGCTACGATACCCTCCAGCACCCCCACAGTGAAGATGGGGCTCTCAGCTGCTGAGAGTGATAGTGCCGGGCAAATACCACAGTCTGCTGAGAGAGTAGCACGTTACTGTAGACGTCTTTGCATTTGCATAGGCTAGCGAGCGCTTGTGTTATGTAGCGCTGCGGTTCCTTCCAGCGCTACATTACATCCCTTTCAGGAGGAGTACGGATTGAAAAAAACACTTTGCTGCGCGTTGATGCGGTCACACTGATGTCGGGGCGGAAGGGCGTGTTTGTAGCAGTTCTCAGGAGTCTGCTTCAGTGTTTTCATTTTAGAGATTTAACTCTCTTTCACAGAGATTTTGTGCAATAATTACGTTATACTAATACGTGTTACTGTAGTGCTTCACTTGCCAATATTGGATGTGCCCTCTGCTGTGCCCGGGTAGCTCTGGTGTACCACTTGCCCATTTACACTGCGTGCAAGGCTGCGCCCGAGCTCCTCTTGCCCATGCCCGGCTGTGCCCGGCCTCTGTGAATTTGAAAGTGTCTGCTGGCTAGGCCGCGGCACCCTGCCCCCCGTGGAGTTTCCTATGTGACAATGCTGTTTTAATTTTTTTAATGCGCCTCATCCCAGCCCTGAATGGGCCTTTGTCCTGTGCAGACATCAAAGGGCCGGTGGCATTGAGGGCGAGTAGATTGGGACTAGGGGGCGGGTCGCTCCTCCCACCTCATTAGCCTGCTATAAAACAGGTCTCACCTTCCCGCAGCACTCACAAACCTGCCTTCAGCCCTGGATTAGTAAAGGGACGCAGCCCTCCCTAAAACAGGACCATCAGCAGCATGGACTTTCACCGACCACTGGACTTGGTACCCCTCGGGACGCGCCCCTCTGACACACACTGAACAAGATGTACTCATCACTGCTTTTTACTCTAGTGTGAACTGCGCCAGGTCATCGGCCTTCCAGGCGCTGCATAAGCATGGGCGGAAAATCAGTTTCGCTCGCGGATTTTGCGGATTTTCGGTAAATTCGCAATCCGCGAGATTCGCGAATCTCCCGCAAAATCCGCAAATCCGCGAGCAGCGGATTTTGCTCGCACTGTTCGCGTGAGTTCGCGGCTTCCCAGTACAACTTCGCGCCCCGCGAATAAGTGCAAAATTGCAGAAATACGATCTTAGCAAAACTGAAACTACTTACCAGGTTCAAAAGTTCAGGCTCATCATTAGTAGCCATTTCCTGTAGTGCTTCCTGAGGGGCCCCTCCAGAGTTCAGTTGCCAGTTGCAACTATTAAGTGACCCTGCTCTGAACCTCAGAATAGTTACACATATGCCACAAAGGTCCTGAATTACAGCTAAGGGAGACAAGCAGGAGCCAGGCTGGACGTTCAAATCCATTAATCAGCCCCTAATTCATTATTGTCAGTTGGGGCAGGGCAGGTGTTGTAACTAATTTTGCAACAATGAAAGCACTTAGCAAGTGCAAAAGATCACTAATCAGGAAGCACTAAGGAAGCAGGTGCCAGCTAAAAAAATATTCTGTGACACATCAATCAGCCCCAAATTAATTCAGGTCACTTGAGGCAGGGAAGGTGTGCTTGCGTTGCCACAATAATGCATACTGACTGGATGTGGACTTGGGGAACGTGCGGACCGGAATAACAGGCGGGGAGGCCGAATATAGTGAGCTATGTCTCTGGTTTTATTTCAACAGATGGATGGAAATACAAAGTCACTGTGCAGTTAGGGAGGATGGATTTGGTTGATGACCCGGTTCGATGAGGAGGATCCTGGATCAGGTGTTGCTTCCCGCTTTCACCTTTCGTCTCCTCGGGATGGCGCTGGGGCTCCACGGAGGCTTGAAGAAAGGGAGAGAAGCGTAAGGGCTTTAGTCCGTGCAACACAGTCGGAATGCTGCCACCTACACCCGGGCGTGAGAGGGTATGAAAGAGGACGGTGAGGGAGGGACGGAAACGGGTTTTGGAAGAGACAAGGAAGAGACGGGAAGGAAGAGAGGTGCCAGGTGCTGGGCAGTGAATGGGCTCTATACAGTGTGCGTGAAACCGGGATATTAATATATATACAGTGACTCGGTGCTCGTGAATCCTACGATATTTACAGCTATCTATATACAATTCTATGTACAGGGGCACTGAGAAAGGGTGACGTGTACTCACGTGCCCCGCCGCAACTCTCGTCCAAGTTGCGGCCGCTCTCCAGCTTCCTCCTGAGGACGCCACCAGTCCTCCGTCCAGACGTCCTCGTCCTCCTCCTCCTCCTCGCTTCGATCTAGCCGTGCTGCGCCGCTCTCTGTCGGGGGTTCGTCGCTCTCCGCTGCCTCCTGCCACGAGTCGGTTGCTCCGAACGCCTTTCCTCTCTCCTCGGGGCTTTTTCTATCTTCCGGCTGCTCGACAGCCCGTCCACTTCCGGGGTCAGGGGCGGGTACTTCCGGGTTGAAAGAGGTCGTCCTGTTTCCGCTTCCGGGATCGCTGGGGAGGGTTTCCGGTTCTCCGCGTTCAGGGGTCGGCACCTGCAGGGGATGAGAAAGAGAGGGTGTCCTGGGTGACCGGGACGTTAACTGGCCGAGCGAGGGAGACAGGAGTCCCCCGCTCGGACACCGCCGGAAAGAGGTAGGTGCAGCTTCCGTTCCACATCCCCTTCCCCTAGCTGTCTTTCTTGTAGGGGGGTTGGGAGGTGGATACCGGGAAAGATAGTCAGCATTGCCCTGTTGTAGTCCTTTCCGGTGTAAGGTTCTAAACCTAAAGGGCTGTAGGGAGAGAAACCACCGGAGGACTCTGTCATTGTGGCCCCGGTTGCGGGCCATCCATTCCAGAGGAGCATGATCGGTGTATAGTATGAATTCACGCCCCTCGAGGTAGTACCTAAGACTTTCCACTGCCCATTTAATGGCTAGGGCCTCTTTCTCTACCACGGCATAATTTACTTCTCGGGGAAAGAGTTTTCTGCTGAGGTATAGGATTGGCCGTTCGACCCCTGTCGGGTCTTTTTGGGAGAGCACGGCCCCCAAGCCTTGATCAGAGGCATCGGTCTGCAATATGAAGGGTTGTGTATAGTCCGGGCTGACTAACACTGGCTCCGAAACCAGGGACTGTTTCAGTTGCTCAAAGGAGTGTACTACCGCTGTTGAGGGATGTCTGAGCGCTTCTTCTGTTTTAGTGCTTTTCTTTAACAAATCGGTCAAAGGTGCTGCGGTTTGGGAGAAGTTCGGGATAAACCTCCGATAGTACCCCAGTAATCCAAGGAAGGCACGAAGTTCCTTCCGGGTTTGAGGGAAGGGTATGGTTTGAATGGCCTTGATTTTATTGTTCTGAGGTCGTATAAGTCCTTCCCCCAATAGGTATCCGAGATATTTCACACTCTGGGCTGCGAGGGTGGTCTTGGAGGGGCTGATGGTAAATCCCTTGTTCCCTAAAGAGGTCACTACAGCTCGTAAATGATCTAAGTGCTGCTCCCAACTGTCACTATAAATGACAATGTCGTCCAGGTATGCCCCGGCGTATCTCATGTGTGGCTGTAGTACCAGGTTCATGGCTCGTTGGAAGGTGGCCGGGGCACCGTGAAGCCCAAAGGGCATCACCTTGAACTGAAATAAACCCTCAGGGGTGGAAAAGGCCGTTTTGGGTTTGTCTGTCTCTTTAAGTGGGATCTGCCAGTAACCCTTGCAGAGGTCAAGGGTGCTTATGTACCTGGCTTTGCCTATGCGTTCCACCATTTCATCTACGCGTGGCAAGGGGTAGGTATCGAAGGCTGATATTTTATTTACTTCTCTGAAGTCTATACAAAATCTGGTGGATCCGTCTGGCTTGGGTACTAGAACAATCGGGGAATTCCAGCTGCTGCAGGACGGTTCTATGATGCCCATTTTCAGCATTTGATTTGTCTCCTCTTTAATGATAGCTCTACGAGCTTCGGGGATGCGGTAGGGCCTTTGCCTCACGGTTTTTCCCGGTTCCGTATTGATGGCATGTTCAACTACGGTGGAGTGTCCGGGAAGGGAAGAGAATACGGTTTGTACCGAGGATAAGGCTCGCCTGAGATCCTGTTTGTTGGCTTCTGGGAGGTCAGGGTCAAAGCATCCTTCAAAGGGGGGAGCTATGGCATTGGTCATGACAGGACGGGCTCCCTCCCACTTCTTCAAGAGGTTCACGTGATAGATCTGCGTGATCCCTCGGGTGGGTTCTGTCTCCACTTCATATGTTACAGGAGTCACAGCTCTTAGTACCGTGAAGGGACCCTGCCACTGCCCTAGTAACTTGTGGTCGGAAGAAGGCAATAACAACAATACCAGTTCCCCAGGATTGAATTTCCGGGCTTTAGTTCCCTTGTCGTATTGACGTTTTTGGGTGTCTTGAGCGGCTACCAGATTCTGTCTCACAATGACCCTTATCTGTTCCAAGTGGGTCTTTAGATTGTCCACGTATTCGGGTAGGGGTCGGGTTCTGTCTGGTTCGGCCTCCCAGGCTTCTTTAGCCATATCTAGGAGTGTCCGTGGGGCTCGCCCATACAACAACTCGTACGGTGAATATCCTGTGCTGCTTTGAGGCTTACACCTGATGGCGAACAGCGCCAGGGGAAGCATCTCCTCCCATCTTTTGCTTTCGAGGCCTAAAAGCTTCTTAAGGGTCGTTTTGAGTGTAGCATTGTATCGCTCTACCAACCCATCTGTCTGGGGATGGTAGGCAGCTGTTCGTATTTGTTTGATGCCGAGGTGGGAGCAAACCTGGCGCATAAGGGAGGAAACAAAGGGTGTCCCCTGGTCCGTTAAAATCTCGCGGGGAAAGCCTACTCTCGAGAATATGGATATGAGGGCCTTGGCTATTGTTTGAGTGGTGGGTTGTCGTAAGGGTACTGCCTCAGGGAAGCGGGTGGCATAGTCCACCAGTACCAGAGCATATCTACATCCTGATCTCGAGGGAAGCAAGGGCCCTATAATATCCATGCCCACTCTTGTGAAAGGGACATCAATGATAGGAAGGGGTTGGAGAGGAACCCGGGGAGGACGGTATCGACTGTTCCGTTGGCAGACTGGGCATTCTCGACAATACCGTTTGATTTCTCCGTGTACCCCTGGCCAATAAAACTTGTCTAGGATCGTGTGTCCGGTTTTTTCATCACTGAAATGACCTCCTAGTAAGTGGCTGTGGGCTAGGAATAGTACTTTCTCACGAAACAACCCGGGGATAACCAGCTGGGTAGGTTGTTGGGGTCCTCCCTTTCTGTACAGGAGTCCGTTCCTCCGGAAAAAGTAAGGACCTACATGTAGGGGATCCTCCGCATCCAGAGCCCGGGCCCAAGCCTCCTGCAACACCGGGTCTTCCTGTTGGGTGGCGCGGAACTCTCTATTGGTTTCCCAGGGATGAATCTCGACTTGGGCAGGACAGGCCACGGCAAAGTCCTTTCTTTCATTCCTTTTCTGCCTTTTGGTCTTGGATGGTTTGATCGCTGGATGTTCCGGAGGGGGTTCACGGGAAAACGGGGCATCGGCCCACCACTTCTTCAGTGACTCGGTGGTGTCTTGAAGGAGATGGGGTAGTCCACTATAGTCACTCCCCAATATTGCTTGTTCTGGGAGAGTGGGTATGAGGCCCACCGTGAGTAGACTACCCATATCCGTGGGGTGTTGGACATGTACCTGGGTGGTCGGATAGTGTTTGGTGTCGCCATGGACACATTTGATAGCAACGGTACCGGTGACTGGACCGACAGGGTGAGGTAGTTCTTGGGGTCTGATGACGCTTTGTCTGCATCCAGTGTCGGCCAGTGCCATCATTCGGTGTCCTTCAATCCGCACTGGGCATCGAAACGGAGGAGGAGTGTTTTCAGCGGTGAGGCACACATAGTTTCTTGCCATCCCTATCTCCATTGGCTCCTCCTTTTGAGGACAGACGCGAGCAATATGTCCGTATCCACCACAATGATAACATTGGGGTCCCGGTGAGTGGGGCCGCGGCAAGACAGGATAAGGCAAGAGGGGAGCAGGCTCGGGTTTCCTGACCACTGGAGGAGGTCGTGGGAGCCGAGCATGGTTCCCTGGAGGTATACGGGGATGATGTTCCTCCTTAGGTCGTTGGGATTCCTGGGCTCTGCTATATGCGCTGGCTATTTCTATAGCACTGGCGAGCGTTAAACGCGCATGTTGGCGTACCCACTTCTGGGTGGCAGGGTGCAGGGAAGCCAGATACTGCTCGAGATATATTTTGGACAGAATGTCTTCCTTGGTGGCGGTAGCAGGTTTTAACCAGCGATTGGCCAGATCTTGAATCCGGAAGGCTAGAGCCCTAGGGGTTTCTTGGGGTCCTTCTTTTGCCTGTCGTAGCCGAACCCTGTAGGCCTCGTCATCAATCCCCAGTCGTTCCAGGATGCAGGTCTTGATGTCGGCATAAGGTGTTTGTCCCTGGATGTTGGCTTGCTGGTAGGCGGCCTGCAGTTCACCCGTCAAGAGTGGTCCTAAGTAGTGGCCCCACCGGTCTTCGGGCCACGCAGCCGCCTGAGCTAGGCGCTCGAAGTTCGTGAAGAAATAATCTGGATCCTCTCCGGGTACGTATTTCTGTAACACGACTGAGGGCAGGGAGGTGGCGGGTCTTTGTTGCCCCATAACGGTTGTGAGCTTCTCGAGAGCTTGATCCTGCGCGGTACCCTGGCCCTTCAGCACATCATGCAGCTGACCGCGATCGTCTTCCGCCGTCTTGAGGAACCGCTCCATCATCTTTCCTAGTTGCTCCTGGCATTCCGCTAGTTGTTTGACTGCGGCCTCCATGCCTCCGGGATATCCCACTTCTGACACCAATTGTGGACTTGGGGAACGTGCGGACCGGAATAACAGGCGGGGAGGCCGAATATAGTGAGCTATGTCTCTGGTTTTATTTCAACAGATGGATGGAAATACAAAGTCACTGTGCAGTTAGGGAGGATGGATTTGGTTGATGACCCGGTTCGATGAGGAGGATCCTGGATCAGGTGTTGCTTCCCGCTTTCACCTTTCGTCTCCTCGGGATGGCGCTGGGGCTCCACGGAGGCTTGAAGAAAGGGAGAGAAGCGTAAGGGCTTTAGTCCGTGCAACACAGTCGGAATGCTGCCACCTACACCCGGGCGTGAGAGGGTATGAAAGAGGACGGTGAGGGAGGGACGGAAACGGGTTTTGGAAGAGACAAGGAAGAGACGGGAAGGAAGAGAGGTGCCAGGTGCTGGGCAGTGAATGGGCTCTATACAGTGTGCGTGAAACCGGGGATATTAATATATATACAGTGACTCGGTGCTCGTGAATCCTACGATATTTACAGCTATCTATATACAATTCTATGTACAGGGGCACTGAGAAAGGGTGACGTGTACTCACGTGCCCCGCCGCAACTCTCGTCCAAGTTGCGGCCGCTCTCCAGCTTCCTCCTGAGGACGCCACCAGTCCTCCGTCCAGACGTCCTCGTCCTCCTCCTCCTCCTCGCTTCGATCTAGCCGTGCTGCGCCGCTCTCTGTCGGGGGTTCGTCGCTCTCCGCTGCCTCCTGCCACGAGTCGGTTGCTCCGAACGCCTTTCCTCTCTCCTCGGGGCTTTTTCTATCTTCCGGCTGCTCGACAGCCCGTCCACTTCCGGGGTCAGGGGCGGGTACTTCCGGGTTGAAAGAGGTCGTCCTGTTTCCGCTTCCGGGATCGCTGGGGAGGGTTTCCGGTTCTCCGCGTTCAGGGGTCGGCACCTGCAGGGGATGAGAAAGAGAGGGTGTCCTGGGTGACCGGGACGTTAACTGGCCGAGCGAGGGAGACAGGAGTCCCCCGCTCGGACACCGCCGGAAAGAGGTAGGTGCAGCTTCCGTTCCACACTGGACAACCAGAGGGTGCTGTGATGAAACAGAGGGTGGCATGGGTGGGCCAGAGGGTGGCATGAGTAGTCAGAGAGTGGCAGTGGTGACAGAGAGTGGCAGTGATGAAGAAGAGTGTCCCAAACAGGCTGGACACGTAGAAACAACAAGTTCGCGAAACTTGCGACCCGACAGGTAAGTTCGCAATTTGCGAAATTGTACAAAACCCTCGCGAACTGGCAGAAACCCGCGCAAACACAAAAAAAAAAATCCGCAAATTCGTGAGAATTCGCGGATTTTGCGGATTGCAAGTTCGCAAATCCGCAAAATTCGCGAACGCGAGATTCGCAAAATTTGCCCATGCTTAGCGCTGCATGATTTTATTTTTTGGAGCATGAACTGCGCATGGTGAGCACTTATTTTTGTTTACAGCATGAACTGCGCCTGGAGACCGGTTGTCTGGGCGCTGTATGGTTTTTAATCTGGCATGAACTGCAAATGGAGACCGGACATCTTTTTTGATTGTTTGTTTTTCACTATATTGTGACCAGCGCCTGGAGACCGGTTAACTCGGCACTGTACAATACACTTAAATGGCGCACGAAGAGAAAAGACACACAAATTCATGTGTCTGGATGGATGTGGAGAGGAGGGACAATCCAGTGAGAGATAACGGACACTCAGGGCTCGAGCCCCTGCCAGTCAGGCCCAGTTGAAATAAACATAGTAAGACCTGAAATTAGTATAAGTAGCGACCGCAGCGCGTAGAAACTGCGTGACTGACAGGAAGCTGTTTTTTTATACTGTAAGTAGGGTGTGGAGGTTAGACACGTGATTTGCCATACTCTGGTTTCAAAACCTCTGTCGAAATGCACACACTATGATACAAACAGCACCAGTTATCACAGTTTGTCAGTTTCTAAGCGCTGTAAACCATGGGCATTAATATTTACCCAGTTTAACGGTATTGATTATCTCGACCTCTGAAGGATAAACGGCTCAGATGTTCTTGTGAGCTGTATGCGCCAATGTAACTTGGGGACACCCGCTGCCGGTCTGGAAAGCCTGCGAGAGATCGGAGGGGACTTATCCTGGCGTCAGACAGGAGTCCGGTTTAGTGACCAGCGGTGCCTGGGCTGTGTGGATTTTGGCTTGCAGTTACGGTTTCACCGTTTCCAATTAGCGCCTCCAAATACATGTTGAAGATCGGTCAGGAATGTCCCCCCCCCCCCCCGAACAGTCCTCGGTAGCACAAATAAAGCTATGCCTCACACAGAGCCCCAGCTGCACCCCCTCTCTCAATGGGAGGTGTTTTATCGAGCAAAGGACAGCAACAACCGAAGCACGTGTTAATCCTGGCGCAAATCAGGCGCTTGCTCTGTAAATCATGGGCATTAATATTTACCAATTTTAACTGTATTGATTATCTCGACCTCTGAAGGATGAACGGCTCAGATGTAACTTGGAGACACCGGCTGCCGGTCTGGGAAGCCTGCGAGAGATCGGAGGGAACAAGTCCTGGTGTTGGACAGGAGTCCGGTTAAGTGACCAGCCGTGCCTGGGCTAGGGAGTGCAGAGTCACTGCAGAGTGCTAGGGAGAGCTAGGGAGTGCTAGGGAGTGCAGAGTGACTATGGAGTGCAGAGTGACTAGGGAGTGCAGAGTGCTAGGGAGTGCAGAGTGACTAGGGAGTGCTAGGGAGTGCAGAGTGACTAGGGAGTGCTAGGGACTGCAGAGTGACTGCAGAGTGCTAGGGAGTGCTAGGAAGTGCAGAGTGACTAGGGGGTGCTAGGGAGTGCAGAGTGCAGAGTGTTGAGTGCTAGGGAGTGCTAGGGAGTGCAGAGTGACTAGGGAGTGTTAGGAACTGCAGAGTGACTGCAGAGTGCTAGGGAGAGATAGGGAGTGCAGAGTGACTGCAGAGTGCTAGGGAGTGCTAGGGGGTGCAGAGTGACTGCAGAGTGCTAGGGAGTGCAGAGTGAGTTCAGAGTGCTAGGGAGTGCAGAGTGACTAGGGAGTGCTAGAGAGGGCAGAGTGACTGCAGAGTGCTAGGGAGTGCAGAGTGACTAGGGAGTGCTTGGGAGGGCAGAGTGACTAGGGAGTGCTAGGGAGTGCAGAGTGACTAGGGAGTGCAGAGTGCAGAGTGCTGAGTGCTAGGGAGTGCTAGGGAGTGCAGAGTGACTAGGCAGTGCAGAGTGACTGGGGAGTGCAGAGTGACTGGGGAGTGCTAGGGAGTGCAGAGTGACTGCAGAGTGCTAGGGAGTGCAGAGTGACTGCAGAGTGCCAGGGAGAGCCAGGGAGTGCTAGGGAGTGCAAAGTGACTAGGGAGTGCAGATTGACTAGGGAGTGCTAGGGAGTGCAGAGTGCTAGGGAGTGCAGAGTGACTCGGGAGTGCTAGGGAGTGCAGAGTGACTAGGGAGTGCTAGGGAGTGCAGAGTGACTACAGAGTGACAAGGGAGTGCAGAGTGACTGCAGAGTGACTGCAGAGTGCTAGGGAGTGCTAGGGAGTGCAGAGTGACTGCAGAGTGCTAGGGAGTGCATAGTGACTGCAGAGTGCTAGGGAGTGCAGAGTGACTAGGGAGTGCTAGGGAGTGCAGAGTGACTGCAGAGTGCTAGTGAGTGCAGAGTGTCTAGGGACTGACTAGGGAGTGCTAGGGAGTGCAGAGTGACTAGGGAGTGCTAGGGAGTGCAGAGTGACTAGGGAGTGCTAGGGAGTGCAGAGTGCAAGGGAGTGCAAGGGAGTGCAGAGTGCAAGGGAGTGCAGAGTGCTGAAGAACCGGGTTTTAGAACCCAGCAGCGCCAGGGGAAACACCCGATGTCTTCGGGTTCACCTGTCTTAGAATACAGAGACATGGGATACTTCTCGGTGACGTCAAAGACCAAATTTATTGGCTGCAACCAGGAACAGAAGTCTACGAAGCACAACACGGGTGGTTCGCTAGAGACTTCACAAATTCATAGAGCGGAGCATCGTCTTTTATGCTAAAATTCACATTCCTGGCTAGCATCAGTTACATACAAACGAACCAATCAGATGATGACCTTTCAAACATATCGCATGACGACAAACCCACTTTCCGTTGTGCAGCCCACCAGAAATGACAAGGCAAAATCCAACATTCCTGCTCGGACAGGCCGGACGGACCCATAAGAAAAGGACCTCAACCCATATCAGAAATTAAGCCATAAAGGAAGGAACAGAAACAGATGAGAAGCAAGATAGAAGGGTGTGTGCATGTATCATAAACTAGCAATGTCCTGCTCTTTGATCTCTATCTGACCACCTGCCTAACAAGGAACTGGCTCAACGAGGTCAGCCTCGGGCAAGGGAGTCAGCTCGTTCAGGTCACACAAAAGTCAGCTAAAGGTGTACGTGTCCCAAGGACTCATTTGGCCGTAGTCATCGGCCTATGTGAGGGCAACCACACAAAATGGCTGCCATACACAAAATGGAACCCGAGGGTTCAAACGAAATCCCTGAAAACGTAATGTTTCCATTGATCGATTATGACGAAAACACTCGTACATACCGCACTCGTCATTTGCGGTCCGCTGATACCAAAATCGTCTTTATCCGACGACCTTTATTGACAGGTTCAAATTCACGGAACCTCAGTGCAAGTCAGTGCAAGGGAGTGCAAGGGAGTGCTAGGGAGTACAGAGTGACTAGGGAGTGCAGAGTGACTAGGGAGTGCTAGGGAGTGCAGAGTTGTGAGTGCAGAGTTGTGAGTGCAGAGTTGTGAGTGCAGAGTTGTGAGTGCAGAGTGCAGAGTAGTGAGTTCAGAGTGCAGAGTGACTAGGGAGTGCTAGGGAGTGCAGAGTGACTAGGGAGTGCTAGGGAGTGCAGAGTGACTAGGGAGTGCAGAGTGACTGCAGAGTGCTAGGGAGAGCTAGGGAGTGCTAGGGAGTGCAGAGTGACTAGGGAGTGCAGAGTGACTAGGGAGTGCTAGGGAGTGCAGAGTGCTAGGGAGTGCAGAGTGACTAGGGAGAACTAGGGAGTGCAGAGTGACTAGGGAGTGCTAGGGAGTGCTAGGGACTGCAGAATGACTGCAGAGTGCTAGGGTGTGCTAGGGAGTGCTAGGGAGTGCAGAGTGACTGCAGAGTGCTAGGGAGTGCTAGGGAGTGCAGAGCGACTAGGGAGTGCTAGGGAGTGCAGAGTGCAAGGGATTGCAGAGTGCAAGGGAGTGCAGAGTGCTAGGGAGTGTGAGGGAGTGCAGAGTGACTAGGGAGTGGAGAGTGACTAGGGAGTGCTAGGGAGTGCAGAGTGACTAGGGAGTGCTAGGGAGTGCAGAGTGCAGAGTGCTGAGTGCTAGGGAGTGCAGAGTGACTAGGCAAGGCTAGGGAGTGCTAGGGAGTGCAGAGTGACTAGGGAGTGCTGTGCAGTGCTAGGGACTGCAGAGTGACTGCAGAGATTGAGCTAATGGCAATGTAAATGACAATGCCATTTATTTATCTGTTTTCAAAACCAACACATAATTACAAATTTGTCATTTACAATGCCAATAGCTCTAACTTTTCCAAAGGCAAAACCATTGCATTGTAATTTCTTGTTTTGTTTACTTTGAACCATGTTGCATGACAGCCTGTGCTATTGTGCAACATCTTTAAAATACATTGAAAAGCCAAATTGCTCTGCACATGCTATTTAGCTTTGGGATGTTTTCAGAGATGTTGCACAGCGGCATAGGCTGCTGTGCAACATGGCTGAAAGTGAATAAAACAAAGCACTATGAAGAGATCAACGCAGCGCATGCTATAGCACTTTGGTTTTATTTATTTCATGTCGCACAGGAGCTTCACAGGAGCTTGTGACACTGTGCAATATGCATTAGGAATTTGAACCTGTATCACTGTCAACTACCGAAAGTGATTTCTGGGCGCATTCTGTTGCGCAGCTTAGCGGAGACGCCTCTTTCTCACAGCCCACCGCCAAGAGAGTAATTTGGGGAGTCTGCTCGTGCCGGGATTGCATTGCCAGAGTTCGTAGTGGCACCACGTAACGCCATCGCGCCAGGAGGCGCTTAAAAGTGACGAAGGGCTCCCGCAGGGCTCCTGCAGTGCAGGTCGCGTGTGGGCGAGCCCGGGCATTGCCCGGCCAAAGCCCGGGTCAAGGGCAGGCCCGTCCGTGCCTGTCAGAGACCAGAGGAGACTGGACTGGGCCATCTCCCTTTCATCTGGTAACCGCTGACCGCAATCCCTCTTAGGTGAGCTAAGGATATTTTCTTTTCACACCCAACAGACTCGTGTGCTAAAAGTGACTATGGGGAAGCGTGTGGGACAACCGGTATTCAGACCTGCTGCAACAAGCATTGATATCATGTTGGAAAGAGCAGTCAGTATCGTCAGCAATGAAATTGAACTGACTGAGAGGCGTCTTTCTCTTGGCTTAGGGTTACCACTCCAACCCCTGATCTCAACAGTTGAAGCTAGTAATTCAATCATGTGTGACTCTGACATTCCAACTTCTGTTTGTGAGGAATATAGAGTAGTTATCATAACCAATCTCCCTGTATCAGATATTCCAACAATCACTGTTGCACCTATTGGGTCAAAACGTAAGAGGAAGCCAGCCAAGACAGTAAGCGCTAAGAGGAAGCAACCAATCCGTCCCTGTTCTACCCGCACAACACTGAACTCTTGGATTCGTCCACCTTCCAACCCTACAATGGTTGAGGCTCAGGTGCATGCTTCAGACACTAACCCCCTCTATTGTTCTATTGGAACCCAGACTGAGACTGACCAGTTTTTTACTATTAGTAATGGCAGTAGTAGTAGTGAAGTGGCTATGGATACCATTACTGATCGTGTTAAGTGTGTTCTTGACAGTTTTCTTTCCCCTCTGAGGGATCGCCTGCCTGTTGTGTCTTCTGTCTTGCCTGTGCCCCAACTTACGATCCCTAATATTGTCTCCCGAGTAGACCTTAATGCGTCTGAATCTATTGGCGTAGGAAAGCCAACCACGTTAAATTTGCCCCCTAATAACACCTGTACTCGCCAACAGACCCCAAATGATCCAACTAACTTGAATTCAAGCGCCAATGATTGTGTTTTGTGTAACAAAATCCGCTTGTGTTTTGAAATTGGGGGCATTAGAGGGGCAAATAGGAATACAGTGCGGGATGATATAAACACAACCACTGATGGAAATCTGATAAACACTGCGTTATCTATTAGCAATCCTTCTGCTGTTTTACTTAATAGTAATGGTGTGGATAACAAACCACAAGAGGGTGCTACTCACTCTATTTGTCTGTCATATTCCATGGGTAATAAGGAGGTGTTTAACCTACCCCCTGTGGCGTGTCCTTATGTTGTAGTTTTAGCAGGTGTCCCCCCTTTAAGATCTGATCAGACAGAATCCTGGGAGCAACTACGTTGTAAGAGTGTGGACTGGCTGTCCAAACATAAAAGGTTTAAGGCCATCACTGATTGAGAACATCATTATGGTACGGAGCGTGGGATAGCTGGGCATATCCCCAAAATCCATCAAAGGGGATTGTATAGTCATCAATTTTCGGAGGCCGACTGTGGCAAAAGCTATACTGTCGTCACAGATGGAGCGGGCTGATCTCATCACTAGTATTTGGGCCTTGCCATTGGGCTACTTTTATAAACCCACACTAGAGGCATCCCGTTCTAACACGCCTTATCCCCTCACAACCCTCAATAGATTTATATCCCTATCAGGTTTGGATTGCCAGGATTGACCGTCTATTCCATCGACGAATCAAGTATTAACTGAGGTAGCAGTATTAGTATCCCCTCGAATTTGTTTCCAGCCCTGTAAACCCGACATTCTGACCACAAGGAATGTAGACTCGTCGCTTAAAATATTGAGCTTGAATGTTGCTGGTTTGGCATTTAAATTAAATTTACCAGACTGGCAGGAGTTAATCAACAGCCAAGATATTGTAATGCTCCAAGAGACTTGGGTAACGCGGGAGCTGTTTATGGAGGGGTTTGAATGTTTTAATACCCTGTCCCCTATCCCTGAATCAGGCAGGCCTGCTGACAGCCTCTCAACATGGATTAACATTAGGGCAGGTGGTCGTGCTAGAGCTCTGCGTACTAATAGTGATAACTTTCAGGCTACCATTTATACACGGGGACCTCACTTTATTTGATACATTTTTATAATGATGATTTTAAAACTGTCCCTAATATGAACCTTACAGAGTTGTTTAAATTTATTTCAAAATTACAAATTGTTAATTGCGACAGCAAAGACAAAGGTATATGTCTAGGTGGCAACTTTAATGTTAAAATTCCAAAGGGTATCTACGCAGCCATCCAATCTAATATTACGGGTCTGTTGAGCCAGAGAGGAGACTAGCTAGTGAATCTTCTAAGCTCCAATAACTTCCTAAATGCTATGGAGATCGCAGCTGTGCCCTCTAGGGATGGTCGCATAGAACCCACCTATAGAAGAAGGGGCTCAGCCTCTACCATTGACTATACTTTCATAACTGCCTGTTTAGAAAATTATGTGTTAAAGGCAGAGGTAATCCCCACAGTTCAGGGGGACCATAACCCGATTAACATGACCCTGAGCTTTACACACAGACCAACTTATGACCATGCGCACGGTGCTAGTGATTTAACACCCACTACTGATAACCTGCGACTGGTGTGGTGTGGCATAGATAATAGAGTAGTATTTGAAAGGATGGCAAGATCTTACCCTGATTTGATCGACACTTGTCAGACATTTAGAGAGTGTAACCCGGAGGTAGTTGGTGCCTTCTCAGAGCTTTGCATTGGCATTAAATCCTTATTGTCTAAGCCCAACAAGAAAACTAACTCAGACCCAGGTTGGTGTAATGCTGATTGCTCCGCAGCTAATAGAACCCTTCAGAGGGCGCTTGCAAGCAAACCTAGAGATAGCTCTCTCGTTACATTGCTTCAGGTGAGTTACAAGAGAGCTATCACAGCCTGAAAAGAGGAGATTATTAAAGACCACTGGGACAATCTCGTACGGGCAAATATTCTAAAAAATGGCAAGGATTTTTGGCAGGCCATTAAAGGCATGAGATCTCTGGGAAACTGTGGGCCCGATTCACAGAACTAACTTAAGACAAAATCCTAAACTTACTACTTTTGGTATTCACAGAAGTTAGGATTTTGTCTTAAGTTTATCTTAAGACAGACTTAAGACAGACTTAAAACAAAATCCTAACTTAAATTTGTCTTAAGACAAACTTAAGACAAAATCCTAACTTCTGTGAATACCAAAAGTAGTAAGGTTAGGATTTTGTCTTAAGCTAGTTCTGTGAATCGGGCCCCCAGTGTCGTCAATTAGTTGCAATATCTCTAGTGAGGCCTGGGAGGCTCAATTTAGTAAGATCTGTGCTGCCCCGGACCTCTGTCAAGCTATTGAGGAGAATACTCTTATCACTGGGATCCGGATTGAATTATCTGAAGTCGAGGAGGCAATTACCCAGAGTCTGGGCTGTAAAGCCCCTGGGCCTGATGGCCTCCCTATTGCACATAATCAAAAGAGAATGGACACTTGTACCTACGTTACAGTAGATTTATTGGATCACCCTCATAAACGATATGTATACTTTGCGGTTTATATCGTTTTCCCGCCCCACATACGCGTTAAGGCATTATCATTGGGTGTCCCAAATTTGTGCTGTATGCCAGCCTCAAGCCTGAGGCAACCTCTGGTGTAGCGTAGTAGTGTCCAGTGATATGTATATACCCCCGAGAGGAGAAGGATAAATTTACATAAAACAAGCTTTCACCTAGTTTGAACTTTAATTGCCTGGGATGAAATTTTGTTGTTAAAAACAAAGGGCATAATCACAGATCGTGTTACTGGATCTTTTAATATCACTTTAGACATGGTCAACATGTTTCTGCCCCATCTCGCCCAGCCGGGTCTAAGGGGTATTCGTCAGGACAAACAAACAGAATAAAAAGAATAAAAAATGTTTCACACAATTTGTGCGGTATATAGTGGTTTTTTCTTACCACTCTGTTTCTAAGTAGGTATGATGCACATGTAATCAAGAGAAATATAAGGAAGTATGGGGGTACACATTCAGCACTCATCAGTAACTCTCTATTTGAGGTATACAGAGACAAATATGCATAATTCTTGCATCAGGATTCATGAGAACAGTCCATATGAAGACCGTCATGTTTTGCTAAAAACGGAGGTAACATTAGAGATAATTCGGTGACATTGTTGATCAATACTTATCATCTATGGAGGTAATGATTGCATTATATCCCCATGCTCTGTTTTATTATTAATCACAATATTTTGGTTATAGGTTGTGATTAGGTCTTATGACTTCATAATTCGAAACACGCTGTTAAAAACTCAGTGTTAACTCTAAGTTTTTGGCTACGTTATTTATACTGTTAGGGTTCTGGACTTTTGGATATGAGTATAATTACTTTAGGTAGATTATTACCACGTCTCAACAGGAGCATAGGACTCTCTGGTCCTAAGCTGAAAGGAAAAAGTATGTAAAGCGGGTTTTTACTTTACCGTACTCTTCACAAAAGACCGCGTTTAGATGTTAGTTGCCGATAACCTCACCCGCACTTCGGAACTTCTCCGCGTCTGGTGCTAGCTCTGCCCCTGGACGCAGAGGTGCGTTTACGGCTTTCTTTTATTTTGATTGTGTTGCGAGGATTAGAACTAGAAAGGGGACTACGGGACTTTCTTAACGTTTTCCCAGTTGTTGCCAGAATTCTACTTTATGCTCAACTAGCAGCCCGCCCCAGCATTGCCTGGGGTAGAAGGGGGCTGGGGGCTGCATTTCAGGTTTGCGTGCTCTCCCACCCAGGCCCCCGCCCGCCACGACATTGTCTGTGTCCCGGACAATGTTGTGGTGGGCGGGGGCCGGGGCGGGAGAGCACGCAAACCTGAAATGCTGGCTTCCCCTACCCCCACCTGCCCTGACATTCCCCAGCAGCCCGTGCCCCGCCCGCCCACCCGCCCCGACCCTGGCTGCCCCGGAATCTTACCTTGCCTCTGCTGCTCACACCGCCGGTCCATATTTCTCCGCTCCGCCGCTCTGCCACTCACCACCTGTCCGCCGCCGCTCCTCCCCGTGCCATATCCGCCTCTCCGCTCTGCCGCTGGCCTCACTTCACTGCTCCTCCCCTGCGCGCCATGTCCGCCGATCCTGGGACGCTGCTCCTCCCCTGCTCCTGACGTGACGACGCACAGTCGCGGCCGGCACTACTTTGGGGGAACTACTTTTTGTAAAAATTTAACTTTTTATATAACGTTTATTTTTAAAATTTTTAAAGCCTATGACCATCTACACACCCTGCCAATTTCAACGGTGTATCGGGTGTGTAGATTGGCGCTGCGGTTCCTGAGTTTACCTTGCCTAAAGGTGCAAGATCTCTCTTTATAATAGTAGTATAGATTAAAAACGGCCAACAGTTATTTCTTTTGTTATATTTACAACACAAATCTACTTAAAGCATTGTTTAATCGAGTGGATCGCCAATATGAATATTTCTCGCTTTTTTGGTTGATTAGCATCCTTTGATCTGGTGTATTTTTCACCTTATGATCAAAGGGAAAGGAGCATTCTTATCTCTTTCAGCTTCGCTTTATGTTCATATTGCTACAGTTTTTGTGTTATAGACACTAGGGACAGCTTTCTTTTATTTTGATCGTGTTGCGATGGATAGAACTAGAAAGGGGACTATGGGTGTTTTTTAACGAGTTCCCAGTTGTTACCAAAATTCTGTTTTATTCTCCAGTGAATTGGCAAAAAGTTATTTCGTTTGTTGTATTTACATCGTAAACTACTCAAATCGTAATTTAGTCAGGTATATCACCAATATGGATATTTTTCGCTTTTGCGGTTAATTAACATCCTTTGCTCTGGTGCATTTTTCATCTTGTGACAAAAGAAAAAGGAGCATTCTTGTGTCTCTCAGCTTCACTTATGTCCACATTACTACAGTTTCTGTGTCATAGACATTAAGGATAGACTCAGTTGGTTCCCTCTGCTTTGTGTTTTTTTCAGCGTCACTGTGTCCATGACATAAGGTATATGAGGACAGATAGTTTGGGTTCTTTATAACAAATTTTAGTAAATGAAGGTGATGTTCACATGATATGGTCTATTTTGGACATCATGATGAGTACAGATTCTGATGTTACTGTATCTTTAATAGGTAATGAGAACATTTTGTTTTAATGTTTGTATCTCATTATGCAAATTGATGCCATGGTATGTTATCATTGAGTCCATCTTGATGTGTTTTCAACCGATTTACCCACATTTTCTCCTTTTCAAACAGTATTTTTTCCACGTTTGATGTCTTATCATGGAGCATTTCTTAAACTGTCCATCTCAACTCTTCAGGTTTATGGCCAAATTCAATGAAATGGGAACACAGTTTGGTTGTGTTTTTCTTTATCTTGATGTTACTCTTATGTTCCCCAATCCTTGTTTTTATTTTCCTGCATGTCATGCCAATATACTTTTTTTCCGCAGGGGCACCATATCATGTAAATTACATGTGTGGAGTTACAGTTGGTGTGCTGTTTCTGTATCCAATGCAGTGTGTCTGTCAGCTGTAATGATTTTGTCATCGTTGTTAATTTACACACCAAACAGGTGCCACATGGATAGTGGCCAATAACTGAGGCCATTTCTGTGTTTCTTGTTTGAGTTGTACTTTTACATTTTGCAGGTCGCGTATGTACTAGGATGTCTTTTAAGTTTCGTGTTCTTTTATTTGCGAATCTTGGCTGTGACCAATTGAATTTGCCTGTTGTTAATATTCGCCAGGTTTTTTTTTACCATCTTCTGCATCGCATAGGTTGCTGGACAGTAAGTTGTCGATCAACAAAGGGAGAGACAGGGTTCAGAGGCACTCTTAGTCCCCAATCAATAGATATACAAACAAAGGAAGAGTGTCCGTCAGTAAGACGTGGATGTGATCAAGATAGCACGTATTAGTATGAGGCCAGCTGTAGTTGGTCAATACACTGGGCTGACTTTCTAGAAAAAACAAATTATTTCTTCAAGAAACCCTCACTCACCCTAGTGGTGACATGCTTCATCATCGGGTCCACTCGGGAGATCGAGTACCTCCCGAGTGTGCTACGACGCCAGGAGACTGCGGAGCGGGTTGTTGTGAGAGTGAATGTGAAAAAGAAGGTGTAGTTAAAAATGTCAGAGGTTGTCCCAAAAAATCATTTATTAGCTGGTCAACTTGACATATTAAAATTAATGCTATGTGCAGGGAAACTATCCACAAGAAATACAGGTGTTTCCCTGTTAGGGGAAGGTCAACATGTTTCTGCCCTTTAAGTGTGTGAGTTTACAGGGCTTTCGTCAGGACCAGTGAAGTGGGTGTTACCTCAACAGGTATAGGCGCGCTAAGGCCTACCCTGCTGTAGGTGTGAAAGTTAAAAACAGTGGCACTATGTGTAAAAAAGTGCGTGAGAATACAAACCAAAGGCTGGGGATTTGCCTCAGTTGCGAGGAGCCCAAAAGTTTGTATTCAGTATGAACCACGCCCCATAGATTCAGAGGGGGGGTGGGAGCGACAATGGCACACCGCCCGCAACGCTCAGCACCCTCTCGGCACCTAGCTGTCCCCGCTGGATCTCGTGGATGAGATCCAGCGGGGACAGCTAGGTGCCGAGAGGGTGCTGAGCGTTGCGGGCGGTGTGCCATTGTCGCTCCCACCCCCCCTCTGAATCTATGGGGCGTGGTTCATACTGAATACAAACTTTTGGGCTCCTCGCAACTGAGGCAAATCCCCAGCCTTTGGTTTGTATTCTCACGCACTTTTTTACACATAGTGCCACTGTTTTTAACTTTCACACCTACAGCAGGGTAGGCCTTAGCGCGCCTATACCTGTTGAGGTAACACCCACTTCACTGGTCCTGACGAAAGCCCTGTAAACTCACACACTTAAAGGGCAGAAACATGTTGACCTTCCCCTAACAGGGAAACACCTGTATTTCTTGTGGATAGTTTCCCTGCACATAGCATTAATTTTAATATGTCAAGTTGACCAGCTAATAAATGATTTTTTGGGACAACCTCTGACATTTTTAACTACACCTTCTTTTTCACATTCACTCTCACAACAACCCGCTCCGCAGTCTCCTGGCGTCGTAGCACACTCGGGAGGTACTCGATCTCCCGAGTGGACCCGATGATGAAGCATGTCACCACTAGGGTGAGTGAGGGTTTCTTGAAGAAATAATTTGTTTTTTCCGGACAGTAAGTTGTGACACATGTCATGAGGTCAGGGGTGGGTTGTTTCACATTAGTTTGTAAAAGGCACTCTCTTGGTTGATGTTTTGCTCTTTTGCGGCATTTCGCTTTTGTAGTAGATGTATAGTCCATGTTTTTCAATTTATCACTCAGTTCTTGTGCTTGTATCTTGTAGTCATTTGGCTTGCTGCAATTTCTTTTCAGCCTAAGAAACTGGCTATACAGTAGGTTATCCCGCAATGGTTTGGGATGAAAACGTTTGTATGACAAGAGACTGTTCTTAACTGTTGGCTTATGGTATGTTTTTGTTTCAATCTGTCCATTATCAATGAAGATTGTTAGGTCCAGGAAGTCTATACTCGTATTGTTAGAGGTGAAGGTGAATTTCAACCATTTATCTCTGTCATTCAGCCATTCAATGAATAGAGTTAGATCTTGGTCAATTTTCCAAATCATAAGTATGTCGTCTATATATCGTTTCCAATAAAGTATATTGGAAACAAATGGATTGGTGTCAGTCAGTACTAACCGGGTTTCGAAATTACTGACATAAAGACCCGCTACCGATGGAGCAAACGCACTCCCCATGGAAGTTCCATGGTTTTGAAAAAATAAGGTTCCGTTATACTCAAAATAATTTTCGGTTACGGCTAGTCGGCAACATTCTAAGACAAAATGTCGAGGGGTACAATGACTCCAATCCTCCATGAACAATGTATCTTCCAGCATTTGTAGAGTTTCTTTTTGGGGGAGACTGGTATAAAGAAACTCCACATCTATCCCCACGAGTAGCATGGTTTTTGAATCAAAACCCATTCCAGGCAGTTGGTTCAGAAGGTCCCGAGCATCTTTCAAATACGTGGGTGTTTGCTGTATCAATGGTTTGAAGAATTGCTCCGCAAATTTTGACAAAGGTTCTAGAACTGAACCAATCCCCAAGACTATTGGACGTCCCGGTGGTGGAGATCTATTTTTATGTGTTTTCGGAAGAGAATAAAAGAAAGGTGTTTTTGGATCCTTTGTTAATAAATAGTCTGCTTCCTTTTTAGAAATCCAGGCATTGGTTTCAGCTTCATATACCATTATGGCAATCGTATTCTGTAGTCTTGGAGTTGGATCAGTCATAATCCTGTTGTAGAATTCCGTATCAGACAGGAGGGTGAGACATTGTTGGTTGTATCCTTCTTTCTCTAGGATCACTATCCCTCCCCCCTTATCTGCTGGTTTTATGACAATTTTGTCTTTTTTTGTAGTTCTTCCAAAGTTTGGAGTTCTTTCTTGCTCAGATTCTGAAAAGGTTGTTTCATATTCCCTATTGACCTTATTAAAAGTTACCCCGACTTTTGGGCACCATTACTTTTAAATGTTTTTAATAACTAACTCCCCTATACCCCAAACTTGATCCTCCAGTATCATAGTACCAATTTTTAAGAAGAGGGACCGGTCGAATCCGAGTTGCTACAGGCCGATCACCCTGATTGACAATACTCTGAACATTTTAGGGAGGGAACTATATAATAGGATCAAGTCGTGGGCTGAAGAATGCCAGGTTTTACATTCATGTCAGTTGGGGTTTAGGAGTAAAGTTGGCACTGTGGAACAATGCCTTAACCTCAATCTGATCATCAGCAAATATAATATAGCCAAGAAAACACCTATATACCTGGCATTTATGGATCTTACGTCGGCCTTCGACTTTGTTAATAGATCCCGGCTGTGGTCAACTCTTTTAAGTTATGGACTGGAGGAGTCACTGGTCTCTTTTTTAGCATATTTGCATAAAGATTTACATGCCAGGGTACGCATTAGCAGGGACAGCGAGGTCTCCAAAGCCATTGAAGTTGGCAGGGGGTCAGGCAGGGTTGTGTCCTGCCCCCCCTCCTATTCATTTTAAATATCAACAATCTAAATAAGTCTTTGGTAACTCTAACCCAGGATGTCCCACTTATAAATGGTAATAAAATTCCTACATTGTTATATGCTGACGATGCAGTACTGATGGGGCGCACCCCGAAAGCTTTACGCGTTCTGCTTCATGGCTTTGTAGAGTTCATGGCAGCCCTAGATTTATGCACCAATTTAAAAAAAACCTTCCTGATTTCGTGTGGGTCTAAGACGCATTTTAATTCATCGATAGTTTAAAATTCAAATCAATTACTGAGTACTCGCACTTTCCCATAACTTGGTTTGGTATTCGCATCCAATGGATTGTGGAATGACCAAGTGGCCTATTGCAGGAGGAAGTTTACTAACTCTATTAATACCATACTTGGGCTTCCTAAGCCAAGGAATGCTGAGGTGGTGTCCTCCACTGTTAAGATCTACTGACTTCAATGTATACCAGTCGCAACCTATGGTGCGGAAGTCTGGGGGCACACGACCAGTGTTTGCATCAGGGTGAAGAGAACAGATTTTGTCGTAAAATCCTGGGTGCACCTATCTCCTCATCCAAGTATGCTAGCTATAGTGAACTTAACTTCCCATATATAGAAGATCATGTTAAGGCTCACCCAACCTTATTTTGGTTGAGAGTTTGGAAAAATCCTGCAGCATTGTTGACAAGAGAGATAATTTTAGATTGTTTGAAATGTGACAAGGGGCTGGACATACCATGGTTGGCCGCGGTCCACAAAAGTTTAGCTAGTGTGAACCTGGAACGTGTATTTTTAAATCCTTCAGACCTTAGCTCTATTAGTAGTAAATTTATTCAAAAGACCATGTACGCATTGTATAAAAAAGCAAGACTAGCTACTGAATGCAAAAAAACCTAAGTGGCCAGATACGTGCAAATTGAGAATGCGCCTCCAGTGGTACCTAGATATTTGTTAAAACCAATTGGCCGCTGGGAAAGGGGCCTACTCTTTCGGCTAAGGACTGACACTATGAAATATCTGTTGTCATTTCCTGTGGGTTTTCTTACCAACCTCGATCTCCTACCCTGTCCCTGTAATAACCAACACAATCAATGCTGCACTTTTTAATTTTTTTGTTCTTATTATTTACTTCTCAACAAAAGATTTTTGATTCCTTATTTTAAAGTCTTACATGCAATTGACTATAAGGCAGCCTACAGGATGGTGCTAGCTCTAAATGACGTTGAACTAACCTTTCGGGTTGGATAATTTTTCAAAGTGGCGATGCATACCTGTAACTCTATGCACCCCTGCTAAATCATATGCATTCCATTTCATGTTTTTAAGCTGAATGTTTTTACTGATCGTCTAACTATGAATTATGTGCTGTATTACTGGAGGCCTATATTAATCCTAATGAATGTTATTTAACTTGTACTTTTATGGATATGTTGTTTTTATCCGAATAAAGTTCATATTGAATATGCATTAAAATAGCATTGGGGAGTGTCACCCAACCCTCTTCTTTGCGGAGAGGATGTGGCATAATGGTCAGAGCTTCTGACTTGGGAACCTGGTATGAGTCTCGGTGTAGGCTCAAAATCCTGATTCTGCGCAAATCACTTAAGCTCCCAATGCCTAAAAAGTAAAATGAAGGTGTCCTTTTGTACTGTAACTAGTGCTCATGTAAAGCGCTCCAATACCTGTGGATCCAGATGGCTCTATATAAACCTGTAAAACAAAGAGTAACAAGAGGGAGGAGGATGGGAAACAAAGTTAGTGAAGGTAGTGGGTTAAAGACAACAACATCGAGGAGAGATTTGGGTGCTGAAAAGTAAAAAAGAGTACCTGAAGGAGCCTGTGTCCAGTGGAAGGACATTTGCCAGAGGAAGCAGTATTTGGTCCAAGCTCCATGGCAGGGACGAAAAATGAAGCCCATGAGTAAACTGAAGGTGAGGAGGGGACCAATAGGAAGCACGGAAATTAGAGAGGCATAGGAACCAACATGGTAAGTAAAGGTAGGTAATGGGCAGGCTATAAGCCCCTTCAAGATTTGTTTTTCTTCACAAGATATTTCGCAAGCACAGCACAAGTGCATTGAAGGTGAAAACAAAAAATAAGTAAGTGGAACCTTAAAACCAAACAAACACACAGTATCTGTCTTCAAGTTCTAAGTTTTTACACAGAAAAAAATCTTTTGTCCTTCCCTTTTTCGGTTCGCTCTGTATACACGGCTCACTTCACACCCTCCCCACCCACCCGAATATATTATTTCTTCAGAAATGTCCTATAACGTCGAAGGTTGCTGAGGGGTCAGTCCTCTAGATATAGATGAGACCATCCCACTGCCATTGCCCACATCCCCTATTTTATCCTTCTGCAGAGGCAACTTGTGAGCTCCAGTGAAGCAGTGCTAAATTTGTAAAAATAGAAGTACAAGGGCTGTTATCCGGAGGCCTCTCAGCTTGTACCACCCGGTGACAGTACAAATACTACGAATATCACACTCCTTCAAGTGTGGGACTTCAGACTATTCCAGGCCCCCAAAGCTATAAGAATGACTTGGGTGGCAAGAATTAGAGAATTTAATATATATTGATTTGATAAATAACTGTTGTTGAGCTAATCTCTAAAAAAATAACAGCGCCACCTTGTGGAAGACTGTCATAAGACCCGGTGTTAGCAATTAAGTGCAGGTGCTGAGCACCGTAAACCACCAGCTCAAATTAAGCACTGCTGTGAAGGCATGCCCCCCGTGAGACAACCGTCAGTAGCATGACAGGACTTGGTGCCTGCCCCCCGACTACCACCACCTCGACAAGTAAGGGACCATGCTGAGTACATGTGTAGTTATTCCTTAAGCGAAAAAGCAATGTAACTATTCAGACTGCACCTTGTTTTACATCTGTGGGACCGGCCCACTGTGTTTGTGTGTCTTGTAAGAGTTTAAATCCTTATGGCAGCACATTTCTGCTATTAAAGTGACTCAGAATCCTAGAGTTTATTTCTCAGTAAGGCAAAGCATTACTACTACCTGCTTCCAATCCTGTGCCTCAATCACCCCTCCTGTGGGAATGTAAGCAAAGCATGTCATTCAGGGAGGGAGGGGTGTGACTTTGTGCAGCGTAGTTTCACATAAATGGTAAAACTATTTTAGTTGTCTCAGATGATAAATCTTCATTCCAACACATACGATTTATGTGACCCCCAGGCACACTTTTATTATTAAATCCTTGTATTCCTGTACAAAGAGACAATTGAGACAGTACATTAAATCTATGGTAATTGAGCAGCAAACGATCAATATAACTTGATTGATTTATCAGACCTTTAGAAAACAGCAAAATCTAAAAAAAGGCATGTTCAGATTAAATATTAATGTTCAATTTATTTAAAAAGGTGCAAGTTTATCTCATAGATCGTACTTTTGACAGAAGGTATTGAGTACAGCTCTGCACTAAAGAGTAAAATCCTTGAATGAAACATCAAAGTTCAAGCTGTGAACCCCCTTAATATTAGGAAGTGGTTTCATTTTTGCCTTCCCAGACTTGTTACGATTAAGAAAGTTTGGTTGAAAGTTTTTATGGTATGGGGCGGTGGCGGCGGCGGCAGTGGCGTAGGAAGGAGGGTGCGGTGGATGCAGGCCGCCCGGGGTGTCATCACTGAGGGGGGTGACAAAATGGCAAAAATATGTGTTTTGAACACATGTTTTTGCCATTTTGTCAAGCCGGGGGTGACAATAAATTTTCCGCACCGGGTACCACCTGATCTTGCTACGCCACTGGGCGGCGGTTGGCATGCAGGTGGGGGGGTTAAAAAATAGAAAAAGAACTAAAATTGCACTTACCTGGCCGCCACCTCTCTGCCATTTTTATTCCGTCGACGACAGGAACAGGAAGCATTCAGGCTCCCAGTCCCTGCCAGCCAATCACGATGTCACTGATAGCAGCGTCGTGTTTGGCCTGAGCTATTTTTTCAGTCACAGAGAAATTGGTGGAGGTTATCATTGTATTACTTGGAAGATAGATCAGGTTGCAATGTTTTATGTTTCCACAGGTTAAGGGATGAGAAGGTCAGTTGTTGTATAATTACCAGTGGCGGCTGGTGACATTTGAAATTGGTGAGGGCGTAAAATAATAATCATACTGCACCGTAGCGCGCGAGCGTAGCGAGCGCGCCCGAACCCCTTAAGGAAGGTTCGGGGGGATTTTCCCTCGAGAAAATTTTGAAACAAATAGTGGAAAAATTGTGCATTTTCAAGCAAATTTGAGAAAGCAGGAAGGTTAATAAAGCAATTGTGAAAGTGCAGGTATTACATTATTAAAGAGATGTCATATAACATAGGTAGCTGCTTATTCAGTATAACCACAGAGCTTCATAACAGACTGCTGTATGTTAGGATTTTTACTTACGAACTGCAAGTGACAAAATGATTTCTCTGACAAATGCAGTGACTCACTGACCTATTTACAGCATTTTCTGATGTGCATCAGGTACATGTTCTTTGCAGCAGGCACATTAACCTTCTGTGCTACCTTTCCATGAGTCAAAACATCCATTAGACAAAACTCTGATCTCTCTCTCTGAAAAACATTAACAATATCCTTGGTGCAACAGCAAGTGTTGCATGGCTAAACATTTATACGGCCCGAAAGGCGCGACCTGTAGGCTATGCCATTGCTTGTTCTCTTCTTTACACTGGCATTTCAGTGCAAAAGGAAGACTCACGACATTGGGACATATTCCTATAGTAATCTGTTCTCAATTCCCCGGTACCACTGCACCTGCTTCACCGGTGACCACTAAGCCCCTGAAGGAGGGTGCAACACTAAGAACTCCACAGCAGGTACAATATACCACTGAGCTTTCCATCGCTTCGAGGATGTTCCTGGCGGCTGCGGTCATTTTGGTGTTTTATCTCTTTCCGCCAGACCCAGGAACAGCGAGTCCTTGTTGTGGTAACTGCGCCTGCCAGAAAGCACATATTTTGCTGTCAATGTAATGAATACATGTAACCCACATTTCCTTAGACTACTCTAATTTGATACATTTAAGTGATAACAAAATTTTCATGGACATTGTTTTAAATATTTTCTTTCACTTCCTTCCTAACCTTTAACTTGGTCATTGACAGCGTTATTTACTAAGGGTTGCACTGGAGCGTGTGTGGCGCGATGCAATTTTGCACCGTGCCTGCGAATTATAATGGTAATTAATCAACATAATGCTTACCACCATGATTTGCACAACTTTGCTTCATCTGCACCACAATTTGACGTTTTACTTGTTAACATAATCACCTATGTGCACACATATTTCGTGTATCCAATGAATTTTGTAGTGGCACTGACTTATTTTTGGTAAGGTAAACTCACTTTCAGCGTTTATACTCAATTTATAGAAAATATTAACGCAAAACTGTCCAGAAATATCTGCCACGCTGTGTGTATGCATCCTTTATTCCTTTTCAGAGGTCAGTTACATATAATACAAGCAGTTATTAGAGTGGCAACCTTGCATGAACCATATCGATCAATAAAATGCTAGTGTAGCAGCAAGCAAGATTGGGGGGCCCGCCTAGCTAGTCTAGCCTACCTAGCCTAGTAGTAACATTTGAAAAAAAAAACGATAACTCTAATCACCAGTCTCTTCTCTTTGTGTGACTTTACATCTTGTACATTTGCAATTTTTTCTGTTTGTATCTTTTAACGCATGTAATAATCCTTAGTCCTTATGTTTTGCAACTGGTTCTTATGTAAAGCACTCTCTGACACCTTTGGCTTGATGGCTTCTCCCCAACCCGTCCAGTTGTGGGTTCGCGACCGCTGATGAGCCTGGCACCGAATGAACCCCCTCCTACCCGCACTCCCTCCCTCCACTCCACTACCACTACCCGCCCAGGGCCCCCGACCACACTCCTCCAGCCCGAGACTATGAGCCATTTTTAATCACTATAGATGGCCCACGAACCGGTGTCCAAATGGTCACTGTGAATCACGATTTCAGAGCTAACGCTTAATTCGAGGGCTAGGAGACAGCTTCTAATTCGCATTTTCTAGCCCAAACTGCCACGTTTCCCTGATGTATACATGACCAGCTACTGCACTCTGCTACAAGATTTCTGACGTTCTGGCGCTTTTAGTCATAGCTTTCTAATGTGGTAAATAAGACTACATGCAAAGGAAAAAAAGCACTGGAGCAGCTAATCAGGTGAAAGCCGGGGAAACTTGGAAAGACTGGCTAGAACAGTTACAACAAGTAACTTGTCTTTAAGGGCCTTCAGTGAGCACTAGGCATGGCTAAACACAATTTACCTAACAAACTGTCAACTACTTTACTTGTCTTTTCGAAATCTAAAGTTAGCACAAGTTCAGACCGAAGTACAATGCCAGAGTCTTGAGCCTCTGTAACAGAGTTGGTGTCTAATATGGGTGCTAACCCAGCGGTATGAATGAGTGCAGTAGACAGACCGCTCTTCACCCTCCCCACCTAAGAACAGAGACTTAGCGAATGCCCATATGTCCTTGAAGAAAAGTCCAGCCCTAATTTGATTGGTGCACCCCGTCGCAATGGAACATCTGCTCTCCCTTGATCAGCTTATTTGGAATACTTCTTAGACGCCCTGGTCCCGGACACAGTTTTGCCACCTAAACAACACATTTAGAGCCCATAATCTAATGCCCGCACCCCAAGCGCTATGAGGAAAGCAAGAAAACTCCCTCAGAATGGATTCCATTGCTTTCTTCTCACAAGGACATTCCTTGTAGCATCGGCCCACAGGTTATGTGCTATGCTATTATCTTCAAACTGCGTACAGAGATTAAACAAACATATTTAATTTTGGAGGTATAAACAAACCCCGGACGGATGATCCTCACCTCGTGAGTCGAGTCGTGACCCTCCGTCCATTTACACAGCCACACTACAGCCACAGCCAGTCAGCCTGGAAGCCGGTCCGGGTCCGACCTAGGCACACACACGAGTCCGGCAACGATGAGCAGTCACGCGGTCCACTAGTCTGCACTGACTCTCTCACATTATGACTCATCCTCGACCTCGACTCGGACTAGTTCTACTTTCACTTACTTGTTGTTGTTGTACGTACAGACAGCGTAGAAATGGCCAATCACCGACAACATGGCTGGATATAGCCATATGTCATTGGCCATACTGTGCGGCCCTCAGGAGAGCAGCCAACACCCACGCGCGACACCATCCTGCTGCAGCAGCCAATCCTGGCACAGCGTTAACAACGCCACAGAGCAGAATACTATCTGCCCATTTTCAGACCGGGGCCCCGGGTCCCTGCCTATGTCCAGTACTGCTAGAGGGGGAGGTCTAAAGTGTGCGCATGCGTGGGCCAGGGGAAATATGCAGTACTCCGGGATTTTACACTCGCACTTTACCTTTTGCGCAGTCACCCCGCTGCCTGCCTGTCACTCTCTGCCGCAGCTCCGCCCCCCTCGGCCCACTTCCTTATGGAGGCCCGATTCTGTTGGGCTTCTCCCGTAGCTGGTAGCGCTCGGGTGCAAGTGCGCTCGGCTCACATTGACATTCATTTAAAAAAAAAGTTACTTGTGTATCATGTTGGCAGTGCGGTCGTCCAGCCAGAGGTTAATGATGTGTTAGCTATTCTGTGACAAAAATTGCTACATAGATACATTGATTATGGTTTATTTAGAATGAATACAAGAAGACTTTTCACAGAAGAGTGGAATATTTATTTGTGTTGGAGTGCTCGGGATTGACCTTTTTTTACATATATGCATATACATGTAGATACAGCCTTATTGCACACACTAATGTAAATACGAAGTCCAGTCTTCAAGTTTGCTATACGATCTTCAACAATTGTGAGTTGCTTTATTCAGGGATTAGCTTCGATCCAACTTTGGCCAATCCAACTTTAGCCAATACGTGTTTCGTTGATTTCACAACTTCATCAGGGTTGCATATCTGTATAGGCAACGTCTTTTAAGAGTACCAATTTAATTGGTATATCCACTGTCAACCCAACACTTATATCGATTGAATTGGCAAAAGTTGGATTAAAGCTAATCCATGAATAAAGCAACTCGCTAACGTTGAAGATCGAGTACAACCCGAGAAGATTGGACTTCTTATTTACTATAGCGAGTGCAAAAAGGCTCTAAGTTTACTTAGAATCTAGGTTCCATTAGTGGATGTTGGGTGGGCATCCCCCTTATGAATGCACCGCTTTACCTATGCTAACATACATCGAATTTAGTGTGTACTTCTAGGAGAGCGCCAAGGGACCTCCAATCACTCTCTGCTGTTTTGTTCTACATATATATATATACAGGTTACACTGGGGAGCACGACGTCGAGTGACCACTCGCTGCTCAAGGGCATTTTGTTTTCAAAATATTACACGGCGGCCCCTGCCCTGGAGAGGAGCACCATTTCAGAACTTTGAAAGGCTGTGGAGAAGAACGAATCTGCTACGCTTTGCACGTCGCTCTCTGCTTGAAATTAACTCTCCATTAAGGACCACATGTCCCAGCATTCAAGTGCGGCAAAGAAGTCCCGCCCATGATGCCAATAAATAATTGAAAACAAGTGGTGAGCTTTGCAGTGCATACTTGTCAGCCCAGGCGCAAAGACCTCGAAACGCGTCGGCATGGGAAAAGTATTTAATGGGGGCAGCGGGTGATGTCATTAGTGATGTCATTTGAGATGTCATCAGTGATGTCATCAGTGATGTCACTCACCATGTCATGAATGATGTAATGTGTGACATCATCAGCAGTGGATTGCGGGTGCGCGAAATATAGTTAGTACAACTAACTATATAGGAGCAATTTCAATGGTTTTTTAAATGCTAATTCCTAACTATATAAGGCCTGAAACCTATGGTTTTTAAAGTGAATTTGCAAGGTTTTTAAAATGCTAATTCCTAACTATATAAGGCCTGAAACCTATGGTTTTTTAAGTGAATTTGCAAGGTGTTTTAAATGCTAATTCCTAACTGTATAAGGCTTAAAACCTATGGTTTTTTCTGTGAATTTGCAAGGTTTTTAAAATGCTAATTCCTAACTATATCAGGCGTGTAACCTATATTTTTTTCAATAAATTTAAAAGGTTTTGTAATGCTAATTCTATTAGCGGATAACGTTTATATATGTTATTATCCTTCTGGGACCACCTGAGCAGGCATCTTGTTTCTCAGGAGAAGTGAGGCACAAGAGAGAACAAAACAAGAGTGGAAAACACGAAAAGGGGGCAGGGTTGAGACCCCCTGACCCCCTAGCCCTTCTCAGGGGGTCCCAGAAGGACCACCAAGTATGCCTCTTGGCCCATAGGAATCAATGGGAAGGGATTCCTTAATTGCGATTCGCAAATTGTGAATCGCAATTAAGGAATTTTTAGAAATCGCAAATAAAAATGCGATTTTTTGATGCATAGCAATTTGCGATTTCTTAATTGCGATTCCTTAATTTTCGCAATTGAGAAATCGCAAATGCTAACTTTGATGCATGTGGCCGGTGGTGCTTTTGGCTACAGTGTAGTAGCAGTTGTTGACATGTTTGAATAAACAGCAGAACATACTACCATGGCATACACAAAGCAAAATAAACATACAGTTAAACCATAAAAGGGCTCATCACAACCCAATATTAAAACCAGAATGCAACACAATGACGGCAGTGTTACATAACAAAATCACATTGCATTTATGCGCAGAAATACACATCAGCACAAAAATATGATAGAACCTGTCAACAGCACAAACAAATGCCAAACAACAAATATGCACAAACATTCTTGTCACACATTCCCATCTCCAGAATACCGTTTTCATAATAGGGTGCTAAAATGCTTTAACTTAGCATCAAGAATTTAAAATATTGCAGGCCAAAAAAATGTTGTGATCCGGTCTTCTCTCTCGCACATGCACAGGCACACATACACACACACGCATATACAAATGCCTATTTCAGCTCAGTAATACATCCTGGTGCTCATTTATACTCACTCTAACTTACTTGCAAACTTACTCAGGCACACTCATTCTGACACACTTTTTCACACACTTATTTATAAACTCTCATTTACTGTCACATTCACAAGCTGATTAATATTAGTGCACACACATGCACCCTCAAAATTACACATAGTTAGGTGCCAACAAGTAGTCACAGGGACAGTCACTTATAGTTATTCTTACACTCAAATGATCACAACAACAAATGCACTAGTTTAAATTAACACTTCTGTTTGCAGGCTGCGTGTTTTGGTGCAGAACAAAGTAAAGAGTCGACATGGCCCACACACCTGTGTGCCATGACTACCACCCACTGCCCTGGCATACATCAGCCACCACTCTAGCTGGGTGCACTATACCAGTGGTGAGGGTACAGGTGCATGAGCCCTGTACCCCTACAATGTCTAAGTCCATTCTTAGACACTGTAAGTGCAGTGCTGCCATTATATGGTGCTGGGAGTTTGTCATTACGAACTCCACAGCACAATAATGGCTACACAGAAAACTAGGAATTTTACTATCAAACTTTTCAACACATTAGTCCCACACTGTTGCCAGTGTGGGATTTAATGGAAAATGAACACAGAGGGCATCTTAGAGATGCCCCTGAAAAACGACCAGCCTCTGGTGGGTTCCCGGACTGGTAGACACCAGCCTGACACCACAAGACATGTTTCTGGACCCCTGGGGTGGGAGCCGTTGCTCCCTGAGTCCAGATGCAAAGCCTTTCCAGGGAGAAGGTGTTCACACCTCCCCCAGGCCAGGAAGAGCCATCTGTGGCAGGGGAGCTTCAATGGCCTGGCAGCCTTTGTAAAGCGACCCCTATCCTCACCTGCAATAAGGAGCAGGCTCCTTCCCGCCTCCCCTCCTTTTCAGTTGGAAGACAGGCAGGAAAACTTAGAGCAGCCCAGGAGGTGTGCCCACCTCTGCCAACTCCACCCCTCAGGTGGGGGAGGCGAGGGGAAGCCCACTCTCCAGTGCTGGCCATCTTGCAGATGGCAGGCACTCTCCAATCAGGGTTATGGATTGTGCTCACCACCCCCCCCACATGGTGTGAGCACACCAAGGGTGTAGTCACTCTAAGGACAGTGGCCCATTGGCTATTGACCTCAAGACCCCTAAAACGGCCCCTGAATATAGTATTTAGGGGACAGCCCTGAACAAGGATATTGGATTCCCACAACCTAAGAAGAAAAAGAACGAAAGAAGACGCCCAGCAGAGGAGACTGCAGAGAAAAACTAAATTGACCCAAGCCCTACCAGCCCGTCTGTAGTTTCCGGAGATCCTGCGCCAAAATTCATCTTGTCCTGCAGCCAGCAACCTCCAGAACCCCTGGGAGGACTGACTACCTTTAAGAAAGACCGGATCTCCTGTGCACAGCAGCTCTGTCCAAAGTAAACACCGAAAACAGACCCTGAGTCTGCTGAGGATAAAGAAACCAGCGGCTGGAACTACCACTGCATCTGTTGCCTACTGCCCAAGTTTGAGTGGCTCACCAGTCCCAGCGAGGTCCCCCAGCGCTCCAGAGTCTGGGTCCACCGTGGGTTGATCCCTCCAGGACTCCAGACGTTACCTGCAGCTTCTGCATGGAGACCCCCTCAACTGGGAATGGCCTGGTAAGGTGAAATCCGACCTCAAAAGACACCCCTGCATCCAGCCGCCCTAGAGAAGAGACCCAAGGTGCAGCTACGCCTCCAAGCCCTCCAACTTATCTGCCCAGTTGTTGGTTCCTCCCGGAAGTCTTCCAGGACCGAGCCTGCAGCTGAAACCGAAACCAAAACCCCCTTTTGAAAGTAACAGGGCGCCCAATGATAAAACAGCACCCTGCACCCGGCCGCCCCAGTGCCGCTGAGGGTGCACCTTTTGTGCTGGCTTGAACCCCAATTTGCCCTGAGCTTAAGTCCAGGAGCTTTCCTCCCAACCCAGTGGCCTGCATGTAAGCAGCCACCAACCGGAGGCCCACTATTCCCTATTTGATAACATTGGGCCTCAACACTCTGCACCCGGCCACACTAGTGCCGCTGAGGGTGTAACAAGAGTGCATCACTCACCCTGAGTCAACCCCCAGAACCTCAACTCCCACTACCAAATACTTCCCTCAAAAGCGATGACCATATTTGCCTCCACAGGATAACATTGACTGTTTTTCTTGGAAAAGTTTCTAAGTGTGGAGTTTTGAAATCTAAAGAAATTCTTTAAAATTGTACGATTTAACAAAACCGCTTATACTTACCTGTTCACAGGAAATGTCCTAGTGCTGCATCCATGGAAAACAGCATTGAGTAACAAAAGTAATCCAAAAGTAACTTACCAGCTATTTTACTGAAAATTCCATTGAAGTCTATGTACTGTATTTACATATGATTGCAATTCTCTGAAACAATGGTGTGAGTCAAACAAAAGTACAATTATAATTGCAATGCAATTAGATATGGGTAGGTACCCAGGGGGTAGGTACCCATCGGGTTGTGAGGTGAAGAGAATAGAAGAGCATACAACTGATATTTTATGCATCCTTCTTACCCACAGAAACCTTCCGAAGCTGACCATTATTGTTTACTCACGCCCACTAAAACACGGGCAGACATCTCCGACGCTTGATTGCCTGGGTACCCTCCTCACCTCACTCTCTGGGAAAGCACATTTTATGATTGGTGGAGATTTTAATTGCCACTTTGAACCCCTTAATGTGCTGTCAACAACTATTACTAGAGATGAGGACTCAATATAGTCAATTCAGGTGGGTAACACCTATCCGATAAGGGGGTGGACCCCACTAGTCTTGCAAATGACCTCTCTTACCCTCTCTTACTCACTGAGGGCATGTAATGGTCAGTACTCTGATGATAATCCTGGGTACCCCACCTTTGATAGAAATGGCCAGGTATCAATAACTGATTACATTTTATTAAGTGTTTATTAAGTGTTGAAATCTGGCACATGGCTGTAAAGTTTCTAGTGGACCCGTTGAAGAAAGCGACCATAGCCTACTGGTTGCAACACTAGACAGTAACTTAGTAGAAGTAGGGAAAGGCCCGGATAGCTCCCCATTAGGCAATCTAATAGTGGCTGAAGGAGGGAGAAGAATTGGTTGAGGGACAATAGCCCGATCTCCAGAAGTAATCTCGGATATGTATAGCTGTATTATTCCTTTATTAGAAAAGGCAAGCCTTGCTTCTGGAAATAGTGCCAACCTAGATTCTGATAAAGATCTAGGTAAAATCCACCAAACCTTGGTTGCAAGCCTGGCAGATTTTTTCTATAGTAGTAAACCCAATAAGGGCATTCATCGTAGAGAAAAAAAAACCCTGGTACAACAGGTCATGTAGGGACGCAAAGAGAGCCCTGCTGTTAAGCCTTAATGGGGAGACAGATTGTGTATAAGGGAAGCAAGGGTTTTTATAAAAAAAAATCTTTTAGCAGCAAAATCAGAATGGTAAATGCAAAGATGGCAGGCCATTAAGAATGCCTTGGATCATAAAGATATAAGAGGCTTCTGGAATTAAGTCCATACTGGAAAAATAGAGCGTAGGTCTACTATTGAGCCTAACATCTGCAAAGAAGCCTGGTGTATTTACTTTAAGGATTTATACTCAAGCCCATCTATTGGACCCAGTGAGAGGGGGATGTCGGTTTGTTGCCAAATTTTTTATCCCCTTGGGGACATACCCCCTTGTACTCTGGTCAAGGTATTAGCTGCCATCGCTAAGGTACTATCTAACAAAGCCCCTGGGTTAGATAGTATCCCCGGAGACCTTTACAGAAATGAGCAGGTAGTCTGGGTCACCTACGTGGGCCGGGGCAGAGATCATCCCTGTTTATAAAAAAGGGTCCCCCCATTGAGCCAGCTAATTATAGGCCAATTAGCTTAATTGATGTAAAACAAAAGAATTTCGCTAGAGTGGTACAGGGAAGACTTCAGGAATGGATGGAAGACATCAATATTTTAACACCCCTACAAGCAGGCTTTAGACACAAAACATCTACTATAGATCAGTTGTTTAGGCTTCAATTGATCTATTGGAAGCACATCGTTCTGGAGGGTGATAGTCTGTACCTTACATTTGTGGATTTTATATCAGCATTTGATATGGTGGACCATGACCAGTTGTGGGGTATCATGCTGGATATGGGAGGACCATCATACCTTTGTCACCAGCTCAAACGCCTCAACGAGGGAACATTCGCTAGGGTAAGGTTCGGCAAGAATGGGAAACTAACGGCTACTTTTCCTGTCGGAAAGGGGGTGAGGTAGGGTTGTGTTCTCGCGCCAACCCTTTTCTCACTTTTTCTTAACGGGCTAATAGGAGACCTTCTTGCCATCAAGGACATAGACTCCCCAAAACTAGCCAACCGTAAATTCCCCGCATTAATGTTTGCGGATGACACCCTGCTCCTCTCGAAATCATCATGGGGATGCAGCGTGTGTTAGAGGGATTTAGCCTGTTCTGTAAAAAGAGGAATTTGGTTGTAAATATTAAAAAAACAAAGTACATGGTCTTCAATGCTGAGTCGATAAATTGTCCTCACCCAAGAATGGATGATGAACCATTGGACAGGGTCCCAATGTTTGACTATTTGGGTCTTACATTAAATGATAAAATGGGGTGGGGACCACAAATTAATAAAGCTAACTTAAAGTTAACCCAGGCCACTGGGGGGATTTTAAAAGTTCAAAAGAGATGTGCCCTAAGGTCTTAAGCCCACCGGTTGAAATTTATAAGGTTCAGGCAAGAGGGGTATCTATGTATAGGGCCGAACTGTGGGGACATAGCACTGACAATGCTCTCACTGTAACAGAAAATAATTTTTTTAGACAAATGTTGCACTTGCCTAAAAGTACCCCCCTAATACCATTAGGGATGGACCTGGATACCCTCCCAATTGAATGTTAAATGTCGTATACTTGTAAAGCGCACAGCTGCCCCAGCAAAGGGGCATCCCGGCGCTGTATACCGCTGGGGAACCCATCCTGGCTTTCCATGTGAGATGGTCCCTCCTGGGCATCTCCAAGGTGAAGACAAGCATCCCCGGCGCTGATGGGGCCGTTAGTAGAGATTAAGCAAGCTATTGCCCAGAGTTGCTGAGTGGGACCCATGGTTGGAGTAGGCACCGAGGTGAGAATTATCGAGTCTGCTGACCATGGCCCAAGACCCTGATGCATCGGGATACAAACCCTGGTCCCGGGCCGACCTCTGCTTCTGGGTCTGCCGCCTCTAACCAGTGAGCCACACCACTCCACTTGCAGACCTGATTGCTTCACGCCCTTTGCTTTATTGGCGACGGATGTGGAGCACGCCAGAGCTGGGTCACTATAGGGAGGAGTTAAGACTGTAATGTCTACTATGGGGGCGGGTAGTATCCCGTGGTTGTCCTTTATCAGGGATTCATTTGGCAAAATAGGAAGGGAAGATTTATGGTTCGTGCTGGAGGAATCATGCCTAGCGATTTCAAAAAAATCCTTGGCTAGTGCATTGAAAGAGCACAAACTGACACGTATCCTACAGACAGTTAATCCCTCCAGTCTTACTTATGAATTTTTTGACATAAAGTACCAATACAAAATGGAGCAGGTGCTGGATTTTATACAACCACCATTAGCTAAGAAACTGTATTTGCAATTTAGATACGGGACGCTCCCACTTCACGTATTACCTAACAAGTGGTCTGGCGCAGCTTCCTATCCTTCCCCGGGGTGCCTAGTAGAGGAGGAAACTGTAATTCATGTGATGTTCCTCTGCTTGGCATATAAGCAGGCCAGGTCAAAGTGGGTGATCCAACTCTGCAGAAACTTGGGCATCAGAAACTATAAAGAATTCTACAGGGTTTTAAAATCTGATACTAACCCGTTTTTTGTTGCTGCGGTTTCTAAATATTTATTTGCTATGTGGTGTAAAAGAAGGTATCTATTGAAAAATCAATGTGAGAAATATTAATACCAGCTCCTACTCGCCATATATCGTGATCCTGGGCTCTGTAAAATCATAGCTTGTATGTATAGGTACTTATTGAACAAATTGATGTGAAGAATAGCAATCCCCTCTTAATTGGCCTTTAGCTTGATTTTGGTTTTTATAAGAATATAGGCTGTAAAACTGTTTTTTTTTATTAAACATCTTAAGTTTAAATTATATTTTTAATTATTCCTGTGAATTGTTTACACTTCTTATAGTGATGATTTTAACCTAATGTAGCCTCTTCCCAATATGCGATTATTACTACTATGTATGTTGGTACCATCTTAGTAATTAGTGCTCCCTATGATATCGCGCTTCTCCCTTGATATGAATTTTAAGATGTTGTGAATTTATATGTGCTTTTATGGCTGTAATGGCCGAAATAAAGTTTTAAATGATGATGCCAATTAGATAACATTCAGCATTTACTGCTGTAAAGTATTTATTGCTTACCTGTGCCAGGCTTGCTTGGTTCTAGAAATAAAATACCTAAAAGAATATTTTTATACAAAAACAATTGGGCTGAGGTTCAATCTTTGAGTGTGTGAATTCATTTGCTGACTGAGTGTGTACACCAAATGCTTAACACTATCTTCTGATACTGCCTTACTGCTTGATCACACTACCACAAATAGAGAGTAAGGTTCTATCTAACTTTACCTCTGCCTACCTTTGTGGTTTCACTGAACTCTGTCCTACAAAGATGATCAACAACTTGAAAGTATCTCAGCACTCATAATTAACCCTGGGCGGGCAACTTCGCTACGCCCACGAAGTGGGCGTAGTGTTGCCTACTTCGCCCTTTGCAAAGTAGGCGAAGCAAGCAACACTACGCCCACTTTGTGGGTGTAGCGAAGTTGCCCGCCACCCGCCTCCCTCCCGCCCTCCCTAAATGCTTACAATAAAATATAAAAGAATTATAAAACCACTTACCTTGTCCTGCCGCGTCCCCGGGGCTCCCGCTCGTCATTGCGCCGCCTGCGCGCGCGTCTTGGATGCTAATGGGCATGCGCGGCCGCCCGCGCATGCGCCTTTCTCACGGAAATGCGCATGCGCGGGCGGCCGCGCATGCGCATTAGCATCCAAGACGTGCGCGCCGGCGGCGCAATGACGAGCGGGAGCCCCGGGGACGCGGCAGGACAAGGTAAGTGGTTGTATAATTCTTTTATATATTAATGTAAGCATTTAGGGAGGGTGGGAGGTCGGCGGGTGGCGCGTAGTGGGGCTCGCGAAGTGCGTGGGTGGGCGTAGTTTTTTGCCCACTTCGCGTAGCTTCGCGAAGCCCCACTACGCCCACTACGCCCAGGATTACTCATAATATAGAAGAGCAATGATAAAGTACGCCAACACATTCAAAGGGGGCCACCTAGTAAAGTGTATATAAAACCTTTCTTAGATGGGTATGTGTGCATCCGCAAGCCATAGAAATGCGAATACCTCTCCTGTCAGCTTTTAAAGGCCAGACTTATTGGCCTAGCCAATATTTGTTTTGTATATATTAACATGAATATTACTTCATTTCTATGTCATATCTTCTCCGTTTATGAAAATATTAATTTTTTTATTTTTATTTTTTTTTCTTTTAATCCTCATATTGCGAAAATTCTATGTATATGGAAAATTTGGTTTCTACCTCTGAAAATATTTTCCGTACCGTCACCTCCCGTTTCTCACTTGCCATATGATGTTCCTTCTCCTTGTTTTCTCAGAGGAGACCCCTTTGCCATTACATATCCACAAGTCTGTAGGCGCGGGAAGAGGGAGCTAGCCACCTTGGCTACTCTTATGAGTATCATACTCATAATCCAGACTGTGTATTCGCTTAATCATAGGACAGAATGTTATATCTTTTTTATGAATTTACATGTTTTTCCATAATTTCCCAATAATTAAACCTTTTACTCCTATGACCCCTTCTATCCAATTTGTTTGTTTTGATAACCGAATTCATCCATTCCCCATGTGAGGGAGCTGTTGGAACAATCCACTTAATGCATATCTCTCTTCTTGCTATTACCATTAATACAAAAAGTAGCTTTCTTTCCATTACTGTCAGCCCTATTTGATCAGTTGTGTTGCCAATCCCAAAAAGAATAAGAAATTCACTTACTTTTAGATGTTTTCTGAATATCTGATTTAGAGTCTTACCAACTGCTTCCCAAAATGTTCTTATTATTGGGCATCTCCAGAACATGTGGATATCATCTGCCCTTTCCTCTCCACACTTCGGGCATTTCTTAATTCCTGCATTTTTAAATTTTGAGAGTCTTTTCGGGGTCCAATAAGCTCTATGCAGGGTGTACAAGTGATTTCTTTTCAGTCTTACAGATTTTATTGTTGACCAGCATTTCTCTAGTGACTCTTCCCATAGGTTCTTTAGATCATCCGTTTCCAGATCTTTTCCCCACGTTTGTTCTGCTATTTGGTAGCTTTCTTCTTCTTCTGCTAAGAATGTCCAGTACCATTTTGCTACCTCCTTTTTTATGGGTAAGGTTTTTGTCATTTCTTTTTCCAGATTTTTGCTGTCTCTGTCCCGTGATGGTATTGTTCTTGCCCAACTGTTCAACTGATAATATTTAAATTTGGATATTGTCCCATTAGTAAGTTTATTTATTTCTTCCCAAGAGATCAATGTTGAGCCATTTAGTAGTTGACCCCAATAGTTGATGTTATTTTGTCTTAATGGATTTGCCATTACGTCTTTCAGACAGATCGGGGTTCCTGGAGAATTCCATATTGGTGCCAGCGCACTATAGTAAGGAATTTTTAAAGTCAATCTAATCTGTGACCAGAGTTTTAGTGCTTCTTTAAGGACCTTTAGTTTGACTTTTTTAAAGTATTTTTGATGTCCGAATTTATACAAATAATGATCCTCTGCCTCTGTAATTATTTGCAAATATTCTGGATAGTATTGGTGTATCCCCAGAAGGTTCCTTATGTTTTTAAATTGGAATGCTTTGCAATATTCCATTAGATCCGGACTTGCAATACCTCCTTTCTCTTTTTTTCTCCTTAGCTTCCTCCATGATATTCTGGTTCCCTTAGATGCCCATATGAAACTTGATAGTTCTCCCTGTAATTTTCTGAGTTCAGTTTTTTTAAATTGCAGTGGAATGTTATTGAACAAAAAAGTAAATTTTGGGAGGATGTTCATTTTTAAAATGTTTGACTTCCCTATAAAACTTAAGGGCAAACTAGACCATACTTTAAGAAGTTTCCTTACATCTCGGGCTACTCTGTTTAGATTGTTTTGTGCTATTTTGTCTATGTTTTGATTTATCAAAATGCCCAAGTATCTTATCTCTTTTTTTATGTTGGGGCAATGAAAATTGGTATTCCATGTCATTACTTCTGTTTTAGTATGGTTTACCAAATAACCAGAAACTTGACCAAAATCAGACATGATTTTTTCTATGGCTGGTTTAGATTCCTCGTATTCCTCTGTAAATAGCATGAGATCGTCTGCGTATAATGCTAATTTTTTCTCCCAATCCTGATATTTAAAGGGGATTATATCATTGCAGTGTCTGATTTTATTAGCTAGGGGTTCTATATACAGGTTAAAAAGTAAAGGGGAAAGGGGGCACCCCTGTCTCGTACCTCTAGCAATTTTTATGTTATTTGTGAGATTTCCGTTTACCAAAATTCTGGATCTAGGGTTTTTATATATTTCGCCTATCATATGAAGAAAGGGTTCCCCTAGATTGTTAATAGCCATTATACTATTTAGGAAAGCCCAGTTCACTCTATCGAATGCTTTAGCAGCATCGACCGTTAGTATTGTTAGGGGAGTGTTATTGGATACAGCTAGATCTATGGTGCTTATGAGTTCATGTGACAGTTCATGTAGTTGTCTTCCCTTTGTAAACCCTTTCTGATCTGTATGTATGAGTTGAGGTATGATCTTTCCTAATCTTGTTGACATGATTTTAGTGAAAATTTTATAATCTGCATTGAGCAGAGATATCGGTCGATATGATTCGCATTTTTTAGGGTCTTTTCCTGGTTTTAGTAGTATTGTTATTATTGCATCATTCCATGTATCTGGCAATGTTTCCTTCTGTATTAGTATTAAATTTGTTAATTCTGTTAATTGTGGAGCTAGTGTGTCTATTAACATCTGATATAATTCATTTGGCAATGCATCCGGTCCCGCTGCTTTCCCTTTTTTCAGTGATTTTATTATCTCTTTAACCTCATTAGGTGTGATTTCCATATTCAGCTCCTTTTTCTCCTCCTCTGATACTTTCAATATGGGCAAATCTTGTAAGTATTTTTCTATTTGATCTTTAGATGGATTTGTATCTTCCGTGTACAGCTCTGAGAAGAAAGTCTCAAACTCTTTTCTAATTTCATCCTCCTTCGTAGTTTGTCCTGTTTGATCCTGTTTACTTATGATGTTTATTTTATTTCTTATACAGTCTGTCTTTAATTTCCATGCAAGCCATTTCCCGCATCCTTCTCCGAATTCATGCTTAGCCAACTTGCTTGCTTCCCATTTTGCTTTCATTCTGTCATCAAGAATATCATTTAAACATTCTTTTTGTTTCTGTCTCTCTTTCTGCAGATTCTCTTTCCTTGTCGAATCCATTTCTGTGTGTATTTGTGTGTCTAAGATGTTGATACCTCTCTCTATATCCAGTAATTCTTGTTTGAATTTCTTATTTCTGTACGCTCCCAAACTAAGTAATTTACCCCTAATTACTGCCTTATACGTGTCCCAGGCTATTTGTTTGGAAGTTCCTGTTTTATTATTCTCAAAAAAAAATTCAGTTTCTTCTTTAAGAGATTGTACTATTTCTTGTTCGGAGAACATAGCTCTTTCCACTGTAAATCTTTTCTGTGTATATGTTGTTTTAATTTTTAGTGTTAATTGTATAGCTGAGTGATCTGATAAGTGAGCTGGAATGTGTATAAGATTTGATATATTTGTTAGTAGATTCCTGTCTACTAGAAAAAAGTCTATTCTAGACCTGTGTCCTAGCCTTTTATTATAAAATGTAAACGGTTGGCTTTTGTCTCCCTTTTCTTTCCATATATCAATTAGGTCTAGATCCCTCTTATATATGCTTAACCACTCTCTCATCTTCGGTAAATTAGATGAGTTTACATTCTTCCCTGGGGGAGACCTATCATTTTTAAGGTCTGGAATAAGATTAAAGTCTCCTCCTAGAATTACCGGGGTATCGGCTGTTAGAAGTTGTGTGTACAAGTTCTTTAAGGGCTCTGGGTCATCAAGATTGGGGCCATAATATCCCGCTATTGTATATGCAGTATTTCCTAGTTTTATTTTTGCTACTACCCATCTTCCTTTCTTGTCAACTTGTGACGATTCAATATTTGCCTTTAGGGATTTTTTTAGAATGATAATTACCCCTTTAATATTGCAACTTTGATTTGTACATATATATGCGTCTACCCATCCTCTGTTTTTCAATTCCTGGTCCCATTCTTCTTTCAGTAAATGTGTTTCTTGAAGTATAATAATTTCACATTCAGATGTTTTTAGATATTCCAAGATTTTATTTCTTCTACTTTTTGTTCTCATACCATTAACATTCCAGCATAATATTTTTATGGTTCTACTAGTCTCCCCCATTATCTTTAATGATCTTTTTTTTCCGATAGGTGTTCCGATACGTTTCAGTAGCGCTCGACTTTAATATTACACTTTTCTTTTTCCATTTCTTTTCCAATATCAAGGATTTATTTTTTAGTTTTTTTTCCCTATTTTGCTCCCCACCCTTTTTTTGATTTTTGTTTTTTATGCTTTTTGGTTTTAGTGATTTGTTTTTACCCTCCCCGGGGAAGCCTCCTTCTTCTTTTTTCTTAGGGGCTTTCATTTACCCCTTTTCCGCTCCTCTTCTTGGACCTGGGAAGTATACTCGGAAGTCTTTCGTTTTTTTAGGTGTTTTATTTTTGTCTATTATCTTTGACATTTGTTTTCATTTATATTCTATTTGCGGATAAAAGCGTTTTTTCCTTTTAAATTGTGGGATTTTCCATTTGGACAGTGTCTTTCATTAGACAAATCAGATTTTTCCCTTCTTCTGGATCTTTAATGTTCCTCATTTTATTTCTCCACATGATTCTTAAGGAGGGAGGGAACTTCATTTGCACTGTGGCCCCTAGAGATTGAAACTCTGGCATAAGTTTTCCTAGCTCCCATTGTCTGTCTTGAGACGCTTTAGACATGTCTGATCTAATTCGAAATGACCATGAGTCTTTTTTGAAGGTTCCCTCTTTCAGAGCTTCGCACAAAATTCTCTCCTTTAAGGTATACGTTTTGAAATTTATAAGAATTTTTCTCGGGTTTTTTCTTTCTTTGGGCTTTCCATAAGGGTCTCTATGGACTCTTTGTATGTCTTCATTTAATGATTCTGCTTCACACCATGGGAAATGTTCCACAAGTAGTTCCACAATAAATTTCTTAATATCACTACCCTCTTTATTTTCTGGAACATTCAGAACTCTTATGTTATTTTTTCTAGCTTGGTTTTCCAGAGATTCCATTTTTTCATTTATGGATTTCCCCTCTTGTCTCAGTGTGTAGATTTCCTTTCTGTTGCTTTCCACTCTATTGCTCAATTTAGCCACTTCTCCTTCTATAGCTGTTACTCTCTCCCCAAGTGCGTTTAGTTTACAATCCAATTTTTCACATACTTCTTGAATTTTGTCTTGTTTTGCCTCAGATATGGCGAATTTGTCCCTCATTTCATTCCATATTTTCTCAAGTATATCATTAGTTTGCCTCCTAGAACTTTTAGGGCTCATCAGACCTTCCTTCTCGGTTACTTGCTCCTCTGCTACCTCATTATTCTCAGGCGACGTGTCTTCTAAATCTCCCTCTTCTTGAGTAGTGACTGAGGTAACCTTAGTTGTTGATACACCTCCTTCACCTCCTTCAGCCATTTCTTGTTGCTCTTGCTGTTCTGTTTGAGATGTAGTTGTATTCAGTTTTTTTACTTCTCTTCCAGCTTTAGTTACCGAATTTAAGGAAAATTTTGTGTTTGGAGTTTTGCTTTGTAATTTTAGGAGAGACTCCTTATGTGAGACGCAGTTTTCCTCCCCCTCTTTCTCCTGTGATGAACTTTTTCCTTTCAATTTATCCACTGCTGGTACCATTGAATTTATATCCTCAGCCTCTTTTATCTTTTGTACCTGGACTTTAAAAAAAGTTCTCAAGGAAGGAGTAATTTTTATTTTTTGATTTGTGTCAGCTTTATCTCCGGGTAGTTTTAGGATCTTCTTTGTGCGTTCTAGAGATGATTTTTTTGTCTTCCTTCTTTTAACTTCCCTGGGGGTGATATTCTTAGGGTATTGTTCTTGTTTAAGGAAGTTTCTGTTCCTAAGAGAATAGGTTGAGGTCACAACTACTTCACTTTTCTCTTTCAAAATGTCTGGTTTCTTTGTATCATCTGTGTCTTTACCTCGGAGAATCTGTGTTTTAACTTCTATTTCTTTCCCATTACTCAAGGCCTTTATTTTATCCTCCTCCTCCTGTGCCTTCTTATTCATGTGAGTCTTAAAGCTGAACACTGCCCTCTTTTTCTGACTTATGGCTATGTTTCTCTTCAAATTCACTCTTTCCAGCGTCTTACTTAACTCTCTTGTCACCTCAGTCTGACTTGGTTTTAATACCTGACTGATTATTTCGTTTGCGCCGAGTTCTTCTTGAGCCTCAATTCCACTTGATACTACTCTCTGAGCCCTCTGTTCTACCTCGCTGCAGCCGTTACCTGTGCCGATGCTGGTGCTGTCTCTGCCGCTGATCCCTCGGAACAGGAAGCCCAGTCTTCCACACGCCCTTCTGTGTGCCGCTTTCGCTTTCCCAGCCTCCGTCCAGACGCTGACGAGGCTTACGGAGTGTTCCGGGACGTTTCCCTGTCCCCCCGCCGAAGAAACAGCATTTCCTGCGGACTCCGCCGCCAACTCTTTTTCAAAGAGGTAACCGACCATTTACCCAATTGTTATTTATTTTTCGAGTCTGCAAGGCTGCAAGGCTGCAAGGTTGTGAGGCTGTAAACCGGCTGTGAACCGGCAATATGGCGTTTGTCCGTTTTCACTATTGGGGATTATTTCGCTTCTGCTTGTGCTCCGCTTCGCTTACACTCTTTCTGCTTCTCCGTGTTTGTGATTCACTTGTATCCCGTGCTCTCCGCTCTCCGCTTTCTTATGCTATATTCATGATTTCTTTGTGCACCATTACACCTCGTAATACGTATCCCAGGTCTCTCTGTGAGGAGCGCTCCGACCGAGCGTCTCACTCAGCCGCCATCTTCCCCTCCCGGGAAACACCTCTCTTTAGAAGGTGAAAAAAAAAAAAAAAAAAAATATTAATTTTTTATGAAAATCAGCCAAACATAAGGCTATCGAGGTTTTGCCTCCTATACATGTACATGTATTTGCTATTGAAATGCATAAGACTGGCTAAATAATGTATAGCCTTTCACCCTTAAAGCTCTATATAGATTTTGCACTTCAGTCGATAGATATTTTTTATGATTATTTTCAATCCATGCTCCCACCTCAGACACAATATAATCATGTCTAGCTTTTGCCCCCAGGTCTGTGAAACGGACACTTGTGGTTTGAGTGCTTTACATTAAATCATAAAAACGAAAAAAAGCCTCTGGAGTACTCTCCCTGGAAAATCAAGATTATTGATTATTATAGTGCTTTATATTCTATCCCTTTTCATAAACTGTGATTCATATCCCAAAATACTTCACTTGATAACCATTCTTAGTGCATAAGGGTTCAGTGCTCTTTTCAAAAGGCTCACACGTCATCACTTATGTGGCTATCTTGGGGCTGGGTGATAGTCATGTACCACCATACTGAAACCATCACTTTATAAAACTGAAAAGTACATTTCAAAGACTTGTTTTCTGCCAGAAGTGAAACAATAAAATGCGCAATAATGTATAGTTTGCCACTCCTTTACAAGAATATTAAAATATAGAAGCTGATTTAAGAGATACACATTTTTCCAAAATCTGATTTCCTTGAAAGCCTTATTGATTTCAGGACCTTGATCATAGAGATTGATGCAAGGGGTGATTTACTCAGGCCATAGATGCCCTCAGCGCCTGGATACCCTCCCGGGTGACAGCTAGCGCTCCACAAATCCACATTGCATTACACTACATTGCATTACAAATACTTTTAAAGTTATGGTCCTGTGTGGTAAATCATTGCTTTTGAGAAAAAGATACTGAGCAGGCTATTGTTGTTCACTGTTAGGGGATCTTGATGTAACTTTTCCTCCCTTTCACCCTTTACAATAGAAAATCTGATGAATGTTACTTTTTTGGGGGGGAGTATTATATAGCGCGAACTAGACCCGAAGGTATCAGAGCGCTTTACATGAGCACCAGTTACGTTACATACGGACACATTAATTTTTTTAGGCACGGGGAGATTAAGGGGCACATGCATCATTGCAAATTGCATTCGCAAATGGTGCGATTCGCAAAAATCGGCCGTTTGCGAATGCAATTTGAATTTTTGGGATGCATGAAGGATGAAGGCCCTCGCAATTTGAGAATTTGCAAATTCTCAAATTGCAATTGCATTTAAGGAATCAGATTTTGCGATTTCTTAAATGCAATGCATGAAATTTTAAAAAATTGCGAATTCGCACTTAGGGGGAGCAAATTACCATGAGGTTGAACCTCATGGTAATTTGCGAAAACTTTGAAAAATGCACTTTTGTGCATTTTTTAAAGTTTCATGTTGTGCACAGATTGATTTCAGGGGTGCAACAGGGTGTCCTTTGGAAACCCCTGCACCCTTGAAATCGCATTCTCAATTTGCGATTCGCTAATTGCTAATCGCAAATTGAGAATGTCTTCCCATTCATTCCTATGGGCCTCTAGGCCCGTAGGAATGAATGAGGAGGTATTCCTTAATTGCAATTCGCAATTAAGGAATAATAAGAAATCGCAATTTATTTAGCAATTTCTTCATGCATAGCCATTTGCGATTCCTTATTAGCGATTCCTTATTTTTCGCTAATAAGGAATCGCAAATGGCTAAAGTGATGCATGTGGGCCTATGTGATTTGCCCAGAATAACAGAATGTTGAGCGTCCCTGCCGAGACTTAAACCTGGTTCCCCAGCTCCGAGGTCGACCGCCCTAGCCCTTAAGCCACATTCCCTCCCAAAAAAAAGGACATTTAGTTTAGAGGGGAGGTTGAACAGTTTTCCTCTGGTATTTTCCACACCCTCAAATGTTTTGCTTCTCCCCCATAACACACTGCTTGAGTTTGGTAAAAAGAAAAATGCCCAGGTCCAGATGTACTAAGCTTTCAATCAACACATACAACACAGCGAGGAAACTTGCTGTGCTGCTTTGCGTGAGAGGGAGAGCGCAAAAATGCGCCATCTGCGCTGAAATATGGCTCGCTTCTGCTCTCTCATAGCGCTGGCACACTTCAGGCAACCTAGTGATTTTCCAAAATGTCTATCTAAGAGGAGACTCTGAGAATTCCCATGATAAAATGCCTATGGTGTTCTGGTCAATATACAGGATTGTGCGGTTGGGCTTTGTGAGGTTTATTGATACACAAGTGTGTAAGACACCACCTGCAGCCCCGTTAGACAGATGGATTCTAATCTGGAATCAGTAGAATGTGGGTTACTAATATAATTGTCAGCAGAGGAGGTGTGGTCGAAGCTTGTACTGATTTCTTGTGGGTCACTTAAGTCAATTGTATGCCTAGCAGTTAGAGGTAGTCTGAGGTCTTATATGCCACCTAAGGGGCATATTATCAAGAACGGATTTAAGAATATCGCTGCTTTAGCGGCAGGAAACTGCCGCTAAAGCGGTGTTAATGGGCTTGATAATTTGCCGTTGAGAATTCCAATAGAAGCCCATGTTCACAGCAGAACATGGGCTTATATGGGAATTTACAAGGGAATATTATCAAGCACATTAACGCTAAAGCGGCGATAATTTTAACACCGTTTCTTGATAATATGCCCCTAAGTTTATCGCACAGCTGAGCTGCATTGGATGTATGTGAAATGTTTTGTCCAATATATTCAGCTGGATTGTCTTTGGTGAAGCATCCTTATTATCACCCTCTGGGAAACTTGAGCTATTTATCATATCTGAGGATGCATGGGAAAGCGTCAGGAGAGTTCTGTCTAATGTGTTTTTGTTAGTCTGCTGTCGGCGCGTATGTTCAGAGCAAAGTGCTAACCTGCTACAATGCATGTATTTGCTGTGTTGAGTGCATGTTGAGTGTTGTGTCTAATGGGCTCTTTTGCATATTAGCCTCCCTTAGGCATAGTGCACTATCAGCGACGGCTCGTGGAGGGAGTTACGGTGGGGCAGGAGGGTGGGGAGGGGGAGGGGCAGGGTGGAGGTTGCTAAAAACCGGCATATGGATAATTGCAGGTAAGTAAACAATTTAATTAATAAAACGAATTTCGTAGTGCGCCTTGCATCGCAAAATGCTATGCAGTGCGAGCTACGAAATTCGTTTTATTAATTAAATTGTTTACTTACCTGCAATTATCCATATGCCGGTTTTTAGCAACCTCCGCCCTGCCCCTCCCCCTCCCCGCCCTCCTGCCCCACCGTAACTCCCTCCACGAGCCGTCGCTGTGCACTATATAAATAATTAACTACATCAATCAATTCTTCCCTGCAGTAACCTGGAGAGCAGAACTAGACAGAGCAGATGGCACTATGTCCATTGCTACGTCATTGGGTGAGAGTTGCAGGCAATCTCAAGGAGACCCATGCCAGATGTATCAATATTCAACATAGTGCAACGCAGCAAGACAACTTTCTGCCCTGCGCTGCATCGAAACGGAGAGGGCAGGAATGTGCCAAATTTAGTAATATATTTTGAATTTCTGCTCCCTTGCTGTGCTGGGGCACTATGTGCTGCCTAGCGCCAACGTAGACACCCTTGCATCATGGTAACACCTTCCTTCTCCAAAATAATCTTTAGAGGCATTTACCTCTATTTAAGTCTGCTGCAGAGTACAGCATACTTCGAAAAAGGAAAAAAACTGGGGAAAATATGTTTTCTTGTTGCACCTCTATGGGAAAGCCGTGCAATTTTGATGCATTCCCAGGTGTACTCGTCTTGGATAACCTGGGAATTTGCCAACATACAAATGTTTGGCCTGGGTGGGAGGAGGAGTGTTTGCGCCAACTCCATCCCCCATCAGGCCCTGTCCCATACACACCTACCTAACCAGCCCAAACAGACCACCTTCAACTATGCATACCTGACACCCATGTAACGGCTTTCTGGTGCAGAGTAGCACAAGGCAGCGACTTGGGCTGCTTTGCATTACTCCAGGTTTACCAAACCAAGCTGGGCTACGCAAGGTAAATCTGTTAAATCTGACTTAACAATTGCGCTGCCCTTTCATCTTCCTGCAGGACGAAAGGGCATCACAATCCTGTAATAAATCTGGGCCCCAGTGCTAAAATATTTCTAGTATGCTTTTGAATCATTGGAACAATCTGGAGTCCCTAATCTAGGGTCCGATTCACAGAATGAACTTAAGACTCAATCCTAAACTTACCACTATTTTGGTATTCACAGAATGAACTTACTCATTTCGGTATTCACAGAAGGCACTTACTCATTTTGGTGTTCACAGAATGCACTTACTCATTTCGGTATTCACAGAAGGCACTTACTCATTTCGGTATTCACAGAAGGCACTTACTCATTTCGGTATTCACAGAAGGCACTTACTCATTTTGGTGTTCACAGAATGCACTTACTCATTTCAGTATTCACAGAAGGCACTTACTCATTTCGGTATTCACAGAAGTTAGTAGTCCTAACTTTAGGACACCTAAATGCCTTCTGTGAATACCGAAAGTCTTAAAATTAGGATTTTTCTCAGTTTAGTAGTAGTAAAGTTAGGACTCCTAACTTTAGGACTCCTAAATGCCTTCTGTGAATACCGAAAGTCTTAAAATTTTGATTTTTCTCAGTTTAGGAGTCCTAAAGTTAGGAGTCCTAACTTTACTACTACTAAATTGAGAAAAATCCTAATTTTAAGACTTTTGGTATTCACAGAAGGCATCTAAAGTTAGGACTCCTAACTTCTGTGAATACCGAAATGAGTAAGTGCCTTCTGTGAATTCCAAAATAGTAGTAAGTTTAGGATTGAGTCTGAAGTTCATTCTGTGAATCGGGCCCGTAGTGTTGTTATTCATTCAGAGTTTGGCTGTGTGGAAAATTAATAATATTTTGAGGACAAGACCAGTTATGGGGAGGAAATGATACCTGAATCTGCTCAGCAGAGCTCACATGTGCAAAATTCAGACCGAGTATTTTGCCAGAGGTGAGCAAGTTATAAGCCAGGAAAAGGAATGAATGCCAGGTGTATGTTCCTCTGATTATCAAAGGAATGAAAATGTTGCCAAACACTGTACCTGAGGTTCAGCTGAGATTCACACAAACTGTTTTTCATAATTCAAAAGTGGATGAAGCCTTAGATGTCATTTAAGGGGAAACATTCCATAGATGTTCTCATGCAGAATGACCTTTACTCAAGGGCTTCAGATTTTGATTCCTGTCAAAAGTTATTGAAAAAGCTTTTTTAAATTCCAGGTTTGACAATAAAACGATGTCTACAGCATTGTTGTAGAAAAGATACACCTCTAAATAGTGCAACATTTTAGTATGTAGAGGTCAGTGGGAAGCCTTTGATTCACTTGGGCAACCCATATATGTGCTTTGTGCATCTGTGCAAAATGTTTGCAAAAGCATACCGTTTAATCATCAAAGGGTCAGATATGGCAACTTAAACTGATAGTGCAGGCTATGAGACAGGCCTTAGCTCTGTCAATGGTCTACAAACCAGACATCGAGAGCAAATCATTGGAGGGACAATAATGCAGCAAAAAGACGGAGTTCTCATACCAAGGGGTCGATTACGATGTAGTTCAGAAACCATTCCGGTCGACTGGATTTTGATCGGTTTCCGATCGAATTGGATTCTGGGAGTCCGTCCGAACGATTACGATGCTCCCAAAAACGTTCAATCGGACTACTATTAACTTCAACGGGAGTCTGTGTTTTGACCAAATACACAGGCTCCCATCGAAGAAAGGCGTGGTTGCGCAAAATCATGTACCCTGTGACGGGCACCCCAAGGTGCCTGCCACAATTTGCATGGTTGGAAAGGGGGGAATCCATGGGTACCCCCACAGGCCCGATTGGGAGGCCTCCGGGTGAAAAGAGGCCTGCTATGGGCCCCCAAAGTCAGATTCTGACAGCCAATCTGTGTCGGAATAACCATTTTGGAAAGGCTGTCCGAAACCTACATCCTTATCGCTCTGTCAGAAACATGGGTGTAGACCTGTACAAGTCGCCTCTGAACGACATGGTTATTCCGAATGCCGTTCTGAACCGAATGGTTTCTGAACATCAAAATCGGTCATCGGAGCCTTTTCAAACGACATCGTAATCGACCCCCAAGTGTATTAAGATTGTTCTTGGAACAAAACCTTTGTGTTGGAAATGGCTCTTTCTAGGGTGCTTTCCCATGACGTCTTGCTTTTCTCCTTTACTGGTTTCCGCTGCTCTGGATGCTAGGCTAAGGAATTGAGCACTTTGGCAGTGACATCCAGCATCAAAGTGATGTGCTTTTCATACACATACTGTGGATCAATGTATATACGATTGGCGGACTCTAGTTAGATGTAAGACCCTTGTCATGGAGTAAAACCTATACCAGGGGCATGTATCTCAAATTCGCCTCCGTGGGCCTGCAGCACTGGTTGTGCCATCCACGGAGGTAGCTCATTGATTGTGCCACAGGTTTGCCTTGGTGGGGAATGTGTTTATGGGTTACTGTTACTCAGTTTGGCATTTATAATGCTACATGCCATGGTTCTGCATGACACCTGATACATTGGAGTTCTCCCTAGTGACATTGTGTGGTGTTAGGAAGAGGTTAGGCAGGTGTGTGTATGTGTTACCTGCAAGAGTAGTGAATGACACTGGATAGTGTGTTCTGTACGATGGAGCCTGCTTCTTGCATTGGATTAACCTGAGGGGTGTAGGGAAAGGCTGTTGAGCATTATTTCCTATGGCAGAAAAGTAACAATATAGTGTTTAGTATTGATGCGTTTGTAAATGGGAATCCTCTCTGGTAGTGAGAGGGGTTCAACGGTGTTGGAAATTTCACTTTGGGAAAATGAGTAATTTGATGCTCGGTTCTCTGTGTTCCTGGCAGCTTGTCTCCTAATTCACATCTGGGTGCTACGGGGGGCAGTCACATCTGTCCATTCTTGATAGAGGGCTATAACCGAGGGGTTCAATGGGAAACTGTGGACCTCTGACTCTATGGGGCCTTTCTAGGACGGTCAGGGAGGGTGGAATTGGCACCTGCATGCCAACTGCCAGGGTCTTAGCCCCAATAAAGAATGTGATCAAACCACCTGGGGTAGGATAGGAAGCAGGCCAAAATTTAGAGAGGTCAATAAAAAAAGAGGGTCCCTGAAGGATTGATACTTGGAAGAGGAGGCAGGGAAACAAATTAAAAAAACAGAGGAACCTCTTCCAAACATTAAATAACTTTAGGTAATATATCCATCAAATTTCACATACCATCATTGTCCCACACAAAAACGTTATTAGAAAAACACATGGTTTTATTATTTGAAGTCAATACGTAATTGTTTCATAGAAAAACACTCCATATATATAAATATATATATATATGTATATATATATATATATATATATATATATATATATATGACGCTCAAAGCCTTTCTTCATTCGAAAGAAAAGAAGCAGCACTCATAGACTCAGAGATATCATGGTGATGATTTAATGTGGGGAAAAGGGAAAGCACAAACGCATTTCGGCATAAGCCTTCGTCAGTGTATACAATGCATATTGATCAAAAGAAACACATCCAAATAGAACCAACCAAATTCATACATTCAAACATCCTCTCAATTATCCACACCGTCATACACCAAAAGAAAAGAACAAGGCACAATAAACAAGATCAAGGATTACAAAAAAAGAAACAAAGACAAGAATAATACAAGCAAAAACATGGCGCCGACGCGCGTTTTGGCAAGGACAAATATTACAGTTCCTTCGTCAGGGCGCAAGGAAATTCATATAAGTTTCTTCACAGTGTAGAATCCAGAAAAAAAGCACAGGGGCTATATCTTGAAGCTGGGGATAGCAAGTAAAGGTACAATCCAGAGAATAGGGGAAAACCGTGCTGCTCTGTTCAGTATAGCCGGTCACTGTCTGTAGTCAAATTTGGTGTCATGAGCCGGCACCAGGCAGATTTTTAAAGGTATAGATAGTGGCTACTGTGGTAAATGTATCGTTCATGACCAAGATAATAAACAAAAGAGCAATAAAATTTGCTAACTTGATCAAAAATTACACAACCTTTGAAGGCTCAGATTTCACATACTCCGTCTAGGCATTCCTAGGCCATATTTTGAGTAGAGGTGCTGCCGCTAGGCTCCTCTTGTGCTCACAAAGACAAACAAGCTTGATTCAGGTGAGATCTCCTACAATGATGGTTTACACAACTAAACAGGCTGGCGTGTGAGGTATATGCACTAATTGCTTGATAGTTACTTGGCCTGACACAGCAGGTTCTCACCCCTTCATGCAAGCGGAATACTTTTTTTTAGATTCCATAAACTCTTGCTCTTCATACTCCAGACTGACACAACACTTCAACGGACCCTCCCACACCAGATACAGGCACACCCTCGACACTGGCTTCGCCTGATGATCACCACCACCATGCCTATCAATTGGACCGACCATGCCATCGTCCGCTTAAAAAAAACTACCACTATTAGCTTGCCCAGTTGCAGGCATGGCTGGAACAACATCATGGAATCAGACTGGTCCCACACCCTATGCCAGAACTGGCCCAACCCCACTGGAAACCTAACCAGCAACATCAACCAATTCACCAAGCGGATCACCGAATGCACCACTGTCCTGACACCCAACAGACAGAACTAACAGAAGAGAAACTGAAAACAGATCAGCTGACAGACAGAAGGACTTTGTGCAACCAAGTGGTATTATAAATAACCGGAGCAAAAATAGAGATTCAGTCAGAAAGAAACCGACAAGACTGTCTTCAAAGCAGCCAGTAGACGTTACCACCAAGAAATATTGGAAACCAATAAGAAGGCCCTATCTGAGTGCATAGAACACAGTTCAAACAGTAGCAAAGAGATCTTCACAAACATCAAAGAGTTTAGCACACAAGCATCCAGCACCAACAGCTTCACCCCCTCCCAAGAACTCTGCAACAACCTATCGAAATTCTTCAGCAAAAAAATTACAACCATATAACAAAACCTTAACCTACCTACAGAATGCTCAGGAAAAGTCATTAACACTTGGAAATCAATCACTGTGAAAGAAATAGCTAACATCATAATAACAATCCACCCCTGCCCTCAAAACCTCTACAACTCTGTGGGTGAGCGCTTTAATGGTTGGGTAGACCCCATCCCCAAACAGTGAAGCAGTCAAATGCATCCTCAACAGAGTGGAAACAGTAGCCCTCCTCCTGCTTGACCTTCCAGGGCCTTCAACACCATCTTCCAATCAACCCTGATCAGAAATCTTCTCAAGACAGGCATCCAAGGACTCTTCTTAAGATGATCCTTCCTCAGTGGAAGAACACAGAGAGTCATCATGCCACCCTACACTTAAACCTCATCTGTGAAGCCTCCCAACAATTGTCTCTTTGCTCGACCCGATTCAACATCTACATGACGCCACTAGCAAACATCGTAAGACTAGACTACAGAAATATACTTTACATTGGAATAACCTAACAGCTCATTAACCAACTCCAAACCATCCAGAATGCAGTAGCAAGAATCGTCCTGAGCCTACCTCACTGTTCCCACTGTTCCCATATCACACCACACCTCCTTAGAGAACTCTATTGGCTCCCCATACAGAAATGCACCCATTTCAAACTCTGCTTGCACACATACAAAACACTACACAACATTAACCCTGCACACCTCAACCACTGCATACACTTCCACCAACTCTCCAGACACCTCTGCTTGGACAGATGTTCACTTGCACATGTAACCCGCATACACAGTAACAGAGCAGGAGGTCACATCTTTTTGTTCATCTCTCCCACAGCTTGGAAGGACATTCCACAGCATATCAGAGCCTATTGAGTTTCGCAAGAAGATTAAGACCTGGCTATCTCAATAAACTCAAGTGAGTCTGACGCCTGCCATCCTGCTGAGCGCCTGGATACCCTCACAAGTGTTTAGAGCACTATACAAATTATCATAGTATAACATAATTAAGGAATGGAATGACATTTGAAGGTAAAAAAAAATGTGAGAAAAGGAGACTTATCCTATTTCTCTTGCTTTGGCTAGGACACCAGTATGGCATAGATTTAGTAGAGGACTCATTTTTTTACAACAAGCATAGGTGTACACTAGGGCACAAGTCCTCATGGCAAAAACCCCAGTACAGCAGGGTAATTGCTTATAGAGCAAAATACAATACCTTTGCTTTTCAAAACTGTATGTTGTTATTGTTATTGGAAACTGAGTGTTATTTTTTTATTCCTACAAGGTGGGTAGGCCCTGTGTCTATTTGGAAGTCTTTTGGTATAGGTGTCTCTATACGATTCAGAGATTTGTGTTGAGTCATATTTTTCATTTTATGATCTCATTGTAGACAGTTTTAACTCTCTGGCAAAATCCTGATGTCCCCGCAACATACAACACACACTATAGAGTGCGGCATATTGTACAACATAAAGTATACTAAAAGGGGCTTTGGGACATACATCTTCAGCCATTGGCTCTTGAACAGTATTTTGCAAATGGTTAACTTTTTTAGTAGTAGAAGGGTGAAGCAGCGATGAAGAAAATTGGTTCTTTTCTAATTCTTGTCAGTATTTTGTTTTGTAGCATGACACTTTTTATATGTTGCATGTCTTCCCTCCTCCCTTCAACCTGGCAGAACCTGCCACTCTGCCCCCCGCAACTCCTACCTCCTTCACGTTTGCCGCTCGTAACCGTGTTCGTCTACCCTTTGGTCTGCCTCTTCCTATTGACCAGTTCTTGCCAAAGGGCTGTTCAATACAGTCACTGCATGCCCGGCAGGCCCTGCCATCGTGATCCTGCCACTCCCCTGCTAGGTCACTTATTTCCAACTCTGAGAACCCAACAAGCATAATCATCCTGCCCCCACTGCTCCTCCCTCCTCCCACTCATTACCTATTCAGAGCTTCCAAGGCCCAACCAGCCAATCTACGAACCTTTTGCGTCTTTTGATTTGTTCCTCGCTTTACAAACAAGCAGTGGCAAAGCCAGTATGTCTGGTGTTAATGTGCTACCTGACATTTGCTTTGTTAATAATATGTGGGTTCACAACTGGAGTGATATCCTGCATCTGTGGCTGTTGCAGGACTAATAGCCTCCCCAGACCTTTTTTCACACTGTGATGTTTGATTATGATCCGTAATGTGCATGATTCTGTCGTTTTTATAGAGTCCATAATCACATTCATAGATTTATTTACCCAATTACGCTTTTGAGTGATAGGGCCCATTGATTTGTAGTATGGTAATATTTAGGTAGGTTACATTTTAGCATTTCTTTCGTAAAATGAAAACTTTAATCATTCGGTAAACGTATTTATATACTACAGATCTGCCCATTGAGCTCTTCAGTAATACCAGATAACAAAGGACAGCCATATTGCTTATTATGATGATGATGATTATTATTATTATTATTAGTCCCGTCCTGCACTAAAACATTCCACTGAGACTTTTTCCTCTTTCTGTTTGTGCCGCAGAATGCAGCACACGTAGAAAGAGGAAAACTCAAGGAGAAATAAACATATTTCTCCTCGTAAAGCCTCCCCTGGAAAGGCATAGCATTTGACGCATTCCCAGGTCTACCACTCATGCTAAATCTCAATCACATCCACTCTAATTTTTTAAAAAAAAGGACTTATTAACACATTTTTATCTGTTCTATTAAGCATTTTATATGTTTTGTATATGCAATGGTTTTAATTAATCAAGCGTAATAAAAAACTTGAAATTTAAAAATTGAATCACTCATGGTAAATATGAGAGTGTGCGAGGCGTTAGAGGGCGCAGGAGCAAGATGGCTGCACTTGCGTCAGACTCTTGCTGCCAAGAGCGCATAAACAGCATTATCCTGTCCCGGGAGAGCAGAAAAGGTGCCCAAAAGACGATCTGTCAATGTAATTAATTTGCTGGAGCGCTGTGGAAGAGAAACGGACTGTAGCCCTGCGATATTCACACTGGGAACAGAGGCTCACATCTCAAGGTCGGAGAGCGGGTCCGAAAATGGCGGCTGTCTAGGGAGTTGTGCGCTGCAGACTGGGGGCAACCGAGCAAGTGGCTGAACCACCCTGCTAAGAGAGAAGCTGTGGCGGTGGCTGTAAGTGACAGGGGGTTCACCGCTGCTATCCTGACGCATTGCGTCTGGATGTGGGTGCACTGGTCCCGGTGACAACGGTGAGCGGGCTGCTGCCCCTCCCTTTGGCACAAGCCCACACAAAGAAGATAAGCTACACATAACCCCCACCGGCCCCCTCCCAGAGGCGAAAAGCGTGAAAAGAAGCCCCCAAAAAAGAAAGCGGCACCTACAGCCGTGGGGACTGCAGATCCGAGGCTTTGTGCTGCTCAGCATATGAGGCAGTGCTGGTGAGGGTGCTGTGGTGGACGGCATTGCGGCGGCAAGGTGCCCTGGACTGCAGGCTGTGCGCAGCAGGAGGATTAAAACCGGCACCCACTCACGGAGGGCAGGGCGACGATGTGGGACTGGTAGAGAGATAGAACATTAATTAGAGGCATGGTCATGGCACTTTAAGGGGTCAACACAAGCCAAGGAAAAAAGTATTTCGAGAGAATAAATGCAAGCATAGAGGTGCGCTGTCCCACCTGAAGACTGAGTGGTGGTGGGCCCTGTGTCAGTTACTGAACAATACAGCCCCCGTGGCCCCCTTTTGGAAGTTTGCAGGGTGGCAAGCAGGCCAGGAAGACAATGGCACCCACCGCCCTAGAGTATTGCTGACCAGACCTTACGCTGCATCGCAATTGTGGCCGTGACGACAGGGGTGCTGCGACAGTAAGCCTTGTGGTGGGGCAAACAACTTGTACGGCAAACAACTTGTACGGCCCACAGCGAATACTACATGGTGAAGTGTGCCTGGACAGACGCCTGAATTTGCTTGCGAGGAGTGAGCCATCAACGTGGAACCTATGCGGGGCCCAGCTCGTAATAAGTAAAAGCACCAATGAGCTGCACTGTGGGATCTGAGCTGGTATACCTGGTGGCGATTGGAAGTCAGCGGGGGCTAGCGGGTGACATCAGGTGCTGACAGATGATGCAGACTCACAAATTGGTGTGATGAACAACATTTCTACACACGGGAGGGAGAGCGCTGCACTGGAAAATATACTATAGGAGCCTGAATCGCTTATCTGGAGGCCTGGGATGAAGCAGAGTCCCCCCCGCCCCTACTGCTGATCTTCCCTAGACGCCTGAAGAGAAAAATCTGTGCGCATATCGTGCAGGGCTATGCTGAGGCAGCCCATATTGTGAAAAGGTGAAATAGTGGGCAAAAGTGACAGCAAGCAAACTAAAATCCTATTTGAGGCCTGGAGGGGCACTCGAATGCAAAGCGGAGCACCAAGTGAAGATATGGAGGACAACCCATCTGACGAAGCCCAGCCCTCGACAAGTGATTTGAAAGACTTGCTCCTCACTATGAAAAGTAGTCTCATCTCTGTCGAAACTAAGATGGGCAGTATGAATGCATGCACACTCACTCGCAAAATTGAGCAGCATGAGGAGAGACTAAAGGAAGCGGAACACCGCATACGTGCAGATGAGGATATCAAAAATAGCCGGTAACCACAATTGTCAGATATGGACAAATTACTGAGAGTAATAGCAGCAAAGAAAGAGTACCTAGAAGCGCGATCACAGCGCAATAACATCAGAATTCTAGGAGTGGCAGAATCTGCCAATACAGGAAGAACGGAGGAGTACATCGAACGCCTACTAACAACAGTCTTTGGAAAAACATCGTTTTCGACCATGCTTATAGTAAAGCGGGCGCATCGGTCGCTTGCTGCCCATCCTCCGCCTGGAACCCCACCGAGACCAATAATCGCTAGGATTTTAAATTATCGGGAACCCGATACTGCTTTAAGACTGGCAAGAGAAAATAAAGAGCTGACGTTCGAAGGATCAACGATCGCAATATATCCTGATTTTACTATAGCAGTGCAAGAAGCCCGCAGTAAATTTTTACAGGTCAAAATTAAACTGCAACAAGCGAACATAACTTATGCCATGCTTTACCCGGCATGCCTTCGCATAACACATCAAGGCAAGCAATTCTTCTGCACCAACCCTCACCCTCAACAGACTGCTGACTTCCTCAAGCGGCACATTGGACGGCCCTCTCGACCCCAGATGCCTGACAGAAGATCAAGATCTGCCTCATCGATGTCAGAAGAAGACTGAGCAATTCACAGCTATCTGAAAAGAGACCATGCGAAACAGAGCCTAGCGCAAATAGTGAAAATACGATATTGTGCAATACACCTCTCTGCGAATGCATCAGAACTTAACAAAGCAAGGGATGCAGAGGCAAAGACCTTCTAATGTAAATGTTTGAGATTGTTCAAATATGTTTGGATCTGTGAACTCCTGAGACCACAGTAGGGGTACCCTCGCACCGGTGAGGAGGGATCGATGGGCCCTCTTGCGAGACCCCTTGCAGGACATCCCTCTCTTCATTTGGTATTGTTAATCCACTATGGTTTGGTTGGTTTTCCTGTTGTTTGCTATGCCTAATTGATTTGTATTGCGTAGGTGGTATTGAGAATGCACATACGGCCATGACAGTTCACCCCGTGCAGGTTACAAACTATATATCCTGAAGGAACTTGGCCAACATGTCAGAACTAATCCCAGGACTCCAGTTTGGTAAATGTTTTGGGGTGGGATGGGTGGGAAAATGGTTCACAGGAAGTTTGGGATGCTGTGTGGGGGGATGACCGGGTGGGTTTTATTTGAGAGCAGAAATGTCACAACAGAAAATGATACAAACACAGTCATTGTACACTAGGACAGGAAATGTTAAAGATCCAGACATAAATACTGAGCACACTGCGTGAGGATGATGGACAGCTCAATCTTGCCCTGATATAACTTTTTAACATGGAATATCCGAGGGTTAGATGACCCGCACAAGAGGCGACACATTCTAGCCTACCTAGATAGGCATCACATACACGTTGCAGGAGACCCATTGAACCCCACTGCCCCAATAACCTTTGCCTCACGATGGGAAACACACTGGGGCTTCGCGTCCTACTCAACATATGTGCGGAAAACGGCCATACTTGTTAAAAAGGGTGTCCCCTATGTACCGATAGAATCTGTGCAAGACCTGCATGGATGATATTGTTTGATGTGGGCCACACTAGCATCACAATCCATAACCCTGGCCTGCTGTTATGGCCCAAAGCGGTACAAAAGGGGGTGGTGATGGACGGAGCATCTGAATCAATCAAACACTCACACCCAGGCAAAAGATCTGGGTTTAATCCATCACCGTTCTTTAGCCCACTCTGCCACCCCAGTTCAGACATGGCTAAATGCAAATCAGTCTGACCCTGTGCCTCATGGGAACAGTCCAGCCCGAACTGCCAAGCCATGTCTTCCCTGGACCGGAAACAAGCTTCTGAGGACCGGTTTCTGGCATTCCAGCCGTCTTCAGCCCTGCTTGCTTGAATCCAGTGGCAAAGTGAGCAAGGGACTCACGTCTGAGCATACCCTGCCACACACAGACAACCCTGAATTCTTTAGGACGCTGTCAGGGAAACTCGTGGATATAGGATCAACTCACATCATAAGGGAGGGAGATTTTAATGTAACAATAGATCCGGTGATGGACAGATCGCACCCTGAGGCACAACACTACACTACCGCCAAACGACAGCTGAAAGACATAACGCATAGCCACAAGCTGTTTGATGCTTGGTGAGATCTACACGGGGCAGAAAGGAAGGCACGTGTTACTCCTCATGGTCACGCAAAGACTATTGGCTTATCTAAAAAAGGATAGGATCTTGGACATTACAGGCGAATCACCTACCCCGGACATACTCCGACCACCCCGGTGATAATGACAATGGCCCCCCGGTTTTAACTGCACCAAATAAGAGCTGGAAGTTGCCCCCTCATGTCCTTATAGATGCCCCCTTTAGGTTGGAATTGCAACAAGAAATTACAGACTTCTTTGAATGAAATATAGGTACTCGCTATGGTGTGGGAGGCCTTTAAAGTAACTGTTCAATGAAAATGCATCGCAAAGGGCTGGGGAATATTAAGAGATATTCGCACAATACTACAAAAATTTGAAATGGAAATCCATCACATGGAGGTGCAGGGGGGTGCAATCCCAAACAAAGACATGAGAGCCAAAATAAGGGATGCAGAGAGGGAGTGCCTGTTTCACGGGAAATATCATCAGGCTCGGTGGTTTGGAGAGGGAGAGCAGCCAGGAAAGGCGCAAGCAGAGCTGCTTCGAAAACCACGGTTCTGTAATACAATAATGGAAGTGGTTGAGCCTGATGGGACAATCAGTAAAGATGCCTCAGATATACTAAAACATTCCATACTTTTTACAAACCTCTTCATACTACACAAAGGACTCATTCCATAGTGTTTGAGATGTATTTCAAAGGCACCGCCCTAGTCTGGCTGGCAGATGGACAAAGAGAGTTTTCTGTGCTGAGCTGGAGGAAGATGACATCTGAGCTGCGATCATGCAGCCGAGATCGGGTCACGCCCTGGCTCGGATGGGCTCACTGCAGAGTTCTATAAAACATACAGTGACAGTCTCATCACAATTTTTAAAAAGTGATACGAGGAGGCCCTGGAACTGCGGAGTCTTCTGGAGACATTAAGAGAGGCACTCATAATATCCATACCTAAGCCGGAGAAGCCGGCTAAGAAACGTGACTCGTATTGCCCCTTATTGCTCATAAACTGTGATGTGAAAATACTAGCAAAAGTAATAGCAAACAGATTGAACCTGCTTATGAACATATTGGTTTTGCCTGACCAGTCATGGTTCTACCTGGGAGGGTGACATCCCACAATCTTCGTACATTATTTGCTTTATTGCAGGATATAGATCCAGACTTAGAGGCAGTGGCAGTGTTCCTGGATGCCACTAAGGCATTTGATTCCCAAGAATGGGATTATCTCCTGGGTGTGCTTCGTCAAATGGGTTTCCTTACCCCGTTCTTGGCCTGGGTCCAGCTGCTGTACACTCAGCCACAAGCACAGATAATAATCAATGGGTTGTATTTCCTCCCCCCTTCATAATCACAAGAGGGACGTGACAGGGCTGCCCGCTCTCGCCACTGCTTTTTGGGCTGGCAGTGGAGCCGCTGGCAGCCAGGCTCAGACAGCACCATAGGGAATATGCACTGCCACACCCAAGCAGACATATTCTAATATCACTTTACGCTGACGATATGACACTGTACCTTTGAGACCCCGGCATTAGCCTCAATCCATTGCTTAGAGAATTCATTATCTTTGGAGGGATCTCGAGTATTAAAATTAACTGGGAGAAGTCCTAGATTTTCCATTTCACTGCGAACAGTCAACAGTTTATCCCAGACTACCCGTTAAAATGGGGCAAAGACACAATAAAATACTTGGGTATCAATATAACAAGAGATTAGGAAGAGCTGATGCGCAGCAATTACGGCCGCGTGCGGGAAACACTAACAGACCCCCCATTCCTTATGCACCTTGAAAATACTTTTTCAAAACTCTTAGGACCCAGTTAGGTCGATTGGCATGGGGAGGTAAGCAGCCGAGGGTGAAGTGGGAACTCTTGACTCAGCCATTCAATAGAGGATGATTTGAGGCACCAGATATGGATCTCTACTTTCAATGCACCCAGGCGTACTTTGCAGCATATTAGCTAAACCCGCCATCTTACATGCCACATTTGGCAGTGAACAGGAATACATGGCCCCTGTCCTGATCACGGCATGTTTGGGCTCCTCTTCCAGGCCATATGCGGGTGCAAATCCAATGACAGTAGATTGCACAAACAATGCATGCCACAATCTCGTGAATCGCGTACGGTCGTCAATGCTGTACTCCCTCGAATTAAGCAGGGTACATCATCCAAATCTACCCGTTATGCATGAGGGGGTTGTAAACAGATGTTGCGCAGGGCTGGGAAACTGACATGGGGAAATCTATATGAAAATGGCAACCTCCATACACTGGAGGGATTTTTGGGAGAATACTAGCCAACCCGCCTGGATCTCTTTCTGTATATCTGCTTGCGACAAGATGTAAAGACTGCCACTCCAGATATCCGTGCTGAACCTGAGATAATGGCCCTCTCCACCAAATATTACAAAACACCGCACCTACGCACGTAGTGTCTATGTTGTACCGCTACACTCAGGCAAACAGCCCTGGTTGGGGTCGGAGCTTGGTGGGAGGCTGACTTCGGGTTCCTATCAGTGATGACCAGTGGATGTATTGTTGCCAGCAAACTGGGAAGGTGTCGGTAATTAGCAGATTACATAGAATACACTTCAAATATTTGCACAGAATATATTATACACCGCTTTCAGCTTTGTGACACTGATTGTTGTGATAGATGCGACAAGGGAGTAGCGGGGTTCTTACATCTTGGTTGGGAGTGTGAGGCTGTCCTTCAATACTGGAAAGAAGTACTAGACACTTTGGGGCAGATGATAGGCACCCCTATCTCAGACACACCATTGGTAGCGGTACTAGGATACACAGCAGACATTGAGGTCGCCTTTAGAAAATAAGCATCATTAGGACTGCTGCTGGGCGAGCGCAAAATAGCATGAAAATGGGGAAGGGGAGGTTCCCGAAATTAAAGGATTGGTTACATGATCTTATATACTGTCAAGATTAGCTACTAAAATATGCTGAGTTGTTGCTCCTTACTTCCTGGCCAAAAGACATATGGGACCCCCTACGGCCCTATTTGGCTGCACGGCAGTCTGATCCCCAGATACACCTGAGCAGGACAATCCAGAATTACCCTAACGAGGATTTTTAAGGACAGTATTATTAGTGCAGCAGATGTATATGTATTATATTAACAATGGGAGCAGAAAATATGGTAATAACAACATGGTACAGGTAGTGGTGTGCACACTTGTGTGATTGTATGAACCAAAACAAAAAAAGGGATCAAATGGAAAAATCTCTACTGTATATAAATGGAAAAATGTACATGATGAAAGGTATGGAACAGAAAATATTGGACGTGACTGATGCTCTTTTGTTTTGCTCTTCTTATACGTTTTGTCTATTATTATCTGTATTAATGTTCAGGAACATTAAAAAATCAATAAACAGATTTAGACAAAAAAATATTAGAATGTGCCAAAGTCCCTGCCTTGTGTTATTCTAGATTTGCCAAGCCATGCAGGGCCATCGAAGGTGGCATTGCATGACTTGTTAAATCTCACTCTAGCTTTTACGTTTGCCCTACGTCCCCTTGCGTGGAGCAAGGTTGACGCAAAACCTCTGATAAATCTGCCCCTATGTGTACTGTGTCTATACATTGCAAATCTAATAAAGTGTGTCAGTGTAAACGTATAATACCTTGGAAGTCTCTGTCATGTTTGCAGAATTACTCTTGACTCCATCATAAGCCTCTTTCTTCCTACCCTACACTTTCTGTTTCATTATTGCAATCTTCAAGGTTCTTTTTCATGCTTGCCTATTCTCTTTGTCACTGCTCACCTATCTTTCTCTTTCTTTACTCTTCTCTCTCTCTATCTGTCTTTCTCTCTCATGATAATGAAAAATATTAGGGCTGGTGCACAATGTCTGCAGCCACTTGCACAATTTAGACACTGGGCTTTCAACAAAAGGTCCACTCAATGAAGAGAAGCAATAGCAGCAGCATTGATTCTTGAGGGGCTCTTGATGCTGTGGGAGGAAAAAAGCACATTATCTCCTGTTTCCTTCAATTCAGAACGCTAACGTTAGTAACTTATCCACGTTCCAGATATCCATATCAGCCACTGCCCGGCCACCATGATTTGTTTCCTGGGTGCAGCGTGAAGGCATGGTATTAAGCATCTCTTACATCACTTTATTAGCAGCATGGGCTGCACCTGTGCCATTTAGGTCACTATTGAGCTGCGGGGTCATCAGTGATGTTACTGACCATGTCATGAGTGATGTAATAGGTGAGGTCATGACCAGTGCATTGGGGGCATAAGTTATAGTAAGCTCAGGTAACTATAACTGCTGAATTTCTATGGTTTTGTACAAGTGAAATCTGAGCCTAACTATAACGTCCCTGTAACCTTTGGGTTTTGGAGTTAATTTCTAATATTTTTAAATTACATTTCCTAACTGCACATCCCTGTAACCCCTGTTTTTTTTAAAGTGAATTTCTATGTTTTTTAACTACTAGGCGCGTTTGCAGAGTGGTGAATAAAGGGGGGCAGCCTCCAACCAGCTGTAAGAAATCCTGCTGTGTGGGACTGCGCTGCCCTCCTCCACAAGCCAATTTTGGCCCCAGGAACCCTCTCCCCCAATGGCCTGGCTATTTAGAAATGGGGAAGGGGGCCTGAGCAGCATCTCAAGACCAATTTTGGCACCGGAGATCCTCTCCCCCAGGATCTGGCCATTTAGAAATGGGGAGGGGGCTGCACAACCCTCCTCCCCAGGCCAATTTTAGCCCCGGGGACTCCAACTCCCAGGGCCTAGTCACTAGTCCTGGATGCCCCCAGACCACCCATTTTGCATTGCGACCACGGGGGAGCCTCAAAGCCCTCGCCGTTCCTGCTGGCTACTCGCCTCCTTTGGAAACCAGTATTGCTCTCAGACACAGGGAGCTGCTGAACATGCAGCTCACTGTGTCTGAAAGCAATTTGTCTGTTTCCCTACTTGCTTGAGAACGGGCAGGGAAACAGATGCATGCTCCGCTTCCAGAACATGACAGGACTTCTCTGCTCTCGGTTGCTGGATGCTAAGTTTTTGCTGTGGCTTGGCGGAAGCGCTAATGCTGAAGATTTCTCTTGAAGTTATTGGTGGAGGTCCTTCCCACCAAATTATGATGTAAATTGTAAATTGATACTTGTATAGCGCACTACTCACCCGCAAGGGTCTCAAGGCGCTTGTACGAATACCGCTGTGGAACCCATCCTGGCTTTTCCTGTGAGGCGTCCACTCCTGGGCACCCCCAAGGTGGAGGCCAGGCATCCTTAGCATTGTGGGGGCCGTTGTGGAGATTAAGCAAGCTATTGCCCAGAGTTGCAGAGTGGGACTCCATGATTGGAATAGGCACCGAGGCAAGAATTATCAGGTCCGTGGAATTTTAAGCCCAAGACCCGTCGAGGCGGGGAATTGAACCCTGGTCCCGGGCTAGACCTCTGCATCAGGGTATGCCGCTCTAATCATTGAGCCACACTTCTCCACATGTAACTGCCATGTAGGCGGTCAGAATCATAACTTTACCCATTTTGGCTTGTGTTGCAGCCCAAAACGTGCTGCAGCACAAACCACAATGGAAAGACTGATGTTTTCAAACACCACACAGTGCCTAGCACACAGGGCATGGATGATTGGACCCATAACGGAGGCCCACAGGTGCCCTGCTATGGGCCCCGAAAGTCCAATTTCAGATGCCTTTTCATGGTAGTCGGACCACCATGATAAGGCATAGACCATTGTATCTCTACGGCGGTGCCTGAGCAGGCACCGCCCCTATTGTAGGGTATTACATTCTGACCAAAGGGGTCCTTGAGCCCATTGGAAGCTTTGGTCGTCCCTCAGCCCGCTCTCTCCGACCGCCACCCATCATAATGCACCAGATGACGGACTGCCACCGGCAGGCCATCGGTGGCAGTCCGTCCAATATCATATACGGGCCCTTTGGGGTTTGATTTATTTTTGGGCAAAAACGAACATAGTGCCATAACTATGTGCTGTTATGCCCAATATAAAAAAACACAAAGTGTAGTATATTTTGATGCATATGATATCCACTAGCCACTCAGCACCAAGCGAGGCCTACATATAAAGTAATGGCATCAATTCTTGTAAAAATAAACAAACAATTTGAAAGGCTATTGTGTGTGTTAAATGGGAGCTAAAAAAACATATCCTAGTAATGTTTCTTTCAGTTTAATTACCTGTAGTGCGGGACACTGGAAGTGCGTGATCGTGCTGTGTTGTCGCGCGATCAGACATTTAGTGCACTTGCCACATATTACAGCAGCTGCTACATAATTAGCAGATTTCAACAATACATTTTTTTTCTAGCTCAAACAGATAAAAATAAAAAAAAGCAGCACATGATTTCACACAGAAAGAAACCTGCTGCAAAGGTTAACTGGTCTCCTCTCAGAGCTGACAGCTGTATTCAGGTGTTAAACTGATACTAATGATGTGACACTTTTGCTCAATGTATCCATATTGGTTACAATGAGAAACTTACGAAATAAGGTGTTGTAAGCAAGTTGAGTAAATGTGATGTTTTGCCATGTTCATTATGTTTGGAAATCCCATTCCTCTAGGTTCCTTGTTAATGTTTGAACGAGAACATTCCTCTGCAGTCAGTTTGTGTTCTGGCCAGCTGGGGAGAGGTCAGTTCATCGTCAAGTTCTCCAATTAAATAAAGGAGCTTTTTTACCTAATCCTGGAGGATCCTGTTGTCCTTTACAACAGAGATTTGGTGACGAGTTGTCCTCTGCTGGTCATTTGAGGCGTCCTGGGAAATTGAACAAGGGAGCCGAGATGGAGATCGACGTGGAGGACAAGGAAAGACTACCGACCTGCAATGAGTTTGCTGTGTGTGTCTACCCTGGGCATTTAGGACATCACATGAAGTATCAGGGGCCTTTGTCTTCATGGTTTTGAATAGTTTGCAAACCATGGTCTTCTTTCTCCTTCGGTGAAGTCCGCTGCAGTTCACCGGGGGTGGAGTGCGTGCTCACTACTGTTGCCTGGGCAACCATGATAGCGTGACCTTGCGGGTTGCGAGATCACGCCCGGCAGCTATTTTTAGTCATGCACCCACAAATCTCAAATTGTTCGGCAACGACTAACAGCGTACCTTGCATGATTCGCAAGGTCCCACAGAGTGGCCAGTTGTTCAGTGAACTTGGATTTTTGCAGTAGAGATGAGGAGCTGTGAACTACGAGAAGCAGAACTGCAGAACAGTTCACCAAAAACACTGTAGTTGTGTTATCTCCTCCACAGGATTTTCTTTAGGAGGAGCTTCTTCATCGTAGTAAGTCGGTGAGTCTTTCCTGAAATTTCTTCCTTAGCTAAGTATTTGTGTTTCTTCAAGTGAGTAACCCTTTTTGTCAAGATTTTGAATTTTCCACAGGTGACCATTGTGACTTTCAATGGGGCGATTGACACTTTTGTGCTTCATATTTCATTACAATTTATTATCAGATAGATAGAATTTCCGGCTCATTATGGCAACATCACAAATTGCTGCAGTACTACCCACAAGCTTTCCATCATAATCGGGCACTACATCAGTATGGGAGGACTGGATTTTAATGTTTCCGAACTACCTTGATGCTTTGGATGGACAAGAGTTTAGCCCAAAAAGGAAGAAAGTGTTACATCTAAGCACTTTGGGCAAGGAAGGACAACGCATTTTCAGGTATTTGTAAGCCAATGGTCAACCTGTGCCGGATGAATATAAAGAGGCTGTCTGTAGGTTAGAGGCAAGATATGCTAAAGAAGAGAATCTGGTCATGAATCGCTATAAGTTTTGAACCCAGTACCAAAGGAGTGAAGAGTCCATAGATGAATTCATAGCAAGGTTGAGAAAATTATCCATCAAATACAAGTTTGGTGTAATGACTCTCGAATTAATCCGGGATAAATTCAAGAAAGACTCCGGGCAGCCAAGAATCCTTCTTTGAAAAATGCCATTGAACTGGCCAAGATCGTAGAGCAATCTGAGAGTTGTATGAAGGAATTTGAAAAATGCAATTGTGGGAGTGTAATAGCTGAAGTATCAGAAAGGGGTTCCTGTGAGGAACAAGAGAATATTTTGTGTCTGAGGAGGTGACAAGTGCAGAGGCGGTGGTTAAGAACAAGAACATCAAGTGGACTGTGCAAACTAGACCATCTAATCCCAGTGGGCGTTACAGATGTGGTAGTGGTGGACACTCTGCAGACTCTAAATTTTGTTTTGCCATCAACAAAGAATGTTTGAAGTGTGGGCGAATGGGGCACTATGCCAGAATGTGCAAAGGTAAAACATGTGGGGTGGCTGCAGTCATTTCTTATCAAGCAGGTATTAATGGTGAGTGGATAGAATCTTGGGGCATATTACCAACAACTAGCGATAATTATCGCTATGTTGGCTTAGCGGCAATATTTTTATCGCCGAGCTGCGGCGATTTTTATCGCTTAGGAACCTTGCTATTATCAAGGTTTATCTCCTAAGCGATAAAAATCGGCCGAAATGCATGAATATCGCTGAAAAGTCAGCGATATTCATGCATTACCGAGCTAATGCTCTTAGCCATGTTATCCACCTACCATTGGATAACATGGCTAAGAACTGCTCAGGGCAGGTGTTAGCTTTTGGAGATATTTGCGCTTAGCGCGAATATCTCCAAAAGTTGGTAATAGGAGATAGCGATGTTAGCAACTGTTTCCAGTCGCTAACATCTTGGCACGCCCACTTTGCATGTCATTAGGGATAAATTTCACTGACATGCAAAGCGGGGCCCAAGATGGTCGCTATCTCCTACTAGCTGTCGCTAACTGGTGTTAGCGACAGCTAGATAATAGGGAGATAATTTTATCTCTGCTTTCTTGGCTTTTAAAGCCAAAAAAGCGGAGATAAACCCCCTTGATAATATGCCCCCTTGAGTATTAAGAATGGTGACTGAACGTCAGAAGAGAGTAAAAGACTAAACCGGCCCAAAGCTACATTTCAACCGGATGATAAAGATATTTCTCTCATGGTGGATACAGGGTCTAAGTTTACCATCATCACAAGGAAATTGTATGAGAACCAGTGGATGGATAAGACCTTGTTGCTCAAAGATATTTTTACTGGGGGGTATCAATGGGAGTCAATTGATCCAACATCTCATTTTTGGGTAGGCCAATAAGGAGCACAATATACGTGGATGAAGAAGGGTCTCCCATCCTTGGGTGGGTTCATCAGTATGATCTTCACATCATAGTCAATCCCAGAGCTGCCAAACAAGTTATGGTGGTTGGAGACGAAGAGTTAGGAGATGTGTTGCAAGGTGCCAGTGAAATGCTTATAGAGGAATTGAAACAGCTCAAGAGCTATGTGTACAGAATCAAGTTGAGGAAGGGTGCGGTGCCAGTGCAGAATAAATAAAGGAGAGTACCACTGGTGGTGCGTGAGGGATCTCATAAGTGAGATGTTGGATGGGGGTGTGATTGAACCTGTGGAGGCTTTAGAGTGGGTTTCTCCGGTGGTGATCCATCAATAAGAAATTTGATGGAAAGCTTAGGTTCTGCATTGACTTGTGGTAACTCAATCGATGTGTGATTGCAGACACACTTCCTCTGCCTAATATAGGGAAGTTGTTTTCTACAGTAAAGGGGGAAAAGTTTTTTTCAAAGTTTGACCTCAAGAGTGCTTATCATCAGATACCTTTACACGATGAGTCCAAACATCTCATGTTCTTCATCATCACGGAAGGAACATTCCAGTTCACCCGTCTGCCATTTGGACCGTCGTCAGCGGCAAGCATCTTCCAACGGATGGCTACAGCATTTTTAAAGGAGTAGAGAATGCAGTATATTTCCAAGACGATATCTTGGTTTTTGGTAAGTCTGTGAAAGAACACAACTGTGTGTTGAGAACCGTTTTGAGAAAATTGGCTGAGGTGGGACTCACTTTGCGTACGGATTTTTTTTTTTGACTCAATAGGTGGAATACTTAAGGTACAACCTATAGACTGTGGGCATCAAGCTGGAGGGTAGTTTAGTCTGTGCCAGTGACTGTGCGCCTTCTCCCAGAAATAAGTAATAATTGAGGACTTATTTCTCTGGGACATATTGAATATTACTCAAAATTTGTAAGACATTTTTCTGACAAAACAGGGTGTTTATGAAGTTTGTCGAAAAAAGGTGTGAGTTTTGAGTGAAGCACACAACAGGATAAATGTTTTACCAACATGAAGAAGGAAATGTGTGCAGCTAAGTTTTTAGCCCCTTTTGATGTAAAGCTAAGATCAGCTATCACAGTGAGGCATGCTGATGTAGAGATCCCAGAACCACACCCCCTTCTTGACCAGCCTCCTCACTGGTTGTCAAGCATGACTCACCTATATCACTCGCCAACAAATACACATTGTTTCTTAACACCACTTCCTCACCAGTCGCACCCACTCTCTGATACAACGCTACACGTCTAAAATTCCACCTCTGGCCATTATCCAATTCCCCACCATACCTGCGCACCATTAAGCCATTTGCATTCGCCATCTGTATCACCCCTTTGACCAACATGTTCACCCTCGCACAAAGGCCATTGCCTTGCGGGTTGTACAAGGTGGTACGATGAAGTAAGACAGCACACCCTCTCAAAAACACTTGCATGTCTCTAGAAACCAATTGCGTGCCTTTGTCTGTGATGACGATGTATGGAACCCCCTTTTTTTTAAAATAAGCTACCCAAGCATCTGATGGTAGCCTCAGTCGTGACTTCCTTCAAAAACTTAACACTCAACCACTTTGAGAAAACATCCACAACCACAAGGGCAAACCGGTTACTCAAAGGCAACTCAAAATCGAGGCAAATACTGTGCCATGGCTTCCTTGGATTATCAATATGCCCCATAGTCTTGGTGGGTCCCACTTTGAGCCTCTTTTCTGCTTCTTTGCAGATCGAACACTCCTCCACCCACGACACCACTTGATTGTCCAACCTCGGCCACCAAAATTGCGCTTGGAGCTGGCGTTGAGTCAACATCTGGCCCAAGTGACCTTCGTGGGCCATGCTAAAAAAAATATTTCTCAACCCGAAAGGGGGAACAAACCTGTCTTCTATCATAATCTCCTTGACACCACACATAGATAATTCATCCAAAATTTGCCAAAAGGACATACCGACACAGCCAAACAACTCCCTCTCCTACTTCCTTGATTAATTATGCATACCACTTCCTTGAGGACCTCATCTTTCTCCATCCCAGCGTCCCACTCATTAGCCGTAAATGCTCCTTCACCGACCATAACAACATCGTCCACTGATGCAACAGAACCATCAATCTCAGATTCGCACACTGGGGGAACATCAACCAGTTTTCAATCCAGAGACAACCTAGATAAGTTTATTTATTTTTTATTTTATTTTAGAAGTTTTCTATAGCGCTGGCCAGACCCGAGGGTATCGGAGCACTTTAAAGAAGAAGACAGGTATAGAACAATAAAGCAAAAAATAGATTCATACATGCTCACAGAATAAAAAATTGTCTGGCGTCTGAGGGGTGACTTTGAGGTAGCGACTTTGAGGTAGACAGGGGTTCAGGGTGTGCTGTTGAGGTAGAGGAGTCCGGAGGCGTTTTGGATTCATAGTATTCTTGATGTATAGTCAAAGTTATTATTGGACTTCTTTCTTAGCGATGAAGCGCCCGGGTTGCGGGTTAGAGAGAGGGGATTTGTGAGGGTGTGGGTATGTGATGACAGGTCGCTGCCAAGCAGAGGCGTGTTGGTTACGTAATTGAGTTCGGGAATGCACGGTTGAGGTAGAGGATTTTTAGTCGGCTCTTGAATTCTGGAAAGGAAGGGGTAGTTCTGATGTCCACAGGGATGGAGTTCCAGATTTTAGGAGCGTTGCCTGCAAAAGAGCGGGCTGCAGTTTTTTGTTTCCGGGTTTTCAGGGGGATGAGTAGGAGGGAGTTTGAACTTCTGAGACTTCTGGATTGGCCAGCTTTCTTGAGCTTAGACGCTAAGTATTCTGGTCTCCCTGTGTGCAAGGCTTTGTGTGCAAGGCAGGCCGTTCTGAAGCTAGAGCGCATTTCCACTGGTAGCCATTTTAGATCTCTGAGTGCGGGAGATATGTGGTCGAATTTCTTTGCACCGGAGACCATTCTGGCAGCTGCATTGAGGATAGTTTTGAGTGGCACTAGGTGGGATAGAGCTGTGCCGGAGAGAGTTGTGATCCCAAAGTCCAGTCTGGACAGCACCCGTGATTGGGTGGCTTGTTTGAGATCTCTCTGCGGAATGTGCGATTTGATTTTGTTGAGAAGCTTCAGATTGAGGAAGGCGCTCTTAGCGGAGTTCTTGATGTGGTGTGCCATTGATAGTTTGTGGTCAAGGGTTATTCCAAGTGATTTTACCAAGTTAGTCAGGGTGAGATTTCCATTGAGGGCATCGATAGCTTTCACCCATTCAATGATTTGCGGGTTATCCTCCTTGTTAGAGATGAGGAGGATCTCGGTTTTTCCTTGATTGAGTTTAAGGTGACTCATCACTAGCCAGTCTTGGACTTCTCTGAGAGTGTTGTTGAGCCTTAGAATGTCATTAAAGGAGGAGGTTTCTATGTAGATCTGTGTGTCGTCCGCATAGAGATGGAAAGAGATATTGGCTTCTTTCAGTACGGTGGTAAGGGGTACCATATATACGTTGAACAGTTGAGGAGAGAGAACAGATCCTTGGGGGACACCTCTGGTCACAGGGAGAGGGTCAGATGTGAAGGATTTGATTTTAACTCTTTGGAAGCGATTCTGAAAGAAGGAGGAGAACCATTGAAGGACCACATCGTCCTCACCTACTCGTTCTTTGAGGGCCTTGATGAGCAGCCTATGGTCTACCGTGTCAAAGGTCGCTGACAGGTCTAGGAGGATGAGTAGGCAACAGTGCTCTGAATCAAGGGAGTTGCAGATGTCATCTACTATGTTCAGGATTGCGGTTTTGGTGCTATAGCCTTTTCTGAAGCCTGATTGGTTATGGTCTAGAAGATTAATGTTGTCGATCTGGTTGTTTAGTAGGCGTAGCACACATTTTTCTAGGATTTTGGCTAGGAAGGGCAGACTGGAGACTGGTCTAAAGTTGTTCAGGTCGTTAGTATCTAGGCCTGGTTTCTTCAGCAGAGGTTTAACCTGGCCGACTTTGAGGCAGTCAGGGATGATGCCAGTTTTTAAGGAGCTGTTGATGATTTCACACCAGAGTGGAGCAAGGGTGAGTTTCAGGTCTTTGGCCATTTGGGAGGGGATGGGATCAAGGTTGTGCGATGAGGGTTTGAAGGATGAGATTAGATTGAGGATCTCGGCTTCGTGGATGTGGTCGAAGGAGGACCAGGCAATTGTGGTAGGATCTCTAGAGGTGCTTTCGGTTGCTGTTAGGCCGTTATTGCCATGCGGAAGGGGGTTGATGTCGAGAGATAGTTCGATCTTGGCGATTTGTTCATTAAAGAAGGTGGCAAAGTTATCACATAGGGTTTTGGAGGGCTGGACATGGATAGTAGATGGCTTGGATGTTTGTTTTTTGATGATGTCAAAGAGTTCTCTTGGTCTGTTTTTTGCCTTGTCCAGCGCATTTCAGAAGAAGTTTGTTTTTTCTCTATTGATATGCTTCTTGTACCTTCTTCTTACTGCTCTGAGTTCCTCCCAACGGCTGGAGGAGGGGTTCTTTCTCCAATGACGTTCTGTGGCTCTGAGATGTCTTCTTTCCTCGTTGATGTCCTTGTTAAACCAGGTTCTAGATGGGATGTTCCTAGGTTTTTTCTGTTTTAGGGGTGCCAATTGGTGTAGGATGGCGGACGTGGTAGTGTTGTAGTGAGAGGTGAGTTCAGTAGTGGAGATAAGTAATCTGCTTGTGCATTCCTCCAACCTTGAATGTATCCAATCTCATATTGATACTCGTGAATCCTTGCAGCGAGCCTTGCCAACCTAGCTGATCCCTTACCAGCGCCCCAAGGGACAATATTTTCACCGGGTGCTTATGATCTATCCTAAGTAAAAATTCTGTGCCCCACGCATACACTTGGAAATACTCCACCATCCAAGCCGCAGCCAACGCCTCCCTCTCAATTACAGAATAATTATGTTCAGCAGATGTAAGATGCCACAGTTCTCTCCCCCAACGTCCCCCGATGACTCAGAGAAGGAACAGCTCCTAACCCAGTGGCTTTGGCATCCACCGTGATAGAAATGACCGGTATGCGTTGGCGAATGACATAGGTGGGTCAGGCTAGACAACCAGTGAGGAGGATGGTCAAGGAGAGGGGTGTGGTTCTGGGATCTCGTTATCAGAATGCCCCACCGTGATTCAGGGAGGAGAAATTCTTAGGAGTGGTAGAAGTGTCAGAGATAGCAGGTCACCAGCTTATCTTAAAGACTTTGTGCAGGGAATTTTTTTCCCCCTGTGTTTCCTCTTTCTAGTTCCTCGGTCACTTATTACGTTGGGTAACCCTTTAGACATAAGTACTGTTAATGTTTTTTTTTTTCTCACAGGTTTGTTTTTAGAAGTTGTTTTGTCATTAACTAGCAAAGGGTAAAGGTGTGTTGGTTTCTAGTTAAGTAAATCTGCTGTTTTTCAATGTTCATTATGTTTGGAACCCCTGTTCCTCGAGCATCCTTGTTGACGTTTGAACAAGAACTTTCCTCGGTGGTCAGTTTGTGTTCTGACCAGCTGGGGAGAGGTCCGTTCCTCATTGAATTCTCCAATTAAATAAAGGAGACTTTTTGCCTCATCCTGGAGGATCCTGTCGTCTTTTACAAAAGAATACCACTAAAGACTGTGATGCATGTTGCCATATTATTTGTCCTTCCTTGCCTAATAATTTAGTCAACCCTGTCGCATAATGTGGCTCTTAGTTGCTGCATAATTGCTGCGGTATTGCTGATAGCACTGCAGGACTCTTGGAAATTATTAATATAAATCCTTCAGTTGTTAACTAAGAGGGCGACTTGTTTGGACTTTCATGAAAAGACACCTTCACCTATCTTCAGTACTTACCTTTGGTTATTTCGTTGCATGTACTTACTCCGGTATTGCACAGTGCATTTATCACTAATGCACCTAAAAATGAAAGCAAAACGAAAGTGCACATTTTAGTGAGCAGACTTAATTAATTGTACTGACAAAAAATAATATATACATTACTTAACCGATCACTGACGATTGCAACCGAATAACCGCCTGATATTGCAACCGCCTATTACCTGTTTATTGACAGGAAAATGTGCAGCGGGTGTGTGTGCCTGATGTATTCATAGAGCACAGGGTACAAACTGACCAAACTTTCAATTGAAGTTTAGATCAGCTGTATTTGAAGTTTTAAAAAATAGGTAAGGGGGTTTTCTTTTCGTTACTGGTATACAACGCAGAAGGCTAACGTTATTCATGTCAGTGACATTTTATATTTATAAGGCCTTTTCATCACATTTCATATGTCTTGCATGGAGGAGTTTATAGTGGACTGCCCTGTGCTAATCAAATATAGGGGGTGGAAACCGGAATCCTTATGGTCCTGTCAGTGTTTATTGGCTGAAAGTGATTTAAAAAAATCCAAGGGTCTCATTACGAGGTGGGTGGTATTTTCATATCAGCCAAAACTCAATACATATCCCGTTCTCCCACTATGTGCTTCCCCCGTCTGAAATTAGGAAACCAGCCTGTCTTGCTAGCAAATTTAGCTCATATTGGCACAACAAACAATTTCATAATAGTCTTTTGGGTCAGACGTTCTTGCACAGCCTTACAAAGTGAAAGGCCCTCCTACGCCTGCCTCCCCCCCCCCCCCCCCCACACCCCATCCATTAAACATCTCCCGCCTTTTGCTCTCCAATTATGACAAATTAGCCTTTATTGCCAAAGCCAATGAACTAAAATGGCGGACTTATTACATTGCACGCGAATTGCCCTATCTGTGTCTGCCTTGACATTTTTCTCTGCCGTATCAGGTGGTAGAACAAACCCCATCATCCATCGCCCCGCAGCCGCCCCCACATCTCTGCCGCCGCACGCCAGACAGGCCCTGCCAATGCAATTGATAACTGCACCGTAAATTAAGGAGCCAAGAAAAATTAGCAGGGAACAACGCTCCGTCTTTTCTGCTAGAAGGGCTAATAGGTGGAGGAGGGGGAAGGGATGCCTGAGGAGGGAGGAGAGGTAGAGGGGCAGCCTTATCATCAAGTTTCAGTTATGTGGCAGCATTCCTCCGCGGGCGTTTCATTTCTCCGTGGCCTTATCGGCTCATGAAAGGTGTGATTCCTCCGGCCGTGGAAAATTGCTGCCTCTCTAGGGCCGGGATACCCATGGACTAGGAATAAATGAAATTCTAGCCCTAGGATGTGCCTGACCCTGTCAAAAGAAACAAGAGGTTTCCTTATCCACAAGCCACCAATCACAGAGCAGTATTTCTCTGTTCTGTTCTTAGTTGTTATGTTAGAAAAAATAATGCAGCAGCCATTCTCACACCAGCATCGATTTCCATCACTCAAAACCCTTGGCATCAGCAATGCTGTTCTTCTCCCTACGCCATATATCAAAACTATTATTAGTGTATATCATTATCTGCATTATATATCTGAATTATGTTACAGTTCCATAACACAATCTATTCTCATTTTACTGTGATAAATTTGGTTGTTGGTTGAGGGGGTTGTGAGCTCTTCTCAAGCAACAACTTAGAGGCAATGTGTAAAGTATTTATGCAGCACACCCCAATAATAAAGTGAAAACAAAACACAAGAAAAATTGCACACCAATTTAGAAATATGGAATAAAATGTAATAAATTATTTGACACCAAAAAATCCGCAGAATAGAGACATGCAATTTTAAAGGTTTCAAGTAAGTATAGAACCTAACAGCACAAAGCTCCACTCGAGATTATCTGGTTGCGTGATACTGGGTTAAGGCCACTAATCCAGGCCAACCACAATGGAACATGTGCCGGATTCAGGGACCGGGTTATTCCTGCTGAAAAAGTTACCGCCTAGAGTCCACCGTGAAAAGTTCTGTTTGCAGCGGAGGAGACCACAAGAAGTAGGGAGAGTGTGTCGCAGATGGTCGTCGCTGTAGCACATAAACCTGTGCGGGCGGCGCAGAGGGTCATCGCTGTAGGGTGAAGATCCAGTTGGACATTTGGGACGGTTATGTGCTAGAGATTTGCGTTGCCGGTCAGTGCGGTCTCTTGGTGCTGTAGCACGAAGTGCAGATCTCATGTTGTCGCTGGTGGTCGCTGTAGAGCGAAGAGTCAGGTTCATCACATCTTTGCATTGGTTGTTGGTGTAGGTAGCACAATCTTGGCATGAACGGATATGTTCACGGTCCTGATTAGCCAAAAACTTCAGAATTTCTCCTTTTCTTTTAGGAGAAGTGGGAGTAGCTTCTGGAGTTTCCCCCCCACAAAGCTAGCTGGAATTTCCTGCCTCCCTGCCCTGGTCCCAGTCTGTCTGGGGGCACAATAAGCTGTTGTGAAGTCCTCCGTGTGTAAGCTGGCCAGTGCCTTTGAGTGCAAGTGTGGTAAGTGACCGCTATGCTACCCCATTAAGCCAGGATGACCCATTCTGCCAACACCCAGACCCACTATTGTGATTCTGTCTGGGAGGAATACACAAAGGCCAACTACGCCTAGTCACGTGACACAGAAAACAGGCTGCAGGCACCAAATGGTTAGGACAAGAAAATGCCAACTTTCTAAAAGTAGTTTTTTCCTGACTGTGACTTAAAATTCGACTTTACATGTAAAGAGGGGTTTAAATGACAAGTGCTAAAACACCAAATATGATATTCCTACTTGTTGCCAAACAAACATTATTATGTATTACTCAATGTTATCATACGGGAGAGGTAGGTCTTGCAATAGTGAAACATGAATTAGGTAGTTTTTTACTAATAGTACATGTAAAACTTAAAAGTACATGTTCAACATTTTAAATACACTGTACCCCACCTTATGTGATTAGTCAGAGCGCCGAGATTCGGTGCTCAGACGGGGCCTGGGGGCCTGGGCATGTCCTCCAGCCAGGTTGAAATGCAGCCTGCATGGAGAACATGCAAAGTGCGCATGAATTTTTGGCTGTTCTGGGAGGGCCGGCCAAACATTCATGCGTACTTGGAGTGCGCAAACCAATTCTCCGCTGTCCTGCTCTGAGAGCAGAACAGCCCCGCCCACCCCGGCCACAAAGCAGCAGGAACAAATACAATGAAAATAACATTGAGTCATTATCATTTTATTTTTCCTTTAGTTACACTGCTTAACCCCTTGGCCGCGTTGGTAATTCCACCGCGGCCCTGAGGGGGAGGAGGGGCCACGCGGCGCCGCCATGCTCATGACGAAACCACTCTGTCATGAGCCGCAGGCGCGCTGTGCCTGTGACGGAGTGGTTCCGTCACGGCCCCGCCCGTTCATTAAAACTGGCGCGGAATTGCTGCAGCGTGGGTGGGGTGGCCGCGCCGTGACGGAACCACTCCGTCACCAGCACAGCGTGTCCGTGGCTCGGGACGGAGTGGTTCCGTCACGAGCACGGAAGGGGTTAAAAGCTTTGGGGTGATGCTCCTCCGACTTAGTGGAGGAGCCGCCAATGGGCAGGGCATAATCCCAAGCAAACAAATTACACTCATTCTGCCATTTTGTGTATTTTACCCTGTTGGAAACGCCCTGTGTTTTTTGTCCTGCTGTTGCTGTAGTTTAAAAAAAATAGAAGATCTTCTAAATCTGCAGTTCCTAAACTTTTGACTTCTCTCGACCCCTACTCAATCATTACTGCAAGCCATCAATCATTGCCTAAGCAATTTCTATGATTTGAACTTCAAACCAATACACAGAAATACAGAAACAAACACCCATCAAACATATACCCAAATTATGGAATACTTAATTCAAATCACAAACAAAAATATTTCGAACATCAAAATTTTAATGGGACAGTTGGATCTTTTAAAAATATAGTTTTATTTCTAAAAGAAGAAGCGATATACTAGACTCTAGCATATTGCTTTGTCTTTTGTGCTCCTTTTTATCAGTGCATACCAGTGCTGCTTCAATTGAGGCCACTAATCTTCTGTAGTAGATTCTGTGTGCTTTACTTGTGCTGTTCCCACAAATCAAGACAGAGGAAACAGATACCAGCTTAACTTTTAGTTTCCAATTTCAAATTCCTTCACATTTTCAGAGCACTTTGAAACTTTCACATTTCAATTGTACTTTTTAATGTATTTGTATTTAATTAAAAAGCTAATATAATTTCTAAACAGTTGTGCACCCTCTGGGTAGAACCTGTGGACCACCAGAGGTCCACGGACCACAGGTTAAAAATTGACAACAATTAAGAGTTAGTGCTCTAGATTACACCTTGGTGCAAAAAGGAATTCCATACGAAATTCCATATATTCCACCCCCAAACTTAGGGCCATATTTATGAGCCAGTGTGAGTCGCTCATGTACCACACAACATGGTGTAAGAGCGGCGCAAATCTTAAGTCATATTTTTTAAGCCACTCAAAGCTACTTTGCTTGCTTTTGATGGCTTAAAAAATCTGAAGTAATACAATGCAGCGCTTTACTCTGTGCAAGAGAGGCATTCCATTGGTGTTGCATGGGTGTTCCCACGCAACTCCCATGATTTTTCATGCATTTCCAAATTTACCAAACCTGGTAGACCTGGGAATATGCCAGATACGCCTTCCCAGGAGAGGCATAAAGAGGAGAAATAGGCTTATTTCTCATTGTTTTTTCCCCTTTCTATGTGTACTGCATTCAACGCCTCTGAGGACTGTTTTTGTGCAGGAAGGTGCCCCTTCCTGCGCAAAAAAAAATCCTGCCTACAACACAGGCACATTTGCACCATGGTGCAAGGATACTTGTGTTAGCGCTAAGCTGCCAAAACGGAGCCAGCCCCAGGATAAAGGACAGGAATGCACCATATTGGATAAATGCGGTGTATTGCTGCACTTTCCCTGTGATGCAGGGGAGTGCAGCAAGGTAACCCCGCGCCAAAAAACTCATAAATATGCCCTTTAATGCCTCACCCAATGTATTGACTTCTGCAGTGGTCTTTTAGTCATCTACCAGCTCTGACCTACATAGCCAACACAAAAACAATTAGTAAGATTTAGTTAAGGAACACGAACAATTTCAGAGCTCACATAGAAGTGTAGGGAAAATGAGTGCTTGTCAGTCAAACAGAAGCACTTTAGTGTTGAGATGCTAAAACCAAAAAGGGTAATCTGTCCATGCTGTTCTACTTTAGTTTGAGGACAGAGAGATACCAAAGAGAGGAAGAACTCAGTATGCATATTAGTGTATATATATTCCGAATCCGATTATAATCAAATGTGAACTGACTCCATGAAGAGAATGGTAAGCAATTCAGCCTTGGTGAAATTTAAATTAAGCAGTGTAATGTGTGTTATTGTAGGCATTTTGCATTAGACTTGTTATGTGAAATTCCCAAAAATGAGCTACCATGCCACTTCATGTAATTACGTGCTATTTGTAATAAAAATGTACAGCAAATGCTCATTTCACGTTAAAAATTTACAGAGAACACAAAGGCACAACAGAATGCCAGCGGCTGCTGTTCACAGTGCTTTTGTTTAAATGCATCCTCGCTGCAAAAATTGACACGAGGAAACATTTTGCACTAAAATTCAGAGTGAAATGATAGATTTGCATTTTGTGTACTATGCATAATTTCACTTCATTGTGTCGTAATTTCATGTATCATGTGAAAGCAAATTACGCAATTTTGCACACTCCTGTATACAATGAATAATTACTCAAATTTTGCATTTGATCTGATGACCATTGCAATTCACAAACAATAGACACTGCAAGTTTCTCATTGGCCATGGCTAGGTAAGTGCTATCTTAGAAATATGCTTAAATTTGTATAGAAAGGAAAACTGGTTTATACTAAGATGGGATAGCGCTTGCTTCATCATCCATGCAAGCAACAGTTCAGTGCCTGCAACTATGGCAAGAAGAGATCTGCCTTTCACTGTTTGATTGAAAAACCTAATGATGAATCTTTTCTCGGATTTTCATTGGCTCACTGGGAATAACAACAAGCTCAACTAAGCATAGCTTCTAGCTATTTTAGATTAACAAAGCAGGTATAAATTAAAAGTACAACAAGAAGTGTTGATGATCAGAAACATTGGCTTAATATTTCTATCTTCAATGTATTTTTCGAGCACGTTCCCATTGTTTGTGTCAGGACTCCTGGGGCTGCATCATAATGCCGTTTTCTGCTCTGCATCAACGCAGTATGGGTCTGTGCACTTCTCTTTAGCGCTGTGAAGACATTCATTAACTTAATATATCTCAGTGTTCATACATGTTTTTCTGACAGCAGAGCTTCCCAGGGCACTAATGGACTCTTTGTGTTTCCGAGCCATGCTGTCCGAAAAACATGCATTGACTTAGAGGTATTTCAGGTTAAAGTAGGCTCTCAAGATGTCAAAATGAAGTGCACAGACACCTTCTGCCCTGGTGCAGTCCAGAAAACAAATCGTAATGCGCCCTTGGGAGTTCTTTAACCCTTTCGCTGCGGCGGCTATTACGCCGCAGTGCTAAGGGGTGGGGGGGGCCCCGCGACGCTCCGACGCTGGTGACGGAACCGCTCCGTCACGCCCCTCGGGTGAGCTCTGCTTGTGACGGAACGGTTCCGTCATGGCCCCGCCCACTCAATAGAACGCGCCGCGCAGGTGCGAAATCAGCGCAGCGCAGGTGCGGCCAGCGGGCCGTGATGGAACCGTTCCATTACCAGCACAGCCCACCGAGGGGCGTGACGGAACGGTTCCGTCACCAGCGTGGGAGGGGTTAAAATCTAAGGGGCATATTATCAACAACTAGCTATATTTATCGCTAAATAAGCTTAGCGAAATTTATTTTCACGCCGCGCATCGCCGGATTTTATTTCAGAGATAACGTGCTATTAGCAACGTTTATCTCCAATGCGATAAAATATCCAGTGATAGCAGTGAAATGCGCAGGAAGCGATATTCAGGCATTATCGCTAATAAGGTCTTAACCTGAATATCTACCTCCCATTGGATATACAGGCTAAGAAGTGGTCTGAGCAGGTGTTAGATTTTGGCGATATTCGCGCTTAGTGCAAATTTTTTCATCGCTACGCCTGCGTTGATAATAGGCGATGTTAGCGACTGCTTACACTCGCTAACAGGTTGAGTACCCCCACTTTGCATGTCATTAGCGTTAAATATCGCTGACATGCGAAGCGGGCCCTAAATTGCTCGCTATCGCGTACAAGCTGTCGCTAACTGCTGTTAGTGACAGCCTGCTAATAGGGCGATAAAATTAACGCGGCAATAATCTCATATCGCCCGCCTTGATAATATGCCCCTAGGAGTCTTGTTGGCTGAAGTCAAAGGCAATTGTTGATATTGTTTTTGGTTGTGGTTGTAGTTGTGGTTGTGTTGATACTGTTTAGTGGTGAGTCATACTTGGTACTATTACTGGGAATGTACTAAAGTTGTGTTTGGTGATGCCATATATTTGATACTGAACAGCTAGACCCTGTTGTGTATCTTGGAGCAATAAATACATATAGGCAGCGGCCAAAGGACATTGCTGTTAGGATCGTCAGCTGCATAACTGTCGATTGCTCATCGTCAGGTGGTTATGCTTCCAGGCATCTTTCCCATTTTGTGGCTCTGATGCCATTCTAGGCGAGTGTGGATGTGGTAGGTGTTAGTTATGTCCTTCGGGATGATTGATATGTAGAATGGTGAGAGGGTCTAGATGTGGCAGTATGGCTTGAATGGATGCTGTTGAGGTGTAAACTGTGCAGCTTGGAGCCATTTTGTGCACATATTAGGATCAGGAATTGTTTGTAATGTGCACTGTTGGGTGATGTATGACTGTAACTTGGTCCTGAGATGAGGCAGTGAGTGCTTAAACAACTTGTTACACTGGAGTTGCTCTATTGATGTATATGAAGTATAACTTGGTATTGATACGCAGTTGAGGTAGCAAACATTTAGCCAACTCTATGGCTGTGAGCAAGGTTCTCCAAAGTCGGTCCTGGAGGGTCGGTGTTAGGATTTAGGGCTAGTCTGTCCTCTGTGGCCATACTTCACCATCACATGATCGGCCTCAGGGGGATAAAGGAACCGCCCCTTCTTCCTTTCAGTGCTTGGTATCTTTTAGTTTGGGTTCCAGGTGCTGTGTTGTGGATTCTACGTTGTGAGAGATATTGGTTCACGGGCTCGTGTTCCTTTACTTTTGGATTCCCTTTTTACTTTAGTTTTTGCTCAGGTATTGCCCTTTCCTTTCCCTGGTTATTCCGTTTTTTGTCCCTTGTAGCTAGTGCAGTTAGGAGAAGTTTTTGTATCCCATTTGTCCTCCCCCCCCCCTCCTCCCTTACCTGCCCACTGTTCCTTCGTTTTTGGAATTGAGCTGCTGTGTTTATTTTAGTATTCGAGGATTGCTGGGGCTCCAGTTTCCTCAGATACCAGCTCTTCGGAAGGACATTCAGTAATAAATCCGAAGGACGCCGGCGGGCGTGTTAGCTGCGTGGATTCCAAGCAGCCTCCTCTACTTCCGCGTTTTGTGAGGCTGTCCGCCTCGTTGTGTGCCGCTTGGGCGCTTTCAGTCGCGCTGGGACGACAGAGGAGCTGCAGATCCCGGAAGAGGGAAACGTTTGTTTGCGCTATCCCCCTTCTGGCTCGAAAAGATTAAAAATCACTCGGAAGGACATAGCGGGGGTTTTTTATGCCGAGTATTATGGCTTTTTCCCCTTAGGAGTCCCGTTTTTGTAGTCAGCTTCCTCGAGTGAATTTCCCTTAATTTTCCTTCCCTCAATTGGAATTGGATGCATCCACATCAGTGAAATATTCATCTTCCTGCTGCCAAAGACCTCCCGAGGCTCATCCTGTATATTCCACAAGTAAGGAGGGGTCTTATCAGTGTATGGTGGAGTGTGGCTAGGGGGATAAGGGGTAGCCATTGATTTGGACACAGAAGTAATTGTGTGCACCTTCTTTCATAGGTACAGAGGCGAGGAGGTGGTGCCCGAGTATCATTGTCCAGTCCAAATCAGGGGTGAAGACTTTTTGACGTCCCATTCATTTTGATTTCCTGTCCCCTGCCCTGGGCTCGGGTGTCCTCTCATGTTTGTCTATCTCATGGGGGGCCTTTGAGTCAGGGTAGTGGATTTGGGCATACCTCGTTCCTGCAGTGTCTGGGCCTGTGGAATCCAACAGAATACCAAGCCCACGTTAACATACACTGCCCGGACGAGGTATGGATGAAGAAGGGGGAGCTGTGGGGGGAGCAGACCGAACGCCTACAATACAGGACATAGTGGGGGCGGTGGCGGCCCTCCAGGCCCAGGTACAGGACTTACAACAGGAAAACCTGGGACTTAGACAGGAACTGGGGGCTGTGAAGGCCAGGGAACAGCAGAGAGATAGGAGGGGTGAGAGGCCCATTAACAACGGAAGAGAAAAGAAGGAGGAGGGAATTGAACTTATGTTTGTATTGCGGACAAGGGGGGCACTTTGCCCGAGAGTGTACTGTCAAACCCTCCGGACAAGCATTCCATAAAAAGGTGGCATGTGTACAGGTGGATCATAGTCAGGCTAACAACAGTGGAGTAGGGGGGACCTATCAGGTGCTGGGTGTGATCGATCAGGTGCCAAGACATTTCATTATTCCGGCCCAACTCTTGATGTCAGGGAGCAGGCGTGTTCCAGTGTCTGTGTTGTTGGACCAGCTCCGCAAAGCAACCATCTTTACCAAACTGGATTTGCGGGGTGCATACCATCTTATTCGAGTCCGACCCGGGGATGAATGGAAGACGGCGTTTAAGACCAAATTTGGCCTATTCGAGTATTGTGTGATGCCGTTTGGCCTGTGTAACGCGCCGGCGGCGTTCCAATACTTCATTAACGAGGTGCTCCGGGAATATCTAGATAGAAGCGTCATCGTCTATTTGGACGACATCTTGATTTTCTCGGAGACAGTGGCAGATCACCATGGACATGTATCCCAGGTGTTACAGAAGCTACAGGAACATCATCTGTATGCCAAGTTGGAGAAATGCCAGTTTGACACACAGAAGGTAGAATTCCTAGGATTTGTCATCACTGCTGAGGGCATTCGCATGGACCCTAGAAAGATAGAGGCTATCATTACCTGGCCCATACCATCTACCGTTAAGCAGATCCAGGCCCTTCTGGGGTTCGCCAATTTCTATCGGCGTTTTATCTCCCACTTCTCTGATGTAGTGTCCCCCTTGACCCGATTACTAAGAAAGGGGGTTCCTTTTGTCTGGTCCCCTGAAGTCCAGGATGCCTTTCAACTTCTGTTGCGTTCTTTTACATCTGCTCCTGTTTTGGTGCATCCCGATACCGCCTTACCATTTTATGTGGAAACGGATGCTTCATTGTGTGCAGTGGGAGGGGTGTTGTCCCAAAGGGATGTCGAAACTGGCCAGATGCACCCCATTGCCTTTTTCTCTAAGACCCTGTTGCCTGCGGAGCGTAATTACACAGTGGCAGAGAGGGAACTGTTGGCGGTTAAATTGTCATTTGAGGAGTGGCGTCATTATTTATGGGGTGCTCGACACACGGTCACGATATATACTGATCATAAGAATCTCGAATTCTTTCGGTCTGCTCGGGCGTTAACACCTCGCCAGATGCGGTGGGTCTTGTTTTTTAACGAGTATGACTTTGTCATTACTTACCGCCCCGCCGCTCAGCAGATAAAGTCTGATGCCTTGTCTAGGATACATGTGGAGGGGAAGGAGGAGGGACGTGTGAAAGAAGATAGACCTATGATCTGTGAGGAGAAGATTGTAGGGGTGGCACATACAGCGGATTTTCCCTCGTTTCTCAAGGGGCAATTACGACAGATAGATCTAACCCCTTGGATGACATTGCCCCAGGTTTTGATGCAGGATGGGCTGTTGTACCATGGGGACCGTTTGTTTGTCCCTCCTGCCTTGAGAAAGATGGTCTTAGAGTGGTGTCATTCCTCCTCGCTTGTAGCACATCCAGGAATACAAAAGACCAGGGAGATGTGTTTGCGGTGGTTTTGGTGGGATTCATTGCTTAAGGATATACAGTGTTATGTGGCTGCTTGTCCCATTTGTGCCACTAGCAAACCTACCCATTGCATGCCGTCGGGCCTGTTACAGCCCTTAGAGGTCCCTCCTGCTCCTTGGCATACCATTAGCATGGATTTTGTGACGGATTTACCTCCTGTGTTGGGACATACCGCCATCTTGGTGGTAGTAGATCTGTTCACAAAAATGGCACACTTCATTCCGTTGCTTAAGGTTCCTACTGCCAGGGAGATGGCTTTGGTGTTTATGTCATCTATAGTCAGGATCCATGGGTTACCATCTGCGATTGTGTCTGACAGGGGAGCACAATTTGTGTCTCACTTCTGGACGGAACTGTGTTCTGTGCTGAAGATAGATGTGCGATTGTCATCAGCGTACCACCCACAGTCAGATGGTCAGACTGAACGGACGAACCAGACCATGGAGCAGTATTTGAGGTGTCTTGTTGCGTCATTATCTTGTGATTGGATGGTGGCTCTTCCCATTGCGGAGTTTGCCTACAATAATAGTCTGCATTCCGCAGTGGGTATGACTCCCTTCTTTTGTTCAATGGGTTATCATCCTCGGGCTTTAGCCATTCAGCCTACTGGGCGTGTGCCAGCCATAGACGATATTTGTAGGTCCTTGGGAGGAATATGGGACAGGGCTCGTGAACAGTTACAGGCAACTAAAGTCACCATGAAGGCTCAGGCAGATAAACATAGAGTCCCCGCTCCATCCTATCAGGTGGGTGATAAGGTGTGGCTATCTTCGCGCAACCTTAGGTTGCAGGGGTCTCGTAAATTGCAGCCTCGGTTTGTGGGACCATTTGCTATCACGCAGGTGATTAATCCTGTGGCCATGAAGCTTGTTTTGCCTGACGAATACAAAGTCCATCCGGTGTTTCATACATCCCTCTTGAAGCCCTATGTACCAACCACCCAGATTCTGCCACCACCTCCTCCCTTGTTAATCGATGGGGAAGAGGAGTTTGAGGTTCAGGCTATTATGGATTCGAGGCGGAGGAGAGGACGCCTTTTCTACCTCGTGGATTGGAAGGGGTATACACCTGAAGAGAGGACATGGGAACCAGCAGGTAGTGTGCATGCACCACGGTTGGTCCGTTTGTTCCATAGACAGCATCCCTCTAAACCCCGTCCGGTGGGGAGGACCTTTGGGGGGAGATACTGTTAGGATTTAGGGCTAGTCTGTCCTCTGTGGCCATACTTCACCATCACATGATCGGCCTCAGGGGGATAAAGGAACCGCCCCTTCTTCCTTTCAGTGCTTGGTATCTTTTAGTTTGGGTTCCAGGTGCTGTGTTGTGGATTCTACGTTGTGAGAGATATTGGTTCACGGGCTCGTGTTCCTTTACTTTTGGATTCCCTTTTTACTTTAGTTTTTGCTCAGGTATTGCCCTTTCCTTTCCCTGGTTATTCCGTTTTTTGTCCCTTGTAGCTAGTGCAGTTAGGAGAAGTTTTTGTATCCCATTTGTCCTCCCCCCCCCCTCCTCCCTTACCTGCCCACTGTTCCTTCGTTTTTGGAATTGAGCTGCTGTGTTTATTTTAGTATTCGAGGATTGCTGGGGCTCCAGTTTCCTCAGATACCAGCTCTTCGGAAGGACATTCAGTAATAAATCCGAAGGACGCCGGCGGGCGTGTTAGCTGCGTGGATTCCAAGCAGCCTCCTCTACTTCCGCGTTTTGTGAGGCTGTCCGCCTCGTTGTGTGCCGCTTGGGCGCTTTCAGTCGCGCTGGGACGACAGAGGAGCTGCAGATCCCGGAAGAGGGAAACGTTTGTTTGCGCTATCCCCCTTCTGGCTCGAAAAGATTAAAAATCACTCGGAAGGACATAGCGGGGGTTTTTTATGCCGAGTATTATGGCTTTTTCCCCTTAGGAGTCCCGTTTTTGTAGTCAGCTTCCTCGAGTGAATTTCCCTTAATTTTCCTTCCCTCAATTGGAATTGGATGCATCCACATCAGTGAAATATTCATCTTCCTGCTGCCAAAGACCTCCCGAGGCTCATCCTGTATATTCCACAAGTAAGGAGGGGTCTTATCAGTGTATGGTGGAGTGTGGCTAGGGGGATAAGGGGTAGCCATTGATTTGGACACAGAAGTAATTGTGTGCACCTTCTTTCATAGGTACAGAGGCGAGGAGGTGGTGCCCGAGTATCATTGTCCAGTCCAAATCAGGGGTGAAGACTTTTTGACGTCCCATTCATTTTGATTTCCTGTCCCCTGCCCTGGGCTCGGGTGTCCTCTCATGTTTGTCTATCTCATGGGGGGCCTTTGAGTCAGGGTAGTGGATTTGGGCATACCTCGTTCCTGCAGTGTCTGGGCCTGTGGAATCCAACAGTCGGACCCATGCCAGATTTTGAAGATAACTACATTGACCTAAAGGGGGATATGCAAAAAATCTGACATGGATTCGTCCTTCCAGGACCGACTATGAAGATCCCTGGCTTAGAGGGATGTTTTGCTAATGATGGTACCAAGAATAGTGTCTTGTACACTTGTGATGCAAGTATGAATATAACTTGGGCCGGATGTGCTGATGAGTGGCCAATGCTTAGTCAAGTATAAGGCTTAAAGATGTGTTGTGCACACAATGGAGCTATCGGTTGTGGGTAACGAGGAATGACAAAGATGTTGTGCAGATTCAAGGTCAGATGCACATAGGGTTGTCTGGTAGACTACAAGAACCAGGAGAGGCAGTACAGGTCTCACAGCGATAGACACCCTAATAGTCATTTGTTTAGCCTAAAACATCAACAGACATGGAACAGCATGGAGTCTGGGGAACGCCTGTTTAGTCCTAAGAGAAAACATAAGGAATAAGTTACCACAAGAACTTAGCATTCCCCTTTCCTAGGAAGGGTGAAGAAGAGACTGGTATAACATGTTTTCTGTCTCTCACTGCTGCAGGCTTTTTTATACACAGTCACGCTGTGTGGTACTCTGAAGCAAAATATGCTAGACAAAAATTGTTCTGGAAAACATTCTCCACAAGTCTCTCCAACCTAATGGCTTTGCAGAGATAGTTACCACAACACCTAAACTCCCTTCATGTTGAGAAAATAGTCCCTGCTGTACTCTTTTTCCAGAATTATAATTGTCCCTTGATTATTTCTTTTGGAGGTGAGAGACCCCATTCCCCGTCTTACTCCTCCATCTTCTCATTTTCTTTCTTCTGGGTGCCACACCCACATCTCCTCTTTTACCTTCTTGACCAATCTTCCTACAGCCAAGTTGAGTTTTCTCCTCCACTCAACTATATTTACCTTTACTGTCTGCCTTGTCTATACACTAGTACCTCTTTGTCGACATATATCTATTTACCCCTGCTGCTACCTAGATCCTTGTAGATCCAAGTAGCTGGATTCCTAAGTCATCAAATCTCTACCCCTACCTATAACCTACTACCTCTACTCTGACTAGACCCTAGTGCCAATAGCACTACATTAATCTTCATGGGTCCGATTCACAGAACTATCTTAAGACAAAATCCTAAACTTACTACTTTTGGTATTCACAGAAGTTAGGATTTTGTCTTAAGTTTGTCTTAAGACAAACTTAAGACAGACTTAAGACAGACTTAAGTTAGGATTTTGTCTTAAGTCTGTCTTAAGTCTGTCTTAAGGCAAACTTAAGACAAAATCCTAACTTCTGTGAATACCAAAAGTAGTAAGTTTAGGATTTTGTCTTAAGTTAGTTCTGTGAATAAGCCCCATTAACTCTATCGTTACCTCGACCCCAGCATCACCATCACTATCTACATCCTACTTCTTGTACCCCTGTCAGCTCTCTAGTTCCTCTATCCACACATATATCCAGTATCTCTACCACTGTCTAGCCCCTATTATTGCTACACTTACTCTCCCCTGATAGTTCAACCCTTACCTTACTTATATCCTAATGAATCTGCCCCTGCCTAAACTTTAGTAACTCTAGTAACATATACAGTGGTATCTCGACTCTCGCCTCACGCTAGTACCATTAACACTATCTATACCATATCACCACTGTCCCTAACTATGGTCTGGTACTGCCCCCCACCCCTTTTCATCAGTTTCCAGTAGTTGTTACTTACCTGTTTCCATTTGCCGTTTTCTGTTTTTTTTTTTGCTGATTGGCTTTATATTTATAATGAGAATGGTTTTCCTCATTTTGGAGACCAACAGACATGAATGAATAAGATGATTTTACAAAGCGCACATTACCCGAGGGTGTCTTAACGCTGAGCAGATTCAGTCCAGAAAAAGAACGAGGAGGTCATGGGGTTATGAGGTGGGAGGGGGGAGGAAAGACCAGGTAACCTCCTTGACCTAATGTGGAAACAGCCAGGTCTTGAGCTGCTTCCTAAACACCTGCAGCACCCACTATGCGCGAGAGCCAGGGGGATAGAGTTCCATAGTTTTCCTCCCGGATAGTCTAGCGTTCTGCCACCCCAGTTGGCTCGTTTTGATTCTAGGGACCGTAACCATAAAAGCGGAGCTGGATCTAAGGCTCCTGCTGGGCACCTACCAGGAGAACTGCTTTTGAAAGTACGACGGGCCTGTCTTATAAAGCGCCTTGTGCATAAGGCACAGTGTCTTGAAAGACACCCTTTTCTCCACAGGCAACCAGTGCAGATTATGCAGTAAATGGGATACAGGTTTGAATTTAGGAATTTCCAGAAGTGTCTGTGCTACAGCATTCTGAAGAGACTGCAGTTTTCTTAGTAGATATTTAGAAGCCCCTAGATAAAGGGAGTTACAATAGTCCATTTTGGATGTGATGAGGGCCACCAGCACCGTTTTTTGCAGGTCGAAGGGAATGTAAGGGAGGAGTTTTTGAAGTACACGCAGCATGAAAAAGCCTCCCGACATTACTGCATTAATTTGAGCAGAAAAAAACAGTTTCGTGTCAAATAATACTCCCAGGTTTTTAGCCTTCTGCACCGGCTTGGAAGGTTGCCCAACTCTGCCGGCCACCAGGACGCATTCCGGAAAGAGGTCTCTCTCCCAAACAGTAGTACCTCAGTTTTGTCCAAGTTTAATTTAAGGCAGCTGGTCCGCATCCAACTCGCCACTGCCGTCATACAGCTGCAAAAGTTTTCAGCGTCTTTCTCAACCTGAGGTGAGATGGATACCACTATCTGTGTATCATCGGCATATGACAGTATCGTCAGGCCAAAACTGAGTATCAACTGTACCAGGGGAGTCACATACACATTAAAAAGAGTGGGACTAAGTGCCGAGCCCTGCTGCACTCCGCAGGGGAGCAAGAAAGAATCTGATTTTGCGATTCCCATCTCCACCCACTGAGTTCTATCTGCCAGAAAGGAGCTCAGCAGAGCTAGTGCGGATTTTCTGAAACCCAAAGCAGACAGACACTTTAAAAGTAAAGCATGGTGGACCGTATCAAAGGCGGCAGAGAGATCCAGAAGAATTAGGGCTGGTCTGCTGCCTTTGTGCACTCTTATTCTTACCTCCTCTGTTGCAGCTACCAGAGCTGATTCTGTGCAGTAGTTAGCTCTGAACCCATATTGAGCCGCATCTAACAACTGATGCACGTCCAGAAATGCTACAATTTCTTCGTTCATAGCCTTTTCTAGCAGTTTGGCCGGGAAGGGAAGTCGAAAGATAGGCCGGTAGCTTTCCACAAGCATTGGGTCCAGGGGAGGTTTCTTCACCAAGGGAAGAATAGAGGCTTTTTTTCCAACAACTTGATTAATTGCCTTAGTTCGTCAGTCTGGTGTTCTTCTTCATGTGTTTCCCCCAAATGAGAGAGAGCTGTGTAAACAGCTGCAATGATCAGGGAGGCTGCTACAATTGGTGCAACAGGTGCAGTGGTACCGGGACCCAGAGCCCTGAGGGTGCCATTAAACGCTGGAAATTGCTTTATTTTACTTCCCCAATAGCAGTCAAAGGGTCAATTTTCCTTGCTTCCATCAGTGACCTGATCAGGCTTGCTACTTTACCGGCAATAGTGAAATGGATACAGTGTTCAAGAATAAATATTATAAGTGGAAAGGGGGTCTTCTCATCGCTCTTCTCTTCACCCTGTGCGATTGCTGCTTCAGCACACATTGAAGAACTTAATTGCTTAATTTGAGCCAGTGGTTCCTGGGGCTCAGCACCGGCACTTAATTGTCAACACCAGCTCTTGTGACAGTCTGCGATAAGGTGGTGGTTTCTGGCTAATTTAGAGATGACCACAACCAACATTAATTATTAATTCAATATGCATTAAAATGGACTATTACTTGCTGCACAATCCATTCCTGTAGCTTTAGGGGCCTGATATAGTCAGAGGTGTCACACTTTGAGGAGTGTGAGGTTAGTAGTTGTGTTGTTACTATCATTGGCAGCATAGCAGGGGCATTGTGTGGTGCAAGATGCAGTGGCACCTTCACGCGAGCCCTGGCACAACTGTTTTTTGCAAATGAAGCACTGATTATGTTTTTGGTTGAAACAGTTTGATGCAGTGCACCAAGAAACACGCAAACGCTCATTGCCCTGAATCCAAAGTGCTCATAAGTATGCAGTGCAGCTACCATACTTTACTATGAATAGACTACAAAACCCCTGTGACGCAGGCTTTAGACTTCTTGACACCAATTAAATTGATTAGGGCGAATGCAATTCAAGGAAAAAAAAATACGGGGTTCTCTGATGAATGCCGCGAAAGGCGCAATGCTCTCAAAAAACATTCTCCTGAGCACCGGGGAACAACACTGCTTTTCTCTCAAGTTCATGTTTTTCTTTTTTTTTTTATCTAAGGCCAACTCTTGAGTTAGAACACATAAATAACAATTATATATATATATATATATATATATATATATATATATATATATATATATATATATATATATATATATATATATATATATATATATATATATATATATATTCACTGAAAAAACCATAGGTTAGAGACCATATATAGTTAGCTGGACATTTTATTGACAAAAAACCAATGAAATTCCATATATAGTTAGTTGCACTAACTATATATCGCGCACCCGCAATCCACTGCTGATGATGTCACATATTACATCATTCATGACATGGTCAGTGACATCACTGATGACATCACTGATGACATCTCAAATGACATCACTGATGACATCTCAAATGACATCACTGATGACATCATCTAGTGTCTGTGTGTTTTTGTAAAGTTTAAATATGTTTTACATATTGAAGAATGAGTGGATGTATGGAAGACTGAGTGTGTGTGTGGCTGGCTGGGAGGTGTGTGACTCTGTGCATATCAATGTGTACTTGTATCAGTGATTGTATAAGAGAGTAAGTATGTGTTAGTATATGTGTGAAAAGTATGGTGTTCTGTGTTTAACTGTATAGATGAGGAAATCGAAGTGTGATTGATTCTTCACAGGACTGACTAGGTGTATGAGTGCATATGATAGTGTTGTAATAATGAGTGACTGTATGTATGAGTGATTGTATGGGTGAATGAGTGAATGTGTGTGTAGACGTAGGAATCAGTGAGTGCGTATGTAGTAACTGGTATTGGTGTGTCATGATGTCATCAGTGATGTCATTTGAGATGTCATCAGTGATGTCATTTGAGATGTCATCAGTGATGTCATCAGTGATGTCACTGAAGTATGGTGTTCTGTGTTTAACTGTATAGATGAGGAAATGGAAGTGTGATTGATTCTTTACAGGACTGACTAGGTGTGTGAGTAACTCCATGGATGAGTGGCAGTGTGTGAGTGTCTGCATAGGTGTATGAGTGCATATGATAGTGTAATAATGAGTGACTGTATGTATGAGTGATTGTATGGGTGAATGAGTGAATGTGTGTGTAGACGTAGGAATCAGTGAGTGCGTATGTAGTAACTGGTATTGGTGTGTCATGATGTCATCACTGATGTCATTTGAGATGTCATCAGTGATGTCATCAGTGATGTCATTTGAGATGTCATCAGTGATGTCATCAGTGATGTCACTGACCATGTCATGAATGATGTAATATGTGACATCATCAGCAGTGGATTGCGGGTGCGCGATATATAGTTAGTGCAACTAACTATATATGGAATTTCATTGGTTTTTTGTCAATAAAATGTCCAGCTAACTATATATGGTCTCTAACCTATGGTTTTTTCAGTGAATTTTCAAGGTTTTGTAAATGCAAATTCCTAACTATATATGGTCTATAACCTATGGTTTTTTCAGTGAATTTCATTGGTTTTTTAAAAGCTAATATCTATAGCTGTAAAATATATTCTTTATTACGTGACGTATCACGTAGCCACGTGAGACGCCTCATGACGCGTCGCATAACCGTGACGTATCGGTTCTGCAGCGCAAACAAAACCCGTAACGTAAGCGTGCCGGAGCACGCTTACAGATATATATATTTTTTTTAACCTTAATTAGACAAAATCCACACGTGCACATATCTTGAGGCCTTGCAAAGGCACATCAAACAAACAGTCCCTACAATTTTGCCAAGTTTGCTGGAAATCTATTCCCTTAATTTTTTTTTACTGTTTCTCTTGGTTTTCCCCTTGTTACGCTTACCGGGACGCTACCCGGTACGCGAACCGGACGCTCCAAAAACACAAGATGGCGGACTCCCGTTACGCTGCCGGTTAGCTGCCCGGTTCGCGTACCGGGAAGCGCCTCTACCGCGAAAAATCGCGGGGGACTTTAATATCCCCCTCATAAATCCTAGGGGGTCAGGAGGGGTTTACCTTGCCCCCTTTCCTTCATTTCCCCCTTCTTTTTTCACCACATCTTGTCTCTCGAACCTACCGAGCGACAAGATGGCGGCCGCTCCGGACTGTTTACAATGTTGACAGCTACGCTGCCGGTTAGCTGCCCGGTTAGCTGCCCGGTGAGCTGCCCGGTTCGCGTACCGGGACGCGCCTCTACGGCGTAAAATCGCAAAATTTTTTGCCCCGCGGGGCACTTTAATATCCCCCTCATCAATCCTAGGGGGTCAGGAGTGGTCTACCTTGCCCCCTTTCCTTCATTTCCCCCTTCGTTTTTCACCACATCTTGTCTCTCGATCGTACCGAGAGACAAGATGGCGGCCGCTCCGGTTTGTTTAGAATGTTGACAGACACCGGAGAGCCAATCAGATTCGCTTCGCGAAGTTCCGTTACGCGTCAGGTACGCGAACCGAGGCGCTAACCGGAGCGCTGTCACAGATATATATATTTTTTTAAACGTTAATTTCTCAAAATCCACTGGAGCACATATATTGAGACATAGCAAAGGCACGTCGGGCAAACCATATCTACAATTTTGCCAAGTTTCATGTAAATCTATTCAGCCGTTCGAGCTAAAAGTGAGTCCAACCGCCCTATGGAAAAATGAATGGGAAAAACGCGTTTTGGGACCCCCCTTTGTTCTCGGCCCCCCCTTGACGAAACCCCACCAAATTTTCAGGGGCTGCTCAGAAAACAAATGTGCCATTTTCCTGAAAATTTCAGCCAATTCCGTCCACAAACGCCAAAGTTATTAGACATAGAATTTTCAGAAATCCCATAGAGAAAAAATCCTAACTATATATACCCACTGGCTATCGCCAGTAGGTAATATACATATATAAACATATGTAATCTGCATATCTATATAAATATAAATGCATGCATACATATACATATATGCATACATATGCATGTTATTTACATGAAAGTTTTAAAAACACTAATAAAAGCAAAGCTAAAAAGCCACCTCATTACAAACAGAATGGCTTTAACTTAAACGAGGGCGAGATCTATTACATTTTCAATGCTTGTTTACTTTGGTTCTATCAAGAAGGCATTCAGATGTGTCACACATTTGCCATAAATTCTGAATGTTAGCACTCTAGTTGCTTATTAGATCACTGTAGTAAAGCTAGTGCTCACCAGGGAAGTCTGCTGCTAATCATGGTTTGCAGCCATTTTCCCGCATTTTTTATCCCGCAGACTTTCAGTCCGCATACCATTATCCCGCAAGGTCATTGAGCTCGCATACCATTATCCCGCATTTTTTCAAAACGCATGTGCATTTATCGCGCATGCCTTTACAAAGAATTACGTTTTAAAGGCATGTATGGTAAATGCATTTGCGTTGTGAAAACCACGATGACGAGAGAGGTAAGTGGGTTTGTGTTAATTTTTTCGTGGGTTAGTGATTGTGTAGTGTAGTGTAGTGTTGTGTAGTGTAGTGTTGTGTTAGTGTAGTGTAGAGTTATGGTGGTTGTTTAGTGTAGGGTCATGCTGGGGGTAGTGTTTTAGGGTTTAGGGTTGTGTTGTAGTGTTTGCGTAGTGTAGGGTCATGCTGGGGGTAGTGTTTTAGGGTTCAGGGTAGTGTTGTAGTGTTTGCGTAGTGTAGGGTCATGCTGGGGCTAGTGTTTTAGGGTTTAGGGTTGTGTTGTAGTGTTTGCGTAGTGTAGGGTCATGCTGGGGCTAGTGTTTTAGGGTTTAGGGTAGTGTTGTAGTGTTTGCGTAGTGTAGGGTCATGCTTGGCGTAGTGTTTTAGGGTTTAGGATAGTGTTGTAGTGTTTGCGTAGTGTAGGGTCATGCTGGGGGTAGTGTTTTAGGGTTTTGGGTAGTGTTGTAGTGTTTGCGTAGTGTAGGGTCATGCTGGGGTGTAGTATTTTAGGGTTTAGGGTAGTGTTGTAGTGTTTGCGTAGTGTAGGGTCATGCTGGGTGTAGTGTTTTAGGGTTTTGGGTAGTGTTGTAGTGTTTGCGTAGTGTAGGGTCATGCTGGGGGTAGTGTTTTAGGGTTTTGGGTAGTGTTGTAGTGTTTGCGTAGTGTAGGGTCATGCTGGGGTGTAGTGTTTTAGGGTTTTGGGTAGTGTTGTAGTGTTTGCGTAGTGTAGGGTCATGCTGGGGTGTAGTGTTTTAGGGTTTTGGGTAGTGTTGTAGTGTTTGCGTAGTGTAGGGTCATGCTGGGGGTAGTGTTTTAGGGTTTTGGGTAGTGTTGTAGTGTTTGCGTAGCGTAGGGTCATGCTGGGGGTAGTGTTTTAGGGTTTTGGGTAGTGTTGTAGTGTTTGCGTAGTGTAGGGTCATGCTGGGGGTAGTGTTTTAGGGTTTTGGGTAGTGTTGTAGTGTTTGCGTATTGTAGGGTCATGCTGAGGGTAGTGTTTTAGGGTTTAGGGTAGTGTTGTAGTGTTTGTGTAGTGTAGGGTCATGCTGGGGGTAGTGTTTTAGGGTTTAGGGTAGTGTTGTAGTGTTTGCCTAGTGTAGGGTCATGCTGGGGGTAGTGTTTTAGGGTTTAGGGTAGTGTTGTAGTGTTTGCGTAGTGTAGGGTCATGCTGGGGTGTAGTGTTTTAGGGTTTTGGGTAGTGTTGTAGTGTTTGCGTAGTGTAGGGTCATGCTGGGGGTAGTGTTTTAGGGTTTAGGGTAGTGTTGTAGTGTTTGCGTAGTGTAGGGTCATGCTGGGGTGTAGTGTTTTAGGGTTTTGGGTAGTGTTGTAGTGTTTGCGTAGTGTAGGGTCATGCTGGGGGTAGTGTTTTAGGGTTTTGGGTAGTGTTGTAGTGTTTGCGTAGTGTAGGGTCATGCTGGGGGTAGTGTTTTAGGGTTTAGGGTAGTGTTGTAGTGTTTGCGTAGTGTAGGGTCATGCTGGGGGTAGTGTTTTAGGTTTTAGGGTAGTGTTGTAGTGTTTGCGTAGTGTAGGGTCATGCTGGGGGTAGTGTTTTAGGGTTTAGGGTAGTGTTGTAGTGTTTGCGTAGTGTAGGATCATGCTGGGGGTAGTGTTTTAGGGTTTAGGGTAGTGTTGTAGTGTTTGCGTAGTGTAGGGTCATGCTGGGGTGTAGTGTTTTAGGGTTTTGGGTAGTGTTGTAGTGTTTGCGTAGTGTAGGGTCATGCTGGGGGTAGTGTTTTAGGGTTTAGGGTTGTGTTGTAGTGTTTGCGTAGTGTAGGGTCATGCTGGGGTGTAGTGTTGTAGGGTTTTGGGTAGTGTTGTAGTGTTTGCGTAGTGTAGGGTCATGCTGGGGGTAGTGTTTTAGGATTTAGGTTAGTGTTGTAGTGTTTGCGTAGTGTAGGGTCATGCTGGGGGTAGTGTTTTAGGGTTTAGGGTTGTGTTGTAGTGTTTGCGTAGTGTAGGGTCATGCTGGGGGTAGTGTTTTAGGGTTTAGGGTTGTGTTGTAGTGTTTGTGTAGTGTAGGGTCATGCTGGGGGTAGTGTTTTAGAGTTTAGGGTAGTGTTGTAGTGTTTGCGTAGTGTAGGGTCATGCTGGGGTGTAGTGTTTTAGGGTTTTGGGTAGTGTTGTAGTGTTTGCGTAGTGTAGGGTCATGCTGGGGGTAGTGTTTTAGGGTTTAGGGTAGTGTTGTAGTGTTTGTGTAGTGTAGGGTCATGCTGGGGGTAGTGTTTTAGGGTTTAGGGTAGTGTTGTAGTGTTTGTGTAGTGTAGGGTCATGCTGGGGGTAGTGTTTTAGGGTTTAGGGTAGTGTTGTACTGTTTGTGTAGTGTAGGGTCATGCTGGGGGTAGTGTTTTAGGGTTTAGGGTAGTTTAGTTGTTTAGTGTATGCTAAAGGCATATTCGTTCTAAAAGTTTTCGTTATTTTAATTTGCGGCCTAATAGTACATGCGGGATTTTTTTTGCGGACTGATGGTATGCGGGATTTCGTCATATATTCGCTAATCATACTTTCTATGGCAAAATGAACCCCCTCATTTTGTTCCTTTTTAAATTAAATGTTTTAAGAGTTACCACTTTATTCCAATCAAGATGGCTTCAGGTGTGCCATACCTTTGTAATAAGTAGGACTGTTAGCACTCTAGTTGTTCTTTAGAACACTCTGGGACAATCTGTCATTGGGCTATAGTTGGGCTACATCTGGCTGATATTTGGGCTACATTTGGTTTTTTGTCTCTGGTGGCCATCTTTGGGCTACATTGGGCTACATTGGGCTACATTGGGCTACATTTGGGCTCCAACATATATATAGCCCAATGTAGCCCAATTTATATTTTTCAAAGTAAATTTTCGTAAAAACCACTGGAGCCTATATCTTGAGACATAGCAAAGGCACATCGGGCTACCAGTCCCTACAATTTTGCCAAGTTTGGTGTAAATCCATTCAGCCGTTCAGGCTAAAAGTGAGGCCAACCGCCCTATGGAAAATTGCATGGGAAAAACACGTTTTGGGACCCCCCTTTTTTCTCGGCCCCCCCTTGACGAAAACCCCCCAAATTTTCAGGGGCTGCTCAGAAACAAAATGTTCCATTTTCCTGAAAATTTCAGCCAATTCTGTCCTCATAAGCCAAAGTTATTCGACATAGAATTTTCAAAAATCCCATAGGAAAAAAATCCTAACTATATATACCTACTGGCTATCGCCAGTAGGTAATATATATATATATATATATATATATATATATATATATATTGTTTAGCAAAAGAGAGGGGGACTAGGAGCTAATAAAGGTCCAGCTCCCATGCTCCCATCTAATCTAGTCTAGTCTGAAAAGTTTCAGTGCTCCGTCCATCATCTCCTTGTGATTGCTTTGTTAGCTATAAGTTGCCAGGGTATGCCCAGACGTGGGTCCCTTGCTCACTTTTGCCACTAGATTCAAGCTAGCCTGGCTGATGAGGGATGTTACCCCCGAAACCGGTCCCAGGATGCTTGTTTACGGTTCAGGGAAGACCTGGCTTGGAAGTTCGGGCTGGGCTGTTCCCATGAGGCACAGGGTCCACACTGATTTGCATACAGCTGGGTCTAAACGGAGGTGGCGAAGTGAGCTAAAGAACGATGATGAATTCAACCCAGATCTGTGACTAGGGGTGAGTGTCTGAAAAGTTTCAGCGCTCAGTCCATCATCTCCTTGTGTTTGCTTTGTTTGCCCTAAGTTGGAAGGGTTTGCCCAGATGTGGGTCCCTTGCTTACGTTGCCGCTGGGTTCAAGCAGCCTGGCTGATGTGGGGGTTTTAGCCTGAAACTGGTTCCTGGATGCTTGTTTCCGGTCCAGGGAAGACCTGGCTTGACAGTTCGGGCTGGACTGTTCCCATGAGCCACAGGGTCAAGACTGATTTGCATATAGCCATGTCTGAACTGGGGTGGTGAAGTGAGCTAAGGAACGATGATGGATTCAAACCAGATTTGTGACTGGGGGTGAGTGTCTGAAACGTTTCAGCGCTCCGTCCATCATCCCCTTGTGTTTGCTTCCCCCATCTTATCATAGGCATACATGAATAAGGGGCTGTTCCTATTAGCGACAGAAAAAGCAATCTATCCTTATAGGAACAGCCCCCTGTTCATGTAGGACTGCATATATACATAATATTAAAGAAATTATATTGCGTAACCGCACAGGGGCATCAGTTTTATACTAATTATAAAACTTCATTAGCGCAATGATGCACCTGAGACAAGGGTGCATTGAGAGTACAGGTCAACTCAACTGTAGTCCAAGAGCTGCGTGGTAAAACTCCCCATCACAAATCACATTAGAAATGGAAGTTTAATGGAGCGAAATCGGGCAATAAGGCACAGAACGGTATTTCCGCCTCTTATAAAGTTGGTGGTTAGGTGCTAAAGAAAATGTAGATTGAGCACAATCCCTATACTTGTGAAGAAAACAAGGGCGCACCGAGGATGTTTGGAAGGATGCAGCCTTAGTTTAAGTGCCTATGATTTGCCACTGAAAGTTTGCCTCTCCTGTGAACTATTAGTGTCTCAACTCTACACACATAATGCAGGGGACTTGAAAGACAATCTTAATGCAACAATGTTCCATGCGCAGACAAGTGAGTTCTGCCGGCTTTGAATATCGTCATTTTATCGTTTAGAGTTCTCAAGTTACTTGTGCTTTTGCTTTTCGCACTAGTGATACGATAGTGAGTTACCATGGGGGCAAAACTACAACAAATAGGCATTAGTCTAAGAAAATGGAGCAATGAGTTGGTCTTTTGCAGTTAGCAGTAGTGCAACACGTTCTGTGGCACTCGTGCACAGGGTCATGAGTGGGCCACTGCACACTAAATATGACAGTCATACATTTCCTAACTTAACCCCTATATATACACCGTGGATTAGCGGATCAATGCTCAAATGTGCCTCCCTGTCTTTGTTAAGAACATATAGAAGTCCCCTGCAGTGCTAAAAATACATTAGTCAGTTCATCTCATCTCCGCACGGTGTGGAGCAACACAAACACCTCCCACACAGCAGTGGTGACAGTCTGGGTATGCCCAGACGTGGGTCACGTGTACATTGTGCCACTGGTACCAAGCTGTAACTGACTGATGAGTCATAATGAGAGCGAAACCGGTCTTGAGTTGTTTGTGTTCCAGTTCAGGGGGGATCTGGATGGGCAGTTGAGGCGGGATTATTCCTACTGGAGTACAGTCAAGACGGATGTGTACACCAAAAGGAGGTGGTATGGTGTGCAAAATAATAATGAACTGGGATGCATCGTAAGTAGTCACCAGTGGCTTTGACTAATTTGAGAATTCCATTCATCCCTCTTTTTTATACTTCAATGCAATATCCTAAGTGAGATGGGGATGCTCAGACAGTGGTCCTGCGCACATTGTGCTACTGGAACCAAGCTATAGGCAACTGATGAGCCCAATTAAGGGTTAAACTGGTCTGTGGTTGCTTGTGTTGCGGTTCAGCGAAGGCCTGACAGTTTCGGATAAACTATTCCCATGGTAAGGATTGATTTGCATATGCCATTATCCAAACTGACCCTGCATGGTGTGCAAAACAACAATTAGCTGGGATACGGCCCAGTGGTTGAAATTAATTCAAGCATTCCATCCATCACTTTCTGCATACTTCAATGTAAAATGTGTATGCTCAGACCTTGATCCCGTAGAAACTGTGCTACTGGAACAGAGCTGTACAGAACTGATGAGTTATGGTAAGGGCGAAACAGGTCTTGGGTTGGTTGTGTTCCAGTTCAGAGAGGACCTGCCAGGCAGTTCTGGCTGGACTATTCCCATTTGATCAGAGTCAAGACTGATTTGCATGTGGCTGGGTCCAAACTGAGGTAGCATGTGGTGCAAAATAATTAAGGACTGGAATGCGGCCCAAGTAATTGCCAGTTGCTGAGATTAAATCAAGCATTCGATCCTTAACTTTTTTTGCTTCCTCCAATTAATTTGGCAGCTGGCAGGGCTCCATGAGCTTTGAGACCTTACGTTCGAGGTCCTCCTGAAACCATTTTGTTTGTGGCATAAGCTCTGAGTGGGACAAACTGGAACATCATGTCCCCCAAGGTGCACCATCCCTTAAGATATTTCATCACCATATTCCATTGCTCTGGAGGTGGAAACAATGACAAAGTGCCAAAATGTTCTTACTGCTGGGAGAGCTCTACACAGTCATTTCTACCACCCAGAGTCCTCAAAAGGGAGGCATCTTGGCAGCAGATCTCACACATGCCAAGGATACACTTCCACAGTGGTTAGCTGCGCTTTCTTTAAGTCAAGGAGCCCTCCTGCCATTTGTGTTCCTGTATCAGCAGGAGGAGCCCAACCACTTAAACCTTTGAGGGCAGTTCCAGTGCCCGGCTGCCAAAAGAACCGTCTTTCTTCCAATAGTCATAAATAATCTCCCTTTCTTAGGATGTTTCTGCCCAGGTCCAGGAATGTTTCATGTAGGTAGTGAGTAGGGGGTCAGGCTTTTCCTTTTTATTTTCAGAACTCGTAAGTTGAGCTTTGGAGAAAAACAACTGCATTTCCAAAATATATTTAAAGCGGATATTTGAGTGATAAATAATGTTGCATTGGGAAGACCGTTTACAAATTTTAAAACCTTGCTACCAGAGGCACTGCAGCTATGGTTGTTATGCATTACCCAAGTAGAGGCATTCCATAATGATGAATACTTTATACAATATTGTTTGCAACCATGCCTGATGCACTGAGGTAATCGCTCGTATTAATTTTGCACATGGTGGCCACTAATGTAATTTTGTCTGATGTAGTCACTATTACAACACTGATACTACTAGTAGCTCTCAATAAGTTTCATTGAATATAAGTAGCTCTAATTACAGAAAAGGTTAGCGACCCCTGCTGTAAACCTTCCTAGAGTCCATTATCCAAAATGGCCATAGCCTTCCTCCTCGTCTCTCCTTCAAGACACTCCCATATGGAGGTGAGGTTTCCTCCTCCCTGCCAGTCCTAGAAATTGTTGTCCCAAATTCTGGGAGTACAGGCACTCTGGACTTGAATGGTTTCAGTTCATGAGATCCCATTTTGGATCTCCATTTTAAAAGGAGGTGCTGTGAAAACTGCTCTATATGTTGCCCACTGTCCTAATCTTATTTGCAGATGGCTAATGCTTGTCACAGCTAGCACTAATCCAATGTTTTTGTTCTGAAAGACAGGCAAATTATTCTCCAGGAGGAGAGTCATTATAACAGCTAGCCTGGGATGTGTATTAATTTGCTGGAACTGTGCTACTGGGCAAAGCAGGTCTAAACCACTTTGCATTCAGCAGCAGAAAGCACATTTTTCGAACTTTATCAGGAATATACTTTCCCTTTTGAACTAGGCAATTAATAACAAGTGGAAAATAACTTTCATAGTAAGTTCTTGCATTTTCCCATTCAGTTTCGTAAAAGATGCAAACACATTTTTACAGCTTTTCAGTATGGAGACATATTTTTCCTTAATATCTAGCATATCCCACTTTTATATATTATGCTCCTGTTCATTTTCTGAATAGCTCTTATCTGGTGGGGAAGCCACCACCATACCTCCTGGAAGCTATAAATGTGCAGAACCATAGTAAGATCCTGTACATGCAAATTTAGGCCTACCAGTGAGTGACTTTAATCCAGCTTGGGCTGGCCAAGGGGGATCTGACTAATGCAGGTTGTGCAGCTATAGACATGAATCGTGGCAGCACCTACTGTGCTGCTGCCCCAAATTAAGCAAACACAAGCAGATCTTCTCTGGCTGTTCTGTCTGGACTGTTCCCATGAGGATCAGGGTCAAGACTGATTTGCCTATGGCTAGGTCTCAACTGGACAATACAAAAAAGCACAGAGAGGCAACAAAACAAGTATCTAATGCATCAATGTAATTATATCAATCAAATCCCAGATCCTCCTTGATTTCACAATGATGAATCTTTATTTTTCGTCACACAGACTGTAAAATGATGTTTCAGGACAGCCAATGCGTTTCGCCCCACAGGGGACTTCCTCAGGGCTGGAAATACGACATAAACAACTTCACACTTGTGTCCTATGCACATATTTATAAGTCAATTGAATACAAAATAACAATTAGATTTGAGGCAGTACTCCCAACTTCTAATGCAAAAAAATTATATTAAAGAGATTAACCACAAAAAAATAAAACCAAGGAGAAACACCAAACACAAGATGAAAGGAGAAAAAGAAGAAACCAACACCAGAGTGCATACTAAAAGTACTACACCAGGAAAAAAACCCATGAAGAGTCAAAGAAACTCAGATTGACCATGTCGCCATATAAAGGCTTTAAACACACAACATGTGTGTATTGTTAAAAACAGGCTGTTGTCCACTGCCTAATGGTCATATTTGAAGATATATGAACATATAGAAACCCCACACGTGATGCCACCTGTAAACTCAAGAGGCATAACAAAGAATCGTCACCATGTCCCACAGCTGTAAACACGTGGAAAGATTCACTATTTGATCTGAATGCGATTTTGTTTCAAAACTAGTGAAGAGAATATATGAAGTAAATTAATAAAAAGGAATATTTACAGAAAATTGCCATCCAGAAGACATCCTCACAAACAATAGAGACCAACACAGTGCCATAATAATCGAAGTGAATCCATAAATACCTTAAAAATGTGAAGCATCAATCCTTGCTGAAATGGTGTCAGAACACAAATCTCTTCTGAAACACTTTCTAATGATTGGATATGCACGTGTTATGTATCTGAAACACGAAGAAAGTGTGCTTACACCAGAATAACAATAAGCTATCCAGGTAAGCTTTCGTAACAATTACGCCACCACCATTATTACCTTAAAGTAAGAAAATAACTGTTCAATCTGTAGAATAATATTCCCAAAATGTCAAACAGTCAGAAGTCAATACAATGGTTGACTCACCTGAAATCAAAACATAATGATATTTGAAAATTGACAGCCTCTCAGCGGTCAAAATTATGACACCTATTGAGTAAAACTTCGATATAAAACTATAATTTAGAAAATAGATAGTTACAGGATTGTTTTGGAACCAACCAAACAGTTACATTGATCCAAACAATATCTAAAACTAAACACATTTATTAAAACTAACTCAGTAATCCTGAAATTGTAATTAGTGGTATATAAACAGCGCCAACAAGGAAGGCATTCTCACATCAAAAACGGCCAATTATATTTAAACAAATGAAACAAAGCTCAAATAGGAAGTACGTAAATCAAAACATACTGCGGTAAGCCAACATATATCAAAAGGGTGAATTCGGCCACCTTCAGACTAAATTGCAAGCATGCAAACCAGATTTACACAAAATGCACGCAAAACCAAACCCCGAACAAACAACCAGCTCGATCAGTGTGCACGGTGCTTCCCGAGGTTTAGGAGTAACCGGAGTGTAATAAGCCCCATGTACATATTATCACTAAAACATAAAGCGAGCAAACTAAGGGGGTCATTAGGATGGCGGACGGACCTGCACCCCCGAGGTAGAGGGACCGTCCGCATGGACAGCGACGGTCCCTCCATGCAAATTAGGATGTAACCGCCACCCTGGTGGTCACATCCCGTTTCTTTAACCTTGCGGCGGGTGCTGCTTGAAGCAGCACCCGCCGTAAGGTTAAAAATGCATGTATTGCATTTACATGCACAAAGTGGCAGGCCCCGCACGGGGCCTGCCGCTTTGTTCATGTAAATGCAGGGGTGTACCAAAGGTACCCCCCATGTGCACCCCCACCCCCTGACACCCTGGGGCCCCCTACGGGCCCCCAAACTGGAAAGACCACATGCTTTTCCATGGCGGAAAAGCCGCTGTGGAAAAGCATGTTTCCGGCCCCATCCTAATATGGCTGGCGGTGTCTGATAGACACCGCCACCATATTAGAGCTTTTCCGCCACGGTCGGAAGGCGACCGCAGGGGAAAAGCGGCGGACGGATTTCCCGTTCGCCGATGACCCCCCAGCCATCCTAATCTGGCGGAGGGTCTTTGAAGGCACTGCTGCGGTGATTCCGCATCCTCCAGGCCGGAAGTGGCTTCCGCAGGCCCGAAGGATGTGGAATCACAGCAATCCTAATCGGCCCCTAAATTCAAAAGGATACTCACAAGAGGCACAAGGGTCCGGCCTCAGCGAAACTAATGTCCGTCCATGTTGACTTATTTTCAAGACGCCGTGTTAATATTTCACGGGTCTTCCACTACAAAAAGGTAATCGTCATGGGTCACATGGCGATACGTTGACCAATAGGAGATAAAGCCTTCAAGACAGAACGACGCCCCATGCGTATTACGTACGTCTTCCACTCCAAAAGGTAAACATCGTAGCTCACATGATAATAGGTTAACCAATAAAAGGTAAAACCTTCAAGCCTCAAAGTAAAGGACCATATCATTAGTTCAAAGCCACCAATCAGTCACATATTATGATTGGTGTGTAATACATAAACAAAGAAAGTGGCCGCATCAAAAGCATAAAACATTGTCTTTCTCATATAACGTCATCTTATGCCCTGCGTACCCCTGCAGTATACGTAATACAGAGTTGTCACATAATTGGTCAATAATTAAACAATCCATCAAAAAATGCACTAAGAGTCACAAAAATATAACCGAAGGTAAAAATAAAACACCATCTAAATTGGCTCCCCATAAGATGCTCGGCATCGCACTGTCAACGTACCATATTCTCGTAGATCGTAGTAAACATAAGGTCACAACCTCAATTCTTCTTTTAAATACCTGCCATTGTACAGGAGATAAATAACGGTGATGGATCAAGCCCTGATCTTTGGACTGGGTAAGAGTGGTCTGTTTAACTCAGACACTCTGTTCATCACCACCCCCTTTTCTAAATCGTTTTTGGCCACTATAGGTGTGGCAGGGTATACTCAGACATGAGTCCCTTTCTCACTGCTCCATCAGGTTTCAAGCAAGCCGGGCCGAAGAAGGCTGAAATGCCAGAAACCGGTCCCCGGTAGCTTGTCTCCTTTCTGGTGAAGAATTGGCTTGGTAGTTTAGTCTGCCCTGTTCCCATGATGCACTGGGCCAGGGACAGACTGATTTGCATATAGCCAGGTTCTGAGCTGGGATGGGGCAGTGAGATAAATAACGGTGATGGATCAAGCCCTGATCTTTGGACTGGGTAAGAGTGGTCTGTTTAACTCAGACACTCTGTTCATCACCACCCCCTTTTCTAAATCGTTTTTGGCCACTATAGGTGTGGCAGGGTATACTCAGACATGAGTCCCTTTCTCACTGCTCCATCAGGATTCAAGCAAGCCGGGCCGAAGAAGGCTGAAATGCCAGAAACCGGTCCCCGGTAGCTTGTCTCCTTTCTGGTGAAGAATTGGCTTGGTAGTTTAGTCTGCCCTGTTCCCATGATGCACTGGGCCAGGGACAGACTGATTTGCATATAGCCAGGTTCTGAGCTGGGATGGGGCAGTGAGATAAATAACGGTGATGGATCAAGCCCTGATCTTTGGACTGGGTAAGAGTGGTCTGTTTAACTCAGACACTCTGTTCATCACCACCCCCTTTTCTAAATCGTTTTTGGCCACTATAGGTGTGGCAGGGTATACTCAGACATGAGTCCCTTTCTCACTGCTCCATCAGGATTCAAGCAAGCCGGGCCGAAGAAGGCTGAAATGCCAGAAACCGGTCCCCGGTAGCTTGTCTCCTTTCTGGTGAAGAATTGGCTTGGTAGTTTAGTCTGCCCTGTTCCCATGATGCACTGGGCCAGGGACAGACTGATTTGCATATAGCCAGGTTCTGAGCTGGGATGGGGCAGTGAGATAAATCACGGTGATGGATCAAGCCCTGATCTTTGGACTGGGTAAGAGTGGTCTGTTTAACTCAGACACTCTGTTCATCACCACCCCCTTTTCTAAATCGTTTTTGGCCACTATAGGTGTGGCAGGGTACACTCAGACATGAGTCCCTTTCTCACTGCTCCATCAGGATTCAAGCAAGCCGGGCCGAAGAAGGCTGAAATGCCAGAAACCAGTCCCCGGTAGCTTGTCTCCTTTCTGGTGAAGAATTGGCTTGGTAGTTTAGTCTGCCCTGTTCCCATGATGCACTGGGCCAGGGACAGACTGATTTGCATATAGCCAGGTTCTGAGCTGGGATGGGGCAGTGAGATAAATAACGGTGATGGATCAAGCCCTGATCTTTGGACTGGGTAAGAGTGGTCTGTTTAACTCAGACACTCTGTTCATCACCACCCCCTTTTCTAAATCGTTTTTGGCCACTATAGGTGTGGCAGGGTATACTCAGACATGAGTCCCTTTCTCACTGCTCCATCAGGATTCAAGCAAGCCGGGCCGAAGAAGGCTGAAATGCCAGAAACCGGTCCCCGGTAGCTTGTCTCCTTTCTGGTGAAGAATTGGCTTGGTAGTTTAGTCTGCCCTGTTCCCATGATGCACTGGGCCAGGGACAGACTGATTTGCATATAGCCAGGTTCTGAGCTGGGATGGGGCAGTGAGATAAATAACAGTGATGGATCAATCCCTGATCTTTGGACTGGGTAAGAGTGGTCTGTTTAACTCAGACACTCTGTTCATCACCACCCCCTTTTCTAAATCGTTTTTGGCCACTATAGGTGTGGCAGGGTATACTCAGACATGAGTCCCTTTCTCACTGCTCCATCAGGATTCAAGCAAGCCGGGCCGAAGAAGGCTGAAATGCCAGAAACCGGTCCCCGGTAGCTTGTCTCCTTTCTGGTGAAGAATTTGCTTGGTAGTTTAGTCTGCCCTGTTCCCATGATGCACTGGGCCAGGGACAGACTGATTTGCATATAGTCAGGTTCTGAGCTGGGATGGGGCAGTGAGATAAATAACGGTGATGGATCAAGCCCTGATCTTTGGACTGGGTAAGAGTGGTCTGTTTAACTCAGACACTCTGTTCATCACCACCCCCTTTTCTAAATCGTTTTTGGCCACTATAGGTGTGGCAGGGTATACTCAGACATGAGTCCCTTTCTCACTGCTCCATCAGGATTCAAGCAAGCCGGGCCGAAGAAGGCTGAAATGCCAGAAACCGGTCCCCGGTAGCTTGTCTCCTTTCTGGTGAAGAATTGGCTTGGTAGTTTAGTCTGCCCTGTTCCCATGATGCACTGGGCCAGGGACAGACTGATTTGCATATAGCCAGGTTCTGAGCTGGGATGGGGCAGTGAGATAAATAACGGTGATGGATCAAGCCCTGATCTTTGGACTGGGTAAGAGTGGTCTGTTTAACTCAGACACTCTGTTCATCACCACCCCCTTTTCTAAATCGTTTTTGGCCACTATAGGTGTGGCAGGGTATACTCAGACATGAGTCCCTTTCTCACTGCTCCATCAGGATTCAAGCAAGCCAGGCCGAAGAAGGCTGAAATGCCAGAAACCGGTCCCCGGTAGCTTGTCTCCTTTCTGGTGAAGAATTGGCTTGGTAGTTTAGTCTGCCCTGTTCCCATGATGCACTGGGCCAGGGACAGACTGATTTGCATATAGCCAGGTTCTGAGCTGGGATGGGGCAGTGAGATAAATAACGGTGATGGATCAAGCCCTGATCTTTGGACTGGGTAAGAGTGGTCTGTTTAACTCAGACACTCTGTTCATCACCACCCCCTTTTCTAAATCGTTTTTGGCCACTATAGGTGTGGCAGGGTATACTCAGACATGAGTCCCTTTCTCACTGCTCCATCAGGATTCAAGCAAGCCGGGCCGAAGAAGGCTGAAATGCCAGAAACCGGTCCCCGGTAGCTTGTCTCCTTTCTGGTGAAGAATTGGCTTGGTAGTTTAGTCTGCCCTGTTCCCATGATGCACTGGGCCAGGGACAGACTGATTTGCATATAGCCAGGTTCTGAGCTGGGATGGGGCAGTGAGATAAATAACGGTGATGGATCAAGCCCTGATCTTTGGACTGGGTAAGAGTGGTCTGTTTAACTCAGACACTCTGTTCATCACCACCCCCTTTTCTAAATCGTTTTTGGCCACTATAGGTGTGGCAGGGTATACTCAGACATGAGTCCCTTTCTCACTGCTCCATCAGGATTCAAGCAAGCCGGGCCGAAGAAGGCTGAAATGCCAGAAACCGGACCCCGGTAGCTTGTCTCCTTTCTGGTGAAGAATTGGCTTGGTAGTTTAGTCTGCCCTGTTCCCATGATGCACTGGGCCAGGGACAGACTGATTTGCATATAGCCAGGTTCTGAGCTGGGATGGGGCAGTGAGATAAATAACGGTGATGGATCAAGCCCTGATCTTTGGACTGGGTAAGAGTGGTCTGTTTAACTCAGACACTCTGTTCATCACCACCCCCTTTTCTAAATCGTTTTTGGCCACTATAGGTGTGGCAGGGTATACTCAGACATGGGTCCCTTTCTCACTGCTCCATCAGGATTCAAGCAAGCCGGGCCGAAGAAGGCTGAAATGCCAGAAACCGGTCCCCGGTAGCTTGTCTCCTCTCTGGTGAAGAATTGGCTTGGTAGTTTAGTCTGCCCTGTTCCCATGATGCACTGGGCCAGGGACAGACTGATTTGCATATAGCCAGGTTCTGAGCTGGGATGGGGCAGTGAGATAAATAACGGTGATGGATCAAGCCCTGATCTTTGGACTGGGTAAGAGTGGTCTGTTTAACTCAGACACTCAGTTCATCACCAACCCCTTTTCTAAATCGTTTTTGGCCACTATAGGTGTGGCAGGGTATACTCAGACATGAGTCCCTTTCTCACTGCTCCATTAGGATTCAAGCAAGCCGGGCCGAAGAAGGCTGAAATGCCAGAAACCGGTCCCCGGTAGCTTGTCTCCTTTCTGGTGAAGAATTGGCTTGGTAGTTTAGTCTGCCCTGTTCCCATGATGCACTGGGCCAGGGACAGACTGATTTGCATATAGCCAGGTTCTGAGCTGGGATGGGGCAGTGAGATAAATAATGGTGATGGATCAAGCCCTGATCTTTGGACTGGGTAAGAGTGGTCTGTTTAACTCAGACACTCTGTTCATCACCACCCCCTTTTCTAAACAGGAAGTGCCTTAATTGTGTATCTTAAAGCTTACCGAAAAAATACGATAGAAGATAAAGAACAATAAACAACCAAGAAATGTGTTGATAGAAAAAGACCCTGAATAGGTAACCCATATATATATAAATGTATTTCAAACATGTTGTTAGGCAGACAGTACACATATCACCACCAGACACATGTCTGCATTTGTTTAAAAGCAATATACATAATATCACTATGCCTAAATCATCATTTGTTTAACAAAATCAATAGTGTAGTGCCAGCGAACACCAATAATTACATAATCATACAGAGTAAGGGGATAGTCCTAAAATTACAATATATTCACCTATATGGTAAAGAGAAAATGTATCTATACAATCCATTCAATATGGCAAAGTCAGCATACCAATATCAAAGAAAAACATTATCGAATAGATAAGTGTCATAATATGGTTTGCTTAAGTGAAACATGTTAGGAAATGTCAGAAGGAATATCCAATTATTTATATATCAAAATATTATACACTGAGATACGCATTTCGAATCCACTCTAAGAAAGCCAGGAGGACATATACCACAGACCTTGACTAATCACGGAAGCAGGGCAGCAAAACTGTTTGAGAGAAACTGACAACAGTTATTACATGCAAATGAATAGGCAGATGGTAGAAAAATTGCAAGCTCAATAGATGGTAAATAAATCGCATTTTTAAACTCATCATTTGATATATTGTCTTGTAAAACCTTCGACATATTCATAAAGATTGTGTCATCATAATAAAAAGTGCATTTCATTATCTGAATTCAATCCCGATGTTACTGCTCTCAATTTACAAATCCAAAGAGCCTCTAACTGCCTGAGGCGTAGTTCCCTATTACCACCTCTCCTATCTGGCATGACATGATCTTGAAATTTGAAATTACATTTTGGGACTTCTGAGTCACAGATGTGTGCCCCTAAAGCATTATTTACATAATTTTTCGATTATGCACGTCTGTGTTCCTGTATTCACACGCGTAGTTGTCTCACCGTGCTTCCCACATAGATTTTTTGGCAGTTGCAAATGATTACATAGATTACAAATGTCGACTGACAATTGATAAAGTACTTAATGTGTGTAACTACTGTTATATCTGAAGTTTCTAGTTTTGTTAAGGCCCAGACAGACAGCATACGTTGCAATTGCAACAGATATAAAAGCCTTTTGGACTTTCAAGCCAAGAATGCATCGTGTTAGGTCTCATGGCTGTATAGCTGGGACATAACATTTCCCTCATAGTACCTGATCTTTTATAGACAATCAATGGTTTGTCATGAATAAGTGGGCCAACACCTGGTATACCCTTCAGGATCTTCCATTATTTATGTAACACCTTAAATACATCATGATTATACTGTGAGTATTTCGTGATGAAAGCAAGACGTTCTTTATTAAAGGGCCTCTTCTTACCCTTTCTTTTTAGAATATCAGTTCTCTCAACATTTCTTACTTTATGCAGAGCCTGTTTAAGATCACAGTCCCTATAGCCTCTCTCTTTTAGCAGTTGTAAGGTAATGTTTGCCTGTTCTTCAAATAAAACATCATCGCTGCAATTGCGACGAACGCAAATTAGTTCGCCAAATGGGATCGCCCGTTTTGTACTGGCTGAATGTGCGCTATCAAAATGTAGAATGCTATTAACAGCAGTATCTTTTCTGTATAATGATGTCTGTAATTTTCCATGTCCAACATAAAGTTCAAAATCAAGGAATTGGATTTTTGTTTTGGATCTACTCATTGTGAGACGTACATTGAACGAATTTGAATTAAGAAAATAAAAAAATTGTAATAAGCTCTGTTCCGACCCGGTCCAAATCATAAAAATGTCGTCAATGTATCGTCCCCAAAAAAGCACATCCTCCGTCCAGATACTCGCGCAATGGGACCAGACGTATCTTTTCTCGAACCATCCCATAAATAAATTTGCATTGGAAGGTGCGAATTTCGAACCCATCGCGGTTCCACGTTCTTGGTGAAACCACGCCTGGTTAAATAGGAAGAAGTTGTCGCTCAGAATCAAATCAATCATTTCCATGATCAAACCATTGTGTTCTAAGTAAATGGCACGTCCAGTGGAAAGATAGTAGTACATAGCTATCTGTCCAAACTCTTTTTTGATGCAAGTATATAGGGACTCAACGTCCATAGTGACATCCACATAATATCATCCCACTGTACATCTTCAATTTTATTCAGGAAATCTTTTGTATCCTGGATAAAGGAGGGGAGATTGCAAACCAAAGGTTTAAGGAAAAGGTCGACAAATTCGGACATATGCTCAGTCATTGAACCGTTACCAGAAATTATTGGGCGGCCAGGAGGAAATTTTTCTTTTTTATGAACCTTCGGTAGAAGGTACATGCAAGCCGCCCTAGGATGTTCAATTTTTAGATATAGATACTCCGCATCAGACCAAAGTCCAATCTCTTCCTAATGCGATAAACGGTTGTTTATCTTCATCATAGCAGCAGGACATGGATTACCATTCATTTTCTTATAACACTCAGCATCGCCCAGTTGTCTCATAGCTTCACGGTCATAATCAGATCTATTCATAATTACTACATTTCCTCCCTTGTCAGCTTCACGTATGACAAGGGAGGAATCATTCCTCAAGTCGTAAAGCGCTCTATTTTCAGCAGGGGTCAAGTTTTCCATATACCACCCACCCTTCCCTTCAACCAGTTTGTCTTCAAAGCCATAAAGGTCCTCAGTGACAAGTTTACAGAACACATCAATGCCAGTAACATGAGGTCCATACGGGATGAATTTACTTTTGGGACCTAAATGACTATCCAATGTCAAGTCTTAGCATACATTTAATTCTTGTGCAACACCTTCCAATGGGATTTCCATCTCACCATCTAAAGACATCAATAATGACACTTGTTTCAGTTGTTCAACCATCATTTCCGACACCTCTGTACATTCAGTAATAGATGGTCATTTCTGGAACTGGTTTACATGAAAATGACACTTCAATTTTGCTTTTCTGGAGAATTTAAAAAGATCAGTATGTAATTCAGAGAAGACACCCTTGGTTGATGCACTAAAACCTAGGCCTTTATTCAAAAGACACAATTTGGTATCATTCAGAACACGATCCGATAAATTAACAAGGTTAGTTTTTACAGATGAACTTTCCACAGATCCATTCATCATTCCCTTTGATAGTTGTTCTTCCCCTTTTTTTGATTCCTGGTTTGGACACCTGAATCTTTGTCTATTTTTCCTCCACCCACCCCGTCTTGTTTGTTTGTGGGTTTCTTTTGTTGTTTGCTCCCTATGCGGAACCTCAATACCTCGTCTAAAAAAGATGATGAGGAAATATTGTCATCAATATTGGGTACAATTGTATTGGTGCTAGATGCAGCTGGGGTGGCGAAGCGAGCTAAAGAACGATGATGGATTCAAACAAGATCTGTAACTGGGGGTGAGTGTCTGAAAAGTTTCAGCGCTCCATCCATCATCTCCTCATGTTTGCGTTTCCCCAAATTAGACACACATAGAAGACTTTTGTTGAAACCCATCCTTCTAGCACAAGGGGTTTGCATGTGTCAGGAAGCACCCACGCTCTGTTTTACTCGCTCTGCATCATAGGTCCTGTCGAGATGCGGGAAATTTGTTGATGAACCAAGGTCCCAGCTTTGTCTGCAATCTGAAGGCACGCCCTACCAAAAAAAAGTCCAACAACTGACAACTCATTACTTCCCCCTAACTGGACTGAGCTGTCGCCCTGGACTCAACGAAGCGAACTAAATGGGCAACGACAATGTGCACAGAAACCTAAAAGTTGGAAGAATGCAGCTAGGCTCATTTTTGGCATAAGACGTGTAATCAACTATTTATTGGTACAGGAACAGACCACGAATATAAGAAAATTGCCAGTGTGGCTTCTAGCGCTGAAGTGAAAAGAAACCACAACAGAAGCGCTCTCCCGCCTAGTTTACGGCTAGGAGATGGCCACATCTGGAGAGAAAACTACCTCGTTTTAGATGTTCTGTTATAAAGGGATCACTTGTATGATGTAGGTTTGTAATTTAATATTTTAAGTGCAGTTTTTAGCAACACCTTGAATTTTAATAATGTATTTTGTTAATACACCTCGCCAGATCTCTGAGAGGTGAATAAACCTGCCTATTTGAAAGACTCCCTCTTTCTTGATTGAAGCACAAATGCACTTTAAGAGTAGGGCCATGCATGTCATACATCAGTAAATTGATGTTGTTTCCCATTTTGAATACCATTGAAAGCGAGGCTAGTTGTTGTTAAGAATGTTTATTAAGGCACTTAAAAATAAACATTATTAACGCTTTTAAAAGGCAAATTGAACATCGGCTGTTCGCCAAGGCAATTATTTCTTTTATTATTATGAATGTATCCTATTGTACTTTTCTTATGGCTGTTATGGTTTTTATTGACTAAACAATAAAGTTTACTATTATTATGCAGCAAGCCCTGCAGGCTTACAAGCACAATAGAGGAGGCATACACTTAAGTTATATAAGTGCGTGACGTAAATGTGCACTGCAATTCATTTATGACATTTAAAGCCCATGAGGCGGGTGCATTTTATATCAAGATATCATGCGAATTAGATGAAACTAATGGACAATACATGTTTTATGGGGAAGGCATATGTGCCCTGGCCCTGTTTGGCAGTGTCACAGCACACGGAGTGCTAAAGGCAGTAAAATGAATGAATTACACATTTGTTACGCGCACAGCTACCCGTAGGCATCCCGGCACCCTTTGCTCATTCATTCACAGAGTTAGGCAAACAGGTGAGTTTTAACTAGCCTCCTGAATTTTTGATGATTGGGTTCCAATCTAATGGAATCAGGAAGACTATTCCATAGTTTGGTTGCCTGTAGCGAAAAGCGTCTCCCGCCTGTACGTGTTCTTTTTGTTTTAGGGACCACTAACAGATTTTTATTATTAGATCTGAGGGTCCATTGAGGGCAATAGGGGGAGAACATGGCTTGAATTAGTACGGGGCCAGTCTTATAGAAGGCTTTATGTACCGCGGTCAAGGACTTAAACTCCACTCTCCTTTGCACTGGGAGCCAGTGTAACTGGCGCAAACCAGATCTGGCAGAGGTCCGTCGTGGGATGTCCAGTAACAGACGTGCGGCACAGTTTTGGACCGTCTGGAGGATTTTAATAGCGCCTTGTGGAGCTCCCAGATAGAGTGCATTGGAGTAGTCAAGGCGCGATAATATCAGGGATTGTACCAGTATTCTCCTGGAGCTGAACGGGAGGAGTTTAATGGTTTTCCTCAGTTGTCTCAGTAAGGCATAACAGATCGCTGCTACCTTGCGCACCTGTACTCCAAGATTAAGGGCAGGGTCGAGCCAGACCCCCAGGCTCTTAATTTGGCTTTTTGGTGGGGGGGCTGTCCAAGGCAAAGTGGCCACCAGTTGTCAATGGTGGACGGAGGCTTCTGTCCCAATAACATTACCTCTGTTTTCGCACCGTTCAATTTAAGAAAGGATGTATCCATCCATGCGTGGATATCCATCAGACAAGAGGAGAGATTTTTATAGGGGGCATTCTGAGACGCTAGTGAGATGATCAATTGCGTATCATCTGCATACATCACCAGCTGTACTCCCCAGGGCAGAATCACCTTGGCCAAATCCCTCATATAGATATTAAATAGTGTAGGGCTGAGGGAAGAGCCCTGGGGAACACCACACTGGAGACGCATTTGGGGTGAAGAAGCGTTGTCCTCAAAGACCGTGAAGGTCCTTTCCGTTTACTTCTCTCAGCCTCTGCAGCAAGATGTTATGATTCACGGTATCGAATGCCGCACTGAGGTCTAAGAGAAGTATGGCGGCATTGCAGCCGGTGTCAAGGATCTTCCTAGTCTCGTCTACCACCGTAATAAGGGCAGTCTCTGTTCCCTGAAGGCTCCGAAAGCCAGTTTGCGTAGGGTGCAGTACATTCCTTTCCTCCAGAAATGCAGAAAGCTGGGCATTTACATACTTTTCGGCAAGCTTACTGACTGTTGGCAGCAAGGATATAGGCCGATAATTTGCCCAGTCATCTGGGTTAAGGTTTTTTTTTTTTAGAAGAGCCTTTACTCTGGCTTGTTTCCAGGAAGGGGGCACCGTGCCAGAGGCCAGTGAGGAGTTTATCACCTCCTGTATAAGTGGAGTCACCGTCTCCGATACCAGCTGTAAAACAAACCAGGAAAAAGTGAGGGTGTGTTATAAAAATGATGTCCTGTGAGAGGCCTGTGCAACCCAACCTTTGTGCACCGCAGGCTCAAGTGACACAATAGCATGTAAGACTTTGGTACTTGCACCCTGCATCTAGCATTCATCGCTCTCCCCATCAGGACCAACTGGGCCTTAAGGCCTTTGACGCTACAGACAAGGCTGCTCCCTCTGTTGCAGTGACCTGCAGCCTCCTGCAGCCTCCAGTAACTGTGTCAGCATTGCACAGAGAAGTGTAGTTCCCCTAGACCCCTGTGACTGTTAGGTACTAAACTGTGATGTTTTACCACTTGCAAGCAAGTGTCACGTTTAGCTATTGATTGGCGATTATGCAAATGAATGTGACCCTTGCTCATACACGTGTGATGATACTGTTGATTCCCTGAAAGCTTTTTAAATATCGAGACATTTATCTCATATAATAATAACAATATTATATTACCTTCTTCAAAAGTGACAGCACTGCTTGGGCATTGAATTTATTGCAAATGATATGTGTGGAGCCTGATTTAAATGTTCTCACTCACACCTGGCTCCAGGAGTAAGCATTTATTTGTCCAGCCTCAATATTGTCATGGCTCTCAGAGCCTGAAAAGGAGGTGGCCTGAAACCAGGGCAGGACACAGCAGTCCATTTTCGTTTGGCCAAGCAGTTACAGTACATACATGCTGCAACAAAGTACAGTTAAGTCCATTTATTTTCTAAAGATGTCAGAATGCCCAACTAGTTATAGAAAAAAGGACAGTCAACCTCATAAATGCAATAATCTTAGTGTGTCAGTTGCTGAGATGATGGAGCAATAAAAGTGGGCAGTGGTGTGTGAACTCAGGGCTGGATACTAGTGTGAGAGATGATGAATACTGCAAAGTAGGGCCTTTCACAGACATCATCCAAAGATGCGCCACAAAGTTTGAAAATGTAAATGGATGCTAAAAGTAGCAGCATCCCTGTGTTTGGCCCTCCGCACAGGTCAGACAAGTGTAACTGATGGGTACAAGGGTTGGGAGCAGAAGAGTAGTGCTACTCATGTTGCCTGTAACACCACAAAACGCGCCTGTACAATGCTGAAAGCGTGGTGCAGTGTGTGCATTGATCTGGCATGCTGAACAAGTGCTTATTTCTGCAATCAATCCTATTCCTCTGAGAATTTCCTTCAGCACACTCATCAAAGCCATCAGGGATGTGAAGACTGCAATCCTCCTTCTTCACTCTCTCTGTGGTCCACCTCTTCAAAATCTGTTTCTCAAAATCACACCCATTGAGCTCACACCCTCCAAACCATTTTTTATAGAAGGCTGTTACCACCAGTTTCCCTGCAATGGTCACTGGGGGTGGTCACCATTCATATCACATAGTTTAACATCTTTCCTCCTTTCCTGAATTTCTACCACATCACCTCTTCTTTGTTCTACTGGTGATGAATTCTATCCCTGTTTGTCTGTAACTTGTGCTCAATGATACCACCAGGGAGCCTTTCACCAAACCCTCTGCTCATACCTCCCCAGCACCCACAAATTCTCTGGCACTGTTTCCCCTCGCTGGTCTGCCGACATCGCTAATAAGCAGCCGAAGCATCTGCAAACTCATTTGTGAGACCTGGCCTGTACCTGAGTCAGAAAACCACATTGATACACGAGCATCTCTGGACCTAATACTGAACACACCTTGGGCACAGCCTTGGCCACAGAAAGATTTAGTCAAATTGAATCTCCAGCACAGGAAAATCTTGTGCACTGGCGGTAGGTGAAAGACCAACGTTGTATCAGTCTTCCCCACATGCATCCCTCCTCACACCTTCATACTAGAGTGAATGCCTCATCAATGCCAATTTTACATAATGAAAAACTTAATTGGGTTATGTAATCGTTGACGGATCCACCCTCAGGCAATAACAAGTGATACATCAGCCTTTACTACGTTTCTGCCTTCTTTGGAACAAACCCCAAAGGAGGGACCATCAAATTCGGCTCAGGCAGTGACCCAAAAGTCTTAACATCCTACCAGCCAGTACACTTTCATCAGTTTGACGCGCACTACCTTCGTGGAGTGGGGCGCCCATGTGATTTAACAGCAGCTCACTAGCAGTATGCATCACCAGTAAAGGGCTGGTCAGGATCGTGAACTGCACACACAACCGATTGTTGTCCTCGCTGCACAATGTCATAGGGTGAAGCCCTTCTTGGCCGTAGACTCCTTATCATAGCTAAGCCACACCGATTTTCCAAAACAGATTTGTGCTGTCCCAATGACATGCAGATATTTGAACAATGCCGCCCTGCTTTCTGGTAGCTTCTCACAAAGTATGCTAGAAAAGATCATGAAAGCCGTTGTCCACATATTAATATTGGTGGGAAACCTGCACGGCTTTGGGAGCCCCCTTTCCTCTGCTTTGGACCCCTCATTACTTTGTGTCTCCCTTTGCAATAGTTTGAACATATCTACATACTCACTTTTTCAAATCTTTATTTTCCTGCTGTCAACTAGTGGCTTCCCTAAAGAGCTGGTATCCCCTTATATGGTAATATTGATGTCCCTCCAACCTTACCTTCTGTTCGGTGTCACAGTCTGTCTTTCTGAAACATGCCTCTCTGAGAGGGAGCCTTTTGCTGTGGTTTGGTCCCTGAAGACATTGAGGGCCTACCAGTTTGGAACTCACCTCCTGGTTCAAACTTTCCACAGACCTCTCAGATGGCTAATGCAGATGAAAGAGGAAATTTACTTTGAAGTGGAAAACCGACCAGGGACTGCCCATGCCAATGCAGATGGACTTTCCAGGTTCTTCCACTAGGGCAAGGTTCGTCTCATACCCTTTCGTTGGGGGGGCATTGTGTGAGAAAGTGTCATCTTTCTTGCATGGTATGCCCCCACCATTTGCTGAATTGCTGATGAGCTTTGACAGAGTGTGCCCTGGGCTCCTGCCAATCAGGTGCCAAGGACCTGTGTTCCCTCCCTAAAACTGTATTGAAGCTGAAACCCAATTGGCATCTCTGGTCACATGTCAGCCCCTGGTAAATGGTACCCTAGTTACCCAGGGCATTGTGACCAGAGAAGACCCCTAAGGGCTGCAGCACTTATTGTACCACCCTTAGGGGCCCTGCAGCCTGAGACCCACACCCTGCCTTGGCAGACTGAGTGTCCTGGTGCAGACCTAATCAAAGAGTTGATATGGCACACATCCCTGTGTGCCATGCCCACAAACCCACTGGCATACATAAGTCACCCTTCTAGCTGGGTGCCCTATGCCAGTGGTGTGGGTACAGGTGCATGAGCACTGTGCCCCTACAGTACCCAGGGCCATTCCTGGGCACTGTAAGTGCAGTGATGCCATTAAGAGAATATGGTGCTGAGAGATTGTCATTACGAACTCCACAGCACCATAATGGCTACACTGAAGACTGAGAAGTTTAATATCAAACTTCTCAGCACATTAAACCCACACTGATGCCAGTGTGGGATTTAATGTAAAATGCACTACAGAGGGCATCTTATAGATGCCCCCTGAAACCTAACCTACAATCCACGTCTGGTCTGAGAGGCTGCCTAGGCTGCCACACAGAGGACATGTTGCTGGACCCCTGGGTGGAGAGCCCCCACTCTCCTGGGCCTGCAACAATGCACATCCTGGGCAAGGTGCTAGGCCTCCTTCCCCAGGATGGGCAGGGGGAAGCTTCAAAGGCATACCGCCTTTGTAAGCTTCTCCAGACCACTTGCTGCACTCAGCAACTGGCCCCCACCAGTTCTGACACCCACTCTGGTGGGAAGACTGGCGGGAAACCCTACTTGAGGAAAGGGGGTGTGCCAGCCTGTGCCAACTCCACCCCTCAAGTGGGAGAGGCGACGTGAAGCACAACTCCGGTCTCCGGCCATCTTGAGGATGGGGGGACCTGCCCAATCAGAGATAGGCTCCTGCCCCCCTACCACAGGAGAGGAGCACGATAGGGGGTGTAATCCCAGGGCAGGGACCTATTGGTCCCTGCCCTTCCCTTACCTGTAATGCCCCTAAATGTAGTATTTAGGGGTACCCTGAACCTTCGTTCCTCAGATCCCGATTTCAAAACAAGAAAGAAGACCAAGAAGAAGGAGACCTGTCGTGCAGCTGCTAGCAAGAGGACAACACCAACTGACTTGGCCCCAGCCCTACAGGCCTGTTGATCCTTGAACCTGCTCCTGCTAAATCCCGGTGTCTCCTGAGGACAGCAACTTCAAGAACCCCGGAGGACCTGCCTGCCTTGACCCTCTTAGAGACTGCGACTCCCATGAGCAGTGGCTCTGCTCAAACAGCAATACCCTTGGTGCCAGCCAGGAACCGCAAATCCAGCCCACTCTGCACCCGCCGAGTTTGGCCTGTGCCCAAGTGGACAAAGACCCTGAGGACGTCCCCCAGCAATTCTGACCTGGAATCCAGTGCCCAAGTACCCTCCACGATGACCCAGACAACGCCTGCAGACTCAGAACCAGGGATCCCTCCTACTGCGACCAGCAGAGAGTAAAATTTCCTGAGGTCCAAAGACACCCCTGCCCCCGGCACCCCCCGGCCTCTTATGCCCAACTCCGGGGTGCCTACCTACCCTCCAAGATCCCAACTTACCCCTCAAATTGTTGGTCGCTCCAGAAGATCCACCGTCCCGAGCCTGCAGCCTTTATTCCCTTTTCAAAATCTCCATTGAATAAAATTGAGTGCCTCGACGGCTCAAAAGCACCCTGCACCCAGCCGCCCGAGTGCCCCTGGCAGTGCAACCTGTGTCTTACCCTACTTCTCTATTTGCCCTGAGCAAGTGACCAGGAGCACAGCTCCCACAGCAGCGTGGCCTGCTAGCCAGCAGCCACCAACCGAAGGCCCCCTGCCTCTCATTGGATAACATTGGGCCTAACTACCTCTGCACCCGGCTCCCCCTGTGCCGCTGAGGGTGTACCAACTGTACCTACCTGACCATGGAAGACCCCTGAGTCTATGACCAGAAGGCCAGAACCTTAACTCTGCCAGTCGAGTACTTACCTTAAAGCTGATAACTCACTTTTCTTCCATAGGCTAACGTTGACTGGTTTCACTTGGAAATTCTTCTAAGTGTGGAGTTTTGGAACTTTAAAATATTCACCTAAAATCAGCCGAACAACGAATTCCGATTTACTCACCTGTTATCAGGAGAGACTTCAGTGCTGCACCTTTTAGCCCGGCACCAACCCTGAAAAGTTTTTAACCGTACTTACCAGTAACCTGAATTTTCTTCCATAAGAAACCATTGACTGTTTTTCTGTGAAATTTCTTCTGTGTCGATTTTTGCAAACTACAAATATTCTTTAAAAATCGTACTAACTACCAAAACGTAATTACTTACCTGTTTTAGATAGAGGCCCCAGTGCTGAACCTAGGAGTCCAGTACTGGATTACAAAAGTAACGTGAACATACTTTACCTGCAAATTTAATTTTCTTCCATAGGAAACCATTCACTGTTTTTTCTGTTAAATCTCTTCTAAGTGTCGATTTTTGCAAACTACAAATATTCTTTAAAAATCGTACCAACTACCAAAACGTAATTACTTACCTGTTTTAGATAGAGGTCCGAGTGCTGAACCTAGGGGTCCGGTACTGTATTACAAAAGTAACATGAACCTACTTTACCTGCAAATTGAATTTTCTTCCATAGGATAACATTGGTAATTTCAACTGAAAAAGTTTTTGTGTCAACTTTTAAAATACAATAATATTCCTTAAAAATCACTACTGTAACCAAAACGCTTTTACTTAACTGTTTACACCCCATGTCCGGGGACTGAATCTAGGATCCAGTCCTATGGTTAGAAGAGTAATCTACAAAGTAACTAATTGCATTTAACCAGAAATTCCCATTGAGCTCAATGTTGCATTGTGTTTGAAATTGTGTTGCCTATTACAACAAACTGTAACTATTGCATTCAAAAAGTCTATTGCCTATTTGAAAAGTATTTAACTAAAGTAACTCATCCTGAGAAAGTATATTTTGATACCTTGTTGGTTCTAAAATAAAACAACTATATCTTTTGATGCAAAACCATGTGCCTAGAGTTCAGTTCTTGAGTGTGTGAGACCATTTGCTGACTGAGAGTGTACAACAAATGCTTTACACTGTCCTCTGACACTGCCTTATTGCTCGACCAAGCTACCACTTTGGGGAGTAAGGTTATATCTAACTTTAGCCTCTGCCAAACATCTGGGGACTGGGGACTCTATACACACTGTACCCTACTTTGGTCCAGTATATATAGAGCCACTTTCCTACACTCCCATCAAGATCAATTGCGGCATACGCCTGCAAACGGACAATGTCTCAGCAGTGCATTGCATCAACCGATTGGGGGGGAACAAGATTACGGTTCTATTGGAATTCCTCCCTGGCTTCGAAAAGCTCATGGCGGATTGGAAGTCCAGATTCCTAGTAGACTACAGAGATTGGAAACTCCATCCCTTATCGTTCAGGAGTTTATGTTTTCTCTAGGTCCTTGTCAGGTGAACCTTTTTGCTTCCTGTTTGAATACTCAACTGAAACAGTTTTACAGTTGGAGGCCGAATCCAATGGACATGGGGACAGATGCCTTTTTTAATTCTTTGAAGGGTCCGGTGAATTATGCCTTCCTGCCCGTTGTCATGATTCCAAGGGTAGCTTGGCAATTGGCACTCCTTATTCTGGTCACCCCTCTGTGGAAGACACAATTGTGGTTTCTGTTGCTTCTGGGATTGTCTGTAGCCCTTTCTCCGTCCTGTTTTCCCACAGCTACTCCTGGACACAGTAGGTTTGCCAAATCCTCTGATTCTTCAAAACCAACTAACTGTTATGGACTGGAAGATGTCGGAAGATATGACGAGATTTTAGGCCTTTCGGCAGCTGCTGCAGAATTTATGCACCAAGAAGATATTCTTCTGCATGGAAACTAAGAGTGGGTTGGTGCCTTCAACTGGAGGTGGATCCTGTGGGATCCGAGTTAAAAGATGCCCTGAATTTCCTTTCTGAGGGTGCGGAATCTGGTCTGTGTTACAGATCAGTAAATAATTTTAGGTTGGCGTTATCCCCTGGACATAATCCCATTGATGGCAAGCCAGTGGGTGTCCATCCTATGGCATGTAAGTTATTGAAAGGTATTAGGGTGGCTTGCCTCTGAAGCTTAGATACACTCAGGTATGGGATGTGGTGACTGGTTTGTCCTTATTAGAGTCATGGCCTGATAATGCTAATTTGACATTGAAACAAATTTCTGCCAAATTGACTATGCGTTTACGCTTGATTTCTTGCCGATGAGTGTTGGATGTGCGAGCTCTGGACCTTGCAGATAGGTTGTTTTCTCCTGATGGTGTTTTGTTTCTTATTTCTAAAAGAACAAAGACTTTGTCACAGTCCATTGATTATCCTGCTTTTTCCCACAATGCAAAATTATGTGTAGTAGAATGTTTGATAGTTTACGAGGAACGCACTTTGGCTCATAGACCTGATCCTCTAGGTCCTATGTTGTTGGCTATCTAAAAGCTTTTTCAATCCAGTAACACCAGTGACATTAGCTGGTTGGATTCGTTGGGTCATGTCGGAGGCTGCAATTGATATTTCCTTTTATGGTGCTCATTCAGCTAGAAGTACTATGGCATTTAAAGTGTTTGATCTTGGGTCTAGATTAGAAGATATTCTTGGTGCTGATAATTGGTCATCAGAATCCATGTTTAAGATTTTTTCTTATAAATCTATTGTGCAAATATGTTCCGTTGTTGTTGGTCATCTTTGAATCAGAGGGATTGCAGCCTCCGGTCCTGCCATAGAATATAAACATTTCTATCAATTGCAACAAGAATATTAGATTCTATTATAGACACGGAGGTGAGGAATATCCCACCCGTTGGGACAGGTAAGATTTATAATCTCATTGTTATCAATGTATTTCTGTAGTATATATACACTGTTATTTTGTCCCACTCTTGTGAACAAATGTATGTCAAGTAGGCCCGGGTGTAGTGGGCGTAGTGGGGCTCCGCGGAGCTACGCGGAGTGGGCGAGAAGCTACGCCCACTCACGCACTCCGCGTAGCCCCACTACGCACCTCCCTCCCGCTCTCCTCTACATACATTATTTAAGCAAAATACCCTTAATAAAGCAAGTTTAAAGCACTTACCGTGTCCAGGGCTCGTCCGGGGCTCCCTCTAAGAATCGCGTCGTCATGGATACCAATGCGCATGCGCGGGCGGCCGTGCATGCGCATTTCTCCCGAGAAATGCGCATGCGCGGGCGGCCGCGCATGTGCATTGGTATCTATGAAGGGACGCTATTCCAAGAGGGAGCCCCAGACGAGCCCTGGACACGGTAACTGCTTTAAACTTCTTTTATTAAGGGTATTTTGCTTAAATAATGTATGTAGGGGAGGGCGGGAGGGAGGCGGGTTGCGGCCAACTCGGCTACGCACACGGAGTGGGCGTAGTGTTGCCGGCTTCGCTGTCTACGCAAAATGCGTAGGAGGCAACACTACGCCTACTCTGTGGGCGTAGCCGATTCGGACGCCCAGGCCTAATGACAAGATGGGATTCAAGTTGTTCTTTCTTTTGAGGTTGGGATTAGAAACAAAGTTAACGCCTATGGGCCTGGCTGTTTCCAGTGGTTGGTGTTCTCGACTCCGGTGGCTTTGCTTGGATTTTCTTAATTTCTGACTGGGCCTTTCAGACTGTGGTAACTCTCTGTTGAGTACTTTGAAACTATGTGCCTGTTCTTTTTTTAACAATGTTCTTAATAGTGGACTGCATGTTCGCAAATAAAAAGACAGGAAGATGGTGCCTCTCTGTTTTGTATTGGATATCAACAGACTATTGGTGGGTTTATAGGAGGTGTGGTTCAAAGCCTCATGGGACATGTAGTATGTTTAGATGTTTAATGTTTTTTCATTGGATGGTATTTAAATGAGTAGTAAAGATTGTGGAGCATAATCCTTGCCTCTGTGTCCTTAACAGAATATAAGGGCCAGATGTAAGACCCGTTTTTGCATCTGGAAACGGGTTTGCGCAAGCAAAAACAAATTGGACCATGTACATAGCCTATTTAGCCAGTCACAATGTTCTTGAGACTGTCTAAATAGGTTTTGCGACTCGCTATTTGGTAGGGGCGTTCCATTCCAAATAGCGAGTCTCAAAACAATGTACTAAGGTTTTGCAAACGCAATTGCGGTCACAAATCACTCGCAATTACCACCTACTTCAAGTAGGTGTTAAAGCATTTGCAAATGGGAAGGGGTCCCCAGGGGACCCCTTCCCCTTTATAAATGCAGGCAAAATATTTTTTTAAGGTCAGGCAGTGGTCCCAGGGACTACTGTCTTCCCTTAAAAAATTAAATGAAAACGTTTCATTTTTTTTTATGCATCCCGTTTTCCTTGAAGGAAAATGGGCAGCAATTAATTTTAAAAAAGCTGCTTTATTAATAAGCAGTCCCAGACATGGTGGTCTGCTGAGCCCAGCAGGCACCATCCCTGGGATGGCTGCATTCACAATGGGCTCGATGCTAGAGGCTCAATAATATTAATGAGCCTCGCAATTTGCAGTCCCCATTTGGAATCTCAAAACAGTGTAAACACACTGTTGTACATTTCATTCGCTAAATGAAAGGGTAGTACATCTGGCCCTAAAATTCTTGTCGCAATTGCTAGAAAATGTTCTCTTCCAACACACACAACACTGGAAAAGAGCAATTGCAGTGCGCTCCATACTATAAAATGCCTGGTCACGCCAGCACGTACTGTGACATGCGTGATGCATTCTGCGTCCTCATGTCGAAGCAATGCCTTTGACAACACGGACCAGCTACTGCCTTTAGCATGCCCAAATGCCAGTAACATTCCCTCTAGCAAAGTATAGCTAACTCCTGGGTTCATTGCTTCCAAATGTAATAACCCATTGAATCCGCATTCAAACAGCAGTGTGTGAATGCTATTATTTCAAACGTAAAATTATTCTATTCTAATAGCACAGAATCACTTTTATCAAACTATCTAGAACTAGGTTGCGGGTCGCTATGAGAAGCATTCTCTCTCCAAGCATGTTAAAGTTTGCACGTGGGATTTCTGCTTTCAGCTTTCCAGGAACGTTGTGCCCTCAGGTGTAAGCATGGTTTCTCAGAAAACGTGGGTGGCTTACAAAAAGGAAGAAGACATTTGCCAGTCAGGAACACTGAACTCTCCAGCGCCTTGGACATTGCCTGGCCTTTTTTGATAATGTCCCTCCAACAGACCACTGTTGCCTATTCCTATAGCCAGAGATACTTTCTAATATGTGCATTTTTTAATCATAAATAAAGGAATAGCTTTTCTAGGTGCTGCCCTTTTATAGAAATGCTGCACTGGCAGCCATGGGTGCTGCCCACTCTACTTGTGCAAGTCAAACATTACTGACCAATTCTCAATTCTCAACTGGGATGCACTAGAGGTGCGCAGCGCAGTGGAAAGCAAAAATGCTTCGAGGAGCTGTATCAAGCCTGAGTGTGTTGTGTTATGGCAAGGATTATGGGGCATATTATCAAGGGGGTTTATCTCCGCTTTTTTGGCTTTAAAAGCCGAGAAAGCGGAGATAAAATGATCTTCCTATTACCTAACTGTCATTAACACCAGTTAGCGACAGCTAGTAGGAGATAGCGACCATCTTGGGTCCCGCTTTGCATGTCAGTGATATTTGTCACTAATGACATGCAAAGTGGGCGTGCCAAGATGTTAGCGACTGGAAACAGTCGCTAACATCGCTATCTCCTGTTACCAACTTTTGGAGATATTCGTGCTAAGCGCGAATATCTCCAAAAGCTAACACCTGCCCAGGAGCAGTTCTTAGCCATGTTATCCAATGGGAGGTGGATAACATGGCTAAGAGCATTAGCTCGATAATGCCTGAATATCTCAGACTTTTCAGCGATATTCATGCATTGCGGCCGATTTTTATCGCTTAGGAGATAAACCTTGATAATAGCAAGGTTCCTAAGCGATAAAAATTGCCGCAGCTCGGCTATAAAAATATCGCCGCAAAACCAACATAGTGATAATTATCGCTAGTTGTTGGTAATATGCCCCTGTGTGTTATAGAAAAAGAGCCTTGGCCAGTTTTAAGTGCGATCAATGTCTTGCAACTTGTAATTTAGTGCATGGTGAAGCTGAGATGCTTGTGCAGTGCTCCCATAGACTGCCTCTGGATAATGAGGTGTAATCACTGACTTCCAGGACAAGAGAAGGGAAAGTCAAGGGCTACTCATGGCTGAGCTTTCAAACAGCGGGATATCAGTCTCTCTTTATTTTTAGGGGGATTTCAGATGTCTTGTGACCTGTGATGCAACCTGCCCATTCAAACTGATTCTAGGAAATTTGTTTGTGATTGGCAACCATGCAAGCCAAGCAGAGTTTTAAATCTCACAAAATATGGATGCTTGTTTCAAGTTTGAATTTATCTAAGGTTTAGGAGGGTGAAGACAGGAGAGATAACTGAGAATATGAAAGAACATTTGTCCTTGTATAAGTAGTTATTTTGAAGTTCGAAATCTTAAAGTCAGTATAGGTTTTATAGTTTGCTTGGTGTTTCTAAGGTTTCCTTCATCCGCCATTTTCATTCTTTACTTAGCTTTTCTCTTTAGTATATTTGTTTGGGGTATTGTTTTCTATGTATGGTTTTGGTTTACTTTTTTTCTTTTTTTTCTTTATCAGGCTTCCTTGGAAGATTGTTGCAATCGTTCCTACATGGGTTTAGGTACATTTTAATTTGTGTCCCACGTAGTGAGCAGGTGGATGTGTATCCTCTACTTCTTGTTAGGAGTAAAGTGACCACATGAGAATTTCCCAGCATGCAGACTGGCTGTAATTATTTGTAGCGTTGTGCTGCAAATCACGACAGACACTCTATGTACTTTTCAAGGAGCCTTTATTCATGCTGCTGCTCCTAAGCCCGTCCCTATCCTAACTGCTCCTTTCCTGTCCCCGCTCCTCCTCTTCCTACTCCTCCCACGACTCCACTCCCTAAACACTAGACTACAGTACACACTATTACATCTCCCCCCTTCTTAACAAAATACAGGTAACTTCCAATATGTTTATAGTTCCTCAATCAGCCGCACAGTCCTGCGGTCTGTCCGTTTGGGTCATAGAGACGCATCTCCATTGCCAGGCTCCAACTCAGTTCACTCCTCAAGCGTCAGCAATGGGTAGTCTGTTGGAGACACTTTGTTGTGTGGTTCTTCTGTTGCCTTGGCAAGACCATCCTTGACTGCAGAAGTGCACCTTTGAAAGTGCGAGATATCGCATGTAATCTTCTTGTTCTCAGATTCATTGCAGTTTCCAACAAAGCTTCTGGTTTTTCCATTCATTTTCAGATTCTGAGGCGATCGTAATTGCCTCTCGTGATGTGACTGTTGATGATGCAGTTCGATTGCGGCAGTCTGTCTTCCTTTGTGACTCTTGTTCGATTGACGCTCGATCTCCTCCATGAGTGGAAGTTGTTCTGGTTCTCTTCCGAGCACACGCATATAGTTCCACTTCCTTTTGTCTAGTCCGGTCGAGGGCAACACTGTCCTCCTGTTCAAAATCATGCGTACCAGACGGTAAGACACTATCTGCAATGAGTGTCCTGATTTGGTTCTGGGACTCATTTGCTGCCTTTGTTAGTCTCGCCCACTCCCACTCGCGTTTGGGACAAGTGAACCCTTTGACCATCCAGACATGTGCATGTTTCTCTCTCATCCGAGGACGATCCGTCTCTGTCACCACGTTTTGCCTTTCTTGCAGGGTGACGGGATAGTCCTTTCCCACCCGGTGGGTAATGTCCCATATATCTGTTTTCCTTCTGTAAGCCCTTTGAGTCAGCCTCGCTGACCCCATCAGGGGTGACGGTGCATTGTTCAACTCATGGTATAACTGTGGCTGACATGATATGTTGTCTAGTGGGGTGATAGAATATTCTGAGTCATTGGCATGAAGTATGTTGCTTTGGACGCGGAGAACGTCCTTTGATTCCATTGTGCTTTCGGGTGATTGATGCCGTGGGCGTTGTCGGGACCATGATTCCGTTGACCCAAGTGATCTTACAGACATGCTTTCTGAATCAGCGGAGGCTTCTGCTGGTTTCCTTTGAGAACGTTCCTTTGGGATTGTCTCGACTGGTAAACTTCTTGAGCTGGTAGTTTGTGATGACATGCTCCTGGAGTCGGAGCTATCGGTGGGACATTTCTCTGGGCACATCTCTTGACGTGTTTTCTGTGTTATTGCTGTGAAGAGGTTGTTTGCCACCCACACATTTACTTCATTAGTTTGATCCTGGAGCATTTGGTCCCTGCCTCTCTCATATGACATTAATTGTCTCTTCCTCGGGTGGTTTATGTATTCTTCTCGCTTGTTGGGTGCACTGACGTCAGTGCCACGTGTGTGATGTGTCCTACTGCTTGACGCCTCCTCAGAGGGGTCTACGAAATTTTATAAGCGGTGGGTTGCTCGAGTGTGTTCGTATACCGGTTTCCGGAGATGGCATGACTTGTCCACTCGTCTGTATTTTGTCTTTTTTTTATAACTGTTGAATAGACCGTCTTCTGTCTCCTTTGTGTGGTCTGTCTCACTGCTTGATGTTTCTCCAGAATAGTTTGTTGAGTGACCTCTCCAAGTTATGTGGGTCAGGCTGTCGCAGTTCCGGATTGTCCCAGTCTTTCGTTCGCCATCATCCACTGCCCTTTGTATTGTTTACTCGGGGAATTTCATGTCACTTTGCCTCTCATGGTGTCTTGTCTCTGGTCTGCCTTGGTCCCCTTTCTTTCTGGCGTTTTTGATTTATTGGGTTTTATTCACTAACACAAGAGATGTCTCCTTTCTCTTGTCTTCCTTTCTTGTCTTAAGGTGCAGACCTCTTGCTTTGACCCACTCTCCAATTTCAGCCCTTCTGATAATTTCCTTCATCGAGAGCTGCTTTTGGAGGATCTGGCACTTTGTGTCTGGTTTTGCACAGCCCTCAATTATCCGAAGTCGAATTGCTTCTTCATTTGTGAACGTATTGAAATGGCAGTGTTGCACCAGACTGTGTAGCCTTGTTATGAAGTTTGATAGTGATTCCCTTGGTTCCTGCCGTGCTGCGTTGAAGACAATGTGTTCATGATCCACGTCTTCCTTTGCGTTGAAGCGAGCGCGTAGCGTCTCTTTGAGTTTTCTATATGTCCCTGTGTCTTTTGCTGAAAATGTTCTGTTTAAGCGTCGGCCTTCATGACCCACCAGCTGAAGTAGTAGTAGCAAACGTTTTCCATCTCTTCGCTCACCGGTTGTTTCAAGAAAATCATCCAGTGATTCCAACCACCGGTTCCATTGGGGACCCAAACTCTGACTGTCAGTCTGCGTCACTGGGGGTGGTATTTCAATGCAGGGATTGGATCGTTGTGTTCCCTTTCCCACCGCCATGAGGGGGGAAAGTTCTAGTATGCTCCTGTCACAGGACTGTTTACTTTGCTTCCCGTCTCTTTGACTGATCATCTTCGGCCGGGATCCTATGTCTGGTCGTTTCCTTTGAATTGGAGAAGCTTCACTCCCGGGTGACTACTATATTTTGCCCGCCCTTGGCACAACTGTCTCGGTCGGCTTCAGTGACTTAAGCTTGGAATTCCTGAGTTCGCACAGTCCACCACTCCGGCTGCAGTTCGCACTGGCCACCACTCAGCTGCACCATGTGTGACTCGTGGCTCAACGAATTCCCGCTTTCTTTAGTGTTGCATGCTAGATGCAGGTGATTTGGGGCTCTGCCGCGATGATGCGTGGCAACGTTGACTTCTTGTTCTTGCGTTTCTTTCCTGGAATAGTGCAGGTTGTCCACTCACTTTGTTGATAAGAGAGGGCTTCCTTGATATTCGTTTACTCATGCTTCTAAGTCATTTATTTTCTTAGCTTCTTTCATTTCTGATTACTTATCTTCACATGGTGCTGAGAGTTTATTCTGAGACTTGCCTTTGCTCGTGCTTGCTACGTTCGAGATCTGCATTCACTTGTTGCATTCAGGATCTGCATTTGCTTGTGTTTGTTTCATTCGAGATTTGTACTGGCTTGTGTTTGCTGTGTTTCTTTATTTTAGAGTTTGCATGTGCTCATGTTTGCTTACATCAACTTGCATTGGCTCAGGGTTGTTTGCATTCGTGCTTGTTGCGTTCTTTCTTTCAGACCTTGCTTGTGCCGAAGTTTGCATTTGATTGGGCTTATTTGTGTTTGAAGTTTGCATTTGTCTGTGCTTGTTGATACTTTAAACTGGCATTGGCCTGTGCTTGTTTACATCAAGGCTTGCATTTGCTTGTGCCTGTCTACTCCAGGGCTTGCAGTTGCTTGTGCTTGTTTAGTGTGGTGCTTGCATTTGCCAGTGCTTGTTGAATGTCTGGCCACTTTTATTTCTTTCACCACTGGTTGTTTGTACTCGGGCTTGTTTGCACTCAAAGTAGTGTTGGCTTGTCTCCTGGATTTGCTCGTGCTTATTTCACTGTATCTCTTAGGTCTGCCAAATGTTTGTTCTTTTACGTTTGCCAATGCTTGTTCTTTTACGTTTGCCAGTGCTTGTTCTTCTACGTTTGCGAATGATTGTTCTTTGTGTGTGTTTGCATTTATTGATGCTTGTTTTCCAAAACTCGGCTTGCCTGACTTCAAAATGGCCGACTCAGATCCCTGACAGGGGATTGGAGGAGTCGCCTGACTCCAAAAGGGCCACCCTATGCTTTCAATAGGGACTGGAGCTCACCGCCTGACTTCAAAATGGCCGCCGCTATGGAAATCTCGTTTCCCACGAGATTTGGTTTCATTCAATCTTCCAGGCTCACGTTTCATCAACCGGCACTCACCGGCAGCCGGTCCTTGCAGCAAACGGCACCTCCACACGCTCCCTGGGCACCAGAGCGGCAGGTAGGATCGGGGTGGGCTCCCGATCTTCGTTTCTTCCGCCGCACACTCGACCTCACGCATCCGGGGAGGACACCTGATTCCAGCGCTCGACAGCGCTTTCCCGACGGGGCAATTCCAGCGCTCGACAGCGCTTTCGCAACTGGGCTCCACGCGACCAGCTGGTCACGGAGCGGCGTGCATTTACCGCTGGCCGCTTCACTCTCGGCGGCGGTCTCTGCAGGGCACACGTGTCGCGACGGTGACTTCCTTTAGTGTGCTGCACGGGACGGGTCACTCGTCTCCAGGGGTCCAGTTGGTGGCAGACTGCACCATCCCACCCTCGTCGCCAGCTGTGGCGTTGTGCTGCAAATCACGAAAGACACTCTATGTACTTTTCAAGGAGCCTTTATTCATGCTGCTGCTCCTAACCCTGTCTCTATCCTAACTAAGCATGGGCGAATTTTGCGAATCTGGTGTTCGCGAATTTTGCGAATTTGCAAACTCGCAATCCGCAAAATCCGCGAATTCTCGCGAATTTGCGGATTTTTTTTTTGTGTTTGCAAGGATTTCTGCCAGTTCGCAAGGATTTCTGACAGTTCGCGAGGGTTTTGTAACAGTTCGCAATTGCGAACTTACATGTCGGCTCGCAACGGTCACGATTATGTTGTTTCTACGTCTGGTTCATCATCACAGGTTCCCAGCACCCTCTGTTTCACCCCTGCCTCCTCTGTTTCACCCATGCCACCCTCTGGTACATCAATGCCTTATGCCACCCTCTGGTTCATCATCACTGTACATTATGGGGGGGAAAAGCAAGCACACCTGCCTGCTTCAACTGACATGAATTAATTTGGGGTTGATTTATTAATGTGTCACTGTTTTAAAATTCCAGTCTGGCACCTGCTTCCTTATCTGTAATTTGCTTTCTGTTGCAGTGCAATTTTTTTTCCAGGACCTTTGTGGCCTACTTGTAGCTATTCTATGAGCCTGCTGTGAGGGTCAGAGCAGGGTCATACAATTGTTGCAACTAGCAACTGAACTCTGGAGGGGCCCTTGTCAGGAAGCACTACAGGGAACGGTTACTAATGATGAGTTTGAACTTTTGAACCTGCTTTCACTTTTGCAAAACTCATTTTTCTGCAGAGCAGCATTACAGCAACTTTAATGCCCCACCAAGCTTATATGAGAAAGTTGATTTCTAATCCAAAAGTTATCCAAAGAAAATCAAAAGGCCTCAAATCTAAAAAAGTGCAGGCAAATGTCAACCTGAGGAGTTATTCTGATAAAAATAATCATTTTCAGAAGGTCAATGCTGCTTGCTAGTAGATTTCTTGTGCAGAATTGCAATTTTTGTAATTTTGCGAGTGCGAGATTGTTGCTGCCCGCCACACCTACATGTCCGCAATTGCGAACTTACACCGCAAAGAAAAAAAATCCGCTGCGTGCGAATTTGCGGATTTTGCGGGAAATTCGCGAATCTCGCGGATTGCGAATTTACTGAATATCCGCAAAATCCGCGAGCGTAACGGATTTTTCGCCCATGCTTAATCCTAACTGCTCCTTTCCTGTCCTCGCTCCTCCTCTTCCTACTCCTCCCACGACTCCACCCCCTAAACACTAGACTACAGTACACGCTATTACATTATTGGTTGGCAAAATGTTTTGCTGTCACTTGAGAAGGGTAGATTCTGCGTGTGAGGGGGCTGGTCAGAAAACTGGGGCTGGGAATTCATCTAATATGGGACACCCATGACAATAGGGACAGTGAATTTTCCTTGGTAGATTTGAGACTAAAGGCTTGCCCATGGTCCTTCGGAGACTATAACAAAATAGATGTTCCTATGTTTGCCGATCACAAATGGAAAGGAAACCCAAAATTCAGATAGTTGTTCTGTTCTACAAGCTACATTAATGACCGAAGGGTGGTAATGTCTGAACATGTGGAGAGAAGCACACCCCGATGAGCATAGGTTCACTCTTGGCTTGGCCCTTCATGGCTCCTATAGTAGGTTTAATAACAGTTGGAGTGTAGAGACGTACAAGGATAGGTCATCCAGTAGAGGAGGACTTCAGTATTTTCTGATATAGTGAATTGGCTAGAGTGGAGAAGCTAGGGACTATGAATGCATAACAATAATAACATGAATAACAAGTTGATATAGAAGGTTGTCTTCATGGATGCTGACCACTGCTGAAAACTCAATGTGTGAGAAGAAGGATAAGACAATACAGCCTACAAAGCAAATAAGGCTCCAGGTACACGGCTAATTAAGAGGTGGGTAAAAGAAGAGCACAACCATCGATTGCCGGGGTGTAGGACAAAGAATAAACCCCAGATTCTCGAGACACAGTTGGAATATTCAGTGGACACTGCAAGGTCTTTGAATGAGAGTGTGTTGGGTCCTGTAAATTGAAGCTAAATGCACTATAGATAGAAGGGTCCAAAAGGAAACTACTTTTTCAAGACAAATGCATTGTGTAAACGGGGAACAGGCTGAGGATCTGCTACCTTAGAGTTTAGGAAAACAGTGGCAGGACAGGATGGGTCAAAAAGTTGTAGTTAGAGAGAAGCAGGTAGCTCAAGTAAAAAAATAACTGGATTGGAATTCAGGGCCTTTTATTTATCTCTGTATCAGCCTTCCTGCAACTATTAGATAGACAACAGAGGTATAATAGATACTGGAAAACTGTGGAAGATATCATTTGACCGATCAGAGAAATAAAAGTGGGCACATTTCCCAGAGGTGCTCACTACATGGTGAATTATTGTAGGGAATGCACAGCTCCCTTTGCTCCACCATAATCTAGGTAATGTAATGGTGTACTGGGAGGCTCAGAGCTTCAGAACTCTGGGAGAGAAATGATAATCACAGCTGTTCCCAAGGAAAGAAAGGCTCCACTTGGAGTATCCCTTTAGGCCACTTCCTCTTCTCAATCAGCATTGATGGCAGTTGCCATGGGTAGAAGGTGAAGTAGTTCATCCTCTGGTGGTAAGGGACCAATACGATGAAGAAGAAATTTGGGTTAGTACATAAATGTGATAAACAATTATTACTAGTGTATTCAAAAAGCCAATTTAAAGGCTGAACTGCCCTTTCATCTGGTTCTTTGGCAAGGATAAATGTGAGCAGGTATCATTGCAGTGTGTTTGGACTAAAGACCGGCACGAGGCAAGGGTAACCAATGTCTCCAATACTTTTCAGACAAGTGATGGAGCACTGTGCCTGCTATGTCTTGTATGATCAGGGCATCAAGGGGTTTGTCTGTGAAGTTGATCAATACAAGGAGCCTCTATTAATCACTTATGTACAGAAGAAGGGAAAACAATTACGTTCCTGAGGTTCTCACGGTTGTAAATAGATAAGCAACAATGCAAGTAAGGTGAATACATCTAGTAACAAGTATATTGTCGATTGTAGACAAAAAGCATAACCCTTCAGGAACTTTAAGTGAACATGGGAAGGCCGTGGGTTGGGTGAAAGTGAAAGGCCTAGTTTTTGGCTTCCCAGAGAACTCCATAAGTTGGATGAGGTTGTCAATCTACATTTTTTGAGAGATTTTGGACAAGACATTAGGAAATTAGAGACACTCACTCTGTTGACTTAACATTGAATTAGTTCCTTTAATATGTATGCTTCTTATTTATGCTTCTCTAAGATTCTTATTTCTTTTTTATCATGGGATAAGTAAATATCCCAGTAAGGATTTGTACAGGATCTACTATAGGTTTTTAGTAGACTCATTTAGTTGCAAAAGTGAGCAAGGGCTTTGCCACACCTTTAACATATTTGATGTGGGCCACTAGGTAAATAACAAGTCGGGGAACCCTACTCTTAGGATGCTCTGGAACATTTGGACAGATAACAATGTTAATAGGCATGCACTGGCAGGTAAATGTGGAAAAGTACCTATTAGCCGGTACTCAATGTTGAAAAGCATACAATCTATCTCTATTAAGTTCTTGTCAGTGATGTCAAGATGTGGATTCCATGCTCACTGTTCTATAGCACTCAAGTTGCACCTCTCTGAGGTGGACCAACATATCATGAAACATGTCTGGGTTGCTTGTGTTCTTTTGCACAGGGAAACTGACCTAGCACCGCAGGCTGTCCATTACCTCCTAGAACACAGTTAAGACTAGTGTGTACATAGTTGATTCCTGGCTTCAATGCCACTGTTACCAAAAAACAATGATCTGGAATGCAGCCCAAAATCATTACCAGCAGCTGGGATTAATTAAAGCAATCCATTTATACTTTTTTTTGTCTTTCTTAGAGAGGTGCTGTAAGTGTACGAGTATGCTGAGGTGTGTGACCAGTGGTAATTTTACCGTAAGAATCAAGTTGCATCTTGGTGTTGATGCCCAACAAGGCCAGAACATATCTCAGTTTCTTTTGCCCCATTTCAGAAGGGAACACACTAATGTATACAAAAAGGTGATGGATGGAAAGCTTTAATTAATCTCATCCACTGGTAATTATTTGGGCCACATCCCAGGCCATCGTTATTATGCACGCCCTGCCACCTCAGTTTGGACCTAGCCATATGCAAATCAATCTCGACCCTGCTCAACCAGATCCAGGATTGGTTGACTGGGACGTGGTTCGACCGATTACCAGTGGCTGAGGTTAATTCAAGCATTCCAACCATCACCTTCTTGTTGTTGCAGATGATGCCCTATGGGTAATGGGCATTCTCATACGTAAATCCCTTGCCTACTGGAACCCTGATATACCTTACTGATGAGCAATAATCAGGGCAAAACTAGTTCTGGGTTGCTTGTGTTCTGGTTTAAGGAGGACCTGACCCGGCAGTTTGGGCTGAACTGTTCCCAGTGGAGCAGGGTCAAGACTGATTTGCATATGGCTGGGTCCAAACTGAGGTGGCATGGAGAAAAAAAAACCCTAACAGACCGGGATCCGGCCAGAGCAATTGCCAGTAGTCGAGATTAATTCAAGAATTTAATCCACCCCTTGGCTGTTGGCCCATTTCAGAGAGGATCTTGTTCAGCAATTTGTGGTGGATCATTCCTAATGAGAGCGAGCCAAGACTTTCCTCAAACACTTTTCTTCCTTCTTCTCCTCTAGATCAGTTCAACTCAAGAACTAGTAATTCAGAACATACTACACCAGAACAACACTTTACAAAATACGGAAGACTGAAACACCTCTATGTCTGCGGGGCTGTGGGTTATCAAGCACATTTTACCATACACTGTGGGACTGTCCCAAAATCACACAATACTGGGGGCTGTCATGGCTACAATCACTCGGGTATGTGGCGTTGATGTCCCTCCTGAACCACGGAGGTGCCTTCTCAACGTATGGGAGCCAACTGACCTTAACCATGCACAGGCGTGGGCGACCCTGGGTATCACAATGGCTAAACGGAGCATCGCTCAATATTGGGGAGCGCAAACTATCCCCTCACACCAACAGTGGTGTCATGATCTAGACATGGCAATTGTAGCGGAAAAGGCGGTATTCATTCATAGAGGTTGCCCCCGAAAATGGATGCGGGTATGGGGGAAATGGTACTCATTTCGAGGAAATGTATGCGCCCCTCCCCCTGAGGAATCTGACCAGGAACTGAGTGACTAATGCACACACGCTGTTGTGGGGCCCCATGGACATATTGTTATCAACTGTAGAGATGTGCACTTTGAGAAAGTTGGAGGAACGAAAACACCTACATTCTGTTCCCCCTACGGCACTACCTTGTATAATGTATGATCTGTAAACGACATGTGTCTCTTTTACCCAGCAATGTTATATGCAAATAACAATAACACATTTTTAAAAAAAAAAGAACTAGTCATTAATATGGGCCACATTCTAATCAGTTTTTCTTCGCTCTGTGTGCAACAACAGACATGCACCAGCCATATTCTAATTAATCTTGACCCTGCCCCAACAGGGACAAACCAGCCCGCACAGTTAGGATACATCTATTCTGGGGTAACATGAACACCTCCAGACATTTCAGACTTGTTACGCCTCATCAGTGAAGTGTACTTTAAGTTCTGTGATGTAGTAAGGGCAAGCCTTAATACAGAATGCTAAACCACAGAAATTTAACATTCACCCATTTTCTCTATACAATAGTGCTAGGTACATTAAATCTCTTAATTGTGGTATTTTTCAATTTATGAAACTCTGAAGTACAGTTGCATTACGGTTATAAATCCACATGTGCCTAACCTTATTAACCTAATACATTTTGAGCTCTAGGTGGCTTTTTTCACGAGGCACACAATTGTTAAATCTCCAAAACAATTATAAGGACTAATAAGCATGACCGTTAATTACAATAATGACCTCATTGCATAAACATCACATACTCTGGTGCTCATACCTATTAACAACTACACTTTAAGAGTTCATTTAGAGTTAGACCCTAGAAACAATGTTAGACTCCATTTTGCATGGATGCCTTCCACAATTTTACTTCTATTCATCGTGAGTGTGTCTGTTCGTTGTGAGTGTGTCTGTACGTTGTGAGTGTGTCAGTGTGTGGAGACATATAAGAAGCAGAAGTCCTTCTTTTACCACCACACCACTGCTCAATACAATCCTTCTATGGCAACGTTTACATCTATTTTATGTGCGTCATTTTGAATTGATGCCTCGTATATATTAAGTCTTTCTTCATAGGTGGGATTCATCTGAGAACTGTTTTTAATTTTGTTTGTGTGTATTTTTTCTAGCATTGCGGCTTGACACTTGTTGCACCTAAGTCTGATTTGCTAGATTTTACCATAGGAATGAGAGATAAGAGTTAGAATCAGAGAACATACTTGTGCATGTATTGTAGCTTAGGGATGTATGGCACGCAGTGCCTTCTAGAGCACATACTTGTTATGCCTCCTCTGTTGATCTTTATTGAGACCCTGTCCCTGAGTTTCAATTTTCTGCAGAGCCCCAAGTTCTGCCCAATTGGAGCATCCACCTGCACAAAACTCCCTCAGTGGCTATTGGAGTACTCAGGAAGCTGTGTTTGCTTTGCCTCTCCTTATTATCAATGGGAAGCATCAATTAATGATTACCCTCCCATTCTCTGCATTAACGGGTAGCATGGTTTCACAAGTAGACCCACATGCCCGCTTGTCAAAACTGGAACAAGAGACGCAGCAGGACTCCATTTTGTCTCTACATGGCACTGGCTGAAGCTCTATTCATTGAATATCAAATGTCATCAATACATCAACAACACACACCTACATTTGAAAATCTCCTCTGCTCCAGACAGCCAATGGCACAAAAACTGCATGTGCCTCTTTCAGACTTAAATGCCCTTCATCTACATAAAGCTTACCCCCACCGAATCATAATTCCTGCTATTTGACAAGAACAACAAGCATCAACCAATCCAAACATAGCTCTATGACATGCACCTGAAGGGGTTCAACGCCTCTCTTTCCCTCAATGCTAAATCACTTTCGATTTACCCTGGACTCTGACCTCAGCCTCAAAGACAACATCACCAAGAAAACAAAGACAGCCTTATAACAGCTAACTTTACAAATGAAATAAGTCAGAAGTAGCCTGTGGGTCAAGTGATGTCAGTTCTTGGCAAACAACTTCCTCTCCGCAGTGCATTAACAATCAAAACTTGATGGTCCTGATTCAGGTAGCAAGTGTAAATGTTGCTCCTAGAACATCACGTGTTTAAGTCATTAGTAAGCAAAAGCTAATTAAAGAAAAAACTTTATGCATCAACAGTAAGTGAGGAGAGTACTATAGTTAAAAAAGAGAATGCTTAAAAAACAAAAAGATTGATACTTTGTAAGAAATTGGTTGTTGGTTGACTGGGGATTGAGCCCAGGTCATGCAGGAACCCCAATCCATGTCAGTATGAGGCATAAACCAACCCTCAATTAACCTGTGCTTAACCCTCTAACAGCTTAGCACAGAGCAGTCAGGCTTCACTTAGAGGCCATGTGTAAAGTATTTGTGAAACACTTCAAACAGTCATGAAGGGGAAAACACCACACAAACAGAATTCCATACTAGGGTGTCGATTAGGATGGTGGACGGACCTGGGTCTGTCCGCCACCCCCGAGGTGGAGGGACTGTCCGCAAGGGCAGCGGCATTCCCTCCATAGGAATTAGGATGTGACCGCCACCCTGCGGTCACATCCTGTATATTTAACATTGCGGCGGGTGCTGCTTAAAGCAGCACCCGCCGCAAAGTTACAAATGCATGGTTTGCATGTGCATGCACAAAGCGGCAGGCACCGCTCGGTGCCTGCCGCTTTGTGCATGCACACGCAGGGGGGTACCTTAGGTACCCCCAATGTGCACCCCCACCCACCAACATCCTGGGGGCCCGCAAGGGGCCCCCAGAAGCAAAGGTCCACATTCTGGATTCAAGGATGCGGCATGCAGTTGGTTCCAAGGAACTGTGAAGCTGTGATGTAGAGTCCTGCTTCGTCATTGAGGCTGCCGTCGACGAGGGATGCGAGGACCTTTGCAGAGGATGAGCTGTGCAGTGGTGGTTCGGATGAGGCTGCAGAGGTGGAGCTTGTCTTTGCAGTGGGTGCATTCCACGCAGCTGTGACGATGCGTTGGTTCTGTTCAAGTTTGCGAGGTGCAGAGGGGATGTGTCGGTTCTGCGGGATCCAAAGAGGCTGGCGGAGCACCTTAAGCCCCGTTCCAAGGGGCCAGGACTGAGAAGCACCAGTTGGCAGGGTAGGTTCACAGACGGCAGACTCCAGGTGCAGGTGCAAAGTTGTTGGAAGCCTGTTGTATCCCTGAGGCTTCAGATCAGGAGGCCAGCCAACTAGTCCTTGGAGTCACTCTGGGTTCTGAGTTTACAAGATCCAGGTCCAGATCTTCTCATCCTGGAAAGAGGGTAGCAGGCAGCAGGTCAGCAGGGCATCAGTACCTTCACAGCAGCAGTACAGCAGAGTGGCAGTCCTTTCAGCAGTCCTTCTTCCTGGAAGATTATCCACAGGTCCAGAAGTGTACTGAAGTAGTGATGCCTGAGGTCCAGTATTTATACCCAGTTTTGCTTTTGAAGTGGGGAGAAGTTTCTAGAGGCAGGCCTTTGAAGTGCACAGGTGCCTGCCTTCTTAACCCTGGCTCCATACTAACCACAAGTGGTATGCAGCCCTTTGTGCAGAGGCAGGCAGGACACAGCCTATTCAAGCATTAAAGTGGGGCTGGGTTCAGCTACTCCCGCCCATCTAGCTAATTATGGGTCATCTAGGCACGCCTAAGCTCCCTATTGTGTGTGGCTGTCTAGGAGGAATACACAAAGCCCAATTGTCAAGTACATGCTGGCTATGTGACCCGGAGACAGGCTGTATGCAGCAAATGGATAATGCAGGAAAATGCCAACTTTCTAAAAGGTAATAACCAAAACAAAACACCAATACTGACTCCTATTATAACCAAAAACTATTGCAGAAGACCAAAAACCAATACATTTTAGCCATGTGTTGGATTTAATCCATCATCATTTTTTATTTTCAAAACTTTCAAAGAACACCGAATACAAAGTGTATTTGTACATATGTGTCACCTAAAATCCTTCAATGGACAGACGTACACAAATAAAAAAAAATACCATGAAGTACACAAAATTCAAAAACACCCTCTTTCATACTCGTCACCTGAGACGTAACCTGACTCAACTCACACTCACATTGACAATCAAGCCTTCAAGCTCCCAAAGAAAAAGACATAAAACACAAAGAAAGCAAATGAGACCTATGTCAAAATCTGGGTCAGTGTCAGTTATATATTATGTACATTTTTCAGGGGTAGATCTAATTTCCAAAATCATCCCTTAATTCCAATACTAGATATACATTTCTGCTCAAAACATTAGTAATACATGTTCGTTTTAACATAGGATACCACAAAAAAAGGTCGACGCGTTTCGAACTGGACCCTTTGTCCGATTCTCATCAGGACCACATAGAAGATCTTAGTTTTCAAGACCTTGCTTCAGTCAGATAAATGGAAGCGTGCACGTCTGCAGGGTAGCTGGTAAAATTTGTCGGAAAGGAACAATTTCTCAATCGTGGCACTAGGCTGAAAGGTGAAGCAGTGTATAACTCGTCCGGTGTCTTAAGGTTTGTGATTTTCCATGCGACTTCAGAGGAAACCGCAAGACAGGGGTTTTATTTTCTTTTCCAAATCAAAAAGCACGGCGCTTGCAGCGTGTCATTGCCGTCGTGGGCGGTGCAAACCAACGTTATTCCGGGTGATGCGTGCCCCCAGACTTTGCTGCGGTACAAACTACATGAGCCAGCTTCTACAACGAAGGACATTTGAATAACGTTGGTTTGCACCCACTGCACACACAGGCTGCTATGGTAGGCTTGAGATATGTTTAAAGTGCTACTTAAGAAACATAATCAGTGCTGCAGCCCCACTTGTAGCATTTCATTTACAGGCCATGGGAACAGGTAGTGCCACCTTACTAGTGACTTACAAGTACATTAATATGCAAATTGGGTATAAGCGAATCTTACCATGTTTTAAGGCGAGAACACGAACACTTTAGCACTGGTTAGCAGTAGTGAAGTGTGCAGACCAGCAAAAATGAAGTTAGCAAAATAGGACGTCTGAAGGCAAAAGGTTAAGGGTAAAACCACACCATGAATGCCAGGTCTCCACACTATTCCCACACCTAGGGCCCTCTGTTAACTTTTACCATGGGATGCTTAACCTTGAATTGTTTAGCGTCTTTTAACGATGTGTAAATTTACTTTTCAACCAGCGAAGATTTGCAGACATTACAAATTTCACTTTGTTATGCAATGAGGTTTTTCACCATTGCACAACTTCAGCCCTGTAAAAACACAGTCTGCAAAGAATGAGAATTCTCCTTAAAACAGGTTTTGTGTTTTTCCCCTGCAAAACTAATTTTGCTAGATTTCTCACCCATAATTTTTTTCAAACTCCGCCATTTGTTAACGTTTTAAAGTTTGGAAAAGACTCGCAAAGTTGCTCAAGTCCATCCCCCCTAATTCATAAACTCCTTCTTTGGATCCTGATCATCAAAGGATGAAAAACTCCCTTGCACTCTATTTAGATCACAGGGTCACTAATAGCACCCTGAGACATCTCTCTGGCTTAACTAATCCTGAGATGAAGTTTTAGATTTGGCCTTGGTGGAATATGCACGGTTGAAAGTGCATGGGTAGGTATTCTGTAGGACCAGAAATCTTGCCATCTGCGCTCCTCTAGGATATAAAGCAGGTAGCCATAACTTGCTAGAGTAAAACTCCCTTCAGGCTGAGCTTGAAAAAGCATTATGTGTAAAAGGGGATACTCATAGGGGAGAGCAAAGTTGAAAAGTTTTTCTCTTGTGAACTACCTATAATTACTCAAAATTCTATGATTACTTTGACTATGTCACAAAGTTACAAGGAGTGCAAAAGCAGATTGCCAACATCCAGCCACTTTTAAAGCCATGAACAAAACCATCAAAGATAATTCTTGAAGTGGGCAACTCCTTTTTCAGGGTTCGCCTGCACATCGCTTTCGTTGTGCTTGTGAAATCTCTTGTATTTAATATACCTTAAAAGGAGCCTCTTATCAGTTCCTGAAGCCAAATTATTGTGTCCATCCACCTTTGTGTGGATTTCCTTTTTTTCGTTGACTTCCGCTGGCTGCATGCATTTACAATACTTCAACTAGAACTGTCAGAACTCTAAGCACATACTATTGCTATATTTGACTACTAATTAGGTAGTCACAATTGCAGTTGGAAAAGGACTTGATTTGAAATGGGACAAGAGGGGCAGTGGCACCGGGGCCAAAGGCTTTAGGCACCTCACTAAATCCAGATTATTGCTAAAATTTTAAACTAAACAGGCAGTCACAAGTGCAGTTACCTTGCAGACATCAGGGTCATGATTTAAATAGTGAAGCAGGTGCAGTGGCACCAGGCCCAAACGTTGTCAGAACTCCACTAAACACCTAATATTGCTATATTTTACTACTAAATAAGCAATCACAATTGCAGTTACCTTGCATTTGAAAGGGGCTTGATTGAAATGGTGTAGCAGGTGCAGTGGCACCAGGGCCAAAAGTTGTCATAACTCCACTAAACACCAAATATTGCTACATTTTACTACTAAACAGGCAGTCACAAATGCTGTTATCTTGTAGGCAACTAGAGTCATTATTTAAATGGTCAGCAGGGGCAGTGGCACCGGGGCCAAAAGTTGTCAGAACTCCTCTACACACCTAAAAATGCATTATTTGGCAACTAAACAGGCAGTCATAAGTACAGTTATCAAGCCAGCACTAAGACATGATTTCAGTAGTGCAGCAGGTGCAGTGGCACCAGGACCAGAAGTTCCAGGCACCCCAATAAAACCTAATATTGCTATCTTTCATTTCCTATCAGGCAACCACAAGAGCAGTTACCATGCAGCCAACAAGGTCATGATTTGAATGGTGCAGCAGGTGCACTAGCACCAGTCCCTCCCAAAAGTTGGCATAACTCCTCTAAACACGTACTATTGCTATATTTGACTATTAAACAGGAAGTCACAATTGCAGCTACCTTGCAGTTAAAAATGACTTGATTTGAATGGTGCAGTAGGTGCAGTGGCACTGGTGCCAAAAGCTCTAAGCACCCCACTAAACTTGGATTACTGCTACATTTTACTACTAAACAAAACAGTCACAAGTGCATTCACCTATTACGCAATAGGGTTGTGATCTGAATGGTGCAGCAGGTGCAGTAGCACCAGGACCAAAAGCTCTAGGCACCCCACTGAATACCTAAAATAATATATTTTACTTCTAAACAGGCAGGCACAAGTGTCGTTACTTTGCAGACAACAGTCATGATTAGAATGGTGCAGCAGTTGCAGTGGCACTGGGGCCAAAAGTTGTTAGAACGCCTCTAAACACCAAATATTGCCATATTTTACTACTAAACAGGCAGTCACAAGTGCAGATATCTTGTAGGCAGTAGGGGCATGTGTTGAATGGGGCGGCGGGTGGAGTGGCATTGGGCCGAAAAGTTGTCAGAACTCCTCTAAATACATGATATTGCTATTACATCAATTAATTCTATTATTTCCTCTTTCATTTCATTTTTCTAAATGATGCTATTACTTAGACGCACTATACTACTAGTCACAGTACAATATATTGCATTTTGTACATAAACAAGTCATAACATTTTAACAGACTGTCTTTAACTTATATTGTAGAACTCCTCAGCAAGCTAGAACTTGCAACAGAAAACAGCTTATTATGAATTACATAGGCGAAACCTAATGCATTGACCAATGCTTGTTATGCCAACATGCCCTCTATGGCAGTACCCACGCGTGCAGGGAAATATTGGCAGTTTTAAAAGCTAGACTATGCGAGGTATATGCTTGGGAAAGGTGAACTGAGGTAATGCCCATACTTTAAAGCGAAGCTATGCTTACAGAATAAAACCCCTGTACCCCCCTTTCCCCACAGAAATGCTACACAGAGGGCACACCTGCATTTCACGAGTCTGCTCAGGCAAACTCGTGAATAATAATAATGTACGCTTTTCAGTTAACTGGAATGCATTTTGTCTTCTCGGTATTTATTATAATTATCTGTCAAATGCTTTAATGGCATATTTCTATGTGTGTGATGGTTAGTTGCAATTACGGTTTTATCGTCGAGTTTGAGCTGAATAAATGCGTTTATAAATTGAAATTAAATTACATATGCCACTGGCAGGGACCCCCTGCTGTGCGTAATTTGAGTGTTGCGACCGTGGCTTAATTGTGAGGGAGGAAGGGATGGGGGTTATTTGTCTCGAACTGCGCTTCAAACTATCTGCATTCTTTGAGTTTGTGCACATTTGTGTGTACAGAGAAATAAGTATGTATGCAGGCAATGGAGAACACAGGAGTCTGGACCTGCAGCAGTGGGGCTTTTTGCTCTGGCCGAAACGCGTAGGTCATTTGTTTGTCTCTATATGCACTAGCTTTGCACTTTGCTCGCTTGAAAAATTAAAACAATGGAGAGAAAATAAAATAAAAAAGATCCTTTCAAACTACTATCTGCCGTGGATTCGCTGATGTGAGCGCTGCCTTTCTGTGTCCCTCGACGATATCGGTGAGACGTGAGTGAGGGGAGTCACTGAATACCTTTTCCCCACATATATATATTAATGATATTTATCTGCGTCAAGATCTAAAATGACAATTTTTTTACCTATGGCCATAGAATATTCTCTACAGGGGCTAACCAAGAGAAATCACATCTTGAAAGGAAATTTGCCATGAATGATCTCACCATAAGACATCCAGAAAAGACGGGAGAGAAAAAGAAAAAGAAGGGAAAAAGAAGGAAAAAAAGAGAAAAAAAAGTGCAAAAAAGAACGCATTATGATAAAAATCTGTGCCACAAAAATGAAGTACAATGGGACTTGATCCAATTAATTTTTTTCTATACTGCAAGTGTTTTAGATGTGAAAATTCATGAATCTTTCCATTTGCAAAAAGATATATACTTTATTGACACTTTTGTACAAATGGAAGAATGATTAACTGCACTCAGCACTTTTTGTTATGTTTAAATCAGATCATATTATCTCTCCTTGCTTTAATATTGGCAAGAGAGAAGAGAGATAAGAAACTTGGTGATACTGATCAAGTGCTATGAAATTGCTCATTGGTATATGATTCCCATTTTTATTTCTTTAAAGAAATGATTGAATTTGACACCATAGATAATGGTTTTATGACAAACGATAGTTTGATTAACTCATTACTTTACTGTGATTAAGGTATTGTATTCAAACTGAGTAGAATATTCATCAAATCATTATTGGCACATTTGCACACCTTAACTTAAAATTGTATACTTTGCACAGATGTTTTTATACTTCTTTTCCGAAATAGTGATGAAAACATGCACTTGCACTTTACTGCCAGGAAAATATTTGTTAAAATGGAATTTAAAAATAACAATATCAGTAGTAAGAAAATGGCAGACAGTTGTTGCCATTTCTTCTAAATGCACTTGTTCACTTTAAAATGACGTAGACAGACAGTGTGGACTCTATGGTCCAGTTGAAGGCGGAGAGCCAAAACCCGTAGACCGCCCATGCTCTGCACGAAGGTGTATTAAATAAACACTCTTTTGGTTTTACAAGCAACCTACTTGTGGATTTGGCTCTTTCGGTGCTGTGGAGAATCCTTGGCGTGTGGAGCTTGCTGGTTTCTGGCCGAAACGCGTCATGGCGACAGGGTGGTAGCACAATAAAACCACTGAAAACTATTTGGGTCTGCACTTGCCTTTCTTCGGGTATCCAGGGGATAAAGTGGCAAGCGTGTTGATATATAAATATAAATATATATATAAATATATATATATGCATCAAACGCCACTCTCAGCACCTCGTTATGGTGAACTGCGAGAAACGAAACACCAGGATAATATATGTATATATACTCTATTTTAACCACACCTTTGTGAATTGTTTTTGTAGTAAGTACCACTGTAGCGCTACTTTACGTACTCCTAAATACACTTTGTAAATCAAGCCCCATATGTTTTGGGGTGTGCAAAATTCACACAATTGGCTTTTGAGCAATTAAGTGAAATTACAATTCAAGTGGCGACAAATCGTAATTTCATTTTTTGGGGGTATTAGGTGTAACATGAAATTCCCAAAAGTACATGACCATTGCCTGCATAGTTTAAATTTCACAGAGGCCTAGTTTATATCCTAAAATAACAGATACAAGAAATGCAGCCCTTGGGAGAAGCATGTATCAGGAAAATACGTGTCTTCCATCATCTGAATTGCAGACTGAAAATTAAGTTTACATAAGAGTTTAGAGACTGAAAAATATTTATTTTAGGCGTTTTATACATGTAAACTTGTGGAAAATATATACATAAAAGGCATTATTTACTAAAGAAGTTTTGTAACTGCACTTATTAACTACGGTTAACAAACTGAGAGATTACCTGCATGTTTATTAAATATGTTGTTTTTTTAAATTACACGTGGGTTGGTGTTTACATATTATTTTGTAGCAGCTTAAAACGTGTTGCATGTGTTAATGCAAGTATTTCCACACTGCTTATACAATAAATGTAATCTTTGTGAATGGAGGCACGCACTTTAGTGAGAACATAAATTCTGTTGTTGCTGTTTTGGCCAACACATACCCTCAATTTCCTACTACCCTTGTTGTAAAGAGGCAGGTTGACTTACCCTAGACCTCGACGTACATATGAGTGTGTATATATAGAGGGACTTAGGACTGCTACTGAAACTTTACTGAGTGCCTAATTTCAGGTCTGGCGGACCGAGGACCTCCAGACTCATGCTGGTGCAGCAGTGGCCGTCAAACCACCACCGCACAGGTGGTGCAACCGCCCCATTATGACTTGGGCAGTCAGACCGTTCTGGGACCGCCAACAGTAGATCACAATTCCCTGGTAGTGACCTGTCAGAGGCCGCAGTATGCTTCGCGGGACCAATATTTGGGGAAAGGTGCTCTTTTTCAAAATTGTATAGGACTGGAGTTAGAACAGTTTATTTGACCTAACAGTGTCTGCAATCCCACTACTGCCCTAAGGGTGCAGTTCAGGGCGGGAAACGTAATCTTGCAGTGAGCTTTCCACTTTTGCATATGCATATGCTCGTGTCACAGTCCCTGATTCTAAAGTGTGCAGCTCACCTGCAACAAGCAGTAGGGGTGTGTGCACATACTTTGAGGTGTGACCCCTGGTGCACCCGCCACCAGGGTTCTGTGTTGTTAGGCAGACTCATTAGAGTGTGCTCTGGTGTGGTATTGGTCTATACTACTACATTCAACCAAGACCGATTCTGGCACCCTTCCCATTCAGCCTTTTATGGTTTCTCTCTGTTTCAAGTCTTTGTGATATTTGAAATCTCTTCAGATATGTGCAAAGGACGGGAAAGGAGCTGTAAAGTGAAAAAAAACATGCACTTGTTCCCATCACTGCTTCTGAGATCTTAAAAGAAACAATGTTTCAATTTGTGTCCGGAGACTGTGAGAGTTTAGCCTATCACGGGGAGAACCTTGTTTTCCTGTTGGAATGCTGGTGACTTTACTCGGTGCCTTGGAAGGAAACATGTATTATAAATAATCATGTTCTATTTTCACCTGTATTCTGTTAACCAGGAGAAGAAGAAATCATAGAGCAATTCATGTTGGGGTTCCTATGACGAGTAGGTTCTATTGGAGTTCAAATAGTTTGATTGTACTAAAACCTTTGGTATAATTAGAGAAGATGACCAGCGTGTTTTCTTTGTGTCAATACTATTGTTCATTTACGTTTGTTGTGTGCTCAGATTATTGTTGGTGCTGTTGGTGCAATTTGGTGGAGCATATTCTGTTCCTGCTTGATCACGTCTTGCATTCTGTGCACTAGGCCTTGTTTGCTATTGCAAAGCGTGTGTCCCTGGTAGGGGGAGATGGACGACTGTAGTGTGATGATATTTGGCCCCCAGAAGAGGTAAGTTTGTGGTTTGAATGACACCTATCTATGTGATGTGCATGGGGCGTCTATCTCTGTGTGATGTGGGTGAGTTGTGTAATATCCTATTCTGTGTGCCTAAGACATTAGAAGCCTGCGGGTGGTGAGAAACTCATTTTGGTGCACCCAGGGGCATCAGGAAATTGATGGATGCATATTGCAGAAAGTACAGTTGAGAATGCAGTGGCGAAAAAGTCATGACAGAGAAATGAGTGCTGGTTGTAAGAAATGGGTTTCTGAGCACCTGATTTACCTTAGCGAAGTGATGAGTGTGAGTTGCGTCACATGTATTCCACGGTGATTAAGATGCCCTAAGGCAGATGAGTGTGGGTTGCGCGTGCCCCATTTATGAGTGGAGAAGTGTGGCTCACCGGTTAGAGGAGGCAGTCCCTGATGCAGAGGTCAGACCCGGGACCAGGGTTCAATCCCAGACGCGGCAGGGCCTTGAGCTCAAAATGTCCACGGACTCGATAATTCTCGCCTCGGTGCCTATTCAAATCATGGGTTCACACTCTGCAACTCTGGGCAATAGCTTGCTTAATCTCCACTACGGCCCCACCACGATGGGATGCCTGGTCTTCACCTTGGGGATGCCCAGTAGGGGTAATCTCGCAGGGAAAGGCCAGGACGGGTTCCCAAAGCAAGCACCTTGAGACCTTACGGTGAAAGGTGCTATATAAGAACATATGATTTATGAGTGCATGAGGCACCCTGAGAGTGGCATGAGTGAAGCTTCAGGGAAATCGATTTCTGTATGCATGACATACCCTAATGCCTTAGGCCACTATTTTTTTTTGTGTGAGTTAATATGAGGGAGGGTTGAGAGTGGGTGGAGGAAGACCGATTTTGTTGCTCCATTTGACCAAAGTGAGAGATGTGTGGGAAATTTTTTTCTGTAAATGTGGGTGTGGGTGTGAGTGTGTGTGTGTGTCTGTGTGTGTGTGTCAGGCCTGCTAACTCACACAGTGCTGACATGTAACTCACACTGCTTCATGTCTCAACACAGGGTCACACAGTTACTAGGCCCAATCACATGGTAAGCTGGCACACTTGGCACAGAATTGGTTTCCAGATCTGGTGTGAAGCTCCAATGAAAAAACCCTTCACAGGACTTTGGAGGTGGACCAGATGAGCTCCTTATTTGCTGTGGAGGAGGGGGCTGTGGCTATTAAGTCACAGCAGTGATCAAAAGACCTACTTGCCATGACCCCGCCACATCGCCAAGGCCATACCCGCTTCTCGACTCTTACACAGACATGATGAAAAAGACTTTAGGCTGGCAGGGCTGGGGTAGATGTATGAATTTATGATACTGAAACACATTTTCTGCTGTATTTTATTCCTCCTGGGAAGAGCTAGGCCTGCATGAGACACCAGGGGCGTACTGGAATATTTTATGAGTGTACCTTCCAAAGAACATGTACAACCAATTAATTTGAAGACAATGTACTTTACAATTGTTTCGTAAAATGTACTATCTCTTATTTTTCTCAAAATGTATTCATGGGGCGATCCCACAATCTTGCACGCCACTGACACTTTCAGATTCCTGCTCTGTCTCCTGTGACCTTGTGAGCTACCACTAGTGAAAGATATTGTTGAATAGATGAGGGTTTGCTCTAGAAATAGAATGATCTTGTCGACCTCTGTTGACTAGTGTTCCAAGTCCCCCTTTTGTTCACAAGTTAATGCTCTCTCTTGGGAACAAGTTACAAAGACTGTGTATATAATTTCCTGCAGTGTATACTACAACTTGTATCATTAACTCTTTGGTTCTATTGTCTTAATATTTCTGCTAAAGCTGTTTAGGGCATACATTGTGAAACTGAACTTGTGATTAGCACTTTTATTGCATCTTTGTTGAAGTATATTGTACACATACTTTTATTACTTCATTATCCACAAAACATGGAGTTGTCTCCACCCTATGAACTTTTAAAAACTTATCCCCGATTGTCATGATGCCAGTGGAATTGCCTGTTCAATTAGGTGACTGTGGAAATATGTTCAAACATGACTGGCACGCGCAAGTTCAGCAGCCCATCTCCTGAGGTTTACCGGAAGGTGGAAGAAGAAAGCTCATTATTACCTTGAACATTCAATTTTGACATAGCGGAAACATTACATCTAGATGAGATGTCCAATACAAACTTAATTTTGGCAGAAAAAGATTCGCCATCTATGCATTCAGGATATGGAACAACATTCCCATATCCACCAGGACCGCCCCAACGCTTCTCCAATTTAGGAAAGACCGGAATACTCACTCACCTCTTTATAGAACACTACACCATGATGCATTAACCGTCTACAACTAATCTACCTCTTCCATCACTTGCTGACTTTAAGCTTACCTTTGACCATGTACAGTGCCCAACTGCTTTTTGCCTACGTTAATGCTATAGAAATAACATATGCATAGATACATAAGGAGGGTGCCACGCACAACTGCTTGAGTGGCAAGCTGGGAAACGCTAGTCTGGCATAATGGGATAACAAAGGGAAAGGAATCCCCCATTTTAGAGCCAAACCTTCCCTCCTCAGCAGCAGATGCTGGCAGGCAGTACAGTAGCGTGGAAATGCATTTATAATTAAATCGCTGGCCCTGCATAGATTAATTTCCCTTGTACAAATATTCCTTCTGAAGAAGGGAGCGGAACAGCGTTCGCTTGGGGGCTCACATTAGCCATTGTGTCTATTATTTGCTAATTCCTGGAACTGCAATACAGATAGAGACAGAAACCAATTAACTCTGACCTTTTTGGGACTAATAGCAAGAATAGCAATAAACATTTTATATTAACTCAGCGTGAAGGTAAAGAAAGCTACCACAGGCCCTTCCCTTATAGCCACAGGGTGTGTCCGAAGACGACTTTTTTTTAATTTCCTTGTTTTAAAGGGACCACCTTCTGCCTATCACTGGATATCTCTCCCAAGCCTCCAGTGAAGGTCACATTTGCAAATCCACAAGGCAAAGGTCATTCATTGCATGTTTAACTCTCACCTGGGTTATTTAAATCCGCGGTAAGGTTGTGAGCAAAGCTTCTCTCGGATGCGGTGACTTCCGGCTTCCGTTATTTTTAATTTAAAACATGCAGTAATCTTTTTCTGATGCAATTTCCTGTTTCTAGAATTTGGGGTATCCAAGTAAGACAAATGTTTGCAAAAAAGGTTAGAAATATTGAAAGGGAAATATTCACCAACTGGAAAATACGGCAGATGTTTTATAAAAAGCGTAAGTTTCCCTTATATTATATACAATAATATCTTTAATCGGAACATATTTAATAGCAGCTCTACTAATAAAGCACATAAAACCCCATCAGGAAAATCTTACAAATTTACAGAGCTTGTGAGAGAATTGCTTGTTTAAGTGTTGACAGATGGAGTTTAAACAATTGTTTCACCATCCTGAGTTGGATTGTGCAAGGCCAAATGAGAACCTAGCATATTCCAGAGGTTCTTACCCCTTGAAAAGTTTAAAGAAATCGGATAAATGTGGCATTGCTCATATGTGTTATGTGGCTGGGATACTATGTGCGATGTATAGTCTTATATAGCTCTCAGTGAATGTTGTGCAAAATGGTCATTGTCTTACAGGATGTTGAAAGGAAAGCTTTATTCTGCTGCTATATAAAACAGTCACAACTGCAAAAAACTTAAAAACACAGCATAATATTTACATATGATAAATAGTACATATAATTTAACAATTAAAAAGAGGGAAAACATGATACATACAATGGTCTACCAATAAATAAAATACTTTCCCTTTTATAAAGTGCAGCTTTTAAGAACTGAGCTACCCTCCATGCTATGTGCTCGTTCTCTAATAGTTGGAGTAAAAACATTGCTTGGCGACACAGCCTAAGCCCAAGTTTTCTTAAAAGAGGAATAATCCAAGCTTTCCTTTGGTCTTGATAAAATTTACAAAACAAGACTAGATGCAGGGTGGATTGGGCAGAGATGTTGTCGCAAGGGCACAGTATTAGAATACGAGACCAATCATTCATTCTTGGGAATGTCATCATCCTACGGATGATGCCCAATCTTAATTTAGTGAGAAGAAATCTGTCAAAAGTTCCTGGTACAAAAGATAAGTAGGGCTCCATCCCTATGGCAGTACGTAACAATTGATGTTATTTTGCCATCAAGGCTGCTGCCTCTGGGGTATGGTTCAGAAATCCTGTAAACCTCTGAGTGGACTTGTGATATGCCTCCCAAGCCCACGGCTTCCACTCTGCAACCGTATATATTAATACCTACATTCCCCAGTAAACCATTTCTGTGGCTGTGTAATGACACATTGAGTGGTTCCCCAGTTCCCAAGTTCCAGCAGGTGAACCACAGGTTCAGGGGTGGCCTAAGTCCTGCTGGTGACTCAGGGAGTAAAGCATCCAATCACAGGGAACTGTGTCTGGGATACTTTCTCATGCCCTAAGGTAACTATAACTTATTCTCCCTGCCATGCACAGTGTTGTCATCAATGATGTAATTTAAAATGTTAGTGTGATGTTATTAATGATGTCATAGAACATGTCATGAGTTATGTAATATGGGAGGTAATTAGCAATGCATGATGAGAGCCTGAATTATAGTTATGGTAGGGCATGAGTCAAATAAAAAGTTTTTTCTAATCTGCCCAATTTTAATTCACTTTTTTGAGCTTCGCACTGCAATATAGATTTTTTTCCCATCGCAAATGGTAATCATTTTACATCTGTAGGTCTTCCAGTGATTCGTAAGTTGGTATGGGATATGATCAACAGGTCCCAGACTTACCATCAATGTTTCACTATGGAAATATCAAGAGGAGACCCAGATGATGACTAAGGGTGGCACCGGTTGGTGACTGATGGGTATCCACACTCCAAAGGAGATCTTTTATATTGTTTAGGCTTTGAGTAGATTTATCAGTGAGGTAGATGTTGATTGTTCTAGACCTGTGGACATTCTTGTGTAGTAAATGTTGAATATGGGGATGGTCTTCATGCCAGGTCTTTAAATATTCCCTAGGACCCTCCTTTCACTGTTTGTGTAATTCACCCACAAAAGATCACATCGGAGGCAGAGGAGGAAACCCCAAGGCCCCTGCCACAGGCTCCCACAACATTGTTCCTGCCCGATGAGTAGAGCTGCTCCTGCTTGCTCCCAGGAGCGGGAGCAATCAGAGTTTCCCTGCCTGCAAGAGCATGGGCAGGGAAACAGAAGTATGCTCCCACCCGGGGAAGCAATTTCAAAGGTCCAGCAGCTGGGAGCATACTTTTTTCCTTGCTCGCTGTCCTGTGGGCAGGGAAAACCACTGTGTCCCATGGGTGGTCTCCCTGGGACACAGTTAAAGAGCTGGTATTGGGATAGGGTCCATGGCAACTTGTAAAGCACAGGGAGGGTGGTCCCATGCCCCCTCCACTCTACTTTCTGCTAGGCCCAGGGACATGGGGTTCATGGGGCCCATTTCGGCTCTAGGGGGGCCTGCACCACCCTCCCCTTTGGCCCTGGAGGATGGGATCCTTGGGGCCACTACAGGCTCGAGGCGAGGGTCCTCATGCCCCTTCCCATAAAAATACAAATAAACAGTTTGGCCGTGGGGAGAGGTGTCCAGAGCTGGTGAGAGCGCAAACCAGTCCTGGAAATTAAGTCAGACCACCCCCGGGGTGGGAGGATATGGGGGCTGTTGAGAAACCCTGCTGCTGCTTTTGTTAAAGGGGGCTGATACTGCAGCACTGTTAAAAACTGCCCCCCAGTAACAAAAATGGCCCCCACCAGTCCAAGACCGGCCTCCACACTTCCAACCCACCAGGAAAACGCCCAGTGCCCGCTACGGCCAGTCTGGCTCTGATGGTATCCCCATGGATGATGAAAGCTCAGAGAGAGGGGGGGTTGCATGCCTCCTCCCTTTTTATGTTGGCCCAGTGGGGATGGGGTCACTGGAGCTCAAAGTGAGCTGGGAGAGGGAGCCTTACTCATGTTACCCTCTAGAAATATTGGTTTATAAAATGGCAGGCTGCCATTTTTTTTTTACCATGATCTGGTGGGCGTCCCGCTTGGTTGTGGCAAAACCTCTCTCTTTATTTTACTATTTTGGGACCCCACACGGACTAGGGGGCAGGGTATCCCTAACCTGCCTCCTCATATGTATGTTTAAAATAATTGTTGGACAGGGAACTAAGGGCCTAATTATGACTTTGGCTACGTGTGAGCTGGCCACCATGCCACCGCCCTGCTCCCACACTGCCAAAGTCGACCGCCGACTGCCCGCCCGACAAATTTCTAGTTTCCTCCTGGTCTGGTGGGTGGTGCATTGGCAGTCTCGCAGCAGTGCATGTCTAAGGCCAAAGTATAGTACAGAGACTGCTCTCCTTTCGGTCACGGATACTATACGCATGTCCCTGGACAGGGGTTTGTCTGTGGTGTTGGTGCTGTTGGACTTGTCTGCAGCATTCAACACCATATCACATGCCATTCTTCTAAGAAGACTAGAGGAGATCGGCTTGGAAAAATCTGCCCTGGCATGGTTCACCAGCTTCCTCACAGACCGTACCCAGCAGGTGAACATGGGCACCTTCAGTTCCAATCCTTCCAAAATCACTAAAGGAGTCCCGCAGGGCTCCTGTCTCAGCCCTACGCTATTTAATGTTTATGTTGCCTCTCTGGCCAGTATTATGAGGTCTTACGGGTTTGTACCCATATCATACGCCGATGACACTCAGTTGTTGTTTACCTTTAAAACCTTTACCCCTGTGGTAAGGCAAGCCTTCTCGAGTGGCATGACGGCGGTCGCCAGTTGGATGGCCAACAACTTTCTCCAGTGTAATGTGGGAAAGTCAGAAGTCATGTTGTTAGGGGAAGCTAAAATCTTGTGGGCCCCTGACTGGTGGCCTACTAGCCTGGGAGAGGCCCCCTCCCCTAAACAGGTGGTGAAAAATCTGGGGGTCCGCCTTGACCAAGACCTCACACTTGTACAGCATGTCAACATCACGGTGGGGTCTTGCTTTCATGTCATCAGCCTCCTTCGGAAGGTGTTCCCTCTCCTCCCTGACAGCTCGGGGAAGACCTTGGTTCAGGCTCTCGTGTTGAGTCGCTTGGACTACTGTAATGGTCTTCTCCTAGCAGCCAATGAGGGCGTGTTAAACAAACTCCAAGTAGTACAGAACACCGCAGCACGCCTGGTGACTAATGCCCCTCCCAGAACTCCATCCCGGCCCCTTCTTAAACTGCTCCACTGGTTGCCCATCCGGAAACGGGTGGAATTTAAGACCTGCTGCGTGGTGCACAAAAGTCTGCATAATCTTGGGCCGTCCTACCTAGCTGATAAATTTGTCCATCATCGCCCCTCACGAAACCTGCGCTCTAGTAACCAGCTGTTACTGCAGATTCCCCGATTCAGCAAGACCAGACAGGGAGGACGTGCCCTCTCTGTGATGGGTCCACGACTGTGGAACAACCTTCCCTTCTCCCTTAGGCAGTGTACCAGCCACTCAATCTTCAGGAAGAGTCTTAAGACCACGCTGTTTCAGTACTAGAGCTTTCCTCTCCTTGCACCCTCCGTCAGCACTGCGCGGAGATACACCTCCGGGTGTGATTCCGGCGCGTTACAAACCCATAAATAAATATGTGAGCCTTTGAGCCGCAGTGCCGAGGGAGGCCAAAGCCCATTCCTGCACGGCATGGACTGTGCAATCCATGCCATGCAGGAACAGGGATGCATGCACACAGGGAGCCACATGTGCCCCCCAGCATGCACCTCTAGTAAAAGTGTGGAGGTCTGGAAAGTCGCAATATGCATGGCGCTGCTTCAGCGGCACCGCCAGCATATTGCTACCCCAGACCACTGTGCCACAACCGAGGGATTGCAGATCCCCGCTGGTTGTGACTGTTCCATGGGGGGCCGACAGTCAAACTCATATTCAGGCCTTTAGTCCCTGAGTTCTGTAATGGCTACCAGCATAATTTTTCTTTATGTTGCTAGCGGCCATGTACAGCAGTTACTGGGCATGCTAGAAACGTTATTGCTAGCCTGCTGCGTAATAGCCACTGTTCCTTCTTCCCTTGTCTGTAGTTCAATGGTCTTGATCCAAGTTTACCTCTGTTTGGTCATTCAGATAGTCTTAGATCACTTTTTCAGTTGTCATTAGACTTGCCACTTGCTGTGCCTGCCATGCAAAATCAACCCATTGCAGCGGCTGGAAATGAAGCTGTTCTTGTTTTGGTTTAGTACTAGCCAGCAATGGCGCTGGTTTCTGCTGCAGAGACTGAGATCCAATAGATTGGTACTCTCTGGAGGTGTAAGACTGCATTTCAGTTCTGCACTGACCTCACATTGCAGTAAGTCATCTTCTAGATCAACTGCTTTCTGGGTGATCCAATTCTTGTATATTGAGACATCCAATTCTGCTAAAGCAATAAAAGTGGACAGAGACATCCCCTCTCCTTTGAATGACATAATAATTGATAGGCCTGAACTGCTCACACAGGCGTTGCAGCATGTAGTAGGTTGAATTCTAACACATTGGCCCCTCTTGAAAGAGATCCAGTGTTCGGTGATGCACATGTAATATGTTGCTTGATAACTGGTGAACATGTTTGTTGCGAGGTGGATGAACAGAACTGAGCTTCCCTTCATAGCATTGACAACCAAATGCAGCACTTGATGGTGCAGCTCTGGCACATCAAGAGTGGAAAAATAGGTTTGGCTAGGAGCCTTCTATTTTGGGCAGAGGGTCTGCCAAAATTCAAGAAACCTCTCTTCTTCTTTGAAAGTAAAAGGGAAGAGAAGGACAGCTTATATTTTTCCCAACTTCCGATTGTATAAATGGACTTTCTCGTAGGTTCAGTATTATGGTAACTACTTGGTGAACATAGTTTTGAAAGTTGGTTGCTGTGACTGGTTTCTTTGTGATACCTCCATTAGTAGTAGTGACCTACGCGATGCATGTCGGCTCTTTAGGTGCTTTGAGGTGACTATATCCTATGTCCCTTGTGCCATTCCGAGCTTTGTGCAGGTGATGACTGCACATAATGTGTAACAGTCGCAGGGCTGCTTCAGAAGAGGTTGGTATCCTCGGCTTCTTTCCTCACCACCACTTCCTTGTATCAGTTGAACTTCTACTCTCTCCCCACCAGCAGCTTGGTTTTTGAGGCACTCTGCAAAAACAATTACATGTTGATTTTTCAGAAAGACTACTTGGCCCTTGGTACCATGATGGCCACCTGGCTTACCATGACACATTTATTTTTCTTTGGCTTGAACATTCTATGATGTGCCTCTTATGTAGCCTGAGTGTAAAGAAGTCCAAAAGCTGTGGCAACATTTTTCTTATTTTTCCAAAGTACTACTTACTACATCTACTATTTTTGCACCTAAAACGAGTTTGTTAAAGCACTCTTCAGTGAAGTCAATTATCAATGCTAAGTTATCAATATTTTCTTAACATTTCTTGTTAGTAATATGCAGCAATTGGTTACTTAAACTTCTTAAATCTACTAATTGATTAATCCTACGGTTGTTACCTATGGCACTTTTACAGTGCTGACATCCCTTTTTTCAAAATGTCTGTGTCGATTTTTCTAAATGTGTGCGAGGTGCAAATGTATCCTCAATGGCGTAATTCAGTGTGTGGGCCGTGCAAAGCAAGGTCAGCTTTTCTGCTTCCTCAGTAACTATGCAAAAATGATGTTTTGCAAAATTACCCCAATTACACAGTTGTCAAGGCTGCACAACTTGAGGCACCAAACAGAAACAAATGCATCCTCAGAATTTGTTAAAAAAAATACCTACAAAGGCTGTTTCAGCATAATTTAGAAGGCGAGTCAGAGTTCCAGTACATAGGTGCAAGAGTGTCCAAGAATCCAACAGTATTTTCACAATCCAAATAAATATATCTAACTCTCCTCAGCTAATCACTAATCTCAGGCCTTTTGAGACAGTGCTTGAAGCGGTCAAAGAGTTCCAAGGATGCAAGGAAATACTTTGAAGTTATACTGCAGAATAAGTTACATGATTTGCTATGAGCATAAAATGTCTGAGAAGGTGAACTCGGCATCTGGCTTAAAGATTTTCAAATTTAGAGAGCCAGGAACACAGGTGAAAAGCAGATCCCTACCTAAGACTTCCTCTCATTAACAGGAAGGAGAACAAGACATCTGGTCACATCCTGAGCATGGTTTTATACGCTGCAGGGTCCTCAATTTCTGCTCAAATCCTGGTATCCTTGAATCCTGGTATAGAGCCTTGAACCCTGGGATCCTTCAATTCTCTAGCGGATCCTTGAATATGTGTACATATCAAATGACAGCGAGAAGCCGAAGGACTGATGTACATTCTCCCTAATCACTATACCAAAACACAAAAAGGTGAGTGGGTCACTTATACAGTGGATTCCCAACCTGTGGAATCACCTCCTGCTTAGGTGCCTTCCCTTCATTCCAGTAGGTGAGGACCACATGAATGGGCTTAACTATTGTTTGGGAGTTTTATATAAACCAGAAAATATGTATACATGCAGGGATGCAGTTTCTTGTTTACGTATGGAAATGGGCATGCCCCACAGATATCTCTTTTTTTCCGGCATGCCTATGCTGTGGTACAAATATGTTTTGAGGATGTGTTTTGATACTTCATTGTGCATACATCCCACTCACTAATAGTTATTGCCAACACGTATTACATCATTTATGAAATGTCGCTAATGACATCTGAAATGACATAATTGATGACAACACTGTGGATAGCAGGCACGCAAGTTATAGTTCTTCAGTTACCAAAAGTTGGTGATAAAGTGTTTTTAAAAAATTTTTAAACGTTATGTTTTAACCAACATTCTCACCTAACTATATATATTCAGTTTAACTTTTGTGTTTCTTTTAGTGAATGATATCTATATATATATATATCCCAACTCGAACTCCTTCTGAGAAGCTTGGACCCATGGGGGGGGGCGGGAGGGGGGGCGCGTTGAGCCGGCAGAGTTCCCGGCAAATCAACTAAAACAGTCCATTTAAACGAGCACTCAGGAACATGAGGCTGGGAGATATTCAAACCATAAAGATTTATTACTCCATAAATCTCACATGGCGGGTTTCAGCAGTCTTGCTGCCTTGTTCACACAAATTGCATCAACAAATATTGCGGTCTTAAACATGACATATGGTAATGAAAAGAGGACTCAACACATAGATCCTCCAGGTATCTGATAATGGCGGCCATCTTTAAGTGTACCAAATGCTGTGTTGCAAAATAAATATTATATTTGTCGAGAATCATAGATCGAGCCACGCAAAATATGGCAACAGGGGGATTAAAGTTTAAATGATCAATATCCCCAGGCAGAAATAAACACACATTGTCAAAATCAGCTATAATAACCGGTTGAAATTGCCTAGTTGTCAATGAATTACAAAATGTAACACAGTTTTAGTATTAAACTCATGGATTGATAACATGCATAGTGCTTTAAAGATGGGTATACTATATATTAGGCAAGTGCCCTAATAAGCCACAAACAGATCTATTTAAGTTCCATTATAAATTTTAAAGTTCAGCTTGATTCCATCTTGTTGAAATTTCTGATTTATATACTATGTTGTACATGTACATTCCCCAAGTGGGAAAAACCGCAAAGTTTGCATAAAGTCCACAACCATAAGAAAAAAGGAGAGAAATAATGTATATATAAATGTGTAAGAAGGAAAAAACATTTCAAATGATTTCTTAGCTGGGGTTAGGATGGCCAGATTGAAAGCAAGCTCATATGAAGAAAAGGTCAGAGAACACCAAAAGAGGGACAGTCCTGTTCCACGGGTCCCTTCTTTTCTTCCTGGATAGATGAAACAGACAACAGGAAAACAGAGAGAAAACAATGTAGTGAAATATAATGAGGACATCATGATGGCATGTACCACACTAATGTACATATATACCACATTTTCTTACATACGAGCCCATAACTGAGCATACTTCAATACAGATCAACAGTTTTACGAACCGTAAGAATAGTGAATTAGTGTATTATTAATGTAGTTTATATATTAATTAGTGACTTTATGCAAACTTTGCGGTTATTCCCACTTGGGGAATGTACATGTAGAACATAGTATTTAAATCAGAAATTTCAACAAGATGAAATCAAGCTGAATGTATGAATTTATGATGGAACCTAAATAGATCTGTTTGTGGCTTAGTAGGGCACTTGCCTAATATATGGAATGCCCACTATGCAGATTATCTATACCGTGAGTTTATTAATAAAACTGTGTTACATTTTGTAATTCATTAACAACTAGGCAATTTGAACCGTTTTTTATAACTGATTTTGACAATGTGTGTATATTTCTGCCTGGGGATATTGATCATTTAAACTTTAATCCACCTGTTGCCATATTTTGTGTGGCTCGATCTATGCTTCTCAAAAAATGTAATATTTATTTTGTAACACGCCATTTTGTACAGTTAAAGATGGCTGCCATTATCAGCTACATGGAGGATCTATGTGTTGAGTCCTCATTTCATTTCCATATATCATGTTTAAGACCGCAATGTTTGTTGATGCAATTTGTGTGAATAAGGCAGCAAGACTGCTGAAACGTGTCATGTGACATTTATGGAGTAATACATCTTTGTGGTACAAATATCTGCCAGGCTCATGTTCCTGAGTGCGCGTTTACTTGGACAGTTTTGATATATATATATGTGATCAAGGGTACTGGTTACCCGAAACGCGTCATGCTAAGTAGAGACAAGGGAGAATAAATCTTTCTACTTACACTCTGTTTGGTGGTCTGGTTTTTCTGTGTTGCCGCTGGAGGAAAGAACATAAAGTTTCTGCATATATATATATATATATATATATATATATATATATATATATATTTGATTTGATTTGATTCAAAATTTATAGAGCGCCCAAATGCCCTAAGGCGTCTTGGCGCTGGGTGGGATGAAGAAAAATAGACTGGCACTGCTATGTTAGAATCGAATTATACTGAGAAGAGCCAGGTTTTTAGGGCTTTGCGGAAAAGTAGCAGAGATGGGCTATTTTTTATGGATAGTGGTAGTTGGTCCCAAGTCTTAGCTGCGTGCAAAAGGAAGCTTCTTCCCCCCATCTCAATTGTTTAAATCTAGGAATTTTGATAAACTTCTAATTGCTTGATCTGAGCTTCCTTGTTGGTTCATATTGTATTAAGTTGGATTTTAAAAATTGGGAGCCTGTCCCATGTAGGGCCTTGTATGCCAGGCAGGCAGACTTGAATTGTATCCTTTTCTCCATTGTAAGCCAATGCAAGCTCCTCAGTCTGTGGACTACTGTTTCGGACCTAGGGACGTCCAAAACTAACCTAGCCGCGGCGTTTTGTAGTCGCTGGAGTTTTAGCATCAGTTGACTTTGCAGCCCGGCATACAAGGCATTCCCATAATCCAGCCTTGAGAGAGCCAACATGGTTACCAGCGTTTTGCAGGTGTCAACGGGAATAAACGGCAGTAGCTTTTTTATCATCTTCAGGATGTACCAAACTGATGAGGATATTTTGTTTATCTGGGCTTGAAATGTTAGATTGTCGTTGAATACAAATCCCAGATTCCTGGCTTTGTCCACTGGCGACGGACTATTACCCAGACTATCAGGCCACCACCTCTGTGACCAGATGTTGGGCTTTGCTCCTAGTAACATGATCTCGGTTTTATTACCTTTAATTTTAGACAGTTTAGTCGCACCCAGCAGTTGACATGTTCTATGCAGTTCCTATACCTGTCCACTGTTTCATCTGTGTTGTTGGAAATGGACACCACTATAATCAAGGGCATGGGTGGATCTAACATATTCTGCCAGCTTTATATTTAAGATCTTTTCCAGCACTTTTGCCGGAAAAGGTATTCTTGAAATTGGCCTATAGTTTGCCGGGTCTAGTGGATCCAGAATAGGCTTTTTCAGCAGTAGCAAGACAGAAGCAGATTTCCACGCATCTGGGAAGCAATTTGTCTGAATTATTTTGTCAAAGAGTAGGTGAAGTTGTTTACTGAGTAGTTCTGGGAACAGGTGAAGGACCTTGGGTGGGCAGGGGTCCTTCAGGCCCCTGATTTTGTTGCCAGTATTATTTGATGTAATTGTTCAACTGACGGGCTCGTAAACTGGAACCCTGAGTCCCCATATTCACTAAGCCTACAGAGGTTAGGGGGTGCCTCTATTTGTGATGATTTGTTAACAGATTCGTACACTGATTTGACTTTGTTAAGAAAATGTAGTCCCAACATGTTTCAAAAAGCAATGCTCCTTTCTGTTTGCCTGTTTGCCTCCAGGTTTGTCAGTTTCTTAACTGTGGCAAACAGTTCTTTACAGGTGTTTTTGGCCTCATTTATTCTCTTTACATAATATGTCGATTTTTCTTCCAGTATTAGTTTTTTATAGGTTGTTAAGGTCCTACAGTAGGTTTCTTTAGCCCTTATTTCATAATTGGCCCTCCATTTCCTTTCGGCCCTCCTACATATTTGCTTTTGTAGTTTTTCCGAGAACCAGGGTTCTGAGGCATTTTTTCTACGCAAGTTTATTTGTTTTGTGGGAACAGTGTTTAAGACGGCGGATTTCATCCAGCTGTTTAATTGCTCCATGGCCATGCTGCTGTCAGAGTTTAGCTCTGGAGTGGTCTCAACTAGTAGCTCCTGTGGGTTGACTGTGTTAATTTTGGCCCAATCTTGCTGTATAACATGTCTTGCGATCGTAGGCCTTGCCTTTAATTCATGTTTAATTGTCAAGTGGAATTTAATGACTTTGTGGTCTGACCATGGTACCGGGATTATTTCCCCAATCGTGATATTGGAGTTGGAGGAATATATCCCTTCCAGCGTGTGCCCGGCAATATGTATATCTTGGACTATTTGTGTCAGTGAGCAATTGGCCATCATCTCTGAGATCAGGAACGTGTTTTGGTCTGTAACTTTTTCTAAGTGTATATTGAAGTCCCCCAATATAGTGTAATCAGCCCCTCTTATGCTATATTCTAGGAAAGGACCGAGTAGTAGTGACAAAGGGGTTTTCGCTCTAGGTGGTCTGTATATCAAAAGGCCTGGGCTTCATCCTGGACTCCTCCCTCTCGATGACCAGACAAGTCAACGCCGTCTCGTCCTCGTGCTTCAGAAGATCTTCGGATGGATCCCCACCGAAACCAGGAAGACGGTCACCCAGGCACTCGTCACCAGCCGACTGGACTACGGAAACACCCTCTACACCGGTACCACAGCCAAACTGCAGAAGAGACTCCAACGGATCCAGAAGGCCTCCGCACGACTCATACTAGACATCCCCCGCCACAGCCACATCTCCGGACACCTGAGAGTCCGGCACTGGCTCCCCGTCAACAAGAGAATCACGTTCCGACTCCTCACCCACGCACACAAGGCCCTCAACGACCTGGGCCCCAGGTACCTCAACAACCGCCTGACCTTCTACACTCCCACCCGCCAGCTTCGATCGACCAGCCACGCCCTTGCAGCCCTTCCATGCATCCGCAGGACGACCATGGGAGGAAGATCCTTCTCCTACCTGGCAGCCAAGACGTGGAACTCCCACCCCATCCACCTCCGTCAGATCCAAGACCACCTCGCCTTCAGGAAGCAACTCAAGACCTGGCTGTTCGAGCAGTAGCAGACCCCCCTCCCTAAGCGCCTTGAGGCCCTCTGGGTGAGTAGCGCGCTATATACATTTCTTTATTGATTGATTGATTGAAAGTGTAGTTTTTGGTAATAGTAATATTAAAGGATAAAAACTCGCAGTCAGGGCTGCTACCTGTGGCTGATCCTCTAGCTTGCAAGTCGTATATTAAACCCATTGGGTTTAATATAGGGCAATGTAGGATAGTCTCATGAGCTCATTGCTACTGCAGTTCAATCTGGGCACATTTCCCCTATTTCGGACAGGGGTTCTGGCCCTAGGCCTGGGCTAGGCGCGGACGGGCGTAGATGGGCTTGCTTTGGCACGCCCGCTGCGTGCGTCCACTCTGGCATGTGTTTAAATAGCTTTGAGAGTGCGGCCTGAGCTACTAGACCGCTCAAGGCCGGAAATGCCCCTGCGCCGGAAGTGTATTCTGGAGTGTGTTCTAACTTTCAGTCCCCTGTGCACCCTCCGTACAAACGGCACTCAGCCGTGACGGACCAGGGTGACTGGCACAAGCTGACAGTGTGGAGGCTAATGCAACGTAATTTCAAACAGAGCAGGTAAGGATCACATTAAAACAATTTAAAACCGGATTTTTTGGTTTGTCAATAACTTTGACCATTTGACGAATCGTAATGAAACTTTCCAAGTAAAAAGTTAATCCACCTTAGCTCTTTCCTGGAATGTTTTGGGGTGAAAGTAGGCATAAGAGTAGAAGTTTACTCAAGGAAGTGCCTTTCATTGTTTTGGTGTGTATCCATCCAGTGTTTTTGAGAAATTAGCATTGCAAAAGTGGTTTTGTCGGTCTAATACTGATCTGAGCTGTAGATAGCCTGTAGATGTCTTTGTTCATGATTTGCAGATCCACATTTTAAACATACTCAAATCTGATTGGACAGAAGAGCTTTTTCTCCTGACATCCATTTTGGTTCTGCAAAACCAAAGCCTGGTTCCCAGTGTCAAATTTCTATGATTGGCTGGCCCCTACAAGAAGGAAAATGTTGAGGACACCATTATAGGATGTGGGACTTGGTAGCGGCATTCTAATTAGTAAATGAAGGTGAATGAATAAGGTAGTGGGGGGTGCATCCACAAACTCAATCTCAGAGTAGGGTCCCCAAAGAGACTGACCCTTATGTCTGAATTTGTTTTTAAAGTTGCTTTTTCTGCGGTGTCATGGAAACCGAGGTTCAGTTGGCGCTGAGCATGTCTCCCATGGGTCGCAAACCTAGATCAGTGCTCCATGAACCCATAGCAAGTGGTCTTGGATCCTTGTTGAGCATTACCAACCTAATGCTGGGTACATAAACCCTATTATTTTAAATAGAGGGGTTCGACCCATGTGGTCAATGGGACCTGGGTAATACGTTAAGATATATGAAGGGGTCCCTGACCAAACACACAGCACTTACAAATATTACTTAATTATTTGAATAAGACACAAATGATGGTGACCAGTGTTTTTATTATCACTGTACCAGAAAACCATGTATTAATTTTACGATTGCTAGTGCAGTATACAAAATTCAAATGCGCCCACAAAGGAGGGAGGGGGGAGTGCAAGGGAAGGGGTGTGTTTCAATTAGTTAACATCACTAATCAAAAAGATCATTAAGCACCAATACACAACTGGAAAACATTATCATTGATCCATAAGTTGGAGATCAAGAAAACACACATGTTGAGCAGCAGAACATATCACATAAAACAGAAACTCCCGTGATGATTATTATTATCAATCTTGGGTTAAGGAGTTCTTGAAGGTAGATGGTGGTCTACGTTTCGATCCAAAGGTGTAGGATACTTGATCCTTACTCGCGGGTCTTCATCAGGACGTGGGGGGAGGTGGAGGAAGGAGTGGGGCTGTGTCCTGGTCTTGATGCCAGGACAGGATATATGGATTTATGACCGCTTTATTGGGACACGGGCGTTCATCCGAGGGGAATATTGCATCAAACCCTCAGAAGGAGCAGTCACAGCACGTCACCTTCGCAGTAAAAGTATGTTTATAACGCGTCCAAAACGTGGATCGCGCACCGAAGACCGCCGTCCGTGGTCGGTCAGAGAATGAGCCAGCGTCAGCGCGAGTCAACCTGGAAGGTTCCAGGTTGACACGCGCTGACGCTGGCTCATTCTCTGACCGACCACGGACGGCGGTCTTCGGTGCGCGATCCACGTTTTGGACGCGTTATAAACATACTTTTACTGCGAAGGTGACGTGCTGTGACTGCTCCTTCTGAGGGTTTGATGCAATTTTCCCCTCGGATGAACGCCCGTGTCCCAATAAAGCGGTCATAAATCCATATATCCTGTCCTGGCATCAAGACCAGGACACAGCCCCACTCCTTCCCCCACCTCCCCCCACGTCCTGATGAAGACCCGCGAGTAAGGATCAAGTATCCTACACCTTTGGGTCGAAACGTAGACCACCATCTACCTTCAAGAACTCCTTAACCCAAGATTGATAATAATAATCATCACGGGAGTTTCTGTTTTATGTGATATGTTCTGCTGCTCAACATGTGTGTTTTCTTGATCTCCAACTTATGGATCAATGATAATGTTTTCCAGTTGTGTATTGGTGCTTAATGATCTTTTTGATTAGTGATGTTAACTAATTGAAACACACCCCTTCCCTTGCACTCCCCCCTCCCTCCTTTGTGGGCGCATTTGAATTTTGTATACTGCACTAGCAATCGTAAAATTAATACATGGTTTTCTGGTACAGTGATAATAAAAACACTGGTCACCATCATTTGTGTCTTATTCAAATAATTAAGTAATATTTGTAAGTGCTGTGTGTTTGGTCAGGGACCCCTTCATATATCTTAGGGTACATAAACCCAGCAGGATAGCCAACAAGAGCACTTGAATTTGCAGGGGTCAGCAAACTCCTAGGCAGAGTCTGCGCCACCTCAAAAAATGTAAGAAAAACCATGGCCGGGCAAATGCTGTGTTTGTACATCATCTGCGATGTAAGTAGATCAACCTTTTGCACTATACAAGATGCACAACCCAGCAAAGTGCGCATAGCCCGACTGCAGGAAGTTTGTGATAGAGTAGCATGTCTCCCAAACTCTAAATAGTATTTATCACAGTCCGTGATTCCAAGTGTATTCCCAAAGGGCTTGCTCCTTCAGTGCTTTGCCAGGGCTCCACACACTTTTCATTATAGCATAACCACACATACCCATGGGGCATAGCCTTTGAATGAGGTTACTAGCACAGATCTGATCTGTACGAACCACACATAGCGATGACTGAACCATACTATAATTTCCCTTGAGGAAGCTCAATGTTTTTGTCTCTACCCCCACCAACCACCCCCTCAAATGAGATTGCAATAAGCAGGTGAAATGATAGGCACCAAATCCAGCTTCAGGTCATTAGAGGTCAGACCTCTCAAAAATGATGGCGACTCTGGACAAGTAACTTTACAAGGATGACTGAATCAATGTTACAGTCAGTGAAACGTCTAAAAGCAAAATGCCCACAAACCTGCCATGGGAATTGTCCCAGTCAATGAACATTCTAAAGAGCATAAAGTGACCCAAATAAACACTAATGTTACTTGAGCCATGAATTCCAGCTTTCATATTAGAGGAAAGACACTATGGGCCCAATTCACAAAGGTACTCACGTGTAGTAAAGTTACGATTGTGGAGCCTCCTTCTGGTGGGGGAGTCCCAACACTTGTGGTGGAATCTCCACACTTAGGGCGGAATCTCTGCACTCACAGGCAGAATCTCTGCCTGGGGCTGAGACGCTACACTTGCAACTTTACTACACATAAGTATGTTCGCAAATCGGGCCCTATGTGTGGTTGGACATCAACTGATTACATTTCCAGCCAAAAGCTACCTTGAGGTTAATGATCACTGGGCTCAGCCTTCTGAATTTGGAACACCAGTGTTCTGATTCCACTTGCTATGAAGAGCACAATGGAACCACAATAGAACCACATACACAAGCCATGAACATGTGAGGCTGGCAATGAGCAGCAAGTCTAGCCTATTTCTGTGGCATGCTCAATGTTGACAACTAAGCTCCTTCAGGAATGCCAATACTCTGGATCCGATTAGCAAAACTATTTATGTGTGTAAGTTTTACTCATACAAAATTAGCTTTTTGATCAGTGCATTGTCACTACTGCAATTCACAAACAGAATGTACTCACATGGAACGTTCTGTGTGAGTAAATATCATTGTGCTGGAGGGACATGGGTGTTCCAGGATGAAAATAATCCCTCACAAACATACATATATGTGTTTTTTCACAAACTCCTCTCCAAAGGGAAAAGAAGCAACCCCAAAATTGGTAGAGGCGTAGGGAGAAGAGGTTTCATCGCAGGGAAAGCTGATTTCCCCTTCGATGAAAAAAGCAATAAAATAACAAGTGCATGCAAAAATATCTGTCTGTAGCTTCTCTCTTGAAAAAAGTGGATTTCCCCAAAAAATGTCATGATCACCCGGGGAAGCCTATGATTAGCAAAAATGTTCCTAGAAATCTTTGAGCCTACTGTAACGTTGTAAATCTGTACCTGTGACCTGGTAAAACATATTTAAACCAGCCCCACGTTGCAGGAGGCGAGACTAGAATGGAGTGGAGGGGCAAATGGGGGCATCGTTGTGTCATGACAGCCCATCCTGCTCTGACAGCATCCACTCAGGAAACTATAGGGCAGCAGCGGCCTGTGCAGGTAAGAGCAGTGGGCAGGATTTCGACAGACGACGACCAGGGAAAATGTATTATTTATTTAATTTTCCCTCTTGGTCTTCTGTCGAATGCTTAATTTGAGCCAGTGCTTTCTGGTGCTCAGCACCGGCACCTAATCCTCAGCACCAGTGCTTATGGCACCAGTTAAGGATGCATTCATTCAGGGTGCATATGATCTTCCCCAGATTCCTAGGATATTGAGCCACGCAGAGACTCGAACTAGCTTTCCCAGCTCTGAAACCGGCAGTTCGAGCCATTAGGTCAAGTCCTTCTCCAGAATAAAAAGTGCTGGGGCTCTAGTCAGGAGGCAGTTTGCACCAGCACATTTCTCTGGTTAGCGCTGACTCCTGAAGAGAGCCCCGGCACTATTTATTTTACAAATTAACCACTGAATCCCCCCCCCCCCCCCCCCCCCCCCCCAAGTGGCCTCACCGCTCTTACCTGCACTACCCGCTCCTGCCATAGTGGTATAACGGCTAGTACGTCCATGATCGTAAACCTGCCTCTGCATCTTTATGACTCTCTCTGACAAACGGGCCCAGCAATGTCACGTTATGTATGCAAATGAAATGGCTGCTGGCAAAAGATAGTCATTGGGTCTCATTGCAGAATTGTGAGCCACAGTCTGCCTTCCCACATTCATTTTTAATTGAATTCTGTTGCATTAACTGTAGAAATTAATTCATTGTTAATTATTGTGGGTGGCAGTAAATGTTCACTCGCTGGAAAGCATGTTTAGTTATATTAAGCTTTTTGGCAATAAGGGCTTGTGGATTGACCTAACAATTACTGCTTGATGGAAGAGGCTCCATCTAGCTTTAGTTCAGCGAGATGCATCTACTGGGACATCTTTGGGATTGTTGACATGATTTGAGCCTGTCTGGTTATTAATGATGCTGTAATTTTAGGTGTTATAACTTTTCCGGATATTGTCTGGTCATCAGCATTGCATTTAGTGTGTGAGTTGTGGTATCCATGTCTGTTGTGCGAGTCCTGGATTGTAGTCCTAACCATAACACATACTCAAACCAATAAATGATACTACATTCATAGTCGTTTCTGTCAAAGTTGTAAGGGTAAGGTGACACGTGATCTCATTTGTAAGATGATTTACAGTATTTTTTTGTATCAGTTCTATAAAGGGATGTCATGAGTGTTGCATTTAGTGTGTGAGTTATGGTTTGATTGGCTTTTGTTTTCGAGTAACCATTACTTGATAAATTTCAATAATTGTTTGTTTTTAATTTGTAACCATATTTTCACTGTGACGTAACTGTGTTTTAAGTGTTTTTTTTAACATATGTTACTGTGTTATAACCAAAGTTAATCATAACTTCACCTTAACTTGGCGCCGTGCAATGAATCTGCACGAAAATTTCCAAATAAAGTGCATCCACTTGAGGCACTGCTTCCAAAATGAGATTTTGGGAGTCTGATTTATTTCTCAAAAGTTACTGTTCCATGCTGCACATTGAAGTGCTGGGATTGTTTGCTGGCACAATGAATAACAGTGCATGCAGTCCATGCATCTCACAGCAGCGTGTTGCTGAGTTGCTAAGTGACAAACTATTGTGCGCCAATGCATACAGGGTCTTCTTCATGGGAATTACGAGAAGACGGTCAGTCAGTGCCACCATTACTGATGCTTTTTGTTGAGAGGTTCATCAGCATGCCACTATTGCATTGTTCTCCATGAAGACAGCACACACAATTGCCAGCACTTCAGTTTCGAAGTACATAAATGGCTTGAACCCGGGGATCTCAGGACATGGATTAACAACGTCACTGTCAATGGCAGTAACATTCTTAAAGCCGTGGCAGACAGATGATGATTAAGAGTGCTCAATGTAGCCTATTGTAGCCTGATTTTGTAGGGCATCCTCAGACAGGTAGAATGAATCCTCAATGTGATAGTCATGTGCCAATGAATATGTCCCACTTCATAGACATTCATGTAAAGCCCAGAAGTAATTGAGAATCATACAGAAAGCGAGAAAAGTCCCTGTAAAAGCCCTCGTACAGTTACTTCTACAGCAAGACATTGATGAAGCTGTGATGAAAAAGAAAGGCTCCTTGGCAATGGCTTCCAATAATATAGATAAGTATGTGCGAACCGGATAGTGCTAGCGCCTTCACCGGGAGGGAAACAATGGGCCCGATTCACTTAACTTTAGACAAAATCCTAAACTTACTACTTTTGGTATTCACAGAAGTTAGGATTTTGCCTTAAGTGTGTCTTAAGACAGACTTAAGACAGACCTAAGACAGACTTAAGTTAGGATTTTGTCTTAAGTCTGTCTTAAGTCGGTCTTAAGTCTGTCTTAAGACAAACTTAAGACAAAATCCTAACTTCTGTGAATACCAAAAGTAGTAAATTTAGAATTTTGTCTTAAGTTAGTTCTGTGAATCGGGCCCAAAGTCAGTAAGTTAATGTTGTGGTTGCTGAAAGGAGACACTTATAGGCATAGGAACCTTCACATTTGTAAAAGCTGAAATTGCACTAATTTTCTTTCTTTATGTAAAAATATATTAGCAGAATTTTCTCTTTTCATTTTTCAAAATCTTTCCAAGTTTTCTAACGTTGCACAAACTTTTCATAGTTCCTCACATATCCTCAGGAAGTTTGATTAATAAGAAGCTCGGCACTTAAAATGCACCTACATGTGAGTCAAGAGTGGTGACCTAAAACATTTAATGCAGCAGCATTACTCCCCCACTCCATTTGTAAGGGGATCCGCTTATTCACAAAATATACCAAAATGCACCAAAGTGCAAAAAGTGGTACATACGGGAGAGGAGACTCAGAGGTAGAGTTATTCAAAATATACCACAATTCAGTACAACAACCAGAGGTGGAGAGAGATCTTTACTAAATATGGCCTGTTGCTGCTCTAATCCCCTGCGCTGGCACAAAAATTGTCTGTCCAGCACTACACACACACACATACCTTTACAGCACAGAGCAAATAAGTGTGTATGATGTATTACACAGGCTTTCCTTCCAGAAGAAAATCTATGCTTAGACAAACTTTAAACATTTCACACTTTGGGGGGATTTTAAAAAAATATTTATGCAACGCACGGCAGCAAGCAAAGTTACTGGCTTACGTTAAGTCAAAGGGAGACAGCAGAAATACACCATTTTTACTAAGATATGGCTAATTTCTGCTCTCTCCTAGTGCTGGTACACTATGTGCTGCCTAGCGCCAACACAAGCATCTTCGCATAATAGTGCAAGGATACCTGCATTTCAAGCAGGATTGTTTTTGTGCTGGAAAGGAAACCTTCCTGCACAAAAACAATCCTAAAGGAATTTGCTGCAGAATGGATTCAGCACACATAGAAAGAGGAAGTAACGAGGAGAAACAGAGAGACTTCTCCTCATTGTGCCTGGTTTAGGAAGACGTAGCAATTTGGAGCACAATCAAAAATGCTCATGTTCCACCCATGTAAAGTCTCCCTAATGCAAAGTGACACAATCCAGCGGTACGTGCTGCCCTGCATTACTTTTTGGGAAAAAATCCATGCAAATCTGATTTGTGTGGCTTTGTAAATGTTAAAATGTTATGTTAAAAAGTTTTATACCGCGCACGTTCACCGAAACGGTTTCTTGGCGCTCATAACAGATGCGGAGGGCAAGGGCAGGGGTTTACTCAAATGCTAACTTAAAGAGAAACGTCTTCAGTGTCCTACGAAAACACTCATAGGAAGGGCAGTGGCGGAAGGAGGAAGGAAGGGAGTTCCAAAATTTAGGGGCTAAAAAAGAGAAGCGAAGGCCGCCATGTTTCTTGCGACGGATTTGAGGAGTGAGCAGGAGGTTATCAGCGGAAGAGCGTAGGTTTCTCGTGGGTGTATACCGCTTCAAGCTGGAGGAAATAAAAGCAGGCGCGAGATTGGAGAGGGCTTTGAATATTGTGCAGCCAAGTTTGAAAGTGCAACGTTTGGCCACCGGGAGCCAGTGCAGGCTCCGTAATAGCGGCGAGTCGTGCTGATGCTTAGGCTGATGATATACTAAGCGAGCAGCCTGGTTTTGTATCAGCTGTAGCCTATGGAGCTGGTAGGCGGGGATCCCTGCATATAGGATGTTAGCGAAGTCGATTCTGGACATAACAAGAGCCAAGATGACGTGGATAAGTGCATCTCTGGTGAGAAATCTACAGATTTTGTGTATCCTACGTAGGTGGAAAAAGCAGGATGATGTTACAGCACTAATCTGAGGCTTCATAGAGAGATCACCAGAGATGACTACACCAAGGCTTTTCACAGAGTTGACAGGGCGGGGGGGGATCCCAAGTGAGTGGGGCCAGAAGCTGTCATTCCATGGGTTGGCAGATCCACCCACCAGCACAAGCTCAGTCTTTGTAGGGTTTAATTTGAGCTGGCTGTGAGCCATCCAGTCTGAGATGTCTAGCATAGTAGTTTGAAAACCAATGCGGGAGGAAGGTGAGGTGTCGATAGGGAAGATCAGCTGCAAATCATCCACATAGTTGAAAATTGTTGCAGGGGATTTGCGAAGAGAAACCATAAGGGGCTGCATATACAGATTAAAAAGCAAAGGGGATAGAGCGGAGCCCTGAGGGACTCCGCAAGAGAGAGAAGAGAAAGGAGCAGAGAAAGTGGAGAGATGTACGGCTTGCGAGCGCTTGTCTAGGAAAGATCTGACCCAATCGAGGGCAACGCCCTGAATACCGGCGTTAGTGACACGGTCGATCAATATAGAATGATCGACCGTGTCAAAAGCCGCCGACAGATCCAACAGGACGAGGGCTTGAGAGATGTTATTATCAGCACCTGTTCTTAGAGTGTCCATGACAGCCACAATGACCGCCTCAGTTGAGTGAAGAGGGCGGAAGCCGGCCTGTTGGGGATCTAAAAAGGACGAGCTCTCGATGAAGGCGCTCAGACAGCGCGTGACATGGGTCTACAAGATCTTTCCTAGATAGGGGAGAAGGGAGATGGGCCTGTAATTACTTAGGACCGTGGGGTCGGCGTTAGCTTTCTTTAAGATTGGTATCACCACTGCCTGTTTAAAGGAGTCGGGAACTACTCCAGTGGCCAACGAGTTGTTAAGGAGTGCCAAGGCAGGGTCAGGGCAGGCCAAGAAGATTTCTTTGAGAATCTGGGGAGGGCAGCTGTCATTGGTGGAGCCGGAACTAACTTTATGCAGTAATCTATGAAACTCAGTAATAGAAATAGGGGGGAATGCATCCAGATGCTGTGGATTATTGGGTGGTAAAGGAAGCGGAGGAGGGGATGGGGCAGAGGAATATTGTTTTTAATAGTGATGATTTTATCCAGAAAGTAAGTATTTAATGAGTCACATAGAGCCTGAGTAGGCAAGGGGGAGGGGTGACCCGGTCTGGAAGGGAGAGCTCGTTCACTATGGAGAATATGTCTTTTGCCTTAGAGGCAGACTCCATTATTTTATGAGAAAAATAGGTTGTCTTGGCCGAGAGGATGGAAGATTTGTAAGTTTTTAGGCGGTCCACAAATTCAGACTTAAGTTGAGGGTCATAGTTGCGACGCCATCGACGCTCGGCCTGGCGAAGAGCAAGTTTATCAAGTTTTAATTGATCGGTGAACCACCGCTGGGCGTCGTGAGGGCGCATGGATTTTATAGTTTTCAATGGGGCTACTGAGTTGCATGCAGACAGCAGCCATTGTTCAAGGGCAGAGGCCTGATAAGTGACTGAGCCAGAGAGCAGGGGAGCTGTAGATGCCAGCATGGAGTGACGTTCAGTCAGGTTAGCTTTCTTCCAGTTACGGGCTAGAACGTTAGTCGAAGGAGGGGGACGACAGGGGATAGATAAGTCAAAAGAAAAGTAAATTAAATAATGGTCTGACCAGGAGCAAGGAGTCACTAGGGGAGGCGAGATTTCAAGGTTTGCCGTCCAGACCTGGTCCAGAATGTGACCCTTACAGTGAGAGGGTGTCTTGATAAATTGACGACAGTTCATGCTTAAGAGGAGGTCCGAAAATTCCTCCGATAAGCGACTTTCCCGAGGGTCAGAGGGCCAATAGTTAAAGTCACCAATGATGATAACTTTGGCGTTATTAATGATTAGTTCACAAACAACATTTTACATTGTGGCGCCCAAAAGAGTTGTGCATCTACAATGCAAAATGTTAGCAAATTTGAGCCTGGATGCATGCTGTACAGTGCAGAACACTGTGCAATGTTAGGAAAAGGAAATACATTTCTCTGACCTAATGCCTATCCAGTAGCGGCTGCTACCAGATGGGTGTGGTGGGCTGGGGGTGAGGAATCTAATTCTTAAAAAAAGGCACCTTTAACGGCCGGCCCGCCGGCCACTGCCTCCCCTCCATCCTCTGTCCTCTTCATCTTTCTGTCGCAGTGGGGGTTAGGAAGCACAAGGGCGCACAGGCTCCCCATAGCCAATCACAATGCTGCAATGCAGCGCTGTGATTCGTCTGACTGCTGTGGATCGGCGCTCAGACTGGAACAGGGAGCCTGTGTATGTTCTTCATCAGGCTGTGTAATGAAGCCTGGTCGGCCCAAGAGGGCCAGCCAAACAGTTCATGCACACTTAGGGCGTGCACACCACTCCCCCCCCTGCTCCCGCCAGCCCTACCCCACCACTAATTGCAATAGGGAAAATAAGATGACAATAACTATATGTTATTATCATTTTATTGTTCCTTGTGAGCAGTGGGGCGATGCTCCTCCGCCTTAGCGGAGGAGCAGTCACTGTGCCAATCTTTTCTGATGCAAAGCTAGGTCTTACAATCTTTGTAGATCTGGCATTGCATGGTTAAAAATTAAACACAACACATTTGGAAGTATAAAGTCCAAGTAGCATTTAATGCAAAACAGCAGGCAGCACAGCAAACATTTTCATTTGAACTGACCAGAGCTCTCACTCAAAAACATCATTTGGAGCCTAGAGCAGAAAATTCATAAAAATAGTGCTTGTTTATACACGTTTTTCTCAATACAGTCAATGCAGCTAAATCACATCAAAGAAACGTGTTGGTTTCAATGAAAACTTATGTAGTTAGCAAATGGCTGGATCTTCTCCCTGAAGACGTTGTAACTGCTCTTGAGAAGAAAATGTCATTCATGTGCAAAATACTGGTTTCATTATTCTCCTGAAATCCTGCTTCCATTTACCAAGCTTGAAAGTGAGGCTGCACAGCTAGGAGATGTGTAAAGCTACAACCCCATGATTTTTGGTCCTACCAAAGTGATGACAATTGACAAACATATTCAGTGCCATATGTTACTTTAGACAATTATATACCAATATTCATTTTAAAGTTGATAATACATTCTGGGTTATGTATGTGATTGGTAACACTCTATTAAGTATGCCTTCAGTGACAACATTTTTGGGCGAAAAATATTGTGTATGCATACTTTTAATGAAATTTACTAAAAAATTGAAATAAAAATGCTGTGAACCACAATAATGTCAAAAACGTGAATGTGTATCGATTTTACTACATATAGCATTATATTTAATTACATTTCGATATTCAAGTTTGAAAAATAATACAATTAAAAGTAAATAAATATAACTTAAAAAATAATGTAAAATAAAATTAGATAATGGAATATGTGTATTCCTTACAATTTTAAAACATTTAACAATCAAAATAATTACATTGAAACTATTCATAATAATACCAATAAACAAACAACATATACACATAATTATATAAAGGAGCATTTAAGAAATTGAATTTCAAAATTACAATATATTTCAAATAACTTTGCTCATTTGCTCATTAAATATGAAACATATGACATCAAAATGAAAACAAATTTTAATTATAAAATTAAAAAAAGACTAAAGCACTTCCCTACCAGCTACCCTGAACAATTAACAGCAACAAAAATTACATTAAATAAATAATACTGCAACAATGAATATTTAATGTTATGAAATTTAAAATGAAATGACAGAATTATTTTTAAAACATTTAAAATATATAATTAATAGATGATTAATTAACACGATTTAATAATTAAACATACCAATCAGCGAATAAACACATAATTAAGATAGAATATGAATCAAATAATAACATGACATACTTATTTATCCCCAAATAATAATTACATAAAAAATAAAATTAATCATACTTTTAATTAATTTGCTTTTGAAAAAACTTTCGACCCAAATTCCCTACAAATCCAACAACCTGCTATTAAATTACCAATTTTCTGATAAAATTAAAAAATGTATGAAAGGGGGGCATGGGTACGGCACCGATCAAGATGGCCGCCTGACGGACGAGCTCCTCCGTGTCGGGACCTCCTCTTGTGTTAAAAGTGCACTTCCCGCACGTTTCCTTGCCGAGAATCTGTCTGCATCACCATAGAAACATGCCGTGACCCTGGTGAGCCATTTGTCAGGGCATAGTGCGCCGCCCTTCTTTGTATTTCTGTCGCTGACAACTCTTCCTCAGCGTGTCTGCCATATTAGAGGTCTGCTGGCTTCCTTGACTTAATGGTCATGAGTTATCAATTTTCCTTCTAATTTTCAACGTTATATGGCTGGATAAATATTTCAACAAATGCAGCAAGCTTGGTTCTACAGTGTGGTCTCTCTTTGTTTCCTATAATGTGAAGCTGTGGATATCTCACATGATACTCTCCTCGCCTCAGAGTGCCCATCATTTTGTTTTCATCAAGCTTCTCAGATGTTTCAATGTTTCACAAGTAAAGTTGCGTTTTTGCACAATTTACCCGGCGCTTTGAGGACATATTTGGAGCTCCTATGACTCCCCTCTAAGATTATTGCTGCATGCATTTTCCCTTGCCATAATTTTGAATATGTCATCCTTATTAGCTCCTCAACTATGTTTTGTTCAGGAACATAAAGGAACATAGAAGTCTCAAGAAGCTACATTATTCTTTTTTGAGGACTAACAGCTGCGCCTATTATATAGGTTGTGCATTACTCTGTATGCTACCTGAGTAACCTCTATATATGGGAAGACTGCGCAAACCACAATTTGTCCTTACACCAAAACATCACTCTTCTTCATCAAAAACAGTTCCTTCTTCAGTACCTTTATCCCATACCAAAGAAATTATGGCAGGTGTTGCTTCAAATCGTCACTCCTCATCGCAGTCTACCTCAACAAAAACCTCACCACCTTCCTCATCTTCTAAACGCCTAAAGCAGGCTCCTCCTTCTCCTGATAAGTCGTCATCCCCTATTCCCTTGGAGATGTTGTTAGAGGAAATTCATGCTCTATGCCCTCTTGTAGAGGAAACCATCTGTAAAATGCAAGTACTGGAAGAGAAATGGTCTACAATGGAAAGTTGAGTATCTTCAATGGAGCAGCAACGCTCAGTGGTACAAGATAACACTCACAGGCTTTCTTCTTTAAAAAGAGAGGTTAGTGATCTTCAACAACATACAGAGGATTTGGAAAACAGAAATAGGAGGAATAATCTATGTATTTACTGACTGCCTGAAACTCTTGAAGGTGACGACCCTGTCTCCTTCTTGTCGAAGCTCTTGGATATGCCTTCTTCCACATCGCTTAGTATACAGAGAGCCCACAGACTGGGTCCTCTTTCTTCAAGTTCTACGTCTCCAAACAGGCCAAGGGGAGTCATTATTCTTCTTTTTGAAATTTACTGACTTTCTTTCAATTCTTTCTGCAGCTAGGGCCAAAAAACACATTTCTTGGCTTGGTAAGAGGGTGTCTCTTTCTCAAGATGTATCTAATGCTACAGCGGCCAGAAGAAAGGAGTTCCTTAATCTTCGAGCCCGCGTACGATCTCTTGGTGCTCGTTATGGTCTTTTTCATCCCTGGATTTTTAAGGTGACTTACCTGAACCAGACTCGCTCCTTTCAAGACCCTGTGGAACTCAGGAAATGTACCCATTCCCACACTACAAGTGCTATGGACACTGCTGGTCCTTCCAATGGTTGACTCTCCTGTTTACCTTTTGTACTAATCTTTAGCAATTTGTTTTCCGGTCATGACATGGTTTTGTTTTTGGTTGTTTATTGAGTCAGTAATGTTCGATTTATCTAAAAGTTGTTCACTCAAAAGTAGCACTTGTTGTTCATGTTTGCCATATTTCCTGTCATTTGTTTGCCAGTTATATAACTTTTTCTGTATTATTTTAGTGTTAAATATCTCTTTTGTATATCCCTACAGGTTCTTTATGTATTTTGAATTTGTATGGTTCGTTTCCTTTTTCTTCCTCATCCCGATGTGGTCCGGACTTTCCAGGTTCGGCTGGTTCATCTTGTCATGTGTCACTCTTGCCCCATTGTATCTTTCTTTGTTCCTCTCAGGTATGTTATACTCAGTCATCCTTTTTGAATATTTACTGTCTCTTCTTGTTTTCCTTTCTCTTTCCTTTTCCCTCTTTTCCTTCTTTCTTCCTTTTTTCTAATGGATTTACTTTTCCCTTTTCTTTCTTTGCCTGATACTTCCTACTTTATATCCTGTCTTCTTCCTCCTTACTGTTTTTGTCTCTTCTTTTTCAGATACAAAAATGGGAAACTTATGGAATTACTCCTGAGCATTTTTATTCCCTTCCTTCAGATGAAGCTTTTATTACTCAAGAGTCGACTCACTAAGGTGGAACTCGCTTGGGAATCAGACTTAGGTTTTCAGTGGAGCACTGATATATGGAATAAGATTTGGGCTCGGTCGCTGAGGATCTCAAAATCCGCTTCCACCACTCAATCTATGTTTTTTCTATATCACAGACTATATCTCACTCCCATTTCTATAGCTAATTGCACACACATAAATAATAAGAAATGTTGGTCCTGTGATTTTCCATCAGTCGATATCTCACACCTATTTTTCTCATGTCCCCCTGTTATTTCTTTTTGGACACAAATCTGGGCTCGTTTATCTAGCATTTTTCGGATTCACATGCCTATGTCCAATATTCTTCTCTTTACAGGAAGTATATCAGAATCCATTCCTTTACCTTTTCAGGAAAGAGGATTGTTCAATCTTATGTTGAATTTAGCGTTTCAACAAATTACGATAAATTGGAACTGTTTGACCAAACTTTCAATTAAGCCATGGTGGAATACTGTCTGTCAATATCATAGGTTAGATGTTGCTTATGCCTCTCAATGCAATCCACATGTAAATAGAGATGTCTTTTGGTTACCATTAACTACTTATTTAAATATGGGTTCTATCAATAATGTTTCTCTCTTATCTTTCAGAAATTTTCCAACCCCCTTGAATTCCTTCCTCTTTGTTCTATCTGTTCTATCTTTCCTCTTCTTCTAATTTGATGCCATTTTTACTCAACAGTTACTTGTTCTTATATTTTATGATTCTTAGGAGAATAGCATTGACATATTTTTAGTGATTATGATTATTAATATATTTTATGCTCCATCTTTTGCTTTCCCCCTCGCTCCTTTCCCTTATTTTGCCAAAATGTAAATGGCTTTCTACTATGATTATTCTGCCTTCTCTATTTTGTTTACAAGATATTTGATTTTTTATGATTCAATAAAGCTTATTAAACTCTTTAAAAAAAGAAAATGTATGACATTTCCTATATCAACTTACAAGCTATAGTTTAATAAATTAAACAATTATATTATGACAACACTGATAACATATATTACTAATATAACTAATATTTATTAAAATAATTAAAAACTAATATTTTACACCACTATATCAAATAAAACAATATTATAAAAATGTGTTTTAAAAAGGCAATGAAATTAATTTGTAAAAATAATATTCTTATACACTTTACTGCAGTGTTTCCCAAACTGTGGTCCATGGACCCCAGGGGTCCATGACACATTCCCAGGGGGTCCTCAGGCAGCAGTTTTAAAAGCACTGAAAAGTTCCTGGTATACTTAGCAGTTTTCGAGCAACAATAAAAGTGTCAAGATAACACCAGTGATTAATGTTCCTGCTGGAGAGAGATGAGAGTCTTGGGCAGCTTTGACTTTTCTAATGTAGCACAGAGGGTTAATATGCCTCTTGCATTTTTAAAAAAAAAACTGTTTTATCTGCATAGATCAGTGGGTTACTGCTTTTGTCACAGAGATTCTTTTGTTACTTGGCAGTTTATAAGTGACAATCGTGATCTAGCACAGTGACCTATAAACTAGCATAAAAAAGATGCTTGCAAACTGCATGGTACAAGTTAGTAACTTATGTTTTTTTCCAGTCTTTCATCATCCTGATGCTGATAAAAAGGTTTACTAGGGTGGAAATACATTTTTATTGGTAAAGTCAATGCTAACCAATGTGCTATGTCCTGAATCCTGTGTTTGTGCTACTACAGACTCTTTAAAATTGCCTACCAGTATGAATGGCATGTGAATCCTACAACTTGTAGTCACCCTTGCCTTATGTAACATTTTCTTTACACGGATTTACATGTATGATTCATTTTCTCTATGGGGCAGATTTACAAGGAAAGTGACTCAGTGAGTGCTGCAAGCCATTTGACTGCACCGCACTTAGGGGCTCATTATGATTGCGGATTTTCCGCATCCTCCGGCCCGGCGGAAGCCACCGCCGGCCCGGAGGATGCGGAAAATCCGCAGCGGACCCACCAAAGACCCACCGACACATTAGGATGGCTGGTGGGTCCTGGTTTCCGTCCGCAGCTTTTCCTCCGCGGCTGGCTTACAACAGCGGAGGAAAAGCACTAATCTGGTGACGGTGTCTCTCAGACACCTTCCGCCAGATTAGTATGTGCCTGCAAACATGCTTTTCCGCGGCGGCTTTTCCGCCGTGGAAAAGCATGTGTAACTTCACTGTGGGGGCCCGTTGCGGGCCCCCTAGGTGAAGGGGGGGTGGGGGTTGCACATGGGGGGTACCTATGGTACCCCCTTGCATTTGTATGCAGAAAGCGGCAGGCACCGCGCGGTGCCTGCCTCTTTCTGCATGCAAATGCAATGCGTGCATTTTTAACATTGCCGCGGGTGCAGCTTGAAGCCGCACCCGCCGCAATGTTAAAAATAGAGGATGTGACCGCCACCCTGGCAGTCACATCCTAATCGCACAGGAGGGGACTCCGCAGCCCATGCGGATGTCCCCTCCTCCTCAATGATCGCGGACGGACGCAAGTCCGTCCGCGATCATAATCGGCCCCTGAGTCACTTTCAAAGCACAGGGATGCAACATATTTACAACAATATGTTGCATCTATGTGCTCCCCCTGCGCTGGTGCACAAACTGCTACCATGCGCCGGCACAGGCATCCTTGCATCATGGTGCCTGTGTTGTGGGGAGATTTTTTATGTGCAGTAAAGGTTCCCTTTCAGCACATAAACAATCTCCAGAGGGGATTTCATCTTTCTATGCGTGCTGCAGAATGCAGCATGCAAAGAAAGAGCAAAAAACGAGGAGAAATAAATACATTTCTCCTCGTTGCGCCTCACTATGCCTCCCCTGGGGAGGCGTAGCATTCAGACGCATTTCCAGATTTGCGATTTCTTGTAAATCTGGAAATGTGTCTGGTTTCATGGGTGTTGCCTGGGAACACTCACAGCAAAACTATGGAACGCAACTTTCACGCAAAGTGCTGCGTGCAAGGGGGCCATATTTGCAAGAACAGGAAAAGTCACGCAGGGTGACTTTTTCTGTCCTTGTAAATAATGGGCACTAAAATGCGCCGCCGGAGCGTCACTTTTTGTGACGCACTGGTTGTCCAAGGGGCTTGTAAATTTGCCCCTATATGTGTGTATTGTAAAGTGCTCTGATATCCTATAATGGTATGAGAGATGCTATAAATGAAACAAATGAAATACATGTAACAGAGGGACTATGGAGAGATGAGCGTCCCTGTTGGAGGGTGATAATAAGGGAATCATTGAAGAACTCCAAAAAAGATTGTCGTATCCTGGTGCATAGTAAGGTCATCATTTACTGTGTTTAAAAGCTAATACAGTTCAATATATAATGATGAATGTGCTGTAGAATGCACTATTGTTTCCTACATTTTCTTGAGGGGGAGAGCCTCCCAAAGCCCCCTTTTGTGAAGCACCAGCAGCGTAATAAATGTGCCATGTTGCATCGTATTTACAAAGTGACGCATCTAGGTAGGTCTGTCATTTTGTAAACCCCTGCCCAACATTATACCTGCGTCAGGTATAATGTATGCATGGTGGGTGTTCTGACGCAAGTAAGACTCGTAGAAGTGACGCATTTCACTGCGTCACTTCTAAGAGGCAAATGCTTCAATATCTTATGCCTGCCTCACAGCAGGCGTAAGACTGACACAGGCACATTTGAAATGGGACTTGCCCATGTGAAATGACCCTTTGATGGAGTTGCGTCACTTTTGTGAGACACTACAGCAAGGCGTCATTTTTGCGCCTACAGATACGTCAGCAATACTGACGTGTCTAACTCCTTGCGACATGATGCATCATACTGTAAATATGAAGCATCATTGGTGTCGCAAGGAGGACGTAATGAAAAGTGACGCATTGCTGTTTTCACGCAGGGATGCATCACTTTTCATAAATGAGGTCCTTGGTGTGCAGCATATGGGGACTGGTCTGAAAACATTTGCCAGGACTGCTTTGGGCTTCCAGTCTGGCCCTGGCATGAACAGTAGCCTCATCCTGCGAGAAAAAAAACAACCATTTAAAAGTTAGTCACGGAGATGCAGCAACAACCTTCCCAATAAAGTTTTTTTTGTTTGCACATTCTTTCAATATAAAATACTCAAATCCTTTGTTTTGTGTGCACACCTGTGTTTATTTTTTTTTAATTACAGTTTTAAAGTTTGAAATTTACATCATACAGATTGCTTGGGGGTCCCCGGCTTCCAGTGGTGACTCAATGGGGGTCCTCAGGAGTCAAAAGTTTGGGAACCACTGCTTTACTGGATACACTAAAAGCAACTTTGAATGGGGTCGTTTGAACGTTGGTTGCCCAAATGCATAGGTAACTGGCAGAGATTCAATTGAATATAAGCTAAGTTTGATGTATTCGCTAGCTAAAACGGTAAATTAATACTTGTGTATTTATGCATAACACACCAAGTGCTTAATGCAAGTAATACCTGAAATATACAAATAAAAAGAGAATCAAAATATGCAACCTGACACCCCAGTACAGATATGGATGCCACTGGAAAGCAAGCATTGGAAAAGTCAATAGATCTGTCTTCAATGTGCCAACACATGTAAACACAGGCATTCACAAATGCTATTTACATGAGCTGGATGTTCAAATGCTGTTTATCACATTAAAGCCTGCCAATTCTGTGAATAAAGTAGCAGAAAACACTGTTTTCTGTATAGAATGCATATAGGAGATAAAAAATCGAATGTGAAAAACAGTGTATTGATGGGGTGTACTTTTCAGATGTAAAATATTCCCTTTGACATTCAATGAAACCACTTCCTGTTGGTAGAATGATACACTGAATACCCTATATCATTAGGTGAGATATGAATGCTCCCTTAGATGAATCCAAAACCCACTCTGTGTATATTTTAAAGAAAGATATCATGCATATAACTGTTGTCAAGCCAGCCCTAAAGCGGAGGCTTGACTCTTTCTTCAGAATCAGTCAGAGAGTCCCCTTTTCTCTCACCTTCAGCTGATTTCCCTCAGGACCAAATGCGGAAAGCTAACGGAACTAACTAAATGTCTCAAACGATATAAGTGTTTTAACCACTGTAAATAATCATTATCTATATAAAGGTCACCGGCTGTATGTGAATTAAAAAGTTTCCCAATTAAAACTTGACTCCACTAATCGGTCTTTAGATAGAAGTGCATTTCAGGTCAATCTTAAGAACTTTTCTGATTAGATTCATGAGATTTAATACAAGAAGGGAATTCTTGACAAGGCTACAAAGCATGGAACTATAAAATAGAGAAATCAGCAATTCGGAATTATTCAAAACCTATGGGAGGATGTGGCAGACAAATGGCATGCTCCTAGAAAGACATGCAGGGATGTAGCTCACAGATATCGGCAAGTTAGGCCCTCAACTGCAAACCTTTTTGGTGTCCATGAGCAGAGGCATAATGCAAAATGATGGGACCATCCTTCGAAGACAGGCAGGAGGCTCTCAGGCTCCCATATGTCAAGGGCCTCCACTCTTTACCATGGGCTTCAGGGGCCTGTGTTACGCCCAGGGCCTTCTTAACAGCATTATAGGCCCCAGGGCAAAGCAGAGTGCTGGGTCCTGCCTAAACAACCATTCACAGGAATACAAATGTTTAATGGAAAATTTGTGTTAAATTCTGGTCTGCATGAACCCCTATGCATGTGGTTCCCCAGGCAACTGCCCAATGTGCCCCTGCGTTACGACAGCACTGGCTACGCCCCTGGGCTTTGAACTATTGGGTTTGGAAACAGCGGACCCAAAAAATCAGAGACCTGAGTCATCAGACCCAAAGTGCAGGCATTAGATGCATCGGACCCCGACCTGTCTACATACAGCTGCATCGAAGGAGGAGAAGAAGCTCCCACAACTGACGTTAAAGGCCCTCTCCCATCCTGCAGCCCCTGCCCCAGGTCTACTGCACACCAAGGCCAAGAAAAGATGCTCTCACTCCATTTACTATATCTTCCAACAAGGTGGAAAATATGTGTGGAGTTTTGTTCCTGGTATTCCCTACGTAAGTGGAAAACATGCAGAATTACACCCGGCATTCACACGTCTGCATGCTATTTGCCATTCTGGTGGAAATAAATTGTAATCCATGTTAATTTACACAGGAATTCTTAATTCCAGCCTCAGTATCTCCCTCCAGCATTAACAAGAAAATCAGATTAGGGACCTAACAGAGGATCTTCCTCACTGATAACGACAGTGAATAGCAAACAATTGAGTGGAAATATGAAGCAATCTTCTCCTTCCGATCTAAGAAGGAGGAAGTGATACTCTAATTGTAAAAAAAAACTCACCTCCAAAGTTTTCATGTGATACTTATTTAGAAGGTAAATAGATAATCCTATAAACCATCCTGATTTTGTAAGCTGGGCTACTGGTATAATTTAATGTAGTGCTTCATTTGCAAAAAGTGCCAAGGTTCTAGTAAGCAGGCCACTTTCACTGCCCACTACCGCTGTCAATTACAGTAATAGCATAACTAATATGTCTGACAATTTCAGGAGTCTGAAGTTAAAAGTATGGCTTTGGTAGCAGGTATTGGTCATTCTGAATGTATATTAAATTAATAAACAACAGTTTTTGTGCTCATCTCTGAATTAAAAAACAGCACCACCATGTGGCAGACTGTCGTATGTACCGGTGCTGACAATTAAGTGGCGGTGCTGAGCACCGGAAACCAGAGGCTCAAATTAAGCACTGATTTAATGTTCCTGAAAGTGCACTCCTCACTAAATCAAGTTAACTCACTCACAAAGGGCCGAACATTTGAACTGGCATTAGCTATTGTAGCGTTTGGGAGTTTTTTATCTGGTTGACATCTGAATACCAGCAGACGGTGTTAGCGATCAAACAATCATCAAAATAAAACAGTGGGTGGGAACTGTTGAAAAAAATCATCGAGATGGTGATTCGTTGTCTAGTCTGAGGAAGAACAAAGGTTTGGCTGCAAAGCAGTCACTATATTTTGCACAGCTGCAGTTTTGGGATCCAAACTCAATTTTATGCTGCAATGGATCCATAAATCAATTGCAAGTGCAAAGCGAGCATTTGGTAAGATTTATAGAAAGCAGTCCCATTTATACAAATGTATAAATCTCAGTGAACAGGCTGTGAGTGCAGTTAGGAAGGCCTGTAAGGATTGGGAGGCTTCAATCTTTACATTTATTTTCACAGGATGCCAACTTTTTTATTATTGCCTCTCCTGCCATTTAAAGGGACAGGGGCTGCATAAAAAAAGTTAGCACACTATCAATTACATTGTGTGTGTGGGGGGGCATGCAATCATAGCCTGTCTGCTCCCCACAATTCAATCAGCCAATAGTCACAACATTAAAGCTGCCATATAGGAGAGAGATTCCACTTTGCAATTGCATACAATCTCATTTTGGGATTTCAGTTTAGTAATATGTGGCAACAAATGTGGTTGCAAACCATTGATGTGTGGCATTGCAAATCGTAAAGAAGGGGACTTGCCTCACATGCCCTCACTATTTTCGATTCCGGCATACGGCGTTGCAGCACTCGCAATGCAATTCGTTTTATTGATTTATTTATGTACTTACCTCCAGTCGGCCATATGCCGGAGTTTACTATCCCAACCCTGCCCCTCCCCCGGCCCACCCCACTGCCCCGCAGCACTCCCACTACGAGCCGCGACTGCTTCCACTGTTCTGTCCAGTAAAGTGATGTCACTCTTCCAAGCACGTCTGAAAGTGCATGGATATATTTCACCCTCTGCATCTTACTGAAGTTTTTCATTTAAAGCACGGACAAGTAACACAGACTGTGGTGATATCAATGACATCTCAGTGGACTGCCTCTTATTAAGATACAGATGAGCCTGATGAGCAGACATGCTAATTTACATAAACATACATGGCTGTTAACGGGATCTCTTTCCACGCCATTTGGGAAATCAGTCCAATTAAATGTAAGCTCATTTGCATATGCATTAACGTTTGATGTTTTCCGTTGGTGCTCATCAGAGGAGTACTGGCCAAATGGAGGATGATGCGGTGGACAATATAACTTGTTATGTGCCTGGCAGGGGCGTGTATGATGTAGGGTTCAAATTACCTGTCAAATGTGCATGTCAAATTAGTCCAGTTCTTCCCAATCTTCTATTGCTCGCAATGGCCTGATAAGGATATTTGGAACTACGTGTGTTACTGGTCTTCCTGCTATGTATGGAATGATTCTAACTACCTTCAGAGACCTTTAATGTTCTGTAAAAAAGGTTGTTTTATTGAAACAGGTGCACATCACAATATTTTCCCTGGGCATTCCTCCTTACAAAACTAAAACCTCACTATTCAAATCATGATCTACTGCCTAGTCGAGGTGAGAGGTTGTTCACTTCCTCCCTTTCAGCGTGGTTCAATAATGGCAATGCCAATAAAATATATGTATATTACCCCAAATCACCAATGAATATTCAAAGACCTCTCTCAATTTCAGCAAGTACAAATCCATGCCGAACCTGGAGAGATGCACCCCATCTCCCCGAAAAAATATGGCATGTTCATATTTGATGTCAGCATGTTCAATTAGCCCGAAACCCTCGTCTTTGCAAAAAACTCTTTTCTCCCTGTTAACTTTTCTGCGAATCTTGTCAATTACTGCTGGCCTGTTTGCTCATCTCCAGCTCTGTCTAAGAATAAATGCCGTCTAGATCACGAAGCATCCCACCCACTGTCTCTTAATCTACAATAAATTCCGCTTCATTGCAAGCAACAGTGCAACTTCCTTTTCTACATCTAGGTCATTTTCCCCGTTGTTATCACCAGAACATCAGTACATCTCCTGGACGACAACATGCCATTCAAAACACTCAGTAACTCTTCCAGCAGATGCCCCCTTAACTCTTCCACGTAACCCGGAACAGATGACGGTCAAAATCCAGGTTCACTCCATGACCCCATTGCACCATTTGCCTCTCTGCCGACTTTACAAACAAGTGGCCCACCCCCCATAATGGATATGTCCTCAGCTGCTTGGCCTAGCCCAGAGCCTGAAACAGATAACAGCAATAAATATTTTCGAACAGTTCTCTCCCCCGTTCGTGTTTAACCACCCAAACCTTCCAACTGCAGTTATCTCCTAAAGCATTCCAAAGACCTTCTCCCCAGACACATGATGTCCACCCGTGCCCATCCCTTCTGCGAGCCTCAGTTGCTGCCCCAATGCAAAAGGAATGTGTCCCATACGCTGACACCAAAACCCCAAAACTCTTTAGAGCCTTGCACAAAACCAACAGCAGTTAGAACGCCGTAACTGAGCCCCCGCATGCCTAATAACCTCACTGCAGTGACTTCCAAAGCTATTCGGCACTTGTCACCCCACATTTCTGGACAGTGGTAAGGTACTAGGTAAGTCGGCAGCATCATATTCTTGCCCATTGATGGCTGGTCAGTCTTAGAGTTACGCAGCCATATGTCCAACCTATCCTCCCATCGTGTGACATCCTCCCAGCACAACTCCATCTGTCTCCTCCCCTCCCCATAACAGTTTAGGCACCCAAAACGCGCCAAACAACATCAAGGTTATAAGCATAGCAAACAAACATGTCTCTCCACTTTGCAGCATCCTGTTGGCAACACTTGAATAAGTTTGAAAATAACTGTTATGACAAAGGCTTCTGCCCCAAGCGACCCTGCTCCCTTGCTGAAAACTTTAAGAATTCTCTTCCCCGGTTCCCCTACTAATGGCGCATACCCCCTGTCAAATTTCCCATGAAGGCATTGCCTGCTAACTTCCAACTATGGTCACCTGTGACAACTTTCTTTCAGTCATTACCAGTTTAAATTGCACCATATCTTCCTTCCTACTCCACCCCACCGGTCTGCACAAATATTCCGACCATGCCTGTCCATATGCTCTCTTAGTAGACTCTGCAAACAACCCTACCACCAGTTGCAACATCCTTTGTTTCCTATTGTCCACAGTTCCTTAAGCATGAGCCTCTTGTGTCTGTCCACCTCTGTTGCCAGCTCATGGAATCTCTCCCATTGTGAACGAGACAAAGCATCTACAGTGCAGTGTCATTGTCCATTACGGGGGTATGTAGTGCTTTGAACAAAATGTAATGCCTCAGACATCCAAGCACAAATACTCGCAGGTTGACTGTCTGTTTACAATCTGGGCCACTGCCAAGCTATCCACTGTGATCAACACCATTTGATGTGCTGATTCCACGCCACACAATGCGATGGCTACCACCAGTGGGAAGCAGGGTTCCTGCTCGCCCCACGACTACCACTAAGCTGGATATTCCTTCACGCACCAATGCCCTTGCCAATACAGGCCAAACCCCATGTACCCTGCTGCATCCAAAAAGAACTTCCCACTCAGTTTAAACCAGCCTACACAATGGAATCCCATTGAAGGAATTTTAAAGAAACTCCACATGCATAGATCTTGCTTTTATCCTGACAACAAGCGAACATGGTGTTGGGGTAAAGACAAACCTGACAGCGCCAGGCGTAGCCTTTTGCAAAATGTTGTCCCCTCTGCTGTGACCATTCTGCAAGCCAAATTCAAGTACCCCAGTAGCACCTGCACCTCCTTCACCCTCCCCTTTTCTTTACCAGGCATGTCGCACAACAGGCCCTGCATTTCTTGTTTGTTGTGGGTTGGCAACCCCTCTTGCATTGCCTGCGAGTCAATCTCAATCACCAGAAATTATAACACCATACTAAGACCCAGAGTCTTTTTTGGTATCAAAGGTACTCCCACGTCACCCATAAGCTCTTGAAAACTTACCAGCAGCCACTGGCAGTCCGTTGAACCAGGTTTACTGACAAAGAAAAAGTCATCCAAATAGTGTGTCAGCAACCCATTTCCCATGTGCCAAGTAAAAAGCCACTGCAGGAATTAACTGAAACGCTCAAATAGAGCACAAGATTTGGAATAGGCAGTGCCTTGTGAACATATCACCCTTTGTCGAATTGTATGCCTAGCAATTGGAAATAGTCTGGGTGAACTAGTAGCAGCAGGAATGCTAACTTATCATCACATTTGTCGATTTCTGTACCCTTCTTTACCCTTTCCACCAGGGACATCACCACGTCCACCGATGAATCGGACACAGCTGCCAATTCATTTGAAATGAAATCGTTTACCGACCCCCTTCAGGTCAAGACAAATTATGTCAGCAAAAATGGCCCTTTTCTTTTTTTTAAGGCACAACCCCGATTGGTGACAAAATCAAATTGCCCATTGACAAGTTATCAAATGGGCCTGCTATCCTGTCCTCCTGGATTTCCTTTTGCAGCTTGTCCCTCACCACCTGCGTAGTTCCTTGGCTGACCTCAGGTTACCTGCCCATCTCTTGTCCTGCAGACACTCATATCCCAATCAGACACCTCATCAGAACCCTTCAGTATCCCTACATCCTCTTCCCTGTCGTAAACGTGTAGCCAAAACTCCAATCTGTTCAACTTAACCAGTGTATAAGCTTTTTGCCCCATGTCCCTGTGCCCCCCAGCCCCGTCTGTGGCCAAACAGTTGCTGTGGATTGTATGGACCATTGCTGCCACTGACCTGATTTCTGTTCTGGTGTCCTCCTGCAGACACAAACCATGGTATGGGCACATGCTTCCCAGAACATTTCAAGCACTCGTGCCAAAACATGCAATACTCCCATGTGCAGAACCCTTTGTTATAGTCATAACACACTTCTCACCTCCATCTTGTCTGTTGGTAGTTGTTCCTACCACTTCCCCGGTGGGGCACCCCTGAAAGTGATAATGTTCAATCGGTAGCCCACTGGCTGTGTAAATTGTTTTCCAGAATTTGGAGGGGCACATGGTGTGTTTCCACAATTCCAAGTCGATCTCCCCCCACTTTGCCTTGGAGTCCAGTGCCGTATGGGCTCTAAACTAATCGTCATATTGTGCCCAGGCATACCCCCTATAAGTGATCTGTGCTTTACGATTTAAGTCCATGTATTTAAACAGTGCTATGCAGCCCCCTAGGAAATTTCTTGCAATACACGCCGGCGTATATAGGAAACACCACCATCCAGTTTTCGCTTGTCAAAGTCACCCGTGACCAAGTAGAGAGCTGGTATTCTTCTTCCTTAGACCCCTCCTTGGAGCGCATCCCCATGTGCAGTAACCTGAACATTTCCACATATTCCCCTTTCCTAATTCTTTCTTTTGTGGCCAACAGCAAGTGTGCAGACAAGGGCTTTGTCATTCCTATGTAGAGTAACTTCATCATTATCAATTCCTTGCTTTCCAGCTCATCGGCTTTCTCACCTTTACCACTGACTTTGATCCCAGCACTGTCCAACCATTCCCCCTTGCCAGTACCAGTACTTTCATCCCTGGGCGTACCTTGTGCCTCCTTGACCCCATTTTTGGCTTCCGCTGTTCCCACCTCATGTCTGTGAAATTTCTGCCCTGTCCAACCCTGCATCCACGTCTATGCATACCATCACTGGACCTGAAACTGCCTCCCTGTTGTGTTTACCTGGTGTCAAGGTCGTTGTCCGTTCAGGAGCTTGCTGGCTAGCCAATTGACTCAGTGTCTCTTACCTGCTGTCTGTAACGCAGCAGACACAGAAACATTAACTTGCCACCCACCCATTTTTCTCCTCTTTCCGCCAAAGCTTCTCAACCTCCCCAGGAGCATCAGCATTAACATCCAGCACCTTGTCTTCCTCCAGGCTGCCGTCCTCATTGTACACCTGAGTATTGCCCACAGCGTCATCTGCCCAGCCCAACTAGGGCCTGCAGTTTCCCTCTGCTATGTTACCACTGAATTCCGCTGCATCAAGACCTGATGGTCGATGTCCTGGGGAGAGCATTAAAACCCCTCCATACCACTCTGCCTATGCCGCCCATCCAAACCTTTCACAGCTGTAGCCGAAGGCTGCTCAAAACCTTCATGCTGATGACACCAACGAGGCCTCGTCGGACCTTCTTCCGCTGGTAGTTGCTCTGTAGCCCAATGTCATCCAGCAGACTGCACCGGGCCCTTGCATCACTTCCGTTTGGGGCATACGAGTCGCCCTGAAATCCCCGGAGTCTGCCACTCTGCTGCTCCTTGTGACCTGTAAAGAAGATGACAGGACTGGTGTACTTGGCATGAACAGGCATCTGGAACCCACAGCCTTCTGCTCCGCTCCTTGACACACTCCTCGATGCGCACCCCTGCATGGACCACCTACTGCCCTCACTGACTCCCCTGAACATCTGCCTCTGCTGACCGCCCGCCTAATCCATCAGCCCATATCCCCCAACATTCTCAATGCTCCACTCCAGGTCTCTCTTGCAATGTTAGGCTCCCACCACTGTCCCTCGTCCTTCTAAATCCCTCTCCCGCACAACCATCTGCCATCCTTGTGGCTCCATTCTAAGAGCACCGCCAGCAGTGCCGATGCTGTACTCCAGCCTGCTGCAGGCCCCTCTGTCCTATCTACCTGCAAACCGTTATCCTCTGCCTCTGGTCCCTGATATGCTATGTGGTTCTGGCGAGTCCATCCAAAACCGCCCCTATAAAGATGACAGGAATGGTTTACTGGCTCCCTAAACCCCTGGAACCCGGCATACACTCGCATCTGGAACCCACAATGATCTGCCCTGCTCCTCACCCGCACTCCTCGGTGCCCACCCCACTGCTCACCACCTACTGCCCCCATCGACTCTCCCCTGAGCACATACCTCCGCTGACTCTCGCTCTCCTACCACTCTTCCCTGCTGCCGTATCTCTCTGCATCCCAAATGCTCCACTCCATCTCTCTCCTGCCACCATTGTCTCTCATGCTCCTGTAGCCCCCCTCCCTTCACACCCCCCTCTGTTGTCCTCGTCACGCCATTCTAAGAGCACTGCCACTAGTGCCGATACTATCCCCTGGGCCACTGCAGGCTCCTCCGCCCTGTCTACCGGTAGATTGTTGTCCACTGCCTCAGGTCTCTGATATGTTTTGCAGTTATTGGTGAGTCTCTCCAACCGGCCCCTTCCCCATGGTGCCCCTGCCGCCCACTGTCAACCCAGGACAAGAGGGACCCTATCCAGCCAACCCAGCTACTCCAGCAAGGGAGCCTGCACCGGTGCCATCCCACCCACTTTTTCAAAGGGATCTCATCGAGCCTGAAGGGAGATGCCCAAAATCTAGATGGCAGTCACCCGGACTGCACCACTCTCCCATTAATCTTCATGGGCAGACCTCCCTTTGGTCCCCAATTTTGTTTGTTTTATTTAAATATACGTGTTTTATAAAGTGCTCTGTGTTATCTTTCTAAAACTTCAAAGGGCTTACATAAACAGAATGTAGACCAGACAAAGATAGGAGGCAAAAAATGTAAGCTGGTGGCGGTCCAGTTTGATGTGGAAGGATATCCACCCAAGCGTTCTTCAATTACTGGACAAGGACATTTGAAGGGGTCAGTAGCCTGTCACTAGAAATTGGATTGTTCTTGGAGCAATGTAGTCTGGACTGCACTTTGTCGAACACAGACAGGGGAAAAGTGTGTGCACTAAGTGCAGACTCTAGTTTTGCATGAATTATACCCCTGACTTTATGTCTCATGCTGAAGAACAACAAAGACTGGCAAAGCAAATGTGTCTCAGCTGTAAAAGGCATTGGCATTGTCAATGCTTTTATTTATCCTTTATGGGCACTTTGACAGGGCCGAAGCCACAGGGCTGGGCTTACCCATAATAATCTTTGCCCCCACCCCCAATGACCAAGGCAGCTGGCACAGTGTAAAGGGGCAGGATTCCAGAAAGCGAATGAACAAAAAAAATGCCGTTAAACGTTGTTATTATCTTGTCACATCGATGTGTGTTCAAAGACAGAGGTTAAATGCCAGCTTGTCTTTTGTCAAATTGCTAATTATGCTTTTAACAAGATGTTAGGATTTTGTCTTAAGTCTGTCTTAAGTCTGTGTTAAGTTTGTCTTAAGTCTGTCTTAAGTCTGTCTTAAGTTTGTCTTAAGACAAACTTAAGACAAAATCCTAACTTCTGTGAATACCAAAAGTAGTAAGTTCATTCTGTGAATGCCAAAAGTAGTAAGTGCATTCTGTGAATATCAAAATAGTAGTAAGTTTAGGATTGAGTCTTAAATTCATTCTGTGAATCGGGCCCTATATATTTTTAATATCCTGATCCAAAAAAACAATCAAGTTAAAACCGCTAAATAAAATGAGAATGACAAGAAAAACCGACACAGACATAGCAGATCTGAATCAAGGGCCCCAGACCCATCTACCAAACCAGGAATGCATTTGATGTGTATCACACCCCAATCATCCATTCTTACGCAACGTTCCTGCTCAGCCCACCTTGGCCTGGTGGTTTTCCCTGGAAACTCATGACTGTGGTCACGTAAAACACATTGGCCTGGAGCCCCCTATCTTGGGCCACTTATTTAAATGTATTTTCAAGGCACGCACTCATTTTTGTCACTGCTACAAGAATGCTTAATGGTAGAGCTGTCAAAATAGGTGCATGTGGGCAGAACTCCTTGTGTTTGTCCTCCCTTTTACAAATACTTTTTTTATCAAGAGACTGTTGGCCCCATGTACTAAGCCCAAGTCTCAAAAAGAGGAGGGCATGCAGGAAAATTATTAGGGTGGGCCGAGCCAGAGCTGAGCCATTGATATAACTTGGCTCTAGGGGTTTGTGCACATACAGAGCAATGAAAACATTTGGCATGTATACCGTGCAAGAAACATAATGTAAAAATGTGATACAATCTCATTAAAATGTTAAATGTCTGCATAGACAGACATTTATTAAAAGTGATAGGGTCATATGTATAATAGATTTGTGAACCGGTTTTCAGTCAGAAACTGAATACCGGTCGAACACCAATGAAATCGGTATGTATGAAATGCATTCTCAGCCCTAAATTTAGCATTGCAAATGTTTAACAATTCAGTAATTTACCAACTTCGAAAAGTATTTCGCAAAGAAGAAATCGTTATTTGTGAATCGCTATTCTTATGTTCATTTCAGAAGCAAATAGTGAATAGTCGCAAATACAGAAAATCACACATGCAATTTACCATCACCTCGACTCAGGTGGTAATCATGTGCAAACTATATAAAGTGCCCCACAGTGCATCTGTTTTTTCCAAAGCAGCTGCTCTGTATGTCATCATTTTTAGGACACAAGGGAACCCAGTAGGGGACCTTCGGACCGTGGGTTAATTAACTTATTTCGAAGAACAGGGGTCCTAAGGAATCAGGATACATCAACAAATAGCAATATAGACTACAATAAGTACTATATTTTTGAAACACGTCCAGCCGGGCGTAAGTTTATTCGTAAGATAACATGAAGTTGTGTTGGCCCAAGGGGAGGCCAAAAATTAGTAGCAAGATAGGGTACAGTCCTGTACCTATCCCGAGAGGTTTAAGAGAAGATAAACCAGGAGGAGGGAGATAGAAAAAAGAGAAAACTTTTCAGGCAAAGCAAGAAGTTTTTGAGCCAATAGGTGATTTGTAGTTAAAGTGAATACAGTTACAACAAATTCACCCTGCAGTGCCAACAATTTCAAATAACCATATTAAATAATATGCTACACTGCTTATTGCGTCGACGTTTCGATCCCTAAGGGCTCATAGTACAATGGGATCATCATCAGGACTATTTTTACAGTTATTGCCTGCAATACATAAAGCCATATGGTATGGACTTTGGAAGCCTGGAGAGATGGGCCTAAGATGGGCCGGCTTGGAGTGGTTCCCTCAGATGGATCCTCGTGGTTGCTAGCTACATGAATTGTAGCAGAGCGTCAGAGGGTTAAGGCGTTCTGTGTAGGCTTGAATTCAGACCGTCCTTTGGCTTGCTTCCAAGATGAAAGCAACGGCGGGTTGGGCGAAGCTCGATCGGCTTCTGCCCCCGTCTTCGTAACAGCGCGAGTCCGCTGTGTATGGACCCTCAAGGGCCAGGCAGGTATAGGTGGCTGAAATTTAGAGCCGTTCAATCGCTTGCTTCTCAATGAAAACAGCGGCAGGTGGGGCGAAGCTTTCCGCTGTTTTCATTGAGAAGCAAGCGATTGAACGGCTCTAAATTTCAGCCACCTATACCTGCCTGGCCCTTGAGGGTCCATACACAGCGGACTCGCGCTGTTACGAAGACGGGGGCAGAAGCCGATCGAGCTTCGCCCAACCCGCCGTTGCTTTCATCTTGGAAGCAAGCCAAAGGACGGTCTGAATTCAAGCCTACACAGAACGCCTTAACCCTCTGACGCTCTGCTACAATTCATGTAGCTAGCAACCACGAGGATCCATCTGAGGGAACCACTCCAAGCCGGCCCATCTTAGGCCCATCTCTCCAGGCTTCCAAAGTCCATACCATATGGCTTTATGTATTGCAGGCAATAACTGTAAAAATAGTCCTGATGATGATCCCATTGTACTATGAGCCCTTAGGGATCGAAACGTCGACGCAATAAGCAGTGTAGCATATTATTTAATATGGTTATTTGAAATTGTTGGCACTGCAGGGTGAATTTGTTGTAACTGTATTCACTTTAACTACAAATCACCTATTGGCTCAAAAACTTCTTGCTTTGCCTGAAAAGTTTTCTCTTTTTTCTATCTCCCTCCTCCTGGTTTATCTTCTCTTAAACCTCTCGGGATAGGTACAGGACTGTACCCTATCTTGCTACTAATTTTTGGCCTCCCCTTGGGCCAACACAACTTCATGTTATCTTACGAATAAACTTACGCCCGGCTGGACGTGTTTCAAAAATATAGTACTTATTGTAGTCTATATTGCTATTTGTTGATGTATCCTGATTCCTTAGGACCCCTGTATGTCATCATGGCAAGGAGAATGAGGATTTTGGCTGGTTTAGAAAGAAGGCGGACAAAAGAGGAGAGGCTCTTCAGACTGAGGATCAAACTTTTTCAACAAACAGAGGAAGAGATATACAGCAAGTATAGGCTAAGTAGTACAGTAATCCTTGAACAAACTGCTGATTTAAAGTCTCAGTTTGAGAGACACACTTTATGCAGTGCTTCCATCCTCAACCATGTACAGGTGTTATGCACCGTGCATCTATTAGCGTTTGCTAGCTATCAAGGTGTGATTACAGCAGCTGGCGGTGTGCCCCAGAGTTCACTGCTGCGGGTTTTCCGTGCATTCCTTGATGCTTTGGTAATACATATAAATACCTACATATATCTCCCTATAAATTAAGATAAACTGCATACAACTAAGCTCCAATTTTATCACATAGTCAACTTTCCTAAAGTCATAGGGTGTGTAGCTGGTAAACGTGTCAATCTGCCCACCCTTTGTAAAATTGTTGTGGTTTCAGAAGAAGACTGCTGGAGCTCCTGGAGGATCTATCGCCATCTGAGAGCACCAATTTCTGGGCCAGATATCTTGGGGTCTTGTAGTAAACACATAGTAGCATTTTATCCTGGGAGCACCCATGATGCACTCATATTCTGATACAGGGGCATTCATGCGAAGCTACAAATTGGAGAGTTTGACGATGTATATATTTGGGTACTAAGCCTATGTTTCATTTTTATTGCAATAATAAAATCAAAAATTAACTGTGATGTGTAAAATTATACATTAGTATTTCAGGTGTTAGTGCACGTGCTATATGCCCATAGTTATTAAGTCCAAATATGAATCCATCCACGTGCAGTGCGTGTTGCTGGAATGTGGTACATAGCAAGACCAGAGGTGTGATGTAGCACATATTTGGAATAGTGAAAAGTAAATGTAGATGCTTGTACAGGAGTAGTGGGGCCCTACTGTACTCTCCAGAAATCTGTTGCAAGATTGTAGCCATGTGCTATTCTCCACGATGTAGCAACTCTCAGAGGCTTACAAGTTAGCGTATCTGACTCTGAAGCAGGAACAGCTACCACCACAAATTCAACAGGATGCATTGTGTGCAGCAGAGGGTAGAAGGAGCCGTGCTACCATAATTATTTTTCTGGGTAAGTGAACTATTAAATTGAACTCAAACACATGTTTGCAGGAAAACGTAAAACAACCTTTATTCCCATGTTTTGGCAGGAATGTAAGCATAGTAAATGACATTCCATCATGTCACCATTAGTTCTGAAATATAGTTTGCCATATGAGTATAGGCAAATAGGAAATCAAAATAAACATGAGGATATCAGGCTATGATTTGCGTTTGTTATGAACAGAAGTGCTGGCACCCACATTTACACTTCCAGCAGGGTGAACCCTGGTTTTACTCACACTCATGGTGTCACTGACAGAAATTCCACTGACACTAGAGTGGATTTCACTCTCATGACGCACTAACTGACTGTCACCTACTATCTGAGTGGTTTGTGATGTCTCTACAGCATTCATTATCTGTATCAGTCCACAAGCCACATCACTGCTGTGGTGAACCATTTCCACTTGGAGGTTGACAATCTCCTTGACAACACAGATTTAGCATGTGCAAGTCTGTTTATTGATCTTGTCAATCCATCAATGTGGGTAGACTGTTGATGTTCCCTACTCCTCTAATGTTCATTGTCTCTATTAAGATATATACATAGAGGCTTTAATGCATCTTTGAGATTGTCAATCTTTGCATTCATGGTTCTTTGATTTTCAGCTAGTGTTGTGGCAATATTTTCCAATCCTGTGGTTATACTATTCTTAATATTAGTAAGGGTTGTATTAACCAGTTTTTTCCCCCTCTTTTGCATGTGCAGAATTTTGAGCATCAATGCCTCCAAGCCACCAAACACATGCGCATGTTGTGAGGTCACCACTTTCAATATTTGTATGGGATGGAGTATTGGCCACATGGCGAGTGCGACGTCTACGTCTTTCCCATGGTTCTCTTGACCTGACTACATTCTGTGTGCTTCTTGCACCCACTACATTTTCTGGCTGTGGGTGTATATGCACTGTGGCTTATTGTTTGCAATGGCAGGGTTGTGTCATGGCTCTCATCGGCCAGTGGCCCATCAAGTTGCATTTGGGAATCCTGAAGCCCCTTGCCTTCAGAAGCATTACTTCCATGGGCATGGATATCTGTTTGAAAATTGAATCTTTCTTTTTTTTGTACTATGGCTAAGTAATTTGTATTTCATTTTGTTGTATTGAGACACTAAAGCCATAGTGAATGTACTACATGTTCCATGATGAACTGTGAACGTGCAAGGGTTATTTAATTTCACTGTAAATTATTTGTGGGCCATAGTTTACACGTGATTGTTGTTTGATATAAACACATTTGCAAAATCCTCTGCTATATTAAGTGTTTTTAACAGTCTATTAGGTATTTGGTACGTTTATTGGAGTTTTGTAGTATACTTACCATGAAAGAAATCTCTGATGCGTCAATTGTGCCAAGGCCTTCCATAGACTCTTGTTCCAAAGTTGTTTCCACGGGCTCTTCAAGTACAGTGGTGGGTGCAACAGTGGGGAGACCTCCATTTGGTCTGGCCTCACTTATACAGCTTGCTACAGGTCATACCATCATTTTATGGATTTCCTCGGTTCTCTGTGTGACTTCCACTGTATTTCTGCTTCGTTGCTTTCCATTTTTTTTTAGAATTTAGCCCCGCTATGGCTGCTTTTTCAAACAACCGATCATTGTGGGAAACCATTCCTCTGTATCTCCAGTATTTTCTGAAAATTTTAGTTCTCGTTTTCTGGCTCCAGCCTCCTTGTCTATATCCTTTCTTGACATTTTCAAGAACTCTAGGGGTGGATGGCAAACTTTCAGGGAGATTGGGAATGGATTATCACAGATTTCCAGCAGTAATCCTCTCCACTGTTCACTGGTGAACCCCTTCCTAGATGTGATGTCATCAGACAGGAGCAAAAGTATCATTCTCAATTTGCGAGTCAATTTGCTGTTTAGGTAATTGCTATTTGTGATTTCCTAAATAGTGAACTGAATGAATATCAAATCACTAATTCCACTTTGACTATTTTCATACATTCCAAATTGTGATTACCAATTTGCGATTCGACAAAAAATGCTAATAGGTAATCGCTATTCAGAAAAGTCATACATTTGCTCTTATGTTTTTAAGCAGTATCCCAGGAGGAGTTTGTCCTATTCCTTGGTATGGAATCCTCCTTTATTTCATCGTGAGGCAACCTTACGTCCCAAGTGGATATAAATGGATCTTCCCTTCACACTTCTACACCTCTCTGTGGTGAAACACAAAGTTCATCACCCAACTATGCTTCAGCATCAGGAACATCACTAAAAATGGCAATGTCTTCGTTTGGAGCTACCTTTTCTTCTGAAACAAACTGCACACAGATCATTTAGACTCACCATTTTACCTGATCTCTTTGATCAAATAAATATTCTGTACCATTGGGGTTTCCTCATTCCATCCAAATGCTCCTTTGCCAGGTACTGACAAATAAGTGAAGCACCAGTTACAGTGAATTTAAACTATTGCAGCAAGACGTGTTCTCCTGCCACCACAAGACACCTGCACTGGCTCATAATTGCACAAAGAAATTCATTCAAGGATCTCTGAATCACACATGGTGCATTACATGGAACAGACTATACTTCCATCTAAGAGTGAGTCAAAGTTTCAGCATACACCAATCCCTAATTTGGAGATTTGTAGTTAAACTCTTATCATGCTCAGGATGATACAGCTACGATAAATAAAGGTATAGGAATAAGTCTAACTTGAAGAAAATGTTTGTTTTAAGCCTTACAGAAAGACATTAGTTAAAGGAAAAGACAGATTTTACAGCCAAGGAGTAGCTGGTGCATAAGCACACTTGCAAACGCTGGTATCCTGACACTTGGGAGCAACCAATCTGAATAAAGGTTTACTTTGATTGGCCCTGAGTGGTGTGGTTCCAGAAAATCATTGTAAGGAAACTGTTTGACATAAATATAGTGTTCTAAATATTGTTTACAAAAATATCGCCCCTTTGGAGTTAATAATATAAAATCCACACCCAAATAAAGGACTATTGTAAATTGTATCTAAGATACAATATATATTTCAGATGCTAATTCTGTAGGATACATTCTTTGCCTAATCATATTTATCAATTTCGATGCCAGGTAAGAGGGCAGAAAAGCTCTGCAGAACGGGGCATAGTGCAGAAGTGTGATAGAACCTATTCGACCTTACAAGCTTCAAAATGACACCCTTAGCAGAGGCTAGAAAAATCAACCCAGTTAGGAGAGCATTACTGCTATCTAATCTGACTAATACCAGAGTAGGTTAAGGAAGATGCTTAAAAACACAACGAAGGAGAGTCAAATGAAACTGTTCTGAATGGGGAAAGGACTAAAGGCAAATCAAAGAAAAATAAATCTGCATCGTAAACAAGAGAAGGGTAATACCTAAATGAAAGAGAGCTTTGATAATCACGATGGCACCAGAGGTGGTAGAGTATTTGAGGAAGGGGGTGCAAGAATTAATCTTTGGTATGATTCAGTTTGAGAATGCAATAGTACATCCAATCTTCCATGACCGATCCTTCTGCCCATCTAAGTAGCCTATTAGTGGGTAGAGAATTCCACCCCATTATGTGATGATCAGGGGTGAGAGGTGGGGACTTTTGCCAATGAAAACCCACCATGTAAAAAGCCAGGCCTCCCTTGATGAGGAGAGTTGGCAGGTAGGGTCTGATTCACATGAGGCCATGCTTAAGTACAACAGGTCCACAAAGCTAGCCCTCTATACAAAACAGGCATTTAGTGAGTAGACACAAAGTGCTTACACCACCCACCTTTAGACCAGCAGTTTGTAGGTCTTCATGTGGGCCAGGTATGGTGGGGTAACAATAAGTCTCCTGATTGGTTGGGGTTTCCATGGGGATCCGATGGGACCACAAAGTCACCCTTCCCGAGGTATGATGCCACACTGGTCCCATCAGTTGGGTGTTAATATTTCCTCCCTTTGATACAGTGGAGTTGGCACTATTCAGTAGGAAGCAACATGAACGGCAAAGTAAATGAGAGCGCAGACAGCTCATTCCCAGCCACCCTGCCAAAGATGGAGTACATTGTGCTATTCCTTTCAACAAGGGCTTCACTATCTAGAGAATTCAAAACAAATTCTATAAGGTCCCCAGGATAGCCCTTTGAGTCAGTGGTCAATACACTTTATTGTGTAACCCATTCATTTGTAACTGTCCATGGTCTGTCTAGAGAGTAGAATCCCCAGCGGTGCAAACCAGGCCCCTGTAGACCCTGCGGTGCAGGGGGGCTCTCTACCATTGAGAAGGTCCCCTATCCTTCAGGGGCCACCATTTAGCCCAAGACGAATGAATATATTTGCGATATGTGAAATTAGGGAACCCCATCGCCTTTCTTTTGGGGGGGGCATAATTTTGTGTTATTCATCACTTTAAAGGAACAATATGTATTAATATTAAGAGAGACTTGTTAGGATAAAATACATATGGGAATGTATTGACCAATGTATGTACCTAAAGTTTGTGTATGAAGACAACCGGTTTATTTTATATATACAAAGAAAAATGTCATTAAGCAGAACAGACATATGTCTGTATGAAAATTGCTTATCGTTTTTATGAATCAAAACAATTAACTAAAGTATATATAGTAAAACAAAGCTTTTTGAATACGAATATCTAAAAAAAGAAAAATACAAATATATTTTTGATATAAGGTTGTCCTGTGGTTAAAATAATATGCATATCTGGTCATCTATAGTAAATGTATAATATGGAACATGTTTAAGAAAAGTTAAATTATTATGAAATGTGCATATGTTATCTTGTGATCCACTTTGCTAAGTGATTCTTTCAAACAAATAATTTTGTGTTATGCCACTAAGAAAGAGCAGCCACTGCCTGTTTTTTCCTTGGCATAAATGAGTTCCAGGGACCCTGTGTGACTCCCTCTAATCCACTGTCCACCAGCCTGCGACGTGACTAGGAAGGGGCAAAATAGAAAATTCCAACAGAGTGTAGTTGTAACACACCTGGCGGCACAAGGTCATTTTGCCATCAACAGCAGATGAATTCAAGAACAGGAATGACATTTTACCTGCATGGTATTCCTTTCAGGGGCAGGTCTTAGCGTGCCACTAGTGATATCGCTGCAGCTAGCTATCTCATCTCCCAAGCCTGCAATCCGCTGTCTGTGACACTAAGTCCAAGCACCAAACCAATGTTTCAACCCTTGAAATGTCCCAATTATGTGTCTGCATCGGAGAAGTAGTCCTCGTTCTGTTCTTTCTCTGAAAACAGGAATAGAGGATTATGGATTACGAAATACGTTCAAATATTTCAGGACAGTGGCCCCGATTCACAGAACTAACTTAAGACAAAATCCTAAACTTACTACTTTTGGTATTCACAGAAGTTAGGATTTTGTCTTAAGTTTGTCTTAAAACAGACTTAAGACAGACTTAAGACAAAATCTTAATTTAAGACTGTTTTAAGACAAATTTAAGGCAAAATCCTAACTTCTGTGAATACCAAAAGTAGTACGTTTAAGATTTTGGCTTAAGTTAGTTCTGTGAATCGAGCCCCTTATCATTTCGTATTCTAATACCAGTGCTTCCGTATTTGATAACCTTCATTTTTGGGAGCCTTACCTAATCTCGACAACCACACAGAGCGAAAATTCAAGCATGTGTTTGCAATCCATACCCAGTGCAAGCGGTGGGCTTTGACAGAAGAGTAGTTTCAACACAGAGAACTCATGTTCAGCGTTTACGGCAAAACAAAAGACAAGACCATGTCAGCAAGTGACAAGAAAAGCGCCTTTAATGAATGCATCATGTCTACAGTTAATTCTCCGAGAATCAATGTGTTCTGGGAGCGCACCCTTCACCGCGGTATGCTAATCAACCTCTGATTGCCATTAATGTGCCCTTTAATTCAAAGAAGGTAAGTCAGCGGGACGCAAGATTCATTTGTTACGGCTCCACCGGATGAGCCAAGCGTTTGGGCGCGCGCGAGAGTCCGAGCTTCCTGCCTAATGAAAAGGCTTTGATTAGAAGTTGTTTCCGCCTTCCGCCGGCCGAGGCGCGCGCCGCTCGCAGCCGCTTCTCTTTTGTTGCGATTTGTCCCGCCTTGGACAAATAAGAACAGATGAAGGTCAGAATTTCATGCAAATTACTGGCTTGATTGTCTGCTAATTGCGCCTTCATTGAATCGCCTGAATTGTTCTCCTTCCCCCGCAACACATAATCGTCCGGTATGGCTTGACCGGACCGTATCGGACAGCTCTTTCTGGAAGTACCCATTTTTTGGGTGGAGGGCGACTGCATTAGTAGGGTGTTCCACTTTAACTGCCGTGGGCGCTGCTGCTCGGGGGCGGGGGGACTTGGGGACTTGGAGGGGGGGTTAGGGGAGGGATATTTGGGGTGTTACACTTCCCCCAAATAAATATATTTTCTGTTAAATAGTGGTACAGGTGCTGTCAGTTGGGTGTGGTGATATGGATATTTGGGGTGTTAAACCTCACCCAAATAAATATATTTTCTGTTAAATAGTGGTACAGGTGCTTTCAATTGGTTTGGTGATATGTCTCAAATTTCACCAGGAAATTAGACATAAATGTGATGTGAGCTCTAGGCCCACATATTTTGCAAATAAGCGTGACACAGAGACAATATTGTGCTACTCAGAACTGGCCATGTGCACTTGGGCGCCTCACTGGTGATGCCTATGTTGGATGGGTGTGGGGTGGGTTTATGTGCCAGCCTTCGTGGGAGAGGCTGGTAATGCACTAGACTGTGTCTAGTGGAACACAACCTCCCAAATGTTATTAACCCCTACGCCGCGGCGCGAATATCGCCGTGTTGCGAGGGGGGCGGGGTTGGGCGTGGCACTCAGGTACTTATGACGACTCCCGGCCATCATAAATCACAGCGGGCGTGTCCTCATGACGGCCGGGAGCCGTCAGAACTCCGCCCACTGATTAATTCTCCCGCACAGGCAGGGAATTAACCCCTTCCATGCTCATGACGAGCTCAGCTCGTCATGCAGTACACTGCTCGTGTGCTCATGACGAGCTGAGCTCGTCATGAACAATGGGATTTACAGATCACTCAGCACAGGAGGGGAAAAGTCAAAGCACCCAAGGTGTTAACTGCGCATGGGCTTAGCGGCAACGTTCTGAAGGCTCCCGGCCGTCATGAGCACACGTCTACTGTGACGGCCAGGAGCCGTCATGAGCACCGAAGGTGTTAAAAAAGAAAACAAAAACAAAGTCCAACCTGGAACAAAAAACAACTGACGTCTCACAGCTTTGAGAGGCAGTCCACAGGACAGCGGTGCATGTGCGCAGCCAGGAACACCGGGCATCTTGGCACGTATCCATAATTTAACCAGGTATTACTGGACACAAAAACAGTGCTGATGAAGTCCGGACCATTCAGCGTTACGCCAGTTGAGGGTCAGTCCACCTTTGTGAAGTTGAACAGTCCAGAGTGCTATGCAGTTGATGATTAACAGTGCAAAATCAAGGGGGGATGTGTCCTGGTCAGAACATGCTCCTACTGCCGGGATCAGGATGCAAGCCAGTTAAGCAGGTTGTCACTGGTTCTTCAGATTGTCACTGGTGCTTCTTGTCACATTGTATGGAAATGGTACAGGACCCAGTTTTGTTATTTGATGCTCCAGGGATGGTAGGTATGCACATGGCATATGATGGAGTGGTTGCCATTAGATGACTTGTATGACAGGTGGGGATGACTTGTATGAAGGAAGGCTGACTGGAGAGACTTGCAGCCATGTAGCTTGTTGTATAGTTGGTGCAGCTCTTTTTCTTTGGCATGTGCGTTTGCAAGCAGGGATGCCATTTACTTTAAGCAGCCGGTGACAGGTGGCTGGATGGCCACACTGTGAAGCGGATACATAGAACGCACATGCAGGCTGCATATGTTTGGTACTCCCGCTGAGCTATCTCCTGTGAAGTCACCGCACCCCCGTGGCAGGATTGTGTTAGTATATGCACTCAGATAGTGGTACGAATCCTCGTTCTTGCCTCCTTGTTATTTTCTCCTGCGCACCTGTGGTCGTCCGTTCTTCTGTGTTACAGGATTGTCATACTCCTTTCTTTCCAGTCCTTTTATTCTTTGCACTTTGGCAACGTGCCACACTTTCTTCTTCCTACTTGTTTGGTATGTGATGTGGAGTCCAGCCACATGTCTTCTCTGCACATGCTGCAAAGTTGCTCCAGGCCGCGTATTGCATGTCTTTTATGAACATGCTGTGAAGTGGCAACAGGCCACGTGTTGTCAGCTCTTCTCACTGGGACCTCCTGCCAGCTCCATTGTGTCAGTTGGACTACACATCTTTTTCCGTCACGGACCATTAGCATGACCGGTCCTGTTGTAGGACTGGGCATCTTCCCAGGTGCTTCTGCCACTTTGTGTGCGGCAGTGGAGGTATGTGTGCTTTGATGGATCCGGTTTGCAGCCACTTCCAAAGCTTTCTTCTCTTTGACGAGGTGTTCTGGGTGCAACTCTGGATCGCTGTGGGAGACGAGTCTCCTTCCATTCACTTTGGTGGCAGCTTGCCATTCGGGCTTATGCGACTCTCCTCATGTCTGTAATGGGCCGACGTGCAGTGCAGTTTTAAGGCAGTGTTGGGGGCACTCCCTGAATAGTCTTTGCCCCCCTGCTGGGGCAGTGCTAGTGAAAATTAGGGTGTAGAATAGATGCTGTTGTTCCTGCATTGAGCCTACACAAGGCCCCTCCTATGGGAATTCCTCAGTACTTCACTCCGTAGATGGTGGGTAACCTCCCTCCACCTCCTCTTTGCTCGAGGGTGCAGTGCTTGCTTGCGCCTGGAGGCTACATCGTCAAGGTGGTGGATCCTGCCCGGATTGTGCGTGCTTGGCAGGTTTGGTTACTCTTTGTGCCATTCTCACTGGCAGGCAAAGGGTGGCCATTCAGTGATGGTCAGCTAGCTGGTGCTGCTCCTGCCACCAGGGGGCATAAATGCTCTTATTGCCCTTTCAGGAGAAAGTAAGTAATCTTTCTCTTCACTTCCAAGGCAGATGTGGGCTCAGGAATTATTTATGGGGGTTAGCAGTCTCTTCCCTCTAAACAACAGGCACCCGTAGGGGCCATGTGGCACTTTCTTGGCCAGTCTCTTGCTGTGGTGGCAGAGCAGAATTGGCCTGTTGTCACTAGGAGGGCTTTTCAGTTCATGCAATGGAACAAGGTGGCACCTCGTGTTCGTGCTTAATTCTGCTGTTGCAGGGCATGCTGCTCATATGGCTGCTGTCTGGGCTGGGGCAACTGTGCTTAATGGGTATTTTTTGCTGCTGCAGTCACTCGGGTGAGGGACTGTGAAGGACAGGCTGATGCTGATATCACTGGGTCATGTCTTTGGTCTTCCATGCAGTCTTCCGGGGTGTGTTGTGGTGAGGGTCCACCAGGTGGTGCTGCAGGGCTCTGAGCTCCCCTCTAAGCTCTTCATTGTTGATCCTGCCACTACAGGCAGTGTGAGCACAGTAGGGCCACCTGCAAAGTCTCTGTGAATCACAGCACTTTACTTGAGGTTGCGGGGTACTGCAGGCTTCATTACTTATCCTGGCGAGCAAGGCAGGATATTCCTCTTTTCCTAATAGTGTCTTGTTCATACCGGTCACTCCTGCCAGGTGCGGTGCGATGAGCCACCACTAGGTGGCGCTGCAGCTACTCCTTCCCTGCCGCGGCAGTCTCTCAGTTACCTGCAAGCCGTGCTCGGTTTGGAGATGCAGGTACGGGCTGTGTGGTTTCTGTATGGGCACTGGACAGCTTGTGCCTTTATTTTGAAAGTGTTCTGCTCTTCGGGCCGCTTTACTTGCAGTGCACTTCAGACCAGGTGGGTGGCGCTGCTGGTATGAGAACACATGTGTTACTTCTTGACTAGCCTGGTGATAGCAGGTGGTTGCCAGGGGTGCACTGTATCCTCCAAGTACCTTTGTGGTCTTGTCCTTCTTTTGAGGGGCTAACATGCCGTCTCTTCTGCGGGCTGCCTTCTCCTCCCCGGGGCAGCCTTCTTTGCAGCAGTGGGCTGCATGGGGATTTAGCAGTTAAGACTGGGGCTGGCGATTCTGGTGCAGCAAGGAGGCTTCCTCACTACACTGACCCTGGTCCCACTCGTCGCCAATGTTATGTTGGCTGTAGGCCCACATTCTTTGCAAATAAGTGTGACACAGAGAAAATATTGTGCTACTCAGATCTGGCCACGAGCACATGCACTCAGGCTCTTTTATTGGCAGGGTCACCTGACCTGTGACGCCTGTGTTGGATGGGTGTGAGATGGGTGCATGGACCAGCCCTTGTGAGAAAGGCTGGTGAAACACTAGACTGTGTCCAGTAGGACTATACACACAGACCACAGCACACATGCAACCCCTCTCTCTGTTTTGGAAGTCTTAAAAACGTTAGTTTACAAAATATAATGTTTACCCATATATGCTGTACAAAAGAGGGTGGAGATGGACTGCGCATCTGAACCAATCAAACACTCACACCCAGTCAACAGATCTGGGTTTAATCCATCACCGTTCTTTAGCCCACTCTGCCACCCCAGTTCAGACATGGCCATCTGCAAATCAGTCTGACCCTGTGCCTCATGGGAAGAGTCCAGCCCGAGCTGCCAAGCCATGCCTTCCCTGGACCGGAAACAAGCTTCCTAGGACCGGTTTCTGGCATTACAGCCGTCTTCAGCCAGGCTTGCTTGAATCCAGTGGCAATGTGAGCAAGGGATTCACGTCTGAGCATAACCTGCCAACTTATGGCGAACAAAGCGGGACAAAAGGGGGTGGTGATGGACGGAGCATCTGAACCAATCAAACACTCACACCCAGTCAACAGATCTGGGTTTAATCCATCACCGTTCTTTAGCCCACTCTGCCACCCCAGTTCAGACATGGCCATATGCAAATCAGTCTGACCCTGTGCCTCATGGGAACAGTCCAGCCCGAACTGCCAAGCCATGCCTTCCCTGGACCGGAAACAAGCTTCCTAGGACCGGTTTCTGACATTACAGCCGTCTTCAGCCAGGCTTGCTTGAATCCAGTGGCAAAGTGAGCAAGGGACTCACGTCTGAGCATACCCTGCCAACTTATGGCGAACAAAGCGGTACAAAAGGGGGTGGTGATGGACGGAGCATCTGAACCAATCAAACACTCACACCCAGTCAACAGATCTGGGTTTAATCCATCACCGTTCTTTAGCCCACTCTGCCATCCCAGTTCAGACATGGCCATATGCAAATCAGTCTGACCCTGTGCCTCATGGGAACAGTCCAGCCCGAACTGCCAAACTATGCCTTCCCTGGACCGGAAACAAGCCTCCTAGGACCGGTTTTTGGCATTACAGCTGTCTTCAGCCAGGCTTGCTTGAATCCAGTGGCAAAGTGAGCAAGGGACTCACTTCTGAGCATACCCTGCCAACTATGGCGAACAAAGCGGTACAAAAGGGGGTGGTGATGGACGGAGCATCTGAACTAATCAAACAGTCACACCCAGTCAACAGATCTGGGTTTAATCCATCACTGTTCTTTAGCCCACTCTGCCACCCCAGTTCAGACATGGCCATATGCAAATCAGTCTGACCCTGTACCTCATGGGAACAGTCCAGCCCGAACTGCCAAGCCATGCCTTCCTTGGACCGGAAACAAGCTTCCTAGGACCGGTTTCTGGCATTACAGCCGTCTTCAGCCAGGCTTGCTTGAATCCAGTAGCAAAGTGAGCAAGGGACTCACGTCTGAGCATACCCTGCCATATATGCCAACATTTTGGAAGAGGAAAGCAGGAGATGTTAAAAAAATAAGCAGGAGAATCATTTTCTCCCATTGACTTCTATTGCGACTATCATCGAGTCTAATGGCATGTATGGAACTTGAAAGTGCACTGCTGCAGGATCGGATATCAGACATGCAATGTCATTTTCTTCCATACCTGTCACAAACACAGAGAGATTGCTATGACAGGCAGAGAAAGCAGCACCAAAATGTTGTGCACTTGCTTGCAGGAGCAGGTTACTGACTGCATAATCTGAGTCACACAAGACCAGCCCCTGCCATCTGAAGTCCACAGAGAAATCAGGTTTTTGCATGCAGGAATTGGGAGGCTGGACACTACCCTTTAAGTCGGTAGTCTCCCGTCTGAATCGGGAGGATATGTTTACTCTCACTTAGTACCTCTACCAATCTGCATTCTTCTCCCTTTCCACTGCCCCTGCAGCCCCCCTCATTGTGTTTTAACATTAAATGCCTGGTTGATTGTTGGATAACCTAAAGTCCCCTACCCCCCAACCCCCCTCCAATCTAACTGACTAAGCTAAGTCCCTGTTAACTGCCAGTGGGAAATTTGATTCAACATTACTTAAAGGTGAACCGAGTACTGCAGTGGTACCGTGCTTAGGAGTAATTTGTTGGCCAATATTGATCAGATAGTGTATTTCAACGCACAATGGAACACCAACACATTTCATAGAAGGATTAGGAGTGTCTGTCAAATCAATTTTAAAACCAAAAGGTTAATTAATTTTAATACACATTAAACAGGTTTACCTTGTATTGTGTGGCATTTCCGGTGTTAATTCTAGTTTCATCTACAATTAGTGACACATTAGGCAGTGTAAAGAACCTGGGACCAGTTGAATTGATCTCAACTTAATAGGTTATCAAAATACGTTTAAAATATATTTAGGCTTCCCAACTTCCCAGGACGTTTTGGAAAAATGTGGTAAGTGGTGCAATTTAATCGCAATTCTTTCGTTATTGTTCTATTGAATGAAATAAATGATTGCACATAAAGTTTAAAGTGCACTCTACCCTACAGGAGCATCCTGGTGCCAAGCGATAACTAAAGGAGAGGTGGAAACTGCACTAATGTGAGAAAAGGCAAGTTTTATATTTTTTTCCTCAAGCACAGAAATCTGGTGTCACACCAGAACTCGGGGAGAAGTGAGTTCCGATGCTTTGCAACCGGAAATGAAAAGGAAAAGCCTTCATAAAGAGCACTCACTGCAGTGATGTAATATAGTGTGCTTAAGTGAAACAATCCAAATACACATTTTTTATTCAAAATTTCGTCCCTTATTTGTAAAGAAAGTGGCAGTCAACCAGCAACACTTTAAATCCCCCCTCTTGTTAGAAATGAGGTCTCTAGTTGGTAGTCGTATGTGCCCTGTCCAATTTGGGACCCTCACTCTAGTCAGTGTAAGAAACTTACACCCTCATAGTAACCCGTGCTCACCCCCTTGGTAGCTTGGCAGGAGCAATCAGGCATATCCCCAGAGGCAATGTGTTCAGTATTTGTATAGACACACACACAGTAACACAGTGAAAACACCACACAAGGACTCCACACCAGTTTAGAAACATAGCCAATATTTATCCGATTAAAACGACTTAAATGACAAATTCGAAAATACCCAGCTCAAGATATGAATTTTCAAAGTTTAATAAAGTTATAGTTCTTAGAAATCAATGGTTGCGCTTGACCAGGACAAAGTACCTTAAATGATTAAAAAAAAAGAAATGCGTGGCACAGGTGAGGTGAGGTGTAAGAAAAAGCCGGTGATGCTTCCGTTTCTAACTGCTATGGAGGTTGTTGGTACAGTGACGCTTGGGGACACTGCATTGAGTGGAAGAGGTGATGCGTCGCTGTAGACAAGGATGCTTGGGTTTCTTAAGGCGATGCAGAGTCATTAAGCCATCCACATCCGGGGACGATGCGTGGCGCAGGGGAGGTGATGCGTCATTTGTGTGCATGATACCTCAGTTCCTTACTGCAGTGTCGACGATAAAATCGGTGCTCAGAGACAATGCGTCAATTGGCCATCAAAAGTCAAGTCACACTGCATCGATCCGACAGCATCACAACTGACATGGCATCGTAACTGAAGTGGTGCGTTCACGGACTTCGGTGAAGCAATGCTCAAGATTCACACAGCGGTGGTTCTTCAGCAGTGCTATATCAAAGGGTTGGGGATTGCATTGAAAGCCTTAGTTTTTGGGTTGAGCGGGGACCACACTTTGGTGCAGGCAGTAGCAATGCAATGAGTTTTGTGATCATGCGCTGATTCCGAAATTACTCTTGCATTTCTTTATTTTTTCTTCTTGTTGCACCAGAACTCACTTCCAAGGGCACCAAACTGGAATTTGTACCACTTGGCAGAGCAGGGCTCTCAGCAGAGGAGCCTTGGTGCTGGCAGATGAAGTCTTTGATGGCCCTGAGAACAGGAGGCAAGCTGAACTCTAAGCCTTGGATATACTTGGAAAGCAGGATGTAGAAAGCAAAGTCCAGTCTTTTTACTCCCATAACAGAAGCAGCAAGCAGCAGGCCAGCCGAGCAAAGTGTCAGTACCTCCTGACAGCAATCAAGCTCTTCTTCCTGCCAGAATGCTCTCAATCCAGAATTGTTCTGAGTATGGGGTGTCAGAGGTCCAGTACTCAAACCCCATTCAGTCTTTGCAGTAGGCAAACTTCAAAGAAAAGTCTTTGTAGTGCACAAGACCACGCCCATTCTGGCTCCAGACACACTATAGTGGGCAGAGGCTGCTTTGTGAGTGGACAGGTACAGTCCTATTCAGGTACAAGTGCAAAACTCTTCCCATCACGCTAGCTCAGGAAGACCCATCACCCTGCTGATGGGCCATCAGGATATGCAGGGCACACTTCAACTCCCTTTGTGGGACTGTCTAGAGTGAATGCACAAAAGCCCAACTGTCACCCTGACCCAGAAGCATGTTCAGAGGCAGGCAGAGGCACAGAATGTTTAAAGTAAGAAAATGCCAACTTTCTAAAAGTTTTATATAACGAAACGAGAGCCAATGCTGGAAACTCCACTTAACAGCCAATATTTCACCAAAATTGTCAATGAGTTAAACAAAAAACAACCTGGTCACAGTGTAGCATTCTACGAGATTTATTCTCTTTTGTGAAATTTTCATGTTTATAGCACAATATTATTAGTGCATGGGGATACAAAGAATTTATATATACTATATACAAACATGTACAACAAATACAAAGAACACTTTATACATTTCATACACACTTGGCCACTTCAGTCATACAAACAACAATCACACAAAAAAGCAAAAAAACAATAACAAAAAATGCCCATGTATTGGTAACAGATAGCTGGAAATAATCCTGTTCGTGATGATCAGTTTTTAAAGTCTGTATATTACAAAGTTCCACCAAAGGGTCTTTTATCACAGGTCAAACGAGCTATTTTATGACATCAGTGGAAAACCAAATACAGGGCAAGGCTGGTCGACGCGTTTCGAACCCCTGCAATTTGTTGGGGTTCTCCTCAGGACCGGGTGGGTTCTGAAAAAATGACAACAACAAGCTTTTACTAAAAACGGACTTAATGAGGGGATTGAGAGACCAACTCCATATAAGCCATGGCAACTCCCTACCTTGAGAAAAGTGCAATGTATCACATTCAGTCGTGTGAAGAGTAGACAACTCAATTAAGGGGTGAAGTATCCCACAGGAGAGGTGTTCACAGGGACTAAAAAGGGAAAAACATATAGACACGCGCTATATTAGATCATACATTCTCACGAGCCAGCATTCATTCAGCAGGTGCTGACTCGAAGTGGCATTTTTAGACCTACAATTCAAAAATCAACTTCACTAAAAGATGTATTTTTACATTGTAAATCCAGAGACACCAAAACTCAATTTTCTATCAGAACCCAATTGGAAGATGCACTTGTAAGATGTTACATGACTGCTCAAATGATGACCTACGGGAGAGATAGGCCTTGCTGTAGTGAAAAATGAAATTTGCTGTATTTCCCTACTAGGACAGATAAAGCACAACAGTACATGTTCAACCTTTTAAATACAATGCACCCTGCCCACGGGGCTAACTTGGTCCGACCTTAGAGGATTGGGCCTGGCAAGTGGGAGCACTTTCCAGGTCTAAATGCCACTTTAAACTGCACACACATGCACTGCAGTGGCAGGTCTGAGACATGTTTGTAGGGCTACTCATGTGGGTGGAACAATTAGTGCTGCAGGTCCACTGGCACCATTTAACATACACGCCCTGGGCACACCCGGTGCACTGTATTAGGGGCTTACTAGTAACTCAAATTAGGCCAGTCATGGAGAAACCAAATACAATTACCTTATAGACTGGGAGCACATGCACTTTAGCACTGGTCAGTAGTGGTAAAATTCCTAGAGTCCTAAAGCCAGCAAAAACGAAACCCACAACACAGTTAACAGGAGGTTAGTGGCCAAAAGACAGGGGAAACCACGCCAAAAGATGCCACGTCTCACACATCCCCTTCCGCCATTCTCTGCAAAGGGAAAAATGCCCATTGTGATGAGAGCTCATCACATTCCTGTGAGTTCAATCAATCAATCAATGACATTTATAGAGCGCACTACATACCCGTAGGGTCTCAAGGCGCTGGGGGTGGGGGGGTGCCGCTACTGCTCGAACAGCCAGGTCTTCAGCTTCTTCCTGAAGGAGAGGTGGTCTTGGGTCAGGCGCAGGTCGGTCGGGAGGGAGTTCCAGGTCTTGGCGGCCAGGTAGGAGAAGGACCTTCCTCCTGTAGTCGCTCTTCGGATGCGGGGGACAGCGGCGAGGGCGTGGTTGGCTAATCGGAGGTGGCGTTTGGGAGCGTAGAAGTTGATTCGGCTGTTGAGGTAGCTCGGGCCTTGGTCGTGTAGGGATTTGTGTGCGTGGGTGAGGAGGCGGAAGGTGATTCTTTTGTTGACGGGGTGCCAGTGAAGGTCTCTCAGATGTCCGGAGATGTGGCTGGTTCGTGGGATGTCGAGGATGAGTCTGGCTGAGGCGTTCTGGATCCGCTGGAGTCTCTTCTGGAGCTTGGCGGTAGTACCGGCGTAGAGGGCGTTGCCGTAGTCCAGTCGGCTAGTGACGAGGGCCTGGGTGACGGTCTTCCTGGTCTCGGTGGGGATCCACCAGAAGATCTTCCGTAGCATGCGTAGGATGTTGAAGCACGCCGAGGAGACGTTGTTGACTTGCCTGGTCATGGAGAGGGAGGAGTCCAGGATGAAGCCCAGGTTGCGTGCATGGTCTGTCGGTTTGGGTGCGGTGCCCAGGGCGGGAGGCCACCAGGAGTCGTCCCAGGCGGAGGGTGAAGAGCCCAGGATGAGGACCTCCGTCTTGTCTGAGTTCAGTTTCAGGCGGCTGGTCGTCATCCACTCGGCTACCTCTTTCATCCCTTCGTGCAGGTTGGCTCTGGCGGCGGCGGGGTCGTTGGTCAGGGAGAGGATCAGCTGGGTGTCGTCGGCGTAGGAGATTATGCTGAGGTTGTGTTGGCGTGCGATGGCCGCAAGGGGGCTCATGTAGACGTTGAAGATGGTGGGGCTCAGTGAGGATCCTTGAGGGACGCCGCAGATGACTTCGGTGGCCTCTGACTTGTACGGTGGTAGGCGGACTCTCTGTGTTCTTCCGTCGAGGAAGGAGATGATCCATTCCAGCGCCTTGTCCTGGATTCCGACGTTGCTGAGGCGCTGTACTAGGGTGCGGTGGCAGACAGTGTCGAATGCCGCGGAGAGGTCTAGGAGGATGAGGGCCGCTGTTTCTCCGTTGTCCATCAGGGCTCGGATGTCATCGGTGGCGGCGATGAGGGCGGTCTCGGTGCTGTGATTGGCTCGGAAGCCAGACTGTGAGGGGTCGAGGGATCCATACGTCTCGAGGAAGGCGGCCATCTGCTTGTTGACGGTCTTCTCGATGACTTTGGCTGGAAACGGGAGGAGCGAGATGGCAGGATGCCATGTTTTTTATGCCTGAACAGGGAGGTCCGCCTTAACTTACCCATGGACCCTTTAAGACCCATTTTGTTGCTGTTATCATGCAGATGCACCGATTAAGCAGTGGAAAGGCCCAGCAGGGAGGCTGCTAAAAGAAAGAAACAAAATATAGATAAACGCAGAGGCTTGCTTTCCGCGATTTTAATCCAGCGATTTAGGAGTGCCAGTACAGTGCTCTAGCTTACCGTCCAGCAGCCCAGCCCAGCCTACAGCACCTGACAGGGTGAGCTGAAGCCCTTTTTTGCTTCATGGTTGTTGCTTGGCTCTAGAAACAATAGTGTTTGCTTCATTCTCAATCACACACAGTTTTTGGAGGCAGAGTTATGCTTCAAATGCCAAAGGAAATATACATCTAAATAGCATGATGTCCATTAGAAGTAAATGTAAATGTAAATGTGGATGTACTTGTAAAGCGCACTGTGACTCCAAGGAGTATCCTGGCGCTGAAGACCGCTGGGGAACCCGTCCTGGTTTTCCCTGTGAGATGGTCCCTTTCTGGGTATCTCCAAGGTGAAACCAGGCATCCCCGGCATCTGTGGGGGGCCGTTGTAGAGATGAGGCAACTTAATGCCCAGAGTTGCCGAGTGTGTTCCCTGGTTAGAGTAGGCACCGAGGTGTGAATTATCGAGTCCATTTGACCCTGGTCCACGACCCTGCCGTGTCGGGAATTGAACCCTGGTCCCAGGCCGTTCTCTGCTTACGGGTCTGCCGCCTCTAACCAGTGAGCCACACCACTCCACTCTACAGTCTACAGCTGGCTCACCCTTTAGGCAGTAGTAGCAATGGTAGGTAAACAGGGCTGTACAAATCCTGCTGATATCCTATGGCCCTTGCAAAAGCCATATCACTCCCTTTTTCAGACATTGATGGCATCACAAGGCTGACCTTTGTCCCAACAGTAGCTCCTCAAATGGTTTGCATAATAGGGCGAAGGCAGGCGTGCCAGCCTCATAAAATAAATAGAATTCTTAGAGCATATTTTAGATCTTGTTCCTGCTGCCTCGTTCATGACCGATGAGGCCTGAGGGAGCATAGAAAGTGCTGGGGTAACCAAAGGGGAAGACATGGATAGCTGCTTTTATCATTGCTATCTGTAAACAACTTCCACTTTTAGTCTAGCGTTAGCCAATACTTTGTGATTTTACTATAATACTTACATATAGGGGCTTTCTTCCACCCCTTTTTATATATTAGTCTGTGGTTGCGTCATTCACATTTTGCTTTAGCCCACTGCAGCATACATCATGGGGCAATGTGTCAGCCTACTTAAATCTCTGGTTAACTTCACTTTGAGAGACTGCATTTTGCTTTCTCAGCAGGAGCACATACATACACAAGCTAGTTCCCTTCAGTGCCAGTGTTTTTGCTGAATAATTACTTTAGTGTTGCCTCTGTGTTTAGGGCTTGATGTGATAGCAGGGCACTTCTGATGCATATTCCATCTTTATCAAATCCCATCTCCTGCTAATGCTGTTGTAAATTCCTTTTGGAGTGTTTTACTTTTCTGACTGCTGCGATTTCACAGCATACCAGATCGTGTCCATTTAACACTGTTCTGTATTAGGTAATCCTCTTTTAACTTTTTTGTCTGCTTTCTTTTTTTCATTCTTTCCTCCTTTCTTTCTTTCTTGTTTCTTTCTTGCCTTCTTTCATTCTTGCCTGCTTTCATTCCTTTTGTTTCTCTTCCCGGCTCTCTTTTCTTAGCTGTTTCCTTCTTACCCTCTCTTTTTCTTTTCCTCTTTCTTTCTCCCATGTATCCTTTCTTGTCTTTCTGTTTTCTTCCTTTCCTTATTTTTTCCTTTCATTATGTCCTTCTTTCTTTCCTTCTCTCCTTCCTTATCTTCATCTCCACCTGTCTTTATCTTTCTTTCTTTTACCTTCTTTTGTTCCGTCTTTCATTCTTTCGTTCTCTCTCTCTCTCTCTTTCTTACTTTCTTTCTTTCTTCTTTATCTCTATTTGTTAATGCATGAGGGTTGCAGCCAAACTGATTTACTCTTTAGGTCCATGTTAGCCAAGACCTTTTAACTTGACTCCAGCATCTATAAAGGTGCAATGTATCAGCCCACTTCAGCCACTGGCTTACTTCACTATGAATTACGGCATGCAATCTTTTTACAAGGAACACATCCACATGCAAAGTAGTTTCCCTAAGCGACAAAGAGTGCTATGGTAAATACAACTTTTTTGCCTGTAGCAAATGTTTTGTTTTTTATAGATTAGTAATGGTGTGGCACATTCCCAAACAATAATGTTTAAAAAAAATCAAGACAAAACAAAACAAGATTTGCCAGAATGGTGGTGGCCAACGTGAGACCAACTGGCTTTGCCAGTGCTAATTATTTTCTGTTGTTTCATCTCATTGTCTGCAGATATTAGGAGGCTCCTGAGGGGCTTGATGTTGTTTGTGCTCATCCTGGCTCTTTAAAGCTTACCATGCTCAAAAAGTGATTTGTAGGTATCGTAATTACTAATAAATACTTGCTTTGTGATATTTTAGTTTCCAATATCTTTGCTATAATCTAGTAGCACAATATTGCTGTAACCAGTATTCTGACATACATCCTAAGGGTAGGATTACATTCGCCATCTTTCCATCTACCAAGAGAAACTGAAGGAAAATGACTGTGTCGACTCCTGATCTTGCAGAACCTGCAGACATGTAATTTCCTGTCACCTTTTCTATCTCATTATGAATTGCACAATGGACCCACAAGGACGCCTGTTTCTGCAGCTGACCGCGGACTTCACAAGGACGCCTGCTTTTGCTGCTGACCACGGACTTCTCACCACAGCTAGCGGAACCCGCTTCGCGGGTCCCGCGTCGCAGGAGGGGGTAAACCGAGGCTGTGCTCTGTTCTCTGCTGGGCGGTGAGTGTGCGACAGGGCTGCGAGCTGCAACCCGGACTCAGTCTCCCAGGAGTCCCGGGTTGTCCAGGCCGTTCCAGCTGGCCCGCTCTCCCTGACCGCCCCGCCCAGCCCCACCCGCCTCATAATCGGCAGTGATCTCCATCCGCCTTGGGACCCACAAGGACGCCTGTTTCTGCTGCTCACCGCGGACTTCACAAGGACGCCTGCTTTTGTTGCTGACCACGGACTTCTCACCACAGCTAGCGGAACCCGCTTCGCGGGTCCCGCGTCGCAGGAGGGGGTAAACCGAGGCTGTGCTCTGTTCTCTGCTGGGCGGTGAGTGTGCGACAGGGCTGCGAGCTGCAACCCGGACTCAGTCTCCCAGGAGTCCCGGGTTGTCCAGGCCGTTCCAGCTGGCCCGCTCTCCCTGACCGCCCCGCCCAGCCCCACCCGCCTCATAATCGGCAGTGATCTCCATCCGCCTTGGGACCCACAAGGACGCCTGTTTCTGCTGCTGACCGCGGACTTCACAAGGACGCCTGCTTTTGCTGCTGACCACGGACTTCTCACCACAGCTAGCGGAACCCGCTTCGCGGGTCCCGCGTCGCAGGCGGGGGTAAACCGAGGCTGTGCTCTGTTCTCTGCTGGGCGGTGAGTGTGCGACAGGGCTGCGAGCTGCAACCCGGACTCAGTCTCCCAGGAGTCCCGGGTTGTCCAGGCTGTTCCAGCTGGCCCGCTCTCCCTGACCGCCCCGCCCAGCCCCACCCGCCTCATAGTCGGCAGTGATCTCCATCCGCCTTGGGACCCACAAGGACGCCTGTTTCTGCTGCTGACCGCGGACTTCACAAGGACGCCTGCTTTTGCTGCTGACCACGGACTTCTCACCACAGCTAGCGGAACCCGCTTCGCGGGTCCCGCGTCGCAGGAGGGGGTAAACCGAGGCTGTGCTCTGTTCTCTGCTGGGCGGTAAGTGTGCGACAGGACTGCGAGCTGCAACCCGGACTCAGTCTCCCAGGAGTCCCGGGTTGTCCAGGCCGTTCCAGCTGGCCCGCTCTCCCTGACCGCCCCGCCCAGCCCCACCCGCCTCATAATCGGCAGTGATCTCCATCCGCCTTGGGACCCACAAGGACGCCTGTTTCTGCTGCTGACCGCGGACTTCACAAGGACGCCTGCTTTTGCTGCTGACCACGGACTTCTCACCACAGCTAGCGGAACCCGCTTCGCGGGTCCCGCGTCGCAGGAGGGGGTAAACCGAGGCTGTGCTCTGTTCTCTGCTGGGCGGTGAGTGTGCGACAGGGCTGCGAGCTGCAACCCGGACTCAGTCTCCCAGGAGTCCCGGGTTGTCCAGGCCGTTCCAGCTGGCCCGCTCTCCCTGACCGCCCCGCCCAGCCCCACCCGCCTCATAATCGGCAGTGATCTCCATCCGCCTTGGGACCCACAAGGACGCCTGTTTCTGCTGCTGACCGCGGACTTCACAAGGACGCCTGCTTTTGCTGCTGACCACGGACTTCTCACCAAAGCTAGCGAAACCCGCTTCGCGGGTCCCGCGTCGCAGGAGGGGGTAAACCGAGGCTGTGCTCTGTTCTCTGCTGGGCGGTGAGTGTGCGACAGGGCTGCGATCTGCAACCCGGACTCAGTCTCCCAGGAGTCCCGGGTTGTCCAGGCCGTTCCAGCTGGCCCGCTCTCCCTGACCGCCCCGCCCAGCCCCACCCGCCTCATAATCGGGCTCCTCCCCTTACTCTACCGTCAGTACATTTTCAGCTGAGTGTTCAGCTGCGCGGGAGCGCGCGGGAGGGCGCCGGGAGAAGCCCGGGACAAGGGCGGGACCGTCTGTGGCCGTCAGGGGCCGAGGGAGGCCGGGCTGGGCCAGACCCCTAACACTTGCAGTCCGGTGGCCAGTGTCTTGCCATAAGTTGGATATGGCGACAGAAGAGGAAACTCCGGGGAAAAAAGGTAGATTACGCAATGGGTCATTGGAGAATTATTTTCCTAAGAAGAGCGAGGGTGAAAAGGATTCTATCCTAGCAGAGCGTAGGGCAGAGCGGCGCCGCTCAGTTGAGAATATGAAACATAGACCCCTCACTGATAGTTCTCTGCTTGTATTGAACCGGGAGGGGGGTTCTGTAGACTTGAGCGAGGATAATGTTAGTCAAGACGGCGTTCCTCTATTGTTCCGTGATTTTGTATCCACACCCTGTTTGCCCTTGGATAATATTATAATCGTTTCTCCTACCCCTAGTCCTAGTCGCGTCATTGTCACGTCTAAACCTAGGAAACAGAAACCTAAGCTTTTACTTGCGGCCCAGATCCACCGCCCACCTCCTAGTAAAAAAAGGAGGAAACAAAGGGTGGCACCAGGTAAAGCCAAAACCCCGTATACTGATTTTGGTAAAGGGGCAAAAACCCCCATTGTAACTGAGATTACCCCAGTAGTGGAACAGGATTGTACACCAGCAGTAGTACCTCCATTGGTTCACAGTCCATCTGAAGTAGCTATACAGGTTGTGGCTCCTGATAGCAACTCTAGAGCTACTGCAGCTGTTACTCCACCTCCCCCCACATTGATAGGGAACCTAGAGTTTTTGTTGAGATCTCTCCTTTTACCTATTAATGAGTCCATCAAAAAGGTGGAAATTAGACTGACCATACTGGAAGCTGCCATAACTAGCATGGCTACTCTCACTAAAGCCAAAGGGAGTGGGGTGGTGCATCCCACACCCTCGATAGGGCCCCCTCCTAGCACAGCTCAAAAAAATCTATCCGCCCCTGCTCCGGCCAAGCAAACTCGACAGCCCCAGGGTAGAGTTGACCTTCCCCCCCAAAATACATCGCCTCCTAAACAATTAAAGACACCAGCTATTGAATTGGGTGATGTTCCAAATAAATCAATCCTAAAGGACCCGACGAGTAACAACCAGAACGTCCAAGGGGAAGGTAGAAATAATAGAATACCTCATAAAAAGGTCCCACAAGTAGAGATCCCTCCAGAAGCAGTGCCCTTTGTGGTGATCTTAACTGGGGTCCCTCAGTTAACAGAAAATAAGAAGGAGGGGTATGTTGACCTCAAGAATAAAATCATTCACTGGTTGAGGACGCACAGGCCGATAGCGCCTAATATAGATGGGGACATAGTTCATGTTAGACGGATCAACTGGCTGGGGAGTAGAACAAAAAATATAGAGGGGGACCTAGTGGTGGTCAATTTCAGAGATCCTCGGGCTGTTGATTATATCTTAAACTGGCCACCAGGAAATGGGGAAACCTGTATCACCCCTCGGGCTTTAACATACTTTTATCCCGGGTCAGAGGCTACCCCTTTTAAATATTCAAACAAATTACAGTCCTATAGACCACCTCTTACACTGCCCTACAACAACAATTATCCCCAGTATGGGCATCAGTTTGCCTTGGTGCCTGACCAGCACCCTGCCTGGTCTATGGTTCCTTATAGACGCACGATGAACCATGGTCCTAGGATGAATCATCTGAGACCCTTTACCCCGTTGGATACTTACAATCGGTTTTCTCAGCTATCTGGGCTGGAAAACTGTGATTGAAGTTCGGGGCCCGGGGGGGGGATAAGTGAACTCCCCGGGGAGGAGGCCCCACGACTACTCTGTGGTAGTATAGATACAGGAGAAGTCAGTCCACTTACAGCCCAAATGGTTACTACCAACAACATTACTGAGGATTCTATGTTAGCGGGCCCTTTGACTAGTATGGCTGGTTGTCCTGCAACCCCTATTCCCTTGGCACAGGAGGGGGGGAGCCTTATGACCAGGGTGGATAATGAGGGTGTGAAGGGGGGGGGTACACTACAGTGCCTAAAGGACGGCGGGTAATAAACCTCCTTTCTTGGAACATCGCGGGGTTAAAGAGGAAGTTAGAAATTCCAGAGTGGCACACGTTCATTGAGAGGTTTGATGTTTGCCTGTTTCAGGAAACTTGGAGCCTATTACCGTTACATAAATCGGGGTATACCACCTACTTTTTGCCCGCAGTAAGTAAGGGAAAGGGTAGACCAGCGGGTGGCCTCATGGTCTGGATTAAAATAGAACTGGACTGGGTGGTCACACGCCACAACGTGGAGTGTAATGATATACTCCACCTCTCGTCAAGAGGAAAGGAGGAGAGTAGTAGGCTTGACCTTTTCAATGTTTACGCTAGAGGGGCACCTGGGGATTCTTCCTCCTTGACCTTAACAGCTCTGGACTCCGCCTTAGCTAATTGCCCCTCTTCAGCAAAAATCCTCGTGGGGGGTGATTTTAATTGTACGTTTGAACCCCTCCTCAGAGATGACCCTTTGGGTATTGAAGAGGAGGATTCAAAATGGTCAATCCCAACTTTATCCCTGCCCCCCATTAGGAAATGGTCAGATAGGGCTATTCAAATCAATGCACTGACTAGGGACCACAAGCTAAGAGCCCTTAACGGCAGGACTATATCCGATCAGGCAGGGGCATTGACCTTCAATAGACTTACTGGGCCGTCCCGAATTGACTACATCCTAATGGATGTTAGTTTTTGGGCAGACCTTATTGATATGGAGGTCTTTCCAAGTCAGGATAGTGACCACAATCCCCTGAGTTGCAAGTTTAATTGGGGTACCTTTAAAGACAGGTGGGCGAATGTCATCTTAAAAACATCTAAAGAGATTATCCCATGTAACAACAATCGCAGACTGAAATGGGATAAGGCTAATCTTAAGGAGGATGATTTAGGAGCCATTAAATCTCTGGTAGAGGGCTTGTCTTCTGATTTGGAGGTCTGGGTCGGTGAAAACCGGATTAACAGTCCCCAATACCCCTCCCTTGACTCAGTCTATAAAGCCACAATAGATCATGTTGGTCAATTTTTTATCTCGAAAGGGAAAAGTAACAGGGGTACTATTACACCCCCCACTCTTAATAAACCGTGGTATACAGATCAGTGTAAGGGCAAAAGAAAAAACCTGACAAAAGCCCTGATTTCGGGGGATCCTTTGCTGGTTAGAGCGGCCAGGAAGGATTACCTGAAAACATTATCACTGGCCAAACGGGAGTGGGAGGAACAGCATTGGCAGGACCTCTCCAATGCTGTGAGCAGTAGGAACCCGAACCTTTTTTGGGATCTGATCAATAGAACTAGAAAGAGGAAATCGCAACCATTGGCTGCACACATAACTAGTCAGCAATGGTTTGCTCATTTCTCATCCCTATATGGAGGTATTGAGGAAACAGCTAGCCCTGGGGCAGATAGTTTGGGTGATGGGGATTCCTTAGGGGAGGACGCCCTTCTATTTACGACCACAGAGGTAGTGATGGCGATCAGACACCTAACCCCTAGGAAAGCAGCCGGGCAGGATGGGATTCCTGGAGACCTGTTGATAGCGGAGCCACAGGCTTGGGCCAAATTAATTGCCACATTAATGAATTTGATCACCGGGGGTCATCAGGTACCAGATTCTTGGAAAGGGGCTGAGGTAGTAACTGTGTTTAAGAAGGGGGCAAGAGATGACCCTGCGAACTACAGACCTATCAGTTTGATAGATATAATTCAGAAAGTGGTCGGCAGGGTCATCATTTCAAGAGTAGGAGATTGGATGGAGGAGGCCAGTATTCTCTCCCACTTACAAGCGGGTTTTAGAAGGAAGGTAGGCACAATGGACCAGGTCTTTCGCTTTTTCGCTATCTATTGGAAGGCAGTTACCATCAAGAAAGGCAGTTTATACATGGCCTTCATAGATCTCAAGACGGCGTTCGACCTGGTCCCCCGTGCAAAATTATGGGAGATACTAGGAGAGATGGGATTTCCCAGTGGTCTTCTGAACCTAATCGTAAAGCTCCACGAGGGGAATTACGCGAGGGTTAGATGGGGATCCCAGGGACAGCTAACAGATAGGGTCCCCGTGCGAATGGAGTGGTGGACCATCTGAAGGGGGAGGAGGCGGATGCCCCATCCCTGGCGGGGGAAATAATCCCCACTTTACTCTTCGCCGATGACACCTTATTAATCTCCAAATCCCCAGTGGGTCTGCAAAAACTCTTGAATCGGTTTAGCTCCTTCTGTACCATCCGAGGCTTGACCATCAATACATCGAAAACCAAATTGATGGCACTCTCCCCCTCTAAAAGATTTAAAAATAACTTTCTGCTCAATGGTGTTCCTTTGGAGTTGGTTGAGTCTTTTGACTATCTTGGTGTCCGGATAAACAGTCGCATGACCTGGAAGGACCACTTGTCCAAAATGTTACTCAGTCACCAAAGAGTATCTGGGGTGACGTTGAGGGAGCTCCGTGAATCAAGTAGTAAACCTGTCTCCCCAGCCATGGCCATCTACGAGGGTCAGATTCTTCCTGCGGCATTATATGGCTCCGAACTTTGGGGGTTTGAAAGCGTTTCAGATCTGTCGACAGCGGAAAACAATTTTTTAAGGAAGGTGGTGGCTCTTCCTGCTTCCACCCCACTGATTCCCCTGAGACTAGATCTGGGCAGAAGAGCACTAAAGGACTTGGTAAGGCTACGCCCGTTGCTCTTCTGGTCTCGTTTAAGAAGAACCGAGGAGCTTGTAAAATATGCTGAAGGGTTGGACGATCTTCTTTTACTGGACACGGGTAAAAAAATAGGATGGTTGAACAAATTGAAAGACCTGGCTCTCAACTTGGCACTAAGAGAGGCATGGGAGTCACAATCGCCGCCACCCAAGGATGTGATCAAAAAACTATATTGGGACTGGGTACAGAGTAATGCTCTGAGGGTTACGAAAGGGGGCTCACTCACGGACCAATTTTTGTTATTTAAATGTGTGAGAAAATTGGAACCCTTCCTCGAATTGATAACCAAACCGTTAGATCGAGCGCTATATTTAAAATTGCGATATGGGACGCTTCCGGTGCATGACTTTACGGTGAGGTGGTCAAACTCTGGTGCCCCCTTGCGTTCATGCCCTGGCTGTGCAGCACCAAAGGAGTCGGTGGCTCATTTGTTTTTTGCCTGCCCAGCTTATAAAGGGGCGCGGAAATTTTGGCTGAAACCTGTCTGCAGGGAACTGGGGTTGAGGTGCCATAGCCAGGCACTACGTGTACTTTCTACGGACTCTTCATCTTCCATTATGATTTGCGGGGTGGCAAAATTCCTGGGTAGTGCGTGGATGACGCGTTCCCGTTTACTGAAATTGCATTCGGGGGGTCCTACAGGCTGATGCTGTATCCGTTGTTATCAAACTAGTGACGGGGGTGCACATCTTTCTTTTATTTGTATTTTATAATTTTATTGGAAATTGGAAATGTATATTGTATATGTATTCTTTTATGGTGATCAATTTGCCAAATAAAGATATTCAAGAACAATGCATCCCTTTCATATGCCAGGCAATATGGTTGTCTCAGGATACATGAGGCACAAGACATTGTAGAGCTCCTCTAGGAAGCTATATATTATATGGAAGGGCTAATTTCTACTATAACCCATTTTAACGAATTTGTATAAGCAGTTTTAAATTAGAACATTTTATCCCTATTTTTTCACCCTTTGGTTTTTTGTGTGATCTGTTATAGCGTTTCTTTGTTTTAGTTTACACAGCTGAGTTGGAGAAATAGAAGTCTGCATGTCTGTTTGGCTGGCCTGAGACAGCCTGACAAACTTACATGTGCACTACGACTCCTGCCTGTTATGGCACGGCCCCGCATGCACACACTGACAGCCAGAGCCCTTCGCAAAAAAATAAAATGATATTATTGTTTTAATCAAACACAAGTAGATGCTGGACAGAGCGCTGAAATCCATCATCATTCTTTAGCTCACTTCGCCAACCCAGTTCAGACATGGCCATATGCAAATCAGTCTGACCCTGTGCCTTTATGGGAACAGTTCAGCCTGCAATGCCAAGCCATGTCTTCCCTGGACCGGAAACGAGCATCCTGGGACCGGTTTCGGACAAACAGTCCTCATCAGCCAGGCTAGCATGAATCCAGTGGCAAAGTGAGCAAGGGACCCAAGTCTGGGCAGCATGGGGCAAACAAGCACACACACGGAGATGATGGACGGAGCGCTGAACCTTTTCAGACACTCACCCCCAGTCACAGATCTGGGTTGAATCCATAATCATTGTTTATCTCACTTCGCCACCACAGTTCAGACTTGGCTTTATACAAATCAGTCTCGACCCTTTGGCTCATGGGAACAGTCCAGCCCGAACTGCCAAGTTATGTCTTCCCTGGACCGGAAACAGGCATCCTGGGACCGGTTTCGTCCGAACAGCTCTCATCAGACAGGCTAGCATGAATCCAGTGGCAAAGTGATCAAGGGACCCACGTCTGGGCATACCCTGCCAACTTAGGGCGAACAAAGCAAACACAAGGAGATGATGGATGGAGTGCTGAAACTTTTCAGACACTCACCTCCAGTCACAGATCTGGGTTGAATCCATCATCATTCTTTAGCTCACTCCACCGCAGTTCAGACATGGCTAAATGCAAATCTGTACGCACGATCTATGAAAATAGGGCCCAACTCACAAGCTGCATTTAGTATTACGTAAAGTAGTACTACTTACTACAAAATGCAATTCACAAACTGACATGTGTAAATATCTACTCTCTTTAGTCTCAGGACGCATCTTGTACTGTGGTGTTTTCGGAAACTCTGCACCCTGTTTGATGGACGTCCATCATCCAAAAGCACACACATGAGCAATAACTACCTGAAGAGCTGTTGCCTAAAATCCTTGTTCTCACTAACCTGATGCCTGTAGAGCTAGGACATCCGAAGTAAGACTTCTACTACTTTTCATACTCGTGAATGGAATAAGTGCAATGGATGGCACACACAGCTTGCTCTGCACACCATCTGGCACAGAGCATGCTTACTGCAATAGAAAGATGGAGCAGTCGATGAATGTTCTGACAGCACGTGATGCAAACAATATGAATACAGTCATACACCTGCTGCATACACTTTGAGCCATAACATAATACTCCAACATCTCGCAAAAGGAGGCTGGGGTGAAGCATGACTTTTTGGTAAGGGAATATATTTAAAATAGATGCATGCATTTTGATCAGTGTCTCCCTCGCAAGTGATAGAGTATAGAGCATTTGGGGAGAACCTGATTCAATTACTGAACCCCACAACAGGCAGGCAGCACAGATACAACAATACACATTGTGGGACAGGATGTGTGGTGAAGCATTCACAGAGAGGCCTCCAGAGATCTGGCCACGTCCTGCTGTACCATCCTGTCACGCATGTCTGATCTGGGGTGGTGTGGAGTGAAAAAAAATGATGGATTTAGGCCCAGATCTCTGTACTGGGGTGAATGTATGACATTGTTCTGCATTCTGTCCTCCAACTGTTGTTTTTGCATTTCAGAATGTTGACAGGGGTACAGTGGTACATATCTTTGCCAGCCTTAGGGACATGGAGTTCGAGGGGGGCCACAAAGGTGAATCTTACAGTGCATGCCATCCTTGGGTGGAAGTCTTCAGAGTCTTGGAAGGAAGTACCAGGAGGAAAAATCTGGCCCAGGACTACAGCTAAGATCATTGAAACAATACCCTCAACAAATACATTCTGGCACACATTTCAGTGCAATAACATCTTTTTATTTTATTTTCACAGTTTTAAAAGACCCAAAATAACATGACTGAATTCCTTCTCATTCCTATTTCTATTTTCCAGGATTTATATAGCGCATGCCCACCCAACGGGCCTCGCACCCCTGAGAACGACCTTCGCTCTGGATAAGGATATCTATGAGTCACTAAAGTAGATTTTTAATTTCTCCTGTCTAATGTGGGAAGGAAGCTATTTCCGGAGCTTAGGAGTTAGAAATCTAAAGGAGCTTCCACCTTTACTTATTTTCTTAATCCTAGCAACCAGAAGAAGGTTCACCCTCGGAACGTAGGGTTTCTTTGGGGACGTAGGGAGAGATAGACATTAAATTGGCTGGGGTCCTTTTCTGTGTACAGCTCGATAGACCTGGTAGAGGCTCTTGAATTGTATTCTTTTTTGGACTGGCAGCCAGTGAAGAGCTCCTCAATCAATAATGAGAGTATAGAGACTACAATGTAAGATAATTTTATAAGATAAAATTGACACCTAACAGTAACTTGAGAACATGAAATGTGAGTTACTTAAAGAGCCATCAATTATTTTACAGGCACATGATATATGTTCATGGGGTTTCCAAGGAGTCACAAACTGAGAGAGCGCAATTTGAATGAAAAGTATATCCGTACCATATTTACAAGCCTATAATGAAAAGTTAGCACTTGTAGCGTAAAGTTAGCATATGTAACTTAAGTAATAGGAAATGTATCTGTATTTACTCTAGAAAATGCATTAGAATTAGAAAGACCCGTATATAGGATGGGCTAAAGTAGAAAATGTGTAAATGCTTAAGAACAGTAGAACGTGCTAAACAGAGAATGTACGTATGTAATTATAAAGCGGAGAAAGAAGATGAAATGTGAAGTGAAGAAATGTGCAGAACGTATAGCACTGCGTAAGAATAAAAGTATAACGTTGTATTTTATGTAACATGAATTCGCTTATAATCAAATGATTTGCTAATTTGATTATATATATATGTGTTAAAAGTCATACCGTGTAGAAGAGTTTGTAGGAATTTTAGCATGATGTGTTCATATGTGGTTTTAACCTAATTGACCAAGGGTTCGCAAGAGTGTAGTTCACTGCATGTAATTTAGTGGGCTCACAGGAATAGGAATAGCTTTGATCTGTACGTGCGAGCCAAGAGTCAAAGGTCTTGTTAAATTTAAAGAGACAATGCTGGACGGAGTTTATGGCCAAATGAGATAAGAGACGCTTGGAATTTGGGGTCTTGTTTAGAAGTGACTGTTCACAGGACCAAAAGAGGTTATAATCACAACTGTAATGAATAGAGTTCTGTTGAGGTAATAGACTTTGGGCTGAAAGAGTCAACTGGAATGTCATGAGGTTACCAGCACGAAGATGAAGATGGCGCCTAAGAAGCAAGGTCAACTTAACAGACGACTCGAAGAGACGAAGCTATGGAAAGAACCAGAAGCGGGATCACGTGAAATGTGTACGTGGTGGGCGTCTCAAAGGGGCGTTCCACCCATACTGTGATTTTGTATTTAGGGACAGCACCCCGGGGAGCAGAAGAGCAGCAGAAGAGAGCAGTAGGCCGAGGACCCTTAGAGAGCGGATGGGTAGGCAGAAAGGGTACTGCTTCTCGACATAGGTTTCCATCAGAGACTAAGAGAGTTTGAACTTCTTTGGAAGTCAAACTGCTGACACCTTTTTAGGTAAAGGACTTGCTAGTAGGGATGTCATCTAGTATAGAGTAGGGACAGTTTTAACTTGTTTCATTCTTTTTCTGTAAATGACGCATCAGATTCAATTTGTGTCTATGCTATTCAATTTGCTGATTTTAGAATTGGTTTTGATTGTATTCTTTTGTAGACTAAGATTCTTTAGGGAATTTATGTTCCTTTTAGTTCCTGTATACTTGTTGAATCTTATCTTGAGAGGATTGTATTTGCAATTGACTCTGGTTTTATATTAAACTTTTTAAACTTTATCAGTCGTAAGTGGTTCTTCAGAGTTGTGTCAGTCTATGGGGTTGATTGACTTATGTGGGTTTGCCTTTTACTCAATGACAGCCAATAATCGATCCAAAATTGGAAGAATGAGATAGGTATCTAGGTGATCAGAAAAGATATCAAAATCTCATTCCCCGCAGTTGGTAGCAGAGGATGGTTGGCTTCTTGAGGAAGGCAACCTAGGTCAGGTCTAGATTACCCCAAGGTCCCTAGGCATCGACGACCAGAAGAAGAATCCCTGCCGAAGAAGGTGCTGACGGTGCGAGAGAAAAGCAGCAGAGTCGGTCGAGAGTGAGTATAAGGGTCATGCGTTGCCAGATTGCGGTGTTTTGTGTTGTACCTGTGTTGTAATGTCAAGCGGAGTTGAATGCCTGTAGTGTGATTGGGGGAAGGTTGTGAGCGTGCGCAACCGGATAAAATCTTAAGTCCAGAGAAAGGCTTAAGTGGTTCGGGTGTATCGAACACCCAGAGTAATTGTCTACCATTGTAAAGGGGGTCATGAGGTACCATTGATCGCCCGTAGGACCGTTGATAGGGGGAGTGTCAGAGTGAGTGTATGAGTAACGGACGCTGGTCGGACGTTTACTGTGTGTAAGTAACCTATCAGTAAGGCGAGCGTCTGAAGTGAGAGGAAGACGTCTCGCCAGTTGAGGTGACAATTACAGTTAGACTGTGGACGTACAGTCAAGAAAAGTGATCGCTTGGTCGGAAGTAGTCATTTTTCGATGTATGAATGAGACGCATGCAAGACCGCGAGACGAGCTGAGAAAGGAGGGGAACTGCTGCAGAGGGGACGAGTGACGTCAGCGTAGAGCCGCGCTGGGATTGGCCGGTTGGTATAGAACCGCGCTGGGATAGGCTGGTCAGCGAGAGCCGCGCAGGGATTGGTTTGTCATCGGGAAATAAATAGGGAAGAGAATTAAGGAAAATCGTAGATTCTTGAAAATGAAGTGTTTTAAACGTTTAAGGGCGATCTTTAAGAGAGATAGAGGAAACTCGTATGCAGGGGAAGAAGCCCCACCGGAAGGCACACCAGCTTATTATATGGCTGTGAATGTAGGGTTACACTCAATACTATGGATCTCCGAGTGGAGTAAGCTAACAGAAGGAAATGAGGAACTGACGTTCCCGAGATACGGGACGTTTAGGGTAGAAGCATTGAACCAACTGAAAGCGGTAATGCTCGCAACGAGACCTCTACCGAGGCCAACACAGTTCGAAGCCCTCAATGCATGGTTCAGGGCGGCACACGATAGGAGCTTGAATAGACGCCAAGAAAGAGTAAGACGATCGGTAAGAGCAGTGCAGGATGCTAAATGGGATGATGAGGCTAAAAAGTGGAGGGTGCAAAAAATAGAAGCAGACAAACTGTACCCAATGCTAGAGGCTACGGGAGAAAAAAAACCTCTAGAAGAAGATGAGGACAGCGAGTCGGACGATGGTCTGATAGAGAGGCTATTAATGGACAGACCACCTCCGTACAACAGAGAAGCCGAAAGTCCCGAATTACAGCAGGGGGACGGGGCTAGGCAGGGGGAATATAAACCGCTCCCCATGTCGGAGTGGGAACCCAAGAAAGGTGAAGAAATATCTCAATCTAGTCCCATACAGAGAGTAGTAGGAAGGTTTGTGGTCCAGAAGGTGCCAGAAACGGAGCGTGCAAGGTCGTATCAACTGCCCGATGCTCTACAAGTACCTGTTACCATAGGTCCTATAGTGTCAATTTATAACCCGGAGGGAGCCCAGCAGGAGGAACAGGCACGGTGGGACAGGGAAAGGACAGAGATGGAAAGTAGGAACAATACGATCAATTCCCAAAGGCAGTTGCTAGGACCAAGGAGTCGGAGTACCCCATTGGATCCAGTAACGGATCCCTGGATAGAACAGGGGGGTCAGAGAGGACATATGGACCTGAGGGGACCGAAACCGAAATCCTTTAAGGAATTAAGGGAATACTTGAAAGAATGGGATGCTGCCGTAGAGACTCAGAATAAGAGAATAGAAACAGAAACAGAATGGAGAGATCAGGATAACAGGATCCTCTCTCACTGCGGAGCTGGCGAAAGCAGTCCGGAGTGGGAGGGAGGGAGTCAAGGAAACAAAGGAGATACTTGCCATACCATCAGTGGCAATAGACAATTGTGTGAGGATAGGAGTACAGGATGTGGGGGAGTGTCTCGCCCCATCCTTAGTGAGGGAGAACGAAAAACACAGGAATACCGAGATAGTTTCAGGTGCACTCACCATGCCCCGGATGAAAATGTGCGACATTGGAATCACAAGAGTATAGGGAGTCGCGAAGGGTCTCGCCATGCATCCGGTGATCACGGACGGGATCGCGAAAACATGGAGGGCCGTGAAGGATCTTATCGTTTATTGAGCGACACCAGACAGCAAGGGAATTGCAGTGATTTAGAACAGAACGGAGGATCCTATCTCTCATCTAGAGAGACCGAGTCGAAAAAACAGAATGCAGTAATGGGGAATAGAACATTGTTCCATCACACCCCTAGGGAAGATGGGAAAGCTTGGGACCTAGAGAGGTGGGAACAAAGAGAAGCAAGAAGGACTCCTCATAACTCACCTGTACCTAGACGTAGGACTCGTAGTGGGGGTGAGAGGGATGTAAAAGAACCACCTAGGAGTGAGGTACTGAGAGCTGAGATAAAAGCAAAACGGCTCGATGTAATCAGTTTAAAATCAGACTTGGAGGAAATAATAGACGGCACATTGCCAATGGAAAGGATCGATCTGTATGAACAGGATGAAATACTGTTTATGTCTAAGGATGTTACTCGGAAAGCGAGGTCAGTTCATGAAAAATTATCTGAGTTGGCAAACAGGTATATGATAGACCTATCACGAACTAAAGCTTTACAGGGTAACCATAGGCTAAATTGCACGGATCAGGATCTAGATGAGCGTAGGACGATTGGGCTGAAAATACACATAAAGGAACTGATCTTGAGTATCAGAATGTGGAGGGATCTGGATAAATGGGAGGAAAGATGGTCCAAGAGGGGAACCGTCAGAAGGAGTATACTTGCGGGGTCCCCGGAGGGAGGGCTAATGCAAATGGAAGCTTTCCCTTTGCGAGAAATCGCGAACGGAAACTACGTGCATGTGCCCTGGAGTAGGGGGGATCTAGCGGCATTTACTAATTCCTTCCCAAAGCTAAGGGAGAATCCCGTCGAATGGTACAAACAGGTAGAGAGGTTCGTGAAGATCTCTAAGGTGCTGTGGGTCGACTTGAACACCCTGTTTGATATTGTAGTACCCGGAGATTTGTGGACGGCATGCAAACTTAATGTCGAATGGCCCATTTGTGAACCCGAGAGGGATCCCCGGACGAATGGACCATCAGAGAGAGTTATGGAAAAATACGAGAGGGTAATGGCATGGTTAAAAGAGAAGGTGCCGTTGCAGGACATAGACTGGGTTAAAATAGATCGAACCACTCAGGAACCTAAAGAGACCGTTCACGAGTTTTATGAGGGATTGCTGAAAGCATTCAAACAGTACAGTGGATTGGACGTGATGGATCCCAAAGACATAGGACAGTTTGTGTCAAAGTTCGTCCTGGGATTGAGATCAGACATAAGCTTAATGATTCAACAGCATTTGATCTGTTGGCAAAACAAACCTTTAGATGAGATCCTGAGGTATGCGAGATATTGCAGCGATGAAATAGATACGAAAGCAAAGAAACTTAAGGAGAAGCTGATGTTAGTGCAGATGCAATCAGCTGGAAAGGGCGGACAGCGGCAACAGGGAACAGGAACCCTAGGGAAAAAACAGAATAATCTAAGCAGAGAGGAGGAGGAAAAACCGAGACCTAGGGAAGATATCGCGACACTGAAAAAGACAACGAGGTGCCATCAGTGTAACGAGGTGGGACATTGGAGACGCAAGTGTCCCTATAATGTCGAGACGGGGGAATTAGAACAGGAGGAGGATGAGGTTCAGAACAGCCTGGTAAAGGGAACAGCGGTCCCGAAGGGAAAGTTTGTCAAAGGGGGGACTCAGACTCCTCGAGCTCAGTTCCCTCAACCGCCTCACATTGCAAATGGAGGGAAAACCCATAGACAACTGCCACTGTTCGTAGGAGGAGAGGAATGCTACTACGTTGATCCCCTTACGGGACAACGAGTGAATAGGGATGAAGACTGTACTCTAGGAGCAGCCCTGGAGGTAGACCAGAGAGGACCATACGTAGAGGCTGAGGTGGCTGGATGTCCTACGACCTTTTTGGTGGATACGGGGGCCACTCGATCCACTCTGAGATCGGCGGTAGTCCCAGGTCTGCCAATGTCGGGAGAAACGATCCAGGTGGTAGGAGTCGCAAATAGAAGAATGACCAATCCTCTGACAGAACCAGTGTCGGTGAAAATAGGGAAATATAGTGATGAACACCAGTTTGTGATTTGTGATTCTAGCCCTGTGTGTCTGCTATGAAGAGATCTGTTGTGTAAACTAAACTGCACAATATATTGCACACCTGAAGGAGTAGAAGTGCAGACTAACGATGATGATGCCGACTTTAAGGTTGTAAACTCGCAGGGATGCGTGGAACTATACCCTACCTTAACGGTGGAGGAGCTTCCACAGGATTTGAAGGAGACGGTGTCAGCTGAGGTGTGGGATTTTACTGGAGAAGAAATAGGACTGATCAAAGGAGTAGAACCGATAAAGATCATGGTAAAACCCAATGCCGAGTATCCAAGAACACCACAATATAAGTTGACACCGGAGACGATTGCAGGAATAAGGCCTGTGATCGAATCCATGATTAAACAGGGAATACTGAAGGAGATCGTGGGAAGTCCATGTAACTCCCCGATTATGGGTTTACAGAAGCCTAGTGGGAAATACAGAATAGTGCAGGACCTTCGAAAGATTAATAATATCGTTGTTTCATGTTGTCCAGTGGTACCAAATCCATCAGTGATATTGTTTCAGATACCGTTCCAAGCTGAATGGTTCACAGTGATAGACTTGTGCCAGGCTTTCTTTTCAATCCCTTTAGATGAGGAGAGCCAGTATCTGTTCGCTTTTAAGCTGGAAAATCGCGTTTTAACATGGTGTCGTATTCCCCAGGGGTATACAGAAAGCCCATCGATTTTTAACCAGCTGTTGAAGAAAAATCTTGAAAGTCTAGTACTGCCCATGAACTCAGTTCTGGTCCAGTACATAGACGACCTACTTGTGGCGTCAGAAACTGAGGAAGCTTGCAAAACAGACACCATCACCTTATTAAATCACTTGGCCGAGAACGGACACAAGGTGTCTCCAAGTAAATTGCAGTATTGTCTGACCGAAGTGCAATACTTGGGCCACAGGATTGAAAAGGGAAAACGGAAGGTGTCTCCAGACAGAATAGAGGCGATCATGAAAATGAATGCGCCTAAAACACAAAGAGAAGTCAGGATGTTCCTAGGCATGGTCGGTTATTGTCGGCAGTGGATAGCCAACTTTTCACTGAAGGCAAAACCTTTACAAAAACGGACGCACAAGGGGGTGAGTGATCCGGTACCATTGGACAAAGATTGTTTGATGGCGTTTTTGCAGCTGAGGGAGGACTTGTGTCGTGCCCCGGCTTTGGGAATGCCTGATTATGAGAAACCATTCTTGCTTTACTGCTGTGAAAGGGAAGGTTGTGCTTTAGCAGTTTTGGCTCAGATACACGGAAATGCCCGTAGACCAGTTGCATATTTTTCGGCTACCTTAGATCCAGTAGCCGCAGCGTTGCCCGGATGTCTCAAATCCGTTGCTGCAACGGGTGTCAGCATTGAAAGGTGTGAAAATGTGGTTATGGGGCACCAGTTAGTGGTGTATGTACCGCATTCTGTGGAATTGTTAATGACTAGGACCAAGACGCAGCATCTGACGAATAGCAGGCTCACACGCTATGAGCAAGTCATATTGGCTGCTGAGAATGTGACCCTAAAGAGATGCTCTGTTTTGAATCCTGCTACTTTGATGCCACTTCCAAATGATATTGATGATGAAATTTGTGCAGATCATGACTGCCTTGATGTGACTGAACTATGCACCAAACCAAGACCAGATATCGTAGATGAGCCATTGACTGACCCCGATGAAATTCTCTTTGTTGATGGTTCATGCGTAAGAGACGATGTCGGTCAGCTGAGAGCAGCATATGCAGTTTGTACAATTACCGGAGTAGTGGAAGCCGCCTGCCTGGAAGGAGTACATTCCGCTCAGGTAGCTGAAATCATTGCTTTGACCCGTGCCTGTTTGGCAGGCAACAAAATTCGAGTCACCATATACACCGATAGCCAGTATGGTTTCGGGGTAGTTCATGACTATGGGCAGTTGTGGTCTCAAAGAGGTTACATGACCTCCTCGGGTTCTCCTATTAGGAATGGAGAATTCGTGAGATTATTGTTAGAAGCATTACAAGGTCCAGCAGCTATAGCGGTTGTCAAATGTGCCGTGCACACAAAAAATACAGATTTTGTGTTGCAAGGTAACCGATACGCAGATGAAGTCGCACGTTACTGTGCGGAACAGGGGTATTCTCACACCAAGGTAGAAGTGGGGGGAATACAAGAAAGAACTGATTTGACTATGTTGTTAGACACTGTGGACACGTGGGATGAACTGAAGTGTGTCCAGGAGAATGCACCTGATTTGGAGAAAAAGGCATGGGAAACAGCAGGTTGTACCAAAAGTGAGATGAATTTTTGGATTTCTGCAGATGGGAGAGCAGTTTTACCAAACGAACTTGTTAGTCCAATGGCAAGGAGATTGCATGGACCAGCACACATAGGTAGAGATGCCATGGTGAGAGTATTCAGACAAACGTGGTATAATCCGAAGTTTAGAGTAGCTGCAGAAGCAGTATGTCAGCGTTGTGCGATCTGTCAGCAACTAAACGTAGGAAAAAGAACACCAGTCACATTGAGTCACATAGGGAGGTCTGGGGGGCCTTTCAATAGAATGCAGCTGGATTTTATTGAAATGCCCAAGTGCAATCGACTCAGATACGTCTTAGTGATTGTCTGTATATTTTCCAGATGGGTTGAGGCTTACCCTACACGTAGGTGCGATACACTTACAGTAGCAAAATTGTTACTTAGAGAGTTGATACCGATGTTTGGGGTGCCAGCCTCTTTGGAATCAGACAGAGGAACTCATTTCAACAGCGAAATAGTGAAGATGCTATTTTCAGCCTTGAGCATAGACCAGAAGCTCCATTGTAGTTATCGACCAGAAGCTTCGGGGATTGTAGAACAAATCAACAGCACAATAAAGTCCAGACTCGCCAAAGTTTGTTCATCGACATCCCTGAGTTGGCCTGATGCACTTCCATTGGTCCTTATGAGCATACGTAGCACACCAGATAGAAGGACAGGTCTCGCTCCACACGAAGTGCTAATGGGGAGAGCTATGAGACTGCCATCGGTTCCGACTGCAGCATTGTTGAACATCACAGACGATTTGATCTTGGACTACTGCAAGGGACTATCTGATGCCATTCATTCTGTGTCCCTCCAGGTCCAGGCTGCAGAGGTTCCATCAGCTCAAGACCTGTGCCATGACCTGTGTCCAGGGGACTGGGTCTTGGTGAAGAAGCATGTCAGGAAGAACTGTCTAGACGTGCGCTGGCGTGGACCATTCCAAGTCATACTAGTTACGAACACTGCAGTAAAGTGTGGAGGCTTGCCCAACTGGATATACGCCTCGCACACCCGAAGAGTTCCAGCACCTCTGGAAGAAACAGCTCCTCTCTCGGATGAAAATCCAGCAGAAAACGGAGAGGCCACAGAGAGGGAAAGTCAAGCTGTAGAGGTGATTGAAGAGGCTGAGCCTGTGTCGGAACAGGCTGATGACGGTCCAGACACCAGTGAGACCAAAGCTGTCTCAGAAGAGGAAAGTAGCTGGGAATTCGAGTCAGACACCGAACAAACTATAAGTGATCAAGAGACGAGTCCAAGGACAAGGAGCAGGAGGACAAGGAATGGAGAAGCTAGTTGGCCGGAATGAAGGAAAAGGTCAACTTTGAGAGCAGATCCAGAGAGAACCCTTGTCCCAATCTCTGAAGATTCAGATCTAGACGAAGGAGCTACGGACTCAGGCTCTGAGAGTCCGAGAAGATCCAGGAGGGTACGTGTGCCCTGCAGAAGATACGCCACCCCAGAGTGGACTTATCTAGCAGATGTCTTGGGGACAGAGATCTGGGAGAGTGAGAGAAGTGCAGGTGACCAATCTCGATCCAATTGTGACGGTGGAGAGATGGATGTTGACGCCTGGAATCGAGACTGAGGGGTTACTGACCTTCACACTTCCCATTCCCCTTTACCTAAGTCGGATCAAAGACCTGGTGCTGAATCGATTAGAGTTTCCAACTTTGGGTCATCCAATACCAGCACAGGAAGAAAAAGTCATTCGTTTAGAACTGTTGGAATATGTTATTAGAGCTGCAGGTACGAGAATCATTGTAGATGCATAAAGACTTTTGTGTTTAAGCTATAAAGAAGAAGATAACCTAGCGCCGAGTGGAAAGAAGAATAAAATTAGGGATTACACTTAGAGGACGGAGAAGGGTTAGGGTTGTCTGTTGCTGAAGATAAAAAGACATTGTTGTGAAAAAGAGACTTTTTGTTGATTAAGAGCGCTTCACAGACTGAGAAATCAAATAAAGAAAATAAAAACTTGAAAAAAAGAAAACTTTTCCACGAGAAAGAAAGAGCTACATTGTTTGATAACATGGAGAATGGCAACCCAAACCGAAAGGCCAAATGCATAATAGGTACACTAATAGCAGTAGTAATTTTTCTCATTATCACAGTAGTTACCATATCATACATGGTAGGACATACAAGCATAAAGGAGACAACAGATGTAAAGCCTGTAACAACCTTGAAACCTGCTCTTGTTGGGAAGAAGGGGGAGAGCAATGTAATCCGTGAAAAGGCGTTACTGGCAGATGAAGCTCGTAGATTACACGTAGACGAGTCGCAGGGAAATTTTAAATCAAATGCATATGCCAAACTATTGTATGAGTATATCGATGCCATGGAGGCCAAAGATTGTTATGTTTGCATGCAATTGCCGGCTTCCGTAGATGAAGGCATCAGGTATCATCACCTCCCTCTGACATATGGAATAACATATAGTTTTTTGCTCAGTATATTTTATGGTAGAGAAGGGTTTGAGTACTACTTTTCAAATTATGATTCGGTACTGCCTGAAGTCCCGAATTATAAACAAATGAATAAGTGGGACTATTACAAAAAGGAAGATAGATTGGCAAAATTCTTTCTTCCTTGGGATACATTAGATACTTCATATGCACGCAGAAATAATCTGACTTGCAAGGTGTCAGAGATTGAGAAGAAATTCATTGGACAAGTAGATGACAGATACAGGAGGCAGAAGATTCTAAAGATGTCAGGACAGTGGAAAACAGATTGGACCGAAGAGGAAAAGGCACACAAAAAGAAGGGTAGTAATGGTCCAATACCTTTGGATAGAACGCAGAAAGGAAAGTTATGTTTAACTCGAAGCAAGACATATTATGAGAGTGTATTTGTAGGTGAAGTTAATTGCGAACATGCTTTCAGGTTAGAGTATTATACGAAAGATTTCATGAAAGAGATGCAAGCGATTCCTAATGTATATTTTGTATGTGGAAGAAGTGCCTATGTAAAATTACCGGACAATTGGTATGGTTCATGTTATTTGGCAATTGTCTTCCCCAAAATATATCATGCGAAAGATTTAGAGATCATAGAAGGAAAGGCTTCGACAAGAACGAAAAGGGAAGTAGGAGATGCTGAGGTAGTTGGAGACATATTTGGAGCAATGTTTCCTCTTTTAGGTTTGATGCTTAACGATGTTAAGATCAGGAGACTAGCTACGTTGTGGATAGATTGTCTGCAAGTACTGCAAGGTCATTGATGCTAGTGGAAGGAGAGATGCAGTCGATTAGAGCAATGGTTCTTCAGAACCGTCTTGCTTTAGATGTTCTGCTAGCAAAAGAGGGCGGAGTCTGCAAGGCTTTGAAGGTCCAGGAATGTTGTACTTACATTCCAGACAATTCAAAACCACTTGAGAAAGTCATACAGAACTTTACTGAGATACATCAAGAAATCGAAGATTTAACAAAAGTAAATGTTTGGGAAAAAGTAGGTCATGGAATGGGAAAAGTTGGAGATTGGTTTGCCAATCTTGGTAAAAGTGTTGTTTGGTACATCTTGAAACCTGTCTTAATAATATTGATTTGCATAATCATGTTGTTGGGTTTAGTGAGATCGTATAAATGGTATAGGGCGAACCGGTTGCAAAGGTCCATGAGAGAGCAAGAAAGGAGATTAGCTGCTTTACAAGATCAACAGTATAAAAGTTTGAGAGCTCTCGAGACGATAAAAAGAGGGAGCCTTGTAACTAGTTCTGTGTAAAATGACATTCAAATTGAGGTGTTAGTGATGACCCCTAGAGGTCATCAAAGGGGGGAACTGAGAGAGCGCATTTTGAATGAAAAGTATATCCGTACCATATTTACAAGCCTATAATGAAAAGTTAGCACTTGTAGCGTAAAGTTAGCATATGTAACTTAAGTAATAGGAAATGTATCTGTATTTACTCTAGAAAATGCATTAGAATTAGAAAGACCCGTATATAGGATGGGCTAAAGTAGAAAATGTGTAAATGCTTAAGAACAGTAGAACGTGCTAAACAGAGAATGTACGTATGTAATTATAAAGCGGAGAAAGAAGATGAAATGTGAAGTGAAGAAATGTGCAGAACGTATAGCACTGCGTAAGAATAAAAGTATAACGTTGTATTTTATGTAACATGAATTCGCTTATAATCAAATGATTTGCTAATTTGATTATATATATATGTGTTAAAAGTCATACCGTGTAGAAGAGTTTGTAGGAATTTTAGCATGATGTGTTCATATGTGGTTTTAACCTAATTGACCAAGGGTTCGCAAGAGTGTAGTTCACTGCATGTAATTTAGTGGGCTCACAGGAATAGGAATAGCTTTGATCTGTACGTGCGAGCCAAGAGTCAAAGGTCTTGTTAAATTTAAAGTGACAATGCTGGACGGAGTTTATGGCCAAATGAGATAAGAGACGCTTGGAATTTGGGGTCTTGTTTAGAAGTGACTGTTCACAGGACCAAAAGAGGATATAATCACAACTGTAATGAATAGAGTTCTGTTGAGGTAATAGACTTTGGAATGAAAGAGTCAACTGGAATGTCATGAGGTTACCAGCACGAAGATGAAGATGGCGCCTAAGAAGCAAGGTCAACTTAACAGACGACTCGAAGAGACGAAGCTATGGAAAGAACCAGAAGCGGGATCACGTGAAATGTGTACGTGGTGGGCGTCTCAAAGGGGCGTTCCACCCATACTGTGATTTTGTATTTAGGGACAGCACCCCGGGGAGCAGAAGAGCAGCAGAAGAGAGCAGTAGGCCGAGGACCCTTAGAGAGCGGATGGGTAGGCAGAAAGGGTACTGCTTCTCGACATAGGTTTCCATCAGAGACTAAGAGAGTTTGAACTTCTTTGGAAGTCAAACTGCTGACACCTTTTTAGGTAAAGGACTTGCTAGTAGGGATGTCATCTAGTATAGAGTAGGGACAGTTTTAACTTGTTTCATTCTTTTTCTGTAAATGACGCATCAGATTCAATTTGTGTCTATGCTATTCAATTTGCTGATTTTAGAATTGGTTTTGATTGTATTCTTTTGTAGACTAAGATTCTTTAGGGAATTTATGTTCCTTTTAGTTCCTGTATACTTGTTGAATCTTATCTTGAGAGGATTGTATTTGCAATTGACTCTGGTTTTATATTAAACTTTTTAAACTTTATCAGTCGTAAGTGGTTCTTCAGAGTTGTGTCAGTCTATGGGGTTGATTGACTTATGTGGGTTTGCCTTTTACTCAATGACAGTCAATAATCGATCCAAAATTGGAAGAATGAGATAGGTATCTAGGTGATCAGAAAAGATATCAAAATCTCATTCCACACACAACTTGGCCTGAGTGTTGTGACAAAGACAAAGTGGGACACTTCAAAACAGAAGCCTTCTCAACAGATCATTTAGGGTATTTTCTCTGGCATTTATGTACAGTGGTGTAACAAAACCTCTGTGCCCCTAAAAGATAAGGTGAGGGGGCCCCATTACCCATTCCCTAACTGCCTTGCTGCTTCTGAGTGTTTTATTTGTTTTCAGCTGCCCAGCCCAAGGGGGCCCATTTGAGATGGGTAGCTTGGGCCCCCACGCACTGTTAGGACCTTTGTTACGCCCGTTTCTATATTGCAATGCTGACAGTACTGTTGTCCTGATTTGATTACCTTATATTTAGAAGCATGCAGCTGCATTAAGGTATGGAAGATAACTTTATTGGTTACTACAGATTATTAAATCCTAATTTTAAGACTTTCGGTATTCACAGAAGGCATTTAGGAGTCCTAAAGTTAGGAGTCCTAACTTTACTACTACTAAACTGAGAAAAATCCTAATTTTAAGACTTTTGGTATTCACAGAAGGCATTTAGGAGTCCTAAAGTTAGGAGTCCTAACTTTACTACTACTAAATTGAGAAAAATCCTAATTTTAAGACTTTCGGTATTCACAGAAGGCATTTAGGAGTCCTAAAGTTAGGAGTCCTAACTTTACTTCTACTAAACTGAGAAAAATCCTAATTTTAAGACTTTTGGTATTCACAGAAGGCATTTAGGAGTCTTAAAGTTAGGACTACTAACTTCTGTGAATACCGAAATGAGTAAGTGCCTTCTGTGAATACCGAAATGAGAAAGTGCACTCTGTGAATACCAAAATAGTAGTAAATTTAGGATTGAGTCTTAAAGTTCATTCTGTGAATCGGGCCCACTGTTCCCACTCCACCCACTACAACAGTAGAAAAAATGTGCAATTGCAGAGGGGTCAAATTTACGATTGCCACTTCAACCGGTACTAACAGTAGAGAAAATGTTGGAAAGTGTGTGTGGGGGGGGGGGGGGGGGGGGGGGGGAATAAAATTTACTATTCCCACTCCAGCAAGTAAAACAGTAGGGAAAGTGTTGGATTGCGGAGCGGTAAGATTTACTATTCCCACTCCAATATGCGCAACGGTAGGTAAAGTGTTGGATTGCAGAGGGGCTAAATGTACTATTCTCACTCCAGTCACTACAGCTGTAGGGAAAGTTTTGGATAGCGAGAGGTAACATTTCCTATTCCCACTCTAGTCAGTATAGCATTAGGGAAAATGATGCATAGCGGAGGAGAAAAATTTACTATTCTCTCTCCAGCAAGTAAAACAGTAGGGAAGGTGTTGGATTGCGGAGGAATAAATGTACTATTCCCACACCAATTAGTGCAACAGTATTACAATTGTTGGAAAGCAGAAGAGTAAAATTTACTATTCCCACTCCAGCAAGTACAACAGTAGGGAAAGTGTTGGAATGTAGAGGAATGCAATTTACTATTACCGCTCCAAAGTACAATAGAAGGGAAAATGTTAGATAGTGGAGGGGTAAAATGTGCTATTCCCACTCTGGTCAGTACAACAGTAGGGAAAGTGTTGCATAGTGGCAAAGTTAAGTTTACTATTCCTACTCCAGTTAGTACAACAGTAGGGAAAGTGTTAGATTATGGAGGAGTAACATTTACTATTCCCACTCCAATTAGTACAGCAAAAAGAGTAACAAAACTTCTTGAAAAAAATAAAATTAATTCAAAAACAAATTAAATTCAAAATATATATATATCTTGAAAAAATATACAAATGCATTTGATTTTAAAAATAAATAGAAACACATTACAATGTTAAACGAAAATACCAACCAATATTATTTAAATGAAAATTCAAAAAGAATAATTTTCATACGAATTATCTTTTTATTTGAGAAATATTTTTTGACAAATAAATTATTATATACATTTAATTTACTTACTTACCACCTCATAACCTCGCAAAACTCTTAACCTACACCCCAAAAATTATTTAAAAAAATTATTTACACTATTAATATAAATGTATACCAGACCAATTATTACTAATTAAATATGATTCATTAAACAACTATAATTAATGTACTTTCAGAAATATACCCCCACAAAACACACAACCCATTCATAAAATGTATCAAAAAATGTATCAAAAATTATTTACACAATTAACATTTCTAAATAATAATAATTATTTTTATGCCTGCACAAAAGTGGAGGTGTATTGCTGTACCAGCCCCTGGTGTGTTGCAAAATCATAGCTGTGTGTGCCATGCTGCATAACCTTGCCACTAAGAAGGGTACACCTGTGGAAATGTGTGATTCTGAAGAGGACGATGAGGATGAGGAAGGTACACAGCCACAGCACAGCGCAGCAGGTGGCGCAGCTGCAGCAGATGGAAGACAGAGACGGCCAGAGATCACACAAAATTATTTCTGAGTAAGTAATGAGACAAAGCCAGGTAATGCATTTGTGTCAAGGTGTTTAATATACCTTACAACAAGCAATTGTCCAGCACACCGTAACACCAGCTATGTGTCCAAAGGGTTAAGTCACCCACAACAGTATGTGATTAGAGGGCTGCGCCTATCTCCTGTGCCCCCGCACACCAGTGCTGTGCTCTGCATGCACACTGTCCTCAGCAGCGCTGTGTCCTGCAGCAGACCCATGCCTCACACTGCGCCTCCTGCTCCCTGGCAAGGGGGGGGGGGGGTTCAGTGGTGCGACTGCTTGCATCCTCACTCTCGTCCACATCCCCTGTTCCAGTGACAGCAATCTGGTTAGTCTGCATCACCCTTACGGCACTGGGGGACACAAACGCTACCTGCACCTTAACGGACGGGCTCAGTTCCCGTAGCGCCGCAGCACCACCAGCAAAGGGCCGGGCCTTGCTCCGCCTGGTTCCCGGCCGGGCTTGGCTCCGCCGGGGCCCCTCCCACCCGAGTGACGCCCTCACCAGCGCCAGGAGGCGCATAAAGGCAGCGCCAGCAGCAAGACTCGTTGGGGGACACAAACGCTACCTGCACCTTAACGGACGGGCTCAGTTCCCGTAGCGCCGCAGCACCACCAGCAAAGGGCCGGGCCTTGCTCCGCCTGGTTCCCGGCCGGGCTTGGCTCCGCCGGGGCCCCTCCCACCCCAGTGACGCCCTCACCAGCACCAGGAGGCGCATAAAGGCAGCGCCAGTACCCCGTCCCGCGGGACACGCGCTGGCACGCGCCGCGAGAAGCCCGGGACAAGGGCGGGGCCGTCTGTGGCCGTCCGGGGCCGAAGGAGGCCGGGCTGGGCCACCCCATTTACATCTGCTCTTGACAATGGGTAAGCAAAAGAAGGCTATAACTATGGAGGAGGGCGGGAAGAAGGCTAAGGTCCCAAGACATTCCAACTCAATTATGACCTACCTAACATCAGTGGTGGGAGAACTAACTAAGGAAATTGCTAATGCCGAACTTGAACTGGGGCTGACAGCTACCCCCCATCAACTACTGTTGTACCTTCCCCCTCAGTGCTGGGCAATTCACCTGTGACATGCACCCCCCCGGCGTCACTCTATCCCATTGTGACTATTGCTACCCTCCCACCCACATGCCCCACAGCTGAGGTCCCCAGCCAATCCCCTTTAGTAAGCTTGCTCGATTTGAGTCAGCAGACCACTACACCCATAAGGGTGCACGGGAAAATAACGCTGCAAGTCCATGCTTACTAAACACAACAAATGACTTATTGGGTAACAAACTGGAGGAGCTTTTTGTTTCCAGAATTGAACCTCTACTGGATGGGATAGCAAAATACACTGTGGACACTTTGAATACTTGTTTAGAAGGTCTGCTTAAGAAATGCACATTAATTGACAGACTTATTGCTAATTCTACACCCAACAAGGCCCCCCATGTTAACACAAAGCGCCACGAGGGTGAGGTTCAGAGGATGGAGGTTGGTACGGTGGAGCCGGTGCAGGTACAGGTACCTTGCCTGGTTTCACATCCCCAGATTGGTGGAGGGGTCACTAATACACTACCCCCAGTCTTGGAGGTGTTGCCCTCGTCCTTGGAGGGGCTGCCACATACACAACCTCCACCACGCATCCCCGACCCCGTGAGGTTCTCTTATAGCAAATACAAGCTTAACCTACCACCTGAAGCGTCCCCTTTGGTCGCTGTCTTTATCGGGGTCCCCCCTTTAAGGGAAGGGGAGGTAGAATCCTCTAGGGACCTCATGGTTAAATCTAAAAAATGGTGCACAGACAAATGTTGTGGCAAGAACATTTCCGATGAAATCATATTTACAAGGAGGGTGGGTTGGATTGGCAAACACCGGAAATCTTTCCAAGGTGACTGTGTGGTTGTCAACTTCAGTAGGGCTGATCTAGCGGATAGGCTCTTTTGGGATGGCTCTGATATATCCCTAACGGACAAATTAAGACCTGTTCCTCTGGGCTTTTTTTACCCACCACCAGGGCGCATGTTGCACTCTAGAGGCCCTGGGGCTAGCAGGGGGGGAGGGCGTGTACCTTTAGGTGAGGGCATGCCTAAATTACATGCACCCCCGTGTCCCCCGAGGCTCCCAAATATCCCAGTGAGTAATCAACCCTGTGTTCACCAGAATGTTCATGAGGGCCCCGCGTTGGTTATTGCTAACCGCTTTGCTCCCCTGTCAGGGTTGGAGGACATAGACTGACTACCGGGCGACCCCACTTGTGAGATAGAAGAGGTAGGGAGTAGAACAAGTGATGCATGTAAGATATTAAGCTGGAATGTGGCAGGACTCAACTCTAAACGCAATGATAAGGGCTGGATAAGTTTAGTCTCGGGGCATAATATTATCGCCCTCCAGGAAACTTGGGAAACATCTGCTAGTTTCTGGTTGGATGGGTTTACCAGCTTCGCCAAAGCAGCAACCCCTAGTTGCGCTGGCAGAGCTAAGGGGGGTCTGTTAACCTTATTTTCCCTAGATCTGAAGGGTTCTCTTAGACAGATCAATACTGTCTCGCCTAATATCCTGATTGTAGAAAGGGAAATAAGTCCCTCTAGGAGGACCCTATATATTAATTTTTATAATTCTTGTAATAGGGACAATAGCGACAATAATGTCGCCAGTTTAGATGCTGTTTTAACACTAGTCAGTCAGAATACATATTTCGATGCAGAGTATATATTGTTGGGCGATTTTAATATTCATCCCTGTAAGCTAATGTGTGGTATAAGTCATGGGGAAGGGGGTGAAGGAGCCGAAGGTCGACATTTTGAACACACTACACGAGGGGAAGAACTAGAAGACTTTTTGGCTAATTTTAATTTATATGAACCGGAGGGAGGCCCAAGAATAGCTACCTTTACAGGCACTAACCCCGGAACTATAATTGATTATATTTTTGTTACACCGGGTATTCTAAACAGGGTAATTTCCTATTGTACAGCTTCGTCTCATTATAACGATCACAACCCTGTTTTACTTGAGGTAGCCTGGGGAGACTTTATGGGGCCAACTCCTGGGCCAGCCATGTTGGAGCGCACTTTGCGCACCTCTGATCAGGGCAGAAAAATCAAATGGGCCAAGGTGATCCCGGAGAACTTCTATGCGGAAGTTCTTCCGAAAATTGAGGCACAGGTGGCAGTGTGTTTAGATATACATGCCCAGGATCGTGAAATCATAGGGCTTTTGAGTCAATATGCGGGCAGGTATCACAGGATCTTTTGGCCAAAGAAGGGAGCACCAATTAAGCATCGTTGGTTCGATGCTGCCTGCTCAAATGCACACAGGTCTCTGATGTCTGCCCTGAAGAAAACACCTAGGATTAGGGATGAAATAGTCAGATTGAGGAAAGATTACAAATTAGCTATAAAAACCAGACAAGAGAACATTAAACGGGAAGCATGGGAGAGCCTCCTTTCCGTGGCCGTCCTGAAGGATAGCCGGAAATTCTGGGAAATCGTTAAACAACCATTCTTCTCTGACCAAAACAATGAGGCCATGGACTGCGTCATCCCAGACGATAAATGGCTGGACCACTTTAAAAATGTGTATGGGGACAACGATGATGCAGGCCCCGTAGTACCCTTGGTGACCCTGGACGCTACCCCTATCTTTTTTCATAGCTCAGAGGTGGAGAAAGCTATTCGTGCTATAACCAAGCACAAGGCCCCGGGCCCTGATGGGGTGCCGGCTGATTTCTTCATACATTCCCCCAAGCTATGGGCGGGGGTTTTGGCCAATGTTTTTTCTGCCGTTAATGGCAACCCCACACCCTCCTCTTGGGCCATCTCTAACATCGTCCCCATTTTTAAGAAGGGCCAGCGGGACGACCATGGGTGCTATAGGCCCATATCCCTTTTGGACTCTACAGTAAAGATCCTAGGTAGAGTTTTATTTTATTTTTATTTTATAGTCTTATAGCGCGCGTGAATCAGCCCCGAAGGGGTATCTCCGCGCGTGGCTTCTGAGTGAGTTAAACAAAACTATAGATATGGAAAGGCAGAGGGAGGGCTAAATTAATCCTGTGTGAATAAGTGAGTTTTCAATTTCTTCCTAAAATTGAGGAGATTGGAAGTTTGTCTTAGCTGGGGAGGGAGGGAATTCCACAGCAATGGACCTTTAAGGGAGGGGGCTCGGCCACCCTGTCTCGCTCTGTTTACTTTAGGTAGATATAGCAGCATAGTGTTGCTGGAGCGTAGAGTGCGTCCAGGAGAGTATGGAAGAAAGATATCTTTCAGATATTTGGGGCCAGACCCGTAGATGCATTTATGCATGATGCAGCAGAGTTTAAAGTTTACCCGCTGTTGCACAGGGAGCCAATGAAGGTGAGAGAGAAGGGGACGGTAGGGGGTGCGGGGGGGGCATTCAGGATAAGTCTTGCCGCGGTGTTCTGTACCACCTGCAGTCTGCGCAGTTGTTCCTGGTTGGCGGAAATGAGTAGACTATTACAATAGTCCACCCGTCCAAGGACTAGTGCCTGAACCAGCGTTTTCCTATGGATGTTTGGTAGGAAAGGGAAGATACGCCGTAGAAGACCAATTGTACGGAAACACGTTCCCGTGACCTGACTGACGTGATCTTTCATAATCAGAGTTTGGTCTAGGCGTACCCCCAGGTTTTTGATGGTTTGTTTGGGCGCTGGGACAGGTCCAAGTTCAGGTGGCCACCATTCCGGGGACCAGAGCAGGGTGGCCCCTCCAAACAACATGACCTCCGTTTTGGTCACGTTGCATTGGAGGAAGTTCTGGGCCATCCAACCTGCCACCGCTCTCATGCCGTCTTGGAAAGATTGCATGACTGCAGGTGGGATGGTTTGAAAGGGGAAAAGCAGCTGAGTATCGTCAGCGTAAGAGATTGGTGAGAACCCGTGAGATCTAATAATCTCTGCCAGGGGGGCCACATATACGTTGAATAACGTGGGGCTCAGACATGAGCCCTGTGGCACCCCCTTGGTAAGCTTCCTGCAGACAGATTTGTGGGAGCCTAATTTGACACCTTGTTGTCTGTCTTCAAGAAAGCTTTCCAGCCACGCAAGAGCGGTCCCCTCTACTCCAGCTCCCTTCAGACGGCCGAGAAGAATTTTGTGCGACACCGTGTCGAAGGCAGCGGACAAATCCAATAGCACCAGAATCACTGAGCTCCCTCTGTCAAGTGACATTCTGATGTTATCTGTCACTGACAGAAGGGCTGATTCGGTGCTATGGTTGGGCCTAAAACCAGATTGTGAGTGGTCTAGGCCGCCCGCTGCCTCAATGTAATTGGACAGGTGTGCGTTGACATGTTTCTCGGCCATCTTGCTGTAATAAGGCAGAAGGGAGATTGGACGGAGGTTGGAAAGCTCCGTCCATGGGAGAGCCGCATTCTTGCGGATGGGGTTCACCACTGCTCTTTTCCATTCAGTTGGTACTTTTCCCTCTTTAAGAGACTGGTTGATAATATCCTGAATGTAGGGAGCTAACAGGGTGCGAAGGGGGGTTAAAATTTTAACAGGAATAAGGTCATCCGGTGAACCAGATTTAACTTGGGTCATTATTGTATCAAGCACTTCAGTGTTAATGGGAGGGAATGTAGTTAAAGTAGGATTGGTATTTTCATTGATGGAGGAGACATTTAGGGCATCGCCATTTGGTTGGGATATTAAGATTTTTCCCTAGATGGATTCTATTTTGTTTTCAAAGTAGGATGACACTTCTTCACATAGACTTTGTGAGAAGACATCTGGACATATACATGCCATTGGCTTTACAAAGGTTTCAAGAATCCTGTACAGCTCTCTGGGAGAGTTATCGGCTTCCATAAGCTGTTGAGCAATGTTATTTTTGCGGGCAGCCCTGATGTGTTTATAGTAGTTGGCTTGGGCTGCACGATGTGCCTTTCTATTATCCTCAGAGTGTGATTTCCTCCATCTCTTCTCTATCCTTCTACATTCTTGCTTCTCTTTCCTTAGAGCCTCTTTATACCATTTTTCCTGTTTAGCCACAGGAAACTGTCTAAATGTTTTTAAAGGGGCAATTTTATCAATGGCTACCGTCAGAGTTTGCTGAAGCATAGTTAACTTTTGTTCAACTTCGTCGGTGTCTGTAATCTGGGGTTTTTCCCACGCCTTTTCTAGTGCATCCAGTGTGAGTTTATGCCACTGTCTACGTGTAGTGGAGGGAAGGGAGTTTTTTGGGGGACCTTTATTAACTTTAAAAATAGTAAATTGTATTAAAAAATGATCTGACCAGTGGACTTGAGTAGGTTTGTGACACAGTATATTGTCGAAGTTGGTATATATCAGGTCAATGCAATGTCCACCTTCATGGGTGGGATCCTGATTCTTTTGTGTAAGACCGATGGTTGTCATATCGGTCGACAAACTTTTTGTCCCTGTGGATTCACATTGGTCAGTGTGGATATTAAAATCTCCAAGGAGAAGGAAATCTTCGTTGGCCCGCATATAAGGGCCAAGTATCTCTAGAAGAGATGTGGAGAAACTGGGGCATGGAAGAGGTGGTCCTTTTGTCTAAACTAAGGGATAATGTAGAGAGTTGCGGAGGGTTGGCGGAGATCAAGTATGGGTTCAGACAGAAAAAAGGAACGATCGAGCAGTGCTCTAACTTACACCTGTTGATTGCTAAATACACGGTGGCCAAGGAGGGGTCCTTGTTTTTGGCATTTATGGACCTCTCCTCGGCCTTCGACCTGGTCAACAGGTCTAAGTTATGGCTGACCCTGCTAAGGATGGGGATAGATGAAGCATTGGTCAAATTTATGGCGTCTTTGCACCAAGAGCTTTTTGCTGCGGTGCGGGTCACCAACGAAGGAAGGTGTACATCCCTCTTCAAGTCCATGCGGGGGGTTAGGCAGGGCTGTATATTAGCCCCCCTGCTTTTTACCATCTACATTAATAGACTGGGTGCTTACCTGGAGGAGGTTGAGGGAGACGTCCCGCGTGCAGGAGCGTGCAGGAGCTGGCGTCTGCCTTCAACGTTTACTAAACGCTTTTAGCACATTTATGGACCAGTTAGATCTAAAAATCAATACTAATAAGTCACATACCATGGTCGTGGGTCGACAAAGCAGTAAGAGAAAAACCAACACATTTGAGTGCAAGGGCGAGGCTGTTTCTAGAGTCTCCACTTTTCCCTACCTGGGGGTTATTTTTGATCAGAAGGCATCCTGGGGCCCCCAAGTGAGGGCAAAGAGGTTGGCGGTGACTAGGTCATCGGCAGCCCTTATGGGTTTTGCGGGCAGGTTAGGCGCTAGGCCCATGGAAGCGCTTCTGAAAATCTATAAAAGGAAACCAGTTGCCCTGGCCTCATATGGTTCACCCCTTTGGGGTTATGTAAATCTGGAGCCAATCCAGAAAGCTGAGAATAGATTCATACGGACACTACTGTCTGTTCCTCAGTCTACACCGACTTATTCCATTCATATGGAGGTGGGTTTAGACTTCCTCACCGATGGGCTGAACATGGCACCCCTGATCTTCTGGTTGAAGACCTGGCTTAATGAAGATCTGCCACTCAACCATAACATCATGGCTGATGTTTTGGCCCTAGATCACTTTAAAAGGATTCCATGGCTGGCCTATCTGATGAAGACATTCACAGATATAGGACGACCAGAGCTCTTTACCTCTCCCAAAGACATTAAGATCCAGGACATCGATATTATTAAAAAGCAATTCATGGGGAGGGCAAGAGCACGTCGTGAGGAAAGGGAACTAGCGAAACCAGCGGTGAGGAGACACTATCTACTTGTTAATTCATTTGCAATAGCACCTTACCTTGGTTTCATCACTATTCCATTTCACAGGTTCCTTCTAATTAAGGTCAGGTTTAATTTGTTACATTTTTATTTGAGGAATTTTAAAACATGGGAAAAACCTGAACTAGCCCCTCCCTGCAATTGTGATCATTTTCATCATTTCTCCACCCAAGACACCATGCACTTTGTTATGTTTTGTGGTATTATGTAAATGATTTGTAAATAATTGCACTGTATATATTTCATAATGTATGAAACGTTTTTATCTCTTTGTATGATTTTTAACTAAATCGAATAAAGATATTTTGACTGACTGACCTCTACGGCACTGGTGACTGTGACCAGGCCCTGAGTAACCTCACAGCTGCACTTTGCCATTTCAAGTTGCATGGCCACAGATCTCCTACTCAGCACATGGGATGCACTGCACAGCCTGTTCACAGACTTGGTGAAGCCTCCAAGTAACTGCCTGTCCCTCTGCCTTGCAGCGCTCTCCCCATACATTCTGCCACATAACTGCTTCACTGCATCGGAATACCTCCTTCATTCCCTCTGCCACAGTATTGTTGAGACAGTAGATGGCCTCATTCATGTCGTCCACCTTCCTGTTGTTAGCCACCATCTGTCTCTGAATGGCCCTCATTGTCTTCCTCTGCAGGCGCTGGACTTTAAGCATTTGCCCCTCCAGTCCTGAGAAGACACTGGATCCTTCAGCATCAGGACTCTGGGACCTCTGTCACCGTCTACGGGCACCTGTGATGCTTTCCACCACGAGGTACTGTGCCTCAGATGGCGGTGTATCTTTGCCCAATGTGGTCTGTTGGGCTTCCTGCCTGTCCTCCTCTGTGGCATCCATCTCCTGGAGTGGAGCCACTGTGTATCTCTTTGAGCGTGGTGGTGGAGGTGGAGGTGATGTTATTGGTGTAATGTCTGGAGGTCTTGTGTTGAAAAAATTTACTTGCATTATTGTGTGTAGGTTAGCTGCTGATGTGGGTTGAATTTTGATCTGTCATTTAAGGAAGCACCCCCTTCTCATGTTTTTCCCTTTCGTAATGTCTGGAGGTGACATGACTTCCTCCTCACTTCTGTTTTCCTCCCTGGAGGCATCGCCAGTCTCTCCCTCTACAGCCTGTGGCACTGTTCCGCCTGTGGATACAGAATGCACTATTACTCACTTTTCAGGCAGCAACTGTGTGCAAATAAACTTCGCAACTGATATTCTAGCTGTGTGTCCTCCGCTATCTCATCTATTGATGTGTGTGACTTGCCTATGCGGGACTGGCTGATTTGCTACCAATTGATAAGGACTACATTTCCCATGATGCATTGCTGATCTAACATAAAAAATGGTCTGGAGTGGGATTGTTGCAGGGGCATTGGGGTTAGGGAGGTGAGTCAGCATGCTGTGCATGCATCTTACCTTGTCTCTTGGATGGTGTTGCAGATTAATTCACGTCCCTGATGCCACTGACGCTCTCTGGCTGGAGGATGGACTCTACCAGTTAGTCTAGGCCAGTAGGAACAGGCGCTGTGGAGCTTCCCCCACCTGTCTTTCCCGCTTGTTTTTGCCACTCAGCCATCCTCTCCTTCGCACGTGCCCTCAGGTCATACCATTGCTTTTTTAAGTCCTCAGTTGTGCGATGTGTAACCCCAATCACGTTTATCTTCTCCTGGATTGCCATCCAAATGCTCCTTTTCTGGGACTCAGGGACGTTTAGTGATCTCTTGCCAAAGAGCTTGTCATAGTCTTTCACAACTTCATCTATGAGGACCTCCAACTCCCTTTCACTAAACGTGTGCTTCCTTTTCCTCCCAGCAGCATCCTTCCCTTTCTAAGGTGTGGCCATGGTGCAGTTCCTCTGTCTTAGCTGGGTGTTGGCTGTGCAGCTCCTCTTCTGTTGCTCCTGCTCCCTGTCTCTCCAACAGCTACAGATTCAGAGCACCTGCATGGGTGTGGCCACTTCCCGCTTGGAGGTCATGTGGATGCTCAGGATTGGCTGATTCGACAAATACAGATTTTTTTAATTACCTAATCGGTATCTATGGGTTTTATTTTAAGTTCCTCCCTTCATTACTTTCCATGGGAGAGTATTGCAGAACCAGTGGCTGGCCATGAGTGGTGTTAGACTCACCCCAACTCTGAGTGGGAGTACATTTACTGCTGTTTTTAGTCCTTTTTGCGGCTATACCATTAGAAGTGCAGCTTGTGAATAGCATTGGGCTTACTCTTGGGGATGAATGCATATCCCTCACTAGGGGCCTGAATATTATAGCGTAAGGCCCACCACCAGAAGCCTGTGGGTGGCAGGCCCTCCACCATCGTACTGCATTTTTCTGCCCGCCAGATTACTATGGCAGGCGGAAACGTGGCAGTGGCAAAGACCGACCATCACAGATCCAACAGGCGGTCATTTTCTAACCGCCTGTCGGAGCAGCCGCATTGCCCAGCATGGCAGAGATGCATGTCAGGCACCGGAGTTGGGATTATGATATCCCTATTCCGCGGGTCGTTTCGCTGTTAAATTAAATAAACTATTTAAAGTAATTACAAATATCACTACATTCAATTTAATGTTAAAATGATATAAAAAGAAAATACATTATTTTAAAATATTTTAATCAAAAAATGTATTTACATTAATCTATACATCACTTTTAATCATTTTTCAATATGGTATAGAAAATATAATTTTCTACTTATGGTAATTTAAAAAAGTAATCTTCAGAAAAAAATTACGTTTAATTTAATGTATACAATACAATTACGTTTTATATTAAAATAAGTTTAACACATGCTATAGCATTTTTATTTTATGTTACATTAAAAAATATATACAAATAATTCAGCTTCAGATTTAACAAAACATTTTTGGGGCTCATTAGGATGTCGGAGGGACAGACACTGACAGCATGTTGATGTTGGTTCCAACAACATCTGAAGCAGCGGTCAGACTGCCGCATTACAATGCAGTCGGTCCGACCAGATGTGTAAGGGATGGACTGCTGCGGTTCCGATGGGCTTAAGGAGCAAGTCTGCCCCGCGTCTACAATGAGCACCCTACAATGAGGGTGGTACCTACTCAGGCAGGATTACAATGGCCCTTGCCTGGTCCGAACGTCATTGAAAGGCTGTCAGAAATGGACTTTGGGGCCCTTAGCAGGGCTGCCACCCCTCCGTGGCCTTAACTATGAAGACAGGGGGGCACCACAGGTGGCCCCACAAACAATCATGCCCCATGTGGCAGGCACTATGAAGTGCCTGCCACAGGGTGCAGGCATGTTTAAAAGCATGCCTTTTGGCATTGGGGCTTGTGCTGTAGCCCTTTTCTGGGCTGCAGCACAAGGCTCCATGCAAAGAGGCATGTTTCTGACCGCCTCCACATCGGTCGAATCCTAATTAGGTGGTTGGGACTGCCGACTATCTGTTGGCCAGTCCCTTTACCGTAACGATGCAGGCCAGATGGTATCGTAATTAGGGTCTTTATATGTACATTTATATTTACTTTTACTCTATTGTATTGGTGGAGATCATCCTAGGCTTAGGTATAGGAAAAAGTAAAAAAGTTTATTTAACTCTAAAAAATATTAAAAGTATGTTTATAATAAAATTAATGTACATTAATTTTATATAATTATTTTAAATATTGAATGAAATATGAAAATCTACAGCACTATTAGATTCATTTGAAAAAATGTGATCTAAATCAAAATGTTAACTTTATCAATTATTACAATATTAAAAAGGGATGCGTGGACTTCATTTATTATAAATAATTATTTTTTTAAATAAATATTGTAGTTACATTTAGTTTTTAATTAAAAATTGGTACTGAAATATCTTTATCATAAAATCATATACATGTTTTAATGTCTTCATTTTTTAACATTAAAGTAAATGTATATATATATATATTTGAAAGATTGAGATAAACTAATTTGACATTATTTCTGATCGAATTATATTTAGGTCCCTACCTTATGTTCTACAGGAAGGTTTTGTAGTACCAGTGGTTGGCAATGTGGAGGGCTGGACTTCCCACCGCTACTTTTCGGCAGTAGTAACATACACTCATAATTCTGGCTCCACTCCTTGTTTCAAGGGCTTGGGACATGTAAGTCTACACTTCTGAGTAACTTTATACTTGTTTATGGTAAATAGCCAATTGAAGTAAGTTACTCAAAAGTGTAACAGTGAAATTACAAATGTAACTAACACACAAGAGTAAATTGCCTTATACTTGTGAGTAAGCAACACGTAGAGCTAGAAATGTTACAGGTAGTGCCATTATGTTTGTAGTTTCAGGCATACATTTACATTGCCCCTGATTTGCAGAGTTGCAATGGGGCATCTCCGTGTACGTCTTCCCTTAGACATAAATGTGTATGGAATACGCTGATAAAAGTACACTTAGGAATAGATCAAATTAAACATGTTTGTACTTCTGCAGACTTTTCTCTTTTGGGGGCCGATTCCAATGTCGGACGGACCAGAGTCCGTCCGGCTACGGTTGGGAATTGGAACCAAACACCCTCCTGTTGTCAGTTCCAGACCAGCAAGTAGGATGTGACTGTCCGGTCCTATACTTTACAATAGGAGCATGCACTCCGAATGGAATGCATGCTCTCATTGTAAAGAGCAGAGGTGCAATTCATCCCTGCACCCGGTGGCAGGCACCTTAAGGTGCCTGCCACCGGGTGCACGGATCAACAGGGAGGTACCATAGGTGCCCATGGGGGCCCTTCTGGGGCACCCAAAGACTGATTTTCAAAGCCTTTCTGTGTCGGAAAGGCCGGCACAGAGAGGCTGTGGGAATCTGCTACCGTAATCCCTGAAAGAGCCGGCTGAGGGATTACTGAAGGCTTTCCGAATGGCAGACAGGCTCTCCGAGCCCGTCGGAGGCCATTCAGAAATTCAATAAGGATTCCCTAAGCCGAACCCCATCAAAATTTAAGAAGGCTCGCACCGGTGGCCGCCGCTTCTCGGTCAATGCCTCTTCAAAATGGAACGCACTTCCTCGCAATCTGCGTCTGGAACCCTGTCACGCCCTCTTCTGTAAAAAACTTAAAACCTTCCTCTTCCTCAAATAGTTCCCCCGGTCTCCCTCTCCTGGATCTCACAACTCTACAGCGCGGGGATGCCTTCGGGTCACCAGGCGCTCTATAAATCATAAAAATAAAAAATAAATAAATAAATAAATAAATAAAATGGGTCAGTCGGAAAGGAATCAGACCAGCCGATTACGATGTGGGCTAAAGGGCTCTGGCCGACGGTTGGAACCGTTTCCGCCCACATCATAATCAGGCCCTTAGTATTTAACCTGTTCCCTCTGCATTCAGGGAGCTGCAGGGAGTTCTCACCCTTTGTTTTCCCAGCACTTGAAAGGGTCAAACATGGAAATTTCACAGTATTTGACCCGTAACGTAACATTCCCAAGCTAGATGCTCTGGGACAATTGTTTAAGTACTAATTGGTGTAACACCGGATATGATGAAAAAAACTAATCAGGAGACTGTGTAGTCTTTGATGCTTGACAAGGAGAGAGAGCGGCCAGGTTGAGCACAGGGGCAGGGAAAGGAGAAAGAGGCTGGAGTTGTTGGAACTAGTTCTGAGCCCCACCCCTTCATTCGACATTTTATCTTCCCTTGCTGTTCGTCGCTATACATTTATAACTTTGTCCTTTACTTCTCTACATAAAGGAAATTAATGTGTTCAGTACACACGTGCTCACATTTCTTTTGATTAATCTCAAGCTTTCTCACTATGATTACAGCATTGTTCCAAGTCTGTAAGACACAAAGTTTCCAATTCATGGATTTTATTTGACAACCTATCTCTTTTTAAACAAGCATTTACAATGCCATAGGTCTCGCATTTACGAAATTTTATGCTATTGGCATTGGAAATGACAATGCCTTTTATTTATTTGTTTAAAACACCAACACATTAATTGTAATCTACAATGCCAATAGCTCAAACTCTAGTAAATGCGAGACCTATTGCATTGCAAATGCTTGTATTTCTCTGTAATGCAAAGCAGGTAGTTATACCTTTGCAGACTGGAGGCTAATACAAATTTACTTAATGTAACTGAAAGCTTCATCACACATCATAGGGATGGTGTTAGGGGTGTATTTGGGTTTCAGTTATTGATGAATGGATATGCCTGTTCGCTGTGTGTCTTAGCTGGTTGCATGCTGGAGTGCACCTGCACTTGTCATACTTTGCCCACAGACATTACTAGCTAGGTTTTCCTTACTGCGACGTCTCAAGTCATATCATATTCTCTGCAAATCATGAATATCTCTGTGGGTGACAGCCAGAACATTCACTTGGGCTGGACCATGTGACTCTTTTTTACTGTTATCTTTGTACATACACTGAACAGCTCATCCTCATTTAATCTGTTTTTTCTGCTCTAGTTAGATTTGCTATTGCCTTTTCCTGTATTCATTTGTCTTTGTAGTGGGTGATGTCCACTCTGATCTCCCTGATAGCTCTGCTGCTCCCTATTCCTTTTTCTCTCAGCTATTCTCAGGGAGCAGTGAGGCCCTAAGCACCGGCCATCAAAACTTTTAGAATTTGCAAAATGTTTGCAGATTGCTATTTGTGGCAGAATTGGTTAGAAATGGGATTCCTGGTGGTTGGCTGTGGTATGCACACATCTCAGGTAGGACCCATCACTCTAGTCAGGGTAAGCTAGATACACACTAAAAGATAACTTTTGGTCACCCTCCGGTAGCTTGGAATGGAGCAGTCAGGCTTATCTAAACAGTCAATGTATAAAGTATTTGTGCAAAACACACACACACACAGTAACACAATTAATACGCCTCAAACAGACTTCGCACAGGTTTAGAAAAATAGGGAATATTTATCTGAGTAAAAAAGACAAAAACACTTCAATCAAAAGAAGTTGACATATGCATTTTTAAAGATTAAATGCAAAAACAGTGCTTAGAAGTTACTAGCGGTCCAAAGGATACTTGAGGTCGGGAGGGACCTGTACAATTTCAAAGTTCAAGCTGACCGCGATGGAGGCAGGCCGGCTACACGACCCACACAGGGCCCACTAAAGAAAGTACCCTGAATGTAGAAAAGTGTCAATGCTGAGGGCTCGATGCGTTGATCTTATCCATGCTGTCAGGTCACGGCGTTGGCGTAGTACTTCGTTGAAGTGAAGGCAAAGCGCCGTCATCGAGCCGTGCAGGCTATAGAATCACTCTTGTCTAAAAGCCTCTGCATCAGCATCGGAGGGCGATGTGTTGGTTTCAATTGGCACAGTGGTAACGATCCATTCGTTTTGTAGAAACAGCTGTGGAACCCACTTCTAAGGCTCAGAAATTGGAGGGAGCACCTCTGGTAAGGGTAGCAGTCACAGACAGCAGATTCCAGCAGCTCCAACAGAATTACTGGAAGTCTTTTGTGTCCCTGAGACTTCAGGAAACAGGAGGCAAGCCAACAAGCCCTTGGAGATCACTTGGAGGGAAGGCAGAGTCCAGCTCTCCTTCCACCAGAGTCAGAGAGCAGCAGGCAGCAGGGCAGGAAGCAGAAAAGCAGTCCTTCCAGAAAAGCAGTCCAGTTGAGTCCTTTAAGCAGCACAGCAGTCCTTCTGGCAGAGGTTGAGTTCAAGATCCTGAAGGGTCTGGTTTTAGGGGTTTAGAGACTCTGCACTTATACCCAAATGTGCCTATGATGTAGGGGATGACTTCAAAGAAGCACTCTGAAGTACTCAAGGATCCCTTTCAACCCAGTCCTGTCTCCCAGGCTATCTGTGAGGTTAATTACTCCTTTGTGTGTGGACAGGACACTACCTATTGAAGTGTGTCAACCCCTCCCATTCCTCCCTGCCCAGGAAGACCCATCAGAATGCAAATGAATGCAGATGAGTTCTCAGAATACAGATGAGCCTCGCCTTGCTGTGTTTGTGTCTGTCTAGAGGGAATGTGGAAATTGCTTCTGTCACTCAACCCAGATGTGTATTGGAGACAGACTTTCACTTCAAGAGCAGTAATTGCAGAGACATGTCCACTTTCTAAAAGTGGAATTTCTAAAACAGTAATGTTTAATCCAACTTCACCAGTAAGGAGGATTTATCATCACCATCCCAAACATAAGAAACATGAAAGAATATACTCTTCTCCGATCAGGAATTACAGCTTAAAAGTGGAATAAGGAATTACCAATCCTGGACTATGAGAGGGGTAGGCCTCACAGTAGTGAAAATCAAAATTATCAATACTAGGACATGCAAAACATAAAGGTACATGTCGTACATTTTACTTACACAGCACCCTCTCCATAGGGTTACTTAGGGCCTACCTTAGGGGTGACTTATATGTAATAGGAGGGGAATTTAAGGCTGGTCAAGTCGTTTTAAATGCCAAGTTGGAGTGGCAGTAGACTGCCGAAACAGACACTGCAGTGGCAGGCCTGGGACAGGTTTGAAAGGCTACTTGTGTTGGTGGCACAATGAGTGCTGCAGGCTCACTAGCACCATTTAATGTACAGGCTTTGAGTATTTGGTATACTACTGTACAAGGGACTTACCAGTAAAACAAATATGCCAATCAGGTATACTCAAATGTCATCATGTTTAGTGGGAGAAGCAAATGCACTTTAGCAGTGGTCAGGAGTGGAAATGTGCTCACAGTCCTAAGGCCAACAAAAAGAATCAGCAAAAAAGCAGAGGCAAAATAGTTGGGGCAAAGACCACCCTAAGGATGACAGGCAACACCATTACTTTGGAAATGTTTGGGATTCGCTTTTCCTCGTGCCCTCATTTGGAACCAATGGGCGTAGTGCTTCATGTTTTCAGATTAGTAAGTATTTGCATTCCATCTCAACTACAAGCTATCACTTTCATATCAGGCTACGTAAGTATATGATTTAATCCCAGCACGAAAAGAGTTGTTATTCATATCGTCTTTGCTAGTAAACTGTTTGGCTTTAACCTTTTATACTAAATTGATGGTGAAAAGTGATATCTATTGACCGAAATGCCACGTCTAGGGAAAGTGTGGAGAGGGTTACTAAATAAGATGAAAATCTATGTACTAAGCAGAATACTGACATGATATGCAAGTTGTATGCTGTCTGAGTAGAACACACATCACCTTCAGTCAAAAAAAGTAAATTGTGCAACCTTTATCAAGGTTTGGCCTGAATTTTTTTCTCCTAAAAAGACTGTCACTTAATCTAGGAAAAATAAAAAAACTTCCATCCAGGGGGCCCCCTCTGGCACTGTGCATGGGTGTCAGCTGGGAGCTTCTAACTGGGGCTGGAGCGTGGGGGACCCCCTCTTTGTACTTTGCAGGGGGTTTCCTCAAGTTTTTGTTATGCCACTGTTTCCAAGGGTCTCAAAATAGGGAGATTATGTGTGGTAAGGGCCAGAGCTGCCGACTTTGGAGCTGGGGAACCAGGATCGAGCCTCTGTGACGGTTCAACATCCTGTGGTTCTGGTCGAATCATTTGATCTCGACAAATGTGAATGAGTCTATGGGTACTGTAACTGGTGCTCATGTAAAGCTTTAGGGAGAGATTGCGCTATATAAAAAAAAATAATAGGCTAACAAACGACAAAACCTCTCACAGCCCTAGGATCTTCATTGTCTGTGGCTATTCTTTACCTGATAAAAACCTCAAATAATTGGTTCCAGAAATGGAACCTCCTACAAAATGCTAGTCCTTGGAACTATATATATCCCCTAAGCATATTTTATAATGTGTATTCTGTTTGTGTTTATTTCACTGAGGACCTAATTATCTAATTTTCAGGCCTCACCTCATGTTTAAGTTTGATAGAAATGTGCATTATCGTGTATAATACCCAAGTAACCAAATGCGAGGAAAGAAAAGTGAAAAAAAGAAAAGAAAACCAATGCATACTCCTGAAACTTTTATGAATTTAATTTCTGCATAAGCAAAACTACCCATGCATAATTGCCCATGCGAACATTTGGAGTGCAAATGCACTTCATAATGTTTTCGTTTTACATTTTTCTCCATAGTGATTTGTCCTCACACCCCTCCGTTTGGGGGTCTTCTGTTCCCCTTCCAATCCCGAAAAAGGGATTTATTCATAACCTTGCCTGGAGAAAATGTTTGCCCTGTGCAAGATGAGATGGGCCCGAGAAAAAATGAATACTCACAAATATTTAAGCGAATGTGTGAGCAAAATGTTAGAGGGAATTCCAGCTTTGAAATACCCATTCACAGCCACTGGCGTAAAAAAGGTGATGTATGTCAAAATGCCATGACTGCCTTGTTGGATTTTACAAAGAACTGCTTCTGCAGAGAACTAAAGGTCTTGTTATTCAAACATTCATTTAAATGTTAGAAACGTTGAATAATTTGACTGGCAAGAATTTTCCGTGGCTACTAAAGTGGTCGCCCAAGCTAACGCTGTACCAGACAAGGCACTAAATAGTTGCCCAACGTTATCTGTCTCTTGAGACAATTGAGCAGAACAGAAGGCAAAAACAACTGTCAGGGAATCCAAAGCTTCCTTCAACTTATTCGGGTCTCCAGTATAGCATGGAGTCACTGAGTAAATAATAGGAACATCAGCATTTCTAACAGTAAAAGCTTGATGTAGGGTTTGGTTGTCATCACAAAGCTGTTGTAACTTGGGTTTGTTGCTGAAATGTCTGGACCAAACCTTAGGGCTGATCAATCTGTGCCGCCTGAGTAAGGGTCCATAGTATCTGAGTAAGGACAAAAGTTTGGGAACTGCAATCTGTCATGAGCTGGACACCTAGTGAGAAACCTCTGACTGAGTGGAGGTGGTGAAGCCAAGGTCTTTGCAATCTTGGTCTGCTAGAGGTAAGGACGACCCTTTCCAGTAGCCATGATGCCATTGGCACATATGTTGCCATTGGCACATGAAAGCACCTAAGAAGAAGGTGCCTTCCAGAAGGAGCTCTGGTTGGAGGACAAAGTCTGAAAGCACAAAAATACTTTTTGACAGCAAGGCTCCAGGTAGCAATCAAAACCCAAGTACATGTGGCTGGACTCCAAGGAGCAGGAAACCTCAGGAGATACAGGAAATGCCAGGAGCTGGATCTATTATGGCTGAAGAACCTGGAAATCTTAAAGTGACGCGGAGCGAGAAAATATAGCAACAGGGAGCAAGAAGTGGTTTGACACTAAGAGAAACAGATCAGCTGGCTTTTATACCCGCAAGACAGGAAATAACTCGCAGGAACAGAGCTTAGTAATTCTGGATTGGAAATCACCTCAAAGCAACTAATTGTCAGGTGGCCATCTTGGAACGGGTATGATATATTCCAGAAGTCCTCACTGAAGATTCTAGGACACAAACGGTAAAGCAATATGGAGACGCCAAACTGTCTTCCTCCAAGGCCCACCCCAGGGAAAGGAATATTAGTGCAGGAATCCGTACCACGTATTGGCTGCTCTGAGGTAAGTCTATTAGCGATGTGGGGGTGGGCTGCTAACAGCAGCCTGGACTGAAAAGCCCTTGTAAAGTAGTACGTCCCTCTCATCCAAGATCAGCTTGGGAGCTGCCGTAGGGTGTGAAGGAGTAGGATTTTCGCGTAAAATAAAACGTGCTCGGATTGACCCCTCAGTAACATTTACTAATCGTGTGCGTGAAAAATAAACAAGTAAAACTTAACATGGGAAAATGCTTTTGCTAAAGCTTGAACTAAATTACTGAAGTAAGCCACAGAAACGCTTTCGATTAATGAAAAATAAAGGACTAATGCTGTTTCAGTGTGAGAGAGCGCAATTTGAATGAAAAGTATGTCCGTGTCATATTTATAGGCTTGTAATGTAAGGTTAGAAGCTATAGCATAAAGTTAGCACTTGTAGTGTAAAGTTAGCATATGTAACATAAGTCATAAGGAAATGTATTCGTATTTACTCTAGAAAATGCATTAGAATTAGGAAAGCCGTACATAGTGGGCTAATATAGAAATGTGTGTAAATGCTTACGAACAGTAGAACGTGCTAAACAGAGAATGTACGTATGTAATTATAAAACGGAGAAAGAAGACGAAATGCAAAGTGAAGAAATGTGCAGACCATATAGCACTGTGTAAGAACGAGAGTATAGCGTTGTACTTTTAATTCGATTATATATATGTGTGTTAAAAGTCATACCGCGTAGAAGAGTTTGTAGGAATTTTAGCATGATGTGTTCATATGTGATTTTAACCTAACGGACCAAGGGTTCACAAGAGTGTAGTCTGCTGCATGTAATTTAGTGGGCTCACAGGAATAGAGGGATAGCTTTGATCTGTACGTGCGAGCCAAGAGTCAACGGTCTTGTTAAATTTAAAGTGACAATGCTGGACGGAGTTATGGCCTAATGTGATAAGGGACGCTTGGAATTTGGGGTCTTGTTTAGAAGTGACTGTTCACAGGACCAAAAGAGGTTACAATCACAACTGTAATGAATAGAGCTCTGTTGAGGTGATAGACTTTAGACTTAAAGTGTCAACTGGAATGTCATGAGGTTACCAGCACGAAGATGAAGATGGCGCCTAAGAAGCAAGGTCAACTTAACAGACGATGCGAAGAGATGAAGCTATGGAAAACCCAGAAGCGGGATCACGTGAAATGTGTACGAGGTGGGCGTCTCAAAGGGGCGTTCCACCCATACTGTGATTTTGTATTTAGGGACAGCACCCCGGGGGAGAAAGAAGCGCAATAGAGCAGATGGTCTGAAGAGAGTCAGAGCAGAGCAAGGGAACGAGAGAGCAGTAGGCCGAGGATCCTTAGAGAGCGGATGGGTAGGCAGAAAGGGTACTGCTTCTCGACATAGGTTTCCATCAGAGACTAAGAGAATTTGAACTTCTTTGGAAGTCAAACTGCTGACACCTTTTTAGGTAAAAGGACTTGCTAGTAGGGATGTCATCTAGTATAGAGTAGGGACAGTTTAACTTGTTTTCATTCTTTTTCTGTAAATGACGCATCATATTCAATTTGTGTCTATGTTATTCAATTTGCTGATTTTAGAATTGGTTTTGATTGTTTTCTTTTGTAGACTGAGATTCTTTAGGGAATTTATGTTCCTTTTAGTACCTGTATACTTGTTGAATCTTATATTGAGAGGCTTGTATTTGCAATTGACTCTGGTTTTATATTAAACTTTTTAAACTTTACCAGTTGTAAGTGGTTCTTCAGAGTTGTGTCAGTCTATGGGGTTGATTTAATTTATCTGGGGTTGCCTTTTACTCAATGACAGTCAATAATCGATCCAAAATTGGATGAATGAGATAGGTATCTAGGTGATCAGAAAAGATATCAAAATCTCATTCCCCGCAGTTGGTAGCAGAGAAAGATGGTTGGCTTCTTGAGGAAGGCAACCTAGGTCAGGTCTAGATTACCCCAAGGCCCCTAGTCATCGACGACCAGAAGAAGAGTCCCTGCCGAAGAAGGTGCTGACGGTGCGAGAGAAAAAGCAGCAGAGTCGGTCGAGAGTGAGTATAAGGGTCATGCGTTGCCAGATTGCGGTGTTTTGTGTTGTACCTGTGTTGTAATGTCAAGCGAAGTTGAATGCCTGTAGTGTGATTGTGGGAAGGTTGTGAGCGCGCGCAACCGGATAAAATCTTAAGTCCAGAGAAGGGCTTAAGTGGTTCGGGTGTATCGAACATCCAGAGTAATTGTCTACCATTGTAAAGGGGGTCATGAGGTACCATTGATCGCCCGCAGGACCGAGATAGGGGGAATGTCAGAGTGAGTGTATGAGTAACGGACGCTGGTCGGACGTTTACTGTGTGTAAGTAACCTATCAGTTAAGGCGAGCATCTGAAGTGAGAAGAAGACGTCTCGCCAGTTGAGGTGACAATTACAGTTAGACTGTGGACGTACAGTCAAGAAAAGTGATCGCTTGGTCGGAAGTAGTCATTTTTCGGTGTATGAATGAGACGCAAGCAAGACCGCGAGACGAGCTGAGAAAGGAGGGGAACTGCTGCAGAGGGGACGAGTGACGTCAGCATAGAGCCGCGCTGGGATTGGCCGGTTGGTGTAGAACCGCGCTGGGATAGGCTGGTCAGCGAGAGCCGCGCAGGGATTGGTGGTTGGTCATCGGGAAGTAAATAAGGAAGAGAATTAAGGAAAATCGTAGATTCTTGAAAATGAAGTGTTTTAAACGTTTAAGGGCGATCTTTAAGAGAGATAGAGGAAACTCATATGCAGGGGAAGAAGCCCCACCAGAAGGCACACCAGCTTATTATATGGCTGTGAATGTAGGGTTACACTCGATACTATGGATCTCCGAGTGGAGTAAGCTAACAGAAGGAAATGAGGAACTGACGTTCCCGAGATACGGGACGTTTAGGTTAGAAGTATTGAACCAACTGAAAGCGGTAATGCTCGCAACTAGACCTTTACCGAGGCCAACACAGTTCGAAGCCCTCAATGCATGGTTCAGGGCGGCACACGACAGGAGCTTGAATAGACGCCAAGAAAGAGTGAGACGATCGGTAAGAGCAGTGCAGGATGCTAAATGGGACGATGAAGCTAAAAAGTGGAGGGTGCAAAAAATAGAAGCAGACAAATTGTACCCAATGCTAGAGGCTACGGGAGAAAAGAAACCTCTAGAAGAAGATGAGGACAGCGAGCCGGATGAGGATCTGATAGATAGGCTATTATTAGACAGACCACCTCCGTACAACAGAGAAGCCGAAAGTCCCGAACTACAGCAGGGGGACGGGGCTAAGCAGGGAGAATATAAACCGCTCTCCATGACAGAGTGGGAACCATGGAAAGGCGAAGAAATATCTCAATCTAGTCCCGTACAGAGAGTAGTAGGAAGGTTTGTGGTCCAGAAGGTGCCAGAAACGGAGTGTGCAAAGTCGTATCAACTGCCGGATGCTCTACAAGTACCTGTTACCATAGATCCTATAGTGTCAATCTACAACCCGGAGGGAGCCCAGCAGGAGGAACAGGCACGGTGGGACAGGGAAAGGGCAGAGGTGGAAAGTAGGAACAATACGATCAATTCCCAAAGGCAGTTGCTAGGACCAAGGAGTCGGAGTACCCCATTGGATCCAGTAACGGGTCCCTGGATAGAACAGGGGGGTCAGAGAGGACATATGGATTTGAGGGGACCGAAACCGAAATCCTTTAAGGAATTAAGGGAATACTTGAAAGAATGGGATGCTGCCGTAGAGACTCAGAACAAAAGAATAGAAACAGAAACAGAATGGAGAGATCAGGATAACAGGATCCTCTCTCACTGCGGAGCTGGCGAAAGCAGTCCGGAGTGGGAGGGAGGGAGTCAAGGAAGCAAAGGAGATACTTGCCATACCATCAGTGGCAACAGACAATTGTGTGAAGACAGGAGTACAGGATGTGGGGGAGTGTCTCGCCCCATCCTTAGTGAAGGAGAATGAAAAACACAGGAATACCGAGATAGTTTCAGGTGCACTCACCATGCCCCGGACGAAAATGTGCGACATTGGAATCACGAGAGTATAGGGAGTCGCGAAGGGTCTCGCCATGCATCCGGTGATCACGGACGGGATCGCGGGAACATGGAGAGCCGTGAAGGACCTTATCGTTTATTGAGTGACACCAGACAGCAAGGGAATTGCAGTGATTTAGAACAGAACGGAGGATCCTATCTTGCATCTAGAGAGACCGAGCTGAAAAGACAGAATGCAGTAATGGAGAATAGAACATTGTTCCACCATACCCCTAGGGAAGATGGGAAAGCTTGGGACCTAGAGAGGTGGGAACAAAGAGAGGCAAGAAGGACTCCTCATAACTCACCTGTGCCTAGACGTAGGACTCGTAGTGGGGGTGAGAGGGATGTAAAAGAACCACCTAGGAGTGAAGTACTGAGAGCTGAGATAAAAGCAAAACGGCTCGATGTAATTAGTTTAAAATCAGATTTGGAGGAAATAATAGACGGCACATTGCCAATGGAAAGGATCGATCTGTATGAACAGGATGAAATACTGTTTATGTCTAAGGATGTTACTCGGAAAGCGAGGTCGGTTCATGAAAAATTATCTGAATTGGCAAACAGGTATATGATAGACTTGTCACGAACTAAAGCTTTACAGGGTAACCATAGGCTAAATTGCACGGATCAGGATCTAGATGAGCGTAGGACGATTGGGCTGAAAATACACATAAAGGAACTGATCTTGAGTATCAGATTGTGGAGGGATTTGGATAAATGGGAGGAAAGATGGTCCAAGAGGGGATCCGTCAGAAGGAGCACACTTATGAGGTCCCCGGAGGGAGAGCTAATGCGAATGGAAGCTTTCCCTTTGCGAGAAATCGCGAACGGAAACTACGTGCATGTGCCCTGGAGTAGGGGGGATCTAGCGGCATTTACCAATTCCTTCCCAAAGCTAAGGGAGAATCCCGTCGAATGGTATAAACAGGTAGAGAGGTTCGTGAAGATCTCTAAGGTGCTGTGGGTCGACTTGAACACCCTGTTTGACATTGTAGTACCCGGAGATTTGTGGACGGCATGTAAGCTTAGTGTCGAATGGCCCATTTGTGAACCCGAGAGGGATGCCCGGACGAATGGACCATCAGAGAGAGTCATGGAAAAGTACGAGAGGGTAATGGCATGGTTAAAAGAGAAGGTGCCGTTGCAGGACATAGACTGGGTTAAGATAGATCGAACAACTCAGGAACCTAAAGAGACCGTTCACGAGTACTATGAGAGATTGCTGAAAGCATTTAAACAGTACAGTGGATTGGACGTGATGGATCCCAAAGACATAGGACAGTTTGTGTCGAAGTTCGTCCTGGGATTGAGATCAGACATAAGCTTAATGATTCAACAACATTTGATCTGTTGGCAAAACAAACCTTTAGATGAGATCCTGAGGTATGCGAGGTATTGCAGCGATGAAATAGATACGAAAGCAAAGAAACTTAAGGAGAAGCTGATGTTGGTGCAGATGCAATCAGCTGGAAAGGGTGGACAGCGGCAACAGGGAACAGGAACCCTAGGGAAGAAACAGAATAATCTAAGCAGAGAGGAGGAGGAAAAACCGAGACCTAGGGTAGATATCGCGACACTGAAAAAGGACGACTAGGTGCCACCAGTGTAATGAGGTGGGACACTGGAGACGCGAGTGTCCCTATAATGTCGAGACGGGGGAATTAGAACAGGAGGAGAATGAGGTTCAGAACAGCCTGGTAAAGGGAACAGCGGTCCCGAAGGGAAAGTTTGTCAAAGGGGGGACTCAGACTCCTCGAGCTCAGTTCCCTCAACCGCCTCGCATTGCAAATGGAGGAAAAACCTATAGACAACTGCCACTGTTCGTAGGTGGAGAAGAATGCTACTACGTTGATCCCCTTACGGGACAACGAGTGAATAGGGATGAAGACTGTACTCTAGGAGCAGCTCTGGAGGTAGACCAGAGAGGACCATACGTAGAGGCTGAGGTGGCTGGATGTCCTACGACCTTTTTGGTGGATACGGGGGCCACTCGATCCACTTTGAGATCGGCGGTAGTCCCAGGTCTGCCAATGTCGGGAGAAACGATCCAGGTGGTAGGAGTCGCAAATAGGAGAATGACGAATCCTCTGACAGAACCAGTGTCTGTGAAAATAGGGAAATACAGTGATGAACACCAGTTTGTGATTTGTGATTCTAGCCCTGTGTGTCTGCTAGGAAGAGATCTGTTGTGTAAACTAAACTGCACAATATATTGCACACCTGAAGGAGTAGAAGTGCAGACTAACAATGATGATGCCGACTTTAAGGTTGTAAACTCGCAGGGATGCATGGAACTATACCCTACCTTAACGGTGGAGGAGCTTCCACAGGACTTGAAGGAGATGGTGTCGGCTGAGGTGTGGGATTTTACTGGAGAAGAAATAGGACTGATCAAAGGAGTAGAACCGGTAAAGATCATGGTAAAACCCAATGCCGAGTATCCAAGAACACCACAATATAAGTTGACACCGGAGACGATTGCAGGAATAAAGCCTGTGATCGAATCCATGATTAAACAGGGAATACTGAAGGAAATCGTGGGAAGTCCATGTAACTCCCCGATTATGGGTTTGCAGAAGCCTAGTGGAAAATACAGAATAGTGCAGGATCTTCGAAAGATTAATAATATCGTTGTTTCATGTTGTCCAGTGGTACCGAATCCATCAGTGATATTGTTTCAGATACCGTTCCAAGCTGAATGGTTCACAGTGATAGACTTGTGCCAGGCTTTCTTTTCAATCCCTTTAGCTGAGGAGAGCCAGTATCTGTTCGCTTTTAAGCTGGAAAATCGCGTTTTAACCTGGTGTCGTATTCCCCAGGGGTATACAGAAAGCCCATCGATTTTTAACCAGCTGTTGAAGAAAAATCTTGAAAGTCTAGTACTGCCCATGAACTCGGTTCTGGTCCAGTACATAGACGACCTACTTGTGGCGTCAGAAACTGAGGAAGCTTGCAAAGTAGACACCATCACCTTATTAAATCACTTGGCCGAGAACGGACACAAGGTGTCTCCAAGTAAATTGCAGTATTGTCTGACCGAAGTGCAATACTTGGGCCACAGGATTGAAAAGGGAAAACGGAAGGTGTCTCCAGATAGAATAGAGGCGATCATGAAAATGAATGCGCCTAAAACACAAAGAGAAGTCAGGATGTTCCTAGGCATGGTCGGTTATTGTCGGCAGTGGATAGCCAACTTTTCACTGAAGGCAAAACCTTTACAAAAACTGACGCACAAGGGGGTGAGTGATCCGGTACCATGGGACAAAGATTGTTTGATGGCGTTTTTGCAGCTGAGGGAGGACTTGTGTCGTGCCCCGGCTTTGGGAATGCCTGATTACGAGAAACCATTCTTGCTTTACTGCTGTGAAAGGGAAGGTTGTGCTTTAGCAGTTTTGGCCCAGATACACGGAAATGCTCGTAGACCAGTTGCATATTTTTCGGCTACCTTAGAACCAGTAGCCGCAGCTTTGCCCGGATGTCTCAAATCCGTTGCTGCAACGGGTGTCAGCATTGAAAGGTGTGAAAATGTGGTTATGGGGCATCAGTTAGTGGTGTACGTACCGCATTCTGTGGAATTGTTAATGACTAGGACCAAGACTCAGCATCTGACGAATAGCAGGCTCACACGCTATGAGCAAGTCATATTGGCTGCTGAGAATGTGACCCTAAAGAGATGCTCCGTCTTGAATCCTGCTACTTTGATGCCACTTCCAAATGATATTGATGATGAAATTTGTACAGATCATGACTGCCTTGATGTGACTGAACTATGCACCAAACCAAGACCAGATATCGTAGATGAGCCGTTGACTGACCCTGATGAAATATTCTTTGTTGATGGTTCATGCGTAAGAGACGATATCGGTCAGCTGAGAGCAGCATATGCAGTTTGTACCATTACTGGAGTAGTGGAAGCCGCCTGCCTGGAAGGAGTACATTCCGCTCAGGTAGCTGAAATCATTGCTTTGACCCGTGCCTGTTTGGCAGGCAACAAAATTCGAGTCACCATATACACCGATTGCCAGTATGGTTTCGGGGTAGTTCACGACTACGGGCAGTTGTGGTCTCGGGTTCTCCTATTAGGAATGGAGAATTCGTGAGATTATTGTTAGAAGCATTACAAGGTCCAGCAGCTACAGCGGTTGTCAAATGTGCCGCGCACACAAAAAATACAGATTTTGTGTCGCAAGGTAATCGGTACGCAGATGAGGTCGCACGTTACTGTGCGGAACAGGGGTATTCTCACACCAAGGAAGAGGTGGGAGGAATACTAGAAAGAACTGATTTGACTATGTTGTTAGACACTGTAGACACGTGGGATGAACTGAAGTGTGTCCAGGAGAATGCACCTGATTTTGAGAAAAAGACATGGGAAACAGCTGGTTGTACCAAAAGTGAGATGAATTTTTGGATTTTTGCAGATGGGAGAGCAGTTTTACCAAACGAACTTGTTAGTCCAATGGCAAGGAGATTGCATGGACCAGCACACATAGGTAGAGATGCCATGGTGAGAGTATTCAGACAAACGTGGTACAATCCGAAGTTTAGAGTAGCGGCAGAAGCAGTATGTCAGCGTTGTGCGATCTGTCAGCAACTAAATGTAGGGAAAAGAACACCAGTCACATTGAGTCACATAGGGAGGTCTGGGGGGCCTTTCAATAGAATGCAGCTGGATTTTATTGAAATGCCCAAGTGCAATCGACTCAGATACGTCTTAGTGATTGTCTGTATATTTTCCAGATGGGTTGAAGCTTACCCTACACGTAGGTGCGATACACTTACAGTAGCAAAATTGTTGCTTAGAGAGTTGATACCGAGGTTTGGGGTGCCAGCCTCTTTGGAATCGGACAGAGGAACTCACTTCAACAGCGAAATAGTGAAGATGCTATGTTCAGCTTTGAGTATAGACCAGAAGCTCCATTGTAGTTATCGACCAGAAGCTTCGGGGATTGTAGAGCAAATCAACAGCACAATAAAATCCAGACTCGCCAAAGTTTGTTCATCGGCATCCCTGAGTTGGCCTGATGCACTTCCATTGGTCCTTATGAGCATACATAGCACACCAGATAGAAGGACAGGTCTCTCTCCACACGAGGTGCTAATGGGGAGAGCTATGAGACTGCCATCGGTTCCGACTGCAGCATTGTTGAACATCACAGACGATTTGATCTTGGACTACTGCAAGGGACTATCTGATGCCATTCATTCTGTGTCCCTCCAGGTCCAGGCTGCAGAGGTTCCATCAGCTCAGGACCTGTGCCATGACCTGTGTCCAGGGGACTGGGTCCTGGTGAAGAAGCATGTCAGGAAGAACTGTCTAGACGTGCGCTGGCGTGGACCATTCCAAGTCATACTAGTTACGAACACTGCAGTAAAGTGTGGAGGCTTGCCCACCTGGATACACGCCTCACACACCCGAAGAGTTCCAGCACCTCTGGAAGAAACAGCTCCTCTCTCGGATGAAAATCCAGCGGAAAGCGGAGAAGCCACAGAGAGGGAAAGTCAAGCTGTAGAGGTGATTGAAGAGGCTGAGCCTGTGTCGGAACAGGCTGATGACGGTCAGGACACCAGTGAGACCGAAGCTGCCTCAGAAGAGGAAAGTAGCTGGGAATTCGAGCCAGACATCGAACAAGCTGTAAGTGGTCAAGAAACGAGTCCAAGAACAAGGAGCAGGAGGACAAGGAATGGAGAAGCTAGTTGGCCGGAAAGAAGGAGAAGGTCAACCTTGAGAACAGATCCAGAGAGAACTCTTGTCCCGATCTCTGAAGATTCAGATCTAGACGAAGGAGCTACGGACTCAGGCTCTGAGAGTCCGAGAAGATCAAGGAGAGTACGTGTGCCCAGCAGAAGATACGCCACCCCTGAGTGGACTTATCTAGCAGATGTCTTGGGGACAGAGATCTGGGAGAGTGAGAGGAGTGCAAGTGACCAATCTCGATCCAATTGTGACGGTGGAGATATGGATGTTGACGCCTGGAATCGAGACTGGGGGGTTACTGACCTTCACACTTCCCATTCCCCTTTACCTAAGTCGGATCAAAGACCTGGTGCTGAATCGATTAGAGTTTCCAACTTTGGGTCATCCAATACCAGCACAGGAAGAAAAAGTCATTCGTTTAGAACTGGTGGAATATGTTATTAGAGCTGCAGGTACGAGAATCATTGTAGATGCATAAAGACTTTTGTGATTAAGCTATAAAGAAGAAGATAACCTAGCGCCGAGTGGAAGAAGAATAAAATTAGGGATTACATTTAGAGGACGGAGAAGGGTTAGGGTTGTCTGTTGCTGAAGATAAAAAGACATTGTTGTGAAAAAAAGAGACTTTTTGTTGGTTAAGAGTGCTTCACAGACTGAGAAATCAAATAAAGCAGATAAAGACTTGGAAAAGAAAACTTTTCTTCAACAAAGAAAGAGCCACATTGTTTGATAACATGGAGAATGGCAACCCAAACCGAAAAGCCAAATGCATAATAGGCACACTAATAGCAGTAGTAATTTTTCTCATTATTACAGTAGTTACCATATCATACATGGTAGGACACACAAGCGTAAAGGGGACAACAGATGTAAAGCCTGTAACGACCTTGAAACCTGCTCTTGTTGGGAAGAAGGAGGAGAGCAATGTAATCCGTGAAAAGGCGTTACTGGCAGATGAAGCTCGTAGGTTGCACATAGACGAGTCGCAGGGAAATTTTAGATCAAACGCATATGCCAAGCTATTGTACGAGTATATTGATGCCATGGAGGCCAAAGATTGTTATGTTTGCATGCAATTGCCGGCTTCCGTAGATGAAGGCATCAGGTATCATCACCTCCCACTGACATATGGGATAACATGTAGTTTATTGCTCAGTATATTTTATGATCGAGAAGGGTTTGAGTACTACTTTTCAAATTATGATTCGGTACTGCCTGAAGTCCCGAATTATAAACAAATGAATAAGTGGGACTATTACAAAAAGGAAGATAGATTGGCAAAATTCTTTCTTCCTTGGGGTACATTAGATACTTCATATGCACGCCGAAATAATCTGACTTGCAAGGTATCAGAGATTGAGAAGAAATTCATTGGACAAGTAGATGACCGGTACAGGAGGCAGAAGATTCTAAAAATGTCAGGACAATGGAAAACAGATTGGACCGAAGAGGAAAAGGCACACAAAAGGAAAGGTAGTAATGGTCCAATAGCTTTGGATAGAACGCAGAAAGGAAAGTTATGTTTAACTCGAAGCAAGACATATTATGAGAGTGTATTTGTAGGTGAAGTAAATTGCGAACATGCTTTTCGGTTAGAGTATTATACGAAAGATTTTATGAAAGAGATGCAAGCGATTCCTAATGTATATTTTGTATTTGGAAGAAGTGCCTATGTAAAATTACCGGACAATTGGTATGGTTCGTGTTATTTGGCAATTGTCTTCCCCAAAATATATCATGCAAAGGATTTAGAGATCATAGAAGGAAAGGCTTCGACAAGAGCGAAAAGGGAAGTAGGAGATGCTGAGGTAGTTGGAGACATATTTGGAGCAATGTTACGAGTAAAAACGAGCGCTAGCAAAGGCGAAATCGCCCATTCTTCCATCGCCATTACCCTCGCCCTGACCTGGGACACGCCCACTCAGAGGCCACGCCCCCCGCTAGTGTTTAAAAGGCGCGCTGATTAGAGAGTGCGCTGATCAGATTTTGACAAACTCCTGAGGCACAGCCGGGAGCAGCTTGCGTTATTGCATACTTCTGTGCTTTTAAAATTGTGAAACTTTGGAATTTTTAACACTTCACCTACCTATTCCTCTCACAACTCTAGTGTGCAGGAACCTCCCCACGAGTAAAAACGAGCGCTAGCAAAGGCGAAATCGCCCATTCTTCCATCGCCATTACCCTCGCCCTGACCTGGGACACGCCCACTCAGAGGCCACGCCCCCTCCCTTCGTTTTCCCACCATAAAAGTCGAACAAGCACCGGAAGCGCAGCGGACGAGCGCAGCGGGCGCGACGATTGCGCGCCAAAGACGCGCCTAAGACAAGCCCGTCTGCGCCCGTCCGCGACCTGCCGGGACCAGGGCCAGACCACGCTGCCCGCCCCTTTGTCTACTCCAGGTCTGTCCTCTTGAGTTATCGAAACAAGGAACAGAGCTTGTTACCAAGGGACACTATTAATCGACTCTGCGCATTCGGTATTCTGTCTCAGGGCTGTCATCTGACTACTCCTGCCTTAGAACACACTCAAAGAGACCCGCAAATTCCATCGCTTACTATCTTCTATTTAAACACTCGCTCCCTGCCAAAACATCAGTTGGATGTTTTCCTTCTGCTGGACACGGAGAAACCAGATATTCTCCTACTCACGGAGACATGGTTAACTCCCAACTCCGCCCCTGATATAATAGCGGCGCTCCCACCTAACTATTATATCATCCACGCAGATCGTGTCAGCGGGAAAGGGGGAGGGGTTGCAGCTATTATCCGTTCCAACTTGATTGTCACCTCCCTTACCGGCCTTTCACTGAATAACACAGACAACCTTGTGCTGAAAATTACTACCTCCCAATCGACAATTGCGTGTGTACTATTGTACAGACCCCCGACCCCGATGACATCATTTCCTATGAATCTGGCTGACCAACTTGCTAACTTAGCACTTGAACATCCTAAGATTTTCCTAATAGGAGATTTAAACTACTGGTACAAAGACCCCCTGGAAGGCCCACAATCGGCCGAACTGACTGACCTTCTATCCAACCTAAATTTCAATCAATTAGTTTCATCCGCCACCCACTGCAAAGGTCACATCCTAGACCAGGTGTGGTCCAATACCACCTGTACAACTGCCCCAACCATACTACCTTGCCTCTGGTCCAATCACGCACTTCTTCAATTTAAACTATGTATCGCCCCTGCCACCACTACCGCATTAGGCGGAGGCGGGTTAGCCAGGAACTGGAATACAATGAACAAAACAGCATTTCTAGAGTAATTAGCCAATACCATCCCTCCCCCTCAAGATGAGATTGATCTCTCAGTATCCATGCTCACCAACTGGCTAAACACGGCCAGTGATCTCCATGTCCCTTTTAAAAAAATCAGACTGGCACGACGTGCCGATGCCAACCGCTGGTTTTCCACTGATCTAAAAGTGAGGAAACTGGCCCTACGGCAATTAGAACGTCACTGGCGTCGCAACTACGACCCTGATTTAAAAAGGACCTTTATTAAAGCAAGGAAGGAGTATATGACTGCCATCTCTGCTGCAAAGGCGTCCTACTTTTCTTCCAAAATTTTGGAATCCACAAATAAATCTAAGGACATCTTTTCCATCCTAAACAAATTAACAAACTTAGATACTGTTCGTCCTAAGATCATCCCCACTCAACCGCTTTGTGACTCACTTAATGTCTACTTTATTGACAAAATACTAGACATCAAAGCCAGTATCCCTCAACCGGTGTCCCCCCTCACGTCCGGCATGTCTATCAAGCCTAACCACAACATCCTTAGTAGCTTCCCACCTATTACCCAGGACCAATTTCGGGAATTGCTATCAAGAGTAAAATCCGGTGCACCCTCGGACAGTTGCCCGCCTCACATCTTAAAAGAGTGCTTCCTGACACACCCAGCACCTGCCATTTCCCTCCTGAATAACTCCCTGTCTCTTGGCACAGTTCCCGCAGCGTTTAAAGAGGCCATAGTCATCCCGCTGCTAAAAAAACCTGGGGCAGACCCAGCTTGCAAAGCCAACTTTCGACCCATCTCGCTGCTGCCCTATTTGGCAAAAGTTCTAGAGGCGCACGTGGCCAAGTGCCTCTCTAACGTTCTTGAGGAATCCTCCTGCTTCGACCCCCACCAGGCAGGCTTTCGGCCTGCACACTCCACTGAAGCAGTAGTCACGACAGTCTTGGACACCCTGCGTGACTGCGCCGACAGACGCTCCCCACAGGCCCTGGTGCTCCTGGACCTTTCGGCCGCTTTTGACACGGTCGATCACAACATCTTGGTCGACCGTGTCGAACAGGCCGGCGTCCGGGACCTAGCAGCCTGTTGGTTGAGATCCTTCTTGACAGACCGCAACCAAACACTACGCCTTGGTGATCTAATGGGTGCCAAACAGGCCATCACCTGCGGAGTGCCACAAGGTTCCTCCCTGTCACCTCACCTATTTAATCTTTACATACTTCCCCTGATTCAGACCCTAAGAGACAAACAGGTGAGAGTCTTCAACTACGCAGACGATTTACAACTGCTCTTTACCATCGACAACACTGAAGACTCCATACTGCACTTTCAGTCCACCATGAGTTTCATTAAAACTTGGATGGACCAGAATTAGCTCAAACTAAACCCGGGGAAAACCGAGTTAGTTTTGACCGGCGACAGCACTAAGTACTGGGGCCTCCACTATTGGCCCTCTGAATTAGGCCAAGCTCCAACACCTTCCTTGTCAGCCAAAACACTTGGAGTCACCGTGGACCACGACCTATCACTGAAAGCGCAAGTAGGTCAGGTGGTCTCCAAGTGCTTTTTCCAACTAAAAAAAATTCGGAAGGTACGCCGTCTGCTTACTTCAGAGGCAATCACCCAGGTTGTGATCTCAACTGTACTGTCCCATCTGGACTACGCGAACGCCATCTACCTAGGTCTTCCCAACTACCTAGTTAAGCGACTCCAGATGGTACAGAACCATGCCTCAAGGCTAATCCTGAACCAACCTAGGCGACACGCAGCTACCCCTCTACTAAAGAAACTACACTGGCTCCCAGTAACCCAGCGCTGTGCCTTTAAAACTGGTTGTATAATCTTCAAGTCCCTCTATTGTAAAAGCCCCTCATTCATTAACCAACTGTTTTCCAGATATACTCCATCCCGCAACCTACGCTCACTCCATTTGAGCCTCCTGCAGATGCCCTCCTTCAAACTTAAGCGCGCAGGAGGCCGTAGGTTTGCGACCCTTGCTTCCTGCTTGTGGAATTCCTTCCCCCTGGAGATCCGGAATTGTCAAGACCTCCTCTCTTTCTGGAAAGCCTTGAAGACCTGGCTCTTCAGACAAGCATTTCAATAACGCAACTCCCCCCCTTTGTTCATGTTATTGATGATCACAGCGCCAAGAAACCAATCAGTGAAAGCGCGCTTTAGAAATATTTTAATAACATAACATAACAAATGTTTCCTCTTTTAGGTTTGATACTTAACGATGTTAAGATCAGGAGACTAGCTACAGTTGTGGATAGATTGTCTGCAAGTACTGCAAGGTCATTGATGCTAGTAGAAGGAGAGATGCAGTCGATTAGGGCAATGGTTCTTCAGAACCGTCTTGCTTTAGATGTTCTGCTAGCAAAAGAAGGCGGAGTCTGCAAGGCTCTGAAGGTCCAGGAATGTTGTACTTACATTCCAGACAATTCAAAACCACTTGAGAAGGTTATACAGAATATAACTGAGGTACATCAAGAAATCGAAGATTTAACAAAAGTAAATGTTTGGGAAAAAGTAGGTCATGGAATGGGTAAAGTTGGAAGTTGGTTTGCCAATCTTGGTAAAAGTGTTGTTTGGTATATCTTGAAACCTGTCTTAATAATATTGATTTGCATAATCATATTGTGGGGTTTAGTGAGACTGTACAAATGGTATAGGTCAAACCGGTTGCAAAGGTCCATGAGAGAGCAAGAAAAGAGATTAGCTGCTTTACAAGATCAACAGTATAAAAGTTTGAGAGCTCTCGAGACGATAAAAAGAGGGAGCCTTGTAACTAGTTCTGTGTAATGTGACATTCAAATTGAGAGTTAGTGATGACCCCTAGAGGTCATCAAAGGGGGGAACTGAGAGAGCGCAATTTGAATGAAAAGTATGTCTGTGTCATATTTATAGGCTTGTAATGTAAGGTTAGAAGCTATAGCATAAAGTTAGCACTTGTAGTGTAAAGTTAGCATATGTAACATAAGTCATAAGGAAATGTATTCGTATTTACTCTAGAAAATGCATTAGAATTAGGAAAGCCGTACATAGTGGGCTAATATAGAAATGTGTGTAAATGCTTACGAACAGTAGAACGTGCTAAACAGAGAATGTACGTATGTAATTATAAAACGGAGAAAGAAGACGAAATGTAAAGTGAAGAAATGTGCAGACCATATAGCACTGTGTAAGAACGAGAGTATAGCGTTGTACTTTTAATTCGATTATATATATGTGTGTTAAAAGTCATACCGCGTAGAAGAGTTTGTAGGAATTTTAGCATGATGTGTTCATATGTGATTTTAACCTAACGGACCAAGGGTTCACAAGAGTGTAGTCTGCTGCATGTAATTTAGTGGGCTCACAGGAATAGGGGGATAGCTTTGATCTGTACGTGCGAGCCAAGAGTCAAAGGTCTTGTTAAATTTAAAGTGACAATGCTGGACGGAGTTATGGCCTAATGTGATAAGGGACGCTTGGAATTTGGGGTCTTGTTTAGAAGTGACTGTTCACAGGACCAAAAGAGGTTACAATCACAACTGTAATGAATCGAGCTCTGTTGAGGTGATAGACTTTAGACTGAAAGTGTCAACTGGAATGTCATGAGGTTACCAGCACGAAGATGAAGATGGCGCCTAAGAAGCAAGGTCAACTTAACAGACGATGCGAAGAGATGAAGCTATGGAAAACCCAGAAGCGGGATCACGTGAAATTGTAAATTGTTGTGTCTTGTAAAGCGCACTGCTACCCGGAGGCCTCGTAGCGCTATAGACCGCTGGGGAACCCGTCCTGGCTTTCCCTGTGAGATAGTCCCTCCTGGGGGTCTCCAAGGTGAAACCAGGCATCCCCGGCGTTTGTGTGGGGCCGTTGTGGAGATGAGGCAAGCTAATGCCCAGAGTTGCCGAGTGTGCTCCCTGGTCGGAGTAGGCACCGATGCGAGAATTATCAGTCCGCTGATCCTGGTCCAAGACCCTGCCGCGTCGGGAATCGAACCCTGGTCCCGGGCCGTTCTCTGCACTCGGGTCTGCCGCCTCTAACCAGTGAGCCACACCTCTCCACGAGGTGTACGAGGTGGGCGTCTCAAAGGGGCGTTCCACCCATACTGTGATTTTGTATTTAGGGACAGCACCCCGGGGGAGAAAGAAGCGCAATAGAGCAGATGGTCTGAAGAGAGTCAGAGCAGAGCAAGGGAACGAGAGAGCAGTAGGCCGAGGATCCTTAGAGAGCGGATGGGTAGGCAGAAAGGGTACTGCTTCTCGACATAGGTTTCCATCAGAGACTAAGAGAATTTGAACTTCTTTGGAAGTCAAACTGCTGACACCTTTTTAGGTAAAAGGACTTGCTAGTAGGGATGTCATCTAGTATAGAGTAGGGACAGTTTAACTTGTTTTCATTCTTTTTCTGTAAATGACGCATCATATTCAATTTGTGTCTATGTTATTCAATTTGCTGATTTTAGAATTGGTTTTGATTGTTTTCTTTTGTAGACTGAGATTCTTTAGGGAATTTATGTTCCTTTTAGTACCTGTATACTTGTTGAATCTTATATTGAGAGGCTTGTATTTGCAATTGACTCTGGTTTTATATTAAACTTTTTAAACTTTACCAGTTGTAAGTGGTTCTTCAGAGTTGTGTCAGTCTATGGGGTTGATTTAATTTATCTGGGGTTGCCTTTTACTCAATGACAGTCAATAATCGATCCAAAATTGGATGAATGAGATAGGTATCTAGGTGATCAGAAAAGATATCAAAATCTCATTCCCCGCAGTTGGTAGCAGAGAAAGATGGTTGGCTTCTTGAGGAAGGCAACCTAGGTCAGGTCTAGATTACCCCAAGGCCCCTAGTCATCGACGACCAGAAGAAGAGTCCCTGCCGAAGAAGGTGCTGACGGTGCGAGAGAAAAAGCAGCAGAGTCGGTCGAGAGTGAGTATAAGGGTCATGCGTTGCCAGATTGCGGTGTTTTGTGTTGTACCTGTGTTGTAATGTCAAGCGAAGTTGAATGCCTGTAGTGTGATTGTGGGAAGGTTGTGAGCGCGCGCAACCGGATAAAATCTTAAGTCCAGAGAAGGGCTTAAGTGGTTCGGGTGTATCGAACATCCAGAGTAATTGTCTACCATTGTAAAGGGGGTCATGAGGTACCATTGATCGCCCGCAGGACCGAGATAGGGGGAATGTCAGAGTGAGTGTATGAGTAACGGACGCTGGTCGGACGTTTACTGTGTGTAAGTAACCTATCAGTTAAGGCGAGCATCTGAAGTGAGAAGAAGACGTCTCGCCAGTTGAGGTGACAATTACAGTTAGACTGTGGACGTACAGTCAAGAAAAGTGATCGCTTGGTCGGAAGTAGTCATTTTTCGGTGTATGAATGAGACGCAAGCAAGACCGCGAGACGAGCTGAGAAAGGAGGGGAACTGCTGCAGAGGGGACGAGTGACGTCAGCATAGAGCCGCGCTGGGATTGGCCGGTTGGTGTAGAACCGCGCTGGGATAGGCTGGTCAGCGAGAGCCGCGCAGGAATTGGTGGTTGGTCATCGGGAAGTAAATAAGGAAGAGAATTAAGGAAAATCGTAGATTCTTGAAAATGAAGTGTTTTAAACGTTTAAGGGCGATCTTTAAGAGAGATAGAGGAAACTCATATGCAGGGGAAGAAGCCCCACCAGAAGGCACACCAGCTTATTATATGGCTGTGAATGTAGGGTTACACTCGATACTATGGATCTCCGAGTGGAGTAAGCTAACAGAAGGAAATGAGGAACTGACGTTCCCGAGATACGGGACGTTTAGGTTAGAAGTATTGAACCAACTGAAAGCGGTAATGCTCGCAACTAGACCTTTACCGAGGCCAACACAGTTCGAAGCCCTCAATGCATGGTTCAGGGCGGCACACGACAGGAGCTTGAATAGACGCCAAGAAAGAGTGAGACGATCGGTAAGAGCAGTGCAGGATGCTAAATGGGACGATGAAGCTAAAAAGTGGAGGGTGCAAAAAATAGAAGCAGACAAATTGTACCCAATGCTATAGGCTACGGGAGAAAAGAAACCTCTAGAAGAAGATGAGGACAGCGAGCCGGATGAGGATCTGATAGATAGGCTATTATTAGACAGACCACCTCCGTACAACAGAGAAGCCGAAAGTCCCGAACTACAGCAGGGGGACGGGGCTAAGCAGGGAGAATATAAACCGCTCTCCATGACAGAGTGGGAACCATGGAAAGGCGAAGAAATATCTCAATCTAGTCCCGTACAGAGAGTAGTAGGAAGGTTTGTGGTCCAGAAGGTGCCAGAAACGGAGTGTGCAAAGTCGTATCAACTGCCGGATGCTCTACAAGTACCTGTTACCATAGATCCTATAGTGTCAATCTACAACCCGGAGGGAGCCCAGCAGGAGGAACAGGCACGGTGGGACAGGGAAAGGGCAGAGGTGGAAAGTAGGAACAATACGATCAATTCCCAAAGGCAGTTGCTAGGACCAAGGAGTCGGAGTACCCCATTGGATCCAGTAACGGGTCCCTGGATAGAACAGGGGGGTCAGAGAGGACATATGGATTTGAGGGGACCGAAACCGAAATCCTTTAAGGAATTAAGGGAATACTTGAAAGAATGGGATGCTGCCGTAGAGACTCAGAACAAAAGAATAGAAACAGAAACAGAATGGAGAGATCAGGATAACAGGATCCTCTCTCACTGCGGAGCTGGCGAAAGCAGTCCGGAGTGGGAGGGAGGGAGTCAAGGAAGCAAAGGAGATACTTGCCATACCATCAGTGGCAACAGACAATTGTGTGAAGACAGGAGTATAGGATGTGGGGGAGTGTCTCGCCCCATCCTTAGTGAAGGAGAATGAAAAACACAGGAATACCGAGATAGTTTCAGGTGCACTCACCATGCCCCGGACGAAAATGTGCGACATTGGAATCACGAGAGTATAGGGAGTCGCGAAGGGTCTCGCCATGCATCCGGTGATCACGGACGGGATCGCGGGAACATGGAGAGCCGTGAAGGACCTTATCGTTTATTGAGTGACACCAGACAGCAAGGGAATTGCAGTGATTTAGAACAGAACGGAGGATCCTATCTTGCATCTAGAGAGACCGAGCTGAAAAGACAGAATGCAGTAATGGAGAATAGAACATTGTTCCACCATACCCCTAGGGAAGATGGGAAAGCTTGGGACCTAGAGAGGTGGGAACAAAGAGAGGCAAGAAGGACTCCTCATAACTCACCTGTGCCTAGACGTAGGACTCGTAGTGGGGGTGAGAGGGATGTAAAAGAACCACCTAGGAGTGAAGTACTGAGAGCTAAGATAAAAGCAAAACGGCTCGATGTAATTAGTTTAAAATCAGATTTGGAGGAAATAATAGACGGCACATTGCCAATGGAAAGGATCGATCTGTATGAACAGGATGAAATACTGTTTATGTCTAAGGATGTTACTCGGAAAGCGAGGTCGGTTCATGAAAAATTATCTGAATTGGCAAACAGGTATATGATAGACTTGTCACGAACTAAAGCTTTACAGGGTAACCATAGGCTAAATTGCACGGATCAGGATCTAGATGAGCGTAGGACGATTGGGCTGAAAATACACATAAAGGAACTGATCTTGAGTATCAGATTGTGGAGGGATTTGGATAAATGGGAGGAAAGATGGTCCAAGAGGGGATCCGTCAGAAGGAGCACACTTATGAGGTCCCCGGAGGGAGAGCTAATGCGAATGGAAGCTTTCCCTTTGCGAGAAATCGCGAACGGAAACTACGTGCATGTGCCCTGGAGTAGGGGGGATCTAGCGGCATTTACCAATTCCTTCCCAAAGCTAAGGGAGAATCCCGTCGAATGGTATAAACAGGTAGAGAGGTTCGTGAAGATCTCTAAGGTGCTGTGGGTCGACTTGAACACCCTGTTTGACATTGTAGTACCCGGAGATTTGTGGACGGCATGTAAGCTTAGTGTCGAATGGCCCATTTGTGAACCCGAGAGGGATGCCCGGACGAATGGACCATCAGAGAGAGTCATGGAAAAGTACGAGAGGGTAATGGCATGGTTAAAAGAGAAGGTGCCGTTGCAGGACATAGACTGGGTTAAGATAGATCGAACAACTCAGGAACCTAAAGAGACCGTTCACGAGTACTATGAGAGATTGCTGAAAGCATTTAAACAGTACAGTGGATTGGACGTGATGGATCCCAAAGACATAGGACAGTTTGTGTCGAAGTTCGTCCTGGGATTGAGATCAGACATAAGCTTAATGATTCAACAACATTTGATCTGTTGGCAAAACAAACCTTTAGATGAGATCCTGAGGTATGCGAGGTATTGCAGCGATGAAATAGATACGAAAGCAAAGAAACTTAAGGAGAAGCTGATGTTGGTGCAGATGCAATCAGCTGGAAAGGGTGGACAGCGGCAACAGGGAACAGGAACCCTAGGGAAGAAACAGAATAATCTAAGCAGAGAGGAGGAGGAAAAACCGAGACCTAGGGTAGATATCGCGACACTGAAAAAGGACGACTAGGTGCCACCAGTGTAATGAGGTGGGACACTGGAGACGCGAGTGTCCCTATAATGTCGAGACGGGGGAATTAGAACAGGAGGAGAATGAGGTTCAGAACAGCCTGGTAAAGGGAACAGCGGTCCCGAAGGGAAAGTTTGTCAAAGGGGGGACTCAGACTCCTCGAGCTCAGTTCCCTCAACCGCCTCGCATTGCAAATGGAGGAAAAACCTATAGACAACTGCCACTGTTCGTAGGTGGAGAAGAATGCTACTACGTTGATCCCCTTACGGGACAACGAGTGAATAGGGATGAAGACTGTACTCTAGGAGCAGCTCTGGAGGTAGACCAGAGAGGACCATACGTAGAGGCTGAGGTGGCTGGATGTCCTACGACCTTTTTGGTGGATACGGGGGCCACTCGATCCACTTTGAGATCGGCGGTAGTCCCAGGTCTGCCAATGTCGGGAGAAACGATCCAGGTGGTAGGAGTCGCAAATAGGAGAATGACGAATCCTCTGACAGAACCAGTGTCGGTGAAAATAGGGAAATACAGTGATGAACACCAGTTTGTGATTTGTGATTCTAGCCCTGTGTGTCTGCTAGGAAGAGATCTGTTGTGTAAACTAAACTGCACAATATATTGCACACCTGAAGGAGTAGAAGTGCAGACTAACAATGATGATGCCGACTTTAAGGTTGTAAACTCGCAGGGATGCATGGAACTATACCCTACCTTAACGGTGGAGGAGCTTCCACAGGACTTGAAGGAGATGGTGTCGGCTGAGGTGTGGGATTTTACTGGAGAAGAAATAGGACTGATCAAAGGAGTAGAACCGGTAAAGATCATGGTAAAACCCAATGCCGAGTATCCAAGAACACCACAATATAAGTTGACACCGGAGACGATTGCAGGAATAAAGCCTGTGATCGAATCCATGATTAAACAGGGAATACTGAAGGAAATCGTGGGAAGTCCATGTAACTCCCCGATTATGGGTTTGCAGAAGCCTAGTGGAAAATACAGAATAGTGCAGGATCTTCGAAAGATTAATAATATCGTTGTTTCATGTTGTCCAGTGGTACCGAATCCATCAGTGATATTGTTTCAGATACCGTTCCAAGCTGAATGGTTCACAGTGATAGACTTGTGCCAGGCTTTCTTTTCAATCCCTTTAGCTGAGGAGAGCCAGTATCTGTTCGCTTTTAAGCTGGAAAATCGCGTTTTAACCTGGTGTCGTATTCCCCAGGGGTATACAGAAAGCCCATCGATTTTTAACCAGCTGTTGAAGAAAAATCTTGAAAGTCTAGTACTGCCCATGAACTCGGTTCTGGTCCAGTACATAGACGACCTACTTGTGGCGTCAGAAACTGAGGAAGCTTGCAAAGTAGACACCATCACCTTATTAAATCACTTGGCCGAGAACGGACACAAGGTGTCTCCAAGTAAATTGCAGTATTGTCTGACCGAAGTGCAATACTTGGGCCACAGGATTGAAAAGGGAAAACGGAAGGTGTCTCCAGATAGAATAGAGGCGATCATGAAAATGAATGCGCCTAAAACACAAAGAGAAGTCAGGATGTTCCTAGGCATGGTCGGTTATTGTCGGCAGTGGATAGCCAACTTTTCACTGAAGGCAAAACCTTTACAAAAACTGACGCACAAGGGGGTGAGTGATCCGGTACCATGGGACAAAGATTGTTTGATGGCGTTTTTGCAGCTGAGGGAGGACTTGTGTCGTGCCCCGGCTTTGGGAATGCCTGATTACGAGAAACCATTCTTGCTTTACTGCTGTGAAAGGGAAGGTTGTGCTTTAGCAGTTTTGGCCCAGATACACGGAAATGCTCGTAGACCAGTTGCATATTTTTCGGCTACCTTAGAACCAGTAGCCGCAGCTTTGCCCGGATGTCTCAAATCCGTTGCTGCAACGGGTGTCAGCATTGAAAGGTGTGAAAATGTGGTTATGGGGCATCAGTTAGTGGTGTACGTACCGCATTCTGTGGAATTGTTAATGACTAGGACCAAGACTCAGCATCTGACGAATAGCAGGCTCACACGCTATGAGCAAGTCATATTGGCTGCTGAGAATGTGACCCTAAAGAGATGCTCCGTCTTGAATCCTGCTACTTTGATGCCACTTCCAAATGATATTGATGATGAAATTTGTACAGATCATGACTGCCTTGATGTGACTGAACTATGCACCAAACCAAGACCAGATATCGTAGATGAGCCGTTGACTGACCCTGATGAAATATTCTTTGTTGATGGTTCATGCGTAAGAGACGATATCGGTCAGCTGAGAGCAGCATATGCAGTTTGTACCATTACTGGAGTAGTGGAAGCCGCCTGCCTGGAAGGAGTACATTCCGCTCAGGTAGCTGAAATCATTGCTTTGACCCGTGCCTGTTTGGCAGGCAACAAAATTCGAGTCACCATATACACCGATTGCCAGTATGGTTTCGGGGTAGTTCACGACTACGGGCAGTTGTGGTCTCGGGTTCTCCTATTAGGAATGGAGAATTCGTGAGATTATTGTTAGAAGCATTACAAGGTCCAGCAGCTACAGCGGTTGTCAAATGTGCCGCGCACACAAAAAATACAGATTTTGTGTCGCAAGGTAATCGGTACGCAGATGAGGTCGCACGTTACTGTGCGGAACAGGGGTATTCTCACACCAAGGAAGAGGTGGGAGGAATACTAGAAAGAACTGATTTGACTATGTTGTTAGACACTGTAGACACGTGGGATGAACTGAAGTGTGTCCAGGAGAATGCACCTGATTTTGAGAAAAAGACATGGGAAACAGCTGGTTGTACCAAAAGTGAGATGAATTTTTGGATTTTTGCAGATGGGAGAGCAGTTTTACCAAACGAACTTGTTAGTCCAATGGCAAGGAGATTGCATGGACCAGCACACATAGGTAGAGATGCCATGGTGAGAGTATTCAGACAAACGTGGTACAATCCGAAGTTTAGAGTAGCGGCAGAAGCAGTATGTCAGCGTTGTGCGATCTGTCAGCAACTAAATGTAGGGAAAAGAACACCAGTCACATTGAGTCACATAGGGAGGTCTGGGGGGCCTTTCAATAGAATGCAGCTGGATTTTATTGAAATGCCCAAGTGCAATCGACTCAGATACGTCTTAGTGATTGTCTGTATATTTTCCAGATGGGTTGAAGCTTACCCTACACGTAGGTGCGATACACTTACAGTAGCAAAATTGTTGCTTAGAGAGTTGATACCGAGGTTTGGGGTGCCAGCCTCTTTGGAATCGGACAGAGGAACTCACTTCAACAGCGAAATAGTGAAGATGCTATGTTCAGCTTTGAGTATAGACCAGAAGCTCCATTGTAGTTATCGACCAGAAGCTTCGGGGATTGTAGAGCAAATCAACAGCACAATAAAATCCAGACTCGCCAAAGTTTGTTCATCGGCATCCCTGAGTTGGCCTGATGCACTTCCATTGGTCCTTATGAGCATACATAGCACACCAGATAGAAGGACAGGTCTCTCTCCACACGAGGTGCTAATGGGGAGAGCTATGAGACTGCCATCGGTTCCGACTGCAGCATTGTTGAACATCACAGACGATTTGATCTTGGACTACTGCAAGGGACTATCTGATGCCATTCATTCTGTGTCCCTCCAGGTCCAGGCTGCAGAGGTTCCATCAGCTCAGGACCTGTGCCATGACCTGTGTCCAGGGGACTGGGTCCTGGTGAAGAAGCATGTCAGGAAGAACTGTCTAGACGTGCGCTGGCGTGGACCATTCCAAGTCATACTAGTTACGAACACTGCAGTAAAGTGTGGAGGCTTGCCCACCTGGATACACGCCTCACACACCCGAAGAGTTCCAGCACCTCTGGAAGAAACAGCTCCTCTCTCGGATGAAAATCCAGCGGAAAGCGGAGAAGCCACAGAGAGGGAAAGTCAAGCTGTAGAGGTGATTGAAGAGGCTGAGCCTGTGTCGGAACAGGCTGATGACGGTCAGGACACCAGTGAGACCGAAGCTGCCTCAGAAGAGGAAAGTAGCTGGGAATTCGAGCCAGACATCGAACAAGCTGTAAGTGGTCAAGAAACGAGTCCAAGAACAAGGAGCAGGAGGACAAGGAATGGAGAAGCTAGTTGGCCGGAAAGAAGGAGAAGGTCAACCTTGAGAACAGATCCAGAGAGAACTCTTGTCCCGATCTCTGAAGATTCAGATCTAGACGAAGGAGCTACGGACTCAGGCTCTGAGAGTCCGAGAAGATCAAGGAGAGTACGTGTGCCCAGCAGAAGATACGCCACCCCTGAGTGGACTTATCTAGCAGATGTCTTGGGGACAGAGATCTGGGAGAGTGAGAGGAGTGCAAGTGACCAATCTCGATCCAATTGTGACGGTGGAGATATGGATGTTGACGCCTGGAATCGAGACTGGGGGGTTACTGACCTTCACACTTCCCATTCCCCTTTACCTAAGTCGGATCAAAGACCTGGTGCTGAATCGATTAGAGTTTCCAACTTTGGGTCATCCAATACCAGCACAGGAAGAAAAAGTCATTCGTTTAGAACTGGTGGAATATGTTATTAGAGCTGCAGGTACGAGAATCATTGTAGATGCATAAAGACTTTTGTGATTAAGCTATAAAGAAGAAGATAACCTAGCGCCGAGTGGAAGAAGAATAAAATTAGGGATTACATTTAGAGGACGGAGAAGGGTTAGGGTTGTCTGTTGCTGAAGATAAAAAGACATTGTTGTGAAAAAAAGAGACTTTTTGTTGGTTAAGAGTGCTTCACAGACTGAGAAATCAAATAAAGCAGATAAAGACTTGGAAAAGAAAACTTTTCTTCAACAAAGAAAGAGCCACATTGTTTGATAACATGGAGAATGGCAACCCAAACCGAAAAGCCAAATGCATAATAGGCACACTAATAGCAGTAGTAATTTTTCTCATTATTACAGTAGTTACCATATCATACATGGTAGGACACACAAGCGTAAAGGGGACAACAGATGTAAAGCCTGTAACGACCTTGAAACCTGCTCTTGTTGGGAAGAAGGAGGAGAGCAATGTAATCCGTGAAAAGGCGTTACTGGCAGATGAAGCTCGTAGGTTGCACATAGACGAGTCGCAGGGAAATTTTAGATCAAACGCATATGCCAAGCTATTGTACGAGTATATTGATGCCATGGAGGCCAAAGATTGTTATGTTTGCATGCAATTGCCGGCTTCCGTAGATGAAGGCATCAGGTATCATCACCTCCCACTGACATATGGGATAACATGTAGTTTATTGCTCAGTATATTTTATGATCGAGAAGGGTTTGAGTACTACTTTTCAAATTATGATTCGGTACTGCCTGAAGTCCCGAATTATAAACAAATGAATAAGTGGGACTATTACAAAAAGGAAGATAGATTGGCAAAATTCTTTCTTCCTTGGGATACATTAGATACTTCATATGCACGCCGAAATAATCTGACTTGCAAGGTATCAGAGATTGAGAAGAAATTCATTGGACAAGTAGATGACCGGTACAGGAGGCAGAAGATTCTAAAAATGTCAGGACAATGGAAAACAGATTGGACCGAAGAGGAAAAGGCACACAAAAGGAAAGGTAGTAATGGTCCAATAGCTTTGGATAGAACGCAGAAAGGAAAGTTATGTTTAACTCGAAGCAAGACATATTATGAGAGTGTATTTGTAGGTGAAGTAAATTGCGAACATGCTTTTCGGTTAGAGTATTATACGAAAGATTTTATGAAAGAGATGCAAGCGATTCCTAATGTATATTTTGTATTTGGAAGAAGTGCCTATGTAAAATTACCGGACAATTGGTATGGTTCGTGTTATTTGGCAATTGTCTTCCCCAAAATATATCATGCAAAGGATTTAGAGATCATAGAAGGAAAGGCTTCGACAAGAGCGAAAAGGGAAGTAGGAGATGCTGAGGTAGTTGGAGACATATTTGGAGCAATGTTACGAGTAAAAACGAGCGCTAGCAAAGGCGAAATCGCCCATTCTTCCATCGCCATTACCCTCGCCCTGACCTGGGACACGCCCACTCAGAGGCCACGCCCCCCGCTAGTGTTTAAAAGGCGCGCTGATTAGAGAGTGCGCTGATCAGATTTTGACAAACTCCTGAGGCACAGCCGGGAGCAGCTTGCGTTATTGCATACTTCTGTGCTTTTAAAATTGTGAAACTTTGGAATTTTTAACACTTCACCTACCTATTCCTCTCACAACTCTAGTGTGCAGGAACCTCCCCACGAGTAAAAACGAGCGCTAGCAAAGGCGAAATCGCCCATTCTTCCATCGCCATTACCCTCGCCCTGACCTGGGACACGCCCACTCAGAGGCCACGCCCCCTCCCTTCGTTTTCCCACCATAAAAGTCGAACAAGCACCGGAAGCGCAGCGGACGAGCGCAGCGGGCGCGACGATTGCGCGCCAAAGACGCGCCTAAGACAAGCCCGTCTGCGCCCGTCCGCGACCTGCCGGGACCAGGGCCAGACCACGCTGCCCGCCCCTTTGTCTACTCCAGGTCTGTCCTCTTGAGTTATCGAAACAAGGAACAGAGCTTGTTACCAAGGGACACTATTAATCGACTCTGCGCATTCGGTATTCTGTCTCAGGGCTGTCATCTGACTACTCCTGCCTTAGAACACACTCAAAGAGACCCGCAAATTCCATCGCTTACTATCTTCTATTTAAACACTCGCTCCCTGCCAAAACATCAGTTGGATGTTTTCCTTCTGCTGGACACGGAGAAACCAGATATTCTCCTACTCACGGAGACATGGTTAACTCCCAACTCCGCCCCTGATATAATAGCGGCGCTCCCACCTAACTATTATATCATCCACGCAGATCGTGTCAGCGGGAAAGGGGGAGGAGTTGCAGCTATTATCCGTTCCAACTTGATTGTCACCTCCCTTACCGGCCTTTCACTGAATAACACAGACAACCTTGTGCTGAAAATTACTACCTCCCAATCGACAATTGCGTGTGTACTATTGTACAGACCCCCGACCCCGATGACATCATTTCCTATGAATCTGGCTGACCAACTTGCTAACTTAGCACTTGAACATCCTAAGATTTTCCTAATAGGAGATTTAAACTACTGGTACAAAGACCCCCTGGAAGGCCCACAATCGGCCGAACTGACTGACCTTCTATCCAACCTAAATTTCAATCAATTAGTTTCATCCGCCACCCACTGCAAAGGTCACATCCTAGACCAGGTGTGGTCCAATACCACCTGTACAACTGCCCCAACCATACTACCTTGCCTCTGGTCCAATCACGCACTTCTTCAATTTAAACTATGTATCGCCCCTGCCACCACTACCGCATTAGGCGGAGGCGGGTTAGCCAGGAACTGGAATACAATGAACAAAACAGCATTTCTAGAGTAATTAGCCAATACCATCCCTCCCCCTCAAGATGAGATTGATCTCTCAGTATCCATGCTCACCAACTGGCTAAACACGGCCAGTGATCTCCATGTCCCTTTTAAAAAAATCAGACTGGCACGACGTGCCGATGCCAACCGCTGGTTTTCCACTGATCTAAAAGTGAGGAAACTGGCCCTACGGCAATTAGAACGTCACTGGCGTCGCAACTACGACCCTGATTTAAAAAGGACCTTTATTAAAGCAAGGAAGGAGTATATGACTGCCATCTCTGCTGCAAAGGCGTCCTACTTTTCTTCCAAAATTTTGGAATCCACAAATAAATCTAAGGACATCTTTTCCATCCTAAACAAATTAACAAACTTAGATACTGTTCGTCCTAAGATCATCCCCACTCAACCGCTTTGTGACTCACTTAATGTCTACTTTATTGACAAAATACTAGACATCAAAGCCAGTATCCCTCAACCGGTGTCCCCCCTCACGTCCGGCATGTCTATCAAGCCTAACCACAACATCCTTAGTAGCTTCCCACCTATTACCCAGGACCAATTTCGGGAATTGCTATCAAGAGTAAAATCCGGTGCACCCTCGGACAGTTGCCCGCCTCACATCTTAAAAGAGTGCTTCCTGACACACCCAGCACCTGCCATTTCCCTCCTGAATAACTCCCTGTCTCTTGGCACAGTTCCCGCAGCGTTTAAAGAGGCCATAGTCATCCCGCTGCTAAAAAAACCTGGGGCAGACCCAGCTTGCAAAGCCAACTTTCGACCCATCTCGCTGCTGCCCTATTTGGCAAAAGTTCTAGAGGCGCACGTGGCCAAGTGCCTCTCTAACGTTCTTGAGGAATCCTCCTGCTTCGACCCCCACCAGGCAGGCTTTCGGCCTGCACACTCCACTGAAGCAGTAGTCACGACAGTCTTGGACACCCTGCGTGACTGCGCCGACAGACGCTCCCCACAGGCCCTGGTGCTCCTGGACCTTTCGGCCGCTTTTGACATGGTCGATCACAACATCTTGGTCGACCGTGTCGAACAGGCCGGCGTCCGGGACCTAGCAGCCTGTTGGTTGAGATCCTTCTTGACAGACCGCAACCAAACACTACGCCTTGGTGATCTAATGGGTGCCAAACAGGCCATCACCTGCGGAGTGCCACAAGGTTCCTCCCTGTCACCTCACCTATTTAATCTTTACATACTTCCCCTGATTCAGACCCTAAGAGACAAACAGGTGAGAGTCTTCAACTACGCAGACGATTTACAACTGCTCTTTACCATCGACAACACTGAAGACTCCATACTGCACTTTCAGTCCACCATGAGTTTCATTAAAACTTGGATGGACCAGAATTAGCTCAAACTAAACCCGGGGAAAACCGAGTTAGTTTTGACCGGCGACAGCACTAAGTACTGGGGCCTCCACTATTGGCCCTCTGAATTAGGCCAAGCTCCAACACCTTCCTTGTCAGCCAAAACACTTGGAGTCACCGTGGACCACGACCTATCACTGAAAGCGCAAGTAGGTCAGGTGGTCTCCAAGTGCTTTTTCCAACTAAAAAAAATTCGGAAGGTACGCCGTCTGCTTACTTCAGAGGCAATCACCCAGGTTGTGATCTCAACTGTACTGTCCCATCTGGACTACGCGAACGCCATCTACCTAGGTCTTCCCAACTACCTAGTTAAGCGACTCCAGATGGTACAGAACCATGCCTCAAGGCTAATCCTGAACCAACCTAGGCGACACGCAGCTACCCCTCTACTAAAGAAACTACACTGGCTCCCAGTAACCCAGCGCTGTGCCTTTAAAACTGGTTGTATAATCTTCAAGTCCCTCTATTGTAAAAGCCCCTCATTCATTAACCAACTGTTTTCCAGATATACTCCATCCCGCAACCTACGCTCACTCCATTTGAGCCTCCTGCAGATGCCCTCCTTCAAACTTAAGCGCGCAGGAGGCCGTAGGTTTGCGACCCTTGCTTCCTGCTTGTGGAATTCCTTCCCCCTGGAGATCCGGAATTGTCAAGACCTCCTCTCTTTCTGGAAAGCCTTGAAGACCTGGCTCTTCAGACAAGCATTTCAATAACGCAACTCCCCCCCTTTGTTCATGTTATTGATGATCACAGCGCCAAGAAACCAATCAGTGAAAGCGCGCTTTAGAAATATTTTAATAACATAACATAACAAATGTTTCCTCTTTTAGGTTTGATACTTAACGATGTTAAGATCAGGAGACTAGCTACAGTTGTGGATAGATTGTCTGCAAGTACTGCAAGGTCATTGATGCTAGTAGAAGGAGAGATGCAGTCGATTAGGGCAATGGTTCTTCAGAACCGTCTTGCTTTAGATGTTCTGCTAGCAAAAGAAGGCGGAGTCTGCAAGGCTCTGAAGGTCCAGGAATGTTGTACTTACATTCCAGACAATTCAAAACCACTTGAGAAGGTTATACAGAATATAACTGAGGTACATCAAGAAATCGAAGATTTAACAAAAGTAAATGTTTGGGAAAAAGTAGGTCATGGAATGGGTAAAGTTGGAAGTTGGTTTGCCAATCTTGGTAAAAGTGTTGTTTGGTATATCTTGAAACCTGTCTTAATAATATTGATTTGCATAATCATATTGTGGGGTTTAGTGAGACTGTACAAATGGTATAGGTCAAACCAGTTGCAAAGGTCCATGAGAGAGCAAGAAAAGAGATTAGCTGCTTTACAAGATCAACAGTATAAAAGTTTGAGAGCTCTCGAGACGATAAAAAGAGGGAGCCTTGTAACTAGTTCTGTGTAATGTGACATTCAAATTGAGAGTTAGTGATGACCCCTAGAGGTCATCAAAGGGGGGAACTGAGAGAGCGCAATTTGAATGAAAAGTATGTCTGTGTCATATTTATAGGCTTGTAATGTAAGGTTAGAAGCTATAGCATAAAGTTAGCACTTGTAGTGTAAAGTTAGCATATGTAACATAAGTCATAAGGAAATGTATTCGTATTTACTCTAGAAAATGCATTAGAATTAGGAAAGCCGTACATAGTGGGCTAATATAGAAATGTGTGTAAATGCTTACGAACAGTAGAACGTGCTAAACAGAGAATGTACGTATGTAATTATAAAACGGAGAAAGAAGACGAAATGTAAAGTGAAGAAATGTGCAGACCATATAGCACTGTGTAAGAACGAGAGTATAGCGTTGTACTTTTAATTCGATTATATATATGTGTGTTAAAAGTCATACCGCGTAGAAGAGTTTGTAGGAATTTTAGCATGATGTGTTCATATGTGATTTTAACCTAACGGACCAAGGGTTCACAAGAGTGTAGTCTGCTGCATGTAATTTAGTGGGCTCACAGGAATAGGGGGATAGCTTTGATCTGTACGTGCGAGCCAAGAGTCAAAGGTCTTGTTAAATTTAAAGTGACAATGCTGGACGGAGTTATGGCCTAATGTGATAAGGGACGCTTGGAATTTGGGGTCTTGTTTAGAAGTGACTGTTCACAGGACCAAAAGAGGTTACAATCACAACTGTAATGAATCGAGCTCTGTTGAGGTGATAGACTTTAGACTGAAAGTGTCAACTGGAATGTCATGAGGTTACCAGCACGAAGATGAAGATGGCGCCTAAGAAGCAAGGTCAACTTAACAGACGATGCGAAGAGATGAAGCTATGGAAAACCCAGAAGCGGGATCACGTGAAATTGTAAATTGTTGTGTCTTGTAAAGCGCACTGCTACCCGGAGGCCTCGTAGCGCTATAGACCGCTGGGGAACCCGTCCTGGCTTTCCCTGTGAGATAGTCCCTCCTGGGGGTCTCCAAGGTGAAACCAGGCATCCCCGGCGTTTGTGTGGGGCCGTTGTGGAGATGAGGCAAGCTAATGCCCAGAGTTGCCGAGTGTGCTCCCTGGTCGGAGTAGGCACCGATGCGAGAATTATCAGTCCGCTGATCCTGGTCCAAGACCCTGCCGCGTCGGGAATCGAACCCTGGTCCCGGGCCGTTCTCTGCACTCGGGTCTGCCGCCTCTAACCAGTGAGCCACACCTCTCCACGAGGTGTACGAGGTGGGCGTCTCAAAGGGGCGTTCCACCCATACTGTGATTTTGTATTTAGGGACAGCACCCCGGGGGAGAAAGAAGCGCAAGAGAGCAGATGGCCTGAAGAGAGTCAGAGCAGAGCAAGGGAACGAGAGAGCAGTAGGCCGAGGATCCTTAGAGAGCGGATGGGTAGGCAGAAAGGGTACTGCTTCTCGACATAGGTTTCCATCAGAGACTAAGAGAATTTGAACTTCTTTGGAAGTCAAACTGCTGACACCTTTTTAGGTAAAAGGACTTGCTAGTAGGGATGTCATCTAGTATAGAGTAGGGACAGTTCAACTTGTTTTCATTCTTTTTCTGTAAATGACGCATCATATTCAATTTGTGTCTATGTTATTCAATTTGCTGATTTTAGAATTGGTTTTGATTGTTTTCTTTTGTAGACTGAGATTCTTTAGGGAATTTATGTTCCTTTTAGTACCTGTATACTTGTTGAATCTTATATTGAGAGGCTTGTATTTGCAATTGACTCTGGTTTTATATTAAACTTTTTAAACTTTACCAGTTGTAAGTGGTTCTTCAGAGTTGTGTCAGTCTATGGGGTTGATTTAATTTATCTGGGGTTGCCTTTTACTCAATGACAGTCAATAATCGATCCAAAATTGGATGAATGAGATAGGTATCTAGGTGATCAGAAAAGATATCAAAATCTCATTCCCCGCAAGTGCATGTTATCAATAACAGCTGTAATGCAAACGCTAACTTGGGTTGCGCAGGGAAAAATGCAGCATTTGGGTTGGTGCGTAGAAAAATGCATTTCAAAGGAAAAATAAATGTTTGTGTTTTGTTCATTGTAGAAAGAAGCATGGGTTTCATTCTGCATGATAGATAAAGTGTTAAAGTCAGTTGCGTTGAAAATTAAATCCTAGAAAAATTAGAAAATGTGAGTAAGAGGGAAAGAGGAACCTGACTTTGTCCTACGAATCCTGAGTTCCTGCCAAGATCCAAATGAAGAGAACAATGTTATGAATGTGGAGGGAGGCTTCCTCTGCAGAGAGGCGCTCAGCGGAAAAGTTATGCAAAGTAATAGATCACTGCCAGAGAAGAGGAAATAAATGATAGAGACTTGAACTTTATTTCCTGGGGAGAAAAGGCAATGTCATATTGATGACTAAAAACAAAGAAATCTTTAAAACGTATGTGTTCGTAGAGAGTGGTATGACAGTACACCCCCTTTCTTAACCAATAAAATGTGAAGCATGACTTAAGTTCGATACTTCTGTGGGTTGGTTTTTTGGGTTGGGTTTTAGGGTATAATTGAGGTGCCCGAAAGGAGGGGTTTAGGACAGACATCTTTACTGACATTTGGGCTGAGATTGTCGCATGTCGTCGGTTTGGTGTTCTTCCTGTGTTTCCTGACTTAGTCTTTGCCTCGTCAAATCTTTCGAGAGGCCCTTGCAGTTTCCCTGGCCAGGAGATAGTGTTTCCTGATTGGGTTAGTATAGCCTGATATCCGAATTTGCATAACTTTTGCAAATGTACTTTGTCTCTGAATCTTCTGTCTCTTCTCCTAATAATTCCTTCATGCATTGTCATTGATTATGAATCTGTCATTTTCTCTTCTGATGTTGTTTGCTTTGTGGCAGTCTATGATTGGTGCTGTATTTTGGTACTTAATGAGCATTACTTTACATTATTTAAATAAATATAATAAATATATAAATAAGTCTGTCTTTATTAGAGTATTTATTCATGAGTATTGATTTGTCTACATGATCAACAATATAAAGATTGCATCGCCATATTTGGTAAAATAGGAAGTGTATAATAATGGAGAATGGTAAATTGGTATCGTTTTTAGAATCACACTAATCCCAGTGCAAAGGAACTTGTTGGGTAATCTCCTATACCACATCTACTAATATAACCAATCGTGTGCATGAATACACATAGCCCCCACCAAAGATCCCTGCAAACTCTTGTTAATTTAATCTACCACATAGAAACTGGAGTAAATGCATGGAATCATTTTCAGTAGAGCACAAGGCTAAGCCCAGTAACCAACAATAACACTTACCCTGGGTTCCAGAGCAGTGTGCTGCCCAGTGTAAAGTGCTAAAACTCCTCAACAAGGGTAATGAATGCTGTATAAATGCAATTACCATTTAATATATCACCCACACTAAATTTAATACCATAAAGCTCAGCATTCAGACAATTGTAGAGCATCCAGGCTGCAGATCAATCCCCTTTTCATGCTTGGCAGTCTTACACTGACATAAGACCGCTAAGACGCATGTCCATCACCTTGTACAAAACCATTCCATAGCTATAAACCACCCATAAACATTTGACCAGGCATGGAATAGCTGAAGATAACTGTCACATGCTGCTGGCCAAGGAAGGGCTCAAATTTATCCCACCACTGCAGGTCTCGACTAGCTATATACTAAGGCGCTTCTGGACATCTCACAATAACAATCAGATATGGGATGATATTAAAAAAGAACACCCAAGCAGATCCATCAGCGATTTCTCACTATAAACGATGACTACCCAGGAGTATAAACTTTAAACAAAATATCTCAAAATGGACACCCAAGTGCAGTGACTAGCTAAGTGGATTATGAATGTAAGAAATAGCATTTAGGGACATGCAGAGTTTCTCAAAGCTGGCAGTGTATTGAAAACTACAAACTGCATGCCTGTCTCTCACACCTCACTCATCACACTGCTAAGCGCTGCGTTCCATAACATGATAACCGCACCTCGGTAGTAACCAAGTATAACATAGAATACTTCCAATACAGGATCAAAACAAAGACAACACACTCAAAGCCACTTACTCAACACAGTGTAGCATGCTACTCATGTGCGTTTCTGTGGTCCACATAGGGGTGGTAAGTGCTGTATAAATGTTGCAGTGCAATATAATAGAATTACAAACATTAACCAAAGCCTGCTCAGGACTATAAACAAAATATCTCAAAATGGGCACCCCAGTGCAATTACTAGCTAAGCAGACTATAAATATAGAAAATAGTATTTAAGGGACATGTGCAGTTGATAAAAGCTGGAAACCTATTGAAAACCATAACCTGCATGCCTGTCTTCCACAATTCTTCATCCATCACACCACTAAGCACGGGGTCGGGTCCCATAACATGAAAATGTTAGAGACTGTTTCAAGTCGCTAACATCTTGGCACGCCCACTTTGCATGTCATTAGTGATAAATATCACTGACATGCAAAGTGGGGCCCAAGATGGTCGCTATCTCCTAGTAGCTGTCGCTAACTGGTGTTAGGGACAGCTAGGTAATAGGGAGATAATTTTATCTCCGCTTTCTTGGTTTTTAAAGCCAAAAAAGCGGAGATAATCCCCCTTGATAATATGCCCCGTGGTGATTGAGGTAAGAGGGTCGCTGGTGGAAGCCACATGAAGGCTCAGCTAATTTTTGGCTTGAGGGTTCAAGTGGACCTCAAACTGAGCCAGAGCCAAACATCTGGCTCGGGCTTTCAGATTGAATAAATAAATAAATGAACTGGATTTGATATAGCGCACAGCTACTCAGAAAGAGCGTCCCGGCGCTGAGGGAACATAAAGCAGGACTCTGAAGCTCAACTAATTCTTGAAAAGAAAAGTTTTAAGATGTTTCTTAAACGTTACCAGAACAGTAGTAGCTCTCAGCGTAGCAGGAAGTCTGTTCCACGCCTGAGCGCCCAGAAACTCGAAAGACCCCCCCCCCCCATTTCAGAGGCTCCCACCCAGGGGGCATAGGAACTATGCCAACAAAGGATGATTTGTGACTGTACTATATTAAGGAAGAGACAGTGTGGATTTCTGTTGCATGCCCTTTAACTGAAAGAGGCCTTATTGATGACTGATCAAATACTGCCTTAGCGTATTTCTGAATAATATCAGTAAGGGTGTGGTAAAAAAGTAAAGACAGAGAAAAGTTAAACAGAACTGAAGCAGGTGGAACAAAACCAGGGCTGGCTTGGAGACGGTCCTACATAATTACCTTTTACATCTTCATAAAAGACACACAGATCCATCATAATTAACAGGATCAGCGCAAGCAGTGCTAATATTAAGAAAGATGTGCCACTTATTTTGTGTGCTGACACTTAATAAACTTGAATTATAATCCAAGTCTATGTGATAAATTGAGCAAATTAAAATTTAACCCATAGGTTACGGGTTAAGCGCTAAGAGTTACTCGATTTTTTCCAGGTAAAGAAATATAAAATCCAAGATTTAGAATAATGCATAGAAGGTCTCACGACCCTGACATGAGGCTGTTTCTACCTACTAAAGTATACAAAAATTGATGGATGGAATGCCTGAATTATTCTCAGCCACTGGTAATTACTTGGGCTGCATCCCAATCCATCCTTATTTTGCACACCATGCCATCTCGGTTTGGACCCAGCGATATGGAAATCAGCCTTGACCCTACTCCAATAGGAACAGTCCAGCCTGAACTGCCAGGTCGGGTCCTCCCTGAACCGGAACAAAAGCAAACCCAGGACCGGTTTCACCCTAGTTATGGGCTCATCAGCAGGGTACTACTTGGTGCCAGTGACATAATGTGTACAGGGCCCACGTCTGGGCATACCCGTCCCACTTAGGGCGACACAATAAGTATACAGAACAGTGATGGATGGAATGCTTGAATCAATCAAAGGATTGGGATGCAGCCCAAGCGAAAGATTAAATCACGCATTCAATCCATCACCTTGTTGTTTTTGTATACGTTTCTACCTACTGGCATACGGTCATGACCATCTTCATACCACCTGAGTGATTCCTGCAATGGAAACACGGTAGAGTCCATCATCACCATGCTATCACTGGACCCTGTCTGAAGACAGTGCCTTTTACTTGTTCCTCATGCACAATCACATGATAACATTTTTGTATAGCGCTGAATAAATATGTTTGTCGATTCTATATCCTGTATATAACAGATAACTACTATTACCCATTTTACAGACCTCGGAAGGATGGAATCCTGAGAATGCCTTGATGGGACTAGAAAAGTGTCAACGGAGTAGGCAGAAAAAATAAATACTCCCAGTGGAGTAGGAAGGGGGGTGCAGTGGGTGCGGGCCGTTCCGGGTGTCATCACTGAGGGGGGTGACAAAATGGCAAAAATATGTGTAACTATCTTTTATTCCTTATTTTAATAATTTCAACGTGGGAGGGGGGTGACAAGAAATTTTCCGCACCGGGTACCACCTGACCGTGCTACGCCACTGAATACTCCTGAGGTTAAATGTTATCAGAATGGCACAACCAATACAGCACAGAGGTTTGAAGGGTTTGAAGGGGTGTTTTCTGAGGAAATTGAGAAAAAAAGGGGTAAGCGATAAATTAATAAATTGCACGTTTTAAAAAAGTTGGCTAACCATCACTATTGTTTGAGGTAGCAGTTCTGAATGGGCGCTCATAATATAATCCACAAAACCGAAGAAGGACAGGTACGAATAACCTTTCCTGGGGATGTGGGTGGGACCCATTAAATTTTTGAGAATAAGTGGGGACCAATGTTGCATTTTATAGCTTTATAGCTTGCCTTTTAAATAAAATGCCCGACGAAGCCCTAGGTTCTAAAGTAAATTCGGAAAGGGCACTTATGAAATATTCCACATTTTTATGGTGTGCCAGGGAAGTCTGTTCCAAGTATTAGGGAGTCGGAGTATTAGAGAGGTTAAGTTCTCAACCAACCCAATGCCCCTATAATGTGATTAAACGCCATACATTTTATAGTCTGTTTCAGTTATACGAGTTTGCAGTTTCACATACCATCCCATCATTTTTAAAATGTTGAGTCTTTCTTCAGTCATTTTGTTTTTCCAGCTCACAGACAGCATAGCTGCTAGTCAGGGTACAGGTTCCTTAAAGGTTCACTCTGCAGATGCATGCCTAGGGTCAATCCAGTTTTACATGCTCGGATCTTAACCGGAAGCGCTGATGATATTGATATAAAGACTTATCTACAAAGATGATGAAATGACTTTAGGTAATTTGTGAAATGTCAGCCACAACAGCATGAGCCCTTTGGCAACAAGGAATTAGCATGATCAGTAAGTGCTTCCAACTCTGCATGACTTATTGCTCAAATATCAGATGTTAGTACATTTTGGAAATTATATCCCCAAGTATAAATTTAATTTCTCACAAAAATACACATATTTTGTTGGCAAACTTCACATTAGGTAAATAAACTGCCAAATGCAAACAATCGTTTACGTTTTTTAAAGCAACTTGTTGTCCACCGAATATCTGCTTTTTAAGTTCTCTTTAGTTGTCTGAAGACCAGACCTATTGCTTTCAATATAGGTGTAGTGGGCTTTGGGTCAGCTCCTTGCTTAGGAGTGAATGACTTTGTGCTCCATCTCAGTTACTTCCTCTCGTGTATCTCCTCTTGATGTGATGACTTTCCTCCTCATTCTTGTGACTGTCCTGCCCAGCAGAATTTCTGCCTCATAGTGTTATGACTGGGTACATTGTATCCTTCTACTGCTGAAGTCAGGACATTACAGTGCATAGGAGACACTATTTTCTCTCCATTTCTCTCTGTTACCAGGGGCGTAACACCGGCCCGCACCCCCCCCCGCGGTGTGGGGTTGCCCCTGAGCAGCAGGGGGCCCCCTCAGCACAGTACTCAGTCCTGAGCACTCTGGATTAAATCTGGAGCGGGGCCCCTCTGTGTACATTGCAGGGTGGCCCCTTAAACTTTTGTTACGCCACTGTCTGTTACCCCCTCTTTTCCTCCTACCTTGCTCTTCTTATAAAAAAAAAATAGGTTGGCGCTAGCACTTTGTGTGGTCTATGCATATGATACCATTACCTCTCTCGCCCGTCTTCCTTGTCCCAGTCCTCACATACTGGGTCTTCTGTCCATGGTACAGACTTCACCCATATAAATCAAGTAAAATAGGTGCACAAGTGCCCCTCCCAATATGGCTGACACAGGACTTCCTCTCGTGTGACCCATAAAGGAGGAGCCTCCTCATGTTTACTTACTGTTTCTTTTTCTTTAATCCATCGGATTAATTATTTTATCCTTTAACATTTTTGTCTGGTGACAATTATGTCAGATCAATGAAAGGGGCAAATTGGAGAACCTATTTGTTATGAACTCTATATTAGGACCTTTGGGAGTAAGGCAGTGTTAAGACCATGTGGTTCCGTTTTGCCCAACATTTCTTCATCATTTTATGTTTCTCAATATTTAATCCTCCCTATTTTTTTCCTTTTTCCTTCGCCTTTGATGAAGCAGGGCATTCTTTGGCATTCTCTTCCCTTTCTATTATAGCCAGTGGCGGAGGTCTATACTGGTTGTTAAACCCGGGGTATAACGAGGGAGAGGACATTTAACGACCGATATAAGGTTATAAGAACATTCCACTCACTAAGGGTAGAATGTTCTAAATTATAAAGGGAGAAACATGAAGACAAACATAGGAATGTTGGAGGTTCGGTCTTATACAAGACATTATATGCCCAGAGCTTTTCCATTTTCTTCAGTGGAGCTCCCAACATTCCAATGTTCCAATTATCTTTAAAGAATGGCTTCCTTTAGGAAAGTGGATTCTTTGTTTGTCACCTTTGGTCTAGCTAACAAGAGTCTTGTCCTCCCACTTCAATCTTCCTTTGTGGCTTAGGATGATCATTTCTTTAGCATAGCTGAGGGCGGATGCCCCTTTGCTTGCACTGATATAAGGTTAGCCCACCAGGGGCATGTCTTCTTCTTTGGCAACAATAATTGGTGGTTTCCTAAACGATATTTGTACAGCGGCTACTTCGGCCTCTCCCCATGCCTTCATTACACACAGTAGGTTGTGAATGGGGAAGGTAATGCACTCTTCATTTGGGCCAACAGTTCTTTCAGCAGTCCAGTGATATGTTTTGAAATTCCTGACCTTGTATATAATAAATCCACTCTTGGTGTTGAATTTCATGTTGTACTGTGGTTCTTAATAGCAATTATAATTAAGCTCACTACGTGAGGACTAGGGCAGGAAAATGTGTGAAGAAGGGAATGTTCGATTACTTGCCCAAAATCTTCATTATTCCAAGTCACAGTCCTACTCAAGACAGTCCTACTTTCCCTCCCTTCCATTCCTTGTACTAATATTGTAATAAATCAGTAATTTAAAAAAAGAATAAGAGAGGAAGGAAGAAGAGATTAAAATTATTATTATGAAATAGAGCTCCTTTATGGGTTGCATGGTAGGAAGTCCTTTGTTGGCCATGTTGGGAGGAGCACTTGTGAACTTTTTTTTACATTGGTGGAATCTATGTAATGGAGACAAAAGGCTCATTATTTGAGGACTGTGATGAGGGAGACTTTGAACTAGGAGTAAAGTTGGCCTTAGAAAGGCTCCAAGCCACAGGCTGAGTGGTGAGTTGCTCATCAGTTGTGATTCACAGGAGAGGTGCCATGGTGCTCTGAAAACAAGGAAACACTGAGCATTGGTCACAAAGGGGAGACAGAGAGTGATGGCAGATGAGAGTTTAAAGGGATTTTGTCACTGCTAAATTTATAATCACACTCTGAATTCTTTGCACAATAATATTGGGTTAGCAAATTAGTGAAGAATGCTCAGAAGAATATTGGTTTTCACATAGAGCATTCTATTCTTTGCCCAGATATGGTTAACACTGGCAGTCATTATCGGGTGTGAAAATATTACATTTTCAACTTGCCCTCTCCTTGTCCCTGTTCATTTTTAGCTGTCTGGTTTGCACATAACATCTTGGGGACATTCCTTTGGAATGCATTCCACCTGTAGTTTACAATTGACTGTGTGGTTTGTAACTCACATTTGCTTTCTTTCTATTTTCTGGCTTTATTTTAAGCTGACACAAGTCAAAATATAATTCCCTTTGGGCGAATTACCGTAGAAAGACAAGTTCTTACAAACAAACACATAAACTCACCAATATCAAATTATAACAAGGAAGCAATATAAACAATATAAAAAATTAAGTGAAAACACTATAATAAAAGTAGATCTAGACAATTTATTGACATACACTATATTTTGTTAAAAACCCCCAGTGACTGGAGCACTGTGTAGGGCATTGACAATTTAATGATTAGCCTATACAGATTTTATGAAATACTGGGACATCAAGCCTAATAGCTGTAGGTACATTATTGTTATATCTAGGCCAATGTGAAGACTGTTACCTTTACAGCTCGACTGGAGTCTGACGCACATATCACATGGGGTTACTATGTTATAGAACCCGTAAGCCTTTGGAAAATATTTTGAAAACAGCTTAATTTGACAATTAGCATCATCTATTATAGACATCGGGGTTTGTTGATACTAAACAAGTTGTTTATCTATCTTATATAGGACGATTCTGTTTTTAAACGTTGAGAAGATAATTCGCTGGACGAATATCTTTTGTGATTGAGGAGGCAGAGCACCCCTTATCATATACTGAGTGATACTTATCAGTTGAGGTAGGTGATATAGCATGTTTATCTCAACAGCCACCTCTCTTGTTCAAAATAAACGTCAATGGCCCTATTGTATCTCTACGGAGTGTATTAATGCAGATTTAATGCTGTTGGTTCAGTGAGCATAGCACTGTGCTGGGGTCGTAAAGATTGACAGTCAATCAGTATAGGCTGTATGAGATATAGTCAACACGAGGAACATACTTATGTGACCAAACTAAATGAAGGCGATAGAAATTAACAGTATCCAGGCAACAATAGTAAGAATAACTGGCAAAAGGAAATTTAGTACAACAATATGTAAACACAGGTAAAAGAAAGTAAGATAAACATTAATTATAGTCACATATAAAATGTAATATCATTGATACAAATTGATAAAAATGTTAAATCATGAACATCAAATATAAAATAGCAATAAAAGAAGGGGAGACTACAGTATTCAGATATTGTAGTCTCTTAATAACAAGGGGGAAGTTAGAGACTGTGATGGTTCCCACTGCTGATAGTTCGAGTTGGTGTCTGTCTGGGGTCCCTGTTTAACACAAAAACCAAACTTAATGAATGCACTGTCTATGATTTGGTTCTCTCCCGTTTTTTTATATATATGCATACAATGCGATGCTGTAATAAAATGTATTGTTTGTTTAGTGTAACTTGGAAGCAATGTCAATGTATGTTTAGGGATGTAGAAATGTATATACATTATGTTTTTAAAAAAATATGATATGTTATTACTATGTGCAACTAAGATTGGTTCTATTTGAATTTTCAGAACCATTGGGAAACATTTATTGCAATTGTCCTGATGAAGGCGGTCAAACATTAAATATACCGCCGAAACGCGTCGATGCCTAAGGAGCAATACTGGAATAAGAAATTAAGGAAAATTCGAAAAAATTGTTTTGTTGGAATTTAGTCCTTTTCCCGTAGCTCCTTTTTTATTGGAATGTTGAATTTATTTATTTCATAGTGTTCCGTCCTGTATATGTTTCCCATTTTTTAACAAAATATAGTGTATGTCAATAAATTGTCTAGATCTACTTTTATTATAGTGTTTTCACTTAATTTTTTATATAGTTTATATTGCTTCCTTGTTATAATTTCATATTGGTGAGTTTATGTGTTTGTTTGTAAGAACTTGTCTTTCTACGGTAATTCGCCCAAAGGGAATTATATTTTGACTTGTGTCAATTGTGGAACCTTATCCCTTTGGTTTTGGGGTCCCTCGCTCTTTTATTAGAGTTTATTTTAAGCTGTCCAACTAGAGTATGTTCCTTGCCTTGCCGAAACCCTGTCTTATATTCGTCCACAAGTACTCAATTTCTGTAAACAGGCCTTTAGATTTTTTTCTTATCTTGTCACATTTGATGGCATTCAAAGACAGAGGTCAAATGTAAGGCTCTCCCTTCCAGGGAACTTTTCTTCCTCTTACTCCAAATCTAGAGGATTTATATGACAATCATGCTGGCTCCAGGGCGGTGCTTGAGGAAATCTGTCCGATGTTATGTTTTTTCGGTATACAAAACACTCTTTCTGTCTGTTCCCACCAGTTTCACTATGGAGGTAGATCCCTCGCATAAACTTTCCATTCATAACCATGTCACCTGACCTACCGTTTTAATTGTGGAAGTTTGATTTCTTGTAACATGATATTGGATATTGTCTATTTCTAGTATTGTATTACAGCTTATCCTGTACTTGTATCGCTTGTCATCTGATTGCATATTTCCCTACTCAATAAAGTTGAACACTAAAACAAACCAATACACAAGTTGACGACATTTCCACACATTATGGTGTGTGCACTGTATACTTTTATCAACTGTAGGACTGTGCAAATGTAATGGTGATTTCAATTAAAGATGTGCTGTCTATAATAGAAGTGTGCTACTACGCCATGAATATTCTACTCTACACCACTCCACACCAAGCCTCTCCACTCCACACTACTTCACTCCACACTGCGTCACTGCACTCTACTCTGCACTATTCCACTCTATGGCACTGAACCACTACACTGTACCCACTATACTCTACTCTGCAACACTCTACTTTACACCGCTGCACTCATTGCCACTCTACTCTACACCATTACATTTTGCGTCACTTTACTTTGCCACAGTCTACTCCACTGCATTCTACACCAATGCACTCTATACCACTCTACTCTGCAACACTCACTCTCCGCCACTGAACTTTATACCACTCTACTCTGCATCACTCTACTCTGTGTCACTGCACCAATCTATGCCACTCTATGCCAGTGCACTCTATGTCCATGCACTCTGAACCACTACACTCTACACCACTACACTCTACGCCACAACACTCTGCACCACTCTAATCTACTGTGCACCATTGCACTCTATAACACTGCACTATATGAGACTGCAATTTACACCTCTCCACTCTGCATCACTCCACTCTATGCCAGTGTACTATGCACCACTGCGCTTTTCGCCATTGTACTCTACACTACTACAGTCGAGACCACTTCAATCTACTCTGTACCACTCCACTCTACTCCACAACACTGCACTCTGCGCCACAACACTCTACGCCACTGGACTCTATGCCACTGCCCTCGGCCTTGCACCACTTCACTCTACCCTACACCACTCCACTCTACGCCACTTCACTCTACTCTGAAACAATCTATTTGTGTTTGTCACAATCTATTCTATTCCATTTCACTCTATGCCTCTGCACTCTACGCCACTTTACTCCACTCTGCATCACTGCTCTTTACTCTGCACCACTCTACGCCACTGTTCTGTACACCACTTTTTAATGCCACTCCACTCTACCCTGCACCACTCCACTCTGCATCACTTCACTCTACTCTGAAACGACCTACTCTACACCATTGCACTTTATGCCACTGCACTCTATGCCACTCTTCTTCATTGTGTGCCACTCCACTCCACTGTGCGCCACTCCACTCTAGACCATTGTGCTCTTCACCACTCTACTCTAACCCACCGCACTCTATGCCAATACACTGTACACAAGTGCGCTCAACACCACTGTACTCAAAACCAGTGTACTCTATACCACTGTACTCTATGTCAACTACTCTGCATCACTGCACCCTATGCCACAATACTCTGCAACACTTTACACCTCTGCATGCTATGCCTATGTACTCTACACTGCACCACTCTGCACCACTCTACTCTACGCCACTGCACTATATGCCACTCTACTCTAAACCACTGCACTGTAAGTCAATGCACTCAACACTGCTTAACTCAAAATCAATGCAGTCTATGCCACTGTACTCTGTGCTAACTACTCTACACCACTGCACTCTGTGCCACTATACTCTACATCACTGCACGCTGTGCCGCTATTCTCCACCCCACTTCATTCTATGCCACTGCACTCAATACCACTGCAGGCTACGCCACTGTACACCATTGCACACTACGCCACACTTTTTTATTTTTCAGCACTGTACTCTACGCCACTGCTCTCTGCACCAATCTACTGTGTGTGACTCTGCTCTGCGCTACTCTACACCACTGCACAGTACTCTACTGCACTCTGATACTCTGCAAGACTGAACTCTCCGCCACTGCATGCTAAGCCACTGTATGCTACTCAGCACCATTCAAATCTAGTCCACTCTACTGCACTCTACGCCAATGCACTCTATTCCTCTACACTGTATGCCACTACACTTCACACCACTCCATGACACTCCCCGTCATTTTAATCTATTCTGCACTACTGCAGTCCACACCACTGCACTCTGCACCACTCTACTCTATGCCATTGCACTCTACTCTGAAACAGTGTACTGTATACCACTGTAGTAAATAAAGTGAGCAACCCAATGAACTTTTGGGGGCTTGGGTAAAACGTAATGAGATGGGTAAATTTGCCTCCAAAGGAGTTCGTTTTGATAATTAAATTAAGTTAGTTGTGTAAATAAATTAAATTCAGGTAACTTAATAGTCCTGGGTGAAGTTAATTTCAATGAATCAAATAAACACACATATACTTAAGACTGACTAAACATGACAATACTTAACATTGAAACAATAACCAATGGACATGTGTATAGGCAAAATAGTAGATTTTATCAAAGTTGAATCATAAAGGGAAAAATACAATACAGAAAAATATGTACAAAACAGGAATACAGGATAAATATCAGAAAACAAATCAAAATCTCTGTAAAGCCTGTAAGTCGCCTATCCAAAATACAGATGCATAAATTCTCCTTTGGATAAAGCTGTAAGTCGACGTTTCGGTCTTTATGGGCAACTCTTTAAGACCATCAAAAATGTACGATCTGTAAGAATCCTGAAAGTTCTAATAGCGGGATGTATCAGCCGTCACTCTTGGACGGCTGATACATCCCACTATTAGAACTTTCAGGATTCTTACAGATCGTACATTTTTGACGATTTCGAAACACATTGCGATCCCTTTGACGAGTGTGTGAGGCGCAACTAACCAGGAGGAGAGCTTTAATTGCCTATCTTTTCGCTATTCCTAAGATTAACCTCTGTTCACCGCCCCGGTTTTACATATCATCTCCTTTTCATCATATGGAGTGAGGGTTATCGATTTAAGATTCGGTATGAAACAATACTACTAATGCCAATAGAGCTCAAGGCACACGATACCTCAGTGATCTTCTCTTTGGGGAGTTACAATATTAATTTTCTTCTGTCCTGATGATGGTCTTAAAGAGTTGCCCATAAAGACCGAAACGTCGACTTACAGCTTTATCCAAAGGAGAATTTATGCATCTGTATTTTGGATAGGCGACTTACAGGCTTTACAGAGATTTTGATTTGTTTTCTGATATTTATCCTGTATTCCTGTTTTGTACATATTTTTCTGTATTGTATTTTTCCCTTTATGATTCAACTTTGATAAAATCTACTATTTTGCCTATACACATGTCCATTGGTTATTGTTTCAATGTTAAGTATTGTCATGTTTAGTCAGTCTTAAGTATATGTGTGTTTATTTGATTCATTGAAATTAACTTCACCCAGGACTATTAAGTTACCTGAATTTAACTGTATACCACTGCACACTATGCCACTGCCATCTACTCTGCACCACTCTTCTCTATGCCACTGCGCTCTATACCACACTACTCTACATCATTGCACTCTACACCAATGCACACTACACCACTTTACTCAAAACCAATCTACTCAGCACCACTGTAGTTTACGCCACATCACTCTATGCCGCTCTACTCCACTCTATGACTCTCCACCCTATGACAGTGCACTCTACTATACTCCACTCTATGACTTTCTACTCCATTGAACTCTGCCGCACTCTATACCACTACACTCTACAACACTCCACTACACTGCACAGCACTACTCTATGACTCTATGCAGCCCCCTTTATTCCACTCCATGGTACTTTACTTCACTGTTTTAAAACACACCACTCCACTCTATTCCGTTCCACTACTCTACTCGATGCCACTCCAATATATGATATTCTATGCCACTCCGCTCTCTGCACTTCTCCACTCTACAACAATGTATTCCACTTTACGCCACTCTACTCTACAACACTTTACTTCACCCAAAGCAACACCCTCTGAGGAAAATGAAATTTTACATGGCCAATGTGTCCCCTGCGTGTACCCCAACGTTTAGTGTATGTGCATGTCACCCATGCATTTTCCCTCTATGCCTCTGCATTTACGTCCTACATTAGGATGTCAGTTACCAAGTATTCCATGAAAGAAACGTTAATTCTGCACTGAGGCCCATGTGGCCCATGTGTTTGCATTGTGCACTTTTAAAATCGAGAAGAACCCATTTTGTGGCTCAGCCTGAGCCAGACTCCGAATTAAGGTTTCATGCCTCCAGACACTCTGAGGGCTGCAGCTACGTATCCCTGACCTCGCATACTTTTGGCTAAGCCGAGAGGGGCCAAGCACGGGGTGCCAAGACAGTATTTTGCACAACAGTTATCTGCTTGCTCTACAGAATCACATTCCTGCCTGGTGAAGAAGGTAAACAGTACCCGTCTGCAGAGATAGGGCCTAGCCTTTCTGTCTCCGTTTAAGTGATTTGCAGAGCTCGCGTCCATAGAAAGCCCAAAGCCCCCACACAATGAACGAAGAAATATATGCCCACACTGACTCTTGGTGATGAGCGACCTTTGCTTCAGATAATACATCCCCGGACCTAAGATATCAGATAATACCAGACGTTCTGGTCGCCCTGACACTGAAGACCTCCCTACTAGACTGAAAGTCAGCTTCCCCCCAGTTACACGTCAATTGCACGTCATGATCAAGTTGCGCACACAAGTAGGGCAAAGGTTCCAGCTGGCCATGCAACCCCTCCATGTATCCACCCACCTATGACTCACCTATGACTCCTCAAGTGAACGCCCACATGTACGCCCTCATGCACACCCACATGCTCTTATCTCTCTTTCTCTTGCTCTGCCTGGAGCGCTCCTCCTCCCTATGTACGAGATTGAATGTATAAATATTGTACTCTGTGAATAAAAGTTTAGAAGACCCTTCCTGAACCTTAGTGGTGATGGAACCGATTCTCCCCTAACTCGAGTTATTGAAATAAAGCCCCTTTGAATCGGACACCACGGACTCTGCCTCTCTTTTTATGCATGACCCTTTGTTTAAGTATAGAAATTATGACAGGGTAATACTTTATTTACCACATAAATCTGGCGCCCAAACAAGGACAAATCCCCTTCCCCACGCGCCGGAGATGTAGGTCCAGCCCTTGCCCCCTACTACAGCCGTGAGGGACTTCAAAGTGTACACGCCAGCGGGACTTCCCGCTTACTCCCTCAAGCCCACGGAGGAGGACGGACTGCGACCAGGCATCCACACGAGGCGGTGAGGATCGCGGATCATCCCAACCAGAGCCCAACCCGTGAGAGAGCAAGGTCCGAGGTTTCCGAAGGTCCACCTGTTCCGCGCATGCGCAGTATCAAGTTTCCGAGGCCTTCAAGTTCTGCTTCCCGGTGAGTACCACTATTGGGAACGCATAAAGTTAAAGATGGGTTCATTTATTTGAACGCGGTAAAGACGTGTCCGTTCACACGAACACGGTAAAGACGGGTCCATTTCTGTGGGCACGGTAAATACGTGTCTCTTTATGAGACCGGTATGGTTGTACTGTATTCCAGTGCATAAAGTTAACTGATTTCAAGTACATAGAGTCAAAGTGTATCTGTTTTAGTGTTTTAGTGTTAATGATTGTTTCAGTCAGTTTTTTTGGTGTGTATTGTGTTTACATTACGTTGGTTTCAACATGCCACTGTTTTCGAAATTACGTCAGATAGGGACCAGGAAAGGTGTATTAGAAGAGTCAGTTAACATCCCGCCTAGAGACACACCTGGTCATTTTATGTATAATAAGCACGGGCTAGATGCCATATTGTTTTTAGACTTATGGGTAGATTACACAAAGGATTTAGAGGAGAAGTACAGATGGCCTGCCTCAGGAACGTGGGATTCTGAATGCATTATGAGAGTAGAGGAAGCGCTATGGAAAAAGAAATCAAGACCCTCTCAGAAAGATGCCATTGAGTTATGGCGCAAAGAAGCACATAGGAGAACAGAGAAAGAATTCAACAAAGCAGAGAGAACTAAACAAGCAGCGGAAAAAGCCAAAGAAAAAGAACTGCGGGAGGAGGGGGAACGGGTCAAAGCAGAACAGGCTGATAGAGAAAGAAATGCCGTCGTTACTGGTATTTATCCCGTCCTCTCAGAAGAACTAGCTAGAGTGACCCCCTCAGAAACACCCCGTAGGTCGCGAACGCCACCACCTGTACCCTATAGAGTACGTAGAATAAAGCCGACAGCATCCGAGGCTTTTTTTTCCTCCTATCTAGAAGAGTCCCCAACGGACTACGCAAACGCAGATTTCCCTCCGCCCCCACCAGCGGACCAACTCCAGCAGCTCGTGAAAGATGACCATGTGCCCGGGGCCGTAGGGGGAGGGGGGCCTACTGTAGATGTAGCAATCGGCCACTGTATATACGATCCAGAACCAGAAAAGGGCTCAATGCTCGTGATTTCACTAAGACTAAGACAGGCCATCGCATATTTGGACAAACTACCAGATATGAAAGACCACCTAGATAAAATGTACCATTTCATTAGGACGGGGGAGGGACCCGAGAGTATAGCACAGACCATGCAAAACAGAAAGGTGGGGGTTAAGAACAACATCCTCCGTTTTATTATTAACTGCCTGATCAGGGAACAAGACGAAGGAGACGGGGATGTAAAGCCTGGTTTGATAGAATGGAGTGATAACATAGATGCCGGTCAGCATGATAAACAGGGACATACAGATAGCATGATGAAGAAAATACGGAAGGAAATATTAGCAACACACAAGGTAGAGTCTGACGAGAAGGGTGAGTCATCAACGGAAGAGGTAGACGAGGCGAAAGACAAAATGAATTATGTAGGCAATGCACGACGGTTTGACAGGCCCAAGTGCCTCGACTACCGTAAACAGGGGCCAGCTATAAAAGAAAGATATTCCCTTGAAAATCTATTTCAAGCTACTGAAAAAGCACTGGAACGACGGATAAAGAGCGAGCGATCTCACACCCCACATGAAATGGAGTTGGCCCGGTCAGCCACCCAGTGGGTGTCAAATTCTAATATATATAGCAATGATATAGTGGCCCAGACTTTCTTGAGCCTTCCGCCGAACGAACAGCGTTTGGCCGGTATTTACATGGTCCAACATTTAATAACGTTGTATGAGAATCAATATTCCGATCCCAGTCAATTGTATAAATTACTGGACGACATACTTCTAGACAGATGGACAGGCCTGGGTACTGAATTAATTAATGTCATCCTGGATCAACGACATAAGTACTTAAATTTTCTGACCACATGTATGCTTCCCGCCCCACACCACGACAGAAAGCACCTATACGTAGACAGACAGAACCCCCTACGAGAGGTACATCCCGTCAAAAATGCAAACAATGAGCTTCAACGGGTGTATGTTTACACCCCCTTGACGAAATTAGAAATACTGGAAATGAAAAAGATGTTGCCCTGCCATGATAAAGACCCGGGGGGGTTTCACCGAGAATTAAAAGACATTCTCCGCATCGGAGATTATACGTACGCTGACATTCTGAAACTATTGAAAGTACTGTTGCCTGCAGGCATTTACGAAAAGCTTAAGGAAAAAGACTGGGAGGTGGGAGAGAAAAAGTTAAGTTGGGCAGAATTGGAAACAGAGGATAAAGCCAGGCTCCCGGGGGTTGGTCTTGGTGACAAAGCTAAAGAACTGCCTGAACTCCTAATACAGGTTTTGCCGAGACTATTGATTACTAAAAAGGAAGATTGGGATGCTATTTCAGCCTGTAAACAAAAACAAGACGAGGACACAAGTGATTTCTATTCTAGATTCGAGAAATGCTTTGCTATTAATAGTGGCGTTAAGCCCGGTAGCGAATCATATCCACATCTTTTCGTGAGCAAATTAGTAGAGAATTCCCTACCCCAGATCAAGAATAGAGTACTGAAGGTTGAGAGTACTTGGCAAGCAAACAGCCCTTCACAAATGTTGCAGATGTTACAATATCACCAGAACAGGATTAGAGAAGAGCAGGATCAGGAAAAGAGACGCATGAAAGAGACAAAAATGAAGGTGCTGGTTGCCCAAACAGTACCGGCAAACACGAACAAAAATGGCACGACATCTGTCAAAGGGAACTGTAATTATTGCAAACAACCAGGTCACTATGTAAAGGAATGTGCTGTCCTGAAACACAATATAGCTACAGGCAAGACAAAAGAACGACCACACATTCCTAGGCAAAATAGTACGCAAATTAGCACCCAACAGAGCACACAACAGACAATAGCGACTTTTCCACCCCCACCACCGCCTGTTCATGCCACACCACAAATGTATCAGTACACACAGTCAGACTATCCAGAATACCAATCATTCTCATGAAACAGCCTTGAGAGGGAAGTTGGCTTGCCCCTTATTGAGGTTCCTGTAGATCAAGAGGGTCCGTATGTACATAGTCGTGTACTGGGACAGGACAGGAAGTTTCTGATTGACACAGGGGTGAGCAGAACTACCATCAGCCATGACGAGGTTCCAGGGGCTCCCCTCTCGGGCTCACAGAATATTTCCCTGGGATTTTCAGGAAAGCCTATTGTTAATGAAGTATCGAAACCAGTCTCCCTCGGGGTTGGTCCACTGTCGCGTACCACAGACTTGCTACTTACTAAATCATGTCCAGAAAACTTACTTGGTATTAAGACATTAAAAGAACTAGGAGCAGTTATCTGTTGTTCTCCGGAGGGAGTGCGATTGTTCTTACGTGATTTTAAGGGACATTATGTGTTGATAGATTTTGACCACAGACTCCAGTATGTACCACAGCACCTATGGGCACAAGGTCCGACTGACGTAGGGTACATGAACATAACACCACACCATGTCACTCTAAAAGCAGGAGTAGTACTACCACGTATACGACAGTACAAGTTACGACCTGAGGCCGAAGAGGCCTTATTGAAAATTATTGACGAACTCATTGCACAAGGGGTGGTGGTGGAGACTGACTCGAATGTATGTAACTCACCTGTAATTCCTATCCTTAAACGATCAGACCCTAATGCACCACCAGTTTACAGACTAGTTGTTGACCTTCGAGAATTGAATAAATGCGTAGTCCCACAATACCCAGTGGTCCCAGACATTTCTTCATTACTGACTGCTATTGATTCTGAGGCAACGTTCTTTACAGTCATTGACTTGAAGAATGCCTTTTTCAGCGTTCCGATTCATACAGATAGCCAATATCTTTTCGGATTCAGTTTAAAAGGACGCAGTTTTAAATTCACGAGAGCACCCCAAGGTTTTACAGAGAGTCCTAGCATTTACAGTCAAGCATTAAAAAGACAGCTGGACAGTATTAATATGCCTGCCAACACTGCACTGCTCCAGTACGTAGACGACATCCTAATTACAGCACGATCAGAAACAGACTGCGAAGATGCATCACTGACGGTTTTACACTTTCAGGCAGACAAGGGGCACAAAGTGTCCCCTTCAAAGTTACAATTCTGTGCACAGCAAGTGGTGTACCTTGGACACTTGCTGTCCAAGAGGGGTAGACAGCTGACACAAGAACGTATTCAGTTAATTGCTAACCTATCACAGCCCAAGACACAAAAGGAAGTGTGGGCCTTCATTGGCCTCACTTCATACTGCAGGCAGTGGATTCCCCAGTATGCCTATCTAGCCAAACCACTCATACAGTTGACAACACAGGAGGCAGCGTCTTCGACTGTCCTCCCTTGGACACAAGAACATACCTTGGCATTTGAGGAATTAAAAAGAGCATTATGTCAAGCGCCAGTTTTAGCGACTCCTAGTTACAGTAAACCCTTTATGCTTTTCGTAACTGAACGGGATGGAACTGCATTATCTGTCCTCACACAAGATCAAGCAGGAAAACACAAGCCTTGTGCTTATTTTTCTAGTACACTAGACCCAGTGGCCCAGGCTCTGCCTGCGTGCCGGAAATCGGTTGCAGCAACAGCCCTAGCCATAAGACAAAGTGACTCGATAGTGCTGGGACACCCCCTGACAGTACAGGTACCGCATGCAGTGGAAGTTCTCTTGAACAGGACACAGACACAACACTTGACTGTAGCGAGACTGACAGGATATGAACTGACGCTATTTCAACCACACATAGAGATCAGACGATGTAACATTCTGAACCCTGCTACACTTTTGCCCTCAAGTACAGTAGACACCGCACCACATGACTGTGTGGAAATAATGAATATAGTGACGAAACCAAGACAAGACCTGACAGATATTGCACTGCCAGACCCTGACCTAACACTCTATGTAGATGGATCATGCATGAGAACGAGTGCAGGAGAATTAGTGGCAGCATATGCCGTGACCACTGCTACTGAAGTCATAGAGACACAAAGAATAGACATACTGTCTGCACAAGCAGCAGAGCTCATCGCTCTGACACAAGCCTGCATAAGAGCTAAGCACTTGAAAGTGAACATTTATACAGATTCACAGTATGCTTTTGGCGTAGTTCATGATTTCGGAGTACTGTGGAGGGAGAGAGGTTTCTTGACCTCTCATGGGGCCAAAATTCAGCACGGCCCGCTTATTCAGGCCCTGTTGGAAGCAATACATTTACCTGCAGCCATAGCCATCCTGAAATGCAAAGCACACACCAAAGCTACAGACACCATTTCCCAGGGTAATGACCTGGCAGACCGAACTGCTAAACTGACAGCCCAAACACCAACAGACACGACAAAGACAGAGGTACCATTACTGACAAAAAGCATGACAGTCAGGGATCCTTCTCAAGTTGTACTCGACATACAGACACATGCCACTTCAGATGAAATAAAGAAATGGACTGAACAAGGAGGGGTCCAGACTGACCAAGGTTGGATGACTAAGGGCAAAGGAACATGGTTTCTTCCAGATTCTATGGTACAAGTGATCATAAACACAGCACATAGTCCAGCACACTTGGGAGAGAAGGCAATGATAGACAGCTTACAGAATATCTGGTTTAACAAGCACCTGCATGCAGCAGCAAAACAAAAAGTAAGAACATGTATGATCTGTTGTCAGTTCAATCCAGGTAAAGGTATCCCGGTGGAACAAGGCGGATTTCATCCTCCTGACCACCCTTTTGAGGTCCTCCAGATGGATTATATCCAAATGGACGGATGTAGAGGTTACAAGTATGTCCTGGTAGTTGTGTGTGCACTAACTAGATGGACAGAAGCGTATCCAGTCCCAGATTATACTGCTGTGACAACCGCCAGGCAATTGGTGCGTGAATTCTTCCCTAGATACGGATTGCCCCGTGTCATTTACTCAGACAATGGTCAGCCTTTTTCTTCTGAATTAATGAAACAAGTGTCTCTTCTGTTAGGATATAACTGAAAGTTCCATTGTGTGCGACACCCTGAAGCAGCAGGCCTTGTAGAAAGACATAATCAGACAATAAAGACGAAACTAACAAAGATCTGTGCAGAAAAAGGCGTGGATTGGATGGTAGCCTTGCCGGTTGCCCTCTTTTACATGCGTATGGTAGCCCATTCCAGAACAGGCCTATCACCATAGGAAGTGGTTTTCGGTAGACCACCGAATATGTGGGGTACGCCTATGCCTAAGAAAATAACTGATGTTGACAGTAACATGCTGACAGATTACCTGGCTTCCTTGATGTCTGCACTACTCTCTTGTCGTTCACAGGTTGCCGCCGCCTTACCTGACAACACCCAGGTCAAGGAGCACGCCATAGCACCAGGCGATTTTGTCCTCGTCCGGAATTTTGATCGATCAAGCCCCCTTGAGCCGCGTTGGAAGACGCCGAAATTAGTGTTACTCACCACGAGGACAGCCATCAAGGTCGAAGGGAGAAAAGGATGGCTCAATGCCCATCATTGCAAAAAGTACTTTGGAGACTCTGGAACTTTGGTAAAGACTAAAGACATTACAGACTTTGAGCCCCCTTTGCTAGAAAAGACTCCACAGCAAGACTACAGGTCCAAATTACGATCTAGAAAGCCAGACGACGTTTAATTGTTTAAGCCCACTAGGTGGTGAATCGGTTAAACAAGATTTCTGACATGTATAGGATAGCAGACCATAATAGTAAAAAGAGCAAAATGAAAGAAAAATACTGCAAGATATTACGTAGATGTATAGTAATTCTGATTTTTCTATCTCTTCTGTGCATCACTATAATCTGTATCAGCTTAACACTACATGTTTTCTTTCCTCCTATTGCCTCACATATACATTCTTCCACTAATGACACCGTAGAGCATACATTTAGTGATCTGCCACCCCATGAACTGTCATATCGACTAGCCCTGCGCAACAATACTTTTATTCGGATGTTGCACCGTTCTCATCAGACCAGCAATGCAACAGATTGCTGGGTATGTGGCCGACTCCCACCTTATCAAAAGACGAAGGGAGTTCTGCCCCTCGTCCCTTTTCCGTTCTCCCACAATGGTTCGTGCGGAGCATGGTTTGCCTTAATGTCATCACTAGATAGAAAGTCCACAGTTTACCAGGGTGACTGGATATGGGGAAACTTGAATAAAGTAATGAATGAGGTATTTTTCCAGACGAAGACGGACTCCCACAAAGGAAGGGGACCGGTCTAGAAAATGAAGAGTACGAGCAAGGAAATGCTTCCCTCAGCTTTATGATTCTGAATGTTCAGCCCATGCAAAATGCGGGTCCACCGTTTATTTCAGTCCTACCAGTAAAAGGTGATTTGTGCGTTAGAAAGAAAGGATCCGTACATATGGGACACAGCGAGTGTAATGCTGTAGTCGAGTTTAATGATAAAGGAAAGTCTTCTTTCAAAACATCTCGCCATACCTATTTCATTTGCGGTCAGACAGCCTATGTACATCTGCCCTTAAACTGGGGTGGGACATGCTATATAGCGTTCCTACTGCCACCCGTCTTTCTGGCCCCATCCCATTATCATCGAGATTCACGACTAGAACATGTTAGACACAGGAGAGAAACTGATGCCTCAGAGATTGATCAGACTGAGACAGCCTGGGAGCAATATACAGATTTCAACAAAGGATTATTTTTCTTCATAGGTCCCGTCCAAAACAGTAAACTCATACGCAGGTTAACAAGAACTCTGGAAGCAGTTGTGAATGAGACTGCATCTGCCCTGGCGAAGTTGACCCAGGAGCAGTCTGCCATGAGACTTGTTGTTCTTCAGATCCGCCTTGTTCTTGACGTCATCCTGGCAGATAGGGGCGGGGCCTGTAGAGTGATCGGCTCCAGTTGCTGCGTTTTCATTCCTAATAACGCGCCATCTGTGTATGCAGCAATAACAAGGCTCCACAAGATTGCTCACGATATACATCAGGACCCAGGCACATGGACTTGGTCCAGTTGGCTCTGGAGTGTAATATCGGCATGGGGATGGAAAGTGTTGTCGTTCCTAGGAATGATACTGCTTATGATATTCGGCTGCTGTCTCTGTCTGCAGTGTGGCCCGGCCATTTGCGGCCTGTGTGCGACTGCCTGTGTCCCACATCCACGTATACAAAGGATCAAAGATGAACAAATTATGCTGTATGATCAGATATACGGTCTCATGAATATAGATGTGTCCTGAAGGGTACAGTAGGGGACAAGGAGGGAATGAGGAAAATGAAATTTTACATGGCCAATGTGTCCCCTGCGTGTACCCCAACGTTTAGTGTATGTGCATGTCACCCATGCATTTTCCCTCTATGGCCTGCAATAATAATGCCTCTGCATTTACGTCCTACATTAGGATGTCAGTTACCAAGTATTCCATGAAAGAAACGTTAATTCTGCACTGAGGCCCATGTGGCCCATGTGTTTGCATTGTGCACTTTTAAAATCGAGAAGAACCCATTTTGTGGCTCAGCCTGAGCCAGTCTCCGAATTAAGGTTTCATGCCTCCAGACACTCTGAGGGCTGCAGCTACGTATCCCTGACCTCGCATACTTTTGGCTAAGCCGAGAGGGGCCCAGCACGGGGTGCCAAGACAGTATTTTGCACAACAGTTATCTGCTTGCTCTACAGAATCACATTCCTGCCTGGTGAAGAGGGTAAACAGTACCCGTCTGCAGAGATAGGGCCTAGCCTTTCTGTCTCCGTTTAAGTGATTTGCAGAGCTCGCGTCCATAGAAAGCCCAAAGCCCCCACACAATGAACGAAGAAATATATGCCCACACTGACTCTTGGTGATGAGCGACCTTTGCTTCAGATAATACATCCCCGGACCTAAGATATCAGATAATACCAGACGTTCTGGTCGCCCTGACACTGAAGGCCTCCCTACTAGACTGAAAGTCAGCTTCCCCCCCGTTACACGTCAATTGCACGTCATGATCAAGTTGCGCACACAAGTAGGGCAAAGGTTCCAGCTGGCCATGCAACCCCTCCATGTATCCACCCACCTATGACTCACCTATGACTCCTCAAGTGAACGCCCACATGTACGCCCTCATGCACGCCCACATGCTCTTATCTCTCTTTCTCTTGCTCTGCCTGGAGCGCTCCTCCTCCCTATGTACAAGATTGAATGTATAAATATTGTACTCTGTGAATAAAAGTTTAGAAGACCCTTCCTGAACCTTAGTGGTGATGGAACCGATTCTCCCCTAACTCGAGTTATTGAAATAAAGCCCTTTTGAATCGGACACCACAGACTCTGCCTCTCTTTTTATGCATGACCCTTTGTTTAAGTATAGAAATTATGACAGGGTAATACTTTATTTACCACACCTCTATGCCACACCCCTCTGCTCTACACCACTCCATAACACTCTAAGCCTCTCTAATCTATGACATACCACTCCACTCTGACACTCTACTCCCTTCCACTCTATAACACTCTACTCCTCCCACCTCACTCCACAACACTCTACAGCACTTCATGCTACTCCATGATGCTCCAGTTTACTCCACTCCACGCTAGTCAGCTCTACTCCACTCCACACCTCTTCATTTTTTTAAAAAATGTTTTTATTCAAAAAAAATGTTTTTATGTTTATTCCCCTAATTCCTCCCCCCCCCCCTCACAGGACATGAAAAATAGCAAAAGAATACAATCAAGTTTCGTTTTTTTCCATGACATTACTTTATCTCAAGTTACAATTTACAATAATTCAGACTGGCAAATTATACTGGGTAAGCTAGAGCATTATTAAAAACAACTGGTAGAAACCCCTTGAAGGGCGAACATCCAAACATAACCCCATGCATACAGCTAGAATAATATTCCTGATTGCATTATACACCCGCCCTGAGACCATATGGAAGTTCTATGTTTCCTGCCACCCTATTCTTCCAATCTGTTATTGGTTTCCAGATCTGCAGACCTAGGGATCTGCCATTCTTCCCTTTTCTGGCGTATAGCGCTTTTTCCATGTTGTATATATACAAAAGCCTGGCCAACCATTGCTGCATAGTGGGGGGGAGCTTGTCTGGCCATGCTGAAGCTATGCATAGACTAAATACTGCCATAGCTACGAACAGAAAGTTCTCCAACTGTGGTTGCTCTCCAGTCCCGTCCAATACCATTAATATTACTTCGGGTGTCATCGTTAACTTACAATTCAGTGATCTATCTAAAAACCCTTCGATTTCTTTTATCAGAGGAACTAGGTTGGAGCATTCGCCAAACATGTGAGCTATGTCTGCCTTCTGGCTGTCGCATCTTGGGCATGTTATGCCTTGTGTGCCCCCCCACTGTGCAATTCTGGCTGGGGTGTAGTATAGCTTGTACAAGGTCTTATAGCGCTGGGTTTGCAATGAAGAAGAGCGGAGAACCTCCTGTCCCATCCGCAATGACTTCTCAAAGATCCCCTCCCGAATCCCTAGCGCATCCATCCATTTTGCTTCAAATTTACCCGTCATCTCCTTTGTGTGCTATAAGTTCGGCATAGAACCTTTTTATCACTCCACACCTCTTCATAACACTCCACTCTACTCCACTTTACGACACTCCACTCCATGCCACTCTCTTTTACTCCACTAACTTTTAGCCATGCTGAACGGCAGCCACACTGGTGTACAACATGGCTAAACAATATTATTATTATTATATTTGCGAGTTTTATATAGGGCTAGCCAGTTCTGAAGGTATCAAAGTGCTTTAAATGTTATGTGATAACGTTTACAAGAGGTACATGAGCAGATTCATAAGAGTCATAGCTGAACAATACAGCATTAACTGGTTATAAAGCCACAGAAGTATAACACAAGGTAGCATTTAGGAATGGTATTGGGGACAGAATGGGAGACTGGCAAAGACAAAAGTTCTTGCTTAGGCTAGACCTATTGGCTTTGCCAATGCTTGTTCACATTGAATGCCTGATGGAACAAGTATTTGTTTGCTTGTCTGCTCCCCCCATCTAAAATCCTGCAGCTGAGCACCAGCCACAGCTTAATCTCCAGTGGGCATTGCTTCTCCCTGAACACTTTGTCACTGCATTACTGAAAAGTCTTCCGACGGGGCACTTTACCTCCTGTAGACACGCATTGCCCTCTCATGCACGTTTTCAAATCCTAACCCTTGCCAGAGTCTGCGCATAATGGGATCCCCCACGAACTGGCAACGCGGTAATTGCAGTTTCCGTGCACAGCCTGTGCCCACTGAAATAAAGCACTTGAATGAATATTCTGAGGGCAGATTGGGACAGAGCGATGCTGCCGCCAGACTGTTCTCCCTCACAAGGCAGGCCCTGGGGGAGGGGGTGGGTGACACTGTCAATGCCCAGGAGGTTCATCATGCCACCAGCGACAGCTGGTGTATTTTTCCTGTCACTCCAAATCAGTAAAATGTCAAGAATCAGTGCTCCATCTAAAACAGGTGTCTCCAACCAGTCACTTGAATTCATATTTAACTAAGAACTGCAATAAATAGCTGTTGCGTTTTCCTTTTAACCCCTTCCATGCTGATGATGGCCGGGAGCCGTCATGGCACACAGTGCCCGTGTACACACCCGCGATCGGAATGTGCCGCACAGGAGTGGAATTCCGGCCGCGGGCAAGGGGTTAAAGTCATGGAAAGGCTTTGTTTATTTTACAATATTATCATGCTGCAGCTGTAGGAGCCTGATAATGCACAGTGCTCACCTCAGATGTATGTCCCATGTGAGTCACACAGGTTCATAAATAAAGCCCTGAGGTATTTAACTCTTAAATAAAAGTAGTGTAGCACCATTCTGAATGTTTTTTAATGAGATGAGACAAAATTAAAATGAAGAGGTAACTTAATGATTAAGTGAACTCTTTGTTTTAATTTCCAAGCCTTTTCAAAGTGTCACATTTACAAACAGCAGGCATCTTGTTCCCAGTGGCCTGTAGAAACAGTGTCATATGTATAACAGGAAAATACAGCCAAATTTAAAGTGCAGAAAAATATTCCAAGTCAATTAAGCTGGGGAGGGCGTTTCTGGTAACAATGTGCGAGTAACTTGGTCTTCAGTAGCTCACAACAATTTAAACTGATCAGAAGTAGCTCTCAACAGAAAAGATTGGAGACTCCTGATCTAAAGAGAATGAAGAATATGCGATCATGCTGCGGAGAGAAGCTGAAAGGTTGCCACCAGCATTGTGGGCTAAACCACCTGCAACTCTGGTGGAAACAAGGTCACGGGGCAGATAAATGTGCAGTGCCCAGGGAAAAGTAGTGCAGTTGAAGGGTGAAATACTGGAGGCTGGAGAGAGAAAAAAGGCCTCAGAGGCTGGAAAGCCAGAGAAGGTGTGGGGTATGAAATACAAATGTGAATATGGGGGAAATGGTGGATGTCTTGAGGAGGCAGGTAGCCTCTAGAGGGGGATACAAGTCAGAGTGAGTGTGGCTGTTGGGATGACTGCAGAATGTGTGGCTGAGAATGTGTCTGCTATGCAAAGAGTATGGTAAGAGTCATAGGACAGGTATTTGGCCCAGAAACAGCAGAACACATCAACAGAAGTGCAGATGCGGGGATATGCTAGGGGTAAGGAAGATTGACTGGCAGTGTTGGGAGAGAGTGACATAACACCGGTGCAAGGGGGTACAATTATGAGTACTGGAGGATAGTGACATGGACCCCAAGGAAATACAGAAACTTGTGTTTGATGGAGAAAAAGGCAGGTGTGGAATGTCAAGTTAAAAGGAGAGACTAAGAAGGCGATGACATTTCCCTACCTGGATGTGCTGGGCACACTAGGAGGTCGCCTCCTGACAAGCATCAAAGAAAAAATGTGGGCAAACATATATGCAGACATATTCAGACTTTTGCAAAGGTAGACCAAAGGCAAAGAGGGTTTTAGGTTAGAAGGGAGGGAACTGGCCAAATATTGAGGGTACCAGATAACATAGATGCATGTGCAAAAGCCTTCACCATATTTGGCAGTATCATATGTGTGAAATTCTTTGAGAACAGTGTGGCATTGTAAAAATACATGGACGTGGTGAGGTCTGCCTGCATAAGAATGCAATAGGGCTAGCTGAAGCCAACAACATGGGAGTTGTTGGAAAAGTGGTTGTGACTTGATGTGGTGTTATGGCACCTGGGGGAGAATGATTTGGTTCAGTCAACTGGGTTGAAAGTGATAAGATTAATGAAAAATAATTACATTTTCTGAGAGCGAGATTGGAAGGAACAGAGTTTTGTTGGATACAAATGTTGCCCTGAAGGGTATGGTGAGGGTAAAGGAAACTAAATGCAATATACAGGGTAAACAAAGAAATTAAGAGAGAGGTCAAGGTTTAGGGAATAAAGGCGATTAAACATAACAATATTGTCTATGAATCCTGTGTTATTTCAACATGATGGAGTTCATATGACACTGCAAGGCACTGCATTTTATCTTGAGCAAGTAATGGAGAGGACGGGATACTGGATTGCATGAACAGAGATAGTGAAGAGGGGACAAAAAGAACACCACAGGGAAGGATTTCTTCTGGTGGCAGTGAGAGCTCAAAGAAAGTAGAGATTGATAAGTTAGAGGAAGGGGACAAGATGAAGGAGGAGAAGAGAGAGGAAGAAGAGAGAATTAAGAGGAAGGCCTGCACCAGGAGTGGGTAGGCTAGACAAGTGGAAAAATTACAGACAATGGAGCAAATGAGGAAGTTAAATCATAAAGTTTTGTTAAGTTCAGAATTTTCGTGAAGAGGGGATGGATATGTTGGGTTGGGAAACTGCTGAGGTCGGGGAAGGGTTATGAGTAAATGTTAGGATGATATTTAGGGAATAATAGCTTGTGTTGCTCAGTCAAAGGATGGATGTATGTTTAACTCAGCTTGTACAAATTGAAGTGTCTCAGTGGTTCTGGGAGAGGGGGCAAAAGGAAGAGTGCAATGGTGTGGGCAGCCGTACGGCTCCCATGTTGTGTCATCAAACTGCAGGTGACCACGAATGCTTTTTTACTACTGTGCCAAATCAGTAAGACCCATCTCCCACCCTAGCAAAAGAAGGGGTTTGGGAGTAAGTAGGGCATGGAGATAAGGGGTAAGTAGTTAGTCACTTGGGAGTGAGTGGTGTGGGCGCAAAGAGAGGAGAGATGGATAAGCAAAGGAAAGTGGGACAGATGAATGAAGGGAAGAGAGAAGAAGAACTGAGAATCAAGTAAAGGACTGAGGTATTTAACTCTTAGGAGTAGGCAGGCTATACAGTTGAAACATTGGCAGACAAAGCAAAGGAGAGCAGATTGGGAAGTTAAATCATCAAGTTTGGTTAATGTAAGAATTTTTGGGAAGGAAGGGGGTGTGTATGTTGGGGTAGGAAACTGTTAGGGGAGGAGAGAAGAATTCAGAGTAAATTTAAGCCTCATGTTAACGGCATAATAGCTTGTGTGATTCAGCCAGTGGAAGTATGGTTAGCCTACCTTGCTCCCAATAAAAGCAGCCTTTTGCACAAGTTTAACGGAGTGTCATAAGGGTTCCCAATAAACTTTTTGGGACTTTGTTCTTGGACTTCCAAGTTCAGCTCACCTTTTTGCAACACATGTGCACCCCACATAAAAATACCTATCACAAAAACAAGCATATAGACACAAACTCTCACGAACCCTCATTCCTTTTCTGTCACACACCCATCCCGCCCTGTCCCCCTCTCAATGAATCTGCCTATCTCACCCTCTTTAGATAACTTTCTGTCTATATCTTTCTTGCATGCTGTCTTTCGGTCCATCTTATATCTTTTTTTGCTAGTGCACAGCAAAGATGCAATGGGCCTTAAGGCAAGGAAGGACAACAGGCCACCAAGCTGCCGGCAATGTAGTAAAAGACATCCATACAATGGATGCAAGGGGCCCCAGGCCCTCAAAGCCCTGGTGCATTGCCCCTGAATCTGATGCCATAATGATAGCCACACATGAAACCAACAGAGATCCACAGTCTTTGTTGCATTTGCTCTTCTCTGGAAAACCTCCTCCAAACATTCAGGAAAGCATGCAAATGCCCCCTCTGCTGTTTTGATAAGAGTTCCATGGCCTTGTCACCACATACTCAACAAAGGACTTCACTGTGACCAGAGGCCAGAAGGGAAACGTCACAGAGTCATTTACAAAGTGTGCACATAATACCCAATGCTCACAGTGTGACTGTCAACTTCCCCTCCCCATTTCCCCTTCTGGGCACTCTCTCAGGACAAAGGAGCCACAAAAAGGGTGAGTGGTGTGCTGCAAAAAACACTTCTGTAAAAACATAAGCCTGACCCTTGTGTACTGGTTGTATTCATGGGCTAAATAGTATGAATTGTGCCTAATGTTTTAAATGGGATGAAAAAGGTGGGGATTTTTTTTTTAAAGACGTGGCATTACTAGAATTGCTTACAAGTGTGTATATATGAGAGTGACCTAAAACGTGTAAAGTAGAATACTGTGCTTGACACACCATACCACCTGATCAATGCCTCTGTTATTGCATCCAAACACTTCATATAACAATCACATACTCCTAAAACAAGCTAGACCTATTAGTGTTAACAATACTAGTTAGTACTCCTTTTTCTTCAGTTTCAAATAAATGAACGCCCATTCTTCCCTTCATGTCACCTTCCTGTGCCATCTGTCTGTCTGAGCTACTGACTTCTGTCCTTTTGCTTTACACATCTCTCTTTCTGAAGTCCCTTCATCGGCATGTCTTCCTCTTTAGCTCCTTCCTCTCCATCACTGGCTTTTCACTCTCTCTTGCCACATTTACTTCTTTGGTTTCCTCCACTTCTGCATCCCCTTTGCTCGGTGCGCAAAATAATGATGGATTGTTATGCGGCTCGAGGCCTTAGACTAATTCAAGCATTTCACGTATCACTGTTTGGTATCATTTTTGTGTTGCCCTCAGTGGGACGGGTATGCCTAGACGTGGGTGCCCTGCACACTATCACTGGAACCAAGCTGTACCGGCTGGCAAGCCTGTAACTAGGTAAAAACGTGGAAATGGGTTGCTTGCGTTCCGGTTGAGGGAGGAATTGGCAGTTCATGCTGGACTGTTCCTATTGGAGAAGGGTCAAGACTGATTTGCATATAGCTGACCTCAAACTGAGATGGCTTGATGTGCAAAATAACGTTAGATTGGGATGCGGCCCGAGTGGTTACCAGTGGTAGAGATTAATTCAAGCTTTCCATCCATCACTGTGTTGTATACTTAATGTGTTGCTTTAAGTGGGAAGGGTATGCCCAGACGTGGGTCCCGTACACACTGTGTCACTGGAACCAAGCTGTACCCGGCTGATGAGCCCATACCTACGTCGAAACTGGTACTGGGTTGCTTGTGTTCCGGTTTAGGAAGGACCTAGCTTCGCAGTTCAGGCTGAACTTTTTCTATTGGAGCAGGGTTCAGACTAGTTTGCATTCAGCTGGGTCCAAACTGAAGTGGCATGGTGTGCAAAATATCTATGGAATGGTGGGTGGCCCTAAATGATTAGCAGTGGCTGAGATTAATTCAAGCATCCATCCATCACTGTTTTGTATACTTATTACGTCTCATAAGAGCAAAGCAGATATTGGATGTCTTCTTTGCATAGTCTACAAACGAGAGGCCGGAGCCTACTTGTATTCCCAGATCTCGTACAGAGTCTGTCAATACAGGAATTGACCCATCTTCTGTCAGCTGGAAATCATTTGGATGACTGAAGCCTGCCCTCCCCACCTGGCAGAGCATGGTCTCCATCTTGCTAGCATTATACAGCACAAAGTTGTTTCTAAGCCAGTTGACTATTCTCTTCATGCACTGATGAAAACAGTCAAAGACCCCACATAGCCTGGGTTGACCAATACCGCCAGCCGCGTGTCATCCACATAATTAATGAAGTTCATTCCAAGCCCATATATGAGTTTAATGAGAGGCTGGATGTATACATTAAACATGGTGGGCCTAACATTAGCAAGGTCTGTAGGGCTTGCAGATGGTTTCTTTAGTAAGGGTGTAACTAAAGCTTGGTTCTAGGCCTTGCGAACCTTAGCGGTGACCAGAGAAAGATTACAGATGTATCTTATCTTTTTATTTTTTCTATAAATATTTTTTTATTAAAGAAACAACAAAAAAATAAATCTCAGCATTAGAGCAAGTGGTATAAGTACTCTGGTTCATCACAGGTGTTCATTACATTGAGCACTTCAATCCTAGACTCTTCCAGCTTTATTGTACCTCTCCCCCATCTCTCGTTGATATATTAAAGGCTCGACCAGCTATGGTGCAAGTACCTTCCAGTGTTTTCTAGGGAGGGGGTCAAACGGACAGCCCAAAGTAATGGTTCCCTTCTATTTTAGGAAGTCTACCTCCATAATTGGAGGAATGACCTCAAGCCTTTGAATCCTGTTATTCCCTCCCTGTATGGTGGATTCTACCAACAGGATGTGTTAGGTGGTAAAGGGCTTACTGTGTCATATTCTTTAAGGTATCTACATTGTTCATTATTTTGTTGTAAAAAATTAACTAATCCCACTACACAGCTCTTGTGATTGTACAATTTTTTGTGTGTCGCAATCTGAGGATTGCAATGTTTTTACTAAGGAGAACACAGTTTTAACGATATTTGAAACGTACTGTTTGGCAACATATTCTCTGTACCTTTTGTAGCAGATTTTTATAATCTTTTATTGCCAATGTCCAGCTTGTTTTCTCTTGGTCTAGGTATTCTCTCCTCCAGTTCCATTCCACCCTTTTATATGCAAGCTTAGCTGCTCTTTAGTTGGTCATTGTACCAGAGGGCGGATGGAGTTCTCCTGCTGTGCCTTTTTTCCCACCCTAACCCCAATATCAAGGAATTGTGCAAACCAACCATGATAAGTATTATAGGTTTATTCTACATTAGTTTCTACTAGAATTTCGTTAGGTGTAGATAGCAGAAAAATCATTGCTTTCAGTGGTAAGCATTTGGTACAACATTCACCAGTGCTGCTTTTCTTTCAACATTCCATAGAGGTGCATGTGTTTCCTTGTTCATCCTGCAGTCCTGTACTTAGCTCTTTGCTTCTGTTTTTTCACCCTCAATTCATTGCTCCCCAGTTCCTGTTTTTCAACCATATATTTTTACACAGCCCGCTCATCCAGTGCTTCCAGGTCCCGATCCCTAGCTCACTGTCTTGTTCCTAATTTGTTTTTCTACTGAATTTTTCCCTTTATTTCCTTTATTGAGGTTCAAAGTGTTGACTGACTGCTCGCTACCTTTTTTCCCTTCCCACACATTTTCTTTGTTTACTTTTAAGTTACAAATCTGAAGTGTCTTCAGCCAAGTTGGAACAATACATTTTGAAAATAACAGATATCAGGTTATTTATTCTTGTTAGACCCCGTGATCTGGGACTCTTATCTCAATGCAATCTCAAATGCAGGAATTGAAATACCTTTCACATAGGCTGAGGCAGAAATAATCCCTTTCATAAAAAGGGGTCATGGCAAACCTGGAATGACTATCAGCCTTTGCCTTATTGATAACACCCAAAAAAAAGTCTGCCCACAGATCCTTGAGAGGCACCAAGATTGGGTCAATGAGAATGACAGTCTTTCTCACTTCAAAGCTGGCTTTAAAGAAAGGGTCAGTATAAATGACTAAGGGCCCGATGTAGGTAAATCTCATTTACTGACTCTAGAATACCGAATTTTACCGATTCGGTATTCTAGATTCGGTAAATGAGATGTAGGTAATAATTCGGTAATTTTTACCGAATCGGCATGATTCGGTAATTACCGAATCGGTAAATACAGATTTGGTAATTGCCGTTGATTCCTATGGGCCTTGAGGCCCATAGGAATCACTGTCAATTACCGAATTGGTAAATACCGATTCGGTAAAATTACCGAATTGTCAAGGGGGACAGGGTGTCACTTTGACACCCTGTTGCACCCCTGATTCAGGCTTGTGTGCCATGTGGCACACATACATGCCCTAAGGGCATGTATGTGTGTTACATGGCACAGGTGTACATGCACAGATGTGCATGTACACAGGAATTTGTTATTTACCATGAAATAGTATTTCATGGTAAATAACAAATTCTTAAGGGCCTGTGGCACTGTTTTCAGTGCCACCTACATCTAGATTTACCGATTCGGTAAATTTACCGATTCGGTATTTTAACGAATCGGTACATTTACCGAATCGGTAAATATTAGGCCCCCTACATCTCAATCTCCAAATACGGGTCGGTAACGGCCGAAATCGGCCGTTACCGACCGGTATTTGGCGACCTACATCTAGCCCCAGTTCTTAAGGTTTTGGAAGACAGTTGTTGTTCAAAAAAGCCATCTGTATGTCTCCCTTCTAAAACTTAGGTCTGATTTTGACCTGGTTCCACATTCTAAGTTTTGGCCAGTCCTGAAGGAAATGGGGGTCCAGAAAATATGCTGCTCATTTTAATGAGATTGCATGAAAAATCTTATTCACATGTGAGATAGTGGCCTTAGGACGAGCTAACAGAATGTGTACCTTACTTATTATGAAGGGATGTGTTCTTGCCCCTATGCTGTTTACACTGTGCATACATGGAGTAGTGGACTTTCTTAGTGTTTGTCATAGTGACTCTCCGAAACTATGCACATGCCTGTTTCACTCCCTGCTCTTTACGTATGACACACTCCAGATCTCCAAGCCACCAGTGGGCCTACAGGTCATGTTAGATTTCTTCAGAGTCTTCTGCAAACTGAGGGGGCTGGAGGAAATGCTGCTGAAACAAGATGTGTGATTTTAATCCAGATAGGAGGGAGGTATCAAAGTGTACCTACTACCTTGGAAGGGGTTAAACAAGAGAGGGTCAAGATTTTTTAATATTTGAGCGTCAAATTTACTGACAATATGACTTAGAATATGCAGATTGAGAAAAGTGCTGAAGAGCTGTCACAATATAACTCTTGTATATTGAGAACCTATAAATCCACTTTAGTCATGTCTGTCACGCTCGCTCTACAGGTAAAAAACGCTCAAGCAATGAGGGCAGCTTGCAATGGTGTGGAATTGTTGGACCATCTACAGGTCCATAGACTGACCATAATAGAGAGGAAATTTCTCTTGTCTCTGTTCAACTTGCCCCAGTGTAAGCAATCAACACCCCTATACATGGATATGGGGATTATACCCATCTTGCGATCTCAGACCTCTACTCTACTGGTACGACTATGGCACTCAGAGGAGCTGCCCATGTATACAATGGCACTCAAGGAGGTACTGAGCTTAGATGGTCATGGATATACACATTGGCTGAAATGTATATGATCCTAACTGTACATGCTTTGCTTAGAAGATCTGTGGAAGAATGTGAGAGATGTAAATGTAAATGTAAATGTAAATGTAAATGTATTGGCATTTATATAGCGCACTACTTACCCGTAGGGTCCCAAGGCGCTTCGACCGCTGCGAAACCCTTCCTGGCTTCCCTGAGAGATGGTCCCTTAATGGGTATCTCCAGGGTGAGACCAGGCATCCCTGGCGGTCTGGTGGGGCCGTTAGTGAAGATGAGGCAAGCTAATGCCCAGAGTTGCCGAGTGTGATCACTGATCAGAGTGGGCACCGAGGCGAGAGAATTATCGAGTCCGCTGACCCTGGTCCAGAAACCTGCCGCGCCGGGAATCGAACCCTGGTCCCGGGCCGTCCTCTGCTCTCGGGACTGCCGCCTCTAACCAGTGAGCCACACTACTTCACTGAGAGGCTTCTAAGATCTACAAAGAACATATCAAAGAGAAGTACTGGGTATGCATTCTGGAAGATGATCTGGCAAATTAGACATCTGGCCCTGGTACCACTGCATTTTTAGACTTCAAGTTCGTAATGGATTGTGTGCCTTTCTTAGACATAATCACGCAAAAACTGGCAAAGCAGCTCTATCTCATGTTCAGATACTGGACTCTTTCGCAAAATGGCTTTTGTAGCAAATGGTTAACCGCTTCTAAAATTGATGATACATGCCCGGCTTGCAAATCTGAACCTCAGACAGTGTCACACTCTCTATGTTTTTTGTAGGGCCTATTCCAAAGCCCATATGAAATGGATTGCTACAATATGTCTACGGAAACCTGATGGTCCACCCGACTACAAACAGAGTGAGTGGACCAAGAGTTTGGCAGACAGGGTACTTCAATAAGTTTGAGAAACTCTCAATCTGTCCCTGTGTCTCCTGTAGAATGCCTCAACAGTCCGAGTTCTGAATTTATAAGGAATGTGAAACGTAACAGCAAGCTCTGTTGTCCGAGACAATTCATTAATGTGTAAAATAAGCATTAGCTTTGGTGTAAAAAGCTGCAAATAATTAGAGATATGTAACATGCGAAATGCCTTTGCTGGAGCACAGAAGGAATGTGTATCATGGTGGATAGCTCTTTTTCTATATTTGCTGCATTATGCAGCATACATAGAAAAAGTGATATGCCTCTTTGGATTGTTTTTGTGAAGCAATCATTCCCGTAACGCTGGTTGAAGGAAACCTGCCTTGGCGTTAGGCAGCACACAGAGCACAAGGAGAGAGCAGGAATGCTCCATTTATTTGTAAGTATGGAGCATTTGTGCTCCCTCCCTTTCGCGCAACACAGTGCAGCAAGATCCCATGCTGCATCACAATCCGTGGCATAATAGTAAATGTGCCCCTAAGCGTATGAGATATGTATAATCTCAGGAAATACTAGTGGCAGCTCCTCACTGAGCAGTTCAAAAAGGAAAAAAATAAAATGGTAATAACACAATACTGGCACAGTTGGTTGGGGAAGGGGGTTGGGATGGGCTGTTCAGTGCAGTGGGAGGAGAGGTGGTCACTTTCTAAGTGCGCATGACAATTTGGCCGGCCATCTTCAGACAGCCAAACAATCATGCGCACTTAGCATGTTCTTCGCAATTCTCTATTGCACAGCCTGGTTGGAGAAGGAGAAGTTTCTGTCCTGTAACTCCAGTTCTGTAGTAGGGGTATCTCTGTTATAGTCATAATCTAGTGAATAGTCCCGCCCATGTGCGTGGACCCCGGCAATCAAAAATAATCTCTTAAATTGTCAAAATAATGCAGAAACTGCAAAGACACTTAAGAGAGAATTTAAAGACAAATAATGCAGCCTATATCCATAGGCTACACTGTCCAGTACTTCAACTAGAAATTCCACCAAAAAACACCACACACAATACAGCCTGCTAGTTTCCACCATAGAGAAACTTGCCTCCCCCAGTCAAAGACTCTGGAATGATAGAGAGGAAGGTGGGGACAGACAAGCCCCATAGGCTGCCATTATGTGGCTTAAATAGGATACTGTGCCTTTAAGAGAACTTTCCAGAACTTCTCCCAGTATCCCAGAATGCATAGCAGGTCCCTCTACTTTCAGTTCTTTTTGAAGGCGAAGCACGCCAGACCTGTCGCATTCCTTACATGATCAAATATCTCCACCGGGGAGGAGGGCGGGCGCTTATGACTATAACAGAGATACCCCTACTACAGAACTGGAGTTACAGGACAGAAACTACTCCTTCTGTAGTAGGGGATCTCTGTGTATAGTCATAATCTAGTGAATAGAATGGCAAGCCCATCCCCACACCAAAGCGGCGGTGGAGAATAAATACATAACGCCACTACTGTGCGAACAAATTCCGCAGTGAAGCCTGCCCAACCTGAGCGTCTGCCCTGGCGTCAGTGTCCAGGCAGTAATGCTTAGCAAAGGTATGAATCGACTTCCAAGTGGCTGCCTTGCAGATTTCAGCAATCGGCACGTTACGGAGCAGAGCCGTTGTGGCAGCTTTGCCCCTGGTGGAATGAGCCTTAGGCTTACCTCCTAAGGTCTTATTAGCCTTTTGGTAACATAATTGTATGCAGGGCACAATCCACCTAGAGATGGACTGCTTAGAGGTCGCAAGACCCGTCCTGACCGATCCATAATTGATGAACAACTGGTCAGACCTACGAATATCTTTGGTTTTATCCAGATAAAATTTCAACACCCTCCTAACATCCAGGGAATGGAGAGACCTCTCTGCTGGGGATGAAGGGTTCTGAAAAAACGTAGGCAAAGTTATGGTCTGGTTGACATGAAAATCAGAAATAACCTTGGGAAGAAATTTAGGGTGAATACGCATAACAACCTTAGCAGCATGAAACACAGTATAAGGTTCAGTACAACACAACGCCTGAATTTCACTCACCCTGCGGGCCGATGTAATGGCCACGAGGAACGCCGCCTTCCAGGACAGGTGCTGCAACGAAGCCTTATGAATAGGTTCAAAAGGCTCCTTCATCAATCTGGACAGCACTACATTCAATTCCCATGAAGGCGAAGGAAGCCTGACAGGAGGGAATACTTTCTTCAATCCTTCCAGAAAATCTTTGATCACAAGGATCTGGAAAAAGGAAGTGGGTGAAGGGCATTTCCTGTAGGCAGTCAATGCAGCAAGATGAACCTTAATGGAATGAACATTAAGGCCAGACTGCGCCAAATGTAAAAGGTAAGGAAGGATGACATCTTCCTTACAGGTCGTCGGATCATGGCTCTTAGACTGGCACCAGATACAAAACCTCTTCCACTTGTAAGCATATGAAGTCCGAGTGGAAGGTCTCTTAGACTCCTTCAGTATGTCCATGCAATCATCGGGCAGATTCAGATGGCCATATTGCACTATCTCAGGAGCCATGCCGCCAAACTCAAAGACGAGAGGTTGGGGTGTAACATCCGTCCCCCGAACTTCGTGAGAAGGTCCGGCCTACACGGCAACCGAATGTGAGAAAGGAGAGACGGGTGAAGTAGATCCGTGAACCACCACTGCCTGGGCCACTCCGGGGCAATGAGTATCATCCGAGCCCTGGACCGGGCCAGCTTGATGAGCACTGCCGGAATCAGGGGAATGGGAGGAAAGGCGTACAGAAAGCCGTTCGTCCAGTTGATCCATAACGCATTCCCCAGCGTCCCTTGCTGGAAGTACCTGGAGGCGAAGTTTCCGCACTTGCTGTTTTCGGCGGTGGCGAACAAATCTAAGTCTGGAGTTCCCCACCGTGCGAAGACTTCTCCTAGTACTTCGTCGTTTATGACCCATTCGTGTTTTTCCTGAACCAGTCTGCTCAGTGCGTCTGCCTGAACATTCTGCACACCTGGCAGATGGGTGGCCGTTATCGTCAGTCCTCTGGCTAGGAGCCAGTGCCAGATCACCTGCGTCTCCTGTGACAGAGTGCGTGATCTCGAGCCCCCCTGCTTGTTGAGGTAATACATCATGGTGGTATTGTCCGTCTGTACAAGCAGAGAGTTGGTCTGGAAGGACGGAAGAAAGGCCTTCAGTGCCAAGTGAACAGCTCTGAGTTCCAGGAAATTGATGTGATACGTGGCCTCCATCGGGTACCACGTTCCTTGAATCTGTAGAGTCCCGGAATGCGCTCCCCATCCCAGGAGAGAAGCATCCGTCACGACAGTCTGCGTGGGAATGTCCTTGTGAAAGGGAACCCCTCTGAGGAGATTCTCCGCCGAACACCACCACTTCAGAGATTGAAGAGCATGCAGCGACAGTCGAACCTTGTCGTCCCAAGATCCTTTCCTCTGATCCCACTGGTCCTCCAAGCACTCCCGCAGCGGTCTCATGTGCAGCCGTGCGTGTGGCGTCAGGAAGATACAAGAGGCCATCGATCCCAGTAGAGAAGACACCGTCCTCACTGTTGTAGATGGAGTTGTCATAAGAGCCTGAGCCTTCCGAAGGAGTGATAATCGTCGCTCTTCCAAAGGAGACACGCTTTCTGACAGCGTATTGATGGAGGCTCCCAAGTACTGTATGCATTGGATCGGAGTCGGGACAGACTTGGCCATGTTGATGTGCTGCCCCAGCTTGTTCAAGAGAACGCACGTCTTCTGGAAGTGTGCTCGCGCTTCCGAGAAGGAGGATGCCTTGATCAACCAATCGTCCACGTGAGGTTCCGTGACAATTGTAAGTGGTGTTTTCGACTCGCACGAATATGGTCGAGTCTGGTATCTACGAACCGCAAATGACGAGTTTAGTAAGTGTGCGCAGTTTCGCTGTGCTAACCTAAACCGTTCGTCTGTTACGTGGGTATTTCTATCTGTACCCATGGGTTCCATCTTAGATATGGCATCCATTTTGTCTCTTGCCCTCAAGTAGCCAGCGAACGGACGATGTCCGCTTCGCGACCCTGGGACTCCCAAGATAGTTGCGGAAGACACATGTTCTTTGTAAGTGTCTTTATGATGAGGGGGATGCATTGTAAAGCAGATGGCGCCGCGTGAGGCTCATCTTGCCGTGCCGGCTTATTGTCTCAGCCGTGCATCTCATTAGGCACGTCCCTTTGATGCCTGTATTTCGTGTTTCTCGATACCTCCCCTTTTACACCCTTTCCGATTTCCCCACTGTCTCCGTCTTCCTCTACACCTGTTCTTGTTCTTATTTTCGATCTGTTTATTACTGATTGGAATGCACTAATGTTGGGAAGATGGGTTTTTACAGTTGGGAACCGCCAAATGTTTCCGCACTTATGTTCCGGGCCTTGTGTGTATCAAAGTAACTAAAGCGGCCCCTCTGGGGGATAATCGTGGGAACCGGGTCATAAACTTTTGTGTTCAATGTAACTCTATGGGAAAACCATGTATAAAAGGAGCGATCCACAGAACCAATTTGAAGCAGTCTCCCCAAGTTGCACGTGCTGTACTTGTCGTGACTTCTGTGTTCCCTGCAGTAAATAAACCTTGAATCTTTGACGTCGAAGGAAGTGTCCCGTGTCTCTGTCACTTGTACGCCGGAACAGGTTACCCACGAAGGTTTCAGGTGTTGTGCCCTGGCACCGCTGGGTACTAAATAACCCAGTCCTTCAGTTGGCGCCCAATGTGGGGCTGCATCAGTGGTACCGGTCCAAGCCCGACGATCGTGAGGAACTTCGTGTGAAATCTCCGAGGGAAGGTGCCCCCCGCTTCATCGATCCTGTTGTCGAAATAAGTGGCCCGAAGACTTTTCCCGCGAAGATTCCCGCCTCCTGACGGCTGCGACGGACTGCTGCCCTGACTGTAGACCTGTTTTGGCGCCTGGCGTAGACCTTGGTATAGCGAGACGATTGACGGGCCTTCCTGGTGACGCCATCGATCTTTGAGTTAAGTATTTGTGGGTCGCTCCCAGAGTCCTTAGTTGTTGACACTTTAGCGAGTGTTTTTGTTGTTGACGCTGTGAGAGTGTTTTTGTCGATGACACTTTGCTAGCGTATTTTTGTTGTGATATTTGACGACTGCAGCCGCCAAAAACCGAGGGTTTTGTTCTTTGCTGGGACTTGGTAAATCCCGTAACCCTTGAAGTTTGTGAAACTCGGCTAGTGTGCAAGATGCCTGGTCGTAGTACTTTGTTTAGCTGTTTCAGACCTTGTGGTACGGATTCCCGACTGGAGGACTCGTGTCCGATACCTCCGGTTGGAACTCCCACTTATGAGCTTTATAGTAAACATGGGCTAGGCCCGATTACTTTTAATGAATATTGGATCAAATACACGAAGAAAGACGGTGACCTTCGTTGGCCACCTCATGGTAGTTTTGAAACCCCGATTTTAGATAACCTAGAGGCTAAATTATTTGCGAAAAAGTCAAGGCCGGCCATGTTTGATGCCTTTCGGTTGTGGCGTAAAGAAGCCAAACAGAAAGAAATCAGACAGACTAAACGTAATCAGCGAGAGAATGTTGCTACCATTGTAAAGAAAGCAGAGCAGTTTCAGCGTGACAAGGAGGTTAAGGAAAAGGAAATGTTTGATAGACTACAGCGTATGACCGTAGATAAATGTTATCCCGCTTTGCCTACGGAGTCGGAAAAGACGGAAGAGTCAGTTGAGGATCCTTTAATGTCTTATCTTATGAAGTCGCCACCTCCGTATGTACAGGGTACCGCAGCTCCCGTGGTTCCTGCTGTACCTATTCCTCCACCTATTCTTCCTGTGCCTGTTCCTCAGCCTGCACCCGCTCTTCCGACTGTTCCTGCTCCTTTGCCTACTGCTATCCCTACTGCTCCTCCGCTTCCACATACTCCTGCTCCCGCTACTGCTCCTGTTTCGTTAACTCCTGCTGTTGCTACTGTTTCTACTCCTTCGCTTGTTAGTCCTGTGTCCTATACTTCTCCCTCTACTCGTTCTCGTAATTCTCCTCTTGCGGCTAGTTTCTTTCATTCGCTCGGACCTGTTTTTGGATCCGCTGGTTCAGATGGTCCTCAGAGACGTAGTCAGCTTCCTGGTAACAGAGAACGCGCTTCGCTATATAATATGGCGATGGGTTGGATGACGCATCCTCTTCGAAATCCGCCACGCGTTGTGCTCAACACATTTTGTCAATTCAATATACCAACTCAAAGGTTTGTGTTCGAGGAAATGTGTAAGGTCCTTCGCGATCAGATAGCGGCCGACGCACCTGACGAGGTGCTGACCGCCCTGTCTGATCTTCAGCTTCAGTTCTCGAACGGACTGATAGTGGATACCAACGTTCGACGTGCTGTTGAGCGGTTGTTATCTTTTCGTCCCACTCCTATACCCCAAGCCTTGTTTGTTGAGGATGTTGAAAGACTGCCGGATGAATCTGGTCAGTTTCCTATGCGAGAGGTTCCACCAGTGTGGATGCCTGGTAATGCTGCGGCAAATCCCCCGATTCCGCCATTTTTTCAGAGAGTGTGGATACATCTCCCATGGAAACGCTCCGAAGTGTTGCAGGTGAAGCAATCCTTGCCTGACCCTCGCAAAAACCCTGCAGGGTACTACAAGGAATTATCGCAGCTCGTAGATGCTACGATAATGAATCTTGCCGATATTGATATGTTGTTTGGTAATGTTGTACCGCAACCGGTATGGGCTAAGATTCGTCAGGAAAACCATCCGAATGAATTAGGTGGTGCTTGGGCTGCCATAGTAGCGGCGGATGCCCGACAAATTGGTGGGGCTAAACCCGAGCAGCTGGTCGCTGCTCTCCCTCAAAGGATAATAACGTTAATGAAAACTCTTATGCCAGCTATGAGGGTAAATTGGGACAAATTATCGGCTTGTAAACAGAAGAAGGACGAGAGTGTCTCCGACTTCTTTACGAGGTTTGAGGAGGCATTCATCGATCATAGTGGTCAGGATATGAGTACTGAGGGTGGTCAAAGGTTGTTTGTCGATAAATTTGTTTCAAATTTACTGCCCGATTTGAGCAATAAATTAAAGAATTCAGAGAGTGCGTGGGCCGTTTCTACCTCAGCTCAGATATTGGCTACAGCGCAATATTATGAGAATAGAGAGAAAGAGGAGAACGACCGTGCTGATAAAAAGACGAAAGAGCTAAAAACTAAAGTGTTGCTGCAACAAGCATATCCTCCGCGTTCAAATCAGTCCCAACAGAATAGATCGCAGTCGCAATCGAATCGATCGCAGTCGCGTAATGATTCCTCCTCCCAAAGATCATTGTTAGGGTATAATCAATGTGCTTATTGTAGACAGGAGGGACACATAAAATTCAATTGCCCTGTTCTGAATGATCGCAATAGTGGTAACTCGTCCAAAGGAGGTCGTGGTGGCTCTCATCAGGTATCACGTGGTAGGGGTCGTGGTGCTCAGAATGATCGTTCTGATAACTCCTCTAATTCTAATAACTGTTTCGATCAACGTGGATCATCGCAAGGACGATCTGCGCAGTACAATGTAGATGATCATTACGTCGATCAGGGAACTGACGACAGCAATTACTAGGACAGCCATAGACAAGGAGAGGGAGTGGTATCAGTTCCGGTTGATCAGAGAGGGCCTTACGTCGCAGTTGCTACATCAGGCGTCGTTGAGCCTTTTCTGTTGGACACTGGTGCAGCGAAAAGTTCTATCATGCATTCGAAACTCCCTGGCGCACCTTTGTCTGGCTTAACAAATGTTTCCGTTGGATTCGCTGGCGCCCCCGTTAGCAATCCAGTTTCGTGCCCTTTGCCCCTTACAATTGGGCCACGTGAGCTTCAAGCTCCGTTGATTTTGACTACTGGCTCTGGTGAAAATCTTTTGGGTCTGGATTTGCTTAAACGTTTGTATGCAACTTTGTATTGTTCTCCTGCGGGTGTAAAGCTTACGTTAGGAGAGAGGGTTGTCTCTCCTATGTATTTGTCTCTCGATAAGCTTCCACCGGAATTGAGTTCTCTTCCTGCGTCTTTGTGGGCAACAGGTCCCAATGATGTGGGCCTGCTTGACATCCCCCCTTATGTTGTTCAGTTGAAATCTAATGTACGATTGCCACGTATTCCCCAGTATCGAATCTCTCTTGATGGTGAACGAGCACTGTTAGCGATCATTTATGATCTGATCGAGAAAGACGTTATTGAAGAGACTCGGGGAAACGTGTGCAACAGCCCTGTACTGCCCATTCTAAAACGTACTGATCCTTCGAAGCCACCTGTTTATCGTTTTGTTATCGATTTACGGGAAGTAAATAAAATAGTGATTCCTCAGTTCCCCGTTGTGCCTGACATCACGGCGCTACTGACTCTGATCCCAGCTTCTGCATCGTGGTTTTCGGTGATCGACTTGAAGAATGCGTTCTTCAGCATCCCGATTGCCGAAGAGAGCAGAGACCTTTTTGGTTTCTCTCTCGGTGGACGCAGCTTCCGGTTCAAACGCGCTCCTCAGGGCTACTGTGAAAGTCCATCGATTTACAGTCAAGCCTTGAAAGGTCAACTGGATGCGTTTACGTTGCTGGCTGGTGCGGCCTTGATCCAAAACGTCGATGACTTATTGGTGGCTGCTGATACTCAGGACATTTGCAAGATTGCTACGGTGTCATTGCTGCAACATCTCTGCGTGTTAAATCACAAGGTGTCTCCTTCTAAACTCCAATATTGTTGTCAAGAAGTTACCTATTTAGGTCACTTATTGTCAAAGGAGGGAAGGCGGTTGACCCCAGAGAGAATTGCAGCGATTGCCCGAATGGCTGTGCCAAAAACCCAAAGAGATGTGCGTGCCTTTCTAGGTATCACGTCGTACTGCAGGCAATGGATTCCTAACTTTTCATTGCTAGCGAAACCATTAGTGGCTCTTACGTGCAAGGATGTTTCAACTCCTTTACCATGGACGGAAGAATGTCAGAAAAGTTTTTCTGAATTGCGTGATTCATTGTGTTCGGCTCCTGTGTTAGGTACCCCTGATTACAGTAAGCCGTTCACATTATATGTTCATGAAAGAGAAGGTTGTGCTTTAAGTGTTTTAACGCAACCTTTTGGTGGTAAGCAACGTCCATGTGCATATTTTTCCTCGACCTTGGACCCAGTAGCTAGAGCATTGCCGAGTTGTTTGAGAGCAACAGCGGCAGCTGCGGTCTCCATCCGACAATCAGCAGGATTGGTCATGGATAATATGCTTACGGTGATGGTTCCACATGCAGTCGACACTCTTTTGAATCGTACAAAAACTCAGCACTTGACGAGTGCGAGGTTGTCTGGGTACGAGTTGACGTTGTTGGCAAGCCACATTCAAATAAAACGTTATAATGTCCTGAACCCGGCAACTTTGTTACCAATTAGCTCAGAGTCAGATGAAATAACAGAACATGATTGTTACTTGAGGACGGAAGAGGAAACAAAAGGTCGAGTGGACCTAAAAAACACCCCATTGGAAGACCCGGATGGAACACTGTATGTGGATGGGTCATGCTTTAAGTTGCCGAATGGCGACGTGACTACTGCTTATGCTGTTGTAACGTTGAATACTGTTGTTGAGACTGCAAGGTTGAATCAGAATTCTGCCCAAGCTGCAGAGCTGATCGCTCTCACTAGAGCGTGTGTGTTAGCGAAAGGGAAACGTGTGAATGTGTTTACCGACAGCCAATATGCATTTGGCGTCGCACATAGCTTCGGACGATTGTGGAGAGAGAGAGGTTTCTTGACGTCGCACGGTACGAAGATTCAGCATGGCCAGCTTGTGAATGATCTTTTGGATGCACTTACGTTGCCTAAGCAGGTAGCGATTGTTAAATGTAGTGCGCATCGTAAGGTGACGGATGATGTTGGTCGTGGTAATGCGTTTGCGGATGAGATTGCTAAGGAGACTGCCCGGAACCTTAGCACTCGAATGTATGTGACGAGTTCGGTTAGGTGGCCTACAGAGTCGAGCATGTGTGAAGACACTATTAAGCGTGTGAAAGAAATTCAGGAAAAGGCCACCGAGACTGAGAAGACGAAGTGGAAAGAGAGTACGGAAAAGTTGGATGCGAATGGTTGTTGGATTGATTTGTCGGATCAGAAAAGATGGTTGTTGCCCGATGCGTATGTACTGGCCGTTGTGACAATGGCACATGGGTTAGCACATATTAGCGCGAAAGGTATTTGTAAGTTGCTGTCCCCTGTGTGGAAGAATGATGGTATCACGAAATGTGCTGAACGCTTGGTTAAGAATTGTATGGTGTGTATAATGTACAATCCTGGCAAAGGAACCCCAACTCCTCCTGGTAGTTTTGCTCCCCCTTCATGTCCCTTTGAGGTGATTCAATTGGACTTCATCCATATGGAGCGATGCAATAACCTGAAGTACGTTTTAGTTGTGGTTTGCGCATTCTCCCGATGGATCGAGGCCTATCCTCTCAAAGACAATACTGCCTTGTCTACTGCGAAAATCCTACTGAAGGAATATTTTCCTCGGTATGGAATGCCTAGAGTCGTGTGGTCAGATAACGGAAGTGAGTTTGTGGGAAGTGTGATGAAGAGTGTGTGTAAGGGCCTTGGAATTAATCAGAAATTCCATAGTGCCAATCATCCCCAGTCAGCTGGTTTGGTTGAAGGGTATAATGGCACCCTTAAACTGAAACTAGCAAAGATTCAGGCTACGACTGGTCTTTCGTGGCCTGACGCTTTACCCTTAGCGTTACTATCAACTAGGGCGACTGTACACTCCCGAGTAGGGCTTAGTCCCTATGAAATAGTGTTCGGTCGTCCTGCAAATGTCTGGGGGGTTCCTAGGCCAGGTATTTTCTGTGATCTTGAGTATCCAATGCTGATCGATTATCTTCATGACTTGACTGCTAAACTGAGGTTAATTCACCAACAGGTTCACGACGCACTGCCGACGCAGATGGAGGGTCCAGGCCACCAGCTCCAGCCCGGAGATTGGGTGGTGACGCGGAACTTTTCGCGCAAGAACAACTTGGACCCGAGGTTTACCGGACCTTACCAGGTTCTCCTTGCCACGAGGACTGCTGTTCGTCTTGAGGGACGGAAAAACTGGGTGCACGCCACCCACACCAAAAAAGTCCCTATCCCTTTGCCGGCAGACCCGTGGGTGAGGAGAGGTATTGCATCAACTGAAACCGAAGGATTGCCGGCGTTTGTACCTTTTAGCGACGCACAGCCTGTCGGAGAATCCTCAGTGCAGCAGAAAGACATTGTTGAACAATTGTCATCAAAAGACTCAAGAACCGAACACTCAACTGATCAGCAGGACGCTGTCTCTTCAACGGATCCTTTGTTTGGCGAGCAGACACGTCCTGGGAAAACCCGATACTTTTTGCGATCTAGCACTAATGACTAATAAAAGATCCTGTTTTGCTGTATTGACAACTACATTATTCCGTTTTCCTTGATCAGTTTGAACTTTCATATTATTGTGATTATTCCTGTGTGTATATACATTGAGCTTCATTCCTTATACCTTTTTGCTTCCACAGCCGAGAGACATTGTTTTTGAATATATATATATATATTTGTGAAATAAAGACCGTAGGGCCGCGCGCGTACTTCCTTCTGGATAGTAGGTCTTGACGCTAGGTTAAAGACCGTCGGTTCCTGGGAACTCCTAGGGATTGACTACTGCTACACAGAACGAAGTGCGTCAAGAAACGTTGCGGACGGTCGTAGGTAATGGCATTTTCAAAGTTGATGGACTTGGAAGAAGCTCAGATACAAAGATTCAAGCTGCAACAACTTAGTCGTACGAAATGTTTTATATTTCAAGTGTTTGTGTTATTCTTGACTGTTTCTGCATTCTTGGCGGGTGGGGTGTATTATATGATCTCTGGTTATCTATCTCCTGTTTTACCTACTCCTACACCTGATCCTAAACTTACTACTGTTGCTTCTCCCCATTCCTTTCATGTATTACCCGAACACGAGCAGGCTAGACGTGCAGAATTCCGCAATAATTCCTTTATTCAGCTCCTTCATCAGCACCAGTTAGTGGTTAACACTACTAATTGTTGGGTGTGTGGGTTGATGCCACATACTACGGATAAGGGAATTCCGTACCTGGTGTTACCGTATAGCTCCCAAGGGTCTGCTCGAGCATTTCAAACAATGTTTCGAAGCGCACTAGGTTTCCACCCCATTCGAGAACCACGTTCCCCCTACTCTGGTCCTACCTCGTATCAAAAACCTTTGTCGATAGCAATCGAGGACTTAGACAGCGATATCTATGATCCCTCGCTTATTCCCGAAGAAGAGGTGCAAGCTTACAGGGTCCTGAGTAGAGGCGAGTATAGTGTGTTCACTAGTGAAAAGCAGCTTAAAAGCTCACCTCCGATATGGGTCGTACCCCACATTGGTAATTTTTGTCTAATGGGTCGTGGCCGAAGATCGAAAGCCCGACTTGGAGAGAGTGCTTGCACTGAAAATTACATTCTGCCGATGGTCTCGTCCCCTGTGTTCCTGGCGGCCAAGGGTACATACTTTATCTGCCATGATCGTGCATACACATGGTTGCCCGCTGACTTCATGGGCTCATGTTTCATTGCAAATTTGTTGCCTCCGACGTTCACTGTAGATGCCGATTATCATAAGACTAGAGTTGTGAGAGGCGTAATTAGCGAAGAGGATACTGCTGGTCAAGAGGCGGGAGACTTTTTCAAGGGTTTCCTCCCGTTTTGGGGACCTATGGTTAATAGTAGGAACCTGAGACAGTTGACTCGAGTGGTAGAATCGACAGCTAACATTACTGCCAGTGCCCTTGGTAATATCACCACAGAACTTCAGGCGGATAGGCTAATGACGTTACAAAACCGTATGGTTTTAGATGTCATCTTAGCAGATCGAGGTGGGGTATGTAAGGTGATCCATTCGAGCTGCTGCATTTTCATTCCAGATAATGCTCCGACTGTCTATCAAGCCATCTCTAAGTTGCATAAAATCTCTGAATCCATACACGTGGATGTAGGGGATTGGACGCTACTTGGGTGGTTTTGGGGCCTGATGTCGACTTGGGGTTGGAAGATTCTGATGATTATCGGAGTCGTTGTGGCGTTCCTGTTCACGTGTTGCCTTTGTGTGCAGTGCGGTCCTGCCTTATGTGGCCTCTGTGCTACAACGTGTATGAGACAGCCGCCTGTTACCAAGGGAACTCGGTTGGACAGAGCTATGCTACAGCAACATCTAGATGGTCTGATGAACATTGAGTATGATTTCGACTAGTGCTTGCCTACATGAGGGCAAAAGGAGCGTCTGAGGTTCCGTGACAATTGTAAGTGGTGTTTTCGACTCGCACGAATATGGTCGAGTCTGGTATCTACGAACCGCAAATGACGAGTTTAGTAAGTGTGCGCAGTTTCGCTGTGCTAACCTAAACCGTTCGTCTGTTACGTGGGTATTTCTATCTGTACCCATGGGTTCCATCTTAGATATGGCATCCATTTTGTCTCTTGCCCTCAAGTAGCCAGCGAACGGACGATGTCCGCTTCGCGACCCTGGGACTCCCAAGATAGTTGCGGAAGACACATGTTCTTTGTAAGTGTCTTTATGATGAGGGGATGCAACTGTAAAGCAGATGGCGCCGCGTGAGGCTCATCTTGCCGTGCCGGCTTATTGTCTCAGCCGTGCATCTCATTAGGCACGTCCCTTTGATGCCTGTATTTCGTGTTTCTCGATACCTCCCCTTTTACACCCTTTCCGATTTCCCCACTGTCTCCGTCTTCCTCTACACCTGTTCTTGTTCTTATTTTCGATCTGTTTATTACTGATTGGAATGCACTAATGTTGGGAAGATGGGTTTTTACAGTTGGGAACCGCCAAATGTTTCCGCACTTATGTTCCGGGCCTTGTGTGTATCAAAGTAACCAAAGCGGCCCCTCTGGGGGATAATCGTGGGAACCGGGTCATAAACTTTTGTGTTCAATGTAACTCTATGGGAAAACCATGTATAAAAGGAGCGATCCACAGAACCAATTTGAAGCAGTCTCCCCAAGTTGCACGTGCTGTACTTGTCGTGACTTCTGTGTTCCCTGCAGTAAATAAACCTTGAATCTTTGACGTCGAAGGAAGTGTCCCGTGTCTCTGTCACTTGTACGCCGGAACAGGTTACCCACGAAGGTTTCAGGTGTTGTGCCCTGGCACCGCTGGGTACTAAATAACCCAGTCCTTCACCAGGTACGGGTAGACGAACACCTTGTTCTTCCTCAGGTGTGCTGCTACCACCACCATGCACTTCGAGAATGTTCTCGGCGCAGACTTCAGTCCGAATGGGAGTACTGTGTATTGATAGTGATTGGTGCCGACTTGGAACCGCAGGAACTTCCTGTGTTTGTGTGCAATGGGCACATGGAAGTAAGCATCCTGTAGGTCTATAGCGCATAGCCAGTCTCCCTGTTGCAACTGAGGGTAAATCTGATGCAACAACAGCATGCAAAACTTTTCCCTGCGAATCCATTTGTTTGCCTGCCGCAAGTCCAGAATGGGCCTGAACTCGTTCTTGTCCTTCTTGCGAACCAGAAAGAACATGGAGTACAGACCTCTTCCTCTCTGAGACAGAGGTACGTCTTCTATCGCCCTTTTCCTCAACAGGACATCCGCTTCCGCCTGAAGCTCGCGCAGCTGAAACTGCGAGCTGAAACTGCGAGCTGACCGGGGGAATTGCTGGAGGAGGGCTGGTGAACCGAAGACTGTATCCATTGCAAACAATATTCAGCACCCACTTGTCCTGAGTAATTTTTCTCCACTCTGCCAGAAAAAATTGAATGCTTCCCCCTACCGGAGTGGCTAACAGATCCGGGGGAAGTAGGTTCCTAGGGCCTAGACCCAGCCTGGCCCTTGGGCGCCGGGGCCGACTGCTGGCCTCCTCTGCCCTTCTGGCGCTTCTGGAACGGCTTACGGAACTGGTGTTGCTGTTGCGATTGTCCCGAAGCCTGGCCTCGTCCTCGGCCTTGCCCGCCGAACCGCCGTTGGAAAGGGCGGTACGTCTTCTTGGTCTCTTTAGGCTTCTCCAGGCCCACAGCCGTTAGCGTCTCGGCCTCCGCCTTCATACGGGCCATCTCATCGTCCGCGTGCTTCCCGAAGAGGGTCTCACCGGAGAATGGTAGGTTGGCCACCCTCTGCTGTGCGTCCGGTTTCAGGGACGTAAGCCTGAGCCATGCGTGGCGTCGTTGGTTGACTCCGTGGCAAAATCCGTGAGCAGCCAACAGGGAAGAGTCCGCGGCAGCGCTGATAATCTGGTTCGCCACCAGCATCCCCTCATTCAGCACTTCCATGAAGTCCTCACGCTTCTCCCGAGGTAAATGCTCAGCAAACCGCTCGAGGGAGTCCCAGAGGGCGCGGTCGTATCGGCCCAACAGTGCAGTGGCACTCGCAGCTTTCATGGAGGTAGCGGAAGTTCCACAGACTTTTCTCCCCGCAGAATCCATCCACCTGGACTCCTTATCCGGGGGAACCGTGGAGGACGGAGTGGTGGCATGTTGCTGGCGGGCCGCCGTCACAATGACAGAGTCAGGGGGGGTTCCGTTCTCAGAAAGGCCGGGTCCGAATCGGGAGCCCGGTACTTCTTCAGCAACCTCGATGGAGCCGCCCTCGTCACCGCAGGGGTGAGAAACAGGGCCATAGCCGGTTCCTCCAGGCCCGGCACCAGAGGTAGGAGAGGACGAGACAGGTGTTTTTGATGCAATGTCTCAAAAATGACTGAAGTCTTCGGAGTAGGCACCGTTAGGGATATGCCCAACTTCGCAGCGCCCCTTAAAAGGACGTCATGGAACGCCACCAGGTCATCAATCGGGGACACCCTCGTGTCCGGTGACCCCGATAGGGTAGGAGAATAGTCCCGGGTCCCAGAGGACCTCGTGTGTGAGCGAGATTCGCGCCTCCTATGGCGGCGTCTCGACCTCGTGGATGATCTGCGTCGCGATCTCTCCCTTCTCCCAGAGCGAGAGCGAGACCTGCCAGCCCGTGGCCGCTCCGCCGACTTTCGTGGGGGGGTCTTCCTTGGCTCCTCACGGGGTTTCGGTTTCGGGGTCCCCTTAGGAGGAATAGGCAAAGACGGCAGGGAAGTGGACCTCGGCGGAGGAACCTTCGGCTGCGGGGTGGGCCCATGCGGAGGGACAGGTGGTGGTGGTGGGTCACCTGAAAAAAGTGGAGGTTTGGGCGGAGGATCCTCTTTAGGAACAGGAGGAGGAGTCGGAGTCCGAGGCCGTGATGGCGTGTACACCTCCGAGTACACCGAGCCAGGTGACCCCTTAGGCGAAGGGGGCGGAGAGCCAGCCCCATCAGCAGGTGACCGCTTCCTCTTGCGTCCTCCACTAGAAGCAGCATGACTTCTGGGACTAGAATCCCTCTTGCGCCGTTTCGGAGAGGCTGAACGACTCCTAGACGCCGACCGCTTTCTGCTAGACGCAGAACGTCGCTTTTCTGGCGCCGAACGACGTTTCCTTGACTCCGGCGTCGATCGCCGCCTCCGCGACGTCGACCCTCTTTTCCTCAGCGTCGAACGCCGATCCCTCGACGTCGACCTCTTTCTCCGCGACGTCGTACGCCGCCTCCGCGACGTCACGCGTTCCGTCTTCGTCGACGAGCGTCGCCGTCTTCTTGATGCTCTCGATGTCGAGGAGCCCCTCGACGTCGACCAGTGCTTCGACGGAGATCGACGGTGTCGCCTCGACGGCGATCGACGGTGTCGCCTCGACGGCGAGCGTCGATGCTTGTCACTTCGCCGTCGGCGTCGATAGGAAGACCTTGACGTCGATGAAGACGATGACGTCGACGGTGGCTTCGACGGCGACTTCTCCATGATCTTCGACGTCGAGCCGTCTCGACCCGGAGCCCCGGGGAGAAGGGGAGCACACCGCCGTCATCCCTCTCGACGTCGTCATCGATGCAATCGACGTCGACGGAGACCGGGACCGCTTGCTGGACTTCCTGCCCCTGGGGAGCCCCCCAGAGGCCTCAGCAGAGGCAGAGGGAACCTTCCCAGCCTGCCCAGACCCACCTGCAGCCTGCAGACGCCTCTCCTCAAGGCCAGAAAGCCTGATCTTCAGTCTGTCCCTCAGAGTCCGAGCAGTAAACTGCTTGCAGATGACACAATCCTCAGGGACATGATCTTCAGGGAGGCAGACGATGCAGACATCATGGGGATCACTCTTGGCCTTCTTCCTCCCACATGCTGGGCACTTATCAAAAAGGCCAGGCATTTTAGAGCCCTAAAACGCCTGAAACAGCACAAAAAGAGAAAGAGAACACCAAGAGAGTAAACTGAAACACTTTTAGAACACAAAAGTGCCAAAATATCCAATAAACCCTTGAAACAAGGGAGAGCTCAATGCCAGGGTCCTGTAAGCAGGAGCCGGAAAAAAGAACTGAAAGTAGAGGGACCTGCTATGCATTCTGGGATACTGGGAGAAGTTCTGGAAAGTTCTCTTAAAGGCACAGTATCCTATTTAAGCCACATAATGGCAGCCTATGGGGCTTGTCTGTCCCTACCTTCCTCTCTATCATTCCAGAGTCTTTGACTGGGGGAGGCAAGTTTCTCTATGGTGGAAACTAGCAGGCTGTATTGTGTGTGGTGTTTTTTGGTGGAATTTCTAGTTGAAGTACTGGACAGTGTAGCCTGTGGATATAGGCTGCATTATTTGTCTTTAAATTCTCTCTTAAGTGTCTTTGCAGTTTCTGCATTATTTTGACAACTTAAGAGATTATTTTTGATTGCCGGGGTCCACGCACATGGGCGGGACTATTCACTAGATTATGACTATACACAGAGATCCCCTACTACAGAACATGCACAACCTCCCGGCCTCTATCTGAGTACCAAACCACGGTGCTCAGATCAATCACCATGCTGTTGTTGCACAGCGCTGTGATTGGCTAAGAAATTCTGGGAGCCTGCATGCTTCCTGCTGCCGGGGAAGAGAAGAGGCAAGGCTGTGGCTGGCCGGCCGACCATACCATGGTAAGTGCTTTTATTTTTTTGTATCCACTACTCGTCTCACCCCCACCAACTGCACCATCCCTCTACGGTAGCAGCCACTACTGGGAATAACTCTGCTTTCCGAATCTGGAACAAGGTGGAGTGTGATGCCTCCAGCTCTGGACATACAAGGACAGTGTGATATAAAGGATACCCCAATGTCAAAGACTGTTATTTGTAATCATTATTGTTAGTTCTGGCTTCCTTGGCGTAGTTTCCTCTCAACTTTATGCCTTTAGACCTCCTGTTTTTGCTGACTTTGTTTTTTCTGACCTTAGGACTCTGCACACTTTACCACTACTAACCAGTGCTAAAGTGTTTATGCTCGCTCCTATAAAATGTTAGATTGGCTTATACCCAATTGTCATATTTTATTTATTTGTAAGTCCTATGTAAAGTGGCACTGCTTGTTCCCAGGGCTGTAAATTAAATGCAACTAGTGGGCCTGCAGCATTGATTGTGCTGCCCACTGATGTAGCACTTTAAACATGTCACAGGCCTGTCACTGCAAGCAAAACTATAAATGAAAGGAAGTGATGGGGAAGCAAAGGGCGTCTCTCATATAGACGAGAACAGGGAGATATAGAAGGAAAGTCAATATATATTAATCATTGGATAGAAGGTGAGGGCAGTGTATAAGTGTTATATGGATAGGAAAATAAAGGAAAAGTTCTAGGACATTATTAATGAGCCAGTGGGAGAAAGGAAAGGGAACATCTCCATTATTAATGTGAAATATAGGGAGGTGAGCAGCTCCATGCCTTTAAGGTGGAGAAAGGTGGAAGGGAGGTGGGCTTTATTGTTGATAAGTACTATGAACAATGTTGAGTTGAGTATACCAACAATATTGAGCTGGGTATGCCGAGGATGCCACACTCTACCTGAAAGTCTCAAACTCTGCCTGCACCTCATCCAGACCTCCAGATCTGGATGTCCACTGCCTACCTGTTATTTGCAATGAGCAACCAGCTAAAAAAAAAAGAAAATTGTACAGACCTTGCTCAATTACATGAAACTTCACTGCTTTAAACTCCAACATTTACTGAAAGCCAAGTCACTTGGATTTACCTTGGACACCAACCTCACCCTCGGGGAACACAATGCCAAAAAATCAAAGATGGCATGGCAACAGTTCTCTCATCCATAGAAAGTGAAACCATGTCTCCCGGAAGGCAACTTCTGAACTGCTGTTCAGGTCACACTCTTGCATCTGTATGGCGGTAATGCCCTGCCCCAGGACCTCCGAGACTCCACACTGGCACCCCTAATAGCATTTTTACATGCCTCAGCATGTCTTATCCATGACCAGAATATATATGATCACATCGCAACCATCCTTCTGCAACTCCATTGACTTCTCTTCATGGCCCAGACCATCTCCAAAATCAGCTCCATAATTTATAAAGCCATCATAACCAGCACCCCTGTTTACCTTGCAGGCAAGGAAGCCCACCATCTCTGAGGGTTCTCAGCACACCCGCAACCAGGGCATCATCAGACTGGAGCCTAAGTGTTACTAAGAAAAACAAGGCAGTAGGCCTTATCCTTCTACACATCCAGGATCACCCCTATATCCATATGGACCACGGCTATTTAGGAATGAGTTGAAGACACACATCTTTAAAGAAGACTCCATTTAAATGCAGTGTCAAGTCAATAACCAGCTACCTCTCATATCACTTGCAGATTGTAGTGTGCTTCTCTTTGACCCTGTGAAGCACTCTGCTACCTTTCTGACTACATTCACACTATATAAATACGAAATACATTAATTTCATTAAAGAGGGAATGTATGTACCACAGAAGAGAAGAGACAGCCAGTTGGGGCATGGTTCCACTGAAGAAGACAAGGGAGTTAAAGAGGCAGATCTGTTATATATAGTATTAAAGGAACAAGCAAACAAAACTGGGCCATTACATATAGGGAGGTAGTACACAGGAAAAGTAGGATTCCGAATAAGGAGGAGAAGGGAGAGAAGTTCACAACCTCATTAAATATCTGACAAGAAGTGGTGTGAGTACTCAGCCTCATTACAGACTGGAAGGTAGTGGGAGAATATTGTATGACGAGAACAGATGGTACTACGCGCAACCTCATTAAAGATGTGATATAGAGAGAGAGAAGGGTACAACCTGATTAAAAGTAAGTAGAGTTATGCAGGAAGAGCTTTATTACAGATGAGGAGAGAGTGAAGGGTATAGCCTGGGCTACTGCAACTATTGATTGTGTGGCTGCTGCTATTTTTGCATAATTGTAGATTTTCCGCATTTGCCACATAATCCATCACCTACAGCATAATCTGCAGGTTCTAACAAAAATTGTTTCTAGCTCAAACAGTTCAAAAGTTAGAAAAAATGCAGCAACATGTGTTGCAGCGCAGTGGATGGTCCCTTACAAAGGTTGGCTGGTGACCTTTCTGTAGCTTATTGACATGTGTGTGTGTGTTAAACAGGTACAATGAGGTGCAACCAATTCCCAGACATTATTAACAGGTGTAAAAATGTCAAAATAATGAAATAATACTATCCCAAAATGGGACACATAATGCTGCATAATTTGATACTTTCTTGACAGATAATTTACTCAACCCTGCCGCATAATTTGACCCTCCCTTGCCGCATAGTTCCAGTGGCCCTGGGTATAACTTAATTTTAGATGATTAAATAGGTCAGAGCGTAGAACACAGCATCACTATAGATAGGAAATTGGAGGGAGGGAAAGGTATAGCTTCATTTTAGATGAGAAGTATGGGGAGAAGGGCGCAGCCTCCCTCTTGAAGACTGCATATACAGGGGGGGTGCTGGTGTTGTGGAAATGCCCTTAACATTAAAGGAAATGAAACAGAAGCAGTAAAGAGCTCAACTCCATTAAAGGTAAGTATAATGGGTTATTTGTGGGGGTGCTCGCTTGGCACACATTGTTGTAACCCATTGTGTCGAATTGCTTATTATTAAAAAGGTCAGAATGAGCAGTTCAAAATTGTGCGGAGTCCTCCGAGCACCCACAATGCCCCAATTCATTCTTGGTCATATAATGGTATCTTAGAAACGCTGATCCTAATATAAGATGCAGGGGCAGCTTTGTTTTACGTGGGCAGGTGGCCGCGAGGACAGGGAAAAAGTTTCGGAATGTTCACCAAGTCTGCTTCCCAGCTGCTCGATCACCGATAATTGGCCAACACTTGCTCCAAGTGACTCACTCACATGCAGAAGAGAGGGTCCTCGCGCGCCCTTCCCGTTAAGCTGAAGCCTCGCGCTCGCGGCACCTAATTACTGGCCTGAGCGGTACACCCTGCCTCGGAACATCGATTAGAGGCGAGCCCTGGGAGCGTCTGCCTGCAGGCCCCGCCTCTCAGACTGGCGCGTTCTGTTGTTGTGCCGCATGGTTGATTTACTTGGCATTGCGCGCAGAAGTAATTGTTCTTTTTCTAAGATGATGGCGGCGGAGGTCATTAGAGAGCCCCACAGGGCCGTCAGGACTTCAGATGGATTTGCATAGCCAGGAGGAGGCAGAACCAATCACTTGATTTATACTTGCACGGACGCTGAGCACGGGGGCTCGGAAGGCCCATTCTGAAGTGGAAAGCGAACACAGAAGTACATTCCGGACAGTTTTGTATGCCAGCAAATCCCAAACAGTGTGCTGGTGAAGTAAACAAATGATGCTTACTTTTCGCACCTTGGTGAATTTGAGTAACTTCTAGCTCATACCCCTCAACTCGCCCCCCTTTCGAGGTGGTCACTCTCTTTGGACCAGGTGCTGTGTTTTAAAAAAAAATGCATGGGGCAACGTTTTTCCCACTGTTGCCACTACAAAATAAAGGGGTTGTAGAATAGAAAAACAACCTAGTCTTGCTTCCACCTCATACCTCTGTCTTCCACCACCTCCCATGAATGTCTCTTCCTCTCAGACTTGCAGGTTCCTAGCTTTCGTCATTGTTTTCGTAAGTTTCACTTCCTCCTTCTTTCTCCCTTCTCTATTTTTCTCTCTCTTTCTCTGGGTCAAAGTCTGATTATGATAAATTAGCCCTGGTCCCCAAAAATAAGTGCCAGCGCCCACCACTTAAAACCACCAGCAAAAATTAAGTAGTGCTCTATTTTATTCTTCACCCTCCAACCTAAAAAATTCTCCCGTATACTTGGCTGCGATTGCCCACCCTGAAAATCTTTCTCATCTTCCAAAATGTTTTCTCTGGCATTCATTTCAAGGGGCTTAGCCTCTAAACCCAGGCAGTGTCACTCTCATATGGAGACTCAAAAGGTTTCGAGGTATGCTAGTTTCATATCTCTGGTTAAATACCAATCCGGCAACTGGTTAAAAAATGTGAAGGGTTCAAAAACGCTGATGCAGGAAAAAGCAACTCCACAATTCCACATACACGACAAAAAAATTAAAAAAACATCAACAACACTTTCCCTTTTCCCATTCATTGTCATATACAGACACAATTTTCCACACTGAAGAGCGTGGCATAAAAGCCATTGCACCTCTCACTTCTGCACTACATTGGTGACGAAGCAACAAGTGTGTACCTCTCTATAGTGAAAGTCTTGAGCATGGCAGCTTCAATTGTACACTTCCCTGCTGCACTGCGCTAATACAGAAAACCCGAAATCGCACTTCTTGGTACTGAACGACTTGAATGGAGAGGGATCTACTTGTCACTTTTCTTTTCTAGCTGTGTCTGTGACGAGGCATCAACTTTAACCTTCTCTATACAGAGCCATATGACTGAAGAGGGGTTGTGTACTCTTTCCTTTACAAAATGACATCACTGGTGAGGTATCAGCTTTCCATGAATGAATGAATGAATGAATTAATGAATGAATGAATGAATTAATTAATTATATTGCACAGTTACTTAAAACCATTTGCAATGCATCTTGCATGCCGGTTAAAAACGACAATTATAAAAGAAGACATTTGTATGCAACACTCTCAAAGCAATATATTAAAAGAGAATATATATGTGAGTATATATATCTATACATTGGTAAAACAGCAAGAAACTGCCAGTGCGTCCTTTTTGCGAAGTTTCTTGCGTAATCTAAAACATTTTTAATTACTAAAAAAATGTCTTCACCGACTGGTTTGTGGGGGCACGTTTACTTATTAAACCAAATTAACTTTCATCTTTCCTGACCCCTCTTCTTCCATAAGCCTATTTCGAAGCTCAGCCATGTATTTCCCAAACCTGGCCAGGTCCGATGGAAGAGTTCAGGAAAAAAGTACCAAAACGGCTTCTTTTACTGTCAGCTTTCCACTTCTTTCGACCTGACTCCATGTGCTGAAAATGCCCAAAACTGCATTTTCCTGTACTGAACTGCGTGTTTGGAAAGATATCCACTTTGGAATTCCCTATACTGAATCAGATAGGTGTCGAATTATCAACTCTATACACCGCTGGCTTAAAATGGTGATATGACGGAATATTGAAGATGTAAGAAAATGCCCTTTTTGCATGGTTTTTCACCTCTGAGAGTGCATAACCAGATCTCAGTGTCAGTGCTTCTTACCCTTAAAAGTCTATGTTTGAGTGGCTATACCTGATTGGCATGGTTAACAGACTTGAAAGTCCCCAGTATATAACCTAGTATATGGTATCAGGGCCTGTAAGTTAAAGTGCCCTTGTTAGACGTGGCTTTTTCAGCGGGTTCAACCCCCAGACGTTTTGCTTTATGGCCTCCTGTTTTTGACCTTGTTTTTATACGTTTTAGGACTCTGGACACTTTGCCACTGCTATTCAGTGCTAAAGTGCATATGCTCTCTGTATAAATTGTGTTTATGGATTGGTGTTTCCAAAATTTGCCTATTTGATTTACTACAAGTCCCTAGAACAGTGCACTGTGTGTGTCCGGGGCCTGTAAATCAAATACTACTAGTGGGCCTACCACACTGGTTTTGCAATCCACACAAGTAGCTTTTCAAAGGTGTCTCAGCCCTGCTCCTGCAGTGTCTGCGCACAGTTTTTAACTGCCATGTCGACCTGGCAAGTGCACCCACTATAGGTAAACATGGGAGCTGCTTGATAACAATTTACCAAGGTAGCTTGCCAGTAGGAGCTGATAGAAAAATGGAGTTTAGTATGCCTTAACTTTTAGTAAAGATGATTTTTATATTATGTGTTTGAAAATACCACTTTTAGAAAGTAGTTATTTTCTTGTCTAACCATCCTGTATGCCTCTGCCTTTTGTGCATTCTCTGTCTGGATTTAGAGTGAAAGGAGCAGGGGATGTGCATTCACACTAGACAGACACAAGGGGGGTTGAGGGTGTTCTGCCTTTCTTGAGTGACTCCTAGACAGGCTGAATAGGCCTGGCTGCATTTAGAGTAGTGGGAGGAGTTGTTGCTTGCACCTGAATGGACTGCGTCTGTCTTCTACAATGCTGTCTCCACCCTCTGGAGTGAGCCTGGCCGGAGCCAGGCAGAGCTGGATTATGTATGCCAGTGGAACTTTGTTTGTGCCAACTTCAAAAGGAAATGTGGTATAAATATTGGGGCCTGACCGTAGAACTTCAGATTACTGCTAGACTAAGGAACCTGCCAGAAAGAAGAACTGGAAGAGTAGTGAGGAGACTACCATTTTGCTGTATGCTTTGGTGGGTTGGCCTGCATTAGCTGTTTATGTCTTGGGGAGGGAAAGTACTGGACTATACTTTCTGCATTCTGGGTATTTACAAAGGCTTGATGTAGAGCTTGCCTCATGTTGGACATCTCAGAGAAATCAAAGACTTCAACATCTTCCGGGTACCAGCTTTCGGAACTGGATGTTTTAGCTGCCACAGAGGATAAAATGTAACCCAATGCCATCAATGACGCCGCTGCCGGCTCCGTGATCTGAAGGCAGTGCAGAAGGCACCAGCGCACTTTACACCGCAACCTTGGTCCCACTGACAACACTGTCCCCTGCTACTACCAAGTCGCTGCTTGCACCGTGGCCTATGGGCATAGCACTCCGCACCGCCTCGCTTCACACCGCCACCATGATATGCCCAACGATGCTGAAATGCCTTCACTATCGCCGTTGCCTGCACCGTGACCTGTGGATACTGCTCATGGAGAACAGAGAGCACCGTCCGGCTTCACACCACTGCCCTGGTCTCACTGATGAAGACGCTCCAAGCTGACATTGATGCCGCTGCTTGCACCTTGGTTTGGGGGCACAGCTCGTAAGTTGCCTGAAGCACCGCCCCCTTTGCCCACCGACGCCAGCACCATCAACTCCAGTTTGTCAACTAACACCACTGCCTGCACCACAACCTGTGGGACCCGCACACCTTAATGCCACATCTTGCACCGCAGCCTTGGGTCTAACAACAACAGCGCGTCAGCAACAATGATGACTCTGCCTGCACCGTGCCCTGTCAGCACTGCAACAAGCACTGCCTGCTTCGCGCGGCAGCCCTGGTCTCACCGACGCTGATGGATGACCGTCACCGAGCCGCTGCCTGCACGCGACCTGAGGGCACCTCACGTCACACCGCTCTGTGTCACACTGCAGTCCCGACACCTGCTGGCACTCCTGACTTCAAACTCAAGGAATTTGAACTGCAACGCGTGTGACTTTAAGGGCCTGCTGTCTCCTGCACCGACTCCGTGAACCAATGCCTGCGACAACGCTCCTCAATACATCACTGCAAGGTCCAACAACCTGCATCTCCAAAGGTACTGTTTTAGGGGTCTTCCCAACACCAAAGTTGGCCCGTGACATTGCGGTCAGCCAGAACTGTTGAATTTGTTTGCTCTCGACGCTGTGATAGCCCCGGATGGGGCTATCAACTTCGAGGAACTGTTTTTAAAGTCTATTTTTGCTTTATTCGTAGTATGATCAATGTGTGTTGGCTTTTTATCGTTTTGGTCATGTTTTACACAGATAAATATTGGCTATTTTTCTAAAACTGGTGTGATGTGCTTTTGTAGTGTTTTCACTGTATTACTGTATGTTATGTGCAAATGCTTTACACACTGCCTCTGAGATAAGCCTGTCTGGTCATGCCAAGCTATCAAGGGTGTGAGCAGGGGTTACTTTAGACATGTAAACCCCTTATCCTAACTAGAGTTGTGGATTCTGCCTGGCTGAGGTGCATAACCTAGCCAACGAGAAAACCCATTTCTAACAGTCCCTCTCAGGGCTCCAGCACTTCCTGTGCCACCCTGAGTATGAGAAAGTAAACCTTGACTCCCAGCCTGCCACTGAAGACTGACAAAGCTGTTTTAAACTGCTAACCCAACCTTGCTATTTAAACCTATGACAAAGTCGAACCTCCGTTTTTAATATATATGTAAGTCACCGTTACAGTTTGCCAAGTTCTAATTCTTCATGGCACCATTTTTCTAGGGTTTACCAACTTATAGATTTGTTTGAAAAAGTTTGGTAGAATTTTGAGAAGTCACAAAAGTTTGTAAAACCTGGAGATCCATTTGGTCGTCTTGCCTACACTGAGGATGAATGACCTGAGGGTTCTTTGCAAAGATAGGAAAATCTGCTTGGGCATCTCTTCAAAGAAGGAGGACCTTGAAAAGCTCCTCAGAACTTGGGAAGAAGCTAGGAGAGTCCAAGCATACCTTGAAATGACATCACCTCTGACAATGGGGATGGGGATGAGGATGATGGCAGGGAGGTCATCATAGTAGAGAATGTGGGGGGCATTGACAGCATAGTCCCCACCATCCATTCAAGGCACTTCTCAGATCTGGCAGTGATTGGAGCTCAACTTCAGAAAGGGAACCCAAAACCTTTGAGGCTTCGTTAAGTCTTATAGAGCTTGCAGAGAGGAGACTGGCCTTAGAGGAGAGACAGCTGGCCCTAGAGGAAGGAAGGCCCCTGCTGGGCATCAAGCCCAAGGAAGATGGTGGCAGCAATGAAAACTAGGTAATTCCCCATTGAACGCACAGCCTTATCAAAATGTTACAGCATCTTTAGCATCTTGTAACCCTTGCCTCAGGACCACTCCAATAAAGTCTTTGGCAGTTCGCCCATAGAATGTGGAACTGGGCTTGAGACACCTTTGGTCACAAGGTAACTGTCCTACTAATCCTTATGGGCCCGGACCTCCCCAGGGTCAGATTTGGTCTCCCAACGCAGGCTGGAGTAGCCGAACACTACTTTTAAAAATTTTCATAAAGTTTCCAAACTTTACAGTTGCAAATGCTTTGACATCACCTCTGACAATTGGGATGGAGATGAGGATGGTGGCGGGGAGGTCATCATAGAAAAGAATGTGGGGGGCATTGACAGCATAGACCCCACTATCCATTGGTAGGAGCTTAACTTCAGAGAGGGAGCACACATATTTTAAGGATCAGATAAGTCTCCTAGGGCTGGCAGAGAGGAGATTGGCCCTAGAGGAGATAACGTTGGCCCTAGATGAAATAAGGGCCCTGCTTGGATGCAAGCCTGAGGGAGATGGTGGCATCAATGAAAATTAGGTAATTGCAAAGGGTGCCTATGATCCCAGGTTGCCCAAATGCATTGTTCCTAGATATGTTGAGGGGGATGACACTGACAAATGGCCAGCATCCTGTGAGAGGGCTCTAAGGATGAGGAAGTTGGGTGCCAAACACTAAGGGTTCTTGTTGTTGGAAATGGTCACTACAATGGGGAGGGAAAGGCTCTTGACACTGGAGGTGGCTGAGTCCCGTAAAGCCATGAAGGAGGCACTCATTGAGCTTTTTTTTGGTCTTACCCCTGAAGAATACAGGCAGAGGTTTAGGAACACACACAAGGGAGCCACACAGACATGGGTGTACTTTGTGGATGCCTCTGTAAAGTCACTGGAGTGCTGGACCAAAGGTAATAGAGTGAACACTTATGAGGAGCTCTACAATGGGGAGATCAAGGAGCATATACTTACTATCTGTTTCTCAATAAGTTACACCCGTATCCAGTGGATTCCACTGTATCTAGTCCTAGAAAGCTGTAAAAGATGGCTGATGGATAGGTGCGCACTAAGGTTACCAAGAAGTCCAAGGGATGTGATCAACAGCAAGGGGGACAAGCCCCCCTTTCAGGGAAAAGAAGGGAGCAAGGATAAGAAGAAGGATTTGTTGTGTAAACAAAGACTCTGGCTTGGCTTTAAAAGGTTTGCTTTCACACCCAGGGGTGTCACGAGTCAACTGAGTTCCATGCACCAGCGATTAAATGTGACAAAAACAGATTTTTGTAGCCCACACCATCCCATCCAATACGTAGCTGAAACTGTATCTGTGTTTTTAGGTTACTAACAGTCCCTAAACAGGGATCGAGGAAAGATGGTGGTAGTTTAGAAGTCCAGTTTAGTTCTTTAAAATATCACATACAAGAGCTGCACTAAAAAAAGACACTGTAACAATTTTTTTTAGTATTTCAACAGTCTCATTCTGTTACTCAGCACATCTAAAATAACCACACAGTTTATTATTAAAACAGCACAAATGCACCTTACAAACAACAAGAATAAAATTCACTTTTCTTCCATAGCTAATATGTCATGATGCAACCTAACATCCTAAAACCTAGCACTTTGCGCTATACTAGGAGACAGGAGAGTAGTGTAGCATCATAACCCCTTCCATGCTCATGACGAGCTCAGCTCGTCATGCAGCACAGTGCTTGTGTGCTCATGACGAGCTGAGCTCGTCATGACCACACCCTTTCTATTGTGGTCCAGCACAGTAGAAAAATAACTCAAGCATCCAAGAGGTTAAGTTTCTTAGGGAGATTTAACATGCGGCACATCTGTTTACCGCAAACACTGTACTTGTCAGCAGTCTGGAGCATGTGTTCCCTCAAGAGGGAAATACAGCAGCTTCTCTCTTCCCAGACTCGACTCAGTATCAGCTTTAGTGCAGAACGGGCTGCAACATCATCATGGTAATCTGAAGATCTTTTGGAAGAATCTTGCACAGCAATCTGGGGTGCAGGACATCTTCCAACCAGTGGTCGATTGGCAATCCTTGTATACTACATCTTATCTGAGATAGGAATTTCTGACATAACTTTACGAATGCCTTACATAACCTACATGTATCAATATGCTAGCCTGACATGCATTCTTATAAAAAAATAAGTTAAAAACATGTTCATTTACACTACACTGTTTATGTTGATATTATTATCTGACCTTGAGATAGGGATAACAAGGGACTTGTTCCAGACTGACATCACATCAGGCGTCTTATGGAGGTCATTGTCTGAATGACTTGACAAGATAAGGATAGACAACATAAGCGTCAAACACAGACATGTCGATAATTAGGCAAAATGAAGAAAATTAAGTTTTGCCCTGCTCAAGATGGAGTCGGGCCCTAGGCAATCTTCCAAAGAGTTCTCAAAAGATTCCCACGGGGGAGGCCTAGAGTCACATCTTATCCAAGGGAAGCAATACCGGGGAAATAATTATGACCTCTCAAAGGCTATGGTGTGATATCACTGTAAACTGCCAGGGCACAAGAGAGGAGATACAGTGTGCACCAAAAAGTCACCCACTGGTGACCATTCCAAAGGAATTGCTAGTGTAGGGATGGGGGATGAAGTCCACTGGAACAGCAAAGGGTATACAGATGCCTCCTTAGTCTCCATGGGTGGAGAAGAAATTGAACCATTGTCTCATTGGATTCCTAGTATGGAAATGTATTGGCATGGCCCAGAATCAGTGGTGTTGACGTTCACGCTCTGAGGGATACAGGTCAAAATAAAACATGGTAATGTCCAAGCTGGTTTCCGCAGACCAAACAATCCCTGATACGGTGCACCAAATTCTCAAATCTGACAAAGTCACATCTACTAGCTGTGGTAGACTTTGGCAAGGGCTTATTGGCCCACAGATAGCAGCTGTGTCCCCTTTCATCCCAGTGAGTGTTTGCTGGGAAATGACCCTGAAACCTCCTCCTGGGCAGAGGTGGAGAGAAGGGCTCATGCAGCAATGCTGGGCCATCCAAGTTGAAGATGTGTCTCCACTGAAGCAGAAAAGGCTTTGAGGGAAAGCCAGTTGACCCCAGAACAATAGTGCAGGTCCCTGGTATCAATCAAAGGGGAAGGGATGCTCAGGACCCAACTTCCAAAAGCCCACACGCACAGAAGAAACCTAACTTTCAGGGGGATGGTTTGGTGCCTGAAGAGAAGGGTCATTCCTTAGGAAACCTGCCAGAGCTGAAAGAACTTCGAGGAGCAGGAGATCCTTCCAGGGAGGATTTGAACCAGGGGCAAAAGACTTGTCACACTCTTCAAGGGCTGAGATAATTGTCTGTCATGCAAGAACAAGGTGATGTCAGTGGTACCCATAAGGTATGCTGGGAGAAGGGACTCATGTATAGTGAAGCAAGGGGCCCCAACCCAGAGGCAACCAGGAGAGTGGTGGTTCCCCAACAATACAGAGAATACATCCTTAACCTGGCCCATGACATCCCATTAGCTGAACAGCTTGGGCAGGCTAAGACATGGGACTATTTGGCCAATCATTTCTATTGGCATCAGATGCCCAATGGTGAAGGAGTTCTGTCACTTCTGTGTCACATTTTAAGCCAGTGGCAAGACAGGGAGCAAGTCAAAGTCTTCATTCATACCACTACCTGTGGTAGGGACTCACTTTGAGAGGGCAAGGAGTGACATTGTTGGTCCCCTAGACCCACAAACAGCCTTTGAAACAGATTCATCTTGGTAGCAGTTGGCCATGCCAATAGATATCCAGAAGCTACCCCACTTAGGACATTCACTGATCCTCGAATGGTTAGAACCCTCATTGGAATCTTCACCATAGTTGGGTTCCCTAAGGAGGTCATTTAAGATAGGGGTATTAACTTTATGTCAGACTATTTGAAAGCAATGTGGATCAGCATGGTGTGACGTATAAGTTCACTACCCCATAACACCCCCAAGGAAATGGTCTTTTAGAAAGAGTCAGCAAGATCTCAAAAGGCATTATCATAGGTTTGCCTGAGAAACTCAGAAGGAGATAGGATGTTCTACTGCTGTACCTTCTGTTTGCCTACAGAGAGGTTCCTCGGAAAGGTGTGAGCATCAGCCCCTTTGACCACTGTTCAACACCTCTTAAGAAGTCCACTACATTTGGTAAGAGAAGATTGGGAGAGACCACTCAAGTACCCCAAACAGCTAGGTAATGGCAGCCTCAAAGTAATGTATTTTTTCTGCGATGGCCAGGCAATCAGAGTGTGATGGATTCACAATAAACCCACAAGCTTAAAGCTCATCAAGCTTTGATATGTTGGGTTTCAGGTTCATATAAGGAGGTGTCATCAGGGAAGGCAACAGGTCTACACAAAAGCTGAACCTGGCATTGGTTCATGAAGGTTGCATATTTAGAGCTATTCCCAGAGAAGTATTCTGGGGCTGGTAGAGTAACTGGTGTGGGAGTTAAGCCAGTCAGATTCATGGACTACGACTCTATGGTAGGAGTTACAGCATTTCATCTGGTGGGTGGGAATTCCTCCTCTGGTTTGGAAACCTCGATAGTTGTAGGAGGGGTTGTGGATTCTTGATTTAGCTCCCAAGCCTAACCCCAAGAGACTCACTTGAGGTTTGTATCTTTGTAATTCGCTTTTTCAGGTCTGATTCTCATGCCTATGGATTAAAAATTCAGATTGAAGGCAGAATGACGTTTCCTCGACCATGGCTTTGGCTAGATTCTGGGTATCAATAATTTCTCAGGGATTTATCTTTGCTTAAGCAGATTCTATTGTTGTGGGATTGGCTTACTGGCAGACCAAATCGCCTCATCTGAACACCAGATCTTTGTGGAAGCAAAGATTGTCTACTGATGTACCTCAGTGCTGATTGCCCAACTCAATATCTAATCACACAGATAAGTTGACAATAACCTTGAGGGGAAGGGGGTGGTGGGATGAGAGAGAGAGTGAGGGGGAATAAGAGAGAGAGTGAGGGGAACTGACTGCATTGTAAACTACTGCGTTTTCAAAGCATGTGTTGTAACGTGCAATATTTAAGAGCAAGAGCGAGAGACAAGATGTCTTTGGGTACTCTGGGATGTAACTCGCCTGAGAGTACTCTGCCCATGGAATCTTAGGATCCCATTCACTGGATGTGCAGCTAAACACAGTTCTTCTGCAAAATGACACAAAGACACTTAAATGCCTTGACCATACAATATCATACCACTAGATCACTTAGAACACACTGTTTAACTGGACACCTCAACTGGGAGCTTGGCAATTAGTATAAGGTTTTCAGATTTCGAGTCCAATGCTTTTCTGCAAGCTTTCCCATGGGAATTGTCACATTTTAAATAATATAAGCAGGTAAAAATACAACTAAATCCCCTAAATATATTACACTAGATAAGTTATTTGTGTGTTTTCTGATCTAGGAAACCTAACCTCTTGCTCCTACCTCTCCACCTTCAGTGTTCACTAGTTCATGATGAAGACTTTTCCGAATCCCTAGGTTTTCTTAGTGCAAGAGTCAATAGGCCTTTTTTAAGTTCAATGCACTTTCAAAATTCATGGCACTCTCAAAGTTACTGTAATTTTTATGCAGGACAACTGCTTGTAGTTTTCGAACGTTCTCAGCCCTTTATCAAAAAACCCAATGCTTTACTTCTTGTGCATGTACGTGTACAAATAGGCCACGAATTCACACATGCGTTTACAACACAGGCAATACAATGAACGCGTTGTTATCAAGAGTTCCATTACAACTCAAGTCGTTAAAGCGACTTGCTTTAGGAAAGTGCTGGAGTTTTAAATAGTATATTTTACTATTCCAACTCCAGTCTGTGCAACAGTAGAGAAGGTGTTGAATTTAAAATCCAACAATGAGTTCCCTAAAGCAAGTCATTGTAATGACTTGCTTTGTGATGGAATGCGTGGTAACGACGTGTTCGTTGTAATGCCTGCGTTGTAATGGCACTGCGTTGTTCTGACAGCATTGTAAATGCTGTTTCCTATGTAGTACACTAGCCTTTGTCTTGATTTTCAGCAAATCACAGTCATTCTTCGTGCCACGTTGTTTTTCTTTTCTTTGTTGCAGGTTCTGGATGAGGCTGGAATTTGGAACAGCTGCCAGGCAGTGTCGGCAGTGATGAACAAGCTGAACTTGAGTTCAGCGTCGTCATTAGCAGTTGAGCACCTATTCTTTCTTTCTAAGTTTGAAGCAAAGCGAGGCTCTAATGCATGGGTGCGGTATTTATAGTATGGCACCCAAGATGGTCCCCCAATATCTTGTGAGTTTTCAGGAAGGGCGTGCCTTCCAGAACATTCTGCATGGAGGCCTTTCTATAATAGTGCCACCATGCTAAGATGGCCCGGGGTAGCAGTATTCTAAAATTGGACAGATTGCCCAAAATATAAAGTGTCAAGGTGCTAAGAGGCAGTGGGAGAGAACAATTCTAAAAAGCGATAGAGGGCCCAAAAAAAGATGAGGCGAAGGAATGACGACTCTCAGTACAGGAATAGTGCAGGCTCTGATATGGCATGTGAGGAACATACCGCATACCCCGACCAGGGCACATTTTTATGGAGGCAACTAATGGTGCAAACTCTAGGTTTAAGTACCTCCAATTAGTATACTGGTGGTTCAATCAAAACTAGAGCAATATTGAAGTTTGGGAATATGAAGAAAGGGTCCAGGATTTGAATCCATTAATAAAGAAGGTATCAACCCGGTACTAGGAGTTAATAAATGCTGATAACAAAAATATGAAGGATACTTTACAACACGTGAGCAGCCAAACGTATGGCAAGTATCTTTGAATCTCCCTAATTCCAAAGTGAAATATGCTGCTCTAAAGAAGAACCATTTTCACACACTACACAGGACCTGCCTGGTATTTAAAAACAATTACATTTACTGAAGGAAATGTACCCAGATGGAGAAGGTGCATAGATAAAAGTGCCAACAACAATCACATTTTTGTAAGCTGCCCAGTGTCAGATAATTTTTGGGATGACGTAAGTGCAATTATATCAGAAATCTTGCTCTGAGGATTAAGGTAAGCCTCTACCTGATTCTCCTTATTACTGACCTCCAGCTTAATGGATGTATATCCTTATCTTTATAGGCTACCATTCTGTTTGATGCTCATCGCTACAAGGGAGATCGGTGCAAATTGGTTACAACAACGCCGCAACTATACATAACTGGCCGAAAGCAGTGGATAAGATATGTAAAATGGACTTGGAATACCATCCAAGTAGTAAAACCGAGAACCTATGTTTTGGAAATAGACAATAGAAGGCTGATGATTAGGCCAAAATTGATAGAAGAGTCCAGGGTATAGGAAACCCCCTACCTGCATTTGAACAACAGAAGTAATCCTCATATGGCCAAGGGCATTCTCGTTAGTACACAAAGTACATCTGACGGTGAATGAAGACCAAAAAGGAACACTACTAGACCTTTCAAATATTCAAAAGAAGGACTGCCCCGCTGTCTGACGAAGAGGAACCCAGGCCATCCAGGGTGACTACAAAGGTCAGTTGACTGACATCCTGTGTGAGCTACAGGGATACAAAAAGCTTCCAGATGCCTCCCTGCAATGTTCAGCTGACCAACATCAAATGGACCTGCTGGGACCTGCTTGAGCCCTGCTCCTGGCCTCTGCGTCCTGATCCCCAAGAGATTACCCCCATGAAGTTTATTTCATTATATTTATTAAAGTTGACTCTATGTTTCCAAATTGGTTTGGGATTTATCTGGTGTTGTGTTTTCACTTTATTACTGCCTGTGTGCTGTATAAATACTTTACACATTGACTCTAAGTTAAGCTTGACTGCTTTGTGCCCAGCTACCAGAGGGTTAAGCAGAAGTAAATTTAGCAATTTTTGTGGTTCTCCCTAACAAGGGTTGTGCTTATTATTTGAGTGAGGCAAGCACCCTTCTCAACTAATAACCCAATTTCTTACACATGGGAAAACAGTCTCATAATCATGAGGAAAGTTTAAGAAGGACAGCAGACTGACTGGCCAGCCAGAAGACACTTCCCCTCCCCTCATTCTAGGGCTACAGGCAATAGGCCCTAATTCATCTGTTCCAGATATGCTCCTCCTATTTAGAGAGGCAGGGGGTAGAATCACTGACCTTGTCGATTGGACTCAGCTGACTTGATGAGCATTAAGAAACCATTCAACAATCCCCTACTATTAGAGGAAACCAAATTCAGGTATGTTAAGAATTGCAGGGCGTATTTGAAGTGTATGGACCAAAGTGGGCAGATGTGATTCAATGGTTGTATCTGGTGGTATCCAGTAAAGTAAGAGATTGGTTGGTAGAAAAGTTGCCATGGCCAAGGCAGGGACCTGGGCACTGACCATGGCAAACCACACATTGCGGAATGTTTTAGCAGATGTGTGCCCAGTGAAAAAAACTGATTAGACCAAGATTTCAACTTCCAAACAGAATAAGGGGCAGTCACCTGCAGATGATATAGACAGGCTTAAGAATGTATTTCTGCTATAGTCCGTGTTGGACCTGGCCCTTTTTGCAGGGTTATCCCCAAACTTTTTGCCTTCTTCCTTCTATTTTTTCTGACCCCTATTGCTGGTTTTAAGGCTCTTGACACTGTCCCACTGCTGACTGACCAGTGCTAAAGTGCAGGTTCCCCCTTTGTATAATGTGTTGGTGATTGGTTTATCCATGATTGACATATTTGATTTACTATAAGTCCTTAGCAAAGTGCACCAGGTGTGCCCAGGTCCTGTAAATCGAATGCTACTAATGGGCCTGCAGCACTTATTGTGCTGACTGTCCCACTGACACGAGTGGCCCTGCAAACATGTCTCAGACCTGGCACTGCAGTGTCTGTGAGTGCAGTTTTAAACCGCAATTTTGACCTGAAAAGTGTACCCACTTGCCATGGCCAAACCTTCTCTATTACTACATATAGGCCACCCCTAAGGTAGGCCTAATACAGTCCTATGGGCAGAGTGCAGTGTATTTAAAAGGTAGGACATGTACAGGTGTGTTTTACATGTCCTAATAGTGAACTAAGGCTAATTTCATTTTTCATTAATGCAAGGACTATATTTCCCATAGGGTAACATGGGGATTGCCTTGAAATATCTTTTACGTGTAATTTCCCATACTGAGCAGATAGAGATTTGGAGTTTGGGGTCTCTTAACTCACAATCAAAACATACATCTTTTGGTGAAGTTAGTTTTTAAATTGTGTGTTTAAAAAGCCACCATTAGAAAGTGGGCATTTTCTTGCTTAACCATTCTGTGCATCTGCCTGTCAGTAGAATACAAGTCTGGGTTGGCTGACAGTTGGTCTTTTGTGCATTCACTCTAGACAGTCACACAAAAGGAGTGAAGGTGTCCCTTGCATATCCTGATGGGCCATCGCCAGGCTGATGGCCCTTCCTGAGCTAGAGTGGTGGGAAGAGTTGGCATTGACACCTGAATAGGGGTGTGCCTGTCCTTACACAAAGCTGTCTCCAACCCCTTGTAGTATGTGTGGACCTAGGTCAGGGAAAGGCAGGGTCTTGTGCACTACAAACACTTTCCTTTCAAGTTTGCCTACTTCAAAGGCAGAAATGGGTATAAGTATAAGTATTGGACCTCTGTCACCCCAAAATAAAACGCTTCTGGATTGAGGACATTCTGCTAGGAAAAGAGCTGGATGCTGTAGGAGGGACTGCCACTCTGGCTGTTGCTTTGTTGTGCTGGCCTCCTCGCTGTTTCTGTCCTGGGAGCGAAAGGGCTGGACTTTGCTTTCTACATCCTTCTTCCAAGGTACTCCAAGGACTTCTGAGTGCTTGCCTCCTGTTAAGAAGTCTCAAGGCCATCAAATACTTCACCTGCCAGTACCTGGGCTTTTCTGCTGAGAGTCCTCACTTGCCAAGTGGTGTTAAAACCTAGACTGCAGTGTCAACATTATCGGCGCCATCTTGCCCCCTTTTCAAGCCCATTCGTGCGCGTAAGCGGCAGCCATTTTAAATACCATGGCCTCTCTGCCCATCGCCGACAGCCAGCGCGTCTCTCTCTCTCTCTCCTGACCTCGCAAGCATCCCCCGCGCGCTGACAGCTCCTGCTCCCACGTGCCTTGGGCCATAAACCCCTCTTCAGCACAACTCTGCCTCGGAACCCCATCCTGTTCCCAGCTCTACACCTCCCTTCATTCCTTTCATGGTCCCGGGTCCTTTGATAAACCCCTTTTCCTCTGTGCCCGTTTGTCTTACTCGTTCCCAGGCCGCCACCTGGCCCTGCGGATGCTGTTTATTGCCCCCCCGTACAGTAGGAAGCTTCTCCCATCAAAGGTTCCACGAGTTGATCAAAAGCCCCCACCCCATGAGATCCGATCAACCACATACATTCCGTGAATCGGCAGAATGTCCAGCTGCGCGACAATCATCACCTGTTGTGACTGGGGTGGGGACTTCAACTGTAAATGTGTGTGGGAACGGGCCTGAAGCGGGGATTCCGAGGATGTCCTTTCATACTTCAAAGCATTTGCAGGAATGTGCCACATGCAATAAACTGTAATAAAGATCATAAACCTGTGTATAAGAGGCCAGGCCTCAGAGATGCGGTTAGAGCACCTCAAAAAGATACCCTGTTGTCTGATTTGATGTGTTCTGCTCCGTCGGAATAAAACTTCTGTTTCCTGCCTTCCAGTCTCCAGCGCCTGCCTCTTTGTTTGGTAACTTGAGTGGTAATAGAGGCGGTTAACGCCGGGCAACTCTGAAAAAGGTCATCGGCCCTACCTTTTTCCACAATTGGCGTCCCAAACGTGGGGCCCATCAGCGACCAGTGGATCCAGTGGTAGAGGTCTTGACGACAGAGTGAACGACTGCAACGATCGGGAGAGCTCCTGTCCGATAGACCCTCGTCTGGCAGCCGATCATCCGACCTTCACTGGTTCCGAACAGACCTCTCTCCAGTGATCTACGGTCCTGACTGGGAACCATCAGGAGTGCCGCGAAGATTACGAAGAATAGAGGACGATCGGGCGCTGGATTCGGAAGACAAGAAACTGTCCATGCGGTCCGGGTAAGGTCGTGTAAACGCGACAAATTGCGAAATGATTGTTTGATTTGGATAATACTAGTATTATTCTTTTGTTGGTTCGTTTTGGAGATTCACTGTCTGCAAACGGAGAAACAACAGGCTCTCTCTTTGCAAGCAGTGAAGGATAGGTAACGCAGACTTTTGTCCCCGTTGTAATCCGTCGTGCCTATCTTTCTCCCCCACTGATTGATTGTTTGGCCCGAACTGTTGTTCGCGGATTGTTTTCTGGAGATTCTCTGTCTGCAAACAGGGAAGAACAGGTTCTCTCTTTGCAGGTAGTGAAAGGGTAGGTAACGCAGACTTTTGTCCCCGTTGTAACCCGTCGTGCCTACTTATTCTCCCCATTGATTGTTTGATTGACCGAACATTGACTGTTCGATATTGGTTTTTTTGAGGTATTCACCGCCTGCAAACAACGAAGAATAGAAATATTCTGTCTAGTCTTTGCACGCAGTGATAAGATAGGTAGTGCAGACTTTTGTCCCCGTTGTAATCCGTCATGCCTATCTTCTCCCCACTGATTGGTAGCCTGTTTAGCCCGGACCGCTTATTAGAGCTGAACCATCCGGCTCCACTGGAAGGCACCCCTAATAAGGACATGGTTATGAAGCATGGATTGATCGCTATAGCTTATAGCAAGCTGTGGCATAAATATACGAAGAAGGATCGGGAAAGTCAGTGGCCACTGATAGGATCCTTCGACGAGGATAAAATAAGCGCGCTAGAAACAGCCCTTGGGAAACACAAGACAACGCCCACTATGCTTGATAGTCTCGGCATGTGGCGCAAAGAAACCGAACAGCGTAAAAAGAGAAATGAGAGTAGGTTGGGAAAAGAGCTGCGAAAGGCAGCCCACCTAGCTGCTAAGAAATTAGAAGAAGAGATTAAGGAAAGAGAAGAAGCCAAACAGAAACTAGAGGTAGAGACATCAAGCCAGTGTCCGGTTAGAACGCCCTCCACGCTCTATCCTGAATTGCCCTTGAAACAGCGAGCCAACGATGATCTTTTGTTAGGTCCCCCGATCATCTACATGCCCCCTCCATATGCCCCTTCCCAACCCTTAGTACAGCACTCGCTACCCCCAAGCACAGACGAGAGTGGTACCAGAGCTTCGGTCCCCATGGCCTCCGCGCCGGCCGAACCCCTTGTACTAGATACAGCACAAGCGACAGTGTTAGATGACCCAGAGACCCGAAAGGCTGATTCCGCAAGAACAAACAGATTAAGCAAGGATGAGCGAGCAGGGATTGACAAGATAGTGAGGACACTGGTAGAAAGAAAGGAAAGTGAAGAGCACATCACGGATATGTTCAACTCATATGCAGGGAGCCACAGACGACATTTTGCCGTACGGCTGTGATATCATACCCTGAATGCATATGAGGACCGATATCGAGACAAAGGTCCCGAGAGCCTTACGACTCTGTATAGGAAGGCCGATATCGGGGATGAGGGCGAGTGTGATGTGACGGACCTCCTTACGCGTATGCTTGAGGTTTTCCGCCACCTCACTGAACAGGAATCGGAAGCTAAACCCACGACACCCGTAGCAACCGAAACACGAACTGAGCGAGCTAGCACCATGATGCCAATAAGAGAAGCTGCCCCCTACTGGGTTCCTCCACGAGGTCTAGGAACACACGATGACGTCAACCACCAAGATGCAAGAGGGAGGGTAGTGTACAACTGGGTCTACCAGCCATGGGATCGGCAAGATATTCTGACGTTCCGGAAATCTCTGCCTGATTTACGTAAAAACCCCACTGCCTTCTATACTGAATTAGGTACGGCCCTAGGTTCAACGATCATGACCCTGGCTGACATCGACTTGATTTTCGGGTTATGTCTACCAGCTGATGTGTGGAATCAAATCCGGAAAGTCGACCACCTTGAGCTGTTCGGACATACCTGGTCACAACTCGATGGCATAGATAGGCAGCGAGAACCTAGAAGCCTTTGAAATCCATTTTAGACCTCCCAGACAAAATTGTACAGAAATTGAAAACCCTGATCCCAGAAAAGAAAGTGGACTGGTCGATAGTGACGGCTTGTCATCAGAAGCCCCAGGAAGACGTATCGGACTACTTCTCCCGGTTTGAAACGGTGTTCTCCGATTACAGCGGCCAGGACATGACCACTGCAACTGGACACCATCTGTTTGTCCAGAATTATGTTAAGGGTTTGTCGCCGGAGGTCTCTCAGAAACTGCAGGCCAGTGAAAGTAGTTGGGCGGCCTCCAAACCTGCGGCTATCCTTCAGATGGCCCAATATTACGAGCACCAGAAAAATGAAAACGATAGAGCAACAGAGAAAAAGAAGAAAGACTTAAAAGAGAGGGTGATGATTGCGCAGTTGCAAGGGGTGACTATAGGACGAGAGCAATACAAAGGAAACTACCAGACGAATGTCCCTAGGAACGCACCTCCTAAAGACCGCACCTCAACACCCCACATTGGACGTACAGACATTAGCGAGGACCAGTGTGCTTTCTGCAAAGGATTCGGCCATTGGAAATCCCAGTGCCCGGTCCTGTTGGAGATGATCAGAAATAGGGACCCCAAGGACGTAGCGGGTGGACCGAGAAATAGAGGACAGCAACGGGGGCCGCAAATGACACGACTAACGATAAATCAAACAGACCAAATACATTTGACCGACCCAGACAGAATCAGTACCAGAAGTCTGACTGCGACGATGCCCACAACTTCGCATAGGACTGCCAAGGGCAAGGGAGGGATCCAGTCGAGCTCTATGTTGACCAGCAAGGTCCTTATGTCACTGCTAAGGTCCTGGGTACAAAGTCTCCATTTCTGGTAGACACTGGCACGACACGTAGTGCGTTATCTAAACGACTGATTCCAAGGGCACCCTTGTCTGGCTCACTTGTGACATCGATAGGTTTCGATGGAACGCCCTCCACTAACCCTTTGTCTACTCCGATCCCCTTTGACTTAGAGAACAATACAACTGACACAACGTTTTTGCTTTCCGCCAATACTCCTGACGTCATTATGGGACTAGACTTACTGAAGCATTTCCGAGCGACTATTAGATGTTCCCAAGACGGAGTTCGAGTTTTCTTGTACGACAACCCCATTCTGCTCAGACATTGCCCTTCCCGACGCATGTTTTCCATCACTGACACTGACTCGTCCCTACTTGACACTCTGCCTCCGTATCTGTGGGCCAAGACAGATTCGAACGTAGGACGCATGATGATTGACCCAGTGCACATCACTGTTCGACCGGACGCAATACTCCCAAAACTTCCACAATATCGGATATCGCCCGAGGGCGAGAAGGCATTGGTAAAGATTATTCAGTCACTGATAGATGCAGGAGTGGTAGAGGAAGTGGTTAGCAACGTTTGCAACAGCCCTATCTTGCCCATCATCAAGAAACAAGGAGAGGGAGATGAGAAAGCATACCGCTTCATCATTGACCTTCGAGAGATCAACAAAGTAGTTGTACCCCATGGTCTCAGACATCACCACTATCCTGACTTTGATCCCTTCTACTGCCACCACCTTCACTGTCATTGACCTCAAAAACGCATTTTTCTCTATCCCCATCCACCCAGATAGCCGATATCTCTTCGGCTTTACCCTAAAAGCCCGCTCATATAGATTCTGTCGAGCACCCCAAGGCTACACAGAAAGCTCCAGCATCTACAGTCAGGCCCTCAAGAGACAACTGGATGAGGTCCAGTTACCCGATGGAGTGGTGTTGATACAATACGTCGATGACATCCTTTTGGCGGCCGATACCACTCCACTAGCAGTCACAGCCACCATTCAACTCCTGCACTTCCTTGCGGAAAATGGCCACAAGGTCTCCAAGAAGAAGTTGCAATTCTGCCAACCCCAGGTCACTTACTTAGGCCACCTTTTGTCCAAAGACGGAAGGAAACTTACTCCCGACCGAATCCAAACCATCCTTGAAACCCCTGTCCCTAAGACTCAGAAACAGGTCCGCTCCCTACTAGGCCTCACCTCCTTCTGTCGGCAGTGGTTGCCAAACTTCAGCCTCATTGTGAAACCGCTGCTTTCTCTGCTAGCTAAAGATGTCCCCTTCCCCCTCCCTTGGACTTCTGAATGCCAATCCTCCTTCATAGAGCTACGAGACGCCCTTTGTTCAGCCCCTGTCCTAGGTACCCCCGATTACACAAAGCCCTTCTCCCTCTACACTCACGAAAGGGAGGGGTGTGCTTTGTCTGTCTTGACCCAGCCCATTGGCCCAAAGCAACGACCATGCGCTTACTTCTCTGCCACTCTTGACCCCGTAGCCAGAGCCCTGCCTGCCTGCCTGCCTCCGAGCTGTAGCTGCCGCTGCTATCTCTATTCGACAGAGTGAGGGGATCGTGCTCTCGAATTCCCTCACGGTATTAGTACCCCATGCAGTTGACACCCTCCTGAACCAAACCAAGACGCAACACCTGACAAGTGCACGACTGACTGGATACGAATTGACTCTGCTCGCACCCCACATTACCCTGAAAAGATGCACCACACTGAACCCGACAACTTTGTTGCCCCTACCGGAGAACGATCCCAATGTGCCCCCTGTACATGACTGTGTGACCCTCACAGACGAACAGACTAGAAGTAGGGTTGACCTCAGAGACACAGCTTTTCCTGACCCTGACGGAGAGCTGTGGGTGGACGGCTCTTGCATCAAACTCCCCGATGGCACCACTTCAGCTGCCTATGCAGTCACCACGGCCCGAACTGTGGTAGAGACAGCCCGCATCACACAACGATCTGCACAGGCAGCGGAACTGATTGCCCTGACACGAGCATGCATCTTAGCAGCAGGAACCACAGCGAACATTTACACCGACAGCCAGTATGCCTTCGGGGTGGTTCACCATTTTGGGCTCCTTTGGAAGGAAAGGGGATTCTTGACCTCGCACGGCACCCCCATCTTACATGGAGATTTAGTCTCCGCCCTGATCGAAGCTGTCCTTCTCCCCAAAAGACTTGCGGTCATCAAATGCCAGGCACACAAGAAAGTGACAGATATTATTGGACAGGGAAATGCACTAGCCGATGTCACTGCTCGAACCACAGCTGCAATTAGGACGACGACACGCATGTACGTGACCAGGTCACAAGCAGAGAAATGGACCGACGCTAGGGACACTATTAGGGACATTCAAATGGCTAGCACACAACACGAATTGACTGAATGGGCACGGGTGGGACTGAAAGACGATGAAGGCTGCTGGCGGACAAAGGACACGAACAAATGGTTGCTACCTGACTCATACCTGATTCCCATACTGACTATGGCACACTCCCCTGCTCACATAGGATCAGCCCCCATGATTGAACTTGTCTCCAGAGTTTGGCACAACGACAAAATCACAGACTCTGCCAAACGTCTGGTCCAACAATGCTTGATATGCCTGCAACATAACCCCGGGAAAGGAACTGTGGTACCCCAGGGAGGGTTTGGGGTCCCTAATCACCCGTTTGAAGTCCTGCAGATGGACTACATCCAACTAGACAGATGCCAAGGCCTGAAATACGTACTTGTTGTGGTGTGCGCATTTAGCAAATGGGTGGAAGCATACCCAACCCGTGATAACACTGCTATGGCCACTGCAAAAGTACTGCTTTTTTTTATGGAGTGGCAATGGCCCCCACTTCGTAGCCGAAGTTATCCAGCTCATCTTAAAGGGGCTGGGCATCAAACAGAAGTTCCACGCAGTCTTCCACCCCCAGTCTGCCGGACTTGTTGAGCGATACAATGCCACCCTAAAACTAAAGCTAGCCAAGATAGTGGCTACCACAGAACTGAAATGGCCAGACGCTCTCCCACTGGCATTGCTATTGATGCGTTCCACCCCCACCAAACACCACTTGACACCTTACGAGGTCGTTTTCGGCCGACCCATGAGCGTCTGGTCTGCACCAAAACCGACTTCAATTCATGACGTCCCGGACGTCCTAATGTCTGATTACTTGTATAAATTGACTGAAACTCTGTCTGTCATTCACCAACAGGTGCTGCATGCCATCCCTGACGCTTCCAGGGGTCCCGGACACAACCTGCAACCCGGGGATTTCATTCTAATCAGGAACTTCCAGCGCGCCAAGAGTCTGGAACCCAGGTGGACGGGCCCCTGGCAAGTCCTCCTCACCACCCGAACAGCTCTTCGAGTGGAGGGAAAACGGACCTGGGTACATGCGCACCACTGCAAACGAATCCCCCCGACTCTGACGACGACCGAAGACGTGACCACCCAGGAAGAGCTCCTGAACAAAGATCGACCATCGCTGAATTGCTACCCAGACACAGAGACACTTGAACTTGCAAAGATCCCTGACCCTACCGTGCCATCCAAAGAAGGGTATAACCTGAGACGAAAGGAGAGAGTTTCGGCTAAGCAGACCATTGACTAAGTCATAATTCTCAGATCGGTGGCCTAACACAACAAGGGCTGTCAGGAGAGAAAGCCAGACGAGGTCTTTGGTTCTGCCCGCTACCGAGCTCCCTCGAAGGTGATGGAAGCGCCCGATAAGAAGGTGATGGAAGCAACCGGACACCCGAAAATTCGCTACAGAAACCCAAAGACAGACAGAATCCACAGTTCAAAGACAATTGCACTTTTTATCACGATCCTCTTCTGCTTTCTCCTCATGACCACGCTCTGGATTGTGGAAGAAAATGCACCTGCTCATGAGACATTCCTGACCACTGCACAGCCTACCACCATGAAGGAACATTATTTGATCTCTCTCTCTCCCCAACTCAGAGAAAGGCGAAAGGAGTTTTGGAACAACTCCTTTGTGCAGCTGCTGCACCAGCACAACCTTGCCACCAATGCCACCAACTGCTGGATCTGTGGGTTGCTACCCCACGCCACTGGACATTCGATACCTTTCATCCCTTCACCCTTCTCAATTCACGGCTCCTGCCTTGCTTGGCTGATCCTCCTGCAAGAGAGCTATAAGGACAATGCCACCTCCAGCAAAACCATGACGCATTTCTTTCATGAGGTCTGGCGAAACAAAACAAAGACACATTTCTGCCCGCAGACCTCCAACGACTCTATCCACATGGACATCCCTGCTAAAGAACGAATTGAAATGCAGGTGTTCAACAATCCAACCAGACCCACCTTCTCCTACCTACGGAAGCGAACAGCTGCCACTCTGACTGTGGCTCTATCTGTCATCAACGTCACAGGCCATATGTGCATAGAAGGGCTTGGGACGCAGCTGGTGGGCCGCAGTGCCTGCCGCTTCACCAGAACTTTGGAGTCTACCGATCCACCTTCCTTTGTATCCTCTCCGAACATGTACTTTGTTTGCGGCACAAAGGCTTACACCTGGCTCCCCAAAGGCTGGGGGGGCACTTGTTTTATCTCCTTCATCCTTCCTCCGACCTATGTGGCTCCAGCAAATCACCATAGACAAAAACGAGCCAAGGACATTGAACAAGCCGATTCAACAGGAGCACAGTTCCTCAATGCTATGAAGGGACTTGTTCCACTCTGGGGCCCGATGGCAAACAGCCGTGCCATCCGACATCTGACTCAGGCAGTCGAGACAACATGGAACATCACAGCTGGTATCCTTGCAAACAACACAGCCGAGCTTCAAGCGGTCCGCCTGGTGGCTCTCCAGAACCGCCTTGTTCTAGATGTGGTTCCAGCGGATCGTGGTGGAGCATGCCGCATTATTGGGTCCAGCTGCTGTACATATATACCGGATAATTCACCCTCAGTGTACAAGGCCATCGAACACCTCAACAGACTCTCCTCAGAAGTTCACCAGGAGCAGGAAGAATGGTCGCTTGGTGGATGGTTCTGGAATACAATTAAGAACTGGGGCTGGAGACTGATTACCATTATCCTGATTCCTGTGGTTGTAATATGTGGGTTCTGCTTAGGAATTCAATGCCTGCCGCCTCTGTGTTCATTATGTGCAAATTGTATTTGCCCTAAGACTGTGGACTTTGGAAAAGAACGCATGGGAGCACTGTATGATGCTGAGGTTAGGAATTTAATGCAGATAGACCTGGAGTAGACAAGCTGGCTAGATATGTTGAAAAGGGAGAACTGTTAAAACCTAGACTGCAGTGTCAACATTATCGGCGCCCTCTTGCCCCCTTTTCAAGCCCATTCGTGCGCGTAAGCGGCAGCCATTTTAAATACCATGGCCTCTCTGCCCATCGCCGACAGCCAGCGCGTCTCTCTCTCTCTCTCCTGACCTCGCACGCATCCCCCGCGCGCTGACAGCCCCCGCTCCCACATGCCTTGGGCCATAAACCCCTCTTCAGCACAACTCTGCCTTGGAACCCCATCCTGTTCCCAGCTCAACACCTCCCTTCATTCCTTTCATGGTCCCGGGTCCTTTGATAAACCCCTTTTCCTCTGTGCCCGTTTGTCTTACTCGTTCCCAGGCCGCCACCTGGCCCTGCGGATGCTGTTTATTGCCCCCCGTACAGTAGGAAGCTTCTCCCATCAAAGGTTCCACGAGTTGATCAAAAGCCCCCACCCCATGAGATCCGATCAACCACATACATTCCGTGAATCGGCGGAATGTCCAGCTGCGCGACAATCATCACCTGTTGTGACCGGGGTGGGGACTTCAACTGTAAATGTGTGTGGGAACGGGCCTGAAGCGGGGATTCCGAGGATGTCCTTTCATACTTCAAAGCATTTGCAGGAATGTGCCACATGCAATAAACTGTAATAAAGATCATAAACCTGTGTATAAGAGGCCAGGCCTCAGAGATGCGGTTAGAGCATCTCGAGAAGATACCCTGTTGTCTGATTTGATGTGTTCTGCTCCGTCGGAATAAAACTTCTGTTTCCTGCCTTCCAGTCTCCAGCGCCTGCCTCTTTGTTTGGTAACTTGAGTGGTAATAAAGGCGGTTAACGCCGGGCAACTCTGAAAAAGGTCATCGGCTCTACCTTTTTCCACAGTGGTGCCAAATCCAGTTCGCGGGAATTTGGAAGTGTAACCTGGTGATCTTTCAGAGAAAATGCATGCATCCACTCCCAGCACCTATTTTATTGATGCATTGCAGCACAGGATCAATGCATCAGCTCTGCCTGCCCCAAAGCATTGTTCCCAATCAGTGCATCAACCAAGGCTTTCACTTCAGGCCCCAGCTTGCTGTCGCAGTGCGTCAGAAAAATCGCCACAACGTGAGTCTCAAGCACCTTGTCACGTTGTCCATGGCAGCTGCTCCGACTTTGACACAGCACCTGTTTGAAAAATTGATGCAGCGCCTGCCTTGTAGCTGTGAAATGAATGCTGTGTCTGCATTGCTGCTGTAACATTGACGCAGCTCGTCTAGATTTTCAACGCATTGTTCTTCAACTTTTGACACCGCCAGCCGCGGTCGGTTGTGGGAGTAGCTACCGGGCGATGACATGGGGAAGGGGAGGGGTAGGGTGGGGGGTAGTAAACTATGGATTACGGAGGTTTACAGGTAAGTAAACATATAAATAAATAAACAAATGTTGTTGCACGCACTGCATTCCCAAATGCAATGCAGTGCATGCAACGAAATTCGTTTTATTTATTTATATGTTTTCTTACCTGTAAACCTCTGTAATTCATAGTTTACTACCCCCCTCCCCACGTCACTGCCCGGCAGCTACTCCCACTACCCACTGTGGCTGGACACCATGCCGCAGTAAGGAACCCAGGCCGCTTGTCCGGAAACCAATTCATCACCTCCCCTTCCAGTAAGGAACCGTAGCATCACCTCCCCTGGCAGTAAGGAACTGACACATCACCTCCCCTGTGTAGTAAGGAACTGACGCATCGCTTTGCTTTTCCAGCACCTCCCCTGTGCCTTGCACTGTATTGGATTTTTGTCGCCTCTAAGGTACTCTGTGCTAAAACATATGCATCCATTGATTTCTATGGACTGTAATTGCTTAGGGCCATATGTAGGTAATCCCTATTTACTGATTCTAAAATACTGAATTTTACTGATTCGTTATTTCAGAATCTGTAAATAGTATGTAGATAAAAATGTTGTCAATTTTACTGAATCGGTAATATTCGGTATCACAAATTCGGTATTTACAGATTCAGTAAATCCCATTCATTCCTATGAGCCTGGAGGCCCATAGGAATAAATGGGAAGCCATTCACTATTACCGAATCGGTAAATACTGAATCGGTAATAGGGGGAAGATATTCAAGGGTGGCAGGGTGTCATATTGACACCCTGTTGCACCCCTGAATCTTGCATGTGTGCACATGTGGCACACATACATGCCCTAAGGGCATGTATGTCTGCCACATCGCACTTTTCAAAAAGCACAAATTTGCTTTTTGAATGGTTTTCTATATTTACCACCAACTTGTAGTTGGTGGTTAATAACGAATCCTCAAATCACAAATGCACTCACTTGAGTGCTCCCTACATTGAGGGTTCGGTAATTTACCGATTCGGTATCTTAAGAATTTGGTAATTTACCGATTACTTAAATTACAGAATCTGTAAATTACTGAATCCTTATTTATACCCACCTACATTGGAAAAAGCGAAATACCTGACGGTAATGGCAAATTTACCGATTTTCGGCCATTACCGACCGGTATTTGGCTACCCACATGTGGCCCTTTATCTTTTAAAAGTGAAATTTTGACCTGTGTATGTTGGATTTTTGTTACTTTGGACTTGTATTATTTAGATAAATATTGGCAATTTTTCTAAACTGGTGTGAACTCCTTTTGTAGTGTTTTCAATGTGTTACTGTGTGTGTGTTCAAAGGCTTTACACATTGTCTCTGAGATAAGCCTGACTGCTTATGCCAAGTAAGTATGGGCGGAAAATCCGTTCCGCTCGCGGATTTTGCGGATTTTCGGTAAATTCGCAATCCGCGAGATTCGCGAATTTCCCGCAAAATCCGCATTTCCGCGAGCAGCGGATTTTATGGCTTGCTCGCACTGTTCGCGTGAGTTCGCGGCTTCCCAGTTCAACTTCGCGCCCCGCGAATAAGCGCTAAATTGCAGAAATACGATCTTAGCAAAACTGAAACTACTTACCAGGTTCAAAAGTTCAAACTCATCATTAGTAGCCATTTCCTGTAGTGCTTTCTGAGGGGCCCCTCCAGAGTTCAGTTGCCTACTTGCAACTATTATGTGACCCTGCTCTGACCCTCAGAATAGTTACACATATGCCACAAAGGTCCTGAATTACAGCTAAGGGAGACAAGCAGGAGCCAGGCTGGAAGTTCAAATCCAGTGACACATTAATCAGCCCCTAATTCATTATTGTCAGTTGGGGCAGGGCAGGTGTTGCAACTAATTTTGCAACAAGGAAAGCACTTAGCAAGTGCAAAAGATCACTAATCAGGAAGCACTAAGGAAGCAGGTGCCAGCTAAAAAAATATTCTGTGACACATTAATCAGCCCCAAATTAATTCAGGTCACTTGAGGCAGGGAAGGTGTGCTTTGCTTTGCCACAATAATGTACACTGGACAACCAGAGGGTGCTGTGATGAAACAGAGGGTGGCATGGGTGGGCCAGAGGGTGGCATGAGTAGTCAGAGAGTGGCAGTGGTGACAGAGGGTGGCAGTGATGAAGAAGAGTGTCCCAAACAGGCTGGACACGTAGAAACAACAAGTTCGCAAAACTTGCGACCCGACAGGTAAGTTTGCGTTTGCGAAATTGTACAAAACCCTCGCGAACTGGCAGAAACCCGCGCGAACACAACGAGAATTCACAGATTTTTGCGGATTGCGAGTTCGCAAATCCGCAAAATTCGCGAACGCGAGATTCGCAAAATTCGCCCATGCTTAATACCAAGCTACAAAGGGGCTCAGCAGGGGTTGTTTTAGCTGTGTGACTTCCTTACCCTGACTAGAGAGAGGCTCGCTACTTGAACAGGATGACACCACTGCCAACTAGAGACCTCATTTCTAACAGTCCGTCCAAAAGAGATAACCCTGGAAACTGTGATTGTTACTTTCATGCAGAGATTCTTACAGAATGTGAGAAATTAGTTGATGACAATGTGCATTGAGTGGCAAACTAAGAAATTAGTGAAACTAGTGACTGTCATAAACCACTAGGTGGCTTTACAAGCAAGAAAGGTAAATGTTGAGTCAACATTAATATCTTTAAAGCTGCAGAGTGTGCAGCAGAATGTGAAAAGGAGAGGGCAACAAGCCCCTCAAAACAGGGAATAAATGGCGGAGTCAAGAAGGAAACAGGGGTAAGAGAGAGTGTGGTAAGGGACAATGGAAAGGGCTGAAGAGAACTTCCATTTGCCAGAAGATCATGATGTGCCTGTGGTCAACCGGGCCATTGGGAAATGGACTGCCATAATGCTGTTCCAAATATATCAGGTCTTGCTCACCCATCTGCATTTAAGTTATGCAGAATTCCTATCCTGAGTTTTAGGACAGCCTGAGAGGTTCAGACTGCGCCCTGAATACCCTAATTCCAGTACGTCTGAGATGTCCTTATGTTAGTTACTTGCTCAATGTTAAATGCATCACTTGGCTTATTGACACTAGTGCTAGCCCCTCCGCACTGAATACCTCTGAGTTTCCCTCAATGCCTCTCGGCTTGCAGTTAGTATTTCTAACCATCCCATCTTTATCTCCCTTAGACCCATTACTTAGAGCCATGCATTCCTACTCAGCTCTGCTTCACCAGCCAATGTATTGGGGAAGAATATATTGGGTTAACTGCAGGATGTTCTGTTAGGTGGTTTTCTGCACCCCAAAAAGGAGTCTATCTCAATGTACCACAGCATCGGGAGAATGAGGTGCTAGCCTTGCTCTGCAACAATACCAATTTTCAGCCTGCTGCCAATAACACCAAATTAGCTCCCGATTTAAACAATTTTCTTTTTTTGGGGCCTTCCACATTGCGGTCCACAAGGGCCAATGGTGTGATTTATTGGCTTGATGGAACTGTGAAGATCAATACTAACCCTCAAAAGAAGCTGCCTTGAATCCCTCAGTATCTGCTCAAAGTTGAGGAAAAAGGTTTGTAAATTCAGAACTCAGTGAGTTTTAGTTCCAATTACTAATGAATGCAATACCTCGATATTACCTATTAAGAACGTGGAAAAGACCAACATGTACAGATTTGTACACGATCTACCTGACAAGTGGTTATTCCTAGCTTCCCTGTAATCCTTAAACCTACCACCATTATTTCTTGCATTCCACAACCACCAAATGGTTCACCAAGGAGAACCTTTGTTCTGCCTTCTTCTCCATCCTCATACACAATGAGAGACGATTTCATTTTGCGTTCTCATTCAGTGAGTTCCACATTTTTGGGCAGAGGCTCACTCAAGGATTTATGGTCCTTTAGTAATCATTTCCAAAGCTTTAACGAAAGGTCAGGACAAATAATTATTCCTATAGCAGTCTACTTTGGTTCAGTGTGTTGATGACCTGTTTTGGGCATCTGTTCCTTTAGTTCACTGTAAAGTAGATTAACTTAACATCCTCTCTAAATTGGCCAATAAAGGGAACATCTCAAAGGAGCAACTACAGTTTTGCCTCACCTGAATTTGATACCTTTGTCATGATATCTGAGCCGGTGTGAGCCATCTGTCACCTGAGCGCATTGAAGCCATTCGTAAGTTGCCCCATCCTGTGATCGTCTCTCAGATGTGAACTTTCTTGGGTATGGATGGGTGTGGTAGACTGTGGATCCTATGATACCCCACTACAGCAAAGTCTTTTCAAGACTATGTCAGCAAGACACCCATAACCCAAGCAGTGGTCCAAAGAAGCTGAAAATACATTTGTACAAGTGAAACAAGCACTAATTCCTATGCCTTCTTTGGGATCCCTACCAGGCTAAGCCCTTCAGTCTGTATTGTCATGAATGTAACGTTTTTGCCTTTGGAATACTGGTCCAAGATCAAGAAGATCAGAAAAGTCCTGTTGCATATTTTATTGCACTGAGCACCACTCTGTTTGTTGCTTTACCCCATGCTGTTCAAGCCCTTCTTTTCACTACCAAAACTCACCATGTTTCTACTATCCAATTGTCTAGAAATGAAATATTGTTACTGTCTGCTTTTGATATTACTCTTGTCTGCTATCTCACTTTGAACCCCTCATATCTGATGTACCATGCTCCTTCGGAACAGCATGACCTTAGATCACCTCAGAGTAGCCACAGCAGTATTTTACAGAGGTGGTTGCACTGTGTTGATTTAGTACATTTAGCATTGCAAGAAAAGTTGTCCAGATCACATTACTGACACTTTATACACACTTCAGATATGGTACAGGTATCCCTGAGAGAAAAGACTCCCAGACTGACAAAGAACGGGTGATGAGAGAAAGTGACCATGTATAGTGTAGTGTCTTCCCCAGCACGGATACATGATCATGCCACACACAGAGCTTGGTATTACACGTCTTTACTCATCAGTGTTTAACCACTAACTGAACATTCTACATCATGAATTCTATTGCTCATGCACTTAAGTCACTGTCCTACGGAGTTCGCAAGGAACCAAAAGGGTCCCTTCTTCTCTAACTCACATGACACTACATCTCCCCCTTTGTTAAATGAAAAGTAGCTATAATACATATATAAAATACAACTCTTCAATAAGTCATTTTGGTGCTCAAATCAATCACCCGGGTCTGGTCATGTGAGTTTGCGGATCTACAGGAGAAGTGTCCATGACTCTCACTGGTGAAAGAGACACTGGTACAGTCATTGGGCTCTCCAGATGCTCAGGTGGAAAAGTCTCACTTCTGACATCTGGAGCTGGCGAAGGTCGAGGCAGATGCCTCAAATGCAAAGAATATCACACAATTGACTTTCCATGAGTGTGAGCAGTCACCATGGGCCTGATTCACAGAACTAACTTAAGACAAAATTCTAAACTTACTACCATTTTGGTATTCACAGAAGGCACTTACTCATTTCGGTATTCACAGAAGGCACTTACTGATTTCGGTATTCACAGAAGTTAGTAGTCCTAACTTTAGGACTTCTAAATGCCTTAAAATTAGGATTTTTCTCAGTTTAGTAGTAGTAAAGTTAGGACTCCTAACTTTAGGACTCCTACACTGAGAAAAATCCTAATTTTAAGACTTTCGGTATTCACAGAAGGCATTTAGGAGTCCTAAAGTTAGGAGTCCTAACTTTTCTACTCCTAAACTGAGAAAAATCCTAACTTTAAGACTTTCGGTATTCACAGAAGGCATTTTGGAGTCCTAAAGTTAGGACTCCTAACTTCTGTGAATACCGAAATGAGTAAGTGCCTTCTGTGAATACGAAAATGGTAGTAAGTTTAGGATTTTGTCTTAAGTTAGTTCTGTGAATTGGGCCCCATGTGTCCTTTACTAGTCACAACCCGCAGTGGGTCAGCATCAAAAGGAACATCAACCTTGCATTTCCATTTCTTCCTGTCAATAAGCTGGTCTCCTCAGTTGGACACAATGCTCCAAGAACCGCCTATATGCATAGGTCTTCATTTGACATTTGTGAGACATGCCAGTAGCGTGAAGTTTATCAATCAAAAGATCTTTCATTGGTTCACTATGGCAATTTGGTGCACATGGCTCTCTCAAACATGTAGGTGGCAAGGCTTTGGCCTGTCTTGGAATGCGGAGAGGACCTGTATGCATGAAATGTAGACTGAAGATCTGAGCTGTGTTCAAGCTTTTCCAACGTAGCACACTGAATGGTCTTGAGAGTGCTTATAAATCTCTCAACCACATCATTCACCAGTTGCCAATGGCCAGAGAGGTGTGCTTTTCTGATGCTTGACATTTAAATGAGTGAGAAAGTCTTAAAATCTACGGTTATTGAAAGGCACGCCATTGTCAGATTTAAACATTGAAAGGACACCATATGTTGAAATATACTTTCTAATATCTCAATGACTCTGTCATGAGTAGTTGACAACAGATCTTCCACAAGGGCAAAATGAAAATATTAATCAACAGTTAATAGTTGATGATGTTCATTGTCAAGGGGCACAAATAAATCAATTGCAATCTTTTCCCATGTCTGGTTTGGAAGATCAGGCATGTTTAACAGATGTGGGATTGTCTTGGATGACAAGCAGTTGCTCAAATGATATGCCTTTAACTGTTTTTAAACTCTTTCATCAAGACTAGGGAAGCACACCCGTTCCTGTAGGGCTTCTTTCATAGCCACAACTCAACGAGTTTGTTGTCTCAGACTCTCGAGTATGATAATTCTCTACCCTTGTAAAATGATGTCTTCTGGGGTAACTGAAATTTCTTCCTGCACATTTTTGAATTTCTGTTATTCAAGGTCATCATGAAAAGGTCGATTATGTTTTCGTCTCGATTGGTGTGTCATAATGTCTTTGAGTATTAGCAAATCCCAGTGAGTACTCATACTGGCAATGATTTGTTCCACCGATATGACAACAGGGGTACTGGATTTCACAATGAGGTTAACATACGCATCAGCCGCTTTAGGAGTAGTGCCTTGACACTGTATTGGCACACGTGAGAAGTAGTCAGCAGGGTTTTGATTTTTTCCTGGATGATGCACAATCATATAATCATACTCCTGCAATTTTAACCCCCACCTCTCAATATGAGGGGACATCTTGGATTTAGGATTGACGAAAATGGTGAACAGTGCTTGGTGGTCAGTGATGACTGTGAAACACTTTCCATACATAAACTCATGAAACTGTTCACAAGCCCAAAAAACAGCAAGGCTTTCTTTTTCAGGTTGTGAATAGGAACGTTCTTTCGACTAGCATAAGCCACAATGTGTCTTGGGGCATTGGAATGTCACATGTCCTGGGAAAGGATGGCACACAACACTACTGGGCTTGAATCAACAACAACCTCTATCTGCAATTGCGGCTCAAAGTATGCCATTTCAGTGGCATTCTCAATTACATGCTTGATTTTCTTGAAGCTTTGTTCACATTCACTTAACCATTGACATTTAGGGCCTCATTAGGATGACCACCCTATCGTAGGACAGGACCGCCCGCCATAAGGGCGGGGGTCCCATGTGGGGAATTAGGATGTGACCGCCACAGTGGCGGGCACATCCTGTAGTTTTTGCATTGTGGCGGGCGGTGCACTCTTTTGCATTTGCATATGCAAAGCGGCAGGCACCATAGGTACCCCCCATGTGCCCCCCAGACAGTGGCGCCAACCTGGGGGCCCTGCAGGGGGCCCCCGCAGCAATCACCGCATGCCTTTCCGTGGCAGCATTGCCGCCGCGGAAAGGCCTCTGCTATTTGCCATTGTAATATGGCGGGCGGTGTCCATTGGACACCGCCACCATATTAATCTATTACCGCCGCGGTCGCAAGCCGACCGCGGCGGTAAAGTGGCGGACGTTCTTTCCGTCCACCGCTGTCCCCTCCGCCATCCTAATCAGGCGGAGGGGAACACGAGAGTGGTTGTCGGGCGGATTGCCTCCGCCTGGGTGGCGGTGGGCACCGCCACCCAGGCGGGGGCAATCCGCCCGATATCGTAATGGGGCCCCAAGTTTCATTAAGCCTCCCAAAAGGGCACTTACAGTGTCAAAGTCACATACATACCGTGAACAGTAACTAGCCATACCAAGGAAGGATCTCAGCATATTTTCATCTTGTGGGGGAGAAGTGGATAACAAGGCCTGCCCTTTATTTGGATCCAGATTTTTACACCATAAGAAAAAATGTGACCAAAGAACTTGAGTTTGGTTTGATGAAACTCACACTTTGACACATTTAAAGTGAGAACTGCATCAGCGAGTGTGCAACACATTTGTGTAAGAGCTTTATCATGTACCATTCGTGTGACCCCTCCAAAAAAGTACGCCATTACTGTAACTGAAAGCATTTGTGACTGGCTGTATTATTCGACGAATGACATCCTGAAAAAGTTCTGCAGCTTATGACACTCCGAAACTTAGCCTTTTGTATTTAATTAAACCAACACAAGTCAAAAAGATAGTGATGTACCTGCAGTTTTATTCCAGTTCAAGCTGGTGATATCCTTTGTTCAAATCAAGGTGGGAAAAGACTTTGGCTCCATTCAGCTGCATGATCATTTCAGCAATGTAAGGACCTGGATGTCATTCTCTTTCAATTGCCTTGTTCGCTTGGTGCATATCCACGCAGATTTGCACAACCCCTCCACTATCCTTTTTTGGCACTACCACTATGGGTGATACCAATGGAATCGAACCAATGGATCGCTCAATGATGTCTTGCTTTAATAGTATCTCAAGTTCTTTCTCAACAGCCTCTTGTAAATGAAATGCAATCCAGTGATGTCTTTGAGCAACAGGACAGAAGCCCTAATGTATGTGATGTTGCAGTTTCATAGTCTTAAGTCTTCCTAGTTAACATGGTTTAAGCAACTGGAGGGAAAACTGAACCAGGAGAGCCTAAAGCAAATAAAGTTAGAGAATAGAAATGTTTGTTAAAAACCACAAAGCCAATGGTGCTCAATGGGTGGAATGCATTCCTAGCTCAACATTTGATAGTCCCCAAGATGTCTTTAACAAACAAGACAGATGTGCTGTCTGGTAGGCTGTGACCTAAAATGCTCAGACGTGAGTCCCTTGCTCACTTTGCCACTGGATTCAAGCAAGCCGGGCTGAAGACGGCTGGAATGCCAGAAACCGGTCTTCGCCAGCTTGTTTCCGGTCCAGGGAAGGCATGGCTTGGCAGTTCGGGCTGGACTGTTCCCATGAGGCACAGGGTCAGACTGATTTGCATATAGCCATGCCTGAACTGGGGTGGCAGAGTGGGCTAAAGAACGGTGATGGATTAAACCCAGATCTTTTGACTGGGTGTGAGTGTTTGATTGGTTCAGATGCTCCGTCCATTACCACATCCTTTTGTACCATTACTGTAACTGAAAGCATTTGTGACTGGCTGTATTATTCGACGAATGACATCCTGAAAAAGTTCTGCAGCTGATAACACTCCGAAACTTAGCCTTTTGTATTTAAATAAACCAACACAAGTCAAAAAGATAGTGATGTACCTGCAGTTTTATTCCAGTTCAAGCTGGTGATATCCTTTGTTCAAATCAAGGTGGGAAAAGACTTTGGCTCCATTCAGCTGTGTGATCATTTCAGCAATGTAAGGACCTGGATGTCATTCTCTTTCAATTGCCTTGTTCGCTTGGTGCATATTCACGCAGATTTGCACAACTCCTCCACTATCCTTTTTTGGCACTACCACTGTGGGTTATATCAATGGAATCGGACCAATGGATCGCCGAATGATGTCTTGCTTTAATAGTATCTCAAGTTCTTTCTCAACAGCCTCTTGTAAATGAAATGCAATCCGGTGATGTCTTTGAGCAACAGGACAGATGCCCTAATGTATGTGATGTTGCAGTTTCATAGTCTTAAGTATTCCTAGTTAACATTGTTTAAACAACTGGAGGGAAAACTGAACCAGGAGAGCCTAAAGCAAATAAAGTTAGAAAATAGAAATGTTTGTTAAAAACCACAAAGCCAATGGTGCTCAATGGGTGGAATGCATTCCTAGCTCAACATTTGATAGTCCCCAAGATGTCTTTATCAAACAAATATATTTACAACAAGGGGTGTTTTAACTCAGACACTCTGTTCATCACCACCCCCCCCTTTTCTAAATCGTTTATCAAACAAGACAGCTGTGCTGTCTGGTAGGCTGTGACCTAAAATACAATACCTGGTACCTCCACAGGAAAGGGGAAGTGCCTAGGATTTCATGTGTGACAGTGCTTAATTTGTACAAAAATAAGTGCCAGGTCTCTAGTCAGGAGGCCTCTGCAGCTTTCACCATCCATTGCTACTTCCGTCATTGCAAATGACAGTATCTACAGAACTACTTCTAACCAGCACACTACAAGTGAGGCAATTCAGCCTATTCCAGGCCCCAAATTCTATAAAAAAATAGCATGGGCAGCAGGTATTAGTTGTTTTTAATGCGTACTAAATTAATAAACAATTGCAGTTCAGCTCATCTCTGATTTACACAAACAGCGTCATCATGTGGCAGCTGCCATAAATGCCAGTGTCAACAATTAAATCTCAGTGCTGATAATTAATTGCCAGTGCCGAGCACCGGAAACCCCTGGCTCAAATTAAGCACTGATATGTTTCTGGAAAAGGGTCAGAAACTTCCTGGCCTGAATCACAAAGAAAGATTCAAACCCGCAGGCACACAAGGCTTGTAAGGGTAGCTGGCAACATCGTCCTGCACCACTTCTCCCAACAGTGTCAAATCAAAGCAAACTGGTTCAAGGGTGCCTGTGTTGGTGCTAGGCTGCCGAAATGGCACCAGTGCTGGGGGATTAGACATAATGTACTGTATTAGATAAATATGGTGCATTTCTGCCCTTTCAGTTTGACTTGCTGCATTGCCCTACACCAAATCCCCATGAATGAGGCCCTTAATGTTTAAGCTTTCTTGCCTATTTTCCAATCTCTTTTCTTTGATCTCACATGCGCTCAGCTGTTCCTTCACTGTAGTGTTTAATAGAACATCCTCGGTCAATGAACGCATTTCATTCATACGTGGTACACTTTATTTTTGGTGCATCCTAATACCCTCCACGGGACCCCCGCCCTTACGGCGGGCGGTCCTGATTTCCGAAAGGAAGGCCGGCGGACAAAGTCCGCCCGTCATCCTAATGAGGCCCTAAGTATCAGACAAGAGGCGTCTGAAACTCCAGCTCAGAAGAAACTGTAACAATGCATCAAGAAAGGAAACTACTTCAAAGTCTCAATAAGTTGCAATAGAGGGCTCATAATATGATATATACTAAACAAGCATTGGCTGCTGCAAAAGCACATGCATCCGTAGCAGCCATCCCTACGAAAACCAATAGCACTGGCAAAGCCATTAGGTTTCACAGTTAAGAAATATGATTGTTGTCTATGCTTTTTACTTTAGAACTTAATGAAGTATGTGAATTTAAACAAACTCACAAATTAGCAAAGGCATGTCCTGCAATTTCCCTAACTGAAGTCCATACATTTGGAATAGAAGGTCAAGCTCCAGGAATCACTGACAAATTATCGATTTCATGAAAATCGACCAACACTATTATCGAGTCTGAAACATCGATATCAATTACATCGACTCCCTATACATATTTAAATAAATACTAAAATATCGACCACACAATATCGATGCTCAAAAATATTGACTACACTATTTTCGATAACATATTTATCGAAATTCAAAATATCGACATTTATAATTAAATATAGGACACAACTATTATATCGATTACACTAATATCGACAGCACTTATTTCGACTTTCTACAAATATTGATAACTCTAAATCAATAAATAAATATTTTCTAAACACTACACATCAAAACTAGTACAAATACTCCCATTAAAATATATTTAAAGAACATAATATACTTTTACATACTTATATATCACTATAAATTTTATTATTATTTACTATATTAAAAAATTATTTTTAAACACACACATTTATTATATACATTTTATTTTACTAATATATTTCTATTTTTACAAGCAATACAAACTATATACATTATTATTAAAATACTTTCAAATACACTACTCCTCTGTATAAACCTTTAACAAACAAGTAACTTAATTATTTTACTTAAAAAAATTCAAACTAACCAATAGAAACACTTCTCAACGTATGTGACCAATCAGAATTAAACACTGATTAAGCATACCCTATATAAAGAATTCACAATTCTAACCTTAAACCTACAGAAAATATTCAACTTGAAGACATACTGCCAAAATTCCGACTACCTTCAAGATTCTTCTGTGAATGAAAATACTACTAAGTACAACAAGTAAGTAATCTAATAGCTCTGATTGAAAATTTTTACCTAATGTTACCTACTACTCATATTCAATATTTTATAATTAATTATTTTTTTCTCTATCTCCTTTTTTCAACAACAGACTCTACTATTAAAAACAGATGAACATTTTCTTCAAGAAATACTACAAACTATTTATAAAGTAGGTATATACCTAATTGTTGTTTTAAACTTCATAAAATTAGACCAATTGTTGAAAGGAAAATAACATTTTATAATTGTGTCTTCTGTTTTAAATTGTTAAAAATTAGTAAACACATGTTTTTAAGACGAAATAAGTGAAATTGCTTTTGTAAAAATGTCACTTCGATTCTATTTACATAACTAACTTTTTACACACACAACATTTTTTCTCACTACAGATAACAGAAAAACGATAAGCAGCAATTTATCATCCAAGAACCAACATTCAACAAATAAACATAAACACTTGGTAAGTACAGAATGCCAACACATATACTAATTTGTTGCTCTCACACATGGACAATGTAAATACTTGCCTTTAATAGAATTTTTATTTGTATTTTCTTAAACTGTTATATTTTTTAATCTACATAAACTTACCTTTCTCATTATGAAAGGCTATACCCTAGCAAATGTCTAACCAAAATACACAAATATACATTTCCTATAATATAGTTTGCTTTCTTTCTACAGACCTATAACAACTATAACAGCATCAAACTGAAAATACATCTACTTTCAAAATCTACAACTTTACTGTTGGTAAGTAAGAAGCTACAAATGGTACATATTTAATTTAAAATGCTTGTAAAGTTACAAAGTTTCCTAATATTTTGAATACAACTTTTCTAGATTTAAGAAAACAACAATGACAGAAGATGCAAGATTTATTACATCTCAGAAAGGAACATTTTTATTATGCTATATGGGGTAGACTTATTCACAGGAAAAAGAAAAAGACCTTAAAGTTAACTGGAAATGTACTAAGTATTACTCTAACAAATGCTATGGGCGTGCAACAACCAGAGAAACAAGTGTCATTAATACTACTGAACATAACCATCCACCTAAAATCTCAGAAATAGAGGTTAGATCTACTCTACAAAATATAAAAGAATTAAGTAACACATCTGATCTACCAACAAGCGTAATTCTAAAAGAATTACTACCTAGAGTACCTAGAGAAGCAAGAGGTCAGTTACCATCAATTGTTTCTATAAAAAGAACCATAGCTAGGACCAAAAAAAAAGTAGACCCACAATACCAATACCTAAAACTTTTGAGGAGATCATTATTCCAACTGAACTTACCATCACACATAATGATGAACCTTTTATCTTCTACGATAATAACAACAAAGCTAAAAGGATAATAATGTTTGCTACAAATAACAACCTGAAAAAATTAAAAGAAAGTCAAACGTGGATGATGGATGGCACTTTTACCATGTGCCCTAAACCATTCTATCAATTATATACTATACATGGCCAATACAATAATACCTGCATCCCATTCATCTACTGTTTGTTACCAAACAAACAAAGAGCAACTTACACAAAAATATAGAATAAAATCAAAGAACAAACATTAGACTTCTTCCCACTAAAAATAATAATAGACTTCGAACAAGCTATGATCAATTCCATTCTTAAAACATATCCACACACATCCAAACAAGGATGTTACTTCCATTTTAACCAATGTCTATGGAGACATTTGCAAAAATCAACACTTAGGGCTCGATTCCGATCCGGTAAAAAAATCCCCCTGTACGCATCGTATTCGTAGCCGAATCCGTACGAATCGTAAAAATCCATACGACCTGCGTAGTACGATCCTGTGGCGCATATTCCCGTACGAATATCAGTCATCCGTACGAACAACAGTCGAAGCCCCTGTACGACTCGGCTTCGGAAATGTAACCGTACGATTTGTAAACCTGCCGTACAACCACACAAGTACGATCCAGTTGGGGAACCCTGTACGCGATTCGTACGGGCCAAATTAGTCGCGCATGAAGATGGTCCCGTACGGTATCCCGTGCCTCACAGCAAGCGTAATCAATACATACCAAACGTGTACCCCTTGCGCAAGCCTACGCGACCGCGCTCCCCCCCAAACGGCCCGTACAACTCGCACGCATGCACAAGTACCGCAAGCACACCCCCCCAACAAGCGTACCCGAGCCCCCGACCCGCCAACGGCCCGTACAACTCGCACGCACGCACACCCCCCAACAAGCGTACCCGAGCCCCCGACCCGCCAACGGCCCATACAACTCGATCGCACGGCCAAGTACCGCACGCACACCCCCCCAACAAGCGTACCCGAGCCCCCGACCCGCCAACGGCCCGTACAACTCGCACGCACGCACAAGTACCGCACGCACACCCCCCAACAAGCGTACCCGAGCCCCCGACCCGCCAACGGCCCGTACAACTCGATCGCAAAGCCAAGTACCGCACGCACCCCCCCCCCCAACAAGCGTACCCGAGCCCCCGACCCGCCAACGGCCTGTACAACTCGCACGCACGCACAAGTACTGCACGCACACCCCCCCAACAAGCGTACCCGAGCCCCCGACCCGCCAACGGCCCGTACAACTCGATCGCAAAGCCAAGTACCGCACGCACACCCCCCCAACAAGCGTACCCGAGCCCCCGACCCCCCAACGGCCCGTACAACTCGCACGCACGCACAAGTACCGCACGCACACCCCCCAACAACCGTACCCGAGCCCCCCGACCCGCCAACGGCCCGTACAACTCGATCGCAAAGCCAAGTACCGCACGCACACCCCCCTAACAAGCGTATCCGAGCCCCCGACCCGCCAACGGCCCGTACAACTCGCACGCACGCACAAGTACCGCACGCACCCCCCCCAACAACCGTACCCGAGCCCCCGACCCGCCAACGGCCCGTACAACTCGATCGCAAAGCCAAGTACCGCACGCACACACCCCCAACAAGCGTACCCGAGCCCCCGACCCGCCAACGGCCCGTACAACTCGATCGCAAAGCCAAGTACCGCACGCACACCCCCCCAACAAGCGTACCCGAGCCCCCGACCCGCCAACGGCCCGTACAACTCGCACGCACGCACAAGTACCGCACGCACACCCCCCCAACAACCGTACCCAAGCCCCCGCCCCGCCAACGGCCCGTACAACTCGATTGCAAAGCCAAGTACTGCACGCACACCCCCCTAACAAGCGTACCCGAGCCCCCGACCCGCCAACGGCCCGTACAACTCGCACGCACGCACAAGTACCGCACGCACACCCCCCCAACAACCGTACCCGAGCCCCCGACCCACCAACGGCCCGTACAACTCGATCGCAAAGCCAAGTACCGCACGCACACCCCCCCAACAAGCGTACCCGAGCCCCCGACCCGCCAACGGCCCGTACAACTCGTTCACACGCCCAAGTACCACACGCACACAACGCCAAAACCCAAAACAGCACAACAACACCAAACATGTCTCCTGTGTACACACCATTGACTAAGAATGAACTGGTCACAGCTAAACAGAGGTCAACACTGACACCCACCCCATATATGACACACCCAACCAATTCAAAATAAGCCACACCCACATCATCACCCATAAAACGCTCCACACATACAACCCATCATCCTTTGCAACATACCCATTATAGCAAAGAAACTGAGAGCACACCAACAATTGCAGCCACATACCTTCACACATACACCCTATCACATCTACACCCACACCACCCCCTTCACAATCACAACCACACACCCTCATCCATACACACCATCACCACCTCAATCACATACACACCACACCATGGGCACACACAAGAATCCAAAGTTCACCAACCCGGAGATGGAGATCCTTACCGATGAAATCATCAGAGTTGAGCCACAGCTGTTTGGCACATTGGTCAGACAGACCAGCATTGCAGAAAAAACTCGCCTGTGGGAGAGGATCATAGACCGGGTAAATGCTGTTGCACCCATCAGGCGCACCAGGGCGGATTGCCAGAACAGGTGGTACGATCTGCGGAGGATGGTCAGGAAGAAGATGGACCAGGACTACGCCGCTGCACACTTCACTGGAGGTGGTGGTCCCCGCAGACCTGCTGTATACCACCCCTGGGAGCAAAAAGTCATGCAGCTGCTGGCACCGGTGGGAGTACACGGAATACCAGGAGCCGTTGAGTCTGGTGAGTGTGCAAGAAAAACATGTGACAGGGGTGGACTTACAACAGTGCACAGCAGCATGGGGTGGGTGGCCATGAGTCCCAGCATGACTAAACAACATGGGGATTGATGCAAGGGGGAGGCACAAAGGGTGGAAGGTGCAGGGTAGGAGGCTACTCCCACGTCATATGTCCCAGGGACACACCCAAGCACCATGCCCAATGTACAGGGATAGGGAAAAATCACACTACACTACACTTGCTAAACTATTTCATGTGGTGGACACACCTCGCACAATAAACACACCACGCAGTGTCAGCGTAAGAGGCCATTTCATTACACCAGAACTGCAAATCTGAACATAACAGTAACAGCAACATAATAATAACAACAAACCCCCACTCACACTGCCCCATCATACGTTTAACTCGTCCTGCTTCATCACCAAGCTCTTGAGCCACCAACCACGCTTCATTCTTGCCCCCCAATGACTCGTCATCCAGCCCCACTCATTGCGTTGTGCCATTCACGCTTCTATGCGCCCTACAAACTCACCCCCCCAAGGGATGGGTGTGCCTGCTCTTGCCCCCCTTGTCCCTTCAAAAACTGACAACCAGTGAACACCCTGTAGGGTGGTTCACTGCCCCCCCCCCTCAAGGCTGCCCATCCACCACACACACACCATTCACTCCCTGCTACACCAGATACCCACATTCCACAACTTGCTCCACACATCTCTCATATCCATCATGTAGTACGCATTGCCCAGCTGGGGCAAGTGCACCCCGTCATCCCTGAAAACTAACCACTCCTCCAGTCGTATCCCGCCATGTGCAATAACCTCAATGTCCTTGTACGCACAGTACAGTCTCACAGCCCTATTGAGCTTCCTCCGAGCCTTCTCTATGGCTCCATGCTTCACAGCCCCTCTCCACACTTTTCTGGGGACCAACTCCGTCCACGCAATGCAGGTCCCCGCAAGCCTCTACTCCAAAACCTTCTGGTCCCGCTGCATGAGTTGTAACAATGGCAATGCAGACAGTTGCACCAGGTCGTTCTCCCCCAGAAGAATGATCAACAAATCCGGCCATCCCCTCTGTGGGACCACTTTTTGCAAGCCCCAATCCGGAAAGAGTGGGTCCCAAATGCAGCCTCATCCATGCCCAAACGCCTCAAGCCCTTACGCAACACCGCCAACAACTGGCCCGCCGTCACTCTTGTGCCAGATGCATGACAAACAATCTCCACACAACGCACCCCCCCCCTGTCCCCTGGAAAGTTCGCCATTCCAACACTGGGCAAACCGCCACGCCAGACTCTTTCAACCACACCCACTTGCCTCTGCCCAATGGAACCATCTTGGAGCATCGCAGCCAAATACCCATGCGCCCCTCATCCACACGAACCTCCTCAAACAACCTCCCAGCCACACTTCTCCTACCCAAAATCTCAGACACCCGGAACGCCCCGAAAAACATCCACACCATGCACATACGGAAACGACCCAGCTCACCCAGGTCACAACTGCATTCCAGCAACACCCCCACCAGCCTGACCAACAACTCAAACGTCACCGCCTCTCTCAGCCTACCCCCACCCACCCCACTATCCCTGCCCCAACCCTGCAACATTCTGGCCAGATTCACATCCTTAGTTGGGTCAAAGCCCAGGAACAAAACACAGTAGAACTATATCCCTGCCAACTTTCCAGATATTGTAGCCGCAGTCAAACCCTGATCCATGCAAGCCAACACGTAACTCCTCTGCCCCTGTACCACAGTTGACTCCCCAATCACTACCCCATCCACCGTCCAGCCCATGAAAGTGCTAAATTCAGACCATGCCAAATGATACGTCCTCCTTGTGGTCGCAGCCAGTGATCCTTCCACCAGCCCAATCCTCCTCAATCCCCCAAGGGCCAGATGCCGGCCGGCAGCTCGGTCTTGCACGTATCCGCTCACGGTGCCAGGTGTCGAAAACGCTGCCACAGCTAACGAGACAAAGCATCGGCAATGTCATTTTCCCCCCAGGGACATGCTTAGCCCGAAACACCACATTCTACTGCAGACACACCAACATGAACCTCCACAACTGTCGCAGCACCCTCAGGTCCCTTGCCCTCTGATGAATCACCAGCCCCACCACCGTCATATTGTCGACGTGGAACAGCACTGACCGATCACGAAATTCCTCCCCCCACACCGCCAGTGCCACCAGCAAAGGGAAGAATTCCAAGAAGGCAATGCTCCTGCCCTGTTTGATCCAGGAGGCCGGCCAGCTCTTGGGCTTCGTCTATTCCATACAGACAGTGACACAAAGGGGACTAGATGTAGTCAGGATGGTGAGGCAACAGCTGGGACCAGCCGTCTTCTTGGGCAGACCTCAAATTCTCGGCCCAACTGCGCTCCCTGGGACCCTGGTAGGCCACCCTAAAGCCCTCAGTGAAACCACAGAAGAGCCGCGCCGCAGCCTCCTGATCCGGGCAGCACGAGAGCCACGGGGCCATCGCCTCCACCCTAACCGGTGTAGGCGCCCTTTGGTCCAGGTTGGCCCCGCCCCCTGGTGTTCACCCATTGCTCCGAGGGGGTGGCGAGTGTGAGGCACAGCGTAAGGGCATGCTTCCCGCAGCTATTGTAGCACTTGTGCTTGAATTCACAGGGAAACCTGGAACAACACCCCCATTGTAAATCCAACAGGCCCCCATGGAATAACCCCCCTGCTTGGACTGCTGCCCCAAGACAATGGTGCTGGGCACTGTTCCACCCCCCGCCCTGCCTTGTGCGGGACGTGGCGGAAAAGACCGACACACCACCGGTAGGCCGCTGGCCGTGTGAGTGGACGCCGTGGAGTGCCACAACGCCATCCACTGCATCCAAAGCTCATGATCCACCTCCCCCCCAACACATCTCGGCATTCGCGCTAAGCCTTGCTCCAAACTCCTCATCATAGCTGAACCAAGCAAAACCTCCAAACTGCATCTGTGCCTTGCGAATGCTATCCATGTACTCTAAAAGTGCAATCGCCCTTTCCAAATACCTCTGCCAATAAACACTGGCATAGATCAAGAAGGCTGACGTCCAAATCTCCATCGTCACCGGCACCCTAGGGCACCTCGTCAGCTCCCACTCCTCCTCTTCAGACCCCTCCATAGCCTGTACCTCCCTATGGAGCTACTTTGACACATCGACAAACTCATGTTTCCAGATCCGCTCCTTGAGTTTCTCCGAGAAATGCGACCCCAGAGGCATCGGCAGCCCCATATATGGGAGCCTCTCAGGCACCTTCACTCCCTTCTCATCCTTACCATCCCCTTTGTCCGTCTGCACCCCCAAAGTCACTGACTTACCATCCACCTCCTTACCATCCCCAGGTGGATTGCCCGATGGCCTCACCGCCTCCCGCACTGAACCGTCCCCCACACCCACCGACCTGCAAGTCCTCTTCCAACCTTCCCCCCCCCGCGGGTCATCCTCCCAAGATGCCCACCAGGCACCCTCACCTGTGAGTGCCGAGGCCTGCTCCCGGGGCCGTCCACTGGACTCCGTCACCTGGACTGGCGTCGATCCGGCCTTTGTCTTTGTTGCCGTTTTGTCCTGTAACACACCAAGGTTGCAGTTGGCCGCTGCGCCGCCTACGCCTTCCAAGTCATCCCGCACCTCCCAGTCTTCCAGCTCATCACTCTTGGCACCATAATCCAACTCAAGCACCGGTTCCAGATCCACACCCACATTGTCCACCTCCTTCAGCTCACATTTCACACCTTTCTGCACACCTCCCCGCCCACACACTCCAGATCCGCCACGCGTTGCAGGTGCCCAAGCACTCGGTGGAGGGACAGCTGCTGCAGGCTGCCCTACTGCTTCTGTCTTGCGTCTTGGAGCCGTCTTGCACCCCGCCAGGCACCCCAGGGCTCTGCCGACAGCCGCCGGCTAGGATCCCCGCACACCCCTCAGGTCGCTCAAACCTGAGCGGGCCCCAGCACCATCGGGCCTCAAAGCCGTCCTGGCCGTCCATACACCTGCCATACCCCCCCCCCCCCCCCCTGGGGGGGGTGGACCTGCACTGCCTTCCTGGCCCTGACCCTCCTAGACTCCTCCTCCCTCTCTGCTTCCCTTTCCTCCTCAGAGGTCGGGGTGGGAGGGCCCTCAACCTCATGGCCCCACACAGCCCCCACCCTGGCCCGTGTCTCCTCGGCCCACCTGACCTCCAGAATCTGCTCAAACATCCTCTCTCCCTGGGCCCTATCCTCCCAGGAAGCGGCACCCCAGATCCAAGGGGGAGGGTGCGGGCAGTAGCTAAACAAATCAGCCCCCTGGGGGAAGAAACCCACCTGCGGAAAACCAGGAACCCAACCAGGCCCGCCAATGGGAACCAGAGTGGGGGTCCCACTCCGGCCACCCAGGTTCCCCACCACCCCCTGCCTCGCCATGGCCGCCGTGCCAGCCCTAGAGCCGGTGGACAGGTCAATGTGGGCCTCCTCTTCCAGCCCTGCAGACTCTTGCAAGGCGTCCCCAAGCACATCCTCCCCTGGATCATTGAGAGCCGGCTGCCCGGAAAACCCAGGGCCCACCCCCCCCGGTGTTCCCGCCTGCTCCAGGGCAGGCCCAGACAGGCTGTCCACCTGCCCCTCACCCTGCGTCGCGCCGGCCGGCACCAGCAGAGGCCCTTGGGGCGAAAGTGCGGGGGGCGCGGCCCTCACGGCCGCCCCCGAGGCCACAGGCACAAACTCAAGCAGAGGGAAGGCCCGCGGGGGCCGGCTCCTGCGTTTCCAGCCTTGCGCCGGGTAAAATGGCACAGTAATTACCAAAGATCACAGTCACTCTATCAGGGCCCTTACATACATGTGGGGCACAGGACACACAGCGTCAGCAGGTGTATACTACAGCTAGGGTGTGGAAAGCTGAACAGCTGCTACAAAGCCATCGACCTTACACAAAATATAGTATTACAGCCTTCCCATACAACATGCATGTGCCCGCTGGACACGTCAACACAACAAGCATAAGCATACTACATGCTAAATACTACTCATGCACATTAGAAGGACATGTCCGTTGACATGAAGGCGGCAGAATCTCAAATATGAACACACGTCATGCACAACATGAGTTAATTATATTGTGAGCCCATGGAGCACTGTCAAACATACATGTGCATTGGCAAGGACTCAAATTTACACTATTAATGATGTCACCTGTAATGCAGCAGTAATATTGGGTAGAAGCCTGTCAAGGACTGGCCGTACCTTTCTACATCAGAGTGGTGTGATGCTCAAAGGGTTCCACCTCCTAATAGCCCCTTGGTCTGAGTACAAATGACAGACACAAAAGGGTGATCAGGCGACGGAAGGAGAGGATGGGAACTGCTGGGAGGGAGACCTGAAACAGAGGCAAATAACCATTATGAGTACATTCCATTGTCACTGCTAATACAAAGACCTCATGTGATACACTACCAGTCACACCTGTGAAGTAAAATGACTGGAGACAACATTACATTAGTCCTCATGCTATCACATCAGATCCAATCCAATGACACGGACACATAAAACCTAGGACAGTCTGTGATCCATTAGAGTATTGTGAAACGCTCACAAGTGAGCAACCATGCAATGTGACCTATGTTGGTAGAAATACATTCACTGGCTCAGATGCGGTGGCACTCACAAACAAATTAAAACAGTTGGCAATACTACTTACGCAGACTGTAATATCTGTTATTGACCATGTGTACCCACAAGGGCCATGTAGGCAATATTTACTTCACCCACAACAGCTGTAAGAATCACATATGATGAGCAAGCTAATGACCTACATGCAATGAAGGTCGTTGGACTTGGCCCGTCTGGCAGGTCCGCCCCTGAAGTTTTAATGGCATATGTAACCTGGGGATGGTGATTCCCCCTCTGAGTGCGTGTAAAGAGAGAGCGACCTACCCTTCCATAGGAATACATGGGGAATGGATGAGTCCTCAGTAGTTCCCGATGCGTAGGTTATGCAGGGTCATGTCTGGTATGTATGAACTCCTGACATTGAGTGCTGTGCAACTGTATATGTGGCATGAGTGTGTCTATTGTTGAAGTCCCTATTTTAGAAGTCGGCATATTTGTGAAATGTGTTCCTGGTGTATGATTGGCTGAGGCAGGCTGGTGAGCCTGGCTCCCATGATCTGGGAGGGTCTGCCCCGGTGGTGAATGGAGCGTTTAGCATGCTGATGTGAGGGGAGGAGTGAGCCTGGGTCTCCTTGTGGATTGACTGTCTGGTTTGAGTGTCATGAATGAGGCTGGGTTTTCCCCAGACAATGCTGGCTCCACCCTCTGGGGTGCGGCTGATGTTCCGAGCCTGGCCAGTGTAAAGTATCCCCCCATAACCAGTTACAGCTGGTTCTCTCCCTGCCTGCCCCTTCAGACCAGGAATGTGTGTATGAAAAGGGTGCTGTGACACTCTGGACTTGTTCTTGTTCTTAACTTGAATCTACCAGGGGCTGCCGCTGCTTGGGCTCACGGTTGGCTTGCCTCCCTGGGCCCTGCCCTACTCCTGGACTACTGATGACCTTTGTCCCTCTAGGGGCTGCTGAGCTCCACCTGAGGTCCTGGACTCTGTTTGGACTGCTGCTCTTCCTCCAGCATTTACTTCTGACCCCCCAGCGCTTGGGGAGCGCAGTTCTTCCTACTTAGCGCATGGAAGCGCTACTTTCTGCCCTCGAGCGCCTGGAGCTCTTCATGGAGTTTTCCCGCGCTGGGAGTGCTCTACCTCTCCTGCAGAGTGCCGTAATCCTGTCCTATTGCCTGGGGGTACTATTTCTTCCAGCCGGTGCCACCCGGCCTTTTGCCCTGTTCTTTGGGGTGTTCTATTCCCCCAGCGAGTGTCTACCTCACTAACTGCCCTACTCCCTTGAGGGAACCTAGCCCTCGCCAGTTTCCCCCAGGTCACCGGCCCAGGTTCCTTCGTGTTGTCTAGCCCGGGCCGTGCTGGGATTAGCCGCTGACCCGGGTCGAGCTGCTGACGTCTCCCCGGCCCGCGCTGGGATTGGACGGCGGCCCCAGGAGCATAGGAGGTGTAAAGGAGAGAGCGAGCGAATGCAGGGAGCCGCGGGAGCCTACTCCGCGCCCCTGGTATCCCCCCAGGAGACTGCCGCTTCCCCCCTGGGGCCCCAGGAGCAAGAGGGAGCCCCGGAGAGCGAGGAGAGACCAGCGCGTCTGCCAGCCGACCGGTGAGTGCTGCAGGAGGGAAGGCGGGGCGTCGGGGCGCATTGCCGGTGCCCACCCCTCACCTCCAGCGCAAGCCCACATGCGCTTAGAGGCCCGCAGGGCCCCCAGTGACGCCGGGTCCCCCGAGGGGGGCCCAGCCTGCCCACAGTTCCTTTACCAAGCCCCGAGAGGGACTCCTCCGCTCATCATGAGCCCCGAGAGGCACCACCATTGCCCCCCTGTTCACTCGAGCCGGCGAGGCTACATCAAAGCCCCTCAGCGGCCCAGCACTTCGTGGGCCGCTGCCACGTTAACGTGTGCCCCGGGCCCCTTGCAGCCCACTCTGGACATCGAGACTCTACGGCACCCTTGCCCCAGGTAGGCCATCTGACCTATGGGCTGCTACTGACTAATATCAAAGTGATGCTGAGAATTATTCTGTGTTGCCCTGCTGATGGGGGCAGGGGCCTCTGTTGTGTTATGTACCTTGTCCCTTCCCTCCTGAATACCCGATGTCCCATGTACGTGATCCCTGGTCAGAGTGAGTTCTACTGCTAGTTCTAGGAAGCTCCCAGTGGAGATGTGTTCTTATGCCAGTGCTATCATGTGCATACCCCTGGCAGGGTCCCCTTGGCCCTGCCCTGTACCTTCTTCCGTGTAACCCCGGCCTGTGCCTCAGGCCACTTGTACCATGTGTGTTCCTATGTGTCCTTCTTAATACAAAGACTATTTTCATATATACTTGGTGTGGAGTCCTTTTGTGGGAGGCCCTGGATGTTGTTGTTGGTGGGTGCGTGCGCAAATGCTTCACACATGTCCTCCAAGACATGCCTGACTGCCCACACCGCGTTACCTGGAGGGTGAGCAGGGGTCGACTTTACATAGGAGTGGCGGTCTCTGACTGGCTGTGGCGCAAGGCCTGGCCGGCGGGGGGTCCCATTTCCTACAAAGGCACTCTGTGGCCAGTCTTATGATCTATCAACATAGCATTACTAAGCTAAACATGAGATGCTGTTAGAAGAAATATCAACTTGAAGTCAAGTTGAACCAAACCACAATATGATACCCTACCATTGGAAATGAATGCTGCCCGGAACTCAAGATTCATGTGCATGACCACACTCCACTGGTGCAACACAATAATTAAGAGATGCTTCATCCCAACATTGTCATGTCTCAAGCAAAACATACATGACATCATGTGATTCAAAACAGAAGTGCTACTCACTGTGAAGGCTGGTGGAGCTGGATTTTCAACCTGCACGGAGGTAACAACATGACAGTGACATGAAATAGTGCAACAAGGGGCAATGCATCCATGTCCACAGATTCACACGACATTTCTCAGGACATGTGGAACATACAGTGGGCAACACCTGCACGACATGGTGGAATGGCAACCAAACTGTCCCACAAGGTGGAGGCAAGGATCCAGTCACAATCTAATGCACACGGTGATGCTGCAATCCCCCACAGAGTCTGTGTTTGAGAGCTCTGACACAATGTCAAACCATGGTATGTGCTATGTTGCAGTGGCAATGTCTACACACATTGATGCATCCACCAGAGTATACAAGTACAACAGATGACTGTCAGATGGGGTGACTATCCAGTCATGGGATTGGGCATACATGTAATAAGTAACAAATTGTTGATGCATGTATTCATGGTCGCACTACATGCACATGAACATGTACCACACGTTTCTACACATACCAACGCTAAACAGCCTTGTATGAGTCCTTACCCAAAATGACTTCTCCACATGTCCATGCATGCTCCGTTGATTAGGCTGACGTTGCAATCATCTTCAGCAATAGCAGGGTGACCACAATGAGCCAAACGGACAACAGGCGGGGTGAGCTGTGGATGAGAGTGGCACACAAGGGGTCAAAATCTGTACAATGTCATTCAGATAATGTCCTTTACCATATCCAGTTGTTGTAGTACACCTGTACATTCAAAGTATACACATAGCACGTATGTGTGTTGCATTACATCTGCACCTGTGTGACACAGCACTACAGACATCCAAGTGACATTGCATACAGTCTGCTGCATTCACATCATGCTACCCATGCAACTCTCTCATACATGTATTACATTTAACCTGCTATGACTCACCATTATGAGAAGAAGTTGCGGATGAGGTGAGCCCGGATGTCATCTTCTACCTCCTCATCACTGGTATCCTGGCCAAGGCCTTCATCCTCTACGGGCGGATGTTCCAGCTCATCAGGGTCAAGGTAGAGCGGCACGCCCTTCTCCACTGCCATGTTGTGAAGCATGCAGCACACAGTGAAGATGTCACACACCTTGCGTGGGCTGTATTGGAGGGCTCCGCCTGTCCTGTCCAAGCACCTGAACCGGCTCTTCAGGACTCCAAAAGTCCGCTCTATCACCCGCCTGGTCTTCCCATGTGCATTGTTGTACCGCTGGTCTGCAGCTGTCCTGGGGTTGCGTAGTGGAGTCATGAGCCACGGCATGTTTGGATATCCAGCGTCTCCTGCAAATCCACATCATGGAAATGAGTGTGTAATATGATTCTGATCAAGAAGGTGTGACATACTGACATACATAGCTGACGATTATACTCACCAACAAGACATGCCCGGTGGTTGTGCAGCTGCAGCATCATCTGTGGCACCCTGCTACGCCTCATGATGAAAGCATCGTGGCACGATCCTGGAAAACGTGCAGATACATGCGAGATAATCATGTTGGCAAGACACACCACCAGGGCATTTATTGAGTGGTAGTGTTTCCTGTTGCGATACGCCTGCTCCTGAGCCTGTGGTGGCACCAAACTAACATGTGTACCATCAATTGCACCAATAACATGTGGCATGCGTCCCAGGGCATAGAATTCCCCCTTGACATCTGTCAACTGTTCTGGAGTAGGGAATGTGATGAATTCATCTAGGTGGAGCAACATTGCTGCCAAAACATCTGTCAATACACGGCTGAACATGGTCTGAGACATCCCTCCCACATCAGCTATGGTCAATTGGAACGTACCTGTGGCAAAGAAATGGAGGGCTGCCATCACCTTTACCTTGGGTGTCAGCGCCGTTGGATACCTGTGTCGTGGTTGCAGGTGAGCCTCCAGTCTGTCCGTCAGGTCCTTGATCAGCTGTCTGGTGAAGCGATAACGACGGATGCAATTGCGTTCCCTCATGGCTTCCAAGTCAGGTAACGGCCGTTCCAGAGGGGATGCCCTGCAAAACACATATGTTAGGAAATGTGTTCAACTGTCTGACTAAGACAATAACTATGTACATGGCACAAGCAGCACTGCTTCAACAAATCTAGACAAGTGTGAGTGTGGTGTGGGAGACACACTGTTGTTACATGTTCAAACTCCCAGCCACTCCTCCGTGAACAGTACAAGACCTGTGGTCTGTGGAATGGATATGACATGCATACAAAATATCTGTTTTTTTTTTTTTTGAATATTTTTATTGAAAACTTTTCCCCCTTTTCCCCCCAAAGACATGAGCAGGGCACAATAGCATTCAATATAGTACAGCACAGAATCATATATACATATATATACACTAGAAATTTATACAAAGAAAAATGGAAGGGAAAAGATATATATCATATCAAATCATACATAGATTTACCGAAAATGAATCATATATACAATAGAAACGTACACTTCTATACGCTATGTACTCGATTACCCCCCCCAGGAAAGAAAAAAAATAAAAATCAATAATCGATCAATAATCAGGACCTTGTTTCCAACGAATGAGGGGCTCCCATATTTGCAGACCAAGCTTCTTGCCTTTTCTCCCCTTCCTCGCATAGATTGCTGATTCTAACTTTTGTGTAGATAATACCTTGCCCAACCATTGATGGTATGTAGGAGGGTTAGGCTCTAACCACTCCGTGGCCACTAGCAATCTAAAAATGGCCATAGCTACAAATACAAAGTTTTCATTATTCACGTGGGCCTCAGGATCGACTCCTAATAGTATCACCGCTGGGTTTAATTCTATTGTGATTGACAATGCATTCTGAAAAAATCTCTCAATCTCCCTTTTTATACTATCTAAATGTGGACATAGTGAAAATATATGTATTAGGTCCGCCCCCGGGCTACCACATCTGAAGCAAGTGGTTCCCGAGAGACCCCCCCATTGAGCAATTTTTCCAGGCGTGTAATACAAATGGAATAAGGTCTTATAATGTTGAGCCTGTAAAGATGAAGCACACAATAATTTTCTTCCCATCTCTAATGACTCTGAAAAGATATCACTATTTATATCCAGATCTGCAGACCACCTATTGACCCATTTCTCCATATCGTCTTTCTTTAATATTGTCATCTCAGAATAGAGTCTCTTTATAGTGCAGTCGGAGCCTGCTTCTATAATATCCATTAATACATTTCTATCGAACCCCGAAGTCCCTCCTCTCTTATTTATTAAACAGCTCCTAATTTGAAGGTATTTAAAGAAATGTTTTGTGTCTAAGGCATATCGAGCCTGTAGTTCTACAAATTGTAAAATACCTTGGGGGCCCTGGATGTCTCCAATCTTTCTTATCCCCCGCCTCTCCCAATCTTGGAATACAGCTCCCGAAAAGACCACGCTAGATAGGGAAGGGTTATTTTTGAGCCTAGTGTAGAAGTTGTATTTTCCAATTCCTATCTTTTTTGAAATTCCCTTCCAAACGTTATAGGCAGCCATTATAGTCTTAAACCTTGTTCTCTTGTAGTAACTTTCCTCATTAAATCTCAAAAAAATATTTTCCACGTTTTGACCCAAAACCAAACCATAAATAGCAAGTGAACCAACAGTATCCCATCCATCAACCTCAGCCCCCCCAACCAATCCCAACATGTTTTGGAATGCAGCAGCCCAGTAGTATACTTTTAAATCTGGCAAAGACCAACCCCCGCGCTCCCGCGGAAGAGACATATATCTCAGTGCCCTACGTGTCTTTCCTTTAGCCCATATAAAGCGATTGATCATTTGTTCGGTTATCTTAAACCACTTATTTTCAAATAAGAGTGGGATTGCCCTAAATATATACAGAAATTTTGGCAGTATCATCATTTTAATAATATTGACCCGCCCTACTAATGATAAGTGTAAATTTTCATAACGATCCAAATCCTTCTTCGTTTTTCGTATTATTGGAGCAATATTATTTTCTACCAAATTATTTATGTCAGCTGTTATATTTATTCCGAGATAAGTCCCTGCCTGAACCACACGGTTATCGTCACATATAGTCACTGGATTTTTAATAATCTGGGTCTTGGATGCATTTAAGGCGTACCCCGATATCCGTCCAAATCTACGGGCCTCTTCTTCTATAAAGACAGTTGCCTCCGTGGGGTTTGGTGTTATCACCGCCACGTCATCGGCATAAGCCAATATTTTACAAGGTCCCAGCAATGTTGGCATCGGAGCTATCTCTAGACAAAGATCTAACTTACGGATCAGGGGGTCCATATACATAGCAAATAATAGTGGGGAGCATGGGCACCCCTGCCGTGTACCCCTTTTAATTGAAAATTGCCCCGTAGTGCCCCCGTTGACTCTTAAAGCCGCAACCGGTTCATTGTATAAAGTTTGTAATGCTTTTATAAACCCGCCCCTGAGTCCAGATCTAGCTAAAGTATACCACAGATAGTCCCAGGAGACCCGGTCAAACGCTTTCTCTGCGTCCAACAGCATTACTGCCATTGGGTCTCCTGTGACCTCGGCGGCATCCAACAATGTGATTACTTTCCTAGTATGGTGGGTCGTACCTCTACCGGGAATGAAGCCATGCTGAATAGGGCAAACTAAGGCACTTATTACCTCTGCGAATCTCATTGCCAGCGTTTTTGAGTATATTTTAGTGTCATTATTCATTAATGTAATGGGGCGGTATGACCCGGGCTCGTCGTGCGGCTTGCCTTTTTTTCCAAAATTAAAACAATGTCGGCCCCCCCCCACGACTTTGGTATAGACTGACCGGCCTGGGCAGATTGGATCACTCTTGTTAATTCTTGAGACAGCACTCCCCAGAAAGTTTTATAGAATTCTAGAGGTATCTGATCGGGACCAGCAGCCTTTCCTGAAGGAAGTTTACCCATAGCTTCCTTAATCTCTTCCGCATCTATCTGAGTTTCTAGTCTATCTGCTTCCTCATCCGAAACCCTCTCGGTTGGTATATTCTCCAGATAATCCCTAATCTCTTCCTTGCTGCAGGGGTATTGAAAATCATAAAGGGTTTGATAGAATTTCCTAAATACTTCCCTAATCTTTTCCGGGTCTTTTTGCAAATTACCATTTCCATCTCTAATCTCCCTAACAGTCCCTGCTGCCGCTATCTGCCTGGTACGCATGGCGGCAGACACAGGTACAGGAGACGATGGAAGTAAACAACCACAGCCTGGTGGGCACAAGCACATGCAATATAAAATCTATGCAAAGTGTTCCTGAACAAATGTTGGCATCACCTGGTGAAGAGATCTTCTTCACTGGGAATGATGAGGCAGATGATGAAGAGGATGAAGAAGGTAAGCTAGATGGAAGCGAAGTCAGCGGCTTGGACCCTTCTGCGACGGATTCGGAATCAGGTACCTCAGACTCAGTGGTATATTCAGGCTCAGAAACTAACATATCTAGATCTGACAATGATTCAAGTAGTTCGGATAGTGATACAGAATCAGCGGAGCATGAGACTGTACAAAAGGTGTTAAGACCAAAAGTAAAAAAAGACTTAAGAGAGGCGCCAAAGACCACAAAAACCAAAAACTCAAAATATAAGGGCAAGGCGAAAAATGAGAACCAAAGACGTTTGAATCAATCTAAAGAGCCTCATAGAAGGCAGGCGAAACCAGTCGTAAAAAGGTTAATCTGGGATAGCTCAGCTGAGTGCGGTACAACTCAGACTGGGGCACCTATAACTACGGAAACTGGTGTTCAGGAACCTACCTCTCAGGGAGCTGAGGGGGGCTTCGATAGAGGTGCCTCAAACTTTGAAGTTCTTTTCTCTACTTTAAAACAGATCCAAACTGAGGCGCGTGCTGAGAGTCAGAGAGCCAGTAGGAGGGCCAGACATGCAAATAAAAAGATACAATCCTCACTTCATAAAGTTAATAAATTGTATGAGGAAATGGTTGGGAGAGTATCTGAGATTGAGGCCAGAACAAGTAAATTGGAAGATGACTTTGTTAAATTGAAAGACGCTGGTGATGATAAGGATAAGACAACTGCTGACATGCTCTGGAAGCTAGAGGACTTTGAAAATAGGCAACGACGGAACAATGTCAGACTTATTGGAATTCAAGAGGGAAAAGAGGGTGGGGATGTGCGAGCCTTCGTAATTGAATTGCTGAAAGGTGCGTTCCCCGACTTGGCTTCATGGGACTGGGAACACGAGATACAAAGAGCGCACCGATTCCCGTTGGTACGAAAGGAAAAACAGGGCAAGCCCCGCGCAATATTGATGTATGTCGGTAATTTTCTTCTGCGTGAGGAAATTATTAATAAGGCAAAACCTCATTCTAAACGTTCCCATAAGGAAATTGAGTTTTTTGCCCGCCCTGATTTCTGCCACGCCACCGTAGAAAGAAGGTGGCGGATGAGGCAGCTCATTACCCCATTCCAAAATATAGGCTATGAGGCTTTCCTTTTGTTCCCTGCACGTCTGAAAGTTGGCTTAGAGGGTAACTTTAGAGTGTTTCATTCAGAAATAATGGCGCAAGAATACCTTAGCTTCTTGAGAGAGAATAGAGGTCGTCAAAAATCCCAACGCAATGTTTTGGAGGTCGAAGACACACAAACTGGATATGTCAGAACCATACCCCATAAAAAGTAAAGGAGGAAAAAAGGGGAAAAAAAAAAAAAAAAAAAAAAAAAGAGGGGGGGGGGGGGGGGGAAAGGGGGGGAAACGGAGAGGACAGGGTTAGAGTGGTATGGAAAATGAAAGTAAGGTAGCAGTATAGCTAGCAATAACTAGGGCATACAAAATATCTGATGGAAAGGTCTTATTGAGCATGACAATGTATCATGTCTGTGACACACGGCATGTGAATGTCAGTAGGAGGTTGTCTGCACATCCAGACAGCTTACAGCAATACACACACCACATGTGGCATCATTTGCACAGTTCTGACATAGTCATGTTGCAGTGTGATATTTCCCCCCTAACTATTACCTGAACATCATCATCCTGCATAAATGTTTGATTAGTCACAAATGGTCTGTGATGCCATCACACATATGAGCGCTTCATTAACACAAGTGGCATGGTGTGCGTACATTAGAAACCCTGTAATCACGTCAAGGACACAATGTGGATGCTCCAACAGAAGATGTACTGAAATGTATGAACTGGTTACTTACCTTTCGTAACAATATATCATAATGGAACAGTAGTAAGTAGCATGTTCCTGACTTTTAATACATACCAATCTTCAGACAATTTTGCCTCCCTGGATGCCATCTATGTGAGTCGGGGATATTGAGCCATCACTGGATGTAATACGGTGTTGCTGACTGGCATCCTACAAGTGCTTGCCCAAGTATTGCCCGTACCTACAACGCACACTCTGCCAGCAGTTACACAACCATGTCCCACAGACAGTGTGGGAAGCAGACAAAGAGGCATGTGATGTTGTAAGACCTCAGTCCCTGACTCAGGGAGGATGATGACATCTGTCCGTACTGCTCAGACCTCTTGGATACCCTCTACAGCAGAGATAGGGGGAATGTGGTATGTGATTTGGCGGGCAGGATGCCCATGCTCTCTGGGGTGGGGTGGGAGGACAGGGCACATGGCCGGTCCAGGGAGGGGTGTGGTCGTCTGACAACGTGCCTATCTACAGCCAAACATGCAGCGTGCCTGTACATGCAGAACAATATAGATACAGTACATTCCTCAGGATAGGCCTGCAGACGCTCAGCAGAGCATGACTGCACTTGAAGGACCTCAGTGAGGAGGTTGGTCCTCACCGCAGCAACGGGGAAATGATTGGGCAAGGCTATGGCCGCACACATAAACATTACACTGTCCGTTGGCCGGTCATCCATGAACAGGTTTGGAGTAGACACATCACCAGTGTCTGGCTAGGTGTCCAGACCACTTGCATGCCCCAGTCCACCTGTCCTGTCACCTTGGGACCGACACTCATGTGTCAGTGGGTCTTCACGAACCTCCCAACACTCTTTGACACACATTTAATGTTAATTAGGCCTGTCATGAGCTGTGGCTGGCTCATAGGAGTTGAACCCCCACCTGCAGCATTATTGGCGGTATGCTGCTGCACAGTTCCCACGCCAGTGCCGTACAGGGTGTGGTATTGGGGACACCACCCCCCGAGAACGCCGCAAAGGCTGGCACCTGGGGGACAGTTGCCAGTGAGGTTGTGAGTTGAACCAGCGAGGACCAGGATCAACATTCAGATACTTTCTGTCACAGCGGGTCTGGCACAAATGCGCCGCCTGCATCAGGGACGAAGTGAGTGATGGCGTCACGGGCAAATCACCAGATGCGCAAGTGCCCCCAGACGGGTCTGCTGGGCCAGAATCCCCCGCTTTGGCCTTTGTTGGTGTGAGGGACATCATGGACATGAGGACCACAGGTCGTGGTGCAGGCTACAACGTCTGCAAATTTGACAGAGCCGCGTGGGCGGTGTCACCCAAATCCCATGCAGCATTGCACGTGCATTGTGTAGATTTTGAAGTGTGATGACATCTCTTCCACATACATGGGTTACCTGACGACTTGGCCCTGGAGGACTGATGTCAAATCCAGGGGCAATGATGTCTCAACACCCACGCCCAGGCACTCCTCCTACGTCCAGACCATGAGCCATTGTGCTGCAGGGACAACAGCTGGAATCGTTGCGGCATGTGTGACCAATCACACCTGCATTCATATGTCTGGTCCCAGCAGTCGGAGCAGCTCTACTTGTCTTGCTTGCCGTGAACACTGTGGAGACACCGACGGTGAGGGTCAGTCACCTACATGAGAGGGTTGCAATCCTCACAGGCTTTGTAATGGACATTCCTATTGGCACCGTCCTGAGTCAGACAATCGAAGTGAAATGGTCAGAAGTGATCGTACTATGATCTGGTTTCTAAAGTGAGTTAGGTTACACTTATACAGGACCAGCGCAGGTGTTGTGAATACAGGGGACCTGACGTGAGCACGCTGAGGTCACGTATGAGTACCCAGACAACGCCATCACGGCACACACAACGCCAACAACACACGGTGGGCCGCAGGACATGCCTACCAACACACAAGTGTACTACTGAGCGGAAATTGGCATGTCCAGGATGACACGTGGGGATATTCTAAGGTGAGTAAGATGATACTGTCCTGAACATTTCATATGCAAACAGCTGCCACAATATAACATATGGCACACACATGACGTGGTGACTCTGCGTGATGCTGTGCGTCTCTTACACCTCTGTCACAGCGGGCATGTTGCCGTCATCATGTGCCAGTTCCCTGTACTGATTGGTGTGGCAGTCCAGTGTTCATGTGCATCGCAATATGTTGTAGACGTTACGTCGGTGCAAAGTGTTGTATGCATGTGATGCACATGTGCTGAAGGAGTAATGACAAGTCTTGACAGCTCTTCACACATCAACTGAGGCACTAGGTCACAGTCCCTGTGCTTCTTCAATGTCTGACACACTTGGGGCATGCTGATGTGAGGATGGCATGCTGATGTATGCATCCACATTGTCAACATGGGGTAGAATACATCCCTGCTATGTGATTTCCTAGAGTCACTCTCCCAATGGTGACATGAAGGAGGTCAGGAACGCAGCCTACACAAACTTTCACATGAGCATGTCTGACACACTGTACATACGCCTCGTTTCCCTATCGCTTTTCAGCCCTACGCGAGCAGAGCGTACCCCAATGGTACGTGCGTGTGTACGCCTCGTTTCCCTACAGCTTTTCAGCCCTACTCGAGCAAGGCGTACCCCAATGGTACGTGCGAGCAAGGCGTACCCCAATGGTACGTGCGTGTGTAGGCCTCGTTTCCCTACAGCTTTTCAGCCCTACACGAGCAAGGCGTACCCCAATGGTACGTGCGTGTGTACGCCTCGTTTCCCTACAGCTTTTCAGCCCTACACGAGCAAGGCGTACCCCAATGGTACGTGCGTGTGTATGCCTCGTTTCCCTACAGCTTTTCAGCCCTACGCGAGCAAGGCGTACCCCAATGGTACATGCGAGCAAGGCGTACCCCAATGGTACGTGCGTGTGTACGCCTCGTTTCCCTACAGCTTTTCAGCCCTACGCGAGCAAGGCGTACCCCAATGGTACGTGCGAGCAAGGCGTACCCCAATGGTACGTGCGTGTGTAGGCCTTGTTTCCCTACAGCTTTTCAGCCCTCCACGAGCAAGGCGTACCCCAATGGTACGTGCGTGTGTAAGCCTCGTTTCCCTACAGCTTTTCAGCCCTACACGAGCAAGGCGTACTGCAATGGTACGTGCGTGTGTAGGCCTCGTTTCCCTACAGCTTTTCAGCCCTACACGAGCAAGGCGTACCCCAATGGTACGTGCGTGTGTACGCCTCGTTTCCCTTCAGCTTTTCAGCCCTACGCGAGCAAGGCGTACCCCAATGGTACATGCGAGCAAGGCGTACCCCAATGGTACATGCGTGTGTACGCCTCGTTTCCCTACAGCTTTTCAGCCCTACGCGAGCAAAGCGTACCCCAATGGTACATGCGAGCAAGGCGTACCCCAATGGTACGTGCGTGTGTACGCCTCGTTTCCCTACAGCTTTTCAGCCCTACGCGAGCAAGGCGTACCCCAATGGTACATGCGAGCAAGGCGTACCCCAATGGTACGTGCGTGTGTACGCCTCGTTTCCCTACAGCTTTTCAGCCCTACGCGAGCAAGGCGTACCCCAATGGTACGTGCGAGCAAGGCGTACCCCAATGGTATGTGCGTGTGTAGGCCTCGTTTCCCTACAGCTTTTCAGCCCTACACGAGCAAGGCGTACCCCAATGGTACGTGCGTGTGTACGCCTCGTTTCCCTACAGCTTTTCAGCCCTACACGAGCAAGGCGTACCCCAATGGTACGTGCGTGTGTAGGCCTCGTTTCCCTACAGCTTTTCAGCCCTACACGAGCAAGGCGTACCCCAATGGTACGTGCGTGTGTACGCCTCGTTTCCCTTCAGCTTTTCAGCCCTACGCGAGCAAGGCGTACCCCAATGGTACATGCGAGCAAGGCGTACCCCAATGGTACGTGCGTGTGTACGCCTCGTTTCCCTACAGCTTTTCAGCCCTACGCGAGCAAGGCGTACCCCAATGGTACATGCGAGCAAGGCGTACCCCAATGGTACATGCGTGTGTACGCCTCGTTTCCCTACAGCTTTTCAGCCCTACGCGAGCAAGGCGTACCCCAATGGTACATGCGAGCAAGGCGTACCCCAATGGTACGTGCGTGTGTACGCCTCGTTTCCCTACAGCTTTTCAGCCCTACACGAGCAAGGCGTACCCCAATGGTACGTGCGTGTGTACGCCTCGTTTCCCTACAGCTTTTCAGCCCTACACGAGCAAGGCGTACCCCAATGGTACGTGCGTGTGTAGGCCTCGTTTCCCTACAGCTTTTCAGCCCTACACGAGCAAGGCGTACCCCAATGGTACGTGCGTGTGTACGCCTCGTTTCTCTTCAGCTTTTCAGCCCTACGCGAGCAAGGCGTACCCCAATGGTACATGCGAGCAAGGCGTACCCCAATGGTACGTGCGTGTGTACGCCTCGTTTCCCTACAGCTGTTCAGCCCTACGCGAGCAAGGCGTACCCCAATGGTACATGCGAGCAAGGCATACCCCAATGGTACGTGCGTGTGTACGCCTCGTTTCCCTACAGCTTTTCAGCCCTACGCGAGCAAGGCGTACCCCAATGGTACGTGCGAGCAAGGCGTACCCCAATGGTACGTGCGTGTGTAGGCCTCGTTTCCCTACAGCTTTTCAGCCCTACACGAGCAAGGCGTACCCCAATGGTACGTGTGTGTGTACGCCTCGTTTCCCTACAGCTTTTCAGCCCTACACGAGCAAGGCGTACCCCAATGGTACGTGCGTGTGTACGCCTCGTTTCCCTACAGCTTTTCAGCCCTACGCGAGCAAGGCGTACCCCAATGGTACATGCGAGCAAGGCGTACCCCAATGGTACGTGCGTGTGTATGCCTCGTTTCCCTACAGCTTTTCAGCCCTACGCGAGCAAGGCGTACCCCAATGGTACGTGCGAGCAAGGCGTACCCCAATGGTACGTGCGTGTGTAGGCCTCGTTTCCCTACAGCTTTTCAGCCCTACACGAGCAAGGCGTACCCCAATGGTACGTGCGTGTGTACGCCTCATTTCCCTACAGCTTTTCAGCCCTACACGAGCAAGGCGTACCCCAATGGTACGTGCGTGTGTAGGCCTCGTTTCCCTACAGCTTTTCAGCCCTACACGAGCAAGGCGTACCCCAATGGTACGTGCGTGTGTACGCCTCGTTTCCCTTCAGCTTTTCAGCCCTACGCGAGCAAGGCGTACCCCAATGGTACGTGCGAGCAAGGCGTATCCCAATGGTACGTGCGTGTGTAGGCCTCGTTTCCCTACAGCTTTTCGGCCCTACACGAGCAAGGCGTACCCCAATGGTACGTGCGTGTGTACGCCACGTTTCCCTACAGCTTTTCAGCCCTACACGAGCAAGGCGTACCCCAATGGTACGTGCGTGTGTACGCCTCGTTTCCCTACAGCTTTTCAGCCCTACACGAGCAAGGCGTACCCCAATGGTACGTGCGTGTGTACGCCTCGTTTCCCTACAGCTTTTCAGCCCTACACGAGCAAGGCGTACCCCAATGGTACGTGCGTGTGTACGCCTCGTTTCCCTACAGCTTTTCAGCCCTACGCGAGCAAGGCGTACCCCAATGGTACATGCGAGCAAGGCGTACCCCAATGGTACGTGCGTGTGTACGCCTCGTTTCCCTACAGCTTTTCAGCCCTACGTGAGCAAGGCGTACCCCAATGGTACGTGCGTGTGTACGCCTTGAATGGGTTGCATCAGCAAGGGCAATGTCACCTTACTTGTGTGGGTATTTGATTAAGTACATAGGGGACATCTAGGGGAACAGTGGACAGATCAAAATGCAACCAGGTTGTCATGGATACTGCATTTTTTGAACCTCCTACAGGTGTTCTTGAAAATTCAGTTGGGCAAAAGTATACAATGTTGCAAAAGTTGTTGTTCAGCTCAGGCTCAGTTTTCAAACCATGCATATGTGTGTCATGTCCTTCTGTGTGAAGTGATTGGATGGAACGTAGGATGCTAACTATGTTGGCCTATCAGACACTACTCCTTGGACTCACAGCCCCTCTGCAGCACAGATATAAGGCAGCATGTGGCTGTGGTAGGGCACTTGCCTGCACAACATTGGTGTGGTAACCACAGCTGCTGTCTCTGAATCCTCTGGACCCTGATTGGCTTAGCATGGAGAGGGCACCTGCATTCACTGATGGTGAGAACAAGGCGCTGCTGGATGCCCTCCTCCCTCACTACAGCAAGCTGTATGGGAGACCAGAGGATCAGGTGAGTGATGTGTGCAATACCTTGGAGTGTGCACCTGTTTTGTGTGTGACATTATAGCCACTGTGTATGTATAGTGTGTACATGCAATGTTGTTGGTAGTGAGTGGCAGGGGGTACAGTGTTGTTACTAGAGGCTTATTTGTTGCAGTGGGGTGTGTGACAGCATGTCACGTGCTGCAGTGCACCCAGACGTAGCATACATTGCTCAGTGGGTGCCATGCTGGGAGAGTGTTTAGCACCCATCATGTCATCTGTAGCCTTTCAATGGCATGTCATGCAGTGGTGTTTGCTCACACGCCACATACTCAGGCCCAACAGTGCTAATGTGTTTATCTTACAATGCCCTGTTATCATCAAGTTTTTTGTGCACATATGTGTGTGTGTTTGGAACATGGACCAGGTGTACTGATGCTGTTTTACTTTACATTTGTGACAGGTATCTGCCTATGAGAAGGGTGAAATCTAGCTGGACATCGCCAGGGCTGTCAGGAGCAAGGGGGGGCCTCGCAGGAGGCTCCGGAACATCAAAAAGAGGTGGCAGGACATCCGGTGCTGGAGCCGCCGCATTGCCAGAGTCCAACTAAAGCTGGAAGCTCCACGCCGGCATGGCGGCACCCGCCACCTCACCCCCAACATGCTCCGGGTCCTGGAAGTGGTGTTCCCAGACCTCCATAGGCAGTTGCAGGAGAGACAGCAGCAAGTAGTGGGTAGGTTTATGTCTGTATGTTGTGATGTGTGTCACATGCTCCCTGCAGTGCTCAAAGGCATGGTTACACTCCCATAGTTTGAGTGTTGTCGTCAGACAGGCACTCCATGCATTGGCCTCAGAATGTCCCCATTTCTGCAGCTGCTTCTTTACATGCCTTGCCCTAATCCACTTTTGACCTGCGCTTTGGATGATGTTTATTTTTCACATGTACTCCTATGGTGCAATGTCTATGTATGCATCTTCCTTTGCACATCATCATGTTGGAGGGGGGGGGGGGGTCTGTGACACCTGTTGGAACCTTACATGTGGCACCACATGTGCACTGTGTCGGCTGTTCTACATATTCGGGCACTGATCTTGAGTGTAAACATGTGTCTTCTGCACAAGTCAGCCTCAGTGGCCTTTGTCCATGTTACTCTTTGGAGTAGTCATGTGTTGGCTACAGGTGCACAATGTACAAGTGCAATATTTTGCCCTTATGCATACTCACACTGGGCAGTGCGTGTGTGCATAGTGGCCACAGAAGTCAAATGTTCTTTGTAATTACTATTGATGCTCAGTCACACAATGAGGCTTGGGGTGTCAACAGTTGTGATGCTAGTGTGAGGTGATGTTACACTTTCTTCAGGGCCCAGGATGGCATTACATGTCACTTCAGGAAGGACTTTTCACATGTGGCACAAGGTGTAAGGAAATTCAACATGAGCAGGTCTGCGTTTGGGTGGCTGGGTGTCTAAATGAGCTGTGATGCTTCATCAGCTATCCTGTTGTCAGGCAGTCAATCATCACTGTGTCGCTCATGATAGATTTTTCCATTCACTGTTGCTTGTATCCTACTATAAATTATGCATAGTGTCTCTCGCAATTGGCCACAACTAGACTTATCATTGTGCAGTGTTTAGTCTCCTTTGACTTTGATGCATGCCATGTTCTGAAATGAAGCCTAATGATTTGTAGCTGACATGTCTGATGTGTACAGGTGACTGATATGTTATTATTCTTCTCCTTGCCCACAGCATCATCATCTGAATCTGGAGGGGACACAGGCGCGGACCACGAAGAGGGACACACCGACAGTGCCACCTGCTTTGAGGAGTCGGAGGGAGGCAGTGGCACGGAGGGTGATGATAGTATGCTGGCCGGACGACATGTGACTGACACATCTTACCATGCCGACAACTCCGAGTCAGACTCTCAGGAGGGGGGGGAATATGCTGCAATGGTCTCTCCATCATCTTTGGCTGGCGTCCCCTCCTCCAGTGCCATCTTCACCCTCCCAGTCATTAGTATCCCTAGGGTCCGTGCTAGCAGCCGTGTCTCCTTTGTTCCCGGCACCGCAGCCCCTGCCCCTGTGTCCCCTGCTGCCCTCAGTGCTGAGACTGTGGACCTACTCCGACAGATTGCAGTAGGTCAGACATCCATACTGACTGTCCTCCATGGACATACACAACTGTTTACACAGTTGGTGTCGTTCATGGAGGGCATGTCGTCAGACATGTCTGATCTACGTCGGGTGTGGCAGCCATAGAGTCAACACTGACGGCAGCAATGTACTCCCAGCACCCTCTGTCTCCCCCCCATCCTTCAGACCCATCCACCTCTGCCTCTCCCATATCTGCACCACATACACGCAGACGCCACAGGTCACACACACACCAGCACACCCACACGTCAGAAAAAGCTCAAAGCTCCACGCACACAATCTCAAGGGGATGTAGGCACACCCACAGGGAGAGGGGACACAACGCACACACGCATCCACACACCCAGGAGTACAGACTCACCGCCCTCTACCTCCACCCCCAATGTGTCCCCGGGTTCAGGTGGTAGCTTTTCCACACTGGCTGAGGTGTGCAGCCAGGTTTACGTAGCTACTTTCGACGCTGCACCAGCCAGTGTGGATGAATCCACTACACCTGCACCCACTCCGCCTGTCCTTCCCTCTCCTGTCCATGCGGTGCCGGAGGATTCCACAGATGAAGCCCCCATAGTTACCACTGCGGATTAAACACCATGTGCAGGCAAGTTAGTGTGGGATCACACCCATGGAGGCACATATTGTTGCTCGGACTTTTTTGGACTGGCCATTGGCCTTTAATGAGCAAGGACTCTTATTTGCTTTTCTTTTTTGGAGCAGCTGAATAAAGCATTTATGTTAATTTGCAGAAGTAGTTTGTGTGATAAGGTCTGTGACTGCTATGTGCCTGGGAGCTGATGTGATGTTCAATAGTAGGTATGTTAACATGTGTTAATCTCCTGATGGTAATGATGTTCACAATGGTATGTTGTTTTGTAACAGCTGGGCACTGGTAGGCACTGGTGGGGGTGTTAGCCACAAACACACTCTGATGCTGGGCACTGGGGGGCACTGGTTGCCACTGGTGGGGGGGTGTTAGCCACACACACACTCTGATGCTGGGCACTGGGGGGCAGTGGTGGGGGTGTTAGCCACACACACACTCTGATGCTGGGCACTGAGGGGCACTGGTGGGGGTGTTAGCCACACACACACTCTGATGCTGGGCACTGGGGGGCACTGGTGGGGAGGTGTTAGCCACACACTCTGATACTGGGGGGTGTTCTGCTCACCACTTACACTTACAATCACATTGCAGGCGTTTGTGCCACACGTCTATTGCACTGGTGTAGTGCGGTGACGTACCGTATCCCCGGTCGATGACGTAGGTACGGCCGGTCTCCGTGTTGCACTGGTGTAGTGCGTTGACCTGCCGTACCCAGTGGTCGACGTAGGAGCGGCGTATTGCGATGGTGTTGTGCGGTGATGTACCGTACCCCCGGTCGATGACGTAGGTACGGCCGGTCTCCGTATTGCACTGATGTAGTGCGGTGACCTGCCGTACCCAGTGGTCGATGACGTAGTAGCGGCGTATTGCGATGGTGTTGTGCGGTGACGTACCGTACCCCCGGTCGATGACGTAGGTACGGCCGGTCACCGTATTGCACTGATGTAGTGCGGTGACCTGCCGTACCCAGTGGTCGATGACGATGACGTAGGAGCGGCGTATTGCGCTGGTGTTGTGCGGTGACGTACCGTACCCCCGGTCGATGACGTAGGTACGGCCGGTCTCCGTATTGCACTGGTGTAGTGCGGTGACCTGCCGTACCCCGTGGACGATGACGTAGGAGCGGCGTATTGCGCTGGTGTTGTGCGGTGACGTACCGTACCCCCCCCCCCCCGGTCGATGACGTAGGTACGGCCGGTCTCCGTATTGCACTGGTGTAGTGCGGTGACCTGCCGTACCCAGTGGTCGATGACCTAGGAGCGGCGTATTGCGCTGGTGTTGTGCGGTGACGTACCGTACCCCCGGTCGATGACGTAGGTACGGCCGGTCTCCGTATTGCACTGGTGTAGTGCGGTGACCTGCCGTACCCAGTGGTCGATGACGTAGGAGCGGCGTATTGCGATGGTGTTGTGCGGTGACGTACCGTACCCCCGGTCGATGACGTAGGTACGGCCGGTCACCGTATTGCACTGATGTAGTGCGGTGACCTGCCGTACCCCGTGGTGATGACGTAGGAGCGGCGTATTGCGCTGGTGTAGTGCGGGAGTGTGTGGCGCAACATGGGCAGACATTATAATCGTGTAATGGAGATGTGCGCGTGTAGCAAGATGTACAGGTATGTAGAACCTCCTTGTACTCACCTTCTGCGCCGTCGTCGGTTTCTCATTACGAGGTGGTGGGCGTACAGGATAGGGATTACACGGACGATGGCGTCCATGTCCTGCTTGTCGCGTACCGGGGTGCGGCTCGTGCCGGAGTCTGGTTTTACGGTAGTTTTGAGCTGTCGTAGAAAAAGAGCCGTACGGAGTGTATGGAACACGGATAGTACTTTGTGGTTCGGGAGACGGCGTTTATGTACGTACGGACGTAGCGTCGAGCGTCAGCCGACTGATATTCGTATGGACTTTCGAATCGTACGGCGTTTTTTACGAGACGTACGGAGTGACGCATTAAGTTGTGATCGTACTTGCACATTCGTACGGGGACGCCTTCGGGTTCGATTCGTACGGGGAAAAACGCTCCATGCGACTATTTGGAGTGCTTTTTACCGGATCGGAATCGAGCCCTTAGTGTTGAGTATGCAACCAATATTACCTTTGCATACCAAATCAAACACCTAATAGCCCTAGCATACGTGCCAATAACTGATGTGGCTGAACACTATAATCTTTTAATCAAAAGTCCTTTCTACACACAAAACGAACAAAAACTTGCTCCACTTTTGGATTACTTTGAGGACACCTGGGTGGGGAGACTACACAGGTCAGGCCACAGACACCAACCTAAATTCGTAATACCTTGGTGGAATGTATACCTACCAACCCTAAACCAAGAAGCCAAGACAAACAACGCAGTTGAGGGTTGGCATAATGCCTTCCTATCTTCAACTGGACGAATAACTCCCACACTACACAAACTCCTCACAGCAATCCAAAAAGAGCAAAGTTTTCAACAATTACGAATGCAGCAATCTGTCTTACAACTAAAACCCAAACGATCAAGACAAACTGCCCAAATGTACCAATATTTACAACAACAAGTACAACTTTACCCTACAACTAGAGGACTGGAATACGTAAAAATGATAGCCAAAACATTAAACTGAAAAGACTAACTAAATCAAAGGATAAAAATCCTAATAAATCCTGAAATATTACACCACACATATCAATATACAATCATATTTTCCTTATTATGTCTAATATATTTATTTAATTAATAATATATAGACAAAATAATTATCTAAGTATAGTAAAAACATTTCATAAGAGCACATTTCCCACCCAACATAAACATTAATATTAAATCACTTACCTTTCACAGCAACGTCATAGGTAAATCCAATAATCCATAACAATCCATATAGTGATAAAACCACAAATTTTGAAATTAAAAAGCCCAATAAAATGTAAAAATACAACTGTGCAAAATCCATCCAGCATCCAAATAAATCGATAGGTCAAAATCCATGAAAAACCCGAACATAATGTAAAATTGTAATAAACGCTCCTGTAAACCGGAAAAATAAAGGAAGTATTCTAGACATTTCAGTTCAAACAACTGAAACACACTTCCTTTGATAAAAAAAAACGTCACAGCTAGTAAACGGAAATGGCTGTATCCAAACACCTAGAATTCAAAAAGAAACATTCACACCCACATAACACTTAGAACAACACATTAAAAATTAACATTAAATACTTGCTTTTTAACGAAATAGACAAAACCTGCCACAAACGCACTAACTCCACCTACTGCAAACCACAAAAAGCCTGGATAACGTAAATACGTACTTACTAAACTCCATAATATCTAAATAGTCATATACTAATCCACAACCACTAAATAACAAACTACTACCTTCAAAAGTTAGTGAAAATCGCTAAAATATACTTAAATAAACTCTTACCTGCTCAGACGTGAAGTAGCTTCCAACCGCAACCTTCAATCTTCCAAAATGACCCAAAATGACAATGAGCGGTTACAAAATAAAAGACCCAAACAATAGAATAATGAAAGAAATAGTGAAATAAATGCCCCAAAAATGTATTTAACTTTGAAAAATAATGGAAAAATGTTAAAATATACTTACCAACATGTTAAAATGTATTTTGTATTTTTTAACTTACAAGTGTATTATATTCATATTTTTAATATTTATTACATTAAATATTAATAATGTTTAATATTTAATGAAGTATTTATTTTAATAAAATTGTGAAAAAGTGTCAAAATTACTGTCTATTTTTTCTGTATATATTTTTCACAATATCACTAACATTTTAAAAGTATTATTATTAAAAAAATATTTTAATAATAATACATTTAAAATATTTAAATAATATTATAATTAAAAAAATTCTGAAAATGATGTTAATTGTATGATGTTCAATATTATTAATATCAATATTCCTTTATAAATATGTGAATTCGTTTATAACATCATTTGTACAGCACAGTATTATGTTTACAAATAAAAAAAATTAATTTAATATCAATGTATAATTATTTGTATTTGTATCAAAATGTATGTACTCTATGTATAGTATTCCTCATTGTATTATCATGTACTACATTTTTTGTATCTACCTAAAATGTACTTTACTAAACAACTATCCAAAAATGTTTAATTTCTAATTACATTGTACTTATACCTTTTTGATAATATATTATACATTGATTTGTAATATATGTATAATGTACTTTATTTACTATGTAAACAAATGAATAAAGATTTTTTTGAAAAACCACTGTGTTATTTTCTATCTACTAGCTATTAGAAAATCATAAATATTAATATTACAAATGTTTTTTTATTAAATTTTATATATAAACATTAGAATTTTTATTTTACAATGTTATAACCCTTAAGATTCACACATATAACTGTTTGTAAATTTCATACATGCTACACACTTAACCTATGTAATGTGGTACTCCTACTCAAAACTACATTTCATTAGGGTATATGCAGGACACAGAACCAAAAAAATGTAATATTCCAACTCTAATCAACATTTAATTAGGGTACGTGCAGGACACTGAAACTATTTAATTTTCTATTCCAACTCCAATCTACATTTAATTAGGGTAGGTGCTGGACACTGAACCTATTTAATTAACTATTCCAACTCCAATCTACATTTAATTAGGATAGGTGCTGGACACTGAACCTATTTAATTTACTATTCCAACTCCAATCAACATTTAATTAGGGTAGGTGCTGGACACTGAACCCAAATATTTAACTATTCCAACACCAATCTACATTTAATTAGGGTAGGTGCTGGATACTGAACCTATTAAATTTACTATTCCAACTCCAATCTACATTTAATTTGGGTAAGTGCTGGACACTGAACAAAAATAATTAACTAGTCCAATTCCAATCTACATTTAATTAGGGTAGGTGCTGGACACTGAACCTATTTAATTTACTATTCCAACTCCAATCAACATTTAATTAGGGTAGGGGCTGGACACTGAACCTAAATACATTACTATTCCAACTCCAAACAACATTTAATTAGGGTAAGTGCTGGATACTGAACCTATTTAATTTACTATTCCAACTCCAATCTACATTTAATTAGGGTAGGTGCTGGACACTGAACCTATTTAATTTACTATTCCAACTCCAATCTACTATTAATTAGGGTAGGTGCTGAACGCTGAACCTATTTAATTTACTATTCCAACTCCAATCTACATTTAATTAGGGTAGATGCTGGACACTGAACAAAAATAATTACCTATTCCAACTCCAATCTACATTTAATTAGGGTAGGTGCTGGACACTGAACCTATTTAATTTACTATTCCAACTCCAATCAACATTTAATTAGGGTAGGTGTTGGACGCTGAACCTATTTAATTTACTATTCCTACTCCAATCAACATTTAATTAGGGTAGGTGCTGCACACTGCACCTAAATAAATTACTATTCCAACTCCAAACACCATTTAATTAGGGTAAGTGCTGGGCACTGAACCTATTTAATTTACTATTCTAATTCCAATCTACTATTAATTAGAGTAGGTGCTGGACACTGAACCTATTTAATTTACTATTCCAACTCCAATCTACATTTAATTAGAGTAAGTGCTGGACACTGAACCTAAATAATTAACTATTCCAACTCCAATCTATATTTAATTAGGGTAGGTTCTGGACACTGAACCTATTTAATTTACTATTCCAACTCCAATCTACATTTAATTAGGGTAAGTGCTGGACACTGAACAAAAATAATTAACTATTCCAACTCCATTCTACATTTAATTAGGGTAGGTGCTGGACACTGAACCTATTTAATTTACTAATCCAACTCCCATCAACATTTAACTAGGGTAGGTGCTGGACACTGAACCTGAATAAATTACTATTCCAACTCCAAACAACTTTTAATTAGGGTAAGTGCTGGACACTGAACCTATTTAATTTACTATTCTAACTCCAATCTACTATTAATTAGAGTAGGCGCTGGACACTGAACCTATTTAATTTACTAATCCAACTCCGATATACATTTAATTAGGGTAAGTGCTGGACACTGAACCTATTTAATTTACTATTCCAACTCCAATCTACTATTAATTAGGGTAGGTGCTGGACACTGGACCTATTTAATTTACTATGCCAACTCCAATCTACATTTAATTAGGGTAAGTACTGGACACTGAACCTAAATACATTAGTATTCCAACTCCAATCAACATTTAATTAGGGTAAGTGCTGGAAACTGAACCTAAATAATTAACTATTCCAACTCCAATCTACATTTAATTAGGGTAGGTGTTGAACACTGAACAAAAATAATTAACTATTCCAACTCCAATCTACATTTACTTAGGGTAGGTGCTGGACACTGAACCTATTTAATTTACTATTCCAACTCCAATCAACATTTAATTAGGGTAGGTGCTGGACACTGAACCCAAATAAATTACTATTCCAACTCCAAACAACATTTAATTAGAGTAAGTGCTGGACACTGAACCTATTTAATTTACTATTCTAACTCCAATCTACTATTAATTAGAGTAGGTGCTGGACACTGAACCTATTTAATTTACTATTCCAACTCCAAACTACATTTAATTAGGGTAAGTGCTGGACACTGAACTTAAATAATTAACAATTTCAACTCCAATCTACATTTAATTAGGGTAGGTGCTGGACACTGAACCTATTTAATTTACTATTCCAACTCCAATCTACTATTAATTAGTGTAGGGGCTGGACACTAGACCTATTTAATTTACTATTCCAACTCCAATCTACATTTAATTAGGGTAAGTGCTGGACACTGGACCTAAATAAATTACTATTCCAACTCCAATCAACATTTAATTAGGGTAAGTGCTGGACACTGAACCTATTTAATTTACTATTCCAACTCCAATCAACATTTAATTACGGTAGGTGCTGGACACTGAACCTATTTAATATGCTATTCCTACTCCAATCAACATTTAATTAGGTTAGGGACTGGACACTGAACCTAAATAAATTACTATTCCAACTCCAAACAACATTTAATTACGGTAAGCGCTGGACACTGAACCTATTTAATTTACTATTCTAACTCCAATCTACTATTAATTAGAGTAGGTGCTGGACCCTGAACCTATTTAATTTACTATTCCAACTTCAATCTACATTTAATTAGGTTAAGTGCTGGACACTGAACCTAAATATTTAACTATTCCAACACCAATCTACATTTAATTAGGGTAGGTGCTGGACACTGAACCTATTTAATTTACTATTCCAACTCCAATCTACATTTAATTTGGGTAAGTGCTGGACACTGAACAAAAATAATTAACTAGTCCAACTCCAATCTACATTTAATTAGGGTAGGTGCTGGACACTGAACCTATTTAATTTACTATTCTACTCCAATCAACATTTAATTAGGGTAGGTGCTGGACACTGAACCTAAATAAATTACTATTCCAACTCCAAACAACATTTAATTAGGGTAAGTGCTGGATACTGAACCTATTTAATTTACTATTCCAACTCCAATCTACATTTAATTAGGGTAGGTGCTGGACACTGAACCTATTTAATTTACTATTCCAACTCCAATCTACTAATAAGTAGGGTAGGTGCTGGACACTGAACCTATTTAATTTACTATTCCAACTCCAATCTACATTTAATAAGGGTAGATGCTGGACACTGAACAAAAATAATTAACTATTCCAACTCCAATCTACATTTAATTAGGGTAGGTGCTGGACACTGAACCTATTTAATTTACTATTCCAACTCCAATCAATATTTAATTAGGGTAGGTGTTGGACACTGAACCTATTTAATTTACTATTCCTACTCCAATCAACATTTAATTAGGGTAGGTGCTGGACTCTGAACCTAAATAAATTACTATTCCAACTCCAAACACCATTTAATTAGGGTAAGTGCTGGACACTGAACCTATTTAATTTACTATTCTAATTCCAATCTACTATTAATTAGAGTAGGTGCTGGACACTGAACCTATTTAATTTACTATTCCAACTCCAATCTACATTTAATTAGGGTAAGTGCTGGACACTGAACCTAAATAATTAACTATTCCAACCCCAATCTACATTTAATTAAGGTAGGTGCTGGACACTGAACCTATTTAATTTACTATTCCAACTCCAATCTACATTTAATTAGGGTAAGTGCTGGACACTGAACAAAAATATTTAACTATTCCAACTCCAATCTACATTTAATTAGGGTAGGTGCTGGACACTGAACCTGAATAAATTACTATTCCAACTCCAAACAACATTTAATTAGGGTAAGTGCTGGACACTGAACCTATTTAATTTACTATTCTAACTCCAATCTACTATTAATTAGAGTAGGCGCTGGACACTGAACCTATTTAATTTACTAATCCAACTCCAATATACATTTAATTAGGGTAAGTGCTGGACACTGAACCTATTTAATTTACTATTCCAACTCCAATCTACTATTAATTAGGGTAGGTGCTGGACACTGGACCTATTTAATTTACTATGCCAACTCCAATCTACATTTAATTAGGGTAAGTACTGGACACTGAACCTAAATACATTAGTATTCCAACTCCAGTCAACATTTAATTAGGGTAAGTGCTGGACACTGAACCTAAATAATTAACTATTCCAACTCCAATCTACATTTAATTAGGGTAGGTGTTGAACACTGAACAAAAATGATTAACTATTCCAACTCCAATCTACATTTACTCAGGGTAGGTGCTGGACACTGAACCTATTTAATTTACTATTCCAACTCCAATCAACATTTAATTAGGGTAGGTGCTGGACACTGAACCCAAATAAATTACTATTCCAACTCCAAACAACATTTAATTAGGGTAAGTGCTGGACACTGAACCTATTTAATTTACTATTCTAACTCCAATCTACTATTAATTAGAGTAGGTGCTGGACACTGAACCTATTTAATTTACTATTCCAACTCCAAACTACAGTTAATTAGGGTAAGTGCTGGACACTGAACTTAAATAATTAACAATTCCAACCCAATCTACATTTAATTAGGGTAAGTGCTGGACACTGAACCTAAATAAATTACTATTCCAACTCAAATCAACATTTAATTAGGGTAAGTGCTGGACACTGAACCTATTTAATTTACTATTCTAACTCCAATCTTCTATTAATTAGAGTAGGTGCTGGAAACTGAACCTATTTAATTTACTATTCCAACTCCAAACTACATTTAATTAGGGTAAGTGCTGGACACTGAACTTAATTAATTAACTATTCCAACTCCAATCTACATTTAATTAGGGTAGGTGCTGAACACTAAACCTATTTAATTTACTATTTCAACTCCAATCTACTATTAATTACGGTAGGTGCTGGACACTGAACAGAAATAATTAACTATTCCAACTCCAATCAACATTTAATTAGGGTAAGTGCTGGACACTGAACCTATTTATTTTACTATTCTATCTCCAATCTACTATTAATTAGAGTAGGTGCTGGACACTGAACCTATGTAATTTACTATTCCAACTCCAATCTACATTTAATTAGGGTAAGTGCTGGACACTGAACCTAAATAATTAACTACTCCAATTCCAATCTACATTTAATTAGGGTAGGTGCTGGACACTGAACCTATTTAATTTACTATTCCAACTCTAATCTACTATTAATTAGGGTAGGTGCTGGACACTGGACCTATTTAATTTACTATTCCAACTCCAATCTACATTTAATTAGGGTAAGTGCTGGAAACTGAACCTAAAGAAATTACTATTCCAAGTCCAATCAACATTTAATTAGGGTAAGTGCTGGACACTGAACCTATTTAATTTACTATTCTAACTCCAATCTACTATTAATTAGGGTAGGTGCTGGACACTGAACCTATTTAATTTACTATTCCAACTCCAATCTACATTTAATTAGTGTAAGTGCTGGACACTGAACAAAAATAATTAACTATTTAAACTCCAATCTACATTTAATTAGGGTAGTTGTTGGACACTGAAGCTACTTAATGTACTATTCCAACTACAATCAACATTTAATTAGGGTAAGTGCTGGACACTAAACCTATTTAATTGACTATTCCAACTCCAATCTACATTTAATTAGGGTAGATGCTTGACACTAAACCTATAACCCCAACATGCTCCTACTAAACATTTAATACAAAATTGAACATAAAATTGTAATTTTAAAAACAATTTTCAAAACTTTTGCTTAATATTTTGGTTTATTTAATTTTAAAAAAGTATATTTAATTTGTTAAATTTTTGGTATATACTTTTTAAAACACTACCCACCCTTATCCCCTACAAACCCTTGAACACATTACTAAACATTAAATTACATTTTAAATTTAAATTTTAAATTTAAAAAAAATTTCTATTTAGGTCAATATATATATTTTTTTTAAATTTCACATTTTATTTTAATAAATATACATTATTTTTATATAGTTTTTAAAACACTACCCACCCTTATCCCCTATAAACCCTACAACCCGCTACAAAACATTAAATTACAATATAAATTTAAATTTAAAATTTTAAAAATATATTAGTTATTATTTTCAATATATTATATTTTTTTACAAATTTCAAATTTTAATTTTTGAATTTTTGGTATATACTTTTTAAAACACTACCCACCCTTATCCCCTATAAACCCTACAACCCGCTACTAAACATTGAATTACAAATTAAATTTAAAATTAAAATTAAAAAAAAATGAGAAAATATTTTCAATATTTTATATTGTTTTACAATTTTCTAAATTTATTTTTATTTAGAATAATTTTTGGTATATACTTTTAAAAACACTACCCACCCTTATCCCCTATAAACCCTACAACTAGCCACTAAACATTAAATTACAATTCAAATTTAAATTTAACATTTTTAAAAAAATTATAAATCATTGAAATTATTTTATATTTTTTTACAATTTTCTAAATTTATTTTTATTTTGAAATTTTTTTGGTATATACTTTTTAAAACACTACCCGCCCTTATCCCCTATAAACCCTACAACCCGCTACTAAACATTACATTACAATTTAAAATTAAATGAAAATTTAAAATAAATTTAGAAATTATTTTCATAATTTTATATTTTTTTACAAATTTCAAATTTTATTTTTAATTTCAAAAATGTTGGGTATATACTTTTTAAAACACTACCCACCCTTATCCCCTATAAACCCTAGAATCCGCAACTAAACATTAAATTACAATTTTAATTTAAATTTAAAATTTTTCTATAATTTTATAATTTTTTTCTATATTTTAATATTTTTTAAATCTTTCTAATTCCTTTTTTAAAATAACAATTTTTTGTTACATACTTTTTAAAACACTACCTACCCTTATCCCCTATAAACCCTACATCCCGCTCCTAAAAATTCATCATACTTCATAACACTATTTATTAGTACTATAAACTAATATAGCTAACATTTTACACAATTATTACTTTATATACATTTGAAAACCACTATTTTAAATGTCGATATTTTTGACATCGATATTTTTTACATCGATATTTAAAATCTCGACTTTACTGTACTCGATATTATTTATACACACAAAAAACGATATTTATTACATCGATATTAATAACATCGATATTACTTACCTTCGATTTTTCTAACTCGATATTATAGCTAGTCGACATTAAAAACTCAATATTTTGACTGTGTACCAAGCTCCAGAGCTCTTGGCCCTTTCAGCCAAGTGTATTCGCAGGTATTTGCTCCTGCTTGGTCTCATCTTCTTGGGGATATGGTGAGTTTCTTTTGGGTTTTCATCTGGGATACGTTGCTCAGGAAACCCATGTTTTCGCACACCAGCCTTTGTGATTACCAGTGTCTGATGTTGTATTCCATCCAGGCTGAGAGGTCCTTCAGTTGAAAGCAGTTTTCATCCCATTTTATAGGAAGTAGAAGATTGGATAATCATTAGAGGAGTTAATTAAAGAGAGTGAGAAACACCTTTCACTATTGGATCCTGGTATCCATCCAGGTCCCCAGACTTTTTCAACATGTGTCAACTGGTGCCACATCACCCGCCTATAATGGCCTTTCCTGCTGTGGTCAGAGGACAAACTGTATTTATCTTTACTGGCAATCACATAGCCAAGTGCTATAAAAACCATGAATACTGTGCATGATGTCTGGGTGCGGAGATCAGGATTGGGCGAAGAAGCATCAGCTTACATTGACCTCAATTTATGATCCAGAGAGGAAGAATTGGTGTGTCAATCTCTTTTGGCTAAGTGTCCCATTTCCAAAGTACTTTTGCATTTTTCTACAGGATTTACCATGGTTTCACCTCCTGTGAATCAAATATTTTTATAGAAGTATGTTGGATGCTACTCTTCTGTCACTCTTATTGGAAGGCCCAATGCTAAAGGCCTGGCATGGGATTGGATTTGCTTCAAACAATCAAGATACTGGATCACCTGCTCAACTTCAGTCCCATGCCCGGCATCCCAAGTTATTGACAAAGATTGCAAGAAGGAGGCTTGAGTTGACAAACATTAGGAGAAAGTGGTTTAGGTAACCCTCATTTTAACTTGTTGTTGAAGACTAGGATGACTCATTTTGTAAGGACAGATGACAACAGAAGCAGAAAGGGTCATTTCCACTTCCCTCAGTCAACTCGTCCTCTAGCTACTTATAGATTTGGCTTTTAGTTGTAGGTTGGTAACAGGTTGAACCTGGAAATAAGCTGCTAAGGCTGAAAATGGGGGGTTATTACAGTGGAATTTTTCTCTATTGGACAACACCCCAGACAGAAGATGGTCATGAGGGTTTCCTTCCATTGCTGGGCTATATTTTTGTGTTACTGCGTTGCTGCAAAGAGAATGGGGATTTGTCTTCAATTGGGTGATCCAAGGAGACACTGGAGCTCCTCAATAAAGTGTTCTATTTAGGCTTGTTGATCAATGCCCTGTGAATCTAGATAACACTTATTTGACAGCTATGTTCAGCAGTGCTAGTTTTATCGCACATTGGCTCAGCTAAACACTTGTTACAGGACCTGATAAACAACACCATGTTTGTCGTCTTTCAGTTCCATGCCTGAACCTTCCACTGCTGCTGCAAGCTCTCTAGGAACACCCTTTCATTCGATGTATGCTGGCTGAGTGTTGGCCTTTTGGTCAACAACCCATCAATGTATTTATTCTTTATGACTGATCCAGTCCAGCAGGGCAGATAATCTTCTTTAGCTATCCTCAGTTGCTGAACCGTTTGCCTTTGCTCTGGTTTATTTGGCTAATAGGAAGGTGCTGTTTTCGGTCATTTTGAACCATTCTGCATTAGAGAGCTCTTCTCTGATATGTGCAATAAATACTCTTGGAAGAAAATGTATGATTTATGGTAATATTATGACAATTTATCTGTGCTAGGTGTTTTATACTATGGCTATTAAAAAACTGGCGATGAGAAAGAAAGAACGATAACTAAACCTCTGATTACTCACTAGTAATATTGTATGCCTACGTCTAATTCCTTCCACTATCATTGGGACTGATTCACAGAACTAACTTAAGACAAAATCCTAAACTTACTACTTTTGGTATTCACAGAAGTTAGGATTTTGTCTTAAGTTTGTCTTAAGACAAACTTAAGTCTGTCTTAAGTCTGTCTTAAATTTGTCTTAAGACAATATCCTAACTTCAGTGAATACCAAAAGTAGTAAGTTTAGGATTTTGTCTTAAGTTAGTTCTGTGAATCGGGCCCATTGTGTTTAACAGGTAGTGCTGGATGAATGAATAGGTTTTTAAGCGGAAGGGGTTGGGAAGGCATACTGCTTTAGCCAAATTTAAGTGTGTTGACTCCACTCAAAGAGTAGGAGCTGTGATGGGGAAGAAAGATGAATAGGTATACTCACAATTACTCAACAGTAACTTTAAAGCTAGGATGAAGAATATTCACATTAAGAGTATGAATATTATCAGTAAGTAACTAAACCAGTCATCAGCAAGATAGATGCAGTAAATGTGTAGCTTCTTTCCCATAATTATTTCTGTCAGAAATCCATTTTCTCTTTAAATCAGATTTAGTATCGAATTAATAATAGCAATATATCTTTTTAATGAAAGTCAGATAATGCAAACAAGAATCAATGAGCACGTGGACTAAAATTACAAGTAGTGTGAGTGGGAACTGTTTAAGTGGGGTAATCAAACAGTTGCCAAATACAAATTTGGAGTACTGCACCACTGGCAGGCCTGTGATGCTACCCGACCAATCAGGTATCAATCCAGCAGAGCATAAAGAGGAAACGCAATTGTGTGTCTTTCCTCATAAATATTATTTTGGCAGGATTAATTCTGCTGATCCTTGTGAATGGCTGCAAATGCAAAGATGTAGCCGCAAAAGAAACAGCTGACTTCTGGCACTGCATTTGCTTTTGCAAAGTTCAAATATCAAAACAAAGCCAGTTGCTCATCTTTGGAGAAACTTTAGTCGACCTTTTGGATTTGCAAGTGCTTTTTTACTGAAAATGGTTGTGCTGATGCTGAAGAGCATTGGCCCTAAAAAAAAAGGGCATTCTCCACCTTGCCTGTGCATTATGCATAATGCGGCTGTGATACCCCAGTGTGGTGAAATATACTTGCGAATGTATCACCATGAATACAAAAATAGATTTCATTTATTTATTTTATTTCAACATTCCAATATGAAGGATGCAAATCTTGAAGCGGTTTAAATAAAAAATTATAAAGTGTGTGAAAACTCTTTTAGCTGAATGAGAAACCCAATAACAAATTGTAGCTACCAGGCCCTCCTAAAAAGAAAACAACTTGAAGATAAAAATGAAAATGCAGGAACATGGGCTGGGAGCAACATAGAAATGAGGGGTGAGCAGTTCACCTGCAGGGACTGTCAGGATTACCAAAACTAAAGACACTTAGGCCCTCATTACGATGTCAACCGGAAAGCCGCCAATTGCAGATTAGAGGCTTTCCGAGTTACATCGCTGGTTTCATATCAGACAGCCTTATTACAGTGAAGGATGCCGGATATGAAACCGGCCAGTCGGACCGCTGAGAATACCCTGTGTATTGTGTTTATGCCGTGGGGATTATAATGTTCGTTTCTGACAAGTTTTTCATGCCAGGCATTCCTACATATAAAGCCTGTCAGAAAGTGACTTTGGAGGTCCCTACCAGGGCCCACTTGCCACAGCAGCCTCCGGCTGGAGGCCTGGGGGGCACCTATGGTGCCCCACTGTTAATCCCTGCATGGCATGGCAGGCACCTAACGGTTTAACAGACTCTCCCATTTCCCCATGGGAGCTTGTGCTTGTTCACGGTCGCATCACAAGCTCCCATAGAGAAATGGGAGTATGCGACGCAGCATGTGTGGTTGCATTGTAATGGCAGTTTTGGGACCGCCGACTGGAGGTCAGTCAGTCTCGAGACCACAGCACAGCGATGTCATCATATTCTGGCCCTTACTGTCTGCTGTTGAAGCATAGCAAAACCTATGCCCAAAGAAAAAAAATCAAAAGCATAAGGAAAAAAAAAAGTTTGGGCACACAATTTCACTGCTACAGATGAAGACTCACAGGTGTACTGAAAGTGGAAACATCAAAATCTCATGAGTGCCTTTGCTGCAAGGTCTTGTGAGAATTCAAATGGTGTCTGCCATCTTGGAAACATTTTCAATAAAGATGGTTTTGCTACACCTTTATTCAAATCAAATCAAATCAAAGTTTTATTTGCATAATTGGTGAAAATTATTACAAAATTCGCATAATAAAATAGTGATACAAAATGGATTAAAACTACTAGAGTTATAAACTCTCTGCTTCTGTTAAAATTGGGGTCAAAACGTGAACGATCATCATGTTAAAAAAGTTTCTGATAACCCACCAACCTGGTGATCCCCCTTTTCAATTTGTCCAAGGCAATTTCTTACTTCAGCCAGGAATTTAACTCTGCGGCATGCCAGGATTATGGAGGAACCTCCAAGCCAGCTTGTAACGGCGTGTCTACAAGAGCATATGTTTAGCGCGTTAAAAATAGGTTTCAATAACAGTCGTCTCTGTCCTATTAGCGCAGGACAAACACAAAGAAAGTGGTACGCCTTTATTCGCTTCTCAAATGCTCCTAGAGGTGAATTTCAGAACAACGATTAAAGTAATGGTCCTTAGATTCCTGTGAAATTATTGGGATTTCAGGATATTTCCTGGTTTGGTAATCAAGTTTCTAATACCTGGGTAGGAAATGTTTCGATTTTGCTCTTTTTCTCAAATGTGGGACAGACATTTCCTTTCCGAATGAGGTAGTAATTACACACTCCCAGCATTTAGAAATCCAGTGTGAGTAAACTACTGCAGCAGATTATGATGGACCTGTGAATACAAACTTTATGCATGGGCATCAGGTGTGAGGTAACACCTAAAAAAGACTATTAAAGAGTTCATGGATATGTATTTCATTTGAATAATATCTTATATTTCGTTCTCCTCAAGACCAAGTGGGAAAACTTGATGCAGGTTTAGGGTAATCAATTGTTCAATAGAAAAAGGACAGGGATGGGCATTGTTATATCTTCCTTCTCATAACTATTTAAGTAATCAATACATATAAGAGTTAATGGCTTTAGAGGGAGGTTGGCATAAAACAGGTTTTCGTTACTAACTGTGGCCATTAGGCAAAGACTAAAAGAACTGTTGGATTTGACGGCTATATTGACACTTATTTGTTTTCTTAGATATCATTTACAGACGGAATAGTGGTTGTGAATTTCACTGTCACCTGCCTGGCAGTCTCTGAGAAGTACTACCAGCAATTGACTCTCAATTCCAGCTCCCCTTCCTCCTATCAACATCTATGTACCTCCCTGTATTATTTGGAGGTGAGTGGATTTTGTGGGTGGTGAGTTGGAAATGCCTTAGGATTCTTGACATTCCTGCAGAGGTTCTAAACCTATCATGACACTGACCATCAGGGGTAAGCTAAAAGCAATGGTGAACAGAGAGGGCCAGAAGAGAAATGACATAGACAAAAGGTAAGGCAGTAGACAAAGCAGTGTGGGATGGGTGGAGATTACAATGGATGACCTAGGGAAGCAATACAGGGAGTACAGGGGGAAGGGGCAGAGATGTGAAAGGAGAAACAGCACACAGGGCAAAGCCAGTGAGAGCAAGAAAACTCATTCACTTCCATGGAGGGGAGTGAAATAGCAGATCCTGAATGTTCACCTAATGACAAAACCAGCCTGTAACCTATCAATGTATTCTGACTGCTACTGAAGTCACAAACAATTGATACATTTCTTTGCAAATCTCAAGGAAAGTAGCCTTCCTTTCATGAGATTCACTGTGACTTGCAGTGTGAGTAACAAGAACGGGAGAATTTTGCAAGGAACTTTGATTCATTGGGCCCGATTCACAGAACTAACTTAAGACAAAATCCTAAACTTACTACTTTTGGTATTCACAGAAGTTAGGATTTTGTCTTAAATTTGTTTTAAGACAGACTTAAGACAGACTTAAGTTAGGATTTTGTCTTAAGTTTGTCTTAAGTCTGTCTTAAGTTTGTCTTAAGACAAACTTAAGACAAAATCCTAACTTCTGTGAATACCAAAAGTAGTAAGTTTAGGATTTTGTCTTAAGTTAGTTCTGTGAATCGGGCCTATTGAGTTTTTTGGTGTCGTCCCACTTTGCACAGAGTAGAGTTTGAAGAAAACATTTTGATTCATTGGTGCAAAGATTTGTCTCCATTCCAAGTTCTTTTGCATTCCCTTCTTTGCTACATCTCATCAGAGGCAAATGCATGGGATGGCAGGGTTGGACTGGCCTACAGGGCAATCAGGCAAATCGGTGTGTGGGTCGTCTTTTGGTTGTTTGTGGGCCTGTTTTATGGTTTGCTGAGCCAGTTGTACTGTTTTTTCACTGATATTGAAATAAACATAGCCTGCAGCAAGCTCAAACCATGCCTTCCATACCTCGCAAAACACGTATACAACATGCCTACAAGTTCAAAACTGCCCCAATTTGCAAACATGGGCCACTTTTTTAGCTATCTAATTCGATAATAGGGGCCACTTTTATTTTGCTGCTCAAGTCTATTTTCTGTCCCAGTCCGACGCTGTGGGGAGGTTGCAATAAATGCACCTCTTCTTTTACACTGGTCTGTAATGAGCAGGCACCGCGGCTTGGATTGCGCTTTAATACCGCCGAAGAGCGGCACGAGCGCGGAACTCACAGGTTGATCTGCAGCCACCCTGGCCTTGTAATCAGTCCCATCATAACTCAGCCACCTTTCCTTATTACCTGCTGATAGATATAGCTTCACAGTGCTGCATAATGGCCTATAAGAGCCTGGTAGATTTGAATCACAGCATTAGCCAGGCAAATGATATGCATTTATCACCTCACCCTCACTTGACTCCAGCAGCAGGCGACAAAGAAAGCTCACAAGGTCTTCTCACACGCCACGAAAAATATAGACAATTTATTTAATGCGCCTGCAGTAATAGCAGAAGCAGGGAGAGTTCACCTCAGTGTTTTCTTTTCCATTTATGTTAATAGGCTCCCTGGTAAATGCTGATGGCTCCTGTAAGTGAGCACACTCTGCCCAATAAAACACTGCTATTTCTAAGCAGGAAGGTTGTTCAGCTGGGGGGACAGTGTTGCATAAAGGATCAGGCTGCCGGGGTATCTATGCAGGGGCCTTGGGCATCCACGGTGGGGAAGGGAGACAACATAATTCAGGACATTGTTCCCAGTTTTATGTGTGCATGGTAAATCCAAAGAAGAGGTTGTGCTGAGGCCAGCTGCTTATGGTGTAGGTAGATAGATTATGAATGCATCCCTGCGATTAGGGCACTCCTTGGGTTCTATGGTACACTCCAAAACAAATTCTTTATGTTTTGGAGTCTTACACATAGAACCCTCGGAGTGCCCTAATCGCAGGGATACATTCATAATCTATGTATGCACGCACTTAGCAGCAAATCCTTAAACGTGACGGACGGACACGTGACCTGCACGAGCACCCAACCTCACTCAAAAAATACAAGTTGTGAGAAACTTTTCAATCAAATTGCCGTGCACCTCACCTACCCTTTTGAATTCATTAAGGTGTAGGTAGAGCCACATTCAGGGTTGGGTCCCCAGTGTATTCAAGGGTAGTTTTCCCTTCAAAGAATGGAGTGGATCTCCTTTAGGAATAGGATAGGCCAGCTGAGTTCACCCACTCATGGTGCACCCTCTCAGAATAGCCAATCCAAGGAGCAGCGAGTGTGTCTAATGCAGAGAGGATAGAACTGATGCTTTCCCTAGTTTCTGTCTGCATGCAAGCAAGGCATAGTTAACACTCACAACTCCTAGGGCCCTGTTACAATATGACAGGAAAACAGTCTGGTATGTAGATACCAGAAGCGTTGTTACTTCTGGGGGTGGGTAGAGCAGGAATACTACCAATTACATCTTTTGGAGGATTAACATGTAGGAGTCAGTGTTTCTGCACTGATTTATGTTTGGTTTTATGCATTGTTTTCTCACTTTTGCCTGTTGTTTCACCTGCACATTTCACCTACTTTGAAACACTCCAGAGCAGCAGTGTTACTCCTGATGGAGCAGTAACCAACATTACCGGCCCAATACAAGTTAGAAGGAACTCCTAGACCCTTTGTCAGCAGATGTTACAACATCAATTTGAACTTCAGGGCATATTTATCATAGGTTTGAGTCGCTTTTGTGCCATGAAACAGGTTACAAAAGCAGCACAACCCTTAAGAATGAGTTAGCAAGCCCCGCAAGACCACCTTGAGTGGCCCTGAGTGGCTTGATAAATCAAGAGTAACGCAACTCAGCACAAATCACTGCTTTGCTTTACTCTGCCCCAAGGAGGCATTCCAGGGGTGGTGCATGGGTGTTCCCATGCAAAACCCATGGATTTTGATGCATTCCCATTTTTACCATTTCTGGTAGACCTGGGAATGCGTGAAAATGCTACTCATCCCCAGTGGAGGCGAAACAAGGAGAAATATCTTGATTTCTCCTCATTTTTCCCCTCTTTCTATGCATGCTGCAGAATGCCTCCGGGGATTGTTCAATTTGCAGAATGGTGTCCCTTCCTGCACAAAAACAACCTGCTTACAACGTAGGCACCTTTGCACCATGATAAATATGCCCCTTGGTTATGCTCCTTTCTAGTGAGAGAGTATCCAAGCCAACTAAACTCAAATTGAGACTTAATATGTGCAGAGTGGTATGTATTTAAAAGAACGATAGCCCTTCCCCTAAATCTTCTTTCCACCCCTTAAGGGAGCAACACGAACCGTTGGGTCACAAAACTCCCAGCTGGCTTTCTGTAGGTGTCTTGGGTGTTTCAGTAACCAGCAGACATGTGGAATTATTCTACTCCATTATTGCTATAGTCAGGATGTAATATCCTAAGGGGCATATTTACAAGGGCATTGCCCCACTGGAGCGTCACTTTTTCCGATGCTTCAGTGGTGCAATACCCTGCTCCATATTTACAATTCGGTGCTAGGCTACTTTGCATGGCTTAACTCCGCATTGTAAATATGGATCCCTTCCACACAGTTTACTGCATGAAAGGGGCTTGCAATGGGTGTTGCTGTGGGCTTTCCACCACAACACGCATTGTTTTTTGACGCTGCCCCAGATTTACAAGGATCTTTAAATTGGAGGCAGAGCCAAAAACTAACGCCGTTGAAAAGTAGAAGTTAGAATGGCACAACATTCGGAAATACTTATATTTCTCCTTGTTTTTTTCTCTTTCTATGTATGCTGCATTCTGCAGCACACATAGAAGGAGCAAATGGCCTTTAATGATTGTTTATGTGCAGGAAGGTTTCCCTTCCTGCACATAAATAAACAATCATCCCTGCCACGCAGGCACCCTTGCACTATGGCGCAAGGGTGTCTGCGTTATGCTAGGCAGCTTTTTTTGCGCTGGCGCAAGGGAAAACACACGGGTGCTCAGTTTTCTTGCAAATACGGCACATCCCTTCTTTTTTCAAATGGAGCAGCGCTACTAACTTACTTGCAGCCCTGCGCTGCGTCATTTCTTTCTAAGTGTGCCCCTAAGTGTTAGGAAAGCTCTGAAGACCTGTGTTTTTCAGTGAAGACTGAACTCACCTGTTACTTCATGCTTCACAAGTACAAATATTTACAAATAACAGAGATCAGCTGCGGAATAACTAAAAAGGGGTTTGTTTGATGGTTAAACTGACAAAACTATAGAAGGATGTGAACAGGGGCGGCTCCTACACATGGGCGGAGGAGCGCCGCCCCACTACTTTATCACAGTATGAGAAGCAGAAACATAAAATGGTATTATAAATACCAATTTATCATTCCGCTTCTCGCACTGCGAGAAAGCAGAAGAGTTTGGTTGGGGTGGGCGGGTCTGCTGGAGGGCAGGGGAGGTGTTGCTTGCCCCTCACTGTTGTGGCGCTGACTGTTTGGTCGGCCACAGTGCCGACCATAGAAGCCATACGCACTCTGCCCTTTTCTTCCCCATAGATGGCAGTGCGGTCCGTGTCCCAGGCAATCACAACACTGCCATTGCAGCGGCGTGATTCGCTTAGGGGAGGGGAGGGTGGCTGCCTTCTTCCTGTGTGGAGCAGAGACACGCAGGATGACGCAGGCCCAGACCAGACCAGACCAGTCCAGGACGCGAAAACTCCCCGCGCAACTCCCTCTCAGCGCAACTTTCTGCCCCCCACCCACAAGTCATGCCGGTTGTGATTGGATGTGAAATCTTTCTCTTTCGGCCAGCATAGCTTGGCGCTGCGTTATTTGCTCTCTTTTTGGCATGAGAAGAATTATCGCTTCTTTGAATTTTCAATACTTCCAAAAGCCATATTTTCTTGGCTCATATCTGCCACTAATACTTTGGCATCTGTATCCTACTGAGGAGAGTCTGAGTTTCTGGGGTCGAAAAACTCACCTGAAATTATAAAGAACTTAAAAGTCCCAAATCAAGGTAATTAAAGACAACAATATCGAAACAAAAATATCACAAAAGTAAAACACTTAAAAAAAGAAAAGCACCTCACAGAAAAACATTGAAACACATATTAAAAATCTACCATATGAAATGCAAACATTTAGAAAAAGGTTCACAGTGTTTTCCATCCACTGTCCAGCCACTCTGGCTAGTTCACAAGTGTCCATGTTCGGGAAAAAAGTGATGGTTGACCCACTGACACGTTTTTACCTTCAGATAAATATTCTTTCATTTAGGTCTGAAATCTTAAACAGGGCAAGCCTGGAAACTGTAAGCGAGAAGGGCCCCAAAACATCAGATATAGTTATTTATATATATATATATATATATATATATATATATATATATATATATATATATATATATATATATATATATATATATATATATATATATATATATATATATCCTTGTGTAGCGCACTAGCACCTGAAAAAATTATTTAGACATTTCACGTTAAACATGTAACAATGCAATTGCTCAATTAAAAAATTGCAAGTCATCTGACAAATTGAATTCAGGTGAGGAGGTCTCACATATACATACACATAATGGATACTGCAGAGTTTTCATTTTATAGCGTGATTTGTTTATTGAGTTCATTTTTCCAACATGTGGCTTCATACAGAAGGGGATGGTGGGGTTGGGGGAGATGTACTACTCATCATTTGTTTGCTGGAATCAGTTCAACAAAGATATAAATGAAGGGACAGATTTACAAGCCCGTGCGCCACTTTTGTGCCGCTATTGCGTCACTTCTGTGATGCAGCGGCGGCGTAAAGCTAGCACCATGCTGTGAGGTATTTAGAATGTGACACATCTAGGGAGATGCTTCACGTTGTAAAGCCCTGCGCCACATGAAATCTGTGTCAGGTTTCATGTGGGCGTTCCGTGCAGGAACGCCTCGGAAAAGTGACTGAGTGAAATCTTGTAGATTTCACTCAGTCACTTTTCTGACGCCGCTGTGTCAAAACCTTGCGCCTGCTTGAAGCTTGATGCACCACGTTGAGTATGGGCAGGCCACGAGCATTGCTGGAGTTGCGTCGCACTTGCGACACGACTCCAGCAATGCGCCACCCTTCCGACGGGAGGTGCATCACACATCTGTTTATCCTTGCGCCATGATGTGCCTGTATTTTTGTGAGGCATTTTTAATTTGGGTACTTCAGTTCCATAGATTTCTTTTTATCTCCTGATAAAGGAAGTGGGTGAATAGGTAGGAAGGCTGTACAGTTCATATGAATTGCATTTTAGTCAAGGCAAAAAAGACTGAAGGATATTCTTGCTTTCAGAGTCAGCCTATGAAGTTCAGGTAATATGGAGGGTTCGTGATCATATATACAGTTGTTATTCTGGAGGCAGAGTGGAGTATAGTCTTTGTGGGCGCAAGTTGTGAATGCATGACATCTACTCGAATTGCATTACACTGATCTATTTTCAAGATCGCTAGAGTGAACTGCAAGTTTGAGCTGATCTGTTGGGCAGGGAGTGCCATTTGGGTATCCAGTGTAAAGCAGAGTGAATTTACAGATTATTTCAGTATGGGGGTGAATCCATCTATTTTCAAGTATTCAATGACGTTTCTCCTTTCAGTTTGCTTTTGAGAGAGGGGTAATAGGAATTCGGTCATGTGTGCATTTAGTAGGTGGAAGTTGGCTGACATCTAACTTTGTACTTGATCAAACATGATGTCAAGTTATAGATGCTCATGATGTTCAAGGTTTTGAGTCACAGTTGCTTATTTTCCACATATTGATGAAAGGACATGCACAATTTGTTAGGTAGGATGCATGCTACCTCTATGTAAGCTACGATGAAAGAGTGGGTAAAAGATTTGACCCTTTAGGGTCCTCCACATGGGATTGTGTACCCTTTGCAGCTGAGATTTCTTAAATTTAGCCTTTGAAGACACCTTTGGAGGATAGAGGTGAGCAATCTGATTACATTTCGTTTGAAGTCTATTCTATGCTGTAGAGTGACATGTACCTTTATGAGGTTTACTAGGTGGAAAGCGACTTAGAAATCTAATAGAATAAGTACAGATGAATCCCCTCCATCAAATATACAATTAGTCCAAATCTGTATCGGTGGATAGCCGCTCCCGCTGTCTGAAACTCACATAACTAAGCCTCGATAAGCCTGTATCTCTGACCCACTCTGCCTGTGTTCTCCTCCGAAACACCATGCAAACCCGGAGGAGAACACAGTCGGAGTGGGTCAGAGATACAGGCATATCATGTCTAAGTTACGTAAATTTCAGACAGCGGGAGCGGCTATCTACCAATTCCTAGGACTGCAGGTCTTTATCATATACACGATTGTGATCGTTTTTCGACAAAATTGATTCTGAAAATCTGCATGCGCTTCTATTGTTTCTAGCTTTGAGAAAGTCCTTTCGGACAAAACACGTGTCGGCTGCCTGTTTCTCCTATATTGGATTTGTTGATATGGAATAAAGGATATACAGAAGGAAATTGGAATCGACTTATGGACTTCCTTGTTTCTATTAAGTTCGTTAATGCCTGTGATACAGATTTGGACACATTTTTGGTTGTGCCTCGGCATTTGTGCAAGACGCGTATACACCTAAGAGGGGATTTTTATTCCCTAGAGAGTTGGTTTGGTCTCCCAAGGGCAGAGGGGGGCTATATGCCTGGGGAGCCCCACAACATACTTGAACTGTGAAAAGTACTTTCCGACAAACTGAAAGCTGTGGATGTGCAGTCGCAAGTTGGTAGTTCTGCCGTAGTTCCTTGTGCAATAATCAAATATACAATGCCTGTTGTCCATTACTTTTAGTGTTGCTGTATGAAACCGGATTGAAGCGGTGACAGAAATTGTACTTTCTCAGAGTATTCACTCAACTGGTTTTATTATGCACCTGTCAACGGCTTTGCTTAGCCATAGAAGGTTGGACACCAAAGTGTAATTGAAGTGTAATTGGCAATGGTATTAACTTTGAAGTTGGCTGTTAGAATGGGAGTTATTTGGCTGGTGGTTTTTAACCCCTTCGAGGCTAATGACGAGCTGGGCTCGTCATGGCGCTTACCTGCCGTGCGCGGATGACAAGGCCAGCTCGTCATGAAACAATGAAAAAGAATAATTTGCAGCGCAGGGCTGGAAAACGCCTAGCAGCCATGGGGTTAATATGGCAATGTAGGAAATTGGGTTTTTGGTTGAGGGGTGAAAACCCTTCCTAAGCAGAAACCACAATCCCTGTCAGGGTTACCCACACAGTTCACTAAATTATCTTGTGTTTAACCCTATGGTAGCTTGACACAAAACCAGTGAGACATAACTTAGAAGAAATTACTTAAGTATTTATGCAGCACCCAAAAAGAATTAAAGTAAAACACAACACAAGAAAGAACATCTTCCTGCACAAAAACAATCAGGAGAGGTGTTTTCCTCTTTCTATGTGTGCTGCAGAATGAAGAAGGAAAAATGAGAAGAAATAAAGGTATTTATCCTTGTTGACCCTTACTCCTCCCCATGGGGAGGCATCAGAATGTGAGGCATTCCCAGGTTTATAAAACATTGGACATCTGGGAATACATCAGGTTCCATGGATGTTGCATAGTAACACCCACAGCAACACTCATGGAATGCCTCTTTCATGCAGAGCAATGCGTGAAAGGGAGCCATATTTACAAGGGCATGGAAAGCCATGCAGGGTGGCTTTACGTGGCCTAAATATGGACAGGCACACTGTGCCACCAGTGTATGAAACCAGCGGTGCAATGGGCCTGTAAATAAGCCCCTTAGTCTCTTTTTGTAAGTTGTAAATCTCCAGGGAGACGAAACTGCAGGCTGTAGATGAAGGGCGATCTAGGAGAATGGATACCCTTCTGAAGAAGAGCTGCAGAACAGGATTTGCTGCTACAGAGAAGAACATAGTAAGAGCTATTGCAAAGTCAGACCGATACACAATGCACCGTGGCTGGATCGGCAAGCAGGTAGGACTCAATTACCTGTCGGCTCTCAGAGTACAATTCAATGGAAAACTTACTAAATCCCAAGTTTTGGTTTTTGGCTGCTTGGGCAATTTTAGCACTAATTTTACATGGGTCCAGGACTGGGTGGGCGCCACTTGGCGGGCAGGACTCACTACAGGCAGGGTCCAGGTGGAGGTTTATGGCTGTTGGAGCTTTTTATGTCCCTGTGGCTCAGAACAGGAGGCCAGTCAACTAACCCTTGAAGTCACTGTGGGCCTAGGATCAAGCAGCAAGGCAGGCCTCAAGCAGCAGGGCAGTCCTCTGATTGTGTAATGCAGGCTTCGAGCAGCAGAGTTGTCCTCTGATAGCAGCAGGACAGTCTTCTGAAGGACATAGCAGGCCTCAAGCAGCAGGGCAGTCCTCTGAAATACAAGGCAGTCCTTCTGGGGGTCCTCTGCAGGTCCAGTTGTGATCTAAAGAGTGGGTATCAGGGTACTATTGTTATACCTGGTACCAGCTTTGGAGTGGAAGAAATGTCAAGAGTTTTCACCCCACACATGGTTCTGGAATTTCCTTCCTTCCTGGCCAGGCTGCAAGAAGTCTAGGATGACAAAAGACTAGTGTGAAGTTCTTTGTGAGTTTGCTAAGGGATCTCTTTTGAACTGCAAGTTGGACAAGGAACTCCTCCATCACACACATCCTAGCAGGAGGGCCAATCTGCAAACACCTACCCCCTCCTTGATGCACTGTCTCAGAGGAATGCGCAAAGGCCAATTGCCATGCTAATCATAGTCATGTGATTCAGGACACAGGCTGCAGGCACTAAATTATTAGAACAAGAAAATGACAACTTTCTAAAAGTGGCATTTCCAGAATTGTGTCTTAAAATCTGACTTTAGCTTTAAGGAGGATTTTAAATTACAATTATTTAGAGATCAAAAGTGAGATTTCAACCTTTTTCCAAACAAAAGCTATCGCTTATTAAATGTAATAAGGTGACCCATGTTATCATACGGGAGACGTAGGCCTCACAATAGTAAAAAATGAATTGAGTAGTTTTTCAGGCACCAGGACTTGTAAACTTAAAAATACATGTCCAAACATTTAAGCACAATGCACCCTAGCTTATAGGTTGTTTACGGCCTACTTTAGGGGTGATTTATGTGTATTAAAAAGGAAGGTTTAGGCTTCGCAAAAGGTTATTGTGCCATTTCAAACTGGCTGATTAAAAATGCACACAGACTGCAATGAAAGACCTGAGGCATGTTTTAAATGGCTATGTAAGTGGGTACATGTTCTACTACTTTATTAGAGACTTATTACTAAATTGAATGTTCCAATTGGGTGTAAGCTAATTGTACCATGTTTAGATCACTGAGCCACAAGCATTATAGCACTGGTTAGCAGTGGTAAAGTGCACAGAGTCCTAAGGCCAACAAAAACAAATTTCAGCAAACAGCAGGGGAAAAAGCAAAATGTTTGGGAGAAGACCACTCTAAGGGCTGGGAGACGTAACAGGCTGGGAACACTCCTTGAGCAAGTGAGGAGTTGATTAAGGAGATCCAGTAAGTTTCAAAGATGTTATAATTAACCTAGATGTTGCTAGATGGTATACAGTCCTCATAGTTGCTTGTTGTCTTTATGATCTCCAAAAGAGAGTCCTGGATCATTAGGGCACCTGACTCCCAGGTATTTGATGTTGTGGGTGTCATGGCAGGTATGATTGTGGATGGTGGTTTGAAGTTGTTTCTGATAACCGTAATTTTGTCAATAAAAAGGTACATGAATTCTTCGGCTTTTGCTTGAGAGGGGTTCTTTGATGTTCTCATGTTAGGTGACGAGTTTGTGTTTGTATGCTAGAAAAGTGAGTAGAATTTATGTATTTGGAGCCATGTTGATTTGTTCCTGTATACATGTGCGTCTTGTATTTTATAGTACTTTCTTATTTTTTTGTTTAAAGTGAATAGCAGAAGTGAAGTCTTTTCTGTGTGCAATTTGTTTTCAGTGTTGCTGATCTAATTTCTTTTTTTGATTAAGCTGGTATGGGTAGCAGGATTGATTCGGTTTTAATTTAATCTTCACACATTTCAGAGGAGCAATTGTGTCTGCAGCTCTTTTCAATGATTGGGTTATATTTCTTGGTTGATTGAATTATGTTTTTATTGAAATGAATACAGTTTAGTCTGGGAAGTAAAAGTTTTTCAAGTGATTTAAGAGAATAGTTTCTTTGCAGTCAGGGCCATTTATATTTGATGGATGGTTGGTGGTGGTGTAGAGGCTTGGAGTTGATTATGGTGTAAGGAATAAGCCATTTGATTTGAAAGGATTGTGCCATAAAACATTTATCTCATCTTTTTTGATGGAGAAATCTTGCTATGTACTTAAGTATCTTTCTAAAATTCTGAAAGCTGACAGCACCACTAAAAATAAACTGTTACATTCACGTCTTTTTCGGGTAATATTGCACCTTTTCTCAATTCTGCAGAAATGAAAAAGTGCAAACTTTGATGTAAATGTTCTTAAGGCACAGAGGTCTTCCAGAAAGTCCTGAAATTGTTTTTCAGGCCCACTGCATGTATTCCAAGTTCAGAAGGCCTCCCAAGAGCAGGAAGCATCCCAAAACTCCAGATTCAGGTTCACTGCAAAATGTCTAGCTCAGACCTGCGCACTGCACAGACATGACATACAAGCATCTCCCTCTGCCTCACATCTTGTGCACCCTCCAGCCACAGGGGAACACGTAGGGGCATGCAGGATTCACTGACAGGAATGTGGCCCATTTAGCTCTGTGACTTTGCATGAAGGGTTCATAGCCAGCCAGGGCGCAAGTGGTGGAGCAGAATTGTAAGGTGAAGCTAGAAACAGTTTTCTATACTCGATAAGCGTCCAGGAAGGCCTTATTGGTGTCACAGCAGGCAGGAAAGTCTTCAGAATTCCGCCGATCTAGTCAAATTCTCTCTTTGAAGTGGGTTACAGGTGGTATTTTAAATGGTCATTTTGTGGTAATACAGCCCAGCCATTTCTAAGATAATTCCTTGGTTCCTGTTCTTAGGTTTCAGCAGTGTGATACTTTTGCTTTCCTAGGAGCAAGCTTTGTTTAAACCATCCTAATGTTCCAGCCGCTAGAAAACTGTGAGGGAATTCACTGCTTCACCTTTGTGAAACACTCTCCATACCCTGAACTCCATCACTGGCTGCTAAGTTTTATCCCACTAAGTTTCATCGATCCCCTGAGCCACTATTTAGCCCTTTCCTTCTGCCTTGCTCAAGAAAGACTGGTCCCATGGCCTGAATACAAAAAGTGTCCCAGAGGTTTATTGAAACACAAATGAATGACCCACAGGGAATTTCTCTTCTTCTTTTGTGGCTACTACGTAGTAATTATCAAGTAAAAGATGCAAATTTAGCTTCACAGAAGATGTGAAACAGGTGTGGCTGTAGACAGAAATATGTATGTTGAGTCCTCTTAGCTGAGATGAAGCATCTCACCAACCCATCCCGATGCGACAGCCCACTGACCCCTCATAGCTCATCTCTTCTATCTTAAGTCTTCCTTTCAGTGATCAAACCTAATAGCTCTGTACAAGAATGGTGCAAACCTCCAGGCTGGGATTTTCTTTCCCTGTGGCCACAGCAGGTCATTCTCCGGAATTTAAAGGTGAGGCCAGCAGCAGCACCAACCCTCTGGGTGTGGTTGAGGGGCAAGACTACATGAAATGACTACTTGGGTTGACTTATGTTTGCAGTCGCCTGAAGCGGCCTTGATAGGAGACTCACGACTATGGTTTGGCTCCAGCATTGCTCCCAAGGGTAGCCAGCAACTTCTGCGTGTTCCTTTTGCCAGGATCAGTTTGCTTCTCTTCCTGGACAGTCTCTCCTTCTGCAGGACCATTCTGCAAACAGGCTCAGGCTTCCAGATATAGATAGACCTTCAGCTTCTCCAGGAGGTTGTGCAGCCTTCAGGTGTCCCCTCACCTCTGGGAGACTGGCTGTCATGCAGACGCCAGCCCTGGTTGCACTAGAACTCTTCGCATACTCTGCAGATCACCCCCTTGCTTGGTCAAGAAGAATTTGGATCTGAAACATTGTGAGACCATTTGGATCCCATTTGTATACATATTTTCCAGACAGTAGATTTGGATCCACACCCTAAGGTATCAGAACCGGTTTGGTTTGATTTGCTGCTTTCAAATGTCATTTTTTTTTTGCTTGTTAGAAAACAGCCTCTTTGCCTGGTGATGACGGTCACAGAAGATAGCAATGGGACTCCCCCCAAACAGGAGTATCCATAACAAGGACACACAAAAAAAGTCTTGATAAGAGCTCCTAATTGTGTAAATCCATTGAGGTGTTGCAAATATATTGAATGAAGAGAGGATTCTATGATGAAGCATGCCACAGTTGCTGTGTGAGGTTCATTCGTCCTTAAAAAGAAATATTCGTTAGAATACATGTTTATTCCAAAGTTCTGTTCTGATTCAGGTTTGTGAAACTTTTTATTGCTGTATATAGGCTGGTACTCAGTCATGTAATGTAAAGTTTTCATTTCCTTGAATTGATTCATTTTTTTCTATCTTTTGTAAACAAAATTTAAAAAAGCTTGATTGTAATTTTCTTTCAAGATCAAATCAATATTATTTGAATTTGTTGGCGTGGGGCCCCAAAAAGGAGTGGGCCCAGGCTGCTGCCTATATTGCCTATTTGGTAATTTGGCACTAGTAGGGACAGCAAACAGGCACGTAGTAAGTTGCTTCAAGAGGGTTGAGTCACTAGAAATGCAGATGTAAAGTGTATACCGTAATTTCTCAAATGGTTTAGGAGTGATGTGGATCACAGGGTTTACCCAAACAACTTTGTGTGTGACTCTGTAACATCATACACATCTCCCAGTTTGGAAGGTGGTGGCAGGAAGATGATCAAGCGAACCAAGGATTTCAATGTTACCAGTTCAAATTCCAACAAGGCAGACTCAGCCTTTCATCCTTTTGAGGTTGGTAAATATAATAACTATTAAACTGGGTAATGTAACAGCAATTACTTACAGCACTTAGAAATGGGGGTAAGAAACACCATGCAGAATATTTCATTATTTATGACACCAGAACATCCGCAGATCTCATAGGTAGAGTTGAGGATTACTCACTGCCTCAAGAAAGGTCCAGTGACCGGGTCATCACACGCCTGTGCACCGCCTTGCAGGAGCAACATGTGCACTTCTGTTTTCATGGGCTCATACTTAAGTTAAGAACAGTATATCACGTCAAACAGCTGCAGTGGCCTTTTGATACCTTTGAAGTTTAATCAGATCTATGGTTCTCCTTGCCCTCAAAAAACAAAACCTCAACTATCCTAGGCATCCAATTTTTTATCCGTGCAATGAGTGCAGATCCCAAAACTTTACTATCTCTCTCACACTCACAGAAACTGGGTATGGTGAACAAATATAAGTAGCTGTGATGCTCAAAAGCCTATGCGTTTGCCCTTGGCATGAATGCAAATGTTTTTCTTGTTATTTGCTAATATGTGCAATGTGCAAAAAAGAGTGAGAAATATAAAGAATAAAGGAGTAGCTCAGCAGCTCAGGCACACTTGTTATGGCACTGAATCGCACACTTTTTCTGGTGATTTTTCACATGAATTCAGATAAAATGCTGTTACTCACAGTGCAAGACGGCCATTGGAGGAAGTGGCCCTGCTTGTGCAACATGCAATCTGTGGTGGGCAGACGGCCACTATGAATGGTCCTTGAACAGACCTATGTGTGAAGAGAACTGACCAAAAGCCTCTCAATCTTCTATGAACATATGTATGTATTTTATTATGACATTTTTGGAAAACATAATTTTGCGAAAAATCCAAAGCATTCTCTAGGCCAGCCCTAAAATACAATGGCGTGAAGCGTGGGTGCTACCTTGATTCCAACCTCATCTCTTAAGCGTCAACATCTCCCACTCATGCCAAACAGGAGACAGCAAAGGAGCCAGTCAATTTGGAGCTGAGAACGATCTGTTTTGGTCTGCTGATCTGAAAATGGTTTTCTTGATGAAACTCAGGAGTGTGCTGGGAGGAGAGGCAGATGGATGACTTGGGGATATGATCAACTGGCTGGGAGCGCCTCTGGTTAATTGCCCATCGCCTCGCGTGCCTTCTCCATAAACCATTCCACGTCCACCTGGTGCAGTTAAAAGGTAACTGAAGTGTCAGGCGCCATTTGTCTGAGGCCGCTCTGTTCCGGTCACATGGCTCGAGGACGGCTGAGCTGCAAAACATAAACAAGCGGCAATTCCGCCAAGACAAAAATTATTCCGCTTGAGTCTTATAATCATCAATTCTGTGGTGGGTAAATAAAAAATAAATAAATAAATATATATATAAATATATATATATATATTACCTACTGGCTATCGCCAGTAGGTATATATAGTTAGGATTAATTCCCTATGGGATTTCTGAAAATTCTATGTCTAATAACTTTGGCGTTTGTGGACGGAATCGGCTGAAATTTTCAGGAAAATGGCACATTTTGTTTTTGAGCAGCCCCTGAAAATTTGGTGGGGTTTCGTCAAGGGGGGGCTGAGAAAAAAGGGGGGTCCCAAAACGCGTTTTTTACATTGAGTTTTCCATAGGGCGGTTGGACTCACTTTTAGCTCGAACGGCTGAATGGATTTGCACGAAACTTGGCAAAATTGTAGGGACTGTTAGCCCGATGTGCCTTTGCTAGGTCTCAATATATGTGCTTCAGTGGATTTTGAGAAATTAACGTTTAAATCAAGATATATATCTGTAACAGCGCTCCGGGCAGCGATCCGGTCCGCTTACTTTTCGCGTTTCGGAAGTTTGCGCGCAGAAAGCTGATTGGCTCTCCGGTGTCTGTCAACATTCTAAACAGTCCGGAGCGGCCGCCATCTTGTCTCTCGGTAGGATCGAGAGAGAAGAAGAGGTGAAAAACGAAAGGGGAATTTAATGAAAGGGGGCAAGGTATCCCCCTCTTGACCCCCTAGGAATGTTGTTGGGGTTATTAAAGGGTCCCGTGGGGAAAAGAAAAAAAAAATGATTTTTCACGGTAGAAGCGCTTCACGGGCCGCGAACTGGGCCGCAAACTGGTAGCGAAACGGGAATTCGCCATTTTGTGCTTCGTTAATTAAATTACTAGGTATAAGGGGGTGCGGGAGACGTATCCTAATCCCCTATGTTTCCGGAGGGTGGCTGAGGAGGCTGATATATGTTGATACATCTCTTCCAGCGGCTGTGCGTGAGCTTTTTTTTTTTTTGCTGCGTGACAGTCCGGAGCGGCCGCCATCTTGTCTCTCGGTAGGATCGAGAGAGAAGAAGAGGTGAAAAACTAAGGGGGAATTTAATGAAAGGGGGCAAGGTATCCCCCTCTTGACCCCCTAGGAATGTTGTTGGGGTTATTAAAGGGTCCCGTGGGGAAAAGAAAAAAAAAATGATTTTTCACGGTAGAAGCGCTTCACGGGCCGCGAACTGGGCCGCAAACTGGTAGCGAAACGGGAATTCGCCATTTTGTGCTTCGTTAATTAAATTACTAGGTATAAGGGGGTGCGGGAGACGTATCCTAATCCCCTATGTTTCCTGAGGGTGGCTGAGGAGGCTGATATATGTTGATACATCTCTTCCAGCGGCTGCGCCATCTTGCCTTTTTTCCAATGCCACAATTTTGTCGTGCACGGCAGCCATTTTAGATGCCAGGCTGGTCCCAGGCTATCACCTACCCCTGCGGATGTAGTTTATGGCCCCAGCTGTAGAGAATTCAGACATGCCAACCCTCCCGATTCAGGCGTGTGACTACTGATTTCAGTGCTAGTCTCCCGCCTCCCGATTTCTGCAAGCAAAAACCCGGGGGCATATTACGAACAACTAGCGATAATTTTTGTCTCTAACTTGTTTAGAGACAAAAATTATCGCCGCACATCGGCGATTTTTATCACAGATAAACCTTGCTATTATCGCAGAAAAGTCAGCGATATTCATGTATTATCGAGCAAATGCTCTTAGCCATGTTATCCACCTCCCATTGGATAACATGGCTAAGAACTGCTCAGGGCAGGTGTTAGATTTTGGAGATATTCGCGCTTAGCGCGAATATCTCCAAAAGTTGGTAATAGAAGATAGCGATGTTAGGGACTGTTTCCAGTCGCTAACATCTTGGCACGCCACTTTGCATGTCATTAGTGATAAGTATCACTGACATGCAAAGCGGGGCCCAAGATGGTCGCTATCTCCTTTTAGCTGTCACTAACTGGTGTTAGCGACAGCTTGGTAATAGGGAGATAATTTTATCTCCGCTTTCATGGCTTTTAAAGCCAAAAAAGCGGAGATAAACCCCCTTGATAATATGCCCCACGATTCCTTGGGGGTTTCAGCTGACAGGGCTTGGTATTGTGTTACATGGTAATTTTTCCAGGAAACGTCAGAGGGTCGATGCAGGGGTTCTAGAAGAGGTGATAAACCATTTAAGCCTCATGAACAAGCGCATGGTCTTTTAAAGATTTGTGAAGTACTCGGGGCGGCGGTGTGTGTGTGCCCTCTTTCTAGAGCGGGCGGGGGGGCACTGCCAGCAACTTGCCAGGTCAGGTAGTGTTCAACACGTGCATCACCCTTTCTCTGCCTGCTATTGCGCTCCATGCTTCGGAAAGGTAAGAAAAAGAACGTGCATTTGAGTTTGAAATGTCCGATCCTGCAGCAGCACACTTCCAAAGCCCACACATGACAATAACCCGATTCAAGGCCCCATTCACCCGTTTTAAAAAAAATAGATAACACTCCAACAAAGTAAGATTATAAAACTTTATTAACTATTAACTATAACGAACGGAACAAAAACTAAAAACATTTAAACATTTTTCAACACAAAAAGCAACAATGGTTAGAAGCTGTCTTTTGTGCGAATAGTCCCAAGGCAGCACAACGTGCAGAGTTCTGGACGGCACCCAGGTGATGTCGCCTGGGTGCCGCACTGGTTTTGGGATCCTACAATGCAGCACAGAAAAACAGCGTGGGGCGTCCCGGGTGGTGCGGGGGGAGGCCTCGTCAGTAGCGGTCTGTTGTGCGAATAGTCCCAAGGCAGCAGAACGCGTTGAGATGTTGATGGGACTGTGTCCAGTGTCACATGGCTGACACAACATGTACGACAGGCACCCAGGTGATGTCCAGTAAACTGCCGCACTGGTTTTGGAATCCTACAATGCTGCTCCGAAAATTGGCGTGCGGCGGCCCGGGGGTGGGGGAGGCGGCGTGAACGGGCCTCCCCAGGTGGCGGCCATCTAGCTGAGTTGCGCCCGCTCTTGCGGCTACAGCGTCTCGCTCACCATGTTGTTGAGTTGCTTCCACTCTTGCAGTGCAGCGATAGGCGGCTGCCACATGGCTCTTAAAATGGCGGACGGCTCCTCGGTTTTGGGCCTGGTCCACTGAAATGGCCCTGGGACACCTTGGAACTCAGACGCTTGCCTGCTAGGGCTTGGGCTCCATTCTCGAAAAGCGTCCCCTCAGCCGTGAAGATTCTACAAAAGTCTTGGGGGCCCCCGACTCCCGCAGGCTTCCGGTGGGGAGCGGCTGCCATGATTGCTCGTGGAATGACCACGACGGAGCCACGAGATGGTGGTGCTCTCATGCTGACGCCAGCTTAAGTCTGAATGATCCAGAAACAAGGTGGGGCTTTCATCGTTTGGGAAAAAAAATGTTCTAAACCAATGAAAAGTGTTATTTTTAGGTCATATGACCAAGCCTTCCATCTTTAGGAAACCAAAAGTAAAATGAACCAATGAAAAGTTTTATAAACAAGTCACATGACCTGTTATGCGGCATAGGGCTACAAAAAGCGTAGAAAATCCGTTGGCACGTGAGGCGGCATCAGTAGCTGACCGATGTGCGAATAGGCCGAAGGCAGCACAACGGGCCGAGATCCGGATGGTACCGAGGTGGTGTCCAGCAAATTGCCGCACTGGTGTGGCCATCCTACAATGCTGCGCCGAAAGACGGCGTGTCCAGCTGAGTTGCGGTCACTGTTGCGGTACAGTGACTCGAACGCGCCGAGATCCGGATGGCACCGAGGTGGTGTCCAGCAAATTGCCGCACTGGTGTGGCCATCCTACAATGCTGCGCCGAAAGACGGCGTGTCCAGCTGAATTGCGGTCACTGTTGCGGTACAGTGACTCGAACGCGCCGAGATCCGGATGGCACTGAGGTGGTGTCCAGCAAATTGCCTCACTGGTGTGGCCATCCTACAATGCTGCGCCGAAAGACGGCGTGTCCAGCTGAGTTGCGGTCACTGTTGCGGTACAGTGAGTCGAACGCGCCGAGATCTGGATGGCCCCGATGTTGTGTCCAGCAAGTTGCCGCACTGGTGTGGCCATCCTACAATGCTGCGCCGAAAGTCGGCGTGGGGTGCCCCGTTGGCTTATGAGGTGATGTCAGTAGTGGACCGATGTGTGAATAGGTCGGAACCAGCACAAGGCGCCAAGATCCGAATGGCAAGTCCTGGATGTTGAGTGCCTCAGTTGAGAGTTCTGAGCAGTGCTTGTAAGACTATCTGAAGTTTATTATAAGAATCAGAGTAAGTTGAAGACTGTCTGAAGCTTATTTGCACCTTTTGCAGCTTCACTATTGCCCAAGGTGGTGTCCAGCGGAACTATTTTCCTTTTCCTTTCTGCTTCTTTTCCTACAATCCGTTTCATCTGAAGACACGACCAGGTCCCTGAATGTGTGTAGGGGGACGCTATTGATTGAATGAAAATGGCGGCTTGACACAAAGCTGACTCAAGCGTTACTGTTGATGCTATACAGACAAAAATTGGTTTTCAGTTTGTACATTCTTCAGGTTTTTTTTTTCCATCCAAGTCTGATTGAGAGTTTGTAGAAAAATGGCTTCAGATTTTCCACATACTACTCTTCAACATTCTTCCTAAATGTAACAATGTGAAACTCACTAGGAGAACGGCTGTTTCTGTTTCCTTTCAAAATGCTGCCAACAATATTTTCTGAATGGAAGACACCATCTTGTAGCATAAAGGGCCGAAAGGGGTTCTGGTCTGGCCGATGGTTGGTGGAGACATTTTGACTATATCTTGGACCTGCCCGGCCTCGCCCAAAATGGCGCCGGTATAAATGGGACTCGTAACTCCTTGCCCGCAAATGTATATCTAGAAAATGTTATTGTAAGTGGCCCTGTCCTATTTTAATTACAAAATGTATGTCCACCGATTCGGCAACTGTTAGACACCTTAGTTCTTGCAACCTAATGGCCCGCTCGTTACGTTCCTCTACAGTGTAAATGTCTCCTCATCATATACGATTTCAGTTTGCTCCGTGGCCGGCCCACGTGGTTATAGGCCCGTATTTGTATACTGACATTTTCACAATAAAGGTTTTTAAAACAAAACACGGTAGTAGTATTTACATTGGTAAAGTTTTTACTTTTAGTCACTGTTTTCGAATCAGTAAAAGGCAAGTGAAATAAAGCAGTCCAATTACATGACGGATAAAAGGTATAATATGTAGGAACGCAGTAAAGATAAATGGTCAAGGGCAGTTGTGTTTTTCATGTCTGCAACATAAAGTGATCGATAAGAATCTGATAATCAGGCGTATCGGCGACTAAGACAGCAGGCCGAATCTCTTTTACTCAACGGCTCCGTCATGGAAGGAAGAAACGCCCTTTTTCTCGAAAAAGGAATATATTTTACTTGCAAGACAGTTGTAAATTTTCCGGGAAAGTACATTAGCCTGGAATATTATAACATATGTTTGAAAAAAAAATATTGTTCGAAAACAATAAAAAGCGTAATTTTTAGGTCATATGACCAAGCTTTTCATCATTAAATTAACAAAAGTAAAATGAACCAATGAAAAGTTTTATTAACAAGTCACATGACCTGTTATGCTTACGTTACGCGCTGCGCGCCGCGCCTCGGATCACTTCCGGGTGCGCTAACGCGGCGTGTCATATAACGCATTACGCGACAACGTAGGTCAAGAATATAGTCAAAATGTCTCCACCAACCAGCGTTCAGAACACAACCCCTTTCAGCAGTCCAAAAAGTTCTGTTAAATGACAACAGAGGGGACAGGCAACAAGAACCATCAGTCAAAGAGGGGAGGGCAAGTTCTTCTCTTCCGGGTCATGTTGGGGCGCTACCGGAACTGATCGAATTGGTAGTCTACAGTGTTTCTGGATGTTTCAGACTAAAGCTGGCGTCAGCATGAGACCACTACCATCTCGTAGCTCCGTCGTGGCCATTCCACGAGCAATCATGGCAGCCGCTCCCCACCAGAAGCCTGCGGGAGTCGGAGGCCCCCAAGTCTTTTGTAGAATCTTCACGGCTGAGGGGACGCTTTTCGAGAATGGGACCCAAGCCCTATCAGGGAAGCGTCCGAGTTCCAAGGTGTCCCAGGGCCATTTTAGTGGACCAGGCCCAAAACCGAAGAGCCGGCCGCCATTTTGAGAGTCCTGTGGCAGCCGCCTATCGCTGCACCGCAAGAGCGGGAGCAACTCAACTACATGATGAGCGAGACGCTGTAGTCGCAAGAGCGGGCGGTAAACAGCTGAATGGCGGAAGAGGCACAGTGTAGCAAAAGCGGGCGGAATGGCAACTAAAACGGTAAAGGGGCGCCCCACTACAGCTTGTCTTCAGGTCAAACGGATTGTGGGACAAGGTCCAGAATTGAAGAGTCATCAAAAGGCAAAAAGTTCCGCCGGACCCCGGGAGCCGGCCGCCTATGTCGGGGGCGATCTCAGGCTACACCAGTGCTATAAGACTTGGGGAGGGTGTCGGAGCCAAGCGTCTTCTCCGAGTTCATGGCCATCACACCGCCCCTCAGGGGCCTCCGTCAAGCTGTTTAGGAAGCTAACATATCACATTGTTTTCTAATGCAGTCAGGTCCACAAACGACACTCACTTACTTTGAGAATAGTGAAGCTGCAGTAGGTGGAAATAAGCTTCAGACAGTGTTACAAGCACTGCTCAGAACTCTTAACTATGGCACCCAACATCCAGAACTTATGCTATTTGAGAATGGCAGTGACATCGAAGCATCTCAGGGACCAAAACCATTAACGTACTTTCACGTATGAAAATCTTACTTGGGGAGGGGGCAGGAGCGAAGCGCCCCCTCCCAGTCAGCGCCACCACACCGTATGTTGAAAATTTGAAGCCATCGTTCTACAAAGTCAACCAAACTTGGATTGAAAAATCTAGAAAAATGTACAAACTGAAAACCAGTTTTGGTCTGCATAGCATCAGTAGCAACGCTTGAGTCAGCTTTGTGTCAAGCCGCCATTTTGATTCAACAAAGCACAGGCATTGAAAAAGGCTCAAATTCAGAACTCTAAACTATGGCACCCAACATCCAGGAGCTTGCCATCCGGATCTTGGAGCCTTGTCCTGCTTTTGATCTATTCACACATCGGTCCACTACTGACATCATCTTATAAACCAACGTTATGTAAATAGTTTTTTAATAAAATGTTTTACCCTGTTTCTTTGCTGGTGTGTTGTCTATATTTTTAATATTTGCATAGGGTTTGTCGTTATTTTGTGCGGGATGGGTGATGGAGCCGAGCTGTCTTGCAGCCCTCATGGTGTGGAGCTCAGTTCATCTCACTATTTTCGTATTTGTCATGAAGGGTTGTTCCTAATATTTCTATTTTTGCGAGGTCAAAAAGAGATCCAATTAGTGGCCTACTGATTTTGCTCGATTACTTTTATTTTTTTTACACGATTTTTCACTATCTGCAAAGACTAAACAGAGTATTGCGACTTTGTGCTTGTTTGTAAATAGAGAATGATCCAAAGAGAACCAATTCTAAAACAGTAAATGTTTGGACAACAATCAATCAAATGGAGAGACAAGCAGGCACGACGGATTACAACGGGGGCAAAGGCTTGCGTTAACTACCGTTCACTATCTGCAAAGAGAGAGTACTACTAAGACAAAAGAGGGGAGGGGGGGGTGCAGCGTTCAAAGCACATCAGCGTGCATAAATACGAAAATGTTTTTATCTATCACGTACTTGACATTTTAAAGCTTTTCATATTTGCTATTAAAAAACCAATGAAATTCACAGAAAAAACCATAGGTTATAGTGGATATATAGTTAGGAATTTGCATTTACAAAACCTTGAAAATTCAATGAAAAAACCATTGGTTTCAGGCCATATATAGTTAGGGATTTGCATTTACAAAACCTTATTTTACTCGCATAAAACCATTGAAATTCCATATATAGTTATAAGCGCTAACTATATATCGCGCACCCGCAATCCACTGCTGATGATGTCACATATTACATCATTCATGACATGGTTAGTGACATCACTGATGACATCACTGATGACATCTCAAATGACATCACTGATGACATCACTGAAAACATCTCATTTGACATGACTGATAACATCACTGATGATATCATTCATGTGATAATACGATGAACCTCTTCAGACTCTAATATAACCTTAGATACAATCAGTGTAAACAGACACTCACAGACTGTCACTCATCCATGGAGTTACTCACACACCTAGTCAGTCATGCAAAGAATCAATCACACCTCCATTTCCTCAACTATACAGTTATACAAAATTTACTTATTCAAACATATACTAACACATATTTACTCTATTATACAATCCCTGATACAAGTTCACAATGATCCATACAGCCACTCACACATTCACTGGCTCTTATGCACAGTTATTTATATATGTCAACTCTCACATGTACTGTGTTTTACATATGTACTTACTTTGACATGTAGCACTGAGATATCCATTCACTCACCAATGCACTCATGCACACAGTCAACCGCCCATACAGCTGTTTCCACATGCACTTTTGAAACCATACATCTAGTGAATCAACTGCTCACACATCTATGCACAGAGTCATACACCTCCCAGCCACCTACACACACACTCAGTATCCCATACAAATACTTGGGCAACCAATCAATAACCCATATAGTTACTCATATAGCTACTTATCAACACATGCAACAGTTTACAGAACAACAGACATAATGATGCACAAATTAAGACAGTTTAGTCACTAACCCATGCACTCAGTGAGACACATTTAATCACTCACTCATACAGTCAGTCATGCACCTACTAAATCCTTCATCCAGACACTTATATATCCACTCATTCTTCAATATGTAAGAGATATTTTAACTTTACAGAAACATACAGTCACTGCATGTTGTCATCAGTGATGTCATCAGTGATGTCATTTGAGATGTCATCAGTGATGTCATCAGTGATGTCACTAACCATGTCATGAATGATGTAATATGTGACATCATCAGCAGTGGATTGCGGGTGCGCGATATATAGTTAGTGCTTATAACTATATATGGAATTTCAATGGTTTTATGCGAGTAAAATAAGGTTTTGTAAATGCAAATCCCTGACTATATATGGCCTAAAACCAATGGTTTTATCATTGAATATATATATATATATATATATATATATATATATATATATATATATATATATATATACTCCACGGCATTTTTCTTCAAAGAAAATACTCGCGCTCAGGATATACCACAGTTTATTTATGCAAAGGTTACGCGTTTCGAAAGCAAAGGCTGTCTTGATCACACAATTTGCTGTTGTTACAGGAAGTCCATACATAGGCTTTAGACACCAAAAAGGGACAAATTGTTTAGTAAGTGGTGTCTAGGTCAACTTGGCGGCCAAAGGATACCATTGGTCTTCAAAAGCAGCTCTGAAAGGCGACCATGTGTGACTCCCAGGTGAGCTGAAATCTTGACACTGTAGTTACAAACAATAAAAAATACATTATGTGGAGCTGGCAAGTTCCAAGAGGTTGAATGATGACATGATTGCAGGCTAACACAGCGTTGCAAATGGCTTCTTAAAAGAGATCTCATTTTGTGATTTGGAGGGGAGTGATTATAATACAAAAAGTTCCCGATTGTCAGTCATCTGTGAGGCTTGCAGAGTAGCCATTACTAGAGCCATCTTTCAAATTACATTCATTTAAAACCATGCTCTTACTGAAATCTCTCCAAGGTTTTTCCACATCAGGCACCTAATGTCACCATCCCCACTCAAAACTGACTACCAGCTGACGTAACGACCATTTGGGAGAATATCCTACATTTTCACAATTCTTCCCTTTTAACCCCCTAAAACCAATGTAGCATCCAAACCTTGAATGCTATGTTGCTGGTCTATTCTTCGGGCACCCCCGGCTTTCTCTACCTTCACAGTGAGCTTCCCCTCCCTTGTGCTTCCTAACTCTTTAAAGCGTTAATTTTGTTTTGTGAGTGCCTTCGTAGCGCTCAGAAGCTGCCATTATATTTCATGAGCCCTGCATTGGTTACCGGTTGCCAGAAGATCCACATTCAAGCTTGTTTGTGTCACCCACAAAGCGATACATGGAACGGGACTGCTCTTCATCAGGAAAAAAAATCACCAAATACATTCAACAAAGGATCACCTGCTCTAGAATGGCACCTCCCCTCAAAATCCCAAGATGCAAGAAAAAACACAAGGGTGGCTAATCATTTTCTGTTCAAGCAGCTAAACTATGGAACCCTTTACCTCATAACATAAGATCCAGGGATAACCACCTTTTCTTCAGAGAACTACTCAAGAAGTGGCTCTTCCGCACATAACCACCATACACAAACAGAAACATACAGAATATCTAGTTGTATGAAAGTATTTATTTGTATTATAGATATTTACATATACATGTGTATTGCTTTGTATAAAACTGTAGAATAGTTATGTTTAAAAAACAGATTGCCACAGAAGGCATCACCCTTAATAATGGTGATCTCTCTTAACCATTCTCCTAGAGAAATACAATGTGGTATTCATTTCCTATAATAAAACATGTCTCAATGAATAAATATGATTATAGCAATTATATCGACAAGTGCTTCACAGCGGAAATATTGGGGTACAAATATACATTTAAAAAAACATAATAAATAAAACAAAAAATAATTCCTAATTTACTGCAAAAATTAGAGCCCGAGTTTGTAAATATTTATCCATGGATGTACATATGGGACTTTATCTAGTACAATTTTATATCTCCTGATTATCTTCCATCTGTATATCATTTTCACATTTCTAAGTATGTATACCTCTTACATGTGGTTAAGTATCAACATATTTATATATTTTCTTTCCCCTCCACTCTCTGACTCACCCAAACCTGTGTACTATTATGCACTCCCAATTAATTATTAAACTCTTCTCCCTCTGTCCATTATTTTCCTATTCATCCAATGAACAAGTTCTCTGACTCCTCCCAAAGCTCTTTTACTAATATGAGCTCCCAAATAATCGCTTCTAAACTCTTCCCTCCACTACCCGTCCTTTAACCTATTTATCCAACTAACAGACTCATGTCTACCAATCCCACCACTCCCAATAAAAATGTACATTTCCCTCGACTAATCCACCAATAATCTACCTTTGGGTTTCAGAGTTGTGTGCTACTCATCGAAAAGCACTTCCATGCTGCGTCTGGGGTAGTAAGGACTATATAAATACAATTACAATTACAATGAAGAAGAATGAGTTGATGTCATATATTACTTTCAGTTTTGCTGGGAAAATCAATATGTACTTCACATTGTATTTGGGCAAAGTCCATTTCACTACCTCCGAAATATATTTAGCCTTTCTACTTGTTGGGTGGAATCTGGAAAGATTGTTATTCTGTTGCCCTAGAAGAGAGATGAGATCACCCATCTTGTTTGCTGAAGTAAGGCTTTTCAGTCACTAGAAATAAAATAGAAGGTAGTAATTGCCTTGAAGCGGAGGGACATGGGATTATTCAGCTCTTTCCACTGAAAAGAATGTTGATAACATTCCTCTATGAAGAACTTCAGTGAGGGCCCTCAGCTCACTCTGGAATGCCAGAAAATGCATATTATTCCCACTCACCCGGCCTTCAGCAGCGTCAAGTCTTTTTATTGTGGCTCTTTCAGTGTTTTAACATTAATTTGCAGCTTTCCCACATCCTCAATAAATGATTCCACACACGATGAACTTCTACAAAGGTAGCATTCATTTTATTTTCAAGAGATGTTTTTTAGTAAATCAACAAATCAGACAGCAAAGGATCATCCAACTTGTCTGGCATTCCGGCATTAGACGCTGTTGTTGGGAGTTTATGTTTAATTGCATTTGTGGTAGATTGTTCTATATTGTTGCTTGTGTAGGATGTCTTGTGCCCTTCCCATCACTATCACTGTGTGTGTGTGTTCGTGTGTGTATGCATTGATATTTACATAGCACAAGCCTAGCTAGGAAGCAACGCTGTGCTGTGCATTACACGTGGGGGGAGGGGTTTGGAGACAATCTTGTACATCAAGCGGGAATTACCCAAATTAATTTCATGTTTTAGACATAGGGAGAGTAAGTGATTTGCCCAGTATCACAGGATGTTGAGTTTAGTGCCAGGACTGAGATTTGAACCTGGATTCCCAGGTCCAAAATGCAATAGTTCTACCCTCATCTTGTTCTGTGGGTTTCTTGTCTGCTCATAATATGAAATGTTTGTTTCTTCTGTATGCTCAGTCACCAGCCACAGTCTCATATTTATCTGCCCTCCAAATCCTCAATAAAATTTTTTGTGTAATGATGAACATTATAAATGTTTTCTTGATAATCATCAGATATTTCAGATGGTGTTTACACATTCTGCAGCCAGAATCTTTCCTCTGCATTGCAGATATCATTTAACACATAGGTGCTGTGGGTGTAGGGAAACCCTAAATATGTACACCCAAAAATATTATCTCAATTGCATGCCCACCGGTGGAGAATCAGAGACAGTATTAACTTCAATTTTATGAGGCAATGTATCCCCGAAATAAGGCACCTTATAGCATGTCATAATACAGTAAATTGAGTAAGGACAGACAGAATTGGTGCTTCAAAAGGGCAGGTACTGTCCGGTATGGAGTACAAGCACTTATTTAATTTGAAAGAGAAAGTACCTGCACTTCTCAGCACTCTTTCAATACATTTAATGGGAGAGTAATGGGAAATGATCAATTCCTGTAAACTCATCATAGCATGAGCAAAATAATGATTCCATCAGCAACTCAGAGCACGATTATATAAAATTGCATATTGCCTTAACATCTAAGCACTATCCCACTACATGAATATTGAGAGTGCTCACTCTATTCTTCTGTCATCAGAAGATGTCAGGGCAAACTAGTTACAAGAACAACAGCAAACTATTGTGAATGAACGCAGTACAGTGAGCTAGCGGAAGGACCTTGATAAAATGCAACATTACTGTGTCCATGTTGTAAACGTTTCCTTGAAGAACAGCAAGAACAATGTCAATGGAAATAAGCAAACATGACTCTGCTTCAGGGCCGGACTGGCCTATAAGGCAATAAAGCTTTACAGGCAAGCCAATATGAGGGCAGTTTTTTGGATTGTTGGTGGGCCTGTTTTATTGCCTGGTGGCATGGTTTTTACTGTTTATTTCCCTATTACCACAAACATTGCCGGCAGCACGTTCAAATCCATGCAGTCTTCCATACCTTGCAAAGCAGCTATACAGAGTGTCTTTACCAGTTCAAAACTCCCCACATTTGAAAACATGTACCACTTTTTTAGCAATCTAAATCACTAATGAGGTCTGCTTTTATTTTGGTGCCTGGGCCTATTTTCTATCCCAGTCCGATTCTGCTCTGCTTGACTGTGCAGCAGGAAGGATGAACATTAAACATACAGGAGTAGACATTTGTTTTAAACAAGATAGCGCCTGAGGCCTAAACCAAGGCCTCGTTAACATAAACCAGGAACACACACTTTCAAAAGACATGGCAAACTCGTTTCAAATGCAATAGCACCATATCAGGTATACATGGAATTTCAAGAGTAAACCCACCTTCTGCACGTTGGTATTAATGCACAAGAACATACAATTCACAAAAAGTCTAACAGTGCCCTTATGGCTTTTTTTCTGTGTAACAGTTATCTGGCCAGGTTTGTGACCTGAAGACGTTTCCAGTTTTGATGGCACTCTAAATTTCTGTAATATAGTATACTAGGCACTCAAAATTCCAAGCATTTTGGAAGTAGTAAACAGGATACATTCTGCACCTTTTTTCTAAATATTCAGGGCTGATCTCCATCATGAGGCTGACAGCGCTGACGTCAATGCTGAATAACATTAGAAGATTGAAGCTGTGCCATGTATCCTGTTTTGATAGCCAGACCTCCTGCAGCAGCAGCTGCACAATTTAAGAAATTCATTTTGCTTTGGCTGCACTGTTCTTATCTCTGGTTTAAGTAGTAAATCAATTCCAAAGGTAAGAAAAAACATTTTCAATAGCCTGCAATATTGGATGACGATAAGGGCTCTGCCAAGAAACCCCAAGCCATCCCACGTGTGCAAAAGACTTGTTTTCAAAACCACCATAATAGCTTAAACAAACTGCAGGTATTAATTTGTTTCTCATAGAAAATCTAATGCCTTGTACCTTCCAGGCTCGCCGAGGGTCTGAAAGCAGGTGTAGCAAGGAAGGAAAGTGTATATCTGTAAATCTGTACAGGCTTCAAGTCTGGATTCTTCCAGCTAAGATGTTGGGCACAGATACACACGCGCCTTATTGCTTAAATGCAGATTTTAATAGCCACAAGCAGTTACAGATTTAGGGGTCTGTGTCTTTTTTTGTTTGTTTTCTTGTAGTTGTACCATAGCCCCAGAAATGGGCAAACATTGGCATTGGTATTATAGGGGTGGGGTATGAGCCAAAACCTTTAGCCCACTTTCATGTTCTGCTCTTCGAAATAGTATGTTGATTGCAATACATCATGTTGCAGTGCATGTTAGTGCAAACATGGCAAATTGATGTTGCGTCCCTGTGACTGACTTTATTGTACATCATTGTATATAAATATATATATGAACAGCAAGGCTCCGGTAATGAAAGAAGCCGTCTTGCAGGGCGGTCCGCGATCAGGGCACCGGAAACCCTGTACACTATTTCACCATAGCACTCCCTCACTTAGGAAGAATTACCACGGACACCTCGCATGGATTTAAGATAATTTAATCGTATGTGGACTGCACAGCAACGCATTTCGACTTAACGTCTTGATCACGCTAAAGAAGCTTCACAGTTAGCACACTCAAATACGTTTCAGTGAGTAAACATAAACAAAGGACTTAAACCACAGTGATAAAAAAAACAGTGCTGTACGGTGGTTCCGCCATTTTAGCCTAGTCAAAGTTGTCACTGACTTCAAATATAGGGAAATACCAGTCCATACTGTGTCTACAAGTGTCCGCTTATACTATATACAACAATATGCATGTATCGGATTTTTTAACATGATTATTGTTAAAGAGAAACAGTGCATCTCGCCCAAGTGGGCAAGCACATAATTCATCATAGTAATATTTGGAGGAACTCTGGGACAGCCAGAAGGATTTACAAGCTGTGCAACAGGGGATGCTCTCACAGTTGGATGGAGAGCACGACATTGAGACTTTCAGCTAGACGCCTACGGCAAGAGGCGCCACTTTGTTTCAGCACGCTGCAAAATTGACGAAAGTTACTTTCTGAAAATATAAACTCCTTAACAAACGACAGTGCGCTCGTACCTTACATTTTTGCACATTTAACTTTTAAATAAGGCCTCAGTAATATGAGCAGGATGCACACCAGAAACATAAAAGTTAAATGGCAGATGTGAGCTGCAGTGAAGATTTAGACCACCCACAAGGGTGCCTTTAAAAGCTTGACCTTAGGCTGTCAATTGCAGCTATGTAAAATTGCTTGTAAATACAAAAAGGTAATGCATCGGAATCAATACTGTAATAACCATTACATGAGTAGGAAAATATTAATTAATCCTCCCACTGAACCAAATTCTCAAGATTATTTAATATAAATGAATATCACCAACACAAACTGTAGCTCTCCAAATTGATTTTCTATGTATGATTGAAAAAAATTATATTATATGCATTATTTCAAATAGCAAACACAATATATAACCACAGACTATACAAACATTCTTATATATAGCCACAAAAATGATCTATATATAAATATACACCTTGCTGAACACAGATATTGTAGCGCATAAAGAATATACTTGAATCCCTTATTACCCTACTCACCAATACAGATACCAATCGTGTGTATTCGAAGCATTCTGTTTAGAGATCGCCCCTTCTGATCACAGGGGAGTACATCATTGGACAAACATTCCTAAGTCCTTTTCTAATTAGTAGTACTCCCACACTTATTTATAATGTTTCAATTTATATGGGGCTTCTCCAATTCAAAAGTTCCACGCATTTCAGCCCGACATATCTAGGGCCTCATCAGGACTGCGGTAAAATCAGGACAATGTAAAAATACATTCTTTTTATATGTACACCACAATACACTTTTACCTCATACATGTTCTATTTACACCAAATATATACACACTACAGATATTTACATTACATTTATAAACAATTTTTCGGAGGAGCAGTCTATAATTATATACATGTGAAGATAAAACAGTATCCAAAGCACAAATATGGGGAATTTGTGAAAAATATGTTAAAAAAGTGAAATTTGTGAAAGACATGCTAAAGAGAGTGACTGTGAGATCATTAGTATTTTCTAAAAAAAGCTAAATGAAAAGGAAAATAAATTAAAAACTGATCCTGGTGTGTGGGTTAAAAACACCGGACCCAAAAGGCAACCAATGTGCTCCATTTACCTCTTATGTATATATTTCATGTACGCTATGCTTGAGAATGCACAAACCTTTCAAATGATCCTAGGTGTATCCAATCAACTGTAGTCAATTCTGTGGTATTTACCAATGATTCTACGGGAATATATATTCAATGTAAGTTTACTGGTGTATAAATATTACCAGTTCGATTCAAGTTTATTTGCTCGCAAAATACTCCACTATTAATGCGGATCCTGATTATCAAATCAAGCTCGGTTTCACTCTTACCAACGAGACGAGCACGGGCGGAGTTCTGCTTTCACAGGTCTCGGACGCACCCGCCCGCCTGACCACATCCCAATCTACATTACCTCCATTATTTTACCTGCACTCCGGGTTGGAATTATCACCGGACTTTCGATACCTGCACCACGCTTTCAAACCCTGAAGAGTCACAGGCACTGTCCTGTTGACTAAACACGTGTCGGCTGGCGTTTGTCTCTTTTTTTTATGATCATCCACACGTATAAAAATCTTCAAGAAGAATATCCGTGTCGACTACAGTTACTACCAATTACTTTATATACTGTTGATAATCATATGTGTGCCCAGGTTCTTATTTATCAAATCAATCATGACCTTGAGATTCTACATCTAGCAAACTATAAGATAAAAAATACAATCCTAAGTAAACTACCAAGCAGAATGCCTGATTTCTTTATGTACGGGAGTTCCATACCATTCAGGTGTTCCTACACCTCTGTGAGGGAACTACTTTCTTTTTCTTTTTCACGATTCTAAAATAAACAAAAGGCAACTTAAGTCCTACTCTCTTAGCGACAACATAAATCTGATCATGTTACCCTATCGTAGATATATACCTTTAGCAGGGGAGCATGGTTCTTTAAAAATTCCGTATCTCACAGTCGAGACTCGTGACTGGGCTCTGTATTATTTCAATTTCTAAACGTAAAGAATAACCGAAGAGAAAACATTATTTCTCTATCACACAGTATAAACATATACCCCTCTCTAACTGCCTCAACTCTACGATTTACCTTAAAGCCAGCTAGCTCGGCTCATGGAAACAATTATTTCTCCAGATTCCGGCTCTCACAAGATACCCAGGTGACCGGAGTATGGCGTCTTCACGTTTTTTAAACATCAAAATAAAGACAATAAAGACAGACTATTTTGAAGGTAAACAATTACCATATGGTCTAGATCCCTTACGTGATACACGCAAGGCAAGAGACACTAAGGAAGGACTAGATTATGCCCCATCTTTTCTCCTTGAGAGAGACACAATCTTGTGTTAGTTATTAATAGAAAAATATCTAGTCATTGTCTACTGTTCGGCAGCAGTAGGCCTTTGGAGCCATGTCCTGTTTTTTTCGCTCCTATCAAGGTGGGGTCAATTCAAAACTTGCGAACATTCGTGACAAGAATTTTCAATTCTATCAAGGACACGGAGGCAAGGATTATGCTTCTCAATTTTCTTTACTGAAAATTCGCAGCAGCCAATCAGAAAAGTAAAAACAAAATACACACTACAATACCCATAAACCCTAGTGAGTATCACATGGTAACCATAGAGTCGACCCCTATATAAGGAGCATAAGAGATTACTAAATCCTCTTTCTTTGTCTGAAATAACAGTTAAGTCCAAGAACAACACAGTGTGATATCTGGCAACAACTGAAAAGAAAAATCCATTCTTCATAAGGAAATCCACGGGTCAACGGGCAACAATGAAAACTTGAAGCCAGCTTCAACGAAACAGCATCCTCATGGAGACCACAAATATCCTCTTCCGAGGTGAGCATCAGCAAACTTTACTTGTGATCAGAACCTGAAATGTAAAGAGAAAGCCGTAATACCACATTCCCAGGAAGAAAAGTATCATAAGGGAAGGGTAAGAAACAGCATAAGGAGACATTGCAGTATATAAACCATATCAAATCAGACATCACAGTACTGAATTATGGGTGGGATAATCCTCGCCTCCGTGTCCTTAATAGAATTGAAAATTCTTGTCACGAATGTTCGCAAATTATGAATTCTATGTCAGGACCGGAGGCTCCGATTATGCTTGTTCAAAGCTGCACCACCACAACAGATGCAACATTCACAATAGGTTTGTAATAAAACGTCTTAAATGTAGTCAGAGGACCAATCAGCTGCCTTCATAATGTCCAATAAACTGACTCCCACAGAAAAGGCCTTGGATGCCATAGTACCACAAGCAGAATGAGCACCTAATCTGGACACATCAATACCTGTTTCGCCCATGAGCCAACGCACCCATCTTGCTAGTGTAGCTGGGGTCACTGGGCGAAAAGGTTTCTGCAAAGCAATCAACAATTGACCCATCATATCTTGACGAAAACCTGCAGTACTCACCTCATAATCTCGAATACATTGTGCCACACACAAGTTTGGATTATCAGTAAATGCAGGATAAGTGACGAAAGAGGTGTTACATTTAGTGCATCTTGTGATCAAAAAAGTAACACCCTCCGGAGAGAATCTGCGGCCCACTAGATCAAGAGCGCAAATATCAGAAACTAGTTTACAGGATACTAGACAGAGCAACATAGCAAATTTGGCATAAAGTTGTTTACGAGACAAACATTGATTTACAGGCCAGGAGTCTAAGAGACGTAAGACAATGGAGACATCCCAAAGCTCTGAATATTTAGAACAGGGTGGTTTTACCAACCGGATACCCCTAAGTAGTTTACATAACAATGGATGCTCACCAAGAGGTTTGCCCTCAATAGCCACGTGACCTGCTGAGATGGCTGACCGGAAATTATTGACAGTGCAATAAGCAAGGCCTGAAGCGGCTAAGGACGCAAGGAAATTCACTACCATGGAGACATCTGCTGTAGTGGGATCCACCTCCTGTTGAGAGAGCCAATCACACCATCATTTCCATGCTGTAGCATAACGCTTGTGTGTATTGGGCGACCAAGCCTCGCTGATAAATCTGGTTGCGTCTTGTGAAAGGGCTGGGACTTTCCAGTGATCCCCGAAATTTGCCACGCTACCAGCATGAGTTTACATGTTATCAACGGATGCAGAGATTTGAGAGGGTCTAACAACAAATTCCATCTCTGGGGAAGAAGGACCGGAATCACACATGACATTTCCCGAAGTACCGGGAACAACGCTTGAGCCCTCCAGAGAGGAGTGATCAGAATCAACTCTGATTGATAACACTTGGCTCGGGCCAGGACCCTCGGAATCATTACAAACAGAGGGAACGCATAACAAAGAGCTGGAGGCCACACCTGCAGAAAAGCATCCATGGCTAGAGCCTCCGGATCCGGAAAACCAACTGAAGAACACGAGAATCTGTTTGTTGAGTCTGGATGCAAACAGATCGATCTGGCAAGGACCCCACATCTTGGTCAACAATCGGAACACTCGAGAGTGCAGCCTCCAATCGCTGAAATCCCGGAGATGTCGGGAATTCCAATCGACAACCTGGTTGCTGCACCCTGGAAGATACTCCGCCACTACAAACGATTTGTTCCTAAGGCAAAAGTGCCAAAAGTCCTTTGCAATTTCTGATAGAAGTTGGGACCAGGTCCCGCCCAACTTGTTCACATAACGAACCGCAGACACGTTGTCCATGCGGAGAAGGATGCAACAATTCGTCTGACGGGGCGAGAGGCACCGAATCGCAAAGGAATCCACCAGAAGTTCCAGACAATTGATGTGGAGATTTAACTCTTCCGGAGACCAACGGCTGCCTGTGGACACTGGACCGCACCGGGCTCCCCAAACCCCACCGACTGGCATCAGATTTGATCACCACCTCTGGAGTGGTGCCGAATAGGGCTTGACCGTTCCACGATTCCATATGTTCCAGCCACCACAACATCTCCCACCTCGCCTCCTCTGAGAGGGGAATCTAGTTGGAATACTTGAGGCCTTTCTGGAGATGGCGTATCTTGAGCCGTTGAAGAGCTCGGTAATAAAGGGGACCCTGGAAGATCGCTTGTATAATAGAAGCTAACAATCCGACGACCTGGGCTACAGACCTCAAGAACACAGTCTGCTTGTTTAAAATCAACCTCAACCCTCTCTTCATCGATCTGATCTTCTGAGTGGGCATGAGGAGTTGACAAGTAAGGGACTTGACTAGAAAGCCCAGAAACTCCACAGATTGGGAGGGGATAAACACAGATTTCTGAGGGTTGACTAAGAATCCCAGATTCTGTAACAGATCTATGGTCCAGGCTAGATGTTGTAATATCAGACGAGGACACTGACCCATAATAAGAATGTCGTCTAGATAATGAGGAAAACGCCTGAGAGCGAACAATTTCGACCACAGGCCTCAGAAGTTTCGTGAAGCACCATGGTGCTGACAAGAAGCCAAAAGGAAGGAATTTGGACTCGTACCAGATCCCCTGGCATTGGAATTGAAGAAAATGACGATGAGGTCCGTAAATGGGCACTGACAGATAGGCATCTTTCAGATCGAGGCAGACCATCCAGTCCCCTTCCTGAAGAAGATCGCGAAGAAGAGGGATCGTCTCCATCTTGAAGTGACGATATACAACCCATCCATTGAACTCCTTGAGATTTAAAAACAAAACTTGGATCCACCCCTCTTCTTCTGAACCAGAAAGACTTTGCTGACAAAGCCCTGAGGATGAAGGGACGCCCGTACTATGGCCCCTTTTTGAAGCAGAGACTCTATCTTGCTGGAAATTAACATCTGAACTTGAAGGGAAAAAATCATCAGACGTGGGGAAGATTCTGAGAGGGGGAATAAAAAAACTATATTTTGTAACCCTGCACTGAATCCAGGATCCACGCATCCTGCGAGATCTTTTGCCGTTTGCCTAAAAATACTGGATTTGACCCACCAATTGAACCTCTGAAAAGGGGAATAGGCTCACCTGAAACTGCAGTATCACGCTGACCACCTTGGTGTCCGGCATATTGACCTTTCTTGTTGTTATTCCGGGATCCACGTGTGGGGTAGAAAGAGGTGGAGGAGTTTGAGTCCTGATACCTGCTACGTTGGGAATTATATCCTTGCTGGGCGCCATGCTGGTAACCTCGGCCGAACGACCGCCCCCATTGTCGTCCGGCCCGGCCAAAAACCAGACGGTAAGCCCGCTTTAGAGAACCTTGGGCCAGATGTAGGAAGGCAAATACCGGTCGGAAACGGCCGATTTCGTCCGTTACCGACCGGTATTTGGAGTTTGGTATGTAGGGGCATGTTAAAATCCAGATTCGGTAATTTTACCGAATCGGTAATTTTACCGATTCGGTAAAATAACCGAATCTGTATTTTGACATGTAGGTAGCACTGTAATACAGGGGTTTAAGAATTCGTTATTTACCACCAACTAGAAGTTGGTGGTAAATAATGAAAACCCTTTAAAAAGCATTTTATTTTTCTTTTCAAACAGTGCCAAGTTGCCCATATACATGCCCTAAGAGCATGTATGTCTGCAACATGTGCACCCATGCACAATTGAGGGGTGCAACAGGGTGTCAAAGTGACACCCTGCCACCCTTCTATGTTTCCCCCAATTACCGAATTGGTATTTACCGATTCGGTAATTGCCATTTATTCCTATGGGCCTCCAGGCCCATAGGAATAAATGGCAATTACCGAATCGGTAAATACCAATTCGGTAAATACCGATTCGGTAATTACCGAATCATACCGATTCAGTAATTTAATCGGTAAAATTACCTACATCCCGATTGCCAGTTCTTAAATACCGAATCGGTATGATTCGCTATTTAAGAATCGGTAATCTCGGATTACCTACATCGGGCCCTTAGTGAGCTCTTTTAGAAAAGGTTGGCCAAACAGTGACCTGCGCTAAAGGACCGGATCAGAGGAGAACAACTCTGTCAACTTAGGGTCGAGTTTTAGTAGAATAGAGCGCTGCCGCTCACAGAACATGGTACAATTAGCATTGCCCAATAGACAGATAGCCCGTTGGGCCCATCCTATCAAATCATTTGGATTTATAATTTGCCCTGACTTTTTAGACTTGAAACCCAAGTCCAAAATCTTGGTTAGGGGACCGGTCAAATCCAACATTTTATCCTGACGGGATCTCCATGCACAATCGAGCCCTTTCTTAGGATCTTTTGTATATTTTTTGAGATAGGTGAGCATAGAAGGATCCACTTCAGGGGTATCCGCAACCTTGTCCCCCAAATCTGGTCTGGGGCATTCCGAGCGCAGACGCGCCCCGATATCCTTATCAAAGTCCTGGCACAGGTGCGACTGTACATACTCAGCAACCTCAGTCAAGGGGAGCCATGAAAAGGAATTAGGATGGACAATTGCAGTGGGATCAAAATTAAGAAACTGTGGATGAGACGGAGCATCCACAAAACGCTCTTTGCGCAGCTTCTTAGCTGGGGGAGGAGAAGCCTCCGACTCAGATGCCGTATCAGAGGAGGTATTATCATCATCTCTCATAGGCGAGCTAGAAGAAGTAGTTTTGGTCGCAGAACCATAGGAATGGTCACAGGACAGAGCTTTCGCCAATTTAGCAAAGTCTGAGGAATGTGGGTTTTTAGAACCTTTCTCACCAGAAGTAGAACAGGATGTTGAGCTAGGAACCCAGCCCTGCTGCAGGGCATAATTACATAAATGACGCTTTAATGGTTCATTGGCCCTGACCATGGCCTTATTTACGGAGTGCTGGACTACCACATCAACAGCCTCGACTAGCTCATACTCCAAAGACCAAGAGGGTTCCTCCACAAAGTATTCTGCATCGTCGTAATAATAATCCAACACGGTGGCACTACTAATAAGTGACAAATAAGCCCACAGGAGGAACAAAGGAGCCAATAAGCACTGTCAGCGCTGGGATTTTTTTTAAAATACAGACAGTGATATAATAAGGGGGAGTGGCGAACCCCAGGCAAGACAAAGCAACACAGTGACGCAAAACCACCAAAGTGTGCACTTTCAATAAAATGTGGAGGGATGTCTCGCCTAGAAATGCCACTCTAGGCAGTGCCTATGCTTGATTATACAGCCTAAAGTCCTTTTTGAAAGACTTGGGCGTCGTTTAGGGGCTGGCCAAGGTCTGTGGGCAAAGATCAAGTTTCTGCGCTGCTCCCGCGCTTGTTTAAATCCGGATGGTAAACAAAGAAATGTACTGGATACAAAAATGGCCTCCACGCTTGCGCGGAACAACCGTACACCCGGGCCAGAACAGAGGACTGCACGCAGAAGGCTTGCCCGTTCTCACTCCTGTCTCCTGCTCCACTAATTAGCCTCTGGGCACAGAGCGCCCGGAACTGGGAGGCAGACAGCGCTCCCAACAGGGCGCACACAATGCAGACAGCGGCTGGGGCAGAAAACTAAAGAGTGCGAGAAGCGCAATGATGATAGAACATCCCAAGGTGCGCGAGCCTTCAGAACGCCGAGGCGGCACTGAAAAATGCCAAAGCACAAAACAGGCACATCACAAGACAGGATTCCCCAGTAAATACAAAGCACAGGTAAAAAAAAAAAAATAAGCGCACAAAGCGACAATGCATAAATAATACAGTCACAATGAAATAAGATAGTAACAAGAGTAATGCACTTAACTGGCTGCGGAGCAGCAAAGAAAGAGGATGTAGTATTCTTTTATGCTCCTTATATAGGGGTCTACTCTATGGTTACCATGTGATACCCACTAGGGTTTATGGATATTGTAGTGTGTATTTTATTTTTACTTTTCTGATTGGCTGCTGAGAATTTTCAGTAAAGAAAATAGAGAAGCATAATGGGAGCCTCCGGTCCTGACATAGAATTCCTAATGCTTACTCCTCATTTATCTACATCACTGGCAGTCACGTATGACATCCCCAAAGTATCTGCCCTGTCGGTCATCTTGTTCAAAGCCTTCATGTGGCTCATGTTAGCCACTGTTAGATCAGCTGGTCTGCGATCAATTTCATATGTGTTACAGTTAATCCTGAACGTCGACTGACCTGCATTATAGGTCCATCATTCCCTCCTAACTTGACTTTTTACTATTTAAGACTGGATGAGCAACAATCTGATGAAGTTCAACAGCAGCAAAATGTAGGTTCTGATTCTTGGCCGGAAAAGTAATAGACCACCCTGTTTGCTGACACTGCAGATTGGTTCTTTGTCCAACCAGTTACCAAGGTTTATAAACCGTGCCTTCATTTTTGACTAGGAACTACCGGGTAAGAAATGTTTTAATTCAATTATCCCAGTTGCTTTTTTATCAGGTGAAATTACTCAAAAGATTGGGAATATTATACCACCACTGTTTTGATGCCCTGTGGTGGAGCTCGAATCTTGGCCAGACTCGACATATGCTAATAATTGGTACCATTGACTGCTAGTTGAGATGTTTAAGATCACCAACTCATTAAAGTAAAACTTGATGCACCCTGTGTGACTCTGACCACGTCTCCAAGGCTCTTCGAAGTTTGCATTGGCTGCCTGTGGCTATGCCCTGCTCATAAAGTTCCAATGTCAGGGGGGAAAGTGTCTCCTTTCAACATTACATCCTCACATGACTTCTCACTCTTTACAAGTTCGAGCCATGTATATCTGTCTTTTGCCATAGGAGAGCTTGGCTGGGAGGGAGGACTTTCTGTGTTCTGTCATCATATATTGAAGAACTGCTTACCATTTGCTCTCTGCAACTCTGTTAACTGTGCCTCGTGCTGCAAGGTCTAAATATGGTCCTTTTCTATCACTTAGGGCCTGATTACGACTTTTAACGTTGCGGGCCGAGTAGCCTCATTTAAAACCCCTTGCCAAGCCTTACACTCCCCTTTTCTGACATATAAGTCACCACTAAGGTAGGCTTATGTAACCCATAGGGCTGGGTACAGTGTGAGTAAAAGGTAGGACATATACTTTTAAGTTTTGCGAATCCTTGTAGTGACAAACTCCCAAATTCACTTTTTCCAACTGTGAGGCCTAACCCTCTCATAAGATAACATTGGAGATTCCTTATTATATTCAATACGCTGTAATTCGCAATTGGCATGTTTGATACCTATGTAATTGTAATGATAATTTCTCTTTAATTGCACAGTCAAATTTACCCTTGCAATTTTGAAAATGCTAGTTTTCGAAAGTTGGCATTTTCCTGCTCTTAGACCTGTGTACCTGCAGCCTGTGTTTGATTGCATGTTTGGATTGGGTGACAGCTGTGCTTTGTGTATTCCCTCTAGACATTCACACACAAAATGAGCTTAGGTGTGACTTGATGGGATCCTGGGAGGATGGGAGGGAGGAGCTGGGCACAGCCTCACACTTACACCTGATTAGGCTGTGTGCTGTCCCAACACAAAGGGCGTCATACCCCCCTGTAGTGCATCTGGAACCAGGACAGGAAGGGAAGACTTCTGCAAACTTCAAAGAACCTTCTTTGAAGTCTCCCCCACTTCAACGCACCACTGGCTACAATAACTGGCCCTCAGACACTTCAGGACCTGTGAATACCCTCCCAAGAAGAAGGAATATGTGCTGCTGAAGGGCTACCACTCTGCTGGACATCTGCTCTAGAAGAACTATTTTTTTGCTGTACGGACTTGCTGCCTGCTTTCCTCCTTGCCTAGATGATAAAGATTGGGCCTACATCACTTAAACCCAGAGTTGCTCCAAGTGCTAGCTGGCTGTCCTCCTGATCTGAAGTCTCAGGGACATAAAATACTTCCAACCATGCTACTCCTACACCTGGACCATTGGAAGTGGACCTAAAGTGTTTGTTCCAGCGGAACATACTTATCCTCTGCTGCGAGAGCAAAATCAACACATCGCCGCTGTTGCTGGAGCAGACCCAGGGTATTCGCCGTTGGACCACATCTCCGCCACTGCATGGAGAAAATCAACGCATCCCCTTTACTGCATGGAAAAACCCGGCGCATTGCCTTCAGAACTGCTGCTTCTTGGAATGGTAGCATTGTCTTCGGGACAGCCACGTTGCAGCTATTGTGTGGAAAAAAATGACACATCCCCTCTGCTGCTGGATCGACACAGACGCATCATTTGGCTGCACGTATCTTGGATTAAGGTACTTTTTTATCGGGCCTCACTGGAACCCTGAATCCGGCCTGCTCTCTATCGTGTTCGGATTGAGATGTTGACTTTGTCCCGGTCCAGCGTGAGCGGATTTCCAAGTAAGCACTTATTGCGTATAAGTGCTATTTGCAGTTTATTGTTTAAAAAAAATATTTCAGGTTCTTATTGGATTTTAGATATATTGGTCTTGTTTTATTTATTAAATTCGGAGCGATTTTCTAATCTGGTGTTGAATCTTTTTGTGTCTTGTTTTTCACTGTTTTACTGTTTGAAGTGTTGCTCAAATACTTTACACATTGCCTCTTAAGTTAAGCCTGACTGCTCTGTGCCAACCTACCAGAGGGTGAGCACAGTTTAATTTAGGGTGTGTTTGTGACTTACCGTGACTAGGATTGTGGTTACGGCTTAACCAAGGTTGGTAACCCAGTCAATCAGAAACCCAATTTCCAACACTTGTGTATCCAAAAATGAGCTTGCCAGGTTATGAAAATAAGTATATCTTACTATGAAATACACAGTTTTCATATTTGGAGGAATCACGTTTGTTTTCAATCAATGTGTTTCCCCTTATTTTCAATAAATAACTTTCCCCCAAACAAAGGCTGATCATTTACATGAAAAAAACATTTGTATCCTATAGTCCCACATTTAAAAAAAAAATGCATGTTCAATGGCCAAGCATCAATTTATCATTTCCATCTTGAACTCAAATAAGAATAACAATTACCTTGATTATGGTTCACAATTTTGCTCAGAGTGAGATCAACCTGTCACAGTTGGCACTAAAATGCAGAGCATTACAACCATAATGTAAAAAGGTCATGGTTTTTTCCAAACTAGGGCAACATTGTGGACGGCACCAGGCTAGCGTTGTACTCAGCTTTGGCACTATTCTCTCATAGATGACCCCAAAAAGCCTAGAATTATCACCCACGGGGAGCGTTATAGCTGTATGGTTGGCCCATCTAGGGGAGGAGCACATACAGAGTGTGGTCAGCAGGCCTTTGATAGTGGATTCACATATGGCTCTACTGCTCAGTGGGACAGCTCAACTGGAAAAGGGAGGGTGGAGAGGGAGACTCCTGCCCAACTCTAATTTTTTCCAACCTGTTCCAGGCTGGAGTGGGATTGCTGACTGCTTGTCTAATTTCCCAGTGCTGCATGGGAAAAAAAAGCACTAGAGTTGTAAGTGGTTTTGTTAGATGCCTCAACAGTATTTACATTTTGTGTTAACTCCTAAGCTGCTGAGGCTTTTCTTGCTCCAATGATGAGCCTTTGTTGATGTTTGGGGGACTTTGGGCTTAAGCCTTCATAAATGTTTTTAAACAATGAGTATCCAGGCCACATTCAATGAATTCAGAGAATTGTGAAGCGCGCTTCTCACCTGTGAGAGTCTCAAGATGCTGGGGTGGGAGGGAGCAGCTCCGGTCAGTCGAAGAGCCAGGTCTTGTGGGTCTTCCTGAAGATGCGCAGAGTGGGTGCATGTCTGATGTTTATCAGGAGCTCGTTCCCAGTTTTTTCTGCAATGTAGGAGAAGGCACTTCCACATGTTCTCGCTCTGCAGATGTGCGTGGTTTCGGAGTGGGCAAGCCCGGCGGATCGGAGGTTTCTCTTGGGTACATGGAAAGGGATTTGTGTCCTCATTCAACATCTGGGTAATCTCAATGCACCCATCGTTCATGGATTCCCATGCAGGAAAATAACCAAAATACCGCAATTCCCCAAAAAATTAGGAAAAGGGTGCAAGAAAGCAGATATTTTATTCCCAAAAATGCAATCAAGAAATGTTTGCTGTGATAAGATTACCTTCTTCACCAATGGCACTGAGGGGGGAAGAGGCTAGGGGACTGCAGAGGATACCCATAGGGGGGTTGTGGGAGAACATACTACAGGAGTTACAGTCTCTCCATGATACCCCCATGGATGATTGGGGACAAATTGGCCTTAATGGAAAGTAGAGTGGAAAGCACTATTTATAGATCCATCTTAGTTGGCCTTGGTTGCGTTCCCTGGAGACCAGGCGGTCCTCGTGGCGCTTCCTATCTCCATTCCTTTACAGGCCTTGGATGTTCACTGGGGGGGGGATGAAGAGTTACATGCATCAGGGTATGGAAGTAATGGGTGTAAACTAGAGGAGGGGAAACACCAAGCAGAAGGGGGACAATAGAATGAATGCGAGAATACATGCTTGAGGACTCTACTGTTGTGATCTGAAGTTAGACACAGTTTGTTATGAAATGTTAACAATATACTAAACCATCTACTTCTGCCAATATCTTATGTATGTCACATATGATACCTCTTGAATACATCTTTGCATAATATATTGCATAATGCCTTATATTGTGACAAAATATAATGAAAATGGTTTACAAAAGAAAAACGATTACCTTCTTCACAGCATCTACCAACAATCAGAGTTGTAAAAAATAAAACTAATTCATGTTTTGCCACTTTTTTTTGCATTTTTCTTAGTGGTCGCCCATTTTTCCTATCTTTTGAGGTATCTCCAAATTTGTGATTTGTGGTGGACACAGGTGTGGAACACATGGGTGAACCCATAAAATTATACGTTTCTAAAAAGTAGAAACAATTCGTAATTCTACAAGGGGTCATTTAATTAGACAGCTAATGGTTTTTCTAGAGAAAAATAATTGAAATAAGAAGAAAAATTGTGATAGGTGCCAGCGTTTTCATCTGTAATATTTGCCTCAGTAGCCAATTTATAAAAGTATTTCACTGTCATGTCCATTTGAGACATCTAGTGCTTGTTTGTTATCCAAAGGTAGGGAAAGTCAGAGCCATTAACATAATTGCAGCATATGTTGATATTTCATTGTGTAATTCTAAAAGGGGTGTTGGTCGTGCACTGCTGGGTTTCAATGTGGTTCACTGGTTTGCTGTGCTCCTGAGAATCACCTCCATTCAATGAGTAAGTTGCACCACTGCTATTGCAGCGTGTCTCTCTGGGCACCGGTTGATGAATGCTGTTCCTACAGCTAAGTTTTAACAAAAAAATACTCTTCACGTTCTTTTCTTTAAATGATCATATATTTCACATATTATTTCTCCAATTCATTTGCTTTACATCGATTTCTTCGTGATATGTAAAACTTCATTTCCCATAATGCTTCATGCTTGCATACAAATTCGTTTTTCTCCCAATGCATTTCGGCATAGAATGCCTTCATCAGGGGAGTGTCTGAAAGTAATACAGCCATGGTTCAGGTAAATGATTTGGCGATCCGGTGCGATGAGAGACGATGGCTCCCTTCATGCGATACGAGGATATGAAGACGATGCGTGCACGCCCAACGGCCGTGCAGCAACTTTGTAACTTTGGAGCCGCGACAGGCCCTGCGACACGCTTCTCCGGTGATGCGACGGCGACCCTTATGGTAGCGACAAGCTTCTCCGGAGATGCAACAACACACAGCTGCGACGGAGACACGCTTCTCCGGTGATGCGACGGCAACAGCTGCGGATGCAACGTGCTTCTTCTGGTTGAGTCGCGTTTCCAGCTCCCAACAACACGCAGGCTTCTGCAGACAGAATTCCTACCAAGGAAATTCAGGGGGAGCTTGATCCAGTGCTCCAGCTGCATCTCACATTTATCCATAGTGGGACCATATTTGCAAAATTACTTCTGCGCAAAACCTGTGCATATGAATGCCTAGGTTAGTGGAGTCTGTGCACCACTGTAAAGGGAGCTCAAGATAACAGGCATATGGGCATTGGTTATCTGAAATAATTCAGATTTACTCAGGTTTATATGTAATCTGGAAAAGACGTCAAACCGTTGTACTGCCCAAACAATTGAAGGCACATTAACAGGAGGGTTGTGCAAGAACAACACTAAATCGTCTGAGTAGAGGGAAGCTAGTAGTGGTTCATGTGGGAATACAAGGAAACTGTGGAGATGTTGTTTCTGCACGTGATGGACTAAAGGGTCCATTTCAATGATAAATAAAAGGGGTGAGAACGGGCAGCCCTGACTGGTACCTCGCACTAAGGGTAAAGGCTCTCTGAGTGTACCATTGAGTCAAAGATAGGCTAAGGGATCCTGGTATCAACGATTAAATGATTACAGAAGCCGTTAGGCATGCCCCCTTTGGCCAAAGGAGTGTGGAGAAAGGACCATTCAAGTGAATAAACAGCTTTTCGGCATCTTTCAGTACTACTGCTGCCAGAGAGTTAGAGGAAATCTAGTTAATCACTGCCAATAGGGTCCGAAGGTTTATTGAAGTGGAACGATGTGGTACAAAACCAGATTACATAGGGGAGATTATGTGGTTCATTATTGGGGAAAGATGGGTGGCTCACACTTTGGCCACATTTTTGTATCATGATTTATAAGAGATAATGGCCAACACACACCACAGAGATTGCTGGGTTTGAGTAGCAGTGTAATGACAGCCCTACTCAAGAGATTCAGCATACATCTCTAACAGATGAGGGACCAGCTGTGGTTTGTACACTTTATAAAAATCTCCTGTGAACCCGTCCAGTCCCGGACCCTTAGAACCACTTAAGTTATCTATTGCCTGTGAGAGTTCCTCACACATAATATGGAAATCAGGAAATTGCTGTTAGCCAGTTTCGAACCAAACCATAACAATTTCAGACAAGTAGACTGCCAATGCATCTGCACTGTTGCCTGGGTGAGACATGCTAAGTGAATGATAATAATCTGTAAAGTCTGCCAAAATTGAAGCACCATCAGTGACGTCGGTGCAATTGTGGCATGATAGGGAGGGTAAATCAAATGAGCCAAAGTTTGGCCTGGGTTTTCACCCCCACGATACATGCGTGCTGTAACATACTTCCCCAAGTAGGCGACTTCTTGCTTGGCAAGGTCATGAAATTCGTGGAACAGGATCTAATGTTGCAGTCCAGTGCTCAAAGTTTGCCTTCTACCTTAGCAAGGTAATTTTGAATACTGTGTATGACCCCTTCATGTATCGAGATACAGATTGCTCTTATATTGACCTCGAATGCCTCCCATAGTGTAGAGTGTTTTTTTATGGAGCAAGTTTTGGTGGAAAGAAATTTAATGATAGCTTCTGTGACTTCAGAGCGAAAGACTGCATCAGACAATACGTTGGGTTGGAAACCCCAAAGACGGACCGTGGGGATGTGTATGGGCATACTTAGGGTAACTAATACAGGAGTGTTCCGACAGCATGCGGGGAAATGCGTAATTGTGTTAAACCATAAAAGTTGCCCTGAGACATGTACTAGTGATCAATGCGTGTCCACACATCATGCGGGGCAGAGTAAAAATTATAGTTTTGTTTACATGGGTACTTGTGTCACCATGCGTCTGAAAAATCAAACGTGTCAAGAAGATCTGTCAGTGTTTGCAGGGAATGAGGCTAAGCGACTACTGCTGAGCTAGTGAAATCAAGTCGGGTTGGCAGGTAATATTTAGGCCTCACCCTAGTATAACGTAGTCTGCTTGGTATTGGCTGAAAGAAATCAGGCGTTGATATTAGGTGCAAACACATCAACAAGGAGCACAGTCCGATCCACTATTTCACCCAACACTAATAAGTACAGACTGGCATGGTCAAAGGTGTTTTTTTAATCACCTTGAAGCGGACACTACTATGCATCAAAATGCACTCCCCCCATGATTCTGAATTATGGTGTGCGAAATATCGGTGAGAACCCCATGAGGAAGCATGTCTATAGTTTGATCTAGGTGATAGGTGTGTTTCCCGAAGGAAGACCAGTTGAACACTGTGTCGGCGCAATTAATCAAGGATCTGTTTCCCCTTGTGTGATTGTTTATGCCCCTGATGTTCAATGCCATACAGGAGAGTTGAAACACTAAGGGGCTGATTACGATGTTGGGCAGAAAGCCTCCTCCCGACAGTCAGGATCTTCTCAACAGTGTTGGAGCCCTTATGACCGACTCAGTCAGTTTACATTCCGACCGCCCGATTACGATGTTTGCGGTTAGAATGTAAACCATACAGTCATTCTGAATCGGTTCTGAGTGACTCACTGAGTGTTCCTATCGGTCAGAACTGCATCGTACACCCCTATGGACAGCGTTTCTGTCCTCTGGATTATGATGTTGATTTCCAGAAGCCTTCCTGTGTCAGCCTGTCTGACATGGAAAGGCTGTCGGAAAGTGAGTTTGGGTACCCCTGGCAGAGTCCCCTGAGCCCTGCAGCCTATGGTTGATAGTCGAGGGGGTACCCAAGGGACCCCCCTGTAAAACTCGGCACTGTGGCAAGCACCATAGGGTGCCTGCAACAGGGGGCAGGGTTTTTCGCAAACACCCCATTTCCCCATAGGAGCCTGTGTTACTGTCGGTTGTCAGACGGAACACAAGCTCCCGTAGGGAACAATGGGACTCTGACCGAACAGTGTTCAATCGCACCATAATCCGGCGGTCGGAACCGCCAACGGCAAGTCGGTCAGTCCAGATTCCAAGTCGGTGTTGGGCTGAGGCTTTCCGCCCAACATTGTAATCGGCCCCTAGAGGGGCCTAGTTATATGTGTAGGTGTGATAACTGATGCAAATACAATATGAAAGCAAAATATTTAGAAATTGTAGGCCTGGTACATGCCACAGTAGAGAAGAAGCTTCATCAGTCAAAAGAGTGAAAACATTAACAACCTTTCCCCCCATCCACTTCAGCAAGAACAGTAGCTGGAGAACCCAATCTTCCTTAAGAGAAATAAACAATACAAACATGGTGGTATACACCTCAGGGGGTGACAAAGCTCAGAGGAGCAAGGCCCGCTATGCAACAGAAATATAATAATAATAGAGGTCTTCAAGCAAGTTATCGATATGAAGCAGGCCGAAAAGTATGTAAAAAATAGGCAAAAATAATGTATATGAAGAGTAACGCAGAGGCAACCACGTTTAAGTGTTGAGATAGCAAAAGACAAGCTAGGTTGCATGTGTACCAGGGGATGTAGGCACCGAATCAGCAGGGGTAGTAGCGCTGGGGCCATCACCTGGGGGGACCTGCCATGTGAATGCTTTCTGCAGAACTATACGGCATCTGCAGGGTTGTTATAGACAAAGTAGCGACCAGTCAACTCCACTCGGAGACGTGCAGGATAAAGCATCCCATATTTGAACCCAAGCTTTTGGAGAGATCGTTTAACATCAGTAAATTTACCACAGGCCTCCTATACCATTGGTGTATAATCTGGAAAGATGAAAACTGAGGTGCCCTTATATTGCAGTAAATCATGAGCCAAGTGCAGAGCAGTGTCACAATCTCTAAAATTAAGGATCCTGGCAATAATCTGTTGCAGCTGCATGCTAGGTAGTGGACGAGGACCAAGTGTTTGGTGTGCCCTTTGAACGACAAAAGGATTGCCTGTCAAAAAGTTCCACCAGCAGGTGCTCCACAAAGGCATCCATGTGTCCAGTGTTGGTGGATTCAGGTATTTCTGCGATGCGGATGTTGTTGTGGCGGGACTTCACCTCTAAGTCTTTGTTCTTAGCGGCAGTGGTTTTAAGAATGCGTTCAAGGCATTCAAGTAGCTTCATCGTCTCAACATTTCTGTCCTCTATAACCGTGATCCTGCTCTCCGCACCTTCCACCCTGGCATTGTGAAGTTTCAGGTGCTCAGTCAAGGTCTCCAGACATTGCGTTAAAGTATAAAAGGATTTCATGCAAGTGTACAGGCTCTTTTTGCCGTCCGCGGAAAGGACATGATTAATGATGCATGCCCCCCGCGATTAATTCTTTTATCGGCTGTTGGTAGGACACTCCATAGTCCTGAAGAAGAGCCCCGTGACGTTTCCTAACTGACTCATACACCCTGGGTCGAAAATTCGACACTTAGCAATATCACATCCAGAGTCACTACATCCTAACAATCAGTGCCGAGCATAATACAGGATGTAGATTGAACACTATTTGTAATAATTGGACGTATTGTGCAAATCTTTTTTTTTATTGTCTAGATTTGTGCATTAGTTATCTGTTGTAAATATCTATGTTACACCTCCACAATATATGTTGTGTACTTTGTTTTTATAAATGTTTTTTGTCCTTTGATATAAATAGGTAGCTGCAGGGGTGTCTCATAAATCCGGCTGAGGGGCAGAGCTCTGGCCAGGAATGACCCCAGATGTAGGCCGCACGTCCAGAGTCCACCACCTGGTAGACTGGTCCTGCCTCAGGGTGCACGGGCCCGCCACACAAATGGCTGCTCTTGCCCCTTGAGTGCTGTTGTAAGCTCAGCATCATCAGGGAAAAAAGGCAGTGGAAGCAGGGGTCTATGCTATCAGCCATTCCACAGCCTTGCCCTCATATTCACTTGCAGGCATTGTCCCCGCGGGGCCTCCAAAGGTCTCATCAGGCCGTAGCGGATGGATCTGTAGGTAGTTGCAAGGCAGGGGCCACACTGGAGTCACCAGCATGACATTGTACCTTCAGTGTAGTTATATAAGGTCAGGTAACAGCTCAGAGCCCATATTGAAGCCAGTAGAGGCTCAATGAAGCGGATGCTTTGGATGATGCTCGGTGGAGCTTAAATGCTGGGCGGCCAGCTTGGTCGATGGCTTGGCCACACCCAATCCCTTTCCTTACTTTAGGAGTGAATATACCCATTCAATGCTCCTTGTTCACCACTTTTCAAGTTGTTTTCTATTTCTATTCCTAGGATAGGGAATCTAAAATATCTCTCTCCCTTAAACACTGCCTGTTCTTTTTTTTTATTGTGCCCTGTTTTTTGCCATATGACTGTTGGGAGTTTAGCAGTAGCAAATTTCATATTTAATTTAGAGTGCTGAGACCTCTCTTCTGAAGTGCAAGAGAAAGTAAAAGACTTCTCTTTTATAATATAAAATAGACTGCCTTTTCTTTATTCGATTTGAATGGAGGCTCTGTGGTAGCTCACAGCACCACTTGAAATCCTACACTTTCTCCTTGTTCTTTAAACTGCTTGGGTATCGCTGGTTTATGTGGTTGTGTATTGTCTGCCCTTTGCAGCACAGTTTTCTTTGATCAAGGGGAAAGAAAATGTTGCTGCATCTTCTTTTTAGGTCAAATTCGAGACCTGTTTCATGTACTTTATTATATACTTCTCTTGTGGGCTTAAAGCCAACCCCAGCTTTTCATTTGCTTATTTCAAATCCTCGCTTGCTAGTTGTCAGTCCTGCCTCTTTGTCCCTCCTTTTTGCCTGTCCGGTTTTCTCGCTTGGAGCAGGGACCAAGTACAGTGTCTTTATCCTTGGGGGACAATTTTTTAAATGTCTTAACTGCTCATGCTTCACTGTGGGTGCAATGTTCCGCTCTGGTGCCCGTACTTTATTGCATCTTCCCTCCTGCACTTTCCTTCCCATGTTGCTGCGGCCATCCTACCCTCACCATTGCTGATATCCATTGTGAAAGACCACTTCAGACAGCAATCAGTGCCCGGTTCAGGGCCTCCGTGCTTCATCACACAATGACAGCATTGCAAAAGAGCACTTCACGCAGCGATCAGCACGGTGCCCGCATCACGGTTGCCGTGCTTCATCACACAGCACAGCGCCCGCTTCATGGCTGATGCGCTACCTCCTGAGGGTCTCTCCCCGCAGCCTGGGACCCCGTCACAGTGCAGGGACTTGTCTTTCTCCCCAAGTCTGCGAAGGAAAATCTCAGGAAACTCTTGCAGATGCTATTATCAAAACTGGAGGTTCAAGCAAGAGAGTGGCTTTGAACTCAAAGAAATATTGTAATTCTTAGTTACTGTAGCAAGTAAAATCTTTTGCATCTTCAGAAACCAAATTCTACCCATATTTTTTTATTTCTGTATTTTTAAGTGGCAACCCTGAGTTTCATACCTTGGAAGCAACTCCACTTGAGCCCAGCAGTGTCTCACATTTTAAAACAGTGGCTTCCTCTTCAACAGAATTATGAGGATCCAATTCCTGTCACTCCCTCAGTCATGGAGAGTCTTTGTTGGGGGGATGACATCCCCATCTCCCGACAGAGGACTTTCTTTTTGCTACTCCAATCCAATTGCTTTAACTATGGATGCCAGCAGCTTGTGCTGGGGAACAGTTCTAGACAGCCAAAGTGCTCAGAGCCTCTGAGGGCATTAGCACAATGGAGGTCTTGCAGCTGGAAGTAGTTAATGGCGTTCTGAGAGTGATTCAGTCGTGCACATCTAATGAAGGGGAAAGCCTGGGTAATACATTCAGACATCAAGGTACCTGTTGTGTCTGTCAATAAAATCACGAGAGGTAGCCTCCAAGTAGGTTCTTTAGTTTATTGTAGAGAGTAACGAGCCACCGCACCACTCACTAGTACAGAGAGGTCCCAACTGTCTAGCACAGAACTAGAACTCTCCCACCATGACAACAGGAAGATTCTGGAGGGAGAGTCTAACGAGCACATTAAAATACAACATTATCTCTTTTTTTCCAATAAAACACATTAAAGAACAAGAGAAGAAAAACAAGAAAACAAAAAAAAAGAAAAATGTTCCACAAATGACCCCTGGAAGAAAAGAACAAAATTTAACGTAGCTTCCAAGGAAGACGGGTCTCACGTGTAGATTTTCTCACAGCAGGAGAGTTTAAAACAAGGGGAGGAGATACACTTTGTGACCCACACCCAATGGGACTCTTAGCTTGTGCACCATTCAAAATGGGACTGTTTGAACAGGACAAGTCATCACTACTTCCTTTCACCTTGATAATTTTACCAACATTCCACCAATGTCCACCTTCCACCATGACAGCATTACCACACACCTTCTCAACGCAAACAGCTTCACCAAAAGTATCACAACCTTTCCTGACAGTCCTATAAATTTTGACACGCACCAAATCACCAGTTGATACATCAATAATTTTAGTGGATTTCTTAACAGTATCTCTGATGGCCATTTTGTCTTGGGCATTCTTGGCACGTGTTTCTAACTCAGAGTTGTCAAATCGACAAGAAACCTTCTGAGAAACCGTTCTCAACAACCAAGCAGGATAGAGAGAATGGGCCTGACTCACAGAACTAACTTAAGACAAAATCCTAAACTTACTACCATTTTGGTATTCACAGAAGACACTTACTCATTTTGGTATTCACAGAAGGCACTTACTCATTTCGGTATTCACAGAAGTTAGGAGTCCTAACTTTAGGACTCGTAAATGCCTTCTGTGAATACCAAAAGTCTTAAAGTTAGGATTTTTCTCAAAAGTTAGGACTCCTAACTTTAGGACTCCTAAATGCCTTCTGTGAATACCGAAAGTCTTAAAATTAGGATTTTTCTCAATTTAGTAGTAGTAAAGTTAGGACTCCTAACTTTTGTACTCCTAAATGCCTTCTGTGAATACCAAAAGTCTTAAAATTAGGATTTTTCTCAGTTTAGTAGTAGTAAAGTTAGGACTCCTAACTTTAGAACTCCTAAATGCCTTCTGTGAATACCAAAAGTCTTACAAATAGGATTTTTCTCAATTTAGTAGTAGTAAAGTTAGGACTCCTAACTTTCGGACTCCTAAATGTCTTCTGTGAGTACTGAAAATCTTAAAATTAGGATTTTTCTCAACTTTACTACTACTAAACTGAGAAAAATCCTAATTTTAAGACTTTCAGTATTCACAGAAGGCATTTAGGAGTCTGAAAGTTAGGAGTCCTAACTTTACTACTACTAAATTGACAAAAACCTAACTTTGAGACTTTCGGTATTCACAGAAGGCATTTAGGAGTCCTAAAGTTAGGAGTCCTAACTTTACTACTACTAAACTGAGAAAAATTCTAATTTTAAGGCTTTCGGTATTCACAGAAAGCATTTAGGAGTCCTAAAGTTAGGACTCCTAACTTCTGTGAATACCGAAATGAGTAAGTGTCTTCTGTGAATACCAAAATGAGTAAGTGCCTTCTGTGAATACGAAAATGGTAGTAAGTTTAGGATTTTGTCTTAAGTTAGTTCTGTGAATCAGGCCCTTAAGTCGTTAACGTTACCCTGAGGGAAACAAATGGTGCAATTTTAGTGATCAAATGTGGGGTTGTGCGATAAAACCAATTCATTGATCTCTCAGCACTTTCCACATCAAAGTTGTTATTCTTAGCCCACTTTATGCACTCCACAACCACACGGTTCATTCTCTCAACTAATCAATTTGTTTGAGGATGTCCCACAGAACTCCTCAAGTGTTTCACACCAGACTCTGACAAAAAAGCACGCATTTCAAAATTGACAAATTGAACACCATTATCCGAAACTAGGGCCTCAGGAAACCCTTCCCTCATGAAAATTTCTCTAAGAAAGAGAATGGTACAATTGACAGTAGGGTTTGCACAAAACTTTACCTCAGACCATTTCCTATGGAAGTCCATTAGCACAAAAGCTAAACGTAGATGATTAGGAAGAAAGTTGAAAGGTCCCACCAGATCAATATCAACCTTCAGCCAGGCTTTAGAGGGAAAAGGAATGGGTTGAAGGGGGGGCAGCAACCTTCAAACCCTTTTCTGCACTGGTGCAGACACAACACTCTTTGACTCTTTCATCAACATCGCAGTCCATCGACGGCCACCAATAATGTAGTCTCAATCGCCTTTTAGTCATAGTAACTCCAAGGTGACCATCATGTGCACAATCTATCAACTTCACACGTAACTTCATAGGAGGAATACATCTCCCATCTCTCATGACAACTCCGTCCTTAATAGATAAGTCTTCAGAGACCTTCCAAAAGGGTTGAATATTGAAAGGTACATTCTTTTCCTTTGGCCAACCGGCAACAATATCCTCTTTGACTTTCAAGAGAGTGGCATCAGCGTTCAGAGCATCTATCCATTCATTCTCACTGCATCCCACATATTCTGCAGCATCTAAAGCAGCAATAAAACAGTCTTCCCTATCTTCTTCCAAATCCAAACGTTCATTATCTACCAAAGGAAGTCTAGAAAGCATGTCTGCTGTGAGACTCTTTTTGCTGGGAATGTGTTTAATATCAAAATCGTATTGCAGCAATTTGGTTGTGAGACGGGCTATGCGAGGAGTAGCATACTTGACCCGATCACCACTTAAGATGTAAACCAAAGGCTCGTGGTCAGTTTGTATTACGAACTTCCTGCCCCAGATATAGGTCTGAAACTTCTCACAAGCCCAATAGCAGGCTAATAATTCCTTTTCGATCACCGAGTAATTTGCTTCGGGATCCCTTAACACTCTAGAGGCATAACTGATTGTGACATCTTTTCCATCAGACTTTTGGGTTAGCACAGCCCCTAAACCATAATTGCTTGCATCAACTTTGATGGTATAACTGACAATAGGGTGATATGTCTTTAAGGTCTTAGCATTGATCATCTCTGCCTTAACTAGGTCAAATGTCTGTTGACAAACTTCATCCCACATGAAAGCGACACTTGATCTGAGCATGTTAGAAAGAGCCTTAATTTTGCTGGCATATTCTGGGATGAAACGTAAATTCACATAAACCCAAAAATGAGCGTAGCTCATCTTTATTCTTGGGTACGGGACAATCAACTACAGCCTTAATTAAACCAGGTCTGGGAGAAACACCATCACCAGAGACTAAGTATCCTAGGAATTCCACTTCCCTCTTCCAAAATTCACACTTGTTCTTTTTCACAACAATACCTTTCTCTTCAAACTTCCTGAGAACTGACTTGAGAGTGTGATCATGTTGTTCTAAAACTTGTTAAAAATCAGTACATTGTCTTGGAAAATCACTACTCCCTTGACATCCTTCAGCACACTCTGCATAACCCTTTGGAACACCGAGGCCGCCGAAGCGAGCCCAAACGGCATCCTACAAAATTTAAAGGTACCAAACGGAGAATTGAAGGCGGTGTAGTGCCTAGACTCAACATCCAGCATGATTTGGTGGTACGCCGAGGCTAAATCGATTTTTGAAAACCACTGCCAATCTCTCAATTCCTCCAAAAGATCACCTATTTTAGGAAGTGGGTGAGCATCCACCCATATCTCCTTATTGAGACTCCTGAGATCAATGCATAGACAAATTTGTCCATTCCTCTTCCGCGCAACCACCAAGGGACTAAGCCACAGACTGGACTCAATAGGCTCAATTATACCACTTTTCTCCAATCTCTCTAGTTCTGCTTTAAGATCTGCCCTTAAACTAAAAGTAACAGACCTGACCTTGTGTTTCATAGGCACCGCATTGCTCTTAACCTTAATTCTATGTTTGAAACCTGCAATTTCTCCAAGAGAATCAGAGAAAACACTCGGAAACTCTTTTTCAAGACACAGCGGATCGGGCATATCCTGCACAACACGCACCTGTTCCTTGGCACCAGGCCTCAACACCATGCCAAACAGACCCTGATGGTACCAACCCAGTATGTTCAGAACACACAAACAGCTACATACATTTTTCCATGTATCTTCCTTCCCTTAAATTCTAAAATGTCTTCATTGTAGCCTTCCAAATCTATCTTGCGACCCTCATAAGAGACAGGCGCTCTATCAGGAGGAAACAATTTCCTATCTTCCCAAGACTGCTTGAACAAATCAAAAGTAATCATCGTTATGCTAGCTCCAGAATCCACAAGAAGCTTTAAACAGACATCACCAACCAAATATCCACATAGGGGTCTACACATTCTGAAGGATCACCCAACACCACTCCATCATCCGTAACAGTCACTATCATGTCCTTAAAATCTTGAACAATATCACTTTCAGATACATGTTCATCATCCACCACAACTAACCTTGTCAGGTTTACTCACATTAGCTTGGCAAATCTTCGCCAAGTGACCAAACTTGCCACACTTATAACATTTGGCATTCTTACCCGGACAAAAAGTATTGTCTTTAGTGCGTGGAGAGTAGCCACACAAGCAGCATATATTTTTCTTATAAAAGCCCTTCTTATTGAGCTTTTCTCTCCTTGAATTGCTAGACTTAGACACAGAAGAAACAACAGCATTTACACTATCTTTGTGAACACTCAACCTACTTAATTCTTTTATAGAAGTCTGAGCGAGTTCAAGACTCTTAGCAACTTTTATAATTTCTTCTAACGTGGGATTGCCCATAGTGAGTAGCTTCTGCTGTATGTGTTTGTCACTGCAATGCGCAATAAATTGATCTCTCACTAATTGATCACGAAATTCACCAAACTGACACTCAGCACACAACCTGCGTAAAGCACTTAAATACGAATCAACATCCTCACGCTGAAGTTGTGCCCTCTTAAAAAATTTGTGACTCAGCACAACCAAACTTGGCTGTACATCAAACTTAATGACAAGTTTCTTTACGGTTTCTTGGTATTCATCAAGTATTTCACCCACCCCTAGGACCAAGTCAGGTAAGTGCTTGTAGACTTCCCTTCCCTCAAAACCCAAACAGTTCAGAAGTAAATATATTTTTTTTCTGCCCTATATCGGGAAGCACCAATAGCACCAACGTAAGTCTCGAATGCGTCGAACCACTGTCTCCATTGAATTTGTGGTGTTCCGGGACTTTCTAAGAAGGGAGGTGGTTGATTAACAGACTGCATTGTAGATGTATTTTAAATCATACGACAAGTTGAACGCCTTCAGGAGAATTTCAGAACACAGAGCAGCAGAGAGTTCAATAGCCGAAAAAGATACTAAAATGTTCAAAATGTTCACCAGCAGACCAAATTCCTGAAGAAACCGATGAATACAGAGCACTGTCACCAAAAAGAACACCCAGCATGTATGGGTTTAATATTTCTTACTTCAGAAATGGTGCTGCATTATGCTTTCAACACTGTAATCTGTGTAGCGTTTCCTAAAACAGAACAACAAAATCGCCGAGTCCGTTTCCGTTTCTCAGACGATACGCGACCTCTGGATATCTGACATCAAGAGCATACGCACCGCGTCATGACAGGCAGGGTCGTAGGAAACGTGCTGAAGGCTGGATGAGGTGCAGTCCGTCCGCGAATCCCCTTGCGCGTTCTAGTATGTCATCATTTGTAGCACTCACTCGGCGAGAGAGGATCTCGTAGTTCAACGGATACTCTGTCCTCAAAAGCGCAGCTCTGACGAACACATCTGTAAAAACAGGAAAGATAGCTCCCCCGATAAGTTTCGCTCACACCAGCATATTGCTTTCCTTCCAAGACCCACCCCTCGACCTCCTCACCTTCAATTGTGCCGAACACTGAATCTGCCGCTGGGGAAAAACGTTTCCCAACTGAAACAACAGCCGCTGGAGAAGGTGAGAAAGGGTAGGGTAATTGGATTTATTCCGCAATCGTTGTTTAGGCTGTGAGCAAAACGCCACTTGGGAAAATACAAATATTTCAAGTGGAGTACGTAGGAGGTAATTTGTAGCAGTGGATCGTGACACCAGGGCTTCTCGTCGCCAAAAATAATGTTGTGTCTGTCAATAAAATCACAAGAGGTAGTCTCCAAGTAGATTCTTTAGTTTATTGTAGAGAGTAACGAGCCACCGCACCACTCATTAGTACAGAGAGGTCCCAACTGTCTAGCACAGAACTAGAACTCTGCCTCCATGACAACAGGGAGATTCTGGAGGGAGAGTCTAACAAGCACATCTAAATACAACAGTAACTATGTCCACTTTGAGCCAGTTTGGTAGATGCCCCAGCTCTCTGAATCAGCTAACACAATAAATTTGATCCTGCCCCAGACACAATCTCATAAATCTCTGAGCCATTTACATCAGAGGGTCTCTGAAGCCGCAGATAGACTATCTCAGCAGGAATTTTTCATTCTCCCAGGTCTTCTTTCCTCAGCCCTGTAATATTTCATGACATGTGCAGAAGGTTGGGGTTCCCTTTGATAGGTTTAATTGTAACATGTCAGAACTCCCATACTCCCCTATTCCTGTTCAGATTAAACGATCAGCAGGGTGATTGTATAGATGGCCTTAACCAGTTCCTGGCTAAATGGCCTCCTCTATGTCTCTTCCATTCCACTGATCCCGAAGATTCTGCCAAGACTCCAGAGGGAATAGGTAGAGACACTACAAGCCTTTTCGTTCTGGACAAAGAGATCATGGTTTACCCTCCTAAAATATCTACATGCGACCTACATAGGGTTCCTTATCGAGCTACCAATTTAAAGGACATTTTACTGACTACAGGGACAGGGTTTGAGGGAAGGTTATGGTGTCGAAGAGCTACATGTACAGAACAACTGTAAAACAAGGAATACGTTGAGTAAGGCACAAAGCTAGAAGAGTCCTACTAGCAATAGCAGAAGAGGTAAGGGGATATTAAGGATGATGGTGTCTTCTCTCCTTCCCCTCTTTTGAACACACTCAGGGCCGGACTGGCCATAGTGGGCACAGGGCGTTTCCCCGGTAGGCTGCTAAGGTGGGGGCCGGTTTTGGGCCCCTGGGGGCCGTTTTTAATACGGGGGTCGGCAATATCGGCCCCCTGTAACAAAATCGCCCGAAACCGGCGCTCGCAAACTGCTCAGCTGCACTCCCCCTCAACCCATGGGGGGGTCAGCTGAGCAGTTTGCCAGGGCTGGTTTCGGTTCCCAGTCCGGCCCTGAACACACTCTAGCCTCTACACACCCTAGCATGCTTAAGACTATCAGTAGGGAGGTTGAGAGGTAGGGCTTTTTGAGTAAAGGAATTTCCCTTTCTGTCTCTAGTTACCTACAGGTCTTCAGCAGGAAGTCTACTAATACGATTTATGACCACCTCTGGGTTTTGTTTGATTCTTGGTTTTGAGATAAGTCTTTATCTCCAGTCACTACTGTAACACTTAATGCTTTTTAGTTTTTATTGGAGGGATTAGAAAATGGATTGTCTTTTGCCACCTTTAGATTACTGTGGGCTGCAATTCGGGTCCTTTGGTCCCCTTGGAATTAACTGATCTTTGTGGAGCCTCTAATTTTGAAGCTGTTTAGGGGATTTGAACTCCTGAGACCCAACATTCGTAATCCCTTTCCTGCATGTATTTACCTCTGTTCTTGTCCTTTCTACAAAGGGCTCTGTTACCCCTGGAGACCATGTATGAAAGATTTCTCATTCTTAAGGTCACTGATTATTGCCATGGAGTAACCCCTTTGAGATCATCATGGCTTCGACTCACTACCCCTAAACTGGGTTTTCAGTTAAGGATTTTAAACTTATCCTTCTCAGCGCTGCTTCGACTTATGCAGTGTTGTTCTGACCGGGTTTTTGTTCCCCTTTTTGAGTGAAGGTGACTTTAGCCTGCTATCATTCTAATAGAAGGATTAGAGCCTCAGACCTGGCCTATTTACAAGGTGTTTGATATAATTCCCTATTCTTTTCTTTATTCTAGGGACTATAAGTTTTTTTTAGGGGATAGATTCCTTAGTATTAGTATTATTCCGTCCTTTTGTAAAGCTACTAGTATATTTCTGATAGAGTTATGCTTACTTCGGGCCTTGTAGGCCTCGAACGGGAGAGACTCCATCTTTCTTTTTGCCTCGGCTGCTAGAGATGCGTTTAGGTCGAATGTGATGTTTTAGTTATAAGGTGTTGTTCGCTTGGAGAGAACCGGCTCCAGTTGGCCCTTATCGAAAGATTGTATTTTTCTTCGTGTCGAAGACGCAAGATCAGGTCGGCCGACTGAGAGCGTGTCCTTGGCACGGGGTAGTACAAGAATTTGGTGGGCGGCAGGTTACTGGCTGGAAATTTCCATGCATGAACAAGGTTCTATATTAGCGAAAGTACGGAGAGGTCGGGGAGTCAGTTAGTAGATGGCAGCTAGTCGTTAGCATTATTGCAGTTAATCAACTTAAAGCAGACAGTCGCCATTTTGAAGTCCGAAAAAGACCGAAGGCTGATAATCTCTCAGAAACTTTGAAGTTACTTTAGTTGGAGCAGCTGGTGAGCTTTGATACTAAGATCAGAGCATGCAGAGTGAAGAAGTTAGCGGAGCGAACGAATACTAGAGCGGCAGAAACTGATTTATAAGATCGAAGTTGGAAGGTGAAGATAGTCCGTGATCGAGAGGAGAGAGGAGTAGTGCAGAACAGCGAGAGTGAAACAGACGAAACAGAGAACAAGAGGGAGGTTCCAGTGACTTGGAGGGGAGCATAGGAGACAGAGCATAGCGGTACAGACGTGTACCCGTGACTGCAGGGATGATCCTAAGATAAGCCAAGGCACAGACGAGAAGGGAACCCAGATGACAACTGAGTCCAGACTTCGTACTCATAAGGTGACGTTGACCCTTTCTTATTAGCATACACACACATTCTAATTCTTTCCTTTGCTTTTCAGGCTATATGTTATATTGCAGTATTATATTGTTGTTATAATTTGTTATTGCATAATAAAGGGACCCCAGTTCTTAGTGAACCATTGTGTAATTGTTATTTACATGACACAGTTATCCTTTCTTCTAGTCAGATGCTGTTATGTGGACGGATGCGTTTCCCGTCCGGGTAAGTGGTAACTGAGCAAGGGAGCAGGGAGCACTTGAATCAGAAAATAACCTTTGCATATCGTAATTCGGCCATTCTTGTGTGAAAGGATCAAACTGTATATGAGATATTCCCAGTAGTATATAATGAAACTTCCCAACAGAGAGAGAGAGAGTTAAAGGTATCAATAGGACAGTGATCGTCGTTGTGTAGCGGCATTAGTGAGAGCACCGAGAAAATACGGTGTGTATACCCACAGGATTGTGGCTTGTGTGAGAGGATGAGAGCATCGGGAGGACACGGTGCCTATACCCACAGGATTGTGGCTTGTGTGAGCACTGATTGTGGTCAGTGTGTAATGGTAAGTAATCAGAACTGCCCCCTTCACTATGAGTAGGAGGGTAGCATAGTCTGGGCCTAAGTTGCCGTGAGACGATAAGGTATGAGTGTGGTGTAGAATATGGAATTCCGTAGCAATTAGTGATTGTTTTTAGTATTCCCTATGGATTTGGTGGTGTTTTAGAGGATCTAAGCTTGTAAATTGCGAATTCCCCATCCCCAGGTAGGTACCCAGGTACCGTGGTAAGTAAGTCCTGAGGAGGGAGGTGGTTACGTTTCGGCCGGGTTGGTGGTGTCTTGGTGAGCTGATTCTATCTGGTCCGAAAATCCGGTCAATACATCTGGCGTCACGAACCTTTTACATAAGCCTGTTAGCGCGGTGTTGTTTCTATTTTGTTGGTTTGCGCTTGGCGCGTACGGAGTATATTTTGTACATTATTTGTTTATAGTTGTAAATATCTTTTTTCTTTTTTGGCACAATGTTTTTGAGGAGGTCAAAATCTACTTTTAAATTGCCTGTTGAAATTCCCGGATGGGAATCAACGCCTTACGAGGCATTGGCCCGTGAGTGGGCTGATTCTACTGGTTTGAGTGAAAATTGGATTGTTTAGAATTGGCGGATCCGACTAATGTGAAATGTGATTGCTTGTTTGCAGAAAGCACCGATTGTCAAGGGTGATGAGCTTCCTATTTTGGGACGCAGAGGTTGGATTGTTTTATCTGCGTACATGCTTGTACATGAGAAATTTTTAAAATTACAGAAACAATATGCAGAGATTGAAGAGAAGTTTGTTGAAGTGCAAAATGCTCATACTCTTTTGAGGTGTCAAAATAAATTGCTTGCAGACAAACTCGAGACTTATCAGACAATTGCTGAACGAGCTGCTGTTCGTATTGATAAATACAAATATAAGAATCGTCGTGGTCGAGTTTGCAAATGGAAAGTGTGTCTGGTCGTGGCGAAAGCCGGACTGGACTGGAATTCTGATGAGTGGGACGGTAATATCTGGGACTCGAATGATTCTGGCTCCTCGGCTGAGGAGTCTGACAGATGCGAGTATTCTCAAACCGGACGTGACTGTAAATCTAATACTTTTGACAAATTTGATATTTCCGGCGACCATGGTCGGTGTTCTAAATCTGATGACATTTCTCGATCTGAATGTCTCTCTAAATCTGTTGATCGAGCGCCTTCTCCTGCTCGTACTGAAATTTCTGCGCATCCGTTTTTTCAACGAAAATTACAGCAGGCGCCTGGTAATCCAAATGGTATTCCTTTGGATACTTTAGAAGACTTTACACAACAGGAGGTTAGTGACATTTTGTAACCTTTTAGACAGCGGCCCGGTGAGGCCTTGCTTACATGGATGATGCGTCTCTACGAACAGGGTGCTGCTGGCATCATGTTGGATGCGGGAGATGCTTTGAAATTCTGTTCTTTGAGTTCTGATTCTACTGTACAAGATCATTTCCGAAACTATAATGGTGCTGGTCAAATTAGTCTGCTTCAATTAGCGACTGATGGTTGTAATCACAAATACCCTACTGAATCTGATTGGCCCCTGAATGACAAGCCATGGTATACTTTACATGATGCAGCACAAAGACTGAAGGAGGAGGTGATGAAAACTGCGATTTTTCTGAGTACTTCTGACAGATTGTTGGATGGTTTGTTGACATCTTCTGTGCAAAATCGCATTATCCGTTCTTCCCCTGTTGCATTGTTGATCAATCAGACTGGTAACGCGTTGTCCTTAGTGCTTGAATCTGTATGTCAGCTTGGTAAATTGGGCGAATGGCTTAAACCTGAAAGACAGTCCAGACCTGAGGGTCGTACTGCTGGAAATGATCAGTTTTCTAGATGTGATATGTTTCTTGCCTTGCTGGCTGATGGTGTGAAGAGAGAAGACATTTGAGAAGGCGGGATTTTCGATCTCGCATTTGATTACTCTAGATCTAAATCCCCACTTAGGTCAACTGAATCTTTGTTGCCTGTCATAGAGTAAAAAGCAATCCACTACTAGGTTAAGCAAACTCAAAAATTTGGCACGACTCTGAAGAACCACTTACCACTAATAAGTTTTAAAGTTTTATTATAAAGCCAAAGATAACTGGAGATACAAGCATCTCAATATAAGGTTCAAAAGGTATACTGGCACCAACACAAACATGAATTCTCTGAACGATCTTAGGCGACAGAAAAATACCACCAAAGCCAGTTCAAATATTAACAGGTTTGCAAGAATAGACACAAGATGTAACTTAAGCGTCATTTACAAAAAGAAAAAATCAGGTTAGTCTGTCCCTACACTAGACTAAGTGACATCCCTACTTAACAGAATCTTAACCTAAAAAAAGGTGTCAGCCGTGGTGACTTCCAAAGAAGTTCACTCACTTTCCCTTAGTCTCTGATGTAAATCTGTGCATTGCAGTCATGCCCTCTCTGCCTACCCATCCGCTCTCTAAGGGTGCTCAGGCGATCTGCTCTAACTTCCTCCCCAGGGTGCTGTCCCTAATACAAAATCACAAGTACAGTTGAAACGCCCCTCAGAGACGCCCCTCACGTACACCTCTCACGTGGTTTCGGTTCTGGCTTTTTCCATACTGATACTCCTCTGGGCCTCTTGTTAGCATTGACCTTGCTTCCCAGGCTTCTTCTCGGCTCGCCGGTACCCCCCAGTAAATTCCTGGAGCCTCCTCCAGGCCTGTGCCTGTCTCCCCGGACAGAGCTCTATTCATCACTCTCTTGATTGGAACCCCTCGCACCTGCAAACAGACACCCATGAATTGGGCCCTAAATTCCGACCTCCAGTTTATCTCTCAAGTCGTAAAACTTCGAACATGGTCGGCAATTTATGCTTAACGAGACCTGAATTTAACTAGCACATGCAGATCAAAGAAGCAACTTTATCTTTCCAGGCCTACTAAATTACTTTGTGAAAAGCTTGCACTCTGTGAACCTTTATTTCTTAACTAAAACAAATTCTACTTAATACACTCTGATTATATGAGACACTTCTACAAAACATGATTTCTAACTCATGATCAATAATATTCTAAATAATAACAATAATAATAATAATAATCCATCTTATGTGAACTGCAAAGGCACGTTTTCGTTCTTCATACATTGCCATGAGGCCTGCACATTTCTACGTTTAACAGCATTAGATCCTCTTCTGCAACAGCCACATAACATGGAGTTTTAACAGCACTCTAGCATTTCTAAACATTACTACATTAGCTTCACACTCTAAGATATGCATTCTGCATTGATTAAACACTCATAAGTATATGTATTTCTATATATTTTCGACACTTCTAAATGCTTTAACTAAATTCGTGCATCTAAATTGTAAATATGGTGTACTTATACTTTTTCTCAAATTGCGCTCTCTCAGTTCCCCCCTTTGATGACCTCCAGGGGTCATCACCATTACAACACCATCATTAAATTAAATCAAACAGAACTCGTTGCAATGCTCCCTCGTTTTATCATTTCTAGAGCCCTCAGACTCCTGTACTGGTTGTCCTGCATTGCAGCTAGTCTCTGTTCCTGTTCTCTCATGGATCTTTGCAACCTATTTGCCCTATACCATTGGTACAGCCTCACTAACCCCCACAATATGATTACACAGATCACTATTATGATGATAGGCTTCAAAATGTACCATATAAAGCTTTTCCCTAGGTTGGCGAACCAACCTCCAACTTTACCCATTCCGTGACCCACTTTTTCCCACACATTTACTCTTGACAAATCTTCTATTTCTTGGTGTATCTCAGTGATATTTCGTATGTACTTCTCAAGAGGTTTTGAATTGTCTGAAATGTAAGTGCAACATTCCTGGACCTTCAAAGCCTTACAGACTCCGCCCTCTTTTGCTAACAGAACGTCTAGAGCAAGTCGGTTTTGAAGAACCATTGCCCTTATCGATTGCATCTCTCCCTCCACCAGCATTAAAGATCTAGCAGTACTGGCGGATAATCTATCTACAACTGTTGCCAATCTCCTGATCTTGACATCATTCAGTATTAACCCCAGAAGAGGGAACATAGCGCCGAATACATCTCCAACTACCTCGGCATCGCCTACATCCCTTCTCCCTCTGGCTTGAGCTTTTCCCTCTATGATTTCTAAATCCTTAGCATGATATATTTTGGGGAAGACAATTGCCAAATAACATGAACCGTACCAATTGTCTGGCAGTTTCACGTAGGCATTTCTTCCACAGACAAAATACACATTTGGGATCACCTGCATTCCTTTTAAGAAATCTTTCGTGTAGTATTCTAATTGGAAGGCATGTTCACAACTTACTTCTCCCACGAATACATTTTCATAGTAGGTCTTACCCCTATGTATACATAGCTTCCCTTTTTGTGTTCGATCTAAAGCTATTGGACCGTTACTACCCTTTCTTTTGTGTGACTTTTCCTCCTCGGTCCAATCTGTTTTCCATTGGCCAGAAGCCTTTAGAATCTTCTGCCTCCTGTACCGATCATCCACCTGCCCTATAAACTATTTCTCAATTTCTGATACCTTGCAAGCCAGGTTATTTCTTCGGGCATGTGAAGTATCTAAAGTTTTCCAAGGAATGAAAAATTTCCCTAATCGATCCTCACTCTTATAATAGTCCCATTTATTCATATGCTTGTAAGCTGGGACTTCTGGTAATACAGCATCAAAATTTGAAAAATAGTATTCAAAGCTATCTCGTCCATAAAATATACTAAGCAACAAACTACATGTAATCCCATAAGTCAATGGGAGATGATGATACCTAATACCTTCGTCTACAGAGGCTGGTAACTGCATACAGACGTAGCAGTCCTTCGCCTCCATGGCGTCAATGTATTCATACAGCAGTTTGGCATAGGCGTTTGATTTAAAGTTTCCCTGTGACTCATCTGCGTGTAACCTACGAGCTTCTGCTGCTAGTAAAGCCTTCTCCTGTACTGCATTGTCCTCCTTTTTACTAGCAGTAGTAGGTTTTGATGTTACCACAACCTTTGCTTCTGTTGCTTTCGTTTCATTTTCATGTCCCACTATATATGATACAGTAACTACTACAACTATAAGAAAAATAACTCCCGCTAAAAGTGTACCTATTATGCATTTCGCTTTGCGGTTCGAGTTGCCGGCCTCCATGTTCTCTAGACAGGGTAGTTTTTAGTTCCTCTTCCAATGTAAAGTCTTTTCTCTTTATTTCTTTAACAGTCTCTTTTTGTTCATTCAGTCTTTCTTAAACTACACCTCAGGAAGCTGACAATCTCTATTGAAATCAGTCCTTTGAACCGCAACAACAGACAGCCCTAGCCCTTCTCCGTCAACTAAATGGAAAGGACCCTACATTTTTTCTTCTTCCACTTGGCGCTAGGTTATCTTCTCAATCTTGCTTATTTACAAAAAGTCTTTAGGTGTCTACGATCACCCGCGTTCCAGCAGCTCTAATCACGTATTCTAACAGTTCTAGGCGAAGAATGGTCTCCTCGAGAACTGATACTGTTGTGCCAAAAGTCGGAAATTCTAAACTGTTTAAAACCAGTTCTCTTATCCTGCTCAGGTAAGGAGGATTGGGAATAGTGAGTGTCAGCAACCCTTCAGCTTCAACTCCAGGCACCAACAACGCCACTTCCAGCTTTATGATGGGATCAGTGCTGGTCACTGTCACTTCCCTCACCCTCCCGGATCTCTGTGCACAAGACATCTGCTGCCAGGTAGGTCCACTCAGGAGTGGCGTATCTTCTACAGGGCACGCGCACCCTCCTTGATCTCCTTGGACCCTCCGCTTCTGGATTCTGTGCACCTTCGTCCAGGTCTGAGTCTTCGGATATAGGAGCAAGGGTTCTCTCTGGAGTTGACTTCAAGCTCGGCCTCTTCCTTCTTTCAGGCCAACTGGTCTCTCCACGCCTTGTTCTCCTGCTTCTTGTCCTCACACTCGACTCTTGGTCACTTGGAGCTTGATCAGTGTCTGATTCGTACTCACAGCTACTTTCTCCTTCTGTGGCAATGTCAGTTTCACTGTCGTCCTGTCCTGACACGCTCCCAGCTTCCTCCGACACCCCCACAGCTTGGCTGGTCCCCTCTATTGATTCTTCGTCCACAGCTGGATTTTTATCCCAGAGAGGAGCTGTTTCTTCCAGGGGTGCTGGAACTCTCCGCGTATGGGAGGCGTGTATCCAGTTGGGCAGCCCTCCAACCTTAACAGCAGTATTCGTTGTTAAAATGATCTGGTAGGGTCCTCGCCAACGCACATCTAAGCAATTCTTTCTGACGTGCTTCTTCACCACGACCCAATCACCAGGGCACAGGTCGTGGCACAGGTCTTGGGACGATGGGATTTCAGCAGCCTGCACCTGAAGAGACACAGAATGAATGGCATCAGAAAGTCCCTTGCAATAATCCAGGATCAGATCATCTGTGATATTCAACAAAGCTGCAGTTGGAACTGATGGCAGTCTCATTGCCCTCCCCATTAAAACTTCATGTGGAGAGAGACCTGTTCTCCTGTCTGGTGTGCTACGTATGCTCATGAGTACTAATGGCAGTGCGTCAGGCCAGTTCAAAGATGTCGATGAACACACTTTGGCAATTCGGGACTTTATCGTCCCATTGATCTGTTCCACAATTCCTGAAGCTTCTGGTCGATAGCTACAGTGCAGCTTCTGATCAATATTCAATGCTGAGCAGAGCATCTTCACAATTTCGCTGTTGAAATGTGTTCCCCTATCTGATTCCAAAGAGGCCGGCACCCCAAACTGCGGTATTAACTCCCTAAGCAATAACTTTGTTACTGTGAGTGTGTCACACCTGTGTGTCACATCTGCGTGTAGGGTAAGCCTCGACCCATCTGGAAAATATACAGACAACCACCAGAACATATCTGAGGCGGTTACATTTTGGCATTTCAATGAAGTCTAGTTGCATCCGATTAAACGGACCCCCAGACCTCCCTATGTGACTCAACGTGACTGGTGTTCTCTTTCCTACATTCAGCAGTTGGCAGGTTACACATCGCTGGCACACTGCTTCTGCGGCTACTCTAAACTTGGGATTATACCACGTTTGTCTAAATACCCGAAGCATAGCATCTCTGCCTAGATGTACCGGGCCATGAATCTGTCTTGCCATTGGACTCACTAACTCATTTGGCAACACTGCCCTTCCATCTGCTGAAACCCAAAAGTCCATTTCGCTTTTTACACAACCTGCGGTTTCCCATGTCTTTTTCTCAAAATCTGTTGCATTCTCTTGTATGCCCTTTAAATCGTCCCAGGTGTCTACAGTTTCCAACATCATAGTTAACTCTGTCTTTTCCTGTGTCCCTCCTACTTCTACCTCTGTAAAAGAGTATCCCTGCTCTGCACAGTAACGTGCTACCTCATCAGCATATCTGTTTCCCTGGGATACAAAATCGGTGTTTTTCGTATGAGCTACACATTTAACAACGGCAATAGCTGCCGGACCTTGCAATGCTTCTAACAACAGTCGTACAAATTCCCCATTTCGAATAGGTGAACCTGAAGAAGTCATGTAACCTCTTTGAGACCACAATTGCCCATAGTCATGAACTACCCCGAAACCATATTGTCTGTCGGTATAAATGGTGATTCGAATTTTGCTGCCTGCTATACAGGCGCGGGTCAATGCAATGATTTCAGCTACCTGAGCGGAGTGTAATCCTTCCAGGCAAGCGGCTTCCACAACTCCAGTAATGGTGCAAACAGCATAAGCTGCTCTCAACTGACCAATATTGTCTCTTACACATGAGCCATCGACAAAGAAAATTTCATCAGGGTCAGTCAACGGCTCATCTACAATATCTGGTCTCGGTTTGGTGCATAGTTCAGTCACATCAAGGCAATCGTGATCTTCACATTCTTCATCTTCTATATCATTTGGGAGTGGCATCAAAGTAGCAGGATTCAAGACAGAGCATCTCTTAAGGGTCACGTTCTCCGCAGCAAGAATAACTTGCTTGTAGCGCGTGAGCCTGTTATTTGTCAAATGCTGTGTCTTGGTCCTGGTCATTAACAGTTCCACAGAATGAGGTACATACACCACTAACTGGTGTCCCATTATGATGCTCTCACACCTTTCAATGCTGACACCCGTTGCAGCAACGGATTTGAGACATCCGGGCAACGTTGCGGCTACTGGATCTAAAGTAGCCGAGAAGTATGCAACTGGTCTACGGGCATTTCCATGAATTTGGGCTAGAACTGACAAAGCACAACCTTCTCTTTCACAGCAGTAAAGTAAGAATGGTTTTTCGTAATCCGGCATTCCCAGAGCAGGAGCACGACACAAGTCCTCTCTCAGCTGCAAGAATGCCATCAAACAGTCCTTGTCCCATGGTACCAGATCACTCACCTCCTTGTGCGTCAGTCTTTGTAAGGGCTTTGCTTTCAGGGAAAAGTTAGCTATCCACTGTCGGCAATAACCAACCATTCCTAGAAACATCCTGACCTCTCTTTGTGTCGTGGGCGAATTCATTTTCATGATCGCCTCTATCCTGTCTGGTGACACCTTCTGTTTCCCTTTTTCAATTCTATGACCCAAGTACTGTACTTCCGTCAGACAGTACTGTAACTTGCTCGGTGACACCTTGTGTCTGTTCTCAGCTAGATGGTTCATCAAGGTGATGGTGTCTATTTTACAAGCTTCCTCTGTTTCTGACGCAACAAGTAGGTCGTCTATGTACTGGACTAGAACCGAGTTCTGTGGCAGTACTAGACTTTCAAGATTTTTCTTCAGCAGCTGGTTAAAAATCAATGGGCTTTCTGTATACCCCTGTGGGATACGACACCATGTTAATACGCGATTTTCCAGCTTAAATGCGAAAAGAAATTGGCTCTCTTCATCTAATGGGATTGAAAAGAAGGCCTGGCAAAGGTCTATCACTGTGAACCACTCAGCTTGGAATGGTATCTGAAACAATATCACTGATGGATTCGGTACCACTGGACAACACGAAACAACTATGTTATTAATCTTTCGGAGGTCCTGCACTATTCTGAATTTCCCACTAGGTTTCTGCAAACCCATAATCGGGGAGTTACATGGACTACCCACGATTTCTTTCAGTATTCCCTGTCTAATCATGGAGTCAATCACGGGCTTTATTCCTGCAATCGTCTCCGGAGTCAATTTGTATTGAGGCGTTCTTGGATATTCAACATTTGGTTTTATCATGATTTTCACTGGCTCCACTCCTTTGATCAGTCCTATCTCTTCCCCAGTGAAATCCCACACTTCAGATGACAACGTATCTCTTAAGTCCCAAGGGAGCTCTTCCACCGTCAAGGTAGGATACAACTCTATGCATACCTTTGAATTTGCAACCTTAAAGGTGGCATCATCGTCGTTAGTCTGTACTTCCACTCCCTGAGGCGTGCAATATATTGTGCAATTTAATTTACACAGCAAGTCTCTTCCTAACAGACACACAGGGCTAGAATCGCATACTACAAACTGATGTTCATCACTGTATTTTCCTATTCGCACTAGTACTGGTTCCGTCAAAGGACTAGTCATTCTCCTATTTGCGACTCCTACCACTTGAATGGTTTCCCCTGACATTGGCAGGTCCGGAACCACTGCTGATCTCAGAGTGGATCGAGTGGCCCCCGTGTCCACCAAGAAGGTCGTAGGACACCCTGCTACTTCTGCCTCTACATACGGTCCCCTTTGGTCCACCTCTAGAACTGCCCCGAGGGTACAGTCCTCCGTTCTACTCACACGCTGTCCAGTCAACGGATCAACATAGTAACACTCCTCTCCTCCTACAAAAAGTGGCATCTGTCTATAGGTCTTTCCCCCTGTCGCTATTCTGGGTGGTTGAGGGAACTGGGCTCGAGGAGCTGAAGTCAATCAATCAATCAATCAATCAGTGACACTTATAGAGCGCGCTACATACCCGTAGGGTCTCAAGGCGCTGGGGGTGGGGGGGGGGGTGCCGCTACTGCTCGAACAGCCAGGTCTTCAGCTTCTTCCTGAAGGAGAGGTGGTCTTGGGTCAGGCGCAGGTCGGTCGGGAGGGAGTTCCAGGTCTTGGCGGCTAGGTAGGAGAAGGACCTTCCTCCTGTAGTCACTCTTCGGATGCGGGGAACGGCGGCGAGGGCGTGGTTGGCTGATCGGAGGTGGCGTTTGGGAGCGTAGAAGTTGATCCGGCTGTTGAGGTAGCTCGGGCCTTGGTCGTGTAGGGCTTTGTGTGCGTGGGTGAGGAGGCGGAAGGTGATTCTTTTGTTGACGGGGAGCCAGTGAAGGTCTCTCAGATGTCCGGTGATGTGGCTGGTTCGTGGGATGTCGAGGATGAGTCTGGCTGAGGCGTTCTGGATCCGCTGGAGTCTCTTCTGGAGCTTGGCGGTGGTACCGGCGTAGAGGGCGTTGCCGTAGTCCAGTCGGCTGGTGACGAGGGCCTGGGTGACGGTCTTCCTGGTCTCGGTGGGGATCTACCGGAAGATCTTCCGTAGCATGCGTAGGATGTTGAAGCACGCCGAGGAGACGTTGTTGACTTGCCTGGTCATGGAGAGGGAGGAGTCCAGGATGAAGCCCAGGTTGCGTGCATGGTCTGTCGGTTTGGGTGCGGTGCCCAGGGCGGGAGGCCACCAGGAGTCGTCCCAGGCGGAGGGGGAAGAGCCCAGGATGAGGACCTCCGTCTTGTCAGAGTTCAGTTTCAGGCGGCTGGTCGTCATCCACTCGGCTACCTCTTTCATCCCTTCGTGCAGGTTGGCTCTGGCGGAGGCGGGGTCGTTGGTCAGGGAGAGTATCAGCTGGGTGTCGTCGGCGTAGGAGATTATGCTGAGGTTGTGTTTGCGTACGATGGCCGCGAGGGGGCTCATGTAGACGTTGAAGAGGGTGGGGCTCAGAGATGATCCTTGAGGGACGCCGCAGATGACTTCGGAGGCCTCTGACTTGTACGGTGGTAGGCGGACTCTCTGTGTTCTTCTGTCGAGGAAGGAGATGATCCATTCCAGCGCCTTGTCCTGGATTCCGATGTTGCTGAGGCGCTGTACTAGGGTGCGGTGGCAGACCGTGTCGAATGCCGCGGAGAGGTCTAGGAGGATGAGGGCCGCTGTTTCTCCATTGTCCATCAGGGCTCGGATGTCATCGGTGGCGGCGATGAGGGCGGTCTCGGTGCTGTGATTGGCTCGGAAGCCGGACTGTGAGGGGTCGAGGGATCCGTTCGTCTCGAGGAAGGCGGCCATCTGCTTGTTGACGGTCTTCTCGATGACTTTGGCTAGAAACGGGAGGAGCGAGATGGGGCGGTAGTTCTTGAGTTCGGTGGGGTCCGCTGTTGGTTTCTTGAGTAGAGCGCTGAGTTCGGCGTGTTTCCAGCTCTCAGGGAAGGTGGCGGTGTCGAAGGATGTGTTGATGATGTCTCGCAGGTGGGGTGCGATGACAGCGTCGGCCTTGTTGAAGACGTGGTGAGGGCAGGGGTCGGTCGGTGATCCGGAGTGGGTGGAGTTCATCGTGCGGATGGTGTCTTCGGTGCTGATCGGGGTCCAGGCGTGGAGGGTGGTGGTGGGGGGTGATTGTTCGGTCATGGTGTGCGTTGGTTGGTTGTTGAAGCTGTTGTGTATGTCCGTGATCTTGTTGTGGAAGTATGAAGCGAGGGAGTTGCAGAGGTCTTGCAATGGGGTGATGTCGTTGTTTCCTGCGCTGGGGTTGGAAAGCTCTTTCACGATGTTGAAGAGTTCCTTGCAGTTGTGTGCGTTGTTGTCCAATCGTTCATGGAATGCTGTTTTCTTGGTGGCGCGGATCAGCTGGTGGTGCTTCCGGGTGGCAAGCTTGAAGGCGGTCCTGTTGTCCGGTGTAGGTTCCCTTCTCCAGACTTTCTCGAGGGCTCGGCAGTTCTTCTTGGAGCTCTTGAGTTCGTCGGTGAACCACGGGGCTTTCTTGCTGCCGGGTCTGCTGGGCGGGGTCCTCAGCGGGGCGAGCTCGTCCGCGCAGATGCTGATCCACTTCGTGAGGTTGTCGGCGGCCTGGCTGGGGTTCGCTGAGCTGGCAGGAGGGTGCTGGCTCAGGGAGGTGGCGAGCTGGTCTGCTGTGATCTTGTTCCAGCTTCTGCGGGCGGCCTGTTGCTGGTGGTGGTGGGTCGTCGTTCTCTTGAAGGTGAAGTGGACGCAGCTGTGGTCCGTCCATTGAAGCTCTGTGGCGTGGCTGAAGTCGATGTCTGTGCTGGAAGAGAAGACTGCGTCGAGTGTGTGTCCGGCGAGGTGGGTGGGGGTGGACACCAGTTGCTTGAGTCCCAGGTTGGGGAGGTTGTCCAGCAGGGTGGTGGTGTTGCGGTCGTTGTTGTTCTCCAGGTGGAAGTTGAGGTCCCCCAGGAGGATGTAGTCAGAGGAGGGGAGGGCATGCGGGCTGACGAAGTCGGCGATGTCCTCGCTGAATTGTGTGCGTGGTCCATGGGGTCGGTAGATCAGGGTGCCTCTGAGGGTGGTGTTCGGGTTGGTGTGGATCTGGAAATGCAGGTGTTCGGCGGTGGTCAGGGTGTTGTCGGTGCTGGTCGTGAGACGGATGGTGTTCTTGTGGATGATGGCGATGCCTCCTCCCATCTGGTTGGCGTTGCGGTCCCTCCGGATGATCTTGTAGCCCTCTGGGATAGCGATGGCGATGTCGGGAGCTGAAGAGGCGTTCATCCAGGTCTCCGTGAGGAAGGCAACGTCAGGGGCTGTGGCGTCTAGGAGGTTCCAGAGTTCGATGGCGTGTCTGTGGACGGAGCGGGTGTTGAGCCGGATGCACTTGAGGTGGGTGCTGCTGGTGTTCGACTTGGCGGGTGCTGGTGTGAGGCAGGTCCGGATGCAGGTGAATTTGCAGGCGTGGCAGCTGAAAGGTCCGTGGGTGCGTCGTGGTGTGGCTTGATGGCATTCTGGGAGTCGGCCGGAGTTGAGAGCGATGAGGGTGGCGGCGGAGTACGTCAGGCGGGTCGGTCGGGGTCTTCGGGGACCAGGGGTCCAGGCGCTGGGCGCGATCCGGTCGCGGACGGGCGCAGACGGGCTTACCTTTGGCGCGCCTTCGGCGCACAATCGGCGCGCCCGCTGCGCGTGACCGCTGCGCGTTCGCACGGTCGCCAGTCCCCCTTTTGATCACCTTTCCCTTGGGTATTGTCGTCCCCTTTACTGGGCTGCTCTGAGCTTCCTCTTCCTCTATTCCTAGTTCTCCATTTTCAGGGTTATAGGGACACTCGCGTTTCCAATGTCCCACCTGGTGACACTGGTGACACTTTGTCGTCTTTTTCAAGGTAGCCAGGTCTACTCTAGGTCTAGGATTTTCCACATTGTCCCTATTCTGATTATTCGATCTCCTTCCCATGGTCCCTGTTCCCTGTTGCTGCTGTCCACCCTTTCCAGCTGACTGCATCTGAACCAACATCAGCTTTTCCTTAAGTTTTTTTGCTTTAGAATCAATTTCATCGCTACAATACCTTGCATACCTCAAAATTTCATCTAACGGTTTGTTTTGCCAGCAAATTAAATGTTGCTGAATCATCAAGCAAATATCAGGTCTCAATCCCAAAACGAATTTTGACACAAACTGTCCTATGTCCTTGGGATCCATTACATCTAGTCCACTGTATTGTTTGAATGTTTTCAGTAGTCTCTCATAATATTCATGGACTGTCTCCTTGGGTTCCTGCCTAGTTCGGTCTATTTTCACCCAATCTATGTCCTGCGGTGGCACCTTATCTTTCAGCCATGTCATTACCCTTTCATATTTCTCCATGACTCTTTCAGACGGTCCATTGGTCTGAGCATCCCTCTCTGGTTCAGATGTGGGCCATTCTACGCTAACCTTGCATGCTGTCCATAAGTCTCCTGGAACTACGATAGCAAATAGGGTGTTCAAATCAATCCACAGTACTTTAGAGATTTTTTCAAACCTCTCTACCTGCTTATACCACTCCACGGGGTTCTCTCTCAGTTTAGGAAAGGAATTGGTAAATGCAGCTAAATCTCCCCTACTCCATGGCACATGCACATAGCTCCCATTCGCTACTTCTCGCAAAGGGTAAGCTTCCATTCTCTGCAGCCCTCCCTCCGGGGACATCACAACTGTGCTCCGCCTGACAGTCCCTTTCTTTGACCACCTTTCTTCCCACTTGTCAAGATCTCTCCATGTCCTTATTCCTGTGATCAGTTCTCTTATGTGTGTTTTCAATCCAATTGTTCTCCTCTCTTCGAGGTCCTGATCTGAATAATGCAACCTATGGTTACCCTGTAAAGCCTTTGTTGTCGACAAGTCTACCATGTACTTGTCTGCTAATTCCGAAAACTTCTCATGTACTGCTCTCGCTTTCCGAGTGATATCCTTTGCTATGAACAGTACCTCATCTTGCTCGTACATGTCAATCCTCTCTAAAGGGAACGTGCCATCTATTATCTCATCCAAGTCAGATTTTAAACTGGTCACATCCAGCCTTCTGGCTTTTATCTCGGCTGTCAATGAGTGATTTTTAGAGGATCCATTGACCTCTCTCCCATCCCAGCTCCGAGCCCTACGCCTGGACTCAGGCGAGTTATGGGGAGTCCTCCCATGTTCCCATCTTTCGAGGTCCCATGCAGTTCCATCCCCTCTTGGCATGTGATGAAATGATACTCTATTTCCCACAGTCTCACTCTGTCTATTCTGCTCGGTCTACCTAAATGCATGATAAGACCCTCCATTGATTCCCCTGCTTTCGCAGTTCCCTTGCTGTCTAGTATCACTCAACACATGGTAAGACCCTTCACAACTCCCCATGTTCCTGCGATCCCAGTGTTGTCTAATATCGTCAGGTGCATGGTGAGTGCACTTAAAGCTATCTCGGTACTCTTGTGTCCTTCGGTCTCCCTCGCTGTGGATGAGACGAGACACCCTTCCACACTCTGCACTTCTACCTCTTGCCCCTGTCCATTTCCATTAAGGAAATGACGTGTAGCCTAAGCATGGGCGAATTTTGCGAATTCGCGATCCGCGAATTTGCGGATTTGCAAATTCGCGATCCGCAAAATTCGCGAATTTGTGCGAATTTTTGTTTTTTTGCGTGTTCGCAAGGTTTTTTGCGGGTTTGCGGGGTTTTTTGCGTGTTTGCGGGGATTTTTGCGTCTTCGCGAGCCGCTTGCATAGCGAAGTTACCCATGCAGTCATTTATGGGAGAGGGAGAGAGAGATAGATAGATAGATAGATAGATAGATAGATAGATAGATAGATAGATAGATAGATAGATAGAAAGAGAGAGAAAGAGAGGGAAAGAGAGAGGGAGACAGAGAACGAGAAAAAGAAAGAGAGGCCAGATCTCTGAAGGGCCAGATTCCTGAGTTGCCCCTACAGAACATACAGCTTTTTATTTTTAGCAAAATGCATATGAAAATTGTGCTGTAAAGGTCTCTTTTAGTTTAACCCCTCCTGACAACTCAAAATGGGTATATTTGCCATCCTCTCCCTTCTTCCTGTTTTTTATATCTGTAAGTGCTTCCTGATGAGGTTTAATTCCTTGGACAGGTGCCTCGTTGCCTACTTGTAACTATTCTCTGACCCTGCTTCAAGGGTCAGAGCAGGGTCAGAGAATAGTTGCAAGTAGGCAACGAGGCGCCAGGAAGCAATTAGCAGCAGGTGTCCAAGTTGAAGTTAATTTGTTTGTAACCCTTTTGTAAAAGGTTACAAAGAAATTAGGTTCAACTTTCGCACCTGCTGCTGTAACCCTTGCTTGGCTGAAAATTCGTCCCCGCTGATTCGCGGATTTTACCGCGATTTCGCGAGATTCGCGGATCGCGAAATCGCGGAAAATCTGCAAATTCGCCTGCGAAACTGATTTTACGCCCACCCTTAGTGTAGCCCCTCTATTCTCCTGACTTTTGCCATCGCACTCCTGACCGCTTTCACTAGCCCCGCAGTGAGACAATGTTCCATCACCGCGGGACTTCCCCACTCAGCTTCCGCTCCTGACCTATTACTCTGGGTTCCCGTGTTAGCATCCCACTCTCTCAGGTCAGCCCTCAACTCCTTAAAGGACTTCGGCCGTGGTCCCCTCAGATCCATCGGTCCTCTCGGACCCCCCTGATCTATTATGGGATCCCCTGCTTGATTTAATGGGGTGCTCCAATCTCTTGGTCCTGGCAACTGCCTTCGAGAATTAATCATATTGTTCCTGTTTTCCATTTCTGCTCTCTCCCTGTCTAGCCATACATGTTCCTCCTCTCGTGCTTTCTCTGGGTCATAAATCGATACTATGGGACCTATGGTAACAGGTACTTGGAGAGCGTCTGGCAATTGGTAGGACTTGGCACGCTCCATTTCTGGCACCTTTTGTACCATGAACCTTCCGATTACTCTCTGTACTGGACTAGGCTGAGGTATTTCCTCACCTTTGGCGTATTCCCTATCTGTTATAGGAGGTGGTCTATACTCTCCTGTACCAGCCCCATCTCCCTTTTGGAGCTCGGCACCTTCCATCCCTCTATTGTACGGAGGCGGTCTGTCTATCAGCAACCTATTTATCAGACTGTCCTCTGTCTCGCTCTCATCATCCTCCTCTGGTGGTCTCTTGTCTCCTGCAACTTCTATCACTGGATACAGTTTATCTACTTCAATAGTCTGCACTCTCCACTTTTTAGCTTCCTCATCCCATTTGGCATCCTGCACTGCTCTTACCGATCGGCTCACTCTTTCTTGACGCCTGTTCTGGTTCCTGTCCTGCGCCGCCCTAATCCATGCATTAAGGGCTTCAAACTGTGTTGGTCTGGGCAGAGGTCTCGTTGAGGTCATAACTGCTTTTAACTGGTGCAATACTTCTAATCTAAACGTTCCGTATTTCGGAAACGTCAGTTCCTCGTTCCCCTCTGTAATCTTACTCCACTCAGAAATCCACAGTATAGTATGCAACCCAAAATTCGTGGCCATATAATGAGCTGGTGTACCCTCTGGCGGGACCTCTTCCCCGTCAAAAGATTCCCTCCTTTCTCTCTTAAAGATCGCTCTCAAGCATTTAAAACACTTCATGATCAAATCTACCAGTTTCCTTAATTCCCTGCGCTTGTTTACTTCCTGATGACAATCCGCCAATCCCGGCGCGGTTCTTGCTAACTGGCCTATCACAGCGCGGCTCTTGACAACCGGCCTATCCCAGCGCGGTTCCACACCAACCGGCCTATCACAGCGCGGCTCTCTCTGACATCACTCGTCTCCCCTTCGCAGCAGTTCCCCTCCTTTCTCAGCTCGTATCCCGGTCATGCATGCGTCCCATTCATACTCTGAAAAATGATTACTTCCGACCAAGCGATCACTTTTCTTGACTGTATGCCCACAGTCTAACTGCAATTGTCACTTCAACTGACGAAATGTCTTTCCGTAAACGTCCAGACGATCGCCTTAACTGATAGGTTACTTACACACAGTAACTTCCGACCAGCGTCCGTTACTCATACACTCACTCTTGCATTCCCCCTATCACGGTCCTGCGGGCGATCAATGGTACCTCATGACCCCCTTCACAACGGTTGACAATTACTCTGGATGTCCGATACACCCGAACCACTTAAGCTCTTCTCTGAACTTAAGATTTTCACCAGGTTGCGCGCGCTCACAACCCTGCCTCAATCACACTACAGGCATTCAACTCCGCATGACATTACAACACAAATACATCACAAACCACCGCAATCTGACAACGCATGACCTTTATTATACTCACTCTCGACCGACTCTGCTGCTTTTCTCGCGCACCGTCAGCACCTTCTTCGGCAGGTGATTCTTCTGCTGGTCATCTCTCGATCTCTAGGGGCCTCGGGGTAATCTTAACCTAGTCTAGGTCACCTTCCTCTAGAAGGCAACCATCCTAATTCTGCTACCAACTGAGAAGGCGGGATTTTCGATCTCGCATTTGATTACTCTAGATCTAAATCCCCACTTAGGTCGACTGAATCTTTGTTGCCTGTCATAGAGTAAAAAGCAATCCACTACTAGGTTAAGCAAACTCAAAAATTTGGCACGACTCTGAAGAACCACTTACCACGAATAAGTTTTAAAGTTTTATTATAAAGCCAAAGATAACTGGAGATACAAGCATCTCAATATAAGGTTCAAAAGGTATACTGGCACCAACACAAACATGAATTCTCTGAACGATCTTAGGCGACAGAAAAATACCACCGAAGCCAGTTCAAATATTAACAGGTTTGCAAGAATAGACACAAGATGTAACTTAAGCGCCATTTACAAAAAGAAAAAATCAGGTTAGACTGTCCCTACACTAGACTAAGTGACATCCCTACTTAACAGAATCTTAACCTAAAAAAGGTGTCAGCCGTGGTGACTTCCAAAGAAGTTCACTCACTTTCCCTTAGTCTCTGATGTAAATCTGTGCATTGCAGTCATGCCCTCTCTGCCTACCCATCCGCTCTCTAAGGGTCCTCAGGCCATCTGCTCTAACTCCACCCCAGGGTGCTGTCCCTAATACAAAATCACAAGTACAGTTGAAACGCCCCTCAGAGACGCCCCTCACGTACACCTCTCACGTGGTTTCGGTTCTGGCTTTTTCCATACTGATACTCCTCTGGGCCTCTTGTTAGCGTTGACCTTGCTTCCCAGGCTTCTTCTCGGCTCGCCGGTACCCCCCAGTAAATTCCTGGAGCCTCCTCCAGGCCTGTGCCTGTCTCCCCGGACAGAGCTCTATTCATCACTCTCTTGATTGGAACCCCTCGCACCTGCAAACAGACACCCATGAATTGGGCCCCAAATTCCGACCTCCAGTTTATCTCTCAAGTCGTAAAACTTCGAACATGGTCGGCAATTTATGCTTAACGAGACCTGAATTTAACTAGCACATGCAGATCAAAGAAGCAACTTTATCTTTCCAGGCCTACTAAATTACTTTGCAAGAAGCTTGCACTCTGTGAACCTTTATTTCTTAACTAAAACAAATTCTACTTAATACACTCTGATTATATGAGACACTTCTACAAAACATGATTTCTAACGCATGATCAATAATATTCTAAATAATAACAATAATAATAATAATAATCCATCTTGTGTGAACTGCAAAGGCACGTTTTCGTTCTTCATACATTGCCATGAGGCCTGCACATTTCTACGTTTAACAGCATTAGATCCTCTTCTGCAACAGCCACATAACATGGAGTTTTAACAGCACTCTAGCATTTCTAAGCATTACTACATTAGCTTCACACTCTAAGATATGCATTCTACATTGATTAAACACTCATAAGTATATGTATTTCTATATATTTTCGACACTTCTAAATGCTTTAACTAAATTCGTGCAAGTAAATTGTAAATATGGTGTACTTATACTTTTTCTCAAATTGCGCTCTCTCACATTGATGGTGAACCTAATAATCGCTTGTGGGATATGTTTCGCAAGCGTGGTTTGGATCGGAAGGAGGGTGCTCAGCATGTACGGAAGAATGAATGTGATCGTGAATATTCTGATGACAGTGGAGATGATAGACGTCGTGATGATTCGGATCGGCGTGATAGACGACGGAATGAGCGAGATGTGTCCCCTCGGCGTGAAAGAGAGAGGGGGAGTGAGAGAGGGGGAGAGACGACCGTGTTGAAAGCAGATACAGAGATGAAAGGGATCAGTCCCCTGAAATGAGGAGAAGAGAGGATCGACACAGATATTCTGCACGAAATTCACAATACCATGTAGATGGCAAAAATCCGTTTCGTAATGGGGATGGATATGAACAGGAAATTACATCGTCCCAAAAATTTGAAAGCATTTACCCTGATTTGTCTTGGTTGTCAGAACGCAATAAAAATGACTAGGAAATAGGTCAAGCTCCAGTACGCAGTTGGGCTCACAAAGGTAATAGACCCTATGTAGATATTGAAATTTTTCGAAGACATCGTAACATACAAAGGGCCCGAGCATTGGTAGATACAGGAGCGGAGGCCACTCTAATTCATGGAAAATCAAAGAAATTCAAAGGACAATTTTTTACAATTACTGGTTTAGGTGGAAAGGAGACCCCCGCAGTATAAACAAATGTTGAGATGAAAATAGGTAGAATTCCCCGAAAAGAATATTCTGTTTTAGTTGTGCCACTTTTGGAATACATAATTGGAATCGATATCCTAAAAGGTATGACTTTGCATTTAGATGATGGTTGTTATCAATTTGGAAGTAGAAGCTATATATCATCCAGACCTGTACAAGGTGGCCGTTTGAGAATGCCCCCTATAAAAATTCCCCAGGCTACAATAGTCATTTCCCAAAAACAGTACTGTATTCCAGGTGGTCACAAAGAAATTAGTGCTACTATTCAGGATTTGGTAAATGCAGGAGTTATAACTCCGGTTACATCTGCTTAGAATAATCCCGTTTGGCCTGTGCGTAAAAGTGATCATTCTTGGCGTATGACTGTTGATTACTGCGAATTGAATAAACATACACCCCCTTTGACTGTTGCAGTACCAGACATGATTACTTTAATTGAGAGAATTCAGAAGAATCCAGGAATGTGGTATGCATCTATTGACATTGCTAATGCTTTCTTTTCTATCCCAATTGCCCCTGAGTGTCAGGAATAGTTCAGTTTTACATGGAATGGACGTCAAATGACATTTAGAAGTCTTCCCCAAGGCTATGTACACAGTCCTACGATCTGTCACCGGCTGGTGGCGGAACATTTATCTGAAATACCCATAAACCCACAAATACAGATTTGTCATTATATTGACGACATTTTGATTCAAGGTGAGACACAGGATCAAGTTCCGATTCAGTTAGATCAGGTTATTAATCATTTACGAGAAAAAGGTTGGGAAATCAATCCTGACAAGTTACAAGGTCCATCACAAAGTGTAAAATTTTTAGGCATCAATTGGCATAAAGGTAACAGAGAAGTGATTCCACAGGTGAAGCAGAAAATTCTTGATTTTGCGGTTCCTCGGAACCGAAAAGAAGCCCAGAGATTCATTGGTTTATTTGGTTTTTGGCGTCAACATATCCCACATTTGAGTCAGATATTTGCCCCTTTGTACAGAGTCACTCGTAAAAAGAATGCGTTTGAATGGAGTAAACTGCAGCAAGATGCGTTTGATTTGGCGAAAGAAGCGATCCAGTATGCTTTGGATCTGTGGCCTGTACGTGATGGTGATGTGGATCTGAATGTGTCTGTGCAAGGTCCTTATGCAAATGGGAGTTTCTGGCAAAAACAAGGCAGAAATAAAGTACCGCTAGGTTTTTGGACTGAAAAGTTACCCGATGCTGGTGAGCGTTATACACCTTTTGAGAAACAGTTACTTGCATGTTATTGGGCTCTGGTGGATACCGAGCAATTGACTTTGGGACATGATGTAATGTTGAGACCTGAAATTCCTATTATGCAATGGGTTTTGAGTTCGCCGAAAACTCATCTAATTGGACATGCTCAAGAGGCGAGTGTGATTAAGTGGAAATGGTACATACAAGACAGGGCACGCGTGGGACCGAAAGGTGTTGCGACGTGACATGAGCAAGTGGCGCTGGCACCATCGAATGAGACTGGAAGTGATTTCTCCGTACCTATAGTACAGGAATCCCCTGTTAAGTGGGGTAAGCCATTTGATGATCTGTCCGCGAAGGACAGAAACCATGTGTGGTTTACGGATGGTTCAGCGAGGTACATAGGAGAGAAGAGGCATTGGAAGGAAGTGTCCTATAATCCTATCACACAAAAATTGCTGAGTACAACTGGTGAAGGAAAAAGTAGTCAATTTTCTGAATTGTATGCTGTTTACCAAGTTTTAAAACAGGAACTACCTGGTACGTGTCAGATTTTTACTGACTCCTGGTCCACTGCTAATGGACTGGCGGTCTGGTTACCAACATGGCATGCTCGCAATTGGGAATTGCATTCTAAAGAACTTTGGGGTAAAGAATTATGGCAAGAAATTTGGGAATTGCTTCCGCAAAGTACTGTTACAATCTTTCATGTGGATGCTCATACACCAATAGACTCCCTTGACAAATTCTTTCACAACATTGCAGATGAGAAATCTAAAATTGCTGAGGCAGTGGTGGACATGCAGGATTCTGATTTGGCGGGATTGGCGAAATGGGCCCACCAGAAAGCAGGACATTTTGGAGAAAGAGCCACTAGCAGGTGGGCTGCTGACCGAGGAATTTATATTCCTCTAAATTTGATCAAAGATACTATTATGCATTGTCCTATCTGTCAACATTCTAGACAACGAAAAGTACCCCAAATTGTTAGAGGACAGTTACACCGAGGTAAATTACCTGCTCAGATTTGGCAGATTGATTATATTGGTCCACTTCCTATGAGTAAAAATTGTCAATATATATGCACCATTGTCGACACGTACAATGGTCTTTTAGTGGCCTTTCCTTGTAAACGAGCTACCCAAGTAAATACCATTAAAACATTGGAATTGATTATGCTGTATTATGGTGTCCCATTTCAAATTCAATCTGATAATGCATCCCACTTCAAAGGAAGATTCGTACAGGAATTTTGTGTGGAGAACAACATTGAATGGGTGTTTCACATACCGTACTACCCACAGGCAGCAGGCCTTGTGGAGAGAATGAATGGTTTGCTAAAAGATCAATTGCGTAAATTAACTGATAATAAATATAAAAATTGGAGAGAGTATTTGTTTCAGGCACTGTTAATCTTGTATAATCGTCCCTTTTTAAATGCTGATTCCCCATTAATGCGTTTATTTCCTCCAGCTGTTGATGCTAAACCAAACACAGTTAAAAATACTGTAATGTATTGGGAAATTTCCCCTGGAGCCCTGGCTCCATGTAGAGCAACCCCAGGTTCCGCAGGCTTGGACCTGCATGCCATGAATGACATTACTGTAAAAGGAAGAGACCGACTTATCATTGAAACTGGCATTGGTGTCTGTATACCAACTGGAAATTTTGGCCTAATTGCCCCAAGATCGGGCCTGGCCTTAAAAGGCATTCAAGTGCTTGGAGATGTAATTGACAGTGATTATCAGGGAGAGATTAAGGTACTCCTGCTGAATAGCAGTGAGGTTGATTTACTGATTCATAAAACTGACCGAGTTGCTCATTTGCTAATAATGCCTGTTTTCAGTGGTGAGATTCAAAAAGGCACCGCCCGACCTTGTTAACTGTTCGAGGACAAAAAGGTTTTGGCTCCACTGATAATCCAGGAGCGAGAGTGTGGGTGCAATCGCCTAAAAATCCCCCTGAACAAGCTGAAATCATTGCAACCGGTCATGATAATACAGTACTTGTCATGAGACCAGGGAAAGATAGCTGGGAAGCTGTCCCAGCTGACAAATGTTACTTACGAGAATGAATAATGCCTGTATTTGATTTTCTTTCAGATCATTCTCTGGACTGCTGTTGCAGGATGTGCCGGCGTTGGACTCCTTTTGGCCTGCTACGTCGGGAGAGGAAGGAACCCCCAGACTCTGGTTGACTGGAGAATCAGAGTGCCACGTTCCTTCGCTGCGTGGGATTCATCATCTAACTTTTGGACAACCCTAGCACGGAGAGTAACAAACTCCCCACATTTCTGTTTGACACCGATGCGTTCGGTGACTGACATATTAGCAACCTGTTTGGTTGCCGTCCCGGCTTCTTTGGAGACCCTTGCCCATATTTTCAATATATCAAATGCCCGTCCTAATATCATTCTTGGTGATTTTGCGACTCATGAATATTGTCCTTTATGTACTGTGCTATTAGATCCAGTACCACCGATTCATTCTCAAATAACTACATATAATATCACGCAGGGTGATTTATGTTTTTTCCTCACATGTGATCCAAGCGCCATAACTGAATGTGTTTGTTTGAAGTTAAAAGGTGCTACTTCATTTACAGATCATGAAAAAACTTTATGTTTCCGGAGATCATCGAAGTCGTGTGTTTCAGTTAAAAATAATATGACCTGCAAAAGTCTTGTAGTTACCCCTAGCCACTATCGTACAATGCTATTACCTTCTGGATGGCTTTTCTCTTGTGGCAATACATCTTGGCCTTACATTCCTGCAAATATTACCGGAGGACCCTGTGCTATTACTAGATTAAGCTTGCTAATGTTTTCTTCACATCCTAATGTGAATTCCCGTGTTGTCCGTGATGCAGTAATGTTGAAGGAATTGTCCTTACACTACATTTATTTTCTGAATCTGAATATCTTAGTTTGGCTTTCTCTATTTAGGGTGTCCCTGCCCTGGCAGTATACAATGCTAAATCTATTGGAAAAATGGCCTGTTGGATGGTTAAATCCATCATCCACACTTCTACAATTATATCTGACATGCTATTGGACACCAAGGGTGAACGCAGAGCAATTCTACAGAATTGAGCTGCTATAGATTAATTTTTACTTAAACATGGACATGACTGTTCTGACTTTGAGGGTCTTTGTTGTTTCAATTTATCAGACCACACTAGGTCCATTCAGGCTCATATTGACAAACTACACGACTTAACCAAAGAAGTTAGAAAACACATTCACCAGGGCTGGTTTGACTGGCTCTTTAATTGGTTACCAGATTTACATTCCTTACGTCAGATTTTAGGGGGTATCCTGCTTACTATTTGCATTCTAGTTGCTATTTGCTGTTTTATTCAGTGTATTCCTTCTTTACTTCAAACTTGCAGATGCAGTGCTAGAAATAGATCTGTCAGTTTTGTTTCATATTATTCTTCGACAGATGTTAGTTCCATTTAGCAAATGATTAGTAGTCGAAAGTCAAGGGTGAAATGTTCTGACCGGGTTTTTGTTCCCCTTTTTGAGTGAAGGTGACTTTAGCCTGCTATCATTCTAATAGAAGGATTAGAGCCTCAGACCTGGCCTATTTACAAGGTGTTTGATATAATTGCCTATTCTTTTCTTTATTCTAAGGACTATAAGTTTATGTTAGGGGATAGATTTCTTAGTATTAGTATTATTCCGTCCTTTTGTAAAGCTACTAGTATATTTCTGATAGAGTTATGCTTACTTCGGGCCTTGTAGGCCTCAAACAGGAGAGACTCCATCTTTCTTTCTGCCTCGGCTGCTTGAGATGCTTTTAGGTCAAATGTGGTGCTTTAGTTATAAGGTGTTGTTCGCTTGGAGAGAACCGCCTCGAGCTGGCCATTATCGAAAGACTGTATTTTTCTTCGTGATGAAGACGCAACATCAGGTCGGCCGACTGAGAGCGTGTCCTTGGCACGGGGTGGTACAAGAATTTGGTGGGCGGCAGGTTACTGGCTGGAAATTTCCATGCATGAACAAGGTTCTATATTAGCGAAAGTACGGAGAGGTCAAGGAGTCAGTTAGTAGACGGCAGCTAGTCGTTAGCATTATTGCAGTTAATCAACTTAAAGCAGACAGTCGCCATTTTGAAGTCTGAAAAAGACCGAAGGCTGATAATCTCTCAGAAAGATTGAAGTTACTTTAGTTGGAGCAGCTGGTGAGCTTTGATACTAAGATCAGAGCATGCAGAGTGAAGAAGTTAGCGGAGCGAACGAATACTAGAGCGGCAGAAACTGATTTATATGATCAAAGTTGGAAGGTGAAGATAGTCCGTGATCGAGAGGAGAGAGGAGTAGTGCAGAACAGCGAGAGTGAAACAGACGAAACAGAGAACATGAGGGAGGTTCCAGTGACTTGGAGGGGAGCAGAGGAGACAGAGCATAGCGGTGCAGACGTGTATCCGTGACTGCAGGGGTGATCCTAAGATGAGCCAAGGCACAGACGAGAAGGGAACCCAGATGACAACTGAGTCCAGACTTCGTACTCATAAGGTGACGTTGACCCTTTCCTATTAGCGTGCACACACATTCTAATTCTTTCCTTTGCTTTTCAGGCTATATGTTATATTGCAGTATTATATTGTTGTTATAATTTGTTATTGCGTAATAAAGGGACCCCAGTTCTTAGTGAACCATTGTGTAATTGTTATTTACATGACACAGTTATCCTTTCTTCTAGTCAGATGCTGTTATGTGGATGGATGCGTTTCCCGTCCGGGTAAGTGGTAACTGAGCAAGGGAGCAGGGAGCACTTGAATCAGAAAATAACCTTTGCATATCGTAATTCGGCCATTCTTGTGTGAAAGGATCAAACTGTATATGAGATATTCCCAGTAGTATATAATGAAACTTCGCAACAGAGAGAGAGAGAGTTAAAAGTATCAATAGGACAGTGATCGTCATTGTGTAGCGGCGTTAGTGAGAGCACCGAGAAAATACGGTGTGTATACCCACAAGATTGTGGCTTGTGTGAGAGAGTGAGAGCATCGGGAGGACACGGTGCCTATACCCACAGGATTGTGGCTTGTGTGAGCGCTGATTGTGGTCAGTGTGTAATGATAAGTAATCAGAACTGCCCCCTTCACTATGAGTAGGAGGGTAGCATAGTCTGGGCCTAAGTTGCCGTGAGACTATAAGGTATGAGTCTGGTGTAGAATATGGAATTCCGTAGCAATTAGTGATTGTTTTTAGTAATCCCTATGGATTTGGTGGTGTTTTAGAGGATCTAAGCTTGTATATTGCGAATTCCCCATCCCCAGGTAGGTACCCAGGTACCGTGGTAAGTAAGTCCTGAGGAGGGAGGTGATTACGTTTCGGCCGGGTTGGTGGTGTCTTGGTGAGCTGATTCTATCTGGTCCGAAAATCCGGTCGTTACAAATGTACAGACCCTGTACCAATGTTGTGATACACTCACTGTTTATAAGGGCTGCCCTAGGCTAGGCACACATCATGCTCAAGCTCTTAATGTTTAAATGATCTGTACACTCAGGCTCGTTTTCAGTTGCCTGCTCCGGTCATGGAGCACCTAATATAATGGTGTTCTTTCTTCCTACCTTCGATCCTCTTCATGCCTTCTATTTCTAGGTATAGCCTCCTCTCATTCCTGTTTGTGTTCATCTCTGTTATCGTAATTCTGCAAATGGATCTCATCTCATTTCATTGATGACAACCTCGCTTTTTTTTAAATCCTCAGTGCGGCCTAACAATATCTAACCTCTGACAACCTACTCAATTCAGCAACTATTTGTCTGAAACCACATAACCTTCACTAATTGATCTTAATTTTCATATACTATAAAGTAACTAAAGTAACTGCATGTTTTTTTTTGGATACTTGACTAATCCCAGTAACCGGGGAAACCACTGGATTAGCCACTAATTTTGGGATCCGAAGTACTGTACTACTTGTTGTAAAGTACTTCAACACCTCAGCAGGTGGTAGTAAGCATTATATAAATGCAATTACAATATACAATTAAGGACTTTTATTCTAATAGTTATCACCATAGCTAGATGATAGGTGAGTTGGGAACTCTCTTTTGTCAACAACCTTACTTGAAAATATTCCTAGATCCAAAGTTCATTCCAAAGATCAATTGACTTCCATAGAGCGCAGGTGATTTTTGTTCCTGCCCCACAACTAGACAACAATAATTCAGATTCTTTGATCCACCTTCTAGTATTGGAAGTAAGGATCTATTTGTGCAGATTGACTCATATCAGAGTCACAGCCTTTTTGTTAACGTTGGCGCAGTCAAAAGAGGAGAGAAATCTTTTTCCTTCACCTTGGCAAAGTGGATAAAGACTGTAATCTCCTCAGTTTCCCAGGACTGTGGTAAGGAAATGCCGAACACAATAAGAACTCACTCCACTAGAGGAATGGTGGCTTCTTGGGCAGGAATTTTCATTAAGGCTATCTGTAGAGCTGCCACTTGGTCCTTCCCTTCTACATTTATTTTACATTATAGGTTGCATTTTGCTCAGGGCTCTGATTTGACCTTTGGATCATAGGTTATTTTGGGAACCTTGTCAGGTTAAGACACCTGGGGGCATATTCTCATGGAGTTATCGCAGAGTTATCAGCACTTTATCACAGCCAAAGTCGTGATAAAATTATCACCCCATTCACAAGCTGGTGCTAACAGCCCATAGCACCAGTTTACCTGCGATAGCAGCCACAAAAAACATTGCCACAGATGACCCCCGCAACTATCGCTAATGATATGCAGAGTAGGTGTTCCTGTGCCAAAAGCCACAACAACACCACACCACAACATTCTCAACGACCAGCCAGATCGATGATAGGAACACAAAACATGTGATAAGGCGCGTTATCAGCAGGAAATTAACACCTGCTCTGACCTGGTGTAAACTCGGACAGCAGCCGTCACTACACAAAGGAGCCCAGCCCAGAGCCACACTGGATGGGCAACAGATGCCTTGGAGCTACTGATCATGCAGCTGGGAGCCTCAACAGGCCCAAAACACCCACCCCCACCACCCCAGTCCCGCCAATACCCCCACAACCCCCGCCACCCCCGCGGACCACCACAGAGGCAGCGAAGACACAGACCGCAGACCTTCAGCAAACGCACTAGCTTCACAGACTTAATACCAGAGTATGTCATTGCACACTACTGGCTCAAAAAGACAACCATCTGCATCTTGAACATCATAGCCCACAGGCTAATGGTACCAACACAGCGGACAACCAACATCCCTCCGCAGACAAAGCTGCTGGCTGTGATGCATCTGTTGGCTTCTGGTACCTTCCAACCAACAACAGCCAGAGTCAGAGGAGTCTCACAGCCAGCCTTATCAAAGTTCCTCTAACCTGTCCTGGATGCCATCATCAGCTTGATACCCCATTACCTATACTTCCCTCACACTGCACAGGAACAGCTTGAGACCAAGCAAGGCTTCTACGCCATAGCTGGCTTCCCGCACGTGTTGGGGGCAATTGACTGCACACATGTCCTACTTGTGCCCCCTACCAACACTGCACACAATTACTGCAAAAAAAGCACACGCATTCCATCAATGTGCATGCAATAATGGACCACCGGGGAATCTTCACCAACGTCGGCGATAACTACCCAGGAGTGTACATGATTCCTACATCTTCCGACAGTCCACCATCTTCAACCGGTGCTTCCAGTATCGCACCTACGGAAATGCACTGCTTGTTGGTAAGTACCAAATGAACACAACACACACCTCAACTCCACAATCATGCAACTCACAACTCTGGGAATGCACATGTCACAAAGTCACATACAACATGCCAAACAACATGCCCACACACCAGAAACGACAGCACAACTCACTGTGGAAACCAGGCCTAGCCATGCACATGAGACATTAACATCATGGCACCTCAGCCACACAATAGCAGATTGTGGCGAGAGGTGGGAACCAGGCATGTGCGAAGGGGGTAAGTGACCGATGCATGAGAATGTTCACAGTGCCAAGTGTGGTGTGGATGTGCTAGACAGACTGCAGTATGCAGAACGCAGACATATCCATGTTGACACACACAGCTGGTGTTTGGAGTGTAGTGGACAGTGGCCATAACCATGTCACCCCCGCCAATGGGGGTGATCAAGGAAATGTAGCTTGATATGTCCCCCCCCCCGTAAGTGTGAGCATAGTGGGCTGGCCCGGCGTACGCCAGGTCAGCGTAGGGGTGTGAATAAAAAGCACGTAACTCTGGCCGTGGTCCTCTTCCGGAATGCCCAATGTCCCTGCCATGGCTGCGCCTCTCACCCCGCCACGAGGCCTACGCCGTGAGTGCTAGGGCCTGGGATCCTGTGCACCTGCTGCACCCCGGACGCTGGCCCCTGCAGCCGTCATGCCTGCCCCTGCGCATCCAAGGCCTCACTGCATACCTGCCAACACCAGCGTGTGTCAAAGTGGGCCCACCACATGCCGCTGCTAGCCACAAACCCAAGGCCCCTGACCCTGGCAGCATCCTCAGACCATCAAGGCCTCCGCGACACAGGCCCACGGAACGCCTTTGTCATTTACGTACTCCACCAGCACACACAGTGGACAAGTAGGTCACACATGTGGAACTGAGTCTTGATATCTTCATGGCATTGTTCATGTCACACTATACAAAGAGAGGAGAAAGAGGAAGATGCGCTTCAGTCCAGAGGAGAAGAAGGCTCATCCTTACGGAGGTGATGGGACACTACCAACAACTGCACTGGTGCCACTGACTCTGTGCAGCGCAGGCCTACCACACTTGGCTGTGTGCCACTGCCGACTGCTGCCTCCGGCACACACTGTGGTGGAGTGGGGCACACAATTTGAACTGAGTCTTGCTCTCTACATGGCAGAGTCCATGTCATTGTCTAGGCATCTTCGCTGACTGCAAACCCTTCCAGCTCTAATGCCACTGAGTGTGTGCATTGAAATTCATGGGCAATCTCTGGTTGAATGTCGGTGGCGTCTGAGCCCATGGGCTGGGGCTCATCTTCGTCTTCATGTAGCTGATGCTGACATGGTGGAAAAGAGGAGTACGCAGCATTCAACTCCGCCATTTGCCTGTTTCTGCTTGCTTCTGCCCTCTGCATCATGCCCTGAAAAGACACCTTCCACTGTCCCTGGAACCCTCCACAACATTCCCCTTGGACATCGGCGAGTGCATGCTCAGCTTGCGTGGCCCTACCTCAGTGCAGCGCAAGTCACCGTCCAGTGGCAGTGTGCCTGTGCTGGCCGCTGTGCATCCGGGGCATATAACACTGTGCTGCTCAAGGCAGGGACCCTTGCTGTTCGTACCTTTTACTGCTGATTGTCTGCTCACTGTTGTGGTTTTTTACACCACCAACCAACCCCAGAGTGGTGCTTGCACTACCCAACACCCATCCAGCACAGGCATCACTGGAGAGGTGACCCTGGCAATAAATGGGGCCGGGCGGACGTGTCCATAGCCAGTTCCACAAACTCACTCATTGTGTCCGTGTGATCATTATGTATGCATGAGGGACCGGGGGCATTCCACATTACATTGTGCTGTGTACAGCTTGCACAACCAGGTAACTGCAGGCAGTGGTGTAGACCTGGGACATGTAACCGTGTCGTACCTCTTTGTGAGCGTGAGCGGGGTGGACAAGCGTACGACAGTACAGCGTAGGGGTGTGGCTCCTCCACACGTGGATCTAGGTGAGGTTCAGTGTAGGCCTTGCCAAGGATGTGGCTGATGCGTGTGTCTCTGTTGTAGTGTCTGCGCCACCCGTCCCGCAATGGACAATGTAGCTATGTCGCATGGCCCCGGTATGCGTGCTCGGCCCAAGGGGTACATGGGTGAGAGCATGCCCGCTCCGGGTCAGGGATCACACATGCCAACTGTTGTGTGTATCGCCGTTAGCGCAGCATTAGCCGAAGATGTACCCTCAACTGCATGTCGAGTGCAGCCAGGCAGGTGCTCTACATCTGTGTCAGCCCTGTCTTTGCAATGGTCCTACACACACGTGGGCGGCAACATTCTGTGCAGCATCATCACTGTGTGGTAGTCAGACTTGTGGACATGCGCAGAAAGGCATGACAATGGTGTGCCGTTGGGCTGCATGTAATGCAATCGCGCTGCACCCACTAGTGTAGGTGCTCGGGGGGAGGGAGGTACAGCAGTGAGGCTACCTAATACACATTGATGCCGCTAATTTGCAACACGCAGTACATGTCATACAGAAATCACTAAGTCACACATTTCACACACCAATGAACCAGTGAGCCTGCCAACACATTATGCAGTACTTAGTCTTGACTCACGTCTCTCTGCACTGTCACAGGTGACGAAGGATATGCACTCTGCGCTTGGATGATGACACCTCTTCAAGCCCCGAACACTCAGGCCCAGAGACAGTACAATTTGTCCCACAAACGCACCAGGGGCATCGTGGAGCGCACATTTGGCATGTTGAAGTCACGTTTCAGGTGCCTGGACATCACAGGTGGAAAGCTCCTGTACAGCCCAGATCTTGTGTGCAAGATAATCATTGCATGTTATGTGTTGCACAACATATGTGTACGCAGCAAAGCCCCATGGATACAAGTGCCAGATGCACCAGACAATGATGATGAAGATGAGGCAGGTGGACCACACCCCACTGCAACCGCAGCAGGAATAGCCTGTAGGGACTACATCATTGACAATTTCTTCTCTGGTTGACGTCACATTGTGGGGGTCCTTAGCAATAATGGGACAGTAAGATGACTGACCACAGGCTTAGCATGTGCAAATAAATACATTCCAATACACATTCCATGAGCGCATGTCACTCATCTGTACAGGCACTGTACTCAGACAAGTGTGGGTGCGACATGTTGTGCTATCAATTCGGGAATTTGTTGATGGATGGTGGGTGTGTCACCTCTGTGCCGTGAGGCTGTTTAGGGTGTCATGTATTCGAACAGCCAGTTCTTTGTGTCACAGTTGTTATGGTATCCCACTATTCGACGTTTCACATGTGGCCCAATTAATTCGATTTTGGCTGTCATTTGTGGCCTAAAACTGACAACAGGGCTTCTCTGGGGCTCTGATATGTGCCGCCATGATGCAGGGATGCCCCCTGTGACTCAAGTCCCATTACATGGGCGACATGTACGTAAGGGGGAGTCACTGCCCCTACATTGGTCCATGCTTTAATTATTGTTTGATCATTGACATGGCCCGTCGGTGTGCAGGGGGTGTTGTTTGTCCCTCTGCAATGTAAAGTGGAGATGCGGTTTCACAGTGTGTTCCATGTTTGTTTCCGCATTGGCGCAGGTTACATACTGAATGCATGTCCATGTACATTGTGGCTGTTTGTGGGGAAACGCCAATCTGATTTGGACAATGGTCATTTTTTCTGCATCACAGCTGTGGGGTTGTGCTTGTTTGTTGTCATCTCTTCGTTTATTTCCTCTGCTTTTATGGTGCATTTTCCCGCCAGACGCGTGGGATTTGCAGTCCTGTTGCTGGTTTTCGCTGCTTTTTGTATTGCGATTGGCCTCATCGCAAGTTTTTTTGCGTTTGTGTTTCGCCTTTTTGTGGCGTGGCATTGATTTTACCGCGGTCATTTGACGCCTTATCTGGAGACTATCGCATGGTACCGCCGTGTTGTGAATACATAGTTAACACAGCGTCATTTTCCTGTGATAGACTGCGATGTTGAAGGTTGCATTAAGTTACTTTTGAGATGGTTATCACACGTTCTTGAGAATATGCCCACTTGTATCTTTGTCCTGAAGCTCAGTGTTGACTTAGGGCCTAATAACGAGTTTGGTGGTCCATGGGTTGGACCATCAAAGGATTGTTGCTACCTACCGGAGTCAGGGATCCAGCAGTGGTGACGCAAATGTCAAAGGCTGCAATGTGCTGGTGGTGCCGCTGCAGCACCGCCAAGCATATTTCGAGATTCCTCCTACTGCCATCCTTTTCAAGCTGGGCTCAGGTTGGCGTTGAAGAAATAAAGGAGGACCAACAGGGCCCCCTGTTCCTTTTGGGCCTGGGTGTGTATGCAGGTGCATATTGTGTGCCCGCCTGTCTGTATGCACCTCCTGTTCCTGTACGGCATGGACTGGTCAGTCCATGCCGTGCTGGAGTGTGCTTTGGCGTTCCCACGGCGCTGCCTTTCTAAGGCTCACGTATGAGCCGTTGTGAGACTGCCAAAGCACGGCCTGCCAGATCAGGATGAAAGTCTTGATCTGGTGGGCAGTGTGACTATGGGTTTGGTGGTCTTGAACAAGGCACTGGTGTTGCAGCCCGCTGCGTGACCGCCAAACTCGTAATCAGGCCCTTAGAGTTTGTATCACTTTAGGTGTGATGAACGGAGAAGAAGCGTGTGTGAGGAATGAAAAAAACATATTTTGACTCTATTCATTGTTGCAGTGGTCTCTTTGCTGATGAAGGGGTTATTTTACTTGGAAGGACCTCCTACCCTACGGAATGGGATGAGGAAGGATAGGATGTAATGCTCAGATTACTTATGGGTAAGGGTGGGCGAAGCACTACGCTACGCTCGCGGAGTTTGCGAAGTTTGCGCAACTTCGCACTACGCGAGCTGCACGTAGCACAGTGCAAACACACGTAGTGCAGCACTCATTTTTTACTTGTTCGCGGTCCTGAACGTCATGTTCGCGACCGAGAGCAAGCAAATGACATCCCGGCGAGATTCTCAACGCGGGGAGGTAAGGTTTCTCATTGTGAATGGTTGCGCATGCTCGCGACCGCTCTCAATGAGAAACTACCAGTTCGCGTTGAGAAAGCTGCAGCTCGAGTAATAATCTACTCGAGCAGCAGAAAACTACAGCTCGCACTGTGCAAGATGCCGTTTTCAATGATTGCACAGTGCCGGATGCTTGTCCGCACTGTGCAATCATTGAAAACACATCGTGCACAGTGCGAACATGCTACTACACAGCTCGCGTAGTGCTACGTGAAGTTCGCGTAGTGCTTAAGTGCACCTCGCGTAGCGCTACTTCGCGAACTACGCCCACCCTTAGTAATTTACACATTCACTCCTAAGGTGAGTACTGAGGCGACTAAGGAAGCATCAGAGTAATGAAGTTTACAGGTAAGTAATCCTAGCATTGTCGCTGCTCTGTTCTGTGCAATGAAGCTGCTGCTCTGAGTGCTCGGCTGCCAGACATCAAGTCAGCATTAGAAGGCACAGGAATGTACTGCTCTCTTTCATTTGAATTTCAGCCAATTTTGTTAACACTTTCAAAGGACATTTATTAGTAGTTTGAAAAATACCTTTAGAAAAATCTGTGCCTTTGAATTAGGTATTCTGTAGGCTTGGTCGCACTGAAAGGCATGAAAAGAAGAAGCAATGTTGGAATCAACAGAGAGATAATTTTCCCGCACAACATAAAGGTGAGAAAATGACAGGAGAAATTATGAAAATCACAGGTAATGGTAATAAGGCTGGTTTCCATGACAGCTCTGACAAGCGTGGATCCAGAAGGACTGGCAATAAGCACGTTTATATTTCACGTCAAGATATAATTTGGGGGAGCTATTAAGGAGCTCTTTTGCAGTGTCTATATCTCAAGTTAAATGCATATTTTCTTGGGAAATGAAACCACCTTGCATCAGAGAGAGGTCAGAAAGAGGCCGCAGTTCAACAGAAGGAGGTCACAATGCTTGAAAGAGAGCCCTCATTTCCTCAGAGAGAGGCCATGATTCTTTAGAGGACTTTTTATTGTTAAAGGGAGGGAGGCTATTTGTCTAAGAGGCTCTGTTCCTCTAGCTAAAGGCCTTTTTTAATCAGACTGAATGAGAGGCTATGCCTCTCCAAAGATAATACGTTTCTTGCGTTGTGTCATAAATGATCATGCAAAGGTCATGCTTTTTTTGGAGACCAGTCTTAAAATAGAGGCAATGACCATCCTTTGAGGGGTCTTCTTTCTCTAAATAGGCCATGTTTCATCACAGAGATGTCACTTCTCTAAAGAGGCCAAGCTTAACCAAAGGGAGAGAGAGTGCTTCTAATAGGTGTCATGCCATGTTAGGAGCCTTGATTTTATAGCGAGAGACTATGGGCCCGATTTCGAGTCTGGTGGTCAAAGACCGCCAGACTTCCAGTGGCGGTCCTGCGACCGCCCTATTATGAGATGGCCATTTGGACCAACCATCGCTGTGCCAGCTGCACCAGGGAACCACCGTCCCCTCGTGTTGGCACTGCGCAGAGGGCTATATAATATGCAAGGCTGGACCGCTGCGGTCTGCAGAGCATATTATGAGTTTCCCCTCCGCCAGCCTTTTCAAGGCAGACTCATCCCCATGAAAAGGCTGGCAGAGGGGAAACAAAGGGGGACCACGGGGCCCCCATGTCCCTGTCGCCATGGGGATGCATTCAGGAGGACACAAATTGTGCCCCCCCCTGTTTGCATGTACTCCAAATTCCAGCATGGCATGGACTTCACCAGGACCGGACTGAGAACCAAACTTTGCCAAACCCTGGCAAAGTGCTCGGCCGGCCCCCAGGGGGTGCGACTGAACTCTTTGGCGGGGCCAGTTTTCGGACTATTTTGTTACAGGGCCGAAACGGCCCTGTAACAAAAATGGCCCCCGGGGCCCAAAACCGGCCCCCACCCTTGCGGTGCACTGGGGTATTGCCCGGTGCCCGCAACGGCCAGTCTAGGCCTGGACTTCACAGTCATGCCATGCAGGAACTTCTTTTGCGTTCCAATTGTGGTGCCTGTTTTAGGGCACCGCCGTGGGAACACAAAAGAAAGGACCAAAAAAGCTCACCAGACACGAGTTGTACCCGTAATCGGCCAGCACGGTCCTTGCACGGCTTTGGCAGTGCTGAGCTGGAGCAGAGCCAGGGCAGCACCGCCAAAGTCGAAATTGGGCCCTATGCTTTTTGAAACAAAAACTCTTCCCATAATGACAGGTCATGCTTCACTCCAGAGAGGTCATTGCTCATCCAGCGTCTTTAGAAAGAGGCCATCTTTTATAAGATAAATGCCATATGTTATAAAAGAGGCAATATTTTATCAGAGATAATGCATGTTTCTTTAGAAAGTTGTCGTGTTTCACCTCCGATAGGGCATATTTGCTTTGACAGGGGAAATGCCGGGATGCCATAGTTGTCTAAAATGTGTCAGGCATCATCAGAGAGAGTTTTTGCAAGAAATGTCATGCTTTTGTTGCATTCTGGACTGAGGGTAGAACCCAGGGTGGTAATGGATGGTAATAGAAAGTTACTTGAGGGCGGGGGAGGGCAGGCGATTTGAGAGGGCAATTTATAGCAGCTGTCAAGCTGCATCCAATGTGCCAGTTCTGTGCTGTGGTTCAATAAAAATGTTCTATAGTAAATTCTTCACTGTGGCCAGATGCTTGGAGGAAGAACTGTCTGGGCTTTCTACTACTCCCACCCCTTGTTGTTACTTGCATAGATGATGAGCAATACACCCTCAACACAAAGTATGCATGCATACGGTCCATAGCCACTGCCCAACTCTGATGACAATACAACCAGGGGCGGCTCTAGGCTCATGGCGGCCTTGGGCAGGGAGCGTAGGTAGGGGGCCCCGGAAGAGGGGGTCTGGGCGGGGAGGAGCGCGGAGGCAAGTGAAGAGGTTGGGGGGTGGGGGTTCAGGGTGTTTGGAAGTGTAACAGAGCCGGAGGCCGACAAATCCCAGCCAAAGGCCGCCACGCAAATATGTATCCATCCTCAGAGGATTATTATATTAAGGATATATATTGGCGTGGGGGGCCCCTGGGGTTTGGTTGCCCTGTGCAGGTGCACAGCTTGCACATGCCTAAGGCCGCCCTTGATACAACAGTTAACTCAGAAGACAAGAAGGTTAACTATTATTAGCCTATGCACACCGTAAATGGCATTACACATGCCAAGAGTGTGCATCTGCAACATCCTTTCCCTACTGCTGCCAAGAATTACCCAATTGAATAATGAAATTGGTGCCTCCCGCTGGAGGCCCATGCACTGGTGGAGCAAACCATGGTGAAGCCTAAATGGACAGATTTACTATGACGCCTATGACGTAGAACTTTGGAGTTTGGTACCCTGCTGTCAGGCATGAGACGCTGTTCAAGTCTTGTTCAGACCATGGTGTGATTGATATTGTATCCTTTGTATGCGGTAATATTTATAAAGAGTGAATCTACTTGGAGAACAATGGCGAGATGAACATTAATGAATATTTAGGTCTTAGTGACAACCACTTTAGGGCCCATATGAGGAAGACATGCAGACCCAGAATCACAGTGCCCCAGAGACACTTTCCGAGAACCTTCTTTTGTATCAAAGCATTACTTGTTTGTCCCTCAACTTCATCACAATGCGTGTTTTAGGAGAATGAGTCAGTCCCCTGAGACAGATACGTCTTTTGTACCATTTAATATATTTTTATTTTTTTAATTTTTTTAAAACTCCTTACAAAGGAAACTGCTAGCTTTCTGTTGGAATTGGCTTCTTCTGCAGGGTCATCTCCAAACGTTTTGCCTTCACCCTCCTTTTTTGCTTGACTTCCTTTTTGCTGATTTTATGACTCTGCACAATGCTAATCCGTGCTAAAGTACTTGTGCTATCTCCTTTAAACATGGTAACATTGGCTTACACTCAATTGACATATTTAATTTACTTGTAAGCCCCATGTAAAGTGGTATTACATGTAGCCAGGGTCTGCGTAATTAAATGTTATTAGTGGGCCTTCATCACTGATTGTGCCACCCAATTAAGTAGCCTTTAAAACAAGTCTCAGGCCTGCCATTGCAGCTTGTGTGTGCAGTTTTAAATTGCCAAGTCGGCCTGACAAAATAAACCTTTTGCCAGTCCTAAACATTCTTTTTAAATACATGTCAGTCACCCCTAGGGTAAGTCCTAACAAACCAATAGGACAGGGTGCTGTGCATTTAAAACATTGGACATGCACTTTGAATTTTTACATGTCCTGGTTGAAAAACCTTAAATTCGTTTTTCACTACTAGAAGGCCTACCACTCTCGTAGGTTAATATTTTGCTACCTTATGACATTTAATAAGTGCTAACTTTCAATTGGGAGAAAGTGGGAATGTCGAGCTTGATATCTAGAGAACTGCAGTTTAAAACCCTTTTTAAAGGTTAAAACCGGAAAAGTTGACATTTTCTTGTCCGTCAGATATGGTGCCTGCAGCCTGTATCCTGGGTCACATGACTAGAAGGAGCTATAAGTTGGCCTATTTGTATTGCTCCCAAACAGAGAAACAAATGTAAATAGGTATTGGCTTGCTTAGGAGTAGGAGCTGTCACCTACCACACTTGCACATCACAAAAGTCCTATCTGAGCACATTCACAAAGAGTTTGACACCCCCTGGGGGTGGAAGCCTCTAGAGGCTTCTCCTACTTCCAAGTGGGCCCTAGGTATAAAGAATGGCACCACAGACCAAACTCTTCAGTACACCCCTGGACCTGTGAATACTACAGAAGCAGGAGCGGCCCGTGCAGGTAAGTGCGGTGAGGCGGGTGGGGACACGTCGACAGACGATGACAAGTGAAAATAAAATGTAAAATAAGAAAATTACTTACCTTGTGCTCGCCGCATCGAAGTAAGTGGTTTTCTTTTTTTTTAAATTTTATTTTCCCTCCTTTCGTCTGTCCACTACCCCTCCACCCGCCTCACCACTCTTACCTGCACGGGCCGCTCCTGTACAGAAGATGGACTGTTGTGCTGCTCTGCTGCCAGAAGGACTGCTATTCTGCTGCCCTGCTACTTTCCTGCCCTGCTGCTAACTTACTGAGAAAGAAGAGTGAACTTGCAACCTTCATCCCAGACTGAAGTGACTCCAATGGCCAGCTGACTGACCTCCTGTTCTGAGCTACAGGGACATAACAAGCTCCAGAGGCCTCCTTGCATCTGCCCAGCTGACCTGCTGCCTTCATCTACAATTGGACCTGCCTGAGCCCTGCTGATCTCTGCTGGAGCGAGTTCCTGTTCCCCAAGAGTAGCCACTCAGGTCCTGGACCCTTGATGTGGCATCAGTTGAGCTCCCCAACAAAGAAAGGAGAATCCTGATGTTTTGGGTTCTTCATGACCACAAATTGGCCTGTTGGAGCCAAGCTCATGCTGCCTGCCAATGCGAAGTTCCAGTAAACCTGACTCTCGACCACCAATGATGCCCAATCTCGCAAGATCTGTACTTCACGCTGCAGCCCGCGGTGAACGCCAATACGAATCTTCAGCAATAACTATCCGCAACGCCCAACAGGATCTTCGTGCTACAGTGACAACCATCCACCATGCCCAGCCTGTTTTTTGTGATACAGCGGCAACCATCTGCAGTGCTCTCCTTTCTCCAAGTGGCCTCCACGGGGGGAACTCTTTGCACTGGACTTTTGAAGGTAACTCTTTCAGTGGGACTAACCTGGGCCCTGTATCTGACCCGTACTGCATCACAATCAGCCTGAACTTGTGACTTTCACCTGGTCTCGCACGACCAGATAACAGCAAGTGGCGCGTTGTGCTTTTAGGTGTTATACTCCTTAAATCTTTGAAATTGCATATCTCCAGTTCTACCAATTGGATTTTTGCCATTTGGTCTCAAGTAATACATTAAATTGTACTCTATATTTCTAAATTGGTATGGGGTTTTACTTCTGTGGTGTTCTCACATTATTACTGTTTCATGTGCTACAGAAATATTTTACTCATTTCCTCTATGTTAAGCCTAACTGCTTTTGTGCCAAGCTACCAGAGAGATGAGCACAGGTTATTTTTGGTATGCTTGTGTCTCACTCTGAGAGATATTGTGGTTGCTGTTTGAGGAGGGCTTCACCCCCTCAACGAGTAGTCCAATTTCCAACAATTTCCCTCCTCCAAGTGTTGTTGTTAATCAATCAATGTATCACAATTCTGAGTGCCTTGTTTACTGTTTCCATGGTTTGCTTCACCTTCCCCGGACGTAAGGTCAGCAGAATATGATTTTCAGATCATCACTTCTAGTTCAGAGTGAGTGTTTACAATCCTCTGGCTTTAAACCGGTGGCCACCGTCGATGGTGCTTACTTCATGCAGGCACATAGTCCTTTATTTGGTACCTCTCTGTAAGCAAAAGAAGTGACAACACTGCTTTTTCAAAGGTACACCAAGGTGTCTACAATGCCCATTAACATCTTGTGAGAATGCTTAATCAGATAGCTGGTGTGAGGTTTGTACATCGTAGTGAATCACGGTCTTCATTAATCTCAACATGGAGTTGCCTTCGCACTGAGAGAGAACTACTTTAGGGAAATAGTTCTGGATAAAAATTCCAGAAAGATCATGGGCTACCACTAGAGTGGCTTTGCGCCTGAAGGTCATGACCTTGGGATATCTGGTAGCATGGTCAAGTGACTTTATCCATTCGATCCCACTCTATCAAATGGACCAGCATCAAACAGTGGTATGATCGCCAGACTTTCCAAATATCTGCTAAGTCTTGCACAGAAGCCATTAAAGATGAGAAAATAGCCTTTAATTTGTCTTTTTCACCTTGCCATTGCCAAGAGGAACTTTCTGTGGCACTGCATCAATACTACCAATTTGCAGGCCCCAGATTTTGCGAAAAAAGGCTTGCTCTGCAACAATCCACCTTCCATAAACTCCATCAACCTGTGTCTGACTTTGCATGGGTAAACCCAACAGAGTTAGATACTTTTGGTTTGCCATATTTAACTGTACTCTGTCAGGGGAACCCAAATTTAGCATCTTGTCCTATTCAACAAATTATTTACAGGGTGGGTCTAGCCAATTTCCATGTGTCATCAGAGTTCGTCCTTGCTGGGGTCAAAAACTCTCCCTACAGTTGTCCACAATATCTGGGTTCACCTTCTCTGAACTCCTGTCTGGAGTATTTGTTCCTGGGTGGTCTGTTTCTGAATACTGTCGGTGATCTTGTCTGTGATGACTTCAGCAGAGCATTCACGAACCCCTTATCGATATGTCATTGCCTAAACAACAATTCTCAGGGGTTTTCTGTAATCCTCACAAGCAAGTTTATTCTAACCATTGATATATAAATTAAAAAGAGTGCCAGGGTACTCTTCTGAGCAGGTCTATTTTTTGCCCAAGTCCATCTGGCAGTAACCATATTGTCCTTCCAAAATCTTTCCAAGGTCAATGTCTAACTAATCATCGTTCTTGAGAACAGCCCCAGAGTCCTTGAAGATTGCCCCCCTCTTACTATGCATAGATTGCACGCATGTGGGTGTTTCTGACCATCTGAGTGTTTGCAAACAACAGCTCTTTGCGGTCGCTACCTAAAAAACACTAAACACTCTCATCTCCTTAAAGCACTGGGAGCCTGTGTATTCTCTATACCCAGCTGTCTAAGACAGCTTGGGTTGCAGATGCAGCTCCTCCGTTATGTTGGAGGATCATCAACCCCCACCAGCCCCGCCAGCAGATCGAAAAATAAAATGAATATAAAACACTTTTATTATCATTTTGTTTTTCTTTACTGAGCCGAGTGTTGGGGACGAGGCCATACTGATGACAGCACTGCATCAGGAATGAATAGAAGAGTGGTAGGCACTGCTGCAAGTGTGCTTGTCAGTTTGGCCAGCTGCCTTAGGATAGCCAAACTGACAAGTTGTTGGAAAGTGGGTTATTGGTAGGGGCAAATGTAGGTCTGCCACTGGCAATAAGGCCACTAACACATGATAGGACTCAGTATAGGTCTTGGAAAATTATTCCTATGTTCAACCCTTGGTAATGTGGCTGTGAGCAGACAGGCTTAACTTCAAACACAGGAATGTTGAGCATTTAAAAACACCATTTCAGTAAATAATTAAGACACAACACATAATACAAATCCAACACCAATTTATAAAAATAGGAAATATTTGTATCTTTAAAATGACACCGAAACAACAAAAAGCCAATGTAGGGAATCAGAGATATGAATTTTCAAAGATTTAATAAAATATAGCACTTAGAAGATTATAGCACCATATTGTGATACCTGCTCGCTATAGACCGGACCAAAGTCAAAGTTTCAGGCCAGGCGGCTACAGTTCGCGGTAGGTCCCAGTCTCAGTTTCTACCTTCACACTTAAAAACTTTTCTGGAGCTTTTCTCCTCGAGGCCACTCGACGCTCCCAGCCAGTCCAGATTTGGTGGGGGTTCGCCGGCTTGGATTGTGATGAGGTCCCAACCAACTTCCCTGGAGCGGACTTAGAAAATATTTCAAGATTGCTTCAGCGGGACAACCCAGGAATTCAGGCCGACACGTGATGGAAGGCAGGCGGTTGCTCCTGTTCACCTTTTCTATGAGCGGACTTAGAAACCTTTCTGGTTCTTTTTCTCGTGGGGTCTCTCAATGCTCCTCATGTAGCCTGATCCGGTGAGGGTTCGCCGGCTTCAGATTTTCTCTAGTCCCCGTCAATCTCTGGAAGTTGGAGCTATGGAGCTTTTAGCGTGACAAACCTGGTTGGCTTGGCCGGCTCGTGTTTGAAGGCAGGCGGCCTGGCTGGCCAGGTTGAGTCGGTCCCTCTATGAATACTTTTTTTCAAAGTTGGTCCAAAGTTCTCCAAACTTCTTGAACTTCTTCCTGAAGTTCCTCAAGGGGTCCCAAAGTGTCTCAAATTCATTCCAAGGGTCTGGAAGCTCCAAGATGGTCCTTGAAAGTTGAGGACGTCAGTTTCCACAATCCACTGGTAGAAAACCCGTACAAATCCACTGATGGTTCTCCAAGGTGTAGATTTAGTTGGTGATGTTCCAGATGAGCTCTTTTAACCTGTAGCTTTCAGGGAGTCCACACTTTAGTTCTCTTCCAGCAAGATAATCCACAAGGCTGTAGGTTCAGATGGTGCAGTCTTCAGAGGAAAGGCCTTAGAAATCTTTGCACAGCAAAACTTCTCAACAGGGCACTTCTTGCTTCGGTAAGTTTCAAGCAGCAGATCAGGAGGGCTTTGCCCCTCTCAGATACTTATTCCAAGTTCTCTGGGTCATGCAGGAGGTCACTTCTGACCAATGGGAGCAGGGTAACTCCTGAAAGTTATAACTACATCCCGTAGAGTGTGGCCTTATTTTGTCCCAGAGTGCATCACATCTTCCAAATCCATAATGGTCGATTTTCCAGCAAGGAAGTAAGAGCTGGCTAAACACACCCCTAGGATGGCTAATTTTCTAAGCTGGCTAAACACACCCCTAGGATGGCTAATTTACTCAGACTCTCCCCTCTGCATCCGCTCATACCTTCCTTAATCCTACCATCTGCCTAAGGTGGGAAGTTCAGAGCTGTACCTGACAATGGTCTCTGCTCTCCTCTTTGAAGAGCATAGTTTATGACCCCTCCCCCTGGTCTGGCATTCCTATGGAACTGCACACTGCCCTGCCAACAGAGCAGGTTAAGCCCAGGGGCTCTTTATCACCTCTTCAAGGCAGAGTGGCTAATCCACTTAACTCTGACCAATCAGGGCAGACCACTGGAAGGCTGAATTTGAACCTACAAACAAGAAAGTCTTAGAACTTATTGTATGTACACTTTAGGAGAAATTCAACAATATGATATTGTTGGATTTATTAATACCATTCTGGGAAATCTTTGAATGGCATTTTTATCCCTCTCCTATCAATAGTTATTAATCAATAACTTTCTACCATGTTACCCTATGTAACAGGGGATTTGCAATGGGAAAAATGACTTGGGGCATTTTTCCAGCACCAGGACTTACAAAAACATATTTTTTAAGTACTTGCCTTATATCTACAGGAACCCCACCCCGTGTGCAACTAAGGGAGACTTTAGGGGTTCTGAATCTGTAGAAATAGTGCAGATTCTCCTTTTACAGTGCTCCTAGCATCAAAGTCAAATTTGAGCAGTACTTTACCACAATGTGGGGAGTGAAATGTGCAATTTCACTTTACCCAGGCATATAAAAACTAATTTTATAGGGGTGTACCTTATAAATACCTGACCCCCACCCCTGGGATACCTAGGGGAGATACTGGGGTCCCTAATATGCCAAAACAGTGTAGGTTATCCATTTATAAGTGCTCCAAACACCAAAGTCGATTTTGGGCACATTTTGCTTTTTAAAAGCAGTCCTGGCATCCAAGGCTGTTTTTAAACTGACCTCAGGCTTCAGCAGTGCACACATGCAAGTGCAGAAAAAGGCTGCTGGCCTCTAAACTGCCATGCCCCAGGGTACTGGGGATTTCAAGGTAGTTTCAATCCCCCTGCCCAATTGTATACTAGCGGCCCATAGGGGAGGTCATGCCAATCACAGGGGTACCCTACCATACCATTGTGTACCCTAGTCTATGTAGGTATCTTAACTGTATTCTAATGTGTCTCTTTCAATATAGCACTGGCCCTGGGCCTGGTTAGGCAAAACCCAGAGTCAGTCAAAATCAGTTACCACCAGTATCAGTCAGCAAAAGTTTGTGTGGTGCCCAGGGCACAGGTTGACTTTGCAACACATGTACAATGAGATCTCTCCAACCTGAGCTGTGTTGTCAGGTGAAGAACAGCAGGCACAGGCTCCCAGTCCCCATGATAGCGCAAAATACAATACTCCATCCACAGTTCATCCCCCACCCCTGATCACTGCAAGGGAGCCCCACAGAAAAACACCTCTTAGTTGCCACAGTTCGGCTCAAGCTGCCCACTCACCTCTTGGTTGATAAGTGTAACGGCTTGTGTTACTGTAAGACACGTTACAATTTTTGTGATAAATGGGAGAGCACAAAGCAGTGTATCACAGCACCAAGTAGACGCAGAGCTTGGAAGGCAGTGACATGTTAAACTATTATTATATTATTATATCTGAGTTTATTAAGCGCACAGCTACCCGTGGGTTTCCCGGCGCTAGGAGAATAGAAGTAACAGAGGGCAGACAGGAATGCAAGGAACAGGTTACAAAGAGAACAGCCAGGTTGTCACTCCTATGCGGAACTTAAGATAACATGTTTCAGACTGCAGAGGGATGGGAAGCGAATTCCAGAGCGAGGGCGCCAAGTAAGAGAAAGAGCTCCCACCAACTCTAGCACGCTTAAAACAGGGAACAGAGAATCTACTTTGAGTGGAGGATCTGAGGGTGCGGGAAGGACAATATTGGTGAACTAAGGTGGATAGATAGTGAGGGGATTTACCAGCTTTGATACGGTGCATAAAACATAAAGCTTTGAATTTGGACATAGATTCTATGCGCAGCCAATGCAGGCTGCGCAGGGAAGAAGAGACTGAGGTGGTTCTAGGCAAATTGCAAAGTAAACGGGCAGCCATGTTCTGGACCACTTGGAGCTTACTGGTGACCTCCTTGCAGGCACCCAGAAGAAGTACATTACCGTAGTCCAGCCGCGATGTCACTAAGGCCTGGACCACTGACTTCTGGGTGTCTGGGGGAAGCATCCATGTGATTTTCCTCAGCCACCTGATGATGGTAGTACAGGTGGCTGAAACTTTAACCACATGTTGCCTCATAGATAACTGATTGTCGAAGAGGACCCCGAGATTGCGTGCTGTTGTTGCTGGGGCCGGCAATGGTCCCATTTGCTGAGGCCAATGTTGCGGGCCCCAGAGAGCGGAGTCCGGCCCGAACAGAAGTAGCTCCGTTTTGTCGCCATTCAGCTTCAGTTTGTTAGTCAGCATCCAATTGGCGATGTCAGTAAGCCCAGAACGAAGAGAGGAGGAGGAGGAGTGCTGATTAGAAGAAAGAGAGAAAATAATTTGAGTGTCATCAGCGTACGAAAAAATAGAAAGTCCAGACTGTTCGGCAAGAAATGCAAGGGGTCTAACATAAAGGTTGAAAAACAGAGGACTAAGGATAGAGCCCTGAGGGACACCATACGGGGAATTATGAACAGTGGACACCGAAGAGGGAGAAAAGACCTGAAAAGTATGATTAGAAAGAAAATTGGAGATCCAAGCAAGGGCGGAGCCACAGATACCAACAGACTTCAAGGCATAAAGAAGGATGGTATGGGAGACGGTGTCAAAAGCGGCACTCAAATCCAAAAGGATGAGTGCCACCGTCTCCCCTCTATCTACCTGGCGTCTGACTGTCTCCGTGACTCCCAGAAGGGTGGACTCCGTAGAGAAGCCCGCCCGAAAACCTGACTGGGAAGGATGAAGGACGTTCGCTGATTCGATGTGGGTGGTTAAGTGACGGTTGACATGCTTCTCCAACACCTTGGAGAGGCAGGGAAGCAAGGAAATGGGTCGGAAATTAGCTGGGTTGCAGAAGTCAGCATTAGCTTTCTTCAGGAGTGGGACCACCATCGCATGTTTCCAGACGTTCGGAACAATTGCCTCAGTGAGAGAGGCATTCAGGAGAGCCAAGATACATTCAAGAGGGACGGTGGCTAGGGAACATAGAATCTGGGGGGCATAGGATCCAAGGGAGAGCCAGATTTAATCTCTGCCAGCAATTTCTGGAAAACGGGCATAGAAATGAGTTCCCACTTATCTAATAGAAAAGATGAGGACCGAACAGGGTCGTCCTGAGAGTCGTCTTGAAAGGATAGTCGGTCATGGTTCTGTATAGATGACCTGGATGAAACAGATGGGGAAGCTCTAAAACCCGCGTAGATGCTATCAATTTTCTTGGTAAAGAAGTCCGCCAAGGAATTGCATTGAGTGCTATCCAGACAGGGGGCTTTGGGAGCACATGACATACCGGATAGTTCCTGAACTACCTTAAAAAGAGCTTTGGGACGGTTTTGGGCTTTCAGTATCGTGTTGTTAACATGATTGGCCCTGGCAGTATTACATAGAGTGTGATATTTATGTAATGCAAGTTTGTAGTTTTCTTTTCCTGTGGGGGAGTAGTTGGACCTCCAAATACGCTCCAGTCTTTTGCAGCGGGACTTTTCCATTTTTAGATCTTCATTGAACCAAGGGGCAGGAGGGTGCAAAAAATGTTGCTTACATTTACGTGCCGGGAGACAACAATCAATTGCAGAGGTAAGCCAGGTACTAATTGTACCTAGATCGTCCGTGGAGATATTAGCAAGAGGAGGCAAGGACTTTTCTAGGGAATTATTAAGTTGCTCCAGGTTAAGTCTTTTCCAATTTCTACTGGTTCTAAGGGATTGTGGGTTGCCCGGGGGCAGGGCGCACCCGCTGTCCTAATGTGAAACTCTACAATAAAATGGTCAGACCAGACAATAGGTCTGGAAGGGAGACAGGTTACAGTGTCTAGATTAGCAAAGATTGGGTCTAATAGGTTGCCGCCTTTATGAGTTGGACCGGAGTTGAGAAGACTTAAATTGAGGGTGGCGAAGTCCTGTATAAGGTGAGTACTAGTAGAGCATAAGGTATCATTAAAATGGATGTTCAGGTCACCTAATAACAGGAAATTATTAGATTCCATCAAAAGGGGAGCAATAAGCTCAGGAAGGGCAGCTGCCCATGCACCAGCCACGCCGGGAGGGCAATACAAAAGAGCACCAGACAGTGTAAAATTAGGGGATAATAGCAATTTAAAACTACCTGCTTCACAGTTAGGGACATCAAGGTCTTCCCACTTACAAGAGTAGCTCCTCTTGTAAATAATGGCAATGCCGCCTCCATCCCTGAGAGGTCTATTTCGCCCCACAAAGGTGTAATCATCAGGGAGGGCAGTGGCAATGTCCGGCCCAGAACAGTCATTGAGCCACATTTCAGTTAGAAACAAGGCCGACGGACTAGACGATGTAAGGAGGTCGAATATGTCCCTCTTGTGTTTAGGCAGAGATCTGCAGTTTAAGCTAATAAAACTAAAATCAGGAGGGGAGTTAGAGGGGTGAGTAGTCAGTAGGGGAAGGGAAGCGGTCCTAAAAGAGGAAGAAGGAATACACAGCTCCGAGGGCAAGGATGTGAGAGCCAAGGCACATGTAGGGCAGGACAAAGGGGCGTCCTGACAGTGCAAACAAGAACAGTACATACCGGGCGACGGGCGGAGGTTATACAAAGAAGAGCGAGAGTATGTAAGTCTGGAAATCGTGGAACCAGACGCAGGGGGGTGGCCCCAGGTCCCAACTGGTCACGAACGGGCGCAGACGGGCTTAACTCAGGCGCAACTCCGGCGCGCCTGCGTCGCGCCCGCTGCGCTCGTCCGCTGCGCTTCCTGTGGGGGGAGGCCATTTTGTAGGGCTGAGGGCGGGAGGGGCTGAGCGCTAGTCCGCTCGCCTCCGCTCCACTCCAGGCTCCTCACCCAAAATGGCGGCCAAAGTCGGGTCCCGGGCAGTGCTTCAATCGCCTGCCAGGGGACAATCAGGGGCAAATGCACATAAGTCAGCAAATGCGATCAGGTGAGCAGCCTGTACAACTAAAGGGGGTTAGCAGACAAAGTGTAAAAATACAACATAAAATACACAGTTCCGATATTAAAATTCCTTGTAGCCTCCAAAGTAAACACGGAGCCCGGTAGTGCCTCGGGCAGCCGTGAGCTTCTATCAATTAGACCTAAGCACAAGTGTGGCTTTTGTAGGGCTGAGGGTGGGAGGGGCCGAGCGCTAGTCCGCTCGCCTCCGCTCCACTCCAGGCTCCTCACCCAAAATGGCGGCCAAAGTCGGGTCCCGGGCAGTGCTTCAATCGCCTGCCAGGGGACAATCAGGGGCAAATGCACATAAGTCAGCAAATGCGATCAGGTGAGCAGCCTGTACAACTAAAGGGGGTTAGCAGACAAAGTGTAAAAATACAACATAAAATACACAGTTCCGATATTAAAATTCCTTGTAGCCTCTAAAGTAAACACGGAGCCCGGTAGTGCCTCGGGCAGCCGTGAGCTTCTATCAATTAGACCTAAACACAAGTGTGGCTTTTGTAGGGCTGAGGGCGGGAGGGGCCGAGCGCTAGTCCGCTCGCCTCCACTCCACTCCAGGCTCCTCACCCAAAATGGCGGCCAAAGTCGGGTCCCGGGCAGTGCTTCAATCGCCTGCCAGGGGACAATCAGGGGCAAATGCACATAAGTCAGCAAATGCGATCAGGTGAGCAGCCTGTACAACTAAAGGGGGTTAGCAGACAAAGTGTAAAAATACAACATAAAATACACAGTTCCGATATTAAAATTCCTTGTAGCCTCTAAAGTAAACACGGAGCCCGGTAGTGCCTCGGGCAGCCGTGAGCTTCTATCAATTAGACCTAAGCACAACTATGGAGTAGAGATCCATATCAGCAAGTGGCAAATGTTCCTAACCTGTGTGCAGGGAAGTGGCGGTGTTTCTAGTATCTTGGCCTTTCCCTCCTACAGTATTTCTACAGAGGTCATGTGTCTGTGTCGGTGAATGATGACGGAGGGTGCCATGGTGATCCTGCTAGTGACCAAAGATGCTCTCCCTTGCTGTGCAGAGCGAATGTCTCCACCCTGATGTATTCCACTGGTAAACCAATGAAAAACTAAGTAAGGAAGTTGTGAGAAAATAGGTTGTTGGTTGAGGGGAGGGGGTAAAACCCTAAGCCCTAAACAGCCACAAACCGTGCCAGGGTGAACCACAAAAATCTTCTGAATTAACCTGTCCTTAAACCCCTTGTAGCTTGGCCCAATAGCAATCAGGCTTAACCTAAAGGCAATGCGTAATTCTATGCAGCACTCAAAACAGCAATAACATCAAAACACAATACTAGGAAATTCCCACACTAATCTAGAAACATAGAGTAGAATTCAATAAATTAGTTGACACAAAAAAACAAAAAATCTTACAAAAAGGCTTTGAAGGAAAGTAGCACTTAGAAGCTAGAAGCACCAACTGCGTTTATCTGATCTCTGTGGACAAGGTCTAAGTCCCAAGTTTAGGCCTACCATGATGGAGCGCGGGCCAAATACATTACAGAGTTCAGTCCATTGTCAAAAGTACCTTGCATCCTGGGGGTTGAGATGCTGCCAGCTACACCTAGTTATGTGATCTAGGATACAGGCTGCAGACCCCAAATGGTTGGGACAAGAAAATGACAACTTACTCAAAGTGGCATTTTCAGAATTTTGACTTAAAATCTGTCTTTTCAATATAAGAGGCTTTTAAATTGCAATTCTTTAGACATCAAACTTGACCTCCTTACCTGCTCCCAATTGAGAGTTATTACTTATTAAATGTGATAAGGTAATACAAAATCAACCTTGTGGGCGAGGAATGCCTTGCAGACATTTTAAATGCACTGTGCCCTGTCCTATGGGCAGTTTACTGCCTACTCTAGGGGGGACATATGTATTAAAAAGGAAGGTTTAGGTCTGGCAAAAAGTTAATTGTGCCAGATCAAAATGGCAGTTTAACACTGCACACACAGGCTGCAATGGCAGACCTGAGACAGGTTTAAAGGCGTACCTACGTGGTTGGCACAATAAGTGCTACAGAGCCCCATGTAGCAATTAATTTACAGGCTGTTGGGACATGTAGTACCACTTTACAAGGGACTTACAAGTAAATTAAATGTGACAATTGGTTGTCAGCTAAATCCACCATGTTTAAAGGAATGATCACACGCACTTTAGCACTCGCTAGCAGTGGTATACTGCACAGAGTGCTGAGGCCAGCAGAAACAATTTCAACAAAACCGGGAGCAAAGCCACCCTAAGGCTGACAGGCCTAACACAGGCCAAGCTCATATATCATATTTGACAGTTACAACTTGTAATGGGTGTAATGTGAAGGTTCCAGAATGTGAATGGCACTTCCATCCAGCAGCAGCAGAGAGGCCTGATGCATTGTGTTAGAAGTTGTGTTTCTGATTGGCAGAGGTATGCGCTCTGTCAAAGCCGGAACTATAATCCTAGTCATGGTAAGTCACAACCACACCCTACATTTAAACTGTTCTCACCCTCCGGAGCAGTCAGGCTTAACTTAAGAGGCAATGTGTAAAGTATGTGCGCACACATCAAACAAGGAAAACAGTGAAAACTCCACACAAAAGATTCCACACTCAGTTAGTGTCAGGATCCACGTCCCTCACAAAAAGATACTGGCAAAAAGAAGCCCATGTTGGAAAACGTCTTTGCGGTGTCTGCTGAGGTGCTGCAGTACTCCGCCATGTTGGAAAGGCAGTGTCTGGTCCCATCGAGTAAGACACCATGTAGCAGTCTAGTTTATTGGAGCAGTGGCGAGCATTGTCGGTAAGGCGCATGCGAGAGCCTCGCTCTGCGCACTTCAACCGGCTTTCTTCACCTGACAGGAGCTTTCAGCGCTCGCTGTAATTTCTGAGAGAAAAGAAGCGTCATTCAGAGATTTGTTTTCTTCCTCCTGTTTTTTCCCAGCGTAAAGTGAAACAGTTTGTGACTTTTGGCTCGTACTGCGAGTGTTTGTATTTGACTTTCTCTCCTCCGAGAATTCGCTTGACTGAAAGTTGAAGTACCAGTTTTGAGCGTTCACCTGATAATTGTGGAGCAGTGTCCTCGGAGTGTCTTCAGTGAAGAGAAGACCTCGAACTTCAAGTAAGAGTATTGTTCTATGTACACAAGTCTCGAGGCAATGACCGAGGTGATGAAATCTTCGAACCACGTAGAGTTCTGAAGTAAAGAGGATCCTTGAGCCTAAGAGACTTTGTCCTCAGAGTGCAGTGAGTTTAATTTCAGCAAAGACTTCAGAGTAATGCACGTGGCCTTTTGACTGTTGTTCCTTCGGCCTTCTACAAGGAAAATACAGAGACTTATTGATTAGTTTCAACCTTTGAAGGAGACTTCGTTGCTGTTCCTTTACACAGTTTCCTTTAAGGGTTCAGCCTGTTCTTTCCAGTGAATCAGATGTAGATTATATCAGACAAACATACATAGGGAGGAGCTAGCTTCTGATTAGACACTGGTAAGAAATTCTTAGGGTCAGAAAAGAATAGATAATAAGATATTACATTGCTTAGTGTGTCAGAAAACTAATAAGAATTTTGCCTTGCAGCGCAGACCAGACCAGACCAGGTTGGAGCCAGTGTCCGAAGCGTGTCTCTCTTTGTTTGTCTTCCACTTCCCCTTTCCCCCGCGGGGTTGATTCTGTGGAAAGCGAATTCTAGGTTGTCCCTGAGTTACCCCTGGGGAGGATTTGGGGTAAGAGCTTCTGTTCCTGAGGGGGCCGCACCAGTGTATCCTTTGAATCTGACAGATTGAAGTGCCTACCTCTTTATTGAGGAATCAGGCCCCCTCCTGAGCAGAAAATGGTGGAGAACATTGACCTAAAAGCTTTAACTGCTGTATTGAGTAGTATGCAGGAACAGCTGAATAATACCCTAGAAGAAAATAAAGCCCTGAGGGAAGAGGTTGGGAGGTCTAGGCAGGAGTCCACCCAAACTCGGCAAAGGTTAGACGATTTAGAAGCGTCTGGTTAATTTTTAAAAGTAACATTCCTACATCCCAACCTTCATCCTCAGCTGGTATCTCCACCCAGGTGATCCATTCCATCTCCCCTGTAATTCCGTTAGCCTCTCCTGAGAGATATGGTGGGGACCCTATGAAGGCGCAAATTTTCTTGACACAGTGTTCGTTACATTTCCTGTGTCGCCCGGTCATTTTTACAGACGACCAAGCTAAGGTGGCCTTCATTTTGTCGTACTTGACAGGAGATGCGGCTGCATGGTCCATGTCCTTGGTCACCAGGAAGGATCCTGTTCTAACCAATTATGCCAACTTTAAAGTAGTATTTGAGAGAATATTTGATCGAAGATCAGCATCACAGGCTACAGACAATGAGTTGTTGGATCACAAACAAGGAAATAAAGATTTGGTTGGGTACTTGGCAAGTTTCAATAAGTTAGTGGTGGAAACTAATTGGCCAGAAGCAAAACGAGCTGCAATCTTTTACAGAGGCCTTCGAGATGATCTTAAAGATGCTTTGGCTCAAATTCCTCAAAGACCCACAGAAATTTCAGAATTAATAGATTTGGTGTTGCAATTGGATCATCGGCTTAGTGAGCGTCGGAATGAAAAGAAGAAAGATTTTCGCTTCATACCTCCACGATTTGATAGGGTGAAAGGTGAATCTTCGAAAAGTTCAGAAGCAGCCTCCTCGGAAGAACCCATGCAAATAGGCTCTGTGCGGGGACCTCTTTCTAAAGAGGAAAAAGAGCGAAGAAGAAGTTCTCAACTATGTTTATATTGCGGGGGTGCTGGACATTTTGTTAAGGAGTGTTCAAAGAGACCAAAGACCTCCTTGCCAGTAAAAGATCGGCTTCGCCCGTAGATAGAGTCGCACGGGTGGAAGCGTTTTCAAAGACGACTCCAGACAGACAACATATTATGAATACCTTGCAGTCTGCGGCTCCTCATTTGATAGCTGTTTTTGTAGTCAAATTCCGTAATCATGAGTTACATGAAGTTTCAGTGATGATTGATTCAGGAGCCACTGGGAACTTTTGTGACCTAAAATATGCCAGACAAAACGGGATTCGACCAGTCCAAAAACTTGTGCCCGAGGCAGTTCGAGCAGTGGATGGCACCAACTTGTCATCTGGTCCAATTACTCATGAAACAGAGATGGTATTGCTTACTGGGTTGAATGGGCACTCGGAGTGGATGTCGTTCAATTTAATAGATGCACCCCAGTTTCAATTGATCCTTGGTTTGCCTTGGCTAACTGAACACAACCCGCGAATAGATTGGAGTAAGAGAACCATCGAGATGAACTCTTCGTATTGCAGAGAAAATTGCTTCGGTGTTCAAGAAACTAAGGAAGAGTCAACTCCAATAAAAATTTTAGCCTCTGGTCACACCACTCAAATCTGTGCCCTGGAAGTTAAGGAAATTCCTGAGCAATATCAGGATTTGGCGTTGGTTTTTGACAAAAGAGGTGCAGATCAATTACCTCCTCATCGCCCATACGACTGTAAGATTGAAATTGAGCCTGGAGCTATTCTACCCTGTAGCCGAATATATGCTCTCACTGAAAAAGAAAATCGGTATCTAAAAGAATATCTGGATAAGCATCTGGCAAATGGATTCATACGCCCATCACAGTCTCCGGTGTCATCTCCTTTGTTTTTCATTCCAAAACGAGATGGGGATCTTCGGGCTTGCATAGACTATAGAGCGGTTAACCAAGTGAGAGTGAAGAATCGCTACCCTCTCCCGTTGATTTCAGTGTTGCTCGATCAAGTTAAAAATGCCAAGATCTATACGAAGCTGGATCTCCGAGGGGCGTATCATTTAATTCGAGTGGCCTCTGGAGATGAATGGAAAACAGCGTTCAGAACACGATATGGGTTATTTGAGTATTGTGTAATGCCCTATGGACTCTGTAACGCTCCTGCTGCCTTCCAACATTTTGTAAATGATGTCCTAGGAGAATTTTTGGACAGAGTTGCAGTTGTCTACATAGATGACATACTCATTTTCTCGAATAGTGAGGAAGAGCACATCCCTCATGTGAGAGCGATTTTAACGAAACTACTAGAGAATCACCTCTATGTGAAGCTGGAAAAATGTGCTTTTCATGTTACTCGGGTAGAGTTTTTGGGGTTTGTATTATCCCCTGATGGAGTGAGTATGGATACCACCAAAGTTAAGGCAGTACAGGAGTGGCCCTCCCCGAAGTCAGTCAAGGAAGTTCAGAGTTTTTTGGGATTTTCAAATTTTTATCGAAGATTTATTTCAGATTTCTCCCAAAAGGTGATTCCAATAACTTGGTTGTTGAAGAAGGGGGTCAAATTCATTTGGAACACTGAAGCTGAAAACGCCTTTCAGTTCCTTAAAGATTCCTTCACAAAAGCACCTATTCTGTTGCATCCCCGAATGGAGGACCCCTTTTTTGTGGAAGCAGACGCTTCGGATGGAGCTATAGGAGGGATTTTGTCACAACGGCATCCAACTTCTGGACAGCTGCATCCAGTGGCTTATTATTCTAGAAAATTAAGTCCTCCAGAGTGTAACTATTCTATTGCGGATAAGGAGCTGCTAGCCGTTAAGAATGCCTTTGAGGAGTGGCGTCATTATTTAATGGGAGCCAGGCACAAGATAACAGTCTTTACTGACCACAGAAACCTACAGTTTTTAAAATCTGCTCGAACCCTCACTGCCCGGCAGTTACGTTGGTCCTTATTTTTTGCTGATTTTGATTTCATAATTACCTTTCGACCAGGGAAAAGTAATGCAAAAGCAGTTGCTTTATCTCGGATTGAGTCTGGATCTCCAGACGCAGAGAAAGAACCTCAGAACATCATCCCAGAAGAAAAAATTGTGTTGGCTGTGGATTCTTCGGAAATGGTTGTCCAGCTACAGAAATCCATGACTGATCAAGAAATGAAGGATTGGTCCAATCAGGCGGAGGGTCGAGAAGTTAAGAGTGGAGTTCCTTATCAGAATAATTGCATGTTTCTCCCAACTCCAGAGCTTCAAGAAAAGGCCATGGAAGCCTGTCATGACAGTTTGTTAGCTGGACATAAAGGAATTCGTAAAACCACAGAGTTGGTGGAAAGGAATTTTTGGTGGCCAGGCATGAGATCTCAGGTCCGACAATTTGTGACCACTTGTGAAAGGTGTCTGAGGGGGAAGTCTGAGAGAAGGTCTCCTCAGGGTAAATTGAGACCATTACCAATTCCGCCTCATCCTTGGCATACTGTGTCCATGGATCTGATTGTGGAGCTACCCTCAAGTCATGTGTTTACCACAGTATTGGTATTTGTAGATGTCTTTTCTAAAATGGCACACTTTATCCCCTTGAAGAAAACTCCAGATGCTCCTCTTCTAGCTCAGCTTTTTGTCCAACACGTAGTGCGCCTTCATGGAATTCCAAAAGTATTGGTTTCGGACAGGGGGACTCAGTTTGTTTCACACTTTTGGAAGGCCTTCTCTGCAAAATTGGGAATTGACACTCGTTTCTCCACTAGTTACCATCCAGAAACGGATGGCCAGACGGAAAGAGTGAACCAGGAGCTTGAGCAGTACCTGCGTTTATACCTTTTGGACCAGAAATTGGATTGGTCTGATTTGGTGTGGGCAGCAGAGTTTGCTTATAATAATGCCGTTCACTCTTCCACTGGTTATTCACCCTTTTTTGTAAACTATGGTAGGCATCCCACTTTCATTGTGGAAAAAGAGGAAAGCCCAGTTCCAGCAGTGGAAAGGAAGGTTAGTGAAATGCAGAAATCCCTCATTCAAGTCAAAAGAAATTTAGAAAAGGCAAAAGAATCTTACAAAAAACACGCAGATAAAAAGAGAAGAGAAAATCCAGTCTTTCAGGCAGGAGATAGAGTGTGGTTATCCACAAAGAATTTGCGGTTAAAAATAAATCGAAAATTTCAACCCCGATTCTTAGGCCCATTCAAAGTGGAAAAGATGTTAAATCCAGTTACAGTTAAAATTCAATTGCCTTCTTACCTCAAGGTCCACCCAACCTTTCATGTGTCCCTGTTAAAAAAGAGTCCACCAAAGCTGAGAGTTCGTTTAGCACCAAAACCAATTCAGGTAGACACACATGAAGAGTTTGAGGTACACAAAGTCTTAGATTCCAAAGTGAAGAGAGGTACACTGTACTATCTGATTGACTGGAAGAATTTTGGCCCAGAGGAAAGATCGTGGGAGCCTTCTGAAAACGTTCATGCTCCAAGACTCCTTCGGGAGTTTCACAAGGCCAATCCTTCTAAACCCAAACGGGAAGGAGCATTCTTGGTGGGAGGTACTGTCAGGATCCACGTCCCTCACAAAAAGATACTGGCAAAAAGAAGCCCATGTTGGAAAACGTCTTTGCGGTGTCTGCTGAGGTGCTGCAGTACTACGCCATGTTGGAAAGGCAGTGTCTGGTCCCATCGAGTAAGACACCATGTAGCAGTCTAGTTTATTGGAGCAGTGGCGAGCATTGTCGGTAAGGCGCATGCGCGAGCCTCGCTCTGCGCACTTCAACCGGCTTTCTTCGCCTGACAGGAGCTTTCAGCGCTCGCTGTCATTTCTGAGAGAAAAGAAGCGTCATTCAGAGATTTGTTTTCTTCCTCCTGTTTTTTCCCAGCGTAAAGTGAAACAGTTTGTGACTTTTGGCTCGTACTGCGAGTGTTTGTATTTGACTTTCTCTCCTCCGAGAATTCGCTTGACTGAAAGTTGAAGTACCAGTTTTGAGCGTTCACCTGATAATTGTGGAGCAGTGTCCTCGGAGTGTCTTCAGTGAAGAGAAGACCTCGAACTTCAAGTAAGAGTATTGTTCTATGTACACAAGTCTCGAGGCAATGACCGAGGTGATGAAATCTTCGAACCACGTAGAGTTCTGAAGTAAAGAGGATCCTTGAGCCTAAGAGACTTTGTCCTCAGAGTGCAGTGAGTTTAATTTCAGCAAAGACTTCAGAGTAATGCATGTGGCCTTTTGACTGTTGTTCCTTCAGCCTTCTACAAGGAAAAGACAGAGACTTATTGATTAGTTTCAACCTTTGAAGGAGACTTCGTTGCTGTTCCTTTACACAGTTTCCTATAATGGTTCAGCCTGTTCTTTCCAGTGAATCAGATCTACATTAGATCAGACAAACATACATAGGGAGGAGCTAGCTTCTGATTAGACACTGGTAAGAAATTCTTAGGGTCAGAAAAGAATAGATAATAAGATATTACATTGCTTAGTGTGTCAGAAAATTAATAAGAATTTTGCCTTGCAGCGCAGACCAGACCAGACCAGGTTGGAGCCAGTGTCCGAAGCGTGTCTCTCTTTGTTTGTCTTCCACTTCCCCTTTCCCCCGTGGGGTTGATTCTGTGGACAGCGAATTCTAGGTTGTCCCTGAGTTACCCCTGGGGAGGATTTGGGGTAAGAGCTTCTGTTCCTGACGGGGCCGCACCAGTGTATCCTTTGAATCTGACAGATAGACACATATCCCTAAATTTAATTAATAACACAAGACCAAAATGAGAAAAAAAAACAATAAGTAGAAGTATCAAAGGTAAGAATTGTGTAAGATTAAAAGTGGAAAATATTGCTCAGAAGCAATAAGTGCCTATAGAGTTATCTGGTCATGCTAGACCCGGTTAAAGTCAAGAGTTCAGACTGACCGCGATGGAGCGTGGAGCGGATACATGAGCTATGCAATGCCCGCTGAACAAAAGTACCTTGATCAGGGCCGCAAACAGCAAGATGTGGGATGCAGCTGAGTGATGCATTGGTGTTGATACTGCAGTTGAGGCGATGCATTAATTTTCTCTATGCATCAATGGTGATGTGTCAGTTCCGAAGATGAAGCACCAGCTCTGAAATGCATGGGTTCCGAAGCTGATGTGCCAGGTTTCTCTACGCAGTCGTGAGGATGCTTCAATCATCTCTCTGCATTGGCAGCGATGCAGTGGTTCAGATGTGGCGGTTCCGATGGTGATGCGCTGGGTTCCAAGTGTGATTCTCTGCTTCTCTTCATACAATAGCGGCGATGCAACGATTCTGCTCTCACAGCACAGGATGCATTGATTTCACTGGAGCAAGCACTTAGATCCACCTCCAATGGACAAGGAGCAAGATGGAAGACTTTCATATCCCGGAGTCTTAAAAAGGAAGGCTAGTTGACTAGCACTTGAAGTCAATCTGGGTTGCATGATGGAGGTCCAGTCTTTACCCAGGTCGAGATCAGAAGGCAGCAGGGCAGCAAAGTAAGGCATTAGTCTTCCAGAGCAGCAATCCAGCAGAGTAGCAGTCCTTAAGCACAGCAGTCCTTCCTGGCAGGGTGGTTTTTAGTCCAGAAGTGTACCGAGTGTGTAGGGTCAGAGGTCCAGTACTTATACCCAGTTGCGCGGCCTATGAAGTGGGAGTGATGTCAAAGATGGGTCTTTGAAGTGCTTAGAGGTCCTTTCATCCTGCCCTGGCTCCAGACTCACTACAGAGGGGTATGCTGCCCTTTGTGTGTGAATATGACACAGACTATTTAGGTTTAAGTGTGAGGCTATGCCCAGCTCCTCCATTCCATCCTCCCAGGAAGATGCATGAAGTCAATACCAGGTTCCCTTTGTGTGTGGCTGTCTAGAGGGAAAATACAAAGTCCAGATTTCAACCAGCCTAGCCAGTGATCAGAGACAGGCAGGAGACACCAAATGGCTAAGAGAAGGAAAATGTCCAACTTTCTAAAAGTGGCATTTTCAGAATAATAACAATAAATCCAACTTTACCATTAACCCCTTGCATGTGTCGAATGGCCCCCGCCCGTCCGACGTCACAGTGGGAGTGTGCGGAGGACCGCTGGGGGTCATCTGAACCCCGCCCACTGATTATTTCGCCAGCACCGCAACAGAATTTGCACCGCGGTCAAGGGGTTAAAGAGGATTTATCATTACTATTCCATAGGATACTAAACTTGAGAACTCTACCTTCTCTCAACCGGGAATAACATCTTACTAAATGTAATATGGAATCAATCCCCAAGTCAACCTATGAGAGGGGTAGGCTTCTCAGTAGTAAAAATCGAGTTTGGTAGTTTTTCACTACTAGGACATGTAAAGCTTATAAGCACATGTCCAGCTTTTAGTTACATAGCACCCTGTCTTATAGGTGACCTAGGCCTACCTTATGAGTGACATATATGCAATAAAAGTGGAGTTTAAGGCTTGGCAAGGAGTTTTAAATGCCATGTCGACATGGCAGTGTATACTGCACACACAGGCTCTGCAATGACAGGCCAGAGACATGTTTAAGTGCTGCTTCTTGTGTAGATGGCACAAGCAGTGCTGCCGACCCATTAGAAACATTCAATTTACAGGCTCTGGGCATATAAAGAGCACTGTACTAGGAGCTTGTAAGTAAAGTAAATGCACCAAGTGTGGCAACTTAAATTAAACCATGTTTAGGGGAAAGAGCACATGCACTTTAGCCCCCCTGGATAGCAATGGTAAAATGCTTACCATGTTTAGGGGAAAGAGCACATGCACTTTAGCCCCCCTGGATAGCAATGGTAAAATGTTCAGAGTCCTAAGCCAACAAAAATAATTCAGAAAAATATGAGGCAAGCAGGCAAAAGGTTTGGGAAAGCCCACCCCAAGGCTGTCAGGTCTAACACATTGCATCTCTTCATGTGATGTATATTGCAATGAGACTGTGTGGATGACAACTAAAGGTCCCTCTAACCATAAGTAGTTGACATTCGTTTAGGGGCATTAGGTTTATGGCTCAGTGTACCCCTGATCCTCTTTCCAAGGTTTCAGCTACAGACATCTTTGGCCAGATGTAGGCAATCCTATTTTACCGATTCTAAAATACAGAATTTTACTGATTCGGTATTTCAGAATCGGTAAATGGGATGTAGCTAATTATTCGGTAAATTTTACCGAATCGGTAGGATTCGGTATTACTGATTCGGTATTTACCGAATCGGTAAATACCGATTCTGTATTTACCGAATCAGGAATTCCCGATTCTGTATTTACCGAATCAGTAAACACCGATTCGGTAAATTCCGAATCGGTAATAGTGGGACCATGTTCAAGAGTGGCAGGGTGTCGCATTGACACCCTGTTGCACCCCTGAATAGTGCATGGGTGCACATGTGGCACACATACATGCCCTAAGGGCATGTATGTCTGGCACATGGCACAGTAAAAAAAGCACAAAATTGCTTTTTATTAAGGTTTTCGATATTTACCACCAACCTTTATTTGGTGGTGAATACCGAATCCTTAACTGTGCAATGCACTCATTTGAGTGCTCCCTACATTTCAGATTCTGTAATTTACCGATTTGGTACTTTAAGGAATCAGTTATTTACCGATTCCTTAAATTAACGATTCGGTAAATTACCGAATCTGAAATGTAGCCACCTACATCCCAAATGCCCAAAGTCGGTAACTGACGAAATTCGGTAATTTCAGACGTTACCGACCGGTATTGGGCCACCTACATCTGGCCCCTTGAGCTGTATGTTTGCCCCACCAACCGTGTCCAATATACATACAGCTAACTTTCGACCAGCCCTTTGCTCATGATCAGATCTGGATGTATCCTTACTTGCTTAGTTGAGGGGGCTTGTTAAGTCTAGCGTTAGACATACCCTTTTTTTTATCTTAAAAAACATATACATACATACAGAGGGGCTTTTAGGCAGCACTCCTCAGCCATTGTTTTTTGTCATGTCTTTCACATTTTGCTTCCAACCACTGCAGTATACAGCATGGGGCAATGGTTCAGCCCACCTCATGTTTTGGCAGTCTTCATTTTGAGTGACAGCATTTTGTCCATTTACAGTGCAGACCTTTTTAGGTCTCGCCCTGGAATTCGCATCCGAAGCTATCCGATGCCGGGGAATGAGGGACAAGAAACTGTCACGAGCGCAGATTTGGGTGCGCGAACGCGCACGTTCTGTCCTGCGCCGCGCCGTGCACTTCCCTCCCATACTCCCAGCCTAACGGGCATGCATGCACACAAACGTGCACACGCATTTACACTTACACAGACATGCAGGCACACAGACAGGCAACCCCCTCCCCCCTCCCCCCCCCGTCGCCGCACCTACACACACACACACAGAGCAGGCTGTTCACAACACATGCAGGCAGACACGACACACACACGAGCGCACACATACAGACACACACTACACCTCCCCAGCCCCCCCCCCGCGCCGCCGCCGCCGCCGCCCACACACAAGAGTACACGCACAGATAATCCCCCCGCATACACACACGCACGCACACATACAAAGAACCCCCTCCCCCCCGCCGCCGCCGCAATCGTACACACAAACACACACCAGCACCGGACCCCACTCACCGGCTACGCAGGATTTCTCTTCTCTGGGGCGGCCCCGGGGCTCTTCGTAGCTCACGGGAGCCCCGGGCCGCGGGAGGACTCGGCTTCTTTGCTTCATCCCGGCGGGCAGCCAATCATAGCCCAGCAGCAGGCGGGACTTCCTTCTTTCTTCTGGCCCGGCCTACGTCTTCTCTCCCGTTGCCTGGCTTCCTGCCTGGCAACACGCACTGGCAAAATAACCAAACCATGTGCTAAATGTTGATGGACTTAAAACAAATGAGTCAAGCTGCAATTTGTTGTGCAGTGATGGTCAAAACCTATGAACTTTCCACTATTAATGGCGCTCACAATATTGCCGAATACGGACATCATTTAGTAATTCATCAAGGGTAATACTAAAGCCAGCAAATTATTTCATTGAAAAAAAATCGCACGAGACGTTGGGGAAGAAAACGGAACGACCACGAGGAGAAAAAAAAACAGGCAGCTGAATCTCAATTTTTACAGGTGAATAAAACTAGTTCATAACCAAAGTGCGTAGAAATCAAAAACGCAAAGATCTATAAATCAAGACTAAAGAAAAAAAAGTACGTAGATGTAAATAAAGCTAATTAGACAGCGTGAAGAAATAAACTGTTTAGAGACAAAGGCACGCACAAGAGAACTCGGGAACAAAATCTCTTTGTTAATGGGTAAACCGTCGGTCTGTACACACATAGCTACTATTACTCGGGCCTGATAACAGCGCCCCCTTGCATTCCATTATGCACACTGCAACATAAACCACAAACACTGGGACACTCATTCTATTACATGCATTGCCAAAGCCTATTGCTTTGACTTTGTGTTTACAGTAAAAAGCCAAAGTTTGTTGGGCACAAACGTTTGGTTTACCGAGTAAGTTTATGATTGTATAAAGTAGCTACTTAAAACAGCATTATTCAAGATGTGGCGTGCAAAACAAAAAAGAACAGATACATTTACCATGTTAACAGCTGTTTCAGAAGACATTTTGGGCTGAGCAAATAAACACGTCGAAAGTTGTTCTAGATTTAGTTTCACATTGGAACTCACAAGATCCAAAAGAGTTACATAAGCCTCCTTTCATACACCTATGCCAGGGGAATAGCTAGCCTGTTTGGTTTAGGTTTAAGGAATATAGTGCAGGCCACATTTCCTTTTTCTAATACACTTTCTCTCCACAGATGAAACATTTTTCCTCAGAGAAATCTGTACAATCCCAGAAAATATTTTAATGTTCAGTTTCCCACTGTAAAAACACATCAGGGAACACACACAGACAAGTAAAATGCATGCACCCACAACGACTTGTCACACACAGGCAATTATAAATACATACAGTCATACAGATGCTAACATGCAATCCACACCATGCACAGTAACCCCAATACGCGCACACACACAAGCACAAACCCACACGTTCATGCAGTTACATTCATTACTGTTACATATATGACCTCACAAGCACTCACGCACATATGAGCTAATTCAGACATGTACAGATATAAAAAAAATAAAGCAAAGACAGACAGATACATGCAACAATTGACATAACGTGTACACAAGCACAAAAGCACTCACGCGCAAACAACAAAGACACAAACAGAGCAAACACAAAATACAGACATATGATTCCATAGATGAACAGCAACGGTTGCTATTTATCTATGCTGCAACACACACATGCAACCGCAAGCAGACACGCAGCACACCTACACTACAGCAAATCACAAAGTGTGTTATATTATGGCATGCTCTGAGCGTGTTTTTATAGTACATTTCCACCCCAGCATCAATCTGCGCAACCATTCAACAACAACTGGTTCAAATATGTTCTCTCAATGTTTCAAACTTTTTTTTTTTTTTTAAATTTTTGAAAACCTTTATTGCGCATATTGCAGAAAGACAAATACAGGCCTACAACCATCCGGCCGGCCACAAAACGTGTGAGCGCAGGTGTCAACATTACGGTCCCCCCAATGGCATCAGGTGATATAGCAACAATTAAAAACATTTACACTGAAAATTATGTCGCCAGGGGGAAGGAGAAGTGAAGGTTAATTTTTTAGGTTTTTCCAAATTAAACAGAAATCGATAAAGGATAGGTACAAAGGAGATCCGAGCCCGTACATTAGAACCCACATGAGTAGGCAGCAAGAATAATGGCAACAATTGCGTGAAGTATCCCATCAGAGTAGCAATACAATAGAAAAACAAGCAGACGACAGGAACTAAGCTCGTGCCACTCCCAGCGCCACCCACTCCCAACCATCCTCTATCACAGACCCAGAAAGGAAAACAGTACAAGAAAGCGCAGAAAAGGGAGAAAAAGGCCCATAGAACTAAATAAGAAAAATAAATCTACCCCCCCACCCTACACCAATGCGGAGGCTACGGCCTACCCCCCCCGACAATGTGCCTGTCGCCCCATAAAGAACCCGAAATGTAGTAAAAGTAAAGGAAGAAAACGAAAAGTGAAATACTATAACACTTGAATATAGGGAGGAAGAAAAGAACGAGCTGATCTACCACTCCCAAAAAGAAGGAAGCGGGGAGGAGCCACTACAACACCAGACCCCGGGACTCCCAGTCATCCACAACCCCTACATCATGCTAGTGTTTCGGTCCGGATCCCCCCCGGCTAGTCTAGTACAGGCCCAGTAGTCACCAACCGCAACTTTTGCCCCCGAGCAACCCGCCCGCAAAACAACAGTCGCCCCCTAGAGAGGGACCAAAAATGATACAACACAATACTTGCGACACGAGGTGCAGGGAGAGTCCAGCGCACCGAACAGGAATACAATACGAAATAGGTAGATGTCTCACTGAATGCACAATCAACACCTCAACAAGTAGTCCAGTCCGAGGTCACAAACAGGCGGACAGTCAGTGCCAGTAAGGGAAAAGTCATCAGCCCTGTCCCGAACGTCGGAAGCCCACCAGGCAAAGCCACAGCAAAGCAGTGAAACAATATGGCCACAGAGAGAGTGAGAGTGTCGCAGAACCACAAAATGGCCGTCGGGATCCAACAATAACTCCTTCAGCCATAGTAGTGGGTACCCTGGGAACCTGCAGAGCGTACAAGTTCTCCGAAGTCAGAGTCAGGAGACACCACCCAGGGGCCGGTAATGAGGTCGACGATGAGTTAAATATGTCCCAAGGCACTCGCGACGGGCATTTCAACAACGTTGCACTCTCCGGTGAAAGGAGAAACAAAGTATCTCTGGTAGAGGCAGCAGGCAGGCAATCTCGGGCGATAGTAAATTTGGGAGCGGGCACCTCCGCCAAGTCGGCAGAAGGAGACACTGTATTGCCCTGAGGTGCAAGCAGAGGTGGGGGTAGAGTCGGCGGGGTCAGTATATCGCAGTCCCGCCGTAGCGACGACGCCATGTCGTCCATCTTATTCCACAGCACTTGGCAGCCTTGGCGCATATCAGCGCGGAGATCGTGCAAAGCAGTCAGGAGGGTTTTAAAGGATATTGCAGACTGAAGCCCCCGGCTCTCAATTCCCAAGGAAGGCTTTCGGGAATCGGACCCCATCGCAGGCGGGGCAACACAGGCCAGTGATAGGGACGGACGCCCTCCCCCACTCCTCGGAGCCTCAATCAAAGCCATCACGGCGAAAGTCCGGGGGAAATCACAGGATAGTCGTGGCCCAGGCGAGCGTCCTTGCGGGGCTAAAACATTGCAAAGTTCGGCACTAGTGAAGCACCCAGCGCGGAGAGGCGTCCCGTACCAAGGGGATAACGAGGCGCGGGGCCAGGCAAGCACAAGTCATCAAACATGGCCGGGCAACGCTCTCCGCCCGTACCTGCCCCAGACAAAGGATCTGCTGCGATAGGGTGCCCCCGCTCAACGAGCGCTCGCACCTGGCCTCCTTCTGCAATCGCCGTGTTCGTCGCTGTACAAACTGTGCCTCGTGAAGTCCCCACCGGTGTCAGGTCGTCAGCGCCGCTCAGGTCTCCCGGCCGCCATCAGGTCTCCGGGGGACGACAAAGGGCTGTTGCGCAGACGGGCTCCCAGGGCTGCGGGCATTACCGCGGATATCTCCGGCCGCCGGGCAAGTCGAGAGACCAGGAGCACACCGCCGGGATCAGCGCCGCGCCGTCTTTCAGCTGTTAGTGAAGTGCATCAGGATTCATGCCAGGATCACGGCGCGGCGGTAACAGGCTGGCGGAGCCGGGAGCCTACAGGTCCGCTCCGGTCGCCATCTTGGCTCCTCAATGTTTCAAACTTTATTACAAATGTCACAAAAAGATGTTAATATTTCACTTCTGTTCTTGGATTTTCGTCACAATAAAATACTCTGAACATAATCTTCACAAAAGTTACTTAAAAAAGTTTAAGCTATTGCCATTATAAATTAAAATCCCTTTTATTTAAGTATTACTTATTTAAAAAAAATAAAAGCAATTGTAATTTGTAATATAATACAGCTAAGTCACGTAAATACAAAACATGTTGCATTACAAATGCTATAGGTGTCACATTTGCGAAAGTTATAACTATTGGCATTGTAAATGACAAAGCTATTAATTTAGCTATTTTCAAAATACTGCATAAATAACTTTTGTACAACACATATTTTATATGTACCTTTTTATGCAAAGAAAAAAACAATAACGCATAAATGAAAACATTGCCATTTACAATGCTAATAGCTCAAACTTAAATAATGCGAGACCTATTGCATTGCAAATGCTTGTTTTATAAGGTATTGTATGTCACACAGGCATGGGAAGACATCCATGTAATTTTCTGGAAAAATTCACCCTTTGTCTTGTTCTATGCGTTAGGAGCAGTAAACAGCACCCCAAGGAGTGAAAGGAGGAAACAACGCTCCAAAGCTTGCTCTTTCTGGTTCTACATGTCTCCCGAGGATGCAAGTGGGAGCCAGGCACAGCTACCTACCTAGCTGCATTACTTTATGTGTGAGTAAATGAGCCTTATAAGGATTATTTTTATCACAAAATCGCTAATTCTTATAAAAATGAGTTTAAAAAAATACGATTTTACTCCAACTAAAACAAGTATTTCTTTTTTGTTTGCCCCCAGAATTTGTTGTAATTGCTTTTGGTTTATACTAGCTCCTGTTAAAGATGGATGCCTTAATGGTTCACTTTCCATGCAAAAAAAGGCCTCAGACGGACCGAACTAGCATCACAACCTTGAAAACTAGTATTACGAGGCACACCAGGAAAGATCGTTTAATAAACAGTCCTTTGCAGTTTTACCATTATTACAACGTCTCAGTATTACCTCCGAAAATGAGACATAAGCTTTTCAGCAGAAAGTGCTTTTTTTACAATGAAAGTGTATTTCTTTATTTTGGTGAAGGATTCATCCTTCTGTCCCCGCCCGCTCCCTTTAAATAGCAGGTTTCATCTGAGGGATGCACAGTTTTCTTCTGACAGCACAGAATCCCGCTTTTTAAACCGGCAGTTAATGGTTGGAAATGGCCTTTTTGCAGGGTTATCCCCAAACTTTTTATTTGCTTCTGCCTCCTATTTTTCCTGATCTGCTTTTGTTGGCTTTAGAAGTCTGGGCACTTTACCACTGCTAATCAGTGCTAAAGTGCATATGCTCACTGTGTAATTCGTGATTATAATTGGTTATCTATGACTGGCACATTTCATTTACTGGTAAGTCCCCAGTACAGTGCACTGTATGTACCCAGGGCCTGTAAATCAAATGATACTAGCGGGCCTGCAGCACTACTTGTGCCACCCACATGAGAAGCCCTGCAAACGTATCTCAGATCTGCCACTGCAGTGTCTGCATGTGCAGTTTTAAACTGCCATGCCGACCTGGCAAGGGTATCCGTTTGCCAGGCTCCAACCTTGCCTTTTCTTACCTGTAAGACACCTCTCAGTTAGGCCCAAGGTACCCCTATGTTCAGGGTGTAGTGTATGTGAAAGGGAGGACAGGTAGGATACTGGTGTATGTCACATGTCCTGATAGTGAAATACTGCTAAATTAGTTTCTCACCATTGAAAGGATATCTGTCCAATAGGCTAACATGGGAGTTGCTTTGTACCAAGTATAACTTTCCATTGGGACAGGATATAGAAATGGAGTTTAGGCTCTCTGAACTCGGACCTTAAAAACACATCTTTTTAGGAAGGTGGTTTTTAAATTGTATGTTTGAAAATACCACTTTAAGAAAGTAGGCATTTTCTTATTTAACCATTGTGTGTGCCTCTGCTGTTCTGTGTATTGACTGTCTGGTTTTGGAGTAAGGGGCTGGGGATGTGCATTCACTGTAGACAGCCACAAGGGAGGTTGAGGTGTGTCTTGCCTTTCTGGCGTGACTCATAGTTGGGCTGAATGAGACTGGTCTGCATTTAGAGTAGTGGAAGGAATTTTCACTGGCACCTGAATAGGCAGTGTCCCCTCTGCACAGTACTGTCTCCACCTCCTGGAGTGCAGCTGGGCCATAGAGGGCAGAACTGGTTTGTACTGGGCTCAGAGAACCTTGCCACAAAGAGAACACAGAGAAAATGGGCTATAAGTATTGGACCTTTAAGCCCAGAGAATTAGATCACTTCTGGGCTCAAGAACAACTTCTGCCAAGTAGAAGAGTTGGAGCGCTGTAAGGGGGAGTACTGCCCCTTTGCTGCGTGTGCTTTTTTGGGTGGCCTGCAGGGCCTGTTTCTGCCATGAGGAGGCCAAAGACTAGAACTTTGCTGTGAACCTGCTGGAAGAAGAATCTCCAAGGGCTTGTGTGTGCTGGCCTCCTGTTCTGAAGTCTCCTGGAAACAACAAATTCACCTGCAATCCACTGACTCCTCTGTGGTCTCCTATATTCAAAAGGGTGCCAATTGCAGTTCCTGGGCCCTGCCAATTATGTGGTTAGTGCTGCAAAGCAAGAAAAACAACTCTGACACTGTCAGCGATGCTGCCATTGGCACCATGACCTGGCACCAAGGCCGGGGGCACTGCTCGTGAAGTGCACAATACACCATCCCCTGCACCTCAGCTCCGACGCCCTTCGGTGCCTGCCGATGCATGCAGTTATCACCCTTTCCCATGCCAGGACCCGCACCAATGCCATCTCCGCCAACACCAGCATTGCGTTATCGTGGAGCAGATAAGCGGCAAGGGTGACTTCACAAACTCTTCCACTTCGCATCGCCCCACTGGACCCGATGCCTCACAGCCGACGCCACCTAAATTTCCCTGCGCTGGACTCAAAGTATCACCTTCTCACGAATACAACGTCTCACCTCCCCTGTTGGAACCAGTAAACCGGCCTCGACCTTGGCACCAATGCCTCACCTCGACGATGCTGTACATGGTCAATAGACTTTGTATTCCAAGTTACGGTTGTTATGGGGGTCTGTGTGACTCAGTGCCCGATGTCACGTACCTGGCGGTCGGTGCAGTACTTTGGATTTATGTCTGTCACTACGTTGTATTTGCCCCAGGTGGAGCTATTTGTTTATATAATTGCTATTTTTTAAGTAACTGTTCTAAAAGTAATTTTCTTGATATTTGTATGTTGAATTTTTGTATTTTTGGTCTTGTTTGGTTTTGATAAAGATACATTTTTATTCTAAACTGGTGCGGTGTCCATTTGTGGTGTTTTCACTGTGTTACTGTGTGTTTGGCACAAACACTTTACACAATGCCTTTGAGATAAGCCTGTCTGCTCGTGCCTCATAGGCGGGGAGGCTCCATCCCTGAGCCGATGGCGGATGGACTGACGTCTGCCATCGTATTGAACCCCCAAAGTTGTTAAAAATATTGTTTGTTTATTAATGTTATGTATTGTAGTATATATTTTATATGTATGTGTTTTATGGTTTTTTGTATAAGAATTGTTTGCATTTTTAATATATGTGTTAAATTTAAAGTAGTTGTTAATTATTTTTTATTTGAATTTTGCGTTTTTAGTTCAGTAGCTGGTTGTGAGTTATGGGGAAATAGGGTGGGAATTAATGTAATTATATTAAAGTTATTGATTATTTTTCATTTATTATTATATGTTTAATTGAGATGTAATAGTGTTAAATGTGTGAAGTAATTTATTATTAATTAGTTAATAATTAGTTGTTAATTAATTTAAATTAATTGATTGGGAATTTACTATGGTAATTTTGTGATTGATTTTAGGTGTGTGATGTGGTGCTTATAGGTGTTAAGGGTGGAAAGTAATTAATTTTTAATTAATGAATTAATAATTGGATGTTAATACATTTTAATTAATGAATTGGTAATTAATTATGGTAATTGTGTGATCAATTTTAGGTGTGTTTTTTGGTGTTTATAGGAGTAAAGGTTTAGAAGTAATTTGTATTTAAGGAATTAATATATAGTTGTTAAATAATGTAATTTATTTATATGTATTTTGGGTAATTGTTTATTTTTTTGTCTGTTGTTTTTACTTTTAAAGAGGTAAAGGGTGGGTATTAAATACATTTTATTTAATTTATTATTAGTTGTTAATAGTAATAGTTTTTAATTTATAAATACGTTTGAATTATTTTAGAGTTTAATTTAGGTGTGTGTTGTGGATATCATAGTGTTAAAGGGTGTAGTCAATTAATGCTTATTAGGTTTTTTATTATTATTTGTTTTTAAATTGATTAATATTTATGTTAATTTTAAGGGGAAATTAATTAAAAATGTCGACGTTTTTGTTATTGGTGTGGTGTTATAGGATAGGAAATATAATAAATACATTTATGTATTATTTAATGTATTTGTTTGTGAATATTTTCTAGTTAAAATATTTTTTTTAAATTAATTTATGTATTAATGTATATTATATATTATTTGTGTTTTTTATATGTAACTATTATTATAATAGTATTTCATTTTATATATGTAATATATTTGATTTTTCATTTCTAAATATTGTTTATTTTTTTAATGATTTTTTAAAATATATATATATATTTTTTAACTGTTTGAGTGTGAATAGTAACTTTTTGTCTCTTCGCTATTCAACACTTTCCCTAATGTTGCATTCACTGGAGTGGGAATAGTTATTTTTACCTCACCGCTATCCTGCATTACTATTTCCAACTTCAGTGAGAACAACAGTAGGGAAAGTGTTGAATAGTGGAGGGGAAAAAATTACTATTCCCACTCCAAAGAACGCAACAGTAGGGAAAGTGTTGAATAGCAGAGGGGTAAACATTTAAATTCCCACTCCAAAGAGTGCAGCAATAGGGAAAGTGTCAGGTAGCGGAGGGGTCGAAATTACTTTTCCCACTCTAGTCAGAGCAACAGTAGGGAAAGTGTTGGATAGCGGAGGGGTAAAAATTAATATTCCAACTCCAGTGAGGGCAACAATAGAGAAAGTGTTGGATAGCAGAGGGGTACAAATTACTATTCCAACTCCAGTGAGTGTAACAGTAGGGAAAGTGTTGGATAGCGGAGAGGTAAAAATTACTACTCCCACTCCAGTGAGTGCAACAGTAGAGAAAGTGTTGGATAGCGAAGAGTCAAAAATTACTATTCACACTCAAACAGTTAAAACAAAAATAAAATTAAAAAAATATAAATTATCGTTAAAAAAAAACAACCAATATTTAGAAATGAAAAATCAAATATATTACATATATGAAAAGAAATATTATTATAATAATAGTTACATATAAAAACCTACAAATAATATATAATATAAATTGATACATAAATTAATTAAAAAAAATATTTTTAACTAGAAAATATTAACAAACAAATAAATTAATTAATACATAAATGTATTTATTATATTTCCTATCCTATAACACCACACCAATAACAAAACACTTCAACAATTTTAATTAATTCCCCCCAAAAATAACATAATTATTAATCAATTTAAAAACAATTATTAGTAAAAAAAAAACGAATAAGCATTAATTGACTACACCCTTTAACACTATGATATCCACAACACACACCTAAATAAACTCTAAAATAATTCAAACTTATTTATAAATTAAAAACTATCACTATTAACAACTAATAATAAAGTAATTAAAATGTATTTAATACCCACCCTTAACCCCTTTTAAAAGTAAAAACAACAGACAAAACAAATAAACAATTACCCAAAATACATATAAAAAAATTAACATTAATTAATGAATGTATATTACTTACTTAAATACAAATTACTTCCCAACCTTTACTCCTATAAACACCAGAAAACACACTTAAAATTGATCAGGCAATTACCATAATTAATTACCAATTAATTATTTAAAATGTATTAAAATCCAATTATTAATTCATTAATTAAAAATGAATTACTTCCCATCTTTAACACCTATAAGCACCACATCACACACCTAAAATCAATTACACAATTACCATAATTAATTTCCAATTAATCAATTTTAAATTAATTAACAACCAATTAATAATTAATTAATAATAAACTACTTCACACATTTAACACTGTTACATCTCAATTAAACAAATATTAATAAATAAAAAATAATCAATAACTTTAATATAATTAACCCCTTCCATGCTGGCGTCGGCCATTGGCCGACGGCAGCACTACCTCGCTGATGCTGTCGTCGGCCAATGGCCGATGCGGCCCCGCCCATTTTTTAAAACTGCCGCACTGCCGCGAAATTGCGGAAGCAGCCAACGAGTTAAATTACTTCCCACCGTATTTCCCTATAACCCACAACCAGCTACCGAACTAAAACCGCAAAATTCAAATAAAAAAATAATTAATAACTACTATAAATTTAACACATATATTAAAAATGCAAACAATTCTTATACAAAAAACCATAAAACTCATACATATAAAATATATACTACGATACATAACATTGATAAACAAATCATATTTTTAACAAATTTGGGGGTCCAATACGATGGTAGACTTCAGTCCATCCGCCATCGGCTCGGGGATAGGGACTCCCCGCCTATGAGGCGGCAGTCCCACACATGAAATTACGAGGGACCGCCACCACGTCAGTCGCATCTGCAACATTTAACATTTCCCTGCACTACATGGCAGGCACCATGCGGTGCATGCCACGTGGTGCAGGGAAATCCAAGTTGAAGATCAAGGTGCCTGCGGGCAAGAGGGGCCCAAAGTCCATCCCCGCCAGCCTTTCCATGGCAGTTGAACCATCATGGAAAGGCTGGCGGGGATCCTGCATCCTAATTAGGCGGGCAGTGCCTGCTAGGCATCTCCACCATTCTAGGGATGCAGGTGGTCCAAAAGGCAATCGGAACGATTGCCACAGTCAGACCCATGGCGGTCTTGCTTTCTGCCTGCCAGCACACCACCCGCCATCCCAATCTGGCAGGCGGAAATGGCAGTGAACGTGCCACCGGTAGCCTGCCAGTGGCAGGTTTCCTGCCATCCTAATCAGCCCCTATTTTTTCGCAAACGATATTAAACACTTCCAAATTTTAAAATCAATATTACTTACCTTAAGTCGATATTCTTGACCACAATATTCTTCCTGTCAATATTTCTGATGCACGATATTTGCAATTCAATATTTGTGTAACTCGATATTTGTGATTCAATATTCTGTCTCTACACCGTGTACTTTATACCATATATACAAGAGCACTTTTACCCTGTGCTGTACACCTTTCTTATGTTTTCTTTGCTCTATACCAGTGCTTCTTAACCTGTGGCCTGGAAACCCCTGGGGGTCTGCTTAGCCTACTCAGGGGTCCACTATTGCTTAGAAAACGAGCTGGATAAGCAACACAGCCACATCAGTCTCAGATGGAGTGCTGTGGTCACCTGTTCCTGCCAATCCTTGCACTGCTCTTATGCTGTTTACTATTACAAACAGCATGAGAGCAGTGCTTTCATTGGCTGAGATGTGTGGGATTTTAGTTTAATTTTGCCTCCCATCATGCATTGCCCAGCTTACGCGGTGTGGATTTCAAAGAGTCGGTCCAACGCGGGTCTAGAAGATCAACTGCTGAGGTAAGTCAAGTTTTTTTAATAATAATGATCTAAGAGTGCCATATGTTTCATCACAAGTATGCACCAGCTCAGCCACGCCACATTAATTATATCAAGACGAAATAGAACAAGACAATATGGCGCAATGGCCATCCCTTCAGGCAAAAGCATTAGGTGCCGCATGCACCTCCTCAACATCACATCAATGATTCTAACCCATCCATTCCAAACCAGCCCCCAAACAGAAATATTAATGGTGATTGTCCACATTAGGAGAGTTAAAATATTAAATAGAAAGGATTTGCCGTGGGCATTTGACCCAATTAATAGTTGTGGGCAGGCTAAAGATATTAGCACTTTCAATCCATGCAGATGAAGGCGGTGAATGCTCAGAATAATCACTCTGGCTGCTGACAGCGTTCCCTGTACCTAGAGGGCTTTTCAAATGGGGGTCCTTGGCCAGCGGGGAGGCGAGAGGCTTCAGCAGAAGTCTAATTGCTCATGAATGAACTTTTGCTTCTGCATGAATGCTTTAGCTTTCTTGGGATTCACAGACATATCCTGTTTACATGCCTTTATACAATGGATATAATTAGACAGCATGCTTCGATGTAGATGTAGTTTCTATGAGAGGGTACATGTGAAAGCAAGTTGTATGTGCATGCCACTCTCTTCCGGGAGAGGCAGCTCTATGTGGTGGAATACATTCAGTTTGTATGTATGATGCAATGAACAGAAGCACTGCATGTAAGTAATGTATTGGCAAAGCGCTTAAATACTGTTGGCAGAGGTAGTGCTTAAAAACTGCAAAAATAACGTTGACGGGGTGCTACCATGTCAATGTTATTTTTCCAGTTTTTACTTATTGGCAGTTTTTGCTGTCAAGTACCCTAAGTTCCACCATTTTCGAGAGTTACTAGACGCCATTGGACACGTCACATTTCAGACATCTACCACAACACTTGTGGAGTCCTGAAACCATGTGTGAAGAAGCTTGGCCGGCAGGTCCAACTCCAACACCTGAGCCTATGTCACCATTGTCCGATCAGTGTGGACCTCGATCTTCTCAGGGGCGGCTCTAGGCTCATGGCGGCCCTGGGCAGGGAGCATAGGTAGGGGGCCCCGGAAGAGGGGGTCCAGGCAGGGCTGAGCGAGGTGGCCAGTGAAGAGGGGGGTGGGGGTGGGGGTGGGGGGGGTCAGGGTGTTTGGAAGTGGAACAGAGCCGGAGGCCGCCAAATCCCTGCCAAGGGCCGCCATGCAAATATGTATCCATCCTCAGAGGATTATTATATTAAGGATATATTTTGGTGTGGTGGCCCCTGGGGTTTGGTGGCCCTGTGCAGGTGCACAGCTTGCACATGCCTAAGGCCGCCCCTGATCTTCTTGACTAATCCAGTTTGGCCAACAAGTATGAACCCCTCGCCAATTCATGGAAGAAATGTGATTTTTGTGGTGTTCACCACTTTTCATTTAACAAATGGGAAGATGTAGCATATTGATGTTATGCGCACAAGGACCCTCGTGGTTTCTGGGGAGGACTCTGCAAAGGAACTACATCATATGCAGGGAGGTGGTAGGTGGTGGGTAATATTGAGAATGAGATAATACACAGTGTGTGAGTGTATTGCTGAGGAATAAAGTAGTATTTGACTGCAGCGCCCGTGTAGCGTATTTCATTTGCATGCTCCAGGACTGGGGAAGACACCACATATAACTTCATACGGAGTCTCGGTTAAACCTCTTGATTGAGTTAATCGAGCTGTACAAATATATGATTCACGTGCTTTGAAGGATCCTGGTTCTCACTCTAACATCTGTTGATTGGTGCCCCTTTGAAGTAGTACAGCCATATCGTCTTGATTACTACATTGTTTGTAAAGTAGGCACGAAGGGCCGAATAAGCAATGCTCCTTTTGCCAACAGATTGTAATAATATATGTTTGAATAGATGTACCTCTGTACAACAGTCATCAGACAGCTGAAATGGTACATTGATTTATTGTACATCTTTTGACCACTTTACACTTCACCTTATCATGCACTGTTCACTGCATCATTTTTTGCACTTTTATTGTGTATTTACATTGATTGTCACTATTGTTTTCTGTTTGAAATGTTTCTACAAGAAAGCTAAGAATAAAATAATAAAATAAATAACTTTTCCTAGACTCGTAGGCTGTATGAACTCCTTCTCTCTCCTTTAAATTCATTTGGATATTTTACTGATGCTTCCTTTCCTCGTGGTGAACATTAAGTAACCAATTAATGATAGTAAATGATTTATTTGGAAAAATGGGGGAATATGTATAAGCCCCTATTATCGCCACAACTCCAGTTTTTCCGACATTGTGGAGGCGATAGGTGCTTAGCCTTATTTGCAAGGCAGAGTTAAGCCACTTAGTGTGGCTTAAGGCTGCCTTGTAAATAAGGCCCCCTTCACTCTATGGTTAGCGTGAAAGGGGTGGGCACTGGGAGTTGCGTTGGGCATTCCACCGCAACACCCATTGATTTTGACGCTGTTCCCTATGTACAAGGGCCGCATACATAGGAGGCAGCACCAAAATTAAGACCAGGGAAAACCTGGTCTGAACTTAGCGAAAAGAGGAGAAATGCATTATTTCATCTCGTTTTTGCTTTTTCCATGTGTGCTGCAAAAAGCAAACTGCCATGGATCGTTTATGTACAGGAAGGGGGACCTTCCTGTACATAAACAGTCTGTAAAAAAAATCTCATTTTGGGACTTTCATGTGTGCTGCATGAAGCAGCACACATAAAAGTGAGAAAATGGCATTTTAGGATTATTTAGGTGCACGAAGGGACACCTTCCTACACATAAACAATCCTCCCCTGTACGCAGACACCCTTGCAATATGGTGCAAGGGGGGAAACAACACTTACAACGCAACTTTTACAACGCACAACCTTTACAACAAAACTTTTATAACGCAACATCCATTACAACGCATACCATTACAACGCAACCATTACAACGCATGTCACTACAATGCATGTCATTACAACGCAGTCTTTACAACGCATACCATTACAACGCATACCTACACTATCCAACACTTACCCTACTGTTGCACCCCCCTGGAGTTAGAATAGTATTTTTTACCCCTACACTATCCAATACTTACCCTACTGTTGCACCCGCTGGAGTTAGAATAGTAATTTTTACCTCTACACTATCCAACACTTACCCAACTGTTGCACCCCCCTGGAGTTAGAATAGTCATTTTTACCCCTACACTATCCAATACTTACCATACATGCGTTGTAATGGTATGCATTGTAATGGTGTGCATTGTAAATGTAGTATGCGTTGTAGTGGAATGTGTTGTAAAGGTAGTTTCAAAGAATTCGTTGCAATGGTATGTGTTGTAATGGAATGCGTTATAATGGATGTTGCGTTGTAAAAAATGTGTTGTAAAGGTATGCATTGTAAAAGCATGCGTTGTAACGACATACATCCGTGCAAGGGTGCCTGTGTTGGCGGTACACTGCTGAGTGTAGTGGCAGCACAGTGGGGAATGCAAAGCTGCACCATATCCTTGTAAATATGGTGCAGCCTTGCGTTTCAGAAGTGGCGGAGTGATGCGTTAAGCCATGACAGCTAACACCTCACTCCACCAGTTCCTCGTACATATGTTCCATGGTCTTATTTTCTATACCACGGACCATGGCAGCCATCTTGAAACCGGTATCTTTTATTAGGAAACTAATAGCAAAATTGTCAGTCATGCATGAGCATGCGTCATGTCGCCTCCATCGACATGCCAATCTACATAAACATTGGCCAAACTAATGGATTAGGTATTTCAAGCTGAGCCTGAGATCAACTTGCTTTGACAAGGCTTGTGCAAAATGTAGTGTTCGTGATACACTGCTAAAAAAAGCTGTTAAAAGCAAGAAATATGTGCAGCAATGCAACAAACTTAGACCCAACTGCCAATAGAAAATCAAATTGGGGTCCAGGTTAAAGAACTCTTGTAACAAGTGGTTACGCTAAATGTAGACCTTGCCTTCCCTTCCAAATTTAGCGCTGATGGTCTTTTGTTTGCCTGCTGAAAGTTGTCGAGGGGAATAAACACTTTAAGATTATACTTACAATTTAGTCATACTTAAAGGACCACAGACTCAGAATTCCAGTTTATGGATTTATTATAAGGCCAAAAATAGTTGAATATACACGCATCGAAGAATCAATAAATATAGGTACATAAAAATCAATACAGAGCAAAACCTACGCATATAATTAATTCGGCACAGAAGGCATAAGGTGATAAATTCAAGAATTAAAATACAACACAGAATGGAGGCTGAATCTAATTCCTTGTTCATTAGGAAGGAAAGCATCAATTATCATTGGCGTCCACAGAAATTTATCCGGGGGGCAACATTTTTACTTCACCTTCCTCCAACATGATGTGTGCCAGGTGGGGCACAAGAAACACTGGGGCACAGGAGGAGCAATGGGGTCCACGGCCTCCCGCAGAATGGGGCCAGTGCCGACGCCAGGAACCACTTCAACAGGAAGGCGCTGCAGGTGGATGTGAGGTGGGTCACCGGAAGGATGGGGGCGGGTGGCGTCTGAGGGCCGGGACTGCAGGGTCCTCTCATGGGACCCTGGGGGTCCGGGCTCCATAGGTCCGGGGAAGCTGGGAATCACCTGTGACCGACATCTGCAGTAACCCGTCTGGGTTTTTAAGGAGGTGTTTAACCTATGGATTCGAAGCTGCAGAAGCCAAGGAACCTGTCTAGAGGGGCTGAGCGGGAGTGGAGGGTGCCCTTCTGAGGTTGCTCGTCTGATGGCTGGGGCCCGCAGAGCTCCATGCGCTTGAAGCAGAAGCCCCACCAGCGCCCAGGTGTCTGGCGCTATATGACGTGCGTGAATAGAAAGTGCACCCCTTTTCCATGGATAGCTAGCTCCAATGTTGTCACCCACATATTAAGTATCACTGCCAGTGTGTGTTCCACTAGGGTTGCCCCCCACCCTTCCGCTGGACAGCACCGGGTGGTGAAGGGAGGGCCTACTGTAACTGCGCAGTGGCATGACTGCGAAATTCAGGGCCTCCTCCCAGGCAAACACGCAAAATATTATATTATTCAAAGACCACACAGTCACTGTCTTTAAATAATATACATAATAGTATACAAGTTAATAAAACAGCAAAAGAGCAAATAATTAAAAACAACAGTTCATCACATGTGTACTGGAACCTTTGGGGGGAGACGTAGCTGTTGAAGTTAAGATGCAGGGCTGCCGCCCAAGCTCACATTCCTACAGGCGATGAAGTCAAACAAATTATAGCAAATTGTCTGGTGTGTAGTTATCCATCTCATGGACTGGACTGACTAAAAATACCCATGCTGCCTGCAAATACCGCCTGAACCTCCTGGTGGCTGTTAAACCTGCGGCCGGGTGCCGTCCATGGTTGTTGGTAGGTGAGAAATATGCTAAATTTCATTGGTAGTAGCATAGGGCTCAGCTACCAATGACATAACGGTCGCACTGAGTGACCCCATGGCATGGCCGCCTGCGACCCGCACCGCCTGGTGTGACTCGTTATGGCTGGGCCGTGGTCGGGCGGGCGCCATTATTTTTGGTAACATTGAACGCGCTTGCGCACACTCCTGCAGCCCAGTGTTTCTCACTGGGCTGCTGAAGTGCACTGCCAGCGTTAGTGTGTTACTAAAAAGAATGGCGGCTGCCACCCACATGGCACCACGGCACGCCACCAGGTCCAGCCATCACGAGTACGGCCGCCACCTCGCAGGCCGGGCGCCATTTTTGTTGGTAACATCGGACACTCCTGCAGCCCAGTGTGTCACTAGGCTGCTGGAGTGCCACTGCCAGCATTCATAGCTACCAATGTTTCAGATTGCTATGCTATGTGTGACATTTTCATAATTACAGTGTATTTATGAGTGACGTTTCAACGAGTATGAGTGACACTTTCTTGCGGGCAAAAATCAAGCAAGGTAGACAAGGGAAACATATAAATATAAAAAAATAGGCCAATTTGGGCAATGAAACACTCTAAGAAGATCTTAAAACTGGTGCAAACGCCTGCGGCGGCTGACTCATAATTACAATGAAATTATGAAAATTTTACACATAGCAATCTGAAACTTATAGTGATTTAACTACTTTTTGCATTCTGGGAGTTGTGGTATTGATATGCCTCAGTGGACCACTTTGTGTAAATACACTTAAAAACAAAGATACCTAAAATGAAAGCCTTGGATTGTAAACATGGTGTCCTGCTGACAGTTGAAGTGGCTGACGTCCTACATCTCCAGTTCCTCATGTGTGCAGGTGGTGGTGTCTAGCGCTCTTTTTTAACAGAATGGGACACAATTTTCATTATTTAGACTTTACCCGGAGTAAGAGAGATAAAGGCAAAGAAAGGAAAAAGAAGAAAAGGGAAAACAATAAAAAAGGGGAAACATGGATGAAAAAGAACATGTAGGAGAATAAAGCTAAAAAGACCAGCAGTGTGGGGGTGTTGGAAATATTGCATTTGTTGTCCACAAGTCTAGGCACTCCAACTTTCAGCTGCTCCTGCAGTGGTTCCATAAGAAAACTTTGGACCCCTGTGCTTATTATTATTTTTTTAATTAGGCACTGCCTCCATCTTTACCTAATTTTCAAAAGTTAACATTCCATGTCTCCCTAGTTCAAGGCATCCCTCCCACGTGGCTTGGCCTTCCCAGGTGCTCTGTGTTAAGGGCCTCCCCGACTCCTTCCCTTCCAGAGATTGGGTTACCAAGTCACAGTCTTTTGTCTGCTGATCTTTTAGGTACGATGTGACAGGCATCCGAGTTCTGTGTCCCCTGTGCCCTGGGATAATCTCCCGGTTTTGAAAGGCCTCAAGTTCCCTGGCCTTTCTATAACGGCCGACTCAGTCCTCGGCTGTGGGGAACATGGCGTGGAGCTTGTGGCCTCGCTGATACCTGTACAAGGCCACCCCAAGAACCATGCGAGGCAGGAGAAAAGGACTGCATGGGTGGAGGGGGTCCAGAGAAGGGAGACTGCCGAGAAGAGAAAACAATCCTAGGAGTGTCAGTCATGATCGGGCTGTCTGTCTGCATCTCAGCCTCACTCGAGCAAAATGAGCTTAATGCTGAGCTGCCCAAAAATTAAGTATCTCTGCATTTCGGTGACTGAAACAGTTGAGCATTAGTATAAGCCACTATGTTTGGTAAGTAACCAGACACTTGCTTTTGCATAAGCTGCTTCCACCGAGCCTGCTCCTGCGCTGGTAGCTGCAACGACCTGGACTGATGGGCCAGCCTGCCCCGATTACTTTCCCTGCAGAAGCGCCGGCCGCATTCCTGGCCTAGAGTCGAGGACAGTGCCGGTGCAATATTTTGATAATGGCCTCAGTGTTGCTGGGCTCACTGCAGTGTCTGTTCAGACACCATCCCTCTGGTGGCATACAGGTCCTGGGTAACGTTGAACTTTACTATTTCGGATCAAGCAAACCAGTTATGCGCCATGTCAGTACTCCGCTGAAATGATCTGCGCAACTGCGCTGGCGAGGGTGAATAAGTTACATTGTTTGTAACCTAACCTCTGCACAACCCTGAGAGTGCTGAACCTGCCCACACGGTGCTCTGCCAGCTTTCTGGTTCAGTTAGTAGCGCTGACAGCAGCACCACCAGTACGGCCCACACCGGATGGACCGACGATCCAAGGGGGGGCATGCGCCCCTTCTTGCCCCCTCCTGCGGACGCCCATGTCAGTTATCTTTCCCTACACTACTGCCTATTAGGTTCCTGGCTTGAATACCCTAACTTCTTTCCCAAAAGTGTCAGCATGTGTAGACTTCCTAAAAAGTACTCACGTCAAAATGGGTCAGATAGCTTAAGGCTATGGAGCTCACTCTTAAGGTGCTCCTTCTCCTCCGAAAATCCAGAAGTCTCCTTTTTCTGTCCATGCGCATAATACTAAAAGACCAGACTCAGCCCCTCCTGAATGCATCACCTGATAACATTTTTTACTTTCAAGGTTCCCCAATAGCTTTCCGTTACTTCTTTAATTTAATTTTCTTGTGTTCTAGTGGCCTTGAGGTTCAGATAGGCCAGGCACAAAAGATATTCTCCCTTCCTGCTTCACAGACTCTTCAAAGACATTCCGGTTATTTCCTTAAACTAAGAATAACAAGGTCGAATTCCTGTATCTGCATTGGGGTGGGAGCGTACTGTTCTGGTACACACAAAAGATACATTTCATTATTTCTTTAGTAACCAGGGCGTTCGAAACTGTCAACAACTTGTAGCTCTGGACCTAGAGTGCAGGCAACGTAAACACACACAATTACATTAATATGAATATAATGTCATCCTGCACATTATCCATACAGGAATGAAAATGTCTCTAATACATATGAATCCTAATTAAAAGTGCACATTACATTTCTATGTTTAAGATGTAGCACAAATGCATTTAATAAACACAACACACTGCAAACGATAAAAACACATGTAGATATGTTTGATTATGAATATAATGCACCAATACAATTTAGAGTGCTATAAGCGCTCTATCACAAGTATCAAGATACTTGTCTGGTATATGGACTATTTAAACTTTTTGCGCTAGGCTGACACTGCCTTTTTGTAAAGGAGGTGAAATAGAGCGGAGGATATCTTTTTTGAGTTAAGGATATGTGGAACCCATATATGGAAGGATACAGAGCATCTTTCACTCAGAAGAAGCATCACACGGGGCAGGTCATGAAGCTTCGGCAGACAGCTGACCACCCTAACAAAGGGCTCTCAAAAGACGAGGGTCCCAGAGCCATTTTAAGACATGGGCAAAGAGGACCACTGCCACAACCCCCACCTTCCACGACGTACCCAGGTAAAGTGACAAAGACGTGCATACGTTTTTTTTTTTAAAATGGCACCTGGGCATGCCCAGTCCACCCGTCCTTTACCCTTGTGTACTCTCAGGCAATTGTAGCAGTTAAAATGTATAAATAATCGTCTTTCACACTCTCTTCCCACCTAATCTTGTCACCTCACCTACCTCCCCTCACCTATCTCATGCCTAATAATAATGATAATAAGAACTTTATTGCGTGATTAAAAGAAAAATCATTGCAAATACAGAATCTTAAAATTTGTAAAAGATACATTTAAAATGCATATAAAAAGTGGCAACTGATTGGGATCCAATGTAGATAGGGACAGCCGATGGAGCCTGCCAGAACTTTAAGCCAACAACGGATCACTGGCTTTTGGCCCCTCGCAGAGTTTTTTTTCTGCGAGGTCCATAAACCTTACCAAGGCACAGTTTCATTTGATGTTCCTGGGGTTAAAGCAGGCCAGACCTGCTGCTCTGCACGATCTGATCTTGTTTTTGTTCCAAAGGTGTTTCAGAAGGAACCGTCTTTCATTCAGCAGTTTTGGACAAAGACATAAGATGTGCCTGATGTCTTCTTTGTGATTCCCACAAAGTCGACAAAGTTCTTGTCCATGATATCTTTTCCATTTTGGGAAATGGGCCAACAGATTAATAACTCCCAGTCTCAATTTTAGGAATTTTGATTTAGTTCGTGCAGTAAAAGATACGGTTAAATACTGCTGTGGAATCAACAGAGCATAGGAATGCAGAGTCAACCACCCATAACTTCTTTTTGCCAGCCGTGCCTTATCTTCCACAATTGACAAATTTTTTGTGCTTAGTTTCGCTAGCCGTTTAAATTCCATTTGACTTACATGCATGCTCCAAAGTTCAATGAAGCATAAGGTTGTTAGGCCTTTTTTCCAATAGTCGTTCCCTACTCGCCATGGTGGTGTGCTAGACTGCCTTCCTTAGATGATCTCAGTTTGTGACAGCACACAAGAAAGGTCATGGCTCTGGCGTATGGTTGATGGCAGATTCCCAGTTCCAACCTGATTTGTGCCGGAGATGTTTGAATTGGTAGTTTGAACACTGTTCTATAAATCTTTGTAATTATTTTGTCCAATTGGACAGTGGCCAATTTTAGGACTTCACTACCGTAGGTTAGTGTGGGAAGGATTTTTGCCTGAGCGGCTTGTAAAGTAGGTGCAAAAGTTGGGCCTTGTAGTTTCTTGTGAACGGATCTAATTGCGAAGGCAAGGGCTACACCCTTCCTTTTTTGTTCTTCTGAGATTTATATCTGTTGTTGTTGTTAAAGATGACTCCAAGGTACTTATGGCACTTAGATTCGACAATGCTTTCCTTATTAAGGGTCCAAGACAGTTTCTTAGCTTTCCCTGAACGGACCGCCAATATTTTTGTCTTCTTATTATTAATCTGTAGGTTATTCTTATTAGGTGGCATTCAGAAGTCTTTGCATGCCGATCTTAGTTTTACTAAGAAGAACAACATTGTCGGCGTATAGTATGTTTGACAGCAAGAGACCAGTTACATTGGGAGCATGTGAATTGACCTTGTTAAGAGCATCAGGAAGGTCGGATAGAAATAGGTTAAAAAGTGTCGGGGCCAGGACGCAGCCCTGTTTTAGACCTTTTGTCGTTGGAATTGGGCGTGACAAACGTGAGCCGTCCCCGATCTTGATCCTGACCCATGTATCCTGATGTAGAAGTTGTATGGCTCTTAGGAGGTCAATTGGAATGTTGAGACTAGACAGCTTCTGCCAGAGCTTAGCTCTATTCACGTTGTCGAAGGCCGCTTGGAAGTCAATGAATCCCATGTAAAGTGGGCAAGAGCTGAATTCAGCCTGATCAATCAGGCAGGAGAGGGTCATGAGGTTGACCGAGGTTCCGGTGTTGCTTGTAAAGCCAGTTTGATTTGGAGGAATGATAGCGTGGTCCTCCGCCCATGCCCTGAGTGAGTTGAGCAAAACTCCTGCAAAGTACTTTGCTTCATTGTCGATTAGGGCAATGAGACGGTAGTTCCCAGGGGATTTTTTGTCCCCACCTTTAAAGATTGGAGCGAGGACTGATCCACGCCAAGAGGGCGGTATGATGTTTTTCTGCAGAATGGAATTGAATAAGGTGCAAGGTTTCCCAGCCCAGAAGGGTACACCCTCCTTAAACAAAGCTTGAGGGACTCCACCTGGACCTGGAGCCCCGTCCTTCCGACCCTTTTTAATACATTTTCCAATATCTTGCTACGTTACGAGATCTTTGCTGCTCCCAGTCGAAGAGCACTCATTTGCTGATACTAATTTTTGACCGTCGTTGAGGGATTCCTTCATAGAGGGATTGATAATGTTCAGGTCTTCATAGTCTTCAAGGGTGAAATTCTGATGTAAGATTTTTGTTTTATGATCATTAAAGTGAAGATTAAGGAAATCAACCCACTCCGACTCCAATATGCAAGAAGAAGCTACTTTGGGTACTTGCCCTGATATGCTGTTGATAGTTCGCCAAAACCTGGCAGAATTGTTTGATTTAATATCATGCTGAAGTCTAGCCCAGACCGAATTCCATTGTGTTCTACGTTGCTCTCTTTTAGCTTTTCTAAGGTAGCTGCTGGCCTCTCTCAATGTTGTTGTTTTTGTAGAGTCCATTGGATCTATTTTTAGTGCCCGCCAAGCACGATTCATAGATCTTGTTGCAGATTGTATCGCTAGGTTTGAGTGGGGCTTCTGCTTGTGCCCAGTCAAGATTGCATACTTTATCGGTTTTGCATATCTGTCGGTGAGTTCGATTGCAAATGATGCCCAGTTGACTATTTTATCATCCGTGCACTTGCTGTAACGCTCGATAATTTGTTTGGCCTCTATTGCTACTTGGTGAAAAGTACTGAGAGAGTATTTGATTCGTTTTAGGCTGATTGCATAGCTCTCAGATGGCAATCCCCTTTCTTCTTCATGGTGAATTAGACTGGTCCTCAGTGATATTTCTTGGGGGCAATGGTCACTTTCTGTTCTGCTCCCAAGACGATAGCCTGTTATTAGATGAAAGAGTGGGAGGCTAGCGAAGGTGTAGTCAATTAATGAGGCACCATTTTTTGATAAATAAGAGAAGCAAGGAAGCTTGTCTAAGGAATAGCGCCCATTAAGGGCTCTTAGTCCCAGATTTTCTAGGTTGCCTTGCAAGGTACGACCCTTCGAGTCGTCCTTATGCCATCCTGGCCGTACCTGTGGTGGTATCTCCCAGATACTATGTATGAATATCAAAAGGAGACTAGCTCTAGAGTGGGTTAATCTGACATTAATATGATAGATTACTATTAATTACATAGCGACTCAGTATGGTCTTGCCAAGTGGCAGTGGCACCTGTTGGGTGTCTTTAGAAAGCCCTCACCCACCAACCTAGTTGGTGGCATGCTTCATCATCGGGCCCACCCAGTGACACCTAGCGTGTCCCGGGTGTGCTTCGACGCCTGATTACAGCGGAGCAGGTATGTCACTGTGTGTGCGGTGTAGGGTGTTAAGGTATGTGAAATTAAAACGGCTTGGCGGATGGTCCCTGGGGTGAGGATACTTTATTAAAAGGGCCTCCGTCAGCGGTTAAAAATAAGGCTGTGGGACGTTAGAGGCGGGTTACGACCTCCTACGTCCTTAAGTTGTCAACATGTTTCAGCCAGTGCCTTATACTAATCTGGCTTTCTTCAGGACAATATAAATATGTGTAGGTTAAAATAGGGGTTGTGTAGTGTAGTCTATGTGTCTACACGCCCTAAAGTGTATCTAACTTGCCTCCTTCGCAAAACCGGTTTTGCGAAGGAGGCACAACAGGTCCCACGCTGGTGCTTGCCAGAAATCCTGGCTTCACCCTGCCACTTCAATAACCTTGGAGCTAAAAACAAGCATTGAAAGCGTGATCTTGAGAAGGGAATCCCCCCTCTCACAGTTAGATACACTTTAGGGCGTGTAGACACATAGACTACACTACACAACCCCTATTTTAACCTACACATATTTATATTGTCCTGAAGAAAGCCAGATTAGTATAAGGCACTGGCTGAAACATGTTGACAACTTAAGGACGTAGGAGGTCGTAACCCGCCTCTAACGTCCCACAGCCTTATTTTTAACCGCTGACGGAGGCCCTTTTAATAAAGTATCCTCACCCCAGGGACCATCCGCCAAGCCGTTTTAATTTCACATACCTTAACACCCTACACCGCACACACAGTGACATACCTGCTCCGCTGTAATCAGGCGTCGAAGCACACCCGGGACACGCTAGGTGTCACTGGGTGGGCCCGATGATGAAGCATGCCACCAACTAGGTTGGTGGGTGAGGGCTTTCTAAAGACACCCAACAGGTGCCACTGCCACTTGGCAAGACCATACTGAGTCGCTATGTAATTAATAGTAATCTATCATATTAATGTCAGATTAACCCACTCTAGAGCTAGTCTCCTTTTGATATTCATACATATAACCCGGGGATCTGGACTAGCTTTCTGGTCCTCTCTCTCCCTCTTGATTCTCGCCATCTCCCAGATACTGTCATGTGATTCAGTGACCTCGTTTTTTTGTAGATCTAACATTAGCCACATATTAAAATCGCCAGATAAGAGTATTTCTTGATTTAGAGGACCTGTTTTCACTCTTAGTACTGTTGCAGTCACTTCTTCTGCAAATGATTGTCTTGATGCTGAGTTTGGGCGAACGTAGGCATTCATTAAGATCAGAGACCAATGCTGGCCTTTTCTAGAAGTAAAAGAAATTCCCACACACTGAAGGCAGTGTGACGAACCTGAAAGGTCCCAGGAGGCGATTGCATTTTTTGTTGATATGTAGATAGCTAGGCCCCCGCTCCCTCTTCCTGAGCGGTTCAGTTTTTGTGCAGGAATGTGGTGAGTTTTGAAGCCTTCTATTTGCTGCGGTTCAGAGGGCCATGTCTCCTGTAATAACAATATATCGAATTCCCTAAAGTAGGAGATTATAGATTTATCCTCCAGTTTGTTTGTCAAACCGTTAATGTTCCATGAACAAATCTTTAGAGGAGGCTTTTCTTGACCATGTTCCGTGTGGGGTTGTCATCGTAAAATTCGAGTTGTGTTCAAGGTGCCTGCCAACCATGACTATGTGCTGACCTCTTCCCGATCCCTAGGTGGTGAGGTCCCATCGTCTCTTGTTATCCTTGGTTTTAGGTTGATGGTGGGGGTTTTGTTGCATGCACCCCTAAGTACTGAGTACACTGCCCCGCTCCTCACACGTCTGTTATCCTCACTATTGTTTGCCTGTAGAACGGGGGGTAGCCCACCTCCCTGCCGGGTTGTATCAGTATACCCCATTGCTTAAAGGTATCAGCTTGCCCTAAAATGATGTTCGTTACCTCAACTGAACTCCAGGTGACCTTTGTAGTTTCATTTGTGTGTCCTTGACACGGTGCAACAAATTCTATCGAAATAATGTCTCGAGAAGTGATAACATTTGACAGTCCTATTGCACAAATCAACTTTAGGATGTTCCCACGATTGAGGACATCATGTCAACCTTTGGACTTGTATTCTGGGTAAAGGAAAGTGGAAAGTGGATCGCCACTCGTTGATGTTCTGAGCGGCCTTAAGGTTGCCTCTGGTGTTTGCGCGCAAGGCGTGTGAACTGGTTTTGCCTCCGATGTTTGCGCACAAGGCATATAAGCTGCTTTTGTCAAAAGACCAGTGAAATGTACCTCATTCTGGTCACTTTTGGACCTTTCATATTTTCCGTGGTCCTCAGCGCCTTTATCACTCGCTGGAATTACGCCCTGTTGGTTGTTGCCAGGGCTTACAGTGGTTACCTGATCTGCGGTCATGATGCCATTTGGTTGGTTTTTCGGGTGGCTGAAGGTTTGACACTGTACATTTTCCTTCTGCGTGATAGGTGTTTTTGAAGGAGCCGTGTGAGTAGTTGTAATTTGCACTTTTATCCCACTGTGCGTCTTTTTTCCAGGAGGTGCCATTGCTGAATTCTTTTCAGTTTTGGGAGTACCGCTCTTCCTTTTATTGCTTTCCTGCATGACTTGATTTTCTTCCGTTATGGATCTTGACTCAAGGGGATTTGTTGACTCGTCACCCTCTGTAATTGCAGGACCTCTAGCGATGTTGAACATCGGATAGAGTCTTAGATCTTGTTGCCTCCTTCTCATTTTATTACGTCCTTTCCGCTTCCTTTGTCTTTTCCCCTTTCCCTCAGAATCACCGAGCTCTTGCTCAATTGAGGAAGGGAGGGTAGTGTTGGCTCTACTGGTGGTCGGTGATGTTAGCTGTTCACTCATTTGGCTAGCATACACAGACAGATCGTGGGATTCTTGGATGTTGGACCCTTCAGCCGCTGTTGAACTTAATTTAGTGGCTATTTTTACTTGGGAATCTCCACTTGGGTCTCCTAATTCGACGTCCCTGCTGTTCCCAAGGGAGGACTTTACATTTGCAACTCCTTTTAGGTCTACAACAAGCTTTTCCATTATCCCTGGGAGTGTGCTAAGTTTCTCCACTATTGGTATACAGTCACATGCTTGTTGCGGGCGGTCAACTGATTCTTGAGCCCGTTTAATTAAGCTGTTTAAATTTGAGATCTTGTCGTCAATTTTGACTACGTGCACAGCAAGTGTGTTCAGGAGACTAATTTGGATGTCCATTTTATTTGCTTGATAGGACATTGCATCAGCTGACCTCTGAAGAATGTCAAGGGTGATGACCCATGCCTTCTCTTGTGGGGGGTCCTCGCTTTTCTCCTGCCTTTGTGGAGGTGATAACTGTGGGTGTCCAGGGATAGTGTTCCCGTAAGAGTGCAGTATTTTTTTCCATTCCTCTGAGTCGAGATACGAGAGTTCTTTCTCGGCATGCTCTGAAACCTCTATGTTTTCAGTGGAGGCGGGAACACTCACTCTGTGTTGTTTGTGTTGGACCGAGACTATTTCACAGTCCCCAAAAGAGGTGACCACTCCTTCCATGTTCGAGTCCCTGGGGTTATCCTTTATGATTCGGTTCGGAGGTTTACCATTTTGACTGCACGCAGCTGGCTTCATGTAGAATTTGGTTGGAGTCATCTAAATTACCGATTTCAGCTCCATTTGGTTCAATTTGGAGATCCAATTTGTTGTATTCAGCATTGGAGCTGGCGACAGAGTTTGGAGCAGAGTTATGCCTACGCACTCGCTGAATTGAGGTGGACTTGGTTGACAGATTTCCTGTGGCTTCAATTGAGTCTGTCCCTACAGGCACGGTAAGTTCAGCTGAATTAGTAGATGTCGTATGGCTGCTTTGGGGAGTGCGAATCACCCCATTTGTGCCATGAGCACCAAAACTCCCCTTGATGATGGTCACCATGGGGCTCAGGGGTGTTGGGAGGCCCGTAATATTCATGTTACTTGAGAAGACTGCTGACCCCGCGTCTTTCAGGAAGGCAAATTTTGATGTTACCTTAGGTTGTTTACTTAGAAGTTTACAGGCCAACCTGTCGGGACCTTTCAAGGAGTGTTGGATACTGCTGTCTGTTGTATTTTCGGAGTCACTCAGCAGCTGGTTTGATGTCTGGACGGAGTCCGAGGTTGTCTTTGCAGTTTTCCCTCTACTTTTCTTTTTCTTTGTGGGCCTAATAACCTCACCCTACCAGATCTCATCTCAGGTGGACTGGATAGGGCTCGAAGGCGACAGAAAAGGATCTAATGTCCGCTGGCAAATGTTGAGAGCTGAGAAGATGATATACTAAGATTTACCAGTTGTTGTGCCGTGGATATTCCCTTCTTTGCTCTTCCAACCGCCCTTTGCCCTTGCGGGCGTGCCTGTAGACTCCTTGATTTCACTCGTTTCTCTTCGGTGTGTCGTGCGGTGTTGAGGGATTTGACAGCCCGGCAGATTGTGAGTGTAAACCCCTCACCTTGCTTTGCTTTGCTTCGCCTCCTGGGAGGCACTGAAGAGCAGAAACTACGGCGGCGACCGTATCAGGGGCTATGGCTACCGCTTGGTTGGCTCTGTCGTCCAGTGTCCAGTGTGCGAGAAATGCACGGAAATGCACGGAAGCCACACCGCGCCGCAATAGTTTTAGTGATTAAATTGTTTTGCAGTTGACCGAACTGGATACGCGGTAAAAGGCGGCGGTAGAAGGCTGAACTCCGCTGTAGGCTGTTGCTCCTCGCTACCCCCCCCATCCTTGCCTCTCAAAAAACCTCTTGCAGAACTGGAGACTTGCTCATAGCACTGGGCACCTACTAGGTGTGGGTATGGTAAGACGGGTATGTGAGCCTCTGTGTGTGCTGATGAGAGCCGATACGTCACACTGCAGCCGCCACCTCCGTGTGGGACCGACTTTTGAATTAATTGGGTTGTTTAAATGGGTTGTTTGAATGTTTGTATGTTCGAGTAAACAGTTTTCTTGGTGCTGCTCGTGAATGCACAAACCAGCCCCGCGCCCCCACGCCAGCTGCGAGATCTACCTCTGCCTCTGCTTCAGCCGTGAACACCCTCGCAGATCAGTTTGGCGTTGGCGTTGTTCCTCTCCTCTCCACCCCTCACGGCTCTCACAGCTCACGACTCTCCTCAGCTCCTCAGCTCCCGCTCTCGAGCCTCAGGTCACGGCTCCGTCTGCTTCTTTTGCTCTGCCGTTTCCCATTTTCCGTTCGCCGTTTTCGCCGTTTCGCCCGCTAGTGCGGCCACCACCACCACCACACAACGACTCAGCTACTCAACTGCTCCACAAACGGCGGCACAGATACTGCTCAACAGCACCTATCTCATGCCTAGCTATTGCTACTTCTCTATGCACCTCCCCATCGCTTTTCACCTCACTTTAACCCTGACTCACGCTGGGCAGCTTGAGTTTTCAGCTGTGTGGTGCCCCCATATCTGAAAGTGTAACATATAATTCTAAACGCTTGGCATCATGAGTACCATAGAGAATTCATAATAGGTTATAAATTCTAAGGGACAGATTCACAAGCCCTGTGCGCCACTTTTGCACCGCCGCTGAGTCACTTCTGTGGCGCAATGGCAGCGTAAAGCTAGCTCCATGCTGTGGGGGATTTACAATGAGACGCATCTAGGGAGATGCGACACGTTGTAAAGCCCTCCGCCGCATGAAACCTTCGTCAGGTTTCATGTGGGCGTTCCGGCTCAGTGTGGGTGTTCCGGCGCAGGAACGCCTCAGAAAAGTGCCTGAGTGAAATCTACAAGATTTCACTCAGTCACTTTTCCGACTCCACTGCGTCAAAACCTTGCACCTGCTTGAAGCAGGCGTGAGATGTGATGCACCATGTGGAAGATAGGCCGGGTTGGCACAGTGCTGGAGTTGCATTGTGCCCGCAACACAACTCCAGCACTGCCTCAACCTTATGCCGGCAGATGCAATACGCATCTGCCTATCCTTGCGCCATGGCGCGCGGCATTGTAAATGCAGCGCATCCGTGGTGGCGCAGCGATGTCAGTGCATGTCGCAAGTTTCTTGGCGCATCCCTGCTAATTTGCAGGGATGCACCAGGAAACGTAAATCTGCCCCTGTGTGTCTATGCACAGAGCTATACTCTGTGGACACCCTCTTGTGTGCACGAGCGCTGCACTGGCATGGGCACCTGCCACAGGAACTCCAGAGGGAAGCTGTCAGCTGACAGGTAAACAGAACAGAAGGCCAAAGCAAGGTTAGCCTTCCAAGTCGACATTTGAGATCCATAATAAAGTCATGTAGAAACAGTTTTTTTGGATTGAAGGATGCAAGCCCTTGCTTTTAAAGCCAAACCTGAAAATACCAGGATTCGTCTGAATAAAAAGGTGCAACTATCCTGTCTCAGAACCCCACTCTGAGACAGCATTAACTACAGCACGACAAGCGCTGGCGCAATCATCTGATCACCGAGGTGATTGATGGCGCTCCAAAAATAGTACTTCACCTCGGAAATATCTTACAAATGTAACACTGTCTGTGGCACACAGACTCACACAGATTCACGTCACGTAGAGCGCGCGTCGGGGCTGGAACAAGACGTTGTCCCCTGGCCCCTCGCGCAGCCGGGCCAAGATTCGTCTGGCCTCTGACATTTTTCGGTGGTTTCCGGTTTAGTACCACTTTTGGCAGACCTCACATGAAATGATTGTCAGCAGCCACTGACTGCACAGCAGCTGGTGCAGGGGACAGAATTTGCTGCCACATCAGCCCGTATCTTTAGCTGCTGCTCCCCCACGCACAGTGTCTCATACTAGTGAGGGGGAGTGGTGCGGGAGAGCCACAGATGAGAGGTGTTAACAGACAGAAATATTAGGAGATGCTAAATCGTATGTTACAAAGATGACTTGTGCTTTGGCGCCTGAGAGGGAAGGGCTCTTTCAGTTGTGTTAAGGTCCACATCATGATGGAGATGATCTGTGAACAGGTAATTCATTCATAGCAAGTCACACTTAAAGTTTATCTCAGCATGTACAGGGCCGGACTGGCCATAGCGGGCACCGGGCAATCCCCCGGTGCGCCGCACGTGTGGGGGCCGGTTTAGGGCCCCTGGCGGCCGTTTTTGTTACAGGGCCGTTTTTGCAGCATAGCTGCAAAAATCGTCCCTGTACCAAAATCGGACGAAAACCGGCACCCGCATAGAGCTCGCGGCACTTCAAACTTCCCACTCCTCCCCCTCCCCGAGTGGGGTGGGGGCGGCCGAGCACTTTGCCAGGGCCGGTTGTGGTTCCCAGTCCGGCCCTGAGCATGTAGATCTAGGTCGTGTGATAATCAGGTAATCCAGTGTTCTACGATATGCTTTCTGATGTGATATGACCTAATGGATGATCCAGCTGGACACCAACCTACGGACAAGTATCACTAAAATATACACATTCGGGCCCATAAAACACTCTCACTTACAATATCTGGTCGATGAAAACCCTGCTGGGGATCAATTTAGGGCTTTTCTATATGTCCATTTACCTTCTGAATTTTGAACCTATTAATTGCTAAGCCCTTCCTTACTCATGAATCACTATTAGTTGAGTTAGAGTTGGTAATTAACAACATTAAACATGTACCTTTTTATTTCATTGAATGACCACAGACTCAGTTTAAGTTTAAAGTTTTATATGAAAATTTTAGTGAATCAGGTACAATTACAGTGTTAACTCCATAATTCTGAAGAGGTAAGGTTCAGTTACCTAAATGAGGCTATACATTTTAATGACGAGTACTTCAGGAAAAAGAGAACAGAGAGAAAAGGCACATTGACACAATACACATTTTTATTTAACTAGGATGGTGTGATATCAGACCCCTCTGGCCAAGAGTTTCAACCTCACAAAATAACAGGTAACAGGTTCAGGACAGGAATAGAACACGATAAGTCACCTCTTCTGGACTCAACGCCAGCGTCAAACCTCTCTATGATACTAGTTTCCCTCCTTGTCTAGCTTTTGCATTTCGTTCCTAGTTCCCTTGACTCCTCGGTCCTCTTCCGCACTCTCGTTCCTAAATTTTATTTGGAAAATTCTAAGTCTGCATTAAGTAAATCGATCAACAATCGGATAGCATCTCTATCTCTCAGTGTTCTGGCAGCAATCAGGCAGCGATAAAGCTACGTCATTTATCTAACTATCCCAATTATACCTTCTGGTGGCATGTTTCACCCAAAATTTTTCAAACTTGTATAATTTAAGTATTCTGATTGGACAAGCCAAGGGAATGATCGTCACATCATACTAAGTTTATTACTTTTTTTTAAGAGCATTGATAAACATTTATTAGTACTTTATTATGATTATACGAGAGTATTCATCCAACAAGTTGCTTATATGCAAATGCTGTCTCCATCATGGATGTGCCAACAGCCTCTTAGTGCCTTTACGTTGTTGTGGGCAGATGGATTTGAGTGATGGCGCATTGACATGACATATGAATAGGGGAAACAGACATTCAGATTTCTCTTGGCCCAAGTAGAAGCGGGTAATGCAGTTTCTAAACTAGCTAATATTTTGCCCATCCAACCAAAAAAGTGTGAGTGAAAGTTAGGGAATGGGCTAACCCTTCATGTTGCCCTGCAGACTAGGGTGGGGTGGGGAGGTCCAGATCTTGTGGGACTTCACCTAAACCATGCCAGCTGTGCCAGTGTTGTTGTAGGGCAATATACAGTTTTTCTTTTTTTTTTTTAAATAGAGCCTTGATAGTTTGGTGTTTCTAGACTGTTCAATTTCTTGTCTGGGGTATGTTGTGCCTGATTTACATTCTAAAGGACCAAATGTCCGTGGCTTCTTGTTTACCAGTTGCCCTTAACCTGGGATAGATGTGTTTATCTGGCCTGGATTCTGTCACTCTCCATCAATTTTCTCTGTGCTATGCATCTGGTGTTAGCGGTCCTCTTGTATGAGACTCCATCTTTTTTCCCAATACCACCAGAGTCATCACTGAGGATCTCTTTCCTCAAAGCTCCCACTCCATTCTCCTTTGAGCCCAAGTCATTGAGTCTTTCTTTCGCAAGGCTCTCTGGAATGGGTAGTTGTAAACAGGCAGATTGAAAGACAGGTAACCAGACGGAAGAGTACACACTTGTACAGGGATATTTAAGCAGAACAATGCATAGTCTATTATTTTTTACAAGTGTGGGATATGTCTGCTGTGTGTGACAAGTGGGAGGTCACCTTGTCTTTGACATGTGGGGGGTAAGTCTGCTGTCCACACTAGTTAAGACTAAGGGGCTGACTGGCGGTGGCGATACGCCCACCATCGTGACCTGATTTAACCCCGCCATATTATAATGGTGCATCCACCGCTTTTCTGCTGGTCTGCAATCGTTATGATTGCCGGCTGGGTGGAGATGGGCCACAATATGGTGGTGGTGCCTAGCAGGCCCCGCCATCCATATTAAGATGTGTGGCTTCTAAGGCCTTTCCATGGCGGCGATGCCGCCACAGAAACGCTGGCAGGGAATTACTTTGGGGCACTGTTGCAGGCCCCTGGAGGGTGGTGAGGGGGGAGTGGTGGTGAGGGGCTACCCTTGGGGGGTACCATAGTGCACAACGTGGCAGGCACTGCGTGGTGCCTGCCACACGGTACATGGCAATGCACAACATTGAACGTTGGCATCGTGGCAGGTGCTGCTGTAAGCAGCACCCGCCGCAATGTCAAGGATGTGGAATGCGACAGCCAGGGTGGTGGTCGCATCCAAATTAGTGGAACCGCCACACGTCTGGTGGCCGGTCCCAGCACCGCTAGGTCCTTGTGTCCAAAAAAAATAAAAAGAGCCATACACGGAGGACAGAAGGAACATCTTCTGACACAAAGGCTCCTATGGGGAGGTGCAAAGGAACTTAATTTAAATGTTAAGAAAAGAATTGTTGTAAGCCTCAACCCTGGCAAGAGAGTAACTGGATTAATGTCTCGAAGTGGGTCAGCCTGCATCCCAGAGGCTGAGGGGCATAGAACCAAGACAAACAATAGACCACATTTGCACAGTGTTAGACCTAGCCCTTCTTGCAGGTTTATCCCCAAACTTTTTGCATTTTTGCCTGCTATTATTCTGACCTGTTTTTGTTGGCTGTAGGACTCTGGGCACTTTACCACTGCTGATCAGTGCTAAAGTGCATATGCTCTCTTTGTACATTGTGATCATCAGTGGTTATCCATGATTGGCATATTTGCTTTACTGGCAAGTCTCTAGTAATGTGCACTGGGTGTGCCAGGGCCTGTAAATCAAATGTTATTAGTCGGCTTGCAGCACTGGTTGTGCCACCCACGAATAGCCCTATAAATGTGTCTCAGATCTGCCAATGCAGTGTCTGCACAGGCAGTTTTAAACTGCCATGTAGACCTGGTAAGTGCACCCACTTGCCAGGCCCTCACCTTCCATTTTCTTTCATGTAAGACATCCCTAAGGTGGGCCCAAGGTACCCCCATGAGCAGGTTGCAGTGTATGTGTAATTGTGTGTGTTACTTGTCCTGATAGCGAAATACTGTGCATTTCATTTTTCACTGTTGAAAGGCTGTCTGTCTCATAGGTCACCATTTGAGATGCCTTGTAATATCTTAAAATTGTAACTTTCCATTGGGACAAGATAAAGAAATGGAGTTTAAGCTTCATGAACTCAGAATTTAATAAGGTGTTTTTTAAATTATGTGCTTGACAATGCCACTTTGAGAAAGAGGGTATTTTCTTGCTTTACCATTCTTTGTGCCTCTGCCTTTGTGAGTTTACTGTCTGATTTTGGAGTGATAGGAGCTGTGGTGTGATTCAGTCTAGACAGTTACAAGAGGGTTGATGTGTGTCCTGCCTTTTCTGGGTGACTCATAGCCAGGCTGAATAGACATTCTCCATTTAGAGTGGTGGGAGGAATTTTCACTAGCTCCTGAATAGGCTCTGTCTCCTCTGCACAATGCTGTCTCAACCCCCTGTGGTCAAGCTGGACCAGAGAGGACAGAACTGGTTTGTACTGAGGGGAGGGACTCTGAAACATAGACTACAATGAGAAAGTGAGGCATAAGTATTGGACCAAAAACCCTAGAAATGTAGATCCCTTCTGTAAACAAGAGGACTGTGCCAAGAAGAGCTACAGAGCTGTGTGAGGAGTGCTGTCTTTTCTGTATGAGGGGTGGGTTGGCCTGCAGTTGCTGCTTCTATCTGAAGGCAGAAGAAAAGTACTGACTCTTTTTCCCCTGCTGTGGTATCCTGATTTAGAAGATCTGCAAAGGCTCATGTATGCTTGCCTCCTGTTGGAAATCTCATAGAAATCAAAGATTTCAAACACCCTTGCTGGGTTGAAAAGGAAACCTGCTTAGAAGGAGAGCTGGGAGGGCTGTGTGAGGAGTGCTGCCTCTTGTTGTGTATGGGGTGGGTCGGCCTGCAGTTGCATCTCCTGTCTGGAGACTGGACTGTTCTTTACCTTTTGGACAAGTAAGGGTGTGGTGAGCACTTTATTTCTCAAAGCAAGCATGCTTTGGGAGCTCCTCTGACTGCCTCATTTTGTGAGGGCTGACCATTAAGTAGTGAAAACGTGTGGGGAGCGTGTTAAGACAGACTTAAGTTAGGATTTTGTCTTAAGTCTGTCTTACGTCTGTCTTAAGTCTGTCTTAAATCTGTCTTAAGTTTATCTTAAGACAAATTTAAGACAAAATCCTAACTTCTGTGAATACCAAAAGTAGTAAGTTCATTCTGTGAATGCAAAGTAGTAGGTTCATTCTGTGAATGCCAAAAGTAGTAAGTTTAGGATTGAGTCTTAAGTTCATTCTGTGAATCGGGCCCAAAGTGAGGTTACAAACACGAATATCACTGTGATTACCGTTGTCCCCATAGTAGGCACACAGCTGCTTCTGCTCCCTACGTGGTGAACAGACATTACCGTATACGGTTTACTAGGAGTGCATATGGTACTACTGTGTACTTGTGGATGATTTGAAAATGCTATGTGCTTGGCGTTCTTCTTTGTGGTGATGTACATTATGTTTATGCCTATTACTGACCGGATAATGAGTACTCTTTCAGGAGCTGCCTAGATGCACTGTGGTGTCTTTTTTCATGACGTATGCAATTGGTAAGTATTTACCTTATTGCACTATTTGTGATGTTATGACAATTGCCTAGTTGGCAATGTGATTTATGTGATTGTGATCAATGTGTTATATACAATATTTGAGATATTTTTATATACTACTGTGTGGAGTCTATTTTGTAGTGTATTTGTTGTGTCACTGGTGTGTGAGTGTATTGCCCAAATGCTTTACACATTGCTTCTGGAATAGGCTTGACTGCTCATGCCAAGCTACCAAGGGGGTGAGCAGGGGTGATCCTGGGTGTGTAACTCCTTTACCATGATTAGAGTGGTTATTTTTGCAAGGCTTAGGTGCATACCCTAGCCAACCAGAAGCCCCATTTCTAACATTCACGATCAATCTAAGATGTAAGGTGAAACTGTGACATGGTGCTAAAATAAAATAATCAGTCAGTGGCGCTGAAGCACAAGCTCTTGTGACATGCTCCAGTCTTTCTAAGGACTCCTATGAATTTGTGAAAAGACATGTGAGTGAGGTCTCCACAATTGTTTGAGTGGTGAGTTTTTGCTAGAATTGCACCACACCAGAGACTGTGTCAGTTTCCCAGAATAGCTGCAGCATCTTCAACCTCACCACCGGGGTCTAGAAAGAACTGGGGACAACCACAGCAGAAAATCTCAACACTGAAGTCCTGCTTCAACTCACAAATGCCTGTGCAGTCACTGACATTTCTTGAGGACTCTAGAGATATAGTTCTGATTCTAAATGCATTAGCTTAGGTGTACAAACACAAGACTTGAAACTAAGGCACATAGACACATTAATCTGATGTCTCCTCTGCTTTGACCCTGCACTTGTGAATTTATCTGGTCATATAATTTTAATGCATTGTTTTATCTTTCCTTCCAGCTATTAATTTTTGAGTTGTCTTTACAGTTGGTATATTTTCTATTCATTTGTAAAAGCACTGTGTAATAGGCCTGGGTAAAATTTAAATTGTGCCATAGTAATTCTAATAATTTTGGGAATTTTACTTTATGCTTGTTTGTGTGAAATTCCTAAAATTCCATAATTACACTCCCATGCGCAATTATGCACCAAATGGTGCCATTCACAGTGAAAATTTACTGGAAACCCACAAGCAGTTGTTGTTCACCCTGCTACTGTTTAAATATGTCCGTATGCCAAAAAATTACTCGAGGATACATTTTTTACATAAATATAACACAAAATGGCCGATTTGCATTTCACGTAATTACACGTAATTGTGGCCAATTTTGCTGTAATTTAATGTGATTAGGGAAAAGCAAATTACATAAATGTTGCATACCACTACTGGAAAGGCAATTCATAATTAGGAACCATTGTGTTGAATGTTGAGTTCTGAGCATCGGAACACCAGTACATTGAGTAAGCAATAGACTGCTCGCATTCCTACAGTTAGAGTCAATTGCTTAAGCAGTGTAATTTGAGTTCAGTTATTTGAGCCATATTTCATCAAAACCAGAACATCAATGGTAAAAAGACTCAATCCCCAAGGTTGAGGTCTAGCAGCCCCTTTGTGCCCTGAGACCTGCCAGCAGCTTCTGGCAATGCAATGATTCATGCAAAAATCCCAGAATTTCGCTGAAAAAAACACTTCTAATGCCTAGTTATGTTTCAGCAAAGACAAACCATAAAGTGCTCTGATATTCCCCAGTAACGTTATACAGCATACAATGCACAACACATGCTAAAACTCAGGGCGATCACCGGGCTCAGTACAGCACATTTCTGATTGCATGTTATAAAAGGGGTAGGGTGTGCCTTGTGCATTGCATACTAGAGCTGGCAAATTTTAGGGCTTGTAATGTGTATTATTTGTAGGGGCAAGTATGCACCTACCAATACCAATAAGCCCACCAATGCAATATGAGGTGCACTCAAGGTCTCAATACATCAGCCCCTGACTCAACTCTTGGTTGCTGGTTGGGAGCAGGCAGGCTTACCTCAGGAGACAGATATGCAAAGCATTTAAAAACACCAATACATTAAACAAGTAAAACACAACACACAATCGGACATGTGGTTAAAGAAATACCAATATCTAAGGGCTGGAAAAGGTTCCTTCTTAATGTACGCTCATTACCCAAACACTATCTGGAGATTTGGAACCTTATACATACTACTAGTCCCGAAATATGTTTTCTAACAGAAACATGGTTAAAACCGCACTCCACCCCAGCTATAGCTTTGGGAATTCCTGAAGGATATAAAAATTCTCAGGCTTGACCGCCCTACGAAAACTGGAGGCGGAATAGCTATAGTATATAAAGAAGATCTGAAAGTCACCATAATTGAGCAAAGTTGTTGTCCAGTGATGGAAATTATGATTTTCAAGATAGTGTCAGGCTCCAAACAAAACTGGAAAGGAGCTTTGATCTATCGCCCACCTGGGCCTAGTAAGGAATTTACTCTACCCTTAACAGAACTACTAGCACAACACCTAAAAGCCAAAGAAAACTTTTTGTTAGTAGGTGATTTTAACTTTCATGTTGACATTCCGACCACCCTGAAACCATGTCCCTGCTTTCAGATCTCTCCTTACTAGGATTCAAGTTACAAAATAATGGTCCCACTCATATAGGAGGCCAAACCTTAGATTTGGATTTTTTCTAATGGCCCTAAGCTATGTAGTCGACCCCCTACTCGAGTTAACTGGTCAGACCATTGTCTTGTTGAATTCACTCTTCCCGGATTAGCCAAACCAATTAAAAAACAGTCTGCTCCTCCCATATGGTGCAGACAATGGCACAAGGTCACATTAGAAGAAATCCAGAAGGTATGGAAGGAACCACTTATCACAGCAATAGATAATGCGGAATCAGCTCTTTTCAAATATAACACAACCCTTAAAGAAGCTGTTGATCTCATCGCCCCATTGAAGTTTAAAAAACAATATCCCATGTCGAAACAGGAGACATGGTATACTGAACAACTGAGGATTGAAAAGCAAGGCTGCAGGAAATTAGAAAAGGTATGGAGAAAGACACATACGGAAGAAAGCTGGAAAAATCACTCAGAAGCTCTAGGCTGCTACTATAAAAATATTAGGCTAGCTAAAAAGAACAGCTTAACATCACAGCTAGCAGAAGCAGGGAACTCCTCCAGAGAGCTGTTCAGGATCTTACAGACCTTTGTAAAGCCCTTGTCTTGTGAGAGTCCTGATGAATTTACCCAATCATTATGCAATGATATTTCCCTCTTCTTTGAGGAAAAAATTGACACCATCTATCAAAAGATCACAATGGCTAAAAACTTTGGGACTAGCATTAAAAATACTCTGAGGCCCTCTGATAATAACCAACCTAAGTTAACTGAGTTCCCTGAAACCAGTCAAACAGAAATCTTATCCTGGATCAGTAGCATTAAAACCGGCTCCCCATTAGATCTCATTCTAGCAAAAACAACGGCCTTAATAAGCAATCTTCTGTCTCCCATGATACAGACGATCATCAATCTATCTCTCAAAGAGGGACGAATCCCCCAAGACTGGAAAAAGGCGGTAGTAAACCCCATCTGTAAAAACACGGCCTTGCCTTGGTCAGAAATATCCAACTTGCGCCACATCTCCCTACTACCATTCTTAAGCAAACTGTCCGAAAAACATGTAAACACACATGTGTCACGGTTTGTTGAGGCTACAGGGGGTCTGGACCATTCTCAATCTGGGTTCAGACCCAACTACAGTACCGAATCAGCACTCCTCTCCGTGTCAGACAACATCAAAATGACACAGGATAGAGGAGGCTCCATGATTCTGGTGCTGTTAGACCTGTCTGCAGCCTTCGACACCGTGTCTCATGAGATTCTTCTCGGCCGGCTGCAGCAGGTGGGGGTTGAAGGCGTAGCTCTGTCCTGGCTGGAGAGATTTCTCACAGGCCGCTCACAAAGCGTCAGCTTGGGCTCCTGTCATTCCATCTCTAGGGAGCTCACCAAGGGCGTTCCGCAGGGCTCATGCCTAAGCCCCACATTATTTAATGTGTATGTGGCCCCACTTGCTGACATTGTGAGACAGTATGGCCTTACCCCTGTGTCGTATGCTGACGACACCCAGCTATTGTACCCCTTTCAGACCTTAACCCCAGAAATTAAGAACTCCTTTGCTGAGGGTATGAGAGCGGTATCACACTGGATGGCTTCTTATTGCCTCCAGTGTAACGTGGGCAAGACAGAAGTCATGCTGTTTGGGAACGCAAATCTTCCGTGGTCACCAGTTTGGTGGCCTCTGGAATTGGGACCTATTCCTTGTCCAAAACAATCAGTTAAGAACTTGGGAGTCAGACTTGACCAGAACCTAGTCCTAAAAGAACATGTGAATCTAGTGACTGGATCCTGTTTTCGGACAATCGGTCTTTTGAGAAGGGTTTTTCCCTACCTATCAGATGGTTACAGAAAGACCTTAGTCCAGGCGCTTGTAATAAGTCGGTTGGACTACTGCAATGGCCTCCTTATTTCAGCAAATGAACATGTAATCAACCGACTCCAAGTGGCCCAAAACACTGCGGACAGACTGGTTCTCAATGTTCCTTCAAGAACTCCATCTAGGCCCCTTCTGGAAGAGCTTCACTGACTGCCTGTACGCCAGCGAATCAAATTTAAAATTTGCTGTATCGTTCACAAAAGTCTCTTTAGATCAGGTCCCCATTACCTGACTCAGATATTTCAAATTTACAAATCGGAACGCCTTCTGCGTTCCAACAGCCAATTTCTAATAAAAATTCCATATATAAAAAAGGCAAGGCAGGGTGGCCGTGCCCTCTCTTATGTAGTAGAAAGGTAAAGATGCCTTCAAGGGAATTTGTTTAGAGAGTGTTTGATAATTCAAAATGATTTACAAGGATAGATTAATATTCCTTATCAACAATCAATTAAGCAAAGTAATTTTTGATTAGATATGAAGCCTCTATTAGGTCAAAACATATAAACAACATATAAACAACAGACACAAAGGTGTATTAGAAAAATATAATTTTATCAAAGAGTCGTTTGGATAAATAGTTTCATATACAGATAAGTGAAAATACAGAGATACTTAGGCCTGTTGGTACACACAAAAGTAAATTAATAAGTGACTCAACAGAACCTAAGGACACCTATCCCAAATCAAACTGAATAAAACAAGACAGGGATAAGATGAAAGGTCGACGTTTCGGTTTCCTAAATAACAAGTGCAGAAACCATCTTCAGGACTGATGTCAATTGTTATCTGTATAGAAAAAGTTGAAATCTCAATTTGTAATGCTGCAGGGCTGGGGTGGTTGTAACTTGATCACAGTATCATGTAAAACTAGGTACTTGTGCTGCTCCTATTTATAGGTCTGTATGGCTCCTGAGTATATTAATCAGGTTATCAATTGTATGCCACAACCTGGTCCACTATAGTTCAACGGAGGAGTGAATAAATTCAAAACTGGAAGATGTAATCTTCTAGAATCACGGGGTTATTTATCAGTATATACAGCTAAGTCTAGTTAAGCCGCCAGAGTAGAGTAGTTTCGAGGCAAACTTCAGTTGAACATAGGTAAATGCTCTAATATCACGAATTGTAGCGAAGTGCAACGCAGCATGCAACCGAATTGAAGGCCTTCAATTCGGTTGCATGCTGCGTTGCACTTCGCTACAATTCGTGATATTAGAGCATTTACCTATGTCTAACTGAAGTTTGCCTCAAAACTACTCTACTCTGGCGGCTTAACTAGACTTAGCTGTATATCCTGATAAATAACCCCGTGATTCTAGAAGATTACATCTTCCGGTTTTGAATTTATTCACTCCTCCGTTGAACTATAGTGGACCAGGTTGCGGCATACAATTGATAACCTGATTAATATACTCAGGAGCCATACAGACCTATAAATAGGAGCAGTACAAGTACCTAATTTTACATGATACTGTGATCAAGTTACAACCACCCCAGCCCTGCAGCATTACAAATTGAGATTGCAACTTTTTCTATACAGATCACAATTGACATCAGTCCTGAAGATGGTTTCTGCAATTGTTATTTAGGAAACCGAAACGTCGACCTTTCATCTTATCCCTGTCTTGTTTTATTCAGTTTGATTTGGGATAGGTGTCCTTAGGTTCTGTTGAGTCACTTATTAATTTACTTTTGTGTGTACCCACAGGCCTAAGTATCTCTGTATTTTCATTTATCTGTATATGAAACTATTTATCCAAACGGCTCTTTGATAACATTATATTTTTCTAATACACCTTTGTGTCTGTTGTTTATATGTTGTTTATATTTTTTGACCTAATAGAGGCTTCATATATAATCAAAAATTACTTTGCTTAATTGATTGTTGATAAGGAATATTAATCTATCCTTGTAAATCATTTTGAATTATCAAACACTCTCTAAACAAATTCCCTTGAAGGCATCTTTACCTTTCTACTTAATTACCCAAGCCCTCAAGGGTAATTTGGGTCGCTCACGTTTTGCTGATCTTTCTTATGTAGGACCTTCCCTTTGGAACAAACTCCCTTTGGACGTGCGCCATAACACCAATCTTCTCTCCTTTAGTAAGGCACTAAAAACCTACCTCTTTAGGGAAGCTTAGACACCCACCCGTTCAGCACCCAAGACCCTATTCTCTGTTATCTACAGCATGCGAAGTGCGGAGATACCCCTCAGGGGGTCGAGTCCAGCGCTATAGAAGCAAATAAATAAATAAATAAATAAAAATCTCACACCAATTTATAATGATAGGAAATATTTCTATCTTTAAAATGACAACAAAATATCCAATATAGGGAACCAGAGATATGAATATGTAAAGATTAAACACTTATAGCGCCAACTTGGGGCATCTGGAAGTCTTGAGTACTGCAGCTTTCAGCGGGATAAACCTTAAATCCAGGCTGTGTCACTGTTGAAGATAGTCGTCTTGCCTCTCGATGTTGGGTCGGTCCAATTATGGAGATTTTTCCAAAAGTGTCCAAACTTCTGTAACTTCTTCCTGAAGTTCCTCTTGAAGGTTCAATGTATCCAGAACACATCCCAAAGGGTCTAGAAGTTCTGAGATAGCCCTTGAAAGTTTGGTATACAATTCCCACAATGCGCCTGGCCAGATCCTTAAAAGTCCAGTGGACGCACTCTAGGCTGGGGGATTCATGAGAAAGATAGTGCAGGGAAGCTCTGTTAACCTGTTGCATTCAGAGAGTCCAGTCCTTAATTCTTTTCGAAGCAAGGCAAAGTCCTCAGGGCTGTAGTGTTAAGTTCACAACAGGAGCAGTCTTTTAAGGAGCAATCCTGTGTGGTACAGACCATGGTTCCAGCAGGGCAGTCCTTCTTCTTGTAGTTTCAGGCAGCAAATCCCAGCTGCTATGCAGCTCTCACATATTTCATCAATGATCTGTGGTGACAAGCAGAGGGGCACCCATGTCTAATAAGGTGCAGTTTGCCACCCAAAAACAGGACAGCTTCCTCCAAAGTGTGGCATATTCTTGTCCCATAAAGCACTGCACTTTGAAATTCAAGATGGAGATGTTCTCCCCTTTGGAGTAAGAGCATACTAAACAAGCCTACCGATGTGGCTCATTTCCATTAATACTCCCACTCAACCTCCTACAAATTCATTTCCGTGGCCTGCCATCTGGCTGGGGGTACAGGAAAAGGGGATAGGCCTGGCTGGCATTCCTTACTGTCCTGCTCTCTTTGATGCCCAGTTTGATTTACCCAGCCCCCAACTTGGCCTGTTCTCTGCAGCTGCAGAGCTCCCCCCATCAGATAACCTCTGCTTTATGCAGGCCACTTGTCACTTCATCAAAAGCAGCTTGACTAAGCCTGTTAAGGCTGACCAATCAGGAAAGGCTGCTAAAAGGCTGTATTTTGGCTCACAGAAAAGGAAGTCCTATATTTTCTGTACCAGTTATGATAAATTAAACAGTTGCAAATTGTCAGATTTATTATTGCCAACCTTTTAAGTCCTTGAATGACAGATTAGCCCCATCTTAAACATATTTATACATACATAGCATATTCCAATGTTAGCCTATGGAACTAATAATCTGCAATGGGGGGAAACACAATTTGCAGGTTTTCCCTCACTAAGCAGGGCCGGCCTTGGGCATGTGCAAGCTGTGCACCTGCACAGGGCCACCAAACCCCAGGGGCCACCACACCAATATATATCCTTAATATATTTATTCTCTGAGGATGGATACATATTTGTGTGGTGGCCCATGGCAGGGATTTGGTGGCCTCCGGCTTAGTTCCACTTATAAACACCCTGACCCCCCCTACCCCCCCTCTTTACTGGCCTCCGCGCTCTGCCCCACCCGGACCCCCTCTTCCGGGGCCCCCTACCTACGCTCCCTGCCCAGGGCCACCATGACCCTAGAGCCTCCCCTGCACTAAGGCATATAAAACATCTTTTATAATGCCCCTGCTTATAGTTACATGACACCCCACCCCTGGGGCACCTACAGAAAGCTTTGGGGTGACCTATATGTAACACAAAGGTAGATTGCCTCTTTGGAAGTACCTTTCATTCCAAAGTCAAATTTGCATATAGTTTACTTTTAAAAACAGTCTCCAAAGCAGGGCTCCCTTTAAAATGAACAGCAGGCAGCACAGTAATGCACGCTTTAGTGCAGGAAATCTACTGGGCCTCTAAACCCCCTCCCCAATTACATACTAGGGACTTAAAGGTAGTTTGAATCCCCCTTGCCTTATTATATTCTAGAGACTTACAGGGGTCTGTCATTGCCAATTGTAATTATAGCTAAATACCATATACCTTTTTCATCAAAGTACTGTACCTGGGCCTGGTTAGCAGAGTCCAGGGCATAGTCAGAGTCAATTACCACCGGTATCAGTCAAGAAAATGGAAGTGAACAGGGCAAAAAGGATGACTTTCCCACACATATCTAACCTTTTTCAGTGAGTGACAGCAACTCTGTAGTTATGACTAGGTCGGAGCTATTATTTAAAATGCATATTTCGTTTTGTCAACAACTCTGGCGCAGATCTGCACAAAATTGTTTTAAAAATCATTTTATTTGGAGTCTGCATGAAAATTATACAATAATTTGTGGGGGGGGGATCAGGTGGAGTAAAATTAGGGGTTTTAGCTCCCCTAGATATCATTGCTCTAAACTATAGAAAAGAAAATGCTGACTGAAATTACACCGTGCTTGCAAGAAAGTATAACTTTACTCAAGGAAATGCCTTTGTTAGGTTTAGTTTCATTAAAATACGTAAGTTGTTTTTGAGAAATTTGCAGCATTTCCACAACTGTAAATTTACACATGTGTACATTTTTGGAGGTAAATTTACTGTTACCCTTTGTAGTAACTTTACTACTTTTGACTATTCATTGTTTCCGAGTCTAATGTTACTTCAAACTGAGCTGGAGTACATTTACAAATGGTTTGGATGCTTCCTTTCACTGTATTAACTATAGATTTGCAATTTTTTGTGAGTGGCTGCATGACCCTAATTAAACACCTCCTTAACCCTTTCTAAACCCATTCTTATTCTTCCCTTAACCCCTCCCATTTTGTAGTGAGCTGTCCTCGTTTTCCATCCACTCACATGTTCCTCCCAAATTAACTCCTAAAACGTAGGTATACATGCGCGGAGATCTTTGCAGCTGTAACAAAGATCTACTCACAGAAAAGAGAGGAGAGGAGGAGGTGAAGAAAAAGGCCAAAAACATCATACATTCACTAAAAAGAAATAGGTTAAAGTAATTCTATGCTTAGTTTTGGTTTTAACACAACATTTGTTTTAAAAAAACTAAGACATTCTATTTAACCACGGTTAAAGTACAGTTATGGTTTCTGATTAAAACGGAAAAACACTGACATTTGCAAGTTATGATTCGTTCTGCAATACACAACTCACCTCACAGTGCAAACCATACCTTGCATAATAAAGGCAATACTTGTGACCTCACAAAAATAAAACGCATATGTAACAAAACCTACCATGACCTTTCGTGTCATGGCAGCCCAACAGTGGAATAAACTCCCTCAGAAGCTCCGCATGGAAACGTCAGTCGGTATTCCGCAAAGAGCTGAAAACCCACCTGTTTCCCAAAGACTTGGGGGCATATTATCAAGCAATAGCGATAATTATCGCTATTGCTTGGTTAGCGTGAAAAAAATATCGCTAAGCTGCGGCGATTTTTATCGCAGATAAACCTTGGTATTACCAAGGTTTATCGCAAAGGAGATAAAAATCGGCCGCAATGCATGAATATCGCTGAAAAGTCAGCGATATTCATGCATTAGCGAGCTAATACTCTTAGCCATGTTATCCACCTCCCATTGGATAACATGGCTAAGAACTGCTCAGGGCAGGTGTTAGCTTTTGGAGATATTCGCGCTTAGCGCGAATATCTCCAAAAGTTGGTAATAGGAGATAGTGATGTTAGTGACTGTTTCCAGTCGCTAACATCTTGGCACGCCCACTTTGCATGTCATTAGTGATAAATATCACTGACATGCAAAGTGGGGCCCAAGATGGTCGCTATCTCCTACAAGCTGTCGCTAACTGGTGTTAGCGACAGCTAGGTAATAGGGAGATAATTTTATCTCCGCTTTCTGGGCTTTTAAAGCCAAAAAAGCGGAGATAAACCCCCTTGATAATATGCCCCTAGGACCGGGCTACCGCCTGACCAGCCATGAAGAACAACACAGAAGGAGTTGACGATGGCTTTTCTTTAGCGCGGGACACACTAGCTAGTGTAACCAGGCGCTTTACAAACTTATTAATAATAATAATAATAATAAAAGCCACAGGTGCCCAACAACTAAAACAATACTATATGTTTGTCTCTTTGGTAGTGTTAATGCTAATTTAATAAGTAATCTGTTCTTTAAAAAAAATTTTAAGATAGTTATTTTCACCTATAGCATCAAGGGTGAGGGCATGAATGTTGTACTTGGTGTGCGAGTTATGGTCTGCATAATACTTTTACCATGGTGGTTCTAGCTTGTGAAAATGAGTGGCAGTCCTTTGGTGGGCGGGCTTTCGGGTCAAAGGCTTCCAATGGCACAGTGGGCTGAGTCACTGATGTCAGAAATTCTCTGTTTTCCCAAAACCTCTAAAGAGTGTGGAAGAACTGAGGGGCAGATTTACAAGCACCTTGCACGACTTTTGTGTCACTTTTCCCATTTTAAAAATGGCGCAAGGGGCTTGTAAATCTGCCTCTTAGAGTGTAGCTAAATAGTACATCCCCTGTTTTAAGGCAGATACACCATTCTCCAAATTTAGAATGTTTTCCAAAGGTCTTTATTGTTATCAATTTAAATGTAGAACTTTGCCTGTGACACATGGAGGCACTAGAAATCGCTATTTTGGCCAAACAACAACTTCATGTTTTATGACTTTCTATTTGATCGTTGTACCATATATTACTAACACTGACATGGGTAATGTGACACTACTTTTCCGTTTTTCACTATATCATTTTGAAAAGTCTTTAGAAATACTATTTACTCTCCAGTTTGGGCAGCTGCATGATGTATATGCTTTCAAAGTGGACCTCTCTCTTTTTGGAGTTTTTTTATTTCAGCACTACCTGGTTTGAAGGTGGGATTGGTCAGAGAAATAGGATATAATGATAATAAATGTGGGTATCAGTCCAGATTTAGGATTGGTATTGTGTAAACTTGTGCTGAAGTGTGATTATTTGTCGATATTTATAAACTCAATGGGCCTCATTTACGAGAAGTGGCGCATCACAGCGTGAAAGCAGCGATGCGCCACTTCTCAGTGCGCCCTCCTTGCGACACAAATGATGCGTCATATTTACAGTATGACGCATCATGTCGCAAGGAATGACAGATACCTCAGCATAACTGATGTATATGTCGGCGCAAAAAGTGGTGCATTGCTGGAGTTGTGTCGGAAGCCTGACACAACTCCAGCAATGTTCCTTTCACATGGGGCAAGCCCCATGTGAAAGGGCCTGCATCACCCTTAGGCCTACCATGAGGCAGGCGTACGGTTTTGACACATTGGCGTCCTAGAAGTGGCACAGCAAAATGAGATTTCACTGCACCACTCCTATGACCCTTTCTTGCGGGGGAATGCCTACCCTGCATACATTATACCTGGCGCAGGTATAATGTAGCGCAGGGGTTTACAAAGTGACGCATGTATCTAGATGTGTCACTTCATAAATATATAGCACAACATGACAAATTTTTTACATCACTGGTGCGTCCAAAAAAGTGCTCACCTGTGAAGCAAAAGTGACGCAGGGGCTCATAAATAAGCCCCAATGTATATTTGCAGCCCCCAAGAATTCCATATCCTTGTGGGACGAAACATGATGGCTGCTCAATCTGTGGCCCAGGAATATTCCAAAAGTTTTGCCAAATTAGAATAAAAATCTAGAATTCTATATTCCACAGCATTTGATGCAAAATGTACTTGTATTTATTTGGTGACAGCGCATTTTAACATATTCAGAGTCTGTGTTTGTATACATGAGTGCAGCGCATCCCAGTATTAATTATTTGTTTATTACTAATTATCCATGATTGGGAAAGAAAAGTTAGGACTCTCAAGCATGTTGGTTATTAATATTGGATTTTGCACCAAGTTCTCTTGGTCTAAACTGAACAACAAGTTAGGTTTATAGGGACTTTATACCACTGATACTACATGTAACTTGGTCGAAATAACATTTTTATTTTTTTTTCTCAACAAATGTTATTGTTTTATTAATGTATTTTTTTTATTTTGGCGGTTTTGTATAGCGCGAACAAGACCCTTGCGGGTATTAGAGCGCTTTACAGATCAAATATAGGTAATGGCATATAAACACATATAAAGATAAATACAGTGGATTATATGAATACAGTACTGGGAACAATTAAAGATTAGCACATAGCTGCAGTAGTGTATAAGGCAAGTTCAAGTGAATTTGGACATGAGAATCGATTTCACTTCTTTTTTTAAAAAGGCCACAGATGGATTAAGTCTCGTTTCTGGGAGTAGAGCGTTCCATATCCTGGGTGCCATTCCTGAGAAGGTATGAATGTATGTTTTTTTCTTGGAGAAACGTTGTGGTTTCAGTAGAAGTTTGTTAGAGCTCCTGGTAGACCTGTTGCCGCCTGATAGTACTAGTTTCTCCGCTAGGTATCTCGGGGTTTTGTGATGAAGTGCCTTATGTGTCATACAGGAGATTTTTAACTGGATTCTGGCCTCAAAAGGTAGCCAGTTGAGGGCCTGACGGTCAGGGGAAATGTGGCAATTGCGTTTGGTGAGTCTACGGCTGTATTGATAGAAGCTCTGAGAGGAGCGGTCGTTGATTTGGGTAGACCACAGAGTCCAACACTCCCATAGTCAACTCTGGGAATTACTAGAGATTGAACTGCCTGTTTGAAGTCATTTGCGGGTATGAAGGGTTTCAGTTTTCTTAGTGTGTTAATCTGAAAATTTGCACCCTTTGTTGCAGCGCTGATGTGTTTCAGCATGTTTAGTTTATCATCTAGCGTTATTCCGAGAGATTTAGCGGAATCAATGATGAGAGGTTGAATGTCTAGTGCCGTTAGGTGCTCCATCCACTTGCGGATGATCGTTGTTTGGTTGGGAGGGGAGATTAAGAGGAATTCTGTTTTTAGTGTGATTAGTTTTAAATGGTTCTTAGCTAGCCAGATCCGTGTATCTTGGTGCGTTGAGTTATGGGACTTGGGGCCCGATGTAGGTGCCCTAATACCGGTCGGAAACGGCCGAATTCGGCCGTTTCCGACCGGTATTACGGTTTCCAGATGTAGGGCATGCATTTACAGAATCGGTATTTTACCGATTCTGTATTTACCGATTCAGTAAAATTACCGAATCAGTAAATACAGACTCGGTAAAATACTGATTCTGTAAATGCAGATGTAGCTGGCACATGTCAGAGTGCCACAGGGCTTTAAGAATCTGTATTTTACCACCCAATCCTATTGGTTGGTAAATTACCGAATACAGGTGTGCATGCACATGTGTGCATGCACACCAGTGCCATGTGACACACAGACATGCCCTTAGGGCATGTCTGTGTGCCACATGGCACACATGCCTGAATTCAGGGTGCTAGAGGGTGTCAAAGTGACACCCCCTGCACCCTTGCAAAAATCGGTATTTACCGAATCGGTAAATACCGATTCTGTAATGACCATTGATTCCTATGGGCTGTAATGCCCATAGGAATCAATGGGCTTTACCGATTCGGTATTTACAGAATCAGTAAATACCGAGTCTTAACGATTCGGTATTTACCGAATCTGAAATACCTACATTTCCCCCTTCTAATTTACCACTTCTTAAATACCGAATCGGTATGCTTCGGTATTTTAGAAGTGGTAATTTAGAATTACCTACATCAGGCCCTTGATGTCTTCAAGAGATTGGACCTTAATGTAGAGTTGTGTATCGTCTGCGTACAGGCAATATGAGCCCAAGAACGACCAGTGCACGTCAACATTTTACAGTAAGTTCAGTGAAGCATAAAAGATACATCATAACCCAGGAACAACAGTAACACACTGTATGTAAATCCATGTAATTTGAGGTAGTGACTCCGATCTTGACGTATCTATGCATCAGCAAAGAATCAAAATGCTCATACCCAGTTGCTGATCATTACGCCCAGTCTTCTGCCTAGGGGGTTGGAGGGAGAGGTTCAAGATATATACCTCGATAGTCCACCCAACGCTTCCATATTTTGGGATGTTTCTGAGGACATCCCCGCGCTTTGAAAATCGGAAGGTCCAGCCCCACTGAGAATTCAAGGCCTCTCTTCCACGCCCCAACAGAGAGCGGGAGAGCCGCCTTTCAAACCCTTGCAATATCGCTAAAGTGAGTGCCAAAAACAATAGATGCTGTTTGTACCTTTTGCCTCTGATCCCATCGGTAATATGAAGCATGGTTGCGTGCGGACAGCGGGGAACATCCTACCCCAAAACCTCAGAGAGAAAAGTCAATACCCCCATGCCAGAACCGCAATAGGGTGGTGCAGTCCCATATAGTGTGAAGGAAAGTACCTTGCCTACAGCGCAGGAACATGGGGGAGTCAATCATGCCTGCCCGTCAGAGTCGGTAACATGTAAAGTAGACTCTGTAGAGGTATTTAAATTGTATAAAGTGAATACGCGGCGTGATGGCCGCACTCCGCAGGGATAAGAGAGCCTCCACCCAGTCGTCTTCATCAAGGGGACCCAGGTCATCCTAACAGGCCTCTCTAGTCTTGTGCAGTGTGATTTGGCTATTAGTAACCAGGGTGTGGTATAACGCTGTAATTTTGTGTGTGTCCATCACACCCATAAATACCTTGGCCTCAATGGGATTGAAATTGGGGGTTGTGTCTTGTCGCGCAAGGTAGGGAGATAACGCATGGCGAAATTGGAGATACTTATAAAATTGGGATCTGGACATTTGGAAGGTGCATTGTAATTGTTGAAAGGATTTAAGAGTCTGACCTTGGAGAATAGCCCCAATCATTGAGATGCTGATGGCATACAAGCCCGCGAAGCTAGAGAAAAAATAACATTTTACCACTCTACTGCTCCTCATCCAACAAGAAGGCAATTCCCTGTTTTTTCCTGGCAAATACTGCCGGAAAGTTCCGTCTCTGAACTGGAAAGTTCAAAGGCTTCAATGGAGGATCAGGGCAATCAAGGAGCCCTGCTGTGAATGCGATTTAGTGCCAGATTTAGCATTTCGTAACTGACCGAATCACAATTTCAGTCTGTTAAGACATGCTAAATTGCCTATCCATATAAACAAATGCAGATAGGGAATCTCAAAATGTGATTTCTACCCATTAGAAATCCCACTTTGTGATTCCCTAAATAGGACATCGCAAATAGGGATTTCCTATTTGTGATTTCCTAAGCACAGGTCCTAAGCATTTTCTAAATGTGAAATGAGCATTGAGGAAATGCTATTACTGTTGACTTCAAGTCGATGGTACCCATTTGCAATTTAAGAAAATCACCCCAGAATGCTTTTTCTAAAGTGCCATAAAGTGTACACATGTCCCTAGGGCATGTGTGTGCTTTACATGTGCACCACTTTTTTAGGGTGAATCAGCCCTGTAGGCACCCTTGGTTGTGCATTTCCAAATTTGGGATTTCCTAATAGGAAATCACAGATTTCGATATGCAATATCATTCATGTCTATGGTAGGAACGAATGGTTTAGCATTTTAAATAGCAATTCCCTAATATAGATTTTACTCTGTAGGAATTGCTGTTAGGAAATCGCTATTTTTGTTCATTCCATTTTGCAATTTCTAAATAGAGATTCCTTAGGATTGGCTATTTAGGAGATGCTTAAACAGAATTTTGTACACCTGGTCCTTTATGTCTTACCAGGTTATTTGTTAAGCGGAGATCTCTAAAACTGGCCAAAGAGCTAAACCCGAAAGAACCGTATGCTCAGCTTAGTGCTTTCATAGAAATCAGTACGGTGAGATTAGTGAGATATCTAACCCTTAAGCTAAATAAAGTTAATCCTCTCTCGAAGTCAGTGCTACCTGAAGGCACACTGATAACACTCTCCTGTACTGGCAAAAACTCCAGGATGGAATATTTCAATTATTAAAGATATGGAATATTGTGATAAATTCGAAAACAACCTGATAACATACCTCTTTTCCTATCTTTACATTTAGACCTATTGCCTGTAGTCCTCTTCATTGGCACGTGTCTCTGAAGTGCTGTTGGCCGCACTTAGCACAGTACATGAACTTCTAATTTAACAAATGTAATCCATATTAGCAATTGAATCTGAGTGCAGATGGTACATGCTGCGTTTCATGCAAAATCAGAAGTTATTGTTAAATATTTCTAAGAAAGGTAGGTTCCAATGAAAATGTATAAGTTTCACATCCCACTTTCAACCCTTACTTGAGAGATTTGATCCCAGATTGAAGGATTATTATTATTATTATGTTTCTTATATAGCGCCTGAATCAACCCCCGAAGGGGTATCTCCGCGCTTGCCTTGGGAACCCGTCCTGGCTTTTCCCTGTGAGATAGCCCCTACAGGGCATCCCCAAGGTGAAAGCTAGGCATCCCGCCGCGGGGGGGCCGTTGTGGAGATTAAGCAAGCTTAATGCCCAGAGTTGCAGAGTGTGAACCCATGATTAGGTCAGGCACCGAAGCGAGAATTATCGAGTCCATGGACATTTGAGCTCAAGACCCTGCCGCGTCGGGAATTGAACCCTGGTCCCGGGTCTGACCTCTGCTTCAAGGTCTGCCTGCTCTAACCAGTGAGCAACACTTCTCCAGGATGAGGTAGACTCTGAGTAGGAATGTATTAACTTTAAAAATGTTAGCTGCATAAATTTGAAGCAAAGCCTCGGAATAATTTCACAAGATACAATGCAAGTTCTAGCGCGTCTGCGTCATCCAAAGACAGTCATCTTTGAAAGATGCTCGATCCCACATCTATATTTCACGCTGTCCTGGGCTCTAGTGTGATGTACAGCAGTTGATGTGCTTGAAAGAAATGAGGCAGGAAAGGGGCAAGTACCAGTCACCTTAAGCATATGGCTAATGATTAAAATGGGAGAAAGTAATCCACTGTAATTACTGCAAGGTGGCGTTCTTTTTCAGTTTGATAATTACACCTTGGAAATACTATGCTAACTCTAATTTTAGATGGAGGGGGGAGTTTTTTGAGCCAGGCACTTTTTAAAGAAGTTTGCTTGTATTCGTTTTAATGTAAATTGTGTGCAGGTGTGTGTTGGTTGGAATGATTTATGTAAATACCCGTGTATAATGCGTTATCTGGTGTGATTAATTTCATTTCCTGGACTAAAAGTTGCCAGTGAGAAGGCACTGTGGGCCCGATTCACAGAACTAACTTAAGACAAAATCCTAAACTTACTACGATTTTGTTATGTTATAGGTATTTATTGTGCGCACAGCTGCTCCAGCGAAGGAGCGTCCTGGCGCCATAACAAGGTAGAACACAGCATAACTGAGGCCAAGACAGAAAAGGGCAGCTAAAAAGAAAGACTAAAACAGAAATGTTTTAATGGCTTTCCGAAAAAGCATAAGATCCTCCAGTAGGCGAATTTCCACCGGGAGGGAATTCCAGATGGTTGCAGCTTTGACACAGAAAGAGCGTCCACCGGCACGGCAAAGCCTGAATCTAGGGACCACGGCGAGAGCCTGGCCCGGGGAACGCAGAGCGCGTGTTGGGACATAAAAAGACAAGAAGTTAGACAGAATCTGAGGGCCTATTCCCTTCAAAATTTTAAAAGTCAAACAGAGGACCTTAAAATGGATTCTCTTCCTCACTGGTAGCCAATGCAAGGAGCGAAGGACATTGGAAACAGGACAAAATCTGGGCAGGCCGACTATCGCTCTGGCTGCGGCATTTTGTACCCGTTGTAAGCGGGTAATTTCTTCCTGATTGGCCCCCACCAGGAGGGAGCTGGCGTAATCCAGGCGAGAAATGACTGTAGCCTGAATCACCAGCTGCCTAGTTGGGGCATCGAAGAATTTAAGGACAGGTCTTAAGCCCCGAAAAAGGCCAAAACAGCAAGCTGCTGTTTTCTTGGTATGGCCAACGAAAGTGAGACCAGCATCCAGCCAGACTCCCAGGTTTTTTAATTCCGAAACCGGAGTCGGAGTCGGTCCCAGTTCTGACGGCCACCATCTGTCACCCCAGAGCTCCACTCTCTTTCCGACAATCATAATCTCTGTCTTGGTGGCATTAAGCTGGAGACAGTTCACCGTCAACCAGCTGGCCACCGCCTTCAGTCCATTCTGAAACCTGGGGGCGTCTTGTTCCGCATCCCCGCTGAGAGTAACCGCCAGCTGAGTGTCATCGGCATATGAGACCAAAGTCAGGCCCCACTACCTAGCGACCTCAGCCAGCGGTCTCACGTACAGGTTGAATAACGTGGGGGTCAGCGAGGATCCCTGCGGAACCCCCATGGCCAGCGGCTGGAATTTGGACTTGAAGGGAGGGATGGCCACACAGAAGGAACGATTGTCGAGGAAGGAGCGGAACCACTGCAAAGCCTGTCCCCCAACGCCGATCTCCTCTAGCCGGTGCAATAGAATACTGTGGGAAACAGTGTCAAAGGCGGCGCTGAGGTCTAATAATACCAGCGCCGCCGTCTGACCAGCATCCAACACCGCTCGTAGGTGCTCTACCATGGCAAGAAGGGAGGTTTCCGTGCTGTGCCCAGCACGAAAGCCATTCTGCGTGGGGTCTAGGGCATTGGTCCGGGCAAGATGTTCTGACAAGGCCAGGTTGACATGAGCCTCCGCAATCTTTGCCGGCCAGGGTAGCAATGAGATGGGGCGATAACTTTCGGGTTTCGAGGGGTCCAACGAAGGCTTCTTGATGATTGGAGAGACCACCGCCTGCTTCCATTTAGTTGGAACCACGCCTGAGTCCAGTGAGAGATTAACTAGGGAGCATACTGCCGAGCGTCCCAAAAAGGCCTGTTCCCTAAAAAGGGCCGGTCTCACTGGATCCGACGGAGAGCCAGATTTAATCTGCGAAGCAAATTTATTAAACCCCTCCAAGAGTAGTGGGGGAAAAGAGTGCAGGGTAGAGTGACCTTGCACCCCATCTAGGACTCCCGGAACATTCCCTGTGCTGGGGAAGGCCCGGTAGATAGCCTGGAGCTTTTCCAAGAAGAAGGAGGCCAGGGACTCACAGTGGGAAATGGACCCCACAGCCATAGAGGAAGTCCTTTTCGCCAAAAGATCTTCCACGGCCTTGAATATGGTCTTGGACGGGTTTTAGCTGTTGCGAAATTCCGCGGCGTAGAATGCCGCACGAGCTCTACAGATAGCATGTTGGTAGGTCTTGACGGAAGCAACATATGCGGCTTTCAAATCAGCCCCATAAGACTTCCGCCATGCTCTTTCCACCCGTCTACAAATACACTTCAAGGCACGTAGAGCACTATCATACCAAGGACTCGACTCTCTGGTGCTGACTTTACTCGAGACAATGGGAATCAGAGAGTCCAAGGCCTTGGAAATCCAAGTGCAAAACTGATCATAGCCCGTTTCCACATTATTCAATGGGCCTAGCGGCTCTTCCGCTAGGAGACGGTGCAGATCATCCAGCCTAAGTTTATTCCAATGCCGCCTGGAGACCCTTCTGACCGATGGAGTGGAAGGGGTCTCAGGTAGAGGGTATTGAATGGTCACCAGAAAATGGTCTGTCCACCCTAGAGGGGAGATGGACATAACCCTAGCCTCATCCAAGTTGGTGAAGATGGGGTCCAAAATGTGTCCCCCTACATGGGTGGGCTGAGATACCTGCTGGGAGAGCTGAAGAGCCTCTAGGTCAGCAAGAATACTGCTTACCGTCAGGTTGGTCTGATTATCAAAATGCAGGTTCAGATCGCCCAAGATGGAAAAGTTAGCACATCCCATGGCTAGCGTACTAACAGCATCAGGAAAAGTATTTCTGAACACTACATCGCTACCAGGAGGATGGTAGACAACCATCCCAGAGAGCGTAAACTGGGGGCTGACTGAGATCTTTAAGGAGGCGCTTTCACAGCCGGCGATATTAAGGCCGCTCCACTTACAGGTAAAACAGGACCTGACTATGAGGGCTATGCCACCACCTCTCGTAGATCGATTCAGAGTGTACATAGAGTACTCAGGGGGGCAGGCTAAGTTGATGATGGCCGCGTCCACGTCCTGAAGCCAGGTTTCTGTGATGGCAAAGACGTCGGGGGACTCATCCTCAATTAGATCATAGATTGCTTGATGATGTTTAGCCACCGATCTGGCGTTCAGATTCAGCACCCGCAGAGTGGGCCCAGGGCCATTAGCCCGAGGGGCGGATAGAGTGCCCTTCCGGTGGATAGACCCTGGGGGGTCAAGCCTCCATCTATTGCAGGGGCAATGATAAGGGCCACAGAGAGGATGGACAGGTGGTAACGCACATCGATGAATGGCCTGACCAATAGACCATAGACTCTCTCTGGAATATGTGAGCATCCCGACTCACGTAGAAATGCCTTGCCAGACACAGTCCTACTACCCGCAGCGCCCCGCGCGTCCTTAGCGCGGACGGGCGCAGACGGGCAGGACTCTGGCACGACTCAGGCTAAGCGAAAGGCGACCCCGCTGCGCGATCCCGCTGCGCTGGGGAAGGAGCATTAAGTAGGAGAGCCTAGCTTGCTCCTGCGCAGTAAAGCGCACGTGAGTACTGGCGCCTGACCCCACACCACTCCAAGATGGTGCCGGAAATGGGCTCCCACCCCAGGAACCGGACCCGCTGAAATAGCGGTGCTGGTCACGATTTAAAGTGCAGGTAAGAGGGCTTTAAAATCAGGGGATACCAACAGAAAATGAAAGCAAATAGTTACTAGGAAGTAGTTTTAAAATCAAGTAACAGCGCTAAAGCGCGACGCGCCACTACAGCCAAACGCTACCTTGTCAAGACAGAGCCTCTAAAGGACTCGCCTTAAGTAGGAGAGCCTAGCTGGCTCCTGCGCAGTAAAGCGCACGTGAGTACTGGCGCCTGACCCCACACCACTCCAAGATGGCGCCGGAAATGGGCTCCCACCCTAGGAACCGGACCCGCTGAAGTAGCGGTGCTGGTCACGATTTAAAGTGCAGGTAAGAGGGCTTTAAAATCAGGGGATACCAACAGAAAATGAAAGCAAATAGTTACTAGGAAGTAGTTTTAAAATCAAGTAACAGCGCTAAAGCGCGACGCGCCACTGCAGCCAAACGCTACCTTGTCAAGACAGAGCCTCTAAAGGACTCGCCTTAAGTAGGAGAGCCTAGCTGGCTCCTGCGCAGTAGAGCGCACGTGAGTTCTGGCGCCTGACCCCACACCACTCCAAGATGGCGCCGGAAATGGGCTCCCACCCCAGGAACCGGACCCGCTGAAGTAGCGGTGCCGGTTTTGGTATTCACAGAAGGCACTTACTCATTTCGGTATTCACAGAAGTTAGGAGTCCCAACTTTAGGACTCCTAAATGCCTTCTGTGAATACCGAAAGTCTTAAAGTTAGGATTTTTCTCAGTTTAGGAGTAGTAAAGTTAGGAGTCCTAACTTTACTACTCCTAAACTGAGAAAAATCCTCAAAAGTGCTCCTGCCATGGCATAGCAAATTGCAATGTCCCGGGGGTGGGCACCCCAGGACACTGCTTGAGCCGGCCCTGGGGGTCAAGGTCCCCAGGGCCATGTATGGCTCCAGGAGGGAGGGGGTGTGCAGCCTTTCTCCTTCCTAGAGTAGAGCCTAGAGTGGTGGTGGTCCCCGGGGCCAAGAATGGCCCGTGATGGTGGCCACTCAGCCCCCTTCCCATTTATTTAAAATTGTTTGTTCCCGCAGAGTTGGTGGTGCCCGGGGCAGACCGTGAGGTCCCCCCACATGAAAATCTAAAAGCCTCGGGGAGGTGGTGGTCCCTGGAGCTGCGCGGCAGGCCAGAGGGTTTCCCCGCATTTCTACAATAATTAGCCCCGGGGAGGTGGCGGTCCCCGGGGCTGTGGGGAGGTCGCGTGGCCACCCGCATTTCATTTGTATTCAGCCCCGGGAAGGAAGAAGTCCCTGGGTCGGTGGGGGGCCCACATGGGGCCCACATCATTATTTTCAATTGCCTTCGGAATCTTCCCACCCGTGGGCCAAAATGAAACAAATCGCTGGAGACCGCGAGTAGTTTTTTTTTCATTTTCGTTGGGAGTCGCCAATCCTACATGACTCCTGCCAAATTATTTTACAAAAATTTATTTTTGGGCCTGTGGGGTTCTAGATGGTCAGGGTGTTTCTACCCTGCCACTTTTTCATATTTGTAATCTTTTTTCTTGTGACTCGGTTCAAGCGGCTCGGTTCAAGATGGCTGCCAACACTTCCTGTTTGCAAGTGTTGGCAGCCAATCAGATCCCAGGCACAAGATCGGGAGTTGTCGCGGGTCCACCACGGCACAGTTGTATATCTGAGAAATCTTTCATTTTCCCACCAACTACTGAACGTATTTACACCATCTAACAAAAAGACTGATTTCTGGAACAACAGCTAACTTTCTGCGAAATTTGGTGTAATTCCGTTCAGCAGTTCGGGCTGTAGCTGTGTCTAAATTTTCCAATGGAAATTAACATGGAGAATAAGTGTTTTGGGACACCTTCTTTGCATCGAGCCCTGCTTAACGGATCACCACAACATTTTTCAGACAGCAGCTGAAGTTTTGAAAATGTTGCGAGGATTCGTCAAATGACACCAAAGTTATTGGCAAATGAAAAAACGCTCCTGCTATGGAAACTGTATCCTAACTATTAATACCTACTGGGAAACGCCATATTCACATATACACACGCGCACACACATATATATATGCTGGGCAGTGCAGTGGGTTGATCGGCATGCTAGTTTCAGCTATTGGGGAGAGAGTAGAGCAGTATTCTACCACAGAACGGGAAGTTGCTATTTTTGGATTGAAATCGCAACACACAGATCCTGTTTCAGCTGGGACTGTGAGGAGTAAACAATCTGCTGACACAAGTCGGGGCTGTATTATGAGCCTAAGGAGAGGTCACTGCACCAACACTTACCGATGTGTTCCTCTAAGTTCCAGGCTGTTGGCTTGCCACGATAGGGGTGTAATAGTCGTGCAGGGCATTTTTTGTACATGGCCAAATATTTAAGAAGCGCTGAGCGAACACGGACTGGGTGTGTAATCGTTGCCGGATCCTTTTAAAGAGGAAATGTTTATTGGACTGTGAGAATTTAGAACGGCATGTGAACAGTGTATTTAGATCTACTGAAGATTAACAAATATCGAAATCCGCACCTTGTAAAAAAAGTTTTATTAACTTGTATTTTGCGGAGATCGTGCCAGTCCTCTTTCTATGGCCTTGTGATCCCTCCAATGTATGTATGTATAGGCATTTATATAGCGCACTACTTACCCGGAGGGTCCCAAGGCGCTTCGACCGCTGCGAAACCCTTCCTGGCTTCCCTGAGAGATGGTCCCTTAATGGGTATCTCCAGGGTGAGACCAGGCATCCCCGGCGGTCTGGTGGGGCCGTTAGTGAAGATGAGGCAAGCTAATGCCCAGAGTTACCGAGTGTGATCGCTGATCAGAGTGGGCACCGAGGCGAGAGAATTATCGAGTCCGCTGACCCTGGCCCAGAAACCTGCCGCGCCGGGAATCGAACCCTGGTCCCTGGCCGTCCTCTGCTCTCGGGTCTGCCGCCTCTAACCAGTGAGCCACAATGAGCAGCACAATGAGCAGCAGGCATTCAGCATTTAAATTGTGCAATGACTTCACCCCAATACTTATCTGCACTGAGGAAGGCGATACACCTAAACGCGTCACCCTTAACTTTGGTGCACAATAAATTCTTTGTGCTGTCTCCTGGTGTGCCGCATCCTGGTTTTTATGCCATTAAGGTGGATTGGAGGACTCCTTTGTAATTTACAAATGATTGCTGTCGCCGTCGAGCTGGCACCGATGCCGTAGGAGGGGACCCGCTTAGAGCAGCAACTGTGTGGATATATATACATATATATATATGTACAATAAAAGCCTCCAAACGTTTCCCCGAGGGTCTCTGTTCTTCTTTGTTTGAAGAAGGTTCTTTGCACGTATCTACGCGTCTGTCTGTGGCGCGCTTGCAGAGACCCCGCCCCACCATCTTGGGCTCGGAATACACAGGCACGAACTGTTAAGTTCTTCGCTTTTCCAAAGGTATTTGGTTGTTCCTGAGCCCGCCACCAACACCAGTGGGAAGCAGTTTGACAGGAGCGAGGTCAATCGGACCCCGTGTTGGGCGGCAGACACAGCTCTGCAGCCCCTGTCGCAGTGAATCCTGGATTCAAAGGCGGAGGCGGCACGGGGAGACGGAGGAGATTTTTGTTGTGGACATTGAAGCCAGTAAACGCATCAACACGAGGTTGGTGTGTCCCAGGGCGCACTTTGGCCATTCCTCTGCATGGACGCACGATGGGGTGTGACAGCAATCCAACCCCCCAGCAACAACTGCCAGAGTCTCTCCACGGGGGATTCTGGGATGTGTAGTTTGCCAGAGCATAAGGGCTGCTACACAGGTGTGCGGAGTTAAAGCACTGGGGGCGGTGCAGACTTGAAACAACGAGTTTAAAAGAGAAGTGGAACATTGGTGAAAGTGCACACTTACCTGTGGAGGCTTTTGGGCGCTGAAGACGGCAAGACATCGGCCAGAAATGCATCCGCCATGTGTGTACAATAAAAGCCTCCCAACGTTTCCCCGAGGGTCTCTGTTCTTCTTTGTTTGAAGAAGGTTCTTTATATATATATATATATATATATATATATATATATATATATATATATATATATATATATATATATATATATATATATATATATATATATATATATATATATATATATATATATTCAATGAAAAAACCATAGGTTATAGTCCATATATAGTTAGGAATTTGCATTTACAAAACCTTATTTTACTCGCATAAAACCATTGAAATTCCATATATAGTTAGATGCGCTAACTATATATCGCGCACCCGCAATCCACTGCTGATGATGTCACATATTACATCATTCATGACATGGTCAGTGACATCACTGATGACATCACTGATGACAACATCCAGTTACTGTATGTTTCTGTAAAGTTTAAATATGTTTTACATATTGAAGAATGAGTGGATGTATAAGTGTCTGGATAAAGAATTTAGTAGGTGCATGGATGACTGTATGAAAGAGTGATTAAATGTGTCTCACTGAGTGCATGGGTTAGTGACTAAACTGTCTTAATTTGTGCATCAATATGTCTGTTGTTGTGTAAGCTACAGCATGTGTTGATCAGTAGCTATATGAATAACTATATGGGTTATTGATTGGTTGCTCAAGTATTTGTATGGGAGACTGAGTATGTGTGTGGGTGGCTGGGAGGTGTGTCAGTCTGTGCATAGATGTGTAAGCAGTTGATTCACTAGGTGTATGAGTTCAAGAGTGCATGTGGAAACAGCTATATGGGCGGTTGACTGTGCATGGGTGTCTTGGTGAGTGAATGGATATCTCAGTGCTTCATGTGCAAGTAAATACGTATGTAAAACACAATACATCTGAGAGTTGACATATATAAATAACTGTGGATTAGAGCCAGTGAATGTGTGAGTGGCTGTATGGATCACTGTGAGCTTGTATCAGGGATTGTATAAGAGAGTAAATATGTGTTAGAATATGTTTGAATAAGTAAAGTATCTATAACTGTATAGTTGAGGAAATGGAGGTGTGATTGATTCTTTCCATGACTGACTAGGTGTGTGAGTAACTCCATAGATGAGTGACAGTCTGTGAGTGTCTGTTTATACTGAGTGTATGTAAGATTATATTAGAGTCTGAAGAGGTTCATTGTATTTTCACATGACTGATGTCATCAGTGATGTCATCAGTGATGTCATTTGAGATGTCATCAGTAATGTCATTTGAGTTGTCATCAGTGATGTCACTGACCATGTCATGAATGATGTAATATGTGACATCATCAGCAGTGGATTGCGGGTGCGCGATATATAGTTAGCGCATCTAACTATATATGGAATTTCAATGGTTTTATGCGAGTAAAATAAGGTTTTGTAAATGCAAATTCCTAACTATATATGGACTATAACCTATGGTTTTTTCATTGAATTTCAATGGTTTTTTGAAAGCTAATATTTCTATCTATAAAATGTATTCTTCTTTAAATCATAAAATATATTGTACATGTTTCCTTATACATTTTTAAAAAAAAAAAAAATTTTCCGCTCCTAGTCCGCGAACTGGTCAGCTTCCCGTTAGCGGAATTCAAAGCCGCGACTTAGTACGCGAGCCGGTAATCGTTGCTTAAGCGTAACTGTTACGTTATCATGACGTTTTGCGTTGTCGCGTAATACGTTTTCCGACGCGCCAAGTTAGCGGACCCGGAAGCGGATTGGATAGCGGCGCAAAGCGCGAAACGTAAAGACAGCAGGTCATGTGACTCGATAATAACACTTTTCATTAGTTCATTTCACTTTTAGTTTCCTAATGATGTAATACTAGGTCATGTGATCTAAAATTAACACTTTTCATTGGTTTAGAACTTTGGCTTTTCCCAAATGATGAAAACCCCTCCTTCTTTCCTCACTCTGACTTTCATCTTGGTGAGAGAAAGACCTTTGTACAATCCAGAGAAATGGCTTCTGTTGTTGCTTCTGGTAGTGTTCCTCCACCACCACCTCCACCTCCTCATGGAAAAAAAGGACCACCTACTCAACCAATCTTTCCACAAGAGGAAGATCAGGAAGAGGAGGAAGAACCTGAATATTTGCCAGAGGAGCCCAGGAGGTACAACAGGAAGGAAAATTTCATATGGCAATTCTTTAAAATTCCACCAGGACAAAAGAAAGTGAACGCCAGATATGTCTTCTGCCGTATCTGTGATGATCGCCTTTCGAGAGGGACGGATAAAAAATATAGTTTTGGGAATTTCACTATGCACAGGCACATGAGCAGGTGGCACCCAAATAACTATAGTGCTGCTCAGCTTCGGGACGAACAACAAAATTCCCCAGCAATAGCCAGAAGATCGGTCGTGCCAGAAGTTTCGGGACCAGAAGCAAGGGAGTTGATCCCGAATATTCAAGTGGACATGGGGGAAGTGAAACAAATGTGCGTGTGGTGCAATCAAACATTATGCTTCCGCGAAAGTAGCATAACTCTCATAATGAGAGCAATCAAAAATCATGCATGTCCAAAACGCCCCAAAAAATAAATTCATCTTTGTTTTTGTTGCTCCTGTTGAGCCCTCTTCGATGAGTCATTTTTGTTTCCCCCTCCCCCCCAAAAAGTAAAAAAAATACAAAATGTTCAGAAAAAAACAAAAAATATAAAAAATGTTCAGAAAAGTAATAAAAAAATTTAAAACAACAAAAAGTAAAAAAAAGTTCTTTTCAGAACTACCTCCCCATTATTTAAAAAAATTGGTAGAATTCTTTCAACTCTGCCAAGCTCTATTTCTATTAGTTCGCTCCCAGTTCGCACTCCGGTACGCGAACTTTAAGCGCACCAAAAAAAACTTTTTAAAAAAAGGAACAGTAAGTATAAGGAAAGAAAACAGACAGCTATGTTACAAAAAAGACAGCTATAGGGAGTAAAGAAAAGATACTGTGACCCGCAATTCACTTCTGATCATGTCATATATTACATTATTTTTGACATGGTCAGTGACATCATCAGCAGTGGATTGCGAGTAACAGTTTTTTTTGTTTACGTCCTATAGCTGTCTTTTTTGTAACATAACTGTCTGTTTTCTATCCTTAAACTTACTGTTCCTTTTTTTAACGAGATAACAGATATGCCCACTTATTACATCATTCATAACATAGTCAGTGACATCATCAGCAGTGGAATGCAGGTTAAAAAAGTAGAAAACATTTACCTTATAATTCTTGTTAATTTTTAAAGAAAATTTTTCATACATTCAATCTGTAAAAGAGAGAACAAACATTTCCAAAAATATTAAAACATGTATTTAAAAATTAGAAAAAAGAAGGGAAAACATTCAAGAAGAAACCCTTTTTAAACAACTTTGACACTTATAGAAACCTCTACTTCTCTACGATCCCTACACAATCCTAAATATATTTATTTTCAACAAACAGTATCTTCATGCTGATGAAATGAGGCCTATTTTGAAATATGATGCTTCTTTTACATTGCTTATGTCTCACAATAGTGATGCCATAACAGCGCAAAAAGAGATGTAAAACCATCATAAAATTGTGTCTAACATTTAAAATTATTGTTTTAGGATGCAAATAAGATGTGTGCTTTCAAGAGCTTTCTTTGAGATGAGGCCTCTTTTCTTTTTTTTTAAAAAAAACAGTACCCAGAAGTACAGCACTGTAAGCATTAAAATTGACAGTTACAGAAGACTCAGCTTTCCCATATGTACCTCACATTTCTAAATGTATATCATAAGTACAAAAAGCATAACATTAAATATACATGTTAAACGGTTTATTTTTGCTGTTCTCAGAATGTATCAAATTTCACTTAAATCAGTGACTTGAAGGTATTCATCATGTAACAGCGGGGAAAAAAAACACAATCAAAATGACTGTGTTTAAAAAACCCATACAACCTAAGAAATCTGATTTCAAAACTCCTTAAAATTAACTTACTTTCAATGACGTCGAAGGATCTCCTATAAACAGCATCCACTCTGTTGTGCTATAAATATTTCCAGCCCGCCACTTTCTGAAAGAAAACCTCCATCGATACGTAAAATATGTTACATAGAAAAAAAAACTTCTCTCGTTCTATCACATGTTTCCACTAGGCCAAATCATGTTGCCGCGATTCGCAAGTCTTGTAATTCTTCCAATCAAATCCCGACATTTTCTATTTTCGCAACTTTCAAAAATAAAATATTTTAGATTATTTTCACAATCCTGGACTACTAATATCTTACTCTTCTTTGTCACTCATGTTCTCCTTTTCCTATGACACTGATACTGCTTACTATGAAGCAGACTTACTTGCATCAGGTTTATATAGTTGGATTTTTAATCTAGACAGCATTGCAGACTTACATTTCCTCTACTTAAAATTTTGGTTTTAAAAACACCAGGTAAGAATTTTTAAGATCAAACGGCAATTTTTTTTTGAAAGTTACAACGGAATCATTACAGAATGACCAGCCATTTCCAGACTTTAAGTAAGCTGTATAATGTCCTGATGTTGTTGATGGACCATCGTGATAGATAATTGCTACAGTTACAAAAGTCCTCCCTGATATTGACAGCTGAGAAGCCACAACATTTTTTATTAAAGTTGACAATTTTGATCCATCAGGCCTACATCGTTGGATCATTAAAATGACATACTGGCCATATCTACGTATAAATAATGTTGACATCATTTCAGATTTACATTGGCTACACTCCATGTTGTGATCCGCTGCATTTACTAGCTTATTAAAGGACACTGATTTACTGTCTGGCAAAGTTAAATATATAAATCTTTCTGAGTCTACACTAGTAGTACTTGATACAATACAGTTCTCGCAGTCATGCTGCCATTGATAAGAAAGCCCAAACAGGTGATCTACATCTACACCCTCATCTTGCAATACATCAAGCATATACATTAAAAACTCCTGACAATCTTGCTGATTATTTTCAGAGAAGTCTGTTTGACCTGAACATTCATCTAACAGATAACGAACATCAGACACACTTTCTACTTTTGTTCGATCAGTGCTACATTTCTCTAACACAGAATTCAACAAGCAGCATAAACTTTGTTCCGAATTGAACACAATCTGTTCTTTTAAACTCTCTAGTGAAAAGAGAACATTAACCACTACATTTGCATAGCAGTTGACACCAGAACTGTTTTCAAATTGAAAACCGACAACATCTTCAACAGAATCCACTTTCTTTCTGCTAACAACTTTCGGTTCATTGAGTTTTCGTCTTTTTGGAACAACCTCCCTACTATTACTGATATTTCTACGTTTCTGGCCTACCACACGTTTCTCAAACAAAGGATATTGAGGCAAATGTGGCGCATACTCTCTTCTTAGCCTATTGTATTCCTTAACACAATCTAGATCCGCACAAATGTTTGTGACATCACAGTCAATCAAGTACAATCCCGATAAAGTTCCAACTCGTGACAATGCCACATATGCCATACCCTCCTTGAACACAGAACTGCCAATATTGACCAATGCACAGTCTACACTTAAACCTTGCGATTTATGGATTGTCACCGCATATGCCAAGCAAACAGGAAACTGTTTCTGGCGAACATATAAGTCTTTAACAAGCAAAAACCTAGCAGAACAACGACCAATTTGCTGTACTTCCTCAATGCCATCAAATTTAATTCTTAAAAATTCTATTCCATCTCTATTTCTGTATTTCTCAAAATCAACAACATTACCCATTGATCCATTTACCAGACCTCTTTCTACATGTAAATTCCTTCTCAAAATGATTCGGCAATTTAAACACACATTCAAAGTCTTTTCAAAACCCGCTGTTTTAGATATAGTCTTCTCTAATGAATCCAATTTTGATTTCAAATTGTCTGACAAAATAATTGTTGATCCCATATGCTCTAATTTGTCGATAGCTTCAAGTTTCACAATCTCTTGCTTTTCTAAATTCAACATTTTGTTGTTGAAGATGGCACATTCTGCAAGAGTTGGCATGAGACATATCCCGGATTTCTTCTCAGTAATTTTCTGAAAAATATTCTCAGGCACAATCTCTTGTTTGGGATATAAATTTGACAGTAATCGTGCATTTAAAGCTTCTTTCCCATGCTCGGTCACTTTTCCAATTCTAATATCTTGTAGAATATTCTTGTAATCTTCATCCTTTGCCTGACGCATATTTTGATGCAGTTCAGCATAATTGAAGTTTAACCATATATTGACGTTGCCAATGCTCCCTAGGCACTTCCTGGTATCTTCATGCGTGAGTATTTTGAACACAGGTTGACCTTTTACTGGTGTCAGCTGCAGAAGATCTCCGAAAACAATGATGTGTTTGCCACCAAATAACACATCATATTCAGTTTTAAGTACTTCTTGCATTCTCAAATGCACAAAGGCAAGCATGACATTGGAAACCATGCTTACTTCGTCAATGATAAGTAGTTTCATTTTCCTCAAGACTCTTGAAACTTCACAGCAAGCATCTCCAGATAACTTGTTGTATTGTAATTTGTTGTCATGCTCCACCGGCAGCATCAGTAGACGATGCAAAGTAATACCTTTAATGTTATGTGCTGCCAGTCCAGTAGGAGCGGTGACAACACAAGACAGCGATGACTCAGTCCTTTCCTGCAAATAACAAGAAATTGCTTTAATGAGGAAACTCTTTCCAGTTCCCGCTTCTCCACTCACGTACAGTCGGACAGGCTTCAACGACGTACATGAGCACTCTTTCTTCTCATGACTTAATCCGTGCTCAATTTCCTTGGTAACTTCATCATATATTTTCCTCTGCTCAACGTTCAGTTGTTTTTCCAAGTCTTCTAAGTTAACTGAATCCTCCTGAGCATGTGCCATGGCTCTTTCCACTTCATTCATAGTAGTGGCAGCTTCATTTTCGATAATAGGTCCTCCAAGTGGATCTTGACTCAATGAAACAGAACTCTGACTGTCCTGAGAACTGTCTCTGGCAATCTCGGCTGCAATCGTTGCTTCCTGCTCAATTTCCAAAGTTAGCATTTCTTGATATTTAGGAAAAGCAGGACATGCTATGGACTCCTTGGCTGCATTAAAAGAGTCTTCGTAACAGAGGAAATCTCCAAGCAGTTCCTCTTCTGCACGCCAAGGCTTGAAAAGTTGCAAAAGTGCTAAATAGAAAAACTCCTTTTTTTCTCGAGATTCACCACTCAATTTTCGATGGTTTACTAATTGGCATTTTCTTTGCTTGACCAGGCATCCCTCACTTCCAATTACAGCATACACTCCTTTCTCAATATTTTCTTTGATGTTCCTCTTGAATATATAATTTTGGAGAACCTCATATAGACAAACATTCTCAAGGTGACTGCTTCGATTTGGATAATATGTATCCAACATGTTGGTCTTCAAAATGTCGGTACTGTTTGGCTCCTTTTCCGCCAAATACTCAATTTCCCGGACAGGTTTAAGAACTCGATTTCGCGTTGCAGCAAGACCAAGACTCGCCCAAACGATACTCCTAGATTTGGCATAGAGACTTGCTGAAGACAATCGATCTGAACATTCGTAAGCTCCGATTTCTCGATGCGACAACATCTTCAGACTAAAACTGTACAACTTCTTGCTGAGGCTCTTTTCATGGGAAATGTCCTCCCACATATCCTTCAGTTCTGTCTTTTCTTTTTTGGTGATGTAAGATGTCACATACCGAGCCACAGCCATGCAGTTGTCACCCACAAACTGTATATCCATGTTAGCATTCCACATGGACAAAATCACTGGGTTGTAGTCGTTGATGTACTTGGACTCTTCGTTCCTTTTCAAATTGTATGTATTTTTGGGTGAATTCCTCGTCACATTATGTCGTGAAGACATCAAACTGTTCACTTTTCCTTTAGAAATCACCGGCCGTGGAAAGTTGAAACGACATTTGGTGTAGAACTTGTCCTTGTTTCTGAATTTACGACGACAGTACTTTCCACAACGATGGCTTTGGAAACGTAGAACTTGTTCTCTTAGGCTTTTCTTCTCCGTTGCATTTGGAACAGCACACGTAGAATACTGTTCTATGAAATTCATCACTAAGTGATCGGGATCTGTTCCAAATTTAGGTGCATCCTTGATCCACAACAACATATGTATATGAGGAGCACCTCTTGCTTGGTACTCCTTTCTCCAGAAGAAATCCAACACCTCTCCAAGAGGTGGATTCTTCTTATTTGTGATGAAAGACATCATAGCTTCAAATTTATGATTGAAGTACCTGCATACATTCACAGGATCCAAAGAACACAGTTCTCCAGGTGTCTTGAATTCAATGTTTTCAATATTTCCATTTGCTTCTCGTAGAAATTCAAGTAAGTCTTCCCAGCCATACTCGGCACAGCTCAGAGTGAGGAACCATGTCGGAGTTCCTAAGTTCCTCAGCATACATTTTAAATCACCATGACGACGATACCAGTACTCATTAGTACCACGCTGACACGCCATGAGATTAATTAAGTGAGAATCCAAAATACTATCTTGGACATTGACTTTATGCATAAAGTCCCTTGCCGAGATGTTTCGCAGCTGTATACCACTTTTTAAGATGTGGTTCACTGCATATGACAGTCCAGACAGATCGCTTTCAAACAGGAGATGAAACAAATAGGGAATGCATTGACGAAACCTAGGATCTTCTCCATACAATCGTAAAGTCCGGTATTCAGACGCAGGAATTTGATGAGATCGCTCATCATATCTTCCTCCTGGACCTGTGGGAAATAGCTGTGGGAAACACCGAGCTTCCAAACTTTCCTCCCAAACACTAATGGGACTCCCTTTGGCTTGTTTCATTTGAAACAACTCAATAGCATTCCCCATGACTTCCTTGGAATGCAAAGGATGAACACTATAATGTTCATATATTTCTTCACTTTTAGAGGCCTCTACTTTCTCAATTTGGCCAGCACACAAATCGCTATCCTCTTCATCACTTACTTCCTCTTCTGCAACATACACATTCTTATAATACTTATTATTTTTCTTCAAATACACTGTTGCCTTTTTGACTTTCCTAACATCCACTAAATCTTGCCATATTTTCTTATTCTTTGTCGGAACCCCATTAACCAAGATAACCAGAGGTTCCTCTTCCACTTCCTCTACTCCAATTGTGTTAATGTTTTTATTCAAATCTAAAGGCAAATAAACAACTCTTCCCTTTAATCCTCTCTGTAAATCTGCTGGAGGCAACTTCCCTGTCTTTGGCTCCATTCTTACAATAGCCTGAAAGGGATGGATACTTTGAATCAAAATAGATTCATAAGTATTTAAATCCTTCAATTCAGAAGGAATCTCAACCAATTCAAGATTATTATGAACTGCCCTAGCAGGCATCTGGTTTTGGTTTAATTTATTACAACAATAAGTACACACACGTTGATCCGATCCCAAATCAAAATAATTTTCTACCATCAAGTATGTGGCCAAATCCTTCCATTCACTATTATTTTCCCTTTCAGTTTTTGCATATAAATCCACTACCTGAGTCTGATTCTTATAATAAGTGCGTCGACAACAAACACAAGTGAAATTAGGCCTCTCACTTGATTTCATCTGAAACGTTGCAATTTCCTTCTGAAAATTATCTGTACTGTAAACCTGTACATTATCTTCCACATTACTCTCTACTTCAGGGTCAATTTGAACATTCTCATCTTTACTACTAAAGTAACAAAACTCAATTTCTTCACAAATATTCTTCACATCTATTTCAGAACCATGCAAAAGAGCAGCACATAATTGTTTAAGCATAATTGCTGGACTCTTTGCATAATACAACATTCTCACTAATTTTCTCACTTTATTATGATGCACTGCTAGCATCCTGAAGTGATGAAAAACACTCTGGCATACTCTCCTGGAAAGACAAGCCAGTGAATGACCACGCAAACCTGTTATTTGTCTCACTCTGCAAGGATCTAAATCTTGCAACAACTTCATTTTCTGCTTCAAACTTTTCTTATTAAATGTCCGTATAAAATCACAAAGCAAATTGATGGAAACCTGTCGCACACTGCAAATAGAACTACACTTCCAAATGAACACAGGAACCTTAGGGCGTCTTCCTAAAACCTCATCACTTAGCGCCTCTTCTGTCTCTGTTGTCACAAGTTTTTCTTTTTCAACTGGACAACCATCCTTCACTTCATAAGCTCGACCACTGATGTCAACTGCATGCACCAAATCATTATCCTGAAAATAAGTCTCCTCATTAAAAAATGCCTCAGAACTTGAACTATGCATCCATTCTCCGGAAAAAACTTCACAAAAGTTAGTACGATTTACTACTCTCTTCCATCTACTGTTTGTTTGGAAATCAGAAATTACCTTGCTTAGTTTCCTAATTCTATTGATTACCAAAATAAACAACTTTCGCTTAATTTCAAAAGCATGATCAATAATTTTCTCGACATTTTTCTTCTTCTTATAAAATGCCGCTTTCTGTTTGCATTTCTTAATATTTTTCATTAAATTAACTATTATCCTATTACGGAACATTCGTTGTCGAATGTCCCTAAACTGTTCTTTCCTTCTACTATCATGCACAGAGTTATCTCTTCCTCTACCAGTAACATTTTTCATGGGTCTTTGCTTTCCATTTAAATTACTCTTGTTTTTCTGAACTGAAACATTTTGGCGAGAAATTCTTTTTGTACTACAAATATTTTTTAAGAAAGATTTTGTGCTCTTACCCGGAGCTTTCTTGGTGTTTTGATAAGTATTTAGGGAAGAGGACTGCTGCAATAAAACATCACCGTGCTGTCTTTGACGTTTTCGAGCCTTTCTAATTCTATTTCTGGTAGGCATTTTCCAAACTATGAAAGAATCTGCAGTTGAATCTGTTGAAAAATTTAATAAAAAATGTTAATAACCACTATTACCAAACAGTAAATGAATAACAGTCATCAAAAACTTAATGCCCTACTTATTATTTAACATAGCAAATCAAGGCATATGACTGTGTATGATGTTATTTTTCTTTTTTAAATGGAAAGCGTTCTTCATGGTGCAAGTTTCTTGTAAATACGCTCCCACCTGCGAAACGGAACTTTGCGTGCAGAAAGCTGATTGGCTCTCCGGTGTCTGTCAACATTCTAAACAGTCCAGAGCGGCCGCCATTTTATCTCTCGGTAGGATCGAGAGAGAAGTAGAGGTGAAAAACGAAGGGGAAATTTAATGAAAGGGGGCAAGGTATACCCCAGTTGACCCCCTAGGAATGTTGTTGGGATTTTTAAAGGGTCCCCTGGGGAAAATAAAAAAATATATATTTTTCACGATAGAACCGCTTCCCAAACACCGAACTAGGCCGCAAACTGCGCGAGAATACGCCATTTTGTGCTTCGTTTTAATTAAATTACTAGGAATAAGAAGGTGCGGGAGACGTATCCTAATCCCTTATATTTTCTGAGGGTGGCTGAGGAGTCTCATATATGTTGATACATGTGTTCCAGCGGCTGTGCGTGAGCTTCTTTTTATTTTTGCTGCGCGACGTCTGTTAACATTCGATTCGAAGGAAATCAGGAAGTGTTGACCACCAATTTCTCAGTGCGATAAAATATTTTGGGGCATATTATCAAGCCTACGCACTAAAATTATCGCCGATAAAGCGGCGACAATGGGCTTGATAATATGCTCTGTGGAATTCCAATCGAAGCCCATTTTAGATGTCTTCACATCTAGCATGTGCTTCGATTTGAAATCCATAGAGCATATTATCAAGCCCATTATCGCCGCTTTATCGGTCGTTTTCGGCCGATAAAGCGGCAATAATTGAAGCACACAGGCTTGATAAAATACCACATTGTTATAAATGAATCCTTATTGAGACACAATGTCTGCGCCAACTTGCCTTTTTTACAATGCCACAATTTTGTCGTGCACGGTAGCCATTTTACATGCCAGGCTGGTCTCAGCCTATCACCTAGCCCTGCGAATGTAGGGAAATATTATCAAACCTGTACACTAAAATTATCGTCGCATTATCGGCCGAAAACGGCTGATAAAGCGGCGATAATGGGCTTCATAATATGCTCTGTGGAAATCCAATCGAAGCCCATGTTGGATAACATGGCTAAAAACTACTCAGCACCATTGTTTGGACATTATTAACATGGCTATGTAACTCCCATAATCAAAATTTAAATTTGCCAAGAACACTTGTGTTACTGCATGCCAGAATGCTACACCGAATATGCAATTACAATTTCGCAAAGTAACAAAATCTATTTCTATATCACTACAGACAAAGCCACAATTTAAAAACACAGCTTTCTTCATCATTTTCTCCTTAGCGATAAAAAGCGGTAGCAATGCATGAATATCACGCTGAAAAGTCAGCGATATTCATGCATTATCCTGCAAATGCTCTTAGCCATGTTATCCACCTCCCATTGGATAACATGGCTAAGAACTGCTCGCAAATGCGAAAAAAACGGCCGCAATGCATGAATAACGGTGAAAAGTCAACGATATTCATGCATTATTCAGCAAATGCTCTTAGCCATGTTATCCACCTCCCATTGGATAACATGACTAAGAACTGCTCAGAGCCCCATGAGGAACGCTTTCCATTTAAAAGAGAAAAAATAACATCATAGAAAAGAATCGTTTTTAAACACAGCATATAAATCAATTGTATACCTGCATTGTATACCACATTTTAAAAACACAGCTTTCTTCATCATTTTCTCCTTAAATCATACTATTCTCTTTCTAAATTAAATAAATCTTTTCTCACCTTAGCAAATACTTTTTGAGTTTCAAAACAGTCTCAGAAATACACCAAATTGTCTTGAGCAGATCAAACAGGATGCACTCCAGAGGCTGCAGCTATTGAAAGCACAGAAATACAGATATTCTTTTCACATATCTCTCATATTAGCCAATCATAACTCTTCCCTCACTTTTTTCAAATCAAAACCCTTCCCCCCTCTGCCCTCTCTGCCTTTTTTCCATAGCAACCACCTCCTGGAAGACCTCTCATGTTTGCAAATTCACACAACAATGTTTCAATTGAACTCTGAACTCTCAGTGCACCTGCGTATCCAGTGCAATCTTTCATTAAAAGTTTCTTCCTTGACCATTGAAATTACATCTTTCAAAGAACACATCCATGCACCCTAACTTTCTGTTTTCAGAAATGGAAATGCACCAATCACTGCTAATGAATCATTAGCATTGGAAATCCACAGTTTTTTTTCTTTACAAACTCCTACTGTTTCAACTGCCCTTTCATTACCACACTTCATCTGACTGCAGCACAACCTCCTCCCACCATGTTTAACGTCTGGATTGTTGGACATAGTTACATCCACTGGGCTCAAAGGTATGCTGACAACAGAAATTTACACAACCTCAATTTACAAGATGTGGAAATTAAATGGTTGGGCCAAAGAGGATTAAAATGTCACCAATTGATACCATTGGTGAAAACCTTTATGCATTTGCCAAAACCTGACCTGTTAATAGTGCATTGTGGAGGTAATGATTTGGGCACTTTAACAGGAGTAGGTCTGGAAATGCTTTTAAAGGACACCTTTGAGCAATTAATGGCACTTTTTCCTCAAACTGCCTTGGTATATTCCAATATATGCCAAAGACAGAAATGGAGGTGGTCCAACCAATTTGGTCCACAAATTGAGAAAGCGAGGAAGCATGTAAACAAATCTGTTTCAGCTTTCATGAGAGACCATGGAATGGGCTCCCTGTACAATAATAACTTGCGTTACTACATGCAAGATATCTACAGAGGAGATGGAGTTCACTTCTCAGATGAGGGCAACAGAATTTTCATTCTGAATTTAAGACTGTGCATTGGTACCTACTTATAAGTACCTAAATGGAACATAAACCCAAAAGCTCTTCTCAGAGCTACCCTTCATCTGATCACGCACAATTAATACTTTTCTCTAACTTATTTCTGTAATTTTCAACAAACTACGCTCAAAGAGCGCTACCCGGTACGCGAACTGGAAGCTAACCGCCGAAAATTATTTTAAAAATGTTTTTTCTACGCACATATGGTCCTCCTCAGCCACCCTCAGAAAACCTGGGGGGTCAAAATACTTGTACCGTGTCCCCTTCTACCCTTTCTGAACATTATTTAACCTCCATTTTATATGTTAATTCGACCGAAACACAAAATGGTGGACTCTCGTTACGCTTCTAGTTCGCGGACTAAACTGCTTCCCGGGAAGCGGCCCAAAGAAAAGGTGGGAAAGTAATTCACAAAAAAAAAGAACTGGAGACACTCTTACCAAATATAGATTAGCTCATACTACATAACAATCCCTTTCATTTTCACAAATTTGATTGAAATTCCATTTAGCCATTAAGCCTGTAGAACTCTCTAAATACCTTGAGGTAAATTACTTCACAAAACACATCTGAAGTGTTGGAATTGACAACCAATAAAAATCTTACTTTCATTTTCTACTTTTATTACCTGATATTTGATTGGTTATATACCTGTATATATATAAAGGAACAGAAGAAAACACAGCCATTTTGACTGCTACTTCTTGTTGTACATCACATTACAAAACTTACCTAAGACTTCAACTTGTTTCTGAAGGTAAGTTGTTATTTTTAAAAATGAAGTATATTGTGCACTATAACTTGATATGGTACACTTTTTCTTAAACATATACACTATCCCTCTGTAGTAGTTATGGATTTAGATAGACTTCTCTGTTATAGTTAGGAATGGAGTTAGGCTTCTCTTCGTTAAATCACATACACTTTTTTATAGTCCTATTTCCACTCTGATACTATACACTGCCAAAAGACAAATTCACTGATAAAAACTACCTATCTAAAATTAATCCCAACAGTGCCCAATCTCTACTAATATATATTTTTTTATTCAAAATTTCAGGCAAAATGGAAGGCGAACAACAAGTTACATTTTCAATTGAACTGAAGGAGAACAGCCAAGACAAAATTGATGACTTTATGGATGACAGTAGAGACCACGAACTTCTACAATGTGTTGAAGCAGTGGACAACCTGCTTCAAAATGAAAAAAAATTACACCCTATAATAAATTATGACATTTCTGACAATGAAATGTTAGAAAATGTAATAAAGTATGAAACACAATCATAATAAAAAAATAAATAAATAAAGAAAACAAAAAAAACCCAACAAAAACAACAAATAATTAACATACAGTATTAGAAAAGTCTATCATTCCTTTATCCTTATAGTACGCTGCCCAGAGCGCTTCCCGGTTCGCGTACTAGGAGCTCACCACGCATAAATATATTTTTTTTTTTTTTTTTTTTGCCCTGCAGAAACCTTTTACAACCTCCACATAAAACCTAGGGGGTCAGGGAGGATCTACTATGCCCCCTTATCAAAATTTCCCCCTTTGTTTTGGCCTCCTCTTATCTCTCGATCCTACCGAGAGACAAGATGGCGGCCGCACCGGACTGTTTAGAATGTTGACAGACACCAGAGAGCCAATCAGCTTCGCTTCGCATAGTTCCAATAAGCGAAAAGTACGCGAACCGGATCGCTGCCCGGAGCGCTGTTACAGATATATATCTTGATTTAAACGTTAATTTCTCAAAATCCACTGAAGCACATATATTGAGACCTAGCAAAGGCACATCGGGCTAACAGTCCCTACAATTTTGCCAAGTTTCGTGCAAATCCATTCAGCCGTTCGAGCTAAAAGTGAGTCCAACCGCCCTATGGAAAACTCAATGCAAAAAACGCGTTTTGGGACCCCCTTTTTTCTCGGCCCCCCCTTGACGAAACCCCCCCAAATTGTCAGGAGCTGCTCAGAAACAAAATGTGCCATTTTCCTGAAAATTTCAGCCGATTCCGTCCACAAACGCCAAAGTTATTAGACATAGAATTTTCAGAAATCCCATAGGGAAAAAATCCTAACTATATATACCTACTGGCGACCGCCAGTAGGTAATATATATATATATATATATATATATATATAACCAAGAGCCTGTGTGCTCAAAACGCGTCATTTGTGCCCTAGAACCAAGAATAAAATCCTTTGAACTTGCCTGATCGGTGTGGCTCGTGCTTCTTTGAAGTGAAGAAGGAATCCGGTAAATATATATTATATATATATATATAAATATGTATATGTATATATATATATATATATATAATATATATATATTTTTTTTTACTCGCCAGTGCTACTTCACAAAGCAACAGGAATCCATAGCACCATGAAGTACAGATCCAGGCAAGTATTGACTTTTTTTTAAGTATTTATTTATAATCACCATTAGTGCTGAGATAAGGATGGTCTACGCGTTTCGGCACTATGCCTTCGACTGGACCATAGAGTCCAGCTGACTAGATCGCCATTTTAAAGTGACAGGTGCTAATTACAGTCCCATGTTTATTTTTACCTTCATGATCATTCTAGACTGCTACCCACTAAATTTTCTGGTGGTAATCTGTGGCCACCATTTTCACTCTTACTTTATCACTAAATGTAAAGTACATCAGCGATCTTTTTCCAAAGTGTTTTACATTATCAAACATTAAGCATATGTAACTATATCCTTTCAACAAAAAAGTTCATGTGCAGAAAAAGTGCATTCAATAATAAGCCTGGGGCTATGTAAACAATGGGGTATGTAAACAATACAATATGTAAACGTTCTAGTTATGGGGAAAGGTTTTTTTTTGTTGGAATAGCAGCATTGATATCAGTGATTTTTCAAAAACTCATGCAAAATGTTATCACATAGTTCTATCCGTAAAATCATCTAATATAAAAACATTAAAGGTTCAACTATAAAAGGTACATTAATAACACACCTTAAAAGCAAATACTCCAATGATAAAATTATATATGTTAAGTACAAAAAGAGGTCAGTGTGATTAAAATGGATAAAAGGAATTTAAAACAATCTGTAAGATCATTCAAGGGATCAATACGGAGTTCATTTTTTACATATCTTCTGGTACTATCTCTCCTTAAATAATGATCACTTGTTTTTTTATTACCTGGTTCTTGCTAATGTATCAAATTGCAACCTACCACTCAAGTGTAACCACACTCATAAGCACTGTTGGACTACTGCGGGGTGATTAGTAGGACTTTCCAAAAAACACACACAAACACACACATAGTCTTATCATACATTTACAGACATGCAGGACACTTCATCATAAACATGACAGGTGACACAAATTTGAATACAGTCAGGACACTAGGCATGGGCAATGTGGGCAGCTGCCCAGGGCCCCACATCTGTTCACAATCATAGGGACATCGCACCACTGTGTCATGTTTTTAAGACTTCAGTGTTATGAGGCCCAGGGGCCAGGAGCAACCCCCTCCCTTGGGCTTTCCAGCCATAGCTAAGTGGTACGATGACTAAAGGAATGGGCCCCCTCCCTTGAGCTCTCACAACCATCAAGAGAAAGGGCTGCAGCCAATCACCACTTTCTGTGGGCTGGGCTGGGCTGCTGGATGGTTCAAGTTCATGTATTTCTTTATTCGGGTTTTAGCAGGTAAAAAAACATAAAAGCAGTTACATAGAAAAGGAAGCAATTACATTTCATGATTATCTTTAAAATGAAATACTGACATTTAGTACGAGGTCCTAAAAGAAAGCTTTTAGTGCATTTCACTAAAATTCATATAGCATTAAAAACAAATAAACGTATAAATACTTAAAACAGTCTGCGGAAACATCAGTCCCCTTTTGCCCAGTTAGTTTATATTTTATAGAGCCCAGCTACAGGTTTAGTCGATGGCGAAAAATAAATTTCAGAAATTTGACGATGGACTTCGACATCCACTCCTCACTCAGCAATTGCAAAAATAGCAAGGCCGGATGACATCTTCTTATACCGATATGTTTTAATAGGGGTATTAGCCAAATCTTTCTATGCTCTCTATAAAACTTACAAAAAAACAGAGTATGAATGGTGGCCTGGTTTGAGGACTCATCACATGGGCATACAGATAGTACTGGCTGAATTGATAGAGTTGTTTGAACAGCAACACAGTGTTGGACAGAAGGTTTGAAGGCTTCTTTCACTAATCGAATTTCTTCTAAGTGGGCCAATGAGAACACCTGTAAGGCCTTTCTGGATAGTGACCGGATTGTAAAGGGTGCCAAATGGTATTTTTCCAATCCTAGGTCATGTAAGAAACCCTTTATGTACGCTAGCCAACCAATTTTAAGAGAGTCCAGGGTCCTGCAATCAAGGATAATTTGCTGGGTAAGTGTGTTTTTTTCTCCCGACCATATACGGTGCCAAAGAAGGAGTGGCTGTATTTTAACTAGGTCCGTAATATAGGAGATTCCCAGTTCTGTATGACACGGAAAGGTGGATGTGTTTTTAGGTACCACTACGAGAAATCGAAGAAATTTATTTTCTGCCACTTGTAGGTTTTTGATGTTTGCATACCCCCACACTCATGCGACATATAGCGCTACTGACTGGCATTTGGCTCTATATATGTGTGAAGCGCTGCCTCTAAGCGCCTCTAAGCGCCAGCCAGACCCTCCAGATTGACACGAAAAACGCCCTCACCGCCAGCGCAGCAAAGGTGTAGCCACGCCCACTGCGAGGCCACGCCCACCAAGGAACCGAGTATAAAAACGCTTGAAAGCGCAACGATTTTCACTGTCCTGAACTCCCTCTGAGGCGGAAAGCTGGAGGTTTTGCTAACTGCTCACCCACTGCTTTTAAAACTGTCACTTTGCTGATTTTAATTACAAAAACTATTCCGAGCTCACCTGTGTGAAGCGCTGCCTCTAAGCGCCAGCCAGACCCTCCAGATTGACACGAAAAACGCCCTCACCGCCAGCGCGGCAAGGTGTAGCCACGCCCACTGCGAGGCCACGCCCACCAAGGAACCGAGTATAAAAACGCTTGAAAGCGCAACGATTTTCACTGTCCTGAACTCCCTCTGAGGCGGAAAGCCGGAGGTTTTGCTAACTGCTCACGCACTGCTTTTAAAACTGTCACTTTGCTGATTTTAATTACAAAAACTATTCCGAGCTCACCTGTGTGAAGCGCTGCCTCTAAGCGTCAGCCAGACCCTCCAGATTGACACGAAAAACGCCCTCACCGCCAGCGCGGCAAAGGTGTAGCCACGCCCACTGCGAGGCCACGCCCACCAAGGAACCGAGTATAAAAACGCTTGAAAGCGCAACAATTTTCACTGTCCTGAACTCCCTCTGAGGCAGAAAGCCGGAGGTTTTGCTAACTGCTCATGCACTGCTTTTAAAACTGTCACTTTGCTGATTTTAATTACAAAACTATTCCGAGCTCACCTGTGTGAAGCGCTGCCTCTAAGCGCCAGCCAGACCCTCCAGATTGACACGAAAAACGCCCTCACCGCCAGCGCGGCAAAGGTGTAGCCACGCCCACTGCGAGGCCACGCCCTCTACAAATACTACAAATGTGCCGACCTCCCCAGCGCAGCGGACGAGCGCAGCGGGAGCGCCTAAGGCAAGCCCGTCTGCGCCGGTCCGCGCACGACCGGGCCTAGGGCCAGAACCCCTGCCTGAAACATCCTACCCAAATATAAGCTACTCACGTAGAGAACTACTAAGCCTTAGACCCCCCCCCTCCTGTGATTACATCCATGATTTTAATGGACCTTTCACTCGCTGCTCCCTATGCAAGCCAGCCCAGCTCACGCTCCCCACTAAACCTATCAAACCCGCCACCCTTAAACTTGCCTCTCTGAACTGTCGCTCACTTCCGAAGCATGCGACACAGATTATCCACATCATAGAAGATCATGAGATTGATATACTCTTCCTCACGGAAACGTGGCTCGGTCCACACTCTCAATCAGACATGGTACTAGCAACACCACGGGGCTACTGTATTCAGTCCCTACCCCGCCCTCTAGGCAGAGGTGGCGGTGTAGCTATCATCCATCGAGAACATCTCCACTGCAAAACCCACGACGCACAGATTACCGACGCAGAAAGTCTGCATTTTACCGTTAAACTCAACCCAACCACTTCTCTAACAGGACTTCTTGCTTACCGCCCCCCCGGCCTCCCAGGCCCCTTCGCCTGCTCTCTTCTAGAATTAGTCACAACCCAGGCCCACTCCCTATCAAACTTTATGATAGTTGGGGACCTGAACATCCATCTAGAAGACCCGGCAGACTCGGTAGCCAATGATCTGATCCAAGACCTAGCGGCTTTCGACATCCGCCTAATAAACTCCGGAGCCACCCATATCAAGGGCCATCTATTGGACCCGGTGTTTACCAGCTCTCCCTCGATGCTAGCGAAGGAGGCACTCCCCCTCCCTTGGACAGACCACTTCCTAGTCCCCTTCCAATTACCTGGAACCTTCAGGAAAAACCGAATACCCCCCACCTATAGTAAGGACAGGACCTGGTCCAGACTCCCCACGGAAGAATGGGCTAAGACCCTTGAAAAAAACATCCCTGCTCACGCAGAAGACCCGACCACGGCAGACAGAAGATTCAGGGACTGGATCACCTCCTCCCTAGACTTAGTACTCCCACTTAGAAACAGGGAAGACAAAAACGGTAAACCTGGCTCAGCACCATGGTATTCCGCGGATCTCAGAATACATCGCAAAAATTGCAAAAAAGCCGAACGGCTCTGGAGAAAAAACTGGCAACACGCCAACAAAGAAGCCTACCAGTCTACGGTCAAACTCTATAAAGAGGCCATTAAATCAGCCAAAGCCTCATATTATGATACGCGGATACAAGAAGCATCTAACTCAGCCCGAGAATCCTTTTTAATCGTTAAGGAGCTGATCAAGGTCCCCATCACTTCCCCCTCCAATACTCCTAAAGTTGACAGAAGCAATGAGCTAGCAAACTTCTTCAACGATAAAATCACCCGCATCCTGGTCTCCCTCCCACCCCCCAGTTCCCCCAGCCTTACGGAAAGCCGTACACTCCTCGACCAGACTGAAAGTAACCGACGCCCCACTCTTCCAACATTCCGACCAGTCACCCCCCTAGAGGTTGAGCGAACCCTAACAAAAGTGAAAAGTGGGTCACCCTTGGACCCAGCACCAATCAGGTTCCTCAAGACCGTTGCCTCAGTAATCGTACCTACTATCACGGATCTCATCAACTGCTCGTTCGCCCACGGAACTGTCCCCGATAGCTGGAAGAGTGCTGTGGTTAAAGCACTCTTAAAAAAACCTCAGCTAGATCCATCGGACCTGTCTAACTACAGACCAATATCTCTACTCCCTGGCATCAGCAAAGTCACTGAGAAACTGGTAAACATCCAATTATCCCAGTTCCTTGAAACCAACAACTTGCTTCGACAATCCCAAACCGGATTTCGCCCGGGCCATGGAACAGACACTGCACTCCTCGCAGTAATCGAGGAGGCAAGGGGCTTACTGGATTCAGGAGGATCAGTGGCAGTAATCCTCCTGGATCTAAGCGCAGCCTTTGACACGGTCAACCACCGTGTCCTTCTGCATAGGCTGGCGGATGCAGGACTTACCGGGACAGCAATCAAATGGATCGAATCCTTTCTTACAGGGCGCACTTTCCAAGTGTGGGACGATAATCATCACTCATCCGCCCTCCCACTCACTAGCGGCGTTCCCCAGGGCTCCTCCCTGAGCCCGACGCTTTTTAATGTCTATATGGCCCCCCTCGAGGACGTGGTAACACCATTTAACATAAAAATGGTGAGTTACGCTGACGATACCCAACTAGTCGTCTCCTTGTCCCAGTTGATTGACCATCCAGAAAATCTGACCAACTGCCTCATAGGAATCCATAACTGGATGAATAACTCATCACTAAAACTGAATGGGACAAAGACGGAAGTGATGCTACTTGGAAAGCAATGGACGACCATCCCTCCTACACTATGGCCCGATGTGTTCGGAGAAATCCCCCCCCCAAAACGTGAAATCAAGACACTCGGGGTGTGGCTTGAACCACAGCTCACGATGAAAACCCAAGCAACTAAAATCTCGGGCACCTGCTTCGGGCTCATGCGCACGACCCGTAAAATCCTGCCCTTACTTCCACCTATTTCCAGGAAGCTTCTCATCCAGGGACTAGTGCTGTCCCGCCTGGACTACAGCAACCTGGTCTATCTGGGAGCCCCCGAGTCCACCATCACGAAACTCCAGCGGACACAGAACGCGGCAGCACGCATGCTTACTAACACCCCTTCCAGAACATCCGCCAAGCCAGCCCTCAAAGCCCTGCACTGGCTCCCTGTGCGCCAAAGGGTGCATTTCAAAGCAATGTGTACAACACACAAGCTTTACAACGGATCTGGTCCAGCGATTCTTAGTAAAATGATCACTCCTTACACAGCAACCAGATCCCTACGATCTCAGAATGAGAACCTAGTCAGCACCCCCAGATTCAAAAGAACCCGTACAGGAGGTCGACAATTCTCCGTTCAAGCGGCTAAGGGCTGGAACGCACTCCCTCGCTCCCTCAGACTAGAACCCAACCACCTGGCTTTTCGCAAAAAACTAAAGACTCATCTGTTCCCTAAATAATACCCTTCTGTCGCTCTCCCCCCCCTCTCTTCCCCTCAACAGGATTTCAAGTCACATAGCGCGGGGATGCCCTTGGGTCACCAGGCGCTTTAGAAATCGCTAAAATAAAATAAATAAAATAAAAAATAAAATAAATATATCTTTAAGAGCTCTACTGGGGGTTTTCTATCCATTTTTTTTTTAAGTTTACCAGAGCCGTTATAGTTCTTACTAAGTGGAATTTTCTAGACTCTATTGCAGTAAACCAGTTTAATTTGTGGTCAATGATGATGCCCAAATATGGGTAATTCGCTGTTACTTCCAATTTCTCCTCATTCGAAAATATGCTCTTTGGCCTTTGTTTCGCTGGACCAAGACTTATAACAAAGGTTTTTTTAATGTTAATGCGGAGATCCAATTCACCCATAAATTGGGAATACCTATTTAATGCCTTCTGAAGCTCTAGGGGGGTGCTTTCCAATATCACGGCGTCGTCCGCGTAGAGCAGTGCCGGGATCGAGCGGTTGTTAGCCTGAGGAAGGTCCTGGCTCCCGTTCAACATGGCTTGTTCCAGCCCGTTGGTATAAAGCGTCAAGAGAAAGGGAGCCAGGACACATCCCTGTCTCACTCCCCTCTCCACTCCGAATGACGCCGATAGCTCCCCTTTTACACCAAACCTTACCCTAGCTGTGGCATTTGTGTAAAGTTCACGCAGAAAGTTTACCAGAGGTGGGTCCACCCTCATGTTCAGCAGTATTGACCATAGTTTAGTATGGCAGACGCAGTCAAATGCTGCGGACAGATCCACATAAACCATGTAGATACTGCCCGCCTTTGCGCGTACATATTTCTCTGAAAGCAATGTTAGATTTAGTGCCTGTTCCACTGTCCCTAGGCCCTCCCGGAAGCCGAACTGGATAACTGAAAGTATCCTGCCATCCTCCGCCCACTGCTGGAGAATTTCCAGGATAATCCCGCCCGCAACTTTCCCCAGGGAGTCAAGCAGAGAGATCGGACGGTAGCATGATGCCTCCTGACGGTCCCCCTTTTTAAAGATGGGGAACATGATTGATTTGGACCATGAGTCCAATAGTCCCACCTCACAGGCTGCCCTAAGTACCCTTGTAAGTAGTGGTGCCCTGAGATCTTCATTTGCTTTAAATAGATCTGCCGGGACACCATCAGGGCCTGGGGCTTTACTGTTTTTACTGACCTTGATGGCCCGTTGAACTTCAGCAAGGTCAATATCTATTTCCAGTGGGTAGGTAGTGGAGAGTGGAGCAACAGTTGAATATGGGGTTGTATCTGCTGGGCCCCCTCCGAATATCTTTGAGAAGTAATCAACCCAGGTCGATTCATCAATTGCCACTTCAATGTATGGTTGGTTCTCTTGGTCTGTTAGGAAAGGAGATTTTACCACAGCCCAAAATGCTGAGCTATTTTTAAGATTACAGCTCCTGTGTAGTTGTTCCCATAGGGTCTGTTTAAGCTCTATTTTCCTATCCTTTAAAGGGGAGTTATATTCCCATCTTAAATTTGCTATTTCTTGGGGCGCCCTATTTTGGCTTTACAATGCGACCTTCAATTTAGAGTGCACAGCTGTGCATCTGTGATTAAACCATCCCACTTTCTTCCCCTGGGTATTTTTTGGTTTTGCAAACAGTACTGCATTTATTGCTTTTATGACCACCGTAAAGTTTGTTATTACTTCTTCACTACGTACTGACAAGTCTAGGCATTTGACAATTGAACTATGTGCCATGTTTATGACTGATTTAAAAAAATGTTGGGGGTCGATTTTTTCCCATTTTAGAGGAAATCCATTAAGTTTGTCCAGGTGTAAGATATTTTGACTCAATGCATTGACTATACTTTGCGTGCTGTCCTCTCGCAAGGGATGAAATGTTATAGTGAGAGCACAGTGATCATTTTGTGTATTTATGAGGGTTTGAAAGTTGGTGGCACGGTTCCCTGATGTATTAGATATCAGAATGAAGTCAATAGAAGTTTGACTCCCTGTGCCAATGAATGTTGCATCTAACCTCTGCGTGGAAGCATTCATTTTATTTACGACTTTAAGATCCAGGTCGAGAAGAGATTCATTAAGACAGTTTCCAAAACTTGAATGGGAAAAATGTACCAAAGGTTCCCCATTCTCATCCGTTAACCCACAGAGGTTATGATTACAGTGTTCACAAGGGTGTTGGTTGAAATAGCCCCCCCATAAAATGGTGGCCCCCTTTACAGAACCCTGAATCATGGTGGATAATTGAGAGCGCAGCTGTCGGACAACAGTCAGTAGTTCACCAACCGGAAGGTTATTATAAAAGTATACTAGTAATACTGTATCCTTCTTACTGAGACGGAGGCACAAAATTTGGTAGTTTATTTCCAGGGCTATTAGGGTAATGCCCAAGCCCCCTATTGTATTTGAGATAAATATTGTCATCCCACCTTCTGCTCTACCTGAGGTTGTGTGTATTGCAGGGGAAAAAAAAAAGTTTTGTAGCCTACCATATGGATTTCTGTTGTTGTCCAGGTCTCCTGGAGACATATTATATTAGATTTCTGTAGCAGACTTATCCCCAAACCATTTCCTATCTTGGATCGTAATCCGGTAATATTGCAGAATAGGAACACGATCGAGGAATCTGCTTTGCCTGGGCAAGTTTTTGCTAACCCTGAGGGCTGTTCCATAGACGACTCTTCGATATATCCCAAAGTTTCTATTTTTCCAAGCCCATTAGTACCTAATAGTAGTTTTTCTGCCATGGCGCATTGATTGTCTACCTTACAATGGATTGTCGGTCTATGTAAAGTGGGATTCAGGGATTCAAACTGGTTGCCGCCCTTTGAGTTAGCTTTTTGATTTTGTGAGATTTCTAATTGCTTTGAAGCGTAGTGGGCCCCGGTCTCCTGGATAGGGAGTCAATCGACTCCTTCCAGCCCAGAGAGCATGGAGAATTGATTGTATATAGGAACATTAAAATCAAAATCAATGCCGTTTGAACCAGGGTTTTTTGTGGTGTGCACGTAAAGGGTCCTAGATCTTGGGGTGTGGACCAGTAGTGATTGAGGGTAGAAATAGCTAAGGTTGCAAGTGGAGATTTCTTCCCCTCTTCTCTCATAGAACCAGTCACTTATGTGTCTGGTTGCTCTACGGCCCCTGAAGGTTATTATAATGACATCGCCTCTAATGCCCTTTGGTCTAGAACCTAACCACCCAAGTCTTCTAACATGAAGGATTTCCCCATTTATGTTGGGGGGGGGGGGGGTAGTGGCCTATTATTCCTCAACCAAAATATAACTTTGTTTTTAAGTTCCTGGTAGCCCTCGATTTTTCCCACTGTTAATTCCGGTACCCCAGTTAAGACTACGACATAGGGTGCCCCCTCTGGTGGTAGATCAATTTTTTGCTGGTGTGACATTTGGACTTTGGCGGGAAGAGACTTCCTAGGTGCTCTAGTCTGAGGATTATCAATTTTGTTGATCTGTCCATCCGATCTTTTATCCCTATTTGTCATTTGGGATTTAACTGGAAAGGGATTCATAGGAACAGTAATCTGGGGATTGTCTTTAGCCTTTGCGTGGCTCTCTGTGCTTTATTCATGGTGTCTGGACTGTCCTTTATCTGTTGTCAGGGAAGGCGTGGTATTCGTAGCTTGAGGTGTTCGCAAATTCTTGCTAGGTGGTTTCTCGACTGCTGTTAACCCTAATTGTGTTTTATGATTTTGTTGGTTGTGCCTTACCATGGCGATTTCTTTAACCAATTCTGTATTGGTTGAAATGGCTTTTTCTACGCTCCATAGTTGTTCGGTCATTCTTTTTATTCGCTCTGCTAGCGAATAACTAATTGTTCCATACTACCAATTAAATCAGTGGTGGAATGGGTAGGTGAAGTATGGCGATCTTGAGTGTACTTGGCCATATTTTTCTCTAAGTTCTTTGGACAGTTCTTGGGCGATTTAGGTATTTTTACATTTCTATGGTTATGATGTATGACCCCACATTTCCTGTTTCTTGTTGTTTGATCGTGAACTGTTGGTTTATCATACATTTCCTTAAATGAGGAATCCCTAGAGGAAATGGTAGATATTTGCTCCTCTGAAATGATCTCTAGATGCAGGTCAGTAGATGACTCATTTGTGTGTGCTGGCGACAGGAATGTTTGGTCTTGGAGTTGTATTGGAATGCTGATATCAGCATCTTGGGGTTTTTGGGGAATCTGAATCGGTGGGGTAGTTGCTAGCTGTATTTTGCCCAAGGATGAACGTTTCCTGTACAGTTGTTCTATGGATAGGCGCCTTTCCATCATTTTGATCTCTTGTTCAAGCGCAGAGGCAGCCCTTATGATAAAAATATCTAAGGTTCCTTGGACTGAGCCTCCCACCAAAGATTTCCTAGGTTTACTGGGAGGGCAACTCATGTTCCTATAATGTTTGATATGTGTATGATATTTATGTACGGAATCAAAAAGGGGATAAACAGTAACCCAATAAAGCTAATTAAAAATCAGATAATGTAATAAGCTAACCACATATATTATAGTGCATAATCAGTACTGACATTCACTAGCATCAAGAATTTGTGGAGTCAGGAAATATTTTACAGTCTTACTTTTGTACACTCCAAGGCAATATAAGGAGGGTGGCCCAGCCCAGCCTCGGCCAGCCCCGGACGGCCACAGACGACCCGCCCTTTGCCCGGGCTAAGCCCGGCGCTGCCCGCACGCTCCCACGAAGCGGAGGGTGACGCTGGTTTTTATGCGCCTCCTGGTGCGATAGCCTCGTGAGCGGCTTCCGGCCGCATGGGCTGCTGAGAGTTGGAGTCCCACGGGCCTGCTCTCCACACAGCAGTCGCACCTGGACGCGTGGGTGTGCGGAGGCGGGAGGCAGGTCGATCTAGCAGCACTGACGACGTGTTCACCAGGATGAGATGGCAGCAGGTAGGGTGACAGTAATATGCCCAAATGAAAAGGCTGCAAATAGGGCAACAGAAGTTCGCGAAGCAAACAGAAAGACTCCCCCTGCTGGATGGTATTCCAGTTCTGTTGAGTAGCTTTCAGTTGCCTCCCTAAAGACATTTCAGCTCAACATAATTAGAATTTCTGTTTATTATCAGCTTCTGCTGCAGGTCCATCTCTCTGACCCTAAGCTCTGCATCAGCATAATAACAGTAATTCATTAGACGGGTACTCAAAGAGCTCCTAAGTGTTAAGTGCGTCCTGCCAATGCGTGAATGAAATGCATTGTATCCTGCAGAGTTCACATACAAAACAAATTATAACAATGGGCAGTGCTCACCTAGGATGAAGGGAAAGAGAGTAGAGCAGAGCATAGTCCGGAGATTTGATTATAAATGGATAAGACAAATGGCAGAAGGTGCCAGGAGCGGAGGACCATGGAGGAAAATGGAGGAAAATGGTGGCTATCAGAGGAACGGAACCAGTATGAGAAGGGACGAAGATGGGAGAGAGGGGAGAGATGGACCTAAGAAGGGTTGAATCCACAAGATAAGGAAGAGTCTGGGGGAGAGATGAGAAGAGCAGATGCGTTGGAAGGATGGAAGGGGAGAGGCTGATGTTAATGGGGTAGAACCAGTAAAAGAAGTTATGAGACTTGGAGGGATGAAGGGTTATGTACTGATAAGAGGTGTCAATATAACAGATGCAGAACCAGCTAGAGAACATAAACAGCGTAGACAGGACAGGGAAGTAATTGTGAGAGATGGATGGAAGAGAGCAGAATCACTGAAAGATGATAAGATGTTGGGAAGTGGGAGACAGAGGGGGAAGGTGGTCGTTTGATGTGCAGAACTAGCAAAAGAAAGTTAAAGGGTTGGTGAGGGAGCAGAGATGAAGATTCGGTCAGAGAGGTAGTGGTCAAAGAGGGGCAGAACGAGCAAGAGAAGGTAGGCAGAAAGAGGGGGAAGGAGGAAGAGAAGAGTTGTATGCAACAGGGGTGAAACCAGCAAGAGAAGATAAAGTAAAGGGGAAAAGGAAGATGGATAGGTGAATTTAGGAAGGTAGAACCAGCAGAAAAGATAAAAGTCTGCGTGGAGGGTTGAGATGTGAAGTGTCAGGCATAGAAGGGAGATGTGGATATAAGGGGAGAGGATGTAGCTTAATGGCTAGAGCGACTGACTTTGAAGATGGGAAGCCAGGTTAGAGTCTTACGGGAGGCTCAAGCATCCTGTGATTCTGGGCAAATCACTTAATCTTCCTGTGCCTAAAAACAAAAAATGAGTGTGTGTCTGTACTGCAACTGATGTTCATGCAAAGTGCTCAGATATCTTTGGTTCGAGTATGCGCTATATAAAACTGCAAGAAAAAAGAGGGGCAGGCCCAACAAGGGAAGTTGAAATGCTGGATGAAAAATTGAGGGGTAAAGAGTAGAGCACAGAGAGGTAAGAGTGGCAGAACCAAAGAGAGAATGTATCAGGCTAGGGGATATATATTAGCTCCTTATCCACCCATTCCATTTCTGTATTTTAAAATGATTGGATTTAGAGAAGATGTAATTTGCATGAAATACCAGAAAATGCACTATGTGACTGATAGTCCCAATGAGAAAATGGGTTACTGGTTGACTGGGATGTGAGCCCTGGTCAAGCAGCAACCACAATCCTTATCAGGGTAAGCAACCCCAAATTATCCTGCGCTCAACCCTCTGGTAGCTTGGCATCGAACAGTCAGTCTTCACTTGGAGGCAATGTGTATTTGTGTAACACTTCAAGCGGTAAAGCAGTGAAAACACCACACAAAAATTATCCCCCACTAAGTTAGAAATAAAGAGCAAAATGTAATAAATAAAACAAAATGACAAACATCCAATCAGTAGAACCAGAATAATGAATTTTTAAAGAATAAAGTGTAAAATAGCTCTTAAAAGGATAAAGTGCCAAGCACAGCTATCTGGTTGTGCTGGAGCAGGTCAAAGTCAAATGTTCAGGCCGCCCGCGATGGAGCATAGGTTGGGGACAGTCCCAGATTACTCCAGGTGAAGTGTTACTTTCTCAAGTTTTGTGCCAAGAGTCCTGTTCATGTTGGAGAGGGCCATGAGTAGCAAGGAGAGCATAGTGGGAGGATGTCGAATTGGCGCAAAGAGCAGGCCAGGCGTCCCGGCCAGGCGGGCTGGAGCTTACTGTTGCCGATTCCCACAAGCAGTTGATGCTACAGTGCAAAGAGACAGGCTGAGGGTGGTTTTCGCTGAATTTTAGTGAGAGCAAAGCGAACTGTGTGCTATGGGCCTGTTTACGGTCGCACAAAGCTCAAAATCATGATTTAAGCATCCATGAGCCACATCAAGAATTCAGAGCCTGAGATGCACCACTTGGGGTCAGTAACCCGCAGCAGCTATGTCCAGGAGCTGTTTGGGTAGCTTTTTATGTATCTGTGGCTCAGATCAGGAGGCAGCAGACAAGCCCTGGGGTCCTGGGTTGAAGATGAAGATGGAGGTCCAGTTCTTCTTCCCTAAGCAAGAGGGCAGCAGGTCAGCTGTTCCTTCAGAGCAGCAGTCCAGCAGAGTGGGTGTCCTTGTAGCAGCACAGCAGTCCTTCCTGGCAGAGTATCAACAGGTCCAGAATAATAATGAAGTATTGGTTTCTGATGTCCAGTATTTATATACAGTTGTGCTTTTGAAGTGAGGAGAAGCTTCTAGAGGCATGCCTTTAAAGTGCACAGGTGTCCTACCTTCCTAGCCCTGGCTGCAGACTAGCTACGGGGTATGGAGACTTTTGTGTGAAAGAAGGACTATTCAAGAGAAAGTAGGGCTGTGCCCATCTCCTCCTTCCCATCCTACCAGTGATGGCCTCTTCCAGTCACACCTAAGCTCCCCATTGTGTGTGGCTGTCTAGGAGGAAAACACGAAGGCCACCTGTCACCCATACCCAGAGGCAGGCTGCAGGCACCAAATGGCTAAAGCAAGAAAATGCCATATTTCTAAAAGTGGCATTTTCAGAATTACAATTTAAAGCCCGGCTTCACCATTATATAGCTCTGTTTGACCAAAGTGCCCAGTGAAGTAATAAGGAAAATGAACTACCATACAAAACTTAGGCTCTTTCAGGCCCAGGGAAAGGGGTCAGGCTCAGGTAAACAAGGAGACAGAAAATCCAAAGTTGGTCGATGTGCCTATGGCTGGGGCCATCTGATGGGAAATTTGGTTTTATTTCTGTGGATAAATAGCCCCACTAGCATGGACTGGTGTGGTCACTGGTGCACAGAGGGTAAGTTTGACAGTGTTCACAAAGTCATCCAGGTCACTGTCATGTGCAGAATGTCAATGGAATGGCATGGACAGGCACAGTAGGTTTAGCTGCCCCTCCCCACAACAAAGAATCCGAAAACCCAGGGAGTGACAGCAAGGCCTGGGGAAATTGCTGTTTTTCAGCAGAACAGGAAGAATAGGCCTCCTGTGGGAAGTGAGGAAAAGAAGAGGGGGCCCAGAAGAGGAGTCTGTGAACATTCCATAGAGTACATTAAAGCAAGCGGAGTGATCTGTGAATCGTTCATCCTATACGAGTAGGTGTCCAAATGTTGAAGGAAGCAGATATTGGTACTAGAGATTGGAAGGACCTAATGTCTTTGAGTAGGAAGCTTGGGGCATGGCTGGATTGACTTGTGGATGATAGAAGGGGTCGTGAAAGAGTGGTGTGTTCAGTTATCTCTTTAAGCAAAATCCAGGTGCAATTATATTACATTTTAGGCTAAATATGAGTTGAGCAGTTCGGTACTGGGCCCTTTGCATTTTGGCAAGGGTCTTCCCTTTTTAAAACTGTAAGTCTCTGGCATTTCGGTAGCTTTATTTTTTTGCAAGTCAAACACCACCTCTCTCAACCTATACATATTCCACCTTGCTGGTTTCCTGTCTTTAAAAGTGCAAAGTGCATAGAGTTTACAATATGAAGTCCCTCTTGTTTTTTTGCTTTAATGTACTGCTTACTTTTTTAGTGACTGGGCCAGTATAACCTTTGGTAGTTTGTTTATTCCACTGACAGCTAATTTGTGTTCCTGTTCAGCCATTTCCTCTTTATATCTTTAAGGTAATTCATCTCTTTGCACCTCTCAAAAACAAAGTTTGAGAGTAACTGATGAGTTTAGGTGCTTAGTGTGTGCTGTGGTCCTGCATTTGGTGCTTTTGTCAGCCAGTATATGAGCCATCCCAATAAGACGTGTTCTGTCTCTTATCTCTTGCAATCTGAGTTTGTAGTTCTTTGCTGCTGCACTTACAGTTCACTTACCTAATTTAGCAGGTATCTCTTTGTGTTGATCCCCCATGCCTGCTGAAAACCAAAATTCCTTATCCGTTGATCTCACTGGCATAAACATATGTTTCGGGTGTCACTTGAGGACCTGCTGTATAGCTCTGTGGCAATCTGTCTTGGAATTGTAAGCATGCACTAACCTGGAAACAATAGTAGTATATAGTGATACCTTCACTTCAACTCTGGTCTTAAATTTGACAGTTCCGGCCAGGATTCCTGGCCTTAAATATGATGGGTCTAGTCTTAATTATGACAGGCCTAGTCTTAAACTTGTGTGTGGAAAATTTGACTGCTCTGGCTGGAAACCCTGGCCTTAAATTTAACAGGGCCGGGCCTTAAAAGGTGGGCGGCTGAGGCCTTAAAAAGTGATGGGTCTAGTCTTAATTATGACAGGCCTAGTCTTAAACTTCTGGCCGGAAATTTGACTGCTCTGGCTGGAAACCCTGGCCTTAAATTTAACAGGGCCGGGCCTTAAAAGGTGTGCGGCTGAGTCATAGGGGGGTGTGTAGTTTTGTTTTGGAGACATAGGCGTGGCGGAGCCGTCAGAATACATATAAGCCGGTGTCAGGAGCCTGGTATAGCAAGCAAGCAACCGCTGGACTACGTGAAGGAGCGCCATGGCAGAAAAGAAGAGCTACAACCCATTTGCGAGAAAACACTGGGTTGGTGGCTCACAGACCCCCATCAGTAGCTATTACAGAACCATAAGCCCTTTGGTCGTGGACGAGAATGCTCAATCAGAAGAACCTAAGGATATGGGTTGCGACGTTACTGCTTATGGCTGTGGGTTTGCTAAGCGCTTTGGCGCCCCTGGTTTCAAGGATTGGCGGTGTCCGCTGTCCCCGATTAAGAGCGACAGCAGCTCTAGCGAGGGTTCGAGTGGCGACTTGACTGTTGAGCAAAGCATGCTCTTGGAGTCGGAGGATGCGGAAGACACCATAGTTCCGCCTAATACACCCGTCTATGAAGACGTGGGTTTTCGCGAGAGTCTTTTTCCTGAGAATGTCCCTGTTCAAAAGCTTGATGCAAACGTGGAAGCTGAGGGAGCATCGGATGTTATTCCCGCCTCTCAAAATGTCAGAACCGCGGCTGATGGGGCATCGCAGGATATTAACAACTCTCAAGATGGCAGAGCCGCCGCCGAGGGTGGTGAAAATGTGGGGGTGAGTCAAAATGTTATGAGCAGCCATTTATCATAAGGCTGTATTTTATTTCTACAACTATCGAACGCTAATATTTCGTTTTTTTGTTTGGTGACCCTCTAGAGAGCAGAACCAGTGGGGTGCACTTACTACATAATGCACAAAGAAAATGAAACTATGCCCCCTCCTAATACACACATCTATGAAACCATGGATGTTCAGAAGGCTATGAGTCCTACGAAGGTAGTTGTGCAACAGCCTGATACAAGCGTTGAAGATGAAGGGTCCCCAATGGATGTTACCGACTCTCAAGATTTCAGAGGCGCTGCAGAGGGTGGTGAAAGTGTGTGGGTAAGTAAAAAATGTTAGGCGTAGACCCTTTACATGAAAGTTTGTTGTCTTTCTACCGCTAACGGGGTGTCAATATTTGTCTTTTGAACCTAGGATGAAACACCGAAAAGAACTGAGGCCCAGGGGCAGACTGCAAAAGGTCGCAGCTTGAATCTGTCCTGTATATGCTGTGCAAACCAGACTGGAAGTTCCACAAAGCCGAGTTCACCTCTGCCCATGGAATGTGAAGATGGTTCTAAGAACGATGAGTTTGTAAAAGCAACGGCGTGGTTCCCCAGAGACACTATAGCTGGTGTCAAAGGTTTCGCAGCTATAGTTGTACGCGCTTGTGTCAAACGGGACTATGACAACATGTGTTTCAGCCACCGTATTAGGGACCCTCAACAGGAGGCGCACGAGTGTCTAGCCGATTCATACAGAGACCGAATGATACGGCACATATGTAGTTTGCTTGATCCGTACAAGATGTATAAGCTGCTAAGGGTGGTGCACGGCCTGAGTGATGAAAATAATTTTGTCCACCCTAACATGTTGAAGATCTTGATGGCGACAGTAAAGGAGATACGCTATGCCAACGACCCCTGCGCAAAACTGAGAGGCATGCCAAACGCCTGTGCGTGCTGTGACAGAAAAATGATAGAAAGACTTTAATGTGTATCTAAAAAGCAGAAAAGTAGTGGCCCTCGCACCACAAAGGCTATTTTATAATAGATAAGTCCTGATGTAATGCTAAGTGCTAGCGTGTATTTAAAGTAAAGTAGTAGAATGTTACACCCAAAAAAAAAAAGTATATGTGTTAAACCGTACTTACTACGCATACTGTGAAAAGATATGAAACCCCTTTTTTGTTTGTGATTTGGTAATACTCATTATTTTTAATAAAATGTTCTTGCACAAAACAAGCGTCTTTCATTTCCTGTACTCTAATGACTGCTAACATGTCGGAGGGCCTGTTAAGAAAACTTTATTATGATACAAGCGGGGTTGGGAGCTTTGGAAGCGGCGCCGCTCTATTAAGAAGGGCTGTGGCTGACAAGAAGTCGGTAAGCAGAGAAGCTGTGAAGACATGGTTATCAGGAGAGGAGGCGTATTCACTACATAAACCAGCCAGAAGACGTTTTAAGAGGCGTCCTACAATCGTTAATGCGTGTATAGATTATCAGTGGCAGGCGGACATAATCAGCCTTCAAGATACTGCAAAACATAACGACGGCGCCTGTTATATATTAACAGTCATAGATGTGTTGTCCAAATACGCGTACGCAGAGGCGCTGCGTGATAAAAGTGGAGCTAGCGTCACGGCCGCTTTTAAAGCCATCTTCGATAAGGGACGTACTCCTCAAAAACTACAAACAGACGCAGGAAAAGAATTCTTAAACAAGTCATTTCAGAAATTATTAAAGCAGCACAATGTTCAACATTTTGTAACACACACGGAGGTAAAAGCAGCGATTGTAGAAAGGTTTAACAGAACTTTAAAGTCTAAGATGTGGAGGTATTTTACGGCCAACAATACATACAGATACGTGGATGTTCTACAGGCTTTTTTAGCTGTATATAATGCTAGTTATCATAGGACCATCAAAATGGCACCTGAAGAGGTAACACCTAGTAATTCGTTAACTGTTTGGAGAAACTTGTATGGTCCTAACTTTGGGACAAAGGTGAAGAACTCTGTATTTAAAAATGGTGATCATGTAAGGATTTCAAAACTGAAAGGAGTCTTCACAAAGGGTTACCAACAGACCTTTAGTGATGAAATATTTATAGTGGAAAGTGTGGAGCTTAAGGAAGGGCTATATATTTACAGGTTAAAGGACTACGATGGGGAAACGGTGTCGGGATCCTTTTACAAGGAAGAGTTACAAAAGGTGCCCAATGATCCAAACCGTGTGTATAGGGTTGAAAAGGTTCTGAAAAGGCAAGGTACAGGTGCTAAGAGCCAGGCATATGTCAAATGGCGCGGCTGGCCTGAGAAATTTAACAGTTGGGTGTTGGCCAGCTCCCTGAAGGGTGTGTGAGCTAAAAGCCGCTGCTACGATGGAGACTACACCCTTTTATATAACCTTACCATCCAACGCTTCTAAGGACATGTTCCCCAGCAATCAGATTTCTAATTACACCGTCAAATTGGCTAAGGCTGTGGACCTGAAGGGGGACTGGGAGGTTGCCCTAACAGAAATACAATACCCTAGAACATGGAATACATTTACAGCGGCCGAAGCCAAGTTTCACATCAAGAGGGAGCAGGACCCCATGGGCATACACGCATCCTTCCCGCCCGGCTACTACCCAAACATTACAAGCATTATCGAAGCCATCAACAAATCCATAGCCGCTATAGAACCACATCCGAATATTCATCTGACCCTAGATAATGTGAGAAGGAAGGTGTTTCTTAAATCCATAAATCGAAACACCCTGTTTAACTGCTCAGGTAAATTAAAAAGGATTTTAGGGACAGTACAACATGTGAAAAGCCCCGTGGAACAAGATCAAACGTGCCCCGATATTAATGGGGGGTTCTACACGCTCTACGTGTACAGCGATATTGTAGAGTCTCAGAGGATAGGTGATAGTTACTCGCCGCTGTTAAGGTGGGTGCATGTACAGGGTGATAATAATACCATGGTCAACATACAATTTAACAAACCCGACTACGTCGCAGTTTCTAAAAACCATTTTGACACTATTTCAATTATGATCTACGATGATCAGTCTGAGCCGGTGGCCTTTAAATACGGGAAAGTTATTGTCAAGCTTCATTTAAGGCCTAGACACGACAGAGGGTATTAGGCAGCCATCATGGTGGTTATGAAAACCTACGGAGATCCGTCTATGTACAGAGACTATTACAGAATTCAAGCCGGTTATGGAGGACCACCGTACTTTCAAGGTTCACCCGTTATGTACGGGGCTGGATTAGGAGGATTCTTTAGGAGCCTGTTTAGAAGAGCTATGCCTTTCCTGAGAAGAGGCTATGAAATTGCAAAACCTCATGTTAAGGCGGCTGCCTCGAACATTGCCCAGGAGGTGGTGGGGTCTGTTACCTCGGCGGTTGCAGAGCGCATGAACAAGCAGCCTCAAGAAGGAGCTGGTTTGCTGTATAAGCCACGCGCTAGTGTCAAAAGGAAATGGGGTGTTTCCAGACGCAGGGGTCCCCCAGCCCCCTATAAAAAAAGGAGGACCGCTTCAAAACGTCCTCAGAAAAGAAGAGCTCCAAGACGGAAGAGAGCTGCAAAGAAGCGAACCGGCTCTAAAGTAAATATTTTTTAAAGCCTTGTAAGCACAGCCATGGCCTTCGTACATTGTGGATCTGGAGAGTGCGCCAAATCAGAGTTGGACTTGTTTAGTCTAAAGCCCACCCAGACAAGCATCGAAAACAGCTTCTTCATGGAGGTGTCGCCTTTAGCAGCATTGACACCGTTGGCACCTATAGAGTTTTATGTGTCAGGGGCCACGGATATGTATTTGGATCTCAACAACACTCTGCTGCATCTTATGTGTAAAATCGTAAAAGCGGATGGGACCGACATTGACGACGGTTCTAAGGTGGCACCAATCGCTTACCCTGTAGCTACCATGTTTAATCAAGTGGACATCACCCTGGGCGACCGACTCATCACCCAGAACGATAACATGTACGCCTACAGAGCCTACATAGAGAGTATTCTAAATTACAGTAGCGACGCCCTTGACACACAACTTTCAGCGGGTCTCTTTCACAGGGATACACACAGCCAGTTTGAAAGCACAGCTCTGGATGGTGATAATAAGGGCTTTATAAAAAGAGCGGGGCATGCTACAGCCAGCCGTACCTTTGACCTCCTGGGGCGCATACATTCGGACCTCTTCTTCCAAGATAAACTGCTCATCAACGGGATTGATCTTAAGATCAAGCTCAATCGCAACAAGGACTTATTCTGCCTCATCAACGGGGATGCGGAACAGTACAAGCTGAACATACTGTCCGCGAGCCTGTTTGTAAAGAGAGTGAAAGTGTCCCCGAGCGGCAGGCTAGCGCACGCCGAAGCTTTGCAAATATCCAACGCCAAGTACGCTGTGGAAAGAGTAGCTCTGAAGGTATTCAGCATCCCTGCAGGTACCCGCTTAACACAACAGCAGAATCTATTTCTGGGACAGCTACCAAAGCTCATCATCATAGGGTTTGTGGACAATACAGCTTTTAGTGGCACCTATGCCTCAAACCCCTTCAATTTTAAACACTACAACATCAACTACGCGGCGCTGGTCCACGAGGGCAATGTGATTCCTGCAAAACCCTACACCCCCAGTTTTGCAGCAGGGCATTACATCAGGGCATATCAGGGACTGGTTTCGATAACAGGCAAGCATCAAAGGGACTGCGGTGTAGCGGTGTCAAGAGAAGGCTATGGCCGTGGATACACGTTGTTCGCATTCGACCTGACACTGGACATGGAAGATGGCGATCACTACAACCTGGTCAAAAATGGGAATCTAAAAGCTGAAATACGATTTGCAGCTCCACTGGCGACGAATGTGAACATGGTCGTATTCTCTGTATTCGACAGCATCATTCAGATCAACCACGCAAGGCAGATTTTGTTTGACTATCTTTAAAAACATTTTTGAAATGGATACGGTGCAGATACGTGACTTCTTAAGCAGACATAAATACGCTAGGAAATACTTTTTGGGTGTTTTCCCTAGCGACGGGTTACCAGGCGACATAGGGGCAGAAAGACCATGCACCCTAGTCTTTAACACAGACCCGCATGACCAGGCTGGGACACATTGGGCAGCCATGTTTATTGATGTTGACAAGGTTACAGTGTTTGACAGTACAGCAGAGTTCCCTGAGCACAAACTCTATACAACCCCTATATTCAAGTTTGTGAAAAAAGCTGCAGCGGTGGTGGAGTATAACAAACTAAGGGTGCAGGATTCCATGGCCATCACATGCGGGGAACATTGTATTTATTTTATCAGTAAAATGTCACAGGGTCTTTCGTTTAGAAATTTCTTAAAGCTATATCCGGGGGATCTTGTTAACAATGACCGTATAGTTGCGAGATGTGTAAAAGAAAACACCAGAGGGTCGGTCAGACCTGTGAAAACTGAATATGTACCTTGTCAAAACTGTAAGAGTTTATAACAGTTGTATGCTTAATGTTGAACGTTTAAAATAAAAGACATTATATTTTTTAAAAACATGCATTCAGACTCGTTATTTCAATATACATGCACCATAAAATGTTTTTTTGAAAGACGACTGAGACGGTTTGTAAAGTTATAACAAGGTGTTTATTACAAAATATGTAGTTGACAAAACTTTATTGCAGAAACCTAGGAATAAAAATTCACACACACTTAATCAAAAATCCATGCGAAGGGTGGCTGGGGCAATGTCTTTTTTTTTTTTTCGAGCTGGCACCGACGGTGCAGGAGTAGTCCATTTAGGGGATAGTCTGTGGCCTTCAGAACCTGTAGGCGATGGCAGTAGGGGACTCTTCAAATTGTCTAGCAGGCGGCGGTGTTCATTATTACCAACAAGCGCGGAGGGTATATTGAGTTCAGCAGCGGCCTTCAGAAACTGCTCCCAGCCTCTCGGGGCATTTTGAGGCGTTAGGATTTTGGGGTGTGTGAGACCTTTGACTAGATCGTACATATGCGACCCTGCAACAGGCTGGCCCTTGTAGAGGAACTCGCCGCGATCATTCCATGAGGTTAGGTCTTTAGAAGCGGCTAGTTTACTCATGAGCATCTGCGCAGCCCCTCTGTGCCTTTGACCTATATTTTTTAGGAGGTCTCCAACAAAGGTATCTGAGGCTGTCGCACCATCGGGAGGCGGTTGTAGGGGCTGCGGATCGGGGGCCTGAGCAGCTGGTTGTTCAGAGTCTGGGGTATATAGAGTCAACTTGTTCTTCTCGGTATTCCACTGGGTGTAGTAATCTAAGAATTTTTTGAGAGTGCTGTTGTAAAGGTTAGCCTTGTCGTAGGGGTTTAGATCAGTCCTGCTCAAAATGTCTTTAATTTCAGTATCCAGGCGTAGAGTCTCATTTCTACGGATATCCCAGGCGTTGTCATTGGTGGACCCCATTTGCTCCATCTGCTGCCTAGGAACCAGATACATTTTTGTGGCGTGGTCCATCACTGACCCGCGAGGAGGCTTGTAATTACAGGTATAGCTATCCCCAGCAAGCTACCTATAAAACCTCCATACTGTTTCACCAGTTTCTTCTTTGTTATGAGTGAGCCCCTTTTATTACTGAGCTTCTTGATAAGCCCCTTCTTCTTCTTCAGAACCTGTAACTGCCGCGTTGATATAGGGACGTTGCCTTTTAGGGTGTTTAGGGCTATTTCTGAAATGGCAGCCACTAAATCGTCAGAAGCGCTGCCCAGGATGGCCTTTCGATGTTGGGGACTGGCTTTAACAAGAATTTTCAGGAGGGCTAAATTGCGGCGTAGGTGTGCAGACATGGTCACCACTGTGCGTTATAAGGGTGGGGTTGTAAATGGTTCTAAAAGACATCAGTGTTGCTTTTTATAGGTCCTGGTCTTGGGCTTTAGGGTGTAAACTACAGGTAGCTCTGGGGGAAAAATATCAGCCCTTAGTCTATAGTCTTCTAGAGTTTCATTTTTTAAGTCTACCAACAGGTACCCGTGGGGTTTTGCTGTAGCGTCGTTAAAGGCCTCCATGAAGAAGTGTGTGTTTCCGGGATACATCTGTTTAGCTATGACGGATATTTGTTGTTTGTCACGAGGGTTTTTAAATAAAACAAGGTATGAAGCGTTGAGAGCTATAGACCTACTGTTCTTGCCTTTGTAAAACAAGTTCTGCACAATGTAGCAGATGCTTAGATTACGATGATGGGAATATTGGGTAAAAGCTCTATCTAACTCGGGATGATCACCACCTTCACGCATCAGATCATCAACAATTATCATATTTACAAGGGTTGGGGGTAGTAGCTCATCATCGTTGAGGTTATCCGGTATACCCTCTATAAATTTGATATGTGGGAACCGGCGGCCCAAATCTGTATAAAGAGGCTGCCAGCATGAATAAAGCCACACAATGTTGTTAGGGGTTTGTGATAAAGCAGAGCCGGCATTTTCTAAGAGCTTTTTTATAAAGTAGCTTTTCCCGCAGTTTGAGGGTCCTGCTAGCACGCAGGAGAACGGATGCTGTAACCTAGTGTCCATGCTGTGGCGGCTGTCTCTCTAATGGGTCTAATAACCATAAGGCAGTGTTTTATAGTCGGTGGTCAGGACCCTTTTATCAAAAACAACTCGCAATGTTTTATGTAGAGGCTGGGTTGTGATTTCCCACTTCTTTTTGGATCTGACTATGCAGGGCTGGTTCACGACTATGGTTTTAGCATTCTCAGAATCGTCTGCTGTAGCGTATTCATGCACCAGATTCTTCAAACTATCAAAATTGATTTTTAGGGTGTTGGTGACATTTAATGTTATCCCTTTGACCTTCATACACACCTTGTTCTTGTTGGTACGGTAGCTGTATGTCTTAGGTCCAGAGGACGTGAATTCTTTTATAAACTCATCCTTATCTAGCTCACTGGTTAGATTACCCAGATAATCTCCCAGAGGAGGGTCTTCATCCCCCGGCTTGCTCAGAAAAATCACAGAATCTGTATCGTGATACAAGCAGCGATCCTGGAGCTTATCCATAACCCCGTAAAGCTCTAGACGAGCGCGGGCAGTCGTGAAGCAGGCTATGAAAATGTTTATGTTGTTACTCGATGTGGGGTACTCTTGGGCGTATTTCCAACACAAAGCCGCGGTATCGTCATCGATAAAGTCGCAGCTGGACACCTCGTAGCATGGGGCAAACAGGTACTTGAACAGTTCATCAGGATCTGATATTAAGGTAGTATTTGAAAGGTGTGTGCGCTGTGCAAATTTTCCCCATAAGGAGTTGAGACAGAGTTTGGATAACTGGCGGCGTGCAGGATTGACCTCTATCAGCTGGGGGCGTAAACGGATACCCTCGTGAGCGTAGTAGTCGTCGATGTATTTCTGTTTTGCATCCTGACTAGTACACCATTCAGGATACCCTGAGGCCTCCTGTTTGTCTCTGAGAAACAAATTAATGTAGGGGGCAAAGAGTTGTGTTGTAGTGCTCTTAAAATGCCACACTTCGTGCACTCTACCTAGCCTGTACCCTTTCTCTAAGGCAGCTTGTATCTCGATGCTACACCAGGTCCCTGTGAGCATCCTTTGTTCATCGGTGTGTCTGCAACCGTCAACTTCTTTAAGCATCGCACATGTTCGACAGAGGGGGAACATCAGCTTGCCATCGACTCTGCATGGTAACACCGGGAAGTAAAGCTGCTTAGGAGGATAGATTTCACATTTGATAAGCCCAAAGTATTCGGATAGGGGCTTAAAATCTCTATAGATGATGGTAGGATGACCCAGCGGGTACAACTTCATCTTGTTCACAAAAGGGTACAGACTGGTGAAATCATAGTAGTGTATTTTCTCACCCTCACCAGCGGCCTTGTACAGTTGTATGGCATTTGTGCGCCCCCCAAATAAGGCATCGCGGGGTTCCAGAGGTGTGGGTAAATCACGGGTCTTAAGAAAAGAGCAGAGGTCTGTGTCGGTTTTTAACATGTCTAACCACTCGTGCTCCCAAAGAACTCTCATAGCAAAGCCCTGGTTTTCAACATACTGGGCCTTTGTCAGAGTTCGTCTGTATAAGTGTTCAAATTTGGACCCCAGCATTTTGTTATACTCGTGGGGCTTGTAACACTTGGGGCATCCGTGGTAAAAACAACTGTTGAATTCAAAGGCTGTCGGCACACCCTTAATTACAGAGAACCCGTCCAGGTAATAGGGCCCCAGGCGGTATTCACCACCCTGTAAGGCATGTTGAATTTGTATGTCTTCCTTCTCAGAGACGTGCATGAGCCACTGGATAGAGGGGGTTGAATAACGTTTCTGTTTACCGTTATAGAGGTCTGGCGGTACTAGAGCTATAGTTTCGGGCATTAAAAACATGTGTTTGTAGATGGACATACACATGGATGCCAGAGTGACGTTTTGAAATGGGTCTATGTATTCGACCGCATGCCGCGTTTCAGGGGTTTTGGATTTCAACACCGTTACTTCTTTAGTCATAGACACCACAGCATCTCTGAAGATGTTACAAGCTTGCCGCAGGATCATTACATCAGCCTGACAATAAGCTTTCAACTCTGTTTGAAAGTGAAACTCCTTTTCACGGTTTTCAGAGTACCATTGTAGAAAGCTCACTTTCTCATCAGGCATCATGTATTCCACCCCGTAGCTGTCGGTAGGAGGCATGGGTCCCACATAATTCTGATTAGCCCAGGTGTTAAAAAAGTGTGGAAAATAACCTTTACACCCTGGGAACCCAAAGGCCTTTGGCAGCTTGCTCAATTTCATGGGTAGGAAATTCAGGGTGTCCATGAAGCGTATTTTTAAAGGGCATACCGTCATCAACATCAGTTTAGACCCCTGTGTTATGAGTTCCACCGGTATCTTTTCACGAATCATGTCTCGTAGAATAAAGAAGGAGTCATAGGCTTTCGAGTTGTGGGCGAGCATGGTATATCCTTGGAATTTGGCTTGAATGAAAGTGCTCAGGAAATCACCAACGCACGTTCGTCCCTCAAACTCCCAGCTGTCGTCGGAAGTTAGATGGTGGGCGTAAATATAGTTAGGTTGGTGTACCCCCGTCTCTTGTGTGCACTCTATATCAAACACTATATAGTCCTCGGTCTTGGTCTGCGGTAGACCTTTAACCATATAACACTGATGGCTGGTGCCTGACTCGTAAGACACATGACAACGGGGACATATCATACCTTTGCACTTGTGATCCGTTGCCACATACCGCCCACACTCACTGCAGTCCTTTTTAGGGACGCATGTGAAAGATTTCTCGTGTATGCTCAAGCAGTTTTGCGAGCGACAAAACATCCTACACGTGCCGCACCTCACCTTCAGGGTAGCGTCTTCTATACAGCCGTCCCTCTGACACATCTTGCAATGCATTTCACATTGGTGGTATGTTTTATTGCTGTATATATGGTCACAGTGGGCGCACACATTCCTGACACCCAAAAAACCTTTAAGGTTCAAGATGCCGTAAAAATGATTTTCGGCGTGGAGGACATATACGGTCTTGTTTCTCACAGGGCCCCCGGTTGTAAAGTACTTCCAGGAACCGTTGTGATGAAGAACTTTCACTGTCACAGCGAAATAGTTCTCAAAAAGACCTATATCGCCAAAGCCGACCATTCGGTCAGGAGGTATTTCAAGAACCTCATGGGCTTCAGCAGCTCTAGACATGACAGCGTCAGGGGTCTTGCGAGCCATCAGCAGCCCCACGATGCTGGCCGCCAGACATGTGTTGGCAGAGGGGCTGTTAAAGTTGATCAGCCACCTCTGTTTCTTACCAATTATTTGACTGTAGAGTATGCTCTTTAAAGGTCTGGAAACACCCCCCTCACGCCCCCGTACAATGAGGGCTATGACTCTAAAAGTGCCATAGGCGACTAGTTCTGCCTTACTCTGTAAAAGCCTTGAGAGGTTTTCTAAAAATTGCACAGCGTCAAAAACATCTCGGGCCTTCCGCCTGGTGAACAACGGAGTGTCAAAACCCTGCCCCTGGAAGCGGAGTTGGAAAAAGTCATTAGGCCCCACATTGTGTAACAACCTTTCTATGAGCTCCTGCACAGCCTGATGTATAGCCAGAACACCCTGATCGGATGATGTTATTTGATGGAGGTTAATAAATCTAAACTCCTCATAGTGTTCTACGGCCCTAAACCTCTCTACATTGCGAGTGTAACTTCTAACACTCTCTAAAAACAAGGGCTCTGGGCCCTCATCAGTAGGAGTGTGAATTGCGGAGGTGTTCTCTGTTGTGTCATTTTGGGGGGTCCTGGTGGGACCTGTCTCAGGAGTCCTTGTAAACCTGCGGGTAGCGCATATTCTAGCCTTCTTCAGCTTATTTATTAAGCGCCTGCGTTGCTTTGTACTATTTAGCCACTTTTTTTTTCTTTTACGACCCCAGGCTTTTCGAGATACCATGCCCCAGCCTATCTGAACAGGTTGGTTGGTGTCATTGTACGCCTTGTTCATGGAGGCCGCTGCTACAGTTCCACCCCTAGGTCCTTCTGAATGTTGCTGTGTTTGGAGTTTTAAAGTCCGCCCCCCTACCTCCTTCAAATGGCCGACCCTCGGTATGTTTGACCCTGCACCTATGTATTGTCGGTGGTAAAGTGTTGGTTTATATGTTTCAGGAGCTGTTCTTGAAACTATGGGACCTTGTTTGAAGGGGCCTAGGGAAACAGTTGTTTCTTGTTTGAAGGGTTGTGAGGCATCAGATGTACGCTGCTTGAGCAGTCTTAAGAAGTGTACAGACTTTGTCACTAACCTCTGGACCTTACAGGTATATTTTGGGGGCCTCTTATGAGCACCACTGGCTGTGGGGGTCTTTAGGGGCCGGTGTTGCCATAGTCACGCCCGTATAGCATGTATGTCTGCCACAGCCGCCTGACACTCCTGGATGATCACTTTTTTACACACCCCAACCCTTTCCACGATCTTCTGCTGGGCCATACGAGTGTACAGGGGCTTGTTCACCCCCAACCCCCATTTTAGGTTTGCAGCGATCGCCTGGCGTTTTAGTTTTCGAACAGCCATCTGCATCTCTTTTACATGAGCCGCAAATACCTCATATGTGTTTACAGCCCCATCTTGCGCCTGCTTAGAGGGCCCCACCTTGCGAGGCCTTATAAATGGCTGCAACGTCTTAGGACCATCTATACTGCTAACAGCCTTAGCACCATTCTGTAAAGCCTGTGCCGATAGTGTTCTAGAAATAGGACCCCCCGGCGAACGCCCTGGTGCGGACAGGAATGGAACATTGCAAACTTTGTATGGAAAAAGCGGCTGTACCCCCTGGGCCCCCGTGGTCTTGTCATCCACACAAATTGCTGAGGGCTGTGTGGGGCTTACGACGGCCGCGGGGCTGTACCCGGGACTGTACACGTGGCTGGCATCGGGCTGGACACGGGCCTGTACACGGGGCTGGCAGGTGGGCTGGACGCGGGACTGGACACGGGACTGTACACGGGGCTGGCAGCTGGGCTGGACGCGGGGCTGGGCGCGGGGCTGGCAGCAGGGCTGGTGGGGTCGTATGCCCCCGAAGGGGTACTAGGGGACAATGGGTATGAGGATTGTGAGGAGCTATCGTTATAATCAGGGGTCCTAGCTGAAATGCCTGTGTCAGGGTGTGCTGACCTGTTAGCTGGGTTCTGTAAACCCGCTGTGCTCAAAGACCCCTGGGACACCGCTTCAGGGGTTCTACCTAGGTTGTCTACCGCCCCCCTAATCAGCTCAAGAGCTGGGGTGTTCACGATAGAAGGCCCTTCTAGGGGTTGCGTGTTATTACCAGTTGAGACCCTAGGCTGTGCCTGAACACTTACAACCGGCTTTGGGGGCTGCTCAGGGGCGTGTACCTCTACATGTACAGTTATTTTATTTGGTACTGTCTGGGGTTTCAGGATGCTGGGTGGATCCAGCGTTGCTTTATGGTTGCTGAGGGACGCTGCTATCTGTAGCTTAGGGACCCCCGGTTTCAGTTTCAGATGTTTTCTTGAGAGGCGCGATGTTTTAGGAGGCTGTGGCGGCGCCATCTCTTCTACATCCACAGCTACCGCCTCCTTGGGGCTCACGGGTGTATAGGCCTCATTCAAAGGTTTAACAGTCTTTTTTACAGATAGGTCTAAGGGGCTATCATGGGGTTCAGGGGTCCTAGGTTTCTTCTTCTCGGGGTTTAAGGGCTTTGCCTGGACCTCTGGGAGCATCGGAGCCGTCTTCTTTAAGTTTAAGGGTTCTGCTTGGGGCTCTGTGAATACCTTGGAGGACTTCACACGTTTTAAAGGGTTGGGAAGGTTCTCTGAGTCCTTATGTTTCTTCTTAAGGGCGGCAGTGATTGAGATACCTTTCCCTTTTGATACGCTGAGAGGGCCCAGACCCCCTGTAGCTGTTTTACACAGACCCTGCCCTGTGTTATCTGTGTTTGTCAAGACTCCGCCAGTGCTGACTCCACCCCTGTGCAGAATAGATTGGTGTAGAGGATTGTTCATCATGTTTGGTGTGTAGTGCGCAGAGACTTTTTCGCGGCGTACACGCCTACTCACACCTTTTGTAGCGCTTCTGTTGTTCTGGACGGTTGCTGTTATGTCCCTTAAGGGCTGCGCGACCTCTCTTCAGCAGCATGTTTCTGAGCCGCTTCTAAAATATAAACAGAAAAAATATATATGTTAGAGAAAGTATAAAAAGAACACACACAATCCTAAGTTCTACACCGCCACCTTTTTATATAGGCCTTGCTACAAGTCGTTGTACCCTTCTGCTTGAGAGTCTGTAACACCGATAGTACTTTTCACACCCTTTGTAACAAACACACCTGATAGAGGTCTTTTTGCAACTCCTTTCTTTGACGGTGGTCCCACTTTAGAAGGTAAAGCTTTCCTCTTCAAAGGGCTTTCTTTTGATTCTCGTGCCGCCTCTTGTACCTCGACGCCGTTCGGGCATAACGTGGGGGTGCCTGTAAAGAAAAAATAATACCCCGCCTTAGTCATATTTCTGAGGAGTCCCACTATACACCATCAGGGTCAGGACTGTGGCCTACCCCGCCAACTCCCCTAGCGTCTTAGACAGTTTAAAATAACAGGGGCTTTTTAATTACATGTAGGAACTGAAGTGTTTTGCACACGGTTCAGAGCGTCTTGAGCCTCGATGTACTCCATAAGCTCGTCAAAAGCTTGTTGTAGGTCAGGGTCATAAGCTGTAAAAGCATACATACATGAGAGCCCATTAGAAAAAGAGAACTTCTGAGAGACTGGTGTACAAAACTACGTAGAACTACATAACTCTAAATATATATATATATATATATATATATATATATATATATATATATATATATATATATATATATATATATATATATATATATATATATATATATATATATACCTGGCTGTGGGGCCAACAAGTGGCCAGCGTTGCTAGTTATTACAGCGGGGGCCAGCGCAGGGGGCACATTGGTGACGGTTGCATTTGCAGGGTCTTGCATCTGTATTGAACATTAAATTAAAAAAAAGAAATAAAAACGGTTTTAGTAAACGCTTTTCTTAAACAAAAGTATCACAACTTCAAACAATTCCGGTATACATTTACAAGGGCGGGTGCAACAACACACATTTTTAAAGACCTCTATCTGTGACACACGTGGCAGACATTTAAAAAAAATAAGCGTTGCATGTGCTGCGCTAAAACATATGTTTAAAAAAAAACCCTGCTCCATATTCTATGCTTCTGGGTAAGTGACTTAATGTACCACCAACATCCTACCATGCAACTACTGCGCCTATGTACTGGACCCTCTTTTGTAACATGTACACGCCACTTTTCTCTTGTAACACCCTGCTTGCGCCCTCTTACATTTGGGCATGCTTTTGATACTTGCGCCACAATTGCCTACATAGCGCTTATTCTTATGCTGGAGAGCCTGCCATTTATTGCAGTATTATACCTCTACTGTTACTTTGTACGTTTTTTTGTAACCTGCACACACTTCACTTTTTTTCCACCGTTTGCTAGCTCATGTATTTTGGTTGCGCACTATTGTCAATTTTACACCCTTGTAACTCTACATTTTGCACTGGGGCTTATGTAAAGCGCTCTGCCTACTTAGGGTCAAGTTCGCGCTATATAAAATATTTAAAAAACATGCACACCGGGGCTGCTGTGCAAAGCTAGCCCCTACATGCATTTTTTTTTTCTGTTTGTATTTTTTATGTGCCGCCTGTAATATGTAAAGCGCTGTGACACCTTAGGGTAAAGTTTGCGCTAAAATAAAATAAAAAAAACACACACCGGGACTGTAGGGCATGGCCCGCCCCTACAGTGACGAACTGCCGACATCACTGGAAGGGGGCGGACCTACCCCTGCAGTCACTGAGGAAGCCTCTCCACCGCTGCTCCAACGACCCACGTGGATCCGTGGGAAATGCCCCCTGGACCCTACGGACGGAACACCAGGACCTGTGTCCAGCCCCAGACATCCCCGAGCAGCGCCTTGCTGAAGCGGGCTCGGGGACATTTAAGAAAGAAAAAAAGCGCCAAAACGAGGCATGCGGACCAGAACACCGCTGGAGCCTGCAAAGCGGGGCACAGCGCCCCAGGGACCCACAGCGCCCTCCACCCACAGAGCCCCCGAGCAGCGCCAGACACAAGCGGGCTCGGGGCGATTTTTAAAAAAGCGCCAAAACTTGCAAAGCGGGGCACAGCGCCCCAGGGACCCACAGAGCCCTCCACCCACAGAGCCCCCGAGCAGCGCCAGACACACAAGCGGGCTCGGGGCGATTTTAAAAAAAGCGCCAAAACTTGCAAAGCGGGGCACAGCGCCCCAGGGACCCACAGAGCCCTCCACCCACAGAGCCCCCGAGCAGCGCCAGACACACAAGCGGGCTCGGGGCATTTTATTTAAAAAAATAACGGCCACGGAGGCCCAGGGACACCGGGACCGGCACCAGGGACAGCCCCATAACACCCCAAAGGACTATGGCGACCCACCAGGAGCCCCCCTCGACAACTGGCCCCCGGGTTTATTTATTTTTTAAATACAAGGCCCTCAGGACCCCACCAAGGAGCAGCAAGGACCCCCGGAGCCCCCCTGGACCCCTCCAACTCTCTACATCGGTTTGGTGAGTGCAACAAGGCATTATTTATTTTTTAATTATATGCCATGTATATTATTTAAAGCCCCTATGGTACCGTTACAGTGTAGTTAAATGTTTCTATGAACTGTAAAATGCATGTTTCCCCTCTGCATGTACCCTCCTAAGACCTACAACATTATGCCCCTTAAAAAAAAAACCCCTGCAAACTCTGCGCCATCCCCCACAACACCACCCCTATTAACATTAATTGTCTACACACATAGCTTTAAACTCAAACCTTCAACACAGCCTTTATTCATTTTAAATACATTTACATTTCACGTCTTGTAAAAAACTTCATTGGCACCTTTATTCACATTAAACACAACACATCGCCTTAAACATTAACAGTTTACAAAGTACTCTTTAGCATTTTCAAAACTACAGTTTTGTATACTTTTAACACCACATAAACATGCGCCCATGCTTTATTTACCTTCTCTACATGTTGGCAGGCTGCGTCAATCTGGGAAAAGTTGCTCAGGTCCATTCTCGCCTTTAAGTTCCAAGGGTTGTCTCTGGTGCAGAAATCCTCAAAGTGCCGCAAAAGAAAAAAACAATCCAGGCCAGGCAATCCCCTAAGGTTTCTTGACTTTGATGCAGGAGCCCACAAGGTCCAGCCAAAAGCAATCCACGCCAGTCGCTCCCAGAGTTTTTGGAATGGGTGTTTGACAGTGTTCCTTAAGGGGCCTTTTTATACCTGTCCATGCATGCTAATTAGAAGCCCCCACACCCTTTATGACTTGAGGGGTTTAGAATGTCATGGGGGTCTTTGGAAGGTAACTTTTTTCTATCTTATCTTGGGAAGAGTAGGGTGCTTGGGGCCATAGCAAACATATCAAAATCTTCTGGACACTTTTATAATGGGCCTCATATGTTAAAATGGCTTATCTTGGGCATTAGAGACCCCCGGGAACCGACCTTTGTCCCCGCCCTAAACCCATCACATGTCATCTTTCCAGCCAGAGTCATCAAGTCGTGGCCTAAACTGTCACAATTCCTGCCAGCATGTCCAGTTTCGACCCAGGGGCTTTGGAGGTGCGTGAATTACGTCCGAGCACTTGGCATCCTGTTTCAGGTTCTCCTGGGAAGACTTGCCAGGACATCTGTCTTTTTCAATATCCCAAAGCCCCGAGGCCGAAACTGGCTTGTGTTTTTTAAAACACACTATGGGTTTCCAACAAATTACATTTTAAAAGCCCGTTTCGGCCCAGGGGCTTTGGAGGGGTGTGAATTACGTCCGAGCACTTGGCATCCTGTTTCAGGTTCTCATGGGGAAGCCTTGCCACGACATCTGTCTTTTTCAACATCTCAAAGCTCAGGGGTTGCTGAACATGGCTTGTGCTTTTTAAAACACACTATGGGTTTCCCAACAGCTACAATTTAAAAGCACCCCTTTTTTTTTTCAAACATAAAAAAACATCTCCCAACACACAGGGTTGGGGACTCAGGCCTGTTCAGCAGCTGTTCAGCCTGCAGCTGTCTGCAACACCCAGTTTTAAACATGCACAGACATTTCCAGCCTGCACGCACTTTCATATGCACTTTTAAAACATGTACACAATTGCCTCATGTTTTGCAGCCTGTTACTTCTTGGGAATATCCCTACATGTCACCCCCCTTTTAAAACCAGGCCTGTTTAATGCCAACAGCCTGCGCCCAGGCCATGTCAAAATTTAAGGCCAGGGTTTCCAGCCAGAGCAGTCAAATTTTCCACACACAAGTTTAAGACTAGGCCTGTCATAATTAAGACTAGACCCATCATATTTAAGGCCAGGAATCCTGGCCGGAACTGTCAAATTTAAGACCAGAGTTGAAGTGAAGGTATCACTATATACTACTAACAATTAGTGAACATCACAGTAATTATATTAGTTTTGAATAGATGTAGGCCCAGCTTTTCCACCTAGTTTGATTAATGTAATGCATTTGCACTTAATAGAGCTTTAACTTATTTGTACTTGTTTTATTATATACATGTTTTTCTATGTTACTGTTATCCACACTATGGGCCCGATTCACAGAACTAACTTAAGACAAAATCCTAAATTTACTACTTTCGGTATTCACAGAAGTTAGGATTTTGTCTTAAGTCTGTCTTAAATCTGTCTTAAGTCTGTCTTAAGACAAACTTAAGACAAAATCCTAACTTATGTGAATACCGAAAGTAGTAAGTTTAGGATTTTGTCTTAAGTTAGTTCTGTGAATCGGCCCCTTAGTAAGTAGCCTCTTGTTAAGGTGCTTCAGGGATGCATGAGAATTAATGTCACTTCCAGTGATGTCACTTCCTCTGAAGTCACTTCCTGGAAGGTTACATTTTATGTGGATTATAGGGGCGCCCAGAATTCTAGAACCGGCCCTGATTAGCACCACTCAATAGAAAATAGTAACATCCTTCTGGAGAAATTCACTCAATTTGATAGAGCGACAAAATGGATACTATGATGAGAAAGCAGCCCTGCTGTCTCCTGGAATTGGAAAAGCAACGCGCACGACAAGATGGGCCAACAAAAAGCCTGGCTAGGGGTCTATGGAGATATTATTAACAGAAAGATGCAGACAGGTGAGATATGTGAGTATAAAGAAACCGATGGAAACGTCTAAAAACTCACAAGACAGATGAGGTCTCCTTTGGTGAACCCGAGACAGTGGCAGCGTGTCTGCTCCCGTCCTCGGCACGGCCCCCCTGCGCGGCAGAGTGGCAGGCATTCTGCAATACTCGGCTGCAAGATTGAACCCATCCAGGAGTAAAATCAAGTCATGCCTGAGAGACAGAGCGGCGGGAGGCCAGCAGGAAATGTGCAAAGGGAAATTGAAATGTGACTGCTGATTCTATCTCCATTGGAAAGCGCACAATGCAAGTGCGCGCACCAAGCAGCAGAGGTGGCAGTATTTTGAATCTGTGTCGCCTGCCGCTGTCGTTTGTTATCTTTCACACTACCTCTCCTTGGCATCACATCTCGCACACACATTCACCTGCAGCCCACTGACACACTACATATTAAGGGCCATTGCCCACATGCATCAAGCATTTTTGGAGTCGCAAACGGTGCGATTCCTTAAAATCGGCCGTTTGCGATTCCAGAAATGCTTTTTGGGATGCATCATTGTTTTTTGTCTAAAATCGCTAATTTTGCGAGTTTGGAAAATGCGATTGCATTTAAGGAATCGCAATTTTGCGATTCCTTAAATGTAATGCATCATTTTTTTAAAAATTGCGATCTTGAAGATTGCAAGTGCAAATTACCACGAGGGTGAACCTCGTGGTAATTTGCGAAAAATGTTTAAAATGCTCAAATTAGCATTTTAAACACTTTCATGTTACAGACACACATGTCCTTAGGACATGTATGTGTGAAACATCCATTTAAAAATACATTTCAGGGGTGCAGGGGGGGGTCCTTTGGACCCCCCCTGCACCCATGGAATGCATCAACATTTTGCGAATTCCAATTTGCGAATTCGCAATTACCATTGATTCCTATGGGCCTTTTGGCCCGTAGGAATCAATGGGAATTGCGAAATCGCACATTTGAAATCGCATAATATTTGCGATTCGGTAAAAATTGCGATTTTTACCGAATCGCAAATATTATCCACTTTCAATGATGCATCCCGTTTTGCGATTCCATATTTGCGATTCGGTAAAAATCGCAAATTTGGAATCGCAAAACGGGAGTTTGATGCATGTGGGCACAAATGTATTAACAAACCCTTTTGCGATTCCTAAATAGCGATTTTTAAGGAATCGCTATTTAGGAATCGCAAAATGGTATGTATGAAGAAATTCAATTTTTTTTTGCGATTCCTTAATCTTCCTTATTTGCGAATTCGCATTTTGCGAATTTGCAATTAAGGAATAATTTCCAATGCATTCCTATGGGTCAGGAGGCCCATAATAATGATTGCGAAATAATTCTCAAATTGCGAATTCGCAATTTGCTAATCGCAATTTGAGAATTATTTCAAGGGTGAAAGGGTGTCTCAAAGACACCCTGCTGCACCCCTGAAATGTACATGAGTGTGCATATGGCGCACATACATGCCCTATGGGCATGTGTGTGCATCACATGCCACCTTCAAAAATGCCAAATTGTGCATTTTTTGAAGAATTCGCAAGTTACCATCAACTACAAGTTGGTGGTAATTTGCGAATTCTTAACCATAATTCGCAGCCTAAAAATGCTACATACATAGCATTTAAGGAATCGCAAAATTGCAATTCCTTAAATGCTATGGCAAAATAAGGAATCGCAAATCTTTGCTATTCCTTATTTTGCGAATATTTCATACATCCCAAACCATGCAAAAAGGCCGTTTGCGATTCGCAAAGGCCGAAATTCTGAAAATTTCGGCCTTTGCGATTCGAAAAAGGCTTGATACACATGGCCCTAAATGCTGTGAGTGCTACTATAGATAGGCACTGTCATAATTTAGGATCCAATGCTGCTACCTGGGGAATAACAAGCATTTAAAATGCAATAGGTCTCGCTTTTGCGAGAGTTTGATCCAGTGGCATTATAATTGACAATGCTTTTTATTTATGTGTTTTGAAAACTAGCAAGCAGTAAACATGCACTTTGGGGCAGATTTACAAGAAACGAACGCAGTGAGGTGTTGCAATTCGTTTTGCTGCACTGCGCTACTTTAGTTTCAAAACACAGGGATGCAACAAATTTACAACAGTATGTTGCCTCTCTGCGCTTCCCCCTCGCTGCTGCACAAGCTGCTGCCATGCGCCAGCGCAGGCCCCCTTGCACCATGGTGCAAGTATGCCTGCGTCGTGGGCAAACCTTCCTGTATAAAAACAATCAACTGAGGTGATTTCCTCTTTCAATGCGTGCTGTAGATTGCAGCACACATTCAAAGACAAAAAAAACGAGAAGAAATTAAAACATTTCTCCTGGTTGCACCTCCCTACCCCACCCCTGGGGGTGGAAAAACATCCTGACGCATTTCCGGGTTTAAGATTGCTTGTAAATCGTAAATGCATTAGTGGACATGGGTGTTGTGTGGGAACACCCACAGCAACATCCATGTCACGCCTCTAAAATGCCAAATGTTGCGTGGAAAGGAGTGATATTTACAAGCACAGGTAAATCCAGACAGGATGGGTTTATGTGTGCGTGTAAATATCAGGCAGCAGGTTACACTGCCGGTGCATCACGCAATTTAAAAGAAGATGGAGAGAGGATGTGGTCTGACGGCTAGTTTGCAGACTTTGGAGCTGTGAAACCAAGGTTCGATCCTCAGGGTCACGTCCACATCCTGTGATTCTGGGCAAATCACTTAACTTCCTTGTGCATACCAAAAAAATGAATGTGTCCTTGTGTAACGTAAACAGTGGTCATGTAAAGCGCTCCAATACTTTCGGGTCGAGTTCGACCTATATAAATCTAAAGAAAAAAAACCTAACGTGATGCAAATCGGCCCCCCAGTACTTATAGTCGTTGCTTACGAGCAGCACGTCTGGCACCAACTGCGCCTCTTTTACTGCCAGCCTTGCTACTCCTAAGCAAGGACTATAAGTTCAAAGTGTGAGTTTACGCACCGCTTGCAGGTTTTCAAAACATAAATAAAAGATATTGTCATGTACAATGCCAATAGCTCTCACCTAAACAAGTGGTTTATTAACCTCATCAGAGCGTCGAACGTTCAGCGCCCAGTGCTGAACGTTCGGAGAACGAATGCTGGCCCGTCGGCCAACGGTCGTGCGCAGCACTGGGGAGGTAGTGCTCGTGACGACCGTTGGCCGACGGCAGCAGTTAAGGGGTTAAAGACATGGATAACCACTAACTCATAAACATTGTGTGCTACAGAAGTAAGCTGCCTCCAACTTCCAACTTATGCCCACTGAATAAACAATGGGTGAGAAAATTTCCCTCTGGAATGCAAGAAGGTGAACTGGTTTGCCCGAGATCTGGTGAACGGCTATTAAAATAACCTTATGATGAGGCAAGCCATGTTTTGATAAAACATTGAGCTAAGGCAGCAAGGCTCCACTTGACAAATTTGGTTTAACACTAATACAAAAAGGCATATGTAGTGCAGTGCAACGGCAGACACTTTGGAGAGGTCATCTGGACAGCTGACTGCTGTATTCAGGTAATTAATGAAGGAAAAGCTTTGCCCAGACTCCATCAATGTCCCTCATTGATAAAGATCCCTAAATGATGCTGCATGGAATAAACATCCTAACTTATTTAAATGTAATTCCAACCGGGTAGAAACAAGGACTGCTTATTTCTCACAAGAATGTCGAGTTTCATTATTTGTTAAAATCCATATGGCACCATAGGTGCTGCTCTCAAAACATTTTCTATTGAAGGCAGAGAGTAGATACATCCCAACATTTTACATCTCCTTTTAAAGTGGTGATAAAAGGCTGTTTGTATGTTTCTATGCTTCCATCCAAAGCAACATAGATGTGTGTGTGTGTGTATATATATATATATATATATATATATATATATATATATATATATATATATATATATATATATATATATATATATATATATATATATATATATATATATATATATATATATATATATATATATATATATATATGTGTATATACATGGAGGAGGCTATACAACATCTTAGCGATCGACAATGTTACAGACGTGGTGACTCACTGGCCAACAGTCAAGACAGCTTGGAACAACTTTAATTCAAAATTATTATCTTGGAAAAGTGCAGGTTTGATCAGTGGTGATGAGTTTGAATTTATGAAAACCAACTAGCCAGTAATTCCCGTCTTTTATCTAATCCTGAAAGTGCACAAGACCCCTGCAAAGCCACCCGGGAGACATATCATCTCGGCCAAACAAAGCATTTTTGAGAATACCTCCCGGTACATAGATTACTTCCTCCAAGAACATGTCAAGGGCCTGCCTTCATACTTGCAGGATACTGTGGGCCTCATTTATGAGAAATGATGCGTCGCTGCGTGAAAGCAGCGATGCGTCACTTCTCAGTGCGCACTCCTTGCAACATTCCTGATGCGTCATATTTAATGTATGACGCATCATGTCGCAAGGAGTTACAGATGCGTCAGTATTTCTGATGTATCTCTAAGTGCAAAAGTGACGCATTGCTGGAGTGTGTCACAAAAGTGACGCAACTCCAGCAATGCGTCCTTTCACATGAGGCAAGCCCCATGTGAAAGGGCCTGCGTCAGTCTTACGCCTGCTGTGAGGCAGGCGCAAGATTTTGACACAACCGCGTCCTAAAAGTGACGCAGTGAAATCTCGTGGATTTCACTGCGTCACTTCTACGACCCTTCCTTGCGTCAATACGCCCCCCTTGCATATATTATACCTGGCGCAGGTATAATGTGGTGCAGGGGTTTACAAAGTGACGCATCTACCTAGATGCGTCACTTTGTAAATATAGCACAACCAGGCGCATGTTTTACGCCAATGGTGCGTCACAAAAAGTGACACACCGGCGGCGTAAAAGTGACGCACGGCCTCATAAATGAGGCCCTAGGGATTTTTTGAGGAAAATCCGAATGATAGATTGGCAGCAAGACTTCCTGCTGATCACACTTGATGTAACTGCATTGTACACGAGTATTAACCATCTGGATGGTGTACGTGCAGTGGAACATTTCTTGCAAACTAAACCTACCCATATGTTGACTCACAATAGAATGCTCATTGATATGATTCAGACCTGCCTTAACAATAATTATTTTCTCTTCCAGAGTCAAGTTTTCCAACAATTGAGGGGAGAGGCGATGGGGGCTTCCTTCTCCCCCAGCTATGCATGCTTGCACATGGGGCTGTGGGAGGAGCAAGTCCTCAGAACCTAATTTGAAGATGCCATGTCTAACAACATTATAGCATTGTATCGATATATTAACAACCGTTTTATCATCTGGAAAGGTTTGGAGTTAACAGCAGAAAACGTTATTGAAGGGATTAATGTGAACAACTTAAATCTCAAGTTCACTGGTCAGTTGAGCAGGGTATCAGTGAAATTCCTTGATGTGGAAGCTTACATTGAGGACAGCAAAATGGAAACCAGGTTGCATCGCAAGGATACAGCAGGGAACACAGTCCTGCATGCCACCAGCCATCATCCGGATCATCTGGTTTGCAGCATCCCCTATGGGGAGATGCTGCGGATTAGACGGATCTGTAGCACGGACAACGAGTGTAGGCAGGCCCAACAGAGGAACAAAGTCAGATTTTTGGCCAGAGGCCATTCAGCTGTTGTGTTAGATAGAGCTATCTCAAGACCTAATTTGACTTCACACCTACTAACCCAGGGTGAAGATACAGGAATACCATCAACCCCTGACAAATCAGCTCTGGATCAACCCAGGCTTATTACCACCTATAGTAGGCAACATAAACAATTGCGTAACATTATCCGTAAAAACTGGCCAATTGTTCAGGGTGACCCTGTCGTTGGAGGTACTTGTCCAAAACTCCGACTATTACATTTAGCAGAGCACGCTCTATAAGTGATGTGCTCATGAAAAGCAGTCCAGAGGTGAGCAGTAGTAGCTCCTGGTTACAAACCACCAGAGGGTTCATCAAATGCGCTTTATGTAAAGCGTGTAAGCTGGGTAAAAATAAGATCTCTTATACCACTCCCTTTAATGATGTGCCAGTGCCCATCTCTAAAAAACTAACATGCAAATCTGAATATGCGGTGTATATGCTGGGGTGTGCGTGTGGCCTGCAATATGTTGGGAGTACCAAGTTGCAGGTTCACAAACGCCTACTCCAGCACATGCGGGCAATCAGTAATAAGGATGAGGCATACCCAGTGGCGAGGCATTTTAAATCTTGTCATGGAAATGATCTGGGATGTTTGAGTTACTTTGCCATTGACATGGTCCCACAGTTGCGTAGAGGGGGAGACCGAGAGGCCCAACTGAGATTGCTATAGACACGATACATCCTTGAGTTAGACTCCAAAATACCGAACGGTTTGAACTCAAGTGATGATATGTATACTTGTCTCTAGATTCCCCTAGGTCAGAGGGTTGAGAAGACAGTAAATAGGTACATATTGTGTGTTAAAAAGTTGCATGCCTAATAAGTATTATGAATCAATTTGTGTACGGCTGTATGCAAGAGAAGGATCACATTTTTTTAGAACACATTTTCACTTTTTTACACAAGGGATGGTCTATATGACTACACAAAGATTTCTCATTTTTTTCTCTTTTATTCATATTTATGTACAGCAATTTTTGACCACGTCTGACAGGCAGTTAGGACGCAGCGTACTCATGGAATCGTAATCTGCCCACAGGGGCTTTAATATGAAACCAGGGCTCCATGAAGGCAGGGGTATACATCTAACCCATAGTAAGCAGCTGAGATGGAACAAGTATACTGTTGGGGGTCAAACGACATCAGTAGTAAAAGACCCGTCTAGTATCACATTGAAAGTGGGATACAACTAGGTAAATCTTGCGCAGGCTTTATGATTCTGTAGCAGTGGGCTAGATGTTAAAGTTACCTAGATTTCAGTATGTTTTGCACAAACACAGCGTATTTTGCATACTTTAAAGCGAATTTGCACATTTTAAATAATTATTTATATTGTTGTATATTTATTTGCGGAATGTTGCACACGCTAACATTTTGCACTCCTTCATTGATGCTGCTAGATCTATGATTTTTAACAAACTGTGGGGCTTAGGTTGTTTAATTATATCCATTTAGAAATTAATTGTGCAAAAAGTAATTGAATAGAACTTTCTAATGAATTATATTGAAATGCTGCGGAAGTCTGTTTTTCAAGTCCTTAGGCCTGGTGGTCAGATGACTTGCACTTGCAGTTTATATGGGTGGGGCTTGCCAATATGTGTCTCATAAGGCCCGAAACGCTGCATGGAGGTCATTGTGTTGCACCCAAAATAAAGAAGATTGCAAATCACCTGTCTGGGTCCGTTTTCATTTCTCAGGAAAATTCAGGTTAAAGAAACGGAGTTCCGTGAAAAAAAAAATAAAAAAAAAAAATATATATATATATATTTATATGCTTGCTCCAGAGTTGCACCAAATCCCAGCACTCATAAGCGGGTGCCTTTAAGCGGGTGTTGCCCCCGCGTCCATGACTGCTCCCAACTCCGTAGTTTTACACCACATAACACAAGCACTCACGGTGGCGAGCTCTAAGATTTATTTGCGAGCTCACGGTATCCAGACGCGTTTCGGCATTCGCCTTAGTCGATGGTAACATGGCGTCGCCAAACGGCCGTTTTTTATGTTTACAGTTCAAGGACATAGTTAAAGGACCAAACAGTCATTGCCATGGCCGCCATCTTAGACTATGCAAACATTGCTACGTCTTATGTTAAATAACCTTTCTGCGAACCACAATCATTGCAGGCAACATTTTCATTTTGTACATAATGCCCATAGATGGGCCTACTCAGAAATGTTCGTATTATCGCCCTTAATGAGCCACCCTTCATACCCGCATTTAAAATAATACTGCTCATAGATGAGCATATGAAAGTTCATGTCCACAATGTCCCAATTAACCATCAAACAGCTTTAAAAAATTCTCAATAATCACAAAGCAGAAGAGAACAAAGATTCTACAAAAACAATCCCTTATCACCGAGTCACGCCGGTGTGTGGGTCTAGGTGCCTAGAGGTAACGTCTTCGCGCTGATAAGATATTTACCTAACAGCGCAGGTCCCACAAGAACAGTCTGTGGGGACCAGCACCAGAGACTGAGGGGTGGATTCCTACACAGGACACCTACCTGCCTCGGTCTCTGACCCCTCAGGTTGTATATTACACACTTCCTAGGCCGCCCCGGGCACACTATGAGTTTATGAGTACAACTTAGGCCCTGAAGAATTGCCGATAGGGCATGAAACATGTTGACCTGACCATAGGCGAGGGTCGAACGAGACCAATCTCCATAGTTTTTGAGTCCCGGTACCCCTCCCTTCACCATTTTTAACAAGGTAGTTAGCTACATGAATAAAGGTGTCTTAGTAGACTATACTAACCTTTTTTAAACACACTCTTTCACGCTCACTACTCCACTACTTAGGCCCCTCACACGCACTCGATCAACGGCCAGGAACAAAAGAACTCCACAAAAGTGTAGCACTTAGTGCTACCCGTCAGGCATTGCAGCGCCGGCTTGACGCTGGAGCAGGAAGCCGATGATGAGACAAGACAACCATCTGGCAATATGACAGCAGTCATCAAGCTAGTGAGTTGTGTGAGGCATCCTTAGTTCCGACAAGGGACACCTTTTCCCTGACGCTTTTGTACACATTCACTCAGAGAGAGAGAGAGACTATTCAGCCATACTAACATTACTCCCTGGGGAACTTTGTACATCATTTGGTTACAGACTCCCTTGCTCACTTTGCCACTGGATTCAAGCAAGCCGGGCTGAAGACGGCTGGAATGCCAGATACCGGTCCTCGGAAGCTTGGTTCCGGTCCAGGGAAGGCATGGCTTCGGGCTGGAAGGTTCCCATGAGGCACAGGCTCAGACTGATATAGCCATGTCTGAACTGGGGTGGCAGAGTGGGCTAAAGAACAGTGATGAATTAAACCCAGATCTTTTGACTGGGTGTGAGTGTTTGATTGGTTCAGATGCTCCGTCCATTACCACCCCCTTTTGTACCGCTTTTGGTCACCATAAGTGTGGCAGGGTATGCTCAGACGTGAGTCCCTTGCTCACTTTGCCACTGGATTCAAGAAAGCCGGGCTGAAGATGGCTGGAATGCCAGAAACCGGTCCTCGGAAGCTTGTTTCCGGTCCAGGGAAGGCATGGCTTGGCAGTTCGGGCTGGACTGTTCCCATGAGGCACAGGGTCAGACTGATTTGAATATAGCCATGTCTGGACTGGGGTGGCAGAGTGGGCTAAAGAACGGTGATGGATTAAACCCAGATCTTTTGACTGGGTGTGAGTGTTTGATTGGTTCAGATGCTCCGTCCATTACCAACCCCTTTTGTACCGCTTTTGGCCGCCATAAGTGTGGCAGGGTATGCTCAGACGTGAGTCCCTTGCTCACTTTGCCACTGGATTCAAGCAAGCCGGGCTGAAGACGGCTGGAATGCCAGAAACCGGTCCTCGGAAGCTTGTTTCCGGTCCAGGGAAGGCATGGCTTGGCAGTTCGGGCTGGACTGTTCCCATGAGGCACAGGGTCAGACTGATTTGCATATAGGCATGTCTGAACTGGGGTGGCAGAGTGGGCTAAAGAACGGTGATTGATTAAACCCAGATCTTTTGACTGGGTGTGAGTTTTTGATTGGTTCAGATGCTCCGTCCATTGCCACCCCCTTTTGTACCGCTTTTGGCCGCCATAAGTGTGGCTGGGTATGCTCAGACGTGAATCCCTTGCTCACTTCGCCACTGGATTCAAGCAAGCCGGGCTGAAGACGGCTGGAATGCCAGAAACCAGTCCTCGGAAGCTTGTTTCCTGTCCAGGGAAGGCATGGCTTGGCAGTTCGGGTGGACTATTCCCATGAGGCACAGGGTCAGACTGATTTGCATATAGCCATGTCTGAACTGGGGTGGCAGAGTGGGCTAAAGAATGGTGATGGATTAAACCCAGATCTTTTGACTGGGTGTGAGTGTTTGATTGGTTCAGATGCTCCGTCCATTACCACCCCCTTTTGTACCGCATAGGTGTACATTGGGCCTACCTTAGGGGTGATTAACATGTAGAAAAGGAAAGGCTTAGGAACTGGCAAGTGTGTGCACTTATATCACTTGCCAAGTCGACATGGCAGTCTCAGACTGCACACAGGCTCTGCAAAGTCAGGCCTGAGCCACATTTTACAAGCTGCTTCTGTGGGCGGCACAATCAGTGCTGCAAGCCCCCCAGCAGCATTTGATTTACAGGCCCTGGGCACACATGTTGCACTGTACTAGACTCTGACAAGTAAATCAAATAACCAATAATGGAATCACTAATTCATTACATCACGTTACAATAGGGAGCACTTGCCGTTTGGCACTGAACAGCAGTGGCAAAGTGCCCAAAGCATCTAGACCAAAATGAACAGATGAGGCAACAGCTAAAAAGTGGAAGGGAGACTCACACCAATTGTGCCAAGTCTTACTAGCACTACTTCTGTCTTGTTTGTGTTTAGCTTGAAACAGTTGGCTTTCATCCAGTTAGCAACTTCAGTCATGCAGACGGTGAACTTGTTTCATGTGTTGGGGGTACTGTCTGAGAGGGTGAGTATAAGTTGCAGGTCATGTGCATAGGAGAGGAATGTTGTTGCCATGTGCACAGATGACATTGGCCAGAGGGATCATATTTGCATTGAAGAGGTAGGGCTGAGCGATGAACCTTGAGCGACTCAGCAGATGCGTTAGCAGGCTTCTGAGGAGTAAAGTGCCATGCTGACGGCTTGTGTTCTATCCGTTAAGAAGAAGCAGATCCAGCAGGGAGCGGGTCCTCGGATACCAATCTCGTGCATACACCTGATGAGGATAGGGTGTGAGACCATGTCAAATGCAGTAAAGAGGAATTGGAGAATGAGGGCTGCATGTCTCCTCTGTCTAGGATCATGTGCATGTTGTCTGTGGCAGCAATGAATGCTGTTTCTGTTTGGTTGTAGGGCCCGAATCCAGACTGCGTGACATAGAGGAGCTTGTAGTTGCTGAGGTGGTCGGTGAGGCGTCAGTTGATTAATTTCTTCAAGACCTTTGCCAGGTATGGTAGAAGGGAGATGGGTCTGTAGTTGGAAAGTGTGACTGGGGCACATACTAGATTCTTGAGCAGGGGCATGATGGTGTCATGTTTTCAGGTGTCCAAGAATGTGGCTGAGTCGATGGAGTCATTGAAGATGGGTGTTAGTGCTTCTCTGATAGGTAGGAGTGCTTTGGTGAAGATGTGGTGGGACAATGTCAGATGGATCTTTATCGGGTGTGAACTTTATTTGTAATGATGGCATATGTTGAGTATGTACTATGATTGACCTGCACTCTTTGTTTTATAGTTCAAAGTAAAAATGAACAATTTGCCACAATCTTTACTAAAAATTAATTGGCATAATGGCAACCCTTTCCCCTGAGTAAAACTGCTTCTGAATCCCATGCGGTTTAGACTTAGGGCCTGATTCCGATGTCAGAAGGACCGGAGTCCATCAGACATCGGTCAGGAACTGTAACCGAACGACCTCTTGTCGTTGGTTACAGACCTGCAAGTAGGATGCGACTGAACCCTGTTCGGTCGCATGCCTATACCATTCAATGGGAGAATGCATTCCGAACGGAATGCATGCTATCATTGAAAGCGAAACAAAAGGGGATGATGGACGGGTCGTTTGAGCAAATCAAACACTCACCCCCAGTCAACTGATCTGGGTTTAATCCATCACCATTCTTTAGCTCACTCAGCCACCCCAGTTCAGACATGGCAATGCCAAGCCATGTCTTCCCTGGACCGGAAACAAGCATCCTGGGAAGAGCAGGACTGGAAACAAGCATCCTGGAAAGAACAGGGGTGCAGTTTACTCCTGAACTCTGTGGCAGGCATCTCAAGGTACCTGCCACCCTGCCGGGGGCCCTCAAAGACAGTTTCCCACTGCATTTTTGAGCTGGAAAAACTGGCACAAAAAGGCAGTGGGAAACTACCATTGTACTCCCTCGGCCAGAAAGAGCCAGCCGGGGGCGTACTGAAGGGTTTCTGGATATCGGAAGGTCTCTTCGAGCCCGTCGTGAGGCATCCGGAAAATCGAATTGGATTCCTTTTCAACCGAGCCCATCAGAATGGGCCGGTAGAAAAGGAATCTGAACGTCACGTTCTGATGCGGGCAGAGGGCTCCGACCGACAGTCGGAACCCTTCCTGCCAGCATCAGAATCGGCCCCTTATTGTGCTGGCCTAGTGTAGTTCAAAACGACCCACCATTGCAACATATTTTTTAAAAGAAACCCTGGGGGTGTACTCCCAAACCACCAAACCTTACAATACAATGTAACCTAATGCTCACCACTTCGATTTGCAGAAGTGTACTCTGTATACCTCTATGTTATGAATACCGCCTTTGTGGCAGGATGGCACTATGTGATTGCATTAAAACTCCCACAAACGTTTCTTAAAATAACTTTAAGTATATAGAAAAACAGAAGGGGCTAAGGTCCCACACAATCACTGGGTGGCTGTGTGATTCCAGAGGAGCTGACTGTTCGGTGAGTACATTTACCCTGCCTGCATTAGGATCCATGGCTTTATCTCTACACCACTAATAAGAAAAGATTTCAGTTTCTCGCTTTAAAGGTCACCTTGCCCCTGCTAAATAAAAGCCCACATTCCCGGAAGCAAACCCTTAGCAATTGTAAGCACAACGATGGAGTTAGAGTACCTTATCAGACAAAAAAGCGTGTCTATTTTTCCTTTGCCTCCTACGACAGATATTAAAGGCTTCTCACTTCTCCCCTACAGTATTTCTTCGAGCAATAAATAAAACATTCGGTGACTCGCACCCCTAAGCTCAAATAATAGGTCGACTTGACATTTTTGCAGTAAAATTTCTTACATGCTTTTCTGATGCTGGCATTCGTGTTAAAAATACTTTTGAAGTGTGGAACACAAATTGAATTATATGATTTGGAAATAAACACAGCGAAAATCAATTGTTAAAAACTGTAATCTATCGTTTTTTGCTAATCAACTCTCAGTATGTCAAGCGAAGTGCTATGTTTGGACCTGTGCTATTTATCTTTTTATTTAAGGTCGGTGATTTTAATTTAGAAAGGTCTTCCGAAGCCAGAGCTGGCTGTTCCGTGGTAGCCAGAGCTGGCTGTTCCGTGGTTTGCTGGGAATTGCACATGTGTTTAGATGCTGGTGTAGAAATATTAGTCTGGTCACGACTCCTAAGTTAAATTACTCGAGGCTTGACTAACTCAAAGAATTAACATTTTATTCTGGTTCTTATAGTCCTGTATTTAGTACAATAAGGTCATCATTTGCCACAGACATGGACCTGGTGCCACTGTCCCTGCTGCACTATTATGCAGATCAAAGGGAGAGAGAGGACTAGATAGGCTAGCCCGAATCCCCTGGTTTATATGTATAGATCAAAAAGGACTAGCTAGTTTGGGAGGAGTATAGGAGACTCTGGTACGTCAGACAATAATGTTAAGGAAAAAAGCTCTGTTTTCCTTATGAAGCCCTCACCCACCGACCTAGTCGGTGGCATGCTTCATCATCGGGCCCACCACAGTGGCACCGAATGTGCCCCGGGTGTGCTGCAACGCCAGGTGACTGCGGAGCTGGTATATTGCCGAGTGTGCAGTGAAAAGGTGAAAGAGGTGAAGTTTAAAATGCTATACACGAGGTCCCAGCACCCGAGGGTTAACAATTTTTAATAAACTGGGCCTCTGTTAGCAGGTTAAAAAGGCAAGGGGACGTAAAAAGGAGTGCTATGATGACCTCCAGCGTCCAGTGTGGTCTACATGTTTCAGCCAGTGCCTTTTGAATTCTAAGCTGGCTTTCCTCAGGACCAATGAGATATTTGATAAGGTGCAGATTAAATTATAATAAACTTAAATTAAGTGTTGTGTCATATTTTGGCTATGTGTAGCGCACACTAAGGCGCTGTAACTGTTAGAGGGGGATTCCCTCAAGCTTTATCTGTTATTTCTTTGTAAAAAGCCTCAAGTGTCGCCTGGCAGAGAAAGAGACCGAGTAGTTCGGTCTGGTTCCTCCTTGGACCTATTCGTCCTTCTGCGGCGCCCGACATTTAACAATTACGTATTTGAAAGAATAGTAGGGATGTTTCCTAACAAACAGGTTAACTGAGAAAAGTTATAGAAACGCTTTTTATTTTTATTCAAGTCACAGGAAAACGTGGTTCCTACTGGCACAAAGAAAATGTACTATGATTTATGAATGACTATTACCTGTTGGCTTTCTTTAAACAACACAAGATGATTAGAATATTAAAATGAAAAAAGAAAGAAGGAAAAAAGCGCTAACACAGTGAAGTACTGGCACACCAGAAATGGCACAGAGCGAACTTCTGTTTAGTCACACATGCACGTTTGATCTGGTAATCAGGCAATCTGCCATCACTCACAGTGCCTGATACGCAGTCCCTGAATAGGAGTGACCCTTTGCACCTTGATGCATGTTGTGGCTGACTGCAGCTAATGTGTGAATGGCATGTGAACAGATCACTGGATGACAATGTCTGGCCCACATTCCATCTACGCCTGTATGTATGCATGTCTTTTTCTTTTAATTTTTATTTTTTATTTCATGAGGTTAGTGAAACACTTAAACTTCCCTCTAGGCCAGACTTAAAAAGATCATCGCGCTCAAAAGATGAAGCTTGCAAGGTATATCTTTATTTAATTCTGTTTGCCTTTATAAATGCGTGATTTACTCACTAAAGTCACATCTTTTTATTTTCCTGTGTTTCGGATGTCGATACCACTTGCTATATTTTTTGGTACTTTGATATTCTCCAAGCACCCACCTCCTTCCTTTGGGTATTTCAAGGAGAGCATAGCAGGAGAGTTGTGGTACTCAAAGCTTCCATGCAGCAACGGAAGCATAGCTAGCACTACAAATAGCAGAATTCATCCACAGTGTAGTGATCAGCTGGTCAATCATATCAATCATAGTTAGTCTTTATTCGATAGTTTACAATCATAAAAGCACAATACATACATAAAAGTGTCATAAAATAATAAAAAAAGACCTCAAGAGCATACATTTAAATACTGAATTAAACCCACAGTATCAAATCCTAACTAGTCAATAATAAATAAATAAGTGCAATTAATCAGATATAGCATATTCCTACATTTAGGGCCAGATGTAGGAAGGCTATTACCAGTCGGTAACAGCCAAAATCGGCCATTACCGACCGGTAATAGCCTTTTCAGATGTAGGTGGTATATTTACCGATTCTCTAAATAACGAATTGGTATTTACCGAACCATCATTTACCGGTAAATGAGATGTAGGAAGCACTTTAAAGAGTGCTTTTGTGCTTTAAGGATTCGTTATTTACCACCAACTATTAGTTGGTGGTAAATAAGGAATTCCTCTGTAAATGCAAATCTGTGCATTTACACCTGTGCCATGTGACAGACATACCTGCCCTTAGGGCATGTATGTATGCCACATGTGCACACCAGCACTATTCAGGGGTGCAACAGGGTGTCAAAGTGACACCCTGCCACCCTTGACTCTTTCCCTATTTTACTGAATTGGTATTTACCGATTCGGTAATTGACATTCATTCCTGTGGGCCTCGATTCCGTAAATACTGAATCTTAACGATTCAGTATTTTTTGCCGACCTCTACATTGCATTTACCGATTCGAAAATACAGAATCTGTTAAATTCGTTATTTTCGAATCGGTAAATTACAATTACCTACATTTAGCCCTTAGTCTCTAGGGAAGGAGTCCATTTATATTGGGACACTTGGGCACTGAGTTTAATTCCTCATCAAACTCCAGTTTTTTCCTCCTTAGTGCCCAAGACCAGCTCAAAAATTTAGCTAGGGCAATAACAATATCAGCATGCGTGTTTGTTATCAAGATACGCATGGCCGTCATACAAGATCTAGTGCCAAGATTACAGCACAGTGGCTTAAGCCACCTGCGACATGGGCCTTTATAAGCCATACGCACGAAGAGTACGTGGGTTATTGTCTCTTCTTGGGTATGGCAGAAAGTGCAATTAACGTTCATAGGCTTTTTCCATTTAGCAACGAAGGATCTTAAGGGAAGGGAACCCACTCGGAATTGGTGATATAGCTTCCTATCACTTTGTTTTGTAATCAAGTTGCAGTGTGGTTCTGCTTTCGTTGCAAGCTTATGTTCTAGGAAAATACCGGTAAGTGAAGTACTATCCACTGCTGACAGGGTCTTTCTAGTGATCATCTCCCAATAAAGCATTTTAAAATAGTTTTTATTTGGAAAGATGTTACCCATAGGGTCATCCCACGAATGGCCCAGGCCCATTTCGTTCAAATTGTGCTTGATCTTCTGTAACCATTTCATTTTTGAAGAAAGATCAGCACTCCTAATGTGCAATGCAGCACTCGCATACGGTGCCAATTCGGGGGTGGTCCAAAGTCTCCTCCAATAAGCTAGGGGTCTAAAACCTGTGACCTCATCCAAAGCAATGCATCCCAAGTCTGAAAGCAGGGGCTTCATGGGTGTTGATTGTGGGAGGGCAGTCAGGGATCTCAAAAAGTTATTTTGTGCACGTACTAGGGGTGAGAGATCTTCAAATCCCCAGAGTTCAGCTCCATCTATAATTGAGGCTTTAATTTTCCCATTATAGATGTCAACTGCTGGCCCTATGGGTTTTGTGTGGGACAACCGATGTTCCTTTAGTAAGGCTCCCACCAGCTGATTATGCCTTAAAACTAGGACATCTAAATGGGGAGCTCAATTCATCTTCCTACCCATAGTTACCCCCTAGATAAGTAGAAGTATTGGTCTGTTCCAGTAATACATTATCCAATGTTACCCTACTATTAACACATTTGTACCTATGCAATACCATGAACTTGGTTTTGTCTGTGTTTACCACAAGCTCATGGTCATTGCAATAAGCTAAAAAACAATCAAGGGCACGTTGCAGACCTGACTGAGTTTTAGATAAAATAAGCGTGTCGTCTGCAAACATTAAAAGAGGTACCCTTGAACCGGCAAGAAGCGGAGCATCAGTTGGGAAACTGGAATAGTAAGTAATTACCTTATTAATAAATAGGGAAAATAGGGTAGGGGCAAGGACACACCCCTGTCATATACCCTTATTAATTGAGAAGGGTTTGGTTAGTTCACCCTGCTGCTCCCACCTACTTGAGCATAATGTGCTTCATGCAATTTGATGATAAAGCCAAGAATTTCTTTTGGTATCCCGGCCTCCTTTAGTCAAACGACAGCTTATGGTGGGGTACTAAATCGAATGCTGATTTTAAATCAACAAATGCTGCATAGAGTGTTCCCCCTGCTAAAATCACTGTGGACCAATAAATCATCATAAATCTAAAAACTTGGTCAATGGTGCTGACATGGGGTCGGAAGCCCGCTTGATAGGAAGTTAAAACATCCTAGTCTATGATCCATTCGTTAACTCTTCCTAGCACAAGTCTTGCTGCTATTTTTTGTAACGTATCTATTAGGCTTATTGGCCTATAGTTGCTGGGACTGGGACAGTCTCCCTTTTTGTTAATGGGAATCATTTCCGCCCCACGCCAAGTATCTGGTACTGGCGCACCATTGGCTATAGCATTTACGATGATAAAATGGAATTCAATCCATACCTTCCTATCCTTTTTGTAAAGGTCGGCCGGGATGCAGTCTGGACTGGGGGCCCTCTCTGCAGGGACCCCATCTAGCACTCTATCAATCTCTACTTTACTAAACAATAAAACTACCTCAGAGTTAACCTCCAGGTGATCAATGGATACACTAATAGGGCAAGCAAATTGGCCTTGGAAATGCTTGACCCAAAGTTCGGGAGGAACGTTATTAAATGGGGAAGTTCTGGTTTCATTGTTGCCCCATTTAACCTGTTGCCAAAATTTGACCCAGTTCTTCCCACTACTGGCATTTGCTAAGCTAGCCCACCTATCTTCATCTAAATCTTTTTACGCCTTTATTTGGGCTTTCTTGTATTTTGCCCTTGCTAGTTTCACTTCTAGAGGAACTCCCAACCTAATTGCATTTGAGAGGTGCCGGAACGCAACTCCACATTCCTCATTATAAAACCTAGAGGATTTTTTTTGGGAGGGGTTTAAACGGCTTCCTAATCTTTGTAAATAGTAACTTCAATTTAGCGTAATGGTCCACATGGGCCTTCATAAGGTCAGTAGGACTGTTGCCTTTTGTTACTAACTGCCCCATCAGCGCTACAGTCTCTTCCGTTTTTGAGCTGATCTGCTTTAAAAGATCTTCGTCCTCTATGACCACTGCCCATTTTAAGCGGCAGCGGTCATGGGTCGCGGTAAAATCTCCTATCGTAGAGGCAATATCTACTGTTGTAGGATCTGGGCCTGTCCTTGTTAGGGTCAGTAGTAGTGGATCATGATCACTCTCTGGTCTATGGGATACCACCATATCCATTCATCTAGACCAGAGCTCTAAACTTAAAAATATGCAATCAATCCTACTACTCCTGATCCAGTTGGAAAAGGAGGCACAACCTTTCTGGTCTGAGGGAGTTCTCCCATTGATTGCTCTAATCCCCGGACTTAGAGATAGGCTTTTCAATTGGAGTGCTGCCTCTGACCATTTGTTAACTGGTGCCATTGAAAGGGACGGTAATTCATACTGAGGCTGCCATCATCCAATCCCAGAGGCTCAAAGGTGCAGTTGAAGACGCCCACTACAACCACAGCACCCGAGCCGGATAGACTATCCATATAGGTGTCTAAAAGGGCCATAGTTGGCAAAGCTTTCCCACCCGGTATCCCCCTCGAGTAAATATAAATGTTAATATCAGGTCCAACTTACCCTCCACGCAGATCTTAATAGGGAGAATGTCTGGGCTATCAATGGGTAGTTCTTTTATCTGGTAGGATGACTGTTGCTTTGCCCATATTGTCAGTTCCCCACTGGATCTCCCCTTTCTGTTTGTAATTGCTGGTTTAGCATAAGCCAAATAACCAGGACGAAAAACTGTGTCCAATGAACAGGTCTCCTGGAAAGCAATAAAATCAAACCCCTCCACAAAGCCAGACCAATCAGCGGACATTGTTTTGTGAAATAGGCCTGCGATGTTCCAGGAAATTATCAAAATTGCAGGATGGTGTGGGGTCACAGGATCTACTTGGGCTACTCGCACGTTTACAGGCTGATTCTTAGCCTTCCATTATCTAATTCTAGACCATCAGACGGGGAATAAGAACAACAAGCTACCGGTATAAATGTGGGTGGTTGTGGCCAATCGCATAGGTCTAGATCTGATAGAGGGGCAAATCTATTGGACAGGGGGACCTCCTGGGACTGGGTTACATATACTTAAGGTGCCCGGGGTCGCTAGCCCATCCCCCAGCGATGCGAATCGTTGGTGGGGATATACCCTGGTTTAAAAAAGTACCCCAGTGGCAATAAAGACACCCTGTCCATGTGACTACTCATCATCCCGCCCAGTTTGTTCAACAATAATTTGGTTACGTGCACTTTATTAAATTTGACAACGACACAATCATCGTTACCTTCCTTCCTGGTGGGTCCAATCCATGGTGCCATAGTTATATATTTGTCCATACCCTCATTCCAAAACCCCACCTCACCGAGTTATTCAACCAGTATAAAACTTTGCACAATAATTGATCTGTAGTTTCAGATTTAGGGGCATATTATCAAGGGGGTTTATCTCTGCTTTTTTGGCTTTAAAAGCCAAGAAAGCGGAGATAAAATTATCTCCCTATTACCTAGCTGTCGCTAACACCAGTTAGCGACAGCTAGTAGGAGATAGCGACCATCTTGGGCCCCACTTTGCATGTCAGTGATATTTATCACAAATGACATGCAAAGTGGGCGTGCCAAGATGTTAGCGACTGAAAACAGTCGCTAACATTGCTATCTCCTATTACCAACTTTTGGAGATATTCGCGCTAAGCGTGAATATCTCCAAAAGCTAACACCTGCCCTGAGCAGTTCTTAGCCATGTTATCCAATGGTAGGTGGATAACATGGCTAAGAGCATTAGCTCGGTAATGCATGAATATCGCTGACTTTTCAGCGATATTCATGCATTGCGGCGATTTTTACCGCATTTGCGGTAAACCTTGGTAATACTTGGTAAAAATCGCCGCAGCTCAGCGGTAAATTTTTGTCTCTAACCAAGCAATAGCGATAATTATCGCTATTGCTTGGTAATATGCCCCTTAGTTTCCCGGAAAGGAGGAACATTTTTTAAGACTACCACTAGGGGGGTGGTTGCAGGGGGCAAGTTAAAAATGGGATAGTTTGTTGAAATACTATTCAGTCTCACACCTCTGCATTCCTTTGTTCCATTGGAGATGTTAACTTGGGAGTCCATGTAGCAGTTTTCAGAGTTTTTATCCCCCTTAGGAGCTGATACTATCATATCACCGCCATTACACAGGGTAGTCTCTATAGATTGGGCGAATACGCTAGATTGGTTCCCTAAGTCATCGTCAAACCTGAGTACCCGGCTGGCCTTTTGGATACAGCTGCAGATTTATTGATTGCGATCGCTGACGCGGTTGATATCGTGATAGGTGTGTTAAGGGGTTGTGTGTTTGGTATGTCCAAAGAGGCAGCCATGTTACTCGTAATGCTTTTTGTACTTAAGCCTGTTGGTTTTGGATGAGCGAGGAGACCTCCAAGAGTGGCAAATCCTGTCATGACCATGGTTTCATAATCTGACAGTGGCTCCTCTATCCTACTTAGTCTGTCCGTAATAGGAGTTGATAGTATTTTTAAGGAAATCTCCAATTTCTTCCATATTTCCAGATCACAGTTCAAATTATTCCCACCCATAAGGGCGAGATTAAGATCGGAAGCTACGTGGACAGAGTCACACATACAGCACTGTACAGTTGTGGCATGGCCACGGATTTTATTTGGCCTCGGCACTTTTGCAGTGCACGGCCTTTGTGAGCCTCCTCCTCGCTTCCAATGAGGTCTGTAGCAGGGCCAGCCGGCTTTAGGAATGTGCAAGCTGTGCACCTGCACAGAGCCGCCAAACCCCAGGGGCCACCACGCCAATATATTTCCTTAATATAATAATCCTCTGAGGATGTATACATATTTGCATAGCGGCCCCAGTGGCAGGGATTTGGCGGCCTCCGGCTCTGTTCCACTTCCAAACACCCTGACCCCCCGAACCCCCTCTTCCGGGGCCCCCTACCTACGTTCCCTGCCCAGGGCCGTCATGAGCCTAGAGCCACCCCTGTATGTAGCCTGCACCACGCAAGGCTTCCTGGTAGGTGTAGTCTGCCGCCTGGCCGTTCCCCTCACGGCGGTGCGGCGGCGCGGTGGTGCCTCCAGCTGGCCCAGGCAAGGCAAAGTGCGGGGAACAAGAATGAAAGATTGTGCCTGTTTCCCACATGGCAGGCTTCGACAAGCACAAGCTGGTCACTGTTCTAGTCTTTCTAGTTGTATGCTTGTACCATCCACTCCCCGAGGGATGGCTTACACCATCACCCCACACCCATCCATCACAGGTGTCTCAGGACATTTGATCCTTGTCAATAAAAGAGGCAGAGGGCACGAGTCCTGGGCCAGTTCCAGATACGGTATAACTGAGTCTGTGTCATTACTGTCACTGTATGGGGGCCTAGGGCCCCGACCCTTGCACGAAGGACTTTGCCAGCGTTTGACGTGGGTTTGAATTCGTAGCTCGGCAGAGCAGCAGTGCAAGTGCCAGAATAATCATCAGGCTTTTGTTGGATTCCAGGCCACTATTTTAATGGCATTTACCCAAAGCTGTGCTCTTGCTACTATGCCTTGCACCCAAAAGTAACGAGCACAGAGTGGTCGCCAATAAAACAGCCGCTTCCTCTAATTGGCTGCTTTAGGATTGGAAGAGCATGTGCATAAGGGGGCTTGAGAACTGAAATGTGCTCCCCAGCAGCAGAGGTATTGTTTTTAGAAATACCAGACTGCATGGGCGTTACTAATGCCTTTAGTGGATTCAATGCAGAAGTACCTCAGACAGCTGTAATGCCAGAATACAGTCCTAGGAAGCTTGTTTCCGGTCCAGGGAAGGCATGGCTTGGCAATTCGGGCTGTTCCCATGAGGCACAGGGTCAGACTGATTTGCATATGGCCATGTCTGAACTGGGCTGGCAGAGTGGGCTAAAGAACGGTGATGGATTAAACCCAGATCTCTTGACTGGGTGTGAGTGTTTGACTGGTTCAGATGCTCCGTCCATCACCCCCCTTTTTATACCGCTTTGTTCGCCATAAGTTGGCAGGGTATGCTCAGACCTGAGTCCCTTGCTCACTTTGCCACTGGATTCAAGCAAGCCTGGCTGAAGACGGCTGTAATGCCAGAAACCGGTCCTAGGAAGCTTTTTTCCGATCTGGGGAAGGCATGGCTTGGCAGTTCGGGCTTGACTGTTCCCATGAGGCACAGGGTCAGACTGATATGCATATGGACATGTCTGAACTGGGGTGGCAGAGTGAGCTAAAGAACGGTGATAGATTAAACCCAGGTCTCTTGACTGGGTAAGAGTGTTTGATTGGTTGAGATGCTCCGTCCATCACCACCTCCTTTTTGTACCACGAAGTACCTCAGACCAGCACTTCAATTATCTTAATGCATCAGTCAAATGTTGTTGCACTGCAGGGCTGGAGTGTGGAATGCAGTAGATCCTAACATATGTCTCGTCAGCTTGAAATTATAGGTTTGTGTTGTGGCTGCTGTCTCCTGAGCTCTAACTGCAGACAACAGGCTCCTCCAGAAACCCCGTGGTGGGAGGATGTTTAGATCTCTACAGCCTAGAATGCATAGTTATACATAGGTGGCTCTGGGAGATTAGTAGTTGAAAAATACGTTGATTTTCTACATCTACTTTATAAACACCGGTGCTGGGTAGAGTTTTCTTGTGGGTCTGTGTGGTTGATTCTAGTGAATGAGCCTTAATAGCTAACAGAGCTTCAAGTTACCAATTTTCATGCATAAGAACGTCCTTCCGTCCAGATTGTTTTTATTTGCATGCTGAGATTTAAATTTCAGTTTTTCCAGTTAAAATAGTAGGGCTAAAATACCCAAAATTCTAAGAAAATTCATGTTCTGGTTAACATACTCTCAAATGGAAATGAGAAACTTGTGAGCTCTGATGTAAAACTAGCGTCATACAACAAATAGTTTAAAACAAGTATTTGCAATGCAATCGGTCTTGCTTTTGGAACCTTATATGTATTTAGCTATGCAGCACATTAGCCTGGGTGCAGAAACATCTGCTGTTCTTTAACATGGAGGGAAAGTAAGCACCAAACTGCGTGATACCCCAGGTATGGGAACACATGCAGAGAAATATTGCCTTTCAACAGGAAATTGTATAGTTCAAAGCTTTGTTTTTAAAATAAAATCAGGGCTTTCAGTGGTCATATCACGGAAAATACAAGATTTGAAAAAAATATTATTGTCTACGGGTGCTCGTGGAAGACCATTTCTATGAACTGGAATCTAGAGAATGCAAAAGTGAGTTTGGTATTTTACTGACCTCTGCTGGTTATTTTCTATCAAGAAAGGTAAATAGAGGCAGTTGAACAGAAAAAAGTCCCTAAGGGGAAGCAGACAAGCCCTAGGGCTGATCTCTGGGGCCCACAAAGTACATACACATATAAACATATACTAAAGTATATACAAGAGGTTTTGAATTCTCAACCTAAATAATTAGTCCACATCAGTAGCAGCAGGACACAAATAGAATACCTATGACACGGAAGTTAATTTGTCTCTTTCCAAATTTAGATGTTTTAGTGGATGTGGCCTTTGTCTAATTAACTTACATTCAATTACTTTGTTCTTTATTCTGCCTTTTTTGTGAGCATGTATCTGGAAAGGTTCTAATTCTGTTGTTCTCTAGTACCCACATCAAGAACCCAGTTTGGTTTATACATTAATTCTTTGTCCGGATGATGGTACCATATGACCCAATGGCATGGGTTTCATATATTTCACAATGCATTCTCAGACTTGTAGGCTTGGTTCAGTTCAGTAGAATCCATTTGACTTCATACCTGAACATAATGTTTTGGAAAAGGCAAGACTATTCTATAGTTCTAGAAGGTTTTCTCTCCCACCTATGGCCGACACAAGTGAACTTGGTTTAGTGCACCAGCACTGAATGTAAAAGGCAGGTGATTGTAGCTCCACAGAACACCACTCAACACACTGTTGTTGAGTTGTTGCTTTCGAGTTACTAATGATGCCTACAAAGGGATCTGGAGCATGGTGGTAACAGAAAGAAACCTATTTTGCTATTCGCAGTATCACACTCACACTGCACTAAGAAAAAGAGACATTTTATTTAAACGCATTTATTAGGACAGACATAACCTGTTTCTCAGAACTTCTAAAACAACTACAGGGTATCATAAAAATGGCAAGAAGACACGTTGTAAGCAAGAAAAATAAAATGAACGTCTAACATGGTTAAAATGTCATCTAAAATCCAACACCCTAAAACCTACTTCTAAGCGCTACACTAAAAGAGAACAGAAAGCAAAGTAACTTGCAGCCTAGAGTTTCTTAGGGAGAAGCAACACACTGCATACTTTGCTGACAGAGAGAGCTATTGTTATCAGTGCAGGTGTGAAAGAAATGTTCTCTGCAAAGGGCAAGCATGCGATGTGGTAGCTACCTTCCACCGAGACTTGGCTTTATCAGCACTGGGTGAGATGTAGCGTCTTCTTGTGCAATAATCTAGGCAAAGGGCTTGACAAGTGGTCAAGTGACAGTCCTTTTGTATTAAATATTACCAGAGTTTGAAATATCTGGATTGGAATTTCTGACATAAGTTTAGGAATGTCTGACAAAGATTATATTCATTAAGGTGTGTGTCTCAGATGTTTCCTTATGAACATACAAATTGAGAGTACGTAAATTCAGACAGCACTATTTGGGCTATATGTTTGTACTTGTTCTTATTTGGCATTGACATTTGATAAGTAGACACTTGTCTCAGCAGACTGATGCTGCATTAGGTGTTATATCTGTGTATTAGCCTAATGATCTGACACTTTCACAGTTCTTAGAAAGACCGGGAAAGAAAGCATTTTTGTTAAATGGTAGCTATAACAATGTTTCTGCATAACATGAGAGATATGGCGACTGTAATTGGCTAAAGATGGCGGACTCCATTATCTAAAGATGGTGACCTCCATAGGAGCTCTGCATCAAGGCAAAGACTGGGAAAGATGGGTGCTTGTAACCTGGAGCCACATGGACATGAATGATAGTTGAGGGTTGAGTGGTCAATGGTGTCAAATGCAGCAATGAGGTCCAGCAATTTAGGGAGGCATGGGTCATCTTCTTTCTATGTGTAAGAGAAATGTCTGAGTCCACCAGTGTGGTCTGAAGTAAGACGGCTAGTCATGCAGGATAGGATTGGCGTTGAGGTAATCTTGGAGTTGAGTGCAGACCGCCTTTTCAATGATCTTGCAGATGAAGGGAGGGTGAGTGATGTTCCTGTAGTTGGCAAGGACATCATAGACCAGGGTGGACTTCCTCAGGAGTGGGAGGATTTGGCTTCCTTTCAGGGAAGATGTCCTGAGTGATAGAAGTGTTAACAATACTTAGTGGAGGTGAAAAACCTTTTACTCAGAGTGTGGGATTGGAGGGACAAGCAGTGGGTTAATGAAGTATATTTTCTTCCCTGTCTGTGGATGGAGCTTTTGTTCTCCAAAAAGTCTTTGCAGCACTAGGGTGATGAAGATTTTGGATCAGACTTGTTTTGTTTTTAACGTGAAGCATGGGTGTTCACATGGTTTTCTGAAAATTGTTGAAGTTGTTTAGACATTGGCTGTTGTGTTGTGTTGGCAGCATGAGAGATACGTTTAAGCGTTAGGTAGTAGATGGAGAACTATTTTCTCCTTTTCGGTTGATATCAATGTGTTAGCTTGACAGTGAATAGGGAAATGGAGGTGGTGAAATGGTTTACTCAATCCAGGGGTATGAGTGGTTTACTCGAACAGATGGTGGGGAAGATGAGGGTGGTAATGAGGCCTTTGGAGTATGTTGATTGGACAATATGCTGTACTATGTTAAGTGTGTTAATGTGGTTGAGGAATGTATGATTTTTTGAGCTTGCGTTGAAGTCACCAAGGAGGGTGGGGTAGGTGTGTCAGAAGGATGATGTGGTGAAGAGATCCGGCAGTTCAACAATGAAGTCCTCGTTCTATATTGAAGGATTGTACAGTGCAATAATGATACGAACAGGCCAGAGCGGATTCCCTATAGGCTTAATCAAGACCATATAATACCATTGCAAAATGTGGTGGAGAATCCACTAAATGCTCCACATGCCCTCTGTTTTTCTAGATGGTACACTTCTCCATTATGAACGGTAATATCATCATGTTGTCAATTCTGATGCAACTGGATAAAAACTGTCGCTGCATGAGTAGGTTCAGATCAAATTCCTTTCCCTAGCATCAGGATACTTTGGGGGTTTCTGCAAACAGCATGCCGATGAATCCAGCAGAGTGACAGGGCAATAGAATTAAGGGCTGAATGACAGTTCAGATATGCCAGTGAAATTCCCAGATGTTCTCATTAGTGAAATTCAAATGATTTCTCACAATTTCACCTTTCAGAATATCGCGTAACTTTTTTCCTCTAGAGTGTACCTCACACAAACAAACCTTGTGAGCCAGCAGGAGACTGGTTCATTCTCACATGTTTTTTTATGCAAGGTGTTTGCTGAAGCACAACATTGCCCAAGATACCAGCAAAAATCCTTTCAATAAAAAGATTACTTCACAAAATTTTAATGAAATTGCACAAAATTTAATAACCAAAGTTTCATGAATTAACACATTCATAGACAATTTGTGGGGTCGATGCTTCCTGATAGATTTGAAAAAATTAACTGCAGTGCCAGAGCTCAGGTGTGGTCAAAGTTCTAAAAATGGTTACATAGTATCATACATATTTGTACCAATATCTCAGGATATTTCTCATAAATGATGCCTAGGCCCCTACCTAGGCTCTTTGCTATGCATGTCTTTACTTTTCATATCAGATATTAGATTAACACCACATAAAATGGATATCCAATGGAGGGGCACAGCCTAAATTATTCATATTTGCAGAAATTGTACAATCTGAAGAGATTGATAATATGTTGACATATAAATAATCGAAAATAATAAGTCCAGTCATTTTTTCTGATGGGGATATGTTTTCTATATTTTCAAGATATAGTCCTATTGTGATCAATTTTATGGGTCCTAATTCAGGACCTAGCGAATTGGTCACATATTGTCCCCTTTTAAATGTTTTTGGATAGTTTGTCAACACATTGTGTCAAGTTTTCTTATTGAAACCTACCCTTCAGAGAGGATTGATGGTGTTTGTATCATGCAAGACAGTGAAGTCTGAATGTTATGCAAGGTAATCTTATCAATCAATCAATCAGTCAGTAGATTTATACAGTGTTTTTGTCACCCATGAGGGTTTTCAGGTGCTGGTAGTGTCCAGTTCATTAGCTGAATAGCTAGGCGTTCAGAGATTTCTGGAACTCTGGAAGAGATGGGAAAATCCACAGATGGAAGGGTAGCTTGTTGCATGTCTTCTCTGCTAGATGGGAGAAGGTGCGACCTCTGCATCTGCTATTTCGGATGTGAGGGGTGAGGTTTAGAGACAGGGAAGCGTATCGGAGGTATCTGGTGGGCCGATGGAATTTCAGGCTGTGGTTCAAGTAGTCGGGTGCACAGTTGTGTAGGGCTTTGTATGCATGGGTCAGGAGATTGAATAGGCATCTTTTCTGTACAGGGAGGCAGTAGAGTTCACTGAGTTGATAGTAATGTAGGTTCGTCTAGGGAGATCCAGGACGAGTCTGGCTGCAGCATTCTTTATGGTTTGTAGTCGGAGGAAGAGGTGAGATGTGATCCCTGCACAGAGAGCGTTGCCGTAGTCCAGTCCACTGGAGATGGGGGCCTGAGTGATGATGAGTTTTGAGCTTTAGGGTAGCCATTCTTAGGTGACGACCTATTATATGAGCATTGAATATTGATAGCAGACATGTCATGGCATATCGTCACAAGCAATGGAGTTAAATCCTTATCTGTTTGCCGTTCCAGGTCATTCTTGTCATAAACGAGGTAGCCTGGTGGCTGTGGAATAAATTATAACATTAAGTTAAATAAAAGGACAGTCAAAATAGTAGCTTGTAGTCACTAAATTCAAATCCATGGCAAGCAATGAGGAAATTAAATCAACTGCAACATAGGAAAATAAAACAAAGATCATGGCGGAACAAACCTGCCTTTTGGACAGGTTGAAGTACCTGACACATTGCCTGGCATCATTCCGCTTATTAACATGACTGTCACATTTAAATGTAAGAGGCGGTCCATTCAAATAAATAAGGTCCATGCAAATCACAGTGTATATTAAGAAAAACTAACATTCATTGATTGCAGAAGGACTCAGGTAAGCATTTAAGGAGACAGATATTTGAGCATTAAAATCACAAAAACATTATTTGAAGAAGTTGGATACAAACCCTGTTTACCTTCTTCTATGATAGTCATAACGTTTTCCAAAATCACTGAATTTTGTAGCCTTGGTTGTACAAATAGACTGTACACAATATCATTTTGTGTGGCATTTATATTAGCTGTGAATATTAATTTATTTGATTTCATATTATGTTTACATGTAGTCAAACCTCATTCAAATTTCAGCCATTCCTTATTACTGTCAATGCTCTTCTAACAAGCCCTTTGGACAAAGGATAAGCTGGGGTGGAATATGCTGCAACATATTCACACATTCAGATAATATCACAGTCAGTAAACAAGATCAGACCATCATCTAACAGCCACATCAGTCCTGTTATTTTCCAACTTAAGATAGTAAGAGGAGCATTAGCTGTATTGAGCATGTGCGTACCAGTTTGAAATGGAATGAAGGGCTTCAGAAACCCATGCACAAGGGCAGAGTCTGACAGGGTTGCTGTACCTCCGATCTTCCATATGATTAACATAGAGGAGAAACTTTTTATTACTTCTACAATAACACAAGGAAAGGTAGTTCTAAATAAAAATCCGAAACTAGCAATGAAAGGTAGTTTATAGAACAAGGTTAGTCGAATGCAAGCCGGACGCATCAAATACACAATTGTTCCTAAAAAAGTTTAGACATCTCACACAGGAAAAAGTTGAAAAACTCATCTTGACAACTCATTCACTCATTCAGGTTCCCCTTTGGACCCTTGCCCAGCCATGGTCTTTCATATGGCCCCGGAAGCCATTGCCAAGGTCCTGACACCCCTTCTGAATAACATTCTAGATCAAGGACATTTCCCGACGTATTGGAAGAACTTTATTATAAAACCTATTCTGAAAAAGCCGACTTTGAACCCTTCGGAAATGGCAAACTATCAGCCTATTAACTCTTTACAATTCCCCTCTAAAGTTCTGGAAAGAGCAGTAAATGAAGAACTGCTAACTTTTATAGAGTCAAACGATATACTAGACCAAGCACAGCACGGCTTCAGCCCCACGACATAGCACCAAGTCTGCATTGATTGCAGCCACTGAAAGCTTACGTGCGCAACTAGATCAGGGCAGGAAGGCAATATTAATATTGCTTGATTTATTCGCTGCGTTTGACATGGTTGATCACCATATACTTCTTCAGCAGCTGGCAGAATTAGGTATCACAGATAGGGCCACAGACATTCTTCATCCTACCTAGCCGACAGACAACAAACAGTGACGATAGATGAGCACAAATCTCCCTCCTTTTTTATACCATCTGGGGTACCTCAGGGCTCGACACTCTCGCTCACCCTGTTTAACATATATGTAGCCCCTTTGCTCCATATGATATTCTGATTATACGCAAATTGTGGTCTCACTGACTGCTATATCAGAGGACGTGGCAGCACGTTTTAACTCATGCATGAGCCGTATTATCCATTGGATGCAAAGCAATTGCTTAAAGTTGAACACCGGGAAGATGGAGGTAGTAACGTTTGGCAGGGACTCTTCACTTTGGAACTACGATTGGTGGCCTGATATAGCGGGATCTTGCCCTCAACCCGTAAAAAAGGTAAAAATCCTCGGAGTCCTAATTGACGATCATCTTTCCCTATCAGACCAGGTCTACAGCATTACCTCTTCCTGTTTCTATACCATGAAAATTCTTAGGAAAATCCTACCTTTCATCCCTATGCCCCTCAGGAAAAGGGTAGTCATAGCTCTGATTTTGTCGAGAATCGATAACTGTAACTCACTCTACCTTGGAGCCAAAAAAAGTGTGACACATAAACTACAGACTCTACAGAATGCAGCTGCGGGACTACTACTGAATCTACCCAAATTCAGCTCCATTAGTCATGCAATTCGAGAACAGCTGCACTGGCTCCCTATCTTAGCTAGGATCCAATTTAAGTCCTTGTGTATCTTACATAAGGCATTGCACGAAAAAGGACCAGGACAGATCAGACAATATGTTGAGCGTTATGCTCCACAGAGAGTTCTCCGTTCCGCCTCGGCATCCTTACTTATAGTTCCAAGGATAAAGACGCTGAAGTGGGGCAGTAGAAGCTTCCGATTTTAGCTCCGAAGCTATGGAACTCTATGCCCATGCATCTTAGAACCCAAAATAGGAGGGACCTCAAAATCTGTCTGTTTTAGATATACATAACCAGCTGCATTTCTCCTTACTCTGTATTTTTGATTGTTAAGCTCTAAGACGCCACGACATACACGCGCTCTATAAAAACCCTCATTTCATTTCAACTTAAAGTGTTGCAGTGATATTTTTTCTAGGAGACTTAACACATCTTTCACTTTTTTACCACTCGTTAATGCACATTAGAATAGGTTATAGCAATTTAATCAGATGGATCTGGCCACATGTTTTTTATTTCAACCAAGCAAGGTATGTGAGGTTGTGTTTGCCTTGCTTCTTCAAGCTGAAATGGCACAATGCGTACAATATAGTGACTAAGTTGTTCAAAACATGGTCTTTTGCTAATGATTGATTGGATAAGAGCTTTACATGGTGGTTAAAGTAGGAGGGATAGACATCATCTTAGTCGAAATGGTACGCCAGCAAATTGGAATGGAGACTCTTTTTTTCATTAACAAATATCCATATAATCCAATCGCTATATTGGTTGTTAAAGGCCCTGAACATGAATTATAGGCTCAAGCCTATAACGAGGGAGAGGGCCTTTAACAACCGGTATAGCCCAAGACAGAAAGACATTAAGGCTATTAGAGCGTTCTACCCACTAATGGTAGAATGTTCTAAGTTAAAAAGTGAGAAACATGAAGACAAACATTTTTAATGTTGGAGTTCTGGGCTTATATCAGCCATTTTAGGCCCAGAGCTACTCCATTATCTTCAAGTGGGCTCTCTACATTCCAGTGTTCTAATATAGCCTTATAGCCCACCGTAGAGGGCTATACCCGCTTTTAAAGGCCCTCTCCAGCGTTCGAGGGCCTTCAACAAGGGAGAGGGACTTTAATAGCCGGTATAGCCCAGCTACGAAGGGGTATAAGGCTATTAGAACATTCTGCCACTAGAGGGCAGAATGTTCTAACAAAAAAGAACAAAGCCTTTTGGGAGCGTGAGGGGATTGGAATCCCCTCAGGCTCCCTGAAGCCTTTGTTCACAGCCAGAGCTGTGAACAAAGAAGCATTGGAATATTGGAGCTCCAGGCTTATACCAGCCATTATAAGCCCAGAACACTCAATTGTTTTCAATGGAGCTCCCAACATTCCAATGTTCTAATAGCCATTGACAGTAGGTGGAAATCAATTGATTCTGATCATGTCTGGGGCAATTCATAATCTTTTTCTAACTTGCCTTTTTACCTTTAAATGAAAACTAAAGATATAAGGGTATTGATTTCTCAGATAGGAGATCGGTATTATAAATATGTGGTGGGGGGACCACCTTTCCTATTGAATATGGAAATATAGAGCTTTCCATCCCTTTAAAAATTGAATGAGAGGTCTTTATTATATTTGAAGCGGCTAGATGGGCATTTTCAATAGGACGGGATAGGTTTTAATGTTTGCTAAAATGAAAGCTGCAGCTCTGGTCTGCTGTGGTGGGTTCCGGGGAAGACCCAAGGAATAAGCCATGCTACAGGGATTGTAGAGTTTGCAACCAGGGGTAGATGGGTTTTTACTTATAGAGGGCAATGCTGCAAGATCATTCCGGGACCTCTGACGGTCGTGATAAATGGAAGTGGGATTGCCCTGCAGCATATACAGATCCTAAATGGCCTAAGGGTTGCACTATCATAAGACAGTCTCTGGTAACCCCTGCTTTCACCTGATTCAATTTGATATGCTGCATCGGGCCTACCTCAGCGCATGCATGCCGCTGAAATGGGGCATACTTTCTGCATAGAAGCTGGGCTCGCCCAGTAGACAGTGAAGACTGGGCGAAGGTGGTGTAGGCTGTGTCCATAGTTCTGAGAGCACTGGAGGACTGTTCTCTAGCACATTGCCTATTGAGATGAAACCCTCTACATATAAGGAGTCAAACAAATTGTATAAGTTTGTATCCTTAATATTGTTGGCCAAACATATGAAAATGATAAATTGGATACGACCACAGGACCCTTCCTGACAATTGTGGTATAAAGATATTTCTGAGTGGTTATTAGCCGAAGAAATCCATATTGAAATGGTGCTGGCAGACAACAAGTTGCAAGAAGACCTGTACTTCACAAAGCACAGGTCTTCTTGCTTCACTTGTGCTTCACAAAATCAGTAGGATTCACTTCTACAAGTACTTGAGTGTGCATGTATTTAGGATGGAGCTTGATTTTATACGTGCTAAGGATAGTAATCTTGTCCAGTTGTGTTAGCTGATGGTCTTCCCATGATATAATTCCATAATTGTGTTTTTTTAAGAGAATAAAATGAAAATAACAATAGGTTAAAAGTATAATCAATAGGCATAATACATTAAAGGAAGGGCCTGTCTAACCTTCTCAACTATCATCAGGTTAGACAAAATGGACCTCCAGAAAGGCAGTCATAAAGGTGAACCATGCAACAAGCTAATATCCCAGTAGGAGTCCTGTGGTCTCATAACATCCTTATTATAACCAATTTATTTAGGGCTAGAAGTAGGTGGCCAAATAGCGGTCGGTAACGGCCGAAATTCGGTAATTTCGCCTGTTTCCGACCGGTATTTGGAATTTGAGATGTAGGTGCCAAAAATGTTCCGAATCGGTAAATAAGAGTCGGTATAATTCCGAATCGGAATTCTCCGAATCCTTATTTACAGAATTCTTATTTACCGATTCGGTAAATAAGAAATGGTAAAAAAGGCCCATCGAGATGTAGGAAAGGGAAAAAATACCGAATTCAATGAAATTCGGTATTTAAGAGTCGGTATTTACCATGGATTGAAAGCAGGTGGTAACCAGGTGCAGCCTTTAAAAAGGGGCTCAAAATGCAACCGTTTTGCAAGAATGGCGGCATTCTATGTGATTGCGAGGCAGCAACGGCTAGAGGCAGCAGGAGAGAGGGTTTGGAGAAGGGAGGAGCAGGTCTACAGGCAGAGGATCACCCTATTCCAACTGACTGAGCCAGAGATACTGCAGAGGTACAGGCTACACCCCAGAACCATCCTGGACTTGATTAGGGACCTCCACCCATACCTAGATCACCAAACACCCAGGGCCCACGCCATCCCACCCCATGTGCAGGTGCTCTGTAGCCTACACCTGCTTGCCTCTGGGAGCTACCAGAGTGTGATTGCTGCAGTTGGTGGTGCGTCCCAGAGCTGCCTTTCACGATTTTTCCGGAAGTTCCTGGAGGCCATGACGCAGAGAATGGAACATTACATCTGGTTCCCTGACACACCTGTGGAACTTGCAAAAAGAAAAACTGATTTCTATCAACTGGCACACTTCCCTCACGTGATAGGCTGCATAGATGGCACCCACATTCCACTCTGTCCACCTGCAGCCACTGAACACATCTACAAAAACCGTAAGTCAACGCACTCCCTCAATGTGCAGGTGATATGCAATGTTGCCAATATCATCACAGACATGGTGGCCAAATTTCCAGGTAGTACCCATGACTCCTACATCTTCCAGAATAGTGGGATATACACAAGGCTTGTTGCTGGAGATTTTGGCGACGGATATCTGCTAGGTAAACAACAGTGACACAGCCTGATAGTCATGGCAGATGTATGTGTGATGCATATGTAACTAATGGCCATAGGCGATAGTGCATATGCCCTGCGTTCCTTTGTACTCACACCCTACCTCAATCCAACTACCAGGAGTAAGAGGCGTTATAATGTGGCTCACAAGTCAACTCGCAACGTAGTGGAGCGCACATTTGGACTACTAAAAAGCAGGTTCCGCTGCCTTCACAAGAGTGGAGGTGCACGGCAGTACACCCCCATCCTGTGTTGCAAGATAATAGTGACCTGTGCCATGTTGCACAATCTTGCCACCAAAGAAGGCACAGAGGCGGAGGTGACACATCACGAGGACATTGATGATGACCAAGAACAGGCAGAGCCCCAAGCAACAGGAGCAGCAGCAACAGATGGTAGATTGAGATGGGCAGAGATCACACGTCGATATTTCTAGATAATTAATGAGACACAGACAGGTGTAGTGTTTGAAGAATGTGGTTTAAATTTCACTACAGCATGCAAATGAACAAACGCCATTGTCCTACAATGTCTGTGGGCCCGATTCACAGAATGAACTTAAGACTCAATCCTAAACTTACTACTATTTTGGTATTCACAGAATGCACTTACTCATTTCGGTATTCACAGAATGCACTTACTCATTTCGGTATTCACAGAAGGCACTTACTCATTTCTGTATTCACAGAAGTTAGTAGTCCTAACTTTAGGACTCCTAAATGCCTTCTGTGAATACCGAAAGTCTTAAAATTAGGATTTTTCTCAATTTAGTAGTAGTAAAGTTAGGACTCCTAACTTTAGGACTCCTAAATGCCTTCTGTGAATACCGAAAGTCTTAAAATTAGGATTTTTCTCAATTTAGTAGTAGTAAAGTTAGGACTCCTAACTTTAGGACTCCTAAACTGAGAAAAATCCACATTTTTAGACTTTCTGCAGCAGCATTCCTTGTGAGGCAAGCTTTCAAGTCTTTAGCTGCAAAATTTGCAACCAGAATGTTGTCTCTTGTTTAAACACCCTTGTGTCATTCACATAATTTCAAAAAGCTGATATAGAAGTTCATGTAGTTGAATTGCAATTTCCATGATAGGGACACATGCTAAAATGCCTGAGGTTGGGTACTTCTATAAATGACTAAAAGACTACTGTGACTCCTTTTCTCAGAATGTGCTATGTAGAGTGCCATTAAGACAAATCTAACTTCTTTTTTTCAATGCCCTTTTAAAGCTCTGGTAAAACAGCATGTGAATCGAGGGCAGCAGCATGTTGAGCTATGCCAGCAGCCTGATGCCAATAATATTTTGAGGGTACGAGGTAGATTGATTACTTCTATTTCCTCCCACCCCTACGACTACCAATGCACCCTCCCTAACATGCTCCTCTTCTCCTCCAAATCATAGCTTGTCCTCCTGCTGCTCATCCAATAACCCTGCTCCAGTCCTCTCTATTATGATTTCAGCTATCACCTCAGCCTGCTCACCCCAACCATCTCTCTCCTGCTGTCCGCTCTGCTCATATACTAACTTCTACTGTCGTTCTTCCACTAGCGAATCTCCAACCTTCTTAAGCAGTTTCCCTGCTGTCTTTCTCACGTACTGCTCACACCATACCCCTCAACATGCTGTTCACTCCCTGAAGCAAAACTCCTGGAATATCCATGCCAAGCTGTAAAATGACAAAAGCCTTTTACAACTCCAGGTATAGTATTACAGCTTTGGAATGGTAAAATACCATTCAAGCCAACCTGAAATGAATAAAAGCAATCCCTGACACATGTTTCGCTCTCATTACAGCTCTTCAGAGAGGTATAGCTTTCTCCGGACACAAGCTTTATCCAGCATAAGTCAGAACAATACCCTTTCAGGGGTTTTCCCAAAAATGTCCAATCTAAAACTGTGATAGTGTGCCTGGAGGGGTAAAAGGCTTTTGTTATTTTACAGCTCGGCACGGATAGCACTTTGCTAATCCTATGCTTAAAGATTTTGCTGTAATAATGGCAAAAGGCTATGTCCGTTTCTAGCTAGGCGTGGATAGCACTGTACTTATCTTATGCTGAAAAACTTTGCTAGAAAAAGAGACATTTGAGGTGAGCAAATTCAGAGTGTCGCTATTGTTGCAGGATGCTCTATGTTGGAGCTGCTCTCCACCTAAATTGGGAAACTACCAAGAGTTCTCTGCTTTCTAATTTGTAAAAATATATATCTATACTAATATAATAGAGAGCCCAAACCTTTGAGGCGGGTAATCTCAGGAACCACACCACCAATCACAACACCCAATACAGCGTTGGAAAAGGCAGTTGCAGCAGAAGGACATAAGCTATGCAGATGCCCACCATATACATTTAAAAGGTAAAAGAACCGTGCCAACAAAGTAGTGCCTTGTGGGCGTGTCTGCGTTGTGCTATGGGCGTGTGCTGGGGGCGTGACAAACGCTGAGGGTGTGTGGTACGTTCCGGCCTTCATGCTATGTCTCATATCGTGTGCTGGGGGCGTGTGCTGGGGGCGTGGGCGTGTGCGGGCGTGGGATTACGGAGAAAAAAGAGAGCGTTGTGCCCAATATTTCATTGTTTTTTCTTCCCAGGTTCTGTACATTCCAGCTCCGGGTGTCCACCCTGGTCCCTTTAAATACCCCTGCACCCCATAATCATAACCCACCCTTACTCCTTAAAATACCCCAACACCCTTGAACACTAACCCATTTTAACCCTATAAATATACCCTGTACCCCAAAACCCAAACCTATCCCTCAACCCTAAAAATACCCCTGTACCCCAAAACCCAAACCTAGCCCTGAACCCTATAAATACCCCTGTACCTCAAAACCCAAACCTACCCCTGAACCCTAAAAATACCCCTGTACCCCAAAACCCAAACTGAGCCCTGAACCCTAAAAATACCCCTGTACCCCAAACCCAAACCTACCCCTGAACCCTAAAATACCCCTGTACCCCAAAACCCTAACCTTGCCCTGAACCATAAAAATAACCCTGTACCCCAAAACCCAAACCTACCACTGAACCCTAAAACACTCCTGTACACCAAAACCCAAACCTAGACCTGAACCTTAAAAATACCCCTGTACCCCAAAAACCCAAACCTAGCCCTGAATCCTTAAAATACCCCTGTACCCCAAAACCCAAACCTACCCCTGAACCCTAAAAATACCCCTATACCCCAAAACCCAAACCTAGCCCTGAACTAAGCATGGGCGAATTTTGCGGATCTCGCGTTCGCGAATTTTGCGGATTTGCGGATTCGCAATCCGCAAAATCCGCGAATTCCCGCGAATTTGCGGATTTTTTTTTTTTTTTGTGTTCGCCCGTGTTTCTGCCAGTTCGCGAGGGTTTTTACAATTTCGCAATTTGCGAACTTACCTGTCGGGTCGCAAGTTTTGCGAACTTGTTGTTTCTACATGTCCAGCCTGTTTGGGACACTCTTCTTCATCACTGCCACTCTCTGTCACCACTGCCACTCTCTGACTACTCATGCCACCCTCTGGCCCACCCATGCCACCCTCTGTTTCATCACCACACCCTCTGGTTGTCCAGTGTACATTATTTTCGGCAAAGCAAAGCACACCTTCCCTGCCTCAAGTGACCTGAATTAATTTGGGGCTGATTAATGTGTCACAGAATATTTTTTTAGCTGGCACCTGCTTCCTTAGTGCGCCCTGATTAGTGATCTTTTGCACTTGCTAAGTGCTTTCATTGTTGCAAAATTAGTTACAACACCTGCCCTGCCCCAACTGACAATAATGAATTAGGGGCTAATTAATGTGTCACTGAAAGAATTTAAAGTTCCAGCCTGGCACCTGCTTGTCTGCTCCTTTAGCTGTAAATCAGGACCTTTGTGGCATACAGTTAAGGTCAGAGCAGGGTCACACAATAGTTGCAAGCAGGCAACCGAATTCTGGAGGGCCCCCTCAGGAAGCAATACAAAGAATCGTTACAAATCATGAGGTTGACCTTTTGCACCTGCTCATTGCTTTTGCTTTTGCTGAAATCGTTTTGCGGTTTTTTTCGCGCTATTCGCGGGGCGCGGCGTCGTGCGAAACCGACCGCGGAAGCCGCCAATTCGTGCGAATGAGCATTTTATTTTTTTGCGGCTTGTTGTTTCGCGAGTTTTTTTGCAGTATTCGCGAGCCGCTTGCAGCGCAACACGCGAATTTACCCCAAGGTCGAGTACGGGCGCGGCCATTTTGTTTGCGTGACGTATTTCCGTTTCCGCCCGCTATGTATAATCTCGCGCAGTAAGCGCATTGCGAGTAGAGGTTCGCACGAGATCGCGCGGGAAATCTAGAGGTTCGCACGAGATCGCGAGGAAAATCTCGCGCGAACTGACTTTCGCGCTCGGAAACGGGCGCCGGCCATCTTGTTTTTCATTCATTTCCTGTGTCTGGGCATGGTGTTTAATCCTCTTGATATCTTTCCCATCCTTTGCTTGTTTTCAGTTTTTTTTTTACGATTTTGCTTCTTATCTATCCCTCTCTTTTCCTAGCTGTATATTTTTGTCTTTTCTGCTATTTTTCTTTACTTTTAAACTACTTTTGTAAACTCTTTTCTTTTCTTCTTCCCTATCCTATTCTTTCTTAATTTTCTACTTCTTCCTACCTTACCTGCCCAGACCATGGTCAAGCCAGGCGCCGTGAAGCTGCCCAGGCACTTGAGGGCCGCAGCGGCGGCGGGGAGTAGTGCTGGACCCAGTGGCAGGACAGCAGGCGTGAGATCGAGGGGGGAGCAGGTGACGCGCCGGGAGATATTCAGCCCGGAGGAAGTGGGCGCGCTGGTCTACTTCGTCCAGCGCCGCCTGCCCAGGACCATCGCGGGAGGCGGCAGGATCGCGGCCGGCGGCTATAACATGCGGGAGCGCCGGAAGCGGTGGGAGAAGGTGTGCTGGGCCATATCCCACCTCTACGGGGTCCAGCGCACCTACAGCCAGGTCACCCATCGCTGGACGGACCTCCTGGACCGCGAGCGCGACCTGCTGGACCAGCTCGGCTTGGAGATCCCCGGGCTTGGTGAGTAGTAGTAGCCATTGGCATTTAATCACTCACTACTATGATGTTTTCTCCTGCTCTGTGTTGTTGTATTGCAAATATTTGTTTTTTACATGGAGCAAGCCAATAATGCCGCTGATGACGATTACATTGTAGTTAAATTATATTTCAAAATCTTCTGTGCATTTCAGGTGCACTGCTCTCCTTCTCAGTGGGGTTGCTACTATGCTTATTTGTTTTCTATTTCGTGGTCTCATTGGCCTGAGTAACTATTATGTATGAGTGTACTTAACAGAACTGCGTAATGCTAGACACTAGGGGGCAGATTACATTTACAAGCCCCTTGCGCCACGTTTACGTTGCCTTGCGTGACGCAACAGCGGCGTAAACGTGCCGCATCCCTGCAAGTCATTTACAGCATGACGCATCTAGGGAGATGCGTCACGTTATAAAGCCATGGGCCTGCACCACAATGGGTGCGTTCCTAGTACGCAGGGTGGGCGGTCCAGCGGCTGTGCGCCTCGCAAAATTGCCTGCGTGAAATCTACAAGATTTAACGCAGGCACTTCTGCGACGCTGCTACGTCAATTCAATTCCTTATGTCTGCTCGAAGCAGGCGAAAGGACTGACACAGCATGTAAAGTATTGGGTGGCCCTGAGCATTACTGGAGTTGCATTGCGTTGGCGACGTGACTCCAGCGATGCGCCGCTCTTACGTGACGAGATGCGTCACGCAAGTGCCTACCCTTGCGCCAGGGCGCGCCGCATTGTAAATGAGGCACATCTGCCGTGTCGCAAGGGTAGTTTTGCGTGACGCATTTGATCTGGCGCATCTCTGGAGATGCGCCAGAACGCGTAAGTAAGTATGCCCCTAAGGGGCAGAATTGCAATTACCGTCGCATCCCTGCAAAGTAGCAGGGATGCGCCATTAATTGTGCGGCCCGCTACCACCACCAAACATGGTGCGCCGTATTTGCAATGCGGCTCCCCATGGGCCCAAAACGTCACCGAAGCTTTACTGCTGGAGTTGCGTCGCAACGATGGCGCAGCTCCATCAATGCTCTGGGGTACCCTATCTCCCCAATGCTGGGTCAAGCCGTACGTCTGCTTCAAGCAGGTGCAGGGTTTGTGTGACGCATCATTGTCCTAAAGGTGACTGATTGATATTTTGTAGATTTCCCTCAGCCACTATTAGGATGTGTTCCAGCGCAGGAATGCCCTCCCTTGCGCCGGAACGCCCCCTGATGGCGCAGGGCTTTATAACGGGATGCATCTCCCAAATGCGTCACGTTGTTATAATATTATACGCCGCACCATGGCGCCCTTTTTTGTTTAGCTGCTGCGTCACAAAAGTCACGCAAGAACGGCGCAAAAGAGCCGCAAGGGCTTAAATCTGCCCCTTCCTTTGTAACCCTGACAATAAGAAAAATAGTGGCGGTGGATTGATAGTTTGACTATTTAAATGACTGGTAATGTAGCAGGCAACTGTTAGTGTTGTCACTGATCTGACTGAAATCACAATGGAGTTTGTCTGTCACTTTGCGTCTTGCCTGCGGACTGCTGCCTGCCAGTCCTAGGTGAACGTTTCAGTACTTTGTTTAGTGAGTTACGTGACTTTCGAAGTCACAGGTCCGCAAATAAATAAAAAGTAACCATAATCAATATAATTTCGCGGAAATATTTTGTTATTGTTCTTTTGAAATGTTTGATTTGGTTGACATTGACAAGCAACAATCATCCATGTTTTCTGTTCTTTCTTTCATGTTGTACGTCAGCTCCCCCCAGGGGCGAGAGGAGGACACAGGAGCAGCAGGCGGCGGATGCTGTTCATCAACAGGGCCAGGATCGGGCAGGCGAGGGCTCCTCTGCTGGCCCCAGTAAGTTTTCATTTTAGACTAGTACCTATTTTTCCTAGCGTTCCTCATTTGAATTTTTTCAAAATTGTCTTTGCTCTTCTTGTAGACTGTATCTAAATTCTTATCCTGCCTCTACTATGACTCCCTGTGGTATTACTAGATTATTCTTATTAGTCTGTCTGTGTAGCTAACTAAGATTGCACGGTTGGCGAAACTCCCATGATTCTAGTCAGCAATAGCTCTATCAACTTAGTGCAGTCCTCTGGGATTGTCCATAATGTCTTTTGAAGTGTTCTATCTGGACTCATGCTTGCAAAAATTGCAAAACCTTTCGTTCAGTCACTCTAGTCTGGAGGACCAAAAAACACAGATTGTATTTAAATTTAAAAGCTTTATTAAAAGTAAACACATTTATTAAAATGAAGTCATAATAAAACTAAACGTTTAACTGATAATGGAAAAGTGGTTAGTGCTGACGATTAATTGAAGACATTTCTTGTGGTCGAGCCGAGCTCTCACCTGGTTTCAACTTGATCTTGTTGTTAGAAGTCCATCTTCTGTCTGTGTGGAGAAAAATGGTGCGTGTTAAAAAATCAGCCTTCATCAGTTGTGCCAAAAAGTGCAGCAAGACAACCTTCCCTGGAAAAAGGGACATTTTTTTTAACTTTAACGTAGACAGTCACAAATTACATTGTTTTCACATGTCTTCATTCCTAGACCAAATACTAGTGACTAGTGAGTGCTTTATTCTAAGATTCTTAAATGTACTTTGTAGGTGGAACATCTGGTGGCGGGGCCAGTGTGGTGGTGGTGCTCGACACGGAGGCGGAGGGCAATTCATCATCAGGGGAGGAGGCGGCGGCGCCGGATGTGAGAGTTGAGACGGTGGTGGCGGCCAGAGGTAAGCTCTTATATATTCCTTACTTATTGAGATTGAAGACTAGCTGGGAAGGCAAGAATATGAGATGCATGGCTGGGTGAATGATGAAGCAATGATGGGTGGAAGGACAACAGCCTGGGTGGGTGACACAGAAACTGTATGTGTCCATATACCTGGATCATGCTACTATCTGACTCTTAGATAGCATATGTGTATCTAGAGCAGGGGTACTCATAGTACGGCCCGCGGGCCGGTGGTGGCCCGGCAAGCCTTCCTTGGCGGTGCGCAGACCTTGCAGACAATCACTGCTCCCCCGGCCCCCACAGAGCAGAGGCTTTTTTGTATTTCACCTGTTAGCGCCCCTGCATCTCCACTCTGACAATCACTGCTCCCCCGGCCCCCACAGAGCAGAGTGGAGATGCAAGGCCACAAAGAGGTGAAATAGAACAAAGCCTCTGCTCTGTGGGGCCGGGCAAGCAGTGATTGTCAGGGTGGAGAAGCAGGGGCGCTAAAACAAACAAAGCCTCAATAATATGTTAATGGTCTTTTAAAGACCTGTTAAGTACTTTGGTGTTGTTGTCTGTGTGTGCGCGTTGAGGAAGCGGTCTCAACCCGGGCTGAAGGCTGACACAGATAGACACACACACAGTGAGATGACAGAGGGAGAGGGAGGGCAGGAGGGAGAGAGAGATGGAGGGAGGGCAGGAGGGACAGCAGGAGGGAGAGAGATGTATGTAAATGCTGGGTCTGGTGGCTCAGTGGATGAGGGCATCTGCTGCAGGGACCTGTGTGCAACCTCATGGTCACAAGTTATCGTTTTGCTTTAGCCCCGCCCCCTCTGACTCCGCCCCCACCAGTGCGGCCCTCGGCCACAAACTACACTGTAAATGTAGCCCCTGAGAGAAAGTTTGTGAGTACCCATGATCTAGAGAGAGTAGATGGTCAGTGGATGAACTAAGTGTAACTTTGAAGAGCATGTAACACTGCACCCGCACGTCCGTTCCAGTGTAGGAAAGGCAAGGAAAAGAACTTTTAATTTTGTCCAAATACTACCATAAGTAGTAGCAGTAGTTTGTATTGCAAGCACTGCATAGATCCGGTTATTATGGTGGCCACTCCCTACCTCTCTTAATAAGTTTAGTAGTACTCAGTCATTCATGTGTGGATGTATCACTGCCTGTCACTCAATAAAAAGCAAAGCACCTAAAGTCATCCCATATATAAGCAAAAACATCCCATGTGAAGTGATAGATAATCAGATTATTTATCTTCTTCAATTTTCCATTTCTAGTACTCATTTCCACTGTAGGGTGAAAGTTAAATTAATTAAGCAGTAGCCCTTGAGTTGTAACAGAGTATTCTCAGTGCCACCCGTAATAGAAAAGTAAGAGATTCACCACCTGCATGTACTGGACGGGTACAGTAACGCAACGGCAACGCAAGTCTAGGTCACTCCTCATGGCGTGCGTCTCTTTTTCTCGGGTGCAAGTTTACCGCGCTGGCATTATGCCGGCTTGCAGAAAATAACGTACCAATTTTCCAAAACAAGAGACAAGAAGAAGAATAAGACTGGTGTACTTTCATAGTCGACTCCAATGGAAGTCCACAGTGCTCATAGAATTTGTTCCTTAAACTCCCACTAATGTTAGAGCAAGGATGAAGAAGTGTGAGGTTAGATAGATACTGGCCTCAATAGTTATGTAATGCGCTTGCAAGTTGCTAGTTGTACTGCAGCACACATTTCTGCTGAATGATTGAGTTAATCTTAAAGAGCATTGGTTACAGACTATGTCTTTCTTTCTTCATATAGGTTCTCCTTCCAAACGAACAAGGAGGAAGGAGCTGGCTAGAGCGGCCCGGCAACGGAGAATCGAGGCCACTGTTGCGGAATATCGGCGGCTGGTGGCCCTGGAGGACGTGGAAAGTGTGCGGTCGACAACAACGACAACGTCGTCCTCCGTGGCCTCACCGGCTGCCACCGTGACCCAGCACAGTGGTCCACCGAGACTGAGCCGGGCTGCCAAAGGCAAACGCCACCGCCGAGCAGCAAGGCCAACAGCTGCTTCTCACAGGCCTTGCACCTGCAAGGCAGTGAAGGCACGCCTGCGCCGCACTACCCTGATGGTGTCCCGCCTTCAGCAGGAGCTCGCCTTGCTCCGCGAGGAGCATGATGCCCTGGCCCAAAAAGTTAACAGCATCCACCCATAGTGTCCCTTGCCCCTTTTTTAGAGACTTTTGGGGGGTGGGAATTGGGAGTTGGGTTTTTGGGGACTTTTGAAGGACAATCGTTGGGGTTAGGGAGGGTCTTGCGGGAGATTATTTTGTTAGGGATATAAATATACTTTTTCAAACTTTATCTGAGCATACCTGTTTTTTACTGCTTGCCTGGTGGGTGGGGGTTTAACGTTGACTGTTTTCCTGAAAGTTTAGTTCCATTTTCTTCCTTTAAGTGTAAATGCCCAAATGTTTTCAACACTAAGTGCCTCTCACAGACTAAGTGAAGTGAATCCAAGAGTCCTAGGACTTTAGTAGTACTACCTTCAGGCTCTCGTCTCTCGTACTAATACTCCATTATACCCCCAAACCACCAAACGCTTATCTTACCTGTAATTTGTGTTTGAAAGTAGGGCTAGGCCCAGGGCTGGCTCCACGGGAAACACCGAATAAGGTTGGCAATCTTGGTCGGATAACATTTCCTCATAGCGGTGGTACTAGTGGTGTGACACAGTGGCAGTTGCATGCCTATGAAAAAAAAGAAAATGAAATCTGGTTTGTCCTCCTGAGCAATTCAACGGTACAACTGAGAATATAGCAGGTGACAGAAGTACAGTAGAGCAGTGCCACATTGTAGCCTAACAAATGGTAAAGTATAACTACTAATTCGGTTGAAGTTCTTTCACATTAGCAATGGTTCTTTGTCAAGCAGAGTAAGAATATATCATCGACAACTGTGGAAAGAAAGAATGCGACAGTACAGGGCCTGTGTGGAATTATTGATAACTATATTCAACATAAGGTCTCTGTAGCCAGATACCCGAGAGCCTTGCTGGTCACTATAAATCCATTCACAACAACACTCAATGGGGTTGGTCTGGAAGGTGTCACGTTTACTCCCCGTGATCCAGTCGATGCAAATATGGTTCCACCTCCAAATGTCACCAAAACCCAGAAGTGTAAACACAGGGTGTTCGAGGCATTAGGCGAGGGAGAAAAATAACAAACTAAAATAAAAAATGTGGGATGGGTAAAGGTAGGGTCAGCAGGGAAAGGATACCTGTAAGAGAAGACAAGACAGGCATCAGTGAAGTGATGTCCTAACATACAAGGGTACTCTCATATAGTCTCACTAAATAGTCTGCAAGTCTCCCGCCTACTCATGGGAAATGTAGTTTCATAGTACGGTAGGCGCTTAGGGGCTGCGTAACCTGACAGAAGGTATAGTAGATAGAAAAGGAGAAATTGCTTTTTTTCTAGGTGTCCCCTCACTCACCAGGGTTGCCCCTTGGTGACATGCTTCATCATTGGGGCCATCCCAGTCCTCTACGGCCTGGGGCGTGCTGCGACTTGCGAATTACGTAGGAGCACTTACAAATGACTATGTGTGGTGCAGATAGTGGAGTGGACTAAGTGATGTGTTAAGGGATCAATGTAGAAGCCGAGAGAGAGCAAAGAAATGCAGTCACAGTCAGAGAAAAAGGCAAGGGATACTGTATCTATGTGGTTGTAGTGGTCCTGTTGGAAGTGGTAAGTAAGTTGCCCGCAGAAAAAAAATCCTCCTATTAGCGGCACTCCTCCATTGCAGCCGACGCTTCGTCCACCGATGTTGGTCACCAGAAGACACCCTGTCCACTGCCTGCCTGATGCTGAATTGTGGCTCGCTACTGTGAAGCCTGACTCCATCCTTTTTTCCCCATTGCAGAGACTGAAACCCGGCCTGTAATTATTCAACGAAAAACAGGAAGTGATATAATATTACAACACCACTGATAAATAAATATAAGGTATGTAGGCTGTGGAGTGCAAAAAGTCACAATTTGTTTTTCCTAGTAGACAGACAGTACAATGTTTTTGAAAGTGCGTACTCTGAGTCACCTTTTGAAGGATAAGTAAGTATGGGCAAATTAATGTAGCGGATCTTGCCCCTCAAGCTAGGTGTACTGTAAACTGTGTTTTAGAACAAAAATAGATCTTCCTAGCAGTGCTCCCACCCAAAAAACGAGGCCTAGCAGAAAACTGGAGACAAAACTTACTTTGAAAGTAAAAGTAGGCCGAAGTACCCTAATTACCCATTACCCCCGTGGATTGTATTCAAACCACTTGCAAGCAACCAAGCAAAAGTAGCCATAGCCAGCATCGCTCCAAGACTCGAAATCCCCCCCACTCAAACACATGCAATAGAAATACTGCTAACCCTAACGAACCCTAAGTTAAGAATAGTGGCAAAGGCTTTCTTTAACTATGCCAAATCCCCCCTTTCCCACCATGGATTTTCTTCAAATGACTTGCAACCAAAATTACACATTCTCACGAGTGCTCTAAGACCCCAGAACTCAGTTTGAAAAATCTAGAACACCCCGATACACATGCAATCCTGCTGCTAGGGCTAACCCTAATGAACCCTAAGTTACAAAAAGTGCCAAAACTAAAGGCTTTTCCGCGCGGATTTTGTCCCAACCACTTCTACCCGGTATTAGACCTTCCCAGGAATGCCCCAAGACCCGGCAACCCACCCGCCAAGAAGCATAACACCCCCAAACAGGCCAAAAGCAAAATCTCATACTTGCAATATTTCTGGGCCTTCGGTCCAAACGCGCTGCGTAGCTAGGCCATAAGTCGGGGTTGGCACGACGGATTTCCTGAAAAGCAAATGCAATCAAGATTAGAGTGTCCCAGCAGTGCTCCCAGACCACGAAACTCACCCGCAAACAGACGGAACCCCCCCTAAGAGCACCTCAAAGGCAAGCAAGTCATCAAAAACACAAAAAAAATTCCGCCTGGGATTTGGTCCAAAACACTTTTATCCGGTATTAGAGCTTCCCAGCAATGGCCCCAGAGCCGTCAACCCAGGAGAAAACGAGTAGAAGACCCCCAAACAGCCAAAGAGCAAAAGTACAAAAATGGGGACTTAGTCACTTTTTCACAAATTTCCCAAATCACTCCGCGCGCGCTCTGCAGCTAGGCCCTAAGTCCCCTCAGCCACCATGGATTTGCTTCAAACCTCTTGCAAAGTAAAGTATATATAGCCAGCAGTGCTCCCACACCACGAAACTCACCCGCAAACACCAGGAAGCCCCCCAAACAGGCCCCCGAAAACGCTACATAGAGCAAAATGTCAGAAATAGCCCAAAAAAAAATCGGCCTGGATTTTGTCCCAACCACTTCTACCCGGTATTAGACCTTCCCAGGAATGCCCCAAGACCCGGCAACCCACCCGCCAAGAAGCATAACACCCCCAAACAGGCCAAAAGCAAAATCTCATACTTGCAATATTTCTGGGCCTTCGGTCCAAACGCGCTGCGTAGCTAGGCCATAAGTCGGGGTTGGCACGACGGATTTCCTGAAAAGCAAATGCAATCAAGATTAGAGTGTCCCAGCAGTGCTCCCAGACCACGAAACTCACCCGCAAACACCAGCAAGCCCCCCAAACAGGCCCCCGAAAACGCTACATAGAGCAAAATGTCTGAAATAGCCCAAAAAAAATCGGCCTGGATTTTGTCCCAACCACTTCTACCCGGTATTAGACCTTCCCAGGAATGCCCCAAGACCCGGCAACCCACCCGCCAAGAAGCATAACACCCCCAAACAGGCCAAAAGCAAAATCTCATACTTGCAATATTTCTGGGCCTTCGGTCCAAACGCGCTGCGTAGCTAGGCCATAAGTCGGGGTTGGCACGACGGATTTCCTGAAAAGCAAATGCAATCAAGATTAGAGTGTCCCAGCAGTGCTCCCAGACCACGAAACTCACCCGCAAACACCAGCAAGCCCCCCAAACAGGCCCCCGAAAACGCTACATAGAGCAAAATGTCTGAAATAGCCCCAAAAAAATCGGCCTGGATTTTGTCCCAACCACTTCTACCCGGTATTAGACCTTCCCAGGAATGCCCCAAGACCCGGCAACCCACCCGCCAAGAAGCATAACACCCCCAAACAGGCCAAAAGCAAAATCTCATACTTGCAATATTTCTGGGCCTTCGGTCCAAACGCGCTGCGTAGCTAGGCCATAAGTCGGGGTTGGCACGACGGATTTCCTGAAAAGCAAATGCAATCAAGATTAGAGTGTCCCAGCAGTGCTCCCAGACCACGAAACTCACCCGCAAACACCAGCAAGCCCCCCAAACAGGCCCCCGAAAACGCTACATAGAGCAAAATGTCTGAAATAGCCCAAAAAAAATCGGCCTGGATTTTGTCCCAACCACTTCTACCCGGTATTAGACCTTCCCAGGAATGCCCCAAGACCCGGCAACCCACCCGCCAAGAAGCATAACACCCCCAAACAGGCCAAAAGCAAAATCTCATACTTGCAATATTTCTGGGCCTTCGGTCCAAACGCGCTGCGTAGCTAGGCCATAAGTCGGGGTTGGCACGACGGATTTCCTGAAAAGCAAATGCAATCAAGATTAGAGTGTCCCAGCAATGCTCTCAGACCATGAAACTCACCCACAAACAGACGGAACCCCCCCTAAGAGCACCTCAAAGGCAAGCAAGTCATCAAAAACACAAAAAAAATTCCGCCTCGGATTTGGCACAAACCACTTTTAGTGCTTCCCAGCAATGGCCCCAGACCCGTCAACTCACCTGCAAAGAGGTAGAACAACACCCCCACAAGTGCTGAGTCTTTCTTCATTGGGCGTAAACCAGCCCTCTGCTTTGATGGAAATAGGAGTCTGGAGGAGGAGGATAGAGGAGCATGTTCTTCTGAACTTGTGAACCTGAGGAATGCAGACTGCGGCACCTTCAAATAAATTAGCAAACAAGTGAAGACAGTTCTGCTGATGGGCTTGTCTTTGTGATAATCTGATTAAAGTTTGAATTATATTAACTGTGCACAACAAAGAAAGACAGACACACAGGAATAAAAGTGAATAAGGATGAAAAAGAAAGTTATTGATTCGTTGTCTCATTTTCAGGGCTCGAAGTCGGAATCACGGTCCAGGAATAAGAATAAGGCTTCGTCATCATACTCTGCGAATTCAGCCCGGGTGAGGTCAGTGCCACCTGACAGAGTAGAAATTCCCTCATCTATGGTGCTGGCCACCTCCTCTTCATCCGGCACGCTCTCTCGTACTCTTATATCTGGTGGTATGAGGTGCTGATTCATCTTGATCATTGTTAACCTCTCCACATTTTTGGGCGAGAGGCGGCTCCGTTTGGGAGTTACAATCCCACCAGCCGCACTGAAAACCCGTTCAGAAGACACACTTGCGAGTGGGCAAGACAAGTAGTTTAAAGCCAGGTTGGTGAGCTGTGGCCACAATTCTTTTTTCCCATGCCAATACGCCAATGGGTCAGAATTAACATAGACCTCTGTGGAGTCATTCAGATAGTCCTTCACCATCGACTCAAGGTCCTCCTCCAAGGTTCCTCCACTTTGCGTAGCTCTTGCTGTGCCTCTGGCCTTTTGAGAACCAAACCCACGCAGAGCTAGCCAATCCTCTTCAGCCTCCAATGTTTCTGCTGTCTTTCGTGCAGATGATGCGGTTGCCGGTGTCTTTAACGGCTGAGAGGTCACTTGTGCCACAGCCACAGGTGCAGAAGTGGATTGTTTTGACTGGGGATGGCCTGCTGATGTACTGCCATTTCCTTCAATTTCCAGCCGTTCTGTTTCAAACTTCTTGGCTGACAAGGCTAGCCAACGTTTGTACTTTGTAACATCTTCATCAGCAAAAGAAAAGAATGCTCTGCCTGCCAGCGCCTTTTTGTAGCGTGGATCCAGAATAGTAGCACAAATGTAATGCTGTTCTGAGTGGATCTTTTGAAGACGTTCATCACCTTGTAGGAGCTCTAATAATTGCTCAGCCAGAAGCAAAGAAGAGTCTTTCTTTTTGTCATCTTTTCGAAACACAGAACACACCTCCTTCAGTTGGTCCTCCAGCATGTACAACAATGGGATAGCTTTTCCCAAATTAGAGTCCTCCTTGCTGACTGCACGCGTGAAGACCTCAAAAGGACGAAGCATGCGTGTTAGGCTTTCAACTATGTTCCATTGCGGCCCACCCATCCTCAGCTCCTCTATACCCTCTTTCAAGAAATATTGATCGAGTTGCGTATACTGCTCATACAGACGCTCAAGCATGTAGAAGGTTGAGTTCCAACGTGTTACCACCTCCTGGATGAGTGCTTTCACTGGCATTTGACATTGATATAGCATGCTCCTCAGCTGCTTGCGGGCCTTAAAAGAATGCCTGAAATGCTTGCAAATTTTTCGGCAGTTCTCCAATACACTGGACGCTGCACTGAGTTTATTACCCAAGAATTTTTGGACAACCAGGTTTATACAGTGCGCCAAACACGGCACTCTGAAATAGTAACCGTCCCTCATGGCCTTAACTATATTGGAGCCATTGTCCGTGGAAACATAACCAACCTTGCGTTTTAGTGGGGACAGACAGTTAAGGACCTTTGTGTTAAAGACATCCAAAATGTTTTCTGCTGTGTGACGTTTCTCCAAACCAAACATGGCTAGTGTTGCATGTTTCCGAGCACCTTTAAAAACAATGTTAGTGTCAACACCTGAGTTTAGCTTTGCTTTAGCCCCTGAAAAAGAGACCCAGTGTGCAGTGATGCACATGTAATCAGCGCCTGCGCCACTGCTCCACATGTCTGTTGTCAGATGTATAGTGTGAACAGCACTCTTCTGCAAAGCTGCCCCAATCGCCTTCAGAACATCTTCATGTAGTGCTGGAACCGCAACTCGGGCAAAATAGAACCGGCTAGGAACCTTCCATTTAGGGCAGAGCGCTGTCACTAATTCTAGAAAACCAACCCCTTCGACAAAAGAAAAAGGGAGAAGGTCCAGAGCTAGCATTTTAGCCAGCTTAGTGTTATACAGACGGGTCATTGGGTGGTTGCGTTCATATTGCGCTTCTGTAAACAACATCTTTTTAATGTTGCCCTGGACCAATGATTTACGGGATGATGATCTCTTCGACCCAGTTACGCTCGCTGATGAACTTTTCCGCATTGATGTCTCACTCTCTCCCACACTCTTAGTGTGGCTCCCATGGGGTGTGCTGCTGACATGGGAACTGGGTGTAAGTGAAGTGTTTGGATCGTCTTCTTCTACCTCCTCGTCATCAGCAGATGACAAATCAACGTTTTCATTACGTGCAATTCCGGCTTTCTTGACCGCCTCTAGGTGCGGAAACCATTGGACAGGGTGCCTTCTCTCAAGATGACCTCTCTGGCCTCCGGTACCATAGTTAGAACCAAGCTTACCACGACTATATCGAAGCTTACAAAGGCTACAAATGGCTACGTTTTCCTTTTTTGGGCAAACACTAAAGAAGTCCCAAACTGGAGACTTGAAATGTCTTCGGGGGCCGCCGCCGGAGGAGGCGTCGATACTGGTGGTGGTGGTCCTGCTGCTAATGACAGATGAAGTGGAGGATGTGGATTGCCGAACTTCAGTACGTTTTGCACTTTCACCACCACGAATTGAGGTCGAGGACGAGGTGGGTACCTTCTTGCGAGGAAGAAATATGGAAGCGGTAGGTTTTGGTGTACTACTTAACTCCAAATCTAATGATTCCATTTCCATTGCCTCCTCGCCGACATCATCATCACGCTCAGCAGCTTCTCGGGATAGGGTCAAAATGTCTCTTTGCTGCATGCCCGGTGGGGCTGCAGTGACCTTTGTGATGACTGGCTCGTCGTCATCGTGAGAGGCTTCATCACCAGCAGTATCTGTCACTTCTTGTTGAGCCTCATCACACTCCATAGGTTTGAGTTTTTGGACGACCTTCCTTTTACGCTTAGGTATCGGTGGCAGATCATGGTGTGCCTCTGCCTCACTGTCAGACCGCAGTTGTCGTGGTTCCCAAGACAGATCACTTGCACCAGAACAAGGTGGGCTTGAAGAAGATGTAGACACCCCCCTTGATCTTTTCCTTGCTAGGGATGTGGAAGACAATGAATGATCATCAGGAGGAGTGGCTTCCAATGATACCTCAGCTTCATTGTCGATTTCCAAATGTGCCCCTACTTCGGGAGGAACAACTATTGTGGGCACTTGTGAACGTCCATGCACCTTTGCTTGCGCATCTCCTTTTGCTGCCTCTCCTTCCACATGTACTTGGGCGTGTACTTGCACATGGTGTTGTTGTTGCGGCTGTGGTTGTTCAACACTTGTCAGATGAGTTACAACAACCTGTGTTGATTCAGGGACATTGCTGCTACTTTCTTGCGATGAGCCAACATCACTGGTCGATGGTGATTGGAGAAGTACACTGACTGCCTCTGAAGCACTCAAGGGCTTTGACTTAAGTTGGCGTGGTGGTGGAGGCACTGAACCCAATGGAGCAGGGGTGCTGCTCTCAGGTTGGTCCCCAGCAGATCCTGCTGCTGCAGGCGTACTTTTTTTTTTGCTCCCAAAAAAAGTGGCGGGTGACACACCAGCCTCCTTGGTAACTTGCTTCTTCTGCTCCTTACTAGCAACTTTCTTGCTAGAGGAGCTACGGAGAACTTTCTTTGGGGCCATCTTCTTCAGAGCAGGTCAGACAGCAGGCCGCAGTTGCACGAATTGTAGAGTTGTCTGAGGCCAGACGTGACGTCGCGTGACGTTATGCTGCACACACACACCGCTGCAGGACTTCTTCCTGGCACTGGTGGTTCTCTTGAGTCTTGTGCACCTAAAAAAAATGGAAGACAGAGGAACATCAGTTCAGTTATAGAGCACAAAAAAATCGAAAAACACTGCAAAATCAGCACAATCCCAATCCATCCATGCCCTCCATAATGTTTAAATTCAAGACAACCCACAGAAAGACTAGGCCCATGCAAGACTCACTACCCCTGGGCATAAATAAAGGTTGAAAAGTAGGCAAAATGGTTGGAGGCCTAACAACAAAGCCTGCATTCAAAATGGCCACTTGCCTGCCAAGCACATGGCCAGTGCCTGTAGCTGCACTCAAAATGGCCACCAGCCACATGGCATGTCCCTCCCCATGAACACCCCCAAAAATCGAAAAACACTGCAAAATCAGCACAATCCTATTCCATCCATGGCCTCCATGATGTTTAAATTCAAGACAGCCCACAGAAAGACTAGGCCCATGCTAGACTCAAATACCCCTGGTGAAAAGGCCCCAACAACAGGTCAAAAATCGAAAAACACAAAATTGTACAAAAAAAAAAAATCGAAAAACACAGAAAAATCAGCACAATCCCAATTCATCTATGGCCTCCATGATGTTTAAATTCAAGACAACCCACAGAAATACTAGGCCCATGCAAGACTCACTACCCCTGGCATAAATAAAGGTTGAAAAGTAGGCAAAATGGTTGGAGGCCTAACAACAAAGCCTGCATTCAAAATGGCCACTTGCCTGCCAGCACATGGCCAGTGCCTGTAGCTGCACTCAAAATGGCCACCAGCCACATGGCATGTCCCTCCCCATGAACACCCCCAAAAATCGAAAAACACTGCAAAATCAGCACAATCCCATTCCATCCATGATGTTTAAATTCAAGACAGCCCACAGAAAGACTAGGCCCCATGCACCACTCACTACCCCTGGTCAAGGCCCCAACAACAGGTCAAAAATCGAAAAACACAAAATTTTACAAAAAAAAAAATCGAAAAACACAGAAAAATCAGCACAATCCCAATTCATCTATGGCCTCCATGATGTTTAAATTCAAGACAACCCACAGAAATACTAGGCCCATGCAAGACTCACTACCCCTGGCATAAATAAAGGTTGAAAAGTAGGCAAAATGGTTGGAGGCCTAACAACAAAGCCTGCATTCAAAATGGCCACTTGCCTGCCAGCACATGGCCAGTGCCTGTAGCTGCACTCAAAATGGCCACCAGCCACATGGCATGTCCCTCCCCATGAACACCCCCAAAAATCGAAAAACACTGCAAAATCAGCACAATCCCATTCCATCCATGATGTTTAAATTCAAGACAGCCCACAGAAAGACTAGGCCCCATGCACCACTCACTACCCCTGGTCAAGGCCCCAACAACAGGTCAAAAATCGAAAAACACAAAATTTTACAAAAAAAAAAATCGAAAAACACAGAAAAATCAGCACAATCCCAATTCATCTATGGCCTCCATGATGTTTAAATTCAAGACAACCCACAGAAATACTAGGCCCATGCAAGACTCACTACCCCTGGCATAAATAAAGGTTGAAAAGTAGGCAAAATGGTTGGAGGCCTAACAACAAAGCCTGCATTCAAAATGGCCACTTGCCTGCCAGCACATGGCCAGTGCCTGTAGCTGCACTCAAAATGGCCACCAGCCACATGGCATGTCCCTCCCCATGAACACCCCCAAAAATCGAAAAACACTGCAAAATCAGCACAATCCCATTCCATCCATGATGTTTAAATTCAAGACAGCCCACAGAAAGACTAGGCCCCATGCACCACTCACTACCCCTGGTCAAGGCCCCAACAACAGGTCAAAAATCGAAAAACACAAAATTTTACAAAAAAAAAAAATCGAAAAACACAGAAAAATCAGCACAATCCCAATTCATCTATGGCCTCCATGATGTTTAAATTCAAGACAACCCACAGAAATACTAGGCCCATGCAAGACTCACTACCCCTGGCATAAATAAAGGTTGAAAAGTAGGCAAAATGGTTGGAGGCCTAACAACAAAGCCTGCATTCAAAATGGCCACTTGCCTGCCAGCACATGGCCAGTGCCTGTAGCTGCACTCAAAATGGCCACCAGCCACATGGCATGTCCCTCCCCATGAACACCCCCAAAAATCGAAAAACACTGCAAAATCAGCACAATCCCATTCCATCCATGATGTTTAAATTCAAGACAGCCCACAGAAAGACTAGGCCCCATGCACCACTCACTACCCCTGGTCAAGGCCCCAACAACAGGTCAAAAATCGAAAAACACAAAATTTTACAAAAAAAAAAAATCGAAAAACACAGAAAAATCAGCACAATCCCAATTCATCTATGGCCTCCATGATGTTTAAATTCAAGACAACCCACAGAAATACTAGGCCCATGCAAGACTCACTACCCCTGGCATAAATAAAGGTTGAAAAGTAGGCAAAATGGTTGGAGGCCTAACAACAAAGCCTGCATTCAAAATGGCCACTTGCCTGCCAGCACATGGCCAGTGCCTGTAGCTGCACTCAAAATGGCCACCAGCCACATGGCATGTCCCTCCCCATGAACACCCCCAAAAATCGAAAAACACTGCAAAATCAGCACAATCCCATTCCATCCATGATGTTTAAATTCAAGACAGCCCACAGAAAGACTAGGCCCCATGCACCACTCACTACCCCTGGTCAAGGCCCCAACAACAGGTCAAAAATCGAAAAACACAAAATTTTACAAAAAAAAAAAATCGAAAAACACAGAAAAATCAGCACAATCCCAATTCATCTATGGCCTCCATGATGTTTAAATTCAAGACAACCCACAGAAATACTAGGCCCATGCAAGACTCACTACCCCTGGCATAAATAAAGGTTGAAAAGTAGGCAAAATGGTTGGAGGCCTAACAACAAAGCCTGCATTCAAAATGGCCACTTGCCTGCCAGCACATGGCCAGTGCCTGTAGCTGCACTCAAAATGGCCACCAGCCACATGGCATGTCCCTCCCCATGAACACCCCCAAAAATCGAAAAACACTGCAAAATCAGCACAATCCCATTCCATCCATGATGTTTAAATTCAAGACAGCCCACAGAAAGACTAGGCCCCATGCACCACTCACTACCCCTGGTCAAGGCCCCAACAACAGGTCAAAAATCGAAAAACACAAAATTGTACAAAAAAAAAAAATCGAAAAACACAGAAAAATCAGCACAATCCCAATTCATCTATGGCCTCCATGATGTTTAAATTCAAGACAACCCACAGAAATACTAGGCCCATGCAAGACTCACTACCCCTGGCATAAATAAAGGTTGAAAAGTAGGCAAAATGGTTGGAGGCCTAACAACAAAGCCTGCATTCAAAATGGCCACTTGCCTGCCAGCACATGGCAAGTGCCTGTAGCTGCACTCAAAATGGCCACCAGCCACATGGCATGTCCCTCCCCATGAACACCCCCAAAAATCGAAAAACACTGCAAAATCAGCACAATCCCATTCCATCCATGGCCTCCATGATGTTTAAATTCAAGACAGCCCACAGAAAGACTAGGCCCATGCTAGACTCAAATACCCCTGGTCAAGGCCCCAACAACAGGTCAAAAATCGAAAAACACAAAATTTTACAAAAAAAAAAAATCGAAAAACACAGAAAAATCAGCACAATCCCAATTCATCTATGGCCTCCATGATGTTTAAGTTCAAGACAACCCACAGAAAGAATCAGTCCACCCACCACTGAGTACCCCTGGGAAAAGGCCCCAAAACAGCCCAAAAATCGAAAATCCCAAAATTTTAGTTGCAGCAACTGTAATGCCCCAAACAAACTTACTTGTAAAATTTCTAATCCAACAGTGATCCAAAGAAAGTCAAAAAGGCCTCAAATCCAAAGATCCAGCAGCATCCACAAAAGGTAATCCTTCCAGGTCCACATCCGAATGAAAAGTGACCAGGAGATGGACAAAGCACTGGGAGGAGCCTGCTGAACAGGAACAGGAAGTTGAAGACTATGGGGCACTTCCTTCCTCCCACCCCCCTGCCCCCCTCCCCAAAATGGACTCCTCGCTAAAAAAGTGCAGGCAAATGTCAAACTAAGGAGTTATTCACATAAAAATCATCATTTCTAGAAGGTTTATGCTGCTTGCTGGTGGATTTCTTGTGCAGAATTGCAAATTTATATTTTCGCGCGCCGCATCTCAAATCTCGCAATTGCGAAGTACCGCGAGACGTGATCTCGCCGTACTCGCGTTGACAAACTCTCGCTGGCAAGCCGCGATGACGTAATCGCGCTCGCCAATTCCCGCGGGATCACACAGCAAGATCCAAAATGGCGCAGCACTCGCAAACTATCGAAAAAAACAACTCGGCAAACGATGATAAACGCCGCGCGCCGCAAAAATTGTATCACCAACGCCGCGCGCCGCCAAAAAAATCCGCTGCGTGCGAATTTGCGGATTTTGCGGGAAATCCGCAAATCTCGCGGATTGCGGATTTCCCGAAAATCCGCAAAATCCGCGAGCGGAACGGATTTTCCGCCCATGCTTACCCTGAACCCTAAAAATACCCCTGCACCCCAAAACCCATACCTATCCCTACACCCTAAAACTACCCCTGTACCCCATAACCCAAAACTATATCTGAACCCTTAAAATAACCAAACACCCCAAAACATATACCTCAGTACCCCAAAACATATACCCCTATACCCATACTTACCTTATCCAAACATTTAAAAAAACATGCTTTTACCATTCATGCATTTACAACGAATTTAGTTGTAAATGTATGCGTGGTAAAAGCATATAAAATGTAATTCGATGCACTATAATGGCATTGCGGAGTCATGGCACTTTCGTAATGAAAGTATGCGGAGTGATGGTATGCGGAAAGAAAGTTGCGGAATAATGGGTGTTTACCCTCCCCCGGTAAGTACATTGGTGGCACGGCGGCCCACATCTCCAGCAACATACTCATATTTTTTCACCACTGATTTGAAAAATGTACAGGTCTCTCTCATTGATGGCCAGCACCGACATACACTTTTAGACACACCTCCCGCCACAAGTTCTAGAATTGCGAACTTTAGAGCTGAGGAGCTACGTTCGAATCTCGGCATCAGCTCAACATCCTGTGATTCCCGGCAAATTGCTTTGTCTCCCCGTGCCTACCACAAATGAATGTGTTCTTCTGTAATGTAAATTGTGCTCATGCCATGTTGTCGAATATTGCAAGGAAAAATAAAGTAGGGAAACTCGAGTTCACACACTGCTGAACTCGCACTCGTAAGTGCATCAGCAGTGCACTGTGAATCGAAGCGTTTCACAGGCCTGTCACAGATAAGAAATGCTATCAAAACGAAATCCTACAAAACAATAGACTACTGGCCGGCAGCAATTCATACCCGGACAACGTCAGGACGGGCTGCTAGTATATATATATATATATATATATATATATATGTTCCAACAAACGCCTTCGCGCTTCGATAAAGGCACATGACCGCACCCCTCCCATCCGGGCTATGTCCTCAAGCTGCTTACATGAAAGGTTCCCTGCAGTAAGATGTAAGCCGACATGTTTTGAGGCTGTGGCGTGTCTTCTTCCTGGGCTCTTCTGAATGGTGCTGATTCAAAACCTGATTCTAATTACCACATCCTTTTATTAAGCAGTTGCCAATCACGGCGTATCAAACATTGCGCTGCATTGTGGGACTTTGAGTCTTGGCAGGTGAGTACACTTCAACTTTCAGTAAGCTTTGTGACCGTTCCTGGTTTGGCTAATTGTTGTGAATACACCTTGAATAGGTGGGGAAACTTTCATGTTTACTTACATTTCCGTGGGTTGCCGTGCTGAAAGATTGGAAAGGTTTCCATTCTCAGCTTTCCCATATGTGTGCTTCCGTTGAGAATGGTGCTCCTTATCAGGGCCAGACAGCCCTTCGGGGTGCGGTTGTATGCCCTTATCGAAGCGTGAAGGCGTTTGTGTTAACTTATATATATATACCAAAGTCCTGATACCAAACGTCCTCTTGAGAAAACGGAAAATCAGGTATGGACCACTCAGCAGTTCAAGTTATATCGTGCTTTATTATTCCTCCAGCTACATGATGCATTTCAACCAGGTTTCCCCGGTCTTGATCACATGACATGTTGAAACCCAACAGTGTTTTTATACAGTTGCACCTAAAAATTCGCTCCTCATATATGACTTGTGGAGTAAGACAACAGACTAATATTTCATGATGTTTAAAAGGCTAAACATTAAAAAACAGCATTGTCTAATTACTTCTAAACTTTCCAATTGGTATTCGCTTTTCTGTAAAAAAAACAATTGCATGTATTATTTACCAAGTTTCAATAAATATGACATTAATACATATTAGAAATATAGGGCAAGTGCCCATTTGAATGGTAGTATCGAATTAACCCAAACGAACATCATGAGATTCATATTATTTTACGCCTTTTGATGAAATAAAGTGCAAAGTGCAAAAATGTGTGCCACAAAGATTAGAAAAAGTGCTATGACAACTGTATTCGTGATAAAAGTAAATAACAAGTCAACTATTTATGCATACGTGACTCACTTACTAAATATAAATAAATAAATAGATTGGTTGGACGGACGTTCTCTAGCTTAATCTCATCAATATAAAGTGCTGATGCAAAATATGTTATTACCTCACCAGAATGCATTAGCCAATTGGCCGAGACCTTAAAGTGCAATAACACAGCTATGTAGAAATGTGCAAAATAGTTCCAAATTGTGCAAAAAACGCTGTGTTCATCTGTTATATGACCATGATCTAAAGTCATCCTAATACTGTACATCTCATTGTTCCAAATTAAACAGTAATCTTTAATACTTCTCTCTAAGCTCAAACAATAATCACCAGATCCCCATACCTCACAGAGACCGAATTAAAACCAGTAAAACCAGAAAACTAGTAAAACCAGCTAAAACCGATAAAAGTAAGGCTAAAATTCAGATAAATACTAGTCAATCCTGAAAAAATGTATTAAAACTCATTTCACAAGTATAGCAGCCGTAGGCCCTAATATAACCTATAGTGTATTGACAGGATCACACATTATTTATATCGAATTCATATAAACAGCAAGCTAATTAGTAAACATCTCACTTGTGAATACAGAATATAATCCATAGTAACACCATTTATAAAAAAATTGTATAGGTCCTCTCCAGTATTCAGGCCATTTGGTATCTTTGTGTCTAATTGCAAAATATACTGACTCTCCAATTACCACAACTTCTTCTCCCTGTTCCCCGCTCTTATTGATCTGGGGACTGCATCTATTACAGAATAACTAAGGTCTTTTAAGTAAATTTGATGCACAGGTTTAAAATGACGCGGAACCGTATAGCTAGAGTCTGAATTTACAATTGCTCTGAGATGCTGTAAAATATGATTAAAAACCTGAAGCTTAGTACTCCCTACATACTGGAGGTGACATGTGCATTCCCAGTACGTATACCGCATGGTCGGTTTTACATGTGAATAGCCCTTTGATTTTACATGGGGTGTGAGCAAATGCATCTAGGTACTCCTATTTATTAATCTCGAACTTGCATGTCCTGTAGGAACTACATTTATAAAAACCTGCTCTGTTCGATAGCCAATGCCCTGTTTCACATACTTCTGTACTTGTTTTAACAAGATCATCCCTCATAGATGGTGCCCTTCTAAAAGTAATGGCTGGCAATTCATCTAGTTCTGGGGCAAGAGTGATGTCGGTTTCTAATATTGGCCAGTTCTTATTTATAATCTTTCAATCTTTCTGATTTGCTTCTCTTGGCAACTATATGGTGTTATTAACCTAACCACAATCTCCTCATTTTGTGGATCCCTTGCTTTTACTGATGCTGATCTGCCCATATTATTTAACAGAGCTGGTTCGCTCCCTGTGTTGTGTACTTTAGCTAGAGCCGTCTGTAAATCCCTCATTTTGTATCCTCTGGCCAGAAACCTTTGCATAGAGTCTTCCAGACATTCTGTTAAGTCAATATTGCAGCTACATATTCTCTTAATTCTTAAAAACTCCCCATAGGGGATGCTCTTAATGAGGTGTCTGGGGTGGGCGCTGCTTGCATGCAATGTCGAATTCCCAGACGTATCCTTTCTATGCAATTTCGTATGTATATTGTTGTTTTTAACATATATTTCACATCTTGGAATTCAACCCTTTCATTGCCTATAGTAGCGGTGAACTCAAGATTTAAATAGTTATTATTGATTTCATCAACAAAGGTCTTTGCAGATGATTGCAGATGATTCTTTAGATCCATGCCATATTATGCACACATCAACGCCACCATTTTATAACACTTCCCCATGAGTGTGACAGAGGACATGCCCCCATCGCCACACCCTGCAATTGCTGGTGCACTTCATTGTTAAATAAAAAGAACTTATTATGTAAGCACATCTCAATCATTTTCAGCAACATTTTGTTATGTTGATTATAATGCACACTCCTGCTGGATAAAAATTCCTGTATTGCATTTAATCCATCCTGGTGATTAATGCTGGTGTACAGGGAGCATATGTCCATAAATATAAAATAGTACTCTGTATTCCAGGTAACTTCACTAAGTTTACTAAAAAAAAGTGGCCGGTGTCCTTGATGTAAGATGGAAGGGTTTCTGCATACTAATGAAGAAACATATCTACATATTTCGACATGGATTCAAGGGGACTTCGCTGTGCTGAGATAATTGGTCGACCAGGCACGGGAGATGTTTGTTTGTGTACTTTAGGAATGAAGTACAGCGTCGGGATGATGGGATGGTCATTCTTAAGAAAATTATGTTCATCTTTACTGATCAATCCCTCTCTCCTCCATTGGGCCAACTCATTGAAAACTTGTTCTTTTACTAGTTTCAGTTCCTGGAATGATGCTTTCCTGTAACACATGGGGTCACTCAAGTGTCTCTCCGCCTCCTTTAAATATGAATCACGGGGCCATACACTATATTTTCCCCGTTGTCGGCTTTGTTCACTATTATATTAACGTTGTCATTAATCTTTCGCATGAGTTTGGAGTACTGTCTCACAGAATAACTTCTATGCATATTTTTTTTGGGCGATAGTCCGATTGAGCACCTTTAAATCTTCAATTACATGATCACCAAAGATGTCTATTGCATCCTTCGGCATCATAGGAATGAACGTCGATGGTGGACAAAATGGACTCACTGTAGTACTCCCACTTACAATGGCAATATGTTGGAGCTCTTCCTATGTGTCTGGAGTGGTTTCATTAGTGTGCCCTGCCAAAGCGTACATTGATCTCAGTGTGGAAACATCAGATGCTTGAAAGTTCATACTCGGTTGATTTTTGGCAATGATGGTGGTAGCAGTGTCACTCGCTTTGTTTCATTTGAAAAATGTAATTAGTTTAAATGTTCTTATAAATTTGAACACATCTATGTGCGATTGTACATATTTAAAACCATTTTTTGGACAGAATGATAGTTCCAAAGCCAGTAGTTGTGTCTCAGCAGCATTGAGATTGATCTCTGTCAAGTTGATTACTGTGTTGGTAGCACTGGTAGTCGAGTTTGTTACTCGGGCCGTAGGTTCCCTCTCCCTCTTTTCCCTCTCTTGCTGCCTCCTCCATTTGCAATGTTTGCGGCATTCATTCCACTTGCGGTGTTTTTCTTCTGAGGGAGTCTTGGCCTCAGTGTATGCCGGCGGTCCTCTATTATAAACCCCAATTCCTCAAAGGGAGTGAAGTTGCCCAGGGGTTGCAGTTGTTGAACCGCCGAACTGCCTTCATCAGAATCCAAACTGCTAACCACGGAACTTAAGTCTGTATCAGATGTTTCAACATTATATTGATTTTGCGCAAGAACAATAGGTGCTTTAGTGACAAGCGCTTGCCTCTTGACTGACTCAAACTTTTTCGAGAAAGTAAGACTCTTTCAATCTCGTAGTCCTTTTTGTCGCGCTTTTATAATTTCTTCATGTTTATCGAGACATTTTTTTATCTCATCTCTTCCTTTCTTTACAGCTTCTTGTTGGTCCAGAGGTTCTAATTCTTGATTTAATGAGTCAATTTGCTTGACAATCTCTAACCTATCTATCTCAGCATACTTTATTAAAATACCGACCATGTTCATAGATGCCTCCAGGTTATTGGTTGCCCATTCGTTCAATATCAGGGGGTTGGGATTCTCAAAAGATGGAGCAATGAGAACCCGCGACCCCCGTGGCACTTTGCCAGCTTCTTTGTATTTCTCAAGGGACTTCTTCTCCCACCACTTCGTCAGCTCTGTGCAAAGCAGTTTTTCCAACTTTTTAAGTAATGCTTTTATATCATCTTTCTCTCCTACGTTGCTGCTTGCATCTTTATTAGTTTCTAATACATCTGGCAGATTGAGAAACAGAACGTCCGCCGCCGCCTCTCGGTCTCGAAGCACATCGCTATATATATATATATATAAATTTATATATTACCGAAATAATATATAAGTAAAATATATTGCCATGGGGTGGTTGCCACCTTTGTAATTATAGTTAGAATCATGTGGCTTTGTGTGAGTAGATCACCCAAAGAGGCAACCTTCTCTAGGTTATTTGTGGTTGTTCTGATAAAACCTTCTTGAGATCCCGGGAGGCAAGGATGTCCCGTCATGCTCCGTGCCTAGTAGGTCACTTCTGGTCGAGACTGCTGCACAACGGTGTAATGCATCCATGAATGGCATCTTCCTTGGATTTCTATCCTGTGTAATGTGATCCCGGGAAAACTCTGGAGGTGTGTACGGCTGAAGCGCTGACATTACAAAATGTCAAGTTGTGGTTACTACACCGGTTCTTTCAGGTATGTGCTGAGAATAGCGGCGGGAACGTGGGCCGCTGTTAAGGACAAAACTGTTCGTACATGATGGCAGAGTGCAGACTAGTTCACAGGGTGTTATTTCTTCAATTTGTGCTTTGCAGCGTTTATTGGGAATCATCAATCTGCGGCTGCTAAAGCGCTCAAGGGATCAACTAGTGCTTTATTATATACACTGTGATGGCAGACACGTAATTTAACTAGTGAAGAAGAAATGTTGTCCGCTTTCAAAGGCCATGAATTACTGTCCAATGGGCAGGTGAACTCTGTTATTTAATGAGATACAAACTCAAACCTGTATTTTTTCCACAATTGAAAAAGGCGAATGCGCCAAAATATCTCTTCTGGTCATAATAAAATCATATGTGGAACCCAAGAGTGCTCCTGGTCCTTTGTGGACATTTGTTGGAAAATGATTTGACGTGAGGCTATTCTGAAGTAAAGAATCACCCATCCCCTCAGGAGTTCGATGGTGATCTGTGGTATTTGTTTGGAAATTAATTTAACCATCAGAACCGCCGTACATCTGCCAACAGAAGTAGGGATATTACAAAATGCCAAGTAGTGGTTACTAAACGGATGCTTTCAGGTATGTGCCGAGAAGCGGCGGGATGAGGGCCGCTGTGAAGGACAAAACTGTTCATACATGATGGCAAAGTGCGGACTAGTTCACAGTGTGTTGTTTCTTCAATTTGTGCTTTGCAGCATTTACTGGGAAGCATCATGGGCTGTAGCCTTAGCGTCAGTAGAGGCAGACAGTAGGAAGGATAAGATAGAAATCGGTAGGGAGTGCATTAGGCACCCCTTGCGTGGGGTGTGGGGCTGGGGTGTTGGCAGAGCTGGAGAAGGCCCTCCCATGTGCAGGTGCGGCTTGCTGTCACCTGGCCCCTTCCCCCTCTCCCTCCTCCAAAAACCTGAAATTTGAAGTGCAAGCTGTAGCTTGGAGAGGCAAGAAAGCTTGTAGGAGATTGCCCTCATCCCTCAAAGGGGAATCACCAAACTTGGCCTGATGAAGCACCATACTTTGCGTGATGGGGTGATGAAATCCTGTACTCTGGCAAAGGTCTCCAGAACTGGCAAAGCGGCCAGAGAATGGAGAAAATCATTCAGAACATAGCGGCGATGCAAGCAACACGGGAAGAAGATAATGGAGATAACACCTCAGGCTCAAATCTCAGTGTGACTCAAGATGGCTCACCAGAGTCCGACAGAAGGTTTTATCCAGGGGTGGCACATGGGGCACCAGGAACAAACCAACAGATTTACCATAAAACTCCCTCTCAATGGTCCTACTCCCCTCTATAGATCCAGAGCTGCCACAAGATAGCATATTTGACAAACTACAAGAAGCTGGACCAGTAGAGTCAACAAGCATGCTTGCTGGACAGAAACCCTTGCACCCACTGTTTGGGTTTACATGGCTGAGGGCGATTCTGGAAAATGGCTGGATACCACCAGTTTTGAGGAGACTTGATCAAGGACAAGGGGTACTTGCGGTATCAGCGACATCAGCAATTTCTGTGGTGCCAGAAAATAATTAATGAACTTGCTTAAAGAGATGTTAGTATCTCAAACTGCCCCCAGCAATCTGTATCCTCGATCGCAAGAAACTGTTCAGATTAAGTCAAGGGCAGGCAGAAGGGAAGTTTAGTTAATAAATCATCTGAGTCGGGAGATATTCCTCATGCGGAAATGAAAAGGAAATGAAGAAGTTAGAAAACCAACAAGAAAAGGCCCATAGGGAAGTTAAGAGTCAGCTTAATGCTATCAACAATAATATCCTGCAATTAAACCAGAGACTGACGCATGCAGGACAGCGCATATCGGATCTCGAAGATGTCCAGAAAAACAATGGGCCCGATTCACAGAACTAACTTAAGACAAAATCCAAAACGTACTACTTTTGGTATTCACAGAAGTTAGGATTTTGTCTTAAGTTTGTCTTAAGACAGACTTAAGATCAATCAATCAATCAGGAGTTTGTTAAAGCGCGACTACTCACCCGTAAGGGTCTCAAGGCGCTAGGGGTGGGGGGGGGGAGGGGGTGGGGGGTGCAGGTTCCATTCCATCAAGGAGAGGGTCTGTCGAAGAGCCAGGTTTTGAGGTTTCTTGCGAAGATGGGGAGCGATGTTGTCTGTCTGAGGTGGAGCGGAAGGGCGTTCCATGCTTTGGCATCGAGGAAGGAGAAGGAGCGGCCTCCCGATCTGGTCTTTCTGGTGCGGGGGACCACGGCGTAGGAAAGCTGGGCTGATCGTAGGGTCCTTTGGGGTGCGTGGAATTTGAGTCGGCTGTTCAGGTATGCTGGTCCGGTGCCGTGGAGGGCTTTATGTGCATGGGTGAGCATCTTAAAGGTGATTCTCGCCTCGACGGGGAGCCAGTGAAGTGTGCGCAGGTGCTGGGAGATGTGGCAGTGTTTTGGCAGGTTGAGGACCAGTCTTGCGGCGGCGTTCTGGAAGTTCTGTAGCTTGCGGATGAGGTTTTTGTTTATTCCGGCGTAGAGTGCGTTGCCGTAGTCGAGTCTGCTGGTGACCAGGGCGTGAGTGACTGTCTTTCGGTGTTCGAGGGGGATCCATTTGAAGGTCTTACGAAGGAGGCGGAGGGTGTGGAAGCAGGAAGATGAGACAGAGTTGATCTGGCGGTCCATTTTGAGCTCGGAGTCCAGGATCATACCCAGGTTGCATGCGTGGTCTGTGGGGGTTGGCGGGTTTCCGAGGGCGGTGGGCCACCAGGTGTCGCTCCAGGCGTCGGGGTTTGGGCCCATGATGAGTACTTCTGTTTTGTTGGTGTTTAGTTGAAGGCAGCTGTTTTTCATCCATTTGGCGACGGCTTCCATGCCTTCTCGAAAGTTGCGTCTGGCGGTGTTGGGCTCGTTGGATAGGGAGAGGATGAGCTGGGTGTCGTCTGCATATGACACGATGTTGAGTCCGTAGGTTCTGACGATGGGGGCAAGTGGAGCCATGTAAGACAAAATCCTAACTTAAGCCTGTCTTAAGTCTGTCTTAAGTCAGTCTGAAGACAAACTTAAGACAAAATCCTAACTTCTGTGAATTCCAAAAAGTAGTAAGTTTAGGATTTTGTCTTAAGTTAGTTGTGTGAAACGGGCCCTTTGAGTTATTTCAAGCAAATCATTGCCAGGAGATGTCTGAAACTCAGATAAAACTCTATGAGTTTGAGAATCACTCTAGGCGGTCAGATTTACACTTTGTAGGTATCCCAGAGGGTCAGGAGGTGGGTCAAGACCCTATTAAATTTATTTCGGACCGAATCCAGAAACACTGCTATTGTAATATTAAAGACATACAGATGAAGAGATTAGTGAAAATTAGAGAGTCTTTATTGCCAGTCATCCGCTCTCCTCAAATAATCACTGTCACAACTCAACATTCTAAGGTGAGCTTCAGAGAACGTTCCAAGGGAAAGAGGGGAGGAAAGGAACCTAGCATTATAAAGATAATGAGGGTTAAAAAGGGAAGAAGGGAGGAAATTAAAGGTTACAACACATCTCCCAACAGCATATGAAAAATACGGTTAACTTTTGTTAACTGGGTTCTGCTTTATTCTTCTTAATGAGAACGGTATCTCTCTTTTTATCTCTCAAACATTTCCATGGCTTGTGTCTCAAAATCAATTTCCTCTTAAAAAAGCATCTAGCTTCAAGCAGCTGGCCTTAAAGGACACTCCATATAAGAACTTTAGGCTGCCCGCTGGTAGTGTGGAGTATGCTAGTGCAGTTGGAAGCCTTCCTGTGAATTTTTTAACATGTTTTATGATCCCTTATCTGTATTTCAATGTCCAACAATCTCATCACATGGTCATTGATTTCATATGTGAATTTTTTAGAATTAAATAATTATTGTTCAATTAAATGATTAAGGACTCCAGTTCATCCCTGTTTCCTTCCCAAATTGAGAAGAGGTCCTCAATATAACGAACCCAGCATTTTACATGTCCGAACAATTTATGTTCCATTCTGTCCATTCTGCCTTAGCTTCCCATAATTATATTTGCATATGTTGGAGCAAATGAAGTGCCCATGGCTGCTCCTTGACTCTGCAGAAAATAATTACCACTGAATAAAAATGCATTATGCTTCAAACAGAACTCCAGCATCTCTATTAACATTTTGTAATGTTCCACAATGCTTACTGATCTAGATCTTGAATAGTATTCACATGCATAAACACAGTGTATATGTTTTATTGAAGTGTAGAGAAATACCAAGTCTACAGTTGTCATTAGATAATTAGATTGCCAAGGGGTGGAGTTTATCTATTTAAAAACTCTGTAGAGTCCCTTAAGTACTAAGGTAATGCCAGGACAAAAGAAAATAGGAAGGTGTCAATGAATCTGGATGTGTTTTCTAATAATGAGCCAATAGAACTAACAAATGTACGGGCTGGTGGATTCTAAATATTCTTGTGGACCTCGGGTAAGAAATACATGGTTGGCATTACTGAATGATTTATCTTTAAGTATGTATATTCCTCCTCATCTAATAGGTCCAGTTCTTTCCAGATCTCTAATTTATGATAATCCTCAGCATGAATGTTGGTAGGATCTTTTTCAAGCTATGTGTAATGTTGTTGTATGTTTAACTGCCTCGCAGTCCCCAAGATGTATTTTTGACGATTTATATATATTTTTTACCTTTATTAGAGGGTTTTTATGATTATACTGTGATCATCTGAGTATCTATGACTCATGCCCTAAGTAACTATAACTCACGCCTTCGCCATACAACACTACTAATTACTTCATATATTACATCTCTCATGACATTGTCTATGAAATCTTTGATATTATCACTGGAACATTTCCACTGACATCAATGATGGGAAACTGCATGGCAGGGCATGACTCATAGTTACTTTAGGGCATGAGTAATCAATCCTTGAGATGATTGTAACTGGTGAATTTTAGTGGTTTTATTTATTTAAAACAGTATGTTTTAACTGACATTTTCACCTTATTATAACATCTCTTTTAAACTTTTTTTTCCAGAGAAAATAATGCTATATTACCTACTGGCAGAGGCCAGTAAGTAACTATAGTTAGCCCCTTGTTTCCATGGAAAAGTGCCAATTTATTTGTCAATAACTTTGGTGTAATTTGATGAATCCTCACAAACTTTTCAAACCTAGTTTGCCACTCACTTCGACTGCTGTCTTGAACGTTTTGGGGTGATCAGTCAAGCAGGGGCTAAGATAAAGACAGGGCCCAAAAGTTATTTTTCCCCTAAATTTCAGAAAGAACTTTAGACAGGGCTGCAGCCCGAACTGCTGAATGGAATTACACCAACATTGTCAGAAAGGTAGATGCTGGTCCAGGGAAGTACTTTTTTGTGATTTGGTATAAATACGTGTATCCGGGTGCAGAGGATGCACGGCCCCTACTGATATCATGCTGGGATCTGATTGGCTGCCAACACTTCAAAAAAATCAGAGACTCACACATCAGCTTACAGACCCACTCAGACACTCATATTCCCACTTTCAGCCCCACTCATACTCTGCACACCCACTTACAAACCTACCCAGATACTCATACATCCTCTGAGACACTCATGCACTCTCTCAAAGGTTATTGTTTACATTTAGGAAATACAATTTTAAAAAACCTCACAAATTCACATAGAAAGCTAAAAGTTACAGGGATATTGTAGTTCAGATATAGAATTTTAAAAATTTAGAAATTCACTTTAAAAAACCAACAGTTAAAGTAACGTTATAGTTAGACTTAGATTTCACTCATACAAAATTCAGCAGTTATAGTTACCTGAGCTAACTATAACTTATGCCCGTGCAATGCACTTATAACCTCCCATTTTACAGCACTCATGACATTGTCAGTAATATCACTGATGATGGGGGACAACAAGCCCTCCTGTTACCTCAAGTAAGTCCGACAAGCTGGATTGAAGAGAGGTTGTCAGAGGCCACTACCCCTTTCCCCACCCCTTTGCAAACACACCTCTGGCACACTAGCAGGTGAGGGACGAAGTCCCCTTGACTCTTGAGTGTCCTTGAGGGCAAACTACCCCTGCTGTTACCTCCAGTAAGATCCACCCAGCAATATTGGTGAGAGGTCCTCAGAGGCCGCGCCACCTTTCTCCACCACTCTACAAAAGGTGCCTCCTAGCGCACAAGTGGTTGAGGGAAGAAGTCCACTTTAGTCCTGAGGCCCTCGGGAGCAAAGTGGAATTAATTCCCCAACCAGCAGCGAGAAAGGAGGTGTGGAGAAAGGGGGCATGGCCTCTCAGCAGTCCTACTGTGTGGGACTTACTGGAGGTAACAGAAGGGGTTCCTGGATCCCAATGACCCTCAGCATCTAAGGGGACTTCCTCCCACAGCCACCAATGCACCAGGAGGTGCATTTGCAGAATTGTGGTGAAAGGGGTGTGGCCACCGAGTACTTGGAGTTTTTTTCCCCTGGCCATTTTTGGCCATGTTGACCCCATCCCCTGGGACAGACCGTCTTTCAATGGGTGAGGTAGGCCAACAGGCCTCCCTCCCAGGCCTATTCCTGCTGCAGGTAGCCCATCCACCTGGGCCCAGCCTTTCTTTAAAAATAAAAAAAATTCTAAAGGCAGGGGGGCCACATGTTTCCCCTCCTAGGCCGATTTCTGCTTGGGGACCCCATCCCCGGGCCTGGCCTTTTAGAGATGGAGGCTGTACAGTTCCGCTCCCTGGGCTGAATTGGGCCTCGGAGGCCCCATCCCCCGGAGCCTGCCCATTTTAACTGGGTGCTTCCAGGGTACCCACTCGTAAATAGGACCGCAGGGGGAGCTTGAAGGCCCCTGCGGTCCCTGTCGGCTCCCCGGCTCCTGTAGGAGCAAGCATTGCTTTGAGACCCAGGGGGTTGCTAATTTGTAGCTCCCTGGATTTCAATGCATTGTGTCTGTTTCCCTGCTTGCTTGACAACAGACAGGGAAATAGACATTCTCTGCTTTCAGCAAGTGAGAGCTTTTTCTGCTCTCACTTGCTGAAAGTGGAGGAGGTTTGCTATGGCTTAAGTCATTAAGACATTGCAGTCTGCTATGGCTTAAGCCATAGCAGACTGCAATGTCCCCTGGGTGGGCACCCCTGGACATTGCTGGAGCCGGCCCTGGGGGGTGAGGGGTCCCCATGGCCATGTAGGGCTCCACAAGGCTTCTTTGTTAATTAATCCCCAGAGAGTTGGTGGTCCCCTGGGCTGCGGGGATCGAGTGGCCCCCGTATTTAACTTAAAACACTTGCCTCAGAGAGGTGGCGGTCCTTGCGGCTGCCTGCGGGGGTGGAGCCCCACACGGCTTAATTATTGAACTTAGCCCCGAGGAGGTGGCGGTCCCCATGGCTGCAGGGGAAACTAAGAGACCACCCTATTTTTTAAAGAAGCGAGCCCCTTAGAGGTGGTGGTCACAGGGACGCGGGATGCTGTGCGGGCATAATGCATAATGCAATAGGAAAATCCCCATGGTTTAATTGAACCTTAATAAGGGGGGTGGCCCATGCACCCGCCTCCTTAATTTTTAGCATGCTTCTGGGATTTGGCTTTTTAATAAGATGCGCGGAAGCACACACCTCAATTTTTTGTTTATATTTGCTGTGGCTTTCCGGACCCACAGCGAGTCTCCTGACAATTTTTGTAAAAAAAAGCTTTTACACCCCAGCCGAGTCCCTTTGGGACCCTCCCCGCCACATCCTACCCTGCCCCTTTTCTTTATTTTTTACATTTTTTGGGACATGGCTTCAAGCCGAGTCCTAAGATGGCTTCCAACACTTCCTGGTTGAAGAGATGGCAGCCAATCAACTTTTAGTAGGATCCATAAGTCCAGATATCTATATTTTTTAAACTTAATTATCGCAAAAACTACTTAACAGATTTACACCAAATCACAGAAAGTCTGTTTTCTGGACCAAAATCTGGCTTTCTGCCAAAATTGATGTAATTCCGATCAGAATATCAGGCTTTAGTCGTGTTCAAAAAATGAAAAATCCCCATAGACAACATGGAGAGAACGTGTTTTGGGGCCCCTGTTTTTTTCAGCTCCGGCTTGATGGATCACCCTGAAACACAGTAGCTCAACAGAAAAGGGGACGTTTTTTAAAACGTTTGTGAACATTTAGGCTCATTTTTACACTGCAATCTCTTGGATGGAAAAAGATTACTTGTTAATTTCATGATAATAATGGGTGTGTAACCTTAGACTATGGTGGTTATTAGGGAAGAGAAGTAGGTTCTCTTTGGGAATGCATAGTTTTGTGTTGCACAACTATTTAGAGGTTACTTATTAGTGGTGTATGGAATGTTAGATAGCATTTTATTTTTTTTGTCCTCATTTGCCTTACCCTCAATTTGGGAGATACCAACCACCTTGCGTGTCCTTCACTAAGAGCCGGAGCAAAAGTAGTTTTACCCGTCTCCAGCTCCAGAACCTGAGTATGGTATAATGGTGGCAGAGAGGTCCCAGGCGGAGGAGGGGCTTTGGGAGCTTGCGCTGACTCCATCAAAGTTATGTTTCAACCTGTAGGACCAATATCGTAACGAGGCTAAACCCGGTCCAAGGAGTGTTGATGGCATAATCATAGGACCCGGGGGAAAAAAAAAAAAACGGAATATTATCTCCACTGGGTCAACAGATCCCAAAAAGCCAAGTAACGCTTACTGCGTGGTCTAGTCAAGTCCATCATCGATGCTTCGTATAGGGACGTAGGCCAACCAGAGTGTGATGGGGCAATTTTCTCTACCCAATGTATACAAATTTGCCTTCTGGCCAACAAAATGGCATAGAACAAAATCGACCTAGCCTTGCCGGTGATACTGTCCTCCAAGCCAAAGATAATAAGTGGCAGAGTAATTGACAGTGATATATTTAGGATGGAGTTTAGAGTAGACTTCACTTCCTCCCAGAACCGGCCAATGGCAGGGCACTCCATGAACATATGAATGCCCGATGCTTCCATAAAGTTGCATTTATTACATTTCTTATCTGGGAGAAACTTGGAAAGTCTCAGCGGTGTAATATTTGCCCAATGAACTGTGAACAGATGGTTTCGTCATAACCATGATGGTTTCACAATTTTGTAGAGGAGGGCGAAAAATTTTAACCATACCTCCTCACACCGAAAGCCAGTCGCCTCCCACCACAGATAGTTAGATAGTATTACAATGTAAATGCTCTCTTGACTTTTGAGACGTGCAGTGTTCAAGTAACAAGGAGAGCTGAATCAATTTCTAGCACATATCCACGGGAATTACTTTCCATCAGGATGGGCAATAATATATTTTAGAACCGTTTCTCTAATGAGATTACAGTGTAAGAATAAGAATATTAATATTTAATTGACCTTGATTTATCATCATTTTAGAGACTAGAATTTTGAAATTAGAGGGAATAGAGAGTTTGTCAGCAGTTACTGATCTAATGTGAAGTGTTTAGGAGCGAGTATTGATTTATTACTATTATAAAGATTGTATAAACAACAGTTAAATAATTTTCGGCATCAGTCCTTGTGTGTTGGTGATTATTACTATTGGCAGGGAGTTTCTTCACTCTATAGTTTTGTCACTGGTGCTAAGGTTACTCCTTTCGAATAAAAGTGTGTATAATTTGTTATGGGATTTTGCTTTAGAGCCAATTAGGAGAATGGGTAGATGTTGTAATTATTCATTTCAGGTCATTGAACTATATGTAATTATGACAATGCGGTTTTCAGAGGGTGGGACCCAACATGGGGTTTGCGCTTTGATGTTGAGTTATTTCTGCGAATCGAATATGCATCTTATTTAATGATGAAATCTATAAGATATATAGAGTGCTACCCTTCTTTGCCCCTTTCCAAAGGTCCTGCTAAATAAAAAACATTTTTTTGATGAACAACACTGCGACTAAGGAAGATGATTACAGATTATAGTGCGATTGTCAAACTATTACTGTAACAACTAATGATTTATGTTGTTTTATTGTGATTAGCAAACTATTACTGCAATGACTAATGAATTTTGTTTTAAAAAGACAGGAATGTAATTGTTTTGATGTAAATTGCCACCTCTCATGCAATGAAGATTTTTAGAAGCACACATTGTTTTTATTTAATCGCCCTGAAGAAGCAACTGTGTTGAGAAACACGTGTTGGGTGTGTTGATTAGACATATGTTCAACACCGTGAAGAAACAACTGTGTTGAGAAACACGTGTTGGCTGTGTTGATTAGACATATGTTCAACGCCCTGAAGAAACAACTGTGTTGAGAAACACGTGTTAGGTGTGTTGATTAGACATATGTTCAACGCCGTGAAGAAACAACTGTGTTGAGAAACACGTGTTGGCTGTGTTGATTAGACATATGTTCAACGCCCTGAAGAAACAACTGTGTTGAGAAACACGTGTTGGGTGTGTTGATTAGACATATGTTCAACGCCGTGAAGAAACAACTGTGTTGAGAAACACGTGTTGGGTGTGTTGATTAGACATATGTTCAACACCCTGAAGAAACAACTGTGTTGAGAAACACGTGTTGGGTGTGTTGATTAGACATATGTTCAACGCCGTGAAGAAACAACTGTGTTGAGAAACACGTGTTGGCTGTGTTGATTAGACATATGTTCAACGCCCTGAAGAAACAACTGTGTTGAGAAACACGTGTTGGGTGTGTTGATTAGACATATGTTCAACGCCGTGAAGAAACAACTGTGTTGAGAAACACGTGTTGGCTGTGTTGATGAGACATATTTTCAATTGATGAACATTATTTTGACCGCGTTCCGGATTTGATGTCTGGTATCTGAATGAAATAAAATTGATTTACTGATTACTACGGAGTGATTATCTTGAAGAAGGAGTGTTTTTCTCAGATTATTAAGAGAAGAACTATTAAGACTAAGGGGTATATTCACAAGAACGTGTGATAACTACTGCAAGAGTAGCGTAATGTAACTTTCAACATCGCAGCCTATCGCGGGAAAACAACTCTGTGACAACGTGGAATTCACAGCACTGCAGTAGCATGCGACAGAAACAGCGGCCAATGCCCGCGACATAACCATTGCGACAGAGATAAAAAGACAAACCCCAACATGAAAAAACCTGTGATGGGCAAAAGAGCGATAACAAAACAGTGACAACCAGCGTGAGGGCAGCAATACTCACACGCAATGCGGGGAAAAGCACAAGAAAATTATACGGAAAATGCCACAGAACAAAATTCATCAACAGCGGGGTACCAATGATGCACCCTGGCCAACTGCAGAGGGCAACATTTACACCACAACATTCAAGCACCATGGAAGAACAGAACCGACAGGCACACCACATGAAAGAGACCAGTAGCAGACAAATCGGAGCTACAGGAGCGACACACACCGTGCAGCATACGCACATAAGCAGGAGTGCACCTCGACATTGACAACAGCCCGGTACATACAGCAGCCCACCACATTTGAACACAGGACACAACTAGTTCAGCAAATGTGCACAACCTGGCAAATCACATCTGAAATCGCAGGGAAATGTAACATGACAATGTACAAGTACAACTTGTAACCTGCAAATATGTTTAATTCACACATGCAGTGCATTTAGATATCTTCTACTGTTGCATTATTGCCATGGACGGTCACAATGTGACATGCTCATGGGAAGAAAGTATCAATGATGGTATTCCTACGGGCCATTCCTGTCGCTGCTGCAGTAGAATGTTGGTCACCTGCCCCGTCAACACCATCATCGGCCGGTACCTCTGGAACTGGGATCCATGGGGCCCTGGTGCGAACACAGATGTTGTGCAACACACAACATGCAATGATCAGCTTGCACACGATGTTCAGCCTGTACAGCAGCTTCCCACTTGTGCCGTCTGGGCACCTGAAACGTGACTTCCACACGCAAAATGTACGTTCAATGATGCCCCTGGTGCATATGTGGGCCACATTGTACTGACTCTGAGTGGGTGGGCCGGGTCTCGGAGCGGTGTCATCATCCAAGGGCAGAGTGCATATCCTTGAACACCTGTGACAGTGTAGGTAGAAAAGAGATGTGATGGCAGGTCCACCAATACAGTGATACCTGTGCTTGCTGTGTGTGGGGTGAGTGTAAGCCAGCCCGCAGGGAGTAGCTGATGCTGGCAACTACACTAACAATCATCAGGCACTGAGGAACGCAATGTCAGAAATACAAGGGGGGATTATACGCGTCGCACAGGGTTAGTGGCCCCAGATGCACAGTGGGCGACACGGGCCCACCGCCACAGGACGCTGACCTGGGCAGAACATTGCCTCAAATGTATCATGGATGCATTCTGAATCTCCACAGGTTCAGCTGGTGTGTGGCTGTGGTGCCATGAAATGTCTGTATTGGGTGCAGGGGTAGCCCAGGATGACCATGGAGTGGTGCGGCGTGTCTGGTAAGTAGTCATGTAGTTTGACATGTTGAATGTGGTTTGGTCACATATGCATCCCCACAGTTGTGCATTGTGCTTTGGAGGCTTTGGGATGTGTGGTGTGTTGATTTGGTACTTACCAACGAGCAGTCCTGTTCCATATGTGCCATCCTGGAGGCGCTGGTTAATGACGGACTGTCAGAAGATTAAGGAATCATGCACACTGCCTGGGTAGTTGGTGACGACATTGGTGAAGAGTCCCCGGTGGTCCACTATTGCCTACACATTGATGGAATGCGTGTGCTTTCTGTTGCGGTAGTGGTGTGAACTTTCCGCAGGGGGCACAAGTGGGACATGTGTGCAGTCGATTGCCCCCAACACGGCCGGGAATCTGGCTATGGCATAGAAGCCTTGCTTTGTCTCCACTGTTCCTGCGCAGTTTTGGAGAAGTGAAGATACTGGGGTATGAAGCTGAGGATGACATCCAGGACAGGTGTGATGAAATTTGAGAGGGCTGGCTGTGAGACCCCTCAGACTCTGGCAGTTGTTGGTTGAAAGGTACCAGAGGCCAACAGATGCAGCACAGCCAGCAGCTTTGTCTGCAGAGGGATGTTGGTTCTCCACTGTGTTGGCACCGTCAACCTGTGGGCGATGTGGGTCATGATGCAGATGATGGTTGTCCTTTTGAGCCTGTAGTGGGCAATGACTTCCTCAGGCGTTAGGTCTGTGAGAGTGGTGCATTTTCGGTAGGTCCGCTGTCTTACTCTAGGCTGCCTCTGTGGTGATCTGGGGGTGGGGCGGATCCGGGCCCTTGGGGTGGTGGTGGTCATGGAGTGGTGGCGGTGGGTGTTGTGGCCCTGTTGGGGCCCCGAGCTGCATGATGAGTAGCTCCATGACGTAGTTTGTTCTTCGGGTGTGGCTGTGTGCAGGACTCCGGTGCCTACTGCAGGTAGTCGTCCGTCTTTGCGCCTGCTTGAGGCAGGTGTTAAATACCTGTGGCTACCGCGGCTTATCGCCTGTTTTTGGTTCGCTACGCAGATCTGTCAGTTCATTGGGAAAGTGCTGTTGTTGCTTTTTCGTGTGTTTCTGCATGGGAACGCCTACTTTGCATCTTATTAGGGTTAGTTGGTAGTGTGACCGTGGGCTTAGGTTTTATGGCTGTTATTGCGGGATTTCTGATGATACATCAGAGGTAAGGTTATTGATTCGGAGGTTGTAAATCTGACCCACTGTTAATAAAATGGAATGAAATTAAGAAAAGGTTCATCAGCAATAAAGCCAAGAAAGGCCTATGAACAGTGCACAGCCTGCTCTGGGGCTGCTGCATTCTGAAGGTGCCAGATACCAAGGCTGGCTAGTGTTGATTCAACTTCTTGTCTTTATTTTCACCCTCTCACACTTCACTTCATGCCTCTTTATTACACTTTTACAGGGATTTTTCATTCCTGCCTTGGCCCTATTGTCGCACCTTTCATATCTTTCTCTTCCTCCTCCTGTCCACCTTTTGTGCCTTTCTCTCACTCTCTCTTGGTCTGGGTGAAAATCTGAAAGTAATTCCTGTATGCCAAAAATGAGTGCCGGTTCCTACAGCCACTGGCACAAATTAAGCTTTGCGAAAGCCACCTATGGTGGAATCAGAATGGTGAGTCTTGGAGTCTTTAAGTAAATGTTTTATGGCTTAGCGACAAGAGCTTCACTGAACATACTTTTTTTCCAAATTCGTGTGTGCTCAGTGGACATTACACGGACAAAGGCCTGTTTTATTTTCTGAAGGTTTTGAGTGAGGGCTTCCACACCTATGCCTGATATTCTTTGTGAAGACATGTTCATTGTTATAATCTCCCTGGCTTGAACTAAAATAATTTATGTATGTAATTAGGTACATATGTATGTATGCAATTATTTATTTACGTACCTATGTATTTATTTATTTATTTAATAGTCCGATGCTAATGCACGAGGAATGCACCGTTTTAGGGAGCTTTGCCTGTAACTCTTTACATGCTTTGACTTTTGTGTTTCTGGAGGCGGGTTATTAAGTAGAACGCTGTTGCGATTCTTCCCTTTTCCACTGCACAATACATTGCACTAAGACGATAAAATGGCACACAGATAATAGCAGCCTTCTCTTTTAGATAAACCACTCATACCGTGAAGCAGGCCCAGTGATGGTTTTCCCCTTTACAGGGCATGTGATTACATGTCTATTTCATGACAGCCTTTGCACCAGCAACGAACAGATGCAAACCCTTCATTGCTAAACTGTAAATAGTATTTTTTACACTCTTATTGCTCGTTGGTGTTGATCAAATCAAATTCTTTGCCAAACATAACCTCTACCAATCCAGTGTTTCTTAATTAAAAATGAAATTCCTGCCAGGAAAATGTGCTAGTTAAACCAAAATATGAACACTGCCAAAGCAAATTAGAAGCGTCCCTGTAAGTTCCTCTAAGCCTAAGGAGATGAAGCTGCTTTTCACAAATGTCAAAAACAGTTAAGACACAACCTCTCGCCATTTTCAAGTGGATATTAATAAGATGTATTCTAATAAGGTCTAAATTCAGCCATCAAACATGGTGTAAAAAACAATAAGAAACAGATAATTATGTTATTCAATCTATTGCAGAAAAAGCAATCGCAAGGGGTTATATAGGATGGCTCAGTGAGCTAAAAGGTTAACGCTGACAAATGTTGCGATCTGAAGGCCACGAATCACAGTCCTGCATGGCAGCCTCAGCTTCTCATCTTTCAGAGATCGGTAAATGGAACTCTATAAATTAATCAGGGCTGTCAGGAGGGAATTCATAAGATTTACCACCACAGTGGTCTCCTCAAACATGTACCTGCCATCAGCACCTAGGCAGGGGCCAGCCTTTCCAGTCATTCTGGTAGAGGCGTGCACATTCTTCTACTCCTGTGAGTAGGGGGTCTTCGGGGAAGCCTGACTGACACCTTTAAGCTGAAGGACAGTGCTTCCCTGCAGCTTGTTGAACTCCTTTGAGCTTGGACCTGTATTGACCATTACAATGATGTGGTGCAGAATGGGAGCTGACTTCTGCCTCTTTCCTATTGGATAGAAATAAGTCTAAATGCCTCTGTTGTAGTAGTAGTAGTAGTAGTCCACTTGTAAAGCGCACAGCTGCCCCCGCAACGGGGCATCCCAGAGCTGTATAACGCTGTGGAACCCTTCCTGGCTCTCCCTGTGAGATGCCCCTCCTGGGCACCCCCAAGGTGAAGTCAGGCATCCCAGTGTTGTTGGGGCTGTTGTGGAGATTAAGCAAGTTATTGCCCAGAGTTGCAGCGTGGGACCCATGATTAGAGTAGGCGCTGAGGCGAGAATTATCGAGTCCGCGGACATTGAGCCCAAGACCCTGCCGCGTCGGGAATTGAACCCTGGTCCCGGGCCTGATCTCTGCTTCAGAGTCTGCCGCTTCTAACCAGTGAGCCGCACTTCTTCACAAAGCTTTGTTTGCCTGCCCTATCTCTGGACTTGCCTCTGCGGAATATTTTAACCAGTCCAAGAAACATATAGACAGAGCACCTTGAAGGCTTCTCTACTTGCTCACTGTAAAGAATGACATCATTTTGTAGTGGTACCTCCAATGTCTATTTGCTTTTGCTGTTTTTTGGATGCTGAGTCCCATGACGCTGCCTGTCAGTGTCACAATTCCTATTCTTTTTCCCTTTACTTGTACTTTAAAGTTGGTTGCCCGTAAATGCTTATTTAACTTTCAAGTAAGACTACAGTAAGAGGCAGCACACATTAAAAAAGCAAAAACGAGGAGAAATAATGCCTTTCTCCTCGTTGCCATGTTAAGACCAGGTTTTTCCTGGTCTCAATTTTGGCAATGCCTCCTATGTACGCTGCTCTTGGCCATGGGGGAAGACTCAAAATCAATAGGTGTTGTGGTGGAACGCACACCGCAACATCCACTGCCCACCCCTTTTACGCTAACCATATCGTGAAAGGGGGCCTTATTTACAAGGCAGCGCGTGGATTAACGCTGCCTTGTAAATAAGGCTAAGCCCATATCGCACCACAATATTGTACAAAGTGACGTTGTGGTGGCGATAGGGGCTTGTACATATGCCCCTAAGTGTCGTACAGACTGTATCCTGTATTTACATCACCAAAATGCTTGAATGAAATAAATGGCTCCAGAAAACACCATTGTATCCCGGTTAATCTGCAGTTTAAAAATTCTGCTGTAACACACTTACTCAGTCTTTTTTGCAGAAATTACACAACTCTTATATATATTGAGCATTCTGTGTATGTTTTCCATGCATAAATAATATTTTCTGGCTGTTGCTTGGTTAGAGACAAAAATTTACCGCAGAGCTGCGTCAATTTTTACCGCAAATAAACCTTGGTATTACCAAGGTTTATCGCAAATGCGATAAAAATCGCCGCAATGCATGAATATCGCTGAAAAGTCAGCGATATTCATGCATTACCGAGCTAATGTGTGGAATTTTAGTTTACGAGCTGAACATCATCTGCGCCAGATTGTCACCCATGTACAACGTGCACGACAACCATTTTAGGTATCATGGTCTCCCTGTCCACGATCGATCGCCAGCGCGCCCCTCTGACCCAGCAGGCATCCTCCGCGCACCCTGGCTCCCCCACCCTCCCTCTCATGAGCATAACCCTTCTGCATGACCCTGTCCTTGGGAGTCACGCCTGCGCCTGACCAGCATCTCCTCTCCTCCCATGAATGCCCCTCTGTTGATAAACCTTCCCTCCGTGCTCGATTGTCCGCGCGGCATGAATACCACTCCTTTGATGACCCCTTCCCCCGTGTCCAGCTGTCCACACAGGTCCGAGGCCATCGCCTAAACCGGGAGATATCATTTACTGCCCCTTATTGTATGAAGTCACTCTTCTTCAAAGGACCCTCTATTGATCAAGACCTCCCCACCCCCCCGGGATATGATCAGGCAACGCCTCAGAAACATCGGAATCGAAGGAAAGGCACTGGAATGGATCACCTCGTTCCTCACCGGAAGAACCCAGAGAGTCCGCCTCCCACCATTCAAGTCCGAGGCCTCTGAAATCATCTGCGGCGTACCACAAGGATCCTCACTCAGTCCCACCCTCTTCAACGTATACATGAGCCCCCTCGCGGCCATCGCCCGCCAACACAACCTCAACATCATCTCTTACGCGGATGACACTCAACTGATCCTATCTCTCACCAAGGACCCCAGCACCGCCAAAACTAACCTACACGAAGGAATGAAAGAAGTCGCCGAATGGATGAAACAAAGCCGTCTGAAACTGAACTCAGACAAAACAGAAGTCCTCATCTTAGGTAATTCCCCCTCTTCATGGGACGACTCCTGGTGGCCGGAAGCCCTCGGAAATGCACCCATCCCGACAGACCACGCACGGAACCTTGGCGTCATCCTGGATTCTTCACTCTCAATGAACAGACAAGTCAGCGCCGTATCCTCTTCCTGCTTTAACATTCTTCGCATGCTCAGAAAAACATTTCGCTGGATCCCCACCGAAACAAGGAAAACAGTCACCCACGCTCTAGTCACGAGCCGACTGGACTACGGAAACACCCTCTACGCAGGTACCACCGCTAAACTCCAGAAGAAACTACAACGAATCCAAAACGCCTCAGCCAGGTTGATATTAGACATCCCACGCAACGAACACATCTCTGGTCACCTTAAAGACCTCCACTGGCTACCCGTCAACAAGAGGATTACTTTCCGACTGCTTACCCACGCACACAAATCACTCTACGACATCGGACCAGATTGCCTCAACTCTCGACTGTCCTTCTACACCCCCTCCCGCCAACTTCGCTCTTCCAGCCAAGCCTTCGCCACTGTACCTCGCATCAACAAGACCACCATGGGAGGCAGATCCTTCTCATACCTGGCTGCCAAAACATGGAACTCACTCCCCGCTTACCTTCGCCTCACCCAGAATCACCTAGCGTTCAGAAAGCAGCTTAAAACGTGGATATTTGACAAATAATCCTCCTCCCCTTCCTAAGCGCCTTGAAACCCTCTGGGTATGTAGTGCGCTATATAAATTTTATGACTTGACTTGACTTGACTAAGACTCGGCGGAATACTCAGCAGGTTGAGGACCTCTATTGTGGAGGTATATGGGGGTGGGATTGACACGAGGATTACGGGGATGACTTTTTTCTTACTTCACAATGTTCTGATTGTAAGAAAAGAAAGGTCACATGCCATAAACCAGTGTATAAGAGGCCAGGCCTCCGAGAGGCTGTTAGAGCACCTCGAGACGATACCTTGTTGTCTGATCTGATGTGTTCTGCTCCGTCGGAATAAAACTTCTGTTTCCTGCCTTCTGGTCTCCGGCGCCTGCCTCATTGCTTGGTAATTTAAATGGTACAAAGGCGGTTAGCGCCGGGCAAATCTTGAAAAAGGTCATAGCCCTACCCTTATTCAACAATTGGCGTCCCAAAGCGTGGGGCCCATCAGCAACACGTGGATCCAGTGGGAGAGGTCCCGACGACAGAGTGAACGACTGCAACGATCGGGAGAGCTCGTGTCCGATAGACCCTCGTCTGACAGCCGATCATCCGACCTTCACTAGTTCCGAACAGACCTCTCTCGAGTGATCTACGGTCCTGACTGGGAACCATCAGGAGTGCCACGAACATCACGAAGAAGAGAGGACGATCAGGCGCTGGATTCGGAAGACAGGAAACCGTCCATGCGGTCCGGGTAAGGTTGTGTAAACACGACAAATTGAGAAATGATTGTTTGGTTTGGATAATACTAGTATTACGCTTTGTTGATCCCTCTGGAGATTAACCGTCTGCAAACGGAGAAACAACAGGCTCTCTCTTTGCAAACAGTGAAGGATAGGTAACGCAGACTTTTGTCCCCATTGTAATCCGTCGTGCCTATCTTCCTCCCCCACTGTTTTCCCGAACTGTCGTTTGTGGATTGTTGTCTGGAGATTCTCTGTCTGCAAACAGGGAAGAACAAGGTCTCTCTTTGCAGGTAGAAAAAGAGTGGGTAACGCAAAACTTTTCGTACCCACTTATTCTCCCCACTGATTGTTTGATTGACCGAACATTGACTGTTCGGTATTGGTTCTTTTGAGGTATTCACGGCCTACAAACAACGTAGAATAGAAATATTCTGTCTAGTCTTTGTCCGCCGTGATAAGGTAGGTAGTGCAGACCTTTGTCCCCGTTGTAACCCGTCATGCCTATCTTCTCCCCACTGGTTGGTAGCCTGTACAGCCCGGACCGCTTATTAGAGATGAACCATCCAGCTCCACTGGATCACACCCCTAATAAGGACATGTTCACTAAGCATGGACTAGTCGCTATAGCTTATACTAAGCTATGGCATAAATATACAAAGAAGAACCCCGAAAGTCAGTGGCCACTGATAGGTTCCTTTGATGAAAATAAAATAAAAACATTGGAAATAGCGCTCCAGAAAAATAAGACCACGCCCACTATGCTCGATAGTATTGGCATGTGGCGCAAAGAAACGGAACAACGACAGAAAAGAGAAGAAGCAAAAATAGGGAAAGAATTACGAAAGGCAGCTCACCTAGCCGCCAAGCAACTAGAAGAAGAAATAAAAGAAAGAAAAGAAGCTGCACAAAACCAAGAATCAGGGTCGACAGGTCAATGTCCTGTTAGGACCCCCTCTACGCTCTACCCTGAATTGCCCTCCAAACAGCGGGCGAACAATGAGTTACTGCTAGGTCCCCCAATAATCTACATGCCCCCTCCATATGCTCCCTGCCAACAACACCTGCAGGCCCTGAGTACGAGCGAGAACGGCCTTAGCGCTTGTGCACCAGCCCTAACGGCCTCCGCACCAGCCACATTAGCAGCACCAACAGATGCCCCCGAGGCTAGCGAGCACCCACCAGCCAGATCAAACAGATTGAGCAAAGATGAACGGGATGGGATTGACAAAATAGCAAAGACACTAGTGGAACGAAGGGAGAGCGAAGAGTACACAATGAACATGTATAACTCGCATGCCGATAACCACAGACGGCATTTCATTTTGCGATTCAGCTACCACACCCTGAACGCATATGAAGATAGGTATCAAAGTAAGGGCCCCGCTAAACTGACCACACTGTATAGGAAGATTGATGTCGGAGATGGGACTGAATGTGAGGCGACGGAGCTCTTCATGCAGACGCTTGAGGTCTTCCGCCAAAAACCAGAAACCAAGGTTACAGTCCCTGAAACGACCTCAGTAGAAGTAGCCAATACTATGATGCCCATCAGAGAAGCGGCCCCTTACTGGATCCCGCCACGTGGCCAGGGAACAAGCGACGATATTAATCACGCAGATGCAAAAGGGAGAGATGTGTACAATTGGGTTTACCAACCATGGGACCGACAAGATATCCTAACCTTTAAACAAACTCTGCCCGATTTAAGAAAGAACCCGACAGCATTCTATACCGAATGAGACACAGCCTTGGGTTCGACAATAATGACTTTAGCGGACATTGACTTGTTTTTCGGGTTATGCCTGCCAGCTGACGTGTGGAAGCAAATCCGGAAGGCTGACCACACGGATCTGTTTGGACATACCTGGGACCAACTCAGTAAACTAGATAGACAGCGAGAGCCTGGAAGGAAACCAGTAAAGGACGTATTAGAACTCCCAGACAAATTAGTTCAGAAGTTAAAGACACTGATCCCAGAGAAAAAGGTAGATTGGTCGATAGTCACGGCCTGTCGACAGAAACCCCAGGAAGATGTGTCCGAATATTTCTCCCGATTCGAGACAGTGTTCTCCGACTACAGTGGCCAAGACATGACCACCGCAACCGGACAGCACCTGTTTGTACAAAATTATGTAAAGGGCCTATCACAAGAGGTCTCCCAAAAACTGCAGACGAGTGAGAGTAGTTGGGGGGCCTCCAAACCCGCAGCTATCCTTCAGATGGCTCAGTATTACGAGCACCAAAAGAATGAGAATGATAGGGCGTCCGAGAAAAAGAAGAAAGATTTAAAAGAAAGGGTAATGATAGCCCAGATACAAGGTATAGCGGTAGGACGGGAACACCAAAGGGGGAACTACCAATCGACCACCCCCAGAAATCTACCTCCTAAAGATCACACCCCCACACCACACACTGGACGTAGAGACATTAGTAATGACCAATGCGCCTTCTGCAAAGGATTCGGCCACTGGAAATCCGAGTGTCCGGTTCTGCTAGAGATGAATAGAAATAGGGACCCCAGGGATGTGGCAGGTGGTCAGAGAAACAGAGGACAAGGACGAGGGCACACAAACGACACCAACAATGACAGATCAGGGAGATCGAACACATTTGACCGCCCCCGACAGAACCAATATCAACTATCCGATGGTGAGAATGCCCCTGATTTTGCATAGGACTGCCAGGGGCAAGGGAGGGATCCAGTCGAGCTCTGTGCTGACCAGCAAGGTCCTTATGTCACCGCTAAGGTCCTGGGTACAGAGTCTCCATTCTTGGTAGACACTGGGGCGACACGTAGTGTGTTATCAAAACGACTGATTCCAAGGGCACCCTTGTCTGGCTCACACATTACGTCGATAGGTTTCGAAGGAACGCCCTCCACTAATCCCCTGTCCGTGCCTATCACCTTTGACCTAGAAAACAACACCACTGACACGACATTTCTGCTCTCCTCCAACTCCCCTGACGCCATTATGGGCATTGACTTACTGAAACATTTTCGAGCTACCATTAGGTGTTCCCCAGATGGAATCCGAGTCATCCTGTACGACAACCCAGACATACCCAAATCCTGCCCTGCACGGCACATGTGCTCCATAACTGATGCTGACCTATCCTTGCTCGATACCCTGCCTCCGTACCTATGGGCCAAAAATGACTCTGATGTGGGACGAATGATGATTGACCCCATTCATATAACTGTAAGACCGGACGCTATGCTCCCGAAACTCCCACAATATCGGATATCGCCCGAGGGCGAGAAGGCACTGGTAGCGATCATTCAGTCTCTGGTAGATACAGGAGTGGTTGAAGAGGTGGTTAGCAACGTCTGCAACAGCCCAATCCTACCTATTGTTAAGAAGCAAGGCGAAGGAGATGAGAAAGCATACCGCTTCATCATCGACCTGCGAGAAATTAACAAAGTGGTTGTACCCCAATACCCCGTAGTCTCCGATATCACCACCATTCTGACCCTCATCCCGTCCACTGCCACCACCTTCACTGTTATCGACCTTAAGAATGCGTTTTTCTCTATCCCCATCCATCCAGACAGCCGTTATCTCTTCGGCTTCACTTTGAAATCCCGCTCGTACCGATTTTGTAGAGCTCCCCAGGGGTACACTGAAAGCCCCAGCATTTACAGCCAGGCCCTCAAAAGACAGCTGGATGCTTTCCAGCTACCAGATGGAGTGGTGTTGATTCAATATGTCGATGATATCCTTTTGGCGGCCGACACCACCCCGCTTGCAATCACAGCCACTGTCCAACTCCTACACTTTCTTGCGGAAAATGGCCCTAAAGTTTCCAAAAAGAAATTGCAGTTCTGCCAGCCACAAGTGACATACCTAGGCCATCTCTTGTCCAAAGAAGGGAGGAAACTCACACCCGACCGAATCCAGACCATCCTAGACACCCCCATCCCAAAGACACAAAAACAAGTCCGCTCCCTGGTTGGCCTAACATCTTTCTGCAGACCACGGTTACCCAATTTCAGCCTCATTGTAAAACCCCTACTTGCCCTGTTGGCCCAAGATGCCCCCTTCCCGCTTCCTTGGACCCCTGAATGTCAAGCATCCTTTAAGGAATTACGAGATGCACTCTGTTCAGCACCCGTCCTAGGAACCCCGGATTACTCCAAACCCTTCTCCCTCTTCACCCACGAAAGGGAGGGGTGTGCATTGTCTGTCCTGACTCAATCAATTGGTCCTAAGCAGCGCCCTTGTGCCTACTTCTCCGCCACTCTTGATCCTGTAGCCAGAGCTTTGCCTGCCTGCCTTCGAGCGGTAGCTGCCGCTGCCGTCTCTATCCGTCAGAGCGAAGGGATCGTACTTTCAAACTCTCTGACCGTGTTAGTACCCCATGCTGTCGACACCCTTCTGAACCAAACCAAGACTCAACATCTGACTAGCGCACGACTGACAGGGTACGAATTGACGCTACTTGCACCCCACATCACACTAAAGAGATGCACAACTTTGAATCCGGCCACATTGTTGCCCCTACCTGAAAATGACCCCGACGTTCCTCCCATACACGACTGTGTGACCCTCACGGACGAACAAACTAGGAGTAGAGTTGATCTCCGAGATACTGCTTTCACTGACCCCGATGGAGAGCTATGGGTAGACGGCTCATGCATCAAGCTCCCAGATGGCACCACTTCAGCTGCCTATGCAGTCACGACAGCCCGAACAGTAGTTGAGACAGCCTGCATCACACAACGATCTGCCCAGGCAGCGGAGCTGATAGCCCTCACACGAGCATGCATCATAGCCACGGGGACCACCGCGAACATATATACAGACAGCCAGTATGCCTTCGGGGTGGTTCACCATTTTGGGCTCCTGTGGAGGGAGAGGGGATTCCTGACGTCCCATGGCACCCCTATCCTCCACGGAGATCTAGTCTCCGCCCTGATTGAAGCAGTTCTCCTCCCCAAACGATTAGCGGTGATCAAATGTCAGGCACACAAAAGGGTGACAGACTTAGTCGGACAAGGGAATGCACTGGCCGACATCACTGCACGAACCACAGCTGAGAATAGGGCGATGACACGCATGTATGTGACCAGGTCACAAGCAGAGAAATGGACTGACACAAGGGAGATGATCAGAGACATCCAGTCGGCCAGCACCCCTCACGAACTGACTAAGTGGGCCGGGGTGGGTTTGAAGGATGATGAGGGCTGCTGGCGAACAAAAGATGCAAACAAATGGTTGCTACCTGACTCATACCTGATCCCCATACTGACAATGGCTCATTCCCCCGCACACATAGGATCTGCACCCATGATCGAACTCATTTTCAAAGTCTGGCACAACGACAAAATCCCCGACTCAGCCAGACGCCTAGTCCAGCAGTGCCTTATCTGTCTACAGCACAACCCCGGAAAAGGAACTGTGGTACCCCGGGGAGGGTTTGGGACCCCCAATCACCCCTTTGAGGTCCTTCAAATGGACTACATCCAGCTAGAGAGATGCCAAGGCTTGAAGTATGTACTAGTCATCGTATGTGCCTTCAGCAAATGGGTAGAGGCCTATCCCACCCGTGACAACACTTCCATGACTACTGCCAAAGTACTACTGAAAGAATTCTTCCCTCGCTATGGCCTTTGTCGAATTTTATGGAGCGACAATGGCCCCCACTTCATAGCCGAGGTTATCCAACTGATCCTAAAGGGATTGGGGGTGAAACAGAGATTTCATGCAGTCTTCCACCCCCAATCCGCCGGCCTGGTGGAACGCCATAATGCCACACTGAAGTTGAAATTGTCGAAAATAGTGGCCACCACTGGACTTAAATGGCCGGATGCCCTTCCACTGGCATTGCTATCGATGCGCTCCACTCCCACCAAACACCATTTGACCCCCTACGAGGTTGTATTCGGGCGACCGATGAACCTCTGGACTGCTCCCAAACCAACCTCTATTCATGACGTCCCGGACGTCCTACTATCTGATTACTTATGCAAGTTAACTAAAACATTGTCTGTCATTCATCAACAGGTGCAGCAGGCCATCCCCGATGCTTCCAGGGGCCCCGGCCACGACATCCAACCGGGAGATTTCGTTCTAATACGAAACTTCCAGCGGACCAAGAGTCTGGAACCCCGGTGGACGGGCCCCTGGCAAGTGCTTATCACCACCCGGACAGCACTTCGAGTGGAGGGGAAGCGGCACTGGCTGCACGCACACCACTGCAGGAAGATCTCCTCGACCCTGGCCACGACAGACAACGTCAACACCCAAGAAGAGCTCCTGAACAAAGATCGACCAACATTGAACTGTTATCCCGATACTGAGGCACTTGAACTTGCAAAATTCTCTGACCCCACTGTGCCAACCAGAGAAGAGTATTTCCTGCGTCGAAAGGAGGGAGCTTCGGCTAAGTAGGCCACGGACTAAGTAAAATCTCAGAACGGTGACCTAAACGCAACCAAGGGTTACCGGGAGAGAAGCTAAACGAAGTCTGTGGTTCTGCCCGCTACCGAGCCCCTTGAAGATGATGGAAGCGCCAGATAAGAAGATGATGGAAGCGCCAGATAAGAAGATGATGGAAACAACAGGAAATACCCACTATAGAAATCCAAAGACTGACAATTTGCACAAATCAAAGACAATCGCCATCTTTATTGTCTTCCTCTTCTGCCTCCTCCTCATGACCTCCTTCTGGCTTCTGGAAGAAAGCACACCGGCTCATGAGGCATTGCTGCCCACTGCACAACCAACCCCTATGAAAGAGTATCACCTAATATCCCTGTCGCCTCAGCTCCGAGAAAGGCGCAGGGAATTTTAGAACAATTCCTTCGTGCAACTGTTGCACCAACACAACCTTGCTGCAAATGCTACGAACTGCTGGATCTGCGGGTTGCTCCCGCATGCCACTGGACACTCCATGCCCTTCATCCCTTCTCCTTTCTCAGTTCACGGCTCCTGCCTCGCCTGGTTGATCCTCATGCAAGAGAGCCACAAGGACAACGCCACTTCCAGCCAGACAGTGTCGCACTTCTACTCTGGGTTCTGGCTGAACAAAACCGGAAAGACCTCTGCTCCCCTGTGTCCTGCGCTCACAGGCGCCACCTTCCTTAAAGACATTCCAGCCAAAGAACGTGTCGAAGTACAGGTGCTCCACAATCCAGCTAGATCCACCTTCTCTCATCTGCAAAAACAAACTACTGCCACTCTGACTGTGGCTCTGTCTGTTATCAATGTCACAGGTCTTGTGTGTCTCGAAGGCCAGGGAACACAGCTGGTGGGTCGCAGTTCCTGCCGAGTCATCAGAACATTGGACTCAGTCGACCCCCCTTCCTTTGTTGCTTCTCCGAACATGTACTTTGTGTGTGGCACCAAAGCTTACACCTGGCTCCCGAAAGGTTGGAAGGGTATCTGTTACATTGCCTTCGTTCTTCCCCCCACGTATGTAGCCCCTGCCAACCATCACCGGCAGAGGCGTGCAGATGACATTGGACAAGCCGACTCCACTGGAGCACAGTTCCTAGACGCAGCAAAGGGACTTGTTCCCCTGTGGGGCCCAATGGCAAACAGCCGCGCTATCCGACACCTGACCCAGGCAGTAGAAACAACGATCAACATTACGGCTGGCATCCTCGCTAACAACACGGCTGAGCTTCAGGCGGTCCGCCTTGTTGCCCTTCAAAACCGCCTTGTTCTAGATGTTGTTCTAGCCGATCGAGGAGGAGCATGCCGCATCATCGGATCCAGCTGCTGCACCTACGTGCCAGACAACTCGCCTTCAGTCTACAAGGCAATTGAGCACCTCCACAGACTTTTCTCGGAGGTTCACCAAGAACAAGAAGGATGGTCGCTTGGGAGCTGGTTTTGGGACACTTTGAAGGGCTGGGGTTGGAAGTTGTTTTCCTTCGTACTGATACCTGTTGTAATATTATGTGGGTGTTGTTTAGGTATTCAATGTCTGCCATCTTTGTGCAGCTTCGTTTCTAACTGTATGTGCCCAAAGACTTTGGACCTCCGAAATGAGCACATGAGTCCCCTCTATGAAGTAGAAATACGTGGCCTTATGGGGATAAATCCGAACTGACAAGTTGGCGAGACATGTTAAAAGGGAGGACTGTGGAATTTTAGTTTACGAGCTGAACATCATCTGCGCCAGCTTGTCACCCATGTACAACGTGCACGACAACCATTTTAGGTATCATGGTCTCCCTGTCCACGATCGATCGCCAGCGCGCCCCTCTGACCCAGCAGGCATCCTCCGCGCACCCTGGCTCCCCCACCCTCCCTCTCATGAGCATAACCCTTCTGCATGACCCTGTCCTTGGGAGTCACGCCTGCGCCTGACCAACATCTCCTCTCCTCCCATGAATGCCCCTCTGTTGATAAACCTTCCCTCCGCGCTCGATTGTCCGCGCGGCATGAATACCACTCCTTTGATGACCCCTTCCCCCGTGTCCAGCTGTCCACACAGGTCCGAGGCCATCGCCTAAACCGGGAGATATCATTTACTGCCCCTTATTGTATGAAATCACTCTTCTTCAAAGGACCCTCTATTGATCAAGACCTCCCCACCCCCCCGGGATATGTTCAGGCGCACACATCCTAAGACTCGGCGGAATACTCAGCTGCGTGATGACCCCCTCCTCTTATCAGCAGGTTGAGGGCCTCTATTGTGGAGGTATATGGGGGTGCGATTGACACGAGGATTACGGGGATGACTTTTTCCTTACTTCACAATGTTCTGATTGTAAGAAAAGAAAGGTCACATGCCATAAACCAGTGTATAAGAGGCCAGGCCTCCGAGAGGCTGTTAGAGCACCTCGAGACGATACCTTGTTGTCTTATCTGATGTGTTCTGCTCCGTCGGAATAAAACTTCTGTTTCCTGCCTTCTGGTCTCCGGCGCCTGCCTCATTGCTTGGTAATTTAAATGGTACAAAGGCGGTTAGCGCCGGGCAAATCTTGAAAAAGGTCATAGCCCTACCCTTATTCAACAAATGCTCTTAGCCATGTTATCCACCTCCCATTGGATAACATGGCTAAGAATTGCTCAGGGCAGGTGTTAGCTTTTGGAGATATTCGCGCTTAGCGCGAATATCTCCAAAAGTTGGTAATAGGAGATAGCGATGTTAGCGACTGTTTTCAGTCGCTAACATCTTGGCACGCCCACTTTGCATGTCATTAGTGATAAATATCACTGACATGCAAAGCGGGGCCCAAGATGGTCGCTATCTCCTACTAGCTGTCGCTAACTGGTGTTAGCGACAGCTAGGTAATAGGGAGATTATTTTATCTCCGCTTTCTTGGCTTTGAAAGCCAAAAAAGCGGAGATAAACCCCCTTGATAATATGCCCCATTGTCCCTCACTAGTATTTAGTCAGTTGGTTTCCCTCACTCTGGCATGGCCAATCACACGGGTCTCATACCCACTAAGGCAGCGACTAAAGCCACGCATGCACCTGTGAGTGGGTGATTACAGAGTTCATACAGTCAAGATTACGAGCTGGGGACCACTGAAGGGATTTTCCTTACGATTCAGACCCAGGTCTTATGGAAAGACAGTGATGCTGACTGCAGATCAGCATATGAGAACACACAAAAAGTTTAAAACATACATGAATTTAAAGGAATCACTGGTTTATAAATTGTACAGTAAAATAAACAGTCCCAAAGTTAATTGTAGTGCAACACAATTTAAGGCACCAAAACAAAGCTTGCACTTTAATTAGCATAGGGTTTGTATAGTTCTGTGCAGCCATGCTGCATGTAACAACACTTCCATTCTGCAGATTCAGGCTAGGGGTGTGGCTATCCAGAGTTTAAGGAACTTAGGACAATTGGACAAAAACTACAGTATATTTACAAGGGACATAAGCGGAGGCTGCATCTGCCATTAACATCAGCTAAGAATAGGGAAGGTGCTGAATCTTTACCAGAACACAATTCAGCTTGCAGCTTGCCATGTAACAGATAATGCATCCACTCTCAGTGTAATTCTAGATATGTGGTAGTTTGTTTTCTCATCTCAGTTTGTAAGACAAACCAAGATGAGGAAACCCACCAACACTATCACATTGCATAACTTCAGACGACAGTGTTCCTATCCTCAGAAAAACTAAGAACAAGCATTGGCAAAGTCAATACGTCTAGCTATTTATAAGTGAGGATATATTTTCACCGAATGCATACTTGTGTGGTTGTGTGGCTGCCCGAGTGATTGGGTAAATGTAAGAATGTGGCAATGGTTTGATGAGTGACTAGATAGACGAGGTAATGAATGAGTGACTGAATGCAAAGACAATTAATTGACGAGAGTGCATGGGTGGATTAGTGAAAGGACGAACAGGTGTGCGTATACGTGAATGGCTGTTTTAATGAATGAATAGATGACTATGGGTGGATATAGACAGACTACAACAAACCTACAAACTGAGATATCAGACAGCAGTAACGAGGTCAGAATGCATGGGATTCTACAATCCCTCTCCAATCCTGCCTCTAATTTCTTTAATCTAGGCGATTTGATATGCACCCAGTCGCCTGTTATTGAAAAAAATGTCATCAGAATGCAACTGTAATAACTTATTACAGTTTTTGTTGTTGTAGTTTAATGATTTACAACCATTTGAGATTAAGGGTCTAAGTTGTTTTGTCAGTTTGGACCTGTCCATAATACAAGCGACCTTTACCAAACATAATGTAACGCGTGTGCGGTGTCTATGGGCTCTCGGCCTCCAAGGTAGTCGCATTGTGAGGCTCTGAACTGGGATTAAAGCTGCCCATTACATACACGAAAACATACAGCACTGTCATCATTACATGGGGCAGCCACCCACAAATCTCTATATCTTCTTGAAACATCATCGTAGCTCCCAACCATAGTTGGAGATTAATTCTGTAAGATTGGTATTTTCTAGATATATAGGCTGGAGTGCCAAAGTTTGCTGAAAATATCACCATTCCATAGGAGAAGTCATTACCTGAGCTCAGGGACAAAGAAGCTACTGGGGGCATATTTCACAGTCACACCTTGAAAATACCAACATCCTGGAAACTGATGAAGCTATTGATTGCTGAGCAGGTGCAGACGATGGCTGTGGGATATGAATGACACAATGATGGCCATCATTCCAGTGATCAATCAGAGGTGAAGGTAAGGTGTCCCTGGGCCTTGTGTAAAACACAAACACAATGACTCAATTTTCGAGCTTCTGGTCTCTGCTGCTGCATGTCTGGACATGTGACTCAGCATCCCACCTAAATCCATCATAAGGCGTCGTTCAACGGATGACCCTGTGCAGGACAAAAACATGCCAGCATTTAATTAACAGAAGAGCTTCTAGCACTTCATGGTCATCACTACACATTTACAGCTATATATATTTCCATATCGAAGACAGCTTCCAAATAGCCATAGCACAGGCTTGTGTGGTTTTGACGTTTGTTGTGGTGTCTGACTTTCGCTATTCATGGCAATGAGCCTTGGATGGGATGGAATGAGCGAGTCTCCAGAGAATTTGTTTGCAAAAAGACCAACACTTACATAAAACAAACAAAGGAAGAGAATGGTGAAGAAGCTGGTCAAAATATATAACTATGTATGTATAAGATGTGAGGTAACTAGCAGTGCATGGCGAGGGTATACGTTATAGTTCCTTGAGATAGCTATTTCTGGTAAATTTCAGTGGTTATGTTAGTCTAAAATGTTACTTTTAATTGACATTTTCGCCTAACTACAAAGATTTGTTTTTTTTCCGAGAATTTTAATTAATTTTAATATGAAGTAAGACATTTTTTCAGTTCCTATCTATAACATCACTTTAACCTTTGGTTTTTTCAGTGAATTTCTATGCTTTTTTTAATGTAAAGTCAGATGTCCATCACCGTGCAACCCCCTTTGGCCGAGCACAACGTGAGGTTGGGCACCCCCCCCTCCCATGCCTTACCTTTCTCCACCATGGCCTTCAGTTGAAAAACAAGAAGGCATCTTTGCACTGCCATCTTGAAGCTGCATGGATACTGAATACTAAGTGAGCGAGAAAAAATTGCATCTTGCTCTATTAATATTCAATATCCAAGCAGCACCTGTACTCCTCTCTTACTGATTAGGGCCTGAGAAAAAACATGAGCTGTTGGAATACTGGGCAGATGGACCCAGAGCATGCAGCAGCGGTTTCTCACTTCAACACTGCCACTGGCGCAACAAAGCTTGAAGTAGCCCCCCTGCAAAGTAGATGGGTAGGACTTCCCCTCTCTCCAGACCCAATCAGGAGCTCGGTCCCTCCGGTGCCACAGGGGCTGCGGGGGCAATTGTTACACTACTGCACTGAGCACATTCAGCAACGTCTTGCTCCCAGCAGCACCAATCATTTTTAGCATGGCAAAGACGCAGGTCTTTGCTGAACAGCTCCAGTGGCACGGGGAACACAAAAAACATGAATGTGAGTGTGTTTGTAAGAGCACGAGGAGCAGAAATGCCAAAAGCAGCTGGAATGTAGATGAACTGCTTTGTATCCCCCTGGCCACTAAGAAATCACAATGCCAACAAGCATTTGCAATGCAATAGGTCTCGCATTAGGAAAGTTTGAGCTATTGGTATTGTAAATGACAAATATTTTATTTGTGTGTTGCTTTTGAAAATAGTGAAATGAATAGCTTTGTCATTTACAATGCCAATAGTTATAACTTTTGCAAATGTGACACCTATAGCATTTGTAATGCAATATGTATTGTATTTACGTGACGTAGATGTATTGATATTACAAATAACAATGGCTTTTAATTTTTTTTTTATAATTCATACTTAAATAAAAGTTATTGTAATTTATAATGGCAATAGCTCAAACTTTTGTAAATAACTTTTGTGAAGATTATGTTCAGTGTATTTTATTGTGTCAATGTTGTCAGGTCATGGGAATTTTTGCCAACGTTTCATTTAAAAAAAATATTACTTTCAGTAAATGTCATTCAATTATATGAGTATATATTTTTTTGAGATGCTGAGAAATCTATATTTTTTCATTTTAGACAATATTTTTTTAATTTGCTACCTCATGTACATCTTTCGATGGCTTGTGGAGTCAAGCATGGGCATTTCATAAACCTTATAGAAACCCAAAACTATTGGAAAACATGGGTGCAATGACGTGTAGTTTATTTGTCTAGCCTTTGCTGTGATCCCTAATATCAACCAAATTAGTTCCATGTCTGAAGGAAATCGGGCTAGCTTCCTAATGCGAAGTCTGCTTTGCCTAATGTGCATTTAAATCTACAGCCATGCATTGGTTTTATTGGACATTAGAATTTTTTCAAGTATATAGTCTTCTTTTGACTAGACTAGGCTTGTGTTTTGTGCACATACACACTAATGTTTTAACTTGTGAAGATTGTACCCAGACTTTGGCAACAAAATAAGAGGATTTTCACTCGTGATGCGTATGTCGTCACTTCCGGACACATTGTATTCTGTAACAATATTATGCTTTGACTATGCGTTTTAAGCAAACATGTATTTTCAGAAGACTATACACGCACAGCCCTAGAACCTACCACATCCTTCCTGAAATCTTTAGTAAAATGATAACGCGGGTTCGTTGAGAAGAAAGTTACAACAAAGCTGAGGGAGAAACTTGCTTAATTACAGCGAGTCGAAATGCAGACATCAGTAGGAAGTACGAGAGAAAAATAAATTTCACGCACACACATGCTATTGCACGCATACACACCATTTCACGCACACACACATATTTCAAGCAGGCAAATAGAACTGCTTACATCAAATCACAAACTCTACACAAAGTGCTAGTGCGTATCTGCAAGATGTCATTAAAAGTTGTTTAAACAGGGAGATGACCGCTTTGTGCGCTGGTGCTTGGTTTTGGTGGAAAAGAACCTAAAGTGCTTTCACGACTCCCGGGCCCCACTGTGCAGTCCCAGAGTTGATGTGGAATGAGGACTCGACTGCGCTCTGCCCCAACGGCATCACTCTCAGACCGTGAAGAAGAGGGTGAGGGTCAGAGTGAGGGGGAAGGGTAGAGATCTGCAGAGAGGGCTGCAGCACCCAGCCGGACACATCTACGAACCGCAGGGGGCGGGGGCGGAGCCCGAGGCGGCCACCCCACCGACTGCTACATTCAAAGCACAGTCTTACAGACACACAACGCCTCCATCACAGGAGCGCACAATCATATACAATGATTTCATGCAGCCTTTAGCGCTGTTTTACACATGCATGATTCCTCACATGTACACACGCACTGTCACGGGACACACACACTATTGTCCAACACACACACACATCATTGCATGCACACACACACTTTTGCACGCGCACACACCATTTCAAGCATATACACATATTGCACGCAGGCAAATAGAACTGCTTACATCAAAGTATGAAAATCGCAAACTCTGCCTGACAATGGGGTACAAAAAGCCTCCGTTCACTATCTCGTTTTTTCCCGTTTTTGGCAAAATGTCGCGCTGTAAAGATTTTTAAACAGGTATTAACAAAACCCACGCCACTTGACCTTTTCACTTTTATGTTTATTGGCAGCAGAAAAAGACTGACATTTAACACTGGCCACATTGGTTACTGGACCTCCCCCTCGGCTCAGGATTCTACCCGAGGTAACGACGGAGAGTGCGTGGCCTCCTTCCAACCTGAGCTGTTGCCAGGCGAGGTGAGGTTCTCTCTCCCGACAATTGGGGAGGAGATACACCTTCGTTTGTTGGAGTTTGGTCATAATCAAGTCCCAACTCACGATAAGTATTGCAGTAGCATATCATAGGTCCTGAAGAAAGCCAGTATAGGCTGAAACATGTCGACCAATTTACATACGTGATAGATAGCAATTCCTTACATGCTATCAGCATACTGTTTTTAGCGATACTACTTTGATGGTCACACCGAATAAAGTTGTCTTATGACATCAAAGTAGGTATTTTTAATCACTAGGATTAGTTTCCTTTTCTTTTCTTTTCTGAGCACTGCAAATTTGTTTGCCCCTTCCACTCACACACTATCCTCTGTTGGTTGGATGTTGTTCTCAAGGGTCCAATATCAGGCTACCTCAGACTCTCCCTGAGGAGGAGCCCAAAGGACACCTTTTCTTTTCACCAACCCAGATGACGAAATTCCACTGTTGAGTGGGCGGATGGGTACTCTGTTCTAACTTTCTAGACCCTGTATCTTCCTTTCCTCACCTCTATGACATAATAGTGTCATGTGCTCAAGATCAACTACTTGATCTGAACACTTAGATTGGACACAATCTGGTCCTGTCAGTTCTTCACTTCATAGACTTTGAGTACCTCTCTTGTTGTTTGTAGTAGTAGTTGGGGGACAAGGTACTCTCATTGTCTATAAACTATCTCCCCTAGGACCCCCCAAAACTCTGTTGTATTTTTGTTCACACACACTATTGTCCAACACACACACACATCATTGCATGCACACACACACTTTTGCACGCGCACACACCATTTCAAGCATATACACATATTGCACGCAGGCAAATAGAACTGCTTACATCAAAGTATGAAAATCGCAAACTCTGCCTGACAATGGGGTACAAAAAGCCTCCGTTCACTATCTCGTTTTTTCCCGTTTTTGGCAAAATGTCGCGCTGTAAAGATTTTTAAACAGGTATTAACAAAACCCACGCCACTTGACCTTTTCACTTTTATGTTTATTGGCAGCAGAAAAAGACTGACATTTAACACTGGCCACATTGGTTACTGGGGTCTCTGCCTTGTAATTGACGGCCAACCATTAAAGAAATGGGGTAACCCAAAAAGTACTGGACCTGGGTATTATACTGATATAAACAAACAATGGTCCGAGACCTATATATTTCTGAATGAACAGTGAATCAGAACTTATTCAATTAAAGGGCATATGTTATTTAAACAGCCCTGCTGAATTAATGATAAACATAAAAGACGGCAACAGCACCAAACTCCAAATGTATGCAATATTTTTAATCTATTGTCATATTCAAGATTTGAAACACAGATCACAATTTATACACATTGCCCCGTATTAGAGCGTGCAGTATAGCAAAGGGTGTCAAAGAACGTGAAGGTGATGGAGATGAAAAGAAAAGAAATCACACAAGATTATAAATAAAACAATTTCAATAATTTCAAAAACACATCCAGCCAGTGAATGCCGGAACAGTACAACCTGACCACTTCAAATAATCCACAAAGACTCCCTAATATTATTCACAGACATCAATCTTGGTAGTTTCTTTATCTGTAAAAAGAGCCTTTTTTCTGACTCTCATCCCATTTCTTTCTTTCAATATTATTCAGCCAAATGTTTTTATTTTACGTGTTAGCACTCAGGTAGTAAGAGTTAGAATTGATAAAATTTTAAGCAATCAATAAACAATGCAATTTTTAAAATAAATTATTTGTCTGACTTTTTAAATTTTATCCACGGCCACGGAAATTATGCTGAAGGAGAGGGCTAAATTATGCGGCAGGGTGACTAAATATGCGGCACGGAAAGGGGAATTATGTGGCATAATGCAGCACATTTTCTAATAGTATTACTTAAAAAAATCATTTTAAAACTTGGTAACACTTTCTGCGCCTCGGCTGCATTACATTAGTACCAATTTAACACTCAAATACATCAATAAGTAACAGAAAAGTGACCAGTCCAGCTTAGGCAAGGGTCCTTCCACTGTGTGGCAACATGTGACGTCACATTTTTAGTAACTTTTTAACAATTTGAGCTAGAAACAATTTTTTTGTTGTTAATATCTGTAGATTATGTGACAGATGATGGATTATGTAGCAAAATTTGTGAAACTAGAATCATGTGAAAATCGCCGCACAATTGCATAATGTGAGTGACCCTGGTGTTACCTGGTTTCATAAATGTAACTACGTTTTTCGGACTATGTGAAGGAATTTAGTGATGTTCAAAAATATTTTATTCTTTGTATTCTGAGACCATGAGTTTACCAGATGACTCAATATCATCAGGGACACCATTTTCCAGGCGCCAGGTTTAGCATTAATAACCTAATGTGTTTTGGATTCATAGTCTTGGATAATATTAATGTAGAAGTACAGACCAATGGACCTGAAAGTAATAATTTGAAACAGAAAAGCCCAGGACTGGAACAGTATGTCCCAAATGACATGGAGTCATTCATCAACGCTACACAGCAATCTAACATAATCATTTGCCATTTAAATTCAGGTAATTCCACCAATAATCCAGATGCTCTAGCCTGTTATTTGCTCACCTTTGCTTATACAGCCTACAGTTAGTAATTTATACATCTGCTGGTAATGCCCAAGCATGCTTTTTGGGAGACAAAATGTGCCATCTTGCTGTATTCAGGTGTAAGTGAGACTGGGCCCAGCTCCTCCTTCCGGTCCTGCCAGTGATGGCCCACCCAGTCACACCTAAGCTACAATTGTGTGTGGCTGTCTCATACAAAGCTCAACTGGACCCAGTCATGTGACCAGAGGCAAGTACCAAATGGTGAAGGCAAAAAAATGCCAACTTTTTAAAAGTGGAATTTTTAGATTTGCAATTTACAATACAACTTCACCATAAGATAGGATTTTAAATTGTGATTCCAGAGACACCAAACATGAACTGATGATCTCTTCCCACCTGGAAATTACACTTATAAACTGTAATTAGGCAACTCCAATGTTATCCTATGGGAGAGGTAGGCCTTGCAGTAGTGAAAAATTAATTTAAGGACATGTAAAACTTAAAAGTACATGTCCTACTTTGTAAATATATTGTAGCCCGCCCTCTCGGCAGTCCAAGGCCTAGGCTAGGGGAGAATTTATATGCATTAAAAAGGAAGGTTTGTGCCAGGGAAAGAGTTTACTTTGCCAGGTCGACATGGCTGTTTAAAATGGCACACACATAGACTGTAATAGTAGGCCCTCACCTGGGGTATAGTGCACCCTGCTTTAGCGCTGTAAGGCCTGCTAGAGGGGTGACTTACGTATATCTTCAGGCATTGCTGGCTGGCATGACACCCAGGCAGGGTGCCATGTTTACTTTGTCATTTTCTAACCCGCAGGGGCATGCAAACTGCAAGAGCAGTGGCATGGTCTCAGTGAGGGGGTGTCCTAGGGGACCCTCTTCAGCTCCCAGGCCCTAGATAGCCAAGGTACCACTTACTAGGGACTTACATAGGGAAGAAGTACCAATTGTGGATATGTTTTAGGGAAGAAGCACTGGGACTGGGAACCTAGTTGGCAGTGACCCTGTGCACTACAATCAAAACCAGGCAAAAAGCAGGGTTTAACTGTATCAAAAGAGGCACTTTCTCACACTTGAGCGTGAAACTGCTCATGCATAGTGCGAGCAACAGGTGCTCACATTTGTTGTGTGTGGAGCTATTTATGCAGGGAGAGAACTCCCAGGTGTCAAGAAGATACCTTGTGGTGGTGTCATCCATGAAGAGAACAGTCTCTATATATGCTGTGGAGACATCTTATGAAAAGAGCTGTGTGGGCATTGAGTATGAGCAATGTGAGGAAACAATGGCAACTGTGTACTTTGTGCCATCTTCTCAAGGTGGACTGCTTGGATATTATTATGAGCATAGGGAAGAGACTATCATGCACACTTGTCAACCCATCATTGTTCGTAGGGCGTTCTTCACAATCACAGTAGTCCTCTTAATAAGCAAAGTGGCTCCCATTGGGGTCGTTCTCTTTGCAAACTCGTATTGCAATCCTAAAATGATTTATTTTGAATTCACTTTAATTGGATCACTTTCTAAAACATATACCTTCACCCACTTTTATTTGATTTGAAGGTTTGTGTTGTGCAGTCAGTGCAGTAAGACATGATGCAAAGTGGCAACTCAGGCGAGTGATCTGTTTTTGGGTAAAGCACAGGTGCGTGGTTGGGAACAACTGTATGGAAGTCAGTCAGCAATTTGATTACACAGAGGTGCTTACTGGTTATGACAGTCAAAATATTGTAGTGCAGAAGTAGCTTCTAGTCATCTGTGGTTTAGTGTCAGGTGGCAGAGGTCAAACCAGGTTGCAAACTTTGTCAAGGTCAGTAAGTATAGCTTTAATGTGCTAACACCTGTACAAATCTTGAACCTCACGTACAATGGCCTTTGGAGATTGCAGACCATGTGGTTGTCAAAATCAGAGGGTTTGTGACTGCAAAAAGGCTCTCTTTTATGTACAAAGGCCTTTTTACAAGTTCGAAAAATATTTCAAACTCATAGAAGGCCTTTTGCGATCCTTTCTAAATCAGTAATGATAGGGGGGGTGAAAGTGGCATTGCTTCTAAGTTTGGGGGTTGGTTTGTAATTTTTTCAGGTGATCGGCAGCAAGTTATATTTATGAATTGTGATTTGTAGGAGAATGATCTTCAATGCAATTATGTATATATAATTTCTTGTAAGAGATTATTTTGCTAAAAGTTTAAAAATCTTTCAAGTCTCGAGAGGAATATATATATATTGTTTACGACAGCAAATGCCATCACAAAATATTAATGAGTTGTCAGCCTCAGAGCTGGGGTGGTGATTGGTTTGTAAAAGTTTAGGGGTCCTCTTAGCACTTCTTTCCCTTTGGGAATCATGTTGGCAGCCTTGGAGGGAGTAGGCAATGGTCCAGGTCTCGACTGACTGCTCACTGTGAACTAAAACAGTTTTTCTATTTCGCACTGCAATCATAGGGATGGTTCCCTGTTGTCCCTTGCACACTAGCATCTCTGTGATTGTACCTGGGGTCGCAAATTGTGACTTGACTTGTGCTTATTAATTTGCCAGGTCTTTTTGCGACCCCTTGTGATGCAGTATTTTGTGAACCAAGGGGCATATTACCAACGAGTAGCGATATTTATCGCTAACTAGGCTTTGCAGTGATTTTTTTATCGCTAAGCATCGCCGGAAATTATCGCTGAGATAACTTGCTATTAGCAACGTTTATCTCAGAAGTGATAAAAATTCTCCCGCTAACTGCCAAATGAGAGATTATCGCTGGAAAAGCAACGATAATCTCTCGAAGTTTAGCGTTAGCTTGATGATAGGGGCTCACAAACTTAGCCATGATATCCACCTTCCATAGGAAGGTGGATATCATGCTAAATCCAGGTGTAAAATCCAGGTGTAAAAAAAGCAGCGCTAACCGCGGTTAGCGCTGCTTTTTTTGTCTCTAACAGGGTTAGCGATATCCTTGATAATAGGAGAAATGTCGCTTGACAACATTTCTCCTATTATTTTTCTCTGGAACGCCCCCTTTGCATCTCATTAGAGATGCAAGGGAAAGCGTAGAAAAAAGGGTGCTAACATACGAATTTGCGTGTTAGCACCCTGTTGCTGATAGGGAGATAATTTTATCTCCACTTTCTTGGCTTTTAAAGCCAAAAAAGCAGAGATAAATCCCTTGATAATATGCCCCCAAGTTATTTCTGCGTAGGTCAGTTTGTAAAATGCTGTTTGCAAAAAGTTGGTGTGCAATTTGCCACCACTTTTTACACGTGTAATGATAGTACATCAGGCCTCTTGCTTGAATTGGCAAAAATGGCAAGAAGAAAATGTTGCAGCAGTACCTTTTGCAGTAAGAAAATATCCTAAATGATGGATTATGCTTTTCACATAATTGCACATAATTATGAGTAATTTTAAAGTAATCACAAGTAATTACGCTGGAGAGAATTATGCCAGTTACCCCCAACCCCAGTTCTAATCTCACGTTTTCAACGTGACTGGCTGTCTACATTTTGTGAAATCACTTCATCTGTCCGGCAGATTTTTACAGACTGTCAGAAGTCACATTCAGTATAATGCTTTACACATTTCCAGAGCTATTATTCATACCGAATAATTATGCATAGGCACAACACAAAATAAGACATAGTGAATTTCAGGGATATGAGGAAAAAAACAATCTTGCAGTATGGCTATGGCCCTGAGAGGTCTATGAAATTGTTAGCTAGCCTTGCACATCTTGACACCTGGGTATAGCTCCAGAGAGATCCAGTATATAGAAATAGCACTGGAACCGCTGCCGCCAAGGTCAGAGCCTTTGAGGTCACTGCTATGGAGAGGGTCATGCAAATCTTGTGAAAGTGGACCAGGCCCTGGGAGGTTGCAGATTAGATTCTGATACAGAACACAAGCAGTCAAGAGTCTTGGGGTTTGCTCATTACACTTCAAGACTGCGGTTAGACCTTTAGAGTTCATTTGTTTGAATGTAGCAAATCGGTAGGCATCACACCACAAGGGTCACAGGTCTGGCCCCTGGGCACAAAATGGCCAGGCTAGCTCAAGGTTGTCATTATATTAGCAGCAAGATCTATATTTAGTGAGAATTAATTGATTGGCAGGGGAATGACAATTAAGATGAGGATGCAAGACGTGTGCATGGATTACTTTGGAGGTAAACACAAAATGGATTTGTGGTGTTGGTGGAGGGTTATGGAACTTCGTTTCAAACTGTTGCCGGTGTCACTTGGAACTGCCAGAACCCTGATTTGGCAAGGCACCCTAGGCACGCAGCACAGATGTTGGCCCTGTGTGGAGTTGGTGAGTACGATATGGAGATGGGGAGGTAATTGTGAGATTAGGGGTGAGGTTGGGATGAGGTTGGGCTCAGGCCCCTTCCTTTGTATACCTGTACTTCAAGCTGTGGCAGTCGAGTCATTGCTAGACTCGGATTGGCAACATTATGTTTTGAAAGCAGATTTAAAGAAAGCGCCCCCTTCTAAGTCACAGCGCTATCTGTCTGTTAAATTTGCCTCCTGCAGCCATTCTCATCTATTTGCTTGAGATTTGAAAAGGTTTAGAAGGAAGCAGGGATCAGGCTAACTTGGCAAACATTCACCCGTAAGCGATATTCTTCAAGGGAGCAGAAACTAGGGGATTAAGGAATATGTACTAGGCCACACTAATCTCCTGGCTGTCTGACACTTGTCCAAACAGCACAAGCCCATTTCTAGACTCTAACCCTCTAAGTCCAAGGGAAAGAGCATCTTCTCACTCTGACCATCTCAAAAGGATTAGTACTGGAGGATATGGGAGAGGGGTCCTGTCTTAGGTATCTCCATATACCTTAATCATTTACCTTTGGTAACTCACGCACTACTATCAGTATAACTTGAGATTTCTATACTTCTGATTCCTATATCTACAACCTAGCAATGTAGATACTAGGAACCTAAACACCTAGGATCAGGGAGTTGAGTTATAAATTAGGTACTCAAGAACATTTATAACATTTGTAAAATATGAAATAAACTCAGACTCTGGGTGGGTTCAAAATGTTATCTAATCATCATCATCATCATCATCATATGTCATGAGCATCAAGTTAAAGCAAATTAAACTATCTATAATCAAAATCATGAACAACGTATAGCTATGCAAGAGATAGAGTATAATAAGCATTTAAGAACTTAAACTGAAAGGGAAGGTAAGAACAAGGAACATGCTATATTTAAATAACAGTCTTTTGCAACTTTAATTAAAGGAGGGTAAAGAAAGGGAACATGCTAAACCCAAAACTTTCGCAATTAAAAGCAGCAGTTTAAAGAAGAACTTATTGTAATTCAAGATTTTAATTTTAGCTCAATACAACCTCCCAGCAAAATGCTTCGCCAGCACTTTCAATTCCCAAAACCCAGAATGGGATTTTCTCGAATCTCCCAGCAAAGTGCTTCGCAGTTCTCTGCTTTCGGTCACCTATTGAGTGCGTTGGGTCAGTGACAGGTCAGCTATTCGGACAAGTCGGACAATTTCTCTAGCTAAACCTACGCTAGTTATACTGTTTTTCGGGTCAGTGTACCACCCCCCAATGTTGCAAACGTAAGGATCCACAATTTTTATTGGACAAAGGAGGAGGTTATGTCATCACACCACCTAAATTTTATACTTTCTCAGGCTTAATATTCAATTTCTGTATCCGCCCCTTAAATTCCAGGTTCTCATAACATATGCCTTTCAGCTAACAATGGTGAATACAATATTCGTATACATTTGTTGCGACTGTAGTACAGTTCAGGTTTGTTCAGTTGGGTTACAGTTCAGGTTCCCAGGAGCATCTCTTCAGTCAATCAGCTCCTTGGCTGTAATTCAAAGGTCATCTGCTCTGGAGACTCGCGGATCTCGCGCAGACGCAGTTTCATTCAAGATGGAGTACAGCGTTACAATTTGGGCCAAGTTTCGAAGTGTACATGAAATGGAAAAGAAACAGTTTTAAAACATAGATAAAAAGATTTCACTGTATACCATGAATTTCTATACTTCACCCATTACTTTATAATACTATAGCATTATGTTTTAAGCAGAACGAACAGCTTAGCGAAAGCGGCAATGCAAGCTTTGAGCATGTGAGAACACAGAGCTTTATTATTAGCTTTATTGCGCATGTGCAATTATTTTCCCACCAAGACATTGAATACGTCACGTCACATGGATATGACCGACACATGCGCAGTCTAAATTCCCGCGTAGCAGCGGCCATCTTTAGTTTTGCAAGCGTATTAATGTTAATAAATACATAAGCAAGCTTCACTCGGTCGCCCCGTATAATGTAAAATGTGCAAAATTAGTAAAACGAACATGTTGGTTATTTTTAAAAACGTTATTTGAGGTTCATGAGTACAAGCAAGTTTCTTAACGTGCGAATCCTTGCTCCATCATCCCCCTTCCCTGGGTGCTATACCAGCTCAGTTATGTATGCTCTTCCTGCAGAGATCAGTGTAAAACATCTAGCTCTCACCTCTGAGTTTGTGCTAAGCCAACTTAAACTTTCATTTTCTCAGTAAGATACTATTATGTTAACTGAGTCAAGTAGGCGTCACATGTATCTCCCCTGTCCTAGCCTCATCTGCTATTCCTAGTAGTCTAAAATAGTAGATTAAAATTACCTAAATACATGAAGTACCACACTCATGACATACAAAACATAATGTCTGATTATCTTTTGTCTTTCTCCATATATTCTTTTCTTCTCCCTTTCCCCATTCTTTATCTTTCCTCCCCACTTGCCCCCCTGTTCTCTGTAGCTCTTTGAAAAAGCCTAGAAGTGCATTAAATGTGTAACTTCAATCAAAACACAATGACTCACTAGACCAGTTACAAACGCAACGTAATATGGCGGCATGAGTGCTGTAAGCCCAGGCCACACACCCAGGAGCGGTAGAGACCCCTGAACCACCCTGATCAGAGTTCCTTCCTGACTTGCCCAGTTACCCTTGTATTTTGGAGACCAGTATTACCCATTAGGGTTCCCTCCGTTATCATCCTTGTCAGCTGCAGGCCCACAGGTAAAGGTAACTATTAGGGCGAGGCTTGCACATGTGGTCTGAACATAGACATTGCAAGCAGAAGATTTGGCATTCTCTTGACAACTGGGAACTCTCCCTGTTGCCCACAGTTTGCATTGGTGTCTAAAACTGCCCCCCCTGATTTCTCTCTTTGTCACTCCTAGACCTCTCACCCACATCTGAATCCTTCTCTCCTTTTCCCTCCTGTTTCTTAACTCCATATCCACCAGCAAGACACCAAAGACCTGCTACCCAAAATGCATTAGTGCTGTCAGGGCAGTGCTCATGGACCTACATAACCCAGAGGTAACTGTGCAATCTGTGTACAAAGTATTGTCTTTTGTATCTGGAACTTCAGTGTATGACCTCTTTTTAAAAATGATAACACTTTATTCACAGTAACAATCTTGAGGTGTAGAACAATAATGTTTCTTCTGAGCCTGGCAGTAAGTTATTTGCAACACTATAAGTGTGCACAATCGGACCTTTCCATTTAAGGATGGGCACCCTGTTTGCACTAACACTATCTATGAAATAAAGGACCAGGTGCATTATTGGTGGCACAGAGCTGTGTTTGACCTGTAGCGCAATGTCAGAGGGCCTAATTCGCAAAGCTTTTTGTATGAATATGCAAAATTTACAACACATTATCCAAGCTTGATTCACTGACTGTTTTCTATGAGTAAGTGTGATTTACTTTTGTATTTCCATGAGTAAGACGATCGATGCTGATTCAAAAAAAAATGCCATTGGTAATGGAAGTGACAGCAGGCTACCTTTGATAACCTGATTTCATCATAGGAAGTGACATCACATGAATTTTGCCGTGGGTGACATGGCAGGAAGTTTTGTCACATGACTGTTGGCTTGATGACATAACAGGAAATGAAATAAGTAAAAATAAAAAGAACACAAAAAGTTACAGAAGAATGTAAAGGTCTATTTTAGCTACCACCCACCTATTAACCACGGTATGACATTCCTTACGTGCTGCCATGCACCTAATGCCAATCTGGTGGAAAGAGCACTATATACATAGGTATATGGTAATTATTGAAAGCTTCTGTTACATAAAGAACAGGTTCCAAACGGGCTGCCACGGAGTGAGCAACAAAATGAGTAAACTGGGTCAATTAGACCAAAATACAGCTACATTTAATAAAATAACTGGCAGACTCAGTTGAATTAGATACATACAGAGGTCATATTCCGGTTATTACACGTAATCCCACTGAATGAATTCAATGCGTTCATATCTAGCTACTGTTGAATTTTAGAAAATAAATGAGTTACAGAAACACCCTTTTTTTAGAGCCTGCAGGAGAAGATCAAACATGGCTCCCTCCTCAGATCCAGCTAATGAATATGACATCTCTCCTCCTGCACAGGAGTGCATACGGTTCACAAGGAATCGACTCTCATATCCTGTCTTTCTACAATCACCCTTTTTGTGGTGAAGACCAGTACAAAAGGCACATTGTTGCACACTCCAATTGCTTCATCTTGCTGTGTAGTGAGCACACCAAATTTGGGCTGGAAAGGAAACAGAAGCAAACAAGCTAAACCCAAGTATCCTGCAGGTATGCTTTGTAGACCGGCTCCACGCCACCTGCTGGTGCCTGGGCACCCGCCTGCCAAAGAGCCGCTGGCACGCACAAAAACAAGCATTGACGCATCCAATGGCATTGCCTCAATCCGCTTCTTGTCCCAACGCTGTTTGCTGCCCTGTGGGGTGGGTAACTGTGCTCTGGAAATCAGTTCACTCCATCTGTACGAAAGGAGGCAGCGCTTTCGGCTGAAGAAAGAGCGACAAACAATAATCTGTCCTTGGCCAGCACAGCCGCTGCCTCCCAGTGCCAAAACCAGGGGCTACTGTGCGACATGGTGATCAAGCTGTAAGGAGTGCAAACTTTGGATTTAGGATTTTGCCACAATAGAAGAATGAGATATTATGGGTATTTCTAGGACACGCAGAGCCGCATCAATGACTCCTACGCTTTATATAACTAAAGGCCAGGTTTCATGTATTAGCTATGTAGAGCATCTTGTAAGCAAGTCTTTATCACTTTTCGGATTTATACTTCACTTTCTTTTAATATTCGTCAATAATGAAGGCTTCAATGAAATTCCTTCTATTTCGTGCTTCCTCTCCTGTATATTCAATAGCTGCTGCAGAGGTCAATTAACTTTCAGCATATTTCTATATCACTGGTAAACACCACCCGTGACATTTGTTAAAAATAAATCCCTTATTGACATGGCAGGTATGTACAAAGTGCTGTGACTTGTTGACCAGTGGCTGACATGGCTCGCGGGTGGTGGGCAGGCACAGGGGGGCGCGCAGGAGGACAAATATTTTTTTTAAAGTACCTATCCGCCGGGTTTCGCGCCTCTGCTCCTGCTCTCCTCGTGGAACTCGAGGAACAGGAAGCACAGCAGGCCTCACTGTTATCCTCCAGGTCCTCCGAATCAGCAGGTCGATGTGATAAAGGCCACCTCCTGATCTAACCGAACCCAGATAGCTATTACAGCCTGGGTCCAGGAAGGATCAAGTGAGGGCAGAAGCAAAATAATAAACAGGAAGGAAAGGAAGGGGACAGCAGGGAGGGAGATCTGTAACGACAAAAGATAAATAATAATTGTATCTTTTCTTGACGTAAGTATACACAACCAAAATACTCAAAGAACCACTGTACCCTATACCTGTAATAAAACTAAGAGTAGGCCCTGAAGATACTTCTCTTCCCCTACTATCTGGTCCGAGGTATGGGTATGAAGCGTATATAAATTCCACCTGTAATACACAAGCAGGCGAAACCTTAACGAGGATAGTGCCTATTCCTGTTATTTAGAAAATACTATTACTAAGGACATACCATGCATACACAGATGGCGGCGGAGAACGTGATTCAACTTCCCAATTGCAAGGACCAAGGTGTCTTAGTGTACGATAATGCAAGAAAAATAGATAGGGTTACGTCACCCTTAAATAATGTAACTACAGTACCTGATAAACGAACCCCAGGTCTGGATCAGGCAAGAAAGAATAACGCGGCGTTCCCCGCACGAGCCGGTGCAAGAAGGCTCAGCCAACAGGGACGCCGAATAATGGAACACGAATCTTGGCGTTCCCCACACGAGCCGGTGCAAGAAGGCTCTGCCAACAGGGACGCCGAACGATGAATCCCTAATCTTGGCGTTCCCCGCACGAGCCAGTGAAAAAGGCTCAGCCAACGGGGACGCCGAATGATACACCACGAAAAGGCTAACACAGTGTGCTTACCGCACACGCCGTGTTGTAGTTTCAGAACACGGAAACACTTCCCCGCACCAGCCGGTGCAAGAAAAGATCAATGAACAGAGAACCACTATGAAGACTGAAGGAACAGCAAAAGGTACCAGGAAAAGCACAACAGGAACTCCAACGACGAACAACTCTCCACCACGGGTCCGGAACCAGAATATCCGACGCTCAGCATCAGCAGATTCCTTCTTTTATACTCCTCCCACAGCGCCAAGGATTCTCGGACATGTAGTCTTGTGAGTCGTGATTGTCTTTGAAGGCGCTTCAGGCACTTGACAGTACATCCCCCATCACTGAGGGCGCCTCAAAGGGCCAGGACGCAAAGGGAACCGCCAATGGTAGGCCGCCACCAGGCGCGGAGCATGCACATCCGCCGCCGGTTCCCGAGAGTTCTCCTCAGGACCATACCCCTTCCAGGAAACCAAATATCTCAGGCCTCTACCCCTTCGCTTGGAATCAAGAATACCATCCACCTCGTATTCCGGACCGTCCTGGGAGGCAACAGGAGGAGGCGGTTGACGCTTCGGAGACAAGGAGGGCTTCAAAAGCGACACATGAAACACCGGATGCAACCGCAAATGGCGTGGTAATTTGAGTTTCATGGCCACTGGGTTGACCCGCTTAAGAACAGGAAAAGGGCCTATGAATTTCGGATTGAACACACTGTACTTTCGGAATCTGATATTCCTTGTAGACAACCATACCAGATCCCCCACTTGATACAGCGGACCCGGTCTTCTGCGTTTATCCGCTGCTCCCTTGTAGGCCACCTTAGATGCCCTTAGATGAGCTTGGGCCTTTATCAGCGTGTCCTTGATGTGTGATACCCTCCTGGCTGCTTCAGGCACCGTCTGGTCTCCAAGAGGATGGAGAAAAGGAATGAAGCGTGGATGGCGTCCATAGGTACAATAAAAGGGGGAGACCCTAGTGGCACTATGAGTGGTGTTGTTATAGGCCACCTCAGCAAGCCACAAATAGCTCACCCAATTGTCCTTTCCCTGGTCAACATAGCATCTCAAGAACTGTTTCAACGTTTGATTGAGACGTTCAGTCTGCCCATCAGTTTGAGGGTGAAAGCTGGTTGATAAAGCTGTCTCAATATGCAAAAACGAACACCATGCCTTCCAAAAACGTACTGTGAATTGGGATCCCCTATCAGAGACTATTACAGCCGGTAGTCCATGCAGACGCACTACATTTTCCATCAGTAATTGTGCCAATCGACCAGCTGAAGGTATTTGTGGGCATGCAATAAAATGACCCATCTTGGTCAGATAGTCAATAACCACTAACACTGCCATGCATCCTTGATCCTTAGGCAAACCCACCACAAAATCCAACGAAATGCGTTCCCAGGGAACTGACGGAGTGGGAAGCGGTTGTAGAAGCCCAGCCGGGCATCTATGATCTGTCTTTGCTGTTGCACACACCTCACACTGGGCAATCCAACCCTTGACATCTGTTCTCAAGGAAGGCCACCAACATTTCCTCAGGAGTTGATCGATAGTCTTGTCAACCCCCATGTGACCCGCACTAGGAGACTCATGGCACCATTTATAAACTTGTTTACGAAGAGGCAACGTGGGTATCAGTAACCGACCATTGCTTACTGGATAACCATCCTTCATTTGCCATTCTGGATGCATACGTATCCAATCCCTCCAGTAAATGGTCTTGATTCCCATGCGGATTCCCTGCAGGAATGCGTCTGGTTGAATGGCACATAACATATTTGCTGGGTCGATGATGGCCGTTTCACCCACCTTCTCTGGTACTTTCAGAGATGATTGTCTAGTCAAGGCATCAGCCTTCCTATTCTCCACCCCAGGGCGGAAGGTAATGGTAAAATGGAACCCAGAAAAGAACAACATCCACCGGAGTTGCCTCGGTGTAAGGTGTCTAGCTGATGTCATGTATTGCAAATTCCGGTGGTCGGTGTACACCGTTACCATGTGTCTAGCTCCCATCAAAAAATGTCTCCATTCGGTGAATGCCGTCTTTATCGCTAAAAGTTCTTTTTCAGCGATGCAATAATTGGTTTCGGCTCCATTCAACTTCTTAGACATGTACGCGACAGGATGCATCTGCCCCGTTGACTCATGTCTTTGTGAGAGAATGGCCCCAATAGCCACATCGGAGGCATCTGCCTCTACGATGAAGGGTTTCTCCGGGTCTGGATGTGCCAACACTGGAGCTGACACAAAAGCTGCCTTCAAGGTCGTGAAGGCCTCATCTGCCTCTTGCATCCATAGGAAAGGCTGCGTCTTCCTCAGCAGATGTGTAATGGGAGCCACCACCTGGGAAAACTGCTTGATAAAGCGCCTGTAAAAATTGGCGAAGCCTAGAAAGCACTGAATGTCCCGGATGTTTTGAGGAACAGGCCACTCCTTGACGGCTTTGATCTTTCGCTCTGCCATTTCTTGCCTCTGAGGACTGAGCATGACCCCCAGAAATTCGACCGTGGTTACATGGAAGTCGCATTTGCTCAGTTTGCAAAAGAGACTATGCTGTTGTAATCTTCGTAACACTTCCTTGACATGCTGAATATGGGAATCCACTGACTCTGAGTATATCAGAATGTCGTCTATATAGACGACAACGTATCGGTCCAGTATCTCTCGTAGTACGTCATTCAAGAAATACTGGAATGCCGCCGGGCGTTGCATAGCCCAAAAGGCATAACCAAATATTCGTAAAGGCCATATCTGGTTTTAAAGGCTGTCTTCCACTCATCCCCCTTCCTCATTCTTACGAGATGATAGGCTCCCTTTAAATCCAGCTTGGTGTAAATGGTGGCTGTCTTTACCTGTTCCAATAACACATGGATGAGTGGAAGGGGGTAGCGGTTCTTTACTGTGACTGCATTTATGGCCCTAAAGTCAACACAAGCCCTCAGTTCTCCATTAGCCTTAGGAATGAAGAAAAGAGGGGACGCATCAGGCGACTTGGAAGGCCGAATGAACCCCAACTTAACCAGTTTGTCTAGATAAGACCTTAAATGAGTGTTTTCAGGTTCGATCAAAGCATACAAACGCCCACTAGGCACAACTGCACCAGGGACTAGATCGATTTGACAATCATATTGCCTATGGGGAGGGAGTACCTCGGCTTGGACTTCATCAAACACACTGGAGAAATCTTTATACGCTTCTGGCAAAATCACTTCCTTTTCTGCTGCAGTGGCCACATGAACACTGCTGGCCAACGAGAATGACGGACTAGCATTGTCTTCGTAACAATGGTCCCTGCAATATGGGGAGTTCAGGGTAACAATGCCTTTTTCCCAATTAATGTCAGGTTTGTGCAATTTCAACCAAGGTATCCCTATAATGATGCCATAATGAGGTGCCTTGATGATACTGAATGTGACCCTTTCTTCATGGTTTCCGTATGCCATGTTTGTTTCCTCTGTCTGATAACTGACGGGGCCTATGTCTAATTTCCTTCCATCGACTGCATAGACCTCTACAGGGATGGTCCTAGAAATGAGTGGTATTCCAAGCCTTCTAGCTTCTGTCGAATCCATAAACATTCCTGTGGCCCCTGAGTCAACTATGGCCTGCACCGTATCCCAATCAGTATGTACATATAATCTGATCTGTATAAACAAATGGTTCTTTCCTACTAATTCGTTCAATAGTGAAGGGATGACTGACTGACTCCAAGGAACCCCTTCGTTACCCTCAGAGTCCTCTAGTTTTCCGTCGGTTTCTCTACCACCGCAGATGCCCCCTTGTTAAAGCGGAATTTAGACACCTTGGGCTTAACAGGGCATTCTCGGACAAAATGCCCTTTTTTGCCACAGTACAGACAAAGCCCGTTCTTTCTTCTCTGTTCTTTTTCAGACATTGTTAACGCTGCTCTCACCGCCCCTATATCCATTGGTTCAGCCCCTGGAGTAGTAGCGTTATTAGCTGCCTTGGACGAGACAAAAGAAGGCACCGTTCTACTCTTATCCTTATGGTCTCCCTTGTGTGCCCTCATCCTGTGATCTAAACGCATTGCCAGATTTATCAAATCCTCACAAGTCGCAGGTTGAGGGTCTATTTGAGCAATGACATCCTTCATGTCTTCGCTCAATCCTTGAAACAAGGAAGCCTGTTTGGCTTCCGGCCACTTGGTTTCTGTGACTAGCCTTCTGAATGAGTTTAAATACGTTAACAGGTCTTGATTACCCAGTCTAAGTATCAACAACACTCTATCCGCGGTATACGTGTCTGCCCTTCTGTCAAAAACCTTTACAAATTCATCCCTGAACGCCTCCCAATCGTGAATGATGGGGTCATTTCTTTGAATTAAAGGAACAGCCCATTGAGCAGCATCACCTGCCAAATAAGAAACTAGAAAGGCCACCTTGGCCTGGTTAGTGGGAAAGGATCTTGGTTTGCATGAAAATTGTAAAGTAACTTGGGTAAGGAATACCTGTATGGAACCTGCATCGCCCTTGAATCGCTCGGGGTTAGCCAATGGTATGGTGGCCGGCATTTCTACCACCACTGAACTAGGAGGAGGTGTTCCCGATGTACCTACACTAAAAGGATTTCTTTGGATATTATCCAACCTAGTACGTAACTCTGCTGTCTCTTGATTAGAGGAATGTAGTTCTTCCTGTACTAAAACCAAGGCTGCTAAGACGTCATCTAGCGTGGCCATTACCCCAAAAAAACCCTGATCGGGAGGACGTATAACCTTGGGTCGAATATTCTGTTATCCTCCAAGTCCTCGGAATCAGCAGGTCGATGTGATAAAGGCCACCTCCTGATCTAACCGAACCCAGATAGCTATTACAGCCTGGGTCCAGGAAGGATCAAGTGAGGGCAGAAGCAAAATAATAAACAGGAAGGAAAGGAAGGGGACAGCAGGGAGGGAGATCTGTAACGACCAAAGATAAATAATAATCGTATCTTTTCTTGACGTTAGAGATTTAGAGATTTTAATTATAAATATACAGAATTGACAACACACTGCATTCGCTGCCCAGTGCTGAATGAAGACACAATGGCTTTGCGATATTCCTGGATTCTCAATTCCTGCTTTAAGTCCTTGGATGGTGCTTGTAGTCCTCCAAGTGAGCCAAGATCCAGCCGGAGGGGATTAGGAATGTGAGGAACATGGCACTGAGAGCCACAGCTTGTTGCGCGGGAGACACGATCTCCTTGGCGGGCTTGGCAGAGATATGAGCTCTCTGGAGAAACGGGTGGCGGGGTGCGCTCCTCAGGAGCCCAAGGGTGCGGACGAAGGGCAGCATGGTAGCAAGGCACGGAGTCCGGCAGTCGCTCTCGGGGTTATGGGGTGATCACGGCCGCGTTGCTGTACGTTGGTCACCTGAACTTCGTGGAGCGCGTGCTGACGTAAATATACACAACCAAAATACTCAAAGAACCACTGTACCCTATACCTGTAATAAAACTAAGAGTAGGCCCTGAAGATACTTCTCTTCCCCTACTATCTGGTCCGAGGTATGGGTATGAAGCGTATATAAATTCCACCTGTAATACACAAGCAGTCGAAACCTTAACGAGGATAGTGCCTATTCCTGTTATTTAGAAAATACTATTACTAAGGACATACCATGCATACACAGATGGTGGCGGAGAACGTGATTTAACTTCCCAATTGCAAGGACCAAGGTGTCTTAGTGTACAATAATGCAAGAAAAATAGATAGGGTTACGTCACCCTTAAATAATGTAACTACAGTACCTGATAAACGAACCCCAGGTCTGGATCAGGCAAGAAAGAATAACGCGGCGTTCCCCGCACGAGCCAGTGCAAGAAGGCTCAGCCAACAGGGACGCCGAATGATAGAACACAAATCTTGGCGTTCCCCGCACGAGCCGGTGCAAGAAGGCTCAGCCAACGGGGACGCCGAATGATGGAACACAAATCTTGGCGTTCCCCGCACGAGCCGGTGCAAGAAGGCTCTGCCAACAGGGACGCAGAACGATGAATCACTAATCTTGGCGTTCCCCGCACGAGCCGGTGAAAAAGGCTCCGCCAACGGGGACGCCGAATGATACACCACGAAAAGGCTAACACAGTGTGCTTACCGCACACGCCGTGTTGTAGTTTCAGAACACGGAAACACTTCCCCGCACCAGCCGGTGCAAGAAAAGATCAATGAACAGAGAACCACTATGAAGACTGAAGGAACAGCAAAAGGTACCAGAAAAAGCACAACAGGAACTCCAACGACGAACAACTCTCCACCACGGGTCCGGAACCAGAATATCCGACGCTCAGCATCAGCAGATTCCTTCTTTTATACTCCTCCCACAGCGCCAAGGATTCTGGGACATGTAGTCTTGCGAGTTGTGATTGTCTTTGAAGGCGCTTCAGGCACTTGACACTCACTGACCAATCACAATGCTGCAAATCAGCATTGTGATTAGTAAGAACTCAGGCTCCCCTGACCAATCACAACGCTGCAATGCAGCGTTGCGATTGGTTTTGAGGGTCCTGCTTCGATGCTCAACTAGGGAATGAGGACCTGGGCTTGTTCTCCACGCAGAATGTAATGCAGCCTGCATGGAGAATGGGAAAAGTACACATGGCTGGTTTGGGAAGCCCCAGAGGGTCGTCCAAACAGTCGCACTTAAGAGTGGGCAAACCACTCCTCCCCTGCCCTTCTTCGAGAGTAAAGAAGCCCCACACACTGTGCACGCTCCACACCGCCACCCGCCCCAAAGCAGCACAAAGCATAAAATGATAATAACGTAAAGTTATCATTCTATGTTTCTACTACGCACTGCTTAAAACGCAGTAGGTCGATGCTTCTCCACCATAGCAGAGGAGCCACCACTGTTGTTGACTTATATCCTTGCTTGCAGTCAGGAAACTACTTTTCTTCCTTTACTATAAACACCCTATTGAAGAGCGTGGGGTTCTGGGGTGGGAGCATTGTGTGTTTTCTCCCAGTTGTGGGTGGGGCATGATTGTGTGACCTGAAAATTTGTATTTTGATGCTTTCTGCTTTGTATTGAGCTCGCTTCTTCAATTTTTGCCGTTTTTTGTCGTTGTGGGTGGGGTTTTGTGTTGTTGCGGGTGGGGTGTGGTCCCCCACTGGTGAGCTGCCTACACTGCCTATTTTACTGGCGGAATGTTTGTGCTAGCTCAGACAGATCGGAGGTTGCTAAAAAGGGGGTAAGAGCCATTATGTGTGTACTATTCGATTCAGTGCCTATTAGTTTCCCTATGTTAGACTCATGTTTTTGATTTGTTCCTTCGCCTCAAATTGTAAAGCGCTCTGATATCCTCGGGGATTACGTTTGCACTATATAAAACTTTATAAATAAATAAATGTGTCTTCTGGCTCTCTCCCCATTGCGCTGCTTCCACCATCAGCTTTCCTCACCCCCTTCGCTATCTGTGTTGCTTCCCTCGTCTCTCCCTACCCCATCTCACTCATTTATTTTTCTTTAATGTTCCCCCATCCCAGTTTGCGGTCTCTTTACCTCTTCCCGCACTCTGTTCCCCAATACTGGCAGTCTGTCTACCCCCTCCCCGTGTGAATTTGCTCTTTTTACATTGTTTTTAAGAGGGCTCAGCACCTTCAAATCCCTGCCAGGCCACTTTCTACCTTTCCTGCTTTTCCTGCAACTTTTTTCCTTTTTTGAACAATTGTTTTTAATTTACCTTTATAACATGGATACCTGCCATATTAAACTGGTAATTTAAATATGGCTGCCATGTTCATGTGGAATGTGCAAGTCAAGATGCACTCTTCGTGACACATCCATCATGACACATGCACGTGTATGTGTGGTTATGTCAGCGACAATTTCTGTAATTCATTGTTCTTTATTAGAAAACCCAACCCAAAATTGTCATCCCAAGCCTCTGCACTCCAAACTACAAACCCAATGACTACCAACCCTAATAAAACAGTGCACATTGTTACACATCAATTTACAGATTTCATGGCAAACATAACTCAGGTCACCAAGCTGTAACACAACACTCACACAGCCACTTCTACTGGCACAATCAATCAATTAAGCAAGTCTTATTTCTAGAGTGCTGCTTGTCACCCGAGAGAGTATCCAGCTGCTTGCTTCAGGTATCAGTCGAAGAGGCAGCTCTTGAGTACCTTCCTGAAGTGGATCTGCACGTTTGCAGTGAGGAGGTGGAAGGGGAGGGTGTTGCATGCTTTGGCGGCGAGATTGGAGAATAAGCGTCCTCTGGAGTGGCAGCAGCATATGTGAGATGTGTGTGCGGGGGCGAGGTGTGGGGAGTGGAGGTTTCTTGGAGGTCAGTGGAAATGCAGGCAGTGGTTCACATAAACACCTTTTCTTCCACAAATGACATCTACCCTCCCAAAAAAGCACACACTATATGGTCTTACAACAATGCGCACATTAATTACTACAACACTGAAATCCAATACCCCCACAAATCAGCAATACAAAAAAACACCAACATTTCCACTTCAGAGTACCTGCCAAAATACGACAAACCTCCAGACAAAGGCACATTGCACACCCATTCACAACATTCTGAATAAGAGCACTGTTATTTGGAAAAGTCCAATGTCTTCATTGTCACACCAAACATTTTCCAAAGTATCTCCTTTCCCAATGCTTGAAGACTCTCTACAAAAAGAAGACAAACAACTTACTGATGTGTGCTACCCTACTACAATCAACACATGGGTCACCACTCTAACTACACATCTCAACGGTAACTGGACATAATATCGACTACATAATATCGAATGGACAAAATATCGACGGAAAAATATCGACATTACCTAAATATCGACTATAGGAATATCGTTGGACAAAATATCGACTGTAAAAATGACCCAAAAATATCGAATACAAAAATATCGACTCAAAAATATCGACCAGACAAAATATCGAAATATACTGAAAGTAAAAAATATCGAGAAAATGTTAGAAAATATTGATTTTATAAAATAATATATATATAATATATAAATAAATAGTACTTAATGTTTAGGAGCGGGTTGTGGGTTTATAGGGGAATAGGGTGGGAAGTAATTTAATAATAATTAATTATTTAATATATGTTTGGTAATTGTTTTAATTAGATTTTAATTGGTAATTAATTAATATTAATTAGTTAATTGTTTAATTGATTATTTAGCATATAATTCAATTGATTAATTGATTAATTAATTATTAATATTTAATATTTTTATGAATTGATTTGTATATGATTTTAATTGCTATATTGGTTATTAATTATTAATAATTAGTGATTTATTTTATGAAGAATTAGCATATTATTAACATTTATAAATTGCTAACACATTAATTATAATTAGTTAATGATGTAATTAATATATTGCATATCATTTAAAAAAATTAATTGGTAATTAATTTATAATAATGACTTAATTAAATTAATTGGATACATTTAAATGTAATGTGTTAATTTATGTTGATGTTAATTAATTAATTAATTGGAATTAAACAATATTAATTAATCAAAATTATTATTATAGCTAATGTGATAATATATTTTATTATTGTTTTTGTAAAATATTTTTTTTTTTATATATATTAATGTTTAATGTTGTGTTCATTATTATTTATAGTGTTCTGGCTCAGTTTCATAGTTTTTGTTATAGGTTAATTTTTTAGGGTTCAGGGTCATTTTTCTGTTCGTGAGTAAAGGTGTATTTAGTGGGATTTGGGAAATTTTAACGTTTGTGGCTAAATGGGTTTTTTTGAGGTTCAGGGTCAGTTTTCTGTTCTTGTGTAAAGGACTATTTGTAGGGTTCAGGGTCAGTTTTCAGTTTGTGGGTAAAGGGGTATTTGTAGGGTTCAGGGTCAGTTTTCAGTTTGTGGGTAAAGGAGTTTTTTTGAGGTTCTGGGTCAGTTTTCAGTTTGTGGGTGAAGGGGTATTTGTAGGGTTCAGGGTCAGTTTTCAGTTTGTGGGTAAAGGGGTATTTGTAGGGTTCAGGGTCAGTTTTCAGTTTGTGGGGAAAGGAGTATTTGTAGGGTTCAGGGTCAGTTTTCAGTTTGTGGGGAAAGGAGTATTTGTAGTGTTCAGGGTCAGTTTTCAGTTTGTGGGTGAAGGGGTATTTGTAGTGTTCAGGGTCAGTTTTCAGTTTGTGGGTAAAGGGGTATTTGTAGGGTTCAGGGTCAGTTTTCAGTTTGTGGGGAAAGGAGTATTTGTAGGGTTCAGGGTCAGTTTTCAGTTTGTGGGTGAAGGGGTATTTGTAGGGTTCAGGGTCAGTTTTCAGTTTGTGGGTAAAGGGGTATTTGTAGGGTTCAGGGTCAGTTTTCAGTTTGTGGGTAAAGGGGTATTTGTAGGGTTCAGGGTCAGTTTTCAGTTTGTGGGTAAAGGAGTATTTGTAGGGTTCAGGGTCAGTTTTTAGTTTGTGGCTAAAGGGGTATTTGTAGGGTTCAGGGTTAGTTTCCAGTTTGTGGGTAAAGGGGTATTTGTAGGGTTCAGGGTCAGTTTTCAGTTTGTGGGTAAGGGGTATTTGTAGGGTTCTGGGTCAGTTTTCAGTTTGTTGATAAAGGGGTATTTGTAGGGTTCTGGGTCAGTTTTGGCCTTTAGGGTGAAGGGGTCTTTTTAGTGTTTTGGGACAGTTTTGGGTATTTTAGAGTGCTGATGTATAGTGTAACTTAACACTGATACATTAAATCTATTACACGAAAATAGCAATTATTATAACTTTACATTAGTACGCTTTATTTTGATCAAAACAATATATGTATTAGCATGTTTCCAGACAGTAGCTAGAGTGGAGTTGGAATTCTAATAATTAATTGGTTGGTGTCCAGCACCATCAGTAATATTACCTACACTGGAGTTGGATTAATAAAAAAACATTGGTCAGTCTCCACCACATTTTATGGTATTACCTTGAGTGTAGTAGGAATAGTAAATAATTTTTTGCTAGTGTCCTGCAGCTTCTATGATATTAGATTGACTGGAGTAGTAATAATACATATACAATTGGTCAGTGTGCAGCACATTTGTATACATTTGTTCATTACTGTATTTTAATATTAAAAATTAATGCAACATGGATGTTTTCAAATAACTTTATTAAACATTTTTTTAATTTTTTTATTGTGTACTACAATACAATCACAAAGAAATATAACATCACATTTTTTTGACTTTTATTATTCACAGAATAACATCTTTACATTTATATACATGTTGTCAATGTAAAAAAAAATTTTGATTACTAGATTCTTTCAGTAAATTTTACATATTCCCATCAGTCACTTACAATTTAAAGTATTTATATAGAAATACATAAAACAATGATTTGTTATATATTTCTTACATTAATATTTAATAATGTTAATATTAAATATTAATATAATAAAATATATATAATACATTTTTTTTTTAACAAGTAACATGACTATTATTACATTTGTTAGGATAAATTTAAATACAAACAAAAATTATCTTGGTGTATATTTCACAAAATGTTGTTTTTACATAAAACATATAAATCGATTTGGTTGTAAAGTTTATAATTGTATAGGGAAACAATATGTTTAATTATAATATCTGGTATTGACCAAATATTAGTAAAGCAATTATATACTTTTGTTATACTTAGAAATACTTATAAAACTTTTTGTAATAATTAATAAAAATAATAATTCTTTTATTAATTATTAATATTAATTAATAAACAAACATTCATTTATTATTAACAAAAATATATACATTCACAGATAAAATAGATACTTTTTTTCAGGCCATTCTTTATATACTAAATGGTTCTAATTGTTATATTAATAACAATAAATAAGTTATATTATTTATCATTATTAATTATTACCATAAACATTTATAATGTTTTATTAAAATTATACACAAAATTATTCATATAAATATACACAATAACAAAATATTTACATCTTTTATTCAAAGTCTTACATAATTATTTAATATTATTAATATATAATAAATATTATATATTAATTTATATTAAATATATTTATTTTTGTTAATAAAGGAAAATTGTCATGAGTATAGTGTATTAATTTGTTACATTATACATGTGTATGTATTATATATTTTCCATATGACATTGTTTATTCTATTATCATTTTACACAAATGGGTTAAGGGGACTACTTTTTTACCGCGTAAGGTTATTGCGCTCCATTCAGGACTGGAGAAGCTCGCGGTTGGGAGTTGCTTCGCGTGGAGAGAGGTAAGGTTATTTTTAACTACAAATTATAAGTAAGTGGTCATGTTTGAGGGTATAATCGAACTCTGTAGTGTTTTTTGGTGTATGTATTAATAGTTTAAGTAGCGTTTGGGTGAAAAGTCTCCGTTATAGATGTGTCGTGCTTTTTTTCCTTCAAGTCTAATTTTAAGTGTTCGGAAATGTCTTCTTACATGGTTAATGTTCATTGTTAGTATATTTACAAATGTGAAGGGGGTATTTGTGGGTGGCTTTCGTTATGTATGTTATTTTACAGGTTTCGGTTCCTCGCATGAAAACTACATGGAAGGAAGCGTGTTTTTTAACGGAGAAACAAATGTTTAAGTTATTATGCTTATATTGTGACATTTATCTCCTATTTTTCGTGTTTGCCAGGAGCGGTTTTTACACTTTTTAAACCTTTTTCGGGTTTTTTTGAGGGTTTCGATTCGGATTGATACATTGATATGCGTGACCGTTTTTTTAAAATAGTGTGTATATAACTTTAAATCCTAAAGTGTCCACACTACTGTTTTCGGGATTTCCTGGAGCGTTTTTTTACGTTTTACATTTTATTTTCGGGTTTTTGAGGGTTTCCCATATTGGAATAGTAAGATATTGGATTGGATTGTATGGATTGATTTTTCCTTGATTGCGTCTCTCAAGTCCAAAAATTGTAAGTATTTATTTTACAATTTTGATTGGGTGGGAAATGTCGATTTTTAATGTTATGTGTATGTTATAAAAAATTATAAACATTGTATATTTGTTACGAATTTTTTGACATAAATTTAAAAAGTTTGTCAAACAAATATGTTTTATTTATAATTCATTATATATGTTTATGACATGTAATTTTTATTATTATTGTAAGAAGACATTTGTATATTTACTTTACATTTTTATAGTAGACTTTTTGCTATTATTGCCAGGTATTCTAATCCTCTAGTTGTAGGGTATAATGTGACTTGACTTTGAAGTAGTCGGAACATTTGTTGGGTTTGTTTAGTGAGTTTTGGACCTATTTGTGACACTGATTGTTCCATTCTTAGTTCCTGATAGCTTTGTTCTTTTTTCAAAGCTTCTAGAAGGTTATGGAATGTGGGTTTGCCTCTGTTTGTAGTTGCTTGGAAAGCATTATGCCACCCTTCAACACTGTTGTTGGTTTTAGCCTCTTGGTTTAAAGTACTGAGATAGACATTCCACCAAGGGATTTGGAATTTGGGCTGGCGTCTATGTCCTGATCTGTGCAACCTTCCCACTCAAGTGTCTTCAAAATAGTCTAGCAATGGTGTTAGTTTATCCTCATTCCTCTTATAATATGTGCTGTCAATTAATAAATTGTAATGTTCAGCAACATCTGTAACAGGGACGTAGGCCAGGGCTATTAACTTTTTAACTTGATAGGCAAAGGTGCTATCTGTAGAGTATAGTATACTTAAAGTAGATTTTTGGAGATGCCTCCATATACTCTGATTAAAATGATAATAGCAACCCTGGATTGCTGTGTGGGGAAATGTTCTCAAAATGCTATTAATCATAGCTAATTCGAAATCAATAATTATTTTTTCGGGAAAATAATTATTGATTTCCGTTTTGAGAACATTTAAAATTTCGGTGTAAGTTGTTTGCTGTTTGTTGGGTAGCAAACAGTAAATGAAAGGTATGTTAGAATGATGGTATAAACCGTGGATGGAATACAGTTGGTAAAAAGGTTTTGGGCAGGGTTTAAATGTTCCATCCATCATCCATTGGGGACACTGTTGGATTTTTCGTACATTACTTGCAGTTGCAAACATAATTATTCTGTTTGTACTGCTTTCATTATCAAAAAGAATAAATTTATCTTTATTGTGTGTGATGGCCATTTCGGGTGAAATAATAATTTCCTCAAAACAAGTTGGGTTGGGTTGGGTTGTGCTAGTGAGTCGTTTAGTGCGTGCAATTGTGCGTTTCAGGGAGTCAATAGAGGGTAGTTGACCTGAAGCATGGGCTGGGATTTTTACCAGTTCTTCTTTAAGGATTTGTGTGGTGGGTTTGTCACTTTGTGTGCTAGCACTTTTAATACTTTCTAAAGCATCTCTAATTTCAATTTCTGTGACATTTGGGGGATGATTATGTTCTCTAGTAAATAGCACATTACTTTCCTCAGTAGTGGCCCTCCCATAACATTTGTTGGAGTAATATTTGGTACACTTCCAAAAAACCTTTCTACCACTTTGTCTCTCCTGATTATACACATAACCCATGTAGCATAATAGTAATTTATTTTTCTGAGACATGACAAATTCTGCACCTTCAGTCATTTTGATTTACTTGTTCTAGGAAAGAGTAGAAAGAAACAAAATCAGAACACATTTTTTTACTTTTGTGGTGCTAACATCATTATTGATGCATTTATACTTACAGTTAATCAAAGTAGTAGTCATAGAAGCAGAAATGTCTTTTCAATGATGTTCTTGTATGTATGTCTTTATTTGCTGTTGGTATGAAAATATAGAAAAGCAACGTTAATGTTTACATATAACAAACGTATTTCCTACTCAAAAGCAGTTGTCATTTTTGCTTACTAGTGCATTTGATGTAAACATTACATATACTTACTTGTTTAAATAGTAGAATAGTAGTAATTGCTGGAGTACATCAATTTAGTACAGGTATGATCTGTAGAGTAGATAGAAGAAATAAAAGCAAAATATTATATTTTTAATACTGAACCATTTGGAAATGTAACAGATTTAAACGTATACTAACTTCTAAATATGTCGTTTTCTTTGTTTTAGGTAGAATAGCTGTATGATGTATTCAGAATATCTGTAGAGGAAATATAAAATAGATAACATGTTGTTAAGAACATAGTCTGTGTTTTTTTCGGCAGTTTTAGAGAAATGACAAGTATACTTACATTTTTTACAAGGCTATTCTTGTATATTGGTATATTTTGTGTAGGATGTTTTCATATGATATGTAGAATAGATGTATGATGTTTTCTGAATATCTGTAGAGGCAATTCAAAATATATAACATGGTGTTAAGAATATAGTTAGCGTTTTTTGTGCCCACTTTTTGGCAAATTACAATTATACTTACATTTTTCAGAAGGGTATTCTTGTGTTTTGGTATAGTTGATGTTGGATCTTTCAAATGATCTATAGGGAAGATGTAAAAAGCAAGATATCTTGTTTAAAAATGTGCATTAATGAAATTGGCAGTTTTATAACAAACACATCTATACTTACATGTGTAATTAGTGTAGTTTTATCGTTTTTGCTGTAGAAATAGCACAATTTCAGTATATCTGTAAATATAATGTTTTTAAAAATTAAATACTCTTGTGAATTAGTGTTTAAAAACAGCAGTTGGTGTGTAACAGAGAATTATTATATACTTACTATCTGATTTTGCACGTGAAGAAATATGACCATGTAATAGGAATTGTGTAGGAGTAGTTTCTATCAGAAAAGTAGGAAGAGATGAAAAAAAAATAAGTGTAAGACTTAGGAGATGTAAGGAAAATAGTGCACTTCTAATTTAGTTTTCTACAAAAATGCAGTGTTACTTACTTGATTAATTAGCTAGTGAGCTGGATCTTTAAAGATGTTTATTCTGCAACAAAATCTTCAGAGTGTTGGCATCTACTTTCCCGAGAGGTAGCAGCAACAAATGGTAGAATGCATGTATCCCTTTTATAGTATATGTGTTATGTGTGCTTTGATTTGATTGGTTGTAGGATGTAAGGAAGCATAGTATAGGCTAGTTTGAATTTTTTTTAGTTAATTGGAGTGTTTGTTGATGTGAGAATGGTGGTATGTGGTTATTCCCGCATTAAAGCAGGTTCGTGTTTAAATGAAATATATTTATATGTGAAAATAAGTAATGAAAATGTTAGTTAAATGCAAAGAATAGTAGAAAATGATAAAATGCATGTAATAGAATGTATAGCAAATGTGGATTAATAGTAATTTTATGTAAGTAACAGGTATTATATGTGAAATGTATTTTTTAGTGAGAAATGACTTTTATTGATGATAAAGATGGTAATTTAGAAATAAAAGTGTACAAACATGAACTCGATATTTTTTTTTTAACGATATTTTGGTAGTCTATATTTTTGTAGTCAATATTTTTGTAGTGTTAGGGCTAATTTCATGTCAAACGATATATTTGTAGTCGATATTTATTTAAGCGATATTTATGTATTCGATATAGTTAGTACTCGATATTTTTTACTCGATATTTTTGTAGTTTGTGTAATAAGTATATTAAGTCGATATTTTTGTCGTCGATAATTTGTCAACGATATTTTGGTAAGTCGATAATGTGCCCGTCGATAATATTTCAGTGATCCCATCTCAACATCAGAATAAAACCTAGATTCCTGCACAAAATATGCAGCACACCTACATAAATATTTGTTGGCTGAGATTGGTACTACGTTCTGTTAAGTGCTCAATCAACATCTAAACATTCCAATGACATACATATCCTCCTCTCTTACCCTAAACCTGATATTTGTTATTGAAATATGATGTACACGAATGTGCCACTAGGCAATATCACCCACTAGAGGTGGGCGAGCCACTGTAAGATGAACTCAGGCTGCCGGTTATGGAATTGAAGAGCAAGGTTCTAGTCTCAGCGCCTGCTCAATGTCCTGTGATTCTGGGCAAATCACTAAATCTCCCACTGCCTATAAATAATGTATGTGACCTTGTGTAACATAACTGAAACTCCTGTCAAGCCTTCTGATCGAGTTTGTGCTAGATTTGAAAACTGCAATAAGAGGTGTTTCTCAGTGCAGTGTTATAATGTTTCCTATTAATGTCAAAACTTCCATATGTTAAAGAAATAAAAAAATATTCAGGGCCATATTATCAAGAAAGACGGATACATTATCAACGCTTTTATCGGCAGGAAACTGCTGATAAAGCGGCGATAATGGGCTTGATAATAGGCCCTTGTGAATTTCCAAGGAAGCCCAGGTTAACACCAGGTTAATAAAGTTAGGAGTCCTACCTTTTCTACTCCTAAACTGAGAAAAATCCTAACTTTAAGACTTTCGGTATTCACAGAAGGCATTTAGGAGTCCTAAAGTTAGGAGTCCTAACTTTACTACTACTAAATTGAGAAAAATCCTAATTTTAAGACTTTCGGTATTCACAGAAGGTATTTAGGAGTCCTAAAGTTAGGACTACTAACTTCTGTGAATACCGAAATGAGTAAGTGCCTTCTGTGAATACCGAAATGAGTAAGTGCATTCTGTGGATACCAACATAGTAGTAAGTTTAGGATTGAGTCTTAAGTTCATTCTGTGAATCGGGCCCTCAGAGTGTTCATCATATATAGATTCAATATTCAATTTGTTTTGACACATTTTTAAATAATTAGCTAATATTTTCCCTGCTTTATTTTTGCTCCGTAAAACTTTGCACTAGACTTTAAAAGATATAATGAGGCGTTATCCGTAGAAGTTTTGTTGAATTGCAATTTGGCATTTACAAGATCTGTTAAGTATTCTTTCGAATGTGATGTATAGTACGCATGCTCCAATCTCTTAATGTCAAGAAGGATATCATTTGTCATTTTGCGTGCTTTTTTAAATTTTTTAACCACATATCCAATAATGAAGTCCCTTGCTGAAGCTTTAAATGCATCCCAAACAGTTGAGAATGACAAAGATTCATTATGATTTATAGCAGAGTACTCATTGAAAAAGTGACAAAAGAGGCTGTAAAAACTGGATCTAGAAGGAGAGAGTTATTGAAATGCCACCTTCGAGGTGTATTAGCTTTGGGCAGTATATTGAATCCAATTGAAACAGGAGCATGATCTGATAAAATAATAGGGCCAATTTCTGCATGTGCGGAGAGTTTGAGATATATTATGTGATACAAAAATATAGTCTTTTCGTGACTGAGTATGATGGGCTGGTGAATAAAAAGTGTGTTCTCTGGTAATCGGATTGCACGGACGCCATGCGTCTCAAAGTTTATGTTGAGTGATTGTATGAACAAAAGATTTAGGAGGCTTATTGGGGACGAAGGAGACTTTGGAGCATCTGTCTACAAACGGATCATAAATCTGATTTCAATCACCAGGCAATATAAAGTATAAAGTTGTGTTCAATGCAATGAGTAATTTGCTTAGCTATGATATGCCAAAAGCTTGTGTAGCCACCAGTGGGTGCATTAACATTAAGAAGGGAAACAGGAACACCTTTAAGAGATAATTTGACATTTAACCATCTACCATCAGCATCCAAGTCCTGTGAAATAAGTAGGCCTGGGTGGTAAATTCCATTCCGCTCGTGGAATTTGCGGAATTTTGGTAATTTTGCGTTCCACGGAGAACGCGAAATTGCCCAAAATTCTGCGTTACGCGACTTCGCGAGTTTCTTTTTGCCTGTTCATGTTCTCAAAATACGTGTTCGCAAGATATTTACCCCCGAGCACGCAAACAGCGATTGCGAACCGTAAAAAAGCATCGCGAACAAGCAATTCCGCGTGTTCGCGGAATTTCTACATTTTGGGGAGATTTGCGTAACCCGATTACACAAATTCCGCCCACCCCAAGAAATTAGTTTAACTGGGAGTGATTTTCGACAAAGCATCATGACTCCATTGCGTTTGCCATCACCTTTAGAGAAAAAAACTTCTCCTACCGAACCTCTTTTTAATTTTAAAGATTCAACCTCAGTAAGATGTGTTTCTTGTAGAAAAACTTTATCCGAATCTAAATTAGCTAGATAAGTTAAGATTTGTTGCTGTTTAATAGGAGAATTCAATCCCCTAACATTCCATGAAATTAATTTTAAAGACATAACATTTCAGAAAAAAAGAAAAGGTACGAGAAATATGACGAAGATATCCGATCCGTTGAAACCATCAATGTAAATATGTGAAGAGATAGAAGTGAGAAAAATAGTTAGCATAGATATAAGAGGAGGGAAAGACCATAAATCTGAAAGGTATTATCGAAAATGAAGGATAGCAATGATAGGACACAGAAAAAGGAGTGCAATAGTTAAGTTATGCAAAGGCAGAAGAACAAAGAAATAGCTAATTGCAAGCCTAAGGATAAGTTTGAAAGAAAAAACAGTGCTAATAGAGACACCTAAAAAGGAAAAGATAAGGAAGAACCGGACAAAACAAGAAACAGAAAACAAAACGAGCAACATACCTACATAAAGGGAAAATAGGTGTGGGTGGGTAGAACCACATGGAGTAGACGAGACGTCCAGGGGAGACGGGTAGAATCACGTCACGACGAAAACACAGCTGTAAAAAGCAAAGAGTAACAGTTTAGCACTTTCTAAATAATGAATGATGAACAGGAGGATAGGAACAATTAACTTGAATTGAAAATAGTAGAACCAAAACTGCATTATAACACTATTAAGAGTAAATTAGAAACAAAACTGCAAATTGTTAGCACTTTCCTATACTTAAAGAAACAATGAGAAGAGAAATATAAAGATCAAGGAAGTCATGTGATATGTGAGGAAGAGGGTGTTGAAGAATCCATAAGGTCTGTACTTTTGACTTCTGTTAGCGCTGAGAAACCCGTTTCTGGGTAGTCATCTTATTTTCCAAATAGATCTGCTCAATACAGCCATGCTTTTTCACAGTGGCGGATTCTCCGAAAAGGCGGAGGATCGTCACCCCAGTGCTTTAAAGCAGTGCAGTGGAAAAGGAAAATGATGATAACAGAAGTTATTATAATTTTATTTTTAGGATTCCAGTTGCCACCAGGTTAGGTTGGCCAGAGCTGGGCTCCCTCGTCACAGGGAGGAGTGGCCGATGCTGCACATAAAGAGAGCATGACTTTTTGGCCAGCCGTCTTGGGCCAGCCAAACAGTCATGTATGCGCACTTTGCATGTTCTGGGCATGTTGGAGAACATGCCCAGGCTCCCACACCCTCTCTGAGCACCAAAATTCAGCGCTCGGACCAATCACAATGATGCTATCAGCGGGATCGTAATTGGCTAGGGGAGTCTGGAAGCCTTGGTGCTTCCTGTACCTGCGACGAGAGGCGTTGGCTGGCAGCAGGTAAGTTTTCTTTTTGTATTTTTTTCCTAACCCCCTCCTCCACCTTCCTCCGGCCCCGTCACCATCTCCTACCAGCCGCCACTGCTTTTTCACCACCTCTTAAATTTTGCATCTCACATGGCAGCCAATCACATCCCCCCATATAATCACAATTGTCTCAGGCTCGTTGCAGCCAGTCAGTAGCTTTAAGACAAGAGGACATGGGTCAATACTATTGGGAGACACAGCACTCACTACTGTAGCACGTGGTACCTTATCATTCTTGAGTTCAAGCGCCTTCTTCCACACTGAGCAATAGCAGCAATCTTCCCCGATTCTATATCTTTCCTTTTTGCCTCATTTCTTGCTTCCTGGGTTCTCCATCCTAAGCAGTTCTCTGCTTCTCTGGCTTGACCTTTGACTTCTGAAACTTTCTATACTGTCTTGTTTTAAGCAACATCAGTTCAGCACAAGTGTGACCTTCAATGGTAAACAGAAGCTAGGCTAGTACTACAAATATAACCTGTTCTCTCTAGATTCTCAGGAACAAAATGAAACTGTGAATCCCATAAATGCCAAGCACCTTTTTTACAGGCTTTTTCTAAACAGGGAGGAAAACTATTACCGCTCTAGAGTTACTATGGAAGGGTGGAGTTTAGTAGAACACTGTGGCACACATAAAAGTTGAATAGCATCCAATATCAATTTAATGGCTGTATAAAAAGTGTTTATTCCAAGTCAAAGGTAAAGTATTGTAGCAGAATAATGATTCTTCTCAGTCTGCAGTAAGTTATTGTCATTGCTGTTAATATGGACAATCTGGCTGCCCCTGTGTGCATTCAAATTTTCATACATTCTGAAATTTAGAACATGGCTGTGCTGTGCTTGTCCAGTGTCTGCCCTGCAGGGAAAGGATAGTGAGATTTGTGCAAGAAATTGTCGCAAGTGCTTACTGTTCTTTTGATGGATGCATGGCTGAATTGTGGCCCTTTCGCCTATCTGCATGTACTTTAGATGCGCAATGTCAGTGTTATCCTGGAGCGGTGTGCACTATAGATGCCTATAGTAAGAGTCAGCGGTGGTCAGTGTGTAGCGAGCAGTGGGATTGTGGTTAGAAGGCGCAGACTCAGTGATTTGATAGCAGTCAGCTCTTGAGTTACACAAAAGGAGGCACTATCCTCAGGGGCATGAAGCAATCTTTAGTCTGCAAGTCTTCTGGGACGCCAAGCAGTACTTGCTACAAAGTCCCTCACCGCCGTCGGCACACAAGCTGCATGCCAGACTCTGTGGGATGAAAGAGCACCTTCGGCAAGCTGAGTTACAAAAGCTGTTCACCCTATTGGGGTCTCAAGTCTGCCCCCAACTCTTGAAATCTGTAGATGAGAGTCCCTACTCTTGGGAAACAGTCAACTTGTGTCGGACTGGGCATATTCAAGGACCTCTTTGCTGAGCAGCACTTGATGCTTCAGGTAGCGATCCCCGCATCAGCAGCAAACAAGTGGCCTGATTCACAAAGATAAAGGTACACTTTTGTGTAAGTTTACAATTGATGGCTATTCACAAAAGTGTTCTACGAGTAGTATCTTTAGGACTGCAGAACATCTGTACATAAAATGATATCTTATCTTTTCATGTGTGGATACTCAGCGGTCGTAAAGATACTACTCGTAAAATACCTTTGTGAATAGCAAACAATCGTAAACTTACAAAAAAATTTAAGTTATCCTTTCTGAATCAGGCCTAAGATGTTTAATGATATGGTGTAAGGGCCACTTGTCTCATTTATTCCAGGTCCCCAGAGCAAGCACGCATCCCGACTTTGGGCCTGATTTAGACCCTGGCGGACAGGTTACTCCGTCACAATGTAAATGTAAATGTAAGTGTCTTGTAAAGCGCACTGCTACCCGGAGGCATCCTGGCGCTATAGACCGCTGGGGAACCCGTCCTGGCTTTCCCTGTGAGATGTTCCCTCCTGGGTATCTCCAAGGTGAAACCAGGTATCCCCGGCGTTTGTGGGGGGCCGTTGTGGAGATGAGGCAAGCTAATGTCCAGAGCTGCCGAGTGTGATCCCTGGTTAGAGTAGGCACCGAGGCGAGAATTATCGAGTCCGCTGACCCTGGTTCACGACCCTGGTGGTGACCGATGGTGTCGAATATCCGTCAATCGAAATATAAATCCCATTATATCCAATTGGGATTTATATTTCGGCAGACGGGATACCCATCACCGATGTGACGAAATAACCCGTCCGCCACGTTCTAAATCAGGCCCTTTGTCTCCATCCCACCCCCAGGTCCATCTTTCATAACAGCCGAAACACACTCAGCACACTGGCATTCACTTCAATGGGGAATCCAAGTTACCACTAGGAGGCGGTATACACTATTACATGTGTAATAACTATACAAATGTCCAATTACAAGGTATGCAATAACTATAATCGTCCTGATGGCAGGGGCTTCTCAGCATAGGCCACCTTGCAGCAAGGTTATCCAGACTCCAGCCTGAACAGCAAAGGTCTGACAGGCAGCGGGGTGTTTAGCCTCTTCTACTGAGGAGGCTTCCAAGACCCCTAATGTCCCAGCCGCCAAGTTGTGAAACTAGTCAGTAACTCCCAACTTTGGTTTCGTGCAGCAGTTTTCAGCGACATGGGGGCATATTATCAAGGGGGTTTATCTCCGCTTTTTTGGCTTTAAAAGCCAAGAAAGCGGAGATAAAATTATCTCCCTATTACCTAGCTGTCGCTAACACCAGTTAGCGACAGCTAGTAGGAGATAGCGACCATCTTGGGCCCCGCTTTGCATGTCAGTGATATTTATCACTAATGACATGCAAAGTGGGCGTGCCAAGATGTTAGCGACTGGAAACAGTGGCTAACATCGCTATCTCCTATTACCAACTTTTGGAGATATTCGCACTAAGCGCGAATATCTCCAAAAGCTAACACCTGCCTCTGAGCAGTTCTTAGCCATGTTATCCAATGGTAGGTGGATAACATGGCTAAGAGCATTAGCTCGGTAATGCATGAATATCGCTGACTTTTCGGCGATATTCATGCATTTCAGCCGATTTTTATCGCTTAGGAGATAAACCTTGATAATAGCAAGATTCCTAAGCGATAAAAATCGCCGCAGCTAGGCGATAAAAATATCGCAGCTAAACCAACATAGCGATAATTATCGCTAGTTGTTGGTAATATGCCCCATGGTTCCTTGGAAGCTTTAAAGTCCAGCAAGCTAAGGGGCATATTAGCAAGAACCTCGTCAAAATTATCGCTGTTTTAGCGGCAGGAAACTGCCGCTAAAATGGCGATAATGGGCTTGCTAATATGAGTTATAGAATTCCAGTAGAAGCCCAGGTTAGATGTCCTGCACATCTAACATGGGCTTCTATTGGAATTCTATAACGCATATTAGCAAGCCCATTATCGACGTTTTAGCGGCAGTTTCCTGCCGCTAAAACAGCGATAATTTTAACGAGGTTCTTGCTAATATGCCCCTATGTTCCCTGAAATTCAGCGAAGATTGGAAAACAGGGCTGTTGGAGAGTGTTGGGTGCCTGCTAGAATGCAATTAGGACCTGTCAGAGCCCGAATCACTCCCGCTGCATAACTGCAAAATGGCGCGTGTTTATTACCAGGGTACAGCGCTGGTAATTTTGCACACAAAGGCGCTTCATTCCGAGCCACTTTCCTTTTGCTCAAGGTGTGCAGTGGGAGGAACCGTCTGATGTGAATTTAATAACCGGGTTTGAAATGAAGCAGTATTGACATGGGGAATCAGCCTCGGAATTAATGTCCTGGTTTGAACACGGCTATGAATAGTGCATGAGACGCCTTCTGCGCACTACCTGCCGCTTCCAGTACGCCCAGGGTCTGTGCAGTTAATGCAGCTCAGATAATTACTTGTAATTTGCCCAAGGGAACACACTGTTTGAGCTGCAACTTGGTTTCTGGATTTAACCCATTCGGTGCCGGTTACACACTAACAGGGCAGCCCCCTTAATCCATCCAGATGCATAATGATGCACGAGGTCCTTTTCCAGCCCTCCATTTCTATAATTCAGTGATTCAAAAGAAAGTGTGTCTCTGCATTTGCCAGCTGCCCACAGCACTGTTCTTGTTCCAGTTCGGCTCTTTGCAGTAGGAAGGAATTGTCATGTAGTTAGTGTCCACAACTGCTGAAAGGTGATTGGATAATGAGCCATTAGTTCCAGAAAATCTGGACTCCTCGGAGAGATAATTGCCTTGAATATGAAGTCTGGTCTCTTGAGCTGGAGGCTGGGATTAAATGAAAGCTGATTGAAGGCACGTTGCTTTTTCTGGTTCAGGCCACAGGCTACTGTCTGAGGGGCCTGGCACAGACACTGTTTACAAGACAAGCCACAGTTATACAGCATTTCACTGCACACTCCACACTTAGGAGGTGTGCAACACCCTAGGTGGACCATCGTGCATATAAATTGGATTAAAATGCAATTTAAATTACAAAAATAAACTTTGCTTTCATGAAAAAAAAATGCATTTCTGATATTCCTGTCCTTAGGGACTGATCCATGGGGACATCTTTATTCAGCTGTCCATGGATGTATTTAAATAAGAAGCTGGGCCTGAGGGTTTTGCTTTTCAATGTTTCTGTTGTGCGTTTTTTTGATGGCGCTTTGATGCATGTCAGATCAAAGTTAGAATGTGGGACTAGTCATGTGCTTGAGGATTGCGAGCAAGACTGCACGTGTGCAGGGTCTATAGACACTATTTGCTGATAACCATTTCAAATAAATGTAGTTTCTGTGTTCCACTATTTGCACCACACTACCAGCCCAACCTCAAGTCAAGCTGCTGCCAGATAGTAGCAAAAGAGCTGGGCTAAGACTGAACAAATGAGAACTACCAAATCGCTGCCATGCCGCTGTCCCAGCTGAAACAGGCAGTGGCGGCCAACACGGATCGGGGTGGCGGGGCTGGGGGTGAGGGGTAGGGGAGGTTGGAGGAAGAAGGGGAATGTTAAAAATAACACTTACCTTGTCACCGTGTCCCGCGTATCTGCTCTGTCTCTATTTTCGTGGGACTCCGGCCAAACAGCAACCAAGAAGCACACTCAGGCCCCCCTGACCAATCATAACACTGCAATACAGCATTATGATTGGTAAGCACCAAGGCTCCCCTGACCAATCACAACGGCCAAGCATTCATGCCCGTTTGGAGTGGGCAAACACTCCTCCCCTGCCCTTCTCTGAGAGCAGAGCAGCTTCACCTGCCCCCAATGCAGCTGGAAAAAATTAAATGATAGTAACAAGTTATCATTTTATTTTTCCTTTCCTCACACTTCTTAAAAGCAGTGGGGCGACGCTCCTCCACCCTAGAGGTGGATCCGCCACTGGAAACAGGGTAGTCTTTCACCAAATGTTTTTTACCCTGAAAATGCATTCTCTACTGATAATGAAAGGGGAAGATGTACTGGGAGGAAAGTTTAGAAGCTCAGGAGGATGAATTCTTATGTAAACTGGAAAGAAAAATGGCCCCTGAGATCCATGAATAGTATTGGTATCTGATAAAGAGTGAAATGAGGCAGTCAGAAATGCCTTTGTGCCTCCAGGGCACTAACCCTCCCATCTGAAGGTTGTCAGTCTGGCTGGGGTGTGAGGCACAACTCAACTAGGGCTTTTTCAGCTGGTGCATGCCCACCCATGGAGCATTTGGTAGCTTGAGAGGGTCTTGAGACGTGAACCCATCAAAACATTTTGGCCTAGCAGGAGTGGGTGGAATCTGGGCCTTTTAAAGTTTGTGCAGGTCCTGCCAGGTATCCAGCCTTTTCTGCTTTTCCATTTCTTCCTCCTCAATTTATTGTGTTTATTCAGCAGTAGACTGTATCTCAACCTTTAAGTAAATAAATATGGATTGAATTGGGATGTGGCTATTGCTTATGTCACTTTTTTAACGTCAAAGCAAACCTGGCAGCAAGAAGGCCTCATGGTTCAACGATGATCTTAAGAAGTCCAAGAAACTCTGCCGCTCCCTTGAAAAGGCCTGGAAAAAAGACCCATCCACTAGCACCAAGGAGGCCTTCAAAAACGCCACCCGCACTCACCACCAACTAATCCGAAAGGCCAAGAAAACAGCATTCAAGGATCGTCTTGACAACAACGCCCACAACAGCAAGGAACTTTTCAACATCGTCAAAGAATTTTCCAACCCCTCGGCCAACTCCAACGACATCACCCCCTCTCAAGCCCTCTGCGACTCCCTAGCCTCATTCTTCCACAACAAGATTGCAGACATCCACAACAGCTTCGACAACCAACCCGGAGACCAACCCACCCAACCATTTGCTGAACATTCTCCCCCCATGAACACCCTCAACGACTGGAACCCAATCTCCACTGAGGACACAATCCGCCTGATGAATTCCATCCACTCAGGATCCCCCACAGACCCTTGTCCTCATCACATCTTCAACAAAGCAGACTCCGTCATAGCACCGCACCTCCGAGACATCATCAACTGCTCCTTCAACTCCGCCACCTTCCCGGAAAACTGGAAACACGCTGAACTCACCGCCCTTCTGAAAAAACCCACAGCGGACCCCACCGAACTCCAAAATTACCGCCCCATTTCGCTCCTTCCATTCCCGGCCAAAGTCATCGAGAAAGCCGTCAACAACCAGCTCGCCGCTTTCCTCAAAGCCAACAAATCCCTTGACTCCTCACAGTCTGGCTTCCGAGCAAAACACAGCACTGAGACCGCCCTCATCGCAGCAACAGACGACATTCGAACTCTATTGGACAATGGAGACACAGTCGCCCTCATCCTCCTCGACCTCTCTGCAGCATTCGACACAGTCTGCCACAGCACCCTGTTACAACGCCTCAATAACATCGGAATGCAAGGAAAAGCACTTGAATGGATCACCTCATTCCTCTCCGGAAGAACCCAGAGAGTCCGCCTCCCACCATTCAAGTCCGAAGCCACTGAAGTCATCTGTGGCGTACCTCAAGGATCCTCACTCAGCCCCACCCTCTTCAACGTTTACATGAGCCCCCTCACGGCCATCGCCTGCCAACACAACCTCAACATCATCTCTTACGCGGATGACACTCAACTTATCCTTTCTCTCACCAATGACCCCAGCACCGCCAAAACTAACCTACACGAAGGAATGAAAGAAGTTGCCGAATGGATGAAACAAAGCCGTCTGAAACTGAACTCAGACAAAACAGAAGTCCTCATCTTAGGGACATCCCCCTCTGCATGGGACGACTCCTGGTGGCCGGAAGCCCTTGGAAAAGCACCCACCCCGACAGACCACGCACGGAACCTAGGCGTCATCCTGGACTCTTCACTCTCAATGAACAGACAAGTCAGCGCCATATCCTCTTCCTGCTTCAACATTCTTCGCATGCTTAGAAAAACATTTCGCTGGATCCCCACCGAAACAAGGAAAACAGTCACCCATGCTCTAGTCACGAGCCGACTGGACTACGGAAACACCCTCTACGCAGGTACTACCGCTAAACTCCAGAAGAAACTCCAACGAATCCAAAACGCCTCAGCCAGAATCATATTAGACATCCCGCGCAACGAACACATCTCCGGTCACCTGAAAGACCTCCACTGGCTGCCCGTCAATAAGAGAATCACCTTCCGACTACTAACTCACGCACACAAATCACTCTACGACATCGGACCAGAATGCCTCAACTCACGACTGTCCTTCTACACCCCCTCACGCCAACTACGTTCTTCCAACCAAGCCCTCGCCACTGTACCTCGCATCAACAGGACCACCATGGGAGGCAGATCCTTCTCATACCTGGCTGCTAAAACATGGAACTCACTCCCCGCTTACCTTCGCCTCACCCAGAACCACCTAGCATTCAGAAAACAACTTAAAACGTGGATATTTGACAAGTAATGCTCCTCACCTTTCTAAGCGCCTTGAGACCCTCTGGGTAGGTAGTGCGCTATATAAATTCTCTGACTTGACTTGACTTGACTATACTATCTCTGAAGGCCCCTTTTTTGCACAAACAGACATCATCCATCCTCCACTGTGGATAAGCTGAATCGTCCTTATGCAAATTATAATCTGCACTTTTAGCTCTCAAGTACCCTTACCTGTCGCACTTCTATGTGCTGCATTCCAAAACACAATAACCAAACCTGAACTCACTCCTGAGGCGAAAAGCCGGGAGCTTGCAATCTGTTTTAAACTTTGTTGTATAACTTGCTTTTAAAATCAATCTCACCCAGGCCACTGCCTCTTCACTGCGCAGATACCCGCCCAGCCGATTGAAGGCTGCTGCGGCCGAGTGTTGCTAGGGCAACGCCGCCATACCGAGTAGCGGACATGCCCATCCACGCTGAACACGCCCCCTTGCCACACTATAAGAACGCGCGCTGAATACGAGCGAGGCGTTCACTGAACTCACTCCTGAGGCGAAAGCCGGGAGCTTGCAATCTGTTTTAAACTTTGTTGTATAACTTGCTTTTAAAATCAATCTCACCCAGGCCACTGCCTCTTCACTGCGCAGATACCCGCCCAGCCGATTGAAGGCTGCGCGGCCAAGTGTTGCTAGGGCAACGCCGCCATTCCCGAGTAGCGGACACGCCCATCCACGCTGACCACACCCCTTTACCACGTCACCTTCTCTGGATGATAAAACATGTTCAGCAACCGGAAGCGCAGCGGACGAGCGCAGCGGGCGCAACGAATGCGCGCCGAAGGCGCGCATAAGGCAAGCTCGTCTGCGCTCGTCCGCGCCGAGGACGGGCCCAGGGCCACCCCCCCTGTCGCACTGAACCCACGTCCGGAGCTCGATACGGTGAGATTTACTTACGCTTCTGCCGAATTACTGAACCTTAGACATGTAGCAGAAATACCCCATGTTCTACCACAATTCGGATATACTAATTCCATCGTAGGCCCGCACAAATGTCCAACTTGTATAAAGGTTACTCCAAATTCCCCAAAGACTGTCCCACAACAAGTGTTAGCAGCACTAATAAATGTTAGATCTCTTCCTAAACACAAGTTAGAAATATCCGACTTGATCGATAAACACAAACTGGATTTGCTATTCATCACGGAGACATGGGGGGATGAATCCTCCGGGCCAGACTTTAGAGCTGCCACTCCGACCAACTACAATGTCTGCAGACTGGACAGACCTAAAAAAAAAGGGTGGAGGCATAGCAATTATTTATAATGACCAGCTCAAACTCACAATGGTACAATCAAACTGCTCTGAGTATGAGGCTTTTCTGTTCACCATTGGCCTCTCGGCCAAAACATCATTTAAGGGTATGTTAATCTATCGCTCTCCTGGGTCAAGATCGAAGTTTCTTGCCAACATAGGCACTATGATTGAGGCCTCGGCAGGATCCCCATATTTCACCTTACTAGGAGATTTTAATTTTCACCTTGAAGCCCTCGACGACCCTGACACAGCACTGTTAACGACCGATTTAGTCACTGCCAGCCTGCTGCAAATGGTAAAAGAACCCACTCATCAAGCGGGCCACACTTTAGATGGTTTATTTACCAACAACCCGCATATAGCCGTGACCCAGGTAATTCCCCTGATCTGGACGGATCATGCAGCGGTCTGCTTCTCTATCGAAATTAACTCCATCAAACCCCCTGCCACATCCTCGTCTCTAGTCTCCTTCAGAGACTGGAAACATATTAACCTTGTTCACTTAGCGGAGATGATGCAAGATAGCCACATCCCCAACGAACAGTATCCTATATTAGCGTCCTCTAATTACCTGAGCAATCTAAACACAGCTTGTAATAAACTAGCCCCGATTAAAACCTCCCACCGTAGTAGAAAACTCCCTTCAGCACAGTGGTTCACAGAGCCCTTACGAATTCAGAGACAGTGCTGCAGGAACCTGGAAAGGCAGTGGCGCCGCCATTACAGCCCTGCTGACAAAAAGACCTACAAAAATGCTCTCTCCACTTACAAAAAACTCATAATATCAGAAAAAAGTCTTTATTACACTTCCCAAATCAACCAGGCGAAAAACTCGGTAGGGGAATTATTTCAGGTGGTTACTCATCTCTCCAACCCCCCTGCCCCGCGCCTAGAAGGTTCCCAATCTCTATCGGATGCTTTGGCCAACTTTTTTGAGGATAAGGTTAGTTCCATCTTTCTGACCTTTTCTCATTCCTCTTCTTCTCCCACCCCCATGGAACCCCCCATCAACAACCCACCGATCTTTTCATTCTTCGAAGCGACTACGCAGGAGCATATTCAACATCTGGTGGCCTGCACCAAATCGGGATCCCCTCTCGATCCATGCCCTCCTGCTATCCTAAATCTCCTCCCGGAAGCTATCTCTCCTGCTTTATCAACAATCTGTAATGCTATGTTTCTAACAGGCACCTATCCATCTGTTTGGAAGAAGGCTATCATTAAGCCACTTTTAAAAAAGTCCACACTGGACCCTCTTCTTCCTGCCAGCTACAGACCTATTGCCTGTCTCCCCTTACCAGCTAAGATTTTCGAAAAAATAATGAACACTCAACTCTCGAAATTCATTAACGACAACGACCTACTCGACGACACCCAATTTGGGTTCAGACAAGGTCATGGAACGGTCGACAGCACTACTCAAAGCAGCAGATGAAATAAGAGCCATGATGGACAAGGGAGGATCGCCGTTTCGAATACTTTTGGATCTCTCCACTGCCTTTGACACGGTCGATCATGTCACCTTGATCGACCGTGTCTCGGCTTTAGGAATAAGAGGCAAAGCCAAAGATCTCCTTGCCTCATTCTTGGCCAACCGTCCTCAGACAGTTAAGATGGGTAACTACACCTCCCAGACCTTTTCTCTCCCTTGCGGAGTACCACAGGGCTCCTCGCTAAGTCCGACGCTTTTTAACATCTATGTTTCGGACTTAGCGAGGGTGATAAAATCCTACGGAATTGCCCTAACAACGTATGCGGATGACACCCAACTGGTGTTATCGGTACACAACGATGGTACTTCAGTCGCAGCCAACTTCCAAGAGGGAATGAAGGCAATAAGTTCCTGGATGTCATCTAACTGTCTCAAATTAAACTGTGATAAGACAGAGGTGATGACATTCGGGAACTTGCAGCCTGTCTGGTCCCCTCAGTGGTGGCCATCTCAGTTGGGTGTGCCCCCCCAACCGGTAGTCAAGGTACGGAATCTGGGAGTCATATTTGACAACAAGATGACTTTCCTCCAACATGCCAACTCGGTGGTATCTTTCTCCTTCTATATCCTAAAAAGGATTAAAAAAACTACTCCCATACTTACCGCCGTCCGCGGGCAAAACCCTAATCAGCACCTTGGTGTTCTCGAGAACAGACTACTGCAACGCCCTCCTTCTGAATGCTCAAGAAAAGGTCCTCAACAAATTACAGACGGTGCAAAACACCGCGGCCAGAATTCTATTAACCATCCCCAAATTTACATCTACTTCCTCCTACATTAGAGAGCTGCATTGGCTCCCAATTAGGAGCTGAATTAAATTCAAGGCTCTATGCATAGCCTACAAAGCTATCACTTTACTTTACTTTAATTAGTCTTTATTCGATATATTTCAATCATGAAAGACATTTTACAAAAAAGAAAGAATAGAAATTTGTTGTTTTTAGTCCCATATCCTCCCCCCAACCCCACAGAGGTACAGGATCCACAATGATTTGTTACAATAAAAGGAAGATTAAAAGTCTCCCTATCTCATCCTATTTACATGTTTACATATTCTTAAAATATCTGTTAAAAGCAATTTTTTAAAATGAAAATATAAAAGCTAAATTCATTGATACCAAAATACAAAAATAACAATTGCTTATACAGTGTACGTAGTTACTCACTTATTAATACAAAATGCCAATTCAAATAGCAGCAAACAATAATAACAACAAGCAATAGCAATCCTACAGTTACTCCAGACTCATTTTGCGTGCCCGAATTATCCACATCCAGTGGAGAAATTTTGCCATGGCTATAACAACAGGCTGAGAGGTATCAGTTCTTAAAATCCTAACAGCCTCGTTTGCTGTTCTTATACCTAACTGAATGCAAATTGGTTTTAGCCATGAACGTCTAGGCATTCTATATTCAGGGCAGGCAAACAACACATGTCCAATGTTTTCATTATGATCAGGACAAAAGGGGCACCTTGGGGTTTGTACCTTATTCCATTTCGCTATTAGGGCATTTAAAGGTAGTGTCCCCACCCTCAACTGGTGGTACCTCTTCCGGTCCCCTGGGACCGTAATCCAGTCCCAATAGGATTCTAGGGCCAGTGTATGCTTAAGCTCTAGGTAATCATAAGTAAAGGAACGATCAATATGATTCCTAAAACACTTAATCTCTAGCATGCTCCAATAAAGTTCTCGGAGTGTCTTTTTGGGTGGGAATGCATTATTTAGGGGATCATGCCACAATTGAGATAAACCCAGTGCCCTATATAAGAGTTTAACCTCTCTCATCCAGACTATCTTACATCCAGTATCCAGGGTTCTCACCTCTAAGAAGCCTTGGGCATACTGGGAGAGCTCTGGGGTTACCCATAACCTTCTCCAGTAGGCCACTGTTCTATACCTGGCCATGTCCATAAAGCTATTAAATCCCAAGTCATAATTTAAAGGTATCAATGGGGTTGACATAGGTAACCCAGTAATGTTGCGGAGAAATTTGTTCTGTGCTACCGTCAACTTAGAAAGATTACTGGGCCCCCAGAGTTCAGCTCCATAAAGAACTGCTGCTCCAACCTTATCATTGTAGATTTTTAGGACAGGTCTAATAGGTTTAGTATGAGATGAGAAAAGCTCCTTAGTGAGAGCTCCTGTCAATTGAGCATGTTTTGTGGCTAGCTCGTTAGTATGCTGTTTCCAGTCTAGATTGTAGGACAAATTAATTCCGAGGTACTTGAAGACCTGGGTCTGTTCAAGCTGGACCCCGTCCATAGTAACTCTACCCCTAATGTGTCTCCGTTTATGCATAACCATAAATTTTGTTTTACTTGTATTGATGACAAGACCATGGTCAATGCAGAACGATTCAAAAACCTCAATGGCCCTCTGGAGTCCCTGCTGGGTCTTTGATATCAGCAGGGTATCATCCGCGAACATCAACAGGGGGATCAGTCTTCCTGCCAACTTTGGGGCATCTGTAGGCTGGTGTTCGAAGTACCTGACCACCCTGTTGATGTATAGCGGGAAAAGCGTTGGGGCAAGCACGCATCCTTGGCGTACTCCCCTCGCAATGGGAAATTTCTCAGTGGCACTGCCCTGCTGATTCCAGCGTACTTGTGCAAAGTTATTTTCATGCATTCTGATCAATAAGGACAAAATTTCTTTTGGGATACCCTGGTCTTGTAGGATATTCCACAACTTGTGGCGGGGAACTAAATCAAAAGCTGATTTTAAATCAACAAAAGCCGCAAAAAGCATCCCCCCCCTAGTAAAACTATGCGCCAATATAATAAAACAAATCTAAAAACTTGGTCAATGGTACTAGTATGGCTACGAAAGCCGGCCTGCAGGGGTGACAATATATCCTGGTCGTCTATCCACCCATGTATTCGCTGTAATAGTAATCTTGCCAATACTTTCTGTATACATGCGATCAGGCTAATGGGCCTATAATTACCTGGATCCGAGCATGCCCCCTTTTTATAGATGGGGATGATCTCGGCTCCTTTCCAGGTCTCAGGGATAGGCGAGCCCTTTGCAATAGCATTGGCTAAGAGCTGAATATAGGTGGCCCATAGGTCCTTGTCGTGCATAAACAAGTCTGCAGGGACACAGTCTAGGCCCGGAGCTCTAGCTTTAGGTATGTTGTTGAGAGTTTTTAAGACTTCATCTTTGGAGAAGAGTAAGTGGCTCGTTGAAGTATCTACTAGGGCCAGACACTCCTCTTCACCTCCATCCTCAACAGCAAACTGAGTAGCATAATGGGATACCCATGCTTCTGGTGATACATAATTCATGGGTTCTCCTCTTATGGCCCCCCTTCCCCATTTAACAATGTTCCAAAAGGGCGTCATAGATCTTTCCCTACTAGCTGCGAGGAGATCCCTCCAGTAGCCTTCCTCCCAATCCTTTTTTGCACTAATTTGCACTTTTTTATACATAGCTCGGGCATCCCTTATCTTGTTTTTATCTTTTGTTTTTACATCATCTGACAGGGCCCTATAGGCAGCCCTGCAGGTTTTATCATACCACTGATCCTCCTTCCTTATTGGCCTACACTGCTTCTTCTTAACTGTTTTATTAAAAAACGGTTTTAATTTATTAAAAAAATCATCATGGATCCTACTGATTTCGGATATCGGAGTATCCTTAGCGGTTATACCCCGAACTTCTCTGATGGCCTGAGTTGATAAATCCCTCATGGCTATTATGCTTTCCTCGTTGGCTGCACATGTTGACCATCTAATGTGTCTGTGATCATTTGAGAGATTTATTTGAACAATTTCCCTCTGTTCATCTATTGTCACCAGATCAAACAGTTTAAAAGTTAAAGTTACAAAGCTATCAATAATCCTGGCCCACAGTTCCTAAAAAAAGCTCTCTGCCCGCTTGAACATTCTAGGACCTTACGATCATCTTCAGCCCATCTGCTGAAGGTTCCACGTACAAGAAAGACCAACTGGGGAGATAGATGCTTTACCATAGCAACAGCCAAATTGTGGTACACATTACCATTCTACATCAAAACCGCCCCCACTCTACTAAACTTCAGAAAGAATCTCAAAACCTGGTTGTTTTCATCCTAATTCACCTGTATCTCAAAAGAGAGTTCTGTAACGCTAGCGCCAAGACACCCGTAAAGGTATTTGCGCGCTTTAAAAATCGCATAAAATAAATAAAAATAAATAAATAAATACCTCGTTGGAAATCCCATACAATATGAAAATACCTCCCAAACTGGCTCAAAACTAAACTAACACCCTTCCAACCACACTCCCTACACTGTGTAGCTTTCGATCCATGTGAGCAAGCACTTCAACACCCACATAGGGGTTCTAACTAAGCTCTTTTCAAATGCTGGAATGTAATATAGTACAATAAAGAAAGCACGACAGATCTTCCTCCAATACTTATTATTAAAGTAGGGCTCTGCTCAGGTCATCTAATAAATCATGGGCACTCGGAGGATATGGATAGGGCGAACATAGGTGGAAAGGTTTATTCATTTTAGTTGAAAAACTAAAAAAGGTATGCAGAGTGGGCACATTTGCAATCCTTGCTCAATTTGCTGTAAAGTATATATCTATGACTGGAGCCATCATATTCGATTGCTTACCTATCTGATTACTTAGTATATGCATAAGTAATGTGTGCTGATGGCTTTGACATATGGGTGTGCAATGTATGTACGGGTTGTTTGCATTACTCACGCATTTGAATTTGAAAAGTGGGTGTATGCTGGTGAGTGTCAAATGTCTGGTCTGGGAAAAACAATGTAAAGTTAATCTCTGCCCCCAAAGTGGAGCTCTTCTGTGTATTCACAATCATCTAGGTAAGCACTGTATAATTATCCAAGGGCCTATATTACTCCAAATTGTGTAGGTAGTGCAAAATGTGCAGCGAGATTCCACATTATTTTCCGTTTTCAAACAATGTGTTTAGGAAAGGCAATGTTTGGGATTTTTTTCCTACCAAAGAAGAAAGATGTAAGTGCAACTTGTGACAAAATACTGGTCACAATTTGCAGCCACTATTTCTGCGGCCAGTGTGGTAATTTGCAAAGCGACCTATTTACTAATTGGGGGGTTGAGAATCAATGATTCATAGTGGGTCATAATTCGACCTCCCTCATGAACAGTAATGAGGTAGGTGGCAAATGTTAACCCTTAAGGAATCATAACTATCACAGGGATGGTGGCCTGCTGAGGTCCGAAGGCCACCATGTCTTTGAACGCTTTTATATAAAGCATTTGTATCTTTGAATGCAACCAGGATTCTGTAAACGAAAACGGGATGCATTTAGCCCAAGAAAAAAGAAAAGTGTCATTTTCATACATTAAGTGCAGGCAGAGGTCCATTGGACCAGTGCCTGCTCTTGAAAAATATTTTTTCAAAATTCGAAAAATGCAGAATGCAGCACATATAGAAAGAGGAAGTAATGAGGTGAAATAAAGATATTTCTTCTCTCCTGAGCAGGCGTACCTTTTTGACGCATTCCCTGGTTTACCAGTTCTGGTAAATCTGGGAACACGTCAAAAATCACAGGAGTTTGGTGGAAATGCCCACACAATGCCTATGGAATGCCCCCCTAGCACAGAGTATTGCAGCGCAGCAATTTACGATTTGTTGAATTACTTGAGATTAAGAAGCCACTCAGGATCACACATGGTGGCCTTTGAGTGGCTTCATAAAACTCAATTCTGAGTTGTGTCGATCTTACACCATGTTGAGGGGTGCAGGAGCAATGCAACAGGGTTCATCATTATGCCCCTCAGTGTTTAGTCACAAACCTAAATTGCAATTCGGTAATGTGTTACCAAATCACATTTTGGGTTTAATATTTCCGAAAAAACCTTCTTGCGGTCGCAAACAGCCGGATTCTGCAAATCAGTCCGTTTGCGATTCCAAAAAGGCTTCGTACATCTGACCCACAATCCCTACCACATAGATAAATGTACAATACCTTGTGTATGTCCACTTGTACTGCATTTTTTATCTCCAGAGGGAAAATATTGTTTTTTCATTGATAACCACCTCCAATACACCAAAACAATTGTGCGGCTGCTCTATGCAAATCTTGAGCCTGAAAAGGTATTTACTTCCCAGGAGTAAATGTTTGTCCATTTCTAACGAGGGCATGGGTGAAAAAACCTTTGTGTATGCCAATAAACTTATGTTTTTAGGGGTGTTCCTAAACTTTCTAGATTCTTTTATATTCACCCTAAAACATCCACTTCCTACACCTGGAGAAGAATGCATTTGTGTAATATTACACAATTGCAGAAAAAAATTATTCATGTGCAAATCAAACTATGAGTGCAAATGTACTTTTTGTGAAATCCTTGCATGCGTACATTTGCATAAGTAAGCTGACCTTATACATACAAATGGCTCTGTAAATCCAACCACGTTCTATATTTCAAGGTAATGTATGTTAGACAACAAATTAATCTTAAATTGAATTGAACTAAGTTCTTATATAGCGCAAACTGCCACCCTAGGGGTATCCTGGTGCTCAGACTTGAATAAGACCAACATAAACGTAGACCAGCGTAACAGCGGGGACAGGGCTAGAGATCGGTCCTAAGGAAGAGCCAAGTTTTCAGGGTCTTTCTAAACTCAGCCAGGGAGTTGGCTTGTCTGATGCTCGGAGGCAGCTCGTTACATAAATGTGCGGCTACCACATTGAAAGCCCCCCCCCCCATCCTGGAGCGCCTAACCTTGGCGATCGTCAGCATATTTACCATGGGGGAACAAAGCTGCCTCTTGGGATTGTACCAGGTGAACTTCTCTTGCAATGGGACTGGGCCTGAGTCGTGTACTGCTCTATAAACAATGCAGAGTGATAGAGTGATTTGGAATGAACCCTTTCCTTGATAGGCAGCCAATGAAGGTCTCTCAGAGCCGAGGTTGTAGAGGACCCGCATTGCCTATTTGCCACCATCTTTGCCGCCATAGACTGGACTCTCTGCAACCCCTGAAAGATGTATTGCGGTGCTCCAAGGTACGGGGAGTTGCAGTAGTTCAGCCTACTCAGCACTATATTCCTCACTACAAGGGAACGCGAGTCCTTAGGGAGTAGAGGAAGAACTTGTCGTAGCATGCGCATCAGAGGGAAGCAGACGTTAACAGTTTTGTTGGCCTGCGACTCTATTTGGAGGTTACCGTCTACCAGAACCCCCAGATTACGCACAGTATTAACTGGAACCAGAGGCTCCTCCTCAGGAGTGAGCCTGAACTCCAGAGGTAGATGCTGGGACATTCTGGCAGTGGGGCAGTATACCACCTCTGTTTTCCCCCCATTGAATTGTAATGAATTTCTCCTAAGCCATCCAGCACTCTGAAGCATACACTCCTGGAAAGTTTCCATGGATACCACTTGTTTCCCTTCCAGGAAAAACACCAATTGAGTGTCATCAGTGTAGTTGACCAGGTAAATGCCAAAAGATTTAATAATGGGGAACAGGGGCTGTCAGTTGGTATTAAAAAGAGCAGGGCTGATCGCAGAGCCCTTCGGTATCCCATGATGTGCTGAAGACTTGCTGGAGGTGAACGGTGTCATGGTCACCACCTGTTGTCTTCCTGATAGGTAGGACTGTAGCCACTGTAGGGCCCGTCCTGTCACCCCTATCCTCTCCAGTCTTTCCACCAGTACTGTATGGCTCACCGTATCGAAAGCGGCTGACATATCTAGTAATACTAGGATGGTATCATTCCCATTGTCAGCTCGCATTCATAGATTATCCAATACGGTTGCCAGAGCAGTCTCGGTGCCATGACCTGGGCGAAACCCAAATTGGTCCCTGTCCAACAGATGGTTATCCTCCAGATAGCTTGAGAGACTTTTGCTAACTGCTTTTTCCAAGATTTTATTTGGATATGGCAGAACGGAGATGGGTCTAAAATTCGCTGGTGTCTTAGGGTCCAATGAGGGTTTTTTTAACAGAGGTGTCACTACTGCCTGCTTCCACACCTCCGGGACCACTCCTTCTTCCAGGGATTGGCTGCAGATCTGTCGCAGCCAAGGAAAGGTTTCTTGACCAATAGTTTTCCAACTTTTGTGTGGGAGGGGAGCCCGAGGACACACTGTTAGCCAGGTTATTAAAAGAGTCATCCGTGAAGACTTGAAAGTTTTCCAAGGAGATATTCACCCTGGACGCTTCATCCGGCCTCTGGATGAAATTATCCTGGTCACTATTATTGTTAGGATGAAGATCTCCAACAATTTTAGCAATTTTGTCTTCAAAATGAGCGGCAATCTCAGTGCAGAGTTTCTGCGATGCAGCTACCTTATTGCTCATACAAGTAGGACTGGAGAGGTCCTTAAAGATTTTGAAAAGAGCTTTGGTGCTATTAGGAGCTTGTAAGATGGAGTTGGCGTAAAAGTCTGATTTAGACTTTGCAATAGACTCCTTTTATTAAGCCTGAACTAATTTCAGTTATTTCTTGTCTAGGTCTGAATAGTTCTTCCACCATTTTCACTCGGCTTTCTCGCATGACAAACACAGTGATTTCAGTTCCTCATTAAACCAGGGGGCTGAAGCTTTCTTCCTAATTTTAAGACTTTTTACTGGGAGTATCGGGTCCAAAGTGCTGGCTATACGGTTACAAAATATTTGGTAATTCTCTTGATGGATTGATGATAGTTTTAGTTGTTCACTATTCTGTCATTTGGCTTTTTTTGTAAACGTTTTAAGAAGTGACTAATCAATTGAGAACTTGGAATTCAGAATGTGAACAACAGGATGTACCAAACTGATTTTACATTTATGATATGCTTGATTTAATACTTAATGAAAAAGACTTTGTTGAACATCACTGGCAGGATTTCAAACACATCATTAATTCAGTGCTGCTACCAACATATATTTTTGTTCTAGTTATAACTATGTAAAATATAATTATCTTCGAAATAATTCATAAATGTCTTTTCAAATGATGTTGCGAGGTGTGAACCTATCACCGCACTGAATATTTGCAAATAGTAATTTGGTTGGAATCTGAAATTCTTTGTCCACTGCTGGACACTCAAAGAGATCACTGATACCACTGATCAGTAAGTAAAAGTAGGTTAAAATCTCTCCACAGTGCCTCATGTCAGTGCAGTTCATCTCACAGTGGAACTGGTCCATTGGCAGTGGCCAAATGTTAAGAAAGCTGGTGACGAAGAAATGAATAATCCCTTTAATTTTAAATAATTTTGTATTTTGTGTGAAATATTTCCCACAGACCCCCATCCCCTGAATCATGAGAGGCTACAAGTCTTCGCCAAGCCCTGCCACCTCGCTACCGCCCATACATAGCACTACCTTATGGCTCTTAATGGATCTAAAATCCTCATATTGTCTTCATGCTACTAAAAGCTGGTATCAGTTCATCACAGTTATATTTTAGTACAACAGTTTTGTCAACTGCACCACATACAGTCCCAATAAGCCGGTTCTAGGCACATGGTTCAAATGCCCTCATATAATGTCCTAGCCTCGCTCAATTAATATTGAGGAGCCTAAAACATACTACACCCTTTCAATCCTCCTCCCAATGCAGTCAGTGTTTTAGGGTTTAGCGGCCTGCCCAAGATATGTCTCTGTTGAGTGTGCCACCGGGACAGCAATGAATGTATGCATGTGCATTTATGTAGCTCTGAGCGGTGAAGCAGCAGAACTCTGTATATAAAAATAAGGGTATGGGACACACAATAAGGGCAAGGAAGATTTCCTTCTTCTGCCTCAGCTGGGACAAGGGATGGATGAGGTTACTTCTAGACAAGGAGAGTTCTTCAAATGAGAGGAGAGTCCCTCAACTAATTTCTGCAGTGAAAAAGTGATGCAGCTTTTGGAGCTTTGTTGGGCTACAGTGCAGGAGCTTAACATCTAGCAGTTTTACCTGTTTTTTCAGTTTTCCAGTTCTTTATTTCAAATCTGACTTTGTTCACCACCAGTGATCTTGATCCTGTCTACTGGATTGGATGGTGTGTTGGAGGAGTCAGAGTAGAAAGATTCTAATTGCAATATGGGTTGTCATTCCTGGAGAATGGGGGTGATCCAGCGTCATCTCCAGCCCTATGATGAGTCTTCCTGCTACATTAAGGGCTCTGTTCTGTGTGAGTCAAAAGTCTGGAATGCTGGCGAGCAGAGTGGCATCACTGTCTAGGTGAAATAGGGCCAGGATTTCTAAAATTGGTAGTTAAAGCTTCACTGCGCTGATGAGTGAGAGCTGGTGCAAGGTTTTACTTTACCAGACATTGTCTCACAGCAGAGATCAGTGTTGATCTTGAATCTGTGAGGCTTGGTGCTGTAATGGAGATTGGTGTTAATGTCAGGTGAACCTTCAACTGCAGTTTTTTATAATCTCCATAGTGGTGAGTTTTGATCTTCCTTTCCACCAAGAGAGTGTCCATCAGCTTCAAGGGATGCTGGATTAATACAATGTTGATTTGTTGTCTGCTCCAAGTGCTGGGCATGCATCAATCATGTAAACAAGGTAATATCTGCTGGTCTGTGCAGAAAGTGAACAATTTAATGACACACAGGTCCATAAAGGAGATGAGGATTTGGAGTTGGGCATGGTTCTGAACTGAAACTTCTGCAGGAGGGATTGACAGTACCAGTGATGAACAGAGTATCAACCACTACTTGGATGGTGAGTGTCTATTTGCGCAATTGTAGTCTAAATCTTAGCTGCAAATCTTGTAGAGGATGTGTGCCATCATTTGCTGGTGGACCTGAATTTTGGGAGCATTTTGGTGATGTTACAGAGGAAGGGGAGGTAGGTGACTGGGAGTTTGAGAGAGGGATCATTTGGGGGGACGTTGGCTTTCTTCTATGAAGAGAGATTATTTCAGTTTTGAGGACATCCAGAATGATACCTTGTCTTCCACAACCTGGCTAGATACCCAGCCAAGGATGTCACCTGGATGAATTATATAAAATCCAAGCGGGTATGTTCCAGAGCCAGACCAAAGTTGACTGGTCCTTTTTAAATTTCTGCAGAAATAAACATGCCTTTGAGACTATCATTAAAACCTTGAACTGGCATTGATACCCACATTGGAGGCCTGGCAGGCTGCCATACACCCTTGAGGGCACTCTCACACTCCACCCAATTGACCAGAAGAATAGATAGAGCTTCCTTAACCCGTTTGGGACTACAATCACTAGGCAACTTATATGACTCTAGTCACCTTATAACTTTTATCGAATTAACACATACACACGGCCTCACGCTCAGGTAACTTTTCACTCTTGCAGCACTGACCAGTTCCATCACAAAGTCCTAGGGAGGCGATGGAATAGAACCCCAGATAGATGTGCTAATGCAGGTACTGTGGGTGACGAGTAATGGAAGACACTTTATCTCACTCGTTTAAAGAGCCATACGTACCATTACCTCATTGCAGAATAAATGGGAGAGCCACTAAGTCGAGAACATTGGCAACTTTGGATGAAACAGAGCTATGCAACATATGTGGCATATCTTGGTAAATACTCAAACTCATTCAATTCAATGATATCCATAGAAAATACTTACATCCAAACGCCTGCAGGTCAGGTACCCCAATACCCTATTGGCATGCCCCAGGTGTAATCAAGCAGGAGCTGTGTTTTATCATATGGTGTGGTCTTGCTCGACTACTGGCCGATAGTGGGTCGCGGTCACTGGCTGCTTGACTGTGGGGACAGAGAAAAGGGACTTAACTTCACAGAAGATCTGCTTATTAAAACATATGCCCAGATCCAAGGCCCATAGCTCCACTGCCTAATTTCTGAACCTCACACTGTCCCTAACTAAACATCAGATAGTCAAAAATTGTAGATCGCCCTGAAGATCTGGAAATGGAAGGCTGACCTGTCGAGGCACGCCACAGCTGAACTGGCCACATACTCTAGACTGGCGGTTGGCCTATGCAGGCCTAAAAGTGTGCTGGCCTGTGAATCATTCCTTATGTCTATGGCCCCCAAGTCACATGATAAGCGAGAATGTATGACGTTACAACGCATATATTCACAACGCATACCATCACAATGCAACTTTTACAACGCAGGATCCATTACAATGCAAGCTTTTACAATGCATGCCATTACATCCCAGATGCTATTTACCATTACAACCTAAGTATAGGTAAGTATTTAATTTTATTTATATGAATTTATTTTTAATGTAATTTTTAATTTTTTAAATTAATTAAAATTAATTATTAATTTTATTTAATATAATTGTATTTTCTATTCTAACTCCTGGGGGGGGGTGTAATAGTAGGGTAAGTGTTGGTTAGTGTAGGGGTAAAAATTACTATTCAAACTCCAGGGGGGTGTAATAGTAGGGTAAGTGTTGGATAGTGTAGGGGTTAAAATTACTAAATTAAATTAATTTATATTAAAATAAATTTAGATTTTTTTTATAAATAATTAAAATAATTAATATAATTTATTAAAATTACATTATTATTAATTAACTAAAATACTTACCCATACTTACGTTGTAATGGCATGCGTTGTAATAGCATCTGTGATGTAATGGCATGCGTTGTAATAGCATGCGTTGTAATGGAAGTTGCGTTGTAAAAGTTTTGTTGTAATGGTAGTGCGTTGTAAAAGTTGCATTGTGATGGCTGTTTCCCGATAAGCCACCATAGGGAACACTTCACATTGGTCACTTGCCATATTCCAAAATGTAATGCAGGGACGCTGGTCATGACTATCACTCAGTTGTACTTGAGTTGACACACTTGTGTTGCTCATCCATATATCTCAAAATGCGCTGACATGTCTTTGGTTGTATTGGACGGTATTAATTAGGTAAGTTGGAGTTTGTATGTGAGTGGGTGAGTTGTTTAGACAGTTTGCTATGTGATAATAGGTGGAGTTGCAAAGCGTGTTGTCGCACATGCGGTGACAACCTCCAGATTTCAGTGCAGCCTCTAGCTGCAACTGCTCAATTGGTTCAACCTATCAAAGATGTCTGTGGATCCTGATCATTCACTTCTATTGTGTAATGCATACTGATACATGAAAATGTTAAAGCAGAGCAATTTAACCCAAAATGCCCTCAGTCCCACAGGAGGCCATATTTTTAGAAATGTCACTTACAAATGGCGGAGGAGTGAAGATCAGAAAGATAGGAAAATATTTAAACATCTGCACTCTAGTTATATGCTGAAAATAAAACTGAGAAAAAAAGCATTCCTCACGGAGCGGATAGATAGAGCCCAAAATTCCTCTAAGGAACTTTTTCAAATAATGAAGGAATTCCGAACACCTTGGAATGGACAAATGCAGTATCCAAGTTTTTTGAAGATAAAATTACCACCATTCACCTCTCCTTTCCTGATCATCATGACCAAATGCAGCCAAATGCTCTGGGCACACTTCCATCTGACCTCCCTCACATTTTGGAGGAATTCATTAAATGTGACTGCGAGGCGGTCATGTTAGCCGGATTAAAAATCAAGTCAGGGATACCAACAGATATCATTGCCCCTAAACTTTTTTCTACGCTTGCACCAGTGCTGGTGTAACATCTCACTGACCTTTTCAATAAATTTTTCATGGATGCTGATTTTCCGACAACATGGAAAGCTGCTAAAGTTAGGCCCATTTTGAAAAAACCTACGGCTGACCCTAACATCTTGTTAAATTACCGGCCTATATCCCTGCTCCCATACTTCGGGAAAATGCTTGAATCAATTGTAAACAAGCAGCTTGTGAGTCACCTTGAAAGCCATGGACTTTTAGATTCTTCACAATCGGGTTTTAGGGCACAACATAGCACTGAAACCACATTGGTCGAGGTGGTTGATAACATCAGACTGGCGCTGGATAAGCGCCAGTCAGCTATCCTCGTGCTGCTCAATCTTTCGGCAGCATTTGACACCATCTCCCATCGCATTCTAATCCATCGATTGTGGGAGATTGTTATCAGAGGAAACGCCTTGAATTGGTTTTCGAGCTATTTTTCCAACCGCGCTACAACGGTCCAAATCGGTGAAAACAGTTCTAATGAAAGACCGATCAAAATGGGCGTCCCTCAGGGCTCTATACTGAGCCCAATGCTCTTTAATATCTATATGACCCCTTTGGCCAATATAATTAGAGACCATGGCTTTGATGTTCTGTCGTATGCCGATGATACGCAGATTCTTGTCACACTAGATTCTGACCATAATGAAACCAAACAACGTTTCCAAAGCTGCCTGGTACGAGTTGAGGAATGGATGACCATCAATCACCTCCAACTAAACGGCAGCAAGTCAGAAATTATGCTCTTCAGCAAGGCGGCAGAACATTGGACAGATGATTAGTGGCCAATCAAGCTGGGCACATGCCCAGTACCATAGGATTCAACCCGTAACTTGGGCTTTTTGTTGGATAACAAATTGTCCATGAACAGCCAAATAAACAGCATAGTTGGCACCTGTTTTGGACTAATGCGGAGTTTGTGAAAAATCTTTAAGTGGATCCCTATTCAGGCCCGTAAACCCTTAGTCCAAGGTCTTATAATAAATAGAATGGACTACGGTAATGCACTTCTGTCCTCTATAAATGAACACCATCTGAGGAGGCTCCAGGTTCTTCAGAACACCGCAGCCCGACTGGTTCTTAACCTCCCGCGAAAAACTTCCTCTGCTGCCTGTCTAAAAAGCCTACATTAGTCGCCAGTAAAAAGCGTATCCTTTTCAAAATACTATGTCTGGTGCATAGACAATAGTATGGAAAGGGTTCTAAATACTGGTCCAAAAAACTCAGATGTATCAGCCACAAAGGAATCTCAGATCCAGAAACGAACTACTATTAATACCTCTGAGAATACGTACCTCCAGAAATGGCGGTCGAGCATTTTCATTTTTGGCCCCGGCCGCATGGAACAAAATACCGTTCCATCTCCGTGACTCCCCCGATCACGGTCGTTTTCGCCAAGGACAAAAGACGTGGCTCTTCGCAAATTAGCTGCACTCCCCTATGTCAGAGACTGCTGCAAGCGCCATGAGACTTCCAGGAAGGGATTTGTGCGCCATACAAATGTCCATGACTTGACTGACTTGACTTGACAAATGACACAGAAGCCCCATGTGTAACCCACTGTAACTGATTGCACTAAGCAGATCAGATAGAGTGAGGTTGTGCAATGAAGTCTTGTAAGAATTGTAGCCCAAATAAAAGATAGTGGTGATTGAGTCAAGAAAAAACGGGTTATTTATGAAAAAATAGAACAGAAGAGCATGCTGTAACTACTTCAAAGAGTCCTGATAATTGATAAGAAAGTTCAGAAAACGATGGGCCTGTTTTAGAGTTCTGCGAACAGGATACCTATCAGAAACGTAAAAGCTATTCCATCCGCCACATTACAAGTGGATTATATTCTATGAGACTGGCACTGCATTGGACAAAGTATCCGTCACATTTTTGACGATCAAGTTGTCTGCCAAACTCTAAAGCAAACCACTTAATTTGTTAACCACTAATAAAGTAGCGGGGGGGGGGGGACCTAGCACAGCAGGTTACAAAAGTATGCATTTGGACCTGGTGGGGACCACCACCTCGATTATTTCAGACTATTGAGGTCTTGCCAAAGCCTTGTTCCCGGACTGACCTAGTGATCTCACATATTTCTGGTACCTGTCTGTGGACTGTCCTTGGGACTTTGTTAAGACCCCCTGAGGGGTTCCTGAATGAGACAAGAACATCAATTTTCAGGAACGCAAACTAAGCTGAATTAGTCTTCGTTAAAATTGTTGGCAGTGGACACTCTAACATGCATATTTCATTAACAGGCTATAAATAATTCTCTTGGAAGGAGATCAGAGAAGGACACAGCGTCTGATGTAGAGTGTTTACGTAAGTGGGGGGCTTTTTTGGCTGCGCAGTAGTGCTTTCATTCACACACTACGTACTCTTGGAAAGGCACGTGAATACTATTTTCTCCATTCATTCATATTGTTTTGCAGTGTTTTTATTTGTGAACCGCTATTGGCTAATTTATAGCCTTGTGAATGGGATTTGAATTGCATTCATGTCTGTTTGGGTAATTAAAACACACAAGTATCTGTTCTAGAATGCAAACATATTTTTGGTAGAGCTGATTATGTTGTTTACTACATCAAACAATTGGTGGTGTTTTCTATTTAAGTATGCCTGAATTATGAATCAAAGGGCCATTCAACACTTTTTACAGCAAATTTTTCAAAGAAAATCTGCCAATCTGATTGTCGGTTTTTTGTTTTACTGTGACAAGGCAATTAATCCTCGCTGGATGATGAAACGTGGGTTACAGCTATCTGTGACAGACAATCCCAAAGAGATCTGACATTCCATCACATCGAACCTGATCATAAAGATAAAGGGGCAGATTTACAAGCCCCTTGCGCCTCTTTTGCGCCGCCGTTTTGTGATGCAGTGGCGGCGCAGAAGATGCGCCATGGTGCGGGCTATTTACAACGTGACGCCACTGGGAGATGCGTCACGTTGTAAAGCCCTGCCCCTTAAGGAGGCGTTCTTGGGTGGGCGGGGGGGGGGGGGGTTCCGGCGCAGGAACGCCTCCTAAAAGTGGCTGAGTGAAATCTGCAAGATTTCACTCAGTCACTTTTAGGCCAATGCTGCGTCAAAACCCTGCGCTTGCTTGAAGCAGGCGTAAGGCTTGACGCAGCATTAGTAGAATGGGCCCCCCAGAGCATTGCTGGGGCTGCATCGCGCATGCGACGCAACTCCAGCAATGCAATACCTTTACGGCACAGATGCGTGACGCATCTGTTCAGTTTTTGCCCCATGGTGCGCCGCATTGATGAAGCGGCGCATCATGGGTGGCGGAAGTCATGGCGCACAATTACTAGCGCATCACTGTAAATTTGCAGGGATGCGCCAATAATTGTAAATATGCCCCAAAAAGATTAGGGTGAAAAAAGTCTGAATTTCTGTTGCCATCTTTGCTATTGGTCAGCAGGTTGCTGCACAAGGGTGGGGCATTTTTAATTCTGACTCTGTGAATTCTACAAATTTGTGTGACCTCGAAGAAATACATGGGATTATAGGATTTTCTTCGTATGTTGACAAGTTACTTGTTGGTTTCTGTATCATGTAGTTACAGGAAAATGTAAAGCTCCTTGAGTACTGTGGGCCAAATTGATCCAATACTTGTGTCACCCCTGTGCCACTCAATGGAGTGCAAAAGCAACGCAGCTCTAAGTTTGATCGATAAAGCCACGCAAGCTTTCCATGTGTGGGCCTGGGTGGCTTGATAAATGTAGAGTAACACAATGCAGCGCAAAGTGCCGCATTGTGTTTCTCTGCCTCAGGGAGTTGTTCCATGGCTGCAGTGTGGACGTTCCAATGCATGCACCCATGGATTTTGGCACATTGTCAGATTTACGATTACTGGTACACCTAGGAATGCGTCAAAATGCTACACCTCCCCATGTCAGGCGTAAGGAGGAGAAATATCTTTATTTCTCCTTGTTACTTCCTCTTTCAATGTGTGCTACATTCTGCACCACGGAATGTCAGATACAGCACATTCCTGCTGTTTCCCTAACACGCAGCACAGCCGGGTGACTTGAGAGAGGCGTATGACTCCTAGAGCTGGCACATAAAGGGAGAACCTGGAAAGCTTGCCCTGGGCCTTGGTTTTTTAAGGGCCCTGAACTGCCACTGTCAAATGTATGAGAACAGGGGCACACTCTTTGCTTCCTGGACATTTTTGTATTACAGAGGGGGCCACAGATACTTGCAAACTACCATTTGCCACCCACACATTCATGTCCAAGCACAAGGCTGTGGCTATAATCAGTGCAGCATGTGCAGTGCACCAGAGTCAGGGGCATGGGAGACCCGTTGAACTCACGTTTTGGCTGTCTTGTATGACCTAAGAGGGGAAGGAGAATCTTTTTTCTTTGCTGCATTAAGACTCAGGTCACTCATTACACCACTGCAGATGCAATGTGAATGGGGTATAGTTTCATGAAAATGAGGGCACAGCTGTGGAGTCAACCAGCATCTACATACATTAGTGCAAGGGAACGAAGGCTCGCAGGATGCGCACTATCTGGGCACCATGTAGGAAGTGGTATACAGTTAGTGCAAGTCCCCCAGTGTGTCCTTTGAGAGGAGATGTATAGGACCAGAATGGCCCTTTGGCATCCTATCATCCTTTACTTTCCCTTAGCAGGGATGTGCAGTCATGGATTGTGCATCCCTGCAAAAGTACTATCTCCTTTCAAAGACTGATAGCAACGTTGAAAGTTGCAGCTGTGTTTCAAAAAGACAAATCTGTCTTTCACTAGTGCCTTGCGAATGCTCTCCATTCAGTCAGTCAGTCAGAATAACTTTATTTTGCCGACATGGTGAAGGCATAAAAGTATACTACATATATAAAAGATAAAAACATTCCACATCCTTACAGTACGATCATTTTGTAAGATACAATAGCTATACAAATTCAACATTTCTGATAAAAATTCATACTTGATTAAGTTCATATTACAATTATTTGGATCCACAGATTGAACGTCTCTTTTTTAGAACAGTTAAAAGAAAGGATGCCACAGAGAAACAAATAAAGGGGTCAGGCAATAGCTGTAAATAGTAAAAGGTCATTCATTTGTTTAAGTTGTTTGTATTCTCTCAGTCTGTGTTGTGTGCACCAAATAATTGCATGGCCTGCTGCAAACCAGGACTGTGTGTTGGGTTTTGACATAGCACACCAGTTTCTTCAAGCTAGGCCTTAATTTAGTAAGTCAGTACAATCAAGGAGTTGTAGTCTTGGATTATTTCAATTGAATCAATTGAATTGACCCACCTAATAATACAGAGTTGCATCAAAAAAGGAAATAACTCACCTTATGTAATGGTATCCCTCAGAGATGGCATGATCTAGCAACCCTATGAGCCCTTTATAATCAGATCAGTAGTCATAATGAGGAGTGTAATTGGCGTAAAGTCCCTAAGGTCTGACTCCATCTTATGCAGGCCCCAACTCCATCTTGGTTCATGGAGACGGCCATCTTCCTTAACTTCGACAATGGAAGCCATCATGTTCCCTGATTTATGCAAAATCATTGTTGTGTTTGCCTTTAAGCGCAGATGTTACCAATCCTTATCTTACTAGGAACTGTGATAGCGTCAAGTTCTTTGTTTAATTACATAGATACAATATCTAATGTGACAATGTCTACTCCTCACCATGTCAAGGTTAAATAAGAACACATACAGACATATAACCAAAATAGTGTAGTCTGAATTGATGTTGTTTTGCCTTGTATGTTCATAAAGACATGTCTGGCACGCTTACTTTGATGCAAACAATCTATGTCAGAGATTCCTAAGCTTACTTTGATTCCTAAACTTACTTTGATGCAAACAATCTACGTCAGAGATTCCTAAACGTATGTCAAAAATTCCAATTTCTTATAAGATTGAGTATATAAGGACTGCCACTTGATCACTTTTTAGGAAGAGGTCCTTCGTCCAGATTATCGCCCCAGATTCTGCTAGAGATAGTCTCACCTGCTGCCAGCACACTTCACACTTCGCACATGATGCAGTTTGCCTGAAGACTGAAGCTGATAAAGCCACGTCCCAGAGGAAGTCCGACTGACTGCTACCGCAGTGGGTGTTTTCCCTTCGTGGTAACACTGTCTTCACACCTCCACTGATAAAGGCAGCATTTGCTGTCAACAAGGCGTGCAGTACAGCCATTCTCCCTAAGAAGCTTCAGACTGCAGGTTGCTTTGCCTGTCATGCTTTCATAGTATAGCGCATTCAAGTAGGCATTAGGGTTTTAGGTTCTAGATAACATTTTAAATCATATTTTAAACAATGCTAGAAATATTCATTTTATGCTTGTTATTTATAACGTGCCTTCTTGCTGTTTTTATAATAGTCTGTGTAGTTGTTTCAGATGTACTGAGTAACAGATTATTCCTCGTGTAATAAATACTTTTAACTTAAAAGTGTTCATTCTTCTTAGTACAGTGTGTCTGATACTGTGAATAATGAAATAAGGTTTTTTACTGTTTCCACAGTGCCCCTGATCCCCTCATGGGATTGTTAGCAACCCAAAAGCAATTCTTATATGTCAATTACACATTGAATAGTGTACTGGGGTTGCTACAATAACTTGTCTTTCACATTTGTCGCTGGTCCATTGAAACAAATTCACCTATATCACCTGTGGGTGTGGGAAAGCATACTTTGGAGAGTTACAACAAAGTCAAAACTTATGCAACAGTTGGCGCCCAACGCCGGACTCATATTATACAGCTACTCCTCGAATACATCTGAACCATCATTACAGAGACATCCGTAGTAGTCACTGTTGCCTCCGATTGGGAATAAGGGCACACCTATTTCAGTAGGTTCATCAAGCTCAAGGTGTCCCAGATGAAGGGGCAGATACTTTTATAATAGCTGCACATCCAATGTATCAATAGGAAACTTTTTACTCCTGGGTGGAGTTCAAACCTATTGATGCTGCTTAAATACAGTTTCATGAATATACAGTGGTAGATCTGCCTGCACATTCTAGGGCTTATGAAGATTTGGAAATCCCTTTAAGTTATCAAGAACACCAAAACTGGTTTGGTGGTCAGTTGCCACACAGGCACAGACATGTAGGTTTGGGGTCTCTGAGCAGTGACAGGGCTGTGTGCTCAGTCTTGGCTGGTTACACTCCAATTCCTTGCCCTGAAACTCTACTCCATGCAGAGGTAGTAGGGTAGTAGGGGTATTAAATTACACAGTCGCCTTATACAGGACACTTGTGCAGTTTGTGCAATATACTTTGAGCTCCAGACCTGCACTCGCAGCAGGACCTGTGTCTCCTACACAAACACAAACCACTTGTCCACAGACTATTAACAGTATCATCAAGGTAAAAGCGCCCATGAAGCTTGATGAAATGGTTTTATGGATTGTTCTCAAGACCCACCTGCTAGAATCAGTGTATCCATACATCACCCTCCCAGACAAACAAAGAATACTGACTATGGGCCAAATGTTCAAAGTTTTTTCCCAGCTGCAAACAGGCTGATTCACAAAATCGGCATGTTTGCGACCAAAAAAATCCTTTTTGTTATGTGGAAGGCCCAAATTGTGATTTGGTATGCAATTTTTGTTTTACGATTTGGTATTTGCCATGGTCGTCCTGTGGGCATCCCTTTAAGATGTGAATAGAAATGGTATGTATGAATGTTATGCAACTAAAATGTGGCCGGAAAACATTTGCACTCTATCACCAACTCAAAGTTGGTGGTAACCCATTTTGAAATGGGAAGGAGACCCCAAGGGATATATTTTTTAATAGAAGGTCCCACTGACCACTGCCTACTCTTAAAAAATCAAACTCCAAAGTGACATTTTTTTTTTTCAAACACATACATTTTCTTTGAAGTAAAACGGGCTGCATTTACTGAAAAAAGATTGCTTTATTTAAAAGCAATCACAGGCATGGTGGTCTACTGACCCCAGCAGGCCACCATCCCTGTGATGGGTGCGATTCCTAATGGGTCGTACATTGCAACCTGCCTCATTACTATTCATGAGGTATGGAATCACAAATTAAACTGAAAAAAGTTTCATACATTAGGAATAGCTATGTCCTAATTGTGATTCGCAAGAAACCGCAATTTGAAAATCGCTAATCTATTCTTTGTACATGTAGCCCATAGTTTCTTCTTCTTGGGATGGTGCCTCCGGTAAAGGAATGTAACTCCTAGGAGAGCATCTTTCCGTTTATACCACTATGCATGATACACCTTCATTGGTGGTCCTCCATGATGTACTTAGAAACGTACAAATCGAGCTCAGAGCCCCAACTCTTGATCTGCAGTTTCCTCTATCATTCTAAGTGACATAAAGAAGAGGATTCAGATCTGGCCACATGTCAGAGACTGGAAGCAGTTCAGGTGCAGGGCTTTGACGGGAACTACCAAAAATAAAAGTGGAAGTTTATACCTCTGTAGCTAAAGATATCTTAGATATTCAAACTGTTAAGCCCCGCTCAAAACATGAAAATGACACCAAGGGTTCCGTTAAGGAAAACTCTGCAACCAAAGAGAAGAAGAAACAATAAGACAAAGATAAAAGACTGACTTGATCACCCGCTTCTCTGGATTTTCAGCAGGGGTGGTTATAACTTAAGAGACCGCTCCAAATTAAAAAGTGTGAGTGGTGTCAGTTTTCTGATAGCTGCTCTTTACATTCTTTTCAGGACACTGAAGGCAAAAACACTGAAAGAGGGAGCTGAACCGAGTACCGAAGGAAAGAGGAGCACTATAGGAAAAGTGAAGGAGTACGCAAGATTGATGTCAGTGTAAAAAGGGAAGAGGAAGGATTGGACTCTAAGACCCTTGTAAAAAAGAAGAAACTGGCCAGACTTACTAAAAAAAATGCCAATCCTGCTAAGATTCCTTCTGAGAACAAGGACTTGTCCGAGAACTCTCCTAGACAGCACCACAGAGTCACAATAGTACATCAGATGCTTCAGACGTTTCTGGATGCGCATCCAAGTGATGACTTTGCACAGATTAAGACTCCAGACCAACATTTAAATCCATCTGATAGAGTGTTTACAACCTAAAAATACAAATGGAAGGAGGCATACCATGTATTATCAAAGCAGTTTTCTGGACCTAACTATCTGATGATCCTAGCAGAAGAAGTCTGGCCTCCATCCATCATTAGTGAAGCACCCCGTAAATAGGAAGTCATACGGGTATCTTTCTCTCCCATAGTACCTGGAGATATCACAGAAATGTATGCCAGTGAGTGGGCCATGAGACAGGCTCCAGCCCTATATAGAAACCAAGTGGAGTGAGATAAACACTCTAGTCCACATGTTATTTCCCTACATAGTGAACCACAAGCACAATACCCTTTAAAACCAAAAGCAAGATATGGTATTATAGCAATATAGACCAATTGCAGTATCAAGGCGTAATAGCACCCTGCCTCTCACACATTAACACACCCCTTTTTCATTTCTCTAAACCAGATTTTTTTAACTGTATAGTCCTAGACTATAGAAATTTGAACTCACACACCCAAAATTACCTAGTACAGAATACGCACACCGAAGGTTCAATTACGAACCAGGTGAGGAGAAAATACTGAACACTCCTGGATATTTCCAATGGGTTTTCCAGTAAAAATATAGCGCCTGATAGTGAGTATCTAATTGCTTTGATTTTGGACAGAGTGCAGTAGTGCAGTTATCATTCTGACAGTTGCCCATTGGCTATAAGAATAGTCTTGGCTTGTTTTCAGCATAAATCATGGAAATCTTACAACCAGATCCTGAGGTATTGTCATCCATAGATCATGTCTCCTTAATGGATAATGACTTGAATCTACATCTTATCAGGATAGCTAGACAGAGTGGTGACTATGTTAATGTCACATGGTTACAAGATTAATTTTAAAAATTCGAAGCTCGCCTACCTGACGGTGACCTTCCTTGGACATGAATTATCTAGCAAGGTCAAGGGTTTAGCTCCAGACTTCCTCCAGACGTCTGCTACCTTGCAGCCTCTTAACACACTGAAACATTTGCAAAGTCTGATAGGGTTTTTTAACTTTGGACATATTTATTTGCCTCACTACGCAGAGAGAGTGAAGCCTCTGTAGACCTAATTTCTTCTACGTTTTCCTCTAAATAGTATCTGAATGCACATACTGATATCTTGCGTGCTCTACAAGCACACTTGCTTGAAACTAAATATTTCAAACTAGGGACAATAAATCCAACCTAGTTATCTAAGTCATACCCAGTCACTATGGTTAAACCTACACGACCTACATGAAGGAAAGACCATCCTCATTGCTTACAAGTCTCACTTGATTCACCGGCTAAAGCATGATTTCCTTACATTGAAAATATCCAGATGGCTGTACAAGCAACTATTCTAAAGGATCGCCCTTTGGCACAGGAAAACATATCCATACCAGCACTAGAGGCAGCCAGAAAGACATGCTGTCCTAATGCTGGTGCCCTACACCCAAGGTGGGTACAGTGGGCCTCTTCTTTAAGGATGTAACGTTTCACTATAATCCCTCTCTTTATACACAAGCTTTTTTCCAATATGAACAGAATACTGATCGCACTTAAGACACTTCACCTGTTGAGTCTTACCAGAGCACGTTTTACACAGATGGATTTAAAGTTTCAAAAGGAAAGCCTATAAAAAATAAACAGCTTTGGGGGAAAGGTAGCTGTCCTACAAGATAAACCTCCATTGGTCCATTTGAGTCACACTTTGGGCCAACAGTGTAGTGATATTCGTGCTAATAGGAATTGTGAAGCTGAACAAGCAGCAAAAGCTGCAATCCAGACTGTAAGAGTAAAACTCCTAACCAGATCTTAAACAAAGATCAACACAGATATTTTAACTGCCATAAATGCAACCACGCAAGCTGGGAAACATCCTGCAGGTTTTCCTCCCAATTTCTCCTACACCCTTAATTCAGATAATATTCCAGTAGTTATGATAACAGGAGTGGGAGACAGAATAATACCAAATAATCTGACTAGATTAGAATTAATCAAAGAAGCACACAAGGGGTTGGCCTCTGCACATGCAAGAATAAATGCAACCATAGCAATGCTACAGCAATGCTACTGGTGGCTTACTTCATGTAAACAGATTAGGGACTATGTTAGACAATGTGACATTTCTCAGCAGATTAAACTCCCCATTGTCAAAAGACCCTTGCCAGCTCCTTTCATGATCTCAAATATCCCCCTCCTGTTGATGTATTTGGACCACATCAGTCCCCTAAATTCAGCTAACCAGTGTAAGTACATAATGGTAACAATTGATTCATGTTCTCCATTCCAATGGGTTTTGCCACAGAGAAATGCAAATGCTTAACAGCCATAAAAGATTTGCAGTGTCTAGTATCTAGGATGTTCATTCAGATAATGGTCACGAGTTTGCCTCCAAGGCTTACAGGGATTCAATGTCTGCTCCGGGAGTTTGTCTGCAATTCACCAACCCATTAAAAACTGAATCAAACTGCATTGTAGAGAGAGCCAATGGCATGATTAAACAAGCTTTAACTGCTAGGATGTTAAGTTCAGGTCTTAGTTGGTACCATAATCTGTATGAAATTTAGAGAACATTTAATTACTTGCCTGGATGAGTATTGGGAGTACACACTCCATATGAGGTTCTTTTCGGAGTTTCTATGTATGTGCCTGGCTTAGATAATTCTGGGAAGGTGGATGAAGATAGATTTGACTTGGAAAAACATCTGAATGTTTTACAGAGTATCCAAAATGTCAGAGACAAGCTGTCTAACACAAACCACCCTGACGCCGCAACCTGTGAAGAGAAGGTTATTACTGCTGCTGATGGGTGAGTTCTCAAAGTTGGGGACCCAGTTTGGGTGAAAATTCACAATAAGCAAGCTTTTGAACCCACCTACAGAACAACTGTCACTGTTCTTGGGGTAAAATGCAACAGAACTATTATTAAGCTTCCTCTGCTTGGATCAAGAAGAAATAGACAAGAGTCTATCGACTACGGTAAAAACCCTATATGGCCAATATAGCACAGCTGGCCACCGCAGAAACCAAGAAGGATTCAGAGTAGTGCCTTCCATCTTTTTCCTGCTCTGAATATCATATTCCCTGAACAGAGCTGTACAAATTGCTAGCTCGAGTTCCCAGCCTGGGATGTTTGAGCTTAACATGCTACACAGAACAATGAGTGCAACAACACAGCGGATGCTGCTGGTATGACAGTGGCTACTGTCCAATGTAATTCCATGATCTACTATGAAATTCCACCTGATACTACACCATTTGAACTGACAAGTTTTCAAGAGTCCAGAGAGGCCAATGATGCTGCAAATGACTCTGGATATTTCCCATAAGATTTTTCAACCCCTTTCACAGTCACTCATCGCCAAAGACTGCTTCGCACCTGTCAGTGGTTTTGGGGCCAGTATATGATTTTTCCGAGTTTCATGCCTGGATCGTGTTATGATTTTTTTTTTCTCATCATGTGGTTGTCAATTGTATTTGATGTTCTACTGCTACTCAATGGGCATTTTGTCCCTGCAAGGACAATTGCATTACCCGTGGTTCGTGAACTACAGCCTCACTCTTAATTCCAAAGAGCCCAAAGAGGTTTCTGTGCTGCCAGCATTACAGCTTATCGGGTGCCCAAGAGTAAAACCTGCCAAAAAGTTTCATATCAGATTATGGGACCCACTGAGAGATTAAAATTGCCTTATTTGATAAAAGTCTCAATGAATGATGTTATAATACCCGGTTCTCTTTCAGATGATTGGGACATTGAGATTGTTCAAAGACTGATGTCTGGTTTGCACACATATACTACTTTGAATAATGAACATCATTATTTGAGTTCAGAAACCTGCAAAGACATGGATTGTTATCATCAATGTGCAATTTTTCTCATACAAAGGACTTGCTATCCTAGGGAACTACAAAATTACACAGCATGGGAACATTGTGAGGCTCCGCCTCCCTAGAGCACAGTTTAACTTCTTAATGAAGCTCCCTTACTTTCAGAGTGCTGACAGCTCACACCCTTCAGCCGTCTAGTTTACATGAAAGCCCCAGCAGCTTTCGAAAAATCTAATTACTACAAACAAGTTGATTTACTCCATCGAGTTTTGTCAAAACCTAGCTGTTCAAGGACATGCATAGTGGAAAGCAAATGTTGATGGGAAAAGCATTTGGGGAACTAAATTTTGTCAGATCCAGGCTAAAGAAGCCCATTTTCAAACTTGAATAATGTCAAAAGATATTATCTTTTTAAACAAAACCATCCAACAAACTACTCGTCTGCGACTGAGAACAGTGAAGAATTAAAAGAAACCCTCTATTCTAAAAGTCAGTCTGACTTTGTTTAATAATTGGCAATTTTCGATGAATATGTATAAATCAGATTTAAATTATATGATACAGAGAATTCAACACAATTCTCTGTTGAAGGCTTGACCTTATGGACTTATAATTCTAAAACATGCATGCAGCATTTTTTTCCAACACTCCTGGACCCAAATAGAACGGTCCTGATCCATGTTACAAGGCACAAATACCTGTAGTGGTTGGCACATACAGTGTAGGCAAGTTATGCAAACATTGGTTCGAACACTCTAGTCCACTGATACTGAAAGTATGGCCCGGGGCCGCATGCGACCCTCCTGACCTTTAGTGCCTGCTTTCCTGTATAAAATCCAAGCCTGTACTATGAGTTAATCTCCAAATGTTAAAGGTGCTTGTGAGCAGTTTTGCCTTTAATTGATCTATTCACTCCCAGCATTGTGATGGCAAAGATTTGTTTTTTGAGTGGTAGTACTATGAGTTTTTACAACTGGGCTGTGAAGTGCATGATTTTAATCGTAATTGTATTTACACAGCGCTTAGTACCCCTGAGGAGGTGTTGAAGCGACAGTTATGCAAAACGAAAATGCATTACTTATGGTCATGTGTTACTAAAATCTACTTTTTGGAAGCTCCATTTTATCCTAAAACAATTTCCACAGTTTGTAGCAGTATATCTTATAGTGTGTGTAATGCAAGCATGAAATAATGGCTTACACATTCAAAGTGCTTTCTGTCCCAGGCTGTGACCTCATAGCACTAAAAATACACAAGTCACCATCCTCCTCTGCAGCAATCAAATTTAATTCTGTGGCTCTCTGGTTATACTCAGACCTCTGCAGTGCATTACCTAAGAGAGGTTTCATAATGTACTGCAGTGCATTTCCCACTGAGTAACACATTTTTAATATGTATTTTTCATTTAAGCTACCCATTATTTTATATGTAGCTACCTGATGGTGAAAGACCTAAAGAACAAACAAAATATGTCGGGCTGATTTATGAGAGGCTTGCGCAGCCAGAGCGTCACTTTTTTTGAAGCTCCAGCGGCACAAGCGTCTCAATCATATCTATGAGGCAGCGCAGTCACTCTGCATGGCTTTGCATGGCCTCATAGACATGGAGTATGACAAAGTGCAAGTTGCTGCATTGCCTTACTCTATGTCAAGTAGGCGTTCCATGGGCGTTGTGATGGGTGTCCCCACGCAACACCTATGGATTTTGGCGCTGCCCCAGATTTACAAAGTCATGTAAACCTGAGGCAGTGGCAACACCTTACTCCTCACCATAGCAGGCGAAATGAAGAGACATGGTTTTATTTCTCCACCTTATTTCCTTTTACCATGTGTGCTGCATTCTGCAGCACATATAAAAAGAGGAAAACCCCTCTCTGGATTGTTTTTGTGCAGGGAGGTGCCCCTTCTTGCATAAAAACAATCCTGCCTACATTGGCGTTAGACTGTAATTTGTGCACCAACGCAGGGTAAAAGTACAAGAAAGCACCATATTTCATAAATAAGGTGCATTCTTGCCCTTTCACATTGGCATAGGGCAGCATAGCAAGAAGACTTGTGGCGCTGCCCTATGCCATTTCCTCATAAATTAGGCCCTTTGTTTTTAGCCACACCCTCGGCCATGCCCCCACGCTCACTGACCTTTGGTTTGCTAAACACTGTTTAATATTATTTCCCCACTGTAAAAATTATTTTTGGCATTTATGGTTGTCGATAGTTGTCAATAGAAAGGAGTACCGAGTTCTAGAATTTTTTGTCAGGAGGGGGTCCTTAAGCCTAAAAAAGTTTGACAGGGGGGTCTTGGCATCAAAAAGTTTGAAGACCTCTGCCCTACACCCATCTTACCACCAATGCTCCACACACCACCCGGCCCAACCACACCCCTCTGGCATCAATTCGGCCCTCAGTCACATCACAGACAACACGTTTTGGCCACTGTTAACATTTTTGCGAGTACTTGTGATCTATTCTCTCAGATGTGAAAGAGCACTTCTTTTCCATTTTTTTTAAAATCAGTTTTTTTGTTTTACATTATATAAAGAAGAAGAATCATGTTACATGCATTACAGTACAGTGCATTCAACTAATGGCTCTGCTCTAGATGATATCAATAAGTGGAAAGTTATTAACAGCACAAAGGGTGTAACATTTAGTAATGTCATATTTATGCAAGTGATGAGTGCTAACTACTAAGTACTAAGTACCAGCAATTGTCACAGACATTATAAGCTTGCAATAACAGATCCAAACATTATTTGCTTCACAAAGCAATACATCTATGATGCTACTATCTGAATCATACTTACCTTATCAACAAATCTCATCTCTACGTCATTCAGTACTTCATTTACTGTTATATAGGTGAGTTTATGCTCCCATGTCTTCAACCACCGCTGTGTTGTTAAGTTTTGATTCAGGGTGGGTGTCAGCTAACAATGGTGTCCTAAAAGGATCCACATTGCCAGGAAGTGCATTTCGGTCCACCTCCCCTGTATCTTTGCCTCTCTCAGAATGAATGCTTTGAGTAATGGAGCCATCAGATATTTCAGTGTGTGTCTGTTCATGAATGACTGCAGCCAGGCTGTGATATGAGGGAGTCAGATAATTCCCATATGTGGGTAATTAATCTTTTTGCCAACAGAAGCCCCAAATCAATGAATCTAGATGTGACTGTGTATTTCCTGCCCCTTCGATATAACACTAAGATGCATACCTCCATGAGTGTTCTGTTGGTACAGTGCTTCAAACGGTCTACTACTCCCTGGCAGCAGGCTGCAAACCAGGCAGTTGGAGACCAGTCTGGATCACACTGGATCTATTGGGAGAATGGTCTCCTACACAGTGAGCTTAAGGTCGCTGTACCTGGTTCAGCCCATGTGCTTCTAGACCTTCCTACTGGGTCTAGCTCACGACGTGCCTTTGGCAGGACATTTGGGACAGGACACGTCCTTTGACAGGATTGTCACCCACTTCTTTTGGCCCAAAATGCGAAGGCAGTCAGATGTGCATTGTAGGTCTTGTCAAACTTGCCAGGCAAGTGGTAAAAGTGGAAGGAAGTGTAAGGCTCCTCTTCAAACTTTTCCAGTTGTCAGAACCCCTTTTGAAAGGGTTGAGATTGACATTGTGGGGCCACTGGATCCCAAGACAGCCATGGGCAACAGGTACATCCTGGTCTTGGTAGACCTTGCCACCTGGTACCCAGGACAACAACAGCGCCAGTGGTGGGCCGGGTGTTATGGGGATTTTTTCCGGAGTGGACTTCCACAGAGAGGTGGTATCTATCTGTCAGACCAATTTCATATCTAAGTATATGATGTCCCTGTGGGGGGAGTGTGGTGTAACCTACAAGTTCACCATTCCTTACAACCCACAAGGTAATGGTTTGATAGAGAGATTCAACCAAACCTTTAAGGGGCATGATCAAGGATCTAACAGAACCCATGAGTGATAAGTGGAACATCCTCTTACCATGCCTTCTCTTTGCATTCAGGGTGGTACCACAGAAGTCATTAGGGTTCAGTCACTTTGAGATTCTGTATGGGAACCCTGTGCGAGGACCTCTCAGTTTGGTCATGCAAGGCTGGGAGACAACTCCCAGGAAAACTCCCCAGGATGTATTTAGCTACATGCTGGCCTTCAGGAACCAAACTTCACACTTCAGGAAACTTGCTCAGGCAAACCTGGAAGCAAGCCAGGAGGAGATGAAACACTGGTACGACCAGAATGCTACTCTGGTCGAGTTTCAGCCTGGCCAGAAAGTGTTGGTCATGGGCCCAGTCAAACCTTGTGCCTTGAAGGACAAGTGGACTGGGCCATTTTGGGTGGTGGAGCACAAACGTAATGTCACCTATCTGGTGAATTTGCAGACTCCCTGGAACCCTTTGAGGGTCCACAATGTGAACCGCCTCAAGCCTCACTTTGAGAGGTCCAAAGTGAGCATTTTCTTGGCTACAGATGATGGGGTGGAAGGGGAGAGTGAACCTCTCTTTGACCTTCTGTCTACCAAGGTGCATGATGGGTCAGTGGAAGGTGTGATCCTCCCCCCTACACTGTCCCCAGAGTAGCAGAGTCACTATCACCAACTGTTGGGGCAGTTCGCCATGCTGTTCTCCCTGACCCCAGGTGTTGGTCACTGGTGTAACCATGCCGTGGACACTGGTGACTGCCCTCCTGTGAAACACAAGATTTACAGGTTGACTGACTCGGTTAGAAGCAGCATCAAAGAGGAGGAGTCAAAGATGTTGGCGTTAGGGTGGATCGAGCCCTCCAACAGTCCTTAGGCCAGCCCAGTGGTCTTAGTCCCAAATGCTGCTGCACCCAGTGCTACTCCTGAACTGTGGTTCTGTTTGGACTATCGAGGAGGCCAAGGAGAGGTCAGCATTCTCAACCCCAGACAGGCACTACCAGTTCCGGGTTATGCCCTTTGGGATGAAGAATGCCCCTGCCACCTTTCAGAGGTTGGTCAACCAGGTGTTGGCTAGGCTGGAGGGTTTCAGTGCCGCCTACTTGAACGGCATTGCAGTCTTCAGTCCCAACTGGGAAGAACACTTACACCACCTCTGGCAATTGTTGAAGGCTCTGAAAGGGGCAGGTCTCACGGTCAAGGCCAGTAAGTGCAGATCAGGCAGAGCTCTGTGGTGTACATAGGGCACCAGGTAGGAAGCAGCTAGGTGACACCACTACAGCCTAAGATTGAATCCATTCTGACCTGGGAGACCTATAGCCTTTTTAAGTCTCACCGGCTACTATAGGAGGTCTGTCAAGGGCTATTGCACCATTGTTGCCCCCTTGACAGAGCTGACTTCCAGGAAGCATGCCAGGAAGGGGATTGTGACTTATGCCTGCCAGAAAGCTTTTGATGCCCTGAAGGTAGCCATGTGCATGGCACCCATGCTCAAGGTTACCCGACTTCTCCAAGGAATTCGTAGTGCAGACTGATGTTTCAGAGCATGGTGTTGGAGCGGTGCTCTCACAACTGAACGATGAGGGCCTAGACCAGCCTGTAGTCTTCCTTAGCAGGAGACTACTTCCCAGGGAACAGAGGTAGAGTGCCAGAGATCAAGAAGCTTTTCCTGTAGTCTGGTCACTGAAGAACCTAAGACCCTACCTGTTTGGGACTCACTTCCGAGTTTGGACAGACCACAGGCCCCTCAAATGGTTGATCGAATTGAGGGGTGAGAACCCGAAGCTGCTGATATGGTCCATTATCCTACGGGAAATGGACTTTATGGTGGAGCACCGGCCTGGCATAGAATACGCCAACGCTGATGGTCTGTCGAGGTTCTTCTGCCTCAGTGAAGAGAACTCCAAGGAGGTTCGGTAGTTCTCCCTACTTTCAGCTGTGTTAGACCTGGCATCTTTTGGCGAGCTTTCCCTGTCTTTTTGCTTTCTGACCTCCCGGTTTTGACTCTGTTTTTTATGGTTTAGTGTTTCTGTGCACTTTCTCACTGCTGTTCAGTGTTAAAGTGCAAGTGCTCCTATTGTAAATTGTATTATGTATTGGCGTTTCCATGATTCGCATATTTGATTTACTGGTAAGTCCCTAGTAACGTGAACTGAAAGTGCCTGGGCCAGTAAATCAAATGCTGCTAATGGGCCTGTAGCACTGACTATGCCACTCACATGAGCAGACTCTCAGAGGGTTCTCGGACCTGCCACCACAGTGTCTGCATGTGGATTTTGCTGCAATGTCGACTTGGCAAGTGCACCCACTTGCTAACCCCTACCCTGCCCTTATAGTGCATGTGAGTCACCTCTAAGGTAGGCCCAAGGTACCCCTATGGGCAGGTTGAAGTGTATTTGAAAGGTAGGACATGTCATGATTTTTATGTTCCATGTTTGAAAATTCCACTTTTAAAAAGTAAGTATTTTCTTGCTTAGCCATCCTGTGTGCCTGTGCTGGGTTGTGGATTGACTGGTTTAGGAGTGACAGGGGCTGGGGATGTGCATTCTCTTCAGACAGCCACTATGGGCGGGTCGAGGCGTGTTGTGCCCTCCCGGATGAGTCTGGGCTGGGCTGAATAGACCTGGGCCACATTTAGAGTAGTGGGAGGGGATTTCCTTGCACATGAATGTGCCTGGTCTGCCTTGGACAATGCTGTCTCCACCTCATGCCGGGAAGCTGGGCAAGAGAGGACCAAACTGGTTTGGACTGAGCACAGACACTCTCTGCCCAAGAGTAAAAAGAGAAACGGAGTATAAATATTGGGCCCAGACCCCAGAACTATAGAACTCCTTTGGATCAAGGAACCTGCCAGGAAGAACTGTAAGAACTGCCAGGAGGAGTACTGCCCCTTTGCTGTGTCGTTGCTTTGCTGGGTTGACCTGTAGTTCCTCCTTCTGCCTTGGGCAGTGAAAGGACAGGACTGAACTTTCTTCACTTGTTGCTGAGTATCTCCAAGGGCTTGAAATAGAGCTTGCCTTCTGTTCACAAAGTCTCTGCGGCACCAAAGACTTCACTTACCGCTGGATACAGCCTCTGGAACCCTGAGTTTCAGTTGCCACAGAGGGGAAAAGCAGCCAACACCACTTCTGGCTCCATGTCCTGAAGGTACCACAGAGGGCACCGCCACACTTCGCACCACAGCCCTGGTCTCATCGACGACGACCGCCACTGAGCCAATGCTTGCAATGCGATCTGTGGGCACTGCACTCCGCACCGTTTCGCTTCACTCCACTGCCCTGTTCTTACCGAGGACAGCACTGCCTGCTGACCTTGACACCCATGACCACACCAAGGTTTGGGGGCACCACTCGTAAGTCACATGACACACCAACCTGTCCCACGCTGCAGTCTGGGCCGACTGATGGCAGTTCCCATCACCCAGCACTGTCAGCACTGCAACGAGCACAGCCTCAGTCCCCACCCCAGCCCTGGTCTCACAGACACCGCTGGATGATCGTCGCTGAACCGCTGCCTGCAGTGCGACTAGAGAGCACCGCATGCCGCATGCCGCACAGCTACACTTCAGATCGCAACTGCGACAGTTGTCATGTCCATCCTGCACCGACACGGTTGGCCAGAACCAGAGGTACTTTTTATGAGTCTACTGACACTAACGCCAGTCTGCACTGATGTGGTCAGCCAGAACTGTTGGAGTCTGTTGTCTTCAGTACCGCAGTTGCCCGACAGAGCTTTCGGCTTCAAAGAACTGCATTTTAAAATGATTCATGCAAAGTGCATATTTTTGATTTTTTGTATGTTGGTCTTTTATTGTTTTGTTCTTGTTTGCACAGACACATATTGGATGTTTTTCTGGTGTGGTGTCCTTTGTAGTGTTTTCACTGTATTACTGTTCATTATGTACAAATGGTTTACACACTGCCTCTGAGATAAGCCTGACTGCTCGTGGCAATCTACTAAGGGGGTGAGCAGGGGTTATTTCAGTAGTTTATCCCCATTATCCTGACTAGAAGGAAGGGTCCCCATTTGGACAAAGGTTCAAATCATTGCCAACTAGAGACCCTCGAGTCTAACACACACTTACCTGGAATTGCACCGGCCGCTGCCTCAAACCCGGTCCTCTTCATCTTCCTTGACTCCAGCAGCAGGAAGCACCCGGGCTCCCAGGCTCCCCATATCTAATCACCACGTCAATCCAGCATTGTGATTGGACTGAGCGCCGTGGTTCGGAACTCAGACAGGGACTGGGGGCCTGGGTATGTTCTCCACCCAGGCTGTAATGCGGCCTCGGTGGACAACATGCAAAGTGCCCATGCCGCTTTGGTGGCAAAGCATCATACACACTTACAGAGTGCACTCACCACTCCTCCCCTGGCAGTGCTCTGTTGTCACTGAGCCCAGCTCTGCCCTAACTGAGCCTCTGCAGTAAGAAAAATAACATGATAATTACACTACATTATAATCATTTTATTTTTCCTCTTTCAACTGCTCGGAGAGAACTGGGGAAATGCTCCTTCGCATTAATGGAGCAGCCATCGCTGCAGAAGAAGGAGGCAGGTCGAATTTAAAACTGATATTTGAGGGATAAATCATGTGGCGCTGGGAAGAATTTTTCGCTAATGGTATTACCTTGGTGCCAGGGGCATTGCAACTATGGCTGTTATGTATTACCCACGTAGATGTATTTAACATAGACAAAGCCTTTATTACATTACTGCTGACAACTGTGCCTGATACTCTGTGGTGATCACTGTTGGTAATCTTGAATGTGGTGTGCCAATAATGTAAACTTGCCTGATATATTCACTATTACAACACTAATAATATTAGTAGCTCAGAATTATTGTTGTTGAAAATAGGTATCTATTGTTGCAGAGACATTTGGAGATCCATGATTCAGTCACTTCTTTCCACTTGCAGCAGGGCCTTTTTAGGCAACATGTTGCAATGTACCCCATTGTCGGGTCAGGAGAAGTGTGGCTCAAGTGGTTGGAGCGGCAGACCCTGATGCAGAGGTCTGACCCTGGGGCAGACCCTGATGCAGAGGTCTGACCCGGACCAGGGTTCAATTCCCCGCCTCGGCGGGTCTTGGGCTCAAATTTCCCCGGACCTGACAATTCTCAGCCTTGGTGCCTATTCCAATCATGGAGTCCCACTCTGCAACTCTGGGCAATAGCTTGCTTAATCTACACGACACCCCCTCTCAGCGGGATGCCTGGCTTTCACCTTGGGGATGCCCAGTAATGGGTTATCTAACAGGAGAATACCAGGACAGGTTCCCCAAGCAAGCGCTTAGAAACCTGTCGGTGATACAGCGCTATATAAATGAACTACATATATAAATGAACTACATTTACATTTGGGGTTGTATAAATGGATGCTGGGCTATAATGGCTTGCATTAAACCTCCCTGACTCTGTGCAGATGAGATGCAGAGCACGCGCAGCCCTCCCTAATTGAAAATCTCCAAATGCATCAGAGTTGTGAGGTCTGTGTGGCCACAAAAGCCTTCTCTGAGGCTAACACACTGTGGTGTCCGATTTGCTGAGATCATTGCACAGACAGTGACACAAATGCTTAATTACTGTCTTTTCCTTTCCCCTTCACCCTATTGTGCTTGTGTGCTGGAAGCTTTCACTGATGTTTGCACAGTGCGTTTGTGTGTGTGTGTGTGTATGTGTGTGTGTGTGTGTGTGTGTGGGGGGAAGTGTAAAAATGGAACAAGAAAGAGCAGCTATCTGTTTTCAAGCCTACTAAACACGTATAAAATACAGAGTTTTCAAGCATACTATGAACGTATGAGATGCAGAGTTTAACATGTGATGATTTTGTCTTTTTTTGTGCTGCAAAATGGTCCATCATACATTGCAATGTAAGCATTCCATAGGAGGCAGAATTATACTCCAAACTGCTAATAGCATGGGCAAGAAAGACATACTCCTCTAGGTGGAGCCAAATCCCACCGAGTATATTCTTCCTTAGAAATGGTAAGAATACGTGTTTTGAACAGGCAAGCAAAAAAAGGATGCCTTTATGCATAGAATGATGAATGAAACAAAGATTTGAATGTGTAAATATTTAACTTTTAGGTTCCCTTTCTGCATTACAATGCACATATATAGCATATGAGGTGGAATCCTAAACCCAAGAGCCAATAGCATGTGCTGAACGAGTAATCCTCCTATCTGCTGGTAATAATGTTTGTGTATGTATATTTCTAATAATTAGAATTAAAATACCTCACAGACAGTGACCTAAAAAGAGAAGTAGTAAGGAAAACTCGGTAAGAGAACTGACAGAAGACAGAGAATAAAAATATATCTAATCTGGCATCAACAATATTATATGTAGCAATCATCCTCTGCCTCCAACAAATATGAGGCTGACATAAGTGTTCTAGGCCCTGGAGAATATGTCCACTCAATTTGGGACCAAAGTAGAATGTCATTTAAGTAATTGCTTTGCAGACTTATGACTGCTATACAGTATAATAAATGTGTAGGGAGATTGTTTTTTCGCTTGAGGGGTTGAGAACCCTTCTCAAGCAGAAACCTTAATCCCTGTCATGGTGAACCACAAAAATCACTACATTTTCCAGTGTTTAACCCTCTAGTAGCTTGGCACAAAAGCAGTCAGACTTAACTTAGTGGCAATGTCTTTATGCATCACTAAATAGTAATAACATGAAAATACAACACAAGAAAAATCCCGTAACAATTTATAAAAATAGAGAAAATGTAATAAATAATTTGACACCAGAACAACAAAAAACCACTCAGTAGAACCGAAGTTATGATTTGTTAAAGTTTTAGTGAAAACTAGGGTCTAAAATATCAAAATGCTTAACGTTGCACGAGACCGTGTCAAGTCGAAAGTTATTGCCAATAGCGATGGAGCACAGCTGAGATACATGAAGTGGATCAGGCCCAGTCTCCACTTACCTTTGGACTTATAAGGGTTTTAGACGACAAATGTCTTAGAAGGCACAGTTCAGCTGTGAAGGGTATCTTAGGAGGAGACATTGTCATCGGAGATCTGCTGGACGAAGTTGTGTCAAGATTCCTACGTTCGGACTTTGGGACTCATTTAGATCTTGCCAGACAGAAGGGTATGCAGAAATAAATAATCCCATTATAATCTATGTGATTTACATTTTGGCAGACGAGATACCCTTCACCGTTGTAATGGAGTAACCTGTCCTCCAAGATCGAATTCAGGCCCTTGGTCTCTATTTTTGAAAGTCCAATACCTGAAGTAGGAGAGGCTGAAGGCTCTAGCCAATGAGGACTGCAGGAGACTGGATACTCTTCCAAAGATGAGCCACTGAACAGGATTTGCTGCTGTGGATTAAAATATAGTGGGAGCTACCGCGAAGCCAGGCTGACCGGCAATGCACCTAGGGAAGATTGGCAAGCAGGGATGCTGTGGTCTCCTGTCGTTTTTCAGAGTACTTTTTAATGGAAAATGTTTTACGCACCATTTCCAAGGGTTAAGGACTGGGTGGCCACCACTTGGTGAGTAGGACTAACTTCAAGCAAAGTTGAGGTGTTTTTAGGAGATTTTTATGCCCCTGTAGCACAGAACAGGATGCCAGCCTACTACTTCTTGAAGTCACTCCAGAAGTCCTAGGATCAACCAGCAAGGCAGGCCTCAATCAGAATGGCAGTTCTGTGCAGGTACAAGTCAGCGTCAAGCAGCAGGGCAGTCTTCTAGTAGCAGCAGGGCAGTCCTCTGACATACAAGACAGTCCCAGTCCTTCTGGGTGTCCTACATATCTCCCTGAGTGAACTGAAGAGTTCGTCCGAGGGTCCTATTTTTCACTTCCTCTTCGTTCGTCAGAAGGCTGGACCAAATAATGATTGTTTCAGATAGATGACGGTCCTTCCACTGCTGGTGCTGTGATTGAGGTACTATGTTTTAAGATTCTTGCTTCTCACCCTCCCACCTCCCTTGTCAGTTTTGCTTTTTAAAACTCTCACCCGCCCACTGTCCATGTTTCTTCTAAACCCGTTCTGCCCGTGTTTCTTCTTCCCTTCCCTCACGCTCCTGTTTTTTATCACCACCCCTCCCAACCCCTTCATAGCACTTTATTTAACTGTCATGTTTTCCATCCCCACCTGCCCTCCTATTCTCCATTGTCACCCGCAATACCATTCTCCACCCCCACCTGCCTTTGGGTTCTCCACCCCCACTGCCCTCCTGTTCTCCACACCACTCACCCTCCCATTTCCCCCCCCCACCCGATTGGCAAAGCAAACAGATCGCCCATAGGGTAGATCTACTGGCTTTGCAAATGCTTGCTTGAATAGGGTTGCTTTCATACATTGGTAACCTCAAAACTAGATTACACTAATAGCCTTTATCTGGGTCTACCGTCGTATCTGCTATACTACCTGCAGATCTTTCAGAACGCTGTTGCACAGTTGAGCCTGAAGATCCCGGCTAACTCATCTGTCTTGGTTTCCTTGCGAAGTCTACATTGGCTGCCCATTGCTACTCGCTTCAAGTTCCAAGAACCAAGGGGAATATTATCAAGGACGGCGTTAAAATTATCGCTGGTTTAGTGGCAGAAAACTCCTGCTAAAGCGGTGACAATGGGCTTGATAATATGCCCTGGAGAACTCCAATAGAAGCCCATGTTCACACCAGAACATGGACTTCTATTGGAATTCTCAAGGGCATATTATCAAGCCCATTATCGCCGCTTTAGCGGCAGTTTTCTGCCGCTAAACCGGTGAAAATTTTTAACGCCGTTCTTGATAATATACCCCCAATATTGGCTGTCACAGATTGTGAGCAAAAAAGCCCTCTTTATTGAAGAAGTATGCGTCCCTACCAACAGGGAAGATTACTGCGCTCCATTGGATAAAAAACTGTTATGGGTTTCCAGGGTCCGCAAGGCAAGAAGAGGAGGTCGATCCTTTTCCTTCCTGACCGCCAAACTCTGCAACTCATTCCCGCCGACTACCCGCTTTGTATCTACCGAACGAGTTTTTCATAAGCTACTTATGTCTTTGATGTATTGGCCTCCTGTTCACTGGTTTGAATAGTTGCCTGTTCCACTTTTAAGCTGCTAGAGCCAGGACACCTCTTTGGATGCAGCTGCGTGCTTTATACATTTTATTTTATTGTATTGTAGGGTTTCAGGAAGATAATAGTCTTTCTCCTATTAATGAAAGCCCTTCTTCTTGGATGTAAGGCGTCAGCAGTTATTTCCCCATTAACCCCTTAAATGCTGCGCCTATACCAACGGCCGACGGCAGCACTACCTCCCCAGTGCTGCGCACGTCCATTGAACGTTCATTCAGCACTAGTTCCAATGGACAGCGCAGCACTGGGGAGGTTTGTTTACGAGCATCTAAGGTGTTAAACTTAGAAGTACTTCCTTTGACACACCACTTCGATCTGTGCTTATTCTGCAACATGCATACACTCTTGCCACCGGGAGGATGGATTGGACTCTAGCACCAAGATTCTCAAGTATTCCTAGATTACGAAAAGTATGCATCTTCTATAGATGCTATTTCTACTTGAATATACAGAGGCCTGCGCTGTGTTGTTTACCTATGTTCTATTGTCAAGAACTGAGCCTCAATTTCCTTGATGGCTGCCATGTTCCTATTTCTATATCTCCGGTGTACCCAGTCCTCATAGCAGCCACATTCTGTGGTCAGAGGTGAGCTCACAAGTCTCAATGTAGGCCTGGCTACCATACCGCAAAGCCATGCCTTGTGCCAGTTAGTGTTGGAATGTTATGTTATGTTGATTTGTATGGAGCACTAATCACACGAGAGGAATCCAGGAGCTTGGAACGGCATGTAGGTGCTTGGTCTCCAAGGTGCTTAAATGAAAAACCAGGTCTTCATCTTCTTGCGGAACTAAAAAAATTAGGAGGATTCTCTGATGTGTTGAGGAAGGTCGTTCCATGTTTTGGGTTCATTGTGGAAGAATGAGTGACCACCTGTTTTGCTTTTGTGAATGCAGCGAGTGAGGCATAGCATAGGTGTCTGGTGGGTTGGTGAAAGTGTATGTGGCTGTTCAAGTATTCTGGTCCTGTGTTGTGTAGGACTTTGTATGTATGTGTGAGAAGTTTGAATTAGCTGTGCTTGTGAATGGGGAGCCAGTGAAGCATCCTGACGTGCGGTGCGATGTGGGTGCAGCATGGGAGGTTGAGTATGAGTCTTGCAGTAGTGTTCTGGATGGTCTGGAGACTGTGAAGGAGATGTTTAAATATTCCAGGGTAGAAAACTTGCTGTATTTCAGCCTGCTGGTGATGAGCACTTGTGTGACGGTCCATCTGGTGTGCTGAGTCAACCATTTGATGATCTTTCGCAGCATACATAGGATGTGGAAGCAGAAGGACCACACTGTATTGACTTGAGCCGTCATGTTGAGCTTGTCATCTAGGATGAGCCCTAGATTTCTTGCATGGTCTGTGTGTGTGAGTGTTGGTCCTAGTTCCAACAGCCATCAGTTGGAGTCCCATAGGGAGGTCTTGTTGCAGGAGACCAGTACTTCAGTCTTGCCAGAGTTAAACTTTAGGCAGGTGGTTTGCATCCAGTCTGCTCTCATGGTAATGCAGTTGGTGAAGTTAGTTCTGGTGGTGGTTGTCTTGTCTGTCAGAGAGAGAATGAGATGGGTGTCATTTGTGTAGGAGATGACTGTGATGTTTGTGATCAGATGATGTTGGTGAGCAGTGGTATGCATATTGTGAATAAGGTGAGCTGAGGGATGATCCATGTGAGACCCTTTGGGTTCTTCCTGTGAGGAAGGAACAGATCCGTTTGAGAGCGGATCCTTGTATGCCAATCTCGTGGAGTCTTCTGATGAGGGTGTTCTGGGAGACTGTTTTGAAGGCTGAAGGGAGATTGAGCAGGATGCAAATGTAAATGTATTTGAGCTTGTAAAGCGCACTGCTACCCGTAGGTTTCCTGGCGCTGTATAACGCTGGGGAACCCGTCCTGGCTTTCCCTGTGAGATGGTCCCTACTGGGCACCCCCAAGGTGAAGCCAGGCATCCCCGGCGTTGATGGGGCCGTTTGTGGATGAGGGCTGCTGATTCTCCTCGTTCTAGGATAAGTCGAATATCATTAGTGGCCATAGTCAGTGCTGTTTTCGGGGCTGTGTTTCTTTCTGAATCCTGGTTGAGTTTTGTCTAGAAGATGGTGAAGTTCGAGGTGAGTTGGTAGTTGTTGATGGCCTTCTCAATCACGTTGGCTGGATAGGGGAGCAGGGAGATTGGTTGATGGGTGTGAATTCCTTCAACTTCAAGGCTGAGAGAGCAAGCCAGTAAGCAAAAGACTGCCCTCTGTTGTGTCCCCCAGCCTCATTTCAGAGCTGTAGGGTGCACTTGATACTCCCTCACCAGTTTCCAAACTTTTAGCAGTGTAAAAGTGTCAATGGCCCCTCCTGCCTTCCTCCCACAGATGAACAACATTGGAGAGATCAGCAAGGGGAGCAGAACAGTGCCTCCGTTGCACAGCGAGGCTGGTTTAGGACAATCTGAGGCTGACACATTTTACTGCATAATGTTATGGGGGGGTCTTTGGTGTTCTTGTTTGATTTCACTGAGAAATGCAAGAAACATCAAGAAGGTGACTGAGGCACTGTGGTGACAAAGGGGGAGCCATGGGTTAGTTCTGGAACTTGAGGTCCTACTGACCAACAGGCCATACAGTCCTCAGGCCATTCCAGCATCAAGGGAAGCACCGCTTTTGAACCCCCATTAGAAGATCTGTTCCCCAAGAAGACACAGGTCCCAAAAAACAATGAAAAGTAAGAGCTTCCGACTAGAATCCAAGGCCAGAAATATTGCAAAGAATGTCTAGTTTATAATCGCTTCGACCTGAGAGATTTCCAGAAAGTGGAGGCAAGGAGCACAACATGACTTCGAACTGCACTTTCTCAATTGAAGGAATATGGAGCAGTAGTGTGGACTTCAAGAAAAGAGGCTAAATGGGTTCAGAGTATTTATTTATTTTTATTTATTTATTTTTAACATTTGTTAAGCGCGAACAATTGCCCGCAGGCGTCTTGGCGCTGTACTTTGTATACTCTCCTGTGCGGTCTTACGAGGTTAGAGGTTGAATAGCCATGTCTTTAGTTTCTTTCTGAAGGACATAAGATTTGGGCTGGATCTCATGGATTGCGGGAGTGTGTTCCACAGTTTTGGGGCGGCAACTAGGAAACGTCTGTCTCCCCAGTTAACCAACTTAGTTTGTGGTATAACCAAATCATTCAGTTTGGCTGAGCGAAGTGTCCGAGAAGGAGTATATGGGACAAGATGGTTTATCAGGAACTGAGGTGCTTGGTGATGTAACGATTTACAGACAATGCACAGTGTCTTGAATTTTATTCTGTTCCTGATAGGGAGCCAGTGAAAACTTCTCAGCGTCTCAGTTATAGGCATGAATTTGGGAATATCTGAGAGAGTAGTTGAACTTCTGCACTCTTCAAGCACACAAATCCTTTCTAAGGATAGACAACATCATGAAATGTATAATGTGCTTCCACACTTGGGGCTAGTGATCACGTAAGGTGACTTCAGGCCTTCCCTCCCTGGATGTCTCATAAGTAGTCTTAAGCATTGCTATTAAGACTGGCAACATGAAAACAATTTACCATTAATCTCTTCATTTATTGACTAATGAAAAGCTGAGGTTATCCGGGGACTTGATCAATTCAACTCTGTTTAATTATTTTTCTGATTATTGTTTTATTCTTGTTTTGGCGTGCATCAGACTGTGGCTTTGATTTTTTATTATATTGTATGCTGTGTAATTCTGTCAGGCACCTTGCAGGTCATTTATTACTGGCATTATTTGCGGTTTACAAGTTAGGTATACAAAAAATACACCGTCTGAAGTCGGTTGTGGCAGAAACTCAAGCGAGTTCTGACACTTCTCTGAGCCTTCAGAGAACCCAGGAAGATTGAAAGGGGCTGGTATAGTGTGCACTATTTCCCCGCTCCCTTTTTATCCGGTGAGGTTTCTTACACGATTAGAACGACGCAGAATAAATTATTTGGGGCATATTTACAATTACTGGCGCATCCCTGCAAATTAGCAGGGATGCGCCAGTAATTGTGCGCCATGCCTCCGCCACCCATGATGCGCCGCATTTACAATGCGGCTCACCATGGGGCAAAAACGGCACAGATGCATCACGCATCTTTTTTTTTTTTTTTTTTTTTTTAATGTGCTTCTATAGCGCCTGAATAAATCCCCGGAGGGGTATCTCCGCGCTCATGTTGGAAGGGGAGATTGGACCTGTGTCTGATCATTACAGAGGTGAGAAATCATAAACTAGATTAATTGGTGCTGAAAAGATGGGTCTTGAGAGTTTTACGAAAGGATAAGTGATTGGTGATAAGTTTATCTGTGCCGTAAATGTGTTGCATTGCTGGAGTTGCGTCTGGGGGGCCCATTCTACTAATGCTGCGTCAATCCTTACGCCTGCCTCAAGCAGGCACAGGGTTTTGACATAGCATTGGCCTAAAAGTGACTGAGTGAAATCTTGTAGATTTCACTCAGCCACTTTTAGGAGGCGTTCCTGTGCCGGAACATCGTTCCCACCCCCCCGTGCAGGAACGCCTCCTTCTGGCGCTGGGCTTTACTGCGTTGTAAATAACCCGCACCATGGCGCATCTTTTGCGCCGCCGCTGCATCACATAAGTGACGCAACGGCAGCGCAAAAGAGGCGCAAGGGGCTTGTAAATCTGCCCCTTTGTTTTTGTGCACTTGGCTAACTCACAAAGCAGGCACCAGGTGTGTGGTGGGATTCAGGATTTTGTCAGCTGTCACAATGTTAAAGCATTCGACAAAATTCTAATGGCAGACAAGCACCACGCAGGCCCAGCTCGACCCTCAGCACCGCCCAGCCCCTCCCGCACACGCACACATACACACGCACACACAGACACACACACACACACAGTGCCTTCGGGTAACCCAGCCGGATGAGAGAATCTATTTCCTGGCCATTCCCACTGCCCTCCATCAATTGCTCATCGATCTCACAATGGAGCTATTGAAGTGGTAAATACCAGAGCCTGACTAATGAGCCCCACTTTCGCACTCCTGGCGATGCATTATTTATGTAAATGAGTGCGTTTGAGTGGCACGTCCTCCCCAATGCACACAATTATTCATGACGAGAGGCAGTGATTAGTGGGCCTCTGTTCGAGGGCTTTTGCTGCTTCTTTATTGTCTGCGCGTTGTGAGCTGCAGTGAAGACAGAGAGTGCTGAAGGCCACCTCAAACAAAAACAAGCATTGGCAAGGGCAATCCGCAGCGCCTATTAGCTTTGTCAAAGCAGAGCTAATGACTTTGCCAATGGTTTTTGTCAATACTGTTCTGTCTCAACAAAAAGAAATTATAGAATCGGGTTATTGCTGCTCCTGAACAGCATCAGCAAAAAAAAACGGTGCAATTATGTATAAGCGCGTATACGTCATCCCGCCTGCACATGATGCTCTTGTGCTGCCGTGTGATGATGCAAATCTCATGCGTCACAGCGCATGGGCGGGTAAAGTGCATACTTATGAAGCAGCAGACTCCCCCCACCCCACTAATTGACCGTCCTAAAAAGGTGGGCGCCAATCTTGCAATAGTATATTTACAAATATGATCTAAGGCGCATTAAAGGGTGAAGAGCGCCCTGGAAACAAATTGCACCTGCCGCCCCAAACCCCCCCCCCCCCCGAGCGCCCCCCCCCCAAAAAAAATTGTTTGTTCCATACCAGTTCCATGTAAGTCCCATACAACCCGTCCGGTGCCACCCACCTCAAAAATATTCGTGGGCAAGCCCTTACTTATGGACAAATTCATTTAGCACCTAACTGGAGCGCCGAAATGGCAAGGTTTCCAGGATGCCATCTTTTTCCGCATTATAGATATGGGCTGAGAGGGCATTGGTCCCCTCAGCCTCCCTTCTGTCCCTCCCCTCCTCCCCCCCGACCCCCAGGTACCCTGGACTGGGATGGCTGGCTGGGCGGGGGCAGCTGGCCTGAAGTTCAGCCACAACAGAAGTATTCCTGCACCGACAGTTCCCGCCCTGACAACCCTCTGTGTGCCTTTTATTGCTTCTCACAATCGCTGCTGCCTTTCTGTTTCAGCAAATGTGTGTTATCTTTAGGGAACGCGATTGTTTCATGCTCATAATAAAGAGCTGTGACCCGGCTATTTAATGTGGACTGGTGGAAGCCGACATGGGTCACCGCTGCCATTATCACATCCCACACACACCAGAAACACCCAGCAACACTTTCACTCCAACTGAAGAGCCGCACTAAGCACCCTCCAAAGAGTAGTTAAACGACAGCGCCATGCCAGAACAATTCTATCTCCCAAAAAAGACCATAAAATCAGTCCAGTGTATTAAAAAATAACATACATTCTTATATTATTTTGTCTTATGTGTTCTTGGCTCTGTGAAGCCATTTATATTGTGCACTCTATTTAAATGTTAAGCGCACAAAGGAAATGTTGCATTATACATCAACAATAAACAGAATGCCCCATTTTATGCACATTGTAGGTAACTGGGTTACAATGGCAATATGTACTCTTATTATTCCACCTTCGGGGGCGATTCACTGCGCTATACAAAGAGATCATAACATAACATCTGAGCACGAACTGCAGAGATGTTGAATTCCAGTAGGGTTGTCTTAACATGTTATCTTTCCGAGGTTGAGAAAGTGGATACCACGGAGTTAAGGATAGCACACTTGATGCAAAATTGGAGCAGAACTAAGGCTGATATGCATATCGCTGGTTGCTATCAGAGGTTGTATGGTGGACGAAAACATGATTGACTGGAAAGCAGCCCTGAACAATTATCAGTAGTGAAAATTAATTCAAGCATTCCACCCATCACTGTTTTGCTTTCTTCAGTGCAACATCCAGAGATCCTATGCTCACTACGCATTAGGGCTCAAGCTGAACCCTATGAAGAGGCCCATATAGGCTGAAACTGATTTAGGGTTGCTTGTATTCCCATTCACAGGGTTCCTCCTGGTAGTTTTGGCTGGACTATACCAATTTCAGCAGGACCAATGCTGATTTCATTTCTCGTTCCTGCCTGAAAATAAAACACAATGGTCTGGAATATGTTTCAAAGTACTTACGGGTGGCTGATATAATTCAAGTATTCCACCATCACTTTTTTGCTCCTGCAGAATCTGCTGTAGCAAGTAATATATATATAACACTTTATAATAAATATTTGGTAAATGAAAAAAAGGTTCATGTTTATTGCTGGAGTTTGTACCTTGGCCTAGAGACGTTTTACGGCATAGGCAAAGTGGGCTCTTGCCCAGGGCCCCAGCCCTTTTAGGGGGCCGCGTGGAAGAGCCAGCTCGGTTCAGCAAGTGTATTGTCCGGATGACCTTTAATAATTCTGAAACAGATTGTTTTAAATACCATTTTCCTTTAATTTATTTTTAATGCAGGTGATGTGTGAGAGTCTATTATAGACTAGAACTAACATAGATTTGTATGAAGCCTATCTTGTGATCTATTAGCAATGGCCTAGTGTATACAAGGGCCAGAAGAGAGTGTGTGAGAGCTTGAAAACACCATGATCAGTGCTTTGAATGGGCCGGTACTCACCGGTACGAAGTACCAGCACTTCTGAATTTTCTGTCCTCGAGTACCGGAACTTCTCCTTGGCCAAACAGAGTACCGGTACTCACGGGGCAGCAACGCAGAAAGGAAATGGGTATGTGCTGAAAGAAGAGCAACACAGCTGACAACGAGTCGGCCTGTTTTCGTGCAGCACTCTGATATTAGAGTGATAACTTGCACTGTGCTAATTCGGCAGCAGACCCAGGAGCACAACGCCCATTGGGCTCAAAGGGCTCCAGCTCTCCCCCCGCCAACCCCTCCCCCCATCGTGGATGTCAGCCCGGGCTGAGACAGCTTCCCAGGTCACACACACAGCTGCACCAGAGTACTTCACAGGTCTTTAAAAGACCTTTACTTGTTAATGAGGCTTTGTTGTTCTTTCACCCCTTCTTAGAGCCCCTGCATCTTTACTCTGCTGATAGCTGGAAGAATCAGCCCCCCTCCTGAAATTTGTGCTAGCCCGCCCTCTCCCCCCTCCCCACATTCCCCCCCCCCCTGAAATTTCACTCTAGTTGCGCCTCTGCGCAGACCTATGCATTAATTCAGAGCTGCAAGGAGTTTCGGAGGGGCCGGAATCCCACTGTGATCACTGACACAGAGTCCAATCAGGCTCAGTGGGGTCATTAGCCCTGTAGGTGTATGGGAAGGGCCTGCTAACAGCTATATCTTGTGACTTGAGGGGAATCAAAGTGGGGTGCTAGGACATCAGAGTATGCCAACACTTGTCTGAAGCAAGGTTGTAGGGAAGAGGTGGTGACAGAGGCACTGAGGCAGAGAGGGTGGGAATCAAGATTTGTAATGCGAGGCCAGCAAATGTAACCATTTCTAAAAACAAAAAGTATTGAATGCAGTTGACTGTTGAAGTGGGTCGTTGCCAGTAGAAGACTGGATTCAGAGATTAAAGGCCAATAAGCAATCAATGAAGCCCTTTACTCCATTATCAAATCCTGACAATGATAATCAGGTTCACTATTTTAAAGCAAGAATATTTTCTGAAGCTTCCTTGTGTATAAGTGCTCGTGTGTCACTGTGGTTGACTTTGCATGAATGAGTGTTGTCTGCAGTGTTCAGCACAGCAAATGTATAGCTTCCATCCCGAAAAGCCTTGTATTACCACAGTCCGGCGTGAAGTGCATGTAAAAGGGTCCGCTTATAGCAAGTACTAGGCCACTCTTTCTCTCCTGTGTGCAGAAATGCTTTTTCTGCAGTGTCTCAACACATCTGCATTTTGTTTTTAAAAGGCCATTTTCTCTAGAGTTAATAGAGTGGCTCTGGGAGAGGCAAAGGTGGGCAAGCCAACAAATAAACAAGGATAGCAAGTCAGAGTCGAATCAAGAGTCCGGCTTGGCTTGAAGAGCCCTTACATAAATCGAGCCTTGAAAATATTAAAATTGAAATAGAAAGTGTATTCTTTAACATGTGGAAGCATTTTACCTTGGTACATAACATTATATCATAGCATTGAGAGGAGTTTATTAAAAGTGATAGTGAAGTTAGAAACTTTTGAACTCCCACCATGACCACAATGCCACTAGTGAACTAACAAGCAAGTCAGGTCTCATGTGTGCATTATATTTAGCCTATTTTGTTTTATGAATAAAGCAAAATTATAGTTCATTAACCCCTTACATGCTGATGACGGCCCCCGGCCGTCATGCACTACGGTGGGCGTGTGCTGATGACGGCTGGGGGCCGTCATGAACCCGCCCACTCATTAAAAGCGCCGCACAGGCGCAGAATCGCGGCCGTGCCCAAGGGGTTAAATCTAACACAAGATTTGACTGTACAGCATACATCCTGAACTTGTGTGTTTGAAAATACGATCATATGTGATAATGAAGAAAAACGAAAGGCTTCTGTATCATTATGCACATTTGCACACCAAGAAAATCTAAAATTAAATATGTGCTCCTGGACACGCCCCTTAGCACCGCCCATAGCCCCACCCCCAAACTCACCCCTAGCCCACAAATCAATTTGGTGAGTACCTGCACTTATTTTATTTCATTTAAAGCACTGACTATAATGCAAGGGCCAACGCATGGTGCCTGAAAACAAGTCTGTGAAGGTAGACTACGAGAGCTCTCAACAGCTGTGAGCAAGAATAAAAGTGTGAGGGGCTGGATAGCTTGCCAATTAGCAATGAGGGAAGCCAGAGAAGTTGTGGGAAATGATAGAGGTGTCATCAGGAGGTCACTGGCCCACAAATCTGAGCTGACATCTACTTTCACTTCTACTAAAAAATAGGTATGGTTGCGCTAGGAAGAGTGACTATTATCCCTATTTTGGGATACATGTCAAAGTCCAATTAGGGACGTGACAAAACTATGGTCAGAACATGAGAGAAGCCCCTTACTATGGAAGAAGAGGGCTCATACACATATTAGTGTCATGCTTCATCATCGGTGACCTCTCCCCACCCTGGTAGGACAGTGCCACCAGGGCTGACTCAACCTCCTCATGGATTCAGACAAGAGGGAGTTCTTAGATAATATCTACTGGACAATGATAGGATCCAGATCTGTTAAGAATACCTTGCGATTCCGCAGTATATCATCTTTAATAGTGGGTACCTCAAGTGTAGCTAAAAACCGAATTGAGATGGTAGTCTAAGAACAATGGCTCACACCGTCTCTTCTAAGCCAGCATAATTGTGCCCTAGCAATTAGCCATATCAAGTTTTGGGCATTCATCATGGCTGTGGATTCCTACTCTTCTCAGACGACCTAAACGGCGAGATATGAAGAGCTAAGAAACAAAGAAAACAGAGGTGATTCCTACCTCAGTATGAATTCAAAAAATATTAACCCTAGATTTTAGGGGATACTGGCATCTTGGTCTGGAAAGGGTACGATGTCCTTTATAGTAAGAAGTAAGTCAAAATGTCCATTGCTTGATACCAAGCGGCTCGGAGTGGTTCAGTCTTGGTGATTCAATGTGGGTGCTTTGGGGCAGAGGCAACTGGTTTTAGCAGGTGGTTTTTAATACAGGTAGATAGGAGTTGATAGCAGGCCGTTAGACCTTCCTTCAAATCTTTACCCAAGCACCCCAAAAATATTGTCAAGTTCTTTGGAAGAAGAAGACCCAATATAACATTAGGATCGTTAAGGATCCAAACAAATCTCTTGAATGTTGATTGATTCCATTGTACACTAAATGTATTTTGTTGTCCCTGCACGGCATAAAGAACCCTTCAATCAAAAGAGCATTGTGGTCACACCATTGGGTTTCTATTACCGCACCTTTAAAGCACCACTGCAAAAGGTACTTGGAGGAAAACATATCATCTATAACTGATGCCCAACCCTATACATTGGTTTACTTAGCCCTACACCTTGAAAATAATGAATGACATCTATGAAGTCTAGCATGGCAACAGATTTCCTCAACTCCAACCCCCTGGCATCCCTAGGTGCACGTTCGGCAGTTGAACTCAAGCAGCTTCACTCTGATGGCTGTGTGTTTGTATTTATATAGCGCCATCTACCCAGAGATCTCGTAGCACTGTATTCATACCGCAGTGGAAACCTTCCTGGCTTTCCTGTGAGATGTCCACTCCTGGGCACCCCCAAGGTGAAGCCAGGCATCCAAGCACTGCTGGGGCCGTTGTGGAGATTAAGCAAGCTATTGCCCAGAGTCACAGAGTGGGACCCATGATTAGAATAGGCACCGAGGCGAGAATTATCAGGTCCGGGAAGATTGAGTCCAAGAGCCGCCGAGGTGGGAATTGAACCCTGGTCCCAGGCCAGACCTCTGCATCAGGGTCTGCCGCTCTAACCATTGAGCCACGCTTCTCAAAGCTGGCTCATCGCTCAGCTTAGTGTTGACATCCCTCACATAACAAAAGTCTTGGTTGGAGTGTGATAACCACACCTGGTGTTTCACTGCCTGTAATCAAGCTAAAAAGCTCCTTAAAAAAGCAACCATAAGAATTCGAAAAATCATTATTATAGAAATTAAATTAATGAAAACAAAATTAGTTGTGTCTATCCTTGATAAACAGGGCTTGGTAAGTGGCTGGGTGCGGTTACGACAGATACTTCTGACCTAAGGTTCGACTTGACCCATGTGGAAAGGCTGCCTCTGGCCATTTCATGAGAAGAAGCCAGGACAGGGCGCGAATAAAAAGCAAATGTCTGACACGAAATGGGAGTTGTAGTCCAGGTCTCCTGCATAACAACAAAGTCAACTTTATCAATAAAAGCCACCCATTTGGGATTTAAAATATTGTCTTTAGCCAAGCCACATTCCAACTTATCAGTGAAAAAGAAACCTCCAAACTTGCCACTCCTACCTTTTGCCCACAGAGGGTTATAATATGTTGAAATCTCTTTGGTGTACGAATGGAGAACTGAGGGGCATGCCATCAAGAGCCTTATCTCCGATTTTTTGGCTTTAAAAGTCAGAAAAGCGGAGATAATGTTTTCGCCCTATCACCAAGAAGTTGCTAACATGCATAATTGCATGTAAGCACCCTTTTTCCCTACGCCTCCCTTTGCATCTCTAATGAGATGCAAAGTGGGCTTTCCTTCCCCAAATAACTGGAGAAATGCCACTAAGGGACATTTCTCCAATTATCAATGGGCACGCCAACAAGCAGAGCGATAAGAAAAGTAGCGCTAAGCGCGGTTATTGCTACTTTCCTTAACGCCTGCTTTTAGCTTGACTTAGCCATGATATCCAACAGAAGGTGGATATCATGGTTAAGTAGGCCCTTCACTATCAGCAACGTAGCGCCAACCAATGTGCGATTATCGTTGGAATCCTAGCGGTAATTGCACATTTGGCAGCTAACTCTGTTGTTTTTATCGCTTTGGAGATAAGCGTCGCTGATAGCACGCTATCTCCACGATAAAAACAAGCGATAACGGGCGATAATTATCCTAGCGCTAAGTGCGCTTAGCGATAATTATCGCTGGTTGTTGCTGATATGCCCCTGAATTGGCTTGCCCAGGATATTATGTAGATGTGACCCCATAGTTTTGGATTTTGTCATTGGAGACATTATCACATGTTACTGTATGGTCCCTGTCCTGGCTAGTAGATTCTTGCAGAGTTCTTCATTGCCAAATTGTTCTATTTCCTGCAATTTGAGTATAAGCTCGTCATAACTCAAAGGAATAATATTAATTATGCATATGTTTATATTGCCAGTTGTGTATATTGAAGAAGTATTGTGCAATGCCTACAATAGTGTTTTATAAATGAGGACTGTAATTTTGGAGGTGTATACCAGGAATAATAGATTTATAGGAGCTGTTTGCTAGTGTAGCTAAAAGTGAGTTTGTGGTGGTATATGATCGATTATTAGTATAGTGGTATATCTTTAGGAGGCGAGCACCAGTGACAAGCTTTGATTCATGAAATAAGTGGGTTTGTTTAGAATGCTGCTGAAATTGACTCGGTGCAGTTGAAACGCTGCAATGACAGAATGCCTCAGTGACTAAGGGCCATATTTATGAGGTTTGCGGCACAGGGCACATATCCGACTGTATTTGGAATAAGTGGCGTAAACGAGGGTGCAACTTGTGATTTCATACAAAGTGGGGCTGCTGGAAATGGAGATAATTGTTTACCAACAGAACTGCCGCTCACAGATTTTCCCGTCGACCAATGAAGACTGTGAGTTATCCAAACTTAAGGCTGTTAGTCATTTGACTGACACCTGCGGGAACATCGTGGTTTGTTATCCAGCAGCTGGGATGAGGAGTAAATAAGGTGAACAGGGACTTGGTTGCTCCTAATGAGGGGAGATGTGGCAGCCCATGAGAGACAACACTGCATGGAGGGACTGTCAAAATAATATGCCTGCGATGTATGTGAGGTACTGTAAACGACATCTGATTAAGCCCCTTTGGGGAAAGAAGTGCTATTTAGGCCCCATATTAGGACTCACATGATCGCGGATGTGGTGGTGATATCAGAAAATCTGGTGGCCATAAGAAAATCCGTGAAAATATTTGTAGTCCTTTCATTGGCCACAAACTCACCAGTGAGAATGGTGGATACATGATTTAAGCCAACCAAACGTTGTGCACCATTTTATAAGCTTTATCAAATGAAGGGAAGAGGTGTGTGCAGCGGCCAGGGCGGCTGACTTCGGAACAAGGGGGCGCATGATTCGATCGCCGGCGGCAGGTTAACCCAGCACCTTGTAAATCTGGGCTCGAATAATCCTCCCAACGGCCCCCAGCACCGGGACAACTCGTCTGAGGTAGCTGTGCGCTTTACAAATGCTGGTATTATTATTATTACAGCGCCGAGACGCCTGCGGGCAATTGTTCGCGCTTAATAAATGCCAAAAATAAATAAAAAAATAAATATTATTATCATGCCAAAACAGAGGTACTGTTAACGACATCTGATAAAGCCCAGCGGAGAGAGAAGCGTTATTTTGGGCCCATATTAGGACTCACATGATCGCAGATGTAGTGGTGATATCGGAACAGCATGGTGGCTATAAGAAAATCAGTGAAATCATTTTCAGTCCTTTCATTGGCCACAAACTCAACAATGAGAATGGTGGATACATGATTTAAGCCAGAGGTCTTCAAACATTTGTCGGCCGAGCCCCCCCCCCCCACCTAAACCTTTTTACACAACGAGCCCCTCCACCACCACCACCGCCTGATAAAAAAGTTCTGGAAGCTGGTACTCTGCATCGTTGATGGCCATTCCCTTCTGCAGAGCCCAGGTTGTATAGGGCAAATCATGTATTAAATAAAGTAAGAATGTTTAGTAAACTGAAGTTTTTGTAGTGCATGTGCTTATTCTGAAGTTCAAATGAAAAGAAAATAATTAGCACAAAAAATTTTAATTGGTGCTTTATTTTTCACATAAAACACAACATTTAGGAGAGATTAGCAAAACACTCCCAAAACACAGTTGTGGGAGTGCATGTTTTTCTCCACAGAGACAATGTGTGGATGGATTCTTGCTTCTGCCACCCTTAGGTTGTGCTCCACTTCCAGTCTTGAGCAGTGCCTGGAAACAGGAGTGCTCACAAAATGTTGTAATATATTGTTTTCAGTTTTATATAGCGCAAATATGACCCAAAGGTATTGGAGCGATTTACAGGAGCATCTTTTACATTACGCACTCTTCTGTGGGGTGCGTACACTGTTCATTTTCATAGCAGGCAATGCCTTTCTCCTTATTAAACCATCCAGCAGTACTGCCAGAAGTAGTAAACAGGATTTCATGGACCTGACTCAGCACTAGTCCATATGCATGCAGCATTTACAGCATGCTGTGTCCTGGAATGTAGGCCCTCCTAATTTTACTGGCACACAGCTCAGTCCTTGCTCCAAAGGGAATCCAGAATATTGCTGTTTAGGCTTTATCAGTATTCATGACCAATCAGCTTTCTTGCAGAATGGAAAACCTTCAACTAAATGTTGCATGGCCACTGGATGATTGGTTCTTGCCAGGGCATAGGCAATAACAGCCTCACCTGGACTGGTTTTTACAAGCCAAGATACAGACGTTTTTTGGGCCAAGGCATCAGGCCACATTCCTTTGGAGGCGCATATTGGACAGGAGGAGCTGGTGTTGTGAGCATTCTAGCAGAGGCAGTGCAACAAGCCTCCTGGGACTTACAGCCTTCTCTCATTGTTACCCTGGACTGTACCACAATACATTGGGCAAGAATAGGGCTTTCAGAGCTACAGAGAACTGGGCAGCTTCTTCTTGTTTTTTCCTTCCCCCTCTTTTTTCATTTTATACTTATACACATACCTGTTATGTTGCTATCAGGACTCCTTGGCTTCCCTTAGGACACGGGGCATTGCGTACACCCTAACAAGTTAATTGGCCCCATTATTTTGCACTACCTCATACCTGTCCTATAGTGGCTATTATTTTCCAGCTTTCCAGTTATAAGTTTTTATTTCGATGGGGGATTAAGTTTATTCCGACATTGGTTAGTGACACTCCAAAGTTGGAATATGTCGATGTTATGGGCCTGAACCCCCCCTTCCTTTATACTCGACAATTCACCTATTTTTGGCCATAGCATTATATTCACTTTATTCTGTCCACTGAGGTTGGGTTCTGTATACCATTTCTCCCACTGTCAATCCACATTTGCTTGCTAACTTAGTTGACTAGTGCTCAAAATATTAGGTTTTAATGTACAAGGTGTCAACCCCACGGTGAAGCAGTTTGCGCTCTTCTCCTTTCTCAAGGAATCCAAATGCGACATACCTCTCTGATCTGATTGGAAACTCCTTCGCTCTTGTTGGTATGATCCTCAGTTTTTCCCCTCAGGGCCCTGAAAGAGCACATATAATGGCCATACTTCTAGCCTCACACTTTCCAGGGAAGGTACTTAAAATGCAGGTTGAGCTGCCTGACAAGTTGCTCTCCCTTCATTTGGAGGTGAGGGGTAACTCCTTTACAATCTCCTCCGCATATGCACCTATGCACCAAATAAACATCAGGAAAGCTTTCTTTAAAACGCAATTGGGAGGGTGGTGTTCTCACCGGACAAAGACGTACTGGTAGGGGATGACTTTAATGTGGTAAATGATATACCTTTAGACAGGTGCACACAGACAGTAGGGCAATTGGAAGCTCTTTCAGAGGCAATGCAGAGGTGGCTGGCAGACATTGGATATGAGGATGTGTGGCGACAACACAATTCAAGCACAAGGGTATAGATATTCATTTCTGATGCACACCAGATATATGCTCGGATAGAACTCTTTCTGAACTCCCCTCATCTCACCTTGGCAATTGTGTCATCTGACATTGGGGTAGCTGCTCTATCGGACCACTCACCTATCCCTCTCGCATTGCGGCTCCCTGGGGCAGGGGGTGCCTCAACAAAGCACCTAGTGCCTCAAACCGAAGCATCTCATATATGAAGCTAATATTTCTGAAATTGCAGGGGTAATCTGAGACTTCTTTGAAACCAATGACACGAATGATACACCAATTGCATTGGTGTGGGATACCTTAAAGAAGGGCCTGAGGGGGAATTTCATTGACATGTCGTCTGGGCTTAATAAAGACAGGTGGGAGAAATGCGAGTAATCGAAAAGGGAAATTAGGGAACTGGAAGGAGTTAATTTATGCACTGGTTCTCACAAAGCAAGACTCCAACGTACGGCATCTCGTAAATAACATAGAGCGTATGATATGTATGTGGCAGAATATGCACTCCTACACACTGGACAGAAATGTTATGCTGAGAAAATAAATCAGGCCGGCTCCTCGCACAGTGTCTCCAAGCCCAGACAATCAGCAACAGGTTTCCGAGATTGTGGGTTTGCTGATGGCCCAAGTGAATTCTGATGATCAGATAGCCAAAGAATCTGAGCATTTTTTTTCCACTTTGTATACTGACAAGCACTTCACAGGTCTTTAAAAGACCATTTACTCGGTAATGAGGCTTTGTTTTTCATCCCTTCTTAGAGCCCCTGCATCTCCACTCTTCCTATTGCTGGACGAATTAGCCCCCCCTACTCCGCACCACCTCCGAAATCGTTGCGCCTCTGGCCTTTAAAGACCTGTGCCTCCAGACACTCTCAGCCCAGCCCCCAGCAGCTGGGGCGGCAGCAGCCGGGCTGAGATACACGACTGGCGTCTGAAAGCAACAATAGAAGGTGAAGTGCGCCCCCCCCCCCCTGGAGAGATGCTGCGCCCCCCCAGGGGGGCACACCACACACTTTGAAGACCTATGATTTAAGCCAACCAAACATTTTGTACCATTTTATAAGCATTTTCAAGCATGGGTCAAGGCATCATGCTGAAACACATCTGCAGAGAACTGCTGCTAGTATATATTTTGAAACCCCATGACTGCTCTGAATCTCTTTTTGGAAGTTGTTGTGGAATTACAGAGGCACTTGCCCTGAGTCCGGTGGTCGCAGGTGGGACTTTTGGAATTGGATATCTCTGTCTGTTTTGCACGTAACCTTTGCTAAAATGAATAGAAAAATTAAAATAAAAACTATGCTGAAGAAATATGACAGCCTTGGTCACAGGTGACATAAATATAATCACTGAAAAACCAAACGTTAAAGGGATGTTATAGCTAGGTGAACATTTCTGTTAAAATGAACAAATCCCTGACGTTACTCAGTTATAGTTATCTCAACTATCTATAACTGGTGCCCTAAATTAATATAACTCCCACTACCAACATGCACCAGTGTTGTTAGCATTGATGTAATTTCGGATGTTCCAGTCATGATATCAAGAATGCTATAAACATGTCATGGGTGATGTAGTATGTGAGGACATATGTAGTGCATGGTGAGGGTGCGAGTTATAATTTCATTAATGCACAAGTTATAATAAGTTGCCGGGCCCTCAATAAATATATATATATATTTTTTAAACGGCTAAAACAATTCTACTTTACCCTGGTACACTCAGCATTGAAGGGAAATACATTGTGTGTGGATATGTCCTTGTACATCCTTGTAAAAGGCAACATACCATACCTCATTTACAGTCAATGGCTGAAGTGGGCTAACATTGCCTCCTGGTGCATGCTGTTGTCGGTGGAAGAAAAATGTGAACACAATTCCAGACTAATAGATGAAGTCTGGCTGAAAACCCCTATAAACAACTAAGTTATACATACTGTTAATAAAATCAAAAGGAATTGAATAACACAAACCTAAAAAAGCCATCAACCTGGCATTGGCTGCTAGCTTCACTTAGAGATAGAAGGGAAAAATAAAGAAGGAAGAAAGGAAAAAAGGAAGGAAGGCAGACAAAACAAGCATTGGCGTAGCCAGTAGGTCTCGCATTTAGGACCTTATAAGTGTTTGGCCATGTAACAGTTAATGTTGTTGCAACAAGGATATTGTGCTGCATAACTAAATACTTATAAGGTCCCAAAGGCGAGACCTATTGGCTATACCCTGCATGCCTGGGGATGAAAGAAAGCCTTGACATGAACAACACCTCGTCTTACCCCCTACCCCCCCTGATTTGAAGGTATGAAGCTTTTACAGCCCGCAACTTTTATGCATTTATGTATCAAAAATATGGTTTATGTGTGTTGTACAGAAGATTTAGTTCACTGGGAGCGAATGAATCCTAGGTGGGGCAGTATCAGATTAGGAACTGAACACAGTGCAGTGTTAGTTTCCGTCTTCCAGCCCTTCCTCAAAGGAAGAAAGTACCATCTATCAAAAGCAGACAGCTGCTTCTTAAATGCAAATTGCCCATTCCTTTCCTGTTCATATCAGGACTTTTCTGCAACACATTTGTGATGCTTTCGTACACCTTCCCAGTTAATTGCCTGGCGCCTAAGCATAAGGATGAACAGTACTGTAGGCCCGCTTTCGGTATACCTACAGTGAAATTTAAGAGGGCGTGGTGCAACATTTTTTACCCTACGGAGGAATCCAGTCCCAAGTAATCCAATTTTAGTACTATTTCTGCAGCACGCGTGCCCTTATTGGAGATGGCCACCCCACACATTGCTCCATATAGAGCCCAGCTCGAACTCCACGTGCATTGCGACGGCTGAGCTTTACTATCAGCCGGCAAGTATGATTATTAGGAAAGTGCGAGCATTGCAGGTGCACCAAGGTGACCGGCGAGAGAACACAGAGACGGCAAGAACAGTCTGAACGAGGAGGTGAGTTCCTCAGAGGATGGTGCGCAACAGTGGTCAGCAGCCTGTGTCCTCTGTAAAGGGGGGCGGATGAGGAGCAGCATGCTTCAACACGCAATGGAAGCGCAGCCCCTTCGGACTCTGTTGCCTCTGCATGTTCCACCATCTGGCAGAGACTAAAAGGGGAGACATTGTTTTTTTACAGCAGCAACACTTAGCCCTCAGCATGAGGCATTCTGGGCACTTTAGGAAGAGGGGACGTAGGGATCAACTGGCACAATGGGCTTAACAGTAGACCCCTTCTGTGCAACAGCAAGCCACGAGAGCCCCCACCCCTGTCCGAGATCACATGCACTCAGGGACACTGCGGAAGGGCACGCGGCGGTGCCAAGCAAGCCTCCTGGTGCTGCCCATCCCGCCGGGCAGCAGAGTGAAAAGCAAAGTTCAAAGAGCAAACCAGGCTCATGGCAGATAGGCGGCACTAACATTGAGAAAGTCCCGGAATGTAAATACTTGGGGTTCTGGTTAGACTCAAGACGAACCTTTCAGAAACAAAAGTAGTGCATTAAAAACAAGACCCAGGCCCTCCAGGCTGCCTTTTTGAGCTGGGCAAAAGTGTTTTGGGGCCCTAGCGTAAAACCGATCCTCCAGGTTTGCAGGCGACGACATTACCAGTCCTATCATGTGGAAGCAGAATCTTGGTGGCAAATGATGCTACGCTGGTAGATGCATTGATAAGAATAAAAAAATGTGCTTTACGACTACCATAATCAGTCTCGCGGGATCATGTCCCTGTGGAATTCGGACTTCTTATCCAACTTGTTTCTAGGAAAACCGTGTTTATCAAGTTGTGTACTGAGATCAGAGCAGCAAGTTCTAACACACTCAATGATGTGACATGAAATGAGCTGAACAGTGCTGGGGGCAAGGCTGCTCATGCCCTATACATGGAAACCTGCTTAACAAACATTGGCCGTAAAAGTAACGCAGCAGCGCTGCCGTGAAAGCGAAAATAATTGCGATCCCGGGGATGCGCTCTGTGGTGGGGGAGGGGCGGGGCACTGAGCGCCGCAAAAATAAAACTGATCACAAGGGTGCCCGCGAGCGATGGGCTTGAGGATGCCCTTAATGAAGAAAAGTTAGGAATGCCAGTTGGCGGCTGCGCGCGTAACCGCAAGCTACAGGCCAGCAAAAGCCTTTGGTGGCACTTTGAAATCCCACTTACTAAATGTCTCGCAGAGCAGGGCATGCGCTGGCTCAGGCAAGACCTAAAAACAGGACTAATGGCAAAAAAAGGAAGGAAGGCAGGCAGGCAAAAAAACAGGATGAATGGCAAAAAAGGAAGGAAGGAAGGCAAAAAGGGAAGGAAGGAAGGCAACAAGGAAGGAATGGGGAAGAAAAGGGAAAGGAAGGAAGGTAAGAAGGCAGAAAGAAGGAAGAAGAAAAGAAAGAAAGAAAGAAAGAAAGAAAGAAAGAAAGAAAGAAAGAAAGAAAGAAAGAAAGAAATAAAGAAAGAAAGAAAGAAAGAAAGAAAGAAAGAATTTACCCGGTATAAAAAAATGAACACTAAAAACCAAATTAAACTCCATCTATGTGTAAATAAAACTGTTACAAACATGCTGCAAATTAAACACCATCAAATTTGTGTTTCTTCTGGGTCAAAGTTTATTACAGAACCATTGGTGAAAATGAGTCCAGGAACACAATATGGCATGCAGTGAAATACCAGCATCCACTTAAAATGCTATATAAAGCAGTGGAAGGAGATAGGAACGGATAAACCTTGAATGTGCTCTGTGCTTATATTAAGTGAGTCCAACTATTTTGTCAGGGAACACTGGCACTAATGGGAACTACTTGTGTGTGGATATGCACCTTGTGAAAAAGCTAAATGCAGTCACTCGTAGTGACGTTAACCAGAGGCTTAAGTGGGCTGACCCATTGCACTATGCTGTATGCTGTAGTGGGGGGAAGCAAACTGCGGATCATCAAGGGATAAAGGGGCAGATGTCTCAAGATACCATTTTGCACTTCTCAAATAGCGATTGTTAAGGAATCGCTATTTGAGAAGTGCAAAATGGTATGTATGTAGAATTTCGCTATTTATTAGCGATTCCTTAGAATTCCTTAATTGCGATTAGCAAATTGCTAATCGCAATTAAGGAATAATTTCCCATTCATTTCTATGGGCCAGGAGGCCCATAGGAATGAATGTAAAATTATACTCAATTTGCGATTAGCAATTAGCTAATCACAAATTGAGAATAATTTCAAGGGTGCAAAGGTGTCTTAAGGACACCCTGCTGCACCGCTGAATTTGATATGTGTACGCATATGGCGCACATACATGCCCTAAGGGCATGTATGAGCGTCATATGGCACCTTTAGAATTTAAAAAAAGTGCTTTTTGAAAAGAATTCGCAAGTTACCACCAACTACAAGTTGATGGTAATTTGCGAATTCTTAGTCAAAAATCGCAACACTGAAATGCTTGATACATTTCAAATCTTAAATCGCAATTTGCTATTTCTTAAAAGCCTCGCAATATTAAGGAATCGCTAAATTAGCGATTCCTTAATATTGCGAGGCTTTTTGCACGATACATTCCAAATCCCGTTTTTTTTGTCGCAAATGCTGCTATTTTCCGAATCGCAGCGTTTGCGACAAAAAAAACGGATGATACATCTGCCCCAAAGAGAGGTGGCTGAGAGCCCCTTTAAGTAAGTATATTATACATATCATTTTAGTAAAATCAATGCAAGACCTAAAATCAATGGCATGCTATAAATGGCTCCTGGACAAACCTACCCCACGTTGTAACAATCTCCTTCAGCCTGTTTTCTTTTCAGAACAACACTTTACCTTTTGTGGCTTGCTGTTTTGTATCCACCATTGTAAGCATGGATCTATTATTTATAACATGCAGTGTGCTATTGGCTGAAAACGAGTGGCTAAAGTTGACCCTCATGGAATGGTGCCAGCTGTTAGGGTGAGAGGATAAGAGGAGGAATCGTTGTTACTGTGCAAGGATCAATGTTGTGAGCTCCATCCATTCTGCTGTCTTCCTCAGCAGGAGTTGCACTGACTGAGCTGAGCACACGATCCCTCTGACTGCTGTGGTGCATTGCTTAGAGATTGATGAATGTAATACACTCAGTAGGATCACCTTTGTATTCAGAAGATCCCAAAATACAGTTTAAGAGGCACAGACTGTAAACAAAGTGAAAGATGGATCAGGAAAGTCAGATGTTCACTCTTAAATACGACATATGCATAATCATAATACTTTGTGTCATCAATCGCTTTCATTCATATGTGAACAGACACATAGAAATATTTTTGTTAAACATTTATTCCAGCAATGTTGCATTATTGTTGCTTTATCTCATGTGGCCCTCATTTTATAGGTGACCACACATACCTGATCCCAGAGCCATGCTTCAGATCCACTACCCGGATGCCGGTTGCTCCCAGACGCACTTATCGCGTGCGCTCTTGCCCCGCTACAGGCAGTTTACTTAATTCAGGACGCCATCGGCCCTGCAACCCTTGCCTGATTTCCCAGCAGGTCCCTGGCGTTTACTGCCTCAAGCTCACCCACCTGATTTCCCAGCAGCTTCCTGGCGTTTACCGCCTCAAATACACACGCGGACGGGGTCCCTTCTCCACCGCTCCGTATTTTTCACGATCTCGACATTTATGTAGCCCTACAGCCCTGATGAGTTACACCTCCTTCACGGTGTGGCGAAACACGTGTCGGCTGGCTACTGTCTCACTGTACTGTTCATTATATGATTTATATAAAAGAAACTTTATTCATACGAATCTTGACATTCTACGTTCTTTTTTGAAGCAATCACTCTTTATGAGTAGAAACCTTAGTCCTCATACTCGGACTATGTAACACACGTGCGTGTGCACAGGATCTGTTCTCCTTCCAGTTGGTCCACGCCTCCCTCGACCAGTTCAGGGGTGTTTTTCCCAAAGGGTTTGTGTTCCCCCTGTCCTGCTTTGCACCGCGTGCCTACTGCACACCGATCTCAGCCACAACATCACACTGCTTAGAGCGCCACTACTTCCTACTCTCCTAACACAAACCCAGTCTCCAACCAAAACTATGCTTGAAGGAAATGATGATTTGTGCTCAAATGTATGTGTCATAGTGTTGTGTCTATCAGAGATAAATGATGTCTGGAGATGGATCAAACATTTAAGTTGATAGTGATAGCTCAGCCTCCTGCCAGTGGCATTTATCATGAGAGTAGAAGCAATACCATGGAGTATCCTACCCCATCCCCATCTCCCATAGCTGGAGGCAAGTAAGCACTGCCCCGGTTATGTAACTTTTGCATTTCATTACATACTCGCAACCAGAATCACAGAATGATGAAGTAGTGCACTATGGCTTACAATGTTTACATAAATCATACATTAGAGTCACTCCTGTGGAACACTAGTACAGGTGTAGAGGGGAAAAGTGGGTGATACATGGAATGTATTCTTTTTTTGCTTTGATGCACTTATTTGAATGGAGATTTTTTCCATATAGTAGCTGTCCCTTCATTCTCTCTCAAACCAAAATTCACTTTGAATCAGAATCCTGAAGTAACAAAAGGCCCTCAGGCGTTTACACTGTGCAAGGTTTAGAGGCTTTGCATTAAACTGGGGAGAAGGTATTCATTTGTGCGGATGACATAGGGCACCAGGTAAAAACTTAAAAAGCATCACATGCTGTCTTGGGGTGCACTATGAGGCATTTATTAGTTCCAGGTACATAGCTGCTGTACTTAACTCATAAGCACTGATCTCTTATATTAACCCCTTCCCTGCACCGCGAATTCCGCTGCGGCGCTGGGGGGCTAGGGGGTGGGAGCGGCGCTTCGGTGCTCATGACGGCTCCATGCCGTCATGCCTCACAGGCAGCGTGTGCTCATGATGGTGTGGTTCCGTCACAACCCCACCCACTCATTAATTCTCCTGCACAAGCGGGGAATTAGTACCACGTGGGAAGAGCGGCAGCGGCATGATGACCCCACGCCGTCATGAGCACATGCCTACTGTGACTCATGACGGCGAGGAGCCGTCATGAGCACCGAAGGGGTTATGCAACTTAAAGCAGGATCCTATCGGTTAACACTGCAACATTACTCAATGTGAAAAGCTCCAGGGGTAGTTGGTTCCATGCTGTACAGCCTAGGTAGGCAGGAGACTTCCGCCCGCTCCAGCACGTTGACTCCTTGAAGTTGCTAGTAATAATTGGTTAGCAGACCTCAGGTTTCTCGTTGGAGTGTAGAACCTGAACCTGGGTCTAAGATAAAAGGTCTTAGTCTGGTAGAGAGCTCCGTGCCCTAGAACAAGAGCCTTGAACACAATTTGTGTTCCTAATAGGAAGCCAGTGATGAGCATGCAGATGAGGAGAAATCTGCATTCTAAACTAGCAAATTCAGAAGAGGGCGAGCTGCCGCATTTAGGATCACTTAAAGCCTGCCCACTAAGGGGCAGATTTATGTTAACTGGCGCATCCCCAGGGATGCGCCAGTTAAGGTGCGCCACAGTACGCCACAGGTACGCCACCCATGGTGCGCCGCATTTACAATGTGGCGCACCATGGTGCAAAAACGGCACAGATGCGTGACGCATCTGTGCCGGAAATGTGGCGCATTGCTGGAGTTGCATCGCAAGTGCGACGCAGCTCCAGCAAAGCTCGGGGGTGCCCCATCTTCACAATGCTGCGTCAAGACCTACGCCTGCGTTTTGACGCAGCATTGGCCTGAAAGTGACTGAGTGAAATCTCATAGATTTCACTCAGCCACTTTCAGGAGGCGTTCCTGCGCAGGAACGCCCCACCCGCACAGGAACGCCTCCTTATGGCGCAGGGCTTTACAATGTGACGCATCTCCTAGATGCGTCACGTTGTAAATAGGGCGCATTGTTTGCACCGCCGTTGCGTCAAATAAAGTGACGCAATTGCGGCGCAAAGAGGCGCAAGGGCATCATAAATCTGCCCCTAAATATTCCAGTAGTCCCTAGTAAAGGACATTACGTAGTCCAGCCTGGAGGTAATCAAGGCCTGAATAACCATTTTATTTTGGAGAAAAGGACAGGTAGTGTAAGAACCTTTTTATGGAGCACAATGTACCGAAACAAGTGCCAACAACTGACCTAATTTAAGGACAAGATGTCATCAAATGTTATCACTATATTTTTTACTATGCCGCCCTGTGGGCGTGGGGGGCATCTGTAGGCCAGAAAGTCTGCCAAAATTGTCGAAGAAAATTGCCAAAAAATACATTTCTGTTTTATCCACATTGTATGTGTTGATGTACTGTCATCCGGTGGAAGCCAACAGTTAGGCATATTTTGACCTGTAGACCTGACATCTGTTATCACTTATTCCAAGAAAGCAACAGCTGGGTTTCATCAGCATAAGAATTAATTTTGGCCCCCAGGGCTTCCGCAATATGGGCCAGGGGAGAGAGATAAATATTGAATAGAGTTGGACTTAGACAGGAGTACTGGGGAACTCCCACTGTCAGTTTGTGTGGTTTTGTAGAACAAGGAGGAATCCACACTTGTTGGCTTCTATCTGCTAGAAAAGAAGTGAGAAAGTCTAGAGCTATCCCTGTTAACCCAATAGACTGCAGATGTGCCAGAAGTCTAGAGTGGAAGACCATATCAAAGGCTGCTCGCAGCTCTAACATGATCAGCATAGCCCTTCCTTCAGTAACAAGGATAACTTTGATATATTGAGAGACCTCCATAAGCGCTTTTTCAGTACTAAAATGGGGTCTAAAGCCGGACTGGCTCGGGTGTAACAAGTTATTGGATTCCAGGTAAAGGGATATCTGTTGATTCATGTGTTTTTCTGGTATTATGGATAAAGCCAGGAGCAACGAGATCCGCCTGTAATTGGATGGAATACTTGGGTCCACAGATGGTTTCTTCACCAAAGGCAAGATCTTCCCTTGTTTCCAAGAACAGGGAACTTTAGCTTGTTGAGTACCATGTTCACCAGAGGATTGATAATGCAGGCACAGCTGCGCACCCGCAGCGGACGCGCGCAGCGAGCGTGCTGCTGGCGCGCCAAAGGCAAGCCCGTCTGCGCCCGTACGCGCCGGGCCGTCGCCAGTTGCCCGGACCCCTGCATTCTTTTCTTCAGATTTCATCAGGTATTCATAGGAAGAGCTATTCGCTCTGAGATCTAACTGCCCCTCGCTACCCCCGGCCTCTCAGGAGTACTCATTCCGCTGTGAATTTTGTGCTTTCACTCTGATTCCAGAGGAGCAGGTCCTCTGTCCATCTGGTCACTCGGAATATAGGTTCTTTAGTTTGAACTGTCGCTCGTTGGCGAAACATCATGCCGAGGTGTACGATCTCCTAGCTGATGAGTCCCCTGATGCCCTCTTCCTCACAGAGACTTGGCTTACTCAAGACTCTGTGCCAGAGCCTTGGTTAGCTCTGCCTCAAGGGTATGTGCTTGAGGCTATTAATCAAGAGGGCGGGAGAGGGGGTGGTGTTGCAGTGATAACAAAGGAAGTCTATTCTTTTAGCCTGTGCAAGGAAAATATAGCGGACTGTGAAAGCGCTTCATTTAAAATCCAGCTCAATCATAATTTCACCATATCCGGCCTACTAATTTGCAGGCCCCCCGGACCTTCTAATTTGTTCAGGGATAATTTACTGAGCCCAGTAGGACCATTGGCTAGCAAGGCAGTGAATTTTACCATTCTTGGGGTCCTCAACCTCCATCTAGAGAACGGTGGGAAAGCCGAGATCGCTAGTTTTCTAGATGATTTAGAGTCCTTCCAGCTAACGCAGCACGATCTCGAGGGTACTCATGTGGCTGGCCATTTGCTGGACCCTATTTTTTCCAACTTGAGTCCTTTAATAGTCCACCCACCGGTGCCGCAGGCTTGGACTGATCACTTTTTGGTTTTATTTGCTCTGCAGTTGCCGATAAAAACTGATGGGATCCGCCCTGCCCAAGTGCCTATACGGCCTTGGCACAAATTAGATCTGGACCTTTTTTCTGCTTGGTTAGCTGAGCATAAGCCTCATCTTCCACGTGAGATGGATGCGGCTAATTTGTGTTTCCAGGAATGGCTGCCGGCCGGCCTGGATAGTTGTATCTCGGCCAAACGAGAAGGCAAGGGTTAAGGGCCTTCCAACCCATGGTTTAATGAGTCGCTTACATTAGCAAAAAAGGGCTGTAAGCAATTAGAGCGCACTTGGCGTCGCTCATATGAGGTGTCTGCAAAGATAGAATATAGAGCGGCTGTTAAGCAATTCCACAAGTGCATCCGTAGAGCATGTGCTGAATTTGTGTCTAAAAAAATCTTAGCCAGTTCCAATCCCGCAAAGACTATTTTCTCCCTGCTCAAAGGCATGAAGAGCGCGGGACTGAATAGGGTTTCCCCCATTACCGCCAATCTTCTGTGTGATGAGCTTGCGCAATACTTTGTTAACAAAGTGGAACAGATCTAGCTGGGTTTACCAACGGCGGCCCCCCCTTTGGATGGGGTGGCACCAGAAGTGCGGGTTAATCAGGGGGGTAACAGCCTGTCATCATTCTCGCTGTTGACACCCTCGGAATTTGAGGTTTTGTACCTAAAAATTAAATCTGGTTCTCCGGCTGATCCCGTGTCATCCGCCCACTTCCGCCAGGCTCACTCTTTGATCTCTCCCGTGAGTCTCGACCTGGCTAATTTGTCCTTGAGCTCAGTTTCTGTTCCTCGGGCTTGTAAACATGCTAAAGTCGCTCCATTGCTAAAAAAACCTTCTCTGGACCCAGGTAAACCGGGAAATTACCGACATATCTCCCAGCTCCCCATCCTGGCCAAAGGGGTGGAATCACATGTGAACTCTACGCTGGCCAATTTCGTTGAGCAGAACTTCATTTTTGCCTCATCTCAGCATGGTTTTCGACCTCGGTACAGTACCGAGTCTTTGTTACTGGTTGTATCAGAAGCCATCCGAGGCAGTCTAGATGTAGGGGATTCGGCGGCACTGGTCCTTTTGGACTTAAGTGCCGCATTCGATGCTGTGTCCCATTAAATACTTCTGAAATGCCTCAGGGAAGTTGTGGTTAGAGATGTGGCCGTGGCCTTTTTTCGGTCCATTCTTGAGGATAGGTCCTTCCGGGTTTCAGTACCTCGTGTAACTCCCAGGAGTTCGCCATGCACCGGGGTGTGCCACAGGGCTCTCTCCTAAGTCCTCTCTTGTACCTCAGACCCCTGGCGAAGGTGGCAAAGAGTAGGGGGCTGTCCTTGGAGTCAGACGCAGACGACACCCAATTGGTAATTGCTTTCTCGAAGAAATGCAATACCAATGTGGGCAAGTTCAAGGACGATCTCTTGGCTGTCTCCGACTGGATGGCGGCAAATTGTTTACAGTTAAACACCAGTAAGTCGGAGATTTGGCCGGATTGCCTCAAACCCACCCCACTCCCCAAGGAGGCTGTGAATAACCTGGGTATGTGGTTCGATAATGGCTTGACCTTCAATAAACAAACAAAAGTTGTCGCTGGGATCTGCTTCGGGCTGACAGAGTGGGCTAAAGAACGGTGATGGATTAAACCCAGATCTTTTGACTGTGTGTGAGTGTTTGATTGGTTCAGATGCTCCGTCCGTTACCACCCCCTTTTGTACCGCTTTTGGGCTTGCGAGGCCTACGACCACTGCTAGGCTTTTTCCCACCCAAAGTGCGCCAGACCATTGTCCAGGCGTCCATTTTGTCCAGTTTGGACTACGGCAACTCTCTTTATTTGGGCGCAAATAAGGCGAGTAGCAAGCGCCTGCAGAGGGTACAGAATGCGGCGGCTCGGCTTCTGGTTGCACTGCCTAGATCCTGCTCAGTGGCGAATGTGCTCCCCAAACTCCACTGGCTGCCGATCGACAGGCACATTGAGTTTAAGGCACTATGTTATTCGCATAAGATCAGATACATAAGGCCCCAGCAGCGTTACTCCACCTTCTGGAGCCCTACGTGCCTGGACGTTCGCTGCGATTAGCTGACCATGCTCTGGTTCGCGTCCCCCGAGTTTGGAGAGCGAGGGCCGGAGGCCACTCCTTCTGTTACAAGGCAGCAAAACTTTGGAATTCACTCCCTGCCTCTATGAGAGTTACGCCGAACCATCTGGCCTTTTGAAAAGCCTTAAAGACCTGGCTTTTCCCTTCACCAGCTGTTTAATCTCTATGCTGATCCCCATGTTGGCTCCAGCATTTGGTCTCTGGTTTGCGCTTGGACGCCACGTATCTGAGGCAGCTATGCACATTACAAATCCCAAAATAAATATATAAAGATAATAGAGGCCCCTGAGGCTAATAAATTAGGCAGGCAGGGGTCTGATGGAGAGACAATTTAAGAGTGCTCAATGAATGCTCCATTGAAATTGGCTTTGAGTTGCCAAAAGTCGCATTAGATGAGGGGGTCCGTCCTGGCTTGCAAAAAGCCCAGTAGATCTCAATTTGACTGCACGCCAGAGGAAAAGTTGACTTGAATGCTCAAGATCTTAGTATGGAAATAGATGGCCAACTGTTCACACCCCTCCATGGTTGACTGGTGAGACCTAGCACTAGCTGCTGGTGGCATGAACCTCTTAATTGTAAAACGTTCTCTAGCTTTGTTTCCTGCTATTTCAATCTTGTCTTCAAGGTATATCTGTTCATATTACAGCAGAGCTAATTGGCAAGATTCCCTATCCTTCATATTATATACTTTCCTCTATTGCCTTTCTAAAGCTTTGCACCTGAGGCTGTCTGAGAGCCAAGGGCTTGAGAGCTTAGTTCTGCTTGCTCTTTGAGGAGGAGGTGGTGCCAGTTTATCAGTATAGACTCTGATCCACTTGTCAAGCAGTATTACAACTTTCTCAACCAAACCAGAGAGAGAAGGGGTACTTTCTTCCAAGGAGATGATAAACCCCTTAGTCTGTGTTTTGGGAAATACTCTCGAAATGCTTGAAGATCTGGCAGATGAAGGGTGTGCTTTAACTAGGCTGTGCAATGAAAATGTAATCAAGTGGTGGTCTGACCGGACCCGAGGAATGGGATCTTCTATTTGCAAAATAGTATTGGAGAACACCTTGTCCAGCACATGACCAGCTTGGTGGTTATGTTTAAAAACATATTAGCTGAGGTCTAAGTAAGATATTATTTCTCTAGACTCCTTCACTTCACTGTCATCCACTTTATACATGTGCAAATTGAGTCACCTAAGAGCATAAAATGGGAATATCTCAGGGCTAAGTGTGCAAACACATTGTCTAGAGATTTCGAAAAGGACCGGCCGGCCATGTGAGGTTCTGTGAATTCTGAACCTGGGTCATAAAGGTAGTGGTTCTGTTACGAATTTGGTAACAGCGAACCGTAAACAGTGAGTTCAGCAAGTATGAGTGTTTTCATCATGTTACACCAATGGATTCACTGTGTATTTGAAGATTTCGTTCTGAACCATGGGTTCCATTTTGTGCATAGCAGCCATTTTGTGGTTGCCATCACATAGGCTTATGACTGTGGCTGAACAAGTCTCTGGGACACATGCACCTTAGCTTGAGTTTGTGCTGACTTCTGTTTGACCTGAACGAACTGACTCCCTTGCCCGAGGCTGACCTCGTTGAGCCAGTTCCTTGTTAGGCAGCTGGTCAGATAGAGATCAAAGGGCAGGACATTGTTGAGTTTATTGTACATGCACAGACCCCTTTATCTTGCTCCTATCTGTTTCTGTTCCTTCTTTGGCCCTTTTATTATGGGTTTTGTCCAGCTTGTCTAAAGAAGAATGTTTATCTTGGGTTTGTTTGATGATTAATTATGGGCTGGACAACTGAAATGTGGGTTTGTCATCATACAATGCTTTGGTCGTGTATACATGGGATTGGTCAAACTGTAAATAAGGAATGTTGGGGTTTTTGCATGCTTGCAAAATCTAGGACTGCCCCTTACTTTTGTGCTGAGTCATGTAACCCTAAAACATATAAAAGTCCTCTGTCCTCTGTATTCCTCAGACTACCTCATTCAGTTACTACAGTTTCTGTGTGACGGGGCCTCATTTATTAAATTTAATAAAGATGTCTTTTCATATTTCAGCTTCTGTGCCACGTTCTTTATTGATATTAGTAAGACCCCTGAGAATGAAGATTTTCCATTTCCTCACATGGAGGTCTGTAAGTTAACAGAGATGGAACAAGATAGATAAGAATCACACACCCACTTTGGGTGGATAGGAAAGCCCTCACACACCGACCTAGTCAGTGTCATGCTTCATCACCGGGCCCTTCCAAAGAGGCCGAGTGCCTCTTCGGTGTGCTGCGACGCCAGAAAGACTGCAGAGCTGGTTGTGTGAGAAGGGAGTGCTGTGAGGGTAGCTAAAATTTAAAGTGCCTAAAAGGGTATCAGTAAAAAAAGTTTAATGAGTGATCCCTAAGACACAAGTGAAGAGTATTATGTGTCTGAATTTAGCTGCCAAGGTTTAAGGATTGGTTAAATTCAGAAAAAATACATAAGTCAGTCAACATGTTTCTGCCATATGGGTGGTTTCAATTTACCAAGGCATTCGTCAGGACTAAACCCCGGCGGTATGGACTCTCTAATCGTCCACCCTGACCTGGGGACATGAAAGTGAAAATCATCGTCGGGGTCCGGTTTTGAGGTGATACCCAGGTTCACAGCGGGCTGAGAGCGTTGAGGCCGATGTGCCAGGCACGCTCCAACCCCCCTCCCGAGACCCATGGTGCAAGTAGCGCCCTGTTTTAAAGTGCTGAGATACTCCATAATTTGGAGCATTTTTCGGAATGAGCGACCCGCTCTTCCACCTTTTCTAAGCACTTTTTTCACCTTTTTTAAGATTTTCACTTTCACGTCTCCAGCTCAGGGTGGACGATTAGAGAGTCCATACCGCCGGGGTTTAGTCCTGACGAATGCCTTGGTAAATTGAAACCACACATATGGCAGAAACATGTTGACTGACTTAAGTATTTTTTTCTAAATTTAACCAATCCTTAAACCTTGGCAGCTAAATTCAGACACATAATACTCTTCACTTGTGTCTTAGGGATCACTCATTAAACTTTTTTTACTGATACCCTTTTAGGCACTTTTAATTTTAGCTACCCTCACAGCACTCCCTTCTCACACAACCAGCTCCGCAGTCTTTCTGGCACCGCAGCACACCGAAGAGGCACTTGGCCTCTTTGGTGGGGCCCGGTGATGAAGCATGACACTGACTAGGTCGGTGTGTGAGGGCTTTCCTATCCACCCAAAGTGGGTGTGTGATTCTTATCTATTTCGCTCCATCTCTGTGGCTTTTTTGAGACCGATCTGACCTCTCTGTTTTTGTTTATTTGTATCTAACCGGGAACTGAGAGAGTGTCCTTGAATCTCCCTACCTCTCCCATTGTTGTTTTGGGTCTGTAAGTTACTGCACCAGCCACCAATTGCTGATGTGATAGAGTGATACATAAACCAATTGCTTCAGCACCTATCAGATCCTCCTCTTTAAGGATAGGCATTCCCAGTCATGCCTAAGAATCAGGGCCTGACCATCTCCCTTCCGTGACATGCAAGTGTTGGAAAGCCATGTCTCAGTCACGAATAGTAGGTTGAGTGTCCTCCACAAAAAGTCAAAGATTTTATATACGTGTTTTTGTGTAACTAAAGGGCATTAATCAGTTCAGCACAACACTGGGCATTGCTCTTCTTATTTACACCACAGGGGGAACTGGCCCTCTCACTTGGTGGGGCATTAAGCTGGAAGTTGTCACTGGGGAAATAATAGTTAATTTTGGGGGAGAGTAAAGGTGGTTGAACATCGCATTTAATGGCAGGGGCGAGACTCCAAGGAAAGTCTGTACTATATCGTAGAGGAGGGTTACCTTCGCATGAATAAAACGCAGCATGGCTGGCACCGGCCACTTCCAGGATGCTGATGGGCACAGACGTGCTCACAGTGCATGCGAGTAGCTTGTCCCGTTTTAATCATGTGCCCTGGGACAACTAGAGCCCTCACTGCCCTAACATGACTCCTCCAGTTGTCCAGCAAGAAGGTAAAATGGCTGCTTTTGCTCAAGCGTAATTTTAGCTGTTCCCACCTCCCAGCTATTCACTAAAGTGCCAGAATACAACCAATACATTCAAGAGCATATTATCAAGGGGGTTTATCTCCGCTTTTTTGGCTTTAAAAGCAAAGAAAGCGGAGATAAATTATCTCCCTATTACCTTGCTGTCGCTAACACCAGTTAGCGACAGCTAGTAGGAGATAGCGACCATCTTGGGCCCTGCTTCGCATTTCAGTGATATTTATCACTAATGACATGCAAAGTGGGCGTGCCAAGATGTTAGCGACTGGAAACAGTACATGCACAGACCCCTTTATCTTGCTCCTATCTGTTTCTGTTCCTTCTTTGGCCCTTTTATTATGGGTTTTGTCCAGCTTGTCTAAAGAAGAATGTTTATCTTGGGTTTGTTTGATGATTAATTATGGGCTGGACAACTGAAATGTGGGTTTGTCATCATACAATGCTTTGGTCGTGTATACATGGGATTGGTCAAACTGTAAATAAGGAATGTTGGGGTTTTTGCATGCTTGCAAAATCTAGGACTGCCCCTTACTTTTGTGCTGAGTCATGTAACCCTAAAACATATAAAAGTCCTCTGTCCTCTGTATTCCTCAGACTACCTCATTCAGTTACTACAGTTTCTGTGTGACGGGGCCTCATTTATTAAATTTAATAAAGATGTCTTTTCATATTTCAGCTTCTGTGCCACGTTCTTTATTGATATTAGTAAGACCCCTGAGAATGAAGATTTTCCATTTCCTCACATGGAGGTCTGTAAGTTAACAGAGACGGAACAAGATAGATAAGAATCACACACCCACTTTGGGTGGATAGGAAAGCCCTCACACACCGACCTAGTCAGTGTCATGCTTCATCACCGGGCCCTTCCAAAGAGGCCGAGTGCCTCTTCGGTGTGCTGCGACGCCAGAAAGACTGCAGAGCTGGTTGTGTGAGAAGGGAGTGCTGTGAGGGTAGCTAAAATTTAAAGTGCCTAAAAGGGTATCAGTAAAAAAAGTTTAATGAGTGATCCCTAAGACACAAGTGAAGAGTATTATGTGTCTGAATTTAGCTGCCAAGGTTTAAGGATTGGTTAAATTCAGAAAAAATACATAAGTCAGTCAACATGTTTCTGCCATATGGGTGGTTTCAATTTACCAAGGCATTCGTCAGGACTAAACCCCGGCGGTATGGACTCTCTAATCGTCCACCCTGACCTGGGGACATGAAAGTGAAAATCATCGTCGGGGTCCGGTTTTGAGGTGATACCCAGGTTCACAGCGGGCTGAGAGCGTTGAGGCCGATGTGCCAGGCACGCTCCAACCCCCCTCCCGAGACCCATGGTGCAAGTAGCGCCCTGTTTTAAAGTGCTGAGATACTCCATAATTTGGAGCATTTTTCGGAATGAGCGACCCGCTCTTCCACCTTTTCTAAGCACTTTTTTCACCTTTTTTAAGATTTTCACTTTCACGTCTCCAGCTCAGGGTGGACGATTAGAGAGTCCATACCGCCGGGGTTTAGTCCTGACGAATGCCTTGGTAAATTGAAACCACACATATGGCAGAAACATGTTGACTGACTTAAGTATTTTTTTCTAAATTTAACCAATCCTTAAACCTTGGCAGCTAAATTCAGACACATAATACTCTTCACTTGTGTCTTAGGGATCACTCATTAAACTTTTTTTACTGATACCCTTTTAGGCACTTTTAATTTTAGCTACCCTCACAGCACTCCCTTCTCACACAACCAGCTCCGCAGTCTTTCTGGCACCGCAGCACACCGAAGAGGCACTTGGCCTCTTTGGTGGGGCCCGGTGATGAAGCATGACACTGACTAGGTCGGTGTGTGAGGGCTTTCCTATCCACCCAAAGTGGGTGTGTGATTCTTATCTATTTCGCTCCATCTCTGTGGCTTTTTTGAGACCGATCTGACCTCTCTGTTTTTGTTTATTTGTATCTAACCGGGAACTGAGAGAGTGTCCTTGAATCTCCCTACCTCTCCCATTGTTGTTTTGGGTCTGTAAGTTACTGCACCAGCCACCAATTGCTGATGTGATAGAGTGATACATAAACCAATTGCTTCAGCACCTATCAGATCCTCCTCTTTAAGGATAGGCATTCCCAGTCATGCCTAAGAATCAGGGCCTGACCATCTCCCTTCCGTGACATGCAAGTGTTGGAAAGCCATGTCTCAGTCACGAATAGTAGGTTGAGTGTCCTCCACAAAAAGTCAAAGATTTTATATACGTGTTTTTGTGTAACTAAAGGGCATTAATCAGTTCAGCACAACACTGGGCATTGCTCTTCTTATTTACACCACAGGGGGAACTGGCCCTCTCACTTGGTGGGGCATTAAGCTGGAAGTTGTCACTGGGGAAATAATAGTTAATTTTGGGGGAGAGTAAAGGTGGTTGAACATCGCATTTAATGGCAGGGGCGAGACTCCAAGGAAAGTCTGTACTATATCGTAGAGGAGGGTTACCTTCGCATGAATAAAACGCAGCATGGCTGGCACCGGCCACTTCCAGGATGCTGATGGGCACAGACGTGCTCACAGTGCATGCGAGTAGCTTGTCCCGTTTTAATCATGTGCCCTGGGACAACTAGAGCCCTCACTGCCCTAACATGACTCCTCCAGTTGTCCAGCAAGAAGGTAAAATGGCTGCTTTTGCTCAAGCGTAATTTTAGCTGTTCCCACCTCCCAGCTATTCACTAAAGTGCCAGAATACAACCAATACATTCAAGAGCATATTATCAAGGGGGTTTATCTCCGCTTTTTTGGCTTTAAAAGCAAAGAAAGCGGAGATAAATTATCTCCCTATTACCTTGCTGTCGCTAACACCAGTTAGAGACAGCTAGTAGGAGATAGCGACCATCTTGGGCCCTGCTTCGCATTTCAGTGATATTTATCACTAATGACATGCAAAGTGGGCGTGCCAAGATGTTAGCGACTGGAAACAGTCGTTAACATCGCTATCTCCTATTACCAACTTTTGGAGATATTCGCGCTAAGCGCAAATATCTCCAAAAGCTAACACCTTCCCCTGAGCAGTTCTTAGCCATGTTATCCAATGGTAGGTGGATAACATGGCTAAGAGCATTTGCTCGGTAATGCATGAATATCGCTGACTTTTCAGTGATATTCATGCATTTCGGCCGATTTTTATCGCTTAGGAGATAAACCTTGATAATAGCAAGGCTCCTAAGCGATAAAAATCGCCGCAGCTCGGCGATAAAAATATCGCCGCTAAACCAACATAGCGATATTTATCGCTAGTTGTTGGTAATATGCTCCATAATTTTAGGAAAGATTTTTTTTAATGGATTAAAACGGTTAAATATTAAGATTCAACAGAAACAGATTATCGTGCAAAAAGGCAAAGGTATTTGCAAAATGGCAAAATCGACCTACTGCCCACTTGCAGCATTTAATTTACAGGCCCTGGGTACATTTAGCTCCACTTTACTAGGGACTTAAAGGTAAATTAAATATGCTCATTGGGATAAGTCAATGTTACCACATTTTAACGAGTAAGCACATGAACTTTATCACTGATTAGTGGTGGTAAAGAGTGCAGAGTACTCAGGCCAGCAAAAATGAAATCAGTAAAAAATGGAGAAGGAAGACAAAATGTTTGGGGGGAGAACACCCTAAGGCTGACAGGTGTAGCAACACGCCATACTAGTGCACATACAGATTTGACGCTTCCCCTGGTTTATATCACTTTGTGGGGCAGCGTCCAATTCTATGGGTGTTGCATGGGAAAACCCACCACAATACCCATGGAATACCTCTTAGGCGCAGAGTAAGGTGGCGCAGGGATTTGCGCTGTGTCGCCCTACTCATGTGTGGCTTCATAAATCTTTATGAGAGCCCTGTGTCATGCATGTACCACTTTACATGGTGCAAAAGTGACGCAGTGCTCTCATAAATAAGGCCCTATATTTCAAACTCCTGCTGCTGTCTGTCTGACCAGAGTCTCCACTGGAGAAGCACTGAATGGGTCCTGCAGTGCTATCTGACTTTAGGGATCAAGCCTGTGATTGTGCCTGTCTGCATGCCTCTATTTTAAGAACTTCCTTTAAAAGCGATGCAGTTCTGATGCTTATGGCCAAATGTCATTAAAAGTATATCTTTGTCACAGGTTCCCGGATATTCCTTAGAGAAAAACTCCCAAGTCCAGTGGCGGCTCCTCCACAATGGCATTTTTTGCATTCACGTGCACTTAGCCTGTGATGTTGGGAGCGGCGGGACAGAGGCGTGAGAGTGGGGAGGAGGAGTGCTATGTGCACTTCACTCCCTAAGTGCCCATGTGTGTTTGGCTGGCTGTCTCAGACCAACCAAAACACACATGCGCACTTAGGTTTCTCCAGCCCGGCTGAATTGAACAGCCGGACTGGAGAAAATCCCACAGACTCCCTGGCCTGAGTGGAGACTCTTTCTAGCCCACTCGGGTCAATCCCTGCACCACTCTGCAGCAGAGGATTGGATGGGAGTCTGACCCAGGGGCTGCTAGGACCCAGGAAGAGGAGAGGACAGAGGAGGCACGACGCTGGAGGGAGCAGAAGGTAAGTTTTTTTTTATTTTATTTTTTCTAACACACACACCCACGCTAAGTATGCTGTAGATGAGGGGCTTGCAATTCGAAGTACTGCGTCACTGTTGCGTCATGCACTGCCAATGTCTAAGAAGCTGTGGGGCTCTGATCTGAAGTCCTGCATAATTGTTGAGGATGCCGTTGACGCGGGGCTTGCGATGCACAGGCCTGTTTCGAGGATGCATCGCCCAGCTGCGGGTCAGGGGAGACTGCAGGTTGCAATGTGAAGTCCGGCGTTCCAATGCAGCTGGGGGAGATGTGTCACACTGTGTTGGTTCTGGCCACAGGACCGCAGCTTGGCTGTCCAGGCAAATTAATTCCCACTTCCAAGTGTCCAGGTCTGAGGTGGCACCCCTGCAGGATGGGTTGAACCTTTTCTGTCCCTGAGGCTTTAATCAGGAGGCCAGCCAACTAGCTCTTGGAGTCACTCTGGTGATTTTTGGATCAAGATGCAGGTCCAGTCCTTTTACTCAGGCAGCGGGCAAAAGAAAAGCAGTCCTTCTTCCAGAGCAAAAGAGCATTCCTTGTGAGTCTTCTACAGGTCTAGAGATGTATTGAAGAGTTGGGTCTGAGGGTTCATATTTATACCTGCTACCCAATTTGAAGTAGGAGGAGGCTCTGAAGGTTTCCATCTTCATAGGTGATTGGAATGTCCTGCCTTCCTACCCTGACTCCAGTATGTCTGGTGTTACAAAGACTAGTTTCAAACCCATTGTGAGTTTGCTGAGGCAGAGTCTTTGTGATGTGCAAGTTTGTTAGTCAAGTCAGAAATGGGCCATCCTACTAACATCTCTGCCCCTTTGTCTCACTGTCTGGGAGCGATAAAAAAAGACTACCAGCTGTACCTTGTCATGTGACCCTGGAATTAGGCTGCACTCACAAAATGGTTGGAACAAGAAAATGCTAACTTTTTTAAAAGGGGCAGTTTCAGAATTGTGACTTCAAATCCGACTTTACCATTAAAGAGGGTTTTAAATTACATCTCTTTAGACACCAAACTTGACATTCCTACCTGCTCCCAATTGAAAGTTATCACCTATTAAATGTAGTAGTCCTAAACAAATTTAAGAGTTTTTCACTATCAGGACATGTAAATGTTGAAAGTACATGTCCAACTTTTTAAATACAGTACGCCCTGCTCTAAGGGCTGTTTAGGGCCTACCCTAGTGGTGACTTATATTCATTAAAAGGTAATGTTTAGGTCTGACAAGTGATTTATTTTGCCAGGTCAAACTAGCAGTGTAGAACTGCACACACAGGCTGCAATGGCAGGCCTGAGACATTTTTTAAGGCTAATTAAGTAAATGGGACAATCAGTGCTGCAGGCCCACCAGTAGCATTTCATTTACAGACTCTGGGTATATGTAGCCCCAGTTATCTAGGGACTTACAGGTTAATGAAATGTGCCAATTGGGTGAAAGCTAAGATCACCATGTTTAACCGAGTGAGCACACACACCTTAGCCCTGGTTAGCAGTGGTAAAGTGCTCAAGCCCTAAGGCCAACAAAAACAAGATCAGCAAAAATGTAGGTGTAAAGCAAAACGTTTGAGGAACGACCGCCCTAAGGCTGGCAGCGGTAACATATGGCAATAAGCAGAGTGATTCTAGCTTTCCTGAAATGAACAACAGATTTGCAAAAAATAAACATACTACTATAAATGGTTATTTTAAGTAATAGCTGTTAATTTCAGGAGAACAGTTCAGAAGTGTTGAAAAGCTAGTTATCATTTTCACTATTTAAATGTTATTTCCAATACTTCTAGGTCCGGCTGAAGGCATTGTGACTTCACAACTTAACTATAACAACTTATTGAAACTGAGCAACAACATCATTTTCTTATTACAGATGACTAATAAAGCCCCTACAATACAGTAAAAGGAAAATCAAAGACAGGTGTTTATACATGGATTTCAGGCACCCATGTATTATATAGTATTATAGATTCATAGCTGTTAATAATGGGGTTGTTTTCCACCAACGGTTTCCAAGTGACTTTAAATACACAACAAGAGCGAGGATCAAATTGCCTCTTATGGTATTAGAGAGGTGGAAAAGTTCACAATTTAGTAATCCATTGACATCTTTATTTTCTGCATACTCCACCAAAACCTCTTTCCCTCCTCAGCTTGACATACGGCTTACTTGCTCAAGGAAAACTGTGCGTTTGTTGTACAACATAAACGTTGGACTGGTGCAAGACTGATTTTGAGCACCCCTCTGGATATGTTGGTTTATAGGCCTGCTAGCTCACAGTGCACCATCCATACTCCTAACCTTACAGGGTAACACATGGATGTCCAACCTTTAGAACATGACAACCCTGACTCAAAAACAACAAAAACCCCTGCTCTAGGAAATTAACAATAAAGTCTCAGTGATTCCTGGTTGTGATAACAATAGTAAAATGTGCACGTCGATAGTGTTTCAAAGTCAATAGATAGCGGTGTGCCAAGAAAGAAATTTCAATGAAGTAGAATCCTTGTTATGGAAAACAGTTTATTGTTCCTCTTGTTCTGGCCAACACGTGTTTCATCGCAGGGAAACAAACTGCGAATCTTCAGGGCTGGGTATAGATACAAAAGACGCATTTGTATGGTTGTTCTACATGAGTGATTGTGTGGATGTGACTTTAACAATCTACAGTTTTGATCATTCTTAAATGCAGACACATTGACCAGTGTGCGAGGATAACATTTCAATTAAGAAAATATAGAAAAAACATAAAGAGTGGTGGAATCGAGTGAAAAGTGTCTGTGCTTGTTATCGGGTACACACCCCATTGTAACTTGTAGTGACTTTTTAGTGAGTCCATTTTACCAAATATATTTATCAAAACTTTTGTGGAATATATCGACAATTTTATAAAGTACGCCAGGCAGAAGTTAATAGTACTGTTATAAATGCAGAAAGGGGTGTTAGCGTGTTTAGAAGGATTTGTATTAGTTAATGGATTTTGTCGATTTGCACGACAGTAGATACATATAGATAGAGCCCTAATGCTCATCCCCTGGTATTTAGGACACGTAAAAAGTGCTCCAATTATTAGTTTGTTGTACAGCCAAGTGATGGTGTCAACATATTCTATAGAAACAACGATCATTCCGTACGCCACTGGTCAATGTGAGCGCCAACACGGAAAAGGAGGATATCTGTTAAAAAGGTGTGCTTGGAGAAAGCACTTGTATATCTTATATCAGAACACCAAACGTGAAATATCACGTGTTTGTCAAGAACACGCATTTCGTGTTGTCGCAGTAGTTAGAGCACGTTTCTTAGTGGGTGTGGGTTGTATTTTAATGTGGGGCCAAGTTCAAATTCTAGTCTCTGACAGTATTTGAACACAACTGCGAAACTCACCCTCTTGAGAGAAAAAAGCCGGAAGTAGTGATGTGGCCAACGCCCGGGAGGGCGAAAATATGGATAATGCGCTTTAAACGCGTAGTTGGATGGTTCCTATAGGTAAACATAATATGTATCATAAAAGGTGATAAACCGAGACAGTAATGTATATCGTGCCATGAAAAACCCTTATGGGAGCTGGTATCCACAGGAAAAAAACGTAGATATATACTCGTACCTTAATGAGGTCATAAGGAGGCCATGACCGGGAGGAGAAGAGATTGAAGCTGTAACGCTCGAAATAAGGTTGACAGGCGGGTACACCTGTAGAGGGAGTAATGAAAAACCAAGAGGTGTGGTGTAATCCTCTTTAATTCTATTTCGGTGTGTTTTTAGAGAAGGGAAATGGTCGGTATGAAAGGCGAGATGATTTACCTGGCTAGATTCGTTCCCCCTCCTGTGGTTCCCGGCGCCGTTTTTCGAAGACGGTCACCTGACAGGAAGTGGGGACGTCTATTTAAGCTTTACTTCCGTTTTTTTCTCTCTTCGTTCTTAAAGAACTAGAACGGCGACGTATCGTTTTACAAGTTGAAATATTGACTGTATTTAGAGAAAATACTACAACTAAAGTAACGGAAAGGGTGAACCACCGGTAATCGGGTTACAGGGAGAAATACCAGTATTTTTTAGCAAGTCGGTGTTCTGACAGGCAGTGTAAATTATACGGAAACCAAAAATCAGTGCGTGGTTGCTAGTTAGGAGTTATTTAAGTTGATACCTGGTTCTAATGATAGGAGTGTTTGTGAGAAAGAGTTGTTTACGTTGATTCCTGGTTCAAATGATAGGAGTGTTTAGTGTTGTCTGGTGTATCAATCAGCAGGCGATTTGACGGCAAAGTACATAATTGTAAAGCAGAGTAATCCAGTGAGTACATATAGTTAAGTAAGCACAGTTCAAATAAACAACAATAAGAAAGGCGTTTATGTCCACATATTTTGAAGACATGTTGTGGTATATAGGTAGGGTTAAGTCTTATGGGAACATTTTTGCAACTGTTGTAATGCGGAGTTGGGTTTTTAAATTATTTTAATTTGTCTGTATAGACTTGTCCTAGTTTAGTTCCCTAAGAAGTATTGCATCTCAGGGTCGTAGTTCAAGCCGAATTCAATGCTGCGCAGACGCATGATCCAAGTCGCTTCTTTGCGTCTCAAAGCCAGCTCACGGTTACCACCCCTTATGTGAATGGGTACTGTTTCAATGCCATAAAAACTGATGCGGAAATCTTCAATGGTTGATTGACATTTGGCTACATGTAAGGCAACAGGATATTTAGGGTCTTGTTTTTGTATCGCTCTCATGTGTTCAGAGATCCTGTCCTTTAGACACCTTATTGTGCTACCCACATACTGTTTTCCGCAATGACACTCAATTATGTATATTACATATTTCATAGTGCAGTTGATATTCACTCTGATGTCATATGTGTCTCCATTGGGACCAATACATTTCGTTGTCTTGTGTTTCGCCCATTTACACATTACACAAAAGCCGCATTTGAAGAACCCTTTACTGCGTTGTGTCAGCCAGTCCGGAGTTGTGTCTGTTCTTGGAACGGTGGGACTGAGTCTGTTCCTCAGAGTTCTTCCTCTGCGGAAAGTTATTTGGGGAATTGGAGGAATTAGATCCTTAAGTACTGAATCATTTTTAAGCAGATTCCAGTGTTTGGTCATGCTAGTACGAATTGATCTGTGTAGACTGTTAAATTCAGTGATCATCCTCACTGTGGAATCTTTCGCCTTGTTAGAGTTGTTACATTTAAGTGTCTCTGGTCTCGTGATTTTATTTAGTCTCTTTTTGGCTGTGGACAGGATGGATTGGGGATATCCACGTCTTTCAAATCTCCGTTCCATGTCTTGTACAGTATCCGCCAGGTCGCTGTCCTTGCTGCAGTTTCTTCTGGCTCTGAGGAATTCACCAAATGGTATTGATCTGATCTGGTGTAGCGGGTGGTAGCTGTCCGCTCGAAGAATGGCATTGCACGACGTGGGTTTCCTGTAAAGTTTGCTGTGTAATTTGTTGTTAAGGACGTAGAATTCCAAGTCTAGAAACTCTATTTTGGTTTTGCTGGACTTCATGGTAAAGTTCAGTTCCCAGTCGTTGTGGTTAAGATGTTCAAAGAAACTTTGGAGAAGTTCGTCTGAGCCTGTCCACAGTAAGATACAGTCATCAATATAACGTCCCCAAAATAGTATGGAGTCGGTGTATTCGCTGCCCTTAGTGCCCCAAATGTGGTGGGTTTCAAAAGCACCCATGAACAGATTGGCAAAAGATGGCGAGAATTTAGAGCCCATGGCTACTCCACGTTTTTGTCGATACCAGCTTTTTTGAAACATAAAGAAGTTGTTGTTGAGAATCAGGGTCATCATGGATGTTAACATTTGGGTATGTGCCCACAGGGATGCCGGTCTGTTGGATAGAACCCGTGTTATAGCCTCTATACCTAGGACAGGATTGATGCTCGTATACAGGGCAACCACATCCATAGTCACTATGGTGGTATTGGGTTGCCATTCTAGGTCACTTAGTACACTCAGTATATGTTTGGAGTCCTGAATGAATGAGGGTAGGTTTTTGACCAGTGGGCCTAGAAACAAATCCACATACTCTGCCAATCTCTCAGTTGGGCCCCCTATGCCCGAGACAATGGGTCTGCCTGGTGGGAAGGGGAGATCTTTGTGGATTTTGGGGAGGGTGTAAAGCCATGGAAATGTCGGTTTGTGTACTTTAAGGTACATGTATTCTTCTTCATTCAGTAGGCCATCTTCTTTCCACTTGTGCAGGTGGTCGTTAATAGATGTTGTTAAGGTGCCCATTGGGTTAAGTGTGATCGGTTCATAACAAGAGGTATCAGCCAATTGGCTTAGTACTTCGTTGTTATAATCGTCTGCATTCATGATCACAATGTTCCCTCCTTTGTCCGCTTCGCGGATCACAATGGTGGAAGTCTGTGTTAGTGTGGCGAGGGCAAAACGCTCTCCTTTGGTGAGGTTATCTTTAAATGTAAATGTTTCATTGAGTTTTTTTGTGTTGATTTTGTTGATGTCATCAAGAACTCGCTTGTGGAAAGTGTCAATGTTGTTGCCACCTGGTAGTGTTGGTGTCCAAGTGGATTTGTTTTTCAAGCCACTAACAACCCCCAGATCTGTGTCTATGTTCAATTCCTCTAAAAGTTCTCCCATCTCTGCGGGGCTGTCTTCACATTCAGTAATAGATAACAATAGGTGAATTGCTTGTATATCTTTTATTGTAGTCACATTGTCTGTTAATACATCAGGAATATTTTTAACATTTCTTGTGTTGGTGGTTTTTCCAGCAAAATACTTTTTTAATTTAAGGCTCCGTACAAATTTAAAGAGGTCTATTTTCGTTTGGCATGTGTCTCCTATTGAAAAGGGATTGAAATTCAAACCCCTGGAAAGGAGATTAGTCATATCGGGAGTTAGTGGAACAGAGGAAAGGTTAACTACTTGGACCTCGTTGTGTCCGGTCTCTATTTCCTTGCTGTTCCTGACCTCAGTTTTTTCCTGTAATCTTCGTTTGCCACCCCTGCTGCCTCTATGGGTCTTTGATCTGTTGTATCTCGTTGGGGTTGGGTCTTGTTCCCTTTGCGCATCCGTTCTAGCTCCACTAAAAAAGGGGTACTGTTGGTGTCTTGTAAGTCCCGATCGGGTTCGCTTACACCTGCAGAATTTAGGGAAGCATTACTGGATGAGACAGAACTTGGGGCGGATGAGATATTGCCACTTTTTTTGGGGTTGTATGGTCGAATTAGAGAGTCGTATTTACGATCGTAGGTAAAAATTCGACCATTACGGTAATCTGCGTCATCTCTTTTTATTTGCCTGGCCTTCCTGTTTTTTATTTCCTCCTGATGTTTAAATAATACCTCATCCAAAATGGTGTAATTTTTCACAGTTGGTGGAATACCTTAAACCCTCCCAGTAGATCAATGACAACCCTGACTCCCCAAGGAAATTGTGGTAACAGATCTAAAACACTTTTGCTTAGTTACTTATGCATACCCAAAGAGACATACAAGAAATACACATGTGGTTTCAATATTTATTAACCACATGGCTGCTGGCCATTTTCCCCCCCCTGTGCTGGAAAATGCCATTTTAGTGGCACCATGACGAGCTCAGCTCGTCATCAGCACACGACACCCGTGGGTGATGACGAGCTGAGCTCGTCATCAGCATCGAAAGGGTTAAAGCTTTGTGATTCTTGACTAATATATGTGTGCTGCAATAATCAATAGAAGGAAACAGAATAATGTAATTAGCATTACGAGAATGGTGGAAAAGATGAGCAGTTCAACCAGTTTGCTTATTACAGAGAATATGTGCTTGCATACAAGTATTTAAATGTAATGTACTCATACCTAGCTTATCCTATCCTATCATGCCTAGGCTTAGTGAATCTGCCAGATGCCTATTGGGTGGTCTAACTCTCCATTTCCTGTGGGTTAGTATCAGCATGCTGCTTGTTGTGGTGTACAGTTAGACAGGATCCCTTCCATGAGGTATCAGGAATCAGCTGAGCTGGAAATCTAGCATGGACTGACCCAACACCCATTGCTTTTTGAAGCTGCCCCATATTTACAAGAATCTGTAAATGTGAGGCAGTGCTAAAAACTAACCCCATGCAAATGCATATGTTAGATTGTCACAACAAGAGAAATACTTGTGTTTCTCCGTGGTTTTGCATTTTTTATGTGTGCTGCAATCTGCAGCACACAAGGAAAGAGTAAATCGCCATTAATTATTGTTTTTGTGCATGAAGGTACTCCTTCAATCATTAAGTAATGGCGACTTACTACTTCTATGTGTGTTGCAGAATGCAGCACACATAGAAGTAGCAAATCGGCATTATTGATTGTTTATATGCAGGAAGGGACACCTTCCTGAACATGAACAATCATCCCTGCAACTCAGGCAGCCTTGCACTATGGCGCAAGGGTGAGTGTGTTGGTGCTAGACTGCTATTTTTTGCGCCAGTGCTAGGGTAAATACATGCGTCCCTGAGTTTTGGGGATGCCACAGCGCAGCGCAACAAAATTTGCTGCAGCATCACACTATTGCCTTGCACATATGGCCCCTAGTGCCCTGCCTCCATTCCACCTTCCTCTAAACCTCCCTCATAATGCAGAAAAACCAACTGCTGCCCTTCCACGCTGCCTCACAATGCTCAGCGCATTCCCTCCCACTCTCTGCCCTAAGCCGCTGTCTCAGCTTCCAAAGTGAGGGAGCTGACACCACTGTGACACAGAGCATATGAGCGCCGTCCATCAGAGCAGTCCTCTTTTCTCGTTCAGTGCGGGTCCTAACAGACTTGGCTGAAATGTGGCTATAGTAGCAGGAGCAATAACGCCAGCAGCAATCCTTCACCTCCCTTGCATCTGCAGATGCTTCGGGGAGGTGGCGGATCAACGCATGGCAGCTCACAGGCTTCAGGGCTGGGTTTTCACTGCTCTTATGTGAGGGATGGAGAAAAGCCATCCTGGTTTCCATTGCTCTTAAGTCACAGAAGTTAAAAACACAAGCACGTTTTGAATCTTGAGTTATTGAAAATACCAAGCAAATGAATTTTATTCCATCACTACAGACTTGTATTTGTTATAAAACAGTATCAAAATGTTGCTGCATATTCTTTTAGCAAGAGCAACACCTTGCCCAGTGCATGAGATGGCTCAGTGAGGATTCCATTTGCTGTATATTATATTCATTCTGTTAAACGATGTACATGTATTTTTTGGTGAAGGTTGTCAATTTTGTTCTAGGACAGGAATTGATAACCCCACATTACACCCATCCATGTATTAAACCAGTCACTCAAAATAAATCTCATTTCGGAAATGGGAAGGTGTGCTGGTAAGTGGAAGGGGAAAGAAAGAGAGAGAGTGAGGCAGGAAGAGAGAGAGAGAGAGAATGAGAGAGAGAGAGAGACAGAAAGAGAGAGAGAGAGAATGAGAGAGAGAGAATTTGTGTGTGTGTATGGTGTGTGCGTGCGTATGTGCATGGTGTGTGTGCACATGTGTGGATGGTTGCAGGGTGTCCACACACTGGGAAGCTGTGCTGGGAAGGAGAGAGAGAATGAGAGAAAGAGAGACCGAGGTAAAATGTGTGTGTGTGTATGGTGTGTGCATGCATATGTGCATGGTGTGTGTGCACATGTGTGGATGGTTGCAGGGTGTCCACACACTGGGAAGCTGTGCTGGGAAGGAGAGAGAGAATGAGAGAAAGAGAGACCGAGGTAGAATGTGTGTGTGTGTGTGTGTGTGTGTGCTGGCATGTGTAGGCATATATCTGTGACTTTGGGGGTGGGTGGATGGGTGTGTGGGCATATATATGTGTGTGTGGTGTATGTGCACGCACATGTGTGTGTGTGTGCACATGTGTCTGTGTGTGTGTATGGTTGCTGTGTGCCCACACACTGGGATGCTGTGCTTGTAAGGAGAGAGAGAATGAGAGAAAGAGCGAGAGAGACAATGTGTGTCAGTGTGTGTGTGCACATGTGTGGGCATGTATAGGTATGTGTGTGTGAGTTTGGGGGTGGGTGGGTGGATGTGTGTGCATGTGTGGGCACGTGTATGTGGCGTGTGACCACGTGTGTACATGAGTGTGTATGTGTGAGTGTGAGTATATGTGTGTGTGAGTTTGGGGGTGGGTGGGTGGATGTGTGTGCATGTGTGGGCACGTGTATGTGGCGTGTGTGCACGTGTGTACATGAGTGTGTATGTGTGAGTGTGAGTATATGTGTGTGTGTGTGTGAGTTTGGAGGTGGGTGGGTGGATGTGTGTGTGGGCATGTGTGTGTGTGTGTGGAGTGTGTGCGCGTGTATGCGTGAGTGTGCGTGTGTGTGTGTGTGTGTGTGTGTCATCGGGGGTGCCCACACACTGTAGCCCCTTGGAAGGCAGGGCCCAGCCTCTGAAACTTCCCACCCAGAGCATCAGACCTGTGGCACACTCTTTCTATCTTTTAATCCATGAGCCCTTGAGACGGCCAGCCCACGGCTGGAGGTCATCACAAATTGAAAGGCTTCTTTTTCCATCGACCACACACACCGTCCTCCCGGGGCCGGCTTGATCTACCCTCCTATTGACAGATCGGAGCAATCTTATCTTGGCAGCCCATAATGGATCTCCTCTACTTTCCTTAATAACACGAAATGAGTTGGGTTGGAGAGCCGATATCTCCGGCCCTGCGCCCTCCGCCTCTCGACACGGCGGCACCGTGTCAGCTTGTCCCTCTGCTGCTCTGGTAACTACAAATGAATTTCCCCTCCAGATTTCTTGTCGGGCAAGTGCATTACTGTATTTGATCTCCATGGAGTTTGTTTCCTCTGTGTCTTCCTCTCCTGATGCCAAAGCAATAGCTGGAGTAATAGCATCTCAAGTGCTTGCCAGGTACCTGAAAGCTAGCGCTGTGAATACCTGCCCGTCCCTCAGCAATTTTTGCCAAGCCTCAGACATTTTCTTTCAGAAAAGGAAATTTAATGCAGTTCTTTTAATTTCAACGAGTCCCAAATAATGACAAAAATTACTTCTAAACCTAGAAAGTTGCTGTGAAAAGATCATCCAGGAAAAAGGAGCACTCTTTGCCTCGGTTCAAAAGTTTTGCTAATTATTGGAAAAGTAAAGACGAATTTAAAACTACAGAAAGAGTAGTTTGTGACATTTCGATTATTGTGTGAATCAGGTGCATCTCAATAAAGGGCATATGTATACGACAGCAAGCTTGAGGTAAACAGACCATTGGTGCAGTGTAAATAAATGCTCACTCATGCTGAACATGTGGTGAGTGGGCTCCTCGCCATCTGTGTTGTCCCTGTTCAGCAACAGCAACTCAGTAACATTAATTGATGGATATACAAAGTACTCTGGCTGAGAAGGGGCTGCCTGAAAGGAAGCATCTCGTGCTGCATAGGGGTTCAAAGGGCCACCATAATACCCCTTGAATCAGTCCTCTTGCTACCTTCACTGCCTCCAGATGTAAGACTGCAGAGAATATTCTGACCATGCCCCGGATTCAATTTTTGTGTGACAATATGCCTGGGCGAAATAAACTTTCATGTGAGTCATCTAGTCATCTGTGTATTGGCCTGTCTAGCCGGAAAAGTATGTCTGGCGATCAGATTTCCCTACACTTTGTGGCGTGTGCTTGGGAATGAAATAATGATCATATGGAGTAAAGGAGCTATTTTTTGTGAAACTGCAGATTTCACATATTTGTATGATACTGTGGGGCATATTCTCAAGGATCTATCGCCAAGTTAACGGCACTTTATCTCAGTCAAAATGGTGATAAAGTTATTGCCCCATTCACAAGCTGGTGCTAACAGGCAATATTACCAGTTTACCTGCGATAGCAGCCGCAAAAAACATTGCCACAGAATGAGATGCAGAGTATGAGTTCCCGTGCTAAAAGCCACGACAACACCACTCAGCAACATTCTCAACGACCAGCCAGATAGGCGAAAAGATGCCAAAAAATGCGATAAGGCGCGTTAGCAGCAGGAAATTAACACCTGCTCTGACCTGGTGCAAAGTCGGACGGCAGCCTGCACCACAAAACGCAGCCCAGGCCAGAGCCACTCCAGAAGAACAGATGCCATGGAGCCAACGAGTATGCAGCACAGAGCCCCAACAGGTCCACAATACCCACCGCCATCACCCCCAGGACCCTGCCACCCCCGGACCAACACTGAGGCAGTGCAGCCAAAGACAGCGACCCTTACAAAAAACGCACCAACCTCACAGACACAACACCAGAGAATGTCATTGCCCACTACAGGCTCAAAGGGACAACCATCCTCCGCATCCTGACCACCATTGTCCACAGGCTGACAATACTAACACAGCAGACAACTAACATCCCACCTCAGACAAAGCTGCTGGCCGTACTGCATTTGTTGGAACCCTGGTACCCTCCAACCAACAACCGCCTGAGTCAGAGGAGTCACACAGCCAGCCCAATCCAAGTTCCTCACAACGGTCATGGATGACACCATCAGCTTGGTACCTCACTATCTATACTTCCCCCACACTGTGCAGGAACAGCCGGAGACCAAGCAAGGCGTCTACGCCACAGCTGGCTTCCCGCACGTGTTACGGGGCAATTGACTGCACACATGTCCTACTTGAGCCCCCTGGCAAAACTGCACACAATAACTGCAACAGAAAGTGCATGTATCCCATCAATGTCCATGCAATAGCGGACCACGGGGGACTCTCCACCAATGTAATCGCCAACTACCCAGGCATTGTGCATGATTCCAAAATCTACTGACAGGCCATCACCAACTGGCGCTTCCAGGATGGCACCTATGGAAATGCTCTGCTCGTTGGCAAGAACCAAATGAACACACGACACACCCCAACTCCACAATCATGCAATTTTCAATTCCGGGAATGCACACTTTCCAAACTCACATACAACATGCCAAACAACCTGCCCACCTACCAGACACAACAGCACAACTTACTGTGGGAACCTGGGGCAGCCATGTACATGAGCCATCAACGGCATGGCACAACAGCCACACAATAGCAGATTGTGGGGAGAAGTGGGAACTAGGCATGTGGGAAGAAGGCAGGTGACCCATGAATGAGAATGTACACAATGCCAAATGTGGCGTTGATGACCTGGACAGACTGCAGTATGCAGACCACACACATATTCATGTCGACATACACTGCTGGTGTTTGGAGTGAGAGAGCGCAATTTGAACGAAAAGTATATAGTAGCCATATTTAGACTTATATGTTATAAACGTAGGAATGAAACGCACATCGTAATGAAAAGTTGGCAACCATAGCATAAGGGCCAATGAATGTGATAACCTGTTATAGGAAAGGTAAATGTATTCGCATGATGAAATGCATTAAGTTTAGAAACCCCGTATATATGAAGGGCAATTGTATAGAAATGTGTATAAATGCTTATGAAATGTAGAGCGTGCACAGGAGAATTCGTGTACGTGTGTAACTTTAAATGTGTAACTTTACATTGGGAGAAGCGGCGAGAAAATAATGTGGAAAGACGTAAACGTGGATAAATGTATAAGAGAACTCACATAAAGATGTAATCAAGGAAAATGCATAAGTTATGTTCTATGTAGTCGTATTCAATATATTTCATATATTTGATGTAGAATGTTTAAGTATAACTAGGGCTTTGCTAAAAATACGAATAGAAATGTATGCCAAAGGTTATGCTGTGTAAAGGTTTTTTGTAGGAATACTGGGAGAGTTTAGGTCATTTGTGTTTCTAACCTGACTGACCAAGAGCTCAAAGGAGCATAGTCACATGAAATGTAATTTAGTGGTCTTGTGAAGGTCGTAAATAGCTTGATGTGGACATGAGAGCCGAGAAGTCTAGCACTTGTTAGATTTAAGGTGACAATGCCGGACGGAGCTTATTGCTCGAACGTGAGGAGAGACACTTTTTAGGTGGACTATGTTTTGTCAAGACCATTCACAGGACCTAGCAGGGTCAAGTTAAGAGATATGGAGTTAAGGCCTTGTCTAAGTTTCTATGTTACATGATCTGAAAGAATCAATAAATGTCGACGATGAAATGATGAAGATGACATCCAAAGGAGAAGGGTCAACTTAACGGACGACGTGAAGAGTGGACCAATGGAAGAAGCAGGAAGTTGACATCATCGGGGGAAGTCCGTGGTGGGCGTCAAGGGGCGTTCCACTCACACGATGATTGTGTATTTTAGGGACAGCACCCCGGGGAGGAGAGCAGAGTCATCAGCAGAGCAATTGGGAGATTAGGAACAGCGAGACGAATTGCTCAGAGCAAGGGCGAGGGTAGATGCCTTGAGCATATGCGCTGAGACATCATAGCGCAAGGGAGCAGTAGTGAAGGACTGGGTTCTTTGGACCCAGCGGTGCCAGGGCACAACACCTGAAACCTTCGTGGGTAACCTGCTCCGGCGTACAAGTCACAGAGACACGGGACACTTCCTTCGGCGTCAAAGAGTCAAGGTTTATTTACTGCAGGGAACACAGAAGTCACAAGAAGTACATCGAGTGTAGTTCGGGGAGACTGCTTCAAATTGTATTTGTGGATCGCTCCTTTTATACAGTTTCTACCCATAGGATAACATGATACACAATAGTTTACAACCTGGTTCCCACAAGTCGCTCTCAGAGGGGTCGCTTAGATCACTTTGAAACACACAAGATCCGGAACATAAGTGCGGAAACATTTGGCGGTTCCCAACTGTAAAAACCCATCTTCCCACCATTAGCAAATTCCAATCAGCAGTAAAGTAGATCGAAACAGGAACGAAGACAGGTGCAGAGGAAGACGGAAACAGTGGGGAGATCGGAAAGGGTGTAAAAGGGGAGTGTCGAGAAGCACGAGATACAGGCATCAAAGGGACGTGCCTAATGAGATGCACGGCTGAGACAATAAGCCCGTGCGGCAAGATGAGCCTCGAGCGGCGCCATCTGCCTTACAGTAGCATCCCCCTCGTCATAAAGACACTTTCAAAGAACATGTGTCTTCCGCAAATATCTTGGAAGTCCCAGGGTCGCGAAGCGGACAGCGTCCGTTCGCTGGCTACTTGAGGGCAAGAGACAAAATGGATGCCGTATCTAAGATGGAACCCGTGGGTACAGATGACAAACCCACATAACAAACGAACGGTTTAAGTTAGCACAGCGAAACTGCGCACACTTGCTAAACTCGTCATTTGCGGTTCATAGATACTAGACTCGACCATATTCGTGTGAGTCGAAAACACCACTTACAATTGTCACGGAACCTCAGACGCTCCTTTTGCCCTCATGTAGGCAAGCACTAGTCGGAATCATATTCGATATTCATCAGACCATCAAGATGTCGTTGTAGCATAGCTCTGTCCAACCGAGTCCCCTTGGTAACAGATGGTTGTCTCATACACGTTGTAGCACAGAGGCCACATAAGGCAGGACCACACTGCACACAAAGGCAACACGTGAACAGGAACACTACCACAACCCCGATGATCGTCAGAATCTTCCAACCCCAAGTCGACACCAGGCCCCAAAACCAACCAAGTAGCGTCCAATCCCCTACATCCACGTGTATGGATTCGGAGATCTTGTGCAACTTCGAGATGGCTTGATAGACAGTAGGAGCATTATCTGGAATGAAAATGCAACAGCTCGAATGGATCACTTTACATATCCCACCGCGATCTGCTAAGACAACATCTAAAACCATACGGTTTTGTAATGTCATAAGTCTCTCCGCCTGAAGTTCTGTGGTGATATTACCAAGGGCACTGGCAGTAATGTTAGCTGTCGATTCTACCACTCGAGTCAAATGTCTCAGGTTCCTACTATTAACCATAGATCCCCAAAACGGGAGGAAACCCTTGAAAAAGTCTCCTGCCTCTTGACCGGCAGTATCCTCTTCACTAATTACGCCTCGTACAACTCTAGTCTTATGATAATCGGCATCTACAGTAAACGTCGGAGGCAACAGATTTGCAACAAAACATGAGCCCATGAAGTCTGCGGGCAACCATGTGTATGCACGATCATGACAGATGAAGTACGTACCCTTGGCAGCCAGAAACACAGGGATCGGGGACATTGACAGAACGTAACTTTCAGTGCAAGCACTTACTCCAAGTGAGGCTTGCGAGCCACGACCCACAAGACAAAGATTACCAGTGTGGGGTACGACCCATATTGGAGACGAGCTTTTAAGCTGCTTTTCATTAGTGAACGTACTATATTCCCCTCTATTCGGTGCCCTATAGGCTTGTACCTCTGCCTTAGGGATGAGATAAGCATCATGGATCTCATCTTCCAAATCCTGTATTATCATCGATACCACCCACTGCCATGAGGTAGGACCCGGTTTGGGGGAACGTTCTGGAGAGGGGTGGAAACCTAGTGCGCTTCGAAGCATTGTTTGGTATGCTCGAGCTGACCCTTGGGAACTATACGGTAACACCAGATATGGAATTCCCTTACCCGTAGTATGTGGCATCAACCCACACACCCAACAATTAGTAGTGTTAACCACTAACTGATGCTGATGGAGGAGCTGGATAAAGGAATTGTTGCGGAATTCTACACGTCTAGCCTGTTCGTGTTCTGGTAACATATGAAAGGAATGAGGAGAAGCAGTAGAAGTAATGTTAGGGTAAGGAGTAGGAGTAGGGGTAGGAAGAAAGAAGTAAGACATAGTGTAATACACCCCACCCGCCAAAAATGCAGAAGCAGTTAAAAACAGTACAAACAATTGGGATACAAAACATTTCGTACGACTAAGTTTCTGCAGCTTGACTCTATACGCCTGCGTTCCTTCCAAATCGTTCAGCTTTGAAAATGCCATTTCCCTATGACCGTCCGCAACGTTTCTTGACGCACTTCGTTCTGTGCAGCAATAGTCAATTCCCAGGAGTTCCTAGGAACCGACGGCCTTTAACCTAGCGTCAAGACCTACTGTCCAGAAGGAAGTACGCGCGCGGCCCTACGGCCCTCAATACACAATATGTATTTTATTTAGCACAAATAATTCAGCTGTGGAAGGAAAAAGATACAAGGAAAAAATCTTGATATATGTACAAAACAATTTTCAGTGATACGAATTGTTCACAGTTGATCAGGGGAAACGAAGATATTACAGTTATCAGTTTCAGCAAAGCAAGCAAAAATTTATTTGTCCTTAGTATGAGAACGCAAAGAATATCGATGTTTCCCAGGACGTGTCTGCACGTCGAACAAAGGATCTGTCGAAGAGACAGCGTCCTGCTGATCAGTTTGCTGATTTGGTCTTGAGTCTTTTGCTGACAATGTTCCAACAATGGCTTTCTGCTGCGCTGAGTGTTCACCAACAAGTTGTGCGTCACTGAAAGGTACAAACGCCGGCAATGTTGCTGCTTCTGTTGACGCAATGCCTTTCCTCACCCACGGGTCTGCCGGCAAAGGAATAGGGACTCGCTTACAATGGGTAGCATGTACCCAGTTCTTCCGTCCCTCAAGACGAACGGCAGTCCTCGTGGCCAAAAGCACCTGGTGAGGTCCAACAAAGCGGGGGTCCAGATTCTTCTTGCGCGAAAAATTTCGGGTGACAACCCAATCACCAGGCTGGAGCTGGTGGCCTGGACCCTCCGTCTGCGTCGGCAAGGCGTCGTAAACCTGTTGATGAATTAACCTCAGTTTAGCAGTCAAGTCATGTAAGTAGTCAATCAACATCGGGTACTCAAGATCAACGAACATACCTGGCCTAGGAACCCCCCACACATTCGCAGGACGGCCGAACACTATTTCATAGGGACTAAGCCCTATTCGGGAGTGTACAGTCGCCCTAGTTGACAGTAATGCTAGAGGCAAAGCGTCAGGCCACGAAAGTCCAGTCGTAGCCTGGATCTTCGCTAATTTTAGTTTAAGGGTGCCATTGTACCCTTCAACCAATCCAGCTGACTGGGGATGATTGGCGCTATGGAATTTCTGATTAATTCCAAGGCCCTTACACACACTCCTCATCACACTTCCAACAAACTCACTTCCGTTATCTGACCACACGACTCTAGGCATTCCATACCGAGGAAAGTATTCCTTCAGTAGGATTTTCGCAGTAGACAAAGCAGTATTATCTTTGAGGGGATAGGCCTCGATCCATCGGGAGAATGCGCAAACCACAACCAAAACGTATTTCAGGTTATTGCATCGCTCCATATGGATGAAGTCCAATTGGATCACCTCAAAGGGATACGAAGGAGGAGCAAAACTGCCAGGGGGAGTTGGGGTTCCTTTGCCAGGATTGTACATTATACACACCATACAATTCTTCACCAAACGTTCAGCACACTTAGTAATTCCATCATTCTTCCACACATCAGCCAACAACTTGCAAATACCTTTCGCGCTAATATGTGCTAACCCATGTGCCATTTGCACAACGGCCAGTACATACGCATCAGGCAACATCCATCTTTTCTGATCTGACAAATCAATCCAGCAACCATTCACATCCAACCTTCCCGTACTTTCTTTCCACTTCATCTTTTCAGTGTCGGTGGCCTCATTCTGAATTGCTTTCACACTCTCTATAGTATTCTCACACATACTTGATTCTGTAGGCCACCTAACCGAATTCGTCACATACATTCGAGTGCTAAGGTTCCGGGCAGTCTCCTTAGCAACCTCATCTGCAAACGCATTACCACGACCAACATCATCCGTCACCTTACGATGCGCACTACATTTAACAATTGCAACTTGAGCAGGCAAAGTCAATGCATCCAAAAGATCGTTCACAAGCTGGCCATGCTGTATTTTCGTGCCATGTGACGTCAAGAAACCACGTTCTCGCCACAATCGTCCGAAACTATGCGCTACACCGAAAGCATACTGACTATCGGTGTACACATTCACACGTTTACCTTTTGCTAATACACATGCTCTAGTAAGAGCGATCAGCTCTGCAGCTTGGGCAGAATTCTGACTCAATCTCGCAGTCTCAACAACAGTATTCAATGTCACCACAGCATAAGCAGTAGTCACATCACCATTCGGCAATTTAAAACATGACCCATCCACATACAGGATGCCATCCGGGTCTTCCAATGGGGTGTTTTTAAGGTCCACACGACCTTTTGTTTCCTCCTCTGTCCGCAAGTAACAGTCATGTTCTGTTACTGCATCTGACTCTGCACTAATTGGTAACAAAGTTGCCGGATTTAGGACATTACAACGTTTTATCTGAATGTGGCTTGCCAAGAGCGTCAATTCGTACCCAGATAACCTCGCACTCGTCAAGTGCTGAGTTTTCGTACGGTTCAAAAGAGTATCGACTGCATGCGGAACCATCACCGTAAGCATATTATCCATGACCAATCCTGCTGATTGTCGGATGGAGACCGCAGCTGCCGCAGTTGCTCTCAAACAACTCGGCAATGCTCTAGCTACTGGGTCTAAGGTCGAGGAAAAATATGCACATGGACGTTGCTTACCACCAAAAGGTTGCGTTAAGACGCTTAAAGCACAACCTTCCCTCTCGTGAACATATAACGTGAACGGCTTGCTGTAATCAGGGGTACCTAACACAGGGGCCGAACACAATGAATCACGTAATTCAGAAAAACGTTTCTGACATTCTTCCGTCCATGGTAAAGGAGTCGAAACATCCTTGCACGTAAGAGCCACCAATGGTTTCGCTAGCAATGAAAAATTAGGAATCCACTGCCTGCAGTACGATGTGATACCTAGAAAGGCACGCACATCTCTTTGGGTTTTTGGCACAGCCATGCGCGCAATCGCTGCAATTCTCTCTGGGGTCAATCTCCTTCCCTCCTTTGACAATAAGTGGCCTAGATAGGTTACTTCTTGACAACAATATTGGAGTTTAGAAGGTGACACCTTGTGATTTAACTCACAGAGATGTTGCAGCAACGACACTGTAGCAATTTTGCAAATGTCCTGAGTATCAGCAGCCACCAATAAGTCGTCGACGTATTGAATTAAAGCCGCACCAACCGGCAACCTAAACGCATCTAGTTGACCCTTCAAAGCTTGACTGTAAATCGATGGACTTTCACAGTAGCCCTGAGGAGCGCGTTTGAACCGGAAGCTACGTCCACCAAGAGAGAAACCGAAAAGGTCCCTGCTCTCTTCGGCAATCGGGATGCTGAAAAACGCATTTTTCAAATCAATCACCGAAAACCATGAAGCCGTAGCTGGAATCAGAGTCAGTAGCGCCGTAATGTCAGGCACAACAGGGAATTGAGGAACCACAATTTTATTCACCTCCCGTAAATCAATAACAAAACGATAAACAGGCGGTTTGGTAGGATCAGTACGTTTAAGAATGGGCAGTACAGGACTATTGCACACGTTTCCCCGAGTTTCTTCAATGACATCTTTCTCGATCAAATCATAGATGATCGCTAACAAAGCTCGTTCACCATCCAGGGAGATACGATATTGGGGAATACGTGGCAATCGCACATTCGATTTCAACTGAACAACATAAGGGGAGATATCAAGTAGGCCCACGTCGTTTGGACCCGTCGCCCACAAAGATGCAGGAAGAGAATCCAATTCCGGTGGAAGCTTATCGAGGGACAAGTACATGGGAGAGACTACTTTCTCTCCGAACGTAAGCTTTATACCCGCAGGAGAACAATACAAAGTCGCATACAAGCGTTTAAGCAAATCCAGACCCAAAAGATTTTCACCACAACCAGTGGTTAAAATCAACGGAGCTTCGAGCTCACGAGGCCCAATTTTAAGGGGCAAAGGGCGCGAAACTGGAATGCTAACGGGGGCGCCAGAGAATCCAACGGAAACATTTGTTAAGCCAGACAAAGGTGCGCCAGGGAGTCTCGAATGCATGATAGAACTTTTCGCTGCACCAGTGTCCAACAGAAAAGGCTCAACGACGCCCGATGTAGCAACTGCGACGTAAGGCCCTCTCTGATCAACCGGAACTGATACCACTCCCTCTCCTTGTCTTTGGCTGTCCTAGTAATTACTATCGTCAGTTCCCTGATCGACGTAATAATCGTCTACATTGTACTGCGCAGATCGTCCTTGCGATGATCCACGTTGGTCGAAACAATTATTAGAATTTGACGAGTTATCAGAACGGTCGTTCTGAGCACCACGACCTCTACCACGTGATGCGTTCTGTGAACCACCACGACCTCCTCTAGACGAATTACCACCACTACGGTCATTTAAAGCAGGACAATCAAATTTAATGTGTCCCTCCTGTCTACAATAAGCACATTGGTTGTACCCCAACGAAGATCTCTGAAAAGATGAATCATTACGCGGCTGCGATCGATTTGATTGCGACTGCGATCTATTCTGCTGAGGCGCATTCTGATTAGAACGCGGCGGATATGCTTGTTGTAACAACACTTTAGTTTTCAGCTCTTTCGTCTTTTTATCGGCACGGTCATTTTCCTCTTTTTCTCTATTTTCGTAATATTGTGCCGTAGCCAATATCTGAGCTGAGGTAGAAACGGCCCACGCACTTTCTGAATTCTTCAATTTATTGCACAAGTCGGGCAATAAGTTCGATACAAATTTATCCACAAACAACCTTTGTCCACCCTCAGTACCCATATCCTGCCCACTATGATCGACGAATGTTTCCTCGAACCTCGTAAAGAAGTCTGAAACACTCTCATCTTTCTTCTGCTTACAGGCTGACAACTTATCCCAATTTACCCTCATAGCTGGCATAAGCGTTTTCATTAACGTAATGATTCGCTGGGGAAGAAGTTCAATCAACTGATCGGGTTTAGTAGCAGCCACTTGTCCAGCGTCTGCCGCTGTAATGGCAGCCCAATCACCACCTAATTCATTCGCGTGATCTTGGTGACGAATCTTGGCCCATACCGGTTGCGGTACGACATTGCCAAACAACATGTCGATATCGGCCAGATTCATTATCGTAGCGTCTACGAGCTGCGATAATTCTTTGTAATACCCCGCAGGATTTTTGCGAGGATCAGGCAAAGTTTGTTTCACCTGAAGCACTTCCGATCGTTTCCAAGGGAGGTGTATCCACACTCTCTGGAAATGTGCTGGTATTGGAGCATTAGCATTAGTATTATCAGCGGGTACCCAAACTGGCGGAACTTCTCGCATAGGATATTGGCCAGACCCATCTCGTTGTTCAATGTCCTCAACGAACAATGCATGAGGAATGGAGCAGGACGAAGAGATAGCAACCGTTCAATAGCACGTCGGACATTAGTGTCGACTATCAGTCCAGTTGCGAACTGAAGCCGAAGATTAGACAGGGCGGTCAGCACCTCGTCAGGCGCAACAGCCGCTATCTGATCATGTAAGAACTTGCACATTTCATCAAACACATATCTCTGAGTAGGTATGTTGAATTGATCAAACGTTTCGAGGACAACACGAGGTGGATTTCTAACAGGGTTTATCATCCAACCCATCGCCATATTGTATAGCGCAACACGTTCTCTATTACCAGGAAGCTGGCTACGTCTCTGTGGACCATCAGAACCAGCAGACCCAAAAACAGGTCCGAGCGACTGAAAGAAGCTAGCCGCAATGGGAGAACTACGGTTACGAGTAGAGGGACAGGAGTAAGACACAGGACTAACAAGAGAAGGAGTAGAGACATTAGCAACAACAGGGGTTAACAACACAGGAGCAGTAGCGTGAGCAGTAGCGGGAACAGGAGTATGTGGAAGCGGAGGAGCAGTAGGAATAGAAAGAGGCAAAGGAGCAGGAACAGTCGGAAGAGCGGGTGCAGGTTGAGGAACTGGTGGAACAGGTACGGCAGGGACCACAGGAGCTGCGGTACCCTGTACGTACGGAGGTGGCGACTTCATAAGATAGGACATTAAAGAATCCTCAACTGCCTCTTCCTTCTTATCCGACTCCGTAGACAAAACAGGATAGCATTTGTCTATGGACATACGCTGTAATCTCTCAAACACTTCCTTATCCTTATCCTCCTTATCACGCTGAAACTGCTCAGCTTTCTTTACTATAGTAGCAACAGTATCTCGCTGACTACGTTTATTTTGTCTGATCTCTTTCTGTCGGGCTTCTTTGCGCCAGAACCGAAAGGCATCAAACATGGCCGGCCTTGATTTACGTTCGAACAACTTTATTTCCAAATTATCTAAGATCGACGCTTCGAAGCTACCGTGAGGTGGCCAACGAAGATCGCCGTCTTTCTTTGTATATTTGATCCAATAATCGTTAAAAGCAATCGGGCCTAGCCCATGTTTGCTATATAGGTCATAAGTAGGAGTTCCAACCGGAGGTATCGGACACGAGTCCTCCAGCAGGGAATCCGCACCACAAGGTCTAAAGCAACTGAACAAAGTACTGCGACCAGGCATCTTGCACACTAGCCGAGTTTCACAAACTTCAAGGGTTACGGGATTTACCAAGTCCCAGCAAGAACAAAAACCCTCGGTCTTTGGCGGCTGCAGTCGTCAAACAAATACAACAACAACAAAGTACGCTAGCAAAGTGTCACCGACAAAAACACTCACACAGCGTGTACAACAAAGACACCCGCTAAAGTGTCTACAACAAAAACACTCGCTAAAGTGTTTACAACAAAGAACTCTGGGAGCGACCCACAAATACTTAACTCAAAGATCAATGGCGTCCTCAGGAAGGCCCGTCTAATCGTCTCGCTATACCAAGGTCTACGCCAGGCGCCAAAACAGGTCTACAGTCAGGGTAGCAGTCCGTCGCAGCCGTTAGGAGGCGGGAATCTTCGCGGGAAAAGTCTTCGGGCCACTTATTTCGACAACAGGATCGATGAAGCGGGGTGCACCTTCCCTCGGAGATTTCACACGAAGTTCCTCACGATCGTCAGGCTTGGACCGGTACCACTGATGCAGCCCCACGTTGGGCGCCAACTGAAGGACTGGGTTCTTTGGACCCAGCGGTGCCAGGGCACAACACCTGAAACCTTCGTGGGTAACCTGCTCCGGCGTACAAGTCACAGAGACACGGGACACTTCCTTCGGCGTCAAAGAGTCAAGGTTTATTTACTGCAGGGAACACAGAAGTCACAAGAAGTACATCGAGTGTAGTTCGGGGAGACTGCTTCAAATTGTATTTGTGGATCGCTCCTTTTATACAGTTTCTACCCATAGGATAACATGATACACAATAGTTTACAACCTGGTTCCCACAAGTCGCTCTCAGAGGGGTCGCTTAGATCACTTTGAAACACACAAGATCCGGAACATAAGTGCGGAAACATTTGGCGGTTCCCAACTGTAAAAACCCATCTTCCCACCATTAGCAAATTCCAATCAGCAGTAAAGTAGATCGAAACAGGAACGAAGACAGGTGCAGAGGAAGACGGAAACAGTGGGGAGATCGGAAAGGGTGTAAAAGGGGAGTGTCGAGAAGCACGAGATACAGGCATCAAAGGGACGTGCCTAATGAGATGCACGGCTGAGACAATAAGCCCGTGCGGCAAGATGAGCCTCGAGCGGCGCCATCTGCCTTACAGTAGCATCCCCCTCGTCATAAAGACACTTTCAAAGAACATGTGTCTTCCGCAAATATCTTGGAAGTCCCAGGGTCGCGAAGCGGACAGCGTCCGTTCGCTGGCTACTTGAGGGCAAGAGACAAAATGGATGCCGTATCTAAGATGGAACCCGTGGGTACAGATGACAAACCCACATAACAAACGAACGGTTTAAGTTAGCACAGCGAAACTGCGCACACTTGCTAAACTCGTCATTTGCGGTTCATAGATACTAGACTCGACCATATTCGTGTGAGTCGAAAACACCACTTACAATTGTCACGGAACCTCAGTAGGCCGAGGACCCTTAGAGAGCAGATGGGTAGGCAGATAGGGTACTGCTTCTGAAACTTAAGATTTCCTTTAGAGGCTAAAGAGAGTTTGAACTTCTTAGGGAGTCAAACTGCTGACACCTTTTTAGGGAAGAAACTTGCGAAGTAGGATCGTCACATAGCATAGAGTAGGGACAGATTAACTTGATGATTGTTTTTATCTTACTGCAGATGACGCAGAAGGAACCACTTCACACCGAAGCTTAAAGTCACTGATATTTTAATTGATTTTGTATTGTATACTTTGAGATTTATCCTGAGTGGATTGTATCGCATTCAAATTAATCTTTATATAAACTCTTAAAACTTCATCAGTTGTAAGTGGTTCTTCAGAGTGGCGTCAGTTAATGGGGTTTGTCTAACCAATGTGAGGGTGGTCCTTTCCTCAATGACAGATATTAGCGGTCCAAAACAGACGAATGGGATTCTTTATTAAATTTATCATACTCATAAATTGATATCAAAATCCCGTTCCCCGCAGTTGGTAGCAGAGTTTGATGGTTATCTTCTTGAGGAAGACGACCTAGGCCAGGTTAGTTTACCCCAAGGTCCCTAGTCATCGTCGACCAGAAGAAGAATCGCAGCCGAAGACGGTGCTGACGGTGCGTCGAGAGAAAAGCAGCAGAATCGGTCGAGAGTGAGTATAAGGGTCATGCGTTGTAAGATTGCGGTGTTTTATGTTGTTCCTGTGTTGTAATGTCAAGCGGAGTTGAATGCCTGTAGTGTGAGTGAGGGAAAGTTGTGAGCGCGCGCAACTGGATGAAATCTTATGTCCAGAGGACTTAAGTGGTTCGGGTGTATCGAACACCTAGAGTAATTTGTCTACCACTGAAAGGGGGTCATGAGGTACCATTGATTTCCCGACAGACCGATGATAGGGGGAGCGTATGTGTGAGTGAATGAGTAGCGAACGCTGGTCGTACGTCTACTGTGCGTAAGTAACCTATCAGTTGAGGCAAGTGTCCGACCGTAAGAGGAAAGACGCTGTGCCAGTTGAGGTAGCAATTACAGTTAGACTGTGGCCGTACAGTCAGAGAAAAGTGATCGCTTGGACGGAAGTAGTCATTTTTCAATGTATGAATGAAAACGCAGGCGAAATCGTGAGACGAGTTAAGAAACGAGGGAAGCTGCTGAAGAAGATACAAGTGACGTCAGCGTAGAACCGTGCTGGGATAGGCTGATTAGCGAGAGTCGCACAGGGATTGGTGGTTGTTATTAAGGCAAATAAGTAAGATCAAAATGAAGTGTTTTAAGGGTTTAGGGAAAATCTTTAAAAAGAAAAGGAGAAATTTATATGCCGGAGAAGAAGCTCCACCAGAAGGCACACCAGCATATCATATGGCAGTAAATGTAGGCTTACATTCAATACTGTGGATTTCTGAGTGGCATAGGCTAACAGAAGGGCAAAAAGAGCTGGCGTTTCCAAGATTTGGAACGTTTAAATTAGAAGTGTTGAACCAACTGAAGGCGACGATGCTTTCAATGAGACCTCTACCGAGGCCAACACAATTTGAAGCTCTTGGTGTGTGGTTTAGAACAGCACACGAAAGGGGCGTAAAGAGGCGACAAGAAAGAGTGAGAAGATCGGTAAAGGCAATGCAGGATGCTAAATGGGACGATGAAGCCAAGAAATGGAGGGTGCAAAAGATAGAAGCGGACAAATTGTTCACCATGATAGAGGCTACGGGAGAAAAGAAACCTCTAGAACAGGAAGATGAGGAAAGCGAGTCAGAGGAGGAACTGCTAGAGAGGCTATTGACAGACAGACCACCTCCATACAGTGGGGAACTTGCGAGTCCCATATTACCGCAAGTAGACGGAACTAGGTGGGGAGAGTATAAGTCGATCCCGGTATCAGAGTGGGACGCTACTAAGACCGTAGAGATACCCCAAACTAGTCCAGAACAGAGAGTAGTGGGAAGGCTTGTGGTCCAGAACGTGCCAGAGACGCAATGCGCTAGGTCATACCAGATGCCGGACGCTTTACAGGTTCCGGTCACCATAGGTCCTATTGTGTCAATCTATAACCCGGAAGGGGTCCAGCAGGATGAACAGGCACGGTGGGATAATGAAAGAGCAGAAGAGGACAATAGGAATGCCACAATGAATTCCCACAGGCAGATACGAGCACCAATAAGTCGGAGTACCCCATTTGATTCCGCAACGGGTCCCAGAGTAGAACAGCGAGGTCGAAGAGGGTCAATGGATTTGAGGGGTCCTAAACCGAAAACCTATAAGGAACTAAGGGAGTACCTGAGAGAATGGGACGCTGCCGAAGAAGCTCGGAATAAAAGTTTAGAAACAGGATCCGAGTGGAGAGAACAGGATAACAGGATTCTCTCTCATTGTGGAGCTGGCGAAAGCAGCGCCGAGTAGGAGGGAAGAAGCCAAGAGAGCAGAAGAGATACCTATCCTACTGAGAGCAGCAATAGGCAAATGTGCGAAGACAGAAGTGCAGGGTGTGGCGAAGTGCCTCGTGTCACCTTTAGTGAAGGGGAACATAGGACACAGGAGTACCGGAATACCTTCAGGTGCACACACCATGCCCCAGGTGAGAATGCAAGACATTGGAGTCACGGAAATATGGAGAGTCGCGAAGCATCTCGACATACATCCGGAGATAGTGGTCAGAGTCACGAAAACATAGGAAGTCGCGAAACGTCTCGCCATTTTTCCGGTGATCACGAAAGAGATCACGGGAACATGGAGGGCCGTGACGGACCCTATCGTCTATTAAGTGACACCAGACAAAAAACAAGTTATAATGGGTTAGAATCGAACGGTGGATCCTATCTCACATCTGGAGAAACCGAGCTTAGAAATCGGAATGTAGGGTTGGGGGACGGAGCGTTATTCCACCATACCCCACGTGGAGATGGAAAGGCTTGGGATCTCGAAGGGTGGGAACGAAGAGAAGGAAGCAGAGCTCCTCATAACTCACCTGTGCTCAGGCGTAGGGCGCATAGTGGAGGTGAGAGGGATATGAGAGAAGAACATAGAACTGAGATGCTGAAAGCTGAAATAAAAGCGAAACGGCTTGATGTGATGAGTTTGAAGGCAGATCTGGATGAATTGATTGATGGTACAGTGCAACTAGAGAGATTAAACTCATATACACCAGCTGAGATACTGTTTCTATCCAAAGATATTACTCGAAGAGCGAGGTCAGTTCATGAGAACTTATCTAATTTAGCAAACAGGTACATGGTAGACCTGTCACGAACTAAGGCTTTACAGAGTAACCACAGGCTAACTTGCACAGATCAGGATTTGGATGATCGCAGAACGATCGCGCTGAAAGTACACATAAGGGAATTGATCGTAAGTATCAGAGTATGGAGAGATCTAGATAGATGGGAGGAAAGATGGTCCAGAAAGGGCTCCGTTAGACGGAGTGTACTTGAGGGTTCCCAGGACACAGATTTGATGCGAATGGAAGCCTTCCCTTTGCGAGAGGTCGCGAATGGAAGCTACGTCCATGTGCCCTGGACTAGGGGGGATTTGGCGGCATTCACCAATTCCTTCCCAAAGCTTAGAGATAATCCTGTCGAATGGTATAAGCAGGTAGAAAGATTCGTGAAGATCTCAAAGGTACTGTGGGTCGATTTGAACACACTGTTCGACATCGTAGTACCCGGAGATTTATGGACAGCGTGCAAGCTTAGTGTTGATTGGCCCACTTGTGAGCCAACGAGAGAAGCCAGGACGAATGGTCCATCTCATAGAGTCATGGAAAAGTACGAGAGGGTAATAACGTGGCTAAAAGAGAAAGTGCCGGTGCAAGACATAGACTGGGTAAAGATAGATCGGACTACCCAAGAGCCGAAAGAGACAGTGCATGAGTTTTACGAGAGGTTGCTGAAAGCATTCAAGCAATACAGCGGGTTAGATGTGATGGATCCCAAGGACATAGGACAGTTTGTTTCAAAGTTTGTCTTAGGATTAAGACCAGAAATATGCCTAATGATCCAACAGCATCTGATCTGTTGGCAGAACAAACCTTTAGACGAGATTCTGAGGTATGCAAGGTATTGTAGTGACGAGATAGACTCGAAGGCGAAGAAGCTTAAATAAAAGCTAATGTTAGTGCAAATGCAAGCTGCTGGAAAGGATAAACAGCGACAGCAGGGAACAGGGACGCAGGCAAAGAAACAGAATAATCAGAGCAGAGACGAGGAAGAAAGACCGAGACCGAGAATGGATATCGAGACGCTGAAAAAGAAGACAAGATGCCATCAGTGTAACGAGGTGGGACACTGGCGACGCGAGTGTCCTTACAACGTTGAGACAGGGGAATTAGAGCAGGAGGAGGAAGAGGTTCAGAACAACGTGGTTAAGGGAGCCACAGTCCCGAAGGGCAAGTTTGTCAAAGGGGGGACTCAGACTCCTCGAGCCCCGTTTCCTCAACCACCTCGCATCACGAACGGAGGAAAAACCTACAGACAGATGCCATTGTTTGTAGGGGAAGAGAAATGTTACTACGTTGATCCTCTTACAGGGCAGCGGGCTAGTAGGGACGAAGACTGTACTCTAGGAGCCGCCTTGGAAGTAGATCAGAGAGGACCATACGTAGAGGCTGAAATAGCGGGATGTCCTACAACCTTTTTGGTGGATACAGGGGCCACTCGATCTACGTTGAGATCTGCGGTAGTCCCGGGTCTGCCAATGTCAGGAGAAACGGTACAGGTGGTAGGAGTTGCGAACAAAAGGATGACAAATCCCTTGACCGAACCAGTGTCGGTGAGGATAGGGAATTACAGTGACGAACATCAGTTCGTGATCTGCGATTCTAGTCCCGTGTGCTTATTAGGGAGAGATCTGCTGTGCAAACTGAATTGCACGATACATTGCACACCAGAAGGAGTAGAAGTGCAGACCAATGATGAGGACGCCGATTTTAAAGTCATGAAGTGGCAGGAATGCGTGGAACTTTATCCTACCTTAACAGTGGAGGAGCTCCCACAGGACTTGAGGGAGAAAGTGTCAGCCGAGGTGTGGGATTTTACTGGGGAAGAAATAGGATTGATCAAAGGAGTAGAACCGGTAAAAATCTTGGTAAGACTCAATGCTGAGTATCCAAGAACACCACAATACAAGTTGACACCGGAGACGATCGCAGGAATAAAGCCCGTGATCGAATCCATGATTAAGCAGGGAATACTGAAGGAGATCGTGGGAAGTCCATGTAACTCCCCGATCATGGGTTTGCAGAAACCTAGTGGAAAATACAGAATAGTACAGGATCTTCGAAAGATTAATAACATTGTTGTCTCGTGTTGTCCAGTGGTACCGAATCCATCAGTGATATTGTTTCAGATACCGTTCCAAGCTGAATGGTTCACAGTGATAGATTTGTGTCAGGCTTTCTTTTCGATACCGTTAGACGAAGAGAGCCAGTATCTTTTCGCTTTTAAGCTGGAAGATCGCGTTTTAACATGGTGTCGTATCCCTCAGGGGTATACAGAAAGCCCATCGATTTTTAACCAGCTTTTAAAGAGAAATCTTGAGAGTCTAGTACTGCCCAAGAATTCAGTTCTGGTCCAGTACATAGACGACCTCCTTGTTGCGTCAGAAACTGAGGAAGCTTGCAGAGAAGACACCATCACCTTGTTAAATCACTTGGCTGAGAACGGACACAAGGTGTCTCCAAGTAAGTTGCAATATTGTAAGACTGAGGTGCAATACTTGGGCCACAGGATTGAGAAGGGAAAGCGGAAGGTGTCTCCAGACAGAATTGAGGCGATTATGAAAATGAACGCGCCTACGACACAAAGAGAAGTCAGGATGTTTTTAGGCATGGTTGGTTATTGTCGACAGTGGATAGCAAACTTTTCACTGAAGGCCAAACCTTTATTACAACTGACGCACAAAGGAGTAAGTGATCCGGTACCATGGGACAAAGATTGTTTGATGGCATTTTTGCAGCTGAGGGAGGACTTATGTCGTGCCCCGGCTTTAGGAATGCCAGATTATAATAAACCTTTTTTGCTTTACTGCTGCGAGAGAGAGGGATGCGCTTTAGCGGTATTAGCACAGGTCCATGGAGATGCGCGCAGGCCAGTGGCGTATTTTTCGGCTACATTAGATCCAGTAGCCGCAGCGTTGCCCGGATGTCTGAAATCCGTAGCTGCAACGGGTGTCAGCATTGAACGATCTGAGAGCGTAGTCATGGGTCATCCGTTAGAAGTGTATGTACCACATTCTGTAGAACTGTTAATGACAAGGACGAAGACTCAGCATCTGACGAATAGCAGGCTCACACGCTACGAGCAGTTCATATTGGCTGCCGAGAATGTGACCCTAAAAAGATGCTCTGTCTTGAATCCTGCAACCTTGATGCCACTTCCGAATGAAGTGGAAGATGAAAACTGTACAGAACATGACTGCCTCGATGTGACTGAACTATGTACCAAACCGAGACCTGATATCGTAGATGAGCCATTGACAGACCCAGACGAAATTTTCTTCGTTGATGGTTCATGCGTAAGAAACGATGTCGGTCAGCTGAGAGCAGCTTATGCAGTATGCACGATTACCAGAGTTATAGAAGCCGCTTGCCTGGAAGGAGTACACTCCGCACAGGTAGCTGAAATTGTGGCTTTGACTCGTGCTTGCCTAGCAGGCGACAGACTTCGAGTCACTATATACACCGATAGTCAGTATGGATTTGGCGTAGTTCATGATTACGGGCAGTTGTGGTCTCAAAGAGGTTACATGACCTCCTCGGGTTCTCCGATTAGGAATGGAGAATTCGTGAAACTTTTGTTAGAGGCTTTGCAAAAACCAATGGCCATAGCTGTGGTCAAATGTGTAGCTCATACAAAGAATACGGATTTTGTATCATTAGGAAATAAATATGCTGATGAGGTAGCGCGTTACTGCGCAGAGCAGGGATATTCTCACACTGATGCAAAAGTGGGGGGAATCCAGGAAATGACTGAATTGACCATGTTATTAGATACCGTAGATACATGGGACGAATTGAGAGCAGTACAGGAAAATGCACCAGATGAGGAGAAAAAGGGCTGGGAAACAGCTGGGTGCGAGAAAAGTGAAATGAATTTTTGGGTGTCTGCCGACGGAAGGGCAGTATTACCAAATGAACTCATTAGTCCAATGGCAAGAAAATTGCATGGATCAGCTCACATAGGAAGAGATGCTATGGTGAGAGTATTCAGGCAAACGTGGTTTAACCCTAAATTTAGAGTAGCGGCAGAAGCAGTGTGTCAGCGATGTACGATCTGTCAGCAACTAAATGTGGGTAAGAGAACACCAGTTACCTTGAGTCACATAGGAAGGTCTGGGGGGCCTTTCAATAGGATGCAGATTGACTTCATAGAAATGCCTCCATGCAACAGACTCAGATATGTGCTAGTGATTGTTTGCATATTTTCTAGATGGGTTGAGGCTTACCCTACACGTAGGTGCGATACACTTACAGTAGCAAAATTGTTACTTAGAGAGTTGATACCGAGGTTTGGGGTGCCATCCTCTTTGGAATCGGACAGAGGAACTCATTTCAATAGCGAAGTGGTAAAGATGCTGTGTTCAGCTTTAAACATCGATCAGAAGTTACACTGTAGCTATCGACCAGAAGCTTCAGGGATCGTAGAGCAAATTAACAGCACTATCAAGTCCAGACTGGCTAAAGTTTGTTCATCGACATCCCTGAGTTGGCCAGACGCACTTCCAGTAGTTCTCATGAGCATACGTAGCACACCTGATAGAAGAACAGGCCTCTCTCCACATGAAGTGCTAATGGGGAGAGCTATGAGGTTGCCATCGGTTCCAACTGCAGCGCTAGTGAACATCACAGACGATTTGATTTTGGACTACTGCAAGGGACTATCTGATGCCGTAAATTCTGTGTCCCTCCAGGTCCAGGCTGCAGAGGTTCCGTCAATACAAGATTTGTGCCATGACCTGAGTCCAGGAGACTGGGTCCTGGTGAAGAAACACGTCAGGAAGAACTGCTTAGACGTGCGTTGGCGAGGACCGTTTCAAGTCATACTTGTAACGAATACTGCAGTGAAGTGTGGAGGGCTGCCAAACTGGATACATGCCTCACACACCCGAAGAGTGCAAACACCTCCAGAAGACACAGCTCCTCTCTCGGATGAGAATCCGGCGGGAAGCGGAGAAGCCATAGAGGGGGAAAGCCAAGCTGTGGAGGTGATCGAAGAAGCTGAAACTGTGTTGGAACAGGACGACGAAGGTCAGGACACTAGCGAGACCGAAGCCGTCTCAGGAGAAGACAGTAACTGGGAGACTGAATCGGAAACTGAACAAACTGAGAGTGACCAAGAGACGGGTCCTGGAACAAGGAGCAGAAAGACGGGAAACGACAAAGCCGTTTGGCCGGAAAGAAGAAAAAGGCCAAATTCAGAAGGAAAGCAAGAAAGAACTCTTGTCCCGATCGCTGAAGAGTCGGATCAGGAGGAAGAAACGACAGACTCAGGAACTGAGAGTCCACGAAGATCAAGAAGGGTACGTGTGCCCTGCAGAAGGTACGCCACCCCAGAGTGGACTTATCTAGCAGATGTATTGGGGACAGAAATCTGGGAGAGTGAAGAGTGTGAAGGTAACCACTCTCGATCCAGTCGTGACAGTGGAGATATGGATGTTGGCGCCTGGGCTTGAGACTGAGGGGTTACTGACTTTCACACTTCCCCGACCCCCACGTTTGAGTAAAATTCAAGATTTGGTGTTAAAAAGACTACAATTTCCAACAGTTGGTCAGCAAATGACGGAAGCAGAAGAAAAAGTTATTCGTTTTGAACTGTTAATTATTGTTGTGAAAGCTGCAGGTCCGACAATAATTGTTGATGCATAAAAGACTTTTTGTACGTATGTTATAAAGAAGAAGATAACCTAGCGCCGAGTGGAAAGAAGAATAAAATTAGGGATTACATTTAGAGGACGGAGAAGGGCTAGGGTTGTCTGCTGCTAAGAAGAGAAAAGACATTGTGGTGAAAAAGATACTTGTTGATAACAAGCACTTTAAAGACTGTGAACGCAAACAAGTAACCAAAGACTGGAAAGAGAACTTTCGCTGGAGAACGAGGGACGCTGTTTTGATAACATGGAGAACGGCAACCTAAACAGAAAAGCTAGATGTATAGTAGGTACACTTGTAACAATAGTGATATTTCTCATAATCATAGTAGTAACGATATCTTACATGACAGGCCATGAAAACGATAAAAGAATAGCGAATGTAAAAATTGTAACGACTTTGAAACCTACTCTTGTGGGAAAGAAGGAGGAGAGCACTGTTACACGTGAAAAAGCGTTACTTGCAGATGAAGCTCGTAGATTACACATAGATGAGTCACAGGGAAACTTTAGGTCAAATGCATATGCAAAGTTATTGTATGAATATATCGATGCCATGGAGGCCAAAGATTGCTACGTTTGTATGCAATTGCCGGCTTCTGTAGACGAAGGCATTAGGTATCACCATCTCCCATTGACTTATGGGATCACATGTAGTTTACTGCTTAGTATATTTTATGGTAGAGAAGGATTTGAGTACTACTTTTCGAATTATGATTCGGTACTGCCTGAAGTTCCGAATTATAAGCAAATGAATAAGTGGGACTATTACAAAAAGGAGGATAGACTAGCTAAATTCTTTCTTCCTTGGGATACGTTAGATACATCATATGCACGTAGAAATAATCTGACTTGCAAAGTATCAGAAGTAGAGAAAAGGTTTATAGCACAAGTAGATGATCGATGCAGACGGCAGAAGATTCTAAAAATATCAGGACAATGGAAAATAGACTGGACGGAAGAAGAGAAGGCACATAAAAAGAAAGGTAGTAATGGTCCAATCGCATTGGATAGGACGCAGAAAGGAAAGTTATGTTTAACTCGAAGCAAAACGTACTATGAGAGTGAATTTGTAGGTGAAGTTAGTTGTGAGCACTCTTTTAGGTTAGAGTACTACACAAAGGATTTTATGAAAGGGATGCAAGCTATTCCGAATGTATATTTTGTATGTGGGAGAAATGCCTACGTAAAACTTCCAGATAATTGGTATGGTTCGTGTTACTTGGCAATTGTCTTCCCCAAAATATATCATGCAAAGGATTTGGCGATAATAGAAGGAAAGGCTTCGAGGAGAACGAAAAGGGAAGTAGGAGATGCAGAAGTAGTAGGAGATGTATTTGGAGCGATGTTTCCATTGTTAGGTTTGATTCTTAACGATGTTAAGATTAGAAGGTTAGCGACTGTCGTGGATAGATTGTCTGCCAGCACTGCAAGATCTTTAATGTTAGTAGAAGGGGAAATGCAGTCGATTAGAGCAATGGTATTACAAAACAGACTTGCTTTAGATGTAATATTAGCAAAGGAAGGCGGAGTCTGTAAGGCTTTGAAAGTTCAGGAATGTTGTACTTATATTCCTGATAATTCAAAACCACTTGAGAAAGTCATACAGAACATTACACAGATTCATCAAGAAATTGAAGATTTATCAAAAATAAATGTTTGGGAAAAAGTAGGAAATGGAGTAGGCAAGGTTGGAAGTTGGTTTGCTAATATAGGCAAGGGTATAGTCTGGTACATTTTAAAGCCTGTATTAATAGTAGTAATTTGTATAATTATATTATTAGGATTAGTAAAATTATATAAATGGTATAGGTCGAACAAGTTACAAAGATCGATGAGAGACCAAGAAAGGAGACTAGCTGTTTTACAAGATCAACAGTATAAGAGTTTGAGAACACTTGAATCGATAAAAAGAGGAACTGATGTAACTAGTTCAGTATAAACTATGTATTCAAATTGCCTTTAGTGATGACTCCTAAAAGTCATCAAAGGGGGGAACTGAGAGAGCGCAATTTGAACGAAAAGTATATAGTAGCCATATTTAGACTTATATGTTATAAACGTAGGAATGAAACGCACATCGTAATGAAAAGTTGGCAACCATAGCATAAGGGCCAATGAATGTGATAACCTGTTATAGGAAAGGTAAATGTATTCGCATGATGAAATGCATTAAGTTTAGAAACCCCGTATATATGAAGGGCAATTGTATAGAAATGTGTATAAATGCTTATGAAATGTAGAGCGTGCACAGGAGAATTCGTGTACGTGTGTAACTTTAAATGTGTAACTTTACATTGGGAGAAGCGGCGAGAAAATAATGTGGAAAGACGTAAACGTGGATAAATGTATAAGAGAACTCACATAAAGATGTAATCAAGGAAAATGCATAAGTTATGTTCTATGTAGTCGTATTCAATATATTTCATATATTTGATGTAGAATGTTTAAGTATAACTAGGGCTTTGCTAAAAATACGAATAGAAATGTATGCCAAAGGTTATGCTGTGTAAAGGTTTTTTGTAGGAATACTGGGAGAGTTTAGGTCATTTGTGTTTCTAACCTGACTGACCAAGAGCTCAAAGGAGCATAGTCACATGAAATGTAATTTAGTGGTCTTGTGAAGGTCGTAAATAGCTTGATGTGGACATGAGAGCCGAGAAGTCTAGCACTTGTTAGATTTAAGGTGACAATGCCGGACGGAGCTTATTGCTCGAACGTGAGGAGAGACACTTTTTAGGTGGACTATGTTTTGTCAAGACCATTCACAGGACCTAGCAGGGTCAAGTTAAGAGATATGGAGTTAAGGCCTTGTCTAAGTTTCTATGTTACATGATCTGAAAGAATCAATAAATGTCGACGATGAAATGATGAAGATGACATCCAAAGGAGAAGGGTCAACTTAACGGACGACATGAAGAGTGGACCAATGGAAGAAGCAGGAAGTTGACATCATCGGGGGAAGTCCGTGGTGGGCGTCAAGGGGCGTTCCACTCACACGATGATTGTGTATTTTAGGGACAGCACCCCGGGGAGGAGAGCAGAGTCATCAGCAGAGCAATTGGGAGATTAGGAACAGCGAGACGAATTGCTCAGAGCAAGGGCGAGGGTAGATGCCTTGAGCATATGCGCTGAGACATCATAGCGCAAGGGAGCAGTAGGCCGAGGACCCTTAGAGAGCAGATGGGTAGGCAGATAGGGTACTGCTTCTGAAACTTAAGATTTCCTTTAGAGGCTAAAGAGAGTTTGAACTTCTTAGGGAGTCAAACTGCTGACACCTTTTTAGGGAAGAAACTTGCGAAGTAGGATCGTCACATAGCATAGAGTAGGGACAGATTAACTTGATGATTGTTTTTATCTTACTGCAGATGACGCAGAAGGAACCACTTCACACCGAAGCTTAAAGTCACTGATATTTTAATTGATTTTGTATTGTATACTTTGAGATTTATCCTGAGTGGATTGTATCGCATTCAAATTAATCTTTATATAAACTCTTAAAACTTCATCAGTTGTAAGTGGTTCTTCAGAGTGGCGTCAGTTAATGGGGTTTGTCTAACCAATGTGAGGGTGGTCCTTTCCTCAATGACAGATATTAGCGGTCCAAAACAGACGAATGGGATTCTTTATTAAATTTATCATACTCATAAATTGATATCAAAATCCCGTTCCCCGCAGTGTGTACTGGACAGTGGACGCAACCATGTCACCCCAGCCAGTGGGGAAGCTCATGGAAATGTAGCTTGTTACATCCCCCCCATAAGCGTGAGCGGAGTGGCCTGGCCCGGCGTAATCCAGGCAAGCGTAGGGGTGTGAATAAAAGGCCCGTAACTCCGGGCGTGGTTCCCTTCCAGAATGCCCAACGTCTCTGCCAGGGCGGCACCTCTCATCCCGCCACGATGCTGACGCTGTCGCCGTGAGCGGTGTTACCTGCTATGCTGTGTGCCTGCTGCACCCCGGGCCACTGGTCCCCGAACGAGTCTTGGCCGCCCCTGTGCACCCAGGCCTCACTGCTCACATGCCAACACTGGCGTGTGTGAAAGAGGCCCACCACGTGTCAGTGCAAGCTCCAAGCCCGAAGGCCGTGAACCAGGCATCCTCCTCAGACCATCACGGCCTCCCCGACACTGGCCCGCAGTACTCCCTTCTCGTTGACACACTCCACCGGCAGACGCAGCAGATAAGTAGGTCACATATTTGGAATTGAGTCTTGATTACACTATGGCAGAGAACATTATTTATGGCTGATTTTATATCACTATACTCCCCTAGATGTGGTGCCACCAAGTCTGTGCATAGCATTCCAGCTACACGTGTATGTGGTCTCTTGCAGACCACTGGGTTGAGCAGACACTGCGGACCAGTAGGTCACACATTTGGAACTGAGTCTTGATTTCCCAATGGCAGAGGTCATATCATTGCACGCAAGGAGAGGCGTAAGAGGAAGACGCGTTTCAGTCCGGAGTACAATAGGATTATCGTTACGGAGGTGATCGAACACTACCAACAACTGCTTTAGTGCCAATCCACTGATTGATAGATTACAATGACTGGGGGGAAATGCCTCATGAGATGTAAGCATCACTCAATCAATAGCATAACTGGCCTTGTAGGTACCAGCTGGTTGATACTTTTTATAATGTTTTGTATGATTGTATGATAATTATAGAGTGATGAACTATCCCGGTAGGATTTAGAAGTATTAAGGCTACTTTTGACCTTTATATTCTCTGCAGGTCCACTACAGGCAGATGCCTTGCAGACACAAATGGTCACAAGAGGGTGCCAGATTGGAACAAACCACCTGAAGAAAGACGTTTTGCCAGGGTAAAGGGAGTGCCCAAAGAACAAAATGGCATTGTGCATGTGGCTTTAAAGATTGCCGTCATGGGCTCTGTGTATCTCTGTGAATCTCTATTTTACGATATGTAGAGGGAAGTATTTTAAGTGTGACGTTCTTCATACTACTTATAGAAACAGATTGTTTGATACCCTGGTGTTCTATGTACTCACTTTTAAGACACCCACCTGGCCTTTGAATACAAGATGAAAACATTATTTTTAGAAGAAATATTTGATGATTAATAAGTGATACGGAGATAGTGGAAAAGGCCAAAATGGCTAAATATTTTAAAGAGATACTGGACACTGTCCGGATCGCTGAGGCTGAGTTTCCCTGAAGTTGATGGCGAGTCAGAATGTTGGAGGCATGTGCTCAGATAGAGATAGCGATGTCAAAAAGCAAACAGCAGACCACAAGGAGGATTGCAAGGTATTTTCTGGGGCTTTGCAGCCTAAAAAACACTATATAATGTATAACCAGGGGTGGGCAAAGAATTATTCTTCATTGGCGGACTTTGCAGAGTTTTGCCAGCATCGTGAAGATCGTAGAGGTCCGCAAAACTCTGCGAAGTGACTCAGAGCTGAGTTTTTCTCTCACGTGGCTCGCCAACGTTAAGGTGGCGAGTGAGAAAAATCAAGCGCTAGACCTCCTCTGGAGAGATTTCTCAACACCGGGGTTGCTGCAGGTCGCAACTTCTCACATTGAGAAATCTGCTGCTCGCATTGAGGAAGCAGCTGCTCGAGTACAATATCTACTCTAAGGGCAAAAAGAAGCAGCGTCCTCGGGCGCAATGCCTAGTGCTGTTCGCACAGATTTTACAGCATGGGATAAACTCCTGAAGCTAAGAATCAGTGTGAGCAGCTCGACCTCCCACACTCTTCTCCTCGCACAACTTTGTGCGCCAGCATTGGGCCCTATATTATTACGTGCCAGCAATGCGCCCTATATTGTTACGTATGGCACATTCCTGCCCTTTCCCTATCACGCAGCGCAGTGTAGCACAGCAAGGTGACATGCTGAGCTGTGCTGTGTGATAATTTCATAAATATGCCCCAGGTATTTTATTTTGGGGTGTTTTGGAGAGGAATCAAATCAAAATGCTGAAAGTGGAGTAACAGGCAAAATCTTTTTTTCAGCTGTATAGGGGAGAGGAGAGAGGGACAGCAGCTGGTGGTTATTGGGTGGCAGGACACCAGGTATAACTTATTTTTCATATACATAACCTTGGTTAGGACAGGGGGTAGGGAGCTGAGACATTAGTTCCTTGTCTATCTTTTATCCAGAAGCAAAACCACCCTTGTAATTTCGGGTTGCACTTTTCTTACACTTTCTGCCAGATGCATCAACAGATGGAATTGCGATTCCTAAATAGCCAATTTTAAGGAATCGCTATTTAAGAATCGCAAAAGCCAAAGCATGTAGGAATCGCTAAAAAAATAGCGATTCCTACACATTCCTTAACTGCGACTCGCAAATTGCGAATCGCAATTAAGGAATACCTCCCCATTCATTTCTATGGGCCTAGAGGCCCATACGAATGAATGGGAAGACATTCTCATTTTGCGATTCTCAATTAGAGAATCGCAAATTGAGAATGCAATTTCAAGGGTGCCAGGGTGTCAAAAGGACACCCTGTTGCACCCCCTGAAATTGATCTGTGCACATATGTTGTGCACACACATGCCCTAAGGACATGTGTGTGCGCAACATGAAACTTTGAAAAATGCACAAAAGTGCATTTTTCAAAGTTTTTGCAAATTACCATGAAGTGTAACTTCATAGTAATTTGCTACTCCTATTAGCGAAATCGCTAATTTTTTTATTTTGATGCACTGCGTTTAAGGAATCTCATTTTGGGATTCCTTAAATGCAATCGCAATTTAAGGAATCTCAATTTAGAGATTCCTTAAATTGCGATTTTTGCATTTGGGATGATGCATCCCAAATGCAAAAATACCGGTCGCAAAGGGGCAGATTCTGAGAATCTGCCCGTTTGCGACCGGTTTTTAGGTTGATGCATCTGGCTGTTAATATTTTTGTGACATTAGCAAGAGATGTTTCTTTCACGGCAAATGACTCCCCAAAGCAGCAATGCATTCCATACAAATTGTTTTCGTAGTATCGTGTGCCATTAAGTTGCCTTTAAATTTGTTCCACTATGCATCACTATTCACTGTATATTTTCTTTGGTTGTTTAAAGGAAGAATGAAATTATGAGTACACTCCTACTTCAGGAACTGTGAGAAAATTCCAGTTCTTTTATCATAGTCCCCAAGCGAAGTCAAGTAAGAGACATTCAGCCTAGACTTTTGTTGACTTACTACCTCTTTTCACGTAAGCAGGCACCATGTTTTCACTCCCGGGCTTTCATTTTACTTTCTAATGCATTCTGGTAGTTGTAGTCTTTGTTTTCTTCAGTTAAACCCAATTGGGCTAATATGCTTGATAACAACAATCTGTAGTAGAAACGATTGCAACTGGCAACATGATCTACTGCAATATGAAGTAAGCCGGCAATATGACCTCTGTCCTTTCAAAATTGAGCAGCCAAATTGTTAAACATGCATCCTTGACACCTTGCTACCCTGGCTGTCCTCAATGATGCTACATTGCAATGAACACATCTTCTAGGTTTGGGGTTCAGTTTTCTCCCTAGCAGCATGATCAATCTAGCAGTTCTACCCTGCTTTTTATATTGACCCTTATTTTGTGCTTTACGCAGCAGCGAATGAGTCATTGGACTTAGAATGTGCAAAAGCGATACTTCGGAATTTGCTTTTGCTTTTACACGTTTGTGCAAAGCAAAACCAATAAGTATCAATAGGTTTTGAGTCAGGCCTGGAGTAGCAAACAGCTCCTTGCTATCAATTCACGCTCTCTTGATGCATGCAGACTGACATTTAACAATATGTGCTCAATGCCATGCTTTTCCTCTATCCAAGTATTTCTGATGGCTGAACATGAGAAGTGAGTCCTACAGCAGGCTAGTTGGCACTTGACTCGTTGAAAATTCTTGAGTTTTGTGGCAGTGATTTCAAAATCTTAGTGACCACACTTGGCAAAGCGACCACAGAGCAATATATAAGATTGCCGAGATTAGGCCAGCCTCGCAGAACCTGAGGATTTCAGAAAATTCTGCGATTAAGACTGGTGGGTGATGTGGTCCTGCAAGGCAAAGACAAAGCATGTTTTCCAGGTGGTTGTAGAGAAGAGATGCCCATTGTGGGGCGGCATGAGCGTACAAGAGACACCCATTGTTGGGTAACGTGAATGTACAAGAGGTACCCATTCTTGGGTGGCACGAGTGTACAAGAGATACCCATTTTTGGGTGCCATGAGTACACAAAAGATACCCATTGTGGGGCGGCATGAGTGTCCAAGAGATATTCATTGCTGGGTGGCATGAGCATACAAGAGATACCCATTGTTGGGCGACATGAGTGTACAAGAGATACCCATTGTGGGGCAGCATGAGTGTACAAGAGATACCCATTGTTGGGTCACATAAATGTACAAGAGATATCCATTGCTGGTCGGCATGAGTGTACAATAGATACCCATTGTTGCATTGCATGAGTGTTCAAGAGATACCCATCGTTTGGCGGAATGAGTGTACAAGAGATACCTATTGTTGGGTGGCATGAGTGTATACGAGATACCCATTGTTGGTTGGGTGGCATGAGTGTGCAAGAGATACCTATTGTTGGGTGGCATGATTGTGCAAGAGATACCCATTGTTGGTTGGGTGGCCTGAGTGTACAAGAGATATCCATTGTTTGGCGGAATGAGTGTACAGGAGATACTCTTTGTTGGGTGGCATGGGTGTACAAGAGATACCCATTGTTTTGTGGCTTGAGTGTACCAGAGAAGCATATTGTTTGGCGAATGAGTGTACAGGAGATACCCATTGTTTGGCAGAATGAGTGTACAGGAGATACCCATTGTTGGGTGGCATGGGTGTACAAGAGATACCCATTGTTGGTTGGGTGGCATGAGTGTACAGGAGATACCCATTGTTGGGTGGCATGAGTGTACAAGAGATACCCATTGTTGGTTGGGTGGCATGAGTGAACAAGAGGTACCCATTGTTGGGTGGCATGAGCGTACAACAGATACCCATTGTTGGTTGGGTGGCATGAGTGAACAAGAGATACCCATTGTTGGGTGGCATGAGCGTACAAGAGATACCCATTGTTGGTTGGGTGGCATGAGTGAACAAGAGATACCCATTGTTGGGTGGCATGGGTGTACAAAAGAATTTCCACATTGATATCACCCAAGGAAGTGACGTTGGAGAAAGACTAGACATCTCTGTAACTGACTGAGAACTGCCAGGCTTTGAAATCATAGATTAATCATAGGCTGCAGCTTTCGTGGTCTTGGGCCAGGGTGGAGTCGCTATCATTCAAGACCAATATGGACAAGGCATTCAGAACTCTTAAATAACAATAACAAAGCACCTGATCTCTTTTCCCCAATGAAGCCCTCCGGCTCTTCTGTCAAGCACTGATGTTTGATGTTTATGGCAGGCAGATAGAAAACAAATGATCCTCGGTGCTTCCAAAGTCTGCGGTAATCCCTGCATTGGCAATTTTACCCCCAAAATCACTACCACAGATATTGGTAACACCCTGCATAATTGCCTGCTACTACTATAGAAGACGGACTCATTTTGACAGGCAGCTTCTCCAGTGGCCAGACAGGATGTCGCAGCGATGCGTCTTCGTCCTAGAATTACATTCTTACTGCTGTCGTGGCAGCCAGGTATCAACACGGATGAAGACTCTGTTGAAAGCAGACAGGCAAGAGACGCATGTGAGAGAGCAGTGTGCAGGTAAAGAACGACTGGGGATTGCGCCTACCCCACCCTAAGGCTTCGCGTCTTAGCTTCAAAGGCCCCAGCGATGAGGAAACCGAAAGGGACATCTAAAGCGATAATTCTCCATTTATCCCCTCTCACTTAGCACAGCTCTGCTTTTGTCGAGAAGTGAGCACGGGAGCCCCGCCGGAGAGCGCTGCAGGCTGCGGCGCGTCCCCGAGGCCTCCATGCTGTAAACATGGCCGCTTTGAACCCGGCTCATCAGCATGCCCGGGTGGCGCGCGCGGCGCTCGGCGCTGCGGTGTTCTGAGGCTGTTTGCTTTCTTCTTCGCCCTGCTCCTCGGCGAGGCCTGCTTTTGATTCCTTCAATCGATGTGGTCGCTTCTGTCTGAGGCACGCTCGCAGCCTTCGACACAAGCCGTTCACACGAGCCTCCTTTGCTCACAATGGCACTTCTTTAAAGTCACATTATAAGACAACCTTCGTCTGAACATTAAGGGCCGTTTTATCTGAGTGATGCGCTGTCCTGGATTTTAAAAAACAGAATATCTGGAAGAGTCAAGGTCACCATTTCAGAGACAATCTTGTCCACTCACCCCCCCCCCCTTCCCCCACACCTGCATTATGCTCATTGTGTGAGTAGAAGAGCGACAGAGACACTTCAAGCATGTGGGATTGCTTTAATATTTTTAACAAGAATGCCACTGAAAACTTTGCTCACAATGAAAAATCTCAATTTAGAACGGCTAAATAATAGTTGTTACTGAAAGAGTCTCTCATCCACCATTTTGCTTTGTGTTAAACAGATGAGTTTTCAGGATGTTTCGGGTGACCCCCAACCAATGAATACAAGAACTCAGTGTTCCCCAGTGTAAGGCGTGTGGCACCGATTTACTACTGTAACAGATCTGGCCCGCCTCGAAGCAAGGAAAGTGGTGCACAGCGGCAGCAGGGATTTACTATGCAGCGAAAAAAGGTGCTTTGCGTTGGAGTGGTGGCCTTTTCAAAGAGCCAGTTCCACTTTGCATCAAAAGGGTGTTTCTGGGCGAAGATCGCCACAAACACCCATAGGCCCCAAAGGCCCCAAAGTGGCAACAGGCATGAGCACCCATTTGATGTGCCCCCTGAACTGTTGCATTATAGAAGAGGCCTTAGATGTTTACTCACCACTTCTGTAAGGCTGATAGGGCCAGCCCACATATAGCACCAGCTCTACCTTGAAGGGGGAGTTCTCCCTTTGCATGTGGGCATTGCCCCATGCAATTGAGGGAAGCACGTTGCCTCTGGGCTTGCTCCATATTCTTGAGATGGGTGCAGAGACAAAGAGGCCTCCGAAGGTGCACTGAATGTGTACCACAAAAAGAAGGCACACGGTTAGTGCTCCTCTTCACGGCAGCCTAAGAACATGGAAAATTGGGCCAAATGGATCTCCCAGACATCTCCTTGCAGGCACTCACTGCAGCCGGCTGCAGAGTGCATTGCTTTCCCAACTTTGAAGTGCAGCGGTGTGCCACTGCGCAGTGAAAGCAAGCAGATGCTCCATCTTTCAGTAATGGTTTGTCCCTAAAGTAGGAGAACATTCAGGTTGCCCTGTGGGATGCTCATAATTGGAATAGGGTGCACGGTCCCTGTTTGTACCTGGAGCACCTGTTTAAATGTGCACCACGGCACACACCAGGACCCGATGACATTTATGAGGACTAAAGCAGAATCATAGCTGTTTCAGGGGCTACATATCACTGCTACCTCCACTGGTTGTATGCAGAACGAATGAGGTCCAGGCCCAATGAACTGGCATGCTCTTTCAATAGTGTCCCATCAAGGGGACTATTCAGAATAATTCTTGATTAACCCATAAGTGATACACTGTGCAAATGCCTTCCTTACTTTGCATCTGTCTATCAGCAAAGCCAAGCCTCTGGACCTCTACCAGGCATTCATATACAGTTGGAGCATCCTTGTTTTTCCAGAATTTACATGTACACTCTCTAAACAGTAATGAAGATGAATAAACTTTCAGAGATCCTCAACGCCACCAAAGCCATCTCTTATGGAGATGCCCTCATGCATTCGTTGATGAGGAAATCCCTCTTCAAGATCCTCATCTGTGCAAAAGACTCTTTCGCTCAAGGCTTCTCCCAGCATGCACTGCATGCTCCACCATTACTGAAAGTAGCAATCCTCAGCACAGATAATCTCACCTATTACGGCGACATCACGCGCCTGCACTTAGTGCCCAAGGTATTTGAAAAAGCAGACGACCTCCAACTACCTGAAAAATAACGCAGAATCTTTACTACCAGACCATATTGTAGAATTGAGACGGCGAACCTTCCATGCCACACTGTAAAATGTGCTGTGCTTTATTTTTTATGCAAGTAGTCTAGGATAAGAGAATATTAAATACTCTCTTGACATAATGTATACAGCTCAAAAATATTCTCATAACTTTGTATAAATGGTAGAAGGAAATTTTTATGTGACACATTACTTGACAAAAGAAGCAGCCAATGTTGGATGGCCAATAATGGAAAGGAAAAGGTGTTATATGTTCAAGGGGAGTAACTGAACTAAAAAGTTACACTATAATTTACCTGGTGACCAACTTTGAAAAAAGTCTGGGGTTTAAAGGTTTGTAGCATATTTTTGAAGGGCTGCATTGTGCACTAGACCACTTATATGCACTTAGATGGACTTATGTATTTTGACCACTCGCGCATTTTAGCAATGCACTAATAATGGTGCACACAAGCATATTTCACAGTGTGGTATAAGTAACTAAGGGGAATATTATCAAGGGGGTTTATCTCCGCTTTTTTGGCTTTAAAAGCCATGAAAGCGGAGATAAAATGATCTCCCTATTACCTGGCTGTCGCTAACACCAGTTAGCGACAGCTAGTAGGAGATAGCGACCATCTTGGGCCCCACTTTGCATGTCAGAGAAATTTATCACTCATGGCCTGCAAAGTGGGCGTGCCAAGATGTTAGCGACTGGAAACAGTAGCTAACATCGCTATCTCCTATTACCAACTTTTGCGAATATCTCCAAAAGCTAACACCTGCCCTGAGCAGTTCTTAGCCATGTTATCCAATGGGAGGTGGATAACATGGCTAAGAGCATTAGCTCGTAATGCCTGAATATTGCGGACTTTCCAGCGATATTCATGCATTGCATGCGATTTTTATCGCATTTGCGATAAACCTTGGTAATACCAAGGTTTGTCTGCGATAAAAATCGCAGCAGCTCAGCGGTAAATTTTTGTCTCTAACCAAGCAATAGCAATAATTATCGCTATTGCTTGATAATATGCCCCTAATTTCTTTGGTTTAAGTCCCAATGGTGTTGCAAGTCATGCACTTGAGGCTAACAAGCACTGAACGCCGACCACATTCTGTTCTAGATCCTTTGGTTCCTAAGAGCACAAGGGAAGTGAGAGAGTGATCCGCTCATATTGTTAAATTATACATCTATTTTATTTGAGTAATAAGACCGTCCTCTGTAGAGGCCCTGGTATGCGTTACGTTTCAGAAGGCAAAACAACCCACTCTCCGTAAAACAAGCTTTGGAAAGAAAATAATTGAAGGGAAAATAACTGAAACTGCCTCTTCAGTGACTGCTGAGTTTAAGCACTCAGTAAATTATGATCATAAATGCAATCTGTCAATCATTCTTGTAATTGTGAATCCATTCATCCACCCACTTGCTCAGTCTTGAAGTCACCCACTTAACCATCCACAATATAACACGCACGTACACAAACTCCACAAGCATAAGCAAGATAAAACAACAGAATACAAGCAGAAAAAATGAAAACATGCCGCCAGGTATACATGACATGCATATGCTTGCAATAAAAAATTAAATAAAATATAGCAGCAGATGGCCATTGTGCAATGGTACTGTGCACAGGATAACACTGTTTTAAAGTTCTAACATGGATGGCATGTTTAAAAGCAAAGATATTGGCCACTTTAGAGCAGTAAAACAATGGTACTCTAAGAACAATAATAATCCAAGTTGAACCCTCAGCAAACATTGCACTGGTGGCAATCTTGGAATAGCATTGTGCATAATGTATAATTGTTCTACAGATTCAAGATTAATAACAAAAAGACTTCTGAACTTGGCAGCCATCTTATAAGTGTAAAACTGTGATGCATCCACAGTTCCCAGGTCATGGAAACATGCCAAGGTCACCCCCCTGTTGAAAAAGCCTATCCTGGATCCCTCCCTGCCAGAACATTTTAGACCCATTTCCCTTCTGCCGTATCTGGCCAAGGTGATGGAAGTACATGTGAACTCCACCCTGACCAGATACCTGGAAGCTAATAGGATCTTGGACAAGTCTCAAAACGGCTTCCGGGATAAGCACAGCACAGAGTCCGCCCTCTTGGCAGTCACGGAACAACTGAGGGCATCAGAAGATCTGAGAAATACCTCAGTACTGATCCTGCTTGACCTGAGTGCGCACGGTCTCCGACAAGATCTTGCTCAAACGGCTTGGGGAGATCGGGGTCTGTGGCAGGGCTCTAGATTGGTTCGCGTCATTTCTATCCGACCGTTCCTTCCAGATTCATGCCCCACCGTACTCATCCAGTAGGCTCCCTCTTAGCTGCGGTGTCCCCCAGGGCTCTGCCCTCAGACCTACACTGTTTAATGTGTACGTCCGCCCCCTGGCCCTGTTGGCCAGGGAACGGAAGATTAAATTAATCTCGTACGCAGATGACACGCAGCTTATCTTCACCTTCTCCAGTAACACCATGGTAGACGGAGCTAAATTTCAAGAAGATGTCCTGGCCATCTCAAGTTGGATGACAGAAAACTGTCTCCAACTTAATTCCTCCAAAACGGAGGTACTCCTGATTGGCCATGACCCACAGAAGTGGGATGACCAGTGGTGGCCCCCGACGATGGGCTCACCCCCGATCCCGAAGAAGGAAGTCAAAAATCTGGGGGTCCTAATGGACAACTCGCTCTCCTTTGAATCCCACGCAAAAAAGGTGGCTGGCACTTGCAACGGCCGCCTTCGCTCCCTCAAGCCCATTCTGGTCTTTTTCGAGCCACCCACCCGCCAGGTAATAGTCCGGTCCCTGGTCCTATCCCATCTGGACTATTGCAATGGCCTAATGCTTGGCACAAACCTGACAGTCACTAAAAGGCTTCAAAGGGCCCAAAACGCAGCTGCCTGAACTCTTTTTGCTTTACCCAAACACTGTCACACCTCACACATTTTACGCCGGTTGCACTGGCTACCCGTAAAACAAAGAATCCAATTTAAAACCCTTTGTTTAACTCATAAAATCCTACACAGCCAAGGCCCCCAAATATTGCAGGGGCTCTGTTCCTTTTACTTCCCCACACGTGCCCTACGCTCTGCAGACCTCCACCTTGCATGCACCATTAGGGTACGCAAGAGCAGAGCAGGCGGCCGGTCCTTTAAGCCCAAGGCCCCGCTTCTCTGGAACTCCATCCCCCCAGAGGTACGCACCACAAAGGACCATCGACTCTTTGGAAACAAATTAAAACTTGGCTGTTTGCCTCCATTTAGGACGACCAGCACTCCTGCTTCCGGTTAAATTGTCACTTCATTGTCCCCTGCTGTGCTCTGCCTCGTGGCCTGTCTGCAAGTGCTGGGACGCCCTGTTGCTGGGGTAGCCATGCGCTATATAAACAAATTTAACATAACAAATTTAACATAACATGCAATGTTGACAATCCATTCCAAGACAACTGCCCGGTTCAGAAGTAGTGGCCACCTTATAAGTGGCAAGTTCTGCGTTAGGACCTCAACAACATGTTGGACCGGTTAATGTAGGGTTGCATCTCTGTACTAGAGGACACAGTTCAGGAATTTAGATCCATGGTAAAATGGCTGCAAATGTAGATCCTGCTGCATCAATTTGACATTCATGGTGATTCGTGGAGGACACAGAGGGATCGAATCTTGAACATTTTCTGACATCATGCTTCAAGGGCTTTTTACCTGAAGAGGCGATCTCCCATAACCTTTCAATGAGGAAACACATCAGGCTCTTACCCCTTAACTCTAGGCCACCCCACCGAGTAACTCTGAGATGTCCAACTACACAGTTTCTGAAGTATAGGAGTTGTGACTTGATCCTCAAGCCAACACAAAAGAAAGGGGGAGTACACTTTTATGTCTAAAAGATCATGGTATTTTTTTATTGCACCAGAGCAGTTCAAAAGCATGTTAATATATGTAGCCACAATGAGTAACTTTTCAAAATAATTCATATGTTGCCGATTTGCCTGAGCGGGCCAGGACTTGGGTAGAGAAATGGTGTCCTAATACTGTGGGGAGCCATGGGAGACTTGTGAGTGACTGCCCTCACACAGAGAACCAAAACTCGCAGAGAGCACAGGAAGGCAAGGGTTCCTGTAAGACGACACAGAGAGAAATGACACGTAGGGAAAATACCAATGTCTCAGGTTTAGACAAAGATGCAGATCGCAGCAGCAGAGAATGTGAGAGAGAGAAGACAGTTCCGGAAAACAGGGCGGCTTTGCACCAAGACTCATGTGCTGGGATGTCAACACCCTTCTCCCATCTGCTCTGAAGGACTTCCATTTGCAATGTGAATGGAAGTGGACTTTATATTGTGAAAGGTAAATTCTTGGGACAAACTATTTTCTGTGTGTTATGGTTTCTTATTCATTACTGTCTTCCTGAAATGCTTGGGCCTACTTACATCACAGCTTACTTTAGGTGGTTTAATTATAGGGGCTAATGTAATTGTGTATTAGATACAAACCAAGCAGGGCGAGTACAGACACATATGTTCCAAGGGGACCATCATGCCTTGCTTGCTTTCTGGCAGCATTGCAGTTGGTGATGGTGCCAATTTTTTCCTGAGTGAAGAGAATATATCTTTAATATGGGGCACACAAGCCAATCTCCATACTGGATATTTCCTTGTCCCAGATAATGAACTTAAGACCGTATCACACACACCATTGTGGGGCCTCTGAGATCACTCTATAGTGGAGGTGGTGCTTGGAGGGGGAGAGAACATAAAGAGGGCAGGATGGCACCCCCATGCTTGTCATTTGACAGATGCTGATTTCATAGCCTATGTTATCACCAAAGTGGACTCCATCGTGAATGGTCTGTGGACTTCTGAGTTCAACTAGGGAAGGCATTGAAGGAGTTTATAAGAGGTAGGTTTATAATCTATACATTGGGGAAGCTGGAAAGAGAAGGTGTCCTATTTGGAGATCCTTCTGCTTCAGCTAGAGGATCCATTTGTTGATAAGCCTGATTCTAATGTGCTTAGGAACAAAATTTACCACAAATCGAAACTGTCTCAGAAAGTATTAGGGGCAGCTAAAATGGACTGAATGGTCTCTCTGAGCTTCATTTATCAATGGAGGACTGGGATCAGTAAACAGTGGCATAGATGGCTTCAGAAAAGGGATGACTGCAGTCCTAATAGCCAAATCCAACATCCAGCTAGATATATGGTTATGGGAAACAGATCCATAGCATCAGTCTTCACAAGGTTTTATAAACAATTGTACTCATACGTGGCTCCGCCAGATACTGCTGAGCTGTGGGACTTGATGTCGGATCTTTCCATATATACTCAATACAGAACACCCTGGGTCTTATACAGGAGAGTGAGAGAGGAGTGAGTCAACCAAACGAAGCAAAAACTAGGGTACCAGTGTTCCGAGTGGGAGTGAGATGTCCTTCTACCAAGACCCATCAATCACCCAATGTGATGTCTCATCATCTGGGTTTAGGTAACATCCCATCAAGGAAAACCGATCTGTGAATTGATCGGAAAAAACCTTGACTAAGAGGAAGACTATGGGTTGACTGGTCACCCTACATAGTACTTACTCACATCCAGAGACTCACTTAAGAAGGTGAGAGGATCAGGAGGGTATAGGTAGAGAATGTGAAATGTGCAACGCAAAATAAAGTGAAAAAGGTGGTGTTCTAAAAATGACTAAGGAGTACTTATAACAACGTTATTCATCAAGCCCCCTTGCCATTATTAAAAAGCAGAGTGCTGACGCTTGTTGTTTCCAAGACGTCAAACAGTGTAAAAGGTCGACATGTTTCTGCCCTCGCTAAGATCTAACTGTATCGGGGCATTCTTCAGGACCAAGCTATAAACAAATACAGCTGCTGCTACAAAAAGTGAAAAGTATAATAGTGCAAAAATAATGTACATATACTCCACCGGTAATGTCCAAATTGAATGATTAAGGATACATTAACCGGAACCTGTTATAGATAAAAAACATCATGTGTGTGTCAAACAATGCTCCATAATTACACTCACTCTTACTCACTCTGTACTTGCGTCAAAGGACGCTTGCGCGTTTCTAATTATGTGGTGATACTCAAAAATGGTTTACCACTTACCCATAACAATTGGGTGTCGCCCTCACCTCCCCCTGGCACATTACTCAGGGAAGGGGGCCCGCTCTAAAATAAGGACAAAAAAAACACATAGTCAGTGATGTATCTACATCACGACTACAACGTCTTATGTTTACTCCACTCGCCCCTGGCTAGGGCCAATAGACAGTACAGCGCATCAGATCCAGTCCACAAGGGGAACCCATCATTACTCTAAGCCACCACGAGTCAAGGGGTGTCACGTGGTGTTCTCTCCATAGTAGCACACGTTTACCCACGTCACCCCTCTCAGTATTTTATAAACCTCTCTGTCTAAGGTAACTGCTGTTGATTAAAAGGCAAGTGAACATAGTTTAAAACAGAGAGAAGTATAAGTATTAAGTTACACAATCATTAATCACCCCAAGTTTGGGGTGATTAATGATTGTGTAACTGAATTTGAGCTTCAACTCGAGCACCTGCTTTACTTTATCTATTAGTGCTTTCTGTTGAAGCTGACATTATAGCTATTTTAGAATGGCTCTGGCAGGTTGCTGGCAGCTTGCCGGCACCATTCTAAAATAGTTACAAAAGTCAGCTTCAACTTTTGACCCAATCCGTTCCGCTTGCGGATTTTACAGGAAATTCGCGAATCTCGCGGATTGTGAATTTGCCGAAAATCCGCAAAATATGCGAGCGGAACGGATTTTCCGCCCATGCTTAGTTTTTTCTTCATCACAGGTTTTCCCAGGGATGAAAATCGGTGTTAGGCTGAAGGCCACTAATCCTTGCGTTTCCTTGACTGATGCAGGTTGACAATGTAAACCTGTGTCACCTCTGCCTTGATAGTCCTAGGATGAAGTCCCTCCAACCTATGGTCAGATATCGAAGCTTTTGTATCTGATCGCCAATTTAATCTTCTAATTTTTAAATAGCATTAGCAGACACTAAAGTCTCAACAAGACTAAACAAACATGGAGATACACCTGTCCATCTTGATTCACACATAGATTTTCTGCTCCTATTACTGTCAACAATTAAAAAAAATGTCAACTAATAAAGTGAGCATCCATGATGTTATGGCAAAGTCCATAATTGGAAACAATAACATTGTAGTCTAGATAGTAAGTAGATATGCCAACATTTCTGCACATGTCTTAAAACTTCACACAAAGCAAGCACAGAATGAAAATAGAGGAGATGTTAAAGGAACTGTCACAGGGTTCGCATCAAATTGTTGAAAATGATATCAAGGTTGGTAACCTCTCCCCTTTAGAGGAATTCTAAATAAGGCACTGGAATATGGAGAACTATCATCATCCACAGATGTGTGCCTGACATGAATTGCCATTATGCCTATACAGGATAAACCTTTGGAATTGTGTCTGTCATATTGTCCAATCTCCTCAATTAATAAAAAGTCCAAAATGTTTGAAAAAGCCCCACCATGCAGCAATCCAAGCTGATCTTTTCGTTGGAGAACCTAGACCAATGCCGTTGTAAGCCTGCTTGTGCTACCAGGCATAAAATTACATGCATTCACAATGCATTGGAGTTGACCAGCAACATGGAAGACCCCTGGTGCTCCGTAACATTGACTATGAGTAGGCCTTTGATTCAGTACGGTTGGACTGTACATTTATGTTGTTATAAAGATTAACTTCAGCCCCAGCTTCATCAGATGTGCTCACCTTTTCTACACACATATCATCTTCAGAGTGAGAGTTGGGGAGGGGTGTCTTGTACGTTCCCTACTTTCAGGGGTATTAGATGCCCACTCCCTTCGCTCCTACCAATCACTGCGTGTGAGCCTCTGATGGGGTGCATCGGAGGAGATGTAGTGGTAAAAGTGTTTGATTGGGTTTCTCTGTATGCATTATTTATCTTCAATCCTCAGTGGTTTGAACTATCAGTGGTGTAAATATTTTTGATTAAAGATCAATCAGCAAATCTTTGTGGAGAAGTGTGGCTCAGGGGTTAGAGGCGGCAGACCCGGAAGCTGAGATCGGCCCTGGACCAGGGTTCAATTCCCCGCCTCGGCGGGTCTTGGGCTCAAAAATTCCACGGACTCGATAATTCTCGCTCCGGTGCCTTCTCGACTCACGGGTTCACACTCTGCGACTCTGGGCAATAGCTTGCTTAATCTCCACAACGGCCCCTCGCGGCGGGATGCCTGGCTTTCACCTTGTGGATACCCTGCCGGGGTTATCTCACAGGGGAATACCAGGACGGGTTCCCTAAGCAAGCGCCGGGAAACCCTTTGTGGGTAGCTGTGCGCTATATAAGCTCAAATACATTTACATTTACATTTACCCCCACTGGGGGGGGGTGAATCTGACTGGCAACAGGCAAAGGAAAGGTCACAGGCTTGCGTACATAAATGAATACCCCAGTTGGACAAATTATGTATTGATTTGAAATTTTGACCACCTCCTGTGCCACTACCATTACGAGGCAGAGATGCCATTTTTAAAATTGTAAATCTTCCGCCCATCTTATATCAATTGCAGAGTTATCCATATGAAAACACTTGAACACTTCTCCCGTTGGACTGCCATGGTTCGAAATTTTCTCTGCGAAGGTAAAAACCCATGAAGATCTATGAATAAATGCTAGAACTGTCTTTATGATGGTGGTATTGGCACTGCATACATTAGATAATATTATCATGCATCTTATCTCATTAATATCAGTGAAAGACTGCATGATATTTCCCATGACCCAGTCTGCTACAGAGAAATGGAATATTGGTGAGACACATCCACTGCAATATATATACATAGTGGAACATTACACCAGGTACTATCCCTGGCTACAGCCGCTGTGTTGGAATTATAACAAGATGCCCTACATTATACAGTTGGTACCACAGGCTCACACAAGAAACTCAATTTTGGATGTGTTTGTGGCTTGATCATGTACACATATTGCAAGGTTTATAAGAGATGGAATTACATAGATGCATCCAGACTAGGGAATGTGGTCATTAATATCAATTCCTGTTTCTTTGGGGACCTTCAGAGTAAGTATAACTGCATAGGAGTGACTTTTTTAGATACTTACAGTGGAGAAATGTTTTGTCCAGTGCTTAATTTGTGAAAGAACGAGTGCCAGTGCACAAACATGTGGTCAGAAGCTTGTGGCTGGTGAAATTAAATGTGGTGCATCAAATACGAAGGCTGCATAGTCCTAAATCCAACTCATGCCTCCCTAATCCACTACTAGCCACTCTCTGTCCCTATATCTCACTCCTTCAGATTCCTTTGTGACCTTTTTTCTGTCTTTCTCTTCCTTCATCTTTCCATTTTGTGTATTTTCCTTCTCTTGCTCTTGGTAAATGTCTGATGTGGTAAACTAACAGTCTTTACTTCCACACTGTCTTTTCTTTTCCTGGTTTCAGCATCTACAAGTACAAACACACACAAGGTTTTCCCCGACCACCGATTTTGCCCTCTCTACCGGGTTCCTAATATTCTATAAAGCTATGAAGTGGACAAAAATCGATAAGTGGAGCAATAAAAACATGAAAATACACAATTAAAATTAAAAAGCATCTGGTTCGAAGCTCTTAAATGTACCACACATCTACCGCTTAATATGTTTGCCTCACATAGGCCCAGATTCACAAAATTATCATGCAACGCAGTGCAATAACCAAAAATGCCGTGCTTTATTGCGTGGGAAGGAGACAGCAGGAGAACGCCATATTTATAGAGATATAGCTCTCTCCTCCCCTCTCTCAAGCCCCAGTGTAGAAATATACTGTTGAGCGCCATGCACACACTTTTGCGCCATAGTGCAAGGGCGTCTACATGAGTCTAGCAAAGATTTTTTACTGAAACAATGTCCTTCCATTACAATATACAATGCTTAGACTAACTTTAGATCTTTTTCCACCATGTCAGTGTGCTGTACAGTGCAATACACATGCAAACTTGAAAAACAAAAGAGAAAGAAAAAGCATTTTTCCTTGATAGCTCCAATTTGAAATGGGAGTTATTTTTTTAATGCAAATTCCTGTCTACATTTTTTGTGCATCAAAAGTCATGGGTGGTTGCATGGGTATGACCATACACCATAGAACACCCCCTTGGCGCTAAGTAACACGCATTACTTTTAAGGGAATTTCCAGCGCAAAACAAGTTGGAAAGTAAGTTGGGAAAAAAAATTTCACTTTTGCTTTCAAAATCTTAGTAAATATACCCCATAGTGTGGGAGCCATCACTGAATCTGCACCAAGGTTATATGCACAATACAACATCCATACTAACCTTCCAGAGTAGCTTTAGAAATACCATATACATTCATACGTACATAGCCCCCAGGCAGCCTGTGTGTTATGATTTCAAGAGCCAGCAAAGCACTGGTGTGTCTAAACTCTGTCCTTTCCCTGGGTCCTATACACATTTTTATGAACTGTTCTAGTTTTTCAGATTTAGACATATCTATTTCAGTAATAAAGATTAACCCTAGTCCCTCAGGCCTTTGGCCAACAGCGTTCAGTATGAAGGCCCTGCTCGCAGGGCCGGTCGCTCCACACACCGCACAGCTCCCCCGTGTGTGTCCAGGACTCCTGCCTTTACCACTGCTGCCGCGAGTTCGCCGCTGAACCCGCACTCCGGAGTATTGCTGCTGTTTGCCCCAGTGTTTTTCTCCTGCATTTGTGCCCTGTTTAGTGCCTGTTGCCTGTCATTTCGTTTATTCTGTGCTCTCCGTGACTGTTTTCCCGCGTCTGTACCCCCCCGCTTCCCGCCGCTGCTCCCCTGCGGCCCGCCCCTTTTCTTTCTGTGCCACGCTCCCTGTCACCCATTGGCCACCCCGCTCCCACCTCCCAGCTGCTCTTCCCTCCCACTTCGCCATATATGGAGGACGCCATGCAGAAGCACCGCTGGTGCGCCGAAGGCGCGCCAAAGGCAAGCCCGTCTGCGCCCATCCGTGCCTGGACCGCGCCCAGCACCAGAACCCCTGGACCCCGTGCCCCCCACTATGTCAGACTGCACTACGACTCTAGCACTCTCCGCGCACTCAACACCGGACGAGCCCACCCCTGCTACCGGGCCACCCCGAGGCGCACCCAAGGACCCTTCACCTGCCGGAACTGCAGCTACACCAGCATCCAGCCCACCAAGCCACCAGCCAAAGAACCCAACCACCTCTGCTGCATCCTCCTCAACACCCGCTCCGCTCGCAAGCACGCCATCGAACTCTGGGACCTCCTAGACTCCACCGCCCCGGACGTCACCATCCTGACGGAGACCTGGCTGAACGCCACCTCAGCACAAGATATCGCCATAGCCATCCCACAGGGTTACAAGATCTCCCGCAGAGACTGCATCAACGGAGTGGGAGGTGGAATCGCCATCATCCACAAAGACTCTATCAGAATCTCAACCAACACACAGGGGTCCTCCCTCAGCCCGACGCTGTTCAACATCAACATGGCACCTCTCGCCCACGTCGCACGACAACATAACCTTAACATCATCTCCTACGCCGACGACAACCAGCTGATCATATCCCTCACCGAAGACCCCCACACCACCAAAGCTAACTCCACAAAGGAATGAGGGCCATAGCCGACTGGATGAAGGACAGCAGACTGAAGCTGACACGCAACCTGGGGGTCATCCTCGACTCCACCCTCTCCATGACCAGGCAAGTCAACGCCGGCTCCGCATCCTGCTTCAACACCGTCCGAATGCTCAGTAGAATCTTCAAATGGATTCCTGCCGACACCAGAAAAACCGTCACCCAGGCCCTCATCACAAGCAGACTCGACTACGGAAACGCCCTCTACTCAGGAACAACAAACAAGCTCTTGAGACGACTACAACGAATCCAGAACGCCTCGGCTCGACTGATCCTCGACATCCCTTGCCGCAGCCACATCACACCCCACCTGAGAGGCCTGCACTGGCTCCCCGTCAACAAGAGGATCACCTTCAAACTCCTCATCCACGCACACAAAGCACTTCACAACACCGGACCTACTTACCTCAACAACCGACTCAGCTTCCACACCCCCACCCGAAAAATCACAGCCGCCGGCAGATCCTTCTCCTACCTCGCCGCCAAGACCTGGAACAATCTCCCAACCAGCCTTCGACAGACTCAGGACCTGCTGGCCTTCAGAAGACTCCTCAAGACCTGGCTCTTCGATCAGTAGCGCCCCCCCCCCTCACCCTCCCCCCCCCCCACCCCCCCAGCGCCTTGAGACCCTCACGGGTATGTAGCGCGCTTTAGAAATGCATTGATTGATTGATTGATTGATTGATTCCAAATCCCAGCTGAATCACCAGAAGTGAGTCTTTTCCCCAAATAAATTGATTCACTTAATCTTATTTAGTGCTGCAAAACTATTTTTGAATTTCCTAATGTATACTATATGATCCTTCATTTACTTGTAAAGCCTGTCGATGCATCTAATGGCGAATTTAATACCTCCAGAAACAATCTTGTTTGCATTCGAGAGTTTGAAAAGTATTGTTGTTATCAGGGTGAGATGCTGGCAGTGTCTGAAGAACAATGTTGGTTATCTGTTGTTCCTCTGACACTCTTCACGGTGATACTAGCACAGGGCTGCATTGCGCTATGAGGGAAGATGTAACCAGTTTGTGAGGAGTGCCAGCAAACTATCAGAGGAATGGACAGCACTTATTCTCGCTAACTGTGCAGTCCATCTCTCTGCAGTGTTCGCCAGAAACATTTTTGTAGGTACCTCTGTCTCAAAACAGAGACATAGAGCTGAATAAATCATGCACGTTGCCTTTTTCACAGCTAAAGGAGGTTTCAAGCAGAGACTTATTTACATCTTTTAACTACCTTCAAATTTGTAGACTTTTTCCAGAAGGAACATTGGCGAATTATGCTCAAGGTCTCTCCAAACTGTTTTTTCGATGGTTTCTGTAACTGTACTTTTCATGAATTCAACAGGAAAGTTTTCTGAAATATAATGAGGATACATCTGCTCGGAGGTGATTCCGCACATACAAAAGTCTTTTTCTGAAGTGAGGTAAAGCTTTTCTAGGGCGGGAAGTTTTTGCTACTCTCTACAGAGAATGTGCTTTGGGCTGGGGGATGCTGTATTTGGTACTTTTTTTCGTTATTTGCCGATTGCCGGGGAATAAACGTCATGCATAATGAACACAGTCATAGCACACATAAGGCTGAGCAATTGTTTTTTCATCTCTCTGTAAGGGGGTAGTGCTTCCCATGGGAAAATTGCCATTCCCAATGTTAGCCATGGATGTGGATTCACCAAAATGCCTGGGGTAGCAGAAGTGATACCCTGCAAACCCGTTGACCTCTGATGACATCACTTGAAAGTGCAACTTCTTCCATTTGGCCCTGGTCAGGCAGTGATGTCGCAGGATCTTTGACACTGATGGCTCAACGTGAAGTGACGTCCTAGAAGTTAAAAACTCCTGCTGGTCAATGATGAAGGAAAAAATTAACTAAAGATGATAAAACATATTTTAGTTACCAACCATGTTATCACAGGTAAGTTAAAAAAAACTGTTGAATAAGGTTGTTGTTTGTTCGACAGAGGGCTTGCACCAGTATTTAAATGCATTTTTATTCTATTTTTAACATTTATTGTTGTGGGTAGCCTGCAGTTCCAGTGGGGGCCTGTCTATTTGTTTACATATGTTTTCAAATCTTTTTGTAAAGGAAAATGGTTGTACAGTTCATTACATTTTCTCCATGTTTGTGAATAAATGTGCAATATATTCATTTATTTTACTATGTGACCTGGTCTGTAAATGGGCCATTGAACCAGTAGGCCAGTACTAGTCATGGGTAAACAAAACAACAGTTTCTGTGGGATATGTTGTCTTAAAACATCATTTAGGGCAGGGATGGCATTGGAGTAGATTACAAATTGGGAGTTTGTTTTGAGTATTTCACGTTTCTTTCTGAAAAAAGTATACAGGTGGGGTATATTTCATTCTTTGTGAGGATGTTTGTTGTAAAATTTCTATAGCTCAGTTAATTTTCATTTTTGGCATTCCTGGATAAATGGTAGTGATTTATTCAGGGTTGCCACTTTGTGTAGCCAGCTAGTGTGTCCTTTGCCATAGGCCTGCATGTGTCTCTGTTGTTGCCATGCCTCCTTGTTGGTTGCTGTTGTTTGACCATGTGGCTGGCGGCTATTTTGTGTAACCTGCCAGTGTGCTGTGGCCATAAGCCTGCATGCGTTCTTTGTTGTGGCCATGCCTCCTTGTTTGTTGTTGTCGATTGACCATGCGAACAAGGTCACCAACTTAAACACAGGGGAGATGGCCCTTTCAGCACAGCAAACTTCATGGTGGCACAATCTGGTATATGGCATCAACCACATAAACACTGTACAGAGATGACAACTTGATCAGCACATCAAACTTCACACTGGTCCCCTATAGCATACTGGGTCACAGACTTACATACCACACACAAGTGATGTCCCGATCGCCGTGGCAAACTTTACAACAATCCCCTTCTAGCATATTGGGTTGCTGACGTACACACTACACACATGTGATGGCCCAAATGGCGTGGCAAACTTCATGGATCACTTTATGGCAGCCCGCTCTAACATACAGGGTTGCCGACTTGCACTTGCATATGGGCAACAACCCTATCGGTGCAGCAACCGTTTCCTCACCTCTCACTGCAGGGATATACTCAACAGGATCCCCTATAGGATCCACTTCTTCCCGCCCTCTCCTCTTCCTCACAGGACTCACTAGTTTTCGCAAGCAGGCAGGCACCGGTGCTCCAGTCTCCAGGGGCAGGTGGTCTTGGATGTCCCTGGTGATGTCTCCTCATCCAGCTGGAACACTGGCAAGCCTTAGCTTCCAAACTTGGTCACAGGCATAAGTCTTGCAGAGCTTCCCCTCCTCCCACAGCCTGTCTGGCTGCTTCACTGTTGACAATTTTGGGGGCCTCTAGCTTCCCTTCTTATATTCCATTTCCAAATTCCAAAGTTGATTTAGGGTCTGTATCTTTGAAGTTTGTGTTGGGGGTCTACTTCCGCTTGAAGTGCCCTCTCATCCCTGCCTTTCCTCCTGAAAGCAGTCTGTCAAAGAAGGAGTGGCTTGGATCTGATAGCTCCATGACGAGAGGTTCACATCCGGATGTAAGCACAGTGATATGTGTATCAAAAGATTACCCCAGGGCCTCAGCCCTACTCTTCATGTTTCTCTTATCAGTCCCATCTCCTTCCTGAGATGTGCCCAGGCCCCCATCCAGTGACCTCTCTCTCTTAAGCAAACAGCACCCTTTCCGGTTTGCAAGAGAACCTGGCTCTCCCTACCTCCAGTGTGTGTCCGACCTAGCTCACAGAATTGCAGCAATCCACAAGCTTGTGTTGGGAGATGGCGCTACTTTCTCATGGTCCTCCAGTTAGCGCTGTGTGCCACAAAATAAAACCCAGATTCTTCTGTTTATTTTACCATTTGCAGACTTACACACACCCAGCACATGCATATAAGACGCAAACACTGCATAGTACTACACACTAACTTGATATGGTAAGTTTAGCACACAGCAGCATAACTTTACATGAATGAGCTTGTAGGTCTTACTCCAGTGACATAGGTAAAAAGGCAGTTAATGTCTACTGATCTCTACATGGTATGCTGCCACCACCGTGCTCATGTTGCTTAACTCCTGCCAATGGTAGTAGCCTTTTACAACTATGGGGGGGGGCACTTTCAGTGCCCCTCTTGGTGAAACAGGGCCACATACCTGCGACAGGTGTATTTCAGCACCAGTGTTTCAAGCATCATTTTAGCTGGGGCATTCAGGGCAGAGGTACACATCCCTCACCATGCGAGGGACTTGTCTGTCCCAATAGGCCCCAACTATGTTAGCAATGTAGATAGTACATGCAACAAAATTGAAGTGTATCTTGAACTTTAATTAAAATGATAAAACCCTACAGAACACTTTTAAACCTGTATGCACCTAGCCCTATTTCGGTTGTGTGCACTATGCATACACCTAAAACACATCTCACATGTATGCACCTAGACATCTCTTGCCAGTGTGCACCTATCTCTGTTGCACAGTGGCGTAACAAAACTTCAGGGTACCCTGTTAGGCATGATAAGGAGGGGGCCCTACTTCACCAAACCCCATCTTGTCTCCCAACACCCCTGCATTTACAAGTCTTCACAGGGCAGGGATTACCCCACAGTCTACACAACCAAAAAGGCTCTGGATTTAGAGTATTCCACCAAAGGGCTATTCCATAGGTGAACCAAGTTTTACTGATTCAGAAATCGTATGCATTCTAAGTGAGAAGTTGCTAATTCGTCTTGGATCTCACCATTTCTTGCCATGAAAGCCCAGAGTGTGCCACAAATCACTATTATGTCAGAACCAACACAAATCAGGAAATGGGCATCTACGTGCCTTAGATGGACACACTATGCCATGAATTACTACCAATATGCCAGGCCTGCAATATCACTGTAGTACATCATTGGTACCAATGATATGCCAAGAATTACTGCCATTATGCCATGACCAACTGCGCCCAGGCTCGGCACCACCAAGTCATGAATTTCCACAATATGCCATGAATTGTTACATTTATATAAGAGCAAGAATTATACCAGTGGTTGGAATCATATCATGGATGCCCAAAATATGCCAGGAGTTAACATGTTACATGTTAACATGTTCTGCCAGGATCCGCACAGTACAAGAGATGGACATCAATATGCCATGGATGCCCACAATATGTCAAGAATTATAATAATCATCCCACTGCTAGCATTATCCACAGTGTACGCATGCCAGCATGCCATGAGCTCCCCAATAAACAAAGAAGTACCAATATTATGCCAGGGTCAGTACTGTACCAAGAGTGAGCACCATCATGCATGGATGTTCAATTATGCCCAACATAATTCCAGAGGTGAACAGCCATCATGGTCGGATGCTCACCTTATTTAAAAACAATTCAACTATTTTGCTATGGCAAGCACTAAACAGGGTTTGGGCACCAGATATCAAGGATGCTAACAATATGCCACAAATTGCCACCTTTATGCTAAGGCCATCAAAACAAAAGGTGTGGGCACTAGCATGTCATGGATGCCCATAATATGTCAAAATGTAGAGCCATTATATCAGGCCAAGCATTGTCCCAGTGGTGGGCACCATCATATCAATGATGCTCAGATATGCCACACTTACTATCATTATTTCAGTGTCAAGGTTTTACCAGGCATAGGCAGGAGACACACCACCCTCACACAAGTGCACTCTTGCAAATATCAGCATTTAAGATCATTGAGGCAGCTAATGCTCACCTTGCATATCTGCAGTGATCTGAAGGTTAGAATTTCAAATCCTGGCAAGGAAGACTCAGTCCTTCATCCTCCCGAGATCAGTAAATTGAGTACCATGTAATTGAGCTCCATTAAACCGAGTGATTGTGATACCTGTTATTCTGAGAGATTTACAGGATTACTAGCTGGTGAGCACCAAACTCCTTTCATCATGAATGGACCACACACAAAAGTCCATATATTAAAAATATTTTATTACAATCAATGGTTTAATCTAGTGCAGATAATATGTATAGATATAACTATAACAAGCACTGGCGTTGCCAATAGGTCTCGCAGTAGGAAAGTTTGAGCTATTGATTTTCTAAATGTATTAATTTTTTTAAGTTATGTTGACTTTTTTCAAGTATCCAAATTATGTTTTTTGTTTTTGATAATGAGAATCCCCCAGATTCATTATGCTGCTGTTTTGCAAGTCCTTAATAGCGATTATTAATGAATTGCTCTTAAATATTTGCAAACCGTGATGCATGTATAAATTGTAACATTTATAGTGATTTGTACATCTTCCTTATTTGCGATTCGCTAATTGCTAATGGCAATTAAGGAATGACTCTATAGGCCCATAGAAATGAATGGGGAGTAAATCCTTATTTGCGATTAGCAATTAGCGAATGGCAAATAAGAAAGTAATTTAAGGGTGGCAGGGTGTCCAAAGGACACCCTGTAGCACCCCTGAAAAGTTGATTTACACTGGTGTTGCGCAAAGGACATGTGTGTGTGTAACATCCAACTGTAAGTTTTCGCTATTTACCACAAAGTCAGACTTTGGGGTAAATAGTGTTCAAAAATTGTGAATTCCTAATTTTCAATTCGTTCATAAATTGCATTTAAGGAATCTCAATTAGAGATTCCTTAAATGTAATTTTTTGCAATTTTGCGATTATTGATTTTGAGAATATTGCATTTTGGATGATGAATTCCAAATGCAATGAAAGCGCTCGCAAAGAGCCCGATTTTCCGAATCTGTCCCTTTGCGAGCCGATTTTACCTTAATGAATCTGGCTGTCCGGCTTTTAAATTTTAAAAGAAATTAATACTTCCCTAATAGTTATTGTAATTTATAAAGGCACTATATGAAACGTTTGTAATCTGATTTTGTGAAGTTATGTTTTTTTTTTGTTTAAAATTCAATCTCAAAAGTGTAATATTTTTTTTTTACTTTAGTAATAAAGCTTTAAATATTGTGACATTGCATCTTTGCTGAGATCTGTGACTTAAAGATTGAAGTTCTGGAATAGATCATCAGATTAGTACGGGTGAAGACAGGTAAACATGTAACTATAGAAGGTGTTAGAGTAATTTAGGCTGGTATAGCGAGTGATGTTGGTATAGTGTTTGAGAGAGGGCGTTGTAGTAGTGTTGTGTGTTTGTGTATGCCGATATATTGAGTGAGTGTAGAATTTAATGCTGGTGTTTGAGTTAGGAATTTGAGTGTGAATTTGTAGTGGTGAAGTGGATTTTGAGGTAGTAGTTGGAGATTGTATTTTGAGGGTGGATTTGTAGTGTTGTGTTATATTGTTTATGTCAATTATTATTTGAGTGTTGCCTTAGATTTGTATTGTAATTTTTTTTAGTGAGTTTTGAGTTTGCTGAATTGTGGTGGTGCTGATTTTTGCAGTGGTTGTTGTTACTGATGCTGTCTTTCTTTTTAGTGGTGCAGTGGTGTTGTAGATTTAATTTGTTATTATTTGTTTTAATATTGTTATGATTGTGGAGAGTGTTTTTGTGGTATTTGTGTGTTGTTGAGTGGTGCTGTGCTTGTGTTCATTGTTGCTGTGGTGGTGCTTAGTGGTGTTGTGGTGGTGCTTAGTGATGCTGTAGTGGGGCAGAGTGGTGCTGTGGTGTTGCCGAGTGATGGTGGTGCGGTGCTGAGTGTTGATGGTCTTTGCTTTGAGTGATGTTGTGGTGGTGTTGAGTTGTGTTGTTGTGATGTTGAGTGGTGCTGTGGTTGTGCTTGTTTTGTGCTAAGTGTTAATGTGTTGCTGCTGAGTGATAATGTGGTGGCGCTGAGTGGTGCTGCGTTGGTGCTGAATGATGCTGGGGTGATGCTAATGTTTATTTCTGGGTGTTGCTGACTGATGCTGTGTTGGTGCTGACTGATGCTGTTGTTGCGTTGAGTGATGGTTGTGTATCGCGGAGTGATGCTGGTGTTGCGCTGAGTGATGGTGGAGTGGTGGTGATTTCTGCTGTGCTGTTGCTCAGTGGTGCTGTGGTGGTGTAGAGTGATGCTGGTTTGATAGTTATTGATGCTGGTGTGGTGCTGAGTGGTGGTGTGGTGGTGCTGAGTGTTGCTGTTGTTGTGCTGACTTATGCTGGGGTGGTGCTGAGTAATGGATTTTTTTTGTTGAGTGGTGCTGTGGTGGTGTACAGTGTTGCTTTTGTGGTGTTGAGTGGTGCTGTGCTGTTTGTTTGTTGGTGCTTAGTGATGCAGTGGTGGTGCTGAGTGTTGTTGTGGTGGTGTTGCGTGGTGGTGTGGTGGTGCTGTTGTGGCGCTGAGTGTTAATGTTGTGCTGCTGAATGATAATGTGGTGGTGCTGAGCATTGCTGGTGTGTTGCTGAGTGATGATGTTGTTGTGCTGATGTTTTTTTGGGTGGTGCTGAGTGATGCTGTGGTGGTGCTGAGTGTTGCTAGTGTTGCGCTGAGCGATGGCGGGGTGTTGCAGAGTGATGCTTGTCTGGTGCTGAGTAGTGCTGTGGTGGTGTGAAGTGATGTTGTAGTTGCATTTACTGATGCTGTTGTTTTGCTGAGTGGTGCTCTGTTGGAGCTGAGTGGTGCTGTTGTTGTGCTGACTTATGGTGTTTTGTGTCGTGTAATGCTGTGGTGGTGCAGAGTGGTGCTGTGGTGTTCCTGAGTGTATCTGTGTTGTTGCTGAGTGTTGCTTTGGTGGTGCAGAGTTGTGCTGTTGTGTTGTTGTGGTGGTGTGTAATAGTGTTGTGTTGTTGAAGTGTAATGCTTTCCTTTAACATTATGAGTGTATTGTATGTTGTTGCATTATGCTTATTGTGTGATGTTTGTATGTGATGTAGCAGATTTGATGTTGTGTGAGTGTTTTGCATGTTTTAATTTTATGTTTTTATGTAATTTGAGTGTGTATGTGTGTATTTTTATTTGTATTATATGTGTGCTGTTAATGTCTTTTAACTGTGTTCTTTTTTCAAAATGGCGGACGCTATGTATTCCTTTTACGTTCCTTACGTAAGGGAATCTAGCGTTCTTTTTTTTTTTTAGTTTTTATTTTATTTTTCCTGTGACGTAATTTCCAGCCAATGGCAGCGCTACGTTTGGTGACGTAGCGTTGCGTTTGATGTGCTTCAACGGGGAAATTCCCAGATTGGCGTGAATCTTTGCGTGGGAAAGGCGTGTTCTTCTTCCGGTCTTGTTGCTGCGTCGCTTGACAGGTAAGACTACATTTTTATAATATTTCCTACATTATGATGAATGTATTATTGCTTGTTTTTATATTTTTACTAATTTGATTAATTTTTTGGATGTATTCTTGACTTTTTTGTATGGCGACTGTTTTATTTGTTACCGTATGTACTTAGTATATAGTTCTGTACGGTTATAAAGTGTGGATGTGCTTTTAATTTTAATGTTTTGAAATGTAATATATAGCAATGTATTTTTTTTATGTGTTGTGTATCAGAAATTTTCTTACCTTGTTATATTTTGTGTATGTACTTTGTGATTAGCTCTCGAATTTCCATGATTTTTTGAAGTGCCATGTTTTTATTACTTTCTTATTTAATATATTGCTATGTTTATATTGTTTGTTATGTACTTTTGATATTTATGGACATTATTTTCCTTTGCGTATGTAGAGTATTGGTCTTATTTTGATAAATGTACTTTGTGATTAGCTATTGAATTTCCATGATTATTTGATGTGCCATTTTTTTATAACTTTCTAATGTAATATAATTCTATGGTTATATTCTTTGGTATGTCCTTTTGATATTTATGGACAGTATTTTCCTTTGCGTATGTAGAGTATTGGTCTTATTTTGATAAATGTATTATTGTTTTATTTGCGTTGTGTTTTGATGCATATTTCATTGGGAAGTTGTTTATTAGGATGTACTTTGTGATTCATTTTGCGTAAATAATTTGAATGGAATAATAGACTGCAATACTGCATGCATGTTGTGCTTCAGAATTGTGGGTATTTCGCAGTCTCAGGTAAGTTTTGTTTTTATTGTGCTAATTTTGTTACTTTTATTTTGTTTGTAAGTCTATATATTTTTATTTATATAACTAGCAGCCCGTCCCGACGTTGTCCGGGTATGAATTGCTGCCGGCCAGTAGTATATTGTTTTGTAGGATTTGGTTTTGATAGCATTTCTTATCTGTGACAGGCCTGTGAAACGCTCCGATTCACCGTGCACTGCTGATGCACTTAAGAGTGCGCGTTCAGTAGTGTGTGAACTCAAGTTTCCCTACTTTATTTTTCCTTGCAATATTATATAGTGCGAACTCGACAATATGGCATGAGCACAATTTATATTACAGAAGAACACAGTCATTTGTGGCAGGCACAGGGAGACAAAGCGGTTTGCCTGGAATCACAGGATGTTGAGCTGATGCTGAGATTCGAACGTAGTTCCCCAGCTCTAAAGTTCGCAATTCTAGAACTTGTGGCGGGAGGTGTGTCTAAAAGTGTATGTCGGTGCTGGCCATCAATGAGAGAGACCTGTGCATTTTTTAAATGGGTGGGGAAAAAATAAGAGTATGTTGCTAGAGATGTGGGCCACGTGCCACCAATGTACTTACCGGGGAAAGGTAAACACCCATTATTCTGCAACTTTCTTTCCGCATACCATCAATCCGCATACTTTCATTACGAAAGTACCATGACTCCGCAATGCCATTATAACGCATGGCATTACATTTTATATGCTTTTACCACGCATACATTTACAACGAAATTGGTTGTAAATGCATGAATGGTAAAAGCATGTTTTTTTTTAATGTTTGGATAAGGTAAGTATGGGTATAGGGGTATATGTTTTGGGGTACTGAGGTATATGTTTTGGGGTGTTTGGGTATTTTAAGGGTTCAGATATAGTTTTGGGTTATGGGGTACCGGGGTAGTTTTAGGGTTTAGGGATAGGTATGGGTTTTGGGGTACATGGGTATTTTTAGGGTTCAGGGCTAGGTTTGGGTTTTGGGGTATAGGGGTATTTTTAGGGTTATGGGGTAGGTTTGGATTTTAGGGTACAGGGGTATTTTAAGGGTTCAGGGCTAGGTTTGGGTTTTGGGGTACAGGGTTTTTTTTAGGGTTCAGGCCTAGGTTTAGGTTTTTGGGTACAGGGGTATTTTAGGGTTCAGGGGTAGGTTTGGGGTTTTGGGTACAGGGTTATTTTTAGGGTTCATGGCTAGGTTTGGGTTTTGGGGTACAGGGGTATTTTTAGGGTTCAGGGGTAGGTTTGGGTTTTGGGGTACAGGGGTATTTTAAGGGTTCAGTGCTAGGTTTGGGTTTTGGGGTACAGGGGTACAGGGGTATTTAGGGTTCAGGGGTAGGTTTGGGTTTTGGGGTACAGTGGTATTTTTAGGGTTCAGGGCTAGGTTTGGGTTTTGGGGTACAGGGGTATTTTTAGGGTTCAGGGGTAGGTTTGGGTTTTGGGATACAGTGGTATTTTTAGGGTTCAGGGCTAGGTTTGGGTTTTGGGGTACAGGGGTATTTTTAGGGTTGAGGGGTAGGTTTGGGTTTTGAGGTACAGGGGTATTTATAGGGTTCAGGGCTAGGTGTGGGTTTTGGGGTACAGGGGTATTTTTAGGGTTTAGGGATAGGTTTTGGTTTTGGGGTACAGGGTATATTTATAGGGTTAACATGGGTTAGTGTTTAAGGGTGCTGGGGTATTTTAAGGAGTACGGGTGGGTTATGATTATGGGGTGCAGGGGTATTTAAAGGGAGCAGGGTGGGATTAGCACACGATATGTGACATGGCATGAAGGGCGGAATATACCACACGCCCCCAGCGTTTGTCATGCCCCAGCACACGCCCACAGCACAACGCAGACACGCCCACAAGGGACTACTTTGCTGGCACAGTTCTTTTACCTTTTAAATGTATATGGTGGGCGTCTGCATAGCCTATGTCCTTCTGCTGCAACTGCCCTTTCCAACGCTGTATTGGGTGTTGTGATTGATGCTGTGGTTCCTGAGATTACCCGCCTCAAAGGTTTGGGCTCTCTCTTTATTATATTAGTATAGATATCTTAAAAGGGGGCTCTTATTATTTCCCGTTGCCGAATTACAGTCTGTTCATTGTTGTGTCGAACTTTTGTTTGTTTGCTTTCCCTGGCTCCCGCATTGACACAGCAGTGTTAAATTTCTGACCTTTTCATCGTGATACCACCGAGGAGTATTCATTTGATCTCACTTTACATTTTATTTTCGCCTAAGATCTTAAACCCGATTGTATGATTTAGTTTTGGGCAGTTTGTCAGTGTGCCTGCACAAATCCATGTGAAAATACCACTTCATGCTAGTCCCCATTTTGGAAAAACTGGACAACACTGCTATGTACTGGTTATTTTTTTAATTGAATATAAAAATTGCTCTTGCATACATTTTCTCTTCAGGTTCTGTGTTGCTCGAGTACTGGAAGTCAACACAGATATCAAGTCGGATGTCTATGTTTTTAGGTTTTGCCTGCACAAACAGCTTATTTTAATAACATAGGAGAAACCTAATGCATTTACCAATGCTTACTGGTTTTTGATTTGGTTAGAGGGAAAAACGCAGTAGACCTGGCCCACTAATACAGCTGGGTATATTAGCCAGCAAGCAGCCTTTCCCACCTAATCTACCAGATATAGATATAGCCATCTCTGGGATGGAAGAGGTTTGGCACAGCGGCCAGGGAGGCTGACTCCGAAACACAGGGCTCACGGTTTGATCACCCAGGACCCACCCTGGAGGTCAGCCACCCAGCAGGTCAGCCCAGGACCATGTGACTCTGGGCAATAGCTTGCATAATCTTCCAGATGGCCCCCAGCGCCTTGACGCCTTCGGGTAATTGTTCACGCTTTACAAATACTGGATTTACATTTGGGATGATATGATGGCCGTATGTTCTATGACACATATAATCTGTCGCACGTAATCTACATGTTTTGTGAAGCAAAATGATGAGTACATATAGGGGCATATTATCAAGTAAGGGCGTTACATTATCGCCAGGAAACTGCCGATAAAGCGGCAATAATGGGCCTGATATTTTGCTCTATGAATTCCAATCGAAGCCCATCTTAGATGTGAAGACATCTAACATGGGCTTCGATTGGAATTCATCGAGCATATTATCAAGCCCATTTTCGCTGCTTTATCGGCAGTTTCCTGCCGATAAAAGCTGCGATAATGTAACACCCTTACTTGATAATATGCCCCATAGTTTTTTATAGGATAGTGTGCATATTTCTTGGCAGTTTCACCACCACCTCCGTTTTGTGGATATTACAATGCATTTAAAACCCCGATTAAAGCATGTTTAGTTTTGTTGGTGGCATAGGGACAGAGTTTGTTTTCTGGGTGTAAGTCTGTCACACTTGAATTAATATGGACTCCACTCCTTTATGTTTTGGAGAGTTATGATAAAATTTCACCTCCTCCATATCAGAATGTTGGTTCCAATCAGATTTCCCAGACTGCCATACGTAGGATGTAAAGTTCATTAGCCTTTGAAGCTTCACCAGATACAGGACCAACTGCGCATAAACTAACCCTCTCTGAATCCTTTGGCAGCTTGAAGCACCTGGGAATCAGCACTGCACTCAAACTTTGGAAGTATCGGTGTCTACAGGGTCATTCAGGTATTTACTATTGCGCTTGTGTTGACCTTGATAATCATGCCTTTCATACCGATAAAGCAGCTTGCTGAGGGCACAATCTCCAAAGGCAGCAAGAGCACCGTATTGCAGTCTGAAAGCTACAAACATAGTGCTTTTTTTTGGAGCAGAGCAGGTGCTGGGGAAAATCCCACAGCTCCTACAATTCTTACACTCTCCTTGTCGATTTTGTTCATCATGTTTCAAAGTCCATAATGAAGAAAATACATGGTGCTGTTTGAGTTTTGAGCACAAATCAGTAACCAAACATGTTATTCTTATATATATAGCAGCCCGTCCCGAAGTTGTCCGGGTGTGTGCTTCTTAAAGTGTGGCCCCTGACCTTTTTATGGTTGTATGTCAGCCCCCTCATAGACCGGCTTCTTTGTAGGTCAGGCACCTTAGAGAATGGCGAGGCCCACCACAGAGTTAATGTTAAGCGGCTTGCCTTGTTAAGAGTGCATCCCCCAGTGAGAATGTGCGCGTTTCCGAATTAATGAAAGCTTTGTTTTCCTTCGTGCCTCAAGTACTGTATGTGTTACAGTGCTAACGCTGATGGCGGCGAGTGAACGCTGAGTCACTGAAGTTATTTTAGGATTACTGAATGTGGAAAAGTAATTTGTGTGACTCTTATGAGTAAATTACCGTCAATGTTCCGGCGAGTGCCTTCCTTGCGTGATAAAGCCGCGCCTCTTTTGTTTTAGGTGAGCCCCCTCTGGCAACGTGCGAGCTTGACAAACGGCGAAAGCTTTCTTTTATTTATCGTCGCAAGGACTGAGTGTTATGAGTTATGTGGCGTGATAGGGCGGTTGTGAAAGCCGCGCCCCTTTCTGTAAGCGTGCCCCCGTATGCGAAGGAACGCTGAAGGTCACAAATGAGCGTACTTTTGTATTACTTAGCACCGCAAATAGTGTGAGTGTTCGGCAGCCATGTATTTATTTTCAAGCTACGCCCCTTACTTGATGTCAGCCTCGGCCCCTCTGACAACGTTAACGCCCACGAAGTTTCATTTGACACGCCCACGCTACTTTCACATGCCCATCGACAAGGCCAACGCCCCCAAGGGACTACTTTACCACTAAGGTCGTTTCCCCTTTGTAATGTATATGGTGTCCAGATGTATTGCCTATGTCCATCTGCTGCAGCTCCCCTTTACAATGGTGTATTGGGTGTAGTGATTGGTGCAGTACTTTTTGAGATTACCTGGCTCAAAGGTTTGGGTTCTCTCTTTATAATAGTAGTATAGATAGGAGCTACTTTATTTGTTATCTGGTATCAATTTTTTTATATATATATATATATATATATTTGTAACGGAAGTGCTGTCACGCGTTTATTACGTGGAATACCTTATTTGAATACGTGCGGCCGGGGGGGGACGTTTCTCACGTAAACGTCAGATGGCGATATCTTTTGGCAAGTGATGCAGGTAAGAACACCTTTTCTGTGAATTTAATGTAATGTTTTTTTTTCTGATGTAAAGTTTTTTTTTGTATACTTTTTATTAAGTATTCCTTCTTTGTGTTCTGTTTAGACCGTCTGTGACTTTTCAACACTTCTCCGTCTCTGCTGCTGTGACGTCAGTTACCGATATGGTCCGCAAATTTCTACAGGTAAGAGTAAGTTTTGTCTGTTAATGTAATGTGTTTTTTGGATGTTTGTATATGATTTTAATTTGTTTTTATTTTTATTTCTAGCTGTTCACTGTTCGAGTCCTTTTTGGCTACCGCTTGTGACATTTAGGTAAGTGTTAAATTTTTATGTTGTGTGATATTGCATTTCTGTTTAATGTAAGAATGTTATTTTTCCTGATGTATGTTTGATATTTCTAACATTTGTAAGTATGTAATATTTTTGTCTTGTTTGTGCTATTTCTACACTTTAATGCCCGAGTTGCTGTGACATACAGGTACATCTCTGCTTAGTGTCCTTTTCCATGCTATCACTTGCTCATTTTTAGCTCGTATCTTCGCCATGCATTGACTAATGTTTGCGCGTGTCGTCATGCTATGCGGGTCCTGTAGTCTAGTTTCGCCTTAACTCGCACCCTGTTATTTTTTTTTCTCGCACCTGGCTTGTGTTTGGCTCGTGTCTGGCCCGTATCTGGCTCGTGTCGCCGCTATGCATTGCCCTTTTTTTGTGCTGTTTTATTGTTTTTGTAAAACTTAGTATGTATGCACTATCCATGTTCTCTTTGTGTGACGTTTGTCTGATCTCTACACTTCACTGACTGAGCTGCTACGATCGACAGGTAATTGCTATTTTTTTTAATATAATTAAAGAGTGCCTTTGTGATTTTTTACACTAAATTGTATACATTTCCTTTGTGTGATGTTAATGTAATCATGGACTTGGCTTGTTTTTGGCTCGCACTTGGCTTGTGTCCGGCTCGTCTCTGCTTCGTGTCTTTTTCCATGCTATCACTGGCTCGTCTTTAGCCCGTATCTTCGCCATGCATTGACTCATGTTTGCGCGTGTTGTCCTGCTATGCGGGTCCTGTAGTCTAGTTTCGCCTTAACTCGCACCCTGTTATTTTTTTTTCTCGCACCTGGCTTGTGTTTGGCTCGTGTCTGGCCCGTATCTCGCTCGTGTCGCCGCTATGCATTGCCCTTTTTTGTGCTGTTTTATTGTTTTTGTAAAACTTAGTATGTATGCACTATCCATGTTCTCTTTGTGTGACGTTTGTCTGATCTCTACACTTCACTGACTGAGCTGCTACGATCGATAGGTAATTGCTATTTTTTTTTAATATAATTAAAGAGTGCCTTTGTGATTTTTTACACTAAATTGTATACATTTCCTTTGTGTGATGTTAATGTAATCATGGACTTGGCTTGTTTTTGGCTCGCACTTGGCTTGTGTCCGGCTCGTCTCTGCTTCGTGTCTTTTTCCATGCTATCACTGGCTCGTCTTTAGCCCGTATCTTCGCCATGCATTGACTCATGTTTGCGCGTGTTGTCCTGCTATGCGGGTCCTGTAGTCTAGTTTCGCCTTAACTCGCACCCTGTTATTTTTTTTTCTCGCACCTGGCTTGTGTTTGGCTCGTGTCTGGCCCGTATCTGGCTCGTCTCGCCGCTATGCATTGCCCTTTTTTGTGCTGTTTTATTGTTTTTGTAAAACTTAGTATGTATGCACTATCCATGTTCTCTTTGTGTGACGTTTGTCTGATCTCTACACTTCACTGACTGAGCTGCTACGATCGACAGGTAATTGCTATTTTTTTTAATATAATTAAAGAGTGCCTTTGTGATTTTTTACACTAAATTGTATACATTTCCTTTGTGTGATGTTAATGTAATCATGGACTTGGCTTGTTTTTGGCTCGCACTTGGCTTGTGTCCGGCTCGTCTCTGCTTCGTGTCTTTTTCCATGCTATCACTGGCTCGTCTTTAGCCCGTATCTTCGCCATGCATTGACTCATGTTTGCGCGTGTCGTCCTGCTATCCGTGTACTGTACTATAGGTTTGCATGAACTCGCACCTTGTTTCTTTTTTTATCTCGCACCTCGCTCGTGTTTGTCTTGTGTCTGGCCCGTATGTGGCTCGTGTCGCCAATATGCATTGCCCTTTTTATTTTGTGATGTTTTCCTGTTTTTTTAAAACTTTGTATGTATGCAATGTCTATGTTCTCTTTGTGTGTGGTTTGTCTGATCTCTACACTTCACTGACTGAGCTTCTACGATCGACAGGTAATTGCTATTTATTTCAATATAATTAAAGAGTGCGTTTGTGAATTTGTACACTAAATTGTATACAGTTCCTCTGTGTGATGTTAATGTAATCATGGACTTGGCTCGTTTTTGGCTCGCACTTGACTTGTGTCCGGCTCGTCTCTGCTTAGTGTCCTTTTCCATGCTATCACTGGCTCGTCTTTAGCTCGTATCTTCGCCATGCATTGACTGATGTTTGCGCGTGTCGTCCTTGTATCCGTGCAGTCAGCAACAATGATTAATACGTCTAGTTAAATCTTTTTCATCTTTTTTATCTCCTCTTGAACGTGACTTTATCCTTTAAATGATATATGTACAATACTACGCAAAGATTGAATATTTGCTGTACAACAGATGTGCAATGTATATGTAATGTCTATTGAATGAAATGTTGTGTCTATGTGTAATGTTATAATTTATATATATATGGAATGTGTTATGTGAAGTGTTTTTCTCATGCAAAATAATTTCTAATGAACAAATGAAAAAGTAAATGGTATAAATAAATTGTACCTAACAAATCTAGAAATAGTACTGATTTGTTGCTTGAATTCACGAGCTCGATACAAACGGAGTATTCTTGTGTTTGGCCATCCTCCAGGACATGGACCAAGTACTTGTGTCCATCCAAAGCTCCTGTTTAAGGAGCTACTTTTATCTTTTTTATGTGCCATGATTAGTTTATGAAATTCAGGTTTGCAGTTTTCTGTGCTTGTTGTTTTCAGCTTCTTTATGACTTCAACTGTGGAGCGAAATGGAGGTAAAGGCGGCTCCATTCTGTCCTTTCCCCATCCCTGCTATACCTTCCAACAGTGACCTGTTACTAGAAATAATGAAGATACAGGATGTAAAATAGACTACAACCATCTTTAAGGGCTGAAAGTCACCTGACTGCGTACAACTTAGGTGATGGATATTGTTAAAACCGGGATTCCCTAGGTAGGTACCTTAGGCCAAGTAGGGACCCTCGCTTTCACGTCAGGGAAAGTAAGGACACCTTCTCAGATAACCACTGCTCTCCCCCTTGGTAGCTTGGCACGAGCAGCCAGGCTCATCTTCAAGGCAAATGTGTAAAGTATTTGCAACCATGCTCCCAGTGACCCAATGGTGACACCACAAAAGGACTCTACACGAGTTTCATGTAAAAACAAGAATACGTTAATATAAAAAGATATACAATAAAACCACATGATAAAAATCCAACATATGCGTATTTGTAATATACCTCCTGGCCAGTTATTAGGTCAACCAGCTCTTGCAAGTTCTGGCGGTGTTAATGAGCACTTCTAGGTGATCCTATGCAGTCCTAATGCAAGGCTATGCAGTTGGTAATGCTAGAATCAGGCACTTTACAATGTAAGAATAATGCAGTTCGTGATGCAAACTAATGCAATGTGTAATACAACCATCCAACAGTTCGTTATGCAGAAATAATGCAATGCTAATGCAACAATCAGGTAGTTCGTTCTGCAAACTAATGCAATGCATACTACAACAATCAGGCAGTTCGTTATGCAGAAATAATGCAATGCATAATGCAACAGTGGGATAGATCGATCTGCAAACGAATGCAATGGGTAATACAACAATCAGGTAGTTCGTAATGCAGAACTAATGCAATGTGTAATATACTCCAGCACCAATCACGGTACTTCAGACGGTCTCTTTGACCCTCTTACTGACTCGCAGTCAGTTTCCGTCCCCATATGCCGCCAACACAGATCTGGTGCAAACCACAGTGCAGCTCCCTGCTCCGGTCCCGGTACTGCCACTCCTTGGCACATACAGGCCGCGACACGAGCTGGGACTGAGGCTTCTGCTACCAGAAGGGGAGAGGCTGAGAACGTCTCTCTCTGAGCTGACCTCAGGTGCCGACAAACTTTACCTGGGGGGTGCAACCTCGCTCTCCTCTCTGCCTCTCGTGACTTGGGCTTCCGATGCGACTGGGTTGATTCTGGGTCGATGATGATAACGAAGATCTTAGGTTGCATCAGGGCACACGCACACAGCATTGCTGAGACTCCCTTGAGCCTCAGGTGTGCACGGTCAGAGGGCAATCCTCCCAAAGGTCTCAGGCTGCACGAAGCACACGCTCACAGCGTCGCTGAGATTCACTAGGACTCCTGATGCCCCCGATCACAGGACAATTTTTCCGAGGGTCTCATACTGCAAAAAGCACATGCACACAACGTTGCTGAGACTCACTTGAACTTCTGGTGCCCACAATCACAGGGCAATTCTTTCGAGGGTCTCAGGCTGCACGAAGCACACGCACACAGCATCGCTGAAACACACTAGAACTTCTGGTGTGCACGGTCCCAGGACAATCCTCACAAAGGTCTCAGGCTGCACGAAGTACACGCACACAGCGTCGCTGAGATACTTCTGGAAAAGTTTTGTATTCCTGAGTTTCCACAACAGGGTGCCAGCTCACCTTGGGCCCTTGGGGTTAAATTACTTCAGGACACGGCACAGCAAAGTCCTTTCAAGCAGGGGGGGAAAGAGCACACGCAAAGTCCCTGTAGCCTCTTCCTTGGTTAAAACAACAAACTGCAGACCAGCCCCAGCACACACAGCAAGGGTCAATCCTTACCTTCAGTGTATTCAGCTGTTTCTTCCTTGGCAGAGGTTCCTCTTGACCACAAAGTAGTTTTCAATCCTTTTCAGTGTTGAACAATCCAATTCCAATTCCAACGTTCAGGGGTTTTAGCTCTCATAGTTATACCCCTAAATGTCTGTGAAGTCTTTGTGTTCAGGGGGGCACTGACGCCTTTCCAAACCAGTTCTGTGTGTCTCCTTGCCAGTGACACCTTCTTCCTTTGATAGTGCGTGTCTGAATCCTTAATCACTCAGCAGGGGATGGAGCCATTGTTTTATGACTGCAGACCAGGCCTCTTCCCCTCTAGGGGCTACTCCTCCCCCCTACACTCCAGATGCAGGTCAGTCTGTTGCTGTCCCACCTCCTCCCCTGGGTCAAGACGTTCCCCAGATCCTATCACTTTCAGATTCAGACAGTCAATCCACAACCAGGCAGAGACACACAAAAATGTTAGGACACAAAACCCAGCCACTTCTAAAAGAGTGGTTTCTAAACCCACAATGCTAAACCCACCTTAATAAAAGATGTGTTATTACATTGTGAGTTCAGGCATATTAAACTTCACCTCTCCATCTTAAGCCTTTGAAAAGATAGGCTGAAAATCATATGACACAACCTCCCCATTCTGCCAACGAAATGGAGAGTAGTTTACTGTCAAGGCATGGTACACACCTCAGTACATGCCCTACCTTTCCCATACACTGCACCCTGCCCAGGGGGTACCTTGGCCCTACCATAGGGGTGTCTGATGTGCATGTTAAGGGAAGGCTAAAGTCTGGCAGATGGGTGCACTTGTCAGAACAACATGGCAGTTTACCAAACTGTGCACAGGCACTGCAGTTGCAGACCTGATTTCTCTCTTTAAGGCTACTTGTGTGGGTGGCACAATTAGTGCTGCATGCCCAGCATGTGGCAAAGTGCCCAAAGCATCTAAGTTGGCAACACCATGTCAGAAAAAAGGTCTAGGGGGAAAGCACAAAGTTTAGGGAGCTTTAGCCAAAAAGGGCCAAGTCCAACAGATACTCAAGGTGAAAGGAGCTGGCGTTAGTATACGTTTACTGAGGTTACAAGCCAACATGGATTGCGAGGTGTCAGCCTCACTTTGGGTGTGTTCCTTAAACACCCTCATTGAGGACTCAGCCTAGAACCATTCTTTGCTGTCTGAGGCCTCCCACCTCCCTTGGCAATGTTTTTTTTAAAGTGCTGCCAAAATCCTACTCTCAAGTTGGCACTGACAGTTGGCACAATTTATAATATCCTTCACTCCTGCAACATATTAAGTGTCACTGGATCTAATGCTCCTCCCTTGTGGCCGCTATGCTTAGTGAGGTGACATCATACTCTGGCTTGACATCAGGACAGCAGCACCCATAATCATTGTGCTGCTACCGTCCGCTGCCATTTTAGAATGAGCATTAACATGAATGGGAAATCTGATCTTTGAAAGGAAGCCGCCCCACCTGTATAAATCCTCCTTTGCTAGATGACTGTAGGAAATTGAGGTGAAATGAGGTAAAATGGATTATTTAACATTGTTATTTTTGACCTTTTTTTACCCAAATTGAATATCAACACCATAGGTACTTTACACAGTCAAACTACCTTCCTCATTGTCCACCATGGTTTAATCCTTATGATAGAGGGAGAAATTGCTTCCTCTCTGGTGTAGCGATAGTTAAACTCAGATGGTGCTGGATGCATGTTTTGAAGTTCTTCCTATAGACGCCAAAACATTAGCTACTGCTGATTAAATCGTGAATTGATTTCGGTTGTTTTAATTTATTATCCCGGACTGTGGTTTGCTTGCTTGGTAAAGAGCACAAACTTAGTCTTGGAATGATTTAGTTTGTGAGGGATATTGGATACACAGGAATGAGGAAACTGAGAAAGGCCTCGAACCATGTGATGCTGTGAGTCAATATGATCCTTGTCTGGGTCTTGTCTGGGTATTGATAGGCACATCTGTTAGAAGGCCGCTAGATGTTCTATGTTTAAGTTGAAAATTAATAGAGAACTGGGTGTTTACTATCACTAGGATCATCTTTGATCAAGAGACACACATCTGGACTACCTAAAATATGTTGGTTATGTATGACAGGCACACTGTACAAGGGTGCTTTTGAATCCCATTCAATGAGCTATGATGTTGGGTGTTCATTGGTATGGAATGCTGCAGAGAAGTCAAGAATGACAAGATGTCACTGGTACCAATGACATCTAGGGCTACATCACCCGCTTAGGAGGTTGCATTTATTTAGCATCAGAACTATGGAAGTGCTTTAGACTTTATCTTGTTATGCACTTGAATTGCAAATGACTTCTTCATGACTTATTGCCATGCAATTCCTAAACATATCTTTCAAAGAAGAATCATAAAATAAGAACTCAAAAATACTACTATTACCCCACTGTTAGAAAAAGGCTCACACTAGCCAGTTTTCTTAACACAACACAGAATATTTTGTCAATGCCCTTCAACTTTTAGCCACTGCCCAGCTTACCTCTTACTTGGAACAAAACATATTATTCAGTCACTACCAGTCAGGCGTCCATTCATGCAATAGATTGAACATCACTCTCTTGAATAATGAATAGACTGCAATGGCTACTTTCTTTTGATCTTAATAAGTGACCAGATGACTGTAATGGGCATCTTGAAACAAATTGCCTTTTGATCCTCTTGAGATACAAACATTTATGTGGTAAGAGCTCAGGATGTAAAAGTCTAAAACCTTTGGAACTTAACCCTGTAGAGAATTGTTCTTATGAAGATCATGGTGAGACAAAGCCACCCTTGATACTCCCCGAAGAATGGGTACCCTTGCCCTGCCTGATTCACAAACCTAAGATGAATTTCCCAAACTGTCCAAACATTTTGCATTCTACTGTAATTCTGCTGCAACCCACCTGATACTGACCTTGGGGTACTTGAAGTTTGATATAAAAATAATAAATACATATACAGATGAGGAATTTTAGCAACTGCTTCAGGGCTAAATAAATCCTACTGCACGTTATGTTAACAAACTTTAGGAAATGTAGTATTTACTGGAGGTTTGGGTTACAATTTTATTTTCATATTACTTTTCCCAACACTTAACTTCCTTAAAAGTGGTTGTTTTTGGTATAGCTTGACACTGCAAAGATCAGGTCAATTTCAGAGTGCAGATGACTTGAACTGCTTGCTCGTTGTCAGATGCAACAGGCTATTGCTAATATTACATATTACACTATATCTCATTCGAAATATTGCATGACAACATTATTGCATCTACTACATTGGTCCGAACACTACATTTCAAGATAAATAAATGCGGTGTTAAGCATAGTAAATATATACTTGTCATGAGGATGTAGTGGCAGGTGATATAGTGCTCATGACATTATTAGAGGAGAGTATTATTGCCTCTACATTGCGTCATCCAACTATCACGATTTTTCTCGTTTCGGCACTGTGCATTGTTCCCTATTCTGTTTGTAAATACCCACGAAGAGTGTAAACCCAAGATAGGCATACATTTGCCAGATGCATGTCTATTGTTTGGAAAATTGCTGAAACCTTGATTTGTAAAATCCACAGAATCTTTATTTATTACGCAAACACTGCCTAGATTGCAAGGATGTCATTACGAAGACGCCACACTAGTGCCAGAGGCCTGCATCCTGCATTTATTTTTAGTTTTAGCTAGTAATCATATTGAATTAGATACTGTTCCTATCCTTCTGCTTTTGGAACCTGAATCAGTACAGTTCACCTTTATAAAGAAGATGCATTAAGGGGCTTGGCTAGCCTGGCAAACATAACAGGCATGTGAACGCAGAGCTCCAGGCAACTACAGAATCCTACATCAGACCCATCAGGGTCTCAGAACAGGTTCCAGGGCCAGCTATCACCCTTGCAGGAGTGAGGGAGACGGAAGGTGCCAAAACCCCCAATGATTTCTTGTTCAGGACAGCCCCGAGAGAAACGAGCTGTGAGACGAGGCTGATGATGGCTGACAGTGAGCACGCGTCAGGTCTTAGATTGCTGCAGAGATGGGGTACTCTGGACCCATGGCCCCTGCATGGAGGCACCAACACCCAGGGTGACCTGCTTGGTAAGCCCTGGCACACTCATGAGATTTGGGCCCAGGGCCCATCAGATCGGGCTTGGGGGTCCCCCACTGCTTTGAGGCTGCAAGGTGGGATTGACACGCAGCCCAAAGGATACAGCTCATTCTTCCCTCCCACAAGGAGGGGAAGACAGCATGAGAGCCATGGACGCAGCGACACACTGTGCGGGGAACCACCAACCAACAGAGAACCTGCTGCAGGTCGAGTCGAGCTGAGAAGGCCCCTCCTATTTTGAGTTTTCGACGGTCTCGCGGACCCAGCGGGTGGAGTGAGGGACCTGCTCTTGAGGCCCCTAGGGTTCCATTAACAGTCTGGGGCCACAGAGAAGGCAGATCACATCTGGAGACATCCCCTACCCAAGAGAGGTCATCACACAGATGCCTCCCAGACTTCGGAGGCTGTCCGGGCTGCATTGTCTAGGGTTGCTTTCCCTGTGCACAGGCAGCTGCAAGCGAGCCCACCTTGTTTTCCAACCCTCCACAGCCTACATACAACATTACCCCTCTATAGAAAAACTCCCACCATGGGTTGGACCAGGCCCCCCAGAATGCATCATGCTTCACTTCAAAAACCCAGACACCCCGGCTGTACCTGTAGCCCCTGCTTTGAACTTAGATAAGCAGGATACTATCCTTACACCAATGGAGACCTACTGCACTTCATTGGAGGGCAAGATTTGCTCAATTGCTGTAGATGTGACCCTAATAAGTGATGACTTCTGCAAACAATTGAATCGGGTAAGTAAATCCAAAAAGTCTTAATCAGACCTAAAGCCTCAAGCAGCAGATTTGTAAACCCGAGTAAAAGATCTTGTGGATAGTGTGCTGTTAGACCTATCAGCCTTAGGGTGGGCTTCCCCCTAACATTTTTCTTACTCCCCACCTGTTTTCCTCATTTCATTTTCGTTGGCTTTCGGACTCTGTGCACTTTACTGCTGCTAACTAGTGCTTTGGTCACCAAGTCGGTGGAGGCAAGATGCAGCCCCTTCAAACCAAAATTCACACCTTCCTGGCTTAGAACTCCACAAGACCCAGACAGAGGTGAGCGCCTTCCTAGGTCTCACTGCCTACTTCTGGTGATTTGTCAAGGCTATGGCACCATTGTTGCTCCCTTGACTGAGCTGACTTCTAAAAAGCAGCCAGAGAAGATGATCTCGATAGACGTGCCAGAAAGAAACGCCTCCTTGAAGGAGGCCATGTGCACAGCACCAGTGCTCAAGGCGCTCGACTTCTCTAAGTAATTGTTCATCCCAAAAGACACCTCAGAGCATGGCATTGTGGGCCGTGCTCTCACATCTAAATGAAGAAGGTCTAGACCAACCTGTAGCTTTCATCAGCAGGAGCCTACTACCCAAGGAACAGAGGTGGGGTGCCATAGAAATGGAAGCCTTTGAAGTGGTGTGAGTGTTGAAGAAGTTGAGACCATACCTGTTTAGGACTCACTTCCGGGTTCAGACAGACCCCAGACCACTAAGGTGGCTCATGGAAATGATGGCGAGAATTCTACACTGTTGAGTTTGTTCATATCCCTACAGGAAATAGATTTTACAGTGGAACACCATCCTAGAACTGACCACTCCAATGCTGGTGGTCTTTCAGGTTCTTCTACCATAGTGATGAGATGTGACAAGATGGTGGGTAGCTCGCCCAACTCTCAGCTGTGGGGGCACATGTTAGACCTGACACCCTTAGGTGGTAATCCCTAAACATTAATTTATTTACCCCTCCTGTGTTGCTGAAATCGTTTTTGGAGCCTGTAGGACCCTGTGCACTTAACTACTGCTAACCAGTGCTAAAGTGTTTCTGCTCTCTCCTTTAAACATGGTAAAAATTGGCAAGCACCAAATTGGCATATTTAATTTACTTATAAGTCCTTAGTAACATGGTACTACAGGTACCCCATGGCTGTCAATTAAAGGTTAATAGTGGGCCTGCAGCACTTATTGTGCCACCCACTTAAGCAGTCTTTCTGAGCATGTTTCAGGTCTGCAGTTGCAGCCTATATGCAGTTTTGCAATGCTATTATGACCTGAAAAAAAACACCTTTTACCAGGCATAAACCTTCTATTGTTTGTGACGCACCAGCATCACTCATCATTACTGTTCCATATTAAAGGACAGGAAAAGCCACCCTGCGTGGCTTTTCCTGTCCTTGTAAATATGGCCCAATTACACGCAGCACTTCGCCTGAAAGAGGAGTTCCATGGGTGTTGCTGTGGGTGTTCCCACGCGATACCCATGGAACCCGACACATTTCCAGATTTAAAAAAAGTCGTAAACCTGGAAATGCGTCTGAAGGCTACGTCTCTCCAGGGGAGGTGTAGGGAGGTGCAACAAGGAGAAATTAATACATTTCTCATAGTTTTTCCCTCTTTCTATGCGTGCTGCATTGTGCAGCACACATAGAACGAGGAAATCACCTCTGGTGATTGTTTATGTACAGGAAAGTGTCCCTTCCTGCACATAAACAATCATTAAAAAAATGAAGTTTTGCAAGTTATATGTGTGCTAATGTAGCACACATAGAAGATGTAAAATGCCATTTCACATTGTTCATGTGCAGGAAGGTAACCCTCCACATAAACAATCATCCAGGTGACGCAGGCATCCTTGCACCATGGTGCAAGGGTGCCTGCTTCGGTGCATGGCTGCCCATTGAGCACCAGCGCAGGGTAGAGCTTAGGAATGGGACACAATATTGTAAATATGTTTCACCCCTGTGCTTTGAAAGTGCTACTGCATGGCGCAGCCAAAGGGCTTGAAGTGCTGCGGCACTTTCTTTTAAATGAGGCCCTGAGTGAGAAGGTAAAAACTTTCACCTGGACAACCGGCTTTGTGTATCCTACTTCTGCTCCATCTCGGGTGGCATGAAACTGCACTTACGTCCCAGTCAAGCATGAATAGTGATTTCTGGTTAGTGTTTTACTTTTTCTTGGGGCTAATTTCCTTAAAACTTTAAAAAATCTTATCTCAGGTCACCTTTATTGGATTTTAGTTTCTTTATTTTCAGAAATTGGTTGTGGGATTTTTTGAGTTATGTTTTGACCTTTTCACTGTTTTAGTTGAATAATTTTCCTAAGTAAACATCTCTGTTCTTTGTCATAGATACTAGGGGTTGAGCTGAGGTGTAAATTATTAAAACTGTATGTTTGACCAGATTTTGGGACTTGTTACTTGAGTATGACTCACATTCTTCCAACTAATAACCCATTTTGTTAAATATATTATTATAATATTCTTTCTATTTGTTTGTCTTGCATTTTTTTGCTGATATAATAATGATTTAATTTGAGTTTGAATGTTCTACTCATTGAAAACTGCTTTCCAATCACTTCGGAAGCAAACACTTGTATTCAATCTGTTGTCATAAAGAGAACAAGAGTTACAGCACGAAGTGATTCAATTTTTATTCTCTGAATTCAATTATTGAGGTATTTGTGGGAGACGTCTGGCTTGGCTCCCTTATCTTCCTTTACTTGTCCTCCATGTAAGAGGAAATACATATAACTGCAGCATTAAGTGCTTTGCTGCTATCTTTACAGCAGGCATTCTTCCCTGTGAGTCACCCTTCCTTATAAAACACTGGGTCTGGCTGCATAAAGCCAATTCTTAGGATAAAATATACACAGCATGGGCATACAGCAGAGGCAATGATCTCTTTGCAGTATAATTGGTTATCCTGCCCTAAAAGTCTTGTTATTCAAAGTTCTCTATTGACAGTAACACAGTTATTTAGTAATATGACAAGCAGGCAGCAATCCATGCTGCTCCAGGGTTTGTCTATTGTCATGACTTTGAAGACAGCTCTGGTTGAATCCCCCGCGTTCTCCCTGCAACCTACAGGCGGTTGATTCTTTGTGTATTTATTTACTTATTTTTATTATATAAAAACATTAACTTTCAAATCTTTTCTCTAATCATATTTGGAAAAGAAGTTTCCTATGTATTAATAGATGAGGTCACCACGCCTTCTGCCATACTACTTTTCAACATCTGGTATATTTTCAAAAGCAGCACTACTCTAGAGCTACAAATATTTATGTACCTGGTATTTTTTCCCACCCCTTTTTCTTCTTATACCATATTTTGATCAACTAAGTTATAGTACCTCATTAGTTATCAGATTCTGTTACATTTATTAAATGAATTCACATCAATAGTTATTGTTATTCCTATCGTACATATTCCTACATTTTGTAGTAGTCTTATTTAAAATATATACGGTACGTGTTTGATTCAAATTCAAGGCTTTAATATTTCTTTTCGAATATTGAAATCCCAGCTAATGTTATTCTGTTACTGTACTAATTCGAAACAATGCATTTCTTGCTTATCTAAATGCTATTTTTTTAACTCAGAAAAACAACCATTCCCTTGGCTGTAAATGGCATTCAAGCATGAAAAAGGCTTTTAAAACCTTAGGAGTAAAAGGTCCTTTGAGCAAACAAACACTATCCATCATATAAAACGCTGTAAGGGGTTTATAGAGGATGGGAAATTTCAAAGTCAAAGAATGAAAAAACAAAAAAGAGCCTTTTAAGGCTGAAACACAAAACAAGCTTTACTTTGAGAATGTTCTATCGTTGGTGTTAGTACAAAGTGCGACTCACCAAGTTGAGGAGGTGGGAATCTCATTTTCTAGCACTGGCCATTTCATAACATTGGAGAGGAGTTTTGTTTGCATGACTGTGGGGACAGAAGTAGAAGGTGGGAGACCAGTTTTTGGGGATAAGCAAGAGTTTAATTGAAAATGTGTTAGATAAACGCAACTAGAAGAGCTGTGAAACTCAGGTGAGCTCAATTTGGTTTGAAGGTAATATAATGAGGAAACCATTGCAGATAAGGGTGGAGGCCTAGCTCTAGAGGTATATCCAGAGAAAGTGATATAGATCCAAATAGAGTTACTTTTGTCTGATTCAAATACTCAGCCTTGTTCTAGGTAATAATTTTATGAGAAGTAGTTAAAAATGTAAACCCTGCTTGAAGAATCCATTTTATTCAAATGCAGGGGTGGCTGGTGAACTAAAAGAGTTGTTGGTGGACCCACCCGCCATAATCCTTCTGCAGGTTGTGGAACTCAGCCAGTCTAAGGAGCTGGCGGCTTCGGCATAGCTGCATGCACTTACATGTCAATACTATGGCTGGACTCACATTATTTCCAATAGGTCCATTCCATACAGCAGCAGCAGTGCGTCAGTCCTGCTTGGGGTTGCTCCACACACCACTGGAGATGCGTTGATTTCGCTGGATCATTGGAGGCTGGTAGAGCATCTTCAGCCCACTTCTGAGTGTCCAGTACTGTAGTGTAGATTCACAGATGGTAGAGTCCAGGTGCAGGTGCAAGGTTGCTATTGTGTCCTACGGCTTCAGATCAGGAGGCCAGCCAACAAGCCCTTGGACTTACTTTGGGTTTCTGGGTTCAACAGATGCAGGTTCAGTCCGTCTCACCCAGGCAAGAGGGTAACAGGCCGCAGGTCACCACAGCATGGCCGCAGTCCTTCAGAACAGCAGCACAGGAGTTCTCCTTCCTGGCAGAGTATCCAAATGTTCAGAAGTGTACTGAAGAGTTGGTGTCTAAGGTCCAGTATTTATACTCTGTGTTCGGCGCCAAGCCCCCGTCTCCACTGGCTACCCGAGGCTAGGCGTATCGAATTTAAGGTCCTGTGTATCTCCTTTAAAATTCTGAAATCTGGTACTCCCCCTATTCTGGCCAACCTCCTTTTACCATATGTTCCTTCATGGCCCCTCCATTTGCAGGGGCAGCATTTGGTCGTGGTTCCACGGATACGAAGAGTTCGGGCCGGTGGCTGCTCTTTTCATTATAAAGCTGCCACTTTATGGAACACACTCCCTGTGCAGATTTGTGGTCTTAACAACTATTCTGAATTTAGGAAGGCCATCAAAACTTTTTTATTCCCCTTAAATTAGTTACTGTCTAACTCTGCTGTTTGTCAGACTTTTCCTGTCAGCACCGGAACACCCCTTTGCTGGGGCAGCTGTCGCGCTGTATAATTTTTTTTAACATAACATAACATAAAGTAACATGACATGTGCCTTTGACGTGGGGAAAAGTTTCTCGAGGCATGCCTTAGACGTGCACAGGTGCCCTGCCTTCCTGGCCCTGGCTCCCGACTAACAAGTGTACGTGGGGCTGGGTCCAGCTCCTCCATCCCATCCTGCGATTGATGGTCCACCCAGCCACACCTAAACTCCCTATTGTGTGTGGCTGTCTAGGAGGAACCGACAGCCCAACTGTCACCCACACTCAGTAAAGTGACAGAGACAGGCTTCAGGCACCAAATGGCTAAGGCAGGAAAATCTAAAATTTCCAAAAGTATACATACAAGACTGCAGGAGTTTTCCCCGTATACCCAATTGAGACATGGGTATCCAATATGTGTAACAGAAAGAATGTCTCAACAGGTAGTACTTATTAGGCTATGAAGCAAACATACACAGTGGTGCGGCAGCCACGCTGTGCCTATTAGGATGCGACCGCCACCATGGCGGTTGCACCTGTATATTTAACATTGTGGCGGACGGAGCTGTATTCCGCACCCGCCACAATGTTAAAGGGGCATGTTGTGCATTTGCATGCACAACGTGACAGGCACCGCGTGGTGCCTGCCACCTTGTGCATGTAAATGGGGAGGGGTACCCTTCCCCCAAATGCAGCCACCCATCCCCCAACCTCCTGGGGGCCCACCATGTTTCTGCCATGGAAAGGCATGAGACCGCCATGAGACCGCCATCATCGTAATATGGTACCGCCACAATATTGCAGGTTTTTTCTGCCCGGTAGGCAATCAGGCAGATTGCCTACCGACGGAAAACTGGTGGACGGTCTTTCTGTCAGCCTGGGTCCCCACCGCCATCGTAATATGGTGGACGGAAAAGTTAGGCGGGCGGGCGGAAATGGCGGGCGGAACGCCTGCCATCCTAATAGACCCCATAGTTGCAAAAAGAAAGGAAACAGAGAGACTCCAAGGTAAAGTTATGTGCCAAGGGCACTATATATTAAAAATATATATATAATGGGAAAATACAGAAAAAAAATTTGTATCAGCATTGTTAACATTCAATGTGAGCGTAACCCAATCGAAACTTCGTGCACATAAGTGCTCGTGACATACATGGTGGACGGCGCTAGAGAGAAGTGAGACAGCGATGAATGGCACAAAGTGAGAAAAGTTAAGATATTTACAAGATACTTTTGGTTAACGAATAAAAATTGACACAATTTACAGAGTTTTAAAAAAAAACAATTTGTGACCCAGAGTCAAGCGCCAAAAGTTGCGCTGAGAAGTCAATGGCGTTTTGACCCGTAGTAGGTAAGGAAGATCTTCAGGACCAGGTTACCTGATTGATTTTGCTGAGGTGGGGTAGGGTCAGGTTGAAGGGATCAGTGGCGAGCTGTTACCCAGCGTAGTCATGGGAAAGTCCTAGACGCTGTGAACCGCAGGGATAAGTCGTAGAATATTCCAGAATGTCTGATAAGATGTAAGGGAGAGCATCAATGGAGGCCAACGGTACACAGTCAAAATATCGAGTTTTTAATATCGAGTTACAATAATATCGAGTTTACAATATAGAATGGACACAATATCGAATGGAAAGAATATAGACTACAAAAATATCGAATAGAATAGCATAAATATCGAATCCAAAAATATAGAATGGACAAAATATCGAATGGACAGAATATAGACAGCAAAAATATAGAATGACAGAATATAGACAACAAAAATATAGAATGACAGAATATAGAAAACAAAAATATAGAATGACAGAATATAGACAACAAAAATATAGAATGACAAAATATAGACAACAAAAATATAGAATGACAGAATATAGACAACAAAAATATCGAATTTGAGGTAAGTTAATATTAATTTTTTAAAGTATTTTTTGTTTTAGTATATGTGTGAAAAGTGTATATTTGTTTTATAACTTATTATTATTTATTAATTTTATGGTATTTAATTTTTGCGTAATATAATTCTGTAGCGGGTTGTGGGTTTATATGGGAATAGGGTGGGAAGTAATTTAATTATAAATAATTAAATATGGTAATGTATTGATTGGTATTTATTTAGAATTAATAGTTAATTGATAATTAATTGGTAATTAATTAAAATATAATTGTTAAATATTTTAATTAATTGATTAATTGATAATTATGTTAATTTTATTAATGTATTTTCTGTAGCGGGTTGTGGGTTTATAGGGGAATAGGGTGGGAAGTAATTTAATTATAATTAATTAAATATATTAATTTATTTATTGGTATTTACTTAGAATTAATAGTTAATTGATAATTACTTGATAATTAATTAAACTATAATTGTAATTATTTTAATTAATTGATTAATTGATAATTATGTTAATTTTATTAATGTATTTTCTGTAGCGGGTTGTGGGTTTATAGGGGAATAGGGTGTGAAGTAATTTACATTTAATTATTTAAATGTTTTAATGTATGTATTGGTATTTATTTTGAATTAATTGATATTTAAATTTTTAATGGGTAATTAATTAAAATATAATTGATAATTAATTTTAATGAATAGTTTAATTGTTAATTATATTAACTGTATTAGTTTATTTTCTGTAGTGGGTTGTGGGTTTATAGGGGAATAGGGTGGGAAGTAATTTAATTGTGAATAAATAAATATTGTTATTTATTTTTTGGTTTTGTTTTGTTGTAATTATTAATACATTTTTAATTGTTAATTAATTAATTGTTAATTGGTAAATAATTTGTATGAATAGGTAATTATTTGTAATAATTATTTTTTGGTATTTTTAATTGATTAATTATTATATTGTATAAAATTGTTAAATATTGTTAATTAATTTGTATTTGCTATTAATATTTCATTTATTTATATTCATATATGAAGTATTTACTTTCTCTACTGTTGCACTCTCTGGAGTGTGAATAGTAATTTTTACCCCTACGCTGTCCAACGCTTTCCCTACTGTTGCACTCTTTGGAGTGGAAATAGTAATTTTAAATCTTCTGCTATCCAATGCTTTCCCTACTGTTGCACTCATTGGAGTGGGAATAGTAATTTTTACCCCTATGCTATCCAACGCTTTCCCTCCTGTTGCACTCTTTGGAGTGGGAATAGTAATTTTGACCCCTACGCTATCCAACGGTTTCCCTAAAGTTGCACTCACTGGAGTGGGAATAGTAATTTTTACTCCTACGCTATCCAACACTTTCCCTACTGTGTCACTCTCTGGAGTGGGAATAGTAATTTTAACCCTCCCGCTATCCAACGCTTTCCCTACTGTTGCACTTTCTGGAGTCGGAATAGTAATTTTTACCCCTACGTAATCCAACGCTTTCCCTACTGTTGCACTCTCTGGAGTGGGAATAGTAATTTTAACCCTCCCGCTATCCAACGCTTTCCCTACTGTTGCACTTTCTGGAGTAGGAATAGTACTTTTAACACTCCCGCTATCCAAGGCTTTGCCTACTGTTGCACTCTTTGGAGTGGGAATAGTAATTTTTACCCCTACGCTATCCAACGCTTTCCCTACTGTTGCAATCTCTGGAGTGGGAATAGTAATTTTTACCCCTACGCTATCCAACGCTTTGCCTACTGTTGCACTCTTTGGAGTGGGAATAGTAATATTTACCCCTACGCTATCTAACGCTTTCCCTACTGTTGCACTCATTGGAGTAGGAATAGTAATTTTTACCCCTACGCTATCCGATGCTTTCCCTACTGTTGCAATCTCTGGAGTGGGAATAGTCATTTTAACACCCCCGCTATCCAACGCTTTGCCTACTGTTGCACTCTTTGGAGTGGGAATCGTAATTTTTACCCCTACGCTATCCAACGCTTTCCCTACTGTTGCAATCTCCGGAGTGGGAATAGTAATTTTTACCCCTACGCTATCCAACGCTTGCCCTACTGTTGCACTCTCAGGAGTGGGAATAGTAATTTTTACCCCTACGCTATCCAACACTTTCTATACTGTAGCAAACTCTGGAGTGGGAATAGTAATTTTAACACTCCCGCTATCCAACGCTTTGCCTACTGTTGCACTCTTTGGAGTGGGAATAGTAATTTTTACCCCTACGTAATCCAACGCTTTCCCTACTGTTGCACTCTCTGGAGTGGGAATAGTAATTTTAACCCTCCCGCTATCCAACGCTTTCCCTACTGTTGCACTTTCTGGAGTAGGAATAGTAATTTTAACACTCCCGCTATCCAAGGCTTTGCCTACTGTTGCACTCTTTGGAGTGGGAATAGTAATTTTTACCCCTACGCTATCCAACGCTTTCCCTACTGTTGCAATCTCTGGAGTGGGAATAGTAATTTTTACCCCTACGCTATCCAACGCTTTGCCTACTGTTGCACTCTTTGGAGTGGGAATAGTAATATTTACCCCTACGCTATCTAACGCTTTCCCTACTGTTGCACTCATTGGAGTAGGAATAGTAATTTTTACCCCTACGCTATCCGATGCTTTCCCTACTGTTGCAATCTCTGGAGTGGGAATAGTCATTTTAACACCCCCGCTATCCAACGCTTTGCCTACTGTTGCACTCTTTGGAGTGGGAATCGTAATTTTTACCCCTACGCTATCCAACGCTTTCCCTACTGTTGCAATCTCCGGAGTGGGAATAGTAATTTTTACCCCTACGCTATCCAACGCTTGCCCTACTGTTGCACTCTCAGGAGTGGGAATAGTAATTTTTACCCCTACGCTATCCAACACTTTCTATACTGTAGCAAACTCTGGAGTGGGAATAGTAATTTTAACACTCCCGCTATCCAACGCTTTGCCTACTGTTGCACTCTTTGGAGTGGGAATAGTAATTTTTACCCCTACGCTATCCAACGCTTTGTCTACTGTTGCAATCTCTGGAGTGGGAATAGTAATTTTAAATCTCACAATGCCCTTACTGTGAATTTTCCTTCCAGCCATGCTTCAAAGCTGAGATGCGCGTTGCGGCCCCATCTCCTAAATTGTAGATCATTTCCTAAACATTCCACTGCACTTGTCATTCTGCTGGAAAATTTAAAACCCGATGCTCTCTTTCTAACAGAGACTTGGCTTTACCCAGAGGCGGACTTTGTCCTTATTCAAACCCTCCCTCATCGGTATCTTTCACTCAGGGCCGATCACAAGACGGGTAGAGGTGGGGTTAAAGCTATTGTTTTTAAGGACATTTTCAACTGCCACATCACAACAGACCCTCTACAGGACTGCGAAAGCCTGGCCTTCTCAATTGATTTTTCTCCAACTAACACCTTTTCTGGTCTGCTGATATACCATCCCCCAGGCCCACTCAGGCTATTTCCTACTGCCCTGTCTACCACTGTCCCCTCCTTAGCCTGTACACCTTCTAATGTTAGGGTGCTTGGAGATAATAATCTCCATATAGATAACCCCTCCGACCATTCAGCTAATGAACTCATATCTAATCTCTCAGCACTTCAGCTCACTTAGAGAGTCTCTTAACATACACATATCAATGGTCATCTACTTGACCCTGTTTCCCCACTTCCTTGATCGGATCACTTTTTAACCCCTTTAATCTGGGAAATTAATGAACCCACTTTTTCCCCTTAAATAATATTGAAAGGAACTGGGCAAAACTCCCCACTGAGCTCTGGACCTCTGCTCTTGAGGCCACTAAACCAGCCAGTGACCTGAACCCCATTGTGGTCAATGAAAAGTTCAATAAATGGATCCAAAGCACCCTTGATGCAGTCCTCCCAAAAAAACACCCATAAACAAGCCAGGCCTAAGACTGCTCCCTGGTTCTCTCCCAGGCTGAGAGAACTTAAACAATTGTGCAGAAGACTGGAACGCTCCTGGAGACAAATGTATTCTGATTCCAGGAAACTTAAACACAGAGAGGCTATTAGATCATATAAAGCTGAAATTAAATCTGCCCAAGCCGCTTTTTATGAGGAGAAAATCATCTTATCAGCAAACTCCCCCAAAGAAATTTTTCGAATCACCAAGTCCCTCACCAATTTACCTCAGCAGCAGCCAACATTAGAGGAGGCACTTACTAGGTGCAATAACTTGGTGGAGTTTTTCCAACAAAAAATCACAACATTTACATGTCCCTTCCGGCCTTCCAGACTCAACAATATATGTTTCCGTCTTTGGGGCCACTTGCTGGAACCCAAATTACACTAGGGCAATTCCCCCCTCTGGATCTTGCCTCATTGGACTTGATCATGGCAAAAGTAAAATGGGCTCCCCTATTGATCCTGCCCCTCCTCCCCCCCCCTGATTTTAGCTGCCGACACCATTCTTCCGGTAATCCTTGATCTGGTCAACTCCTCCATCTCTTCTGGAATTGTTCCCCCATATGTAAGTGTGCTCTGGTAAAGGCCCTTTTTAAGAAACCTAATCCTGACCAGTCCAATCTAGCCAACTTTCGCAGAAAACATTGCCAGCGATCACCCCATGATCTTTAGCGCGGCTGCTGGGCGGCACTGGCAGTGACTGCCCCAGGCGGTAAAGTGTCTAGCTATGCCACTGAGGTGGTGTTAATGGCCATACACTGTCAAGAGAAAGTTTCAGTTGTCATACATGGTTTATGAAGAAGAGTTCTAGAGAGAGAGAATAAAAACTATTGACAAGTAGAAAGAAGAGAGAAGATTGAGACAAGAAGTTCTAAAAAAGGAGAGAAGATTTAGAGAAAGAAAGGGGAACAAAGGAATAAAAAGCAAGAAAGAGGGCATGAGAGATCGAAATGGGAAGATAGATGCAGCAAAAACAGAAAGGGTTAGTGGGGGAAAGGTTGAGAGAGGCAGAGGGACCAGAGATTGGTAGATTGGGAGAGAATAGAGAATGTAAGAGAAAGCCTAAAGAAGCAAACTGAGAGCTAGGTCCACATAAACCAGTGGTGATTGGAGATTTTCAGTGTCATTAATAGTGTAACATGTTTTGGCACAATGTGCTTTCAAAGCACATTTTAGCACTTTATTTCCTAAATGGGATCATAGTGTAATACCCAAAAATCACCTTAGATGGTTGTCTTTAAAATCTGAATAAGGTCTAACCATTATTATTTGAACCACATTGCTTTTTGCAAATGGCTTGACAATGGCACCCTCTTTTTGATTGTTACTATGTGCTCTGGTGAGACGTTCTGACGCCTTCTCATTTAGTGCATATCAGCCATTTCTACATTTGCTGGTATAGTGGCTGGAAATTACAACCTACTTGCTAAGAGGTACAAGTTCTATTAAGGAGGTGGTTTGACTTTCTAGTGTACATTTAAATGTGGCAGTCTCTTAACTGTTTCATAAAAAAAGCGTGATTACTACCTGTAGTAATGTCAAATAATCCCTCCAATTAAATATTTTCTATTTCTAATAGAAATGGCAGACTTCCATGCTTTCCACATTCCAAAAATCACTGTGAAATTCTCCTGCATTACCTATAATAATACTTTTTGGGGGCTAAAAAAAGCTGTTATGGGCTGTCCATCTTGAGGATTTTAAGGCAGAAACATGAATACAATAATTTTGATTTATTTATTATTTATTTGTTTTTTTTTATATTTAAATAGAAAAGAGGAAAAATTTAATTTCATAATAAAAGAGAGAAGTGGATAGTTATACAAACCTAAAAACACATTAACCGAACTGCCTCAGCCCGATACGCTAACACTAATTGTGAAGATATGAGGCTAACAAACTTTCGCTCTCATTCCTTCTGTTTTGCCTTAAAATGTCTGCATGTTATTGCACTAAATATTATGCTGTGTTCCCTCTTTTTGCTATCCCTTATAAATCCTAATAAAAACGTTTTGAAACAAAAAACACATTGAAAAAAGCACATAATGTTCATCCATGTTGATACATGATTATTTTTCATTGAGATACTAATGTACTGAGACAAATCTATAAGCATTTGAATAGATGGCAATAGCAGTAAGACCTTCAAATTCATATGTTGCACCCCCTATACGATCAACCACACAGCAATCATTCTAACGCCACATACCACAACATACTCACACGCGCATTTCACACTATGAACTACCCAACCTAACATAACATACACCGATGAAAATAGCAGAGAGAACACTTAAAAGATAATCCACAATGGTGTTGTCCTTTAGGAGTTCCAAACATTCAGGTCAAACCACGTTTCGGTGGGAATAGCAATTATCTTCCAACTTCATCAGGACCACCCTTTTAGCTGATTTTAGGTGAGTGGGCGGGAGTATCTGTAGGTAAATGAACATAAAAATGTCTCTTCCCAAATTATTGGCTCATAAATAATTTCTTTACTTTGTGTAGGCGTGAAGGGTTTATTCGACATGGAAAAGACCAGCAGACCAACAGTGAAAAGTAAAAAGAGACCTTATTGACTCACCCCCTTGCTTTCCACATTCAACATTCAGAAAAGTGCATGCTCATTCAAGCAGTGGTAGCCACATGGATGGTGTCACCTTGAGGATTCTATGCAAGGAGTCTACTGCATGTGAAATAGTAGAGAATGCCTATAATTCTGGAAGTGGAGGACTCTGTATCACCTAAATGAGCAATACATTGCAAGCAGCATCAAACAGAGATATTATCACAGCATATGATCATAGATGCAAATTGTGAAACCACCGCTCAGGACATTAGAAGCAGTGCTGCTACCTGCCTATCTACAGTTCCTCTAACTGGAGATGGTACTAGCGTCCTGAGCCAGGCTACAGGCCTCAAATGGAACAATTCTGTACTCAGACAATCTCCTATCCTTTACCATGCCTCATTGTCTTGCTGGTAAATGTCTAGCAAATGTTTCTTTTTGTTTAACATTTTTCACACAACCTGCTTGTGACTATGAGGGTTGTATGTCAGTGTCAAAGTCTGCTTCAAGTCCATGCAGTTTTGACTGGTACTTTTGATGAAATGTAATTAAGCTATCCATCTTTTGTCACAACCTTAAAGTAAAATTCATTGTGGGAACAGTCCAGCTTCCACTGTAAAATGTTATATACATTCTATTTTGTTTTCACCATTGTTGCAGCCCTAAAATGTTTAAAACACAGTGTTTGTCACTAATTTCCCGAAATGTTCCTGATAGATATGCTCTAAGCTCTTTGTAAAGTTATTTAAATTTAGAAGCAAGCGAAATGAAAACTTCACTAAGGAAGATGGTCAGACTTAGTAAAACAGATCAAGTTTCCTAAATTAACGTGAGGTAAAGTTTCTCCTTTCGATCCTTCCTGATTTGATGATTTCCTGATGTAGCATATCCCATGTAGGATATCCTCGCGACAAACTATTTTGAATGTGGACGCTGGACATCCACCACCTGAGGTAAGTGGTGTGGGAGAGAGGGCTCTGAGCTGAGGCCAGCTTATTTCCTTTTTAAAAAAAGAACTTATAAGCTTTGCATTGCACAAAGCTTTAGAAGTTTAGAAACAACACAAAGTTGCAAGTCAGCCTAATTTACAACTTTACATCCTTCTGCTTTAAATTACATCTAATTGATAGGATTTAAAGTATGTTTGTGAGAAGTTAATTTAATGTTCTTTAATATGTACCTTAAGAATATCCATCTGTTCTCTCACAGAAGGTAAGTAGAGTTAGGGTTAAAAATTGTAAATCTATTATTCCCTATATGTACTTACCTTTCAATATTCTGCCCTCAATATTCTTGTACCACTAAACTCAGTTTTTTTTATTTAGTAGCACAATCGGTATTTGGAAATAATGCACCTAAATAGCACAACTTTAATGTTTGGTCACAGCTGAGGACCATACCCCTCTAAAAATATACTTCTGGCTACCGTCCTGGGGGAAAGATGATGGCACTGGTAGTTCTGCGCACCCATGATTTCCACTTGTTTGAATTTGATGGGAATAGTTGGGTCCTGATTCACAAAGACCAGATCAAATTACACAGAGATATGTTACAAGTTGTTACAGATGTACGTCTAACTAGCACCTAAACATCCTGTAAATTGGACCCTTAAGTCTACAACTTGATCTGTTCTGATTGGAACTAATACAGTGGCATATTGAAACCACATGGTGCACCCATGGAAGGTACAATGAGGGCCCAGTCGAAATCACTTTGCTTCATAGTCCTCCCCCCCATAATTGAAGTACCTCACCAATGCAACGCCCTCCACATTTTAAACACAATTTCAGTTACAGAAATAACTTTAAAGTGATGCACATGTGAAAGTTTCAGTCAGCATGAAAATTCTCCTCTTTTGTGTGAGGAGGTAAATATATACAGATCCTTAGCCACATCGCTGCTTGACAAATCCCTCTCCTGTGCTGGGCCATAATGAAAACGGGTGTGGTCATGACGAGCTCAGCTCGTCATGAGCACCCTAGAAGTATACCTCATGACGAGCTGAGCTCGTCATGAGCATCGAAGGGATTAATGGGAGTAACGCAAGACGGATCCATTCGCCCGTGCGGAAGGGCAAACACCTAAAGAGATCCCTACCTTGCACAAAATACCTAGGGAAACATGTATCAATCGAACAGAATAAGAATGAGTTGTACAGAGTGAATTAGTAGGAGAGGCATTAAAACGGTTATTGATTTTCAAAATGAGGCTCAGGGGTGGCGGTCGCTCCACTAAAAAAAATAGCTTAAATCAAGAAAGTCAACAAGAAAATGATCTTTAGGCACATATATTAACTCGTTTACTGCGGCGGCAATTCCCCTGAAGGACTGGGTTCTTTTGGACCCAGCGGTGCCAGGGCACAACACCTGAAACCTTCGTGGGTAACCTGTTCCGGCGTACAAGTCACAGAGACACGGGACACTTCCTTCGGCGTCAAAGAGTCAAGGTTTATTTACTGCAGGGAACACAGAAGTCACGGCAAGTACACCACGTGCAACTTGGGGAGACTGCTTCAAATTGGTTATGTGGATCGCTCCTTTTATACAGTTTTTACCCATAGGCTAACATTGAACACAAAGGTTTACAACTCAGTTCCCACATCGAGCTCCCAGAAGGTCGCTTTGGTCGCTTTGAAACACATAAGGTCCGGAACATAAGTGCGGAAACATTTGGCGGTTCCCAACTGTAAAAACCCATCTTCCCACCATTAGCAAATTCCAATCAGCAATCAAGTAGATCGAAACAGGAACGAAGACAGGTGCAGAGGAAGACGGAGACAGTGGGGAGATCGGAATGGGTGTAAAAGGGGAGGTGTCGGGAGCACGAGATACAGGCATCAAAGGGACGTGCCTAATGAGATGCACGGCTGAGACAATAAGTCCGTGCGGCAAGATGAGCCTCGAGCGGCGCCACCTGCCTTACAGTAGCAACCCCCTCGTCATAAAGACACTTTCAAAGGACATGTGTCTTCCGCAAATATCTTGGGAGTCCCAGGGTCGCGAAGCGGACAGCGTCCGTTCGCTGGCTACTTGAGGGCAAGAGACAAAATGGATGCCGTATCTAAGATGGAACCCGTGGGTACAGATGAAAAGCCCACGTAACAAACGAACGGTTTAAGTTAGCACAGCGAAACTGCGCACACTTACTAAACTCGTCATTTGCGGTTCATAGATACCAGACTCGACCATATTCGTACGAGTCGGAAACACCACTTACAATTGTCACGGAACCTCAGACGCTCCTTTTGCCCTCATGTAGGCAAGCACTAGTCGGAATCATATTCGATATTCATCAGACCATCAAGATGTCGTTGTAGCATAGCCTTGTCCAACCGAGTCCCCTTGGTAACAGGTGGTTGTCTCATACACGTTGTAGCACAGAGGCCACATAAGGCAGGACCACACTGCACACAAAGGCAACACGTGAACAGGAACACTACCACAACTCCGATGATCATCAGAATCTTCCAACCCCAAGTCGACATCAGGCCCCAAAACCAACCAAGTAGCGTCCAATCCCCTACATCCACGTGTATGGATTCGGAGATCTTATGCAACTTCGAGATGGCTTGATAGACAGTAGGAGCATTATCTGGAATGAAAATGCAACAGCTCGAATGGATCACTTTACATACCCCACCACGATCTGCCAAGACGACATCTAAAACCATACGGTTTTGTAACGTCATAAGTCTCTCCGCCTGAAGTTCTGTGGTGATATTACCAAGGGCACTGGCAGTAACATTAGCTGTCGATTCTACCACTCGAGTCAAATGTCTCAGGTTCCTACTATTAACCACAGGTCCCCAAAACGGGAGGAAACCCTTGAAAAAGTCTCCTGCCTCTTGACCGGCAGTGTCCTCTTCGCTAATTACGCCTCGTACAACTCTAGTCTTATGGTAATCGGCATCTACAGTGAACGTCGGAGGCAACAGATTTGCAACAAAACATGAGCCCATGAAGTCTGAGGGCAACCATGTGTATGCACGATCATGACAGATGAAGTACGTACCCTTGGCAGCCAGAAACACAGGGGTCGGGGACATTGGCAGAACGTAACTTTCAATGCAAGCACTTACTCCAAGTGAGGCTTGCGAACCACGACCCACAAGACAAAGATTACCAGTGTGGGGTACGACCCATATTGGAGGCGAGCTTTTAAGCTGCTTTTCATTAGCGAACATACTATATTCCCCTCTACTCAGGACCCTATAGGCTTGTACCTCTTCCTTAGGGATGAGAAAAGCATCATGGATCTCATCTTCCATATCCTCTATTGCCATCGATAGCACCCACTGGTACGAGGTAGGACCAGGTTTGGGGGAACGTTCTGGAGAGGGTTGGAAACCTAGTGCGCTTCGAAGCATTGTTTGGTATGCTCGAGCTGACCCTTGGGAACTATACGGTAACACCAGATATGGAATTCCCTTACCCGTAGTATGTGGCATCAACCCACACACCCAACAATTAGTAGTGTTAACCACTAACTGATGCTGATGGAGGAGCTGGATAAAGGAATTGTTGCGGAATTCTACACGTCTAGCCTGTTCGTGTTCCGGTAAAATGTGAAAGGAATGGGGAGAAACAGTAGTAGCAGTAAGAGTAATATTAGGGTAAGGAGTAGGAGTAGGGATAGGAAGTAAAAAGTAAGACATAGCGTAATACACCCCACCCGCCAAGAATGCAGAAGCAGTTAAAAACAATACAAACAATTGGAATACAAAACATTTAGTACGACTGAGTTTCTGCAGTTTGACTCTATACGCCTGAGCTCCTTCCAAATCGTTCAGCTTCGAAAATGCCATTTCCCTATGACCGTCCGCAACGTTTCTTGACGCACTTCGTTCTGTGCAGCAATGGTCAATTCCCAGGAGTTCCTAGGAACCGACGGCCTTTAACCTAGCGTCAAGACCTACTGTCCAGAAGGAAGTACGCGCGCGGCCCTACGGCCCTCAATACACAATATGTATTTATTTAGCACAATAATTCAGCTGTGGAAGGAAAAAGATACAAGGAAGAAGCTTGATGTATATACAAACAAGTTTCAATGATACGAAATGTTCAAAGTTGATCAGGGGAAACGAGGATATTGCAGTTATCAATTTCAGCAAAGCAAGAAATTTTATTAGTCCTTAATGCGAGAACGCAAAGAATATCGATGTTTCCCGGGACGTGTCTGCTCGTCGAACAAAGGATCCGTTGAAGAGACAGCGTCCTGCTGATCAGTTTGTTGATTTGATCTTGAGTCTTTTGCTGACAATGTTCCAACAGTGGCTTTCTGCTGCGCTGAGTGTTCACCAACAAGCTGTGCGTCGCTAAAAGGTACAAACGCCGGCAATGTCTCTGCTTCTATTGACGCAATGCCTTTCCTCACCCACGGGTCTGCCGGTAAAGGAATAGGGACTCGTTTACAATGGGTAGCATGTACCCAATTCTTCCGCCCCTCAAGACGAACGGCAGTCCTCGTGGCCAGGAGCACCTGGTGAGGTCCAACAAAACGGGGGTCCAGATTCTTCTTGCGTGAGAAGTTACGGGTGACAACCCAATCACCGGGCTGGAGCTGGTGGCCTGGACCCTCCGTCTGCGTCGGCAGTGCGTCGTAAACCTGTTGATGAATTAACCTCAGTTTAGCAGTCAAGTCATGTAAGTAGTCAATCAACATCGGATACTCAAGATCAACGAATATGCCTGGCCTAGGAACCCCCCACACATTCGCAGGACGGCCGAACACTATTTCATAGGGACTAAGCCCTATTCGGGAGTGTACAGTCGCCCTAGTTGACAGTAATGCTAGAGGCAAAGCGTCAGGCCACGAAAGTCCAGTCGTAGCCTGAATCTTCGCTAGCTTCAGTTTAAGGGTACCATTGTACCCTTCAACCAATCCAGCTGACTGGGGATGATTGGCGCTATGGAATTTCTGATTAATTCCAAGGCCCTTACACACATTCTTCATCACACTTCCAACAAACTCACTTCCGTTATCTGACCACACGACTCTAGGCATTCCATACCGAGGAAAGTATTCCTTCAGTAGGATTTTCGCAGTAGACAAAGCAGTATTGTCTTTGAGGGGATAGGCCTCGATCCATCGGGAGAATGCGCAAACCACAACCAAAACATATTTCAAGTTATTGCATCGCTCCATATGGATGAAGTCCAATTGGATCACCTCAAAGGGATACGAAGGAGGAGCAAAACTGCCAGGGGGAGTTGGGGTTCCTTTGCCAGGATTGTACATTATACACACCATACAATTCTTCACCAGACGTTCAGCACACTTTGTAATGCCATCATTCTTCCACACAGGCGACAACAACTTGCAAATGCCTTTCGCGCTGATATGTGCTAACCCATGTGCCATTGTCACAACGGCCAGCACATACGCATCAGGCAACATCCATCTTTTCTGATCCGACAAATCAATCCAACAACCATTCACATCCAACTTTCCCGTACTTTCTTTCCACTTCGTCTTTTCCGTATCGGTGGCCTCATTCTGAATTGCTTTCACGCTCTCTATAGTATTTTCACACATACTCGATTCTGTAGGCCACCTAACCGAACTCGTCACATACATTCGAGTGCTAAAGTTCCGGGCAGTCTCCTTAGCAATCTCATCTGCAAACGCGTTACCACGACCAACATCATCCGTTACTTTACGATGCGCACTACACTTAACAATCGCAACTTGAGCAGGCAAAGTCAATGCATCCAAAAGATCATTCACAAGCTGGCCATGCTGTATTTTCGTGCCGTGTGACGTCAAGAAACCACGCTCTCGCCACAATCGTCCAAAGCTATGCGCTACACCGAAAGCGTACTGGCTATCGGTGTACACATTCACACGTTTACCCTTCGCTAACACGCATGCTCTAGTAAGAGCAATCAGCTCTGCAGCTTGGGCAGAATTCTGATTCAATCTCGCAGTCTCAACAACAGTATTCAACGTCACAACAGCATAGGCAGTAGTCACATCACCATTCGGCAACTTAAAACATGACCCATCCACATACAAAGTGCCGTCAGGGTCTTCCAATGGGGTGTTTTTAAGGTCCACTCGACCTTTTGTTTCCTCTTCTGTACGCAAGTAGCAGTCATGTTCTGTTACTGCATCTGACTCTGCACTAATTGGTAACAAAGTTGCCGGATTCAGGACATTACAACGTTTTATTTGAATGTGGCTTGCCAAAAGCGTCAATTCGTACCCAGACAACCTCGCACTCGTCAAGTGCTGAGTTTTCGTTCGATTCAAAAGAGTGTCGACTGCATGCGGAACCATCACCGTGAGCATATTATCCATGACCAATCCTGCTGATTGTCGGATGGAGACCGCAGCTGCCGCAGTTGCTCTCAAACAACTCGGCAATGCTCTAGCTACTGGGTCTAAGGTCGAGGAAAAATATGCACATGGACGTTGCTTACCACCAAAAGGTTGCGTTAAGACACTCAACGCACAGCCTTCTCTCTCGTGAACATATAACGTGAACGGTTTGCTGTAATCAGGGGTACCTAACACAGGAGCCGAACACAATGAATCACGTAGTTCAGAAAAACTTTTCTGACATTCTTCCGTCCATGGTAAAGGAGTTGAAACATCCTTGCATGTAAGAGCCACCAATGGTTTCGCTAGCAATGAAAAATTAGGAATCCACTGCCTGCAGTACGATGTGATACCTAGAAAGGCACGCACATCTCTTTGGGTTTGTGGCACAGCCATTCGCGCAATCGCTGCAATTCTCTCTGGGGTCAATCTCCTTCCCTCCTTTGACAATAAGTGACCTAGATAGGTTACTTCTTGACAACAATATTGGAGTTTAGAAGGTGACACCTTGTGATTCAACTCACAGAGATGTTGCAGCAAAGACACCGTAGCAATTTTGCAAATGTCCTGAGTATCAGCAGCCACCAATAAGTCGTCGACATATTGAATTAAGGCCGCACCAACCGGCAACCTAAACGCATCCAGTTGACCCTTCAAAGCTTGGCTGTAAATAGATGGACTTTCACAGTAGCCCTGAGGAGCGCGTTTGAACCGGAAGCTACGTCCACCAAGAGAGAAACCGAAAAGGTCCCTGCTCTCTTCGGCAATCGGGATGCTGAAAAAGGCATTTTTCAAGTCAATCACCGAAAACCATGATACAGTAGCTGGAATCAGAGTCAGTAGCGCCGTGATGTCAGGCACAACAGGGAATTGAGGAACCACAATTTTATTTACCTCCCGTAAATCGATAACAAAACGATAAACAGGCGGTTTGGTAGGATCAGTACGTTTAAGAATGGGCAGTACAGGGCTATTGCACACGTTTCCCCGAGTCTCCTCAATAACATCTTTCTCGATCAAATCATAAATGATCGCTAACAGTGCTCGTTCACCATCAAGGGAGATACGGTATTGGGGAATACGCGGCAATCGCACATTCGATTTCAACTGAACAACATAAGGGGAGATATCAAGTAGGCCCACATCGTTTGGACCCGTCGCCCACAAAGACGCAGGAAGAGAATCCAATTCCGGTGGAAGCTTATCGAGAGACAAATACATAGGAGAGACTACTTTCTCCCCAAACGTAAGCTTTACACCCGCAGGAGAACAATACAAAGTTGCATACAAACGTTTAAGCAAATCCAGACCCAAAAGATTTTCGCCACAACCAGTGGTCAAAATCAGTGGAGCTTCGAGCTCACGCGGCCCAATTTGAAGGGGCAAAGGGCGTGAAACTGGATTGCTAACGGGGGCGCCAGAGAATCCAACGGATACATTTGTTAAGCCAGACAAAGGTGCGCCAGGGAGTTTCGAATGCATAATGGAACTTTTCGCTGCACCAGTGTCCAACAGAAAAGGCTCAACGACGCCCGATGTAGCAACCGCGACGTAAGGCCCTCTCTGATCAACCGGAACTGATACCACTCCCTCTCCTTGTCTTCGGCTGTCCTAGTAATTACTGTCGTCAGTTCCCTGATCGACGTAATAATCGTCTACATTGTACTGCGCAGATCGTCCTTGCGATGATCCACGGTGGTCGAAACAGTTATTAGAATTTGATGAGTTGTCAGAGCGGTCGTTCTGAGCACCGCGACCTCTACCACGTAATGCATTCTGTGAACCACCACGGCCTCCTCTAGACGAATTACCACTATTACGATCATTTAAAGCAGGACAATCAAATTTAATGTGTCCCTCCTGTCTACAATAAGCACATTGATTGTACCCCAACGAAGATCTGTTGAAAGAGGAATCATTACGCGACTGCGATCGATTCGATTGCGACTGTGATCTATTCTGCTGAGACGCATTCTGATTAGAACGCGGCGGATATGCTTGCTGTAACAACACTTTAGTTTTCAGTTCTTTGGTCTTTTTATCAGCGCGGTCTTTTTCTTCTTTCTCTCTATTTTCATAATATTGTGCCGTAGCCAGAATCTGAGCTGAGGTAGAAACGGCCCACGCACTTTCTGAATTCTTCAATTTATTGCACAAATCGGGCAATAAGTTCGATACAAATTTATCCACAAACAACCTCTGTCCACCCTCAGTACCCATATCCTGTCCACTATGATCAACAAATGTTTCCTCAAACCTCGTAAAGAAGTCTGAAACACTCTCATCTTTCTTTTGCTTACAGGCTGACAACTTGTCCCAATTTACCCTCATAGCTGGCATGAGCGTTTTCATTAACGTAATGATTCGCTGGGGAAGAAGTTCAATCAACTGATCGGGTTTAGTAGCAGCCGCTTGTCCAGCGTCTGCCGCTGTAATAGCAGCCCAATCACCACCTAATTCATTCGTGTGATCTTGGTGACGAATCTTAGCCCATACCGGCTGCGGTACGACGTTGCCAAACAACATGTCGATATCGGCAAGATTCATTACCGTAGCATCTACAAGCTGCGATAATTCCTTATAATACCCAGCAGGATTTTTGCGAGGATCGGGCAAAGTTTGTTTCACCTGAAGCACTTCCGATCGTTTCCATGGGAGATGTATCCATATTCTCTGGAAATGCGCCGCCACTGGAGCGTTAACATTAGTATTATCAGCGGGTACCCAAACCGGCGGAACTTCACGCATAGGATATTGACCAGGCTCGGTTTGTTGGCGTTCAAGATCCTCAACAAACAGTGCGTGAGGAATAGGAGCAAGACGAAAAGACAGCAACTGCTCGATAGCACGCCGGACATTAGTATCGACTATCAGTCCAGTTGCGAACTGAAGCCGAAGGTTAGACAGGGCGGTCAGCACCTCGTCAGGCGCAACAGCCGCTATCTGATCATGTAAAAGTTTACACATTTCGTCAAACACATATCTCTGAGTCGGTATGTTGAATTGACTAAATGTTTCAAGAACGACACGGGGTGGATTTCTCTGCGGGTTGTCCATCCAACCCATCGCCATATTATACAGCGCAGCGCGTTCCCTATTACCAGGAAGCTGGCTACGTCTCTGAGGACCATCAGAACCAGCGGACCCAAAGACAGGTCCGAGCGACTGGAAAAAATTTGTCGCAATGGGAGAGCTACGATTACGAGTAGAGGGACAAGAGTAAGACACAGGACTAACAAGAGGAGGAATAGAAGCGTTAGCAACAACAGGAGTTAACAACACAGGGGCAGTAGCGCGAGCAGGAGTATGTGGAAGCGGAGGAGCAGTAGGAATAGAAACAGGCACAGGAGCAGGAACAGTCGGAAGAGCGGGTGCAGGTTGAGGAACGGGTGGAGGAATAACAGGTGGAAGAACAGGTACGGCAGGGACCACAGGAGCTGCGGTACCCTGTACGTACGGAGGTGGCGACTTCATAAGATAGGACATTAAAGGATCCTCAACTGCCTCTTCCTTCTTATCCGACTCCGTAGGCAAAACAGGATAACATTTATCTATGGTCATACGTTGCAGCCTCTCAAACACTTCCTTATCCTTATCCTCCTTATCACGCTGAAACTGCTCAGCTTTCTTCACAATGGTAGCAACATTATCTCGCTCACTACGTTTATTCTGTCTGATTTCTTTCTGTCGGGCTTCTTTGCGCCACAACCGAAAGGCATCAAACATGGCCGGCCTAGATTTACGTTCGAACAACTTAATTTCCAAATTATCTAAGATCGACGCTTCGAAGCTACCGTGAGGTGGCCAACGAAGATCGCCGTCTTTCTTTGTATATTTTATCCAGTAATCATTAAAAGCAATCGGGCCTAGCCCATGTTTGCTATATAAGTCATAAGTAGGAGTTCCTACCGGAGGTATCGGACACGAGTCCTCCAGCAGGGAATCCGCACCACAAGGTCTAAAGCAACTGAACAAAGTACTGCGACCAGGCATCTTGCACGCTAGCCGAGTTTCACAAACTTCAAGGGTTACGGGATTTACCAAGTCCCAGCAAGAACAAAACCCTCGGTCTTTGGCGGCTGCAGTCGTCAAACAAATACAACAACAAAGTTACGCTAGCAAAGTGTCACCGACAAAAACACTCACACAGCGTGTACAACAAAGCCACTAGTGTTTACAACAAAGACACTCGCTAAAGTGTCTACAACAAAAACACTCGCTAAAGTGTTTACAACCAAGGATTCTGGGAGCGACCCACAAATACTTAACTCAAAGATCAATGGCGTCCTCAGGAAGGCCCGTCAATCGTCTCGCTATACCAAGGTCTACGCCAGGCGCCAAAACAGGTCTACAGTCAGGGCAGCAGTCCGTCGCAGCCGTCAGGAGGCGGGAATCTTCGCGGGAAAAGTCTTCGGGCCACTTATTTCGACAACAGGATCGATGAAGCGGGGTGCACCTTCCCTCGGAGATTTCACACGAAGTTCCTCACGATCGTCGGGCTTGGACCGGTACCACTGATGCAGCCCCACGTTGGGCGCCAACTGAAGGACTGGGTTCTTTTGGACCCAGCGGTGCCAGGGCACAACACCTGAAACCTTCGTGGGTAACCTGTTCCGGCGTACAAGTCACAGAGACACGGGACACTTCCTTCGGCGTCAAAGAGTCAAGGTTTATTTACTGCAGGGAACACAGAAGTCACGGCAAGTACACCACGTGCAACTTGGGGAGACTGCTTCAAATTGGTTATGTGGATCGCTCCTTTTATACAGTTTTTACCCATAGGCTAACATTGAACACAAAGGTTTACAACTCAGTTCCCACATCGAGCTCCCAGAGGGGTCGCTTTGGTCGCTTTGAAACACATAAGGTCCGGAACATAAGTGCGGAAACATTTGGCGGTTCCCAACTGTAAAAACCCATCTTCCCACCATTAGCAAATTCCAATCAGCAATCAAGTAGATCGAAACAGGAACGAAGACAGGTGCAGAGGAAGACGGAGACAGTGGGGAGATCGGAATGGGTGTAAAAGGGGAGGTGTCGGGAGCACGAGATACAGGCATCAAAGGGACGTGCCTAATGAGATGCACGGCTGAGACAATAAGTCCGTGCGGCAAGATGAGCCTCGAGCGGCGCCACCTGCCTTACAGTAGCAACCCCCTCGTCATAAAGACACTTTCAAAGGACATGTGTCTTCCGCAAATATCTTGGGAGTCCCAGGGTCGCGAAGCGGACAGCGTCCGTTCGCTGGCTACTTGAGGGCAAGAGACAAAATGGATGCCGTATCTAAGATGGAACCCGTGGGTACAGATGAAAAGCCCACGTAACAAACGAACGGTTTAAGTTAGCACAGCGAAACTGCGCACACTTACTAAACTCGTCATTTGCGGTTCATAGATACCAGACTCGACCATATTCGTACGAGTCGGAAACACCACTTACAATTGTCACGGAACCTCACCCCGACGGAGCGGGCGGGGCTAAGTCGGCCAACGGTTGTGCGCAGTACCCCGCAGGTAGTGCTCGCATCGGCCGTTGGCCGACGCGAGCACAGAAGGGGTTGAAAGGGATGTGCAAGTTACAAATTAGTTCATTCAGCAGTAAGTGAAGTACTATCATCACTAGCTCTACCACTGGATTAAAAACTTTGGCCCTGATTTAAAGTTTGGCGGATGGGTACTCCATCACGGATGTAACAGATATTCCGCCTATCTAATTAAAAATGCCATTATATATGATGCTCTTCTTTTAAGGCGGTGGGTTTTCCTTTGCTTTTGTGACGAAGTAACCTATTCACCAAAATCTAAATTGAGCCCTGGGTTTAATTCCTTATTGCACATTTTCTAAACCTATATTTAGATTTTTTTTAAAACAACATTCATCTAGTAAGGTGCCACCATTTGACCACTGGGAATAAAACACTGTCTGATTGGGATTAGATACTTCGTTCTAACTAAATGCCTTCAATCACTAATCACTTTACTTTTATCACTCTACCTCTCATTCTCTAACATTCACTTTCTAGCCTCTATTATGAGGTTGTAACTTTGATATTTTCCTGTAATTCTCATACCTGCATCTATCCTTGTATTCCTTTCAGTTCCTGTTTCGTCCCTCATTCCTTCTAGTTGCATGTTTGACATCTATCCCATGCATTTTGTCATCTCTCTTTCCCATGCTATCTCATCACTTTTATATACCCATCCACCATCCTTCCTGCTTATTCAACGTTACAGGACAACTCCATCCTCCTTCTTTCTCAACTTGCCTCCTGCTTAAACCTAGCCTCTTGCTAGTGGTTTCCCTCTATTGCCCTTTTTCTCTAACCCCCAGTACTGCTCCTAATTACAGCATCCTTCTTTTCAGTCCATCAGTTGTTTTCTCTGTTACTTCTTTTCAATTTACATATTTCTCTGTCTTTCTTTTATTTTAATTTCTTCCCCATTTTACGCTTTTTTGTACCTTATACCATCTCCAATTTTTTTCTTTCTCCCAGACTCCTGCTATTATATCTATTTTTTGTGCGGTTTATCACTTCTTTTTCTGCTAGTTTTTAGCATCCCTTTTATCTTCACACTGTCAGTCTTCTTCTTTTCACTCCTCCATGCTACATTCTCCAACATGCTGTTTTGCTTTCTTTACCCATCTTTGTATACTTACTTAGTCTCACCTTTTCATCATTTTTCACAGTTCTGTTAATCCATCATCATATCTCCCCTCAGTCACATTTTTTTTGTCTCTACTGTACTTTGTCATACTATGTCACCATGATGGGCCCTTTACTCCTATTCACTCAAGGGTCATAATGCTGCATGTTCCCCAAGCTTACTTGAGACTCTCTACACTACTGAGATCAAAGTTGAGGGACCTTTTTGCTTGCCCAAAACAGATACATGATGGGCAGAAGTGCAAGACTTCTGCACACAAAGATCAGGTATACAGAACAGGTAGTAGCAGTGCAAACATCACTAACAAAGAACAATTTCAGCTGGACATAAGCAGTGCGTGGTTTCATTCTCACAGAACATGTGCAACACAGAAGCATTGCACACAAAAATCATAACCATGGCAGTGCCTGTGCAAGCCTCCATCCAAGATGAAAGAGGCAGAGGTAGATTTTCAAACATTTTCCACTGGGTTAGCGTCATAACATTGACACTAACCAGCACACATAGATTTTTTTTACCAATTTACTCTCCAGTGCAAACCCTGTTTTGGGTTGGAAAGTACCCTACAGGTAAAGCAAAGCAGTGCAAAGCATTGCTTTGCGTCACATAGCACCACAGGATCGTTATATGGGTGGTACTTGGTTGTTCCCATGCCTTTTGAAGCAAAACCCTATCTATAATGAAATGTAGACAGAGTTTATCTCCAAAAGTTAATGCCATCTGAAAGGAGGTGTTAGGAGGAGAAATGTTTTAATTTCTCCTTTATTTTCCTTCTTTGGATGAAATTAAATGAAATGAAAAGATCATTTGTATAGCTGGATAGCTACCCTGAGGCGTCCTAGCACTGCGGACAAACGTGTGTGGAAGGACGGTGGGGGCCTAGTCTGATTTGTTAAACAGCAGGGTTTTTAGCTTTTTTCGGAAGGGCAGAAGATTGGGCTCCGAACGCAGGTGGAGGGGAAGCGAGTTCCAGAGTTTAGCTGAGTTGTGGGAGAGCGAGTGGCCCCCATATCTGGCTCTCTTGGTCCTGGGTAATGTGACAAGGAAGGAAGAAGCTGATCTAAGCTGTCTATTGGGTTGGTAGAGTGTGATCAGAGAATGGGTAATGGTGGCCCCAGTTTTCCAGAAAGCTCGGTGAGCGAACCACAGACCCTTGAATACAATTATTTCCCTGACTGGGAGCCAATGAAGTTTCTTAAGTTCGGTTTTGACAGGGAGGCGACAAGGGATCTGAAAGAGGATTCGTGCTGCACAGTTCTGGATGACCTGGAGCTTGTTTAGGGTGGCCTGGGGGGGCCCTAGGTAAAGGGCATTCCCAAAGTCCAGACGAGACAAAATGAGACCCTGGATAATGATTTGTCTGGCTTTAAAGGGCAGTAAGGAAAGGATTTTCCAGGTAAGCCTAAGTATACCAAAGCAGATGGCTGAAAGTTTAGTTGCTTGGTGGTTAAAATTAAGAGACTTATCCAGCCAGATGCCCAGGCACTTGATTGTGTCCTTAGGTATGGGGGCAGGTCCAAGACACGTAGGCCAGAGGGAGTCAATAGTGGGATTGAGGGAGTTACCTAGGAGCATCAGCTCGGTCTTGACTCCGTTTAGTTTGATTCAGAAAAGGGGGTGGTGATGAACAGAGTGTCTGAATTAAGCAGACCACTCTTACCCAGTCCAAAGATCAGGGCTTGATCCATCACCGTTATTTATCTCACTGCACCATCCCAGTTCAGAACCTGGCTATATGCAAATCAGTCTGTCCCTGGCCCAGTGCATCATGGGAACAGGGCAGACTAAACCCCCTTTTTCTGAATCATTTTGTCCACCATAAGCGTGGAAGGGTATACTCAGATGTGAGTCCCTTGCTCATTGCACCATCAGGATTCAAGCAAGCCGGGCCGACGACGGCTGAAATGCCAGAAACCGGTCCCCGGAAGCTTGTTTCCTTCCCAGTATAAGAATTGGCTTGGTAGTTTGGTTTGCCCTGTTCCCATCATGCACTGGGACAGGAACAGACTAATTTGCATGTAGCCAGGTTCTGAGCTGGGATGGTGCAGTGAGCTAAAAAATGGTGATGGATCAAGCCCTGATCTTTGGACTGGGTAAGAGTGGTCTGCTTAATTCAGACACTCTGCTCATCACCACCCCCTTTTCTGAATCCGTTTAGTTTGAGACAAGATGATGTCATCCATGAGGTCACCACTTCTAGGCAGTCCCTCAGGTTGTTGGGCCAGGTGTGAAGGTGGTTTAGGGCCACCACTAGCTGGGTATCGTCCGCATAGGTGATTATTTTTGTCCCGAATGGGCAGACAATCTCAGCAAGGGGGCTCATGTAAATATGAAAGAGCGTAGGGTTCAAAGAAGAGCCCTGCGGCTCACCACAGCCAAGAGGTTTGCTAGGGAAGGTGACTTCGCCCTCAAAGACTTGAAAGGATCGATCAGACAGGAAAGATTCAAACCATGTGAGTGCTTTTGTTGAGACTCCTAGATTGGTAAGTCTTTTCAGTAAGATGTTGTGATTTACAGTGTCGAAGGCGGTACTTAGGTCAAGGAGGATGATGGCTGCGGTGCCTCCTTGAGCCATGATTTTCCTTGCCTCCTCTGTCACGGCGACGAGGGCAGTCTCAGTCCCATGCATGGGTTGGAATCCTGTCTGAGAAGGGTTGAGCAGTTGGTTGATCTCTAGGAACTCTGTTAGTGTCTTGTTAACGTGTTTCTCTAGGATCTTGCTTAGCCAGGGTAGTAGGGAAATCGGTCGATAATTCCCTGGGCTATTAGGATCTAAGTTTGGCTTTTAAGGAGGGCTTTGACCATAGCCCGTTTCAAGGGGAGCGGGACGGTCCCGGTGACAAGAGAGGCATTAAGCAATTCAAGAATGGTGGGTAGGATGTGCCCGGTAACTGTCAGCAAGGAGCGCGGGTGCTGGATCAACAGGGGAGACGGATTTTACCTGAAGCATAATAGATTGTAATGTGGAAGAGTCAAGAGAGGGAAGGATATTGAGTGTTGCTGAGGGGTTTGATAGGTGGTGTGGGGATCTGAGTGTAAGGGAAAGGAGGTGTAGATGGTTTGTATTTTGTTGTAAAAGAACTCTGCCAGGTCATTGCAGCAGGGTTGGGCATTGAGGGAGTTTTGAGGTTTTACTGGAAGTTTGAGAAGGAATTTAGCAATTTGGTAAATTTCTTTAGGCCTGGAGGCAGGTGCACTGATCTTATTTTTGAAAAAGGCCGCTTGCGCGATTCTAATTTTAATTTTAAATGTTTTTATCGCAGCTCTATATGTGTTTTTTCTGGGGAGTGAGAAGTCAAGACGCCACTTCCTCTTCAGTTTTTTGCATTGCCATTTCCTTTCTCGTAATTCCTGGGAGTACCAAGGGGCCGTCTTAGTACTGCGCTTGGATTCAGTGTTTTATGGGGAGTACAGAGTCTAGTGCGTTTGAGATCCCTCTAATATATTGTTGATTGGCTAGGGTGGGGTCAGAGTTGCATGGTGGTCTAGAAATTTAAAGGGTTGATGCCCATTCAGCCTGGGGGAGTTTTGACCAGTTGCGTTCCCTCCGGGAAACTATAGTGGTGAAAAAGTGGGTATGTGGAGTGACCCAGGAGACAGGGATCAGAAAGTGGTCCGTCCATGGCAGAGGGGAAGGATTTCCTACTAGGAGATCTCTGCAATTGCTGAAAATGAGATCAAGGAGATGACCCTTGGAGTGGGTTGGTTTCAGCACTAGTTGTGAAATTGTAGTGCGACGAGGCTAGTAGTCAATTCCAGGGCATTGTGGTCCGTGGTATTATCAAAATGGATATTAAAATCCCCTAGAAGTGTGAACTTTGATGAGCTACATACTAGGTTGGCTATAGAGGAAGGCAGGGAGCTGAGAAATTGCCCTAGGGTCCCAGGTGGACGATATACAAGCACCCCCAAGAAGGTGCTAATAGGGTAAAAATCAAGGGACAAGGAGAGACTTTCGCAGTTGGGTATTGGATTGGGGAGCTGCGACAGCCATAGCAATCTTTGTAGATGATTGCTAAGTCACCCCTCTTCCCGTTGAACGGTCTTCGTGTAAAATTTGATATCCTCTAGGAAGGGCCTGGATGATGTCAGGTTCTGATTCGGAGTGGAGCCAGGTTTCTGTCAGAAACAGGGCATCTGGGTTTAATTCATCTAAAAGCAGGGATATCTCTGTAGTGTGTTTGAAGAGTGATCTGCAGTTCAGGAGGTACATACTTCTCTGTGTGTTATTGATTGTGTGGTCAGGGAGGAGCTGAAATCCGCAGTGCGGGCAGATTGAGCCTTGTTTTAGTGGGTTAGAAGTGGAAATGCAAGGGGCTGAGACCTTTCCTCTTAATTTAAGTAGAGCGTTTGGGCTGTATCTCCTGACATGGGTGGAAAGACGACCTGGCCCTGGCCGGCTGCGGATGTGCGCAGACGGGCTTGCCTTTGGTGCGCCATCGGCGCACCAGCGGCGTGCCCGCTGCACACGTCCGCTGCGCGTCCCGAGAGGCATCAGCTTTTAAGACGGGTGCAATGTCAGCTGCAAGCAGCTGATTGGCTGCCTGGCCCGGAAGTTGTGAATCACTTCCTGGAGCCCGGTTCTTGTCCCTCCACGCAAACCAAACAATTGGCGGTGGACCGGGGACTCTGGACAGGTGAAGCGATGCTGAACAAACAGTATTTCAACAAGTAAGTGATTTAAAAACGGATTGTTAAAAGAATACTTGTAGTGACACTTGTGCAAAATAAAGATAAAATGCAGGGTTTTTAAGTAAAATTCAGGCCGAGAGGCGAGATCGGAGCCCTTTCCCAGGCGCTCCTCTCAACACGCGTATCTGCCTTTCCTCAAGCGCGTCCGCTGCACGTCCTGAGAGGCATCAGCTTTTGATATGGGTGCAATGCCAGCTGCAAGCAGCTGATTGGCTGCCTGGCCCGGAAGTCGTGAATCACTTCCTGGAGCTCGGTTCTCGTCCCTCCACACAAACCAAACAATTGGCGGTGGACCGGGGACTCGGGACAGGTGAAGCGATGCGAAAAAAAAGTATTTCAACAAGCAAGTGATTTAAAAACGGACTGTTAAAAGAATACTTTTAGTGACACTTGTGCAAAATAAAGATAAAATGCAGGGTTTTTAAGTACAATTCAGGCTGAGAGGTGAGATTGGAACCCTTTCCCAGGCGCTCCTCTCACCACGAGTATCTGCCTTTCTTCAAGCTCGTCCGCTGCGTGTCCTGAGAGGCAACCGCTTTTGAGGCAGGTGCAATGTCAGCTGCAAGCAGCTGATTGGCTGCCTGACCCGGAAGTCGTGAATCACTTCTTGGAGCCCGGTTCTCGTCCCTCCACGCAAACCAAACAATTGGCGGTGGACCTGGGACTCGGGACAGGTGAAGCGATGCGAAACAAACAGTATTTCATTTATCACACACACAAAGTGGGGAAAGTGTTTTAACTTGTCTGGTTATAGTATTTTGTACAGGAAGGGTATGCTTCCTGTAAAAAACTGTTTTTAGACTCAAGCAGGCACCTTGGCGTTATGGCGCTCATGTGTGTGCCTGGCGCCCTGCATCTGAAATCTGCGCAGGCACTGTACTGTGTTGCGTGAATTCTTTGAAAATTTGCCCTGCAGCCTACCGACAGCTGAAGGGCACATTTCTTTCACACAGAAAAGGCACAACAAGTGCATCAGCCCAGTCATCTAAATCAGTCTGACACAAAACACACACAGAACTAGAAGAAGTTGTTCAGCCCTCCCTTGCACAAACCAGGAGCAGCGGTAAGGCTGCTGAAAAAGCCTTCTTAACAACACTGGTACAGCATAAACAGAAGTGTACAATCCTCTGCTGCACAAAATATCAAAACTATCATCAGCTGCAAAACCTCCCTCGCTACTAAACATGAACTGAATGTGGAGAGAGGAATAAGGCATGTCTGACTTACAGAACTAATAAAGAATAGGTAGTAACCGTGCAAGCATTACCTACAAAAAACAAATAAATATAACCTCACAACTAGGCAAAACATGGGCATCAATGAGAGGACAAGTGTGCACAGCAGCCATGTTGGCCCATGTCTTTGCATCATGTTTAGCATGCTCTTTGAAATCTTGGTTTGGCACTCAAATTTTAAAATATATAATTCTGGCGAGTTTTTGCAAAAGCGAGCCTGCACTTTAACAGGAAAGTTATTCATATATCTCACTAAGGCCCAGAGTCGGACTGGCTTTTAGGCAATCAGGCAATGCCTGATGGACTTGTCTGATAAGTTAGTGTCTGTGACGATTTTTTGACTGTTTGTGGTCCTGCTTTGTCATCTGTTCTGCCAGTTTTTAATGTTGATTTCCCTGACATTAAAACATACATTGACTGAACCAAGCTCAAATCCATTAAGTTTTCCATAATTTACAGACCTCTTATACCCGATGTCCTAACAAGTTTAAACTGTCCTATTTGCAAACAAGGGTCACTTTTTTAGCTTTCTAATTCACTAATGGGGGCCACTTTTATTTTGGTGGCCGGAACTATTTCTGTCCCAGTCTGACCCTGCTAATGCCACAAGATTTAACATATTTTTTTTTAACTCAGAGGTTACCTGTGACGTAAATAAATAATTTACTCTCTTAATTTCTATGCAGGTAAGTACTTAATCAATAATAACTCAGATCGGATGAAAAAAAGACAGAGTCCGTGGTGTTAGAGTTCTTAGGGGTTTTATTCCATAAAAGGAATAGTCTTGGCCAGGATATCATGTTCTGACCACCACACAGGGTGTCAGAAGGGATAGAGCGCTACATTTTATTAACAGTACATAGCTTATATACTTAATTCACATCATAAGCGACAATGCAGGAGGCGTAACAGCTGAGAGAAGACAAGATAACAGAATGCACGTGGTGCTAGTATGTAGTCAAGAGGCGTGAACTAGAGGTGTGTGCTAGAAACGTCACTGATAGGTGTCACAAAGGGGTGGCACTAACAGAGAATGTTGCAATGTCAGCAGAAATCGGAAACTTGGATGCGCGCGCAGCTGCATGACGTGTGACTGGAGGGGTGCAGGGGACTTGACATTTACACTGACGGAAAGAGACAGAAGTCTGGCATGTCAGATCAACTTGTGCTTCTATCATATCTGATATCTGGTGTTTAGGAACTAAGCTATCTGGGCAGAAAGGTCTCTAGAGCAGAGGCTATTCTATACTGACTGTGAGTGCGTGTATAAGCGCCTGAGTGTCTGCATGAGAAGCGTGGGGGCACGGGGCCTTCCATGGAAGCATGGCAACGGAGGCTATGAATTACTTGAATTAGTTGCATAGAGACAGGTCGGCCCTTTGGCCCTGCAGCTGAGGAAGGATGTTTACTGGAGCTAGCAGGCAGGAATGTATTTTCGGGGAGGGAAACAGATAACTCGAAGGTTATAGTCAATCTTGGCAAGCAGCAGGCTGAGCTGAGCACGGAGGGCCGCGCTAAAAGTAAGTCAGAGTTCACGGGTACGGGGGGCAGCCTGGGCAGAGGCCCTCGTAGTCAGAAGCCAGGAAAGAGGCTCGGTGGCAGAGATTTCAGGGCCTACTTCAGCCAGGGCTGGAAAACGTAGGAGTACACTTACAAAAAGACGTTGGCATAGCATACTTAGGAACGGACTATTCAACCCATTCATGGTGAGTCTGAAAGAGGACATGTTAACGTTGGACGCAAATGTATTTGCGTCTTCATAGCTGACACAGGAGGGAAGTTACATGCACTTTAACCTCGTACATGGAGTCGGTGGGGTACGCGCTAGGGAACACATCTTGACCATAAAATTTATATTACCTCATTCCCTCCTTGTTCCCTACGGACCCTTCATGATATATCAATCCTCATGAATCGATCAGTCTGTTCTTGTAACATTATATGTTCATCTTTCTTCTTTTGACTATTTGAGAGAAAACTGGAATGTTCAATGCACGATGTGGCACACAGTCCACAAATCGCTGGCCCACACTGTAGGCACAGGCAGCAGCTGAATACTATGACAAGGCCAATGCCTAGGAAGGATAGGATCTTCCATCCCCAAGCGGATAACGTTGTCCAGAACCAACCGGACCAAGTCCAGGTGCCTGGATTCTGATGTATCTGATTTGCAATTTTATGCAGACGGGTAACAGCTTGATAGACAGATGGCGCGTTTTGTGGGATGAAAACGCAGCAACTTGACCCGATGACCTTACAGGCTCCACCTCTATCTGCCAAGATGACGTCAATAACAAGACGATTTTGAAGGACAACAACCCGTATAGCAGATTGCTCCTCTGTTAAGTTACCTAAGGCGGAGGCAGTTTCATGTACTACAGCTTCAAGTGTTCTAGTTAATCTACGTATTAATTTACTGTTTTGGACAGGTCCTAAAAAGAAAAAGAATCCTTTATTAAAATCAGTGTACTGTTCCCATGCCGTTTCTGTGTAGTCGACAAGTGGGATATCTCTTCTGGGTCTATTCTGTACTAGATTCGTATTTCTATGGTAGTTCAGTTCAGTTCAAAAGCTTTTATTCGATTTGTTCATACAAATCATACAAGCAAAAACACAATTCAAATATTAAAATCACCAAATAATCTTTCCTAAAAAATGGAAAAAGCTAAAGTGCAGCAAGTGAAAAGTAATCATGCCTCTATGGATCAACATGTTTTTATAAAATACACGACATTCTTACATGGACTAACTAGGAGTCAGTAGAAGTTGCTTACTAGGCCATTACTGGGAACTGTATATTAAAATTATTAAATAATCATTCAATACTGTGGGGTACTGCATAAATTCCTTAATACAGGCATTGATATTAAATTCAAAGAAAAACGTATATATACAGACAGGGATAATAACATTAAATTCATCATGAAAAAACCCTGGCAGCTGTATAGCACAAGTACAGACAGGTCAGTAAACAACATTAAAGTACGATACTTTTCCTGGCAGCCGTACATTTTAAAATAAAAGTAGCCAAGAAGAAACAAATCTCCTCGTTCACTAGTAAAGATAAAAATATCAATGCTGTTTGGGTGGTACGGATACTGTATTTAATAAAAATTGGTTTAAGGTATTTAAGCCTAAAATTCTGGTAGAATTTACAAAAAAGTAAAAAATGGCAACTACTCTGACGAGAAGTACCGTCACACGGACAAGGTGTGTTTGAACCAGTCTTTGTGTTTGGAAAAGCAACCAAGTGGTGTACTATACCCAATCTGACCCGTGTTAAAACATACTGGTGGGAAGGGCGGGTCACAAATACAAGATAGGATTGTAGTCCAGAAGCTAAATTTAAATCTTTGTAAAATTTCAAAGTAGCAAGATTTCCAACAGCTTTGTCTCGCTCAGCCTTACGAAAATTAAGGAACGTTATCTTAATTTCTTTTTTTGAAATAGATACAACCTTTTCTGGCTCTCGGAACACATTAATGTTGAACAAAAGTAGATACCAATGATGGATGTATCTTAACCATAATACACGTGAGGAATGATCCAAACCTATACAGTCAAGAATAATATCCTGAGTGAATCGGGTCTCCGACTTAGCCCAAATAGATCGCCACAATAAAAGTGGCCGAACTGCTGCTAAGTCAGAGATGTACTCGATCCCAACTTCGTCATGGATCAACTGTATGGAGGCAGAAGGGGGAACACATAATAACCTCCTTAAGAACTTGTTTTCCTCCTTCTGCAGGGAAATACCCTCACAGTGACCCCATACCCCTGCCCCATACAGAGCAGAGGAAACACAACATACTTTATATATGTTCGTCATATCATAGATACTTCGTGAGCCAAGTTTAGAGGCAAAACGAAAAATGCTACTAGTGGACCGTAACATTTTTATTTTTACGGCATCAAATTCCGCATTCCAGGACCCACTGTTACTATATGTTATTCCCAAATAACAAAAAGATTTAACAGAGGTCAGCTTTTCCTTATCTAGAAAGAAAGTATGTTTTACCTGCTTGGCTGCCTGTCCACATGACATTACATATGTCTTAGTTTTATTCACACGAAGCTGCCTAGCTTGTATAAACTGTGTGAAATTATCAATAAGGCGCTGTAGGCCCAACTGTGTTCGAGATAAAAGAACAGCGTCACCCGCATAAAGTAACAGCGGAACAGGTTTACCACCAATCAGGGGGGCATCTGCTAAAATGTTGGTCAAGGATCGGTCTACACCATTAATAAAAAGGGAAAATAAAAGCGGAGCTAAAACACAACCCTGACGAATGCCCCGAGACACTTTAAAAAACGGGGTACATTCGCCAAGGGTGCCATAGCGGACTTTACATGAAAGTTTTTCGTATAGTCTGGCTAAAAAATACACTATTTCCCTTGGTGCCCCTGCATCAAGCAGAACCTCCCAAAGAATACTGTGGTTAACCAAATCAAAAGCGCTGCTCAAATCAGCAAAGCATAAAAAGAGGTTGCCACTTTTAGCCACAGTATATTTACTGATTAAAAGGTCCAGATTTACGCATTGGTCCAGTGTGCCCAGACCTTTGCGGAAACCATATTGGACTTTAGTTAAGATGTTAAAATCAGTTGCCCAGTCTTCTAGCCTCTTCAGCAAAATCCTGCTCATCACCTTTACAGAGGCATCCAGTAGTGAGATTGGGCGATAATTAGAGGCCTCTGACTTATCGCCCTTCTTATGTAAAGGAATGATGATCGATTGACCCCAGGTAGAAGGGAATTCATTTTCAGCCGCACAATTAAAAATCCTTGTCAAAATGGGAGCCCATAATGCTGTTTCATCTTTATATAGATCCAGCGGGACCCCATCGGGGCCAGGTGCCTTGCCTCCTTTACTTAAAGAAATTGCTTCCTGACATTCTTCCAATGTTATAGCCAACGAAAGGGGCAACCATGGATTTGTATCTGGTGGTGGTGACTCAGAAGTTGGTCCTCCAGGGTTAAATATTTTAGAAAAATGATTAACCCAGTCGCTACATGCCACATATGAGGTCAGCTCTGGAGCATTTTCTCTACTGAGAAACGGACTATTAATCGTTTCCCAATAGAGTTTACTGTTTTTAGTCTCAGCAGCCTCCCTCAACTTGTCCCACGCCTCAGACTGTAATACCCTTTTCCTTTTGTTAATGGCTAATTTATAACTAGCCCTAAGGTGTTGTATCACAGTCTTAACACGAGGTTTGGTGCCTAGCGCATTCTTTAGGTTGCGGAGGGCGACGATACATGTCTTATCAAACCACCCCTGCTTTTGACCACTGTTGGCTGACGGGGTCTTAGTAAAGATACCCTCAATAACGATGTTCAAAGATACAAAGCATTCTATTAAACAGCCAGAATCACTGTCATCATCCAAACAATAACTAATTTGGTTCTTGCATTGGGTGACAACCTCCTTCTGCTTGTCTTTGGAATTTACACCAGTCCATTTAACCCTAAGGCCCTTTGGTCTAGTAGGCACTATATCGGTTGTACATTTACCACCTGAAACTATTTCTATGGTAATCTGGGGGAGCTAGAAAAACAGGTGGCAGAAGGAATGCAATGTAACAGGTACCATCCCAATCTGGAGGCAAACGTATGTATGCGGTATGACCACAAACAAAATAAGAGTGACTGATAGCTTTGAAGGACGATTTACCATGGTCACTGAATTTGACCACAGTAGTGCATTTACTATGACCTACGTATACTGAACCTTTCTTGCTAACACATAATTCACCAGTGACTGGTAATACTAACATATGGGGCAGAACTGGAGCAGTTTCGGATTCAACAGTAAGGATCATGAGACTAATTGTGTAGTTACCTAATCCATATACTTCATTTTCTAGATCAGTTCCTATTCGAGTGGGAAGTCCCTCTTTATCAGGGTAGCAGACGTCGAGCAGGACTAAGTTCAAGTTTCCCCAAACCCAGCCCCCATCGAAAACAGCAATATCGGGATCCAAAGAATTAATTATTTTAAACCATGCCCCACAGGAGCCGTTGTGAGTGAACGGGTACGGAAAGAGGGGCAGAGCTCCCTTGTAATTCTGGTAGGGAGGGAGTCGGCCACATATCCAGCAGTCGGTAGCATTATTTGTCTGATGGGAGTGGTGTAACATACTAATGAATGTGTTATTGCGCAGCGCAAGTCTGTAGGAGAGTTCGTGTGCAGGAAGTTCACTAAAAGTGTGTTCAGCAGAGACATTGTAAGCAGATTGTTCACGCCTGAAAATAGGCCAATATATAGGTAGCAGAATGCTGGCAATAATAATTAGAATACTTAGAAAAAACATTATTAACAACGTCACTATACAGTGACTGCGCAGTGATTTGCAGTATGTAATTCGTTTTATTTGTCTCTCTCTCTCTCTATCTCGATCTAGGGGATACATGTCAGAAACTATTTAACCGATTCACCTAGGGGAGGACTTAAACAATTAAACTGTCTGACTTGCTAGATCGGAGTTTCATACGATATTGTTCTTGGGGAGTCTTTTCTCGTTCGGACACTGTAAAGTCTTTTCTTTCAACACAGACTTTGGTGGGGGTGGACGAGTCAGAGTCCTGTATTAGTCCGTTTTTTAGTTCATTGCAAAGTTTGATGTGACTCGTGTGGACCCACCCCTTTCTCCCCTCTATCTTCACGGCGGTCCTGGTGGTAAGGAGGACGGTCTTCGGGGACTTCCAGCGGGGCTCCAGCGGACTTTTCCGGTCGAAATTCCGGACGAGTACCAGGTCCCCAGGACGGACCTCATGCGGCTTCACATCAGTATTGTCAGGGAAGGCTGCGGCAACCTGTGAACGACATGATTGGAGTGCAGACATCAAGGAGGCAAGGTAATCTGTCAACATATTGCAATCAACATCGGTGATTTTCTTCGGAATGGGCGTCCCCCACATATTCGGTGGTCTGCCAAAGACCACTTCGTACGGAGATAGCCCTGATCTTGAATGGGCGACCATCCTCATATAGAATAGTGCCACGGGCAGGGCGACTATCCAGTCGACCCCTTTTTCCTGACAGATCTTTGCAAGGCGGATTTTTAGTGTCTGATTATGCCTCTCTACAAGGCCAGCGGCTTCGGGATGTCGGACACAGTGGAACCTCCACTGATAACCTAGCAAAAGGGAAACCTGTTTCATCAACTCGGACGAGAATGGCTGTCCGTTATCTGAATACACGACACGGGGCAAACCGTACCGTGGGAAGAATTCACGAACCAGCTGCTTGGCAGTGGTCGGAGCAGTGTAGTCTGGGACTGGGTATGCTTCGGTCCAGCGGGACAGAGCACAAACAATTACAAGGACATACTTAAATCCTCGACAACTGTTCATCTGGATATAATCCATCTGGAGGACTTCAAAAGGGTGATCGGGAGGATGAAATCCACCTTGCTCTACAGGGACGCTTTTACCTGGGTTGAACTGACAACAGATCATGCAAGTACGCACTTTCTGTTTTGCTGCTGCTCGTAAGTGTTTGTTGTACCAGAGATTCTGCAAACTGTCTAACATTGCTTTCTCTCCTAGATGTGCCGGGCTATGTGCTGTGTTTATCATGCTTTGAACCATTGAGTCGGGGAGAAACCATATAGATTTTCCCTTCGTCATCCAACCTTGATCTGTCTGAATCCCTCCTAGTTCAGTCCATTTCTTTATTTCGTCTGGAATAGCATGTGTCTGAATATCAATTACGTCTAGGGCGGGATCTCTAACTGCCATACACTTTGTCGGTACTATTGTCTTTGTCACATCAGTAATCTGGGTGTGAGTCATTGCTGTATGTTTAGCTGTTTGGTCTGCCAGGTCGTTACCCTGGGAAACAGAATCTGTGACTTTAGTATGTGCTTTACACTTCATGACTGATATGCCCGAAGGCAAATGTATTGCTTCTAACAGTGCTTGAATGAGGGGACCGTGTTGAATCTTGGCCCCATGAGAGGTCAGGAAACCTCGTTCTTGCCAGAGGACTCCGAAGTCGTGTACAACTCCGAATGCATAACGGGAATCTGTGTATATGTTAACATTTCTGTTTTTGGCTAGAATACAAGCTCGGGTCAGAGCGATGAGCTCTGCTGCTTGAGCGGACAGTGTGTCAATACGATGTGTTTCCTTAACTTCGGTTTCAGTGGTCACGGCATACGCGGCCACTAATTCTCCTGTATTTGTTCTCATGCATGAACCGTCCACATAAAGTGTCAGGTCTGGATTCGTCAGCGGGACATCTGTCAAGTCTCGTCGTGGCTTTGTTACTGCATTAATGATTTCTATACAATCATGCGGGGCTGGATCTGTCATAATTGTAGGTAACAGTGTTGCGGGGTTCAGGATGCCACAGCGTCTGATTTCTATGTGTGGCTGGAATAACGTTAGTTCATAACCTGTCAGTCGTGCTATAGTTAAGTGCTGAGTCTGGGTTCTGTTTAACAAAACCTCTACAGAATGTGGAACTTGAACTGTTAACTGATGACCTAAAACAATTGAGTCACTTTGTCTGATTGCTAACGCTGTTGCTGCTACGGACTTTAAGCACGCAGGGAGTGCCTGGGCTACTGAATCCAATGTACTAGAAAAATAAGCGCAAGGCTTATGTGAACCTGCTTGATCTTGGGTGAGGACAGACAATGCTGTACCATCACGTTCTGTAACAAAAAGTGTAAAAGGTTTGCTGTAACATGGTGTCGCTAAAACTGGTGCTTGGCATAATGCTTTCTTTAACTCTTCAAAAGCTTGTGTGTGTTCCTGAGTCCAAGGGAGGGCAGTCGAAGTTGCTGCCTCCTGTGTCGTTAACTGAATGAGTGGCTTAGCTAGAAATGCATACTGGGGAATCCATTGTCTGCAGTACGAGGTGAGGCCTATGAAGGCCCACACTTCCTTTTGTGTCTGGGGTTGTGGCATATTTGCAATTAACTGAATGCGATCGGGAGTGAGCTGTCTCCCCACTTTGGACAGCAAGTGACCCAAGTACACAACTTGCTGAACACAGAATTGTAACTTTGAAGGAGACACCTTGTGTCCCTTATCGGCCAGAAAATGTAAAACTGTCAGTGATGCTTTTTCACATTCGGGCTCACTACGTGCGGTGATCAGTAGATCATCGACGTATTGCAGTAAAGCGGTGTTAACTGGCATTTGAATGCAATCTAATTGTCTTTTCAGTGCTTGACTATAGATGCTGGGGCTTTCTGTGAATCCTTGAGGTGCGCGTGAAAATTTGAAACTGCGTCCATTTAAACTGAATCCGAAGAGATATTGGCTCTCTGGATCAATAGGCACGCTGAAGAAGGCGTTCTTGAGATCAATTACAGTGAAGAACGTTGCTTCTGAATCAATGGCAGTCAATAGAGATGAGATATCGGGGACCACAGGATACTGTGGAATAATGCATTTATTTAATTCTCGAAGATCAATCACCAGCCGATATACTGGCGGTGCATTGGGATCAGTACGTTTAAGAATCGGAATGATGGGTGAATTACAGATATTTGAGTCGGTCTCGACGACCACTCCTTGGGCAATGAGCTCTTCAATGATTTTCAGTAAAGCCACTACAGCATCGGGTGGTAACTTGTATTGTCTGATTCTGGGTAATACTACACCTGCCTTGAGTTTAACACGGTATGGTGTAATGTGCATACAACCTACATCAGTTGGGCCTTTTTCCCATAAGTAATCTGGTACATTTTTCAATCTGGTATCGAATTCTCGCAAAAAATAATGACCCTTGAAATCCCGCAGAAAGAGTCTAACTCCCTCCGGGGAACAGCATATTATAGCTCCTAGAGCCTTCAATGTTTTAATTCCTAACAGATTTTCTGGGCATGATTTAGTAAGTAACAAGTCTGTAACACGTGATAACGGACCCACAGCCAGGGGAACTGGTTGCGATACCTCATTTACAATAGGCTGTCCTGAAAAACCAAGGGAAACATTCTGTGAGCCTGAGAGGGGTGCCCCTGGAACTTCATCATGGCTGATTGTAGTGCGACTTGCCCCTGTGTCAATTAAAAACTTTCTATCTTTTCCCAATACTTGACTGTGTACATAAGGACCTTCTTGATCTACAGGAATCTCAATAAGAGGCAAGCCACCTTCCCTCTCTAGGCTGTTTCATGTGTATCGGGAATATTCGGGATAAGCAGACTGGGCATACTGATACATTTGTTGTGAAACTTGCTGAGACGCGGCAATGGGCTGTGGCTGTGATATCGCTACTGTCTGTGCTGGAGTCGAAGAAGCATGCATAGGCTGTGTATTCTGTGTATTCTGGTGCTGGTTATGGTCTTGTCTAGGCGGATGCGGTCTTTCTTTAGTTTTACCTGTCGCTATGTTATGTTTCAGAACTGGACATTCATGTACGTAGTGACCTGGCTGCTTGCAGTAATTACATGTCCCTTTAACGGGAGCTGTAGGGTGACCTGTCTGGGCCGTACCCTTTCTGTGACCATCGGCTGGGACCGACTGTGCTACTAACATTTTCATCTTTGTATCTTTCATACGTTTCTGTTCCTGATCTTGTTCTTCTCTAATTCTGTTCTGGTGGTATTGTAACATTTGTAACATCTGGGATGGCGTATTTGCCTGCCAAGTACTTTCAACTTTGTACACTCGATTTTTAACTAATGGTAGGGAATTCTCGACTAACTTTGATACAAAAAGATGCGGGTACGACTCGCTACTTGGTTTAAGGCCACTATTAATAATGAAACATTTCTCGAATCTTGAGTAGAAATCACTAGTGTCTTCATCATGTTTCTGTTTACAGGACGAGATGGCGTCCCAATCTTCTTTTCTAGTTGTCAATAATCTGGGCAGAACCTGTACTATCAAACCTGGTAATGCTTTAGTTTTGTCCCCAAGGCCTAACCCTGGAACCCGTTTCTTCTCTTCATCTTCTATTTCTGCCCATGCAATCTTTGTGTCTCCCACCTCCCATTCCTTTTCCTTCAATTTCTCGAATATACCCGTAGGCAATAATACTTTCAACATTTTCATGATATCATCATACGTGTAATCCCCCATCAGTAACATGTCTTTGAGCTCTCTGTGAAAACCTGCAGGGTCTTTATCATGGCACGGTACTAGTTTCTTCATCTCTAACAGTTCTAATTTAGTCAGAGGCGTGTGTACATACACGCGTTTCAAGATTTTGTCCTCACCCATAACTGGGTGTACTTCTCGTAAGGGGTTCTGACTCTCAATGCCACTACCGCATTGCATGTGATACATCTTCCTTTCTGGAGGTGGGGCAGGAACGTATTCAGAGCTTACAAAGGTGTTATATCTGTGTCGCTGTTCTAGAATTATTTGAATTAATTTGGTGCTTAAACCTCTCCATCTATCCATAAGTAGTGCTTCTAGTGTTTCGTGTAAGGGACCTGGATCAGAATAGTGTTTTCTGTATTTGATGAGAAGGTGCTGAATCATGTATACACCTGCTAATTTTTGCTCGTCTGGAGAGAGGTTCAGGAATGTCTGCGCTACGGTGTCATCATTATATATGTCTGCATTCTCGGCCCATGATACGGCTGATCGGGCTAGTTCTTGTTCATCCATAGAATTGAGTACATGGTACCCCATTCGGTCTCGGAGTCTTTTATCAGTTTCCTGAAACTGGTGTTCGGCAGAATTCGGATTTGTTAGGGCAGAGAAGAAAACTCTCTTGCTTTCTGGACGGATGCCTTTTCTAAGGTAATTTCCCTTACCTACATATGCTATAGTACTCGTAGTCTGTTCTGGTTCCTCGTTATCTTCTTCCTCCTCGGAGGAAGCTTTGTCTTTATCTTTCTCGTGTATTTCTATTACTCTTTTTCTTATTTTCTTGTACATACTGGTTATGCAATTCTGTCTGTCATGTCTTCCTTCCGATATATTTTGACCCCACTTGTGGAGTGCCTCTATTTCATCCTGCTCGGTCTCAGGCCTGTCTCGTTCTCTTATTAGACAGTTTATAAAGAAACGTAATATATATGCTTGAGTGTCAACTTTCTGATGTCCCAAGGCATCCTTAATACTTTCGGGATCTCTTCCAGTCTGTATAAACCGGTAGATTCTGTCTAGGTGCTCTTTCATACCGGGAAACATTAACAGGAAGTCAGTAGCGGCACGTAACCGCAATGATGCCATCATCATTCTATCCTCCTTTCCGGGTACTGGATCATATCTGCAGACTGTAAGTTGTCCTTTTAGTGCATTAAGACGGGGTGATTGGTACAAGCTGGGACTCCGCAAGTCCCCTAGGGATAACCTGTGCGTCAAGGGCGGGTTCTGAGGACCCGCGGTCGCACCTCCTGAAGCGGAAACTTGGGCATCCTCCCTGTGTGGAGTCTGTAATTGAATTTGCCTTTTAGTAGGATCTGGTAGACGTGGTTTCGGTAGGTCTGTTTTGAGCGCCGGAAGTGGCGGGGCTGGCGGAACAGGGGAGGTCTGTTGCGGTACCGGCGGAACATGACCTGGGGGCGGAGTGCCACCCCCGTCCCCGTCAGTAGGCAGGGCACGAACAGGCAGATTGGTGTAAGCTGGTGCTACATCCTCTAAATATGAATTTAGGAATATGTCTTTAGTAGTCTTATGCATTACTTTAGTTGGAACTAATGGTGACGGCAAATTCTTCGGTATTTCTGAAATGGCGTCAGGTGTACCCTCGGCCAAAAGATACATACCGTTCACTTGGCTATTTCGGATGCGATCTATTTGTTCTGATTTTACTCGGATTCCTTCAATAACTAGTTCGTTTTCTTGGGCTTTTCCTGATTCTCTAAGTCTGTCTTCTCTACGGAGTGCTCTTTCAGCACGTTTATGTGATTCCTTACGCCAAAATTCTATGGCGTCTTTCTGAGATTGTCTGGCTTTCTTTTTCCGTAATGCCTCTTCTACCTTCACGATGCACTCGGCATCCCATGTTCCATTAACTGGCCATCGGTGTCTCTCGTCTAGGTGCTTTGTATAATCGGTCCATAATTCTAGATACAATATGGCATCTATGCCATGCTTGTTATACATGAAATTACCTGGAGTGTCTCTGGGGGGGATAGGAATTTCCTCCTCTAATATCCCTTTCCTAGTTCCTATCTGTTTTAACTTGTTAAAAAATGGCATTGTGCCTACTTAATACTGAATGCGAGATCCTTGATGCTTAATTCTGAATATAACTAGTTATACAACAGAACACAATAATGCACATAAAAACAGTCACATTCATACCACGACATTAATCACATGAAAAGACATTTGAGACATAGATGACTACCCCCTATATCGGATGTACTGCTAAACAGTACAGATACACTGGTATAACAGTGCAGAAATTCAGAAATTCGGAATACTAGATATACTGCTAAACAGTACAGATACACTGCCTAGAAACAGTGCAGACCGGACTTGCGTACCCAAACCCGTCTAGATATGTCCCAGCAATGGTACTCACCGGGAAGCACGGAAACAGAAGGCCTCGGAAAACTCGACTGGACTCGACTCGAAACTTCGGAAAACTTCGGAAAACTTCGGAAACCTGGGTGGGCCTCTTGACACCTCGGACCTTGCTTCTTTTCGGCTAGGCTCTGGTCGGGATCCTCCGCACTCCTCACCGCCTCGTCTGGGCACTGATCGCAGTCTTCGTCACCTCCGTGGGTCAGAGGGAGATGCAGGAAATCCTGCCGGCACGCGTATGGTCCTTCTAACTGATGGCAGGGGACAGAGCTTGCAATGCGCCAACCGGCGCGTGAGGTGGGGGAGGGGTCCCTGTTCGGGCGCCAAAATGACGTAAATAAATAATTTACTCTCTTAATTTCTATGCAGGTAAGTACTTAATCAATAATAACTCAGATCGGATGAAAAAAAGACAGAGTCCGTGGTGTTAGAGTTCTTAGGGGTTTTATTCCATAAAAGGAATAGTCTTGGCCAGGATATCATGTTCTGACCACCACACAGGGTGTCAGAAGGGATAGAGCGCTACATTTTATTAACAGTACATAGCTTATATACTTAATTCACATCATAAGCGACAATGCAGGAGGCGTAACAGCTGAGAGAAGACAAGATAACAGAATGCACGTGGTGCTAGTACGTAGTCAAGAGGCGTGAACTAGAGGTGTGTGCTAGAAACGTCACTGATAGGTGTCACAAAGGGGTGGCACTAACAGAGAATGTTGCAATGTCAGCAGAAATCGGAAACTTGGATGCGCGCGCAGCTGCATGACGTGTGACTGGAGGGGTGCAGGGGACTTGACATTTACACTGACGGAAAGAGACAGAAGTCTGGCATGTCAGATCAACTTGTGCTTCTATCATATCTGATATCTGGTGTTTAGGAACTAAGCTATCTGGGCAGAAAGGTCTCTAGAGCAGAGGCTATTCTATACTGACTGTGAGTGCGTGTATAAGCGCCTGAGTGTCTGCATGAGAAGCGTGGGGGCACGGGGCCTTCCATGGAAGCATGGCAACGGAGGCTATGAATTACTTGAATTAGTTGCATAGAGACAGGTCGGCCCTTTGGCCCTGCAGCTGAGGAAGGATGTTTACTGGAGCTAGCAGGCAGGAATGTATTTTCGGGGAGGGAAACAGATAACTCGAAGGTTATAGTCAATCTTGGCAAGCAGCAGGCTGAGCTGAGCACGGAGGGCCGCGCTAAAAGTAAGTCAGAGTTCACGGGTACGGGGGGCAGCCTGGGCAGAGGCCCTCGTAGTCAGAAGCCAGGAAAGAGGCTCGGTGGCAGAGATTTCAGGGCCTACTTCAGCCAGGGCTGGAAAACGTAGGAGTACACTTACAAAAAGACGTTGGCATAGCATACTTAGGAACGGACTATTCAACCCATTCATGGTGAGTCTGAAAGAGGACATGTTAACGTTGGACGCAAATGTATTTGCGTCTTCATAGCTGACACAGGAGGGAAGTTACATGCACTTTAACCTCGTACATGGAGTCGGTGGGGTACGCGCTAGGGAACACATCTTGACCATAAAATTTATATTACCTCACCTGAATAGTTTTAGGCTTTTCCTCCCCTCGCTCCCCGTTTTCTGATAATCTCTGTAATGACGGGGCCCGCCCACTCTCCGAAGTAGCTTCTGCCAGACACACCCCCAGGCTACACCTGAAAGAGAAACTATCAAGTTATTATTTTGAATCTCTAGGGCACCAGCATGCAGCCCAGCACAGCTCAGTTTGAAAGTTAAAACTCGTTTTAACATACATACATACCAAACAGACGTAATAAGGGGCACTCCAGCCTGATTTATCCTGATCTCCTGATATACCTCCGTAAAAAATTGTTGACTAGAGATTTTAATTTTAGATTTGTGCTTTTGGATCATTAGAGCATTAATTTAGCTTGGGTAGACATTGCTGATCCAGGCTGAATTATTCAGGACGACATTTTTAAAAATGGCAGAGGTGTTGCATTGATTATGTATTTTTCAGGAGCCATTGGACCTATTCACTACATTTTGGTGTCAGAACATAGGTTTTTGGGGTCTAGTAGTCTTATAGAGACAGAAAATAACTCCTCAGAGCAACCCTTCCACCACTTTCCAAAATGGCGGCTCTATATTGATGTGTTTTAGTCACCATATTGGTAATTTATTTTAATATTGTTTTTGTTTCAGGTTTTCTGTGGATTCAAATTCGTAAACATGAGCGAAGCCAGTGTTAGCAGAGGATCTTTACCTCCTGACAGAGAGTTGCTAGCTGGCAAAATTATAGGACTGTGTCATATGCCAAACTAATACGAAAGAAAAGCTAGACAGAAGACAGATCATGATGATGCAGAAATATTTCAAGACAAACTTCACAAGTTTGAAACTGATGGGTGAAGAGGATCACATATTTTATCATTGTATCACCAAGTTGTATACAATTGAAAAAAGCCTGTAAAAGTATGTCAAAAATTACCAAAAACCAGTAAAACTCCATAAGAATTGCGGTCTTCTGGGAAAGCAACGACAACCAAACCCAATGCTCATCCACTTAGAAGATTGATGGCTACCCCTGGACCACCTCCAACAACTGATCAAAAAGCAGAGGATCATCAATGTGTTATCGGTGGTTTAGCCAGAACAATAGCCAGACCTCAAGGCACCAGAGAGCTCCATAGGTCATGCGACAACGTCCACAAGAGGCACATGATGGGATTCACAATAGAAGCTACTAAGATGTCTCTCTGCTGTATTCCCACAGTCCTTCAACAGGTGATGTACACTGTACCCCGAACTTCCACTCCTGAACAACCACTTCAACACACACACAAGATATGAAATCATTGAATGTCAAAGCCAGCTAGCAGCATCTCATCAGAATACCTTCTGGCATTTGTTGAAAACACACAAATTTTAACACCCTCTATATAGACACTTTTTGGCACTGGTCTTTAACATTGTACTTGTATTACATAAATGTCCTGTCCCTTTCAGTAATATTTACTGAAGGTAGCTGGGAGTCATTTTCAATATATCTCAAACGGATCACTAACATAATATCGAGGGACAGAATATCGACTATCAAAAATATCGTGTAAAAAATATCGACAGACAGAATATCGAGTAAGTACAAAAATATCGAGTATAAAATATCGTTTACTAAAATATAGTTTATAAAAATATCGACTTTATTAAAAACAATGTTAAATTAAATTAATATTAAAAATTAAGTACTAAAATATACTTAAAAATACTTAAATTACCTTACAATAATTAAATAATTAATAAAAGTTATAAAAAAACTTTTTAATCACATTTGTTAAAACATATATATATAGTAACATACAATAATTAAATAATATCCAATATTATTACCGTACAATAGCGGAAGTGTTAAAATTACTATTCCCACTCCAAAGAGTGCAATCATAGGTAAAGCGTTGGATAGCGTAGGGGTTAAAATTACTATTCCCACTCCAGTGGGTGCAACAGTAGGGAAAGCGTTGGATAGCGTGGGGGTAAAATTTACTATTCCCACTCCCGTGGGTGCAACTGTAGGGAAAGCGTTGGATAGTGTAGGGATAAAAATGACTATTCCAACTTCAAGGAGTGCAACAGTAGGGAAAGCGTTGGATAGCGTAGGGGTTAAAATTACTATTCCCACTCCAAAGAGTACAACAGAAGGGAAAGCGTTGGATAGCGTACGGGTTAAAATTACTATTCCCACTCCAGTGGGTGCAACAGTAGGGAAAGCGTTGGATAGCGTAAGGTTAAAAATTACTATTCCCACTCCAAAGAGTGCAACAGTAGGGAAAGCGTTGGATAGCGTAGAGGTAAAAATTACTATTCCCACTCCAGTGGGTGCAACAGTAGGGAAAGCGTTGGATAGCATAGAAGTAAAACTTACTATTCCCACTCCAGTGGATGCGACAGTAGGGAAAGCGTTGGATAGCGTAGGGGTTAAAATTACTATTCCCACTCCAGTGGGTGCAACAGTAGGGAAAGCGTTGGATAGCGTAGAGGTAAAATCTACTATTCCCACTCCAGTGGGTGCAACAGTAGGGAAAGCGTTGGATAGCGTAGAGGTCAAATTTACTATTCCCAGTCCAGTGGGTGCAACAGTCGGGAAAGCGTTAGATAGCGTGGGGGTTAAAATTACTATTCCCACTCCAGTGGGTGCAACAGTAGGGAAAGCGTTGGATAGCGTAGGGGTTAAAATTACTATTCCCACTCCAGTGAGTGCAACAGTAGGGAAAGCGTTGGATAGCGTAGGGGTAAAAATTACTATTCCCACTCCAAAGAGTGCAACAGTAGGGAAAGCGTTAGATAGCGTAGAGGTAAAAATTACTATTCCCACTCCAAAGAGTGCAACATTAGGGAAAGCGTTGGATAGCGTAGGGGTCAAAATTACTATTCCCACTCCAAAGAGTGCAACAGTAGGGAAAGCGTTGGATAGCGTAGGGGTAAAAATTACTATTCCCACTCCAGTGAGTGCAACAGTAGGGAAAGCGTTGGATAGCATAGGAGTAAAAATTAATATTCCCACTCCAGAGAATGCAACATTAGGGAAAGTAAATACTTCATATATTATTGTAAAAAAATTAAATTAATATCTATAAAAATTATTTAAAAGTAATTACCAATTTAATATAATATAATAATTAATCAATTAAAATTACTAATTAACGTTAATTATTACAATTAGTTACCTATTAATACAAATTAATTACTAATTAACTATTGATTATTTAATAATTAAAAATTAATTAACAATCAATTAGAATTAAATACAATTAAATTATTTAATTATTTAATTAATTATAAATAAAATACTTCCCACCCTATTCCCCTATAAACCAACAACCCGCTACAGAAAATAATAATCAATTAATTAAAATGAATTACCAATTAAAATATAATTAATTAACTATTAATTATAAATTAATAACAATAAATAAATCTACATAATTAATTAATTATAATTAAATTACTTCTCACCCTATTCCCCTATAAACCCACAACCCGCTACAGAATTATATTACGCAAAAAAGAAAAATACAAAAATCTTTAATAAAAATTAATTATAACATAAATACACACTTTTCACACATATTACATCATAAAAAACACTATAAAAAATTCTATATTATTAAAAAATCGATATTTTTAATAATCTATATTATATACTTCGATATTTTATCTTTCTATATTTTTAACATTCGATATTACATTACCTACCTTAAAAACAATATTTTTGATATCTATATTCTGTCCATTCGATATTTTGTCCAATCTATATTTAAAACTCGATATTATGTCCAATCGATATTTTGGACTCGATATTTTGACTGTTCACCATCTCAAACATTTTATTAAGGCCCACACACTGCATCCCTTGAACCGGATGTGCCCCAATCTCTTAACCTACGGTTTTCATAGCACAAAAATAATCAACATAATTTGTGCTATATAATAAAATGAAACTCATAATTCTGTGCGTAAACATGGATTTACCCACTTATAATCAGCAGGGCCAGTTGTAGCGCGCGGTACAATAATATGTACTGACACCCCCTAAATGATCTCACAACCATCCTCCAACAGGGCCCCTCAAGTCTCCATAACCACTCTCTCTCACATGCATTTCGTTTTTTTTATAGAGTCACTCAGATCAGTGCAGGGTGTCAGAGCACTTTACATCACACACACATTACACAGAGACAATGAATCTTAAGTGTGTAAACCAGTGTATAGGAAATGTTCCATAAAACCGAGGACTATAAGGTGCAGGAGTCATATGTCATCCATACTGAAGATAGTATAGTTAAGAATGCTTGGTCTGGAGAGCACAAATTCAGAATTAAAAACGTAACACCATGGTTGGGGGTTGTCTTTCCTAATAAAAATTGCATTCCACCCAAATTAATCCTTGTTGCAACATTAGCATATTGAAAGATTGGTGAAAGAAATCATAAGGCTCTAACCTACACCTTGCAGTTTGCATGCAGCTCTTTGATGACAGTTCATAAGTCACTGTGCTAAATTCGTATTGTAATTTATGAACTACAAGTAACAAAAATTACATTATATAAACTTTGTGATCTGCATGGTACATGTGCTTCTCAGCAGGGCTTTTAACCCTCTGCACTACTTTCTGATGAATCACAACTTCCACTAGACAAATCTCTGATCTTTCTGAAGCAGGAACATAAATCACCAGAGTTATTTAGACAGTTTTATTGTTGCCTGAAAAATGGAATGCGGTGGCAGATGCTTTTAAAACCATATTATATTTGAAAACAGCCCCCCCAATATCAGCCCCTGGTGTGGTGGCACCAATCACACCGCTCTAGAGCTGGCTCTTGTAATCAGGGCCTCTGTATGTGTGCTGCGCTGGAAAGTAAATCCAACAAAAAACGTTTGTACAGATTTGCATTTGTGATGCAAACACAGCACAAAAGTTTTACAAATCTGCCCTCAATTTGGTGGCCAATTTACTTTTGTACGTCAAGTCCTAGAATATTACCAGATAATGCAAATTTCCATCATAATAGTTCAAGAGGCGTATTTGCTATTCTCCAGTCCTCAAGCATTTTGAGGACATTTCGAAATTGCCCAAGTACTGCAAAAAAGGGGTTTAAATGGTGGCTGTTTCCTTCAGTGCTCTGCTGAAGGGTAAAAAAAACTATTTTTGTCCTTTGGCTAAGAGCATCTAACAAACATTAGGCCAATGAAGATAGTAAGTAGTAGGCACTACTTCAGAAATTGGTAAGGGACTTCAGAAAGCAAAGGATATTTTTTGCTGAATCCTGTAATTGATCATCATCATTTGCCCCAGACTTCAACACGTCCACATACTCAATGATAGTGGATGCAGAGATACAGAATTCAACATTTTACATATTTTCCGTTTTTTTTCTAGAATATGAAATCATAGACTGGACAATACGCGACCAAGAAATTGAGGGTTGTATGAGGATATTTGGAGCTGTGACAACAGTGATTTCATAACCAAATGAAGGGTTAATGGTAAACTGAATTGAAAAACTGAACATATTTCTCCAGATAAGTCTCCGAAACTGGATGTGACTTCCAGAATTGTACACTATACTCTAGATGATGTCACCAGTGCAGAGCACAACCTTCCAGATCAGCTCTTCAAACTGAACACAAGTTCATATAAGTTCTGCAGAAATGCACAAAGGCTTAGTAGGAACCTACCAAAACCTGACACAATATACAACAAGCATTTGCCATGCAATCGGTCTCGCCTTTGGAACCTTGTATGTATTTAGCTATGCAGCACATTAGCCTGGGTGCTTAAACATCTACTGTTCTTTAACATGGAGGCAAAGTAAGCACCAAACTGCATGACACGCCTGGTATGGGAACACATGGAGAGAAATATTGCCTTTCAGCGGGAAATGGTATAGTCCAAATCTCTGTTTTATAAAATCAGGTCCTTTAGTGGTCATATCACTGAAAATACAAAATGTTAAACAAATATTATTGTCTATGGGAGCTCGTGGCAGACAATTTCTATGGACTGGAATCTAGAGATTACTAAAGTGGTTCTGGTATTTTACTAACCTCTGCTGGCCATTTTCTATCAAGAAAGTTAAATAGAGGCAGTTGCCAGAAATATATTTAAAAAAAGACCCTCTGCAGAAAGAAATGCTGGTATTTTACTGACCTCTGTTGGTCGTTTTTCATTAAGACAGTTAAATAGAGGGGGTTGAACAGAAAAAGTTCCTAAGCAGAAGCAGACAAGTCCTAGGGCTGATCTTCGGAGCCCACAAAGTACATACACATATAAGTATATACTCTAGTATATAAGTATATACTAAAGCATATACAAGAGGTCTTGAATGCTCAACCTAAAAAATGACCCCTATATGTGCACCAGACTTGAGGTGATACCTTCAGAGAATATGTCAGATATGTCCTTAAGGTTTGGACAAAATGTGTTGCTGTGTCCTCTAAAGTTCATTACAGTGTTACTTGTGAGGGATCAAGAACAGCACACAGTACTATAGAGAAAGCATTCAGCTCTTGTCACACTGCTTCAGATAAGTTTCCAGTTCCTAGCACAAAACTCGAGATCCGGCCTCTAGAACAGAGTACATAAGCCATCTTTTGACCCAAAGTCTAGTAGAAATTATCCAGTTAATGCATTGTAAACTGACACAGTGCTCCATACAGAATGATGTGCACTTGCCACAATACTGTAGATGTGGGCTCCTTAAATGAAGTTAACATTGCAGACAAGATCTCCAGAACAGGACACAATACTCCAGGTGACCCTCTGTTAGACCTAGGAAATCCTAGACTACATAGGGTAGCCTGACACAAAGTGGGAGATACTAAAATCCCAAGGCTTGCATGTGATGCTTACAATTCACTCACAGTAACTCCAGGCCTTACCACTAAAAATAAAGGACACCACACCAATTTAGAAAAATACCGGTTCCTTTTATAAAATTCTTTGGTATCTCTTTCTTTTTGTTTCTTTAAGCAGAGCTTCAATTTTTGTTCATGAAACCTTATCACTTTCAATTATTGGTTCAAAGCTAAGTTCATTTGGCAGATTCAATACTTCTACCCCCACATACAAAGATCACATTGAAAACTCCCTACAACTTAAAGTTGCAGTATTCTTACACTTCCTCTCTATTCATGTCAATAAATAATCAGGCTTCTTTACAGTAAATCAATCTGGTACATTACATTTAGCCGGGTTCAGGTCCCCCGCACAGTTCCAACACAATCCCGCTTAGGCTGTGGTGCGAGCAGTTGAATAACTGGAGGAGACAAGCAAGATATTACTTTTCTGAAGAACAGCGCTTATCTCACTACAAACTTATCTCCCCCCTTAAGGATTTTACCGATTCCAAGTTTAGCGTAAACAGCAAGTGGTTTCAGTTAGCTGGTTTTCTAAATAGAGGCAAACAGAATATTAGGTCAGAATTCACAGTTGGTTCATTTGTTTTGAGTCAATCTTCCTTTGACAGACTATAGTTGAGAAGAACTCTTTAGACCTAACAGACTACAGGGGTCGGTGCCCTAAATACCCTCCCAGACCATTCCTCTCTCTTCTAAGCTTACTTTGCGACCCTGAACTCTTTCGGCATGTAACAATGAGTAAACAGTGACTTCCCCCACAGGGCCGGTCCGCTCAAATGTGGAAATAGAGGTAGGAGTCAGTTAGGTATTTATAACGCACTGTCCCTTGTGCAGTTCGGTAGGTTAGAGGTGCTCAGGGCTGAGTACTAGTCTCGCCTCCCGCCCGTTAAGTTCCCCGCTTACTTGGTCTTATGGTAATTGCCAGTCTGTCTCTGTTCCGATGTCCGACCTGACATCTACGGACCAGGTGAAGGCTTCCGCTGCTCTCTACCTTCACTCGCTTTGCTATTCGACGGCGTTTTCTCACTGCTGAACGACGAGCTGGCAGCCGGATCGTCCAGAGTGTTTACCTCACGTCTGTCGGACTCCGCCCACAGCCGGCCTCCGTCTACTTCTTCTGTTGCCGCTGCCGGCCTCCTCACACAGGGCTCCGCCTCCGTCTACTTCTTCCAGCATTCTCCCCGCCTCTTCCGACGCTACCTCAGGTTCCTCCGGACGGCAACACGGATCAGCGAGGCTCTTCCTCCTCTCCCGATCCTACGTCAGGGATCGCACACGGCAGCAGCGTGTCCTTCAGGTAGGATCAACAGCTGGTTCCACCGCTTTTCTTTACCATGTGGACATCAGACTCATGTGCTGCAGTCGCGGCCGTTTTAACTCCTTGCCTCCTGATTCCTGGACCAGTCAGCGTGTCACTGTGTCCAGGTTCGCTCCCACTGCACACGTGCCTTCAGGGCGGGACTTACAGGTCACTTGAGAGCCATGCTGCAAGAGTCACGGTTATTTATAAAACTTGCCACAGAGTCTCTGGTTTTCTGAATATGGTTGCTGTGGCAGTGGGGTTTGGTCAGCCTAAGAGGGGTCACTTCCCAGTAGAGCGACAGCCGGCCCCAAATGTCGATCTTGTTACTACTAGTGTGCTATCCTCCTCCTCAAGTCGCCTCTCTCCGCACTGGTCACTTCCAATACTGTACAAAATGGCTGCTGGTCACTGGCCTTTTATAGGCTGGCCTCAGACCCCTGGAAGCTACTAGTTGGTTCTGGAACCTTCCTCTTGCTAGCCTATGGGTCTGCCACCCTTAGGTGTCCGTTATGGCAGTTGGTGGACACCATTTTAGGTTTCTGAGTGTCCCTAGATTTTCAGGAGCTTGACTAGGCCTCACAGAAAATGAAGGGAAAGATGGCGACACAATCAAGGAACACCCAGCCCCCTGACAACACTGAAAAACTCTGGTGAACATAAAAAAAATAGAAACACTGGGAGGCTAAGGGTGACAAAAATAAATAATAATGGTTAGAACACCCCCAGAGGCAGACAGGTCTAACACCCTCCTAAACAGAATAAAACATAAAAGTAGTGGCTTCTGAAACAGAACACAACATTCTAGATGAAGCTGCAAAAATTGGACCTAGCAATCCAGGTAAGGGTTCCAGAACTGGGCACTCTGTGTGGTCTGAATATCTAGAAACAATATGCCTGATGTCAACTGTACACAATATGACAAAGGTGACCTCAAGAAAGCTGGATCTTACACACCAGTTGTGGTCTCCAAGTACTGGGTACAACGCATTACAGATGACCACCGAAATTACCATAGAATGTAACAAGTGACCTCATCAAGTAACAGAACCACACTCACCAATCCAGACGTTGACTCCAAATCTAGCATACTGCTTCAGATGTGACCACTAAAAGAGCAGCAAATAGATGAAGCTGCAAAAATTGGACCTAGCAATCCAGGTAAGGGTTCCAGAACTGGGCACTCTGTGTGGTCTGAATATCTAGAAACAATATGCCTGATGTCAACTGTACACAATATGACAAAGGTGACCTCAAGAAAGCTGGATCTTACACACCAGTTGTGGTCTCCAAGTACTGGGTACAACGCATTACAGATGACCACCGAAATTACCATAGAATGTAACAAGTGACCTCATCAAGTAACAGAACCACACTCACCAATCCAGACGTTGACTCCAAATCTAGCATACTGCTTCAGATGTGACCACTAAAAGAGCAGCAAATAGCAAATTTAGATCATGACACAATTCTAGGCATGGGTGAAATTTTTAATTATGCTTGTGCACTATTGACATTTTTAACTCTTCACTGTCATATCACAAATTTGCTTTCCCATCTAGGTTTATTCAGGAAAAAAAACAATCTACACCGAAATGCTAAGGCTTTTACAATCATAAATAGCAGCTCTGCAGAGAACATTAGTATAAGCCGTGGGACGCGTCAAGGCTGCCCCCTTTCCCCTATTTTATTTTCTTTGTTCATTGAACCACTAGCCTGTGGCAATCGTCTAGACCACAACATTTTATTCCCTGTGGTAGGGGCAGCTAAATTGAAACTTTTTGCCAACGACATGGTTCTTTACATAGAAGTCAATAAAACCAACATTTTGCGCGTATTCTCAAAAATAAGCAAGTTTACAGATATAGGGAGTCACAAAATTAACCATGAAAAGTCAGAGTCCCTTCTTTTTAACTGCTTCCCAGACGTTCTGCCGATTACAATGCAGACTCACCCTACCTCACCTAGAAGCTACTTAGGATTCTATGTAACTTTTAATTTAGAGGATTTGTTTGCACTAAATTTTAAAACCACATTGAACAAGATTTATAAGTTATTCAATCACTGGCAAAATCTCTCAATGACTTGGTCAAGATGAGCATTCTCCTTGCTAATATTATTTTTATTTGCAAATAATATAGTAAAAATCCCAGTCTTTATTTGAGTTAGCCAATTCCAAAATTCGAAACTTTATCTGGCAGGAAAAGAAATCCAGACTCACAATTCATGCTATTCAGTTGGATCCCAAGGAAGGAGTTTTGGTGCTCTTTAAAATAAAAATGTATTATCAGGCTTCAATTTTAAATTGGTTGGTAAGATCCTCCTCTGTTTCTGCTAGTGATGGGATTTTTTATCTGGAACACATGGCAAAAGCATCCAAAATTGGGCTGTTCCACTTTCTAAAAATCCCAAGGCTACCTAAGAGGACCAGATATAACACGATTCACACTATTGTGGATAATTTTAATAGGATCCGGGAATAATTGGAAATTCCCCAGTTTCACGCTCCGTTGACACTACTAGAATGTATTCCGCTGGCTCTATGTCTGTCCAGTCATACATGTAGTCCATGGTTTCGGTTCAGGGTTTCAAAGGCATACAAGAATTCTACCATGTATTTTCACAATGGCAATGGGTGGTTAATGTGAATTCCAATCTTAACACCTCTCTCTTTTTTAATTATGTTAAAATTAAACATTTCTGTTTGGGATTTGCAATAGGAGTCTAGCAGCCAACCCTTGGTAAAGCCTACTTTATTTCCAAGGTACAGGGTATGGGGAATTGGTACAGATTATTGCACCCCAAAACAAGCGAGACCCTGATCTCAGAATTGCTACAGTCAATTGAATCTTCAACAAGGTGTAGACTGGAAATTTCTCAGTGGCAGTTCTACAACCAATTTAGTTTCAAGGCCATACGAGTTGCTAATTTTAGTAGAATTGCATTTTTCAGCAAATGAATGCTATAGTATACCCCAGCTAAAATTCTCGAAATGTACCCAGGAGCAGAATCTAGATGCTTCAGATGTAACAATCTAAACAGGGATCGGCTCCATATAATTTGTACCTATACCCATTTAAATACATTTTGGCAGGGCGGCTTTGCTGAAGTTTTCTGAACGCTGAAATGCAGTGTACTTCCGGATGTGTATGGGGCTTTGTTCGGTATAATGGCTTCGCCTTTAGGAGGGACCATTGACCAGCACCAGCTAGTATTTATCTCCACTTTGGTGGCAAGATCACTAATTTTGGCAGATTGGAAATCAGACATAGGCACAGATGCATCAAGCTGAAATCTGCTCGCAAAGGGAAAGATTCTCAGAATCTGCCCCTTTGCGACCAATATTTTTGCATTTGGCATGCATCATCCCAAATGCAAAAATTGCAATTTAAGAAATCTCAAATCGATTACTTGCATTTAGGGAATCTCAAATTGAGATTCTTTAAATGCAATGCATTAAAGTTAAAAAAAATAGCGATTTCGCAAATAGGGGTCGCAAATTACCATGAAGTTGAACTTCATGGTAATTTGCAAAAACTTTGAAAAATGCACTAAAGTGCATTTTTCAAAGTTCCATTTTACACACAAACATGCCCTTAGGGCATGTGTGTGTGCAAGATGTACCCATATGCAGATTTCAGGGGTGCAACATGGTTTCCTTTTGACACCCTGGCACCCTTGAAATTGCAATCTCAATTTGCGATTCTCTAATTGAGAATCGCAAATTGAGATTGTCTTCCCATTCATTCCAATGGGCTTCTAGGCCCATAGGAATGAATGGGGAGGTATTCCTTAATTGCGAGTCGCAATTTGCTAGTCGCAATTAAGGAATTTTAAGAAATCGCTATTTTTTAAGCGAGTTCTTCATGAATAGCATTTTGCTATTCCTTATTAGCGAATCGTTATTTTTCGCTAATAAGGAATCGCAAAATGGATGCTTGATACATCTGGGGGATAGTCCCTTCTGTGTCTCAGTTGATTAATAAGATTTGAAGTCCATATTCGCGAAATAATGTATGCGAAAAGAACGGGTTCACAATAAAAGTGCATAAAATATGGAAAAACAGGGAGAATTAGGTGTGAATAATCTATAATGTATATGAGGACGTTTTTAACGTATTATAACTGTGTACAATCATGTCAAGACTGATACTCACATGAATTTACTGTTCGAATTTCTTCAATTATATTGTCATAATAAATTGTGTTCTATTATATGCTGCAGCTACATCTCAAAAATACAAATAAAAACAACACACATTTCTGAATTTCGATGTAAATGAAATTCACAAAATTTCTTAATTCTGCATTACTGAACGCCACTTTTTTTTAAAAGTTACTGTGCACCTCAGGTGGAAAAAAACCTCTCACAAGATAACAGTGGGAGAGTGGTTTCACACAGAAACTGTCTCTCTGAGAGCCACTGGCTACTCAGACCAGTCTCCTGGTAGTATCCTGCACACTATTTTGGACTAGCTGCATGAAACTGTAATTACATATCATATTAAATATGCAGTTTAGCATACCCTTGCATAATATGCATAATATTGAAGTTGACAACTCCAGATTTAGACACAGTCCTGTAGAAGACATCTTCATGAGTGGTGTGTACACCGTATATTTGCAACTCAGGCTCCCTTCTCTGCTGCTTTTTTTATGGTTCTCTGCACTTCAACACCATCTCTGCCCCTTTAGCTTTATCATATTTTTACTTATTTTGAAGTCAATCACTATGAAAACAGCAATATATGCAACATTCAAGTGAAACCTTTTTGTGTAACTGTTTTGTTTATTTGCTGGAAGCTTGCAGGACATATATTTGGCATGAGGGCACATTGTGCTGCAGTGGCGGAACGAAACTTGCGGGGCCCCCAGCACATTACATGGAGGGGCCCTCCTACGGACTTACTCAGGAGCTTTCAGGCCTGCATACAGTGCAGAGGTGGCTCCCTGAGTGCATAGCAAGGGGGGCGGAAGGGGCGGAGGGGGCGGCCCACCCCAGACGGCATGAATTTTGGGGATGGCGGTCAGCGCCCATTTCCCCCCGCTCTTACCTGCGGCTGTCGATTTTGACGCTGTGGGCGGCAAACGCAGGGGCCGGCCCAAACAGCCAATAGAGCCTCTAGAGCTCGGGCCCCCCCACACTGTGGGGGCCTTTGTTATGCTACTGCTATGCTACACTGTTCTCCTACACCATTCTCTCCCACCAAGATTCCTTTTCATACTCTATGGTTGCTGTGATGAGTCAGTGGACCGGAATTCCTGTGTGGAATTCCCCTCTGGCCAATCATAACTGAACCAGTGTTCCCGCACCTGGCTTTCCGAAGTGTCCCTTGAGGCTTTGTTGCAGCAGTAGCCAGGCCATGGGTCAATCCCACCTGATTTTTTTCCCTGCCAAAGGGAGGGCAATTTTCCAGTTCCCTTCCCTACACTATCTCCCTCTCTCCAATGCCTCCCCAGTCAGAAGCCCTACACACATTTACTGCCTGTTCAGAGTGGTAAATGTTTGTATTAAACCCCTAAATGTAGGGAACAGCATACCATGCAGTATTACAGGGTGTCATTTATAAAAAGTGACACAATGCTGGGCAAAAACAGCGATGCATCACTTTTCATAGCGCCATCCTTACGACACCATTGATGCGCCAGATTTACAATATTATGCGCCATGGTGCAAGGATTTACAGATACGTCAAGAATTCGGACGTATCTGGTGGTGCAAAAATGATGCATTGCTGGAGTGTATCGAAAAACTGTCGCAACTCCAGCAATTTGCCAGAACCCATGGGCGAGTCCTATATGAAAAGACCTGTATTAATTCTTACACCTGCTTGGAGCAGGCGTATGGATTTTGACACTGTCAAGTAGTAGAAACGTCGCTGTGAAATCTCATAAATTTCACAAAGCCACTTCTACGAGGCTTTTTTTACGGGGGAACACCCACCCTGCATACATTACACCTGATGCAGGTATAATGTAGCGCAGGTGTTTACACAGTGATGCATCTGCCTAGATGCGTCACTTAGTAAATAGGACACAATGTGTTGCATTGATTACGCTGCCGGAGCATCACAAAAAAGTGACACAATGGTGTTGCAAGCCCTTCATAAATAAGGGCCTGGGTGGCTATGTGGGTTTATGGTAATTAAGTGGCCGTAGTTTGCACCACACCAGAACCCTGCAAGCGGTAATCAGGGCCTACTCTGCCTAGACACTGTTCACTTCGTGATTCAGTTTCATAGCTCTGGCACCGCTGCAGAAGCCGCCCCATCCCATCCATGCGGTCGGTGTGGGCGTCTGGGGAGAGGGCTACCTGCTAATGAAGGGCTGGGCTGCCAGGCACTCCTGGCAGGCGTAGGAAGCAGCCTGACATGACATTCATGCAGAGTCCCATAATTGGCAGCCAGGCACACGCTGCGGATGTCACCACTGCTCCATTATTTTTCCGCGTCTTCCTCTATAGAGGTGCCTTAGTCACCCGATGAACATATGACATCTGTGCCTCACAGCGACTTCAAGAAACCCACGTTAACGAGCTGCTGTTTTCCAGGAAAGCATACAGTCCGCCTCCATTTTGACTTTAAACTCAGAAAAAAATGTTCATCACGTTTTTGGATGAGGTCCAGATTAGCTCTTCGAGACTTCCATGACCCCTTTTGGGAACACAGGTCTCCGGAACACAGTGATAAAGACAGCCTGGACCTCTTAGTGCCTCTGATGGGTCACAGACATGAGGTGGACACCTCAAAACTGTCGGGCAGCACTTTTGGCCTAGCATGGGATTCTTGCCCCTACAAGAGTGCTTGCACCTAATAGCCTTACCAGGTCAGGGCTTGTCTTTTATTCCTCTGGGCATGCATTCGTCCTTCGAGTTACATGTCGGTTGTTTTATTCACTCTGTCATTTACTATTGTAACATATAACATAACGTGTATTTGTAAGGCGCATGGTCACTCAGCAGGGCATCTTGGCACTGAAAAACAGATGTTCATTGTTACCCAACTTAATGGTACTCATTTTATCAACCTCAGAAGGATGAAAGGCAGAGTGGACCCGCTGTGATTTGAACCTGTGACCATTGCGGTAGGACACAGACCCCTACAGTGGAAAAATTAGTCCCCTGAGCCACCAGCCTCTGTATTCATAGCCACTTGAAGAAATGAGAAAAGAGAGAAATGGAGACGGCTCTGGAGAGGTAGGGAGAGGGGTGACACTTTGAGTTAAAGGAATAGTGGGGTATATTGAAAGAGTGGGGTTAGATAGAGAACGGTGAGGAAGGGAGAGATGAGAGAGAGGGAGAGTGTACATAGAGATGTAGAGAAAGTTAGAGAGAGATGGAGGGGTAAAGCAATGCCTCATGTAGAACTGGTAAAGAGGAGTACTGAGATACAGAGATTGATTATTTTTTTAATTAATACCATATTCCTCATATGTATCTTTTTCTCTTCACCTCTTTGCCACCTCTCTAAACCTCACCTCTCTCTCCCTCTCTTCCAAACCTCTGCTTACCTCAGCATTCCTTACCTCAAGTCTCTCAATACCATGTCTTTCTTTACCGCACATCTCTTCATACCTCATCTCCCATCCCACCTCTCTCTCTACTTAACCTCTCAATTTACCTCACAATTTGTTCACCACCTCTCCTTCTCTCTACCTCTGTTCCCTCAACCTCACTTACCTCATTTTCTCACTCCTTTCCTACTATCTTTCTTTCTCTACCTGTACCTTTCTTTCTCTAGTATTATCTTATTATCTCTATGTGAGCTATCATTTCTCTTTGCACCTTCTTCTCTAATTTAACAAACCATCCTTACTTCGTTGTCTCTCTTTGTGCATCTCCCTATGGTGCCTTCTGTATCTACCTCTTTGTGTACCTCACGACTCTCTGTACCTCACTCTCTCTCTCTCTCTGTATAATTCCACCCCTCTTTCTTTACCTAACCTGTCTCGATTTCACCTCTTTTCTCTCTGCACCTCATCTCTTTTTCTTACCCTTTACCCGCCTCTTTACCTTTTGCTCTGCTTCTCCACTCTTTTTCTGACCTGTCTTCCCCTACCCCTTCTCAGCTCATCCCTTTCTTTTTCTCAACACATTCTCTATCTTGCATCTGGCTATACCTTTTTGATGACGTGTCTACCTCTATCTTTTTCTTATTTACTCTTCTTTTTACTTCACCTCTCTCTCTCTACCCCACACTGAGTGCCACCTACCACTTTCCCTCTTTCTACTTTTCCTTAATCCCAGCTCTTTAGCTCACACTAGCTAGCTCTTCTCTGTGTATCTTTCTGGCAACCTCCTCTTTCTCTCTTAGGCTTATGTCTCCCCTATGTGCCCAATCTGTCTACCTGATCTCTCTCTAACCCCCTTCTCTCTCTATGTCACCTCTCTCTCTGTTCTATTCTCTTTGCTTCTCAGTCCTTCTCCTGTCTCTCACACCCTTCACGTTTCTCTTCCTCCATAGAGTCGAAGGTCACTGACTAGCAAGGGAAGGGTGCACACAGAAAGAAGACAGGAGATACAATGCAGGGAAAGAGAACTAGTGAGAAAATGATATCAGATTCACCAGATGAAATAGTGATAATACTTGAAAAACTGCTTTGATTTTCACTGATGCATCAAGATTGGCAATTGTGAAAGAGGATTTATTTGTTGTCCATCAAAAACAGTCCCACTGCCCAATCAGGGCGATACAAACATTCTGATGTTAGACCTTTCAGTGTAAAATGCTCCTTGTTTTGTAATTCACGCCACTATACTCTGAATAAAAGTTACTGAGCTTTCGATAAACTCTGAAGATGCAGTGAACTGTAAATGATATTAGTCTCTGTTGATTTCATACTGACCTTCTATAAGCTCCTCATGGCCCATCAAAGTGTAGTCACCAATAGAACTTAAGGACATTACAAGAGTAGATAAAGAACAAAAGAAGTAAATAAAATAGCTGTGGGGTTAAGAAGACGTTCTAAAAAGTGATAGATCACTACCGAGATCTGGGTCTTAGTTCATAAGAAAGCAAAAAGAAGAAATGACATCACGTAGCATACTTGTATCCAGTATCAATGTGTAGGGCAGGCATGGTCCCCATAGCATTTAAAGAATACTTAAACACTTTGTACATGTCATTTGTTAATACATTTGATGGGTCTAATGTAAATATGTGGATGTCTTTGCTCCAAACCTCTGGTCACAAGGATGTCCCTAGAAAATTAAAGCACCCCCACTGGTAAACAACCTTTATGTTGCGGTCAAAACACCGCAGTACCATTACAACGCAACTTTTAGAACGCAAGTCGTTACCACAACTTGCACTGGAGGGCGCTCTACACCAAGGAATAGTAGATTTACTATTCTAACACCTTCCCTACTGAACGTAGGCTGGAGTTGGAATAGTAAATGATACTATTCCTAAATCCAGCACCCTACAGCGCAAGTCGTAGTAACGACTTGCGTTGTAAAAACTGCGTTGTGATGTACCGCGATCATTTTGATCGCGTGTTAACATCATACATCCACCACCACTATCAGGAGCAAGACCCTGGTCGTTGTGGGTTGTCAAGAACCATAGGAATACCCAAGCAACAAACAAATGTAATTTGTCAAACTGAAGGCAGAGGGAATATGTTGTGCCCCGAAATGTGTTACAGTAACTGGAGGAGGTGGGGACCATCTCAGGTCAAGGAGATTAGGAGTCAATGAAGACAAGGACACTGTCGCCAGACACTAGGTAGCACCTCTCCAGCATGCTCATGGACTAAAAGCTGGCCAGATATAAGTAGTGAGGGTAGTACAGAGAAATTTTACAACGAACGTTGGGGCAAATTATCAAGCAAAGCGTGTTTGGCCGCTAAGCTGCGATAATTCTATCGCCCTAATAGCAAGCTGTCGCTAACTGATGTTAGCGACAGATTTTAGGGGATAGCGAGCGGTTTGGGATCCGCTTTGCATGTCAGCGATGTTTATCGCTAATGACATGCAAAATGGGCGTACCCAACCAGTTAACGACTGAAAGCAGTCGCTAACGTCGCTATCGCCTATTAGCAAGGAAGGCGTAGCGATGGAAATATTCACGCTAAGCGTGAATATCTCCAAATGCTAACACCTGCCCAGACCAGTTCTAAGCCATGTTATCCAATGGGAGGTGGATAACATGGCTAAGAGCATTTCGTCGCTAATGTGTGAATATCGCTGTATTCTCAGCGATATTCACGCATTTCGCCGCTATCGCTGGATATTTTAGCACAATGGAGTAAAACGTTGCTAATAGCATGTTTTCTCCGCGAACATATCCAGCGATAGGCAGCGATAAAAAAATTGCGCTATGCGCATTTTGCGATAAATATGCCTATTCCTTGGTAATCTGCCCGTTGTGTTTTGTTCCCTGAATCTCTCCTAACCAGATCCAGGCAGAAGACAGAAAAAGAACACTTCACTTGGAACACATTGTGGGGCAGATTCCGATCCTGGAAAAACGCTGTACAAACCGTGGTATGGAGCGTTTTCCCCATACAGCTCGTACTTGTAAGGAGGCCCCTACAACCTAGGAAGTACGATCCGTACAAATAGACGCACTCCATACAAATTGTAAAAAAGACCATACAACTCGTATATACAAGCGAATCCAATTCGGATTGCTCTGTACGTGAAGGTCCCATGTATTCCCGGCAGCAGTTTACAACCCGGCAAGTACGCTTCGTACAAACGGCACTCCGTATGGCTCTTTTTTTACAAGAGCCAAAAAGTGCTGGAAAAACCTTGTACGCCCCGAAAACAGTACGAGACAGACCCCCCCATGTACGTGTCGTACACCCCATGAATACAGGGGTACGGTGCGTATGTACGGTGCATACGGATGACAGGGAAAGTGGGGTACGGTGCGTACATACGCGATGAAAGGGTACTGGTCGTGTACGCACCGTACAAGCACCGTACCCCAAAATCGTGTATGTACGCACCGTACCCCGAAATTACCTGTGTACTCACTGTACCCCAAAATCACGTATGTACGGTGCGTACATGCGCGATGTTGGGGTACGCACCATACACACGCCTCGCATGTGGGGGGACCTCTGTACGCCTCATACCCCTATACGAACCGTACCCCGGTATGAGTCGTACCCCCAGAACGAGTCATACCAGGGTACGGGGCGTATAGGGGTTCGCTTTGTTGCCCAGTGCGAGTCATTCCCCGTATACAGGCCATTTTCCATACAAATCGTATGCTAATAACCCGGTACGAATCATACTTAACGGGTTGGACAGCCTTTTTATAAATTGTATGGTCTTTTTACAAGTCCCTGTCGTACAGCTTTTCCCGATCCAATTTGTAAGGATCGGGCCGATCTGTATGTATTTTTCCCGTAAGAATCGTACTACACGGGTTGGAAGGGACTTGTACAATTTGTATGGAAAAAAATACAAATCCTATTTGTATGGAAAATAAAAATCCAGGATCAGAATCGGCCCCTAGTTTAGAAAGTCAAAAATGAACTATAAACATGATATGTGCGATGGATGGTAAGCTTGTAAAGCATTACAACTACATTTAGATAGCTCTTAATAGCCTTCACTAGGCAACACATTGATTTGTAGACAGACAGCATGGTATTCCATTTAAATTTATGGATGGATGAGTGTGTGACTGTCTTGCGGCCTATATTGGTGGTGTTTTGATGTTGTGCATAAGGATCAGAGTTTTGCTCTTATTGTGTTTTGTTGCTGCACCTTGACATATATTGATGGAACCATGATTGGCACATAGAATGCTGCTTAAGCATCAAATTCTAATGTATTCATGCAGTGTAGCCTATGCAGGAAGTGTCTTGGGGCCTGATAATGAGTCCGGTGGCCCGAGGACAGCTAGCCTGGTGGTGGCATGGAGGTGGTGCGCCACCCACCGCCTCACCAGTGGTCCGATTAGGACTTCGGCAGTCAGACCACCATTGCACTGCCGCAGCTGCCAGACAAACAACATTCCTGGCAGTTCCTTGGCAGTCTGAAGCCCACAGTATGATTGGTGGTGCCCTGAAGCAAAGCTAAGCCTATTACAACTTTCCTCACTACCAGTGGTGTCATAGAGGTTCTTCCTCTATGAAAGTGTTGGCGTTGAGGAACGATAGGGGGCCCTACTGTGCCCCCTCTTGCCCCTGTGCACGGGGGTGCATGCAGATTGACTCATGTTGGACCCCCCCCTGTACTTTTACACCCCCTGTTCTGGCACAGGAAGAAATTCACAATAGGGTGCATTTCTTTCTGTGCAGGAACGTGCACTAATGGTACCTTAGCGGTGCTGTTGAAGGCTCACAATGAGTTTTTAACAGCACCGCCGTGTGACCGCCACATCGCATGCCCGCCAGTCCATATGTAAGTTGTAATCTGGTGTGTGGCAGAGGCTCTTGGCAATGGAGGGGGAAGGAGGTTGCGTGCCGCCAGCCCCCTCCAAAAGTCGTAATTAGGCCCTAGGCGTTTTGTATGGCAGAGTCAGCTCAAAGAGTGTCACAACAAGCATGGATCTGTGCATGTGCAGGGGTGTGGAGAAGGTTTGTGGTATGTCATACAGGATTAATGTACAGTAGTGGTTAAATGCCACCCTAGCATCTCCAGTGAGCATTCATCACTATTTGTTTGTTTTAAGTATTATGGAAACCATTGGACCATGAGCACAATACTAGTTACACAACCCAAGAAGAATGAAGATACAGCAAATACCTAGCCAGTCTTTATGATTTTACTTTTACACCCACCATGTTATGTGAACAACATACGTCCGCTTGTGATCTGGGTACTGATTTATTTTTCTTTTATGGAAGATTGATCTTCAAAGCCGGCTTGACTGTCCAGGTAGCTTGGTTGAACAGGCAAGACTTAGTTAACAAGATGTTGTGTGACGTGTGAGACTAAATACTGTGCTCCAGAGTTGTTACTGTCTAAAAAATATAAAGGTGTTGCTCTAACACGTTAATAGCACCTTAAAACATATACACAGAAATAAATCACACAATGCAATAAACATTGAATACTCCAGCTACACTGTGGATAAACTGCTCGCGATCACTATCTTAAATAGATCACTGTGTAGCTAAAGTCAGATGTTCATAATACTCAAAGATCAGGTTTTTCTTTCACAACAAATAAATGCCAATGTTATTCAATTGGAGATCTGACTACTGTGTCTTCCACCAAAATGGGTAACAACCACTGTGCTGTTCACCCTCACCCTGATGATGGTAAGCCACTGTTGTGAGTTGCATGACTCACACCCTCATTTCATTGAAAACTCAGAATCCATGAAATTACATGGGAAGGATTATATGAGTAGATCTGCCTGTGAAAACGTGTAATTGAAGCTGTATTGTCTGGGATCACTGGCTGAATTCAGTTGCCGTTGAATATACAACAGCATCAACATCATTGGAGCAATCTACTGATACCTTTAAGGTATCCATTAAACCTTTCTATCTCTCTCTCCTCAGTGTTCATTTTAACGTTTCTACATCAAATTTCGATCAAAGATCTATTATTAACGTGCTTAGGCTTTTTGGGTTTTTTTTAGCAGAAAGTTTGATATCTCACTATCACAAACGTATACCGACACAGTGTCAAGAGTTCTGTATTCCGAAAGAAAATCCCTTGCCAATGGATGGGGTCAAAGTGGGGTTTATTCATGTCAGAACTCCGTTCAGAAGGTCATGAGCAAGCAGGACCTACTGGGAAAACCAGGGAGGGGGGGGAGGGGTTGAGGCTTTTTAGTCCGACAGTCTTGGGTTCCAGCCTACCATGGATCCTGAGCAACTGGGCCAAGTACCCCTTCAGCACCTGACTCTCAGTGGTGGCTCAGGTCGAGCAGCCCAAGGCATCTCTGAGGGAAGGTAGACACAGGGTCGTGACTACAGGCACACAACTCAAAATATGAGCAGCACTATTAATAAATGATCGTTCAGTCAAATACTTGCTTTTATGAAAAAAGTAGAATTTATATACAAGCACAAAGTAATATGGGACATTCACAAACAATACATACAGTCCACTGAGGTCAGGGCTCTAGTTTGTCATGGGGGGGGGGGGTCCTGAGTCCCATTCCCCTCTAGCTTGACGTGATGGTTAGTCACCATTCACTATAGGCAACATTCAGGGAAGGGCCACTAGTAGTGTGAGTCTCAGGAGTCCCACTTTGACTATTAATGTCAAAAGTGTTCCAGCACCAAAGTGCTATCGTGCAGGCATGTTCCCCTGGGGCCTGATGGCTCTTAAATCAGATTTGCCTGCACCAGCAGGATCTGAATAACCAGAGTCTCTAGCGCGCCCACTCTGTGGGCACCGATGCTACAGTTACTGCCTCTGGAAAGTCTTTCATGTGTGGCCAAGGAGGGCTGAGTTTGGGTGTCCTTGGATTCCTCACACACAGTCCTGCTATGGTAGAGGCAGGGGGGTTCTAATGCTCCTCTGATGCTTAGTAAGTTTCTTGGGATCCTCCACAAAGATGGGACAGTGGGTTTGATGATCCTGATTCTCAGTCATGGCTTTGGCCCGCTTGGGTGACTACCGCAGCCTCCTACCTCTGTCGATGGTCTCAACTAGACTATGCTCCTTTCTTAAGCTCCTAGTGGGTCTCCCAGCACATGAGGTCACCGATCCTCCTCCTCTCATGGGCTACAGCTCAATCAGCACTGCAGCAATGTTCACAGTGACCCCACCTGGCATAGGGGGTTGATGACTTAGTTCTGCACATGGGCATTGGCTTGTTCAGTGCTGCAATAGTCACGGATCACTTTACGGCATCCCTCCTCTGGCATACCGGGGTCAGTTACTTCTGTCTGCATATGGGCAATAAACCAATTGGTGCAGCAGATGGTTCATCACACCTTTCTATGGGCATCTAATCACTAGGATCCCACCAGTGGACCTCACTCTCTCCAGTGCTTTGCTCTTCCTCACAGGGCACACGGGTCACGGCAAGCAGATAGCACTGGTGCTCCAGGTGCAGGTGGTCTTGGATTACCTAGGTTATCTCCCTCCACCGAGCTGGGAGACTAGCAGGCCTTGTCCCGCATTCTTGGCCACAGACAGTTGTTTTGTTGAGCTTCTCCTCCTTGCACAACCCGAGTGGCTGCTTGGTATTTGAAAACTTTTTGGGTCTCAATCTCCCCATCTTATACTCCATTTTCAGAAAACTAAATGTATTTAGGGGCAGATTTACAAGCCCAGCGCCTCTTTTACACCGCCGTTGCGTCACTTTTGTGACGCAGCGGTGGCGCAAATGATGCGCCATGGTGTGGGGTATTTACAACGTGACGCATCTCCCAGATGCGTCACGTTGTAAAGCCATGCGGCAGTAGGAGGCGTTCCATCGCGGGGGGGGGCGTCCCGGCGCAGGAACGCCTCCCAAAAGTGGCTGATTGAAATCTACAAGATTTCACTCAGTCACTTTTAGGCCCATGCTGCGTCAAAACCCTGCGCCTGCTTGAAGCAGGCATAAGAATTGACGCAGTATTAACTAGATAGGGCCCCCAGAGCATTGCTGGAGCTGCGTCGCGCTTGCGACGCAACTCCAGCAATGTGCTGCTTTTACGGCACAGATGCGTGACGCATCTGTCCGTTTTTGCCCCATGGCGCGCCGCAATGTAAATGCGGCGCATCCAGGGTGGCGGAGCTGCGGCGCACAATAACTGGCGTATCCCTGCTGATATGCAGGGTTGCGCCACTTATTGTAAATCAGCCCCTTAGAGTCTAAGCCTTTGAAGTTTATGTTGAGAGTCTGTTTCCTTTTGAAGTTCCCTCTTCCCTGTTCTCCCTTCCTCCTGAAAGCACTCTGTCACAGCAGGAACTGCTCCAAATCTGATAGGACTACAACAAATGCCTTAGTAACTGCAATTTATGTTTGAAGCTCAAGGCAGATTTGTCATTAGTAGTTCTTAATTATATAGGAAACGTTCATGCTGCTCTCAGGATGCGGTAAATGGGTGAAGGGGGCTTCTTTGTGGGGTATGGGGTTTGGGAGGTAAGTAAGGTTGACAGAGTAGGGGAGGGGAGGGAAGGCAAGATTAATTTGCGCGTGCATTGCTTTCTTCCCCTGTGTGAGAGAAAAAGGGCGCGTGGGGCCGGTTTCTGAAGCTATCGGCTTTTGTAGCCAGAGCCAAAACTGAGTATGGAAACACTGAGCCAATTGTGATCGAGCAAACAGCAATTCTACTCCACCTGACTCGTAATCAGGGGCAAAGAGGTGCACTGCACATTGCTTTCCCATTGCTTTTGCATTGCTTTGTTTAGCTTTCTTTGTTTGTGAACACTGGAGTAGTAAACAGAAACCGTTATTAGTTTCAAATCCTTGATTTTGAAGTGTATTGATTAGGCCAGTTAGTGTTCAGAATCATTGTGTCGCTTGGTAACTTTGCTTACTTCTATTAGAGGTTCTTTAAATGCATTGTTGTGCTATTGTGCATATAGGATAGTGACAATGTTAATTCATTTTTTACTGCCATATTTTCCATCTTTGAATTCCATCTTTGAATTTACCAGTTGCACTGTGAATAAATGATTTTTTATTATAATGTTAATATTGAAAATCCAGTGTAGTTTCAGATCTGACTGTGCATCCACATCATTACTGATTATTTTGTTTATTTTGCAGATACCACCTCCCTTGTGGTAGACCTTGACTGCTTGTCCAACTCTACCAGCAGAGTCAAAAAGGTTTAGTGTGGGTAACTTTCAATCACAGATCCAGTCTCTTCCCGTGTTCAGTGGGGGCCCTAGCATTCACGTTTTCTGATCACTTGATGTTCCTATAGCTGCAGGCATTGGATAAAAAACTGTGAGAGATGTGCATGGTTTGAGGTGAGGCTCGGAATATAAAAAGGTTGAGACATGTGGATGGTTTGAGGTGGGTGGTCAAGAATGGAAAAGAAGTGAACCATAATACATAGAACAGAGGCAGTCAAATTTGAGGGAAGAGGGCAAGGACAAGGAGACTGAGGAAGCCAGAGAGGAAAGATGAGGGAGATGTTAGAAGAGAGGCGTGTGGAAAGAGGAGAGTGGTATGAGTTATAAAGAGTGGGGTCAAAGGCAACAGGAAAGGAGACACAGTAAGAGATGTGGAGAAAGGAGTGAGAGGTGAAAGGGAAGGGGAAGGGAGGGTGTGGAGAGGAAAAGGGAAAAGGGAGAAGGCAGTGGTGATGTACAAGAGAAGAAAGATAGGGAGAGGGAAATGAAGATTGAGGAGACAGAAGATGAGACAAGGGGCAGGAGAGAGGGCCTGGAGAGGAAGGATGAGGAGTGAGGTAAAAGGATGGAAATTGAAGCAGAGGGCATTGGTTCAGAGCATATGGGACTTAAAGGAAAATACAGGAGTATATGGATAAGGCAAGTAGAACAAAGGATTAAGAGGGAGTGGTCTGAGGAAATACGGAGATGTAAGCAATAGCATGCCTATCACTGCTCACAAGAGTGCCGTCTGCCGCAAAACCTAGAGAGATTGCATGAAGTATGCACCATGCCTGCTTACCTAGCTACTGATGTTTGTTACTAACTTGTTTATAATTTTGGATACATGTTGTTTCCTCCTACTGCACAGAGATGTGAATTACCCATCTTACACAATTACCATTATCCTGGTAATGGACTTTGTTTCCATTCTCATTACTAGATTTTGATTTCTTTATATTTCATTGTACATTTTTGTCTTTTCTCTAAACTAGTTTTCTCTTTGCAGAGTTAATAAATTGACTGAATTTCTGTGGCAATGGTTCCCGATCGTAGTGCATGTGCTATTTTTGAAGATTTATGTTTTTACGGGTTAACGATGTACAGTATGTTGTGTTACAATAATTTACACATGTATACAATGATACATTGCAGCTGTCTTTAAAACGAATGTGCTTTGATGTGTAGAAGTGTGTTGTCCTGACTCTTTTTAACCAGGCCTCAATTTGGGCCTATTAGCCATATTGGTCAAAATTGATTCTTGTCTTGTATTCCCCCTGCACATTACAATATTTTCTATTTCTGCTGCACACAGTCAAGCTGAATCCTGTTTGTTTATTTCCATTGTGATTGTTCGTGTGTTTTCAATTAATTTTGCACGGCCCAGTCAACATTGTACTTTATTTTAAGGTTCTTCCCCTGGCTCTCTGTACCCTAATCCTTCACAATAGCTTGCTGTTGTACATGTATCTAGTTTGTCCCACCATCTCTGGATTACCTTAGCATGGAATGCGCAGAATCAATATTCATGTAGTGGGACCGTGCTTATGTGCTAAGACAATATGATGCTTAATAATACTGTGCTCTGTTTGGCTAAGAATGTAACAATTTGATAATAACACAGCGATTCTGAAGTTTTTGTGTGAAAATAGTGTATATAAACCCTTGATTTTGAGGGTGAGCAAGAAGACTTTCCTGAATATTCAGATGGTGATAAGGATGCTGTTCATTTCTGTTTTGAATTAGCTGCTTACTTGAGACTTAGAATATTTTTAATTTTGCATTTTTTCTGTCGTTTTCTATTTGCCTTGATAGCTGTGCCTCTGTGCCGCCTTACCTTGAATTGTTGTAATAAAAACATTCAACTATTCTGCTGATTTTATAACTCAGTTATAGAGTGGGCCATTTTACTTAAGTGACTGCACTTCATATGTCTGCTGCTGGCGCGCAAAACGTTTATCATAGTTCGTTTTGTCTTTAATAAGAATTTGGTAACACTCATTGTAGAGCTGCAACTGCGTCTTCCTCTGAGTCTGTTGACTGGTGACAGAGTTTCTAGGGCAGTCTTTGTCTAACAATCATTCTTTCACACCCTAACTTGCTAAGGCAGCATCTACCTGCTTCTTTCAACTAAATATTCTGAAAATGTGCCACCCATGTTTTTAATCTTACCTAAGGTTCCCAATATTAAATATTACCTTGAGTGGTGGGAAACCTTAAGGTAATTTTATCCTTTTGATACCTGTGAAACCCCCCAAAAACCCACTCCGCTGCAATTCAGGTGTCGGAGCACACCCAGATGCGCTAGGCATATTGGGTCGGAACCCTGTGATGAAGCATGTCACTAACTAGGGTTTGTGGGTGAGAGTTCTTTTAAAAACCTAAACTCACAACTCATGAGTGTGAGCAGCATGACAAGATTTGTAACTTTGGTAGCAGTCCCCCTTTCTTTTGATTGTTATATTGAATAGGGAAGTAAAGCAAGCATTTACTCTTCTCACTCTCTTTGTGTTTTTCTCTGATTTTCATGTCGTAACCATTTCATGCCTGCAGCTTGTTTCTTGACGCAAGACTAGGTGTAGTTGGCATCTGGCTTTGTGTATTCCTTGCAGACAGCCACATCATGATTGGACAAGGTTTTGGCAGTATGGGCCATAGAGCTCAGGATGGGGAGCAGAACTGTGGTCAGTCCTTCCTACATGTCAAAGATCCTGCCTCAGGCCACACACTAACAAATTTACACTAGCCTATTGTGCTCCCAGATAGACTTTGACTAGGGCAGGACATTACAAACACTTCCTTAGGGGGGAAAACTCCAGAGGTTATTCGTCATTGTTGTAAAGGAGTAACCAGTCAGCCGAGTTCTAAATCAGGCCCTAAGTCTGAACGTAGAAATGTTCACCACAACTACATCCACTGGGTCTCTCCAGAAAAAATATGACCAAATGACAATGACACAATGGAGTAATGTAAAGAATATATATATTTATTATGAACGGTGTAAGTGAATTATATTTTTATATAAAAAATAAATGATAAAAATATGTTATATTGGTAATTTGAGATTTTACGCATGGATCATTGTCAGACGATTCCTATGGAGAAGACATACAGATTCAGCTGGAGGTTTATCTGTCTGCTCAATGTTCACCGCTTGAACTCCATTTCTAGCCAATTAAAAATATACAATGTCTCCTCATTCAGAACCACCCTGGGTTAAAGAGCATCTACTTATGTTTGAAAGTGTTGCACATTGATGGTCCCATGGCAATTAAAGATTGGTTTGCTCCCTGTGTCCCTAAGCGGCCACTTCAATTTGCTATAGTCTCTGTGCTATGCATATCCACATCAAAAGACCACAATAGGGAAGGTGCGATCACTCTGGTATTCTCCTTCTCCGAAAGTCCATGCTATTTTTTGGTACATTAAGTTTTAGCAGGCAGTAAAAACTTGGCTCTTCCAGATCTAGCATTCAAGTCTTCTTGTCCCTCAGGTTAGCACCAAGATGCCTCCGAGCATTTGCATGCTATATCAAAAAAAGAGAAATAGAATTGTTCTCAGGATTAGGTATGATGTGTCTTTAACATCAGTTAGTTTACTTCATGCATGTATTCCAATAGGTTTGTGATGTTAATGATAATGTTCATGTTTATATATATATATCTGCGTGATGATGGTGCAGCAGAAGATTGTCAGACCTAAGGAGTGTACAAACCATACAAAGAAGCACAAAATAGAGATGGAGAGAGGAATGACCAGTGTTGGTTGGAAGAGATCGGACTTGTCGCATGTGTGCAGTGAGCGAATGAACTGTGTGGAAAGTTGTCAACCATTCAACCATTAGGATGTTCTTGGAGATGTTGTGAGCACATAGTTCCAATGATGACCATGTAATTCTGCTGTTCTTTACAAGCTGTCACGCTTTTATCGATGACTAGGATTGGAATTGCTGTATTGTTTGTTGACAGTGTGTATGTTGTGATATAAGTTTCTATATGGTCCTTATTATGAGTTGCTCATTGTATTCTGACCCGTGCGTATACTACTGGTTACGCACAGGTACGAATTACGAGTTAAAAGGACTCTAACTCAGCTGATAATTAACTGATGCGTTAAATACCTCATGCTTCTTTACATTTTGGCAGGTCACACCTGTCTAAATTTAATAAGGGAAATGTGTTTGTTTTTTACTGTACCATGAAGATTTTGTGTGTTTTTTACACCAAAATCTGCAGGTTATTCACCAGTAACTCGTAATGGGTGCTGTTAATTGCACCTTATAAATAACAAAGTTGAGGGCATCGTTATTTACCAGGTGCGATAAATAGCACCTTTCCTTGTAATCAGACTCTAAGGGCCCGATTATGATGTTGGTGGGACTGCCACCGACAGGCCGTTGGGGCTGTCCCATCGCCATCCAGCATAGCGGTCCAACCGCCACATTACGATGCAGTCGGTCAGAATGCAGTGAGCGGAGGGACTGACTGATTCCTCCGGATTCTGGGTCCAACCATAATCTCTACAATGGGGTGGTGCCTGCGGATTATGATGGCCCTTTCCGAAAGCCTTTTCATGACAGTTTGACCTCCATGGGATCATCAAAGGCTGTACCTGCATGGTATTGACGGCGGCAGTCCATGCCATGCAGGCACTGGTGTATGCACGCAGGGAGGTACAAGGGGCCCAATAGGGGCCTCCTTTGCTTCCTCACCAACACACTTTTCATGGTGGTCACACCGTCAGGAAAAGTGGAAAACTCGTAATATGCTTCGTGGGGCAACAGTGCCCCGCGAAACATATTGCAACCTCAACACTGCCACGCTGCCACCAGGGATCAGGGATTCCAGGGAGGCCCGAGCGCCCTGGTTGTACTGAGGCAGATGGAAGACTACCACCACTGCGCCCCTGTGAGTCTGGTCGTCCATGGACCATCAGACTCATAATGAAGCCCTGAGTGTTCTACAGAGAGCAGTTACTGCAGTGTACACATCTCCACCGGGGTAATATAGCTCATATTGCTACTGCGCTTATTGCAAGATCAATTTTACTCCATATCAAAGCCCGGAGCCAAAGTGACAACTACATGGATCTATATTGTGGAGTTTGGCTCAGTGCAGTGTATCCTTTCGGCCTTCTGTGGTCGACAAAATGCTTACATGGAAATATGGTAATGGTAACACTTGTTTCTAACATTGACAGTTAGGACATTTCTGCTTGTGGATATTACAATGTTCCCTGTTCTCCCACTCTGTACACCAGATATAGAAATGTGTCTTAAGCCATTCAGCAAGATGGATTTTTAAGAAAAAGGTATGTAAGATAAAAGTTTCTCAAACACTGACCCCCGAGTTAGTATGCCCTTCTGAAACAGTGACAGCTAAAGAGTGTGAAAAGATATGGAGCAGTCTTGGCTATTTATCAACTTCCCACAATATTAGCAAAGAAGTTTAAGAAGTTTGCCTTATATTTCTTCTGTTCTCTCCACTTCTCACTACCCCACAGAGAAACTCCAACTTGCTTATCCTAAAATAAAGAAATTATCATTTTGTTGGGGGTAAAGAAGAGAATGTGCAGAGCATCTAAACATTTTCATTGCAGCAGCTCATTTTGAGGCATCAGCAAGATGTTTATGTGTTTATTCCTCCCTCTGTTTTCCAGTTCGTAATAGTGTGTGGGAGAGATGACTGCACATATCAGTCATCTCATCCATAAGTTAACTTCTTTGAACTTTCTTATCATTTGCGTGTTCAGTACCATTATTCTAGTATGAAAAGAACTCAAAGTACTCTAATTATGGAAAATAAGGAAGGGTTGGTACTGAGAGTTAAGGTTTGTATAAAGTACTGCACTTCAGACAAGGAGGCATTGCTGCTTTACTAGGCCCACCACCACCAGGTGGGTGGGTCATAGCACAGTCCCTTGCACTCTCCAGATCAACAGAATGTCCACTATTGCAAACTCGGTGGGGAGTTACTCTGGCTGGATAAAATGATTGCAGAAAATATAACCTCAGGGTAAATGGGGATGACAAGATAACCTCGATGGAATGAGGACTAACCAGATGGCTTCCTAATTACAGGGTCCTTTTATACATGTTTCCCCATATACAGGAAGTTTAATGCTTTAAGCAGGCTGCTCCTTTGTGGTGAGAAGGATGGCAGGTGGCATGGAAGGCTCTGAGTTTTGTGCGAGGAGCATTACTTGCTCCCACTGCCATTCAGGGTAGGGGTATGATAGGGTGTGCATTATACAGCCAAGCGCTATTCGAAACCTGGCGGAATTGGGCTTGAGGCTCTGCTGGTAATCCCAATGTGGGAACAATAGGCCACTCAAAACTAGCCAAAGTGGTCTCCCTTCTGGGCAGACCACTTTGGCCAACTCAAAATGATGGTCAATGTGTAAGGGTCTTGTAGGTCAGTGATCATTTTGAATGCACTGAAATGCTACACTGGCTTCCCATTCCAGGACCAGAAGATAATGCATAGAGGACACCCAGTTTATCATATGGGTAAATGAGTTTTGCAACCTGGCTCTTTCAGTGCATAAATCAACTAATCAAATGGGATTTGTAGAGCGCTGCTTCTCATCCGTGAGGGTATCCAGGCTCTGGGGGTTTCTGCTGCTGCGTGGAGTCAGTTGAACATCCAGGTTTCAGACCCATTCTGAATACCTGCAGGGAAGGGGAGGTCCGGAGGTGGACACTGTTACAGACCTTAGAAACAAGGTAGGAGAAGGATCGACCTTCGCTCTTGCAGATGCAAGTCTGGGAGAGGGAAGAAGAGTGCAGATATCTGGAGGCAGTGGCGTAGCTATGGGGGTGCAGGTGGTCCACACTAGGCAGCACTTTTTTGGGGGCGGTGCTGAGAGCAAGTTAAGGTTTCTTTTTTTTTTATTTTATCCTCCCTCACTCTTACCTGCACATCGGCTGTCAATGGGCAGAACTCTCATGGAAGCGACCCCGGGTGGCAAAAGCTCTAGCTACTCCACTGTCTGAAGGGCTGGAGGAACTTCACCTGCTGGTTGTTGTAGGCTGGCCCCTGGTTGTTCAGGGCATTGTAGGTGTGGGTTAACATCTTGAACTGGCATCTCTTGTGGACGGGGAGCCAGTGGAGTTTCCTGAGGTGTGGGATGATGTGGGCCTGTCTAGGGAGGTCGAGGACAAGCTTGACAGCTGAGTTCTGGATTGTCTGTAATATCTTTATACTACAGACAATCCAGACCTCAGCTCCAGAGCTCGGCAGAAATTTAGCAGGTGCATTTTGATTCATACATAGAGTGTATTGCCATAGTCCAGGTGGCTGGTGTTGAGCGCCCTGGGTGACGGTGTGTCTGGTGCTGGCTGGGAGACACTTGAAGATTTTCCAGAGCATGCAGAGAGTGAGGAAACAGGCTGATGAAACAGCATTGATCTGTGTGTTCATGGTGAGTTTTCTGTCAAGTATGATCGTGAAGTTCCGGGCATGTTCCGCTGGCCTCCATGAGTCATCCCACGGGGATGTGTTGCTCCCAAAAATGAGCACCTTAGTCTTGTCAGTATTAAGTTTGAGGCATTTGTTTTGCATCCAGGGTGCGATGCTGTTCATGCACAGGTGAAAGTTGGCCTTGGTGGTGGAGAGGTCTGCGTATAGAGAGAGGATGATATCCATATGATATGATGTCCAGTTCATGGGTCCTTATCAGGTTGGCAAGTGAAGTCATGTAGGGTGGGGTTGAGTGAAGACCTTTGAGGGACATCACAGATTATGTTCTCGGGGTCTGAGGTGTAAGGTGGGAGGTGGGAGGTGGACACTCTGGGTTCTTCAGGTGAGGAAAGATGTGATCCATTTGAAGGCATGCTCTTGAAACACCAGGTTGTGTAGCCAATCTAGGAAGGTGTGGTGGGAGACAGTGTTGAAGGCTGCCGAGAGGTCGAGGAGGATCAGGGCAGCAGTTTCTCCATGTCTAGGAGAGTCCTGATGTCGTCGGTGGCCATGATTATGGACAATTTAAGTGCTATGGTTCAAGGGAAACCCAGATTGGAATGGGTACAGGGGGTTGCTGTTCTCTAGGTAGTTGGTAAGTTGGTGGTTGATAGTTTTTTCCAAGACTTTGGCAGGGAACAGGAGCAGGGAGTGGGCTTTTAGTTTTTGAGATCCTTTGGATCTACCAAAGGTTTTTTGAGGAGTGGTTTGACCTTCACTTGTTTTCATTCCCTGGAAAAGTGGCAGAAGTGATGGAGGTGTTGACAATGGTGGTGAGTTATTTGCTGATAGTGTTGCTTCCCAGGTTGAACATGTGGTGGGGACCGGGGTCTCTGTGTGCTACTGAGTGGATGGACATGCTTACTATTAAATGGGAGGGATTTGTGGAGAGATAAAGGAGGGGTTTAGGGAGGCTGAGGAGTGGTTTATGGAGGGACAGTACTCTCACCGACAAACTAGTAAGCCGATTGCTATACAACCACTGCACTTCTATGTTATGTTAAAAAGGTTTTATAAAACGCTTTTATAACGGTTGGTTTCATGGAGCTGATACTGGGGGATGCCGATCCAGAGCAGTTCATTCGTATGCTTCGATGTACAGCCATGTTTCGAGGTATTTTCTGAATCTCAGTAGCTCAGTGCTTGACCTGATTTCAAGGGGGATGGAGTTCCACAATCCGGGGGCCAGAGTTGCAAACCTACAACCCCCTTGGTGCTTCAGCTTGAAAGTAGGGACAGTCAAAAGTTGGAGCTGAGCCGAGCGGATGTTACGTGAGGGGGTATAGCGAGATCTGAGGCTTCCTATGAATTTAGGGCTCTGGCCATTCAGGGATTTAAACACCAGGCAGCCAATTTTGAATGCGCAGCGTTGGGGAATAGGAAGCTAGTGCAGCTTCCTAAGGAGGGGGTAGCATGTTGCCACCTGGGTTGTTTGTATATCAGATTAGCCGTTTGGTTCTGTACGATCTGTAACCGTTTTGTGATGCCAAGTGGTAAACTAAGAGAGATTGCGTTGGGGTACTCTAGATGTGATAGGACCATGGCTATCAGGACCTGTACCAGAGCTGCTTGGGTCAGTAGCCTACTTATCTTCCTAATTTTACGCAGCTGAAAGAAGCAGGTAGAGATCGCAGAGCCTACATGAGTTTTTAGGGAAAGGTCATTGCTTATGGTGACCCCCAGGCTTTTCACTGAGGTGAAGGGAATAGGGGGTCCTAATTCATTTGGCCAGTAATGAGGGCCCCACAGATTGTGACCACCACCTGTCAGAACCAATTCGGTTTGCATGAGTTTGATTTTAATTGACTGTGGTCCATCCAGTGACAAATGAATTTTTGGTAGGGAGCTGTGTTGGCCAGTGTGGTGTAGAAGTTGTTATTGTCAATGGTATTCCATTTTCTCGCCAGTCCCCCCTATTAATGGGTATTTTACCGGTGTTCGGATTCTTTAAAGTGAATTTTATCAGGTGATAGTCAGACCATACACAGGGCGTGATAGACATTGCGGATACCACCAGGTTGATGGTCCAAATTTGGTTCAGAATGTGCCCTTTTATATGAGTGGCTGAGAAGACCTTTTGAGTGAAGTTCATGTTGTTTAATGATTCTGTCAACTCAGCAGATTGCGGCCCTTCTTGGGGGTCGTTTGCCTAGTAGTTGAAGTTGCCTATCAGCAGGATTCTGGTGTGGTTTGTTACCAGGTTTGCGACTTGTTCCCCCATAGAGTGAGAGAACAGGGGCATGTGCTGTAGGGGCCTGCAGAGTAAGACACATATGAGCAGGGCCGAGTCGGACTCAAGTTTCAACATGGCGTTATCTACTGTGAGAAGGCAGAGTGAGGTGACAGCAGTGAATTTGAGATCCTGGTGGATAATAGCCGCTACTTCTAAAGTTAACACAACCCAAAAAAACATAACAGTAGTAAATGTACTCCATCTTGGAGGATCATGCATGACCAACTGCTGAGACTCTAAGGAAATAATGTCAAACTAAATTAAAATATTTAAACAATTTAAAAATATAAATAGACATATTAAATGCCAAGATTTTTAAAGAGTAAAGCATATTTAATGTTTGGTTAAAAAAATTATATAATTTAAAATTACCACAACCTTAATTTTCATTAAAATAAAAATACATTAATTTTAAATAATTCTATCCCTCACATATAATAATTGTTAACATAATCAAAAATGTATCTTTTTACTTTAGTTGACATTTTTTGTTTCATTTTAAACTTCAGAAAACTAATTACAATTTTATTAAATATATCAAATAAATTACATGTTAAATTAAAATGAAGTTATCGGTGCTAGAGCATCTTTTATTTTGTTCTACATTTACATAAATATAAAAAAACTAGTTTACATTGATATTTAACAGAAAAATATTATTACCCATTTTTTCAAGTTTAATAAATATTTTTACTTTTCCCTGTAATTTACTGTCGGGAGATATCCACCACATGCCATAACACAGTTACTCAGCTGTTGCATTTGTGATAGATTTACAGCTTGGCACACATTTCTCTTCCATTGAGAAATGGAGGTTCTGAAACATTCCTGCACCGTGTGGCAGACACCATGTGGTCCACTGGCCCCATTGCGGAGAGACAAGCAGTCAGAAAACGACATTAGGGAACCCTAGCAGGGCTGGGGGCCCCTAATATTGCTTCCCGACAGCCTTTCCATGTCGGAAAGGTCGACATGGAAAGCCTGTCAGAAACTGACATCATAATCCCGAAGGCTTAGCCGCCGACATTAAGGGATTATGCAGTCTTTCTGATGGACCAACAGGCCATTTGGGCCTGTTGGAAACCCCCTTCAGATTTAACTCAGACTGCCGTCACCCTAATATGGCGGTCAGACTTTAAACCTACCATGTTGGGGGGAAAGCCTCAGACTTTACCAACATCGTAATTAGGCCCTAGCAGGCACCGTCGGCCATATTACGATGCTGACCGCACCCAGACTTTCCTTTGACGATAAACCGCTGTTGATAGTCTGGTGGAAAATGCATTCAGGAGCCCGCTGCGGGTCCCCCTTGTGTTGGGGGGTGGTGGTACCCCCTACATTTTACTGCACTAAGTACCTGCACGTACTGCAGTAAAAAGCATGACCTGCATGTTTAGCATCGGGGCGGGTGCTGCTGCCAACAGCACTTGCCACAAAGTTAACCATGCACGATGCGACCCCAACTGTGATGGCCGTATCGTAATCTGACGTGCGGGACCGCCTTGTTGTAGGCATGTGGTCCCAGTCACCGCTACGGTGGAGGGCTGGCTCGAGCCCACCCGCCATAGTAATGACAGCCAGACTGAGCAAACTAGGCAACCACAATACAAATCACATCTCTTCTCTTCTGTCTTTAGGCTTACTAACTCAACTCTGTCGACTGTGTCATCAGAATTGCTGTTCCTTATAGACAGGCATTCTCTGCCACACTCCCTCGCAGTAAACTCACTAAAACTAACACCTCTTGATTGCAGCGTAAAAGCTGATAATTTTTTTCACAACATAAAAACTTATTTTGAAAATTAAACTCGAATGTGAACTTTGCACACATTTATAAAAGCAATACTGAAACTGAGAAAAACTGAAGTTCCAGCCCAGTAAAAATGTGCTTGAATTTATGGAACTAGCAGGATTATTAGGATAATGCATTAGCTGATATTGATGAAAAAGCTTTCCATGATACAAATTCTTAATATGAAGCAGTATATCAATGTAACAAATGAGTCTTACATACAATTGTGCAAATATTAATGATCAATCAATCAAGGACTTATAAAGCACGACTAATCACCTGGGAGGGTCTCATGACGCTGGTGAGGGGGAAGGGGGGCTAGGGGCTGGTTGTGCAGTTCAGTCGAGGAGCCAGGTCTTGAGGTCTTTCCTGAACTGCGGCAGCGATGGTGATTGACTGAGCTGCAGAGGCAGTGAGATCCATGTCTTTCCAGCGAGGTAGGAGAGGGATCTTCCTCCAGCCAGTTGGGCAGAGCAAAGATGTCTGGTGGGGGTTGTCACGGGAGCGATGGCAATCTGGGGGATGAGATATCATACTCCCCTATGACCCACGTCAACATGGTGCTCTTCCTACGTGTGCAGGCTTCGTATCTGGACTGTCACTTTAAGGAGACAGAGTTCAACCTCCAGGAAAAGGCGATCCACAACCCCAGATGACGTCTCCACAATAGAACCAATGGGAAGCAGGGGGAGCACAACATGAGTGGAAGAGGAACTGCATATGGATGCCGAGGAAGAAGCAGGAGCTGAAGGTTCGAAGAGGAGGACGGAAGCGAGGGAGTACCAAGAAGAGTCAGAGAGCACCAGCAACGCCAAGCATGGACGGAGTCCCCGAAGAGAAGGAGAAGCCAGGCGGCCAACAATACCACGCTCCGCCCTGCCACGCTCCCGGAGGAACATGGCTGAACCAGGTATGGTTCCGACTGCTGGGGTTTACTGGCCACTGGATTGGAAAGATAAGTAAATAACAAACAGGAGGTCACCTCCTACAAGGACTGGTGATAGAACAGGAGAACACGTGGTGGTGGTTACATTTCCTTTTTGGTTGCATGGTGTTACCTCCTACATGGGCCCCTACCCTTCCATCAGTTTACCAACTTTCAAAACGGTCACCAGTGCCTTTCTTGTTTTCCTCCCAAGGGGCTAACGACATTAAGCCTGACCCAATACATAGGAAGAAGTATTCTGATCCGGCCTCTAGGAACCAAGGGAACAGTCACAAAGCAGACTTAATTAAAGAAAGAAAAGAAAGAAACATCAAACAAAGCAAACGACCTGTGGTTTACTTCTGGGGTTTGGCTCCTTCCCCTTTGAGTCAGTGACAGGGGTGTAGAAGGCGAGGCGGTGGTTGAGGTAGGCCGGCTGGCGTTGTGGAGGGCATTGTAAGCATGCGTGAGAAGCTTGAAAGTGATACTCTTGTTGATAGGTAGCCAGTCAAGGTCTCTCAGGTGCCAAGTGATGTGGTTGCGGCATGGGATGTTCAGGATGAGCCTGACAGAGGCGTTCTGGATGGTCTGCAGTTTCTTTTGAATTTTCTGAGTGGTGTCAGAGAAGGGTGTGTTGCAATAGTCGAACCTGCTGCTGACTGGCACATGGGCTCAGTGAGGATCCACTTGAAGATCTTATGATGGAGCGTGTGGCAGCAGGCTGACATGACGGCGTTGATTCTGCTGTTCATTTAGTGTGAATGATGGCACTTAGCACCTCTATTGCCTTTATTGTAAATCACCATAGCAAATGAAAAACTGGTACAAATGAACATTTTTATATTGTATATGATTGAAATGTCAAGCATAAATGCTTAATATTATTAGAGTCTTAGATCTCCTGAAATGGTTTTAATATGGTAATTTTCAATAATTGTTTGCACATAGATTGTTTTAAAATTATGGTAGTAAGCCATATTTAGAGTTGGACATGTTAATGCAATAATCACTGACAAATGTTACAATTATTCCCTCATATGATATGCTTGATGTATTTCATTATTCTTGAACCTAATTATGAGTTTATTTTACTAAATGCCAATTTTAAACTGCATTATATTGCCTTTTTTCTTAGGTTGCATTGTTTTATAAGCTTCGAATGGACTTTTGTTACGTTTCCTCAAATGTTGCTTTATCTGTTATGTTTACTGTTTATTCAATAAGCACTTTTTCCAGTACTTCATTGTGAGTGAATTCATGGGAACTTGACCCTTCCACTTAATACATGAAGAGCAGCAAAAAATATAGGCTTTTTGTCAACTAACCAGTGAGGACGGAATGGACAGTTGCTTCACATGAGCAACATGGGAAAATATGTTGGAGTATCAATTTTGTACCTGATGAGTAAAAGAATGATCACATGATGATCATACTATTGTATGGTTACAGTTGATGTCACACATGTACAATTTGGAGTATAAAAAGTGACTTTTCTAGGAGGAAGCAGATGCTTTTTGCCTCCTTTAGTGTCCCTTTTTCTCCATCCTCCATTGCTGACTGATTAACTGATTATCTTTCATGCCTTTGCCTTTTTCACTTTGCTGATGGACTTACCTACTGGGCGATTTGGAGCTGTCTGGTGAGAGACCAGACATGAAGTTTCCTTATTATTGCTCTAATCACCCTGCCCATGCCAATGGACTTTCCCTTAGTGGACTTTAACTTGACCTGTTGCCCGTGCTAAGAGAACTCTATTGAACCATCCCCCTGCCTTTGTTGGTGGTAGGAGACTCTCACCTGAACCATTCCCTTTATGGATTCTTTTATTCAGCAACATTGACTAAATGTGTTGTTTTGTCCTGCATGCTTTCACAATCATGACCGAACTGCTTAAAATGTTACGTACATGCATTCATTTTGGATCTTTAATACAATAACCAAATTATCTTAAATTTGTCTTAGTCTTTATTAATTGTGTCTTGATGTTCTTTCTATATAAACTGTGCTGATGAGATATTGATTTCTAATCCTGAGAGAGAGTGTTAAAGTGTGAGGATAGTGTTGTTAAACCTGATCACTAATTTGTGAGTTGGCTGCCAAATATTGGTCCATGGTGGGCTACCAACGGTTTGACACCCTGATTTCTCACCCCTCACTGCGGCAAAGCAATGTCCATCGGAGGACCAATGCCTCTGTGGGTGAAGTATAGAATCTGAATGAACTGACTAAATAGTGCAGCAGTTATATGGGCCCAGAAGCAGGAACTGAGAAAAGAAAGAAAAAGATCTTCTGCTGCAACAACACTTCTCATCCATTCTTACATGTACAAAACACACATACTAGGGAGTGACAGGCAAACTGGTCCATTGCACATCAGATGACTTCTTGCACCCCCAATTTACTGCAGCCACTTAGGGGGCATGGGGCAGGACAGCACACCGAGTAGCAACCAATCCAATAACTCTTCAATCACAACTGGAAGATGACATTACAAAGCTGCCTGCCCTTTATCTAACTCACACAGACAGTCATCACAGACATGCATTCTCCGTGCACCCCATCCTGACTTCACCACTTTTACGTTGTTCTTGTACATTTTGGTTCCATGTTCTTGGAAACTATAAACACTTCCAAATTGGTGCGAATCCCAATCACACCTCAAAAATATAAAATATATACAGACACACTTATTCAACTCCATAACTCCATCTCGGATAGCCAACAAAAGGATTTGCTACAGAAAGCTATGTATGTATGTTTTTTATCTTTACAAAATCGATTATTCACTTTGAGTAATTGTGGGGCATATTACCAAGCAATAGCGATAATTATCGCTATAGCTTGGTTAGAGACAAAAGATTTACAGCTGAGCTGCGGCGATTTGTACCGCAAATAAACCTTGGTATTACCAAGGTTTATCGCAAATGCGATAAAAATCGCCGCAATGCATGAATATCGCTGAAAAGTCAGCGATATTCATGCATTACCGAGCTAATGCTCTTAGCCATGTTATCCACCTCCCATTGGATAACATGGCTAAGAACTGCTCAGGGCAGGTGTTAGCTTTTGGAGATATTTGCGCTTAGTGCGAATATCTCCAAAAGTTGATAATAGGAGATAGCGATGTTAGCGACTGTTTTCAGTCGCTAACATCTTGGCACGCCCACTTTGCATGTCATTAGTGATAAATATCACTGACATGCAAAGTGGGGCCAAAGATGGTCGCTATCTCCTACTAGCTGTCGCTAACTGGTGTTAGCGACAGCTAGGTAATAGGGAGATAATTTTATCTCCACTTTCTTGGCTTTTAAAGCCAAAAATGCGGAGATAAACCCCCTTGATAATATGCCCCTTTGTTTTTAGCATTCTCTAAACAATAAAAAATAAAATTAAACGTTTTGGTCCTTCCCTAGAGAACCCTATAGCGCGTCAACGGTAGTCATGCAGCGGCGGCCATTTTGGTCTCTGCACCGCTGAACATATGGGGGGGGGGTTTCATCGCTTCTCTTCCTTGGCTAGGCGAAGTCTACTTCAGTCATTTGTAAGGGACTGGTTCTCAGCTGCCTGGGGAGTTTCTTGGGGAATGAGCGCATAACTCTGCACGGATCCTGCTAAACAAGACAATTTAAATAATTCATCGAGAAATGAGCTCCCAGGGCGGCCATGCCTCGAATTACAACTAATTAGAATCATTTTATGCTACCCCACTGCGCTGGTTCTAAAGAAGTTGATCATATTTTCTGAAAATGCTCCTCTGATGTGACTGCTGTGAGCGACCCGTAAATCCTAATCAGGATTCAGGCTTGAAAACACAGGAATTACAAATGATGGATTTACGTGTTGGGAGTAATTATATGGTTTTATATTCAAGAAAAAAAGATGTTTACTTAAAAAACCGCAGTTTAAGTGTCTCGCAAATGCTTTGAAATGTGAAGTGGAGATGCCACAACAACACTTAATCTTCGCACTCTGCATTGCTAGGTACATTAAACAGTCACAAACCACATCTCTGATGACATCACTGGTCATGTCACAGGTGTTAGGTTTAGCAGTTTTTGAATAAGGCATCATTTGCCAAAGCTGTTGAGTGCTGGATGTTGCTACTGCCAGGAGCTCTGTAGCTGGGGGCAACTCTTGTAAATTTCCTCAAACCTGTGTTTGTGTTTCCAGCTCCTTTACTGCGGGCTGTTGGTTGCTGCATGGCTATTTTCCATCACCGAAGCAAGTCTTTCATTAGACATAAATGGATTGCGCAATTTATGTTTTCCATATGATGAGGTTTTTTCATGATGGTAGCTTCCAGTTTTCTGGTAGCCTGACGTGGGTCCTCCATCTTTAGCTTTGAGACTGTGACATTCAACTGTACTGTGTGCTTTTCCTATGGAAGACTCTGAATGGGGGCTGCCAATTGGCTTGTTCTTATGTCCACACACCTGGCACAGTGAGTCTCCCGTCCTTGGTTTGTTGGCTGCTGTCTGCTTGTCATCTGTTTTCTATGGTGGCTGTGTTGGGGGTTGGTTTTTCCATTGCATATGCATGTTTGATCGGCGGGATGTAAATAAGGTTCAAGTCTGTGCTTACTGTCTTGGCTTTTTCAGATATAAATCTTTACCGGATTAGGGTTTCTAATGGTGTGGGCTCCAAAGTGGGTGTCAGGGAGTAAGTCCCCTGACCATAGAACTAAGCTAATTGTCTTTTAGATGTGTCAATTCCACAATGGGTGAATCAGGAATGGAGGAAGATCATGGAGGGATGCAGTTGGAAGATCCTGTGATTGGTGCTGAGGAAATGGATGGTGGTGCAGTGGCAAAGAAATAGAGTGTGAAGCAGGTCAATAGAATAGATAGAAGGTAGATCATCCCTTATCACTGGTAGTGATCCTGAATTTACAAGTGGAGACCATCTTTATGTTCCTTAACTATTTTTAATAATGTGCATAGTACGACTATACCAAGGAGGTCTATGAGCACTTTAAATAAATCAAACTAGTACAAGGGATTCATCAAGACTGGGAAAAAGAGTTTATTTATTTATGGAATTTTTAATGCGCAGCTAATACCCTAGGGTGTCTAGGCGCAATAAGAAGCTATAATATACACAGATCTATCAGTCAAAAGATGGAATGTAGAGTGAATGCTTGACAGAAGACATTCAGTGCTCTGTCCTACAGACACTTTACAGAGTTGAGTGCACTTTAACAGCCTCCTTGAGGAATACAATGGTGTCTAATGTCAGATGAGAGACATTTAGGGCCTCATTTATGAGGCCCTAACGTCACTTTAGTGCCACCAGAATGTCACTTTTTTGACATTCCCGTGGCTCAATGTGCCACGGGATAGTTATAAGGTCATGAAAAGCCACTTTACATTGGCTTTTCATGCCCTTATAAATATGTGCCCCTTTCAAGCAGAGAACTGTGTGAAAGGGGCATTCCATAGTTGTTGCTGTGGGTGTTCCCTTGCAACACCCATGGAACCAGACATATTCCCAGATTTCCAAGAAATTTTAAACCTGGGCATGCATCAGAACCTAACACCACTCCAGGGGTGCCGTTAGAGAAGCGCATAATGGAGAAATTATTTTAATTTCTCCTTGTTTTTTGCTTTTTCTATGTATGCTGCAGAATGCAGCACACATAAAAAAAAGGAAATCGCCTGAATTGATTGATTGTGTGCAGCAAGGTGTACCTTCTTGCACAAAATCAATCAGCCCCACATCGCAAGCACCCTGGGTTGGTGCACGGCAGCCCATTGTGAACTAGGGAAAAGGACAAGAGTGCGCCATATCACATAGATACAGTGAATTCCTGCCCTTTTGTTTTTACGTAGGGCAGCGCAGCAAGATTCCTTGCAGCACTGCCCTACGTCAAAACCTCGTAAATAAGGCCCTCATTATTTTTCTATCTTGGCTACCTCGCTATGACATGCACCCTATTTAATAGTACTCAGTTATGCAGAGGAAATTCCCTAAAATATATCAGTGAAGTTACACTTCTGTGAATATTCATAAGGGATGCATCTGCAGGGGCTCTCAGGTACCCCACCATCAGCTCAGGAGTACATCTCATGATAGGGAAAAGATCAGTAGAATCCTCACTGGTCAAGGGAAATGACCCTACTAACAATTTTAATTGAACCATTTGGCATAATGAAACTATACATAACTCGTTCGCCTTGTTCCTCGCTTCAAAAACTGTCTTGGAGTTAAGAAGATACTGATTTGATGATACCACATTCACCATCACATTAGAAGATGGATGTTACTATGACTTACTGGCTTCTGTACAGTACAGCCTAAGTGTCAGATGGAAATTATATTGTAAGAGTTATCTGCAGTGACCCATGGAAACATGGTAGTACAGGAAACAAGCAGTGCTTCCGCAGGTAGTTTTATGTCAAGTTTAGGGGTATTTATCTAGCTAGGTGGTCGCCAGTTCATTGTCTTCTTAACACTGCTCCTCACTTTGGTAGGAGAGTTGACGTGTTTCAACCTGTATGAAAAGAAACTTCAGAAATGTATCATCAAACTATTTTGCATTTCCTAAATAGCGAATTTTAAGGAATCACTATTTAGGAAATGCAAAATGGTATGTATGAACAAAATCGCTTTTTATTTGCGATTCCTTAAGCTTCCTTATTTGCGAATTTGTATTTTGCGAATTCGCAATTAAGGAATAATTTCCAATGCATTCCTATGGCCCAGGGGGCCCATTGGAATGAATGCAAAATAATTCTCAAATTGTGAATTCGCAATTTGCTAATCGCAATTTGAGAATTATTGCAAGGGTGCAGGGGTGTCTCAAAGACACCCTGCTGCACCCCTGAAAAGAACATGTGTGTGCATATGGCGCACATACATGCCCTATGGGCATGTGTGTGCTTCATATGCCACCTTTAAAAAAGCCAATTTGTGCATTTCTGGAAGAATTTGCAAGTTACCATCAACTGAAAGTTGGTGGTAATTTGCGAATTCTTAAACAAAATTTGCAAGCTAAAATTGCTACATAGATAGCATTTAAGGAATCGCAAATTTGCGATTCCCTAAATGCTATGGAAAAATAAGGAATCGCACAAGTTTGCAATTCCTTATTTTAGGAATGTTTCACACATTCCAATACGTGCAAAACGGCTGTTTGCGAGTCGCAAAGGCCGAAATTCTGCAAATTTCGGCCTTTGGAATTCCAAAAACGGCTTGATACATATGGCCCTTAGTCATTTGTTAAGGAAAGGCTATAGTCTAATTTCATTCTTTATTAGTCACCAGTATTTTTCAGCCTTATATCTGTCGAGTGGGAACGTTCAATTATTTAAGTTTCTAGATGAGCTTTAAAACATCTAATGCATGTGATATTTAATTTTAATTTTATTTTATTTTCGGGATTTTAAAGCACACACTCACCTAAAGGTATCAAGACGCAATTGCATATTGAAATATACCCTATATAATTTCCTGATGTACTGATACCGTGTCTTGAAGAGTGTTTAGCACTGATTCAGGAAAATGACTACACCTGGCTTTGTTACCTGAGCCTCAGAGTCCCAGATTTCAGCGACTAGTCAGTGATGCAAGAATAAAAATATTCCATATTTGATCAAAATGTTTTGGTAATTCACCATAACTTGTTGTGCAGATCCTCTTTTTTTTGTTCATTAAAATGAATGTGGCCATGAGTAACCATTGCCAAGGGCCATATGTATCTATTTCCAAACAGCAATGTTTAAGTAATCGCTATTTGGGAATCGGAAATATGTATGTATGTACAAAATCAATTTTTTTTTGCGATTTCTCAAAATTCCTTAATTGCGATTAGCAAATTGCGAATCGCAATTAAGGAATACTTTCCCATTCATTTCTATGGGCCAGGAGGCCCATAGGAATGAATGGGAAGTTATTCTCAATTTGCGATTCGCAATTTGCTAATCGCAAATTGAGAATAATTTCAAGGGTGCAGGGGTGTCCAAAGGACACCCTGTTGCACCCCTGAAATATGCATGGGTGCACATGTGGCGCACATACATGCCCTAAGGGCATGTATGTGCGTCACATGGCACTTTGAAAAATGCAAAAAAGTGCATTTTTCAAGGAATTTGCAACTTACCACCAACTAGAAGTTGGTGGTAATTTGCGATTCCTTAAGGACATTTTGCTATTTTTTTTTGCTTCATACATTGCATTTAAGAAATCGCAAAATTTGCGATTCCTTAAATGCAATTGCAAAATAAGGAATCGCAAATTTTGCGATTTCTTGTTTTGCACCACATTTTGCTGCACACATACCATTTAGCAAATTTTCATTAGCAAAGGCCAAAATTCTGCAAATTTTGGCCTTTGCGAATGCGAATTTGCTTGATACATATGGCCCCAAGTCCTTTTTACCTTCAATTGTGCATTTTATTCGTGGATATCGCTGCTAATCTAATATAGCCCTTTAGCCCGCGGTAGCAAGCTATACCGACCATTAAAGGTCCACTCCAGCATTAAAGGCCCAGCTTTCGTGGGCTATAAGGCTCTTAGAACATTCTGTCACTAGAGGGCAGAATGTTCTAACAAACAAAACAAAGGCCTCGTGATGCCAGAGGGGATTTAAATCCCCTCGGGCTCCATGATGACGTTCACCAGCAACTGGTGTGAACAACAAACATTGAAATGTTGATACTCTGGGCTTTTACCAGCCCTTAGAAGTCTGGAGCTCTCCATTGTCTTCAATGGAGCTCTCAACATTCCAATGTTTTAAGGGGTGATGTAATGTGTCACATTGTTCTGGACATTTATAAAGTTTTGTAAATCACTGCCAAGGCCCCCAAGCGCTTTTTGTATAGTTGAGTAAGTGACTACTCAGATCTCATGTATTAGAGTGAGTGTGGTGTGCTCAGTTAGCAATATTCAGAAGGGAAATATCAATTACCACACAAACATTACCTCGCAGTGCTTTTACAACACAATTGTTACAACGCAACTGCCTTTACATTGCATGCCATTACAAAGCATGTCACTACCGCGCATGCCGTTACAGAGCATACCATAAAGCATTGTCGCTTTAAAATCCTTTGTCTTGTTCATAGGAGTATGGATGGAACCGGGCCAAGCTTGCCTAAGAAACCTGGTTGGTATCAACCAAGTAGGACGCTTAGGTCCAGTTCTAAATGTCTTCTTGCCCCTCGTAGAATCTGCACTGCCAGAAGCAGCAGTCGATCGTTCTCCTTTCTCGCACCTTAATTTTGGAACAAATTGCCATCTCATCTCCTTTCCATTACCGATCACCAGCATTTTCGAAAAAATCTAAAAACCTGGCTATTCGACCAACCATCATTTCTGCTACTCCGACTGTCAGTCTCCATGGAGTTTTGGCTAGCGCCATGAGACCCTATGGTGATATGTGCGCTTAATAAGTTCCTCTGACTCGACTTGACTTGACCATTACAACGCATTATATCGTAAGTAATGAAGATTTTTTAGTTTGAGGGTGAGTATGGGTTTTGGGGTAGATGGGAATAGTAATTTTTACTCCTACACTTTCCAACACTTACCCTAATGTGGCACTCACTGGAGTGGGAATAGTCATTTTTACCCCTACACTGTCCAACACTTACCCTAATGTGGCACTCACTGGAGTGGGAATAGTCAATTTTACCCCTACACTATACAACACTTACCCTTCTGTTGCCCTGAAAGTATTATGCGTTGTAATGGCATGCGTTGTAAAATCATGCAATGTAATGGTAGTTGTGATGTAAAAACCACATTGTAAAAGCATGCGTTCTAATTGTTTGCATTGTAACACCATATATTCTATGCGGAATGTTGCATGTCAAGGTGTACTTCCATCATATTATAGCAGTTATCTATCAGTGATTTTGGCTGAAGGTGATACTCATTGTGATGTCACATTTCATACCACAAACTATTCATTTTAGAGAGACTCTGGGCCATATTTACTAACATTTTGGCCCAGATCCTGAACACTATCAAGAAATGCAGCGCAGCCTCCTAAAAGGCTGCACCGCGTTGGGTGACAGGGAGAGATTAGAAAAGTGCCAAATTCACATAGAAAAGACACCCATCTCCCCTCTCCCTAGTGCTGATCTCAGCTGCCATGCGCCAGGCACATATCTTAGCACCAAGGCTCTAGGGTGCGTGCTTGAGTCTAGCATAGGTTTTGTCTAGGAATGGTACCCTTCTTTGGGCCCCTTGCATGGCCTTGTAACAAATAAATTACCTCAATGCTGCGGATTGCGCTGCTTTGCATTATATTTCATTCTGGGAGTTGTTGCATGGGTGGAACGTGGCGTTCCCATTCATCCACCCATGGATTTCACACAAACCCAGATTTAGAAAGGTTTGTAAACCTGGGATGGTGTGAAATCTCTATGCCTAACGAGGAGAAAAATCTTTTTTTCTCCTGATTATTTTCTCTTTCTATGTGTGCTGCAATGTGCAGCACACACAGAGGAAAATGCCTCAAGAGATTGTTTTTGTGCAGGACGGTATCCATTCCTTCACAAAAACAATTATCCTTACAGCACAGGCATCTTTGCACCAGGTTGCTAGGGTTGCTAGGGTGGCAGCATTGGATCTAGACTGCCTGAAGTGTGCCAGTGCCAGGAGAGCAGAAATCCTTTGGCCCTGATTGAACACTGCCACGCAACAAAGAGCAGCCTCCTAAGAGGCTGTACTACTGCGTTGTGTGACAGGGAGATAGCACGAGAGTACAATATTCACAGAGGAATGGTACTTTCCTCTCCTCTCCCTAGCGCTGGCGCTCAATGTTTTACTATACTTAAAATCCCTCAAAATGAACCTTTTATGACTAAAAGGTTTGCCTCTTCCAGTTATACACTGTTCATTCATAGTCTTTAGGACAGCGTTTATAGCCTAGTACACAGCTATTGTATAAATCTAAAGCATGGTTCGGAGTCATTTGGTCATCAACTGATGAACCCTATCGGTCCTTACTCGCTGAATGCTTTCGATGGCAGCACAGAATGAAATTGACCCTCCAGACTATGCTATATATAATTCCTTGTCTTGCTCGCCATAAAAGAGAGGTGTTACTTCCCACCGTTTTTTTCAGTGTTACTCCCTGCGCGTCAAAGACATTTTTCATTCGCTTTTCAGCACAAACCCCTACTTATCTGATGGGTCGAAAAAACATGGCAGCGGATATCACATTCAACAGTATTAAAATCAGCAGCTCGTGGATGCACTTTCATCACAGAGATTTCCAAAAGGCGGGTGAGGATCTCCAGCTATGACAGGTAGAGCTCATCTAGAGGGATGGAGGTGAGGTGCATGACAAAACATTGTCTACAAAAATATTGTGACAAAGTAATATCAACAAAAACATCGAGATTACATATGTTTTATGTAATCTAAATAAATATCAGAAAAAAACACGTTGACCACAATATCCTTAGCATTTTTTAACCATTTATGTATGTAAAAGTGAGAATGTGGATTTTTGACGGCTGTTCCCGGTTGTGGAAGAGCCCTGCCACATGTGAGTGGACCGAGCTGCAGTTACTTGACGAGCAGTGTGAAGGGCAGGAAGGTCGTGTTGCAAGGTGTCACTGGCAGCCCAGAGGGAGTGAGACATTTTCCAGACCCACTGGTGTTTTAATAATTTTCGAATTTGTACATTGTGAAATGGCAGCTCACTGGAGCAAGATTCATGGCACTACTAATACCAGCAGGCTCTGGGAGAGCCAACGCCCACTGAGGCAGGTGTTAAGGATTACAAAAGATGACGGTGCCTCACGCAGTGTTTGAATCTAAAGCCTATGAGGAAATGCTAAGGCAGCATGAAACGCGTCAGGCTTATGAATGAATTTGGACTTTGTTTCTTTCCACTGCGCTGTTTCCTTGCAAATAAAACGAAGATTCCTTTACCTACCTGCATGATGGCTCTTCTAAATGAGCAAAACGTGAGAATGTATATATATATATATATATATATATATATATATATATATATATATATATATATATATATATATATATATATATATATATATATATATATATATATATATATATATATATATATATATATATATATATATATATATATATATATATTCTCCAGAATGCCTCTGATTCAAAGACGCCACTCCATCAAGAGGTAAGTTTGCAAAACCTTTATTTCTGAAAGCGGTACATTATGGCTGTTTCTTAAGTCCCCGACGCGTTTCTGAGCCACAAGCTCCTTCCTCATGGGGTAGCAGTTGACAATCATGGAGTGGCCACACCTATTTTTACCCAAGATGCATGCAATCTCCAATGAAGCATGCTGGTAGTTGTGGTCTAGTTTTCCCCACAATTAGGGTCCGTGCAGTTTTGCCAACACAGTTTCTTTTGCCAATAAAGTTTATTTTTCAGCCCTCCGGTGGGCCACAGACATGATGCGCAGCTTTCCCAGTGTGACCTCTCAATGCTGATTTCACGGCCGGCAGCTTCCGACCGTGCAGTCCCGCCTCCACATTTCCAGCAGGTGGTGCATCTTCCGCGGCTGAGGCCGCCGCGCTTAATATTCTCCAAGAATGCCTCTGATTCAAAGACGCCACTCCATCAAGAGGTACGTTTGCAAAACCTTTATTTCTGAAAGCGGCACATTATGGCTGTTTCTTAAGTCCCCGACGCGTTTCTGAGCCACAAGCTCCTTCCTCATGGGGTAGCAGTTGACAATCACGGAGTGGCCACACCTATTTTTACCCAAGATGCATGCAATCTCCAATGAAGCATGCTGGTAGTTGTGGTCTAGTTTTCCCCACAATTAGGGTCCGTGCAGTTTTGCCAACACAGTTTCTTTTGCCAGAGGTCACACTGGGAAAGCTGCGCATCATGTCTGTGGCCCACCGGAGGGCTGAAAAATAAACTTTATTGGCAAAAGAAACTGTGTTGGCAAAACTGCACGGACCCTAATTGTGGGGAAAACTAGACCACAACTACCAGCATGCTTCATTGGAGATTGCATGCATCTTGGGTAAAAATAGGTGTGGCCACTCCGTGATTGTCAACAGCTACCCCATGAGGAAGGAGCTTGTGGCTCAGAAACGCGTCGGGGACTTAAGAAACAGCCATAATGTGCCGCTTTCAGAAATAAAGGTTTTGCAAACTTACCTCTTGATGGAGTGGCGTCTTAGAATCAGAGGCATTCTTGGAGAATATATATATATATATATATATATATATATATATATATATATATATATATATATATATACATATATATATTTTTTTTCTTTTTTCTTCACTATGCTGCTCCATACCCGCCCAGGGATCCGTGAGAGGTGGTACACGCGGCGGCAGAGCAACCGGCAGTAAATTCCAATAAACGATAGCCGTGATCGCGGATAAATGTACTCTCAGGACTCAGTGGTATTTGAAGTTCAGGAACTTTATTAACGCTTCTTAGTAACGTTTTTCGGCAGCAAACTACCTTGCTCACACGATGAGCAAGGCAGTTCGCTGCCGAAACTGATTCCTGAGAGTACATTCATCTGCGATCGCGGCTATTGTCTTTATATGTATATATATATATATATATATATATATATATATATATATATATATATATATATATATATATATATTTATTTTTTTTTCTCACCAAGGATGCGGCACTCAGCGTTTGTAAGTTTTAAACAGCTTATACTTTATTTCTCCAGCTCGGACCAACGCGTTTCAGCCATCACAGGCTTTGTTCACGGTAAGTGAGCTTTTTTCTATGTCCACTATTTATCCCAATTTAGACAGTTATGGTGCATTATGGGACTAGTAGTCAATTACATTTCAATTGAAAATTGCAAATTGCAGATTGCAACGTATAATCATAATATTTACAGTTCTTAATATACACGCTCTGCTTTACGCGCACATCATGCTTACGGTCTCATATTATCATCATATGTAGACATTATCTTGTGTGTCGGGTATAGTACCCATTTCCAACACAGCATTGTTCTCATTCACCATTGATAATCTCCCGACATATATCATCTCTCGCTACTTCTAGCATGAATAACAATTCTTGTGGAGATTTGTGTCAGTATATCAAATCTGACACAAATCTCCACAAGAATTATGCTGGCGTGGTGTGCTGAGAAATAAAAAACTCACCTGCACTCTGGGTCTTCCGTGTTCTTTCTGATCGATGGCCGAGGATTGAAGGTCTGACACAGCAAGGGTGCAAGTGCGGAAATATATATATATATATACATATGTGTATGTATGTGTATTTATGTATATATCATTATCCCACTGTTCCTTTGGTTCTTTATTAGCACACATTCTTTTGATAGGGGTGCGGGCAACCAGGCCGTTTTATATTCTGAGCGCAAAGAACTTGAAAGCCAAGCTCACAGATAGTCATTTCAGACACACACACAATAAAAGAGCGGCTAGTACCCATGTGATTGTGGTTATGTACCTATTGCAAAGATTGTAAAATTGGTAACAATATGAAATAATTCACAACAGCCACAGGACAAAGCAAAATCATCAAGCATCACATCAATAAGTAAGGCTACTGTTGTGAAATATATTCTGGTTTGCCCCTGCCAGCTCCAGTACATCAAATAGCTAATAATATTCTAAAAAATAATAAATGTAAGAATATTAATACTAAATGAAGTAGTGCATAAAACAATAAAAATTAAAAGAAGTACATAACTTTTTTGCAAAATATTATATTTAAATGAACTGATCAACCAATTAAGTTAATTAAAAAACAAGAAATAATTAAAATAGCTACTAATCAATTAAGTAATTAAAATGTTTAGTTATCAATTAATAATGTAATTAACATCTAACGTTAATTAAAAAATCTAAATATATTAGTTAAAGAATTTCTACCCCAATCTTCTACTAACCTTGCAACTCACCACTAAATGAAAAAAGTTTGATTATTTTCTTTTAATAATCAAATTTAGCGCGAATATCTCCAAAAGTTGGTAATAGGAGATAGCGATGTTAGCAACTGTTTCCAGTCGCTAACATCTTGGCACGCCCACTTTGCATGTCATTAGTGATAAATTTCACTGACATGCAAAGCGGGGCCCCAGATGGTCGCTATCTCCTACTAGCTGTCGCTAACTGGTGTTAGCGACAGCTAGGTAATAGGGAGATAATTTTATCTCCGCTTTCTTGGCTTTTAAAGCCAAAAAAGCGGAGATAAACCCCCTGATAATATGCCCCCAAGTCTTCCTAAGCAAAAGGAGTTGAGTGGCTTGGAGAGACGATACCTCAGGCTGACATATAAAAGCTAAGAGGAAAAGCCCATCACAGGCACTAGGTGGATGAGGTTGGGTGTAAGATTACTGCCAGGGTCATAGCTTTCATTAGTGCAGAAAGTGCAGTGGTTCATGTCTGTTAAGCGTTTTTTCCTACGCAAGTAGGGAGAAGATGTGAGTAAGTTTAAATATTTGTTGTATTCCAATGGCTAAATCACTGGTTAACATCTTTTCAAATGAAAAGTTTAAGTTCTCACTGTATAGGGTGTATATATCTCATTGAAAGCAGGGCAAAAGATTGGTCAAATGCTGTGAGAGAGGCTTGCCTCTCTCCCTCGAAAGCAGGTGCAGGCTGCAGCCTGCTCTGTGCCCCTCGACCCCTCCCTCTGACTGAAGAGAAACAAAGTATTAACATTGTTTCTCTTCAGTCAGAGCCGGAGGCAGGCCTGGGACAAGGGTGGGGCCCCAGAGACAGCAGTCTCCACTGCTCCTCTGAGGCAGCACAGAGCAGGGACCCTGACAAGGGGGGGGGGGTCTGGGGGCCCCAGAGAGCAGGAGGCAGCACAGAGCAGGGACCCTGACCAGGAGAAGGGGGGTGGGGGCCCCAGACAGCAGAAGGCAGCACAGAGCAGAGACCCTTACAAGGAGGGGGGGGCTGGGGGCCCCAGAGAGCAGGAGGCATCACAGAGCAGGGACCCTGACCAGGAGAGAGGGAGGGGACTGGTGCCCCCAGATAGCAGGAGGCAACACAGAGCAGGGACCCTGACAAGGAGGGGGGGCCGGGGGGCCCCAGAGAGAGCAGGAGGCAGCGCAGAGCAGGGACCCTGACAAGGAGAGGGGGGCTGGGGGCCCCAGAGAGCAGGAGGCAGCACAGAGCAGGGACCCTGACAAGGAGAGAGGGGGAGCTGGGGGCCCCAGAGAGCAGGAGGCGGCACAGAGCAGGGACCCTGACAAGGAGAGGGGGGGCTGGGGGCCCCAGAGAGCAGGAGGCAGCACAGAGCAGGGACCCTGACAAGGAGAGGGGGCTGGGGGCCCCAGAGAGCAGGAGGCAGCACAGAGCAGGGACCCTGACAAGGAGATTGGGCTGGGGGCCCCAGAGAGCAGGAGGCAGCACAGAGCAGGGACCCTGACAAGGAGAGGGGGCTGGGATCCCCAGAGAGCAGGAGGCAGCACAGAGCAGGGACCCTGACAAGGAGAGAGGGGGGTCTGGGGGCCCCAGAGAGCAGGAGGCGGCACAGAGCAGGGACCCTGACAAGGAGAGGGGGGGCTGGGGGCCCCAGAGAGCAGGAGGCAGCACAGAGCAGGGACCCTGACAAGGAGAGGGGGCTGGGGGCCCCAGAGAGCAGGAGGCAGCACAGAGCAGGGACCCTGACAAGGAGAGGGGGCTGTGGGCCCCAGAGAGCAGGAGGCAGCACAGAGTAGGGACCCTGACAAGGAGAGAGGGGGGCTGGGGGCCCCAGAGAGCAGGAGGCAGCACAGAGCAGGGACCCTGACAAGGAGAGGGGGCTGGGGGCCCCAGAGAGCAGGAGGCAGCACAGAGCAGGGACCCTGACAAGGAGAGGGGGCTGTGGGCCCCAGAGAGCAGGAGGCAGCACAGAGCAGGGACCCTGACAAGGAGAGAGGGGGGGCTGGGGGCCCCAGAGAGCAGGAGGCGGCACAGAGCAGGGACCCTGACAAGGAGAGGGGGGGGCTGGGGGCCCCAGAGAGCAGGAGGCAGCACAGAGCACTGCTCAGGACCCTGACAAGGAGAGGGGGTGCTGGGGGCCCCAGAGAGCAGGAGGCAGCACAGAGCACTGCTCAGGTCCCTGACAAGGTAGTGGGCCTGGGGGCCCCAGAGAGAGAGCAGGAGGCAGCACAGAGCACTGCTCGGGACCCTGACAAGGGTGGAAGTCGGGCCCCCAGAGAGAGCATTCTCCAGGGCAAAGCCCACATGAGAAGGGATGAGGCAGCAAAATGGTGCCCTCAGGTAAGCACTCTTGTTGGAAACACCATGTGGGCGTCCGCAGGGGGGGGGGCAAGGGGGGCCGAAAAGGGTGCAAGGCAGAGGGGAGAAGGGTGCAAGGTAGAGAGGAGAAGGGTGCAAGGTAGAGAGGAGAAGGGTGCAAGGCAGAGAGGAGAAGGGTGCAAGGCGGAGAGGGAGAAGTGTGCAAGGCAGAGAAGGGTGCAAGGCAGAGAGGAGAAGGGTGCAAGGCAGAGGGGAGAAGGGAGAAGGGTGCAAGGCAGAGAGGAGAAGGGTGCAAGGCAGAGGGGAGAAGGGTGCAAGATAGAGAGGAGAAGGGTGCAAGGTAGAGAGGTTAAGGGTGCAAGGAGGATAGAACATGGGTGCAAGGTGGAGAGGAGATGGGTGCAAGGCGGAGGGGAGAAGGGTGCAAGGTAGAGAGGAGAAAGGTGCAAGGCGGAGGGGAGAAGGGTGCAAGGTAGAGAGGAGAAGGGTGCAAGGCAGAGGGGAGAAGGGTGCAAGGCAGAGGGGAAAAGGGTGCAAGGCAGAGGGGAGAAGGGTGCAAGGTAGAGGGCGAGGGCGAGTAGGGTGCAAGGCAGAGGGGAGAAGAGTGCAAGGGGGATGGTGATGAAGTCAAAACTTTGCCCCGGAAACATTTCTGCGGACGCTCATGGCAACGCACACTACTTTGTGAGAGAGAGTGTAGAGAGAGTGGAGTGAGAGAGAGAGTGAAGTGAGAGAGAGAGTGGAGTGAGAGAGAGAGTAGAGAGAGAGAGAGTAGAGAGAGAGGGTGGAGTGAGAGAGTGGAGAGAGAGACAGTGAAGAGAGAGGGGAGAATGAGAGGGGAGAAGGGAGAGGGGAGAGAGAGAGTGGAGAGCGAGAGTGGAGAGAGAGTGGAGAGAGAGAGTGGAGAGAGAGAGTGGAGAGAGAGGAGTGAGTGTAGAGAGAGTGGAGTGAGTGGAGAGAGTGGAGTGAGTGTAGAGAGAGAGTGAGAGACAGTGGAGAGAGAGACAGTGGAGAGAGAGAAAGTGGAGAGAGAGAGAGTGGAGAGAGAGAGTGGAGAGAGAGAGTGGAGAGAGAGAGTGGAGAGAGAGAGTGGAGAGAGTTGAGAGAGAGAGTGGAGAGAGAGAGTGGAGGCAGAGAGTGGAGACAGAGAGTGGAGAGAGAGAGTGGAGAGAGAGAGTGAAGAGAGAGAGTGAAGAGAGAGAGTGGAGTGAGAGAGAGTGGAGAGAGAGAGAGTGGAGAGAGAGAGAGTGGAGAGAGAGTAGAGTGACAGTGTAGAGAGAGTGGAGAGAGAGAGTGAAGAGAGAGTAGACAGACAGTGGAGAGAGAGAGTGGAGAGAGTGAGTGGAAAGAGTGAGTGGAGAGCAAGAGAGAGTGGTGATAGAGAGAGAGAGAGGAGAGAGAGTGGAGAGAGAGTGGAGAGAGAGAGAGAGTGGAGAGAGAGGAGAGAATGGAGAGAGAGAGCGGAGAGAGTGAGAGAGGAGAGAGAGGAGAGAGAGTGGAGAGAGAGTGAAGAGAGAGTGGAGACTGACTGACACAGAGTCTGAATACTGACTGACGGAGAGACAAACTGGCTGAGAAACTGACAGAGAGAGAGAGGTAGAGAGAGAGAGAGACCGAATGACTGACTGACTGACAGAGAGAGAGAAACTGACAGACTGACTGACTGAGCAAGACTGAATGACAGAGAGAGAAAGAGACTGACTCACTGAGCGAGAGAGACTGACTCATTGAGAGAGAGAGAGAGAGAGAGAGAGAGAGAGAGAGAGAGAGAGAGACAGACTGTGATGGAATTGGGGTCACAGTGTGTATGAAGCTATGCAATGCCTCTTAAGATTGCTATTGTCTACTAATAAAAATGTATTATCAAAATGTGCTCTTTGTAGTTACATCTGCTTTTGAAATACTGCATTGTCGCTTTGTCTAATGTTTTAAAACGGAAACCAGAAGGAGCAGTGGATGCACTTTTGTCAAAACTGAACGATGAGTGGGCCCGATGTTGTATATCAAACAGGAGTCTGCATCAGGATACCCACCTAAACTTGGGCAAACCTTCCCAGCCTACTGATGGCAGGGACCCTGTAATGAATGGACCACCACCTATGATAGCCTGCTGGCAGACTAAGCCCAACCTTTATCTCCACCATCCAGTGTTACTTATAACGGCTGCATTGGTGACAGTGGCGTAACAATCGCCCTGCATCCCCTGCAGAATGGCGGGTCGCTGGCCTGAGAGCTCTAGACTGGCACGGAGGATGGGAGGGGGGCCGCCTCCATGTAGTTTGCAGGGGGGCCCCCTCAAGTTTCGTTACGCCACTGTCGCTCACACTAGTCCTCCTGGGCCGTCAATCCAGTGGTAGCATGCGCAACCAATGACGGCCCTGTAAGGACATTTTTGGCCAGCCCTCGCCGCACCGTAGCAGTGTGACGCGTTACGCGCTCACTGTCACAGCCCGCTGCGCTCGCCCCTCGTTGTGTCGGAGTGCTTGGAGAGACCACCGTTCTTTTTGCCCATCCTGCTGCTTTCTTTTGTGGTGAGCGCCGTGGCACGCACGCAACTATAAAATAAATAAAGGTAAGGTGCTTAGTTTGACAAAGATTGATGGTGGAAAAGACAGGCAGAAAAGAGGATAACTTAATTTACACAACTTATACAGACCCATTAAAGATTCAATAATTACGTTATGTGTCAGAGGTTGTACACAGAAAATTATCAAATGCTTTTTTTTTCATAAGACTCGAAAAAACCCTTTTGAGTGTTTCAGGGTTCTGTTTCAGAGCTGGCCCGGCCTCAACACTATTACCTTCCTATGTAACCCTGAAAAACCTTTGGGTTTGGCTCTTAGGCAAAAAGGCACCCTGTGTATATACAGCACGCTACTCTGTGCTTCTGACCATTATTTCTTCATGGTGCTATTATTCAAGTGAATCAGCAGAGAGTGCCGGGCTGCATTCCTGATGCACATTTTATATGGAAAAGCTCTCTGGACAGAAATGCTTCCTGTGCACACTTGTCTTTAAGTACCCTCTTCATTCTACTGAGTTGATTTATTTCTTCAGCAGTAGCCTTGCAATAAGTGAGATTCCAAGCATTATCAGAATTGGAGCCAATTCAGAAAAAAGACTTGATGAAGTAGTGGTTGTGAGCCTGAACCTAATGTGTAATTAATTGTATTTAATATTCCATGTACTGCTGTTTTATATGCAATACCAAGCCTATTGTGTTTGAAGTATGAAATATAGTTTCTAAACTTTCAATAAAAGGTCACCTACATCACCCTTGGGCAATGATAAACACCTTTAATATGAAATTACAATTGAGCTTGACAACTGTGCTACTATAATAGATTCTCAGCTTGGTGAGCTGGTGTCTGAGAGAGAGAAAGAAATTAATAAAGAACCATCCGTCCGTCCAATTACAATCATTGCACCGTGCTCGACGGGCGGCACCAAGTTACACTTACTTACGTGTTCCTCCAACAAGCACCCAGACTCGTTTTGCACTCTGCCGTTAGATTTTGGATCTATGCACTTCTACTGCAGATTACAATTCCCCTTACAACCTGCAAGGAAAAACGACATTAAAATGATAGTGACAAGCCATGTGTGTGCAAGCCATGTTGCCTTGAGTACCAGCCACTGCTTGGTTTTGCCAAGTCCTGTTGAGGTGGAAGACTGGTGGCAGCAGCAAGACCTGGTTTGCTGGTTGTAGTGGTGGCGTTGTAAGGGTGAGGGATGCATTAATGTTGTGCTAGCTTAGTTGTGCAGTGTTGGACTGTCACTTCACCGGGTGACAGTGTGATGCTGGGGCTCAGTGGTGGACTTTCCTGGAAGTTAGTGGAGTAGTGGGGTAGGTGTGTGGTACTCTGAGCTGGGAGTCAGGTGGCAGTGTAACAGGGATAGTGTGGTTGTCAGAGGTGAAGTGCTTGTAATGTGAGGGGGTGCTGCTGCTTGTGATATGACAAGGTTATAGAAAGGGATTATGTAGTGGAGTGATGGGGAATCATAGTTTGGTAGTGACAGATGGTAATGTGGGTCTCTCGTGTCTGGTGGTATGGTGATAGCGCTGTGGTGGAATTGGAAGAGAGGAAGGTGGAATTGTTAGAGGAGTTTTACTGCAGTCTGGGTTAGCAGGGCATTTATTTTGTGACTGGGCCATGCTGTAATGTGGTTGGATTATACTGTTGGAGAAATGTAGTGCTTGGCTTACTTCTGATTTGCATTGGGTGGTAGTGAATAATGTTGTGGTGCTGGAAGGTGCTAACGTGGTAGTGCTGAGGTGGTTTTGTGTTGATTGGGGAGTGTCTAGGGCTGAGGAGGGGTTGCCAGCGTGGTGGTGTGGGAGAGTATTGAGATGATATAGTGGTAAAGTGATGCAGAGATATTTCAAGGCGGTCCAATGGGGCGTTAGTGTGTTGTTGGTGGGTAGGAGAGTGGTGGTGGTTGGTGGTAGTCTTTTGCTGTATAGTAGTATTATGCGAGTGAGGATTATGGTATGATGGTGACTGAGGATGTGCAGGTTCCCACTGCTTTAACCGCATCGCTGCTGCGGCGATTTTTGCGCTGTGCGGCTGTTTTCGATTTACCGCGATACATGACGAGCTCAGCTCGTCATCCGCACACGTCACCCGTGGCTGATGACGAGCTGAGCTCGTCATCAGCTTCGAAGGGGTTAATGGGGGGACTATGATGTATGGTTATTTAATGTCAGCTGTAGATGATGGATCCCTGAACAGTGTCATGTATGTGCATGTTTGCATTGTGCTGAGGGGTAATTGTTCACACAGCTCTCTGATGGATGTCACATGTGGTTTTTCTGAGTCCCCAGATAGATCATGCAGTCTGTGTGTTCTCTTTTGTACTGCCAGTCACCGGTGTATTCAACTGTCTAGCCTTTGACTGCGTCATGTACGTGCATTTAACTTGCATGATCGAGGTAACTGTTAGCAGCAATACTACGTCTCTCTCGGAGACTCGGACATCTTTCAATGCTCACCGTCCTTTTTCCCCAGCACCATCCCCCCCCCTCCTCCAAGGGGTGGCAATCTGAGCGGTAGCCTCGGGCGCCACAAGCTCTAGCTACGCCCCTGCCTGATAAAGGTATTATAGGTGTTCCTGAATTATACATTCGCACATTGAGAAGTCATCTTAAGACCTGGTTCATTCCCTATCTGGTCGCCACTTTGATTATTTTCTGGTGAGCAAGTTTCTTTAAAGTTCTAAAACCTACCGGATCTGTATTAGTTATCAAGTTAAACATACACGTTTCATGACTTTCATTGCCATGAATTACATATTTTTTTGCAATCAACTGCAGCGCCTCCCATGTAAGCCCGCCCGGGCAAAATGTAATTTACTTCAGTGTAACCTAGCTCAATTTCTGGTATTTCACATTACAGAAGCGATGGGTAATGCTTGGAATTATGCCATTATGCGAAGTGTGTACACAAGATTTATTTTCGGTAAAATACTATAATAGAAGCACAGACATAACACAAATAAGCCAAATAAACCAAAAGTGAGCGACTATTGATTTTAATCCAGGCAGTGATAAATCAACTCGAAAATTCATTTTGAGTTAAACTTATATTACATCTGACCATTTAGGTAACTTTTCTTTAGCACGAAGTGCATCTTTTTTTCCAGGGAAGTACCATACAGAGTGAGGCTACTGTACATAGAGTATCAACAACTTCTTATTATTCTGAGGACCCCTCCCTATTTTTTTGTTCAGCTCTTGGTTGATTGTTATTTAGATCCTGAAAAGAAAGAATAACTCACCCTTTGTCCAGATAATCAGACTTTAGAATGGTTTCATTTTTGAGGGAAAATCAAGTAAGTTCAGTGCAGTACTTTGTAAAATGTTTGATGTTTGAGGGAGGGTAATCATCTCTATTTTTTTGTGCTCTTTTATTTTTGTTTGCTAATTGCCTACTGGCCTGGTGTTGGTACTGGGGAGTGCAGGGCAGGCCCATGTGGGATTAATGGATAAACGTGTGAGGGCAATGGACGTTTAGGAATGGTAGAGGCCAGGGCTTATGAATAGCTCCTAATTTTCCTTGCATTTTTGTTCAGATTAATGATTATACTGTGGTATTTTTACTGTTTGTGCCCAGTCTCCTTCATGACATTAATGGGTTGATGTTGTTTTAATGTTCTTTTTACGTTCTTTTTCCTTGCTTTAAAAATATATTTCTATTATCTTGGGAACTTGTGTTTAGCCTTGAATTCATGGCTAATTTATATTTTTTTTATCTTTATGTGCCTGGTGATGGCTAAGGGGAGGAGTGCCTCTAGAAGTCCAGACCCATGTAGCCATTTTCCTTTGCTCTCACCCATCTTCTTCCCAGTGTGCTAGCCCACCATTTTGTGCGTGTATTTATGAGATAGTTGTTTATTGCACATTTCTGCAACTTTTAAGTCTTTACGAGTGCCCCACTGTCGAATGTGAAAATGAATGCATACAAAAAATCTAATACCGATTGCAATAACTACCTATTAACAAGTGGGAATGGGATGTAACGTGGATTTTGATGCTTCCTGCCCTAAGATGTTCAGTCCAGGTAATTTGCCCTGTGAATCCCAAAACGGGTTTAACGTTGAAAAGGTAACGCTAACCCAATGCTAAACCTTTGAGACTCTGGGCCCTGGTATTTACCAATGGAATAAAAGTGGAATAACTCATTAGTGCGATAACGGCGGTAACACACATTGGCAATATATGAAGCATTATGTTACCCAGTTTTTTGTCAGTATCCAGGATGCAGTGTTGTTATACATTTTAAGTTTGGTTGATTTTTTAAAATTTGTATTCATTAGGCCTGACCCAGTCACAGTGTCAATCTACCCCAAGAAAAAATCAGAACACAGCCATTCACCACCACATCTTCTGCCTTCTGCTCAACAATAAAGCTCAACTTCGCAGTTTGAGACTTTGTTACACTTAGGACAAATGAGGACCACATTTCAGTCTGTTCAGTTTGCAACATACCAATGAGCTGTGGAATGCCCAGTGAACATAATAGGGCCAATTATCTCATATTAAAAACAGCATCCAGTCCTGTGGGGACATCACCTACAAAAGATGGCTGTTGAGGGAGACAAACATGAACAGACAGAGGGAGGTGCTGAGGATGAAGAAGATGTTGGTGTCAAAAGAAGCATCCCTGTTGCTTATAGTGTGTAGTCATTAGCTGCAGCAACCTCAGCTTGTCACAAGGAAAAGAGTGCTGCCAAGGGTACCCTAAATGTCGAAGCAGCCTACCACCATTGTTTCCAGACATTTTTCCTCAAACATCTGTTCCTTCAGTTACAGCATTACTTTCAACAATCTCTTCAGTACGGGATAGCACTGTCCTACATTTATCACAGTCCAAGGCAGACTACAGCTCAACATCGTCAAAATGCACCCATCAAAAATATTTAGGGTGTAGTCTGTCTGTCTGCATGTTTTCTGTCAGTATATGGCTTTCATTCCAGGCTCACAGGATCAATTGTAGGTCCATGTCCATAAATAAGGTGGCTACTTAGGGAGCAGTAGCTTTAACACTTTCCAGACTTTTCTTGTCTTCCACATGTCTAGGGTGAAACCTGAATCCCCCAAACCAACAGTCCGACCTCCGCCAGTTTTATGAGATTGGTCGCTGTGTGTCTCGTGACGTGGATGCCATAGTAGAGTCTTAAAGAGAAAGAAGACAATTGAAGTATTTGATAGCATTGAGTGGATATAAGCTTGACAGCCCCTTTCTAGGGAACCTGTTTCATTTGCCCATGATCCCAAATGAATAGCCTCTTTTCATAGAATAGTTTTTAAAGAAGCCAGCACCAAGGTACTGGCAGGAATCATCATGTGATGGGGAGTGTGAGACCTGTACTCAGAAGACCATGAAGGTATTCTCCTTGAAGATGGTGGCAGACCGGCCTTCAGAGGCTGGCAAGTGGTACCATACAAAAACTCCAAGGTTAAGGAGTGGGACTTACGGCTAGACGAATATGTGCTACCTGCCAACTTTCCATGTTGAATTGGCTCTCCGCTTTCAGTGCAGTTCTTTCGTCATCTCGGGCCCGATTCACAGAATGAACTTAAGACTCAATCCTAAACTTACTACAATTTTGGTATTCACAGAATGCACTTACTACTTTTGCCATTCACAGAATGCACTTACTACTTTTGGTATTCACAGAAGTTAGGATTTTGTCAAACTTAAGACAGACTTAAGACAGACTTAAGACAGACTTAAGACAAACTTAAGACAAACTTAAGACAGACTTAAGACAGACTTAGACATACTTAAGACAGATTTAAGACAAAATCCTAACTTAAGTCTGTCTTAAGTCTGTCTTAAGTTTGTCTTAAGACAAATTTAAGACAAAATCCTAATTTCTGTGAATACCAAAAGTAGTAAGTGCATTCTGTGAATGCCAAAAGAAGTAAGTGCATTCTGTGAATACCAAAATAGTAGTACATTTAGGATTGAGTCTTAAGTTCATTCTGTGAATCGGGCCACCGATCCCTAACCTTTATTTACCTCCTGTTCGATTCACTCAGTATTCCTCATCTTTTCTTGTTTACCTGGCTTTGGCTCTTGAGCTTTGATTTACACGCAGAGGGAGTGGTAGCTGAAGGTGAAATGCTCATTGTTTTCCCTGGGACTTTTTGTCACCATTGAGAAAGCTTTTCCTCTTCACCCTCAACAAGTTTAGGAGAGAACTATCCTTGTCCAGTCTTGGCAGGAGAGTTACACCAGCCCAACCTGAGTAAATTTTGAACCACTTCCATGATGGGAGTGATTTGAATTTGAGTTTGAGAATGCTCACAATCATTTGTTTGTGGTTGTATGCAAACTTAAAAGGCAATCCATGCCCTGTAATGTCCAGCCATATCCCAGCCTTTGCTTGGGATTTTCTAGTGCGGATTTCTGTACTGCAAAGAAATCTGCAGTTGTCATCCATTTACGCCTGTTACAAACCCTTTTGTGAATTCTTGGCAGGCATAAAGAGACCGAAAATTCCTTTGTGCATTGGGCCAATGGTGGACATGCTTTTAAATATTGCTAACGGAGAAATATTTGAAATCAGCCTTTGAAGCACAATGAAGTGATTGGTTCAGATGATTGTACCACTGGATATTGACCCGCAGAAAATGGTGATAGAAGAATATTTAGGACAGAAGATCAAGGGACAAAATATTGAAAGGTAAGTGCACACAGGGAGGAATGGATTACCATTACTTCCCTCACATGTGTGTACCGTGAAGATATATGTTCCATGTAAGTACACATACCTGGATTTAAGGATAGAAAATCTAGACGTACTTACCTGTCACTATTTTTTTCTCGTTATTTTGTGGTTGATATTGTGTCCCATCAATATTCTGGGATCAGTATCCAGGGTGCACAATGTCCTGCACCCACAGCCGGTGCAGGTAAGAGCTGTTGGATTCGGAGGTCAGGGTGTGGGGGGGAATCAACATATGACGTCGAGAGAGAATAAAATGTAAAAAAAGAAAAACCCTTGCCTTGCGCTCGCCACATCGCTGAGTCAGTGATGCGGTGAGCGTAAGGTAAGTGGTTTTCTTTTTTTAAATGGTATTCTTCCTTGTCGTCGTATGTCGACTTCCCCAAACCTGCCCCACCACGTGGTTTTCTTTGTTTTAATTTTATTCTTCCTCGTCATTATGTCACCTCCCCATACCCCGCCCACCGCTCTTACCAGGGCCGGACTGGGAACCAGAACCGGCCCTGGCAAAGTGCTCGGCCGGCCCCCCTCTCCTCCCGGAGGGAGGGGGGAGAGGTGCGACCGTGCTCTGTGACGGGGGCGGTTTTCGGACGTTTTTGTTACAGGGCCGTTTTTGCAGCATAACGGCCCTGTAACAAAAACGGCCCCCAGTGGTCCAAAACCGGCCCCCAACCATGCGGCCCACCGGGGGATTTCCCGGTGCCCTCAATGGCCAGTCCGGGCCTGGCTCTTACCTGCAGGCGCAATGGGCCTGTAAATAAACCTCCTTGTATTTCTATCTCAGTACTATGACATTTTTCCCTTCTGAAGGCTTCATCATTCAATCGTTACGTAATCAATGTAGTGTTGAGAACAGCTGGACAGACGGACGAGTCAGAAAGCATTCACTAGCTACTGCTACAGAACAGATTTAAAACCCTTCAACACAGTTCATTTAAGGTACAGGCAAAGCATGGAAGGGGAAGTGCTGGGTGATGGGATAGATTGAAGGAGGGAAGGTGATAGTAGGGAGGAGAGAAAGCGAGATGCAGATGAGTAGGCCGAGTCCGCCATATCTAACTAGAAGTTTGAAGAATTGTGCATTTTTTCTATGAAAATGGGCAAAAACCCATGAAAATTGAAAGACATATTGAGAATAATAATATCAAAGCAAAATGCAGTTGCGAACATCTTGTGTAACTTTTTATGTGCAAGTGCAGTGCGCGTAAGAAGTCTCGCGGGACACTAGCAAGAGACTGGTTTGAGCAGGAAATGTCTCTTGGTGAGTCAATTTTCTGTGTGAACGAACTTTATGTGGGCAAAAATGTGCAATGCACAATTTCAGGATGTTTTGTGAATTTTGCATTGTGAAAAATTCTGGCATTTCACGATTTTCACCCAAAAAATAAAATTTCCACCAGTCTGAGAAAAAATCCTTTCAGGTAATAATAGATGTTTGACCTCTGGAAAGGTCAGTGACCATAATTATTATCACGTATTCTCCTTATGCAGGTTCTGCACATGCGTTAAATAGGAACCAAGAACTGGAAGTATCCCCAACGTCATCATCTGTAATGCTAAAGTTGTCCATTTAAAAGTAAATGGAACACATAAGATCCTGAAAGCTATGGTGCAAAGATGAATAATCCACTGCAGACGAATGAGATGCAGTGCGTTTCCATTACTGGCACAGTACACTAGTCCAATAGAGACAGTAGTGAAAGGTCTTTCACTAAGAGTACATGGCCTTCTCGATGTAAAGATGCATTCTTGATTTCTCTCTACCGCTTGTCCTTGTGTCTGTCACAGGCCTTTCCAGTACGTCAAACTGATGATGCATTAATTTGTTTGAGTATAGTGAAATCACCATTTGCGTCACTTTCTGCACACGTGACCCCTGCTTATGCATCATAACTCGACCTGTGCTCTTTCCATGATCTTATAAATACTTTTGTTGATAAGATCCTTTTGTAGGCCTGTAAGGAATAATTCTACATATAGCACCCCTCCCACATTGATTGTGCCCTGAAGCCATCTTTCAAATTCCAAAAGTCTATCCCTCCTGTCATGTCATTCTGAATGGCAGCCACGGTCGGTGCAGGTGAGAGCACCGATGGTGCATTTTATTGCCCCATATTTACAAGGACATGTAAAGACACCCTGCTTGGCTTTTCCTGTCCTTGTAAATATGGCCAATTTACATGCAGTGCTTTGCGTGATAGGGGCGTTCAACGGGTGTTGTTGTGGGTCTTCCCACACAACACCCATGGAACCTGACACATTTTCAGATTTACGAGAAATCATGAACCTGGAAATGCGTCTGAATGCTACACCTCCCTAGGGGAGGCGGAGGAAGGCACAACGAGGAGAAATGTATTCATTTCTCCTTGTTGTTTTCCTCTTTCTATGCGTGTTGCATTCTGCAGCACACATAGAATGAGGAAATCAACTCCGGTGATTATTTATGTGCAGGAAGGTGTCCTTTCCTGCACACAAACAATTATTAAAAAAGTGACTTTTCGCAAGTTCTGTGTCTGAGAATGCAGCACACGTAGAAGCTATTTCAGATTGTTTATGGGCAGGAAGGGACACCTTTCTGCACATAAACAATCATCCCCATGATGCAGGCATCCTTGCACCATGGTGCAAGGGTGCCTGCGTCGGCGCATGGATGAAAACTGTGCACCAGCACAAAGAAGAGCAAAAGGATCCGTCATATCCTTGTTGATATGATGCATCCCTGTACTTTGAAAGTGCTGCAACGTGGCGCAGCTAAAGGGCTTGCGGGGCTGTGCTGCTGCACTTTCTTGTAAATGAGGCCCTGATATTCTACAAATGGAAAAAGGCAACATTTGTCTTTACCTTATTTTTCTTCCCGTTGACAATTAAAGAGATACATTTGCTCTGAAGGCTTAACTGGGCCACCTATGCTGCGCTATACCTGGGTGTGCATGTGGTCGGCACATTTGAGTGGTGAGCTATTGAAAGATTGCTGGCGAGCCACCAACCCCTGCAGACCTGGAGTGATCATGCCTTGCTTGTTCAGAGGAACAGATGGATGGAAACCTCTTTCGAGGTGATTTTCGTATTTCCGCCCGCCTTGCGTGGGCAGGCGGCCAGTCTTGGGCTCACTGGTATTTTCTCGCCATCTGTTCACTGTGGTTTTCCATTCCAGCCGCACTGGTGCATCATTTAAAAATAGCATGCATTGCGTGGGCCTGGGTACCAGCTTGCAAGCATTAGTTTCGGGGGTTTGCTTAGATATCATTTACAGTTAGCCAGCGGAAGCAGGTGGCTTGTCTATGGTACCCGTGGCATTGCTCCTGTTACCCCTGGCGTCCGGGGTCAAGAGGTCAGTAGCAGTATCAAGAAATAAGCAGTTAAGGGTCTTGGTTCCTTTCTGTAGATACAACTCCTTGCCATTTCCTTAGGACTTCAGCAGCAAATGAAAGGCTTCTGAGGGGGTGAAAATTGCAAAAAACACAGTTGATGGACAGAATGTAGAACAATGTCATACATTCACCCCAGTACAAGGATCTGGGCCTAAATCCATCGTTTTTTTGCACTCTACACCACACTGGATTAAACACTGGCTGTATGCAAATCAGCTCTGACCCTGTGCCTCATGGGAACAGTCCAGTCCGAACTACCAAGCCATGTCTTTCCCAGACCGGAATCAAGCATTCAAGGTCCGGTTTCTGGCTATCAGCCTTCATCAGCCTGGATAGCTTGACTCCAGTGGTGTGGAGAGCCTGGGACTCACGTCTGAGTATACCCAGCACACTCAGGGTGAAAATTGCAAAAAACACAGTTGATGGACAAAATGCTTCTGAGGGGAGTCAACATTTTGGCCACATCACTTAAGCCTGTGATGTCTTCAGGGGGTCAAAGAGTGACTGAGTTCACTTCCTCAATACTCATGGTGGAATATCCGCATTCTGGGTGGAATCTCCGCACAGCGCACTCTCTGCAGTGCACCTTCGCAAAGATTCTGGCAAAGCCAGACTGGGAAGAGAAACCAGGCCTGGCAATTCCACTTGACTGGCCCCTGGGGGGAGAGGGTAGTGCTACTGAGAAGCGCTGGCCCCGGGGTGGGGGTGTCAAGTACTGCTGCTGCTTTTGTTGCAGGGGGCCGATATTGCAGCACCCCAGTAACAAAACCGTCCCCCATGGGTCAAAAAACAGGCCCCACCCTTCAGTCCCACCAAGGAAACACCCGGTGCCCACTACAGCCAGTCCGGCCCTGAACCCTGGCCCAAGTGCAGAGATTCTGCCACAAGTGCGGAGACTCCACACATTTAACTTTACTACACGTAACCACTAAATCAGCACCTAAGAGTATCTGGTTTGGAGAAACACAAACTCAGGATTTAAAAAAAGTACCACATGCGTTGGGATTGACTTTACTAATAAGAATGTAATTCTACCAAAACAGACCCTTTTTAGCAACTTTAGGAAAATGAAAGATTGGCGAAGAAACATAATGTTCTAACCTAAACCATGCAGTTTACATGTAGCTCTCTTATGACAATTCATACGTCACCGTGATATAGTAGGACAATAACTTATGAATTGCAAGTAACAAAAGGATCTCTGTGACAAAAGCAGTAACCAACTGAGCTATGCACATAACATACAGTTCTGTGACCTGCAAGGTACGTGTTCTTTGCAGCATGCATTTTAATCCTCTGCACTGCTTTATAATAAAGCAAAATTGCCATTAGACAAATCTATAATCTCTCCAGCAAGACCATTAATCTGCAGAACTATCTTGATATTGTGTTCTGTTGACTGAAAACTGCTTGACACATAAGGAACTTTGCCACAGGTGCTGTAAAACCCATAAATTAGTTCTCAACACAGCATCCCTCCTCCCCCCAGATCAGCACCAGGTGCTGCTGCTCCGGTCCCACCACCCTAAAGCCTGTTCTGGCTGGTGCCCTGTTCTGCTGACACACATTGAGAACACAATTGCTTCCAGGGAGATTAAGTTTGTATCTGGTTCTGCTGCTCTAAGTAGTCTCCAAAAGTTAACAAGCAGTCTGACCAGAACAGGTCTTTTGGTTCTTTGTGAGAGCAGAAGAAGCCGAGGGGCATATTTACAAGCCTGCCACTTAAGAAATGCAGGCCTGTACCATATTTTCAAGAATCTGGCGCAGACCTGTGTGGTACTCCCTGCGCTGGTGCTACACTTAGCAGCCTAGTGTCCTTGCACCGAAGTTCAAGGGTGTCTAGGTGCAGGGGAAGATTGTCTCCCTTCCTGAACATAAACAATATTTAAATGCTGTTTCGTAACTTCTATGTGTGCTGCTGTATGCAGCACACATAAAAGTGGCAAAACAGCATTTTTGTTAAATGAGTGCTTATGTGCAGGAATGGGGACCTTCCTGTACATAAACAATCATTGGCATTTTGCTGTTTTCATGTGTGCTGCACAACGCAGCACACATGAAAACAACAAAAACAAGGAGAAATTAAACCTTGTTGCGCCAGGGTAAGACCAGATTTTCCCTGGTCTTAATTGTGGTGCGGCCTCCTATTTACGCCTCCCTTGTAAATAGAGGGCAGGGCCAGAATCAATGTCTGTTGTTGAAAGCCCACAGCAACACCCATTGCCCTCTCCTTTCACGCTAAGCATAGCGTGAAATGGGGCCTTATTTACAAGGCAGCACGCTGCCTGGAAAATAAGGCTAAGCCCCTATCGCCACAGGAATGTTGAAAGAAGTGACGTTCTTGTGGTGATAGGGGCTTGTAAATATACCCATGAGTTTGCACTCTGGTTTTTGTAATTCATTTTTAGGGCCATATTTACAAGATTTGTGGCCCAGGGCAGCGCAGTAAGTTACCTTACTGCACTGCCGTGCATCACAGGTAAAGGGCTAAAATGCACCTAACTTATCCAATGTGGCCTATTGCTGTCCTTTCCCCCTGGGCTGGCACGGTTTTGGCAGCAAGTGCCAATGCATGCACCCTTGCACCATGGTGCAAAGTTGCCTGTATTGTTGGCAGGGTTGTTGTTAAGCAGGAAGTGGCACCTTCCTGAACAAAAACAATCCTGAGAGTTTTTTTCCTCTTTCTATTAGCAGAATGCAGCACACATAGTAAGAGGAAAAAACAAGGAGAAATAAAGATAGTTCTCCTCTTTATACCTTTCCTAGGGATGTTTACCTTTTGGCACCATCCCAGGTTTACAAGTCCTTGTGAATCTGGGAATGCGTCAAAAACGACGGGAGTCCAGTTGTAACACCCATCGCAACACCCATGAAACGCCTCTCTTGCACAGAGTAAGGCAACACAGTGGTTTGAAGCCATCCAAAACCACACAAAGTGGCTCTGAGTGGTTTCATAAATGTGATTTAGAGTTTTCCATCACATATGTACCAGATTGCGTAGTGCAAGCATGACACAAAGCTCTCATAAGTATGTCCCTTAGGCACAGAGCGCTAGGATGCCTTCGGGTAACCATCCGCTTTACAAATGTTTTACAATTAAAAAAACAAAATGACAGATTCTGAAAGGTGTAGCATCAATTTAGCAATGTTTTTTCTTAAAGCTAACTTGACACTAAACCCGTTTTGCGGTTCATAAATCAACACAAATGACTATTTGCATTTGATTGTATGGAAAAGTAACGCAAAGCAGCACAAAACATATTTTGCATTACTTTGCATAAAGGGGGTGTTACATGAGTGGTACATGGGGGTTCCAATGCAAACGCCCATGCTTTTTGATACTAAACCCGAATCCCTAACATTAGTGGAAATAGTTTGGCACCAAAATTTAACGCCACAAAAAAAGCAGGTATTAAATGGAGAAATGTTTAGATTTCTCCCTCCCTTTCCGACTTTGCATGCATTCTGCACTGTACAGCACACATATAAGTATGAAATGCATTTGGACATGTCTAGGCATAGTATTCTGTACAGTAAGAGTACCCTCCCTGTACAAAACCTTTGCTAAAGTCAGGCACGCACCCTAGGGCCTTGGTGCTAAGGTGTGCCTGGCGCACAGCAGTGGAAATCAGTACTGGCACTAGGGAGAGGTGTGGAGAGTGCCATTTCTCTGTGAATATGGCACTCTCCTGCTCTTTCCCTGTCACGCAACTTAGGATGCTGTGCTGCATTGAGTGACAGTGTTCAGAATCTGGGCCCTCGTGCATAGAGTGAAAATCTCATTCCACATAATCCATTGATTGATTTCGGCATAAGTGATAGTATTCCGCACTTTCCGACCTTTCAAAAATAGCACATCCACACCCAAAGTTGTTCCTTATATGCCAGACATGTCAAAATGGTAAAATATTTTTAGCCAATTGATGAGGGTCCAATATCTGCTCCAATAATGAACATATATGAAACCCATGTCAAAAAAGATTAACCATTGGCAATGCCAAATGTCTGGCAACCGCAGCCCGACCTATTGGCTTTGCAAATGCTTGCTAGTTTTGTTTGGGCGAGGATCTGCTGAGTACATCTCACATGTCTGCTCAAAATGATTATAATACTTATAGTCAGTGACTTTTTATACACAGAAGATTGTGCAAATATCCAGCATTTGAAAGCGGAAAAACTTATGACAAAGAAAGGGAACATTTCAATATGAGATGAAATGGAATGAAGTTTTTACATAACATGTATGCTCAGTGCTTTGAAAGAACCAATATGCTTATCGTCCCAGAGATGGTATAGCCAAATTAATACACCATTTCAGCACTTGAGGGTCAATTTAAACTGATGTTATTTTTTATAGGTATTTCTTTGCTATATCATTGCAGGTACCAGAACCAATGGAGGTTGAAGACCTGCACATGAAGAGCAAAAACAGATTACACTATAGATAGACATACATTCAGTGATTGGAACAAAGGAAGTTTGCACCAACAATGGAATTAAAGGCTCTGATTCCAAGTTTTTCGGAGTACAGTGGGTATTTACTACACCTGTTGTGAGCTCCAAATTGGAAATGAGCCATAACTTACAGAATCATTATTTAATATAGTAACTGCTTCTTGTTTTACCTTTTGTCTTGGACTTTTCCTATGATAAATTCTCAAGGTTTGACTTTCCAGAATCTAACAAGAGAAAACTGGAAGTATGAAATGATTATCCCACAACTCCTTTGTTCATTCCCTGTGCATATCCTTCTTTATATGGGATCATAATTTAGAGCTTTTAATCAGGGTCTCAGTTTTACTTTAACTTTTAATTTAACTGTGGGCCACAAAAGTAAAATATAGATTATATACATATACCTTATGCACTAGGAATAACATATTCGAATTTCTGTGGACAAAAGGAACTACTTTTACTATGAGATGAATAACCATTAAAAGTACTGCAATGTGTTAGGTCTTTTGCTGGCCAAGATACATATGTAGAGAATGCTGGGAGTTGTTAGTAAAGACCAAGGTATCAATAATGTAGATTCAGTGGCAGATCGAGGGCATAAACCCAATCGTGTGGGCTTCCTAATTCATTAGGAAAAGAATTGGGAACACAATAAAGACAAGCGACAAATCAAGAACGAATCACTGCCAGAAAGACGATAGCATAAACTCAGTAAAAGGAGAATTCATCACATTCAGTGGGGAAAAGCAAAGGCTCTGTGTCTGGTTAAAAAAGGGAAACACAGCTGCAAGTGTGGAGCAATGATAGAAACAATGTGAGAAAGTGCTCCTTTTGTGTGGTCACCCCCATTTTTACGGGATAGATGTTGTATTTATTTTTAATGTGTGAACTGAGACACTGCTGTGCATGTGCTCTTAATTCCAAACCAAGGATACATTGTCTAACTCCTAATTTGATCATTTTACTTCCATATAAGTTCATAATATATGGTGCAGAAATGCATATTTGGCATAGAGAGTTAAGTGTCACCGGTGGGTTGCAGCACTTAGTGTGCTATCCGCTGGTGTGGCAAGAGCTACATGGCTTCAGGCCTATCATTGTAGCCTGGATGCTTCATTATAAACCTGCTGCTCAACCAGTCAAATAACCCTTTTTGACTGATGCATAATCTCCATTTTAAACGTTAATAAATCACCTTTATGTGGGCATTGCAGCCCACAATGCAGAATATATGGTAATTAAAAATGGGACATGTGGCGAGTTAACGTCATCATGTTCTGCAGTGAGAGGTCACCAAATGTTATTTTCACTGTGGAAGGCCCTGGCTGCTCTGTGAGAAAACTAGAGTACCGATTAAAGTATTGATTAAGCCTGGGCGTAGTTCGCGTAGCCGCACTCCGCGAGCTACGCGAAGATGCACTTGCACTCCGCGAACTACGCATAGCTCCGCGAGCATGCGTAGTAGCTTGCTTGACCCGTTCGCGATCCATTTTTCGTCTTCGAGAGCGCCGTGGAACTCTGGAACCTGCTCAACACCACATCTCCAGACGTCGCCTTCCTCACGGAAACATGGATGAACGCCTCCTCAGCGCCCGACATCGCCGTTGCCATCCCGGACGGATACAAGATCACCCGGAGAGACCGTGTCAACGAGACAGGAGGAGGCATCGCCATCGTCCACAAGAACACCATCCGCATCACGACCAACTCAGACGACACCCTCACAGCCGCTTAACATCTTCACTTCCAGATACACACCGACCCCAAGACCACACTCAGAGGCACCCTCATCTACAGACCCCCAGGACCTCGCACACAATTCAGCGAAGACATCGCAGACTTCATCAGCCCGCACGCTCTCGCCTCCGCTGACTACATCCTCCTAGGGGACCTCAACTTCCACCTGGAGAACAACAACGACAACACCACCACCACCCTGCTGGACAACCTCGCCAACCTCGGACTCATGCAACTGGTGAACACCCCCACCCACTACGCCGGACACACGCTTGACCCAGTCTTCTCCTCCAGCAAGTACATCTCCTTCAGCCACTCCACCGGACTCCACTGGACAGACCACAGCTGCGTCCACTTCAGCTTCAGAAAGACCACGACTCACCACCACCCGCAACAGGTTCCCCGCAGGAACTGGAACAAGATCACCACCGACCAGCTCACCACTTCACTGAGCCAGAACCCTCCCGCCAGCTCAACGGACCCCAACCAAGCAGCCAACAACCTCACACAGTGGATCACCAATTGCGCATGCCCAACCAGCCTCGACCACTCGCAGTCCGGCTTCCGCGCCAACCACAGCACCGAGACCGCCCTCATCGCAGCCACTGACGACATCCGAGCCCTGCTCGACAACTGGGAAACAGCGGCCCTCATCCTCCTGGACCTCTCCGCAGCATTTGATACGGTCTGCCACCGCACCCTAGTGCAGCGCCTCAGCAACATCGGAATCCAAGAGAAGGCACTGGAGTGGATCATCTCGTTCCTCACCGGAAGAACCCAGAGAGTCCGCCTCCCCCCGTACAGATCAAAGGCCACCGAAGTCATATGCGGCGTACCACAAGGATCATCACTCAGCCCCACCCTCTTCAACGTCTACATGAGCCCCCTCACTGCCATCGTACGCCAACACAACCTCAACATCATCTCCTACGCCGACGACACCCAGCTGATCCTCTCCCTCACCAACGACCCAGGAACCGCCAGAACCAACCTACACGAAGGGATGAAAGACGTAGTCGAGTGGATGAGGAACAGCCGCCTGAAACTGAACTCAGACAAGACGAAGTCCTCATCCTTGGATCATCACCCTCCGCCTGGGACGACTCCTGGTGGCCCCCTGCCCTGGGCAGCGCACCCAAACCAACGGACCATGCACGCAACCTGGGCTTCATCCTGGACTCCTCCCTCTCGATGACCAGACAAGTCAACGCCGTCTCATCATCATGCTTCAACATCCTACGCATGCTCCGAAAGATCTTCCGATGGCTCGCCACCAAAACCAGGAAGGCGGTCACACAGGCACTCGTCACCAGCCGACTGGACTACGAAAACACCCTCTATACCGGAACCACAGCCAAACTCCAGTAAAGACTCTAACACATCCAGAATGCCTCCGCACGACTCATCTTGGACATCCCCCGACACAGCCACATCTCCGGACACCTGAGAGACCTTCACGGGCTCCCCGTCAGCAAGAGAATCACGATCCAACTCCTCACCCACGCACACAAGGCCCTCCACGACCTGGGCCCCAGGTACCTCAACAACCGCCTGACCTTCTACACTCCCACCCGCCAGCTACGATCGACCAGCCACTCCCTCGCCGCCGTGCCACGCATCCGAAGATCCACCATGAGAGGAAGATCCTTCTCCTACCTGGCAGCCAAGACTTGGAACTCCCTCCCCATCCACCTCCGCCTGACCCAAGACCACCTCTGCTTCAGGAAGCAACTCAAGACATGGCTGTTCGAGCAGTAGAGGACCCCCCTCCCCCAAGCGCCTTGAGACCCTCTGGGTGAGTAGCGCGCTATACAAATATCCTGATTGATTGATTGATTGCCTGCATGCTCAGGATGTGTAGCGCGCGAAGTTACCCATGAGGTTTGTCCCGCCCGCTCGCGTCCCCTTATTTCCGGTCACTAGTAACATGTTCGCGAGTTATTCTGTGCCAGATTGCAGTTTCTGCGTGTTCGGCAACTCGATCTTACCGACAAGCATCCTCGCGCACGCGAAAAAGCTATTGAGAGCGCGAGAACTACGCTACGCAGCAGTTTGCGGAGTATTTGACAACTTCGCGTTCTCCGCGGAGCGCGGAGTTGCCGAAACTCCGCAAACTCCGCGAACGGAGCGTAGTTCTTCGCCCAGGGTTAGTATTAATTCTGAATCCCAGATTTGGAACCAGTTAAAAAAAAATGCAACCACTGTTTTTAATATTTATTAAAAGTGCAATCCAATAGTGAAGTAGTATTTTTAATAAATATTTAGGAAATATAACTTTTACATAGTTACCTATTCTCTTCCTGAAGCACAATGATCGTAATTTACATTAGCTCTCAAGCATCTGTCTAGCCAGTCTTTGACCTTAATGATGTGTGAAAACAGCTCCCAGAGGAGAGACAATGGCCTTGGTGTAATTGGGGTAAGTAGCTTGCCATGGGCTCTACTTGAAGCAAAAATAATGGAGCTACCTCACTAGGCTGTCATCCCAGTTAGTCAACTGCCCCCAACACTCCGCAGCCTCCTTCAGTAAAGTCTGCATCTGACTTATCAAAACTCACTAGCATTCTCATAAACACATTATTGTATTTTCACTCCCTGCACTGTAATTCTGCAGGTCAAAGGCATAACCTTAAAAAACATTAACAAAGCCAATAGGTTTAGCCCTTTTAAAGTGTATGCAGATAAATGCACACTTAATATGAGGAAAGAGATCACTTGGCGAAAATTGTCCATGGGTTCAGAGAGGACATACCAATTGTAATACAAGTATTTATCACATTACCTGCCCATGCGATATTAAATATATAGGGATGTTCACCAGACCTATCAAAACGAGAATCACGGCACACCGCAGCAACATTCGATGTAAGCGTATCATGAATAAGATGTCCACACACTTTGCAAAAATCAACCATGCTCCTGATGACATTAGATGGACAATACTAGAGGTAAATGACCACTGGGACCAGCGTTCACTATTCACGAAAGAACAACAGTGTTCCGTCTGAAAACCAATATACATGGACTAAATTACGATATCCCATGACTTTATTGTAACATTTAAAACTACATGGGACACTTCTCTATGAACCCAGAACCATATACTTCGGTGGGGAGAACACCATGATGACAGAGGACTAGAGTCCCCCCATTCCACACTTCATTTCTTGAACAATAAATCTGTACCATCACAGACTTCTGTGGCAATTATGAGCATTTTTTATGAGTAAATTACATGGCAGCCATTGGAGGTCCCGACCACCTAGGTTTAGATACCATAGCCATTTGCCTTATTTAGGATTGCCTGCCAAGTATACAATACCAGAAAATACTGGAGGGCTTACCTCACATGACTACCATAGACTACCTAAGTCCAGATACCATAGCCATTTACTTTATTGGGGGCAGTTTGACAATGAAAAAACACCAATAATATTGAAGAGGTAACCTCACATGCCTACCATAGACTATAATATAACACCATCCCTATCAATTAAATACCCTGATTGATTTAGGATTCTGCTGAGTCCTAACTACTTCAACATGGCCACCATTATATTCCCTGAGCACCATTGTCACTTTTGATAGCTTGACCATACACTACGCTGGACCATATGTGAACCTAGGTTCTGACCACCTAGGTCTAGACATCGCAGCAATCCAGCTTACTGGGAATAGTCAAACCAGTATTACATGGAACACATCTCGATATACACAGACCATCAAGACTGTCATAAGATCTTCCATAATGATTGCATCATGGCTACTATTGGAGATAAGCCAACCATTATAGTGAAATAACAAAGATTGTCCTTATATAACATCAGAATCTTCAGAGAGCCCACTGATTAACGAGAGCTACGTAAGATCACGAGACCCCACTAACCATCTCAAGATGGCCGCTACCAATTCATGTTATCGCCGTAGAACATCTTCCACAGAGAACAGAGCCTCCCCAAGATGGCCACCACCATACGCCCCAACCGCCTTGGTCTCACATATACCCACAATGCTTTTTGATGCCGAGAGTACTTTCGGGTCTCTGCTGCAGGTGAGCCTTTTTAACCGGTCTCTCTGTACTTCAGGAAACCACTTTCGGCCATGCACTTCATATGCAGGCAGGCAGGACGAGGGGTAAGTGATGGGCTGCTGACCACGCATGGAACTGTGAGTATGATATTGATCACAGAGGATAAAGTGACACATGAGTACGCAATCGGTGAAACTATGTAATGACCACCTCCGTCTTTGATATTATTCTTTTACAGAAACCTCAATAATCTTGTGGTCCCCTGCGTTGACCTAGGGCACATTATGGGCTATGAGTAGGGGCAAGAAAAACAAATACCTCCTGGGAGTTAGTAATGATAATGCATTTTTATCTGTAATAATAACACTATATGTTGTGAGTTCCTGTTTGTGTAGTCTCTCTTTTTTATATTTTTTTAATAACGCTTCCTGTTACACAGTGATTTCACAAGTGATTTAGGAATTGGTGGCACTCACCAATTGAAGAGCTAACGTAGAGTTTAGACAACACAACATGGCACTGCATGATACAATGATATGCAGAGACCATACGTGCATCATATGTGCTGTCTACAATAAAACATTGATTGTTTGGATACTTCAAGTCCTTTTCCTATATCTTTCTTCTTTCCTCCAGGTTGATTTTTGGATACGTACTGTTGTGAGTATGACATAGATACAGAGGATTTACTGTATCACTACCAGGGATTGAGTATAATAAGACTCTAGATACACACCCGAACTCAGGGGTAGGGAACATATTATTTGGTTCGGAAGAAACGCTAGTGATCCAGTACTGAACCAACCTCACTGAGTATTGGTGTATCATAAACCTTGCGCACACTACCGCATCTTAGTTTGTAACCTTACTTAAGGATCACTCTATAAAATTTGATCTCCTTTAGGTACATTTAAGATCACACTATCCACCTTTCACATTATACCCCACACGCCTGCATGCACCGCCAAGGCTAAGACAAGAAAAAAATCCTACAAAGCCTGGGGCATTGCAGCACCGGCCACACGAGGAGCCAAACGCCTGATGATGAAGCATGACACCCACAAGAGTGTGTGAGGGAAACAATTCCAAATAAGAAAGATCCCCTGTAACATATATTCCAACCACACATTTTCTTTATCATTTTATATACCCTCTCCACATAGACAAAAGTACCCACACTGATTAGACGTGTCAATTATAGGGAGGTGCACAGGTACTGGACCGTAATCTGGCTCCTAGTCCCCCTCTTTTTGATTCATGGTAACATTACACCATTAGCCTGTTTTACTCTGTACTACCATAGTGCATGGATAATTGTCTAGTTCTGATGTACTATGTCCTGGCAGCTATTGTTTTATGCTATATAAAAACATTAAAAGTTTGCTTAACGCCTTAATGGCAGCGATTTTTCCGCTGCGGTGTGGGCGTTTTATTGAGTGGGCGGGGCTCCGTCGGCCGTTGGCCGACGGCAGCACCCGCGAGGTAGTGCTCCCGTCGGTCAACGGCCGATGGGAGCATGGAACGGGTTAAAATAAAATAACCTCATGAGCCAAGATTGAAAACAAAGCGTTAGACTTTGAAGTGCAAGCCAAAGTGAGAAAGGGATGAATTAAACAATGTGAAACCAGAATACCTGGGATCAATCCCAACTCAGCCACTGGATCAAATTATGTGATTCAAGGACTTTTACCTAATTTCTTTTGTGCCTCCGATTTTTTCAATATTGCATATGAGAAACCCATGAAATACCTGAGGATGTGTGCTATACAAAAATATCTTGTGGTTGACTTAATGGACTTTAATGTTGCTCCTTTTTAAAATAGGGTTATAGCCCTCACATAGGCGTTCAAATGACAAGTGGCTTGCTTCTTAGTTCACTACTGATATTGTCGTCACAGTGGGGTTGGGGGCATGAAGGTTTTTAAGTTCATATTTAAAAACTCACTTTTATTAGATATCCCTCAATACAGTGATATCATTTGATGTAAAAAAAATGAAACATTTGCTAATATACTTTTTGGAATTTTTAAGACACTATCATATTATTACATAATGTTTACACATTTTCCATGCCAAATGTTCCCATGGGTCAGCTTGTTCCTGTGCTTTTGGAGCCAATACACACTCCTAGAGTCAACACAAACCCATGGCTTGGCTCTCCCTGTTAATATGTTGTCTTTCACTGCTCCTCTATAGTACTGTGTATAACAGTTGCTCAACGTCTCCTTCTCTCAGTTTAAATAAAACGAATTGTGCATTACATCCACACAAAGTTGGTTTAAAGTTACTTGTATATTTTCAGATACAAAATAAAACAAGTAACACTCAAATAATTTATTTTTCCAGCTCCAGCACCCTGTCATAAGTAAGTCTACGTGCTTTTACAAACCTGCAATTTTCTGCCCACCATAGGGATTACTGTGACTGTTTTGTCATCAGAGCCAGGCAACAGCATGGCCATAACGTATTTGATCTGTGCTGGTACCAGGCAGCCAGGGACAAATGGGGCACTCTGCGTTTATAGAAGTGAGCATGTGCACTGCTCGGAATGAGGTCTTCAGAAAGCGCCGCAAGGACTTAAGTGGATTCTGATGCTAGCAGTGTGACTCCTGATTCTGAGGGAATCAGACGGAGCTAACTTCAAGATCCCAGTACTGTAACACATCCTGTGGACCTAGGAGGTAGTGGTGCTGGAACAATTTTCAGACTGAGTGTGTTGCTATCAATGTTACGTCACTTAACTCATAGGAATTCTGAAAAATTGAAGCAGCATATAAAGAACAAGTGGCACATATGAGCCATGCTCATTGAGTAGCAGAGCGGTAAGGTGTAGTATGTAGCTGGTGTTTCAATTAGGAGCAAATTGTCACAAAGCAAATTTGTGCTGGCATATAGATTTACTGATAAAACTGCATAGCACACAAACGATAATGGTGGAAATTGGATTTCAGTGAATATATGTCATTTGGGGCCAGATGTAGGTGAGGGACATTTACCAATTCTAAAATACCGAATTTTACTGATTCGGTATTTTAGAATCGGTAAATGCTATGTAGGGAAAAATTTGGTAAGTAGTACTGAATCGTTAAGCTTCGGTATTTACCGAATTGGTATTTACCGATTCGGTATTCCACTTTCATTCCTATGGACCTGGAGGCCCATAGGAATGATTGGGAATTACCGAATCGGTATGGCCCATAGGAATGAATGGGAATTACCGAATCGGTAAATACCGATTCGGTAAAAGGGGGAAAACATTGAAGGGTGGCAGGGTGTCACTTTGACACCCTGCTGCACCCCTCAATTGTGTAAGGGTGCACATGTGGCACACATACATGCCCTAGGGGCATGTATGTGTGCCACATGGCACTGAAATAATTTGCATGAAATTTCTTTTTGGGGTATTTTCGTTATTTACCACCAACTTGTAGTTGGTGGTAAATAACGAATCCTAACATGGGAAAAGCGCTCATTTAAGTGCTCCCTACATTAGGAATTCGCTAATTTACAGAATCGGTATTGCGGGGAATGAGATTTTAATATCTTTTCTGATCACTTAGATACCTATCTCATTCATCCTTTTGGATCGATTATTGACTGTCATTGAGTAAAAGGCAAACCCACATGTGTTAAATCAAACCCATAGACTGACGCAACTCTGAAGAACCACTTACGACTGGTAAAGTTTAAAAAGTTTAATATAAACCCAACGTTAATTGCAAATACAATCCTCTCAAGATAAGATTCAACAAGTATACAGGAACTAAAAGGAACATAAATTCCCTAAAAAATCTCAGTCTACAAACGAATACAATCAAAATCAATTCTAGAATCAGCAAATTGAATAGCATAGACACAAAATGAATCTGATGCGTCATTTACAAAAAACGAATAAACAAGTTAAATCTGTCCCTACTCTATGCTAGATGACATCCCTACTCAGAAAGTCCTTTACCTAAAAAGGTGTCAGCAGTTTGACTTCCAAAGAAGTTCAAACTTTCTTAATCTCTGATGGAAACCTATGTCGAGAAGCAGTACCCTTTCTGCCTACCCATCCGCTCTCTAAGGGTCCTCGGCCTACTGCTCTCCTGCTCTGCTCTGACTCTCAGGCCATCTGCTCCCTTGCGTTCTGTCTTCTCCCCGGGGTGCTGTCCCTAAATACAAAATCACAGTATGAGTGGAACGCCCCTTTGAGACGCCCACTACGTACACATTTCACGTAATCCCGCTTCTGGTTTTTTCCACAGTTTCGTCTCTTCGCGTCGTCTGTTAAGTTGACCTTGCTTCTCATGGCGCCGTCTTCGTCATCGTGCTGGTAACCTCATGACATTCCAGTTGACACTTTCAGACCAAAGTCTATCACCTCAACAGAGCTCTATTCATTACAGTTGTGATTGTAACCCCTTTTGGTCCTTAGAACAGACACTTTGAAACAAGACCCCAAATTCCAAGCGTCCCTTATCTCACTAGGCCATAAACTCCGTCCAGTATTGTCACTTTAATTTAACAAGACCTTTGACTCTTGGCTCGCACGTACAGATCAAAGCTATCCCCCTATTCCCGTGAGCCCACTAAATTATATGCAGTGGACTACACTCTTGCGAACCCTTGGTCCGTTAGGTTAAAATAGCATATGATCACACCATTCTAAAATTCCTACAAACTCTTCCATACGGTATGACTTTTAACACACATATATATATAATCGAATTAGCAAATCATTTTATAATCGAATCCATGCTACATAAAAATACAACGTTATACTCTCGTTCCTACACAGTACTATATAGTCTGCACGTTTCTTCAATTTACATTGCATCTATTTTTCCGTTTGATTATTGCATACATGAATTCTGTTTAGCACGTTCTACTGTTCTTAAGCATTTTCACATTTCTATATTAGCCCAACCTATATACGGGCCTTTCTAATTCTAATGCACATTCTAGAGTAAATACAGATACATTTCTCATTACTAAAGTTACATGTGCTAACCTTATGCTACAGGCTTGTAAATATGGTACGGACATACTTTTCATTCAAATTGCGCTCTCTCAGTTCCCCCCTTTGATGACCTCTAGGGGTCATCACTAACACCTCAATTTGAATGTCACTTTACACAGAACTAGTTACAAGGCTCCCTCTTTTTATCGTCTCGAGAGCTCTCAAACTTCTATACTGCTGATCTTGCAAAGCAGCTAATCTTCTTTCTTGCTCTCTCATGGACCTTTGTAACCGGTTCGACCTATACCATTTGTACAGTCTCACTAAACCCCACAATGTGATTATGCAAATCAATATTATTAAGACAGGTTTCAAGATGTACCACACAACACTTTTCCCAAGATTGGCAAACCAACCTCCAACTTTTCCCATTCCATGACCTACTTTTTCCCAAACATTTACTTTTGTCAAATCTTCGATTTCTTGATGTATCTCAGTAATGTTCTGTATAACCTTCTCAAGTGGTTTTGAATTGTCTGGAATGTAAGTACAACATTCTTGGACCTTCAAAGCCTTGCAAACTCCGCCCTCTTTTGCTAGCAGAACATCTAAAGCAAGACGGTTCTGAAGAACCATTGCCCTAATCGACTGCATCTCTCCTTCTGCTAGCATCAATGACCTTGCAGTACTTGCAGACAATCTATCCACAACTGTAGCTAGTCTCCTGATCTTAACATCATTAAGTATCAAACCTAAAAGAGGAAACATTGCTCCGAATACGTCTCCAACTACCTCAACATCTCCTACTTCCCTTTTCCCTCTTGTCGAAGCCTTTCCCTCTATGATCTCTAAATCCTTTGCATGATATATTTTGGGGAAGACAATTGCCAAATAACATGAACCATACCAATTGTCAGGTAATTTTACATAGGCACTTCTTCCACATACAAAATATACATTAGGAATCGCTTGCATCCCTTTCATAAAATCTTTCGTATAATACTCTAACCGAAAAGCATGTTCGCAACTAACTTCACCTACAAATACACTCTCATAATATGTCTTGCTTCGAGTTAAACATAACTTTCCTTTCTGCGTTCTATCCAAAGCTATTGGACCATTACTACCCTTCTTTTTATGTGCCTTTTCCTCTTCGGTCCAATCTGTTTTCCATTGTCCTGACATTTTTAGAATCTTCTGCCTCCTGTACCTGTCATCTACTTGTCCAATAAATTTCTTCTCGATCTCTGACACTTTGCAAGTCAGATTATTTCGGCGTGCATATGAAGTATCTAATGTATCCCAAGGAAGAAAGAATTTTGCTAATCTATCTTCCTTTTTGTGATAGTCCCACTTATTCATTTGTTTATAATTCGGGACTTCAGGCAGTACCGAATCATAATTTGAAAAGTAGTACTCAAACCCTTCTCTACCATAAAATATACTAAGCAATAAACTACATGTTATCCCATATGTCAGTGGGAGATGATGATATCTGATGCCTTCATCTACAGAAGCCGGCAATTGCATGCAAACATAACAATCTTTGGCCTCCATGGCATCAATATACTCATACAATAACTTGGCATATGCATTTGATCTAAAATTTCCCTGCGACTCGTCTACGTGTAACCTACGAGCTTCATCTGCCAGTAACGCCTTTTCACGGATTACATTGCTCTCCTCCTTCTTCCCAACAAGAGCAGGGTTCAAAGTCGTTACAGGCTTTACATCTGTTGTCTCCTTTTCACTTGCATGTCCTACTATGTATGATATGGTAACTACTGTAATGATAAGAGAAATAACTACTGCTATTAGTGTACCTATTATGCATTTGACCTTTCGGTTTGGGTTGCCATTCTCCATGTTATCAAACAAAGTGGCTCCTTTCTTTTTCGAGGAAAAGTTTTCTCTTTTTCAAGTCTTTATTTGCTTTATTTGATTTCTCAGTCTGTGAAGCGCTCTTAACCAACAAAAAGTCTCTTTTCCAACAATGTCCTTTTACTTCAGCCACAGACAACCCTAACCCTTCTCCGTCCTCTAAATGTAATCCCTAATTTTATTCTTCTTTCCACTCGGCGCTAGGTTATCTTCTTCGTTATAGCTTAATCACAAAAGTCTTTATACATCTACAATGATTCTAGTATCTGCAGCTCTAATGGCATATTCCAACAGTTCTAAACGAATGACTTTTTCTTCCTGTGCTGGTATTGGATGACCCAAAGTTGGAAATTCTAATCGATTCAGCACCAGGTCTTTGATCCGACTTAGGTAAAGGGGAACGGGAAGTGTGAAGGTCAGTAACCCCTCAGTCTCGATTCCAGGCGTCAACATCCATATCTCCTCCGTCACAGTTGAATCGAGGTTGGTCACCTGCACCTCTCTCACTCTCCCAGATCTCTGTCCCCAAGACATCTGCTGCTAGATAAGTCCACTCAGGGGTGGCGTATCTTCTGCAGGGCACACGTACCCTCCTTGATCTTCTTGGACTCTCAGAGCCTGAGTCCGTAGCTCCTTCGTCTAGATCTGAATCTTCAGAGATCGGGACAAGGGTTCTCTCTGGATTTTCTCTCAAGCTTGACCTTCTCCTTCTTTCCGGCCAACTAGCTTCTCCATTCCTTGTCCTCCCGCTCCTTGTTCTTGGACTCGTTTCTTGACCATTTACAGCTTGTTCGGTGTCTGATCCGAACTCCCAGCTACTTTCCTCTTCTGAGGCAACTTCGGTCTCACTTGTGTCCTGACCGTCATCAGCCTGTTCCGACACAGGCTCAGCCTCTTCGATCACCTCTACAGCTTGACTTTCCCTCTCTGTGGCTTCTCCGCTTTCCGCTGGATTTTCATCCGAGAGAGGAGCTGTTTCTTCCAGAGGTGCTGGAACTCTTCGGGTGTGTGAGGCGTGTATCCAGTTGGGCAAGCCTCCACACTTTACTGCAGTGTTCGTAACTAGTATGACTTGAAATGGTCCACGCCAGCGCACATCTAGACAGTTCTTCCTGACATGTTTCTTCACCAGGACCCAGTCCCCAGGACACAGGTCATGGCACAGGTCTTGAGCCGATGGAACCTCTGCAGCCTGCACCTGGAGAGAGACAGAATGAATGGCATCAGATAGTCCCTTGCAATAGTCCAGGATCAAATCGTCTGTGATGTTCAATAGTGCTGCAGTCGGAACCGATGGCAGTCTCATGGCTCTCCCCATTAGCACCTCGTGTGGAGAGAGACCTGTTCTTCTATCTGGCGTACTACGTATGCTCATAAGAACGAATGGAAGTGCAGCAGGCCAACTCAAGGACGTCGATGAACAAACTTTGGCGAGTCTGGATTTGATGGTGCTGTTGATTTGCTCTACAATTCCCGAAGCTTCTGGTCGATAACTACAGTGGAGCTTCTGGTCTATACTTAAGGCTGAACATAGCATCTTCACTATTTCGCTGTTGAAATGTGTTCCTCTGTCCGATTCCAAAGAGGCTGGCACCCCAAACCTCGGTATCAATTCTCTAAGCAACAATTTTGCTACTGTAAGTGTATCGCACCTACGTGTAGGGTAAGCTTCAACCCATCTGGAAAATATACAGACAATCACTAAGACGTATCTGAGTCGATTGCACTTGGGCATTTCAATAAAATCCAGCTGCATTCTATTGAAAGGCCCCCCAGACCTCCCTATGTGGCTCAATGTGACTGGTGTTCTCTTTCCTACGTTTAGCTGCTGACAGATCACACAACGCTGACATACTGCTTCTGCCGCTACTCTAAACTTCGGATTGTACCATGTTTGTCTGAATACTCTCACCATGGCATCTCTACCTATGTGTGCTGGTCCATGCAATCTCCTTGCCATTGGACTAACAAGTTCGTTTGGTAAAACTGCTCTCCCATCTGCGGAGATCCAAAAATTCATCTCACTTTTGGTACAACCTGCTGTTTCCCATGCCTTTTTCTCAAAATCAGGTGCATTCTCCTGGACACACTTCAGTTCATCCCACGTGTCTACAGTTTCTAACAACATGGTCAAATCAGTTCTTTCCTGTATTCCCCCCACTTCTACCTTGGTGAGAGAATACCCCTGTTCCGCACAGTAACGTGCGACTTCATCTGCGTATCGGTTACCTTGCGACACAAAATCTGTATTTTTTGTGTGCGCGGCACATTTAACAACCGCTATAGCTGCTGGACCTTGTAATGCTTCTAACAATAATCTCACGAATTCTCCATTCCTAATGGGAGAACCCGAGGAGGTCATGTAACCTCTTTGAGACCACAACTGCCCATAGTCGTGAACTACCCCGAAACCATACTGGCTATCGGTGTATATGGTGACTCGAATTTTGTTGCCTGCCAAACAGGCACGGGTCAAAGCAATGATTTCAGCTACCTGAGCGGTGAAGGACTGGGTTCTTTAAGACCCAGCGGTGCCAGGGGACAACACCTGAAACCTTCGTGGGTAACCTGCTCCGGCGTACGAATGACAGAGACACGGGACACTTCCTTCGGCGTCAAAGATTCAAGGTTTATTTGCTGCAGGGAAACACAGAGATCACGGAAGTACAACGAGTGTAGTTCAGGGAGACTGCTTCAAATTGGTTCTGTGGATCGCTCCTTTTATACACAATTTTCCCATAGGTTTGCATAGCAGACAAAGGTTTACAACCCGGTTCCCACAATTATCCCCGAGAGGGGTCGCTTTGGTCACTTTGATACTCATGAGGTCCGGAACATAAGTGCGGAAACATTTGGCGGTTCCCAACTGTAAAAACCCATCTTCCCACCATTAGTACATTCCAATCAGCAGTAAAACAGATCGAAATAGGAACAGGGACAGGTGTAGAGGAAGATGGAAACAGTGGGGAGATTGGAAAGGGTGTAAAAGGGGAGGTATCGGGAAACACGAGCTACAGGCATCAAAGGGACGTGCCTAATGAGATGCACGGCTGAGACAATAAACCGGCACGGCGAGATGAGCCTCGAGCGGGGCCATCTGCCTTACAGTATCATCCCCCTCATCATAAAGACACTTACAAAGGACATGTGTCTTCGGCAAATATCTTGGGAGTCCCAGGGTCGCGAAGCGGACAATGTCCGTTCGCTGGCTACTTGAGGGCAAGAGACAAAATGGATGCCGTATCTAAGATGGAACCCGTGGGTACAGATGAAAAACCCACGTAGCAAACGAACGGTTTAAGTTAGCACAGCGAAACTGCGCACACTTACTAAACTCGTCATTTGCGGTTCGTAGATACCAGACTCGACCACATTCGTGCGAGTCGAAAACATCACTTACAATTGTCACGGAACCTCAGACGCTCCTTTTGCCCTCATGTAGGCAAGCACTAGTCGGAATCATACTCGATATTCATCAGACCATCTAGATGTTGCTGTAGCATAGCTCTGTCCAACTGAGTTCCATTGGTAACAGGCGGCTGTCTCATACACGTTGTAGCGCAGAGGCCACATAAGGCAGGACCGCACTGCACACAAAGGCAACACGTGAACAGGAACGCCACAACGACTCCGATGATCATCAGAATCTTCCAACCCCAAGTCGACATCAGGCCCCAAAACCACCCTAGTAGCGTCCAATCCCCTACATCCACGTGTATGGATTCGGAGATCTTATGCAACTTCGAAATGGCTTGATAAACAGTCGGAGCGTTATTAGGAATGAAAATACAGCAGCTCGAATGGATCACCTTACATACCCCACCTCGATCTGCTAAGATCACGTCTAAAACCATACGGTTTTGTAACGTCATAAGTCTATCCGCCTGAAGTTCTGTGGTGATATTACCAAGGGCACTGGCAGTAATATTAGCTGTCGATTCTACCACTCGAGTCAACTGTCTCAGGTTCCTACTATTAACCATAGGTCCCCAAAACGGGAGGAAACCCTTGAAAAAGTCTCCTGCCTCTTGACCGGCAGTATCCTCTTTGCTAATTACGCCTCTCACAACTCTAGTCTTGTGATAATCTGCATCTACAGTAAACGTCGGAGGCAACAAGTTTGCGATAAAACATGAGCCCATGAAGTCAGAGGGCAACCATGCATACGCACGATCATGACAGACAAAGTAGGTACCCTTGGCAGCCAGAAACACAGGGGACGAGATCATCGGCAGCATGTAATTTTCAGCGCAAGCGCTCTCTCCAAGTCGGGCTTTCGATCTTCGGCCACGACCCATTAGACAAAAATTACCAATGTGGGGTACGACCCATATCGGAGGCGAGCTTTTAAGCTGTTTATCACTCGTGAGCGCACTGTACTCGACCTTACTCAGGACCCTATAGGCTTGTACCTCTTCCACTGGAATGAGCGACGGCTCATAGACATCTCTATCTAAGTCTTCTATCGCTACAGACAAAGGCTTATAGTACGAGCCAGGGCCAAGGTAAGGAGAACGTGGCTCTCGATTGGGTTGAGAATCTAGTGCGCTTCGAAACATTGTTTGAAATGCTCGAGCAGAACCTTGGGAACTATACGGTAACACCAGATATGGAATTCCCTTATCCGTAGTGTGTGGCATCAACCCACACACCCAACAATTAGTAGTGTTAACCACTAACTGGTGCTGGTGAAGGAGCTGAATAAAGGAATTGTTGCGGAATTCTGCACGTCTAGCCTGTTCGTGTTCGGGTAAGAAGTGGAAAGAATGGGGAGATGCAACAGTGGTAGATTGAGGATTAGAGGTAGGGGTAGGTATAGCAGGAGATAAGAAACAAGACATCATGTAATACACCCCACCCGCCAATAATGCAGAAACAGTGAAAAGCAATACGAATATTTGGAACATAAAACATTTGGTACGACTAAGTTGTTGCAACTTGAACCTTTTCGCCTGAGCTCCTTCCAAGTCCATCAGCTTCGAAAATGCCATCCCCTACGACCGTCCGCAACGTTTCTTGACGCACTTCGTTCTGTGTAGCAGTAGTCAATCCCTAGGAGTTCCCAGGAACCGACGGTCTTTAACCTAGTGTCAAGACCTACTAACCAGAAGGAAGTACACGCGCGGCCCTACGGCCTTTGTTCACAATTATGTGTATGCAAAAGTGTCTCTCAGCTGTGGAAGCAAAAATATGAGGAACGAAACTCAATGTATATATACAAAAATAATTACAGTGATACGAGTGTTCAAACTGATCGTGGAAAACGGGATAAGGCAATTGTCAAGGGACAGAACAGGATCTTTTATTAGTCTTTAGTGCTGGATCGCAAAAAATATCGGGTTTTCCCAGGACGTGTCTGTTCGTCAAACAAAGGATCCGTTGAAGAGACAGCGTTCTGTTGATCAGTTGAATGTTCTGGTCTTGAGTCTTTTGATGACAAATGTTCAACAATGTCTTTCTGCTGCACTGAGGATTCTCCGACAGGTTGTGCGTCGCTGAAAGGTACAAACGCCGGCAATCCTTTGGTTTCAGTTGATGCAATGCCTCTCCTCACCCACGAGTCTGCTGGCAACGGAATAGGGACCTTTTTGGTATGGGTGGCATGCACCCAGTTTTTCCGACCCTCTAGACGAACTGCAGTTCTCGTGGCAAGGAGGACCTGGTAGGGTCCAGTGAATCTTGGCTCCAAGTTCTTCTTGCGCGAAAAATTGCGCGTCACCACCCAGTCTCCGGGCTGGAGCTGGTGGCCTGGACCCTCCGTCTGCGTCGGCAATGCTTCGTAAACCTGTTGGTGAATTAACCTCAGTTTAGCAGTCAAGTCATGAAGATAATCGATCAACATTGGATACTCAAGATCACAGAACACACCCGGCCTAGGGACCCCCCAAACATTTGCAGGACGACCGAACACTATTTCATAGGGACTGAGCCCTACTCGGGAGTGTACAGTTGCCCTTGTTGACAATAATGCTAAGGGTAAAGCGTCAGGCCACGAGAGACCAGTCGTAGCCTGAATCTTCGCTAGCTTTAATTTAAGGGTGCCATTGTACCCTTCAACCAAACCAGCTGACTGGGGGTGATTGGCGCTATGGAATTTTTGATTAATTCCAAGGCCCTTACACACGCTCTTCATCACACTCCCCACAAACTCACTTCCGTTATCGGACCACACAACTCTAGGCATTCCGTACCGAGGAAAGTATTCCTTCAGTAGGATTTTCGCAGTTGACAAAGCAGTGTTGTCCTTAAGAGGGTAGGCTTCGATCCATCGGGAGAACGCGCAAACCACAACTAAAACGTATTTCAGGTTATTGCATCTCTCCATATGGATGAAGTCTAATTGGATCACCTCAAAGGGACATGAAGGGGGAGCAAAACTACCAGGAGGAGTTGGGGTTCCCTTACCAGGATTGTACAACATACATACCATACAATTCTTAACCAATCGTTCAGCACATTTCGTGATACCATCATTCTTCCACACAGGAGACAGCAACTTGCAAATACCTTTCGCGCTAATATGTGCTAACCCATGCGCCATAGTCACAACAGCCAGCACATACGCATCAGGCAACATCCATCTTTTCTGATCCGATAAGTCAATCCAACAACCATGCGCATCCAACTTTCCCGCACTTTCTTTCCACTTCATCTTTTCAGTCTCGGTGGCCTCATTCTGAATCACTTTCACACTCTCGATAGTGTCCTCACACATACTCGATTCTGTAGGCCACCTAACCAAACTCATCACATACATTCGAGTGCTAAGGTTCCGGGCAGTCTCCTTAGCAGTCTCATCCGCAAACGCATTACCACGACCAACATCATCCGTCACCTTACGATGCGCACTACATTTAACAATCGCCACTTGCTTGGGCAACGTAAGTGCATCCAAAAGATCATTCACAAGCTGGCCATGCTGAATCTTCGTACCATGCGATGTTAGAAAACCTCTCTCTCTCCACAACCGTCCAAAACTATGTGCGACGCCAAAGGCATATTGGCTGTCGGTAAACACATTCACACGTTTCCCTTTCGCTAACACACACGCTCTAGTGAGAGCGATCAGTTCTGCAGCTTGGGCAGAATTCTGATTTAATCTTGCAGTCTCAACAACAGTATTCAACGTTACAACAGCATATGCAGTAGTCACATCGCCATTCGGTAATTTAAAACATGAACCATCCACATACAGCGTTCCATCTGGGTCTTCCAAAGGAGTGTTTTTAAGGTCCACTCGACCTTTTGTTTCCTCTTCTGTCCTCAAATAACAGTCGTGTTCTGTTATTTCATCTGACTCTGAGCTAATTGGTAACAAAGTCGCCGGATTCAGGACATTACAACGTTTTATCTGAATGTGGCTTGCCAACAGCGTCAGCTCGTACCCAGACAATCTCGCACTCGTCAAGTGCTGAGTTTTCGTACGATTTAAAAGAGTGTCGACTGCATGCGGAACCATCACCGTAAGCATATTATCCATGACCAACCCTGCTGATTGTCGGATGGACACCGCAGCTGTCGCTGTTGCTCTCAAACAACTCGGCAATGCTCTAGCTACCGGGTCCAAGGTCGATGAAAAATATGCACATGGACGTTGCTTATCACCAAAAGGTTGCGTTAAGACACTCAACGCACAACCTTCCCTCTCGTGAACGTATAATGTGAACGGCTTGCTATAGTCAGGAGTACCTAACACAGGAGCCGAACACAATGAATCACGTAATTCAGAAAAACTTTTCTGACATTCTTCCGTCCATGGTAAAGGAGTTGAAACATCCTTGCACGTAAGAGCTACCAATGGTTTCGCTAACAATGAAAAATTTGGAATCCATTGCCTGCAGTATGACGTGATACCTAAAAAGGCACGCACATCTCTTTGGGTTGTTGGCACAGCCATCCGTGCAATTGCTGCAATTCTCTCTGGGGTCAACCGCCTTCCCTCCTTTGACAATAAGTGACCTAGATAGGTTACTTCTTGACAACAATATTGGAGTTTAGAAGGTGACACCTTGTGATTTAACTCGCAGAGATGTTGCAGCAGCGATACCGTAGCAATTTTGCAAATGTCCTGAGTATCTGCAGCTACCAATAGGTCATCGACGTATTGGATTAAGGCCGCACCAGCCGGCAATGAAAACGCATCCAGTTGACCCTTCAAGGCTTGACTGTAAATCGATGGACTTTCACAGTAGCCCTGAGGAGCGCGTTTAAACTGGAAGCTGCGTCCACCAAGAGAGAAACCGAAAAGGTCTCTGCTCTCTTCTGCAATGGGAATGCTGAAGAACGCATTCTTCAAATCAATCACCGAAAACCAAGATGCAGAAGCTGGAATCAGAGTCAGTAGTGCCGTGATGTCAGGCACAACGGGGAACTGAGGAATCACAATTTTATTCACCTCCCGTAAATCGATAACAAAACGATAAACAGGTGGTTTCAAAGGATCAGTACGTTTCAGAATGGGCAGTACAGGACTGTTGCACACGTTCCCCCGCGTCTCCTCAATAACGTCTTTCTCGATCAAATCATAGATGATCGCTAATAATGCTCGTTCACCATCAAGAGAGATTCGATACTGGGGAATACGTGGCAGTCGCACATTAGATTTCAACTGAACAACATAAGGGGAGATGTTAAGCAGGCCCACGTCATTGGGACCTGTTGCCCACAAAGATGCAGGAAGAGAACTCAATTCCGGTGGAAGCTTATCGAGAGACAAGTACATAGGAGAGACAACCCTCTCTCCCAACGTGAGCTTTACACCCGCAGGGGAACAATACAGAGTCGCATACAAACGTTTAAGCAAATCCAGACCCAAAAGATTTTCACCACAGCCCGTGGTCAAAATCAACGGAGCTTCTAGCTCACGAGGCCCAATTGTAAGGGGCAGAGGGCGCGAAACTGGATTGCTAACGGGGGCGCCAGAGAATCCAACGGAAACATTTGTTAAGCCAGACAGAGTTTCGAATGCTTTATGGAACTTTTCGCTGCACCAGTGTCCAACAGAAAAGGCTCAACGACGCCCGATGTAGCAACTGCGACGTAAGGCCCTCTCTGATCAACCGGAACTGATACCACTCCCTCTCCTTGTCCATGGCTGTCCTAGTAATTACTGTCGTCAGTTCCCTGATCGACGTAATAATCGTCTACATTGTACTGCGCAGATCGTCCCTGCGATGATCCACGTTGATCAAAACAATTATCGGAATTTGATGAGTTATCTGAGCGATCATTTTGAGCACCACGACCCCTACCGCGTGATGTCTGCTGTGAACCACCGCAACCTCCTCTAGATGAATTACCACTATTACGATCGTTTAGAACAGGACAATTGAATTTGATATGACCCTCCTGTCTACAATAGGCACATTGATTGTACCCTAACGAGGATCTTTGGGAAGAGGAGTCATTACGAGATTGTGATCGGTTCGATTGTGGCTGTGATCTATTCTGTTGCGAAGCATTCTGATTCGAACGTGGAGGATAGGCCTGTTGTAACAACACTTTAGTTTTGAGTTCTTTCGTCTTTTTATCAGCGCGGTCATTCTCTTCTTTCTCTCTATTCTCATAATATTGGGCTGTGGCCAATATCTGAGCTGAGGTAGAAACGGCCCACGCACTTTCTGAATTCTTCAATTTATTGCTCAAATCGGGCAATAAGTTTGAAACGAATTTGTCCACAAACAACCGTTGACCACCCTCAGTGCTCATATCCTGGCCACTATGGTCGATGAATGCCTCCTCGAATCTCGTAAAGAAGTCGGAGACACTCTCGTCCTTCTTCTGTCTACAAGCTGACAATTTATCCCAATTCACTCTCATAGCTGGCATAAGAGTTTTCATTAACGTGATTATTCTTTGAGGGAGAGCAGTAATGAGTTGTTCAGGCTTAGCCCCACCAACTTGTCGCGTATCGGCCGCAATAAGAGCAGCCCAATCGCCACCTAATTCATTTGGATGATTCTCCTGACGAATCTTAGCCCATACCGGTTGCGGTACAACATTGCCGAACAACATGTCGATATCGGCAAGATTCATTACCGTAGCGTCTACGAGCTGCGATAATTCTTTATAGTACCCTGCAGGATTTTTGCGAGGGTCAGGCAAAGATTGCTTTACCTGTAACACTTCTGATCGTTTCCATGGGAGATGTATCCATACTCTCTGGAAATGTGGCAGAATAATAGGATTAGCATTAGCATCACCTGGCATCCATACTGGTGGAACTTCACGCATAGGAAATTGGCCAGACTCATCTGGCTGTCTTTCAACATCTTCAACAAAGAGGGCTTGAGGTATAGGAGTGGGACGAAAAGATAGCAACCGTTCAACCGCACGTCGAACGTTGGTATCCACTATCAGTCCAGTCGAGAACTGAAGCTGCAAATCAGACAAAGCGGTCAGCACCTCGTCAGGTGCGTCGGCCGATATCTGATCACGAAGGACCTTACACATTTCTTCGAACACGAATCTTTGGGTTGGTATATTGAATTGACAAAACGTGTCGAGCACAATACAAGGTGGATTTCTGAGGGGATGCGTCATCCAACCCATTGCCATATTATATAGCGAAGCGCGTTCCCTATTACCTGGAAGCTGACTACGTCTCTGAGGACCATCGGAACCAGCAGACCCAAGAACAGGTCCGAGCGAATGGAAGAAGCTAGCCGCAAGAGGAGAAGTACGACTACGAGTAGAGGGAGAAGTATAGGACACAGGACTAACAAGCGAAGGAGTAGAAACAGAAGCAACAGCAGGAGTTAACAGAGCAGGAGCAGTAGCGGGAGCAGGAGTATGTGGAAGCGGAGGAGCAGTAGGGATAGCAACAGACAAAGGAGCAGGAATAGTCGGAAGAACGGGTGCAGGTTGAGGAACAGGTGGAGGAAGAATAGGTGGAAGAATAGGTACAGGGGGGACCGCAGGAGCTGTGGTACCCTGTACATATGGAGGTGGCGACTTCATGAGATAAGACATTAAAGGATCCTCAACTGCGTCTTCCTTCTTTTCCGACTCCGTAGGCAACGCAGGATAGCATTTATCTATAGTCATACGCTGTAATCTATCAAACACTTCCTTTTCCTTAACCTCCTTATCATGCTGAATTTGCTCTGCTTTCTTTACAATGGTAGCAACACTATCTCTCTGATTTCGTTTAGTCTGTCTGATTTCTTTCTGTCGGGCCTCTTTACGCCACAACCGAAAGGCATCAAACATGGCCGGCCTTGACTTTTTCTCGAACAATTTCGCCTCTAAGTTATCTAGGATCGGGGTCTCAAAGCTACCGTGAGGTGGCCAACTAAGGACACCGTCCTTCTTTGTATAGCGAATCCAATAATCATTAAAAGTAATTGGGCCTAGCCCATGTTTACTGTACAGTTCATAAGTCGGAGTTCCAACCGGAGGTATCGGACACGAGTCCTCCAGTCGGGAATCCGCACCACAAGGTCTGAAACAACTAAACAAAGTACTACGACCAGGCATCGTGCACACTAGCCGAGTTTCACAAACTTCAAGGGTTACGGGATTTACCAAGTCCCAGCAAAGAGCAAAAACCCTCGGTTTTTGGCGACTGCAGACGTCAAACAACACAACAAAGCACCAAGAACTACAAATGCAATGGAACCATGCAACCACTAAGCAACCACAACCAAGAACTCTGGGAGCGACCCACAAATACTTAACTCAAAGATCGATGGCGTCACCAGGAAGGCCCGTCAATCGTCTCGCTCTACCAAGGTCTACGCCAGGCGCCAAAACAGGTCTACAGTCAGGGCAGCAGTCCGTGGCAGCCGTCAGGAGGCGGGAATCTTCGCGGGAAAAGTCTTCGGGCCACTTGTTTCGACAACAGGATCGATGAAGCGGAGTGCACCTTCCCTCGGAGATTTCACACGAAGTTCCTCACGATCGTCGGGCTTGGACCGGTACCACTGATGCAGCCCCACGTTGGGCGCCAACTGAAGGACTGGGTTCTTTAAGACCCAGCGGTGCCAGGGGACAACACCTGAAACCTTCGTGGGTAACCTGCTCCGGCGTACGAATGACAGAGACACGGGACACTTCCTTCGGCGTCAAAGATTCAAGGTTTATTTGCTGCAGGGAAACACAGAGATCACGGAAGTACAACGAGTGTAGTTCAGGGAGACTGCTTCAAATTGGTTCTGTGGATCGCTCCTTTTATACACAATTTTCCCATAGGTTTGCATAGCAGACAAAGGTTTACAACCCGGTTCCCACAATTATCCCCGAGAGGGGTCGCTTTGGTCACTTTGATACTCATGAGGTCCGGAACATAAGTGCGGAAACATTTGGCGGTTCCCAACTGTAAAAACCCATCTTCCCACCATTAGTACATTCCAATCAGCAGTAAAACAGATCGAAATAGGAACAGGGACAGGTGTAGAGGAAGATGGAAACAGTGGGGAGATTGGAAAGGGTGTAAAAGGGGAGGTATCGGGAAACACGAGCTACAGGCATCAAAGGGACGTGCCTAATGAGATGCACGGCTGAGACAATAAACCGGCACGGCGAGATGAGCCTCGAGTGGGGCCATCTGCCTTACAGTATCATCCCCCTCATCATAAAGACACTTACAAAGGACATGTGTCTTCCGCAAATATCTTGGGAGTCCCAGGGTCGCGAAGCGGACAATGTCCGTTCGCTTGCTACTTGAGGGCAAGAGACAAAATGGATGCCGTATCTAAGATGGAACCCGTGGGTACAGATGAAAAACCCATGTAGCAAACGAACGGTTTAAGTTAGCACAGCGAAACTGCGCACACTTACTAAACTCGTCATTTGCGGTTCGTAGATACCAGACTCGACCACATTCGTGCGAGTCGAAAACATCACTTACAATTGTCACGGAACCTCAGCGGAATGTACTCCTTCCAGGCAGGCGGCTTCCACAACTCCGGTAATTGTACAAACTGCATATGCTGCTCTCAGCTGACCGATATCGTCTCTTACGCATGAACCATCAACAAAGAATATTTCATCAGGGTCGGTCAATGGCTCATCTACGATATCTGGTCTTGGTTTGGTGCATAGTTCAGTCACATCAAGGCAGTCATGATCTGTACAAATTTCATCTTCAATATCATTAGGAAGTGGCATCAAAGTAGCAGGATTCAAGACAGAGCATCTTTTTAGGGTCACATTCTCAGCAGCCAATATGACTTGCTCATAGCGTGTGAGCCTGCTATTTGTCAGATGCTGAGTCTTGGTCCTAGTCATTAACAATTCCACAGAATGTGGCACGTACACCACTAACTGATGTCCCATAACCACATTTTCACACCTTTCAATGCTGACACCCGTTGCAGCAACGGATTTGAGACATCCGGGCAACGCTGCGGCTACTGGATCTAAGGTAGCCGAAAAGTATGCAACTGGTCTACGGGCATTTCCGTGTATCTGGGCCAAAACTGCTAAAGCACAACCTTCTCTTTCACAGCAGTAAAGCAAGAATGGTTTCTTGTAATCAGGCATTCCCAAAGCCGGGGCACGACACAAGTCCTCCCGCAGCTGTAAAAACGCCATCAAACAATCCTTGTCCCATGGTACCGGATCACTCACCCCCTTGTGCGTCAGTTTTTGTAAAGGTTTTGCCTTCAGTGAAAAGTTGGCTATCCACTGCCGACAATAACCAACCATGCCTAGAAACATCCTGACTTCTCTTTGTGTTTTGGGCGCACTCATTTTCATGATCGCCTCTATTCTGTCTGGAGACACCTTCCGTTTACCCTTTTCAATCCTATGGCCTAAGTATTGCACTTCTGTCAGACAATACTGCAGTTTACTTGGAGACACCTTGTGTCCGTTCTCAGCCAAGTGATTTAGTAAGGTGATGGTGTCTACTTTGCAAGCTTCCTCTGTTTCTGACGCCACAAGTAGGTCGTCTATGTACTGGACCAGAACCGAGTTCATGGGCAGTACTAGACTTTCAAGATTTTTCTTCAGCAGCTGGTTAAAAATCGATGGGCTTTCTGTATACCCCTGGGGAATACGACACCATGTTAAAACGCGATTTTCCAGCTTAAAAGCGAACAAATATTGGCTTTCCTCATCTAGAGGGATTGAAAAGAAAGCCTGGCACAAATCTATCACTGTGAACCATTCAGCTTGGAACGGTATCTGAAACAATATCACTGATGGATTCGGTACCACTGGACAACATGAAACAACGATATTATTAATCTTTCGAAGGTCCTGCACTATTCTGTATTTCCCACTAGGCTTCTGCAAACCCATGGTCGGGGAGTTACATGAATTTCCCACGATCTCCTTCAGTATTCCCTGTTTAATCATGGATTCGATCACAGGCTTTATTCCTGCAATCGTCTCTGGTGTCAACTTATATTGTGGTGTTCTTGGATAGTCGGCATTGGGTTTTACCATGATCTTTACCGGTTCTACCCCTTTAATCAGTCCTATTTCTTCTCCAGTAAAATCCCACACCTCAGCTGACACTGTCTCCTTCAAGTCCTGTGGAAGCTCCTCCACCATTAGGGTAGGGTATAGTTCCACGCATCCCTGCGAGTTTACAACCTTAAAATCGGCATCATCATCGTTAGTCTGCACTTCTACTCCTTCAGGTGTGCAATATATGGTGCAGTTTAGTTTACACAATAGATCTCTTCCTAGCAGACACACAGGACTTGAGTCACAAATCACAAACTGGTGTTCATCACTATATTTCCCTATCTTCACTGATACTGGTTCTGTCAGAGGATTCGTCATTCTCCTATTTGCGACTCCTACCACCTGGATCGTTTCTCCCGACATTGGCAGACCTGGGACTACCGCTGATCTCAAAGTGGATCGAGTGGCCCCCGTATCCACCAAAAAGGTCGTAGGACATCCAGCCACCTCAGCCTCCACGTATGGTCCCCTCTGGTCTACCTCCAGGGCTGCCCCTAGGGTACAGTCTTCTTCCCTATTCACTCGCTGTCCTGTAAGGGGATCAACGTAGTAGCATTCTTCTCCTCCTACGAACAGTGGTAGTTGCCTATAGGTTTTCCCTCCATTTACAATGCGAGGCGGTTGAGGGAACTGAGGTCGAGGAGTCTGAGTCCCCCCTTTGATAAACTTTCCCTTCGGGACCGCTGTTCCCTTTACCAGGCTGTTCTGAACCTCATCCTCCTCCTGTTCTAATTCCCCGTCTCGACATTATAGGGACATTTGCGTCGCCAATATCCCACCTCGTTACACTGATGGCACCTCGTTGTCTTTTTCAGTGTCGCGATATCTACCCTAGGTCTCGATTTTTCCTCCTCATCTCTGCTTTGATTAATCTGTTTCTTCCCTAGGGTTCCTGTTCCCTGCTGCCGCTGTCCACCCTTTCCAGCTGACTGCATCTGCACCAACATCAGCTTCTCCTTAAGTTTCTTTGCTTTCGAATCTATTTCATCGCTACAGTACCTCGCATACCTCAGGATCTCATCTAAAGGTTTGTTTTGCCAACAGATCAAATGCTGTTGAATCATTAGGCTTATGTCTGCTCTCAATCCCAGGACGAACTTCGACACAAACTGTCCTATGTCTTTAGGATCCATCACGTCCAATCCACTGTACTGTTTGAATGCTTTCAGCAATCTCTCATAGTACTCGTGAACGGTCTCTTTAGGTTCCTGAGTGGCTCGATCTATCTTAACCCAGTCTATGTCCTGCAACGGCACCTTCTCTTTCAACCATGCCATTACCCTCTCGTACTTTTCCATGACTTTCTCTGATGGCCCATTCGTCTGGGCATCCCTATCTGGCTCACAGATGGGCCATTCGACACTGAGCTTACATGCCGTCCACAAATCTCCGGGTACTACAATATCAAACAGGGTGTTCAAGTCGACCCACAGCACCTTAGAGATCTTCACGAACCTCTCTACCTGTTTGTACCATTCGACGGGATTCTCCCTTAGCTTTGGGAAAGAATTGGTAAATGCCGCTAGATCCCCCCTACTCCAGGGCACATGCACGTAGTTTCCGTTCGCGATTTCTCGCAAAGGGAAAGCTTCCATTCGCATTAGCCCTCCCTCCGGGGACCCCGCAAGTGTACTCCTTCTGACGGATCCCCTCTTGGACCATCTTTCCTCCCATTTATCCAAATTCCTCCACAATCTGATACTCAAGATCAGTTCCTTTATGTGTATTTTCAGCCCAATCGTCCTACGCTCATCTAGATCCTGATCCGTGCAGTTTAGCCTGTGGTTACTCTGTAAAGCTTTAGTTCATGATAAGTCTATCATATACCTGTTTGCCAACTCAGATAATTTTTCATGAACTGACCTCGCTTTCCGAGTAACATCCTTAGACATGAACAGTATTTCATCCTGTTCATACAGATCGATCCTTTCCATTGGCAATGTGCCGTCTATTATTTCATCCAAATCTGATTTCAAACTGGTTACATCGAGCCGTTTTGCTTTTATCTCAGCTCTCAGTACCTCACTCCTAGGTGGTTCGTTTACATCCCTCTCACCCCCACTACGAGTCCTACGTCTAGGCACAGGTGAGTTATGAGGAGTCCTCCTTGCTTCTCTTTGTTCCCACCTCTCTAGGTCCCAAGCTTTCCCATCTTCCCTAGGGGTATGGTGGAACAACGTTCTATTCCCCATCACTGCATTCTGTCTTTTTGGCTCGGTCTCTCTAGATGCAAGATAGGATCCTCCGTTCTGTTCTAAATCACTGTTATTCCCTTGCTGTCTGGTGTCACTCAACAAACGGAAAGGTCCCTCACGGCCCTCCACGTTCCCGTGATCTCGTCCGTGATCACCGGATGCATGGCGAGACCCTTCGCGACTCCCCATACCCTCGTGACTCCAATGTCGCACATTTTCGTCCGGGGCATGGTGAGTGCACCTGAAACTATCTCGGTACTCCTGTGTCTTTCGTTCTCCCTCACTAAAGATGGGGCGAGGCATCCCCCCACATCCTGTACTCTTGTCTTCACACAATTGTCTATTGCCACCGATGGTATGGCAAGTATCCCCTTTGCTTCCTTGACTCCCTCCCTCCCACTCCGGGCTGCTTTCGCCAGCTCCGCAGTGAGAGAGGATCCTGTTATCTTGATCTCTCCATTCTGTTTCTGTTTCTATTCTTTTATTCTGAGTCTCTACGGCAGCATCCCATTCTTTCAAGTATTCTCTCAACTCCTTAAAGGATTTCGGTTTTGGTCCCCTCAGATCCATCTGTCCTCTCTGACCCCCCTGTTCTATCCAGGGATCCGTTACTGGACCCAATGGGGTACTCCGACTCCTTGGTCCTCGCAACTGCCTTTGGGAATTGATCATATTGTTCCTACTTTCCATCTCTGCCCTTTCCCTGTCCCACCGTGCTTGTTCCTCCTGCTGGGCTCCCTCCGGGTTATAGATTGACACTATAGGACCTATGGTAACAGGTACTTGTAGAGCATCCGGCAGTTGATACGACCTTGCACACTCCGTTTCTGGCACCTTCTGGACCACAAATCTTCCTACTACTCTCTGTACGGGACTAGGTTGAGGTATTTCCTCACCTTTCTTGGGTTCCCACTCTGATGTGGGGAGCGGTCTATATTCCCCCTTCCTAGCCCCGTCCCCCTGCTGTAGTTCGGGACTTTCGGCTTCTCTGTTGTACGGAGGTGGTCTGTCCAATAATAGCCTATCTATCAGATCCTCCTCCGTCTCGCTCTCCTCATCCTCTTCTGGAGGTTTCTTTTCTCCCGTAGCCTCTAGCATTGGGTACAGTTTGTCTGCTTCTATTCTTTGCACCCTCCACTTTTTGGCTTCATCATCCCATTTAGCATCCTGCACTGCTCTTACCGATCGTCTCACTCTTTCTTGGCGTCTATTCAAGCTCCTGTCGTTTGCTGCCCTGAACCATGCACTGAGGGCTTCGAACTGTGTTGGCCTCGGTAGAGGTCTCGTTGCGAGCATTACCGCTTTCAGCTGATTCAATGCTTCTAACCTAAACGTCCCGTATTTCGGGAACGTCAGTTCCTTATTTCCTTCTGTTAGCTTACTCCACTCGGATATCCATAGTATTGAGTGTAACCCTACATTCACAGCCATATAATAAGCTGGTGTGCCCTCCGGTGGGGCTTCTTCCCCTGCATACGAGTTTCCTCTATCTCTCTTAAAGATCGCCCTTAAACGTTTAAAACACTTCATTTTCAAGAATCTACGATTTTCCTTAATTCTCTTCCTTATTTACTTCCCGATGACAAACCACCAATCCCTGCGCGGCTCTCGCTGACCAGCCTATCCCAGCGCGGTTCTACGCTGACCAGCCAATCCCAGCGTGGCTCTACGCTGACGTCACTCGTCCCCTCTGCAGCAGTTCCCCTCCTTTCTCAACTCGTCTCGCGGTCTTGCATGCGTTTTCATTCATACACCGAAAAATGACTACTTCCGACCAAGCGATCACTTTTCTTGACTGTACGTCCACAGTCTAACTGTAATTGTCACCTCAACTGACGAGACGTCTTTCCTCTCACATTCAGACGCTCGCCTTAACTGATAGGTTACTTACACACAGTAAACGTCCGACCAGCGTCCGTTACTCATACACTCACTCTGTCGCTCCCCCTATCATCGGTCCTTCGGGCGATCAATGGTACCTCATGACCCCCTTTACAATGGTAGACAATTACTCTGGGTGTTCGATACACCCGAACCACTTAAGCCCTTCTCTGGATCTTAAGATTTTATCCGGTTGCGCGCGCTCACAACCTTCCCTCAATCACACTACAGGCATTCAACTCCACTTGACATTACGACACAGGTACAACACAAAACACCGAGGGCTCTCTGCAAAACATTAGCTATCGATGCCCGGCTCTCGACGAGTTATCACCCTCAAACGGACGGAAAAACAGAACGCCTCAACCAAACCATTGAACAATATTTGCGTTGTTTTTCCCTGCAGAACTCGACGGACTGGGTCACCCTTCTGTGGATGGCAGAATTCACCTACAACAACACAGACCACTCCACACTGGGCTGTTCCCCCTTCTTTTGTCTTTTGGGATATCACCCGAACATTCTCCCGTTTGAATGGCCTGTATCATCACGCCTGCCTAGCATCCAGGAACACCATGCTCATCTTCAGGTGGTTCGAATTGATGCGATCCATCATCTGACGGCTGCGCAAGCATCACAGAAAAGAGTTGCTGACAAGAAACGTAGTCCGGAGCCGGTGTACACGGTGGGGGACAAGGTATGGCTTTCCACTAGGTATATCCACCTTCGGGGAGTCAACAAGCTGAAACCCAAGTACATTGGTCCTTACAGTGTCGAGGAAGTTGTTAATCCGGTAGCCATGAGAATATCCATTCCCCGTACTTGGCATATCCACCCTGTCTTTCACGTATCCCTTCTCCAGCCATGTCCCTTGGAGACTAGACTGCCCGTTCAGCCCCCGCCTGTGCTGGTGGACGGGTTGGAAGAGTATGAGGTGCAAGAACTGTTGGACTCTAGGTTGTACAGGGGTAGGGTTCAGTATCTGGTCCAGTGGAAGGGGTTTGGTGTCGAGGACAGAACCTGGGAGCCAGAGCAGAATCTCCATTGTCCCGATTTAGTGGATCGCTTCCACCGGGAGCATCCGGGTAAACCGGGTCGACCGCCGAGTCGGCAGTCCTTAAGAGGGGGCTCTGTAGCGTTCCTGTCCTCGGGGGTCGAAGCAGAAGCGCACTAAGCAGAAAACGCCAAGGTACTACAACTCCCAGAAGGACTTGGGTGTTGGCAAACCGGAAGTCGAGCGGGAGAAAGGAGTTATAAGCGCTCCCCCTACCTTGCTCTGTGCTTATCAATCCTTTCATCGTTCCCGGAGAGAAAAAGCCTGTAATACTTCGAGCCCAGCAGTAGCGGACGCTTTCCTTCCCGCTCGGAGGACGCCGAGCCCAGCAGTAGCGGACGCTTTCCTTCCCGCTCGGAGGACGCCGAGCCCAGCAGTAGCGGACGCTTTCCTTCCCGCTCGGAGGACGCCGAACTTGCCATCCCGAACTCGTAGAGGTAGGAATAATCCATGCACGGCCGTGCTAAATAAACTATATTCCACACCCTCGTATTATTTTGGTGGAGACCCTGCCCTTGTTATTTTGAACTTCGATGATTCGCATCCAGTGACGCTAACTAGACAGCTTAATCGAAGTACTTTTGTATAACTTTGCTGATCGTTGGTGATGAACTATTGGGGCTCTAGCCTAGCGACTCACAACTACATCAACCAGAATCCTTTTGGGCACTTCCCTTGAAAATTCCTGTAAGTGACAGTCCTTTCTCTAACATATACAAATGTCAGGCCTGTCCCCTGTATACTAATGGTCTGTCCGTTTGTGTTTCCCCAGTTGAGTTGTGACTTGAAGACCGCCTTCCCTTGTGACCAGACCAAGAGGGGTATCTTCTCAACAACGTCTTCTTTCGTTGTTCTCTCCCTTTTTCCTGACGTGCCATCTGTCCCTTGCATGTGCTTCATGTGGGGAGAGCGGGCATTGTAGGGAACTGGGACATTATTCTTCGAGCTGTGGTCCCCGCTGGCCAGTACCTGAAGGTTAGTGGCTCAAGTTTCTCTTCTTGGGATATCTGGGTGCCTCTAACCGCTACATAAGTTGACTGACCACTCGTGTGACTACAGGGAAACAAAAAGATGCAAGAGGCCTTTTCCTGATGTTTGCTCCTGACTAGTTGCAACTGAACCTGGACTAGACCCTGTTGGTGGCATGCTGGAGTGAGTCTTGACCCTCAAGTTCTGTCTCTGAGGTCCTGGGACATTTGGCTGTGTCTAACTGGACTTCTTATAACTGCTGAAAAGCTGAGACTTTGCAAATGTTTTGGACTTACAGACCCCTGGAGGACCGGGACCAATCATCCAACCCAGTCTACCCTGGAATGGACTTTGCTGGGCTGAAGAAAGAAGGTTCTCTGTCTTGGAGGTTCTCAGCAGCAGCAAATCCTTTTCAGACAGCCCTTGTTGAGAAGGTATCTGATCTTGTAGCACTCTCATTTGATACAGCCCTCAACCTTGTCCCGCTGGAGTATTCTGAGCTCTGAAAAAGAGACTGAGGGTCTGATTTAAACTTTGGCGTCTTCTGAATGGCAGAGGACATTGTCAAGATATCAGAGGACATTACCAAGATCCTTCTCCTACCTGGCGGCCAAGACGTGGAACTCCCTCCCCACCCACCTCCGGCTGACCCAGGACCATCTCGCCTTCAGGAGACAACTCAAGACCTGGCTGTTCGAGCAATAGCAGACCCCCCTTCCCCTAAGCACCTTGAGACCCTCCGGGTGACTAGTGCGCTATACAAATGCTATGATTGATTGATTGATTGATTGATTGATATTCCTAAGGACCTCCACCAGCCAAATCTAGAGTTTCCCACCAGCCCTGCAGAAAACTCTTAACAGTGACAGGAACCTTCATCATGGCTGTTTTTGTCAATCTTTTAAAAGTTTGAAAACCTTTCTATCAAACAAGACAACTGTCTGTCAAACTTTTACACAGTCTTTTATTTTTCAACAAAGAACTCCTAAAGTGGGAGTTTGTTTCTGAAAAATTCAAATCTAATGAACCCCCACACATGGGAGCTTTCTTCCATGGTGTGAGGGGGTAATTTCTTTTTTTACTGTGCCTCAATGGGTGAGCTTTTACATGGTGGTGACGGACAGCAAAAAAAAGTAATCTGATCGTCCACTCTAAATTGGGCGCTTGTTCGGCGCTTGTTCGGCTTGCTATCCTCCTAAGGCCCTTAGTCTATCAGGCTGTATACGAAGTATGTCAGTGATGGAGCCAGAATCGGAGTGGGCTCCAGAGATCTGCCTTCCTCTAAATCAGGTGGGCAGACTGTGGGACATATCATCAACGATGTGATAAAAAGTTATTGCTGCTTTTGCATCCGTTTTCGGACAAAAAGCGGCGATAATTTTATCCTTACTCCTGCTTCAAGACTGACTTCACCGAGATATCCTATGCAAGGTGGATATAATGGTAAAGTATGCCTTGCCCTATCATCAAGCTATCGTCAAACTTGTGAGATTATCGCTGGATTTCCAGCGATAATCTTACATTTGGCAGTTAGAGCTTGGAATTTTAGCGCTTTTGAGATAAGCGTTGCTAATAGCACGATATCTCAGCGAAATAATTCCACGTTACCCGGTGATAATTATCCTAGTGCTAAGTGCGCTTAGCGATAATTATTGCGTATCCTTGATGATATGCCCCTGTGTGTTTGACAAAAAGGGTATGTTATTTTTGCAATTGCAACACACTCCTCCCAACTCTAAATCAGCCACTGAGTTAAAATGTAGATGTCCAGAATGGGTGAAGGCACAAAAAGTGTCCAGATGATGAAAGACTTCTCCAGGCATAAAATGTTTGTTTTCCTGCTTGGAGCATTTCCTCCCCAAACTAACAGCTTTAGGGGGACCTTGTCCAATGACTATCCAGCCTCAGAGACAGTCATCATAGACAGAACGACCAGGAATTATTGAAGGGGGACAATTGGCCGTAATCTTGGTTCTTTCTGTTTGAAGTTTTGCTAGCATTTCCTTCGGGGAGAAATACAGGCAAAGGCTAAGGAATGTCTAGTCGAGTCCCATCAATTGACATCTAGTTGGAAAAGTGACCGGAGAGTGAATTGACTACGTCTTGGCGATCCCTGAGTTTCATCTTAGTCAGAAAAGCTCTCTTATTTGATACCTTGATGGACACCACAGCCAAAAATACATTTAACCACATGTAAATATTGATGCTTTCCAGCGTGAGGAGCTATATGGCTCAAATGGCAGATTGATGGTGGAAAAAAGTCTCTCCGATTAAGATGTCATCATTAAGTATAGCACCAACAGCGGATTGTTGCTAAGAGATAACTATCATGTTCTTAGCCACTATATTTCGTCCTTTCATCATTAATTCCTCATTAATCACCTAATAGTCTTAGATCCGATGTTATAGTGAGAGACTGTGTAGTGAAGAAGGTCCACTCAGGAAGGTAGTATTTCAAGATGATTTATTTTATGAAGATAACAGGTTGCAAGGTACAGGACATCATGTAGATATGTGGTAGATCAGAGCCCCACCAGGAGCTGCCTGTCAGCTGCTCAGCCCATGACCAACTGTCGCTATGCCTCTCTCAGTCCCAACATTCCGAGGCATCATCAGACTCCAACATTCTAATGAGTCAGAGCACAGGCACTGGCAGAGCAGGTCAAGTAAAACACCTTACAGTATAATATGCAGGATACTACATATCCCCTTTCGTTCTAACAGAAGCATTAAACCACTACGTGAATAACAACTGGCGAGAGAAAACCAAGGAAGAGATAACAAGGAAGAATAGCAGAGGAACAGAAACAACAACAAAGAAAGGTGTAAGCAAAGCAGCGTGAAGAGACATGTGGAAGGAAATGAGGAGTAGGAAGAGAAGAGTAAAGCGGAAACCGATAGAGATAACACAGACTCACGGACATAGAAAAGATGAGGGTAAGATGAGTAATCAGAACATGGAAACAACAAGGGGCAGAAGAACTCACACGCACCAAGGACTAAACCCCAAACACACCCACTGGCCAGGCAGGCAGGAAGGGAAGAAGGAACAAGGCACGATGGAAAACTGACACCAGCTTCCACACAGACACAGGAAAGAGAGAGTAACAGATTTCCTCCGAAGCAGGGAAGGAAAGAGTAAAAAAGAACGAAAGAAAGCTAGGAGGCAAAAGACGACAGCAAGACGTGTAGATCCAGAAACCAGGGATGGCAATGAGAATGACACCACGATGAAAGCTGGACGAATAGGAAAACAGAGAAGAGGCAAAGTAGATACAAACAGTATAACTACAACTTCCCTCCGTTTTAAATAAACAATATAAATGCGATGTAAGAGTAACATTGTGTTATTCAAAACAGCAAAATTACAAAATGTAAGAAGACAATATCAGTCATAAGGACTAAAACCCATGACCGTCCTCTACTCCTATGTAAGAGTGTGAGGAGCACTGTATATGGGACTGAAACCCATGTGACGCCCTATGTGGGGTGACCATGTAAATGTAAATGGGACTGTAACCCATAAGCCCTGTGTGTGGGTAAGATGTAAATGGGACTGCGACCCATAATAAGCCCTGTGTGAGGGTAAAATGTAAATGGGACTGTAACCCATAATAAGCCCTGTGTGAGGGTAAAATGTAAATATACATGGGACTGTAACCCATAACACTGTTCCCTGTGTGAGAATACTCGTGTAAAAGTAGAAAGGGCTGTGACCCTAGCTACAGTGCCCTTGTAAGGCTAAAATTCGTATGTTACCTATGTAGGCAAATGTATATGGGCAAATGGGGCTAGAACCCATTCCCATCCCTTTGTAGAGTAAAAATAATGTGAACAGGCACATATATGTGGGCAAATGGGGAAACACCCATTCCCACCCCTGTGTAGGGAAATATCTTTTGACATAAATAAAGATGCAAATAATGCAGTTTTTTCCTCTTACTTTTTTTTGAGGATGCTAATGGGGCTAGAACCCATAGCTATCATCTATCAATATAAAATAATGTGCCATCGTTTTTCACTGAACAATTTTTAAACTTTTTTTTTTTTATTGTAAATAGGTGTGTGTGTGTCACTATCGTCCTGTGATACTAACTGGAAAGTCACAGCCATTAATACAATTTAACCGTGTGTTAAACATCTTTTTCTTTGCTCCTTGAATGTGCCAGAATAAGAACAGCACTCTTAGAAAAGTCCCCATGTTCAATAGTTAATTGCGCAAAATTAAACAGCTCACCAATGCTCCTAAAGTGTCTCTGCAACTGAAATGAAGCATGAATACAACGATGAGTTCCACAGTGATCTGCCAAAGTCCACTGCATGTAAAGATGATGCCACAGTAGAAGATAAATCATTGCTCGATCTGTAGCTTGAAGTGCGGAAGGAATTAGGCTATTATTTCATTCCGGCAAGAGCAGACAATGCCATTCCTCAGAAAAGTTCAAATGAGCACTAGGACTTAAGGTGAAAGATTCTTCAAAGAGGAAAATGGTGGCACGCAGTGCACGTAGCTCCGGATGGCTCCCTGCACGTTCCTCCTCTCAAATTGTGCCCTAGAACCTCGGATGACGTCACAGAGGCTTCTCAGAGATGAAGAGATCTGCGCAGCTCTTCTGAGAGAGGTGAGATGCGCGCGAAATAAAAACAAACGTTTTATGACAGTTGAACTGTCACAGAGCAGGCTGCAAAGGATGATTAAGGATAAACAAAAACTTTTATGAAATTCACCTCAGCATGTTTATTTCTCGTAGGCAATGTCAGGAAAATTTAAAGAGCGCAATGGAGGCAAGTGTGAAAAAGACACGTAGATACTTGTTGAGGAGTTAAACAGGCATAAAAGGTGTACCTGTGAGGGAGGGCAAGTCCAGGTCAGCACAATGAAAAATGGACATAACATGAAGTTGTAGGCAGTCCATCACAGCGAATGGCAAGAACAGATAACCTCAAATGTTGTCCCTAACCAGTATTCCACAGAGATGCGTTTTCAAGCACAAGAACACAATAGGTGAGGTCAGAGGCCAACACGATGGATGAGGTGAAAAGTTAATCTTTTAAATGTAGATGTAGCCACCCAGCGCTCCTATGTGCACAGGATCACACCATGCAGGAATAAGGTGCAGAGAATCACACAGCGGAATGAATTGAAAAGGCAAAGAATTCATTAGCCACCTTTTATCACTTTTGGTAATCAAAATGAAAGAAAAAAGGTGTTTGTAATTTGTAAAAATGCGCGTGGTAGTGTAGCAGACTGATATGGTAAAGCCAAAGTACATGAAGAATAGAGATGATAAGCACAGCACGCCTGGGCTAGGGCTGGCCGGTGGTGAGGCCACTGGTGGGGCTAAAAGGCGTAATATTTTGTGCTTACTTGTTTCTTGTTGTCTTCTTTTTCTTTTCTTTGAAGTTTTTTTTTCTTCCTTGCAGGTGTCTTCATTGTACTGTGTAGAAAACACATTTTTCTTCTTCGTAGTTAATTCCTTCTTGTGGTTACCTCTTCTTCTGTAAATTGTGGTAGTTGCCACTGTAGTTTCTTTATTTTGCGCCACCTCCAGGTCCACTTTTAAATCAGGTACCTGAGATTTGCTTGTAGCTGTATCTCTAGCTGTAGGTTCTTCGTCACCTCGTCGCCAAAATATGTAGTGAAGAAGGTCCACTCAGGAAGGTAGTATTTCAAGATGATTTATTTTATGAAGATAACAGGTTGCAAGGTACAGGACATCATGTAGATATGTGGTAGATCAGAGCCCCACCAGGAGCTGCCTGTCAGCTGCTCAGCCCATGACCAACTGTCGCTATGCCTCTCTCAGTCCCAACATTCCGAGGCATCATCAGACTCCAACATTCTAATGAGTCAGAGCACAGGCACTGGCAGAGCAGGTCAAGTAAAACACCTTACAGTATAATATGCAGGATACTACAGACTGCTTGCTACATGGAGAAAAGCACGGATGGTGTTAACCTGACTCATATGGAGCCGTCATCATGGCATCCTTTTTAATTCATGTGGCTGCCATTCAGTCAGGTTGACATGCAGCCTTTATCAGACTGCTTTCTTTGTAATGCTTGCAGGCTTTAGGCCGATATCTAAATAACAGCATTAAAAGCACCTTCGAAAGACAGACATCGTTGATTTCCTGCTTCCCCAAGTCTCTCCCTAGAGAAATTTGTGTCTGATACCCTTTGCCTACTGAATGGAGTTTTGAACGAGTAGAGGTGTTTATAATACAAAATTATGCATCAGTCTTTGTGTGCTGACGAACCCCCTGTTTTCTTACATAGAATAAAAGGTAAGTCCACCCCATCTTTGTTTTTGTGTAGAATGCTCGGTGATTTTTATTTGAATCATGCTATGACTGTGACTGCCAAGTGCTTAGTAGTAAACATCCTTAAGAAAATCTACAGACCGCCAGTGCCTATATAGCTGTCCTACCATATTTGTACAGATTCTCGACTTTTGCTGTTGAAAAACTTCATAGGTAGACAATTTTAAAGAATATACAACAGAAGGTGAATAAAAATAATTCTAATGGAAAATAATATAGTTTTATTGTTTATGTTCCAATAACAGAGATATCTGGAAATGGACAGAGAGTACAAGTGGTGGCTTGGAGGGATAAATGTTGGATAAACACTTATCGTGATTCCTAGCCTCACAGGTTGTTAATGCATCTGCCAGGTAGCATGAGCAGGAGCGGCTCGTGCAGGTAAGAGCCGTAGGGTGGAGGGAATTTCGACAGATGAGCAGGGAAAATGATTTTTTTTTCCCCCTCATCGTAGTCTGTCGAAATCCCCCACCCCACCGACTCACCGCTCTTACCTGCAAAGGCCACTCCTACATATCTGAAGTTCGAGTAGGAATCAACAGAAGAAGAAACCCAAGCACGAGCTACGCAGAATGTCCTAACATCGCTGAATGTACCGGAGTAGGTGCTACAATTGCCAAAACAGTAGAAAAATACTCACCTTCAAATCTTCACCTTGTATTGTATGGAGTGCAAAACAAATGTGTGCTGTGGCGAGGATAAACACAGAACTGGGAACAAATAGATGAAAGAATGCTACAGAAAAATCCACCAAAAGTAACAAAAATCGTATTTAGAAGTAGAAGCAGCACGTTCAGGTAAGAGTGGTGGGGCAGTGGGGGGTTTCGACGGACGGCGATAAGTGAAAATTAAATGAATCATTTTCCCTTGTCGTCTGCCGAATCAACCCCCCCACCCCCTAGCCCCACCCCACCGCTTCACCGCTCTTACCTGCACAGGCCCTCTTTAGCATGAATAGAAACATTACAGTGCACTCATTCATGTCTCCAAATGCAGACGCTCGACTCGCAAAGGAAGCGCAGATAAGTACAGCACATAATACTCACCAGAGATCATATTGTAAAGAGCTTTGACTTTTTAGGAGTCATTTAAAGAGACTTTAAAGTGCACAACTCTATCTTCTAGTCTAAGGCAGAACATCTTTTCTTTTTTAATTCTGTGGACCCCTTGTGGAATCCAGGAACCCCACTGAATCATTATTGGAACCAGGGACCAGGGGACCCGCACTGACTCATTACTGTAAACTGGGTCCCCAGCCTCAGCATTTTAGAAATAATACACACAAAAATACAGAAATAAGCATCAAACAAATATACAAATGATGAAATATTTTATTTAATTCACAAATATTTTTTTTAATTCTTAATTTTGACTGTGTGGTTGGAGCTTTCCTAAATTGTATTGAGGCCATTCAACACCTATACTCGATCCGGTTTGATGCACCTGCACTGCTTCAACATATCAATCTGAGGACACTAACTTAATTTTAGCCTCCAATTTTATATTTTGCTTCTTTATTGACACACCCTTTATTAATTTGTTAATATTAAATAATGTTCTAAGGAGTCACGGACTCCCTGAGTAGGATTTGCGGACACCCAGGGTCCCATGTTTACAGGTCAGGAACCACAGGTCGAAGTTATCCATAAGTACAGTAGTTCTTTTGCTGAAATGCTGTATACGGTTAGCTCACGTGTTACCACGGTGTTGCACATTTTGGAGTAAAAACCTATGAGATCAGTTTTCATAGGTGACTTTTAATCCTGTGAGCTATGTCTGGAGGTCACCATCAGACCTCCACATGCTCCCAGTACCACTTTAAAGCATCGCCCGCCTGCAGATTTCACGCAGAAGATGAATAGTTTACTCTGTGTACTTTTAAATCTTAAACAAGAAGAATCCTACTCAGGGTGTACACCTCAGGAAGTGGGGGACACCCAGTGTTGTGTTTAATACCCCTCACACACCAACAGGCCCCTTGGTGTCATGCTTCATCATCGGGGTCTTCGCACCCCGCTAGAGGGATGCGGCGTGCTACGACCAGCGGCTGCGCGGGAGCACTAGAGTGGTTGGCTATGTGTGGTGTGTGTTATGTGCTTGTGCTGGGGTACATGGGAGAATGTGAGTGAAGGGTGTGGTGAGGATTAAAAAGACACCTGGCCAGTAGGTTGTGAGAAAAATTTATTCGAAAACTCTGGCTGGTGCTATTAAAAAAGGTGCAAGGCGAGGTTTTAGTAGTCTTGATTATGGACTCAACCTCTGGTGTGCGTCAACATGTTTCGGAACTCAGTGTTCCTTCTTCAGGACGGGTGCACAACTTCCCAACCCTACTCACGTATGTTTTTTTAGTAAAAAATGTTGTTTTCTAAATTTTAGAAAAAAGTGAAAATTATTTACAGTGAGAAACTAGGCTATAGTGTGCCTACAGCGGTTTGTCGGGATCATGCAGTTGCATGTCCTGCAAAGAAAAGAAAAAAGATTTTGAGTTTGGTTACCACTCGGGAATGGCTCAAACAAGTGCAGTCACTTGGAGCCCCAAACGGTTGAATAAACCTGTAAAAGAAACACAGACACAAAAGATACATAAAAGACACATTTTTTGTTACTAATAGTTCTGAATTCATACTCATTTAGACTGTCATGTTTTGCCTTACGAGCATGTCCAGAAAGCCAGGGAAGGTAGGTGGACTCCTAATCTGTAAAAGGTTTAGAAAAAAGGGGGGATTTAGTCCTTTCCTCACTATTCTCAGTTTGTTCAGTGGGATTCGTTTGTAAAGGAAGTTTTTTCTCATACTCACAAAGTCCGCCAAAGAAGGCCTCTTTCCTCCCTGCTATACTCCGCTGGTAATGTTTAGCGCGCAGGGTTTGTGGTATATATGGGGCCTATGGCGCTCTATGATTCGTTAATTACCGGATGTGATTTTAAGACCATATATGGGACATCCGTCTCTGTGCCTATCATGATCGTTGACCTGTTGGAGGGAGTAACGTGTGTCGATCTGAGCATGTAAAATCGGTTAGTGACTCACTTGCTTATAGCGCATGCGCATGTTAGGTTGTTTTCATGGGTTTAACTGTTATGCGCATGAGTAAAAAGAGGTGGGGTTATTTAGGTACACTACTCCTCTATTTACATAGATCTGGCACGGTTCATGATCTGAGCACAGTATTATCAAAAGAACCACTTGTACTTGATAAAGTGGGGGGCGGAAAAAATGGGAGGTGGGAGCCTGGCTACCATTATTTTGCGGATTCAGAGGACAATTTCTGTTGCTTCTCCATTGTTCTATCCGGACAATTGACCCCAAGGAATGTCATCATTCAGGCCGTTAAGGCAAAACATGACAGTCTAAATGAGTATGAATTCAGAACTATTAGTAACAAAAAATGTGTCTTTTATGTATCTTTTGTGTCTGTGTTTCTTTTACAGGTTTATTCAACCGTTTGGGGCTCCAAGTGACTGCACTTGTTTGAGCCATTCCCGAGTGGTAACCAAACTCAAAATCTTTTTTCTTTTCTTTGCAGGACATGCAACTGCATGATCCCGACAAACCGCTGTAGGCACACTATAGCCTAGTTTCTCACTGTAAATAATTTTCACTTTTTTCTAAAATTTAGAAAACAACATTTTTTACTAAAAAAACATACGTGAGTAGGGTTGGGAAGTTGTGCACCCGTCCTGAAGAAGGAACACTGAGTTCCGAAACATGTTGACGCACACCAGAGGTTGAGTCCATAATCAAGACTACTAAAACCTCGCCTTGCACCTTTTTTAATAGCACCAGCCAGAGTTTTCGAATAAATTTTTCTCACAACCTACTGGCCAGGTGTCTTTTTAATCCTCACCACACCCTTCACTCACATTCTCCCATGTACCCCAGCACAAGCACATAACACACACCACACATAGCCAACCACTCTAGTGCTCCCGCGCAGCCGCTGGTCGTAGCACGCCGCATCCCTCTAGCGGGGTGCGAAGACCCCGATGATGAAGCATGACACCAAGGGGCCTGTTGGTGTGTGAGGGGTATTAAACACAACACTGGGTGTCCCCCACTTCCTGAGGTGTACACCCTGAGTAGGATTCTTCTTGTTTAAATTATCAGTGCCCGTGGAGTGAGAATCCTATCTCCATACTCTACCTCCCTCTGTTGATACTTGTTGTTCTAGGCAGCGCAAAGCTGCGGGAGTCCTTTTACTCCGACTACACTGAGACACACACATAAAAATCACACACTGTATTCAAAAGAAGCCAGCGGTCCAACTCCTATCTCGCAAATGGAGGACGAGCATGGCCTTACCTTTCCTGAGGATGAAATTGACAAAATCCTATCGGACTCTAACCTTTTCGAAGGTTTGAGCAACCAAGAAACTGGTCCTAACACTAACGACTGGAATGAACTGTTGAACTTGAGACGCAGCCAAATAAAAGCTGCCCTCCATGGCCTTTTCATGACAGAGTACCTGCGCAACAAAATGGCCCCACCAGGACTAATTGTGAAAAACGAGCCCTTTATTTTTCAGAATGACATGGTTTTTAAAAAAGAATGGTCGCTGATTTCCTGGCACTGCTCGAGAGACTGGTTGGTACTTATAGTAAAAACTGCCGCAAGGATAACACATGAACTGAAAATTGAAATCAATAAAATTGAGGTCCAACTCAACACATACATAAGTACAGACGAACTAAAAACCAGACTGGAAGAACTGAACCAGCAGATGACAGAATTCGAGTGTACTTTAAAACAAAGCAAAACAAACAAATTGGCAAAAGATGTAGCCAAATTCACTCCAGAGACCGCATATCCGTATACCAAAGCGGACTATGTCTCCAGAAATACTAACAGTGATGCTGAAAGCGACGTCTCAGATAACAGCTCGTCAGGATCTAGTTCAAGTGGCAACAAAGGATCAAGACAAAGACGAGGTGGATGGAGACAACGCAGACAACAATTCCCAAAGCAAAGGGGATGGAGAGGTTACCAGCCTCAAAACCAGTATCCACAATATATGGGCCACCCTCAATTCAACCCCTACCAGTTTGGACCAACTCCAATGGCAATGAACTACCCACAGTGGAACCAAGAATATAATGAAGGTTTCTACGGCCAACAACAGGCTTTTGGAGGTCAACAGCAGCCTTTTTTAGGCACACGCCAAATAACACGAGGGAGAAACCGAAAAGGCAACAACGTGGCATGGCAGGACCAGGAACAACCCAACACACGAACAACCAGGAGCATGACCGGGTCCCTCCCCAACCAGCCATCGACAAGCAAGAGAGGAACCTAATAGTCAACTTAACACCGTTGAGTCTGACACCAACACAAGAGAGTGTGTTAAACAAGGGTTTGGGGTTTGTACCTACCCACAAACCGGACTTATTCAAACTGAACATGGAACTGCAGGAGTTCTTTCGGAAACTCAAGCTCCAAGCCTTTTTCAAGGACAAACCACCACCGGAGGACAATACAGACACTGGTTTGAGGTTAAAATCAACTTTTAGCCCACCAGACTCAGCGATACCGGTGGAAATATTAACATTTGAAAAAGCAGTCATTACGGAGGTTAATCAGATGAACCCCAATGGCCGGAGCACTTTTCATAACACCAGCGGTGAAGAACATCAAGCCCTGAGGGAATTAACAAGCAACAACGAACTGATAATAAAACCAGCGGACAAAGGGGGAGCCATCGTCCTACAAACCCTGGAGGCCTATGACATAGAATGCAAACGGCTATTAGCTGACGAGCGCAATTACAGAATCCTTCAAGAAGACCCTACGGAAAGACTACGGATAAAGATCGGAGGAATGGTAGAAGAAGGTTTAACCCATAACTGGCTAAGTAGGAAAGAGGCAGACTTCCTACAACAACCATCACCGAGGATACCGTACTTTTACTGCATACCCAAAATTCACAAGAACATCAGCAATCCACCGGGGAGACCTATCGTCTCCGGGATAGGGTCGATTCTCGAACCACTATCTAAGTTCGCAGACGCCTTCTTGCGCCCTCTGGTTCAATCCACCAGCACCTACCTCAAAGACACCAAAGCCGTATTACAACTCCTCGAAGACAAGCAATTCGACCCGGCTAGACAGTTCCTACTAAGCCTCGATGTTGAGAGCCTATACACGAGCCTCCCGCATGACGAAACATTACAAATTATTGAAGAAGTACTTTTCAGCGAGAGATGGAAATACCAGACCCCACGTAATTTGGTCATGGAATGCATCTCCATAGCCTTACAAGAGAACTTTTTCCAATATGACCAAACGCTATACTTACAGACCCATGGGACAAGCATGGGCAGCACTTTTGCGCCGAGTCTGGCTGGCCTGTATGTGTACCATCTTGAACATACAAAAATCCTCAACATCGACAATCCATACCATTCCCAGATCAACACATGGAAGAGGTACATTGACGATATTTTTATCATCTGGGATGGAGATATGGAGAGTGCCCAGGAGTTTGTAACATGGCTGAACAATCAGAATCGATTTCTAAGATTCACGAGCACAATATCAAACACCAGCATGGTATTCCTGGACCTGAGCATATACAGCGAGGAAGGTAGATTGAAAAGTCGAACCCATTTCAAACCCACCTCGAGGAACTGCTTACTGAGGTACGATAGTTTCCACCCCAGACACCTAAGGGAGAACCTACCCTATGGGCAGTTCTTACGCCTTAGACGAAACTGTACGGAACTGAACCAGTTCAATAACCAGGCAAAGGACCTCAAGAAGAAATTGATACAGAGGCAGTACCCAGTGAAAACAATAAACAGGGCATTAAAGAGGGCAAAGAATAATCACAGGGAAGCACTCCTAGAAGACAACCCCAAGTCAAAGGAAGGAGAGAAAAGACCAATATGTGTCACAACATACACAACCCTGTCCAATGAAGTGTCGAAAGTAATCAACAAGCATTGGAGAATATTGAATTGTGGCCAGCTGAACTTTGAAAAACCGATGTATGCACACCGTAGAGGTAGAAATATCAGAGACATTTTGGTCCACACAAGACCTCGCCAAAACCCCACGGGCAGACAAACCAACATTGGGGTACAAGGACATTTCCCCTGCGGTGATTGCAGCAGCTGCCACCTCACACGCAAAAGCAAAGAAATACACTTCAGAAATGGCACAACATGGGAGCAAAGACAATTCTCGAACTGCAACACAAAAAATGTTGTCTATATGATCACTTGCCCCTGTGGCCTTGAATACATAGGCATGACATCCCGACCAGTGAAAGTAAGAATTGGAGAACACAAAAGTAACGTGCGATGCAAAAAAACAACTACAAAAATGGCATCGCATTTTTTAGACAGACAACACTGTGTCAACGATTTGCAATGGACCGTAATTGAACGCTTGCCTTCTGAAAATGGCCTACTTCAAAAAGAACAGCGCTGGGTTTTCCGTTTGGGCACCCATTTGGACGGCCTGAATGATGACATTCCTTGGGGTCAATTGTCCGGATAGAACAATGGAGAAGCAACAGAAATTGTCCTCTGAATCCGCAAAATAATGGTAGCCAGGCTCCCACCTCCCATTTTTTCCGCCCCCCACTTTATCAAGTACAAGTGGTTCTTTTGATAATACTGTGCTCAGATCATGAACCGTGCCAGATCTATGTAAATAGAGGAGTAGTGTACCTAAATAACCCCACCTCTTTTTACTCATGCGCATAACAGTTAAACCCATGAAAACAACCTAACATGCGCATGCGCTATAAGCAAGTGAGTCACTAACCGATTTTACATGCTCAGATCGACACACGTTACTCCCTCCAACAGGTCAACGATCATGATAGGCACAGAGACGGATGTCCCATATATGGTCTTAAAATCACATCCGGTAATTAACGAATCATAGAGCGCCATAGGCCCCATATATACCACAAACCCTGCGCGCTAAACATTACCAGCGGAGTATAGCAGGGAGGAAAGAGGCCTTCTTTGGCGGACTTTGTGAGTATGAGAAAAAACTTCCTTTACAAACGAATCCCACTGAACAAACTGAGAATAGTGAGGAAAGGACTAAATCCCCCCTTTTTTCTAAACCTTTTACAGATTAGGAGTCCACCTACCTTCCCTGGCTTTCTGGACATGCTCGTAAGGCAAAACATGACAGTCTAAATGAGTATGAATTCAGAACTATTAGTAACAAAAAATGTGTCTTTTATGTATCTTTTGTGTCTGTGTTTCTTTTACAGGTTTATTCAACCGTTTGGGGCTCCAAGTGACTGCACTTGTTTGAGCCATTCCCGAGTGGTAACCAAACTCAAAATCTTTTTTCTTTTCTTTGCAGGACATGCAACTGCATGATCCCGACAAACCGCTGTAGGCACACTATAGCCTAGTTTCTCACTGTAAATAATTTTCACTTTTTTCTAAAATTTAGAAAACAACATTTTTTACTAAAAAAACATACGTGAGTAGGGTTGGGAAGTTGTGCACCCGTCCTGAAGAAGGAACACTGAGTTCCGAAACATGTTGACGCACACCAGAGGTTGAGTCCATAATCAAGACTACTAAAACCTCGCCTTGCACCTTTTTTAATAGCACCAGCCAGAGTTTTCGAATAAATTTTTCTCACAACCTACTGGCCAGGTGTCTTTTTAATCCTCACCACACCCTTCACTCACATTCTCCCATGTACCCCAGCACAAGCACATAACACACACCACACATAGCCAACCACTCTAGTGCTCCCGCGCAGCCGCTGGTCGTAGCACGCCGCATCCCTCTAGCGGGGTGCGAAGACCCCGATGATGAAGCATGACACCAAGGGGCCTGTTGGTGTGTGAGGGGTATTAAACACAACACTGGGTGTCCCCCACTTCCTGAGGTGTACACCCTGAGTAGGATTCTTCTTGTTTAAATTATCAGTGCCCGTGGAGTGAGAATCCTATCTCCATACTCTACCTCCCTCTGTTGATACTTGTTGTTCTAGGCAGCGCAAAGCTGCGGGAGTCCTTTTACTCCGACTACACTGAGACACACACATAAAAATCACACACTGTATTCAAAAGAAGCCAGCGGTCCAACTCCTATCTCGCAAATGGAGGACGAGCATGGCCTTACCTTTCCTGAGGATGAAATTGACAAAATCCTATCGGACTCTAACCTTTTCGAAGGTTTGAGCAACCAAGAAACTGGTCCTAACACTAACGACTGGAATGAACTGTTGAACTTGAGACGCAGCCAAATAAAAGCTGCCCTCCATGGCCTTTTCATGACAGAGTACCTGCGCAACAAAATGGCCCCACCAGGACTAATTGTGAAAAACGAGCCCTTTATTTTTCAGAATGACATGGTTTTTAAAAAAGAATGGTCGCTGATTTCCTGGCACTGCTCGAGAGACTGGTTGGTACTTATAGTAAAAACTGCCGCAAGGATAACACATGAACTGAAAATTGAAATCAATAAAATTGAGGTCCAACTCAACACATACATAAGTACAGACGAACTAAAAACCAGACTGGAAGAACTGAACCAGCAGATGACAGAATTCGAGTGTACTTTAAAACAAAGCAAAACAAACAAATTGGCAAAAGATGTAGCCAAATTCACTCCAGAGACCGCATATCCGTATACCAAAGCGGACTATGTCTCCAGAAATACTAACAGTGATGCTGAAAGCGACGTCTCAGATAACAGCTCGTCAGGATCTAGTTCAAGTGGCAACAAAGGATCAAGACAAAGACGAGGTGGATGGAGACAACGCAGACAACAATTCCCAAAGCAAAGGGGATGGAGAGGTTACCAGCCTCAAAACCAGTATCCACAATATATGGGCCACCCTCAATTCAACCCCTACCAGTTTGGACCAACTCCAATGGCAATGAACTACCCACAGTGGAACCAAGAATATAATGAAGGTTTCTACGGCCAACAACAGGCTTTTGGAGGTCAACAGCAGCCTTTTTTAGGCACACGCCAAATAACACGAGGGAGAAACCGAAAAGGCAACAACGTGGCATGGCAGGACCAGGAACAACCCAACACACGAACAACCAGGAGCATGACCGGGTCCCTCCCCAACCAGCCATCGACAAGCAAGAGAGGAACCTAATAGTCAACTTAACACCGTTGAGTCTGACACCAACACAAGAGAGTGTGTTAAACAAGGGTTTGGGGTTTGTACCTACCCACAAACCGGACTTATTCAAACTGAACATGGAACTGCAGGAGTTCTTTCGGAAACTCAAGCTCCAAGCCTTTTTCAAGGACAAACCACCACCGGAGGACAATACAGACACTGGTTTGAGGTTAAAATCAACTTTTAGCCCACCAGACTCAGCGATACCGGTGGAAATATTAACATTTGAAAAAGCAGTCATTACGGAGGTTAATCAGATGAACCCCAATGGCCGGAGCACTTTTCATAACACCAGCGGTGAAGAACATCAAGCCCTGAGGGAATTAACAAGCAACAACGAACTGATAATAAAACCAGCGGACAAAGGGGGAGCCATCGTCCTACAAACCCTGGAGGCCTATGACATAGAATGCAAACGGCTATTAGCTGACGAGCGCAATTACAGAATCCTTCAAGAAGACCCTACGGAAAGACTACGGATAAAGATCGGAGGAATGGTAGAAGAAGGTTTAACCCATAACTGGCTAAGTAGGAAAGAGGCAGACTTCCTACAACAACCATCACCGAGGATACCGTACTTTTACTGCATACCCAAAATTCACAAGAACATCAGCAATCCACCGGGGAGACCTATCGTCTCCGGGATAGGGTCGATTCTCGAACCACTATCTAAGTTCGCAGACGCCTTCTTGCGCCCTCTGGTTCAATCCACCAGCACCTACCTCAAAGACACCAAAGCCGTATTACAACTCCTCGAAGACAAGCAATTCGACCCGGCTAGACAGTTCCTACTAAGCCTCGATGTTGAGAGCCTATACACGAGCCTCCCGCATGACGAAACATTACAAATTATTGAAGAAGTACTTTTCAGCGAGAGATGGAAATACCAGACCCCACGTAATTTGGTCATGGAATGCATCTCCATAGCCTTACAAGAGAACTTTTTCCAATATGACCAAACGCTATACTTACAGACCCATGGGACAAGCATGGGCAGCACTTTTGCGCCGAGTCTGGCTGGCCTGTATGTGTACCATCTTGAACATACAAAAATCCTCAACATCGACAATCCATACCATTCCCAGATCAACACATGGAAGAGGTACATTGACGATATTTTTATCATCTGGGATGGAGATATGGAGAGTGCCCAGGAGTTTGTAACATGGCTGAACAATCAGAATCGATTTCTAAGATTCACGAGCACAATATCAAACACCAGCATGGTATTCCTGGACCTGAGCATATACAGCGAGGAAGGTAGATTGAAAAGTCGAACCCATTTCAAACCCACCTCGAGGAACTGCTTACTGAGGTACGATAGTTTCCACCCCAGACACCTAAGGGAGAACCTACCCTATGGGCAGTTCTTACGCCTTAGACGAAACTGTACGGAACTGAACCAGTTCAATAACCAGGCAAAGGACCTCAAGAAGAAATTGATACAGAGGCAGTACCCAGTGAAAACAATAAACAGGGCATTAAAGAGGGCAAAGAATAATCACAGGGAAGCACTCCTAGAAGACAACCCCAAGTCAAAGGAAGGAGAGAAAAGACCAATATGTGTCACAACATACACAACCCTGTCCAATGAAGTGTCGAAAGTAATCAACAAGCATTGGAGAATATTGAATTGTGGCCAGCTGAACTTTGAAAAACCGATGTATGCACACCGTAGAGGTAGAAATATCAGAGACATTTTGGTCCACACAAGACCTCGCCAAAACCCCACGGGCAGACAAACCAACATTGGGGTACAAGGACATTTCCCCTGCGGTGATTGCAGCAGCTGCCACCTCACACGCAAAAGCAAAGAAATACACTTCAGAAATGGCACAACATGGGAGCAAAGACAATTCTCGAACTGCAACACAAAAAATGTTGTCTATATGATCACTTGCCCCTGTGGCCTTGAATACATAGGCATGACATCCCGACCAGTGAAAGTAAGAATTGGAGAACACAAAAGTAACGTGCGATGCAAAAAAACAACTACAAAAATGGCATCGCATTTTTTAGACAGACAACACTGTGTCAACGATTTGCAATGGACCGTAATTGAACGCTTGCCTTCTGAAAATGGCCTACTTCAAAAAGAACAGCGCTGGGTTTTCCGTTTGGGCACCCATTTGGACGGCCTGAATGATGACATTCCTTGGGGTCAATTGTCCGGATAGAACAATGGAGAAGCAACAGAAATTGTCCTCTGAATCCGCAAAATAATGGTAGCCAGGCTCCCACCTCCCATTTTTTCCGCCCCCCACTTTATCAAGTACAAGTGGTTCTTTTGATAATACTGTGCTCAGATCATGAACCGTGCCAGATCTATGTAAATAGAGGAGTAGTGTACCTAAATAACCCCACCTCTTTTTACTCATGCGCATAACAGTTAAACCCATGAAAACAACCTAACATGCGCATGCGCTATAAGCAAGTGAGTCACTAACCGATTTTACATGCTCAGATCGACACACGTTACTCCCTCCAACAGGTCAACGATCATGATAGGCACAGAGACGGATGTCCCATATATGGTCTTAAAATCACATCCGGTAATTAACGAATCATAGAGCGCCATAGGCCCCATATATACCACAAACCCTGCGCGCTAAACATTACCAGCGGAGTATAGCAGGGAGGAAAGAGGCCTTCTTTGGCGGACTTTGTGAGTATGAGAAAAAACTTCCTTTACAAACGAATCCCACTGAACAAACTGAGAATAGTGAGGAAAGGACTAAATCCCCCCTTTTTTCTAAACCTTTTACAGATTAGGAGTCCACCTACCTTCCCTGGCTTTCTGGACATGCTCGTAAGGCAAAACATGACAGTCTAAATGAGTATGAATTCAGAACTATTAGTAACAAAAAATGTGTCTTTTATGTATCTTTTGTGTCTGTGTTTCTTTTACAGGTTTATTCAACCGTTTGGGGCTCCAAGTGACTGCACTTGTTTGAGCCATTCCCGAGTGGTAACCAAACTCAAAATCTTTTTTCTTTTCTTTGCAGGACATGCAACTGCATGATCCCGACAAACCGCTGTAGGCACACTATAGCCTAGTTTCTCACTGTAAATAATTTTCACTTTTTTCTAAAATTTAGAAAACAACATTTTTTACTAAAAAAACATACGTGAGTAGGGTTGGGAAGTTGTGCACCCGTCCTGAAGAAGGAACACTGAGTTCCGAAACATGTTGACGCACACCAGAGGTTGAGTCCATAATCAAGACTACTAAAACCTCGCCTTGCACCTTTTTTAATAGCACCAGCCAGAGTTTTCGAATAAATTTTTCTCACAACCTACTGGCCAGGTGTCTTTTTAATCCTCACCACACCCTTCACTCACATTCTCCCATGTACCCCAGCACAAGCACATAACACACACCACACATAGCCAACCACTCTAGTGCTCCCGCGCAGCCGCTGGTCGTAGCACGCCGCATCCCTCTAGCGGGGTGCGAAGACCCCGATGATGAAGCATGACACCAAGGGGCCTGTTGGTGTGTGAGGGGTATTAAACACAACACTGGGTGTCCCCCACTTCCTGAGGTGTACACCCTGAGTAGGATTCTTCTTGTTTAAATTATCAGTGCCCGTGGAGTGAGAATCCTATCTCCATACTCTACCTCCCTCTGTTGATACTTGTTACTTTTAAATCTTAGCAGAATAGGAAACCGGTATAATCAGATTTCTCCCCATCCCCACTTATCTCCGTCACCTCTCGCCTCGCACTGTCAGTAATGATATTCCGGTAATATCCCATCCCGCCTTGCAAGCTCACCACGGAAGCAGATTTTTCTGCTTATTCATGGATCCAGACTTGTTTATTTACCAGTCTAGACGCACTCGCCCTCTGATTGCTTATTGTATCAATGTGATGACCTGTTCTTTCTGGGTATACTTATTTATGTATATACAATGAAGAGAAATTACTTTGTCAAAAGAAGCGAGGTTTCCTTGAGTCAGTTTATTTCACAGAGCTGGGATTTACAATACCTTCATTCAATCATCCCTTCATTAAATTAACAATTTAAAGTGCCGGGGCACTGAGTGGCATACTCTGCCTGAACCAGAACGGCTAGTTCACGACTTCTTCACGCTCACCTATCTAAGTTGCTGTGCATGTAATGGAGCGAGGAGGACATCGCTATGTCTACAATAAAATGACGCTGCGGCTTTTTTCTTAAGCTCTGGCTCAATGTTTTGCTGCCTAGCGCCACACATACACCTTTGCACCATACTGCAGAAGTATCCATTTGAGTCTTGCAAATGTACCATTTCAGTCCAAAAAACTATGCTTAGACTTACTTTAAAACTTTTCCCACTTTGTATGCTATGTACGGCACAGCACACGATTCAAAGCACAGTCAATCTGGTCCCTTGCGAGGGGACTGCCAAGTGACCTCGGTTTCATCCTTTCCTGTTGCAGGCACTAGTGCCAGCCACACAAGCGGCGCAGCTTTTTTATCGGCACAAGTGGTGTAGCAAAGCGTGGTAGGATTTTGGTGGAGTCTTGCGGATTCTGAAGTTTTCATCAGAGAAATGCAAGGAAAATGTGTGATTTCAGGCATAATTTGATGTGTGCAAGGCATTGTGGGTGAGAAAACTTAATGGGATTCATGCAAAGGACCCAGCCCTGGAATCCCCTAGTTGTCTAGTTTTGGAAAATGTCCGTGATTTGTAGGTTTGTGTAATTGGCACCACAGCACAGCCCCATGTACCACAGCTACCCTGAGTGTTTATCTCTCAAATTAGCACCATAGGAAATTTTTGTGCTGAGGTCTCCTGATCCACCCACACAAGTAATGCACCGTTCTTATCCTGGGATAATTGAGAACTCAGAGTGGTAGGAAATATGTGGCTCACCATAGATTCCAGAACTGTACGTCAGAAATTTAAAGAAAGTGTGTATTTTTTACCAGTATTTGATGTTTGTAAGAGCTTCTGGGTAATATTACCTACTGAAATGCCATGCAAGGCCCCCCACAGTGGCTTCTCCCAGGTGTCTAGTTTCAAAATATGTGCAACTTTGCTAGGTTTCCCGGGTAACAACTGAGCTATGTTCCAAAATCCACAGCTACCTACTTTTCAAACAAAGGGCCTGTTTTAAGTGGAAATTTGAGATGTATCCATTTTGCGTTTTGGGCCATTTTTTGTTGGAGGCACTATGCCAACCCACACAAGTGAGGTACCACTTTTATTGGGAGACTTCGGGTAATGATGAGTGTAACAAAGATTATAGCTTCTAACAGATTCCACAACTTTGCCTCACAGTAATGTGAGGAAAATGTGTTTTTCTGTCAAAGTTTAAAGTTTGCAGGGGATTCTGGGTAAAAAACAAATCTGGTGGGAGCATTGCAAGTCACCCTACCCTGTATTCCCCCAGGTGTCTAGTTTTCAAAAAAGTGAAAGTTTTCTAGGTTTCCCTATGTGCTGGTTGAGCTAGGGCCTAAACTTTACACCTACCCACTTTGCAAAGAAAGGCTCAGTTTTGAGTAGACAAATATGATGTACTCATGTGCGTTTTCTGTTGCGGGCACTGGGTCTACCCACACAAGTGAGGTACCATTTTGACCAGAAGACTTGGAGGAATGCTGAGTGGAAGGATGTTTGTGGCTCTAGGTAGATTGCAGCACTTCCCATCATAGAAATGTGTTTTTTTAGTCGAAATTTTCAAAAGATTCTTGGTGAGAGAACACCTGGTGAGAACTGCACAAGGCACCCACCCCTCCCTGGATTCCCCTAGGTGTCTAATTGTAAAGAATATGCACGTTTGCTATGTTTACCTAGGTGCCCACCTAACTAGGGCCTAATCAACAGCTTCCCACTTTGCAAAAAAAGTGTCAGTTTTCAGTGGAAAAATTTAATGCATCCATGTTGTGTTTTCGTCTGTTTCCTGTCACAGACACTAGGCCTACCCACACATATGTGGTACTATTTCAATAGGTAAACATGTGGCAGCAAGAATAGTAGAATATTTGTTATTATCAGTTTGAATTTACTGCATTTGTGTCATCCAGAGGTTAGCCAGTATGCAAGAAAGAAGATATTTTGAAAAAGACCCTCTAAATCATATGCTAGTGAGGATAGCCAAAAATTCAGAGATGTACAAACAATCACTGCTCCTAAACTCCATATCTTCTGCCCATTTTAGAAATACATAGGTTTAGTTGATACCCATTTTTCACTCTTCATATTTCAGTCTAAACTCTGTAGACAATGAAAAAACATTGTATAACGAAGCTCAGATGTTGCATCTTGGGTTCTTGGAGAAACTACAAACCCTATATCTCACCCCAACCAGAAGGGTATAGTTGAGGTAATAGTGTATTGCGTTTGTAAATTGGCCATTGTGACAAAAAGTTACAGATGAAAACATTATAACTCATTTTCAGTATTTCTTAATTTCAACAGTTATTTTTTTTCGAAAATCCGCAGGAGATCTACACATATGACCACTTGCTGCATTCAGAAGTTTGTCTGCTTTTCAGAAATCTATAGCTTTTCGGGATCACCCATGGGTTTCACACTAATTTCCACCACAAACTGGAAGTAGGTTGAGAGCACAAAAAATTGGAAAAATTGGCGACCTCTTTAAAAAATAGCAAAACTATTGAGCTCTGCATATTCCTAAAAGCTGGGAAGATGGTGACTTTAGCACAGCAAACTAGCTTTTGATGCCTCTTTTAGTGAAAAAAAAACGGTCACTTTTATCCAGAGCACTTTTTTCCTATTTTGCCCCAAAAAATCAGAATGTAGCTGTATTTTGCCTACTTACCCCTCCCCTCCCGAGTAATCCACGAACCCCGGGTTCTTCCTTTTAGAATCCCCAGAACATTGGAAAAAAGGGACACAACTTTGGCTTGGATATCTTATGTGGAAAAAAAGTAATGAATCTCTATCAATCAATCAATCAATCACTGCATTTCTAAAGCGCGCAACATACCCTTGAGGGTCTCAAGGCTCTGTGGGGCGCTGCTACTGATCGAAGTGCCAGGTCTTGAGAAGTCTTCTGAAGGCCAGCAGGTCCTGGGTCTGTCGTAGGCTGGTAGGGAGAGCGTTCCAGGTCTTGGCGGCGAGGTACGAGAAGGATCTGCCGCCGGCGGTGGTCTTCCGGATACGTGGAACTGAGGCGAGGGCGAGGCTGGCCGAGCGGAAGCTGCGGGTGGGGGTGTGGAAGCTGAGTCGGTCGTTGAGGTATGTGGGTCCTGTGTTGTGTAGCGCTTTGTGTGCATTGATGAGGAGTTTGAAGGTGATCCTCTTGTTGACGGGGAGCCGGTGTAGGCCTCTCAGGTGGGGTGTAATGTGGCTGCGTTGGGGGACGGCGAGGATCAGTCATGCCGAGGCATTCTGGATTGTTGTAGTCGTCTCAGGAGCTTGGTTGTTGTTCCTGAGTAGAGGACGTTCCCGTAGTCGAGTCTGATGGTGACGAGGGCCTGTGTGACGGTTTTTCTCGTGTCGGAGGGGATCCATTTGAAGATCCTGCGGCGCATTCAGAGGGTGTTGAAGCAAGACGCGGAGACGGCGATGACTTGTGTGGTCATGGAGAGGTCGGAGTCGAGGATGACCCCCAGGTTGTGTGCGTGGTCTGTGGGTTTCAGGGCAGTGCCTAGCGATGTGGGCCACCAGGAGTCGTCCCAGGCTGATGGGGTGGGTCCGAGGATGAGGACCTCCGTCTTGTCCGAATTCAGCTTCAGTCTGCTGTCCTTCTTCCAGTCGGGGATGGCCTTCATTCCTCTGTGGAGGTTGGCTTTGGCGGTGTGGGGGTCTTCGGTGAGGGAGATGATCAGCTCTAAGTATTACCTACCCCAAGTATCCCAGAGAAAGGCACATCACTGCACGGTTTACTGAACAAAATGAGACCAAAACAAAAATAAAACATGAAGGCGATCCCAAAATATGGATTTTTGGAAGAATTATATAAAAATAATTCCAAATAGCACTAAGTGGTAATGATAGTCTATCGTCATGGTAGACCAGGACCTAAGGGCTTTTGCAGGTCAAATGCAAAGGAGCCCTGGTTGGTTGTATAGACCAACCAGGTTCAAGCTGGTCAGAGGTTTTACCTTGGGACTCAGTTTTTCAAATAGTAGTCAAAATTCTTCAGCGAGGCATGGCTGCTGACAGTATAATAAGTCTTCAGAGTCAAATAGTCATTGGATAAGGTCCCGCTGTAGCCATCGGTTCAGGCAAATTATAATTTCATGCCTGGGGAAGTCCTCTCACTGGCCAGATGTGTTTGTCACTTTTTGCCCAGTCAAGGTTTTTACCCCCAGTCTTAGGGCTCGATTACGATGCCAGTCGGAAAGCATTCCAACCGAATCCGTCTCTAAATGGTTTCCGACCGAATCTGATTCGGGAAGTCCGACCGCCAAAGTATGATGGTTTCAGATACCATTTGGCCAGATTCCCATTAAAGAATGGGGTGGGTGGGGAAAATCATGCACCCTTTGGTGCCTGCCACCCTGTGAATGGTCAGAAAGGGGGGTCCCTTGGGTACCCCTACGGGACCCATTCAGAAGGCTCCAGGTGAAGGGGGGCCTGCTACGGGCTCCCAAAGTCAGATTCCGACAGCCGATCCGTGTCGGAACAACAGATTCGGAAAGGTTGTCCGATTCCAACATCGTATTCACTCAGTCGAAATGTGGTCCGACTCGTAAACGTCTACGAGTCGGCTCCGAGTGACTCAGTTCCTCCGAATACCATTCGGAATCGAGTCAGAAAGTCCAAACTATTTCCGAACATCGTAATCGGTCATTTGGAAAGCTTTCCGAATCGGTCGGAAGGACGGGTTCTGAATCCGATTCAGCAGACCCGAATCATTTTTAGAGTCTTTCCAGAACAACATCATTAGACCCCTTAGTCTCCTATTCGGCGCTTGGAATCCTCCAGTCAGGCAAGGATGTGGCTGTATCAGACAGAGAGTACCACACGGCTGTTACCTTAATGCAAAGGCGCGCTGTACAAGATTTGCTGAAGAATGGAAGATCCAAGCATAGAAACCTTTATCTTCAGCCCAGTGAGGCTGCGCTTTGGACGGATAGGTTGGGGAGGTTTGCTCCATTCCTCCCAAGTTCTTGGAGTGCAAAAGGTTTCTACGTCCCAGTTTTTTTATAGTGGGTAGGATGAGTCCAGTTTGACATAGCTATGGACCCAGCACTTCAGGGAGAGCATTAGAGGTTCAAGAATGACTCAAGAAGAGGCCACCAGTAGGGTCCAGGTCAAATCAAGTTGGTTATGCCACCTGGACTCTTCAGGAAAATAGCTCCAGCAGCTTGTTGTTGCCCGGTAGCATATACAGGAGGCCAGCCAACTGACCCTCTGAAGTTCATGTCTTTGTCTCTGATGCAAGTGGGAGCAGGTCCAGCCATTCAGGTCTCCTTACAAGTAAAAAGACCTGCCTTTCTTTTTCCACAGATCTAGAGTGATCTACAGAAGGTGTCTGGAGATGCCACATTTAAGCCTGTCACTAGCTAGTGGGTGGGGGTGACTCCTGTCCCCTCCCTTGCCAACGGGATGCAAGTTCTGAGGGTAACCTACTCTTATTTGCAGCAGTTCCTATCGCCCTACAGCAAACAATCACACAGTACCCCTCACTCAAAATCCAAGATGATGAAATCCTACTTCCGTTATGCAGAGCCTATGTGCCTACCCAGAGGTGTGGCCAGTGTAATGAGCAGTCTCCTCCTTGTTTAGTTGAAACTAGTTCTGTGGGCAGCTTTCCCCCCACTGAGTTTGGTGCATATCTGACTGGGAGAACAAACGCTGGGGCCTTTTCAGGTGTCATTTAACATTTGCTTGTGACAGGCAAAGTACCTTTGAAGTAAATTAAGCTCCTGGATCCACCCCAACTGGTCTTCCTGCCAGGGGATGAAAACACCTCCACATGCCCAAAGCTTTGTATTTTGCTCTGGGAGCAGTTAGTACACCTGATCAGGGCTAGACACTCACTGGGCTACTGTTGAAGATCCTCCAAGAGCTACATGGCGTGAGAAGTTATTTTTCTAAAAGTTACTTTTCCTTAATATTTATAAAAATTCCACTTATCAATTGAGTTGAGTTTCTAAAAAATATTGAAAATAGTTGTTTAATAATTTTGACACTGGTCCCTAACTGCAGAAAGCAGAATTAATATTTAATATCTCTTCCAAGTGATTTTCTATGGACCAGCCAGCCTCGCTACAGTGAGAATAGCTTTCTTTTGTGGTGAACTAGTCACTGTAAGGGCATCTTAACTTAAAATGTCCAAATATCATACTTTTAAATACTATACACCCTGCCTTGTGGACTACGATTTTTTTATGGTGTGATCTAATAATATGTAAAAGGGAAGTTTTCTCCTGTGAAAAGGGGTTATTTTGACAGGTCAGTTGCAGTTTTTAAAATGTAGCAACCAAGCTACAGAAGTAGGCCTGCAGACGTATTGGCTTGGTCAGACTAGTGAATAGCACAGTAGTGCTATATTCCATAGGTGAACTTTAACTTTCCATGCTTTTGGTGTGTTTTGAGTACCATATTCTATGGTCTTATAGGGAAGAAAAATATGCTAATCAGGTGCGATCCAATTTCGGCATATATTTAGGGGTCAGTGCACATGCCCTAGAGCTAATTTAGCAGAGTCCAAATGTTCATAGTCAAAAAACCAGCAGCATGAGCCACAAGAAATGGAAGTGAGGGGCTGGTTAGCAGTGTGCCTGGCACAGAATCAAAATCCAACAGTGTCAATCCACAAAAACATGAGACAGGGGCCTTGTTAGCAGTGTCCCAGTGCACAAAATGAAAACAACAACAGCATCCGTCCACAACAAGATGGGGTTGGCCATGCAAAAGAAACTCTATTTCATACATGGATTCTCTGAAGTATTTCTGAGATCCCTGCCTGATCCACTTTTCCTGAGAGGTGCTGCCTCCATTGGTTGAGAGGTAACTGAATGAGGATGCCTCTCCCTTTTGTGTCTGTTGGTTTTGCGCCTTCCATGATAGGGTGATTTCATCCTCACTCCTCCTTCCTGCTGATACGTGAAAACAAAGACTGGGTCTTGACCAGTCTGGAAAGAATACACAAACGTCAGCAAGTACCCAAAACTGGTCCAAGAGTCTGTCTGGAAACCTGATATAAGTATAGGGCAGACGCCACCAGTCATTGTACCAGGATTTATCATCAAACATGCACAACTGGAGTCCTATTCCAGTAGAAATTTAAACAACCATTGAGGCCAAGCGTTGGGGTTGCTGACTGACACTTCCTCTTGACATGTTTGGGAACAAGAAGCTGGAATTTGTGCATTCTGCTAGAAACAGCTACCCTGCAACCACCTCAGAGGAAGGAGCCTACTGACTGTAGAAAGGAGCTGCAGGAACCCATGCATAAAGGAAAGGATGCTGAGAAGAGTAGGGCAGGAGGGTGGAACATTCGTCCTCAGGAGCCCAGGAAATAATCTGCACTGATAGGTGTCACAGTTGTGCCCAGTCATGTGGCTTTGGGTCTGAAGTGGAGTGGCTATAGTAGCACTGCTCCGTAGAGGTGGTGCATATCAGCTCTCGATTTAGGGGAGAAGAAATTTTGTGTTGTTGGATCATCGTCCCATCCATACTCATGCCAAACAAATGAAGACCTCATATTGGGACAACACAATGATTCTGGTTAAGGGTATGCACTTGTAGTTGGAATGCCTGCACAGATGCTTCTGCTTCTTCTGGTGACACCACTGCAAGTGCATCAATTTCCTTTGCGCTGATCTGTCACGGGTGATTTTCATGAGAGGTTTGCTGCCATAATGGCTTTGCCTGTCTTCTGGCCGAATTTCCATTCAGGGTGGGGGATAGGTTACAGTGTGAAGACACAGGTTACAATGTGAAGACACCAACACAGGTTTTTAAATTGAGTTACATTTCTCTTGTACCCTCTTCAAGGAGGACCAGTATCAGATTCTGGGGTGCTTAGATGGATAAATAATCTTTATTTACTTAATATAAAATATAAATGAATTACAAGGGAAACCACTGTCAATAACATAAGATATAAGATAAATAACAAGACCAATATAAATCAGAATAAAAGATTTAAGTAACATTAAAATTAACAAAGCTATATCAACATCTTACCCTCATATTTATAATTCTTGAAAAACGAGTGACAGAGAAAACTATCAATTGTCTGGAAATCAACGGTAAGAAGAGAAAATTAGGTCTACCTATGGTAAAACCAATGTATTGAAGAAAGGGAACAAAATATTTCTGTCTGATAGATTTATGAAATTTACAGACAAACGTAAAATGCTCACCTGTCTATAAAGATTTAATCATAGATGCATAAATTCAATATTCAGCCAGCGATCGATTTACTTATGCCTCAATGCAGGTCCGGCTATAGGACGGTGCACCTGTGCTGAAAGTTGGTGAGGGTCACGGTATTTAACTTACTTTCAGTTTAAAAGCACCCGAACGTTTTGCTTTTCCAGCAGTTTACAGGCTACAATAGCAGTTTCAAGATATCTCAGGTGATTAATGTTTCTACTGGTGAGAGACCAGTTTTGGTTCATCATAAAGTAGCACAGAGGGTTAATGTGCCTCCTGCAACAAATGTTGTACCATGCAGATCACAGAACAGAGTGTGAGTGAACTATGAGTAGCAATATAAAAATTAAATGCATGTCAGAGAGAGGCTGTGGGGAGATGAGGTGCTCTGTTGGATAGTGGCACGGAGGGAATTCATGGAGAAGGAGTTCATGGGGGGAGGGCACCAAAAAAGACTGTAACACCAGGTGCCACCAGCGCTAAAGCTCGCCCTGTCTAATGCGCCATACTCTGCCAGGCATTGTGCCACCAACCGGGGTATTACAAGTGGGAGTTAAGGTGCTCATAATTTCAGCATATTTTGGGATCTTCATGAGTCCCGTACTCTGACTATAACAGCAAGCTTTTCTTAATCACTACTATTCTGTTCAATTTTTTTTTACTTAATAGTGTAGCAGGGTTTCCGTTCTCCCACAGAACTGTGCACAGAGATCTAGAACCTGGGTGAGTTAGGGTGACCCAAAACTCACCTTAGTATCAGAAATCCCCTTACCTAGCTAGCTACAGTGTCTCATTGGTAATAACAAACTCCCAATGACTTAGACAATCCAGAACATGAACTTAGGGTACCTCAGGTATCGTGGAACACATGAACACTCTTTCGTTATATAATCATTTCAAACAAAAACTGGGAGTCCAAGAACACACGTGCAAGTTTGAAATATTTATTTCTCAATGCAATGTTCTCAAACGCAGTATCTTATATAATATCAACATACATATTATAAAAACTAGAGCTAACAGCATAGTCACTAATCCATAGTAAGCGAATGGTGATAGCATAATATAATGCCAAATCTATATAAAGTTTGTATCACCTATATTTCGCGCACCCTATTTAGCATATTATATTATATCTAAGAAGGTCTCATTTGGGTTTTTAGCAGGGCGGGCCCTTACCTCTAATGGTCAGTAGGAGCAGATCACATCAACAGCTACCAGCTCTCTGCATGCGAAGCATCAAGTGTGTTGATTCATTCCCTGTAACTCTATCTTAAACCCGCGTAGAGCCCAATGTTGGCAGCAACATTATTTGTGTTATGTCTAATGTGGTGCGAGGATCAGGCTTTCAGCAACCTTGTGTTAGGTTATTCTTAGAGGGTGCAGTTCTCAGTGTGCAGACAGTTGTACCAAGCACGACTGATATCAGAGCAATAACATATTATTCTCAAATAAATCACATCTTTCGTCTAGGTTGAAAGCTACAATAACAATTAGGTGTCGTGTGCAAACTGAAGCCGAAGGAAAATATGTCGTTTAAACACTTAATAAACTCATGCTAACTTAACACAATATATAGAAACGCAGTAACCATATGACACCCCCCCCAATGATCCGAGGACGGTTAAAAAAGGGAGAAAATATAAGCCAATACTTTATGAGAGGCAAAACATGAAAGCAGAGTTCAACAATATTGAGCCAAGCCAAATGTGTGTAAATGTATATAAGTTTTTAATAACAAAAATATGTATGAATGCCTGTAGTGGCCACACAAAAATATAAAAAATTCGAACTTAAGGCCAACTATCAGTTCATAGGCCTAGAACATATGAAAGCCGAATTTTCGTAATAAAACAGGCACCATTCAGAATTACTAAAAAGTCACGTGCCATAATAATGAAAGTCTTCAAAGTCACTCATGGGTCGATTGAATATGCAAAATAGGTAGCTACAGCTTCCAACATGAAATCACTGTCATCATCCGAAAACAGTTCAGCCATCCAATTAAGCAATGGGAAAGAACATACGTGCTCCTCCAGCACCGAATCCTCTAGCAACATCAGAGGACAACTGAGTGGGTTCTCGAGAACGCTATGTGCCAGAAAGTCATGCGCCGCTGCGGGTACGTCCCACTGACCCATTAGTCCATGCATCGCTGCCACGGCCATGACCCTTTCGCCAGAACAAACCAACTTGTGAGCAACTACGGGGCTCATCAGCTGATCAAAATCGACGTCAGGAGAAGTCGTCAAGCAGAGACACAAATCAATGGCCCAGTCGAAATCGCAGCTCAGGCAATGAAACACAGGCTGGACACATGTGAAATAGGAAAATCGAAACGATAATCCAAAAGCCGTGCTCAAAGTCGCAAGGGGTAAGGTGCCATAGTATTCAAGCATCCGGTTGTGAAACAGTGTTAGAAGGGGCTGAGCGGCTCCTTGCGCAGGAAGGGCATCCATGTTTTATAAAGGAAAATATCAACAAAACGCCTGCAGCCAAAGCCAGCAACACAGGGAATCCGCCAAACAAACTTGCGAATATAGAATGAAAAAACGCAGGGATAATACCAAATACTTTTTCAAACGTAGTCACGAGACTACTGCTAACCACTTTAAAAAATGTGCGATCACAGACGTGGAGGAGGCATTAAAGATCTGATGAACCAGCTCGCAGAAATGAAACGGCAAGTCAGTATTTAATAGTGCCTGCACCTCTGTGCGTGTGTTAGCTATGTGAAGGACATAAGTTTCACGGGCCGAGCTCAGGGCCACTTCTTTCTGAGACAAAAGAGCCCTTATGCGGCTCAAACCGTTGAACTCCGCTCTCAAGGTTGGTATTTGCGGCCAAATGGAAACATCTGAATTCCCATGCGTGGGTGGATGTAACACGTTCTTGCAACACACCACACGTTCTGATACAGTAACCACATATGCGATACCGACCATTAACCCACAACACATTTCGTTATTCAAAAGTAAATAACTGCCGTTAGACAATAAAGTGAAGGTGGGAACTATTGCAGGAACAGGTGTGCCTTTTAAAACACAGGCTAAATTAGGCTTGTCCTGATTACAAGAACCATGCAACTGGATGTGTCTGCATATTAGTGAGCGGTCAGGCGACTGTGTACATTCTTCACCATTCAGATTCACTTCATTCCCCTCCTTTAGACATCTGTAAGTGTATGTAAAGACCATGTCTCATGGAGGAAAGCACTGCCTAATGGTTCATATCGCCCTATAGCAATATATCGCATACAATTTGTAAATTTATACAGAGCAAATGGTAAAAGTAATAATACCATGGATAAGCCATGTAGCAGCAGTTACCTCAGCCACAGAAAAGGGCAAGGACTCTAATTTTTCAATGTGTAACATAGAAAATGATGCATCTCGCATGGAAAGCATGCGCTGCTTTTCAGTCAAATTAAATGGGACAAATAGTGATGTGACGTTCATATAACTCCAAGGCACTCGACCAGCCTTCAGAGTCTGTAGTGTCCAAGCAAACTGCATTACAGAACGCAATTGATTTTGACCATGATACAATACGGACACTTCATCATGTACAATGTCAACCACAGAAGACACAATATTGTTCAACGTGTAAATTCGGGAAGAAAGCGTGTTAATACTGTTATCGACAACTGCAAGCACTTTTTCTAAATTTGCTTGATCAATTGCCCTTAGGCGCTTTGCAGCCTCAATTTGAGAAACTTTCCAAATTTCATTGTAAATTGCATAAATCCATCTTTTAGATCTACCTTTAGCCGGGCCTTTTATAAAATCGTTCAAATACACATTTTCAGTTAATTGAGACAGATGTAGTTTAACTGCAGCTAATGTGGAATGTTGTAACCAATTCTGACACAGCTTCCCCAAAGAATAAGTTGTGACAGTATAATCTTCTTCAAAACGGGGATCAGGTCTGACTTCTGTGAACCCTTCAGCCAAACCCAGAAAACGACGTTGGCAAGAATCAGCACTCCTATGCCACATCAGCCAACCCTTGGAATCCAAACTGGAAACGTTAAAGGATGAATTGTGCAATAGAGCTTGCAACTCATGAATGGACAATTCAGTATAATTACCCCAACCTGAATATTCCTCTAAATCTGGGATGATTGGTGTATTTAATTTTTTAGCAGTAGCCAATCCAAAGCATGTTGTTTGGAAAATGGATGAATTTAGAAACAACATGTGATTCGGGATGAGACATGCACGGTGCAAACCTCAGTGCCTTGTACCTGCCAATCTTTGGTACCCCAAACCGATTTAAGGTCAATTGTTCCTTTCCAAAACTCGTAGCCGTCTACAGCTAATCTGTCTAGAAAGGACTTCGAATACAGCAACTTTGTATCGGTAGGTCTAACTTTGGACATGGACTTTTGTGTCATTTTGAAATAAAATGACTCAGGATTTGATTGATTAAAATCAGTGAAATAAGTGTATTTTTTCAGAAACGTAATGGAGCTGCCTCCCAATGGAGCAGGGCAATGTTCCCACTGAGTATAATTTACAGCAACCCTCCTGGAATTTGTCTTATGCAAAAAATGATTACCATAATGTTGAAAACAAAACAAATCACCATAATTAATAGAATCTAAATATAGATCTTCAGCATCGAAGGCAGCATAGTATTTCAAATCAGAGAACAATGCTTCTACGGCCTGAATATCCCAATCATCAGAATGTATATTTTGTTTAATCACATCTCCCATGTTTATTCTAAGCACATTCGGAACATTAATCACTTCAGTGGGCCCATGTATTTGAAATCTAACCGCATCCCACACAATCCCATCAAGGACAGGCTAAGCAGTAATGTTGACTGTATTCAAGTTTCGTTTCAGTCTGTGTGCTGAATGTGAAGAGGAAAGAGGGGCCAATGTTCCATTAAGGTACCGAATTCCTGTTCTTTCTTTAACGTAGTGACCATAGATCAGGCGGAAAAAATAAAACACAAAACCAATTGACATAAAAAGGTAAAATGAAAACAGGATCAACCAAATGTATGTCCAAGGGGGAATTAAAACATGTTTTTTAAATAAGGTGGCATATTTTGCAATAGTTGAGGGTTTCTTTGAAAGTTCCGAGACAGAGTCAAAAGAGAATCTGGACTGGTCGGCCAAACAAGTCTGCAAATCAGGCATGTATAAATCAGCAGGATAGGTGTAGTTCAGCTAATCAATGTTAGTAACAGGAATATTATTTAATAAAGGACTGGAAATAGCAGGCATCTCGAGGGACACCTCCTGTTCTGCACCAGAAGCAATAGCCAGCACAGAATGCCTCACCATGGAAGGACAGGATACAGCCGGTGTCATGCTATGAAGAATCGGCCACCCTGTGTATCTTGACATTGTCAATAGAAATAAATATTTTTTCCTTACGACCTGGAAGTGGTGGTAAAATGACTGTTCTTGTGCCCTTCACTCCAAGAACTCGAACCGGTGCACGAAATGAGGGACCAAACTCTTTCTTGTTATCGATCTTCTCTCGAACCAGTTCTCCAACTTGGGGTAGCCAGCCAACTACCGGGATCTGCAACGCATCATCCGATGTGGAGGGCATATGTTCCTTTGCTAGACTGTCTCTGGTCTTTTGTAGATCCTGTAAAACATTGCAATGTTCATCTACGTCAAAGGCCGTGGCCTGGGCCTTGCAGTATAGACCGTCGAGGTCAGGGACGTATATCTTGATACCAAAGAGCATTTCGTATGGGGTCCGCCCACCCAGAGACCTTCTAGGGAGATTATTAAGCGCACGCTGCACGCCATTGAGATGGGCTAACCAGTTTCTGCCAGTGCCTATAACCCGAGCTGTCAAAGATTGCTTTAAGTCACGGTTCATTCGTTCCACTACACTGTTACCCTCGGGTCTGTACGGACTCGAAAATTTGACTTGGACCCCCAACGAAACCATAGCATCCTTATACGCCTTAGAGGCGAAAGCCGGACCCTGATCCGAATGGAAGGTACCACAGGCAAAAATCCCTATAAAGACACGCAAATCCTTGATGACAGTTCGTGAATCAGCGCTTCGATGTGGCCATACCCACACAAAGCGTGTGCATGAATCAACTGCTACTAAGATGTACTTGTATGCAGTATCAGAAGAAAATGGACCGCAGTGATCCAAATAAACGCATCCAAGAGGTTTATTCCAGATGTACATTTGTGTCTGAGGCGGACGCGCAGCAGTTGAAGGCTTAATCTGCTGGCAAATGTCACATTGAAGGACATAATCGCGCGTCTGTTAGTATAGTCCCCGCCACCAGAACCTTTGTTGTAGCTGAGTTACAGTGGCTGAGACGCCCGCATGCTCAGACGCCACACCTTCATGAGCCGCTGTAATCAAAGCAGCCCTGCGATCCGAGTTGGGAACTAGACGTTCGCCAACATCAGGAATTTTCACATAAGGAACCTTATCGGGACTTAAGTGGTATGTTTATTTAGAAGGGAACCCCGCAGGATATTTACTTCCCTTCGTGGTCGCAGCAACAGCTGCCAAGATGTCATCATCTATTTTGCTTTTGGACCTCATGACTGCTGCAACTAAGTATTTCGATACCGCTGATTTCGCTGCTTCATCAGCAAGCGAATTACCAACAGCGTGGACCCCCACGCGCTGATGGCCGAGAGTATGAATCACAAACACGAGTGGCAACTTCTCTTTAAGTTCCGCCACTCGGACCCAGATCATTTTATGTTTTATTGTGGTACCTTTGGAATCACGAAATTCATTCTGAATCCAAAAGAACAAGTTTTCATTGTAAGACTGGACACAGTAGTAAGAGTCACTTACGATCAAAGTCGTCACACTAGGATCTGCGTACTCCAATGCAAGCATCAGAGCACGAAGCTCTGCTAATTGTGCGGTTCAGTCCCCAAGCGTCTGCGTGTGCACGGCACTGGACTTGAACTCATCGTTCACCATGGCACCGACCACAATGGCACATGCGGAAACATAGGCATGTTTAGAGCCATGCGCAACCTGCGCCGAACCATCAGTGTAAATGATGCAATGGAAATCCTCCAACGGCCGCATTGCTAAAGGAGCAGGATGAACAAATTCATACTGTAAATACTCCTGAGACCGTAAAGTGGCGTCAAATATAAACGTGACATCCTGGGATGACAAGGATGCAGCCCATTGAATCCACCGAGGGTGCAAAGCTTTGGAATTTGGTACACTGGCTTTCGTACCTGCCTCTAAGGCAGGACACGGGGTAACAACCAACATGCGTTTTGCTTGTGACAGGGCACGTTCCTTAAGAATTGCCATCTGCACAGCCGTTAAAACTTTCTCCACAGTGGCAAAACGCAGTTCACTCGAAGTGTACAAGTGTGACTTGTAAGCAATAGGTACTGTATCTCCTTCATTAAAAGTCAGGTACGTGAAACCCACCGCCCCAGGGATAATTCTTATCACCAGGTTGGTCTGGTTATCACGAGTCTGTAAATATTCAGAAGCGAGCAAATCAGCCTGCAAAGACTGCAGAATGGCTGAATGCTCAGGCAGCCAGCATGATTTGGAAAAAGATGGTTGTATCAAAGCATACAAAGGCTTGATATGCTGGGCATATTCCGGAATGTAAGTTCTCCCAAAATTCAAAAAGCCCAGTAAAGATTGTAATTTTTTCAGTGTTGTCGGAGAGCGCAGCTGTGCGCATTTCTCCAGGAAGTGAGGTGCCAACCCCTTTCCCTCATTGTTTAGCTCGTAGCCGAGAAACAACACCGTGTATTGTGCAAAGCGCGACTTTGCAAAGTTAAACTTGTAACCAATGTCTGCAAAGTTACAAATTATGCTATTCACTCGACACAGATGCTCCCAAAGATCGTCGTCCGTGAGATAAATGTCATCCACATACGAACAAGCAACTGGGTTGAAGCCCTCCAAAAGAGAGACTATGCGGGCGGAGAATACTCCAGGACTATTCTTATAGCCCATTGGGAGACGCCGAAACATTTTTTGCACACCGCCGCATGTGAAGCTGGTCCATTGGGAACTTAGACCGTCTAATCTATGGGCATAAAAACCATTGAAAATGTCAAGCGTGGTTTTGAACCGTTTACGCTCAAGACTATTCACTAAAGCAGAGCCATGAGTATTCTGTACTGCGCAGTTACGGCAATGCGAGTTTAAATGCCTATAATCCAAAACCAAACGATATGAGCCGTCTGGCTTGTTTACAGTAAAAAGGGGGTTATTCATCGGTGACACACACGTTTCAATTACACCTTGATATTCCAATTGTTCAAGGATAGCCGCGACTGAAGCTTTGGCTTCACGCCGTATGGGATATTGAGGTTGAGGCTGCGGCTGAGACCGTAACGGAATCTTGTGGCTTGGAGACAATTTATCCCAGCCACACTGATTGCGGTACACAGCCGGCGCAAGCACCAGAGCCCACTCTTCTGCAAAATGCAGCGCTTATACTCTCGATACAGTGTGCGCGAAACTGGGGAGGATCACCTCCTCCCCTCGCGGAGCTGCGAGAACAAAAGGTGGGGGCCAGTCAGCCTCCGAAAGCAAAATGTCATACGTAGACGAAAGATTTTCCCAAAATACCCCTTTTACAGTTCGCTGCATGTCACCTTCTATTAACAGGACAATTTCAAAAAGTCATTCAGGGGGAGCAACATGTGTGTCAGCAGTTTCAATTACAACATAAGTGTCAGTCGCTGTCACCTTCAACAGTGGACGGAGGGCCTCTCTCACTATGGTAATCTCTGCCGCGCTGTCCAGCAAGGTCAGAGCCCACGTCAGATTCTCACTATCTGGGGCATATCGATGCGCTGTCAGGGCGGCGACTTTCTTCGTGGTAAACTGTGGTCTCTTGGGCGTAGCGCCTTCCTGCTGATCTCCACCGTTACGTGGGCGGGGCTGACCACGTCCTTCCTGGCCACCCCGGCCCCTGCCGCCCCCTCCACCACCGGTTGACGGAGCCGATGAGCCCTGAAAGGAACGAGGAGAGCGTTGGTCAGAAGCCTGAAACCTCTCAGGTGACTTAATCATCGCGCAATCGCGCAAATCATAAACCCGATTGACTGTGCAGGCAACGTAGACGCAGGAGCAGAAACCTGTGTTTGTTGTTGTTGTTGCTTACCCTGAGTCTGCTTTTTAGGCCAATTTTGTTTTTTGGACTTTTGTTGACCACTAGTTTCCGAAGACTGACCCTGGGGCTGCTTTTTCTCTTTATCAGTAAAAGCTTTAAGTCCCTTCGCATTGCGGCCAACCATTTTATAAGCCGCCACAATTATCCTTGCCAACTGACGGGGTTTCTCGGCCTCGGGAATTAACGCCAAAGCGTTAGCAACCTGAAAGTTCACTGCATCCCCCTTGACATTTGCAAGGATCAGATCGCAAACTACAACAAAGGTGCCACACAGGCGCATACCCAACTCAACCGCCGACTCCGGTCCGTGTTCATCTTGAACACGTTTAAGGACCGCACCCAGATTGGTCACAGACGGGGTGCCATAGCACCTCGAATAGACCGCTGCAAAAGTCTTACCCCAGGTCTCACAGTTAACAAGTTCAGGTGCCAAATCTTTCGGCAAACTTAGTGTAAGAATCCGGTGCTTATCACCGGGATTCATATTAGGAAACACAGCTTCCAGCTGGCCGAATTTCTCTGCAAGCCAGAACGGAAAATCATCCTTGTCCTGGGGCTTTATGCCCATCACGGAATTCACCATGACAGGATTGATTTTCAAACCAGCCTGTTCTGCACGAAGCTGCGCACCCCTAGGGGCTGCGTCCTGAACATTACGGCTAGTGTAATGAACAAGCGCTCTAATCACATACACTGCGACTTCATGAAGTTGCCGCAGATCAGCCACGCCACAAGTGGCGCGATTAGGGTGAGGAGTGAATCCAGCCAAAGCGGGCCAAGGTGTGCCCGGAATGGACAAAGGACCCAACCTCGGAGCGGTTAAAGCGTGTGGTAGGGCGCCCCCAAACCAAACTCCATGCTGCCAAGCATCAATAGGAACTTCCAGTGCTCTGTACGGAGCATACGCAGCCGGTACAGCCGTAGCAGTGTATGAATGGAAAACACCAGAATTTGCGTTCACCGGCGGAAACGTCACCCACAAATAAAATAGTTCGTACGGGTAAGCATGTTCCGCACTCACCACCAGAACTACAGCCAAGCCTTCCACAGGGACATTAAAAGCCCCCAAGTGGTCACGCACCGCAATGCGACTATGCTGCGGGATGTCCACGGCTTGTGCCATGTCAGCACAGGAAGTCGAAAAAACAAAGAGTATTTTGTAGCACAACTGGGTAGTAATTCAAAGAAACCGTTTTTAGATAAATTCAAGCTTGAAAAGACCTATTTCAAAAATAGGTAGGTTTTTCCGACACCAACGTTTTCCGGAAACGGGAATGAAGGGGTTAAGGTTTGAATGATATACTACTCGAGTGTCATGATATAAGGCCAACAACGTATGGGCGCCATGTAGCAGGGTTTCCGTTCTCCCACAGAACTGTGCACAGAGATCTAGAACCTGGGTGAGTTAGGGTGACCCAAAACTCACCTTAGTATCAGAAATCCCCTTACCTAGCTAGCTACAGTGTCTCATTGGTAATAACAAACTCCCAATGACTTAGATAATCCAGAACATGAACTTAGGGTACCTCAGGTATCGTGGAACACATGAACACTCTTTCGTTATATAATCATTTCAAACAAAAACTGGGAGTCCAAGAACACACGTGCAAGTTTGAAATATTTATTTCTCAATGCAATGTTCTCAAACGCAGTATCTTATATAATATCAACATACATATTATAAAAACTAGAGTTAACAGCATAGTCACTAATCCATAGTAAGCGAATGGTGATAGCATATTATAAAGCCAAATCTATATAAAGTTTGTATCACCTATATTTCGCGCACCCTATTTAGCATATTATATTATATCTAAGAATGTCTCATTTGGGTTTTTAGCAGGGCGGGCCCATACCTCTAATGGTCAGTAGGAGCATATCACATAAACAGCTACCAGCTCTCTGCATGCGAAGCATCAAGTGTGTTTATTCATTCCCTGTAACTCTATCTTAAACCCGCGTAGAGCCCAATGTTGGCAGCAACATTTTTTGTGTTATGTCTAATGTGGTGCGAGGATCAGGCTTTCAGCAACCTTGTGTTAGGTTATTCTTAGAGGGTGCAGTTCTCAGTGTGCAGACAGTTGTACCAAGCACGACTGATATCAGAGCAATAACATATTATTCTCAAATAAATCACATCTTTCGTCTAGGTTGAAAGCTACAATAACAATTAGGTGTCGTGTGCAAACTGAAGCCGAAGGAAAATATGTTGTTTAAACACTTAATAAACTCATGCTAACTTAACACAATATATAGAAACGCAGTAACCATATGACAATAGGTACTGCATAAAACATCCCTCTCAACCTCACTCTCTTGTTTACAGTTCAGGAAGGAGGGATGAAGGCATAAAGGTGCATGGGAGCCCTGGTGCTTCCTGCTTCCTGTTTCTCCCAAGATGGAAGAGGATACAGGAGAGGCAGCGGCGGCCAGCCAGCCTGCCTACAGGGAGCTAAGGGCCAGATGTAGGTTATTGCATTTTACCGATTCTTAAATACCGAATTTTACCGATTTGGTATTTATGAGTCTGTAAATGCAATGTAGGTAAAAAATCGGTATTTTTTACCGAATCGGTAAAAATCAGAATCGGTCATTCGGTATTTACCGATTCGGTATTTACCGAATTGGTATTTACCAAATCGGTATTTTGGCCCATAGGAATGAATGGGAAATACTGATTCGGTAAATACTGATTCGGTAAATACCGAATCAGTAAATACCGAATCTGAAAGCAAAGAAAAGTGAAACTGATTCAGGCAGCCAATCAGGTGCCACCACCCTCCCCCTCCCTACCAGGAAGTGGCTACACAGGCAGCTGCAACTAATTAGAAGCTTCTGGAGAGGCAGTTGGAACTGAGCTGAGTCCCTGAGCAGCAGAAAGAGTTTTGTGCACTTTTAAATTAGAAAAATGGCGAGCAGCACAGACAAAGATCAGCCAGAGAGGAAGAGGAAACTAAAATTCAGCAGCATGGAGCTGCAGGTCCTTGTTGAGGAGGTGGTGAAGGAGTACAGAAAACTGTTTGGCAGGCAGTCCCTCACTGTGGCTGAATCTGCCAAAAGGAAAATTTAGCTGCACATTTAATAAAACGTGAATGCAGTTGGAGTGACTCCTAGAGATATAGAGGACCTTAAAAAGAGGTGGTACGACCTCAGGAGCCTAACAAAAAAAAATTGGTGAACACCACAAGCAGGCAAGCAAAACTGGTGGAGGGAAAAACCCAGCACTCCCCCTAACTGACCTGGAGGAGATGGTGAGCTCAACCATAGAACCTGAAAGCGTCTGTGGACTGGGAGAAGTAGACAGCTCAGTCAGAGCTGCCAGCAGAAAAGGTAAGACGCATGCACAGCAATCCCCCCCACACCATCATCCTTCCCTTTACCCTCTGTGGCTAAGTGAACCCCAGTCCAGTACAGCTAGCACTATACAGGAGCAATGCATTATGGGACATGTAGTCAGGAAATGAAAGACAATGCCATACAGCATAGCAACAAGCAAGTTAGGGAAATGATTCTAGACAGAAAGAAGTGCAGGCAACAAGTACATTGTTCAAGTGAAAATTATTTAATTGTAGTGGCTGTGAGAAAGTAGCACTTAGCAAATGTACGCTCATATGTCCACAGGTGAGACATCTCGCAGGCGTTCCCGGGAGACTGAAGGCAAGGCACCAGAGAGGGATGGGAGTCAGGAGTCAGGTCCAAGTGCACAGAATGTATCAGAGGACACAGGTGCAACAAGTACACAGCCACCATCCCAAGACACAGAAATGGCTCCAGAGTTGCAGGCGTCCCCAGAATGTACACAATCCCCTCTGTTACTGTCATCCCCAGAAATGCCAGCATCATTGCCTGTGACAACTGACAACACCTGCCGCACAACAGAGCAGGAGGCATGTTGCTACTCCACTATTGGAAATGGAGTCATCAGCAGGTGACATGGAGGGGGAAAACACACACACCTTGCCAGGTGAAGGTAGCACTGCTGCACTGCAGTGCAGAGGTGTCCCGTACTGTTTCCAGACGCCGCAGGCTCCGAGAAAGCAGTGTAGCTGCACGTGTGGAGGGTCCCAGTGTGTTCCGTGGCCTGGAGGGGAGCATGGTGAAGATCCAAAGGATGCAGGGAAAGGCCATCATGTCTGTCCAAGGCCAAATGAGGACCCTAAACAACAATATGGAAGACATAGGGAAGGGTGTCAGAGAACTAGTTGATGTCAACAAGGAGATTGCAGCAGGGATGCATGATATGTCACAATTGGTGCAGCTTCTGTGCACCAAACTAGATAAGGAAATTGCATCAAGGCACAAGGAGAAGCAGCGTGCGCAGCAACAAAATAAAGCCATCACCCGCCGGGCCACAGCCACTTCCCTGCTATGCAGGAGATGCATAAACATGCAGGAGGGACTCACGCAAAATAGCAATGAGGTTACTAGGGGCATTGCTAGTCTGACCAGTGCTGTTGAGGTGCTGATAAATGCACAAACAGCACAAACTGCTGCTCTGGATGTGCCAGAGAGTTAAGGGAGCACAAGTAGGAGCAGCATGGCAAGCCCCCTTGTCGTAGAGACACGGAAGAGCAGCAGGCTGTCTGTGTCTCTTCACTTACTTAAAAGTCGTTTCGTGTGATCTCTTCCCGTCTGTGTCTGCCATCTGTTGGTATTGCAACTCCTGCAGTGTTGGGTTCAGGCAGTGCTTGTTCATCATCATGGTCCTCATAATCAGATAATTCCACCTTGGTGCCCTTCTTCATGGCAAGGTTGTGCAACATTGCACAGGTTGAAATCATCTTGCAGCAGGTCACTGGTGTGTACTGGTGTGCCCCTCCACTTTTGTAGAGGCAGCGGAACCTGCTTTTCCACAGGCCAAATGTGCGCTGCACAATGTTCCTGGTAGATTTGTGTGCCCTGTTGTATCGCCTCTGGCTGAGGGTTGAAGGGTTGAGGTAGGGTGTAAGGAAGAAGGACCGGACGGCATATGCACTATCCCCTATTTAAAAATGAGAAAAACATTACTCACATGCACATACATCTGAAACATGTATCAAGGGAGGGTCACCCACTGTTTTACCTAGCAAGTAGCCTTCGCCAAATTCCCCCACTGTCAGGCGTGCGTAGATCCCACTATTCTGGAAGATGTAGTAGTCGTGGGTACTGCCTGAAAACTTGGCCAATATATCCATGATGATGTATGTATGTATGTATGTATTTGAGCTTGTAAAGCACACTGCTACCCGTAGGTTTCCTGGCGCTGTATAACACTGGGGAACCCATCCTGGCTTTCCCTGTGAGATGGTCCCTATTGGGCACCCCCAAGGTGAAGCCAGGCATCCCTGGCGTTGATTGGGCCGTTTGTGGAGATTAAGCAAGCTATTGCCCAGAGTTGCTGAGTGGGACCCATGGTTAGAGTGGCACCGAAGGCTAGATTTATCGAGCCTGCTGACATTGGCCCAACATCCTGCTGCTTCGGGAATTGAACCCTGGTCCCGGGCCGACCTCTGCTTCTGGGTCTGCTGCCTCTAACCAGTGAGCCACACTACTTCACTGATGTAGTTTGCATTGCAGATTACTTGTACATTTATGGTGTGGGTTGATTTTCTGTTTCTGTAGATGTACTCTGTGGCAGCAGGTGGGCAAATTGGAATGTGGGTGTCATCAATGCAACCGATGACGTTGGGGAAGTGCGCTATTTGATAGAACCCTATCTTTGTCCTGAGCAGTTCTGCGTGCGTTTCAGGAAAGGTGATGTAGTGATGCATTCGCTGCAGCATGGCCTCTAGGAACTTCCTAAAGAAGCGGGACAGGCAGCTCTGGGACACCCCACCTACCGCAGCAATGACACTCTGGTAACTGCCAGAGGCAAGCAGGTGTAGGCTACACAGCACCTGCACATGGGGTGGGATGGCATGTGCCCTTGGGGTTGGATGCTCCAAAAGAGGGTGCAGGTCCCTGATCAAGTCCAGGATGGTTTGGGGATGTAGCCTGTACTTTTGTTGGATCTCTGCATCAGTGAGTTGGAAAAGGGTGATCCTCTGTCTGTAGACCTGCTCCTCCCTTCTCCAGACCCTCTCTCCTTCTGCCTGTAGCCGTAGCCGCCTCACAATCAAGTAGAATGCCGCCATTCTGGTCCAACTTTTGCATTTTGGGCCCTTTTTTATAGCCTACACCTGGTTACCACCTGCTTTCAATCCATGGTAAATAAAGACTCTCAAATACCGATTTTCATGCAAATTCAGTATTTTAGAGGTTACCTACATCTCAAAATGCATTTTTACCATTTCTTATTTACAGAATCGGTACATTCACCGACTCCGTAAATTTACCGATTCGGTAAATTTACAGAGTCGGTAACTTTACCGAATCGGTAAATTTAACGATTGTGTAGTTTATTGAGCCCCTAATTCTCGAAATGCAAATACCGGTTGTAAACGGCTGAAAATCGGTATTTTCGGCCGTTACTGACCGGTATTTGGCTACCTACATCTGGCCCTAAGTGATTTTTTGTTTTTGATATTTTTACTCAATAAGCGCCCCATAACCCACACCCGCCCCACTACGGGTGAGAGGTAGCAGCCACAACTGAGAGTATGAGTAGTTTTACAAAGGAGAATGGAGGACATGTAAAAATGCATCAAAACTAATGCTTAGTACATCACTGCTGAGTTTTAGAAAGACTAACACTGCACTCAGTAATACACATAGTAAGACGACTATTTTTAGTGAATCAATAACTTAACATGCAGGAAATGCCATCTTACACATATTGGAAAATACCATGTAATGAAAATAAAACCTGGAACCAAAAGGATAATTATAAACCAAATCTTTGCTCATTAACAAATTCCAATATTCTTCCACTGGGTCTCATCTTTCCAACCATTCGCTGACAGGCCCTTGATAGAAATAAATGTTCTCTTAAAGTAACTTTGCAATATTGTTTTTTCAGGTCCGTGCTAATCCAAGACAGTGTTTTTGTTCCAATTAGTGGACTGAAACATGTTCTTTTATTATAGCTATGAAAGGACAATTGTTTCCTCCTATTTAAATGTTTTTCAAATATTAAAAAGTTATTATTCAAATAATTGCTCCATTTCTTACACTAAAATAATGTTAGTTAGATATTTATTTATCTATTTCAGTGTAAGACACTTTGCAGAGCATACCTGCGATCCAATATGATGGATGTTTTTATGCAAATGTGTGAGGTTACTGCACATTAGTTTGTACTTTAAACGTGCGGAGCAGCCTTGCTTCATTTAAGGAACCCAAGTAAGATTATTGATGTTAGTTATCAACTTTCAGGGGAGAGGTAGTTGTTGAGTTAGTAGGTTTATGAGCATTGGGTGGCTTCTCCTTTAGAGTGGGGAGCGCCACCCATCCCGTTGCATGCACCGCAAACATAAATAAAATGGTCATAAAATGTTTTTATTACAATTTGTAGGAAGCTGGCTCTTTATATAGTATACTAAAAAGAGGCATACTATGCAAAGAATCCAGGCATCCCTTATAAGTGGACAGGGGCTTGCTCTAGCAATCTCAAGGTGTTTTCTTAGGGAGTAGTGTTGTTGAACAGCCTTAGGCTTTTTCAAGAGGAGTGTTAGACATCTGCTACATACACACACTCAATAAATGATACACTAACCTCACTAAGGAGATACACACCAATTTACAAAAATAACACATATCTTATATAACTTTGAGTATCACGATCATCAAAATCAGGTAAGTACGTTTTGAGCTATGAATTTTTACAGTTATTGAAAGTCGTCACAGTGCAATTTCCGGAGCGGTAATGCTATCCTATTGAGGAAAGACATATACTGCATACAGGTACTTTACAGTGACTTACGGGCCCAATCTTCTGGACTTAAGGTGAGTATTTGGGGCAAGGTCTAAGTCAGCACCAAGAGGTCACCTTGGGCAGCACTGGGACAGTTGGGTGCCGAGGTGCTTTTAAGGTTTAATGCCCTGTGTAACCAGTCCGGTTGAACCAACAAAGGAGCTCAGGTCTCATGATGCTCGGAGATTTGGGGACGCATTTAGTCCTCTTCTCCTTAGGCCAGGATGACCAGGTGCAGAGGGGTCTTGAGGCATCTGTTTTTTCCAACCAGAGACACTCGCTGTAGAAGGTGCCTGCACAAAGAGGTTGTAAGCGACGTCAGAGAATCCACCGTGGGCAAACCCAAGGTGGGCTTCAATACAGGAGTTTCTAGGAACCATGCTGCCTCCGTTAGCCCACTGTGACTTGAGCTAGGGGGCACGGCTGCAGTAGTGCTTTCTGGTGTCTGTCTTGCCTGGATCGAGGCGAGCAGAGGAGGGTATGTCCTTTGCCTTCCATGCACAGGAACCATTTAGCAGCTGTGCTCTGACCTCTGTCTCAAACAGTTGGGATGGACTTGATTGATTCATAGGGATGGACGATCATTTTACCTTTAAAGAATACGTACAATACACATTAAAATATAGGTGTTGGGTAGACTCACCTCCCCCTTCCATTGGTCCTGAAGAAGCACTGAGGATCCACTCTGGACCGTTAGGCATGAAACATGTTGACCTGATTACACCACATGAAAAATTCACAGCTACTTGAACACATTTAGGGCCAGATGTACAACCATTCCATTTTGCGACTTGCAAAATGGAATATACAACAGTGTCTAAGACACTGTTGTACTTCCCAAATGGGTTGCACAGGAACTGCCTCAATAATATTCATGAGGAAGGTTGCAATTTGTGACCCAATGGGAATGGCTGGCACTCACAGGGATGTTGGCCTGCTGGGGTCAGCAGGCCACTATGTCTGTGACTGCTTTTATAATAAAGCTGTTTTATTTCAATGCAGCCCATTTTGAACTGAATTCATTTCAAAAAGAAAAATATGAAATGTTTCAGGTTCATTTTTTAAGAGCAGGCAGTGGTCCGTGGGACCACTGCCTGGTCTTTAAAAATATTTGCACCCACATTCGCAAAGGGGAAGGGGTCCCTTGTGGACCCCTTCCCATTTGCGAATGGTCCACCACCAACTTTCCATTGGCTTTAAAATGTGAATATTTTATTGACTGTACTTCGGTCGCAAAACATTTGTACATAGCACTGCGAGTCGCTATTAGGAAGGGACACCCTTAACACGCCCCTTCCTAATAGCGAGTTGCAAACCCTTTTTTTTGAGTTGATAATAGGTTACCGACTTGCAAAATAGGCTTTGTACATGCCACAGACCTTTTTAGCAGCCGCAAATGCTCCGATTAGCCATATGTGACCGCTAAAGATGGTCATATATGTGGCCCTAAGTCCCTGCAGTAGCCCCAGCCATTTTTTTTGTTTTTTAATCCTGCCAGGAGAACATTCATGTTAGAATATCTATTTAAAAATATCCTAGGCAGTTTTACCTCACTCCTAAACTCATTACCACCCCACACTTTTAGGACACACCCTTGCACCTACACGCTTCATCAAATAAAATAAACAGCAAAAGATCTCAGCTAAAGCAACCCTTTGTGGGGCCAATAGGGCATTGCAGCACCGCTCCGATGGGGAGAAATGCCCAATGATGAAGCATGACACCTCTAGGGATGTGATAGGGCAACAAAAAATAATCCATATGATTTCTGTTTCTTTCTTCCTGTTTTGAGACCCCCCCTATCTGTGCCTTTCCACATCTTTACACAAATAGTACCTCCTTGGTTGATTTAATGATTTTCGGAACCTACGTACTTGACCTTTATCAGCTTCTGGTACCCTCCCTCCTCTTTTTTTGACTACATCTGGTAAAACCAATACGTTTAGGAAAAGGAACAAAATAATTCTGTCTAACATACTTATGGTTTGTTAGTAATTGGGTTACTGTTGAGGGGGATCAAACTCTACTCAAGTGGCAACCACAATTTATGTTAGGGTGAGGCACCGGCAACCCCACATTAACATGCACTTAACCCTTTGGTACCTAGGCACAACAGCAGTCAGGCTTAACATAGAGGCAATGTTTAAAGTATTTATGCATAACTTCAAATAGTAATAAAGTGGAAACACAACACACGCAAAATCTCACTCCAATTTTGAACATTAGAGTAAAATGTAATAATGTATTTGACACCACAACAACAAAATTCCAATCAGTAGAACAGGAGATATGCAATCTTAAAGATTTAAATAGAAACAGTGTCTAGAAGCACAAAGTGTTAACTGTGGTTATCCGTTTCTGCTAGATCGGGTCAAGGTAACAAGTACAACCCGGTTGCCAAGAAGTATGAGTCATATAAAGGGACCAATTAAATGTTACTAGTGGACCTGCAGCGCTTATAGTGCTTTAACAAAATCCCTTAAATCCGAGTTGTGTAGCGTTGTGAGGTCTTGCATCGAAGCTGCATCGCCCAGCAGAGTCTGCAAGGTCCTGCATCGAGGATGAGTAGTGCAGCAGGGGTTTCAAGGAGCTGCAGTGCTGCAATGTAAGGTCCTGCTTCGAGGATGCACGCTCAGCGGCAGTTGCAGGGAGTTGTGGGCTGAAATGCCAGGTCCTTTGTCTAGGATTCATTGGAGAAGCGATGATTCCGAGGAGTTGTGGGACTGAAAGATGCAAGGTCCTGCTTCAAGGAGGCATCAGGCAGTGGCAGTTTGGAGGAGCTACGGAGTCCTGCTTTAGAGAAGTGTTGCAAAGTGGCATTTCTAATGGGAGGCTGCAAGACAGTGCATTGCACTGCGTCAGTTCTGCTCACAAGACTAAAGCTGGATGGCAGAGCACCTTCATGTCCACTACCAAGGTTCCAGGACTGATGTGCCACCACTTGGGGGAGAAGGCTCACAGCAGACTAAGTCCAGGTGCTGGGTTCAAGGTGGTTGGAGCCTGTTCTGTCCCTGATGTTTCTGATCAGGAGGCAAGGCAACTGGCCCTTGGAGTCACCCTGGTGGTCCTGGGTTCAAGTTGCAGGTTCAGGTCCCCTTCACTCAGGCAGCAAGGCAGCAGGTTCACTCAGGCAGCAAGGCAGCAGGCAGCAAGGCAGCAGGCAGCATGGCAACAGAGTAGCAGTCATTTTGGCAGAGCATCATAGCAGGTCTTCTGAGTCTGAGTTGGGTTTGATGGTCCATTAGTTTTACCTGGTGCCTACTTTGAATTAGGAGAAAGTTCTGGAGGTTTACACCCGAGAGGTGTCTGGAATTGCCTGCATCTATGTCCTGGCCCCAGCTTTTCTGAGGTCACAGAATACAAGGGTCAAAGCCTTTGTGAGTGTGCTGAGTCAGAGCCTCTGTGATTGGAAAGCGTGGTAGGTGACGGGAAACAACATTTGCAATGCGACCATTACATCGCACTACATTTACAACGCAGGCATTACATCGCAACATCCTTTACAACGCATGTCACTACAATGCATCCATTACATTGCGTGTCACTACAATGCATGGCACTACATCGCATGTCACTACAACACAAGCATTACATTGCATGTCATTACAATGCATACCATTACAATGCATAGTACCCCTTCACTATCTAACACTTACCTTAAATGCAATGTATTGGTATGCGTTGTAATGGTATGCATTGTAAAGGTATAATGCGATGTAATGGAATGCGTTGTAAGTGTAGTTTAAAAAAACTGTTGTAATGGTATGTAATGTAAATGTATGCGTTGTAAATGATGTTGCGATGTAAAAACTGCGTTGTGAAGGCATGCATTGTAAATGTATGCATTGTAACATTATACATTCGTAGGTGACAGCCCCTCCCCCTCATCAAGTCAGAGATGGCACATACTGCCAACACCTATTGCCCTTTGTCTCACTGTCCTGGACCAATTCAAAATGACCAACTACCAGCTACTCCTAGTCATATGACCCAGGATGCAGACTGCAGGCACCAAATGGTTTGGGCAAGAAAATGCCAACTTTCCAAAAGTGGCCTTTTTAGAATTGGGACTTAACAACAAACTTTACCATTGAAGAGATTTTTAAATTTAAATTCCTTAGACACCAAACTTAATATTCCTACCTGCTCCCAATTGAAAACTATCACTTACTAAATGTAATAAGGAACCCAATGTTATCCTATGGGATGCGAAGGCCCTGCAGTAGTGAAATACACATTTTAGCATTTTTCAATACCAGGGCATCTAAAAGTTAAACGTACATGTCCAACTTTTTAAATACAGTGCACCCTGCCCTATGGGATGGTTAGGGTCTGCCCTAGGGGTCACTTATATGAATTAAAATGGAAGGTCTGAGCCTGGTGAAAGGTTTATTCAGTCAGAATGGCAGTTTAAACTCTCCACACAGGCTGCACTTGCAGACCTGAGACATGTTTAAAGGGTTACTTAAGTAAATGACACAATAGGTGCTGCAGGCCCACTGATAACATTTAATTTGCAGGCCCTAGGTACGTGAAGTGCCACTTCACTAGGGTCTCACAAGTAAATTAAATGTGCCAAATGGGTGTAAGCCAATTTCACCATGTTTAAAGGAGAGAGCACGAGCACCTTGGCACTCGTTAGCAGTAGTAAAGTGTGAAGAGTCCTAAAAGCCAACAAAAATGGGTTCAGAAAACATGAGGTGAAGACAAATCATTTGGGGATGACCCTGCAGAAAGGGCCAAGTCCAACAATAGGTGTACACCGTTTTCAAAATAATGGAAAGACCAAAATAATGACAAGGCCAAAGTAAAACAGGTGAGTGCCTGTGTTGTAGGTTTGGAGGTAGAGAAGTGAAGGAGATGCGAGGAAATGCATTCAAGAGAGAGAGAGAGAGAGGGTGCAGAAGAGGAAAGAGATAAGGTGTAAGATATGCAGATGGATGAGATGTGGAGAGAGAAAAGGGTATACACATCTAACATAAAGTGCACCCAAATGAAGACCAATACTACTCCTACAGGCCTCAGTAATATTGAATTCACAGTCTTACAGTTTCAGAATTGAAACGTTTGCAATGTTAATTATTTACAACAGAAACATTGTTGGTACTCAATTATCTTAAACAGCTAACAACCATTGACAAAGCCAATTTGCTTTTTCACAGCTACCTTCCTACTTAAGGCCATTGGTGCAAGGAAAAGTATGTGCTTTTGAATTCTGTTATTAACTATTTATTCCATCCCGCAATGGATTATTAAGCAATTATGTGTTCTTTCTTCTCGTTTTATCAATGAAATGTTTGCTTATGTAACTGTATGTGCTTTTATGGACATGTTTTTTATGTTCGAATAAAGCTTTATGACTTGACTTGACAAAGCCAATAGTCCTGGCTGGTTTTAGGTGTATGCCAGGTGTTGTATGATGGATGCAGTAACAGAGAGCTCAAAGCTTAAGGAGCCTTGGCCCTTATGGACATTTTAGACAGCCTCTGGCATAGCAGACCCTGGCATTCAGCTACAGAGGAATGATGACTGAACAGGACCCTTGAAGTTTGGCATCTGACCAAATTAGATCATTCTTCAACAACTGCAGCCATCCTCTCATAAATATGAAAAAAAAAATATTCTTCCCCGTTCACTTTTCCATTAAATGTCTACACGGTCCCATGATACAAGTAAGTGCTAGAGACTATAGAGTACCATTTAAACACTGGTCATGTTCATATTCAAATCTGTCAAAAAAACAGCACAGAGGAGTTTGTGGATATAACAAAATGCCTTGATCAAATCAACCAATGAATATAAAAGATTCTAATGTTGGAATGAGGAAAAGACTTAAGCCTTGTTTGTAGTTGCTTTTGGCCGTTAGTTTCCACTTTAAAATGGTTCACTCAGCCTACTTCACACAATAGGTTTGAAATCTGGTGTAATTTTTTATTCTGATCATAACTTCATCCCTTAAATATATTCACTCAACAAGGTCACAAACTTTCAACCGTCTCTCAAACAGAAAAAACTCCCACTCCTGCAAAACAAACACTAAGGGGTCGATTCCGATTCGGGAAAAACCGCTCCGAATAGCCGTTTGGAGCATTGTTCCCGTACGAATCGTACCCTGTAACGTCCCCCGTATGTACGACGAAGTACGATTCGTACCAGGAGCCGTACTCCGTACGAGTCGTACAAAACACCATACGACTCTAATCTCCGTACGATTCTCCCTCGGAACCTGCTGTACACGACATCTGTACGGTTCATGGCTGGTTTTTACGACCCAGCAAGTGCGATGTGTTTCGGGTATGCTCCGTACGACCGTTTTTCTACGGGAGCTGAAAACAGCCTTAAAAGCAGAGTTTGTGCCGAAACAGGTATGGAACGGCCCCCCCGGGTACGGTGCGTACCCCCCATGATCACAGGGGTACGCACATACCCCTGCGATCATGGGGTGTACGAGCCGTACCCCATGTACGATCCGTGTACGAGCCGTACCCCCATTGTACGATCGGTGTACGAGCCGTACCCCATGTACGATCGGTGTACGATCGGTGTACGAGCCGTACCCCATGTACGATGGGGGTACGGCTCATACACCGATCGTACATGGGGTACGGCTCGTACACCGATCGTACAATGGGGGTACGGCTCGTACACCGATCGTACAATGGGGGTACGGCTCGTACACCGCATTATCGCAGGGGTACGTGCCGTACCCCTGCAATCATGGGGGGGTACGCGCTGTACGGGGTGTATGTAATCGTGCGCTTTTCCGTACGAATTGCCCTTACCTGACGTGGACCGTACGAATCGCGTCCTGATTCCCCGGTCCGGATCGTACTTGTCGAGTCGTACGTCGTGTGTACGAGTCGTACGGTTCACAGTCTCAGCCTTGCAATGCGTACGGATGTACGGATTGCGACGATTCGGACAGATTCACGGAATGCGGATCGTACTACTCGACTCGGACGGACGGATACGATTCGTACGGAAAGGGCTACGAATACGAATCGTACGGTGGATTTTTTTTACCGGATCGGAATCGAGCCCTAAATAGAGCTTACTGGCACTTTGATGATTGCACTTTTGGATTATTACAATGTATTCTAAACTATCCTACCCAAGAAACTAGCAAAAAGGACTTCATTACGAGTTGGCCGGACTTTGGTGGAAAGATACCGAGGAGAGGGGCATAATATAGTAAACAGCTGGTATGTCCTTACCAAAGTCTGGAAATGATGAGGGTTGTTTTCCCTGAAATGGGGAAAAACTGCTTGGAACCAAAGTTACCATGGGGCATATTATCAAGGGTCTTTATCTCCGCTTTTCTGGCTTTAAAAGCTAAGAAAGCGGAGATAAAATTATCTCCCTATTACCTAGCTGTCGCTAACACCAGTTATTGACAGCTAGTAGGAGATAGCGACGATCTTGGGCCCCACTTTGCATGTCAGAGAAATCTATCACTAATGACATGCAATGTGGGCGTTCCAAGATGTTAGCGACTGGAAACAGTCGCTAACATCGCTATCTCCTATTACCAACTTTTGGAGACATTCGCGCTAAGAGCGAATATCTCCAAAAGCTAACACCTGCCCTGAGCAGTTCTTAGCCATGTTATCCAACGGGAGGTGGATAACATGGCTAAGAGCATTAGCTCGGTAATGCATGAATATCGCTGACTTTTCAGCGATATTCATGCATTGCGGCCAATTTTTATCGCATTTGGGATAAACCTTGGTAATACCAAGGTTTATCTGCGATAAAATTTGCCGCAGGTCGGCGATGAATTTTTGTCTCTAACCAAGCAATAGCGATAACTATCGCTATTGCTCGGTAATATGCCCCCAAGTGCTTTACCATGAAGTTTTTCAACATTCGGGCTGAATTTGGATCCCTTTTTCTACAGTTGTTGTGGTTCAGTAGGGGGGCTGAGCAGGAGTCAGACAAGTATTGGGTGGGGGGTGGGCGGGTCAACAACCAAATACCGTATTTTGAAGGTGCCCTATATATGTCTATTAAAACTAATCAATAAAATGCTTCACATGAATTCCACAACAGCTTATTAGCTGGACATAAGGGAATTAATAAAACCGAAGACTTATTGACACAACATTTTTGATGGCCAATATGAATTCTGCCGTGTTTCATTATGTCACCTCTTGTCAACCATTACCAGTGGTCCCATACTCATGGTGCATCAGCAATCACTATGGATTCATTTTTTGACACTGAGAAAGTTATTGGCCCAGTTTCAGTTCAACTAAAAACAGCCTGAAAGTTCTGGAATACATCTTTTTTTTCTAAAGAAAAGTGCTCTCCCATGATAATGAAACTCTCATTGACACCTCTACTAATTGATTGTAATCTAGAAATGTAAGTGTTCATGTTCTCTGATTTGTAAAATTGCTTTACAATTTACATCCTACAAAACCGTAGTTGGAGTTCTGGCATTTGAATGATGTAATGAGTCAGTACATAGAGAGCCTTATACAATAGTTTCTGTAACAGATGAAAAGGAGCTTGGCAAACAATAAATTCACAAAAGGACATTTAAGAATATGAATAACCATGTTGGGGGATCTCTGTGGGAATAATAGTTTCCCAGTATGGCCTCCAAAGTTACCACTTCATTGTATTTAATTGAGCACCCAACCTCTTGCAATATTTCTATTCGCAATCTACAGGCATTTGGAAGCCTGCCATCGCTCTTTTTGAGCTGCGTTCTATGCTGAGTAGTGCCTCCTGCACCCTTTCTCTTCAGAACAAGCATCCGGCTTATCCCCCAGTTTTGTTTGTGTCTTCTGTCCTCCTTCTTCACTTCCTATTTCTTTGGGGTTTTCACAGACAATACTGTTGAGCGAAAGGGCACAGACACTGAAAACTTATAGTGTGGACAAGGCCACTTTAATGGAGCAGGTGCACGACAACAACTTAATAATGTATAGGCAATTTATCTTACAAAACTAACAACCTCACTATACAAAAATGTCCAAATAACATTTTCTTCTCTCTGCCCCTAATTATCCCCCTCCCCACAATTCGCCCCAACTCTATTACCTGACCCAACCTTATTTCATCAACTGTAAACCTTAACTTCGTGGCTTCTCCAAGTATAAACTTACATGTCCCCCTTTCAAATTGCTTCACCCACCCCAACAACAATACAACTGGTTCAACCCCCGATAACTTGTGAGCAAGTCGCCAGCCCAGCACCTGCTCATTGTTGACAACATGCTTTCTAAGCCGCCCCTTTTTGTGCACATAGAAACCCTCAAACCCAACAGCCACCCATTAAACAAGGAGAGGGTGGAAAGGGAAAAAGCAAATTGCCTGGCCTCTGAATTGAATTATCATTCACCATATCACCTAACGGAAAAAAACTGGTTTTTCATAAATAGCCCTTAAGATATCCCCCAAACCGCCCGTCCCTACCAATTATAGCCCAAGGTCTTTTGGACTGTAGCCCCTCACCCAAATCGGCATGGGGGAATACCTCTCCCTTTGGCTGCCCCCAACCCTCATTTGGGTGAGAGATCACAACACAAACACTGACAACTTGTAGTGTGAGAAAGGCTGCTTTAACCCCTTTGCTGCGGCGGCTATTCAGCCGTAGCGCTAAGGGGGCGGGGGTGCCGCGTGGCGCTCCCATGCTGGTGACAGAACCGCTCTGTCACCAACCGCGGTCGGGCTGTGCTCAGGACGGAGCGGTTCCGTCACAACCCCGCCCGCTCAATGGAATGCTCAGCGCAGGCGCGCCGAGCGGGCCGTGACGGAACCGCTAAGTCATCAGCACCTCGCGACCGCGGCTGATGACGGAGTGGTTCCGTCACCAGCAGGGGGAGGGGTTAATGAAGCATGTGCACTACAAGCATTAAAACATTCCTAGACAATTTGCCATGCAAAACTAACAAGCACACTATACATAAATGACAACCTAATGTTTCCTACCCCCACTCCTAATTGGCTCCCCTTCCCACAATTCCCCTCAACGTGACTACCTGTCTCTATATTTTTAGCCTACAACCTGACTCAACATTATTTAATCCAACTGTAAACCTCAACATCTTGCCTTCTGCAAGTATACACTTACTCCAGCCCTCCCCTTCAAACTCCTTCACCCACGCCAACAGCAAGATAACTTATTCAAAATTGTGTATAGATAAATGCATCAGTGACTTTGTGAGACTCCAGGCCCTCCTGGTATGGCTGAGAATATGGATGAAGGAGGAGACCATGTTAAACCGTTCAATTGTGGCCGACTGTCGGAAACTAGAAAAGAGCTCCAAAATACCTTGGCTGTCTTATATATCCAAGATTTCTAATTTGCTGTACCTATATGAGCAGTTCAATGAGCCCTACTACCTTTAGGACAGTTTTCATAAATCTCAGAAGAAACACTTTTAAAGGAAAGGATGATAAAAAACTCAATATTGCCCACAGTCGCCACCGATGCTCAAATCAGTACATGCCAGATCATCTTCTGTGGGTCAACAATTTACATCACAGGTTTTGTTAGTAAGACTGTCTCAGTGTTGTCCACTTTCTCGTCGCTCATCGGAGACAAGGCACTTTTTATGTTAATTTCCCTGTCTGTCCTTGTGATGGACTGTCTGTACTAAGCACCTTGCACTTTATCCTGTAATGCACACATTATGCCACATTGAGGTCTGCATATATTTTACCACTTATGAGGCAGGCAAATCTAAGGCAGTGCAGGGTTGCCATGGAGTTTCTGCAGAAGTTGTCCACAAGGTTATGCTACTCGATTGCAGTCCTTACACAGCAGTCCATATGCCTACACTCTACACTTGCCCTATGAAAAGTGTGCATTTTTTGCCCATTCCACTGGCCCCGAATCCCTCCTGGTTTTATATGCTAATGGTTTTTCAATAGTGCTTTTACACTTGCATGCTATGACTGTACACTGATTTTATATATTGACTCCCTGGACAAAGAATAATGAGAGAATTTAAACTAAGGTCATAGGGACAACATCACTTTTAGCCCTGCACTTCATGATATTGTCCTATTTTAGACCATTCTGCAACATAACCGACCTATTGATGTTTTTGTCAAAGAATGAGTTGATGCACCCAGTGAGTAATGTTGTCCTATTATATTACACTGTTACTTTCTCCTCTGCATTAAACAGTTTAAGACTTGCTCAGAGAGCCATTCCAGACTCACGCCTCTTTTCAGTAGTTTTTATATGTATGATGCACTTTGTTTTTATGTGAACTTTTATGATTTTATTCAAAATCAAATAAATAATTTAATTAATGTATAACTAATTAAAAAGTTGTGTTTTCGCATATGATTTAGGCTCTGCATTGAAAGTTTGATGTTTGATAATTAATTATTGTACACCAATGAGCATTTCTGAAATTTGATGGACAAGTAAGAATAATTTGTCTTTTTACAGTGTATTGTTCCCCTGATCCACATCCCATATTCAATGTCATGGGCCTTCTCCCATTATAAAGTTAATCACATCGTCATGTCGCAGTCAAGCCTCTGTCTCTGATATTCTTCTATTCGTCGGGATTGCAAAAATTCCCTCCACACCTGCCTGTATGCCAGCCTTGTATACTGGGCTAAGGAGCCCAATACTAATCGCAGCATCCTCTGTCTCGTTTCCACTACAGCTCAGCCGACATTGGGGTTCCTGTCTGGTACGCGCCTGAGGCTAGGCCATAGAATCACCTGTGTTTTCCTAGCAGACTCTCTGCTGACTATGTAGACCACCGCTAAGCTATCCACCTTAAATAAACTTTCTTGTTAGCCAAACCTTCCCCCCATAGGGTTAATGCAGCAAGAAATGGAAAAACTTCCAGAAAATCTATGCTTCTTCATTCATTTGGCCATTCTTCGGGCCACCTTTCTGTGCACCAACATTTCTGCCAATAAAGACCAAATCCCAGACCCCTGTGGCATCTGAAAATGCAATCCTTCATTCAGGCTGTTTCCCCAACCTCACCAAACGAAATTCTGTTGAAATTTGTCACAAAGGCCAATCACGTCCTTAAATCCTCTTCCATCCCTGCCTTCACTCTCAGTTTATGATGCGGAAGCGATAAGCCTACCAACAATAAGACCTTCTGCCTCCTCACACAACTCTGCATGGAAAATTCAGATGAACCAGCAGCACCTGCTCCTCCTTGACTTGCACTTTCTTCTTCCACAACATCCCTTCCATCAGTAGAATCTTTGCCCTTCACCTGTCCTCTGACAGCCTCGCCTTCATCCTCACCATATCAACCACAATTCCTATAAATGCCAATTCCATCTGTGAGCCTACTGTCCTGTCCTCTGCTAGGGAAACCCTAGCATCTTCAATGAGCTCCTTAAAACTGTTCAACATCTGTTGGCAGAGCGAAGAACCAGGATGTCGCACGGAAAAGTAATCATCCAGGTAATGTGTTACTGTGGTGAGTCCTGTAGAAAATGTGAACAGCCACTGTAGAAAAGAACAATGTGGCTTATTTATGAGCCCCTTTGCGTCACTCTTGCACCACGCAACAAGGTGCAAGAGCTACACAAATGAAAAATGAGATTTATGAAGCCACGCAAGGACAACTTGCGTGGCCCTCCGTGGCTTCTTAAATCTCGAGTAATGTAAGGCAGCACAAATCACTGTATTGCATTACTCTACACCAGGGAGGGTTTCCATGGGTGTTGCATAGGTGTTCCCATGCAACATCCATGGATTTTGATGCATTCTCAGATTTGCAAGGCAGGTAAAACTGGGAATGAGCCAAAAGGATACGCCTCCCCAGGAGAGGTTTAACAATGAGAAATATATTTATTTCTCCTTATTTTTTCCTCTTTCTATGTGTGCTGCATTCTGCACCAGCACTGTACAGATGTCATCTTGACATACTGACTTTATTGGTATGATACAAGTGGACACATCTTCTGAATTGACATGAGGGTGTGCTTAGCAAATACAGATTGACAGCAAAGCATCTTCAAAAGAACCGGAATCTTGAAAGTTTGAGCAATTATGTTGCATCTTTTTTAAATGTTATCTTTAAAGAAGACTGCTAGCCCATCAAATAGTGCTTGGGTGGGAAGGGGTGGGAGATTTTTCTCAGACACTATTTTAAAATGCACTATTGAATAGTTTGGATTTTACTAAAAAGTGGTCTAGTTTGTAGTGCATCTGTTGGCTCCGGTAAGACAGGCCTGTGGTGCTCAAATGAAAATGACACCACTGCCTTTCTGCCTTCAGGCTTCAGTCTTTCAAGCTTTAAAACAAGGGAATTTTTGAATCAAGAGATCTGCAGAACTTTTTTCTACTCAGGGATGAGCTAATCAAAGGTCTGACCTAAACAGCTCATACATTTGTGATACATCTCTGTGTCCAGAAGGGCTACAGCATCATTCCATCCTCACTAAGGGCCAGATGTAGGAAGGCTATTACCGGTCGGTAATGGCCGAAATCGCCCGTTACCGACCGGTAATAGCCTTTTCCGATGTAGGTGGTATATTTACCGATTCGGTAAATAACAAATCGGCATTTACCGATTTGGTATTTACAGAATCATCATTTACCGATTCGGTATTTACCGAATCGGTAAATGAGATGTAGGAAGCACTTTAAAGAGCGCTTTTGTGCTTTAAGGATTCGTTATTTACCACCAACTATTAATTGGTGGCAAATAAGGATTTCCTCTGTAAATGCAAATCTGTACATTTACACCTGTGCCATGTGACAGACATACATGCCACATGTGCACACCAGCACTATTTAGGGGTGCAACAGGGTGTCAAAGTGACACCCTGCCACACTTGACTCTTTCCCTATTATACCGAATCGGTATTTACCGATTTGGTAATTGACATTCATTCCTATGGGCCTCCAGGCCCATAGGAATGAATGTCAATTACCGAATCGGTAAATGCCGATTCGGTAAATACCGAATCTTAACGATTCGGTATTTTTTACCGACTTTTTATCTACATTGCATTTACCGATTCGAAATACCGAATCGGTAAAATTCGGTATTTTCAAATCGGTAAATTACAATTACCTACATCTAGCCCTTAATTGCTTGTTTGTTACCTTCATTACGAGTTTGTCCCATGCATACATCGTTTATTTTTGTCTGTCAGACTGGTGTGCTTTTTGTCTGTGAACAATTGAAATGTTATAAGGGTATAATTAGCCCAGGCAATGGGCACAGCTTAACAATGTTTACTGAATCAGGGGAGGCAAAATACAGTCAATTAAGTGACATGCCTCATAAAGTTAAGCCAAGGGTCATGCTATTATTATTATTATTATTATTATGATTAATAAAACTATTTTTAATAATAATAAAGCACAAACTATCAATCCAAGTAACACTTTGGCACAACTGTACGAGAAAGAAACAGTTGAAGAAAACCACACAGCCTCACAACAAGGAGAAGGCTAACAAAATAACACATAGCTATATAGAGCTCATTTACATTCTGGCCACCACTCTACCAGACTTCCATATCAGTCCTGTTAACATTAAAAATAGTACATCGAGAGGCTCAAACTCGCAGTAGTGTTTAATTAAAAATAATTAATAATATCAAGCAGCTCAGCAAAATAATCAAAGACAATTGTCATATCAACTTTCCAGGACTCCCACTAGAAAAGATCAGGTGGGGCATAAAGCATAAAGACACAATACTTAGAATTTTTGCTAAACTATTCCTCAATATAAGTCAATGCAGCTGAAAAGCGTTACAGAACCATGTCACTTTCAGCAAAAAATATTCTAATGGCCAGGGAGCCCGATCTTCTCCTGAGAAGCGCTGAACATGCTTTTGGAGAAGATGTCAGTCATATATACATATAACACAAGGCTCATTATTCTCCTGGAATTCTGCTTCAACTTGCAAGGTTCAAAAGTGAGGCTGTGCTACTAGGAAATGCGCACATGTTCAACTTTGAGTATCATGGTTCTAGGCCTACCATGAAAATTAGAAAGCATATTCAAAGCTACTGAAAGGTACGAATATTCAATTATAAAACATTAGTACATTACTTGTTCTTAGAAAGCCGGCCGGCTTAGTGGACTAATGCTTCCCATGTAGGGGCCTGTTCTCGAGGGAAACAACCTTTATAACGCAGTCATTACATCGCAACATCCTTTACATTGCATGTCACTACAACACAGCCATTACATCGCATGTCACTACAAAGCATGCATTACAACGCATGTCACTACAATGCATGTATTACATCGCAAATCATTACAACGCATACCATTATAACGCATAGTACCCTTACACTATCCAACACTTACCCTACTGTTGCACTCACTGGAGTTAGAATAGTCATTATTACCCCTACAATATCCAACACTTACTTTAAATGTGATGTAATGGTATGCACTGTAATGGTATGCATTGTAATGGTATAATGAGATGTAATGGAATGCGTTGTAAAGGTAGTTTCTAAAAATGCGATGTATTCGCTTGTGATGTAAAAAAATTGGTTGTAAAGAATGTTGCGATGTCAAAACTGCATTGTAAAGGCATGCATTGTAAATTTATGGTTGTAACGTCAAGCATTCTGTTCTCGGCCTCCTGGTCACAGTTTTAAATCCTGATGGGCCTACTCATCCTTTTGAGGGGGGAAAATCAGTACCATTGAGTTGGGAAACAATAAACATCAGTTATTCAGTGCCAAGATACCCTTCTGGGTAAACATGCGCTTTACAAATCCACATTATGTTAGTTATATACATCAACATTAACTCTGTTCGGCATAGGGCTGTAGGAACATTATGCAAACAGAATATACATTTTCACAACACCCCTTTTTACTGAGAGGAAACATTTCTGGTTAGAACAATTCAATGATACACACTTCATCACTTCTTCATTAATATCGTCGCTATTACATTCTTAATCATCTTTAGACATAGCAAGTCCAAAAGTATTGGCAGTACCTTTATTTTTTGAATAACATTGGATGATGAACAATATTAGTCAAATAGCAAAATATGTAACAATAACAATTAATACAATTCCAAAAATGGATTCAAATATTTCATACACAATGGCTGAAAACGTCCGCCAGCCATGTCCAGATGTCATTGGAACTTAGATGAAGGCCGCTCAGTATCTGATGTAAATTCTTAACAATTCTTAACAATCATCTTAATTATATATATCTGCTTGTATATAGTAAGAGAAGTGCTGGGCAGATGACCTACAGCACCCAGTCTCCCCATTTGCACAGACTCCCACCTTTTGGCTGCTAAGAGATAAACTATGGATGTTCTATGTGGAATCCACATTTTGGCATAGGCAATTATAAAGCTGTGGCTGTTCATTTTGCAAATTATTTTGAAGCATCTGCAATTTTTCTTATTTTATCTAACGCAGCAGTTATCCAGTACTTAGGAATTAAAGCATAACATAACCTAGTGGTGAATGTAATGGCCCACATGTCTCTTTTCATTTCTAAAGGATGATCATCAAAGTGTCTTAAAGTAGAAATGATAATATCCTGTTTAACATGTCCCAGCCCAATCTAAGTGCAGCCAAGGGTTGGCTGGTGACCTGCAAGTTAAATATGCATGGCCTCCTTGTGGGTGGTGTTTGAGTTACAATAGTTCATGGGTAAGGTCATACTCAAAAGGAGATGACTCGAAAGGAATGTTCTCGACATTTAAAACACATTTGCTATCTTCAATAAAAACATTAAAGATATTTGGTCCTCAGTGCTTGCGTTTAAATCCTTGCTCAGCCATGGCAATATGAGTCATGTCTGGCATGTTGCGGTCCAAAGGAGTGATAAACTTTTCAAAGCCTAGCAATGAAAAGGTGGAGATGGGAGCACACTCTGGGAGTCTATGCCCAAAGTAGAAAAGGTGAAGGTAAGTGTCATTAAAACTGTCATTAAAACTGATGGACATTCCTTTCAAAGGAATACTACCTCCCACATCAACAGGGAAGTGTGTGGAAACCCAGCAGGAGGAAGAACTAATGGTCTGTTTAACAGCAGCATCACATAGGACTTACCCTTGGAAGCTCAGTCGCAGCTCCATGTATAGGAAGGTTCAGTCTAATTCGGTCATGGGATAATTCAGAATTGTACTGCAAGGATGTGTCCCACTACCAATCAGATACCCAAAGAAGCAATTAAGATAGTAGGCCAGACTTACTAGGGTATTTGGTATCCAAGTTCAAAATAACTTTATTTCGGCAATCAAAAGCCATAAAAGTATGTGCAAAACACAGCATAAACCAAATATAAATACATAAAACACATTAAGGGATATCAAAGGTTAAAACAGATTCATATAAAAACCTTTTAAAAATACCAGAAACACAACACTATCAGCAGAGGGGAGATAGTGCAAAAAAACAAAATGTGATGAGGAGCAATCATGGGGAGCATCGTTTACAACGCGGTGTTTACACCGCAGTGCCTTTAGAACGATGCCATTACAGCGCATGTCGTTACTACGACTTGCGCTGGATGGCGCTGTTCGACAAGGAATGTTGTGCTTTTATATTCCAACACCTTCCCTACTGTTACGTGGAGTGGTGTTGGAATATAAAATTATAATATTCCAAAATCCGCGCCCTCCAACGCAAGTTGTTGTAACGACTTGCGTTGTAATGCCCGCGATGTCAAGTACCGCGATCTAAAAGATCGCGTTGTACTGACATACATCCAGCAATCATATATATGGACAAAGAGCCCACTTAAGCCTATAAAAAGCAGAGCCCAAGGTCTTTGCCTCATAGATCTGAAGAGCGGGTGCTATTGACTTAGTAAAATATGCTTGAAGTTCTTTGGCAATGACTCCTGCTAGCTGTGTATGCATAATTACCGCCTTGCCAATGTGAGGCTTCCAAGATAAGGAAGCTGCCAAGTAAGGAAAATATTCCATTCACTCTGGGAGCATTCCCACAGACACCAAATTTCCTTTAAATGTTTTATGTGGATAAAAAAACCTCAGCTTGGTCTTTGCAGTGTTGATCTACAACCCCCATGTATACGGTATCCAGTATGAGGAGGAGGCTGCCTAAATCGAGCAGAGGTAGCATTAATAAGAAGCTGGCAGCATCATGTGGCAGTGGTGGAGTGGACAAAGGAAGTGGACATGAACTACTTGGCTCACTGCCAGATGATGAGGCTACAGCAGGAACAACTGTGGTGAAAGTTTCATATAGAATAAATCTAAGTAATCAGACAGTATCACACATTACTAGTATGAGGTCCAAACATTGAGTACTTGTTCCTCAAACAAAAGGACCAATTATTGTATGTGTCAGAATTTGTAAAATCGTCTGTACAATCAAAAATATCACAATTTCTTTCTTCAGAAGCAGCCAACTTGTGTTATGTCACACAGTGACTTTTTCAAGGCTCAAATAAATATATGTAAAAGCTCATTTGTCCAGGACAAATAATCCAAATGAGGTCAGTAAGTGCCTGCTGCAGTGCCCTTAAAAGATGGCATTCCACATGATGTTTGGTTGCAACAAGCGTACTCGACTGTGACGGGCTGGGCAAATGGTCATGAGATGTGGTGAAAAGTCACCAGTCTAAGGTTGTTAAGGACCAGCTCACAATAAGGTGATACAGAGTTTTAAAGATCCGTAAATTCTCAGGAGGGAGCTTGTTCTAACCTGAGTAAAAGGTCTTACTCTCAAACTATTGTGCCCTAACGAGGTGTACACCTCCGCAATAATTATCGCCAATTGTCTCTGCCAGTCAACGTCCGCCACAGCCAATAGGCGCTGGCGCACTTGTAAGCTAACTGCCCCACCTTTGATGTTGGCCAGGATCATATCGGAGACTATAGGGAACATGCCCACTAATCTCAAACCCAACTCCAGGGCTGGATCCAGCCCGTTGTTAATCATGTACCTTCTTTAGAACGCTCATGGAGGGGGTGCCAAAGCATAGCGTACAAACTGAAGAAAACACCGTCCTCCAGGTGTTGTAATCAGCTAAAGCGGGAATAATTCCACCCAGTAAACTCATTGTTAGAATCTTGTGTTTTTCAACAGGAGTTGTATGTGGAAAAACAGCCTTGAGTTGTTCAAATTTTTCTGTCAGCCAATATGGCAAATCATCTCTATTCTTAGAACGTTTGACAATCACTGAATTAAGAATGATGGGGCTTATGACAAGTCCACTGCTGAATCCAGGCAGAGGAGGCACAGCCCCAGCTGGAGCCACTTGAATCGCATGCGACAAAACTGTATAATACTTCTGAGTGTGAATCCACGATGTATGTAACTGACGTAACTCTGCAAATGTAACATTAAGATAATTTGAATGCAGTGTAAAACCTGCCAAAATGGGTCAAGTGGCCCCGTCGACCGATAAGCGGCCTAAGCGGATCAAAGAAACAGGGTGAGGAAGGGCACCTTGAACCCAAATGGTATGCTTCCAGGCTGTCAACGGAACTTCAAGCAATGCATGAGGGCGATAAGCCCGTGGCACTGTGGCTGCTGTATACTGATGAAACAAATTTTCATTTCCATCCACTGCCTGAAATGTAGCCCAAGAATAAAAGACCATGAAGCGGTGAGCCGCGTCCGCCTCAACAACAAAGATAAAGGATGCCCCGCATTGGGGACTGCACGTTGTGTCAAAAATGCTGTAACCGCCGTGAGGTTAGGTGCAGCAATAGCGACTGCCACAATAGAAAATGGAAATGATAAACCAGAAGAACGGTAGCGCCAAACCAGGTAGAAAGAGATAAACTACACCTGTTATAATTCAAGCTTGAAAAACCTGTAAATGTACAAATATAGGAGGCTAAGCCCTCACCCCATGGACCTCTCCAGAAACCGGTGAGAGGGTATTATGGACACACACAAGCTCTACTCAGGAGTCTCGCGAATATGTACCAGACCTTCTACCACTTTAGTACCTACAAGCCCAGGACCGACTAGCTATAGTGTCTCACTTGCTCTCCTACTCACAGAGAAACAAATGATTAAACACCCCAGAACACAACACCACCAGACCTCTCAGAAATCGCAGTAACAAGACACACCCTTTCACTCGCACTCTTGTACTTGTCAATAATAACATCTGACAAAGGAACAAAACAGTTTAAAATATTTAATTTTAACTAACGTGCCCTAACATGCAGTGTACGTGCCACAACAAGCAGGAAAATGCATAGTACAAGTATTGTGAGCATAGCAGCTTATACGTAAATCATGAAGGGAGATATCATAATGGAGCAATATTATTATAGGTTAGAAGATCTCTGGGCTTAGTCAGCAGACCCCATACCTTAGCCTATAGATGGAAGATCTACATCGTAGTTGCTGTCTCACTCTTTGCTCTGGAAAGGTCCCTCTCCAACTGTGTGTCACCTGTTTGTGTACCCCAGTAGAAACCAAAGTACGTTGTCCAAACAACAGCTGCGTCAGTAAGTTTTGTCTAAGGGATACGGTCTGGCCAGAACAAAATAACAAGGGGCATTGTTGTTTGACTCTGCACATAATGTTCAGTCAAAATCCCAGGAACTTGCAGAGAACGAACTTAGCGATGAGTTCTCATGTGAAAGCAGCCATAAAAAATATTGCAAATAACATAATGACATGCAGTAACATGCGCAACACTGCTGTCAGGCTGCAAAGTGCTCATGCTAACTTAGTGAAGAGGACAATATCCCTATGGGCCATGTGACAGCGTAACGGAACTAAGCAAATTTTCCGACTAAATGAATAGGTCTCAAAGTGAAATTTCTACGTGTATTAACAAGCAAATGAATCCACAGTAAGCTCCAATCCATGCAAAGTCTTGTCCTAGTTACAGATCTGACAATAGGCACAGGCCCTGAGGTGGCAGCAGGAGCACCACTGTCTACAGGACAAGCAACTCTCTTGCAGTGGGAAGAGTGGACTTATGGTGCCAGACCATGATAATTAACAGCTGTGTTTTTGATGAGTAGGATCTGACATGATGCGCACCTGTGGCACTGTAGTGTGGCCTTCCTCAGAAATGCACAAACATTGACCCATTCATCAGGCTGGATGTAATGGCAGATCTCAATCGGACACTCAAGGAAGGTGGCTTGCACTTGAGAATGGAAACGGTAGACATTGTATAAGCTTTCTTCAATATTGCAATATCATCATTTAACTGTAAATTCAGCTTGGCAGAATTTAGTAGTTTGAATGGAGCATCATAGGTCGGTCCATGACTATATATATATATTGCCCCCCCCTTTTTTTGAACTAAATGTAGAATTAAAACAGAGCCATTTTTTCAACATGCCTAAATAGGAGAATAATTGGATCAGACTAGTGAAGTAATACCTGTTTGAAATCTTTATTTCGACCAATAAGATCATAAAAGATGTACACACATCACAATCACTTAAAAATGTATACAATGCATCAAAAACAATGATTATAAAAATTGGTCTCAGCGCTATAAGTCAAATTGTCCACGATAGGAGCTAAAACCAATAACCAAATGCAATTTATTTAAAACGGAATTAAGAATCCGGTCCAGCTTAAGAAAGCGTGAGCGTGTGTGCCATAATGCCGTTAAATACTTCGCCATTGCGAACACTATCTGTGGAGAAGGGTCAGTCTTCAGAATTCTGTACGCAGGTAAAAAGTTTCTAAGACCCATGTTTTTAAGGAGGGGAATAAGCCAGTATTTTCTGATTTTTTGGTAGGGTTCACAAAAAAATACCACGTGTGAGTAATTTTCTTGGGGATGCGCGCATGCTGAACAGCGCTCAGTAGCCGGGGGTGTAGACCATGAGCTTGTAAATGACCTTAGAGGTAGAGTACTATACTGCACTGCAGAAAGAGCTTCCTGGTTAGCGCGGGAGTCATACCATCCAAAACACATTCGAAAGAAACGTAGTGTTTGTTTTGGATGAATACGTTTGTCAGGGAGCCCACCCGCATCTCATTCACTGCAACAGTAAGCTTTAGCTCGTATTAAGCTTTTGATAGTTCTTTCCGTGAGATCCTGGTGCTTGCATTTTCCGGATCAGTCCAGAGTTCTGATAAGCCAAGGGTCTCAAATGACCTTTTTATATAGGATAGCCATGGGATAGCACTTGCATTTTGTACATTTAGGAACTCCTGGAGCTCAGTCCTGTATTTGGTAAGGACGTTACTGCTCCACAGTCGTCGCCAAAAGGTTAGTGGCTTGAGTCCCAATTCGTCTGCAATTGGCCTGATGTCCAGGTCGAGTCTCAAAGGAAGCAGCGGCGTACTTGTGGGGAGAGCTACCATCTGCCTGATAAATTTGTTTTCTGTATACATCAATTTTTGAGCAGTGGTGTGACCCCAGAGTTCGCCCCCATATGTGACTGCCTCCCTTGCCTGTGATTTATACATTTGAATGACTGGACCCAGTGGACGGTATGTAGAGTTCTTCACCATCCTTGAGATGCCACCCACTAGCTGCACAAGTTTCATGTTGGCTTTAATCTTGTGTGTTTCCCAGGTAATTCTCTCGTTTAGAGTTACCCCCAGGTACTCAAACGTGGAGACCCTCTCTAAGTGGACTGTACCAAGCATAGGGTTAGGGCGTGTTGAGAGGGTGGGGTTTAAGATCATGTATTTTGTTTTTAAGGTGTTGATCTCGAGTCCTCTTTCCGTGCAGAATTCCAGAAACCCATCCAGTACCTTTTGGATTCCCATGGGGGATTTGGACAGCAGCAGGGTGTCATCCGCAAACATGATGGCGGGCACCCTGCTGCCATCCAATTTAGGGCTATCAATTTACACCAATCCTGGACAGGTGGGCGATTACCCCGTTCACAAAGAGGCAGAACAGGGTCGGCGCAAGCACACAGCCCTGTCTCACCCCTCTGTCAACGGGAATTTGTCTGTGAGGTCCCCATTCCTACCACACCTGACACGTGCAAAGTTATTCTGATGTAATTTGACTAGGATGGATAGGATATCTGCTGGGACACCCATATCTGCCAATACGGTCCACAATTTTGATCTCGGCACCAAATTGAAGGCGGTTCGCAAGTCCACAAACACCGTGTGCAAGCTGCCGCCCTCGATTAGTGCAGTCTTCCAATAAATGAGGTTCAGACGGAATATCTGATCGGTTGTGGATATCCCCTTTCTGAAACCTGCTTGGTATGGGCTCAGAATATCACATTCCTCAATCCAGCTCTGTAGCCGATCTAGTATGAGCCTCCCAAAGAGCTTCTGGGACACGTCTATGAGGCTGATGGGTCTGTAGTTGGCTGGAAGCAGAGGTGAACCCTTCTTAAATATAGGAACAACCTCTGCTCCCAGCCAAGTACAAGGCACATCCATGCCTCTCAGAACTGCATTGAATAGTACCAATAGGTATGGGGCCCATACATCAGGTTCCTGTGTAAACAGGTCACCTGGAAGACCATCCAATCCCAGCGCTTTGCCCAGTGGTAGGCCCTCAATCGCTGATCTCACCTCCTTTTCTGTGAAGAGGTCCCCGTCTGAATGATTTGTGACAGATGGGGATGGATAACATTTGGCCCCAATTTCCTCTGTGTAGAGGGACTGGAAGTGTTCCTGCCATACACTTGGTGCAATATTGGGTTCTCTTGCAGGTGCTAGTTCTTCGGACCCCATGTTAACGATGCACTAGAACTTTCGGGAATCATAGCGGCTAAGGAACTGGAGAGTTCCTCCCATTTATTCTGATCCCACTCCATCTTAGCACTATTGACCATTTTCTTGTATGCCTGTCTTCTAGTCTGTATCTCTAGTCTACTTTTGCCTTCTTTAATAGAAGAGACAAGATCCCCTTTGCCTTGCGACATGTGGCATTATACCATGTCGACCGGTGGTAGGCAGCACCTCTACTATGAGCCTTGGAAAAAAGATCTATCGCCAAGGTCCTAACAAGTTCTTCATGTACCAGCCCCAGTAGTTTTTTTGGTTTCCCAGGAACTTGGTTCCACACTAAGGAGACAGACTTTTTCTAGTATTGGGATTATTCTCGTGTAGTAGCCAATTTTTTCCACCTTACTCTCTTTCTATTGTTCTCGAGAAGGAGGCCTGGATTTGGATTTACCGCCACCATGGCATGGTCCCTACCCTCCTTGCCAGGGACGGCGTAGTCCAATTCTAGGGCGTTATTGTCACTGTCTGTTCTGGGTAGTACCCTAAAATCAATGATGTGTTGCCAAGAGGACAATTTGACTAAAACGTAATCTATTCTTGACTCCCTGCCCACTCTATTAAAAGTAAATTTACTGGGGTTGTCAGATTTAGTGCGGCCATTGCACGCCCTAAGACCATGTTTGAGAGTTAGGGCGGTGATCTGTAGGGCAAGTGGGGTCCATGCTCTAGGGGGAGGGGCTACCGTTGGAGGAACTGACCATCTAGCATCCTCTTCTAGTGAGGACCCATCCAGGAGGCCAGCAAGAGGCTCAAAGTGTGAGTTGAAATCCCCTCCCACCACAATTGGGATCCCCATGGGTAGGTCATTAAGGAAAGCTGAAAGTTCCTCAATGGTGGTCGATTCTCGTGCTATGTTTACTGATCTAGAGTAAACATTTATCAAGACGAGTCTACGGGAATTTGTCCAATCGAGCTGCACAGCTAATATATCTTGACTGATCAGCGGGAGGCGTGTGACCCTGCATCCCAAGTGAGTTGTCACCCATACTGCAAGGCCACCAGAGGGGCTTCCCCTACCCCCTCATATCGCGGGGATATACAGTGTTGCAAAGCCAGGGGGGGAGTACTCTTCCCTCGCCCAGGTTTCTTGAAAAAGACATACGTCTTTAGTGTCAATGAAGGATAATCAATCCGGTTGGTCCCATTTATTTCCAAGGCCTGCCACATTCCATGAAATAGTTTTCAGGGAGGGAGGCCTGGGGTTTGTGGGTGATGTTGGAGAGGGGGCATGGTCAATTGTCTTACCTGTGAGCGTTGTTGCTGAGGTCAAAAGTCCTCGTGCTTCTCCTGATTCCCTGTTACTATTGGGGAGCCTAATTATGGTTTTATTTGCATCCCTACTATGATTCATTTCTTCAATCTGCCTAGTCTCTATCATTGCTTCATTTGTAGAACTACAGGGTGTGGTGGTTCCCTCGAGACCCTCTCTATGGCAAAGGAGATACTCCTTGCCATGGGGCCTTACCTGTCAATCCACCATTTCTATTTCGCTGTATCTATTAAATGTGGGAAAGTATGTCGGGTGATGGACTCTGGGACGGTATTCTCCTCTATTTCTTCCACCCCAGCCGCCTCCCCTACCATGATACGTTTCCCAACCCTCCTACTCCAAAGTTGGTGTGAAAATCGCTTGTTGTTGGGTTCTGGGGTATTTGAAATTCGCTCTCTCGCTATGATCCCACCTGCCCCCCCTCTCTGGGAAACTACCCCATCTCTCCACATCCCTTTCGTAATTCAATGGGGGATAGAAGAAGGAAAGGGGTAATGACTTGATGTTACTCCCTTGGTCGTCCGGGTGCCATCCACAAATATAGGAGGCGGTCCTGGCATCTCTGAAGTTAATCAGGACACAATCTCCATGGATGGTTTTCTTTGAGCTGCCTACCCATGGAACCCTTCTGACCATCAGGACCTCACCAGTTATACCTTGCGGTAAAGGTCTGTACATGGATAGCCAACTAACCACCTTATTCTTCAAGGAAGCTGTTGATTCTTTGAAGGTGGTTTTCAGCTCAGGAACCCCTGCTAAAACCACTGTATAGGGGCTCGCCTCCGGAGGTAAGTACACTGCTCTAAACTTCCTGATATTCCCAGGTGCCTCAACTACAGTTGGTAATGATTTGTGTGATCTGTGTGAATCATTTGAGGCTTGGGTATTATCCTTAGTTGGGTTGGGGTTAGTCTGGGGGTGGGGATTCGGTAGTTGTTGGTTAGTGGGTGGATTGGGATTGTCTGCCTTGGCCTTATGTTGGTTAGTCGTGCTTGGGGGGGTTGATTTGGCCTTTTGCACCAGAGGGGCTGCTCTATTGTCCTTTGTTGAGCTTGTAGGGGGATCCCTTTTATTCTTTGGCTCTTTGCCCCCTCTGCGACCACCCCCACTATATGTTTTAGGCTTTCAGCTACCTGGACAGTCGATTTTTCTATAGATACTAGCCTAGCTTCCATCTTTATTAACCATGCTTCTAGAGGGCTTAGTAGGGATCTCATGAGAGCACCTATATCTGCTAGCGTGATGTCCACTCCTCACTAGAGGTATTGAGAAGGTGCATATTGTTGTGTTCTGTTGCCTCTACAAGCAATACCTCAGAAGATATTATCTCGGTTGTATCAATGGGTCTGATTTTTGTGTTGATTGAGCCAGGTCTACTGGCCTCGGGGATAGGGTTAAGCTTGGTAGTTTTTGTCTTCTTTTTCCATTTGTTTTGGACATCTGTTTTCGTTTTAGGAATAGCTCCTTCCCTTGCCCCCTGCAAAGGATTATTAGGTATGCCTTTGTCAATGATTACATCTGGAACTAGGGCTACAGTGGTAGGTGGGATGGAGTGCGGTTGACTCTGCGGCAAGTTTAACATGCTCATATCGATATATTCACTCAGGTCCTTTGCAATACTAAATGAGGTAGAGTTTAATGTATCTGTATTCAAAGGAGAATTGACAGCGCCCAATGTCTTATTTATAGGGTCAGTATTTTCAATGTTTGATGTAAGATCGGCTCTGTTGGCAGGGGACTTAGCATGTGCCAGAGGGCCCATGGAAGATCTCCTTGCCCTGTCTAGTTCTTGTGAATTGCGCCTCAATTGAGTGCCAGCTTTAGCAAAATAGTTTTCCAGCGTACCTTTAGCAGTACCCGCTGCAGCCAAAGTGCTTTTACTCCATGTTTCTCTGGTGGTCATCCTGATACGGAGTTTGGTCCAATCTTTGTTTGAAGATGTGCCGGATACACAGTAGAGCCAAAGCAAGGGGGGTGGGCCGGTCCCGGTCTCTTCCGTCCTTGAACGGCCTCAAACGGCCCGCCCTTTGCCCGGGCTTCGCCCCATGCTCCGTCCCGCCCCTTGTCGCGGAGTGCGTGGACTGCTTTTGTAGCCCCCAAGGCAAGTGGGCAATTCTCATTCTATCGGGTACTATACCCTGATTATATGAACTACAACCTGTAAAAATCGTTAAAATAGTGCACATATGATGATTGATTAAGGGTAATATACCCGGTTACTTCAGAAAATGTGACTGTAAAACTCTGCATAACAGTAATGCAATTCTTGTGAATATAGCGCGAATCAAGCAGCGACTAAATACTGATTGAAATTTAGTAAATTGTAAAATTTAAATAGTGCAAAATGTAGTAGCAGCATCCCTAAATGCGCAAATATCTTGAAAAGTTTCAATTGTGTAAATCGAATTCAGTATGTGCTACTAGTCCCAGAAAGCACCCTAATTGCTAAACTGTGATAAATAGTAGACATAGAAATGTGACCACTTACCGTGAACAAAGCCTGTGAACTAGGCTGAAACGCGTCGGTCCGAGCATGGAGTAATAAATATTTTGATGATATAACACTATCTGTGTGCCGCAATCCTTGGATGAAATATATATATATTTTTTAGTAGCCGAAAGACTGCGCACACTGAGACCGCGTCAAAAAAATGCAGCAACATCCGCAGAAATAAAAAAAGACGCGAAAGGAGAAGGAAACACAAACAAAGGGGGATGGAACAAAAAGACAAACCAATCATGGAAGAAAAAGAAGTAGAGATGGGGAGATCCATTGTGAATCTTTCAGATATAACCCTCACAAAAGCGGAACAACAACTTCTGATGCTTGGTTTAAATTTCTGCCCCAAACAAAATTTCAGATATGCTTCCACCAGAGTTGATGTGTATCGTTATATTCGCAAATTAAAACTGAAGAAATTCTTTGCGCTACAAAAATTAAAGTCTACTACAGGTACTGAAGAAAATACTAATACCAGCAATACTGATAATACAGTTCAACTATCAGTATCTGATGTACCAGTTTTCCTTGATATGCATGATCTTTACCGTGCAACCAACTCTCAACCAATGGCTGATGATGGCTAGACAAGCACACAAAAAAGACTAGAAAAAATCAGCATGGCTCAAAAAGGTGCGGGCATCACACCATTTAAAGGTAAATCGGATTTTGTGCCTATCATGGCCAAAGATGCGGTGGATGTTTTCCAGGATTGTATTATTGCAGACATCAAAGAGTTGTACAAAAAAATCAACAATCAAAAGAAGAAGAAGTACAATGTGCAAAAAGCCAAATATTTCGAACTTATGAAAAAGCTAAAAGACAACCCCAATATCATAGTAAAAACTGCAGATAAAGGGGGCAACATCGTTATTTGGCCCAAATCTGATTACTCTACAGAGGCACAAAGGCAGTTACAAGACCCTGCTTGTTACATCAAATCAACTAAAAAAGAGTATCTCAAAGCTAATGAAAGCCTACACAAACTACTTCTAAAATATCGCAGAGAAGGCCTCATCTCAGCGGATGAATACAAATTTATCTACAATGAACATCCAGTCCTGCCATGTCTCTATTTAATCCCAAAAATTCACAAAGGGACATCCCCTGTCCCCGGCAGACCCATCATCTCCGCCATAAACAGCTGTGGAGAAAATGTGGGCCAGTACATTGACTTTTTTCTACAAAGTTGAGTCAACACTCTTCCCAGTTTTGTCCGGGATACAAGCGATTTTTTGGCGAAAATAGAGGATTTGGATTGGCAAGATGATATGTTGCTAATTACTCTTGATGTGGAACAATTATACACTAGTATTGCTCATTCTTGTGGTTTAAATGCAGTCACTCATTTTCTTGGTCAACGACCTGCTGAATTTTATGAACACAATAAGGTGATACTAGGCTTGATTGAATGATGTCTGGGTAACAATTACTTTTCATTCGGCAAGGAGATTTGGAGACAGCTAAGAGGTGTGGCTATGGGGTCTGCTTCTCCCCCAGCTATGCGTGTTTACACGTAGGCTGGTGGGAGGAGCGGGTCCTCAATGTCACACATCAAACATGGGTACGGGAAAAAATTGTGAAGTATCTTATTATATTGATGACATTTTCATTCTTTGGCAAGGGGATGAGAATGAGGCACATTTGTTTATTGCTGAGATTAATGACAACCCCCTCAATTTAAAATTCACTTCTAACATCAGTGCCAAACAAGCAGAATTTTTAGATGTCAAAATATACATAGATGACCATAGCCGTATACAAACTACCTTACATAGAAAGGCCACTGCGGGCAATACCACGCTCCATGCCTCTAGTCTTCATCCCAAGCACACTAGCCACAGCATACCTTATGGAGAAATCCTAAGGCTGAAAAGAATATGCAGTAATGCTGAGGATTTTCATAAATGTGTCTCTGAGTTAAAAGTCCGAATGAAGGCCCGTGGATACTCAGACCGTGTGTTCAACCAAGCATTGACCAAAGCTGAAAGTCTCTCTAAAGCCAGTCTACTGTCGGATACTGCAAATAAGAATAAGGCGGTCACCGATGGTGTCGAAGTAAACAACGTAGACTGTCCTAGGTTTATCACGGACTACAGTAGTCAGGAGACCAAAATTAGACAGATAATTAACCAGCATTGGTCCACTGTCCTGACTGACACTGTTTTAGGATGCATGTAACCAAACAAACCTTCGGTCACTTTTAGGTGGGCACAGAGTATGGGTGCAGTTCTGGACCTAAGCAGTCCAGAACTGCAACAAAAACCTAATTGGTTATTATCAACAGGGTTCCGTAAATGCACAACTTGCAGAGCATGCAAGTTTGGAATTAATAAAACTCATTACAGAACTCCTTTTTCTACTGTTGAAATTCCAATTAAAGGAAGCCATACCTGCAAAACTGAATATGCGGTATATGTCCTGACGTGCACTTGCAGCCTTAATTATATAGTCAGTACAAAACAGCAAGTGCACGTCAGGATCTTGCAGCATATTCGAGCCATCTTACACTGTGATCAGGCATACCCAGTGGCTCGCCACTTTGAGAGCACACACAACAAAGATATCAATTGCCTCTCATACTATGTAGTGGCATCTGTCCCCAAACTTAGAAGAGGAGGCAACCGTGAGCTCAAATTAAGGCGGCTAGAGTCGAGTTTGATCCTCGAGTATGACAGTAAGTGGCCCAACGGGCAAAACAATACTGAGGATCTGCGTCACTTTCTCTAAAAACTCGCTTCAGCATATAATGCCCAGATAAGTTTTTGACATTCCAAACAGCATCCCACTTGCTCCCTAGATATGTCAGGTTCCCTGTGATCTAGGGAGTTGGTCTATGTACTAGTGTTCTACCTACATATGATTGTGTTTCTGTATAATGATGGTAGTGGCTAGTCAAGTTCCTTATTAGTCACTCCAATGTAAATCTCATTATTTTCTGCTTCTTCTTGTACATAGTAATTCACTTGTGTACTTATATATTTAACTATATTAGATGTGACATCCTTTTAGCACTTATTTTACACAGGGTGTTTTTATCTAATCTTTTTATATGATGATGTATTTATACCAGTATCAAATGTTTTATTATATGCTTTTAATATGACATATAAAAAGGTAAACATTTTATTTCGATGTCATGATCAGCATTTATGCATTATATACACAGGTCAATATCATCATGCACTTCTAGCACTTTCTCCTTTCCCTCTGATTGCATCTTTGCACAAAATATAATTACTCCACGAATTGCAGACTGTGATTCAATGAATTTTGTGATTTGCACTTCCATTTTTACCCGCTCCCTCGTTGTTTACAGGTCGCTATATTTGCACAAAGCATAATGTTTGCACAGGGATTCATCCCGAAATAGCCATACAAATTACATAGAATAGAGGGTCTCCAATTAGAAATGTCTGTTTATTATGTTAAGTTATTATTTCACTGTAAATGTAACTTATTCAGTACATTATTTGCTTTTATCGATATCGTAGAGTCTTTTCTCTACCTTCATGATCATGTGACCTGTTTGAAAAGTGGCGGGGAGGCGGGCTTCACTGCATTATAAACACAAAATAAAATCATTGGATCATTGCATGTGAACAAGGGCTTTGTCAGCCCGAAACGCGTCTTGCCCTCTTGCCTACCAACCTTTCCTGCAATAAAAGACCTGTGAATTTTGACTTGCGGTCCGTCTCCTGCTTGCCTCGCGGTTCCTGGGTTGCACTGGGATTGGAAGTGGCGTTCTTAGAAGTTTGCGCACATATATATATATACATATATATATATATATATATATTCACTGAAAAAACCATAGGTTATAGACCATATATAGTTAGGAATTAGCATTTACAAAACCTTGAAAATTTACTGAAAAAACCATAGGTTATAGACTATATATGGTTAGGAATTAGCATTTACAAAACCTTATTTTACTCACACAAAACCATTGAAATTCGCATATATATAGATAGTTGCACTAACTATATATCGCGCACCCGCAATCCACTGCTGATCATGTCACATATTACATCATTCATGACATGGTCAGTGACATCACTGATGACATCTCAAATGACATCACTGATGACATCGCAAAAGACATCACTGATGACATCACTGATGACATCTCAAATGACATCACTGATGACATCACTGATGACATCACTGATGACATCTCATTTGCATTACTGATCACATCACTGATGACATCATTCATGTGATAATACGATGAACCTCTCCAGACTCTAATATAACCTTAGATACACTCAGTGTAAACAGACACTCACAGACTGTCAATCATCCATGGAGTTACTCACACACCTAGTCAGTCATGCAAAGAATCAATCACACCTCCATTTCCTTAACTATACAGTTATACACACCTTACTTATTCAAACATATACTAACACATATTTACTCTCTTATACAATCCCTGATACAAGTTCACAATGATCCATACAGCCACTCACACATTCACTGGCTCTTATGCACAGTTATTTATATATGTCAACTCTCACATGTACTGTGTTTTACATATGTACTTACTTTGACATGTAGCACTGAGATATCCATTCACTCACCAATACACTCATGCACACAGTCAACCACCCATACAGCTGTTTCCACATGCACTTTTGAACCCATACATCTAGTGAATCAACTGCTCACACATCTATGCACAGTCATACACCTCCCAGCCACCCACACACACACTCAGTCTCCCATACAAATACTTGGGCAACCAATCAATAACCCTTATAGTTACTCATATAGCTACTGATCAACACATGCAGCATTTTACAGAACAACAGACATAATGATGCACAAATTAAGACAGTTTAGTCACTAACCCATGCACTCAGTGAGACACATTTAATCACTCACTCATACAGTCAGTCATGCACCTACTAAATCCTTCATCCAGACACTTATATATCCACTCATTCTTCAATATGTAAGACATATTTTAACTTTACAGAAACATACAGTCACTGGATGTTGTCATCAGTGATGTCATCAGTGATGTCATTTGAGATGTCATCAGTGATGTCATCAGTGATGTCACTGACCATGTCATGAATGATGTAATATGTGACATGATCAGCAGTGGATTGCGGGTGCGCGATATATAGTTAGTGCAACTAACTATATATGCGAATTTCAATGGTTTTGTGTGAGTAAAATAAGGTTTTGTAAATGCTAATTCCTAACCATATATGGTCTATAACCTATGGTTTTTTCAGTGAATTTTCAAAGTTTTGTAAATGCTACTTCCTAACTATATATGGTCTATAACCTATGGTTTTTTCAGTGAATAGCAAATATCAAAAGCTGTAAAATGTATTCTTCTTTTAAAGGAAAAATATATTTTATATGTATTTAATATAATTTTTTTATGTATATACATTTTTTGAGGGAACGAATTTATCAACTATCATGCTGAAGAAGAGTGTGGGGGAAAAAAACAAAGAGGAGGACTAAGAGGAAAGAACAATCAGTTCAAAAGTACAATTGCTTTAAAGCATGAAGTGCTTTTCCACACATTTACATTTAAATAACTCATATTAAAACATACAAAATATCTACAGAGGAGACGGTGTACATTGAATTTTAGACTCTTCATTGGTACCTACATGTTGGTACTTACATCACCCACACAACACAACAGCTCTATTCAGAGCTACCCTACCTCAAAGCACTCTAAAATATTATTTTACTATTTCCCTTGGTTTTCCCCTTGTTACGCTTTCCGGAACGCTACCCGGTGCGCGGACCGGGCGCTAACCGTGCGAAAATTTGAAAAAAAAGGTTTTATTTTTTTACATATATGGGCCTCCTCAGCCACCTTTAAAAAACCTAGGGGGTCAGGATATGTCTCCCGTGCCCCCTTATACCCATTCCCAACATTGTTTATCCTCCATCTTGTGACTAAATTCGCCCGAAACACAAGATGGCGGACTCCCGTTACGCTACCGGTGAGCTACCCGGTTCGCGTACCGGGTAGCGCTTCCACCGCGAAAAATCGAAAAAAAATGTCTTTTATTTTTTTGCCCCGCGGGGCCCTTTAATAGCCCCCACATCAATCCTAGGGGGTCAGGAGGGGTCTACCTTGCCCCTTTCATTCATTTCCCCCTTCATTTATTTCCACCTCTTGTCTCTCGATCCTACCAAGAGACAAGATGGCGGCCGCTCCGGACTGTTTAGAATGTTGAGAGTCACCGGAGAGCCAATCCGCTTCTCCTCGCGAAGTTCCGTTACGCGTCTGGTACGCGAACCGGGGCGCTAACCGGGACGCTGTCACAGATATATATATTTTTTTGAAAGTTAATTTCTCAAAATCCACTGGAGCACATATCTTGAGACCTAGCAAAGGCACATCGGGCAAACAGTCTCTACAATTTTGCCAAGTTTCATAGAAATCCATTCAGCCGTTCGAGCTAAAAGTGAGTCTAACCGCCCTATGGAAAACTCAATGTTAAAAACACGTTTTGGGACCCCCCTTTTTTTTCACGGCCCCCGCTTGACGAATCCCCCCAAACTTCCAGGGAACGCTCAGAAACAAAATGTGCAATTTTCCTGAAAATTTCAGCCAATTCCGTCCATCAACGCCAAAGTTATTCAACATAGAATTTTCAGAAATCCCTATTCAAAAAAATCCTAACTATATATACCTACTGGCGACCGCCAGTAGGTAATATATATATATATATTCACTGAAAAAACCATAGGTTATAGACTATATATAGTTAGGCATTAGCCTTCAAAAAACCTTGGAAATTCACTGAAAAAACCATAGGTTTTAGCCCTTATATAGTTAGGAAGTAACATATAAAAAACCATTGAAATTCCTCCTATATAGTTAGCTGGACATTTTATTGATATAAAACCAATGAAATTCGACATATAGTTAGTTGCACTAACTATATATTTCGCGCATCCGCAATCCAATGCTGATGATGTCACATATTACATCATTCATGACATGGTCAGTGACATCACTGATGGCATCACTGATGACATCACTGATGACATCCTCCAGTGTCTGTGTGTTTTTGTAAAGTTTAAATATGTTTTACATATTGAAGAATGAGTGGATGTATAAGAGTATGGATGAAGGATTTGATTGTATAAGTGAGTAAGTATGTGTTAGTATATCTCTGAAAATGTAAGCTGTTCTGTGTTTAACTGTATAGATTAATAAATCAAAGTGTGATTGATTCTTTACAGGACTGACTAGGTGTGTGAGTAACTCCATGGATGAGTGGCAGTGTGTGAGTGTCTGCATAGGTGTATGAGTGCATATGATAGTGTTGTAATGATGAGTGACTGTATGTACGAGTGACCATATGGGTGAATGAATGAATGTGTGTGTAGAAGAAGGAATCAGTGAGTGCGTATGTAGTAAATGGTATTGGTGTGTCAATAGTTTAAAAAATGATACTCTGTATTTTACACTAGGTGTAACAGAAGTTATATTAGAGTGTAAGGAGGTGCATTGTATTATCACATGAAGTATATCATCAGTGGTGTGATCATTGATGTTAAATGAGATGTCATCAGTGATGTCATCAGTGATGTCACTGACCATGTCATGAATGATGTAATATGTGACATCATCAGCATTGGATTGCGGATGCGCGAAATATATAGTTAGTGCAACTAACTATATGTCGAATTTCATTGGTTTTATATCAATAAAATGTCCAGCTAACTATATAGGAGGAATTTCAATGGTTTTTCATATGTTAATTCCTAACTATATAAGGGCTAAAACCTATGGTTTTTTCAGTGAATTTCCAAGGTTTTTTGAAGGCTAATGCCTAACTATATATAGTCTATAACCTATGGTTTTTTCAGTGAATTTCATTGGTTTTTTAAAAGCTAATATATATATCTATACTTAAAGACTATGAATAATTCCAAAAAGAGCGAAACAACTCAGATTCCCCCCCACAGTACTGGAAAGCAGGACATAGACAAAACCTCTTATTACATCTGCCTACTGACAGGTTTACCTGTCATCACTGTTTCGAAAAAGTAAAAAAAATACAGTGAGTCAGTTGGCTTTGGGTCTTCTACTGGTTGACATGCATTTTGTCCTGATTTGTAGTTACTTGGATGGGCTGTTCATCAAGGCTATGGCATTTTGTGTTCGAGTGGAGGATGGGCACATTTACTTATTTTGCTTGGTGTGCATCAGAGGTTTTCTGCAAAATGGGAGGCATTCTAATTTTCTGACTACTCCCTTGGTTGGATGGAGCAGTGAAGGCCGCTCTTTTTTGGGAGTGCAAATGACACTCTCATCACGTGCTACTTGCCATTATAAGTGTAGTTCAAAGTTCGGGGCATTTTTGTTTTTTGGTATTATAATGCTGCAATAACTCACTAATATTATTGCAAAGCAACAGGAAATATAAAATGATAACTCGAACGTATTATCATTTTATGTTTTCCATTGCAGTGCACTGATTAACCCGTTAAGCGCGCCGAAAATTCCGCCCCAGTGCGGACGTTCGATTGCGCTGACGGGAATCGAACGTTCAGCGGACGTGCACAGCACTAGCGAGGTTGTGCATGCGATGACCACTGAACGTTCCCCGCACTTAAGGGGTTAAAAGCAGTGGAGCAACGCTCCTCCGCCATAGCTTAGGAGCCGCCCCTGCTGCTCAAACTGCATGAAGGTCATCTTGTTTACTGGAGAACAACATAAAAATTGAAGGGTACCAAATGAAACGTGCACATACAACTTCTTCTACCAGAAGCACACGATTCAAGCATCATTATAAAGCTCCAACCTTTGATTCACCTCTCATGTAGTTGTAGTCTAAAATGTATAATGGTTTATGCATGTCTCCTACCTGTCCTCGGATAGTCATGGGTGAAGTGCTTTAATTGTGAATAGTCGTTAAGGAAAATTGCACCAAGAACAGTGCTCCTAATAGAGTACCAAAGAAGCAAATGGAAAAAGCAACAACCGAAATAAAGAGGAAAAAGAAGCAGAGCGTTAAAAGAAAAATACAAACTGCACAATGAGCTTTCTACAATGTAAAAGATACCGATACTTGGCAGAGACAGCTACACCAAGGAGCAACTGCACCTACTCCACGTAGTACACATACATTTCGAAGCGCAATAAAATTAATGAAATGATGCTGTAAGTATTGCAAAGTAAAAGAAAACACTTCTAGCAGTATAATGCTACAGAGGAGGGCATCCAAGAATTACGGATATCTTATTCACCATGGGGTTCTGAGTGACATGAAGTAGGCAATGAGAGCAAAGCTCAAGTTAACTATGATGTCACTCAGAACACCAAGGTGAAAAATATACCCTTAATTCACTTTTTACCCATCTCTAATTTTGTGTTGTATATTCCCAAAATCATCTGTCCCTGCTTTCAGTCGCCAAGCGGAGCAATGGAGTAATGGGGAGCAGTAGTATGTTTTCTCCTCCATGTACCAAATTAAAAAACAAAAAACAAACTAGATATTCTCCTGCAACCCATCCCCACCACTACGTACCTTTCCCTCTCTCTTCTCCGGAAGCATTGATACCTTCTTCGCAGCGCTGCTCTGACAGGCTCTCAGAGCCAGGAAAGAGCAGCTTTGAATTCCTTTAATATGTAGCAACAGTGGTTTGCAAGTTCTGTTCCCCACTGTTGCTCCATCATAGCAGTGACTCATTTGATTTAGAACTGAGCCATTCACATAAGACAGGAAAAATGCATTGAGTTCATAAATAGATACAAAATATAGATAGCAATAAAAAAGAACGATGCTTACAGTAGTCAACATCGAGAAACGCAATAAAGTCACATACTACTACAAATATTACAAAGCAAAATAAACAACATGCAAAAACCAAAAAGCAATCAAGAATTACCAAGTGAAAAAACACATGAAAAAGTAAAATAAAGCTCCATGAAACATGCACTATTCTCACATCCCGCAGCAACATATTCCAAAGCAATCTCACAATGGCAGCCACTTACTATGTTCGGTGCGGGAATAGAGAAATACAAAATGGTGGTGCAGCCACTTGTGTAAAATACCACTACCAGCCATTGAACAAATAGCTGCGTCCAAAACCAAATCTGAATACAATGTGGATTTACCAGGTTACCTCACGGAAAGTGAAACGGGGTAGAAATAAAACAGCATCAAACATGAAGGAGAAGATGCAGTTAAATAAAAATATCAATTCAGATATACAGCATTTCAAATAGCTAACTATTACAGCGAGACATGGTATATACGAACAAAACCATTTTTCAAGACGATACATGCGCACAAATACATATTGAAATAAAGCAAAAGCAATGAAACCGGCTGCAGAAGCAAATGATTCAGCAATTTACACAATCCCTCTGAAGCGGAAGGGCTCAAAGGTAAATAGTTAGGAACATTTGAGTTGGGCAGGGAGGAGAACCATGCCTCATTAAGTAAAAATCGTAGGACTATTCTCTCCGTCCCGCCCGCCCACTTCTACCGCTGCCCGCACCCCGCACCTTGCACCCAATCCCCGCACCAACCTACCTACGCTGCTGCTCGGCCAAAGCGTGTCCTCTTCTCCCGGGGCTCCCTCCGCACACGGGAGCCCCGTACCAGCCTACACTTCTCCTCAGGCCTGCATCACCCGGTCTCCCCCTCGGCATGGGAGACCGGTCCGGACATCGAAGGCTTCCCCCAGGCAGGGGGAAGCGGAAACCACGTCCTCCCGGCCCCGCCCACAACCAGGCGGCGGCCATCTTCAGGCGGCTCGGGCCGCGGCGGTGATCTCGGGGGGGCAAAACGAGGAGTGGGCACCCTCGAAATCGAAAAATTAAACACAAAAATGAAAGAGAGAAGCCCCCCAAGCCCCCCCCCCAAATTTTTTTGGGGGAAAATCGCGGGGGTGCGCGCACCCGTGCGCGCTTATAGATATATAATTTGTTTCTCTTTTAATTTTCTCAGGAACCACTGGAGGGATTTACACTATTTTACCAAAAGCGTGATCTGCGTACCAGACACTACTATTTTGACATGTTTGGTGTAATTCCCTTCAGCGGTTCAAGCTGTAGCTGAGTCTAAAGGTCCTATGGAAATTAACATAGGGAAAGCACGTTTTGTGACCCCCCTTTTTTCTCAGCCCCCACTTGACGAATCCCCCCCAAACTTTCAGGGAAGGAGCGGAGCGGAGCGAGCCATCTTCTTTGAGAAATTTGCGAAGATTCATCAACCAGCGCCAAAGTTATTCCCAATAGAATGTTGGGGATTTCCTATGGAAACTAGGTCCTAACTATGTATACCTACTGGCTACCGCCAGTAGGTGAGATATATATATATATATATATATATATATATATATATATATATATATACATATATATATGGGCTCTTTTTTGTTTTTTGGGAAGGGATCGTCTCAGGGACCATTATGCTACTGGCAGGGCATCAGGATATCGTGTCTGTGTTTCTGAGCATACCTTCACTATCTTACTCTTGAGGGTTCCATTGTTCCTCTCTACCATGCCCATATACTCTGGGTAATAGGCACAATTAAAATGCTGGTGTATTCCTAGGAAAAAGAGGGTGGGAAACCCAATATACCCTTGCAGGCTTGGGCATATTAAGTAAGTTCAATAGAGTGCCAGCAAGGGATTTTGCTTGAAGATGTTTATCACAGATGACAGACTGTTAATTTAATACCTATGTTTGTCTGTTCCAACCCAATTGGTATCTGAAAAATTAATCTGAAAACTAAGTATGTATACAATGAAGACATGAGAAGGAAGCAACACGGGAACATTTTCATATCAAAAGTATGTCTTTTATATATATTTTGAGCAGAAATTCATAGGGTACATGTTAACAATGAAAATTAATCATAATGCTTTCAAATGAACAAGAAAATGAAAACTGATTCCTACAATTGTTTTGAGTAGTAAGTCCAAACCAGTGCAAATGAAAAACAAATGACTCTTATTTTTCTAAAATAAAGATCACTTGTGTAGTAAAGAGCAGGTGTAGAAATGGACTTAGTCGTCAACATTTCGGTCTTATATGGTGCAACTCTTTCAGACCATCCTCAGGACATATAAATTTCGTTTGTAGCTGTGACCCCCTAAAAAGACATAATATAAACTATTATCTATATGTACCAACAACTTTTTATAAACTTTTCAGCCATTCCATAGAACCTGTGTGCAAATAACAACCAACATGTCTCTATTGGTGTAATGTTCAATATATATCATTTCACAAACAGTCAGGATATAACCTGTACTAGTGAATGGCTACCCGACCTATCGGGTGTTAAAGTCCTATTTTAACAAATCCATTTGTCTTAGACAGGTAACATAGTTGATCCGCTTACTTTCTTGGATTTATCCTTTTGTGACTTCAGGATGAATAAGGTATTAAAAGACTTGTGGCAATGGTCTTGATGATCTAAGGTAAAAGAACCACTTGTCAAAAAATTTAAATTGTATCACTAAATAAAGGCATCCATTGTCTCCATTATTATTCGTCAGACATTTACCTGAATGATCAGTGTTTCACGAGCTGGTAGATGCTCAAAGTTATTCCCTTTTCTCACGAGCAGTCGTATTTCTTAGTTCAATAAGATCATTGACCTTCGTTATTTTAGCCAATCTGTAAAGATTAAAATTACAGTTCTCATTTAGTCGACATGTTTAATTCATTGCCTTTGCCTTGTATTAAATATCCTGTCGAGCATTTCCAGTGTCCCTGGTGGAGATATCTACGGCAGCATGTGTTAAAAACACATAGGCTATTTATAAATTTAAACATTGTAACAAACGAGTTGTACCAGGCATATACAGTAGTTATTGCCCTATAATGAGTTGATCTAGGCAGCTTATCGAGTCGATAATATCTCGAAAAAGACATGGAATGCCACCTATAAACCTAGATATATTGATAACCGTGGTGTTGTCCTGACCTAGATATAATACATCAGTCGATTCAGAACAACAAGCGCTTTCTACATAACTAAGAAAACGGTATATATACCTCTATGTTATTCACAATCTATCACTAGCGGTACGTTGTTATAGAGACCGCTGTATATTGCGATTGAAATGCATAAAGGGAAGATGGCACGTCTTATGTCAAAAATTCAAGTGATTATGACCGCAGTATTGTATCTACGCTCTATACAGTTAACAGTGAACGGCAGAGTAGATTTACTGCCTGATTCACTATTTAGAATGTAGACGATAGTTAATAACTTCCGCTCTATATTTATAAATCCAACTGAAACCCAGATGGAAGCGGCGTTAAGACAACTTACTTGTGAAAAAGTGGTGCACGCACCGACGTGGAGACGCTAGGAGACAAACATGGGTCTATTCCTAGGGCATTTTAGACTGCCTATATTACTTCAGACATGAAGTGTGTTCTGGAGTCACTACTGGTTCGGTCCTGTACTCTGAACTATGGCATAGAATCTCTGAGTATCTGCTTAACTACGATGATGTTATTTTGATGGGGCAAAGGGGTATACTTCCTCTCATCCTGAAAATCTTTACAGCAACAAGAAGGTAGAAATAATGTGCACATTTGGATGTATAAAGTCTATGTGAATGTGCACAAAGGGGGCACCAAGGATATAGGTAAGCAATGGGTGTGACCTTAGCCCTTTTCTAAAATTATGTGACAGGCATGTGGCGCACAATTGGCAATAGCTTTGTGCTATGGAAGGAAATAAAGGTACATGCCTATGTGTTGAAGCGGCACATATCATGGTATCCCAGTCAAAGAGGGCTGTTCTGGGATACAACCTGGTGAGCTTGAGAAGCATAAATGGCGGAGTGCCTACATGCCCAGCGCTGTCTCTCCACACCCTCTCAAGGTCTAATTTACCTTGCTGCTTCATTCAGAATTGTATTCATTTTCAGAGGTTTCCTCCAACAATTGAGATACATCTTTTAAGGATGGTGCAGGAAATGAATTTCTTCTTATAACATACATTGCAAGAACAGCCATTTTAGGCAATTGAGCGTTCCCAGCAACTGAAGCGGCATTAGGGCATTGCCCCTTGAAACATTGTCATGAAGTTGCTGTTGTGCAGCTCATTTCGCCACTGTTATCTTTTCTGACACCTGCAAGGCAATTAAAAGGTCCAGAAAATATTACCCATTCTTAATAGGAGTACCAGCTGAGAAGAAGAAACATCTATGTTTCTTATGTCCTCATGTAATGCAACTGGTGCTATGTAAAGCGCTCTGATACCCGATTCGGGTCAAGTTCGCGCTATATAAAACTCTGTAAAATTAAGAAAAACAAATTAAAAATCTATGCATTAAGAGGAACCTAAGCTGTGTGTTGCTTCGAACAAATACTTGGAGTCTATTTGCACAGTAACAGTCTTCCTTTGTCTGTGATACAAGCATGAGTGAGAGTGATGAGCTGTGGAACTTGAGCTGATTTCACAGAAGGTAAAATGCAGCTCTCAATAATTTGATATGCACCATATACTGCATAACCAGCGACTTGGATATCATCATTGTTTCTGAGACATAATCCATCAATAAAATACTCTCAGTCAATGAGGGGCACATAAGTCACATCAATACAGGGTTTAGTAACATGGGCAGTGGACAGCACACAGTCATGTGGTCCCCCATCCTCACTTGAGGACATTAAGGAAGCGGGGTTCAAAGCAGCATAGCAGCTCATAGTAACATGAGAAGCAGATAATCACAACGAGGCAGTCAGGCTCTGGAGAGGTGCTGGGGGTTTGTAGTAAGGAGGAGTGCAACAACAGACTGTAAGTAAGTAAGTAACATTTTATTTGTACATGAATAATTAAAATCTTTACAAAATTATAAAAACACCAGTAGACACATTTAAAAAACCATTTGTACTTGAGTTTATCCAGTTAGATTAAATTAAAAGTAAGAACAGACTGGGGAACAGCAACAGTTAATAGTAAACTCAATACAATATTGTCAGAAGATTGAATAAGATTTGCGGCCCCAGTCACAGATTGCAAAAATGGTGGGAGCCAAGCTGCGGCTGAGTCCAAAGCTTTATTAGATTATTAAGAGTATTAATTACGCTATTGCTTTTTCTGATTCCCATGACTGTGTACCAGCATTCTGAGTTTAAATACATTTTATTCATTACAATACAATGTAATTGGTTTGGTGAAATCAGGGAGCTCTAAAGAGGACTTGTTTAACTTTTATAAATGAATTTTCTGCTTCACTAGTCCACTGCAACGGTTATGGGGCATATTTTCAAATAGAATCTTGCATGGGTTTTACCATTTCAGCACAACTCAGAATCCACTGCATGCAGTACCCAGCCATTCCCAAAAAGGTACTTTCCTGGGAGACACTTACAGGGCGGCGCAACTTGGGGAGGGTTTCAACTTGTCCAGGGGATAGATGGCGCTTGCCAGCAGAGATTTCATGACCAAGGTATACCACTCGGGGAAGCAGAACTGCAATTTTTCATTGAAAGCCTTGTGCGCTTTTGTGGGAATGTGCAGCCATGCCTCGACATACACAGTTGTCTTATATGTCTCCATTCACACTCACTCTCCCTGAGCTGGCTTGCTGCCCTTGCCTTTCTGTGTATATGACCGTCCGTACATATCTGTGCCTTGCATTGCATGCAGCTGCAGTACCACTAAACCCACACACAATTTCCTAGAACTGCCTCCTCCACTCACACCCCACTGTCAGCCAAACAGACATGATAACGAGCACCCACGCAGTTTTCATCTCTCGGGGATTTTACACAATGTCACTTGTAACTGAGTAGCCTAGGAAGACTTGCTGTGTGAAATATGTGAATATACTACACTATTTGTTCCCATACACAGCCCAGTACCATTGTGGTTATTTTTCCCCGTCAGACTGGCCTAATCAGCAGGATTTATGGGGGACTGATTGGTGAGTGTTTCTTCCTCTTGTTACCCCCATAACGAAATAAAGAACATGTCTCCCTCCTCCCCGGCATCAGGGCAGGAGACTGGGGGATCGGTGATGGGAGATACACCCTTGTCAGTCAAGGACTGACAGAGGCTAGTAACTTTGGGAGGGGGGGGGGGCAGTAATTCAGCACAGAAGACCCTGTGCATGAGGGAGGATTTTGGACATCTGTGGGGAAACATTCAACAGAACATGTTCTTGGGACAGGAGCAATGGAAGACAGACTGTAGGGGATAATGTTGTGCATGCACTGATTGCATTGGCTCTCTTTGTTGTTTTTGCACCTTTGTTTTGTGACTAATTACAGCTTTCTTTATAGCTCCCATTTAAATTGTGTTTTGTTTATCAGAAGGATTGAAGGGCAGAGTACAAGGGCCTGATTCACAGAACTAATTTAAGACAAAATCCTAAACTTACTACTTTTGGTATTCACAGAAGTTGGGATTTTGTCTTAAATTTGTCTTAAGACAGACTTAAGTTAGGATTTTGTCTTAAGTCTGTTTTAAGTTTGTCTTAAGTCTGTCTTAAAACAAACGTAAGACAAAATCCTAACTTCTGTGACTACCAAAAGTAGTAAGTTTAGGATTTTGTCTTAAGTTAGTTCTGTGAATCGGGCCCCAAGAGTATAATGGGCTCAAAGGGGTTTAATATGTCAAAGGTTGAAGGGCTGTCTATGTTGCATAGGATGCAAACATTGTTTAGTGAATTAAAGGGAAAGAAAGGATTAAATGTAGCAAAGGATTGTCCGGCAGAAAAGTTGGCCATAGAAAGAAATTTTTTAAAATTTGTGATAATTTACTGTTCTTTAGTGAAGAAATGGACAGAAGATAAGTGGCCAATACGTTTTGAACTGAGAACGTTTTAATGAAGGCGAATCCCACATGGACTCACAAATATATGGCAGCCTGTTTGAAGGAGTGGAAGACGCGGTCCAAAAAAGATGCAAAAAAACAGACAAAGAAGGATAAGGGAGAAGGGCCACCCCCACCATCCTACATAAGTAACAGTTTTGAGATGAATAATCATTGGCCCACTGATTATTAATGCTGCCTTTTACAAATTAGTGACCGCGTCTCTAGTGAACTTGTGCTCTGTAAAATATCTAGCCTGACAGTTGTGGGAGGTACACAGCAAACATTTCAGAGGATGAACAATGCCATGCAGCTGGACACACCAGAAATGAACAATACAAGCCATACCTGTGGGCTTGTAGTCTTAACTGAAGAAAGAGGTTAAGGATAGACAAGGGGCATAGGACAGTGAGTGGGACTATCTAGAAATATTTGTCACAAGCAGCCCGTCCCGACGTTGTCCGGGTATGAATTTCTGCCGGCCAGTAGTATATTGTTTTTGTAGGATTTCGTTTTGATAGCATTTCTTATCTGTGACAGGCCTCTGAAACGCTCCGATTCACAGTGCACTGCTGATGCACTTAAGAGTGCGCGTTCAGTAGTGTGTGAACTCGAGTTTCCCTACTTTATTTTTCCTTGCAATAATATATAGCGTGAACTCGACAACATGGCATGAGCACAATTTACATTACAGAAGACCACATTTATTTGTGGTAGGCAGGGGGAGACAAAGGAATTTGCCTGGAATCACAGGATGTTGAGCTGATGCCGAGATTCAAAGGTAGCTCCCTAGCTCTAAAGTTCGCAATTCTAGATATGTGGCGGGAGGTCTAAAAGTGTATGTTGGTGCTGGCCATCAATGAGAGAGACCTGTGCATTTTTCAAATCGGTGGGGAAAAAATATGAGTATGTTGCTGGAGATGTGGACCGCCGTGCCACCAATGTACTTCCTGGCGGAGGGTAAACACCCATTATTACGCAACTTTCTTTCCGCATACCATCACTCCGCATACTTTCATTACAAAAGTACCATGACTCCGCAATGCCATTATAACGCATGGCATTACATTTTTTATGCTTTTACCACGCATACATTTACAACGAAATTCGTTGTAAATGCATGAATGGTAAAAGCATGTTTTTTTTTTAATGTTTGGATAAGGTAAGTATGGTTATAGGGGTATATGTTTTGGGGTACTGAGGTATATGTTTTGGGGTGTTTGGGTATTTTAAGGGTTCAGATATAGTTTTAGGTTATGGGGTACAGGGGTAGTTTTAGGGTTTAGGGATAGGTATGGGTTTTGGGGTACAGGGGTATTTTTAGGGTTCAGGGCTAGGTTTGGGTTTTGGGGTATAGGGGTATTTTTAGGGTTCATGGCTAGGTTTGGGTTTTGGGGTACAGGGGTATTTTAAGAGTTCCGGGCTAGGTTTGGGTTTTGGGGTACAGGGGTATTTTTAGGGTTCAGGGCTAGGTTTGGGTTTTGGGGTTCAGGTGTATTTTAGGGTTCAGGGGTTAGTTTTGGGTACAGGGTTATTTTTATGGTTCAGGGCTAGGTTTGGGTTTTGGGGTACAGGGGTATTTTTTAGGGTTCAGGGGTAGGTTTGGGTTTTGGGGTACAGGGGTATTTTAAGGGTTCTGGGCTAGATTTGGGTTTTGGGGTACAGGGGTATTTTTAGGGTTCAGGGCTAGGTTTGGGTTTTGGGGTTCAGGTGTATTTTAGGGTCAGGGGTTAGTTTTGGGTACAGGGTTATTTTTATGGTTCAGGGCTAGGTTTGGGTTTTGGGGTACAGGGGTATTTTTTAGGGTTCAGGGGTAGGTTTGGGTTTTGGGGTACAGGGGTATTTTAAGGGTTCAGGGCTAGGTTTTGGTTTTGAGGTACAGGGGTATTTTTAAGGTTCAGGGGTAGGTTTGGGTTTTGGGGTACAGGGGTATTTTTAGGGTTCAGGGCTAGGTTTGGGTTTTGAGGTACAGGGGTATTTTTAGGGTTATGGGGTAGGTTTGGGTTTTGAGGTACAGGGGTATTTATAGGGTTCAGGGCTAGGTTTGGGTTTTGGGGTACAGGGTATATTTATAGGGTTAAGATGGGTTAGTATTTAAGGGTGTTGGAGTATTTTAAGGAGTAAGGGTGGGTTATGATTATGGGGCGCAGAGGTATTTGAAGGGAGCAGGTTGGACACCCGGAGCTGGAATGTACAGAACCTGGGAAGAAAAAACAATGAAATATTGGGCACAACGCTAGCTTTTTTTTCCCCGTAATCCCACGTCCCACACACGCCCACGCCCCCAGCACACGCCCACAGCACACAATATGAGACATGGCATGAAGGGCGGAACGTACCACACTCCCCCAGCGTTTGTCACGCCCCCAGCACACCCCCACAGCACAACGCAGACACGCCCACAAGGGACTACTTTGCAGGCATGGTTCTTTTACCTTTTAAATGTATATGGTGGGCGTCTGCATAGCCTATGTCCTTCTGATGCAACTGCCCTTTCCAACGCTGTATTGGGTGTTGTGATTGGTCCTGTGGTTCCTGAGATTACCCGCCTCAAAGGTTTGGGCTCTCTCTTTATTATATTAGTATAGATAGGAAATTGAGTTGAAGAGATAGACCAGGCAGGATAAATGGCCAGAAGAGTAGATCTGGAAATTGAGATTAAGATCAGTGAGGAAGAAGCCTTGATCACTCCTCCACTCATACATAAAAATAGAAAAGAGACAATTAACTGAGAATGTGGAATAATTCATTCATAAACTCTTACTGAATGGATGAAACTTTTTCCCAGTTCTGGAAGCACCAACGTTGGTTATAGGCCACACTGCTATGCTATAACCATGGACCAAGGCTGTCAATGCGGCTTATGAAGACCTGATTTTCCCAATCGCTAAAGAAGGATTTGAACGTGTTCACCACCTCCCACCTCAGGGTTCTACAAGTTAGAATAGTATGGTGATAATCCCCCTAAGAACACTCCTATATTTATACTTTTTAGCCATACCAAAGGCACCTAAGAATAAAGTTTAACTGTGGCGTCCTTTAGATATTTTAATCCTTTAAACCCCTCTAGGAATAGTATTCAAAATGTTCCTTTCAAGATGGTTGAGCCCACCCTGGTTTATAGGGACTCGGGTGAGACCTGAGGTGGGGGCATGACACCACTAAGGTGTGGGAGCGTCCCTAAACAACCCTTTAGGGTTGTCTATCCTTTATGAGAAACAGGCTCAAACGAAGTCAAGAAGGTAGTAGGAGACTTTACCGCTGGAGAATAGATTACAAGACGGCCCAACGCTAATTAAAGCAATTTCTCTCATCTACCAGCAATTTCTCTCATCTACCAGTACCTGATGAGGAATACACAAAGAGAGCTCAAACTATTGCAGGCAAGATTGAGGTTGGATGTTGGAGACTTTAAGGAGGATGACTGGGGGAAGGTGTTGCAGTTCCCCAGACAGGTAGTGATTAAGGCCCGATACAGACTGATCCACCTAAAGATCCTGTACAGGGTCTATTATTCCAGAGTTCTCCTGTATGAATTAGGAAAAGCCTCAGATGAGGACTTCTTGAGAAGATGTGAGCAGAAGGGTACATTGACTGAAGTGCGCTACTGATCACCGGATCACTCTGGAGGGCCATAATTTATCTTGTTTGAGAAATGGAGTACATCTGATGCAACCTCCTACCAGTGTATATTGATAAACCTGGGTTTTCTCCTAGTCAAGAGAAAAGTTGCACGTTAATGGGGATCCACTGTAGCTCCTGTGCTAAAAGACTGAGAAACAGAAAAGGACATAAGCTGTGTGCAGTAAAAACAATATATCGAGGACGGGAATGCCCGAACAAATTAGGAAAGGATGGTTGAGCAATGTTCAAGATGTTTGAGCCGGTGACCTCAGAGGGAGGGGAGGGGATTGGGGATTGGTGGTTTAGAAGATAAAAGTCTTCTGTATTGTTTGGAAAAATCAACACAAAAAAATACTAACAAAAGGGGAAAAAAAGAAGGTATTAGGATACTTCTTTGTATATATTACTGATTTTGGGAGGCTGTATTCAATGATTCCCCTATACATCAGTATAGACAATCTCTTCACCTACCCCATATAGTGGATGTGGGTAAAGGTATGGATAGACTCAGTCTATCTCCTCACCAAATTGGCTAGGAAGGAATTACACGAACAGTAGCTGTGCTCAGGAACAAATAGAGTAGTATAATGTCATAGCAATCGGAAGACAAATACAGCATACAACAAGGCAGCCTGCAAGTCTTTGTAGTCTGTTCAGTTACAAAGCAATATGTAGGTACAGAGAAAAGAAAGTACATGTTCAAGGCGAGGAATCATATGATATTGAGGAAAGTCCCAGAGGAGTGGAAACTGGGTTGGTGTTTGTTATTGCGCCTGCTTACTATCAGCAGGGTTTGACAGGAGGAGGCAATTCTAGGAACTGGCTTGTGGGTTTGATGGTTGTTCAGCTGCATGTTACAAACAAGGCACAAATATGTGCGGAGTGTTATGTACACAGATAGGCATGGGTACAAGGTTGCTCAGCTGGTGAATGTGCATGCAAGAATGTAAGACACTTATATACAGTGAAACATGGCTGTCATCTTCCACAGTTAGGCCACATGACAGGGACCATGGGCTACTTGTGCTAAGGGCAGCAGCATGCTGCGGAATGCATCTGCCCCCCCCCCCCCCCCAAATCTGGATGAAACTAAAGGCCCTCATCATTCTCCTTACAGTCCACCTCAATCCACACTGCCTGTTTATCTACACTGGCCTTATATCATCAAGCAGTATTGGTTTTTTGGAAGTGTAGGGTGGCAGTATATCATAAGGAGAACTATCTACAAAGGTTGATGCATAGTCTCCTTCAGTGCTGAAACCACTGCAGCATTACCCTTCTGCACTTCACTATGTACTCCTGTTTGTGCTACACATTGTATCACTGCAACCTGTTTTGAGAACATAATAGCATGCAGTAAGATGTTGACCAGTGGGCTATTCTGTATGGGTCTGCTGGAGGAAGATATACAACCTCTATGCTTCCACAGTTAGCCAAAATCGTGGACCACATCAAAGGTATAGCAGGAATCTGTATAGATGTTAATGGCCTTATCTTTTGCTTGGAAGCATGTCCTGATAGCAGCATAAAACTCAGCTTGCTGTACTGAGTCTCTCAGTTTACTTGACGAACAACTGTGTCATAATCAGCATTGTACAGAGGTGTCTTTGATGGGTCAGGTCTCGAACTAGTACATGCCTCCACAGTTTTGAGGTAATCATTATCGGCTAATGTAGCCTCTTCTTTGACCCCCTGCAGGCATCAGTGTAGCCATATTCACCAGTGGTCATTATTTTATGGTCAGGTTCTCTATAGACAATTGGATCTACAGTTCAGTTATAGTATTTATAACATGTTCGCGTGAAGGGACATAGGAAAGGCATCATGCATCAGATCCAACGATCTCCTTGGGTTTGACAGACCTTTACTCTACACCCTCAGTGTAGCTTGAAAGGGTTGGGCAGCTAGATCAGATGTCTCTTTTCTCAAACGTTCATCCTTTAAGGGTTTGATTTCCAGAGTCTGACCTTCTTCATATCTATTGTCACACTATTTCTAGAGCCCACTTACTCTATACCATGTGCTCAAATTCATACCATTTTCTTTGTCTTCTCCACTCCTCCCAATCCTACCTACCCAAACATTATTTCTTTCTATATTCCTCATCATCTTCTACCCAGATGACATTTGTGCACCCACTTGTTGACAATAAATTAACCACCAAACAATATAAGCTATGAAAGCCTGCGACAAACAAATGGTAAATGCAGTTAGACTTACTTAACGTTCTCGCTGGATTAATGCTCAAACTTTTAGCCAATTCACCAGGTTTAGAGTTGGGCTGTTCTCCATCCTAGTTCACCTGGAGGAACTTTACCCATACCTCTGATGCCTGGGGTCGTAGTGTGGAGCTTGAGCCACATGACGGCCCCAGGCATCTCTCTTCCTGTCGAGGCCTTTCCTGACACCACATGCACCATTTAAAAAAAACAAAACACAGCACATCTGGAAGTCTAAAGTCTAACTACTGTTTAATTTAAAAAACAAGCAGCACAGCAAAAGAGTTGAAGACATTTCTCATTTCAAATGGCATGGACTCTTGTTAGAAGGGCCGGTTGAACTATAAAGAAAAAATATGTAGAATTTTATACAGGTATACAAATGATTTTTTCTCAATACAAAACAATGGAGTTAAAACACGTGACAGAAACGTGTTACATTCCCCAAATCTTATCAAATGAGCAGGTGGCAAGATTTTCTTCCCAAGGAAGCGATGAACATCCCTGAGAAGATGATACCATTCATACATACAATAATAGGGTTATTATTGTCCCGAAATCTCACTTCCACTTCTGGTTCGAAAATGAGGTTGCGCTTCCAAGAATTGTGTAGGCCTGGGCCAAATTTAAATTATGATGTAGTAGTTGACGTAATTATGGGAATTTCAAGTTACCATTATTGCGAAATTTCTGCAATTCTTTTATTATGCCACTTTGCATAATTACGTATCAAAATGTATGGCAACTGGAGCATCTGCTATAAACATTTATTGTGAATGATTAGGAACAACAGAATGTGAGCGTTTTTGCACTTTTTTTGGCATGAAATACATCATTGTGTGAAACGTTTTAGCATGAAATGAACGATTTGCATTTTCCTTTATTATACATAATTTTGACAAACATTTACATAATTACACAATAGCAAATTATCGTTTTATTCACCTCTAGAAATGTACAAATGTACAACTTTGTGTATCATAGCTTCCAGGTGTACTAGTACCATGAAAATTAACAAGCATATTCAAAGCCACTGCAAATTTCAAACCGACATAATACAACATGCATTTTCAATTATGAAGGATATGTACATTCGTTGTTGCATATATGTGTAACGTATAGGAGTGTATGAACATGATACAAACAAGATTTAAGTTTTCACACTACCACCCAAATAATTAGGGATGCCAGGTTGGCAGGTGGGATCTCAGAACTTTCAACTGAGATGATGCTACAGCCGATCTGGGGAGAGATTTTTGTTTATAGAAAATGAAACAAATAGTGGCATTCGTACGCAGGAAGTTTTTTTCCCTGTTTGTGAGATAACGTGAAGTTTCCCACATGAACTTAACACCATGCTTCACATGGTGATTCTGGCTAGAGTAGAGATAGCGAGTTACTGTTGTCCCTCCCGAAATAGGAAGACGAGCACCACTGTAGTATACTTTTCTCTCTGTCGTGCAACAAAACTTAAGCATGCCTTCTGTTGTAGCGTGTTTTCTTCCCTTCTTTCTTTGCATCAATGCTCTCCCTTCTGTTCAGTCTGAATGACTGGAGAATGTAGGATGATGTCAAGGAATGTTGGTGTGTGGTCTTGGTGAGAGTGTCAGTTGAAGCTGAGAGGCTGGGCAGAAGGGAGGCTGCTCCTGGTGGGGCTATTATTATTTACCATCTTACTACTATCTACCTTCTTCTACTTACCCGGAACTTGATATAATAAATTACAACATGGAACCTATCACCTTGCCTACGTTTTGGACTTCTTTACTTAGTACATTTTGGCGACTATTGGACTCAGAACCTACAAAGTTTGTCTATATACAAGGAACTTGGAAACTGTAATTAAGACATCTACAAAAGAAACTAAATTATACTGGAATTCAAGCTTGAAGTATCTACATGTATACTACTTTAAAAAACTGGCAGCACCCAGCCCCACCCGCGACCTTAATATCGGTCAGCCTTAACTTGGGCGTGCCAGTTTGCACTTCACAAGCTTGGTTATTGGAGCAACGTCTACAGTTTAGGCAGACCGTCTTTCATTTTAAATATTCATCACTGTCAAGTGCCTGTGTGGTGAGTCAAGTTGTGTCCATTATTTGGGAGCACTGTTGAGACTTTGCTACATTGATAGTTTTTTTTTTAACTGTCCTGTTTCTATTTAAAATATCAGTGTAAAGATGAAAATAAAGGAAAAATGTAGGTTTGAAGGATTGTAGATGTATGACTTTATTTGAAGATAAAGCACAGGAAACTCCAGCTCCTCTATCCACCAACTTCTCTCTGTACTGCCTCAGTCTTCCAATCATATCATTCTATGTTACCTAGTTACAAATAACATTCTAACAGAGCCATCTCTACACATCTTTCCCATACAAAAATTGTAAACAAAACATTGAATATTAGAATAGCACTAAAAACAATTATACATATACTCAAAACATTTGAATATCTGAATAGCACTAAAAACATTTATACATATACACGCAAATAACATAATCAGTTGCATGGCAACAATGAAGGTGATGAACATTTAGAAATATTTCCATAACTCCAAGTGGAACCATCCTTTAGAACCACCACGCTTTTTTTCACTTCTTTGACTAGGTAAGGTTTTGAAAATTTACTATCACCTTTGACAACAGCACCACCCGTTTCACAACCACCCAGTCTCCCACTTCAATGGTAGGAACTCTGACACCTCTCATTTGATTGTACCGAGAAGCAGCAGCTAATTGCTGACACTTAACCTTCCTACCAATACTCTCTCGATCCACCCACACACATTCCTTGTCCTTCAACCACCCGGGTATCTCCTTAACCCCTGGCTCTCTTCCTTTGAGTGAAACGAAAGGTGAAACACCAGTCACAGAATGGGGCGTCACTCTATAAGACCAAATTAGTTTCCTTAACTCATCTGACCATGACAAACCATTACACAAGGAAAGTTGAATATTATCCATTATTAATCGATTGATTCTCTCCACTAAACCATTAGCTTGAGGTCTGAACATAGCAACTTTTTCATGTTTCACACCTTTTCCATGAAGATAATCTTGCATAGCCCTGGAAACAAGCTGAGGACCATTATCTGACACAAGAATCTTGGGAATTCCTTCATTCATAAAAACCTTCTCCAAACATTTTATGACTTTCTCAGATACAATACTGTCAGCTGTTTCCACAACAAACCATTTAGAGTGGTAGTCCACTAAAACCATAAAAAATTTACAATTTGACCCCAACCTAGAAATGGGACCAAGGAAATCTATTGCTACTCTCTCCCAAGGACGATCCGGAAACTTAACACAAGAGAGTGGTGGTTGACAAACAACTTTGGTTTTATCACTAGCAGCACAAGCCTAACAATCCTTAACGGCATCCTCAACATCCTTATCTATTTTTGGCCACCAGAATGATTGACGAATGCGTCTTTTAGTCATACTCTTTCCCATGTGACCTTCATGAGCGATGTTGATGATCCTGGCTTTAAGACCTTGAGGAGGTACAAGTTTATCTCTTCTCCACAACTTTCCTTCTCTTACACTCAACTCTTCCTCCACATTCATGTAACCCTTAAAAGGCAAATTATGACTCGAATCACCCTTCCAACCAGTAGACACTCCCAGAATGACCTCTTTCAATACAACATCTTCCAACATCGCTGCTTCCCATTCTTTCTTATCTAAAGATTGCTCTTCAGTATAACATATCAAATCCTCAACAACTTCCTCTTCCTCACCTATTTTGATAGGCATCCTTGACAAGCAATCCGCCACAACGTTTTTTAAACCTTTCAAATACTCAATTTCAAAATTATAGTCCAATACTGAGAGGATCCATCTTGAAATTCTTGGAGTTACACTCCCTTCTAACCCCTTTCCACCTTTAAATAAGTGCACAAGAGGTTTATGATCAGTTCGAAGTTTAAAGGGAATACCCCAAACAAAATACTTGAAGTGTTTAATTCCCCAACAACATGCTAAAGCCTCCTTCTCTATTACAGAATAGGAAGTTTCAGCATTTTGTAATCTTCTGGATGCAAATCCTATTACCCTCTCCTCACCATCTTTTACCTGTGACAAAACTGCACCGATACCCACAGCACTAGCATCAGTTGTTACATACGTTTTTGCTCTAACATCAAAATGTCCTAAACAAGGAGCAGACAAAATCCCTTCTTTAACTTGTTTGAACGCTGCCTCACAAACTTCACTCCAAACAAACTCTACCCCTGTTTTCATTAGTAATCGCAAAGGTTCAACAATGTTTGTAAATCCTCTTACAAATTTTGAACAGTATTCTGCTAGTCCCAAGAAACTCCTAAATTGTTCTTTGTTTGTAGGAGTAGGAGCATTCCTGATAGCTAAAACAGTATTTTTTTTAGGTTTGATTCCATGCTCAGATATCTCATGACCCAAGTAACACACTACATCCCTTCTTAATTGACATTTTTCCTTTTTGATTCTCAAACCATTTTCTCGCATCCGAGAGAGAACATCTTCCATTGCTTTGTCATGATGTTCATAATTCTTACCCACAATCAGTACATCGTCTTGAAAACAGAGTACATCTTTTAACCCTTGTATTACTTTTTGCATGACTCTTTGAAAAACTGCTGAGGCCGAAGCTAGGCCAAATGGCATTCGACAATAGCGAAATGCACCTAAGGGAGTTACAAATGATGTCAAATGTCTCGATTTTTCATCAAGATCAATCTGATGATTAAGCATGGGCGAATTTTGTGAATTCGCGATTCGCGAATTTGCGGATTTGCGAATTCGCGATCCGCAAAATTCGCGAATTTGTGCGAATTTGCGGATGTTTGTTTTTTTGCATGTTCGCGGGGTTTTTTGCGTGTTGGCGGGGCTTTTTGCGTGTTCGCGGGGCTTTTTGCGTCTTCACGAGCGCTTGCATAGCGAAGTTACCCATGCAGTCGTTTATGGGAGAGGGAGAGAGAGATAGATAGATAGATAGATAGATAGATAGATAGATAGATAGATAGATAGATAGAAAAAGAGAGGGAAAGAGAGAGGGAGAGAGAGAACGAGAGAAAGAAAGAGAGGCCGGATCTCTGAAGGGCCAGATTCCTGAGTTGCCCCTACAGAACACACAGCTTTTTATTTTTTAGCAAAATGCATATGAAAATTGTGCTGTAAAGGTCTCTTTTAGTTTAACCCCTCCTGACAACTCAAAATGGGTGTATTTTCCATCCTCTCCCTTCTTCCTGTTTTTTATATCTGTAAGTGCTTCCTGATGAGGTTTAATTCCTTGGACAGGTGCCTCGTTGCCTACTTGTAACTATTCTCTGACCCTGCTTCAAGGGTCAGAGCAGGGGGCAATTAGCAGCAGGTGTCCAAGTTGAAGTTAATTTGTTTGCAACCCTTTTGTAAAAGGTTACAAAGAAATTAGGTTCAACTTTTGCACCTGCTGCTGTAACCCTTGCTTAGCTGAAAATTCGTCCCCGCTGATTCGCGGATTTTACCGCGATTTCGCGAGATTCGCGGATCGCGAAATCGCGGAAAATCCGCAAATTCGCCCGTGAAACGGATTTTACACCCACCCTTACTGATGATACGCTGCTGACATATCCATGACACTAAATACACTTCCCCCACCCATTACAGTGAGCATTTCTGATATATTAGGCAAAGGCTGACAATCTACCCATATATTCTTATTTAAATCGCGGAGGTCAATGCATAGACGAATCTTCTTCCCACCATCCTTAGGTGGGACTACAATTGGTGCCAACCATTCAGAAGCCTCAATTGGCTCAATGATACCCATCCTTAATAACTTATCCAGTTCTTCTTGCAAGGGACCCCTCATTAAATGAGGCACTGGTCTAACTTTATGAACAATGGGGGTAGCATTAATTTTAAGAATAATCTTATGAGAACATTTTTTGAGTTTCCCTAACTCCTCAGTAAAAACATCAGCGTATTTGCTCATTATCAATGTTTCATAATCATTAATGTCATTGACAATTACAGATTGAACAGGTTCAGAAGCATTACGATTCAGAACAATCCCTAAATCTTTTTGATGTCGCCATCCTAATAAATTTGACCCCTGCTTGGTCAAATAAACACGTCCATATACTTTTTTAGATTCAAATTCAATCACCATCCATTTCAATCCCAAAATATCTATAGTTTTACCACCATAACCTACAGCTTTAATATCTGGAACATCCCAATCTTTATCAATACATGACTCACTCCAAGATTTAAGGTACATCTCTTTCGACAAAAGAGTATAGAGACTACCAGAATCAATCAACATTCTTACACCATTAGAATCTAAACTAATGACATAGTGTTGGTTTTTCTAATTTGCTTGTACTCTCCATCTTAATAGGAGAATCAATGATGTTGAAATTAGCACTAGAAGTGGAAACATCAGTTTGAGTAGTAATCACATTAATAGAAGGAATAAATTCATGAACACTCTCACATGAATCATCAATTTCATGTACAATAGGCATTTTAGTTTTACAAACCTTTGCAAAATGTCCTTTCCAACCACAAGTTCTACAAATTGCATTCCTTCCCATGCATCTAGTACTAGAAGCAATATGACCTGGTGAACCACAACGATAACAATTAACAGGTCTTGGCCCAAAAGATACTGGTCCTTTAGATTGAGAGGATTCATTACTTTTATCAGTGACCTTAGTAAAGGGTGGCTTAGAAAAATATTTAGTAGCTTTTGTCTCATTAATATCAGCTTGTATCACTGAATCCTTAGATGATACAATTTTTGATCCAGAATCTTTGTTTATCATGGAATTAGTACATTTATCCATCTCTTTAATCCAAATATCAGTGTGTTCTAAACCTTTCGCAATTTGAATTGCTTCTTCTAATGTAGAATCTTTAATTAATATTTTTTCACACACCCTTTTATTGTTAGTACATCTGACAATTTGATCACGAATCAAAGAATCTGCCAATTGTTCAAATTCACAGGTTAATGACAATCCTCTTAAAGCTGTCACATAAGATAATATATCTTCATCAATCTTTTGTACCCTGCAAAATAATTTATGCCTCTCTAGTACCACATTGATTTTAGTAATTAATCTAATATCTAACATCTTCATACTCATTTCATATAAATTGATAGGTTGACCATCACCTGTACCTAAAGAAACCTCAGGTAGATTCTCATACAACCTCCTACCCTCAACACCTAAATTATGAAGTAAGATCGCTTGTCTGCGCACTGGCCCATATTTATCAGCACCAGAGGCAAGAATATAAGTCAAGAATAGCTTTTTCCATTCCTTCCAGGGAATGGCAGGTTCCCCAGGAGTAGGAAGAAAAGAAGGTGAAGCACACAAACCTTGATCACCCATCATTAACAAAATCCAAATACTTAGTTTAACACAATTCCTGTAAGAAAGAAAATTGATTAATAAAGAAAAAAATTAAAATAATAAGCTAAAACAAATATAGCTTGACTAAACTTGACATTCGAAGATTGACCTGCTAAAAATCCATAAAAGGTTCGACGTAATAAAGTAATCAGCAATGTCACAGTTCCTGGATCGATGTAATAAAGTAATCAGCAATGTCACAGTTCCTGGATCGATGTAATAAAGTAATCAGCAATGTTACAGTTGTCTTTGTAGAAGAATGTCTCTCGCACTTAAAATTATGATGCACATCGTATTTCCGATGTAATTTGCAAAGTCAAAACCCTCCCAATGTTAGCAGGTCGAGGCTTCCCCAACGTTGAAAGATGGCCGCCACGCAACTCAGTTTACGTGTGTTTCGAGAGGAAATAGATGACACCCAAGATGACGCACAGTGCGTGCGTGCGATGACAGAAACACAATGAGAAATGGAAGCTCGCCCTTCAGCTGAACATAGGAAGGTTCGAAGGATGCAGCGCGTCTTTTAAAGTAAGAGACGTTAAGTTACCACGAGTAATTAACTTGTCGTAGCACTGTTTACTCGCACTGTTAATTCGGAGCTTTTGCAAAATTGCCGTATTATACAAAAGGTAGACTTCGCAGCTCTGCATCCACAAGGCAAACGGAGATTAATCCATACTAGTTATCCCCAGTTGCTCCACGAATCAATCCAAACGTTTGCCTCCCTTTTAACAGATGTTCACATCAGGCAGGCAATACAGGCAATTCAAACTTTCCTGATGAAAAATCGATATAACTCCAAAATCGATATAGCTCCAATACGAATTAAATCAAAGTTTGAAACAGCATCGTGCCTTTTCCAACACGAATTAAATCTGATAAAAAGACTAATTCCAATCAAATCCAGTGTAGTCTTTCAGAGCTGAAAAGATTTCCTTATAAAAAGGTAAACATTGTACTTACAAGGTAGATAAGGCTTTTTTTTTAATCTAATAAATAATGATAATCCAAAGGTGGAGAATCCAAAATCTGTCCCTTGCGCAGAAATATCTACAGAGCTCACACACCCAGCTCGTGCAATCCTACCTGTTTGTGCACAGCTCCATGGATCCTTTGTGGCAATGGCTTCTCCCTCTTCCAGTCTGCCTACTCTGGTACGTTTTGGTGCACAAACGCACCAAAAGCCATCCTACAAGCATGTCGATTGCGTGCCGCCATCTTTTGTTTGGTAGGAAGAAGTACTTTTCACCATGTACTGCACACATGAAGCGCAAGTACAACAGAAGGAGATTATTTTACCACGTTTGGACATCAGGCACCACCTTACTGCTATCTACCTTCTTCTACTTACCTGGAACTTGATATAATAAATTACATCTTGGAACCTATCACCTTGTCTACGTTTTGGACTTCTTTACTTAGTTCACCTTCAAGGCCTTTAAGGAATGGCAGCATGCTCATTCTCTGCCTCGCTATTGGGCAGGAAGACTAATTTGCAGGATCATAGTTTCCTTTTGCGCCTATGGTTACATCTGCTGTATTATTCCTTTTTTACTTAATAAAGTGTTACATTATGTCTCTCTTCCTTGGTCTGGACTGTAATCTCTTCATCTCATAATTATTTTTGTTTTGCACTTCTAGATTGCCGCATTCTACAGGTATGTTAAGTTTTTTTTTAAAGTTTAGAAAGCTTTATTGGGAGAAATATACCATGTAAAACATCAGTACAAAATCACTAGCAATAAGAAAAAAACAAGTTGAGATAAACGGTATGAAAGTGGAATCAAGAAAATTCCCAAAAGGGAATAATAAAAAACATACTAAGAGAAAATGCATTTTTAAAAGGTTTTGTGGAGAAGGAGAGATGGGGGACAGAAAAGAGAAAAAGGAAAAAGAGAAAGGGGGAGGGGAAAGAGAGGAAAAGAAAAAAAATGCAAACATTTCATAACCTGTATATTAACAATATATAGACAAAAGTTAAGGTAATCGTTTGGAAAGAAAATCAGTTAAAGGTAACCATAACAAATACCTTCTAATCAAAAGGGGAGTAGTAGTAGCATAGGCACGATCAAGTCTATGGTGATGACAGATCAAATTCCACCAAGCATTGTAAGAAATCTGTGATGTATCCTTCCAGTTCGTAGTGATCACCTGCAAGGAAATAGCTATGAACATATCTATAAAATTACGGACATTGCTTGAAACATTCCATATGGGGGAAGAACCACCAAGGAAAATATGAACAATATCAAAAGTGTATTTAACGCCTAAAATCTCATTCAATTTAGACCGTATTTGTTGCCAAAGGGATTTGACTACCGGACAGTTGAAAAACATGTGAAAAAGATCCCTGTCTGCATGAGGACAGAACCAACATTGACTGGAATCCAGAGATTTGAATTTAAATAAATCCGAGGTGGTCAGGAAAAGACGATTATAAAAAAAATATAAAGTCTGTGTGGTGCTAGCAGAGCGAGAGGCGGTGTGAATTTTAGACCAAATGGAATCCCAGACAGGAAGGGAAAATTCTTGTGACAGATCTCTTTCCCATGCAAGCTCGGGTTTGGATTTGGGACGAACTGAGGTGGAACGGGAAAGAATATTATAAATAACAGCAGCTTTAAGGGGAGTAGAAAAATCTGGTGGTGAGGGGTCTGACGGAACGCAATCAGGAAGGAAATTGTGGTATGATAGGAGGGTGGTGAGGGCTGATTTAAGAGCTGGGTATTGGGAAGAGTACATGTTTGAAATGTTGAAGGTGGTACTGATAACAAAGAAATCTAACAAGGAACTGTCAGCAAGGAGTGATTCCGCATAAATTATGCCTTTATCAATCCACTCTCTCCAAAAAAGGGCTTTATTATTGATCTTAAGGGATTTATTATACCATAATGGGGTGGGAGAATGGAGGCGTGATTGAGAGAAGGAGGAGCGAAATAAAGAGAGTGCGAGCGCCCTAGAATGTTTGAAAATGGGTGAAAGAAATCTTTTGGGAGGTTGAGACAAGCGAGTAGCTATAAGAAAAGAAAAAGGCAAAAGCTGAGCCGATTCAATGGCACTCCAAGCTGTAACAGGAAGAGGGGAGGAATCTGATAAAAAGGTCCGTATTTGTTTTAGGGTAAAGGAGGAATGAAAACGTTGTTGAAGGCGAGATAAAGAAATCCTAGACTTATGATTATTCCATAAAAACCGAATGAGAATGCGATTAATGAGCGTAAAAAAATATGCGGGAAGAGAGATGGGAAGCATTGAGAGATAGGAATTAATAATAGGAAGAAGCATCATTTTAATTGTTGCCAATCTCCCCCACCAGGATAGGAAAAATGGAGACCAACGGTCTATAAGTGCGGAAAGCCTCGCGAGAATATCTTTGTGATTAATTTTAAAAGTTTCTTTAATATTGTTAGCATGGAGAATACCAAGACATTTAATGTGCTGTGGATCCATTCAAAGCCAGAGCCTTGAAACATATGGGGAAGACAACATTTATTAAGGGGCAATACTTCGGATTTATCGATATTCAACTTGTATCCAGAGACCATAGAGTATTTGCATAATAAGGAGAAAAGAGCAGGTTGAGATGTATTAGGTTTAGAAATATAAAGTAAAATGTCATCAGCATAAGCAGTGAATTTAATATCAATGTTCTTATGTACAAAACTAGAGTATGATGTGGAACAACGTATTTTTTCAAGAAAGGGTTCTAAGGCTAAAATAAAAAGGAGAGGGGACAGGGGACATCCCTGTCTAGTGCCTCTGTGAAGTGGAAAATAAGAAGATTGAACACCATTAACCCAAATTAAGGTAGAGGGAGATGAGTACAGTAAATGGATGAATTTAATAATGTGAGGACTAAAACCATGCCAACGGAGGGCCCCAAACATAAAATCCCAGCTAACCCTAACAAAAGCTTTTTCAGCATCAAGAGTGATAGCGGCAAGTGGAGAGGACATTTTAGAGGCAAGGTGAATAATGTTTAGAAGAGTTCGAGAATTGTCTGTGATGGATCTACCCTTGACGAAACCAGATTGATAAATATTGACTAGGTCGGGAAAAAGAAAATTAATTCGGAGGCTAACATTTTTGCGTAAATTTTGCAATCAGAATTAATTAGGGAAATGGGCCGGTAATTTTTACATAGTGACGGATCTTTGTCTTTCTAAGGAAGTAAACATAACATAGCTTGCGAAAAAGAGCCTTTGGATTCCCACATGGACAGGAAATTAGTAATCAAGGAGGATAGATGTGGAATTAAAACATTCTTGAAGTGAAAATAGAAACGGACCGTGAAGCCATCCAGGCCCGGGGACTTATCTTTAGGTAACAGAGTAATGGCTTGAAGAATCTCTTTCCCGGAGATTGGTGCGTCGAGGGAAGAGATATCAAGATCTGAATTCAAAGATTTGGGAATGGACTGAAAAAATGAATCAATTTGAGAAGAAGACTGAGTAGACTCAGGTGTATACAAGGAGGAATAATACTGAACAAAACATTCAAGGATCTTATCATCTGAAGAATGACGATCCCCATTTAACATCAGTTACGACTGCAATTTTGGATTTCTGTTTCTTAATCTTGAGATAGTTAGCAAGAGATTTGCCAGCTTTATTGCGCCCGCCATACATTTTGGAATTGAATTTAAGAAGATTATTACAAGCTGCATCCCAAGAATGTTTATTAAATTGAATTTTAGCTTTAACAAGAGAGGAAAGAGCATCAGCAGAATTGGAGGTATAGAAGAGGTGTTCTAGTTCCTTAATTTGCTTAAGAATGAGGGAAGATTTAGGAAGGGCTTGTTTCTTCTTACGAGAAACGAAATCAATAATATACCCTTTAAAAGCATCCCAAACAAAGTGAAATTGAGAAGCCGAATTAAGGTTATTGTGGAAAAATTCCTCCATAAAAAGAATAAATTGTTCGGTGAATTGAGGGTCGAAAAGAAGGGAGTTGTTGAAGCGCCAACGACGGGAACTGGGTGTTGGAGAGGGTAGGTCAATATCAAGAATAATGGGAGCGTGATCTGAAATAAGGATAGAGCCAATTTCTGCATTAGTCATAAATTGTAGGCTGTGTTGGTTAAGAAAAATGTAGTCTATGCGGGAGTGTGATGCAAAGTACGGGAGAAAAAAAGGAAAATTCTAGAATATCAGGGTGGGACAATCTCCAGGAGTCAATTAAGCCTCTAGAGGATATGGCTTTGAAAAAGGACTTTTGCATCTTGTTAGGGATAAATCTAGATTGGGACTTGCGATCCAAAAAAAGGATCCATCAATTGATTGCAGTCTCCCCCACAATTAAATCAACCGATGCATGCGAGGAGAGAAGCGTAGAGAAATCATTCCAGAAGGTTAAATCCACACCTGTAGGGCCATAAACATTGTAAAAGGATAAATCAGTATTATTAACTTGTACATCCAAAAGCAACCATCTACCATTAGTATCTGAGTACTAATTGTTTAACTGGATAGATAACGACTTGTGAAACAAAATGATAACACCATTTTTGTTGCCAACTGAGGGGGAACAGAAGATGTCGCCCACCCATTGTTTGCGTAGAGAAGACAAATCTTTGAGGGAGAGGTGAGTTTCTTGCAACAGAGCAACTTGACATTTCAATCTAGCTAAATGGGAAAGGACTCGTTGTTTCTTAACCGGATTGCAGAGTCCTTTGACATTCCAGGAAATGACGCAAAGACCAATCATCTCTGGAAATCAAAGAAGAGTAGGCAGAAGATAGGAAAGAAGGATTGTAACCTGATAGGGATACACATGGGAAAAAAGATAGAGAAGAAAGAAGAAAGAGTATTTGAGGGGAGATAGCAAGTGAAATAGTGGGAACAGTAACCCACCAAGAGAAAAAAGAGAAAAGAGCAAATTGTGGAGAAGTTGAAAATGCAAAGAAGAGTCAGAATATGAATAGCAAAAGAAGAGAGAGGAAAAGGAACAAGCTGTACCAAAGAGTGCCATGAAAAAAGAGAGGGACATGATAAAAATAAAGAAATCCAGGGGAGAGAATGTGAAGGAGGTGAGAAAAGAAGGAGAGGAAATGGTGAACAGATGAGGATAAGTGAAGACAGGAAGGAAAGAAAGGGAGAACAAAACTCCAAGGAGATAAAGTGAGAAAAAGAAGATGGCAACAAGCCGAGAAGCTTTAGCCATGGAGACCGTGAAAAACTGTCAGGGACTGTCCGGGAATTTGTGGGGAACACAGTCAGGGACTTGGACAAGGACTGAGAACTGGGTAGAAGACGTACACAGAAAGGAGGAGTACAGTGCTGCCCAGGATCATACAGGGAGTCAGAGGAGAAAGAGGGATACAAAGGGGAAGCCTGTACAAGTGAACAAGATGGTTAAGACTCAGAAAGGAAGGGCCCTCACAAGGCAATTTAGCATTCAGACTAACTACACCCAGGACGGACGTGCAAGACATATATATAATACAACATTAACAATAAAGGGGGATGTGGGGTAAAGCACTCAGGAGCTCCACATGGTAAGACTGAAGCTCAGTAAGTTTCTTACCCACAATTGCTGTTACAGATACTGACTGCAAATACCAACATGTAGGATATGCATGCAAAGGCAGGGTCTGTGGAGCTTATACCTATAGTGATGTTATATATGTAACTCAAAGACAAGACTCACAGTGAACAAGAAACACCACCTAGGTAGTCAGCTGAGCCCACGGATCCAGGCGATCAAACAGGAATGCGCAAGGCAGTAACAGCAAAGGAGTAGAACTAAACACAAGCACAATAGACAAGGAGCTAGCAAGGAGAAGTACTTAACAGGAAAGGAAGGAAATGACAGAGCACACTTGGCAGAAAGCAGGTAACAAACATACAAGGTAACAAACGTAAGACAGCAGAATAGAACGGCAGCAGACTAGAACTGGAACCAAGAAAATGGGAAGCAAGGCAGGGACTGGAAACGGACACACAGAAGGGGAGGCTACAAGGGTATACTAGAATAGTGCAGGTTAAGGAATCAAGAAAACAAAGTAGCAGAGAAGGCAGTGCTGGGGCAGGAACGAGAAGTCAGCTAAGGCTCAGGAGTTAAGGCAGGACTGCAGACAGTGCTGGTTCAGGAACAGGGAACTACCAAAGCATCAGGAGTCAAGGTAGCACTGCAGGCAGTGCTAGTTCAGGAACAGGGAAATTACCAGAGCTTAGGAGTCAAGGTAGCACTGCAGGCAATACTGGTTCAAGGAAACAGGACATAGCTACAGCTCAGGAAACAAGGAGTCACGAGAGCACTGCAAGCAGTGCAAATCAGGAACAAGAAATAGCTAAGCCCAGGAACAAAGAATAACTATAGCACAGGAACTCAGGAAACAAGGTAGCGCTGCAGGCAGTGCTAATTCAGGTACAGGGAATTGCTATAGCTCAGGAACTCAAGAAACAAGGTAGCACTGCAAGCAGTGCTAATTCTGGAGAAGGGAAACTGCTGCAGTTCAGGAACAAGGAATAATAAGGCAACGGGGTCAGGGTAGCACTGCAGGCACTGCTAATTCAGGAACAGGGAAAACAGCAGCAGGTCAGGAACAAGGCATAATTAAAGCTCAGGAAACACTGGAAACAAGAATAGCAAAAGCTCAGGGAACTCTGGAACCAAGGATTGGTCTCACCGGTAAACAGCTACAATGACCAACCTTTGCCTGAAGGGAGCTGGGGCTTAAAAGAGCTCACAGTAATCACATGCAGCTGGTGTGAGCAGGCTAGCAGCAGCCAGCCACAGGTGAGCTGAATTCCTCCACCCATCCTTGGCCTGCAGAGGTGGAGACAAAGCAGTGAGCAGGGAATTCTGGGTAATGGAGTTTCAGGCATGAGTAGGCTGGCTTTAAGTCTAAGCAGGCTGGCTGTCACAAAACCCGGCATGGATTGGGAATGGATGTCAATTCCCAAATAGTGTTCAAATGGCTGGAAGTCAAGATATGCATGCATGGGAGTGTCAGGAAGCATATTAGAACACTGGAGAGTCCCACAGTTCAGCCCCCTGGTGGTGGACACGAGAACATTTGGAGCGAATCATGACAAAAACAAGAACAATGAAGTGGGAGAGGGAGCTGCGAAGGACAAGACAACCACCACTGACCGACGAGGGGAGAGAAGAAAAATTAGTATGATCACATCGACACCAATTGCATAAGAAACAAAAAAAGAAGAGCAAAAGTGACCAAGGAAGACAAATGAAGGGAACTTACCAAACAAGTGGGAAGGAAGGGCAGCATATCAGATGTAGAGTACAAACATCGGGGCAGCACAAATAAAATGGATTGGACAACGACAACTAAGAGGTAAGGATCTGTAAACAAAAAGAGAAGAACAGGAACAGAATTACCACAAGGGACAAGATACCGAATAAGATAGGACAACAAATATGAACACATAAAAGCTTGGGGTTGCTAAACTCCATGGATTCCTCCTTATGAGTGTGGATGAACTTCCGAAGATCTGCCGGATCGTCAAAACTATAAGTACATTCTTTCTATGTCACTTTGAAAAAACAAGGGTGGATAAGGCCATATCAAGCATTCATTGACCTGAGAGTGGGCCTTAAGTCAAAAAACTCCTTCCGTCGCTCAGCAGTTGGTCGAGACACATCTTGTGTGAGGAATACCTTATGACCGGACCAAAGCAGCTGCTTGTGCTGCTTAGCAGAATGAAGAATATTCATGAGGTCAGAGTAGAGGAGGAAGTAAGCAATAATGCCTCTGGGCTTTGAAGTGGAGGAAGAGTTCTTTGGTCCAAGACGGTGAGCGCTTTGAATGTTGACGTGCAGGTGCTTAGGAATACCAGTAATAGGAAGGACTTGAGACTTCAAAAACTGGATGATATCAGACCCCTCTGAATTCTCCGGAATACCATAAATGCGCAGGTTGTTGCGTCGATTTCGATTTTCCAAATCCACAGAGGTTTTCTTGAGCTGATCAACCTCCTTAGTAAGACGAGCCACCCTATCTACAACATCTTGAGCATCGCAAACTTTCTGCTTCACATCAGTTATTCTCTTATCCATACTGGACCACTTATCGTCAAGTCTCTGAAGAGTAGCAGTGGTGTCTGTCATGAAAGGGCGTATAAGGCATAATTCCTCCATAATATCCTCCAGTGTGATAGGGAGTGGAGACTTTGATGGAGATGGGGGATCTTTTTTAAGGCGTTTACCAGCAGCGACAGAGTCTTTACGTGTAGCAGAGGCGGCGCCATGAACCTTAGAAGTGTGTACTTGCTCCATTGTGCATCCAACACCAGTGAGATCAAATGATGGCAAGAAAAAGAGTCATGAAGGGGCCACCAGCAGGTGAGGCAGCAGCGGAATAGCACAGGAGGAAGCAGCCATCAAGATGAGGAGCCGATAAAAGCAGTTCTAAATTGAGGCAGGAAGTCGAATGAAAATATATCCAAGCAGAAAAAAATAAAACAGTACCACTAGTAATCTGGAGGAAACTTAACAGTGCTTTGGTAGAGCATTCAAGAGGAGGTAGAGACCATGACGCATGTGTGAACTTGAGGTAATTGGAAAACACACATGAGCAGAAGAAGCTTCATAGAGGAGAAAGGCTCAGCAAGCAAAAAACAAAACTGCCAGCAGGAATGGCAACAAAAAGGCTAGCCATGTGGTATAGCAGCAGCAGGGAGTAGAGAGAAGAGAAAAGAAAAAAAACGCTGCATGTGAAAAAAGACCAAAATGGCGGCCGTTATCGAGGAAGGAGCAATCCAGCAAAATTGCAGGTGAAAAACGGCATATTGTGCCCTGTAAACATACCCAGATGAGGAGGGGTGCTTCCGATTAAGGAATTTGCTGTTTGAGCGAAGAAACGCTGACTTAAATAAGCCCTTCATCAATGAGCGGATCTCGACATCTCGGAGCTCGTCAGGGAGCGGCCATCTTGTTTCGCCACGTCGCGCGTCCCCCGGTATGTTAAGGTTTGAACTCAAGCAAAGTTACCAAGGGCAGATCCAAAGATACCCTCTCCCAAATTGTTTGTGACAATGTGACAAACCCTGACAGTAGAGAAAATTCATACAACAAGGACATTAACACATTTAAGTTGTGGTTAAGAGCCAAATTTGATTTGTGCATATAGTATGTTTATGGAGTGCAAATCCACATTTGTGATTCACAAAATGCGGATTTACACTTGAAGGTCTATTTACTCACAATCAATAATACCCCAGATGATGTGACAACACATCTTGTCTCAGAGATGAGGAGTGGACCTTAGTAAAAAGTCATACTCCCACAAGGAATCCTCACATTAGGAATGACCCTCAATAAATCTGTCCAGCCTCATCGCACAAAGGAGAGGTACCAAAAAGGGTCAGAATTTGTAGTTTAACACCCTCCTGCCCCAGTAAATGAGCGGTCCACCTGTTCTCTGAATGGCCAAGGCCAATCGTGCTTTCAAAACCTGGCAAACTGAATAAGGAACGCTTTGGTTTTGTTTCGGAGTGCTGTTATGGTTCCTGAGGGAGTACTGCTGAGGCTGCTAGTGGTCCTGACAACATGTGCGTACATGCCCTTGTGATGCAAGGCAAGCATGAACATGTGAAAAGGGGGATTGCCAGTGCACATGTCTAAACATTGAAATAGGCTCTGTCTACTTATAGTTATATTGCTCCCAAGAATCTTTGATGCTTCAGGAATTCATAGACAGCCCAGTAGCCTTTACATCTCCCAATTTCCCAGCTCAAGAAGCCACTCACTTTTCACCAACCTCTTCTGATCACCAGATGCATTTTGTATCCCCAGCCCACACAGCTGTACACACATGCAGACCAGCCCCTCTCACTCCAGTCTCCCATCTCCTAAGAGAAGCAGGGAGTTATTCAGACTCTAGAAAACTTCCTCAGAAGCAGCCCAGCAGCACTATGTAATTTGCCTGCCTTTCCATAGCCTAAGATCCTGCATCTAGTACCGCACCCAGCAGCAAACTGGTGAATGTGCTGGAGATAGCAGAGTGGTTGTATGTGCTGTAAATGTGTGAGTCTCAATGATGATCTGCATGTGTGAGTCTGTATGTCTCTGTATGGTATAACTGTAGGAGTGTCTGAGTAGAACTGTGACAGCAAATTTCTTAGTGTGGGTGTATGAGTGGGTATGTGTGTTTTCTATGTCTGGGCACATTTTTATGTATTGAATTGTGTCATAGGTGCGATGCAGACAAGTAATTTGTAAGTACAATCATGTGTGTGCATCTCTAGTTAACTATGTGTGGGATCTATGTGTGTGGAGTCTATTTCTGTTGGGGCCTAAATATGTGTGTGAGGATATGTGTTTGTGTGTGTATGTGTTTGTGTTTAGTAAGTATGTGATTGCCTTTTTCACTTTGTGCCTTTGTAGGTAGGATTGCTTGGGGGACATCTGTGTCTATAAATATTACTACCTATTTGCAGGTGTTTAGGGGGATTTGAGTTGCCTTTGTGAGTGTCTCTGTATTTCTGTGTGTGAGTGGGTTTATGTATGTGCAGAGTGGTGTGTGAATTGGTCAATGTGGCTGAGACTTTGCGTGAGAAGTACATGGATATTTCTCTGTAGAAGCTCTTTGCGACCAGAAATGTGTTTGTATGTAGATTTTGTGGAAATACGTGTGCTGTATACAGGACTCTGTGTGGAGGTGGATGGGTGCAGGGGAAATATTTGGGTTTTGGCCTCTGTGGGGGTTTTGAGCACTGTTTGCGTGGATCCAAGGGAGCAATTGCTTGTCTGCTGATCTTTTGGCCTTTTTGTGAGTGGGTCTTCGTATCGCTAGCGGGAAATGCATGTGGCATGCTATGTGCCTGGAGGGGTCCTCGATTGTCCATGAGTGTGGGATTCTCTATTTCTATGAGCACATGCACATTAGCATAGCATGGATGCCCCAGGCAATGGCGCAAACAAGGAAAATGTTGAACACCGAGGGGCAGAATTACAATAACTGGTGCATCCCTGCATATCAGCAGGAATACACCAGTTATTGTGCGCCGCAGCTCCGCCACCCTGGATGCGCCGCATTTACAATGCGGTGCATCATGGGGCAAAAACGGCACAAATGCGTCACGCATCTGTGCCGTAAAAGCGGCGCATTGCTGGAGTTGCGTCGCAAGCGCGACACAGCTCCAGTAATGCTCTGGGGGCCCTATCTCCACAATGCTGCGTCAATCCTTACGCCTTCTTCAAGCAGGCTCCGGGTTTTGACGCAGGATGGGCCCAAAAGTGACTGAGTGAAATCTTGTAGATTTCCCTCAGTCACTTTTGGGAGGCGTTCCTGCACGGGAACGCCACCTCCTGCGATGGAACGCCTCATTCTGGCGCAGGGCCTTACAAAGTGGCACATCTGGGAGATGTGTCACGATGTAAATACCCCGCACCATGGCGCATCTTTTGCGCCGCTGCTGCGTTATAAAAGTGATGCAACGGCGGCGTAAAAGAGGCGCAGGGGGCTTGCAAATCTGCCCCCCTGTGTTATCCTATTTCCTGCATGAGATGGCCATTACTTCAATTTGTTTAGTTAAATGGTCATAATTTTAAACCCTACTTGATAATGTCACCTTTTTAGGCTGTGTATAATTTGGTAATTACTTATAAACATGCCTTGTTTCCTTGCAACTTCTTGTTCTATTTGCAGTTGTCATTAAGACTGCCTTATAGGTAATCGTTTTCAATTTTGCATGATAGGGTCGGGACTATTAATCCTGATAGCTATGAAATTTTTTTCAAAACCTGCTTATTAAAGTGAATATTGTTAATCCTTTATAGTCTACTAATTGCTTTGAATGCTACCTCACTGCCATTTCAATGCTTGCCTGATACTGTCATTGTTTCTAATGATACCTGTTAAAGACACTATGGGCCAAATTTATCAAGGTTTTGCATCGCCCTGGCACCACGCAAGAGGGAAAGAGTAATGCAACCACGCAAGAGGGAAAGAGTAATGCAACCGTAAGAGAGATTTGTCAAGCTATGCAAAGCCACCTTGCGTGTCCCTGTGTGGCTTAATAAATCTAGAATAATGCTTAGCAGCGCAAATCGCTGCCTTGCGTTACTCTGCCCCAGGGAGGCATTCCATGGGTGGTGTGTGGGGGTTCCCATGCATGCATCCATGGATTTTGGCACATTCCCAGATTTCCCATTACCGGTAGACCTGGGAATGTTTCAAAATGCCATGCCACCCCAGGTGAGGAGCAAAGAGGAGAAATATGTTTATTTCTCCTTTTTGTTTCCTCTTTCTCTGTGTGCTGCATTCTGCATCAGACAGAGAAGAGGAAAATGCCTCTGAGGATTGTTTTTGTGCAGGAAGGCGCCCCTTACTGCACAAATACCAATTCTGTCAGCAACACAGGCACCCTTGCACCATGGTGCCAGCGGTGTATGCATTGGAGCCAGGCAGGGAGACTATGAATATATGGAGGTGATGTATGGGGCCTAGGGAGTCAAAATAAATGTTTAATTTAAATGAGAAAAAACTCCCACACTTGCTCTGTCTATACCAGGGATACTAAAAGTATGACCCGAGGTCGCGTGCAGCCCACCTGACCATTGATTGCAGCCCCCTGGTGAAAAGCAGCACTGGGCTGCTCTTCACTTGACAACAGGCCAGGAACATTCAGGAATCTGTGAAACAAACAGGCATACTTTATTTACAAATTAACTAGAGTAATGGTAAAGAAGAAAAGAAGGCGTCCTTGGCTACTTATCTTTAGGAACACCTTTAGTTTTAAAAACGAACTGCACTAAAAATGTAAAAACATAATAAACTATCTGCAAAATTCAAAAAAGTTTATTTTATTAACATACACTAGCGTTTTACCTTAGTAGATCAGATTATTTCACTGCATTGTACATTAATTAGCAGTGATCATTTTCAAACATGATCTTGGAAACATTTCTGTCACTCCCATTCTGAAAATAATGCCATTAGTGAACCAAGAGCATGTCATTTGTCAAGTGCACCTGGTGTGTAGCCTTGGTTGTTATATAATTGGAACACCATTATAGTTCATTAAATAAAACACAAGAGAAGGTTTGTATAGCAAACATCCCAAACTTGTATATTTTAAGGGGCTCTCATATGTGATAATGAAGAAATTGGATACAAAGTGAAATTAACCAATTGCCTAGGATTGCACAATTTCATCAAGTGAGGAAGCCAGGACTGATATAAATTTTTTTTGGCTTCACATTTTGCAGTTCAGCCACCAGATGAGTATCTCTTTCCCTCTCATGTTTTATATCAGAATTAATTCTTGGTGCATGAGAATAGATTGTTGGATGCAGACAGAAGTCACACGAAGGCTCAGTTTTGTTGTCCTCTCTGCATGCATCTTCTTCATGTCCCCCCTACGCTCACCTTTCATCAGTCCGACCCTCGTATTGTTGGCATCGGTGCGGCCCTCGGGCATGCCACAGACACTACTTGCGGCCCTCGTGGAAATGTTTGCGAGTACCCATGTTTTATACTGACGTTATTTTTAGACCTGGGTTACCTAGTTACAATTTCAGAAGTTAGGCAAAAGAAATGATCTTTTCAAGCAGGCAGAACTCCACTGCAGTATAATGAACTACATAGAGCAGCTGTGTTCTTCATAGTCCAAATGCATTCTTTATGAGCCATGTGTTCGAAGCCAGCCTGCCACCCTTTCTTCCACCGGTGTGCCACAGTCAGTTTCCCACTCAGTTCAATGCATTTTGTTTTGTCTCCCCTTTTGCTGGTTCCAGACCTGGGGATATTACTAGTGATTTGTCCACGTCATATGACATCACATATGGAGGTCCCCTGAATGTTCCTGTCATGGTATCCACCTTTGCGGGTGAACAAGCTTTTCTTTCTCATTTAACGGGCTGTTGGCCTTCACAATATGTTTTCCTCTGTACACAGGTACTTAGGCCTCAATAGTAGTTCTTTAATGTTTTGCTGTCCTCATTCTGGTCTCTTCCAAACCTTGTGAGCATGCATGCCTGTGTGTGGATGGATGTCATGCTTTCTCATGCATCATCGTGCTCTCTGCTAGCCCACATGGGAGGATGTCCTTTAGCTAAATGCAAGTGTAAGGACTGAAGTAGCTGTCAACCCTGAAACTAAAGTCGAATTTATGCAACACGGTCACGCTCCAGACTTTGTGTATTTTATTTCTTCGCTTCAATGTACTTGGGGCATTCCTGCTGTGTGGACATGCATTTCCCTGTTGGTAAGTATTAGAATAAATGAATTTGTTAACTGTGTTTCATGCTATAACACATCCCTAGAGTATAATTTGTAAGAATTATTTTTCTAAAGGGCCCCCCCCACCTACCCCCTGGGATTGCAAATGCTGTTCAATAGATCAATCAATCAGTAATCATAATAAGCGCAAACTACTCACCTGTGAGGGTCTCAAGGTGCTAGGGAGGGGCTGTTGTTCCTAAATATCAAGACTGCCTTGTCTTGAGTGCACCTCATGCCTCTTTCTTCCCTAACCCTAAACATCTTGTCACTTTAGCCCACATCTGTGTGTTATTAGATCGACTCTCTCCCTTTTTCAGTGTTTTCCTTTCCTTCTGTTACTTGTTCTTTCCCCCTTTTCCTCTTTTCTCCGTCTCCAACTGGTGATGGTGGAGAGTAAGTCCCAGTCCCATTAAGACAATGCTGTGACCCACCACCAGCAACCATCCAGTTGCTGTGGCTGGATTGAAGCACAAAGCATCCACAAACATTATACATATAGGCCAAACTTACATTGAAATCATGCAATGCAGGGCTTCAGGTAAAGTTGCTGCACTGTGTTGCATGAACAGGAGAGAGCAGGACAGCACCATATCTACTAAGATATGATGCTGTTCTTGTGTGTCTCTGTGCTGACACACTTTTGCCTATCATGATCCAATGCAGACATCCAGTGCAAGGGTGTCTGCCTTGTGAAAAGCATAGTTTTAGAGCAGGAAAGGGCCCCTTCCAGTATGAAAAGCATGCTTTAAGTTGTTTCCAACGTTGTATGTGTGCCTCAAGGAGATGCAGGATTCTGGTGCCAATCCCTGTCTACAATTTTTTGTAGAGAGGGATTTGGTTTAAAACGCATGAGTGCTTGCAAGGCAACCCCCATGAACCATCCATGAAATGTCCTCTTAAAGCGAAGTAACTCTGAGCAGAGCATTGTGCAGCTTTGAATTACTTTGGGTGAAAATCCAATGCAAATCGAGATTGACGATAGGTTGCAAATCTCAACACAGCACTTTGGCCCCCATTAGGATCGCGGGCGGACTTTGCCCGCCCTCCATCCTCACGGTACTAGGAACCGCCCGCCATAAGGGTGGGGGTACAGTGCATGGCATTAGGATGCGCCCGCCACTGTGGCGGGCGCATCCAGCATTCCTACCATTGTGGCGGGCGGTGCACTCAGCACCGCCTGCCACTATGGTAGGAAGGCATGCCGTGCACTTCCGTGCACAACATGGCAGGCACCACGTGGTGCCTGCCATGTTGTGCATGGAACTGCTGGGGGTTACCATAGGTACCCCCCATGTGCACCCCCCACCCCCCGGAGTCCTTGGGGGCCCGCAACGGGCTCCCAGAGCAGACTCTGCATGCCTTTCCGTGGTGGCATTGCCGCCAAGGAAAGGCATTGAAAATTGCACATCCTAATATGGCTGGCGGTCTCTGATAGACACCACCACCATATGAACCCAGCGGACGGTCTTTCCGTCCACCGCGGACCCCCCAGCCATGTTAATATGGCGAGGGGTCTTTGCAGCAAGGATGGCGGGCGAATTGCCCCTGCCAGGCCGGCGGTGGCTACCGCCAGCCTGGCAGGGGCAATCCGCCCGCCAACCTAATGGGGCCATTCGTGTCGGAATTACATTACAAAAGTAACGAAACCCGAAGCAAAATGTTAGTAAATTTGAGCCGTGGTTATGACCTTAACGTGTCAATTCCATAGTATCCTATGTTCTGGTCATGATGTTGGAGACCTATGTACTGGGTACTGCTGTTTTATTGAAAATAATATATATGCATTTGCAGCTCCAGAAATGAGAATAAGCATTGGCCGCGGCCTCAAATTTAAACCTCTGTGTTCGAGTAAGAGGGAGTGAGTCATTCAAGACAAGAGCTGCTGTAAGTGACAATGATTGACTGTCATATGAAGAGCTAAAGTTCATCTCCTCCTTGGCATTGAATAGAATTACACATGGATTCAAGATTCTTATCCTTTTATGACCATTAGAAACCCATTTCATGCTTTTAGGAGTTACATGCTGAAAGAGTCACAGAGCTTCCTGCGGATCTTACAGTTATCTGCCTGATTGAATGTCAAAAGCATTTAGGTGTATCATTTAGAAAATATACAGTGATACAATATTACTGCTGAAGCAAGAAAGTACTTCAACAGAGGCAGGATGGCTACTTTCACCTCGATCGACAATCTCATTTCAAGGTCATTGTCTGCCCTTAATGGGACAGTTTGTTATGGGGACCACAATAGTGCCTGTACTTAAAGAGACAGACAGGTAACACGTCTAGCTGTCTAGGAAAAGTATTGTTGAAGTTGCTTTATTTTCTCTGTCTTTTGGATTCCTGTTTTTTGCCATACATTGATACTTGCATTCCACAGATAATATAATTAAATATTCAATCAATACATTTTACTAAATATTGTCAGGTGCCTAAACAATAAAATGTATCTAGATTTAAAAACTCAGAAGGATATATTGCTTCTGTGAAGCATTGTTCTCTATTGTATGAACCAAAATATGTGTATATTGAATAATACGTTTCTCCTATTTTTGTATTTGGAGAATGTACGAGATGCTGCAGTGTGTGGTTTCCCTAAGTATGTGCATGTTTTGCACAGAGATGTAGTAGTGATAACTGATAAAGCTCTGCCTTGAAAGTTGTGAGCTACACAAAAAATTGTAATGCATCAAAATACATTCTGAGGGGGAATTGATGTTGAGACTGCCAGGAATATGGGTATGTGATGTGGTTTCCTCCCTCATTCCTTGTGAATGTTATGGCAATGTATCAGTGGTTTGCAGCTAATTCAACCGTTGCATAGCATAGAAGGGCTGCACGTGCCCTTATTGGTTGGTAGTATGTTGCAAGATTTGCAAATGGTGTCCTCGAGCATATACGGGAAGCGAGAACGCATTTACCACTGAAATATTGCACTTGGGGCCCGATGTAGGTAAAACCCATTTACCGATTTTAGAATACCAATTTTTACCGAATCGGTATTTTGAAATCGGAAAATGATATGTAGGTAAAAAAATTCGGAAAAATACCGAATCGGTAACAATCGGTATCGTGTTTCGATACTTACCGAATCAGTATTAGCCGAATCGGTAATTACCAAATCGGCGAATACAGAATCGGCAAATACCGAATTGGTAATTGCAATACACCCCCATGGGTCAAAAGGCCCATAGGAATGCATTGTAAATACCGAATCGGTATTTACCGATTCGGAATTAGCCGAATCGGAAATTACCGAATCGGTAAATACCGAATCGGTAACTACGGAATCGGCGAGCAAGTAAAAGTGAAACTAATGACAACAGCCAATGAGGTGGAACCACCCTCCCCCACCCTAGCAGGGAGTGGCTACCCAGGCAGGTGCAACTCATTAGAACTTTCTGGAGAGGCAGCCTGAGCTGAGCATTCAGAGTGAGCAGCAGTGGTAGCACTATCCAGATCTGTGTGGAAATGGCAAGCAGCTCTGAGAGCCAGAAGGCTGAGCGCAAGCGGAAGGGCAAGTTCAGCAGCATGGAGCTGCAAGTCTTGGTGGAGGAGGTGGTGAGGGTCCACAGGCAGCTGTTTGGGAGGCTGTCCCTCACTGTCCCAGAGAGCACCAAGTGGAAGCTGTGGAGTGCAATTGGGGAGAGGGTGAACGCAGTTGGTGTCACCCCCAGGAGCCTGGAGGACCTCAAGAAGAGGTTTTATGACATTCGCAGCCTCACCAAGAGGAAACTGGCCGAGCTGCTCAAGCAGGCAGGACTGACAGGTGGAGGCAGGAACCCGGCGCCACCCCTCACTGACCTTGAGGAACTTGTGTCCACGACCATTGAGAGCGAGAGTGTGGTGGGAGTTGGGGACCTGGACAGCTCATCCAGAGCTACAGCTAAAGGTAAGAAACATGGGCAGCATGACACACCCTACCAGACACCTCCCCTTTAGCCCCAATGCACAGCCAAACCCCAGCCCAGTACTGCTAGCAACAGACATGAGCAATGCATCATGGTAAATGTAGTCAGCTAATGTAGTGAAAAATGCCAGTGCACAATCAAAATGAAATGAACTTAAAAACTGAATCAGAGTATTGAAAATGAGATGTGCAATGCTTTTATTGTAGTGACTGTAAGACATTAGCACTCAGTTCACAAATGCTTCTTTATACCTAGGGGCACCATCAGGCGGTGGAGCAGCAGCTACACAAGCTCCAGCACCATCAGACAATGCGGTGGCAGGGCCAAGCAGCTGTGTACCATCACAGGAGGAGGAGGAGGAGAACAGCAGTGCCGTGGGCAATGAGGATGACACTGGACATACCCTCTCATTTCCCCACTCCCCCCTACTGTCACTAACGCCCCCATTGCAGTTCTCACCAGAGAACTCACCCCCACAGACCCACCCAGCACCTGCCACATCTCCTGCCAGGAGGATCATCGTTGCACCATTAAACATCATGGAGGGAGCAGCGGGTCAGGCTCCAGCAACCAACCCTGCAACACCTGTGGCACACCAGCCCACACAGCAGGGCAGCAGCAATCCGCGCAGGCCACGCACATCCAGCAGTGCTCTTCCAGCATGGGAGGGCAGCGTATTCCAAGGGCTGGAGGGGAGTATGGTCAGGATCCAAAGGATGCAGGCAAAGTCAATCCTGGCTTGCCAGCGTCAATTGCGGGTGCACAACCTGCAGATGGGGGAGATGACACAGGGATTCAAGAGTTTTGTTGATAGCAACAAGGACATAGCAACTGGTCTGGGGCGAATGACTACTGCCATCACCCAGCTGTGCAGTAAGATGGAGGAGCAAGAGCACTGTAGGCGCAGGGATGCCCGCGTGCAGAACCGGGCAGTCAACCGCCTTGCTGCAGCAACCGCCCAGCTATGCCGCCATGGGGCTAACATGGAGGACTGCCTCAGCCAGAACACGGCAGAGGTGACCAGGGGCATGGCCCGCATCACCACTGCCATGGAGGCACTAATTATATCAAACACGGTGGTGAATCCTGCCCTGGACGTGGGCGAGGCTGGGGACAGCAGCAGCCGCAGCAGCCCGGCCAGCGCTGTATCTGAGCCGCGCCGGAGCACCAGGCGCTCCGCTGAAGCAGACGGACACACAGAAGGGGGTGAGCCACATCCAAGTGGGTCAGCTAAGCGCAGCAAGAAGTAAGACTGCCAGGGTGGGTGAGGCAACCCGGACAATTTACATTCCCCACATATTGTTTACTTATTTAATTTGTTGCACATCAGTGCAGTAACGTTATGGCAACATTATTAAATTTTATTTTTCCAACATCCATTGACCTGTCTGTGCATCTGTACTCACTCAGAAATAGTTTTCTGTTATCTCCTCACGTCTGTATCTGCCATCACTTGGCGTAGACACACCTGCAGGTTGTGTTTGTGGCACAGCAACGTCGTTGTCATGGTCCTCGTAGTCTGACAACTCCACCTCAGTGCCCTTCTTCACCGCAAGGTTGGGCAACATTGCACAGACAGCTATGATCTTGCAGCAGGTGATGGGGGTATACTGCCTTGCACCTCCACTCTTGTGCAAGCATCTGAATTTGCTTTTCCAGATGCCAAAGGTCCGTTCTACTACATTCCTTGTGCTTTTGTGGGCCCGGTTATACCTTCTTTGGCTGGGTGTAGAGGGGTGGAGGTAGGGGGTGAGTATGAATGAGCGGAGGGCATATGCACTGTCGCCTAGAAGGAAAAGGGGTAACATTACTCACATGCATACATGTACTTTACTTTGCTACTTTGTGTTATGGGGGTCTGATGATGTGTCTCACCTAGGAGGTATCCTTCACCAAATTCCCCAGCCGTCAGCCGTGCATAGATGCCGCTGTTTTGAAAAATGTAGGAGTTGTGGGTACTCCCTGGTAATTTTGCTACCAGGTCTGTGATGGTGCACTTAGTATTGCAGATCACCTGCACATTGATGGTGTGCGTAGACTTCCTATTGCGGTAGATGTATTCTGTGTCAGCAGGGGGGCAAATCGGAATGTGTGTGCCATCTATGCAGCCAATGATTTGGGGGAATCGTGCCATCTGGTAAAAGTCTGCTTTTGTTTGTACCAGTTCCGCATGGGTTGCAGGGAAAGATATGTATTGGTCCATCCTCTGTATCATGGCGTCAAGGAATTTGTTGAAAAAACTTGACAGGCTGCTCTGGGTCACCCCTCCTACCGCAGCGACTCCACTTTGATAGCTGCCAGACGCAAGCAGGTGTAGGCTGCATAGCACCTGCACGTGCATTGGGATGGCGTGTGCCCTTGGGGTGGGGTGATCCAACAGTGGTTTGAGGTCCCTGATGAGCTCCAGAATGGTGTCTGAGTCCAGCCTGTACCTCTGTTGGATCTCTGCCTCAGTGAGCATGAACAGGGTGATCCTCTGTCTGTAGACCTGTTCCTCTCTTTGCCATTCCCTCTCTCCTTCCTGCTGTAGCCATAGCCGCCTTGCAATGACATAAAATGCCGCCATCCTGCAAGTTGCATTGCATTTTGGGTCAATTTTTATTGGTTGCAGTTGGTTACCACCTGATTGGAATCCATGGTAAATACCGAATTTGAAATACCCATTTTGAGGCAAAATCGGTATTTCTGTGCTTCCCTACATCTCAATCAGAGTTTTGGCCTGTCCGAATCGGTAATTTACCGATTCGGTAACTCTACCGAATCGGTAGATAGTCCGAATCGGAATATTTACCGATTCGGTATCTCTACCGATTCGGTACATGGTCCGATTCGGTATATTTACCGATTCGGTATGTTACCGATTCGGTACATGGTCCGAATCGGTGTATTTCGGTTTTCTGCGTCCTACATCTCGATGGCTGGATACCGATCGGTAAGGGCCGAAAATCGGTATTTTCGGCCGTTACCGATCGGTATTGGGCCACCTACATCGGGCCCTTGGTGAATTATTTTCATTTTGTGTAGTTACGTGAAAGTAAATTATGCGAATTTCGCATTTTCCTACAGCTCACTAAACCTATTATCACATTTGCATGGGGCCTTGCTCTGTCAAATTCCATCAGAACAAATTTGTATCCATCAGTGGCTCTCAATACAGATACATGCATGAGTGGCAATGAAGGACGCAGAAGATAGTCTAATAGTAAGATTTTTTTCTTTTTTCTAAAGTAATAACTTCATACTTTATTAGTCTCTTTGGTCCACAAAACAAGCAAAGATATGTAATAACCTATATGATAAAACCTATGCACCACCGGTTAAAACTTCTGTTTCAATTGGGTCCCGCCCATTCAGGTGCCTAACTTTTTCCCTTTTTTGGATCACCCCCTTTTTAGGTCGAGCAGACCTTACTCTCAATGCGTGAGCATTGAGAGTGTCTGCTTCAGACCTTTTGCCGCCCGTATGGGGAATGAGTTGGGAATGAGGACACCAATCTGTTACGAGCAGCGTTTTTCCTCGCGGGAGCGCGCGTCTGATACCTGCGCATGCGCGGTGCAAGCCCTGGCTCTCACACACACACAGGCAGCCCCCACCCCTCTGCATGCACGCACGCACACACACAGGCGCAAGCCCTCGCTCACACACAGACACAGGCAGCCCCCACCCCTCTGCATGCACGCACACACACACAGGCGCGCCCATGCACACGCAGGCACACTATCCCCTGCCTCGCATTCTCTCAATCACACACAGTCACGCATGCGCACACACATGCACACACACACACGCACGCACACACGCATACACACAGGCCTTCACATTAGCCCTGGCCCCCCCCTCCCCTCCCACTCACCGGGCTCTTTCGGCGTGTTTCGTGTCTCCTCTGCAGCGCTGGTCGGAGTCGGCCGGCTTCACTGCTTCCTCGGCGGCGGCGGCGGGCGGAACTTCCTGCTGGATTGCAGGCCACGCCCCCGTCTCGGCCAAAAGTGCCTGACTTCCGGTTTACACGGAGCAGGGCTGCGGCGGTGATTTCGTAAGCTTTATCTGCACACTGGTGAGCGTTTGTAAACTACATCTTTGGAAACTACCATCATAACTATGGTGTTCACACATGTGCCATATATTCTGACCTCTAGTACTTACGCGAACATGAAATCTGTGCACAACATACACAGTACAATGATAGCTTTGCCCTCTTTGCAAATTGCCAGTTGTTGTTTCACCTTCAAGCTGGAGTCTGCTTGTAAGCGTCGGGAGTGCACATAGGAAGATGCACTTCACTGCTTAAGCTCTGCCTGAAGGTAATAAACGGCTTATTGACATTGCTGCCCTCTGCTTGTTTCTGCCTTGCTTCATATTGGGTAGTTAAGCCTCGCCAAAGGGTGCAAGTCGAAACTGCGCAAATCTGTACTTTGTAAGTATGTATTGGCACACTGTTTTGCATTACACTGTTAAATATGATATTTTCCAAAATGTCATTGAGGAGAACTCCCTGCTAAATATTTAAGTGCATCCGAGGCATGTAGCGGCAGTAGTGGCTAAACGGAAAGTGGCAAAGAGATGGTGAGTGGCTGCAGTTCCGACACTGAAAGAATGGGAAAACGACTTGGACTGGTGTTGGCAAGCAGAGTGTACGATATATAAGAGCAGGGGGTGCACTAAAAGGGGATACAATCTGGGGACTGGCAGACTTACTGAGATCTATAAAAGAAATAATGGGATATACAAAGATTCATGCTTGTTCCCAGTGATGAACGCTGGAACTTGGATAATCTACAGAAATGGAGAAATGTAATGTTACCATTGTATATTCAATCTCTATATGTACAAACTAACATACACGTACAAATAAAAAGTCTAAATAAGAGATATTTAAGTGCACTATTTTTACCAATAATTTATGCGCAGGTTACACCAGTTAAACACAGCTACCTTTCTTCTACATGTAATCTAATATATTACTAGGTTAGCAATATCATCAGTGTAATTTCTGATTTCGGCTTTTATAAACAGAATAATTGGACTGTGTATCTAACCAGAACTAGGGATTTGAACAAATGTTGGCGTTTGAATTGTAACATTCATGTCTACTCTACTGAATAGTTTTTTAATGTTTTGTTGTACTATTTTTATTTTGCTCATGTATGCCAAATAGTTTATTTCTTGGCGCTTTTGTGCAGAGCTAGTCTGCCACCCTCCAACGGAACTCCCTCCTGCCAGCCGCACTATCTCCGCACACCCCCCCCCCCCGCCCGCCTCCTCTTCCTTCAGCCACTGCTGCCATACTAGGTGCTGGATCCCGGGTGCCTGGGCGTCGCTGCTGCTGCTGCTCCACTCAGGCACCGCACAGGCACATGCTTCAAACTCCTCGGGCTCCTTGGACTGTTTGTTCTCTGCTTCGCCTCTCCTGCCACTCGCCAGCACTGCACTGCTGAAAATAACGAACAGCATGTACAGACCACACAAAATAAAATTCAGGATAAATGGTGCTTTATTCCTCCTTTACTGGCAGCATGACGCGTTTCGACTGGGGGAACCCAGTCTTGATCACTTGGTAGTGAATATTGTCTTAGAAACAGTTTGTACAACTTGAGCTTCTCTTTGACGGTGTATATAAATGCAGTAATGTTTTGTGAATATGAGGACGAAGGACCATATTGCTGCTTCATACACCCATTAATGGAATGTTGTCTAAAAATGCCATTGTCACTCACGACATTGTGAGAGTGTAATTAGACCTGCTTTGGCCCAGTGAGTAAGTGGAGTTAGATGGTGGTTTCCCTTGTGGATGGGCCAGTTAAATGCAGCTTTTCGAGCAGCCATGCAGATCTGCGTGGAATTTGTATACCTTTGGGCTGTCTCTGCTGGGCGCATTGCAGTGGATCTTCAGATCCTCTATCTTAACTCAAATTCACTATGAAGTGTATAATCTGGTGCTTGGAGTCTTGATGGACCCTGGTACTCCATTGGCTGGTTACTGTTCGTCAGATAATTTTGTGCTTGAGGTCAAGCTGTAGTTTGAGATGCTACTAACTAGTGTAGTTGTTCTTCAGCAGAGCCTCAGTCTGTTATAGACATAGCATGAGCTGATCTTGCCTTAGATTTGCAACTTGGGGATTCTCTAGCTTGGTTAGTGTACTCTCTTCATTATGTAGTACTTAGCTATATTCTACTTGGCACTTCTCAGTTTCTGTCATTCCATATATCCTATGCCCCCATCCCTGTTTGTTTCCTTGGACCCTGTTCTAGATCCCCTTCCCACCTACAGTTTGCAAATTCCAATATCCATCATCTTAATCCCATGTCCTCACCCCTATTTTATTTTTTGATGGACTGGCCAGTGGGGTCTTAAGTGGTGGTTAATACCGTGACGTTACCTGGACCTGGAGGGGTCTGTTCAGTGATGGAGTAGGTGATTCATTGGTTCTTCAGTGGGATGGTCCGATGTGGAGCTGCATATGGTCAATTTGGTGCAGTGTGATTGGAAATTTTGCCAGTCAAAATGAAACTGCAGCGAGCAGGCATTTAGTATGTAATGCTGTATCCAGCATGCTGAACCATCACCCACAAGTCAAAGCGGCCCATCTTTCAAAACCCACAACAAGCAATGAACTTTATAAAAGCACTGCATCGAGGGAACACGAAGCACCAGGACTCGGAAGGTAGCAGCACAGCCTCTCCCATACTTGAGAATGACTAAAAGGTTGTAGTGCATGAATTATCAGTGCCCTGTGACTGCTTGTAGGAATCCGGTCCTGTTGAAGGGGACAAGAGGTCAGTTTCCCTCCATATAGACATATGTACCATGTTCTACACAGTTTGTACTGAGTTTTTTTTTGATGTTGAAATTATTAAATATTGCCATTATAAATTACAATAACTTTTATTTAAGTATTATTAAAAATAAAAAAGCCATTGTTATTTGTAATATCAATACATCTAAGTCATGTAAATACAACACATATTACATTACAAATGCTATAGGTGTCACATTTACGAAAGTTAAAACTATTGACATTGTAAATTACAAAGTTACTAATGTAGCTATTTTCAAAACCAACACATAAATAAAAAATGTGTCATTTACAATGACAATAGCTCAAACTTTCCTAATGCGAGACCTATTGCATTGCAAATGCTTGTTGACTTTTTTGCTGTCGGTGAGTCTCACTGCATGTGTCTCACCCATGGTGGTCACTTGGCAAATAGAATACTGTGACACAACTAGTGTAAGGGGCACTTGTCTGCTTACACGTGAACACATGAGCACAAGTGTGTGAACATGTGTGAGGGCTGCGTGTGTGAGACTACTGTCATCCACAGTATGGAACAGGTAGCCTGGCACAGAGGGGACTCTGCAGGTTTAGATATTGACCTGGGGTGGGCCTTATAATGATAGTGTACAAACACAGGGAAAGTAAGTGTAATTTACTGTTTGGTCTACAGTGACAGCCCCTCGAAGTCCTGGCATTGATTTGGCTGGTGGGTGCAGCCCCAAGCATGGTGTGATGGTGCAGAAGGCGGGTGCACCTGAAGTGGAAGTACCAGCTGACCAGGTGAGTTCTATTGCACGTGAAGGAACTCTGTTCTCCAGTCTTGGATCATGGTGACACTTCTGTCTGGCAGGGGTGCACAGCTCTTACCCAAGAGCTGTTGACCAGAACTGAACCCAGCAGACTTCTGGTGGGTGCACTTTAGGTGTACCTGTGTGGCTGAATATTGGAATAATAAGCAATTACCATCTTCCTTTTTAGATTTATTGGAATTTGTTCGACCTGTCAGGTTTAGGGTTCTTTCCCAGCAATCATTTTGCCTGTTTCCTTCCATATAGTTCTAAAGTCCTTGTGCTCACTCCCCTAAACAGGTAAACACCCTTTCCAACAAAACTTTTACAACGCACTACCATTACAACGCGGTCATTACAACGCAAACCATTACAACGCATTGCGCTGGGGGGCGCTCTAGGGTAGGGAATAAGTTTAATTTTCTATCCAACACCTTCCCTAGTGTCCACGGGGACTGGAGTTGGAATAGAAAATTAAACTTTTCACTATCCAGCACCTCTAAGCGCTACGCGTTGTAAAGGTATGCGATGTAAAAACCGCGTTGTAAAGGCAGGCGTTGTAATAGCCTGCGTTGTAACGTCATACATCCCCCTAAACATGATAAAATTGGCTTATACCTAATTGACATATCTAATTTACTTAGAAGTTACTTGTAGAGATGTATATGATATACACAGGGCCTTTAAATTAAAAGCCACTAGTTGGCCTGCAGCACTTAATTTCCACACCCACTGAAGTAGCTCTGTAAAACATTTTCCAGGTATGCCATTACCGCTTCCCTATAGTTTTAAACTGCCAATTCGACTTGGCAATATAACTAGGGGTGAGTTGAACTAAGGGATTTCAATCTGCGGAATTCCATAAACTTACAAAAAAACAAAGCGAGATTCAGCTAAGTTCCGCCAACAGGCAGAAATATGCATGCTTCGGTGCTCATGCTGTAGTTTAGCACCAGTATCATGGGCAGGGCTGATAATCAGCATGAACTGCACCATTTTGTGAGCAAGGGCGCGTGGCTATTCAAGTTGAATTTGCTGCTACTCAAGTAGAAAATCTACTCGAGCACAGCAACCGCTCGTAACTGCTCATGACCATACTCATTAGAAAATGGCATTAGGGGATGCAAAATCGTGCTCTACTCGCATTTCTGGGCCGTGCAGGAAAAATTTATGTTAAGCGGCAATTGGCAGAATTCGGCCAGAACGCTGCGTCACAAAAGTAACGGAGTTGCCATTTTCCACCAAATCCACAGTCAGAATGGAACAGCCCACACACCCCTCAAAATAACCCCCTACCAAGCCTTAAACCCGCATTTTATTGCATACATTGCACCACTAAGGTAGGCCCTCTGCATTGCAAATCTCTCCTCGACGGGAGGCTTGACAATGACACAGGGTTTTAAATCACAGCCCCACAGCTCTTCAGAAGTGAGGCATCACGTTGACTACGCAACGCATTCTCTATACCGGAATTTGAATCTAAAGACCTCATTGACGAGATCCTTGACAACAATAAAGGACCCCACATTACATGACAGCTCCGCAGCTCCCAAAACCAGACACATTACTTCGACTGCGGGATAAATCCTTGGCGCTGGACCGCTCAACACTCCGCAACCAGAATCTAAGTGTAAGAAAATGGGTTGTTGGTTGACCTGGTCAAGCAACAACCTGAATCTCAACCTGTGCTCAACCCCTTGGTAGCTTGGCACAGAGCACTCACGCTTAACTTAGGGGCAATGTGTAAAGTATTAGTGAAACACTTCAAACAGTAACACAGTGAAAATCACCACAAAAGGCGGCCACAACAGGAATAGATATATAGAACCGAATTTAATAAATAAAACAGGACCAGAATGACACAAATCCGATTCGTAGAACCAGAGATGTTGATTTTTAGGGTTTTTAGTGGATTCAGTGCCAAAAAGCAAAGTCGCTTCTGGGGATTTTTGTTTGCACCGGGCCGGGACAAAGTCACAAGTTCAGATCAACAGCTATGGAGTGTGGGCTAGCTACAGGGATCCAGTAAGGCCTGCTGAGCAGAGAACCATAAACCTTGGTTGTGGAGTGTTGCATGAATCTGTGGTGAAGATGCTCCATGTAGTCAAATCGATGCGTCAGGCCCGAGATGCCGCGAGGCTGTGGTGCGAGATGCTGTTGCATCATCATCAAGGATCACAGTTATTGCAATATGAAGTCTGGGATCGTGGCTGCAGTGCGCAGCTGGCGATGCGTTAGTTCCAAGGAGCTGTGAGGCTGCAATGTGTAATGCGTTGTTGTCAAGGCTGCCGTTGATGAGAGATGCGAAGTCCAGGGCTGTGGATGGACCACACCGTCAGAGAAGATGCATCGGTTCTGAGGACTACGGAAGCAATGTGGGTCTTTGCCACAGGTCTAATCCATGCAGCAGGGGTGATGTGTCAGTTCTGCTCGGGATGTGTCACTCAGCAGAGAAGATGTGTCTGCCTACTGGCAAGCACCTTAGGCCCACTATAAGTGTCCAGGACTGGGGGGCTCACCAATTAGCATGGTAGACTCAAACACGGCAGAATCCAGGTGCAGGTGCAAGATTGTTGGGAACCTGTTTTGTATCTGAGGCTTCACATCAGGAGGCAAGCCAACAGGTCCTTGGAGTCACTCTGGGATCTGGCTTCAAGAGATTCAGGTCCAGTCCTTCTCACCCAGGCAAGAGGGCATCCAACCCTTAGTGATGATCCAGACACAGCTAACCCAGAAGTAGAAAATTGGAGTACTAGACTGTATTGCACCCCCTAACAACCTGTACAGCCACTCAAATCAAACCTTCTGCAAAGTGGTTTAGTGAGCTCTTCCTGCTGAAAAAGAACTGAAAGCACTTAGGTCTATGGTCCAAGGAATATGATGGCATAGCAAAGGCCAATTATGACAAAGCACAGAAGTCCTACTGCAAGCAGATCATGCTAATACATAGACAATGTTATGCTCATAAGATTGAGCAAACAAAAAATGTATCTTGTGAATTATTTCAGATAGTGAAATCTCTGTCCTCTCTGGAGTGCGTCTCCCCTGCCATGGTGCCTTCTGTGAAGAAATGCAATGAAATTGCTCACATGTTTCTTGCAAACAAATTTGATAAGATATATGAGACCATCCCCATAGAAGCCAGAGAGGACCTCTGCCCTGCAATCAGGCCTGAGCCACCCTGCTCCACCTGTGGCTGCTCAGGATCAACACCCTGACCATATCAGAACTGCGTGTGTTGGCCCATAGAGTAATATCGGGCTCTGCACTTGATCCGGTCTCTCCTGAGATGCTAGACCAAGGATTGGAGGCCATCTTACAAAGTATGTGCGACTTACTTAACCAGTCCTTCAAAATTGGCCAACTTTCTCGGAAATAGAAACATGCAATAGTTATGCCCCTTCGGAAGAAGCCTTATCTGAACACAAACGAACCAGAAACTTTTAGGCCCACCTCCTTGCTCCTGTTGTTTTCTATAGAAGCAGAAAAACACGTCAACCAACAGCTGACAAATTACATTGAGGCAAATAATTTGCTACACGAGACGCAAACAGGGTTTTGACCCCGGTAAAGCACTGAATACTGCAACATGGATTATGCTGGATTAAAGTGCAGCCTTTGACACCATGTCCCACAGGCTTTTAATGAAACTGTTGTGGTCATATGGTGTTGCAGGCCTTGCCCTAAGGTGGCTAATTGGTTTTCTTCAGAATCGCACTTATCAGGTGGTCCAACAGTCATGCTCCTCGGAGGTTAACACCCTTCAACAGGTTCTACGTTGAACCTACACTTTTTAACTTGTATATGCGTGGCCTCGCTGATGTGGTTGAGCGTCATGGCATAAACATAGTGTCATACGCTGATGACATTCAACTTATCACTTATTAAACTGCACTGGCTCCGATTAACAAAAGAGCATTCTTCAAAGCCCTTTGGGCCCGATTCACAGAACTAATTTAAGACAAAATCCTAAACTTACTACTTTTGGTATTCACAGAAGTTAGGATTTTGTCTTAAGTTTTTCTTAAGACAGACTTAAGACAGACTTAAGTTAGGATTTTGTCTTAAGTCTGTCTTAAGTCTGTCTTAAGACAAAATCCTAACTTCTGTGAATACCAAAAGTAGTAAGTTTAGGATTTTGTCTTAAGTTAGTTCTGTGAATCGGGCCCTCTATTTTTTATTTCACACCAGTGCTTCATTATCCTCTCTTTTACTGGAAAGAATGTTCTTCCTACATACTGCAAAACATATGGGCAAACCAGGACATAAATATCAAAGTCACTATGGCAATTTACAAATTTCAGGATCTTAACTTCTCTGCCAGTATGTAATGCGAAAGTTTTCTTGCTGGTACTATGGGAACATCTTTATACTTTCCACACTTAAAAAAATCCTAGCTGCTCTCTAAGCCAGGATCCTGAATTTGCTTGTTGTTTCATAGGATAGCTGTGTACCAACATATCTTTCAACGATCTTCTCTTCTTGTAAGTTATCAGGGGGCGAGAGCTCACCAAATCACCAATGGCTTGATCCGATCTAACCAGGTGCCAGTATTTGGTTAGCACCCATCAGACAGAATCTGACTCAATGTTAAAAGTGATGATAAGTCTCACTCGTTTATCTCTCTTCTTTTTCTGTTTTTGTGTTAGTAGGCTGTCCCTACTGACACCCTCGCCCTTTGCACAGACTCCCCTGATATCTTTCCCAGGGTATCCTTTAGACTTAAACCTCCCCATCATTCTAGCCTGTTCTGTCTCAAATACCTCAGCAATACTATTATTCCTTTTATCCCTTAGCATCTCCCCATAGGGGATGCTCCACTTAAGTGTGGGTGGGTGGTGATTGTAGGCATGTAAAACATGGTTGCCAGCAGTGCTTTTCCTGAAAAGGCTTGTATGTATGATTCCTCCATCTACTGTAACAAGCAAAGCTAGGAACCCATAGTTGTTCTATGTGTCTTAAACATGAATTTAAGGTTGAAATCAGCATTTCCAATCCAAATGAGAAATGCATCCTGTGGACCATTCAAATTTTAAAAAGGTCATCAATATATTGTGTACAAAATGTTAGGTGTTGGATCCATCTTTTGTTGCTTCTGCCCAGATGTACTGAGCCTTCAACCATAAAAATGCCTGCATCACTGGGAGCAAAGCTACTTCCCATCGCAGTTCCGGTAAGTATTATTGCAGGCGTGACGTTATCAGTCAATGAAACGGTTCTCCTATAAGGAAAACCTTCAGCAGCTAGGAAGTTAAACAGCTTAGACATGATAAATACTTGAAACTGAAAAACAAACGCACGACTTATAGCTTAATGATTGAAAACACAAAAAATCATCCAGAGCTATTTGGGTGAAAATGGTACTGACTCATCAGGACAACTCATATAAATAGATATGAAAACATATGAAAAATTATGACTCACGATAATGCTCATACTGTGAGTTTCACACTTTAATTTCTTACTTTTAAATCAATTTTTACATTTCTTCTCTGGAAAGGTTTAGCCTGAAGGGGAAAACATCACTATAACAAGAGAAACTTGTGGAAGCCATCGATGGTGCAAGTTACTAAAGTTTTTAAGATCTGCTTCCTACGAACAGTGAGAGTTACAACAGCTTTCAAAATGCCAGTCTTACGGATATTATATGGTGACTGCTTTTGGAAATGACCAAAGTAACATTTTATCAGTGACATGGACACATGGTTTAAGTGAGCAATCCATTTAGCCACTGGTGAAGGTCTATAATATTTACAATACAATATGGGCTGATTTACAAACATTTTGCAAAACTGTGCAAAATGTTTTTTTTAATACTTTTAGTTTTGTGCTAGAAAGTTGCCTGAAGGTAACGAAAAGTGCGGCTTTGTGTTACACTGCACCAAGGAGGCATTTCATGGGTGGTACATAAGTGTTTCCATGCAACTACACATGGTTTCTTGGGAAAAAAACTATCTACTAACAATAGTAGACAGGGTTTTGCACCAAAATAATTTGAAAAAAATCATCAAAAAGAGGAATGCTTTTATTTCTCCCACCTTTCCCATGCATGTGTGATGCATTGTACAGCACAAACTAAAGTTTGTCTGAGCTTTGTATTTTGTACTGGTTAATGTTCAGAATATTTCACTAATCGGTTTTCTGCTAATTCCTGGAGTGTTTACAGTATTGGCAATTATATGTGAAAATGTAAATAGGGTGGACTAATTATTTAGGTCACAAAGTATTCACTTAGATACCAATCATTTTCTGAATATGAGAATAGTTCTAATTACTAGTATGTAACCTCTATCATTCAGAAAAACATGAGATCGTAATTTTCGGTGTAGTAGAATTCTTTTATTGAATGTTGTTTAAATAATTTTAAACGGGAAATTTTGAAGGTGGTTAAAGGTATAAAAATAAGAAACAAAGAGAGCCAAGAGCTGTTTTGAGCCTTTTATCAATTAAAGTATGTGAGGCTTCAAAGTCTTCTGAGAGGTTTAGATCCATGGATTAATCAGTTTTTTAGTGTAATTGCACGGCGGTCAGGGTTACTCTGTCACAAACATAACCGATATACCGACCACGAAATTACAATTCTATTATATCCTTTGGAACTTGTAATATGCCGGACGGGATAACCGTTATGTTTGTGACGGGATATCCCATCCGCCAAGATCCAAATTTGGCCCTCTATCTTTACAAAAATATTGGAATTGCTAGAGGGGCTATGAGTTGCGACCTAACAGCACGAGCTGTCAACTTTGGAACTGTGAAACTGGGGTCAAATCCGGGCGTCAGCTCAACATCCTGTGATTCTGGGCAAGCACTTAATTTCCAGTACGAAAAAAACTGAAATGAATATGAACTTGTATGATGGTATCTGGTGCTCATGTCAAGTTGTCTAATGCCCTTTGGCCTAATTCACGCTGTATAAAACTGCAAAGGATCAGATATGGTGCGGATAATTTTTTTAAAAACATTCTGGTATTTTGTTTGTGTTGTTGCACTCACCCTCTTATTTAGACATGTCTTAAAGTAGTTCTACTCCGAAAACAGGATGACAAGTAGGTCCAAATGTTAAGCACACCAAACTCACTGCTAGGTAGATTTGAAAAGTGATTTGATTAAACTTCTGTCAAATGTACTAATAAGTTGGCAATATATAACCTCAAATACTGTCTGGCTAGATTTTGAAAGGGTTTAGGAACAAAAGAGAAATCTTTCCAAAGGTTTTTTTCTGAAGGTTGGCTAGTTGTTTAATGTGTCTTGGACCTAGAAACACCCAATCCTTGATTGAGTCTATTTATCTGTTTTGTTGTGAAAATACGGGGATATGGTATGCTTTGGAGGGAGACTCAGCCTCTATGTTTGGGATTGATAAGGAATTTGTTTATTATGAATTATCCTTCTGTACTGCTCTTAACACATGTTAATGTACCTTTTCTTAATTGTCTATGTACAATTTCAGAGTGGGGTTACTGATGCTTGCCCCAATTATTGAATTTCAGACAAAAACAGAACCAAAACCCACTTTATGGTGCAGAGCTTCGGGGTTTAGAGAATATTCTTTTGAAATGAATAGCACAAAATTAAATTGTATTTTATATGTCTGGTCTTCCAAATTCTACATCTGTGAAATCGTTAAGAAAAGATTTAAAGGTTCTAGTATTTTAGGGCCAGTCTGAAACCACTAATGTTCTATATCAATGTTTAGTCCAATCCAAGTGATTGGCATTCTTCAGCGTGAACTAAACAGATTTCAGTCCCAGGATGATTTTTGAATTTGCCCTTCTTAAAGTATTTAAGGTTTGCTTTGATTGGTCGAGGGCAACCTAGTTATGGGTCTGAACCAGAGAAGTTAACTAGGCACTCAAAAACCTTAATAGAGGGCCTTTATAATGGCCAACGAGATAAATGACTTTAGCATGCTATGGAAATCAATGTTAGGGAAAAGATATTTGAAGCTTAAAAGTTTCCGGGGTAGAAAGTAAAATCTTCACTGTGCTATTTACATTCTCTCTGTGTTGCATTCTGTTTATGGGTCCCTAAACTGAATGCACTTTAAATGGGGATCTGTGCCATATACTGCTTGTCATTGTTGTGATGTAATCAATGCATATTAAAGCTATTATTTTGCAGTGTGGGAGCGAAATAGGGAGAAGTGATTAGTAATTTGTAAGTAAAAGTATAGCTAATAATCAACCGCTAACTCCAGCATGATTGGTAGAGGTGGAAAATTTGCATTGACCTATAATGAGTTTTTTTAAATCTGTTTTAGAATTGTTATATGTTAAGTTTTTGTTATGTATGTCTGATTTTAATATATACTATGAGATCTTTCCTATTAATTGATATATAGCTTTTATGGATTTGTAATCCAGAACAAATCTTTTTAAAACGAAACAGTGTTGGTGGGCCCATATAGTTGGAAAATATAACCTCTCAGTTTGAAATGGATTTTCCCTTTCAAGCCCCAGAAAGAATGCTGGGTAATGTAGGCCTTTTCTGACTCTCAGAATGCATTGTGGGAGTTGGTGCCTCTGTAAACACATGCAAAAACAACAGTTGATGGACAGAAGGCAGAACAATGTCATACATTCACCCCAGTACAGAGATCTGGGCCTAAATCCATCATTTTTTTGCTCACCACACCACCCCAGTTCAGACATGGCCATATGCAAATCAGCCTTGACGCTGTGCCCCATGGGAACAGTCCAGCCCGAACTGCCAAGCCATGTCTTCCCTGGACCGGAATCAAGCATCCTCGGACCGGTTTGTGGCTATCAGCCGTCTTTAGCCAGGATAGCTTGACTCCAGTGGCGTGGACAGCACGGGACTCACGTCTGAGCATACCTGTCCCACTCGGGGTGACAAATGTAACACAAGCAGGTACATCCACCAACTTACAGCTCAGGTAGAAACCTTCTGTATCCAATCAGGCAGGGCCAATAGACATAGGAATTAAAGATGGTGGATAAAGAAGTAGATGTTGAGTCCCTCTTATTTCTCTGTGGGCAGTCGACATCCTCGATCTAAGATTGACAGCTCATACAAAATGATGGCCACAATCATTGATAATGTCCAGTCAAGTCTCAATAAAGTACTCTTTGCTCAACCCTTGGTATTTTGGAAGATGAGTAGTCTGGTTTAATTTAGGAGACAGATGTGTAAAGCATTCACCACAACAGTATATAAGTAAAAGATACACCATAATAAAAATCCAACACAAATTTATAAAAACAGAGAATATTGTTATCTTTAAAACTAGATCAAAACGACAAAAATCCAATTTAGGGAACCAGAGCTAAAAAATGTTAAAGTTAAAATTTAAAAAATGTGCATTCTAGTGCTAAAAAGCTTAAAGTTCCACTTGCAGCTATCTGAGCGTGCTGGACCAGGACAAAGTCATAATTTGGGCTGACCATGAAGGAGCATGGGTCTGATAGGGTAAGCGCTAAGCTCCTGACAAGTTTTTATCTTCGCACTTAGTCACTTTTGTTAGGCATTTTCTCTCGACGACGAGCCCTCTGGTTCTTTGGATCCAGAGTTTGTTTCAACAACGGCAGCCTGCTGCAGTATGATGCCTCGGTGAGCCTGATAGTGTTTGTCTTCCGCATCACCAGGGAGGAGCTCGGAAGCTTTCAGCAGGACAAACCAGTATGGTCATTCCAAATCTCGAGTCAACCATGGCAGCTTAACTCTCAATGTCTAGTTGGTTGTGTAGTTTCATTTGTGTTGAAAAGTGTCCAGCAGCACCAGCCAAGATTCAGAAGGTCTGGATTGCATTTTGGAGTCTGGGATCAATTTAACACAGTGCACCTGGTTAGTCCAGGAAAATCCAGTTGAACTTGGCCAGCTGGAGTCGTTCTTTTTTTGGATGCTGCAGGTGGCTCACTACAGCACCTTTCTACCTGTTGTTGCTTAGGAAGTCCACTCCTTTTTCTTCAATCAGGCACGGTCCTTCTTTTGTGGAGCCTTGAGAGTGCAGCAGGTGCAGTCCTTCTGAGTACAAGCCTTCTGTGGTGCAGTCAAAGGGTCCAGCGGGGCAGTCCTTCTTCTTTAAACGTTTGTGGAGCCATGAGAGTACAGCAGGTGCAGTCCTTCTTAGTACAAGCCTTCTGTGGTGAGTCCAAGGGTCCAGCGGGGCAGTCCTTCTTCTCTGGATGTTTCAGGCAGGGATCTGAGGGGCTCCTGCAGATCTCCCATATGTATTCCCCATTCTGGGCTGGCAAGGGGGGCACACCTCAACTAATAGGGGTAAAGTTGCCTCCCTCAACTATGACCACTTCCTGCAAAGTGTGGTATATTTTAGCCCCAGAATGTACTGTTCTCCAAAAATCAAAATGGAGAAAATATCTCCTAGTAAACCTACATGCCCTACCATGTACTAGGGGCTTACAGGTAGGTTTATTGGGCCAATTAGAATTATACCAATGGCCATAAACATTATAAGAACAGGGCACTGGCCCTGGGCCTGGTTAGCAGAGCCCAGGGGTCTTTCAGAGTCAATACCCACCAGTATCAGTCAACCAAATGGAGGTGATCAGGGCAAAAAGGATAACTTTCCTATAATGACAATTCAAGGATAATCATAAAGACAGATGCAAATGTAATCTCCACAATCACAAACATTGACAATCCTTAAGAAAATCATGAAGGGATCATGTTTACTTAAGGTGAATGGACCTAATTTACTTAGCAAGTCTGTAGACGTCCTCCTTGGATGCAACTACTGCATCCTAAAATTAATGCTTCAAGTAAAGAGGCTTCTCAATGTCCCATTAAAGGACTAAATGTTGTTTACAATAAACCTAGGGCACACAACTTATGCCACAAAGATCACTATATTTGACGTTTTTGGTAATCTGAAAGTCAGCTAAAAGGGGACAAACATAGAAAAATTGCAGCAATGAGAATAAAGTATTGGGGGTGGGACAATTGCACCTGTAACCTTACAATTACAAAATAATGTTTAGCGTAGTCTTTGATTGACATTGAATAATGTAATATTCCACCTAGAACACAATGCTATATTAGATTAACACAAGGACACAGAGCCATATTTGCAAGGTAACTGGCCCACTCAGTAGATTGGCAGGTGGATTTTTTAAAAGTAGAGACCCAGTCCATTACCTGGCCTTTATCTCTATGGTAAACGTAATAGTATAAGTTCCTCAGTTCAAGTATGTGTAGAGTCGGAACTTGTTTCAAAATGAAACATGTGAGGATAAGTAACTATTGCGGCTAATAAAATGGTTTCAGGAAGGACACTAGGAGGAAGAAGACCATACAGATTAATTGAGAAGCATTTGTTGTAACACTAAGAAACTGAAGAAGTGGTAAGGAAAGGCATTGTCTTAGCATGCACTCAACATGAGCTAAGAGAAGCAAGAGCACATCAGTCAGACTATTGGAGGACTGAGGAATGAATCACTGAGGAATGATCACTTTATTATTTCTTTCTCTGTTCACCTAGGTGTGGTCGACAAACCCTCTCCCCCTAAAAACCTTCTAGCCCGTAATTGGAATAAAACCGATCTGGATTCTCTCTCACTTTCTCTGGTTTCCTCCGCTCCTGACCTTACCTGTCTTCCCCTTGAATCCCAGGCCAAAGCCTTGGGTTCATGGCTTGCTGCTTCGTGTGACCGTGTGGCCCCGCTTAAAAAGATCAAAGCGGTTCGCCCATACGACGCGCACAAATGGTTCTCCACTGAGCTCAAGGCACTAAAACTTGATCTCAGGCGGGCGGAACGCCTCTGGAGACGCCAGTATTCCCCTCCTCTGCGCGTTCAGTATAGACAACTTCTTACCAACTACAAAAAAGCAGTCCTTAATGCCAAAACCTCTTATTTCACGGAGAGAGTATCGCTCTCCGTGAATAAACCCCGCGAAATTTTCTCTCTGGTCCGCAATCTTGCCACTTCCGATCGCTCCTCCCCCGGCTTGGTTCCCTCTCAATCCCTCTGTCTTTCACTCAATAATTTTTTTATTGACAAGATTGCGAAAATTAAAGCTAACATTCCTTCTGTGCCTCAGCCTATCCTCACCAGTCCTGTCACTTCCTCTTCCTCTTCCCTCGACATTTTTCCCCCTATCTCCTCTGACTTGTTTCACAACTACCTGATCAAAGTCAAATCTGGCTCTCCTGTGGACGGCGCTCCTGCGCGCATCCTCAAAACCCTTTTCACCAATTGTCCTGGCCCTCCCCTCACTCTTCTCAACTCCTCACTGGCCTCCGGTGCTGTCCCCTCTTCCTTTAAATCTGCTGTCGTCCTCCCTATTCTAAAAAAATCTGGCCTAGATCCCTCCCTCCCCGCTAACTTCCGTCCCATTTCCCTTCTCCCCTACCTGGGTAAGATCCTAGAGACCCACGTTACCTCCTGCCTCTCCTCATACATCGAGGACAATGGCCTCTTAGCTTCCCACCAGGCAGGCTTCCGCCCTGGCCATTCAACAGAAGCGGTGGTTCTCGCGGTTTTGGATGAACTGAAGGGCAAGGCAGATGTTAACCTTCCCCAAGCCCTGGTGCTTCTCGACTTGTCCGCTGCGTTTGACACGGTCGACCACTCTATTCTTCTCGACCGTGTCAGCGCAGCGGGCATTCGGGGCGTGGCCTTCTCCTGGCTAGCATCCTTTCTTCAGGATAGACATCAGGCCCTTCATCTCTCTGGTTTCTCTGCCCCCTCCCGTCCGGTCACCTGTGGTGTTCCTCAGGGCTCCTCTCTTTCCCCTCTCCTCTTTAATCTGTATATTTGTCCTCTTGTTTCTTCCCTTCTCAAGCTGGGGGTCTCTGTATATAACTACGCAGATGACCTCCAGCTTGTCTTTGATCTGTCTTCTTCTCCCGACTCTATTCCCAAGTTCAGTTCCACTCTTATTTTTATCTCTGAGTGGATGAGCGCTAACCATCTCAAGCTCAACCCTGATAAAACGGAACTTGTCCTCACGGGTGGCCCTTCTAACCCTTGGTCCCCTGCTCACTGGCCCCCTTCTTTTGGTCCCCCCCCCACGCCCTCTTCCTCCGTTCGTACCCTTGGTATTAAAGTCAGCTCTGACTTAACCATGCACAGCCAGATTAGCTCTGTTGTGTCTTCATGTTTCCTTTCCCTCCGCCTTATCCGCAAAAATCTCTCGTTTTTTTACCATTGACGCGCTTAAAACCATAGTCCTGGCTTTAGTCATCTCTCGCCTCGACTATGGCAATGGCCTGTACGTGGGTATCCCTTCCCACGAATCTCGACGTTTACAGGCCATTCAAAACCAAGCTGCTCGTCTCATTCTCTCCCTCCCTAAATCCTCTCGCATCACTCTGGCTTTGAAATCCCTTCACTGGCTCCCCATCCGCTTCAGATCCCTTTTCAAATTAGCCTGCTTTGCCTTTCGCGCCCACTCTCGCTCTGCCCCAGCTTACATCACTTCCCTTATTTCTTCCTACGTTCCCAGTCGTACCCTCCGGTCTTCTTCTCTCTCCCTTCTTCACATCCCCCGTTTCCGCAAAACCAGATCCGGGGGCACTCGTCTTTCTGTCTTGGCTCCCCAGTTCTGGAACAGTCTCCCACTTCATCTTCGCTCCATCCCGAACTTTAGTCATTTCCGTAAAGCCTTAAAAACTTTTCTTTTTTCTTTGGCTTTTCCTTCTTAGGTTCCCTTTGTCCCCCTCTGTGAGTTCTGACCCAGGTCTCTCAGCGCCAGGAAGCCGCTTGGCAGCAGTGCGCTTTATTAAATATTGTTTTCATTTCATTTCATTTCAATCATTTGAACTACACTAAGGCTCATCTGCCAATATATCTCTAAAATCTAAACTCATCTTTGGCTCAATTTGCCAGGATGTGCAAACAGTGGTAGCTTTGGGAAAGCAAAGAATTTTCACTAAAAAAGACAGAGATTTGGTGCCAGACAGCAGAAATCCTCCAGATTTACTAAGAATTATAGCAGAGAAGAGATGTCACCAAATGTAAGATTTTCAGAAATGTGAAGCAAAAAGATTTTTTTCTAAAAAATGCAGGTATAATCCAAGTTTTTTCCCCTTTTGTATTCCTTTTGTGATGTTACAGCTCTACCAGAAGCACGAAGAGCGACCCTTCGAGGAGAACTGGTGTTAGCGACAGCTAGGTAATAGGGAGATAATTTTATCTCCGCTTTCTTGGCTTTTAAAGCCAAAAAAGCGGAGATAAACCCCCTTGATAATATGCCCCCTGATTTTTACGTCAAGAATTCGAAATACTCGTAATTCCAACATGTGCAGCACCAGGAGTTACCACACTTATTCATTTTAAAGGCCTTAACATATTTTGGGATCGCGAAAACTAAGAGTGAGCCTTCCTCAATGGACATTTGCATATCCACACCCTTTGCTTGCATCTTGAATTTAAAGGAATATCTTACATCAAATGCTGCAGGCATGGTGCACTATGCAGATAATTAGGGGGAAGGGAGGGTTTTCTACTGCATATTATAATACATGTTTCTTTCCTTTTTAATTCACCATAAAATTAAAATGATTTGGTAATTATCCAGCGAATATACCAAAACTAGAATAAAAATGAAGAAATTTAACAGCAGGGTACTTCACTGATGTCTGTGAAGGTCTTTAATAATGCAGGTATACCGGGGTCAACTGGCAAGCAATATGCATTCACTTTACTAATTGTGGCTTCAAGGGACAAAGTGCTGCATTTCTATCTGACACTGCATGCAGTGCTTTCTGTGTAATGGCATTTTATGTGCCTTTAACTGTGATTTCCGGAGTTTGTACTTGTACTTATTTCTTCTTAGTTTATTATAACAGGACACTACTTGCTCTGTTCTAGCTTGTTTAACTATATTGAAATATCTGGTTTATGGACCACTGCCCTCACCCATTTTAAGCTAATTTCATATTATTTTTTTTAATTAACAAAGCACCTTCGCCAAACTGTTATCATTTCCACCCTTTCAGTAAAATGATATGGACAGCTGAAGTGATATCACACACCAAATGGCCTCACAGGAAAAGTCCAAGACTCTCAGTTTTCTCGTTTCCATAGATGAATGACTCATTCAGTCGCACTTTTAAGTATACATTTTACACACACTAACACACACACACATGCACACACCCTCTCTCACACACACACACGTGCACACACACATATACACTTACCTTCACTGCCTGACAAAAAAAACACACACACATGCAAAAAAGAAAACAGGGAACTCTGGGTAGTTCCGAAGTTTAGTATACTACAACACACTGAATCTGCTGACCTCAAATTTTCTGTTTCTTTAGCAGAGTTTCTAAGCATATTATTAGCAAGTGTCATCCACGTTGAGCTGACAAATGGCAAAAGCTGCTCTTGACCTACACTTGGAAACTACCTAGAGTTCCCAGCTTCCTTTTTTGCATAATTTAATCAGTACTAGCCTAGACTAAGCTATACCTTTCTGATGTGCTCTAACACGAGTGAAACACGTGTCAGTGGTTGCTTTTATTCATTCCAGGTTGGCTTGGATGGTATTTTAGCAATCCAAAGCTGTACTAATGTGCCCGAAGTAGTAAAAGGTTTGTGTAATTGTTCAGCTTGGAGTGGATGGCACTTGCTAATCCCATGCTTAAAGCCTTTGCTGTAAAACTGGCAAAAGGCTTTGCCCTTTCCTTTAGTGTGGATTGCACTGTGCAAATCCTCTGGTTGAAAAATCTGCTAGAGAAACAAACATTTGCAGTAAGCAGATTCAGAGTGGCAGTGGTGTTGTCGTTAAGGCGCTTCATGTAAAGGAGCTGCTCCCAACCTAAACTTGGGAACTACCAAGAGTTTACTGCTTCCTTTATTGCACAATTTATGCAGCACTCTAAGCCTGAAAACATATCTATCTATCCATCTATCTATCTATCTATCTATCTATCTATCTATCTATCTATCTATCTATCTATCTATCTATCTATCTAGTTATATATACATAGATCGATATATATATCTATAGATAGATGGATAGATAGATGGCTAGATGGATGGATGGATGGATGGAAGGGTGGGTGGGTGGATGGATGGATGGATGGATGGATGGATGGATGGGTGGATGGATGGATGGATGGATGGATGGATGGATGGGTGGGTGAGTGGATGGATGGACGGACAGACAAACAGACCGCTAGATAGATAGATCGATAGATAGACAGAAAGATAGATAGATAGATAGATAGATAGATAGATAGATAGATAGATAGATAGATAGATAGATAGATAGATAGATAGATAGATAGATAGATAGATAGATAGATAGATAGATAGATAGATAATCAGTCAACCTTCTGTTCACTGAGTGGTTGAAACAACACAATTGTGATTCTTGTAATCATTTTATAAACCATTATTTTGATCCACTCAAGGCCATGAAACTTGATCCTGATTTTCACAACAGCATAAAAACAATTTGAAGCAAACATAATAGCCAATATGTGTTTCATAACAGCAGTTGCTTTTTCAAGGCTAATAAATCAATAGTTCTGTTCATGCAACAAATGTTAGGAAAAAAACGTCTGGTGAATGTACAGTCATCTAAAGTTGTACAATATGTTGTCACTTGGCATAACTACATATCTGGAGTTAAATTCTGAAGAATATCCATCCCCAGGATTTAGCTATCAGAAAGAATAAAATTTATTGTTTTTTAGGGATAACTTGATAATTTCTTAAATTGAATTGTATTTAATCATCATCCCCATGATAAGGGTGCTGATATTTATTGAGTGCATCACTCAAGTTAAATTCACCGGAAAACAAAAGTTTAAGTAATGTTATAGTTAAGTATGATAATAAAATCTTACTCTACATTATAAAAACCCCTACAAATTGCTGAAAGCAAAGATAAATATTTAGGTATGGCAGTGCTTAATTTGTAAAATATTAAGTGGCAGGGCACTGACCAGGAGGCCACTGCAGCTTGAAACACCCATTGCTCTTGTCATGGCTGCCAAAACAACTACTATCTATCTCGCATGTACATTTGACAGTTCAGATTATTCCAGGTCCCCAAAGTTGAAGAAATGGCTGGGGAGGCAGGTATTAGTTATTTGTAATGTATACTGTCTTTATAAACAACCGTTGTTGGGCTCATCTCTAAATAAGATGAGCAGTGCCACCAAGTCGTAGACAGTTCTAAGTATGGTGTTGACAATTAGATACTGGTGCCGAGCACCGGAAACCAATTAAGTGCTGCGTTGAACACCGGAAAGCACTAGCTCAAATTAAGCACTGAGGTATGGTAAGACATTTTTAGTTTATGGTAAAAATCCCAGAGAAAATCCCAGAGAAAGTCAGTGACAGAAGACCGAAGGTCAGGCGTGGTGGGGTTTGGCTGCATTCAGGGTCTTGAGAGCAGGCTTTGGAAATGTACAGCACCCTTCAGGATTAAATACACAGTTTAGGATAGATAACAAAATGGTATCTAAACAATTGTTAAATCACATTTGACAATATCACAGTTGTTTTCCCAACAGATACATAGGCAATAGACTCTGTGTCTTTAATTTTCTGTCCTTTATTCAGTTTTTCATTTTCATTTAAAAATCGCTGATAGCCAAATAGCCAACGCGTTTCGTCCGTGACCGGACTTCTTCAGGGCTGAATAGGACGTATTTTCAGGTTCATAAATGATGAATATTTTAATGTCCAATTGTGGATAGAATTTATGAAATTGTCTTTTCTCATAAGGGAGTATTGGTAATTTGAATTAGAGTCATGGATCGGTGTAGCAAGGGTGTGATTCAGGCCAAGGTGAGCCCAAAACAATCGCATCAACGAGCGTAGCAAAAAGGTCTGCCCTGCAGGCAATCCAATACAGCGCATGTCCAGAGCGGTGCGCAGCTGTGCATGGCATACAATAGATGGCCATGCACAGCTAGGGGCTATCCAACCACACACGCTGTGTGTGGCACTGGATAGTCCTATATGATATGGTAATATAATATTACTTTACTTTATAAAAACCCTAGGAAGTCCCTAAAAAACACAAAGGATAAAATGACGTTATAACTTAAAATGTCAGTTAAAACATTACACTTCAAACTATAAAAACAACAGAAATTCACCAGTTATTTCAACTCAAGGAACTATAACTCACACCGTTGCCATTCACTGCTTATGACCTCATATATTACATCATTCATGACATGATCTATCACATTATTGATAACATCACTGATGACATCTGAAATGACATCATTGATGACAACACTGTGCATGGGCCCACTCGGCTTCAAATGTGTGTTCTACTTCACATCTATATGAATTTTGTGCTTATCAAATTATGATGGGACTTAACTTACTTTTTTAGGGTTTTTCAAAGACTTCACCAAAGATTAAAGAGCTAAAGATTTTACATGAATTAACTGAGGCCATAACCGGAAGTCCAGGAAAAAACACCAATTTGTAGCGCACCATCATTGGTATCTGTGTAGTAAGATCAACCTTTGTTGCAAGAAAGAAACAGAACTTTCCCACTCCACACCTCCCCAACCACGCAAATTGTCTAATCAGTTGGTAGGCCCAAAACAAGACTGAAAACAGAACCCAACATATGTTAAACCAATTGCTTTTGATTCACTCCATGGAGCACGGTTTGGAGTCTCTGACAATTCATAACATTAAGAGAGTGTATGCATTCCCAGACCTCATATCGAACATCTGGAGTCAAATAAGCAACTCAGAATCAAAGGTCACAATCAGCAATCGGGCCACAAATATCCTAATAGTTTAAATATAAACATGGCAAAGCAGCCAAGGACAAGTATTTTCTTTTCTCTTCATCTAAGTGATATGCAGGCCAAAAAGTATGAAAGGTCAATTCAATCTATATCTCTGGATTTGTCAGAACCTCCTTAGGAGCATCTCCAAAACCACCTCCCCAAATCTCTGTGCATCTTTCTTTCCTTTATACAAGATTCCCTGAGGCCTTAAAAGGCCTCCTCTGACATGATAAAGAAGTGTTCATTGCTATCTCTTCACCTCTCTATGCTGGGCTGGTTACTGCATTGAATTTTGCTCCTCAAGTGCATGCAGTGTTTTCTTGATTTTTCTGTCCCCCTGTCATGGGGATCTAAAATCCGTATAAAAGTAGATCGGGTCCCCTTGATAGTGCATGTCATCTTTCTCTCGAGTGAGGTGTTGAGCAACCTGTTCTGTAGAAAGCTTCAGTAGAGGGCTTCGGAGCCACAGGTCTATGCGATTTTTCCACAGATCGTTCTCTTAGCGCCAGGATGCCCGTAGGGTTACAGTGCGCTCTACAAGTGTTTATAATAATAATAATAACAAGGGGTTGAGTAGAGGTTAGTAATTTGAAGTATATCACCACCCAGATCCACACACTACAACAACACACTTTAGAAGAATCTAGTACTTGGAACACCAATGGATGTGAAGGATGGGAGAGGATCTGGTGGGCAAAAACCCAGTTCACCCAAACTCACAGGGAAAATGGCCACACCGATCACTTTATTTGACGCAACTGCGGCGCAAACAATTCGCCCTATTTACAACGTGAAGCATCTAGGAGATGCGTCACGTTGTAAAGCACTGCGCCATAAGGAGGCGTTCCTGCACAGGGGGGGGGGCGTTCCTGTGCAGGAACGCCTCCTGAAAGTGGCTGAGTGAAATCTATGAGATTTCACTCAGTCACTTTCAGGGCAATGCTGCGTCAAAACCCTGCGCCTGCTTGAAGCAGGCGTAGGTCTTGACGCAGCATTGTGCAGATGGTGTACCCCCGAGCCTTGCTGGAGCTGCGTCGCGCTTGCGACGCAACTCCCGCAAAGCGCCACATTTCCGGCACAGATGCGTCACGCATCTGTGCCGTTTTTGCACCATGGTGCGCTGCATTATAAATGCGGCGCACCATGGGTGGCGTAGCTGTGGCGCACTGCGGCGCACGTTAACTGGCGCATCCCTGGGGATGCGTCAGTTAACATAAATCTGCGCCTCAGTATCGGGCGGGGATGCCCTTAACACGCCCCTTCCAAATACCGATGCTGAATTTATTCCCAAGCCCAATTGATCATTTGGTATTATTCGGTCAGAAAGGCTCTGATTTTTGGATTTGGAGCCTTACCTCCCGTAAAAAGATTTTGTACATGAGGCCCTGATCAGAAGGGTAAAATCATAGTCCAGATTAGAACAAATAAGCATAAAATATCGACGATTGGTAGCACTGAATGTGAAGTAAAATTAATTTTAGAATTGAATTAGAAAGAGAGGAGTGAACGGGAGTGTTAGTTGAAGCAATGGGGAGAAAAGTGATTTCTACTTTGTTAGGATTTAAAGGCAGGAGTGGACAGTAGAAACAGAAATGGTATGAAGGGTTGGCGAGGGTTAAAGATTTAAGAATCATCAATATCGAAATGTACTTCTGGTACTCATTTCTAGTAGGATACACTACCACAAACAAAAAAAGTTTCAGCATGGAGCTTGCTAAAGTGAACTTGGAACAGATGCCATTTCAATACAGGTGATTTAGTTATTCAAGCAAATACTTCCAGAGGGCTCAATAGGAAAACCTGCCCAGTCATGGATTAACTCTTGACTTTAGAGGTGTAACTTGGGGCCACATGCATCAACCAAATTTGCATTTGCAGTATCAGCCCATTTGCGAACACAAAAGAGGCTTTTTACATGTATCAAAACCAATTTTGCGATTCAGTAACCTGTTACGGAATCGCGAAATGGGTTTGCAATTCGGTATTTGGAAGGGGAGTGTTTAGGGCGTCCCTTCCAAATAGTGAATCCTAATAGTATGTATGAATGTTTTGTGACCGTGAATGCGGTCGCAAAATATTTGCATTATACCACCTACTTCTAGTAGGTTGTAACCCATTTGCAAATGGGAAGGGGTCCCAATGGAAAATGAGCTGCATTAAAAAAAAGATTGCTTCATTTAAAAGCAATCACGGACATGGTGGTCTGTTGACCCCAGCAGGCCACCGTCCCAGTGATTTTAGTGATCACCAGGGGGTCGCAAATTGCGATCTACTTCATTAATATTATTGAGGTCGGTCAATTTACGACCTCCTAGGAATCAGTATATGAAACTCTTGGAGTTTCATACAATGGAAATTGTGATTACCTATTTGCGATTCTCACAAACTCGCAATTGGGTAATGGCAATTTCCAATTTTGATGCATGTGGCCCTTTGTCTTCTGTCTTAGAAGCAGGTCTCAATGCATTTAGTCAGGCATGCCGGTGGCAGATTTTGGGAACACTTCTACATCAGTACTCTAGTTTGAAGGCATGTATGCTCCTTAACTGTGAGTCAGTTTAAAGATTTTCTTACTTTTGTGGTGTCATTGCTACTGTGAGCCCAACAAGAGTATCCCAGCCCAGCCGTGGCTTGTGCAGGTAAGATAGGGGGTTCAGTGGGACTAGGTGGGGGGGGGGGGATTACGCCGGGCAATGACGAGGGAAAAATATATTTTTATTTAATTTTCCCTCGTCCGTTGAAATCCCCCCACCCCCACCTGGCCCCCCTCCTCCCCACCGCTCTTACCTGCATGGTCCGCGGCTGTCCCTACCTCTTTGAAAGTGTACATGTTGGAATGATGTTAACACTATGTATAAGAAGCTGAAATTATCTTATTTTGCATAAACTGCTGCTCTTTGTTCACTCGAGTAGACACAACAGAGGAGTGATTTATTTAGTTGAATGAAGCAACTTTGCACTGCCTTCCCTCACAGGCTTGAAACGTCGTATACAATAAAAAGTAATGCCTAGACTTCCTATTAGTTAACATAAATAGTGGTTCCCCCGGGGGAAGTTAACAGCCATTACTTCCGAGGCAATTGCAATGAGGCAGTCTCAAGGAAAATCTAAGTTGATAAAAGGCCAGCTATTTAATAAGGACCTGTATATTTAAATGTGCAAGTATGGGGTGTGTACATTACATGTATACAATATTAGTATTGTTAGTGAATAGTGCAAAATGGTGAACAGTAGTGCACAGTGATAAATAAACAAAGCAATTGTTGACTTAAAAAGCATATACCTTACTAATGGGGAGCACAGGTCCCAAATGTCCATATGGGTTGCACCATTAGTAGACTTTAATCAAAATGAACAAAATGTACGTTGATGTTTTAACCTTTAAGTCACAACTTGTGGCAGATTTGTTGTGATCACAAGAATGGTAGACACCTCTTCTGTAAGGTTACTTATGTGCATTACAAATATCCCCCAAAAAACTGAATATAAATACTGATCCACCATTTTGCAACCAATGAATGCATGCTGTTTCTTCAAATATCAGCGTGGCAGCCATTCAACACTGAAGGAGAGCAGCTGTGTGCTCTCATTGAGTGTTGGACGACAAACATTAGATGACAAGTGGGCACAGCCGTGAACCACAGAACATTGAGACACAACAACGAACACAGAATAGCCAAAGGGCAAGGTAAAATAAGTCTGTACATTCGTGTTTAGAATTTTACAGACTTAGATCATTACTTTTGTACACCATTGCACATTACAATATTGCTCAATCATATTGCATATGGCGTATGGGTGTCCCACTAAATTTTGATCACCTTTTCAAAACTTTATCTATGTCTATCGATCGTTGGCACCCACTTTTTCTCTCTTGGTGGGGTCGATTGGACTCTATCAAGAATATGCTTGCTCCACTTATCCTCTAACTTTCATATGTGATTCTGGTTCACATTCCTGGTTTCTATTTTAAGAAAATTGACTCTTTATTAACCAAATTCCTTTGGAAAAACAAATCTCCTCGAATAGCTCTTAATGCCCTTAAAGCGGACAAACTTTTTGGTGGTCTCAAATTTCCAAATTTTAAATCATATCATCATACCTTTTCTCTGAGACAATCTTCAAGTTGGCTTTCTCCTGATCAATGTCTTCATCCTCCTATTTGGTTGAATATTGAGAAACACTTTATAACTCCTTTTAATTTTTATGAATCTCTGGCCTTTACTCTTCCTTTTGCTCTCAAGTGATTTTTCACACACGTAAGATCTTGTATCCTCTTCTTCCATCTTTGTATCCCTCTTCTTCTTCATAAGATCAACAACCTAATAACTCTCCTTTATCCTTTTCTGACCTTCAACAACGTTTTTCTTTACCTTCGTCCTGCAAACCCCAAAATGATTCCCTCCTTACCCCTATCCTGCAATATCTTCTTTCCCTACCTAAGGATCCTGTTATACCCCCTAGATCTTCTCCTCTTTTTTCTCTAATATCTACCACTACTTCAGCTTCTTCTCTATATAACATTTTGTTTTTATCCTCTGATAGAGCCAAAAGGAAATCTGAACTGGCCTGGTTCTAGTATGTAATTTGTTCTTTAATATATAACATTACTTCATATGATGTATTTTTCTTATACGCTGTTCATTTATTTGTATGTTATACTCTTTTTCTTCAATACATTTTTCATTTGAAACTAAAAAACAAAAGCACTGAAAATGCTAAAATGGTATTCATGTTTTCACAGCTGGTTTTTTAAATTAGAGAGTTACTGCCTCAGTTGTAGAGGATCCATGCTGCCTGAGTTTTGTTATCACGTGGGTTCTTTGACAGAGTATTGCATCAGCTTCTATAAGCCCATGCAGCTGGAAGTCAAGGAAAAATGTAAGGCACTTGATCATGAATGTGACATTCAGAATGAAAATGCAGCGATTTGATCCAAAAAATAGCATTTCAGGATATATCCTATACAATTCATGGGACAGTTCATTGATAGAATATCGAACCCCCAAAATATCACCATACACGAATATCAAGGTCTAAATATCAACGTAAAAAATATTGAGATCCTACATTTATACTGATAAGTACAAAAATATCGAGAAAACAAATATCGAAGAAAAAATATAGATGTACAAAATATTGATTTTAATATATGTATAAACATTAACATTAAATATATTAAATAATAAAATTTACTAGATTTTATATACATTTTAACAGATATAACAAATAAATGTTCTTAAAAAAATGTAAACATAAGTATATAAAATGTTATATATATATATTTTAAAACAATTAATGAACTATTAATTTTAATTTATTTTATATTTATATTTATGAAAATGTATAAATAAATATATAAATAAATATATATATACTCCTAATAAAGTTATGTTACGATTGTAAACATGAGCAAGGGACCATCCCAACCATAGCTAATAATGACGATATTTTAGAGCGGGTTCCCAGAATGAGAGCCCTAACAAAATAATATCCTAGATCGGTAAAATGGCGAAAATAAATTGGGCATTCCAAAATAAAATGTGCAATTTCATAACTTAAAGCCGTGGATCGGCGTATATCCCTTGGAAAACATGTACCATGCGAAAGATACCAGTACGCATGCTGGTGTTATAGTCATAAGCAGGAAAGCGCTGTATAGATGTGATACATAATTACACGATTCCTAGCATCGATTGCAAGAGGAAAAACCACATTAGCAAAAAAACTTCGCCCCTGCCACAGGAAAAGTAGAAATTCAAGTAAAATAAGATAAAATACAATAGAATAGAACAGGCAGATCTGAGTAGGGAGAGAGTTCATACAGTGAATGCAGAGTAAGCATAAGAGTAATCATAAAAGCACTTTTCCAAGTTATAATTCATCCGAGTAATTAATCAAAGCAATAAATCACAGCAAAAGTCACATTAATGAATCACAGTGATAAGTCGCATCACAGGGCTGGATAGACAGTGATCTAGATCTAGTGTAGTGAATAGAATTCATTTTCCTAAGTGGACTGCCATATCCTCCCCACTATTTAGACCCTTTGGGTACTTGGTAGATAAATCAATGATATACCTAGATTCTAGGCGTCTCAACCACCTTAATCTGTCACCACCTTGTGGATTGTGTGGAACATGATCCCGCCCAAAGAATTGTAATTTGTTCCTATCTTTCTTGTGGTGTTCTGCGAACTGCCGGGCTACTGGGTAAGAAGGGTCTACCCTATCTATGGCCCGGAGATGTTCTAACACTCTCAGCTTGAGCTGGTTGATGGTACTACCAATGTAACGCAGACCACATGGGCACACTAAACAATTCACTGCATAGGTGGTGCTGCATGTGATGAATTTGAGTATTTTATTGGTCCTCCCTGCATCTGGGATATCATAATGCAGTACCCTCCAGCTAGTTGCACACGCCTTGCAATTCCCACAGGGATAGAATCCACTCATTTCCTTAAGAGTTTTAGGCTTAGACATAGTGTCACATTCTGCCCTGTATGTGTGATGTACGCCTGTTGGACTACATGTCCCAGAAGTCTTAGGGTCAGTATTCCCCACTCTGTCTTCTCTTTCTATGACACAAAAGAGTTGTTTCTCCCTTTAATGCTGAAGCGCATGCTGTGCTGGATATCGGAGCTCTGACGAGCAGGAAGACTGAAGTCCTCAGGGTGCAGGAGACTTTAGACGGTTGCGTGTATATTTTGCAAACGCGAAGACCGAATTGTTATAGAGGAGCTTGTTTGCGCCTGAAAAGGATATGGACTGTAGTTAGAATCGCGCATGCCGCGCGGGATTAGTTAGGCTTGGTTTGCCTCATTGGAAAGTGTGTTCACGGAGAACTGCAATTCTTGGGAGTGGAGACTATGGCCACCATTGTTCAAGATATACTTTTCTGCTGCCAACCATCTTGAAGAATCGAGTTCAGATAAGTACTTTATCAACAGACCCGGCGGCCATTCCCTCTCCTTATAGTAATAACGAACTACTTCTGGAAGTAGAATTACTTAAGTGAATTTTCTTTTCTATTTTGTTTATTTTTTCTATTTTTGTGATTTATCTTATAAGCAACAGCAGCAGTGTTTGACATAAGCGTTCTTGCACACATAATTTGATTTCTATAGATAGTATAGGGTGTTTGTGTGCATCACCTGTTCTCTTGTTCTTGCAGGGTTTCTGTGTTTAAAGGAGTGATTCTTAACATCTTCTAAAACCAGACTTGCTGATTTACACTGCATCTACTTTATGGTTTTTTTATCCACTTTTCCCTTTCCCCCGCCTGTGACACACTTAGTGGAGTTGTTTACATTTCTCACAAGGGGTGTTTCACATCAGGGGAGGTAGGAAACAAGCATCAGACATCGCTCCTGCTGTACCCGGCTTTCTGAGGTTAGTTACCTTCTGATCAGTATATGACACGTAGGTACCTCAGGTGGCTCCGTACCAGCATATCCCCCAGTGATTTAGCTTTGCTAAAGGTCACTAGCGGGTATGGTGGTAGGTCTTCTCTTAGTACACCATCTGTCAGCAGGATGTGCCAATTTTTTCACATCATTGCCTTTAGGTTACTAGCTCCGAGAGAGTAAGGTGTTATCATTCTGAATTTGCCCTTCTCTACAGTGTTGGTGGCGACAGGCCTCTTTTTAATCAGGTCCGCCTTAGGGATCCTCTTAACTCTCCTCCAAGTATCCTGCAGTAGTGGTTCCTCATAGCCTCCAGGCATTCTGAGGCAGCCACCTCGAATTCCCGGTCCTGTGTGCAATTTCTTTTAATCCGTAAGAGTTCCCCATAGGGGATGCTCTTGACGAGCTTTGGTGGGTGACCGCTTTTCGCGAAGAGGATGGAGTTGCCTGCTGTCTCCTTCCTGTATAGCGAAGTGTGGACTTGTCCATTTTCAATGTACACCCGTAGGTCCAAGTAGTTGGCTGCCACCCCACTAATTGTCCCTGATAGGTGCACATTGAAGTGGTTGTCATTAAGGCATTCAATATACTTCTCCGCCGTGTTCCTCGTACCCTGCCACATGATGAACAAATCATCAATGTAGCGATACCAGTGTACCACCCTCCCATTTTCAAGGTCAATCTTACAGCTCCTTGGCACCTGCTCCTCCCATCAGCCAACGAACAAGTTCGCGTAGTTGGGGGCAAAGCAGGTGCCCATCGCCGTGCCAGAGGTCTACCTGTAGAGTTTGTCCTCAAAGAGGAATATGTTATGAGTTAAACAAAATTGTATAAACTCAAGGATCATCACATTATGTTGTGGAAAATGGATCTGACGGTTGTCCAAGTAATATTTAATGGCAGCTAAACCGTGTTTATGGTCTATGATGGTGTATAAGCTGGTGATATCCATCACCAAGAATAGATAATCCGACTTCCAGCCCATATATGCCACTTTATTCAGGAAATCTTTAGTGTCTTGAATACAATATATATATATATATATACATAACCAATAACATACAATCTAATAAAACATTATATTTTAAATTAAAACATTAAACTATTTAAAAGTCTTTACACTTAAATTTTCCACTTCAGTGAGTGCCACAGTAGGTCGAATGTTGGACAGCGGAGGGGTACAAATTACTATTCCCACTCCAGTGAGTGCAACGGTAAGGAAAGTGTTGGATAGCGGAGGGGTAAAAAATACTCTTCCCACTCCAGTGAGTGCAAAAGTAGGGAAAGTGTTGGATAGCGGAGGGGTAAAAATTACTACACTCACACCCGTTAGTGCAACAGTAGTGAAAGTGTTGGATAGAGGAGGGGTACAAATTACTATTTTCACTTCAGTGAGAGTAACAGTAAGGAAAGTATTGGGTATCGGAGGGGTAGAACATTTTATTCCCACTCCAGTTAGTGCAACAATAGGGAAAGTGTTGGATAGCTGAGGGGTAAAAATTAATATTCCCACTCCAGTCAGTTCAAAATTAAAAACAAACAAAATATAACACACAATTTTTTTAATGAAAAATATATACAAATATTTTTTAAAAGCAACTTATTATGATGATAAGTAGATATGACAAATACCTAGAAATATTATATTAAATAAATGTTAAAATAATTTGCAAACAAATAATTATTTTGAATTAAAAATTATGTATTAACAAAACCATTAATTATTACATGAATGTATTCTTTTTTTATTTCCTGTTCTATAACACCACACAATTCACAACACACATATACATTTTAAAAAAGTACCTCCATAATTACCATAGTTAACATAATTACCTTTCAATTAAAGAAATATTATTAATTAAAAAACAAATACAAAATAAAATACTCCCCAAACGTTACCCCAATAAAACAAAAAACTCACACCCAAAAAATAAACAATTAGCCTAATTAAATATCAATTGATGAATTTATATTAATGATCAACTAAATATTAATTAATTAAACATACATTATTTTCCATCCTCTACCCCTATAATCTTTACACATTTTCCATAATTAATATAAAAATAATAAATTAATATCAATTAACAACTACTTAATAATTAATTAAAAATAAATGACTTACCATCATTTAACACTACAGACCCCACAACTCACATCTAAAATGAATTACACAATTGCCATATTTACATTATAATTAACAATAATTAACAAGTAATTAATAATGAATTAAAAAAATACTTCCCACCCTTTACCCCATCCTAAAAAAATGACACAATTACCATAATTAATGACCAAATAATGAATTAATAATAATTAACAACCAATGAATACTTACTTGATAATACATTACACCCTACAAATACCACTATGAAATCTAAATTATATATTAATACATTTTAAAAAATCATTAATTTATGATAATTAAATATCTTCCCACCCTTTACCCCTATAAACCCCATAACCCACTCCTAAAAAAATAGCAAGATTGCCATAATTAATTACCAATTAATTAATCAATGTTAATTAACAAACAAATAATAATTAATTAATAATAAATGACTTCCCACAATTAACACTATAAAATCAAAATTAAATAAATATTACTAAATAAAAAAAATCACTAATTTATTATAATGAAATTACTACCTATTCCCCTTAAACCCACAACCCGGTACAGAACTAAAAATTGCAAAATGTTATTAAAATAAAACTTTGCAAATTATATTAATGACTTCAATATTTTTAAAAACAATATTTCTTACCTTAAAGCTGATATTCTTGACCACGATATTCTTGTTGTCGATATTTCTGTTTCACATTATTTCCAACTTGATATTTGTGTAAGTCGACATTTCCACCTTGATATTCTCTCTGCATACTGGAAGGCCTTGAGGTAAATTTAAAAGGATTTAAATGATGATGCTTTTCCGCACAACCATCGGGCATTTAGAAATATAAACGGATACTTCCAAATGTAATTGACCTTCAGTTTCCCCTAGCATTGTCCTATGGGGCCCCCCAAGCTTTGAGAATGTTACTGCAGCAGGTGCCTTAGAGCCCACATTATTTTTAGAATACTGTAGTTCATGTTGAATGTCTTAATTTGACCTTATTGACACCAGCGTTTCCAAGATCCCCTATAGAGTTGTCTGCATAAACAGCATTAAATACAGCAATGATGACAATGTAGTAGACTGAATAGTGAAGGACCTTCCCTGTGATCCAAACCGGGGGAGCCTTATATGGTGAAGAGATGACTCGGTTTGGTTGATCTCCTTTGCAATTCAGCTGGGCGAGTTCAGAATCATCAGAACAGGAGGGTGGTAAAGAGATGTCTAAGTGGGGCGATGAGGACAATCTGGGGGCCCTGCTAACAGTCGCACTTATAGCATGAGGAGAAGACACCGGGAAGGACACCAAACGTTTGGCTATTTGCACTTCGTCCATTGCTGCGCACAATACATCCGTTGCTAAGTCAGAAGCATTGGACTGTTCATGGGGAATCTTGATCCCCTCCTTTGACAGCGATTGAACTCCATTATTGAAATGTTTAAGGACATAGGGGCCGATTACGATGGCGGGCAGACAAAGTCCGCCAGCCATCGCATCTGCAAAAGGGACCAGCCGCCATAGGTGCGGCGGTCCCGCTATATGAATTAGGATGCGCCCCCCACAGTGGTGGGCACATCTTGTATTTTTACATTGCGGCGGCGGCAGCACCCGCCCCAATGTAAAAATACATGTTGTGCATATGTATGTACAACGTGACAGGCACCGTGCGGTGCCTGCCACCTTGTACATGCAAATTAAGGGGGGTACTATAGGTATACCCCCCATGTGCAGCACCCCACGTGCCCCAACCCCCGGGGGCACGCAATGGGCCCCCAAAGGCATTCTGAGCCTGTCATTTTGTGGCAGGATCTCTGTTGAAATAGACAGGCATCGTAATGCCCGCAGCAGTGCCTGCACAACACCGCTGCCATTGCCCGATTGTACTGTGTCCTGCAAGGCGGGCGGAAAAAGGACCCCCCATTGTAAAAACGCCGTGACTGACTGGCACTGGATGCCTGACACTTTTCACATGAATGACCAATTGCACCTCTGAGCATGGTATGTTTACGCGTTAAACTGTTCTATGAGTAATACAGTTGGCTAATTGTATTTTATATGTTCCCTTCCCTCCTGTCAATACAGGCTTTTAAACTCAGGCAAGCAATGAATGTCCTGATGATGATCCACTATTTATAACTGGATCGAAACGCCGTCGACATAATATGTGGTCTAAGCACTAGTTCACTATCATGTGCCAAAAAATCATGTGTTTCCCACATATGTGAAGCAATCAGATTGTAAAATCACCCCTTTTTGCTCCTGTTCCTTCCGAATGCCTGAAAATCCCTAGTTTAATGTACTTTGTATTGTGTGTCTAGTACTGTGGATACAGGACTGTGTCCCACTGCTCTATTGTTGTTCTGTTTGATTTGTCCTATTTAATTATTGAATAAATTCTGAAGTCCGGCTGGACTTCCTGTTCATTATAGTGCATATTGTGGCCTATAATTATTGTAAATTGTTAATTCCTCCTTGTCAAGGTCCGTTGTTTTTTGCTAAGTTCTCTACTGACAAAGCACAGCACGACCATGTGGCCGTGATGCAAGCACCAATATCTTCCACTCGATAACTTCCACCCAAAAAGTGCCACCAAGCCAGGTGAGGTCTCCATCGGCAAGTAATACTGTGAGGCCGTGTTGCCAACTGGCCCAGAAGTGGAAGCAGCGGGAGCAACAGAGGCAACAGCAGAGGCGCGGTCCTGTTGGACAGCAGGGCAGCAGGTGCTTATGGATGTATAAAGTTTTAAGTTATGCTGTTCGCCATCCGAAGTGAATTGTTGAAGATAGTGCATAGTGAAGTATGCCCTAGAGTGTGCTGTACTGCTATACTAATATTTATAGTCACTAAGAAGATCAGGAAAGAGACTGCTAGGAATACTATTCAGAAAAGGGGGCGGTGATGGACAGAGTATCTGAATTAAACAGAACACTCATACCCAGCCAACAGATCAGGGCTTGATCCATTACCGTTTTTTAGTTCACTGCACCATCCCAGCTCAGAACCTGGCTACATGCAAATTAGTCTGTCCCTGGCCCAGCGCATCATGGGAACAGGGCAGACCAAACTACCAAGCCAATTCTTATGCTGGGAAGGAAACAAGCTTCCGGGGACCGGTTTCTGGCATTACAGCCGTCTTCGGCCCGGCTTGCTTGAATCCTGATGGTGCAATGAGCAAGGGACTCACATCTGAGTATACCCTTCCACGCTTATGGTGGACAAAACGATTCAGAAAAGGGGGTGGTGATGAACAGAGTATCTGAATTAAACAGAACACTCATACCCAGTCAACAGATCAGGGCTTGATCCATCACCGTTTTTTAACTCACTGCACCATCCCAGCTCAGAACCTGGCTACATGCAAATTAGTCTGTCCCTGGCCCAGTGCATCATGGGAACAGGGCACACCAAACTACCAAGCCAATTCTTATACTGGGAAGGAAACAAGCTTCCGGGGACAGGTTTCTGGCATTACAACCGTCTTCGGCCCGGCTTGCTTGAATCCTGATGGTGCAATGAGCAAGGGACTCACATCTGAGTATACCCTTCCACGCTAATGGTGGACAAAACGATTCAGAAAAGGGGGTGGTGATGGACAGAGTATCTGAATTAAACAGAACACTCATACCCAGTCAACAGATCAGGGCTTGATCCATCACCGTTTTTTAACTCACTGCACCATCCCAGCTCAGAACCTGGCTACATGCAAATTAGTCTGTCCCTGGCCCAGTGCATCATGGGAACAGGGCACACCAAACTACCAAGCCAATTCTTATACTGGGAAGAAAACAAGCTTCCGGGGACGGGTTTCTGGCATTACAACCGTCTTCGGCCCGGCTTGCTTGAATCCTGATGGTGCAATGAGCAAGGGACTCACATCTGAGTATACCCTTCCACGCTAATGGTGGACAAAACGATTCAGAAAAGGGGGTGGTGATGGACAGAGTATCTGAATTAAACAGAACACTCATACCCAGTCAACAGATCAGGGCATGATCCATCACCGTTTTTTAGCTCACTGCACCATCCCAGCTCAGAACCTGGCTACATGCAAATTAGTCTGTCCCTGGCCCAGTGCATCATGGGAACAGGGCAGACCAAACTACCAAGCCAATTCTTATACTGGGAAGGAAACAGGCTTCCGGGGACCGGTTTCTGGCATTACAGCCGTCTTCGGCCCGGCTTGCTTGAATCCTGATGGTGCAATGAGCAAGGGACTCACATCTGAGTATACCCTTCCACGCTTATGGTGGACAAAACGATTCAGAAAAGGGGGTGGTGATGGACAGAGTATCTGAATTAAACAGAACACTCATACCCAGTCAACAGATCAGAGCTTGATCCATCACCGTTTTTTAGCTCACTGCACCATCCCAGCTCAGAACCTGGCTACATGCAAATTAGTCTGTCCCTGGCCCAGTGCATCATGGGAACAGGGCACACCAAACTACCAAGCCAATTCTTATACTGGGAAGGAAACAAGCTTCCGGGGACCGGTTTCTGGCATTACAGCCGTCTTCGGCCCGGCTTGCTTGAATCCTGATGGTGCAATGAGCAAGGGACTCACATCTGAGTATACCCTTCCACGCTAATGGTGGACAAAACGATTCAGAAAAGGGGGTGGTGATGGACAGAGTATCTGAATTAAACAGAACACTCATACCCAGTCAACAGATCAGGGCATGATCCATCACCATTTTTTAGCTCACTGCACCATCCCAGCTCAGAACCTGGCTACATGCAAATTAGTCTGTCCCTGGCCCAGTGCATCATGGGAACAGGGCAGACCAAACTACCAAGCCAATTCTTATACTGGGAAGGAAACAGGCTTCCGGGGACCGGTTTCTGGCATTACAGCCGTCTTCGGCCCGGCTTGCTTGAATCCTGATGGTGCAATGAGCAAGGGACTCACATCTGAGTATACCCTTCCACGCCTATGGTGGACAAAACGATTCAGAAAAGGGGGTGGTGATGGACAGAGTATCTGAATTAAACAGAACACTCATACCCAGTCAACAGATCAGAGCTTGATCCATCACCGTTTTTTAGCTCACTGCACCATCCCAGCTCAGAACCTGGCTACATGCAAATTAGTCTGTCCCTGGCCCAGGGCATCATGGGAACAGGGCAGACCAAACTACCAAGCCAATTCTTATACTGGGAAGGAAACAATCTTCCGGGGACCGGTTTCTGGCATTACAGCCGTCTTCGGCCCGGCTTGCTTGAATCCTGATGGTGCAATGAGCAAGGGACTCACATCTGAGTATACCCTTCCACGCTTATGGTGGACAAAACGATTCAGAAAAGGGGGTGGTGATGGACAGAGTATCTGAATTAAAGAGAACACTCATACCCAGTCAACAGATCAGAGCTTGATCCATCACCGTTTTTTAGCTCACTGCACCATCCCAGTTCAGAACCTGGCTACATGGAAATTAGTCTGTCCCTGGCCTAGTGCATCATGGGAACAGGGCAGATCAAACTACCAAGCCAATTCTTATACTGGGAAGTAAACAAGCTTCCGGGGACCGATTTCTGGCATTACAGCCGTCTTCGGCCCGGCTTGCTTGAATCCTGATGGTGCAATGAGCAAGGGACTCACATCTGAGTATACCCTTCCACGCTTATGGTGGACAAAACGATTCAGAAAAGGGGGTGGTGATGGACAGAGTATCTGAATTAAACAGAACACTCATACCCAGTCAACAGATCAGGGCTTGATCCATCACCGAGTGGTCTGATTAATTCAGACACTCTGTTCATCACCACCCCCTTTTCTGAATCGTTTTTGCTCACTATAGGTGTGGCAGGGTATACTCAGACATGAGTCCCTTGCTCACTGCACCATCAGGATTCAAGCAAGCCGGGCCGACGATGGCTGAAATGCCAGAAACCGGTCCCTGGAAGCTTGTCTCCTTTCTGGTGAAGAATTGGCTTGGTAGTTTGGTCTGCCCTGTTCCCATGATGCACTGGGCCAGGGACAGACTAATTTGCATATGGCCAGGTTCTGAGCTGGGATGGTGCAGTGAGCTAAATAACGGTGATGGATCAAGCCCTGATCTTTGGACTGGGTAAGAGTGGTCTGCTTAATTCAGACACTCTGTTCATCACCACCCCCTTTTCTGAATCGTTTTTGGCCACTATAGGTGTGGCAGGGTATACTCAGACATGAGTCCCTTGCTCACTGCACCATCAGGATTCAAGCAAGCCGGGCCGACGACGGCTGAAATGCCAGAAACCGGTCCCCGGAAGCTTGTCTCCTTTCTGGTGAAGAATTGGCTTGGTAGTTTGGTCTGCCCTGTTCCCATGATGCACTGGGCCAGGGACAGACTAATTTGCATATGGCCAGGTTCTGAGCTGGGATGGTGCAGTGAGCTAAATAACGGTGATGGATCAAGCCCTGATATTTGGACTGGGTAAGAGTGGTCTGCTTAATTCAGACACTCTGTTCATCACCACCCCCTTTTCTGAATCGTTGCTGGGAATACTGACATTTTTCTCTTTTTTGAAAATTACAATAATTGAAGAGGGGGAAATGTGATCAGATGAACTTGATATCTTTTGCCTTTCCCCACTCTGACCACTTTCCCATCAATTTACTGGTTCTGCTCTGAATCTGTCTGTTTACTCCAAAGTATGTGAGTTTTCCCACGGTTTGCCAATGCTCAAACCATGGCTGTTGTTCTTCAGTCTGTCTGTTTTCTCTGAATCTGGCCATTGTCACCACCAGCTGCCCAATTTACCTGCAATCTGCGTTTTTTTCCACAGTTTGCAAGTTCTCCACTTTCACCTTTTCATCTCAATCTTCTTGCTTTACCATCTGCAATTCTCCCACCTATCCTTAGAGTCTCTATCAGTTCTCTCAAGAATAAGCATAATTTACTATTTCTCAGTTTGCTAACTTTTCCTCATATATTTTTCCTTTTCACCATGCTTGTCCACTGTCCCACTGGATTCTTCTGCTTCCAACTCTCTACTTGTTCTCTCCACTGATTCAGCCACCTTTCCCTTAAACATGCAAATTTAAGTGCTTAATTTGATCAGGTGTTTCACGGCATATAATTTTCTGCACCGGCATTTAGGACAGACTGCCACTTGTTGGCGCTGTTTGTCTAATTTACAGAAGAGCACAACGATAGTTGTTGATTATTACAATATACATTGGAAATTACTAATACCTGCGCTCATGCTATTGCCATAGCTTTGGGGGCCTTGAATATTATGGTTTGTCACACCTGCCAGAGTGTGATGGTTTGTAGTTGTGTTGCTGCTGTCATTAGCAACAATATCAAGAGCAATGTCTTAAGTTTGACTTAAGACAAACTTAGGACAGACTTACGACAAACTTAAGACAGACTTAAGACAGACTTAAGCTGATTTAAGACAAATTTAAGATAAAATCCTAACTTAAGTCTGTCTTAAATCTGTCGTTAGTTTGTTTTAAGTTTGTCTTAAGTCTGTCTTAAGTTTGTCTTAAGTCAAACTTAAAACAAAATCCTAACTTTACTACTACTACTAAATGCCTTCTGTGAATACCAAAAGTAGTAAGTTTAGGATTTTGCCTTAAGTTACTTCTGTGAATCGTGCCCTATATGTTTGGGGCATTGTGTAAGCTGCGCTGACCGGTGCTGGAGTGCTCTGTCATCCACACTGGTGGGTTTTTATATGTTTATTTCTCAATAAACATCTTTCTACTTATCACCACCTGAGTCCCGTCTTTACAGTTTTCTATTTCTTTTTGTCAGCCTGCATAATTTTTCCCTGCGTGCCCATTTTCCCTAAGACTTCCCACTTTCTCAGGTCTGCCCCTTTGTTCTTGAATCTACCTACTTTCTCCTGAGACAGCTCCCTTTCTCCAGTTTTCCCTTTTGCTCTTGGCTCTGCCTACTTACTTTTCAGCCTCTTTCTTGTACCATTCTGTCCGTTTTTCTTTTCAATTTGACCGTTTTTGCCCATTCTTCCTCCCCCATTATACCTTCTTTCCTAATATCTTCCTCGTTCTCCATTTTCTCCGAGTTTACTAGCATTCTCATTGTCTAGCCGTCTTGAAGGACTGGGTTCTTTTGGACCCAGCGGTGCCAGGGCACAACACCTGAAACCTTCGTGGGTAACCTGTTCCGGCGTACAAGTCACAGAGACACGGGACACTTCCTTCGGCGTCAAAGAGTCAAGGTTTATTTACTGCAGGGAACACAGAAATCACGGCAAGTACAACGCGTGCTACTTGTGGAGACTGCTTCAAATTGGTTATGTGGATCGCTCCTTTTATACAGTTTTTACCCATAGGCTAACATTGAACACAAAGGTTTACAACTCAGTTCCCACATCTAGCTCCCAGAGGGGTCGCTTTGGTCGCTTTGAAACACATAAGGTCCGGAACATAAGTGCGGAAACATTTGGCGGTTCCCAACTGTAAAAACCCATCTTCCCACCATTAGCAAATTCCAATCAGCAATCAAGTAGATCGAAACAGGAACGAAGACAGGTGTAGAGGAAGACGGAGACAGTGGGGAGATCGGAAAGGGTGTAAAAGGGGAGGTGTCGGGAAACACGAGATGCAGGCATCAAAGGGACGTGCCTAATGAGATGCACGGCTGAGACAATAAGCCCGTGCGGCAAGATGAGCCTCAAGCGGCGCCACCTGCCTTACAGTAGCAACCCCCTCGTCATAAAGACACTTTCAAAGGACATGTGTCTTCCGCAAATATCTTGGGAGTCCCAGGGTCGCGAAGCGGACAGCGTCCGTTCGCTGACTACTTGAGGGCAAGAGACAAAATGGATGCCGTATCTAAGATGGAACCCGTGGGTACAGATGAAAAGCCCACGTAACAAACGAACGGTTTAAGTTAGCACAGCGAAACTGCGCACACTTACTAAACTCGTCATTTGCGGTTCATAGATACCAGACTCGACCATATTCGTACGAGTCGAAAACACCACTTACAATTGTCACGGAACCTCAGACGCTCCTTTTGCCCTCATGTAGGCAAGCACTAGTCGGAATCATATTCGATATTCATCAGACCATCAAGATGTCGTTGTAGCATAGCCTTGTCCAACCGAGTCCCCTTGGTAACAGGTGGTTGTCTCATACACGTTGTAGCACAGAGGCCACATAAGGCAGGACCACACTGCACACAAAGGCAACACGTGAACAGGAACACTACCACAACTCCGATGATCATCAGAATCTTCCAACCCCAAGTCGACATCAGGCCCCAAAACCAACCAAGTAGCGTCCAATCCCCTACATCCACGTGTATGGATTCGGAGATCTTATGCAACTTCGAGATGGCTTGATAGACAGTAGGAGCATTATCAGGTATGAAAATGCAACAGCTCGAATGGATCACTTTACATACCCCACCACGATCTGCCAAGACGACATCTAAAACCATACGGTTTTGTAACGTCATAAGTCTCTCCGCCTGAAGTTCTGTGGTGATATTACCAAGGGCACTGGCAGTAACATTAGCTGTCGATTCTACCACTCGAGTCAAATGTCTCAGGTTCCTACTATTAACCACAGGTCCCCAAAACGGGAGGAAACCCTTGAAAAAGTCTCCTGCCTCTTGACCGGCAGTATCCTCTTCGCTAATTACGCCTCGTACAACTCTAGTCTTATGGTAATCGGCATCTACAGTGAACGTCGGAGGCAACAGATTTGCAACAAAACATGAGCCCATGAAGTCTGAGGGCAACCATGTGTATGCACGATCATGACAGATGAAGTACGTACCCTTGGCAGCCAGAAACACAGGGGTCGGGGACATTGGCAGAACGTAACTTTCAATGCAAGCACTTACTCCAAGTGAGGCTTGCGAACCACGACCCACAAGACAAAGATTACCAGTGTGGGGTACGACCCATATTGGAGGCGAGCTTTTAAGCTGCTTTTCATTAGCGAACATACTATATTCCCCTCTACTCAGGACCCTATAGGCTTGTACCTCTTCCTTAGGGATGAGAAAAGCATCATGGATCTCATCTTCCATATCCTCTATTGCCATCGATATCACCCACTGGTACGAGGTAGGACCAGGTTTGGGGGAACGTTGTTCTGGAGTGGGGTGGAAACCTAGTGCGCTTCGAAGCATTGTTTGGAATGCTCGAGCCGACCCTTGGGAACTATACGGTAACACCAGATATGGAATTCCCTTACCTGTAGTATGTGGCATCAACCCACACACCCAACAATTAGTAGTGTTAACCACTAACTGATGCTGATGGAGGAGCTGGATAAAGGAATTGTTGCGGAATTCTACACGTCTAGCCTGTTCGTGTTCCGGTAAAATGTGAAAGGAATGGGGAGAAACAGTAGTAGCAGTAAGAGTAAGATTAGGGTAAGGAGTAGGAGTAGGGGTAGGAAGTAAAAAGTAAGACATAGCATAATACACCCCACCCGCCAAGAATGCAGAAGCAGTTAAAAACAATACAAACAATTGGAATACAAAACATTTAGTACGACTGAGTTTCTGCAGTTTGACTCTATACGCCTGAGCTCCTTCCAAATCGTTCAGCTTCGAAAATGCCATTTCCCTATGACCGTCCGCAACGTTTCTTGACGCACTTCGTTCTGTGCAGCAATGGTCAATTCCCAGGAGTTCCTAGGAACCGACGGCCTTTAACCTAGCGTCAAGACCTACTGTCCAGAAGGAAGTACGCGCGCGGCCCTACGGCCCTCAATACACAATATGTATTTATTTAGCACAATAATTCAGCTGTGGAAGGAAAAAGATACAAGGAAGAAGCTTGATGTATATACAAACAAGTTTCAATGATACGAAATGTTCAAAGTTGATCAGGGGAAACGAGGATATTGCAGTTATCAATTTCAGTAAAGCAAGAAATTTTATTAGTCCTTAATGCGAGAACGCAAAGAATATCGATGTTTCCCGGGACGTGTCTGCTCGTCGAACAAAGGATCCGTTGAAGAGACAGCGTCCTGCTGATCAGTTTGTTGATTTGATCTTGAGTCCTTAGCTGACAATGTTTCAACAGTGGCTTTCTGCTGCGCTGAGTGTTCACCAACAAGCTGTGCGTCGCTAAAAGGTACAAACGCCGGCAATGTCTCTGCTTCTGTTGACGCAATGCCTTTCCTCACCCACGGGTCTGCCGGTAAAGGAATAGGGACTCGTTTACAATGGGTAGCATGTACCCAATTTTTCCGCCCCTCAAGACGAACGGCAGTCCTCGTGGCCAGGAGCACCTGGTGAGGTCCAACAAAACGGGGGTCCAGATTCTTCTTGCGTGAGAAATTACGGGTGACAACCCAATCACCGGGCTGGAGCTGGTGGCCTGGACCCTCCGTCTGCGTCGGCAAGGCGTCGTAAACCTGTTGATGAATTAACCTCAGTTTAGCAGTCAAGTCATGTAAGTAGTCAATCAACATCGGATACTCAAGATCAACGAATATACCTGGCCTAGGAACCCCCCACACATTCGCAGGACGGCCGAACACTATTTCATAGGGACTAAGCCCTATTCGGGAGTGTACAGTCGCCCTAGTTGACAGTAATGCTAGAGGCAAAGCGTCAGGCCACGAAAGTCCAGTCGTAGCCTGAATCTTCGCTAGCTTCAGTTTAAGGGTACCATTGTACCCTTCAACCAATCCAGCTGACTGGGGATGATTGGCGCTATGGAATTTCTGATTAATTCCAAGGCCCTTACACACATTCTTCATTACACTTCCAACAAACTCACTTCCGTTATCTGACCACACGACTCTAGGCATTCCATACCGAGGAAAGTATTCCTTCAGTAGGATTTTCGCAGTAGACAAAGCAGTATTGTCTTTGAGGGGATAGGCCTCAATCCATCGGGAGAATGCGCAAACCACAACCAAAACATATTTCAAGTTATTGCATCGCTCCATATGGATGAAGTCCAATTGAATCACCTCAAAGGGATACGAAGGAGGAGCAAAACTGCCAGGGGGAGTTGGGGTTCCTTTGCCAGGATTGTACATTATACACACCATACAATTCTTCACCAGACGTTCAGCACACTTTGTAATGCCATCATTCTTCCACACAGGCGACAACAACTTGCAAATGCCTTTCGCGTTGATATGTGCTAACCCATGTGCCATTGTCACAACGGCCAGCACATACGCATCAGGCAACATCCATCTTTTCTGATCCGACAAATCAATCCAACAACCATTCACATCCAACTTTCCCGTACTTTCTTTCCACTTCGTCTTTTCCGTATCGGTGGCCTCATTCTGAATTGCTTTCACGCTCTCTATAGTATTTTCACACATACTCGATTCTGTAGGCCACCTAACCGAACTCGTCACATACATTCGAGTGCTAAGGTTCCGGGCAGTCTCCTTAGCAATCTCATCTGCAAACGCGTTACCACGACCAACATCATCCATTACTTTACGATGCGCACTACACTTAACAATCGCAACTTGAGCAGGCAAAGTCAATGCATCCAAAAGATCATTCACAAGCTGGCCATGCTGTATTTTCGTGCCGTGTGACGTCAAGAAACCACGCTCTCGCCACAATCGTCCAAAGCTATGCGCTACACCGAAAGCGTACTGGCTATCGGTGTACACATTCACACGCTTACCTTTCGCTAACACGCATGCTCTAGTAAGAGCAATCAGCTCTGCAGCTTGGGCAGAATTCTGATTCAATCTCGCAGTCTCAACAACAGTATTCAACGTCACAACAGCATAGGCAGTAGTCACATCACCATTCGGTAATTTAAAACATGACCCATCCACATACAAAGTGCCGTCAGGGTCTTCCAATGGGGTGTTTTTAAGGTCCACTCGACCTTTTGTTTCCTCTTCTGTACGCAAGTAGCAGTCATGTTCTGTTACTGCATCTGACTCTGCACTAATTGGTAACAAAGTTGCCGGATTCAGGACATTACAACGTTTTATTTGAATGTGGCTTGCCAAAAGCGTCAATTCGTACCCAGACAACCTCGCACTCGTCAAGTGCTGAGTTTTCGTTCTATTCAAAAGAGTGTCGACTGCATGCGGAACCATCACCGTGAGCATATTATCCATGACCAATCCTGCTGATTGTCGGATGGAGACCGCAGCTGCCGCAGTTGCTCTCAAACAACTCGGCAATGCTCTAGCTACTGGGTCTAAGGTCGAGGAAAAATATGCACATGGACGTTGCTTATCACCAAAAGGTTGCGTTAAGACACTCAACGCACAGCCTTCTCTCTCGTGAACATATAACGTGAACGGTTTACTGTAGTCAGGGGTACCTAACACAGGAGCCGAACACAATGAATCACGTAGTTCAGAAAAACTTTTCTGACATTCTTCCGTCCATGGTAAAGGAGTTGAAACATCCTTGCACGTAAGAGCCACCAATGGTTTCGCTAGCAATGAAAAATTTGGAATCCACTGCCTACAGTACGACGTGATACCTAGAAAGGCACGCACATCTCTTTGGGTTTTTGGCACAGCCATTCGCGCAATCGCTGCAATTCTCTCTGGGGTCAATCTCCTTCCCTCCTTTGACAATAAGTGACCTAGATAGGTTACTTCTTGACAACAATATTGGAGTTTAGAAGGTGACACCTTGTGATTCAACTCACAGAGATGTTGCAGCAATGACACCGTAGCAATTTTGCAAATGTCCTGAGTATCAGCAGCCACCAATAAGTCGTCGACATATTGAATTAAGGCCGCACCAACCGGCAACCTAAACGCATCCAGTTGACCCTTCAAGGCTTGACTGTAAATAGACGGACTTTCACAGTAGCCCTGAGGAGCGCGTTTGAACCGGAAGCTACGTCCACCAAGAGAGAAACCGAAAAGGTCCCTGCTCTCTTCGGCGATCGGGATGCTGAAAAAGGCATTTTTCAAGTCAATCACCGAAAACCATGATGCAGTAGCTGGAATCAGAGTCAGTAGCGCCGTGATGTCAGGCACAACAGGGAATTGAGGAACCACAATTTTATTCACCTCCCGTAAATCGATAACAAAACGATAAACAGGCGGTTTGGTAGGATCAGTACGTTTAAGAATGGGCAATACAGGGCTATTGCACACGTTTCCCCGAGTCTCCTCAATAACATCTTTCTCGATCAAATCATAAATGATCGCTAACAGTGCTCGTTCACCATCAAGGGAGATACGGTATTGGGGAATACGTGGCAATCGTACATTTGATTTCAACTGAACAACATAAGGGGAGATATCAAGTAGGCCCACATCGTTTGGACCCGTCGCCCACAAAGACGCAGGAAGAGAATCCAATTCCGGTGGAAGCTTATCGAGAGACAAATACATAGGAGAGACTACTTTCTCCCCAAACGTAAGCTTTACACCCGCAGGAGAACAATACAAAGTTGCATACAAACGTTTAAGCAAATCCAGACCCAAAAGATTTTCGCCACAACCAGTGGTCAAAATCAGTGGAGCTTCGAGCTCACGCGGCCCAATTTGAAGGGGCAAAGGGCGTGAAACTGGATTGCTAACGGGGGCGCCAGAGAATCCAACGGATACATTTGTTAAGCCAGACAAAGGTGCGCCAGGGAGTTTCGAATGCATAATGGAACTTTTCGCTGCACCAGTGTCCAACAGAAAAGGCTCAACGACGCCCGATGTAGCAACTGCGACGTAAGGCCCTCTCTGATCAACCGGAACTGATACCACTCCCTCTCCTTGTCTTCGGCTGTCCTAGTAATTACTGTCGTCAGTTCCCTGATCGACGTAATAATCGTCTACATTGTACTGCGCAGATCGTCCTTGCGATGATCCACGTTGGTCGAAACAGTTATTAGAATTTGACGAGTTGTCAGAGCGGTCGTTCTGAGCACCACGACCTCTACCACGTGATGCATTCTGTGAACCACCACGGCCTCCTCTAGACGAATTACCACTATTACGATCATTTAAAGCAGGACAATCAAATTTAATGTGTCCCTCCTGTCTACAATAAGCACATTGATTGTACCCCAACGAAGATCTGTTGAAAGAGGAATCATTACGCGACTGCGATCGATTCGATTGCGACTGTGATCTATTCTGCTGAGACGCATTCTGATTAGAACGCGGCGGGTATGCTTGTTGTAACAACACTTTAGTTTTCAGCTCTTTTGTCTTTTTATCAGCTCGGTCATTTTCTTCTTTCTCTCTATTTTCATAATATTGTGCCGTAGCCAGAATCTGAGCTGAGGTAGAAACGGCCCATGCACTTTCTGAATTCTTCAATTTATTGCACAAATCGGGCAATAAGTTCGATACAAATTTATCCACAAACAACCTCTGTCCACCCTCAGTACCCATATCCTGTCCACTATGATCAACAAATGTTTCCTCAAACCTCGTAAAGAAGTCTGAAACACTCTCATCTTTCTTCTGCTTACAGGCTGACAACTTGTCCCAATTTACCCTCATAGCTGGCATAAGCGTTTTCATTAATGTAATGATTCGCTGGGGAAGAAGTGCAATCAACTGATCGGGTTTAGTAGCAGCCGCTTGTCCAGCGTCTGCCGCTGTAATGGCGGCCCAATCACCACCTAATTCATTTGTGTGATCTTGATGACGAATCTTGGCCCATACCGGTTGCGGTACGACATTGCCAAACAACATGTCAATATCGGCAAGATTCATTACCGTAGCATCCACAAGCTGCGATAATTCTTTGTAATACCCCGCAGGATTTTTGCGAGGATCAGGCAAAGTTTGTTTCACCTGAAGCACTTCCGATCGTTTCCATGGGAGATGTATCCATATTCTCTGGAAATGCGCCGCCACTGGAGCGTTAACATTAGTATTATCAGCGGGTACCCAAACCGGCGGAACTTCACGCATAGGATATTGGCCAGACTCGGCTTGTTGGCGTTCAAGATCCTCAACAAACAGTGCGTGAGGAATAGGAGCAAGGCGATAAGACAGCAACTGCTCAATAGCTCGTCGGACATTAGTATCGACTATCAGTCCAGTTGCGAACTGAAGCCGAAGATTAGACAGGGCGGTCAGCACCTCGTCAGGCGCAACAGCCGCTATCTGATCATGTAGGAGTTTACACATTTCGTCAAACACATATCTCTGAGTCGGTATGTTGAATTGACTAAATGTTTCAAGAACGACACGGGGTGGATTTCTTTGCGGATTGTCCATCCAACCCATCGCCATATTGTATAGCGCAGCGCGTTCCCTATTACCAGGAAGCTGGCTACGTCTCTGAGGACCATCAGAACCAGCGGACCCAAAGACAGGTCCGAGCGACTGGAAAAAATTTGTCGCAATGGGAGAACTACGATTACGAGTAGAGGGACAAGAGTAAGACACAGAACTAACAAGAGGAGGAGTAGAAGCGTTAGCAACAACAGGAGTTAACAACACAGGGGCAGTAGCGCGAGCAGGAGTATGTGGAAGCGGAGGAGCAGTAGGAATAGAAACAGGCACAGGAGCAGGAACAGTCGGAAGAGCGGGTGCAGGTTGAGGAACGGGTGGAGGAATAACAGGTGGAAGAACAGGTACGGCAGGGACCACAGGAGCTGCGGTACCCTGTACGTACGGGGGTGGCGACTTCATAAGATAGGACATTAAAGGATCCTCAACTGCCTCTTCCTTCTTATCCGACTCCGTAGGCAAAACAGGATAACATTTATCTATGGTCATACGTTGTAGCCTCTCAAACACTTCCTTATCCTTATCCTCCTTATCACGCTGAAACTGCTCAGCTTTCTTCACAATGGTAGCAACATTATCTCGCTCACTACGTTTATTCTGTCTGATCTCTTTCTGTCGGGCTTCTTTGCGCCACAACCGAAAGGCATCAAACATGGCCGGCCTAGATTTGCGTTCGAACAACTTTATTTCCAAATTATCTAAGATCGACGCTTCGAAGCTACCGTGAGGTGGCCAACGAAGATCGCCGTCTTTCTTTGTATATTTTATCCAATAATCGTTAAAAGCAATCGGGCCTAGCCCATGTTTGCTATATAAGTCATAAGTAGGAGTTCCAACCGGAGGTATCGGACACGAGTCCTCCAGCAGGGAATCCGCACCACAAGGTCTACAACAACTGAACAAAGTACTGCGACCAGGCATCTTGCACACTAGCCGAGTTTCACAAACTTCAAGGGTTACGGGATTTACCAAGTCCCAGCAAGAACAAAACCCTCGGTCTTTGGCGGCTGCAGTCGTCAAACAAATACAACAACAAAGTACGCTAGCAAAGTGTCACCGACAAAAACACTCACACAGCGTGTACAACAAAGCCACTAGTGTTTACAACAAAGACACTCGCTAAAGTGTCTACAACAAAAACACTCGCTAAAGTGTTTACAACCAAGGATTCTGGGAGCGACCCACAAATACTTAACTCAAAGATCAATGGCGTCCTCAGGAAGGCCCGTCAATCGTCTCGCTATACCAAGGTCTACGCCAGGCGCCAAAACAGGTCTACAGTCAGGGCAGCAGTCCGTCGCAGCCGTCAGGAGGCGGGAATCTTCGCGGGAAAAGTCTTCGGGCCACTTATTTCGACAACAGGATCGATGAAGCGGGGTGCACCTTCCCTCGGAGATTTCACACGAAGTTCCTCACGATCGTCGGGCTTGGACCGGTACCACTGATGCAGCCCCATGTTGGGCACCAACTGAAGGACTGGGTTCTTTTGGACCCAGCGGTGCCAGGGCACAACACCTGAAACCTTCGTGGGTAACCTGTTCCGGCGTACAAGTCACAGAGACACGGGACACTTCCTTCGGCGTCAAAGAGTCAAGGTTTATTTACTGCAGGGAACACAGAAATCACGGCAAGTACAACGCGTGCTACTTGTGGAGACTGCTTCAAATTGGTTATGTGGATCGCTCCTTTTATACAGTTTTTACCCATAGGCTAACATTGAACACAAAGGTTTACAACTCAGTTCCCACATCTAGCTCCCAGAGGGGTCGCTTTGGTCGCTTTGAAACACATAAGGTCCGGAACATAAGTGCGGAAACATTTGGCGGTTCCCAACTGTAAAAACCCATCTTCCCACCATTAGCAAATTCCAATCAGCAATCAAGTAGATCGAAACAGGAACGAAGACAGGTGTAGAGGAAGACGGAGACAGTGGGGAGATCGGAAAGGGTGTAAAAGGGGAGGTGTCGGGAAACACGAGATGCAGGCATCAAAGGGACGTGCCTAATGAGATGCACGGCTGAGACAATAAGCCCGTGCGGCAAGATGAGCCTCAAGCGGCGCCACCTGCCTTACAGTAGCAACCCCCTCGTCATAAAGACACTTTCAAAGGACATGTGTCTTCCGCAAATATCTTGGGAGTCCCAGGGTCGCGAAGCGGACAGCGTCCGTTCGCTGACTACTTGAGGGCAAGAGACAAAATGGATGCCGTATCTAAGATGGAACCCGTGGGTACAGATGAAAAGCCCACGTAACAAACGAACGGTTTAAGTTAGCACAGCGAAACTGCGCACACTTACTAAACTCGTCATTTGCGGTTCATAGATACCAGACTCGACCATATTCGTACGAGTCGAAAACACCACTTACAATTGTCACGGAACCTCAGACTGTCCTCTTTCATCCAGTCTGCTCATTCCAACCCACCCCCTAACCAAATTGTGCTAAATTCCCCCTGGTTTGCACGCTCTCCCTTCTGCCTGCCTGCTTTAATCCAATTCCACCCATTCACGCGAATCTGCCTCCTCTCTCCCCTGCCCTGCTCTCAGCTTGTCAGCTCTCAGCTTCCTTTACCAGCTCTACATTTACAGGAAACAACCGCGAATCGAAGTGTCCTGCTCTGAGGAACAAGGCGCCTCGCCGTCATGTCTTGTAGACACCTCAACACTCCATCTCACTTCCTCATCGGTGACGCAGCTGCCTAATGCAACAGAACAAGGGGAGAGGCCACCTTGAGAGGGAGAGGGGGTTATCAGTCTGACAGTTGTTTTTATCAAACTTGATATTCGGTGCATTATCTTATGTAGTGACTCAGACAAAGACGTCAAGGGCTGGGACGTTACAAGATGCAACAGAGAACAATTACTTCGAGTTTCAGGTCTGGTAATTGAATGTAGACGCTGATGGTCGATGCCTGGGCGGCTCATCCTGGACTGTGACAGCTTATCTTGTTTTACTGAATAAGGCATGTAAACCAGTAACTTAGTTTGCTTTTATCATAATTCAATGTTGTAGGAAGCTGGCTCTGTCTGTACTATACCAAAATGAGGTAACGTGTGCACAGAGTCCAGTGGAACCCCAAAAGTTAGGCAGAGAAAAAAGTAGATAGCATCTTACTCTTTATTTGTGGTAGTGTGGGTGAGCAGTAAGGCTTTATCAGAGAGTAGTGTTAAGCATTTATTTTACACATTCAGGCAGCAAATGACGTCACACACTCAAAGACTGAACTCAGACCAATTTGTTTGCATAAAAAATATTATTTAGTTATTTTAGTTCTTAGAATTAAGTCAAGCCTGGTGCAGGTAAGTGAAATTATACTTTGTAAAATCGTATGCAATGATTTAAAGTAAAATGCAAGTTCAAATTCAGTTGGTTGAATTACAGGTAAGTCAGCAGTTCAAAATTATTTTTCAGTTACTTTACAGATTACTATGTATGTTACTTTTTAGATTACTTTTGCTAATCAGTGTGATATGCCTACATATCACACTGAGATTTCTCCTAGAAAAAAGGTAAGCAATTCACTTTCAGTACATATGCAGTTTTTCAATGTTCCATACAAAAAAACCTCATTCTTAAAACAATTTTCAAGAAAAGCAGTCAATGCAGTCCTATCGAAGGAAAGGAAGTTCACAGTTTGCAGGTAAGTACCTTTTTGTGGGAGTTGGTATTCTGGGGTTAGAATCAGGATTCCCCCAGGGTCAAGGATGCACTCTTGAAACACCCCCAGCGGCACTAGGGCGGCCGAGGGCAGAGTGCTGAGGCCCAATGTTCTCCAATAAAGGATAGTGATCCTCCTGTTGGTGGCGGCTCACGAGCAGGCCTCAAGGTTGTGGGAGCAACGCTCCTAGTGTGAGGCTCAGGGTAAAGGGGGATCCAAGTTAGCACCCAAAGTATACTCGCAGTGGCAGCTGGGTGCAGGGTGCTGTTTTGGCATCGGGTGCCCTTTTGTTTTCAATGGAGATTCTCTGGTTGCAACAAAGACTGCAGGTTCGGGAACGAAGATCTTCTGGAGGTGACCACCAGTTGGAGAGGTAAGTTGGGATGCCTGGGGATGCTGGGACACTATTGGTTGGGCCACCCAAGGCCGTGGGACGTCAGGTGCAGGAATGTCTTTAGGCATCGGGTTTTCTTACCAGCTTTGGTCGCAGTCGTGGGGGTCCTTCAGAAGGAGACTGCAGGAGTCAATTGGAGAGTCGAGGCAGGTCAGAGTTCACCAGTTCTCCGGTCAGGATCGCCAGGGAGACCTCCTCGTGATGTTGGGCCACTCGAACTCCGGCCGAAGGCGACGAGTGCAGAGAGGTGCAGATTTGCAGTTTTGGCAGGGGCCAGAGTCTGTTGGTGAGAAAATCCGGTGCTCACGGGAGACAAAGTCTTGAGTTTGGAAGGCAGGGCAGGTCCTCCGGGTTCTTGAGGCTGCTGGCTACAGCACACACCTGGATTTCGCTGAAGCAGGTTTGAGGTGAGGATAGGCCGATATGGCTGGGGCCAAGTCAGTAGGCGTCCTCCTCTTCTTAGTTTTAGCATGGCTTCTTCAGTCCTTTTTCTTCTCTTCTTTTGGTTGGTTCTTTGTCTGAGGAGGCACGGTTCAGCGCTGCCCCTAAATACTAGATTTTGGGGCATTACAGGTAAGTAAAGCTCTTGACCAATGGGTCCCTTCCTTGGGGCGGATACACACCCTATTATGCCACCCTCCAGTAGGAGGGGGGCATATGCCTCTCTCTGGTTGGCTGGGTCCCTCCATCTGATGGCTGGGACTGAGAGTTGGGGTTGGCCAAGGTGGGCACACCTACCTTCCTTACTTGTGTTTTCTGCTGATTCTCCTACCCAAAGTGGGGGCTAGTTGCTGGAAGTAGCAAATGGCAGGGGTCGCTCATAAAGGTGGCAAGCCTTTGAAGCTTCCCCTTCGTGGACCCTGCTCATCCTGGGGTAGGAAGCGTGGCATCTCACCCCAGGATGTGCATTGTTTCAGGCAGCAGGTCTAGACCCCAGAGAGCGGCAGCAGGCAGCAGGTCCAGAAACATGTCTGGTGGTGGCAGCTGGTGAGCAGCCACTCAGCCGTGGACAGTACTGTTAGGTTGTTTTCCAGGGGGCATCTCTAAGATGCCCTCTGAGTGCTTTTTTAATAAAATCCCACAATAGCAAGAGTGAGGGTTTAATGTGCTGAGAAGTTTGGTACCAAACTTCCCAGTTTTCAGTAAAGCCTTTATGGTGCTGTGAAGTTCGTAATGATAAACTCCCAGCACCTAATCCTCTTAATGGCATTACTGAACTTACAATTCCTAAGAATTGGCGTAGACACTATAGGGGTATAGGGCTCATGCCCTTTTACCCTAATCACTGCTATAGTGTACCCAGATAGAGGGGTGGCTGACCTATGTCAGGTCAGTGGGTTGTAGGCATGGCACACAGGGATGTGTGCCATGTCGACTCTTCACTTTGTTCTGCACCAAAACAACCAGCCTGAAAGGGCAGTGTGTGTGTATGGGTACAGGGCGGCACAATAAGTGCTGCAACCCTTGGAGGTCTTCCCTGGCCACAGTGCCCTTGTTAGCTATGATACTATTCACAAGGGACTGACCTATGGCCAAAGAGTGCCAATTGGGTTTTGTCTTAATTCAGTTTCAGGGAAATAACATTGGCCCTGGGTGCCTGTTTGGCAGGAACCCAGGGCACACTCAGTAAAAGTACATCATCAGTTTGGCAAAAAGTGGGGATAACCATGCAAAAAGAGGGCACTTTCTCACAAATGTACATTCAACGTATGCATATAAGTGCAAGTTTATAATTGAGAAAGTATCTCACTTGTAGATGGATGGGTAGCCGCTGGGATATTTTTTTTATTTTTTTTATTTTAGTAGTACTATATAGCGCTAGCCTGACCCGAGGGTATCAGAGCGCTTTACAGAGTAAACATTGCAAAGATAACAAACTAGACAAGAGAAAGAGATCGAAATAATGCATGGCGATGTTGAGGGGTCAGCATCATAGTCGAGGGAACATCTGTTTTGTAGTCTCACTGACATTATGATGGAGCAGTAATTAAGAGTCTGTTACCCCACTCTGAGTGCTCCTATCGACTCCCTGGGGCAGGATTGAGGAACAGGATTTTGAGTTGGCTTTTGAATTTTACAAAGGAGGGAATGGTTCTGATGTGGGAAGGAATGGAGTTCCAGATTTTGGGCGCTCTTCCGGCAAAGGAACGAATCGCAGTTTTTATTTTTCGAGTTTTGGAGGGATGAGAAGGAGGGAGTTTGAGCTTCTGAGGTTCCTGGCCTGACCGGCTTTTTTGAGTTTGGCCGCCAGGTATTCACCCCTTTGGAGTGCAGAGTTAGTTCTTGCACCTTTGTCACTCCATCCGACCCCAGGGATGTTACTCATCACAAGTTGAGAGGTCGCTGAGCAAAGTAGCCTTGAACTCTTCTGGGACTGTGTTTTGAGTTTCACTGCCCGGAGCTCAAAGCACCATATCACCTTCCTGCTATCACTAGAACACAAACATTTTTTTTACCAATTTGGGAGAAATATACAAAACTCAGTATCTGCCTTAATCTTGTTCAAGAGATGGACCTGTAGTGTCTGTGCGCAACCTTGGTATAAGTATCAGTCAAAGACCCTTAGTGCCAGGATTTCTCAGTGTCAGGAGACCAAAAAAGACATCTGTGCTACACGGTTGTGGTCCCTGACTGCCATCTTTCCTTTTCCAAGCTTGGGAATAAGAACCTGCAAGTTTTTATTTATACCAAGAAAAACTGACAGGAACTACCCTGAAGAAAGAAACCCACTTTTTGCAGGAAAAGGGTACAGGAGGTGTCTCTACACAAAGCAAAAGCAACCTTAAGGGAAGCATCTTGAGGGCTATGTAGTGAAACTGGCATGCTGCAGCTCAGGTAATCTACACTGCCAGATTGTGTGGAGAGTCTGTGTGGACCTGCTTACCCAAAAATGTGCTGTGGAAGTAATCAGCATAAACCTTGAATGATTCCCCATGAGCAGTCAGAAGGAGTCCATGGAGTTGTCAAGTGACTGTGAAGGCTAGACAAAATGCACCATTAGGAAACATAACATGAGAGAAGCTGCATATGGCTAATGAAATTACATTGTATTAAGACGGTTGAAAGAACTACATCCAAAGTGACAGAAACTGGCTTAATCATAGCAGACACATCGAATCTAACTTGTATACATATCATTGTGTGGTCAGCAGAATAAGCCGGTACCCCAATAGTCCTGCGTGCAATTGATGGTGTTGGCCCCCCAAACAGGCTGTGTTAATTTAAGATCCAGGGTGCGAAATATCTTTCCATTAATACTGCCCATATATTTATGCAAGTTTTGAGTCACCCTTGCACCTCACAAGGGTGCACACGGGCAATGCATTTCCTGAATCGGATTTATCAAGCCACGCAAGGCCTCCTTGAGTGGCCCTGCATGGCTTGGTTAAATCCAGAGCAAAGCAATGCAGCTCAAATTGCTGCATTGCATTACTTTGCCCTGGGAAGGCATTCCATAAGCGTTGTGTGGGAGCTCCCACACATCCACCCATGGATTTTGGCACACTCTCAGATTTTCCATCACTGATAAACCTGGGAATTTTTCTAAATGCTATGCCTCCCCAGGTGAGGCGTAACAAGGAGAAATATCTTTATTTCGTCTTGTTACTTTCTCTTTCAATCTGTGCTGCAAAAAAGAGGAAAATGCCTCTTAGGATTGTTTTTGTGCCAAAAGTTATCGGTTCCTGCACAAAAACAATCCTGCTTACTGTACAGGCACCCTGGCACCATGGTGTAAGGGAGCCTGCATTGGCGCTAGACAGAACATTGTGTGCCAGCGCTGATAAAGGACAGGAATGAGCAGTATATTGTTAAATACAGCTCATTCATGCCCTTCCCTATCACGCAGTGCAGAGCAGCAAGGTGACTTGACCTCTTACACATGCACTACATGACAAGTTCATTGCCCGTTAGAGTATCTTGAGCATACCTGATTTCGTAGTAAGCTTTATTTTGAATTTCTATGTCCTGGATGAAAATGCTCATTGCGTAGTTTCTCTTCTCCCACCACGGGAACCATAAACTCTTTTTTAAATGATGAAGAATGGAATCTCAAGTGCATCATCTTGAATAGATTCTCTGTTAGTGTTCTTATATTCGGTGCTTGCTTTTTACGTGCTTACAAAATCAAGCATAGATACAATAAGAAAATTATTTGGCTTGGGGGCGTGGCTAGCACCCGCAGAAGTTGGCGGTGCCTTTGTGACTCTCCCGGGAGCCGGTGGTGACGGAGGGCCTGGCGAGACTCCTTCCCTTGATTAGGCGATGATGAAACACGGGAGCAGTTGTGGGAAACCTTGAGGAGCCGAGGCATATCATCCGCTGGTGCTTACGGGGCCGAGAGAGCCAGTTTTGACCACCTCACGCATTCAGCCGAGCATGGTGAGACTGAATCCGACATTTCCCGGACCCCGCTGACGGAGCCTCGCTCCTAGCGGCAGTCCGGATATCACATTCATGCTGCTTGCGGAATTTCATATGCCGCTTTTCTCCGGCTTTAACGCAATATTGACTCTTTTTTCCTGAACAAGCTTCCTTATGTGTCCGCAACTTCTGGCTCGCTATAAAACGCCTTCAGCATACCTCTGAGGAGACGTGGCTGCCATTTTGTGAGACCCGCTGACGGAGCTCGGCTCCTAGCGGCATCTCGGTTTTATTGTTGAGGGATGCGCTCTCTGCCAGCTTTGCCTCGTATCTAATGCTGTATCTCAGAATTAATGGTCACTCCTGCCAAATGCTGCCATATATCTAACTAGCAGCCCGTCCCGACGTTGTCCGGGAGCAAAAGGCTGCTTTTAGGCCCCCGCCCACCCCGACGTTAAGGCTGCTTCAGGGCCCCCTGCAATACTGACACCCGTCACAGTTTTTATTTCGTGCAGCAATTGTGCCTGCCACCAAATTATGCCATAACAAACTAAGCAGAGGGGACAGGACCACCTTGAATAACGCAGCGTCACGCCTCCGTCTTGATTTTAAATCAAAAGGGGCTTGGCAAAACTACTCCCCAAAAAATAATTTTAATAAATGGAGCCCATTTGCTGCCTGGAAACAATCACCACGCTCACACGGCATTGCGTCTTTGAATGTGCTGCCAGGCCGCGTTGCTATGAGTGAACACCAGCAAAAAATGGAACGGCTTCATTGATCGTCCTTCCATTATGTAGACTTTTTTCTGTATCGGGGCCCATAGCAGAGGAAACAGCTCCCAACTCAAGAGTTGCAACGGTTGCACTGCACCCGAAGAGGGTATCGGAGGCATTGTCATTTTTTATCACCATTCTATGCAAAAACACTTATTTAAGGTGCAAAGTGAGGAATTATCTAAATTTAACAAATTGTTTGCTCCTTTCCGCGCTCCAGGAAGTCCCTTACCTCGAGTCCCCACTGTCGCCGCCGCTAGGTGCACAGTGAGGAATTATCTAAATTTAACAAATTGACTGCTCCTTTCCGCGCTCCAGGAAGTCCCTTACCTCGTGTCCCCACTGTCGCCGCCGCTGTCTTCCGTGCACCTCCCCCAGAACGCCTCATTAGTTTTCCTCCCCACGGCTCCGCACATTTCAGTGAACCGGATGTCGGTTCTGGGCCGTCTTTACTTTTCCTCCCCACGGCTGTACTCCTCGCGCTCCTGATGATGTCAGCACGTTCGCGTAACACGGCCAGCGCTACTTCCAAGGGACTACTTTTTTTTGTAAGGTATATTTTTTAAAGAACATATATTTTTGGGGGGTATATAGCCTATGTCACTCTGCAGACCCTGCCAATTCCAATGATGTATTGGGTGTTTGGATAGGCGCTGTGGTTCCTGAGTTTACCCACCTCAAAGGTTCCCTGTTCTTACTTTATAATAGTAGTATAGATATCCTACGCTGTATGCCTGTTCAGTAGGCAACTCTCACCTTTCTTTTTATCTTCATTAAAACAGCCTGCTTCACTGCGCAGCTTCTAACATATGCCTGAGGATAATGTTTAATTATTAACTACTATTTACCATATTTTCAGAACTGACTCACGCCCTTGCTGGTTTTGTGTCGCTGTCTTATATTCCAGCTACAGCACCATTGGTTAAATGCACACTTGTCTATGCTTGCTGCCTAATCTCCATATTCTCACCTGAACTTTTGGCGCCAAGTGTCTCCTATTCTTTCAAGATGGCGCTTTGAGACTTCTACATGCTTCATTGACTTTCAGTCCAGCAAATATTTCATAATGTTCTCCACAAGTTATGTATTGTATTACTTACTGAACTGTGGCTTTTTTATAATGTCTTTTTGAGCATCTGTGCACATGTTTTTCCTCACCTCCTTTTTTCTTAGGAAGTGGTTGATTTATGCGGTGTTTGTTCGCCGTATGCCTTACTATTACATTTTGCTGTGTTTTAGTTTTGTTTTATTAGTATAGTCTTGCATGCCTCCTTAAGCTATTATTTTGGTGTTACATTTACTTTTTTCAGCTCTTGTTTATACATATACACTGTTATGTGAGGCATTATACTTAGCTCTTTATTGCTTTGCAATTGGACTCCTTTGGGCTCTTTATTTCATTGATGGGCAGGTTATCCAAAGACTTGCATAAACCTTCAGTTGCTTCACGAAAATTTATAATCCATACGAGCTCCAGATATCAGTGCCTTACAATGGAGGATTTGCTTGCGTCATCATCTAATCATTCATCGCCACCATCAAACCCGTCAATATCTTCTGCTATTAAAGGTCCTGCGAAAAGGTTAAAAAAAGATCATTCTTCTCCCCCAAAGCAGCCTAACACGGTCAACATGGATATCCTACTGGAGGAGATAAGGGCGTTGCGCCCTTTCATTGTTGAAACTAGATCCACACTCCAAACGATCACTGAAAAATTGCTGAATGTAGATGGTCGCGTTACCCAATTGGAACAGGATGTTTCTTCCTTGAATTCTTCTGTTTCTAAGGTGGACCCGTTGTGTGCACAGGTTTTGGACGTGCATAAGCAACTCGAAAATTTAGAAAATAGGAATAGAAGAAATAATCTTCGAATTTATGGTCTTCCGGAGGGTACAGAGGGGTCAGATCCCCTTGTGTTTTTCAAGACTTTCCTACCAAAAGTTGTTTCAATACCGGACAGCACCACTCTCAATATACAGAGGGCGCACCGTCTGGGCCCTCCTCCTAATGCGATGTCCGCTTCGGCTGCTAGGAAACCAAGGGGCGTTATTATTTGTTTCCTTGAAAATACTGATTTGCTCAAAATTCTATCAACTGCAAGAGCCATGAAGCAAATTATATGGTCGGGTAATCCTCTTTTTTTCTCTCAGAATTATGCCAAGGTTACTGCTGACAGACGCAAGGAGTTTTTGTCCCTACGCCCTCAACTGCGCTCGCTTAGAGCACGTTTTGGTCTATTCCATCCCTGCCTTTTTAAGGTGACTCTTAACAACAAAACCACCACTTATGATGATCCATTGAAGCCGAAAAGTTTTCTCTATTCTCATAGTTCTACTGCGATGGATGTTGCATCTACGTCTCATTTTACCTGATTTTCATTGTTGATTCAAGGTTTTGCTCACATGCATTTACTGCTTTTGAATGTTAGCTTTTAGACAATGCTTTATACTGCTTACTATTTTCAATCTCTAGTTGTTAATGTTTTTCTTCTGATATTTTGTTCCCATTTCTACAGATTATTTCCCTGTGTGTTTCTCCCCCTCATTTCATTCCTGGGGTCTGCCGAGTCGCCCGTCCTTCACGCCCTCCCTCACGAGTACCGATCCCGTCATTGTTCTACGTGGCCTCCATCCTACCTCCTTGTATATCTCCTGGATGTTCTGTAAGTTATGTTTTTCCCTTCATATCTTTCTTTTGTACCTTTTGCATTTCTTGCTGTTCTTTTCTTCTCGTCCCTTTGGTTATGGTCTTTTTTCAGTTTCCTCCATCTCTCCTATCTTTTCCCGGACGCTTTTCTGTTTTCTTTCTTTTTTTCTTGTTCTCTTCTTTCTCTCGTATTATAGATCACTCGCTTTTTGCATGGTTTAAGTGTTCATGATTATAGTCTTTATTCAATCAGTTACTATGTTGAACGCTTTGTACTGATCAAATTTAGTTTTTCCCTCTTACAAAGATGTTGTATTCAGTATGTTAGATATTTATTCACATTCAGAGTTTTTTGTAGTTTACTTTTATTGCAATGCATTGACTAATATACTCTTACTTTTAATTCTCTTTTAATGATGTTCTACCTTAACCAGCTTAGTATATATCTTTCATGTATTGTTGAATGCCTTCAAAAATTGTTCCCTTGAACGTTAGAGGTTTGTACTCTCCCATAAAGAGACAGAGAGTCTTAACACGTCTAGCCAAGCTTAAAACGGACATTGCTTGTATTCAGGAATTCCACCTCTCGCCCGAAGAATCTGTTAAACTAAAAAGAGGTTGGGTTGGGGAGGTTTTTTTTCCCCCAGGCGATGGCAAGCGTAATGGAGTTCTCATTTTATTTCATAAATCCCTCTCAGTCAAGATAGTCGCTAATTCAGCAGATCAACTAGGCAGATGGGTCTTAGTCAAATTTATTGTAGATTATACTCCAGTCTCCCTTCTAAACATTTACGCCCCTACTACAGGAGACACCTCTTTCTGGACTTCACTATCTCCTCACATTACTCAAGATTATGAGGATAATTTTATTTTGGCATTTTTGGCGGGAGATTGTAACAAAGTCTTTGACCCTCTTTTAGATAGGCACTCTACCAGCACTTACTCTCCCCACAAGTCACATAAGTCTTTCACGTGACTCATTCATCAATTTAAATTCATTGATGCTTGGAGACTATGCAACCCCACTCTAAGAGAGTATTCTTTTTTTCTCCTCCTCACCAGACTCAATCTAGATTAGATTATTTTTTTATTTCACATCATCTCTCACAATCTTTGATTGCTTCTGACATTGGGTCTATTTTGATTTCAGATCATGCACCAGTTTCCATATACTTTGACATTTTGCAGAAACCCTCGCTTACTAGGAAATGGCGATTCAAAAACTCCCTTCTTCTTGATTCTGGTTTTGTTTCCTTCTTCACTGCCTTCTTTCACGACTTTTTCTTACAAAACGAGTCCAGCGAGGTTTCCTTTCCTGTTGTGTGGGATGCCTTTAAGGCGTCCGCTAGGGATTTTATTATTAGTTACGTCTCCCGCAAGCATAGGAAGGCAGAACAAATCACTAAAAACATTTTCTCCAAGATTAAGAAATTGGAACATTCTTACTTTGCTTCTAAGTCTAAGGAATGTTTGCATGAGCTCATAACCACTAAATTACAATTTAATAAGGATACTACAAACAATGCTTCCAATTTCCTACTGCGCTCCAGTGCTAAATTCTATTGGGGTCAAAATAAGGCCGGCAAACTATTGCCAAACTATTTGAAAGTCAAGAAAAATAGGACTAATATAGAAAGTATTTATGGTCAAGATTCTACACTGTGTCATAAAGATGATGACATCTTGACGGCATTTCTTCAATTCTACAAAACATTGTATTCATCCGAGTCGACTTCCATGACCCAGGACATTTGCCAGTTATTTTCTGACATTAAGTCTCCTTTCGCAACCCCTCCTGACCTCTCTTCATTAGAATCAGATCTAACTAAAAAAGAACTTCTTTGTGCTTTGAAATCTCTCAAAAAAGATAAGGCCCCAGGTCTCGACATTACTTATCCCAAAATTACGTGCACTTCTTTCCTCTTTCCTAGATTCCGGTTCTTCCTCAGGATCATTCTCCGACACTCTCATATGTATTCTTCCCAAACCAGGCAAAGACCCACAGCACTGTAAAAACTATAGGCCCATTTCCTTAGTCAACATTGACTAAAAGATTTTTTCTAAGGCTTTAGCTCTCCGTTTAGAATCCTTTTTGCCAGATTTATTGGGGAAGGAACAGTCTGGTTTCGTCAAGGGCAGACTGCTTTCAGACAACACCAGATTATTCTTCGATATTCTCTCTAAGACTTCACATTCCTCTCAATCTCTCGCTGCAATAGCGTTAGATGCGGAAAAGGCTTTTGATCGAGTCGAGTGGCCATATCTTTTCCAAACGTTGAAGTGGTTCGGCTTGGGCCCACGAATTTCTACCCTCATTTTTCTTTTATACTCGTATCCCAGAGCTGCTATTGCGGCAAATGGTGGTGTCTTTTCTTATTTTTCCCTTGGTAGAGGGGTTCGTCAGGGATGTCCTCTTTCGCCTTTCTTATTCAATCTAGCTTTAGTACCCTTCCTATTGCGAATCCGCCAAAATACTGCCGTACAGGGCTTTACGTTTCAGCAGTCCACAATTAAAATGGCGGCATATGCCGATGATGTCCTATTATTTTTATCTGAGCCCGCGACTTTGTTACCTGCCTTTTTGACTGAAGTCAATTCATTTGCCTCTGTATCTGGATACAAATTAAATAAGGATAAATGCAAGATTTTACCCTTGACTAAATTTACTTATAAATCAGATTTCATTACTTCGGGGTTCACATGGAACCCTAAATGTATCAAATATTTGGGCCTTCATTTTACTCCTACTCTCTCAGGTACGGTCTCTTGTTGCATGGAAGAATGCCTAAAAAAGTTGACGGACCTTACCACAAAGTGGCACCCTTTATATTTATCTTGGTGGGGCAGAATAGACACCATTAAAATGATGCTCTCCCCCTTGGTTTTATTTACAATTTCTAATATTCCGTTCTCTATCCCTTTATACCATTTCAAGAAAATCAATCCATATTATCCTCTTTCTTGTGGGGGCATAAAAAGGCTAGCATATCTATATCTAAATTATCGCGTCCGAAGGCAGATGGTGGGGTAAATTTTCCAAATTTCTCCCTGTATCACAAATCCTTCCTATTAAATCAAGAATCCAGATGGTTTGAGGATTCTTCCACATTATCTCCCTTGTGGACATCGCTAGAATTGGCGTATATTTCTCCCTTCTCTTTCCTAGAGTACTTTTTCTCGTCCACGGCAATCTGTTTCAACTCCGATTCTCAAATACACGTCTAAACTTTTACCATCCCCTTTATTTTCCTCCTTCTTGGAACAACCTATATATGGCATAACTCATTGATTTTAATAAACAATAAATCGTTTTTTTGGAAGTCTTGGAGAAGTCGGGGTCTCATATGGGTACATCAATTATTCCAGCAATCTCACTTTATTCCTTTTTCAGAAGCCGCTGCGACTTTTCATCTCCCCTCTTATTTTCGTGCTAAATATCTCAAATTAGCACAAGCACTTCAGTCGGCATATGACTCGCACATTACGTTGCCATCCACGTTCCCTCAGGAATCTCCTATGACATCTCAATTGCGCACTCTACTGACTAGAGGTTCTAGGGCGTCCAAGATTTATGCTTTGCTACACGCGCCAGCATCACCAAGTACAAAGACCAAAGTTGAAGAAGCATGGGATGGGGACATGGGTGTCTCATGGCCTATTGCGGTATGGGACAAGTTATGGGTTAAGATAAGGAAATCCTCCAGGGCTGCTAACACTATTCAAACTTTGTTTTTCATTTACAATCAACTCTTACTTTCCCCACTTACTCTTAGCAAACGATACTCTGTCCTTTCACATACATGTTGGACCTGCTCTGCCCCATCACGCGGATTTGTTACACCTGATTTTTTGTTTGTACACCGGTTGACACGTTTTGGGTCAAGGTTTGGTCTCAAATCAATAATATTTTTTCCACCAAGCACCCTTTCCATATTTCTCATATCTTTTTAGGTAGTATCTCCCCCATTTGGGATCACTGCACCTTCAACATAAAAATAATAGACTTACTCATTGCAGTAGCTTTTCAACAGATTACTAAGACTTGGAAGGATCACACTAAACTATCGTATCAGGCATGGTGGTACGCTATATGTTACAATCATAGGCTAGACACAACGTATGTTTATCCACTCGCTTTGGCCCCTAACCGTAAACAGTTGTGGGACCCAGTTAACTCATTTTTTGATACATCTGCTCTCCGCTCCTTGCCTTTAACCCCCTTTCAACAAGAAGTCGCTAAACCTCCATGAGTTCCCTTCGCAGCTTTATCTAATTTCTATTATTATAATTTATATCATCATTTTGTTCATTATATTTCAATAATTTTTGTATAGTCCACTATTGCTGGTTATGTTTGTAGGTTACTTCCTTTTGAAGTACTATTCCACTTATTTTGCTGTGTATTTTTCTTTTTGCATATTTATCTTTACTTTGTACAAGTTTAATATATGACTATCAATAAACTATATTTGAACTGAAAAAAGAAAATGATTTGGCTTGAAGGCAGGGTCCTGCTCTCATCAAACTTTACTCTATGGGCATACAAAGTTAAATGTCTACTGAGCTGCAAATGTAACAATAGCTAATGCCCTTTAAAGCTCCTGAACTTTACGAAAATTCTCTGGTGGGTGTAGTTTCCTGCTGGAATTTTTTTGCAGGTGAAATCTTCTGGAAATGTCTTTTTTGTTGAGTTTTCTGCTGAAAAAATGCATTGGATATATATTTTTCCACTAGCTTCTATTTTTTTGGGGGGGAAAAAAAACTTTATGGAGCATATCAAGTTTTAGCTCGTCTCTTTCATACAATATGAATAATGGAAAAAAAAGGGAACAACTGTTTCTTCAGTTATGCCCTTCTCTTGCTGACGTACGAGGGAAGATACTTTTACACAGCACGTAGTTGAACCTATGTGAAGCTGCATTCAAATTTCACCTGCCCAGTAGATGTTAATAAAATATATATTACCACTGCAAGAATGGAAAATTACACTTGGCATGTTTCAAGAAAACCTCTTGAAGAGCTCAGTTGGTTTTTGAATGTGTGCACTTTGTTCATGGTCCTGGCCCCTTGATATACCTCCATAAACAAAATCATTGTCCTGAGATTTCCATTCTTAATTGGTGCTTTTACATCATTCAAGAAGTAATTTAGGTTGGGTAGACATTGCTTATCCGACCCAAACTTTCCTGGATGACATATTTAAAAATGGCAGACGTTTTTCTGTGATTACAAGTCGGAACTCATTTTACACCCACGCACAAGGTATTTTTCTACATCTTTAAAGCCACATTCTTTTCTATCTCAGCAAATTATTTTAGAAACTTCAAAGGTTCAGCAGTTAATGCTCCGAGCTTTGTTGCAATTTTACTCATAATGTCACCACCCATAAAAATATGTGCCTTGATAAGAACACTGGGCATCTGTGGTTCAAGTTTCTTGTACAGACAATGAAGCGAGGATACGTTTCTTATCTTGCCTGCATAATGTATCCATAACAATGACAATCCTTGATTTATGAACATTACAACAAAACTAAGCAATACAATGATAACACCTGTGTCATTTGACAGTACAATGAACCATTTCGAACAGCTCATTCAACATGTGGCACAACAGGAAGGTCAGCTTCCTCCAATTTGCTGTTAAGTTCTTGACCAATATGGTCTATAACTTTTGAATATATTTCTACAGGTACCTACTTCATATTGACAATTATTTCACTGGCAATAATTTTAAATCCAGTTTAATATGATGATCTTTATTCAAAGATGGGCATTTTCCACATGACAAGTGTTGTCTTGTGGTGTGCAGGAAGTTATCCCAGTGGATGTGGCATAAACAATGCACTTATTGAGTTATAATAGTGTGCAAATAGTTTTTACATGTTTTTGTACATGTGTTCACTTTACGAAGGCAAAGACAATTTCAATCCTTTTTTGTTTCTACAACTTGAGCAAGGTAGTGGGCAAAGAGCAGTGTAACACTCGGTATTATATACTGAAGAGTACAGTATAGCATGGTCTGTAATCATATCCCCTTCTTCAGTGCAGTCACAGATGACAGGTGCACCCTATTTTCATTTATAAATAAGGGACAAGTCTTACAGAGAGAGGAAGCTATTTGCTCAGGGTTACCAACCCAGTTCTGGCTACTTCACTTCAACTAGTTTGACTATTTCGCTATTTACCTGCCTTATTTTATGTGATGACCTCCCCTACCTTTTCAGGGGGAGGTGCCCTCCATATGACTGTCCCTACCTACATATTAAGTCTTGGTTGTGATTCTTTGGCATGTCAAATAGTTGATCACTCCTTGCTGTGCAAAACAATGAATGACAAAGGTAGAAGTACTTCTTGTTCCTCTTGAAATGGTTATTAGCCCCTTAACTGCTGGAACTCCCCCTTCTATTCCAAGCCCTTTTTGGCTATTTGAGGTAGTTCACGCTTAGGGCTCATAACTGTTTCCCGCAAAAGGTATCAATGCCAAAGTTGTGTCTCTTCTTTCCAACATCCTGGGGGTTTTAAAGGTACCCAGGGTTTGGAGATTGTCCTGGAGGGGACCAAAAAAATAGGCAAAATACAGCATAAGTCTAATTTTTTGAGAAAAATAGAAAAAAGTGCTCTGGATAAAACTGTCTGTTTTTTGCTGTGCTATAGTCACCATTGTCCCAACTTTCAGGAACATGCAGAACTGAATAAGAAACCTAGGGCCAGATGTAGGTAATCCCCGATTACCGATTCTTAAATACCGAATCATACCGATTCGGTATTTAAGAACTGGCAATCGGGATGTAGGTATAGTTACTGAATCAATTACCGAATCGGTAAGATTCGGTAATCACCGAATCGGAATTTACCGATTCGGTAATTGCCATTGATTCCTATGGGCCTTGAGGCCCATAGGAACCAATGGCAATTACCGAATCGGTAAATACCGATTCGGTAAAATTACCGAATTTACAGGGGGACAGGGTGTCACTTTGACACCCTGTTGCACCCCCTGATTCTGGCTTTTGTGCAATGTGACACACATACATGCCCTTAGGGCCTGTATGTGTGCCACATGGCACAGGTGTACATGCACAGATGTACATGTACACAGGAATTCGTTAATCACCATGAGATAGTATTTCATGGTAAATAACGAATTCTTAAGGGCCTGTGGCACTATTTTAAGTGCGACCTACATCTGGAATTACTGATTCAGTAAATATACCGAGTCGGTATTTTACCGATTCTGTAAATTTACCTAATCAGTAAATTTACAGATTCGGTAAAATTCGGGCCCCCTACATCTCAAAAACCAATTACCGGTCGGTAACGGCTGAAATCGTCCGTTACCGACCGGTAATTGGAGACCTACATCTGGCCCTAAATCTTCTACCGCAGTTTTGGCATTTTTCAGAGATGTAGTCCATTTTTCCTATTTTTGTGCTCTCAACCTGCTTCTAGTTTGTTGGTGGAAACTAGTGCCAAGCTAGTGAGCGATCCTGGAAAGCTATAGATTTCGAAAAAGTAGACACAATTCTGAATTCATCAAGTGATATATCTGTTATTCCTTATTCCCTCAAAGTTTTCCCAAAGAAACGAAGGGCATATTTATGAAAACTGATACAATGCTATGCTGTGACAGCGTTGCTTCAGAAACAATTGTGCTGTGTAGCGCCACTACTGTGAGACATGGATGTGATGCATTTATAGTACGGTGCACCATGTCACAAGTACCAAAGATGCATCAGAAAGTCCAATGCACCAGAGAGCAGAACAATGCAAACTATTATAACACAACTGCTCCCTACGTGACTCAAAGCTGATTTTAGTGTGGTAATGCACTTTTATGTGCCACAGATCAGTTTTGCAACCTGCAGGAGTATGGTGCATGGTGGGAAGCTTAACAAATGGATACATTTGATCCTACATAACTTTTGAACACCCAGAGAATAAGAGAAAATGGAAGGCAACAACACCATCCCGAGCAAAGATAACCAGACAGCAGCCAAGGGGAAGAGGAATGCCAATTTCAGAGAGGAAAAGAACCACATTTTAATAGCTGAGGTGACAAAGAATGATTACCTTCTCTTTGTCACCTCCAAATTGCCATTAGGGAAGAAGGATGCTATTTGGACAAAAGATAGTGGATAAGATAAACAGTATAGGCCAAACAAAAAAGGGCAGTGCTGGAGTGCATGAAGAAGTGGCATGACAACAAGCGCAGGAGCAAATAGAAACTGGAAATTAATTTTAGGGCAGCCATGAGGAATGAAGGAGGGCCTGATGTGCAAGAGGAGTTAGACTCATTGGAGGAGCAGGTGGCATCACTCATCCCAACAGTATTGGGGGCCGGAGTATCTGGACAGGACAATGCTAGTTTCAAGCACAAGGATGAACCACAGAGGAAGTAAAAGCAAGGGACCATATGGGCAAATCTGTCATGCAACACAGAAACACACTTTAATGCACTGTGCTGCACTGTATTCAAGGGAAAAGGCAGGAAAGTCTAAAATTTTAACTAAACTATATGAAAGTATGGTTCTCCCACTTTTAGCCTGGTGTCAGCGTGTTGTGACTGTAGTTCACTGGGATCCTGCTAACCCAGATCCCGGTAGCAGTGCTCTCTTCTCTAAATTTGATGGTAAGTACTATGAACAATTGGCATACTGGTACCACTGTAAGTCCCTAGTATATGGTACTGGGATGCAACATGATTATGCCACCAATGGAAGTCCATGCAAACTGTGTCTATATAGCTACTATTGCACCCTGCATGAAATGGTGCATGCACCTTCCAATCTAGATATAAGGTTTTCCTTCTATCCTCTTATGCACCTTTCACTCTAGATATAAGGTTTTACTTATATCCCGGTCACTGCATTTTAAAACTCACACCTAAGGTAGGCCCTTTAGTCCAAGGGCAGGGTGCCTGGGTCTAAGTGTGTGGGTACCCCTGCATGAGCAGAGGCACCGCTACAAACCCCGGACTCCATTCTCTGGGCTTGGTAAGTGCAGGACAGCCGTTATAAGGTGTGTAGTGGAAACTAAAAATTGAGATGCCCAACTACATAATAGCTGCCCCAAACCTGGTCATGTTTGGTATCAAACATGTTGGAGTCATACAACTACACCGATTCCTGTGTTGGTTACATGATACCATTTGCTGGGGGTCTCCTTAGAGGACCCCTATTACCTACCTGTGTAGCCTTACAGGGGATGCCTGCCAGTCCGCACTGCTGCCGACCCTAGATAGTGTTCTGCCCCCTGTGGATGAGTTTAACTAGGGCAGGGGAAGCTGAACAAAAGATTACCTGCAAAGGAGAGGTGTGACAACCTCTCCTTTTGAATTAGGTAGGCTGGGGATGCTTCCGAGAACCACCAGATGGGAAACATCCTAAACAACGAAGTTCGAATAACGAATTACCTGAACCACGAATCCCGAACAACGACCAATCAGTTAACCAAGACATCCTTTACAACGAAATCCTTAACGACTTACATAAACCACGAAAAACACATCTGCACCCCCTCTGACATGACTCATTCTGTTCTGCTCATCCCTTATCGCTCCATTGTTGACATCTCACCAGTTTATCATACAGCCCTATATACAGAAGTATGGAGCACAGTGTTTCCCTATTTTTTATTTTATTATTTTTTTTTTGTGTTTTCTATAGCGCGAACCAGACCCAATGTAGGGTAACAAAGCGCTTTACATAGTGCGTAAGGGAAGAAAAGCACAATTGGTAACAGTAACACAAACAAAACAACGCAAAAAGACATGATATCCAAAACATAATAGAGTTCGGTGGATAAAGGTAGGGTAGGGAACAGTTCCGCAATAGAGAGTCAATTTGAGCTTGTGCAAGACATATCTTCGATATATCAGAGGAGTAGGAGGAGGATAAATGAATTAGAAGTTGAAGCTGGCCTGGTGTTTCTGCGGATATTACAGTAGGAATTTGCTCATCAGGAATGATTTTGCTTCCTTTTTGAAGACGTGCGTCAAGGCGATTTTTCTGATGGTTATCGGAAGAGAGTTCCAAATTCTTGGCGCGTCTCCCGAAAATGCTCTGTTGGAAGTTTTAGTCTTGTTGAACCTTGCGGGTTTCAGAAGAAGATTGTCTGTGCTCCGAGAATGTCTCTTTCTCCCAGATAGTGTACGTTTTTGGTCTAGGAACTGCGGGGTGTTGTGGTGTAGCGTCTTGTGAGTAATGCAAGCAATCTTTAAGTGAATACGAGATTCATAGGGTAGCCAGTTGAGTGCCTTCAGGTGTGGTGAAATGTGGTCAAATTTCCTTGATCCTGTAATGAGTCTAGCTACGGCGTTGAGACAGGCTTTTAGGGTCGCGGTAGGGATTTTGGGAAGATCTGAGACGGTGGAGCAACAGTACTCTAGCCTTGAGATGACTAAGGCCTGCACTGCCGTTTTGAGGTCAGGGATCTTGATAAATGGCTTCATTTTTCTGAGATAGTTGATGTGAAAGCGGGCATTTTAGCCATCAAGTTAATGTGAGCTTGCATGTTAAGGTTCTTATTCAATGTGATCCCAAGTGATATTGTGGAGTCCACCAACGTTGGCGTGCAATTCAGAGCAGTGATCATTTTAGTCCATTCCTTTATTTCTTGTGATTTATTGGGGGGGGGGGAGATTAAAAAAAATCATTATTTTGTGAATTTAGCTTGAGGAAGTTGGTCGTTAGCCATTTTACGTTTTTTTCAAGAGCTAGATTCATTACCTTTATCTCTTCTATGGAGGTGATTTTAATGTAAAGTTGTGCGTCTTCCGCATACATGTGGTAGGAGATGCTCGCCTGCTGTAGTAGATCAGTGAGAGGTTCGACATATAAGTTAAAAAGAGAGGGTGACAAGGTAGAACCTTGTGGTACACCTAGAAGGTTAGGAGAAGAAGGAGAAAGGATATTGTCGGTCATGAATGATTGTGTTCTATTTTCCAGAAAGGATTTGAACCATAGAAGAACTGTGCCAGAGAAGCCCATCCTGTCTTCTAGTCTTCTTAGAAGTTTGTCTTGGTTGACCGTATTAAAGGCAGTTGATAGGTCGAGCAAGACTAGCAAGCATGTTTCATTGCTGTCAAGAGCTAAGAGAGCATCATGTACTATATGTAGGATGGCTGTTTCAGTGCTATGGCCAGGTCTGAAACCCGATTGGTGGATGTTCAATAAATTGAAGTTTGTGATGGGTAAATTCAGTTGTTGCTGAACACATTTTTCCAAGACCTTTGCTATCATGGGAATGTTGGTTATTGGTCTGAAGTTGGTTTTTTTAGGATAGGAGTAACTTGACCAGATCTTAGGCATTCCGGGATGAGACCTTGTGATAGCGAGGCATTAATGATCTTGGTCCATAGAGGGGATATGATATGATAGATGTGGGGCAGGCACTTTGCTCTGACAGGGTTATTGAAGTGGTTGTTGAGTTTAGTAGTTGCTAGGATTTTAGTGATGTTATTGATATCATAACATTTGAAATTGAACCAGTGAGAGTTATTTTTGGGTGGAGATCGCTTATGTGGTACGAGGTTAGTGGATTGACTTATCTTTGGTGTGGCTAAGTTGGTTGCCGCATTATTGAGTTCAAGTTGTAGGGACTTGGTTATGCTGTGAAGAATGTGGAGAATTCGGCAACACTTAACTGTGAGGATGCTGTTAGGAGAGAAGATTTGGCCAATTTGTTCGATTGTTGATTAAGAATTTCAAAGAGTTATTTTGGTCTATTTTTAGCGTTCTCCAGTTCTGATTTGAAGAAGTCTTTTTTGATTTTAGAATACTTTTATTATATAGTTTCCTTGCTTTTCAGAGTTGTATCAGCTGGGTGGGGGAGGGGTTTTGCCTCCATTTCCGTTCAGTTGATCTGAGTTTGTGTCTCTCCTCGTTCAGGTTTTCGCTGAACCATGGGTTTTTATCCTTGTCAGGAATTCTTTTGAGTTTTGGGGGTGCGGCTTGGTCGAATATTTTGGACATTGTGTGGTAATAGTGATCAGTGAGGGCAGAGACATCTTCAATGTTGGTGGGAAGGTTAAGAGCCTTCTCACATTGTGAAGTAAGCTTGTTCCAGTTGATGTTCTTTGTGTCTCTTATCCATTGTTTAGGTTTAATTTCTTGAGGGAGGATTTTCTTGTTACAGGATGGGATTTGGAAGGTGATCATTTGATGGTCTGACCAGTCACAAGGGGTAATCGAGATCGATTCAATAGAGTTTAGTTTAGAGATGAGCCAGTCTAGCGTGGCACCTTTTGAGTGAGTGGGCTCTGAGACAGCTTGGATCAGGGAGTGGTCAGTAAGGAAGGTTTTTAGGATGTTGATTTGTTTGTCCAGAGTGTTCTCCCAGTGGAGATTGAAATCACCAAGGAATATGTCATTCGAGTGGGGGGATGAGTTTGCCGTGATGATTTCCATAAGTTGTTCTGTGAAACTTATGTTTTGTCCTGGAGGATGGTAGAGTATATGTAATTTAAGGGAGTGTTTGCTTTGTGAGTTCACATAGATTCCAAGGTATTCACAGGAGTCCAGGGGTTCCGAGTGAAATTCTGAGATGGTGAGGTCAGATCGATGTATGCAGGCTAATCCTCCGCCTATTTTTTAGGTCTGTCTAATCTAATGATGTTGAAATCTGTGAGGACCAGAAGGTCAAGGCATGGTGAGGATGATTCCTTGAGCCATGTTTCTGTGAGGATAATTATGAACATTTTCAGGCTAAGGATGAGGTTGGCAATGTCAGAGGCATGTTTAGAGGCTGAGCAGCAGTTTAGTAGAAGCAAGAAATCTTGTTAGAAGAATTCGTTAGACTGGGTTCCTGGTTATCTTGGTTCGGGGTTATAGAGTGATGATTATTCCAGTTTATTCCTCCCTGGATTGTATGTGATGTTCTGCATGGGTTGATGGGGACTAGGCGAATAGCGTATTCCTCTTTGCCTAAGACATAGTCGGATGGAAATTCATACAACCCTAACATAGTTTGTATTTCCTGGTCCTCAGGGGAATTGGCGAGATTGAGCGTGCACAAGTATCGATTGTCTAGAGGTAGAGGGATAGTTTTTATCACATTGTCGACTGTCATTAGAGAGTTTTGAAGATACTTAAGTTTAGTCAGTGATTTTTCAGCAAGTTGTAGGATGGTTTTGACTTCTAGGATAATGTTTTGTAGGTTTCTAGAGGTGAGGTAAGAGGTATGAGACAGTCTTGTTCCGACTGTTGATGCTGTGGGGGAGTCCGGATAAGGGGAGTAGAGGGAGTGGTATTAATGTTGGTTCTCACGGTAGTTCTAGTTGAGGAGGATAGAGCAGTGCCTACTAATGAAGGTGAGTTGTTCATTATTCTTTCACTGTATCTGGGTGCATGGTGGGGTCGATTTTCTTCCAGAGAAGAATGCACAGTGGGGGTAGAAGTAGGATCCCTAGGCATGCTGCGGGATGTTAAGAAGCTAAGGGTGTTAGTGCAGTACATGATACGGAGATGGAATTGTTGCTTCTCTCAATAGTTCTGAATGATAGGGATATATGTTCTTCCTGAGCGGAGGGTACTGAGATGGTAGTGTTAAGGTTCAGAGGAGTGCTGCTTGTGGTAGCAGGGGTTGTCCGTGCATTGTGTGGAGAGGAGGGAGAGTTGGCGTTGCTTCTTTCCACGTATCTATGTGAAGGAAGGGGTTGAGGAGAGGTGCTGCGTGAGGTGACTGATGGTGTCAATGTAGTGTGTGCTGAGCTCGGAGAGTTGGTAGTGTCTCTAACATCATGTCTGGGTGGAGAGGGTGGTCTCTGATTTTCAGTAGAGGAAGGGGTGGTGGGGGTGGTAAGGACCCGAGAGGCAGCAAGTGAGCTGAGGGTGTGGGTTTTTAGTGTGGAGAAGTATTTGTTGAAGAGTTCTAGGTCCTTGTTCGCTGCTTGAATAAGAACAGTGCCATTTTTGTAGGATGTTATATTCAATGAGGCTCTGAGGTTCTGCGTGAGGCTCGTTGTAATTCTAGTTCCATAGGGAATGTTTTGGATGGAAAGTAGCTGGTGAAAGGCGATCTCCATTTGGCTATTTTTCTAGTGAAAAATAATAGGTTATTGATTATAATGCCTTTTTTGGCATTGTAGGAGGGATCCAGGAATAAGGTATCCGTGTTTTTTCTGAGGAGGTTGTGTTTGAAGGTTTTCGAGGCATTTTTTGAAAGAGTAGGAGGGTATTAAATTGAGTAGGCGCTGTTTCCTTCAAGTATCATGATTGGTCCAGTCATGATGAGAGATTCCCTTTGTGCAGTGAAGAGCGACGGTAAAGTAAAGAAAATTCTGAGAGCTGTTATCAATTTGTTAATGTGATATCTAAGAAGGAGTTGGGACTTGACATTCAACGTAAGTGAAATTTATGTCAGATTGAGATTATATATACCTTAGCCATTATAAGATGGCTGCCAGGATTAGTTAGGGCCGCTACAGGATGGCCGCTGCTAGCTGCCTCTAAGTGGGTGATGGCAACTGACAATCAACTTCGGTGGATCGAAACTTAGATTGAGAATAAGTATAGGTTAGCCGTTACAAGACGGCTGCCCCATTATTAGGGGCCATTATAAGATGGCCACTGTTGTTGTAGGGGGCTGATTGCAAGAGGTTGCTGTGATAGGGGTATTAGCCATTACAAGATGGCTGCCAGGGTTGGGGGAGTCCTCATCTATGTAAACAATAGGCAGCTGGATTTAGGAGATTCAGCCATTTTAATCTGTCCTGTAAGTAGGGGTAGTGGTTTGGGGTGAAATGGCTTCCCTCTGTAGTTAAAGGATACTTTCCTTATTGTCACGTTTCTCTAAGATGAGAATTAAAAATAAAACATAAAAACAGCGATTTTTGTTACCAGACCATTAGTGCGTGTCTACTCACATTTGTCCAGTTGGGTATTCAGAACCTGCCCGAGAATCAAACAAACAAGCCTCTCTCCAAGGGTCCACTAGTGCGTGTCTACTCACATTAGGCAGGTTATGTGTTCCGGTGGTTTCCGTGGGCGAGCTGGCAGACAAGCAAAGCCTCACTTCAGGGGACTGAGCTCTGTGATTGTGAGGCGCGGTGGAGATGCAGAAAGTGCCTAGGTCGCAAACTGTATTTCGGTCTTCTGGTACTCACAAACTGCACGGGACACAACCAGATAAACAAAGCCTCACTCCAGGTGTTCGGGCTCTCTGATTGCGAGGCGCGGCGGAGATGCGGAAAGTGCCGAGGTCGCAAACGAGCTGGCAGAACTCCATCGTACACAACCCGTCCGTACAACGAATCTTCATCCCGGGATCTAGACGCGATGTGATGCGAATGAGGTCAGGGCCGGCAGAGAGGACCCAGCGGGTGTCGAGGCGAGCCGCTTCTTACACACTACTAGAGAGGGGTGTTGCAGGCCTGTAGCGATGGTTCAAGTGGCCGCACCTCACACTTCTGGCAGCACTGTTCTCGAGGCTATCTACTCCTTCAGTTCACCTCACAAAAGACCATTGCGGCTAACTTCTGTCTTGGGACGATGGAGCAGGAGGTCGAATAAAGGGGTATTTATTGGCCGGCCATTTTACCACCAGGTCTCCGGCATCGCTATCATGTCCAATGAACGATCCTCACAGTCAGGGGCACCCGTTGAGGACGTGAAGCAGTCTCTGCCCGTAGGTTCCGCCACAGTGGTCTGTTCTACTCCTCGGTACGGAATGGTCGGCAGGGAGCTAGCGGAACGTCCAATCTTGCAGTTTATGGACTTCAAAAAGCAGTCTCAATTTTCTTCTTGCATTCCAGTTTCCATTTCCCCTGTAGCATCAGCTTACAGTTACGGGAGACTCACCAGATGCAATCTGTCTTGCCCTGCAGTCCCGGATCATCCGGGCGAAGCTGGCAATGAGGGACGCTGTGACCATGGTTCTTCATGCTGTAAAGTTATCGATGAACCCTTGATCCTTTAGATTTTTTTTCTCATGTATTCTTGGTGTAGATTCTTGTCATGCCGCTTGTGTTAGTCTGTAGGGACGATGGGTTGGGTTAAGCAGGAATTTAAAGCCGATGGCTATCCCTTACCCCAGGAGCTCGTGGGGAGAGCTCCTTTCCAGTGTAGCCCCATCGCCCGCCCGCCCTGTCCTGAGACATTTGTCTAGGTGCCCCTCAGCTTAGAGCCGTGTACTTCACGAGTAGACCGGCATTACTTAAAATACAGCGCTTTCTTATATAAAAGTAATTTGCGTGGTCCTATAATATATTTTTGGTGTCAGAGTACACACCCGTTTGAATAGCTGCTCTGGGACGATCATGTTTTCCCCTGTGCTAATGCCTCAATACCGCCCTCCAGGAATCCAGATTTGATCTAAACGCGTTAGGTTTATTATTTTGAACTAAATTGTACCACCTACGCCATTGGGGTGGAAGTACTGTTTACGGGTATGGATGTCTGTTTGGGACATACAGAACACCAGTGCCACTTGTGCCTTATGCTGGACATTTCCTTGAACAAAAGGCTGCGAGCTCATCTACAGAGATTACTGAATGGCCCATTCTGTCCATTGCTGCACATTTGGACACAACTGTCAATATTGACTAACAACAAAGACAGGTGATTTTGAAAAATAGATTTCAATTTCACATTGCACTGTATACAGAAAATGCATTTTTAAACAAGTACCTATGAAGAAAATACAAAAATAGAGATTATAACTTCTAAACCAGGTAAGCAAGACGTGATTGCACAGCCCTTATACACACACAACAATCAAGTTTCAGTGTTGATGTATGTACTACATCACCCGATGGGATGATGGACAGATGCCCACCTTCCCAACGCTGAAAGGGAAGTTTACACACACCAGCACCGAAGACTTGGGCATGGGTCTCCGTGGTGTCTGTGCACCGGCCTCCTGAGCTATGGAACTCAGTTGTCTTTAGCAAACCAAAGCCCGTACCCCGTGTGCGCTGTGTCTAGGGAGTGGATGTATATACAATGCAGCATTTACCCAAGCTTCTAATACAGTCTGTTGCTGTGCGGTATTCTTGTTACCTGCACTCACATTCTATTCTGCTCATCCCTTATCGCTCCATTATTGACATCTCTACAGCTTATCATACAGCCCTATATACAGAATTATTGAGATCAGTGTTTCCCAATGTCTCTGCTTTCTGTGCACAGCCCCATCGCCCTGCCCTTTCCTAAGATATTTGTCTAGACACCCCTCAGCTAAGAGCTGTGTACATCACGAGTGAATGAATGAATGAATGAAGCCAGATTTATATAGCGCTACTTAGCCCAACGAGCGTCAAGTAAACCGACCCTTGGCATGATTCACTCGGCACTGCAGCCACCAGTCAGTCAGGAGGGCTCTGAGGAGCGCAATGCAGCCAGCTTTCATCCTGCCAGCTTGGTAGTAATGTCGGGGGCACAGCATTTTTGGGAATGCACTGACCTCAGCCAATAAGGGAAGATAGGGGCGTTGGGGGTCACCTCCCACAAATACATTGTTTAAATTGATCTATTATTACATTTCTGATTTTATATAATCAATGGGGAAGATTTAAAAGAACATAGTGGTGTAAATGGGTTATGAGCAATTTAAATCTTTTTCATGGTTTAGGAAGTCATTGTTAACAATGTGGTTGTTTGGCATTGGTCGTTGTTTAGCCTTCGTGGTTAAGGAATTCGTGGTTTAGGCAGTAGTTGTTCAATCACACATCCCCACCAGACTGCATTAAATGGCAAATGTGCTGCCCTACTTGCATAAAACAGCTTGGCCCAGTTCAGGGGCCCTTGGCTCCCACTCTGTTGCAAAACTACACAAAGGACAGGGGATTGTCCGCTCCCTGTCCATCTCCTCCCTAGAGAGGTGCCAAGAGCTACTCCAGGTGGCCAAATTTCTGCAACTTCGTGGTCATGCATCCACCGAGTCAGCAAGGACTCTGCATGCATCCAAGCAAGAAGGAATCTGCCTTGGAGTGAAGGAGTCACTTCCCTGGATCCACAGGTACCTCTATGTTGACAACCGCTTTGCTGATCTGTTGTCCCACTAACATCTCCTGACTCTGCAATGCAGGTGGTGGTTTTTTGGCTTCCCAGATGCCTGACCAGTCTTGACGCAATTTAGGTAACTGTAATCCCTCTCCATGTGTCTGCCATTGCCATGGCTTGTTCACTCTTTTCATGGAAGATCTTTAAGCTCCTGGAATCCCCAGCCTCAGCATATCACAGCTCCTCTGCACCGCCGACATCCATCTTCTATGGGCTGCTGAGGCTTCCCTGCGACTCCCTGTGCCTGCTGACAAAGAGTCCTTGAGGGGGGGCTCCAACGATTGCTACTTGCTCTCCTATATACTGAGGGCCGGCCCTAACTTACTTTTTCTGGGTTAGTCCCACAGACCTTGCGGGTCTGCATCCAAGCATCTTTTCCTTTGACCCAACTGTTGCGGTTGCCAAGGCTTGTTGGTGGTCCTGCCGGCCACTGTCCTTCCTGCATTCTTCATCCATCATGGGACAGCTCATGGACAGCTCCTGTTCTCCTAAATCATCACTTGGCCTGGGCTCCACAGCTGCTTTTTTCTTTGGGAAGATTCCTGAAACAAGAAAATCCCAGCTGCAACTTACCCTGTGTTATCCTAAGGACGTTTGACCCGGTGTAACCACCCTGTACCTGGATGCCTTGGGGTCCCTGTCTACTCACCTTTGGTAGTTCCTTGCTTCCCCTGGGTTTCCTCCATCCATAGGTACCAGTCTCGTTTTGTTACTTACCTCTCATACCAATTTCTTAGTATATGGCTTGTCCCGCCCCCATAGGGCTCCATGTGTTTTTCTATGCTACGTACCTGTTATTGAAGTATTTCTGATTTATATTTGAAGTCTCCAGGTAGGAGATATACCGAGTTAGTTCCTGCCTCTGCTAGTTTGTCTATTCCTATGTCTGGTTTCTGTGAGTGACAGTGCTGGGGAATTCCAGGAGACAGGCTGAGTCACCCAGTAGTGAATAGAGAGATCTGCATCTAGATGGGAGGGAGGAGTGTACCTGAACTCTGAATAGGGCTGTGCCTGCCTTCCACAATGCTGGCTCAACCCCCTGGGGAGCGGCTGATGTCTCTGCCCTGCACACTGAAAGAAGAGAAGGAGTCCTGTCAACAAAGTGCTCCAGGACTGTACTTGCCGTCCACAATGCTGGCTCCGCCTCCTGTGGGGCCTCTGATGTGCATGCCCTGCACTGTGAAAGGAAAGGAGAAGTCTTGTAAACAAAGTGCTCAGGAACTGGTTTGTATAGCCAAAGGCCCCTCTCCCCTCAGAGACCAAAGGATTTGGGGGTATAAATGTTGTGACCCTGATCCCAAGAAAATATATCACTTTTGGACTACAAGAAGAAACCTTTACTGAGGAGAAGAACCTGAAGAAACTGAGGAGAGACTATTCCCAAGCTGAAGTGCTGCTTGGGGGATTGGCCTGCAGTGGTTGCCTTATTGCCAAAAGAAGGAGAAAGGAACTTTGTGTACTTTGCTTTCAACTTGTGAAGGATCTCCAAGGGCTTGGAAAAGAGCTTGCCTCCTGCTGAAGTCTCAGGGACAACATACTTAACCCCCAGCTCCCCAGAATTCTTTTGGAAGTGCCTGCTGCTGTTTTGGACCTTCTGAGGAACTGCGTGTCTCAAGGAGCTGGAAGCGCGACTCATAGAGAAGAAGCCTGTCGCCATCGCTGTGCCTGCCATCGCAACTCCGGAGATAGGCGGGTATCGGCGCTGGAAATGTGTACCGCATCGGAGAGAAGCGTGCCGCAACAAAGAGGAAGCGTGTCGCCGTCGCTGCTGCTGCGTTGCAACTCCGAAGAAGGAGGGTGTTGCCGCTGTGGTTGTCACACTGCACTGCATCAGGAGAAGAATCTCGCAACGAGGTTAGAGCGTGTCGCCGTCGCTGTGCCTGCCGTCGCAACTCCAGAGAAGGAGGGTGTCGCCGCTGGAACTGTCGCATTGCACTGCATCGACCAAGAGCAGCTCGCATTCCCGAGAAGTGCGCCGCTGTCATGGCTGCTGCCGTCGCATCTTGAATGTCGCCGCTGTAGTTGTCACATCGAGCGGAAACTTCGCGCATCGTGGAGAAGAGCGTCACCGCTTGATCTGTTGCCGTCGCATTGTGAGGGTGTTGCCGCTGTAGTCCACGCATCAGACAGAGAACTTCTCGCATCCCCGAGAAGCGTGCTGCATCTGGAAGATCTTCGCGTCTTTATTTCTTTGCACCTGAACTTTGCTGCATTTACCATCGCTGCAACATTGCTTGTTGTGGAAGCGCAACGCAACTTAAGGTACATTGATGCAGAGTGTCGCATCTAAGAACTGAACTGAACTATGCTTAAATCTACCATTTTAAAGTAATCATAGTGTGTATTTTTGTCGTTTATGGTCTTGTGGTAACTCTATGTAAATATATTTCAAAAGAAGGGAGGTCAGCGGACACTATTTACCACTCAGGATGGTGGAAGGTCCAGTAGCAGCAGGGTGTCCGTACACAGTACTGGAGTTGCAAAAAGGGGGGTGCTGCACTGTTCCTATTAAGAGATAAGGTAGGGGGGAGAGATTTATCTGGCGTGACCAAGGGTGTTCCAATGATACCCTGGGGAATCCATTATGTTGGACGTAATTGCCTCACACACCCAGAAGGGTGTCATGCTTCATCATTGGCGGTTGCTCCTCGTCCGTGTCCAGTGAACTCGAGCTCGGCGGGAATGGGTAGGTCACTGGACACGGACACGGAGGACTGGAGCTACTAAACCTTTGGGCTCAGCTCTGATGTACTGCCCCGCCGAACCCTCATGTGGCTATTAGTTTATGACCAATAGGCATAGGAGAATCCACTGAGGTAACACAACACATATGATACTAGCATGTCGTTGTTGTCTTTGCACTTCACTTTTTGTATATAGGTCCTGAAGAATCGCGGGTAATCCACCCATAGCGAGAAACATGTCGACCACACTCACTACTAGTCTCCTCTAGGGTCACACAACCTTAAATAGTTGACACCTAGCGAGCTAGCCCCACCTTTTAATTGCAGCCAAGGGACCCCCAGAATAAAGTCAATTCCGGTACCCTTAGCTACATTTTAATCATCCCATCACAGGAGTATACCATCTGCCCACACACCCCCACTTCACCACAAGGCTGTTGGAAAAAAGATCTCCGCTAAAGAGCCCCTCTTTGAGGTGAGCCCGTTGGGGATTGCACCGCCTCCCCGACGAGGAGCAACCGCCAATGATGAAGCATGACACCCTTCTGGGTGTGTGAGGCAATTACGTCCAACATAATGGATGCCCCAGGGTATCATTGGAACACCCTTGGTCACGCCAGATAAATCTCTCCCCCTACCTTATCTCTTAATAGGAACAGTGCAGCACCCCCCTTTTTGCAACTCTATGTAAATGTCAGGCTCCGTCTCTATCTCTTCGGAGCTGTGCTGCAAGACCTCTACCTTCCCTCGAAGAACCACCCCAACGCCTGAAGTATACACAGACCATAAAGGTAATTCCCCCAAGGAAGGAAAGGAAGGGAACAGCGGGGAGGGAGATCTGAAACGACAAATGAACAAACATTAGAAGAAAGCTCCCCCCATGCCCGCTGACTCTAACTTCCTTCTTCTACAAATACTTAGTCCATGACTTAGCCTTTCTTCCTACCTGAAGGGAGGAATGTGTTAGGGATTAAATGCGAGGAGAGGAGACTTGAGGCAATACCAGGGATTCTGTTTCACTGCAGAGAAGACAAAGGGAACCAGTATGAAACCTGAATGTGAATACAGATTACGAACTCATTCATACACATGCACGCATTCCTTCTCAGAACTGCTCACCTTACAGCACAGGATCCCTACTTATGGTACCCCTCTCTCAGTTCTCCTGCATGTCAAGATAAAGCAAAACAAGGTTGTAGAAACAAACAGAAATAATGTCAAACAGTGTTAATACTCCTTAACGCTGTTTACTGTGTACATAGTCACCGTGATTCCGTTTCCCTTATGTACTTGTTGCTACTGCCTGCAACTCGGATAAAGGGCAAGGTGGCAATCCTTCTTTCAGCCTCACCACGCTCTTCTACAAAGCAATGTTTTTTCCCTCCAGCCTAGTGTTCATACAGCTGAGAAAGAAAGCTTGTGAAGATCCTTAAACACACGCAGCCTGCGTGCAACTCTGCTCAAAAGCAAGGTGGCAATCCGTCTTGCAACCTCGCATCTCCTGTGAGCTATGTACTGTTTTCCCCCCGAGCCGTGAGTCCTTTCTCCCTAAACTTAGAGAGAGAGCTCCAGAAGTTCCTTTGCTCACACGCTGCCTGCGTGTTAAACACCAGACCAAAATCACCAAACGTTCTGGGGAATCCTTATCAACACGCAGCTTGCGTGTTCAACACCAAAACAGGCTTCTCCCCCGAAACCACAAGGGGAGAGAAGTTCAAGAACCCAGCTTACCGCTACCAGTAACCGCTCACACCAAAACTCCGTGTTCCATGGAATAATCGGCGCCGCTGCTGGTTTCCGCGTTTGTTTTGTTTCCGGGTGCGCACCTGATCTGCGTCTCCTGTGCGCCGCTGAGTAATGCATGCCGGGAATTGTAGTTTTACCGCCGGCTGCCTCGGGACTTCATGGGTTCCCCGGTTCTACACCTCAGAAGTGTGTACCGAGGGGGAAGGGGGGGTTCGAGGTCTGACAGTACATCCCCCTTCCAAAAAGGTCCCGAACCTACACAGGCTTGTCCGGGCAAGTTTCATGGAACCGTGCCACCAGCCGTGGGGCATGAACAGCCTCAGCAGGCTCCCACGAGTTCTCCTCCGGACCGTACCCCTTCCATGATAACAAGTATTGCAAGCGCCCTCTCACCCTCCTGGAGTCCAAAACCCTCTGTACTTCATACTCTCTATCATGCTGCACCCAAATAGGCATGGGCACCCGACGACGGGGGGCATAGAGATGGCTTCAACAGAGAGACATGAAATACTGAATGAATCCGGAGGTGTGCTGGCAGTCGCAATCGCACCGCCACGGGATTGACGTGTTTCACCACCCTGTAGGGTCCTATGAATTTAGGATTGAACACGCTATGTTTTCTGAATCGGATGTGTTTCGTGGACAACCATACCCAATCACCACATTTATACACAGGGTTCGGCCTACGGTGCTTATCGGCTTGCTGTTTGTATCTAGTCTTGGCCTGAACCAGGTTCTTGCGAGCCGCAAGCAGGACCTTCGTATGTGCAATAATCTTTCTTTCACATCGGGTAGTTTACTGCACGTACTGGGTAGCAGCAAGGGATTGAATCTGGGATGATGCCCATATGTGCAAAAGAAGGGTGTATGTTGCGTGGATGAATGCAGTGTGTTGTTGTAGGCGATCTCTGCGACCCACAACCAATCCACCCAAGCATCCGTATTAGCCTGTACATACAACGCAAATACTGCTTGAGTGTTTGGTTTAACCTCTCTGTCTGCCCATCAGTTTGCGGATGGAAACTGGTGGACAGAGAGGACTCGATTTGCAGTTCCGCACACCAGGTCTTCCAGAAACGGGCCGTAAACTGGGTTCCTCTGTCAGACACTATATCTCGAGGGAGACCGTGTAGCCTTACAATGTGAACCAAAAGAAGGTGAGCCAACTGACCAGCTGTAGGGACCTGCTTACATGCCACGAAATGACCCATCTTCGTCAGGTAATCCACGACAACGATGATGGCTGTGTTGTCCTGATCCTTGGGGAGGCCAACTATGAAGTCCACTGAAAACCGCTCCCAAGGCTGTTCTGGTGTAGGCAACGGCTGTAGTAATCCCTGTGGCCGTTGTCTGTCTGATTTCATTTGTGCACACTTCGTACACTCGCTCACCCATTGTTGAACATCAAAACGCACTGAAGACCACCAAAACTGTCTTAATACCTTCTCCAAAGTTTTTACGTATCCCATGTGTCCCGCACAAGGGGTGTCATGACACCATGAGTATGCAAGTTTTCTCAGAGGTTTCGTGGGAACTAAGACTTGATTTCCTCTCATGGGCACTCCATGTTTCAGTCTCCATTCAGGGTGATGGCAAATCTATGTTCCCCATACACACGTCTGTACTCCTTTACTCACTCCTGAAAGAAAGGCCTGGGTTTGAGTCGCCCCAACCACTTGGGCAGGAGGGATGATTGCCCGATCAGGGGTGAAGGTATGCATATTGGGTTGTTCCTGGCGTGTTAATGCGTCCGCTTTCTTGTGGCTTGAACCATGCCGAAAAGTAACAACAAACTTGTATTCTTCAAAAAACATCCAACGCAATTGAAGCGGGGAAAGATGTCTAGCATCCCGCATGAACTGCAGATTCCGATGATCTGTATAGACTGTAACCATCTGTTTTGCACCCAGCAACCAATGTCTCCACTCCAAGAAGGCATCCCTTATGGCCAACAGTTCCTTCTCGGCGATGGTATAATTACATTCAGCCCCACTCAATTTCCGAGACATAAAGGCAATAGGGTGTAATGCTCCAGTAGTTTCTTTCCTTTGGGAAAGAACTGCGCCAATTGCGTACTCCGAAGCGTCCGCCTCGACAATGAATGGCAAATCAGGGTTGGCATGAATCAGAATCGGTGCAGAAGAGAAAGAGATTTTTAATTGTTCGAATGACTGCTGCGCCTCCCGGTCCCAATTAAAGGGAACATCCTTCCTTGTAAGTCGGGTCAAAGGGGTCACCAAGTTAGAAAAGTTGCGGATGAATCTCCTGTAGAAATTTGCGAACCCCAGCAGACATTGAACATCCTTAACGGTCCTGGGCCGTGGCCAGTCCGTGATAGCCTTGACTTTTCTCTCTGCCATCACTTGTCCTGAGGGGGTGAGCATCACCCCTAAAAATTCCACGGTGGACACATGGAACTCACATTTCGTGATTTTACAGTATAAATGGTGAGATAGCAGGGCTCTCAATACCTGCTTTACATGTTCATCGTGTACTTTCATGGAATTCGAATAGATCAGGATGTCATCAATGTATACGACAACATGACGGTCCAAGTATTCTCGTAATACTTCGTTTAAGAAGAATTGAAATGCCGCCGGGGCATTGCATAATCCAAAGGGCATTACGAGGTACTCATAGAGCCCGTATCTCGTTTTAAATGCTGTCTTCCACTCGTCCCCATGTCGAATTCGGACGAGGTGATACGCCCCTCTCAAGTCTAACTTTGTGTATACAGTGGCTGATCGTACTTGCTCCAACAGGACTGGTATCAAGGGTAACGGGTATTGATTTCTGACCGTGATGGCATTCAATGCTCTGTAGTCGATACAGCATCGTTTCTCGCCATTCGCTTTCGGAATAAAAAACAATGGCGAAGCTGCTGGGGACCTAGAAGGCCTGATGAATCCAAGGGCCAAATATTTATCCAAATAGGCCCGTAGAACCTCATTTTCTGTTAGGGTAAGGGCGTATATCCTGCCATTGGGCACCACAGAACCGGGAATAAGGTCAATCCGGCAGTCATATGAACAATGGGGAGGGAGCTCTTCTGCCTTCACATCGCTGAACACCTCTTCGTATGCCTTATAACAAGAAGGAAGGGATACCTCTTTTTCTGCTGCAGTAGCAACATGTAGCACCAAAGCCAATGCCCCTGAGGGGTTGAGCCTTTCTTGACTACAATGTTCTTTACAGAATGCTGATTGAAAGAACACCTCGCCGGAGTTCCATTGGATATGTGGTTCATGCTTCTTCAACCACGGAAGACCCAAGATGATGCCGTATTGGGGCGCCTCTATGATATTAAAGGATACTTCCTCATGATGCATTCCTTGATAGGACAAAACATAATTCAGAGTGTGATACCGTATAGGTCCCATGTTCAGGTCTTTGCCGTCTACGGCATAAACCGTTTCTGGATGTTCTTTTGTAATCAATAACACACCGAGGCGCTCTGCTTCCGAAAAATCCATAAAACACCCAGTAGCACCTGAGTCGATCATGGCTCTGATGTTTCTTTTCTTGGATGCTATCACAATAGACATGTGCAGAAACAGATGTGTTTGTTCTGAGTTTGTTTCCGGGGTGATAGAAGGAATGGTTATTCTGCTTGACGGTTCCCCTCCGCTCACCTTCAAGCTTTGTAGTTTTCCTGCTCCGTGGTAGTAGTTCCTGCTGATACTGGTCCGCCTCTGCCTCTACCAGGTTTGGGTTTCACCGGACATTCTCTCAAAAAATGTCCTTTCTTCCCACAGTATAGGCAAAGACCCTGTTTCCGACGATAGTTCTTCTCGCTAAGTGTTAACGAAGCACGAACTGCTCCTATATCCATTGCTTCTGGTGTCGAGGCCGTTTTATCTCCGTGCCCCGAATGTTCGTAAGGTAACACTGTCTTTTCTTTAGTCTTGTGATCCCCCTTTCGCTCTTTCAGCCTGTGATCCAAGTGTAACGTAAGTTCAATGAGCGCTGTGCAGGTACGAGGCTGAGGGTCGATTTGAGCCAAAACATCCTTAAGGTCGTCATTCAGGCCTTGATAAAAAAAAGAGCGGATTGTTTGTTTTCAGGCCACTCTGTTTTGGCCACCAAACGGCGGAAGTTGTTCAGATATGTCACCAGATCCGAACTTCCTTGTTTTAACTTAAGCAGGTCCCTGTCAGCTGAAAAAGTCTCAGCCCTCCTGTCAAAGGTTTTCTCAAAAGCCGCACGAAAGTCATCCCAAGCATATAGTAACGGGTCATCCCTTCGCACAATAGGGACTGCCCATTGGGCGGCCTCACCCCCTAAATGTGATATCAAAAATGCTACTCTAGCCTGATTTGTGGCAAACATCTTTGGTTTGCACATAAAGTGTAACATCACTTGTGTAATGAATACCTGTACTTTTCTGTTGTCCCCGTGAAAGCGTTCCGGTGGGGCTAAGGGAATTTGAGCTGGCATTTCCACTGTGACTGTGGTTGATGGAGCTTGACTCCCCCCTCCCACAGCCTGAGGTGATGGAGTTCTGTCCAATCTGGCTTTTAATTGGGCGTTTTTTCTGCTCGGGCAGCCGCCACTTCTCTATTGGAGGCTGCAAGTTCAGCCTGAACCTGCGCCAGTGCAGCCATAACATCATCTAAAGTTGTCATGACGTCTTCCAACACAGCCGAGAAGAGAGATACTGCTTGGGCCAATTATTCTGTCAGGCTCCGTCTCTATCTCTTCGGAGCTGTGCTGCAAGACCTCTACCTTCCCTCGAAGAACCACCCCAACGCCTGAAGTATACACAGACCATTAAGGTAATTCCCCCAAGGAAGGAAAGGAAGGGAACAGCGGGGAGGGAGATCTGAAACGACAAATGAACAAACATTAGAAGAAAGCTCCCCCCATGCCCGCTGACTCTAACTTCCTTCTTCTACAAATACTTAGTCCATGACTTAGCCTTTCTTCCTACCTGAAGGGGGGAATGTGTTAGGGATTAAATGCGAGGAGAGGAGACTTGAGGCAATACCAGGGATTCTGTTTCACTGCAGAGAAGACAAAGGGAACCAGTATGAAACCTGAATGTGAATACAGACTACGAACTCATTCATACACATTCACGCATTCCTTCTCAGAACTGCTCACCTTACAGCACAGGATCCCTACTTATGGTACCCCTCTCTCAGTTCTCCTGCATGTCAAGATAAAGCAAAACAAGGTTGTAGAAACAAACAGAAATAATGTCAAACAGTTTTAATACTCCTTAACGCTGTTTACTGTGTACATAGTCACCGTGATACCGTTTCCCTTATGTACTTGTTGCTACTGCCTGCAACTCGGATAAAGGGCAAGGTGGCAATCCTTCTTGCAGCCTCACCACGCTCTTCTACAAAGCAATGTTTTTTCCCTCCAGCCTAGTGTTCATACAGCTGAGAAAGAAAGCTCGTGAAGATCCTTAAACACACGCAGCCTGCGTGCAACTCTGCTCAAAAGCAAGGTGGCAATCCGTCTTGCAACCTCACATCTCCTGTGAGCTACGTACTGTTTTTCCCCCCGAGCCGTGAGTCCTTTCTCCCTAAACTTAGAGAGAGAGCTCCAGAAGTTCCTCTGCTCACACGCTGCCTGCGTGTTAAACACCAGACCAAAATCACCAAACGTTCTGGGGAATCCTTATCAACACGCAGCTTGCGTGTTCAACACCATAACAGGCTTCTCCCCCGAAACCACGAGGGGAGAGAAGTTCAAGAACCCAGCTTACCGCTACCAGTAACCGCTCACACCAAAACTCTGTGTTCCATGGAATAATCGGCGCCGCTGCTGGTTTCCGCGTTTGTTTTGTTTCCGGGTGCGCACCTGATCTGCGTCTCCTGTGCGCCGCTGAGTACGGCATGCCGGGAATTGTAGTTTTACCGCCGGCTGCCTCGGGACTTCATGGGTTCCCCGGTTCTACACCTCAGAAGTGTGTACCGAGGGGGAAGGGGGGGTTCGAGGTCTGACAGTAAAGTCTACTTATTTTTTATATAAAACTTGTGTGGTGTCCATTTGTAGTGCTGTCACTGGGTTACTGTATGGTGGTCACAACTGCTTAACTTACAACGCCTCTGAAATAAGCCTTGACTGCTCGCGCCACGCAACCTAGAGGGTGAGCAGGGGTTATTTTAGGTGTGTAATCCCCTTCCCTGACTAGAGGAGAGGGTCCCTGTTTGTCACAAGTACTTACCTGTGCCAACCAGAGACCCCCAAATCTAACAGTATCAAACACCCATTTATCTTCAGGGTAATTTTTTGGACAATGTTTGTAAGACTTTGGTGCTTTTTCATGTCGATTTTTCTTCAGTCTGCGTTTTTTCTCACATTCGACTACTCCCACATGGGCATGCCTCTGAAGTAAACATTGACTTTCACTGGAAACCGACACTGACAACATCTTTCACAATGGTTTAGATGATGATAGTTTTCATTTGGGGAAGATTTGCCTCAATTAATGTGACCGCTTGGCCTTGTGGGAGCTCATCGAACGACGTTGATGAAGCTCTCAGTTGGTAATTTTATCTACATGCTGTGACACACTTACCTTTCCCTTCACATTGCAGCCTTTGAAAATCTGTCCAATGGCGGGACAACTACCATCATGTGCAAATGGCTGCCCACAACTGAAACACATTTTCTTTATTTGTGGAGACATAATTTTTTGTCCCTCAGCTTTAAGCTTTGACCTACTTTCCTGTTCATGACTGATGCACTCTGGGCATCTCCAGCCTTCATGTCATCCTCCTCAGCTCCGGCAGCTGTGAGGACTTGCTCCAAGCTCAGAGTTTCCTTCAGCATTTGTTGTCGAAAAGAGTCTGACTGACATCCATTAATAACTCTGAAGCGAGTAGCTTCCTCATTAATAATTTAATTGAATTTACAGTGCTTTACAAGTAGATCCAGGCACGCAACAAATTCATCAGTGGTTTCACGAACTCTCTAGCGTTCTTGGCTGTCAATATATCATTCATTATCTATATTTGGCACTGGATTGAACTTGACACTCAGGGCTCCTTTGATTTAATTTTATGTTACTTCATCATCTTGTGAGATCCTTTTATGGCTTCTTATACACCTTCACCAGCTATGTTCTTCAGAAACTTGATAATGTCGCCTGTTTCCTCTATTGCATCTATGAAATCCTCAAAAGTCTCTATCCAAGCAGTCCATCTATTGCCAATATTGTGGGGGTTTTTGGTAGTATTAAATGATGATGGCGGTTCAAGAATACAGCAACAGTATAACCATTGGTGGACAGCAATTGGCTTTCTAATGCTTCTAGGCAAACTTGTTCATGCAAACCATCTCTAGCGGCTGGCGACGTGCTGGCTTTAAGCTCAACCTTGATAGATTAAGGAACTTGGACCTCACCCTTGCTCTCCATTGGAGCTATTTGTGATTGTCGCGTACCTGTCAATCGCAACTCCCGACCCTCCCTGTGGGGCCGCTTCACAGCACGTGGTGGTATGATGGCTCTCTTAATCATTTTAGTAAGTAGACAAGTCTTTACAAATTAGAATGATTTTATGAGCAGATACTTTTATGATATTCAATTGACTTTGCGGTAAATGTCTCTTCATAACCACCAGGTTGATCTCTGCTTCATAGCACATCAGATTACAGCTTATTTTGCACTTGATTATCACCATACGCTGCCTTTTCAAAACCTGGTTGCATCCGCCTTTTGCTTTATCACTCTGTATAACATATATCATTAATTTGAGTATTAGCGCTATACCTCTGTTTGCCGCCTTTCCATTCGATTCTTGGCCATCGATGTGTAGATGTGTAGATGCTTTCTTTATCTTTGAAAGCTTTGCGCAGGCTGGCGTTGTACTGAGACTACACAGGTGTCAGTGTTTATTCTTGACTTCAACTGTAGCACACATGGCATGTTTGTCACCAGTTGCAGCATCCTAACAGCCACAGACTATACCACACATCGAGAGTAGTTATAAATCTCTTTATTCTTCAGCGTGCAAGCAAGAAATCAACATTCTAAACCTGCATTCACTTCATTACCCCCCAACACCTACAGTGTAATGAGCCCCAATATACCCTAAATATAGGCCTGGGTATATACACAACCTTTTACCTGCATTTGTCCTACCTTGCTCTACATAACGGTTCTGGCACAGACCTTTTACCTAGTTATGTGCCAAATAAATGTTGTGTGGTTTTCTTCGCAAACTATACTCATTTACTCTTCATGAGGATTCTTAGTATCACAGCAGGATTACTATCTTCTGTATAATAACTCTGTACAAGAGTCAGCGCTATTGTCTTCCTTGAATGACAGGCTGACAGTACCATTCTAGGTAGACCCGCTGAGGGCACGTTTTGGGTATATAAGCACTACATATTTACTGGGCAAACCAGAGGAGAATCTTCCATGCTGACACGAGATGCTGAGGTCCCTGCACGCAGACACTCCAGCACGCATTGGTCTGACATCTCTCGCAGGGTGTCCAACTCAAGACCAAGATGAGGTCCTTCATTCTCTCTCATCAGCTAGTGGGGTTGGCTCTTACGTAGGGGAATTCTTGGCTATACACCAACATATATGCTAAGTGTACTTAGGTACATTTAGTTAGGATTTGCATCTTAGGAGTATTCATGATTACTGCCATGTATCTATATGTCTGCATATATTCACTGTTTTAGCACCATGGTAGAATTCTACCTTTAATTTACTCTGTTGGCGCTTATAATCGTATATATCTATATCTGTCTAATGGTTGATACAGCAAACATATTTTATACTATATTGACACAGGTTCAATAAAATACTTATTGAAAACATCCCCATAGTTTATTTTGTATATCTCTCTGAGAAGAAGTGAGCACGAGTGACTGAGCGAAAAGTACTGTACTGTTTCCACGATCCCTGAGGGTTTCGAGAGTTGTCATTTTTAGTGGTTACCAGAAACTGTTTGCTCCTTGGTAAGGGTTGTGGGCTTATAGTGGCACTGTGTGCTAGCTGGTGTATAGGCCCACATATCCTGCGGGGGGGGGTCCGGAATCAGTCTTTACACCAATCCCTTAGTTTATGCTGTCCTAACAATGCGCAGATCCTGCGGATTTGTAAGAACTACACGACACAGCATAGGTCTATGGAATCCATCAGGAACCAAAAGAGTTCCGTCATTCTTTATGTACATGCCACACAACCACCATTGCACAATATTTGTATGATTTTTGTTTGTTCACCACCATTTGTGCCAGCATTTTGACTTACACGCTTCTCACATTACACTTCACTATCCTCCTAACATGATGAGTTGGTTGGCAGACATCACCCTGGTCATAATTTCCTTACAAATGCCACAAAGTGCGAAATCAACTGTTTATTATGTGCTTTTGAGTCTACTTGCATTGCTGTGCAATGCATGGTAAATGTGTGGACAAATGTAGTATTTACATCATTCAACCCCAGAAAGGTGTAACGTGTTGTTTTTGTGGATCCCTAAAGCTACATGAATGTACCTTCTTACAGTAAACATTTTGGCATCTACACCTAAGCCTTTGGCAATGACAGTTGTCTCCCATCAATAGTGATTGTATCTGGTGCAACATAGGTACCAGCCTCGGAGGCACATTACACACTTTGATGCAGCAAAACACAGCTAGACAGTTGAGTTGCTTCATAGATTTGTTCTGAGCTGGAGATGTGCCCCTATGGCTCTAAACAGCTATAGAAAACAACTTGCACATGTTGAGGCCTAAATCTAGTTGACAAGATGTGATTGACCATATAGTTAGGGGGACCTTTACACATGCACCAGATAATGGTTGATTTGAATAGTAAATATTTATTAGATGTGAAGTTAACGTGATTTCTGTCATTGCTGACATCATTTCAATTTTTGTCATTGAAAAGATTTTCTACAACTTGGTCCCTTCTCTGCTGACCGGCCATTATGCAAGTCTCCTGCTTATTTATTTATTCTGTGTTTTATATAGCATGGACATGACCCTATTAGGGCATCAGAGCGCTTTACAATTCCATAACCAAGAACTTTCGATGGCAGGTATGGCACAAACCTTTAAGCAACAGTAAAAAGCATAAATAATCAGATTGGGCCATTTGTGCTTACTACAACATACATACATGTCCTAACGATTACTAGAGATCTACCTGGGTTAACAGAGTATGTGCTCTAGAAGGTATAATAAATGGTGTCCGGCCTTTTGATATTTATGGTAGGAACTTGCTCATAAGAAAATTCTTAGCTTCATTTTTTGAAAACTGCTGTGGACAAGATCTTTCTGATGCTCGGGGGAGTGAGTTCCAGATTCTTGGTGCTACGTCAGAGAATGATCTGTCATATGTTCTCTTCTTACGGAAGAGGGCAGGTTTCAGTAAGAGGTCTCCATTACTCCGAGAGCATCTGCTGCCTCCTGACAATGTGATTTTCTGGGCTAGGTATAGTGGTGTTCTGTAGTGTATTGCTTTGTGTTTGATACATGCCATCTTTATCTGGATTCTTGCTTTGTAAGCCAGCTAAGCACTTTCAGATGTGGGGTGATGTGGTCAAACGTTCTGGAACCTGTTATGAGTCTTGTGGCCGCTTTGAGACAGGCTTTTAGTGGAGCTGTTGAAATCTTGGGTAGTCTTGATAAAGTTGTGCATCCTTACTCAATCCTCAAGATGACCAACGCTTCGACTGCCGTTTTGAGGTCTGATGTAGAAATGAAAGGTTTAAGTTTTCTAAGATAGCTCAAATGGAAGCGGGCAGTTTTAGACATTGTGCTAATGTGGGATGTTCAAGTTCTTTTCTAGCCTGATTCCAAGAGACTTGGTTGAGTCCACTATCTTGGGAGTACAGTTTAGCATAGTGATCAACTTGGTCCATTCCATTATCCTCGCTGAGCTTTTATGGGCGGAAATCAGAAGTAATTCTGTTTTATGCGGGTTGAGCTTGAGGTGATTATTAGTTAGCCAATGAATGGTCCTCTTCAATACCAGGTTCATGATGTTGATCTCTTCCAACTAAGTAATCTTGATATATAGCTGTGTGTCATCTGCATACATGTGAAAGGAGATGTTTGCCTGCTGTAAAATTTCTGTTAGAGTTTCTACATAAAGATAAAATAGAGATGGGGATAGTGTTTATCCTTGTGGAACTCCAATAAGATTAGGAGTTGATGGTGATAGTATTTGGCTCACCTTGAATCTTTGCGATCTGTTCTTCCGGAAGGATCTACACCATTCTAGGACTGTGCCCGACAATACCATCCTTTTCTTCAGCCGGTCTAGAATTTTGGCATGGTTTACCGTGTCAAATGCGGACGAGAGGTCGAGCAGTACTAGGAGACAAGTTTCATTGTGGTCTAGGTCAAGAAGAGAGTGTCATCCAATATGTGAAGAATTGCTGTTTCTGTACTGTAATTTGGTCTGAACCTCGATTGGCAGTTGTTCAGAAGTTTGAATTCAGAATGTGTTGGCTCAGTGGTTGTTGAACACATTTTTCCAGGACTTTTGCTAGCATGGGGATGTATGTTACCGGGCCAAAGTTATTAGGGTCTGAGGGGTTCTCTGTAGTTTTTTTAAAGATTGGAGTAACTTGCCCTGCTTTTAGGCAGTCTGGCAATGAACCTTGCCATAACGAAGCACTAATAATCTTGGTCCACAAGGGAATGAGCAAGTGTTTGATCGTAGACCAGCATTTTGGGGGAAGTGGGTCGTTGAAATGGTTGTTTGGTTTTATGGTCAGAAGGGTTTGGCAGTATCTTTGTGGTCATAATACTTCAGCATCATGTAGAGTTGCGCCCTCATAGACCCAACGGACGCTGGTTTGTACACATACATTGTACAAAATGGCACAAACAAAAAAAAAATCACACACCATGACAGGTGCATAGAACAGTCTGCCTCTGGATTTGTCGAGGGACCTGAAGCATGGCCTAAGACATGAAAAAAAGGTTAAGAGGAAAGTAAATCCAAAACAAACATAAACATAAACCCTCTCTGGGAAATCCTAAGTAGTGTTAAATTGCTCTCACCAACTAGATAGTGGCATGCTTCTTCATGAAGCATTCTACAACTAAAACATGATTTTATATGCAATACATTCAACTAGACTCTATAACTTCTCATGAAAACAAAGATAAAATAGATATCATAAACTACAACTGGCATTGTCTTTTTAAAATAGGAACAAAGCTCCAATCGAATCGTCAGGCACGGTCATAACACTTATGACTCTTTTTTCTAAAGAAATAGCAACCGCTATTTTTGAAAGTCCAAAAGATGCAATACATTTCTTCATGTTAGAAAAAGCAGCAATGTAAAGGGATGGCCGTGCATGGCTAATGGATTAAAATAAGTGGGTTGTCAATCTGTTTTACAAATAGATGAAACTGATTAGAAAACAGTCTAGTTTCCATAGTATACCAAAGTATATTGTTAAAGCTAGATAGTGAATTATTATTAAAAATGTAGCAGAGAGCTTTTGAAATGTATTCTGAACCAGTAGTTAGACAAAGTGTCAAAAACAAATTTAGGCAGATAAAGAAGAGTAGAAAAGAAAACTCAAATAAAAAATCCTATGGATTATTTTGTGATATAGTTAAACAATAACTAAGACTATGTCACAATCATATTTTATATACACTTGATATACATATTTTAGTCATACAACAGACATTTTAGATCTATGAATGCCATACGTAAAAAACAAATCAGCATTAAAAAGCTGTTAAACATGTATATGTACATGTTGTATAATGTAGTTGTCAGACAATGAAAGAAATTAAAGAGATATTTAGTCATTCACATATTTAACACATAGATGCCAATGTTTGCCATTCAACTGCCACATTAAGCCCTTTGTGCACACTGTTGGTGTTACAAATCCAGTGGTTTTCTTTAATAGTAGGTATTCAGTCAATGTTAGATCACCTATTGACGGTTTCACCACATCCATGACCCACCATAACATTTCTTTCTCAGAGTAAGATTTTAATCTATAATGTTCAGTCAAAGTGGCATGTTATATTTTATAACCAATTCTTGATTAATGTTGTAATATTTGTTTCCGTATTGGTTGAGTTGTCTTCCCAACAGATTTTAGTCTACATAGGCACTTGATGCAGTCGATGTATTTACTTGTATTTCATGTAGAAAAGGTTTTGATCTGAAAATGTGTGTTACTGATTTCAAAACTTTTCATTGTTCCTTGTCGTGGTACATGCAATACAATTATTGCATTTAAAATGCCCTACCACTGGACTCATTTGGAACATTTGATGGAGGATGTATGACATCACAATGCATGCTTTTACATCGCATGCTTTTACATCGCAAGTTTTACAACGCAAGCCTTTACAACGCATAGTGTTGAGGGGTGCTGGATAGTGAATAGTTTAATTTACTATTCCAACTCCAGTCCCTGTGGATAGTATTGAAAGTGTTGGATAGTAAATTAAATCTATTCCCTATCCTAGAGCGCCCCCCAGCGCAATGCATTGTAATGGTTTGCGTTGTAAAAGTTGCGATGTAAAAGCATTGCGTGGTAAAAGTTGCGTTGTAAAGGATGTTTCCCTTCGATGGATTGTTGATATTTTAGGTTCTTCATATGCACAAACTCACCTATTTGTTTAGGTTAGAGCTTCTTTTGCACAAACAATGGTCTTTCTTTGAATTCTGCCATGTTGCATAGAAGTCTCCAGTGTTTGCACACAGTTTTCTTTATTTTATTAGAAAGGGTACCGAAGATCATTGCACAGACTAAACATGATTCAGTAAGTTTTCATTTGATCTCAGGTACTTTGGCACAGGCCCTTAGGTACCTTTTGAAGAAATCAATCGTAAAAGTACGACTTCACACATAATCCTCTAACTAGTGATTTATTTATAAATCCTTATACAATGGGGTTATGTGTTGTTTTCAACTTGGGTGATGTTCAACCCCCAAATGCATTCTTAATTAATTTTTAATAATTTTAATATTCATATAATATCTGGGAATCTGTTTTAAATTCTTTCACAGTTTCTCAACTTGATCTTTTGCACTTAACTGAGTGGTTTAATATTTTATTAATTTCAGTATATTTTCAGTAAGTTATGTACAATATTGTTGTCAAAAAATTGCTGAAGTGTAATGTTTGTCTTGAAGATGGCTTCCATGATGTGTTACAAAGAAGACCGAAACATCGATGCCTATTCTGTTCTTCTTCTCGTTATATAGTTATTTTGAATTCGTTTTCCTTGAGTTTTGAATCCTATGTTGAGGACTAACTCATTCAATTGAAGATAGGCATTTATACATTGACAATGAGGATATTGCTGCTTGTTTAATGTATATGCTGTCTGTTGTCATTGTATGGTTTATTCGTATTGTTGTTTCCGTACCCCTATATATTTTTACTGATTCTAATATAAACTTGATTACTCTTTTTGATACACCCATTTTTCTAATTTTATCAAATTTTCCTTCAATCGTTTGGAGTTATTTCCTTTAGTGTCATTAGATGTCGCTGTTTATACACGATAAAATTATATAAAAGAATATCTTTAAAATGAATCCCTTGTAAGCACTTTTACCTTTTTACTTCTAGAAAATGGGTATTTCTCTGCTCTTTGTGTGCCTTTTATTTTGTCTCCAGTCGACAATGGAGGCTGGGGACAACATCTGTGTGTTCAATAAAGACAGCTATAAACATTGGGCATGCAACTGTAACAACAGACTTCTTCCATTATAGGTCCTGGCTGGAGATATTAAAGGGAGAGGTTTTGATGCTTGGACTCTGAAAAGCCAGATCATGACCCCACTAGAGATTAAGATCTGCATTCCAGGGCCCCATGGCTGACATGACTGAAATGTGGGAGAGACAACTGTGGTTCAAACGGAAACCCTCTGAACCACCCCCAACTTCAAAGCCACACTACAGTATAACTACTGGTACTATATGCCAGCATCGTAGAGATACATTTGTTGGGACGTGCAAGTAGAGATCCTGAAACTGCATGGTGCACACTGCCAGAGGAATCTGTTGTGTGCAAGGAGGATTACTACCAATGGAAGGGACCATGCACTCTTCCTGAATAGTGGCTGGCTGGGGCTGACTGCCTGCTGCTTTATGGCATCCTAAGGCTCTTGTTGGCTTGCCCCCTGTTATCTTATGGAGGTCTTAGTGACTTCAAAGACCTCCCATGAGGGACCCACACCACCTACTTGTGACACCTGGAGAGCGGTGCCCCCAAAAGTGCCCACATCTTCTGCTGGATTCCAACTGGTAGTGTGGCGTGAGCATGGAATTAAGCATTGTGCGGGCCCCAAACGTACTACCCACATCTAAGGAGTGTTGCCCCTGCATTATGTGGCCTCAAAACGCATAAGCCTCTTGTTGCTAGTGAGCGGATTGCTTTGTCGATCGTGCCGTTTCTCGTACGACACGCCGACTGCATGCTCATTGCTTGCAGTAACCGATTTAAAGGTTGCGACCCTTGGTAGGTTTCCATGAATGGCAGCTGAGCATGGCCGCAAATTCAGCAGCTACCCCTACTGCTGAACTCTAAACTTAATGCTTTTGGGCCTTTTGTGTCATGGTCTCTTACACAGCCACACAAGTACGGTACTGTTCTTATCGGAAGATGTGTGGGAACTTAGTGTGGCAGGAAATACATGACTCCCATACATTCCAGATGTTTTCCATACAGAAATTTGAGAAAAATGTGTGTTTTTAGTCAAAGATGTTGTTTTGCAGGGCATTGTGGGTAAGAAAATATTGTGGGATCTGCAGAAAGCACACCACCCTCGACTTGCCCTGATGTTTCTTTTTCAGAACTGTCTAGGTCTGGTAGGTTTATTCAGGTGGCAGCCTACCCAGGTCCGAAAAGTAAAGCCATTCACCATTGCAAGTGGGACGATATTGGGAGTTTTCCCCACTCTCTTGACCAATAATTAAAAACAACACCCAAAAGAATCAAATTGCCTCTCACTTGCCATTGGGATGGTATTGTTTAGTCTACACAGGAGCATAAAGACTGACATTTTAGGGGTGAGGGTAGGACCTGAAGTTAGGACGGGTGAGACCCACCTCAATATTTTATAAAAAAAAGATGTATTCCTGCCATACAATGGGCTTTCTGCCTCCACCACCCCGGGGCAAATCAGTAGGAAACCTCCTGTCTACCCCATGCAAAAAGACTGGTTTGTCCCTTTTGGGAGTGTGGTCTATGCCAGAGTGCAACAACTTTCTTTTGACCAAGAGACACAAATCCTAGTGTCTGGTAGATTGAGTACACCTGGAGGGGCAGATTCGGGGCAACCTCCCCGATTGGGAGAAACCTATCTGCCCCCAGGGTGGCACACAAACTGAATTGCTCCTGTCATCAGTGAAAAAGTCAAGACCAATGCATCCAACTTGAAGGAACTGCTCAACGTCATTCAGCAGTTCGCTAAACCCTCCTGCGAAGCCATCAACATTGCACCCTCCCAGGAACTCTGCAACAAATTCAGCTCCTATTTTCACCTGCAGATCATGGCCCTTAACGACAACGTCAGTGAGTCAAAAGAAGACAGCACCACTCTACCTACCACCGCCGAGAGGCCTACCATCACCTCCTGGGACACCGCATTCATTAAGCTTATCTCCTCTACCATGAAGATAACTCACTCAGGAGCACCAATGGACTCTTACCCCCCACACATCTTCTACAGAGCCGCCACTGCCATCGCTCCCGAACTAGCCCATGCCATTAACTCCTCCCTCGCAACCGGCACCTGCCCCAATGACTGGAAACGCCCTAAGGTGAAACCCCTCCTCAAGAAACCAACGGCCGACCAAACGGATCTGCAGAACTACTGGTCTACCTCGCTCCTCCCTTTCGCAGCCAAAGTCACAAAGAGGCTCGTGAACGCCCAACTGACCACCTTCATCGAAGAAAACTGCATTACAACCATAGTACTGAGACCGCCCTTCTCACCGCCACTGATGACATCCGCATGCTGCTCGACCAGGGCCACACCGCAGCCCTCATCCTCCTAGACCTCTCCGCAGCATTCAACACCGTCTCACACAGCACACTAGCCACCAAGCCCCACAACGCAGAAAAACAGGGGCACACCCTCGACTGGAGCCGATCCTTCCTCTCCGGCAGAACACAGAGGGTCAGGCTCCCCCCCTTTCTCTCTGACCCCACAGACATCATCTGCTGAGTGCCCCAAGGATCTTCACTAAGCCCGACTCTCTTCAACATCTACATGGCCCCCATCACCGCCATCGTAAGAGAGCACGGGCTCAGCATCATATCCTATGCTGACGACACCCAGCTCATTCTTTCCCTCACCAAGAGCCCAGAAAACACCAGACTCAGCTCCCAGGAAGGAATGAGAAAAGTGGCGTCCTGGATGAAGGACAGCTGCCTTAAGCTCAACTTCGAGAAGACCGAGGTCCTCATCCTCGGACCCTGCCCCTCCGCCTGGGACAACACCTGGTGGCCCACCTCCCTCGGGGTCCCACCCACCTCAACAGACCACGCTCAGAACCTCGGCATAATCTTCGACTCCTCCCTCTCCATGAGCTGCTAAATCAACGCTATCTCCTCCGCCAGTTTAAACTGCCTCCGGATCCTGCTAAAGACCTTCGAATGGATCCCCCCGATTGTAAAAAGACCATCACCCACGCACTCATCACCAGCAGACTTGACTACAGCAACGCCCTCTACGCCGGAATCAACAAATCCCTCCTACGCAAGCTTCAAACCATCCAAAACACGACCGCCAGGCTCATCCTAGGGACACTGAGCCGCAAACATATGACCCAACACCTGCAAGAACTCCACTGGCTCCCCACCGAGAAGACAAACCCAATCACTCACTGGCTCCTCACCCATGCCGACAAATCCCTCAACAACATCGGACCCAAATACCTCAATGACCGAGTATGTTCCCATGCAACCAAGAGGAACCTCCTCTCTGCCCACCTCGCCCTGGCAGAGGTTCCCCGCATCCACAGAAGCAGAGCGGGCGGGAGGGCCTTCTCCTACACCGCAGCCATAACATGGAACACACTCCCGGTAAACATCAGACGCTCTCCAACCCTGCACACGTTCAGGAGGGACCTCAAGACCTGGATTTTCGACTGACCAGAGCAGCTTCCCCTCCCCCATTGCCTTGAGACCCTCGCAGGTGAGTAGCGCGCTTTACAAACCACTGATTGATTGATTGATTGATTGTGGGGTGGGGGTTTGGCTCAATGCCAGGGTAGGCCACTTCCTTCTTTTGTTTGTTTTGGTGCTGTTTTGACATCCCTTGTGTTTATTGGGATTTCTGCACCAGGGGCAGATTAGGGGTGAAGACCCCTATCTACCCTCCACTGGGGGCAGAAAGTTTACTGGGCGTGTTGAGGGGGAGAGCACAGGACCATGCCCGAGGGGCAGCATTCCCATCTCAAAGAAATACTGCATAATTACTGTCCTTGGTGTCTAGTGGGCTTTCTGCCCCTGTCAGGGCAGACTGGGGTAATCATCCCCGTCCACCACCTGAGGGGGGGGGGGGGGGCAGAAAGACTGCCAGCATGTTTTCTTGGGGTAGGGGCATCCCATGCCAATGGTGGGTATCTCTGACCCCTATTTATTTATGTCCCTGGTGTCTAGTGGGTTTCCTGGCCCCCTAGGGGTGCAGATTGGGTTAAACCCCCCATGCAACCCCAGGGGGGCAGAAGGACTGTTTGCATATTTTGTTAGGGGTGGGGGCATAGTAACGTCCATGATGGGCAGTCCCTGCCTCTATGAGTTTTTTTTAAATAAGTCCGATGGCTAGTGGGCTTTGTAACTCCTGGGGGGACAGATTGGGGGTAATCCCCCATCTGTCCCACAGGAGGTGTAAAAACACTGCCAGCATGTTTTTGGTGGGGTAGAGGCATAGCCATGCCTGTGATGGTCAGCCCCCACCCACCTTTTTGTATGTCCCTGGTGTCTAGTGGGATTTCTGCCCACCTGGGGAAGATTAGGCAAAATCACCCCAATCTAAAACCATAGGGGGCAGAATGACAGCCTGCATATTTCGTTGGGGGTGGGGGCATGGCCGTGCCCATGATGGGCAGCCCCACCCCTATATATATTTTTTCATTAACCCTGGTGTCTAGTATTAACTCTGGTGTCTAGTTGGCTTTGTGCCCCCCCACCGAGGGACAGATTGGGGGTAATTACCCCCATCTGCCCCCCAGGGAGGACAGAAAGACTGAATGGTAGGAATAGGGGGAACACAAGCCCTTGTCCAGACCGCTTCCTCAATATCCCTGGTGTCTAGTGGGTGGATCCCTGCTTGGGGATCGATGTCCTATGGCTTTCCTATCGGTATGGATATGACTGCCCAAGCAAGGATCCTCTAGGCAGGGATATCATTGAAAAGGAGAGATTCTTTCCTTTCCAAAAATACCTCTCCCACCCCAATCAGTGCTCGGTGTACTGTGATATCCCCCTGAGGACTGATGCAGTGAAAGTAAAACAAGCCCTTCGGTATTACTTTCATTTTAGTATAATGACATCAGCGTGCCGTGTGCACTAATCGTCATTATTCTTAAATATATTAAAAGACACCAGCTGCTTGGAAAGCTCTTCCCGAGCAGCCCGAGTTCAAAGTTAAATACATGCATCTCCCTGGTGCTGTACACCAGAGGGGCCTTTAGGTGCCTACCCAGTGTTGGCCAATAGATGACAGCTGCACTGGGGAGGTAGAGTGGGTGTAGGCCATTGGCCAACACCAACACTTAAGGGGTTAAAGAATATAAATAGAACAATTCCTACCACAGCTTGAAGTTTATTCCTCCAGCTTCCCCTTTGGATCTTTGCCTTATCAACATTTGCATCCAATCTTAGTTCTATCTTATCTGATTGTGTCCTTCAACACACTACTCATCTGCAATATGCCTCCACAAATGCCCAAAGGACGGTGACGCTCATTTGGTAATGTGCTCTCTCATAGTTAATAGATCCACATTTGTAGTCCCACCTAAGTTCTAATAACACTCCTTGTAAGTATACATTTTATCTTCAATCCTCTTGTATTTAGTTCCTCTATCTTCATCCAGCCCACAACGTAGGATATTTGAGAATCATCATAGGCAAAATCCTCTTGCTTAAAGACCCCATTGACTCTATAGTTTCATCCTTAACTTTGGTCTAAAAATCTTAAAGAACATTCAGGAAATTTCATGAAAACGAAATAAATAATTCTTGGAGTAGTCATTGATTGTACTCTAGACTTTCTAGGGACACAGAGGTCAGTTTTGTTGACCTAGCGTAGGTATAGGAGAGACTTTAATCATCTGTTCTCCCTGTGTCAAAGGACCTTTTGTAATGCAGCTGTCTGCACCGTAGAGAAATGTTTAATGTAGGAGTGAAACGTGCTTTTACAGAGGAGTACAGATGTGTTCTGCATGCAATGGAGGTTGCCTATCCCTCATTGTAAACTATGTATGTGTAGCCTGAGGTACGAGGAATGATGCTAATGACTAAGTTTGCTTTATTATTTTGAGTCGGTAAATATTTATTCAGCATCATGTCGCAGTTGTGTGAGGTTTTTGTCCAACTTTTTTTTTTTTACCGTGGAGTCATTATTTTGTGCAAGGGCTGGACTTGCTCAGCATAATGGGGCAAATATGCTGTACCAAACTTGAGAAACCCCATTATGGCTTTTAATTTTCTCAGTGTTTCTGGAGGTTGTAAAGTCTCACACTTTTTTTAATGATATTTGTTTCAGGTAATGATCACTCACGTGAGACAATACAGGAATAATTAGTTGAACTCCAAAACCTTCTTTCATTTAAGAATGGCACACTATAAAACACTAGAACACGAAGGATACGTTGCAAAGATTTATTTTTAAATGAAAATACTAGTCTAGTTGAAATAAAATCAAGTGCACTGGGCAATAGTTATCTGTGAAAGGAGAGATTGTTAGAGGCACCATTCAATATGAATCCAAGAGTGCCTTAATTCTGAATGTGGTAATAAAGTAATCAAAGCAAACCTTCTGCATTAAGAAAAATGATTGGGTGATGTCATCTTCTTATTGCAAAAAAACAACAAACATTTAACATCTCCTTGGTTGATTCCAGGCTCGGTGACTGATTGGTAATGACACACCAAGAGCTCTTTATAAAGCTTTGGGGCTAAATGTATCAAGCCGTTTGCGAATCGCAAATGGTCTTTTTACATGTTTTGTCATGTAACAATAATTCACAAAATAAGGAATCGCAAAAATTTGCGATTCCTTATTTTGCTTATGCATTTAAGGAATCGCAATTTTGCGATTCCTGAAATGCTATGTATGTAGTATTTTGGAATTGCGAATTTAGGTTGAGAAATCGCAAATTACCACCAACTTGTAGTTGGTGGTAATTTGCAAATTCTTTTAAAAATGCACAATTTGGCATTTGTGAAGGTGGCATGTGAAGCACATACATGACCATAGGGCATGTATGTGCGCCATATGCACAAACATGTAAATTTCAGGGGTGCAGCAGGGTGTCCTTGAGGCACCCCTGCACCCTTTAAATTATTCTCAATTTGCGATTAGCAAATTGCAAATCGCAAATAGAGAATTATTACACAATCATTCCTATGGGCCTCCTGGCCCATAGGAATGAATGGGAAATTATTCCTTAATTGTGAATTCGCAAATTGCGAATTCGCAAATAAGGAAGATTAAGAAATCACAAAAAAATAGCGATTTTCTACATACATCCCATTTTGCGATTTCTAAATAGTGATTCCTTAAAAATCGCTATTTAGAAATCCCAAAAGGGTATGTTGATACATCTACCCCCTAGTTCGATTGATAATCATGCATTATAGAAGTCTCCACCCTGTAAACAAAAGGTGCAAAGGCTCATGAGTTCTTAAAATGTATTTTAAATGAGCTTCTTATTGAGACGTATGTCATCTAGAAGGGATCTCCTCAGTGTCCAGCAAACACATCAGTGCGGTGCATGTAAGGCCTTTATTTAAGTCTGGAGGCACTGACCTACTTTTTGCATATAGCAGTTGCCAATGAGGGAGCATTCAGGGTTCTTATTTTTGAAATCCACTATTACATTTGTATTTTTGTATATCTCTGGCATTCACAAGTGAGGTACAGATTGGCAGGAATCACTGGAAAATATATACATTTAAAACGAAATAAATATGTTTCCTAACATAATTTGCAGTAGTTACAATATTCCTACATACAAAGGGGCAGATTTATGATGCCCTTGCACTGCAATTGCGTCACTTTATTTGACGCAACTGCGGCGCAAACAATGCGCCCTATTTACAACGTGACGCATCTAGGAGATGCGTCACATTGTAAAGCCCTGCGCCATAAGGAGGCGTTCCTACACAGGGGGGGGGGCGTTCCTGCTCAGGAACGCCTCCTGAAAGTGGCTGAGTGAAATCTATGAGATTTCACTCAGTCACTTTCAGGCCAATGCTGCGTCAAAACCCTGCACCTGCTTGAAGCAGGCGTAGGTCTTGATGCAGCATTGTGTAGATGGGGCACCCCCGAGCCTTGCTGGAGCTGCGTCGCGCTTGCGACGCAACTCCAGCAATGCACCACATTTCCGGCACAGATGCGTCACGCATCTGTGCCGTTTTTGCACCATGGGTGGCGGAGCTGTGGCGCACTGTGGTGCACGTTAACTGGCGCATCCCTGGGGATGCGCCAGTTAACATAAATCTGCCCCAAAGTCTTCATGTGGACACGTTCATTGCCACGGATATTGATTCTCTGCATCCATTCCAGTTCTGATCTGCTGAGTACTTGCCAGGCAGGAATCAAGCTCTCCAAATGATTTGCTTTCATTGCACCACCTTGTGTGCTTTTGATGCTGAAGGAAGCAAGCCACAACTGCATGGTGCAGCAAAGACTAAATCGGGTAGACCAGGTGTATCCCCAGAGGAAGGAGCTCTCACACTCCACTGTGAAGACTGATCATCCCTCTTGTTTACTGATCCAAGCAGTAAGCACTCCTTGCTTACACATTCGGATTTTACTTCCACTGCAGGTGGAGAATTTAATGATGAAATATTATTTCAGCCAATTGTCATTAATCATTGCTTAATGTGACCCTCGAGAGGGCTGAGTTTATTATCTTTGAATCAGGGGTTGGCTGATATGGCAGGCTGGCACTACAACTTAGAGCTGTTCCTGTCAAATAGCTACTGGTTGGCATCCATATCAGCTTATCACTGGCTTCAACATTTTAGAAGCAGATGCCCTTTCTGAGACATGACAAGAGCGGTGCAAATGTGTGTCATTCTCACATCATCAAGAGGTTTCTTTATTTATTAATCTTGTGTGACACCCATATGAGGGCACCTTATTCACAACATCTGAGATACATATTTATTCACAAAATAACATTACAACTTGGCAAATCCTGAATGAACAACTATGGTTTTAAAGTATTTATGCCCTTATGTATCGAATCGATGTATTTCTCCTTAGACAGAGAATGGAGACAACTTACACCAGGCCTTATCCATTCATGTACTGGAAATTTGATGATGCAAGTTCTATAGAAAAGCAAATAGTTTTTTGCTTTCGCAGTGTAGGCAGCAGCATTGACCTGCACAGTCCAGGGAAGAGCTAGAGTTGTGCAACCCAAGTTTTTGAATTTAGGAACATTGCACAGCTGTCAAAAACACATCATAACAAACACGCAAAGCAAGGACAACATCAGACTAGGAATACTAACTGTGAAGTACAACATATTTTAGATTCACTACAGTAACACGTGTGGTTGTAACTTAGAAAGGGTTTACAGGCTATAGGCAAAACACACCTTTCTGAATTCAAAAACAGATGCAGAGAACATTTTGTGGGGGTTTACTGACATAATGATAGGTTGAGTGTATATGCTGAATGTGAAACAATGCAATTGTAGCACATTGTTGATATCAGGCTAGGCAATGTGGTGTACTGCCTAGCCATAGCTGAAACATGTTATATAGTAGAGCAAAAACTGTAATAAAGTTTCACGCCTGGCGTGTTCTCATTCTCTCTATCACTAGTATATGCAGTAGACCTTTGTACTCTCTACCATTCCTATGTGACTCTTAGAGTATATCCATTTGTATCCCTTACCTATGTATATAGAGATAACTCTAATCACTAGTATATGCTGTCGACCTCTGTACTCTCTACCATTCCTATGTGACTCTTAGAGTATATCCATTCGTATCCCTTCCCTATGTATATAGAGATAACTCTAATCACTAGTATATGCAGTAGACCTTTGTAGTCTTTACCATTCCTATGTGACTCTTAGAGTATATCCATTTGTATCCCTTTCCTATGTATATGGAGATAACTCTAATCACTAGTATATGCAGTAGACCTTTGTAGTCTCCACCATTCCTATGTGACTCTTAGAGTATATCCATTCGTACCTCTTCATTCTGTTTGTATCTCTTCCATGTGTGGCTCTACATCTTGTACATTTGCAAATTTTTCTGTTTGTATCTTTTATGTAACACAAGTAATACTTAGGGCCCGATGTAGGTAATCTCGATTTACCTACTCTTAAATACCGAATCATACCGATTCGGTATTTAAGAGTAGGTAAATGGGATGTAGGTAATTTCTATTTTTAAATTACCGAATCGGTAAGATTCGGTAATTACCGAATCGGTATTTACCGATTCGGTAATTGCCATTCATTCCTATGGGCCTGGAGGCCCATAGGAATGAATGTCAATTACCGAATCGGTATTTACCGATTCGGTAATGGGGGAAAACTTTGAAGGGTGGCAGGGTGTCACTTTGACACCCTGTTGCACCCCTCAATCGTGTATGGGTGCACATGTTGCAGACATACATGCCCTAAAGGCATGTATGTCTGCAACGTGGCAGCGTTTGAAAAGCAAAAAAAATGCTTTTTCAAGGCTTTTCATTATTTACCACCAACTTCTAGTTGGTGGTAAATAACGAATTCTGAAAGCCCTGTAGCACTGATTACAGTGCTACCTACATCGCAAAATACAGATTCTGTAATATTACTGATTCGGTAATTTTACCGAACCGGTAAAATTACCGATTCGGTAAAATTACTGAATCTGTATTGTAGGTGGTCCTACATCTCATTTTCCAAATACCGGTTGGTAACGGCCGTTACCGACCAGTATTTGCCTACCTACATCTGGCCCTTAGTCCTGATGTTTTGCAACTGGTTTCTTATGTAAAGTGCTCTTACACCTTCGGGTAAATTTCACGCTATATAAAATCGCATTAAATAAAAAAATAATTAAATAAATAAGCCAGAGCCATATAGCATATGAAAATCCGGAGTGATTGGTGTCCATATAAACAGTCCATGAACATTTCACAGTGTCTTACTCCAATGAGATATCACATATTCATTGTAGGCTTCAAAACAAGTTATCTTCTTTATTTATAAAAATTCGAAAATTTCATCGCCAACAGTTTTTCATGGCTTCTGCCACTTCCGCAGGGCTGTAACACAATAAACACCAATATAGCCAACCTCAAAGCCATAAAGTGTTCATCAACTTTGTAAAATTCCACAACATTCTGTCGAAAACAATAACTTAAATACACATATTAATCCATTCACCACAGCGTTATATACCTTGTACTTAGTTCACATCCTTGCTGTAGAATTAAACATTGGATAAGTGGTTCCATTATTTACACCCCTTCTTTCCTATGCCCGCTTCCCAAATTGAGGGATAAACCTTTCAAATCTATATGCACTTTGCCCCTAATCGATAGTTCATCATCACAACTATTAGGACATAATCAGCATAGGGTTTGTATCCATCCATACCTGATAGATTCCTAATCAGTTACATTCACCTTTTTACTGTGAGTTTCACTTCTGATTCTTGTCTCCCTCTTATGCTTTGTTTTTTTGGGTCCTTGTAGATTCTGAAGAATTCAAACCCCACAATCCGACTATACAATGCACGTCTCCCTGCGCTGCTTCATTATCCTCAATCAAGGGGGAAGTCCACTTCAATGAGGCCCATGGTAGGACATGGCAGCAAATGGAGAAGGCTTTTCGGATCCAGAAGGCCAGATTTAGATGTCTGGACAAAACTGGGGGAGCCCTTTTCTACTCACGAGGAAGATGTGTCAAATCAGCATTGCCTGCTGCATGCTCCACAGTATCCCCTATATTGCAGAGGATGGAAAACATGAAGTTCCAATGGGTGAGGATCCTGAAATGCCAAGTGATGAAGAAAATGGTGAAGAAGAAGGACCTGACTTGCATCAAGATCTCAGCAACAACTTCTCAGCAACTCTTGATGTGATGATAAGAGGAGAATGTTAAGGTAAAATATTAGGAAGGTTAAGCTCCGGGAAAACCAGGTGAAAGGTGTTTATTGAGCAAGGTTTTGACACATGGTCATTCTTTTAAAGTTGCTTTGCTTTGCATTGATTTTTTAGGCATGAACTGTGTTCTCCAGAAGTTGACTATGTGAATGTATGATTTGATAGCTAATTTCTTTATTTTGGTCTCTTTTACGCACCTTCACCATGGCATCTTCATTTGGACATTTCAGAGTTGTGAAATTTGCCGGTATATGATGTTGTTTGGAAGCCCAAAGGGGACATGGTTTCCTGGTAATGACAGACACAGACTTTGGGTGTGCACATCCAGTACAAGGCAGCTCGCACAGTGATAGGATGAAAGTTATGAGGAATCCATTGGATGAGAGGAGTTGGCCTAACGGCAAGACGGTCAATCTCAAATCTGGGGAACTGGGTACGAGTCTCGGCAATGACACTGAACATCCTGTGTTTCTGGGGCAAATCACTTAATCTCCTCGTGCCTAACTAAAAATTTTAAAAAATGAACGTGTCGTCATGTAATGCAACTGGTGTTATATAAAGCGCTCTGGTACCTGATTCGGGTCAAATTTGAGCTATATAAAACTCTGTAAAATAAAATAAAAAATTGGACTTGTTCATTGTCGTGTGGTGGTCCTAACGCAATATGTTTCCCATCATGTGCTTTAAATATGTTTTATTTTGAAGCCAAATCATGCTATTCTCCCTTTACATTGGCAAATCCACATTGTGTGTAAAGTGTATATAGCTGTTGATGTTTCTCCTCATTGTAGGGCAAAGTACTTGAGGCAGACCACAGAAATCTTTTTGTGACATTCCACCAGATACTGGAACAATGGACTGGAATGATCCTGTGATCAGAAAATGTAGTACTACCATGCATTTGTCTATTAGTGTTATTGATGTGGGATTCCATTTGTTTGCTGGACAATGTGGCTGTAGCTGATGACATTGACCAATTTTATTTTGCCTCTTCAATAGGAAATTGTCTGATGTATCCCCTCCTTTCATGTTGTTAAGGTCTGCAACTGAAAATATGCCCACTGGCAGAGATTATTGGTGTCATGTATGATTTGCTATATTGCTGACGTAATGCCAGCTTATTGTTGGTACAATGAAATAAAGATGGTATATGAGAACACACTTGTATGTATGTTTTGGTGAGACATGGTTGGGATCCTGAGCTAAACAGTGTGTAGATGCGAACGTGGGGGGGGGGCAAGATGGCCACTGGTGGTTTGTAGTGAGAAGTCGCATCTCACTCCTCCTCCCTTCCAGTGCAAAATGATGGTTTAATATCCTCCCAGTACGGCGATGAGACCAGGCCCCTGGAGTCGAGGAAGCGGTGTTATCAGCGCCCCTGACATCATACTGTGGTGGCATCTTACCGGCGAGTTATTGAAGGCAATCATACATCGGGTTCAGAGAAGACTTGCTGACTTCGCCGCGCCGGCCTTTAAGGGGACCTCCACCATGCCGCCTCGTACAACCAAGCTAAATGACCCTAAGGACTCAGCATCGATTAAGGATGCTATAAACAAAGACAATAATGATCCGAAGCCCCCAGCAGGTGCCGCAGCGCTACGAGGTACCGGGGCTAGCACCACACAGAAAACCCTTGGGAAAAAGTCGGGAGAGCAGCGGGCTAACAGTGATGCGGCACCCACACCTGGCGTGGCCCGGGACTCTCTGGCTCTGCGGTCTGCCCAAAGTAAAGGGAAACACAAGGAAACTTCACTACGGCAACCTACAGTAGCAGAAAGTTTTGCTCCAAACCCGCGGAGCCCGTTGATGCGGCGATCTTCAGCGCTAGGAGCGGGGAGAGGGATCACAATCTGCTTAACGTCCTCGAGGACGCCAAGGCGCCGGTAACCAGGCAACCAGGAGCAGGCGCTGCAGCGGGAGCGGGAGCGCGCAGTCGCGGCTGGCGTCCCTTCGGAGTACTTGGCGAAAGAACCAACCAGAGCTGACCCCGAGAGCAGAGCGGCAGCTAGAGATGGAGCTGGAGAGTGGGGCAGAGGCAGAGACAGAGGCAGTTCTGACAATCAGGCTGAACGCTCTAAGATTCCTTCTGTCCAAACCTAGGGTGAGTCAGTGGGCTCTGCGGGGGCAGCGGCGCCAAAGTTTGGAGCATTTGGGGTGAGCACCTGGGGAAGTAACCCGACTCTTACAAACCAGCATTTAGTTGATGTGGATAACTCAACAAGGCAAGGTGAGAGTGGGGTTTTTGGAGGGGGTCAACGAGGACTCTGAGGGCCTGATTCACAGAACTAACTTAAGACAAAATCCTAAACTTACTACTTTTGGTATTCACAAAAGTTAGGATTTTGTCTTAAGTTTATCTTAAGACAGACTTAAGACAGACTTAAGACAAAATCCTAACTTAAGTCTGTCTTAAGTCTGTCTTAAGACAAACTTAAGACAAAATCCTAACTTATGTGAAGACCAAAAGTAGTAAGTGTAGGATTTTGTCTTCAGTTAGTTCTGTGAATCAGGCCCTGTGTCATTAAGCCCAAGCAAGGGTAGCATTGAGGAATCCACTGACTCGGGGAGCAGTTCAGAGGTTCAGAAATGCACCCAAAAGAAGCACAGGTCTAGGAGGAAACCCAACCCCTCAGGGAGCCCCTCAGACCCCTCCAAAAAACGAATGTGGGATTACTCAGCCACTTCACAGACTTACAAGGACATTGGTGGTACCCCGATGCAACCGGGGCACAGGGCTCACCCCATCCATTACCCCAGCCTGTTTCAATGGATTTGTTATTCAGCACCCTCAAATCCATGCAAAGCGAGTCAAGAGCCGAAAGCCGTGGGGCGAGTCAGGGGACAAAAAAGAGACAGAACTCCTTAAGGAAGATGAATAAACTGTACGAGGAGGTTGCTGAACGGGTCACCCAAGTAGAAGAAAGGACTGGGAAGCTGGAGGACGATTTCAGTAGCTTTCAAAACTTCAAACAGGAACAACAGAAAGTGTCTGAGGACATGCAGTGGAAGCTGGAGGACTACGAAAATCGCCAGCGCCGCAACAATATAAGACTACTGGATGTGGCAGAGGGGATAGAAGGGCAGTATCCCAGGTTGTTTGTGGTGAATTTGCTAAAAGGGGCTTTCCCCGAGTTATCCTCATGGCATTGGGAGAACGAAATTCAAAGGGCGCATTGCTTCCCCTTAACAGTTAGGAGAGGGCAGAATGCGTCACAAGAGGGTAGGCCCAGAGCTATTCTCCTGTATGTAGGCAATTTCTTGCTGAGACAACAAATCTTAGAGAAAGCAAATCTGGAGGCCAAGCTCACATTTAATAAGTCACCTTTTTTGCCAGGCCCGACTTTTGCCACGTTACAGTAGAGCGTAGGTGGAGGTTGAGGCAGCTAATTGCACCCATACAGGCCCTTGGGTCGGAAGCCTACCTACTATATCCTGCTAAACTGAAAGTAATTACAAAAGGCCAGGTTAAAATGTTGTTCTCTGAAATCAAGGTAAAAGAATATATGGTGGAGGTGTTGGGCTTTAGAGATGGGGGTCGCTGATAAGAAGTGCACAGGCAGGGCCAGGTAGGAGTATGCCGGAACCCTGAATGCAGGGTTAGCTAATGTCAGGTACCAAGGGGTTCTTGGTTTAAATATTTAAGGGAGGGAGGAGGGGGCACACAGCACATACAGCACATACAGCACAGCACAATTTCGTTTTTTTTGGGTTCTACTTAAGGAATCGTTTGTGAAGGCAAGGAATACATTTGTTGTATTTTAATGACATGTAGAATTGCCTCAATTAACATCTGTGGGCTTAACGAGGTTAACAAAAGACTGCAAGTTGCTGCTTTGTTAAAAACACTGCATTTGGATCTAGTTTGTCTTCAGGAAACTCATATAGAGGGGGCAAGGGGATTCCTGCTGGAGCAGCTGGGTTTTTCCTTATCGGCTACTACTAAGCAAGGCTCAAAGACTAGCGGGGTTGCGGTACTGGGTAAAGGCAGGGATATTGCGGTAAACAAAAAGAAAGAAGACCAATAGGGAAGATGGTTGATATTGGAAATAATATGCAGGGGGGAGAAGTTCACGCTGGCCTCAGTATATGGATCCACTAAAGATGATCCCGAAATCTTCCAATTTTTAGATGCAGAACTAGCCCAGTGGCCCGAACCCATTATTTGTTGCGGCGATTTAAATATTCATGGTCCGTTAGGGTCGTATACACAAGCAGGGGGGTGCTATATCGGCAGAAAGAAGAAAACACATAGAGCACTGATTGATATGGCACAGCACAATTCCTTAATAGATCTCTGGGCCAATTTGCACCCCCACAAAGACGGCAGCACATTTTTCTCCCCTCCCCATAAGCTCCCTGTTAAAGTAGGTCAGATACGCACACAAGATATTCTCTGGACCTTCGGGAGAGCTTTACTTAAAGATGAGACATATGTTAAACACATGAACACATGGATTAGAAATTTCTGGGAAGTGAATAGAGGGACTGCAGCTCCTGGCATGGTGTGGGACGCATTCAAAGCGGGAGCCAGGGGAGAGACGCTGAGCTTTATGCTTCATAAACAGAAGGGGGAGAAGGTGAGGGTGGAGGAATTGGTTAAAAACCTGCTCAAAGCAGAAAAGGAGTTAAATGTAGCTATCCAGCAGCAAGTGCCATTGGAACACCAGTTACTTGCTTCCGGGATGCTTCCGAGTAGCCATGCGCTATACAAGAACCTCTTCAATTCAATTCAATTAAAATAGTTACAATCAAAGTGGGATTAGTAGAATGCATCGCTAGCAAAGCCTCAGTTAGCTACTTAATCAAGAAAGAGGATTCTTATGAGCTGAGCGAGAGGGTGGGCCATATATTAGCCATCCGTACTAGACAGAAAATGTCAGCGTCCAAAATAAAGGAGATCTCAGATGATCAGGGCAATTGTGTGTCCGAACCTGACGGTGTGAGGGAAGTATTTAGGCAGTTTTATGCAGGCCTCTACAGTAAGCATGGGCGAATTTTGCGAATCTTGCGTTCGTGAATTTTGCGGATTTGCGAACTCGCAATCCGCAAAATCTGCGAATTCTCGCGAATTTGCAGATTTTTTTTTGTGTTCGCGCGGGTTTCTGCCAGTTTGCGAGGGTTTTGTACAATTTCGCAAACGCAAACTTACCTGTTGGGTCGCAAGTTTTGCGAACTTGTTGTTTCTACGTGTCCAGCCTGTTTGGGACACTCTTCTTCATCACTGCCACTCTCTGTCACCACTGCCACTCTCTGACTACTCATGCCACCCTCGGGCCCACCCATGCCACCCTCTGTTTCATCACAGCACCCTCTGGTTGTCCAGTGTACATTATTGTGGCAAAGCAAAGCACACCTTCCCTGCCTCAAGTGACCTGAATTAATTTGGGGCTGATTAATGTGTCACAGAATATTTTTTTAGCTGGCACCTGCTTCCTTAGTGCTTCCTGATTAGTGATCTTTTGCACTTGCTAAGTGCTTTCATTGTTGCAAAATTAGTTACAACACCTGCCCTGCCCCAACTGACAATAATGAATTAGGGGCTGATTAATGTGTCACTGGATTTGAACTTCCAGCCTGGCTCCTGCTTGTCTCCCTTAGCTGTAATTCAGGACCTTTGTGGCATATGTGTAACTATTCTGAGGGTCAGAGCAGGGTCACATAATAGTTGCAAGTAGACAACTGAACTCTGGAGGGGCCCCTCAGGAAGCACTACAGGAAATGGCTACTAATGATGAGCTTGAACTTTTGAACCTGCTAAGTAGTTTCAGTTTTGCTAAGATCGTATTTCTGCAATTTAGCACTTATTCGCGGGGCGCGAAGTTGAACTGGGAAGCCGCGACCTCACGCGAACAGTGCGAGCAAGCCATAAAATCCGCTGCTCGCGGATTTGCGGATTTTGCGGGAAATTCACAAATCTCGCGGATTGCGAATTTACCGAAAATCCGCAAAATCCGCGAGCGGAACGGATTTTCCGCCCATGCTTACTCTACAGTTTAGACAAGGACAATGAGACGGTAGACATATCAGGCTATCTCAGTAACATCTCAACTCCGATCCTCCCAGAGGAAGAGAAGAATGCCCTAGACTCACCAATCAAATTGGAAGAGGTGGCAGCAGCACTAGAAAGCCTCCCCTCAAGAAAGGCTGCGGGCCCGGATCAGATCTCCGTGGAATTTTATAAAGTCTTCCAAGAGGCGCTGGTCCCAGCTATCTTTAATACTGTGCTTTAGGCACAACAAGGGGAGTCCATTTCAAATTCATGGGGAGGAGCGGATATCATAGTAATCTTGAAAAAAGGCAAACCTCCGCTTGCACCAGGGTCTTACAGACCCATTACCTTAATGAACTCAGACGCTAAAATCTTTTCCAAAATACTCGCGAAGAGATTAGCCAGAGTAGTCGAGAGCTTGGTCAGCCCCTCGCAGCATGGCTTCATACCAGGTAAAGGCACTACACAACATGTCAGACAAGTAGTCACATTGCTGGACGCTGCGGAGGTTCCGGGAGATCCTATGGCAGCATTATTTTTAGACACTGAAAAAGCGTTTGATAGGGTCTCCTGGGACTATCTGTGGACAGCAATGAGATGTTATGATATAGGCGAGGCCTATATAAGGGCCATCCGGACCCTGTATAGAGAGCCAACAGCCAGGATTAGGATTAACAGAGGATATTCAGCCTCAGTGCAGATCAGAAGAGGGACTAGGCAGGGCTGCCCTCCTCTCCCCTGTTGTTTGCACTCTATATGGATCCCTTGCTGTGTAGATTGGAGGCTAACCCCAATATTCCCCCAATGAGAGTAAATGGCATGGAGTTTAAGATGCTGGCCTACTCGGATGATGTGGCGAGTTTAACAACTAGTCTCACGCTCGCCATCAGTAAGGTTGAATCTGAAGCACAGCAATTTGGCCAGGTCTCAGGCTATACACTCAACAGGGCTAAGACACAGATAGTGAAAAACTCCCATGCAATTTGTAACGATAGTCGGGTAGTTAGCTCGGCAGTGTATTTAGGGGTCGAAATTTCTGCAGATCTAGAAAGAGTTGTGGAGCAGAACATGGCTCCCCTAATGGTGAAAGTAAGATCTGACTTAGAGAGAATGAATAATCTTCACCTATCTTTAGTTGGCTGCACCAATGTTATTAAAATGTTAATTTTTCCTAAGTTTCTTTATTTTTTTTAGAGCAATCCCGCTATACTTTGAAGCGAGATGGTTCAATGCACTAGAGTTAGTTCTGAACAGATTTATTTGGGCCCACGGCAAAACGAGGAGGGCATATAGGTTCATTACCCTCCCAAGGGATAGAGGGGGGTAGGGAGCCCCGGACTTTAGGTTATATTACTGGGCGGCGACATTACAGTATATGCAGGGGTTGATCGGGGCGGTGGACTGGATCAAAGAGTTACCTGCATCTCTACCGATGTCTATGCAGTGGTTTTGGGGGCAGACGCAGAGAATTGCTTTCTAAATTGCACCGATTTCTCCTACTATAAAAGGACAAGGTTCAAGACGGTCGGTGCTGCTGTTAAGATTTGGGCTGCCTTCTTGAAAAAATGTGGGTTGGGTAGATTCAATAGATACACTCGGTTGTTTAAAAACAGATCCCTTCCAGACGCGATCTTCGCGGACTCAGTTATAGCTAGCTGGACAGATAAAGGGATCATGAAGATCGGGGATATTGTTGGGCCGGGGGGGATTGAACAGTTAATGGACTCAGTGCACAAATTCCGAATAGACACTAGAAGCTTTTTTAAATACTTACAGGTTAGGAGCTTTTTGAATAATAAACAGGGAGGGATTGCAGGCTTCGGCAACAACGAAATTCTGGATAAAATAGAAAAGGGGCATGATTGTACGATTCGCAGCCTCTATGCATGCCTAGCAGCAGGAAACCAGACGACATAGATAAATATGGTGTGAAATGGGTGGGGAAATTGGGCATTGAGGCATGTTTGGTTTCAGGAATTATTAGGTCTGGGCTGCACGGTACTTTGTTAAGCCCCACTCCAGGCCCAGCACTACAAAACGCTAAATTCCCTGTATTATACCCCGGCTAGAATAGCACAATGGGGTGGCACTTAGGGGACCAACTGTCCACGCTGCAATCAAACAGAGGCGGACATAGTGCACATCTTCGCCACCTGCCCCCAACTCTTTACCCTAATTCGAGATATAGAGTCATTTTTAGATAGATCTATAGGAATTCAAGCCACACTTACCCCAACTTTAATACTATTGGGGGGGATTCCAGACATTGACGTCCCCCATCAGGAGTTTATATTCGTCACTATGGCAGTCTACAGGCTTGCTATAGCCAGGTCCTGGCTGGATAAAACACCTCTTACACTGCAACAATGGCTGGCAAGCCTTCTGGCTGCTTATAATTTATATAATTTATCATTTGCGCAAAGGTAGGAGGGGGAGCTAGTTAGGGGTGAGAATTTGGGATCCAGTACGGAGATGGAAGGAGGGATTGGCCTGCCGATCCTGTGGCCTGCCGCTCCCGCTCCTGATTCTCTCGCCGCCCGATTGCCTGCGGCGCCCGTGGCCCCAGCCCCCTTCCGTCCTTCTCCTCACACTCCGCCTGATTTTCCTGCCACTGCCTCCCCTGCGGCCCCACCCCCCTGCTGCTGATTCGCCGCCCTCTCAGCCTCTCCCGCCTCCCAGCTGAGCCTCCCTCCCCACGCCTCCATTTATGACGGCCGCTGCAATGCCGCGCAGCGTGCGTGCCACTTGCACGATGAAGGCGCGCCTAAGGCAAGCACGTCTGCGCCCGTCCGCGCCTGGACCGCACCCAGCGCCACGACCCCTGGACCACGCGGCAGCCAGGAAGCCTGCATCCGGTACGATGCCAGCACCCTCATCGCACTCAACCACGGACGGACGCTCAACTGCCACAAGGCCGCCCCCAAGTGCACCCACGGCCCCTTCACCTGCCGGAACTGCAGCTTCTCCTGCATCGAAGACGCCGAGACGCCTGCAATGACGGAACCCAACTAGCTCCGATGCATCCTACTCAACACCCGCTCCGCACGCAAACATGCCGTCGAGCTCTGGGACCTCCTCAACGCCACATCACCAGACATAGCCTTCCTGACCGACACCTGGATGAACGAAGCCTCCGCCCCAGACATCGCATTGGCCATCCCCGACGGATACAAGATCACCCGCAGAGACCGTACCAACGGAGTCGGAGGAGGAATCGCCATCATCCACAAGAACACCATCAAGGTCTCTGCAAACACCGTCGACACCCTCAACACCGCCGAACACATGCACTTCCAGATCCATACGGACCCCAAGACCACCCTAAGAGGCTCCCTCATTTCCAGACCACCAGGACCCCGTCCCCAATTCTGCAACTCCATCGCCGACTTCATCAGCACACACGCACTGACCTCCACCGACTACATCCTCCTTGGCGACCTGAACTACCACCTGGACAACAACAACAACAGCAACTCCTCCACCCTGATCGACAACCTCACCACCCTCGGACTGACACAGATCGTCACGACACCTACCCACATTGCCAGCCACACGCTCGATGCCATCATTTCCTTCAGCCCCCACGTTGCCTTCAGCCACGCTTCCGAACTCACCTGGACCGACCACCACAGCATCAACTTCACCTTCCAGAAACCCGTCTCACATCACCGCACCCTACAGAACCCCAGACATCGCTGGGGAAAAGTCACCAAGGAACTACTACAAACACACCTCGCACTCTACACACCGGCCAACCCCACCGACCCCGAGGAGGGGGCCCCCACCCTCAGACTCTGGATGGAAGATTGCGCCAACACCTAAGCCCCTATGAGACAACACACCCACAGAGACACCAGCCAGAGAGCCATCTGGTTCACCCTGGAGCTCCTACCCTCCAAGCGCACCTGTCGGAGACTGCAAAACCCCTGGCACAGTGAGAAATCGCTCGACAGCTGCGCAGCCCTCAAAGACGCCATCCGCAGTCACCACCACCTCATCAGGACCACCAAGAAAGCTTCCTTCAAAGACCGCTCCGACAACAGCGCACACAACAGCAAGGAGCTCTTCAACATTGTGAAGGTACTCTCAAACCCCAGCTAATGCACCAATGACATCCCACCGTCACAAGCCCTGTGCGACACCCTCGCTGCGACCACCGAGGACACCATCAAAACAATGAGCACCATGCACTTAGGCGGCCCTTCCCACCCCCTTCCTCACCACTTCGTCAACAAGGCCAACAGCTCCATCGCACCCCACCTGTGTAACATCATCAACCTCTCCTTCGAGACCGCGACTTTCCCTGAGAGCTGGAAACACGCCGAGATCAACGCCCTACTGAAGAAACCCAAGGCGGACCCGAGCCACCTCAAGAACTTCCAGCCCATCTTCCTGCTTCCCTTCCCGGCGAAGGTCATCGAAAAGATTGTCAACACCCAAGTCACCCGATACCTGGAAGACAACAGCATCCTCAATCCCTCACAGTCAGGTTTCCGCAAGAACCACAGTACCGAGACCACCCTCATCGCCGCCACAGACGACATTAGAATCCTACTCGACAACGGCGAGACAGCAGCCCTCATACTCCTAGACCTCTCTGCCACCTTCGACACAGTCTGCCATCACACGCTACGCACACGCCTCCACGACGCAGGGATCCGCAACAAGGCTCTGGACTGGATCACCTCCTTCCTCTCCGACAGACCCCAAAAAGTCCACCTCCCCCTGTTCCAGGAGTCACCAAAACCATCTGCGGCGTCCCGCAAGGATCATCCCTCAGCCCAACACTTTTCAACATCTACATGGCACCACTCGCTCGCATAGCCAGACTTCACGACCTCAACATAATCTCCTACGCCGACGACACCCAGCTGATCCCCTCGCTCACCAAGGACCCCCTCACCGCCAAGGCCAACCTCCACTGTGGTATGAAGGCCGTCGACGACTGGATGGAAGAGAGCCGGCTCAAACTGAACACGGACAAAACGGAGATCTCCATCCCTGGGCCCAACCCCTCAGCCTGGGACGACTCCTGGTCACCCACATCTCTGGGCACCGCCCCCGCGCCAACCAACCAAGCACGCAACCTGGGGAGTCATCCTCGACTCAAAGCTCACCATGTCCAACCAAATCAACGCAGTATCCTCAACCTGCTTCTACACCCTCTGCATGCTCCGCAAGATCTACAGGTGGATCAGTACATACACACGAAAAAACGTCACCCACGCCCTCATTAGCAGCAGACTCGACTACGGCAATGCCCTCTACTTCGGAGCCCCGTCCAAGCTCATCAGCAGACTTCAAAGAATCCAGAACGCCTCTGCGCGCCTGATCCTCGACGTCCCCCGCCGAGACCACATCCCCCCCCACCTGAGAGAACTGCACTGGCTCCCCGTCGACAGAAGAATCATCTTCAAACTCCTAACCTACGCACACAAAGCACTCCACAATACTGGCCCAGAATACCTCAACAACCGACTATCATTCTACGTACCCAACAGGAAACTCCGCTCCGCCGACCTCTCACTGGCCCCCGTCCCATGCATCCACAGAGCCACTTCCGGGGGCAGGTCCTTCTCCCACCGCGCTGCCAAGACATGGAACTGCCTCACCCTCCTCCTACGTCAGACAGAAGACCCACAGACCTTCAGGAGACTACTCAAGACCTGGCTCTTCGACCACTAGCTGCAGCCACCCTCCCCCCCCCAGCACCTTGGTTACCTCGCGGGTGTGTAGCGCGCTTTAAAAAAAGATTTCTGTTTGATTGATTGATGATTGTTGGTTATAATTTCAAGGTTTCGCTATGTGCTTATTTTCTTTTTTCCTTTACGTTTTTTTTTTTCCTGTCTGTGTTCTATGGATTAGAAGCTTGTTCCTAACGACTTGCTTATGCCTTGCCCACTCTAGACAGCAGGTTGCTCGTTGTATCTCATTTGATGTGTTATGGTATTTACGTTTCTCGTTGTTTTGTTGTCTTATATTATGCTGTGTTGTAATGTATGAAATATGAAAATGGCTGAAAAAACTTTTAATAAAAATATTTACAAAAAAAATAAACAGTGTGTAGATGCAACATATCCATGCTTCCACAAATTAATATTTTTGCTATTGTAAAGTTCAGATGGGAGTACATATATACATTGCTAGATGTGAGATATACTACAGCAGGCAATCAGTTTCAGACTGGTGGATTTATGTAAGTGAACAAGGAGAAAAGAAACATTGTGAAAACCAAACCGGAAAGCTGAAAAGTGAAGAAGTCAGTCATGGTGAATGAAACCATAGTTGTGGCTGTCAAATTGTTTGTAGTCCAATGTCCAAAATACTACTGCCATCAGAAAGGTAAATGTGTTCACAAATAGTCCACAGAGGGAATGTGTTGCACATACTGGAGGAACTTAGGCTTGAGGTTTCTTGCTGCTGGCGGTGAAGGTATTGCCATCCACACCTCCTAGTAATTTGCATGGACATCCCTGCTTGCCAGTGCATGGGGGGATCCACAGCTACAGGGACAGGGGTGCCTGCAGGTGTGTCTTCCTCTGGCAGGGCCTCCCTTCCTGTGGTTGTGACAGATGTTGATAGGCCTGATGTTGGTGGACCAAAGAAAGAGGTAGATGTGGCTGGAAAAATCCTGCTGCACAGTTGTGTGTGAATGTCATACAGCACCCCACTTAGGGACCCCATGTTGGAGGTATTGACCTGCATCTAATGGTGTATTTCCCTCTGCAGCGGCTTCATCTCCTGGATTTCGGTGAGTGCCTGGACCATTATGCCTTATTACTACTAATAGGCTCCCAAGACTTGTTCGATGGTGGCCTAGGTGAGCAGAAATGTCTCGGAGTAGAGCATTGTATGTAGATTTCTCACTCCATGAGAAATGAACATCTGTTATACTATGTCAGACAAGTTAAAATGGGCAATATCACAATTGCTTCTTTTTTGAATTACAGAAACAAGGCCTTATGTTAGTTGTAGTCATTTTAATCTCTACATGCCAACACTTGCAAAATAGTTAACTCCATGAGAAATGAACATCTGTTTTAATATGCCAGACAAGTGAGAATGAGCAAATTCACAATTGCATCTTCTGTTGAGTTACAGACAGGGCCTCATGGTAGTGGTGACCATTTCAATCTGTACTTGCCAACACCTGCAAAATGCAGTCGGGATGGACCATACATTTAGGGGCATATTCTCAAGAGCGTGTGATAACCATCGTAAAAGTAACTTAACGCAACTTCCAACATCGCAGTGTATCACGGGAAAATCATGCTGTGTTAACCAAGCATTCTCACCATGGCGGTACCATGCGATAGTCTCCTGATATTGAGTCAACTGACTGCGTTAAAATCAACGCTATGCCACAGAAATGCGAAACGCGAACGCAAAAAAAGCTGTGATGAGGCCAATCGCGATACTGAAATCAGCGAAAAGCAGCTACAGGCCCGCAATTCACACTCGTCAAGCTGGAAAAATCACCATAAAAGTTGAAAAAAAAACTGTGAAACAAATGCCAAACAACAGTGAAGCACAATGGATGTTTCTGGAGCAAGTACAGAGGAGAACCAGAACCCCACAAGCCCCCCGGAGGACCTGCTGGGGACCTCGGGGTCAGGGAAGGCCAAGGAGAAAAGTAGGAAGAAGCTATTCAGTCCGCAGGAAAACAGGATCCTGATTACGGAGATGGTCGAACACCATCAACAACTGTTCATCACCTCCACTGTGTCATTGGCAACAACAAATGGACTATAGCAGTCCATTGTGGACAAGGTGAATGCAGTCGGAGTGCTGAAGAGGACAATGGAAGAGGTCAAGAGGAGCTGGAATGACGTCAATCGCAAAACCAAGCGGAAACTCGCCAACAACCGGAAGGCAGCAATGCAGACTGGAGGTGGGAGTCCTGCGCCACAGGAGGAAATGGTGTCTACCGTCATCAGTGGGGACACGGTGAATGGAGTCGGGGGACCGGACACTGCTCAACATGACCTGACACAACAGCACCAGGGTGAGTAACAACCAGGGACTGGGGGAACAGGGGGAGATGGCCACAATGGCACACATGCACAATTGAGCTGAGCACATCTGGGGACAAACCATGCCCCAAACCCCAACTCCCACCAAGAGGCCAATGTACCCAAGTATGCAACATCTCAGCACTGCATAAGACCAGAAGTCAAAGGCACATCACAGGAAATGGGTAAGGGTCAGCAAAATCATAGCAGCAGGGGCCACTCCCGCAAAATGCAGCACATACACAGAACATGAAGAGAACATCAACACTGACAACAATGTGGCACACACCGCAACACGTCCACAACAGAACACAGGGCACAACTGGTGCCGACTGGGTGTAGAAACTGGCAAATCACAAGTGGCATTGCAGGGAAATGTGGGATGACAAGGTACATCTACAAACACACACACTTCTGTTGTCGAAATGTCCACTGTACCCTATCAAATAGGCAGCTCCTCCAAAACAGCCACGATGTACACAGTCATGCAGTCTGTATGTAAACATGTACAATGCAACAACACACATGTGAACACATTGTTAAACTGCATCTCCCCTTCACATTGCAGAGGGACAATCAACACCTCCTGCAGAGCAGCCCAACCCTACCTTCTCTGATGATGAAGAGGACCACCACAGCCTCGACTCCGACACCCTCCAAGAGTTCATTGACAGCCTCTGCAGCCCACCTCCAGGAGCAGGACAGCCCAGCTGCAACGAGTAGACCCCACCCCCTGCACAGACCACACAGCAGGCAGCACCCACCACCACGGATGCCTCCCAGTACCCCCACGAAGAGCACATGGCCTTCCAACGCCGTGTGTTGGGATGCCAGGAGCAGCTGACTGAACAGGTGCTGTTGGGCTTCGACTACATGGCAAACAAACTTGACATCATCAGGGACCACTCACAGTCCCTAACAAACACCCAAAGTCTGCTCCATGCTCTCCAACAAACCATGTCTGACATCGCCAGAGTCCTGACTCTGAGACAAGAACAACTGACTAGTCAGAGTGGCTCCATCGAGCTCGTCAGGGAGGTGGTAAACATGCGGATTCTCATGGAGACCATGGAGCAGGCCAATGCGGAAGCAGAGGCTGCCACGGCTGCACACCAGCGAGTGGTAGCTGGGTTCCTCAATAATCTCGAAACCATCCTCATGGTATTGCTGCCACAAGGCCTGGCGCTGATGCATGTTGCTGCTACCACTACATTCACATCTCCGCCCCTTGAAGTGTCAGTGCCACACAGTCTGACAGACATTCCACCTCTGGCCCCTGAGGTGTCACTGACAAACAGTGCTGGAGAAAGGGCAGCACCACCCACACATGAGGGACATGGAACAGCAGAGGACAAAGAGCTGGATGAAAACACCATCGTGGTAAGAAGGACACAGTAGCATTCATCTCCGGCATATGGCCGGTTTCAGCTTGGTTCTGCCCTCTGCATCATCATCTTCCACTGTCACCCGATACACTCAGCGACACTCATATTGGACCGTGCAGTAGACTGACATATTCTGATTGATCGCCAATGACACAGCAATCAGACTGCGGACTGAACTCTTCCTCTTCCTTTGGACTTGTTATACCGTGAAGGACTCTGGCTGGCACTCCACGCGCCAACATTTTAAAGTGGGGTTTGCATGTCCCTGTGCTGCTCAGGATGCAACACTCCACTGAATGTGCATTAAATATTCTGACTCACACAGATGTGTCATGTCTATGGTAATTCATGTGTGGTAGTATTGATGAATGTAGGGTCAGTGAATTCCCCCTATGTCAATGTGGCTCATGTCGGTGGAATTGGGTCACAGGGTGACCCTTTGCCGAATGCTGTCTGGGTAGCGCCGACGCAACAACAGCCTCAAACGCATTTGTTACTTCCTTTTCCAGCCCCGTACGGAACCACACCCAGAGCCCTGGGGTCATTGTTCAAATCCTTACGCTAGACTGGCATACTCCAGGCCAGCCCACTACGCTTATGCTCCAGGGGGTACAACAATGCCACATGTGCCAGGACTCTCTTGTAGTGATCTGCTGCTCAGAGGTCTAGTTGTCAGCATGCCACAGCCACTCCCTCACTGTTGGTTTACACCCACACCACACCCATCCAGCACACGCGTCACAACACATGTGACCCTGCCAATAAAAAGGGCCAGGGGCATGTGCCCAACGCCATTTCCAACCTCTCTCTGGGTGTATCCGTGTTGTGTGCATGTAGGCATGGGTGTCCAGGGACCTGCGACACCACATTCCACCGACCCGGGGGTGACATGATGGCGTCCGCACCACAATAACCAATCATAGAGGGTCCATGCGGGCACAGACTTGGTGGCACCGGATACACTGTGGCAGGCACAGGCACACCGCCATGGGATGGTGATTTTCGGTGCACTGAGGTAGGGGCACCTTAAGTACTGAGCGGGTGTGCAGCCTGTGATGATGCCCCGTCCTGGTGGTCCGGAAGGCTCAGGTTTCGTGTGCCCTGCTGGACCGCAGTGTAGGCCTGAGCCAGCTTGTGGCTTGCAGCAGCACGTGGTCGGCCCTCTTTACTACAAGCCGGTGGCGGAAGGTGAGCAGTGAGGCCTATGTGTGCAGGGGCAGGCATGCACCGCTGGGTGGCGGGAGGGGATGGGGTGCAGCTGCCTGGGTGTGCAGGGGCGGGCATGCACCGCTGGGCGGTGGGAGGGTCTGGGGTGCAGCTGTCTGGGTGCGCAGGGGTGGGCATGCACCACTGGGCAAAGGAGAGGGGCTTGGGTGCAGCTGCCTTGTTGCACAGGGGCGGACCGGCGATGATGTTGCGTGCAATTGTATGTACTTTACCATTCAGGTATCTGGACTCTGTTTCAGATGACGGGTCTGTCTCAGATGTGGGACCTGTTGAACTGCACTACATACCAGCACGTGGTTGGAGACACCCCGGTGGCAGCAGCTGAGCAGTGTGGCCTGGGTGCGCAGTGTCTGCATCTCTCTCCCTTTCCCTCTCTTCTTTTCTCTGTGTCTCTCTCCCCCTCTCTGTCCGTCTATCTCTTTCTCCCTCTCCCTCTCTCCTTCGTTATCTCTCTCTATCCCTTGATGTGTGCAGGACACACCATCTCATCATGATTTTTGTCTTGCAGGCCGTGACCTATGGAGTGTCCCGAGGGGTGCCGCCTTGTATCTGCATTTTTGTTCTGTGTTTGTTTTAATAAATTTGCATTTGTTGCTTCAAAGGTGAATGTGTGATGCTCATTTTTGTGTCGCCACATGCATGTAACAAGATGTGATTGCGTGACATCAGGCGGAATGTTTGGTACATGATTTCGTGTAGTTGATATGACATTTCTTTGTCCGGGGGAGGGGAGGGCCTGGGGAGGGGGGTCCTGGGGGGGGTGGCGGTGGGTGTTGTGGCCCTCTTGGGTGTCGGGCTGCATGATCAGTGGCTCCATGGCATCTGTTGTTCTTCAGGTGTGGCTCTGGTCTGGGCTCCCATTTGTGGTGCAGGCTGTGGTCTGACTTTGCACCAGGTCAGAGCAGATGTTAGTTTTCTGCTGCTAACGTGCCTTATCGCATGTTTTGTGAACTTATCGCATATCTGGCTAATCATTGTGAATGTTGCGGAGTGGTGTTGTTGCGGCTTTTTGCTCGGGAACGCCTACTCTGCATCTCATTAGCGAAAGTTGTGGGGTTCATCTGTGGCAATGTTTTATGCAGCTGCTATTGCAGGTAAACTGGTTCTTAGGGCTGTTAGCACCAGCTTGTGAATGGGACGATAAATTTATTGTGATTCTGGCTGCGATAAAGTGCCGTTAACTCAGCGATGGCTCCTTGAGAATATGCCCCTTATAGTTTATCACATATCATGGGTCCTGGATTGATATTTGTAAAGAAACACTATTACAGACACCATTACAACATGTGGCATGTTAATGGAGATTGATGCATGTGATCTTATATGCAACAATACACATTAAAACAGACAATCCAACATCTCAGATACTTTGAGGCATGAATGTTAGAAAACTACTTACACAACACAATGGCAAAAGCTGCGTTGAGACTGAGAGCAAACATGACATTGAGGTATTGTAACAATTAGTGAGGTGTAACTTACCAGACTCCACTGCCCAGGTATTTGTGCCAAGCCTTCAGGATGCATGATTTGCAAGACCTTCTCCTCCCAGGAAAACGTTTTTATTGGGGTGGTGGGAGGCACCTGGAACTCCAGATGTTGCTTGGAGGACATGGTACGCAACTTCCCCCTCAGGTTGTCCCACCTCTTCCTAATTTCCTCCTGTGCGTGCAGAGTGGTAACTACAACATTCATTCAGTCTACTATTCTGGTCCACATTTCACTTTTCTGACTGATAGTAGTATTTTGGACTTTGGCTGCAAACAATTGTGGCTCTATGCTTATGATTTCATCCACCATAACAGACAACTTTGTCTCTGAAAAACGTGCTTTTTTTGCCTGGCAATATCCCTAAATTAAAGTCAGTGACATTAGAACCAAAAATACACCAAGGGATGAAAATAAAATGTGCTGTAGAAGGTTGTGGAGAGTGGTAAAGGAATGTGGAAAAAAGGCCTCAATTCTCTCACCAATATGTTAGCTCTGAATTGCTGTGCTGCAGTCATGTAGCAAAGTATCATGGTCTGAAATAGCATGTGTTTTATAGTGTGATTTGCGGGTGTATCCACTTGGCCAATGGACAATAGGTATGTTGTATTAATATCCATCCAATGTCCCCTGTTATGGTGCTTTGTTGAGAGCATACGGTGATGGACTACCTCCATCGGGGAACTGCCGCAAGGGGATGCTAGTACAGCTGTGTTTTTGTGATCTGCTCGGTGGGAGCCCGTGGCCCTGATGGGGATGGAGTATGAATCGCCAACAATATAGTCTGTTGCATCAAAGGTGGGACACACTCCATCAACGCGGTCAGCTGTTCAGGCTGCATGTATCGTTATACTTGTAATCAGGCCCCTATTTTGGGGTTTGGTGTAGAAAAGTATTACAATCCTGACACAAATCATTTGTATATCTAGGCTTGAGTGTGCAGGGACCCAGTCTTTGGAATACCCCCAACCTGAACTTGAGATCTGAACCTTATCATATGCAGTTCAGGAAACCCTTGAAAACTTGACTTTTCAAATTGACTTTAACGATACTCCTACAGAATATTGTTTGCGAGAGGTGAATTCCAGACATGGTATATTCATATCCGGTCTGATTGGGCTCCAACCTCCACACCATGCAGCAATAATCTCTCTCATCTATGGAGTTCTAAAGTAATAAAAACTAATCCCACTGCTTTATAAAACTGATAATTAATGCTCACTTGGGGCCAGATGTAGGTAATTTTTATTTTCCGACCTCTTAAATACCGAGTCATACCGACTCGGTATTTCAGAGGTCGGAAAATAAAAATACCGAGATGTAGGTAATTGCAGATGTGCAATTACCGAATCGGAAACAGTCGGTAATTTCCGATGCGGTAAATACCGACCAGTTGATGCCCATGCATTCCTATGGGCTTTGAAGCCCATAGGAATGAACGGGCATTTACCGGTCGGTATTTACCACATCGGTAAATACCGATAGCCACAAGGGTGCAGGGGGTGTCACTTTGACACCCTCTGGCACCCCCAAAAGAGGCTCGGGTGCGATGTGGCAGGCATACCTGCCCTAAGGGCAGGTCTGCCTGTCATATGGCATAGGTGTGCATGCACACATGTGCATGCACACCTGAAACGGTATTTTACCATCAAGTATTATTTGATGGTAAAATACCGATTTTGTACTGCTTGTGGGACTCAGAAGAGTCCCACCTACATACCAATTTACCGGTAGCCATAATGTTACCGACTCGGTATTTTACATACTCGGTAAATTTACCTATCAGTAAATTTACCGAGTCTGTAAATTACAGGGACCTACATGTCAAATTGCTTTTACCGGGTGGTAACGGCCGAATTCGGCCGTTACCACCCGGTAAAAGCCTACCTACATCTGGCCCTTAATCTTTAATAGTGCCTTTGTGGCAGTGTGGTTTCTAAAGCAGTATTCACCTGCTCACTCAATAAGTAAAGCATTCACTCACGATGTGGAAGATTACTTCTAAAGGAGAAGGATATAATTGACATCAACTGTGCTCTGTCTTCAAAGCCGGTCAGCCGATGTTTTCTTGATCAAGGTGAGATGTGGCTGGTAAGAAAGGAAGCAGGCATGTTGGATCCTTGAAATACTTTCTCAAGCATATACTTTGTCATTGAAGTAGTTTTTTTTATCGTCCTGTCCTTCCAGTCAGTGTTTTTCTTTGGTAGGGTTCTGCTAGAGCGGCCTTTTTCCTTGGTTATCTTGGAACACATTTTGTTCATTCCTAACAATATTATTTTCCTTGCATGCACTGTTTGTTGCCAAAAGATGCTACTACAGTTTTCATTGTCTTCTTTCTGAATGTTTTACATTTTGGCTTGAATTGAGTAGTCCTATCTCCATCTGAATATATGCATTTTTGGGGACTAAAATCCTTATGGGAAATGTGGTCTCAATACCTATTCACTACCTGTCTTTTGCATAAATTGATTTTTAGCTGGGTATGTATCTCAAAAAGCTTTATTGAACTCTTATCCTCCTTTTTCTGGAAGGATGATCTTTATCATTATATATATAGTCTTTATACCTGTTTAACCTATGTCCTACTGTTACAAAGGAGCACCTCTGAAATGAAATTCCTCTGAATTTATTAAATCTAATCGAACAAGATTCCCATTGAATTTCCTTTCAATCCATGTTTTATTTCTGGAGATATTGCCTCTAGTGGTTGGAAGAGAATTGAACCCTTATTATTTGTTCTGTGGTGAAACTGATGTAGCATTGAAGGGGCTATTCCCCAGTTGGCCATCAGATATCAGTTATCAGGATTAGTAAGACTATAGTCTCCATGGAAACGTGAGCTCTGCTTCTCTGTCTCTAGAGAGATCTTCCCAAGCCGTTAGAATTCCTCCACAGTGCTTAACTATGCATTTATGTCTTCTGTCTCAAAGTTTATCCACTCTCTCTTGCTCTCTTTCTCTCTCTCTGTATCTCTCTCTCTCTCACTGACTCTGTGCCTCATTCCCTCATTCTACCTTCCTCTTTCCAACTCCTACTCTCTTTCTCTCTCTCTATGTCTCTATCCTACTCCCAATCTCACTCCATCAGCTCTCTGTTTGGCCTTACTTTATCTGTCTCTCAATTCTTCTCTTAGCGAATATCATCCTAGCTAGGAGTGATGTATGCCTTTTTTAAAACATTTTCTCCCATATACCTCAATGTAGCCCTTCGCTATTCCTTAATTACGATTATTAAGGGATCACAAAAGCCTATGCATGTAGGAATCGCTAAAGAGATAGCGATTCCTACACGTTCCTTAATTGCGACTCGCAAATTGCGAGTCGTAATTAAGGAATGGCTTTCCATTCATTCCTATGGGCCAACAGGCCCATAGGAATGAATAGGAATTGCATGTACGAATTGCGAGTACCCATTAGGTACTCGCAAATTGCGCATGCAATTTCAAGGGTGCAAGGGTGCAAAAAGGACACCCTGTTGCACCCCTGAAATTGTAATGTGAATCCATGTTGCGGACACACATGCCCCAAGGGCATGTGTGTGTGTAACATGTAACTTTGAAAAATGCACTTTAGTGCATTTTTCAAAGTTTTCGCAAATTACCATCCAGTTTCATTTGACCGTAATTTGCAACCTCTAATAGCAAAATCACTATTTCAATTTGCATCATGCATTGCATTTAAGGAATCACAATTTGCGATTCCTTAAATGCAATCGCAATTCAAGTAATCGAAAAATTCTGCGATTACTTAAAGTGCGATTTTTGCATTTGGGATGATGCATCTCAAATGCAAAAATATTGGTCGCAGAGAAGCAGATTCTGAGAATCTGCCCGTTTGCGAACGGTTTTTAGTTTGATGCATGGGACCCTTTAAGTCATAGGTCTCTGCCATGATTTAGCCACCCAAAGTATTTGCTACATGGCCTCTCTACACTCTCTTCACAAAAGCATGTGTATTTCTGAATTCAGAGAGAGGGGAATATATATTAATTTAGAGATGCAAAGAGTTCATCAGTGGTGAAGCATCACTCATAGATTGATTTATGTGTGCACAAGATTACCTAGTGAAGTTGTAAGATTGTACCTGGGTATATCTTTATCTAAAGGAGAAGAGTACCGCACAGGAATACCCTAGAACAGTGTTCCCCAAACTGAGGGTCGCAACTCGCTGGTAGTTCACCAGACAATTTTTGTGGGTTTGTGTAAGAACAATAAATACAGATGCCTTTACAACTTGTATTTATCTTGTCACATTTGCTGTGCTTCAAAGACAGAGATCAAATGTCAAGAGTTGTCTTCTGACAAATTGCTGCTTGTTCTTTTGACATGGGATTGTTCATTGCTTTTCTTTCTGACTGCGAACTGGGGTGAATTTCTTATAGCAAACTATGTGGCAATCTTTCTGGGATACTTAGAGTGTGAAAGTAGGATGTTATTTTTTGTAACACAACAACATTTAACACCTTAACCTTGGCAGCAATTCCGCCACGGTGCAGGCGTTCTATTGAGTGGGCTGGGCTGCGACGGCCGATGGCTGTTCGCAGCACTGGGGAGGGAGTCCGACGGGAGCACGGAAGGGGTTAAATAGCTGTAAATTATCTGTAGACATATTTATGAATATATCAGCATTCAGGAAAGCAAAAATGAAGCACATTTTTTGTAATTCCGAAATATGTGATGGAAACAAAGATTTTTATAGGATCAAAACAAATCAAGACACTTTTTCTTGTTGATGCACAAATTATAAATATTAACGGAATCCTGATTTCCACACATTATCATGTACTATATAGTTTTATCAGTAAACCTTTCTCTCTGTGTAAACGTAGGGGCCATGTTAATGAAAAATATGCTGTCTGTAGAAGATAGTGCAATTCTACAAGTTCAAGTTCAAGTTCAGAAATTTGTATAGCGCACTACTCACCCAGAGGGTCTCAAGGCGTTTGGGGAGGCGGGTGCTTTTACTTATCGAATATCCAAGTTTTTAGTGGCTTTCTGTAGGAGAGGTGGTTCTGAGTAAGGCGGAGGTGGGTGGGGAGAGAATTCCAGGTCTTGGCCGCTAAGTAGGAGAAGGATCTTCCCCCCATGGTGGATCTGTGGATGCGCGGAATTGCGGCGAGGGCTTGATTGGATGATCGTAGTTGGCGGGTGGGGGTGTAGAAGGACAGTCGCTTGTTGAGGCATTCGGATTCTAGGTCGTAGAGGGCTTTGTGTGCGTGGGTGAGGAGACGGAACGTTATTCTCTTGTTGACGGGGAGCCAGTGGAGATCTTTCAGGTAACCGGAAATGTGAGCTTGACGGGGGATGTCCAATATGAGTCTGGCTGAGGCGTTTTGGATGCGTTGAAGTTTTTTCTGTAGTTTGGCTATGGTTCCGGCGTAAAGGGTGTTTCCGTAATCCAGTCGGCTGGTGACCAGTGCGTGGGTGACCGTCTTTCTTGTTTCGGTGGGGATCCAACGGAAGACTTTTTTGAGCATGCGTAGGATGTTGAAGCATGATGATGAGACGGCATTGCCTTGTCTGGTCAACGAGAGGGAGGAGTCCAGGATGAAGCGCAGGTTACGTGCGTGATCCGTAGGTCCATGGTGCGGTTCCTAGGGCTGGTGGCCACCAAGAGTCATCCCAGGCAGAGGGGGATGAGCCTAAGATGAGGACTTCCGTTTTGTCCGAGTTCAGTTTTAAACGGCTGTTCTTCATCCAATCGGCTACTTCTTTCATTCCTTCTTGTAGGTTGGTTTTGGCGGTGTTTGGGTCTTTGGTGAGAGAGAGGATCAGCTGGGTGTCGTCTGCGTAGGAGATGATGTTGAGGTTGTGTTGGCGCGCGATGGATGCGAGGGGACTCATGTATACATTGAAGAGGGTGGGACTGAGTGATGATCCTTGTGGTACGCTGCAGATGACTTCGGTGGCCTTTGATCTAAAAGGGGGGAGGCGGACTCTCTGGGTTCTTCCGGCGAGGAACGAGATGATCCAGTCCAATGCTTTTCCTTGTATTCAGATGTTGCTGAGGCGTTGTATGAGGGTGCTATGACAGACTGTGTTGAAGGCTGCGGAGAGGTCGAGTAGGATGAGGGCAACTGTTTCTCTGTTGTCTAGTAGTGTTCGAATGTCGTCTGTTGCTGCGATGAGGGCGGTCTCTGTGCTGTGTTTGGCTCGGAAGCCGGACTGTGAGGGGTCGAGGGATTTGTTGGATTCAAGGAAGGCGGCGAGCTGGCTGTTGACGGCTTTGTCAATGACTTTGGCAGGGAATGGGAGGAGCGAGATGGGGCGGTAGTTCTTAAGTTCAGTGGGGTCTGCTGTGGGTTTCTTCAAGAGGGCGCTGAGTTCGGCGTGTTTCCAGCTTTCCGGGAAGGTAGCGGAGTTGAGGGAGCAGTTGATGACGTCTCGGAGATGGGGTGCGATGATGGAGTCTGCTTTGTTGAAAATGTGGTGGGGACATGGGTCGGTTGGCGATCCTGAGTGGATGAAGTTCATCAGGCGGATGGTGTCTTCGGTGGTGATTGGGTTCCAGGCGTAAAGGTTGTTAGAGTGCGGTGTTGGTTCGGGGGTGGGCGGGGGAGGGCTGGTCTTCGGACTGGTTTTTGAAGCTGTTATGTATGTCGGCGATTTTGTTGTGGAAGAATGAGGATAGAGAGTCGCAGAGGTCTTGGGAAGGAGTGATGTCGTTGGTGCCGGCGGTGGGGTTGGTAAATTCTTTGATGATGCTGAATAGTTCCTTGCTGTTTTGGGCGTTGTTGTCAAGTCGAGCCTTGAATGCTGATTTCTTGGTGAATCGGATGAGTTGGTGGTGTTTGCGGGTGGCGTTCTTGAAGGAGGCCAGGTTGTCAGTGGTTGAGTTTTTTCTCCAAGCTTTCTCGAGGGTACGACAAAGCTTCTTGGATTTATTAAGGTTGTCGTTGAACCACAGGGCTTTTTTGCAGCCTTGCTTGATTTGATGGTTTTTCAGGGGTGCTAGTTCGTCAGCGCTGTGGGTGATCCATTGTGTGATGTTGGTGGCTGCTTGGTTTGGGTCTGATGATTTGGCAGGAGGGTTTTGATGGAGCGATGTGAAGAGCTGGTCAGTGGTAGTTTTGTTCCAGTTTCTTCGGGGAATAGGTTGTGGGGGGTTGTGGGTCGTGGTCTTTTTGTAGTTGAAGTGGACGCAGCTGTGGTCCGTCCAATGGAGAGCTGTGGTGTGATCGAAGGAGATGTGTTTGCTGGAGGTGAAGATTGGGTTGAGCGTGTGTCCGGCAAGGTGGGTGGGGGTGTCAACAAGTTGTTTGAGTCCGAGATTGGCCAGGTTGTCCAGAAGAGTGGTGGTATTGCTGTCGTTTTTCTTTTCCAGGTGGAAGTTGAGGTCTCCCGGTAGGATGTAGTTCTCGGAGGGGAGGGCATGTGGGCTGATGAAGTCAGTGATGTCTTTGCTGAATTGTGTGTGTGGTTCTGGTGGCCTGTAGATGAGGGTGCCTCTGAGTGTGGTCTTGGGGTCGGTGTGGATCTGGAAGTGAAGGTGTCCGGCGGTAGCAAGGAACTTGTCGGAATTGGTCGTGATGCGGATGGAGTTTTTAATGGACGATGGCGATGCCTCCTCCTGTTTGGTTGATGCAGTACTTTCTGATGATCTTGTAGCCGTCCGGGATGGCTATGGCTATGTCGGGCGCCGAAGAGGCGTTCATCCAGGTTTCTGTAAGGAAGGCAACGTCCGGGGATGTGGTGTCGAGTAGGTTCCAGAGTTCAATTGAGTGTTTGTGGACCGAGCGGGTGTTGAGCAGGATGCAGATTAGGTGGTTGGTGTTGGAGCTCAGTGTGCAGTTTGTGGATTTGTTGTGGGTTCTGATGCAGTCGAATTTGCAGGAGTGGCAGGTGAAGGGTCCATGGGTGTGTCCTGGGGCAGCTTGGTAGCATGGTGTTGTGCGGCCGGGGTTAAGGGCTGAGAGGGTAACGGCGTCGTATGTTATGCGGGCAGAATGGATTTTGCGGGGACCAGGGGGACTGACGCTGGGCGCTGTCCAGGCGCGGACGGGCATAGACGGGCTTACCTTTGGCGCACCTTCAGCGCGCATGGGGCGCTACCGCTGCGCATGACTGCTGCGCGCAAAAGCATCTGTCATAAGTGGATAGTGGAGGGGGTGGGGCGAGGGAGGAGCAGCTGGGAGGCGGGAGCGGGGTGGAGAGCCGGGCTGGGAGGCACAACAAACGAACAACAAGATGGCTGCAAGCCAAAAGTGAAAACAGGACGAGATTGGGGCACAACCTTACTTAAGCAATATCAACTGGGCAGCACAATCAGGCAACAATATGCAAAGCGAGTGGCACAGCAATTAATAATGGCACAGTAAAAGACAAATCACGGTCTGCTAATGAAGCGCTACGATGATTCTATATTTAGCAGTGCGCTCAAGTCTGGCAATAAGCGCTACTATGACAGAGCAAGATCATAGCAGTGCGAGGCAATTACAGCGCTACGATACCACGTGTGGGTGAGCAGGGAGCAGCGAGGGGAGCGACCACTTCTGAGAGGCTCAGGACGGTCACAGCACTAAAGCTGCGAAGGTAGAGCCTACACTCTCCGTGGGAGGGAGGAGCAGCTGGGAGGCGGGAGCGGGGTGGAGAGCCGGGCTGGGAGGCACAACAAACAAACAACAAGATGGCTGCAAGCCAAAAGTGAAAACAGGACGAGATTGGGGCACGACCTTACTTAAACAATATCAACTGGGCAGCACAATCAGGCAACAATATGCAAAGCGAGTGGCACAGCAATTAATAATGGCACAGTAAAAGACAAATCACGGTCTGCTAATGAAGCGCTACGATGATTCTATATTTAGCAGTGCGCTCAAGTCTGGCAATAAGCGCTACTATGACAGAGCAAGATTATAGCAGTGCGAGGCAATTACAGCCGTACGATACCACGTTTGGGAGAGCAGGGAGCAGCGAGGGGAGCGACCGCTTCTGAGAGGCTCATTAAAGTGGTAATACATGTAGTCAGGGCCGGAAAAGTAAATGCTAGTTTAGTGGGCCTGCAGTACTCTTTCTGCCACCCATGTAAGTAGCCCTTTAAACATGTCGCAGGCCTGCCATTGCAGTCTGTATATGCAGTTTTAAAAAGCTATTTCGACCTGGCAAGAGACACCTCTTGTCAGATCCAAACCTCATTTTTTTATACATACAAATCACCCCCAGAGTAGGCTCCACACAGCTTGAAGTGCAGGGTGCAGTGTATTTAAAAACTTGGACATGTACTTTTAGGTTTTACTTGTCCTGGTAGTGGAAAACTCTTAAATTCATTTTTCACTACTGCAAGGCCTGCCTCTTTCATGGGATAACATGTAAATGTACAGGAATTTATATAGCGCAAATCACCAAGCGGTTGCTTAGGGAACCCGTCCTGGTATTCCCCTGTGAGATAACCCCGGCAGGGTATCCGCAAGGTGAATGCCAGGCATCCCCCCACGAGGGGCCGTTGTGGAGGTTAAGCTAGCTATTGCCCGGAGTTGCGGAGTGTGAACCCGTGAATCGAGTAGGCACCAGAGCGAGAATTGTCGAGTCCATGGACATTTTAGGACTCAAGACCCCACCGAGCCAGGAATTGAACCCTGGTCCTGGGCTGACCTCTGCTTCCAGGTCTGCCTCCTCTAACCAGTGAGCCACACTTCTCCACTCCATAACATTGTGTTGCCTTATTACATTTAATTAGTGCTCATTTTTGATTGAGTGCATGTTTGTTGTCTGAGAAATTGAAATAAAACATCCTCTTTAATGGTATAGACAGATTTTAAGTTACAATTTTGAAAATGTCACTTTTAACAAGTTCAAAACACAAAAAGACAACCTGGCTCCGTACTGTCTTAGACTCCTATTACTCACGGAGTGACAAATAGACTACTCTCTTATCTGTTCGAATGGAATTTTTATTAAACCATTCCTTTTTTAAATAGTCTTTAAATTGATCAGAAAAAGTTTTTTAAATGACTGAAAAACAAACACCTGTTTCTCAAATTAACACACAACACACGACATATATGTCAAACAATTCACAATGACCTATACTCATGGACATAAATAGACATACACACAAACGTTACTTACAACAAATTACCAAAGCTAAAAAATCATTACATTGATATATACATTGATCCAATACAAGTACACTTATAATTTGCATCATAAACATGACAACAAATCAAACAACCATATAAATATCCAATTTTAGGGACCAAACTTATTATGTCTATGGGGATATTTTGAGAGTGTCAGGGTGATATATTAATCATCAACAAATTACCTCCAACACTCCACACATTCAAATGTATCTAAATGCCTCTATATCTCAAAATGCCAACGCGTTTCCAGACCCAGGCTGCTGGTACTGGGGCTCTCATCAGGGCTTCATGTAAATGGTCAGGATATTCTGATTTCTGAATCAAAGCAGCAGCTCTAACCTTTGGTTCCATGATTTTGACTACCTGCTAGCGAAATCGTTTTGCAGTTGCTTAAGAGCGCCACGTCTCACTGTGCCCGTATGGAATTCTTGCTCTTTCATTACTGAGTCAGATAGGGACGTTATCCATTGAAGACTTGTGAATTTCAACAGATTATTTCCACTTCCAGGCTCTGAATGATATAGACTGCTATTGTACTCAAATGCGAGCGTATTCAACTTTGCGAGAATTATTTTTGTGTCAGCTCTACAGAGTTAGTTAATCTTGGACTCGTGCAAACTGCCGGTCCACTCTCAACATGGCATGTCAAGTCCTTAGGACTTACCCCAACAGTTTTTTACTTTTCACAAGTTGGCGTTTTCCTGACCTAACTGCTTGGTGCTTCTAGCCTGTTCCTTGATTATATGCCTGGGTGTAGTTGGCAGTTAGACTTCATTTATTACTCCCAGACAGTCACACAATAGAGGGATTAGGTGAGCCAGGATGGGTCATCAACTGGTAGGATGGGGGGCAGAGCTGACACAGCCCAACTTGCAAGGGAATAGGTTGTGCCTTGCCTTCACACAGAGGACTTGTCACCACTGCATTGTTCATGTAGCCAGCTTGGAGCCAGGGCAGGGGAGGCAATACACTTCAAGGGCTTCAAAGGGAATCCTGTAGCAATGTATCCTACTTCAAAGTGAGCACTAGATATAAATATTGGAATCTCAGACCCACCTCTTGAGGACCCTCCTGCACCAGTGGAAGGACTGCTGTTCTGCTTTGCTGCCAGAAGGACTGTCGCTCTGCTACCCTGCTACTCTGCTCTGTGGCCAGCCACCCTACTTGCTGGGAAGGAAAACTAAACCTGCACCCTTCTTCCAAGGTGGAAGTGACTCCAAGCATTAGCAGACTGATCTCCTGTTTTGAGCTACCAGGACATAACAAGCTCCAGAGGCTGCCTGCAACAGCCCAATTGGCCTACTGCCTGGACACGCTGCCTAGACCTGCCTGAGCTCTACTGGCCTTTGCTGGAGTGAGTTACTGATCCCCAAGAGGTGCCACTCAGGTCCTGGACCCTTGATGTGGCCACAGTGGGCACCTCTCCAAAGAAACAGAAAAATCCTGACGTTTTGGGACCATTTGTTTCAAGATGTTGCCACCCACACCGCCCACCAATACGAAGTTCTGGCAAACAGCATCCTTCGTACCACAGCGACAGCCATCGACGCCTGGCAGCGCAAGATCTGCATTTCAGGCTACAGCATAGAGAGAACACAGTGACAGCCAACGCAAAGCTCCAGCACAACCTGACATGATCTTTTCGCGACAGCAATGACAGTCCTTGACACTCTCCCTGATCCACGTGGCCCCTTCCTTCGCAAACGGAACTCTACGAGCTGCACTTTAAAGTAACACTTTCAGCTGGACTAATTTGGTTCCTGCATCCTGTCCGCACTTCATCATGATCGACCTGAAACTGTGACTTGCACCCAGTCTCGCACAGCCAGATAACCATGACACTTTGTGCTTTTAAGCCCTTTATTTACCTGAAATCTTTAAAATTGCATATCTCCTGTTCTACTGATTGGATCTTTGTAGTTTTGGTGGCAAAACTTGTATACATTTTAGCCTATTCTTCTAAAATGTAGTAGGATTTTTCTGGTGTTGTATTTTCACTTCAGTACTATTTGAAGTGCTGCATAAATGAAAACTTTACACATTGCCTCTAAATTAATGGTAGTAATGACACCTGACACATTTCCTCTGAGACCATAAGTTTATTGGCTGTAAGCTTCACAGAGGCAGAAACGAAGCGTGAACCACCATCGCCATCCAAACTCCAACTGTCCCTCCAACTGTCGCTGGTGGAACCGCTAAGCCAGACTACTCCTGTGCAAACCTACCAGAAGGTTAAGCACAGGTTAACTTGGGGTTGCTTGTGTTTCACCCTGACAGAGACTGGAGTTGCTATTTGTGTTTCACCTTCCCCAACCAGTAATCCAATTTCTAACAAATATGATAATGGCCTACCTCCTACAGCTGCTGACTTTGGATCTGGGGGACCAGGTTTGGGTCCCAACAATGCATTTGACCTTATGTAATGTAATCTGGAGCTCATGTAAAGTGCCTCTATGCCCTTGGTCAGTGTTTGCACTCATTAAAACTGCAATATCTAAATGGAGTCCAAAAAAAGCACCATTGGGCCTGGTTTTAACACAAAACCCTGCTGCAACTCTACTGAAGAAATGGTTTTTCAAATTTGCTAAAATCACTGGTTTCAACATCAGTGTTTTTCAGAAGCCTTGTGATTCGCCCTCTGCCCTTTTTATGGGCAGATCAATGTCTTGGCAACAGACCTATAAAGACATATCAAAGGGCATGGTCAGGGTTGTGCTAACATAATCACAGGTAGTAAGTCACATGTTTTCCAGGATTACTCCTGTAAACACCTGTCTGATACAGGTTTTTGGGACCACTCAGAAATCTTTGTGAATTCCTTCCATTCATAAGTCGCAGACCATGTGAAGTGCAGTTTTTCCACATATTTTCATTAAAAGGGATCTTTTCACTATCTGATTATCAGATAACATCAAGCTTGACTCCTTTGTCTATTATGTCCTTGAAATACAATTCACTGAATCTAATGCAAATAGGAGTTTAGCTTATGTGGTCTTGACTCTATGTAAGCTTAGGGTGATTTTGAAATTCCCTAAAGAACACTATATAATATAACTGTGCCCAATTGTTTCATTGCTGACTCTGGCACAATCTACTACTTGGTACTGAAAGGGAGCTTCTTTCCATCTTCCTAGGGAACAGTGCTCTGTGTGCTTTTGGGGCCTCATTTACAAAAAAATGAAGCAGCGCAGTGCCACAAATCATTTTGCTACGCCTAGCTGCGTCATTTTAAAAGCACATTAATGCATCAAATTAATAACAATTTGACTCATTTGTGTACTTTCCCCTGCGCTGGTGCACAATTGGCTTCCATGCACAAGCACAGGTACCCTTGCGTCATGTTGCAAGGGTGCCTGCGCTGAGGGCATGATTGTTTTTGTGCAGGAAGGGACACCTTCCTGCACAAGATTAATAATTGATGGAATTTTCCTCTTTCTATGTTTGCTGCAGAATGTAGCACACATAGAAAGAGGAAAAAACAAGGAGAAATAAAAGTATTTCTCCTTGTTGCGCCACTCCTATACCTACCCTGGGGGGGGGGGGGGGGGGCGTAGGATTCTGACGCATTCCCAACTTTACAAAACTATGTAAATCTGGGAATGTGGCGCGTCCCAAGGATGTTGCATGGGAACACCTACAAAAACACCCATGGAACGCCCCTTTTACTCAGAGTAATGCGTGAAAGGGGCCCATATTTACAAGGCCATGTAAAGTCACGCAGGGTGACTTTACCTGGCCTTGTAAATATGGGCCCGCACACTGTGCCCCCAGTGCGTCAAAAGTGACGCACCACCGGCGCAATGGGCTTGTAAATTAGGCCCTCGGTTGTTAGCAGAGTGCCAGTGCACAGTGATTAGAGCTCTTATGATTTGCATAGTTCTGCCACAGAGAGCAGGGATGAGACTGCCAACTGGAGCCCTTCATGGAGGGAAGAGGATAGACATCTGTTGACATCCAGGGTAATGTTGCCAAGCGTCAACCACTCACGCCAACTACCCATGATTGAAAGATGCTCAGTCTGGTAATGATCATGCCAAGTGCAGGTAGTTTAGAACTGATTCATGGCAGCTGACAGAGCTGAGGCTTCCGTGCTTTGACTGTGCCATGCATCTGTGATTGCACCATCAGTCGGACCTTAGCTACAGCTCTGATGTTTTCACAAAGCTGCTTCTAACACTGTACAAGAAAAAATTGCAGTGAAATCTGAGGCATATTATTAGCAATATCCATGGCCCCTGGAATTGTGCGAATCTGCTACTGCTGCTTTTTTCGCATAATTATATATTTGTCACACACTTCCCACATCATCCATCACAATCTGATTTTAACTAAAGCAATGTTTCTAGCTCAAACGTATGGAAGATTATTTAAAAAAGCTGCTGCAATGTTGCCACACAGTAGCAGGCACTTGCAAAGGTGAAGCGGTCACATTTTAGTTGCTGGTTGCTGTACTTAAGCGCGTGACTGCTGGTAGTGGGGTAAAACATATGCCCAGACACTGTTAAAATGTGTAAAAATGGCAAACTAGTAATTATAACAAACACAATATGTGTCACATTATGCTGCATTTTGCTTTTCCTTGCCAACTAATCCATTCATCCCTCCAACAAAGGTGGGCCCTCCCAGCCACTTAATTCCAGTGCTCATATCAATGTCTTCTTTCTGATATGTAAATATGAAAGGGCAGTTTATTCTGAGAGATGGAACCTTTTTAGGGTTGAGACTGGGAGAGCATGCACTAGTACAAACGTCTCGCTTGTGAGACACTCATGTATACAGAAAAGGGCTTGGAGCCTGCCCGTTGCTTACCATTTGTTGGTTTGTGTGTCACTCTTTTTTTATAGACTCGTAATTTGTCAAGGCAGGACTAACATCATTTCTGTTCCTCTCTGTGGAGCAGGGACCACGCACTGATTGATTGAACGTAATCAGTCCCTGTCCACTGATCCTGATGTGATTGAGGTATTGTTTTGCTCTTTTTCACTTTTAGAGCCCTGCAAGCAGAAGGCGTTTTACTGTCAAAAACGCGCCCAGCAGGACAAACAAAATTGCTAAGATTTATTTTCTATAGTTAACTATCTTTTATTTTGGCATGTCTTCTTTTCTCACTTTTCACTCATGTTTTCTTTTGTTTTTGATTGTAAGCATTGTTCTCAAAAGATTAGGATTATGTTATTGCTCAGTGACATTATTTTTGTCTTATGTGTAGTTTCTAGAATTATGCTTTAACACATAACCGTGTAGTACAGTCCAATCCAATCCACTTCAATCTGCCCCACTCCAAACCCCATCAATCCACTCCACCCCACCTCACCCCACACCAATCCAAACCATTCAATTCAATCCAACCCACTTCAATCCAAACCACTCACATCAATCCAATCCACCACACTCCAATCCTCCCAATCACCCCACTCCTATTTTCCTCACTCCAATCTGCCCCACTCCAATCCAAAACAATCTGCCCCACTCAATCCAAGACAAGCTGCCCCACTCCAATCAAACACAATCTGTCCCACTCCAATCTGCCCCACTGCAATCCAAAACAGCCTGCCCCACTCAATCCAAAACAATCTGCCCCACTCCAATCCAAAACAATTGGCCCAACTCCAATCCAAAACAAACTGCCCAACACCAATCTGCCACACTACAATCTGTCCCACTCCAATCCACCCTACTCCAATCCAAAACAATCCACACACTCCAATTCACCCCTCCAATCTACCCCACTCTAGTCCAGAACAATCTGCCCACTCTTAACCATCCCACTCCAATCCAAAACAATCTGCCCCACTCCAGTCTGCCCCGTTCCAGGCTGCCCCATTCCAGGCTGCCCCACCCCAGTCTGACCACTCTAGTCTGCCTCACTCCAATCCACCTCACTCTAATTTAAAACAGTCTTTCCCACTCTAATTCAGCCCACTCCAATCTTTCCCACTCCAATCCAAAACTATCTGCCCACTCCAATCTGCCCACTCCAATCTCTCCCACTCCAAACCAAACCAATCCACCCCACTCCAAGCCACCTCACTTCAATTTTCCCCACTCCATTCCAGTCCACCTAACCCCAATCCACCCACTCCATCCCAATTCACCCCACTCCAATTTGTCACAATCAACCCCACTCCAATCCAATCCACCCCACACTAATCCAATCAAGCCCAACCCAATCTACCCCAATCCAATTCAATTCACCTCACCCTAATACAATCCACCCCACTCCCTCCCTAATCCACTCCACTTCAAACCAATCCATCACAATCCACCCCACTCAAATCCAAAACAATCTGCCTCCCAGCAACCTGCCCCTGTCCAGTCCAAAACAATCTGTCCTACCCCAATCCAAAACAATCTGCCCCAATCAAACCCAGAAAATCCACCCTGCTCCAATCTGCCCCACTGCAATCCAAAATATTCAGTCCCACTCCAATCCAAAACAATCTGCCCCACTCCAATCTGCACCACTCTAATCCAAAACAATCTTTCCCACTCAGATAAACAATCTGCCCCACTCCAATCCAATTCTCCTCACCGCAATTCAATCCACCTCACCCAAATTCAATCCACCCCCACTCCAATCCACCCCAACCCACACCAATCCAGTCCACCCTAATCCAGTCAAATCCAATCTACCCCACTCCAATCTACCCCACCCCAATCCACCCCAACCCACCCTATTCCATCCAGCCCACCCCAATACAATCCACCTCACTCCACCCCAAGCCAATCCACCTCAGTCCAATGCATTACACCCCACTGCAATCCAATCTACTCCATTCCAATCCACTCCACAATATGCCAATCCAATCCACCCCTCTCCAATTCACCCCACTCCAATCCACCCCACCCGAATCCAATCTACCCCACCATACCTCATTTCAACCCTCCTCACTCCAATCTAATGAACCCCAACAAGTACACTCCAATCCAATCCACCCCACTCCTTTGCAGTCCACACCACCCACTCTACTCCAATTCACCCTACCCCACTCTACCCAATCCAATCAACCCTCCAGCTCAGTCCACCACACTCAATCCACTCCATCCAGCCCCCTACATCCCAATCCACCTCACTCCAATCTAATCCAGCCAATCCAGCCCACCCCACTCAGTTACAGTTCAAACCATCACACTCTACTCAAATCCACCCAAAACCAATCCACCCCACCCCAGTTCAGTCCACCCCACTCAGTCCAATCCATCCAGCCCACTACACTCTCATCCACCTAACTTTATCCAGTCCACCTCACTCTATCCAATCGACCCCCCTTCAGTCCTATCCACCCCACTCCAATCCACCACACTCCAATCCAATCCACCCTGCCCAGTCCAGTCTAATCCGCCCCTCCACTCCACTCTAACTCACCCCACTCCAAACCACCCTTCTCTAATTCAATCCACCCCACCCCAATCCAATCCACCTCAGCACATTTTAATCTACCCCACCCCAATTCATTCCATGTCATCCAGTCCACCCACTCCAATCCACCCCAGTCCACTCAGTCAAATCCACTCTACCTCAGTCAATCCACCATGATCTACTCCAGGTCCATCCACCCCACTAACTCAATCTAATCCAGCCCATGAGGTTCCGTGACAATAATAAGTGGTGCTTTCGACTCGCCAACTATAGTCGAGTCTGGTATCTATGAACCGCAAATGACGAGTTTAGCAAGTGTGCGCAGTTTCGCTGTGCTGACTTAAACCGTTCGTTTGTTATGTGGGTTTTTCATCTGTACCCACGGGTTCCATTTTAGATACGGCATCCATTTTGTCTCTTGCCCTCAAGTAGCCAGCGAACGGACGCTGTCCGCTTCGCGACCCTGGGACTCTCAAGATATTTGCGGAAGACACATGTTCTTTGTAAGTGTCTTTATGACGAGGGGGATGCTACTGTAAGGCAGATGGCGCCGCACGAGGCTCATCTTGCCGCACGAGCTTATTGTCTCAGCCGTGCATCCCATTAGGCACGTCCCTTTGATGCCTGTATCTCGTGTTTCCTGATACCTCCCCTTTTTACACCCTTTCCGATCTCCCCACTGTCTCCGTCTTCCTCTACACCTGTCCTTGTTCCTATTTCGATCTGTTTTACTGCTGATTGGAATTTGCTAATGGTGGGAAGATGGGTTTTTACAGTTGGGAACCGCCAAATGCTTCCGCACTTATGTTTCGGATCTTATGTGTTTCAAAGTGACCAAAGCGACCCCTCTGAGGGATAATTGTGGGAACCGGGTTGTAAACTTTTGTGTTCAATGTTATCCTATGGGTAAAAACTGTATAAAAGGAGCGATTCACAGAACCAATTTGAAGCAGTCTCCCCAAGTTGCACGCTGTGTACTTGTCGTGATCTCTGTGTTCCCTGCAGCAAATAAACCTTGAATCTTTGACGCCGAAGGAAGTGTCCCGTGTCTCTGTGACTTGTACGCCGGAGCAGGTTACCCACGAAGGTTTCAGGTGTTGTGCCCTGGCACCGCTGGGTCTTACAGAACCCAGTCCTTCAGTTGGCGCCCAACGTGGGGCTGCATCAGTGGTACCGGTCCAAGCCCGACGATCGTGAGGAACTTCGTGTGAAATCTCCGAGGGAAGGTGCACTCCGCTTCATCGATCCTGTTGTCGAAATAAGTGGCCCGAAGACTTTTCCCGCGAAGATTCCCGCCTCCGGACGGCTGCGACGGACTGCTGCCCTGACTGTAGACCTGTTTTGGCGCCTGGCGTAGACCTTGGTATAGCGAGACGATTGACGGGCCTTCCTGGTGACGCCATCGATTTTTGAGTTAAGTATTTGTGGGTCGCTCCCATAGCTCTTGGTTGTTGACACTTTAGCGAGTGTTTTTGTTGTACACGCTGTGTAAGTGTTTTTGTCGGTGACACTTTGCCAGCGTACTTTGTTGTGTTGTTTGACGACTGCAGCCGCCAAAGACCGAGGGTTTTGTTCTTTGCTGGGACTTGGTAAATCCCGTAACCCTTGAAGTTTGTGAAACTCGGCTAGTGTGCAAGATGCCTGGTCGCAGTACTTTGTTTAGTTGTTTCAGACCTTGTGGTGCGGATTCCCTGCTGGAGGACTCGTGTCCGATACCTCCGGTTGGAACTCCTACTTATGATCTATATAGCAAACATGGGCTAGGCCCGATTACCTTTAACGATTATTGGGTTAAATATACAAAGAAGGACGGCGACCTTCGTTGGCCACCTCACGGTAGCTTCGAGGCGTCGATCTTAGATAATCTAGAAATGAAGTTGTTCGAACGGAAATCAAGGCCGGCCATGTTTGATGCCTTTCGGTTGTGGCGCAAAGAAGCCCGACAGAAAGAAATCAGACAGAATAAACGTAGTCAGCGAGATAATGTTGCTACCATAGTGAAGAAAGCTGAGCAGTTCCAGCGTGATAAGGAGGATAAGGATAAGGAAGTGTTTGAGAGACTACAGCGTATGACCATAGATAAATGCTATCCTGCTTTGCCTACGGAGTCGGATAAGAAGGAAGAGGCAGTTGAGGATCCTTTAATGTCCTATCTTATGAAGTCGCCACCTCCGTACGTACAGGGTACCGCAGCTCCTGTGGTCCCTGCCGTACCTGTCCTTCCACCTATTCCTCCTCCACCTGTTCCTCAACCTGCACCCGTTCTTCCGACTGTTCCTGCTCCTTTGCCTGCTTCTATCCCTACTGCTCCTCCGCTTCCTCATACTCCTGCTCCCGCTACTGCTCCTGTTTTGTTAACCCCTGCTGTTGCTACTGTTTCTACTCCTTCTCTTGTTAGCCCTGTGTCGTATCTCTCTCCCTCTACTCGTAGTCGTAATTCTCCTCTTGCAGCCAGTTTCTTTCAGTCGCTCGGACCTGTTCATGGGTCTGCTAGCTCCGATGGTCCTCAGAGACGTAGTCAGCTTCCTGGAAATAGAGAACGCGTTGCGCTATATAATATGGCGATGGGTTGGATGGTAAACCCCCTTAGAAATCCGCCCCGTGTTGTCCTCGAAACGTTTAATCAATTCAACATACCAACCCAAAGATACGTGTTCGATGAAATGTGCAAGTTCCTACATGATCAGATAGCGGCCAATGCGCCTGACGAGGTGCTGACCGCCCTGTCTGAACTTCGGCTTCAGTTCGCAAACGGACTGATAGTAGATACTAACGTCCGACGTGCTATTGAACGGTTACTATCTCTTCGTCCTGCTCCCATACCTCATGCATTGTTTGTTGAGGATATTGAAAATCAACCAGACGAATCTGGCCAATATCCTATGCGTGAAGTTCCACCGGTTTGGATACCAGCTGATGCTAATGCTAATCCTCCGGTAGTGGCGCACTTTGAGAGAGTGTGGATACACCTCCCATGGAAACGATCGGAAGTGCTTCAGGTGAAGCAATCTTTGCCCGATCCTCGTAAAAATCCTACTGGGTATTATAAGGAATTATCGCAGCTAGTAGATGCTACGGTAATGAATCTTGCCGATATCGATATGTTGTTTGGCAACGTTGTACCGCAACCGGTATGGGCTAAAATTCGTCACCAAGATCACGCAAATGAATTAGGCGGTGATTGGGCTGCCATCACAGCGGCAGATGCTGGACAAGTGGCTGCTACTAAACCCGACCAATTGATTACTGCTCTTCCCCAGCGTATAATAACATTGATGAAGACTCTTATGCCAGCTATGAGGGTAAATTGGGACAAATTGTCAGCTTGTAAGCAAAAGAAAGATGAGAGTGTTTCCGACTTCTTTACGAGGTTTGAGGAAGCATTCATTGACCACAGTGGACAGGATATGGGTACTGAGGGTGGACAGAGGTTGTTTGTGGATAAATTTGTGTCGAATTTATTGCCCGACTTGAGCAATAAATTAAAGAATTCGGAAAGTGCGTGGGCAGTTTCTACCTCAGCTCAAATATTGGCTACAGCACAATATTACGAGAATAGAGAGAAAGAAGAGAATGACCGTGCTGACAAAAAGACGAAAGAACTTAAAACTAAAGTGTTGTTGCAACAAGCGTATCCTTCGCGGTCAAATCAGAATAATTCACAACAAAATAGATCGCAGTCGCAATCGAATCGGTCGCAGCCGCGTAATGATTCCTCCTCCCAAAGATCATCGTTAGGGTACAATCAATGTGCTTATTGTAGACAGGAAGGACACATCAAATTCAACTGCCCTGTTCTAAATGAACGTACTAGTGGTAATTCGTCTAAAGGAGGCCGTGGTGGTTCACAGCAGGCATCACGTGGTAGAGGTCGTGGTGCTCAGAATGATCGCTCGGATAACTCATCTAATTCTAATAACTGTTTTGATCAACGTGGATCACCGCAAGGACGATCTGCGCAGTACAATGTAGACGATTATTACGTCGATCAGGGAACTGACGACAGTAATTACTAGGACAGCCAAAGACAAGGAGAGGGAGTGGTATCAGTTCCGGTTGATCAGAGAGGGCCTTACGTCGCAGTTGCTACATCGGGCGTCGTTGAGCCTTTTCTGTTGGACACTGGTGCAGCGAAAAGTTCTATCATGCATTCGAAACTCCCTGGCGCACCTTTGTCTGGCTTAACAAATGTTTCCGTTGGATTCTCTGGCGCCCCCGTTAGCAATCCAGTTTCACGCCCTTTGCCCCTTCAAATTGGGCCACGTGAGCTAGAAGCTCCGCTGATTTTAACCACGGGTTGTGGTGAAAATCTATTGGGCCTGGATTTGCTTAAACGTCTGTATGCAACTTTGTATTGTTCTCCTGCGGGTGTAAAGCTTACGTTAGGAGAGAGGGTTGTCTCTCCTATGTACTTGTCTCTCGACAAGCTCCCACCGGAATTGAGTTCTCTTCCTGTGTCTTTGTGGGCGACGGGTCCAAATGACGTGGGCCTACTTGATATCTCCCCTTATGTTGTTCAGTTGAAATCGAATGTGCGATTGCCACGTATTCCCCAGTATCGTATCTCCCTTGATGGTGAACGAGCTTTGTTAGCGATCATTTATGATTTGATCGAGAAAGATGTTATTGAAGAGACTCGGGGAAACGTGTGCAATAGCCCTGTACTACCCATTCTTAAACGTACAGATCCTACGAAACCGCCTGTTTATCGCTTTGTTATCGATTTACGGGAAGTGAATAAAATTGTGGTTCCTCAATTTCCCGTTGTGCCTGACATCACGGCGCTCCTGACTCTGATTCCAGCCACTGCATCATGGTTTTCGGTGATTGACTTGAAAAATGCGTTTTTCAGCATCCCGATTGCCGAAGAGAGCAGGGACCTTTTCGGTTTCTCTCTCGGTGGACGTAGCTTCCGGTTCAAACGCGCTCCTCAGGGCTACTGTGAAAGTCCATCGATTTACAGTCAAGCCTTGAAGGGTCAACTGGATGCGTTTCAGTTGCCGGTTGGTGCGGCTCTAATCCAATACGTCGATGACTTATTGGTAGCTGCCGACACTCAGGACATTTGTAAAATAGCTACGGTATCATTACTGCAACATCTCTGTGAGCTAAATCATAAGGTGTCCCCTTCTAAACTCCAATATTGTTGTCAAGAAGTAACCTATCTAGGTCACTTATTGTCAAAGGAGGGAAGGAGATTGACCCCAGAGAGAATTGCAGCGATTGCGCGAATGGCTGTGCCAAAAACTCAAAGAGATGTGCGTGCCTTTCTAGGTATCACATCATACTGCAGGCAATGGATTCCTAATTTTTCATTGCTAGCGAAACCATTGGTGGCTCTTACGTGCAAGGATGTTCCAACTCCTTTACCATGGACGGAAGAATGTCAGAAAAGTTTTTCTGAACTACGTGATTCATTGTGTTCGGCTCCTGTGTTAGGTACTCCTGACTATAGCAAGCCGTTTACGCTATATGTTCACGAGAAGGAAGGTTGTGCTTTGACTGTCTTAACGCAACCTTTTGGTGGTAAGCAGCGTCCATGTGCATATTTTTCCTCGACCTTGGACCCAGTAGCTAGAGCATTGCCGAGTTGTTTACGAGCAACAGCGGCAGCTGCGGTCTCTATCCGACAATCAGCAGGATTGGTCATGGATAATATGCTTACGGTGATGGTTCCGCATGCAGTCGATACTCTGTTGAATCGTACGAAAACTCAGCACTTGACGAGTGCGAGGTTATCTGGGTACGAATTGACGCTCTTGGCAAGCCATATTCAGATAAAACGTTGTAATGTCCTAAATCCGGCAACTTTGTTACCAATTAGCGCAGAGTCAGATGAAGTAGCAGAACATGACTGCTACTTGAGGACTGAAGAAGAAACGAAAGGTCGAGTGGACCTTAAAAACACCCCACTGGAAGATCCGGATGGCACTCTGTATGTGGATGGGTCATGTTTTAAGTTGCCGAATGGTGATGTGACGACGGCTTATGCTGTTGTAACGTTGAATACTGTTGTTGAAACTGCAAGATTGAATCAGAATTCTGCCCAAGCTGCGGAATTGATTGCTCTCACTAGAGCATGTGTGTTAGCAAAAGGTAAACGTGTGAATGTGTACACCGATAGCCAGTACGCTTTCGGTGTAGCACATAGTTTTGGACGATTGTGGCGAGAGCGTGGTTTCCTGACGTCGCATGGTACGAAGATTCAGCATGGCCAGCTTGTGAACGATCTTTTGGATGCATTGACTTTGCCTACACAAGTTGCGATTGTTAAGTGTAGTGCGCATCGTAAAGTTACGGATGATGTTGGTCGTGGTAACGCGTTTGCAGATGAGATTGCTAAGGAGACTGCCCGGAACCTTAGCACTCGAATGTATGTGACGAGTTCGGTTAGGTGGCCTACAGAATCAAGTATGTGTGAAGATACTGTTGACAGCGTGAAAGCAATTCAGAATGAGGCCACCGAGACTGAAAAGGCGAAGTGGAAAGAAAGTACGGGAAAGTTGGATGCGAGTGGTTGTTGGATTGATTTGTCAGATCAGAAAAGATGGTTGTTGCCTGACGCGTATGTACTGGCCGTTGTGACAATGGCACATGGGTTAGCACATATTAGCGCGAAAGGTATTTGTAAGTTGTTGTCGCCTGTGTGGAAGAATGATGGCATTACGAAATGTGCTGAACGTCTGGTGAAGAATTGTATGGTGTGTATAATGTACAATCCTGGCAAAGGAACCCCAACTCCTCCTGGCAGTTTTGCTCCCCCTTCGTATCCCTTTGAGGTGATTCAATTGGACTTCATCCATATGGAGCGATGCAATAACCTGAAATACGTTTTAGTTGTGGTTTGCGCATTCTCTCGATGGATCGAGGCCTATCCCCTCAAAGACAATACTGCTTTGTCTACTGCGAAAATCCTATTGAAGGAATATTTTCCTCGGTATGGAATGCCTAGAGTCGTGTGGTCAGATAATGGAAGTGAGTTTGTTGGAAGTGTGATGAAGAGTGTGTGTAAGGGCCTTGGAATAAATCAAAAATTCCACAGCGCCAATCATCCCCAGTCAGCTGGATTGGTTGAAGGGTACAACGGCACCCTTAAACTAAAGCTAGCAAAGATTCAGGCTATGACTGGTCTTTCGTGGCCAGACGCTTTACCTTTAGCATTACTGTCAACTAGGGCGACTGTACACTCCCGAATAGGGCTTAGCCCCTACGAAATAGTGTTCGGCCGTCCTGCGAATGTGTGGGGGGTTCCTAGGCCAGGAATATTCTCTGATCTTGAGTATCCAATGCTGATTGACTATTTACATGACTTGACTGCTAAACTGAGGTTAATTCATCAACAGGTTTACGACGCATTGCCGACGCAGACAGAGGGTCCAGGCCACCAGCTCCAGCCTGGAGACTGGGTGGTAACACGCAACTTTTCACGAAAGAACAATTTGGACCCAAGATTTACTGGACCCTACCAGGTACTCCTGGCCACGAGGACTGCCGTTCGTCTTGAGGGGCGCAAGAATTGGGTGCACGCTACGCACACCAAGCGAGTCCCTATCCCTTTGCCGGCAGACCCGTGGGTAAGGAAAGGCATTGCGTCTACAGAAACAGAAACATTGCCGGCGTTTGTGCCTTTTAGCGACGCACAGCTTGTTGGAGAATCCTCAGCGCAGCAGAAAGACACCGTTGCACCATTGTCAGCAAAGGGCTCAAGTCCAGAACAATCAACTGATCAGCAGGACGCTGTCTCTTCAACGGATCCTTTGTTCGACGAGCAGACACGTCCTGGGAAACATCGATATTCTTTGCGATCTCGTGTTAAGGACAAATAAAATATTTTTTTTGCTTTACTGAAATTGACAACTGCATTATCCCCGATTTCCCGTGATCAGTTTGACTATTCGTATCATTGAAATTTTTGTACATATTGAGCTTCCTCCCTGTATCTTTTTACTTCCACAGCTGAGAGACATTGTGCTTGTACATACATATTGTGTATTGAAGGCCGTAGGGCCGCGCGCGTACTTCCTTCTGGATAGTAGGTCTTGACGCTAGGTTAAAGGCCGTCGATTCCTGGGAACTCCTGGGGATTGACTATTGCTGTACGGAACGAAGTGCGTCAAGAAACGTTGCGGACGGTCGTAGGGAATGGCATTCTCGAAGCTGAATGATTTGGAAGGAGCTCGAGTGCATCGATTCAAGCTGCAGCAACTCAGTCGTACCAAATGTTTTATATTCCAATTGTTTGTATTGTTTTTGACTGCTTCTGCATTATTGGCGGGTGGGGTGTACTATACGATGTCTTACTTCTTACCCGCTACACCTACTCCTACTCCCTACCCTAATCTTACCTCTACTGCTTCTCCACATTCCTTTCACATGTTACCGGAACACGAGCAGGCTAGACGTGTAGAATTCCGCAACAATTCCTTTATTCAGCTCCTCCATCAGCATCAGTTAGTGGTTAACACTACTAATTGTTGGGTGTGTGGGTTGATGCCACATACTACGGATAAGGGAATTCCATATCTGGTGTTACCGTATAGTTCCCAAGGGTCAGCTCGAGCATTTCAAACAATGTTTCGAAGCGCACTGGGTTTCCACCCCATTCGAGAACCACGTTCCCCCTACTCTGGTCCTACCTCGTATCAGAAGCCTTTGTCGATAGCCATAGAGGATTTAGATAGCGATATCTATGATCCTTCGCTTATCCCTGCAGAAGAGGTACAGGCCTATAGGGTCCTAAGTAGAGGCGAATATAGTGTGTTCACCAGCGACAAGCAGCTTAAAAGCTCGCCTCCAATATGGGTCGTACCCCACACTGGTAATTTTTGTCTTATGGGTCGTGGCCGAAGATCGCAAGCCCGACTTGGAGTAAGTGCTTGCACCGAAAATTACATTCTGCCGATGTCCTCATCCCCTGTGTTTCTGGCTGCCAAGGGTACATACTTTATTTGCTATGATCGTGCATATGCATGGTTGCCCGCTGACTTCATGGGCTCATGTTTCATTGCAAATCTGTTGCCTCCGACGTTCACTGTAGATGCCGATTATCACAAGACTAGAGTTGTGCGAGGCGTAATTAGCGAAGAGGACACTGCCGGTCAAGAGGCAGGAGACTTTTTCAAGGGTTTCCTCCCGTTTTGGGGACCTATGGTTAACAGTAGGAACCTGAGACAGTTGACTCGAGTGGTAGAATCGACAGCTAATATTACTGCCAGTGCCCTTGGTAATATCACCACAGAACTTCAGGCGGAGAGACTTATGACGTTACAAAACCGTATGGTTTTAGATGTCATCTTAGCAGATCGTGGTGGGGTATGTAAGGTGATCCATTCGAGCTGCTGCATTTTCATTCCAGATAATGCTCCAACTGTCTATCAAGCCATCTCGAGGTTGCATAAGATCTCCGAATCCATACACGTGGATGTAGGGGATTGGACGTTGCTAGGATGGTTTTGGGGCCTGATGTCGACTTGGGGTTGGAAAATTCTGATGATCATCGGAGTTGTGGTAGTGTTCCTGTTCACGTGTTGCCTTTGTGTGCAGTGTGGTCCTGCCTTATGTGGCCTCTGTGCTACAACGTGTATGAGACAACCATCTGTTACCAAAGGGACTCGGTTGGACAGAGCTATGCTACAGCAACATCTCGATGGTCTGATGAATATTGAGTATGATTCCGACTAGTGCTTGCCTACATGAGGGCAAAAGGAGCGTCTGAGGTTCCGTGACAATAATAAGTGGTGCTTTCGACTCGCCAACTATAGTCGAGTCTGGTATCTATGAACCGCAAATGACGAGTTTAGCAAGTGTGCGCAGTTTCGCTGTGCTGACTTAAACCGTTCGTTTGTTATGTGGGTTTTTCATCTGTACCCACGGGTTCCATTTTAGATACGGCATCCATTTTGTCTCTTGCCCTCAAGTAGCCAGCGAACGGACGCTGTCCGCTTCGCGACCCTGGGACTCTCAAGATATTTGCGGAAGACACATGTTCTTTGTAAGTGTCTTTATGACGAGGGGGATGCTACTGTAAGGCAGATGGCGCCGCACGAGGCTCATCTTGCCGCACGAGCTTATTGTCTCAGCCGTGCATCCCATTAGGCACGTCCCTTTGATGCCTGTATCTCGTGTTTCCTGATACCTCCCCTTTTTACACCCTTTCCGATCTCCCCACTGTCTCCGTCTTCCTCTACACCTGTCCTTGTTCCTATTTCGATCTGTTTTACTGCTGATTGGAATTTGCTAATGGTGGGAAGATGGGTTTTTACAGTTGGGAACCGCCAAATGCTTCCGCACTTATGTTTCGGATCTTATGTGTTTCAAAGTGACCAAAGCGACCCCTCTGAGGGATAATTGTGGGAACCGGGTTGTAAACTTTTGTGTTCAATGTTATCCTATGGGTAAAAACTGTATAAAAGGAGCGATTCACAGAACCAATTTGAAGCAGTCTCCCCAAGTTGCACGCTGTGTACTTGTCGTGATCTCTGTGTTCCCTGCAGCAAATAAACCTTGAATCTTTGACGCCGAAGGAAGTGTCCCGTGTCTCTGTGACTTGTACGCCGGAGCAGGTTACCCACGAAGGTTTCAGGTGTTGTGCCCTGGCACCGCTGGGTCTTACAGAACCCAGTCCTTCACCCATTCCACCCTATTCCACCCCACCCCACTCCACTCCACTCTTCATCACTTCATGTTGTGCCACTCTATCCTGTGCCACTCCACTCTACAACACTGCACTTTATGACACTGTACACTATGAATCTCTCTGCCACAGAACTCGCCTTCCCTCTACTCAACTCTATGATACACTACTCTTCCTGACTCCCCTCTATGACACTCCACTCCCCCACTCCACTCTAGGACACTCCACAACACTAACATTTAGCCATGCTGAACAGTAGTCACACTAGTGTACAACATGGCAAAACCACACTGCCAAAGCCAATAGCTCTTATATAGGCAAGACCTATTGATTTGGCCAATGCTTGTTATATTCTGTGTCTGCTGATCAACACCACGTATCACCACTTATCTAGTACATTTCACCCTGAAGGGTCCTAGATACTGGCCTTGCACTCATGTAACAAACTGGCCCTAAACACAGCAGGGGAACATAAAACAAATAAATGTTATCGAACAAATGTAACGGAGCATTCTTCCTATAAATATGAAATGAGACTAATTCAAATCTATTAGCTCCTTGGCAATGGACTGTAGGCCGGCTTCCAATGGTCTAGGACTGGGGTGGCACCACTTGGCAGGGAAGACTCGCAGATGGCAGCGTCCAGGTGTATATAGAAGGTTGTTGGAAGCCTATGTGCCTGAGGCTTCAGATCAGGATGCCAGCCAACCAGCCCTTGGAGTCACTCTGGGTTCTGGGTTCACAAGATGCAGGCACAGTTCTTCTCACACAGGTAAGAGGGCAGCAGGCAGTCCAGCAGAATGCAGTCCAGCAGAGTGGCAGTCCTTCATTAGCATAAGGACAACAGTCCTTCTCCTGGCAGAATATCCATAGGTCCAGAAGTATACTGAAGAGTTGGTGTCTGAGGTCCAGTATTTATACTCAGTTGTGCCTTTGAAGTGGGGAGAAGCTTCTAGAGGCTTCCATTTGAAGTCCACTGATGCCCTGCCTTCTCTGCTCTGGCTCCAGACTAACCACAGGGGGTATGCATCCTTTCTTCTGGAGACCCGATACAGATAATTCAGGTGTAACGTAGGCTGGGACCAGGTCCTTCCTCACATCCTGACATTGATGGCCGATCCAGACACAACTAAGCTCCCTCTTGTTTGTGGCTGTCTAGGAGTAATACACACAGTTCAACTGTCATCTACACCGAGGCATGTGACCAGAGACATGTTATAGGCACTAAATGGCAAAAGTAGAAAAAGGCCAATTTTCTTCAAGTGACATTTTCAGAATGGAAATTTAAAATCCGACTTCACCATAAATTTAAATTGTGATTCCAGAGACACCAAATGTAACTGGTTTCTCTTCCCAGTTGGAAATTACACTAATAAAATGCAATAAGGCAACTACAATGTTATCCTATCGCGGATTATTGCCATGCAGTAGTGAAAAGCGAAACTGAGAGTTTTTCACTACCAGGACATGTAAAACTTAAAAATACATGTCCTACTTTTTAAATACATTGCACCCTGCCCCCTGGGCTGTTCAGGGCTTATCCTAGGGGGGGAGTACTATGTATTAAAAAGGAATGTTTGGGCCTGGCAAAAGGTTTATTTTGTCAGGTCAAAATTGTAGTTTAACCTGCACACACCGCCTCAGCAATTCCAGGCCTGAGACATATTTAAAGGGCTACTTGAGTGAGTGGCACAATCAATGCTGCAGGCTCACTAGTAACAAATAATTTACAGGCCCTGAGTACATATAGTACCTGATTACCAGGGAATTAAAAGTTAATGAAGTATATCAATTAGGCATAAGCCAATATTACCATGTTTAGAGGAGAGAGCCCATGCGCTTTTGCACTGGTTAGCAGTGGGACAGTGCTCTGAGTCCCAAGGCAAGCAAAAAGGAGGTCAGGAAAAATGGAGGAAGATGGCAAAAAGCTTGGGGGAAGAACACCCCAAGGCTGTCACGCCTACCAGCTTTTCACTGGAAAAAGGTGAAAAGTGAAGTTCCTAGTATTTTGGCAGACTTTACCATGTTCAACACTGCAAATTGGGGCACTCCAGTATTCTAGTTAATTATAGCCATTCTCAGAAAGCCACTGCTTCTAAATGGCAGTGAGTTATAAATCATGGATGGTCGTATTAACTATCCTAGGCCAGTGGTTCTCAACCTTTTGACTACTGTGGACTCCCACTTAGTCATTACTGGAACCTCCACTGGATCATTATTGGAATCCGGGGGATGTCCCCCCCCCACCCCCACTGGGTCATTACAGAAAACCAGGACCCCCGTCTAAGCATAGTCGATCATTGGAACTGCAAAACAATACACAAGAAAATACAGAAAAAGCATTCATCAAACAAATACACAAATGATAAGACATTTTCTTTAGTTCGCAAACATATGAATAAAAAAAATGTTTTTTACATTTTAATAGAAAGGTTGAAGTTTTTCTAAATGTAATTGAGGCCACTCATCTTCTATACTTTTTCTGCACCTGTACTGCTCCCACGAATCAATCTGAGGATACTAATTACATGTTTATCCTCCGATTTCAAATACCACCACATTTACAATAAGTTTTAACATTTTAAGTAGTACGTTTAGCTTCTTTATTTAGACACAGTTTATTAATCTGTTAATATTATTTCATTTTCTAAGCTGTCGTGGACCCACTGAGGAGCCTTAGCAGACCCCCTGGGTTTCCAGGACCACAGGTTGCTAACCATTGTTCTAGACTTGAAGCAAAGATCTTAAAGACAGTTCTGGGCAACCTCAGTTTAGCAGACTTCAAGCTATCAGATTCAGACTCTGGTCCTGAAAGTTGTTAGCTAAAACAAAGATCATTTACTTCAAAAATACCAACATTAATTTACTGAGGACATTTTTCTACATTTTGCATGCCACCGAACAGAAGTAGGTGAGGTAATGTTGTTGATGGGGTTATGGTTGATCAGGTAAGCACTGGTGAGGTGATGAGGCTGCAGTTATTCCACTTCAGAGCTAGTACGGTGGAGGAGGAAATTCCGCCAGTGGATTTTCCTCTGGGATTAGCACTTGCTCTTGAAATCAATCAGGCCTCCAGCATGAACAGATGAACACCAAAGAGCATCTTGATTACATACATAAGTCTCTTGCAAGGAAAACTTAATTTCTGGCATATGTCTCTACAGACAGCTTCTAACCTCTCTTCTGGAATTGACATTCTCCTGGAAGAGGAATTCCCACAAAATGATACAACAGAGTAGTCAGACTGATAGCGCAAAAAGCTGTGCAGGGACATCAGCATTCTATTGCCGTGCACACACTTGGACCATGAGCCAAAGTAAATTGCAGAAAACGATGTAATTTTGAGCCACTTGGGATGTTCCATTACTAACTGATAAAATTGTAGTTGCTAGGAAACCAGATAGAGGGAAAAAAGAAACACAACTGAGACGTGAATCATAAACCTATCTTTTCCCAGTTTTTGTTAAGTTCTTCGCAAAGGAGATACCATCAGAGTCTATCAGATTGTTACAAAAGCCCACTAAAATAGAACCCATCACATTACATGCAAATGTACCTGTAGATACAAACCTTGCATTCTGAATTGGCAGAAACCATCCTCCCATGCATATGTGTGTGTGCATGTATGTATGTATGTGAAAAGCGCAGTGTAACATTCGAAGATAAAGCCAATGAGTGATTGGAAATGTAGCTGAATTCTGAGAACAGATGAGGACTGTTGCTACTTATTATAATGTTCTTTAAAGAGGTGTGTCTTCAACGTTTTCCTAACTTCGAGCAGGTTGAGGTGCTTCTGATGGATTGTGCAATTTCGTTCCGAATCCAAATTGCATCGTTGTCTTGTTTTCTCTGTTTTTAACTTTTTTGACTCCAATCTGATGGTGTCCAGGCTGTGGGTATTCTGAAAGCCACAAGAGGTGATGAGATTGTTAGCTGGATAGCCAGGGTTACTGATCCTGATGGCCTTATAGATGATACAGGTGGTTTTGAAGAGGGTTCAGGCATGCAAGGGGAGACAATGAAGTTGCTTTCATAGTGGGTGTAATACGATCGTGCTTCTCCAGGCCCTTGATGAGGTATCCTGTGGCAAGGAAGATGAATGTAAGGGTAGCCAGCGACCATGGACCTAGTCGTTCCCACTATCCCACTGCGGAATCTTGACGCCCAGACCCTTTCTGGCACTGCTCCTCCTCCACTGCATCAATGAGCAAAACTCTTGGGAGACTTCCAGGAACTCGCCACTGGTGAGACCGCTTATCTGGGGAAATATGTATACTTTCGAGAATATGGGGATGGAGAGAGACTGAGACGTACCCTAGCCAGGCAGCTCACCCCTTGGCAGCAATCTGCATACATTACTCGGCTTCAAGCAGGGAGACGCCCCTATACCACGCAGTGCACTGATATTCTTTCTACTTTTCTGTCATATTACACCAGCCTATATACTACATGCTTGCGACGGATTGGTGCCGCCCTTTCAGTTTATTTAGCAGAGGTAGCACTGGTGTGGATTTAGGAGGGCCAGCAGCAATTCCTGTCCTCGCCTATTGGCGTTGATGAGATAATCGAGGCCATCAACAGCCTAGATGTCACCCGTGTCCCTGGCATGGACGGTCTCACTGGTGTATTTTATAAAACATACAAGACTATATTAGTCCCACATTTACTGGAGGTTTACGCAGAGGCACTGGACTCCCTCCTACTATGCAAGAAGCTATTGTAACTCTACTCCTCAAACTGGGCAAACCACCTGTTGGTGTGCCCCATATAGGCCTTTACCGCTATTAAATCAGGATTACAAGACATTGGCTAAGGTACTCGCAACGCGCATATCGCTCTTAATTGATCAAATCATCCCCCCTTTAAGGCGGGTTTTGTCCCGAATCGATCGACCTCTGTTAATTTGTGCACGCTTTTTGCAGTTGTTAACCAAATTGACCCTGATCTTATCGCAGCGGCGATATTGTTGGATGCCGAAAAGGCATTTGACTCTTTGGAGTGGCCTTTCCTCCACGCAATGCTTAGCAAATTGGGCTTCCCTCATAACTTTTGTGCTCTTATCCGCCTTCTTTATACAAACCCCGTTGCCTGGCTCCGAGTCAATGGAGAACTCTTCTACCAATTTCCCTTGTCGCGAGGCACCAGACAAGGATGCCCACTTTCGCCCCTCATTGCTATGGACCCACCGGTGAGACATCAACTTCAAGAGCGACACCTTCAGCGGAGACTCAGATTCCATCGGGGCCTTCTCTTGGCCTCTTTATTTGAGGATGATATCCTTTTATTTGTATGGGAGCCTGTTGCAAATCTCTTTCCGGTTATTCGGGAGGTGGTGCGATTTGGTGTTTTTTCTGGTCTTGTTATCAACTGGACCAAATCTGAGATCTTTCCTTTGACAGGTGCTATCCTTCCCTTCATGGTAGACTTCCCCTTGCGTTGGAGTGATGGCCCCCTAGCTATATTACAGCAAACAAATGACGGACGGAATGCTGACAATGCAAATATTCTCCATCCATCAATTGTGTGTCTTTTGCTTTCTGGTCCTAAGTGCGCCGGATATGCCCAGACTTGGGTTCTGGGCTCACTGTGCCACTGGATTCAAGCTATCCTGACTGAAGAGGGGTGAAACCCCGAAACTGGTCCTAGGATGCTTGTTTCCGGTCCAAAGAGGACCTGGCTTGCAAGTTCATACTGGACTTTTACCATGAGGCACAGGGTCAAGGCTGATTTGCATATGGCGAGGTCAAAACTGGGGTGGCGGAGTGAGCTAAAGAATGACTAAAGAAGGGGACTCCCTGGCCGCCTTCTTCTACCGCAAGATCCCCGACATCCATGACAGCTTCAACTCCGACACCCCCGCACCCACCACCAACTCCACCACCTCTGCGACCCCCACCCACACCAGCCACCTGACCGCCTGGTTCAACGTCAGCGATGAAGACACCTTCAGAATCATGAACTCCATCCACTCCGGATCCCCATCTTACCCCTGCCCTCACCACATCTTCAACAAAGCCAGCACAACCATTGCGCCCCACCTCCGAAAAACAATCAACAGTTCCTTCGAGACAGCAACTTTCCCGGAAACCTGGAAGCAGGCTGAGATCAACGCCCTTCTGAAGAAGCCCAAGGCGGACCCCAAGGACCTCAAGAACTTCTGGCCCATCTCCCTGCTCCCGTTCCCGGCAAAAGCGACAGAGAAGATCGTCAACAAATAGCTAATCCGCCACCTCGAAGACAACAACATCCTGGACCCCTCCCAATCCGGCTTTCGCAGCAACCACAGCACCGAGACCGCCCTCATCGCCGCCACCGACGACATCAGGTTCCCGATGGACAAAGGAGAAACAGCCGCCCTCATTCTCCTGGACCTTTCAGCAGCCTTTGACACAGTCTGCCACCGCACCCTATCAGCACGCCTCCATGATGCCGGAATTCAAGAGAAGGCCCTGGCCTGGACCACATTCTTCCTATCCGACAGAACACAGAGCGTTCGCCTCCCACCCTTCCGCTCGAAACCCACCAAGATCATTTGCGGCGTCCCACAGGGATCCTCCCTCAGCCCGACATTGTTCAATATCTACATGGCACCGCTCGCCCATGTTGCACGACAACATAACCTCAACATCATCTCCTACGCTGATGACACCCAGCTGATCATATCCCTCACCGAGGACCCCCATACCGCCAAAGCTAACCTTCACAGAGGTATGAAGGCCGTCGCCGAATGGATGAAGGACAGCAGACTGAAGCTGAACTCAGGCAAGACGGAGGTCCTCATTCTCGGACCCACCCCATCAGCCTGGGATGACACTTGGTGGCCCACATCGCTACGCACAGCCCCGGAACCCACAGACCATGCACGCAACCTGGGGTTCATCCTCGACTCAACCCTCTCCATGACCAGGCAAGTCAATGCCGTCTCCGCGTCCTGCTTCAACACCCTCCGCATGCTCCGCAGGATCTTCCAATAGGTCCCTCCCGACACGAGAAAAACCGTCACCCAAGCCCTCATCACCAGCAGACTCAACTACTGGAACGCCCTCTACTCAGGAACAACTACCAAGCTCCTGAGACGACTTCAACGAATCCAGAACGCCTAGGTACGATTGATCCTCGACGTCCCCCGTCGCAGTCACATCACACCCCACCTGAGAGGCCTGCACTGGCTCCCCGTCAAAAAGAGGATCACCTTCAAACTCCTCATCCACGCACACAAAGCCCTACATAATACCGGACCCACATACCTCAAAATCCGTCTCAGCTTCCACACCCCCACCCGTAACCTCCGCTCAGCCAACTGCGCCCTCGCCACAGTTCCTCGTATCCGGAAAACCACCGCCGGCAGCAGATCCTTCTCCTACCTCGCTGCCAAGACCTGGAACACTCTCCCCACCAGCCTACGACAGACTCAGGACCTGCTGGCCTTCAGGAAACTCCTCAAGACCTGGCTCTTCGATCAGTAGCGGCCCCCCTCCCTCCCCAGCGCCTTGAGACCCTCACAGGTATGTAGCGCGCTTTATAAATGCAGTGATTGATTGATTGATTGATGGATTTAACCCAGATCTCTTGACTGGGGGTAAATGTTTTGATTTGTTCTGCATTCCGTCCATCAATTGTGTGTCTTTTGCTTTCTCGCCCTAAGTGCGCCAGGTATGCCCAGACTTTGGTTCCGGGCTCACTGTGCCACTGGATTCAAGCTATCCTGGCTGAAGAGGGGTGAAACCCCGAAACCGGTCTTAGGATGCTTGTTTCTGGTCCAGGGAGGACCTGGCTTGGCAGTTCTGGCTGGACTGTTCCCATGAGGCACAGGGTCAAGGCTGATTTGCATATGGCCAGGTCTAAACTGGGGTGGCATGGTGAGCAAAAGAATGATGGATTTAAACCCAGATCTCTTGACTTGGGGTGAATGCCAGCCATAGACAGCCTATCAGCATGGATTGATCGCTGGATAATGCTCCTGCTGTCGATAGCTGGTAGGATAGCTATCATTAAGATGGTTTACCTGTCTCGCTTTCAATATCTGTTTTTAAATATTCCCATTCCACTCACAATCAAATTTCTTAATACACTTCGGAGCATGTTCTATACGGCTAATCTGGGCTGGAAGACATACCCAGGTGGGATGGCAGACACTCACAAAGTCCTTTGCACAGGGGGTTTTGGAGTCCCGGACTTTTACTTATACTACTTAGTAGCACAGATGCACTATGCTTATTTTTAGTATCACCCAGACACACAACTAGAGTACCTGAACTCTCAGGCTCGCCCTTGTCCCCTCTCCACCATTCTCCTGCTTGGTCTTGTGAGGACGCCAGTGGAGATTCACACATTACAAACCACATGCTGGGCATGGGAACAACTTCGCAAATATCTGAAAGATGACCTCGTGTACTCTCCACACATGCCAAAGCTTGATAACCCATGGTTATCCCCGAGTGCTGACACCCTAACACACCATGCGCTCTCCCGCTGTCGACTCCGAACCACATGAGATGAGATGAGTTCCAAGACGTCCAGATGTGCCCAGTCTCTGACATTGTAGGCCACAATGTATCCATTCTAGACTGATTTCTTGCATATAGGACTTGGACTTCATTGGTTGCCGCAATACGTCCCCTGACTGTGGAGGTGCGGGTGTACCCTCCCCTCTCTACAATAATCATATCGCCTGACAGCACACATCTAGTCTCCAGATTGTGTCATCTCGCACAGTCACTCCGTCCGGGAGTGGGGGGGGGGAGTACGGACAGCTTGCGAGGGGACCTTGGGCACCCTTTGGCAGACAAGATGTGGACATATTGTTGTGAGCAAACCTGTTACATCTCTAACAAACACAAACCCCTACCATTTAAATGCATACATCGGGCCTATGTCACCCCAAAGCTCCTTGCAAAAATAGATCAAGCTAGGCCGGACAATTGTTGTAAGTCTGCGACTGGACATGCTTATTTTATCCATTTGGTGTGGAATTGCCCCCCCGACCTACCGTTCTGGGAGGCGGTGTTTTGTCACATGACATTAATTGTTGAAGCTGAGTTGACTCCCTCCCCATTGCTTGCACTACTGGGGTATGTTCGTCTTCTAAGGACTGGGATTCAACAATTTGCTGCAATTTCCCCTATTGTTAGCCAAGAGACAGATTTCCTTACACAGGGACGGACCCGACTGTGAAGGCCTGGATGACAGACCTGATGTACTGTGACACTACTAGCAATATATACGCGACTCTACTGCCTCGTGCCTCCCGACCAAAGAACATCTGGCAGCCGCACTGAAATGCCTTTCACTGCTATGATGGATGCTATGTTAGCTAGCAGGTTATGACAAACAGATTTGCATGAGTCAATTATTGCATGCACCTGCACTGTTATTTGGTTGCTGTTACCTTACTTTTCACTGTCATATTACATGCCACTACTCACTCAGTATATTATGCACTGTACATGCTGTGGCATTTTTTAATGAAAATTTTTAATTAAAAACAAGTAAAAAAAAATACTGACAAATTGTGTCCCAGTCAAGCAACATGCAAATCAATCAATCAATCATATCATTTATAAAGCACACTACTTACCCGTGAGGGTCTCAAGGCGCTGAGGGGCGGAGGTTGCTGCTACTGCTCGAAGAACCAGGTCTTGGGAAGTCTTCTGAAGGTCAGCAGGTCTTGGGTCTGCCGTAGGTGGGTGGGGAGGGTGTTCCAGGTCTTGGCGGCGAGGAGGGAGAACGATCTGCCGCCGGAGGTTGCTCTTTGGATGTGGGGGGCTGTGGCGAGGGCGAGGTCAGGGGAGCGGAGGTGGCGGGTGGGGGTGTAGAAGCTGAGTCATCTGTTGAGGTACGTTGGTCCAGGGTTGTGGAGTGCCTTGTGTGAGTGGGTGAGGAGCTTGAAGGTTATCCTCTTGTTGACGGGGAGCCAGTGCAGGTCTCCCAGGTGGGGTGTTTTGTGGCTGCGGTGAGGGATGTCGAGGATCAGGCGTGCCGAGGAGTTCCGGATGCGTTGAAGCCGTCTCAGGAGTTTGGCCGAGGCTCCTGCATAGAGGGCGTTTCCGTAGTCCAATCTGCTGCTGAATAGGGCCTGGGTGACCATTCTTCTCATTTCGGTGGGGATCCACTTGTAGATCCTGCGGAGCATGCGGAGGGTGTTGAAACAGGAGGAAAAGACGGCGTTGACCTGCTTAGTCATGGAGAGGGTGGAGTTGAGGATGACCCCTAGGTTGCGTGCTGGCCGGTGGGTGTTGGCACTGTTCCCAGTGCGGTCGGTCACCAGGAGTCGTCCCATGCTGACGGGGTGGATCCAAGGATGAGGACCTCATTCTTGTCTGAGTTCGGCTTCTGTCGGCTGTTCCTCATCCATTCGGCGACGGCCTTCATTCCTTTGTTTAGGTTGGCTTTGGCGGTGAGGGGGTCCTTGGTGAGGGAGAGGATCAGCTGGGTGTCATCGGCGTAGGAGATGATGTTGAGGTCATGTAGTCGGGCGACATGGGCGAGTAGTGCCATGTAGATGTTAAACAGCGTAGGGCTGAGGGATGAGCCCTGGGGTATGCCGCAGATGATCTTGTGGCTTTGGAGCGGAAGGGGGGAAGGCGGACGTTCTGTGTTCTGCTGGAGAGGAAGGAGGAGGTCCACTCCAATAGACAATAGGCATTCTGTGAGTTGCTTAAATCTAATTTATATATTTGTTTGTGGGGCCAATGCAGTTAAATATTTACTCTTTGCTGGAAGTATACCAGTTGTAAGTTCTAATAATATGTTTTTGTATTACGCTCCAGTAATGCCTTCCATGCCGCTTCCACGACTAGGGAAAGAAAATACTGACGGATCTATCGCTGCACTAATCGAAAAATGATAGAAATATTATTACAGAATGTGCTCTTCTTGTTTTTGTAGAGCAGGTATCTGTCCAGATGGTGCCTTCATTTAATAATAGCAGCGTTTATTTCAGAAGTGATTGCAATCTGTTGATTGTAGTAATCTTCTCACTGGTGTAATTGGTCACATTTTTCCATTGTGCCTCTGACACTTGCACAGAGGTGCGGGTGGCGGGTAGCTCGCTCATTTCAGGTGCAATTTTAAATAATTACACGCGTTTGCTGGTGGTTGAGATCATTCTCCTTGACCTGAAAACTTCCTTTGGGGATTTTTTTGTCCGCTCTGTTTTACGGCTATCAACTGTTCCCATTATCCAAATGCGTTGCCAGCTGTGGCTGAATTAGTCAATGAAGTTCTCTGGTCCGGGACAACTTTCTTCTGACCTTTGTGAAGAGCACTTGCAGGTGCCTATAACATATCCCAGCGCCGAGAAGGCCAATAAAACAGCTCTTTCCAACTTGAGAGTTATATCTATATCTATATATATCTATATATATATATATATATATATATTTTATTTTTTTTTTCACAAAAAAAACCATAGCTTTCACATTTGTTATAGTTAGGAATTAGCCTTTAAAAAACCTTTGAAATTCACTGAAAAAACCATAGGTTTAACACTAGTTATAGTTAGCTGGACATTTTACTCATACAAAACCATTGAAATTCCCACGTTATAGTTAGTTGGACTCACTAACAGTCGCGCGCCCGCAATCCACTGCTGATGATGTCACATATTACATCATTCATGACATGGTCAGTGACATCACTGATGACATCACCGATGACATCTCAAATGACATCACTGATGACATCACTGATGACATCTCAAATGACTTTACTGATGACATCATTCATGTGATAATACGATGCACCTCCTCACACTCTAATCTAACTTTTGATATATCCAGTGTTAAATACAGACTACCATTCGAGAAACCATTGACACACCAATACCAGTTACTACATACGCACTCACTGATTCCTAAGTCTACACACACATCCACTCATTCGCCCATACAATCACTCATACATACAGTCACTCATCAACACAACACTATCATATGCACTCATTCACCTATAGAGATATTCACACACTGCCACTCATCGATGGAGTTACTCACACACCTAGTCAGTCATGCAAAGACTCAATCACACTCCCATTTCCTCATCTATACAGTTATACACACATAACCTTAGTTATTCAAACATATACTAACACATACTTACTCTCTTTTACAACCACTGGAACAAGTACACATTGAACCATACAGTCACTTATGCAATCACAGGCTCTCATGTATAGTCATTTATATATGGCAACTCTCACATGCACTGTGTTTTACATATGTACCTACTTTGACATGTAGCACTGAGATAGCCATTCACTCACCAACACATTCATGCAGACAGTCAACCCCCCACACAGCTCTTTCCACATGCACTCTTAAACCCATATACCAAGAGAATCAACTGCTCACATATAATAATAATCACTCACTCATACAGTCAGTCACGCACCTACAAAATCCTTCATCCAGACACTCATACATCCACTCATTCTTCAATATGTAAAATATTAACTTTAACTTAATTGCATTTTTATTTTTCAGAAACACACAGACACTGGATGATGTCATCAGTGATGTCATTTGAGATGTCATCAGTGACGTAATCAGTGATGTCACTGACCATGTCATGAATGATGTAATATGTGACATCATCAGCAGTGGATTGCGGGCGCGCAAGTTATAGTGAGTCCAACTAACTATAACGTGGGAATTTCAATGGTTTTGTATGAGTAAAATGTCCAGCTAACTATAACTAGTGTTAAACCTATGTTTTTTTCAGTGAACTTCCAAGGTTTTTTAAATGCTAATTCCTAACTATAACAATCGTGAAACCTATGTTTTTTTAGTGAATTTCAATGGTTTTTTAAATGGTAATTCCTAATTATAACGATTGTGAAACCTCTGGTTTTTTCACAGAATTTCTTAGGTTTTTTAAAAGCTTATTCCTTTCTATATCGAGTTTGTAACTGCCGATTTTTTTTGCTGTTTTGTGTAAGTATTAATTAGTAATCATTTATTTTTTAAATAATATTTTTCCATTTTTTTTTTTTATCATTTTTTTCCTGGGGTGCTCAGGGTGCGCTCACCGGTAAGCTCTCCCGAAAGCGCACCGAGAGCGCTATTTCTGCGTTTGTTAAAAAAAAAGTATGAAAAGTAAATAATAACGCAAGACATTTAGTACCATACTTATAAAAGCAGTATTTTTGATTTACGAAATGAAAATGATTTTGCATTTCCGTGAAGCTATTGAAATATCACTTAGGCGCTGTGCGTAAGCACCCCCGGAAGCGCCTACGTTCACGCCGCGTAAGCACCTCCGGAAGCGCCTACGTTCGCGCCGCGTAATCGCCCCCGGAAGCGCTTCGGTGCGCGCAGCGTAAGCGCGTCAAGTCATGTGACCTTAAAATAACTCTTTTCATTGGTTGCTACCATTTTTTTTTACAGAGAATGAAATCCCCACCCATTTCCTTCACTTCTTCTTTCACTTTTGTGACTGCAAGACCTGCCTTTTTGCTGTCTGATCTTTGTTGGAATAATATCTTGGATTACCATGGCTGCCAGACCATCCAGCAGTGAAGATGACTCCAATGAATTTCTTGATGAAGAGGTTCCTCAACCGAAAGTAAAAGAATACTTCATATGGAAGTTTTTTCCATTCCTAATGACCAGAAAAAAGTAAATGCTCCAAAAATGGAGTGCAGGATTTGTCACACTGTCCTGTCACGGGGTGACCCCACCAAGAAATATTCTTTTGGAAACTCAACAATGATTCGCCATGTGGAGAGGAGGCGCCCCCAGAATTTTGCCCGGGAGAGTGTCAGGGCTCTGGCACAAGAGGTTCCCAGTGATGGGGCCTCTACTTCAACCGGAGGAGCAACTACTTCAGTGAGGGGGCGATCGCAAGACCTGAATCCTAACATTCAGCCTGCTTTTAATAAAGGCGTTCTTAAATGCAGAGACTGTGATCAGCTACTTTGCTAAGGGGAACAAAGTGTTCTGCTCATGGTTCGAGCATTGGAGAACCATCGCTGCCGTTCCCAGCCCTAAATTATTTTTTTTTTGTGCTACTGTAGAGCAGTTTCCATTCCCTGGTTTTGTTTTTGTTCTAAAAAAGGAAAAAAGAAGAAAAAAAAAGTTCTTTTCAGAACTACCTCCAATTCTCATCAAAGAGCTATGTTCTTAAAAAAATGAAAAAGAGTAAGTGATGTGGAGTGCATTGATGAAGGAGAGGAAAATGAGTAAGAAAGCACAGAAAGGGACGACAGGAGAAAGGAAGTGAAGTAGGGGGACTGAAAGAAGGTGAGTGTGGGGAAGGAGAGTGAGGAGAAGGAGAGTGAACATGGGGAATGTGGATATTCGAAGAAAATGTAGTAAAGGAACTGGGGTGTGGAAGGGTAAGAAAAGAGCAGTGATGTTTTGGAAAGAGTGGAGATACAGACTGGATAAAGACAAGTAAGTATGAGACCAGGTAAGTAAGGCAGTGAAGAAACAGAAAGTGAAAGAAAAAATAAGAGTAGAAGACTGAAGGCCTCATTTTTGCACCTGCCTCACAGCAGGCTGAACACTGATGCAGGTCCTTTAACATGGGCCTGGCCCCATGTAGAAAGGATGCATTGCTGGAGTTGTGTCACTTTTGTGAAACACTCCAGCAATGCATCACTTTTGCGCTTACAGATACGTCAGAAATACTGACATATCTGTAAGTACTTGCGACAAAATACGTCATAAATTAAATATGACGCATGAGTAGAAGACTGAAGGCCTCATTTATGAGGCCATGCGTCACTTTTACGCCACCAGTGCGTCACTTTTTGTGACGCACCTATGCTGTAAAAAATGCACCTTGTTGAGTCATATTTACAAACTGACGCATCTAGGTAGATGCGTCACTTTGTAAACCCCTGCGCCACATTATACCTACGTCAGTTGTAATGTATGCAAAAGGGGTGTATTGACGCAAGAAAGGGTCGTAGAGGTGACGCAGTGAAATCTATGAGATTTCACTGCATCACTTTTAGGACGCTGTTGTGTCAAAATCTTGCGCCTGTCTCACAGCAGGCGTAAGACTGATGCAGGCCCTTTCACATGGGACTTGCCCCATGTGAAAGGATGCATTGCTGGAGTTGTGTCCCTTTTGTGACACACTCCAGCAATGCATCACTTTTGCGCTTACAGGTATGTCTGAAATACTGACATATCTGTAAGTACTTGCGACATAATGCGTCATATATTTAATATGACGCATGAGTAGAAGACTGAAGGCCTCATTTATGAGGCCATGCGTCACTTTTACGCCACTGGTACGTCACTTTTTGTGACGCACCAGTGTTGTAAAAAATGCAGCTTATTGAGTCATATTTACAAAGTAACGCATCTAAGTAGATGCGTCACTTTGTAAACCCCTGCGCCACATTATACCTACGTCAGATGTAATGTATACAATAGGGGTGTATTGATGCAAGAAAGGGTCGTAGAGGTGACGCAGTGAAATCTAAGAGATATCAGTGCATCACTTTTATGATGCTGTTGCGTCCAAATCTTGCGCCTACTTAACAGCAGCCGTAAGACTAACGCAGGCCCTTTCACATGGGACTGGCCCCATGTGAAAGGATGCATTGCTGGAGTTGCATCATTTTTGTGACACACTCCAGCAATGCATCACTTTCCTCTAAACACTCAACATTTTTTTTTTACTATATTTTTTTACACTGTTTTTCCCCGTGGTGCACTCACGGTGCGCGTAACGGAGAGCGTACCGGGGAGCCCCGCCAGCGCTTACCCCGTGAATTTTTTTTTTAAACAAACGTTTTTTAGCCCTTCAAGGTCCTTCTAGGCCCCCCTCAGAAAACCTAGGGGGTCAGGGGGTGTCTACTCTGCCCCCATTTAATTATATCCCCCTTTCTTTTTTCACCTCTTGTGTCTCGGTTCTACCGAGACACAAGATGGCGGACTCTCCGGACTGTTTAGAATGTTGACAGACACCCGACAGCCAATCAGCTTTCCGCTCACGCACTCCCGTAGCGCGCCGTGTGCGCTCCCCGGTACGCACACCGGAGAGCGCCCGCAGCACGCCTATAGATATATATGTGTTTTTGAAGTTAATTTTCATAAAAACCACTGGAGCAATTTTCACCAAACATAGCAAAGGCACATCTGCGTACCAGTCCCTACAAGTTTGCCAAGTTTGGCATAATTCCATTCAGCGGTTCGGGCTGTAGACTTGTCAGACCGTCCTTTGGAAATTAACATGGGGAAAACACGTTTTGGGACCCCCCTTTTTTCTCAGCCCCCACTTCACGAATCCCCCCGAAAATTTCAGGGAAGGAGCGGAGCGCAGCGAGATAATTTTAAGGAAAATTACAGGCAGATCCCTCAATCGGCGCCAAAGTTATTCCCAATAGAATGTTCGGAATTTCCTATGGTAGTCAATCCTAACTATAACTACCTACTGGCAACCGCCAGTAGGTAATATATATATATATATATATGTATATATATATATATATATATATATATATATATATATATATATATATATATATATACTTACTTTCCACGGCTCTTTCGCGGCGGAACCTCCCACAGTCTGGTGGCGCGTTTACGGCTGGCAGAGCCCCGCCAGTCAATCAATTTTCCACAATAATCCAAGTTAGACGCGCACTCAGAGGTAAAGTGGTACACAGTGTCGCTTTATTGCTGTAACGCGTTTCGGAAGCCTCAACTCCCTTGCTCACACAGCAAAACATTAGCTTTCCACCAGTTACATACACACTGCGTGATAGCCATGGAAACAGGACTGTACACATTCCATTTTGGCTGACATCTTTGAGTGTACATATTCCACAATGTTATTCTACACATAATGTCTCCTTTTACACAACCACTTAACCATTAAAGCAGTTAAGTACATATACAACTGTAATGGCCAAAAATAGGGTAATGCAACATCTAAGGGCAATCACAAACCAGGACCCTCAATACCCAGTCGCAAGACATTTTTCACAAAATCACAGATCGAATTGCAACTTGTTAACATACTTTGCAATAGAACAGGTGAGGCAAAATCAGAGAGGGGGTAACAGAGAGATGCAGTTGACAAAAAAAAGAATCAAAATGGATTCTAGAACTAGAAACACGACAACCGAATGGGCACAATGACCATGAGGAACTAGTAGTTCATCTATATGATTCATAAAAATATAGGTAAAAAATATGAATCCTGTACCTAAAAAATTTAAGAACTTATGCATGTCTGTCACAATGAAGTAGTGTTGGTTATAGAAATCTAAGCTGGAAATGTGTACATAAATGTTTTTAATGAGAATCGGAATGAGATTGTAATTTTAATTTTTGTTTTACTCTAACAGGCTAAATCAAGATGATATTGTTAGGGATCACGTGCACTTCACGAGAAATTGAGCCTGTCACCCAGAAGATTCACGGGAAAATAGAGTAGAAGACTTCTTCACTAAGTAGAAATTTTCTTCACTTTTAGTTCACCTTTTGGCACATTTTTTTTGTTTTTAGAGATAAAGCTTTAACCAGAGACATTAACCCTAATTAAGCCACTAGGCGAAAGAAGAGGGGTTTAGAAACAGTAACTGCACAATTAGCCACTATGGCGAATGAAATGTGAATTAAAGAATAATATGTACTTAACTGCTTTAATGGTTAAGTGGTTGTGTAAAAGGAGACATTATGTGTAGAATAACATTGTGGAATATGTACACTCAAAGATGTCAGCCAAAATGGAATGTGTACAGTCCTGTTTCCATGGCTATCACGCAGTGTGTATGTAACTGGTGGAAAGCTAATGTTTTGCTGTGTGAGCAAGGGAGTTGAGGCTTCCGAAACGCGTTACAGCAATAAAGCGACACTGTGTACCACTTTACCTCTGAGTGCGCGTCTAACTTGGATTATTGTGGAAAATATATATATATATATATATAAATATACATACATACATATATACACACACACACACACACACACACATATATATTAGTACTATCATTTTTGTTATTGTGTGCCATGTTGCATTATGTTGTGTAACGTTATAACATGTCAAGTTTAACTTTTTTTTAGTACACATATTTGACGGTGAGTTTTTGTTTAAGCAACTATTTTTGCAAGGGATATGATCAGAAAAGAAACAGACGTACAATTTAAAATGCTCTGTATTTTTTATTTATTTCTTAACCAGAGTGCATGTGCACATAGATGTGCACTCCACTGTACACAGAGACAAGTGCAGCAATACAAGCTCTACGCATAGCAGTAAAATGCGAAATAATGCGTCATATGCATATGTATGTGCATTCATGTGCTCAACGCATGCTGAATCAAATAAAAATATTATCGAAAAGCCACAAAACTTGCTATCTTCTTTAAATGCCCATAAAGTGAGCTTAGAAATAGCTTTGATAATGACTCAGAATCACACAAATTAAGTAAATACAATTTGAACAAGCTCAGCCGGCACATCTCTACACAGCAGGGTGGTGTAAGGTTTTAGTGGGTGGTGTTGAGTACATTGAAAGACAAGCATAAGAACTTGAAAGCCTCATTTTCACTCCTGAAGTTGGACATACCAACTGCTATGGTACAATCAGACAGCTACTTACCATCATGGCTGAAACTCTTTGATCAACAACATAGTCCTGAGTGTGGAACAGCAGTATAGTGTGGATCATGGGGACATTGATGCCAAGCAGGGTGACCCCACCGCAGTCCCCTTTCCAGGTAAATTGACATTAATTTACAGATGTTTCTGTGTACCACACTCTCTGAAGCCTACCAGATGCTTTCACCAATATCCAGGCCACTCCCCAACAGGCGCATGTTAATGGTGTAATGGTTGCCACATGAAGCAACATGTTTGCCCACCAATTTGTAAAAAAGCATATCCCTTGGGTCATGTTTTGACGTCAGTGAGCACGCCATTGCCACTCCGCTCTGTTCGCTGACGGTAAGTTTCGCGAGAGGGCTGCTGGTACCTAATGTGAATGGTGAGATGATGGCATACGTGATTAGCAGCTGCTGATGAAGGACACTTGAATGGACTCGAGCATCCAATCATCCTGCAATTTTGGCGAGTGATGAGGCTAAAGTAGTGCAAATCCAAGCCATGGTACATCTCTGGGAGGAGTAAGGGTGCGCTCAAATTGCTCCTGGTTGTCAAGAGTAGATTGCTAAACCACCTCTCATCCTGTTCCTCCAATGGATATGGCAGTGGTGATTAAAACCATACACTCATAGATTGCTAAATAACATGCGGTTTGAGAAGCAGCGAAACACATGTCACGGTATTGCGCTAGTGTGCCCTGTGCGCCAACGCCACTTCAAACCCAGGCACGGATTGTTTACATTTACATAACACACAGCACAACATTGGCAGTGTTTATGCTGCTCAGTATTTTCAAATAGGCACTTAGAGGTGGAGGACCTCAACGCAGAAGGTGTACACATCATTATCGACATCTGCAACGGACAAAGTTGGACTGTAACAAAGGTGCTGGATCCTTCTTACCTCGGGTATATGTTTATGTAGAAACAATGGGTATCTTAGATGCAGCAGTTACAGTGCTTAATTTGTAAAATAATAAGTGCCAAGGCCGTGACCCAGAATCCACTACTGCTTGCACCACCCATCACCCTTGTTATCGCTGCCCAAAAAACTACTGACCATCTCTCTCACCTGCAAGTGCGACAGTTCAGATCATTCCAGGTCCTCAAAGCTAAAAGAATGGCTGGGGAGGCGGGTATTAGTCATTTTTTATGTATATTGTTTTCATAAACAACCGATGTTATGCTCATCTCTAAATTAGACGAACAGCTTCCTCCTGTTGCAAAATATATATGCCTTCACCAGAGACCTGAAAGTAGTGCACAAGTGCCATTCTCACAGAAAAATGAACAGTTATTATTAGATATAGATGTTGGGGCATGTTTATCAATTATGTTGTGTTGCCCTTGCGCTATGGATGGAGATATAAGGGCAACACGACTACTAAGTTAGATTTGTCAAGCCATGCGGGGACACTTTGCGTGGCCCTGCATGGCTTGAAAAATCTTGAGTAACGCAACACAGCGCCAATCTCTTCATGCCATTACTCTGCCCCTGGGAGACATTCCATTGGTGGAAAATGGGTGTTCCCACTCATCCATACATCGATGTTGGCACATTGCCAGATTTACCTTTACTGGCAGACCTGGAAATGTGTCAAAATGCTACACTACCCCTGGTGATGCGTAACAAAGAGAAAACTCATTATTTAACCTTGTTTCTTCCTCTTTTTAACCCCTTCGCTGCTGATGACGAGCTCAGCTCGTCATCAGCTACGGTAGTCGTGTGCAGATGACGAGCTGAGCTCGTCATGTAACGCGGCTTTTCGTAAATTGCCGCACACAGCGGGAAAAGCCGCCACAGCGATGCGGTTAAGTGTGCTGCAGGATACCACAGAGGATTGTTTTTATGTAGGAAGGTGTCCCTTCCTACTAACAATCCTGTCTGCAACACAGGCATCCTTACACCATGGTGCAATGGTGCCTGCATTGGCGCTAGGCAGCGAGCACATTGACCACCAGCACATGGAAAGGGCAGGAATGGGGACTGTATAATGTTAAATACTTTGCATTCCGGCCTTTTTCATTTCACACAGCGCAGCTCAGCAAGGTGGCGTGCTGCGCTGCGTGAATGTTTGATAAATCTGCCCCTTAATTTGTAGATAAAAGCCCTATGTAACAAAGTTTTGCTTTTATGAAATCTTTTGATAAATATTTTGCAGGTAGTGGATGTTGTCATGCATAATTCAATTACCGTTGTTTCCTGACAGTTTCAATCCTGTGGACTACACAGAGAGAATGGATTGGGGTAGCTTCATTTTTGGCTCTTATTTGGTGATACTCATAGTTCTTGATCACGCGTATTTGTAGAAAATCTGCGACAATATCACAATATAAAGACCACTGAGGAAGTTCCTAAGGAGTTACGATTTCCTGATAAAGCTGCAACATCCCACCAGGAGCTGTGCTATTTTTTGATCAACATGTCTCCATGGCGTAAAACCCTTACACATTAGGGAAAAATCATTGTCCCACTAGGGGAATCATTTGTATTTAGTTTGGATTTTATTCTATTGCTTGCTTCATCCCTGATTTAACTCGTATTTTCTTCACAGTACCTGTACTGCATATGTACTGTTTCAAAAACTTTAATAACAATTGCATTAAAAATCTTTTTCTAGGGTGTTTTTATATAGCGCTAACTAGACCCGAATGTATCAGAGCGCTCTACAAGAGCACCAGTTGAGTTACAGGGGGGCACATTCATTTTTCTGTTTGTTAGGCACGCAGAGATTTAGTGATTTGACCAGAATCACAAGGTGTTGAATGTCCCCATCGAGGCTCCAACCCGATTCCGCAGCTTCGAGGTCGACCACTCTAGACTTAGGCCACATCCTCATTTTAGTACCTACTAGAGTGAGAAAGGAGAAGGAAGGCATGTTGAATGCATGGTTACTCATTGAAGGAACAGAAGCTTCCTATTGGATTTCTGCCACACGTCTAGCCAAAAAATGGCTAGCAAGTTGTATTTGTTTTAAATTTGAAATGTGCATACTTTCATTGTTTTTTAACATGTAATATGCTTACATTTTCAAAGAACAATAATACTCAGTGCATTTTCCTTTCTCACTCTACCATCTAGTACTTCACAAGACTCACAGAGATTCAACAGAAGTCCTAATTTACTTATAAACTCAACGCCTATACTCTCAATTAGAACATTGGAATGTTGGGAGCTCCATTGAAAACAATCGACTGCTCTGGGCTTATAATGGCTGGTATAAGCCTGGAGCTCCAACATTCCAATGCTTCTTTGTTCACAGCTCTGGCTGTGATCAAAGGCTTCAGGGAGCCTGAGGGGACTTCAATCCCCTCACGCTCCCATAAGGCTTTGTTCTTTTTTGTTACAACATTCTACCCTCTAGTGGCAGAATGTTCTCATAGCCTTATAGCCATTCGTAGCTGGGATATACCGGCTATTAAAGTCCCTCTCCCTTGTCTTTAACGCCGGAGAGGGCCTTTAATAGCCGGTATAGCCCTCTATGGCGGGCTATAAGGCTATATTAGAATTATTTCCACTCTTGCAGGCTATATATCTTAATGACTAAATCAGCTTCCATTATTCAGCCAACATACGCACTCAACTCTCTTAATTCATTTGTATTTTATCATTCATTTTTTATATCAGGAGCTGTACTTGGGTTCCAGTGTTTCAATATATATATATGTCACTGCTAGGGCCGAGTCCAACCATTTTTTAATGATTACCGATCCTGTGTGCCATGAAATGCCAGATCCAGGGACGTTTCTGTGTTTAGGTTACTCATGCCTTTTAGATGAAAGCCAGAGGTTTTGGACTATTGAGCATAGCCATAAGATATGCACCATATCTGTGAGAAATTGGGTTTTTAGTTGGGCGAGGGGGGTGGCATACCATTCTCAAGCAACAACCACAATCCCTGTCAGGGTGAACCAAACAAATAGTTAAATTAATCTGTCCTTTACTGTCTGTAACTTGGCACAAAAGCAGTCAGACTTATTTTATAGGAAATGTATAAAGTATTTAAAGTATTTATCTTGCACACAAACAGTAAGAAACTGAAAACACAACACAAGAAAATTCCTACACCAATTTAGATAAATAGAGTCAAATAAATACATAAATAAAATTAGACCAAAATGACAATAATCCAGTCAAAAGACACGGAGATATGCAATTTCAAAGGTTTAAGTAAAAATAGTGCCAAGAAGCACAAAGGGCTAACAGTGAGTATCTGGTTGTGCTACACCGGGACACAACCAGAAGTTCAGGCTGACTATGATGGAGTGTGGTTCGGATCCAGGGTCCAGGTTAGTCCCATTGAAAAGTTACCTTCTGAAAGTCCGGCACACAAAATTCAAACCCCCAGGATTTCACAGGAAGAGCTCAACTTATGTAGGTCCAGTTGCAGGTTCATGTGGGGCTAGGTGCAGCAGGTCAGTCGGTCAGTTGAAAGGAGGGCACTGGAACTTCACTCTGGTAGTCCTTATTTCAAGGAGATTGTCCTCTCTTCTTCAAGCATCAAGGCAGGCCTCAAGCAGCAGAGCAGAACTCTGAAGAACAAGGCAGGCCTCTAGCACCAGGATAGTCCTTTGATAAACAATGCATGCCTCAAGAAGCAAGGCAATCCTCTGGAGTCCAAGATAGTCCTTCTGCAATCTTTCATAGGTATCGGAGTGTACTAAAAAGTTTAGCTGAGGGTCATCTATTTATATCTGGTGCCAGCTTTGAAGTGGAAGAAACCTCTGTTGTTTCCCTCCACAGATGGTTCTGGAATTTCCTTCCTGCCCAAGTCCAAAGATGTATGGGATGACAACGTTTGGTGTTAGTTCTTTGTGAGTGTGCTGAGGCAGCTCCTTTGAAATGTAAGTGGGGCAGGGAATAGCTCCGCCCCTCCGACCCTGACAGGATGGCCCTCTCCCAGCTACACCCAGGTCTTATGGTTCACTGTCTAGGCCCCATACGCATTACTTATAGGAGAGCATTGAACAGGTCCAGATAGCTGGAAACTCCTAGAAGGCCTCAGAAAGTTCATGACAGGACAATGCCAACTTTCTAAAAGTGTACTTTTCAAAATAAAATTGTTATCTAAATTCCAACTTTACCATTAAAGAGGATTTTAAATTACAATTCATTTGACTCCAAACAGAATATTGCTACCTGTTCCCAATCAGAAGTTAGAATGTATTAAAATTATTGAGGTAACCCAATATTATCCTATTAGGGAGATAGGTTTAACAGTGGTGAAACATGAACTTAGGAGTTTTTCACTAAAAGGAAATGTAAAACTTAAAAACACATGTTCTACTTTTTTTTCATATAAGGCACCCTGTCGTATGGGATGTTTAGGGCCTACTTTAGGAGTGGCTTATATGTATTAAAAATCAAGGTTTAGGTCCGGCAAAAGGTTTATTTTGCTAGGTCAAATTGGCAGTTTAAAGATGCACACAGGTTTTAAAGGCAGGCCTGAAGTGTGTTTAAAGGTTTACTTAAATGGATGGCACAATAAATGCTGCAGTGCCACTAGTAGCATTTAATTTACAGGCCCTGAGACATGTAGCCCCCTGGGCTAGGGACTTATACGTAAATTAAATGTGCCAAATGGGTGTAAACCAATTGTACCATGTTTTAAGGAGTGTCCAGCTCTCTAAGGGTTAGCTCATGGGCAATTCTCCTTCCTCCAGGGCAAATTATTTTCCTCAAATGCCCTCTTTGAAGCAGCCCCCTCCTTGATTGCCTCCAATGTTAATTTGGCCAGCTGCAGCTTGAGCTCCCTTTCGGCTTTTCTGTCCTCTAGCTATTTTGGGGACAGACCATGGTAAAACACTCTGCCCTGACAAGGGGCTCCACTCCTGGGGTTGAGTTGCCCGCCTCCTCTGAGTGGTGCAGCTCAGGACCAGCGTGGATGTCCTCCTCCTTCTCCCCGTAGCCTTCTCCTTCTCTGCTTTCAATTGGTGGGCCTCCTCATAGGCCCTCAGGGCTTTCTGGAGCTCGTCCTTTTTGGAGCTTCTTTTTACTGGAAGCTCCCTATTCTCACAGAATTCTCAGAGCTCAACTACAGTGTAGATCTTCAGCTTATTGAGGTCAAACTCCATTCTTGCAGGCAGAGTCACAGGCAGCCAGGTAGTAAGGGAGTGAACTAGGAAATCAAGGAGATTTTAAAAAGACGACCATCTGGGGCATATTACGGAAGTTCCCCAGGGGTGCAATGGGTGTTAGCGCACACTTTGCGCGCCCCCAGGGCTTCTGTAATACAGATAGCGCTGGCACACATATAGCGCCAGTGCTATCACCAGAGGGCATTCCTATAGTTGCATGGGTGGCACTGCTCCATTCAAATCAGGAAATCCCTGTGCCTCTGTGCCTGATCCGTATTATAGATCCGTATTATAGACACAGGTGCAGAGGAGAAGATGCTATCAGGGTGCACACTGACAGGGCTCCACCTAAAAGGTGGTGCCCTGTCAGTGTGCCTCCTGATGGCAGCTCTCTTGCAGGAGGGTGCAGTCACTCACTGCACCGCCTGCAAAGAGAGCTTTAATCCCCCTTAAAAGTGCAGGTGAGTTGCCGCCTGCACAGTGAAACATAGAGCGGCTGCTTCAAAGCAGCTCAATTTTTCACTTGAATGTGCTTCCCTAAGGGCAGCACTAGTTCGCGGCTGCCATGGGGGCAGTGCATTTAATGTAATAGGGTGCACTTTCCCTGTTTGTGCTCTGCGCACATGTTTTAAGGTGCGTCGTGGCGCAAACAGGGTAAATGCACCCTATCCATAATATGGCCCCTGGTATCAAATTATTTACATGAGATTTTAGTGTTATACTAATCACTGTATGGTACTAAAGTACTAAAGCCCACCACTGATCACCAATCTGAGAATTGAGGTTATTGAGGGGGTGAAACCCTACTAAAGCAACAACCACAATCCTTGTAAGGGTGAACCACAAATTTATCACTAACTGAATCTGTACTTAACCCTCTGGAAGTTTGCCACAAAAAGCAGTGAGGCTTAACTTAGGGGCAATGTGGAAAGTATTTATGCAGCACTTAATCAGCAACACAGTGAAAACACAACACAAGTAAAATACCACAGCAATCTAGAACATTAGAGTAAAGGTTAATAAATAATTTGTGACCAAAAGACAAAAATCCAGTTAGTAGAACTGGATATATTCAATTTCAATGGTTCAGATAAAAATAGCGACAAAAAACACAAAGCTCCAATTGATGGTATCTGGTCGCACTGGACAGGGACAAAGTCACAGGTTCAGGCCAACTGCAAGGGAGCCCAGGCCGGGCACAAGACCCAGATGGCCTCCTGAGGATTGTACCTTATGCCCTTGGTACATGGTCTGCATGTTAAGAGCATTGTCAATATAGATGCCCAGAATGTTTACCATGGTTTGAGCTGCGAGAGGTGGGGACATCTCCTCAGGCTACCAGCTTCTCCATTCTTCCATATAAGGGGTGCAAAAAAGATGATTTTTCATTTCTCTGAGTTACATTTAAGTTGGTTCCTCCTAAGCCAATTGAACACCATAGTGAGGCACGATCTGATCTTATCACTATCAAAATCAGCTCCCTTATCATAGGTGAAAATCAGCTGAGTATCATCAGCATGAGATATTATTTTAGCCCCACAAGCTTCCGTAAATAACACACCATCTTCACCAGTCCCTCTTAAGCTAAAGAAGATGTGGGTATCTACTCATAAATGTAGGCATCTTACTATCCCCATATAAAGTTGTTAATCACAAACTGGAATTGTCTAAGAAAATTAGTGGTACAGTTTGAAACATGTGAAGGAGTTTTGGGAGATGTATCTTTTTTTGCTGCAGATACCATTTACAGTCATTAAAAATGGCCCAAGTACCAAGCAAATCCTTTTCTCAGTACTTTTAGCAGTGGAAGGTAGTTTAGGGCAGCCATTCAGACTATGGCGGTAGCAGTGCTTACATTCTAAGTAAACAGGTGCCAGGCCCCAATGTATTGTTCAGATGGCCACTGCATCTTACACTCACAACTGGAATTGTCATCACTGTAAGGTGCCAGTATAAACACTCCCTACTGAACATCATACTCCTATAAATGTAGCAGTTTGGAAATTCCAGGCCACTCAAAGCAGAAGGAATGACCTGGATGCTCCAGAATTATTTTTACACTGTGTATTTATTTGTTAAACTGATAATGCCCTAAACAAACCCTTTCCAAATACCAATTCCTTAATGTTTCTCAAACCATTTAACAATATGGAAAACCTTTTCCGATTAGTTGATTGGATTTTACTACATTTCAAAAAGTTTTTTAACAGTCGCAAACCCTCAGCTTTACAGAATCTGAGGTTTTGCGGTTGTGAAAACACTTTGTACATGAGGCCCTATATGAGTTGCAGCAGAAGAACCTTTGCCCGGATTCAGAATCACTGTCACCACTGCATCTAACAGGGAGTCAGCCAGTGATTCACACTTGAAAAAGGAGGTTTATAATGGTATGAGTAATAGGGCCAAAAAGCTACAGGGAAGTCCTCCAAGCCCAGAGCATTGTCCAGTTTACACATGGATGACTCCTATCACCTCTTCCAGTGAGATTAGATTTTATAGGGTGGCAGCCTTAACTGAGGGAACTTTAAAGTTAATGTGAGCTCCCAAATACTCCATCACTGTGCTAGTTTCAACCTGCTTTAATATTGATATTTTAAAACTTCATGTTTTACCTTAGTTTTCTGCAGCTTGATTTTTGTTCTTCTGTATTAGTTGGTGTTCGTTCTTATGTTCTTGCTTGTTTGCAATCTGTATTCAGACCCTTGACTTGACTTCTGTTTATTTTTCCCCATTCTCAAATGTGCTTTAGATTTCTCTAGTTGCTGCCATGTTTTTTTTTTTATATTTCTGTGGAAATCTTTCAATGAGGTATTTGTTGAAATTCTGATGATATTCTGGCAACAAAGGAGTAGTCTTTGGCAACACTGCGACACACAGCTGATGGGCAGTTTGTTACTTTTTCTTTATGGTAGGTAGCATATCGAAAAGGGAAAGAAACAAGGGAGATAAATCAAAATTACACTACTCCAATCCCAGAGAAAACCGCATTGTCCATTCCAATATCTGTGCCTCCTGAAGTGAAGAACAATCCGGAGGATGACCATTCTCAGTCTAATGGCTGTGAAATGAAGGACAACCAATTTAAATATGGCCAGTTATTCCTTACAGTGATTAACGAGTGCATCGTGCACGATCTGCCGCTAGTGGAACATTGGTACACTTTCCCATAGTATGATTCGTTTTCATGCAGGTGTTTGGAAAGTATTGTGACTTTGGGCCTGATTTAAAATTTGTGTGGACGGGTTACTCCATTACAAACGTGATGGAAATCCTGTGCCCCCCATAGAAATGCCATAGAATATAATGCACTTGTAATAAGGTTGCTGGGATATCCGTCAATTCTATTGGCTGACTTGTAGTGTGTGTCAAATTGCTTCTTATTCTCTTGTCTTATCTCTCTAGCCATCCATCCATCCATCCATTCATCCACCCTGTTGTTTACAGGAGTTGGAGGATCCTTAGAGCGGCAGTGCTTTCCACAGCAGGATTCACTCCACCCCTCTGCTGGTGCAGGCTACTTCCTAATTGCTTCCTGGCTGTCATTTCATTTTGCTGCCTGGTTGGTAGAGCTCATTTCCGGCCTGTGGAAGTTCCATGGACCTACCTGATGTGCTGCTCTGTCTTCCCTTTTGTTTGCTGTTCCACCCCGCTCTTACAATACACCCCCGTGTTTGCAGAATAATGGAACAACTGGCGTCCATCGACAGCTATTAAACCTGAGGAGTTACTCTCCTTTAAAAGATTGAAAAAAAGCATTCCGCCCTTGTCTTGTTTTGTTCGTGTGTGTGTTGTGTCATTAAGTGCTTCATTTCCCCAGTCAGCCTCCCTCAAGTCTCTCAGTCTAGGGCAGGAACAGTGTCAAGGCTGCCTTTCTTTGGTGAAACATCTGTTTGTTTTGAAATCAATCCAAGCCCTTTCTTGCAGATACAACAGCAGATAAAAGCCCCATCTGGGCAGGGAGCCAGCGAGGCACCACGCTCAAGTGATAAGCACAATTATCCTGCTAATAAACACCAGCGAGGAATTAACCTCATGTTGGTAGATATAGGACACTTATGCGCTAAGTGGGATTAATTAAATTCCAAAGGAGGTTGTCACAAGCACAGATCTAAAATTATGTGAGGTTTCAATGCAATAATTACCCCGCTTCACACAGCTTTCCTAATCAATGTTTATAGCTATTCGCTATCTCTGCACCTTACAACTTCAGACAATTGACTTCCTCTTCTTTGCATTTAAAATAAAAAATCTTTATTACTCATTTGAAGGCCTCAGCAGAGCACAGGTGTAGGCGGTAATTAAAATCATAATGAAGTAATGCATCTTAGCTAACGTGTATTCTAGATATTTCACAAAAGATGTATGATAACTGTTAGACTGGTCAGCCTTAGAGTGGTCTCCCCCAAATAAGTTGCCTCTTTGCCTCCAATTTTGCTGATTTTGTTGTGTTAGCTTTAGGATTTTGGGCACTTTACTATTGCTAACCAGTACTAAAGTGCATGTGCTCTCTCCCTAAACATGGTTTGATTGATTTATCCACAAGTTACATATTTAATGTACTTATAGGTCCGTAGTAAAGTGCACTACATTTGTAAATAAAATGCTGCTAGAGGACCGGCAGCACTGATGGTGCCACACACTTAAGTAGCCCTTTAAAACATAGCTCAGCATTGCCGTTGCAGAGCCTGTGTGTGCAGTTTAGGCTGCCATGTAGACTAAGCATTTGAAACCCTTTGCCAAGCCTAAACTCTAGTTTTAGTGCTTATAAGTCACCCCTAAGATAGGCCACAGGTAGCCCATATGGCAGGGTGCTGTGTAATTAAAAGTTAGAACATATACGTTTAAGTTTTACAGGCCCTAGTAGTGAAAAACGTAAAAATTCGTTTTTCACTACTGTGAGGCCGACCTCTCCCATAGATTAACATTGGGGAGTCCTTGATATGGTGCGCAGTCAAAATATCAATTTTTTTATATCGACCTACGCTTATATCGACTTTTTAATATCGTAGGGAAAGAATATCGAAGTCAAGAATATCGTTGACCAGAATATAGACATTAAGGTAAGTAAAATCATTTTTTTTAATAACAAAGTAATATCGAAGTATATAATATCGTTAGCAAAAATATCGTTGTCAAATATATCAATATTTTTTTGTGGTATGTATTTTATATGTATGTTTAATTTTTTTAATGAATTTTGATTATTTTTTAATTTATGTATTAAATGTTTAAAAACTAGTCATTTTTTTAAAGTAAATTTTGCGTTTTAGTATCAGAGCGGGTTGTGGGTTAGAGGGGAATAGGGAGGGAGGTAATTTAATTATAATTTATTAATTATTATGTATTTATTTATTGATATAGAATATTAATTTATTGTTAATTAATTATGAATTGGTTAATAATTTTTATTAATTGGTTAATGTATAATTATATTATATATATGTTTTTTTAAGTATATGTGTTATTTACTTTATTTTACATTATTTTTTAATGATTATAAAAAACGTTTTTTTTTAACAACTATAAATTTTTTCTCTATATTTTTGTACTTACTATTATGTAGATAGGTCTTCGATATTCACGGCATTGATATTTTTGTACCTCCATATTCTGACTGTCAGTGATCCAAAACAATGATACATGTTTAGACCACTCTTCCATCAATACATAGTATCAATAGTTTCCCCAGCCAAAGAGTCATAACAACTGCAGCTGTTGGAGTCGAGAATATCAGATCAATGATGGTGCCTTGTAGCCCCAATATCACTTCCATAAAGTGGCCCCAGATCCATAGTGAAGTCCATCTATGATGCAAAATTGGGGTCCTAGTCTGGACTCTAAACAGGAAGCTGTTGGGTAGAACCTCCCTAGTTGTGAGAAAGGAAGTTCAAACTACACACAAAAGTAATGAAGTCATTTCCATTATCCATATAAATGATCAGGTCACTAATAGTCCTAAAATACTGCCTCCAGCCATTTCCATCCAATATGAGTGACGGCCAGCAATCATAATTCTTGTTTACCCCTTGAAAGGGGCATCTGTGTGGAAATGGCTATTTACTTTGACCACCCCCCCAAATGGGTTGTCTTCCTCATCTTATTTTTGCTGAACTTGTTTTTTGCAGGCCCTAGTACTCTGTGGACTTTACCACTGCTAACCAGTGTTAAAGTGCTTTGTGGTCTCTACTTGAAACATGGTAGAATCGGCTTATATCCAATTGCCTTATTTAATCTGCTTGTCAGTCCATATTAAAGTGGCATCATAAGGGCAAGTAAATTAAATGCTACTAGTGGGCATGCAGTACTTGTTGTGATACCCACTTTCCTGAAAAAACAGTATTCTTTCTAACGATATTTCTGCATCACAATATTTTTGTATCAAATTTTCTGATATTTTTCTTGGTTACCGCAGAATGGCTGTTAGTATAGATATTGGGACCATATTATATATTGGACATACTGTTCATGTTTGTAACTTTAAACATGTTTGCAGGGCCCAAACATGTGCGCTTCATGAATTTGAGGCAGCCCTAGGAAAAGCACATTCAGTGAAAAAAAGAGTGGGTGCTTTAATCAGCCGTTCTGTGTTTTACAATGCAGGTGGAACCAACCTGCTTTTTAGTGATGGTACAGAGATCCCTCTGCAGGCAGTTGCAGTGAGTGATTGCAATCTATGCAAAGGGATATCTGGTGGCCCGTTGACCCCCTTTGTCCACTTCAGAGGGCTGTCCTAAGGGGGTGAACTGACATTGCACCACCTTTTTGTGGCGCACTGTCAGAGCGGTCCCAGGTGGCTTCTTTGCCTTTGCGCCCACGTCTATGATATAGCGCAGACATGAAGGCAAAGAGATTCCCTCATTTGACTGGGGCCTCACCACCAGGCAAAAAAAGGGAATGCTTTCGTGAGATTGTTCTGACACCACAGGTATTCTAGTGCTATCAGTATTAAGGAAGGGCCTGACAAGCATCTGCAGCCTCTTCTATCATAACAAAGAGCCCTGGGGACACAAAGTTGGCGCACATGCCTATTGCGCCCCAAGGCACTTTTGTAATTCATCCACTAGAGTCCGTAGGCTACTGTTAGAACTGGCTATTTCTGGTAGGCTAAGGCTGACGCCATAGCCAGGCAGAAACCACCATTCAAGTCACACGCCAAGATAACCTCTGCTCACCCCCTTGGTAGCTTGGCTCAAGCAGTAAAGCTAAACTCGGAGGCAATGTGTAAAGCATTTGCGCCAGCGCACAACAGCAACAACATACTAGGCACACCACAGAAGAGACTCCACACAAGGTTATTATAAAAATAACTTTTGTATTGTAAAAACACATCAGATAAAATCACACATATACATGGTGCCAACTGGCACGGGCAATATTCACAGGGATTATGTACACAAGACAGGGCCACAAGGGCCACTGTCATATTCGGATATAGCACTTCTAGATAAAATGTAGAATATCAAATCACTTCTAGAATAAAGAATAAATGTAACATAAAATAATAATCAAAGATAACCACCAGTAACCACTGGTAACAGGAACCAGGACCTTACTAGGACCACCTGTACTAAGAAAATAGAACCACCTAAGTATCACACAGCATTAGGGGTCTAAGAAAGAATACATTACTCATGATGCAATAAACCTACATTCAGAGGAGTAGAAAAGACAACCACCTAAGAATAACCACATTTAGGGGCATAAACCAGAACACCTTACCCATGATGCATGAACACATTCAGAGGAGTAATAAGGAGAAACACATGATGACTAAACATTCAGAGGTGTTAAGAATAGAGCACATGATGCAATAAAATCACATTCAGGGGTGCAGCGCAAGAAGACACATGATGACTAAACATTCAGAGGTGCAGCGCATGGAAAGAAAGACACATGATGCAGTAACACATTCAGAAGTGCATAATAAATCAATAGCGCAAAAACTCACATTAGCAATAACTATTAAAAAGCATAGAAATCACATTGCGCCAACACTACATAAGCCACCACCTGTGGCAGTCCCTAGGCCAACTGGCCTTGTTGGGGCTCAGATGCCCTGTGTCCAATGTCAGGGCGCGCTGCCATGCAGCGCCAGTCCAAAGTACAAAAAGCCTAAACGTGGCAGGTGCCCACAAAGTGCTGGGCACCTGGGCATCGCAATAAAATAAACTGCGACAGGGTCCTCACTGACCCTTGGGCACAAACTGCGCCATGCTGGAGCCACACAGGCTCTGGGACACATATAGGCCCCTGGAGCCCTCTGGCTCTTCAAATCACGTAGGGCACCTCGAGCCTCTCTGGGCCCGTAAAACAAATCTGCCCCCTTAGAGCCTCCATGGCTCTGAACACAACGATAGGGGCAAAGAGCCTCTCGGGGCTCTACACGCGTTGAGGCGACCCGCTGCCAACCGGGGCCGCCCTTGAAGCTCTCATGGCCCCCCCACGAACAAGGGGCACGAGCTCGCGCTGCTGGAGGGGCGGACACCGACAACGTGTCCCGGCGCCCCTCCTCTCTTCTGTCCCACTCACGGTGGAGTCCCCTACGGGGGACTCTAACTTCTTAAAAATGCCCCCAGGTGCTGGAGCGGCCCGCTGCCAAGTGGGGCCGCTCTTCGCAGTCACTGTGCCTTCAGCAGGCACCAACAGTGGCCCACGCGGACCCCCCAGCCCTTCAACTCACCGGGCTCTCCTGGGCGGGGCTCCTCCGGGCGGCGGCTTCTTCTTCTGTGCAGCGCGGGGCTCCTCTTCCATCACGGAGTCCCGCCTGCAAGCTCAGCTGCTCTCGGCCTTCGCGTCGGGGCTCTCCTCTTCTCCGGTCTCCCTCTTAATCACGGGAGACCGGCAACATCATCCAGGTCACCAGCAGGGCTCTCCCCAAGACACGGGAGTCCTGCTTACACCGGCGCCGCCATGCTCCGTCGTCGCCTCACTTCCGCCCCATGGCAGGCCCCGCCTTCGTCACGGCCGGGCCTGCCTGACTTCCGGTTTCGAGGGCCGCCAATGGCAGCGCGGCCCTCAGTGGGGAGGCGGGTGCAGCGCCTCGGATCGCCGGGCCGGCGGCGGTGATTCCACGAAGGTAATGCCGGGTGGGCTCCGGCTTCAAAATAGAAACGGACAAATAAGCGGCAAGTCCGCGGAAGCGCTCTTAAGCGCTATAATCCAAATACAGCGCGTTCCAAGCGCTACAGCCATATGAAGCGTTCATAAGCGCTAGGGACAACATCCAGCACTCCCCCAGCGCTACAAGGACCAAGAAGGGTTTAAAAATAAAGCGCTCCCAGGCGCACTCAGCAGCAAAGTCCTCCAGGCACTTCCAGGCTAGCATAAGCCTTGGCAAAAGCAAGCCAAAAGTCCCTCAGCAGTCCAAGGAGAGGGAGCAGCATAGCACCCAGCACACAAGAGTCCTCCAGGAAGTGCAGCAGGCAGGGGGACAGGCAGGAAGAGTCCCCCAGCAGTCCTCCAGCCATCCAGGGGCTGGACAGCGCCCGCCCCTGGTAGATTCAAGTCAGAAACAAGAACATTTTGGAAGGGGATACAACCCCTTCTTATACAGTGCAAAACCTTTGAAGTCCTTTGAAGTCCTTTGAAGCAGGCAGTGTGAGAACCAGCTGGACTGGTTTAGAGGGAAGTCCCCTTCAGTATCAGGGACAGAGGTGTCAGTCGCCCAGCGGGAGGTGGAGCCAGCTTTGTAGTTACACAGGAACAGCCCTTCACTATCAGGTGCCATCTCCTCCCACTTCCCTGGCAGCAGATGCTGCCTTTCATCCATGGGCTGACTCAGACAACCTCCTGGGCTCTCCAGACCCTGTCATCCTCAAACCAGACAGTCAATCCTCAAGCAGGCCCATGCACTCTGGGCCAGGCTCACCAGCCAATCACACGTTAGCAACAACCTACACAAATATGCCAACTTCCAAAAGTAGGACTTCTAGACTAGACACAGTCATGTTGCATACATCATTTTGCAGCATTCACTCTCACGAGTTGATACATACCAAACTCGCCCCTGCACTCCCCACTCATCAGGAACTACCATGGGCATACATATTCCCCATTCATTCCTATGGGAGGGCAGGTCACTCACCATTCATCCACAGAGAGCTCAAGCACTTTACACTGTACCACAGTGAAAAAGTGCGCAGAGGCCTAAAATCACCAATACCAGGTTCCATAAATAGGCTAGGAAAACGCAAAAAGTCTAGGGGTGAACCTGCCTAATGGGCCGGGTCCAACACAACCCCCTTCCAGCCAAAACGCAGGGTAGACCAATCACACCACTGATGGGCTTCACTGCTTTGGGCGACAAAACCACGGACACGGCCTCGCACAGCAGGGACACCGTCCAGTTTTGCGCCACTCTGAACCTACATGGTTTCCTCCAACTAATAACTCTCTGACTCAACTAGGGTACCCCACTGGTACACACTAGTCATCCACAGCCAAGATCAGGCCATAGGCCATCCAAATAACAGGTCCTAACTAATCCACAGAGTGGGGGGTAGTAACCCCTGGCATACAATAGCCATTCTCCACTCTCTCTCTCAGTGTAGCTACAACTACCACTGATCCAACAACCTAGGGACCATACCCTCAGGCTGACCAGAGGTCACGGGAAAGAATGCCCCACCCTACCTCTACTTCTGGGTTTCCGCACCCTCACAGAAAAGCACTTCACCAGAACACAATTCTCCTACCAGATCAGGATCTCACTCCATCACTTGTCTACCACCTGGAAACTATTTCACTTCTGATGTACAAAGCACACAGCACAGTTACTCTTCAAGCAGGTGGGGGGACACAGCACACAGCAAACCCCCCTTTCCTCTACCTTGGTGGAAACAACAAACTACAGGTGAGCCCCAGAACACACAGCAAGGGCAGCCCCCTCAGTCTCTTCAGCTTATCCACTTTGGTAGAGATTCCTCTTGACCTAGAAGTTTCCTAATCTCCCAACCTAAGATCTAAACCCTCAGGTTACACCGGGGTCAGAAGTAAGGACACCGTCCCTCTGCACCCCCTTCCAGTTCCAGTATGTCTCAGGCTAGACAGAGCACACGCCAGCGGCGTATCAGCGACACACTCTCCTCCAGTACTCCTCCCAGGTCAGGCCACACCCCAACCTGGCTTTCCCCCCTCCTCGGGGAACGACCTCCAGAGGCCCCACAAATGGTCAAGCACTCTAGACGGTCAAATGCTCAGCGAGCCAGGACTTCTGCACCCTCTACTTAGGAGCGGTACTGCCCAACACTAGGACCGCCGGAGTTCTGGTTACAGACACTCCCCGTCCTCTAGACACAGGAAGATCCTCCTCAAATGACCTATGTACAGCTTAGGCCCCTGACCTGGCGCTCCCTTAGGGAACCCTCCAGGCCCTGAGATAGGGTTTCAGGCCAACGTGGGACACACCGTCCCACACTCACTCTGCCTCCACTGAGACAGGGCGTGAGCCCCTACACCCCAACCATACTACTGGGACCTAACTGGGTTACACAGCAACCTCTTCCCCTTCACAGGATCATCAGATACACAAGCCACTCCTTTTGGAACCACTCCCTAATGCCTCTGCAAGACATCTAGCACACCGCCAGACATCCACCTTCTTGTCCAGTGCCTCTGCAGGACCTCCTGCACACCACCAGAGGTACACCTCTCCTGCAAGCTCTTTAACAAAAAGAAAACTCACACCAACTCCTCCAGTTCAGCACATCACTCATTCGCACACTCCCCCCCCTCGGACTGGTAAGGCAGTTACTACCACCCCTGATCACTCAACCTGCCACACGTGACACAGGTACCAAACTCTGGGAGCGGGGAATGGGAATTAACACACTGGACACATTTAAGCTGCCACCACTGGATCCTACCACACTGGGGAATCCAAACACACACACTACACTCAGGGAACAACCACCCTCCTGAGCTAGTCATTTCTCCTCACACTCCCTCTCTTCCATCTACCCACACAGGGACAGTATTTTGGGATTGGACGCTGGACCCAGCAAGGGATTCCTAATCTATGGGAACCTCCCCCTCTACTGGCGTCCCGCCCTGTCACTTTCTCTCATCTGCCACTAAACATAAAGCGCAGAAACACATTTGAAAATGACACTCTTGAGGAAAAAAATCAAAAACAATAATCCCAAACATGTGACTATCTGGAAAAAAACAATTGCAGAGTTTTGTAATGTAGCCAGTTGTCGCTATGGCACTGCGCAAACACATGTCCAAAATCCGCACCGCTGACCAACAATGTTAGAACTGGCTATTTCTGGTAGGCTAAGGCTGACGCCATAGCCAGGCAGAAACCACCATTCTAGTCAGGGCAAGGAAGTCACACGCCAAGATAACCTCTGCTCACCCCCTTGGTAGCTTGGCTCAAGCAGTAAGGCTGAACTCGGAGGCAATGTGTAAAGCATTTGCGCCAGCGCACAACAGCAACAACATACTAGGCACACCACAGAAGAGACTCCACACAAGGTTATTATAAAAATAACTTTTGTATTGTAAAAACACATCAGATAAAATCACACATATACATGGTGCCAACTGGCACGGGCAATATTCACAGGGATTATGTATACAAGACAGGGCCACAAGGGCCACTGTCATATTCGGATATAGCACTTCTAGATAAAATGTAGAATATCAAATCACTTCTAGAATAAAGAATAAATGTAACATAAAATAATAACCAAAGATAACCACCAGTAACCACTGGTAACAGGAACCAGGACCTTACTAGGACCACCTGTACTAAGAAAATAGAACCACCTAAGTATCACACAGCATTAGGGGTCTAAGAAAGAATACATTACTCATGATGCAATAAACCTACATTCAGAGGAGTAGAAAAGACAACCACCTAAGAATAACCACATTTAGGGGCATAAACCAGAACACCTTACCCATGATGCATGAACACATTCAGAGGAGTAATAAGGAGAAACACATGATGACTAAACATTCAGAGGTGTTAAGAATAGAGCACATGATGCAATAAAATCACATTCAGGGGTGCAGCGCAAGAAGACACATGATGACTAAACATTCAGAGGTGCAGCGCATGGAAAGAAAGACGCATGATGCAGTAACACATATCGAGGTGCATAATAAATCAATAGCGCAAAAACTCACATTAGCAATAACTATTAAAAAGCATAGAAATCACATTGCGCCAACACTACATAAGCCACCACCTGTGGCAGTCCCTAGGCCAACTGGCCTTGTTGGGGCTCAGATGCCCTGTGTCCAATGTCAGGGCGCGCTGCCATGCAGCGCCAGTCCAAAGTACAAAAAGCCTAAACGTGGCAGGTGCCCACAAAGTGCTGGGCACCTGGGCATCGCAATAAAATAAACTGCGACAGGGTCCTCACCGACCCTTGGGCGCAAACTGCGCCATGCTGGAGCCACACAGGCTCTGGGACACATATAGGCCCCTGGAGCCCTCTGGCTCTTCAAATCACGTAGGGCACCTCGAGCCTCTCTGGGCCCGTAAAACAAATCTGCCCCCTTAGAGCCTCCATGGCTCTGAACACAACGATAGGGGCAAAGAGCCTCTCGGGGCTCTACACGCGTTGGGGCGACCCGCTGCCAACTGGGGCCGCCCTTGAAGCTCTCATGGCCCCCCCACGAACAAGGGGCACGAGCTCGCGCTGCTGGAGGGGCGGACACCGACAACGTGTCCCGGCGCCCCTCCTCTCTTCTGTCCCACTCACGGTGGAGTCCCCTACGGGGGACTCTAACTTCTTAAAAATGCCCCCAGATGCTGGAGCGGCCCGCTGCCAAGTGGGGCCGCTCTTCGCAGTCACTGTGCCTTCAGCAGGCACCAACAGTGGCCCACGCGGAGCCCCCCAGCCCTTCAACTCACCGGGCTCTCCTGGGCGGGGCTCCTCCGGGCGGCGGCTTCTTCTTCTGTGCAGCGCGGGGCTCCTCTTCCATCACGGAGTCCCGCCTGCAAGCTCAGCTGCTCTCGGCCTTCGCGTCGGGGCTCTCCTCTTCTCCGGTCTCCCTCTTAATCACGGGAGACCGGCAACATCATCCAGGTCACCAGCAGGGCTCTCCCCAAGACACGGGAGTCCTGCTTACACCGGCGCCGCCATGCTCCGTCGTCGCCTCACTTCCGCCCCATGGCAGGCCCCGCCTTCGTCACGGCCGGGCCTGCCTGACTTCCGGTTTCGAGGGCCGCCAATGGCAGCGCGGCCCTCAGTGGGGAGGCGGGTGCAGCGCCTCGGATCGCCGGGCCGGCGGCGGTGATTCCACGAAGGTAATGCCGGGTGGGCTCCGGCTTCAAAATAGAAACGGACAAATAAGCGGCAAGTCCGCGGAAGCGCTCTTAAGCGCTATAATCCAAATACACCGCGTTCCAAGCGCTACAGCCATATGAAGCGCTCATAAGCGCTAGGGACAACATCCAGCACTCCCCCAGCGCTACAAGGACCAAGAAGGGTTTAAAAATAAAGCGCTCCCAGGCGCACTCAGCAGCAAAGTCCTCCAGGCACTTCCAGGCTAGCATAAGCCTTGGCAAAAGCAAGCCAAAAGTCCCTCAGCAGTCCAAGGAGAGGGAGCAGCATAGCCCCCAGCACACAAGAGTCCTCCAGGAAGTGCAGCAGGCAGGGGGACAGCCAGGAAGAGTCCCCCAGCAGTCCTCCAGGCATCCAGGGGCTGGGCAGCGCCCACCCCTGGTAGATTCAAGTCAGAAACAAGAACATTTTGGAAGGGGATACAACCCCTTCTTATACAGTGCAAAACCTTTGAAGTCCTTTGAAGTCCTTTGAAGCAGGCAGTGTGAGAACCAGCTGGACTGGTTTAGAGGGAAGTCCCCTTCAGTATCAGGGACAGAGGTGTCAGTCGCCCAGCGGGAGGTGGAGCCAGCTTTGTAGTTACACAGGAACAGCCCTTCACTATCAGGTGCCATCTCCTCCCACTTCCCTGGCAGCAGATGCTGTCTTTCATCCATGGGCTGACTCAGACAACCTCCTGGGCTCTCCAGACCCTGTCATCCTCAAACCAGACAGTCAATCCACAAGCAGGCCCATGCACTCTGGGCCAGGCTCACCAGCCAATCACACGCTAGCAACAACCTACACAAATATGCCAACTTCCAAAAGTAGGGCTTCTCGACTAGACACAGTCACGTTGCATACATCATTTTGCAGCATTCACTCTCACGAGTTGATACATACCAAACTCGCCCCTGCACTCCCCACGCATCAGGAACTACCATGGGCATACATATTCCCCATTCATTCCTATGGGAGGGCAGGTCACTCACCATTCATCCACAGAGAGCTCAAGCACTTTACACTGTACCACAGTGAAAAAGTGCGCAGAGGCCTAAAATCACCAATACCAGGTTCCATAAATAGGCTAGGAAAACGCAAAAAGTCTAGGGGTGAACCTGCCTAATGGGCCGGGTCCAACAGCTACCCCATCCAGTGTGCATGTAGACATGCTGCGCTCTTCATCTGCCTACATCAATGAAGATCACAAGGGACCATAAGTCCTTTCCAATTTCCTTCTGCTTACCAAGGTGTGCTCAGAGTCATCCACTGACCCATCCCACCCACTTAGAAGAAAAACAGCCTGCCTGGAATGACTGCCAAACCCCAGAGTCCTCCAAATATGTTTCTGTGTCTGACAGCATTTTTAGAGGGTCGCCATATTTACATTTCTTTAACCATTGTATTCCTATCTGAATTCTTTCTTCATCTGTTTGGTGTATCCAGCATGTCCATCAGTTTCATCAATGAAACAGGTAGATCTAGGCAGCCAACTAGTACCAGGATAGAGCCCAACCTGCCTCGCCTTCACCAGCAGTCAATCAGTGGTGTAAAGAAAATGATGCGCCCCTGCAGAATGTGAGGTGGGGATCGCCTTACAGATTTGAGGGGTTGGGGCTCCCCCTGCACCATAGGGGCAGCAGGACCTTTGTGTTGCCCCTGAGGATAATATGTATTTGACATCAGAAAACCCTTCTTAACAAAATAGTTTACTATGTTTTATAAGAGGTTATGATCACAATTGTATTTTTGTGCATGGGGAACACAGCATTCAGCCATAATAGGTACCAAGCATCAGGGGTTAGACTAGTGCATTTTAGCGTGGTGGTCCACATCACTGCCCTAAAATGCATTAGTCACGCATTATTAGCGCATCCTGACACCACAAGGTGCGTCAACGCACAAGCAGACACTGATGAGAGGAGCCTTAGCAGTGCGGGCCACTTGCTGCTGGCAGATTGAACACTGTATTGCCAGATCACTGAGGTCCTAATTATGATGCTGCACAAGCCTTAATGTCAAAAGGCATGTTTTTAGACATCCGTGCATCCTGTGGCAGACACCTCAGGGGCCTGCCACATGGGGCATGGAAGGTTGTGGGGTCACCTGTGGTGCCACCCTGGCCTCATAGAGGAAGCCCTGGAGAAATGGGGGCCCTATTAGGGACCCCCACAGTCAGTTTCGGACAGCCTTTTAATTGCGGTGGGACCGTCATTGATACGCTGTCGGAAAGGGCCATTGTAATCCTTACGGTGGTACCTGAGCAGACCTCGCCCTCATTGTAGGGATTACATTCCGACTGCAGGGCCGACGGGCTCCTTAAGCCTGTCAAAACTTCAGCGGTCGGTCCCTCACACATGCGGTCGGACCGACCATATTGTAATGCAGTGGTCTGAGCCCTGCTTCAGATGTCGGTGGGACCGACACCGATGTGCCATCAGTGTGGGTCCCACTGACATCATAATGATCCCATGAGTTTCCATACTTGCCTCAATCTCCGTTTACTTACAAAATTCAACAGGACATACTACAACGTACAATACAACCGGCACAGGCCCGTGGCCTGGGTCTGGCTGCGTGATTCAATTAAGCCGTGGCCTCAGAGGTACCATGTGGCCTGTCAAACAAGATCCTTTCTGGATTACTTATCAACTTGCAGTAACCACAAGTAAATTTGAGGGGCTGTTTCCTACCTGTTGGTATTTGTGGAAAGGTATGCCTGCCCACTGTGGCCAGCAGGGTTATTGGACCCAGGGGCAATACTAGCAGCGGAAGCAGCTTAATATATTTTTTTTTCCTGGTGCCAACCAATAACAGAGTCCCTTTTCTCCACTTGTGGCAGAGGGGGTAGTGCTCTAGTTGTGCTGCATGTTCTAGGCATCGTAAAATATAGTTCAGGGGGCCACCCAGGGGTCGAAGTTCATTATAAAAATGTATGAGAACTGTGTTCCTGAGTGATTGGTCAGCGAGCATGAAGGTGGGATCAAAGGTGTAACTATTTTTTGGTCTTTACCTTCAGGTAACTGCGTATAAAATAACACGACTTTAAATGAAATATTAATTCAAGGTAAGCTAATGAGAGATGCACTATTGTATGCTATGAAACCACTATTGTTTATTGCAATTACTGCAGATTTCAGTGTGTGAGTAGAAAGCAACCAAATGGAGTCCTTGTTGGTGCAGTGTGAAAGAATGACTCGTGTATTTTTAGTGCTACAAGGTCTCCGCCTTCCCACGCAGAAGCACTGTCAATATGTGAGCCATTATTTTAAACTTACATTACACACAATATAAGATATCCTACCGCAAAATGCACAAAAATATTTTAGGTTTGAGATGAAAAAATGTCTTTCCAAAATATATAGTTTAGTAATATGCAGCCTGTACCTAGTTCAAGTATTTTTCGGAACTATCCATTAAAAGCAGACACTCCACAGCTTTGCTAGTTACACCCTTACAATGTCTAACAAAAAGAATACACCTTTGTCAACAGGAAGCTTCAAGTGACTTCATTAGCTAAAATCAATACCAGCTTTCAAGCTGCTTTTACATTTGTAGATTAACCAATAGAGCACATTTACATTTTTTTGAGGTCGCAACCTCCCAGACGAGAAGAGAAGGCTTGTTTCTTGTTTAGCTACATGCCCCTCCCTCGGCTTCACAGCACTACAGACTCCCTCACTTTCACTTCATCTGAGGCATCTCATATGTAGGAATTAACTGTACCAGGACATTTGTTTTTAACATACAGTGAGTGAAGTTTTTTGGCAAATTAAACAAGGGTGATTATCATGCCCTCAAATGGGATGCAGCATGTTTCCTTAAGTGAATGCTGTTTTTGGACAGTCTACTGCTGATGTATTTTGGCACTGAACAACCAAGGGCTGAATCCAGTTGGTTGAGTAACGCATTCTTGAGCCGTAATGTGCTCTGGATGTTGTCTTGACCCTTTGCACCTCTCCCCTTAGTTATGATGCACATGCTAGGGCTAAAGAAAAGGCGGCATTGCTCTATAGAACAATAAGGTTTTATGTTTACATCATGTCCGTTTTAAGGAATTTAGTCAGAAGTGTGTAGACATTCATGGCACCAACCACAACAGGAAGGGTCATACACGAGGTCAGCGATAACTCGTGAGGACTCAAATATATTTAATTGCAGCACTGACAAAATATATGAGAATGACGCTTTATGTATGAAGGAAACAAAATGGACTACAGTGAATGATTGTATGTATGGATAAGTGCGAGGTTAGCTTGAGAGAACAGCGCTTAACCATGTAATGTGATTCCATATCACCTTCAAGGGACTCTGCAAACACAAACCAAGAAGCAAAAAAGTTAAACACAAGCGCATGCGCCTCTCACTTAAAGTTAAACAAAAAGTGCGAGCAAAAAGTGTTTGTCCGGGAGAGAAGCGCCCGCTTGGGGGAGCAGTCTGCTAATTTTCAAAGCACATACTTGTGCTTGAGGCGCGCTGCTGCGCACTTCCGCAAGCTGTATGCCGCCACAAGCACGAGTATGTGCTTTGAAAAAGAACTGGTCGGCTTTTTAAAACCCCACTCACTCAATGTCTCGCCTGAATGATTGTATGTATAGATAAGTGCAAGGTTAGCTTGAGAGAACAGAGCTTAACCATGTAATGTAATTCTATATCACCTTCGAGGGACTCTGCAAACACAAACCACGAAGCAAACAAGTTAAACATAAGCACGCGCGCCTTGCGCTTAATGTTAGAAAAAGAAGCGTGAGCAAAATGTAAGTGTCCGGGAGAGAAGCGTGCGCATGGGAGAGCAGTCTGCTAATTTTCGAAGCACAAACTCGTGCTTGTGGCATGCCGCTGCACACTCCCGCAAGCTGTATGCCGCCACAAGCACGAGTATGCGCTTTGAAAAATAGCTGGTCTGCTTTTTAAAGCCCCACTCACCTAATGTCTCGCCGTGAATGATTGTATGTATAGATAAGTGCAAGGTTAGCTTGAGAGAATAGCTCTTAACCATGTAATGTGATTCTATATCACCTTAGAGGGACTCTGCAAACAAAAACCACGAAGCAAACAAGTTAAACACAAGCGCGCGCACCTTGCACTTAAAGTTAAACAAGAAGCCTGAGCAAAAAGTGAGTGTCCGGGAGAGAAGCGCGCTTGGTAGAGCAGTCTGCTAATTTTCAAAGCACATACTCTTGCTTGTGACGCGCGGCTACGCTCTCCCGCAAGCTGTATGTCGCCACAAGCACGAGTATGTGCTTTGAAAAAGAGCTGGTCTGCTTTTTAAAGCCCCACTCACTAAATGTCTCAGCGGAGACAGCGCATGGGCTGGCTTAGGCGAGACATAAAAAGTAGAGGAACCCCGTTCCCCTCAGATCCTGCTCACTACGACCTCTGAGGCCACCCCAGGCACTGGCAGACAATGAATGCTGCCAAGTGAAAACAAGAGACTCAACTTGTGACCTGTGCACGCATGTGAGAGTGGTGCCAGTGTGTGGGGCACACTGTGGTAACCAGCTCTCATAGTTCACCTCCTCCAGACCTGTTCACAGCTTGGGAGGCTGGGGCAATTTTGTCCAAAAAAAAAACTGTCCCAGCAGTGCCACACTCTCTTTATCAGATGGCAGATGCGTTCTCAGTGACAGACTCCTCTCCAGCCACCAATGATGTCCATAGACAGGCAGCATCAGTCAGTGCACGGTCCTGAGTTCCAGGCAAAGTCAAGAGAGAAGTCTCTGCAGCTGCTGCCTAGCCCAATGCCAGCAGCAGAGAACCAGGGCCCACTGAGTCCACAGAGGGATGTCAGAGTGACAACTCTGCACAACTGATCCTTGCAGCCATCAGTGGCATTATGCCGGTGGACTTCCAGCAGCATTCGCCCTTCTGAGACAGGGCGCTTGCCCCTGCCTACAGAGGTTACTTGCCCTGCAGTTTAGGTAAGATTTGTAAGATTTTAGCCGACTCCTCTGTTCCAAGGTCAGCCACTGTGGTTAGTGACCTTGCATTTCAGGGGGTTTTATAGCAGTTGCAGGGCTTTTTGGAACTTTTCATTTCTCAAATGTGGGTAAATGGTGATTATACTTCACATGGATATTATTATTGCCTAGTTTTGACCATGACAGGGTCACTCATAGTGTCACTCATTGGCAGTGAAAGGTCACTCATAAGCCCACTAAAATTATAGAAATGTCAAACATAACCAAGCTGGAAACTTGCTGCTATGTATATGTAAATTATGAAGAAATTGAAGAGAGGATGGGCTGGGGGCAAGAGAAAGGTGATAGTATCAGGATAACAAATTATGTACAGTCTCTCTCCAAATCAGGTAAACTCTATCTATGCATTGCTGCAATGGCACAGATTAAATATGTATCAGGGCTCCTTCCTTTTTCAAGTAGGACTTGGTGCTAACATCAACAGCATCGACCAAAACAAGCCAACGAGAACTACGTCAGATGAAGGAGGTCAGGGTATTCTCCATGAAGATGAAAAAGAGACAGGTATTCACAATATTTTTGTCAATGCTTTTGGCGAACATTAGGAATCTTGAGAAAATCCCCATCAGGGCTTCAGTCATACATCAAAATGATTCCCTGGTTTTTAACAAACTAACATTTATGAAAGAATTGCGTCACATTTGCACCAAGCAACGGGTGCATGCCCAACGCAACCCTTAAATGCAATCCATTAAGCCATGCAAGGCCCTACGTGGCCCTGAGTGGCTCAATAAATCCAGAGTAATGCAACACAGCGCAAATCTCTGCATTGCAGTACTATACTCCAGGGAGGTGTTCCATGGCTTGGCAGTTCGGGCTGGACTACTCCCATGAGGCGCAGGGTCAGAATGATTTGCATATAGCCATGTCTGAACTGGGGTGGCAGAGTGGGCTAAAGAACGGTGATGGGTTAAACCCAGATCTTTTGACTGGGTGTGAGTGTATGATTGGTTCAGATGCTCCGTCCATTACCACCCCCTTTTGTACTGCTTTTGGCCACCATAAGTGTGGCAGGGTATGCTCAGACGTGAGTTCCTTGCTCACTTTGCCACTGGATTCAAGCAAGCCGGGCTGAAGACGGCTGGAATGCCAGACACCGGTCCATGGAAGCTTGTTTGCGGTCCAGGGAAGGCATGGCTTGGCAGTTCGGGCTGAACTACTCCCATGAGGCACAGGGTCAGAATGATTTGCATATAGCCATGTCTGAACTGGGGTGGCAGAGTGGGCTAAAGAACGGTGATGGGTTAAACCCAGATCTTTTGACTGGGTGTGAGTGTTTGATTGGTTCAGATGCTCCGTCCATTACCACCCCCTTTTGTACTGCTTTTGGCCACCACAAGTGTGGCAGGGTATGCTCAGACGTGAGTCCCTTGCTCACTTTGCCACTGGATTCAAGCAAGCCGGGCTGAAGACGGCTGGAATGCCAGAAACCGGTCTTCGGAAGCTTGTTTCCAGTCCTGGCGCCGGCGGTGATGTGGGGGCCCGCATTGCAGCACAGGCACTTTAGTCCCCTCTCCCTGCTGTTTGGGAGTGAAGGTGTGGCAAGGTATGGCAATGCTGATGGCTGGAATAGGCTCCCCCATTTTGAGTCAATTCCTTATCTGGGAATCTTTGATACACTGAAATAGTGGTTTCTAATTTTCCATTGGAAATAAGAAACTGCTATTTAGAAACAGAACTGTACCGATTCAGTAAATTACCAAATTGGTATTTCAACACTTGTACTAAAAGGCCTTTTTACCATTCATAACTAGTTTGAAACTGGTTAGTGAATCAATAACCTTTAGTAAATATGGCCCGAGATCATGAAATATTCCTGCAAAGTTAAATACCAAAGTGTATACACAACTCTTTATTTGATTAAGTCATACAATCTAACAGAAAGGTACAATTTGCTAAAATGCCAGAATTCGGTTTCAGGCATATTGCGCAATTGAGGTCTCTGGTGTGGAGGTTTGGTGTTTTCAGGAGGAAATCTTCATTGTCAGCTTCCCAAAGATCTTTTTCTTTGTAGTCAGCTCACTCAAATGCTGCACTTAACATTTTTCAGAAAAATGAGTAACGCAACAAAATGATATTATCTCAACGTTAAAGAAGGTTCTCACTTTTTGTCAGCTGGGCTACTGTGATTGTTCGTAATTGCCAGTGGATAATACCTTCAATTTGTCTGTTTAAACACAACTTCTTTCGTTTTCAGACTTGTCCATTTTTGGATAACCTGAGGAAAACAGCATGCTCCTGCCATCACAGATCACATCACCCAGCAGGCTAATAAGACACACTGCAAAAATATATTGCAAAAGCTGCCATGGACAAAGGTGGCTCTAACGGTGAGTCACATCCGAGGCCAGTTAAATAGGATCATTTTCAGGTTTGTGAAGCTTTTGGAGTGACTTCTGTCTGGTGTTCAACTCATAGACCCACCTAACTCTTTATTGTTACTCATCATGAAGGATTTTTAAAGTACTCATACTGAATGTATCACTCTCAGTGCTTAATTTGTAAATAAATAAATAATAACAGGTGGTCAAGGTTTTTTCTTATGAGCTCATTGCAGCATGTCAATATTGCTGAATATCAAGGCTACCTATTCTTTATCCAACAGTTTACCTCTTTTGTCCACCAGACCACACTTACCATACCTTTAGCTGATTCTTGCTGGACTTTTTAACCCTGCTTTGTTCCTTTGCAACTGTTTTTTTATATATATATATATATTTGTCTTGCTGCTTTTTCACCCTTTTCTGCCTTTCTCGCTCTTCCTCTGCATTAAATTCAAATATGTCCCAGTCACCAAAAAAGACTGCCGGAGCCTATCACCAGCATCCACCTACACATGTTTAAGCATTGTCGTTAACCAACTAGACAACACCCTGCACTGTTGATTCCAGATGGATAGGTGCACATACCCAGTGTCCCACAACTTCTTGAAATGTACTGTAATTTCTTCACTCCAAGAGAAATGCTTACCTAATACTTTATATTTCACATTGTCTTATTAAGATATCACATTTTGCTGGGTCCTGTGTCATGATCTCTCAGGCCTGAGACCAAGCTGCCTCAATCTTTCAATCTGGGAAAGAGAAAGTGAATCAACTGCAAAGCATTTTGCTTTTCCTATGTATTGATCTCTAAATTATACATTTCGAAACAGACATTTTAAGAAATGTTCCTGGCAAGCAGAGAGACAAGACTGACCAAGGGCCATATGTACGAAGTCATTTTACATTTCCTAATGGTGCAAATCGCAATTTCGGGCTGTTAGCAAATGCAAAATGCAATTTCGGTATGTACGAAAGGCATAAGCGGTGGTGAAAAATGCGATTTCTATCCAGTAGAAATCGCATTTTGAAAATCGCTAAACAGAAAATTGCGAATAAGGATTTTCAAATAGTCAATCGCCAAGTGCATGCATAAACGATTTCCTAATTGCGAATAGTTGCAAAATGGCCATCTAGGAAATTCAATTGCCATCAGTCTGGATCAGGTTGTAACTAGGTGCAATCTATAAAAAAGCAAGCAAAATGAACATCTGGCTCTTTCAGAATGGCAGCCCTGTATATTTTGATGAGCAGGATGAGCATTTTGGCTGGCAGGCAGAGAAAGAGGAAGAGACAGGAGAGGATATTTAACATGAGAGTCACCCTTTATGAACAAACAAAGGAGGAGATTTTTGAGAAGTACAGATTTAGTAGTGAAGCAATCTTGGGCTTATTGCTGAATTACAACCTCAGGTTCCGACCCCAACACTTAGGAGCAATGAACTCCCACCACATTTACAGTTACTGTGTTGCCTACACCTCTTAGCTTCTGGCAGTTACCAGGAGGTCATAGCCGTGACACAGGTGTCACAAAGTGCCTTTTCCAAGTTTTTTCCACAGGTTTCTTGACATCAAGGTTAGCAAAAATAATCAACATCTATATTTCCCAAATGCCCCCAAATTATTGCAAAAGGAAAAATTAATGGTCTACGGGGTAGTACAGTTCCCCATTATCAGTGGCTGTGTTGATGACACACATATCGCCATATTTTCCCTCTCAGCAAATGAATTCATATACAGGAAGAGGAAAATCTCCCACTCACTCAATGTGCAGGTAGTGTGTGATGACTCCTGTATCATAAAATACTTTGTTGCCAGATTCCCAGACAGCACCCATGACTCCTTCATGTTCTGCCATAGTTGATTACAAAACCAACTTTCACAGGGTGAATTTGGCGATGGTTTTTTACTAGGTAAGAGAAGTGCTGATTCAATTAATACAGTGGTCAGAACTACTTGTGTAATTTGAGGTAATGGTTTCCATTCTCATGCTCTTTAGGAGACAGTGCATATGCCTTGTGTCCCTTGATACTCACACCATACCTAAATCCAAGGTCAAGAATTGGAAGCCAGTAGAACAGGGCACAAAAGACAACACGCTACTTCATTGAGAGGACCTTTGGGATACTGACTCCCAGGTTCTGCCGTCACCACAAGATAAGCGGAGCACAACTGTATATATCTGAGACATGCTGCAAGGTCATTGCCACAGGCGCCATAGTACATTTAATCACAATATTTGCATGAGGAAGGGTCTACACAATCTCACCATTGAGGACGAATCTGACTCAGATGATGAATAACTATCACCACAGGTGCAGCAGGATGTAACACGTGCAGCAGAGGATTGTGCACAATGCACCGGTATCCCCAACAACTATTTTTGAGATAAGATTGTATGAATGGTGCATAACTGAAGGATTACCTTTTATTCAGGTTATGTCAATAATGTATCACTCCTAAATCAAAAGAATCCTTTGTCGTTGTAACATTGTGTCAACCAGGCAACAAAGTATGTGATTACACACAAAACAAAAGGTAGACTCATCCCTCTAAGTGTTCAGTGGATTCACTTCTTCCAGCCTCTGGGGTTGGGTGCCTTGTCAGCAACACTAGCCTGTAAAAGTGTGCACATGTCAGAACCAGAGTGTTTTGGCATGTACGCCTGGTGCTGCATGCCTCCTACATAGAGGTGAGATGGAGGCTAGAGCCCTCTTTTTGATTTCAAATGGAGGCAGATGTGCAACATCTTGCCATCAGTGTTCCATGTCAGTCTGTATGTTTACAGTTCTCCTTGCCAGAGTTGTTGTGGCTACTGCCAATCGGTTTATGGAATGGGTGAAGGCATCAAAGCGTGGCAGGTACTGCTTGTGCCTCTGTCTCTCCACACGGTGTCCCTTCTCCATGGCGGCAATTCACCAGTCTTGGTGATACGTGGTTACTGCAAGCACTGAATGGTCGGGCTCCTGCAGCTATTGCGTTTATTAGCACAAACCTCAGTAAAATTATTTTTATGAATTGTTTTTCGAATGATCTATTTGTTTTAATACTGATGGCCGTAGACCCGCGGTGCCACCTGTTAGAGCGAGCTCGCCATCTTGAGGGTCAGCGGTCTATTTGCCTCACCTCCTAGCACTACAAATATCACGCTGGCTCGAAAGCGCAGCCTGTGCTATGTGGTTACTGCAAGCATTGAATGGTCGCGCTCCTGCTGCTATTGTGTTTATTTGCACAAACCTCCGTAAAACTGTTTTTAAGAATTGTTTTTAGAATGACCTGTTTGTTTTATTACTGACCGGCAGTAGACCCGTGGTGCCGCCTTTTAGAGCGAGCCCGCCATCTTGAGGGTCAGCGGTCTAGTTGCCTCACCTCCTAGCACTACAAATATCACGCTGGCTCGACCGCACAGCGGGCGCACCATCGGCGTGCCAAAGGCAAGCCCGTCTGCGCCTGTCTGCGCCCGTCGGCGCCTGGAGTGCTCCCAGCGCCAGAACCCCTGGTCAATTTCCTGTCCACAGATACAGCCAGCAATAACTTTTTGATATTCGGAATGGTGAGTGTCTGGTATGTAACTGTTGGCAGGGTGCGATAAAACCTGAAACTTATAAATACTTGGGTTGCGGTTTTCACTTTATTCCACTAACCGGGACCAAGGGGAATGATCCTACCATACCACACATGGGGAGTAAGGGCACCTCAAACTGCAATAAAGGTCAGGACCTCAGACAAGCTCCTCCACATAAAACAGGCGAAAACAGCAGTCAAAAAAGCAAAATTGAGAAACAAGTAAAGACTCTATCATGTATACTACTCAACACGCAATCACTTGTAAAACTCAAATATCAATTTGAATGCCTCCTACAACTACACAAGCCAGATATTGTCTTTCTAACCGAGACCTGGACTGATGCCAGCTCTGACCCTGATTGGAACGAGGCCCTTCCCCTAGGACATGCCGTGGTGCAAAAGGATAGGACGGAAGGTAGAGGTGGGAGCATATCTCTAAACATACTGAGATGACTTAAAATTGCGTCATGAGGTTTCGAAGCTGGTCCCAGCAGAGGCGCTACTGTTCTCATTTAAATTAAACGATTGTTTCACGTTTCAAGATCTACTTGCCTATAGGCCCCCTGGTCCTAGAACTGCTTTTTCGCAAGCCCCCCTAAACTTTTTTGAACTAAAGTCGGAGTCACATTTTTTCAATATTATAGGGGATTTTAATTATCACCTCTAATTAGAGAATAACCCAGATACATTAAGATGTGTAGATAATTTAGCAGCATATGGGCTCTCCCAGATAGTACTGGAACCCACACATTTGACAGGCCATACCTTGGACGGCATTTTTACAAATCAACCTGACATAACTGTAACAAAGGCCCTACCACTACCCTGGACTGATCATAGAGCTATTTATTTTGAGGTGGCTAATAAAATGCCTAGTCCACCGCCAGGGTTGGATTGGGAATGAAAATCGGCCCGGGCACACAAACAAAAAAAATCGGCCGACATTTGCATAAACTCTCCTCATATCACTGCTTTGGTGTAATCTTATAAAAAAAACTTAAGGAGGGGAGGGGGGGTAAAAAAAATGCATGCGTTAGTTTACACTAGTGAAACAAGTGAGTCCGCCCCCTGCCCCCGCTCAGTATGTGCAGACAATAATGGCCCTGCCCGAGAGACAAATGGAGTGATACCTGTGCTAAATGGAGGTAATGAGCGCCCATCCGCCTCTAGAAAGGCCTCTCAGACTCCCACTGGGCCGCTGACTGTATCAGAAGAACAGAGACAGCGCCCAAATCGGCCCCCAGACTGCTCAAAAAAGCAGCCCACAGCAGTCCTCGGACATTGGCCCCTCGGGCATTGCCCGAATGACCGCGTTACCAATCCGACGCTGTCCACCGCGACCTATTCTTGTTTTAAAGGGGAGCGTCCGGAAATGGAATAAGATAAAAAGGAAAGACCTGGAACAGGCTTTGAATCCTGGTCCGCCCCTCTTAGAAAGTGACAACGATACAGCGGCCAACCAGTTTGGCAATTGGATTAGGGCAGCTGTTCATGGCACTGCCCCTGAAATAAATAAAACAGTTAAAAGAGCATCAGTAATGGCACCTTGGTACAGTCCGGATTTAAAAATCATAAAAATGAAATGTAGAAGGAGTGAACGGACCTGGAGGACATATTATAGTACCAAGCCTAAGTTAGCTTATAACGGACGCCTAGACTAATATAAGAAAGCTATCATTGAAGCTAGCTAGTTCACTGCTAAAATAGGAGATGCTGTACATTCCTCAAAGGAACTATTTTAAACCGTGTACACACTAGTTAAACCCCAGCATACAGCTCAGTTTAGACCAGATCAAGCTTTCTGTAATGAAATGGCCACCTTTTTCCAGAGTAAAGTACAATTGATCTATAATGATCTTTTTAAATTCGGCCACCACTAGGTTAGGAAATATCCCTTCAAACATAAATGTGTGGACAGCAAATGGTAGGCTCTCACGCTTCAGGGCACTAAACATGGAGGAGGTTCATGATCTCTTGTTATCAACAAAATCTGGCTCGCCTAATGAACCCTGCCCTCCAGTCATTTTTCAACTAGTATCAAAGACCATCAGAACACATCTCACCCCTCTTCTGAACCAAGTTCTAGAAACCGGCAAATATCCAGTGCATGGAAAAGGCCTGCATAAGGCCAACCTTGAAAAGCCAGCCCTAGACTCCCTAGAGCCTAAAAACTATCTGCCAATTTTCAGGTTGCCTTTGTCAGCAAAAATACTGCAAAAAGCTATGAAGAAGGAGCTGATTCACTATCTAGAAGAGAATCTATTGCTGGATCCCACACAACATGGTTTCAGGCCTTGTCATTCGACGGAAACAGCCTTAGTGTTGGCCACAGAGGGGATTCGGAAGATAGTTGATGGGGGGGCAGAGCGGTCCTGATTCTCCTAGATCTCTCACCGGCATTCGATACTGTGAACCATACGGTATTGGTGCAGCGGCTGAGAGATGTGGGGGTGGAGGATAACGCTCGGACCCTCCTTCCTCTTTCTTGAAAACAGGGAACAAAGCATACACTGGGAGAAACTACCGTCTGGAACTGTTCAGCTCCCATGTGGTGTCCCGCAAGGATCTGCTCAGTCACCAACACTTTTCAACATCTATGTGTTCTCAATGGCCAACTTAGTCAGGAAGCGTGGCTTCTCCCTGATCATCTGTGCCGATGATTCATAGCTCACAATCTCAGTTTCTAAACCATCAGAGCCAGTGACTAACAGTTTTCATGCATGTCTGAAAACATCATGATCTGGATGACGCTAAATTTCCTGAAAATAAATACGGTGAAAACCGAGGTCCTAGAATTTGGTAAGGGACCTTCGCTATGGAATAACAACTGGTGGCCTACGGAGGCAGGAGTCTGTCCGCGCCCAGTTACCGAGGTCAAGAATCTGGGGGTGATCCTTGACAATCAGCTCAATCTTCCAGCCCAAGCCAACCAGCTAACTTCCTCCTGCTTTTTCCTCCTAAAAACATTGAGGAAAATGTTTCCGTTCATTACATATGAACTCCAAAAGAATGCTGTACTGGCACTCTTTCTTTCCAAATTAGATTACTTCAACTCGCTCTTTGTGGGGATTGATAAGGCGCAGGAGAGGAAGCTGCAATCGTTGCAAAATGCCGCTGCCAGACTGCTCATGAACATCCCAAAGGGTCGCCCCACCTCAGAGGCCATTAAAGCCCTACATTGGCTCCCTGTCCAGCAAAGAGCCAATATTAAGTCTCTTTGTCTAGTGCATAAGGCCCTCTATGGAGGAATCTCTGGGGAGGTACGGAAACTATTCACTATGTACTCTCCAGCTAGAACTCTCAGATCCTCTATGAAGGGCCTCGTTTGTATTCCAAAAATCCACAAGGCAAGATTGGGGGGGCCGCACATTGTCATTCTGTGTGGCCAAACTCTGGAATCAGATGCCATCCACCTTGCGACTTCAACCGAACCAGATAACGTTCAGGAAGAAGCTGAAAACCAGGCTGTTTTCTAAAATCTAAATATTCAGAGTCAGGATGCTCCAGTTACCCATGTCAATCAATCAATCAATCAATCAATGTACTTATAAAGCGCACTACCTACCTGTGAGGGTCTCAAGGTGCTGAGGGGAAAGGTGTGCCGCTACTGGTCGAAGAGCCAGGTCTTGAGGAGTCTTCTGAAGGTGAGTAGGTCTTGGGTCTGCCGTAGGTGGGTATGGAGGGTGTTCCAGGTCTTGGCCATGAGGAAGGAGACGGATCTGCCTCCGGAGGTAGTTTGTTGGATGCGGGGGACCACGGCGAGGGCGAGGCTGGCGGAGCGGAGCTGGCGGGTGGGGGTGTAGAGGCTGAGTCGGCCATTAAAGTAGGCTGGTCTGGTGTTATGGAGGGCTTTGTGTGTCTGGGTGAGTAGCTTGAAGGTGATCCTCTTTTCGACGGGGAGCCAGTGTAGGTCTCTCAGGTGAGGGGTGATGTGGCTGTGATGAGGGACGTTAAGGATCAGTCGGGCGGAGGCGTTTTGAATGCGTTGCAGTTGTCGTAGGTGCTTGGCCAGGATGCCTGCGTAGAGTGCATTGCCGTAGTCCAGTCTGCTGCTGATGAGGGCCTGGATCACCGTTCTTCTTGCTTTGGTGGGGATCCACTTGTAGATCCTGTGAAGCATGCGGAGGCTGTTGTAGCAGGAGGAGGAGACGTCGTTGACCTGCTTCGACATGGAGTGGTAGAAGTTGAGGATGAATGAATGAATCCTAGGTTGCGTGCGTGGTCGTGGGAGTCGGTGCTGTTCCCAGCGTGGACGGCCACCAGGCGTCACCCTAGGCTGCGTGGGTGGTTTCGAGGATAAGGACCTCTGTCTTGTCCGAGTTCAGCTTCAGTCGGCTGTTCCTCATCCAATTCGGCAATGGCCTTCATTCCCTCGTGGAGGTTGGTTTTGGCGATGTGCGGGTCTTTGATGAGGGAGATGATCAGCTGGGTGTCGTCATCGTAGGAGATGATGTTGAGGTCATGCTGGCGGGCGACGTGTGCGAGGGGGGCCATGTAGACGTTGAACAGCGTTGGGCTGAGGGATGATCCCTGGGGCACGCTGCAGATGATGTTGGTGGCTTCGGAGCGGAAGGGGGGAAGGCGGACGCTCTCGGTTCTGTCAGAGAGGAAGGATGTGGTCCAGTCCAGGGACTTCTCTTGGATTTCGGCTTCTTGGAGGCGTGTCTTTAGTGTGCGATGGCAGACCATGTTGAAGGCAGCTGACAAGTCCAGGAGGAAGATGGCTGATGTTTCGGCGTTGTCAAGTTGGAACCTGATGTCGTCTGTGGCGGCAATGTGGTCTGTCTCGGTGCTGTGGTTTCTACAGGAATCTGGACTGAGATGGGTCTAGGATGTTGTTGTCCTCGAGGTAGCGGGTCAGTTGCGTGTTGATGACTATTTTGATGACCTTTGCTGGGAACGGGAGCAGGTAGATGGGCCAGAAGTTTTTGAGGTCCTTGGGGTCCGCCTTAGGTTTCTTGAGAAGGGCGTTGATTTCGGCGTCCTACCAGCTTTCCGGGAATGTGGCTGTCTCGAGGGAGATGTTGATTACTTTCCGTAGTTGGGGTGCGATGGCTGTGTCTGCTTTGTTGAATATGTGGTGTGGGCAGGGGTCTGACGGTGAATCTGAGTGGATGGATTTCATGATCTTGCGTGTTTCGTGGTCGTTGACATTGGTCCAGGAGGTCAGGCAGTTGGTGCGGGTGGAGTTCGCAGGGGGGGCTGGAGTCTGGTATTGTCGGGTCGGTCAAGATGTTGAAGCTGTCGTGGATGTCAGCGATCTTGCGATGGAAGAAGGTGGCCAGCGAGTCACACAGTTCTTTTGAGGGCGGAATGTCGTTGGTGTTGGCGCTGGGGTTGGAGAGTTCCTTCAGGATGCTGAAGCGTTCTTTGCTGTCATGAGCATTGTTGTCCAGGCGGGTTTTGAAACACGATCTCTTGGCTGATCTGATGAGGTGGTGATATCTGCGGGTGGCATCCTTGTGGGCTGTGTGGCTGTCCGGTGTACTTTCGTGGAGCCATTTCTTCTCTAGTTTCCGACATGTTCTTTTGTGGGTCTGGAGCTCTTCGGTGAACTAGGTGGCTTTCTTGCTGGTCCGGATGTTGCCGGGTTTCTTGAGCGGGCGTGGATGTTGGCGCATTCCTCTATCCATTGTCTGAAGTTGCGGGTGGTGGTGTCTGGGTCGGTGGGTGGTTTCTGGGCGAGGGTAGGGGCTAGCTGGTCTTCGGTGACTTTGCTTCAGCAGTGGCGGGGCAGCTGTTGAGTGCGGTGGTGCGTGGAGGGCCTCTTGTAGGTGAAATGGATGCAGCGGTGGGGGTCCAGTGGAGTTCGGTGACGTGGTCAAAGGAGACGTGGGTGCTTGTGTAGAAGATGGGGTCAAGCATGTGGCCGGCGGTGTGGGAGGGTGCAGTGACGAGTTGTTTGAGGCTGAGGTTGGCAAGATTGTCCATCAGGGTGGCAGTGTTGGCATTGTTTTGGTTCTCGAGGTGGAAGTTCAGGTCCCTGAGGAGGATGTGGTCCGTGGAAGGGAGTGTGTGGGTGCTGGCGGGGTCGACAATGGAGTCGCTGAACTGTGGGCAGGGTCCGGGGGTCTGTAGATGAGGTTTCCTGTGAGGGTGGTGTTGGGGTCGGTGTGGATCTGGAAGTTCAGGTGTTCGGCGGTGCTGAGGGTGTCGTCTGAGTGTGTGGAGACCTTGAGAGAGGACTTGTGGACGATGGCTATTCCTTCTCTGATTCCGTTGGTGCGGTCTCTGCAGGAGATCTTGTAGCCGTCCGGGATGTCTATGATGATGTCGGGTGCTGAGGAGTCGTTCCACTAGGTCTCGGTCATATAGGCGACATCTGGGGCGGAGTGTCGAGCAGGTCCCAGAGCTCAACGGCATGTTTGCGTGCGGAGCGGGTGTTCAGGAGTATGCAGCGGAGATGGTTGCATTAGTTCTTTGGTGGATTGGCGGTTCTGTCAAAGGTGTAGCTTGAGTTGCGGCAGGTGAAAGGTCCATGGGTGCGTTTCGGGGCGGCCTGGAAGCAGGTGGGGTGTTGTCTGGCTTTGAGTGCATGGAGAGTGCTGGCGTCGTAACGGAGTCTGGTGTCCTGGCGTACGCTGGGTCCAGGGGGTCTGGCACCGGGTGCTGTCCAGGCGCGGACGGGCGCAGACGGCTTGCCGGCGCGGCCGCTCAGCAGCCGCCATTTTAGGCGGGGAGGGAGGGAGGAGCAGCTGGGAGGCGGGAGTGGGGTCGGGCCGCAGGTGAGCAGCGGCGGGAAAATGGGCAGAGGGTACAGAAGAGAAAGGGGGAAGAGGAGCAGGACGCAAGGGCAAAAGGCAAAAAAACCAGGTACAGACAAGTACAGAATTTACCAAAATGAACAGATAATCACAATAACAGTGGCAACAATGGGAACAAATACAGGGTCAAGCAGGCAGTCAGCACGATCAGGGGCACATCAGGATCCAACTAGCGATCAGCGGCAGCGGGGGGTAAGGCGCTGGCAGACTGGTGCGCTGTGTGGCAGTAGGGGAGCGACCTGGCCTGCAAGCAGGGTGAGGGGTCGCTCTCTCACTGCTGCGCAGAGGCCGCCATTTAAAGCGGGGAGGGAGGGAGGAGCAGCTGGGAGGCGGGAGCGGGGCGGGTCGCAGGGGAGCAACGGCGGGAAAATGGCAGAGGGTACAGAAGAGAAAGGGGAAGAGGGGGGAGAGGAGCAGGACGCGAGGACAAAAGGCAAAAAACAGGTACAGACAAGTACAGAATTTACCAAAATGCACAGATAATCACAATAACAGGGGCAACAATGGGAACAAATACAGGGTCAAGCAGGCAGTCAGCACGATCAGGGGCACAGCAGGATCGAACTAGCAATCAGCGGCAGCGGGGGGTAAAGCCCTGGCAGACAGGTGGTGCTGTGCGGCAGTAGGGGAGCGACCTGGCCTGCAAGCAGTATCACAGTCAGTGCCAAGACACCTCGGCATTCGTGCGCTTAACAAGTAATAATTCAAATCTTGCCCTTTCTGCAATTGCTGCATCAAACTTGACATTCCTATCAGATGCCTATTGACGTTCCTGATTTTTTGGTTTGCAGGAGCTGTACAGGGATGATGGACTTCTCCCAGTCACCACACACAAGGGAACTCTTTGACATGCCGTCTGACACATTCTCATTGTGGACTGTTGCTAAATGGCCTTTCACTGTCTGTGTATCCTGCCCACAGATGTTGTTGTGTCCCTGCTTTGAGAATGGCCCTCGTCACCATCCACAACGTCTGATAGTGGTGCAATAGTTGCACTCCTTGCAGTTGGAGGTGGAGTGATGGGCATAAGAGTTGTAATGTGCTGTCCTCCATTTCAATGTGTGTCAGTAGCTTCTTCAGCCACATTTGTTTCTAACATGTCCTGTGTGTGATCTGTGGAAACACATGTATATAGTTAGTGTAAATAAATGGTTAATTTCTGTTCACCACATTGTTGTAACTGTACATTATGTGTTTGTGACATGTTTGTGATGTACAGATATGTGTGGTGTTGTCATGAGCATAGCGTACAGTATGCAACTTTGGTCAACTGCAACTCTCATTACGCATTGCTAAGGTAGGGAAAGTATCTCAATGGAGTTATTTATGCTGTGATGATTTATTTGGGGAATTTCAAACATTAGGCTATGTGAAGTAAATAATGGGGAGTGGACTTACCCTGGCTGGTGTCTGCAGGACACTCCCACCACACTTTCTTGTCCAGTGTCCCCTCGATGAGTGTCTCAATGGGAGTGGGAGAGGGGTGTTTTGAGGGTCCACCACGACTCTGAGCCATCCTGCTGGCTGCCTTCTCCTATGAGTGAGATCTCAGGGCAATCCAGCATTTGTGTATCTCTGGGATGGTCCTCTGTGAGACACCTACGGAATCCACCATTTCCAAGATGCTATTCCATATCTTGTTTCTTTGGCTCTATGGAAGTGAAAGAGGCCTGCCCAAATAGCTGGTTAATATGTACCACACAATCTTCTGTGAGAAGCTCCAGCTCCTTTTCAGAAAACTTGACCAGCATCCTTGTCCCCACTTTCCTTGGACATAGTGCAGTTTACTCACAGGTATTCCCTGGGTGACAGAGGGGCACTCCTCACTCCCAGCACGTATTCCATGGGTGACAGAGGGGCACTCCTCACTCCCAGCACCTTCCTAGGTTTCTGGATTGTTGTCAAACCCTGTATTCCTTAACTTCCTGGTCTGACATCATCATTCTGCATCCAGATTGCAAATGTTCCTAACTTCCAAAATTGAAATTTCCTAATTGCAATTGCGAATCTGTAGGAAGCACTATTAGTGGAATCGGTGGTTACATACATCTTGTTTTGCAATTCCCTAATAGCGATTCACTTTGTGAAAGAGAAAAGTGTCTGTTCGTTATATATGATTTTACTTACATGCATATGTATTTCTCTATTTTAGAAAATATTGAAATACAGCCCAGCGATGGTCTGTCTGATAATAAATTATATAACATTTGTTTTTTCCTAGCAAGGAAGAAAGAATGTTCTTTCTGTTACTAGTTTTTCAAGGCTGCTCAGCTGAGCTCAATTTTAGTTAAATACTCTATTGTAATCAGGATTTCACAATCTTAATTATATGTGTAAAGCTTTAATCAAGAAGATTCAATAGGAAGTAGGAGTTTCTAGAGGTACCTTGCGAACTAACAGACTGATTAGTTGTAATAATTGAAATATTTTGGTTCCAACCCTTCCACTTATTTTATGTCATGAAATGTGTGTGCCTTCTGTTCCTGAAAAATTATAAGCAAACATGCTGTTTGGAGAAGAGCCAGACCTTTTGATAGCAGACTTTTTGCTTAGAGACCTTGCTCACATTTTGTCTCTGTCTGAGACCTTTGCTTTAAACATTTATAGCTCTGCCCTTAGGCTCTTTGAGATTTTGTAAGGAAGAAAGACATTATGTCAGTCTGCTTGTTAATTTACTTGATGTACTAACTGCTTTTCCTTTCTGTAATGAAACTATATTTTGAAAAATCCAACAAAGCTGCTAACTTTAGATTTCTGTCAAGTACAGTTTTTATGATTGCCTTGGACTAAGTCCATAAGAAACCTAGGGCCAGATGTAGGAAGCCTAATACTAGTCAGTAACGGCCAAAATTACCGAATTTCGGTCGTTACCGACCTGTATTTGGCTTTTCAGATGTAGGGGCCTAATTTAAGGATTCGGTGATTTAAGGAATCAGTAAATTACCGAATTCTTAAATACCGATTCAGTAAATTACAGAATCCTTAATGTAGGAAGCACTCAAGTGAGTGCTTTTCTCATTTAAGGATTCGTTATTTACCACCAACTACACGTTGGTGGTAAATAACGAAAACCGTTAAAAAAGCAATTTCGTGCTTTTTTAACAGTTGCATGTGGCAGACATACATGCCCTTAGGGCATGTATGTGTGCCACATGTGCCCTCATGCATCATTCAGGGGTGCAACAGGGTGTCAATGTGACACCCTGCCACCCTTGTAGGTCTATCCCCTATTACCGATTCAGTATTTACCGAATCGGTAATTCTCATTCATTCCTATGGGCCTCGAGGCCCATAGGAATGAATTGGGAATACCGAATCGGTAAATACGGAATTGGTATTTACTGAATTTTACCGATTCGGTAACATTTACCGAATCATTAGCTACATATTATTTACCGATTCTAAAATACCGAATCTGTAAAATTCGGTATTTTAGAATCGGTAAATGATATTTACCTACATCTGGCCCTAAGTCCTGTTCCCACCTTAGAACCCTTTCGATTTATAAATTAGAGCACCAACAAGATCTAAATAGAATGTATAATAAGGGAACATGTATTAATTCATTACAACAATATTTGAATTAAAACAATGAAGGGAAATGAAAAATGTAGACTTCACAATTTCAAACATTGTCAGTGCGAATAACATTAAAATAGTGCTCTTTTGAAATTCAGAGAAAGTAAATGAAAAAACAAAATTGACCATAGGCCCAATTCTTAAAGCTGTTTGCTTTTGTTAAGTCCAATTTACACATGCAAGTAACTCAACTCCCCAGTGGAACTCGAGTTCTCTGACTGACAAAACATAATTTGGACCCTTAAATGGGTTATGCATGCATAATATTATCCCAGCATAACAAATGGATCACATGGGGCAGTTAATAAGCATTCCAGGGTTTCAGATTCCAAGGCCAGTTTGGAATAACCACAAACTCATGTTCATGGCTGGTCATAGAATAGGAAGCTATTGTTTGCAGTTTGTATCCCAAATATATAGAAATCAATCAATCAATCATACAGTACTTGTAAAGTGCAGCTTGTCACCAGTGAGGGTTTCAGGTGGTGAGGTACGGGTTTCAGTAGAAGAGTCAGGTTTTGAGCTTCCTCCTGAAGTCTGTCAGTCAGGGTGATTTTGGGAGGTGTAGGGGGAGAGCGTTCCAGGACATGGCAGCAAAGTGTTTGAAGTAACGTCCTATGGTGTAGCAGCGGCGGATGAGCGGTGTTTATTCGAGGGCGAGGTGGGTTTCTGGTATGTTGGTGGAAGTTCAAGTGGTAGTTTATGTATGCAGGTCTTTGGTCATAAAGGGCTGTGTACGCATGGATCAGAGATTTGAAAAGGCATATTTCCTGGATGAGGAGCCAGAGGAGGTTTCTCAGCTGCTGGGTGATGTTGTTGCAGAGAATCTGCTCAGGAACAGAATTATGCTTGGGATCATAGAACATTGGTGTGTGGGGACTGAATCATCATACCACCTGAGTACCTATGAGCCCTAGTCCAACTAGCTATAGTGCGTCACTTCCCCTTATAACCTTACAAGAAAAACAAATGAATTGGCACCGAAAACACAACACTCTTGATCCTCTCAGGGATCATGCTAACAGGACACTCCCTTTCGCTCTCTCACTCGTGCACAATGAAATGAACAAGAGGCACTAAGGAAGTTAAGCATAATTATTCAAACTGTGGTGTCCTCAAGTTAAGTATTTGTGAAACAATTAGAAAAAAGTGCATACTAAAAATACTGTTATAATGGTCAATAAACCATATATCATAAAAAGCCCTGTCATGTTATAATCAGAATATCCTAAACCCCCAGTTCTTCTACTGAAGCTGGATGATTATATATGAAAGATCTCTGGGATTAGTGGCGGAGCCCATACTTTAGCATACACAGATGGGCATTCCACATCTCAGCTGATGTAGCAATCTTGTCTCAGAACCCTCGCTCAGTGTGTGTACTTAAACTCCTGTGCTTGGTTATATGACAAGACTAGTGTGCTCATGCACAGCAGCTGCATTCTTGTGTTATGTTTAGGTGCTAGTGTCTGACCAGAGAGATTAAGAAGGGGCATTGATGTTTGACCTTGTCTGTGGGGTTCAGACTAAATCCCACGAAAAGAAGAGAACACGTAAACATATGCAGGTACTGTGTGAAATTACAATATGGCACAAAAGGAAGCGTGTTTATATAGTAACATGTGTAAAAGAAAATGTGGCCTACAACATGCTCAATTAGGGTAATATAGAAAAAACTACAATGGGGCATGCAGGAAACACATGACAAAGTGGGTCTTTTCGTTCAGACTGAAGATCAGTCTGGCTGCTGCGTTCTGTCTGAAGTCTTCCCATGAGATTGCTTTTGGTGCCTGCATAGAGTCCATTGCACTGGTCCAAACGACTGGAGATGAGGGCCTGCATCACTCTTTTTCTGCTGCTGATTGGAAGCCATTTGAAGATTCCGTGGAGCATGCGGAGAGTGTGGAAGCAGGCTGGGGTGAAGGCGTTCATCTATCATTTCCTGGAGAGTTTGCTGTCTAGAATGATACCGACTGAGGTTGCGAGCATGGTCTTTGGACGTGGGGGTGGGTCAGAGTTCCGATGGCCACCAGGAGTCATTGCAGAGGGCGCTGTGGATGATGAAAATCATCACTTTGGTTTTGTCTGCATTGAGCTCCAGGCAATTGTACATCAACCAGGGTGAGACGTTGACATGCTCCCTCTCGTACACCATTTTCCAAATGTCATTTTCTTTTTCCATCACCTTAACTATAAGCAGCTCATGTTCTACTGAAATAGGAAAATTCTGAGCAGTTATGATTGCATCTGGGAAATTGTTGACATTGCCCCCTCCTATTTTCTGTAAAGGATCTTTAGCTCTCTAATGATATATGATTCAGGTGATCTTCATTTGAACTTTATTGTACACATTGGCAATAGAAATGTAAGGCCATATTGAACAAGGATTTGTGTTACCCTGCAATGGGGCACAAGGGTGATGCAAAACCCAAGTAATTTTATCAAGCCACGCAAGGTCACCTTGCATGGACCTGCAAGGCTCGATAAATCTGGAGTAACGCAAGGCAGCATAATTTGTTGCGTTGTGTTGAAAGTTGCGGGGTGTACCGTCAAGCGAAGGTCAAGAAAAAAGGGGGGTCCCAAAACATGGTTTCCCCATGGTAGGTTTACCGGAATTTTTCATTTTTTGAACATTTCTACAACCCAAACCGCTGAATGAAATTGCACCAAATTTGGCAGAAAGCTAGATGTTGGTCCAGAAAGCATGGTGTAAATCCATTCAGTAGTTTCAGAGATATTAAAGTTAAAAAAAATATAGGTGTCTGGGAGCCCAAAATCCTACTGAAACCCTACTGAAATTTGAGTGGCTGCCAACATTTCAACCAGGAAGTGTTGGCAGCCATCTTGGGACACAGTTGAACTGAGTCCCTCCAAAAATATAAATAAAAGAACAGGAGGCAAGGTAGAAATACTTAAACCCCCTAGGCCTCTTGGGGGGGGTCCCACTGGGACCACGCAGGGCCAGAAAAAGAAAAGGCCAGGTCCCCGGTGAAGAAATTGGCCAGGGGAGGAGGCCACACAGCCTCCGTCTCTTAAAAAAAGTTTTTTTTAAAACCTTCAGCACCCCTTAATTACCACTCTGCAAACGCATCTCCTGGCACACTGCCGGTTGGGGGATGAATTCCCTTGGCCCCAATGGATCCTTAAGAGCGCAATTGTTTACAACTTGCCATCTTCTTTTGATTTAGAGGTGACCATATGGTACTCCATATATTGCACTATCACTGAGTTACAGGCAGCTGCAGATATTTTTTTTTAATATGAATAAAGGTTGAGGAGCTTTCTGTATACATTTGTAGTATTGAACACCAAACCAGGACTATATTGTGGAGTCTGAATGCAAAGAGATACTGCTAGCCTTATGAAGACGGATAGAAAAAAACGTTTGACACAAGTCGACGACTGTTTCCCATTCTGCATCCCCAGGAACTTGAAACAAAATCACAGCAGGATTTGATACCATGGGACAACATATTACTACAATCTTCTAAAACTTTTTTTCAGGTCTCAGATCGTTCTCCATTTGCCACTTGATTTCTTTATTCCCATTACAGGTGAGTTGCACGGGCTAACACTTCTTTTAGAATGCTCTGTTCTAACATCTTTTCAATCATGGGCTTCATTCCTAACTCTGCTTCCCACAGAAGTCTGTATTAAGGAGTATAGGGGTAAACTGCTCTGGCTTTACTGAATTTGTCACTGTCTCTGCTACTTTTAGTTAGCCCGATTTCTATACTGTGAAATCCCATACCTCTCCTTTAACTATATGTCTTAAATCAAGAGGCAGGTCTTCCTTTGTAAAGACTGGGATAAGCAGAACTTTTGACTATTGTGATTTTATTTTGACCTCTAAATCCACATCCTAAGTTTGAATTACGACACTATCTGGTGTACGGAAAAATTTGCAATTCCTCTTACAGGGCAAATCTCTACCTAGCAAATTAGTAGGACTTAAAGCACACAATAATAATTGGGTATTATTTGTGGTTGATTTTTACAGTAATATTTGCTGAAACCTTATTAGTCATCTGCTTATTGAGACTCATACAACTTGGACTTCTTTTTTTGAGAAGGGTAGGTTTATGGCCTCCATGGAACAAACAGTGGAGTGTGGAGCACCTGAAACAATCAAGAATTATGCTTGGCGGCCATTCACCTCACCATCTAAGTATTGGCCCCTCTGGTCTAACTCTGGGCCTGCACCACTTATGCAACCCTCCACCCCTTTCAGGCACAGTCATTGCGTATTATTCACATTTAGTGAAATCTGTGGGAATCTGCTAACTCATGTTTTGTTGCATCGCTGAAACTACAGGAATATTCATAAGGTAATGCCATTGACTTTGCATAGTTTGTAGCAAAGTCTGCTGGAATAGGGAATTTGACTGTGTCAACTGATGGGCATACTTCTGCATATGAGGACCAAATTTATTTTGGGTTCGATCTGGATTTGATCTGCATTCTCACTTTTAGTAGGCAATCTGTTTTTTGCAATAATGACAAAGGATGGTCTGCTTTAACTTCCTAATTGTTCTAATTCATTCCATTAGAACAATGCCTTCTAAACTAGTAAAACTCTGATTCGTTGTGGATCACAATTCGACTTACATCATGAATATTAATGAGGTAAAATGCAAATTGCAGCCAACTCTGGGTCAAAGCCATCACAGGGATGGTGGCTTGCTGAGGTCAGCAGAGGTCAGCAGACCATCATGCCATTTTATTTGGGGTCCTCTTTCCGATTACGAATAGGTTACCACTACATTTGTGTAATTGGTAAATTATTCATTTATTGTGACCAGAATTCTTTTGCCAAACATTATTGCATCCAATTCCAAATCGGCATTTAGTAAGGACGCCCTAAGGACGCCCCTTCCAAATAGACATTCCGTGTTTGGCCACAAACCCAAATTGCGATTTAATAACATTACCAAATTGCAGTTTGGGTTTCATACATAACAAAAGGCCTTTTTGCTGTCAGAAATGATCCGATTCTGCAAATCAGACTTTTGTTTTGAGAACAGAGACAGCTTTGTACATCTGCCCTCGGTTCTATTTTTTCACATATAAACTTTGGGGTGCCAGTACACACATTTGCCCTCCCCTTGGCACCTAAGATAACCTCATTATCCTTAAGCAGAGCAATTTGAATTGGAGCATCAACAAATTGGAGAGTTTTGGAGCTATAATGCCGGTGGGATTAGGGATCACTTACCAACCTTAAAAGCAAATCCATCCTCAACCGTACAACGATAAGGGATTGGTTTCTGTGTCTTAGCTGTGAATTCAACTATTTTATCCAAAGTAAAGAGATTGTATACTTTGTATACATTATATGGCTAGTCAAGAGCAACAAAGCAAATGTATCAAATGTTAATTGCATGCATCAACAGAAAAAATGAAAAAATAAAAATAAATCTTTGTCTTGTAAAGGTCACGTGAATAATAATTAAAGAATCCATGTGTAATAACTCAATGAGAAATTGTTTATGACAAGCAAGATCTAAAATCATTTGGAAAAAAGTACATGTTTAAAACAATTGAAATGTAGCTTAATATCTAGACAAATCTAAAATAATGGTTGTGTTATTTTATTTGTAGCCAAATGATGAGTACTGATTAATCTATTTTAAAAGAGAAGTGAATGGTTGGCCTGCGCAAGTCTTTGTAATTGGTTTGTACAAAAAAACATATAGGAGTCGTAGATGCAAACTCCTCCCCAAAAAGTAAACTGATGAATGTCAGGATGTATCGAGCACCGCTGTACCGCAGCAAACACCTGAAACACAACACCAATGGACCAGTGTATAGCCCTTTTCCCCCCCGATTTTTTGGACTATTCATTCACCCTGTTGTTTTGAAACATATTTAACTTTTTAACATTGGGAGGAGGGACAAGTGCCCTCTCCTTCTGTTAAATACTTTCTCTACCTAACAAAGGAAACTCTAGTGATGCAAGAGTACCTGTTAACCATCATTGTGACTCTGTTCCTCCTACCCCATACCCGCTTTGGGTTAATGTCCCCCCTAGGGATGTGTAAAAGTATAATAAGAGGTGTGTGAAACGTTTGCGGTGTCAATATGGGTGGTGCAAAGTGATTACATTTATTACTTATAATAGCGTATATAACAAGGACCCCCTGAGGTATAGATTCTAAACATTCATAGGTCAGGGACAAAACGATATATGGAAAATAACAACCTAGGCAAATAATATTTGCTTGTCTGTACAATGAAAAAAGAGAGAGGTAAACCATTGCCAACTCAAGTTCTACCTTTTATTCACATCATTCAATAAAGAATACATATTAGGTTAAAAGATTTGTGTCCAAAAATATTTAGACCAAATCACATCAATAAATATAAAACAATATCACAAAATTATAAAAGAAACATAGCAAGTGGCATAACAATACATTCGACGCGCGTTTCGGCGACCAGCGCCTTCTTCAGGAGTAGCCACGTACTTCCTAAAAACAAGGGTGGGTATACAATGAATTCAGTTAAATAAATACAAATCAAGAAAGGACTTTATAAATATAACACATGTACAAAGAAAAAAATAACAAAGAAATAATTTCATCATTATACAATTTGTAGAACCTATACATGAACAACATATATAGTGGTTACAACCTCTCAATTTTTAGCAGACAAGAAAAGACTGGTTGAAAATACAGTCTAATTTCAATGTTCATTTCACTGCTCAATCACAACCGAGGAATGCTTAAGATGATAAAGGCAAAGAGGAAAACAACATATAGAGAGCTGGTCATCACAAAGGTGTGTAAACTCAGTGCACTCTGATTTATTCTTACTGATCAGAAAAATGTCTTTAGTTTTTTGTATATAGCAGCACCCACAGTGCATGGATAGTAGTAACAGCCATTATCTAGTCAAGGCTAGTATCTTTATCATAATATCTAAATGATTATTTACTGGATCGGTGGATTCTAATGAGTGAAGATAGCAAGGACGACACGACGTACAACGATACAGTAATGAAAATATGTCTGTGAAAAATAAAAATTGATCGAAAATAATTGATAAGCATATTGGGTATTATGAGAGATTTGATCTACAACTAAAAAACTTAACTTAAAATGTCACTCATTATATGTTAATTCGATTTAACGTTTATATTTCTGTGATGGTTTAATCTTTATTGGTATTATATCTTGGTTATGACAATCTGTTTCTTAATTTCAAAATCAGATGTAGTGGGCTCAATTGGTATTTCTTCTAGCGGTGATACATTCAGGGATGACAGCTCATTTCAGGAGAGAAAAAGTACCTCCTTCAAACAAGGCAGTAATATCAAAGTCACTAAATATGAAAGAAATTAGATATAAAAATTGGAGCATACACTTCATAGATGCAAATAATTCTAGATAAACCTCTAAGAAAAAACGGAATTTAAAATATAAAACCTAAAGTTTAGAACACGATGGCTCCACAGACGATAATGAAGCTTTCAAATGTCCCCTAGTGACCGGAAACGGCACAATAAAAACACGAGGCTGCAAATATGGGCAAAGCATTTGTTGTGAGTTATATGAAAGATCAATCATATAATGAATTAAAGACAATCATACCCTAGGCATGTACGGGACAACCACCAGGTAGTCAGCGTGGAGATTCAATTATATGAAACATGCTGAGATATAACATCTTTCTATATAAATATCGATACATTGCTGAAAAGGATGTTAAACATCTATAAAAAACTGAACTGGGTTTTCGCAAGTGCCTAGGTAAATTTGTTTTATTTCACCCAATGCAATTACCTAATATATCCGGATGGCTGGTATTGCCTCGAGAATGCAATATGAATTGATAAGCACGAAGCTGCAACACAGAAACGAGAAGTTCTGTTAGGTATTTATTTATTTATTTATTTATTACATTTTTAAAGCGCACTGTTACCCGAAGGTGTCCTGGTGCTGACTGATCGCTAGTGGGCGTGGGCAGGGGCGTTAGCGTGTAAAGAGCCACGTTTTAAGAGCCTTCCTGAATTTGAGCAAATCGGGGGTCAGTCTGAGGCTCGAAGGCAGCGCATTCCATGCCTTGGCGGCACCCAGGGATAGACTTTTGCCTCCCCAGTGGACTTTCCTTACTCTGGGGACTACAGCCAGCCCCTGCTCGGCTGATCGTAGAGCTCGCACTGGCTTGTACCACTGAAAGAGAGGGGTCATGCATTGGGGGCCCAGGCCCTGCAGCGCGTTTAAAATCACGCAGAGTGACTTAAACACAATTCTTTTGCGAACTGGCAGCCAATGTAGCTTTACAAGGTCCTGAGAAACTGAGGTGAACTTGGGGGTGCCCGTAATCAGACGTGCTGCTGCATTCTGCAAGATTTGAAGTTTATCTAAAAGTCCCTGCTGGGCATTCAGTAGCAGAGCGTTGCAGTAATCTAACTGGGACCTCACCAGTCCGGTCACTACTGTCTTCTAATGTTCCACCGGAATAAATGGCAGGACTTTCAGGATAGTTTTAAGCACGTAATGGGTAGCCGAGGACAATGCATTGATTTGTGGCCTAAAGGACAGGGAGTCATCCATCAAAACACCCAGATTTTTTACCTTTGCCACCGGAGAGGGGGGAGACCCCATTTCCTCTGGCCACCAACGAAGGGGCCAAAAATTGTCTCTTGACCCAAACAGCAGCACTTATGTTTTTGCAGAATTGAGCTTAAGGCAGTTTCCTGCCATCCAGTTGCTCACTTCCAGCATGTAGCATCTAAACTGATCTGCTGTGCTGTCCAATTCTCCTGGACGCAGCGACACTACAATCTGCGTGTCGTCAGCGTAGGATGTATGATTAAATCCGAAGGATCTAATCACTGGCGCTAGGGTGGAGACATAATTACTAATCAGGCAACTACTCGGAAACACACAATTTTGTAGTCACGCGTCCCAATTACCTGAGGCGTATCTGTGACTAACTGGGGTTCCTGGTATAAAGATAGTTAAAACAGCACGGCACTAGAATATCAGGCTGATGTGGCTTCGTGAGTTAAATTTTGAGTTATTAAACACGAAGCTGAAATAGCGAGAACACAGAGTTCTGTTAAATGAAGTACTAAACATGCTGGTACATGAAAGCACACAATGTTGTAGTCATGCGGAAGATTTACCTGAGGCGGGTCTGTGGCTAACTTAGCCTCTTGGTATAAAAATACTTAGGCGCTTGTTGTTTCCTACATCTTTTCTTAGACCATGGATCTTTTGTTTCTCGTTGATTATATATTTCCTGTTTGTATATTTAGCTTTGTCTCCTGTTTTATGTGACTTCCATGTAGATTTCGAGTATGGTCTCTACGCCTAATTGTATGTTTTGTTCTCCGCTGGTGGGAGTCTCTTTGTTGTTATTTATTTCTTGTATTTACTTATAGTTTTTCTTTCTATATAGTCTCTATTGTATAGTGTTTTTTGCTTACTTATTAAGTGGGATTGTTTATGAGGGTGCTTTCTTTTTTCTTATACGAATAGTTATATACCTTTTTTCTGTTTGGATAATGTTTTATTCATTGCTATCCTTACTTCATAGTTATTTATGATGTTCTTATTACAGTATTTAGCATGACTCTATTTTGCCTAATTCATTATGAATATTTATTTTATACGATATGTCTATGCTTGTCACAAATAGTAGACTGTTTTTCTCAGTAGATAGTTCTTCATTTCTTAATATTCCTTGCTCACATTTCTTCATAATGTTTTTTATTTCATTATGTAATGTGCTTCTTATGCCTTTATCTATTCATTGCTATTCTTACTTCATAGGTATTTATGATGTTCTTATTACAGTATTTAGCATAACTCTATTTTGCCTAACTCATTAAGCATATTTAATTTATACGATATGTCTATGCTTGTCACAAATATTTGTCTATTTTTCTCAGTAGATAGTTCTTCACTTCTTAATATTCCTTGCTCGCATTTCTTCATAATGTTTTTTTATCTCATTATGTAATGTTCCCTTTATGCCTTTGTTTACCTAACCTAGTGATGTCACGTTAGCTTTTGTCCTCCATTTTATGAGGTATTTCATATCATTGTGCATATTTTCTCTACTTCTGTACCTTTTTGTTTGTTCCCCTGGCTAATATGGGTTGGGTGGTTTTACTCTTACCACTGTTTGCCTCCTCCATGTCCCCCCTGGCATAATAGTGGTCCTTTCTAGACCTCCCCTTGTGGATCTTTCTCTCTTTCTCTTTTATCTCCTTTTTCTTCTTTCTCTCTTTCTTTTCCTTCCCTTTTCTTTTCTTTTCTCTTGCTATTGTGTGCCTCTTGGATCTTCTGGTAATGCGTTACTGTTTTGTTATTGGTCGTTGATGTATTCTTTTAGTTGCCATTGTGATCGTTTCATTTGAATTACTTTTGTGGTTGAACGCTGCCTGGTTTGAATGTGTCTCCCTTAATGTTAAGGGATTGAATCATCCGGTCAAGAGGGCTAAAATTCTAGATTATTGTAAATCTTTATCTGCGGACTTGGTTCTGATGCAGGAGACGAAAGTCTCCCGTAGGGAGGCTCTGTGGTTGAAGAAGGACTGGGTTATGGATGTGGCTTGTTCGGAAGCCCTTGGCAAAAAGAATGGCGTGATAACACTTATATCTAGGAATTCCGGGTTATCTTCCTACTGAACAGGATTCTGAGGGCCGTTGGCTTCTACCTAAGTTATCTGATGGGGTTTCGTATCTTTATGTTATGAATATTTATGCGCCGAACATTGATGACCCTGCTTTTTGGCAAAAGATTATTAAAGTACTTGCCCACACACAACATAATGGCAATCTAATAGTTGGTGGTGATTTTAATTTGCCTTTAGACCCTATCTTGGATAGAAACTCGGCTTTTACCTTCCGTCCCTCTAGATCCAATAAGCAATTGTTGAATATGTGCTCTTCTGCTAATCTTCAAGATATTTGGCGTCTTCATAATCCTACAGGTAGTGAATTTTCCTTCTTCTCCTCTCCTCATTCTAGCTTTTCTCGTATTGATTATTTCTTAGTGCATTCGTCTTTAGTGCAATCCTCGTCTTAACCGTTCATTCATCCTATTCTTCTCTTGGATCATGCGGCGGTTTCTTTTTCTTTGTCAAGTTTTGCTCCTAAGAAAAAGCATTCTTCTTGGAAATTGAATACGGACATTCTGCATGATGCTTCTCAAGTTCAAGCCATACAATCTGTAATTGAGCATTTCTTTTCAGAAAATGAAGGCTCCGTTAGCTCCCCAGTGGTCTTATGGGATGCATTTAAATGTATACTTCGGGGCCAAATCATTCAAATTATGGGGACGAGAAATTCTGATATTAAGAAGGAACTTGCTGTTTTATCAGATAGTATTAGACAACATGAACTTCTTTTTAGACGATCTAGAGATAAACAACTGTTGCAAGCCATTAAGAACTTGAAATATTCATATAATTCTATCGTTACTAAGAGGGCACATATTGGGGTTCAGGCCCAGAAATCGAAACGGCTTCTTTTTAATAATCGGGCTGGTAGGATTCTAGCGACAAACATTAAAGTTTCAAGAGTCTAGTTCTAGGTCTTTTCAAATTTCTTCTATCACTGATGGTTCTGGTAGTAAGAAATTTAAATCTAAAGAGATTCTTGAGGTCTTTCGTGATTTTTATAATACCTTATATACCCCCACTAATCAGTCGTCTTTTGAAGATTGTCCGGAGTTCTTAAAATCTATTCCTCTTAAATCTGTATCAATAGAAGATGGGGAAAAATTGGTTACCCCGATTACACATGATGAGAATATCCAGGCTATTAAATCCACTCGATCTGGCAAGGCCCCTGGTCCAGATGGTTTTCCCATTTTGTTCTATAAAACTTTTCTCCCTTCTATGGCTCCTCTCCTTAAGGGTGTTTTTGATTAATTTATTTAACAGAGTTGGGTCTTGGGAACGGCGGCGGATGCCACTATTGTAGTAATCCCAAAGGACGGGAAGGACCCTTCTGATCCTAAAAATGTTTGTCCTATATCCCTCCTCAATATGGAAGCTAAAATCTTTGCTAAGATTCTTGCTAAAAGGTTGGAATCTTATATTCCCTTGCTGGTTCATCCATCTCAGACAGGTTTTGTCAAGGGTCGGCTTGCTAGAGATAATATCCGTACATTTTCCCATATTTTAGGTACAGCCAAACGTTCCACACTTCCGGCTGCAGCCTTAGCCTTAGACGCCGAAAAGGCTTTTGATAAGGTCTCTTGGCCTTTTCTTCATGCTGTTCTTCGAGCACATAATCTTGGGGATTCTTTTGTTAACATGGTTATGTCCCTTTATGCCCACCTTAGGGCAAATATTAGAGTTAATGGTGATACTTCGGACTTTTTTAGTCTTCGTCAGGGTACTCGTCAGGGGTGTCCGCTATCCCCGCTCTTGTTTCTATTAGCTATTGATCCGCTCCTAAGATTAATTGATTTCCACCCGGCCATTAAAGGTTTTACTTTTGGTTCGCATTGCCTGAAAACAGCGGCATATGCGGATGATGTCCTTATTTTTTCTGATGATATTGTTTCAGCTATCCCTGCGATTACGGATACTATTGCTCTTTTTTCTAAGGTCTCTGGGTATACTCTAAACAGAGATAAGACAGAGATGTTCCTCTCAACGCGTATTGCTTCCCATCACATATGGGATAGGCGGGTTTTAAATGGCAATCAAAACACCTCAAATATTTGGGGGTCTGGTTCTGTGGTACTCTTTAGGATACCTTGGCTTATAATGAGGCTCAGACTCTAATTAAAGTACGGCGTCTTTTGATACTTGGTCCCCTAAACATATTTCTTGGTGGGGTTGGATACAAACTTTAAAAATGATGATCACCCCTGTCATCAACTTTGTTTCTTCAATGCTCCCGGTGAAGTTGTCTTCCTCCTTTTTTCGGGAGATTGATTCTATTACTTCTAAATTTCTCTGGAGTGATAAAAGGACCAGAATTGCATATAAGTCTTTACGGAAGCCTTTCGATATGGGTGGATGTAATTTCCCAGACTGGGAGAAATACCAAGTGGCTTTTTTAGCCTCTCAGGGAGCCTTGTGGTTTTCTTCACTCCCTGGTCACACTCCTTCTTGGATGTTCATTGAACAACATCTTTCTTTTCCTCTTCCAGTCTCTTTCTTTTTAACCACGTCTACACTAGCTATTCCGTTTTCTCGTACTATCATATTAGATACTATTGCTGCTGTCAGAGCTGTTGACAAGGAAGTGGTTACCCCGATTCACAAATCAAGATGGTCTTCCTTGTGGCATAGCCCTAGAATAAAGTTTATTATTGATCCTCCGCTAATACAATACTGGGCTTCCAAGGGGGTTACGTTGGTTCGTCATTTATACAACGTCAATAATGATCCGCTACCCTTCTCTTCCTTAGCTCACCAGTTCTCGCTCTCGAACTTAGATTTTTACACCTTCCTAAAAATTAAAGTTGCTCTCGCCAAGGTTCATTTGGTCCCCACCTCTCCCACTATTGCATTATTTTCTTTGTGGCTCAAGGCTGGTCATACTGCTTCACGAATTTATACATTTTTGCTATCAACTTCCTCTAGCTCAGGTACTGTTGCACAGCAGAAGTGGATACATCACTTTGATAAGGAAATTATTGACCATATCTCTCTGGAAATATGGCAGCTGATTGGTAAGCTCTCTCTTCGTGATAAAATTGCTCCTTCTTTGTTTCAATCTAAATTCTTTTCTGTTAATCTTCTTCATTGGACACCTGTGCGATTGCATATTCTACACTTAAAAGATGATGATCTTTGTTGGAGTTGTGGCTTGGCTGCTGTGGATTTTCCGCATATGTTTTTCCACTGCTCGCTTTTGCAACCCTTTTATGATCTTATACATAAACATCTTATGTTAATCTTTCAAATCAATTTCCAGCTTTCCTTGCCCATGATTTTGTTGGGGCCATTAGCTTCCCGTGATCCTTTACCGTTGGATGCTGTAGATATGCAGTTATTGGTTCTGTTGTTGACGGTTGCTGTTAAGGTGATTCTTATGGAGTGGAGGTCTTTCTCTTTGTTATCATATCATACATGGTGGGCATGGGTCTCTTCCTTAAGAAGTGCACACACTTCTGTTGATGTGGTTCATCTCTCCCCCGCTATTTCTAGTAATGTATGGAGAGCTTTAGACATCTATATGGATTTGGCCTCAATGGGTTTGGTTGACCAGTATCCCTTTATGTCGTCTACCTGATTGTTGTTTGTCCTTGTTGTGTACATGTACCGCCACAGTAGATTCTTTCCTTTCCTCTCTTTCTTCTTCTACTTGTTCATCTCTTTCTCCTTCTTTCTAGTTCTTGTTTCATTCTCTTCTCTCTATATTTCTTGCCTTTATGATAATGATACCTTTGAATGTCTGTACGGTTCATTAATGTGACTCTGTTATTTTTATTCCGTATTTGATCTGAATATTAATTGAGATGTTCTATTTATTATTTGAGCGAATACTATAATGAACTTCTGTATTTCTTTTCTTTCCCTACATCAATTATATCATTATGTGTTGTATTTATTTTTACCCTTTTAAAACTTTAATAAACTTACTGAACTAAAAAAAAGAGTTACTGAGTGTACACCTGTGGCACAGCCCCCCTCTGCATGCTGGAGAGTCGCTGCAGCCTGCTCCAGCCAATCCTGGCACTGCTCTCATGCTGGTCATCTGTAGTAGGAGAGAATCTTTAGGATTTGGAGAGGGTTGGCTGAGGCTCCAGGAGGATTCGAGGTAACGAGGACCAGGAGGATTCGAGTTGACGAGGAAGCATAGGTGAGTACGTTTTGCATTTTATTTTTGACCCACTGTCAGGCACTGTGAGAAACTCGCATTGCCTTCAGCCTTCATTCCAGGGCTCTCAGTCAGTGCCTGTAATAAAAATCTGTTAACGAGCCATGATTGAGAGCTTTAGAATGTGAGCAGAAAGGCAGTGTGTGATTTATGAAAGTGCCTGCCACTTGGTTTGGTGAACTGGCTCGTCGACTCTCCACATTTGTGGGTCACCGACCGCCACTGGCAGCTTTTGGCTCCTATTCAAACTCATTTTAGCCCTCACATCCATTTGATGAGGAAGTTTGTTCACTTAAAGCTGAAATCCATCAGGAGGATGGAACAGATGATGCTACTCCAATACCTTTCAAGTTGAGACATGGGGCAAGGAAGGAAGGGAGCTTACCAATACTCACCTACGATTAGCAGCAAAGTCTTCGTGTCTGTCGTGAACTTGTTTGCACAAAAACAAAATATGTGGAATGCAAATTGATGCTCCATTTAAATGCCTAAAAATCACTAGCATATGAGTATTGCTAGTGCTGCTTTGAACTACAAAGAAAAATATGTGACTCTTAAAGACCCATAATTAGATGTATACAATTAAAAAGGCATGCGAGTTCAGGTCATTAGATTTAAACATCTAAAAAATAACCTTTCCACTTTTTGTTGTTAAAACCACAGGCAGACATGTAAGGAGTCTGTGTGCTTGTGACAATTGATTTCCTCATAATACAAAAGCAACCTCCTCCTGTGTTCGTCGAATTGATTTTTGGGGAAATTGAATGTGTCATTTGATGTGTAAATCAAAAAGAAATATATATATATATATATATATATATATATATATATATTTCCTGCTCCCAACCAGTTGATTTTTTTTGTCAAAAGAATTGTGTGGCTCCGGTGAATGTGCTACAGCCATTTTAAATTAGGAAAATTAATATGTGGCTCCTGTGCGCCTTGGCACTGTAATAAACAACTAAAGGCTAAAGAAATTCTTGTATTAGAAATTGCTTTGCTTACACGCAGAAACGCACATAGCAGCACATGAATGGCAAATGTGGCGGCAATTTCAATAATCACACAACATACTCAAACTTCTTTCTTTGAGAATGGGTTTGTCATGGACAAGGTCCATCCAGGCCACTGGAATTATGCATAGGGGAGAAAAAAATTATGCAGGAGGGTTTACTAATTAACGGGGAACACATTGCAAATTATTCGGCATAGCGTGGCACACTTTGTTGAAGCATTATTTAATTCGTTTATCATTTTACACAGGCTAGTTAACATAATCTGGACAAAGGTCCCCCCTCTTTAGTATCAGTTTAACAACTACAAACAGCAATCAGCAACTGGAAGAAGGCCAGTAAACCTTTGCAAATGGCCTTCCAATCAGCATTAACAAGAGTGACAGTGTTTTAGTAACTTTTGATCCGTTTGAGCTGGAAAGGATCTAGCAAATGATGCAGCAAATGATGAATTATGTGGCAAGTGTTGCAAATCCATAATTAGACAAAAAAACTGCAATAGCCGCAGAATCACAACATTTCAGTGGCTCTGTCTATCCTGTTAGTGATAATTGGTTGGGTGTCCAGGGGCTAATCAGACACCCACGCAGGCCCTGCACTGTGGGGGAGGAGGGGTTCGCGCCTTCTGATCCTGAGGGGACCTTTCAGCCTCAGCTTGGATTTGCTGTGAGCTATGTGACCCTTTTACACTGTCTGTGTATTTTCTGTGCGCTGCACACTGGCTCCGAGCCGTCCTAGCTTCAAAGTAATCAAAAAATCTTTCGCAACGTGGGAGTAGACCCTGTGGGCTAATAGCTGACCTCGTGTGTGGATAGAGCCTATCCGCGCGAGAGCCTGAAAGAACTTTACTGTAAGGCGGCCATTTTGGTATTAACCGTTAGATGCACTATCAAGGCACTGGAATCCCGATTTCAGGTTATATAAGCCAAGGGAAGGGTATTTTAGAAGAAAGCGGGACTCGAGTCTTTTCGCTGAGCCTGCTGAATGTGTTGTCCACTGCTGACCACCCATCAGCTTGGAGAGAGAGTTCTCAGCAGAATAACTTTTACTTTCCGTGTTACTTCTATCTCCCTACTGCCCTTCCACCGATTGAAGTTCTTCTAGTGCCTGTGACCGGAGGCCATGCAGCGTGGTGTTCCTTGCTGACCTCTTTTCTCAGCTCAGACAGAATGGATCCTGCGAACTGTGGGCCTCATTTACAAGAAACTGATGCATCGCAGCATTAAAGCGGTGATGCGCCAGTTTACTTGTGCCTGCAGCAGAATCCCTTGCGGCACCATAAATGCGCTGTATTTACTATTAGGCTCCTCATGGTGCAGGGTTTTTTGGCGCATTGCTGGAGTTGGTGGGAAAGCCAACGCCAACTCCAGCAATGCGTAATAATACAGAGGAGTTTACACTGACGCACCACCTATTGAATGGGGACCAATGTGTTAGAGTGTGAAAAGGTGACAGAGACACCTTCCGCTCAAACATAGTGGTCCTGGATGTGACGCATACAAGTGGGTATAGTGCCCACTGGTATGTATGACATCAGCACGTAATGCCACAAATCGTGACATTACTGCACATACCTGCGTTCTGTGGCCCACTTACCTCGTGACTTGATTGCATATTGCAATTAAGCCACTACAGCTGGTGTTGTCCCTTGGGCACAGCCAATGTGTCAGCCCTATGCCTGGGTTTAGCAGGCGTATGGGTTGTAACGCATTGGCAGAGCAGCGGGCCAAAGCGAAAAAAGTAGTAAATATCACTGCAGCAGTTTTATGGTAGGCGTTTCCGATATAGTGCCTACCTCGCATAAATTAAAATTTACCTTGGCGGAGCACTTAGAGGAGTGCAGGCCACTCCTCCCCTGCTCTGGCGTCAGGGAGCGAGCCCGCCCGACTTGCAAAAAAAAAAGAAAATTATTATAATGTCTTGTTATTATCATTTTCTTTTTCTTTTTTTCACTGCTGCAATAGCAGTGGGGCGATGGTCCTCCACTTAAGGGGAGGAGCCGCCACTGCCCTAAACATGCATTATAGTAATTGTGGTCAGACAACATTGGTGCAACTAAGATTTCCTGTGCTCAGTGGTGGTCAGGCAACATTGGATGCAACTAAGATGACCTGTGCTCAGTGGTGGTCGGACACCATTGGATGCAACTAAGATTACCTGTGCTCAGTGGTGGTCAGACAACATTGGTGCAACTAAGATTTCCTGTGCTCAGTGGTGGTCAGGCAACATTGGATGCAACTAAGATTACCTGTGCTCGGTGGTGGTCAGACAACATTGGTGCAACTAAGATTTCCTGTGCTCGGTGGTGGTCAGACAACATTGGTGCAACTAAGATTTCCTGTGCTCAGTGGTGGTCAGACACCATTGGATGCAACTAAGATTACCTGTGCTCAGTGGTGGTCAGACACCATTGGATGCAACTAAGATTACCTGTGCTCAGTGGTGGTCAGGCAACATTGGATGCAACTAAGATTACCCGTTCTCAGTGGTGGTCAGGCAACATTGAATGCAACTAAGATTACCTGTGCTCAGTGGTGGTCAGACACCATTGGATGCAACTAAGATTACCTGTGCTCAGTGGTGGTCAAACACCATTGGATGCAACTAAGATTACCTGTGCTCAGTGGTGGTCAGACACCATTGGATGCAACTAAGATTACCTGTGCTCAGTGGTGGTCAGACACCATTGGATGCAACTAAGATTACCTGTGCTCAGTGGTGGTCAGACACCATTGGATGCAACTAAGATTACCTGTGCTCAGTGGTGGTCGGACACCATTGGATGCAACTAAGATTACCTGTGCTCAGTGGTGGTCAGACAACATTGGATGCAACTAAGATTACCTGTGCTCAGTGGTGGTCAGACAACATTGGATGCAACTAAGATGACCTGTGCTCAGTGGTGGTCAGACAACATTGGATGCAACTAACATGACCTGTGCTCAGTGGTGGTCGGACACCATTGGATGCAACTAAGATTACCTGTGCTCAGTGGTGGTCAGACAACATTGGATGCAACTAAGATTACCTGTGCTCAGTGGTGGTCAGACAACATTGGATGCAACTAAGATGACCTGTGCTCAGTGGTGGTCGGACAACATTGGATGCAACTAAGATGACCTGTGCTCAGTGGTGGTCGGACACCATTGGATGCAACTAAGATTACCTGTGCTCAGTGGTGGTCAGACAACATTGGATGCAACTAAGATGACCTGTGCTCAGTGGTGGTCGGACACCATTGGATGCAACTAAGATTACCTGTGCTCAGTGGTGGTCAGACAACATTGGATGCAACTAAGATGACCTGTGCTCAGTGGTGGTCGGACACCATTGGATGCAACTAAGATTACCTGTGCTCAGTGATGGTCAGACAACATTGGATGCAACTAAGATTACCTGTGCTCAGTGGTGGTCAGACAACATTGGATGCAACTAAGATTATCTGTGCTCAGTGTCACACTTTAATATTTTTTGGAAAGAAGATTTCCGTGCTCTACCTGTTTGGTGAGAGAGGCTTTCGGAGCTGCTGCCCAAGGGTTTAATGCCTATTGAGTAGGAGGCTTGCATAGTTCATCTGCATGCAGTACCTGTGTTATATGAGAGCTTCCCACTGCTATATTTATTTTGTACAAAGGAGGGCCGTGTGGTTGGCCTTACTGCTGTACAAGTGTTGTGAAGAATTGTGTTTTTACAGCAGCAGCTCACGCTGTCTCATTTTCTGTGTGAGGGAACCTTATGTTGCTTGTATTTCTGGTGTGACTTTTCTGTTTGTAAAGGAAGCAGGCACAGCTGCAGCCCTTGCTGTGTCTGTTTTGTGTCATGGAGGCTTGGATGACCGCTCTGTTACTGCTCTGCATGAGGCAAACATGCCCTGTGTGGGCCCTTGATGAACCTGTTCTGTTTTAAGGATGTGTGCACGGTTGCTGCCTGAGCTATAACTACTCTTTGCATGAGGGGATATTGTAATCATAGCCATACTGCACATGTTGACTGAGAAGTTTGCAATGATAGCATTTATACAAGACCTTTTGTGTGCAAAACTTGTAATGATAGTTTTTATACAGGACCTGCGGCGTGGGAAGCTTGTAATGCTAGTACTTATGCAACATCTGTGGTTTGTTAAGCATCAAATGCTAGTACTTTTGCAGCACATGTGGCGTGTGAAGCTTTTAGGGCCATAATTATGCAGCACCTGCGAGTGAGAGAGATGCTTGCTGTACTTCTCCTGTCAATGCTGTACCTGCTCCTCAAGAGAGTTACAATATTGCTAAATTTTCTACTGCATCCTATTGCAAGTGTTGGTCTGATATCTATGGACCGCCTTCTTAACTTTATTCTCATCACGGAAGTCAATAAATGGCCTGGGTAAGAGACTGACTCAGCAGGGCAGAAGGACGGGGTGTTGGAGAGGAAAGGGCTCAACATGCTGACAGAGAAAGCCAAAGAAATTGAAAGATTATAAGAAGGGAGAGGGAGGCAAAGGAAGATAGAGAGAGATGTAAAATAGAAGGAATTATAACGGGTGGAAAAGAAAAAGGATGGACACATGAGAAATAAAAGAGAAAGGGAGAGGAAAACAAAAGGGGTAGAAAACGACAAGGCAGAGGATAGCAGTGATGGAAAGACTAGAAGACGAAAGTACAAAAAAGCAAAAATAAATAGAATTCAAAAGTAATACCAAAAGCAAAAAACTGAAGAGGAAAAACGAAGCACAAGATGTGGAGAAGGCAGTAAGAAAGTAAAAATACAGACGTAGGTAAATACATATATAAAAAAGCGGCAACTAAGAGACAAAACAGAGGAAATGCAAAGAATGGAATTAATGGGTTTAAAGTATAGAGAGGTAAGAGAAAATTCAAAGAATGGGAAAAAGAACATGAAAGAGAGACTATGAGATGAAGAGCAAATGAAAGCAGGATACAAAGGGAGAGGGATGGAGGAATTTATTGCAAGTTGGATAATAAATTGACGGAGGGTGACAGAGATGTAACGGGATGGAAGATTAGATGAGAAGGAGTGATGGCAGTGGTTTGGGATAGGTGTGATACCTGGAAATGAAAAGTTAGAAGACAGAGGATAGGAACAGGAGCTTGAGAGAGATGAAAGAAATATTGGGAGTTTGTCAAGTAGGAGGAAATTGTGAAGATATCATAATGTCAGTGATATAGCGTGATTATTTAAGTGAGTTTTGCTCGAACAATTTCTGCTCATTTGGTGTGAAAATAATATATCCTTAAGAAACAAGACTAACAGTGTGTCTCGTCAAACACGTGAAAGTTTAAAACTGCCTCGTAAAAGCATGCAGATGAGTCACAAACTGGTTTGAGATTAAGTCGTCCATGACTGAGAGAGAAAAACTTCTTTTGTGCTAAAACGACAATGTGAAGTGCAATAATGATATCTTTAGTTTTTTGCAAATATGATTATGAAAATGCTCAAGTAAAATTATTACTGCTTATGTTTTCTCCAATAAGTAAATCTGAAAGAAAGTGCTTGCTCGTTTATTGAAATAGTAAACAGACTATGCTTATAAGTATAATGAAATAGTGTTCTAAGTATAATGAAATCTTATATTAATTTCTTATGCATTTCTGTATCTCTAATATTGTCGAAGTTAGCGTTTTCCTTTAGAAAATGGTGATTTAGTGATTTTTCATTGTAGGGCTCAAAAATGTATTTTGCCCTTCATTATTTCCTCTGAATAGACTAAAAATTATTGATTGCATTATAGATTTCGAATATTATCGTTGAAGTTTCTTTCCTACTTTTTGAATAATGGACATTCTCTCTGTTGGTATAAATTGTGACAACCTTGTTGCAAGCTCGGAAGAGAGCGTGTGGAGCAGACATGTTGAGTTACAAGAGCATTTTCCTATTTCCAAAGGGAAGTGATATTGCACATTCTTAGAAAACAGTGACCACTGAACAAAGATATTACGTATGGGTTCCGGACGACTTTGGCAAAGAGAACGATCACACCATGATCGCACCATGGATTTTGACCAACAGAAATCATGCAAACTGCACAAAAGTTACTTTGTGGGCAGAAACTGTGAATATTTGGAAGCATAATTGTCCTGTGTGAAAAGGACATGTGCAGCTATTCTCTTGCAAACCTTGAGCCTGACATGATGTCAGTCTGAACTCTAATTTCCCTGAACTCAACTCTCCTGATTTCCTCTGCACTTTACCAGCTACTGAAGTCAAGATGACCAAACCCTTTAGACTGCAGGGTTAATGACTCTAGACTTTTCACACTGTGCTCTGGTGTCCTAATGGGTCTATCTCATGTCCTGGACATGTTAAATCTACAAGCAAATCTTTTGTTTCTATGATTCTAAATTGCATACTGTAATTGCAATGTGTATTTCTTTCTCTCTCTCTGCCTCTCACCCTCTCACCAGGTACTAGATTTGTGATGTATTTTCTCTGAGCTGTGATGTTTTGTGATTTTACCTGTATACAAATGAATAACCATTATTAAATGATTCTAATGTATTTTTGTCATATGACCATTCATCTTGAAGTTTAGATAAAAGTATCTTGATAACTATTCCACGTGTTTGCCCTTACTTATTGATGATTATATTAACATTGTGTAAACATTGTTGTTAGACAAGCACTCCTTTATTTCAGGTCCTCATGAAGAAGTGGCTTTCCATCTCTAATTATCTGACTCCCTATTAGCTCATGCAATGATGTATCTGAGGACCTTATGGTTTGTGAATGTTTGTAGAGTTTCTATTGGCCAAACTCTGTGTTATTGCGAATTGTGAAGCTGTGGATTGAGTTTACAGTGTGGTGGGTAACTCATGTCTGTGCCCAAAGATTTTACACCGCTTCCGCTGGATCGCCAGTTTAGTAGAAGCTGGAAAAGCTATGTGAGAACGAGAGAGGTGGAGGTGATGAATCCACAGAGGTAGGAGTCAAAGAATGAGAGAAGTATCATTAAACAAGCAAAGAAGAGATGAAGAAACCCAAAGTGATAGGAGCCAAATCATGATACCATCCAAGCATCTGCAAAGGCACAATGCCACATGCAATGAAAGTAGAACGGATGCTGCTGGTCCATAGCCTCTGCCTTTCTACACTGACCTGCCCTGATCTGTTGCACCACCCAAAGTCATTCGATCCCACTGCCTGTCTGTTGACACATGCCCACCCACTAAAACATTCTGGGGCGCTGATTGGTATTACTGTCTGAAGGTCTTCTCATACCTGGTCATACCCAGTGGATTTCGGATGACTCCATCTAAGGTTCCACAGCAACCCAGTCAGGTCAAAGACAGATGCAGGTAGCTACTAGTGACGACGCTTGGTAAGCCAAGGTGCACCTGCGTTGCTGTATGTATAGTGGTAAAAGTTTTGGTGCATATTTCTTTTGCTGGTAGTGCTAATAATGCCTATTATATTTTCCAAATGTTTTGATGTCTATTATACATTTCAGTAGGTAATTGAACGATAATCATTTAACCTACATATCTCTCATTTCACTTATTACCTAAGGGACTGAACTTTCAGTCTCTCAGTTCTGACCCTGTGCCGGACAGAACTTCATAAACAACGGCCTCTGGTATCCTATGAGAATCCAAGTGAATAATTCCAGGCAACATAAGAAGAGCTTATTTAACACACTGAGCAGCAAGCGAGAAGATCACTGGGAATCATTTTTGATGACATTGTCAATAACGTGAGCTACAAATAGTAACACAATTGGCTAATAGGACGAGTGGGGGTGCTGGAGTTATGCAGAGCTAAAAAATGTTCTCATGAGTCTCTCCCGTAAATCCAGCCACCCCAGATATTTCAACATTTTCTCACAATATAAAGAACATGAGGAAGCATGTCATTAGGGAAATTGTATCAACCATCACTTTTTCAGAAGACAGGGGAATTACCATATTATTTTCTAAACATAGGGCCTGATTTAGATTTCGGTGGATGGGTTACTCAGTCACACCAGTGACGGATTTTCCATCCGCCGAAATCTAAATGCCATTATTTCCTTTAGGATCTAGATTTCACTGGACAGGATATCCATCACAGTTGTAACAGAGTAACCCGGACCATTGAAACAATATTGATGATAAAAATATAGCACTACCATAATATCGAGTAAAAAATATAGGATGCCAAAATATCGACTACCTATCTCCAAAGAGGTAAGTACAAAAATATTGAATCAAAAATATCGATGTAAAAAATAGTTAGTCAAAATATCGAATTTTTTAAAATGCTTTAAAGTAATTAGAAATTAATGAAATAATAAATATAATTAACTTAAACATACTTAAAATACTTAAATAACCTTCAAATTAATAAATAATTTATGTAAGTGAAAAATAACCATACAACTTGATTTATTGATACATATATGTATATGAACGTAATATTAATAAAAAATATAAAATATTTTTACCATAGGATAGCGGAAAGGGTAAAATTTACTATTACCACTCCAGTGAGTGCAACAGTAGAGAAAGAGTTGGATAGCGTAGGGGTAAAAATTATTATTCACACTCCAGTGAGTGCAACAGTAGGGAAAGCGTTGGATAGCGGGAGGGTAAAAATTACTATTCCCACTCCAGTGAGTGCAACAGTAGGGAAAGCGATGGATAGCGTAGGGGTAAAAATTACTATTACTACTCCAGAGAGTGCAACAGTAGGGAAAGCGTTGGATAGCGTAGGGGTAAAAATTACTATTTCCACTTCAGAGAGTGCAACAGTAGGGAAAGCATTGGATAGTGGGAGGGTAAAAATTACTATTCTCACTCCAGAGAGTGCAACAGTAGGGAAAGCGTTGGATAGCGTAGAGGTCAAAATTACTATTCCCACTCCAGAGAGTGCAACAGTAGGGAAAGCGTTGGATAGTGGCAGGGTACAAATTACTATTCCCACTCCAGTGAGTGCAACAGTAGGGAAAGCATTGGATAGCGGGAGGGTAAAAATTACTATTCCCACTCCAGAGAGTGCAAGAGTAGGGAAAGCGTTGGATAGCGTAGAGGTCAAAATTACTCTTCCCCCTCCAGTGAGTGCAACAGTAGGGAAAACGTTGGATAGCGTAGGGGTAAAAATTACTATTCTCACTCCATAGAGTGCAACAGTAGGGAAAGCGTTGGATAGCGTAGAGGTAAAAATTAATATTCCCACTCCAGTGAGTGCAACAGTAGGGAAAGCGTTGGACAGCGTAGGGGTCAAAATTACTATTCCCACTCCAGAGAGTGCAACAGTAGGGAAAGCGTTGGATAGCGTAGGGGTAAAAATTACTATTCCCACTCCAGAGAGAGCAACAGTAGGGAAAGCGTTGGATAGCGTGGGGGTAAAAATTACTATTCCCACTCCAGAGAGTGGAACAGTAGGGAAGGCGTTGGATAGTGGGAGGGTAAAAATTACTATTCCCACTCCAGTGAGTGCAACAGTAGGGAAAGCGTTGGATAGCGTAGGGGTAATAAATTACTATTCCCACTGCAGAGAGTGCAACAGTAGGGAAAGCGTTGGATAGCGCAGGGGTAAAAATTACTATTCCCACTCCAGTGAGTGCAACAGTAGGGAAAGCGTTGGATATCGTAGGGGTAAAAATTACTATTCCCACTCCAGAGAGTGCAACAGTAGGGAACGCGTTGGATAGGGTAGGGGTAAAAATTACTATTCCCACTCCAGAGAGTACAACAGTAGGGAAAGCGTTGGATAGCGTGGGGGTAAAAATTACTATTCCCACTCCAGTGAGTGCAACAGTAGGGAAAGCGTTGGATAGCATAGGGGTAAAAATACTATTCCCCCCCAGAGAGTGCAACAGTAGGGAAAGCGTTGGATAGCGTAGGGGTAGAAATTACTGTTCTCACTCCAGTGAGTGCAACAGTAGGGAAAGTAAATACTTCATATATTAATAAAAATATATATATAATAATACCAATTACAAATTAAGTAACAATAATTACCAATTTAATATAATATAATAATTAATCAATTAAAAATACAAATAAAAAATATTTATTAAAAATAATTACAATTAATTAATTAACAATTGAAAAAGAATTAAGAATTAATTAAATATAAATACCAATAAATATATTTAAAATTTTAATTAATTGCAATTAAATTACTTCCCACCCTAGTCCCCTTTAATCCCACAACCCGCTACTATAAATAAGTTAACAAAATTAACATAATTATCAATAATCAATTAATAACAATTAATTACCAGTTATAATTTCATTAATTACCAATTAAAAATTAATTAACAATAATTCAAGATAAATACCAATAAATAAATTAAAACATTTAATCAATTATAATTAAAATACTTCCCACCCTATTCCCCTATAAACCCACAACCTGCTACAGTAAATAAATTAACAAAATTAACATAATTATCAATTAATCAATTAATAAAAATTAATTCCCAATTATAATTTAATTAATTACCAATTAAAAATTAATTAACAATAATTCAAGATAAATACCAATAAATAAATTAAAACATTTAATCAATTATAATTAAAATACTTCCCACCCTATTCCCCTATAAACCCACAACCCGCTACAGAATTAAATTACGCAAAAATTAAATACCATAAAATTCATTACTTAAAGTAAATTATAAAATAAATATACACTTTTCACACATATACTAACATAAAAAACACTTTAAAAAATTCGATATTAAAAAATCGATATATTTAACATCTATATTATATACTTCGATATTTTGACTTTGTATATTTATGTAAATCGATATTAACTTACTTACCTCAAAATCGATATTTTTGTTGTCTATATTCTGTCCACTCGATATATTGTCCACTACATTCAATATTGTTGTTGTCTATATTCTGTCCATTCGATAATCTGTCCATTCTATATTTTTTACTCGATATTTTGAGTGTATACCGAGTAACCCATCTTCAAAATCTAAATCAGGACCACAGCTGTTGACAGATATCCAGCTTCCCCTTACCACACCAACTCCAGATCAAATCCTCCTCATGTCGACCACATGCGCAAAGATGCCATTTCTATTGGAGATGCTCTCCCGGGAGGGTCTTTCCCTGGCTTCTGCTGGGGTGTAGGCTTCATTGGCATGGATTCATTGTCAATGATTGTTTATATACTAGTTAGTTGCAAGACTTTGTAGCTGTGATCCTTCACAGTTGAGCTGAGCCATTCCAAGTGTGTTGTTCATGCTGTGGCAGCATGGAAGTTTGCATGTTAATGGGTGCTATGTAAAGTGCTGTGCAGACTAGAAAGACAATATTTTTCCTCCAAAGTGACAAAAGTGCTGTTGACCTATAAGATCTATGACAGCGGAAAGAATGTTAATAGTTTAATAGACATGGCATCACGAGCAGCTCCACAAACAGTAAGTATTCCAGGCATGTTTAAGCAGCCATTGTTGCATTGAGCATCCCTTTATTTATCAAGCCCTACTCCTTACAGTCAGGTTGACACATGAACATTATTTTTCTAGCAGCACCACAGGATATGTGAGCAGTGCTCTGCAATGTTAAAGCAACAGGCACTGATGGACGCCCTTTTACATATCATTTTGTTTTCAATATCTGAAATTCCAATGATATTTTACCTATGGATGCTCACATTTTGATGGAGTAACAACTCACAGAAATAAGAATTGACAAACAATATTGGGCACAGCATCTTGTGTTGTACAATTAATTGTCTTTTGTGTCTCAGTTGTTACTTTCGGGTGTACTGTTTTCTGAAAGGCACTTATGTGATGTGATAATGCTGAGAAATAATGTTTTAGGGTCCTGTGGCAGATCTATACTTCAGAAAGGTATGGAAAACCTTTGAATTTCATGGTCAGTTCTTGGGAAAACTGTGGGCCTCATTTACAAGAAGTGACGAATCATTGCACTGCATCAAAATGAGTTATGATTTGCCACGTCATTTGAAAACACCATGGATGTGCCATATTTACAGCATGGCGCACCACGATGCAAGCTTCCGGCTACATGAAAAAAAATGACACTGCTATGGGCATTATGGGGCAGTGAAAAGTGAAGTATCTGCCAGAAAAATGTCATAAGGCAGATTTGTATCACATAACGCGATCCAAACCACCTTAGCGCCACTTTTTAGAGCATGCCAGGATGTCCAGATAGACTCCTAGGGGAAGACAAAGAGGAAGTGCAACTTCAGTGAGAAGGAGAACAAGATCCTGATCACCGAGGTCACAGACCACCAACATTAGCTGTTTGTCACCTCAAAATTGCTAATAGGAAAGAAAGAGGCCATTTGGTAGTCCGTATTTGCCAAATTCAACAGCGTGGGTCAGGCATAGAGGACAGTAACCGACTTGAAAAAAATGCTGACATGACAAAAAGCGCAGGATGAAGGAAAAACTGGACAACAACCTCAAGGCAGGCAGCAATGCAGCCCAGAGGTGGTAGTCTAGGGCAACAGGAGGAGCAGGATGCCTTGGAGGAGATGGTGGCAGCTGTCATCCCAGAGGAGTTGGTGGTAGGAGTTCCGGGACAAGACATTGCAGCCCATTAGGAACACCAAGACCTACATGGTAAGTCCCAAAAAGAGGCAATGTAAGCAAAAAGATCATGCCTTACAGTGCAGCTAGCTAAGTACCAGTGTTCCTCTGCGCCATGTCCAGGGCAAAGGGCAGGTATGTGGATCCTGTACAATTAAGCATCACAGATATGTGTGTCACACTGCCCAGCTACCAGTTGTACAGCTCACTCCATGTGTGAAGTGCAGCAGCAATCTTCGGGCACCTCTGTAAATCTACAACGTAAGTCACCAGAACTACAAGTCCCACAATGTAAAGAAAAAACACATGGGGCCTCAGTTACGAGAGGCCTGTGCTGCTGGACCCTCACTTGTAATGTGGCGCAGGCCTCTCAATCAAATCGATGAGGTGACACAAAGCCACCCAGCGTAGTTCGATTGGCCTCATAGGTATGAATTAAAACAAAGCAGTGCAAGGTGCTAACTTGCCAGATATGGGTCTTCACTATGAGCCTCCAGAACATCAAGAAAAGTGAGGTTCTGGGGCACAGTGGGCTTGTAAATAAGCACCTGGGTGTGGTGGTGAATGCAAGTGATGCACACCAGAGGACCATGTGTGTTGAACTAAAAGATGGTGTGTGGCCCTTATGTGTAGATGGTGTAAGGATAGGGATACTTTGCATAGAAGGAGGAGAGTAGGCATATGTGTACAGCAAGATAGACTGACAACTTCACATGCACTTCTGTGTCTGACAGTGTCACACTTATGTCATAGCTGGGAAGGGTTTGGATATAGAGGAGCCCATTGGGCTACTGCATCCTACATGTGATCTGGCCCTGGGTGAAGATGTAGCACGTGGCAGGAGGGAGTCCGGAGGCAAATTGGCTCACCAAGCAACATATGTCAATTCAATTCAATTCAAAGATAGCTTTATTCGATTTTTGAAGATAAAAAAACCATAAAAGCACATTTAAATACAAAGAAATATTTTTAAAAAAAATAATTTCGCTCATTTAAAACATTTTGCATAAGATAACAATTTGTATGATTAAAAAGAAAAACCTATTTACAGAGGGTGTTATATAAAACTTATAAAATCATTTCAGTTCATCGACGCTCTATACTTTACTACATATTTCAGAAACTTAGCTACTGCAGCCACGGTAATTTCATCCTGTAGCATATATAATTTGATTAAGGCTGGTCTGCATTGCCTAAGGCCCCATAATTTTAACAACGGGACCAAATGCCTCTTTCTTCCCCATTCATAATATTTGCAGAATAGTATAGAATGGATGTTTGATTGCTTAGAGATGTTATCACAGGGGCAGTTCAACAAATTAGCAGTCCAATCATTTGCAGTAGGGAATGTTATCAATCTGTAAAAACAGTCAGTCCTCATACTAGTTAGCAATAGTCTCGTGTAAACGGAGTAAGTGGGAGATAAATAAATTGGGATGCCTGCTCCTTGCAACAAGAGATGATGATGAACAATTGTTGGCTTATTGCCCTCTAGATAAGAGCGCCTATCTTCAAGTAAACCTAGGCAACATTCTTTGAGGGCCTTTTTCGAAATTGAGGAACATGACATAGGCTTTTCAAACAAATCAGAGCGCCCTATAGAGTTTAGAAATTTACTAACGTAAGAAAGCCATGGTATTTTCCTTTAAGCAGCTAGGCCCATACAGTCTCTGATCACATCCTTGCTAAAATCTGTTTTATTCGAGGTCCATATCTTGTGCCACAGCAATATTGGGCTTATCTTAATTATGTCAGTGATGTGGACCCGGACAAGCTCGTTGTGGCAGATGGTGGTAGAGATAGATCTAGGTGCTGCTAACAAATATCTCAAAAAGGCATTCTCACTAGTTTGAATCTCGCGGCAGTCCGCCATACCCCAGATTCCTGCACCATAGGTCGCTGTGGTAACACATTTTGCTGCGTAGATGTTGAGCAAAATCTGGACCGGCTTTCTGCCTAGTTTTTTTGCAAACTTCTTTAAGGCACCGATTTCTCGGCAGAAAGCCAGATTACGTGTGTTAATAGCTGTGTACCATGTTCCCCTATTATTAAAAAGAGCACCCAAATAGGTAAAAGTTTTTGTTAAGCCTATGTTTGTAGAATTTAAAAAAGTGTTACAGTCTATTTTCTTTTTTAAACTACAGCACATAGTAAAGGTTTTAACCACATTTATCTTGAGTCCTCTCATGCCCATGAATGAGGAAAAACCTGTCAGTGCTTTCTGGAGACCTAGCTGTGTTCTAGACATTATGACAGCATCGTCTGCGTAGAGTAATATTGGAACTGCCATGCCATTAATTTTTGGGTAATCTGCTTCCAGCTTGGTCAAGTAGTCTGCCACACTATTTATATAAAGATTAAAAAGGAACGGGGCAAGGATACATCCCTGTCGGACACCTTTTTTTATGGGAAAGTTTTTGGTGCATTTTCCATTTTTTCCATAACGGACCATAGCCCCCGCCCCTCGATATAGTTCCTTTATAAAAGCAAGTATATTTATATCAATTCCTAGCTCTATGAGGGTAGTCCAAAGTACGCTGTGGTTGAGGCAGTCAAATGCTGAGCTTAGGTCAACAAAAGTCATGTATAGATTGCTCTTCTTTACCACAGCGTATTTATTTGTAATCAAGGCTAGATTGAGACATTGCTCCACCGTGCCGAGGCCAGAGACAAATCCATATTGGAATTTAGAGAGGACTCCGTTTTCTGTGGCCCAGGCTTGCAGTTGATTCAGCAATACTCTTCCGGCTATCTTCATCATAGAGTCTAGCAGGGAGATTTGCCTATAACATTTTGGGTCCATTCTATCTCCCTTCTTAAAAATTGGAATTATAATGGCTTCCTGCCATGTTGTAGGGAAACCTTCCGATGTATAAGAATTGAGAACGTTTGTGAGAAGGGGGGCCCATAGAGACATATTATCCTTGAATATGTCAATTGGGATTCCGTCGGGCCCGGGAGCTTTGGAGTTTGCACTTTCCAGTATGGCCTGTTCTATTTCTGGAAGTGTAAAATATGTGTGAAGTGGAAATGTGTCTGTCAGAGTTCTCTGAGAGTCATTCTCATGTAAGCTCCTTGGACCGAGGTTATGTGGTTCAATCAGCTCATCTAGTTTGTATAACTGTGAATGATTGATCCAAACGTCCTCTGTGATGGCGATTTCTAGGAGATCTGACGTCCTCTCCTTAAAAAATGGTGAATTCACTTCCCTCCAAAAAGCCGTATTATTCCTTAAAGTGCTAGCTTTTAGTAATGCCTCCCAAGCTGCATCTTTAAGTTCCCTTTTTCTTTTCTTGATTGACTGTTTATATGCCAATCGAGCTATTCTAATTTCTGTTTGGTTTTTTGGTAATTTTTTTAATGTATCTTTGAGGATATTATGGGCTTTTGAGCATTCAGAGTTAAACCAACCTATACTCTTGACCCTGGAGTTTTCTTTTTGTTTCCTGGTGAGGTTTTTCTTAATTGTAATCGCTATTTTTCCAAAGGCGGTTTTTACTGCACATGGATTCGAGGGATATTCAGACAGGTCACAAAAAGGTCAAGGTCTTCCGTGATCAAATCTTTCAAAAAGGTATTTGTATTTACTTTAGACCATTTTATGGAATAGCCATTTGTACATGCCAGGGAGATTGAGTGGCAATAAAGGCTTTCCGTTATATCCGATGACTGGCTAATACTAGGGCCAACATAGAATTAAGCACTGATCGGATAATGATCACTCATAACTATATCCTCTCTTTTAAATTCCATAGCCTCCCTGTAATGGCTATTTGACATCAGTATAAAATCTATTGTGGAGAATGACCCCCTTCCATGAAATGTAGGTTGGAAATCGGTCATTGGCTCGGTTAACTCATTGAAAAAACCTAAGTCCCATTCATGTATCAGTTTATGCATTAGGTTTCCAATATGGGTATGCTCAAAGTGGGTAGTGAATTCGCAATTAAGGCTTTTTATATCACAGACGCTTGATCCACTGTAAGGGCATAAATGACAGTTAAAATCGCCCATCACTATGGCACATCTTTCTGATTTGTCCCTTCCAATTCCCCTCTTCAGGGCATTTGACAATTCGTCTATAAATTCTGCTTGCTCGTCCCTCATTTTATTATTATATAGATTAATTAGGAGAAAGCTAGGGGCCCCTTTCCCCTTCACTAAGAATACCTGCATTGAGTATCCGATTTTTTTATTCTTAAATCTATCTTGAGGTAAATCCATTCTCTCTAATGTTATGTTAGCCCTGTTTGAGGCGTATAGGCAGAGACCACCTGAACACCTGCCCTTGCTGATCTGGATAGCCGTAGTAAAGTTGGTACTGAAACCGTCTATATTAGTAGGTTCCAGGTCCCAACATTCCTGAAGAGATATTATGTCAAAGTTATTAATCAAGTTCAAGAAGGTTGGGTCTGCCGCTTTTTTTAGAGAGTCCCGCAATATTCCATGATAAAATGGATATATTTTGCCTTGAGTTATTTCGATTTACCTGCAATAGTCTTGACCCTGCTTTTGGATGTGTTGGTATCCCATCTCTTACTGCTCTAGCACCCTGAGCTAGGGACTTGTCACAAGTACCTTTCGGTAAAGGTTCAACATCTCCCCTACTACTAGGTAGGTTATTATTAATCCCCCCGAGTATATTGTTTGTTGATAGATGCAGTCTAGAAGATATTTGCTCATTGTACGAAACATTATTATTTTTCCCTAGTTTTTGATTAACCAAGTGATGGATCATTTCATTTATTTGGGTATGAGGTTCCCTGGGGGCTATGGGGGACCTGGGATATGTGAGTTCGAACTCCATGGTTCTTGGAGTTGGTGGTGGTCAGTCTACCATTTCTAAAGAAGAGAAACGGTTACTAGTTGGTATTCCCCTCCATCCTTCCATATAGGGTTGCTCTCTTCTTGGGTTCCAGGGCCATGCCTCCCAATCCCTTCTCCTGTTTCGGGGGTCTATTTGAGTCCAATTCCAATCGGGGCGTTGGTTCCAGTTATATGATGGTTCTTGGTCATAATTATACATCGGAGGGTAGAAGAAGGATAGACGATTAGCGTCAATACCTCCTTTTTTCTCCAGTAGTGACCACGAGCAAATGTATCTAACCGTGCCTGGAGCATCAAAATTTATAATGACACAATCCCCCTGTGTTTTTTTCTTTATTTCCCCAATCCAGGAAACCCTACGTACCATTGAGAATCTACTGTTACAATTGGGGGGGAGAGGTCTGTTTATACTAAGCCATTGCTGCACTTTGTTTGTTAAAGACCAGGTGGATTCTCTCGTATTTTCGGGGAGTTCTGGGACCCCCGTGAGGATCACAGTGAAGGGACTTGCCTCTGGGGGAAGATTAATGGGCCGCCTAAACCTCCCTCCCTTTTTGTTGTCTCCCTCCTGTTGTATAACTGGAGTCTTAGGTGGCAGTGTCTTTGGTTTGTCTGTTTCGGTTGGTCCTCTAGGTGTGTCCTGAATTATCTGTGTCGAATCCTGAATCTTTGTTGGTCTTACTTGTGGATTAGGCGTGGTTGTAGAATTTTTAGATAGTGGTGTTGGCCCTGGGGGTTTCTGTGCGGTATTAACTTTAGTACCATTCATCTTGGTGTCTCCTAATGTATTTTGTTTAGTCGGATTATTTAAGTGGGTGGTGAGTTTAGCTATTTGTTTTTCAATGTTCATTAATGTTCGCTCCATTGGAAGTAAGTGCATCTTAATCAGCTCTCCAATACTAACCATCAGTTGTTTGTTCGGTTCAATTATAGTACTCGTACCCTCCCCCCTGTCTGACACATCTAGAATTAATGGTGATGGAGAAAGGTCAACTATAGGTGCAAGCGTGGAATTTACAACATTGTGTTTAGGAGGCGGTTGTCGAGCTTTTTTGTTCTTTTTAGAGGCTTTAGCGTGCTGGTGTTTATGTTCCTTCTTGCTTGTGGCATTTTTTTGTTTTGGGATAGCTCCCTCCCTCTTCCCCTTTTCATGCTTATTCAAAGATTCTATTTGGGTTGGGGACACAATTTGGGTAGGACTCATGACCAGGACCGGAGTTTTCTCTAGGTCTTCCCTTGTCTCAGACTCCAATGATAGTTGTGAAGCAGATAAATCTACATTATTAGGGAAGGTATGAATATCAGCAGGGACTTCAAGCAGTAATGGGGCAATTGCTCCTGGCTGTATGGGAGTTGTAGCTAGAGCCAATAGGCCGATTGAGGACCTTCGTGCTATAGCCAGATCCTGTGATACCCTTCTTTCTAAGAGGATGATGCCCTGATCCATCGCCTCATTTGCCCTTGTGATAAATTGGTCAATCGGTCCGGTGATCTGACCTAGCCCCTGGGCCGTCTTGCTCCTGCTTCCCCTTGTGCTCATGATTTAGAATGAATATCAACAATTATAACACAGGTGGGAGTAATAAGAAGCCCTGTAATCACGTGGAAAAAAAATGATATAAATTGTGCAGATACGGAAAGCAGTATCTCGGGGGCAAAATGTTAGAGGAGGGGCCCAGTCCAGTCTTACCCGGTCTTTAACGGGCTTAAATGGGCCCGCCCTTGGCCCGGGCTTCGCCCAGCGTCCCGCGAGACGGGCCTGGTGACGTTTTTAAGCGCCTCCTGGCGCTTCCCGGTGACGCGGAACACCGCAAGGGCTGCTGGATAGTGAAGTCCGCCCCTCACCGGTCTCCTCTCGACGGCCCCGCTCTGGGTGGCAGGTGAGCAGTCGGGCAGCGGGAGACAGGCGGGCGGGACCGCGGTAGGTTCTCAGGGTCAGCAGAGGGTTTGTGGTCAGAAAGAAACTGCAGGCAGCAGCACGGTCTCGGAAAGTTCCCCTACTCGATGGATCTGGTGACGTTTTTAAGCGCCTCCTGGCGCTTCCCGGTGACGCGGAACACCGCAAGGGCTGCTGGATAGTGAAGTCTGCCCCTCGCCGGTCTCCTCTCGGCGGCCCCGCTCTGGGTGGCAGGTGAGCAGTCGGGCTGCGGGAGACAGGCGGGCGGGTCCGCGGTAGGTTCTCAGGGTCAGCAGAGGGTTCGTGGTCAGAAAGAAACTGCAGGCAGCAGCACGGTCACGGAAAGTTCCCCCACTCGATGGATATGGTGACGTTTTTAAGCGCCTCCTGGCGCTTCCCGGTGACGCGGAACACCGCAAGGGCTGCTGGATAGTGAAGTCCGCCCCTCGCCGGTCTCCTCTCGGCGGCCCCGCTCTGGGTGGCAGGTGAGCAGTCGAGCAGCGGGAGACAGGCGGGCGGGTCCGCGGTAGGTTCTCAGGGTCAGCAGAGGGTTCGTGGTCAGAAAGAAACTGTAGGCAGTAGCACGGTCACAGAAAGTTCCCCCACTCGATGGATCTGGTGACGTTTTTAAGCGCCTCCTGGCGCTTCCCGGTGACACGGAACACTGCAAGGGCTGCTGGATAGTGAAGTCCGCCCCTCGCCGGTCTCCTCTCGGCGGCCCCGCTCTGGGTGGCAGGTGAGCAGTCGGGCAGCGGGAGACAGGCGGGCGGGTCCGCAGTAGGTTCTCAGGGTCAGCAGAGGGTTCGTGGTCAGAAAGAAACTGCAGGCAGCAGCACGGTCACGGAATGTTCCCCCACTCGATGGATCTGGTGACGTTTTTAAGCGCCTCCTGGCGCTTCCCGGTGACACGGAACACCGCAAGGGCTGCTGGATAGTGAAGTCCGCCCCTCGCCGGTCTCCTCTCGGCGGCCCCGCTCTGGGTGGCAGGTGAGCAGTCGGGCAGCGGGAGACAGGCGGGCGGGTCCGCGGTAGGTTCTCAGGGTCAGCAGAGGGTTCGTGGTCAGAAAGAAACTGCAGGCAGCAGCACGGTCATGGAAAGTCAAAGTCGGATGATATGAAACAGGGATCAGTCAAGGTATAGGAAGAACTAATTTGCCACCACAAAGCCCATGACTCATGGATGGTAGAAGGCTGAGGTGGATGGGCCCAGTTGTGTGGCAGACCTGGGTAGGTACATGTTACCAATTCCTGCACTACTACTATGTGGGGTTCAGGTTGACCCAAAGCTATAAAAACCAGGCGGCATGTCAGTCTATTGGATATGGTGACACATGTTGATATTGTAGGCATATGAGATTCAATGAGGGATTTGGGTTCAATCAGTGTATAGCAGTAAGTTGTGTCCCTGGTAAAAAATAAGAATTGCCAGAGGAGACATGTACATGTATAAGTGACGGGCCTTAGTCAAATGATGTGTGATACTCTGCAGATAAAGTACTCTTGCAATGATGAAATGGGGTTACAACACTATGTCCACTGTCCACTAATAGGGAGTCAGCTGTGTGTGTAATAAACTCCCATGAGTATACACCACTCAGGAAAACCATAATCAGAGCATGCACTCACGCATTCCTGCAGTGCTTCAAGGTTGGAAGCTCTGCAGAGGTGTGCAGGATATGTGTGAAATACAGAACTCCTGGCCAGATTAATGTAAAATGTGCATGCAAGACATATCAACAAGGCAGTGCCATGATGTACTTTGTAAAAAGCAGACTACAGGTTCATGACTTATTGATGTCCCAAGTCACATTACTTTTACAGGAGAAAAGGTCTGAGTACTGGTCACAGGTAATACTACAGCATCAATGTGGTTCTAGAGGGGGGGGGGTTCCATTACATGAGCATAGTCTTGTGGAACTCCCCGTTGATGGCCTACCTGTAGTTCACTCTGTCACAGATGTACCAAGACTTTGCAATACTTTTTTAATGGTGATATTTACAATCCAGCGCAAATCGTGATTTGCATAGAATTGTAACTGAAAATATGACAATGAAGCTCAATGCGCTGCTACTGTGCATCAATGTGGTGTTCCATTCTTGGTACATGAGTGTTCCCATGCAACCATTCATAGGTTTTAATACAAATCCCATCTATAAAGAATTGTAGACAGGAATTTGCACCAAACTCCTCTGCCTCCATGAGGCAGGTGCAATGAGGAGAACTGTTGTCATTTCCCCTCCTTTTTTACCTCTAAAGCACACAAAGAGGAAACTGCCTTAAAGCATAGTTTTGTACAGCAAGAGACCACTGTCTGCACAAAACCGATGCTGACCACAAGACAGTCATTCTTCCACTATGGAGCAAGGGGGCCTGCTCTGGCACATGGCTGGGAAAAGTGTGCCAGTGCAGGAACAAGGCAGAACTGTAAATATGGCACCATTCTGCTCTCTACTGTTCATGCAATGCATCACAACTTTACTTGCTGCACTGCAGTGCATGAACTCTTTGTAAGTCTGGCCATCAGTTCCTAATTTTCTACACCTTTGCACACACATAGTTTATCGCGTGACAGTGCTGGTAACCAGAAGCATTTTGCACAAGAGTGCATTACCGTGCTTAGCACTTGCTCACGAGTGACCCAATGCAAAAAACACTTCTAAAGTGGTCACAGAAGTCCCAATATTCCAATGGAAGCCCACCTCTCACTGAACTATGGATTTTTTGCATGGTGTTGTGAGATCTACTCATACTACACGAGGGAAAACTATGCAAATTCACTTACCTCCAGTGTTGGCAGCAGCAAAGTGGTTTTAATGTGATCTGATCTCATGTTCAGAGAGTGTTGGGGTCCAAGCCTGGTCTCCCCACTACACCATGAAGCTTGATTCTGAGAAAAGTATGGTTCTGGTCCAATTATCCAAGGCTGGACTGGCCATACCGGACATCAGGCATTTCCCCAGGAGGCTGGATAGGTGGGGGGGGGGTGGGTCAGTTTTGTTTCTGGGGGCGTTTTTGTAGTAGTGCAGCAGTTTTGAAAGCACCTGCTACAGAGTTGCTTGAAAATCCAGTCGTTTTCAGGCAACAATAAAAGTGTCAAGATAACTCTGGTGATTAATATACTTGCTGGTGATTAAAATACTGGAGAGGGGTCAGAGTTTTGTCTCGTGGCAGTTTTTACTCATCTACGGTAGCACAGAGGGTTAACATGCCTGCTGCAAAGGACGTGAGCATACAGATCTCAGAATAGTATTTTATGTGCGTAGCTTAGTGAGTTACTGCTTTTGTCACAGAGACCCTTACGTTACAATCATACTCTAGTACAGTGAGCTATGAAGGGCCATCAAAGAGCTGCATGCAAACAACATGTTACAGGTTAGAAAATTATGTTTTTTTTCAAGTCTTTCATTAAACTAATGTTGCTAAAAGGGTTTATTTGGGAAGAAATAAATTCATATTAGTAAAGCCAACCCTAATCACTGTGTTACCCTTTGAATCCTAAGCTTGTGCTTCTCCGGACAAAACACTCTCAATAAACTACCAGTATGGATGACAGGAATACTACACCTTGTAGTCCCCTTTCGTCTTATGGGATACACTCAATACACTGATTTACACACATATGATTCACTGTCTGTATTTGTGTGTGATGTAAAGTGCTGTGACACCCTACACAGGTATGAGAGGCGCTATAAAATAAATGAAATACATGGGAGAGAGGGGCTATGGAGAGATGAGGGGCACTGTTGGAAGGTGATAGTGAGGAATCATTGTAGGGACCCAGCAAAGATTGTTGAATCTTGGGGCACTGTAATGTCATCATGTACTATGATTTAAAAGCGAATATAATTGGAATGAACCATTTTTTCCCAAATATTCTTGGGGGGGAGACCCCTACACCCTCCTTGTAGTGGCCAGACTCGCTTGCTGAACTCACTATGCACTATACGGGTCTGGTTTGACCAAATTTGCCAAAGCTGCTGTAGGTTCCCTGCAACCATCTGAAATAGGAGGGAGTCCTAAAAACTGGTGGATGTTTGGTATTAAGCGCCATAACAATAACTGTACATTTCTCTCTACAACATATCTACAGTATTCGGTAAACAAGGATGTTTGCTCTCGTTCCCCTTGCCTTGGATTTGGAAGTACCAACGATAATATTATCCTTTTTGCAGTCACTGGGCTCTGTAATTGGAAATATGCCCCGAGAGATGACAAGGGGGTTTGCTAAACATGTTTCCAGCTGTGCACACACGCTTGATTTTATTTCTGGGACTGAAGCTACAAAGGGAATGTCTGCAGCAAAGGCAGAAGCCATTGCTTTTTATTAGAAACAAAACATATTGAAAATATTAGCTGCTATCTGAAGTGGATTGAAGAAATGTTTCAATTTCTCATTTTAAATCCGCGTCCTATTTGTGGAGACATGATACATTTATTTGATTTCTCCAGTGAAAATGTTATAAACCTCTTCAGTGCACTTTACAATAGCAGAAATAAAAGACTTTCAAATATTGGATGTCATTTCCCTTTCATTGCCCAATGTACTCCAAGCTCGGTAAAACAGCATGGTCACTTGACAGCAAGTTACCAGGGCACAATGTTTCTACTGTCATATTTCATTATAAAACTAATGCATTCAGTGAGATGTAGCCACTTCTGTTTATTAATAGGCATTCAACACTTTTAACTCTATAGAGTCTTTAATTTAAGAAAAGCTGAATTCAAATATTAAAACACATTTTAAACGAATCAACAGAAATCATAGACACGACATGTAATCACGAAAAAAATTATAGGATAGAGAGGCAAGAAACAATCATAAAGGATGCGAACACCCTGACAAACTATTCAATATCTCAGCCAAAATTAGGTGGCAGATTTATTAACCTTTGCTACTCTGCACTGTATTGTGTGAAAGGGAGAGAATGGAACCTCACCATATTTACTAAGATATGACCCACTTCGACTCTCTTGCAGCACTGTCACAATTCAGACAGCCTAGCACAACCCCGACACAAAATGTTACTAAATCTGAGCCATAATGTTCTGTTGTCAAATGAAAGCTCAGGGCTGGAAACAAATTGTCCTCAATGAAACTAAAGACTGTTGTGGTCATTCTATGTCCAAAATGTAAAAGCTTGATATGCATGAGTTTCTTTGAAATACTGCTGGGAAGAAAATTCAATGGCAATAAACGTTTTTGTATTGTGCCTCACTGTGCATGCAACACGCCTGGAGTTAAAATCCAATAAATGAAAAACATTGAAGAATGATTACTTGGAGTTCTTGAGAAGGTGCCTATTTCATTGAAAAAACATTCTGATTCATAAAACTTACAAACTACTATTTTATCTTAAAGAAGATAGCTGCAGGCCATTTTATATCAAGTTCAGCAGACCAGAAGCAATCTCCAATTTTGAAAAAATCCATTCACAATTCCAAAAACCCAGTGTTTTTAGAAGAATGCATAAAACCAAATTGCTATGTCCTGGCACCTATTGATCAGATCCTTAAATGATCCAATTACGGACAACAAACACATTAAGTAATATTACGTTTCTAATGAAGGTTGTATGACGTTACAATGCATGTAAATACATTGTGTACCTTTGCCAGGCATTTTTTTAGACGCATGTATTTACAGCGAACATGCATTTACAACGCATGCCAATACCACACATTGTTTTTAGATTTAAAAACATTGTATTTGTAGGGGAAGACCCCCCACACCCCTAACTTACCTTAAATGAATGGTATTGGCATGCGTTGTAAATGCATATTCGCAGTAAAAATATGCGTGCTAAAAATGCGTGGTAAAAGCACAATGAGGTAAAACCCTCGTTGTAAAGGCTGTTTCTCCTAATGAGTTGTTAAAATTGTAAAGATCTTTGCCTGCATTGCAGTGCTGGTCCCTGCTATCTTTACAGTTGTATGTCTAAATATAAAGACAAACAATATTGTGGCACTAGACTATCATGCCAAAAATATAATCTATAAAAATATTGAGTATGCATGTAAAATATTAAGTGAAATTATAATTGAACAGAATATTGTCATAAATAAGGAAAGTATACTGAAAACATTGTTAAGCCCTCTGATAAAAAGGGTAATGTTATTTTAATGGATACATTCTTATATGTAGAAGAAACTTTATGACATTCAAGGCAAGGACAGGTGTACAGAGCAAAAATGTCAGATTTAACCCCTTCGATGCTGACGACGAGCTCAGCTCGTCATCAGCCACGGGTTGCGTGTGCTGATGTCGAGCTGAGCTCGTCATGTAACGCGGTTTTGCGAAAAAAGCCGCACAGCGCAAACATGACTGCAGCAGCGATGCGGTTAAACAACAATCTGACCCATTGGTAAAATCTCAGCCTGATAGAGTGGAAAGAATATCATGTTTTGAGAAATGATGACCATCCAGTGATTCCAACTATATAGTTCTTCCCCACTGTCCGTAAGAACTCCAGAAAGCCACCTTGGAGGCTCATTGTTTCCTCTAATAACAGCATCTTGGAAAACACCTCTGTGTATATGAGGACTATTTTAATTTCCCCTTTGCAAAGGAATTACCATTGTATGTAAATGATACCATGGATGTTTTTTAAATTGAGAACATCCTTTAGTTTAGTTCAAAGTGTTTAAAGATCATTGACGCCACCTCCCTTTAAACATCTATTGACCATGCCTATGGGATCAAGACATGTGAACATTTTTTAGAATGCAATCAATTCATTTTTTGGAACACACTAAGATGTTAATTGGGGTGCTTTTAAAAAAAACATCTCCAGGATGTACTGTTGCAACAGCATAGAGGAACAGTGATGGGCACCTACTTTGCCCTAAGCTATGCAAATATTTTCATCGGCTGGTGGGAAGAGCAAGTGGTCTGGGCTGAGGATCTGTCTGAGTACACAAGGAACATTGTACTGTGGCTCTGGTAGAATGATGATATTTATTTATATGAAGTGGACGGTGTGCAAAAGTCTAAGAAATTGCTGGAAAGATTAAATGCCAATGATTTTTATTTACAATCACAATATAAGTAAGTATGGGCAAATTTTGCGAATTCGCGGTACGCGAATTCATGCGAAAGCGTACTTGCGATCACAAAATATGCAAACTTTCGTGAGATTGTGGAGTTTTTTATTTTTGCGAGTTCGCAGGATTTTTTTCACCGCGGCTCCCCCAAAGTTACCCATGCGGTCGTATATGGGCGCGGCCATCTTGTTTTTCACTGTTCGCGTTGTGTATTTCCGTTTCCGGTCACTAGTTACATGCTCGCGTTGCGCATTTCCTGTTCTTGGTCACAGTTGAGTGTTCACGCCCATTTTTGCGTGCTCGCGAGGAAAATATCGCGCAAACTTACCCACGTGGTTGCAATGGGCGCGGCCATTTTGTTTTTCATTTATTGCTATGGTTTTGGGCATGCCTTTTCTATCCAGCTTCAATCTCTTTAATCCTTTGTTTGTTTGAACTTTTTAAAAATCTTTTTTACTCATTATCTATCTCTCTATTTTTGTACATCTATATTTTGTTTTTTTCTACTTTTCGTTACTTTAATAACTACTTTTTTAACTCTCTCTTTTCTTTTATTTACTTTTTCCCTATTCTTTTCTTTAACCCAGGACCATGGTGGGGCGTGGCTTGGCAAAATGGCCGACTAGACGTGCTGTAGTCTAGCTCCTGCCCGATGTCCCCTAGATCCTACAGAATCCTGGCACTTTTGGTGATTTGAGCGTTACTCCTGGGGTGTAGTGCCCCCCTGGATTTTGCTGGCTGCCTGGTCCCGACTGCGGTGCCCCTGGAGACGGTGGGGCTCTGCCCAACTGTTGCTCATCCTGACCGCGGTGGTGCCTGTGTAATGGTGGCTGCCGCGCAGTGAGATGCCTCAGTGCACACGTGGAGAGTGAAGCCCGACGGCAGTGAGGGGAGTCCCCCCCCCTCCGGCGCCCAGATCGATGGAGGGGGAGTGCGACCCACCGAGATCCTTGGAAGCAACGGTGAGTGCCCCGGAGCAGCGGTGTGATGGGCCGTTGATCCCCCAGGGCAGGCTCCTAAATTGAGGCTGGGGCATTGAGGCCTGTGACTCCCTGGCGGTGCACGGACGCCGTGGAACTCGGACCGGGACCTGCCGTGACTGTCTGCCCCATTGACGGCCGACCCACGAGGGCGCTGGAAATGTGGTGCCCCCCCCTGGATTGCGCAGCCTACCTGTTCTTTGGCGATCCTGGCCGTGACGGTGCTGGTCCTGGGGCAGCCGCCGCGTGGTGAGGTGCCTGGTGCCTGGGAGGCCGCGAGGAGAGAGGAGGTCGGCGGCTGCGGGGGGGGGGGGCGTTCCCCCCTCCGCCCCTTCCTCCTGGGGCCCGGATCTGTGGAGGGGTGTGAGCCCCCTGGGGTCCCGAGAGACGGTGGTGTACGCCCCGGAGCGGTGTGGGCCGCTTGACCCCCAGGACGAGCTCAAAAATCGAGGCCGGTGAGCTGAGGCCTGTGAACTCTTGACGGCTCGCGGACGCCGAGAAACTCAGCCGTGGCCGGCCGCGACTGTCTGTCCCAGCGGCGGAAGAGCTCAACCTACTGGAGCCCTGCAGTAAGTACTACAACACGCTGGGGGTGCGGGGGCTCGCCTTTCCTTCTTGGGGCCCTGCTGCCCTGGGGTCAGTTTCACTACACCTGCTTTGCCCGGAGGGCCCGTGCTCCCAACCTGGCCTTCCACCTGCGGGGGGCGTGGAGCCCCGACATGCCCCTTCTTCTTTTCAGTGCCCTGGAGACGGATCGCTAGCCGCCGGAGACTACGAAGGGCCCCTGGGATGGAGAACTGCGGTGGGGCTGACTGAGGACCAGGCCCCCCCATCCCTCCTGGAAACAGTCCCCACTCTGATCCCACCTGAGGGCTTCGTACCTGTTGCGGTGCTGCGGCGGACCGGGTCAGACATCTACTGCGACAGACCAGTGGACTACGCTGCCCAGCTCACCCAGCGGGGGTTTGCGGTCGCAGGACGCAGACCCGACCCGGACCCCTGAATTGTCCTCTGGGAGGCACTCCTTGGACTAGTAAGGGAAAGGACCGACCAGAGAGAGGGGCCCAGGCAAACAAGATTGTACAATACGCGGTCCCCGGTCCCACTACAACTGAGCGCCAGGGCCTTGACCGGAGGATGGAGCCCCGCCCTGAGGCTGCCGCACAGGACAAGGCTGATATCCTAGCGGCAATCCGAGACTCCAGGCTGGCGCTAGAGGGGAATATGGACGGCATGGCCATGGTTATTAACCATCTGCGCCTCGACCTCCGGAAGGTGGCGGACAGGGTCACCACCACAGAAGGGGGCCTCTCCGAACTGCAAACGGAGGTCTGACAACTGAAGGAGTCGGTGGCGGCCCTCGAGGAGCACGCAACCAGGCTGGAGGATCAGGCAGAGAATGCAGAGGGCCGGTCCCGGAGGAATAACCTCCGCTTTTTCGGTTTTCCCGAACTATCGGAGGCGCCGGCGGCGGACCTCTTTTACGAGGACTGGATTGGCAAATCCCTCCCGAACCTACGGCTGTCCAAAATGTTTGCTATTGAGAGGGCCCACAGGACTTTGGTGCCGCCGCCGAAACCGGGATCCCCGCCGCGGGCGATAATAGCCCGATTTTTTAATTTTAGGGACCGAGACATACTCCTACAGCATATTCGCAGGTCCGGACCGCCTAAATATGAGAACAACGAGATCCATATCTTTCCAGACTATACAAAGTAGGTCCAAAACCTGTGGAATGATTTTTTGCAAGTCAAACGACGACTTCGGGCCCATGAGGTAAAATACAGCCTGCTCTTTCCAGCCCGGCTGCGAGTGCAACACGAAGACCGAACTTACTTCTTTGACCACCCGGCGGACGTGGAAGAATGGATGGACGCACAGGGCCTGGAAGATCGCGGACACAGATAAGGCTGGCAGGAGCAAAGACGACGGAATGCCAGGCGCCGGAGCCATTGCAGAGGGGGAGGGGGTCAGTCCCCGGGCGGGCACTCCGCCACACAGAATGAACGCATCACGGTGGGCCCGGACGGTACCCTCTAGGCGGAGCTGGAGGAAATTCCAACTCAGAACCAGTTATCCCCGCTTTGCCTGGTGCAGGAAACACAGTCGGACCAGGGGGGTGCTGCCGACCTGACCATCGGTCGACCGCAAGCCACCTGATGGCTACACCTGGTGGTCAGTATCTGATGTGGAGGGGTCATTGACATTGTGAGTATATCTTTAGTTCCTTGATTGGGGGAGATTCTACCGCCAATGAGTCCTGGAACTGGGCTACCTTCCGGAACTCTAAGAATGTTGGATTGGGAGAAGGGGGGCACTGAGGACCTGTTGATTCCAGTGACTGCTTTGTTGTGCTAAATTCCAATTGCAAGAGGCCAATTGTACCGTGCCGCCACAACCGGATAGGCCTCGGCCGGGCTGCGCCGTGCGGTGCCAGACAATATGCTGAAGGCTCAATCATGGGGTGTAGGGAGGGGTTTTTCTTCTAGTTTATTCTCTGGTTACCATTTTCTTTTTGTTGTCTCTTTCACGTTACTACTACAGTGTTCAGAATAACATTGCCGACTGTGGGGAGTGAAGGACACAGAGACGATCAGTTCGCACATAGACGAAGAGTGTTTGATGTTAAGTTCCTAATTGTGACTTGAATTGGAAGGGTTAGGGGGGGTGCCTTCTTTTTGGGCAGGGTTCGAGGTCTCCTGACCGGGTCCGGATCGGGAGATGCGGTACTACCGCCTGCGGGTGGACACTGTTGGGGTTTTTTGTTTAGGGATGGGGAGGGTTGCTGCCGGGTCCTGTTTTGTTTTTCCTTTATGTGGTTTGCCGTTTCAGCTCAATGACGGGTCGTGTTTCAACACAACGGGGTCAACTCATGGCAGGTGATATGTGCAAATACAAATTTTAGTCTTGGATGTTAGGGGGCTTAACAATAGAATCAAGCGGATTGGAATAGCCACCTATCTCAGACGTTACGGGGTCAGCTTTGCTTTCCTACAGGAAACGCACCTTTAGGGAGATTGCCTTAAATATGTTCAGCGTAGATGGCGGGGACAATTCTTTGCTACGTCCTACTCAGTGTTCGCCAGGGGGGCCCTAATCTGGGTGGCACCGGGGACTCCCTTTAAAGGTACATCTACAAAGCTAGACCAGGAGGGCAGGTTTGTAATAGTGGCTGGCACCCTGGATGGGCGTAGTGTATGCCTCATAAATATTTATGCCCCAAATACTGACGAGGGGGGATTTCTGGGCAATGTGTTGGGACAGTTGGATATTGGCACTGAAATGGAGCTCATCATAGAAGGGGACTTCAATTGCCCACTAGACGGGACTCTGGACCGCTGCCCCCCAAGGGCGGATGCTAAACCAAAAATGAGGGAGGCAATGACCCAGATGCTACAAAGTTATGACCTAACTGACGTATGGAAACACCGCAACCCCTCTCTTCAGGTGTACTCTTGCTTTACGCCTGCCGCCAATAAGCACAGTAGGTTGAACTTTTTTTTCTTGCAGGGCGTGGTGTTGGACCGGGTGGAAGAGGTCCTTTATCTTGCACGGTACCTGTCTGATCATTCCCCGCTCTTGCTCACCTATTTGTTGGGTGGCCCGCGGACTCGGATCCCACTCTGGACACTTAACACGGACGCTCTTGAGGACCCCACATATAAGGAGGCCATAGCACAAGGGTTAGAGGCTTATTTTGAGATAAACTGGGGCTCAACCACCACAAGGGCAACTGGATGGGACTTATTTGTGTGTGGGAGATGCACTTCCTTTTCTTATATTTTTTAACGTTATGAATTAGTCACTGTTTGTACAGGGGTGCCTGCCCACTTCCTGTTTTGACCTGACAGGATGTAAATAAATGTCTAGAACAGAAAACTAGTCCTGTATGTGTGTGGCATTGTGCCCTCGCAGTAAAAACTGCCTACCTTAGAGCTTGAAAATTAATTTCACTTGTGGATTTAATATATTTTCAGACAAAATGTTTTCATTCATAAGTCTGTGTCAATCATCATATAATCAACAAATACAAAATATAATACACAATTGTCTCTATTCCATATTAGTGAAGCATATGAAACATATTGTACAAATTCATTCTTTGTAGTTTACATAGATAAGAGAAACCATATTTTCATGAATATCATAAAGCTCAGTTAGAAATCATGTAGTTTCAAGAGAACCCAATGCATTTCGGGACCAATGTCCCTTCGTCAGGGGTATATCTGTAACAGAAAAATATATAAATGTGCAATTACATATCAAGCGGTCGGAGAACCCATTAATGACAACAGATCATTATAAGTCAATGAAAATGGTAATATTCATATCCAATCGTTTCTAGGCTCTCCACAGAGATGTTCTGTGTGCTACAGTAAAAAGCAGGTTAAAATACCGTTTAAATTATGGATCACCCACAGCGCTGATGAACTAGCACCCTTGAAAAAACATCAAATCAAGCAAGGTAGCAAAAAAGCCCCCTGGTTCAACGATGAGCTCAAGAAATCCAAGAAGATCTGTCGCACCCTAGAGAAAGCCTGGAGAAAAAAGCCAACCACTGACAATCTGGCCACCTTCAAGAACGCCACCCGCAAACACCACCAGCTGATCCGATCCACCAAGAAATCAGCATTCAAGGATCGACTCGACAACAACGCCCACAACAGCAAGGAACTATTCAACATCGTCAAAGAATTTACCAACCCCACCGCCGGCACCAACGACATCACTCCATCCCAAGACCTCTGCGACTCCCTAGCCTCATTCTTCCACAACAAAATCGCTGACATACATAACAGCTTTGAAAACCAGTCCTGAGACCAGTCCACCCCACCCACCTCCGAACTAAAACCCCCCTCCAACAACCTTTGCGCCTGGAACCCAATCACCACTGAAGACACCATCCGCCTGATGAACTCCATCCACTCAGGATCGCCAACCGACCCATGTCCCCACCACATTTTCAACAAAGCAGACTCCATTATCGCACCCCATCTCCGAAACGTCATCCACTGCTCCTTCAACTCCGCTACCTTCCCGGAAAGCTGGAAACATGTCAAACTCAGCGCCCTTCTGAAGAAACCCACAGCAGACCCCACTGAACTTAAGAACTTCAGCCCCATCTCGCTCCTCCCATTCCCTGCCAAAGTCATTGAGAAAGCCGTCAACAGTCAGCTCGCCGCCTTCCTCGAATCCAACAATTCCCTCGACCCTTCACAGTCTGGCTTCAGAGCCAAACACAGCACCGAGACCGCCCTCACCGCAGCAACAGACGACATTCGAACACTACTGGACAACGGAGAAACAGCTGCCCTCATCCTACTCGACCTTTCCGCAGCCTTGGATACAGTCTGTCATAGCACCCTTATACAACGCCTCAGCAACATCGGAATACAAGGAAAAGCATTGGACTGGATCATCTCGTTCCTCGTCGGAAGAACCCAGAGAGTCCGCCTCTCCCCTTTTAGATCAGAGGCCACTGAAGTCATCTGCGGTGTACCACAAGGATCATCACTCAGTCCCACCCTCTTCAACGTATACATGAATCCCCTCGCATCCATCGCGCGCCAACACAACCTCAACATCATCTCCTACGCAGATGACACCCAGCTGATCCTCTCCCTCACCAAAGACCCAAACACCGCCAAAACCAACCTACACGAAGGGATGAAAGAAGTAGCCGAGTGGATGAAGAACAGCCGTTTAAAACTGAACTCGGACAAAAAAAAAGTCCTCATCTTAGGTTCATCCCCCTCTGCCTGGGGCGACTCATGGTGGCCACCGGCCCAGGGAAACGCACCCATACCTATGGACCACGCACGTAACCTGGGCTTCATCCTGGACTCCTCCCTCTCGATGACCAGACAAGTCAACGCCGTCTCATCATCATGCTTCAACATCCTACGTATGCTAAAAAAAAACTTCCGTTGGATCCCCATCGAAACAAGAAAGATGGTCACCCACGCACTAGTCACAAGCCGACTGGACTACGGAAACACCCTTTACGCCGGAACCACAGCCAAACTACAGAAAAAACTCCAACGCATCCAAAACGCCTCAGCCAGACTCATACTAGACATCCCCCGTCAAGCTCACATTTCCGGTCACCTGAAAGACCTCCACTGGCTACCCGCCAATATGAGAATAACGTTCCGTCTCCTCACCCACGCACACAAAGCCCTCTACGACTTAGGACCCAAATGCCTCAACAAGCGCCTGTCCTTTTACACCCCCACCCGCCAACTACGATCGTCCAATCAAGCCATCGCCGCAATTCCACGCATCCATAAATCCACCATGGGGGGAAGATCCTTCTCCTACTTAGCGGCCAAATCCTGGAATTCTCTCCCCACCCACCTTCGCCTCACACAGAACCACCTCTCCTTCAGAAAACAACTAAAAACTTGGATATTTGACAAATAAAATACCCCCTTCCCTCAAGCGCCTTGAGACCCTCTGGGTGAGTAGTGCGCTATACAAATGTTAAACTTGAACTTGAACTTGTAATAATAATCAGTTACGAGTCAAATACTGTAATCTAGTCATAAAGTGAAAAAAATGAAAGAAGGGCTAAGGAACCAATTAAGCTTACCAAATCCTGTTGTTAGAGTGTGATAGTGCTGAGTTCTGTGTCCCATGATCTCTGGAATTGATAATAGCGGTATCGGTATCAGATAAAAAACGAATCGGGCAAGAAACATTAAGTAAATATAGAAACCGGAGTATATTCTTCCCATCAGAAAATGTCAGCCGAGCAGGATATGGGGGGGTTCAATGAGCCGAGTTCCGTGGTGTATGAACTCTACAGTAGTAATTAATAATGATATCATTGGTATTGGGATATATGTGGTTTGAGGCAAAAAACGCTATTGACTTCATGGACCGGAATATATTCTTACCGGCAATGTCTGGAGAAAGATACTCGGCACGCGGCGTTCAGTCAAAGCGTGGATACCAAGAAGAACGCAATTACGTGGCATGTCCATAAAAATAGGACTATGGCGTGAAAATCAAAAACGAACAAAGTACACGCTTGACATGTAGACATGGAGATGTGTACTACCAAATGGAAGTCGGACTGTATTAACGAATAACGAGAAAACAGCATAACAGTGTGGCCATGTTGACGCTGTGAATATCTATACCAATACCCTAGTGTCTGTTCGATTTTTGAGACATGAGCGTCAATCTACGACGTATGACCGCAGAGTGGTGTTATAGTGGTGATATTTAGTGTTTATAAGATAACCTGCTAATTAATATGCAATGCCATATTCTACGTTTCAACTCCACATTTTTCTTAGATAATATTGACATAGATCAAATAATACAACGGTTCACAAAAAAACTTTACATTAGTACAATAAAATACAAGGGTAAACGAAACACTACATATTGTCATAATGCGTATTACTGTCATGTGCCTAGAGGAATATGTCAAATGTCAATACATGATCAACATGATGTCAGAGTATCCCTGAGGACATAATATTACCTAATTTATATTCATAAGTAGCAACTATAGTCTACTCGATCATTTAATCCCTTCGGTGAAATTGTTCCGAAGGACTCCATCCAATAATTCTCTCTCTGAAGTAGTCGGTTGTGATTATCAATACCTTCTAAATTACTGACCACTTCTATTATTTGTCCTTGTAGTTGGGAAATGGTATGTCTGGCCGACTGCCAATGTACAGCTATGCTAGAGTGCCTGTTGTTAGTCCTAATGTTGCTTTTGTGCTCCGTCAGTCTAGTTTTAAACTTGCGTTCTGTCTTACCCACATAGGATGATCCACAAGGACATTTAAGACAATAAACAACATTAGTTGTGTTGCAATTAGATGTGTGGCCTAAACGTATGTTTTTGCCCGTATGTGGGTGGGTCAAGTACTGTCCTGTGATAATGTTGTTACAGATGGTGCAATTTAAGCATCGTTGTGTGCCTTTGTATTGAGTATTGTCAATTGTCTGTGGTGTAGAGATCAATTCTTGTAAATTTTGTACCTCGAGTAAACGCAAATTTAGGTTTTTCAAATTGTCTAAGTAATCGCCCAAATTTGTACAAAAGTGCCACTCACAGAGCTAGTGAATTCAATTGTCCTACTACTTTACTAGTACTGCCATCAGTCTCCCCTCTCCTCCTACTCCATTATTCCTCCTCCTCCAAAATGCTTATCATACCTGTGATTCGTGTTTGAGAATCGGGCTAGGCACAGGGCTGGCTGCATGGCAAATGGCGATTAAGGTTGGCTATGGAATCCTGGACGGATGAAATGGCATCGTTGTGGTGGTAGTAGTAGTGGTACACACTGGCAGTAACAGCATATGAAAAAATAGGAAATGAGACATTGAGTGGCCTGGGAGGAGCATTAGAACAGTACGATAGTATAGTATACAAGAAAAGTGCCATAAATTGTAGCTTAAGCAATGCTAAAGTATTCAATCAAAACAGTTAACTACTAGTTGCGTGGATTATGGCTACTACAAGAACTAGTACTGAAGGACACAGCAACGTAAGCTTTAGTCACGTGTAGGAGGATGTTGTTGATGATGAATCCACTTGATGGGGGACATGAAATTCTGAATTGATTTGCAAATACTCATGGGTGTGTGTCAAGCAGAATAAGAATATATCCTTGGTTTTCTTCACCTGCCTTGAAATTGATTTTCTGTTGCTTTTGACCTTATCCTACCCAGCAATCGTGTGGAATTATTGGTGTCATTTAGTCACACCTAAATGAAAACCACACAGCCCGGAGGAAGAGGGTTAGGGTTTGAAAAATGGATGGGAATGGGGGTTTTTGGGAAAGTTTTTTGGAGAGAGAAAAAAAACCACAGCATGGACAAACAACAAATGAAGAAAAACAAATCTTTGGATACGAAGATATCCATAAATCTTTTAAGGGACATAAAGGAAGTGCATGCCTGAAGTGGTTTGCTAAATGGATGGTTAGGTTACTGAAAAGTAGTACTTACTACAACTTACTAACTAGTACTAAACAATTAGACAGTACAGGGCTGCAGTAATTATGCAATTTCACTTGCCTATCTGCCCTCAGAGAGAATAAACACTTAGTAGTACATTACATTAGTTTTAAAAATAGCATTATCAAATAGCTGTAGGGATGAATTTGAAGCAGAGAGCAAACGCACAGAATTGCACTCATAGAAGTTATGTTATGTTATGTTATATGGACTTATATAGTTCACAACAATAACATTATTGAAAAGATAAGGACCAGTGAAGTGGATACTGTAACTGTATGTTGTAGTTGTCCTGGTCAAATTGGGAAGTTGCATGCATCCAGCCATTCCTCTTATTCGTGGTACTCCTCCATTCCATTGGGCGCTCCGTTGATTAATCTTGGTGACCACACTGTCCACTGCCTGCCTGGCAGATGCGGGATTGCGGATTGCTGTGGTAAGCCTGAGTTAATGTTTTTCCCATCGCACAGGGTAAGTGCCGGCATATAATTGTCGTTGGAAAAACAGAAAGGGATATTAAAACACCCGGAGGAAAAATATAAGGTACGGTGTGTAGTGCAAAAATAACACTTTCACTTTCAGAGGCGACAGTATTACATACATGCATCATTTCTAAAGTGCCTACTTTGAGTCTCTGTTTCCAGGATAATAATTAGCACACAGCAGGCCAGGGCCATGCAGACGGTCAAGGCAGGTCAAGGCAGGCACCACTGAGTGAACCAAGTTCTATGTAGCATATCTCTTTGATACAGACAAAGCAGATTAGGTTTTATACAGCAAGCCACATAGCCACATAGCCGCAATTTTACATGAACCGCTGTCTGGACTCTGGCATAACACTACACTGGCTCGACCACTCCATACCTTGACTAGACAGACATGTAGTTCTGCTGTGGTTGTTGTTGACTTGTTTACCTGTTTGCCATTCACGAAATGACCATAGTTCTTCTGTAAATCGACGATGATGATCCATCCATCCTAGTGAGTTACTGTGAAGATATTATGCCACTTTGGTCATCATGACTCATCATCATCATGGTGTTGGCAAACTCAATGTTGTTCATGCAGTCACAGTCTATACATAGTGAGTCCAAGGACATTTTCCATATTAAAAAATGCAACGTAGTGGCCCCTTCAGTAGAAGTACAATTTGTATTGAACAAGGTAAACAGAGTAGATTAAATAATAACAGAACACATAGGATTCATTTCTTGCACAACAAACAAACAGCAATTGCTTTCATCAGAGCTGGACAGCCAGTGTTGTCCACTGCATGCCATCTCATCATTCATTACCTGTTTCACTTTTTATCATCGTCTTATTCTTAAGTGAAGGGCCACAGGGCAGCCTCTTGTGTCAATTTCAGAAGTAACAGTCAGCATAGTCAGTCATTCCAATCCCACTTCTTTTGAGGGGACTCATCTACAGAGCGACAGTTTCTTGATTCTGGGTAATCCAGCCATCTGCCTTGAGGGGAATGGATAAGGGGAGTCTGGAGGAGGATGATAGAGGAGCATGACTGAGTTGTGAACTTGTGAACTTTAGGAAAGCAGACAGCGGCACCTTCAATATGGAAATAAGACGAAGACAGTGCTGCTGATGGATTTGTTGTGATTAAAGTTTTGTGTGCTAAAAGTTGCAAAACAAAGAAAGACACACAGAAATAAAAGTGAATAAGGACGGGTAAAAAAAGTAAGTATTTCAAGCCTAGGTGTCAGGGAAGTAGAGCTCGTCCTCATAGTTTGTGAATTGAACCGGGAGTAGGTCAGCTAACAGAGAAGAACTTCCATCACCTAAGTCGGTGTCCTCTTCTTCCTGCGTGGATTCATCTATTTTGTAATCTGGTTGTATGAAGTGCTGATTCATCTTGATCATTGTTAACCTTTCCACATTTTTGGGTGAGAAGTGGGTCCTTTTTGAAGTTACAATGGCACCAGCAGCAGTGAAAATACGTTTAGAAGACACGCTTGCGAGTGGGCAAGCCAAATAATTCATAACCTGCTTGGTGATCAGTGGCCATTGAGGCCTTTTCCCATACCAATACACCAATGGGTTCTGATCAAAGAAGACCTCTGTTGGGTCATCCAGATAGGCCTGCGCCATCCACTCAAGGTCTTTCAGGGGTGCTCCATTTTGCGTACCATCTGTTGCCTTTGCATCAACACTGAAACGAGCAATCCCTTGATGAGTTATCCAATCAGTTTGCGACAATATTATGGCTGGACCTGGTGCAGGTGATGATAAGGTTGCTGGTGTGGGTAACGGCTCTGAGGGAAAGTGACTGCCTTCGGCCACAGAAGTGGACCTTGACGCCGGATGGCCTGCTGCCTCAGTAATAGTTCCTTCAATTTTCTGCTGCTTTTTTTCGATCCGAGTGGCTGACAGAGCTAGCCAATGTTTGTACTTGGAAACATCTGCTTCGGAAAAAGGAATGAATGTATTGTTTGCCAGTGCCTTTTTGTACCGTGGATCCAAAATAGTGGCATAAATATAATGTTGTTCTGAATGTATTGCTTTAAGCCTTGCATTGTCAACTAGGCGGCTTAATAAGCTCTCCGCCAACTGATATGTGTCTTGTTTTTCAGCATCAATTCGGAACGTTGAAGACACCGCCTTCAGTTGTTGCTCTAGCATGCGCAACACTGGGATAGCTTTACCCAAAGTACAGTCCTCCCTGCTGACTTCATGCGTGAAGACCTCAAAAGGACGAAGCATGTCTGTCAGGCTTTTAACTAGGTCCCATTCCTCCACCTCTAGCCTCATGTATTTCATAGAAGCACCCCGTGCCTGAAAAACATACTCGTTGATTACCAAGTACTGCTCAAACAGACGCTCAAGCATGTAGAAGGTTGAATTCCAACGTGTTGCCACCTCCTGGATGAGTCCTCTGACTGGCAATCTACGGTCACGTTGAATGATCCGTAGCTGCTTCCGGGCCTTAAAAGAACGGCTGAAATGTGTGCAGATTCTTTGGCAGGTGGTCAGCAACTTGCTGTGTTTTCTTTTTCAAGAAATCTTGAACAATAATGTTAATGCTGTGCGCCAAAAACGGCACTCTGAAATAGCCACCATCAGCCATGGCCTTAACTATATTACTGCCATTATCCGTGGAAACATAACCAATCATGTGCCTTCTTGGCTGAAGCCATTCAAAGACCTTACTGTTAAACTCCTCCAAAATGTTTACTGCAGTATGAGATTTCTCCATGTCAAACATGACTACTGTTGCATGTTTCCGAGTAGCTTGAAAAATTGTGACACTGTCAACACCTGCAACTATCTTCTCTCTAACCCCCGCAAAAGAGACCCAGTGTGCAGTGATGCACATGTAATCAACGGCTTGGCAACTGGTCCACATGTCGGTTGTCAGGTGGATAGTGTGAACAGCACTCTTCTGCAAAGCTGCCCCAATCACGTCTAGCCCATGTAGTGCTGGAACTGCAACTCTGGCAAAATAGGACCGGCTAGGAACCTTCCATTTAGGGCAGAATATTGCCACAAATTCTAGACAACCCACCCCTTCCACAAAAGAAAAAGGGAGAAGGTCCAGCGCTAACATTTTAGCCAGCATTGCATAATACAGACGTGCCGTTGGGTGGTTGTGTTCAAATGGCGCCTCTGACCAAAACATGCTTTTAATGGTGGTCTGGACTGTTTTCATATGTGATGTTGATCCAGACTTCTTCAACCCAGTTAGGCTCATTGATGTACTTTTTCGCATTGGTGTCTCTACCAGACTCTTACTGCGCCTCCTAGATTTTGCTGGGTAGAGGCTACCACTGCAGTGCTGCTGCCAGGGGTACTGTGTGTACCAGAAAAAATGTCTCTCGCTTCTTCACCTCCCCCCCTGCACCATCAGCTCATCGTCATCCGATGCAATATCAATGGCTACATTTGGATTTGTACTTTTGGCTTTCCGGATGTTACTTAAGTGCGCCTCCCACTGGATAATGTGGTGTTTTTGGAGATGAGCTCTCTGGTCTCCGGTACCATAGTTGGTACCAAGCTTACCCCGACTAACTACTTGTTTACAAATCGAAGAATAAACTTGGTTTTCCGCCTTTTTGCTAACACTAAAGAAGTCCCAAACTGGGGAGTTGAGATATCGGGTGGTGGTGGAGGTGCCACTTTCAATGCCGGATGAAGTGGAGGATGGGCGTGGTGGAATTTGACTCTGTTGTGCACTTACAGCACCACTACTTGAGGTAATGGTGGTGAAGCTGGATGGAGGTCCCTGCCGGCCCTTCTGAAGAGAAAATATGGAAGCTGTAGGTAGTGTTGGTGTAGTAGTTACCTGTGTTGGTGGTGGTACCAGTGCCAAGACGCCCACATCCCACGCAGCATTTCGGGATAGGGTAATAATGTCTGTCTGCTGCATTCCCGCTGGGGCTGGAGTGACGACTGTGATGACTGGGTTGTCCATCGTCAGACTCTTCATCAGCAGCAGAATACACCACTTCTACTTCTTCCTCGTCCTCACCCATAACTGAAAGCCTTGCGGGAACCTTCCTTTTACCTAGCTTTGTCAGCTAAATGCGTGCTTCCCTCTTAGACTGAATTGGTGGGTGCCAATCAAGATCCAGATCATCAGAAGGAAGGGGGCTTGAAGAAGAAGTTGCACTAGCTCTCCTTTTCGTTGCTGGGGATCTGGAAGACAATGGATCATCAGGAGTGGGTTGCTCGGCTGATACCTCCGCATGAATCTCGATTTCCTGATGTGCCGCTACTTCTGGAGGGACAAGTATTGTGGGCAGTTGTGCCTCTCCTTGTGCCTCTCCTTGCGCCTCTTCTTGCGCCTCTCCTTGTTGCACCTGTGGTTGTCATTGCGGGTGTGGTTGAACACTCGTCAGATGAGTTACACCCTGCATTGATTGGATGCTAGTTTGCGATGAGTCAATGCCAACATCACTGGTCGATGGTGAAAGAGCAATTAAAGTGGCTGCCTCTGCGGCACTCATGGACTTGGGCCTAACTTGGCGTGGTGGCACTGAGACCAATGAAGCGGAGGTGCTGCTCCCAGCTTGGTCCCCGGCGGACACCGCTGCTGCAGGCGTAGTTTTTTTTCCCCAAAAAAGTGGCGGTCGGCACACCAGTGTCCTTGGTAAGTGGCGCCACTTGCTTCTTCTGCTCCTTCTTACTAGCAGTGGCACTGGCAACTTTCTTGGTAGAGGAGCTACGGCTACCTTTCTTTGGGCCCATCTTCTTCAGATGACAGAACGGCAGGACGCAGTTGCACGAGTTGCAGAGTTGTCTGTGGCCGCACGTGACATCACGTGATGTTGATGAGGATGATTCCTGGTTCTCAGTCTTTGTGCACCTAAAAGCAAGAAGCCAGAGGAACATCAGTTAAATAAATGTTGCATATGTTGTGCTTCAATTAATACTATTGCAACTAGGCATTTATTAATATTAACACAACACACCCAAAAACCGAAAGACCCAAAATAAAAATTGCAATTCTAATCAAAAATGAATGTTTAAATTAATAGAAGAGAGACCACACAGAGAGAGTTGTTTCATGCACCCATTTATAACCATAGGCCTACTGGCCCGCAAGCTTGCCGGCCTATGGCAAAAACTGCCTGGCCTCAATATGCCCCCCCCCCCCCTACACACATGGCCAGGCCCTGGACCAGGCCCCAACACCCCAAAAATCAAAATCCACAGAAAAATCACCTCAATCCAATGCCATCCATGCCCTAAATGATGTTTAAATTCAAGATACCCCACTGAATGACTTGGTCCATGCACCACTGACTACCCCTGGGCATAATGGATGAAACCAAGGCAGACTGGGTGCAGGCCTATGGCACAAAGCACATTGCCTGGCTTAAAAATGGCCCCTAGTTCCCCACCCACATGGCAAGGCCCTGGAAAAGGCCTCAAAATGGCCCCCACCCACATGGCCAGGCCCTGGACCAGTCCCCAACAACACCCAAAAAATTGAAATACACAGAAAACCCACCTCAATCCAATGCCATCCATGCCCTAAATGAGGTTTAAATTCAAGAGACCCGACAGAAAGACATGCTCCATGCACCACTGACTACCCCTGGGCATAATGGATGAAAGCAAAGCAGACTGGGTGCAGGCCTATGGCACAAAGCACACTGCCTGGCTTAAAAATGCCCCCTAGACCCCCACCCACATGGCCACTCTCTGGACCGGGCCTCAAAATGCCCCCCACCCACATGGCCAGGCCCTGGACCACTCCCCAACAACACCCAAAAAATCGAAATACACAGAAAATCACCTCAATCCAACGCCATCCATGCCCTAAATGAGGTTTAAATTCAAGAGACCCCTCAGAAAGACTTGCTCCATGCACCACTGACTACCCCTGGGCATAATGGATGAAAGCAAGGCAGACTGGGTGCAGGCCTATGGCACAAAGCACACTGCCTGGCTTCAAAATGGCCCCTAGACCCCCACCCACATGGCCGGGCCCTGGACCAGGCCTCAAAATGGCCCCACCCACATGGCCAAGCCCTGGACCATGCCCCCACAACACCCAAAAAATTGAAATACACACAAAAATCACCTCAATCCAATGCCATCCATGCCCTAAATGGTGTTTAAATTCAAGAGACCCCTCAGAAAGACTTGGTCCATGCACCACTGTCTACCCCTGGGCATAAAGGATGAAAGCAATGCAGACTGGGCGCAAGTCTATTGCACATAGCACACAGCCTGGCTTCAAAATGCCCCCTAGATCCCACCCACATGGCCAGGCCCTGGACCAGGCCTCAAAATGGCCCCCACCCACATGGCTAGGCCCTGGACCAGGCACCAACAACACCCAATTAATTTAAATACACCGAAAAATCACCTCAATCCAATGCCATCCGTGCCCTAAATGATGTTTAAATTCAAGAGACCCCACAGAAAGACGTGGTCCATGCACCACTGACTACCCTTGGGCATAATGGATGAAAGCAAGGCAGACTGGGTGCAGGCCTTTGGCACAAAGCACACTGCCTGGTTTCAAAATGGCCCCTAGACCCCTACCCACATGGCCAGGCCTGGACCAGGCCTCAAATTGACCCCCACCCACATGGCCAGGCCCTGGACCAGGCCCCAACAACACCCAAAAAAATCGAAATACACACAAAGATCACCTCAATCCAATGCCATCCATGTCCTAAATTATGTTTAAATTCAAGAGACCCCACAGAAAGACTTTCATGCACCACTGACTACCCCTGAACCTACTGGCTAGTGTGGCTTTAACAAGCACCCCAAAATTAAAAAAACTTCTACATATAACAGTGAGCAATTCAATTCCATGCCGTAAATGATATTTAAGTTCAACAAAACTCACAGAAACAGTTGTATCATGCACCCTTGACTAACCCTGGGCCTACTGGATACTGTGGCTACCCACAATATATGTTTTTTAAAAGTTGTGAAAAAGTTTATAAATTGTAGTTGCAGCAACTGCAATGCCCCAAACAAACAACACCAACTTACTTGTAAAACCTCAAATTCAAAAGTGATCCGAACAAAAAGTCCTCAAATACAAATATCCAGCAGCAGCCACAAAGAGTAATCCTTCCAGCTCTAGACCCAAATTAAAAGTGACCAGGACATGGACAAAACCATGGGAGGAGCCTGCTGGGCAGAAACAGGAAGTTGGAGACTCTGGGGCACTTTCTTCCTCCCACCCCCCCAAATATGGACTCCTTGCACAAAAAAAGTGCAGCCAAATGTCAATCTGAGGAGTTATTCTGATCCAAATCATCATTTTCAGAAGGTTTATGTTGGCAGCGATAGATTTCTTGTGCAGAATTGCAATTTTTGCGACTTCGGGAAAGCGAGCTGTTCAAGTCTCCCGCCGGATGTCAGCTGCGCGTCGCATCTACATATTCGCTATTGTTTACTCTCACAATATGTGATTGTGGGCCCTTTTGACGTATTTGCATTCTCAAAGTCTCCCAGTGCAAGATGGTGGCACTCCATGACATACTCGCGGTCGAAAAGTCTTGCGCGATCACGCAGTCAGATCCAAAATGGCGCAGCGCACGCAAACCGGGAGGAAAACAACTTGGCGAACTCAGAATCACGGTAAGTCAACGCCACTCGCGCAAGATTGTATTTTTAAAGAACGAACAAGCAAAACAAAATTTTTCAACTCACGAATTGCGAATTGTTTGGCAATTTCGCGTGATTCGCAGATTGTGAAATTGCCAAAAATTAGCAAATTCCACGAACGGAACGAATTTTCAGCCCATGCTTAAATATAAGATGACCACATTGAAGGTTGCCTATTTGGATGTCCGGGTGAAAGAGGAGGGGGAATGTTTGGTGACTAGCCTGTTCCGCAAATCAATAGCAGGAAATAGTGTGCTTCATGCTAAGAGTTGACATCCTGCTATGGAGCATTCTTTATGGTGAATTGATTAGGATTAGACACAACTGCACTAAATGTAAATGTCAAGGTATTTGTAGAGCGCACTGCCACCAAGCGGTTTCCTGGCGCTATTACTCATACCGCTGTGGAACCCTTCCTGGCTTTCCCTGTGAAGTGTCCACTCCTGGGCACCCCCAGGGTGAAGCCAGGCATTCTAGCACTGTTGGGGCTGGTGTGGATGTTAAGCAAGCTATTGTCCAGAGTTGCAGCATGGGGCCCATGATTAGAATAGGCACTGAGGCGATAATTGTCAGGCCCGAGGAAATTGAGGCCAAGACCCGCCGAGGCAGGAATTGAACCCTGGTCCCAGACCAGAACTCTGCATCAAGGTCTGCCGCTCTAACCATTGAGCCACACTCCTCCCCAGTGTTTATGATAAGTTCTCAGAACCAGCTCTGGCTCAGACCTATGGAGGGTTGGCCGAAGGCCAGATGTACGGCTAATCCCTGCAGTTCACGGCTAAAGGTAAGGGGGGTTGGTGGCCAGGCCCTGCAGCCAACACCCTGCTGTATTAAAAAAAACATAAGCACTGAAAAAAACAAAGGTTACAGGGACGTCATAGTTAGGAATGAAAAATTCCCTAACTATTTTAACGGAAAGTTTCAATTCTATTAATGACTCGGAGGCGAGGGTTATGCTATTCGTTCTCCATTTTATTTAATAGCAGCCATTTAAAGTGATCAGTAAAAAAACACTATTCCCTTGAAACATAGAGAATAACACAAAGTTTTAACCATAGAGTGTCTATGTACAGAGTGTCCAGGAGGCTCCACCAATCATAGGGCTTCCATCACTTCATAGTCTGTTTGTCTCCATTCCCCCTCTTTCATCGCTGCTTGCAGCCAGATAAGTGCGCTTGTATTGTCCTTCTAACATTCTAGAATGTTCCTTATGACTCTTTGCCTTAATAACGGTTATTTACCACATGTTTGACTTTTCCATTGATCTAGTATTTGCCTTGCATTTGTTTTCTGTTGCAGGCTTTGTGCTTTGGGGTAACCGAGTACAAACGCGCTCAGCGGGTGGTTCACCCCCGCTGCGCGTCCAACTCGGATTGCCCAAAATATAGCAGTTTTGTTTTATTTGAAGGCATTTTCCCTGTCAGGATTTCCTCGAGTCACCGGCTACTCGTGTTGACCCGGTCCCGGCCGTGGGAGTACCTGTGCTCCCTAACGGCTGTATGTAATGGTGCCCTGTTTAAAAAAATGTAGAAATTAATTGAAAAAAAAACAAAGGTTACAGGAACGTTATAGTTAGTTTCTGAATTTACACGTACATAACCACAGAAATTCAGCTGTTATAGTTAGAGTTATTTCAAGTAACTATAACTTGTTCCCTAAGGTAACTATAACTCGCACCCTCACCATGCATGGCTAATTACCTCCCATATTACATCATTGATGACATCTTCTATGGCATCATTGATATTATTACTGCAACATTTACGATAAAATGATTAATCGGAAAACTGTGGTTCAATCATGAGTGCACTAGGACTAATAAGACGTTGAAGGTATCTCTATCTAAAACTCCTCATGATAGAGAGGAGGTTGTAGAAGTACTAAGCTCCTATAAAGCTACCCTTGAGTGAAGGTGATTTGAACTGAGGAGCACTTCGTGGGATGAACTGGATAAGGCCGCTAGACAGATGGAAAGCACCTACTTTTCGAAGGTGGTTTACCAACCCTTTTTACCAGTTACGATAAACTGACATGAGACACAGTGATCTCAACTGATGCATGGGTTGCCCATTTTAGCAATATTTTTAATCCTGAGAACATAGCTGTTAGTAATTTTAGTAGAGATGCTAATCATAATGTCGGGCTGTATGAGGATCAGGATAGGACTGGATAGGGTACTTCTGGACCTTTGAAAAGAAAATGTTTTGCTGTGGGCCCCCATCTTGACTAATGTATTTAAAGCCTCAATAAAAGGGGATTTAATCCCTTCGTGGTCTGAAGCCTGAGTTGTCCCTATTTTTAAGAAGGGAAACCGGAACCTGCCAGTATGTTACCAGTAGTAGTTAGGGATACCATCTCTTCACCCTGGCAGCAAAAGTGACAGGTCTGGCCGCAAGCTGCTGGTCCCAAAAGTGACAGGTCTGGCCTCAAAAGTGACAGGTCTGGCTGCAAACTGCTGGCAGCAATTGTGACAGGTCTTAAAAATAACAGGTCTGGCCGCAAACTGCTGGCAGCAATCACTCTGGTCTTAGAAAAGGGTGACATGGAGGGCTAGTCCCAAAAGTGACAGGTCTGGATGCAAAACAGGGGGAGGTGTGTATGTATGTGTTTAAAAGTGTGTAGAAAAGAGCGCAGAAAAGTGTGTGCCTGTAAGAGGGAAATGTCTGGGACCTGTTTAAAACTGGGGCTGCAGACCGCTGGTGGTTGAACAGCTGAGGAGTAGTTCTGAGTCCCCAGCCCAGGGCATGGGAGGTGTTTTCTTTTTTTGAAAAAAGCGTCTTTCTTTAGAAGCAGCTGATCGCAAAATGAGAGCTGTAAAATGTAGAGGTGGAAACCCTTAGCATACTTTAAAAGCACAACTGGGGCCAGTTTCACGGGAAGGCTCTGGCATGTAGGTGTCAAAGTGGTCAAGGGTAACAGGCGTGAGCTGAGGGAGGACCAGTAAAAAACCAGCCCAGGGCCTTCACAAACCTTCCTTTGGCAATTCTCAAAAATAGCCTAATACAAGTCCAGTTATAAAACAACAAAACACAGCCACCCTGGAGCTTTGAGATGTGAAAAAATACAGGTGTCAAGAAGAACAAAAGCTTCCCATGAGAACCTAAAACCGGGTGACAACTGGTAGGCTGTAATTCACACATCCCAAAGCTCCTGGTCCCAAAGTGACATGCATGGCCGCAAAGGTGACAGGCCTGGTCACAAAAGTGACATGTTTGGCTGGTCCCAAAAGTGACAGGTCTGGCATGAAAAACTCTGGCCGTAAAAAAATAAATGACAGGTGCTGGGGCTTGGTATTGGAGATAGAGCCTGTTCCATGGATCCAGCCTTCCCAGGAGAAGGGCCAAACAGCTTTACCAACTGGGTCCCAATATAAAAGTGTCAAGAAGTTGTAGAGAGTTTTGCATTTGCCACCCAAGCATCGGTGACTAACCCTACTCTTCCCAAGATTGGCCGTGAGTTTGAGTAACAGATGTCAAAATAATAAAGTGTTGTACTGTTTATACTGTACAAGGATAGAACATGTTCCCAACCAAAGACAACCATGACATTGTTCTAAACCCACCCCAAGCATTAAAGGGTGGGGGGTCTTCTAATTAGCATGCATGGCCAAGTATAGAAAGGCCCCTTTAGGATTCCTGCACAAACACCCATTCAAAAACCCTAGGGGAGCGACTTGCTTGGATTGTTTTGCTGCACAGTGCCACCCCAGGAACTTAAGGCAAGAATGGACCAGAGCCACTTATCCCAGATTGACGCAGCCTGCTACACTGTACTGGAGGTAAATAAGGGATGGCACAATGCTGTATGCTTTTGGGGTTATTTAGAGTATTAGGGGTTTACATTCAGGGTTAACAAAGCTGTAGTTTAAAAAAATACTAAATAGTACGATGTAGACTGGTATGTACGTTGTTTTAATTAATCTTTAAGGTGTTGTGATATGTTTAATGTAAATAATGTTGGCATTGAAGTTGTTTTTAAAAGCCCCAATTTGCAATGTAGATGTATTTAAAGTGGGGTAAAGGGTTGTTACGTCTGTGACCCAGGTGGTGGGAGAACTGTAAGGGTGATTGAGTACACAATATAATATACAATGCATACATGTCAAAATAAATACTACAGTTCTGTACTCACCAAGCCGTTGTTATTTGTGGGTCAGAAGCAGTGGTGTGTTGTCCTTGTAGGAGATCCTGCATGTTGTTCCTCCAGTATGCAGGGCCAGGAGGTAGTGTGACCACAGATGTCTGGGTCTGTGTGGGTCGTGCAGTCCCTTATTTATAAATAAAAATGGCCCTGAGCCCTCAGGGCCCCTGGAGGGCTCTGGACCGTATGGCCGGTAGTGCGAGGCCCTGTTTCTAAAAATAAACCCTGAGCCCGCTTGTGGATGGCGCTGCTCGGGGGTATTGGGGGGGGCTCTGGACCTTGTCGTGCCGCTGTGGGGCATGAGGCCCCGTTTAAAAAAATAAACCCAGAGCCGGCTTGTGAATGGCGCTGTTCGTGGGTATTGGGAGGGCTCTGGACCTTGTGGTGCCACTGTGGGGCATGAGGCCCTGTTTTAAAAAATAAACCCTGAGCCCGCTTGTGGATGGCGCTGCTCGGGGGTATTGGGGAGGGCTCTGGACCTTGTTGTGGTGCCGCTGTGGGGCATGAGGCCCTGTTTTTAAAAATAAACCCTGAGCCCGCTTGTGGATGGCGCTGCTTGGGGGTATTGGGGAGGGCTCTGGACCTTGTGGTGCCGCTGTGGGGCATGAGGCCCCGTTTTTAAAAATAAACCCTGAGCCCACTTGTGGATGGCGCTGCTCGGGGGTATTGGGGAGGGCTCTGGACCTTGTTGTGCCGCTGTGGGGCATGAGGCCCCGTTTAAAAAAAATAAACTCTGAGCCCGCTTGTGGATGGCGATGCTCGGGGGTATTGGGGAGGGCTCTGGACCTTGTGGTATCGCTGTGGGGCATGAGTCCCCATTTTAAAAAATAAACCCCAAGCCCGCTTGTGGATGGCGCTGCTCGGGGGTATTAGGGAGGGATCGGGACTGTGTGGTGTCGCTGTGGGGCATGAGGCCCCGTTTTAAAAAATAAGGCCCTCTCCCGCTTGTGGCTGGCGCTGCACTGGGGTTGTCGAGGGAAGGCTCCGATGGGTCTCCGGAGTCCGTTGTGGCAATGCCCCCTTTGCCGCATTGAAGCCCTCCAGGGCCCACTTACTAACGGCGCTGCTCTGGGGGGCTGGGGTCTGTCGTATTTCATAGCCGCCACCGATGATCAGCGGTTAGAGGCATCAAGGCTGCCGGCAGCTTCTCCTCCGGGGCTGCTGAGGTAGGGCCCGCCCCTTCAGTGATGTCACAGGGCCGTCACTGTAGGTGGGCGGGTCCTTGCGCTGCAGCCCTTCAGGAGTGGATGCTTCCGGCGAGTGTCAGCTGGATGTTTGTAGCCCCCAGGGGTGTTGGCAATAATTTTTTTTAAAAAGCCCTGATAGGGCGAACTTTACCCGAAGGTGTCAGAGCGCTTCACATTAGGAACAGTAAGGATACATGAGTAGGAAATTACAAGTGAACAAAGTGCAAAAGCAAGCCTGAAGTTACAGGAGGCAAAAGTGACAAATGTGAGCAAATATTATACAAGAGGTCGCAAACGGTGCAATTATAGAAGGAAAAAGTGACAAGTGTGCAGCTTACAAAGTTATACAAAGTACAAATAACGGTCTAACGCTGCAGTAAATGGTAGACACTCAAACACAAGAACAATCATTATGTAGGCACTGGTGGCACTTGAGCAAGTATCTAAAGCAAACAAAATGTAAGAGGTCGCAAACATTGTGTTATAAGAGAAAAGTGACCTGTGTATGTTACAAAAGAGTTCCAAACACAGGCGTGCAGTGGTTACAGGCCTGGAGGGCAGTGGTACATTAAGTGATTTATACAGAATCACAGGATATGGAACAGGGTTGTTTCTATTGATTTTTAAAATGTCTGCTAAGGCTATCCCCACTGACATAGCTATTAAAGTACATGCTTCTGCGCTGCACAGGCATCCCTTTGTGAATATATGTTTTAGCGCACCACAGGAAACACTTTTTTAAAAAGGTGTTTTGTTGCACCCTCCTATCAACCTTTTAAATGCATGCCTGAATTGTTTGAAATTGTAATACCTTGTTTAAGAAAGACAGTTTTAAAACAGTTGTTTTTTTTAATACAGATGCAAGACCCTACAGAAACAGACGTTATCTATGTACCCCAGGCGCTGGACATCCCTGAAATAACTATCAACGCCAGAGAATTGACAGCCCCTCAGACAGGTATATGTATTTAGAGTTGTGTAGTTCTACGTAGTTTTGTACACCATTATCTCAGAAGTTCTGTTTTTCTAATGGGGTTCTCATGTATGTATGATTTTACAGCTTATGATCCCGACCGACAACAAGTTCTTGAAGATCTCACGGTGTACCTTGATGCTCAAGGAGCTCTGAACAATGTGCAAAACACTACCGTTCTTACATGTAAATAAAAAAGGCCGCTGTTATTTAATCTGTCTAAGATGCTGAGAGTTGGGGTAGTCCAAAGTCCTGACAAGGATCTGTAGGGGGACTCCACAGAAAGATGGCTAAGGCGGGTATTATTTTTTCTTTACAGGGTCCCGGTGTTATGCACGGACGTCGCCGAGGTGCAAGAGGCTGCTCAACGTCCAAAAGAAAGACTTTGAAGAGGAAAGCTTTAACGTCAAAAGAGGGACCTGCGCCAAAGAAAGGAGTTGAGAAAAGTACTTCTAAAGAGGACAAAGCGTCAAAGAAAGGAGCTGCAAATAGACCTCTATCAGGTTTTTTTTTTACAGAAGGGTGTGAGAAGTACTAACAGTGTTGCAGACTCGCAAGCAGAAGGGTCCAACGGCTTGTAGCAACGTCTATATAAAGGTGGTTGTGTAGAAATTAGGATGGTGTTGATTTTACATGATGTTTTATGTTTTCTCTAAAGTATTCATTTTTCTTTATATATTCTAGAAGCGTCTCAGAAACATGATGGAGAGAGGTCTGCGCAGCCATTAAGGGACATAACAACAACCGCCCAGAACAACAAATCTGACGCAAAATGCGTGAGTAGGCGTGTACGCCAGAAGAAACTCTCTACGTACTACACCCCATCCAACATGATGAACAATCCTATAGAACAATCTATTCTGCACAGGGGTGGGGTCAGCACTGGAGGAGTGCTTACAAACGAGATAGCATAGTGCAGGGTCTGTGTAAAAACGGTACATCAGGCCTGAGCCCTCTCCTGGTATCAAAAGGGAAATGTGTCTCACGCATGGCAGCCCTTAAGAAGAAACATAGGGACTCAGAGAACCTTCGCTACCCTTTAATACGTGAGAAGCCCAACAAGGTATTCATAGAGCCCCAAACCGAACCCTTAAACCTCAAGAAGAAGGAACAGGTGCTCCCAGAGGTCCGTGCAAGGCCCTTAAACCCTGAGAAGAAGATGAAACCGAGGACCCCTGAGCCCCAATCTAACCCCTTAGAACTATCCGTAAAATGGGATGCTAAGCCCATGAATGAGGCCTATACACCCCTGATCTCAAAGGAGGCGATAGTTGTACCGCAGGTTGTAGAAGAGATGGCGCCACCACAACCCCCTAAAACAACGTGCCTCTCAAGAAAATTGCTTAAGATAAAGCTGGGGGTCCCGAAGCTACAGATAGCAGCGCCCCTGAACAACCCTATTACACCGCAGGATCCATCCTATACCCTGAAACCCCAGACAGTTCCAAATAAACTAACGGTTCGTGTAGAGGTGCACGCCCTTGATCAGACCCCAAAGCAGACTATAAGCGCTCAGAACCTGCCTGGGGTCTCAAAATGTGATAATACTCAGACCTTAGGAGGTCCTTATATCAGGAGCAGCGACGTTCTCTATGCGTTGGGGGCATGGTAGACAACGTAGGTAGAACCACAGAAGCGGTGCATAGGGGGGCTTCGAACACAGGGGGGTTACAGAGCCCTGGTAGCCAGTCACCACGCCATAACACTGACATTTCTGCCAGGACCCCTGATTACTACGACAGCCCCTCACAATCCCCATACCCTATTTCCCCCACCAGGAGCATATGACCCTATCAGCCCCGCGACCAGCGTAAGCCCCACAGCGCCCCCAGCAATATAAGAGGATAACAATACAGTCTTGGACCCCTGGGCATATCCGCTTATTACACGCACATTTTGCACTGATCCGCTCCTGGACGCACCAGGGCGTTCGCAATGGGTCCCTGTTTCTACGATACTACAAGAACAGGCGTTAAGGAATGGGGTTATGGTTGTTAGAGGGAGAGAGGGTCCTGAGGAGTTACAGCCCTTTATAAAGCCGCGCAAGGTGGTCCCCCGTAATCAGGCGCAAGGCAATTCTGTAAACACACAAGCGGTATTGGGGACCCATGTAAAAGAGATGGAGATGGCAGTCAGAAAACTAAAACTCCAGGCGAAAGCCGCAAACTTAAAATTGGGGCTGGGGATTACCAGTAACATATTTAAGAGGGCGGCACAACAGAAGGTAGTGCAAGGGGTTGATATGTGTAAAAGGGTGATCATCCAGACGTGTCAGGCGGCTGTGGCAGACATATGTGGTATACAGGTGTGACTATGGCAGCGCCAACCCCTAAAGAACCCCATGGCCGGTGGTGTTCGTAAGTGGCCCCCAAAATCAAAATATAACCGCAAGGTCCAAAGGTTGCTGACAAAGTCCTCACGCTTCTTACAACGGCTCAAGCAGCGTCCACCTGTTTCCCTAGAACCCCTCAAACAGGACAACTCAGTTTCCCTCGAACCCTTCAAACCAGGTACCCTAGTTTCACGACCAACGCTTGAAACACATAAATCAACAACACACACCTGCCAATACATAGGTGCAGGAGCTAACATCCCGAGAGTCGGCCCTTTGAAGGGGTCAGGGGGCAGAGCGTTGAAACTCCAGCACACGGAACACTCAGAAGGGCCTATGGGCGGATCTGTAGTGGAGGCCTCCCCGAACAAGCGTACACCGACAAAACCCACCGGTTCAGATAGGCTTGGCTGGCTGTAAAATTACCATTGAAGTGATGATCTAATAAAAGGAGATGTACACCAAACTCCTGGAATCTACGCTGGACATTTGTCTCTTTTAAATTACATTTAGCAGTATTCTACTGGTTATATTGAATTTGAGTGCGCAGGATTTTCTGTTTAAGTCTTAGGTGTGAACCTTTTCACATTTAAATTGAGGGGTTCTTTGGGTGCCAGCACCAGTAACTTTGACAACTGTAATATTCACGCTAATACTGTCTGAGCGCCCATACTTCCTGTATACTGAATACTGAATACCCTTTTTCTGTTGTATAGGCTTGGGGTTGGTGCCTAGAAAAGCATGGGCCAGTAAAAAACAAAAGTGGGTTAATAGTGCAAAGCAACTTCAGCTTTTATTACGCAAGCTGAAGAAGGCTAGAATATGAGCTACCTGCAGGCTTACGAGACCCCCAGAGACATGCCCCGACCAGAACCCACCAAAGAACACTTAAACAAGTCACACTCCTGATGATAAGGGTTCAGAGCCCTTGTTTATAGAGAGTGTTAGAAGTTACAGTCGCAATGTAGAGAGGTTTAACGCCGTAGAACGCCGTAGAACACTATGAGGAGTTTAGATTTGTTAACCTACACCAAATAACATCCTCCCGATCATGGGGTTCTAGCTATACATCAGGCTGTGCAGAAGCTCATAGAAAGGTTGTTACGCGATGTGATGTGACTTTTTCCAACTCCGCTTCCAGGGCCAGAGTTTTGACAGTCCGTGGTTCACCAGGCGAAAGGCCCGCTATGTGTTTGACGCTGTGCAATTTTTAGAAAACCTCTCCAGGCTTTTACAGAGTGAGGCTGAACTAGTCGCCTATGGCACTTTTAGAGTCATAGCCCTCATTGTACAGGGGTGTGAGGGGGGTGTTTCCAGACCTTTAAAGGGCATACTATACAGTCAGATAATTTGTAAGAAACAGCGGTGGCTGCTCAACTTTAACAGAGGCGCAGCCAATACATGTTTGGCGGCCAGCATTGTGGGGTTGTTGATGGATCGCAAGACCCCTGATGCTGTCATCATGTCTAGAGCGGCTGAAGCCCACGAGCCTCTGGATCGTATGGTCGGCATTGGTTACATAGGTCTATTTTAGAACTATTTCGCATTGACGGTGAAAGTTCTTTATCACAACGGCTCTTGGCAGTACTTTACAACAGGGGAACATGTGAGAAACTAGACCGTATATGTCCTTCACAACGAAAATCATTTTTACTGAATCTTGAACCTTAAAGGTTTTCTGGGGGTCAAGTATGTGTGCACCCACTGCGACCACATATACAACAATAGAACATATCACCAGTGTGAAATGTATTTTAAGATGTGTCAGAGGGACGGGTGCATAGAAGACGCTACCCTGAAGGTGAGGTGCGACACGTGTAGGATGTTTTGTCGCACGCAAGTCTGCTTGAGCATACACAAGAAAACATTTAACTGCATCCCTAAAATGGATTGCCGTGAGTGTGGGCGGTATGTGGCAGCGGATCACAAGTGCAAAGGCATGAAATGCCCCCCTTGCCATATGTCTTTCACAGTCGGCACCAACCATCAATGTTATATGGTTAAAGGCAGCCACCAGACCAAGATGGAAGACTATAGTGTTTGATATAAAGTGCACACAAGAGACGGGGGTACACCAACCAAACAGTATTTACGGACACCATCTAGCTTCGGACGACAGCTGGAAGTTTGAAGGGCGAACGTGCATTGGTGATTTCCTCAACACTTTCATTCAAACCAAATTCAAAGCGTATACCATGCTCACCCACAATTCGAAAGCCTACAACTCCTTCTTTATTCAGCAAAACCTGATTCGTGAAAAGATACAAGTGGAACTCACAACCCAGGGTTCTAAACTGATGCTGTTAACGGTATGCCCTTTACAAATAAGGTTCATAGACACCCTGAATTTCCTACCCATGAAATTGAGCAAGCTGCCAAAGGCCTTTGGTTTCCAAGGGTGTAAAGGTTATTTTCCAGACTTTTTTAACACCTGGGCGAACCAGAATTATGTGAGGCCCATGCCACCTCCTGACAGCTACGGGGTTGAATACATGATGCCTGATGAGAAAGTGAGCTTTCTACAATGGTACTCTGAAACCCGTGAAAAGGAGTTTCATTTTCAAACAGAGTTGAAAGCTTATTGTCAGGCTGATGTAATGATCCTGCTGCAAGCTTGTAACCTCTTCAGAGATGTTGTGATGTCTATGACTAAAAAAGTCAAGATCTTGAAACCTAAGACACTGACTTAGAAAGTCCGAGCCTTGAAATCCGTGACCCAAACTAAAAAAGGCCGGGCCTTGAAATCCAAAACCCCTGAAATGCTAGAAGCGGTCGAATACATAGACCCGTTTCAAAGCATCACATTCACTCTGGCCTCCATGTGTATGTCAAACTAAAAGCACATGTTTTAGGGGCCAAAAACTATCGCTCTAGTACCGCCAGACCTCTATAACGGTAAACAGAAACGTTATTCAACCCCCTCTATCCAGTGGCTCCTGTACCTCCCTGAGAAGGAATACATACAGATTCAGCATGCCTTACAGGGTGTTGAATACCGCCTGGGCCCCTATTACCTGGACGGGTATGCTGTAATTAAGGGAGTGCCGACGGCCTTTGAATTCAACGGCTGCTTTTACTACGGCTGCCCCAAGTGTTACAAGAACCACGAGTATAACAAACTGATGGGCGCCCCATTTGAACACTTATACAGACGTACTCTGACAAAGGCTCAGTATGTTGAAAAGCGGGGCTTTTCTATGCGGGTTCTTTGGGAGCACAAGTGGCTAGACATGTTAAAAACCAACACTGGCCTCTGCTCTTTTCTTCAGACTCGTGATTTACCCAAACCTCTGGAGCCACACGATGCCTTATTCGGGGGCCTTAAAAATGGCATACAACTTTACAAGGCCGCTGGTGAGGGTGAGAAAATACATTACTATGATTTCACTAGTCTGTACCCTTTTGTGAGCAAAATGAAGTTGTACCACTTGTGTCACCCACCGTCATCTATAGAGATTTTAAGCCCCTATCCAAATACTTTGGGCTGGTCAAATGTGAAATCCATCCTCCTAAGCAGCTTTACTTTCCGGTGTTACCATTCAGAGTCAATGGTAAGCTGATGTTCCCCCTCTGTCGAACATGTGCGATGTTTAAAGAGTTTGAAGGTTGTAGACACACGGAAGAACAAAGGATGCTCACAGGGACCTGGTGTAGCATCGAGGTACAAGCTGCCTTAGAGAAAGGGTACAGGCTCTGTAGAGTACACAAAGTGTCGAATTTTAAGAGCACTACAACACAACTCTTTGCCCCCTACATTAATTTGTTTCTCAGAGACAAACAGGAGGCCTCCGGGTATCCAGAATGGTGTACTACGTTCGCGCGTGTATCTGTTTACGCCCCCAACTGATAGAGGTCAATCCTGCACGCTGCCAGTTAGCCAAACTCTGTCTCAACTTCTTATGGGGAAAATTCACACAGCGTACGAACCTGTCAAATACCACCTTAATAACAGATCCTGATGAACTGCTCAAGTACCTGTTTGCCCCTTTCTATGAGGTGTCCAGCTGTGAGTTTATCGATGACGATACCGCTGCTTTGGGTTGGAAATACACCCAAGAGTACCCCACAATGAGTAACAACATAAACATTTTCATAGCCTGCTTCACGACAGCCCACGCTCGTCTAGAGCTTTACGGGGTTATGGATAACCTACTGGATCGCTGCTTGTATCATGATACCGACTCTGTGATTTTTCTGAGAAACCGGGGGATGAAGACCCTCCTCTAGGGATTATCTGGGTAATCTGATCAGCGAGCTAGAAAAGGATGAGTATATATTAGAATACGCGGCCTCGGGACCTAAGACATACAGTTACCGCACAAACAAGAACAAAGTGTGTATGAAGGTCAAAGGGATAATATTAAATGTCAGCAACACCCTAAAAATCAATTTTGACAGTCTGAAGAATCTGGTGCATGAAAATGTTACAGCAGACGATTCTGAGAATGCTAAAACCATAGTCGTGAACCAGCCCTGCATAGTCAGATCCAAAAAGAAGTGGGAAATTACAACACAGCCCCTATATAAAACAATGCAAGTTGTTTTTGATAAAAGGGTCCTGACTGCTGACTTTAAAACACTGCCTTATGGTTATTAGGTCCATTAGAGAGACAGCCACCATATCATGGACACCAGGTTACAGCATCCATTCTCCTGCGTGCTAGCAGGGCCCTTAAACTGCGGTAAAAGCAACTTTAAAAAAAAGTTCTTAGAAAATGCCGGCTCTGTTTTATCCCAAACCCCTAACAACATAGTGTGGCTTTATTCATGCTGGCAGCCTCTTTATACAGACATGGCCCTGAGGTTCCCCCATATAAAATTTATAGAGGGTATACCGGATAACCTCAACGATGATGAGCTACTGCCCTGGACCATTGTAAATATGATAATTGTCAATGACCTTATGCGCGAAGGTGGTGATCATCCGGACTTAGAGATAGCTTTTACTCAATATTCACATCAGCGCAATCTAAGCATCTGCTACATTGTGGAGAACTTGTTTTACAAGGGAAAGAACAGCCGGTCTATAGCTCTCAACGCTTCATACCTTGTTTTATTTAAAACCCCCCGTGACAAACAGCAAATAGCCATCATAGCTAAACAGATGTACCCCGGAAACACCCACTTCTTCATGGAGGCCTTTAACGATGCTACAGCAAAATCCCACGGTTACCTGTTGGTAGACTTAAAAAATGAAACTCTAGAAGACTATAGACTGAGGGCTGATATTTCTGCCCCCAGAGATACCGGTAGTTTACACTCCAATGCCCAAGACTCTGACCTATAAAAAGCCTTGATGATGTCTTTTAGAGTCATTTACAGACCAACCCTTATAACACGCAGTGTTGATCATGTCTGCCCCCGTACGCCGCAATTTAGGTCTCCTGAAAATGCTTGTTACAGCCAGGCCCCAACACAGAAAGGTCATCCTGTGCGCCGCTTCTGACGATTTAGTGTGTGCCATTTTAGAAATAGCCGTAAACACCCTAAAAAGGCAACGTCCCTATATCAAAGCATCAGTTACAGGTGCTGAAGAAAAAAAGGGGCCTTATCAAGTAGCTCAGCAATAAAAGGGGCTCACTCATCACCAAGAAGAGAATGGAGAAACTGTCTGGGGGCTTTATAGGTAACTTGCTGGGTATAGCTATACCTGTAATTACAAGCCTCCTCTCGGGCCAGTGATGGATCATGCCACAAAAATGTATCTGGTTCCTAGGCAGCAAATGGAGCATATGGGGTCTTCCTCATACAACGCCTGGGATATCCGTAGAAATAAGACTCTACACCTGTATACTGAAATTAAGGATATTTTGAACAGGACTGATCTAAACCCCTACAACAAGGCTAACCTTTACACCAGCACTCTAAAAAAAATGTTTAATTACTACACCCAGTGGAATACCGAGAAAAACAAGCTGACTCTATATACCCCAGACTCTGAACAACCAGCAGCTCCCGCCAAAGCCCCACAGCCCCTGCAACCGCCTCCCGATCTTGCGCCATCCTCAGATACCTTTCTTGTCGATTTCTTAAAAAATATAAGCCAAAGGCACAGAGGGGCTCTGCAGATGATAATGAGTAAACTCGCAGCTTCTAAAGACCTAACCTCTTGGAATGAATGTGGCGAATTTCTCTACAAGGGACAACCGGTTGCAGGGTCGCACATGTACGATCTAGTCAAAGGTCTCACGCACCCCAAAATCCTAACACCTCAAAATGCCCCGCGAGGTTGAGATCGGTTTCTGCAAGCCGCTGCTGAACTCAATATACCCTCACGCTCATTGGTAATAATGAACACCGTTAACTGCTAGAAATTTTGAAGGACCCCCCACTACCATCGCCTACAGGTTCTGACGTTCGAAGGCTATCCCCTACTTGGTCTACCGCTGCATCGGCGGTGCCAGCTCGAAAAAAGACATTGACCTAATCCCCCACGTGGATTACCCCTTGATGTTTCTACAGACTTTTTGAATAATTGTGTGTATTATGTATATAAACGTGTCTGTTTTTTTCTTCATAGGTTTCTTCAATAAAGTTTGTCAAACTAATGACCAACATACCTACCTGTTTGTATAAACACGTTATAACTTTTCAATCCGTCTCAGGCGTCTTTTAAAACATTTATGGTGCATGTATATTGAAATGCAGAGTCTGAATGCATGATTTTTATAACTATAATGTCTTTATTTTACACGTTCAACATTAAGCACACATCTGTTATAAACCCTTACAGTTTTGACAAGCTGCATATTCTGTTTTCACAGGTCTGACCGATGCCCCTGTGTTTTCTTTTACATATTTCACAACTATACTGTGATTGTTAACAAAATCCCTTGAATATAGATTTAAGAAATTTCTAAAAGAAACACCCTGTGACATTTTACTTATAAAATAAATACAGTGATCAACGCATGTGATGGCCATGGAATCCTGACCCTCGGCTTGTTATACTCCACCACAGCTGCAGTTTTTTTCACAAACTTGAATATAGGCTGTGTGTAGATACTGTGTTCAGGGAACTCTGCTGTACTCTCAAATACTGTAACCCTGTCACTAGCTATAAACACGGCAGCTCAATGTGTCCCACCCTTGTCATGAGGGTCGGTGTTGAAGACTAGGGTTCGCGGTCTTTCTGACCCTTTTTCGGTTGGTAACCCATCGCTAGGGAAAACCCCTAAAAAGTATTTCCTAGCGTATTTATGTCTGCTTAAGAAGTCACGTATCTGCACAGTATCCATTTCACAAATGTTTTAAAGATAGTCAAACAAAATCTGTCTTGCGTGGTTGATCTGAATGATGCTGTCGAATACCGAGAATACAACCATGTTCACAATCACCCTCAGCGGCTCTGCGAAACGTATTTCAGCTTTTAGATTCCCGTTTTTTACCAGGTTATAGTGATCATCTGGTGTCAGGTCGAATGCGAACAGTGTGTATCCGCTCTCATAGCCTTCTCTTGACACGGCCACACCACAGTCCCTTTGATGCTTCCCCGTTATCGAAACCAGCCCTTGATATCCCCTGATGTAATTGGCGGTTCTAAAACTGGGTGTGTAGGGTTTTGCAGGAATCACATTGCCCTCGTGGACCAACGCCGCATAGTTGATACTGTAGTGTTTAAAATTGAAGGGGTTTGAGGCATAGGTGCCGCTAAAAGCTGTATTGTCCACAAAACCGATGATGATGAGTTTGGGTAGCTGTCCCAGAAATAAATTCTGCTGTTGTTTTAAGCGGGTACCTGCCGTATGTATCCTGATGTATCTCTTCTGTGGGCTTTTGTCAGGCCAACCAATTGCCATTGGTTCTTTTTCATGCCATTCCGAAATGATGGCGTTCTATTAGTCCATTCCACTCAATTGTCCCTCCTTCCAGTGCTAGGTGATTTCACTAAGTGATGGCTTTTGTTGACCTTCACAGCTTCCTCCTCCACAGCAGTGTGCTTTTAGATCTGTTAGTGCTACTTCCCCATGGAAACGCTCAGGGATCTGTTTGTACTTCCCCATGGAATGCTCAGGGATATGTTTGTACTCCCCCATGGGATGCTCAGAGATATCTTTGTACTGCCCCAAGGAATTCTCAGGGGTATGTTTGTACTGCACCATGGAATGCTTTTAGATCTGTTAGTGCTACTGCCCCGTGGAATGCTCCTAGGTCTGGTGGTGCAACTGCCCCGTAGAATGCTCAGGGATATGTTTTTCTGTCTCATGGAATGGTGTTAGTTCTGTTAGTGCTACTGCCCTGTGGAATGCTCAGGGATCTCTTTGTACTGCCCCATGGAATACTCTTAGGTCTGTTGGTGCTACTGTCCCATGGAATGCTCAGGGATCTGTTTGTACTGCCCCATGGAATGTTCTGGGTTCTCTTTGTAGTGCCTATGGAATGTTCTAGGATACGTTTATGTACTGTCCCGTGAAATGCTATAGGATCTGTCTATGCTGACCTAAGAAATGCTGTGGAGTCGGGTTGGATGTATTGATACTGTCCCATAAAGTTCAGTTGAGAAGTGCTGCTAAGTGTCCTAGAATATGCTCTTAGATCTGTTTGTGTTTTCACTAGTCCGGCGCACGTGCAGCAGACTCGCAGAGATCGGCATCATTCGTGCTGCCCCATCAGCAGTGGTGGATGCCTGCTGAGACAGCTGGATCTGCCTCTGCCCCACTAAATGTAATCACATTTTTCAGAAAAATGCTTCTGCCGGTCCCTGGAAAGCATTGCAGGTATGTTGAGACGTGCCCGGGGTGTCCCGTTAAAAGTGTGCTAAGCGTCAAGCATGCACTGTCCCTTTAAATGTGATGCAGCATTCAAGATGCTAAGTGCTGCTACTGTGCCATTGAAAGTACTTGAAGAATTGAAGCAGGCGGTGACCCTTTAAATGTGATGTAGCTGTGGATGCGAACTGCTATCACTGTCTCATTGGTTTTGGTTGTGAATTGCCGGTAATTTGGCTGATTTATTCTTCGGAGTGTATTGGGAAAGTTCTGCGTTTGTAGCTGCTGTTATCATTTCACCGTTAACTCATTCAGTACAGTGGGGATTTAGTAGGCCATACAAGCAGGGAAGAGCCAATGTAGTTACATGAAAGTGCCAGCTCTATCTGTAAAGTGCTGCTACTGACTAAATGAATGCCGTCATGTTGGAAAGTTCTGGGATCGCCCACGTAAAGTGCTGTGTTCCTCATTGTGAAGTACGGCAAACAAGTACATTAAAGGCGCTACAGTTAGAAAAAATTAGAAGTGCCTTACGCCCACCTAGGCAGTAGTATAAGGCTTGTTTTTTTATTTATTGTTTATGTTGGCCTTCATGTCCTTTCTTTAACGTCAATGGTGTTCTTCCTGAATGTTGATTGAGTAACTTTAATGTATTGGTCAAATCTTTGTGTCTACCTCCAACAATGAAGGATTTTCTTTTTTAGAGTTTTCAGTAGATCCATTTGTCAGGTCTCCCTAGGACGTGTATATGACGTCGACACAATCCCCATTGGATGATTATCAGTGTCACTTCTACAGCGCGTAACAGTTGCGCTGAGAATGAGTGTGACAGCCTTGGCCACGAAGAAGGATATATGGTGGCCAAAGCAGTGTTGGCAAGAGTTGGCCGCAATGGTGTTCTTCCTTTGGAGATCTATAAAATCCATCAGCTAACGGACAATTTCTGTGGCATTGTGACCTATAGAAAGAGCGGGTCATCCCTACACACTCCACAGGGGCCTTCAGCTGTAGTCGTGGGCACAAAGCCATGTTGGGCCAGTCCGGGGCATGTCAGCAAGAGGACTTCATGAGGTCACACCTTCTTGAAGGTTTGCAGAACACTAGCCATGAAAGGACAGATGCTCATTTAACTCGGCTGTCGGCGGTGGGACACTTCTCAAGCCTTTGCCTGTCCTCTTGAAAGTAGAAACACTTCCCTAGTTACACAGGTGGTATAGTCCGCTTTTCCCAATTGATAAGTGAAATTTGTGTTACAAAATCATCAAAACCAGGTCCTGTTTTTCAGGAATTTGTGATTGTGGCCCATACATAGTAGAGAGGGGGGGGCGGATGTAGAGTCCATAGAAGTAATACTAAGGCCCAAGAATAAACAGAGATCAGCGGCTGGCTGGCCTGTCTCAAAACTGGGACATTTTCTGAAAAGATCGGTGTCTGAAAGCTTGTGAGGGTCAGGCAGAGTCAGTCGTTTCTCAGGCAAACATGCTTAATTTGTGCTGGTGGATGCACGTTGTAGACTCGGGCATTCAAAATTTGGGCATCCAGAGTTATTTTTCATTTCCAAAGATTGACCTAGTGCAATAGAGAGAAAGGCAGGTAACGGAGAAAGGAGCAGAAGGTAAGGATACTACTGCAGCAGTGATAAAAGCAGGAATCAGAATAAAAATAGTCCCAGCTGTGAGCTGCTAAGAGGCAGGGTGTGAATGTGTAGTGGAAGAATCAGGCATGGGGTGGAATAAAAACTAAGGCTCCCAGTTTTCTATTGGACCTGTGAAAGGCTTATCCTTTGCTCACAGTGTGTATCTAGAGATATGGGTGGGTAGATGAGTGTATAAATGGATGGTAATATGGACAGAAGGTCTTGGTTTGATATGCGTTTCGATGAAGAGGTGTAAAATGCAAAGCATGATTTTCATTCTTCGGGACTGTGTACTATTGTGCATTTTTACTTTCACTCTATTTACTCCAGCAGGAGTACCTTCCATCTCAAAATGTATGACTCAACAACAATAATCATCTCCTGTTGGTAGATGCTGGTCACAACGAATTGTTAATCATTATTTGCAGGGACAGATAGGTTTTTTTAAAATGGTGATCTGACAGTCAAACTGTTTATTTATAGCTGCCCAGTCTTCAGATTACTTTTGTGCAACATTTTCATAGTTTCAGTGTACTTATGTTCATTTTTAGAAGTTGCGCACTACAGTTACTGTTGAACATATTCAGTAATACTAATATTTTAATGTATTTAAATATTTCAACACAACATGTCAACAATGCTTTTTACACCTTCTTCCTTTGTCAAATTTTCCACTATGTTCCTCAAAACGTTCTCTGGGGAAGAACACCACCAAACACCCTTTCTGTTTGTTGGTGTTAGAAATTGGGTTGTAGGTTGACTGAGGTGTGAGCCCTAGTGAAGCAGCAACCACAATCCTAGTCAGGGTACGAAAACAGGCAAACCCTAAATTAACCTGCGCTCACCCTCTAGCAGCTTGGCACAAAGCAGTCAGTCTTAGCTTTAGAGCCAATGTATTTGTACAACACTTCAAACAGTAAAACTGTGAAAACACCAGACAAAAAGATTCCACACCAGGTTAGACAAATCCAATAAGTAGAACTTGAGATATTGAATGTCAATGAGTTTAGGTAAAATAACACCAAGAAGCAAAAAGCGCTAGTTGTGCTATTTGGTCTCGCTGGACTGGGACACAGCTAAATGTTCAGGCCTACCACGGTGTACAGCGGGCCGGCTACAGGAACCCAGTTAACCATGCATAACCAAAGTACCTTAATCTTGGTTGGAGGGGGTTAGTGGGTTAGGGGGCTCATACAGCGGAGCAGAAGCGTCGATTACAAGCTATGACGAGGCTGCGGTGCGAGGTCCTGATGGGTCAACATCAAGGATCCTGTTGATGGGGCTAGCAATGCAAAGTCTGGGATAGAGGATATGAGATGCAGCAGAGGGGATGTGTTGGTTTCACAGAACAGTGAAGGCAGGCAGGAGGGTAGCAGGCCAGCACAGCAAAGCAGGAGTTCAGCAAAGCAGCTGTTCAGCACAGTGACAGTCCTTCAGCAGCACAGAACTATACTGAAGTGGTATGTCTGAGGTCCAGTACTTATAGCCGGTGATGCCTTCGAAGTGTCGGAGACTTTAAAGACAGGCCTATGAAGTGCACAGAGGTCCTCCGTTCTTGCCTGGTTGCAGACTCACTACAGGGAGATATGGAGCCCTTTGTGTGGAGACAGGGCACAGTTTATTCAGATATGAGGCTGGGTCTACCTCCTCCCGCCCATCCTACCAGGATGGCCCATCAAGTCACACTTAAGCTCACATTGTGTGTGGCTGTCTAGGGGGAATACACAAAGCCCAGCTGTTACCCTCCCAGACATGTATGAGAGGCAGTCAGCAGGCATCAAATGGCTAAAGTAGGAAAATGGCAAATTTTCTAAAAGTGGCATTTTTCAGAATTGCAGTTTAGAATCCGACTTCCCCATGAGTTTGGATTTTTAATTGTTATTCCAGAGTAATTAGACTTGAAGGGGTTATCTCATCCCAATTGGAAATTACACTTTTAAAATGTAATAAGGCAATCTTAATGTTATCCTTTAAGAGAGATAGGCCGTGAAGTAGGGAAAAAGGCTTTGGGATCTTTTCACTACCAGGACATGTAAAACTTTAAAGTACACATCCTCCCTTTTAAATACATTGCACCGGCCCTCTGGGTCTACTTTAGGGGTGACTTATATTTATAAAAAGGGAATGCGTGGGCCTGGCAACATGGTTATTTGGTCAGGTAGACATGGCAGTACAAACTGCACTCACATGCTCTGAAAAGGCAGGCCTGAGACACGGTTAGTGGCGCTACTTAAGTAGGTGGCACGATCAGTGGTGCAGGCTCACTATTAGCATTTCATTTACAGGCCCTGAGCACTTGTAGTGCTCTTTACTAGGGACTCATAAGTAAATTAAAAATGTCAATTGGGGATGAGCCAATATAACCATGTTTACGGAAAAGAGCACAAGCACTGAAACACTGGTTAGCAGTGGTAAAGTGTGCAGAGTCCTAATATCAGCAAAACGAACACTCTGCCAGGAGGTAAAGATTCTCTGCTGCCACTTTGCTCATGGTTACGAATTTGAATCAACGGAAAACGTGACACAAGAACAATATTCAAATAAATTACCAATATGATGGCTAAAACACATCATTATAGAGCCGCCATTTTAGAAAAAGGTGGAAGGGATGCACTGAGGGGTTATTTTCTGTTCTTACATCCAATGGTTAAGAAAATGCATACTTTCCTACAAGATACCAAACACATTTTGCGTCTATTACCTGACATTGAATTTGACACCTCAACAGACCATCTGGTGTCGTTCGATGTCGAATCGTTATACACCTTGATTCCCCAGGATGAAACCTTAGAGGTGATAGCTACCTTACTGACCGAGAGGAGTCTGGATTCCGTCACTTTGGTCCACTTCATCATGGCTTGTGCTTGTCTTGCTATGAAAGAGAACTTTTTCCGCTTCGAAGATACGATCTATCTGCAGACATCAGAGGCCAGCATGGGAAACGTTTTTGCTCCAAGTTCAGCAAACCTCTTCATTCACCACTTTGAACAGGAGCATATTTTGACACCCACCAGTATAAATTGCGACTCTATACGTGTGTGGGAGCGTTATATCGACAACATTTTTGTCATATGGCGAGGTAGCATTGAAGATCTCCTCCTGTTTCTTCAGTGGTTGAACAATAGGAACAACTTTTTGCGCTTCACAGTAGAGCACAACAAACATCATCTGGCTTTTTTGGACTTACTTTTATCGGCTTCGCCTATCGGACTAGGGTCCGAATTGTATAAGAAACCAATGGCACGCAACTCATTGCTTTACTATGACAGCTGTCACCCCAGGGCTCTTAGGAACAACCTTCCATAAGGACAATTTTTGCGGATTCAAAGGAACTGCTCGACTAAGGAAGCCTTTTCAGAACATGCTCAAGCCTTGGAAGAACAACTTAAATCAATGAAGTATTCCAAGAAACTAGTGTGACAATCACTTAAACGCGCTGCCAACAATAATCAGGAAGCACTTCTTGAACCAGCAACACCTAAAGAGAATACTGAAAGACTGACCTTTCTGAACATCTACAGCACAATGTCAAACCACATACAAAAGATTGTCAGGAAACATTGGTCGATTTGGAATACTGGATCAGAGGCTCTGCCGCCTCTTCTTTTTGCATTTAAATGTGGCCCTAACCTGAGAGATAAACTCGTACATACTCAACCTAAAACCAAGATACCACGGGCAGTTGGTACCCTTTGGGACCTACCAGCTGTCGAGGGTCACCATCCATGTGGCACTTGCGCTGCTTATCCTCAAACATGCAGATCAGTCACCACAGACATCGGTACGGGTCGTCCATGGCAGCAAAGAAAATTCACTATTTGTAACAGTGAGAAATAGTGAGAAATTGATTTACATGATCACCTGCCTATGCCAACCTAGGTATATATTCTCTAACGCAGTGCAACAGCAAGGGTCGCAACTAGCGTCACTTTCTTTCAACATGCTGTGAGGGGACGGACCACAGTGCTGATTGCACGCATTCTTTTTGGCAGTCACAGCAAAAGTATCAAGACAAAGACGGGAAGGAGTGCATTCACTATCTTTTGAACTTTGCTTCGCAAATAAACTCTAGTCCCAAAATGTGTTTGCACCCCAATGGTTTAATGAGTAGAATCCATGATTTAAAAGTGAAATGAACATCGGTCTGGAGACAGCGAATTCAATCAGATTTCACAAGGATTAATTGACAAACCGCACATTCTATAGATTGGAAGCATATTTAATTCAAAGACTCCACTCATGTTACACACTTTAAGGACGGTTTAGTTAGTCTTATGTTTAATGTAACTTCTAGGTGAATTAATTATGAGTCCGGATTTTGTTTATTATCACGATATGTGTGTTTTATGCACTATGGCACGATGATTTTGTGGTGGATTTGTGGGCGTGGGTTTTTGTTTCAGGCATGGAACACGGGGCAATGCATTGTGGGACTTGAAGTAGCAATAAGTATGTCTTGAGGGGAAGAGGAGAGTCATGTGGTCTGATTGTGCTCACTGTGTTAGCGGTAAAAAGTACAACCTAGGAATGAGCAAGTCATGTTTGAGATCCTGTTGAGAACGAAAGAAAGCATAATGAGATCAGCACGCCGTGTTCGGCTTTCACTAGGTCAACGGGTTTATTTGCTTTATGTAAAAGTGACAGGTTGTTTTCAGTTAGTTGCAAGTAATGTAAGAGTATAGTGGGGGGACTGTGGAGGGCACTTTTGATAGATTTGGTTACATTTTATCAGTTGCATTTATCAGGGGAGATCTTGTAGCGTTTTTGTTTTTACATTGGTTGGGACACTTTTCTGGGTGGCTAAGGATGGGGATTTACGTATTTTTAAGGGATGACATTTTCTGTTATTGTATTCACTAAGTCTGTGATGCTTGGGTAGATGGCTAAGGTGTATGCTTTTAATTTTTCTACAGCAACCCCTGACGAAGAACCCTATTAGTTCGAAAGGTATTGGGTCTTATGAAATGTTGTTAAAAGCACACGTTGATGTAAAAGCTTGGATAGCAACAGAAAACAATTGAAAATACAGAAATAAAATATCCAGTGAATTTTAACTGTCTCCGGATTGACTTTAAATACGCATATAGAAGATGATGAGTCCAATTTATTAAAAGAAACTGGTTTCACTATGGAGTACCAGGTTTAAATAAGAAATATTGTATCACTTGGAAGACTTCTTTTTCTCTAACTCTGTGCAACAGCAAGGGTCGTAACTAGCGTCACTTTCTTTCAAAACTTAGGCTTATGGGCATGACGACGAGGAAGATTAAACTGTGCATTTCAGAACACAAAAGTACTATACGCTGTAGGAAACAAGCCACTAGGCTTACAAGCCATTTCCTGGAAGCAAAACATGGTCCGACCGAAATCTCGTGGACTGTAGTTGAACAACCATTCATTCCTGACCACATAGTAGACATCAGTAAATATCTGTTGGTAAAGGAACAGAAATGGGTATACAAGCTAGGTACAGACACAGAGGGTCTGAATGAGGATATTCCTTGGATGTCACTTTAATCTGACATAGAACATTATTACTTTATCTACACAACTGAGACTGCATAAGAGGGCACGCATTATTTGCTTATCACGGTGTAGTACCAATGATGTATATAGCAGTTGACGAATTAGGGCTCTGATTCTGTCTGGGATACTTATCATAATATCAATAAGGTCGATTGCCCATGCATCAGTGAATTAATACTCATACTCACACTATTCCTATGCATTATGGTCATAATACGCACTCCATAGAAGAGGAATCAATGACGTTATGACATGGATAACTGCTTAGTCGTGCTGAATATATGGTAACTTATTAGGATTTACTGAAATGCCCACTTACAGTAGAAACACGTGATTGACAATACACACATCGTCCTGTCTCTCGTAATATCGACACAGGTAATAATTTATCAACATCATCAGGGCTCTGATTACGTTTAGGATGTCAATTGTAATATCGATCAGATTTGCTACCCTTTATGTAACGTACGCCCAACACAAGTGACTCATTGTGTTAGAAACTACCCAACCCCGACGCATGATGATGAGAGTGTGCCCTCCTATGAGAAGAATAGATGACTGCATGATGAGGACCTTTGTCCTTGTCTATCAGCACCTAATAAAGTTTTGTTGTAATGCTTACAAGGTATTTATAGGAAAAATCAGTACAGCATACTATGGCGACTGAGAGGACCAGTGATATGCCCACTCAGTAATCTTGATGCATTTTCCTCTTGGTACAGTAAATATCGTGACTTTAAACATGAATAGCCATTGTTATCAACATCGGGTGTAATAAAACTACCTCTCCCATCATTCCCTTGACGCACCACGACGCGATTACGTGTTCTCCGGTCACGTGACTGTAGTCACGTACACAGGGAATGAAGATGGTGCCTTCACACTGCCGACTACCTCCCTGAGACGGTTTAGTTGATTGCCGGGAGTACCGACGGAGAGGTGAGTCGGCAGTGACTAGGAGGGCTCTGATTACTGCGCAGCGCAAGCCCATTTGACTAAGCGGGCGGGCCAGCAGCGGGGCTGATCGAGGTTCGGCTTTAGCTGACTGTTTACCAATGAGAGCCTCCATTGCATCACAAGGGCTCTACCGAGTACATAAATATACTAAGAGTGGTTTGATTACCACGCGGCGTAAGCCCATTCAACTAACACGAGTGCAACACAACTATTTTTCCCATGAATCGTTGATGAGGAATTATCGTCTTCTGTGTGTTCCACTGTACGCAGTACAAGGGTTCTGATACATCTTGTCAGATAGCTCAGTGTTACTCGACTAAAGAGTTCATTTACTGTTCCGATTATTAACACACAATAGCTTGAGTTACTAACACATACGCATTTATGCATGGAGTCCCGACAACCCGATGTCCATTTAGCTTGAGTACCATCATCAGAATGGTTGAATCTATTTACATGTCCGTACTGATCATAGGAAGTAGGTTTGGTGACACTTGCGAAGTCCATACCTTCTTTCTGTTTTTAATAGAGCGGTGCACGATTCGCCTGAGCCGCAGCCAGGTGAGGCAAGGCCATATCCTCCTGTTTAATAGGTAAGCAGGGCAGGGTACATACTGCAAGTACATGTGGTTGGTTGTTAATTTGTGAATGGCACTGATTTGGTAACTATGAGGCTATGTTTGGATGTTAATTTATAATGACGCCAACAATGTCTGTTTGTTTTTTGTTCTTCCTTTCTATGGCATGCAATCAACATCATCTCTTACAAGTGATCTACTAACAGGAGGGGAAACCAGTCATACCTAGGAGTCCAGGTGAAATGGTTTATGATTAATTGTTTTATATATAAAACTTCACCCTTTGCAGTAGCAAAAAAATGCATATCAAGGTCCTTACGAAGGCAGAGGACACTAGTGTACACTATTCTGCTGAAACATGTTGACCGTATAATTTCTATTAGCAGATATTTGTTTAGACTGCTATCCTTTGCACTGTTTTTAATCTTGGACAGCTGAGGAACACCATTAAAATTAAATTTCTCTCATTTCTCCAATTTTAACCACACACCTTTTTCACATTTTTTGTTGCACTGCAAATCAGTCGCTGTACATCATTTGACACCCTGATCTCATTCTACCTTGTTTACTTTGAGCCATTGGACATATACACCTAGTCCTTATGGGTGAACATGTAAGTTCCATGGTATGAGGAAGCCCAAATGATGACCAGGGCAGTATCGGACAGTGACTGATATGCATCCTTTTCAACCAAGGGGTATCCTTTTTACAGTAACTACACCTTAAGTATTCTCACATTATACTTACTTTGCTGGCTCATGTCATGCTTAGGTTTTTACTATATACCCATGGGCACTCTTTGTTTGTTGAGTTATTTTCTGTCTCATAGACTACTTGACCCCCAAATCCTTTGCTTTGACATCAAAATTAAGTATACAGGTCTCATAGTTCCTGAAATATTACATCATCACTGCAACACATCCGCCATTTTTAAAAATGTTGTCCAGAAAAATCTGACCCAGATTAGCAATGTCAACCCAAGCTAAATTACTTCTCTGATGATACAAAAACACTAATCAAAAATGAAAATCTTTGGAAAACAATTATTTATGGAGGTACATCAAGGAGCCAGAACTAAGAGTTTTTATCTGAAGTGTCATTTTTTAAATCACTTTTGAGTGTATTTTTGAACATTTTGAACCAGCTTTAGATTTAGACTTTCAACCGTACATAGGACATTTCAGAGAAATGTATACTCTTAACACCTTTGGAACGGGAAAAATCTTTCAATGTCTTATTTTTAAGCAGAAAATGTATATTTCGCTCAGTTACACCCAAGAACAGAACCTTCTTCTCGTGGACTGTCATTGGGCCTAGCTTCACTACAAACAGATGCAGTCGCATTGCAGATGTACTGCTGAAGGTGGTCTCAGGACACTGCAGAAACACTATATAATGCACAAGCTCATTGAATGTTCCTGTAATTGTTCCAATGCACTGTAGGTATACAGCTGAATTACAAGGCGGCACAGGATAATGAGACTACAGATACGCTGTAACATGCAATGCTTCTCTAGGGCACACTGAATGAAACTGCATTCACTCTGCTGGGAGCATACTGTGCCCTTTATTTATTTACTTCTTTCATTTGCTTTTATGTATTGCTATTAACGTAGGTCATGTGCTTGGGTTGGTTCTGTTTCAAGGTGCTGAGCTGAGGGGAAAGTTAAGGGACGCTCCGTATGGAGTAGCTGAGCGCTTTATAAATACCAGTCATTCGTTCAAGAGGGGGGGCAACCATATAGATATATAAAGGCAGTAGCTTTTCGAATCAATTTTAATGGCATGGTCTATATTATTGCATTGGTATTTCCACAGCATTGTCATTCTCTTTGACTGTTATGCAGATATTAAACCACTGTGTTTTCCCAACTGCTGATTTCGATGCTGTCCTAACACGAACTGTGAATTCGCCACTGATGTCAAAAGGGAGAAAAGGTGACAGCTTCAAACACAACCAAGGCAGCCGTTTTGGGCAAGGGGGGATATGATGCTTAGCTTCTGAGCCACAGACCACCACCAAGTCTGTGGGGACTGCTTTCACTATTGGAGCCTTCTTCCACACACTGGTGCCATAGAGCACAGAGCTGGGGCACTGCAGGGAACCATCAGAAATTGCAATAGAAATTAAGAAAGCTGCTAGTGAGAGGTTGTCAATTTGTTATTGTGATTAAGGTCCTGATTTAGAGTTTGGCAGACAATCAGTTATGGGTCAGGCAAATAATCAATTTTCTGAAAGCAGTGTCTCTGGTGGGTTTGTTACTGCAAAGCTCCAGCAGCTTAGGGCAGAAGAAGTACAGGCATTCACCTGCCTGACCTATTCAGAGTGGAAGATCTAATGACCTTTTCTTCCGGTCATGAACAGAAATAATATATTGACCCCCACACCCTGGGAGACCCATTTTTTTCAGAAACAGACTCGACTTTGTGAGTTTATTTCTGAAAAACAAAATAGATGTTGGTGTGCCACCACCTAAAACATGACCGACGTACACAAAACTTTCAGTGCTTTCACAAAAGCTGTCACGGCAGCCACTCTCATGAAGGCAAAGCAATCACTTCAGGGCTGGTGTTCATCTCTTAATTGATGGGTGACTGTACAGATGGAGAGGCGGGAGATGACCTAAATGTCTTTATTATTTGAAGCATATTATAAAGTTATAAACTTTCAATTAGATACATAGCCTAAAAGAACAATCTTAATGACCTCCTCACAGAATTTCATTTTGCCATATTTTTTGGGTTTATTCATAAGGATCAAAATCATAAGATGCAATACGATATAATCATTTACCTACGATATTCCTTATTTGCACTGCAGAGGAGATACATTTGTATATACTTTCTAGGCCTGGATGGTAAACTCTGCTCCGCTCGCGGAGTTTGCAGAATTTTCCGCACTCCACATTACGTAGAGATCGGGGAGTTCCCATTAGCTCCGCTTCGCGCAGTAGAGCAGAGTTTTTTCTCGCTTGCGCTCACCAACGCAAAGTTGGCAAGCGTGAGTGAGTAAAATCAACTTTCCGGCAAGATTTTTCCTCATTTGCGATCGTCAACATCAAGTTGGTGAGCACGAGTGTAGAAAATAAACCTCCCGGTTAGATTTCTCAACGCAGGGGGGTCAGGTTTCTCATTGCGAGTGGTCGCATATGTTCGTGATCGCTCGCTTTGAGAAACTGCCCGTTCACATTGAGAAAGCTGCTGTTCAAGTAAAAATCTACTCGAGCGGCAGAAAGGGAAAGCCTGAGCTGTGCATAGTGCCGCTCGTGATGCTTGCACTGTGCGGACAAGCATCCAGCACTGTGCAATCACCGCAAACAGCATTCTTCTATCAAACTCCGCCGCTCACGGAGATCCGCAGAGTGCGGCGGAGTGTTTTTACCACTTTGCGGAGTTTCGCGTAGCGCAACTCTACAAACTCCACCCAGGGTTAATCCTTTCCCATATATATTCATTTTTAAGGAGCTGAAGGTAGTAATGTGCTGGCCTGCATTTTCTAACTTCCAATACCCTTAATAGTGGAATCATAAATGATTTCAGTGGTTTAGAATGTAGCTGACAAAAAAAGAGAAAGTGCAACATATTCAGGGCTGGTTTAGAGTCACATGGACAAGGATCCAGGAGGGAACTGGAATACACTTTGTTGGGGTAGGAAACCATGCAATGTGCAATGCTGAACCTAATGCTAATAAGATAAAATATTTTGCAATGACAACAAGAAAACAGAGGTGAGTTTCTATGAGTGGTGACTGGAGACAACTATTCAGGGACTGTCTTCTTGCCCAGCTCCATATGTTCCCTATGTTCCCTTGACAGAGTTAAAAGTTCCTGTTTTAGCTGAGTTTTCGAAACAGTTGCAATAAGTTGCGGGTTAGAAAAACAATCTCCTCTCCCTACAAGTTCAAGCTGCTTTCTAACATGGGTAAGCCAAGGTATTCTATGCATGTGGTCAAGACCTAAGCAGTCCTGTATTATTGCTCAAATGAGTGCAGGTTCCTCTTTTAACCAAATTGATTGCCATAGCATAATTGGGGCGATTTGGATACAATATATTAAAGACACTAAACCTAATTCCATGTGGCATAGTATAATTGGCAAACTAGTAGGAACCGTCAAATGCCTTCTAAGAAAAAGAAAATCTATTATATGTAAAGCTGAAGCATTACAAAAGCCCCATACCCCTGCCCCATTCATGTTAACAGAGCAGCAGCATGAGACGTAGATGCTAATAAGTGTGTCAATTTGCTTGAAACCCAATTTCTTTAAAAGCCTGAATAGGACCTCAAGAGTTTGGCGAAAACACCTTCTCTTTCCTGCTATGAGATGGTACCAAGAGCCTCTTAGTTTGAATTGGACTCCTAAATAGGAGAAGGTAGGTACATAAAGCAACTTATCATTATCAATAAAACAGTGCTTTAAAGGCGAGCAAGTTTTTCCAACCATCATGACATGTGACTTAGCTGCATTGGTCTTTAGGCCCAGGTCAGTCATAAAATCATGAAATCTATGTTGTAAATAAAGCCAGGTAGTCCATATGCTTTCTTGATGCTCCTTTATTCAGGTAAGATGTTAGGTAAGATATATAAAGGGGAAAACCCCACCAGGAGTGGCCTCCTGCCACTCAGCCCACATTCAACTGCCAGACATCCACACAGAACATTCTAACAGGCTCTTACATCACGCATTCTATGCAGGGCAGCAGGGACAAGTATAACACATCTCCCTTCTTTGATTTGATGAACGAGAGAGATGAATTGAAATTGCGGAGAGTAAATGAGATAGCAAGTCACATCACGCAATTTCCACATAAATGTAAAACAAGATAAGATTAGCAATTTAACATCTTCACAAACCAATCACGCAAACTAATAAATAACATTCACACCACCTTCTCACTTCCTTAAACAAACATTACTCACACAACGAAATAACCAACACACTATCACGCCCACGCATCACATACTCAACCCAGAAACCAAACAAACCGACTGGCCAGGTCAGTAAGAGGCAAAAAGGTCCCAACTCACCGCGTAACAGTACAGTGGAACTCTAAGCTCCCTCAAACTCCATGAGAGTATTCAAAAGTGGAACTCCAAGTTCCCTCAAACACCACAAAAATATTTGAAAGTGGAACTCAAGTTCCCTCAACTCCATAAAAATATTTGAAAGTGGAACTCCAAGTTCCCTCAAACTCCATAAAAAAAAAAATGTTTGAAAGTGGAACTCTAAGCTCCCTGAAACTCCATGTAAATATTTAAAAATTGGAACTCCAAGCTCCATTAAACTTCAAGTAAGTATTTAAACTTATCACTCCACAACCCAAAAGCAACAGAGCACATAATGCCCAGTGACATTTCAAACACATAACACCCATAATCTTAAAGAATAACACCATCCTATGAACAAAATACAGGGCATTTAGCTCCTACAAACTCATCTCAACCCCCTCCGCCACCTTCACAGAACGATTTTGTCAAAAGTAGATTAAGCACATAGGCAATATACAGTGACAAGAAAAATTAAGCAAACAGGAATTAATTAGCTTCGGTGAGCGATGTCTCACCCGAGGTCCTCATAGGGGTAGAGATGTCTGTCCTTAAACTTCCGGAATCCACAATCCAAATCACAATCAAGAAACACAGCCTGCACTGACAGTTTCATCTTCTTCATAACGACATGCCAGTGCATATGTTTAATTGCAGCAGAAGTAATTCAACAGTACCTTTTCCTGAAGTGTCACAGCTGAAACATGAAGCATTTTGACACTTTCTCACACTCAGGTTCATGCTGACACTTCCTTGCTGTCTCCGTGAAATGCACTGCAGCTGTACTTCACAATGCGGGTGAAAACTGCACGGTGTAACCTCCATGACCATGACTTAATATTATCGTAGCGTTGCTGAAATGCGGTTCACATAACTGCACCAGACCCATAAAATGGATGCACGCAGTTTACTTTCTGCCGGATGGTTACCGGCACGTTAAAGCAGCAAGGAGTCCATATTCAGTACAATATCCTCAGACGTCACACGGAGAACATGCAGGCAAGGTAAAGTGTGTGCGTATGAAAATCGAACTTTGACAAAGGTTCAAACCTCGCACACTTCAACGGCTATTACTTTAACTGTCCCCGGCATGGCTTGTTTTGCTCCGTGTTAAATACTCGAAAATTGAAACAACAAGGTTAAAAGTAATGTTTCTGCGTAGTGCCGATCTGCTGGATATGCATAAATTAGTTTGATCGCACTTCGCACTGGCTGTGACTCTCTTCTTATTTTATTAAAGGGTGTAGCATCGCATTTAAAACAGGCATCCACTCTCACAGTTAACAAAATCTTTCTTAAAAAAGAAACTTCTCTTGCAGTGCAGGTCGTAAATCTTCAAGTGCTCAAACCGCGGGCCCCACTGTTGGAAAAAACCTGTTTAAAAAGGGAAACGTACTTTGAGCTGTATTCTAATTGAAGAAATGCAGTGCCACTAACATTAATACTAGCGTCATTTGAGGAAAACAGCTATAATTGGAGTTAAACTTAGACTACAGTGATACACACACTTTAAAATAATTTCTTTACACAGTGTGTCACACAATTATAACTACAGACAGTATGGCAACAGTGACACACACACTTTAAATTGGTGTATCAGGAACATTATAGATCTACAACAGTGATACACTCACTTGTGGAAAGACTTTCATCCTAATTTATATTGTGTCTTAATATTGTTGCTTAAACTGGCCACATTGCTGTAGGGTTCTATTTAGAAGAATTTGTAAGCCAATACCTGTTCTGAAAATCAGTACACAATCATCCCATTAAAGCTGAGCTGGAAGACTCCTAGAACTGTCCCTCTGTCCATCAGCACTACCCTGGTTGAGATAATTCTCAAGATCATTAATATACAAACAAAACAAAAAGGGGGCTAAGAAACACCCTTGTCTTACTACACGCCTTATTTTGGTAAGTGGAGTAAGTTCACCATCTGCCCCATGTCTGACTCTTCAAGTCACATCCTGATGCATATGGTCTAGGAAATGGACCAGGGAAATATCAATGCCCATTGATGGCATTTTTTGCCATAGTTTCCCTCTCTCCACCCAGTAAAAAGCAGATGTTAAATCCATAAATTGTAAGTGAAGGGTTCCATTATTCACAAGCGTATACTTGATTATGACTAGGTGGAGATTGAGACACTGCTGAACAGTGCCCAAACCTCTCCTTAAACCATATTGGATGTCTTGAAATGTCCCCGTGTCTGTTACCCAGTCTTTGAGATGATCAAGTAGGACTCTGCCCATTAATGTACATGTAAAATCAATCAAAGAAATTGGACGGTAGCATTTAGGGTTTGTCCTGTCTCCCTTTTTAAAAATAGAACTATGCTCACACTGGACCCAGATTTTACTGGACCCAAATTTGCCACACAACTTAAAATATTAGTTAACACTGGAAGCCATAGATCTGGGTTTGCCAGGAAGAGATTGGTGGGAACACCATCCGTACCTGAAGCTTTATTCTTAATGGGCAGATGTAAGGCTTTTTCAACCTCCTGATAGGTTGGGAAGGGGAGGTGCCAGCTTTAGATCACTTTTGCCTATACAGTTATCAACAAGCTCTGAACGCAAAATGGAGGAAACATGCTCCCTATGGCTTCCATATAGCCAAGAGAAGTGGTCAACCTATCTATTGGGAGCAATGACATCAATACAGGTATTTTGACCGTCTTGAAAAGAAGAGGTATTGACAGAGGCTAGGGCCCTAATAACAGTAGCTTCGTATAATGTATTCCATGCCTCCTGTCTAGTAGTTGCCCCACGGGCCATAAGAGCCTGCTTATGTTAGAATCTGCGTAAGCTCACCAACCCTTTATCTCTAGGTTTCTATTCCAAGGCCTTGATGAGATTGCTATGAGTCTGCGAACAGTCACTATTAAACCATCTGTGGGGCCTTTAGGCTTTTGGCTTTCTATCGTCAATCAATAATGCATTTATTGTTTGGATTATATCCTCAAAAGCTTCCAGCACACTTTTAGGATTTATTTCACTCCTTAAAATAATTAAAATTTGTACTTTGTTTTCTTTCATTAATTTATCTTGTATAATATCAGAGTTTACAGAAGTCCATTTACGCATGAGACCCTTGTCTTTGTTATAGATTATTGAGTATTTATTTGACTTTGTGATGCATTTTTCGATCTGTGTATCAGAGGAAAAAGACAAAAGGAAATAATCACTAAAACATTTTTTTTTAAATAGAGAAGCCCACTGCCTTTTGTTTATAATACTTCAAAAGGGCGATAAAATCTATAAGATTACCTTGGCCTCTACCTATGTATATAGCCTGGTCCTTTGCTGATTGCATGATCAGATCCATTCTCAAGAAAAGGGAGAATTTAGATCAAACTAAACAAAAAATGTTTCCACAGGGTTTATGATAGAAATTACATATGTCCTCAGTATTCTCTCCCATCAAACTACAAGGTGATGTTTTGGATAGCGAACATAATCTACAATTGAAGTCCCTAACCCATAAGACAATATATATAATTGTTGGCAAGGACAAAATTATTATGATAGAAATTAACGATGACCAGTGTATGATTGGGCTCATATGCTATCTTAAAACATTTAAAATGTGGTGAGTCACGATTTGTGCTGCAGACCTTATCACCCAGAGTCATTGCTATTAAGGTAAGTAAACCACCTATGTACTGTCTCCCCAATGAGTTACCCGCTGTATGAATGTATACAAACTCATCAATATGCACTGTCTGTACCCAGGTAAGTAAACAATAAAAAAGGTAGAGCCAATCATCATTCTTCACCTTGTTGAAAAGACCTGACAAATTCCAAAATAGACACCCAAGTACATTAAGGTCAGACCACAAGATCCTGTGTAATTGATACCAGAACCTACTTCTCTTATGTCAAAGCCGTTGATGTATTTATCTTCCTGCTCTCTATCAAAAATATTGGTGTAATTAACTTTATGAGTTAACTAATTCTTCAAACAGTTTCACCTCTTGTCTCTATCACACTTGGTCTCCTATCAGACAAGCACACTTTCTGGTGAGATCTTCCTGTCCTGACAAACTTCTGAGAAGGGAATAAGTATGTGAGCTGTATTTTGCTGTATTTGCACATCAAATGGGAGTTAACTTGGAAGTGTTCAAGAAAATGAGAATGCTGTGTTAATGATGTTGAACGAGACTCCGCTCATTGATCCTCCCTTTGACACTCCCAGCACTACACCCCTTCAGAAGATATGTCAATTCTCCTAGAGCATACTTCTTCCTCCCTGTGGTCCCTGCTTACTGGAAAGTCGTGAAGGAGCAGGGTTTTCGTGAAACGAAACCTGCTCGGATTAAACTCCCATAGTGTGAATTTATTAATCGTGTGGTGTGCAAACTAAATGTGAAAAGGGCTAACATGAGGGAAAATGAAACTGCGCAAGCACATACTAAAATGCTGGAGTAGGCTGCAAATACTTATGACTAATGGAAAATAAAAGGACTAATGCTGCTTGATTGTTCTATACTAATATGTGTTAGAAATTACATTCATCTGGGATGCGCATAGGTAAATGCAACACACAGGGTGGGTGCCTTCTCGTATAGCATTATAAGTGATTAATAATGAATGTGTTTGTTTTCCGTAGAAGTATGGTTTTCTGCTCTGCAGAAAAGGGCAGAGAGTCATTTTAGAAAATAAATGCGGTTTAACTGAGCAAGAAAGGAAGTTAGAAAACCATTCGTTCTTTCGAGTCCTGTGTGCCTGCCAAAGTTTGCATGGAGAAACAAAATAATCTTCAGAATGGAAACACTTCCTTAGAGAGTGGTGCAAATAAACAATCGAGGCACAAAAGTTGACCCATGACCAAGATGGGGGAAATGTGTACTCTGGCAGCAGCTCAAATTTGTATTTCCTGGGCTGGAAGTTGATAAAATGAGTAAAGAGAACAATGCACAGTCTTACAGAAGAGTTATGGCGAGAGTTGTGTGACAGTACACCCCCTTCCTTAACCTATAGAATAAAGAGAAACTGTGTGTAATGAGACAATGTTGGTTGGGCATTTTGGGTTTTAGAGTATAACTAGCAGCCGGTCCCGACGTTGTCCGGGTATGAATTGCTGCCGGACAGTAGTATATTGTTTTGTAGGATTTTGTTTTGATAGCATTTCTTATCTGTGACAGGCCTGTGAAACGCTCCGATTCACAGTGCACTGCTGATGCACTTAAGAGTGCGCGTTCAGTAGTGGTGAACTCGAGTTTTCCTACTTTATTTTTCCTTGCAATATTATTTAGCGCGAACTCGACAACATGGCATGAGCACAATTTATTTTACAGAAGAACACATTAATTTGTAGTAGGCACGGGGAGACAAAGCGATTTGTCTGGAATCACAGGATGTTGAGCTGATGCCGAGATTCGAACGTAGCTCTCCAGCTCTACAGTTCGCAATTCTAGAACTTGTGGCGGGAGGTGTGTCTAAAAGTGTATGTCGGTGCTGGCCATCAATGAGAGAGACCTGTGCATTTTTCAATTCGGTGGTGAACAAATATGAGTATGTTGCTGGAGATGTGGGCCGCCGTGCCACCAATGTACTTACCGGGGGAGGGTAAACACCCATTATTCCGCAACTTTCTTTCTGCATACCATCACTCCGCATACTTTCATTACGAAAGTACCATGACTCTGCAATGCCGTTATAACGCATGGCATTACATTTTATATGCTTTTACCACGCATACATTTACAATGAAATTCGTTGTAAATGCATGAATGGTAGAAGCATGGTTTTTTAAATATTTGGATAAGGTAAGTATGGGTATAGGGGTATATGTTTTGGGGTACTGAGGTATATGTTTTGGGGTGTTTGGGTATTTTAAGGGTTCAGATATAGTTTTGGGTTATGGGGTACAGGGGTAGTTTTAGGGTTTAGGGATAGGTATGGGTTTTGGGGTACAGGAGTATTTTTAGGGTTCAGGGCTAGGTTTGGGTTTTGGGGTATAGGGGTATTTTTAGGGTTCAGCGGTAGCTTTGTGGTTTGGGGTACAGTGTTATTTTAAGGGTTCAGGGCTAGGTTTGGGTTTTGGGGTACAGGGGTATTTTTAGGGTTCAGGGCTAGGCTTGGGTTTTGGGGTACAGGGGTATTTTAGGGTTCAGGGGTAGGTTTGGGTTTTGGGGTACAGGGTTATTTTTATGGTTCAGGGCTAGGTTAGGGTTTTGAGGTACAGGGGTATTTTTAGGGTTCAGGGGTAGGTTTGGGGTACAGGGGTATTTTAAGGGTTCAGGGCTAGGTTTGAGTTTTGGAGTACAGGCGTATTTTTAGGGTTCAGGGGTAGGTTTGGGTTTTGAGGTACAGGGGTATTTATAGGGTTCAGGGCTAGGTTTGGGTTTTGGGGTACAGGGTTATTTATAGGGTTCAGGGCTAGGTTTGGGTTTTGGGGTACAGGGGTATTTTTAGGGTTTAGGGATAGGTTTGGGTTTTGGGGTACAGGGTATATTTATAGGGTTAAGATGGGTTAGTGTTTAAGGGTGTTGGGTAAGCATGGGCGAATTCTGCAAATCTGGTGTTCGCAATTTTGCGTATTTGCGAACTCACAATCCGCAAAATCCGCGAATTCTCGCGAATTTGCCGATTTTTTTATTTTTGTAGTGTTCGCAAAGGTTTCTGCCAGTTCGCAAGGATTTTGTACCAGTTCGCAATTGCGAACTTACTTGTCGGCACGCAACGGTAGCGACTATGTTGTTTCTACGTCTGGTTCATCATCACAGGTTCACAGCACCCTCTGTTTCAACACTGCCACCCTCTGTTTCACCCATGCCACCCTCTGGTTCATCATCATCACTGTAGATTATGGGGGGAAAAAGCAAGCACACCTGCCCTGCTTCAACTGACATGAATTAATTTGGGGTTGATTTATTAATTTGTCACTGTTTTAAAATTCCAGTCTGGCACCTGCTTCCTTATCTGTAATTTGCTTTCTGTTGCAGTGCAATTTTTTTTCTCCAGGACCTTTGTGGCCTACTTGTAGCTATTCTATGATCCGGCTGTGAGGGTCAGAGCAGGGTCATACAATTGTTGCAACTAGCAACTGAACTCTGGAGGGGCCCCAGTCAGGAAGCACTACAGGAAATGGTTACTAATGATGAATTTGAACTTTTGCACCTGCTGAGTGCTTTCAGTTTAGCAAAACTCGTTTTTCTGCAGAACAGCAAATGTAATGCCCCAAACAAACTTACTTGTGAAGGTTGATTTCTAATCCAAAAGTGATCCAAAGAAAGTCAAAAGGCCTCAAATCCAAAAAAGGGCAGGTAAATGTCAACCGGAGGAGTTATTCTGATAAAAATCATCATTTTCAGAAGGTATATGCTGCTTGCTAGTGGATTTCTTGTGCAGAATTGCAAATTTTGTAATTTCGCGAGTGCGAGATTGTTGCTGCCCGCCGCACGTACATGTTCACAATTGCGAACTTACGCCGCACGCGGCAAAATTGTATCACCAAGAAAAAAAAATCTGCTGCGTGCAAATTTGCGGATTTTCGGTAAATTCGCGAGCGTTCGTGGATCGCGAATTTACCGAAAATCCGCAAAATCCAAAGCAGAACGGATTTTCCGCCCATGCTTAGTGTTGGGGTATTTTAAGGAGTAAGGGTGGGTTATGATTATGGGGTGCAGGGGTATTTAAATGGAGCAGGGTGAACACCCGGAGCTGGAATGTACAGAACCTGGGAAGAAAAAACAATGAAATATTGGGCACAACGCTCGCTTTTTTTTCCCGTAATCCCGCGCCACGCACATGCTGACGCCCCCAGCACACGCCCACAGCACACCGCAGACACGCCCACAAGGGACTACTTTGCTGGCACGGTTCTTTTACCTTTTAAATGAATATGGTGGGCGTCTGCATAGCCTATGTCCTTCTGCTGCAACTGCCATTTTTAACGCTGTATTGGGTGTTGTGATTGGTGCTGTCGTTCCTGAGATTACCCGCCTCAAAGGTTTGGGCTCTCTCTTTATTATATTAGTATAGATAGATATTAGGTACCTGGTGGGAGGGGTTTAGGTGGTTTAGTGATTTCTTCTTTGCGAGAGGAGAGGGCTGCATTGCTGTCTCCTATTCCTATTTGGGCTGGCTGTTCCTGTTTGCTAAATCCTGGCTTAGACTTTGATCTTCAACTGTTCTTGAGGGTCCTTGCTGCTCGCATAGCCAGAGACTAGTTTTCCTAATTTCCTTTGTGGGTTAGTTTATCCGAATTTGCATAATCATATTGCAAATGTCTTTTGTCTCTAATCTTTTGTCTCTACGCCTATCCACTCACTCGTTGCATTGATGTTGAGATGTGTTGCTGTCATTTTCATTTATTGGTTCTTGTGTGGTAATTGAGGATTCAAGCTGTATTGTTATGATGAGCAACCACATTATTTAGATAAAGCATTATAATATACAAGTGAGTTTGTCTTTATTGGAGACTAGCCGCCCGTCCCGACGTTGTCCGGGTAAAAAAAGGCTAGGCAGCAATGGTTTTAGTATCATTGTACATTCGTCCCACATGATAAGAGACACATTTTGAAGCAGTGTCCCCAAAGGTCCGTTTTTCCAAATAGAGCATATTGAATACCTTTCAAGGGAAGCTGTTAAAAGCAGTTCAAAGGTAGAATGTGCTGTTTTCCCAGCTGTTAGCAAAGTGGCAGCTATTCCAGATGAAGCAACAGCTAGAGCCAAATTCCCAGAAGATCGAACTTTGGCAAGTATGAGGTTGATTAGGTAAGTTTTTCCTGTGCCACCGGGGGCGTCTATGAACAATAGTTTGCCTTGCTTCTTTTCAACACTATCAACTATGGTGTTGTAGGCGAGTTGTTGATCGGGAACTAAGTTAGGCAAGTTTTGAGCAAGGTAGTTATTTAGCTCTGGAATATTGTGTGCGGTAGCGATATTGTGGTATCCAGTTAGGTTAGTTTGGACCGCTGGCGGCAGGCTGAAATCTTGTAAGGACTTCTCGCTTAATAGATACAGTGAGGCTTTAATTTCTATAAGTCCTTGGTTTATGATTTCATTGTTGATAGCAGCCCGTGCCGACGTTGTCCGGGTATGAATTGCTGCCGGCCAGTAGTATATTGTTTTTTAGGATTTTGTTTTGATAGCATTTCTTACCTGTGACAGGCCTGTGAAACGCTCTGATTCACAGTGCACTGCTGATGCACTTAAGAGTGAGCGTTCAGAGTGTGTGAACTCGAGTTTCCCTACTTTATATTTCTTTGCAATATTATATAGCGCAAACTCGACAACATGGCATGAGCACAATTTACATTACAGAAGAACACATTCATTTGTGGTAGGCACGGGGAGACAAAACGATTTGCCTGGAATCACAGGATGTTGAGCTGATGCCGAGATTCGAACGTAGCTCCCCAGCTCTAAAGTTCGCAATTCTAGAACTTGTGGCGGGAGGTGTGTCTAAAAGTGTATGTTGGTGCTGGCCATCAATGAGAGAGACCTGTGCATTTTTCAAATGGGTGGTGAAAAAATATGAGTATGTTGCTGGAGATGTGGGCCGCCGTGCCACCAATGTACCTACCGGGGGAGGGTAAACACCAATTATTCCGCAACTTTCTTTCCGCATACCATCACTCCGCATACTTTCATTACGAAAGTACCATGACTCCGCAATGCCATTATAACGCATGGCATTACATTTTATATGCTTTTACTACGCATACATTTACAACGAAATTCGTTGTAAATGCATGAATGGTAAAAGCATATTTTTTTAAAATGTTTGGATAAGGTAAGTATGGATATAGGGGTATATGTTTTGGGGTACTGAGGTATATGTTTTGGGGTGTTTGGGTATTTTAAGGGTTCAGATATAGTTTTGGGTTATGGGGTACAGGGGTAGTTTTAGGGGTTAGGGATAGGTATGGGTTTTGGGTTACAGGGGTATTTTTAGGTTTCAGGGCTAGGTTTGGGTTTTGGGGTATAGGGGTATTTTTAGGGTTCAGGGAAAGGTTTGAGTTTTGGGGTACAGGGACATTTTAAGGGTTCAGGGAAAGGTTTGGGTTTTGGGGTATAGGGGTATTTTTAGGGTTCAGGGCTAGGTTTGGGTTTTGGGGTACAGAGGTATTTTAAGGGTTCAGGGCTAGGTTTGGGTTTTGGGGTACAGGGGTATTTTTAGGGTTCAGGGCTAGGTTTTGGTTTTGGGGTACAGAGGTCTTTTAGGGTTCAGGGGTAGGTTTGGATTTTGGGGTACAGGGGTATTTTTAGGGTTCTGGGTTAGGTTTGGGTTTTGGGGTACAGGGGTATTTTAGGGTTCAGGGGTAGGTTTGGGTTTTGGGGTACAGGGGTATTTTAAGGGTTCAGGGCTAGGTTTGTGTTTTGGGGTACAGGGGTATTTTAGGGTTCAGGGGTAGGTTTGGGTTTTGGGGTACAGTGGTATTTTTAGGGTTCAGGGCTAGGTTTGGGTTTTGGGGTACAGGGGTATTTTTAGGGTTCAGGGGTAGGTTTGGGTTTTGGGGTACAGGGGTATTTTAAGGGTTCAGATATAGTTTTGGGTTTTGGGGTATAGGGGTATTTTTAGGGTTCAGGGGTAGGTTTGGGTTTTGGGGTACAGGTGTATTTTAAGGGTTCAGATATAGGTTTGGGTTTTGGGGTATAGGGGTATTTTTAGGGTTGAGGGGTAGGTTTGGGTTTAGGGGTACAGGGGTATTTTAAGGGTTCAGGGCTAGGTTTGGGTTTTGGGGTACAGGGGTATTTTTCGGGTTCAGGGCTAGGTTTGGGTTTTGAGGTACAGAGGTATTTTAGGGTTCAGGGGTAGGTTTGGGTTTTGGGGTACAGGGTTATTTTTAGGGTTCAGTGTTAAGTTTGGGTTTTGGGGTACAGGGGTATTTTTAGGGTTCAGGGGTAGGTTTGGGTTTTGGGGTACAGGGGTTTTTTAAGGGTTCAGGGCTAGGTTTGTGTTTTGGGGTACAGGGGTATTTTAGGGTTATGGGGTAGGTTTGGGTTTTGGGGTACAGTGGTATTTTTAGGGTTCAGGGCTAGGTTTGGGTTTTGGGGTACAGGGGTATTTTTAGGGTTCAGGGGTAGGTTTGGGTTTTGGGGTACAGGGGTATTTTAAGGGTTCAGATATAGTTTTGGGTTTTGGGGTATAGGGGTATTTTTAGGGTTCAGGGCTAGGTTTGTTTTATGGGGTACAGGGGTATTTTAAGGGTTCAGGGCTTGGTTTGGGTTTTGGGGTACAGGGGTATTTTAAGGGTTCAGATATAGGTTTGGGTTTTGGGGTATAGGGGGATTTTTAGGGTTGAGGGGTAGGTTTGGGTTTAGGGGTACAGGGGTATTTTAAGGGTTCAGGGCTAGGTTTGGGTTTTGGGGTACAGGGGTATTTTTAGGGTTCAGAGCTAGGTTTGGGTTTTGAGGTACAGAGGTATTTTAGGGTTCAGGGGTAGGTTTGGGTTTTGGGGTACAGGGTTATTTTTAGGGTTCAGTGTTAAGTTTGGGTTTTGGGGTACAGGGGTATTTTTAGGGTTCAGGGGTAGGTTTGGGTTTTGGGGTACAGGGGTTTTTGTAAGGGTTCAGGGCTAGGTTTGGGTTTTGGGGTACAGTGGTATTTTTAGGGTTCAGGGCTAGGTTTGGGTTTTGGGGTACAGGGGTATTTTTAGGGTTCAGGGGTAGGTTTGGGTTTTGGGGTACAGGGGTATTTTAAGGGTTCAGATATAGTTTTGGGTTTTGGGGTATAGGGGTATTTTTAGGGTTCAGGGCTAGGTTTGTTTTATGGGGTACAGGGGTATTTTAAGGGTTCAGGGCTAGGTTTGGGTTTTGGGGTACAGAGGTTTTTTAGGGTTCAGGGGTAGGTTTGGGTTTTGGGGTACAGGGGTATTTTTAGGGTTCAGGGCTAGGTTTGGGTTTTGGGGTACAGGGGTATTTTTAGGGTTCAGGGGTAGGTTTGGGTTTTGGGGTACAGGGGAATTTTAAGGGTTCAGGGCTAGGTTTGTGTTTTGGGGTACAGGGGTATTTTAGGGTTCAGGGGTATGTTTGGGTTTTGGGGTACAGTGGTATTTTTAGGGTTCAGGGCTAGGTTTGGTTTTTGGGGTACAGGGGTATTTTTAGGGTTCAGGGGTAGGTTTGGGTTTTGAGGTACAGGGGTATTTATAGGGTTCAGGGCTAGGTTTGTGTTTTGGGGTATAGGGGTATTTTTAGGATTTAGGGATAGGTTTTGGTTTTTGGGTACAGAGGTATTTTAGGGTTCAGGGGTAGGTTTTTCTGTTTTGGGGTACAGGGGTATTTTTAGGGTTCAGGGCTAGGTTTGGGTTTTGGGGTACAGGGGTATTTTTAGGGTTCAGGGGTATGTTTGGGTTTTGGGGTACAGAGGTATTTTAAGGGTTCAGGGCTAGGTTTGTGTTTTGGGGTACAGGGGTATTTTAGGGTTCAGGTGTAGGTTTGGGTTTTAGGGTACAGTGGTATTTTTAGGGTTCAGGGCTAGGTTTGGGTTTTGGGGTACAGGGGTATTTTTAGGGTTCAGTGGTAGGTTTGGGTTTTGAGGTACAGGGGTATTTATAGGGTTCAGGGCTATGTTTGGGTTTTGGGCTACAGGGGTATTTTTTAGGGTTTATGGATAGGTTTGGGTTTTGGGGTACAGGGTATAATTATAGGGTTAAGATGGGTTAGTGTTTAAGGGTGTTGGGGTATTTTAAGGAGTATGGGTGGGTTATGATTATGGGGTGCAGGAGTATTTAAAGGGAGCAGGGTGGGATTAGCACACGATAAAAGACATGGCATGAAGGGCGGAACGTACCACACGCCCCCAGCGTTTGTCACGCCCCCAGCACACGCCCACAAGGGACTACTTTGCTGGCACGGTTCTTTTACCTTTTAAATGTATATGGTGGGCGTCTGCATAGCCTATGTCCTTCTGCTGCAACTGCCCTTTCCAACGATGTATTGGGTGTTGTGATTGGTGCTTTACTTTTTGAGTTTACCCGCCTCAAAGGATTAGGCTGTCTCTTTATATTATTAGTGTGGATATTGAATTTGGTTTAATAATGAGTATTACTAGTTTGTGGTATTAGTTTGCCAAACCCTGATTACATAAATAAAGATAGCATCACCACAAAGTAAGTATATGCGAGGATGATATACTTATTGGAATTTGGTAAGTTTGGTACTTCACTCACCCAGCGTGAAAGGGCTTGTTGAGTAATGAATTGGGCCCGGGTAATGGAAATTTGTAAGTCCCGAATCGCTGACTCAATCGCATGTGTCCTTTACAATGGCCCTGCTGTGATTGAATTGAACTTCAAGAAAACACTTCTGTAAGTCTGCGATGCCCCTGCTCCTGTTTTCAGATTGTATCTAACTTATCCTCTGCTTTACACACCCAGCTTCTGTAACACATAAACACACTCCTATCTGCATACGTTGGCTATTGTAGATTATTGGTATTGGGAGATACAGGTTTACTTTAGATGTATGCAAAATTAAGTCATTTGCATTTATGTAACTATATGAAATTTCAGGAAAATTAATTGAGATTCTGCATGTTTATTTAAAAATGATGTGTATATAAGTGCTCAATTTACCACAAAATGCATCATTGTATTATTATTTCATGCAAGGGCGCGTTTCGCAGTAAAAACAATAGCACGGAATTCACGAGCGGGACAAGTAACAATCTCTCACGATGTGGCTGTTTGCGTTATTTCCATGCACTTGCTGTCAAATTTTCTTCTGCAAATGTATAATTACGCAACGAGGTATAATGGTGTATGGTCGGAATATTTGCATAACAAGCAGAATGCGAAATTCCTGAAAACATGCGTATTATGCTAGCATCTAGGACCACAAAGTATGTTTTTATTTCAATAGGGACTATTTGGCTTTTTCCCAGCATTGGGACTGCCAGACTTGGTGAAATATTTAATTCTGTTTGACATGAAAAAAATAGGGGTGTGGTTTAAACGGGGAACATCCTTTACAACACAACTTTTACCATGCAGAGCCTTTACAACGCAACTATTACAACGCATGCCATTACAACGCATTGCGCTGGGGGGCGCTCTAGGATAGGGAATAGATTTAATTTACTATCCAACACCTTCCCTACTATCCACGGGGACTGGAGTTGGAATAGTAAATTAAACTATTCACTATCCAGAACCCCTCAACACTATGCGTTGTAAAAGCATGCGTTGTAAAACTTGGGATGTAAAGGCATGCGTGGTAAAATCATGCGTTGTAATGTCATACATCCGGTTTAAACACATGATGACAAGAACAGCCAATTTCCTTTTAATGATCTGCCCTGGACCAGGTGGCAGTGGGGTTGACCTCATCCTTCGTTGAAGTGTCTGGACAAAATTTTGTTGAGTTTACCTTTCACTGTGACTGAGCCTCCGTCTTCGAATCTATTGTTGCTTGCACCAAGATATAGTTTTTTTGTTGTTTGATTCACAGATCTCCATATCAAGGACCCTGCTTTGAATGTTGTTTCATTTTTCATACTTTTGAAAAACATGAACTTCATTACTGCCACATTGTTGCTGCCTACTGCACCAACTACTCATGGAGCAAACAAAATTGTTCCTTTGGTAAGCTATTATGCTGATGGATTTGAATACTGGGGACTGACTCAGCCTTCGATCCTTCTGAGGTTGATTAATGGAGTTCTATTGAAAAGGGTAATGGTGTCATCTGTCATTTATAGTGCGTAGAAATGGTGCAAGTGAGCTGTAAAGCAATATGTGAAACCTTTCCAAAGAGACTATTTCCTGCGCTGCAATATGCTACTCATCTTGAATCCCGAGTTGAACTGCTTTGCAGTAATGCCCTTATGGGTAGCACGGCAAAAGCTGCTACCTTTTTCTGAAATCCAATGCCGTGTTGCAAGTACACCCCTAAAGACTGAAAGGCGAATCTGATGAAAATAGGAGGTGCCTACTGTGAGATGGCAAACTATTAGGAACCTGGGGCCTCATTTATGAGGCCTTGCGTCAGTTTTGCGCTGCTGATGCGTCACTTTTTGTGACGCATCGGCGGCGTAAAACATGCGCCTTGTTGCGCCATATTTAAAAAGTGACGCATCTAGGTAGATGCATCACTTTTTAAACCCCTGTGCCACCTTATACCTGCGTCAGGTATAATGTATGCAGAGGGGGCGTTCCCCCGCAAAAAGCCTCGTAATAGTGACGCAGTGAAATCTATGAGATTTCACTGCGTCACTTTTAGGACGCTGTTGCGTCAAAATCTTGCGTCTGCCTCACAGCAGGCGTAAGACTGGCGCAAGCCCTTTCACATGGGGCTTTCCCCATGTGAAAGGACGCATTGCTGTAGTTGCGTCACTTTTGTGACACACTGCAGCAATGCGTCACTTTTGCGCTTACAGATACGTCAGAAATACTGACGTATCTGTAACTCCTTGCGACATGATGCGTCATACATTAAATATGATGCATCATTGGTGTCGCAAGGAGTGCACAGTGAAAAGTGATGCATCGCTGTTTTCACGCAGCGATGCGTCACTTTTCATAAATAAGGCCCTAGGATTGTAGGTTGATTGGTCTCAAATATTTTTGCTTGACTTGGTTCACTCTTTCAGGTTTTAGAACCTATTTTGAAAGGAGGGATGAGTGAAGTTATCAAAAAACCTTGGTTTGCACAAAACCTTTCTTCCACCATTTCAAACAAATGTTGCATTCTTGTGCCCACTGCTATTGGCTCTGGACCATCCACTCTGTCCAGAAATTGGTCTACTCTTGACTTCTCCACCTTTAACTCTTTATTTATCAACCATACAATACTAAGAAACACATGCCTCTGTTAGGACTGTCTATCCCAAGCCACTGGCTTTATTTAAAAAGTCTCCAGATTAGATCATCTTTCACAACTCTGTCGAAATGCTGGCTATGATAATAAGTCCTTGTTTTTCTGTGTATGTTCTAGAGGTCAGTTTCGGCTTGTTCCTGTGTTTGAGGCATGAATGCGACTGATCCTAGGGACCTTTATAGGCACTTTAGTCCAAATCTAAAATACTCTTAAGCTTGAACTAGAATATTTTCATTATGGCCAGTGTCATAAGAAGAGACTGAACAGCAAAATGGAACCATGAGAAAAGAACTGGCCAGGATTATGCAAAAAGACTAGGTACAAATGCCCTGTGTCCTGCGCTTTAGCATCTTCAAGACCGAGGTCCTCAGCCAAGACTAGTCATGACCCTCTTCAGTATTCTAATGAGGAGTCCCAATACTCCTTCATCTGCTTACCCACTGTCTCCTGAACTATTGAATGTAAACTCATGCAACAGGCTGCTTTCATTTAGAGTGTTGCCAAACTTTCATCAGACATTTTCAGTTCCATCACTTAGGGTGAAATAGAGACCATTCCCTCAAGCGCAGTTGAAGCAGGCACAGACTACTGCAAGGAGACTGGGTGCTAGTTAAGCACTATCTACAAAAGACAGAGTTCATACCTGCCTTAATTGTAAGAAACACCATGCTCCTCCAGAGCCTGCAACAGCTGTGCGAGTGTTTGCACAACCAGGCCTCTTCTTGCAGGATCATCTTCTGCAGGTAATGATGGTAGGAGCCAAGAACTTGTCCCACATACAGTCTGCCACATAAGATGAAAAGACACCAGTAGATGTTGTACCTCCTTGGACCTGGCTGGTGCTCTGATTGCGGCTTGCTGGATAATAATATTGCTGTGAGTAGGCAGAGGAGGTTGGTTATTGGCTAAATACCTTGCAATGATACTGTTCCTGCTGACTACCCTTAGGTAGAATGGCTCACTTTCAGCAACAATATATAGCTGCAGCTCCTTGATAAATATAAGCAACACGACAATCTATCTTGTAAATGTTCATGGTTACAACATTTCAGACTGTGGTGGTCTAGATACTGGTGCGTCCCTCTGATTTTCAGGAGGTCCATCCAAATCAAACAGTGATTCCTCTGCTATGCAAGTGGCTACAATGACTAGGGGCCTCCTAGGTGAAGTGAATAATTGGACAGTACCTAAAACACATTTCCACCATTTAAACTTCAGCTATGGGCACAGAGCAAACTACTGGTTTCTGAAGGACTGAACTGGTTCCTGCTATGGTGGTAAGTTGTGCGTATCTGCTATTTGGCACACCCAGGTCTTTGCTCTTTCACAAGGACAAGAGGGATATCACATAACATGACAGATACTTTGGTTTGAATTTCCTGACCTATGGGGCGAGTTTCTCAATGTAATATTTGTGTCAATTGCCCTGCAGCATTACCTGGCTCATTGGGTGAGAGAGTTGCATGTAGATGCCTGGGCAATTTTAAGCAGATCTCTGAACAAGTCACTATTACTTGAAAAGTTTAAAGGTTTACAATTTACTGTTGATTATAATTATCTTCTCTGAAGAATTGTTTGTTTGGAAGATTGTTAGAAATGGGATTCATGATTGGCTGAGGTATGCACCCAGGCCAGGCAGGGACAATAACTCTAGTCAAGATACACACTATAAGATAACCTGTGCTCACCCTCTGGTAGCTTGGCATAGAGCAGTCAGGCTTTTCTGAAGAGGTAATTTGTGAAGCGTTTTTGCAACATACACACACAGACTAATGCAATGAATACACTACAAAAACACTCCACACAGGTTTAGAAAAACAGAGTATTTATCTGAGTTAAACAAGACCAAAACGACAAACATCTTATCAGTAGAAGTAGAGATATGAATTTTTAAAGATTAAATGCAAAAACAGTGCTTTGAAGGCAATAGTGTTAAGAGGTTACGTGAGGTCACGCTAGACCGGGGTAAATCCAAAGTTCAGGCCGACCGCTAGGGAATGCAGGCCGGCGGCTACAGGACTAAGCATGAGCGGATTTTGCGGATTGGCAATCCGCGAATTTTGCGGATTTGCGGATTCGCAATCCGCAAAATCCGCGAATTCCCGCGAATTTGCGGATTTTTTTTTTTTTTTGTGTTCGCCCGTGTTTCTGCCAGTTCGCGAGGGTTTTTACAATTTCGCAATTTGCGAACTTACCTGTCGGGTCGCAAGTTTTGCGAACTTGTTGTTTCTACGTGTCCAGCCTGTTTGGGACACTCTTCTTCATCACTGCCACTCTCTGTCACCACTGCCACTCTCTGACTACTCATGCCACCCTCTGGCCCACCCATGCCACCCTCTGTTTCATCACTACACCCTCTGGTTGTCCAGTGTACATTATTTTCGGCAAAGCAAAGCACACCTTCCCTGCCTCAAGTGACCTGAATTAATTTGGGGCTGATTAATGTGTCACAGAATATTTTTTTAGCTGGCACCTGCTTCCTTAGTGCGCCCTGATTAGTGATCTTTTGCACTTGCTAAGTGCTTTCATTGTTGCAAAATTAGTTACAACACCTGCCCTGCCCCAACTGACAATAATGAATTAGGGGCTGATTAATGGATTTTAACTTCCAGCCTGGCTCCTGCTTGTCTCCCTTAGCTGTAATTCAGGACCTTTGTGGCATATTGTAACTATTCTGAGGTTCAGAGCAGGGTCACATAATAGTTTCAACTGGCAACTGAACTCTGGAGGGGCCCCTCAGGAAGCACTACAGGAAATGGCTACTAATGATGTGCCTGAACTTTTGAACCTGGTAAGTAGTTACTTTCAGTTTTGCCAAGATCGTATTTCTGCAATGTTGCACTTATTCGCGGGGCGCGAACTCACGCGAACAGTGCGAGCAGTGCGAGCAAAATCCGCTGCTCGCGGATTTGCGGATTTTGCGGGAAATTCGCAAATCTCGCGGATTGCGGATTTCCCGAAAATCCGCAAAATCCGCGAGCGGAACGGATTTTCCGCCCACGCCTATACAGGACACACTCAGGGTCTGCTGAGAATTTACTTGGATGGAGCAAAGCATCATCATTGAAGGCACAAAGCTTCGATGTTTTACACACAGTCTGGTCACGGCGCCATCATCAAGCTTCCCTGAGATGTAAGCAATGAGTCGTCGTCGAGCCACACCGAGTGTCATCGTTGGGCAAGGCAGATTGTAGAATCGCTGTCGTCGAACAGCCTCTGCATCAGCGTCGAAGGGCGATGCTTTGGTTTTGTAGCAAAATAGCTGCAGAACCCACTTCTAAGGCCCAGAACTGAAGAGGGCACCTTACATAAAGGTAAGACTCACAGATGGCAGAGATCAGCAGCACCGGCAGGATTGTATGAAGTCTTTTGCTTCCCTGAGACTTCAAAAAACAGGAGGCAAGCCAGCAAGCCCTTAGAGAACACTTGGAGGAGAGGCAGAGTCCAGCTCTGCTTCAGCAGATTCAGGTAGCAGCAGACATCAGGGCAACAAGCAGAAAAGCAGTCGTAACGCAAACGCAGTCCAGTTGAGTTATTTAAGCAGCACAGCTGTCCTTCTGACAGAGGTTTAGTTCAAGATCCAGAAGTGTCTAATTTTAGGGGGTCAGTGACACAGTACTTATACACAAAGGTGCCTTTGATATAGGGGATTACTACAAAGCAGCTACCTGAAGTACACAAGAAACCCTTTCAACCCAGTCCTGTCTGACAGACATTCTGCGAGGAGTAAATATGTGCTCTGTGAGTGGACAGGACAATACCTTTTGAAGCGTACGAGTCAGCCCCTCCCATTTCTCCCTGCCTAGGAAGACCTATCAGAATGCAGATGGGTGCTAAGAATGCAGATGACCCTCAACTCCCTTGTGTTTGTGACTGTCAAGAGAGAGTACACAAATGTGTAGCTGTCCCCCAACCCAGATGTGTATTGAAGGCAGACTGTAAGGTACAGAGAGCAGTAGGTGCAGAGAAATGTCCACTTTCTAAAAGTGGCATTTCTAAAACAGTAGCGTTAAATCCAAATTCACCAGTAAGGAGGGTTTATTATTACCATTCCAAAGATGTGAAACATGAAAATGCTACTCCACTCTGATCAGGAATAACAGCTTAAACGTGTATTATGGAGTTTCTAATGCTGTCATATGAGAAGGGTAGGCCTCACAGTAGTGAAAAACAAAATAGGTTATTTGTCACTGCCAGGACATGTAAAACATAAAGGTAAATGTCCAGCCTTTTACTTACATGGCACCCTGCCGTTAGCGTTACTTAGGGCCTACCTTAGAGGTGACTTATATGCACTAAAAGGAGAGTTTAAGGCCTGGCAAGTAGTTTTAAATGCCAAGTCGTATTGTCAGTAAGCTGCACACACAGGCACTGCAGTGGTAGGCCTGAGACAGGTTTGAAAGGCTACTCCTGTGGGTGGCACAATCAGTGCTGCAGCTCACTAATAGCATTTGAAGTACAGGGACTGGGTAAATGGTATTTCACAGGGGTCTCCAACCTTTTCTGTAACTATTGCTACTTATGTTCAATAAAAATGATCCTGAGCTAGTAATACTATAAGTGTTGTAATAGTTGCCAGACAAGATTATGTTAGTGGCCACCCCATGCAAGTTATGTTATGTTAGCAGTTTGTAGAGCTCATTTTTAGTCCAGTTCGGAGTGTTCCCACGCTGAATTCCGAAAGGACAGAGACGGGTGAGGTGACTAGGCAAACACTACTGTTGATTTAACCTTCTCATAAACAGCCAGGTTTCAAGATGTTTTCAGAAGGCCACTGCGGAGGGCTCAAGTCTGAGGTGCAGAGGAAGTAATTTTCACTGTTTGGCTGGCAGGAACCTAAAAGTAGTACCACCAAGGCGCTTTCTGTTGAATTTGGGAACTCCGACCAATACTGTTCCAGCTAATCTTAAACAGTGCTTTGGATGGTATGATAGGATCATAGGTAGAAGATATCTTGGGCCTTTGCCCTGCAGCATTTCATGAGCATAACACAAGGCTTTAACAGATGTCCTTTCCTCTCTGGAGAGCCAATGAAGAGTTTTAGGAGCTTGCCCTGTGGGAGCAATTTGGGAATCTTCAACAGCATACCAGCTACCGCTTTTTGCACTCTCTGAAGCATATGAATCCTCCTCTTGGAGCCCCCCAAATAAAGGACTTTGCAATAATCCAATCCTGATACCACACAAGGGCCTGGATTTCCGTTTTTCAGCGCAAACCGGAATAAGCCCAAGGATCTTCCTGATCCTTTTAAGGCTACCAAAGCAGGTACCTGTGAGAGTGGAGATTTGGCCCGAGAAAGACATGGTGGAGTCGAACCAAACTCAGAGATTTTTAACTTTGTGGTTCGGGGAAGGTATGGGACATAGCTCACTGGGCCACCAGATCGAGGACCAAATAGATGGTTGTTTTCCTACCACTAGAATGTCAGTTTTACTAGCATTTAATCTCAGACAGCTATTTTTCATCCAATTAGTCAAGTCAGGTATACATAGGTTAAAATCCTCTGCCGCTTGGCCGTTTCCTGGGCCAGAGTAAGAATCAGTTGTGTGTTGTCCTCGGTATACATTCAAAATATTGAGTTTTTAATATCGAATTACATTAATATCGAGGTAAAAATATAGAATGGACACAATATTGAATGGACAGAATATAGACTGCAAAAATATCGAATAAAATAGCATTAATATCGAATTAAAAATATAGAATGGACAAAATATCGAACAGACAGAATATAGCCAACAAAAATATAGAATGGACAGAATATAGACAACAAAAATATCGAATTTGAGGTAAGTAAGTTAATATTAATTTTTTAATAGTATCCAATTTTTTAAAGTGTTTTTTATGTTAGTATATGAGTGAAAAGTGTACATTTATTTTATAATTTATTTTAATTAATTAATTTTATGGTATTTAATTTTTGCGTAATATAATTCTGTAGTGGGTTGTGGGAAGTAATTTAATTATAATTAATTAAATATGTTCATTTGTTTATTGGTATTTATTTTGAATTAATTGTTAATTAATAATTAATTGATAATTAATTAATATATAATTGGTAATTAATTTTAATTAATTGATTAATTGATAATTATGTTACTTTTATTAATGTATTTTCTGTACCGGATTATGGGTTTATAGGGGAATAGGGTCGGAAGGAATGTAATTATAATTAATTAAATATTTTAACTTATTTATTGGTATTTAATTTGAATTAATTGATATTAAAATATGAAATTGGCAATTAAATAAAATATAATTGGTAATTTATTTTAATTAATTGATTAATTGTTAATTATGTTAATTTCATGAAATTTATTTTCTGTTGCGGTTTGTGGGTTTGTAGGGGAATAGGGTGGGAAGTAATTTAATTGTAATTAATTAAATATTTTTATTTATTGGTTTTATTTTGTTTTAATTTTTTATTATTTTTCCAATTGTTAATTAATTAAGTGTTAATTGGTAAATAATTTGTATTATTTGTAATAATTATTTTTTAATTGTATTTTTAATTGATTAATTATTATATTATATAAAATTGTTATTTACTTTTAATTAATTTGCAATTGGTATTAATATTTAATTTATTTTTATTCATATAGGAAATATTTACTTTCCCTATTGTTGCACTCTCTGGAGTGTGAATAGTAATTTTTACCCCTACGCTATCTAACACTTACCCTACTGTTGCACTCACTCACTGGAGTGGGAATAGTAATTTTTACTCCTACGCTGTTCAACACTTTCCCTACTGTTACACTCTGTGGAGTGGGAATAGTAATTTTTACTACTACGCTATCCAACGCTTTCCCTACTGTTGTACTCTCTGGAGTTGGAATAGTATTTTTTACCTCCCGCTATCCAACACTTTCCCTACTGTTGCACTCTCTTGAGTGGGAATAGTAATTTTTACCCCTACGCTATCCAGCGCTTTCCCTACTGTTGCACTCTCTGGAGTGGGAATGGAAATTTTTACCCTCCTGCTATACAACGCTTTCCCTACTGTTGCACTCATTGGAGTGGGAATATTAATTTTTACCCATACGCTATCCAACGCTTTCCCTACTGTTGCGGTAATTGGAGTGGGAATAGTAATTTTTACCCTCCCGCTATCCAACGCTTTCCCTACTGTTGCACTCTCTGGAGTGGGAATAGTAATTTTTACCCCTACGCTATCCAGCGCTTTCCCTACTGTTGCACTCTCTGGAGTGGGAATAGTAATTTTAACACTCCCGCTATCCAACACTTTCCCTACTGTTGCACTCTCTGGAGTGGGAATAGTAATTTTTACCCCTACGCTATCCAGCGCTTTCCTTACTGTTGCACACACTGGAGTGGGGATAGTAATTTTAAATCTCCCACTATCCAATGCTTTCCCTACTGTTGCACTCTCTGGAGTGGGAATAGTAATGTTTACCCTCCCGCTATCCAATGCTTTCCCTACTTGCACTCACTGGAGTGGGAATGGTAAATTTTATGCCTACGCTATCCAACGCTTTTCCTACTGTTGCACTCTTTGGAGTGGAAATAGTCATTTTTACCCCTACGCTATCCAACGCTTTCCCTAGTGTTGCACTCACTGGATTGGGAATAGTAATTTTTACTCCTACGCTATCCAACACTTTCCCTACTGTTGCAGTCTGTGGAGTGGGAATAATAATTTTTAGTACTACGCTATCCAACGCTTTCCCTACTGTTGTACTCTCTGGAGTGGGAATAGTAATTTTTACCCTCCCGCTATCCAACGCTTTCGCTAATGTTGCACTCTTTAGAGTGGGAATAGTAATATTTACCCCTACGCTATCCAACGTTTTCTCTACTGTTGCACTCATTGGAGTGGGAATAGTAATTTTTACCCTCCCGCTATCCAACGCTTTCTCTACTGTTGCACTCTCTGAAGTGGGAATAGTAATTTTAACCCTCCCGCTATCCAACGTTTTCCCTACTGTTGCACTTTCTGGAGTGGGAATAGTAATTTTTACCCCTACGCTATCCAATGCTTTCCCTACTGTTGCACTCTCTGGAGTGGGAATAGTAATTTTAACTCTCCCGCTAACCAACGCTTTCCCAACTGGTGCACTCTTTGGAGTGGGAATAGTAATTTTAACCCTCAAGCTATCCAACGTTTTCCCTACGTTGCACTTTCTAGAGTGGGAACAGTAATTTTTACCCCTACGCTATCCAATGCTTTCCCTACTGTTGAACTCTCAGGAGCGGGAAAAGTAATTATAACTCTCCTGCTATCCAACGCTTTCTCTACTGATGCACTCTCTGGAGTGGTAATAGTAATTTTTACCCTCCCTCTATCCAACGCTTTCTCTAATGTTTCACTCTCTGGAGTGGGAATAGTAATTTTTACCCCTACGCTATCCAACACTTTCCCTACTGTTGCACTCTCTGGAGTGGGAATAGTAATTTTTACCCTTCCGCTATCCAATGCTTTCTCTACTGTTGCATTTACTGTAGTGGGAATAGTAATTTTTACTCTCCCGCTATCCACCGCTTTCTCTACTATTGCACTCACTGGAGTGGTAATAGTAAATATTACCCTCCTGCTATCCTATGATAAAAATATAGTATATTTTTTATTAATATCATGTTTATATATATATGTGTGTTAAAATGTAGTTGTATGTTTATTTATTTTTAACTTACATTGACTATTTATTATTTTAAGGTAATTTAAGTGTTTTAAGTATGTTTAAGTTAATTATATTTATTATTTCATTACTTTTACATTACTTGTAAGATATTTTAAAAATTGGATATTTTGACTACCTATATTTTTTACATCGATATTTTTGGTTCAATATTTTTGTACTTACCTGTTTGGAGATAGGAAGTCGATATTTTGGTATTCTATATTTTTTACTCTATATTTTGCTACATCCATATTTATGTCATCGATATTATGTCAGTGATGCATTGTCCTCATATGACACCGTCTGCATGCCTTGGCTATCCATGATTACCAGCAGTAATCACCTCAGTGCATAATGCAGAGTTGCCAGCACTAACATAAAAGGTTTATTTAATTTGGAATGCCTCTGCATTGGGCATTACCCAACAGCCATTGCTGCAATGTGCCAGGCACCAGGGTAATTTTAGTAATATTACATGACTTTTCCCTCAATTATGTTTGAAATATACTTTTGTCGTCCATTTTTCTCTAAATGTCAGCTTATGAGTTTTGAAAACACACACATTTTTGTTGGGAAGAGTCACCTTTCAATTTCCCACTATACAGTGTATACATTTTGTATAGTCCAGGACTCAGGGAATTCCGGGGGATATATACAAGGAAGTGGCGGAGAGAGGCATTATCCTTCCTGGCTTAACGCCTCTCTCCGCCCCTTCTGAAATCCGGAAACTCCATTGGCTGCCCATGGCTCAAAGGATTGAGTTTAAGACCCTATGTCTTTCCTTCAAGATTCTTAAATTGTCTTCTCCCCAGATCCTAGAACACCTTCTCACTCCCTATGTCCCTTCTCGCTACTTGAGGTCATTGGGTCAAAATTTGGCTACAGTTCCACGGTTCAAATGCTGCAGAGTGGGAGGTCGCTCCTTCCGCTTTCATGCGGCCAAGCTCTGGAACTCCCTACCAGCTCACATCCGTGCCCTAGATGACCTGCTTATGTTCAGGAGGGCTATCAAAACCTACCTTTTCCCTCTTGGACCTTAATGGACTGCTCCTCTGCTACTTCTCCTCTTTCTGTTATGTATGCTGTGTTCTTTCTGCTAGTCAAAGCGCCGGGACGCCCCTTAGCTTGGGCAGCTGTGCGCTATACAAGTTATGATAACATAACATAACATAACAAATGCAAGGCTGCACCATATTTACAAAAATGTGGTGTAACCTTGCATTTAAACCTGCAATGGCGCTAATTTTAGCAACTTAGCGCCAAAACAGGCACCCTTGCACCATAGTGCAGGGGAGGATGGTTTATGTGTAGGAAGGTGTCCCTTCTTGCACATAAACAATCCTAAAATGCCTTTCTGTTACTGTCATGTGTGCTGCTTCATGCAGCACACATGAAGTCACAACATTGCATTTGTTTAAGGATTGCTTATGTACAGGAAGGGACACCTTCCTGTACATAAACAATCCATGGCATTTTGCTTTTTCCATGTGTGCTGCACAAGGCAGCACACATGCACATTTTAGGGGTGCAACAGGGTGTCCTTTTGGAACCCTTGCACCCTTGAAATTACGTGTGCAATGTGCGAGTACCAATTGGGTACTCGCAATTTGTGCACACAATTCTCATTCATTCCTATGGGCCTCTTGGACTCGCAATTTACGAGTCGCAATTAAGGAATGCGTAGGAATCGCAATTAATATTGCAATTCCTACATACATAGCCGTTTGCAAGTCCTTAATAGCGATTCTCAAAAAATCGCTATTAAGGACTAGCAACTTGTTTTTTGATATATATGCCTCTATGAGTGTCATTGTGATTGTGAATTAATAGATTGGACACTTTGCTGTAGACAGCTGGCCAGAGTGGTGCACCCCTTCGGAAATTGTATGATCTGCAGATCAGTGAAACACAGGGTGGTGAGCAGTAAGGGAGAAAGGTGACATTCAGCAAGGGAGTGTTGTGCACCAGGATAGAACAATGCTACATGCACCAAGGGGGCATTGAGGGCGCACTGCAGTGGAGCACTGAGTGATATGCCTCAGGAGAGCCCTGGACTATATAACCCATGCCACCACTGGGTGAAGTATGTCACGGTAGCACTGGGATGGTGCGTAGGGGATGTCAAGCCCCCTACATGAAGTCAGCCAAATGCCACACACACCTTGGAACAGCAGCTGTGAGGAGGACAAAATAAAGTGGGAGACAGGAAACAATCTGGAGCAGGAGGGAAATCATTACCCCATCCTAGGTCCACCTTATCCCAGTTATGATAATATGGGGCAGTCCTGCCTGCCAACAGGCACTCTAACACGCTAGTATTTTAAAAATTTCCATAGAACAAAAGACCCTTCCCACCCACCTCCATGCATGTTTGTTGTCCTGTCCAGACAGGTAAGAGTATGTGCTAGTTTTCTGTTCTGTTTTACATGTATTTTAACATTGCTTGTTTCTTTTCTCTGCCGCATTGCACTTACCAAGATGGATGTTTTGTGCAGGGTCGGATTGGGATCACACTTTGGCCCGGGCACTGCCGAAAAAAGTGGCCCACATTCAAGGGGCATGGCTCACAATTAAGGGGAGTGGCCCACATTCAAGGGGCGTGCCCTTTCATGAAACACCATTTGGTTACTCTTTGAGGTCTAATTTGTTGAGAAATATTTAGTAAATTAAGCCTTTTAAAGCTTACAGAGCAAGTAACATTGGTAAAGACTAGGAGCACTGCAGTTCTGAAAACGAAATACTTACTTGCAGTCTTAACGCTCTGCACAATGTCGTTAGATACTCTTTCCCAACCAGCTATGTCCTAGACTCTAATCATCACATAAATCAGAAATCTAGAACAAAGTCAAGGAGAAAGAGTAAGACTGGACTCTCTGGTAATAGAACATGTAATAACAAAAGTAAGAATTCACAAACGAGGAAAAGGCAGTCTGGGGTGTAAAGAATGCTGAAAAATATATCTGTACAATCCAGTTATACATTTATTTCACAGCCAGCAGGTGATGTCCATATACAAAAAACACAGTTTTATTCATATCTGTTGCTGCCTTTAAGTCTTGGCCGTGGGGAGACTGAGGATTACTCAAGAATCTTGCCCTAATGACCATGCATACTCCTTAAACAGATTGTTTAAATACCATTTTTTCAAATTTATTTTTAATATGGCGATGAGTAAGAACCTATCACAGAGATTTTGCAGAAAAATGTGTTTGTTTCATGCAACATCCATAAAAAAAATGTCTTTGAGATCGAACAGGCCATCACATATGAGAAATGGGAGGATGTCACTGAGATTATTTTCAGTAATTTTAGTGAGCTGTTACTGTGTTGTAATATTGAAAATACACGTCAATGTCCTTGAATATTAGATGTAAATACATTAAGAATTTGGACAAGTATGGTAGTGCACTGTCCAGTGACCAGCTGAAAGAGGGCATCAAAGAGCAGGAACTGTTCCGAACAGGGACCCAAAAATATGTTAGGCCCCCAAAATCCTAAAGATGTTTGACTCAGACAAGGAATGAAAGTGAGAGGATACTGTTCTTGCACAGGGCCAAGGTGACAATGGCCTACATGCTGAGCAACTAAAAAAACAGCAAGGCCCCTTTCTGTCACAAAATAATTATTTGAGCCCTCCAGGGAAGGAGCACCTAATAAGCAGTGAAGCCCCTGCTATTACTAACCTACTCAGCCCTCCCCAGACCTTCAGCTCAGGAGCACATAAATAGCAGTAAGGCCCCTGCAATTAGTAAATTAATCAGCCCTCCCCAGCCCTCCAGGCCTCAGGGCAATGTCCTGGTAGGGGAGCACAAAACACAGCTGCTGGGTCATCCATGGTAGCCAAGGGGAGGCTGAGGTGAAGATAGTGCAAGTTGCAAAGATCACCTCACCTCCACAGTGAGACCCATTCTACCTCGCCCACTATGCTCTGAATGTGAAGGGCTGTGCGTGAGGTGTTAAAACTAACACTGTTTATGTGCTGCGTGGTCCCTAGGGGGGCCGAGGTGAAAATGGCTCAAAGGCCTGAGCAACACCTGGCCCCCAGGGAGGCCGATTATTTCAAACAATCACCCCCTCCCCAGCCACCCTCAACGTGATTGCTTTGCAGGGCAGGGGGTGAAGGAGAGGCCACAGCGGATAATGGCTGTGGCTGCACAGTAAGCTGCATTTATTTCTCTGTCTCTGTCTCCGTGCCCTCTGTGGGCCGTTTTTTTCCCTCCCCTTTCCTAGTCCACAGAGAGCACGAAGACAGAGACAGAGAAATGAATGCAGCTTCACTGTGTGGCTGGGAAATGGGAGAAAAAAAAATGGCCCACAGAGGGCACGGTGACACCAGCCCTTCGGCCGATGCCCGAATGCCCGCATTGCCAATCCGCCCCTGGTTTTGTGTGCTCTATGCACCCCCTGCAGCCATGCTCCCTGTGCATGTGCGTGGCTAGAGTGGGGAGCGTTTCCTGCGGTCCGCGGGGCTCGGTCAAGTGCTGAGTAGTTCAGCAGCACTTGGTTCCCAGGGGCTGTATGTAGTATGTGCTTTATTACTTTAGTTTTATTCATGTATCTTGTTAGGGTAGAACCTTATATTGTATTATGTGAGTTTCCCTTTAAGCACATTAGTTGTACTCATTTGAATGGCTAAGTTCTATGTTCTAGTGTGTTCGTGTGTACTCTGGTTTCAGTTCATGCAGTCAGCTGATGTACTAGGACGTGCTCTTTATATGGATTAAACTACTTCATAATTCAACCGGATTTCCTATTTATTTCCAATTCCATGTTACTACAAAAACTGGCGACGATCGGGATCATCAAAGAACCGTAAGAAGAATTGGAATTTGAAATACTTCTTCTTCATCTTTATTTTGTTTGACATTAATCCTTCAAAAATTCAGTTATTCGTTTTCTACAATTTTTTTTTTCTTCTTGAAACTGTGAATACACCGTTGGATTTGACTTTTTATTATTCGAGAAACTAATTTACTGGCTTGAAACCGTGAGTACACCGTGGAATTAATTTTCATTCATGGAACTGACAGCCTGACTTTTGTTTTAAACATTTTTGTTTCTTTTCAACAATTACTTTGGTACATTTTCAAAGACTTTGTACATCTTTTAAGGCTTCATTTACCGTCAAAATGTCTTCGTTGATGTTGCGCGCACCCTCGAGCTCCTCAACGCTCCAACGCTTAGCAACGTAAGTTGTGTTCTCCTCGAGCACTTTTTGTTTTCGTGCAGTTGCTTAGTTACCTAAGACGCTAAGAGGCAACGCACGTCGGAGTTCACGCTAAAGAGGTAACTCACGTCGGAGGTCGCGCTGCATTGACCTTACGTGCTAAAAGCGGTAGCGCACATCTCAGATCGTGTTATGACCTACACGTTGTGCGTGCCTCCATCTTGAATTCAAATAATTATTTCCTCGAAGCGTTTTCCACATTGAGCACGTCAATTCTTCAATTATCCTACGGATTTGTACAACATTCCTGCATTATCGCTTACAGCGTGAGTATATTCAATTTATTTTGTTCTATTTAAAAAAAAAATGTTCTCTTTTCTCATTTTATTGGAAAACATGAGTAATAACAATTCAGGAGGTAATTCTGCTTCTGCTTCTGGTTCTACTACAAACAGCTTGTTATCTTCTTCTTGCATTAACATCAATATTAGTACTCCTAAAGAATTTTTAACTTCTCCTGGTGAACCAAGACTATTTCCTTAATTATATAGCCACTTTAGAGGACAATGTTGGAATATTAACACCTGAACGTAAAATGAGAATGCTTTTGCATAGTCTTGGTCCAGAAAGACTAGGGGCCCCATTAGGATGACGGGCGGACATCGTCCGCCCGTCACCCTATCGGAGAACGGGACCGCCCGCCATAAGGACGGGGGTCCCGTGGGGGGAAGTAGGATGTGCCCGCCACTGTAGCTGGCACATCCTGTAGTTTAAGCATTGTGGCGGGCGGTGCACTCTGCACCGCCCGCCACAATGCTAAAAATGCTTTGCGCATTTGCATATGCAAAGCGGCAGGCACCGTGCGGTGCCTGCCGCCTTGCATATGCATATGTAGGGGGGTACCTTAGGTACCCCCCATGTCCCCCTCCACCTCTGTTATCACCTGGGGGCCCCGCAGGGGACCCCCGCAGCAATTGCCGCCTGCCTTTCCGTGGCGGCATTGCCGCCGCGGAAAGGCCTCTGCATATAGCCATTGTAAGGCGACCGCTGCGGTAAAGCGTCCGCTGCTGTCCCCTCCGCCCTCCTAATCTGGCGGGGGGGAATCAGGACATGGATGTCGGGCGGATTGCCTCCGCCAGGCCGGCGGTGGCCACCGCCAGCCTGGCGGAGGCAATCCGCCCGACATCATAATGGGCCCCTAAGAGTTTACAATCAAATGCAGAAACCTGATAGATCAGGGGATTTTAACATTTTTAGTGCAGCTCTATCTGATTTGACTGAACATTATTCACCTACAGTTTGTATTGGTGTCACTAGATGAGCATTCTTCAAAAGAAAACAGTTAGAGAATGAGTCTGTAGAGGAGTATGTTTCGCAACTAAAACTACTAGCCATGCATTGTAAATTTGGTGTGTTGCATGATGAACTTATCCGCGACCAAGTTGTTGTCTGCTCAAGAAATAAGAGTATTCAAGATAGACTTAGGATTGAAGGAGAGTCTAGTTTGAAAGATGTAATTACATTATTAAAAAAAGCAGAGCTTTCTGGCAGGAGTTCCAAAGCTCTTTCAGAACAAACTGAATCTCCTATTACCTCTACGTCTACTACTTCAGGTGTCAACAAGATTTCTGTCAATAAAAACAGTAAAGATATGTCAAAGAAAAAGAACTAAAAGAATTTTCAAACCAATAAGGATTTCAAAAGGGTTCTTTCAAGCAGAAACCAATTTTTAAGCTGATGTACGATAAGAACAATACTACTTTTGCTTGTTATCGTTGTGGGGATAGGATTCACAACGCTGGTTTTCACAAATGTCCTGCAAGATCTGTGAAATGCTCTAATTGTGGAGTTCTAGGACATTATGCTAAGGTTTGCAACAGAAGTTCATTTCAACGACCCAAAGTTTCCTGTATTAACGACACTGATTGTTCTGACTATGATTCTGACGTTAATAATTCTTTATCTCCAGTTACAGGGAAAATTCAATGTAATATTGTTTTAAGTGTTGATGAATGTGTCAAAAGTAAACCTTTATGCATTGTTAAATTTGGAGGAATTCCAGTCCAATTAGAAGCAGATTCAGGCTCACCTTTTACTATCGTTAACAAGGAGGTATGGGAGAAAGAATTAGTTAGCGATTTGGGTCCTCATCTTGAGCCCACTGACATTTCACCTGATAGCTTCACTGGTAACAAAATTGAAATGTTAGGATTTCGTCCTTTAATGTTCGAATTTAAAACTCGCACTGCATTTTGAAAATTGTACATTGCTATTTTTGGTCCATCTGTTTTAGGTTGGAGAGACCAAAAATCGTTACATATCATTTTGGATCCTAACAGTCCTGAACAAGTTACAAGATATTGGTATTATTCAACCCATTGAAGCTGCTGAGTGGATTTCTCCATTGGTCGTTGCGAGACGTGCCAATGGAAAAATTAGTTTATGTGTTGACCTTCGCAATCTAAATCAAAATATTATTGTTGATCAGTATCCGTTACCTAGGATCGATGAAATGTTATCATTAACACGGGGTGCGAAGTTCTTTTCTACGCTGGATTTATCTTCAGCGTATCACCAAATTCCTTTGCACCATTCTTGTAGAGACCTAACAGCATTTTGTACCCCTTTTGGATGTTTTTGTTTTCGTAGAATACCTTTTGGTTTAGCTTCCGCTGCTGCGGTTTTTCAAAGGCTCATGTTACAGCTTTTGGAGAATTGCATGGCGTCATTTTTTTTCAAGACGATATACTCATCATGGGTAAGAATTCTTCTCAACATGACTCAAGATTGTGGAATGTTTTAAGTATTCTTGATGAAAGATGTCTCACTGCTGAAGTTTCTAAATGTAAATTTTCAGAAAATAAAGTGGTGTACTTGGGGCATGAAATAGGAGAACAAGGTATTAGACCAAAAACTAAGTTAATTAGGGCTATTTTGGATTCTCCATCTCCCAAGTCCAAGGATGATTTAAGATCATTCTTGGGCTTGGCAGAATTTTATTCTAAGTTTGTATCTACTTTTTCTGAAAAAACATTTCATATGAGGTGTTTACTAAAGAATAAGGTTTCCTTTGTGTGGTCGGAAGAGTGTCAGCAAGCTTTTGATCTCATAAAGAAAGCTGTTTGTAGTGCTTCAAATCTTCAAGGATTCGATCCAGCTGCCACCACATTTATAACCACGGATGCTAGTTCAAAGGGATTGGGTGCAGTTTTGAGTCAAATTTCTGAATACAGTCATGAAGTGATAATTGCATTCGCTTCCAGATCTTTGACTCCCACGGAAGAAAAGTATTCCGTGATTGAGCGAGAAACCTTAGCTGTTGTGTGGGCACTGGAACATTTCAGAAAATTTGTGTGGGGGAAATTTTTCTATGTTAGATCTGATCACAAACCACTTACAAAGTTGCTAACTACTGATGGTCTTTTTAAAGCTACTGCTCGTATAGCAAGGTTGTCTATGCGCTTACAAGATTTCATTTTTGAAGTTAAGTATGTTCCAGGAGCTAAAAATGTGATTGCGGATTTTTTGAGTAGGTTTTCCTTACCAATTTTTGAGGCTGATAGGAACTCTTGGAATGATTTTTCAGTTGCTAGTGTGGTTTCTAATGATAAAGTTTTTAACTCCATTTGTCTGGAGCAGTGGATTAAGGCTGACTCTGAAGACAGTGTTTTGGGTATTGTAAAGTCTAAAGTTGTTTCTGGTTGAAGTGATTTTTCTAAAAGGAAATTAGATGATGTCTTGAGAGGTTTTTGGGAAGTCAGAGATGAGCTTTCTGTTTGTGATCATTTCCTTAGCAGAGGTGATAAAATAATTCCTCCGGAATCCTTAAGAGACAGAATTGTTCAGTTGTCCCATGAAGGTCATCCAGGTATTTCTCGTACTAAATCTATGGTGAGAGACCAGTATTGGTGGCCTGGGATGGATTGTAAAATTTAGAAATTTGTTAGGGAATGTGTCAGTTGTGAAACTTCTGACAAATCTAAGAAAACTTTTAATCCACCATTGGGGGAAGTAACTTCTCCTAATCTTCCTTGGGAGGATTTGGCAATGACCGTTATGGGTCCTATTTCTTGGTTTGATCAAACAGTAAAATTTATCGTGGTTGTGGTAGACCTGTTTTTAAGGTGGTTTGAATTGGAAGTGGTTGATAAAGTCAATGCTGTTTGTGTTATTGGATTTTTAGAAAAAAAAATTGTTCAAGAAGGCTATCCTGCATCCATCCTTACAGACAATGGTTCACAGTTTAAGTCTAAAGATATGCAGTCGTTCTTTGTCTCTAAAGGTATTAAACATAAACCGTCCCCATTGTATCATCCTTCTTGCAATGGAGTTGTGGAGAGACTTAACCGGATTATTAAAAGTACATTACAGTTGTGTGTTAAATCTAAACTTGAATGGAAGAGTTTTTGAAAATGCTTTGGGCTTATCGCATGACACCGCATCCCTCTTTAGGTAGGAGTCCATTTTCTCTTATGAGATGTAGAAAACCACTTTCTAAAACTAATCCTAGTTGGATGAAGAAGAATGAAATGTGTTTCTATGATGTTGATGAAGTAAAATCTAATCTTGCTGCATCTCAAATCAAAAATAGGATTTATTATAATACCAAACATGGTTCTAAACCTGTTCAGTTGCAAGTTGGGCAATGGGTTTCTGTTAAAAATCCTAGGAGGTTTTGTAAAGGTCAGAGCAAATTTAGCTCTCCAAAGAAAATTGTTAAAGTTCATCAGAATTCTGTTACTTTGGAAAATGGTGAAAAATGGCATCTTAGTCATTTATCTCCAACACAACCTTTGGCAGTCAATCATCCTACTGAGTGCAAGAACTATTCTCGTGGACATTTTTGGTGCTATGACAAGCAAGTAAATGATGAAGGCGATTTGAACAATTTTGAAAATCATTTTACTCAAGATGTACCATCTTGTTCGTTAGAGAAGAATGTTATTGTAGAAGATGGTTGTATCAATGACAATGATACATTTGTGTATCAGAAATCTTCATTTGGTAGAACTGTTAAGAAACCTATGAAATTTAAAGAAGTTATAGTGTATAAGTAGTTTTTTTTTTGTTTGTTGTTTTTTTTTTAAAAAGGGAAGATATGTAGTATGTGCTTTATTACTTTAGTTTTATTCATGTATCTTGTTAGGGTAGAACCTTATATTGTATTATGTGAGTTTCCCTTTAAGCACATTAGTTGTACTCATTTGAATGGCTAAGTTCTATGTTCTAGTGTGTTCGTGTGCACTCTGGTTTCAGTTCATGCAGTCAGCTGATGTACTAGGACGTGCTCTTTATATGGATTAAACTACTTCATAATTCAACCGGATTTCCTATCTATTTCCAATTCCATGTTACTACACTGTATGGTTTGTGTACGCGGCTGAGAGGAAGCCGCAGCCGATTTTTATGGCTTTCAGTGTCCCATTTCCTGGGCCTTTCTCCTTTTGCAGTTGTGCTTTTAGCACGGCTCCCTTTTGGATTGGCAGACTGGCCACCTGGGATGTTCCTCTGGGTCTTGCTGGTGGTTCTGCGATTGTTCCTGGTTGGGCTGCATCTCCATGTCAGCATTGCAGGTGTTGGAGGGCTATACAGCCAGGAGCTATCGCTCAAAGGCAGGGTTGTGTACCATTGGTGTCACAGGGCGCTCCCTCCATTGGACAGGTTCGAGTTTCACCATCGGTGCCAGTGTGTCCGATGGTAGCCTTTTCGATCTGCTTTCTGGCTCATGCCGTCAGGGGGTTGGGGATGTGGATAGGTTGGCGACTTCTCCCCCATGGGGCCATTTCTAGTGCATGTTCTGGTGGTCCTGCGCATGAAGTCCACCTTGTCTGGATGTTTTTGTCCTTTGTGTGGCTTTTCCAGGTCATCATTGCATTTCCTATTTTTTGTTTGAGCTGCCACCGTTACTCTTAACCAAGTCTGTTTTATGGTGGCTTAGTGGAGTAATAAATTCACTGTAGGGGCCTGTGTCTGACCGCATGGTCACAGGTTCAAATCCTGGTCGGTCCACTCAGCCTTTCCTCCTTCTGAGGTCGATAAAATGAGTATCATTGAGCTGGATTACAGTTAACGTCTGTTATTCAGCGGCAAGGTACCCTTGGGTGAACATGTACTTTACAAGTTCATGTTGTGTTATACCCCGTTCACCTGGGGGGGGTGGAGTCCTGTTATGCCACCGGTTAGGGATGATCATTGGCAGGTCTCCACTGCCTCTACTTTTGGTCTGGGCCAGTCCGTGTTTGTCCCCTGCCTCACAGACCTCCTTTCAGACTTTGGGCTGCTGTTGCCTGTTTTTCGGGGCCATTCTGCCTTACCCTGACTCGTTTAGTGGTGTTGGCTCGGGTTCTCTCTGGTTTGTTCGTGCCTGTTTTTTTTTTTTTCTTGGCTGGGCCCTCTGGGACGAGGTTCAGGGCCATGTGGGCTTTCCCCATGGTGTCTGGTGGCACGCTGTTTTCCTTGGCCCATTGGTTGCGTTTTCTGTTCCTTAGCTCTTTTGGCTTGTTACGCTTCTGGTTGTTGATGCAAAGCTCTTTGTCCTTTTCTGTCTATTCAGATTTTGGATTTCTGGACATGTTGTCCTGGTTGCTTCCTTTCGCAGCTCAACTCTTGGTTGGAGTTCCACATCCAACATTATGTTCTGGCTCCTGCTTCAGTGGTTCTTGGCATCTGCTGGGTGTGACTGTCCCAGTGTTGGCCATACTCAGCACTTCCAGGGTCAGTTGTCCTGTTGATTCTGTCCTTTGGTGTCATTCCTCAGACGGGGTTGTCATGTTGGCTCCCATCGTCGTGCCTCTGGGTCTGTTTCGGACATCCCATTTCCATGGGCCTCAGCTGCCAGGTAGCTTTGTTATCGGTGGTGGTGGTGCTACTCCCCTGCGCGGCTTTCGCTGGAGTGCCTCAGACGTTGGGGTTCTGGGGATGCTCCTCGATTCTCTTCTCTTTTCGCATTCCCTTTGGGGCCTTTAATGCTTCAGGGATCTTCCAGGATTGCTGCACTTTGTGCATCTTCGTTTCACCACTTTTGCAGTCCACCATTCCTCTGGTCCCTGGGGCGATTTTGCCGCCTTTGGCTTGCTCGTTGTTTTTCTTTTTCCCTATGACTGTCCTTTCGTTCTGCATGTTCCTCTTTCTCTCTACTGTTTTCTGCTTCCTGAGGTTGCTTTTTGGTCTGTCGCCTGCTCCTCACCCTTCTCCGAGGTTTTGGCTATGGCTGTTTGGTGGCTTCGAAGGTTCTTTGGGTTTCCGGTCCTGGCCAAATATTTGGCTTGTGCTTCTGCTCTCCCTGACAGTGTCTGCTAGTGGTGGATGTGCCATTTTGCTTCAGCAGCTGAGTTTCGGACTACTCAATGCTCCAATTTTCCTGGCCCGGTTTTGTTTCTTGGTGGGTTGTTCAATGTTTGAAGGGCTGTTCCTGCCTTCCCTGCAGGGTCTTTGCTGGGGTTTGCTTGTCCCCAACTAGGCTTCTCTTCTGGGTTGGTTAGGGATACAGGGGCTGATGGCATCCCCCTCCTGTGGTGGTTCCTTGGGCTCTTTTCCATCTGCCCTCTTTCTTCCTTTTTAGGTCTCGGCCTAGCGTACACTGCGCAGCAGTGTCGTGCAGTCGAGATTTTATATTTACAGTATTGGGGGCTTAAACCCGGCCCTCTTCTCCATTGACTGGCATCGTAAATGCTGGCCAGCCATTGGAGGAGAGGGGTGTCACTCCATTTAAGCCCCGTCTTTTTGGGATTGAGGGGTGTGTTTTTTCTCTTCTTTCTCTCCCTGACATCATCGGGAGAGAGCACGCCCCTCATCACGCTGCCTGCACGCCCAAGTCAGTTCTCTGATTGGTGTTCCTTATTAATCAATCAGAGGGCCGACTGGCGCGTGCAGGCAGCGTGATGAGGGGCAGAAATACGAACCCTGCAGGGTAATTTCGATTTTCGTGAACGGGTGAGTTTGAAGAGGATAGAATAAGGTCACTTATAAGCAGGGCAAGCACGAGTATAAACCTATGCAAAAGGCACTGATGAGAGAGCACGGGCAGACTGGGGGCAGTGAAGGGCTTGTGCGCCGTAAAACAGCCAAAAGGGCTGGCCTGCTGGCCCCAGCCTGCCTATGCATCCGTGACAATATGCGCGTGATTCCCAGCCACATACAAAGTATGACCATGGCACAATGCACATGGCAGCGCTGCACGCGTGAGGCTGTGCATTGTGCACATCAAGTAACTCCAAGTTACACGCACATATGATTTAGGCTTGCAAACTAATCCCAGATTGCACACCAAACAAATGTGTGTCATTCAAACTGCACACATATACCTGACTTAATCTATGCATAGTGCGGATAGTACAGAGTGCAAGGCAGCACACACACATTTCTCAGGTAGCGCCTACACATCGCTGTAAATAGGAAATAATGTGGAGAGTCTGCCAGCGCTCCCTGCCGTGACTCCTGCTCCTGACAACGGCTTGTGCGCCCTCGTCCCCCTCACTCTCCTGTCTCTGTGCCTGTCTTTGGTCATGTTGCCTCTCTGTATCGGTGATTTTGCAGCTATGTCAGTGCTTTATGTTGTTGGCCCTTTCCGGGGCTGTACCCTCCCTCCCCATGCCCGCACATAGTTGCCCATCTCCGTGACCTTCCTGCTGCCCCATCATTGTGTCTTGTTGCCCCTCTCCCTGCCTCCTGTTGCCTCTTGTTATGTCCTGCTACCCCTCTGTGTGACCAGCTGTGCTTCTCTCGGATTTTGCCGGGTTACTCTTCTCCCTGTGTCTCATACCCCCCCTGGGCCCTGTTGCCCCTCGCCCTGTGACCCTGGGGCGTGCCGCGTTGCCCGTCCCCTATGTCATGTTCTGTCACCCCTGCTTACCGCTCTCTCTCCCGGGCCCTGTCTCTCCACTCTGCACCTGTCTCACTAGCCCGCTGCCAGGGTCCCGTCTTTGGACCGAAGCCCCTGCCGGGGGAGTCCTGAGGAGGTGGCGCGGAGGCTTCTTCCCGGCTCAGGTGAACGCTCTGTGTGAGTGAGGGCAAAGCAGAGAGGTGGGGCCAGGTGAGAGCTCTCCCCAACCCTCCCGGCTCACTAACGTCCCATCTCCTGTGTCTCCCTCGCGCTGCCTCTGTGGTGACTCTGTCGCCCACTGCTGTACTTTACAGTCCCGCTATTATGACTAACTTTATGCCAAGAGCTCCCCTCTCTTCCCGCCATTAACTATATTGAGTTAACTTGGTCTGAATCGCTCTCTTTTTGTTCTCTTGCACTTTAAAGCATTCTTGTGTCCCGATCACCACATTTACCGTCCCCTTCTGCTCGCTTTCTGCCCTCTCTCACTATCCCCCTAAACCCCATCTCATCTGGCAATGCCCTTTACCTCGCCCTTTCTATCTAGATATCTCTGTCTCACATTCGCTCAATCTCTATTCTTTATTCCCCTCCCTTTCTCTCTTTTCTCTTGCTCTCTGTTTCTCTTTTGTTCAATTCTCCTTTCACTTCTTCTTTCTCTTTTGTTCTCCCACCCACTCTTAACATGTCCAACTCATTCTCTTGCAGCCTTTATCTCACTTGCATGCTCTTTCAATCTCCATTTCGGTGCACAGACAAAATATTGAGATTTAAATTTCAATATACAATTATATCGAAGTTTAAATATCGAAGGGATACAATATCGAAGGTAAGTAATATCGACACTCTTAATATCGATATTAGTAATATCGAAGTTTTTAATATCGATGTCAGTAATATCGATGTAAATAATTTCGATGTTACTAATATCGGATTTTTTATCATTTTGTGTATATTTTATTGTATTTATTATGTTTTTTAATTTTTTTCATGTAATTTAATTAAATTTTGTATTTTAGTACTGTAGCGGGTTGTGGGTTTATAGGGGAATAGGGTGGGAAGTAATTTAATTATTTAAAAATAATTATTAATTAGTAGTTATTATTAATTAATTTTAAATAATTGGTAATTAAATTTAATTAATTGGTAAATCATTTTAATTAATTGATTAATTGATAAATATGTTCTGTAGTGGGTTATGGGTTTATAGGGGAATAGGGTGGGAAGTAATTTAATTATGTAAAATTAATTATTAATTAGTAGTTATTATTAATTAATTTTAAATAATTGGTAATTAAATTTAAATAATTGGTAAATCATTTTAATTATTTGATTAATTGATAAATATGTTCTGTAGCGGGTTGTGGGTTTATAAGGGAATAGGGTGGGAAGTAATTTAATTATGTTGAATTAATTATTAATTAGTAGGAATTATAAATTAATTTTAATTAATTGGTGAATTATTTTAATTAATTGGTAATTAATGTTAATTAAATCATTAATTGATAAATGTATTCTGTTGCGGGTTGTGGGTTTATAGGGAATATGGTGGGAAGTAATTTAAATGTAATTAAGTAATAATGTTTTTAAATGAATTGATTTGTTAATTATATAATTGTTAATTAATTATTAATTGGTAAATAAATATTATAAAATGGTATTTTTTATTAATTGTTTTAGTTAAATATATTTTGCTAATCTTGTTTGCAATAATTATGTATAGGTATTGTAAATGTTTTATATTTATTTATAAGTATATCATTTTATAAATGATATCTACGCTATCCAACACTTTCCCTACTGTTGCACTCTCTGGAGTTGGAATAGTAATTGTCACCCCTACGCTATCCAACACTTTCCCTACTGTTGCACTCTCTGGAGTTGGAATAGTAATTTTTACCCCTACGCTATCCAATACTTTCCCTACTGTTGCACTCTCTGGAGTTGGAATAGTAATTGTTACCCCTACGCTATCCAACACTTTCCCTACTGTTGTACTCTCTGGAGTGGGAATAGTAATTTTTTCCCCTACGCTATCCAACACTTTCCCTACTGTTGCACTCTCTGGAGTTGGAATAGTAATTGTTACCCCTACGCTATCCAACACTTTCCCTACAGTTGCACTCTCTGGAGTGGGAGTAGTAATTGTTACCCCTACCCTATCCAACATTTTCCCTACTGTTGCACTCTCTGGAGTGGGAATAGTAATTTTTACCCCTACGATATCCAACACTTTCCCTACTGTTGCACTCTCTGGAGTGGGAGTAGTAATTGTTACCCCTACCCTATCCAACCTTTTCCCTACTGTTGCACTCTCTGGAGTGGGAATAGTAATTTCTACCCCTACGCTATCCAACACTTTCCCTACTATTGCACTCTCTGGAGTGGGAATAGTAATTTTTACCCCTACGCTATCCAACACTTTACCTACTGTAGCACTCTCTGGAGTGGGAATAGTAATTGTTACCCCTACGCTATCCAACACTTTCCCTACTGTTGCACTCACTGGAGTGGGAATAGTAATTTTTACCTCTACGCTATCCAACACTTTCCCTACTGTTGCACTCTCTGGAGTGGGAATAGTAATTGTTACCCCTACGCTATCCAACACTTTTCCTACTGTTGCACTCTCTGGAGTGGGCATAGTAATTTTCACTCATACGGTATCTAAAATGTATTTATTTATTTTTATTAGTTTTATGTTGCTATTAATTGTGGTATTTATATTATTTGATGTATATAATTTTATTTGTAATTTATTATATATTTATTTATTTATAAGTTATTAAAATAATTAATGTAGAGTTATTGTTAATGAAAAATATACTATGTATTATATCTTTATTATTATTAATTTGTATTACATTATGTATTTTTTTTAAATATTATAATATAATTTTAAATATATTTATTACATTTATAAGTATTATTTTGTTAATATTACATTTTTATTTTAAGAAAAGAAAACAATATTTTACAAAAAACGATATTTTTGACATTCTATATTTTTTTTTCGATATTTTTGTACTTACCTTGTTAGGTATAGGATCCCGATATTTTTGCCATCGATATTTTTGTTGCGATAATTTTGTATGTCGATATTAGTGTATTCCAAATTTTGTCATAGATTCCTCCATTTCTTCCCACCTTCTTCCTCTTACAACACCCCTTTCCTCTGCTACTATCTCTGTTCACTTCTAGCTCCTGTTTCCCTCTAATCAGTCCTATCCTTTCTCCCTGCCTGGGGCTGTCTATCCAGAGTCTGTGTCACCTACCTGTGCTCCATTTCCGTGAACTCCTCATCTATTCTCGTATTCCTTTCTCTGGCTCACTGAACCGCCATGTTTTTCCATTTCAAGACTCTAGCTAATGACTGTCTCTATCCCTCTGTTACTGAGTGTCCTGAACAAGGCTCGACCTCCCCTTCCCGTGACGTCAGACGCCAGAAGCGGCCGGACTCAACAGAATAATACAACCATCTAATTTGGATGTGATCAGTTCTATCAACTCTGACACCATTGATTTCAATAGCAGAAATATCCTCTGCCTACCATCATCCCGAAGTTAACTTTCATCAATTTTAAATTTATTGTTACAATACCTGCACTGTACCAGTTGCTTTATTTATTTAAGGAGGCATCTATACAACTAGCACTTTACGATAGAAGAAGGAGGTCTGAACCTAAGAAACAATTGTTCACTAAGTCATCACTTATACTATTATTCTAAACTAACCTGGGCACCTGCAATACAAAAGAAAAAGGGCGAGATAGTGCGTGTAAACGCAGGTATAATGGATTTTGCTAAGAAGATGGGAAATAGCCCAGTGGCCGCTGTTCTGAAGTTATACCAAGCCAAAAGCATTGCAGTCGCATGCTATGGGAGTGAAATATGGGGTTCTGAACCCATAGATGCCCTTGAGGTCATCGAAAACAACTTTTTAAAGCAAGTTCTAAGGCTCCCTAGGGGCGCGGCAAACTTCTCTGTCCACACAGAATTAGGTATGCCTTATCTAAGTGACAGGATTGCGGTAAACCCCCTGCTATGCTGGCTAAACAGCTGGCTAAATCCAGATATACCCCTCACTAGAAACATCCTGCAAGAGGCTTTAGAGTGGGAAGGAAAGTACAAGATCCCGTGGTTAAAATATATTAAAAGATGCCTCTCTGAATTAGGCCGGCCCGACCTCTTTCTAGCCCCAGAGAATATAACCAAATCCGATGTCATCTTCGTGAAGAATACCTTTATGACATCTAGGTACTTAGCAAGGGAGGAAAGAGAGTATGCGAAAAACAGTGTGAGACTGCACGCCCTCACCAAAACGACCCTCCATATAGAACCCTACCTAGTCTGGCCCTTGTCGGGACACGAACGCTTTTTGCTCACAAGGTTCCGATTTGACATGTTCCATCTTTTGCTAGCTGTACCAAGTGGGGCACACAGGGGCCAAGTGTTGCCAGCTTGTGGCTGCGACAATAAGTCTCCACAAGATCTGGCACACTTTTTATTCTTCTGCTCATATTATATAGTCCCTCGTAAATTGTTTTTAAAACCCTTACTACAACGGCTCCATTTTGCACAATACAGACCGGCACTTTATTACCTTCAAATGCTAAATAGCGACAGCACCCTGTTTTTATGTAGTTTCTTAAAACTTGCACTTAAACACAGGAAAAGCATGGAAGGCTAATCAACTCTATTCCCGGTGTGTCTCTTCTTTTTTATATTGTATATTTTCTACTGTTTTTAAACTATAATATTGAAATTTCCGCTTGTGCTCATGCTTATGTTGATGTGGTAACATATTTTATTTTTTGCACAAACTGTACTTTGTGACTAATGTTTATGATATGCACTTTTATGATTGTTACATGTAAACAATCGAATAAAGATATTTTACTTACTTACTTACTTACTATTATTCCTATATCAATACAAAGGGATTTTTAAATGTTATCAAACAAAGAAAATAGCTAAACCGTCCAAGTTTTTTCGAGCTATTCTACGAGCTACTAAGTTGTGTGGTAATTTCCTGAGGAAGGCGTGTGAAACGCCGAAACGTGTGTCGATAATTACTACAAGCAGGAAATTTTTATATGTGTAACACTTTTTATTTAAATGTTATTAAGTTGGAATTGTATTTATAAAATTGTAATTTTGATTTGATGAGATGATTTGCCTATGTTATTAATTCGAATGATGTTCTAAAGTAAAGGTTTTTTAACAAAAAATATGACATGTATTTATACAATTGAATAAAATTAACCAATTCTCTTTAGACACTTAGGGCTCCATTAGGATGTCGGGCGGATTTCCTCCGCCAGGGTAGCGGTGGCCACCGCCACCCTGGCGGAGGCAATCCGCCCGACATCCTTCCCTGCATTCCCCACCGCCATATTACGATGGTGGAGGGGACCGCAGCGGTGGGAAACACCGCCCCGCCTGTTTTCCGCCCCGGTCGCCTTGCGGCCGGGGCGGAAAAGGGATAACATGGTGGCGGTGTCTATCAGACACCGCCAGCCATATTAGAATAGGCATTATTCAATGGCATGCTGTGTTCACTATGGGGGGCCCCTGTGGGCCCCCAGAGTGACGGCCAAAGGGGGGTGGCACACGGGGGGGGCAAATGCAGGGGGGTACCTGTGGTACCCCCCTGTTTTTGCATAATTGCAGCGGCAGGCACCGCACGGTGCCTGCCGCTTCGATTATGCAAATGCGTGCATTTGTTATTAACATTGTGGCAGGCGGTGCAGTGAGCACCGCCCGCCACAATGTTAATTTGAGGAATGCGCCCGCCACTGTGGCGGGCGCATCCTAATGCCAATGTCGGGACCCCCGCCCTTTAGGCGGGCGGTCCCGATTTACGATGGGATGACGGGCGGGCAAAGTCCGCCCGTCATCCTAATGGAGCCCTAAGTTTATTATTTCCGCCACATCCTCCGTACACCATTGTATGACTGATTTTTGAGCTGCCTAGCAATTGTTTACTGCATTTGTTTTTCCCTGTCCTAGGAACTGAACCACATATAGGGGCTCATTAGGATTGCGGATAATCCGCATCCTCCGGGCCGGCGGAAGCCACCGCCGGCCCGAAGGATGCGGATTATCCGCTGCGGACTGGAAAAAGACCCCCTGCCACGTTAGGATGGCTGGGGGATCTATTTTCCATCCGCCGCTTATCCGCCCCGGTCGCCTTCTGACCGCGGCGGAAAAGCTCTAACATGGCTGGCGGTGTCTATCAGACACCACCAGCCATATTACGGTGGCTGCGGACATATGCCTTTCCACCGTATGCCTTTCCACCGTATGCCTTTCCATAGCAGAAATGCCGCTGTGGAAAGGCATACAGTGTTTTCTTTGGGGGCCCGTTGCAGGCCCCCAGGGGTGGTGGGGGGTGCACATGGGGGGTACCTATTGTACTCCCCTGCCTTTGCGTGCACGAAGCTGCAGGCACCACGCGGTGCCTGCAGCTTCGTGCACGCAAAGGAAATCATTTTTTTTTAACATTGCGTCGTGTGCTGCTTCAAGCAGCACCCTCTCGCAATGTTTAAAATACAGGATGTGACCGCCAGGGTGGCGGTCACATCCCAATTAGCACGGAGGGACCGCCTCTGCCCCTGCGGATGGTCCCTCCTCCTCTGGGGTGGCGGACAGACGCAGGTCCGTCCGGCATCCTAATAGGCCCCAATGTTCAGGGGGCCCTTGATAACTTCCAATACTGAACAAGGCAGTAGTCAGTAAATTAAAATACCCCCACTTTGAACCCAAGCTTTTATGGCACATTTCGCATTTGCGAAAGATTAAGCTATTGGCATTGTAAATGACAATGCCATTTATTTATATGTTTTAAAAACCAAAACATAAATAAAAATAATGTCATGAGCAATGCCAATAGCTCTAACTTTAACAATGCCGAGACCATTGCATTGTAAATGCTTGTTCTATTGTCCCATGGGGATCCTGCCCTTGGGTACTCATCTCCCCAACACCCTTCTCCTGCTCTGATTCGGGATTTGGGTTAGTGGCTGTTCTATCTCAACATAGTGCAGTGGAGTCAGTTCCTCCCCCCTCCTCCATTGTTGGTTTCCATTGTTACCAGTTTGTGGGGTTGGAGGGTCCTTCTGGGTGTCTTTGGTGTCAGTGGGTCTCTAGTTCCTACGGTCAGGGTTCTTCCTCTCTTTGATGAGAGTTGCCTGGTCTTTGGAAGGCAGTCCTGGTGTTTCAGGCTCCGGTGCAGTGATTCAGCTGTTATGTCCTGGCCTTCAGGTACAGCTTGTTGCTCTTTGGATGCCCACGGGGGTACGCCGTGTGCCGCTCATCCTCCTATGCCGTCCCTGTTTTGTTCCTTGGGGTTGCTGCCTCTCCTGGCATGAGGGTTGTTTCCATCCGGGTTCGTCTGTGTTCTCATGCCGGCTGTTTGCATCGCTGTCTGCCCTCCTATGTCCTGGCAGCTCTGACTTGGCCCTCCTCTGGTCTTTCTGTCTCCTGTTCGGGGGTTGTGAAGCTGGGTCTCTTTGTCTCTCCCACTTTTTCCTGAATTCCAGGGTTCTTTTTCAGAGAGAGTTTGTCAGGACGCCTCATATTATAATGGCTGAGGTAAGGAGGACCTTAATCTGGGCAATGAAGATTACCTGGAAGTAATGGGACATTTATTCCTACACACACATTAAAATATCATCCAAAATGCAGATATAGAAACTGAATCCAAAAGTGCTCACTCATTCTTCTTCATATCCACTTTCGATTCTACTTTCAGGGCCTGGCTAAATGGAGGTTAATTAACTACCTGCAACCAACATCTGTGGTGATCTTCAGGTTCGGACATCGCAAAGTGAAGCAATAGCAGGGCCACCCTCGACTTTCAACCTTCTGATGTACAGATGTTGAATTTCACTACAACACATGTTGGCGTGATCTATAATAAGCTCTTAATTTTTTTATCATGTCAATTGCAGCCGGTTCTTACCCTTCATAGGAGCCCAGCACGCGCCAGAGCCGAGCACGCGCCAGCCCCTAGCACGCGCCAGAGCCCAGCACGCGTCAGCGCCCAGCACGCGCCAGAGCGCAGCCGCGCCGGTCCCCAGCACGCGCCAGAGCGCAGCCTCGCCAGCACTCAGCACACGCCAGAGTCCAGCCGCGCGGGTCCCCAGCACGTGCCAGAGCCCTGCCTCGACGGCCCTCTTCCGGGACGTGTCCAGACGCCCACACCCGGGATGAATAAAGCATGTGCAGGCCTGTCCGCGGCCCCAGCGTGAGGGTAATCAGGCCTGAAGAGCGCACAGCAAGTCAGATATCGATCGAGGCCCACGGCGAGCAGACGGAGCGCCTATCTATGCCAATGGTGTATCTTTCTTTGACGACCAGAGAGAAAATACCTCAACAGAAAAATGTAAGAAACAACATCAAGTCAAGGAGCGTAACGGAAAGAAATGAAGAGCCACGGGAATCAAATGGCGGCCGCGACTCATATTTATTTCACTTCTGCCCTGGGGTGCTATATATTTTTTCCTGATTTGTATTAGGGCATTTGTGTAAGTGGCTGGCCTTTCAGCAGCCTGTCTTGGTGGGCGAAGTTTATGCAGCGTTAGCCACTTTAAAAAATAATCGAAGCTGGAACAAGCATTGACAAAGACAATATTTTTGGCATATGTATAGTGAACACCGGATTACAAGTGCAGCTGTCATGGGGAGGCTTCAAGTGGGAGATAAAGGGATGGAATGGGAAGGAGAAGGTAGAGAGAGAAAGTGATCAGAGCGAGAGAGAGGGAAGGAGGAGAAGAGAGAGAAGAAGGGTGGATGGATGAATGGATGGATGGATGGATAGATAGCTGGAAAGAAAACCGGAGCGAAGAGAGGAAGTTACTGGGACTGGTTTGAGCATTTTTGCCGGGGCTGCTTTTGGTTCCTCAGTGTGGTTCTGGAGCCAACAAATTAACAAAGAGGGCCGAGTTAAAGCCGAGCCAAAGGTCTAGCTTGACACTAAGAGCCTGTACATGAGCCGAGTCTTGAAAATGGGAGAGGTTTTTGTACAGGGCACATTCGGAATGCCCATATTGGAAGGTGCTCTCATACGTTATAATGAAGAAAAAGGAACCTCAGTGAAACTGAATAATTGCCCGGGATCACACAATTTTGCAAACAGTGCAGCCGGGGTTAATCACAGGTTTTCTTGTTTGGGTAGTTCAGCCACTAGATGGGTATCTTTAATATGTCCCTCGTTTTATATCAAGGATTAACACTTTATCTTTACATTTTGATGCATGAGGTTAGAGCATGGCAGCAAGGGAAAAAACAAATGCAAGCTCAGCTTGCTTTGGCTCTAGGGCCCAAGAAGGCCTCGAGCTGGACAAGAGCCAAATTCTGGCTCAACCTGGCACAAGCTTTCAATGGCTCGGCCATCTCTACAGTGTATCCAGCAGCAGTGCAAGCTTTAAATAGAGACACAGAGCAGCTACAGCATAGGCAGCAGCTTCAGCACATGCTTCCTTTAACAAACAGAAGAGGTACAACATGGCACACCGCAGTGGAAGTTTCTTCCAAAAGAGAACAACCAGCAGTAGTTAAAGTGCACTACTGTAAAATAAGCACCATGGATCATTTCAAGATAGGCTGCACTGGCTCCACACAGAGCTTAACACTTATTTTTATGCACCTGCAGCCTGTAAAGTGAATTTATTAAACCTATTCTTTCTCCGGATTAGTGCATTACAGGAACAAAGGATTTTCTGTTCACCGTTTTCAAGCTGTGCTGTCTGAAAACCAGGCCCTAGCTCCCAGAAATATCAGACTAAAGTAATTCACTTTACACACTCAAGGTGCATAAAACAGGTGCTGTGGTTTAGGCTGAGCCATGTTAGCCCTTCATGATATGGTCCCAGGTGCTATTGTAGTGTTTGCAAACCAGGTAACCTGAATTCCTAATTCTGGGATTCTAGTTCTGATTGGCAGGTAGGGTGTTCTGGGAAGGATGCTGGAGGACAGTTGAAGTTATCTGGCAAAGCTTATAGATGTCCCAGGTCACATTCAACAATGAAGCTTTTATTAAAAAGCAACTATTGTTGGAGAATTTGTAAGAGCAGATCTTAAAATTGGTAACGAGCATCAGCATGACTTGGGAAGACAAAGAAACCCATGTGCAATCGGACGGACAAGTGCTGTTTGATATTTATTTGGCTCTAGATTTCTTCTCCGCCTTTATTTTGGGACTAGTATACTCCATTTAGGGAAAGTTTCCTTTTATATCTGGTTGGTATCTCACAAATATACACGGTCAAGTTCTCTTATTTCCATGCTTGTGCCGTGGGCCGTTAAACAGTAGCAGTGATCCGCTGTAGAGGTGTAAGGCTAATGTGGAATCCTTGCTCTTGTGCGAAAGATTAGTAGAGCCTGATATGCATCCTTGATTATAGGGTCTTGGTCTTGCGAGATGCTAGATGTCACTGTGTAGGGCAACGCTACAAGACCCACTTGGCAGCTATCTTTTGGGTAATAATGTCCATATAGCCACACATCTCTGCATTACCCTTGATTTCTATGTGGAAGTTCCTACTTATCAGAAGTGCATTGAAATATGCAATTCTTCAGCAAGCTTTTCCAAGTGTTTATTTGTAGCAGCGTCCACTTAAGAACTGCTGTGATATTAGAATGCTCTGGTGAAACTGTATTGTAATTTTTCTCATCCTATGTTTAACAGCTACCAAATAGTTTATTCATTATTGGTGTGATTGTGTGTGTAACCAGTACTTGTGCCTCAAAAAACTTATACTTCGAAAAAATAAGGAATAAGATCTATCAACCAACTAATTTTGGAGTGCCCATTTTGTGCTGCAACACCCTCTTATATAAAATAATGTCAGTAAGGACTTAAAATAAAGTCCCATAGGAAATAATGTTAAATTAAATTATTTAAAATAGTTAAACATATAAGTAAATATAATTTAATTTTGAAAAAAATGTAAACATAAAACATTTATTATTTAATTATAAAGTATTTTTACTTTTTTATTTTAGAAATGAATGTAACATCAATGTTTACTATATATGATTATATTTATTTTATTAATCCTATACATACATTTTAATATCTTTTTTTACTTTAGATGGGGAATTATTTTGTAATTTACTCTTCACAAATATATTTGTATTTAATATATGTACATTATTTAAAGAGTGAACTTAAAATTAAGTTCAAAGTGCTTATAGCATTGTTTTTTTTTCTGCAATTATAATAATTATTACAAATTAATGTATATTAATATGGGAACATTTCGACTAACATAAACTTTTACATTTTTCCCTATATTTTGCCATAGTGTTAATCCACAGTTGGGGTAAAGATCTCCCTATGGCAAAGTATTGGTAAAATTACAAATGTTGATGGAACTTTATAATACATTAGTAAAAAGTACCTTTGTATTAAATAATAATGTAAATGAATGTTAGCTATTTATGTTATGTTATGTTATTTATTCTTATAAAGCGCACTGTTACCCTGGGGTGTCTTGGCGCTAGGAACTGGGTTACCTGGGAGAGAGGAAGATAGTTATTGAGAGAAAAGCCATGTTTTCAGACCCTTGCGAAAGGAGATTAAATTAGAGGCATTTCTAAATTGAAATGGGAGTTCGTTCCACGCTTTAGAGCGTGGAACGAACTCCCATTTCAATTAAGAAATGCCTCTTATTTAATTAAGAAATGCCTCTTATTTAATCTCCTTTCACAAGGGTCTGAAAACATGGCTTTTCTCTCAATAGCTATCTTCCACTCTCCCAGGTAACCCAGTTCCTAGCGCCAGGACACCCCGGGGTAACAGCACGCTTTATAAGAATAAATAACATAACATAACATAAATAGCTAACATTCATTTATTTTATTTTAAATGCATGAAAAATGTTATGGCACTATTAATTGAATTTTGAATTACATATTTAATTAATTATATTTAAAAAATAAACATGATTTTTCGAAGTTTGAATTAAGAAATAACTTGGAACCTAAAGTAAAACAAATAGAGTTTGTATTGTGCAGTAATAAATATTAAGAATGGTGTACAGAATGAATTGAAAGTAATGTAATTATGTTGCAATAAAAAGTGTTACATAATCATTTGAATTAAATAAAGGTTATTACATTATTTTATAATTAAATAATAAATATAAACTATTTTAGATATTTCCTTTAACATTAAATTGCATTTATTTATATTCATAATATATAAAATATCTCTTTTTAATGTCACCTTATTTCCAAACAGGGTTTTTTTTTTAAGACCCTACCGCAATTATTTTCTATGGGAGGGTCATATGTGGTTCTGACTTTTTACTGTTTCTTTTTGACAGTAGTAACTTACCCTTGTAATGTTGGCTTCACTTTTTTCATTGGGTGGAGATGTGTAAGGCTAGCCAAAAGTAGTAAGGTTACTCAAAAGTGTACGAGTAAATTAAACATGCAACCTACTCACAAGTGTAAGTTATATTGTAAAATTACCTGTGCCTGTAAAACGGAAAAAAAACCTCTTCGTAGTTTGCAGAACCCATCACCAAAGGTGCTTGCTCCTCTCACTCAGCACCACCTGTGCCCTCAAATTGTTCGATGCCTGATTTGGGTGAGTCTCCATGTTTTCTCTCTTTGACTGGCGGTGTTCCTGTACATCTAAACCAATGTACCACTTAGGCCATTTTTACATCTGGTAGCACACTCACATAAAGTACAGTGAGCTGCAGTGATGTTAATTCGGGTCTTTAGCATAGAAGTCTAGGCTTTTCAGAAGTTTTTGCAGGCTCCAAGTACAAAATAGACCATAACAAAGCCAATTAGTCTGTCGCTGGCCTCCAGCATTTTGGCTTTGCCAATTCTCGTTTTGCTCTGTCATGGTTTATGCAAACCTTTATTCTTGGGGAAGCTCCTGGACCCTCATCAATCTAAGGATACAACATTGGCTAGAGACAAAAATATTTTAAAAGCACACATTACTATAGTAGTCCCTGCCACTAAAGGGAACTACTTTGTATGTGGGTCTGCTCCTTGTGAAAGTCCAGCATGACATAACTTACTATGGAAGTCAGCCAATGGCTGAAGTGGGCTGACCCTTGTCCCATAATGCGTATTGAAGTGGGCGGAAGAAAAGGTTAATGACGCAACAGAAAACCCTGTCTGAAAAACCCCTATAAGTAAGCATGTTATAAACAAAATTTTCATAAAATCAAGAGCTCTTGGCAAACCGGATATATAAAGTCAACCGAGCTTGCATTTACTGCCACCCTACTGCCTTTTATTATGCTTTTTTGGTACTATTTCTGTAAATCATTATTCCAAATAGAAAGGGATTGTTGAAAAGATAGATAAATAGAGAGGCTTGTAAAAATAAATAGATAAAGAGGGTTGTATAAATATTGTTGCATAGATAGAAACATAAATAGGATGGCATACCTACAGAGGTCATATATAATAGATAGATAGATAGATAGATAGATAGATAGATAGATAGATCGATAGATAGATAGATCGATAGATAGATAGATGGATGGATAGATAGATAGATAGATAGATAGATAGATAGATAGATAGATAGATAGATAGATAGATAGATAGATAGATAGATAGATAGATAGATAGATAGATAGATAGATAGATAGATAGATAGATAGATAGAACAGCACATTGGAATAAATGGGAAAGATTTTATTAGTAATTAAATAGTTAAATGACTATATAAGCGCGACATACAAACCACTGAAAGCAAACTAGAAAGTCATACAAGCAGGAGATATAGACTACATTGGTATGTAAGTATATCTGTAGCACTCAATTAAAATATGTACCAGCATGACATACAGGCGCACACTTACAAATGTGCCTAATTGCATGCTGTGAGAAGCTGGCCTGGTATATGATGTCCACTAATGTAAGTGGGCACCTTGCACCAGTTAAGACAATCCCTATGGTGTTCTAAGAGGTCTCTGATAACCTTAGAAAGCTATCCATGTGGTAGCTGTGGAGAGAAGCCTTCAGGCTTAGTCTTGAAGGAGTGTAAAGCATCTTGTTTTACCAGAATGCAATCTAATAGTATAGATTACATGAAAAGAGAACCACATATAGTAGTTCTAAAAATATGTAATTATTGTATAACACTAGCTAGTAAGTTACAGTGTCTCCCACACGAGATAGACACAAAGCACACAATAATTTAGCAAAGAAATCACCGTAAATACCAGTAAAACACAGTGGCCCCCAGGGGGGTACCAAACCATATACTAAAAAAGTGGTATAAGAACCACGACTCGAGTCAGGACAATGTCAAAATGATGCAGAATTGCTAGGACCCCAAGGAACCATCCAAGGTGAGTAGAGAGGGGCCCTACGGAGATCATGTGCAGTGTGAACACGACCACGTGCTCCGTACAAGTCTATGTGCAAGTCGCGGTTAACATTTTAAAGATTAGGGACCCTTCCCAGTAGACCCTGAAGAAACTCTGTAGAAGACAGAAGATTGGAGAGACACCACACACACCCGTGGATACAGGGGTACCCAAGTTACCTATTCTAGGGAAGCCGGGTGCAGAGGTGTGAAGTGGTGTCTGAAACCGCTGTCGAACCCAATTGGGGACTTCAGGAAAGTGCCGCTGCTGGAAAAGGAGAAAGAGTCCATGGGAATACAAACATGGATTCTTGTGGAAGAGTACCTGAAAGCAGAGGGGACAGAGTCTATGTCACTCGGGAGTGACCAAGAGACTTGGAAGACTAATGTCCTCCGATGTCGGGTGCTTCAGGGATGATGACGGTGACCTTGTCTCTGCAGCTGCGAGGACCAGACGACGCTGAGGATGACCAGGACCCGGATATGAGCTGTCTAATGAAGGATGTAGAGTGCTGAGGGGTTGGTGTCCGGCAGGAGCACCAACAAGCCTTGGCAAATGCAACCCATGCAGGAAGTAAAGTAGGTGCACGGTTGGGACCAGCGAGGTCCAGGGGATTCACGGCAAGCAGGGCCATCAGGGCAGGCCCTGAGCAATCAGGGAAGCCCAAGAAAAACAAAGGTAACCCTCAAATGGACCCACATGTCAGCAACATAGAAGTCACGAGAGGAGCTCAAGCAGCTCACCAAAAGAGGCAGGCCAAGATGCATACAATGTGTTGTGGCCAAATATTCTGATCACTGGAGGTGCTCGAGGTTGGGGCTACATGGAGCCAAATATTTCCTTGCAAAGATGTCAACAAGCCTTTGCAACTGCAAAGGTGATGTGGTAGCCAGGGGTTCGGTTATTGCAACACCCACAAGGACTACTGGCCTAAACTTTGGTGAGAGGGTAGAGCAGGACCTGAGGAAACCCACCTCCTGTGTTGTATGGCCCACATATTCCAGAGGAGCTTGATATCTGTAGACTAGTCGATGTAGTTGCAGTACCTGCGAATGCACAGAAGTGACTCCTTCAATCCAAGGGAGATTACTTCTGTTGTCCTTGATGCTTCACAGGCCTTGGACAGTTCCTGTATGATGCACAGGCACAGACTTTGCAGCAGACTGGAAGGGAGATGAAGTCAGGCCCAAACGAAGTCCAGCGAAGTCCAGAGTGCCAAGATGGTAGAAGTGCAGTGGTTTCAGTTCTGAATCTAATCCCACAACAAATCTAGGGACCTACACCCAGGTAAGCCCTTAAGTACCTTACAGAAAGGGGTGGAAAGATTCAGTGGACCCTCCCAGCGGAGGGTCTGGACAGAGGGGAGGTTACTTCCATGTCCTTTGTACAGTTTCGCACCAGAGCAGGAGCCAATGGCTCCCAGGACTGGTTTGAACTGGACTATACACAGGGACACCAAATGTGCCCCTAATGCAGACTTTCAGGCGCTGGCAAGGGTACCCACCCAGCCCTAATACACTAAATCCTGTCTGGGAGGTGGTCACACCTCACTGTGACAGGATACCTATTGGTCTGCCTTCCCCTGCTCGAGCTTGACTCAGCAGCAGGAGGGCAGAAATGTGTCTTTGGTTGGCAGCAACAATTTTGTGCTGTCTGGGACTAGAAGACTGGTACTGGGAAAACTGAGAGTCTAACTGAGAGCTCTTCCAGTGCTTGGAATCATACCTACCACACTGTTTATGGTGTGGGGGTATGATTCTAAAATGTTTAATACCAAACATGTTAGGATTCGTTACAGCCGTTTTCGAGATGGTCAAAGCGCAAGTACGTGGTGCCCCTCTATTAGTATATGACTGTCTCACTGACAACCCGGGAGAATGGACTCCGTGGGTTGTAGGGATGTTCTGCTCATGCAGGAGCACCCTCTCCCTTAGAAGCACGCACCCTGCCCTTAGGATTGTAACGGCCTTCTATACGGGCGACTTATAGGTTTTAAGTGCAGTGACCCTTAGATATAGTAAACCTATAAATAAAGTAAGTGGTGTATGCACCAACGTACAAAGGCTGCACTGGCAGGCCTGTAGTTCCATGTTGAATGGTCTCCCATTTGAGACCTCTGTGGTACCTATGCACTGGGTACATGGGTACCATGTACTAGGGACTATAAAGGGTATCCCAGTATCCAACTTGGAGTGTACCTAAGTACATAACACAACAGTTTAGGGAGAAAGTAGATGGACTGGGTTCCTGCTTATCAGGATCCCGGGCAGACTAGTCAAGCGACAGCTTAGTACCAAGCAAAAAGTTAGGGTACCCATGCAGAAGGATCCTACCTTTCTACACATGCATACTAAAAAGAGGTAACCTGTATAAAGAAAAGTTTCAAATGGACACAATCTGACATGCTGTGAAATAGCAGCAGTCAGATAAACCAAGGATGCCCCAAACTGCTTTACACCACCATTAACAGCAGACAGGAACTGCGAATGCTGCGTTTTTCACTGTGCTCACATAAAGAGCTAGTAGAAAGCCTCCTACTATCACAAAGGAAACAATAAAGTAATAATAAAGTAAAAACAAAAATACTGGCACTAAAGCGAAACTACCTTTTGTGTGGAAATGGTATTTATGAAAGAGCAACATGCAGGCACTCACAGTGAAGTTATCCAATGGCTGAAGTAGGCTGAACTGTTGCCCCATGCTGTATGCTCTAGTAGCAAGAAGCAAAACTTGAATGATATAACTACAGACTACTTGATGGAGAGAGATGGCTTAAAGCCCCTTCAAGTAACTATATTATGCACATCATTTTAGTAAGATTACATGGTCTTGCTTTGTGCCCAGATCTAAAAAACACAAACAATATGTGAGGGTCACTTCTTTCACTTATGCCAGGTTTTATAATCACTTGATTCAACATATAAAATATTGCACTCCAAAGTAGGTGCACTGGAGTTCATATATTTCCAGATTTTTCATACAGCATCTATTGCCACCTCGTAGTGTTTCCGTGTACGCCGCCTCATCAGTAAAACAAATCATAAATAAATGCAGGCTTGCTTTAAAATCTATAAATAGCTTTTGAAGCAGTGGTGTGGAGCCTTGCCAAAGCACAGGGCACAGGGTATACTGTCCCATCAGGCCCCTCTTGTTGCACCCTACAGAAGTCACTTGAAGCGCAATGTTGTTCTTGGTGTCCAGACCGCATATCGAGTTACAAATATCGAGTAGCAGAAATATTGAGTCAGAAATGTTGTGGTTCAGAAATATCGCCAGAAAGAATATCGTGGTCAAGAATATCGACTATTGGTCATTAATTATGGTACTTGTGTAATTAGTTTTAGGTGTGTAAATTGATGTTTAAAGGTGTAAAGGGTGGTAAGTAATTTATTTTTAATTGATGCATTAAAAGTTGGTTGTCTATTAATTATTATTAGTTAATTAGTAAATAATTATGGTAATTGTGTAATTAATTAGAGGTGTGTGTTTTGGGTTTATAGGTGTTAAGGGTGTTAAGTAGTTTATTCATTTTATATTTTAATTTAGGTGTGTGTTGTGGACATGATAGTGTTAACGTGTGTGTAGTTAATTAACGTTTATTCGTTTTTTTAATTAATATTATTTGTTTAATTGATTATTAATTATGTTAATTATGGAAGTAAATGTAATTTAAAATTTTGAAGTGTGCTGTTATTGGTGTGATGTTATTGGCTAGGAAATAAAATAAATATATGTATATATTAATTAATGTTTTTGTTTGTAAATATTTTCTAGTTTCACCCGTTAACCGTGGTGTAAAATCCGCCGCAGTACAGGCATTTCCATGCGTGGGCAGGGCCGCGTCGGCCAACGGATGTGCGCAGCACTACGAAGGTAGTGCTTGTGACTGCTGTTGGCCGACGCCAGCAGCAAACGGGTTCAAAGAATTAAAAAAAAATGTTTTTATTATTTTTTGTATATAATATTTGTAGGTTTTTGTTATATGTAATTAATATTATATGTTTTCTTTTTAAACATTTAATATATGTGATTTTTAATTTTTTTGATATTATTTTTTTTTTTTATAATTAATAAAAAAATACATATAGATTTTTTACTGTTGGAGTGTGAATAGTCATTTTTGCAACACTTTCCTTACTGTTGCACTCACTGGAGTGGGAATGGTTATTTTTACCCATCCGCTATCCAACTCTTTCTCTAATGTTGCTCTCACCAGGGTGGGGATAGTAAATTTTACCCCTCCGCTATCCAACACTTTCCCTTCTGCTGCCCTCACTGGAGTGGGAATAGTCATTTTTACAAATCCGCTTTCCAACACTTTCCCTACTGTTGCACTCACTGGATTGGGAACAGTTATTTTTACCCCTCCACTATCCAACACTTTCACTACTGTTGCACTGACTGTATTGTGAAATGTTAGATTAAATATTTTTTAATAGTTAAATGTTTTTTATTTATTATAGATTTTAGTTTTTTATATTGTACATCATTGATATTTATTTATATTTCTTATCTAATTTTAAACTTTTAACATAAATTAAAAATAATAGTTTATTAATTGTTTTAAAGTAAATATATATGTATAAATAATTATGTTTGTGTGTTTATTTTTTATTTGTAATATTGTATTAAAGTATATATTAAATGTATTTTATTTTGTTAAAATTAAAATGTAATAAATATATTATTATTTTATTTTTATATAAAAGCTGATAATGTATACATATATATGTTTTACATAAATATTTTTGGGTCGATATTTTTGTACTTACCTGTTTAAGTATATGAGTTGATATTTTTGTTTTCCATATTTTTTACTCGAGATGTTGTACATCGATATTTATTGCATCAATGTGATGTCAGTGAACCATCGTTCTTCATATCCCATCTCCTGCCAAGGAGTTCTGCTGGTGCACTGTTCTATATATAATTTTCCCATGTGCATTGCTGTTAGGAAGGAACAGTGACTTTAATTATCTGTTAAAGTGTTTTTGTTTTAATAGGTAAATTGTGAAAATAATGGGAAAATAATTTTTGAAAGCTTTAGTTGTCATGATGCATAGAGTTGGAACCAATGAACAAATGAAGTTGTACCTAGAATGAGTTATCTAGGATATTGAGAAGTCTAGATGATGCCATGAATAATTTAGCTACATTTTGGTGTGATGCACCGTTATTTTAAAAGTGGATGCAGTTTATTGTGTTCTGTTTAATGTCTCCTGCTTATCCCCCTCCCATATCAGTGCCACGCTGAAAAAGCATCTCTCCTCTTGCTCTGTGGAGAATCAAGAAGATTACATAATTGAGTTGTATAATATCTTGTTAGAAAATGTGTATTGTGAATGAGGCTTCCATGATGTAGCCAAATCATTTTCAAGTCCTTCTCCTGGAAGTTCCACTGAAGACGTGTGAGTTCTATGAGCCATTTTCACAAAATGTTTCCTTTGTATCTCCAGAGTGCAGTTGCAGAGGCCAATTGCTGTGCCAGTTGTGGAGTTCAACTACTGCGGCTTCCATCCGAATCCAAATTTTCTGACCGCTTACGCTATTTCTGAAGGTGTAATCATGTGTTTGTGACTGTTCGGGGCATCCTTACCACTCGAAATGAAGACTTGTTTGTTTACATATTCTAAGTACGAGGGGCACTCATTAATTTGAAAGTAAACACTCATTTGTGGTGCATTACTGGAGACAAATGGGAGAGTTGGGCATGTTGCCAACACCTCCCTGGATGGTATTTTGGGTGGAAACAATAAAACAAGTTAGCATTTGTTTATATTACATGTGAAATTTAATATTTGCACAAATGTTTCTTTCGTGATAACTGAAGTTGACAATTTTAAATTTGTGGAGCATAAACAACAAAACCAAAGGGGTCTTTAAAATGTGTAGTCAAACTTTATATTAAATGAGGGCAACATGACATAGGTGTTTTATTTCATATGTGAAAATCTTGAAAATGTTTAACAGGTTGAAATTGCTCCAAATGTAATGTGGTGATGAGGAAGGAGTTGACTTACGTCAAGATGTCATTGACAACTTTGTCTCATGACTGTCAGAATCTCTATTCGTTTACTCACTTTCACTATTTATGTGATGTTGAGTGAAGTATGTGGTGTTAATTAGTTAGGAAGGGCAAGCTCAGGGGGTTCAAGCCCAAGGTGTTTGTTGCCCAAAGTTTTGACACACTATTGAGTACAGTTTCATGTTTATCTGTGAATGTTTTGTGAAACTATGTCCTCCAAAAGTGGACTTTGTAATGTGTATAGTCAGTTAGGTTTGATTAAGAATCTTTTTGTTTCGAACTGCTTCAGGCTTCCTCATCATTGACATCTTCATTTGGACATTTCAGAGTTGTGATCTTTGATGGTATATAGTGCTGTTTCAAAGTACAAAGGGAACATGGGTTTATTCTGGAACAGACAGGCACAGACTCTAGGTGTACAGTTTGTGTACCTAGACAACTTGCACATTGATTGAATGGAAGATTTGAGGACTCCATATGACTTGTTCTGTGTCATGTGTTGAAACTAATGAAAGATGTTTGCCATCATTAGATCAAACCACATGTGGTGGTGGAGGCAAATCATGTTAATCAGCCTTTACAGTGGCTAAATCCTCATTGTTTGTAAAGTGTATGTAGCTGTTGAGCTTTTTCATCATTGTAGGAGATACTTCTTGTGGCATACCACTGCATCTTGGTCGTGACATTCAACCAAATACTGGAACAGTGTATTAGAATTATCATGTGGCCTCAAAAGTGACTACTATGCCGTGCTTTTGTCTATTGATGTATTTGATGTGATTCATATTATGAGACAGTAAATCTGGCTCTAGCTGTTGATTTAATTCAATCATAGTTTGCCTATTTATTCTGACTATTTTTTAATCTATCCCTTTATCCCATGGTGCCATGGTCTGGAACTGCAGATGTGCAACCGGCACTGAGTATATGGGTTCTGCATTTGTTGCAATGTTTTAGGAACACCATGACAACCAAATATTTGTTACAGTTTAATAAAATACTAGTGGTTGATTTGTAGTTTGTTTGTGTAAATTCTGACATATGTGTGGCATATTACCTACAGGTAAATCATGCTGGAATTGACAAACATTACATTGGTTGACATTACAAATTAGTGATAGAAGGAAAACTGACAACAAATTGAGAAAAAGAGTACAACATCTTTGATGTTGGCATTTTGGAGTTTTATGAAACAAAACCAAAACAACTGAAAGTGGGTGAAAAGAGTAACCAAACAAAATGTGGAATTGTCAATCATGGTAGATGAAACTATCATTGTGAAGCCAGATTTGTTTGATGTAAAATATACAATTGGCATCAGAATAGGTATGTGTCCATAAACAGTCCACAGAGTGAATGGTAGGCACACAGTGGAGGAACTTAGATGTGTGTTTCTTACTGATGGGTGAGGTCTTGCCTACCTCTCCTGCTGATAGTTTGGGTGGACGTCCCCTCCGGCTTGTGGGATCCACTGTTGATGCGACTGAAATAGTTGCAGGTAGTTCCTTCTGTGGCAGGGCCTCCCTTTCTGTGGCTGCTGCAGATGTACTTGGACTGGGGGAAGAGTGTGTTAGGCCCACAGAAAGGGGTATATGGTGCAGGGACAGCCCTACACACATGGGTGAGGACATCCTGCAGCACCCCAGTAAGGGAAACCAAATTGGAGGTGTGAGTCTCCAGTTGTAGCTGCTTAATTTCCTGGAGCTCGGTGATGAGCTGGCCAGTAATGCCTTGGGGTACCCATACGCGGTCAATGGTGGCCTGGGTGATAGTGGTCTCAATGGTTTTACTGCCTTGTATCACATGGTTCACTCCCACGTAGATTACCCCCCCACCATGTGCCCTTGAGCCTGTGTGCCCACTCCCACAGGGTCCTGGCTAGATGGTAGTTGGCAGCGGATAAGCATAAGGCAGGACTCTGGGGCACAAGATGGGGGTACTTTTGGTTGGGACACAGGTTGTTGAGGCAACAATCGGCTGTGGTGTTGTCTCAGTGGGGTAGGAGGTATGGGTGTGGGCAGAGTTAGGCTCACTGGAGCCGTGCACCCAGGGTAACCAGATCAGCCAGCTTCTTCCTGCTCTTTCAGACTATCAGGGGAGTTCTCCCTGGAGACTTGATCCTGGGATAGGGTGGAGCATGCCTTAGCAGGAGCTATGTGCCAATGTGATTGGACCTGTTTTGTAAGAAAAACATAACATTGTAAAAATATGGATTTTACTAGTAATAAGTTTGTAGCTAATACTGGAAGCAGCCTAAAAGGTTAACTTTTAATGAGATTTCCTTTCAGTGGTATTGCATTGATTTACACTGGCAGTTTGAATTTCACACAACACACTTACATCAACAGGTGAGAAGATGTCCTGAAAATGAAAAATGGTAGTTAGTAAATATACATGAAGTATACCAAACATTGGACGGAACGCAGTTGAGCAGAGAAATGTGAAAAACCATTCTTGCGACTAGCAGGCTACCTTCCTGGCAGGGACACAACTTAGAAGGATGTTTATTATTTGTCATCCGATGAAAATTGCAGAGTACAACTTTGGGGGCCACCACTTGTATTCAGCAAACCAAAGGACATACCATAACATTGTATTTATGTCCTTCCTTCCATCCTATTGTAAAGCGCTCTGATATCCCTCGGGATCTTGTTCGCGCTATATAAAACATTATAAATAAATGAAATAAATTCATTTGTAGTTCAACGCAGTTTGATTAGTGATTATGAGAAAGCATCACATAAGACTTGATGAATACATGTCAGTTTGACAGATGTGGATGAATGTAGGTAAGGAGAGAACTAACTAATATGATATTCAATCTTATTTTCACAAAACAAAGACAATGCATCATGGTAGTTGTAGTCATTTCAATGTACATTGACATAACTTCTTAAATTGTACGTTTACCAAACCTAATGATGATGTGCAGTGAAATGTGCAATACCCTTTACAAGAGATATAGTATATATGAAGCTTGTTATCCGGTGTAGACACACTTGCAAGCACTATTGCATCTTATGGAATGTGATGGAGATGGAGACCTGTGATCTTGAACACAACATAATACATTCCTACCAACAAGTGAGAATATGCTACATTTATATCTAAGTTTCTATGTTTGAAAAAGTTGGGAAACACATTGGCTGGAGCTACATTAAAAATATAAAGGACATTTAGGTTTAGTGACACATTGAGAAGTGTAACTTACCACTCTACACTCCACCAGAGGATCCTGTCAAGCCTTCACGGTGCAGGATCTGGAGGACCTTCTCTTCCCAGGGGTGCAGTTTTAAAGGAAGCCTGGGAGCACCACCATCAGTCAGCCTGGCCTCCAGATGGTGCTTGGAGACCAGGGTACGGGCCCTCCTCCGCATGTCGTGCCACCACTGCTTCCTAATTTCCCATTGTGTGTGCTTATTGGTTCAAACTGACAACTATTTTGGTCCACATTTGCCTTTTCTGTGAAATATTAGTATATTGGACTTGGGCTCCAAACAATTGTGGCTCTACTCTGCTGATTACATTTACCATGACTGAAAATTCCCCCTCTGAAAATGTGGGTTTTCCTGCCATGGCATTTCTAACTAATATTGATTAAATATAATGACTGCCTCAAAACTTGAAGAAAGTGGTAAAAGGAACAAGTTACAGGGAGAAAATAATACTTCAGGTTCTTGTGTACTCTGGGCCGTCTGCAGGGGAGTACTGCTGCGGAGTGGCAAAGGAGAATTGTCTGGTATGGGGTGTGTATTATTGGGTCATATGCATGTAAAGCGAATTAGCTAACAGGCATCAGGGTACCAATTGCCAGCAATGGACTTCATCGCATTGGAGTGCGTTAGCGGCGGGTAACACTCCGTCGACAAGGATAGCGGGCCACCCTGCATGGCTCTAAATACTTTGGGCGGGAACACTGCCTACTCAACAGTGTTTTGGGGAATGCAGTGGCCTGGCGGTAAGACCGCCAAGATTGTAATCATTCTATAAATGTACAGAAAACCTTCAAACAATGCTATAAATAACCTCCAGACCTCCCCCTACATCCCCTACCATCAAAACCCTTACAAAAAATATTTTAAAGGACTTTCCCGTTCTAACGAACAGCAGCCCCTAACTACAACCTGGTTCCCAGAAAACAGACAAAAAATGACACAAATAACTAGAAAATAAAAGGTACCTGTAAAAAAATACAATAGCCGCTAAATGAAGCTAAAAAAAGACTATTTTACCATAGAAGTGAACGGGAAATCATTTAAAAATGTTGAATAGATACTAAAGAATGGTGATGGATTAAACCCAGATCAGTTGTTGGGGGTAAGTGTTTGATTGGCTCAAACGCTCCGTCCATCATCCCCTTTTGTATCGCTTTGTTCACCCTAAGTTGGCAGGGTATGCTCAGACGTGAGTCCCTTGCTCACTTGGCCACTGGATTCAAGATAGCCTGGCTAATGAGGATTATGAATCCAAAACCGGTCCCAGGATGTTTGTTTCCGGTCCAGGGAAGACATGGCTTGGCAGTTCGGGCTGGACTGGTCCCATGAGGCACAGGGTCAGACTGATTTGCATATGGCCATGTCTGAACTGGGGTGGTTGAGTGAGCTAAAGAATGGTGATGGATTAAACCCAGATCAGTTGACTGGGGGTGAGTGTTTGATTGGCTCAAACGCTCCTTCCATCATCCCCTTTTGTATCGCTTTGTTCACCCTAAATTGGCAGGGTATGCTCAGACATGAGTCCCTTGCTCAATTGGCCACTGGATTCAAGTTAGCCTGGCTGATGAGGATTATGAATCCGAAGCCGGTCCCAGGATGCTTGTTTCCGGTCCAGGGAAGACATGGCTTGGCAGTTCGGGCTGGACTGTTCCCATGAGGCACAGGGTCAGATTGATTTGCAAATGGCCATGTCAGAACTGGGGTGGCTGAGTGAGCTAAAGAATGGTGATGGATTAAACCCAGATCAGTTGACTGGGGGTAAGTCTTTGATTGGCTCAAACGCTCCGTCCATCATCCCCTTTTGTATCGCTTTGTTCGCCCTAAGTTGGCAGGGTATGCTCAGACGTGAGTCCCTTGCTCACTTGGCCACTGGATTCAAGATAGCCTGGCTGATGAGGATTATGAATCCGAAACCGGTCCCAGGATGCTTGTTTCCGGTCCAGGGAAGACATGGCTTGGCAGTACGGGCTGGACTGTTCCCATGAGGCACAGGGTCAGACTGATTTGCATATGGCCATGTCTGAAGTGGGGTGGGTGTGTGAGCTAAAGAATGGTGATGGATTAAACCCAGATCAGTTGACTGGGGGTGAGTTTTTATTGGCTCAAACGCTCCGTCCATCATCCCCTTTTGTATTGATTTATCTTTGTTACCTTTATTATGTTGTTACAATTGTTACAGTTGTAATATGGAGTAGTACCTATGTTTTTAGGTCGAGCCTGGGCAGAGCATGCACTACTCTGCGAGGCATGCTGTTTTCTGGTATGGACTTGAAGCTCCACCCATTTTCTGCCCATCTTTTCATTTGGCTCATGTTACTGTCCTTTCTAAATGGTTACTTCCGATCCATTAATAGACTTGTTCGTCCCCCTTAGTAACGCCTTGTCTGCATTTGTAACCTCCCATGAGGACTGGACTTTTTACTTGTGTTGTTACACAATCTGTTTTAGTTACAGTCTGTGAGCACTATCTTCTTTAATGTCTTTAAACACAACAGGCTCTCCCTAACCCACCCTGTTTTCATGACAGCGCAGTGCCCGATCAGCGACGCTGCACTTTATCTTTCAAAAATGCTCCCTGCACTGCGCAGCCCTTCTGCATGCACTATGCTGCTTCACAAATGCTTTTTTCTTTTTAAAAAGGGGCCTATACCACGCTTTTACTTTAATGGTCTTCTTTTAGACAAGCTGTGTCTTAAAGAAAGGGTTGCAACTGACCTGAAAGTGAAAGCACAGCATGGGGAGCTTTTACAAAAAAAAGAAAAATTCTTGTCAACTTGACAGAAAAATGTTTTTTTTTTGTAAAAGCGCCCCATACCGCGCTTTCACTTTAATGGCGCCCGCACACCTTTCTTTACACGAGCCACGTCTAAACAAAGAAGCATAGCCGCCATTAAAGTCAAAGTGTGGCATGGGGCGCTTTTACAAACAAGCATTTGGAATGCAGTAAGTCTTGCATTTGTGAGAGTTTACGCTATTAGCATTGTAAATGACAATGCCTTTTATTTATATTTTAAAAACCAAAACATAAATAAAAGGCATTGTCATTTACAATGCCAATAACTCAAACTCACGTAAATGCGAGACCTATTGGGTTGCAATTGCTTGTTTTTTGTTGTTATCCCTTGTTATGTTCCTTGAGTGTAGCAATTCCTTGAAATGGTTGGATCAATCATATGTGAACATTGGTATTTGGTTGAACATTACCCTGCAATCAGATTCAGATTGTAGCATCGGCCAATACTTTAAGAATGTTTTTTTCAACCAGTGTGACTTTAGTGAAAAACTTGGATATGAATATCATTCTTGTAGTCACTTTTGTATGTGTTTTGTGGATCAATAATTCTAGCGACTTCTCTTCTCTACCCTGTTCACAGCGTCTTCCAAGATATTTGGTGGACATGCTTTTTTAGTGAATATCTCACATATCATTGTCTTCCCTGTTATATGTTCCTGAATCAGCCAGCTGTTATTCTCATGATCCATAATAGTTGTGAACATGGCAGGTGTTTCTTCAAAGAAATTTGTTGGAAACGTGAAGTGCAACAGATTATTCTGGTCTGTGGAATTCATGAATCTTAAATTGTCTGTACTTGAAGATGACTTAGAAATCCAAAAAGGTAATCTGAGAGCTGTGTATTTCATGTGTGAATTGTATGTGATCATCCATGGAGTTCAATTGTGTGATGGCATCCTCCATGGTGTCTTTCCATAAAAGAAAAATATAATCAATGAATCTTAGGTACATCTTCAAGTTTGCTTACCATCTTGTTGCTAGTGTGAATGTGTTCTTCCTCAGACATTTCCATAAACAATTTGGCATAGCAAGGAGTTGCACAATTTCCACAGATGCCTCTATCAAATGTATGTAATATTTATCCTCCCAATGAAAATAACTGTGATACAGGGTGAAATGTGTTAGCTTCATCAAAAGTATCTTCAGATCTTCATCTAAGGTAGAAGTTGTCAAAGACCATTCAATGTCTGCCAAGCCCAAGTTGTGAGGTATTAACATATAAAGAGATTTTATGTTATTGGTACATAACAATATGTTTTCTTGATCTTCAATCTTGATCTAGTTTATTGAGAAAATCTGTTGTGCTTTTCACGTATAATTTCATGGACTGTACACTTGGGGCCCTATTACGATGCCGTCATAAATGTAAGTATAATATGACGGTCGGATTCCTTTCTGACTGCCCCATTACGATGGGGTCGGTCAGAAAGGAATCTGAACGAGAATTCCGACTGGCTTCCGACGTACTCAGCGAGCCTGTCCACCAGTCGGGAAGGGCCGCCCTCAGGAATACGATGTTTGGTTTCTGCAGCCTTTCCGTGCCGGCCTTTCTGACACAGAAAGGCTGTCAGAACTCGACATTGGGGGCCCCACCCGGCAGGGTCCCATCGGGTGCACGTCCTCCAGTTGGAAACCGAGGGGGCAGCTTGAGGGGCCTGCCACGGGGTGCAGGGATGAACTGCACCTCCTATTTTACAATGGGAGCATGCATTCCGGTGGAATACATACTCCCATTTTAAAGTATAGGAATGCGACCATTCAGTGTTCAGTCTCATCCTAATTAGTCGGTCGGGACCGCCGACCGGGTGTCATCGGTCCCATGACCGAGATGATGTTGGGCAGAGCAAACTCCGCCTGACATCGCAATAGGGCCCGAGGTTGTAGGTATTGAGCTATAGATTTTCCTACAGGCTCATGAATTCATCCCTTAGTTGACACAATTGGTCAGAATGGTGGATTATTTATGTCTTAATGGATCTTCGGCAGCGTGTGTATTGAAGGAATCTGTGGGCAAGACTATGCTAAAAATAGTTTATTCCTTGCTCTACCACGGTCTTCAAAATAATTTCAAGCATTTCAGCAAATTCCATAGTGAGGTTCTCTTTAATGGTCATATATATTGATGTACCAGATTCTGAGTCCTCATGCTAATCATGCAAAACTGTTTGTCTATAATCACCAAAGCTCCTCGCCTTGACATGAATATAAAACAATTCAAGAAATGTTTAAAAACAGGATGAAGCGGAAAATGTACAACATACAATACTATTTAAATATGATTTATATGTTTTATGTTATAGTAAAAATATTTTTAAATGTATTATTTATGTTTATACAAAGGATAATTTTTATGTTGAAAGATATATGTCTAAAAATGTAACACTATATGTCAAATAAACTTTGAAAACATAAATACGTATGGGGCTCATTACAATGTTGGGTGGAAAACCTCCGCCCACGACAGTCGGAATCTTCATGACTGCGTCGGAGCACTCCCGACAGACTTGGTCAGTTTACAGTCCAACTCTCTAATTACGATGTTTGCGGTCAGAACGTAAACTGGCCAGGCATTCCCACTCTGTTCCGACCGACTCGTGGAGTATTCCTTTTGGTCACAACCACACTATAACCCTCTATGGACAGCGTTTCTGCCGTTGGGATTGCGATGTCGCTTTCCAATAGCCTTTCCGCGTCAGCCTGTCCGACACGGAAAGGCTTTCGGTAAATTGACTTTGTGGGCCCCTGACCACCTCGGTCTACAGTTGCTGGCCGAAGGGGTACCTAAGGTACCCCCCTGTAAAATACTGCACTATGTGGCAGGCACCATGTGGTGCCTGCGACAGGGTGCAGGGTTTTTCACACACACACTGTTTCTCCATAGGAGCCTGCGTTATGGACGGTTCTCTGGCGTAACATGAGTTCCCAAAGGAAACAATGGGAATCCGACTGAATAGTGTTTGGTCGCATCGTAATCCGGCGGTCGAAACCGCCGACCGCATGTCAGTCAGTCCCGAATCAGAGACGGTGTCGGGCGGAGGCTTTCCACCCAACACCATAATAAACCCCTATGTAAATTGTGTCACATGTCTTTATTCTATAAAAATATATATTATTTATTACAAACATTCAACTAGTTTTTTTCAATTATATTTTTAAACACAACATTGCTAATTAAATAACAAAACACTATTTCTACTACATACAAATACAATTTAAACAAATGATTTCACACTAAAATTATCAAATGAAATAATGACACTCCAAGGTGAACCATTTTTATAAAACTGTTGTACACTAAAGGGGTGACATTTACTATTCCTACTCCAAGTGAAAGTGAACCACATTGAGGAAGGCAATGGATACTAAAGGGGTGACCTTTACTAATCCCATTCCAATTTAAACCAATTTGGGGAAGGTGTGGGACACTAAAAGGGGGACAATTACTATTCCCAGTCCAATCCATACTAATTTGAGGAAAATGTCAGACATTAAAGAGGTGACATTTCCTATTCCCATTCTAATCTGTACTAAATTGGAGAAGGTGTTGTAAAGGAGTGACACTTACTATTCCCACTCCAATCTATATCAATTTGGAGAAGGTGTTGGACACTAAAGGGATGACATTAACTATTCCCACTCCAATTCATACCAATTTGGGGAAAGTGTTGGACTCCAATCAATACCAATTTGGAGAAGGTGCTGGACATTAAAGGGGTTATGTTTACTTTTCACACTCTAAACCAATTTGGAGAAAGTGTTGGATATTGAAGTGGTTACATTTAGTATTCCCATTCTAATATATAACAATTTTCAGAAGGTGTTGGACACTAAAAGGGTGACATTTGCTAGTCCCACTTAAATCTAAAACAATTTGAGGAAGGTATTGGACATATTTACTATTTGCACTACAGTCTAACCACTTCACGCCGCGGTGCTGAAAAAAATTGGCGCATGCGAAGTTCGGACAGCACCCGGCCGTCCTCCGCACACGCCCACCATGACGTTTGACGGTCGAGGGCCGTCTGACGCATGGAAAAGTTTAAAAGATTTTATGCAAGGTGATACAACACTAAAAATAATGTACACAATCAATACGCTGTACTCACCCATAATGTTTTTAACTATAAAATAAATCAAAGTTACTTCTATAACAAACTAACCCAGAATACAAGCCTATATAATCATAATTTAACACTGACATACAACAGGCTATCCTTACCACTATTAATATATAATATATTTTACAGATACTCAATATTATTCCTACTATTCCTAATACTACTCCTAATATTTTAACTTACAATAAATAATATCATAATCCAAAGTTAACAGCCATATAACTTTATAAAAAGTTATACATTTTCAGAAATATATTCCCAACAACAGAACTTATTCAACTTATTCACATGCTAAACATAATAACAGAACATATTCAAATGCTAGACATAATAAAATCTGATTATTGATTAACAAATGATTAATAAATAAAACAATAAAATTGAAATATACAACAAAATATATCTTTAGACATCCTCATTAATACATATTTATATCATTTCCATACTATGATTGACCAACATTTCAAAAACATTTCAAATAAATGTAAATATAAGAATAACATTTGTCCCAATAAGATTTTACATTTACATTATAATTTTGAATGTGGAAAAATGATATTGTATTTGTGGTTGAGGTTATTTGGTTTGCAAGGAGCACTCCGTTGTTTTCAAAATATATTGTATTAATCCACTGGTGCTGTTATTAATAAGGATAGTCACTCCTTTGTGTTAATTTGTCAGTTATGATGGGTATACTTGCCCATCTAATCATGCACTGTTCACTTGGTGCGCCGCACCTTATGCACACTTATTTTTGCTAATTCAATCTAAACACCACGTTTCGCTGTTGCTACAGATTATTTTAATTTCACATTTGATTATGACCTTTTTTCATGATATATTCAGTATTCAAACAATATTCCTTTGCAACAGTTACATTTCAAAAGAAAACATTATTTTGTCTGATACTTCATTTCAGCATTTTACATTATAATTGATCACAAAACTTATGTTGAGCCGAATGCATTTCGGCACCTGACCGGTACCTTCATCAGGGGATAATCTGAAAAAGATAAAATTTCAAAATGTAAGTGTTCGTGTATTGTTGTCCATGGGAGCTAATGTACATGTGTTTTATGTAAGATCCGTACCTGATTAAAACAACCTTTCTGAAATGATGTAACCTCATGAATATCACAGTGACCGCTATTTATCTGACAACAAAATGAAAGGAACGCATTTGTAACGATTGCTTGTTTAAATGAATGATAACTTTACATTATGACTACTCTCTGCCAGAAACACCAATTTAAAACGTACCTTTCTCTGATTTCCGAAATTAGACCACTGAAAAAACAAATTAAACGATCTTTGTAAACGTTTTGTGCGCTATTCTGTTAACTCCAATACATTGCTTGCTCATAAGCATACCTTGTACTCTCGTCTTCAATCTTATCTGAAAAGACACCAGAAAGATTTGTGTCATTATATTAGACACCCGCACTGAATTATTATCACCGCCGAATTACAACCTGCCGCTTTCCGTACCTGTATCTGCGACCGTTGCTCATAGAAAGATAACCGCTGCCGAGAATCAGACATTGCCGATCTCCGCCTGACGACGCCATTAATACACGTGTTATAAAACCCGACATGGTAATGCGAAATGGACAAAGGACTATAAACAAAGAAACTACTGCTGTTAATCTCCACTGGAATGGACGTCATCCTAGCATGGTAGATGATCGTAAAAACTTATTTTCGATCCCGTGTCTTTGCCCTGTTTCCATCATAGAATACCTCAAAATCATATAAGTAAACCCTTTGCTCTCCTTAATTAAACTTCAGTAAACTCATCGCACTTGTAAACCATGCAAATATACCGTTTAGTGGATCGCAATGACAATGTATATCCGATTATGCCAAATGCTAAACTGCTCTTTCTGATATCCACTGACAACTTTGTCTGATTAAACTATGGGAATTTGTTAAATGCATTTGCTACTATGTGTCTGGTACTGTCTGCTGACTGTTATGATATGGTGAGGTGTTGTATAAACCTACTAATATCACTATGTACATTCTTCAGAGACACCAAGTGATAACCATTAATGTTCAGATATCATACAATCCATGTTAATAGATTCTTGAAATAAATATGACCCTTCCTAATGCCGGCTTGTTAAGTTCTCCCCTTCTAATTCAGAGGTAGTCCCTGTACTTAACCCTGTCGTTTTATAACTGGCTGTTACTCAGATTATTCATACTTTCTCCTAATTAGTAACAGAAGCATGATAAATCATATTTATCATTAAGCCCGATGGGGGACATCGTGTTAAGGTACTTGATCCAATATAATTCTCGTTGCAGACGTTTCTGGTGATTGTCAATGCCTGGCCTGATTGGTACTTGTTCTATTATGAAAAACTGTAGCTGGGAAATAGTATGTTTTATTTCTCTCCAATGGTAAGCCAATGGTGATGTTAAATTCTCATTTTGGATCCTGCTCTTATTCTCCGTTATTCTTATTTTCACCTTGCGCTCTGTCTTTCCAACATATATTCTGCCACACGGGCATTTAATACCATAGACAACATTCTGTGTGTTACAGTCACTGGTATGTCTCAAATCAATTTGTTTTCCAGTAGTTGGGTGAGTACATGTATTTCCAACTATGACGTTGTTACAGTTCGTACAATTGTGACATCTAATCGTTCCTTTGTGTGTCATTATTGATAATGCCAATTGTGTCCGTTTTAGTCTCTCCCTCAGATTTGGTCCTCTTGTATAAGCATGTAAGGGTAATTCCTTAAATAGATCTTGAAAGTGTGATTCCGATGATAACAACTCCCACCTCTTGTTGATGATTCTTTTAATTTTTTTCGATTGGGTTGTATATTTAGTTACAAAAACCATTCTTTCTTTAGATGTTTTGCTTCTTAGTTTGAGTAATTCCAATCTATCCATTTTCATGACCTTCTTTATGTGCTCTTCCAATTCCACTGTTGGATATCCTCTTTCTTCATTTTTTTGTGCCTGTTTCCGGATTGTGTTTTGACACGTTTGAGAATCAGAACAAATACGTTTTATCCTTATGAATTGTGAGACGGTAAGATTTTTGATTAAGCTCTTGGGATGGAAACTAGTATAACTAAGAGCGTTGTTACGATCTGTTGGTTTGGAGTATAATTCTGTAATGAATCCACTCTCTGTTTTAATGATCCTCACATCCAAAAAATCCATGTTATGTTTGTCAATTTTATGGGTGAATTGTATTCTCGGATCTATATGATTCATCGACCTGATGAGCTGTTCCAATGATTCAGGTGTGTCATCCCAGATGAGAAAAATATCATCTATAAATCAACAATACATTTTTACATGTTGCCAATGTTCTGAATTCATCAAATTCTGTGCCTCGAATTGGGCCATAAATGTAGTTGCATAAGCAGGGGCCCCTGGAAAGCCCATCGAAGTTCCAGTCATTTGTGCGTAATGCTGATCATGCCATAGGAAATAGCTATTGTGGAGACAAAATTTAAGGAGTTGTAACAAGAAGACTTTGTTCGTTGATAGATCTCCCATTTTTAATAGCGCCCATTCTGCTGATTCAAGACCTGCCTCATGGGGTATAGATGTATAAAGAGCCACCACATCTATGGTGCACATGATCAAGTGACTTTGAAATCCTTGTTGAAGGATTTTCTACTTTTTAATTTTCCCAATCCTTTGCTCTCGCCTGAGTTTGGTGATGCGTTGCTGTGCATGATAGTCTCTCCCCCATGAGGACAGGCTACATCAATGACATCATAGCGAGTCTGCGCAGCTTTGACGACTGACAGAGTTAACACTCTATTTTCCTTATATTTGGGGAGGTGCCTTGCTCCCAAGCGAAACGACTGCCATACTGGAAAGGTGATTCACTTTGTTATATTTTTTTATGCTTTGAGTGTTCTCACCATTATTTTAACTACTTTTAACTACCAATAGTGATGAGCTGCAGGGGAATCTGTAAGTAATCTCGGGTTGCTGAACCCTAGTTACTTTCTATTTTGCCCAATCCTTCGCTCTCTCACCTGAGTTCGGTGAATCTCTACTGTGCTCACTAGCCACTCCCCACTACACCTCCGTCACGACAGGCTACATCAATGACACAAAACCGCGTTTGCACCACAGGAGTGCCAAACTCAAGCCTGTCTGTGCCCGTCTGCGCCTATCGCCTGCCACACTGGTTCAACAATGGCTACTACATATTCCTGGGAGGAATAACTAAACCTGTCACCAGGTAAGAGTGTTGACTGCCTTGGGTTTCATTGTCTGGTGGCGCTAGTCAATTCACTACACAGTTTTTCCTGGCTGCTGCGCCTGGACAGCTAAACATAGCACAGCTCCCACATCAACCACCAGTTCTCTCTGGTCACACAGTAGCGGCACCTCTTCAGACAGTACACTGCTCTGTGTACTGCTTAACGCCAGATCTTTAATTAAGCACAGTACAGAATTCCACCTATTTTTGAACACACATAGACCTGCCATGGCGATTACTACTGAAAACATGGGCAAATCCTTCCTGTGTACCTGATTTGCTCAAACCATCACCCCAAGGATTTTCCATGTTTAGGCAAGATAGACCTCTTAAACGAGTCAAGGAGTTAGCAATAGCTCACAAAACTGAACTAAACTAACTAAAAAATAAATTAACTGCAAGTTGGTTCTCTCAAAACACTGTGAAGTGCTCACATTTAAAATTGCCTTAACAAATACCCATTCTGCTTCTATATCGTACACCTAGCCCTAGATCCCCTTTTATACAGGAAATCACTAACCTCCTAGAACATTTTCTCTCTTGTAACTTCACTATGTTAGGTGACTTTAATTTTCACCTACAAGCACTTCACAGCCTGGAAACATCAAATCTTCTCCTTGTCTAGTTTTGGCTTTCTCCAAATGGTAGATGGCCCTACACATCAAGTAGGGCATACATTTGATTGAATTTTTACAAACAATAATGCTTTAACTACTACTAATGTTTTTCCCCCAGCATGGTCGGATCACAGTGCCACTTTTTAAAGACATTTAACCCTTCAACCAATAGGCCTCCAATCAAACCTGGCACTTATATCTCCCAAGCGTGGCATACTATACAGTCAGATATTCTAGCCGAAGAACTTAATAACTCATATTCCACTCTTTCCACCAAGATTAATACAGCAGCCTCTCAATATACAGCATGGATTGATGAAACAGTCCAACTATTAGCACCAGCTAAACTAAGCATAGTCAAATGAAAGACTCTCTCAGCCTCTCGGGTTACAGAGTAGCTATGGGCACAAAAACAAAACTGCTGCAGCCAGGAGAAAATATGGAGACAAAACTATAACGAGACTGAGAAGAGTAACTACCAGCCCTGAATAGCTGCACACAAGTCTATTATTCTTGAAGAGAAAACGTTCTATTTTACAAGAAAGATAGAGGCAAAAGATTTCCTCAAAATAACTTTTTCAAACAGTGACTTAGCTGACCACTCGTGTATTTGATGCGTCTAACTGAAGCAGCCAATGCTTCTGCAATAGCCTTGCGGACTTCTCTTAAAAAAAGGTGGAAGCAGTTTACAACCTATTTTCTTCCTCTACCTTCAATTCACATAGTATCATGGTTCCCAGCATTACATACAGGTAATGATTAAGTCTCTGTAAATTTATACCACCCACCCTAGAACAGGTAACTAACTCACTGAAAATAACATTGTCCGGCTCCCCACATGACCCATGCCCTCCAAAGATAGCCAGCTTGGTGGAGGTGACTATCGCCCCCCCCCCCCCCCCCCCCCAGCTTACAGCCATCTTCCAGATCATGCATTGAATGGCCAATTTCCATCTATTTGGAATAGAGCCTCAATTCTCCTCAATTCTCCTATTATTAGGAAAAGCAACTTTACACCCCAAAAACCCTAGTAGTTATCGCCCCATATCACAGCTCCCTCTTCCCTCTAAGATTATTGAAAAGATCATAAACACTCAAATAATGGACCATATTGAATCCAATGACCACCTAGGCACTACGCAGTTTGGTTTCTGTAGTGGCCGTAGCACAGAAACAGCCTTGATCAAGGCAACCGATGAGACCAGACAGGTGCTCGATCAGAGCCGAGGGGCAGCACTTATACTGCTTGATCTCTCAGCTGCCTTTGATACGGTAAATCACAGAGTGCTGCTAAACCGTATATATGAAATCAATGTTATCAGCACTGCATGGGACCTACTGAAATCCTTTCTTTCTGACAGAGAACAGTCCGTCAGACTTGATGAGTTTTTATATCAATCTTTCTTCTTACCTTGCAGTGTCCTTCAAAGATCTTCACTCAGTCCCACATCATTTAATATTTATATCACACCTCTGGCTAATTTAATCAAAAGCTTTGGCTTTTCCTTGACGTCATATGCAGATGAAACCCAGATTGTCGACTCAAGAGTAAGCACCAGATTCTGTGACTGCATGCAGCAGTCAACTATTGGATGAGCAGGAACTGTTCAAATTCAATGCAGACAAAACCGAAGTAATAATCTTTGGAGCACAAACATCCTTCTGGACCCCATCATGTTGTCCAGCAGAGATGGGCCCTACGCCTGCAGCCAGTACCATGGCCCGAAATCTGGTAGTTCTGATTGACCATAAACTAACTTACACAAATCATGTCAGTGCCCTATCATCTTCGGTAATTCTCACTTTGAGAATGCTAAAAAAGATCCTCCCTTTTATCCCCTTGCCCCTCCCAAAAACTCTTATTGCATCACTAGTTATGTATAAGCTGGAATATTGTAACAACTTACTACTCACTGCACATCAGCATAAGCCTAATAGGCTACAGGTACTACAAAATGCAGCAGCAAGACGTCTGCTAAAGATACCCAAATATCACTCCCCAGCCATAGCCATCAAAAAACCTAAACGGGCTCCCTATTCACTTTCATAGCTATCTGCATTGCTTACAAGGCACTCTATGGCCTAGGTTCCACCGGTCTTCAGCAAATTTTCAACTGTTATATATTAGGTAGAACTCTACAATTTGCTTGTACGAAACAAATTGTTGTACCCAGATGCAAACTATCCACGTGTGGCGGCATTAGCTTCTGTCTAGGCACGTCTAAAGCTTGGAACGCCTTACCATTACATACATATCCGTTTAATCTCTCCCATTATTAAAGCCAGCGCCAAGACACATTCAGGTAATTGAGCGCTTTAGAAGACTTATTAACAGAACATAACATAACATATTAGAATACAATATTTCTATAGCGATACTAAAAACAACGGTGCCGGGGACAGATAAACTGCAAAAGAATTCTATTCAGCCTTTCTAGATATAATGCCCCTCCCCCCACTGACCAAGCTCTAAGATGCTGAGAAAAAGAGAGTGGTATCCTCCTACCAACTCTGCGTGAGGCCCTGCTAGTGCTCCTACTTAACCGAGGCAATGAAGACCAAGGTTCCTCTGGTAGGCTATTAGCAATCCTTAATATGGATTACACAATTCTGAGTAAAATACTGGTTACCAGGCATACAAGAAGGCTTCAAACCCTGATTCACCCAGACCAGTCAGGGTTTATCCTGGCATGCAGCAAAGTCCCCAGTACCCACACTTTTCTACATTCTTCCTGACGCCAGTAAAACTAAGCCCATGGTCTTGGCGAATGATGTAGAGAAAGGCTTCAACTCTTTACAATGGGATTTCCTACATACAGCAATGACCAATATGGGGCATAGTAGGGAGGTCCTCACCTGGGCGTAACTTTTATACACACTCTCTGATGCAAGTGTCAAGACTGGTATATACATATTTCGGACCCATGCTGCCTCGAGAGGGGTACCAGACAAGGTTGCCAGCTCTCCCTTGTGTTCACCACGGCTGTTGAATTACTCGCACCTATGCTAAGGCAGGGTGATTCTTATCGTGGACTCTTACTTAGTAGCACCCCTCAATATGTATAACACTATGCTAATGATATGCTGCTTTACCTCTGCAGGGTGCGCTCTACCATGCATGAAAATGCTGGTTCTCCCACATCTGCTGCATGTTTTTTGTTTCCTTTTGCATCTTCCGGGAAATTGACGGGTTTCTATTGACCCTACTCTGGAGTAGGGGAAGACGCAGGTTCTCGTCATCCAAGCTCAGGCTCCCAGCTGCCAAGGGCAGGCTGCCGTACCCTGACTTCGAGATTGAATATTTGATTGCACAATTAGTCCAGGCGGCACATTGGAGGGAGTCGTCCTAGGGTACACCGGGAGCTGAGTCAGGGGAGACTACTGACAGCGATGACTTGGTCTGGCTCCTTTTTTGCACCAAGGGTGAGATGATAATATGGGATTGGGGGTATACTGGTGGCCACTCTCCGTTATGCCTGGGCCTGTGCGCTCTAGTGAACCCAATGTAAACTCTCTTACACCCGTGAGCTGCCGCTATCGACATTAACTGCACTTGATCCCCACTGTGACTGGGTGGGTTGCAGGACTTGCTGGGTTTGAGGCTACTGGTTCTGGGTGACCTTTACAACAATGACATACTTCAAGATTTCCAGACTCTGATCAATGAGTTTGGCATCTCCTCTCATCATTTTAGGGCCCACTGAAAATATGGCTCCCATTGAACAATCAGTACAGACTGGCCCACAAATAGTGTGCACAACCACAAGCAGAATAAAGGTGATGATAACCTACTTCTAAAACGCACTGATGCAGCAGTCTACGATACATCTAGAGGATCTACGATCCTGCCGGATGGAGGATGTGGCTGCCCTAATAAAAGACAGTGTTTGGGATATCATTCTGGAGGCCACAGATCCTGTCTCCAGGAATGCCAGACATACGTTTATTTTAGGCCGTAGTCTTTAAAACATTAGCAAGATAAAGCTCATTATTCATACATTATAAAAGTAATTCTGCTAAAACAGGCAAAGCCTGCAGCTAAATACACCAAAATGCCACTATCCAACAATGCAATAAAATATTCAACTTTTTTCTAAATCTTCATTCACTAACAGTATAAATCGCCTTTAAGCACAAGTTGCATCTAAAAACCGCATGTCAAGAAATAAATTAACTGCTTGCCCCTTTCCCTAATACCATATTTTTGTAAAACCAACTTCAATAGAGACTACCTTTGGGCTAAAGACCATCAACAATCTACTAAAACATGCTTTAGATCTCCTTTCATATTAAGACCGACATTTAGAAATGTTATCCTCATTTAACATGGAGGTTTGGGCGTAAGAGATTAAGACCTGGTTAACCCCACATCTAAAAGTCACTAAGCATCTGCCTAAATGTACATTGGGTTTTCTCCAGATAAGGAATGGTCTCCCCCTCCATCAACAAATTCATCAGGAGGGATGCTGATTTATTATTCCTTTAATAACTTAGATCTTCCTCTAGTGCCACCTGTTTAGTTATCCTTTTTAGCTCGGTTATACCCCTAGCCGATAAATCTCACCTTCTATTGTTAGCTTCTTGCAGAGATCTAGGATACTTTTTCTGACTGATCTTGCCCAATTTATTTCACTCATCACATTTTCTTTTTTACATAGCAATGACATTTTGGGAAGCTCCTCGCTATCTATTCTTACCCAGAATGTTATTATCTCCGCGAATGCTTAATAAGTCATGACGTTAGGCGTATTTCTCTACTGACCTGCTGTACTGGTAAATATTGCAGGGATTTGTTAGCATGAGCTGAAAGCCATTTTGTATTTTTGGCAGCCATCTTGTTTGCCATGTGCTGCCACCTGCTCACCATGTGCTCTGTCCTCCCTCATTGTTGACTGCTCTTGTAATCTGCCTAGAAACAAACTATATTTAGCATCTTCCACCTTCGCATATGCTCAGAAGGGCCTAGCTAGTAGAATGCACCTGCTCTTCTTGTAGAACTGTCAGGCTATTTTTGCTGCTGTATGGAGAAGTAACTCTCCTCCCACTTTGTTGAGCAAGCAGATCATGCATGCCAATATTAGTCATTTTGCATGCTTACATGTGCCAGGACTTCCCCTTGTTCTTATGCTGACAATGTAACCCTGAGCATATATAAGGCCTCTGTTTTCTGTACTCCTCAGACTGCCTCATTCAGTTGCTAAGGTTTCTGTTTGACGTAGTCTCCCTCATTTGAGGTTAATAAAGATGTTACTTTTATATTTCAGCTTCTGTGCCAATTTCTTCTTTGTTGGTTTAAAAGGACCAAGTATCAGTGGGTCCCCTGAGAAGGTTTCTATTTTCTACAGTACCATCGTAGAAAGTGGGAAAGAAAGCAATCTTCCCTCTTCAAGGTACCAATTCGATGTCCCACTAATACAGGCAACTTCTCTACCATACTATAACTTTGGCCATATCATTTCCCTGATAAGCCGCCAGTACCGGTATTAGAGAGGGGTCACCATATAGTTTGTCAAATTTCTTAAGCCCCCACCAGTGAACAAAGTGCTTTTGCCTGCAGGGATTTAATGTGTTATTTCCAAGACAGATTATTTGCAAGCCACATCCCCAAATATTTGTACTTACTAACGGTCTCAGTCTTTACATTATTTAAAGATCAAATTGAATTCAACCTCTTCTTCACAAATGGAAGCCTTTTAGTCTTCCCCATATTTATGGTTGAATATTTCCTTGTGCAGTAATCATAGAACACATTAGGTTTCTCTGGAGGCCATTTTCTGTCAGATCTAGGATTAGTGGATCTTCAGCATATAACAGCAACTTACATGATCCTTGGGGCACACACACTAAGAGGCCGATTATGATGTGAGTCAGAGTTGCCTCCAACTGTTATCGCCACCTAATTTCATTGCGACCTCACATGCTGCGATCGAATACTCTTATTTCCCTATCGGAGCTTGCGCTATGGCCGTAAACTGGCCGTATGACTAGCTCCCATGTTCTTGCACTGCGTAGCGTGCACCTCAGGGTGCCTGCCCCACGGTGTGGGGATGAACAGGAGAGAGCCATAGGTGCCCCCTCTGCCTCCAACCGGAGGCTGCAATAAGAAGGAGACCCTGCTAGGGACCCCCATAGTCGATATCTGAAAGGCTTTCCATGTCGGAAAGCCCGACATGGAAAGCCTGCGGGAAACCGAGCATCCTAATCCCAACGGCGGAAAAGCCATCCATTGGGATGCCATGCCGGTCTCCGACTGGCTGACAGGCCCTTTGAGCCCATCGGAATCCTGCCGAAATGACCAGACGGTTTCAATTCCAACCACCTAGATTGTAATCAGGTGGTCGGAATTGAAACAGATGATCTCGAGAGGAAAGCCTCTAACCCCAGGTCGGAGGCTTTCCAACTGAGATCGTAATAGTCCCCTATGCCTCAGATGTGCTGTGGGTGGGATGAACTTTTGTTCATATGGTGTCAGCCTGCCCTGCTCTTCATGATTACTGGGACACTGCCACACGCTATACTAAAATGGCTCCCGGATAACATATCCTAAATACCCCAGCCTACGGCCTGGAGGGCTTTCCCTTGCACTTAAAATAAGCTCATCAAATCTATGTTCTTAGGCACTGTGGTGGTATTAGCGCGTTGCCAACTGATGACGGCCTGGAAAGCCCTATGTGGTCCAAACCTTACACATTGACATGCAGCGCTCTGTTATGGAGGAGTGAGAGGGTACCCACCTTCACAGAGAGGGGAAACACGATCTTCGATCACCAGAACACAAACAGACAAGGATGCCATGGAATGTTTTGAACTAACGCTTTTGTGAATATTTACAAATATTTTTCTAACCTATCGCTACTATGGAAAGGGTTGGAAATTTACTCCTTTTTATGGGCACCAGAAAATCCTTTTTGAACATGAAAATGGGCCTGGAGCTCCTGCAGAAACGTGGTGGAAGATGGAGAAGGGGCTCTCCAAGAGTATATATATTTTCCTGGGAAAAAGGGCAATTAAAAATGCAAGTTTTCATTATTTAAAAGATTTTTGAAAAGACAGCACTCTCCTATCTTTTTATGTGTGGAGACTGCACAGTTGTAAAGATACTACTTTTAAAATGTTTTATGAATGGCAAACAAAGGTAAACTTACAGAAACACTTTTTTGTGTTGTGTTTTCCCTTTATTACTGTTTGAAGTGCTGCATAAATGCTATACATGTTGCCTTTAAGTTAAGTCTGACTGCTGTGGGCCAAACTACCAAAGAATTAAGCATAGATTTATTTAGTGACTCTCATAGTTTAACCTTACAAGGTTTGTCATTACAATTTGAGATGGGTGGCCCCTTTCTTGTACAGGCTGGCTGTCAGCAACTAACTGCTGTGTTTTCAAAGGTGCCACTTTTCAGCGTAAATACTGTGCCGGCTGCCTGGGTCAATTAGGGTGTGGCAACCATTTACATGGCCTGGCCCAAAAAAATGCCCCTGTGGCTACGGTCCTACTTCTACTTCGTTATACAACTTCTTATTGAGGAGCATACACCTGTGCTGTCTGAACATAAGCAGAAATGGGGAACCGAACGCAATCCTGACAAAAATGCTCAAACATTTGTTTCCTCTTGTAACCTCTCTCTTTCCATCCATCAATTCAATTCCTCTCCTCTCCTCTCCTCTCCTCTCCTCTCCTCTCCTCTCCTCTCCTCTCCTCTCCTTTCCTCTCCTCTCCTCTCCTCTCCTCTCCTCTCCTCTCCTCTCCTCTCCTCTCCTCTCCTCTCCTCTCCTCTCCCCTCCCCTCCCCTCCCCTCCCCTCCCCTCCCCTCTCCTCTTCTCTCTCCCCTCCCCTCTCCCCTCTCCCCTCCTCCCCTCTCCCCTCCTCTCCTCTCCTGTCCTCCTCTCCTCTCCTCTCCTCCCCTCCCCTCCCCTCCCCTCCCCTCCACTCCCCTCTCCCCTCCTCTCCTCCGCTCTCCGCTTCAATGGCGGTGCCCAGCACTGGAAAGCAATTGAGTGCCAGTGCAGAGCACCAGAAACCACAAGTTCAAATTAACCACTGGTCTACCTCCATCTCACACCCTCCAGGAAATACCTGAGGGAATACCTGTCCTGCATCTGAGACAAATCTGTTCAGTGTGAAGAATCCAACTCCAGTGCAAGGATTATGGAAAGAGGGGACCACTCGGTCCCCCCGAACGTATGGTTGGGGGCTCGGATCCTCCCGGGAAACCATTTTGGGCGGGGGCGTGTCACGGCTGGTATGCCCGAAGCGGCGTAGCCGGGGCGTGCCTTTTCCCGCCCAAGAGGGGTTGTCCTAGACACCTACGCCGATGGCCACGCCCAGTAGGCGTAACAGCGGAGGGTTCACGCCCTCCCGAAGAGGAATAAAGAGAGCGGGAATCCGAAGAAGCATCCTCTTGTTCCTGTGCTTGGAAGCTGCACCCACTCGTTGCACGTGAGCCCTCGACGAAACAAGGAGCAATTTTGAGAACTTGTAATTCTTGTGTTTCTCTTTCAGCGACTCGAGGCTAAGAATCCAGGACCGCGTTGATCAACTTGGATCGGATATTCGATAATAATGCCTGGCAAGAAGGCGGGAAAAAAGTCCGGGACTGACCAGTTGCTTCGCATGCTGGTAAGAGATATGGCGAACATGAAGAAGCAGATGGCTGCGATGAACAATCCGGGTAGACCAAAGAAGGTAATAGGTCCGGCATTGCCGAAAATTGCCCCCGAGGGTAGAGGGAAACGGGTCAGGAATAGGGCGGCAGGGGGGTGGTCCCGGTTCCCGAGGTTCCCCCGGCGAGCCCGGCCAGTCCAGTCGAGGCCCCGGTACCAATCCCGGACGCGGGTCAACCGATTCCGGTTGTTGTTACGCCCGCCAACGAGGAGGACATGCCTCCGGAATTAGCCGCCCAGTTGGCCGCATGGCTCGGCAGGAAAACAGGGGGTGCTACGGCGCCTGGAGACACGGCCGAAGAGGCCAAGTTACTAATGCAGCAGTTACGGCAGTCGCGAGCTGCCGCAAAGGCGAATCTCCCTCTTGTCCCCCAACAGGTGACCTCGGAAGGATCGACAGCGGGCGTTGAGAAAACAGCGGGAACGACAATTAAGCCGGGTAAGCAGGCATTGCCAATGGCGGGGGAGGGGTCGGTGCCCTCAAGACTGGAGAAGGTGGTCCAACATATACCGTTGGCCACGAAAGAATTGATATGGGCTGATAAGTATGTAAATATGTTTTCTCTGCTGACTGACCATCGCGAGATGGAGTATATTAAGACACAGAAAGATTTGTGGCAACCGAGTCTATGGCGAGCAAAAATGGCGGGATTCAGGGTTGACGAGACAATCACAAATTGGGCCAAGGCCTTTGCGATGTTTACTGCAATTATGGGGGAACGTAAGCCCGAGGTTTTGCCCGAATTGTCTTGCTATCAAGCGCGAATAATGGATTTGTATGAAACGTATGAGGGCAATGAGTGGATGGGTTACGATATGAAGTTCCGCAAGGCCAAGGAGTACGATTCATCTCTGACGTGGGATTGTCTCGACTCGATTTCTTGGCAGAAGCAGCTACTGCCGGGCGCAACGAGGTCGTCCTCGCTAGGTGGAAATGGGTCGGGGCCTTCCCGCCAACAGCCCTCGGTGCCCTTTCGAGCGGGCCCCGGTGGCGACCATCAAGCAAGGACTGGTGGGAATGGGGGTAAGAGAGGGGTCTGTTGGAATTTTAAGAGGGGCAATTGCACCAGGCCACAAGGGACATGTAGGTTCAGACATGCGTGTGCAGGTTGCGGGAATTCCTCACACCCCGAGAGTTCGTGCAGATCCAGGAATAGCGGGACGGTGGGTAGAGGAGGGTCCAAACAAGACTGAGGGCGGCCATTGTGTACCGCTAGCTACCCCCGTTGATATCATGGCAATGATCCCCTGGCTAAACGAATACCCTGATCATGTCTCCGCTGGGGTGTTGAGGAATGGCTTCCTACATGGTTTCCACATCCCGGCGGGGGATTTTCGTGGGGAGCCACTTTGTAGAAACCAACTGTCGGCTCAGCATAATCCAGCAGTCGTGGAGAGGAAGATTGCAAAAGAACTTGCCCTTGGCCGGGTTGCTGGCCCATATAGGCACCCGCCAGTGACTAATTTCATCTGTTCCCCGTTAGGAGTGGTTCCCAAGAAAGACACGGGGGAATTTAGGCTGATCCATAACTTGTCCGCTCCAAGGGGTCTCTCGGTGAACGATGCGATTGACCCGGGAGTTTGTTCGGTGCGGTACGCATCTTTCGATGATGCCGTCACCATGTTGAATCGCCTGGGGCCCGGAGCGCTGATGGCAAAGTCAGATATCGAGTCGGCGTTTCGGTTGCTCCCGGTACACCCACGGGATCAGCGTCTGTTAGGCTTTGTGTTCCAGGGACGTTACTACATGGATAGATGTATGCCTATGGGTTGCTCCATCTCTTGTGCTTATTTTGAGAAATTCAGCTGTTTTTTGGAATGGGCATTCGTCAAAACCACTGGCCATATCTATGTTATGCATTACTTGGATGACTTTTTGTTCTTGGGGGCAGCCGGCGACACAAAATGTGCGCAGGCGCTACAGGAATTTGGCACCCTCATGAAGGGGTTCGGTGTGCCATTGACACCGGGTAAGACGGTTGGACCATCTACTTCACTCGAGTTTCTGGGAATTGAGCTCGATTCTGTGGAGGGATGTTTCCGTTTGCCAGTAGGGAAAGTAGCGAAATTCAGGGCTTCCCTGGAACTGTGCCTTAGTAAGGAGAAAGTTACCCTCCATCAGTTGCAACAAGCAGTAGGTCAGCTTAACTTTGCCCTAAGAGTGATACCAATGGCCCGCCCCTTTTCCCGCTCTATCGCACAAGCTATGGTTGGTCTCAAGGAAGGACACCACCGCACGAGACTGTCTGCAGAGGTTCGCCAGGACATGCGCATATGGTTGGCATTTCTGGCGGATTTCAACGGTCGAGTGGTTTGGAACAAGCCGCCAGCGTCTTCGGACGAGCTGGGGTTGTGGACCGACTCGGCGGGGAGCGTGGGATTTGGCGCCATCTTTGGTAATCGATGGTCGGCGCAAACATGGCCGGCGTGGTGGCACACCAGCGGTCTCACAGGTAACATTGGGTTCCTCGAGTTATTCCCCATTTTGGTGGCTCTGATGGCATGGCCGGATGAGTTCAGAGATCGCTCTGTGGTGTTTTGGTCCGACAATATGACTGTTGTTGAATGTATAAATAATCAGGCAGCACGCTGCAAGTGGCTATTGAGATTACTGAAGGAAATTGTACTACTTTGCATGAGACTGAATGTGCAATTCAGGGCGAAACATGTGCCGGGTGTACTGAATCAGGCTGCTGATGCACTCTCTCGTTCACACATGCAGGCTTTCAGGGGTTATCTACCTTCCGCGGACCTAGCGGCGGCACCATTTCCCGAAGCACTCTGGCTACTCGGTGCCCCGGATTACAAGACCTCGTGGCAGCAAGCTCAGCCCCCAGGACGAGGAAGGCATACGAAGGAGCGTTTCGTTCCTATTGTGCTTTTTTGGGTCCGGCAGGGGAGGACAAATGGGGTCACGAGGATTGCTTCCTAAAGTTTCTGGTAGCATTACACAGGGAAGGCCGATCAATAGCAACGGGCAATAGGCACCGGGCCGCCATTTCATTCATGGCGCAGGCGCATGGTATCAAGGGCCCGACATCGTCCTTTTTGGTAAGGAAAGCCCTACGTGGTTGGCAACGCCTGGAAGGTCGTACAGTAGACGAGAGGCGCCCGATTGGGTTAGAAAGGTTGTCCCTGCTCATGTCGGCACTACCCTCGACATGCTCCTCCCAGTTCGAAACAGTTCTGTTCCGGGCCGCTTTCGCATTAGCGTTCCATGGGGCTATGCGGGTGAGCGAACTGGTCGCAAAGAATAAGAAAGAGGTGGAGGGAGGCCTGTGTCGGGATCACATCCTGATTAGGGGCGATTCAATGGTAGTCACAATAGCCAAGTCCAAGACTGACCAGAGAGCTATGGGAGACAGTATTGTTGTCCAGCGCATGCGAGGGTCCCCCATGTGCCCGGTAAGGTGCGTTGAGGAATATTTGGCGCGAAGAGCGGATACATGGGGGGGAGCCTGCTGAGACACATTGATGCCACCCCACTGATGAGGTTTCAGTTTCAGAGGGTGCTAGCACTGGCAATCGCAGCGGCGGGCATGGACCCGTGCGATTTTGGGACCCACTCCTTTAGGATAGGGGCTGCTACAGAGGCTACAGCCAGGGGTCGGAGTGCTGAAGAGGTGAAACAGTTGGGACGATGGTCCTCGAATTGTTTTAAAAGGTATGTGCGATTGCACATGTTGTGAAGTCAAGTTACATGCACTCACGCTTCTTGTCTTCTGTTTGATTTACAGTTTCGCGAGCATGCTATGCGGGGCGGAATTTGCAGTCGACCCGGCACCAGGGGACCAGCGGTCAGAGATCACCGGCTGAGGAGAGAGTGGTGTGGGTCGTGGGCCACTCATACGTGAGGCGGGCCGGGAACGTATTCAAAGCAGGTGACGCGACTCACGCAGCTGGGGAATACGGGTGCAGAGTGACCTTCCACGGAAGGGGCGGGCTCTGTATTGACCAGTTTGAATCTTTTGTCGAGGAACTCTTAGGGCGGCAGAGGTCACCGCCATCTGTAATCATAGTACACCTGGGGGTCAATGACATGGTGACACTCGGGAGGCGAGTACTACTCGAGCGAGTTTTGTCTACTGTTAGCTGGCTGGCGAGAAGGATCCCGGGGTGCACGATAGCATGGTCCCACATGATTCCCAGGAAGGTGTGGCGGGGGGGGCCTCTCGGTGTCAACACTGAACGATTCCGTGAAAAAGGTCAACAACAAACTTGGTAGGTTGTTTCGCTCGGCGCAGTTGCACAGTAATCCGCATGGATGTATTCGGGGGGTTCACATGTATCTAGAGGATGGGGTTCACTTGTCCCGGGAGGGGAATGTCTTACTCATAGGAGACTTCATAGCTTGGCTAAGGAGTTTGAGGAAGCATGACCTTTAGTAGGAGTGTGGGGGGGCCGGATAGCCGGTCAACTATCCGGCCTGTGGCGGTAAGGTCATGATCGGTGAGCAGTAATTTCAAGGTCCCTAGAGGTGGGCGCCACCCACTATGGATGGGAGCGCCCGGGGGGAGGCGGCCATTGGCCCCTCCCACGGGGAGGCGGCACCCACTAAGTATGGGTCGCCTAGGGGAAGACGGCCATAGGCCCCTTCCAGGGGAGGAGGGGGCTATATGCCCCTCCTACGAATTTCCCGGGGCCCGGATATCCGCGACGGCGGATGTGATAGACAGTGTGGGGTGGGAGGGGGAGTCCACGCTGCCTTCTTACAGACACCTCACACGGGTCCTCGGACGACCTTTAAGATGGCGTCGAGTTAAAATGGGGGGCCCCACAAGACAAGGGAAATTGGAGTTGGCACAGAGGGTACAGTCCTCTGCGCGGCCGCCACTCACACCGTGAGGGCGAGAGTTTTGGTAGTAGGGATCTGACACCGGTTGCGACCTTGCCGTTGGCCCGTAATGCTAGGATGTACAATTTTAATTTAGAAAGTATGCATTTGCAGGATGTTAGACTCGGCTAGGAAAACCTTTGTACTAGAGATTTGTTAAGGTTAGCCAATGAACATGTCTTCATCGAAATATAATAAATGAAAATTGTACATGATATGAAACGTTTATTTTAATTTTGTTTCATATTTTAATAAATACGGCCGGGAGGGTAACTCCCTCCCGCCTTCCAAAAGTTCATAACTGCGTCCGTCTTCCCATCCTTGGGGATTTGTGTTGGGAGGGGGTGACAGGCATCCCGGCCATATTGGACGCCCAGGCGAAAAGGCATTACGCTTTTGGAACTCCTCCTCCCCATGAAACACAGCTATATTGTCATACTTTAGTTGTAAGTGGGCGCCATCTTGCAGTGGTGTGCTAGGATGGCTGCCTAGTACCACCTTACTGTAATGCAGGGCCTTGAATGACCATTTTACTGCAGCTGCCTGAGATGCACAATATATTTTTGATTGAAGCTTGCACTGCTAACGTCTATTCAGTGCTTATTCTATGCGAGAGATGGCCATTACTAAAAGAGCCACTCATATGCAATCCTACCCAACAGTACCTGGGACATCCATACACGTTGCCAGCAAATTAAAACTGCACTCCAACGTCCTGAACATTCTAGATTACAACATTCCAAACAGCACTAGAATCCTAGAATTAGAATTACATATTACGTGCTAAGCCAACACTACACATTTGTTGCCATGATGCCATTGCAGGTGAGTTGTGTGCTATACAAATACACATAACATAAAATAACACATCCGCCTTCGTGCACAAAATGAAATTGCCAGAATACCAAGAAATATTATGTAGGAGACAAAAAAAGTAAAAAGTACAAACTTTTAAAAGTGCATTATTAGATTCCTTGAAAAATAGGGAAAAAATTACGAACAATAAAATGAATTACAAACATTTCCTTACATTCCTGCCCTGTTGCAAAAAAAAATTATTGACCCTCATAGGTGGCTTGCAAATTTTCTTGCATTTTTTTTCTCACTTCCAACCCAATCATCCACACAAATATCAGCATTAGTCTTTCTTTTGTCTGCTGGATTATCACTACCAGCAGTACCAATAGTCTACATCTTCACACCTATTTTCTGCCCTAATTAAAATCACCTGGATGAATTTCGGAACTAGTCTCAACAACATCACAGGCTACCACAACATCTTCCAAAAATAAACAATCTCATTTCAGTACCAATTTCCAAGCATTTTTTCTCTAGTTCTCCTAATTAGCCACATCAATGAACTGAATTGCACATGACAACATGACACCTACAACTACCATGTGTTCCAAGAACTTGTTCTCTCCTTTCATTACCTTTCCTGCTTTCCTCACTGTAAGCATTGCACAATATGCAACATACTGCTAGTAAGACTCATATTATCATAATCCTTCCTATATTTACTGTTTCTTGAAGTGTGCCTCTGATTTCTTCTGCCTGACAACATGTGAATCTAGATTCACACATCAAACCCGAATTTCATTTGAATCTAAGATATCTACAGTCATCACCTCCAACTGAGTCACTCCGGAAACATCAATGGTAGACACTCTGTACATCCAAAACATATTGGAAATGTGTTGTTCACAATCCAAGTTAACCTCACACACTCTAGTAGCGTTAGCTTAATCATTTGGTCACCCGGGCTCCTAAAGGCCAGGGTGGGCTCAACCGTTTCCCTTAGAGCTCTTGTGAGAAAAGCCCAAGGGGTTAAAGATTTAAAAATCAACTATACACTCCAGGTATCCCTTTAATATGGAGTGGTGATAGTTATTAAAATGGAAAAAGACAGGGTGTGCCCAGGATACAATGGTCCTATGACCCTAGAAATGCCAACATGTTTCATCCGAAGAACGGCCCTTTGGGTCCACTGCTTTCTTCAAGGTATATATGGAAAATATTTTCCCTCCCTGGAAGTTTGAAAGTAGTAAAAAATTATTTGGGCAACATTCAAAAGACATATAAAATTGACCCCGCTGAAGTACCTGCTCGGTACTGCACACAAACCTTGGAGTAGGTAGGTACTTCTGCGGGGTCGATCTTTGATTAAAGTGTGACTAAAAGATCACCCCTGTGTCTGCACCCATGAGAAGTGCGTAGTTCCCTTGGGTGGGACATACTTCGACTGGATACGCCTCCTTCAGGATAAGGATAAATATAAGGTGTTATATGTCTATTGAGTGTCCTGTTAGTGGCCGAGGGGGTACCTAAGGGACCCCACTGTAAAACCATGCACTGCATGGCAGGAGCCCAGGGTGCCTGCAACAGGGTGCACGATTTTCCGCACATCCCCCATTTCCCCATAGGAGTCTGTGTTACGGCCGCTTGTTAGGCGGAACACAAGCTCCCATAGGAAACAATGGGAATCCAACGGAACAGTGTTTGGTTGCATCGTAATGGGTTGGGGGGTACCACCAACCACGAGTCGGTCAGTCCCGATTCTAAGATGGTGTCGGGCTGAAAGTTTCCGACCGACTAAATAATCGTCCCCATAGTATTTTGTTATTTTTCCTATGCTTTACCATGTGGACATCTCCTCAACCAGGGTAGAGCTCTTCTCCTAAGGCCAAGAATATAGACAAGATTTTTCTATGTAAGTGCACTGAAAACATGCACATGTCACACATGAACTAAAAAAATGAGCTCCTATCGTGTATTAATTTGTAGAGCAGCGTAGGTTTGATTCCAACATGTTGTTTGATTTGGCCATATATATATTTACACATAGTCTCTTGTACTTGTGTGATATAATAATAATAATAATAACGTAATGTAGTGCACCTGAGCGAGAGCAGAAGGTGCGTTTACTGTGTTATTTCAACATTTATATGAGTGTGTATATTAACGTTTTCCTTGCAGTTTCATCGAATTGCAATTCTCAAATATATCTGCATTTCTGTGGTTTGAATAATATTGTTAATTCTCATTTATTCCCTTACTCATTTGAATAATACTCTGGATTTATCTTATAACCGAAAATGTATCCATTTGAATGGTATTCTACATCTATATTATACCTGTATATGTGTTTGTAATCATGTGTTTAAACATGTATTGAGATGCTTGCCACACTAACTTGACCAAAGGCCTTAAGCATTTGGATTTCTTGATGTTTAACTTTCAACTTGAATGTTTGCTTTGGATGCAATGTTTATCTCTCCTCTGCAGGTGTGGTTATGTGATCTTATGAATGGAGAAAGCACATTGCATGAGAAAGATACTGAGGTTCAGGAGGAGTACTTTTGGCATGGATGAGAAGTTGTAACAAACAGAGGGAGGACTACTATCCATATGGAATAGGGAAACGGGAAGAATATACGAACGGTCTGATGTGTGGACCAAAGTAAAGGAGTTTAAAGTTTAGCAACCAGGGTATATTGTTTGAAACTGGAAAATAATGAGACATGCCAAGGGAATCTCAGAGGTTCTTTTTGGGGGTGTAATTGATTATCACACTTCAGTTTATTTAGACTCCTGTTAGATTTAGGTCCTTATTACGAGTTTGATCGTCCTCTTGTCGGCCTGCCACCACCGTGCCGACAGGAGGACCGGCAGGCCCATAATGAGTCAGCCAACTGGATTATGAGTGTGATCCATATCGGGCAGGTGGTGCTGTGGGGTTGTCACAGCTATGGGCTGTTAGGCTCATAGGGGAGCCTTAACAGCAGACTGCTGCTGGGACAGTACCAGCAGCACGTTCCTGAATGCTGTGGTGTCCATGATGCACCATGCAGGAATGGAGGGGTGCAATTCCAGGGGGGCACAACATATTCCCCCCCCCATACATCCCCGGCTCTGAAGTGGCGGGGAGACTGGTTAGGGCCCCTTTACTTCCATATCCTCCACCCTTTTCATGTCGGGCTCACAACCCTGAAAAGGTCGGTGGAAATTAAAATGGGAATATGCTCTGTGGTGCTGCAGCTGCACCATCAGCATATCCCTGGTCATTTCCAGACCACCGCCGCAAGGGAATACTTGATCCAGGCAGAGCCGGAGGTCTGGTGGCATTCTTGGTAATCTGACAAAAGGCCTTTTTAAGCCAGACCGCTTCGCGATCTGCCAGGCTTGACCTAAAAATGTCCTTATAATATGGGGTAAGGTTTTAAGAATCACCGGAGACTCTTGCGACAGTGCAGCATGACATGCCGCTGTCACATAAGATTGCATCAGCAACTCAGCCCCCTCAGGATCACACTCCACTGATGTGAGTCTCTTCTGCCACCATGGTTGCCTCTTCAACAACATTAGGCTGGGCCCATTAACACTTGAACCAGGCCCAGTTCAACCACCACCTAGCCAAGCCCATGATCACAAGGTTCCCCCATGGACTGTGTGTTCTGAAAAGTAGCTGGACGGTTTTGGATAATATTCTGTAAAACTTACAAGACACAGCTGTACAAAATACACTTTACTGTGTTCTGGTGTTGTTTTTCCACTGCACCACAATGATAGAAGTGTCTCTGGACGCTGAGTGTTCTGCCTTTCTATCAGCAGCAATTTAGCATAAATTGTGTTATCATAATCGCTAGAGCCGCAGTGGAATGTAAACAAACACTGTGTGAGACCACATTAGCTATGTTTGCTTAGGGCAGGGGGTCCACAGACAAGACAGCCGGGCAATTTACGTAGCATGAAACACAGGCTTAGTAGGATGAGTGACCTAGCATTTGCCACTTCAGTCTCACACAGAAGAAGCTCTTAACATCTCAGCAGTCCTTCAACTCCTGAAGCATGTAAAAGCATCATGCTACTTTATATTCCATTTCATCTTGTTATATTTCATTTTGCTGTTTGTTTCTATTTAGTGTTTGGAACAACAATTTTAAAAATGCATGTCCACGTGCCGAGCACACATGTGGAATTTAAATTGGAGAGTGTGAGACCTGAAAATGTTGTTGAGAAACCGTGACTGAGGGTAGCAGTCTTTGATTCCTTTCACTTTCCAGTGAAAGACAAGTGCCCGCCCCCGGCCCCCGGCTAGAGGGACATAAATGGTTAATGTGTTGTCGTTGGGTCCAAATTAAACTTGCAGACAAGTTGAGAGTCTTTGTTGCTGATGTTAATTTACATACCGTGCATGATCCACAGGGAAAATGTCCTGTAATGTTTCTTCAATTTGGACCCAACGACAACACACTAACTGTAACTCTACTCATGTCATATACATGATTACGTGCCCTTGCGACATAAAATACGTCGGCATGACTTGCAGAAAAGTGAAAGTGAGAATTGGGAAACATAAGAGCAACATCAAGACCAAAAATATAACCACCAAGATGAGAAAACATTTTCTCAAACAAAAAAATACAGCTGAAGAAATCAAGGGGACAGTCATAGAAATGCTACAAATGAAAAACAACACTGCAGAACGAATTTTATTTGAGAAAGAACAGAGATGGGTGGACCATCTGCAAACAAAGGTTTTTGGACTCAATGATAATGTGCCATGGCACCAACTGTCATGGAGTAACCAAAAAGAAACATTTGAACCAAGTATGGGTGAAATGAGAAGATGAAGGCAAAGCCATCTCTATATGGAAATAAAAAACCCGAAGGGCACAAGTGATCGTCTTATAATTGATCTGTATACTCTTAACACTCTTCGTATACATTAACAAAGAATTCCAAACACATTTTTTGAGTCAATGCCTATAATTCAGGTAATTTCGAATCATTTATAAAATAGGTAGATATTTGATACAATTACGACACCTTTGCACATGGAAGGGAAGAGAGTCTTTTCTCCATCACTACTGCAATAGATGATAGTACTCTATCTACCTCAAATCGACCTGTATACTTTCAACATTGTATATATACACTCACAAACAATTCTTAATATTTCAAGTAAACACCCATGATTCTGGTTATTTGTAACAAATTGCAAAATAAACTATAATATGAGACGTTTTTGTTCACGCGAGGGTAAACAGTCTTTTTTTCACCTCCATTGCAACAAACGACAGTCCTCTTTCTACCACCATAGCTGTGGCGATAAAAAAAATGAGGGAACTTCCAACCCCTGCCTTCCGGGGGCAGAGTCAGCACAAAAAAGAGAATTGCTACAAGCCAGTAAGATGAACGTGAGGACTCGAATGCGGGAAAATAAAGTAAGCGTAGATACTAACGTATACCTTTCTCGCTTCCCACAGACTGAGAAAATGTCTTGAGCAACCCGATGATACACACAAGTTTTTTTACGTGAGGTAAAAGCATGTCCACAGCTAATTAAGCCGCCATTTGCCTTTTATTATTCATAAGTATGAGAACGCGGGTATTTAAACAAACCGCGATATTGAAATTACCAAAAGAGCAATAAAAAGGTTTAAGGGAATAAGAACAGGGATATCCGTGTGAACACTCAGTAAACATGCCCTTGAGACTTTGCAAATATAAAGCCAACACAGGAAACCATTAAGCCCCTCAGGAATATACTGGCATGATGCACTTAACAACTGTAATAAGCGCGCTTGGGATAAATAGCAAAATTTACGATTTCAATCCATTTAAGAGTGAACTAAAAAGATCTACACTTCCAGGGATTAATGCAAGTAAAACTCCTAGATAGAATTGATATTTTTTAAGAAAACCTCAGTGCACCTTCCAATGTCGATACCACCATATGATGTCTCAAAGATAAAGAGGGCTAGTAGCAACCTCGTGAAATTGAGCTAAAATGGAGCGAGAACATTTGAATGTAATTGTTGATGTCTGTTGTATTTGCCTCTGTCTTCCGTGTTTTTTTTCAATTACAGGCAAGATTGGCCTTTTTTGTTTATTAGTGGAACACACGAACCACAGACAGTAGCTGCATAAATCGTGTGAGTGCTTACCCTTTGATTTGGTCCTGAAGAAAGCCCCATAGACCCGGCTGTGCACAGTTGGGCTGAAACGTGTCGGCATGATTTTAACCAAAAGGATAGAGGATCTAGTAACTCGATCCATACCTACACACTGTTGTTTTTACTGACCTTGAATCATTCTTTTTTGTAATAAACCAATTTGACTTGAGATGAACAATAAATTTTAATTCACATTCTTTTTTGAGCACCGATAGACATATATCTGGACACTACTACGTATCCAGTGGTTACCTCGGGCTAGAGGTAAGCATACAACAAAGAAAGACCCGATGATGATGCACCAACGCATTGTAATTGGCGGAGAACCAAGATATACCGCCTTCCAACTACGGGCGTGTATGAGGGTTTTTTATTAAGAAAAAACACCCCTGGAAACGTAGTTACAAGTGACCCATTCTCCCCCATCTTGATTTTTTGACATTAACTTCTGCCTGATGGTCACTGTCCAATTCCTATGGATGGTAGTGGAAGTCAGGTCTCTGGAATAACCTCCAAATGGAGGAAGTGCCTTCACACACCACAAAAGGTGTCATGTTTCATCGTTTGAGCATACTCTTCGTCAGGCCGGTGCTGCACTAACCGAAAGGCACCCGCTAAGGGGCTCTTTGGTGGAGTTTTTTTGATAAAGCCGTTTGATGAGGGAGGATATATGGGCTGAAGTGAGTAGTGTAGTAGGTGGGATTTAAAATAGGTTTAAGGGGACTCTTATTAAATAAATGTTATTAACACAGCTCAGTAACCTAAGTAAAAACAGTGTAGCTCATATCAGAGATGCGTGGTTGATTTATTTTGTTACAGGTCACCTTTTGTAGATATGGTTTAAAAAAAATGGTATACAAAAATACGAGTATCTAGCAAGTACCATACTATCATTATTCTTATGTCTTTGTCCCACTTAAATGTTTTTCAGGTCTTGAAATGATACAAGGTGACACTTAACCTTGTTCGATATAAACGGCTGGCGGCTAGATTAATTCTGCCAAATTGAATACACCAGCTCTGCAGTAGTGTAAGACAACTAGGATACACTCCTTTTATGGTCCTGATGAATTGCCAACACTCTTCTTAGGGGCTGATGAGGCAAGAAATATGTTGACAAAAACTAAATAGATTTTATTCTCTATAGGATCATCATCTCCGATATGAGCTACACTGTTTTTACTTAGGTTAGCGAGATGTGTCAATGAAATGTATTTAATAAGAGTCCCCCTAAACCTATTTTAAATCTCACTTACTACACTATTCACTTCAGTCCACATACCATCACTCACCAAATAGCTTTAACAAAAGAACTCTGCCAAAGAACCCCTTCGCGGGTGCCCGTCAGGCATTGCAACGTCGGCCCGACGAGGAGTACGCCCTAATGGTGAAGCATGTACAGGAAAGAAAATGGTCCGAGTTCATTAGAAGTATTATTACAATGATTTTGTTTTAGTGTATATTTAGAAATCACCACTTTTCATAGTTCTCCTTAAGTAAGCTTGATATAATGAGAGTAGGATATGCAGTATTAAGAATTAAATTGTATTTATTCCACATACAAGTTCATTCGTTGTACCTCTAACTGCATATATTTACTTCAAGGTCAACTGTATTCCGTCAGTATAATTATAAAAGCATTGCATTGTAGGTGCTCTCAGTGCAAAGACAAAGGGGAGTGAAAGGTTTGTGAGGGGCAACGTAGTGTGACAATGTTACATCACATTTAAATCATAACGCCTTTACTATTGAGGTAATAGCAATGTTCCCACAATACATCACACATAGGTAAGATTCAATCTTTCTTTTTTCTATGGTGTGTAGATTTTAGGCGTAGTCTACGTTTCGACTCCCGAAGCGTAAAAGGGTTAATTATCCCTCATGTTGGGGTCTTCATCAGGACATAAGAGAGAGCCTGGAAAACATAGCATTAACTTATATTAGTGATCTATGTGGTGGATAGGCACTAGAATGTAGGCTTGTTTGGAAAATTACCTACATAGACATTGTCACACCACCTTTACCCTGTCCCTCACAAACCTTTCACTCCCCTTTCTCTTTGCACTGAGAGCACCTACAATGCAATGCTTTTATAATTATACTGATGGAATACAGTTGACCTTGAAGTAAATATATGCAGTTAGAGGTACAACGAATGAACTTGTATGTGGAATAAATACAATTTAATTCTTTCTACTGCATATCCTACTCTCATTATATCAAGCTTACTTAAGGAGAACTATGAAATGTGGTGTTTTCTAAATATACACTAAAACAAAATCATTGTAATAATACTTCTAATGAACTCGGACCATTTTCTTTCCTGTACTTACATATTGACTCAGGTCCATGAGTTTTGAGGGCTCACCCCTTTTTGAACTCCTACAAATGGTGAAGCATGACACCTTTCGGGTGTGTGAGGGCACTTCCTCCATTTGGAGGTTATTCCAGAGAACTGACTTCCACTAACATCCTTAGGAACTGCACACCCATATATTTGAACTATTACTACTAGGGAGTACGTGTGCTGGACCTGTCCAATAAACTCCTGGGTTTTATTTTTCAGGTCACTGTCCAATGACAGAATCAGCTGAGTGTCATCTACGTAATTAACTGAGGTTGTGAGATTTGATGAGGGTACTAGAGGTCTCATGCACAGATTGAACAAAATAGGCCTAAGGGCAGACCCTCAGGTAACTCCATTACACTTCCCTGAATGCAGATCTAAAAGAAGGAATGGCAACGTCCTGGCTGTGTTTAGATAGGTAGGAACGCATCCATTTCAGTGCAGATACTTCTTTTATAGATTGCAGATTGGCCACAATCGACTAGCATCAGTAGCTCATCCATGGTAGTGAGTAAGGCAGATTCCGTCCCAGGTACTGGTCTGAAACCAAACGGCTCCTGTTCTAGTAGGTTGTATTGGTTAAGGTAACAGGAGAGTTTTTTGCTGACATATTGTTCCAGACTTTTTATGGAGAAAGGCAGCAAGGATATTGGTCTGACAGTCCAGAGAGGATTCTTTCAAGATGGGGGAGACAATATTTTTTTTCCATATCTGTGGCACTCTACCATTGTCCAGTGACTGACTGCACATCTGCCGTAGCAGCAGGAAGGACTCTTTCACCAGACCTTTCCAGATCTTGTGCGGTAGTCAATAGGGGAGTTAGAAGAAGTGGATCTGGCTAATGAGTGGAAGCAACCCTCTGGGATAGGTTTGAAGTGAGCTTACTTCTTAAGCATTGACTTATCATGTCTAGTTATCGCTAATTAAATGCAAGTGGGGTGGGGTGATTCCAAGTTTAAACATTCTCTGGAGATACTGTAGCTGCATTAGAACGACTAAGCTGAGGGACATCCCTGAAGAACCTAAACAATCTGTCTCATAGTTCTTGGGATAGTAAAATGTCCCTTTTCAGACAGTCAGGGTTGAATATCTCCCACATAATGTCAAAAAACTTCTTGGTATTATTGTTGATCCCCTCTTTGTAATTGTATACGGAGGATGATTAACACAATTGGTTCTCCTTTTTAAGGAACTGTGACTCTCTAGTTGTCTGCAAACTAGTTTCAACTTTTTTGACTTAACTACTGGAGTTTCCTAGGGTGCACTGGAGGATGTCACATTCAGCACACTCTTCCAATGCCCCCAGGATTATCATTGCCTTTTTTCTATGTTTTTAGCACACCAGAGCTATCCTACAGTCTGCAAAGCAGAACAGAGGACTGTTTCAACATGAACGGTCACTGATACACATCACCGCAGCTTTCTCCCACAAGACGATGATCAAGCAGAAGAAACTATTAGGCCTTCGTTCCCACCTGTGGAAGGAAGGTATAAAATTCCCCCTCCTGCACCCTGCAGTCATGATATTGATGATACAAGGCCGCACCTCACATATTTTAAGGCTTTTCTACACATAAGTCTCTCTTATCTCAGTTAACTCACTTTTTACTGCCTTGCCCGCCTGCTTCTGAGAGTATTAAGTTCTCTATCCGAGTCATATGGGACATACAATACATCCGTGGGTGGGCCCCGTCACTGGGACAGTTTTGCTGGGGTTTACCCTGATGTTTGATGAAGCCCTCCCCACCACACTGAGATTGACCCCTTTGTGTCCAGTCATATAATGTTAATGGCATTTCCAGCTTTTTCAAATGAAAGAAGATCCTTACTTATCTTTACCATCACAGGGCTGATGTGGCACTCTTGCAGGAACTGCACTCGCCCTCTGGGCAAACTGTTGAATTATAGCATGACTTGGTGGGACGGTTACTGGGGAACAGCAATATCTCCCCCTCGAGGCATTGGAACTCCAGGTGTCCCAACTTCTTCCTCACCTCACAGAAAGAATGGTTATCCTGATACATAAATCTCTCAGCTACAGGCTCCTGATATCCTGAGCTGAACCTGAGGGTAGATACCCATTTGTAAAGTTGAAACTTGGAGATCAGGTACTAATTTTGCTCTCGGTGTGTGCACCAGTGGGGAGCTAAACCGCATTCTTCAGCCACTTGAGCACACTCTTAATGGAGTTAGGAGAAGACCAAAATGGTGGTAGGAGATGACTGTAACATAGCCCATGACTGAATCCTAAACCAGACCAGCCCCCTGAAGGGCAAAAAGCAACAACGAGGGCACAACTCTTGGACCTTATGGGGGATCATGGCCTATGAGCTGACTGGCGTTAAGACCATCCTACAGCTAAAGATTAAAACTACGTGTCATCAGTCCACAACACTGCATCTAGTCTGGATTTCTACCTGCTAAGCCACTCCCTCCTGTCACTTCTATTTTGCACTGATACACTACCCCTGGGTCTCTCTGACGATAAGCCCATGCTCCTTGACTTGACTGTAGGGGGACGGTGCAAGCAGGCATCTAAATACTGTCTCCTAAAAAAAATGAAAGCCTTTAAGCGCACACGTCCAAGTGTATTGTTGGGAGAACGGGCACTCAGAGAATACCTAGTGGGACGTTTTCAATAATATTTATTGAACTAACGTTATTCTGGCATAAAATATGTGTGCTGCAATGTTGAGTAGACAGAAGCAGATAAAATTGATTAGAAGCACCAAAAGTGTAAATAGTATATATAGTTCTACCATGGTGCTAAGACAATATATATATAAGCGAGCATGTAAAACAAGGCAGTAATTGAGAGTACTCCTACTATGCAAACCCTACTTTAAGTGTTACTAGAGTGAGTGAAGGTGTAGAGCCGAGAATCCCCCCAAGCGACGAACCCACCCTATTATGTGGTGGGATAGAGTGAAGGACCCGATCTTGGTTATAAACCGGACACCCCTCGCGAGATGTCAAATCACTGCATGGCGATTTCTCAGCATGCAAGGACCCCTCTGTGTCAGCAGAATTGCCTCCTCTTTGGGTGAAAGAGCGGGACGCCGCCTAGCCTTTCATCTACGCCAACATGAGGCTCAGCTATCAGTAGCGGCCATACAGCCATGCACACCCAGTCAGGATACATGGTTACACACCCTATCGACATCATGTTTACATCTTTCTATGAAAGCTTTAATGATTCTGCCTCCAGCAGGCCTATGCAGGTGGAAGAGCAATTCATGCCTTCCATATGCTTCCCTACTTTGATATATGAAGGGAGGGACCTCCTGCAGGTGGATTTTTCCCTGGAGGAAATAAGTAAAGCCATAGATAGCATACCCACATGTAAGAAGATGGGTTAAGATGGCTTCCCTGGTAAATTCTACAAGACATCTAAGCTCCCGCAGGTGTTACATTGTGTTTTCAGGAGGCTACGGGGAGGGGGAGTCTGGGCCCCATTTCAAAGCCATTAAAGTAGTTCTCCCCAAGGTGGGAAAAGACCTGCTAGAATGCAGATCAAATAGACTCATTTCTTTACTGAACGTTGATGTCAAGGTCCTGCCCAAGGATTTGGCAAACAGCCCCCTGAGGTGATACCCTTCCCGATTCACAGCTCCCAAGTTGGATTTGTGCCATGATGCTCATCACAAAATCATATGGAAACCCTGCCTCACCTCTTATACGACTTCCAAAATGCTGACAAGGAATTTGTCACCCAATCCCTGGACACAGAGAGGGAGTTTGATCGATTCAAATGGCCATACACTTTTAGGTTAGGGACCAATTTGGACTTGGTCGGAGCTTCCTAGACAAGGTGAGTTGGCTCTATGAGGGGCCAACAGCACAGGTCAACTGTAAAGGATATCTCTCTTGCACGATCCAGATTAAATGAGGCACCCGTCCGGGATGCCAACTGTCTCCATTGCTTTTTCTTCTTGCCCTTGAGCTACTGAAAGCCGTGCTCAGGATGTACCTGCATATACAGGAAAACCATACTTCTGTGGGACTCTTAAAAACTTTCTCCATGCCGATGCCATTGTGATGACTGTCTCCCGCCTGCAGACATCCATTCCGGCCCTGAGGGCCTTACGGGATCCTTTTTCAGAATTCTCAAAATACCAGGTGAATTATGTGAATCGCAAAGCAATATCGATATCCATTGGTATTAGCATTGTATTCAAGGCGTTGGAATGCGGTAGGTCCAGAGAGGCATGAAATATTTTGGAGTGCATCTGAATAAGGGGTTACAACACATGATATAGGCTAACATCCTACCCCTGCTTATATCTACATGCCTCAACTTTCTGAAGTGGTCCCATCTCTTCTAATCTATGTAGGAACGAATGTAGACAGTATAAATAGTTACGGCACTACAATTTATCTACATATTGTGGATGTAACTAATCTTCATCCCACTCTCACTACCGTGCACTGTCGATCTAGAAATAAAGGGCTTTGTGTGGGGTGCATGCAACCCTGGACTCCAGATGCCCAACTGTACACACTAGTTGGGAGGTATTCGTCAGCCGCACAGGGGCACCTATTACCTGTGATTACCACTTATCACAATGAAAATTGGGCAGAGGCAACAGGAGATCCCACTACATGGCACGAGACTGAGAATGCTACAGTACACTGCAGGGCCTCCATTAAGGCCCTCTACTCAGCAAAACATGGGGCATGGGTCCTGACCATTCCCATATATTGAACCAGTTCAGAGTCTGGAAGCAGGTGCCTATGGCCCTCATTGAGGACCCTTGGCTCTACGTGGCGGCCCTGATTAGGAATAATGTGAGGATCCACATTTCCAATTTGGGGCAGATGGTCAGTTGGCCTCTGTGGAGGGAGGGTGGGATTCATTCACTTGACCAGTTGTTGTCTGGGCCCTCGTTTAAATCCTTCATCTATCTTTGGAATTCAGTCTTCTACCAAATTCCCCATCGCAAAACCGTAAGCTCCACTCTAGTGTTCATAGGCTCTTGGGAATTGAAACGGAGTCCAGCGGCAGTGGCAAAAATAGTCAGGGTGTCCCGGTGGGATGATAATTCGATTGTTACATCTCACAGTTATAGGAGAAGGATTCATCATCCATCCTATCTTTGAGTGGAATGCCCCATTCTTGGCCCACTCTGCGTAGTTGTATGGCAAGTGACTCCATTGCAAATGCGAAGAGCAATGGGGATATTGGGCATCCCTCTCTCGTTCAGCAGCTGACCAGGAAGGGGGCCAAGATGAGGTGACCCAGATGGATCTGGGAAGTGGATTGGGAGAACAAAGGACTGTGAAGAGATAGTGCCAGGTTAGGGTGCCTTTTCCACATCTAAAATGAAAGAGGCCACTTGCAGGAACCATCCTACAACTTGGTCCTGTACAAGGAAGAGGCAACTGATGTTCTGGGAGGTGCTCAGCCTGGGGCACAGCCATTTTGGTCACTATGTATGAGCTCTGGGAGGATTTGGGAGAATCTGCCAGCTAAAATCTTGCCCAAGATTTTATAGTCAGCCCCAAGAATGGCGAAGGACCTATATGATGTAAGTTGCTTGGGGTCTCTATCCGGCTTGGGGAAGGAGACCAGGAGGGATTCCCAAAGAGAGTGTTTAAAGCATCCTCATACATTTCTGTGAGGTGAGGAGCCAGGGTGGGAAAGAAGTTGTAATATTCAAGGGGTAGACGTCCCATGCGGTTGTTTTATTGCAGACGATATTGAATAGCTTCATATACATGGATTAAGTCAAGGCATCATAAAATGCGGTGTGGCCTTAATCTGCACTAGGGAGGCGTCCCATGGGCGTTGCAATGAGTGTTCGCATGCAACACCAATGGATTTTGACTCTTTCCCAGATTAACAAAACCATGTAAACCTGGGGATGAACCGAAACCTTACGTCTCCCCATGGGAGGCGCATCGAGGAGAAATAACTTTATCTCTCCTCCTTTTTCCCTCTTTTCATGTGTGCTACATTCTGCAGCACACAAAGAGGAAAAAGCCTCCCTGCACAAAAACAATCCTGCCGACAACACAGGCACCCTTGAACCATGGTGCAAGAGTCCTTGTGTTGGGGCTATGCTGCACCATATTGGATAAATACAGTGCATTCCTGACTTTCCACATTGAAATAGGACAGCGCATCAAGGTGACTATGCCAAGATATTCCTGTACTGTTAATGCCGTCCGACTATGTAAAGCTTTATGTGGTGCACATTTTTGTTTCTACAGAATGTGAATTACCTCTAATCATTAAAGTTTAATGCCTCTTTAACTCTTTCTCGCACATTCAGCCCTAATGATCTCATGAATATTCTCCCAATAAAGCCACCTATCACTGGCCAACTAATGATACCAGCTATCCTCCACACATCCTCCCTCGTAACTAATGTCTGTCTTGGTGACGTTATTAAACTTTTCTTTCTATGGGCAAGTGAAAGGATCAACTCCTACATTAGCTAGTATAGGGGCTAATCAGTTAATGACTTCTTATAGGACATTCTCTGCTGGTTTAGGCCATACTCAAATTGTAGGTAAGCCTTTATACACAGCAATATCACTGCTATCATTTTCATCAGATTCTGCTCTGACTCAACATTGGTAGCCCCCTCCATTAGGGAGGTCACTGCCTCATCCCTTCCTTAAGTGCTGTCTCAGACCAGCTCATTTGTTATTTAGCTCCTCTCAGATGTGTTATATAAAAATGAATGATGATAATGATTATTACTATTATTATTGGTTGAGGCAATGAAGGCTCCCTCCCCTCTCTCAAACACCATATCCATATTTTCTGCCTCTCTTTGCCATTAATAGCACCCTGTACACAGATAACCTGCCTAGAAAACTCCTGTGTTTCCACTGGAAAACATAAATGACAAAGGCATATTTTGCAAATACTAGGTCCAGTTCTACTAAATTATCAAGCAGCGCAGCAGCCACATATGCTGCGCTGCGTGAGAAGGAGGGATCAGGAGAGCACCATATTTATAGAAATATGCCATTCTCCTCCCCTCCCCCTAGTGCTGGTGCGGAAATGTGCTGCTGTGCCCCACAAGCACACATTTGCACAACAGTGCAAGGGTGTCTGCGTGAATCTAGCACAGGTTTTGATACTCTTTCAGTCCAAAATAATTTGGTTAGACTTACTTTAAAATGTTTCCTGTGTACAGTGCAGCACACATGCAAAGTGGAAAAAGAAAACAGAAATAAAAACATTTCTCTGTGATAGTGCCTAGTTGAAATGGGTGCTATCTTTTGACGTGAAACCCAGTCTACTTTTTTTGTAAATAGGTTTATGTGGTTACATGGGAATGCCCATGCATGGAAAGGCCCCTTGGTGCTAAGTAATGCAAAGCAGCACTATTGCGCTACTTTCAAGTGATTTTCCAGCGCAAAACAAGTTTTGTGCTGAAAAGTAAATAAGTAAAAAAAGATTCTGCGTTAATTTGCAATAAATCTTAGTAAATATACCCTCACATCCAACAAATGGTTGGTCAAAATCTCGACTTAACATTAAAAATCCCCTTGCAAAAATGTTGACCTGAATTTAATTCCTGAATTTAGTAAACGCTCACTTCCCACGCATACTAGGACAGCGTTCATTCGCGGTTCTGGGGCACTTGCGCCACAAAAAGATACGATGTAGGTCGTATTTTTTTGCATGGGCTTTTTTATACCAGGCTGATATTTTAGAGTTTATTTTTCTGCAAAATATGTTTTTGAAGTCTGAGGGGCAGATTTACAAGCTTCTTGCTACATTTTTGCTCCGAAGTTACGTCACTTTCTGTGACGCAGCAGCAGCGTAAAAATGCATCCTATTTACAACGTGACGCATCTAGGGAGATGCAGCACGTTGTAAAGCCCTGTGTCACAGTATACCTGCATCCCGTATAATATATGCAGGGTGGGCGTTCCAACGCAAAAAAGCCTTGTAGAAGTGATGCAGTAAAATCTACAAGATTTCACTGCGCCACTTCTAGGACGCCACTTCATCATTTTTACACCTGCTTGAAGCGTAAGGAGTGACGCAGCACAATGAGGATAGGCCTCCCCCTGCATTGCCGGAGTTGCGTCATGCTTGCGACATCACTGCAGCAATGCGTGACTTTTCCGTCAACAGATGCGTCAGAATTTCTGATGCATCTGTCAATCCTTGCACCATGTCGCGCCGTATTGCATATACAAACAAAACAGGTGATGGACCGAATGTGGATCAATGTCACACATTCACCCCAGTCCAAAGATCTGGGCCCAAATCCATCGTTTTTTTGCACTCCACACCACCCTGGGTTAGACAATGGCGATATGCAAATCAGCTCTGACTCTGTGCCCCATCGGAACAGTCCAGTCCGAACTACAAAAGCCATGTCCTTCCCAGAACGGAATCAAGCATCCGAGGACCGGACCGGTTTCGAGGTAACACCTCTCATCAGCCCGGCTAGCTTGACTCCAGTGGTGTGGAGTGCCTGGGACCCACGTTGAGCATCCCCAGCGCACTTATGGCGAATTTGCAAACAAAACAGGTGATGGACCGAATGTGGATCAATGTCACACATTCAACCCAGTCCAAAGATCTGGGCCCAAATCCATCGTTTTTTTGCACTCCACACCACCCTGGGTTAGACAATGGCGATATGCAAATCAGCTCTGACCCTGTGCCCCATGGGAACAGTCCAGTCCGAACTACAAAAGCCATGTCCTTCCCGGAACGGAATCAAGCATCCGAGGACCGGACCGGTTTCGAGGTAACACCTCTCATCAGCCCGGCTAGCTTGACTCCAGTGGTGTGAAGTGCCTGGGACCCACGTCTGAGCATCCCCAGCGCACTTATGGCGAATTTGCAAACAAAACAGGTGATGGACCGAATGTGGATCAATGTCACACATTCACCCCAGTCCAAAGATCTGGGCCCAAATCCATCGTTTTTTTGCACTCCACACCACCCTGGGTTAGACAATGGCGATATGCAAATCAGCTCTGACCCTGTGCCCCATGGGAACAGTCCAGTCCGAACTACAAAAGCCATGTCCTTCCCAGAACGGAATCAAGCATCCGAGGACCGGACCGGTTTCGAGGTAACACCTCTCATCAGCCCGGCTAGCTTGACTCCAGTGGTGTGGAGTGCCTGGGACCCACGTCTGAGCATCCTCAGCGCACTTATGGCGAATTTGCAAACAAAACAGGTGATGGACCGAATGTGGATCAATGTCACACATTCACCCCAGTCCAAAGATCTGGGCCCAAATCCATCGTTTTTTTGCACTCCACACCACCCTGGGTTAGACAATGGCGATATGCAAATCAGCTCTGACCCTGTGCCCCATGGGAACAGTCCAATCCGAACTACAAAAGCCATGTCCTTCCCAGAACGGAATCAAGCATCCGAGGACCGGACCGGTTTCGAGGTAACACCTCTCATCAGCCCGGCTAGCTTGACTCCAGTGGTGTGGAGTGCCTGGGACCCACGTCTGAGCATCCCCAGCGCACTTATGGCGAATTTGATCTTTGGACTGGGGTGAATGTGTGACATTGATCCACATTCGGTCCATCACCTGTTTTGTTTGCAAATTCCGCCATAAGTGCGCTGGGGATGCTCAGACGTGGGTCCCAGGCACTCCACACCACTGGAGTCAAGCTAGCCGGGCTGATGAGAGGTGTTACCTCGAAACCGGTCCGGTCCTCGGATGCTTGATTCCGTTCTGGGAAGGACATGGCTTTTGTAGTTCGGACTGGACTGTTCCCATGGGGCACAGGGTCAGAGCTGATTTGCATATCGCCATTGTCTAACCCAGGGTGGTGTGGAATGCAAAAAAACGATGGATTTGGGCCCAGATCTTTGGACTGGGGTGAATGTGTGACATTGATCCACATTCGGTCCATCACCTGTTTTGTTTGCAAATTCCGCCATAAGTGCGCTGGGGATGCTCAGACGTGGGTCCCAGGCACTCCACACCACTGGAGTCAAGCTAGCCGGGCTGATGAGAGGTGTTACCTCGAAACCGGTCCGGTCCTCGGATGCTTGATTCCGTTCTGGGAAGGACATGGCTTTTGTAGTTCGGACTGGACTGTTCCCATGGGGCACAGGGTCAGAGCTGATTTGCATATCGCCATTGTCTAACCCAGGGTGGTGTGGAGTGCAAAAAAACGATGGATTTGGGCCCAGATCTTTGGACTGGGGTGAATGTGTGACATTGATCCACATTCGGTCCATCACCTGTTTTGTTTGCGTATTGTATATACGGCGCATCCATAGTGGCACAAGGTTTTCTCAGTTTGGCGCAGGGAAAGTGACTCCTCTTTACAGAGGCATCACTTTCTTGTAAATCTGTCCCTAAGTTTGTACCTGCTACCCATGAGACAACATCATTGAAGCCATGTCATTGCTCAAATTTTGCAAATATGCTGGATGGTCTTTTCTGTGCCTTTCCCTGTACATTTTGATGCGTTGTATAATGTTGAATTTCACTCCTTGTGTGCTGGACTGAATTGCAATCAACGGCAGAGATCTCACTCAATTTAAGAAGCAGCAGAACACGGAGCACAACAAACTCTTCTCAAAGGCGATATATCAAGACAGCAGACTACAGAGGCAATAAGGTGCGGGTTTAACAGACAAGCAACCCGCAGGAAATTGAAGACCTGTGGACGCCAGTGAAAGATATTTCCCTGGAGTAAAAGCACGATTAATTAAGTGTATAAAGCAGTTGTGTACTGATGTAGGTCCAGTAACCGGTTCAGAATCAGACAACTTCTACGTGCCTGTTGCAATGATCATATGAACCAACAAATGTGTCCCTGCAGGGAAGGGCACACGCATCATGTCTGACCAGTCCAGCTGCATGTTCATGCAAATGGGTGGGCATGTGGTTCAGAACTGCCTCCCGTGAATTCTTTGCAGTGAAATGTGTTTTTTTATGTACAATAAAATGCTCAGCTGTTCACTACCTCCCTTTAATACATGAACTTGTCACTGGCATCTAGAGGTTGCTAGTTGAAGCAGCTGCTAACCCTAGCATATCCTCTGTCACTCCTCACATTGTAACTAGCTCTGGTCTCAAAGGTCAAAAGGGCAAAGGCAGGTACAGAAAGTAAACAAGTCTGTAGGAGCCCTATTTACTGTCTCTGATTTCCACTCCTTGGTTTTCCCTAATTCCCCATTGAAGATCTTTTATAGAGAATAGGAGTCACAGCTCTCATGTTATCTGGGCTCAAAGGATGTGTCACTTCCATTACTCAGAGCAATTTGGTGAATGCACACCTATGGCTAAAATCCTACAATGCTGCAGCTCACCTGCAGTGCGCTGGTGATTCATGAATGTTACTGTGATATAACCAACACCTGTGCCCACTCTCTAGTAAGACCCCATGATGGTCATCAGGGACTTTAACTCTTATATTCACCGGTCCAACTTGAACTACCTTGAAATTACCACATACACTCAAGACCTTGCTTATGTTTCGCGGTGCCTGCCGATTTGTGAATGCAAATGCATTACATGCATTTTTAGCATTGTGGCGGGCGGTGCTGAGAGCACCACCCGCCACAATGTTAAAAATGCAGGATGCGCCCGCCACTGTGGCGGGCGCATCCTAATACCCCCCACGGGACCCCAGCCCTTATGGCGGGTAGTCCTGTAATCCGATAGGATGGCAGGCGGACTAAGTCCGCCCGTCATCCTAATGACCCCCTTAGTGTTCACAGCATCTGCTCTCAGTACATGAAATGTTAACATTATATGTTTATCAGGCTGGAACAGCTGCTCTGTCCTTGAGAAAGTACACTGTGCTTAGGTAGTCACTGGAAATAATTTCTCTGCTTGTGAAAGTCTACAAATCTTTATTATAACACAGAATGAACAGCAACTGAAGTCACGTGTTGCAGCGTCACAGTAAAATGGATGAAAAGGCCTAAATTGGCATGACGTTAGCTAAAGCCTACATTCTTACTCTATAAGCATTACATGTCAACCAATCTGCTCTCACAACATCAAAGATGAACGACCCAGATACCTAAGTATTTTAGACATTTAGGTTGCCATTTAACACCCAAGTTGCCCAAGTGGGAAGGAAAACATATTGAATTTAAAGGGAAAACCTCCATCTTGTCTCAATTTTATGTGTACCCAGAAACCTCAGAGAAAGAATGAATGATATTGGTAATGCTTAAAATTGCAGATTCAATATCTTCAGGGAAGATGAGAATATTATTGGCGTAGGCCGCAGTTTTATACTTTTTGGGGCCAAATTGGATACCTTTAATCTCCGGGGCAGTATTGAGTAAACAAAGCAAGGGATTGATAGCAAGCAAGAAAAAAAGAGGAGAGCGAGGGCAACCCTGTTGTGTTCCTTGGCGTAAGTCAAAGTATGAGGAGGTAAAGCCATTTATTCTAATACTTGCTTTGGGGTTGGCATATAAAGCCTGGACCATGGAAATTAAAGAGTGTCCAAGCTTATGAGATTCCAAAATAGCATGAAGAAAAGGCCTTGAGGCTTTATCGAAAGCATCTTTGTCTTCAAGAGTGATCGCCACTGTGGGGACTGAAGACATACAGGACTTTTCCAGTATGTGGCCAAATGTGCGGATATTATTCCGGGCCAGACAACCCTTAACAAAACCAAAACCGGATTGCAAATTATGTATTAAATCAGGTATAGAACTTTCTAGAATATTAGCATAGGTATCTGGTTTTGTGGAGACCTAAAGGAGACAGTTGAATACAACAAATCACAAACTATTACCAAAGTTAGAGATCTTTTATCCTCATGGTCCCTGAAGTTGATCTTTTGGTGGGGGAGGCTTCCACCCTCAAGAGTGAACTTTGTATGTTCTATGCTCCTGCTAAAACTTTCAAACTCTTTCTTCAAGGAAATTGATAAAATTACTTAAAAGTTCCTATGGAGCAATAAAAGGGTGAGGATCTCTTACAAATCTCTTCGTACATCTCTACCTCTCAGAGGATGCTGTCTGCCGGATTGGAAACTTTAACAATCTGCTTTCTTGGCTTCCCAAGGAGCTTCCCTTGGCTAATTCCAGATATGCCACGTCCCCCATTATGGTTAGCGATTGAGCGAAATATATGCTCAGTATTTAGTTCCTGCTCTATTGTTACAATCTCAAAACTTCCTATGTCTCACTCTGGCAAATCCTTATAGACTCTATAAAGGCTTTCAAATTGGTGGACAAAAGACTACTCATAATTCTAGATGGGCTTCTTTGTGGCATAACCCTAAAATTAAAACAGAGCTAGACAGTTAGATTGTACAAGCATGGGCCTCCTGCGACATTACATTGATCAGACATCTATATGACACCATTGATGACCCACTTCCCTTCTAGATCTTGGCCTCTGCAGTATGAACTTCCATAGTTTCCTTAAAAAAAGGTGAAACTTTCAAAACTTACTCTCACCAAAAGCCCATCACTACCATTAACCCTTGGAAGTTGGCAGCACTCAGGACACATCGCCTCTAGAATCTATTAATTCCTATCAGACCCGCCCGCAACACAACCTTCCGTCCTCTACACCAAATGTGCACAACACTTCTATTCTAATGTCTTCAAGCACATTTCTGGTGAGCAATGGATAAATATTGGTACTCTCACTTTACATAATAAAATTACACCCTCTGTCTTAGAATCCAAACTCTTTACAATGCACCTACTTCGTTGAACCAGTGCCAGACTTCATAAACTATGTTTAGGGATTCTGATAAATATTGGAACTGCAACCAATATCCTGACACACACCAACACATTTTCTTTATTGTCCACTTTTGGTCCCATATGGCAAGCTATCCAGGACAGACTTACAGAGACATTTTACTTCCCCATAACTCTATGCTTTCCTTTGATAGTTTGAGGTCCTTGGGACTCCAGGATTGCTCTAAGAATCCACGCTAAGGATATGGCTATTTTTGATTTGTTGCAGTGAAAATTATTCTTTCCGAGTGGAAATCAGTCAATCATCTTTCTCACCACACTTGATGGGTGTGAGTCTTCTTCCTTGGAGGGGCATACTCTCTGCATGCCGACTGGCAATCCATCACTGTTTGGAGCTCTCTAGATAGATTCATTGAGGAGAACATTGAAGTTGAATAACTTACTCACCCTACTGACCTAGGGTCTATCCAGACCCACTCACTTGCTTTTGAATACCTCCCCCTCCATCTCACACTCTCCTCTTTGCTCTTACTGGTTTATGATTCCTTCCTACTTGTGCTTTTATGATGTAAACAAAACGTTAGGTTGTTTTGTATTCCACAACGAACATCATGCAATGTGGGAACCCTTTGTTATGCATAACCCTTGTTTTATCTACTCCAACCTACATTTTCTTATGATGGTGGACCCTACTTCTAAGTTTTCTTGCTCAATATACTCTAATGTATCATTATATGTATGTGAAAATAATTCCTTGTACCATTTATGTGGAACAGGCTACCATTTACTTGTAATGTTTGTATTACAGCAAACCTTACACTTGTTTCGTATGTCATATTGCTATATGTTTATGCATGCAACAAAATACTTTGAACACTAAAGATGAACCAGCCAATTCCACATCTGATACATTGTCCCACTACTTCTCCCTGACTTTCTGAAGCATGTTCCAATTCTAATAACAAAATATCATCTGTCTTATGTACTGCAGCCTAAATATCTATACTACTATTATAAAGGAAGAACTTTGAGGCTTTGAGGCGGGTAAACACGGGAACCACAGCGCCAGTCCACACACCCGATACATCGTTGGAATCCTCAGGGTGTGCAGATGGACATAGGCTATATAAAGTAAAAAAATAAGTTATATTTAAAAAATTTACATTATAAAAAAAGTAGTCCCCTCGAAGTAGCGCCAGCCGCGACCTGCGTGCTGACGTCAGGAGCACGGGGAGGAGCGGGGTCCAGGAGCGGCAGACATGGCATGGGGGAGGAGCGGTGACGAGCGGCGAGGAGCGGTGGACTGAGGAGCGGCGGCTGAGGTAAGGCAGCGGGGGTCGGGGCAGGCGGGGGGACAGGGTGATGTAAGGCTCCAAACTACCACGATCACGCTCATTAGTTTTACCTCAAACACATCTCAGGAAGTTGAACTGCAGAGTGCCAGCGTTTCACCGTTTCAGCTTTAAGGGTTTAGGTTGACACGCGGGCATTATGTTACCATGCTGGAATCTCAGCACGCCGAGCTCCGTCAAGGGTAAACCCCGCTCAAAGAGACCCCACAGGTGAAAGTGATCCGTCAACCTCGGAGCCGTGTTTAAATGTGCCCTCTTTTCGTGGTACTTTTCATGTGGATGGGGAAAGCAAACAGCCCGAAGCGCACTGCTGTGATTTATCATATGTCACCTTTTTAAGGCTCCGGGGGACAATGTCGGTGCAGGCGGGGGTCAGGGCAGGCGGGGGACGGGGCGGGCGGGGACGGGAAAAGCAAGCAGCCCGAAGGAAAGCCAGGAAATCTGGTTCAGTTTATCCCCACTCTAAACACATGGAAATGGTAATTTCCAGGCGAAGGCTGGAGTAATAGCTGCAATACAGTGAGACGGTTTTACATTATAGTGCAATGCTGTGACTATCATATGTCGCCTTTTTAAGGCTCCGGGGGACAATGTCGGGGCAGGCGGGGGTCGGGGCAGGCAGGGGAACGGGGCGGGCGGAGGCCTGAAATGCTGGACAATGTCGGAGCAGGCGGGGGTCGGGGAAGCCTGATTGCTCCCGGACAAGGTCGGGACGGGCTGCTAGTTGCTTATAAAAATATCGATCCACTGGGTTGTGTTATTCTGCTATTAACATCAATGGAGCAATTTTTGTGTTAACTTTTTTTAGGACACTTTATTTTTGTAATATTGTATTTAGTGCCATACCAATCTCATTCTCTACTTTGCGGCAAATTGTGAAGAAAAAATGTACGTCTGATGGCTTTCTGTACATGGATATAAACAATAGGACCAGATAAAAAAATCACATGTATATCAGAGATGCTGAGTGTATGGCTGTATTGCAGTGTTAGGAGACGGTATTCAGTCAAAATATTGTGTGAAAATCTCGTGAGACACAAATATTGTGAGAAAAATACTGTGATGATAAAAATATCATGGGACAGAATATGAAAGTTAAGAATATTGTTTGGTTTGATTTGGTAATACTTTTTACGTTCTTTAATTTTATGTCAATTTAAATTTTTTGGTATGTGTCACAGGGTTTGTATGGGAATAGGATGAGAAGTGTGTTAAATATTTAATTTTTAACTGATCATAATTTTTTATAATCTTGAAGTTGGCAATTAGATCATTATTATTGTAAGATCCATCAGCCTTAGGATGGTCTTACCTCAAACTGTTTACCTACTTCTCTATTTTTGCTGATCTCGTTTTTGTTGCCCTCAGTACTCTGTCCCCTTTACCACTGCTACCAGTGCTAAAGCATGTGTGCTCACTCCCTAAAACATGGTAACATTAGCTTACCCCCAGTTTGCATATTTATTATACTTATAAATCCCTAGTAAAAGGGTACTACGTGTAGTTAGGGTCTGTAAATTAAATGCTTTTAGTGGGTCTGCAACACTTATTGAGCCACTCACTTAAGTAGCCTTTTTAATTATGTCTCAAGCACACCATTGCAGCCTGTGTGTTCAGTTTTAAACCGCTATTTTGACCTGGCAAAGTAAGCCTTTTGCCAGGCCTAACCCTTCCTTTGTAATACATATAAGTCACCCTTGGGTAGGCCCTAAATAGCACTTTGGGCAGGGTGCAGGGTACTTAAAAAGTTGGACATGTACTTTTAAAATGTACATGTCCTGGCATTGAAAAACATCTAAATTTGTTCTTCACTACTGCAAGGCCTACCTCTCCCGTAGGATTACATTGGGTTACCTTATTTTGTTTAATACGTGATAACTTGCAATTGGGAGCAGGTAGAGATGTTGAGTTTGCATTCTAATTGTAGTTTAACCTCCTCTTTAATGCTAACTTTGGATTTTAAGTCACAATTCTGAAAATGCCCTTTTATGAATGTTACCATTGTATTGTCCCAACCATTTGGTGCCTACAGCCTGTATCCTAGCTCACATGACCAGGTGTAGCTGGCAGATGACATTTGTGTGTGGCTCCCAGAGAGTGAGGCAAGGGGCAACAGAGTTGGCAGAATGGGCCATCACTGACTGAATAGGGGGGCAGATGTGTCACCTACCACACTTGCACAATACACCTCAAAGCCTTTGCTTCAGCACACTCACAAAGGTTTGATATTAGTCTTTTGTGCCCTCAAACAAGCTTGTGCCAGGGCATGGCGCCAGGAAATTCTAATCCTCTTTGGCGGTGGGAACCCACTAGAAACTCCTTCTACTCAAAGCTGGCACTAAGGATATATAGTGGACCCTAACAGCCAACACTTCAGTAAACCTCACTGGACCTTAGGAAAACTCAGAATGACTGCTGTGCTGCTCTGCTGCAAGAGGGTCTTTTACTCTACTACCCAGCTACCCTGTTGCCATGCTGCCTGAATGGAAAGGACGGGACCTGCATCTTGAACCCAGGAACACCAGAAAAACATCAAGGACTAGTTGGCTGGCCTCGGGATCAGAGCCAGGAGGACAGGAAAGGCTCCAAACACCTTGAACCCAGCACCTGGGCTGTGTCTTCTCTGAGTCTTGCCTCCCAAGTGGTGCTACTCAAGTCCTGGACCCTTGAAAGGGAACCTGAAGGTGCTATGACAGCTTAGTTGTGGTCTTTTGGGCAAAACTGATGCACAGCTCCACATCGGAACCACTGCTGAGAGACACATCCCTGACACAGAACCTCACAATGCAGCCTGCAACTCTTCAGAATTGCTGCAGCACAAAGCATCTCCGACGCAAGATTTCACAATGCTAGCCTCCCTCAAAGACCTCCTCAATTACGACGCAGGAGCTCGCATGCCAAACCCTGTTAAAGGATTCATCAGAATTGCCGCTGCACGACGCATCTTCATGGCACAACCTCACATCGCAGCCCATAGCTGCTTGGAACTGCTGATGTTTGATGCATCCTCGATGTGGGATCTGGCAAAGCTGCCCTATAAGGATTTAGGATACCTTGTTCAGCGGACATAACCTGGTCCCAGTATCCAGCCCGCACTCCATTGTGGTCGGCCTAAACTTGTGACTTTGGGTCTGGCGTGACCAGATAATCAAAGTTGAAGCTTGGTGCTTTTGGCACTATTTTCACTTAATCTTTGGAACAGCTTATCTCCGGTCCTACTGATTGTATTTTTGACATTTTGGTGTCATATATTTTATTAAATTTTACTATAATATTATTTGGAATTTGCTTGTGTTTCATCCTGACAAGAATTGTGGGTGGTTGCTGCTTCAATAGGGCTTCGCCCCCCTAAACCAGTAGCCCAATTTCCTACAATTATGTAAATCTATTTTTAGCTAGTTAATAGATAATTTTAACAATATGGTGATACATGTTTGACTAGTTAATTGTTAATTTGGTTGATTGTGATTTAAAAATATAATTGGGTATTATTAATTTATATTGAAGTTGTTTTGCTTAATAATGAATTTGATAGTTATATTATATTTCAGATTCCTTTATTAAGATGCAAAAAACAACAATAAAAGTGCATAGAACAGAAGAAAACTGTATTCAGAATAATCATACAAGTTAGAATGATACACATTCTCATAATGATACTGAAAGTCATAAAATTAAGTGACAAATAGGTACTCATAAAACATATCTAGCCGAAAAAATTATTAAGATGCATCACTCAACATTCTTAATACTTTTTGATAGAATGCCTAATCTTTGAAAATAGCCTACATAGAAACAGCATTCTGCTTTCGCCAGTTGTTGGAGATAGTGCATGGCTGGTCTGCACTGCCGTATTTTACGCATCTTGAAAAGCAGAATTAAAAATTGTTTAGTATATTTTAAATAAAATATATAAAAGTATAAAAAATGCATCACTAATTGAGAGGACATACCATCACAGGTACAGGGACAAACACAATAATATATTTGGTAAGAGAAGTGAAAACAGAGTATATAGAGTAGATAGATAACAGCATCAGTCCTAAAGTGGAACAGTAAAGATATTTCCAACAACCTCTAGCATAAAACAAATAGTATCCCAGAACACCAGCAAGGCTCAGATGCAAGCAAAGCTAAAATTGAAGGTTTTTAGCATTCTGTCTTAGACCTTTGTGTACAAGCATCATTTAGCAGCAATGCTTCACAAACGTTTTTCTCACTAGAATAGGGCTTGTCAAAAAGATGGAGAAGTCTCCGTACGTTTCCACGGGTACACACTGCGTTTTATAAATTTGCAATAGCGGAAGAATCGTACTCCTCCCATCCCTCTGGGAGGCTGCAGGAGTTTGAGATGAGGACCAGCTGCTCTAAATAACTTTAAACTATGAAGTGTGATATTAAGTGTCCAAAAGCCTGAGGAATCAAAAGGATCACTGACATAATATCGACGAGCACAATATCGAGTTACCAAAATATCGGCGACATAATATCGACTACAAATATATCGACATCCAATACTTAATTAAGACCTACAAAAATATCGACTACAAAATATCGAGTTAATTAATTATCGAAAACACTAATATCGAAAGACAAAATATAGAATAACCAAATATCGTGTTGTCAAAAAATAAACAGTACACAACAAAAATATCGAAACTAAATATATAGATGACACTAATATCGAAAATAAAGGAATATCAACACTATAAAATATACCTAAAACATTTTAAATACAATACAACTATATATTAAAAATATAGAATACACTCCACAATACATATAACATAAGGAATAAACATTTTTTTAAACACATAAAAAAATGACAATTTTTTGCCACAAACAATCTAAACAGTGTAGTGAAATAATAAATAAATACAATACTTTTAACATATATTCGCAAATTATAATTACATATATTTAAAATAGAACAAAATACAAACCAGGTTTACTGCAGCAGTCTAAAAAAAATAGCATTTCAACAACAACAAACATAGCAATTAAATAAAAAAAATTCAAACCAACCAATAAAAAGGACCCATTCTTAAAACATCCAATCAAATGAAAGAACTAATCAAATACACAGTATAAAAGGACTGTTTTCAAACTGCTATTTCCTGCTTCTAACTCTAAAGAAAGAAGAAGGTGACACTCTGACCGACTGTTTCCTGAGAAAACTACTTTTCCAAACAAGACTCCTACAGAAATAATTCAAGTAAGTTAAACTATTTTTTAATTAACACAAAAGTAGTAGACTAAAAGTGTAACTTTTACATTTCTTCTACAGACATCTCCAAAACACAACAAAAAACACTTAACAGATTATTCACTATAAATTCCTTATTGTAAGTATATTTAAATGTTGTCTGACAAACTAACTGCATTTATTAAACCCAAATTTCTAATACACATTTGATCTTTATTCTATCTTCTTTACAGAAATTTAGAAGACATCCAAAAACTACTCCATCAAAGCTAAATACTCGACAATTTAAACAAGTGAGTATATTTGTTAAATTAAAAAAAAAACTAAAATGCTAACTAGAAGATAGCTTCCCCCTAGAAAAGGCTCAAAGTGTAATAAAAGAATAGATTTTCAATTTTTTTTCATTTTCTATCAGAAATAAAACAAGGCAATACAAGAAAAAGCTTGAAAACACCTTCTCAACATTTCAAATTACAACGCAGAATAAATGTAGGTAAATGCTAACTAAAAGAAAGCTTCCCCCTAGAAAAGACTCAAAATGTAATAAAAGAATAGATTTTCAAATTATTTTTATTCTCTACCAACAGAAATAAAGCAAGGAAATACAAGAAAAAGCTTGAAAACACCTTCTCAACATTTCAAATTACAACACAGAATAAATGTAAGTATAATAATTGAAAGTGGAATGAATAAAAAACATGTATAGCAATATTTAAACTTAAAATATATTTATTTCTAATCTTTCCTAGCACAACAAATAGAAAAATGACTGAAGGTGCTGAGTTTGTTATGTCTCAGAAAAACAAGCTTTTACTGTGTTATATGGGGTATGTGTATACGCAAGAAAAACAATCAGGACGCAAAGTATTTTGGAAATGTAGTAAATACTACTCTAATAAATGTTATGGTAGGGCTACAACAGAAGAAGTTAATGTATTATTTACCAAAGAACACAATCACCCCCCTAATGTAACTGAAATTGAGGTCAGGGATGCTCTTGAAAGCATAAAAGAAGCAAGTACAGGGACTGACAAACCAACTACCCAAATACTGAAAGAGGAACTTTTAAAAGTTCCTCAACATGCTTCTGGTCAACTACCCTCAATTGACTCTCTAAAATGCACAATTGCCAGACAAAAAAGGGTCCCAACAACGACTCAACCTAACCCCAAAACGTTAGAAGAAGTTGTCATTCCTCCTGAATTGAGTCTAACACATAATAAATAACCATTTGTACTATTTGATAACAAAAGCCCTACAAACCGAATTATAATGTTTGCTACTGCAAACAATCTAAGAAAACTCCAGGAGTGCGAACACTGGATGATGGATGGTACTTTTAAAACATGTCCTAAACCATTTTACCAACTCTACAGCATACATGGATTATACCATCATTCCAACATCCCATTTATTTACTGTTTGTTACCCAACAAACAACAAAATACTTACACAGAAGTCCTGAATACAATTAAACAAGAAATCAACAATTATTTTCCACAAAAAATAATTATTGATTTCGAGTTAGCAATGATTAATAGCATATTAAAAACATTTCCCCACACAGCAATACAAGGTTGCTATTATCATTTTAATCAGAGCATTTGGAGACATCTCCAAAAATCTACCTTAAGCCTGCAATATGCTACCGATAGCACTTTTGCATACCAAATTAAAAAATTAATTGCACTATCCTATGTCCCTGTTACAGATGTAGCACAACATTATGACATACTAATTGACAGCCCATACTACAAAAAATATGAGGAAAAACTAGCCCCACTCCTAAACTACTTTGAAGATACATGGGTGGGAAGGCTACATAGATCAGGACACAGACGCCAACCTAAATTTCACATAGCTTGGTGGAATGTATATTTAAGTACACTGAATCAAGAAGCTAAAACAAACAACAGTGTAGAAGGATGGCACAATGCATTTCAAGCTACCACTAGCAGAGGAAAACCCACTGTACAGAAACTAATTGAAGCTTTACAAAAAGAACAAAGCTACCAAGAGCTACGCATCGAACAATCAGTAACCCAATTAGGACCAAAACTAACTAAACAAACAAAACAAATGTTTACACTACTCCAAAGCCAAGTCACCCTATATCCTTCTACAAGGGGCCTAGACTACCTATCCCTAATAGCAAAAAGCCTACTGTGATTTATGTGAACTAAAAAAACAATACCTTATCAATATTAAAAAAATGTTATAATTAAATTAATAATATTGTATCATAAAAAATATTCCATAATTGTCATACATATTTATTTCAATGTAAAAAACATTTTCAAGACAATTACGAAATATTTATTATGATATCAAATATACCAACAATAATAACAATGACATTTCCCACCCAAATAATATAAAATGAAAACACTTACAATTGATGTTGCTGCAGAATACGTATTCCAGCCACTTGTTATCCATGTACTCCACTGGTAATCCATTACAAATCCAAATGACGAAACCCTCAAAAACCCAAAAATAAGTAAAAATATGAAAAAACGCTCTAGGAAATCCCGATAAAAGCAAGTGGGGTTACTTTATTAATTAAAGTGACATACACACACTTTGGTTAAAAATAAAATGCATAATCTTCTCCAAATGCAACGGGATACCCTCAAAACACGAAAAATAGTTTGAAAACAGAAAAATCGTTCCAGGAAACCCGTACAAAAGTAAGCGTGGTAAGTTTAATAATAAAAGTAACAAACACACACTTTTTTTTTTTAAACGCATAGGGGGTCATTAGGATGTCGGGCGGATTTGCTCCGCCAGGGTGGCGGTGGCCACCGCCACCCTGGCGGAGCAAATCCGCCCGACATCCACAGCCCAATTCCCCCCCGCCATATTAGTATGGCGGGGGGGACCGCGGCGGTGCAAAACACCGCCCGCATGTTTTCCGCCCCGGTCGCCTTGCGGCCGGGGCGGAAAACCAGTAACATGGTGGCGGTGTCTGTTAGACACCGCCCGCCATATTACCATGGGCATTTGTCAATGCCTTTCCGTGGCGGCAATGCCGCCACGGAAAGGCATGCGGAGACTCCCTGCGGGGGCCCGTTGCGGGCCCCCTGGGAGTCCGGGGCTTGGGGGGGTGCACATTGGGGGTACCTATGGTACCCCCCCGCATTTGAATGTGCAACACGGCAGGCACCGCGCGGTGCCTGTCATGTTGTGCTTTGAAATGCACAACGTGCATTTTCACCATTGCGGCGGGCGGAGATTTCAGCTCCGCCCGCCGCAATGGTAAATATACAGGATGCGCCCGCCTGTGTGGCGGGCGCATCCTAATGCCCATTTCGGGACCCCCGCCCTGTAGGCGGGTGGTCCACATCCCCGGTAGGGTGGCGGGCGGCCAAAGCCCGCCCGCCATCCTAATGACCCCCATAGTCTTCTCCAAATCCAAATCGATACCCTTAAAAACCCGAAAATCATACAAAAAGATTAAAAATCGCTCCATGAAACCACGGGAAAAAGAGAGAGAGTTTAAAACATTACTTTAATAAAGTAATACACTCTTTTCTCCCCGAAAAAAACGGCATCCATTTTCGGAACGAAACCGCCAAATCCCGGAACCTATAAAAAATTGTTACAACAAAACCACCCATACAAACCCCCAAACATTTCAAAATATACATAATCATCACTATAAAACATTAAAATAAACATATTATAACATTAACCTCTGAAAATACACTAGGCCTCAAACATTCACAACACTTCCGTAAAAACCAACTAACACCTAAAACATACCAAAACCACGACTAAAACCACACAATAACACTACACACCTCCAAAATACACTCAAACACTACTACTCTATAACATATAATAATTAAAACACACCTTACCTTTCCGAAAGCGACGCACCATCCAACTGCGAGCTTCTCCAGTCCGAATGAAGCTAAATAACCTTACGCGGTAAAAAATAGTCCCATTTAAACAATAATAGAAACTTACACATTTTAATACAATGTTCTAAGTAAAAATAAAATACAATACTAGACTTAAAATGTAATATATTTTTTTCTAACACTTATAAAAATAATATTCGATTTAATCTCCTTAATAAATTAATAATAAATAATAATAATATATTATTAATTATTATTAATACTTCATTTAATATGTAAACATTATAATAAATAGATAGAACATATTTAATTGGAGTTTATATATACTTTACATTTATAAAATATTTGTAAAGTTTCTAGACAATTATATATCATTTGTAAATTAATAATAATAAATATAAAATCATATTTATTATTAATATGAATCATATTTATGTATCTAAATTGTAAATAAGTACAAAACTAAATGTACACTTGGGTTAATATGTTCAAAATATGTTTATGTTATTTTTAAAAATATGTAATAATTAATTAACATTTGTAAATTAATAATAATAATTAATACAATACATTAATTATTGTTATTAATTATATCTGTCTATGTAAATAATTAAAAAATACATATCTATCTATGTAATTAATTTAAAAAAACATATCAAACATTGTATCCAACTGTATAAATAATTAACGTTTTCATTCTGTATTATAAATAATTTTTTTGGCCAAAACACAAATATATTCTTAATATTAATTAATTGCAATTGTTTATTTTTATTGAGAACATTGTATTTAATATGTATAGATGTAATAATAAACATATTTTGCATTTAAATGAAGCAAATATATACTTACCTGTTTATTATATGTAAATATTCTCAATATATAATTAATAATATTAATATATTATATATTAACATTATTAATTAAATATTTATTAGGTAGAAATTTTTTTTTTACCTAACTTTGTAATGAAAACATTAAATTATTTTATACTGTACTGTACATATTATTAATACAATCTGTCAATAAAAAATTGCCAAAACTTCATGACTATTTATTTTTCAAAGAATATTAAAATGTTATTTTTAAAATGTAACTATTATAATAATCTTATAAATGTACATCTTCCTTTTCCATTACAAAGATTTATTCTACAATTAGAATATAACATCAATTTTTTTTACAAGCCTTTTCAGAAATATTTATAAAACATATATAAGTTACTATTCCCACTCCTTTCAAATAACAGTAAAGAAGGTGCTGGACACTGACCCAATATAATTTACTATTCCAACTCCAATCTGACAAATATCAGGGAAGGTGCTGGACACTGACCCAATATAATTTACTATTCCAACTACAGTCTGACAAATGTCAGGGAAGGTGCTGGACACTGACCCAATATAATTTACTATTCCAACTCCAGTCTGACAAATGTCAGGGAAGGTGCTGGACACTGACCCAATATAATTTACTATTCCAACTCCAGTCAAATAAATGTCAGGGAAGGTGCTGGACACTGACCCAATATAATTAACTATTCCAACTCCACTCTGACAAATGTCAGGGAAGGTGCTGGACACCTCACTCCATCAAGTTCACATTCGGAATCCTGGGTTACCTCTCTGGCCAACTTTTTTACGAGCAAAATTAAGACCATTCAAGACTCATTTCTGGCAAGGGGGGCAGGGGGATTCCCTGAAGTCAGAATTTTGTCTGGTCCAATAATTAAGGGAGAGCCCACTCTAACGGAATTTCCCCCCTTGACGGTTACTACATCTTTAGATATTATATCTAAACTAAAGTCAGGGTCCCCACGGGATCCATGTCCAGCTAAATATTTGGCGAGAATGGTGGGAGTAGTGAATCCCATTATCAACCCCGTGCTGAATTTGTTGCTCATCTCCGGAGTGGTCCCTCCTGCCTGGAAGCAGGCGCTAGGTATACCATTATTGAAGAAGTCCAATCTGGACCCGGAGGTGTATGCTAACTACAGGCCTATCTCCCTGCTGCCAGCCCTTGCCAAAGTAGTTGAGAAACATGTTCAGGTTTCCCTTTCCAGTTTCCTCAAAAATAACAACCTCCTTCACAGCACGCAGTCAGGCTTTCGTACCAACTTGTGCACTGAGACTGCGTTGCTGGAAGTTACAGAAGCCATCAAGGAGGTACTGGATACAGGAGGCAAGGTTATGCTGGTAATGCTCGACCTATGGGCGGCATTTGACACCGTCCCCCATGAGGGTCTCCTTGTCAGACTTAATGAGATCGGTCTGCGGGGGATGGTGTTCAACTGGTTCAGATCTTTCCTAGCAGGACGGTGTCAGACGGTCTGGGCCCCTCCTTTTTCCGCTGTGGTGCCACCATTAGAGGTGGGAGTCCCGCAGGGGTCTATTTTGAGTCCGACCCTTTTTAATATCTTTATGACCCCTCTGGCAGCGCTGGCGGAGTCCTTTGGGGCACAGATCTTGTCGTACGCCAACGATACGCAGCTCCTTTTCACTTGTGGAAAGGGGGCTGATTTTGATGGGGAGAGTATTAGAGGATGCCTTGGGGCTGTGTTTAAATGGTTCCAGCAACACAGCCTCAAGTGCAATCCTGACAAATCCGAAGTGCTTTTCTTTGGCTGCTGGTCGGATTCCATCTGGCAGGCCTGGTGGCCTGAGAATATGTCTCCGCCATCAGCTGCCTCTACATCGGCCAAGAACCTGGGGATAAAAATTGACAATCATCTGTCTATGAAGCCCCAGATCCTTGGCCTTACAGGGAGATGCTTCAGCATTCTCAAGACGCTTCGTAAATTTCTCCCTCTTCTCTTGCTGGCTCACTGAAAATCCACGGTTCAGGCGCTCATTGGATCGCGCCTTGATTACATGAACATTCTGTATTTGGGTCTGCCAGAATATCTTCTTCAGCGCCTGCAGATAGTTCAGAACTCTGCGGCGCGTGCCATCTTTGGACTCCATCGGCACACCAGGGTTTCTGATCTGTTGCAAACTTTGCATTGGCTGCCCATTCGAAAACGTATTGTTTTCAAGACTCTCACTTTGGCCTTCAAAGCTCTTCATTTGTCCGGGGCCAAATACATCCAAAAGCGGATGGTCTTTTACCAACCTACTAGATCATTAAGGTCGGAGTCGTTGGCTCTGGCCTCGGTCCCGGTCATAAGAAGAGAGAGGGTTGGCGGCCGGTCTTTCAGGCGCCTAGCACCCCAGTTGTGGAATACCTTGCCAGTTAGTCTCCGAAGGAATCCTTTCGTGTTGGCTTTCAGAAAGGATCTGAAGACATGGTTGTTCGCTCAGTAGTTTTTTTCCCCCCTCTTGCCTCTGCTCCCTGTTCGTTTTTGGGTTTAAAGCGCCGGGACACTCCTCGGAGTAGCCGAGCGCTATATAAAACACACCATAACATTAACATTAACATTAACACTGACCCAATATAATTTACTATTCCAACTCCAGTCAAATAAATGTCAGGGAAGGTGCTGGACACTGACCCAATATAATTTACTATTCCAACTCCAGTCTGACAAATATCAGAGAAGGTGCTGGACACTGACCCAATATAATTTACTATTCCAACTCCATTCTAACAAATGTCAGGGAAGGTGGTGGACACTGACCTAATATAATTTACTATTCCAACTCCAGTCAAATAATGTCAGGGAAGGTGCTGGATACTGACCCAATATAATTTACTATTCCAACTCCAGTCAAATAAATGTCAGGGAAAGTGCTGGACACTGACCCAATAACATTTACTATTCCAACTCCAGTGTAACAAATGTCAGGGAAGGTGCTGGACACTGACCCAATATAATTTACTATTCCAACTCCAGTCTGACAAATGTCAGGGAAGGTGCTGAACACTGACCCAATATCATTTACTATTCCAACTCCACTCTGACAAATGTCAAGGAAGGTGCTGGACACTGACCCAATATAATTAAATATTCCAACTCCAGTGTGACAAATGTCAGGGAAGGTGCTGGACACTGACCCAATATAATTTACTATTCCAACTCCAATAAGATAACTTTAACAGAAATTGCTGGATAATAATCATATCAACGATAGTATTCCTACTTAAAAAATGTAATTTTAATATAATATTTTTATAAGTCAAACAATATATCACATAACCCATATTAAAATATCCTCCAAATATTATTATTTTTTAATTGAAAATTAGAATTTATGTGTAAAATTCATAACATTTTCATTTGTGTATTAAAATTCTCATCGTTTATTTTAATATTTGTATAAACATTTTCATCATTTTCAATTTTTAAAAAATTTCCCAAAAGATTTCTAAAACATATTTTGATTTCAAATTTTTGTACATATTTTTTCGAAATAATTTGAAAATTTTAATTCAAATCTAAAATTTCAATTAAAAGTAAAATTTGTGTAAGTGCACCCAACATTTTAATGGTATTTACATGATATTGATATTTTATAAGTTAAAAATATCACCATTACACAGAATAAATTAATTTTATTAATAATTATTATTATTATTATTTTTTTTTTTTTCAAATTTTAAATGTGAAATTTTAATTTTGCATATAATAAAAAATATATATTTGCATAAAAATTGGAAACTGTATTAAATATTTTAAAATACTCCCCACCCTTATCCCCTATTAACCCAATAACCCACTCCTAAAATAACACGAAATATGTAAGAAATATAAACAATTTAAAAACATTTTTTTTTTTTTTATTTCATTGCATATTTACAAAATTTAAATTAATTATTTTAAAACACTCCCCACCCTTATCCCCTAATAACCCAACATCCAGCTCCTAAAAGTGTGAAAACATTTTTCAAAAATATTTTTGAAATGTTTAAATATTTTACAAATTATTATTTTAAAACACTCCCCACCCTTATCCCCTAATAACCCAACATCCCGCTCCTAAAAAAAATAACTACATTAAACATTTATTGCAATAAATATATTTATTAAATATAACACATTTTTCAATATTAACACTTTTTTTATACTTATATTATTAACATTAAATAAATGTTATACTATCGATATTTTTATAAGATATTATTTACATTCTATATATTTGATTTCGATATTTTTAACTACACTAACAACACGATAATAACATTACACAATATTTTTTACTTCGATATTTTATTAGTGAAAACTAAAACAATATTTATTACATCGATATACTTACATTCAATATTTCTCTACACTCGATATTATTGACTCAATATTTAGCCCATTCGATATTTTGGAATCAATATTATGCCCAGTTACCGAATCAAAAGTGACCCCAATACACAAAAAGGTATTAACTTTGTCTAGGCGTTTATTGCCGACAGCAAGAGTGCAAACTCAAATTTGTTTTAGGCCACAACCCATAATAAAAGATTTCCCAAAAATTGTAAATAACTATTGCAAGGCTGAAACCGTGAACCGTACGACTCGTACACATGCCGTACGACCAGATGAGTACAATCCGGACCGGGGTATGAGGACGCAATTCGTACGGTCCACATCAGGTAAGGGCGAGTCGTACAGAAAAGCACACAAACACATACACACCGTACGGTCCGTACACCCCATGATCGCAGGGGTACGGACCGTACCCCTGCGATCATGGGGTGTACGAGCCGTACCCCCATTGTACGATCGGTGTACGAGCCGTACCCCCTCGTACACCGATCGTACAATGGGGTTACGGCCTGGGGTACGGCTCGTACACCGATCGCACACCAATCGTACAATGGGGGTACGGCTCGTACACCCCATGATCGCAGGGGTACGGTGCATACCCCTGTGATCATGGGGGGTACGCACCGTACCCGGGGGGCGTTCTGTACCGGTTTCGGCACGAACTCTGCTTTTACGGCTGTTTTCAGCTCCCGTAGAAAAAGGGTCGTACACGTATCGTACTTGCTGGGTCGTAAAAACCAGCCGCGAACCGTACAGATGTCACGTACAGCGGGTTCCGAGGGAGAATCGTACAGAGATTAGAGTCGTACGGTGTCTTGTACGACACGTACGGAGTACTGCTCCTGGTACGAATCGTACTTCGTCGTACGTACGGGGGACGTTGCAGGGTACGATTCGTACGGGAAAAACGCTCCGAATGGCTATTCGGAGCGGTTTTTCCCGAATCGGAATCGACCCCTTAGTGTCTTTCTTATGCGCTGCTTGTAGTAATTTTTCCCATTACTGAGTAATACCCTTGTTCCGCCTCATTGTAACAACAGCTTTATACAGTTTGCACATGACAGCTACTTCGACTGGATCTCTGGGGCTAGCAGTAAGAGCCCTACACAGCTGACGATTAGCGCTTTTGAACCACCTTAGTTTGGCACTAATGTTCCTGATTGGTTTTAGAAGGGCTTTTCTAATGCAAGTGTGAAAGGTCACCATAAGAACAAACAAGAAAATCCCTCCCTTCCTCCTCCTCCTTTTCCTCCAAACAGTGCTGAAACACCTCCCTGTTGTCGCTTATTAAAGATTCAACAATATAGGTTGAGGTTTGGAGTCTCCATACGATTTTAGGACCAACAGCGGTCAATTAAAGTTTGCTTATTACATCCACTACTTTTTTTTACTTTCCCTATGGGTAACAACAATGCTGCTTCTTCTTCATCAAAGTTTGAAGCAACTGCAGCTCCTATACTAGATCTTCCAGTATAGGAAAATGTTTCAGTTTCAGTCTTGTGTTGAAATAGCCTGCAACAATCAGGGGTACTACATGCCCCTTGATATTATATTTTGATATAAGTGAATGAATAACCTCAAACAAAACCAGGAACTTCACATTCGGGAATATTTCTATAATCATTGTTAGAAAAATATATTAAATACAAATAAATACTGGAGTTACCCTTGATGACGACAACTTGAAAATCCTATATAGGTGTTTCCAAGGCCTGAACTTTCAAAATCAGTGACAAATTAATCCAAATAGCTAGGCCCTAGAAGTGCACCCTTGCCGGTATGGTGTTGCTGCTACACAGAATCACACATAGTCATCAAAAACCAAAGGTTATAAGTAGCAATTCTCCTGCAACAATAACATTTCATAGTCTCTTTTAAACGATTGCCAGTCTGGTCAAGCATCCTTGAGTGAAGGCGAGATATGGTCTAGGCAAGATTAGGGAGTTGCCGATTTAAGGTCATTGCAGATACAGTATATTTGGAAAGGAGAAGAACTTGCTCAATTTGCTCGGTAACTATCCCCTGGGTTATGCGGAGAGTCAGTCATTGGCGACAAGATCAGTCAGATTGCAAATCTATTTCTGATCACCACAGCTGGAGTATAACCCTGTGAAGATAAAATTGCCGGGAGTTTGTAGAAAAAGCCTAAAGGCAAGGTGAAAACCCCCATATTGGGATGCTCACAGCCTGCTTGTAGTTTCAGGAGATTTTCACACCGGCTAGGTGAAAGAAATTTACCACAATGCAATCCCCGGCAATATTTTTTACTCAAATGCCTCACTTAGCCCTCTCTATGTCCATCATATAAAATTCTTATACCTGCATAACCAATGGATTTACTTTATTTTGAAGTTGATCCCAGGACTCAGGTTGGTTATGCTTTTGAGGAGGTACTCCAGCCGACACCACCACATAAGGTCATCAATATCATGGCAGATATAAAATAGTTTGATTAGAAAGACCCGTAACACTCGGACAGGCAACAGATATTGGGGCTGTGCATTGTCGATTTTCATTCACTGTGTATTATGCTTTTTGCACAGAAAAAGTGGCAACTGTAGGCACTGCACAAATCCTCACCCAGTGGGAGCCAGCGGAAGAAGATTCTATCTGTACACTTAGTGAACTGGTTTTATTTTCAGCAGCGTTTATCGGTTGAGCTCCCTCAGAATGCTTTACTGAGAGCAGGAGTTGGAGGATGAAGTGGGACAGGTCCCGCTTGTTTGACTCACTTGAAGACTGGCCATTTGCGCCTCAATATCGCCGATACATTCAAAGAAGGGGTGCAGTTGCTCCAGTAGAATATTATTTTATTTTATAGCAGTATTTCTCTATTCATTCATACCTAAATCAGGGGGGGGCGGTCACCTGCATTAGTTGGTCATGACTGGGAGTGTGGAAGGCTACTTTTTTGTACTTATCTGCCAGTTCTTGGGATGACAAAATAGTCGTGGAACTGGGTGAGGCCAGAGGGGTGTGCATAATTTCAACAGTTCTATTGCAGTTAAGGCACATCTAACAAGGCCAGTGTTAAATATAAAAGGTGAAACACAAAATGCCAAGGGATATTAGGGGAAAAAAGAGAAAATCCTAAATTTAATTACACTAAAAAGTGCCAAATCTTCTCTGGAATTTCCAACTGCACCTTGCAGGTAGCTGAAGAAAAGGGTAGAGGTCTCGTAAAGAAGAGTGAGTTGATGTATCCTGTAGCACCCCTTCCTTTCCTCCTGTAAAAATACACATAATGCCAGAAATTGGTACAGAAATACACATTTGTCAGGATAAAAGCATGTTGCATACATTTAGTATTCATTAAAAAGTAAAACCATCTCTTCATCCTGATTCAGCCGATTTATTTTCAGGACCCGACCCACCAAACAGAAGATTAACAATGTCCCCATATCCACAAAGTCCATCACCCATGGCAACACAGAAAATCTGACTCTCTGTGATATAGATACATTAATTAATAGCCTTACATGGTTTGAAACTGGTGAAAACAAGGATGGGGATATTGAGGGCTGTCTTGATGAGATGGGTATTAATCATGATTCTGCATGGAATAATGGATTTAAACAACCATCGACCTTTATGCCCATGAAGCCTTATGATGACCTGAAAAAACTTAGATCACGCACCTCTTTTGATAACAATCTTGGCATAGAAGAAATTAGAGCTTATCAAAATACTAGCCAATGATGACAATATAGTGTTCCGTCCCTCCGGTAAGAGTGGTAACATAGTGATAATGGATAAGGAAATGTATGTGCAAGGGCAATGAGACAGCTCAATGACATTATATTTTAGGAAACCATAAATTAACTTTTTAGTTTAATGAAATTTTGGATTGTCCCTATTTTCCCCCTTTTTTCCCTTGGTATTTTGTGTTTCACCTCTTATATTCTACACTGTCCTTTTTAGATGTGGATACTTTGAGATGGAAGTCGGGCATTTCAACCCAGGTGGGTCCGGTCATTTGACCATATTTGTGTACACCGGATTTGATACTTCCTATTTTCCAGCACATGAGCTGCCCATATTTATCTGATTCCTTCTTCTGGTCTGTATTCGTGAATACTAGATTTCATATGTTTCATTCTCTAGTACACTAGTTGCCTATTTGGATTTCATGGGCCAGAGCCTGAACTGTCCAATAGCTTCCTCTGGCAACCCTCCACCCCTTCCCATACACTTTCACTTTCAAATCTGACAGTGTTTCACACACTATAGGGGTTACTCTTTGGTTTTTTTTTGAGTTCCGATATGCCTGACCATTGATCTTCATTTATAGGTTGGCTTTATTTAGATTGTATTTGGACTGCATAACACTATATTCAAACATGACCAACCTTTATACATATATCATATTTATCACTGTGAATTGATCCACCACTTTCCCGCCAGTGGCAAAGTTTCAGACATTACTATACCCAGCATGCATCTTTTTGTTCTGCTTTCCTTTGCTACAGCAGTTCTAGCTATTATATATAATTTCAGCACACTAGATGCAAGAACATGTATTGCAATCCCTGATTATATGTTTAAAAAACCTTGCATTAGGTCAAAAACACAATTTTGTGAACAATTTTGGGAACAGTTTTGGTGTTAAGTGATGATTACGTATTGAGCAGAAACCCGCTAACCATAATATACTGACTGTACTGTGGAATAAATATTACAGCTTTAACATTTCAGTTTCAGTTTAATTTTCAGTTCATTAAATCAGAGTGCCTTTTATTGTACATCCTTAGTATATACTTGTTTTTGTATATTCTTGTTTCATTTGTATGCAATATGGCTGAGATACCCGCCACCCCCTCTCAACACAATCCCCAAAGGAGGGAAACCGGAAACAGTTCTTGAAGTTTTTGGAAGAGGGAGGGAGTGACCCTCCCCGGCCGTATTTATTAAAACAAAAAATTTAAACGTTAAACAGTTTCATATTATTGTACAATTTCATAACCACATTGCGATGTTTGGCTAACCTTAACAGATTCTCTAATACAGAGGTTCTCCTAGCCGAACTAACAACCTACAAAACATTTTCTTGAAATAATGAAATTGTACATCCTAACGTTTAAGGGCCAACGGCAAGGTCGTAACCGGTGTCAAGATCCCTAACCAGAAATACCCCCCCCACTTGGGAGGGGCGACAGCACTGAGGCGTACCCCAAGTGCAACTACCAATTTCCCTTGACTTGACGGGGGCCCCAATAAACTCGACGCCACTTAAAGGTCGTTCGAGGACTCGTGTGAGTATCTAGAAGGTAGCGTAGACCTCCCCCCAAACCCCACACAACTTACCACATCTGCCGTCGCAGACGTCACTGGCCCCGGGAAATTCCCCAGGAGGGGGCTGTAACCCCTCCTACACAGGAAGGGGCCTTGACCGCCTTTCCTTTCCTTCCGGCGGCCTCTCCTTAGACAGGACCGCCTCACCGTTGAGGGGCCAAAGGCCACCTCTCCCGAGCGCTCCCATCCGTGTTGGGTGACGCCCACTCATAGGGATCTTCCAATTACTGCTCACCGATCATGACCTTACCGCCCGACCAAAATAAATACGACAATGCTAACTAAACCAACAATACATTGGCCACTATGACCAGAATAAGCATGCTTATAAACGGACACTAAAAACCGAATATCTTTAATCACAAAACATACATAAAATCGACCAACTAACCAACAATACATTGGCCACTATGACCAGAATAAGCATTCTTATAAACGGACACTAAAAACCGAATATCTTTAATCACAAAACATACATAAAATCGACCAACTTTATTACACACTCGATATCAACATGATAATACCACAACCTGTAAACGAAAATACAATTATCGATTTATTTTAAAACAACTGGCTGTCCTCAGGGGCTGGTGGGTGGGTCAAAATTGGCTCTTCGTTCCGTCTCGAGCTCACGTGCAGCGAGGAGGTGCAGCTTCAGAGCACAGGAACAAGAGGATGTCTTCCGGTCTTGCGTCCCTTTTTATCCGTCTTCAGGGCGGGCGTAAACCCGCCCCTGCCTGCCCCGAGGGCGTGGCCAGCCGCGTCAGTGTCTAGGCCAGCCCACTCTAGGGCGGGAAAGAGCGCGCCCCGGCTACGCCGCTTCGGGCATACCAGCCGAGACGCGCCTCCCGCCCAAAATGGCTTCCCGGGGGGATCGTGGTACTCTGCCATACGTTCGGGGGGACCGAGTGGTCGCCCCTTTCCATATGGCTGAGATACCCGCCACCCCCTCTCAACACAATCCCCAAAGGAGGGAAACCGGAAACAGTTCTTGAAGTTTTTGGAAGAGGGAGGGAGTGACCCTCCCCGGCCGTATTCATTAAAACAAAAAATTTAAACGTTAAACAGTTTCATATTAATGTACAATTTCATAACCACATTGCGATGTTTGGCTAACCTTAACAGATTCTCTAATACAGAGGTTCTCCTAGCCGAACTAACAACCTACAAAACATTTTCTTGAAATAATGAAATTGTACATCCTAACGTTTAAGGGCCAACGGCAAGGTCGTAACCGGTGTCAAGATCCCTAACCAGAAATACCCCCCCCCACTTGGGAGGGGCGACAGCACTGAGGCGTACCCCAAGTGCAACTACCAATTTCCCTTGACTTGACGGGGGCCCCAATAAACTCGACGCCACTTAAAGGTCGTTCGAGGACTCATGTGAGTATCTAGAAGGTAGCGTAGACCTCCCCCCAAACCCCACACAACTTACCACATCTGCCGTCGCAGACGTCACTGGCCCCGGGAAATTCCCCAGGAGGGGGCTGTAACCCCTCCTACACAGGAAGGGGCCTTGACCGCCTTTCCTTTCCTTCCGGCGGCCTCTCCTTAGACAGGACCGCCTCACCGTTGAGGGGCCAAAGGCCACCTCTCCCGAGCGCTCCCATCCGTGTTGGGTGACGCCCACTCATAGGGATCTTCCAATTACTGCTCACCGATCATGACCTTACCGCCACAGGTCCGGATAGTTGACCGGCTATCCGGACCCCCCACAAAGCTCCTACCTAAAGGTCATGCTTTAACGTTTTTAACCATGCTAAGAAGTCTCCTATGAGTAACTCATTCCCCACCCGAGACAAATGCACACCATCCCCCGAATACATACTGTCATCATTAATACAGCCATGCGAAATAGAATGCAATGTCCCGGAACGGAACAACCTACTCACTTTGTTATTAAGCTTTCTAACAGACTGATTCAAAGCAGGAATAGAAATAGCCCCCCGCCACACCTTTCGTGGGATCATATGGGACCACGCAATTGTGCACCCCGGAACTCTCCTCGCCAACCAACTTACTGTGGAAAGCATTGCCTCGAGGAGAAGTCGTCTACCGGTGGTGACCAAATCATTGCCCCCTAAATGCACTATGACTATAGACGGCGGTGACCTCGTCCGCCCTAACAAATCCTCAAAATATGCTTGAAACTGGTCAATACAGAGACCGCCTCTTCCGTAGAAGGACACCCTGTACCCGTATTCCCCAGCTACGTGAATCATGTCACCTGCTTTGAATACGTCCGCGGCACGCCTCACGTATGAGTGGCCCACGACCCACACCTCCTTTCTCACAGCCGGTGATGTCTGACCGCTGGCCCGGTGTTGGGTCGACTGCATAGTCCGCCCCGCCTCGTAGGCTTGCGCAACTGAAAACCAAACAAAAACAAGAGGCGTGAGTACATCATTACAGCTTTACAACATGTGCAACCGCACATACCTCTTATAACAATTGGAGGACCAACGCCCCACACGTTTCACTTGTTCAACGTTAAGACCCCTGGCTGTAGCTTCCGTAGCAGCCCCTATCCGAAAGGAATGGGTCCCAAACTCGCCCGGGTTCAAGCCCGCAGCGGCAATTGACATCGCAAGCACCCGCTGAAACTGAAACTTCGTCAGTGGGGTGGCGTCCGCGTGTCTCAACAAGGTCCCCCCCCATAATGCCACCCTTCGTGCTAGGTAATCTTCTAAACACTTTACCGGGCATATGGAGGACCCGGGAATCCTGCGTATGATTATGCAGTCACCCATCCCGTCTTGATAGGTCTTGGACCTGACAAAGGAGACCGTCATTGCCTCTCCTCTGATCTGAACGTGTTCTTGGCACAAACCCCCCGCCACATCCTGTTTGTTCCTTGCCACCAGTTCGCTTACTCGCATCGCCCCGTGAAATGCTAGCGTAAAAGCGGCTCGGAACAACACCGCCTCAAACTGAGATGAACATGTGGCAGGGAGTGTGGCCAACAACTGGGCCAACCTATCCAAACCTATCGGGCGCCTCTCATCTACTCTGCGACCCTCAAGGCGTTGCCACCCACGCAGCGCTTTCTGTACAACGAAAGACGCTGTCGGGTCCTGGATACTATGAGCCCTGGCAACAAAGGAAATAGCAGCACGATGCCTCTGGGCCGTAGCCACAGATTTCCCAGCCCTACGTAAGGACATCAGAAAATTCACTACCCATTCCTCGTGGCCCCAAAGCCTCTCTCTATCAGTCCCCAAAAAGGCTAAATAGGACCTAAACGCCCCTTCATAGGCTTTCCTCGTCCGTGGTGCTAGACTCTCTCCCACGAGGTGACGAAGTTCGGGACACCGAGAGACCAGAGAGCTTCGGGGAAGGGTGCCGGCTCTGGGTCCGCTGAGGGAAGGAAACCCGAGAAAGCCTGCATATGAAAACGAGACAGTGCATCAGCCGCCTGATTCAGTACCCCTGGGACATGTTTTGCTCTGAACAGCACATTTAGTTGCATACACAGTAAAACAATTTCTTTGAGCAGTCTTAAAATCAGTTTACATCGTGCTGCCTGACTATTGATGCACTCGACCACGGTCATATTGTCAGACCAAAATATCACAGAGTGATCTTTGAACCCTTCTGGCCAGGTTCTCAGGGCCACCAAAATGGGAAAAAGTTCCAGGAAAGCAATATTACTTGTCAGACCATTGTCATGCCACCATGTCGGCCACCTTTGTGCCGACCATTTTGTGCCGAAGATGGCACCAAAACCTATGCTACCTGCAGAATCTGTCCATAGCCCCAGCTCTTCAGAGGATACGGCTGGTTTGTTCCAGATGACTCGACCATTAAAGTCCGCCAGAAATGCTAACCAAATACGCACGTCCTGGCGGACCTCAGCCGATAGTCTCGTGCGATGATGGCCCTCCTTTAGGCCAACCATAGCTTGGGCAATTGAACGAGAAAAGGGGCGGGCCATCGGTATAACTCTCAGGGCAAAATTCAACTGTCCCACCAACTGCTGTAACTGATGCAGCGTAACTTTAGATCCATTTAGACACACTTGCAGGGCTGCCCTGAACTTCCACACTTTGTCAGTTGGCAAACGAAAACAACCTTCTCTGGAGTCTAACTCGATCCCCAGAAACTCGAGGCAAGTCGCAGGACCCACCGTCTTACCTGGTGCCAATGGCACACCAAACTGCTTCATTAATACACAAAATTCGGCCAAGGCCCGGCCACATTCGAGATCCCCGGCTGCCCCAAGGAACAGAAAATCATCAAGGTAATGCATTACATGTTGGAAACCCGTCTTCTTTGTGAAGACCCATTGTAGAAAACTACTGAATTTCTCGAAATAAGCACAAGATATAGAGCACCCCATCGGCATGCACTTATCCATGTAATAATAACCCTGAAACATAAAACCTAGGAGACGCTGATCGTCCGGGTGTACCGGGAGCAACCGGAACGCTGACTCGATATCTGACTTCGCCATCAGCGCCCCGGGCCCCAGGCGATTCAAAATGGCTACGGCCTCATCGAAGGATGCGTACCGCACAGAACACACTTCTGGGTCTATTGCATCGTTTACAGAAAGACCACGTGGAGCTGACAAATTATGAATCAGTCGAAACTCACCCGGGTCCTTCTTGGGGACCACCCCTAAAGGAGAACAAACAAAATTCTGTACCGGGGGTACACAAAATGGGCCGGCGACCCGACCTCGAGTAACCTCTTTCTGGATCTTTTCCTGAACCACGGTCGTATGTTGCAGGACGGACAGTTGATTTTTACACTTCTCCACGCCCTGAAAGTCCCCTACCGGGATGCGGAAACCATTCGAAAATCCGTTCCGCAGCACCCCAGCAGAAGTACGATCCGGGTATTCACTGAGCCAGGGAATCATCGCCAAGGTATCAATCGGGGTAGGTAAAGGCGCCCCTCGGACTACGTTAGACCTGTTTGGCGCCTCTTCTCCCCCCGTTATCACCTGTTTTGGCTCTGCACGTGGACTCAGGATGGGACGACCCGCACCCACTACATTCATGTTTAAATTTACACGATCCCTGGGGCCTGGTACATTTACCTTTGTTGAAATTGAAGCAGAACCCCCTTTTTCCTGTATTGCCGGCAGGTCTCGAGTAATCGTCAGTACTCGTACCTGACCGAAAGGGCGTCCCCCCATAATGGCGGGAGGATTCGCCAACATTACTTCCTACCAATGGCATTTTCAACATACCTGTCTCCTTCATTTTATCCCATGTCAAAGAATCATAACAATCCCAGGTTAAGCTTTTATTATGCTCTTTTGCCTTTCTAAAAAGATTATCGTAACAGAACCAATGGTTACCCTGGTGCGATGTCGAGTACCCCATGATTCTTGACTGATAGGTCGGCAACTCGGAAAGCAACTCGGGCCTATGTTCCCCCAAGATTGACGTAAAAATACCCCATGCATTGCCCCAATTGCCGATAGTCTCATTTACTTTAAAGGCGGCCATTTTTGCGCGCCAAACACTCGGATGCATAAGATCTTTCTGACCCTTAACATGCTCCACCTCATAATGATCAACAAGCAACGAGAAGATGTTCACGTACTCCCCCGCCCAAATCTTCTCCTTAATTGCCAAAGGCACATGTTGACCCAACCTTTCTCTACGAGAGGGTGCTGACTCATCCCTCGCGATCGGCAATGGCCGCTTACCTGCACCGGACGCTGCATCTGCGGTCACAATCGTCCCTTGTGGCTTGTCAACTACTGCAGCCGGCGCGGACGCCTTGGCTGCATCCCGTTTCTCGCGCAATTGTTTCATCAGCGCTTGGGCCTCGGCAGCCGTGGCGCCCTCACTACTGTCGCCCAACCACGCTGCAAGTTGTGCTGCCAGCTCGGGCGGCATATCCTCTTTGGACACCGGGGTGACCACCACAGGAATCGGATTCCCCTCCACTGGTACTGGGGTTGGCGCTTCGAGCGGGGTACAGGGAACCGGGGCGTCTCCCCCAGCTGGTCCCCTCCTTGGCCTCTTGGCTCTTCCTCCCGGAGCTGCTCCAGCCGACGGATGCTCCGGCCCCCCTTCCCCGTCTCTCTCCGCCACCCGCTTCTTCAGCTCAGTCATCTCCTTCATGAGGACCCGAACCATCTGTTCGGTCGTCATTCTCTTCCCGCCTTTCTTGGGCATTTCTCCGACAGAGTATCTGTAAGACAAAAGAAAGATTACAACGCTCAAAATTGGCTCTTCGTTCCGTCTCGAGCTCACGTGCAGCGAGGAGGTGCAGCTTCAGAGCACAGGAACAAGAGGATGTCTTCCGGTCTTGCGTCCCTTTTTATCCGTCTTCAGGGCGGGCGTAAACCCGCCCCTGCCTGCCCCGAGGGCGTGGCCAGCCGCGTCAGTGTCTAGGCCAGCCCACTCTAGGGCGGGAAAGAGCGCGCCCCGGCTACGCCGCTTCGGGCATACCAGCCGAGACGCGCCTCCCGCCCAAAATGGCTTCCCGGGGGGATCGTGGTACTCTGCCATACGTTCGGGGGGACCGAGTGGTCGCCCCTTTCCATTCTAGGTCACAGCAAGGGACATGAAATGTTTTCACTTATAGTCTGTTTTCTATTTTCTCAATCTGGATTTAAGCACTGTGATTTGTTATGCATGTGCATGTTACATCACCACAGCGGTTTGGAAGCACATTTTTGCATCTACACAATTCTGAGGGAGCATTCCTTCTTTGCATTTGACTTTTTTTGTCATATGTATATATGTTTTTTCAGTGAAAATATATATATATATATGTATATTTTTTTCACTGAAACAACCATAGTTTTCAGTGGCATTATAGTTAGCTGGACATTTCACTCATACAAAACCATAGAAATTTCCTCGTTATAGTTAGTTCAGCTACTTATAACTCGCGTGCCCGCAATGCACTGCTGATGACGTCACATATTACATCACTCATGACATGGTCAGTGACATCACTCATGACATCACTGATGACATCTCAAATGAGTTGTCATTAAGTTGGGCGATTAACTCACCTTGAATCCTGAGGCTCTCTGGGGTGCAACTAGTCCACCAGGTGGCTCCATTAAGCGCCACAGAGATGCGTTGCAGAGAGGTGTAAAAAGGGGCGTGACTCTGAACACCTCTCTGCAACAGCAGAGAGAGTGTCAGCATGAGTGACTGCAGAGTGAGAGTGACTGCAGAGTGACAGCAGAGTGACAGCAGAGTGAGAGTGACTGCAGAGTGAGAGTGACAGCAGAGTGAGAGTGACAGCAGAGTGAGAGTGACAGCATGAGTGAGAGTGACAGCATGAGTGACTGCAGAGTGAGAGTGACTGCATGAGTGAGAGTGACTGCATGAGTGAGAGTGACAGCATGAAAGACAGCAGAATGAGAGTGACAGCATGAGTGACAGCAGAGTGAGTGACTGCAGAGTGAGAGTCACTGCATGAGAGTGACCGCAGAGTGAGAGTGACTGCCTGAGAGTGACTGCAGAGTGAGAGTGACTGCATGAGTGACAGCAAAGTGAGAGTGACAGCAGAGTGAGAGTGACTGCATGAGTGACAGCAGAGTGATGGTGACTGCATGAGAGACAGCAGAGTGAGAGTGACAGCAGAGTGAGAGTGACTGCCTAAGTGAAGGCAGCGTGAGAGTGACTGCATGAATGACAGCAGAGTGAGAGTGACTGCAGAGTGAGAGTGACTGCAGAGTGATAGTGACTGTAGAGTGAGAGTGACTGCAGAGTGAGAGTGACAGCATGTGTGACTGCAGAGTGAGAGTGACTGCAGAGTGAGAGTGACTGCAGAGTGAGAGTGACTGCAGAGTGAGATTGACTGCAGAGTGAGTGACAGCATGAGTGACTGCAGAGTGAGAGTGAAGACATGAGTGACTGCAGAGTGAGAGTGACAGCATGAGTGACTGCAGAGTGAGAGTGACAGCATGAGTGACTGCAGAGTGAGAGTTACAGCATGAGTGACTGCAGAGTGAGAGTGACAGCATGAGTGATTGCAGAGAGAGAGAGTGACTGCAGAGTGAGAGTGACTGCAGAGTGAGAGTGAATGCAGAGTGAGTGACAGCAGAGTGAGAGTGACAGCATGAGAGTGACCGCAGAGTGAGAGTGACTGCATGAGAGTGACTACAGAGTGAGAGTGACTGCAGAGTGAGAGGGACTGCAGAGTGAGTAACTGCAGAGTGAGTGAGTGCAGAGCAGAGTGAGTGACTGCAGAGTGAGTGTGACTGCAGAGTGAGTGTGACTGCAGAATGAGAGTGACTGCAGAGTGAGAGTGACTGCAGAGAGTGACTGCAGAGTGAGAGTGACTGGATGAGTGACTGCAGAGTGAGAGTAACTGCATGAGTGACTGCAGAGTCAGAGTGACTGCATGAGTGACAGCAGAGTGATAGTGACTGCCTGAGTGACTGCAGAGTGGGAGTGACTGCAGAGTGAGAGTGACCACAGAGTGAGAGTGACTGCATGAGTGACAGCAGAGTGAGAGTGACTGCATGAGTGACAGCAGAGTGAGAGTAACAGCAGAGTGAGAGTGACTGCATGAGTGACAGCAGAGTGATGGTGACTGCATGAGTGACAGCAGAGTGAGAGTGACTGCCTAAGTGAAGGCAGCTTGAGAATGACAGCATGAGTGACAGCAGAGTGAGAGTGACTGCAGAGTGAGAGTGACTGTAGAGTGAGAGTGACTGTAGAGTGAGAGTGACTGCAGAGTGAGAGTGACAGCATGAGTGACTGCAGAGTGAGAGTGACTGCAGAGTGAGAGTGACTGCAGAGTGAGATTGACTGCAGAGTGAGAGTGACAGCATGAGTGACTGCAGAGTGAGAGTGACAGCATGAGTGACTGCAGAGTGAGAGTGACAGCATGAGTGACTGCAGAGTGAGAGTTACAGCATGAGTGACTGCAGAGTGAGAGTGACAGCATGAGTGATTGCAGAGAGAGAGAGAGAGTGACTGCAGAGTGAGAGTGACTGCAGAGTGAGAGTGAATGCAGAGTGAGTGACAGCAGAGTGAGAGTGGCAGCATGAGAGTGACCGCAGAGTGAGAGTGACTGCATGAGAGTGACTACAGAGTGAGAGTGACTGCAGAGTGAGAGGGACTGCAGAGTGAGTAACTGCAGAGTGAGTGAGTGCAGAGCATAGTGAGTGACTGCAGAGTGAGTGTGACTGCAGAGTGAGTGTGACTGCAGAATGAGAGTGACTGCAGAGTGAGAGTGACTGCAGAGAGTGACTGCAGAGTGAGAGTGACTGGATGAGTGACTGCAGAGTGAGAGTAACTGCATGAGTGACTGCAGAGTCAGAGTGACTGCATGAGTGACAGCAGAGTGATAGTGACTGCCTGAGTGACTGCAGAGTGAGAGTGACTGCAGAGTGAGAGTGACCACAGAGTGAGAGTGACTGCATGAGTGACAGCAGAGTGAGAGTGACTGCATGAGTGACAGCAGAGTGAGAGTAACAGCAGAGTGAGAGTGACTGCATGAGTGACAGCAGAGTGATGGTGACTGCATGAGTGACAGCAGAGTGAGAGTGACTGCCTAAGTGAAGGCAGCGTGAGAGTGACTGCATGAGTGACAGCAGAGTGAGAGTGACTGCAGAGTGAGAGTGACTGCAGAGTGAGAGTGACTGTAGAGTGAGAGTGACTGCAGAGTGAGAGGGACAGCATGAGTGACTGCAGAGTGAGAGCGACTGCAGAGTGAGAGTGACTGCAGAGTGAGAGTGACAGCATGAGTGACTGCATAGTGAGAGTGACAGCATGAGTGACTGCATAGTGAGAGTGACAGCATGAGTGACTGCACAGTCAGAGTGACTGCATGAGTGACAGCAGAGTGATAGTGACTGCCTGAGTGGCAGCATGAGAGACTGCAGAGTGAGAGTGTCAGCATGAGTGACTGCAGAGTGAGAGTGACCACAGAGTGAGAGTGACCGCGGAGTGAGAGTGACTGTATGAGTGACAGCATAGTGGGTGACTGTAGTGCGAGAGTGACAGCATGAGTGACTGCAGAGTGAGAGTAACAGCATGAGTGACTGCAGAGTGAGAGTGACTGCAGAGTGAGAGTGACCACAGAGTGAGAGTGACTGCATGAGTGACAGCAGAGTGAGAGTGACTGCATGAGTGACAGCAGAGTGAGAGTGACCGCAGAGTGAGAGTGACTTGGTTAGTGACAGCAGAGTGGGTGACTGTAGAGCGAGAGCGACAGCATGAGTGACTGCAGAGTGAGAGTAACAGCATGAGTGACTGCAGAGTGAGAGTGACTGCAGAGTGAGAGTGACCACATAGTGAGAGTGACTGCATGAGTGACAGCAGAGTGAGAGTGACTGAAGAGTGAGAGTGACTGCATGAGTGACAGCAGAGTGATGGTGACTGCATGAGTGACAGCAGAGTGAGAGTGACAGCAGAGTGAAAGTGACTGCCTAAGTGAAGGCAGCGTGAGAGTGACTGCATGAGTGACAGCAGAGTGAGAGTGACTGCAGAGTGAGAGTGACTGCAGAGTGAGAGTGACTGTGGAGTGAGAGTGACTGCAGAGTGGGAGTGACTGCATGAGTGACTGCAGAGTGAGAGTGACTGCAGAGTGAAAGTAACTGCAGAGTGAGAGTGACTGCAGAGTGAGAGTGACAGCATGAGTGACTGCAGAGTGAGAATGACAGCATGAGTGACTGCAGAGTGAGAGTGACAGCATGAGTGACTGCAGAGTGAGTTACAGCATGAGTGACTGCAGAGTGAGAGTGATAGCATGAGTGACTGCAGAGTGAGAGTGACAGCATGAGTGACTGCAGAGTGAGAGTGACTGCAGAGTGAGAGTGACTGCAGAGTGAGATTGAATGCAGAGTGAGAGTGAATGCAGAGTGAGAGTGAATGCAGAGTGAGAGTGAATGCAGAGTGAGAGTGACAGCATGAGTGACTGCAGAGTGAGAGTGACAGCATGAGTGACTGCAGAGTGAGAGTGACAGCTTGAGTGACTGCGGAGAGAGAGTGACAGCATGAGTGACAGCAGACTGAGAGTGACAGCATGAGTGACAGCAGAGTGAGTGACTGCAGAGTGAGAGTGACAGCATGAGTGACTGCAGAGTGAGAGTGACAGCATGAGTGACTACAGAGTGTGATTGACAGCATGAGTGACTATGGAGTGAGAGTGACAGCATGAATGACAGCAGAGTGAGAGTGACAGCATGAGTGACTGCAGAGTGAGAGTGACTGCAGAGTGAGAGGCTCAGCAGTGTGAGAGTTCCAGAGAGAGCAGGGTATGCTTGTGCGCTTACACAGTGCACTTACACACAGGAGCTAAAACAAAGAACAGCTGAACACGTGTCTTGGGAGCTTCATTGAGGCAGCCGGCCCTCTGTGAGGGGAGCAGCAAGGAGGGGACGCCCCAACCAATCAAGCACAACTGCTCACAACCTACCGTACGATTACAACACAGGCCAAAGGGCAGGGCTAGGTCTTTTCCCATTACGTAGGGTGAGCAGTGTGTGAGTGTGTAGGGTGAGCAGTGTGTAAGTGTGCAGGGTGAGCAGTGTGTGAGTGTGCAGGGTGAGCAGTGTGTGAGCATGCAGGTTGAACAGTGTGTGAGTATGCAGGGTTAACAGTGTGTGAGCGTGTAGGGTGAACATTGTGTGAGTGTGTAGGGTGAGCAGTGTGTGAGTGTGCAGGGTAAACATTGTGTGAGTGTGTAGGGTGAGCAGTCTGTGCGTGTGTAGGGTGAGCAGTGTGTGAGTGTGCAGGGTGAGCAGTGTGTGAGTGTGCAGGTTGAGCAATGTGAGAGTGTGTATTTTGAGCAGTGTGTGTGTAGGGTGAGCAGTGTGTGAGTGTGCAGGGTGAACAGTGTGTGAGTGTTCAGGGTGAACAGTGTGTGAGTGGGTGAGTGTGCAGGTTGAACAGTGTGTGAGTGTGCAGGGTGAACATTGTGTGAGTGTGTTGGGTGAGCAGTGTGTGAGTGTGTAGGGGTAGTGTGTGAGTGTGCAGGGTACAAAAACTCGAACTAAGTCCACCACACACACACACATAAGACCACACACATAAGACCACACATACACCACACACACACCACACCACACACACCACACTCACACACCACTCTCACCACCACACTCTCACCACCACACACTCACCACCACACACTCACCACACATACACCACCACACACTCACCACCACACACTCACCACCACACACACACCACCAGCCATCAAGCTTTCACCAGGCACAAACACCACCAGCCGTCAGTGAATGCTTTCACCGGGTACAAACACCACCAGCCGTCAGTGCAGGCTTCGACCAGGCACACAACACCAGACGTCAGTGTACGCTTTCACCAAACACACACACACCACCAGCCATCAGTGCACACTCACCAGGCACACACAACACCAGCCGTCAGTCCATGCTTTCACCAGGCACACACACCACCAGCCGTCAGTGCACGCTTCCACCAGGCACACACATCACCAGCCATAAGTGCACAATTTCTACAGGCACACACCACCAGCCATCAGTGCACACATCAATTGTTAATGCATCCACTGTTAACTATTGTAGCAATCGCAGTATGGTGCACTTTACTTTTAAACATATTCATCTAAAGCGCAGCATGCCACCATTGCTACAATTCCAATCCAACCCACATAATTCCACTACACACCACATGCATACACTCCATAACACATGGCTAAAAGACATTGCCATTTACAATGCCATTAGCTCTAACTCAATTAAATCCGAGACCTATTGCATTTCCAATGCTTGTTTTCCCCTGGCGTTCAGATAAGAAACTCAAAAGTTTGAAAAAATCTGCTGCAGACAGTTTCAGGCATAATGGAAAGCGCAGCCTTGAAATAAGTTAGACATAGATATCAACCAGGCAGTGGAGTGAGGCGCTTCAATATTTACCAGTTTCCTCTGCTGGTTCCCGCTTCCCCCGCAGGAATTTCCTCCGTACAAATCTATTCGCTTACTATGCATCCCCCGGGCTCGGCTTCCCCGTCCGCAGCCCACGCGCCGAGTTACTGTGATTCATCGAATCAATAATTCTTTGGATTGTACCTAAAAGGTCGGAAAATGTGATCTGACCCCACTTGATGAGTAATGATCGCGCCGCTCAGCGAAAGGGCTAATGAGACTTGGAGGGGCCGTCACAGTGTGAAGGTAATCTGCCTCAGTGCTCCTTCAGCGTGTCTGAGAGCTAACAAGAGTCGCGTCACGCAGATTGTGGGTGTGGACAAGACGTAGGAGCCTGGCAGCCAAGTTTAAGGTCGTGTTTCCAAAGCAGAGTCCATTGAGGAACACTTTGCAAAAGATTCATTGAGAACAAACAGGAGATAAGCATGTTTACCATGTAAGGCAGACTCTGTGCCAAGCAATTTAGCATATGCAGTGAGACACCAGCTTAAAGTCACAACTAACGCAGATGGCAATAATTTAGGGGCATATGCATCAAAAAAGAGTTTTGCGATTCTCAAATTACGATTTTTCGCGATTCGCAATTTGAGGATCACAAAATGCAATGTATGTAGGATTTGCCAAAAAATTGGCGAATCCTACATATTCCTTAATTGTGACTCGCAAATTGTGAATCCCAATTAAGGAATACCTTCCCATTCATTTCTATGGTCCTAGAGGCCCATAGCAATGAATGGGAAAACATTCACAATTTGTGATTACCATATAGGTAATAGCAATTTGCTAATGCAAATTCAAGGGTGCAAGGGTGCCAAAAGGACACCCTGTTGCACCCCTGAAATATGCATGTGTGCGCATGTTGCGCACATACAGGCCAGGCCCTAAGGGCATGTATGTGCACCATATGGCACTTTGAGAAGCAAAAAAGTGCTTTTTTCCAGAAAATCGCAAATTACCACCAATTTGAAATTGGTGGTAATTTGCGATTCCTTAAGGCCAAATAGCAAATTTCTGGTGCTTCCAGAATTGCATTGAAGGAATCGCAATTTGCAATTCCTTAATTGCATTCGCAAAATAGAGAATCGCAAATTTTGCGATTCTCTATTTTGCAATGGCCTTTTGAGATGATACATCCCAAAAGGCTTCTTCCCATTCGCAAACAGGAAGATTCTGAGAATTGGCTTGTTTGCAAATGGGAAAAAGGCTTGATACATATGGCCCATGGTTTTTTATCTTTGCAGTTTTCTATAACATGGCTTTGACTCATTGTAGTCTCAGTGAACAGTTCTGGTGCATTTGTGTATTTGCATTCCCCCCCTGATCGACCTCCTTATTTTTGCATCTTTTCCCTTGACTTAAAGTAGATATTTCTAATTTTTCAGCCACCCCACCCTACACTCTCCAGATTTACACCTAAAACGTTGAACTAGGGGTGTGGAATTCTATGCTCACTTGGCAGAGACCTAACTCCACACAACATATATTACCGGTGTAAGTGTAGACCTACACTGGTACATTCGTGAAATGGTTTAAAGAGTCCATAAAGTAGTATTACAGGTGTGTTACTATATATACTTGTAAATGTAGGGCCTCATTTATGGGGATTTTGAGTAGAGTAGCACAACAAGTCACTGTGCATGGCTGCTCCAGGTCAAAGTGAAAAGGCAGGAGGAATGCACCATATTTATCCAATACTGTGCTTTCCTGGTCCTTTCCCCTGTGCTGGGTCATTATCCGCAATCTAGTGCCAACACAAGGTGCCTGTGTTGTCTGTTTAAGAGCAGGAAGGGGCACCTTCCTGCACAGAAACCATCCATTGAGGAGTGTTCCTCTTTCTATAGAAAGAGGAAAAACAAGGAGAAATAAAGTTAGTGCTCCTCGTTATGCCTCACCTCGGGAGGTTTAAGGTTTTGGAGCATTCCTAGGTTTACATGGTCTTGTAAATCTTAAGGAAGCATCAAAATCCATGGGTTTTGCGTGGTAACACCCACTGCAACGCCCATGGAATGCCTCCCTAGCTCAGAGTAAAACAACACATTGATTTGCGCTGCCTTGCCTTATTCCATTTCTATAAGGCCATTCAAAGTTACGCAAAGTGACTTTGCATGGCCTCATAGATATGATTTCAAGGTTTGCCCCAGTGGAACGTCAGAAAAAGTGACGTTAGTTGGGTACAGTGACTAATAAATATGCCCTGAAATGTTCGTAAGAAGGGTATACAGTTCACAGTCTTCTTTACTTTCTCAATTAGGTAATTCTATTTATAAAATCAGTACTATATGAATCCATTATGTAGTTCAATTAGTTTATTTTGAAAAATAAAACCCGCCAACATGTGGTTTGTCCCTTACTGGCACTCAGGACAGGGGCTTTTGCAAGTAAGGCTAATAAAAACTGACTGTTTTTAGAGTGTGGTTGTTAAAATATTATAGGTAACCCAAATGTGTTCTAAGGCTGGCGCCAACCAAAATATGGTCAAATGGAGTTTCCTATGGAGTTTCAAAATAAAGGTAGGTCGCCACTGCGGTCCTAGAAAAATAAGTTTCTCAAATTCTCATAAGGGGGAGGGAGGTGTAAAAAGCAGTCTGCCATCAGTCTGCCATATGCCATACTATTTTTTCCAGAACCAGGGATCATAATGACTTTATAGAAGATGCCTGATTGAGAATGTAGAAAAGTCTGTCAACTGTTTACCTTTCTCACAAGCATTACTTTTACCATTGTGGATTCAGAGGTATTATCCACTCTTAGGGTTAGACGGTTCTCTCTTAAACATTTGTCCATTTATGAGTCGGTGTGCCCAGATGTCTACCCTTTTTTCTTTTTTGACTTATATACTTGTAAATGCCTGTTTGAACTATGCAACCTATCCATATTTTTTTATATTCTTTTTAGTTTGAGACCACTCTTATCCTTAAAAGACCTACATCTGCATGGATTATTTGTCTGCTTTGTGCAGTGTTTAACCTTTACACTCAATCCCCTCCATTATCCATCTTTCATTCAGTTTTTCTTTCTTTCTTCCATCTTGTATGTCCTGTTCTTCCTTTTTTATATCTTATTAGATGACATATTCGCTGCTTGGTCCCCTATGTGTTCTCTGTGCTGTTTTTCTCCCATGCTTTACCCTTCTGGACATTTACCTTTGACTTTCTTCCATGGGAGTAATGGTGCTTTACAATGGTGTAATATGCTGTGTCATCTTTACCTCTTCTGTTATTGGCCTTTCTCCTTCTGTTTTGCCCTATTTGCACTGTGTCCAAGTCTGATTCTCACAGTATCTCCTTTTGCATCCTCCTTGTCTTATCCTAGTCTCCAAATGCTGATGTCCATTTATTCATGCTCCTGCTGTTCTCTTTGTAAATAATATGACCCTGGTTCTTAAAGCTGTTTGAACATCTACGTCGAGATCAGATATGCAAACGCCCATTATCACAAAATGTAAATGTATGTTTGTGATTCACAATGCATGGATTCACAGTCAATAATTGATTCACTTACATTTAAATGTGAGTACATATTTTACCACAGGAAAGGAATGGGCTTTCCAGAGTACAAATGTTCTTTGTAGTTTGTAAACACCCACACTAGTGCATGCTTCCCAACCTGACATTAGCTGGACATTTACTCTTGCAACACACCAACATTTGGGAACTCCTAAGAGGTAGATTTAGTTGTGAAATCAGGAGAAATATAATTTCCTATCTACTACGTTTGTAACATTGAAAGTTTTGAGAAAGAGAAAGCTCGAATATATAAATCTCTACGCTTATCAACAACATTGAGAATGTTGCCATACAGGTAATAGTATCAGTTCCTTCATAGCATGAACCTAGCTGGAGACAAAGAGCTCAATAATGGGGGGAAGTCCAAGAGTATAAATCAGATTTACAAAGTTTACAATTAGTCTGATCACCAATAAGCACGACTGTGTTGGGTGTTAGTGTTCATTGAAACAATGGTCTTCAGCTTCCCTCTGATTTGCAGAAGGACTGGAGCTGTTCCAACGAATATGGGAATGTACCAGGCGTTGTGTTTGTAGATGAAGCAGGATGCTTTGTTTTTCCTTATTAAACCTCTTCATCTTCAGTCAGGCAATGTCTTTACTCCTATTGTGGTGCTCTTCGGTTGAGATGGCCAAGATTATGAGGGTATTGTTTCTGCTTGTCTTCTTTACAAGGCAATCCTCAAGATGACACAGGACTGGTGATGCAGCGGAAGCGTTGGGGGATTTTTTGACAGTTTACCTATCCACACCAACCACTATAAAATAATCGGAAGCATAACTCTAATGACAGGCCCATAAGTCATTATTAGGGCTCTCGGTTTTATGGTATTTCTTTTTTAAACATTTCCGTCTGTATTTATCCATATTTCATTTTGGGTCATTTTATCTGTATTTATCCATATTTATTTGTGTTTTTAAGATAAACGAATTTGTAAAACTGTACATTTCCATATTTATTTAACTGATAGACGTGAAGTCATAATTTGATGTCTGTCGTGTTTTACCTACTTAAGCTGCAAAATATAGCAAAACAGTACATTTACTGGTAAATAGGACCATTTTATCAAAAATGTATTTGACATATGCCTTTATTTAAAGAAATTTCACCCTGTTTTTAATTTCCCATGCTGTCCATCTCCTCAGCTGTTGCGCTATATTTCATGAAAGACAGCACCAAAAGTCACTTAACCTGTTTACCGTGGTGGACATTCCGCCGCCGTGCGGATGTTGCATGCAGTGGGCGGGGCTGCATCGGCCGTTGGTCGTGCGCAGCACCCCAGTGGTAGTGCTTGCGTCAGCCAACGGCCGATGCGAGCACCCAACGGGTTAAAAGAAGCCCAATTTTCCGTATTTATCCACTTTTAAAAATAAATGCAGACAGAAAACACACTGTTTTCTGTCTGTATTTATCTGTAAAAATCCGTAAAAACTGATTTCCTTAGTCATTATCACTCAGTTAGCAATATCAAAGGTACTCTGATGAATCTTTGGTATAGCTAAAAGGGACCAAACAATATAAAGAAAGAAGGAATGCTATTTCTCCTTGAGGACCTACAATGAAGAAATACGCTAAACATTGGTCATTATAAACATATCCAAATAACTCAGTAACTCAGTAATATAAACAAACACTGTTCTTTTCTATTAGTTTTTCTTGTTATTTCATAATATGAATGGTCAAGCCCAAATACAAGTTATAATGTCATAATTTGGTTCACAAAATACAAAATAGATTCACAATAATCAGCACAGATAATTTACGAAAACATCAGAATATCAGGTATTGATGAGTGAGAGAGAGAAAAATCAGTGAAACAGTGATTCACTTACGAAAATGAAATACTTATGCACAGCGTGCAAATAGTCTGAAAAGCTAACTCCACTGCCGTTAGAGTCTAGCAAAGGTAGCATCACCAGCCGATTAAGTGCAGTCTCTATGAAAGTCTCTTAGGAATAGCAGGTTCTGCCAGCCAGCGATTCAGGAATCAGCGTGCACTCTCTTTCATCAGCAAGCCTCTCTATTGGTTATTTACGATGGTATGATCATCTACTGACAGTGACTTTACCACTATTTTCTAAACACTCTTTGTCTAAATATTGTACAACTTCCAAGAGAGGAAGAGGAAATAAACCTGGCTACAAATGTATACTGAATCCAGCAATGGTTACATTCATCATTTACAACCCTTGCCTAGACAGGAAAGAACTCTAAAAGACTTTTAGAAACAGGCTAAATATCTGTACTCTAAGGAAGCATTTGCAACATTTGAAGGACAGGAGCACGGGAAGTACAACCTCTAGTATTTCTGAGGCCAACACTATTTTAGAAAAAAAGAAAAATAATGTCTAAACCTACACTACTTTCACAAAGAATTGAGCAGTTTGGTTTGTTGTTTATTTACTGCAGTTTAGGAAAACAGAATACCATTCAGTTAGTAATATTCTCATCATGTTGACTGAGAAAATCAAACTATTGTGCCTTTTGCACATTTTGCATGTTGTATGCTCCCGTATTATATATTAGTAGTTCACATACATTTATTAAAAAGCATGCACTGGAGTGGATTTCATTGAGCAGATTGTATTTACAGAAATCGTGCTCCATCACTCGGAAGGAGGCCAGTGAAGCCCTTTGTGTGGTGGGTTTTGATGAGACATGCTACAGTAGGTATAAAGCCTCTAAATTGTGACAAAATGGTGCGTGGGAGGCCATTGAGCATTCAGGTGCTTTCACCAAGATAAGAGAAGACCAGGGGTTACACTGTTGTTCTGAAATCAATGTCTTGAAGAAAGGGTGTTACTTTCTTGAGGTGAGGGGGATAGGCCCATGCTTATTTTACTGTCAAAAGTACTATGCTTCTGTCAAAAGCAGAAGTAAATCAGTATTCAGTGTGCAAAAGTAAACCCCCAAATATAAACATTTACATGTGTAGTTGGACACCATGTAAAAAAAAGCATGCTGTTTCTAAGGACCTGTTACAGCTTCAAAGGGTAATTCTCAGAACCTATTGTGAATTCTAAAAAAGTATTCAATTTATTCCAAACATCAATGTAAACCTTTGTTAGAAAAATGCACCATCAATGAAATGGAATAAAATGGGTTCAAATTGTTGGGTAAGCTCTCTTAGGATATCTGAGACTGTGACAATAAGCCAAACGGCCAAATAGATGGTGAACGTTTTCCCAAAGGCCAGGCGGCTATTCAACTTTTCCTGCAAAGGCTTACATGATGATGATGATGAATTAAGGCCCAATTTATTTTAATTTTTAAGAGTTTTTATATAGCGCAAACTAGACTCGAAGATATCGGGTATCAGAGTGATTTACATAGCACCAGTTTCGTTAGACAAGGACACATTCATTTTTGTTAGGCACTGGGAGATTAAGTGATTTGCCCAGAATGACAGGATGTTGAGCGTCGCTGCCGAGACTTGAACCTGGTTCCCCAGCTTCCATGGTGACCGCTCTAGCCATAGCCACATCCTCTCCCCAATTACGAAACTTTAGGTGGAGGTGCGGTCGTGGACTGCCGCCCCAGTGGTCCGACTGCCATATTACGAGTACGGCGGTTGGATCGCAATAGGATCAAAGCAACCGCCAGGGATCCATGATCCCTGGAGATGGCACAGGGGTCTTAGGGCTGCAATATGCTGCCATTCTGCAGCGCACATAGAAAGTGAAAATTGCCTCAGAGGATGATTTTTGTACACAGAGGTGCCAAATGATAAAATAGACATCAGTGATCAGTGCAGTGACAGAAAGACCCCAGGACATACAGATGTACTATGGTACTGCCTCTTGGGTCAGATTTACTAATATTTTGCGCTGAGGTAGGGCTACATTTGTGGTACAGCCCTGATGCAAATTCCATTTTGGAACTTACTGAGCCACATAAAGTTGATTTCCAAGGCTTTGCAGGGTTTAGATCATGGGTACTCACAAAAATTTTCCCTGGGGCGGCAAAGTTTGGTCTTTGGTGTGACCGAGGGCCCCACTGATGCCAGCTGGGGTGTAAGGTCTGTGTAGAGGAAGCAAAGCATATATATTTAATGGCTGAACTCAATTGCGCAATTTGAAACCAGAAAACATGGGAGGAATCCCGGCTTCTCCACTTGATTAAATTATGTGACCCTGGGCAATTGTTTTATTTCAAATTCCCTCCTTTTTATACATTGTCACATGTAAGAGGAACTCGAAATACAGGACTTCGGGATGCATCCTGTTCAAAACCATCTCCTGTGCTTGGATGTAATTACTAATGACATTGTTGTCAGTGTAGGGGGGCATGAACGTTTCTAAATTCATGTTTGAAAACCATCACTTTAAGAAAAATACTTCTGAATGCACTGCTTTAATTTAATTTACTACGGTGAGATGGTTCTATAGGTCAATGAAATACACTTCTTGAATTTTGAAAAGATTAATATATTTTTACACGTTTGCAGTCTTTAAAAATGAAGGTGTTCCTAAAGTTCAGGGCCTAGTTACTTCCTACTCTAACTGCAATTAACCTTTAAATAAGTACATGCTGTATATTTAAAATTTGTATTCATGTTAAGGCTGAATCGCCTAAACAGCAGCCCAGTTCTGCTTCTGCCCAGAGGACGCATGTAAAGATCAGGAGGGCTGCATGTGCCCTTGGGCCGTACTTTGAGTATTACTGATTTAGATAATACAACAAAATGCAGTACTGCCTTGCTTACTTTGCATCAGGTAGGCATTGCAGGAAATGGCCCTTTCTGCAAGGCCATTTCTAAACATTTTGCTTTCCTGCTCTACTTTTTGATGAATTATTTTTTGTTGACCTTATGACTTGGGGCAATTTATCACTGCTAGCCAGTGATAAAGTGCTTGGGCTGACTCCTTAAAACATGGCGGGATAGGTATATTTAATTTACTCATACGTTCCTAGTAAAGTTGAACTACATGTGCCCAGGGCCTGTAAATTAAACGCTGCTAGTGGGCCTACACCACTGCTTGTGCCACTCACCTAAATAGCCCTGTAAACATGTCTCAGGCCTGTCATTGCAGAACCTGTGTGTGGTCTGTTTATACTGCTATTTTGACCCAGCTAGATAAACCCTTTGCCTGGCCAAATCCTTCCTTTTTAATACATATAAGGCACCCCTAGGGTAAGCCATGGACAGCCCAGAAATTAGGTACAAAGTATTTAAAAAGCAGGACATGTACTTTTTAGTTTTACTTGTCCTGGTAGTGAACAATTCTTAATTCATATTTCACTACAGCAAGGCCTATCTCTTCTATAGGATAATATTGGTGTTACCTTATTACATTTTATGAATGTAATTTCCAAATTGGAAGATATAGCCCTCAAGTTTGGTGTCTCTGGAATCCTAACTTAACATCCTGACTTATGGTGAAGTCAGATTTAAATTACAATTCTGAAAATGCCACTTTTAGAAAAGACTCATTTTCTTCCCTTAGTGCCATTTGGTGCCTGTATTCTGTCTCTGGTCACATGACTAGGTGTAGTAGGCAATTGGGCATTGTGAATTCCTCCTAGACAGCCATGGAAGCTTAGGAATTACTTAATGGCAATCACAGCAGGATCGGAGGGAGGAGCTGGGCCCAACCTCATTAACGCCTGAATAGGCTTTGTCTTGTCCACACATAATTGGACATAACAACCCCATATTGTCACTTCAGCCAGTTTGGAGCCAGGGCAAGGGAGGCAGGGCATCAATGCACTCTGGAAGCTTCTCTGCACTTCAAAGGACCAACTACATATAAAAGAAGGACCTCAGACACCACCACTTCAGTACACTTCTGGACCTGTGGATACTCTGCCTGGAAGAAGGACTGCTGTGCTGCTTAACAGACTTCCACTCTGCTGTACTGCTACTCTGAAGGAGCTGCTTCCTTGCTGTGCTAACCTGCTGCCTTCTGCCCTCTTGCCTGAGGAAGAAGAACTGGACCTCCAAACACATCTGACACAAAGAGCCTTTCTGCTGGCCTCCTGATCTGAGCCTTATGGACATTACAGGCTTACCACAGTTCCTGGATCCATCTCCAAATAGCCCCTGGCCCCAAAGAGGTGCCTCTCAGGTCCTGGGCAAATGGTGTGGATCATGAGCTCTTACATTCAAGCTTTTGGGCTCTTCGCGACCACAAACAGGCCCGTTCACACCGGAACCACACTGCTCACACTGAAAATCAGCCCAAGTCACTACAAGGTTTCTCCTCGCAAAGCAAGCATCATCTACTCGCATGGATCACCGCTGCATGGTTCCAGCCCAGCTGTATGAGAGGAATGGCCTGCTCCTCGCGTCACACCAAACACAATCAGCGATGCTCTCCTTGCTCCTTGCTCCCTGCGATCTTCTTCTACGTGAACGAGACTTGTGGCACAAAACTTGAGAAGGTAAACCTTCTGTTGGACTAATCGGGGCAGGTGAGGCTGGCATTGGTGACAGCGGTGGGGTGGGGCGGGTGGGGAGTCGACAGACGATGGTAAAGGGAAAGTAAAACAAAAAATAAAGTATGTGGTTTTATTTATTTTTTATATTATTTTACTTTCCCTATTCTGTTGTCCTTGGACTCCCCCCCACCCCTCTCTGCCGCTGTTACCTGTACCGGCCGTGCCTGAATCTGGGACTGTATCCGACCAATGCTCCATCGTGGTCTTCTTAAACTTTGGAATTTGACCCTTTTCATCACAACCAGATATCCCCGGTTGGCGCTTTATAGTTTTCGTCACTATTTTACACATTTTAATCTTTAAAAATTCATAACTTCAGTTCTGATGATTAGATTTTTGTTTCATTTTGGTCTTGTTTAATTTATTAAATTAAGCCTTATTTTTCTAACCTGGTGTGAGAATCTTTTGGTGTGGTCAATTCACTGTCTTACTGTTTGAAGTGTTGCGCACATACTTTACACATTGCCAATAAGTTAAGCCGGATTGCTCTGTGCCAAGCTACCAGGGAGTTGAGCACAGTTTAATTTGGGATATGTTTGGGCCTTATCCTGAATAGGACTGTGGTTGCGACTTGACCAGGGCTCACACCCGAGGCAACAAGTAACCCAAATTCTAAAAGGCGTTACATGGGTGAAGCATGAGTGTTTCTGTGCATCCGCCAATGTATCTTTGCATAAATCCTTGTTACTTCCTATTACTATGCATGATGCATTCTGCATCATGCATAGAAAGAGGAAATTGCCTTTTGGGATTGTTTTTCTGCAGGAAGGGATATCTTGCTGCACAAAATTCTTGCCTGTAATGTAGGCACCCTTGTGCCATGTGTAGGCCCTAGGCAGGACACTGTGTGCCAGTGATAGGAGAGAACAGAAGTGGGCAATATCTTAGTAAGTACAGCAAATGTTTACTCTCTCCTTTACAAGCAACGCCACAAAGGAAGTTACTTTGCTGCGTTGCATAAAGCAGTAGTAATTCTGCCCTTGTGTTTTTAGTAGGCACAGGCGAAATTCAAATCACAATTGTGTAATTAGTGTAATTTAAGAATTTCATATTATGCTTCTTACACAAAATGCTAGGAATTATGCTGTTACACCACCTCATTAAATTACGTTACTGTTCCCAACAAAATTATAGCGTGAGAACAACATGAACTCCAGAACATAAGTGACTGTTGTTCAGGTTAATTGTGTTTTCACATAATTATTTTTGGTGTGAAATGCATCCCTTTGTCAAAAAAATTGCAAGGAAGCATTTTGAACTAAAATGTAGCACTCCATGATGGATTTGCATTTTGCATAAACATGCATGATCGTGTACAATTTTGTAGACATTTGAATAATATATAGTAATGTATATGAATTTCACAACCACCTATCTTTTAGTGTTAAATGTAGTTGAAAGATTAAGGGGCACATTAGGATGGTGGGCGGACATCAGTCTGACCGCCATCATAACGGTTTTTGGACCGCCCGCCAGATGTGTGGCAGTCGCACCAGTGCAATTAGGATGTGCCCACCATATTGGCGGGCTCATCCTGTTCTTTTAACATTGCGGCCGGTGCTACTGGCTGCAGCACTGTCCACAATTTCAAAAGAGGATGCACAGCTTTCCCTGCACCACGTGGCAGGCACCACACTGTGCCTGCCACTTGGTGCATAGAACTGCAGGGGGGTACCATGGGTACCCCCCAGTGCACCCCCCCCCACGCACACAGGGGGCTGGCAACAGGCCCCCAAAACCCAGTCTCCGCCTGGTTTTTTTGCGGCGGGAGGCAGAAGGGCATATCCTAAGCACTACAGCGGTGCCTGCACGGCACCACCGCAATGTTGCCCTGGTTCCAGGTTCCGCAAGGCGGGTGGAAAAGTACCGCCTTGCAGAACTATGGCTGACGAATTCTCCATCCGCCACGGAACCATTATGATTCCCACAACCATCCTTATTTGGCGGTGGAATTTTCCGTATGATGGCGGAAGGACCGCCACTGCCGCCGGTGGAGGCGATCCTTACACCATCATAATGAGACCCTAAGTTTGAAAGCACCAGCCTGGCTTTGAGATACACATGCCCTCAGCATTAACAGATTTCTTTTGGGGGGGAGGGGACATCTTCAGATGATATGTTTTACAAATCATGAATTGTTTGGAAGACTGACTTGTGGTCTCGAAGTTACGCAATTTTTCATTTGAAAGATCATTTGTAACATACCAGCAATATACATTTTATAGATCTGTACTATCCTGCGCTACTCACATACAATATTCATGTCTTTCAGTTTAGGCATGACATATTGTTTTGCATTCCATTTAAATTGGCTATTTTCCTCTTTTGTTGCTTTTTCTGGCATTCTAGTTTTTAGGTCTCCCTTGACCACTGAGTGGTCTTAGTGACCTTTTGTTCCCACTTCTTTAAAATATACTGAGAGTTGGTTTTGGATCCACCCAAAAGAGTATTTCTGTCGCACTTAATACTATTGACCATATGATGTCATTCCACCTCCTTTAAGGTGAGTTCCCGTATTGTAATGCAGGAAGGACTATTTTACCTTTCAAAAGCTGACTGAATCAGCACACGTTCAGTTATTTAAATCATACATGCATTGTATACAGGAAGCATTTCTTTTTGCTTTCACCTTTTAATCGAACAAGCAGTTTTTAATGTTTTAATTAGGCCTCGTTTGTGCATTTTCCACATGTATCTTCACCATTGTTCTTCTCCCCTGAGTCTTAACTACAAATTTGCCGTTTATATTTAATTCCCATTGTTTTTTCCCTGCCAACGCCAATAGGTCTGCTTTTAATTAACTGGCACATGCAAAAAAGGACATACAAAAATGGTTTATTAGCACATGAAAGCGACAGTAATTGGTTTTACCAATGCTTGCTGTTAAATGTGTTTGAGACAACTGACACAGTAAACAGAAATATCACAGCCCTGGCGATATCTGGCTTCAGGAACCAACTGAGATATATCACTTCCGATAAATTTTTGAAACAGGAGTAACAGAAGGCAAACAAAATGCTTGACATAGGGCTCGATGTTTGAACGGTCTTCAATTCGGAAATCAGTTGCAAACTAATTACCAAATAAAAAATGTGTGTGTTTCGAAATACGATGCCTTTGTTAAGTTTGCTTAAAGAACCAAATCTATTCCGAATCTGTGAGGAAATTGTGAACCCCAACTAGTGGAGAAGTGTGGCTCACTGGTTAGAGCGGCAGACTCTGAAGCAGAGATCATCCCAGGACCAGGGTTCAAGTCTCGACACGGCAGGGTCTTGGTTTCAATGTCCGCGGACTCGATAATTCTCGCCTCAGTGCCTACTCTAATCATGGGTCCCACGCTGCAACTCTGGGCAATAGCTTGCTTAATCTCCACAACGACCCCTGCAAAACTGGGATGCCTGGCTTCACCTTGGGGGTGCCCAGGAGGGGCATCTCACAGGGAGAGCCAGGAAGGGTTCCACAGCTTTATACGGGGCAGCTGTGCGCTTTACAAAATACACTACATTTAATTTAAATACTGATTGCCACATGCCAATTAATTCACAGTTATGTACAACGCGTTCACGATTAGCGTCCATTAACAGAATGGTGGTTTAGCATGTGTAATTTACCACCAGTAAGTAATTAGGTGCCATCTGCAAAAAGAAACCCAAAATACTGTTCACTCTCAGTATGGCCGCTTTGAACATATGTAATAGTGAGGTGACTGCAGAATTTGGCATTGCAACAAAGAAAGAAGAGGAAAAATGAAAGGGTATTTAGACATTGCTACCTAAGCCCCAATGTATTCAATGCCTACATAACCCCCACTGGCCAGCATCATCTGCACCCACGGAATCAATATAATACCCTATGCTGACAGCACCAAGCTCATGCTCTCCCTCTCCAAAAAGAAGACAAACAACCAGGCCAGTTTCTCCACCTGCATGCTCGACTGAAGAATGAAAAACAACTTCCTCAAGCTCAACACAGGCAAGGCAGAAGTGACAATGTTCAGTAAAAAAACCTCACTCTGAGACTCCACCTGCTGGGCTGGCAAAAAACTCGGATGCATAATGCTCCCAGCAAGCAACTCAAAGAATCTTGGAATAGCAATTGACAACTAAATCACAATGAGCGGTCAAGTGAATGCAGTCTTTTTCTCCTGCTTCCTCACAAGCAAGATGCTCAATAAAATCTTCAAATGACTCCCCACCAACACTTGTAGAACTGTCACTCAAGCCCTCATCACCAGCAAGCTGGACTACAGCATGTGCACTTCATGTTGGAATCAAAGCTCAACTGACCAGAACACTCCAGACCATACAAAACTCAGCGGCCAGGCTCACGCTCAACATCACTCCACACCTCAAAAAGCTCCGCTGGCTCCCAATTCAACACCCGGACACTCTTCAAACATCTCACACACACATACAAATCATTAGAGAACATTGGCCTGACGTACCTCAACAACCACATAACCTTTCACACACCTATAAGATACCTCTGCTCAGTCGTATTCCTACTTGCAAACACCACCTCATATGCAGAACCAGATCTGGTAGTTATGATCTCCTAAAGCTTGGAAAGACCTGCCTCTACACATCATGGCCTGATCCTCAGTTTTTTAATTCAGCAAGTAACTAAGGACTTGGCCCTTCACCTAACACCCAGCCCTGACTCAGCCCATTCAGCTTCTGCTTAAGCACTAGAATACCCTCCGGTTGAGTTGTAAACAAATAAGTGCCGGGCTCTCGTGAAGAGGCTCTTACAGCTTGCACCCCACATTGCCCCTGCCATGCTGTCAAGGGTCGTAACAGCACAACTACTAACCATCTTTCAGGCTTCTAAAGCCATAAGAATGGCTTGAGCAGCAGGTAATTGTCATTTTTATTGTATATTCACTTAATAATTTTCAGTTGCTGTGGTCATCTCTAAATTTGCCAGACAGTGTGACCTTGTGGTAGACTGTCACAAGCGCTGGTGTCGAATAAAGTGCCAATGAATTGCTAATGCCGAGCACCGGAAACCACCTGCACAAATTAAGCGCTGGTTGTGTACTATATACATACACATAACATAGCATAACATAACATGACATAATGAAGCATTGTGTCACTCTGTTTGAACAAAGTGTGGAGTAAATATACAGAAAGTAAAGGTTTAGATGGTGGGTCCCATTAGAGTTAATATATGATCTAAGTCTAATCTAAGTTACAAACGTGACAAAATTGTACACCCTTATCATCTGACCCCTAAGCATATCATAGATGTCTGATGAGTGGTGATTTCCCCCTGAGGAGACCATCCATATGCTGTTAGACCATGGATTCTAACACCATACCAGAAACTCCATTCAAAATAGAAGATGACTTTGAGTATGAAGATTAATCTCCTTGTCATGCACTTGCAGGCCTAAATGCCAATAGGTCAGCAGAGTGAAGAGCACCCAGAGCAGATGTAACAAACAACCAATTCCAGGGTAAGTAAATATCATTTATTCAGTCATGTATTACACGTAAATTCAGTCTCAATATGTAACCCAAAATGTATGTTCATTCACAGCATACAAGTCATCAAAACAAGATGTCAGCCACTCCTTGCAACATGACAAGGACAAATGGAAATCAGTAAACTTAAAAAAATATATATATGTTATATAATTTGCATTATCCATGTCCCCTCTCTGCCTCTATTGTTCTCTTCCTACTGCAGCAATCTCTGACCCTGATCCTGAACTTTTTCCTTTCCTATGTGTGCTGTGGGGTCTGGTGCACAGTGACACTGCTGAGGCTTTCAACCTTCTCAATCTCAGCAGTTTTTGTCAGATACTTAGCACGAGCATGAGCTGTCTGCAGCTTCTATAAGGCAGAGGTCACTTGCACTAAATCCTTGCTGGGGTGATGGTATAACCCTATGGCTCTTCACGCATTGTGTGGACCTTACCCTAATGGCTTCTCAAAAGTCTCTAGTAGCATAGAAAAGTAGCCAGTGGTATTTGTGGCATCCTTGCTGCAGTGATGCTCTTACTCTTTGCCTATGCAGGGCCCTTGAAAGTAGGGGTGCAGTTGTGATGGAGTGGCCTGGTTGCTGACGCTTCAGTGCTAAGCTTGGAAAATCACCTCCTACATCTCTAAAATCCGTACTACCTTCCTCTTACTCCTCTTGTGCTGTGGCCTCTCTAGGAAAGGCCAGTGCTTGCTATCGTAAGTGAAGTGTATCACATTATTAAATATTTGTGTCTTACTTTGAGTTATAGGTGAAGAATTCCGTTAATATATTTAGGTATAAGTCATCAGCTAACGTGTAATTTACAGATAAAATGAGCTACGCTGCCTATGAAACACTTGACTACATGCCCCACAATGCAATATCCCAGTTGCATGAATGGCGTTACTCGATCCATTGATAATAGAGTAGGAGGTGTGTACTGTGTTTGCATTTGGAATACAACAAATGTGTAACAGTTGTGAACATAGTGCAACTAGGCCACATCACTTATCACTTTTTGGGAGCAAGGGCCTCCAGTAGTTGCTTCAGGCATAATTGGGCTTTTATTGATCTGCTCCATGGGTGTTGGAGCCTGGAGGTTGTTCGGTGGATGCGCCTCCTTCTGTTCCAGAAGCTTCTGGTCTTTCCTCCTGCTGACAAGTCTCTCCATGGTGTGCGACCTGGGATCATATCTGCGCTTTCTGATCTCCTCCGTGCTGTTCTTGGCCACGTAGACTGCATTGTATTTTTCCTAAATTTGACTCTAAATGTTCTTCTTTGTTGCTTCAGATACAGACAGGGATGCTTGCCAAACAATTTGTCACTGTTAGGTTTCCATACTTCCATAAATATTTTCATCACTATATCAGAAAACATGCCTCTCTTTCTTCCACCTGCTAGCCATGGTTCAGTCCAGTCAAACATTTTCCACACACCTTTTAACAGAGATGACATCCTGGAAATGTGCTCGTTTAAAGCATTTGCTGGTTATGATGTCATCAACTCCAGTGTCAGGGGTCATTCACAATTATCCAATCATAATTTCTAACATTTATCATTTCCTAAATTGCAATTCGGTATATTGAGACGTTTAGGAAAACACTAAGGTCCTGATTACGAAGGGCTTCAGTGGCATTGCGCTTGACATCAAGGGTGGTCAGAGCACTGTTGGGGCGACGGTCGGGAAGGTAATCCCTGAATGGCAGCGCTGTCTGACCAGGCCCCGGCGTTAGGATTGCGCTGTCCCTTTCCATCTGCCTTTTCATGGTGGTCCAAAAAGCCATGAAAAAGCAGACAAAAAGTGAGTTTTGGGGGCCCCTAGCAGGCCCACGTTCCCCCTGGGCCTCCACTTTGGGCACCAGGTGGCACCAGTGGTCCCCTCCGAAACATCCATGCGCACCCTTTGCCTGGCACACTGGGGCATAATATTAAGGGGGTTTATCTCCACTTTTTTGGCTTTAAAAGCCATGAAAGCGGAGATAAAATTATCTCCCTATTAGCTAGCTGTCACTAACACTAGTTAGCGACAGCTAGTAGGAGATAGCGACCATCTTGGGCCCCACTTTGATTGTCAGTAATATTTATCACTAATGACATGCAAAGTGGGCGTGCCAAGATGTTAGCGACTGGAAACAGTCGCTATCTCCTATTACCAACTTTTGGAGGTATTCGCGCTAAGCGCAAATAGCTCCAAAAGCTAACACCTGCCCTCAGCAGTGTAGTTATAAATCAGATCAATTATTCATTTCGTTTTAAATCGCCATCAGATTAAATCCGTGATGGCGGGAATTAATCAAAACACAAAACATACATTAGCCCAAGGTGTTTGTTGTTACAAGACCTGAAACAGAACATTATGCTGTTTATCTAAGTATGCATTAAATCATACAGTCTCCCGGATTGGGTTAGACAAAAATTTTCAGTTTCAGGTCTTGTAACAACAAACACCTTGGGCTAATGTATGTTTTGTGTTTTGATTAATCTCCACCATCACGGATTTAATCTGATGGCGATTTAAAAGGAAATTAATAATTGATCTGATTTATAACTACACTGTAGATTTTGAATTAACGTCTAGGACCACTTCTCTATAATACTCGATACCCAGGTCCTCTGACTTTCATTGGGTTACCCCTTGTTTATAACGTTCTGAGCAGTTCTTAGCCATGTTATCCAATGGGAGGTGGATAACATGGCTAAGAGCACTAGCTCGGTAATGCATGAATATCGCTGACTTTTCAGCGATATTCATGCATTGCGGCCGACTTTTATCGCATTTGCGATAAACCTTGATAATACCAAGGTTTATCTGCGATAAAAATCGCCGCAGCTCAGCGGTAAATTTTTGTCTCTAACCAAGCAATAGCGATAATTATCGCTATTACTTGGTAATATGCCCCATTTGTTTCTAAACATGCCTTTTTTGCCTTGAGGCTTGTGCTGCACCCCTTTTCCAGGCAGCAACACAAGCCCCAATGCAAAAAGGCATATTTCTAACCACCTAAATGGCTGTTGGATTATAATATGCCCCATAATTCGGAGATCCAGACCACTGCCTACTTGACGGTGGTCCCGAAACGATGGGGGTAGGATGCTCGTCCAACCGCGATCATAATCAATCCCTAACTGGTGTGAGTTGGTCTTATACGAAGGGATTTGTGATTCACTGATCGCGATTCCTTTATATTCCCAATTCGAGAGTCCCTAACTCCAGTCTCCAGTGCTAGTACATCTGGTCCTAAATCAGCCCCTCTCACGTGGACCTGGGAAAGTCGGCGCTCTGCAGCCCTAAAATGTAAGACAATAGAGCCAGACAGCTCTTGAAGCACTTAAATGTAGGAATAAAATGCAAGCTGTGCAGAGCTTGAAATTCCTTGCTCTTAATTCTCGGAGAAACTCAGTTGCGAATCTGTCAATTAAGCACATTTGGAAAGCAGTTATTAGTTAACACAAAATAATAGGCTTCCTTCAGTGCTAATAGTGTCTGTCATTTTTATAAAAAGAGCGGCTAATGGCTCATTTTCCTTTCATTGTTATAGGGAATTGGCACAGCAGATGTTGCATGGCACAGGGCTCCAAACCTGACAAACATCATGTTCCAGATAAGTGTGACAGAATGTGTGCCAGCCGAACAATAGGATGAGAGAAAGTGGAAGGGCGGCGAAGCTGTGCCGCAGGATTATTTGACCCTGAGTGGGTGCTTGGCCCCCCTGGCATACTAGTGGACTAGGGAATGAGGGAAGGCTTGGGGGTCCAAAGAAGGCAGAGTGTGATATGGGAGAAGGCCGTCTAGTGGAGTCTGTCATAGTGCCCTTAATCTGTTTCTTTCGAACTTTAGATGAGCAGTTCTGAGCAATCTGCTGTTGTTTGAGAGGCCAATGGGATGGGCCCAAAAAGTTGGCCTTCATTTTCACACTACAAGGATAGGGCCTTATTTATGAAGGCCTTGCGTCAGTTTTGCGCCGCCGGTGCGTCACTTTTTGTGACGCACCAGCGGTGTAAAAAATGCGCCTCGTTGCGCCATATTTAAAAAGTGACGCATCTAGGTAGATGTGTCACTTTTTTAACCCCTGCGCCACATTATACCTGCGTCAGGTATAATGTATGCAGGGGGGGCGTTCCCCCGCAAAAAGCCTCGTAATAGTGACGCAGTGAAATCTATGAGATTTCACTGCGTCACTTTTGGGACGCTGTTGCGTCAAAATCTTGCGCCTGCCTCACAGCAGGCGTAAGACTGACGCAAACCCTTTCACATGGGGCTTTCCCCATGTGAAAGGACGCATTGCTGGAGTTGCGTCACTTTTGTGACACACTCCAGCAATGCGTCACTTTTGCGCTTACAGATACGTCAGAAATATTGACGTATCTGTAACTCCTTGCGACATGAAGCATCATACATTAAATATGACGCATCAGGAATGTCGTAAGGAGTGAGCAGTGAAAAGTGACGCATCGCTGTTTTCACGCAGCGATGCGTCACTTTTCATAAATGAGGCCCATAGTTCTTAACAAAATCTATCACTCTGATATTTTCTTCTGCAATAGTTTTGTTTTCATTGAGACCTTTTCCATGTTATTTGTTCATAGAAGTTTCAAACGATGACTTAACTAAGTCATATGTATTGTCATTCTGTGGTAGATAATACATTGTTAATGTTCTGACTTCAGTACCCTCTCCCTAGCACCTCACAAGGGTTTTCACCTTCCCGGTCCACACCCCTCTTGAAAATCCATCAACATCTCTTGTCTAACACCCACATTAATGTTAAGGGCCCCATAACACCCCAGCCACTGATCACACACCATGCACCTGCATCCCCATGAACAATGGGCACTAAAGTCTGATTCCGAAAAAACTCCTGGAAACTACAAATGATTCAACAGCAAGGTGGCTCAATGACCACCACTGTAAACCAACCATGACCTTGAACCTAGATGAAACGCAGGATGCGCCTCATTGACGAGCTAGTATGAACCTAACCACTAAGAAAATACAGAGAGCCCACACAGAAAGTTTAAAACTGTAATGCATGCGTACAAACATTATCCATTCTTTCCTCAAAAAGAAGTATTCCAGCTCTAAGGGGAACCAAGAAACCTGTACCCGTGCATCAACCAGACATCCAAGGCTCTTATAGATCTTGCCACCTTCGTTCCAAATTGACCAACTTATAAATGCACAACACTTCGATAGCAACACATCATGGGTGACTGCCTGCCTGCCACTGACACTTTCACTGTGGAAACCTGCTCATCAGACACCATAAGGACCTTTCTTTCTCTCACACCTATTATAATTTACAGAAGTGCCCCAGACTGAAGTTGTGATAGCTTCCCTGTCCACCAAACTTCTACACAGGGCTCATGACTCTTACCACTATCACTACTTACCTCTCTTTCTTCATCTCCACTCTTGAGAATATTATAATGGCAAAGACTTAATTACCATTCCACTTTAAGGGGCATATTTACAATGAAGTGAGGGAGTGCGGCGTTGGACTTCCTGGCTTAACGCCGCACTCACCCACTTCAGAAACGCAGGACTGCTCCACATTTACAACAATATGGTGCAGACCTGCCTTTCCCTTTGCACTGGTCCTTAACTTGGAAGCCTAGCTCCAACGCAGTCACCCATGCACCATAGTGCAAGGGTTTCTGCGTTGAGGGGAACATTGTTTATGTGCAGGAAGGTCTCCCTTCCTGCACATAAACAATCTTTAAATTATGTTTTGTAACTTGTATGCGTACTGCTTAATGTAGCACACATAGAAGTTGCAAAAATGTCATTTTCTTTTGTATTGTTTATGTGCAGGAAGGGACACCTTCCTGCACAAAAACAATTAATGCCAATTTGCTGTTTCTATGTGTGCTGCACAACACAGCACACACGGAAACAGCAAAAACAAGGAAAAATAAAATCTAATTTCACCTATTTAAGACCAGGTTTTTTCTGGTCTTAATTTTGGGGCTGGCTTAACGCTGCCTTGTAAATAAGGCACCTTTTCACGCTGTACTTAGCGTGAAAAGGGAGGTCAATGAACGCTGCCTTGAAAATAAGGCACCTTTTCACGCTGTACTTAGTGTGAAAGGGGAGGGCAATGGGTGCAGCGGTGGTCATTTTTGATGCTGCCCCTTATTTACAAGGGTAGCGTAAATAGAAGGCAGTGGCTTAACGCTGCCTTGTAAATAAGGTGAAGTCCCTATAGTCATCACAACATCACTGAAAGTGACGCTGTGCTGTGGCGATAGGGGCTTGAGTATATGCCCCTAAGTTTTTACTGAACATATGCCTCAAACTTACAGACCTGAATCCATATTGCATAATCTGCTAGACTACTACAAGCAATTCCAGAGCAACTACAGGACTTTGTCAAACAAAACAGCTTAATTGACCACTTTCAGATAGATTTCAAATAACTACATTGTGCTGGCAATTGAGACTGCATCTGGCACATGTTGGCAGCATCTAAGCCAGGGCTCTTCAACCATTACTATAGTGAGAGCGTCTTTTGATCAATGAAATGTGCCCTGAACAACTGTCTGATACTTATATTAATTATGTTATGCTAATAACACTTCTAGAGCGCACAGCTGCCCCAGCCAAGGGGCGTCCCGGCGCTTCAGGAAGAGTACCCAGACCCAACACAGCAAAGCAGGATGGAAGCACAAAGAACAGGAACCTAAGAAATATGAGGGAACAAATGCGTTTTGATAGCCCTCCTAAATCTCAGCAACTCATCAATTTCACGAATGTGAGAGGGAAGAGAGTTCCACAGTTTTGTGGCCAAGACCCGGAAGGAGCGACCTCCCGCTCTACATAGTCTAAACCGAGGGACCATAACCAAGTTTTGACCCAGAGATCTCAGAGGGCGCAAGGGCACATAAGGCCTCAGAAGATTGTCAAAAATCTGGGTAGAGGCCATCCTGAGGATCTTAAAAGAGGGCCACAAGGTCTTGAAGTGAATCCTCTGTGCCATAGGCAACCAATGTAGGGAACGGATGGTACTCTCAGCAGATTAGATAAAGATACATAAAGGGGGAGGTAATGAGGAAAAAACAGGTGAAGGAAAACAATGAGAGGAGAGAAGAAAAGGTGGGAAAGATAGAAAGAAGATACAATATAAAAGTAAAATAGAGAAGGAGAGAAACAAAAGAACAAGAAAGAAAGAATGAAAAGGTCAGCGGTCGCCCATCCTTAAGGGCAAAGGGGCCCGCCTCCCCACCTTTTTCCTGACATGAAGAGTGTCTGTCATTTGGAACTAAGGTCAGCCTGACAGACACTGTTCTTGTTCAGGTGGTGTACATGTGCTAAATAGGCAGGTGCCTGGATTCCTGAGTTGATCTTTGCCAGGCGGAAGATGTCACAGCCCTGTGGGCGTGACCTCCTCAGCCCAGCAAAGGTCTTGGTGGTCCTCACCCTCATGACGAGGGGGGAGCTCCACTGATAACCTCGGCACAGGGCAATTTCGTTTTAAGGCCTGAAGCGCACTGGGCCAAGTCTCTATCATTGTTGCCTCCTCACAAAGTGGGTTGCGGTCAGCAGTCTGACTGACGCAGTCCCACTCTGTGACGATTCAGGGACTGCAACCATGTCTCATTGGCTGACATATGAGAGGTGGCGGCAGTCCCATTCATCAGGAACCACAAAGGCATTCCTCCTGCCACCTGAGATGCTGCAGCAGTTAAGTGTTGTGTTTTTTAATGTTTGGTGCAAGTATAAGTATGATTGTATGTGTATTTGTGAGTTTGTGCTGCAAATGGGTGTGTTTGTACGTGTGTTTGCATGTGCCTGTAATTTCATGGGTGTGAGTGTGTGTGAAGGAGTGCTTGTTTGGCCCTACTACGCCCAGCCCCCCACCTTGTGCTTGAATACTGGACAACACTGGAAACAGTGAAGAGAAGAAAATTAGAAAAAGAATGAAATAAAAACAGGCACAATCAATGGAAAAGAAAAAAGAAAAAGGAAATAAAGAAATGAGTGAAGGAATGAAGAAAAAAGGGAGAATAAGAAGGTAAAAATAGAGAGAAGCAAAGGAAGACAATACAGAATGGAAAAGGTGAGAAAGAAGAGGAGAAACGGGAGACAGTAAGAGAAGTAAAAGGCGAATGGGAAATAGAGAAGGAAAGAGGAATGAGAAGAGGAGTGGATACAAAGAGAAAAGAGGAATAGGAGCGAAGGACAGGAGACAATGATTTAAATAGAAAAGGGTGAGAGAAAGAGAAACAAGGAAAGAGGAAATAGAGATGGAAGAAGAAAAAGAAGAGAAGGAAAGATTGATAGGAGAGAAGGAAATGAGAAGAGGGCTCAGAAGGACGATTTTTTTAGAAATGTCTAGGTTTCCATAGGTTCCAGCCAGGCCTGACCTGAATAACTCAGTTATCACATCACCAGAATCATCGAACTTCAAAGGAAAATTCGTAATGTGTCCTATTTGCATTTTAGTGCCTTTTTTCATGGATGATAGGCACATCCACACAAGTGAGGAACTTTGGGAACATAGAATAGTATGGGATGTTTTATGATCAATCAATGTTTCCAGTATTCCATTTTTACTTATTGTTACAGATAGAGACAGACAGAAAACAATGGGGCATATTATCAAGCATGTGCGCTAAAATTATCGCTGGTTTATCGGCCGAAAACGGCCGATAAAGCGGCCATAAAGGGCTTGATAATATGCTCTGTGGAATTCCAATCGAAGCCCATGCTAGATGTCTTCACATCTAACATGTGCATCGATTGGAATTCCATAGAGCATATTATCAAGCCCGTTATCGCCGCTTTACCGGCCGTTTTCGGCCGATAAAGCGGCGATAATTTTAGCGCACAGGCTTGATAATATGCCCCAATATTTTTTCTCTCCGAATTTATTTTTAAAAGTGGAAAAATACTGAAAATTGTGCTTCTTGTAAATGACTCTCCATGTTGTATTTCGTGAATTGAAGGACAGAGGTGAGCAGATAGATATAATGGGGAGTTAAAACCAGGTTGCGATTTCCCTAAATACATGCATATGTTAACATGCATTTATAGTATAATGCTGATATTCACCTGCGGGTGTAGTGTTTTGCTATATTTGGCTGCTTAATTTGAAAACACTCGACAGGCATCAAAGTATGAGTGCATGTTTAGCAATTAAATACATGTGGAACTATGCCATTTTGTCACTCCATTTATTCTCAAACCAAAAACAAAAAATCAATACGGATAACGCCTAAAAAATAAATATGGATTAATACAGATGGAAGTGTTGAAAATATAAATACCATAAAACTGGGAGCCCAAGTTATAATATCGTAGGACAAAGTGCAGCCAGTCTTAAATCAAAGGTAATTTGTAAAGTATTTAAACAGTACATAAACATGCAAAATGCCACCCGAAATACAATTAAACTCCACAATGAATTTTAAAATAAGAGAAACATTTCATGAAATAAGACTAAACTGACAAAGAAACAATAGGGAGAACCAGAAATATGACATTTTGAAGAATTAAAGTGAAAAAGCGCCAAGAAAAATTTAGCGTTCAATGTAATTCAATAGCTGTGGAAGTCCGGGACCAAGATGCGATTTCAGGCCAGTTGTGATGGAGCCCACATCAGAGATAAGTTGATTGGCCCGGTCAAAGCCTGGATGGCAAAAGGTTGGAAAAGGTTTCTAAGTCCCACTTCTGTAAGGAATTTTCTTCTGCTACTGAAAACACAACACAAGTACATTTCTAAGACCCCAGGACCTTGTTGATTTCACTTAGAGACTCTAAAAGTGTCAGACAGAGGCCAACAGCAAAGTCCAGTCCCAGTGCAGCTGCACTGGTCCAAAGTGCTTCTTAAAAGGAATCCCCTGTTCCTGGAGTCCCAGAGAGGGCCAGCCTTATGATTCTTGAATCTCTTTCTGTCCTTTGGTTTCAACTGGAAGATAAAACAACCTTTTTACAGGTCACAGCTGGCAGGTGCAGCATTTTCAATCTGCCTGGAACCCCTTCACAAGTCACTAGTGTTCTGAGAAAGCCTGGATCAGGGCCCAGCTATGTAGGGTTCACCAGCCTGTGGGTGAGGGACACCCAAAGGCACTCCTAGTTCCCCTGTGACCAATTAAGTAAATGTTCTCAGCCGTTTCCTAATTATGTTTTCAGTTGTTTCTGTTTGCCTTGATACAAACTTGCCCAAAATGCAATATGATCACTGTGGATGGCTGTTCCCGAACCTTTCTGGACCCTATGGAGCATGCTCATTCCCTGAACTCGCTGGCCATACTGGACATGGACATTACACCCTCCCCATCTCTGAAGGACACTGGAGACACACATGGGGCAAGCACCAACCCATACAGGGCGACCAGTTTGATCTATCACATTGGGGTCACCTGAGTGGGATAAGATACTTTGTTATGTTGCAGGACTTACACAAGCAAACTTGAGAGGTAAATCATGCTCATCCTTGAAGTACCAGAGGAACTCAAACCCGACTAACATGCCCGACAAGTATCTTGAATGGAACTGTGTGGGAGAGGTTCCTCTCAACTTCAAGGCTTCTGACATTTTTAACTCTAAGAAGTCACCCCCCATCCCAGATCTGAATAGCCACAGGTTTCATCATCCAACTGTTGCATCTTTATGGACAATATACCCTCCATATGGTCCGCTATTCCAGTATTGTGTAATGGTGAGAGATCTCTCCTCTGAACCCCTGCTGGACAAGGGACTATGGTTATGTGATCTTATTTCTATATAGATGATTATGTCAATGTTCCTGTTTATGATACTGTTTAGGACAATGGTTTTGTTTGGTTCCCTTGTTGTGTGCGCTCATGTTTCTGCCCATGTAACTGCTCACTCCCTCCTCCTGGAGGACCTTCTTGCCCTCGTTGAACCTGTTTCCCATCAGTGCAAGTGGTCTACATATGCTGCACATTGACCATTCTACACCTGTGGTACCTTTCGCTTACTCATGATGTCTCACTCACCCAAACTAGTTCCTATGGAAACATAGCTTGGGGTGACCCTGTATCTCACCCATTCTCCTACCTCCAACCCAGTCTTTGAGAAGTTAGCTTGCCCAGGCTCCCATTGGCCTTCTCTCCCCCATGCAGCGCACACATACACCTCTCACTCACCTTCTTGCCACATTTACCCCCTTTCTCTTCCTGCTGCCTCCTCAATCGGCAACACTCGTTGATGCAACACACCATGGCCTCCCACCTACTCACTCATGCCTCACTTAATGTTATCAGGCACAACTCTAATGTTAAAGAGAATAATATCCTATTATACTATGGGCCCATTAGGGTGACGGGAGGACTTTGTCCGCCCGCCATCCCATTGCATATAGTGACAGCCCGCCATAAGAGCGGGGGTCCCGTGCCTGCAATTAGAATGCGCCCGCCACTGTGGCGGGCGCATCCAGCATTCCTGACATTGTGGCGGGTCGTGTACTCAGCAACGCCCGCCACAATGCCAGGAAGGCATGCTGTGCACTTCCATGCACAACATGGCAGGCACCACGCGGTGCCTGCCATGTTGTGCATGGAACTGCTGGGGAGTACCATAGGTACCCCCCTGTGAACCCCCCACCCCCGGAGTACTTGGGAGCCCACAATAGGCCCCCAAAGCAGACTCTGCATGCTTTTCCGTGGCGGCAATGCCACCATGGAAAGAGATTGGAAAATGCCTATTCTAATATGTCTGGCGGTGTCTGATAGTCACCGCCACCATATAGAACCCTTTTCCGCCCGGTCTCAAGGCAACCGGGGCGGCAAAGCGGCGGATGGTCTTTCCATCCGCCGCGGACCCCCCAGTCATAATAATATGGCGGGGGCATTCAGACACGGATGGCGGGCGGATTGCCCCCGCCAGGTCGGCGGTGGCTACCGCCGGCCTGGCGGGGGCGATCCACCAGCCATCCTAATGGGGCCCCTAGTGTGCAAACACACCCATACAGCTCTCATCCAGGAGACACATCTTTCAGGAAAAACTGCAGAGACTTTAAAGAGGGACTGGATGGATCGAGCCCTTTACAGCTGCCAAACTATGGCAGAACCTGCCCTATGGTATTCACCAATGCCGCAACCAGCTCCAAGAATTGTGGTGTGGCCATTTTTATTTGGAAATCCTACTATGTTTGTTTCTTCAGACCTAGTCAGATGGCCGCTATGTGTTCGCCAAGCTTAGGGTCGACTCTAAAGTGTTCAGCGTGGGCTCTGGATATGCCCCAAAGGGAAGAAAATCCACCTTCCTCTCCCATCTTACTGAACTTCGCACCTTGCCCATCATATTAGGAGGCTGAAACCTAGTTCTGGATGCTGTTCTGGACCACACAGCTCCCCTTTAATATTCCTCTTTCATACCACTTGTTGATCAACTTTGCATATTCTTGGATACTTTTATTGTATTCGTCCTCTGTTGTGGGGGCATAGTTGTCTTTATCCTGAAGTTCTCGGAGAGCTTCCTTGACATAATTGTTTCGAATCTGTACGGCAACGTTGCCCCCCTTATCCGACAGCTTTATTATGATTGAGCCATCCTGTGCAAGATTTCGTATCGCCTTCCTTTGGCCCAAGCATAGGTTCCATTTTATTTTGTCTTTTGAGTCTTCCTCTTTTCTTTTCAAAGTTTGAAGTTCTCGAATTACAGTTTCTGAGAAAATTTCGATTATGTCAATGGGTGATTTGGGCCAGAAGCGTGATGGCGGTTTAAATGGGCTTAATTCTCCTACTTGGGTTAGCCCCATCTCCGCCGCTCTCCTTATATTGTCCATTTGTGGTACTGGTTGGGTGGCATTCTCATCTCTCAAATCTCTCTATATGTATATTATATATATATTTCTTGTAATACTTATTGAGGGGGCATGGACCGCTCTCCGTTGTTTGCCAGCTGTAAGGACTTCCGCGGCAATATGGCTATCACGGAGTGAAAGGGAGATGAGAGAGGCAGAATCCTCTCTCGGGTAACATCGCAGAAGCCACACCAATAACGTCGTTGCACAGTATCCTGCACTCGCAGCATGTAACAAAGGATGCATCGCCAATGAATAACACTGCAAGTAAGAAAAATATCACGCTATTAAGCAAAGATGAAAATTTCTTGGCATATTCACAATGACTGTGGTGGTGCATTCTGGGGCCAGTAGGACTATATTGCTGGCATGTGACCACTAGGAGTACATTAACGCTCACCTGTGATCAAGGCGTGAGGACGCCGAAACGCGTAAGGACTTTGAGCGCGCACTGCCAATGACGTGACGAATAAAAGTCAGTTGCTTCCTAAGTTCGATGTTGGGCTCTTTTTTGTGCAAGTGGCTAAACCGCATGGTTCCAGGATCTCCATTCCTGTCATTGAGCTCGCCCTGCAGGACCGGGGGCTCCCAGCAAAATGGAGGTGTTTTCTTGTAATACTTATTGAGGGGGCATGGACCGCTCTCCGTTGTTTGCCAGCTGTAAGGACTTCCGCGGCAATATGGCTATCACGGAGTGAAAGGGAGATGAGAGAGGCAGAATCCTCTCTCGGGTAACATCGCAGAAGCCACACCAATAACGTCGTTGCACAGTATCCTGCACTCGCAGCATGTAACAAAGGATGCATCGCCAATGAATAACACTGCAAGTAAGAAAAATATCACGCTATTAAGCAAAGATGAAAATTTCTTGGCATATTCACAATGACTGTGGTGGTGCATTCTGGGGCCAGTAGGACTATATTGCTGGCATGTGACCACTAGGAGTACATTAACGCTCACCTGTGATCAAGGCGTGAGGACGCCGAAACGCGTAAGGACTTTGAGCGCGCACTGCCAATGACGTGACGAATAAAAGTCAGTTGCTTCCTAAGTTCGATGTTGGGCTCTTTTTTGTGCAAGTGGCTAAACCGCATGGTTCCAGGATCTCCATTCCTGTCATTGAGCTCGCCCTGCAGGACCGGGGGCTCCCAGCAAAATGGAGGTGTTTTCTTGTAATACTTATTGAGGGGGCATGGACCGCTCTCCGTTGTTTGCCAGCTGTAAGGACTTCCGCGGCAATATGGCTATCACGGAGTGAAAGGGAGATGAGAGAGGCAGAATCCTCTCTCGGGTAACATCGCAGAAGCCACACCAATAACGTCGTTGCACAGTATCCTGCACTCGCAGCATGTAACAAAGGATGCATCGCCAATGAATAACACTGCAAGTAAGAAAAATATCACGCTATTAAGCAAAGATGAAAATTTCTTGGCATATTCACAATGACTGTGGTGGTGCATTCTGGGGCCAGTAGGACTATATTGCTGGCATGTGACCACTAGGAGTACATTAACGCTCACCTGTGATCAAGGCGTGAGGACGCCGAAACGCGTAAGGACTTTGAGCGCGCACTGCCAATGACGTGACGAATAAAAGTCAGTTGCTTCCTAAGTTCGATGTTGGGCTCTTTTTTGTGCAAGTGGCTAAACCGCATGGTTCCAGGATCTCCATTCCTGTCATTGAGCTCGCCCTGCAGGACCGGGGGCCCCCAGCAAAATGGAGGTGTTTTCTTGTAATACTTATTGAGGGGGCATGGACCGCTCTCCGTTGTTTGCCAGCTGTAAGGACTTCCGCGGCAATATGGCTATCACGGAGTGAAAGGGAGATGAGAGAGGCAGAATCCTCTCTCGGGTAACATCGCAGAAGCCACACCAATAACTTCGTTGCACAGTATCCTGCACTCGCAGCATGTAACAAAGGATGCATCGCCAATGAATAACACTGCAAGTAAGAAAAATATCACGCTATTAAGCAAAGATGAAAAATTCTTGGCATATTCACAATGACTGTGGTGGTGCATTCTGGGGCCAGTAGGACTATATTGCTGGCATGTGACCACTAGGAGTACATTAACGCTCACCTGTGATCAAGGCGTGAGGACGCCGAAACGCGTAAGGACTTTGAGCGCGCACTGCCAATGACGTGACGAATAAAAGTCAGTTGCTTCCTAAGTTCGATGTTGGGCTCTTTTTGTGCAAGTGGCTAAACCGCATGGTTCCAGGATCTCCATTCCTGTCATTGAGCTCGCCCTGCAGGACCGGGGGCCCCCAGCAAAATGGAGGTGTTTTCTTGTAATACTTATTGAGGGGGCATGGACCGCTCTCCGTTGTTTGCCAGCTGTAAGGACTTCCGCGGCAATATGGCTATCACGGAGTGAAAGGGAGATGAGAGAGGCAGAATCCTCTCTCGGGTAACATCGCAGAAGCCACACCAATAACGTCGTTGCACAGTATCCTGCACTCGCAGCATGTAACAAAGGATGCATCGCCAATGAATAACACTGCAAGTAAGAAAAATATCACGCTATTAAGCAAAGATGAAAATTTCTTGGCATATTCACAATGACTGTGGTTGTGCATTCTGGGGCCAGTAGGACTATATTGCTGGCATGTGACCACTAGGAGTACATTAACGCTCACCTGTGATCAAGGCGTGAGGACGCCGAAACGCGTAAGGACTTTGAGCGCGCACTGCCAATGACGTGGCGAATAAAAGTCAGTTGCTTCCTAAGTTCGATGTTGGGCTCTTTTTTGTGCAAGTGGCTAAACCGCATGGTTCCAGGATCTCCATTCCTGTCATTGAGCTCGCCCTGCAGGACCGGGGGCCCCCAGCAAAATGGAGGTGTTTTCTTGTAATACTTATTGAGGGGGCATGGACCGCTCTCCGTTGTTTGCCAGCTGTAAGGACTTCCGCGGCAATATGGCTATCACGGAGTGAAAGGGAGATGAGAGAGGCAGAATCCTCTCTCGGGTAACATCGCAGAAGCCACACCAATAACGTCGTTGCACAGTATCCTGCACTCGCAGCATGTAACAAAGGATGCATCGCCAATGAATAACACTGCAAGTAAGAAAAATATCACGCTATTAAGCAAAGATGAAAATTTCTTGGCATATTCACAATGACTGTGGTGGTGCATTCTGGGGCCAGTAGGACTATATTGCTGGCATGTGACCACTAGGAGTACATTAACGCTCACCTGTGATCAAGGCGTGAGGACGCAGAAACGCGTAAGGACTTTGAGCGCGCACTGCCAATGACGTGACGAATAAAAGTCAGTTGCTTCCTAAGTTCGATGTTGGGCTCTTTTTTGTGCAAGTGGCTAAACCGCATGGTTCCAGGATCTCCATTCCTGTCATTGAGCTCGCCCTGCAGGACCGGGGGCCCCCAGCAAAATGGAGGTGTTTTCTTGTAATATATATATATATATATATATATATATATATGTGTCTGGAAGGGTTCCCCACTCGTTAGCTCAGAGGAAACACAAAAGACTCGCACTCCAGGGTCCGTGTGAAATTCGTTTATTGGCGACGCGTTTTGAACAGGCGGTCTTCTTCGTTAGCCAGCCACATAAACTCACAATCACCATTTTAAAGTGCACAAAAGAAGTAGTGGAAAACGACAGATAAAGGTGGCAATCTTGTAATCTGGGCCAAAAGTGACTATGTAACAGAAGCTTTGCGACAACTGCATGATGTTTCTTGCTATATTAAACCTAACAAGAAAGAATATTCTAATGCTAAGATCTCTCTGGAAAAACCTTTGAGCAAATATCAGCGAGAGGGATTGATTTCAGGAGAGGAATACAAATTCATGAACAAAGAACTCCCAGTCCTCCCTGTTTTCTATCTAATACCAAAAATTCATAAAGGGACCTTGCCAACTCCTGGAAGACCGATCATTACGGCTATAAACAGCTCCGGAGAAAATGTGGGTCATTATATTGACTACTTCCTACAAGATCTGGTCACCAAATTGCCCAGCTATGTACGTGACACTAGCGACTTTCTTCTAAAAATCATGGATTTGGAATGGCAAGAAGATATGTTGCTTATCACACTGGACGTAGAGTCCCTCTATACAAGTATTGGACATGAAGAGGGATTAAAGGCTACTAAGTACTTTTTGGACACAAGATCTGCTGACTTTTATGAACACAACAAAGTTATTCTTGAACTGATGAATTGGTGTCTAAACAACAATTATTTTGCTTTTGGTAAAGAGCTGTGGAGACAACTCCGAGGCGTGGCCATGGGATCCTGCTTCTCCCCCAGCTAAGCGTGCTTGCACGTAGGCCGGTCGGAGGAGCGGGTCCTTGGCATCACGCATGCGGTGTGGGTAAGAGAAAAAAATTGTCAAATATCTATGATATATTGACGATATATTCATTCTTTGGCAAGGTAGTGAAGATGAGGCAAAATCATTCATAGACAAAATCAATGTGAACTCCCTTAATCTTCGCTTCACTTCTCACATCAGTCCTCAGCAGATAGAATTTTTGGACGTTCAACTATATGTGAGTGCCAATAGATTAGAATCTACCCTACATCGCAAACCCACATCAGGCAATACCACACTACATACCTCAAGTCTTCATCCTAAGCACACACTATACAGCATCCCTTTTGGAGAACTTTTACGGATTAAACGAATTTGCAGTTCTTCTGCAAATTTCGAGGGTTGTGTTAATGACCTCAGGACCCGTTTTATAGAACGTGGCTACTCTGATCGCATCTTCAACCAGGCTTCGGCTAAAGCAAGGTTAAGAAGCAGGGAGAGCCTGTTGCCAAAACCTAATTCTGACACAGACACCATTGAGTCCCCTGCTGATCTAGACACATTGACCAATACCTGCACTAGATTTATCACTGCTTACAGCAGTGAGGAGAATGCCATCAAAAAGATCATCCAAAAGAACTGGCCGATAGTTCTCACTGATAAAATTCTCAATTCTACCCTGCCACAAAAACCAATAGTAACCTTTCGCAAGGCTAGAAACATGGGAGCTTCCCTGGATATCGACAGCCCAGAACCTAAACAAAAGGATACATGGCTAAAGGTCAAGTTTGGTTTCCGTAAATGTACACATTGTAGTCCGTGTAAATTTGGTGAGAATAAGACACATTACCGTACACCATTCAGCTCAATAGACATTCCAATCAAGGGTTGTCATGGTTGCAAAATGGAATTCGCAGTCTATGTTCTGATGTGCACCTGTGGATAACACTACATAGGAAGTACTAAAGCCCAGGTGCACGTCAGAATCCTGCTACACCTTAGGGCAATACTACATAATGATCCCACCTATCCAGTAGCACTCCATTTGCGTTGAGGCACAATAAAGATCTTAAGTGTCTTACATATTTTGTGGTGGGATCAGTACCGCCCTTGCGGAGGGGAGGCAACAGAGAGCTGTTATTGCGACAGCTTGAGACGCGCTTCATTCTAGAGTTCGACAGTAAGTGGCCAAATGGCCTCAATAACACTGAAGATATCCATAACTTTCTCTAATTAGAACATAACTATGAAGCAGTCTCCTCTACCCTGTTGCTCCAAATTTATTTTGCTCTCGTATTTCTTTCCCTCCCATTGATTCAGTCAAATTTGGCTAGGCTCTACAGTCACGATTAGAGGTCTTTCTGTTCAAATTGGTAGTCAGGTTCCCTGTTGCCCATTTATGCACCTGTGTATGATGGAAACGAACAATTACTACTATTTATGACATTTAATAGATAGTCAGGTTCCCTGTTATCTATAGGGTTTTATTATTTGTTTTTTATGTATATATATATATATATATATATATATATATATATATATATATATATATATATATATATATATATATATATATATATATAAGAAAAGAAAAACGCTTCTTCCGGGGTGCTGGGACCCATGGGAGTTGGCGCAAATGCCGGCGAAGCAGTCCGGTAAATCAATATCCAAAGAGAACCAAGTTCAAGTTGCGCTCTCAGGTAATCAGACAAAAGAATCCAGAGTGTAATATGAGCAGTTCATTACACTAAATAATAAACTGCTCATATTACACTCTGGATTCTTTTGTCTGATTACCTGAGAGCGCAACTTGAACCTGGTTCTCTTTGGATATATATATTACCTACTGGCGGTCGCCAGTAGGTAGTTATAGTTAGGATTTTTTTCAATGTTAAATCTCAAAATTCTATTTGGAATAACTTTGGCGCCGGTTGACGAATCTGCCTCAAAATTTCCTCAAAATGGCCTCGCGGCGTTCCGCTCCTTCCCTGAAAGTTTGGGGGGGGATTCGTCAAGCGGGGGCCGAGATAAAAGGGGGGTCCCAAAACGCGTTTTCCCCATGTTAATTTCCATAGGGCGGTCGATTTCACTTTTAGCCCGAACGGCTGAATGGATTTCCACCAAACTTGGCAAAATTGTAGGGACTGGTAGCCCGATGTCCCTTTGCTATGTCTCAAGATATGTGCTCCAGTCAATTTTGAGTAATTAAGGTTCAAAAAAATATATATATCTATAGCCGCGCACTGGTTTGTGCACCGGTACGCGCACCGGGCGCGCCACGCGAGGTGCGCGCAGAAAGCTGAATTGCTCTGGGGTGTCTGTAAACATTCTAAACAGTCCGGAGCGGCCGCCATCTTGTGTCTCGGTAGGATCGAGACACGAGAGGTGGCCAAAACAAAGAGGGAAATGACCATAAGGGGGCAGAGTAGACCCCCCCTTGACCCCCTAGGTTTGATGTGGGGGTAATAAAAGGGCCCCGCGGGGCAAAAAAAATAAATATTTTTTTTTGATTTTCGCGGGGGGAGCGCCCGGTACGCGCACCGGTGCGCGTACCGGGGAGCGTACCATGGGGAAAAAGAATGACAGTTTTAAAAGTAGCTGTTTAAAAAAAAAATGTTTTGTTGTTTTTTTTATACATACACATACATATATATAAATGCATGTGCATATATATATATGCATATATGTGTATATGTGTGCGTGTAGAGAGAGGTAGAGAGGTAGAGAGGTAGAGGTGTAGAGGTAGAGAGGTAGCGGTAGAGAGGTAGAGATTAGTAGAGAGAGAAGAAGAGAGAGGTAGAGAGTAGAGAGTGAGTAATAGAGAGTAGAGAGTGAGTAGTAGAGAGTAGTAGAGAGCAGTAGAGAGAGTAGCAGAGAGTGAGTAGTAGAGAGTAGTAGAGTGAATAGTAGAGTGAGTAGTAGAGAGTGGTAGAGAGTGAGTAGTAGAGAGTGAGTAGTAGAGAGTAGTAGAGAGTAAGTAGTAGAGTGAGTAGTAGAGAGCAGTAGAGAGTGAGTAGTAGAGAGTAGTAAAGAGTGAGTAGTAGAGAGTGAGTAGTAGAGAGTGAGTAGTAGAGAGTAGTAGAGAATGAGTAGCAGAGAGAATAGTAGTGAGTAGTAGAGTGAGTAGTAGAGACTAGTAGAGAGAGAGTAGTAGAGAGTGAGTAGTAGAGAGTAGTAGAGAGTGTGTAGTAGAGGGAGAGTAGTAGAGTGTGAGTAGTAGAGAGTAGTAGAGAGTGAGAAGTAGGGAGTGAGTAGTAGAGAGTAGTAGTGAGTAGTAAAGAGTGAGTAGTAGAGAGAGAGTAGTAGAGAGTAGTAGATAGTGAGTAGTAGGGAGTAGTGAGTAGCGAGTAGTAGGGAGTGAGTAGTAGAGAGTAGTAGAGTAGTAGAGAATGAGTAGTAGACAGTGAGTATTTGAGAGTAGTGGAGTAGAAGAGAGTAAGTAGTAGAGAGTAGTGGAGAATATTCCAAAGTTTGGCACAGCACCACTTTCACAATGAGTCCAATCAAATCATATCACTTAGAGTCCTTATTGAAGCGCTGAATCTTGGTGTATATTCAAATGCTTTTATTTTCCTTAAGTTTATGTACCACAGCCAGCCAAAACGTTTCGTTCTGTACAACAGAACTTCTTCAGGGCGTTCTTATTTCCTTCAAGTTATGTCGGTATCCAGTTGTCATATAACTAGATATTTCTTCCAAATGTTAGACGAGACATAAATATATTCTTATTCAAAGTGACTAGGTATCAATTTTACCCACACAATTCGGGCAGACTTGAGTAATTTATAGCATCCTCAAAGTCAGTCTTTCAAAAATTCAAAAGTATAGGACATGATAATCCAAATCCAAATGTTTCTCAAGAAAAGTCATTTACAATCGTTCGGAATATCGGTGTTTCGGCAGATATGATCCAGGGACCCCCAGTATGCAAGGGGAATTAGTCCCCCCCTCTGCAAACGCGCCAGTGGCCTGCATTGCAGAGAGGTGTAACAAGGGTGTGGCCTCATTACACTTCTCTGCAATGCAGCTCCCTTGCATATACTGGAGGCTCCTGGTGGACTAGTTGACCCCAGGGACCCCCAGTATGCAAGGGGAATTAGTTCCCCCACTTCAAACATGCACGGGGGCTGCGTTGCAGAGAGGTGTAAAAAGGGTTGTGGCTTCATTACACCTCTCTGCAATGCAGTCCCCTGGCGCATACTGGAGATTCCTGGTGGGCTTTCAGGTCTTATATAGTTAGGAATTAGCATTAAAAAAACCTTTGAAATTCACTGAAAAAACCATAGGTTTCACACCAGTTATAGTTAGGAATTAGCATTTAAAAAACCTATTAAATTCACTGACAAAACCATAGGTTTCACACCAGTTATAGTTAGCTGGAAATTTTACTGACATAAAACCATTGAAATTCCCACGTTATAGTTAGTTGGACTCACTATAACTTGCGCGCCTGCAATGCACTGCTGATGACGTCACATATTACATCACTCATGACATGGTCAGTGACATCACTTATGACATCACTGATGACACCATCCAGTGAATGTGTGTCTTTCTGAAAAATAAATTTGTTTTATATATGTATTTGAAAAGGTCGATGGAAGAATAAATGTTTAACTAAGTGTGTAAATGGATGTTTTTTAAAAAAAATTGGTTGGTTAACTGGCTTATTAAGTGTATCTTAGTGAATGCATATATTAGCGAGTATTGTTTAAATATTTAAATGTTTGTATCAGTGTTTCTCTTTGTTTATAAGTGGCTGCAGGCGTTGGTGACTGACTCACTGTTTGTATGTGTTTTGAAGACAGCATATGTGCAGGACTGTATGGGTGGATGCGTGTGTATATGTGTGTGTTAGTGAGTGAATGACTGTCTCACTAGTGTCTTCATTAGTAACGACATATGTTTTAATCTAGTATATGTGAGTATTGATGTATATAAGTGAGTATAGTATATATAGTGAGAGATTGTAGGAGTTCCTGTTTAAATAAGTATGTGTTTCTATAAGTGATTGTTTAAGAGAGTAGGTATGTGTAAGTTTCCTTAGAAGTAAGGTGGTAGTGTGTGTATAAATGTATATGCAAATAAATGGATGTGCAATAGTTTATTTGCATGTGTGAGTATGTGTGTGAGTAACTTTTGGATGGTTGCTGATGTGTAACAGGATGTATAGGTGTATCACTACATATGATGAGTGAGTATATATATGAGTGACTATATAGAACTGTTGGGGAATGAGTGGATGTGTATATAGATGGTGGAATTACTGAATTGGTTGTTGTTACTGGTTTGGGTATCTCCATTTTTTTGAAAATGTTTGTTTCTATTTTTGAATATGTGTTTCAAGCGTTACATTACACTGAAATTTGGTCTGTCACTCTGTCACAAGGATGGTGTCATCAGTGATGTCATGAGTGATGTCACTGACCATGTCATGAGTGATGTAATATGTGACGTCATCAGCAGTGCATTGCAGGTGCGCAAGTTATAGTGAGTCCAACTAACTATAACGTGGGAATTTCAATGGTTTTATGTCAGTAAAATTTCCAGCTAACTATAACTGGTGTGAAACCTATGGTTTTGTCAGTGAATATATATATATATATATATATACACATAAACAATTTCCTTCTTTTCTATTTTCCGGTTCTCCGGCCATTTTACATCTGTGGCATTCTTTCTCCCTTAAAATAATCATGTTTTATCACTATGTAATTTGTCACTGCACTCACTTTTACATTTAAAAAAAAAAGAAATCATGATGAAATTACTGTTTTTAGAATTGCATTTTATATTTACCTTTAATTGAATAATATGGCTTAGTCCCTAATTTTAATACAGGTAATATTTCTAAGTGCATTCTTTTTTAGTAATATAATATATATCATGGATTTTATCACTTTTTAGATGTGAAAGTATGCACTTTATACAAAGCCTCTCTGCACACTAGGCAGGGTTGCCTTAGCTTTTTGGTCGTTAGCACTGTAGCACTTTTTTGCCCTTTTGCACACTTTGCTCTCCCTTCTTTTGTCCTTATAGACAAACATATATGTTGGTTTTTTCTGTTGTGATTTACTGGATTTAAGCAGCTACTATGCCAATTGCAATCATGAATTGTTTTGATCAATTGTTTTAAAAACTGACACAACGATACTTACAAAATGCATTTATGCAGAGTATTGTAAATGTGATAATTTCGAATTGTGGTTTTTATTTTATAATTGCTTTAACATATGCAATGGAACCATTTAAAAACGACTCTGTCTTCTTAATAATGGACACCGGCAACTATAGTCTGTTGTCCATATAGTTTGGTCACATGACCACCTTTGGAGGTGGGCAGCAGGCGGGGCAAAAATGCACTTTAAATATCACAAAAAATCAGCTACTCCCTGCACGTGAACAAGGGCTGCAAAGCCCGAAACGCGTCATGGTTGGTTGTACCACAAAAAACTGAAAATAAATTTACCTGAAAGAACCTGTGGTCTGTCTCCTGCTTCACCGGTCCTGGGGGATCGGAGGTGGTAATGTGGAGTTCCAGTTCATATATATCTATATATATATCTATATATATATATATCTATCTATATATATATATATATATATATATATATATATATATATATATATATATATCTATATATATATATATATATATATATATATATATATATATATATATAACCACTTGTGCTCCTGCTGCTGCGCCAGCTATCAATCATCAGCCAACTTCAACAAGGACACAGAAGACCCAGAGTGCAGGTGAGTTTTTTATTTTATAGCACACCACGCCAGGATAACGTTTCGCCCTACACAGAGGGCTTGGTCACATGGCGCACCGAAAAAAGTTGCGTGAATTTAAAGTGCTAGTGCAGTAACAACGTCCTCACTGATTGGTTGTAACTTAATTAGTCAAATTAACAACACTATTGTAAACACAATTTCTGTACATGTGCAAAACAGGGGGGCAAGGTATGTATATATATATATATATATATATATATATATATATATATATATATATATATATATATATATATATATATATATATATATGTCTGAAAGGGTTCCCCACTCGATAGATCAGAGGAAACACAAAAGACTCGCACTCCAGGGTCTGTGTGAAATTCGTTTATTGGCGACGCGTTTCGACCAGGCGGTCTTCTTCGTTAGCCAGCCACATAAACTCACACTCACCATTTTAAAGTGCACAACAGAAGTAGTAGAAAACGACATAGGACCACTTTCCAAGTCAAACTACAAATGAGGTAGAAAACTACAAATGAGGTAGAAAAAAGACTCTGTGGTGTAACTGTTTTTGTGAACTTGTGCTTACTCATAAAACACATTTCATATTTGCAAAGCTCAAAGTATATAACATAATATAAATAAAGTAGAATTGATTAAATTATCTCAATTACGATTCTGACAAGTGGCATATTTAAATAAATTTGAAGCAGTGGATGTTAAGTCCATACAGTTGCACAATAAATAGTCAAAGATCAACATCAATGTAGGCCAAGTGGCCTATTTCCTCCTCTCGTAAAGGAATGACATATTATACGTTTAGAATCAGACAATTCATTTTACAGGAAGAGAAAGGAAAAGGTGTGTGTCCTGGCCAAGTGGTCCTATGACCTAAATCTTGGGATTTCCCTCTCTAAGGGGCTAGTGCTCCAACGCTGTATATTTGCATTTACTCAATCTTGCCAAGAGACACATTATTAATTTTCATATGTTATGGCATGTGGTGCTAAGTCAAGGGGAGTGAGGGTATTGATGGGGGAATAAAGCGAATCCTTAGATATGGCTTAATTAAAACACGTAGTGCTAAAATAAATCTTTTAGCGCTGTGATTAGTGCAAAAAGTGAACCCTATACTATCTGGTGACAGCCTATTCAGACCTACATCAAAGAGTACAGTTGTGGGTGTGATTGTGCAATGAAAAAGTGGAATACAGGTTTTGTGCAAAAAGGAATGGGGAAATATAACCAAAAGTGAGATGGTGGTGGGTTACTCGCAGAGCCCGTACTACCACACGTGCGGGACCAGGTGGGTTCTCATGAGGTCGTCTTGTCTAAGCTATACTGTGATGCTCCTGACTCCACAGCTATCATCAGAGAGAGCCCTCTCCAATGGGCTAGCGTGGTATAGGAAGTTGCAAACACAACAGCCAGGGGTCGAGGCAGGAAGAGGGTTAGGTGCAGAGGTTAGGTAAGGTAATTTTATGGCCTAACATAAGGTCTTCAGCCAATATGCACATGTAATTCCTCATCCTCATTCATGCCAAAGGGGTTTCTTGAATCCAGACGGATGATGTACTGAGATTCCAGGACTCGTAGCTGCTTAAGTCTGTTACCCCCTCTCGGATTAGCAGGAACTCTGTCAATACCAAAGAAAGAGAAATGATTAACATCACTGTCATGGAACGCATCCAGTGGGGTGCAGTAGCATAACTCATATCAGCATTCTTGATAGCCCTCATGTGTTCCAATGTCCGTTTCTTTATTGGGAAATTTGTTCACTTTTGCCTGTGGGCAGGGGATATGATTTGACATTCTTGCTGGTGCCACAGGCTTTACACTTGCCACATTTATAAAAACCTTTCTGTTCCTTGAGCCAAGTCTTTTTCTTCTTAGGTGCATCAAAATAGCTTCTCACTAACATGTCCCTCAAAGAACGTGCCTTCCTGTACGTTATCTGGGGTTGTCTGTAACCGTTTTACCTATGACAGGATCACTCTTGACAATGTGCCAGTGTCTCTTTAGTATATCGCGTACTCTGCCTGCTTCTACATTGTAGGTGGTTATCAGTCTGACATTGTTGGATTTAAGGTTTTCTGTAGTTCTCCCTGTCCTCTTCGTCAAGAGTGTCTCTCTATTCCTGGCTTTAGCTTTTTCTTTTGCCACCAGCAGTACCTGGTCGGAATAGCCCCTAGCCTTAAATCTCCTGGTCATAGTGGCCTGTTCCTTCTCAAATGCTGTCTCTGAGCTACAGTTGCGCTTTGCCCTCAAGAGTTCCCCATACGGGATGCTATCCTTAAGACTATTGGGATGGTGACTTTTAGCATGTAGAATGCTGTTGCCAGAGGTGGGTTTTCTATATAGGCTGGTTTGTATGGCTCCCTCCTCAATTTTGACTGTTACTTCTAGGAAGTCCATTTCTATCTGGTTTGTCTTGCTGGTGAATTTCAGATTGACCTCATTCCTATTGAGGGAGGCAAGGAATTTGTTCAGTTCTAACTTGGAACAATCCCAAATCATAAAAATATCATCGATATAACGGGTGTAAAAGACAATATGGTGTGTGAGGTTGGCATTTTCATCAGACCATAATACTTGTTCCTCCCACCATCCCATCAGCATACAGGCAAAACTTGGAGCAAAGCAGCTTCCCATCGCTGTGCCCACCTCTTGTTTGAACCAAATGTCCTCAAACAGAAATAAATTGTTTAGTAAACAAAACTCCAACATCTCAAGCAGCATTTCAGTTTGTTGGAGAAAGAAGACAGATCTGTCCCTCAGGAAGTGTTTACATGCCTTCAAGCCGTCTGCGTGTCTGATACACGTATACAGGGAGACCACGTCTGTTGTCACTAGCCAGAAACTGTCCTCCCACCTGATCCCGTCTATCTTAGTAATGAAATCCGTACTGTCCTTGCAATATGATGGGAGGTTGAAGACATAGGGAAAAAGAAATGTATATAGAAAAATAGATGTATTCTCAAGAAGACTGCCATTGGCAGAAACAATGGGTCTACCAGGTGGGTTCGTATCCTCTTTGTGCACCTTCGGCAACATGTAAAAACAGGGGGAGACTGGCTGCTTGACACATACAAATGTGAATTCTGATTCCGCTAGCAAGTTTCTTTCTCTCCAACCTTGTAGTTTCTCATGGTAGGTGGTAATACTAGAGACATATTCCTCTCTGTTAGATCTCCTATAGTTGCCAGATAGTTCCAGTTGTCTATTGACCTCCTGTTTGTACAGATTCACATCTCACAAGACAACATTACCTCCCTTGTCAGATGGCTTTATTACACAACAGGGGTCAACATTGAGTGTGCCAAGGGCTTTTCTCTGGTCTGGCGTTAGATTATGTGCATGTTTGTTTTTGCTGTTCTCCCAGAGAAATAACAGATCTCTAACTACAATGTCGTGGAATGTCTCTAAGTGGTTGTGTGGTGTGATGGGATTGAAGGTAGATTTGGGTCTGTGATTGGTTGCATTACGCCCTCCCAATTTCAATCCGATCCTGTCAAGTATTTCAGAGTCACTCAAACCACTCACATCCTCACCACACAATTCCATAGCGCATGCCAGACTCTCAACATCCTGTATACTCAAAACATTTGACACCTGTGTGCTCCAATCTGGTTCGTTACTCCTCTGTTCTAGAGCCCATTTTTTCTTTAACATAAACATTTTCATTAATTTCAGTTTGCGCACAAAAAGAAAAACATCGATTCTAGTCCGAAATTGGCCATTGGGCAAAAAGTCAAGCCCAACTCCAATACCGATCTTTCAGCCAAAGTCAAGATATGAGAAGAAATGTTTATGATAGTCAGATTGGGCTCACCCATCATTGCTGCTTGGTCTGTCGTGTTGTCTTCCCATGCAACATTGCTCCTCTTGTGTTTATTTCCTCTCCGCCTTGTTGTTTTCCTCTTGCGTTTGAGCCTCTTCCTCTTCCGTATGACTGCTCCGGTGGTCTCGCCCGTAGTGTCATTGCTGATTGTAAAAAATCATACTCCTCCAGTGGTTTGAAAGAAAGTAATTTCCTCCCGCTAGCATCCGTCAGTTCATCCATATCCGAGTAGGTTTCTGAACCTGATTCTGATATAGCGATGTTGCGTTGTTGTGCACTTGCTCCAAGCTGTTTAAATTAAGCATGGTCTGAAAATTCGTTCCGCTCGTGGAATTTGTGGATTTTCCGCGATTTCGCGATCCGCGAATCTCGCAAAAACGCGGTAAAATCCGTGAATCAGCGGGACGAATATTCAGCCAAGCACTTACAGGGTTACAGCAGCAGGTGCAAAAGTTGAAGCTAATTTTTTGTAACCTTTCAGAAAAGGGTTACAAAGAAATTAACTTCAACTTGGGCACCTGCTGCTGTAAGCCTGTAAGTGCTTCCTGGCGCCTCGTTGCCTACTTGCAACTATTTTTTGACCCTGCTGTGACCCTTGAAGCAGGGTCAGAGAATAGTTACAAGTAGGGAATGAGGCGCCTGTTACGAAAATTAAACCTCAACAGGAAGCACTGACATATATAAAAACAAGCATTTGCAAAGCAATAGGTCTCTCATTAGGAAAGTTTGAGCTATTGGTCTTGTAAATGAATTTTTTTTTATTTATGTGTTGGTTTTGAAAATAGCTAAATTAATAGCTTTGTCATTTACAATGCCAATAGTTACAACTTTCGCAAATGTGACACCTATAGCATTTGTATTGCAACATGTTTTGTATTTACGTGACTTAGATGTATTGATATTACAAATACAATGGCTTTTCATTTTTTTTAAAAATTAATACTTAAATAAAAGTGATTTTAATTTATAATGGCAATAGCTTAAGCTTTTGTAAATAACTTTTGTGAAGATTATGTTCAGTGTATTTTATTGTGACGAAAATCCAAGAACAGAAGTGAAATATTAACATCTTTTTGTGACATTTGTAATAAAGCTTGAAACATTGTGAGAACATATTTGAACCAGTTTTTGTTGAATGGTTGCGCAGATTGATGATGGGGTGGTGCTGAGTGGTGCTGTGGTGGTGCTGAGTGGTGCTGTGGTGATGCTGAGTGGTGCTGTGGTGGTGCTGAGTGATACTGGGATGGTGCTGAGTGATGCTGGGGTGGTGCTGATTGATGCTGTGGTGGTGCTGAGTGGTGCTGTGGTGGTGCTGAGTGATAATATGGTGGTGCTGAGTGATGCTGTGGTTGTGCTGAGTGATGCTGTGGTGGTACTGAGTGGTGCTGTGGTGGTGCTGAGTGGTGCTGTGGTGGTGCTGAGTGATGCTGTGGTGGTGCTGAGTGATGCTGTGGTGGTGCTGAGTGGTGCTGTGGTGGTGCTGTGTGATAATGTGGTGACGCTGAGTGATGCTGTGGTGGCGCTGAGTGATGCTGTGGTGGCGCTGAGTGGTGCTGTGATGGTGCTGAGTGGTGCTGTGGTGGTGCTGAGTGATGCTGTGGTGGTGCTGAGTGGTGCTGTGGTGGTGCTGAGTGATAATGTGGTGGTGCTGAGTGATGCTGTGGTGGTGCTGAGTGGTGCTGTGGTGGTGCTGAGTGATAATGTGGTGGTGCTGAGTGATAATGTGGTGGTGCTGAGTGATGCTGGTGTAGCGCTGAGTGATGATGTGGTGATGCAGAGGGCAGAAAGGCACAAAAAGCAGTCTAACAAAGGGCAGAAGGGCAGGAAAACAAGGGAAAACGAGTCTAACAGAGGGCAGAAGGGCACACAAAACGAGTCTAACAGAGGGCAGAAAGGCACAAAAACGAGTCTAACAGAGGGCAGAAGGGCACAAAAAACGAGTCTAACAGAGGGCAGAAGGGCAGAACAACAAGGGAAAAATGAGTCTAACAGAGGGCAGAAGGGCACAAAAACGTGTCTAACAGGGGGCAGAAGAGCAGAAAAACAAGGGAAATACGAGTCTAACAGAGGGTAGAAGGGCAGAAAAACAAGGGAAAAACGAGTCTAACAGAGGGCAGAAGGGCACAAAAAACGAGTCTAACTGGGGGCAGAATGAATCCCGCCCTGCGTGTTTGTCCACGAAGATGCCACCGTTTTGTGCAATACCTCTACTCAACTGGAGTACTTTCTACTGTCTAATTAGTAAGTGCTCCCTCGTTGTCTAAATGTATAGGGGCAGATTTACAATAACTGGCGCATCCCCAGGGATGCACCAGTTATTGTGCGCCGCAGCTCCGCCACCCATGGTCCACCGCATTTACAAAGCGATGCACCATGTGGCAAAAAACGGCACAGATGCGTCACGCATCTGTGCTGTAAAAGCAGCGCATTGCTGGAGCTGCGTTGCGATGTCGAAATCGGCAGACGGAGCAGGACCCGGCAAAGGTATATATATATATATATACGCTCCAAGCTTGTCCAACAAACCAAACCACACTCGATAGCAGGCGGGTCCCACAGTCTCCCACAGGATCCCTAATTCACAAAACACCAGCAGGCACACATGGACACGCCGAAGCCCAACGCATTTCCGCGATCCTTCTCCTTGATCATGGGCATGTAAAGTAGAATGACGCATGCACACAAAGTCTCATGCTTTTATTGTATCAAGGCCACAGATGGGCCGTCTGGGATTTGTAGTGCTGCCATTTTCCGACAGATGGGCTCTACTCCTACGGCACAGTTGTAGTCTTTTGCCAAAGCTCAGATGAGCCTCCAGTTGTTTCCGCTAGTGTCCTTTTGCGATACCTGCAGACCTGTATTGCTCCCCGAGATCGTGAAAGCATCAGTCCGCCCCCCTTATGGCAGCGGTGCGGTCCCCCGACCTTGGACGGGCTAGAAAAATATACGCTCTAAGTTTGTCAAACAAACGGAACTGCTCTTGATAGCAGGCGGGCCCCGCAGTCTCCCACAGGATCCTTAATTCACATGGACACACCGAAGCCCAACGCGTTTTGGGGATACTTCCCCTTGCTCACGGCCATGTAAAGTAGAATGACGCGTGAAATGAAATGAAATGAAATGAAAGCAGTCTCATATTGCGCAACTAAGCCCAATGGGCATCAAGGCGCCTAGCAAAGAAAATCATAAGGACCGGGAACCAGATTACGAGTATGCCTTGGCAAAGAGCCATGTCTTTAATGCCTTCCTGAAAGTCAGGACGGAGTGTTGAGTTTTGATTTCAGGGGGAAGGGTGCTCCACAATTTAGGGGCCAGAGACGAAAAAGCCCTTCCTCCCCATTTAGCTCTTCGAAAACGGGGAACTGACAGCAAGTTCTTACTGGATGAGCGGAGGTTTCTGCAAGGAGCATAAGGAACCAGCAGAGCCTTCACCCCCCCCTGCACAGTCGCCGGACCAGGCCCCATAAGTCAGGCAAAGGGTCTTAAAAGAGATCCTGGCCTGAATCGGGAGCCAGTGCAGGCTCTTCCTCGCAGCTGTAGCGGAAGAGAGCCTAGGAACATAGAGCACAAATTTAGCCACCGCATTCTGGACAGTCTGCAGGCGTTGCACGAGGCCCTTATTTATGCCGGCATAGAGAGCGTTGCAATAGTCGAGCCGCGAGGCGACCAGTGCAACCACAATCTGTTTGCGAGCTTGCAGGGATAGGTGGTGTCCAATTTTTCTAAGGATCTTAATAATACCCCAGCAGGTAGCAACCATCCTATTTACCTGCTGTGTCATGGAAAGAGAGGGGTCAATCATCCCTCCCAGGTTGCGAGCAGAATCTGTAGGTGTAGGACAGACTCCGAGAGATGGTGGCCACCATTCAGTTGACCAAATGTCCTTATTTTCGCCGAAAACAAGGACCTCGGTTTTCTCTCCGTTCAGCTTCAGTGAATTGAGAATAATCTACTGGGAAACTGCCTCCATGCAGTTCCTGAAGCTGAGAGCGGAGGTAGTGACCGAGTGGGAGAGGGACACCATGATCTGGGTGTCATCAGCGTATGAAACCACCTCCATCCCATAAGATCTTACTAACCTGGCAAGTGGGGCCACATAGATATTGAAGAGGGTCGAGCTTAAAGCCGACCCCTGTGGAACCTCACATTGCACAGGAGTGGACGGAGATAAGTACTCTCCCAATTTGACATTCTGTTCCCTCTGATCAAGGAAGGAGGCCAGGAGACTCAATGCCGAGCCTTCCACCCCTATCTCCCTAAGACGAGATGTTAAAATAGAGGGAGATAGGGTATCAAAGGCGGCTGTCAGGTTGAGTAGAACCAGAAGAGTGGTATGGCCTTGGGCGACCTCAGTGCGGATGTTGTTTAGCACTACCGTGAGAGCTGACTCCGTGTTGTAACACCTCCGAAAGCCATGTTGGGACTGATCCAAAAGACCCGAAGTGTCCAAGAAAGCAGCCAGATGCTGATTTAGATGAGTCTCCAGCATCTTTGCTAGTGCCGGGGGCAAAGAAATGGAGCGGAAATTCTTGAGAGTTTCAGGGTCTAAGGTTGGCTCTTTTAGGAGAGGCTTAACCACAGCACTCTTCCAAGAAGATGGAAAAATACCCTCCAACGTCGCCTGATTCATAATGTCCAGGAGAGGGGGCAATAGGACTTCTCTACAGTCTTTAAGAACTTTAAGAGGGCATGGATCCAATGGGGATCCCGACCTTGTCTTACTTAAAAGCAAATCCAGTTGCTGAAGGGTAAGAGGCGGAAAATTAGACAAACTCATCGCAGGGTCCGTTGTTCCAGATCCTATAGGAGATGTAACCGAAGGGAGAAGAGAGGGCAGCGATGCCCTTTGCAGTTCAAGGGCTGAGTAAATGTCGGCTATTTTGGAATAGAAGAATTGGGAAATCTTGTCACATAGCTCTTGGGAGCCAACAATGGGATCAGGAATTTGCAGGGTGCACAGGGAATCTACAATTTTGAAGAGTTCCCTGGGAGAAGTCAGAGAGGCAGTTAAGTTAGAAAAATAGGCCTGCTTTTCTTTGATTACCTCTGCTTTGTACCCTTCAAGAAGCAATTTGTGCTTATCCCACTCTCGATTATCCCAACTCGCCCGCCAAAGCCTTTCCTGCTTCCTGCAGCCCTGCCTTAAAAGACTGAGAGACTCTGAAAACCAGGGGGCCGAAGGTCTCTTCCTGGCAGAATAGCGAGATGAAACAGGGGCCAGGAGATCCACTGCCGTGGTGATGGAACTGGTGAATTAAAGCGCCGCCGTACTAACATCCTTCGATGCGGTAATTTCGGTATTGGAAATTAGAGGAGAAAGAGTGTTGTTAGAGATCTTCCTATAATTTCGCATGGGTTCTTGTTTACTAGGACCACTCAACTTGATAGCGGCAGGAGGAACCCGAAGTTCCATGGGGACAACTAAGTGATCAGACCAAACCAGCGGAATAGACAAGTCTGTCGTTAGCCTATGGTCATTTAAGAACACCCCATCTAGAGTGTGTCCCGCCCGATGAGTGGGGCTATTGACCAGCTGCTGAAGACCACAAGCGGCCAGCGATTCCAAGAGGGAAAGGGTTTCCCTAGAATCTGGGTTTTCAAGATGAAAATTCAGATCTCCCAAAACCATCAAATGAGAACAGCCAAAATAAGTCTCTAGGATGTTCAGAAGAGTCTGGCTGAAATCAGATCTGGGCCTTGGAGGTCTATAAATTAATATGCCCATAAATGAGGCAGAGAGGGGAGAGGATATTGAAAAATGTAAGGCCTGAAGAGTATCCGAGGGAGCGGATAGGGTATTAATATGACACGAGTGGGATACCTTATATAGGATCCCCACCCTCCTCCTCTGCGTCCCACTCGGTCCATCCTGGCTAGCGCATAACCATAGGGTATGGCGTTCACCAGTTCAGGCCCAGAGGAATCAGAGGCCTAAGTTTCTGTAATAAAGGCCCAGGTAAGCTTTCTAACAGACACAAAATCACTAAAAGCAATATTGTTCTTCACCAGCGACCTAGCATTAATGAGGAAACCGTTTTCACTCGTGACAGTGGGAGTAGGGAGTAGTTTAGTGGGGGGCACAGATTAGGGGTACGCACTGTTGTTGACGTACAGTTCCTAAAATAGCAACAGCAGCGAGGGGAGTCCAGAAAAGCATCCGGAGGGCAAGTGAAATGACAGGGTAAACGTAAAGGTCTGAGGGCGGTTAAGTCATAGTATGAGTAAGTAAAACTTACATGACTAGCGCCACCACGTTCATATTCCTTTCCGCCTGACCCGTCCCTTAGCCCGTCCATAGCGCGGCCGGGCGCAGACGGGCTGGACTCTGGCGTGACTCCAGCGCGAGTACAGCGCGCCCGCTGCACGCATACGCTGCGCGCTTGCATTACTGGTTTAAGAAGGGGTCTAGCGTGTCCGCCTGACCACTAGACCGCTACCCAAAATTACACCCTCCAGACGTCCCTTCCTACCCCCAAGATGGTGCCAAGTAACCGGTACACAACGCTAGGGACCCGCTGAAGCCGCGGTGTGCGTGACCTATTACAGTGCAGGTATGCGGGGAATAGGTGAATTAAAAACAGGGAAAAAAGTCTAAATTAAAAATAAACCAAATGCAGCAAAACGGGGTTAAATTTAAAATTGCAGAGTATGACGCAAGTTCAGCAGGAATTGAAGCGCACGATGCCTGAGCGCTTAGCGTAATGATAGTTGCCTTATCAAAAGTCTCATGCTTTTATTGTATCACGCCCACAGATGGGCTGCCTGGGATTTGTAGTGCTGCCATTTCTCCACAGATGGGCTCTACTCCCTCGGCACAGCTGTAGTCTTTTGCCAAAGCTCAGATGAGCCTCCAGTTGTTTCCGCTAGTGTTCTTTTGCGATACCTGCAGACCTGTATTGCTCCCCAAGATCGTGAAAGCAACAGTCTGCCCCCTTATGGCTGCGGTGCGGTCCCCCGACCTTGGACGGGCCTGAAAAATATACGCTCCAAGTTTGTCCAACAAACGGAACCGCACTCGATAGCAGGCGGGTCCCGCAGTCTTCCACAGGATACTTAATTCACAAAGCACCAGCAGGCACACATGGACACGCCGAAGCCCAACGCGTTTCGGGGATCCTTCCCCTTGATCACGGGCATGTAAAGTAGAATGACGCGTGCACACAAAGTCTCATGCATTTATTGTATCACTCCCACAGATGGGCTGCCTCGGATTTGTAGTGCTGCCATTTCCCTACAGATGGGCTCTACTCCCTCGGCAAAGTTGTAGTCTTTTGCCAAAGCTCAGATGAGTCTCCAGTTGCATATTCGCTTGATTCTCAGTAGTTCACCATATGGTATGCTTTGAACTAGATGTTGGGGGTGGGCAATCGACGCATGTAGCGTTGAGTTACCCGCAGTAGCTTTTCTATGGAGCGTAGTGTTGATTTTGCCTGCCTCCACATATACTTTTACATCTAGGAAATCCACCTTCGTGTCACTAATGTGCGAGGTGAATTTCAGATTTACCATGTTGTCATAGATGTTATTGACAAATACATTGGCACTCTCTTCATTACCTTGCCATACAAAAAAACATCATCAATGAACCTTAGCCAATGTCTGACATGTGTACTGAACTGTTCAAGATGTACCTGTTTAAGGATCTGCTCCTCCCACCAGCCCACCGTTAAACAGGCGTAGCTAGGGGAGAAGCAGGATCCCATTGCCACTCCCCGTAGCTGTTTGTACATCTGCGTGCCAAACATGAAAAAGTCGTTGTTGAGACATCATTCAATACTTTTATGTATGATCTTGTTATGCTCATAACGGATCACTGACAGAATATAGACAGTCAAAATATCGACTTGCCAAAATATCGCGGTAAAAATATAGAATGCCAGAATATCAACTTCCTATCTACAAACAGGTAAGTACAAAAATATCGATTCCAAAATATCGATAGGAAAAAATATAGACAGTCAAAAGATCTAATTTTTTAAATATCTTAAAAGTCATTTAAAAGTAATATAATAATAAATATAATTAATTTAAACATACTTAAAATACTTAAATAATCTTAACATTAATAAATAATTATTGTAACTTAAAAAAAATAATAATTTTAAAACATATATATATACATATTATTAACAAAACATATACAATATTTTTTCCGTAGGATAGCGAGAGGGTTAAATTTACTATTCACACTCCAGAGAGTGCAACAGTAGGGAAAGCGTTGGATAGCCTAGGGGTAAAAATTACTATTCCCACTCCAGTGAGTGCAACAGGAGGGAAAGCGTTGGATAGCGTAGGGGTAAAAATTACTATTCCAACTCCGGAGAGTGCAACAGTAGGGGAAGCGTTGGATAGTGAGAGGGTAAAAATTACTATTACCACTCCAGAGCGAGCAACAGTAGGGAAAGCGTTGGATAGTTTAGGGGTAAAAATTACTATTCCCACTCCAGAGAGCGCAACAGTAGGGAAAGCATTGGATAGCGTAGGGGTAAAAATAACTATTCCCACTCCAGAGAGTGCAACAGTAGGGAAAGTGTTGGATAGCGTAGGAGTAAAAATTACTATTCCCACTCCAGTGAGCGCAACAGTAGGGAAAGCGTTGGATAGCGTAGAGATAAAAATTACTATTCCTACTCCAGAGAGTACAACAGTAGGGAAAGCATTGGATAGCGTAGGGAGAAAAATTACTATTCCCACTCCAGTGAGTGCAACAGTAGGGAAAGCGTTGGATAGCATAAGGATAAAAATTGCTATTCCCACTCTAGTGAGTGCAACAATAGGGAAAGCGTTGGATAGCGTAGGGGTAAAAATTACTATTCCAAATCCAATGAGTGCATCAGTAGGGAAAGTGTTGGATAGCATAGGGGTAAAAATTTCTATTCCCACTCCAGTGAGTGCAACAGTAGGGAAAGTGTTGGATAGCGTAGGAGTAAAAATTATTATTCCCACTCCAGTGAGTGCAACAGTAGGGAAAGCGTTGGATAGCCTCGTGATAAAAATTACTATTTCTACTCCAGAGAGTGCAACAGAAGGGAAAGCGTTGGATAGCGTAGAGATAAAAATGACTATTCCCACTCCAGTAAGTGCAAGAGTAGGGAAAGCATTGGATAGCGTAGGGGTAAACATTACTATTCCCACTCCAGTGAGTGCAATAGTGGGGAAAGTAAATATTTCATATATAAATATAAATAACATAAATATTAATATCAATTACAAAATAATTAAAATATTTTACAATTTTATAAAATATATTAATTAATCAATTAAAATTACAAATAAAAATGAACTAATAATAAAAATTACCTTCTAATACTAATTATTTACCAATTACCAATAAATTAATTTACAATATAAAAAGAAATATAAATTAGGCACAAAAAAATATTTAATTACAATTAAATTACTTCCCAAGCTATTCCCCTATAAACACACAACCCACTACAGAAAATAATATAATAAAAGTAACGTATTTATCAATTAATCAATTACAATAAATTACAAATTATATTTTAATGAATTACCAATTAATAATTATTAACCAATTAATTTTAAATAAATAACAATAAATAAAATAACATATTTAATTAATTATAATTAAATTACTTCCCACCCTATTCCCCTATAAACCCACAACCCGCTACAGAAAATAAATACCTAAAAATAACATATTTATCAATTAATCAATTAAAATTAATTACCAATTATATTTTAATTATTTACAAAGTAATAATTAATTGACAATTAATTTTAAATACATACCAATAAATAAAATAACATATTTAATTAATTATAATTAAATTACTTCCCACCCTATTCCCCTAAAAAACCCACAACCCGCTACAGAAAATAAAATACTAAAATTAACATATTTATCAATTAATCAATTAAAATGAATTACCAATTATATTTTAATTATTTACCAATTATTAATTAATTAACAATTAATTCTAAATAAATACAAATAAATAAAATAACATATTTAATTATTTATAATTAAATTACTTCCCTCCCTATTCTCCTATAAACCCACAACCCGCAATAGAAAATAAAATACTAAAATTAACATAGTTATCAATAATCAATTAAAATGAATTACCAATTATATTTTAATTGATTACTAATCAATAATTAATTAACAATTAATTTTAAATAAATATAACTTACCTTAAATTCCATATTTTTGTTGTCTATATTATGTCTAGTCGATATTATGTACATTCTATATTTTTGATTCGATATTATGTCCATTCTATTCGATATTAAAATTTTCGAGTCGATTTTTTGGTAGTCTATATTATGTCTAGTCGATATTATGTCTATTCTATATTTTTTACTCAATATTATGTCTAGACGATAATAAAAAGTCGATATTTTGACTCTATACCGCTCAAAACATTCAACTGGTTTAAAACCTAGAAAAAGGTTTGATTGCCTTGAGCCCCACATCATGATCAATACATGTATATAAGCACTGATGTCTAGAGTTATAAGTCTCATATTGGCATCCCATTTGATTTCCTTGACTTCGTTGAGGAAATCACCCGTGTTTTTGACATATGTGGAAGGTCTTTAACCAAGTCCTGTAGATAGTAATCAACATACTGGGATAAATGTTCCCCAACACTGTTGAAGGCAGATATAATGGGACAGCCAGGAATAGGGCTGATGTTTTTGTTGGTTTTTGGTACAAAATAAATGGAGGAAATTGTTGGATGTTCACTCCATAAAAATTGGAATTCCTCAGTAGAAATCATGCCATCCTGTTTGAATTGGTGTAGGTGTTTTCTGAGTCTATCTGTGGCATCGGTATACTCTTTTATGTTGGATTGTTTATAACATGCTACATCGGTGAGCTGTCTGTGGGGTTTCTTGAGATAGTCATTTCGGTGCCAGAGGACTATATTTCCGCCCTTGTCTGAGGTTTTTATTATCACCTCATTCTTTTTACTTAGTTTGTCTATGAGTTTGATATATTCAATTTCATTATGACACTTTTTGCGATGGTCACGATTAAGCCGATAGTATAGTTGTTTGATATCGTCAGTGATCCTTCCATGAAAAATGTCAATAGCATTTTTGGGCATTTGTGGAATGAAAGTGGATTTGTTTTTGAAAGGACTACTGCCAGCACCTCTCTGTGATATGGCTGCTTGTTGCAGTTGCTGCTGTCGCCAGTAGGTAGTTATAGTTAGGACCTATTATCCATAGGAAAATCGCAACATTATATTCCCAATAACTTTGGCACCAATTGACGAATCTTGGCGAAATTTTCAAACTTGTGGCCCACTCTGGTCTGCTCCTATCTTGAAAGTTTCGGGGTGATTCCTCAAGGGGAGGCCGAGAAAAAAGGGGGTCCAAAACGTGTTTTCCCCATGCAATTTCCCATAGGAAACTTTAGACACGGCTAAAGCCTGAACTGCTGAACGGAAGTACACCAAATTTGGAAAAAAGGTAGCTCCTGGTTCAGAAAGATTACTTTTTGTTAAATGGTGTAAATCCGTTCAGCAGTTGATGAGAAAATCAAAATTAAAAAAGTTTCGATATTTATCGCCGCGCAGGATCTATGCACCCTCCCAATCACAAGCTTTCTGCTAATGGCTGTCAAGTGTTGGCAGCCATCTTGTGCCTCTGTAGAACCGAGGCACAAGAACTCAGTAAAAGAAATGAGCAAAACACAAAAAGGGGCAGGGTAGAAACACCCTGACCTCCTAGGCCTGCTTAGGGGGTCCCACCGTTTTTTAAAACAGCAAAATCCGGCCACGAAAAAAAACTGAAGTGCGGCCTCCTGCGCTTCTTTACTATTTAGCCCTCGGGTGGGCCAAGTCCCGGGGCCAATATTTTTATTGTAATGGGCCCCGGGGACCGCCACCCCCTGGGTCTTTTCAAACATATGTGTGGGGGGCCTCACAGCCCCCCAACCCCGGTGACCGCCATTGCCGGGGCTTCTACAAGAAATGGGTGGGGGGCTCAAAGGACCCCCAAGCCTCAGGGACTGCCACCCCATGGGGCTTCATGAAAATATTTGCGAGGGCTCCCAGCCCCCCCAGTCCCGGGGACTGCCACCCCTGGGGTTTCTAAAAAACATGGGAGGGGGCTCAAAGACCCCCAAAGCACCGAGGACCACCACCCCTGGGGCTTCAAAAAAATATTTGTGGGGGCTCATGGCCCCTCTGCAGCCCTGTGGACCAACACCCCCCGGGGCTTGAGTTTTTTTTTTAAACCTGTGTGGGGGGCTCGAGCCACCATATACACCCCGGGGACCTCCACCTCCCCGGGTCTCTAAATATTAAAATTGGGGGCCTCTGGGACCACCACCTCCTCAGGGCTTTGGTATTGTTGGGAGGGGGGCTGAGCGGCACCCCTCCTGGAGCCCTGTCATGGCCCTGAGCACCCCCTACCCCTAAGGCCAGCTCCTGCACTATCCTGCCATACCCACCCCCGGGACACTGCAGTTTGCTGAGGCATTCCTGAGAGTCCCTGGGTCCAACTAGCTCACCATGTATCTCCAGTAAGAGCTGCGTTGCAGAGAGGTGGTCCGAGGCCATGCCCTATTTTACACCTCTCTGCAATGCAACTCTGTGGCACTTACTGGACATACCTGGTGGGTTAGTTGGCCTCCAGGGACCCTCAGGATTCAAGGGGACTTTATCCCCCAACTTAAAACGCCCACAGGGCGTGTTTGCACACGTCATCTCAGGCCTCCCGTCCCTTCACCAGTGTGCAAACGCACCCTGTGGTACTTTTTAAGAGGTAGTTTTCATCCCCCTGCCCTATTACATACTAGGGGTTTACAGAGGAGGTCATGCTAATCTCAGGGTTACCCCAACGCATAGTGTTCCCTAGTGTGTGTAGGTGTTTTCACTGTATTCTGAGTGTCTTTTAGCATTCCACTGGCTCTAGGGCTGGTTAGTCAGAGTCAGTTAACACCAGTACCTGTCTGAAAAAGTTGTGGGCACAGGATAATTTTGTAACAAGGCCTCTTTCTGCTCCTCTGTTGGTTCTTTCTGCATGTGTATTGCTTCTTCTTGTACTTTTCGTCGTCTTTGAGGACTTCTGTTGCTTCTTTCTGCATTTCTTTTGCTTCTTTCTGTGCATTTTTCTTCTTTCTTCGCATGTCCTACCTCTGTAGGCATAGTTAGAAACTAGCATTTAAAAAACCTTTGAAATTCACTTAAAAAACCATAGGTTTCAGGCCCGTTATATTTAGGAATTAGCATTTGAAAAACCTTAGAAATTCACTTAAAAAACCATATGTTTCAGGGGCGTTATACTTAGCTGGCCATTTCACTCGTACAAAACCATAGAAATTCCCCCGTTATAGTTAGTTCAGCTAACTATAACTCGCACGCCCGCAATGCACTGCTGATGACGTCACATATTTCATCACTCATGACATGGTCAGCTACATCACTCATGAAATCACTAATGACATCTCATATGAGAAACATATGAGAAAAAAAATTTGACTTGCGTACCCATTATGTCAAAAGAAAGATATGGAGGCTTAAGCACCAAACATCAAACAAGCATTGTCAAAGCCAATACGTCTGGGGTTAGATGGAAGCCTTTTGGCTTTAACCAATTTAGTTTTAGTCTTTGAAGGTTTTTACCACTTCGTAGTTTTTTCTGGAAGCTGCTGGGCCATCATAAATATAAAACGAAAACTTCAGCTAAAGGCAAAAACATTTTTATGGTCTCAAAAACCATTACCATAGTAGTTCCTGGCAATGAAGGGAACCACTTTGTGGTTGGATGTGAATGACACAACAACAGAATCTATCTATCTATCTATCTATCTATCTATCTATCTATCTATCTATCTATCTATCTACCTATCTATCTAGCTATCTATAAATATATATATCGATCTATGTATATATATCTAGATAGATAGATAGATAGATAGATAGATAGATAGATAGATAGATAGATAGATAGATAGATAGATAGATAGATAGATAGATAGATAGATAAGGAAATTGGAGTAGATGTTACAGATTCAATTAGTAATATAATAGGTATCACAACAGTATTAGCAGGAGACAGGAACTTGTAAAGCTGGAGTGTACTATGTGCTCTCATCTGCTATAAAGCCTCCTGCTATCATATCAGGCTCTACACACAGTCAACACTAAAGTAAAAATGTTAAAGTAAAAACAATAACACTAACATTGAGCACTGAGGGAACTACCTTGTGTGTGATGTACTCCTTGTGAAAGAGCCAAATACCATCACTCAAAGTAAAGTTAGCCAGGGTTGGAACTGTTCTGACCCTCTGCCCATGCTGTATGCAGTAGTGTATGGAAACACATTATAAATGATACAACAGCAAACCATGTGTGGTAAAGACCCAACCCTATTCTGAAAAACTTGTATTGAGGGTCTTAATGAGACTTTCATCCAGTTCTCTTCAGCTATTAGTTTGCTGTTGTATCATTCATGCACCACTCTGTATATTCCCTGGGCCAATGGAATTGTAGAAAGGGCTAATCACATGATTAAAAGGGGCCCTCTAATTAGCAGAGGTTCACAGATTTAGAGGTCGATTACGATGTCATTTGGAAACCATTCTGACCCAATCTGTTTCGGAATGGTTTCTGACTGAATTCGGGGAGTGCGTCCGACCAATTACGATGGTTCCAAACACCGTTCGGTCAGACTCCCATTGACCTCAATGGGAGCCTGTGTTCCGACTGAATACACAAGCACGCATTGAAGAAAGGGGTGGTTGGGGAAAATCATGCACCCTGGGTACCCCTACGGGGCCGATATGGAGGCCCTTGGGTGAAGGGTGGCCTGCTACAAGCCTCCAAAGTCAGATTCCGATGACCGATCCTTGTCAGAATGACCAATTCAGGAAAGGGTGTCCGAATCTGACATCCTAATTGCTCGTTTGGTAACGCGGTCCGTAGATCTGTACGTGTCGGTTACTCCAAATGCCATTTGGAAATGAGTCGGACAGTCTGAACAGTTTCCAGCCATCATAATTGGTTGTTCGGAAATGTTTCCGAGGTGGTCGGAAACAAGGCTTTCAAAACGGATTTGAACAAATCAAGTGCCGTTCAGAGCCTTTCAGAATGACATCTTAATCAACCCCTAGGTAAGGAGGCCACCATTTCTAACCTTGTTTGGGCTTTTTGCTTGACAGAGAACTCAGTCACTAGAGAGGTGCCTTTTTACATGATGAGGGGTAGGCAACCCACTTCCAAGCTTAATCCCTCATGGATGTGAGTTTTAATTGAAGGGAAGAATGTAGTACCTACCAACTATCTAGATGTTGTTATGAAATCTAGAATTGTCCCTGGTGATTGGGTTAAGATCGATGTACCGTATCAGGTTAGGGGTATGTCTAGATGGCATGTGGTGTTAACCAATGGTGAACATTGGAACTTTAGGAGAGTGGCCAAGGATGCCTCATGTAAGTTTGCAAAGGATGGATTCGAGGATGACGGGTGTACTGCGTACATGTTGATGAGAGATGGGTAGTGGCAATGGCTTTCATACTTCCAGGGCAAGGAGTGATATTAGTTCAACTGCAAACAATGCTTTTGGGGTTCAGCCTAGCAGGATTCCTAGGTTCAGGAGACCACTGTCCTATTTACAAGCCTTTGTTCGCTAGGTTAGTTATGGAGTGTGTTATGTGTATTCTTAGTGCATGTTTCAATGGAGGAGGGAGAAGGAATGTAACAGCTCATCCCTTAGCATTTCCTCCTCCCTTTTGCGTTTAAAATATTCTTTAATTGCAACTATTTCATTGACTTGTGTTTTGCCTCTTTTTTCTTATGTTTACATTTTCTCTTAAAATGTTTTGCATTATCTGTGGGAATGGAAGGGGGTGTGCTATAATGGGATTACTTGCTCCTTAACGAATGTGTGCTTATTTAATTCCTTGTTCCAATGTCACTGTGTTGGCATGAATGGGTTCCATTCGCTGGCAGTTGCCTGCTGACAGGCGAAGGGGGCACTGTGTCTTTGAGTCTTGGTCTTACCAATAAAGGTCTGTTCTGTCATCTCTGTTGGTGGTCTATATTACTATATGTTTGGTCTATATTACTACAAACCTCATGTCTGTTTGGGCTGTGCTGTCTCCGGGGAAACTTAAGTACTTTCAGGTAAAAAATATCCCACTTTTATCTAACTGCTAGGAAAGTTTCTATTCGTCTTCACTGAAGCCCTAAGGTCTTCAGGGCAGGCTTGCAAGCACCATCAGGCACATGCATCAATGTAGGCTTTTGCGATTCCTTAATTTCGATTATTAAGGAATCGCAATAAGGAATTGCAAAAGCCTATGCATGTAGAAATCGCTATAAAATTAGCGATTCCCAAACATTTCATAATTGTGTCTCGCAAATTGCGAGTCGCAATTAAGGAATGCCTTTCATTCACTCCTATGGGCCTACAGGCCCATAGAAACGAATGGGAGATTACATGCGCAATTTCCGAGTACCAATAGGTACTTGCAAATTGCGCATACAATTTAATGATTGCAATGGTGTCAAAAGGACACACTGTTGCACCGCTGAAATTGAACTGTGCACACATGTTGCGCAAACACATGCCCCAAGCACATGTTTGTGTGTAACCTACAACTTTATAAATTGTACTTTAGTGCATTTTCCATCAAGTTCAAATTGATGGTAATTTGCTCCCCCTATTAGCAAAATCGCTATTTGTGAATTCATAATGCATTGCATTTAAGGAATAGCAACTTGCGGTTCCTTAAATGCAATCGCAATTTTAAAAAAATGGGAATAAATTGCGATTTCTTAAATTGCAAGAGACTTACAGTTTCATGCATCGTAGAGACCCTTTTTGTGGGTGCAAACGGACGATTTTTGCGATTCGCACTGTTTGCGCTCGCAAAAAAGGTTGATGCATCTACCTGCATATCTTTATCCAGCAAGAACTCCTGGTCCAGTCAGCTGGGCTTTCTTGAAGTCAGTAGTCCTTCTACTTTGTGCACTCCTGTAATGAGTAACAGGAGAATAACCGCTTGACCCATTGAGAGCAGTTACACTTCTTGCGTGCCAGCAGGAGACCTTTAGTCTTCTTTTTCCAGCAGTCAGACAGTCATCATCCTTCAAGAGTTTTCCCAGGCAAATAAATGTTCTGAGGAGGTAGCAGTGAAATGGCAGTATTATCCTGTGTACTATGAGTCATTGGAGGTTCCTTATACACAGTCTTGGGCACTTTCTCACAGAATCCCACCTCCTATTCATCACTTCTTTTATCAATAAAATGCAACCATTTACAATGTCTTTCAGTCAAAAGGGCCTTAGCCATAGTCTACTTCCATCAAGAGGTGCATTGTCTCTCTTTCTAGCCACTTTTGTGTGATTATGCGGTTTCCTCTCTTCTTCCTCTGTCGGTGCAAGTACTAGAATGTGCCTACTGCGGGGTACAGGCCTTACAAATCAATGGGTGCAGTCCCTGACAGCCCCATTTGACATTTTAGCTACAAAGGAAAAGCTGTAAATGCTGCTGTCCTTTGCACTGACAGCTGGCCCTTATATTCCGATGACTAATTCCTGCTAACTTCCCACTGTTAACACCCCTCCTGCCTTCCTGATGCCGGAGGCCAGGCCATTGTCTTCAAGGCAGGAGGATGTTATCAAGTCAGCCAATGATATTTGATTCAGTCTCTGTGGCAAGGCTGAGAAGCAAATTAGTTTAAACCAGTTTACTCTTAGGCAGCACACTTTCCTAAAGTTACTTTTCTACTAGGATTATAAAAAACATACTTTCATCATGGAGATTGAATGATCCTCCAACTACTCTAGAAGTCATTTTCACATCATCAGACATCATCAAGCTCCTGAGGTCATCAGCAGAGCTTAGAAAAGTGAGCCTGATGACCTGAGGATGACTTGAAAATGAGCTTTTGATGACGCCACAAGATGTGATTGTTACTGATGATCAGAGGATGAGCAGTTGATGACTTCTCAAGATGAGATGGTTCTTGATGATTTGAGGATGCGTCAGTTGCCAGCAGTTCTAATAAGCAGGTGCTGAGACAGGTCCCTTTAGGGCTCTCTATCCTTACTCTCAGCGTCCGAGTGAAAGAAAAAATATTCTTAACTTGGCAGCAGTACTTCCCTTGACTACTTCACTCCATCCTGGAGAAAACGAATCATTTAGAAGAACTGTGACATTGAACTTTTGTTAAACGTGTGTGGGCAATTACGAGGCTCAGCCACAAAGGGCTTATATTTACAGAGACAAAACGTTGCCCTAAGCACAAGTAGTGCCAGCTGCATTGTTTAGGCCTTTCACAGCTGCGCAGCAATTAGTACCAGCTGCACCGTTTAGGCCTTTTACAGCTGCACAGCAAGTAGTGCCAGCTGCACCATTTAGGCCTTTTTACAACTGCGCAACAAGTAGTGCTAGCTGCACCGTTTAGGCCTTTTTACAGCTGCGCAGCAAGTAGGGCCAGCTGCACCATTTAGGCCTTTTACAGCTGTGCTGCAGGTATTGCCAGCTGCACCATTTAGGACACTTTATCCATGGGAACATTTCTGATTGAGTTATGACCCTCGCTGCGTTGGCAGCAACCTTGACATTATGGTTTCAGGGCATTTGAGTCCCCCTATGAGATGGCCAGTTGGCCAGGGAGACTGCGAGCGCCTACGAGGTGGAATCCTCTGACTAGCCTGCTCCCAAGATGGCAGAGTAATACTCGAAAGTCTAAAGAGATAGCGACGAGGGGCAAGACACCGCTACCAATCGCTCCAATGCTGGCACCTGTTGACTCATATGAAGGAACGGTGCAGCGCTCACTCATAATTATATAAAGTTGGCTTTTACATATCTCTAAACCTTTACACCTCTACCAATGTGACATCCCGTTCTCCTCCGTGAGACACCCCTCTACCTCCAACTACTCTGAACTCTCATCCATCCCACTCAGCTTTTTAACCTGGCTGACTCACTTTGTTTACTTTGACAGTGACTCGCCATAATATGTAATCACATCTCTTCCACTAGCTCCTCACTCTCACCCTCCTACTTGCTGTGCTATCCTTTCTATGCACATTATGTTGCTATACTTGCTATGTTAATGCTGGTTATGTGCATTATGTGCACATCATGCTTTTTATGCTTTCTATCTTCCTATGCTTTTGCTTCGCCTGCATGCGCCTGTGATATGATGTATTTTACCCTCACTATCTATATGATGTCCTTTATCCTTTTTATGTGTATTAGGCTGTCATACTTGCTATGTTAATGCTGTTTATGTGCATTATTTTTACATTATGTATTTTATTCTCTATTTCTTATGCTTTGCTTGTATGCGCCTTTTGATTTGACGTATTCTTATACCCTCACCATCTATACTGCTTTTCATTGTTTATGTTACATCAGCATACCCCCACTTACCATGCTGACTCCACCGCCTTCTAGCTCCATGGTCACTTGTTGTCGACCACTCGTAAGCCACCCCCCCCCTTTTACCAGCTCCGCGCTTTGCAGTCTGGGCATCTCTTTTTACATTGCAATGCGATGTGCCCTTCGCCTTGCAGGTATCACGTTGTCTATTGCTTGTGTTGTGCAGTTTGCTCCATGTGACTAGTTGTGCCCCATCTCCACCATATAAGCTGCATTACACTGTTTACTCGGTTGCATAAATCTACCCCCACCTATCTCATTTCCCTTTGCTTAGCCCTCCCGCAACTAAACTGCACTTGCCTTTACAGACCTCTACTCCGTGCCTAATCTCTCTCTAAATATAAACCAACTGATCCTGGCTTACAACCCCGCTCCATTCTCTCCCAGTCATGCCTCCCCTCCCCTGCCCCGCCACTATCACATCTCTACCCATCCTGAAGCTTGGCCCCAACTCTTGGTCCATCCTCTACCCTCCCCACCTCTCCAAACATGGGAAGAAAAACTTTAAACACAAACTTCTATGTCAGCATCCCGAAACCCTATTTGCCGACCACCACAACAACCTCGACTCCTACATCAACACCAACTATATCTTCTTCTCCAAGCGCCCTTCTAAATGGAAAAGCATATTTCTACAACACCTCCCGATCACCACCACCCCATCTACCGCGTTCACGGGTGAAGTAGACATTTCCATCTTCAAGTCTGGAAACTTTCTCATCCAAGCCTCCGATCTCCACCCAGACACCTTTGAACTCCACTTTCATGCACTTTCTCAACTCCTTTTACAACACGCAAACGCTCCCCTATCACCCCATCCACCCGCGACCCTTCACCTCTCTCCTCTTCCCCTACCCCCATGTCTCCTCTCTCTAACTCACCCCAACCCCGGGATTCATCTCTATCCATGGTCTCTCCCACCCCTCCTCCCCTTCCCCCGATCTCACTGTCCACACCCCCATCTGTATTCTTGATTCCCAACCTCTTCAGTCCACTAGTGCCACTAGCTCCCCCACTACCCCTAACGCCCAATCCCCCCCAGCCCCACTTTCTCCCGTCACAAACCCACCCAATCTTGAACTCAACCTCCTCTCCTACCCCCGCCTCTCCCCACCCCATACTAATAATGCAGTTTCTTCTACACCCCCATCTCCCTCTAAATTCCTCTTCACCCTACCCTTTGATTCATTTCTCCCTCACCCTCCCCAATTAACATCCCCCCTCAGCCTCTTTCTACTTCCCACGTCCCCCCTCTGATTTCTCCCTCCCACACTCCCCTGTTTTCCCATGCAACACAAAGACACCAGGAACGCCACCCCCGATCTCCCTGTCCTGTTCTCCAAACCCACTACCCAACGTGAACGCCTCATCCCCGTCTATCTCCTGTGCCCCCGCTCTACCCAACCTGAATACCTCATCCCCATCTGTCTCCTGTGACCCCGCTCTTCCCAACGACGACCATCACCCTCATCACAACCCTCCCCCAGGCTATCCCCCCTCCTCCCTTCTATCTCAGACCCTTAGAGCACTCCTACCCCTCTAACTTCATTAACCCTATAGAACTACTTCACTCCTTACTTCTTACCCAATAACTACTTAATGTTGAACTTCTATCATCCCTTGCCATTGAACTCACCTCCCTTAGAACTGATGTCTCTCTCCTCACTAAAGCACACTCCTTGGTTCATGCCCACACATCTATACCCTCACAATACACCATCCCATCTTCTATACACTCTTCTATTCACTCCAACATCCCTCCCCCATATGGCATTGCTGCCAACACCGACACTGTTCCCAACACCGACGCTCCTCCTGATGCTGCTACCAATGCCAACATTCCCCCCTGCCCACCTCTCCCCTTGAGCGGCTCTACCCTACCTGAACCTGCTGAAATTGCCAAAATCATCCCCCCCCTCGATGCCATAACGCCCCCACCAACACAACTTGATACCTGCACAACAGCCCTAGAAGTTAACTCTCTTACAAGCTCTCCCTCTGCCCATCTTCATCCTTTCCCTCCACTTCCCTTAACCTTCAGTCCATTATCCCAGTTCTCGTTGGTACAAGTAGACTTCCCCTACTTCCAGCGTCTTCTAAACCCCCGACTACTCAGACCTGTCCCCCCTCCCAAATGCCTAGCACCTCCCACCTCTCGTGCTTGCTGATTAACTGCCGATCCGCCTCCTGCCATGCGACTGAGATTGCGGAAACCATTCTCCACGATAACATTGACATAGCATTCCTTACTGAAACCTGGCTCAACCCTCACTCCACTCCTATCCTCGACCTGCTGATCCCACCTGGATATTCCATCATTAAGAAAGATAGAAGCGAACCAATAGGAGGTAGCCTTGCCCTAATCTTTAAAGAAGATCTTAATCTCTCAACAGTCCATGTGCAAGACCCTTTCACATTCGAATACCTATGCACTGAGATGAACTTTCCTGGCTCCCCCGCCATTAGGTTTCAGACTATCTACCACCCTCCTTGAAATTGTATCGCCTTTACTGAAGAGATGTCTGGTTTGATTACCCAAGCATCGCTCTCCCACTCTAAAAATCTCTTTCTTGGGGACTACAACATCCACTGGAATAAAAATGACAACCCTGCAGTCTCCTTATTCAGCTGCATCATGGACATCACTGACCTGACTCAACTCTGCAAATCCCCAACACACCAAAAGGTGCCACCCTTGATGCGATTCTGACCTGCAAGGATCTGGCCTCCCTCTCAAACATCCTTCCCATTGACTGGTCCGACCACCACCTCATCCTCTTCACCCTGAATTGCGCCATTACGCGCCCCTCTCCCATCGGCAATCTACCTCTGAAACCTACTCGTAAGCTTCACCTTATTCCGCCGGGCGAATTGGAATCCACTATTAAAACTCACTTACTCCTTGCCCCTCTCTCCCTGAGCACTAATGACCTAACCGACCATTATAATAATTCTATTACTGAAGCCCTGAACCAAATTGCCCGAATCAAAATCAAACAACAAAAAAACCTTCCACCCAAATCATGGTTCAATTCTGATCTCAATAACGAAAGACGGGCCCTCAGACAATCAGAACGGTCCTGGAGGAACCATCCCTCCTCTGACAATCTGACCCTCCTCAGAAAGGTCAGAACCCTACACAAAAAACACATCTTCAATGAAAAAGCTTCCTATCTCCAGTCCCAACTGGACCAGGCCAGAAACCGCCCCAGAGAACTATTTAACATTGTTAAAAAACAAACATCCTCTGGCCCCCCCAAAATGCTAGCGTCGGTTGAACAATGCGAAGAAATCGCCAGCTTCTTCTCTAATAAAGTCAACTCGATTGAACTGTCCTTCACCTCCAGCCCTCTTCCTCCTCAACCTCCCCTCAATCAACTCCCCCCCACAACATCACCAACACTAGTTCATCCTCTTCCTTCCCACCGCAAATTCCCTCTAATTCGCTAAGGCTAAAAACCATGCCTCCTGGAGCGAATTCACCCCTGTTTCCGAATCCGCGGTCACCAATATCATCACTAAGCTCAAACCCTCCTCTCGCACTAAAGATCCTCTCCCTGCACACCTGGTCCAAGAACTTAAACATGTCATTGCTCCAGTCTGGACCAACATCATCAATTCCTCTCTTTCCACAGGCTGTGTTCCCGCTTCCCTTCAGCTAGGCCAAATCTCACCCATCGTCAAAAACACCTCTGCTGATCCTAACCCTAACGACCTTAACAACCTACGTCCCATCTCTAACCTACCTTTCCTCTGAAAAGCCCTGGAAAAATGTGTCCTGACCCAACTTGATAACCATATCACCTCATTCAATCTCCTAGACATATTCCAATCTGGTTTCAGAAAAGGATGCAGTACTGAAACGGCCATGCTCAATATTACAGATGACATCCATCGCTCCTTAGACAAAGGCGAATCCTCACTACTAATCCTCCTTGACCTCTCGGCTGCCTTTGATACTGTCCATCATCCCACCCTTCTTAACACCCTCAAAGTTCGCTTCGGTCTTGAGGGCACCGTCCTCAAATGGTTCTCCTCATTCCTTCAAAATAGATCCCAACAAATTAAGCTCAGCCACTGCCTCTCCAAGCCCCAACCTGTCTCACTTGGTGTTCTGCAAGGCTCCATCCTCTCCCCTTCCTTATTTAACCTATTCATGGAACCTCTCACCCTCATCCTTAACCCCTTCGACGCTCATGACGAGCTGAGCTCGTCATGAGGTACACCTCTCGTACACTCATGCCGAGCTGAGCTCGTCATGAACAATGGGATTTACAGATTTTCAGCGCAGGGGGGGGAAATCATAAGAGTTGATGGTGTTAAACAAGCTAAAATACGCTACCACCTCCATGCTGATAACACCAAACTATACTACAGGATTAAATCTCACAATGGCATCCTTCACCTCAACAAGACCCTGATTAAAATCCAAGCCTGGTTCCATCTTTATCATCTCAAACTAAACCAAAAAAAAACCTGAAATCATCCTTTTCACTCCTAAAAACAACTCCCTCCCCATTCACCTCTGGATCAAGGATATTACAGCTCTCAATTGCCCCCTCTGCCACTCAAATACTGTCAAATGATTAGGCATCAGCATTGACCATAACATGAATCTCATCCCACACATCAAAAATGCCGCCAAGGGTGCCCTCTTCACCCTCCACCACCTCAAAAAACTCAAACCTTTCATGCCAGCAGACGACTTTAAAACCGTTGTCCAATCGCTTGTTCTTTCCCGTATTGACTATGGTAACGCCACACTCGCTGGCACCCCTAAAGCCCACCTAGCACCGCTCAAATCTCTCCTCAACCTTGCCGCCAGACTTATCTTTGATTGTAAAAGATTCGATCACATCTCTCCGGTCCTAAAAAACCTCAATTGGCTCCCAATAGAAGATAGATCCACCTACAAGATTGCATGTATCACACACAAAGCCCTTCACCTAAACACCCCCTCCTACCTGGCTAAGAAACTGCAAAAAGCTGGATGCTCCTGGTCCCTGAGGAGCACCAACTCGTTTGTCCTAATCCCTCCCAGACTGAAGTACAAAAAAACCCAATCTCATGCTTTTTCTGGGAACGCCCCCACGATCTGGAGCTCTCTCCCCAAAGATCTTCGATGCAACCCCTTCTACCCTCTCTTCAAAAAAAGACTGAAAATACTCCTTCGCAACAAATATTGGGGAACCTAACCTCACTGATGTCTGACTCTCTACACTCCTTGCTCCCTGATTCTCGCCTCCTCCTCAACCCCTTCCCCGCCTCTCATTCTGCTTCTCCCCTTTTCTTCACTCCCTTCTCCCTCTGAACGGCAACACCCCCTCCCCCTATTGATCTCCATCACACCTAAACACCCAGCACATTCTATTACCCTATTTTATGTAACTCATGTTTTAATGCACATTGTTTTACTTTATTGTAATTGTTTACCTATCTTGTAAAGCGCTCTGATACCCCCGGGTCCAGTAGCGCTATATAAAACCTTGGAAATAAAATATAGGGAAGTGGAAAATAAGTTTTGATTAACGCTCTGCAATTTCCCATGCCCAGACAGGAAAGCGTGTCTTTATGCATAACTAATCGTTTTCATGGGAAACGCAGCTTTACCTGCAAAATGAAAATACTGTTTGCAATTCTTTACTTTGTTGAATTACTTTTCCCAGTGTACAGCATGCACCATTTTTGTTCATTAGGTACCAAGCGCTGTTGGCCTACAATGCACCCATTTCCTTGGCTAAAATTTCAAATTGTGTCCTACATGGAAAAGGCGTATTTTTGTCATGTGACACTGCAGTGCTTTAAAACTGCATCTTAGCCAGAGCAATTGGTGTTCTCTGGAGTCAGACGTTTTTGTCATATATGTGAGTGGTTAAATACACACTGCAGTACAAATATGACATTTAGGTTCTGAGCCACTGTTGCAATTCCTGTGCCAACTTTCAATTGCTTCGCTAGACAAGAAAATAACCCAATGGGTGAAACCAATTTTACAGTACTATTTAAAGAGCATGGCACACACACACTGTGGCAGTCAAGGGCAGTGTAACTGTGCAGAAGGGATTAACACCAGCAAAAATAATTTCTATAAAAATACAAATAGTCTGGGGTGTTCACATATAAAAGGCGATTCCCTACATATATGGATTAAATACCAAAAGCTGTTCTACTGGGTAGTTTCTTAAAAGATATCATATTTTATTAACTTCTGCCAGAGGTAGCAAAATTCTATTTTTCTGGGACAGCAGAATCACAATGTTTGGAGTTTAAAACATAAAGCGAAAGGCAGATAAAGAAAATGATAGTGGAATAAGAGAGAAAAAAGACAAGGAGAGATAGTGAGAGAGATGGAAAAAGTCAACTTCTTCAAGGTCAATGTCAACAAAACGTTCCTACAGGTTCAACTCCACATCCAAGCTAATCATATTCAACTTCCAAGTCCCTGTGAAGGCTCTTATTGTACATCTCCTGGACAGCATCTCGGCCTGGTTAACCAGCCAGGGAGACACCAGCCTCTGGTAAACACCAGCCTCTCTCCTTAACAGTAGACTTTCATGCAGTGCTGTAGCTATTCAAAAGAACTGAAAATATGAATCATGTCACTTTCAACCAGTGGAACTACAGTGGCTTTCATAACCAGCTGTAATACTGTTTAAACATAGGAAACCATTTGCATGACCATGACTACCAAACAGAGGTAAATAAGTCAGCGAATGCTTAAGCCTGCCTTAAGTTGATTGCCCAGCTCAGGGCCGATCATGAGCCCTGCATTAATATTATTCTAAACCAGAAGCAATATTCTTTAAGGGCCTAGAGGAATATGACCTGATCATCAATTCACATTCCAGAAACTATATTGAAACATCTGCATGAATCACATTCATGATTAGCTATGTCAATTTTAAAGAAGTCACTTGCAACACACTGTGGACAAACTCAAAATCTCCTGTCGAGAACCCAACACACAATGAAGAGATAAAATTGAAGAAATACAGAAATACAACAATGAAAAATGAGAAGACGCCCTACCTCTTACTTAGCAGCAAAGATAACATAACATAACCTGTGTTTTGTGAAGCTCACGCTCACCCATGAGTATCTTGGTGCTGCATAATAAATGTTTATAGATCTGAGTCTCAATTCTACCAGGGACTGGATGGATACATTTGCTCCATCCACTTCAGTGTGAAGTTGAAGAGCCTACTCTTCTTGGTACATTTTGCTCAGAATTTACTTTAGGGCCTGATTCACAAAAGTAATCTGAGACAAAATCCTAACTTTACGACTTTCTGTATTCACAAAGGGCACTTAGGAGTAGTAAGTTTGGAATCGTAACTTTACTAGTCCTAAATGCACTTTGTGAATACCGAAAGTCGTAAAGTTAGGATTTTATCTCAGATTACTTTGGTGAATTGGGCCCTTAGGGCCATATGTATCATAGTTCCGTTTTGGGATTCCTAAATAGCGATTTTTAAGGAATCGCTATTTAGGAATCGCAAAAAGGTATGTATGAAGAAATTCGCTTTTTTTAGCGATTCCTTAATCTTCCTTAATTGCGAATTCACATTTTGCGATTTCGCAATTAAGGAATAATTTCCAATGCATTCCTATGGGCCAGGAGGTCCATAGGAATGATTGCGAAATAATTCTCAAATTGCGAATTCGCAATTTGCTAATCGCAATTTGAGAATTATTGCAAGGGTGCAGGGGTGTCTCAAGGACACCCTGCTGCACCCCTGTAATTGGCATGTGTGTGCATATGGCGCACATACATGCCCATGCCACCTTCACAAATGCACAATTGTGCATATTTTCAAGAAATCGCAAATTACCACCAACTACAAGTTGGTGGTAATTTGCGATTTCTAAACCTGAAATCGCAAGTCTAAAAAGCTTCATACATAGCATTTAAGGAATCGCAAAATTGTGATTCCTTAAATGCTTAAGCAGAATAAGGAATCGCAATTTTTAGCGATTCCTTATTTTGCTAATGTTTCTTACATTTCAAAATCGGTAAAAAGGCCGTTTGCGATTCGCTAAGGCCGAAATTCTGCGAATTTCGGCCTTAACGAATCGCAAATGGCTTGATACATATGGCCCTTAGTCCCTTACACCTGTGGATTATTGCGAATGATTACCTCCTATTTGTAAGCAAGTCTTACCCTCACTTTGTACCTCCCTTCTAATCTACAGTTCTCTGTTGTTTTATAGGTAGTTGTTCAGTTTAATAGATCTCCGCATGGTAAAGTATACAGAACAATAAATATATTTTATGTTAAATATTATTGTAAATTAATTGTACATATTTTTTTTAATATAGAACAAAAATGCTATAGCACTATTAATCTAATTTTGTATTATCACTCTATGAAATATATATGAGCTGTTGATACGCTATCATGCTATCATCCCACAGCCAAACATCATACTGTAACATGAATAAAAGCAATGAAATAAAGAGCAAAATCTTGCATTTGTAATGATTAAATGAAAGCCCTGAGGCGTTCGAATGCAGGAAAAAATGTTTGACCTCATACTTCAAAGTGACCCATTGTTCCACTTCAAGAGGCCCTGTAGTGTCTGATGCCCTAATGAGAAATTTAGAGACATCCCTTTTCTAGAACAGAACTTTTCACAGGTAACTAACTGGCTGAAGTCAATGGAGACAGAGTGAAATGTCAAAGCCCTATAAACACAAAACACAGCACAGGCATTAATGAGAGGCATTGGTGCTTGCATCTCAGTCAACAGTCTTAATAAATGGTAATTGATCGAGAGGAGGAATGCTGCCATTGCAGGTAATTTGTTTGACTTCATGCATTTGGCATTCATTGATTTTAATGGGTTTTGTTAATTGTGTTCAAGGGAATCCTATTTGTAAAGAGACTGCTGGAACATTTCCACACCCAATAACTCATCTGCCTGAATGGTAACTTATAATTGACTGTGGGGTGGTATAATGTGGCCATCCAGTTTCTCTTCGAAGGTCTTGAATCACCTCTAGTGTTGACTCTTGTCAGTGTATCATGCTTCAACATAAAAAGGGAACATTATTTGCGTGTTAGAACCAAACCAAAGGTTTATTTACTGTTTAATGTCCACTTTGTGTGCTTCAGGAACGAGGGCCTTTGTGCCATCAGTGGATGTAAGAAAAGGTTCACATTTTGTGCCAGTGCTTCTAGTATTAAACCTACACTCGACACTGAGGGGCCGATTCACAGAACTAATTTAAGACAAAATCCTAAACTTACTACTTTTGGTATTCACAGAAGTTAGGATTTTGTCTTAAGTTTACCTTAAGACAAATTTAAGACAAAATCCTAACTTCTGTGAATACCAAAAGTAGTAAGTTTAGGATTTTGTCTTAAGTTAGTTCTGTGAATCGGGCCCAATGTTTTCCTCGTCGTGGAGCTTTTTAAAGTATGTTTTGAATTGTATAGAAATAGGGCACTCCTGGTTTTTCACCTGTGAGCAATTGCCTCTCCTGCCTGAAGATCCAGCCCTCTGACGCTGCTTCTTCCATTGAAGCCTCTCTCTGTATCCCGACTCCTCTGTTGGGTCTTCTTTTAGTTTGCTATAGCAAGTCTCAAGTATGCTTGTTTGTATATGCTGAATCCTTGAAGGACTAAGGCACCCTCTTTGGACTATGGTACCCTCCTCGTCTGCCTGCAATATTATGACATGCTGCCGTTCTTTGTAAGTTTATTTTGGAGCATGCTGCATCATTTTCATATGCAAAAACCTCAGTGGGAATGCTGTTAGTAGTCGGTCAAAACCGTATCGTTGCTGCTTCCTTGACTTCCATGAACAATATGCTCGGAGTATGTTAAGGGGGTGCACTACCAGCCTAGCAAGAGTTAACAGAGTGTGGGTGAGTGGGAAGCTGGTCAAAAAGTAATGGGGGTCCCTCCACAAGACCGAGGTATGCAACTCCGTTTTGTGAACAAATTAGTGCATTTGCGCTGTTGTGTTCCTGATAAAGTGCATGCGCTTTCACAATGATATTGTGGTTGTTTTAGCAGGGAAAAATCGACATGGCTACCCTTATCCATGCACCAGGTTTTATTTTTGCATTATTCTCACACTACTACAAACACTATAGAAGGGGTTAGGTGGAATAGATGGCGATAAAAGGGGTCTTTTTAGTCCTGAAGAAAGTCGGCGACCCAGAAGGCACCAGAGGTGGATGCAGAAACTTGTAAACCAAAATACAATAGGCATGAAGGGCCATCAATCTATTGGTAAACAAGTATCACTAATACATATTTTTTCACAGGCTACCGACAAACATTTTAACAGATACAAGACTCTGAGAGGGATTCACATCATTTTCTGAGTGTCAAGTGCATGTGTCTCCCAAAAAAGAACACACACATGCACACGAATGCACGCACGCACGTGCATACAAACACACGCGCGCACACACCCACACACACACACACCCCTACCTCATGGAGAACCTAGTGAGGAGTGATCCCAGTCATCACCATGCCAATATGTGTGGCTGAAGTATCCAATAGGATCTCCACAGACTAGGGTGAGGTGGGACATCCCTAACCCTGTCAGGAAACTGCTGATTCTGTGGGCACCTCATCCTTCACAGTATAATGAAACTGTGGTTAGAGAATTGTCCTGGGAACTAAGAATGGATGCAGAGGCTGATCAGATGTTTGCAGAATGTGCGCCATGTGAGTACATCAAAAGGCTGAAAACAATTCTACTAGGACTTTGGGGACAGTCGGTTATCTGGGAATAACTCCACGTACAATAGATTTCAATGTTAAGGGCTAAGTGAACATTCACACAAAAGGAAGTTATCTTGTCATTATTCTTGTGGATTACCAATCCGAAAGAGTGGAATAAGGTTTTGTGGGTGAGGTTGCAACTCAAAACATGATAGATTTTATGGAGAGGGTTTTTCAGAAAGAGGTTTATCTGAGGAGCTGCTATCAGATATTGGAATACAAGTACACTGAGAGGACATTCAAATTGAAGATCAGAACTTTAAGCAATGACAGATGGCTTTATGTAATTGTCCATGAATTAGTTGGTCAAGTGGAAGAATCATGTAGTAAGGACATTTGCAGTTGCAAATGTGAACCCATTTTAGTGAACAGAAGCCTTTGAGTAAGTGCTGTGGACATATTAAACTGAACATTGTAATAGCGGTCAAAGCTTATTCCTAGTGAGGAGAGAGAGAAGGCAAAGACTGTCTTGATTTTGACAATAGAGGATGATAATGTGATCAATATGCACCCTGATAACAATAGGTCATGAAAAAGCCAAAAGGGTATAAAAGATTGGAAAGGGGTGAAATGTGTACATTTGGAAAGTGGTCACACGGTGCTTCTAAGAAATTGGGTCCTTGGCTGACTCAGGTGTGAGCTCTGGTCAAGCAGCAACCGCAGTCATTGTCAGGGTGAGGCACAAGCTAATCCTAAATTAACCTGTGCTTAACCCTCTGGTACCTTGACACAGAGCAGTCAGACTTGACTTAGAAGCATTGTGCAAAGAATTTGTGCAACACTTCAAACAGTAATAAAGTGAAAACACCACACAAAAATGATCCCATACTAAATTAGAAAAATAGAACTGTATGTAATAAAACAAGACCAAAATATCAATAATCCAATCAGTAGAACTGGAGATATGCAATGTTTATGACTTTAGTGAAAATAGTGCCAGAAAGCACAAAGCGCCAACTGTGGATATCTGGACGTGCTGGACCGGAACAAAGTCACAAGTTCAGTATAACCATGATGGAGCATTGGCCAGATACTAGGACCCAGTTAGGCCCGCTGAACAAAGTACTTAAATTCTTGTTTGCGGAGTGTTGCGAGGATCAGTGTTAAAGATGGGTCACACAGGCAAACTGATGCATCGGTTCCGAGATGCAGCAAGGCTGCAGTGCGAGGTCCTGCGTCATCATTGAGGATCCCGTCATCGGGGCTTGTGATGCAAAGTCAGGTGCGTGGGATGCATTGCACAGTCGGGGTGATGCACCGGTTCCGAGGACCTGTAAGGCTGCGATGCAGAGTCTGGTGTTGTTGTCAAGGCTGCCGTCAATGAGGGATGTGTTGCGTAATAGCGGTTGGTTTCGATGGACGCAATGTATTGCGGGTCTTTGCTACAGGTTCAATCCATTCAGCAGCGACGATTCATCAGTTCTGCTCAGGTTTGCACAGCAGAGGAGATACGTCAGTGTTGGTTGCTCCACAAAGTCTGGAAGAGTACATTAAGCCCATGACCAAGTGTCCAGGATTGGAATTACACCACTTGGCAGGGTAGACTCACAGAAGGCAGAGTCCAGGTTCAGGTGCAAGGGTCTTAACACCCTGTTGGCTTTAGAGAAGGAGGCCAACTAGCCCATGGAGTCTCTGTGGGTTCTGGGCTCAAGAGGTGCAGGTCCAGCCCTTCTCTCCCAGGCAAGAGGGCAGTAGGTCAGTATAGGAGGGTAGCAGACCTTCAGAGCAGCAGTCCAGTAGAGAGGCAGTCTTTTCAGCAGCACAGCAGTCCTTCTTCCTTGCACATAGCCACAATTCCAGAAGTTTACTGAAGAGTTGCTCTCTGAGGTCCGACATTTATACCCAGTTAGGCCTTTGAAGTACAGAAAAACAACTAAAGGCATCCCTTTGAAGTGCACATGTGCCCTGCCTTCCTGGCCCTGGATTCAGACTAATTACAGGGGGTTATGCAGCCTTTTGTGTGGAGTCAGGACACAGCATATTTTAGTGTAAGTGGGACTGGGTCTCGCTACTCCTTCCCAATCTTCAATAAGAAAAACACGCAGTCCTGCAGACAAGCAGTGCTAGCAAGCTTCTCCGGTGAGGATGTCCAACTGAGCTGCCATTTGGTAACATTTCTAACCGCTGTGGACACAAGAATTAAAAGACAAACTAGTCCACAAATGGTTGATTAAACAACACGATCAAGCAATCCTAAAAGTAATTTCGCACTGAAGTGGCAATCATAAAAAATGCAATAGATGAGCTTTAACAGCAACTGTTGATCTTTAGCTGCACTAGAAGTCCCCTGGAAGCCCCAACGTGGCACCTACAATTGAATCATGCCCACTTCAGATTCTCTGAATTTAATGACCTCAAAAGCAACCTTGAGGGGACGAGGTCTCTAATAACATTGCTCCGACGATTTATGGGTTTTAACTACACTGGAAATTCTTCTAATTGCGATCTTTGCACACAGAGCTTGCCTTTATTGTTATTTAGATTTCCGACCTTGGCACAATGAACCTCCACTTTACCTTTCTCCAGCCAGGGATTCAGACCCAATCAAGCCATAAACCAAAAACCAACTTCAATCCCTGGGTTTTAATTGTGCTGGAAATCCTTCTATCTGCGATCCTGGAACACAGAACTTGCACTTTATTCCTATCCGGATCTGGACACATAACTGGCATCTGATCTCCCTCCAGCCAGGGACTTAGTACCATAATATACTAGTGATGTTATTCTGAAAATTTTAACCAACCTCTTTCTGAATTTATATGGGAACTAAACTGCATTTAAAATCGGATAATCCGACTACCTTCCCATTTACCTATCTTTTTAATAATGTAAATTGTTGCAATGATTTCAATTAATTACGCAAATAAAGTATTATCTTATCTCATCCATTCTGCCAATGATGGCCCATCCAGTGACACAGAATCTCCCCATTGTATGTGGCTGTGTAAATGGAATACACAAAGCCCAACTGTGAACTGCACCCAGTCATGTGACTAGAGACAGGCTGCAGCGCCAAATGTCTAAGGCAGGAAAACTTACTAAAGGTGGCATTTTCAAAATTGTAATGTAAAATCTGACTTCACCATAAGTTAGACTTTTTCGGTACAATTCCAAAGACACCAAACATGAATTGGTTACCTGTTGCCCAATTGGAAATTACACTTATAAAATGAAATAAGGTAACGTCAATGTTATCCTATGGGGGAGGTAGGCCTTACAGTAATGAGAACAAATTTAATATTTTTAACTACCAGGACATGTAAACCTTAAAAGTACATCTCCAAATGTTTAAATAAACTGCACCCTGCCCTCTGGTTTGCTCAGGGTCTACCCGAGGGGTGAGTTATATGTATTTTAAAGAGGTTGGAGCCTGGAAAGGGTTTATTTTGCCAGGTCGAAATGGCAGTTTATAACTGCACACACAGGAAGCAATGGCAGTCCTGAGGCATGTTTAGTTAAATGGGTGGCACAATCATTGCGGCAGGCCCACTTTTTAGCATTTCATTTTCAGCCCCTGTACACAGTTAGTGTCAACATACTAGGAACTTACCAGCAAATAAGTATGCCAATTGGGTATAAGCCAATCTAATATGCTTTAAGGAGAAAGCACAAGCACTTTCGCACTGGTTAGCAGTGTTACAGGTCCCAGAGTCCTAAGACCAGCAAAAACAACATCATCAAACACAGGAGATCTGCAGGCCAAAATTTAGGGGGAAACAACTGTAAGGATGCTACACCTAACAGTGCGGATAACAAATCCATGCTGAGTGAGGAAAATGACTTGCATGTTTATTAATCCATAAGTAGTGAATAAGGTTTGAATGTTTGCTATTATTTTGGAGTGTTGGAATGCTTGGAATAAAGAAAGGATAACAACATGAGAGGTGATGAAAATATTGTGGTGATGGTTATGTTACTAAGAGCGTAGGTCATATAGGATGAGGACTGTGCACTGAAAGGATTACAATGTTAATTTGCTGTAATTCTCTTGTGTGTGTTGTCTGCAGTGGAGCTGGAACAATTTTCAGACTAGAGGGTCTGCCTTCCATTTCACATAACTGAACTTAGAGGAATTGTGAAAAATCTGAGCATCACAGAAAGAATAAGTGTAGCAAATGTATTTAGCAGGAAAGTGGTAAGAATGTAGTATGTATGATGTAGTGCTTTTTGAAGCACACTATGCCAAATACGTTACCAAAGAACGGTGTAGCAGTGCACTGTTATATACGTGCAGCTTATTTTCCATTGAAATTACCACTACATTTGTACAGATGTACAGTTTTATTGCTAAAATTATACAGTTCATAAACTATCAAGCGGGGAAATTGAGTTCCACCCAATATTTCATTTGCGTATCACCAATTACATATATTTGTTTTGGTCCTATTATGTTTGCTTCCATCACATTCCGAATTACAAAGACATGTGCTTAATTTGTGCTTTCCTGAATCCTGATATAGTCAGAAATATTTCCACAGGTATTTACATTTTGTAGTTATAGAAAAAATGCATCCTACAGCCTTTCCTTTTGTACTCTCTGTACACAGCAACATTGTACATTGTTTGCTTCATAAAATCCCATCACTTTGTAGTGTAAGAAAAGTAAACACCAGCCTCCCTTTTAAAGGTGCGCCACCGGGCTATCAAAGGCAGAATATTGTGGAATGGAAATGTCGAGGACAAAATATCAAAACTGAAATACCAAAGGTAAGAGCAGATTTTTTAAATCTAAATCCACATTTATGTACTTTGACAATATATATATCTTCAAGGTAGGTAGGTGTGGAGTTATGAATAGTAAATCGATACATTGTCTATATGCACTTAACTTTTTGATATTTTGGTCTTCGATATTTTGTCAACAATATTCTTTTATGGCAACATTTTTGTGTTCGATATACAGTGGCACAGTCCTTTTAAAAGAATAAACAACAATTTGCCCGGAAACATAGCCTAGCACTTGACCTCTATCTTTAAACACACAGCAAATGTGATATGATAAAAACAAAGAGGCACATAGGAATGAATGGGAAAGCATTCACAATTTGCGACTACCAAATAGGTAATCGCAAATTACTAATGCAATTCAAGGGTGCAAGGGGGACAAAAGGCCACCCTGATGTACCCCCAAAATTGGTATTTGTGCACATGTGGCGCACACACATCCCCTAAGGGCATGTGTATGCGTCACATTACACTTAGAAAAATGCAATTTTGTTCATTTTTCCAAGGAATTGCAAATTACCATCAACTTGAAGTTGATGGTAATCTGCGTTTCCTTAATGCAAAGTCTCATTCTGAGAATGCTTCTTGGAATGCATTTAGGGATTCGCAAATTGTGATTCCCGAACTGCATTCGCAAAAAAGGTCATCACAAAAAATGCGATTACCCATTTTGCAAATGCCTTTGGGGTTGATGCATCCCAAAAAGCTGTTTAGCAGTCGCAAAGGTGCTGATTCGCAGAATCGGCTTGTTTGTGACCGGTAAATAGCTTGATGCATGTGCCCCAAAGGCCTGATTCCGAGTCTGGCGCAGGGCCGGACTGGCAACCAGGCGTTTTGGCATGCTGCCGAGCTGGGGGCTGATTTAGTTGATGGGGACCTGCGTGTGCTGAACGAAATTCGTTTTGCTTTGCTAATTTCGAAGCACACACAGGTCTCCATCAACGAAATGAGCCCCCACCACAGTGACATCAGCCCCCAGCTCGAAGCATGCCAAAAACCCCCGGTAGCCAGTCCGTCCCTGGTCTGGCAGTCTTCCATTTGCCCCCCTGTTAGTATACCCCCAAAGTTCCAGCACGGCATGGTCATCACCGTCCATGCTGTGCAGGAACTTTTTTTTGTTCCAATGGCGGTGCCTGTTTTTCAGGCACCTCCATGGGAAAAGCGAAGGACCATCTGTCCTACTCAAGTTCAACTCGTAATACGGCTGGCGGTCCTTGCATGGGTTTGGCACAGCCTTGCCGGTGGAGAGCCTGTGCAACTGTGCCAAGCTCATAATCAGCCCCTTAGATCACTGCCCTTAACACTATATAAAGGGTGGAACAGTATTTATTTACTACTGTTTCCTTCCTGTTTTCAAAGGCATCTAATGGAGATCTGTCTTTGATAGTTATTCTTGGACTACTGGCAAGTTTTAAGAGTAAAGAATCCATGTGTAGGACCCTATATATATTACTCTTGTCAACCTGGTTCTAATGTGGTCAAGACAATTGACCACATGCTGCCACTTTCTCAAAAGATGACAAACAGATAACGAATCTGAAAACAGCTCAGTTAAAACACAGATTTCTCCTGCACTTTAATGTCACAAAAGAGCCAAATAGCCCTCCCTCATGCTTCTCTTCTTACAGACGGAATGTCACTCATTATCACTCAGACCCAAAATTCTCTAGCATAGAACTTGCCTAATGCCACTAAGTGCTACCCTTCTCCAACACCATTGTAATTAGAGAATGCCACAAATAAGAGGGAAACATGCAAAGACACATATGTGCCCAATATCTGGAGTTAGGTCAAGCTTCCACTTTATGAAAATACTTGTACTAAACTGCTGATGTGAGCACAATTACCACAGCAGTCTGGGAAGTCATGAGTGTGAAGAGAGGGATTATTCATTGGTCCAGTGGTGAAGCACCAAAGTTTCAACCAGTGCACAGACCGAGTAGATACATCCATCCAATCCAAACATTTCAGCCCAAGCATATGATCTTCTCCAACAGAGGAACTATCCCAAAGTCTGGTCCACCAGTGCCAGCTTCACAAACGCCAAAGAACAGACTCCCAAATACCAGCGCCACAGGGTCAGTTGCTAAATTCCTAATTCTGCGCCTTGAGTCGTTAATGGATAAAGGGGCATATTATCAAGGGGGTTTATCTCCGCTTTTTTGTCTTTAAAAGCCAAGAAAGCGGAGATAAAATTATCTCCCTATTGCCTAGCTGTCGCTAACACCAGATAGCGACAGCTAGTAGGAGATAGCGACCATCTTAGGCCCCACTTTGCATGTCAGTGATATTTATCACTAATGACATGCAAAGTGGGCGTGCCAAGATGTTAGCGACTGAAAACAGTCGCTAACATCGCTATCTCCTATTACCAACTTTTGGAGATATTCGCGCTAAGCGCGAATATCTCCAAAAGCTAACACCTGCCCTGAGCAGTTCTTAGCCATGTTATCCAATGGGAGGTGGATAACATGGCTAAGAGCATTGGCTCGCGAATGCATGAATATCGCTGACATTTCAGCGATATTCATGCATTGCGGCCGATTTTTATCGCATTTGCGATAAACCTTGGTAATACCAAGGTTTATCTGCGATAAAAATCGCTGCAGCTCAGCGATAATTTTTTCACTCTAACCAAGCAATAGCGATAATTATCGCTATTGCTTGGTAATATGCCCCCAAGTTCCTGAAATTCTCTTCTCTATGGACAAAGACAGCAAAGGTCCCAAATGAACCGTGAACACATGTATCCGACACCAACACAGAGGTTTTGTACCCAGGTTTGTGTTTACCTCGCGACTTGAGGGTAACTCTCGGTTTTTCTGTTGAACACAAATGCATGTTGTGTTACAGCATCATATGGCAGTTGTGTCTCTGTGTTTGAGGTTGTGCCTGGTCATTTCAGGCAAAGTCTGTGCCTATGATGTTTGTACTTGGGCATTTAGAGTTGCGCCTCAGCACCTTGGAAAGTGCCCTGTCATTTAAATATACACCTTAGATGGAGACGTTCTGTCTGGACATTTGAAGCAGGTCCTGTAAACATGATTATGGGACGCCTGGTCTGCCATGGCTGGAAGTTTGGCATATAAAGCAGAATATCTGGTCTATCTTCTTCGTGCTCTTGTTTGTGCAAGTGTTGCTTTGAAAATATACCTTTAAGGTCCTCAGTAACCGTTCTACTATTTCATTGAATATTGACTTAATTACTGCCTTAATATAGTTTTTTTTTTTACTTCAGCAAATGTTGCATGCCAACATCTTGTCAGAGTCAAAGATCACGCGCTATGACTTCTTGTGACGTCATCAAGATGCAGGGTCATATGATGTCACTTTCTGGGATACCAGTAGAGTCGAGGAACATGTGATGTCACTTGTGCTGAGCTTGGTGTTTTGGCCAGTTGACGTTCATGCATGTGTCTGCCCTTGTGTGAGACAGTCAAACAGGAGATGCAAGATCAGTAGAGAGCCCCAGCAGCGGCAGAGACCTTCAAATAATGTATTTTTTTGCCTAGGTTGACAGCGGGTGTATTTCAATTCGTATGGTTATTGCCGTGGAAGAGGGACGAGGAGGTAATGTGTTTACATTTGCTCACCGCCTGCATGAGTGGCTCAGACTATAAAGGGCTGTTTCTCTCTGCACAAAGACACACACGGAATTATGTATGAAAGCCAACAGAAGCCCGGTGGGATCTGTAAGTGTTTTACAGATAACCTTTATTTCATTCGAAAGCCGCTCCCACCAGGAAACACTGAGCGATTGCAAGGGTGATCCAAGGAAAGAAACCTCACTTATGCAGTGCAAATAAAAAATCAAGAAGGTATTCTGTTTTATATAGGAGGTGAAGCTGACATCAATCTGCCTCAGAGAAAGGGAAGGCACCGGCACGAGCTTAACTCTGGAACCTGCATTGCTCAGAGAGAACAATGGTGTGGAATGCATACAGGGAATTAGCCTCAGCTCTTTGCACACTTCACGTTCTGTACTTAAAGTATGCTATTGCAAGAGCTGATTATAGTTGTAGATGTTTTTCACTTTAGAATTCGCATATGTCAGCAAGTGAGCATGCTGTGCTTAATTTGAGCCAGTGGTTGGTGGTGGGGTCTACCGGCACTCATATATGGAGACCAGCACTTACTTTTTTCCTCATCAGACTTTCATCCTTGGCTATGGAGAGAAAGAGAACAAAAGAAAGAAGGTGAAAGAGAAAGATGAACAAAAAGGAGAAGGCGAGGAAGAAAAAGAACTTGCAAGAAGCATTTACAATGCAATAGATTTAGGAGAATTAGAGCTATTGGCGCTGTAAATGACAATGTCTTTTTTCCATGTGTTTTGGTTTTTTAGTGGAGTGGGTGTATGTGTTTTTAGACTGGAATTATGTGGTTTGATTTTGAATTGTTAATAGTGGATTTGTGTGGAATGGAATTATGTGGTGCATAGTGGATTTATGTGGCAGGGTAAATAGATAGGGGTGAGAGCTGCATAGAATAGATAAAAAGGGAGATGGAGAGGAATAGGTACTTTGTGCTTGAAGTGGTGATTGAACTCTGTGTGTGAGAAAGAGAAAAAGATGGGGAGAGCAGGCCACAGACGCATAGAGGGGGCACCTGTGTCTGCAGAAGACACCCAAAAAAAGGAAGAGAGCATGGATTCGAGGGCAAGAAATCTTAAAAAGGCACAGGAAAGAAACTGTGCTAGAAGACCTGCAGAGAACCAATGTGAGAGGCAGGAAGAATGTGTGAGAGGTGTGGGAGGTATGAGAGATTACAAGAGAGCGATTGTTCAGTAGGAGTAACGAGATTCACCTGTGAAAAACAGATCGTAAAACTCCGAATTCTCAAGGCTATAAAAAGTCCTTATTTAGTGCCAACTGGTGAAAAGATGTACAAAGCCAGGAACAGCGTAGGAGGTTGCATACACAAAAATAACGTTGAAAGTGCTTGTTGTCATTTATTGAATGCTTTAAACATGAAAGTGGAGCATGCAAATAGCTAAGCAAACATGTGCCCAAGGCCGACCAAACACAACCTAATGCCAATCGAACAACCAAGTATAGAAAACACTCTCCAAGCTCTGTCCACAAAAGAGGATTTTATCTCATCCTGAGTTCCATTGTGGAGGAAACCTTAGATGATTTCGCAGTTGGTTGAACGTCCAAAGGAGTAATTAAGCCAGAGTTTTGTAAGTAAACTAAAATGAAATACAATAACAAAAACTGAAACAACAGTGCTTGAAGTATTACAATTCTCTCTTGCACCATTCAATCATTACCGAATAATCTTAACCCTGCATGTTTGTGGTCTCAAGATGTCAGAACTGTTACTAGCACTTTATAATCCCTTCTTCCCCAAAATGAAGTATACAAAAATGTATCATATATTAACACCTTTTTTGTTGTTGTTTTTTATCGACACATTGATCTTTCAAGTGTCCTTGGCGGTGGCAGTCCTGTGGGTGGCGTTGAGTAATACCTTTTTCTTTAACTCCTTCGCAGCGGCGGTAATTCCGCCACAGGGCTACGGGGGAGTGGGGAGCGTGCGGCGCTCCCATGCTCGTGACGGAACCGCTCCGTCATGAGCCTCGGGCAAGCTGTGCTCGTCGGAGGCTGGTGACGGAGCAGTTCCGTCACCAGCATGCAACCAGTTAAAGGTGCAGCCTAGGCCTGGGGCGCCAAGCAAGCACCGCAAGAGCGGGCACCACAGCCAAAACTAAAAGCCTGTACAAGAAGCTTCCTCTTGTCCGATCAAACATAGAGCATGGAGGGGCAGGAGACACCCCTTGGAGGGTACCCTTCCAGCACAAAACCTATGGTAGACTAAGGCATGTGCCATAGAACTGTGGCTCGAAGGTATGTACCTGGCACATAGCCGCTGGAATTAGCGCCAGCACGAAGGAGAGGTGAGGAGAATGCCATATCTATGGGGCATATTATCAAGGGGGTTTATCTCCGCTTTTTTGGCTTTAAAACCCAAGAAAGCGGAGATAAAATTATCTCCCTATTACCTAGCTGTCGCTAACACCAGTTAGCGACAGCTAGTAGGAGATAGCGACCATCTTGGGCCCAACTTTGCATGTCAGTGATATTTATCACTAATGACATGCAAAGTGGGCGTGCCAAGATGTTAGCGACTGGAAACAGTCGCTAACATCGCTATCTCCTATTACCAACTTTTGGAGATATCGGCGCTAAGCGCGAATATCTCCAAAAGCTAACACCTGCCCTGAGCAGGTCTTAGCCATATTATCGAATGGGAGGTGGATAACATGTCTAAGAGCATTAGCTCGGTAATGCATGAATATCGCTGACTTTTCAGCGATATTCATGCATTGCGGCCGATTTTTATCGCATTTGCGATAAACCTTGGTAATACCAAGGTTTATCTGTGATAAAAATCGCCGCAGCTCAGCGGTAAATTTTTGTCTCTAACCAAGCAATAGCGATAATTATCGCTATTGCTTGGTAATATGCCCCTATATCTCTTTGAATATGGTGCTTCCCTGCTCTCTCCTTGTCACAAAATGCAGTACAGCCTCTTTGGGTGCTGCACTGCATTTCCTTATGAGATCTGGGCCTAACAATGCAGCAGGGGTGCTGTTTTGAAGGCATATTTTCAATATTTTGGTGTAGGGCATCACCGCAAGCTTCTAGCTGTGCCGCCCTATGTCAAAAGAAAACGGCAGGAATGCGCAGTATCTACAAGATTCAACAGACACACAAGATACACCGCATTCCTGTCCTTTCTGCCAGCACCAGCGCACAAACTGACGCTGAGCGCCAATGCAGGCACCATGGTGCAAGTGTGTCTGCATTATTAGCATGATTGTTTTTGTTCAGGAAGCTGTCTCTTCCTGCACAAAAACAATAAACAGAGGTGTTTTCCTTGTTCTATGTGTGCTGCAGAATGCAGCACAAGTGGAAAGTGAAACAAAAAAGGAGAAATGTAATCATTTCTCCTTGTTACTCCTGCTTTGCGAAGGCGTTAGTTTTGGTGCTGTCCCATATTTATACTATGTTGTAAATCTAGGGCAATGTCAAAAACATGGATGTTGATTAGGAACACCCACAACAACACCAATGGAACTCCCCTTCCACACAGAGTAAGGCATTACCTTGCTCCATATTTATAATATTAAGGCTGTGTAAATCTATGTAGGATGGCTTTGCGTGGCTTGTAAATATGGCCTGCACACTATGCCTTGAAGCATCACAAAAGTAATGCTCCGGCGGCATAAAAGTGCTGCAGGGGCATTGGAAATATGCCCCTTGGTATTTGGCCAGATCATCCTGATTTCCAGCCCAGAAGGGTATGATGGAGACACAGGCTAGACTGGGTTCAGCCTTTGATTACACCTACCTTACGATGGTTCATGGCGCAACCTTACAGAGAAACACATAGTGGAAAGACCATCTTTGCTCCATATTTCTGTCTTGCGCTGCTCGTAACACAACCACAAGATACAGCACTTTTTTCCTCATGGGACCTGTGCTAGAAATTATCCTATTGATATTTTGATTAATCACTTAATGGTTGTACTGTCTTGAATCACTATTGTTCCATTTGAACACTGTGTGTGAGTGCTTTTGCAAGCCACAGCTTGCATGATCTTGAATGCTCAGTTTGTGTCTGGAGGAAGTCAACCTACACGCAGTTGATCCCTGGACAGAGACACTGGTGGCTGTATGCCAATAAACTGGGGAACCTTCCCCAGCGTTTCACCATGTTAAAGAACTGGCACTCCATTCCCAATTCGGCCATAGATATGCAATCCAAATGTAATGCTAATTGAAGTGCGGGATGGGGTTGCAGGTAATGGAACGATGAAGTCTAGTAGCCATTTTGTACATGGCATTATTGCACTCTCAGGAGGAGGAGGGCCCTGATAGGAAATGACTACAACCGTTAAGTGATCAATCAAAATTTCAATGGGATAATTTCTAGCGCAGCTAAATAGAGTAGAGAAATGTAGAGGCCGTAGACGGGCATACTGCTATAAGGGCCATTCCAGGCAGAGACTTGCAGGATGCATTTTCATGAAACTATGGGGCATATTTGTAAGAGAATTGCGCCACAGGAACGTCACTTTTACTAATGTTCCTGTGGCGCAATGCCCTGCTCCATTATTAAAAGTGGCGTTAAGCCACTTTTTGAGGTTTAACCCTGTTTTGTTAATATGGGACGCTTTCCCGCAGGTATCTGCATGAAAGGGCCATGCAAAGACTGTTGCTGTGGGCGTTCCACTGCTTCACCCATTGTTTTTTGATGCTGCCCCGGATTTACAAGGATGTATGAATCGGAGGCAGCGCCAAAAACGAATGCCATGCAATAGCAGGTGTTAGAATGATGCACCGAGGAAAATACTTTTATTTCTCCTCATTTTTCCGTTTTCTATGCATAATGCATTGTGCAGCACAAATAGAAAGAGTACAACTCATTGTTGATTGTTTATGTGCAGGAAGGGACACCTTCCTGCATGTAAACTATCATTCTCTGCAACGCAAGCACCCTTGCACTATAGTGCAAGGGTGTCTGTGTTTGTACTAGGCAGCTACTTTTAGCAGGAACACTAGTAAAAACACGGGGACATGCCGTATTGTGCTGAATACAGCGATACCAAAGGGGATGATGGACGGAGCGTTTGAGCAAATCAAACACCCATCCCCAGTCGACTGATCTGGGTTTAATTCATCATCATTCTTTAGCTCACGCCACCATCCCACTTCAGACATGGCCATATGCAAATCAGTCTGACCCTGTGCCTCATGGGAACAGTCCAGCCTGTACTGCCAAGCAATGTCTTCCCAGGACCGGAAGCAAGCATCCTGGAACAATGGATTTAAACCCAGATCTCTGTACTGGGTGAATGTATGACATTGTTCTGCATTCTGTCCATCAACTGTTGTTTTTGCATTTGGCACCCCGAGTGGGAAGGGTATGCTCTTCATGCCACTGGAATCAAGCTATCCTGGCTGAAGAGGGGTGAAACCCCGAAACCGGTCCTAGGATGCATGTTTCCAGTCCAGGGCAGACCTGGCTTGGCATTTCATGCTGGACTGTTCCGATGAGGCACAGGGTCAAGACTGATTTGCATACAGCTGGGTCCAAACTGGAACAGCATGTTGAGCAAAAAAACAATGTATTTAGGCCCAGATCTCTGTACTGGGGTGAATGTATGACATTGTTCTGCATTCTGTCCATCCACTGTTGTGTTATTGTTGTGAATACAGCACAACCCTGCATTTTGGAAATGGATCGCCACACTGCAAATTTTGCCGCAGCTCTGCGCTCTGCTATTGCCTTGTAAATATGCCCCTATTTATGAAAATACTGTCACCAATTTGGCATCATTTCACCAGTTTAGACAAGCCAACCAATGCACCATGGACAAACATTATGCTACAGTATGTAAATATGTAGTTTCAGTAAGTACAGTGAGTCATTGTGGGCGTATAGGTCATAGAAAAAGAAGCGTAGAGTGCAATACACGTACATCTGTATCTATCTGTCAGACAGTGGAAGCAAAGCATTCTCTGTATCAGGCTCTCTTTCTTTAAGTGAGGGTTTATTTATTATTAATAGTAATAATATGTTCTTTACAGGATGGATGCTGTTAGCCCAGAGGGAGGTTTACACTGGAGTCCCACTAAAGATATTGATCTGTTGGTAAAACCCATGAAGCACATAACTTAGGAGGAGAGGCAATGTCTTATGAAGTCTGACAATGAGCGTTGTGCAGGATCTCAAGGGAGAGGGGGTAAAGTCACTGTAAGATGGAACAATTGACGTGAGTCTTTCAACAGATAATGCTCCTAGAATAATGTGTCATGAGTGGAGCATATTGATGGAGTGGGTTTGCCTTGTACATTAAGGCCTTGATGGATAATGATGGGAGAAAACAATGTTTGCTTCCAGTGGATGTGAAGACACTTTTGCTGTTGGTGCTGGCATTTCACATAGAATAACTTATTAAGCTGATATACTCGTACCTATGTTTTGTGGGGCCTGGGGTAAAAACAAGTTGAGGGACCCTAACCCATAGAACCGGGAGGCATATTTACAAGCCCTTTGTGCCACCAGAGCATCTATTGCTTTACACCATGGTGGTGCACAGTGTTTGTCAAAATCTACAAGTCGACGCATAGCCACACTGCATGGCTTTTCATGGCCTTGTAGATAAGGTGCTAGGCCACGCAGCGCAAGTCGCTGCGTTGCCTTACATTGCGGCTGGGAGGCATGACATGGGTGTTACTGTGGCTGTTTCCATGCAACACCCATGGATTTTGACACTGCTCTAGATGTACAACATGCAAACAAAACAGGTGATGGACAGAATGTGGATCAATGTCACACATTCATCCCAGTCAAAAGATCTGGGCACAAATCCATCGTTTTTTTGCACTCCACACCACCCTGGGTTAGACAATGGCAATATGCAAATCAGCTCTGACCCTGTGCCCCATGGGAACAGTCCAGTCCGAACTACAAAAGCCATGTCCTTCCCAGAACGGAATCAAGCATCCGAGGACCGGACCGGTTTCGAGGTAACACCTCTCAGCAGCCCGGCTAGCTTGACTCCAGTGGTGTGGAGTGCCTGGGACCCACGTCTGAGCATCCCCAGCGCACTTATGGCGGCAATTGCAAACAAAACAGGTGATGGACAGAATGTGGATCAATGTCACACATTCACCCCAGTCAAAAGATCTGGGCACAAATCCATCATTTTTTTGCACTCCACACCACCCTGGGTTAGACAATGGCGATATGCAAATCAGCTCTGACCCTGTGCCCCATGGGAACAGTCCAGTCCGAACTACAAAAGCCATGTCCTTCCCAGAACGGAATCAAGCATCCGAGGACCGGACCGGTTTCGAGGTAACACCTCTCATCAGCCCGGCTAGCTTGACTCCAGTGGTGTGGAGTGCCTGGGACCCACGTCTGAGCATCCCCGGCGCACTTATGGCGGCAATTGCAAACAAAACAGGTGATGGACAGAATGTGGATCAATGTCACACATTCACCCCAGTCAAAAGATCTGGGCACAAATCCATCGTTTTTTTGCACTCCACACCACCCTGGGTTAGACAATGGCGATATGCAAATCAGCTCTGACCCTGTGCCCCATGGGAACAGTCCAGTCCGAACTACAAAAGCCATGTCCTTCCCAGAACGGAATCAAGCATCCGAGGACCGGACCGGTTTCGAGGTAACACCTCTCATCAGCCCGGCTTGCTTGACTCCAGTGGTGTGGAGTGCCTGGGACCCACGTCTGAGCATCCCCAGCGCACTTATGGCGGCAATTGCAAACAAAACAGGTGATGGACAGAATGTGGATCAATGTCACACATTCACCCCAGTCAAAAGATCTGGGCACAAATCCATCGTTTTTTTGCACTCCACACCACCCTGGGTTAGACAATGGCGATATGCAAATCAGCTCTGACCCTGTGCCCCATGGGAACAGTCCAGTCCGAACTACAAAAGCCATGTCCTTCCCAGAACGGAATCAAGCATCCGAGGACCGGACCGGTTTCGAGGTAACACCTCTCATCAGCCCGGCTAGCTTGACTCCAGTGGTGTGGAGTGCCTGGGACCCACGTCTGAGCATCCCCAGCGCACTTATGGCGGCAATTGCAAACAAAACAGGTGATGGACAGAATGTGGATCAATGTCACACATTCACCCCAGTCAAAAGATCTCGGCACAAATCCATCGTTTTTTTGCACTCCACACCACCCTGGGTTAGACAATGGCGATATGCAAATCAGCTCTGACCCTGTGCCCCATGGGAACAGTCCAGTCCGAACTACAAAAGCCATGTCCTTTCCAGAACGGAATCAAGCATCCGAGGACCGGACCGGTTTCGAGGTAACACCTCTCATCAGCCCGGCTAGCTTGACTCCAGTGGTGTGGAGTGCCTGGGACCCACGTCTGAGCATCCCCGGCGCACTTATGGCGGCAATTGCAAACAAAACAGGTGATGGACAGAATGTGGATCAATGTCACACATTCACCCCAGTCAAAAGATCTGGGCACAAATCCATCGTTTTTTTGCACTCCACACCACCCTGGGTTAGACAATGGCGATATGCAAATCAGCTCTGACCCTGTGCCCCATGGGAACAGTCCAGTCCGAACTACAAAAGCCATGTCCTTCCCAGAACGGAATCAAGCATCCGAGGACCGGACCGGTTTCGAGGTAACACCTCTCATCAGCCCGGCTTGCTTGACTCCAGTGGTGTGGAGTGCCTGGGACCCACGTCTGAGCATCCCCAGCGCACTTATGGCGGCAATTGCAAACAAAACAGGTGATGGACAGAATGTGGATCAATGTCACACATTCACCCCAGTCAAAAGATCTGGGCACAAATCCATCGTTTTTTTGCACTCCACACCACCCTGGGTTAGACAATGGCGATATGCAAATCAGCTCTGACCCTGTGCCCCATGGGAACAGTCCAGTCCGAACTACAAAAGCCATGTCCTTCCCAGAACGGAATCAAGCATCCGAGGACCGGACCGGTTTCGAGGTAACACCTCTCATCAGCCCGGCTAGCTTGACTCCAGTGGTGTGGAGTGCCTGGGACCCACGTCTGAGCATCCCCAGCGCACTTATGGCGGCAATTGCAAACAAAACAGGTGATGGACAGAATGTGGATCAATGTCACACATTCACCCCAGTCAAAAGATCTCGGCACAAATCCATCGTTTTTTTGCACTCCACACCACCCTGGGTTAGACAATGGCGATATGCAAATCAGCTCTGACCCTGTGCCCCATGGGAACAGTCCAGTCCGAACTACAAAAGCCATGTCCTTCCCAGAACGGAATCAAGCATCCGAGGACCGGACCGGATTCGAGGTAACACCTCTCATCAGCCCGGCTAGCTTGACTCCAGTGGTGTGGAGTGCCTGGGACCCACGTCTGAGCATCCCCGGCGCACTTATGGCGGCAATTGCAAACAAAACAGGTGATGGACAGAATGTGGATCAATGTCACACATTCACCCCAGTCAAAAGATCTGGGCACAAATCCATCGTTTTTTTGCACTCCACACCACCCTGGGTTAGACAATGGCGATATGCAAATCAGCTCTGACCCTGTGCCCCATGGGAACAGTCCAGTCCGAACTACAAAAGCCATGTCCTTCCCAGAACTAGATGTACAACATAGCATGTATCTGGGGCAGAGCCAAAAATGTACACCTCCCTAGAGCAGCTTACTTTTTCCTCTTTCACATTCGCTTTATTCGGCAGCACACATAGGAGGAAAATGTCCCTCATGATTGTTTTTGTGCAGGAAGGGGCACCTTCCTGCTCAAGAACAATCATGTCAACAACGCAAACACCCTTGCACCATGGTGCAAAGGTGTCGGCGTTGACGCAAAGCTGTAATTTCTGTGCCAGCGTCGGCTGAAAGGGACAGGAATACACTATATCTTGTAAATACGGTGCATTTCTGTCCTTTCGAATTGGCATAGGGCAGTGCAGCAAAATGACTTGCGGTGCTGTCCAACACCAATTCTTTGTATATATGCCCCGGGTTTCAATCCTCGTTTCCCAGGTTGGCTAAACTGTGTGACCCTCTGCAATTTCTTTTCTTCACTGACCCTCCTTTTCCGGTATCATCTCATTTGAGCAAACCATTGAATAGTTCAGTTCAGCATGCACAATGCATGAAAACCTTTCCTCTTTTGTTTGATAGACCAGAATGATGCTGCATCGATAACAACAATAAAGATCTTATTTAGGATGCAGAAGGCAATCAACTTGCGTCTTTGATCACTAATAAAATCTTTGTCAGAGCAGAAGTGGGAAAGAAGTGGGTGGATCATTTACACCAGTGTAATCTCGCTTAGGGGCATATGTACAAGCCCCTATCGCCACCACATCACTTTTAGTAATGTTGTGGTGGCAATAGGGGCTTTGCCCTATTTACAAGGCATTGTTAAGCCATTTAATGTGGCTGAATACTGTTTGTAAATAAGACCCCCTTTCCCGTAGTGGCATAGCAAGGGAGAGGTGGTCTGCCACGGGCGGTATGGGTTTTAGGGGGTGGCGCGCCCCACTCTCACAAGAGTTTGCCGCAGGCATGGCAAACAGAAAAAACATCGCCAGCATCCCCCCGATCTTCAGCGGGGCACCGCGGCCAGCAAAGACCTGGGACCGCATGGGCTGACAAAGTGCCTAGCTATGCCACTGCTTTCACACTATGCTTAGTGTTAGACTTGGCACCATTGGCGTAGGTCTCCCTTCCATTCTTTTGCTGTTGCCTCCTGTGTTTTGTTGGTCTAGATGCTTTAGGCTCTTTGCCACTGCTGTTCAGTGCCAAAGTGCAAGTGCTCCCTTTTGTAAATTGTTGTTATGGATTAGTGACTCCATGATTGGGTATTTGCTTTATTTGTCAGACCCTAGTACAGTGCACCATGTGTGCCCAGGGCTTGTAAATCAAATGCTGCTGGTGGGCTTTCTGCACTGATTGTGCCACCCACAGGGGCAGCTTGTAAAATGTGGCTCAGGCCTGCCATTGCTGATGCCATGTCGACTTAGCAAGTGCACACACTTGCCAGTCCCCAAACCTTCCCTTTTCTGCAGGTTAGTCACCCCTAAGGTAGGGCCAAGGTACCGCTGTGGGCAGGGTGCATTGTGTGTGAAAGGCAGGACATGCGCTGATGTTTGTGGCATGTTTTGATAGTGAAATACTCTCTATTGCAAGGCTATCTGTTTCCATAGGCCAGAATGGGCAGTTTGCTTAAAAAAATCATATAAACATAACTGACTCTTGGAACAAGATAGGAAAGGAAAGTTTAGTAGGCCTGAACTCAGACTGTTAAAGTGCATCTTTTCGTGTGGTTGATTTTTACATTCTGTGTTTGAAAATACCACTTTTAGAAAGTAGGTATTTTCTTGCCTAACCATCCAGTATGCCTATGCTAGGTTTGTGTATTGCATGTCTGGCTTGTGAGTGACAGGGGCTGGGAGAGGGCAGTGGCTCTGGCAGTCTGATGAGCCAGGGCTGAGCTGAATGGACCTGGGTTAAATTTAGAAGAACTGGAGGAGACCTCCTTTCACCTGCCTGGGCCAGGTCTGCTTTCGTCAATGCTGTCTCCACCTCCTGCCAGGAAGCTGCACCAGAGAGGACAGAACTGGTTCTGGCTGGGTACAGACCCTCTCTGCCTTTAGAGAACAAAGGATTTGTGTGTATAAAAAGTGGAACCCAGACCCCAGAACTTTAGATCACTTCTAGGAAATCAAGAGGAACCTTTAACAAGGAGAAGAACCAGAGAAGCTGAGGATGATTACTGCCCCTCTGCTGTTTGTTGTTTGCTGGTTGGTGCTGGCCTGCAGTGGTTACTTGTTGCCAAGGAAAGGAGAAAAAGAACTTTGCTGTTTGCTTTGTCATCTTGAGGAATATCTCCAAGGGCTTGAAACTGAGCTTGCCTCCTGTTTTGAAGTCTCAGGGATACAAATACTTCACCCCCTGCTCCCCTGAATTTCCTTGCTGGGAATTCCAACCTGAAAAGAGGTGCCTGCTGCTGTTTAGGACCTCTAGAGACTGTTTGTTTTTGGGAGCTGGAAGATCGAGCAAAGAAGAAGAAGTGTGCCACATCCGCACCAATTCCGACACATCTCCGAGTCATGGAGAAGAAGCGTGCCGCATAAGCACCTGGTCCTGACGCATGGCCACGGAGAAGAAGCGTGCCGTATCCATACTGGGTCCTGAAACATTGCTGAGAAAACCTTCACAGCGCCTTCCGGGTGGCTGCAAATGTTCACGCATCATCCAGATCTTTGCATTGCATTGAGCCTCCATTTTGTTACAATGCACCGGATCATCGCCAAGCATCGAGGCGCCATCTTGTCGCATAGTAACCAGAACGCAGTAAGAAACATATGCATCCCCTCCTCTCCGGTAAGGCGCAGAAGCATTGCATCCCCTGCGCTGCAGTAAGGAACAGACACATCGCCTCCCCCGAAGCAAGGAACTGACGCATCACCTTCCCTGCGACCCTTTTGTTGTTTTGCGTGATGCATCTAAGAGACTTTGTGGGAAAAGTGTCACATTTACAACTTGCATTGACTGAACTATTTCTACCATTTAAGAACCTTATTTTTGATACTGTATAGTGGATTTGTATCATTTGGTCTTGTTTAGATAAAGATTACTTATTTTTCTAAACTGGTGTGGTGTCCATTTTTAGTGTCTTCAATGTATTACTGTATGTGTTCACAATGCTTTACACACTGCCTCTGAGATAAGGCTGTCTGCGCGTGTCAAGCTACCAAGGGGGTGAGCAGGGAATATTTTAGAAGTGTATCCCCCTTATCCTGACTAGAAGCAAGTGACCCTATTTGGACAACGCTACCTACCTCTGCCAACTAGAGACCCCCATTTCTAACTTTGGTGGTCAACTGTGATGATTTTGACTTGCATTTGTGATTAACACATTGTAATTGGTGTACACTACTAGTGAGTGCGGACCATTACGCAACCACATACATTTTGGCAGAACTTTTTCTGTGGATCCATTGCATCTGTGGCTATTGAGTTTGAAGAAGAAAGGGTTGATACCCATACTGTGCCACACCTCAAAGCTGTTTGCAAGAAATTTTAAATCTTCATTAGATGCCTCACCAGGAGGGAGGAATACCAAAAGGCGCTGAAGGCCTGGTTGGAATCTAGGAATGCCAGAGAGCATTCTGAAGAGCCTAGGGAGGAGGCAGAGAATTTAGCTGGAGGGGCCATTCGGCCTGGCTGGGGGAAAAGTGCCTTCCAGGGTGGGTAGCAGTGTTTCTTCAAAAGGCTCGTCCTCAGAAGAGCTGGAGGACAGGTAGAAAAGCAGAGTGCATGAGATGGAGCTAACCAAGCTCAAAGTGGGGAGTCAGAATGACATAGAGAATAAGAAATTGGAGTTAGAAAATAAGCGGTTAGCCATGGAAGAGGAGAAGACGCTTTTAGAGCATGAGAGAGTGGTGAGGAAGTGGGAGCTGAAAGCAAAGAGCTTAGAGATCAGTCCCTCTAGTGGCAGCACACCACCAGTGCCTGTAGAAGTAAAAGTATACATTCCCAAAGATGTTATACAGGACTTTATGAGGCATGAGGACATTGTGCAGTGGTTTAAGGCCTATGAGGTAGCAATGAAATCCTACTGGGTCCCTGAGAGAGGTTGGGGAGCGGGTCGTGGAACTGCTTTATGGGTGAAGGAAGGTACAACTTACTAGCTCTGCCCACTGAGGTTCAGATGTCCTATGCCCCCATGAAAGAAGCCATAGTAGCCAGGTATGGATCGACCCCAAAGCTTTACAGGCAGAAATGTAGAAATTGCAAGAAGCTGGAGTCTCGTACCTGGGTGTAGTATGTGTCTTTGTTTTGCAGAGCATTGGATGGTTGGGTGAAGGGTAGCAAGGGGAATGATTTTAAGGAACTCTATGATTTGATTGCATGGGAGCACTTGTCCAGTAATTGTTTTCCAGAGCTACGCCAACATTTGATTGACAGTAAGCTGACTGAGCCCATGAAGCTTGCTGAGGAGGCGGACCACTGGGTCAACACCAGAGACCACAAGGTTCATGTGGGAGACTTCGCCAAAGGTGGGCAGGGTCCCCAGCAGAAGAGTGGGGGGACAAGGGTAAACAGAAGAAGTTCCAGAAAGGGCCCCAAAATAATTCGCAAGGGAACCAAGGCAAGGGTTCCCAACCTCCCACTGAGAAGAAACCTAGGGGCCCAACAGATAAGTCTGTTCAGAGGGGTCCCAAGACATGTTTTGGTTGTGCTCAGGTGGGCCACTTATCCTGGGATCCTAAGTGTGCCAAAAAGGTTAACACTGCACCCACTGGTGCACCGCCCCGGCAGATAGATAGTTTAGCCCTGGGGGAGGAGTTTGGTGCCCAAGGCTAGTGGGGTCCCGCAGAGATGTCCCTAGTCTCTTTAGGAGACAGTGAGATGGTCCCTAGGACTCAACTGCCTGATAACACTAAGAAGTGCAGGCAGTGGGTGACCATCAATGGCCATTGGGTGGAGGATCTGAGAGATACCGGAGCCAGTGTGACAGCTGTCAGTTGTCGGCTGGTGTCTGAAGAGCAGATGATCCCGAATGCATACTACCAGGTAGTTGCCGCTGACAAGGTGGCACTGGTTCCCTTTGAGTGGGGGTGGTCTTTTAAGTGGCTGTGAGGCCAGCTATGCCTGTTTACTATCTGCTAGAAAATGATTTAAAGAACTCCCTTTGGGCTAAGGTGGAGAGAAGGTCTCATTTGGTGATGTTTGGTCTGCCTGAGTGGTCGTGTGTGACCACTCGGTCCATGGCAGCCGGAAAGGGTATTCAAGATGACCTGGAGCCTGCATCAAAGAGAAAAGGCAGGGGGCGTGGGAAACTGGCCCCTAAAGGTCCCACGGTCCAAGAGGAGGCAAACCTTGAGGGGGATGCCCTGGAGCCTATAGGGAAACAAGTGGCTGAACTGGGGGACATGCCTGAGCTGACCCATTGATAGTAGGAAGGAGGCCCCTCGAGGAAGGAGTTCTGTGAGGTAGGAAGGAGGCCCCTCAAGGAAGGAGTTCTGCGAGGAGCAACAGGCTACAAACCAGGTAGCAGGTGAGCAGTCTGGATCGCATTGGATATACTGGGAGAATGGTCTCCTAAGGTTGCTGAGCCTGGGTCAGCCCGTGTGCTGGTGGTACCCCAGCGATTCAGAGCCTTCCTACTGGGTCTGGCTCATGAAGTACCTTTAGCAGGACATTTGAGGCAAGACAAGCCCTTTGAAAGGCTTGTCACCCACTTTTACTGGCCTCAAATGCACAAGAGTTCAGATACTCATTGCGGGGCTTGTCAGACTTGCCAGGCTAGTAGTAATAGTGGAAGGAATTACAAGGCTCCTCTCCAACCTTTCCCTGTGGTCAGCATCCCCTTTGAGAGGGTGGGTATTGACATTGTGGGGCCTCTGGATCCCAAGACAGCCATGGGCAACAGGTTCATCCTGGTCTCGGTGGACCTAATCCTAATTTTAAGACTTTCGGTATTCACAGAAGGCATTTAGGAGTCGTAAAGTTAGGAGTCCTAACTTTACTACTACTAAACTGAGAAAAATCCTAATTTTAAGGCTTTAGGTATTCACAAAGACATTTAGGAGTCCTAAAGTTAGGAGTCCTAACTTTTCTACTCCTAAACTGAGAATAATCCTAACTTTAAGACTTTCGGTATTCACAGAAGGCATTTAGGAGTCCTAAAGTTAGGACTCCTAACTTCTGTGAATACCGAAATGAGTAAGTTTCTTCTGTGAATACCAAAATGAGTAAGTGCCTTCTGTGAATACGAAAATGGTAGTAAGTTTAGGATTTTGTCTTAAGTTAGTTCTGTGAATTGGGCCCTGGGTACTGACAGCTCGCCTTAACTGATGGGGCAAAAGAGAGGTCCGCATTCTCCACACCAGAGGGGCACTACCAATTCCGGATGATGCCCTTTGGGGTGAAGAATGCCCCTGCTCCCTTTCAGAGGTTGGTCAACCAGGTGTTGCTGAGCTGGAGGATTTCAGGGGTGCCTACGTGCATGACAATTCAGTGTTCGGTGCCACTTGGGAGGAACATCTGCACCACCTCTGAGAAGTGTTGAAGGTGCTGCAGAGGGCAGGCCTCACGATCAAGGCAAGTAAGTGCCAGATCGGGCAGGGTTCTGTGGAGTACTTGGGACACCAGGTTGGGAGTGGCCAGGTGGCACCCCTAACAGCCCAAGATTGATACCATTCTGGCTTGGGAATCCCCCAGGACCCGGACAGAGGTTAAAACCTTTTTAGGACTTACAGGGTATTACAGGAGATTTGTTAAGAGGTATGACAACATTGTTGCACCCTTGACAGAGCTGACTTCCAGGAAGCAGCCCAGGAAAGTGAACGGGACTGATGCCTGCCAGAAATCTTTTGATGCCCTGAAATCTGCCATGTGCACGGCACCCGTGCTTCAGGCACCCAACTTCTCAAGAGAATTCATTTTGCAGACAGATGCTTCAGAGCATGGTGTGGGGGCTGTTCTTTCACAGATGACTGAGGAGCGGTTAGTCCAACCTGTAGCCTTCATTAGTAGGAAATTACTTCCACAGGAACAGAGGTGGAGTGTGATTGAGCATGAGGCATTTGCTGTGGTCTTGGCACTGAAGAAGTTGAGACCATACTTGTTTGGGACACACTTCCGGGTTCAGACAGACCACAGACCCCTCAGATGGTTGATGCAGAATAGGGGTGAGAATCCAAAGCTGTTGAGGTGGTCCATTGCCCTACAGGAGCTGGACTTCACGGTGGAACACCGCCCAGGTACAGAATACGCCAATGCTGATGGTCTGTTCAGATTTTTGTGCCTTAGTGAAGAGAATTCCCAAGAGGTTGGTTAGTTCACCCCACATTTCAGCTGGAGGGGACACGTGTTAGACTTGGCACCATTGGGGTGGGTCTCCCTTACATTTTTCTGCTGTTGCCTCCTTTGTTTTTGCTAGTCTAGATGCGTTAGGCACTTTGCCACTGCTGTTCAGTGCCAAAGTGAAAGTGCTCCCTTTTGTAAATTGTTGTTATGGATTAGTGACTCCATGATTAGTAATTTGATTTACTTGTCAGACCCTAGTACAGTGCACCATCTGTGCCCATGGCCTGTACATCAAATGCTGCTTGTGGGCTTGCAGCACTGATTGTGCCACCGACAGAAGCAGCTTGTAAAATGTGGCTCAGGCCTGCCATTGCAGAGCCTGTGTGCAGTCTGACACTGCCATGTGGTCTTGGCAAGTGCACACACTTGCCTGTCCCCAAGCCTTCCCTTTTACATAATGACTTTGGCCTTAGAGAGAACTTTAAGTAAGTCTGTATACTCCAAGAATTAAGAATAACCCCTCTAGGTTTCTTTGATCAGGTAGCCCTGGTAGGCGAATGACCCAGTCTGTGAGTTACGTTTATATTGAGTGAGGTTGACTCTGACATACTGAGTAATTTTGGAAGAAAAGCTGTGAAGAATGAGATGGGGTTCACACCCTCTACGGCTTCAATCAAACCATAAATGCACACGCTATTTCATCTGTCCCTATTTTCCAAGTCTTTGACCAGCCTTTGAAGCATAGAAACTTGCATTTGAAGATGTTTTACTTTGAAGGTAGTATCATTTAAAGTAGATATTTGTTGTTCCACTGTCAATAATCTTTCTTCCATCTGCAACAACCACTTATCATCAAGATTCTTTAATTTTACTTTTGTCTTTTCTGTGAAATGCCACAAAGCCGTAATCTCTTCCAAGAGAAGCTCCATTGAGACAGGTCGAAGAGATTTCATAGGAGAAGGTTTTTAAAAAAAAATCTTTTTGTAGTAGATTTACTAGTAGGACGAGATAGAGTAGCTACAATGGGAGGCGTAGCTAAAGATGAGGTTATCCCTCTAGGCATAGAAGAACTTGGGTCATCAATTTTTAGAATGTGGGAATTCAAAAGGAAGGTTGCAGTGAGTTTTATGAGAAGCATCAGTGGAGCAAGAAGATTTTGTAGGCTTTTTTCAATCTGACTCTAAAATTATATCAAATAGTACAGAAAGCAGACATTGCAGACCTGGATGACAAACAGAACAAACCAATTATGACTCTCATAGTGAGTAGCAACCAAGATGCATTATCAACTGTTCAGCCACCGCTGTGAAGTGCATCGGAGTCCGGAGGAAAGGAGTGCAGCTGGAGTAAGGCAGGAGCACAGTTCTTCTTCTAAGATGCTGCAAATTGGCACAACTGCAATCTTAAAGGTTGCTGTTGCTGATTCTATTATGGGGAGAGTCGCCAGTGGGGAAACCGCAGCAAAACAGCGAGTTCTCTGTGCCCACCTTTGTAGTTCTAAGCGGATGTCACCATCTTCCTTAGGCATCAAGCCACACTCCACAAACTGCGATCTCTATTCCTCTGTTTAACAAGCATTTGCAATGCAATAGGTTTCGCATTTATGAGAGTTTGAGCTATTGGCATTGTAAATGACAATGCTTTTTATTTATTTGTTGGTTTTGAAAACAGATAGACAAAAGACATTGTCATTTACAATGCCAATAGCTTAAACTCTCGCAAATACGAGACCTATTGCTTTGCAAATGCATGTTTTTAGTTGAACTTCTGACTTGTGCCACAATATCAGCACTACTCACTACCCTATAGAGCGCTGTCATTGTCTCTATAGAGAGACCATCAGCATTCTGTGGGCCCTCTAGAGGAGCAACACGAGCAGGACTCATGGCCCCTGAAGCTGAAGCATAAGCACTGTTGAGGCTTCCTGCATAGGAGCATGGCAGACACACACAGACTACAAGAGGAGGTCATGCTTGAGAGCCCTGAAGGGAGGTCCATTAACTCACTATATCTTGGAGGTTTCTGTGCAGGATGTTTATGTAAGAGTGCTGTGGGGGATACATGTGTCAGCTGTGGAGCACCCAGTGCCAAAACGGAAAGCTTCCTCCCCTGCAGACCCACCCCAGGCCCGCACTCCCTTCAAGCGCCTTGGGAGGGGAGTATGACAAGAGCAACCTCTGCTGGCCTCTATGTGTAAGTTCATGAATACATAGTCCTGGCGTTGTGTCCTAGTTTGGAAACTTTCCATATCTCGCCAAAAATAATAGAAGAATGAGGTTGGGTCCCGGTCTGGCAGGACTTCTGCCAAATGTGGGCATAATATGAATGTGTTGCAGACATCCTCCCTCACATGAAGCGGAAAGGAAGGAAACAGTAAAGGCAACAGCGAGTGGTGACTCAAGAGGAGATTGGAAAGAGAAGAAAGAGTGGGCATTCCAGAAAGATCTAATAATAGTTGTGGACTTTTATACAGTTTAACCCTTTCGATTCTCTTGACGGAACGGTTCCATCACGAGCGTCGGTTGGGCTGTGCTGGTGACGGAACCGTTCCGTCACGACCACGCCCGTTTTAGAATCTTCAGCACAGCGTGAAAATTTGCGCCGCACTGAAGCGGTTAAAGGTGTGGGGAGGACTTGCGTTCTTGGGGGGAGTGGACGAGAAGCACTGAACTCAGCAACATAAAAGTGTCAGAGGACTCCATGCCATCATTAACCTGCTTACAAAGAGCACTGTATTATTACACAAAACAATGATTACCAGCCTGAACTTGCTAAACAAGATCAGCAGCTCTGGCCGTTACACATCCCCCCTCACCCAATTCCTTTGTATACTCATAAATGCTTTTGTCAGTCACCCCTGTGTTTCATTTTAGCAGCAGGCGGCAATGATTAATTTGTTTAAAAAAATACATAAATGCCAGGGATCTCAGTCGGCCACTGCAGCTTGCACCCCACATTGTCCCTGCCAGCGCTGCCAATGTAGTAGCAATGCAACTACCTCCTGTGTGACAATTTGCACTATTTCAGTCCCCAAAACTATAAGAATTGCTTGGACGACAGGAAATAGTAACTTTTAATGTATGTTGAATTCATCATTACCTGTTGATGTGGTCCTCTCTAATTTAGCCAGACAGCTCCGACATGTGGCAAGGCCGTCTCAAGTGCCTGGGTTGACAATTAAGTGCTGGTGCCGAGCACCGGAACCACCAGCTCCAATTAAGCATTGAGCTGGTCTCTTGTAAAGCGTGACAGATGGTGTTCAGTATGAGTATTCTTAATAGACACTGGCTGAGCTTGGCATACGTTATCAAATGAGTTTTTATCTTAGTTTCCCTCAACAATGTTCGACAATCACAGACACTTTGCTCCCTGTCATGAACTCTTCATTGTGCCACAGGTATCAGTGAGCTCGTGTTTAAATTGTACTAAACTTTCCAAAAAGACGCTCTTGGCCAATCAGTTACCATCACCCGTTCCCACTCCAGAAACACACCAGTCACATGGAGTCCGATTTTACTGCTGGACGTCGTGGCATTCGTGCGGTTTCGTAGTGGTGTTTTACACATCCTCCCCCACGGAGTGGATCCTCGCAGGCCGGCCTCTGAGAGGCTGGTGGGTCTGGGGTGAACATTTTAACAATACTTATGCGGTAGTAATGTACAAGGGAAAGCACCTCAAAATGTCTATAGTCAGATTGGGTAATCAAATAATATTTTTTCTCAATTTGAGTGATTAGCAAATCACAGAGCAACAGTTGAATGTGGTGCCACTCAGGATAAACATGCACTTTATTACCTAGATTCTGGACTACACAGATCCTGCAAAGCATTCACCGTGATGAACAATATAACATACAAATATCCCTGCACTCAAAAGTAACATCTCTCATTCATATTTATATATAATCAAAACAAACTGCATTATGTATTGTCAAAATATCACTGGCAACAAACAGATTTGGATTCACCAAAAAGTGATTGTTTAATTTAGAGAGACATTAGGCCGTCACAGTTTCCAGAAAGGACCAAGATGGAACCATTGTCCCTCAAAAAGGTGTAACATTCTAGAGACGGTTCATAAATAAATAGTTGTGTCCTTATGGTCTTGATCCAAATGAGCGACAGCCGACACGTGTTTTGTCACATCAAGTGACTTCCTCATGGCTTTTTCCAATTTTAAGGGCGTTCAATCAATCAATCAATCAAAGACATTTGTAGAGCGCACTACCTACCCATAGGGTCTCAAGGCGCTTGGGGGGGGGTGCCGTTACTGCTCGAACAGCCAGGTCTTGAGCTTCTTCCTGAAGGAGAGGTGGTCATGGGTCAGGCGCAGGTCGGCCGGGAGGGAGTTCCAGGTCTTGGCGGCCAGGTAGGAGAAGGACCTTCCTCCTGTTGTTGCTCTACGGATGCGTGGGACGTCGGCGAGGGCGTGGCTGGCAGATCGGAGGTGGCGTTTGGGAGCGTAGAAGTTGATTCGGTTGTTGAGGTAGCTCGGGCCTTGATCGTGTAGGGCTTTGTGTGCGTGGGTGAGGAGCCGGAAGGTGATTCTTTTGTTGACCGGGAGCCAGTGCAGGTCTCTCAGGTGACCGGAGATGCAGCTGTTTCGTGGGATGTCGAGGATGAGTCTGGCCGAGGCGTTCTGGATCCGCTGGAGTCTCTTCTGGAGCTTGGCGGTGGTTCCGGCGTAGAGGGCGTTGCCGTAGTCCAGACGGCTGGTGACGAGGGCCTGGGTGACGGTCTTCCTGGTCTCCGTGGGGATCCACCAGAAGATCTTCCGAAGCATGCGCAGGATGTTGAAGCACGACGAGGAGACGGCGTTGACTTGCCTGGTCATGGAGAGGGAGGAGTCCAGGATGAAGCCCAGGTTGCGTGCGTGGTTCGTCGGTTTGGGTGCGGTGCCCAGGGCGGGGGGCCACCAGGAGTCATCCCAGGCGGAGGGCGAGGAGCCCAGGATGAGGACCTCCGTCTTGTCTGAGTTCAGTTTCAGGCGGCTGGTCGTCATCCACTCGGCTACCTCTTTCATCCCTTCGTGCAGGTTGGCTCTGGCGGCGGCGGGGTCGTTGGTCAGGGAGAGGATCAGCTGGGTGTCGTCGGCGTAGGAAATTATGTTGAGGTTGTGTAGCTGCACATCTATTTAATTACCAATGTCCTCTCAATTTGTGAACCATAGTGACCAAAGAATCAGAAATGTCTATGTCTTGCTCACTCAATCAGTGTCCGACAGTCAATTGAATCCAAAAGGTGTTAGATTATATAAATATCGTATTCCTTGAAGACCTGGAATCAAATATCATAAGTCAGTTTCAATGGGAATGGGCGGAGCAAAGGCAGGACATGCATCGCCTTTGCCCAATTGCGTGCTGCATTTTTTTTAAAAAGCACACTAAAGCCAATTGCTGTGGGTGAAAGCTAAAACACACACACAAGCGTGTGGTCAGCTTTCTGAAGCCCGTTCAAGAGGTCTCGTGCTGTGCGACAGTGCTGCGCACTGCAACGCTAGGTGCAAGACCTAACAAACTGAACACAAAACAATGATTACCAGAATGTACAGTGATGTAGGATAAAAAGCTAGGACAAGCTGGTGTGTGTGTGTTTGTGTATACATGTATGTGTTTATATGTGTATACACCGCTCTGTCAAGCATTCCAGGAACACATTCTAAAATAGGATTAATTACATACTACACCTAGGAGTAAATCTCATAAGGTGCAGCTGGGTTAAGCACTTTAAATGCGTTTCAATATAGCATTAACACTGTGAGGGCAATAAAATTCTGGGATATTTTCGAAACTGAATATCATTTTTAAAGAGAATTTGTTTTTATTTTACTGATAGGTGGTATTTTCATTATAGTGCACGCCAGAACTACCTTTGAATAAGGTATTTTAGGTGATTATGCATTGTCTTTTACCCAATCAAGCCATTTAAATGAAAGAAGCAAAACACTTACGGTTTGGAGCATTCACAGTGATTTTGGCAAGTCCACTTTATTGACCCCTCCCTTCAAATGAGAGGCTCTGGGTAGCAGGCATGGGGTCATCCAGTTGCCCTGCTTCTTTCACCAGGCCCAGCTTAATGACTTGAGATGAGTCTGGCACAGTCCATTTAAAATGTAATCTGTTGCCCAACAGTCATGTCCCAGTAAAGCCCCGAGCTCATACCCACTGTGGGTATATTGTTAACACCGGCTGGAGCTATGGGTGGTCCTTCTGACATATAAAATGCAGGGACCTCTCCACAACGCAGGGACTGCGGAAACTCAGTTACACATCTACTTCTACTTGCTGGGCAACATCTGACAAGTGACTGGTTCTATACAGGACCCCAGTAAGACTATCCTTCAGAGGCATAGCTGACTCTGTCCCTGCTACGAGGTGGCAGTGGAGCCTGGCTCTTCCCCAGCCCTATTGGCCTTTCAAAGGTGCCTTTGATTTGATTGACTTCACAGCGCTGAAGGATTGTAGAGGCAGGGATTATGCAGTGCTTAATTTGTAACAAATTAGGTTCCAGGGCCCTCACCAGGCGGTTACTGCACCTTGGACCACCCTTTGCCTCTGCCAATGCTGCCCGTGATCGTACCAACGGAACTACTAACCATCACACTCTTACAAGTGTGACAATTCAGCCTATTCCAGGGCCCTAAAGCTATAAGAATGGCTTGGGCGGCATGGATTAGTAATTTGTAATATGTATTGAATTAATAAACCACTGTTGTTGTGCTTATCTATAAATTAGGCAAACAGCGCCAATGTGTGGCATACTATCACAAGTGCCGGTGTTGACAATTAAGTGCTGGTGCGGAGCACCAGAAACCACTGGCTCAAATTAAGCACTGGGCTTACGTGATTCAATGTTATCCTTTCAGCCTGCAGAGAGCCAAGGATGTCACCTAAAATATTTCTCTGCACAGATCACCACCGATTGCATTTAGAGAGGTGTGAGGGATAAGACTGGGAATGATCTTGGGATTGGAGGGGGAAGAAATGAGTGGGTGGGTGGATTGAGAAACGACCCATTGGAAATGGTTGGACTGGGTACTATGCGATGTTTTTATATGTGTCATTTAACGCTATTCCTCTGTGGCTCTGGTGTTCTGGCAATAATTGTAGTTCATGTGTGCTCCCGGTTCGCAGGGCTCAGCGTGATGAGTGCAGGAATCAATAGATTCATTTCTTCAGTCCCTTAGTAATAATGAGCTGTTCCCTTTCAAATGTAAATGCAACATGGATATTTCATATTGAATGACTTCTCACAGAGGGAAAGTAATTAACAACAAGCCATGGCAAAGCCAATAGATTTGACCGTAGCCAGCTGGTGCGATGGTCATTGTTTTTAAAAACAAATATTGTAAGTTTGTCCCACAAAAATAAAAAAATAAAAATATGCTCTCGCCTCAAGGGTGGCACCTTATGTTTAATATAATGATTTTAAATAAATGAAACTTTCACCAAGGAAGATGTATTACCAGTAATTTGTTTTATAAATCTTTCAGTTGTGCCATGCTTTTTATCATTTTTACTGATAGAGATTAGAAACAAATTACTACTTAAACAAGTACTCAAATCTCAAACACATATAATGATACATTGTCATTTAAACACATTGGGATATATTCTCAAGAACATGTGATAACTATCGCCAAATTTACTTAACGCAACTTCAAACATCGCAGTCTATGGCAGGAAAATAACGCAGTGATAACTAAGTATTCATAACACAGAGGCACCATGCAATAGGCCCCCGACAACGTGTCAAATGTCAGCAGTGAAGTTAACGCAAAGCCTCAAACATGCGAGACATGAATGCAAAAAAACTTGTGAATAGACCAATCGCGATAAAAAAAACAGAGAAAACCAGTGGCAAGGCTGCAAATCCCACGCGTCTGGCAGGAAAATGCACTAGAAAAGCAACCAAAATTACACATCAAAAACATTCCATGGTGTGTAGCAACATGGATGCACCCTGACTGAGTGCAGAGGTGAATACGAACCCCACAAGCCCCACAGACCACCAGCAAGGAACAACGGGCTCGGGGAAGGCCAAGGAGAAGAGGGAGAGGAAGACGGGGTGCAGTCTGCAGGAAAAATAGATCAGCGTCACGGAGGTGACAGAACACTACCGTCGACTGACCCACATTTGGACTACAGTGAACGCAGTCGGAGTGCTGTGGTGGAGGCCAAGAGGCGCTGGCATGATGTGAAAACTAAACCAAGGACAAACCTGCTGACAACAGGCAGGCAGCAACGGCGACAGGCGGTGGGAGTCCTGCGCCACAGGAGGAGCTGGAGGAAATGGACTACAAGGAGGTGGGAGTACAGACACAGCTCGAGAGGACCTGACACAACATCAACAGGGTGAGTAACGACGAGGGACTGGGAGGGCGGGGGGAGATGGGCAACATGATACACATGCACAACGATGTGTAGCACACTGCACACCCACAATGACCCTGAATCATGTCCCTGATCCCCATGCCACACTGCAGCACACACACATAGCAAGAGAAGCACATTCACATTGACGACAATGTGGCACAAAGTGAAACAAGAACACTGCAGGACAGGGGACACAACTGGGTCAGCTGATGCGCAGAAACAGGCCAATCACATTGAACAGAGAAGGAAACTGTGACATGCATATGTATGTGTACAACCTCATATCTGTCACATAGTCCAAATGTCTACTGTCCCCCTTAAATTCCCAGCACCACCCAAACAGTCACAATGTACATTGTCACACAGTCTGCATGTCAACAATAACAATGCGCCAACATAAATGTCAGCACAATGTCAACATGTATCTCCCCTTCACATTGCAGAGGGACAAACAACACCTCCAGCAAGGAAGACCAGACAACCCATCAGTGATGCTGGAGACGACAACCTCACCTTCGACACTGATGCCCTACAACAGCTCATGGACTTCTCAGGCAACCCACCCCCGGAAGCAGGGCAGCCAACGTACATAGAGGAGACCCCAGCCCAGACCACACAGCATGAAGCACCTGCCACCACGGCTGGCTCCCAGCACTTTACCAAGGCACACATCGCATTCCATTGCCAGGTGTCAGAATGCCAAAGGGAGGTGTCCGAACAGGTGCGGGTGGGCTCAGAGCTCATGGAAGCCGAACTACATCACATACAGGGTGTCGAAGTCCCATCAGGGACCACCTACACCCCACAAAGGAGACCCACACTGCGACAGAGACACATGCATTTGCACATTTCTTGTACTGAAGTACGCCCAGATTCCCGGAATTAACATCCACACACCCACACTGGTCCTTCATACGACAGCCCAGTACAGCCCTCGTACTTATTGAGTGGCTGACGAGAAAGCTACATCTCCAAGCTCTAACACGCTGCCTGCGATGACATGGTTTGCGTCCACTGTACACAGCACAATGTAATGCAGTAGGGCTCGGGGCCCTCATGCACACATCATGACCACACAGACACACGCAGATAGTTTGTGAAATGGCTACGGGCATGTGCGCCTGTCCCCTTTATTGGCAAGGTCACATGTACAGTGGCGCCTGTGGTGGATGTGTGTGCGGTGAGTGTAAGCCAGCCCTCAGGGAGTTGTTGGTGCTGGCAATAAATACAACAGTGAACACTATGAATACGAAAACAGAAAACACCAGCATTACAGAGACAACTACGGAGCATCATGGAGGTATGAGGAGCAAGTACAGAGGTCACACAATGAGCAAACAGAAGGGTCCGTGAGTTGCAGTGCACTGAGGATGGGGCACTAGAGCTGAGCGTACTCATGTGAAGAAAATGTCTAGGACTGTGTCCCTTCGGGACATTCCTGATGCAGCTGAAGTGGGGGGTGTCCACCTGCATCATCTTCCTCATCATCATCCCAGGTCTCTCTCTCTGCGTGAGCTCTTCACAGCACATAACCAAAACAGAAATGGATGATGATTCATGGTGCACTGAGTTAGTGGCACCTGGAGTGCTGAGCAGGGGATCAGGCAGAAGATGGCATCCACAACAGGTGTGAGCAACTCCGTCAGTCTGCCAGTATGACCGTTTCGACACTTGTTGTTGGTGGTTAGAGGTGGTCCTGGCAGTGGTGGCGTGTGCCTCCTGCAGTGATGTGACGTACGGGCCGATCAGGACTCAATTTGATGTGTGAGCCCTGGTGGACTGCAGTTGAGGCCGGAGGTAGTGGACAGCTCAGGGCCACAAACACATGGCGTTGATGACCCAAGGCCAGCGTCTCAGAGGCCATTCAATATTTCAGAACTGAGGGTCCCTCACTTGCGCTGCACAGAGTTAGTGGCCCCGGATGCACAGCGGCAAGCACAGGCACCCCGCCACGGGACAGTGACTTGCGGTGGACTGAGGTAGGGCCACGCAGACAGAGCAGGTCCTCATTGATGTCCGAGGTGAATGTGGCAGAGGGCTGCAGGGGACAGTGGAGGGTGTCCTCTAGCGCATGCTGCGAAGGGCAGAAGCCGTCCCGAAGCAGCAAATGGAGGAGTGGAATGCTTCAGCCTTGTTTTTCACCACCATTTAGGTATCAGCTATATCAGGTTGATGACAACCCCCAGTCCATAGACTCGGTCACCACCAAAGTTCAAACAGGGGTGAAAAGACTTCGTTGCCCCGGGGCTGAGAGGAGGTGCTGTCTGCGATGATGCCGGTACAATTTTATGAACTCGGCCATTGCTAAATCAAGACTCATTCCCAAATGTGTGACCTTCTCGACCGCAGTGTAGGCCGGAGGCAGTGGTCATCAGTGGCCCACAGCCATGTGTCGTTGGGTCGTGATGCACAGAGTTAGTGGCACCAGGGTAGTTGTCGGTAGTGTTCGACGATGATCCTTTTTGCCTCCTGACTGCAACGTGTCATCTTCTTACACCTCTCCTTGCGTGCAATGATATGTACTCTGCCATTGAAGTATCGATGCTCAGTTCCAATTGTTTAGCCTACTCGAGCGCAGCGTAGGCCGAGGGCAGTAGTTCGCGTGATCAGTGCTCCATGGCATCTGTTGCCCTTCAGGTGTGGCTCTGGGCTGGGCTCCCTTTTCTGGTGCAGGCTGTTGTCCGACTTTACACCAGGTCTGAGCAGGTGTTAATTTCCTGCTGCAAACGCGCCTTGTCGCCTGTTTTGTGATCTTATCACTGATCTGGCTGGTCGTTGAGAATGTTGCAGAGTGGTGTTGTCGTGGCTTTTGGCTCTGGAATGCCTACTATGCATTTCATTAACGATAGTTGCCGGGGTCATCTGTGTCGATGTATTTTGCGGCTGCTATCGCGGGTAAACTGGTGATATGGGCTGTTATCACCAGCTTATGAATAGGGCACTAGTTTTATCGCAACTTTGGCTGCAATAAAGTGCCAATAACGCAGCAATAGTTCCTTGAGAATATACCCTATTGTCGTTTACACTAGAAACTATATAAGGCAGTACATTCAAAAGATATAGTCTGTATTTAATGCTAATCTAAATAATAAATTAAATTAAAAAGCACACATTGAACCAGAGAAAGTAATTATTTTAGGGAAGATGTGAACAGCATGCACGGGCTCTATGCAGTCACTGAAAGTGAAGGAAGCAATGTGTAATGTGGGCTGACCCACTGCCCCTGCCTGTATGTTGTGGTGGGCGGAAGAAAAATGAGAATGACAACTCAACAGACCAATGGATGAAGCCCACTGACCAAATGACCTTCCGTCCGTGTATATCTATGATTTTGGGGGAAAAACAATATCTAGGTAGACAGCTAAAGCTATCTCTACTGCTAAACCCGAAGAGCTGCCTCCTACAATGAGCCCGTGCCGAGACAGAAGCACGTGCAGCATGAAAGCAAGACTCACAGCAGCATCTTAATGATGGAGTACACTCTCAGGGTGCCATAGTCCAGACCCCTCAGCTCTCAAGTCAGAACACAAGGCATGTTCACACATGGCTTGAATGCAGACACTAATGGCAGGTCTAAGCTGTGGAAAATGTGCTGGGTACAATGGTTTCCCATTAATCAGAAAGGGCCACCTCACAATGGGTGGATGTGTATCCAGGTGTCATTGGAATACAACATCTTTGTTAAAATACCCCTCACACACCAAAAGGGCCCTTGGTGTCATGCTTCATCATCGGGGTCTTCCCGTCCCGCTGCGGGGCGGGGCAGTGCTGCGACAAGCGGATACGCTGGAGCACCTTTTAGATGGAGGTGCTATGTGTTGGGAGTGAGTGTCAGTGGGGTCAGGGGTGATATCTGGTGTGAGTTAAAAAATACCTGGCCTAGTGGAAAAAAGAATTTTATTAAACACTGGCTGGTATTATTAAAAAGAAAAAGTGAAACGGAGAGATAGAGCAGGTTAATGGGCTCTCTCTCCTAAGTGGGTCAACATGTTTCGAGGCACGGGGCCTCTTTGTCAGGACCTAGGGGAGATCCCCCTGTCACTCACTAATGTATTCTCCACATAGGTAGAAAAAAATGTGTATGTACAAAAAAGTGAAAAAAGGAACTATGTGAGTAACTACCAATTAATAATTACAGCACATATATGCTACCACACTAATAATGTAGTATGCCTGCAAAATAAGAATAAGAGATTAAAAATGCGCCGATCCCAAAGTGCGCTTAACTCTAGATTACCTGTAAGGAAAAATGAGAAACACACACAGAAATATTTTCAAGTAGGGGATCCAGTGTAAACATGTAGGATTCTTGAAGAGTTCCTTCAGCACACACACAGTCAGTCACACACAGGGTAGGTAACATACATAGGTTCTGCGTAGCCAGAGGTTATAGATATGGAAATGCATACTTATCAATAGGGGGATCAATGCCTCATGAGCCAGCATAAGACTGAAGGGTATGGTGGGGTGTCAGCTGCAAAGAAGAAAAAATGGATATACTGTAATCCTGCCTTAGAAGTGGTATAAGGTAACTCAACTTGGTTGAGTAGGAATACAGGCTTAGACCTCCTCGAGACGGCTATGCCGTACTTACTGTGCCCCTAGCACGATTGTGCTTCCTCCTTCGTCCGCGGCTTCCGTGGATATGAAGGGGGGAGTGGGCGGCGTGTATATATACTCAATGGTAATTGGATAATTGATCCATTGAACTTGGCGGGAAGTTCGCCGGGTATGTGTGGCCAGCAAGGGAAATACGGGGGCGGCCATGTTGGATGGTTAGATATAGCCAATAGATATTGGTTCCTCGGCTGTGGTACTTGTTGAATAACGATCGTGGGTACTTTCCTGGAGTCTAGAGCTAGTTAAAGATGAGAAATTAGCCAGACCGGGAGGAAAACACCGCAGCGGCGCCCGGCGCTCTGCGGTCGGTCCCTGCGCATGCGCCGGAGTTAGCACACTTCCGCGCATGCGCATAGGGCAGTCACTGAAGGTGGTGCGCATGCGCACTGTGATTCCCTAGTTGTGATCCTTGCTTTCACCAGCGCTGCTCAGATTGGACCAGCACACATGAAATCTGGACAGTATCATGACTGTTTGCGTTGGTATACACTCAGACTATCAATATTGATAAGTATACTGGAGTAGAAAAGTGCGTTTTATATGCAGCCTCGAGGAGTTTGAGTTAGGAGGAGGTTTTTTGAGAAAATGGAGGAGGGGATGTTTATCAAATATTATGACACGGTCCCATATATGTACACCTTTCAGGAACCAGGTTGGCTGGAAGGGGTGAGAATATATATGGGGAACTTGTAATGTAGTAAGTCTATGTTGCAGGGGCCATTCTTACAAACAGAAAAAGTTTTCTTATATACATACAAAACAGAAAAGAGTCCATTTTTGGAGACAGAGGTGTCTGCATTGTCACAAAGTACAACACGCCTTACGTGTGCAGTTGAGACCATGGGATGTCATCGTTCAGGCCAGTGCGATGTGACCCCAAACGGAACACCCAACGTTGTTCTTTTGATAGAAGCTCTCTATCATTGGGGAAGATCTCAATAACAGTCCACTTTAGGTCATGGACACTGTGTCCCATAGTGGCAAAATGGGCAGACATTTTTGTAGATGTCCTGTTGCAGCGTACATTGCTGCGGTGTTCTCCCATGCGAATTTTCACGGGTCTGCTGGTCATCCCTACATACTCCTTGTTACACGGACAGGTGATCAAGTACACCACATTGCGACTGTTGCAATTCGTGAAAGCACGCTGCTCCCATGTAGAGTGGTTAGAAAAGGTGATACTCTTACTCTTCTTTGTGTACTGGCAGGATACACAAGAACCACAGGGGTGGTGTCCACTAATCCCTGCGACTCTAGGGGGTTCAATTACACCCGTTGATCTCGGTCTTGTGTGTACCAGGAGATCTTTTAGGTTCATTCCCCTCCTATGTGCAAACATTGGTTTAGGAAAATCCAGTTGGCCACATGATAAAACCCTCCAATGTTTGTTCACGATTTTCGTGATCTTGTTGGAGTTGGTGTTGTAGGTGGTAACGCAAATGGGGCGTGGATCTGGTTCTTTTGCTTCCGTGTCGTCCAGGAGGGCTTCCCTGTTATTATTGCGAGCACGTTTCAGACCTTTACGGACAATGTTTGCCGGGTATTGTCTGTTCAGGAGTTTGCTCTCCAGGTCTGCCGCTTGAGTCTTAAAATCATCTATGCTGCTACAGTTGCGCCGTAAGCGGAGAAATTGTCCGTATGGAAGGTTCTCACGTAAGTGGCGCGGATGGAAGCTACTGTACAGAAGTAGACTGTTCTTAGCTGTCGGCTTGAAATGAGTGCTAGTTGCAAGTTTGCCTCCTTTAGGAAAGATGTTCAGATCTAGAAACACTAGATTTTCGTTGGAAGCAGTATGAGTAAATCTCAAGAACTGATCTTGCTGATTTAGCCAGTTCATGAAACATGTAACCGAGTCTAGGTCACCCTTCCAGATGACAAAAATGTCGTCTATGTATCTCTTCCAAGTGAGTACATGATGCCTATAGGGATTGCTCTGATCCAGGATCTTGGTGGATTCCAGATGATGGACGTAAAGACCTGCCAGGCTGGGGGCACAGGTGCTCCCCATACTGGTGCCGTGTCTTTGGAGGTAGTAGGTATCTTCATATTGAAAAAAGTTCTTTGTGAGGGTCAAAGAGATGCATTCGAGGACCACTTGTCTGGGGGTGTGGTAATCCCATGGTGTGGAGAATAATACTTCCTCTATTATCTCCAGGGTTTCTCTATGTGGAAGACTTGTATATAGACTCTCCACGTCAAGTCCCACAAGAAGATCGTATTCCGGGTCAAAGGGAACATCCTTGATCAATTGAAGGACTGCTTTGGTATCCCTCAAATAGGTATCGGTGCTCTGCACAATAGGCCGGAGGAATGCGGCTGCAAACTTAGATAGTGGTTCCAAGATAGAGTTTATACCCGACACTATCGGACGCCCAGGTGGATAAGGGGCGTCCTTATGAATTTTGGGTATAGTGTAAAAGTACGGTACTTTTGGTTTGTCTTGGGTTAGGAACTCACTCTCCTTTCTGGTCAGCCAATCGTGTGCTCTCGCTTCCTCAATCATTATCTGGACCGAGATCCTCACTTCCTCTGTGGGATCTTCTCTTAATACCTGGTAATTTCGTGCATCATTCAGTAGTTTTTTACATTCCCTATCGTAGTTACTGTATGTCTGTACAACCGTTGCCCCGCCCTTGTCGGCTGGTTTTATCACAATAGTCTGGTTATTAGCAAGTTCCTGCAGTGCAGCCTGTTCCTGACGGGAGGTGTTCCTAAAAGGGATCTTGTCACTGTTCGGTAACCTCTCAAGATCTTCCATTACTGCTTTTTCAAAAGTCAGGAGTTCTACAGGTATGGTAGAGTCTAGTGGGGTAAAAGTTGACTTTTTCTTCAACCTTGTGTCGGACTCCTCAGTACCTACGTTAGTGGCATCCTGAAAGAAAGCCCGAAGTTTGAGTTTCCTCATGAATTCTTTCATCTCTTGGCAAACTTTGAATTTATCCATTCTATTCGTAGGTACATAGCCTAAACCTTTTGACAGAACCTTCACTTGGTCTTCTGTGAGGTCTTGGTCCGACAGGTTAACTACTAAGTTCCCCGGCTGGTGGAGGCTGTTTGGCTCCGTGTTGATACACCCGGGGCGGTCTCTGGAGGTTGGTTCCAGTGAACCTGATTGCCTTTTCGATTACCTACCCTGTGTGTGACTGACTGTGTGTGTGCTGAAGGAACTCTTCAAGAATCCTACATGTTTACACTGGATCCCCTACTTGAAAATATTTCTGTGTGTGTTTCTCATTTTTCCTTACAGGTAATCTAGAGTTAAGCGCACTTTGGGATCGGCGCATTTTTAATCTCTTATTCTTATTTTGCAGGCATACTACATTATTAGTGTGGTAGCATATATGTGCTGTAATTATTAATTGGTAGTTACTCACATAGTTCCTTTTTTCACTTTTTTGTACATACACATTTTTTTCTACCTATGTGGAGAATACATTAGTGAGTGACAGGGGGATCTCCCCTAGGTCCTGACGAAGAGGCCCCGTGCCTCGAAACATGTTGACCCACTTAGGAGAGAGAGCCCATTAACCTGCTCTATCTCTCCGTTTCACTTTTTCTTTTTAATAATACCAGCCAGTGTTTAATAAAATTCTTTTTTCCACTAGGCCAGGTATTTTTTAACTCACACCAGATATCACCCCTGACCCCACTGACACTCACTCCCAACACATAGCACCTCCATCTAAAAGGTGCTCCAGCGTATCCGCTTGTCGCAGCACTGCCCCGCCCCGCAGCGGGACGGGAAGACCCCGATGATGAAGCATGACACCAAGGGCCCTTTTGGTGTGTGAGGGGTATTTTAACAAAGATGTTGTATTCCAATGACACCTGGATACACATCCACCCATTGTGAGGTGGCCCTTTCTGATTAACCTAAAACCCTGACAAGAGGAGGACGTGCCCACCTCGGTGCCCACCGGCATCACCTCTTCACTCCCCCCTTTGATTTCCTTAGTTTTTACAATGGTTTCCCTTCTGCCTGTCATATAGTGGGAGCGAAGCTATCCTGAAGTGGTTAGATGTCCTGTTATCGGTTCTGGGGTGCACTTTCCCAGGGGGTGCACATTCTCAGTGCTATGGGAGGCAGCTGAGCATCCATGCTGTTTTTTAGCCTGCCTAGACAGCTTTAGATTTGCCACAAGACCAAATACAACATATGAAGTACAGAAAGGGTCTTTGTATTATCTCTTGATGGCCACTGGCTGGTTTCTGTATGCTCACTACACCTGCATGCTGGATCTTATGTTTCAAACTAACCCAAGCATCCAGGTGGAGCAACAAGGAGCTGCCAGATCTTCTGAACTTCATAGAGCACTCTACATCAGTGTAATTACTTCAGTTGGCACATGCACAATGACCGTCCCAATTCTGGTTTAAGGGTAGTAGAAGGTTTGTCCTGCTCAGAGAATTCCTCGAGGAGTACTGTTTCCAGGTTGAGCTTGGCAGGGATTCAGCAGCTGTTACTTGTAAAAGGTCATAGCATCCAGACTCCACCATCGATCCAGCAGGAAGACATCCCCTGTCCAATCGTAAAGGCTCCAAAGGTGCAGGGAGTCCACAAAATGGTGGCCGCGAAGTAGACAGGAACCCCCCCATATAGATCTAGGAATTGGGTTTTAGGACCACTCCAAGCTTACTACAGCAGATGTCAAGCTGAGTTTTGACAGAGGCTTATTTTCAGTCCATCTTTGACTCTGGCCAGTGAACTAGGAACTAGAGGATCGAAATGGAGCAAGAAGCAGTGCAGCGCCCTCTAGGAAATGATCTAGTGCTGATGTCCTAGGTGTGCCTTAAGTGCCTCTACATTGCACTTTATAAATCCATCAAGAAGACATGTAATGCTTTCACAGCTAAAAAGCGTCGCTGTACAAGCACACACCTTCAGCAATTATTTAAGGCCCATCTTCTTAAAGAATTATCTTTAATTTAAAGATAAGATTATGAAGCATCATTGCAACTCTAAATTCAGCATGATATCTATAACCTCTCAAAAGTACAGTCCCCCTGAGGTTCCTTGTGTTTGTACAATGACCCACAAGGATGACTAAATGGAAATGTGCAGTGTCGGGTCTTAGTTTCATCACTTAATGTGAGTATCAAAGTTGCATTCTAGAGTGTTATACAGAGCCAGGCTAAAAATCAAAATTGTCCCTGGCAAAAATATTCAAACCATCCTCAAATTGCAGAGACCGACTAAAATGCCTTGGAAGTTGGGCGATGGCAGTACTAAAAAGTAGGTGACATATTTATGAATTTTGTGCCGCAGGCCAGTGCAGCAAGTCACCTTGCTGCGTGGCCCTGTATCACAGGGAATGGGCAGGAATGTGCCCATTCTTATCCTCTTCTCTTGTGCAGTTTTGGCAGCCTAGCACCAATGCACACACCCTTGCACCATGGTGCTAGAGTGCCTGTGTTGTATGCAGGAATGTTTTGTGCAGGTAGGGACACCTTCCTGCACAAAAACAATCCAGAGAGGTTTATTCCTCTTTCTATCTGTGCTGCAGACTGCAGCACACATAAAAAGAGGAAGCAACAAGGAGAAATAAAGATATCCTCCTCGTTATCATCTTCCAGAATGGGAGTAATTTTTGGGCACATTCCCAGGTTTACAGGGTTTTGTTATTCTGGGAATGTGTCAAAAACCATAAGAGATGTGTGTGAACACCATCACAACACCCGTGGAATGCCTACCCAGGGCGGAGTAATGCAGCTCAGCGATTTGTGCTGCTTTGCGTTAATTCATATTTTTGGAGCCACTCAAAACCATGTTGGATGGTACAAGAGTGACGCAAAGTGGATAATAAATATAGCCCCAAGTTCTTGTCTATATTCCACTGAGACAATGCTAGTCTGGCAGAATTACCAGTTAGGGGGAGAGTTATATTCAGCATCCTAATAGGGACTCACTCCACAGGAGTTAATGTCGATTAACCTTTTGATAATGAGTCTTGTGCCTTCTGTAGGTAATCCTAATTAGTTGCTTCTGTTCAACAGATGAGAATTTACAGTCAGAAATTACATAAAAATATAGGAATGTAAGTGTGATTTATGCATGCCTAAAGTGTCTTACCTGTGTAACTTTGAAGCGATTCGCAAGGTCTGAAATGCGGTGTTTGGACAAAATATTGGAAACACAAATATCGTTGGACAAGATATAGTGTCAAAAATATTGAGTACAAGAACATTGTGAAGGTCACGTCTATGGATAAGTAAAGTTTTACTGTACTTAACTCTACATATATGTGCCATGAAACTATATATATATATATATATATATACATATACACACACCTCCTTCACAGGAAAATGAATACGCACTCCCAGGATCTTATTCCTTTAAAGATGTTTAATTTCCAGTAATTTCCAGCATACAAAAAATACTGACGGTAGCTTGCTCACGGCACAGCAAGCTACCGGTTTGGTGGCGAAAGGCGTCGGTATTTTGCCTGGTGCTCAATGTGTGATATGGGTCCTTCACTGGGTGAGCGGGTGAAGAGGGCCAACACTGGTTGGCACACGGTGGAGCCATTTGAGTTGGCAGATCGGGTGCTCCACAGGGAATGGTGTGTGTGTGCTCTGAGTCATCTTAACAAGGTTTTGCCTCTTGCTGCTGCATGAGCCCCTCTGCTCGCCTATGACCTCCCCCATCAGCGTAGCTGCAGTGGTCAGTGATCTCTGCTGCGCGCGCCCGGACACCCAGGTGGCTCGTGCAGAGCTGGGTGAAGGGAGGCCGTGTCACGCGCCCACTCCCACCCTCAATGCACAATCAGAGCTAAAAGGCTTAAATCAATTGTTTAATTCCTTTTTAAATAATTTATGAAATGCTTCTTTTATATGAATACTGAAATTTTGTAACATCGTCTGTATCCAAATTTTTTGTACTCTTGTTTTTTTCCCTTCTCTATTTCTTTGTGTTTTTTAAATGAATTCATGCATCTCATGTGAAGCTTTTATGATAATTTTTATCGAAATAAAGCCTTTTTGACTTGACTTGACTCAATGCACAACTACTAAATATGTGCTGCTTGCTGCAGGAAGCGTCTGGTACTGTCAGACGTAAGTATTCCAGTCCTGCAGAAAAAAATGCCTCATCTCCCATATTAACAGCCTGTTAGTCTCTCAGGAAGTAGGATAACTGCCCCATTAGAAGCATGGCAGCCCTACAAACTACTGCCATACGCTCTCATTTAAAGTGCACCATCCAGCAACTAGGAATACAAGAATGCCACCAGCTGTCTCACTGCATGGAGTGTCTTTTTCCTGGAATTTCCGCCTCTTTCCTACAATAATCGTGTGATCTATATATATATCTAGTATTGAAATGACATACCTCTTGGATATGTCATTTTCCAATGTGATACTTACTGTGCTGGCACTCCAGTTTCAATTTATACATCACATATGGCTTGTTAGATTGCATAAATTGTGCTGCAGATCTTGATAACAAAAAATTGAATTTTAATGAGAATTCTCATTTTCTCTCTCTTGTTCTGCACTTGCTGAAGAGAGAAAATGAGACGGGGAGGGGAAGGAGCCTGGCACATGACAGTTCTTGTGGCAGTGATAGGGCACCTTTCATGTACCAGCTTCTTCCTGCCCCTCAACATGTGAGCGAGTGCTGTTCCCCGAGGCACCTGTGGCAAGGACCACGATACTCCGGAACCCAAGGTTAAAGGTAAATAGGTAATAAGTAAATAATATGTGCTTCCTTTTACTAGTAGGATTAGTTGTTTTAACTTTGTTAAGTTTGTGCTTTGAGTAGGCCTGGGCAGTAAATTCCGTTCCGTTCGCGAAATTTGGGTAATTTCGCGTTCCGTGGAGAACACGGACTTGCCAATTTTTTTCTTTTTCGCACATTCAAAATGCATGTTTGCAAGACATTTCTCCCCGAGCACACAAACAGCATTTGCAAACAGGAAAAAAGCATCGCGAACTGGCAGAACAAGCAATTTCGTGTCTTCACAGAATTTTTGCGTGCTCGCAGGGATTTTTTACCGTTTCGTGGAGCTTTGCGTAGCACGACTACGCAGATTCCGCAACCCCTGCTCTTGAGATCTCATGAATATCCTTCAGGGCCTGATGTACTACAGTTTGACGCAGAGCAGCGCTACACGTCATTTTGCTGCGCTGCTCTGAGTCAAAAGAAAAGGGCAGGAATGTGCCATATCTATGAAATATAGAGCATTCCTGCCCTCTTTCACAGCGCTGGCACACAAATGGCTGGCATGCGCTAACGCAGGCACCCTTGCACCATGGTGCAGGGTGTCTGCGTTGAAATCAGGTTGATTTGTGGAGGAAGGGACACCTTCCTTCAGATTCACATTTTGTTATAAATCTGGGAATGGTAAAAATCCAAGGCCGTTGAGTGGGAACACCCACCGCAACGCACATGGCATGCCTCCCTGGGCCAGTGTGAGGCAACACAGCAACTTGTGCTGCGTTGCCTTATATTATAGCTACTAGGCAATGAAGAGCCATGCAGGGTGGCTTTCCATGGCCTCATAGATAAGGGTAAGTCCAGTGCACCGCCAGAACATCAGAAAATGTGACGTTCGCTTGACACATTTGGCTTGTAAATAAGCCCCTGAATGGCACGAGATTAATTGAAGTTGATTAATGAGAGGAAGATACGCATTTTTTGGGGGGAGTGGTGGACATGTGTTTCTTTTAGTTGGATGTATTGGCTAGAAAAGAGGAAAGCATGTTTGGGAGTAAAAAGTAGAGAGAACAGTTTGTGATAAGTCAAGAATGGAAGGAAAAGCAAAAGATGGAACTCTTTTTTAGGTTTCGACCTGGCCGGTGCTACGCCCAGGGCAAAATCTTTTGATCCTACACTATGGGGCTTAGTTCTGCCTCTGTCTACCATTGGCTAGCTCCATAAATGGAGGCTAGCCATTGGAAGAGATTGGCTGTCAATCACGCTTTCCCCGTGAAAACGCGATTCGGGGGCGTTTCCATGTCTTTTTTTAAGTCCCGCCCTCTCCTCTTCCCATTGGCTGGAATTTTACCTTCCAGCCAATGGGAAGGGGAGAGGGCGAAAAACACGCCCCCGAATCTGCCGGCCGGGACACCCCCGTGACTTCATTCCCGGGCCGCGCTGTGATTGGCTGCCGGCCCGGGACCTGACTTGTTTTATATATCTTGAACGGATACCTGTGCAATGGTTACACCAGAAAAGTGCCCTCTTAGTGGGAAAGCACAACATCGTCTTTTCCGATGGGGGGGGGGGGGAAATAGAAGCGCGTGGGAGCCCCCTCCCTCCTTTGCCACCGTTTATTTAAGTAAATAAATAAATCACCCCCCGGTTTGCAGCCGAGGTCCACGGATGCTCTCATCACGTTGGAGGCTGCGCCGGGATTTCCAAGATTGAGAGATGCAGACACAGCCCGCACACGAAGAGGAGGCGGCGGCGGTGAGGGAGATACAGATGCGCCGTGCGAGGGAGGCGGGAAAGTGGCTCTGTGTAGTCTATATAAGCCTTCAGAGGCTTCGGCGCTATGAAGAATCACCTCACAGAAGAGAGGCACCCCTCGGCATTGGAAAGATGTCCTATCTCGGCGAGTAACCCCAGCCGCACGCTCGCACACTTTATCCTTGCACAGTCTTTTGAGAACCACTAGCACACGAGACCAGCTTTCTCTGCCGAAGTTCCTTTCTCCGTGACCTGTTTTCATATTTACCTTACTTTAGCATGCAGTAAACAGTCCCTGGCATTTTACCTTCTCTTTAGCTGGTGTGCATGCAGACATGCTGCACTTCACTCGCCAAGTACCCAGACGTGCAGCGAGGAGGGACGTAGCTTCAAGTGGGTTAATAAAGGTATTTTTTTTAAATGGTTGGGTGTAGGAGCCTTCAGTGGGATATGATAAGGTGTCCGTCCAATTTTAACTGTAACCTAGTCCTCGATACTTGACCTCCTTGAAGTGTGCCCTTTGTGTCTAGGTGACTGTCTTACCTGCCGTGTCTTGTTTAGTTTGGATATAGGAACGAAGCTGCATTAATTTTCTCACTGTGTCATCGAAGAGTCCCGCCCTATTGCTCTTATTGTCTGATGTGATGCATTTATTTTGAAATGCTACATAATTATTTGTCATGGAGCCTCCTCGTGCACATCTCCTTTCCATTTTACTTTATGACCTTCCACCATGTAAGTACAATGTCTTGTCCTTTAAGCAGGCTCATTTGGCGCTATGCATGGGCAGTGTGGGGAGCTGCCCAGGGCTTCGCACTCAGCCAGAGCCAGACAGGGAACCGAAACCGACCCTGGCAAAGAGCTGACCTGCCCCATGGGGTGGGGAGGCTAGCGGGAAAGATTTGTGTTGCTTTTTGGCGATTTTGTGCAGGGGGCGATATTGCAGCTATGCTGCAAAACCATCCCCTGGGAACAACAAGCATTTGCAACGCAATAGGTCTCTCTTTTACGCAAGTTTAAGCAATTGACATTGTAAATGACAATGCATGTCATTTATATTTAAAAAAACAAAACATAAATAAAAGGCATTGTCATTTACAATGCCAATAGCTCAAACTCGTGTATTTGCGAGACCTATTGCATTGCAAATGCTTGTTTATTTAAGCCATGTTTTACGTTCTATTGATTGATGCGCGTGCCTAGCTCTAATTTCATTCGCGCTGTTGGCCTGCCCTGTGCAGCGCTTCAGCAAGAGAGTGTGTTATTTCCATGCTTTGGCCAACATTACCATTCGCACTGATGCAGACTAAACACAAAATGGTTTCAAAATTAGGCAAATGTATGTATTCAGGTGTAAGGATGGCAGGCCAATGTAGACTCTGCGTGACTATGTAGCATTTTTTTAAACATCTACACAAATACCAAAATATTGCAGTAACTCCCCCTGCTGAAGATTTTTAATGTAAGCTTGCTACTCCCTCTCTACTACTCACTACTACTCACTCTACTACTCTACTACTTACTCTCTACTACTCTCTCTTTACTACACTCTTTCTACTATCTACTACTCACTCTACTACTCTCTAATTCTCACTCTCTACTACTCTACTACTCACTCTTTACTACTCTCACTCTATCTACTACTCTCTCTACTACTCACTCTCTACTACTCTCTACTACTCTACTCACTCTCTACTACTCACTCTATCTACTACTCTCTACTCACTCTCTACTACTCTCTACTCACTCTCTACTCACTCTCTACTCACTCTCTACTTCTCACTCTATACTACTCTCTACAACTCACTCTACTACTCACTCCACTACGCTCTACTACTCACTCTACTAATCTCTACTACTCACTCTCTACTAATCTCTACTACTCACTCTCTGCTATATACTTCTCTCTACTACTCACTCTCTACTTCTCTCTATCTACTACTCACTCTCTACTACTCACTCTACTACTCTCTCTACCACTTACTCTCTACTACTCACTCTCTACCTCTCTCTCTGCCAATTTCTACCCGCACACATATATATGTGTGTATATATATATATGCATATGCATTTATATATGTATGTGTATATATTTACATACATAGATAAACGTATATATACATCTGTATATCTATATAAATACAATATAAATGCATGCATACATATACATATATGCATACATATGCATGTTATGCACATGAAAGTTTGAAAAACACTAATAAAAGCAAAGCTAAAAAGCCACCTAATAACAAACAGAATTGCTTTAACTTAAACGAGGGCGAGACCTATTGCATTTTCAATGCTTGTTATTTTAATGATTTTAAATATATCAATATCAATGTCTATTTTTATATCTATATATCTTTATCTATTAATTTATTATGTTTTTTTTTATAAATAAAAAATAAATATGTAATCCCACCAAGAGGGATTTCGCCCGTGCACTCCACGGAAACGGTGATATTAGCGGTCCTGGACACTCTACGAGATAAAGCTGACGGAGGTTCCCCTCAGGCCCTGGTGCTACTGGATCTCTCTGCTGCCTTTGACATGGTCGACCATGACATACTGGCAGACCGTTTAGCTGGATCAGCTCCTTCCTTGAAGACCGTTCCCAGGCTGTCCGCATAGCCCAGTTTACAGCACCTAAGCATAGAACAACCTGTGGGGTCCCGCAAGGATCCTCACTATGCCCCCACTTGTTCAACCTTTACCTTCTCCCCCTGATTCAGTCCCTGAAGGAAAGGAACGTGAATACCTTCAATTATGCCGATGATCTAGAACTGATGTTTACCATCGACAACTCACCAAAATAAGTCTCCGAATTTCATGCCACCATGCTGTACATCTGCCACTGGATGGACCATAACCACATAAAGCTGTATTCAGGCACGACGGAGTTAGTCCTGACAGGGAGCAGTCACAAGTTTTGAGGCCCACACTATCGGCCTATGGAGCTTGGACCCCCCCCATCCCCATATCCTCTGCCAAAAGCCTTGGTGTCACTCTAAATAATGACCTCTCACTCAGAACGCAGGGCGGATCAGTGATCTCGACCTGCTTCTTTCAGCTGCGAAAGATCAGAAAGATCAGCTGATTACTCACACAAGGAGCTCTGATACAGGTCGTGATAGCCACAGTTGTGTCGCACTTGGGCTATGCAAACTCAGTCTACCTGGGCATGCCGCTCTTGCCCACCAAGCAGCTGCAGATGATGCAGAACCAAACGCCTAGAATGATCAATCGTCAACCTAGGTGGCAATCTGCCTCCCCTCTCTTAAAGAAACTACACTGGCTCTCCATTGCTCAAAGCTGCACTTTTAAAACAGGCTGCTTGATCTTCAAATCTCTCTACGGCCATAGCCCCAAATTTATAGACAATCTGATATTAAGGTACACTTTCTAGCGCAACCTTCGCTCAGCTCACCTCCTGCTACTGACTAACCCCACCTTGAAGCGAAAATAATACCTCAGGGAGGGTGCAGGTTTGCCTCTCTGGCTCCAAGACAATGGAATTCCATCCCCTAGGAGATTCAGTCATGCACTGACCTGCTGAGCTTTAGAAAAACTCTCAAAACATGGCTGTTTGGGCAGGCCTTTGAATAATCTCTCCCCTGGACGCGGCTAATCCTAAACCAGCGCCATGAAACCAACGGGTGTACGTGCATTTTACAAAGCCTTTATAACATAACATAACATAACATAACATAACATAACATAACATAACAAAACATAACATAACATAACATAACATAACATATAGGCATTGAAAGATCTATGAAAACGGTGTCAACAGTTTAAAATGTTAGGATTCTGTATAGTAGGAAGAAGTTAAATCCACTGAGATGAATTATAAAGCTAAAGCTCTAACGGCAGGTGTTGGACATGTTTGTGTTAAGGTACAAAACCAGGGCTGTGCTAATGCAGCAGGTTCAACATTTCAGTACTTGGGAGAAATCAGAGCACTGAGGAGGGATTGTATTGTATTACAACATTTATATAGAACATAACGACGTCTATGTGGGGCGCTGAAGCGCTTACCTGTGTGTAGCAAGCTACGCCATGTAGGGTGTGTGGTTGGAAGGGTGCAGTCTTTGGTTTGTGATCCTATGTGGTAAGTGTTTCCATGGTGTGAGCGAGGACTACCAAGTGAGGGTTATCGTGTTATGGGACGCAGCACATAGCGGAATGGTGGATGATGAGGTGTGATTGACAGATGCGCGGTTTCATGGTTTTTAGTGTTCTGGTAGCTTTGAACAGCTTGTCAGGTATTTTTGTGGCACTTCTCAAGATCACAGTCTGCTCAGATGGTTACAGCACTTGGTTATTGTTGCTGAGAATGTGCCAATAGTTGTGGCCCTGAGCTGGCACTGCATGTTTTGGAGGTAGACATAAGTAGAGTAATCTTCTGTGATGGACATTTTTACTATCACGCTCATGCCTTGAGGGAACTAATGTATTGTGGCAACGTATTCATACTGTAGGGCCCGAGGACAAAATCCTTGCAGCACTGGCCCTGTCACCTGTGCCCCTTGCAGAAGCATCTATTGACCTTCTTGACTGAATTCATACATAACTAGTAATCTGTAGTTTCCAAAGAGTGTGATTGTGCTTATTTGTTGTGTGCATGTAACTGGGTGCATTATGAATAGTACCTATTCCAGAGATGAACTGAGAGCTGCACAGTAGTTCCTTGTGCAGAGTTAAGTTTCCTGCTTCCTGTCCTTGAAGCAGTCCCAGGTACCCATACATCAGAGATCCTAAAGACGTTTTACCCAAGTCTGGTTTCTGACTGTGATATACATTAGTCTCAAAGACCCCTCTGATAACAAAGAAGCTGACTGGACATACTGCTCTGTCCCTATATCCGCTGGCTGACACCTTAGACCTGTCCTGCTCATTAGTATTTGAGGTTTGGGGCCTAGTCATGTATAAGAGACCATCTGTTGCTTCTTTTGGGAAAATCTGATCAGTTTCAGGATAGAGAAGTGACCCCGCTCAGAATGTCTGTACTGTCTATCTTGTAATTCATATTCCTTTGACTGTATGCTGCCTTCTCCCATTCATCCAGGCAGTGGGGGCTGGCATCTACGTGGGGAGGGAGCTGTGGGGGCGGGGGTATTCTCAAGAGCAAAAAAAAATTTTTTTAAACACTTACCTCCTCACCGGACCCCTTCTTTCTTCCACTGAAGCCCCCCCACCAGGAAACTCCCAATCCTGGTGCGACTCTCATGCAGCATGAGAGCAGTGCCCTGGTTGGAGGGACTGGCCTCACTCGGCACGCAACAGAGCTCTGGAGGCCTGCACTTGCTCTTACCCAGCTGTCTTAAGCCAGCTGGGTTAGAGATGACTAATGTGCGCATGTGCAGCTGGACACCACAAGATGGCCGTCCAAAAAGACATGCCCACTTTAAACAGTGCACACACAGCCCACCCTCCTATCTGCTGCTGTCACTCAGCAGGCCCTGCCCTTTCCTGACACTCTGTTTGGGATGTGGTAGGAAAAATAAAATGGTAATGAATTACAAATATATTTTCATCTCTGTGGCTTTCGAGGGAATTTAAGTGGGGTGATGCTCCTCTGCTCCATCAGAGAAGATGCTCCTGCATCCAGGAAAAGCCAAAGAAGGTTAAGTGGCCAGGAGTTTTGTTTTTTAAGGTGGCATTCCTATTCATTGGCTTTTGCATCACATCAGTGCCCACAAACCTGGACACCAGCGGACCTTCCATAGTCAATTCCTAAGTTTGCTTTGGATAATAAAAAAGCATATTTACAATGAACTGGCGTAGGTCAGCTCCGCAAGCCATTTTGCAGCGCTACCGTACCCCAATTTGAAAGGACAGAAATACATCACATTTACAAGATACAGTGTATTCCTGTCCTTTCAGCAAGCGCCAGCGGAAAAATTGCAGCCATTCAATAACGCAGGAAGGGACACCTTACTGAACAAACACAATAAAAGCAGGCATTTTCCTCGTTCTATGTGTGCTGCAGAATGCAGCACACGTGGAAAGGGGGAAAAACAAGGAGAAATATAAAAATTTCTCCTCGTTACTCGTGCTTTGGGAAGGCATTAGTTTTAGTGCTGCCCCAGATTTGGGGCAATGTCAAAAACCATGGGTCTTGCATGGAAACACCCACAGCAACACGCATGGAACACTCTTTCAAAGCAGAGTAATGCTTTGCCTTACTCCATATTTACAAGGCCATGAAAAGCCACGCAGGGTGGCTTTGTGAGGCTTTGTAAATATGGGCTGGCACATAGCCCCAAGGGAGCATCTCATAAGTGACAATCCAGCAGAAAAAGTGCCACAGGGGCATTGTAAATATGCTCCACAGTGTGATTGCGTGTATGGGGCAGTGTGATTTGAGTTTTGGGGGTACACCTTATTTTTACTCCTGGAACTGAGATCTATTGACCCATCTGTGTAAAATCCACTATTGTCACCACTAGCCAGAGAGAGAGTGGAAAGTCAAGAGGGAGATAGTCTGTGGTTATTGCTGTACATATTAACACATACATGTTTTTTAAACTGGGTTCACTCCTGAGATGCCTGCCTGACTGCAAAGGGTACTGTATGTGACCCTCCTACCATCATCAGGAAGGGCTCTTATGGTAGCATGCCCTTCTTCCCTTATGCAACATCCTCTAAAAAAGAATGTATTAATTTGTTCTGTATCTGTCTGACTTGAAAGCTAGTGTCAGCATCAATTTCCAGCAGAGATTGCTTTTCATTGTGCTACAAAAGAACAGGTAAATTGTCGTCTTATCCCTTCGGATAGTTTGTGAATGAAGCTCATTGTCTGACTGGAACTGCATTTGACCTCAATGTTCACCTGTAGCACTTGTACCATCCTCAACCTGTGAAACTTATTATGGCCCACTTCCCTCCATTTGGAAAATAGTTCTGACAAAGAGGACAGTTTGACTGACTACAGAAGAGCTCTCTCAAGCAACAGAATCTCCAACGTGATGCTCAAATAAAGATGAAAAGAACTGCTCCCTGTGCTCCAAAGGCATGGCCATTGCCTGAATAAATTAAAATGTTAGTGATCGAGTGGATCTTGTGATCCAGGGAGAATGATATCAAGAATGGCCAAAAGTTCAAGTGATCATCTTTGGAGTTGTGATTTTCAGTCATGCTTGGGCCCCCCTACACTAACCAATCCCACCCAGGCCAACTCCCATCTGTGGGATTTATATCTTGTGTCACAGACTTCTTTTTCTGCCTCCATTATGCTGGGGTCAGGAACTTACCCATGTTGAAGTTTAAAGGTGTTTGGAAATATCAAGAATTTGTAAACACTTTCAAAGTTTAGAAAGTTCTACATTACTGACACCTTCCAAACATTGAATGAGCTGGATACCCTGTTTTGGGAGCCACTAAACACATCTAACAGGGTTCTCTGAATCTCCAATAGATCAATTGGCTGAATGACTATTGACAACTGGTTTCCGAAAGCAACTGGCCCGCACGGAACACTACACATCCAGGGCACCAAATATGTTGACCTCAACCACCACATTCAAGATGAAGACCTGTGGATATCCAATTGCCGCAGGGGCTCACGAAAAAGTAAGCTTCTATGGTCAATTTCAAGCTTGTGATCCTGAAGAACATAGTACACAGTATCTTGTGTTGGATGAGTCTCACAGTTTGCTGCACAGATTTTCACAGTGGGTGTGTATGTCCGTTATCTTAGAGGCGAGTCTCAATTATGGATGTGAGTTTCACTTCTTGGAGAAGAGGCTCAATAATTGCTTGCAACTTACACTTTTTGGAACATATCCTCCCTCATTTGATGCAAGTCTCACAAATCAATGGACAGACTTGTGCATTTGGTGTGAGTCCTACACCTTGAGGAACAGCCTTACTCATTTGATACAAATATCGCATCTTAGTGCACAGTCTCAGTGGGTGCACATTTCACATGAATGAGCACAATCTTAGTGAGTACCTGACATTAGATGTTTTGTTTTAATATTTATTTTCCCCTATCCCTTCCAACATAATATCGAGAATCTACCTAGACGAAGCTGCTAGGAACAATGAATCGAAGGACATGTAGAAGTGTAACTAGATGCCATGGTAATAAGGGGCCATGTAACATTATAAACAGCTTCTATCACCTGTGGCTTTTTAAAAATGGTATTGATAAAAGAACAGCTGTACCACAATTGCCTCAATATTATCTTGAGTTAACACTCCTGGAGAGTGTCATGCTTGTGTGGCACACACTGAAAGGACGTGGCAAACAGAGCACAGCATGGAAGCACCGGAGAAGTTCACAATTGTTTTTCTAGAGCCTTCATCTTTTGGGGAATGTTATTTAACACCTTAGCTGCTGTGGGTTTTCCCGTCCTGCGCTGAATATCCAAAATCACCATAATTCATGACGAGCTGGCCTTGTCATCCGCGCACGGCAGGTAAGCGCCATGACGAGCCCAGCTCGTCATTAGCTTCGAAGGGGTTAAAATGTGGATCTTAAATATAATATTTCACCTTTTCTAACATTGTTTCTTGTTGGGAAGTAGGGTAGAACCTTCCTTGAAAATATTTGTCTTGGCCATTGCAAGTCAGAGCAAATATTACACCTTACCACTTTTAAAGATCACCATTAACCACTTCAGAGAGTGTTAAACAACTTTTCTATATTATCCCTGGAAATTTGGGTGCATTATTAGAGCTACATTCTGCCAGTTATACAGCAGCTTTTACATTTGCCCAGACTTTTTGCCTGAGAAAGCAAGACACACAATTGATGGACGGAATGCAGAACAAATCTAAACATTCACCCCCAGTCAAGAGATCTGGGTTAAATCCATCATTCTTTTGCTCACCATGCCACCCCAGTTTAGACCTGGCCATATGCAAATCAATCTTGACCCTGTGACTTTATACCCAGCAGGGTTTGTGATGTTCATTTAGCCCGTGGGTTCTCCCAGGGCACCCTAAGCATTGTTACTACTGCTCCTGGTCTTCCACCTCCACAGCCACTGGCCTGGCTGGGGTTGCTACTCAACTTGATCTTACTGCCCTCCATCAGTATTGTATGCAAGATCTGGGCTGGTGCTTTGTTGCCTCTGTGCCCTTACAGTGCTTTGCCAAGAACATAGGCTTGTGTGGATAACCTCTGCTGATGCAGACTATACAACCATGAGCCTGTGCTTAACTGGCTGGTCTACAATCAAATTGGACCTTGCACGCGGATTCCCCCAAAAACAGCTGTATCCAGCCAAGAGACCAGCCCACTGTTCAGCTTGCAAACACGTCAGTGGCTAACATCAGCTAAGCCTGAATTCCCAGCACAATATTTAGCTTCTTTGCAGAGGATTGCAAGGTTACCTGAGAACACATCTGGATCCCACCAATGCACTGTGCAAATGTTTGTCCTTTGGCATCAGCACTGTTTAAAACTTGGATCTACTTTAAAGCACCCTTTTTAAATAGCAGAATTCAGCCACCCAGACCAAGTGCACAACATAATATCGAAATGGCACAGTGCATGCCTTATTTGCATACGTAATAGTTCCTGTCACGTGAATGTGGCATTGCATTATGGCACTTTGTAAACAAGGTCCTTTGAAGTGCTATCTGATAGTATTGCTAGCATCGATTCATTATTCATTTAGGTTGGATGTCATGTACTTGGGTAGGGGTACATGATCACAGTGGATCCCCGTAACCCCTGCCCTCGCACCCCCCCCCCCCCCCCACCAGCTGTTCTTGTCTTTTTTAAGTGGGCACATAGTGTTACTTGTTGGGAAACCTCTGTCTCTCACCCGCCTAGTAATATTGACCAAGCTACGCCTCTGGAAGCATTGCAATACAGCTAAGAGATCCAAGTTTGGGATCTGGCCAAGCCTTGCCGCTGCGCTCTGCTGGAAATGTTGGTGGCATGCTGCTTGCAAGAACCCAGGCTGAATACATTACTGTGAAAAATGAAGACAGTTACTATGGAGCAGGACCTCAGTATTAGCATTCATTTTTTGTCCGGTCGGATGAAAATCGACCTTGCTTTGGCGGGTCAGAGACACTAGCCCGCTGCCCCCAGAAACACCCGGAAACACATGCTACTTCGAACTTCCCCGGCCATATCACGGAGCACGAAAACACAAAATTAAATATTTTAGCCGCGGGCACAAATCAGGCGCAGCTCCACAGTTCTAAAATATTTAGTGCATTTTCACAAAACAACTCTCGCTTGAATAACAGACATCAAAGAATATTAACTTTCACTGACAATCTACTAAAAATGACAGTGTTATTTGTTGCTAGTCATGTAAAGGAACGTCTGTGATGTGTTTTTAGTTTTAACACTGCTTTCTGATATTTGAATTACCTGGAAGTCAAGTTATTAAAAGTGCAGAATTATAAATATCTTCGAAGTGAAAGTATTTCAGTTTTGTATGTTATAAAGTGAAGGCGCATTGTAGTAATTGTTCTGAAGTAAATGCCCTTGCAGCCTTAGAAAATTGTTAACGTCCCTGTCGAATAAACGTTCCTATTTTACTGTTGATCCAGCGCTCCTACTAAAATTCTGCATAAATGATGTCACTATCTACCACCAAACTTACCAAAGCGGTGACATCTCGCTCGTTTTTAAAAATTATTGAAACTGTGATTTAACTGTGTTTTTAAAATCTGTGCACCTACCCCCAGCCACTGCAACCACTTTCCCGCCAAGCAGGCACCCACAATCAGCGGAACCTAGCGCTGTGGGAAGGGGAAAAGGCACACGGACGCCATCGCTGGGAAACGCGAGGCCACGCCCACACGATAGGCCACGCCCACCCCCCTCGCTCCATAAATGTGTGTCCCACGCAAGTGCAGCGGACGAGCGCAGCGGGAGCGCCTAAGGCAAACGGACCCAGGCCCTGGATCTCTGCCACCTAAGCGCCTGGTATACACTAGTGACACACTCCGGGCTTTTAACTTGGTAAAAAAGCCGGAATGTCTCTACATTCACGCAGAAGGCAAACCCTATATTAACTGCGCACGCTGTAACCCAGGCACCCAGACCCCGGTCAGGCCAGAGCTACTGATGGGCCTTCTTAATTGCCGCTCTCTCCCTAAGCACACGCATGAGACCAACTTACTGATACAAGACCACAGTCTGGATGCACTGTTTCTTACAGAAACGTGGCTCTCTGCAACTTCTGACTCCGACATCGTCAACACTCTCCCTCCGGGCTACCTGATCCAAACCCTGCATAGACCCAAAGGGAGAGGAGGGGGACTGGCAATAATTTACAAAGAACGCCTCATTTGCAGAATCAGCAATGCTAACATCGACGAATGCGAAAGCTGCCACTTCACTCTCCAAACTGCCCCAGCTCATTCCATAACGGGTCTGCTGATATATCGACCTCCGGGCCCACCAGGAAAATTCACCAACGCACTCACGGAGACGGTGGCACAACTAGCCTCCTCCGGCCCCAACTTCCTTTTAGTTGGCGACCGTAACCTCCACCTCGGAGACCCAACAGACCACATAGCACTCGATCTACTTCATGACCTGCGGTCATTTAACATTAGGCTGGTCAATAAGGGACCCACTCATGACAAGGGACATCTCCTGGACCCCGTCTTGACCAATATCGTGGACATTACCACCGGCCCCTCTCTTCCTCTCCCATGGACAGATCATTTCCTTATCCCCTTCTCCTGCCCTCTATTTACAGCCCCCCCACAACCCGCCAAAACCCGAATCACCGATCGACGCTGGCACAAACTTGTCCCAGAGGAATGGGCCAACACCCTTGCTAATTCCACACCGACTCTCTCAGGTGACCCCATCGTCGCTGATGATCAGTACAATTTCTGGATCACATCCTCATTGGATCAACTCCTCCCTAAAATAACCACTCTCAAACATTCCAAACGAGTCACCCCCGCTCCCTGGTATACTCCAGAGCTTAAAGTCCTACGACAGGAATGCAAGAAAATGGAATGCTCCTGGAGGAAGGATAAGGATAAGGACTAAAAGGACGCCTACCAAACTCGCACTCCAAACCTATAAAACCTCTCTCCAGAAAACTAAAAGTCTATTCTTTCATAAAAGAATAGAACACGTTGCGTGCTCCAGTAAAGAATCTTTCACCATTCTAAAGGAGCTCCTCAAAGTCCCCGACTCATCACCCAGAATCCCACCAGATCCCAAGGCAGACGAGGAAAAATGCTACAAATTAGCCAATTTCTTTACGGATAAGATCCAGAAAATCCTCGATTCAATTCCAACCACCAACACGTGCGAGGATATAGAGACCAATAACACTCCCATCGCCCCTTGTCTCACCTCTTGGGGACCAGTGACAGTCGAGGAGGTCGAAAGCACGCTAAATAACATCAAAAGCGGCTCCCCCAGAGACCCTGCGCCGTTACGCTTCCTTAAGAGTGTAGCACCCACGATCGTCCCCCCCCCTCACCCACTCATTAACACCTCACTGGAACAGGGTATCGTCCCCCCCAACTGGAAAGCGGCAATAGTCAAGGCGCTATTGAAGAAACCTTCCCTTGACCCCGCCAACTTAGCCAACTACAGGCCAATCTCCCTCCTCCCTGGAACTAGCAAAATCGCCGAAAAGCTGGTAAACAGAAAACTATCCCAATTTCTGGAAACCAATGATCGGCTGAAAAGATCGCAAACGGGATTCCGCCCAGGGCAGGGCACCGACATCGCCCTCTTGGTAGCGGCGGAAGAGGCCAGAGCACTGCTCGACGCTGGAGGATCAGTGGCAGTGATCCTCCTCGACCTCAGTGCGGCCTTCGACACCGTCAACCACCAACTCCTGATCCAACGCCTCAGAAGTGTTGGCGTGGAAGGAAAAGCACTCTCCTGGCTATCCGGAAGTTAGGAAGCCTTCCGGCGCCCCCCGGTAATCTTCCGTGGGATTCAGGGCTCTTCACCGGATTACTCCGGAACTGCTGGCACAAGCTTGTGCGGACCACCCCTTCGTGTTAGCAGGGAACTTAGAGGAGGACGTGGAGCGATTGCAGGCCTGGCTCTCAGAGAGACTTAATGATCTGGCTCCTCTGAGACCCCTCCGCAAACCTGAAAAAGGTGCTTCTGCCCCTTGGTTTACGGAAGCATTGGCGGCCTCTCGGCGCCAATGCAAGGTAGCGGAAAGAGCATGGCGCGCTAATTACGACGCGACGGCGAAACTCGCCTACAGGTCTGTGGCGAAAGCTTATCATCGGAACATCCTCGCGGAGAAGAAGGCTTATTTCGCGAGAAAAATTGAAGCTGCCTCCAATTCCTGTAAGGAGCTTTTCGCCGTTGTGCGGCAGTTTACAACGTCTCGCGCAGTACCAACCCAGACTCCCCCTCCTGCGCCTTGGGTCAGGGCGATTGCGGACTTTTTCACCTCTAAGATCCAGCGGATCCAGGACTCCTTCCTTGTGCTGGAGCCTGAGATACCGGGTCGGGTGGAGAATACCGCTGCTACCCGACTTAACGCAGGTGTGGCCTTGGCAGCTTTCCCTCCTCTCTCGCTGACCGCCTCATTTGACCTGATGGCTGGCCTTAAATCAGGTTCCCCTCGGGATGCCTGTCCGGCAAAATTTTTGGCTAAAATGGCAGCTGTCATTAATCCCCTCGTGAACCCCCTGTTGAATTGTTCTCTCGCACAGGGTGTGGTTCCCCAGGCCTGGAAGCAGGCCATGATCATTCCCCTGCTTAAAAAGCCTGGCCTGGATGTGGAGGTGTTGGCGAATTATAGACCTATTTCGCTTCTGCCGGCTTTTGCGAAGGTCATTGAAAAGCATGTCCATAAGGTGCTTGCCGATTACCTGGAGTCCCACGACCTACTGCACCCTACCCAGTCGGGTTTCCGCGCCAATCTTAGCACCGAAACAGCCCTCCTGGAAGTCTCGGAGGCGATTAAGGAGGTGCTGGATTCGGGCGGGAGAGCGATGCTGGTGATGCTAGATCTGTCGGCGGCCTTTGACACCGTCCCTCATGAGGGTCTTCTTGCAAGACTCTCAGAGGCTGGTCTCCGAGGGACGGTGCTCCAGTGGTTTCGATCTTTCCTGGCAGGCCGTCGACAAACGGTCTGGGCTTCTGCTTGCTCCGCCGAGATGTCGCCATTGGGTGTCGGAGTTCCTCAGGGCTCTGTCCTGAGTCCAACTGTATTCAACATCTTCATGACCACTTTGGCGGCATTGGCGGAGTCTTTCGGGGCCCAGATCGTTTCTTATGCCGATGACACCCAGCTCCTCTTCACCTGTGAGAAGGGTGCGGACTTCGATGGAGGTAGGATCCAGGGTTGCCTTGAGGCTGTGTTTCAATGGTTCCATCACAACAGCCTCAAGTGCAACTCGGACAAATCCGAGGTCCTCTTTTTTGGGTGCAGTTCGGATCCGGACTGGAAAGTGTGGTGGCCTGAGAACATGTTTCCACCAGCAAGTTCGTCCCAGGTGGCTAAAAACCTTGGGATTAAGATCGATAATGGCCTCACACTACGTTCACAGGTAATCGGTCTCACTGGTACCTGCTTTGGCCTACTCCGGATGCTACGCAAGTTCCTTCCCCTGTTATCGGAGGAACATAGGAAGATCACGGTGCAGGCGATTATAGGCTCGAGAATTGACTATTCCAACGTCCTTTATCTCGGCTTGCCAGAGTATCTGCTCCAACGGTTACAGGTTGTCCAGAATTCGGCAGCACGGGCCATCTTTGGACTATCGCGCCGTGCCAGAGCCTCGGGTCTTCTGGAGGCTCTGCACTGGCTCCCTGTCCGGAAGCGGATAATTTTTAAAACTCTTACTCTGGCGCACAAAGCCTTGCACGCCTCCGGAGCAAAATACCTGCAGAAGAGGCTGGCCTTTTATTTGCCTGCCAGGTCGCTCAGGTCTGAACCCCTGTTTCTTGCGGCGGTTCCCCGTGTGAAGAGAGCCCGCATCGGAGGCCGCTCTTTTAAACTACTAGCGCCTCAGTTATGGAATAAACTGCCTGTGTCCCTGCGCAGCATTCCTAATTTGTTGGCCTTTCGGAAAGGGCTTAAAACCTGGCTCTTTTCCTCTTAGTTTCGGTCCCTTTTAGGTTTCTTCTATCTCTGTTTCTTATTTTCCCTGTTGTGTTATGAGATTAGTGTGCAATCCAAAGCGTCGGGACACTCTTCCGAGTAGCCGCACGCTATACAAAACCCCTGCATAACATAACATAACATAACATAACATCCTCCTTTTTGGGGCATCGGTCCTTCCAAATCTGGGAGAACAACACCCGCTCCTCCGAAAAACCCCTCCAGTGTGGCGTACCTCAGGGCTCCTCCCTGAGCCCCACGTTGTTTAACATCTACATGTCCCCACTGGAGGAGGTTGTCACCCCTTTCGGAGTGAGCATCGTCAGCTATGCTGACGATACACAACTAGTGGTCTCCCTATCCCACCCAAGCCAACAACCTGCGGACCTCTACAATTGTCTCACGGATATACAAGGATGGATGAACCGTTCCCATCTCAAACTTAACGGCTCTATTTATTTATTTATTTATTTTGCGATTTCTAAAGCGCCTGGTGACCCGTAGGCATCCCCGCGCTATTCAGCCTGTGAAGGTACAGAGGGGGGTAGGGGGGGGGGTGCTTTATTTGGGGAAAAGGAGGGTTTTAAGTTTCCTGCGGAACACCATGTGGGAGGGTTCCAGGCGTAGACTGAGAGGGAGTGAGTTCCACGCTGTGGAGGCTTTGACCGAAAAGCGGCGACCGCCGGTGCGGGCCTTCCTAAATTTAGGCACCGTAGCAAGGTGTTCGGCGTCGGAGCGAAGGGGTCTTGCGGCTTTATATGGGGTGACCATGTGTTTAAGCGCGGCAGGGCCAGCTCCGTTGATGAGCTTGTGGGTGGTACATAGGGCCTTGAACTCTACTCTCTGGCGGACTGGAAGCCAGTGTAGGGCTTTGAGGGCAGGCTTGGCCGACACTCTGGGGGGAAGGTTCATAATGAGCCTGGCCGCCGCATTCTGGGTGCGTTGGAGTTTGGCCAGGGTGTATTAAGGGGCCCCCAGATATATGGCATTGCTGTAATCGAGCCGGGCCAGGACCAGACCCTGGACAAGTAATTTCCTGGATGGGAGGGGAAGAAGGGGCAAGATCTTGCGTACGGACCGCAGGAGACCGAAGCAGGTGCCTGCTGTCTTGGCTGCCTGCGTTTTCATGGTGAGGTCAGGTTCCAACCAGACTCCTAGTGTTTTGATTTCATTTCTAGGAGAGGGGATTTCGCCGAAGGTGTCGGGCCAAGATGTGGGTGGAAAGGTCGTCCATTTATTGCCCAGGAGCATGATCTCGGTCTTTGCGCCGTTCAGCTTCAAGGCCGAGTCACACATCCAGGTATGGATGTCCTGGAGACAGTGCAGCAAGCTGTCAGGATGGTTATCCAGGTGGGACAGGGATACAACAAGTTGGGTGTCGTCAGCGTAGTTAATTATTTTTATACCGTAGGGGGCCACTACGTCTTCCAGGGGAGCCATATAGACATTAAACAGGGTGGGGCTGAGCGACGACCCCTGGGGAACTCCATTCTTCAGTGGAAGAGGTTCTGACCGGGAGTTGCCGTCCCACACCTGAAAGGATCGATGGGAAAGAAAGGATTCGATCCATGCTCGTGCCGTACCCACAATACCTGCCTTGGCCAGGCGGTGTAGAAGGACACGATGATCCACCGTATCAAAGGCGGCGCTAAGGTCCAGGAGGATCACTGCCACTGATCCCCCTGAGTCTAGGATACACCTCTAAAACCGACATCCTCCTCCTGGGTCAGAAGGGACCCCCCCTGTCACCGAACACCTGGTCACAGAACATCTGGCCACCCTGTTTAGGCCCACCCCCAGACCCAAAATCCGAGGTTAAGAGCTTGGGAGTCTGGCTCGAAAAAGACCTTTCGTTCGCCACACAGGCAAAGAAAGTAGCCGGGACATGCTTTGGGCTCCTTAAATCAATCCGAAAGATCCTCCCTTTACTCCCTCCGACCGCAAAAAACTATTGATCCAAGGCCTAATACTCTCCAGGATCGACTACAGCAATTCCATCTACCTGGGCGCTCCTGAGGCCACTCTGAACCGACTACAGAGGATCCAAAATGCGGCTGCCCGGATCGTCACCAACACACCCGCCAGAGGCTCAGCTAAGCCGGCTCTTAGGCTCCTCCACTGGCTCCCGATCAGGGAACGAGTCCAGTTCAAAGCCCTTTGCCTGGCCCACAAATCTCTGCAAAACAAAGGACCTCCGATCCTAGCTAAATTCATCATACCTTACAAAGCCCCAAGAGCTCTTCGTTCCGATCAGGAACATTTCATCACCATCCCCAGAGTCAAGAAGGCCCGCACGGGCGGAAGACGCTTTTTGGTTCATACCGCACGTCTCTGGAACGCCCTACCCCGCGAGATCAGAACAGAACCCAACTATCTACGTTTCAGAAAGAGGCTGAAAACCTTCCTTTTTCCATAAATCCCCTTCTCACCTCCTTGCCCCTCACTCCCCTCTGGTTAATTGTTCCTAGCGCTGGGATACTCACGGGTGACTACGCGCTCTATAAAATTTATTAATAATAATAATAATAATAATAATAATAATAATAATCAATACCAGGCCCATAGAAATAACAGAGCAGCTGAATCATGAGGCGAATGGATCTAATATGTTTTTTTTTGTAAACATTCACAATAAACAAGACCAGCTTGTCATTTTTAAAAGTTTATTTAAACATATTCAGGAAAACTTAGGTTTGGAACTTTATTAAGCAAGCATTTTAAAAAGTCATAAGAAAGTTTTATTCAGCATTTATAAAGAAAGTTTAATTCAAGAAAATATTATTCGGATCACTGACAGAATTTCGACCTCATAAATATCGACCTACAAAAATATCGAGTCAATAATATCGAGGGCAAAAATATTGACATCCTATCTACAACATGGTAAGTACAAAAATATCGAAAAAATAATATAGATGTAAAAAATATCGATGTTAAAAATATCGATTTTTTTTTCTTTTAATATATAAATGTAAAATTAGGTATATAACACTAATAAATAAAATATACATATTTAAAAGTATCTAATAATGTTTAAAATTAATAAATAATACATATATATTAATAATACATTAATTAAATATATACACTAAATATATAATATATATGTACTGAACAATAAGTATTAATAATTATTTTACTAATTTATAAATTAATAAAATATATTCTAATTTACTAATACATTTACAAACATAAAACAATAACATAAATAAAATGTAAGTAATATAAAAAATAAAATATACATTTAAATATTTTACAATTATTTATATAAAACGTTGGACAGCCTAAGGGTAAAATTTACTATTCCTACTCCAGAGAGTGCAACAGTAGGGAAAAGGTTTGATAGCGTAGGGGTAAAATTACTATTCCCACTCCAGAGAGTGCAACAGTAGGGAAAGCGTTGGATAGCGTAGGAGTAAAAATTGCTATTCCCACTCCAGAGAGTGCAACCGTAGGGAAAGCGTTGGATAGCGTAGGGGTAAAAATTACTATTCCCACTCCAGAGAGTGCAACAGTAGGGAAAGCGTTGGATTGCGTATGGGTACAAATTACTATTCCCACTCAAGAGAGTGCAACAGTAAGGAAAGCGTTGGATAGCGTACGGGTGAAAATTACTATTCCTACTCCAGAGAGTGCAACAGTAGGGAAAGCATTTGATAGCGTAGGGGTAAAATTACTATTCCCACTCCAGAGAGTGCAACAGTAGGGAAAGCGTTGGATAGCGTAGGAGTAAAAATTACTATTCCCACACCAGAGAGTGCAACAGTAGGGAAAGCGTTGGATAGCGTAGGGGTAAAAATTACTATTCCCACTCCAGAGAGTGCAACAGTAGGGAAAGCATTGGATTGCGTAGGGGTACAAATTACTATTCCCACTCCAGAGAGTGCAACAGTAGGGAAAGTGTTGGATAGTATAAGGGTTAAAATAACATACTTATAAATAAACAACTTTTGTAATTATAAATAAATTAACTATTAAATAAATATAAGCCATATACAATATCTATACTTAATTATAAAACACATTCTTAGCAAAATATATTTTACCTAAAATTAATATAAAATAATACCATTTAATAATATTTAATTACCAATTAATAATTAATTATCAATTATATTATTACCAATACAATTAGTTTTAATAGATTATTAATTAATTAAATTTACTTTACTTCCCACCATATTTCCCTATAAAACAACTACCCATAATATAACACATTTATCCAATAATGATTTAATGAAAAATAATTAGTAAATAATTATAATTAATTAACTATTAATTAAAATTAATTACCAATTAATATAATTTATTTTATAATTCCTACTAAATATTAAATAATTAACCTTAATTAAATTACTCCCCACCCTATTCCCCTATAAACCCACATCCCGCTACAGAAAATATATATCAATTAATCAATTAAATTTTTTTCCAATTAATTATTAATAATTAGCAATTAATTATAATTAATTAATTAATCCTACTAATTATTAATCAACTTACCATAATTAAATAACTTCCCACCCTATTCCCCTATAAACCCACAACCCGCTCCGGTACTAAAACATACAATTTTCTTATAAATTAATTTATTATTATTTAAAATTAATACACATATAATAGTAATTATTTTAAATACTTAAATTAAACGTATAACACATACATAATAAAAAAATATAAAATAATACAAATATCGATATTAGTGTCATCGAAATTAGTAACATCGATATATATGCTATCGATATTACTAACTTCGATATTACTTACATCGATATTAAGAATTTCAATATTACTTACCTTGGGTCGATATTCTGTCCTACGATATTCTTGACTTCGATATTATGCTCCTTCGATATTTCAGACTCGATATTATGGTATGTCGATATTTCCAAGTCGATATTTTGACTGTGTACCATATTGTTCATTAGCAGAAATAGGTGAAAAAAGCATTTCCAAATCCTAACTAACTCTCTGTCTCTACCCTCATCGCCTGGAAACAAAGTCTTTTAAAGTTACTTTCCTTACGTGTAATCATCGGACAGCAGAACACGTCCCTCTGGAATCAAGAAGCGTAAGCCAAAAAATCTGCTGCAAGAGCCTATTCTTATACCCTAAATTAAGCTGAGCTAACTATTTTTCACATTCCATCAGCTGAATTCTAGCTTCCAATTGGCTGAATCACCTCACGCCACAGTAAACTGTGACATCTTCCACCACAAGACCAGGCTTTTACACAGAGCCATTGTTCATGCACAAAGTCCTGGCGACAGTTCCTTAGTCTGCTAGCAAAGATGTTCAAGCAATACAAAATCTGTCACGTCTCTTCCTTTCAACCTTGAGCCTGTCCGTTCTGAGCTTTCCGTGGCACAACCAAACCTCTCCACAGAGTCGTCTGTAGCAGTTCTTTTTTAAAGCTTTTCATAATAAAAGTTTATAAGCTTGTCATCCTTTTTCAAAATAAATGTTCTCCTGTGGCTTAACATCAGCAGGCCTCTTTTAGAAGGCGTCAATTTTTCTGCGCCACTTTTGCTTGCGTCACTGTGCCACTTTTAGCTCGCGTCACTTTCCAGAAAACTATTATTTAAACAAACACAAAACAATAATTAATTCAGGAAATGAAAGTCATTCTGTTTCCAAACTACATAGCTAATGTTAACCCATTAGTATAAGTCACCTAGCAGAAGCACACAAATAAAGCAGCACATTTAATATCTACCATTCTTCATAGAGTCCAGCTTTAAGTTTCTGAAAGAGTAAAAAGATGATTAAATAATACACAGACAGACAATCACAACATAGGACAAACATGTAAGCACATATAAAAAAGCACATGCCATGAATGATCAGCCGCATATTAATAGTGACAAAGACAATAGGACAGACATGACAAACAAAACAATATTAATCACATGTTACAAAACAGACTTGCAAATGCAACAAGAGCACATGTTATTAATTCCCCGCGTGTTCATGTGTGGTGCAAACTTAATCTAGGTTGAATTAATTAAACAAATCATGCAACAGCTCATTAATAAATTAGTTCATGTTATAGGGAAAATGAATCCACGAGTCAGAATAAAATATTTTCTGAAGCTCGCTTCATCACTGTCATTTTATTTTATTTTCTTACTCTCATTTGAAGGTAATATGCTTTAATGTAGGCACATCCAATTTGAACAATCTGTGTAAATTCGGCAGATGTTTTCTGAAAACTGTCGGAAAAGATTCAGCTATGTCACAAAATAAATGTTATATTACTTTTCTCTAACCACCTCTGTTTCGACTTTTTTCAGTGTTACCAGGTTCACAGAATCTATGTAAATGTACCGAATTGCCTTCCCTTATGCCTATGCTCTCTCCCACTCCTTTTAGGGGTAGGAGGAAATTCAGGTGTCCACCTAAAGAGGAGCACATCCGACCATGTAACAAATATTACAACATAAACAAAGCAGAGGGAAAAGTTAAGCCTGCCACTCAGGGTCTGATTCACAAGGGTTAATTTACACTTAGGGGAGACAGACAGCTGGCGGCCAAGATGGCCGTGGTTCTGTGAGCTTCTGGCGGTTGGAGAGACAAAATTGGACAACATCCTTGCTCCAGCCGAGGTGAGGCACCACCAAGGTGAATTGCACATTTTGCTGCTTTTGAGACTTCGAGACACCAGGTTGCCTTGAACACTACACCTGCCATCTTGTGGCTCGGCCAGACTGGTGGGATAGGCCCAACCGCTGGGCTGCGGTGGGGAGATCGCATGGCAGATCTCAACTGGTCCAGACAGGGAGAGGAGAGGCTGAACTGGTAAGCGAATGGGAGGCGTGGCCCATTTTTGGATGCTGCCCGCACTCCGTGGCCTCTGTTGTGAGGAGAAAAATGCAGGCCCACAGTGATTGTGGTAAGTGCTGTCAAGTGGTCCTGACGGGGCTTTCTGGGCTTCCTTCTGAGCACACTTAGGAGGGATTGTGCGTCCCCTGGACTAGCCTGCCCCAAACCAACACAGGGGAGGCGGGAGTTCAAAAGGCGGGTAGCGGGCCCAGAGTGACTGAAGTTGGAAAATCTCCTTCTCCCTCCTCAGAACATGAGTGTTGATACAGTGGGAGCCCCAGGTAGCAGGAAACCATTGTTGGGCCGCTAGGTCTGCCGGCAAATTTATCATGCAAAAACAAAAATACTCATAACCTATGATTAGTGTAAAAGGCCATTTATTAGGACATGGTTGCAAACTTATTAAACTTTATTCAACAATAACATCAACTTTGCAAATAAGGCACGATCCCCCATACATCACATGGCCAATCACATCTTTCACCAATTTCCATTCCCCCAAACGTCATACCTTGTTCCATCCTTCCCTGATCCAAGCCTACATTCTTGCCATCTCCCCAGGCTCTCTTTCGTTTATCTCCCAAACACCCTCCCATGAATTCTCTCTTTACTCGACAAGGTACCGGACACTGAGTTTTCAACTGTGCTCTGTTCTTCTTCCCCCCCGAGGGTGTGGAAGAGGGAAGACCGCATGTTACTCTCCACCCCCCCAAGGCTCCTGCCTACGACCCATGCAACCTGTCCTAACTTTGGTAAGCAACACTAATACAGAAAACAAACCCTTGTTCCCAGAACAACATCACTACCCCCCGATGATAATAATAATAATAATAATAACAAAGTTTATAAAGGGCCTGGTTACACTATCAAACAGTGTGTCCCCGCGCTGTGAAGACAGAAACCAAGCAAGCTCCTCAACAGTCAGGTAAAGAATAGAGGCAGACAGAGAGCCTCACACTATTTCGGGAAGAGGAAGGTTTTCAATTTCTGACGGAACCTCATCTCAGATGGTTCCAAAAGCAACTCAATCGGTAGAGCATTCCATTGCTTACCGGCCAGATATCTGAAAGAGACCGCCCATCCATGCTCGGTAGATACGAGGAACCTGGAAGAGCATACTTCCTAGGGACCTCAGATGCCGCTTGGTCTGGTGCACGGTCAATAATTTTTTAAGGTAGACAGGCCATGCACATCGTTTTAAACACAATACGCTCACGGATGGGGAGCCAGTGCAACGCAGCAAGAGCACGGCTCCCCGAAGACTTCTTGGAGAGATTCAGTGCCATCCTGGCTGCCGCGTTCTGTACGCATTGCAGTCGGTGCAGTCCTTTTTTGCTCAGGCCAATATACAATGAATTCCCGTAGTCTAAGTGAGGAGCAACAAGAGTGTGAATCAGTGTTTTCCTGCTGGTTGCGGGGAATAAGTCCAGGGTTTTGTGCAGGCTTTTTAAGATGCCATAGCGTTTGCCGGCAACCCCTCTGGTGTGGTGTTAGACGGACAGGTTGACATCTAATCTAACCCCCAAGTTTTTTACCTGCTCCGAGGGGTTAGGGGTGGGCACCAGTTCAGGTGGCCACCACGCAGAGGACCACATGGAAGGTGCTTTTCCCATCACTAGGAGCTCGGTTTTACTCGCATTGAGGCACAAGCAGTTGTTGTTCATCCAGCCGGCCAATTCCCCTAGACAGGCAGAGAAGTTCGCTGCAGCCTCCTCTGGGGGCTGGGACAGTGTCACCACCAATTGGTTGTCATCAGCGTAGAACACTATGTCCACCCCATAGGCTTCCACTATCTTAGCAAGGGGTTCCATATACAGATGCATAGAGTACGGAAGAGGCAGACTTCGCCTCTACGGACCATTATATACTTTTTCCCTAAACCCACCACTTCCCCCCAAATACCTAACCCCACCCATGTCCTGTTTTCCTGTACAAAATCCCACGGGGAAAGACTAGTCTGGGACATGCTTTCCCCGGGGGCCATCATTGTCCAGTTGCCAGGGGTAGCGGTTCGTTTGTGCCCCTGGCTCTTGGCAAAAGATTAAGAGGACTTATAGAGGGAGTGTAATGGAGTTTGTAGCCTTTGGAGATGACTCTGTTGACCCAAATCTGAAAACGCAGAATGTAGCCCTGGCCCCCCAGTCCAGGACTCTACTGAAACCAGTGCAACTAGAAACCATCCTGGAAGGCGCAATACCACAGAATTGATTCTCTGTAGATTGTTACTGGGGCACCGCTACTGTGGGCCCCCGGGTTGCACGTCATACAAACCGTAGTGCCTTTGAAAAATTAAACAATTCAGAAGCTGGATGGGAGGCAGTCCTAGCTGCAATTTGATGCCAGAAAGACCATGCATTTGGTAGCCACAGAGAGATCCACCTCCACGGAGGAGACTCAGGTCAAGGGTATGGGAGAGGAGGAGGCAGATGTGCGGTCATTATGCCAGGAAGGGTAACTTGTGCTGTGGCAACAAATGATAGACTGAATGCTGAATGAATCAACCACTGATTTGCATATGGCTGGGTCCAAACTGGGTGTGGTGTAGTAAGCAAAAGAACGATGGATTTAACTCAGATCTGTTGACTAGGGGTGAATATTTGATTCATTCAGCATTCTGTCCATCAACTGTTCTCTTTGCATTGTCACCCAGAGTGGGACGGCTGACGTGGGTCCCTTGCTATCCCTGCCACTGGAGTCAAGCTAGCCTGGCTGATGAAAGGAGCAACTCCGAAAACTGGTCCCAGGATGCTTGTTTGTAGTACAGGGAGGACCTGGCCTGGCAGTTTAGGCTGGACTGTTCCCATGGGGAGCAAGGTCAAGACTGATTTGCATATGGCTGTGTTTAAAATGGAACGGTATGGGGAGCAAACAATCAGTGAATTTAGGCCCAGATCTCTGTACTGTGATGAGTGTTTGACATTGTTCAGCATTCTGGTCATCAATTGTTCTTTTTGCAGGGTAATCTGTCATCCATAGAATCTAAAATGGATGGTCTGGGCCCAGAATGTCCAGGATATCCCAAAAATTGGGGAGACATAATGCCAAACTTCATGAGGCAGAGCAGCGAATACCCTAAATGGAAGATGACCCAGCAGTGAAAGGAGAATCCCTCCTTAATATGTACTCAAGGTGATACATACATGCAAAAACAAAGATTTGGAAGCAAGTCGCCGGAAACAATATGCACTTATTGGGAGTTCCAGAATCCATGAGCAAGATGGAAGACTATGTAGAAAGGCTGCTGGTGTCTCTCTTTAGCTCAGATAATTTCTCCCATCTGCTTGTAGTGAAGAGAGCGAACAGGTCCCTCGCCAGCAGATCACCTCCTGGATTTCCAGCTAGACCCAGCATTGACCGAATCCTAAATTTCAGAGACCGAAACACTGCCCTCTGCGTGGCTAGAAAGAAGCGATCCTTGGTGTTTGAGGGTAACACTGTATTTCTCTTTCCAGACTTTACCATAGCGGTGCAGGAGGTGAGGTAGAAATTCACTCCTGTTAAACAGAAACTACAGCAGTATGCCATGCTCCACCTCTGGATCTCCCATTGGGGGAAACAAAAAATACTTCAGAACAGCAGGCGGCTGAGTTACTGAGAAAGCTCCCTCATGATGACCAAATGAGATATCTTTAATCAGCAGGATCTGGAGCATCATCACCATTGGCTGACTTGGACTGAGGCAGTATAATGGTGTCCATGCCCACCAGCAGAGCACAGTGCAGCTCGGAAGCAAAATCTCAGAGACTTACACACTCCAGACCCCACTAACTGTCATACCAGCATCACCAATAATGGCAAAATGCTCTCTGTGCACAGAGGGGGAATTTGCAAGCTTTCCCCAGCTCTTTCACAATACTATGTTCTTGAATAGATTCAACAATCAGTGGGCAGAATGAAACTTATCATTAAGCTGCCATTGAAGGTTGCAGCCAACTCCAGGTGGAGATGCCAAGGATTCCTCCGACACCCATGACACCAGACAAGGGTCGTACAGCAACTCTCGGTGCCGCCTGTATATTTCTGTTGAATTTTGTTTTATTTTGAGTTTCCATTGTTCCCTTGCCTTGTTTGGTTCTCAATATGAGGGAGGGATCATTGTCATGGTGGGTTTGGGCTACCAGTGTGCATGGGGGAGGAAAGGTTCTAAGGCGAGTTTACATGTTAGGAAGGATACATACACAGACATTGTAATTTTGGCTAATACGGGAGGGACAGTACGCCAACCTTATTTCCACTGAATTACATGCACACTAGCAAATTCCAACCTACATTGTGGCTGATTCATGCCAAACAGGGCGGATTAAACCACTAGTGTGCTTAACCTGGAATGTAAGAGAACTAAATTCCCCGGAAAGATGAGACAGGTACTGTCATACTTAAATAGACATCTACAACAAGTAGCTCTACTGGAGGAGACAAACCTCATGTCCTAGATGGTGAGTAAACTCTCCTCCAGGTAGGCCACATACAGACTGCTATTGTCCTATTCATCCTATGTTCCAGGGGTGGCCATATTAATCAAACACGGTGTCCCTTTCTGCGAAGTGGATTCTCTCACTGATGATCAGGGTAAGTATGCCATTGCATGAGAGACACTGGGCACATCAAAGATTACTTTAGTGAACTACTACGGCTCAAACGAAGATGAATAAGAGCTCTTTGACAGACTCTGTGGGGCAGATACTGTCCACAGACCTGCACGCATAAATTTGGGGAGTGAGCCTAAGTTGCACACTGCAAGAACAATTTAATTGGTCACACATCTCCGCCACCCCACAGTTACCACAGCTTAGCCTCATGTCAGAGAGGGCACTTTTTCACTCGGGGGCATTGTCAAGGCTGGACTGTTGTTTGGTATACGCAGAGGTGGCCACATGGGCATATGGTGTGGTCACATGGCTCACACTCTCTCGGATCACTCTCCTGTAATTATGAGATCCTGTATGTTGGCTCCTACAGGTCACGTCTGGCAACTATCTCCCGAGGTGCTAGTGGATTCTGTATTAGTGGATGCACTACAAGAGGAAATAGCAGAGTTCTTTGAACACAACAAATGTAGAAGTAGCTCAAGCTGCACAATGTGGGAGGCCTTTTAGGTCACCATACTTGAAAGGTACATAGCTAAAAAAAAGTGGGGTCTTACGAACACTGCACAGTCACCTGGCATGGCTGGAGGGTCAACTCAAGATACTAGAGCAGATGCCAGTAGTGGGAGGTCACAGGGGTACCCTAGTAAAGATCAGTTCCACCGTCACTGAATTAAGGGCCAGATGTAGGTAAATCATATTTACCGACTCTTAAATACCGAATTTTACCGATTCGGTATTTAAGAGTCGGTAAATATGAAGGGGGTGATGTAGGTAATTCCAAATTGAGAATTACCGAATCGGTAGGATTCGGTATACCGAATCGGTATTGCCCATTGATTCCTATGGGCCATGAAGCCCATAGGAATCAATGGGCAATACCGATTCGGTAAATACCGAATCCTGCAAGGGTGCAGGGGGTGTCACTTTGACACCCTCTAGCACCCCAATTCCGGACTTGTGTGCCATGTGGCACACAGACATGCCCTAAGGGCATGTCTGTGTGTCACATTGCATAGGTGTGCATGCACACATGTGCATGCACACCAGGATTCGGTATTTTACCACCCAATTGGATTGGGTGGTAAAATACCGAATCTGAAAGGCCTTTGGGACTCAGAAGAGTCCCACCTACATCTGGGTTTTACCGAATCGGTAAAATTACTGATTCGTTATTTTACAGAATCGGTAAATTAATTTACCGATTCTGTAAATTTACCGAATCTGTAAAATGATGCCCCTAATTCACAATCACCAAATACTGGTCGGTAACGGCTGAATTCGGCCGTTACCGACCGGTATTTGGGCTCCTACATCTGGCCCTTAATGAGGTTGCTGATAGAGAATACAAAAACAGAGGCAAACATGCATGCACCAGGTCTATGGAGAGGAAAGAAGCTTGAGAAATCACTGGCCACGCTGATCAAACGTAACGGGTCACTAATGATATTATACAGATGGCAACTGCACAGGGTGAAAGATGCCCGGACCTGGCCCATATACTTGAAGTATTTACAGACTACTACAAGACACTTTACACATCCACAGGCACCCTCTCTATCAAGTCCCTCTAGAAGTACCTGGGAGACATAGCAGTGGGATGGCTGGGTGACGAACGGACTCTTTCGGAATAAGCCTTTCTCACTAGACAAAATATTGCTAGCCATTGGCTTGCTATCCACCTACCAAGGCGCCAGCAATGAACAGCCTATTAGCAGAAGTTTAGATGCATTATGCCGGGGTGTTAGCCCATCAGCTATTGGAACATTTGAAGTGGTCTACCAGCATGGAACTCTGCTGCAATCTGTGCAGGAAGCAGTGATTATCATGCTTTTGAAGCCAGGACAGGATCCAGTGGTGGCTCCTCTGTTATGGCAGAAGAGCGTCGCCCCACTTGCAGCGAGTTCAGGAGGCACACAGACTAATTCAATGGTAATAAATACCATTTTAATATAATGTGTCCCAGGCTTGCACTGTTGTAGCTTGAGGGCTGGGGGTGAGGCAGATAGTGCAATTGCACTATTACATCAGCCCTTGCCAGGGGGCATGTCAGATGGGCCGGCTGTCTAGAGCTGACAATCTGACATGCGCACGTCAGAGCTAGCATTCCAAGGGCTAGGAAACAGCAGAGGGATTGGAGCAGCAGGTCCCCAGCCTCAAAATCAGCACTGGATGAGCCTGCTCCAACCAATCTTGGAGGTGCAGCAGTTGATTTAGCATTGTACAAGGAAGGAAGTCCTTCTATTTTTGCCTGAGTCAACACAGAGGAGACCGGCAGGAGGAAAGAGATCGCATCTAGAGCTTGTGTGTCAGCAGGTCCAACATATATGGTGAGTGTTTTGGGCATCGAGCCTCACCCTATTGTAATGATGGCTGCCGCCACTAAAAGGATCCCTCCTTATATGCATCATATCTGCTGCAATTGTTGCTCAGTTGTGATGCTATAATGCTTACTAAACTGGTGGCAATCAGACTTGGTCTACTCATGCCTCAGTTGTTTGAGAACAGTCCAATCAGAATTTGTCTTGGGTTGCTCCACATCTTACAATCTATATACTTTATTCGCTATGGCACAGACATTGAACAAATACCTAGATGCTGTTGTGATACTTCTGGATACCAGCAAGCCATTTGATTCCCTGGAGTCGGACTGTTTATTTTATATACTTGAGAGGCTGGGAATGCTACCCATCATTTGTGCTTGCTTTGCAGTGGGCTCATGGCACTGATAAGAGTGAACGGAGAAATGTCAGGCCCATTTGGATTTGCACGGGGCACCAGGCATGGATGTCCCATTTTACCTCTCCTTTTTGAACATGTGGTGGAGCCCCTAGAAACCAGGATCAGACACCTACCTTTGGTCTATGCTCTCCATTTTACAAATATGCACATATGCATTTTGATCTGTGCAGATGACATTACCTTTTACATATGGGATCCTAACGTAAGTCTAATGTCATATTGCTGTAAGTTATCAAGTTTGCCACATTCTCTGGGGTTCATATGGGGGGAATCATGGATGTTCCCATTAACAGCGAATACACCACAGTTCACACCAGATTTCCCTCTTCATTGGTGTGCAGACAAGCTTAAATATTTGGGCACATGGATACATCGAGATAGAGAGATGGTACTATGTTTGAATTATAACACCACCCTAACCACCATCACTGACCAAGTGTCCAGATTGATTTATTGCTCCCCTCTATCTCCAGTGGGGCAATTTCAATTATTCAAGATGGTACTGCTACCCATGCTGTTCTACTTATTTGGAATATACCGCTCCCACTCAAAGTACCATTTTTTAAAAATGAAATGAAATAAAATGAGGGACTTAAAAAGCGCAACAAAACCCAAAGGTATGTAGGCGCTAGATACACCAGAAAGCAGTCGTTTTAGGAAGGTGCATTAATAAAGCCAGGTTTTTAGACGCTTCCTACATTGAAGCAGATTATGTTCGTTTTTAAGAGTGGGGAGTGAGTTCCAGAGTTTAGCAGTGGTGTAGGTAAAACTTTTGCCTCCCCATTTTTCTTTTGAAAACTTGGGGATAGATAGGTTGCCACTGTTGGATGATCTTAGTGATCTGCCTGGGATATAGGGTCTAAAAAGTTCTGACAGTTGCCATAGGCCGTTACCATGTGTGGCTTTAAATGCAATACACAAGGCCTTAAACTGAATGCGGTTGTCACTTCCAAATATTTACAGTGTCCAAAATACGAAAATATAGTTCTTCATAGGTAAAACATATTTAGTTAAGTCGCAAGGCGCGAGACAACCATCCAACACCCGGTTGAGAGCCTTCGTGAGGCTACGTCAGGTAAAGAACAACGCGCGTTTTTCTTTACTTGACCTAGCCTCACGAAGGCTCTCAACCGGGTGTTGGATGGTTGTCTCGCGCCTTGCGACTTAACTAAATATGTTTTACCTATGAAGAACTATATTTTCGTATTTTGGACACTGTAAATATTTGGAAGTGACAACTGCTTACGTGATTAAACCAACCTAGCCTTGAGAAAGCCCCGGCGCAAATCGCCAAGAGGGGGCGAAACACGTGTCGGCTGTCCTTGTTCTATGAATAAAAATAAAAATAAAGAAACTTCACTGAAAACAAAAATGTCTCTGTCCTCCCTACTACGATCTGGAAACAATGGAAATTAATCCTGGAAAATCGTTGTAATTTTATGTGGAGAACACACTTACCACTTTTCAAAACTGTTTCTTTATTTGAAGCCCAAGAGGTCCAGAGCTTCGAGTGTGTCTCCACCCACCCATCAAGACTACTTATTCAAGCGTTGTCCAAAGCCTTAAATTCCCTGGACCTTTGCTACCCCATTCACACCTTAAACTGAATGCACTTTCCTGTTTAGAGACTCACCCGTGTGTTGCCGCCAAAAGAACTGAGGAAAAGCGCCAGGTCTCCATTGCAGCCTCCCCGTGTCCCAGGAGGGATTGACCGCCCTGCCGCAATTCTACAACTTGCAGCACCCGCTTCGCGGGTGCCGCTGCGTGGTGTGTGGCGTGGGGTCGAGGCTGCGGGAGTGCCTGTGAGTCACCGGAAGGAGGAGGGAGTGCAGCGTTTCCAACAGAGGGCGCGCGCTGCAGGGACTCTATAGACCAGGAGTCCCTGCGCTGCACATGTGTGCACGGCCGCGCCCCCAGAAAGACACGCCCCCCGGCCGACCAGAGCATTAAAGCGGGAAGACATCCTGTTTGAAGTGGGACCCTTTCCTGTTTAGAGACTCACCCGTGTGTTGCCGCCAAAAGAACTGAGGAAAAGCGCCAGGTCTCCATTGCAGCCTCCCCGTGTCCCAGGAGGGATTGACCTGCCCCGCCGCAATTCTACAGCTTGCAGCACCCGCTTCGCGGGTGCCGCTGCGCGGCGTGTGGCGTGGGGTCGAGGCTGCGGGAGTGCCTGTGAGTCAGCGGAAGGAGGAGGGAGTGCAGCGTTTCCAACGGAGGGCGCGCGCTGCAGGGACTCTATAGACCAGGAGTCCCTGTGCTGCACAGGTGTGCACGGCCGCGCCCCCAGAAAGACACGCCCCCGGCCGCAACGCTCCCCCTTCAAGAACAGCGCCCAAATGCTTAGCGGGACGCCGAGCGAAGCCCGGGCAAAGGGCGGGCCCTCAGAGGCCAAAAGAGGCTGGGCTGGGCCACCCCCCTAATATCCACTAAAGCACCGCGTATACCAGCTATTTAATTGTGACTCCTTTATCTACTTCGTCCTAATCCATCTACTGCCCTCGATTCTCCAGCTGGGGATTATGAGGAACACCACCAAGAAGGCTAAGATGCCCACCCTGAGATCAAGCACTAAATCAAAAGTAGACCCCCCTCCACCATCACCAACTCTTACGGCCATCGACAAGATGCTTAAACAAACAATAGGGGCGGTATCTAACGCCATTGCAAATACAGAGAGAAGGCTGTTCCTACCACCCGTGACTATTGTCCAGGAAACACAGGAAGCCCTTATCAACCTAACTGAAGCTTCCATAGACTTGACAGAGGACCTTGAAACTAGCTTGGCCCTTACTCCCTCCTCTTTTGTTGATCTCCCATGCGCTCAGGTGCTAGTTGAAACCAGCACAAAGCAAACGGGCCTACAAATAAATCATCATAAGATGAAATCAAACACCCTGGACAAAAATTTGCACAAGGAAGGTTCTAAATGTGGGGTTAAAAAAGGACCAACTAAATCTAGAAATCATAACTTGGTAACGCCCATAAATCCACCCACACCAGGAATACCCTGCTGGATCACCAACATGGTGGCGGACCTAAAAACGGATCTTGAACACTCCATTATGGTGCTGATAAAACCCCTTATAGCTAAAATTGACAGATTAACATCACTTGTAAACAACAAGGGGGTTGGCCCGAAAGGCCAACCAGCACAAGAGGGTGCTCTAATAAAACAAAATGAGGCCTTAGCCAAAAGAACAACCAAAGACAAGGCCTCCCTAACACCTGACACGGTAGCAAAAAACTCTACCAGAGTCACACAAAAAAGCATCAAAGATATACAAAAGGTCACTACTACACCAAGTATGGGAAAAATTAATAAACAGATACCTACTGAAACCAGCAAACCACCCCCTGGACCTCCCCAAACATTGGAAGGAAACAGTGCTCAAACTCCCAAAGCGAGTATGAAGACTAACCCGACTCCCTCTACAATAGCTACTAAAGAAAGTAAAACAGCAACCCGCTTCAGGACAATCAACCTCCCGCCTGAAGCTCTACCCTTCGTTGTAGTTTTAACAGGAGTTCCACCTCTAAGGGAGGGCAAAAGGGAAACACAAATAGAGCTGAAAAACAAATGCGCACAGTGGTTACAAATACACAGACCACTGCCCCCCAATATTCATGGGGAGATCCTCTCAGTAAGAAGGGGGGAGTGGATCGGTAAAGGCACAAAGACGATTGCAGGGGACATAATCACGGTTAACTTTAGAGACATCGCAGCAGTTAACTTCATCTGTAATGCCCCCCCTGGCCTTACTGACTCACAAATCCATCCGGTACACTTATCTTACTTTTATCCACTCGCACACCAGCGACCTAGGCAGAACAACAGACCACCGCTGTTCAGAATGCCTCACATGGATTTCCAATATGGCCCACCCCAGTGGCAAAGGCCACATTATGTGACCCCAAATTTTGACTCTTTCCTAATGCAGCATGCACATTGGAACCGGTTCAGCGCACTTGAAGAAGTCGATTGACAGGGATGGGAAAAACAACCCCTCACCAATGTAAAGTGGAGGGAGCCAAGTCCACTTAAAACAGAATTAAGAACGGGGGCGGGAAATAGATCAGAACTCGCATTTTGCAAAGGAAATCGCACTAAGTCGTTGAACCTAAATAAGGGAAAAGGCGACCTGATAAACCCCCCAAAGCATAGGCCAATCACTAAACAGAGCAGATTGGCGACTCCTTGTAGCACACAGCCTAGCTCGGTTACCCCACCTAAAGTGGGAAAACCGACTGCGTCCCCAGTAAGAAATCTAACAGGATCCCCAAAGGAAAAGACTTATGGAAAATTACAGGTTGTATCCTGGAACATTGCAGGATTAGCGGCCAAATTTGAATCCCAGGAATGGCTTAGCTATATAAATACATTCCAAATCATATGCCTGCAAGAACCATGGGCTACTGAACTAAATGACTATAGCTTAGAAGGCTATAAAAGTTTTTTGTCCCTGCTAAAAAGGCAGTCTCGGGAAGATCTAGTGGGGGACCCGTCATATACGTCAGCTTAGATATAAAGGGCATCTGGTCCAACATCACAGGGGGCTCATACAACCTCCAAGCAATAAGGTTTGACTCACCAAGACTAACTTTCGTCCTAGTCAATTGGTATAACGCCCCGGGTACTATGGAAAAGGGAACAGCCGTAACCGAGCTGGATGCCTGCTTAATTCTAAATCTGAACTTCTTAAATAAGACACCAAATCCCTCAAGTCTAATACTTAAGGGAGATTTTAATTGTCATCTTTGTGATAAATTAAAACCTTTTAACAAAGACTGGTCGAGATGCACTATAATGAAAGGCCCACACTTTACTCACTCAAAAGAGGGATGGGATCTGGAGAGACTAACGAAAAGGTACAACCTGACCCAAACCCTAGATCTTGTCGTGCTGGGTGAAAAAGGAGAATTAACCCCAACATACAAAGGCAGAGGTTGCAATTCCTACATTGACTATGTTTTAGTCTCGTCCACATTAAAAAGAAATATTAGCAAAACCTTAATAGATGGGAGCATCTTTAGTGACCACAATCCGGTTATTATCACAATTGAAGGTTTTCATTTTAACACGGGCCCCAAGAGGCTCGATACCATAGAAAAAGCAGTGGATCAGGGAAGAAGAATTAAATGGGCCAGGGTCTATGGGGACAGATTTTATAAAAAACTGATAACAGAGGCCTCAGAAGCAATAAACAAATGCCTCGATCCAAATGTGAATGGAGTTTTGGTATTTAGGGCATTCAAAGAAATTGCGTCTCACGTAAATAACTCCCTAAAGTCCACCGGGGCGAACAAAGCGTCCTCAAATCCACGATGGTTTGACTCAACTTGCACCAAGGCACTAAAAAAACTGAAAGTCAGCCTCCATGCCACACCAAGGGACAAGACCAGGGTAATTGAATATAAAGATGCCTTGAAGAAACGCAAACAAAGCCTACAAAATCAAGCTTGGGAGGACCTAAGGGACGCTGCGGAAAGGAAAGACTCCGCCAGTTTCTGGAAAGTTATTAATTCTCCAGGTTTTCAAGACCAAGGGGCACCAAAGATTATGAACATTATCTTGCCGGAGCAATGGCAGAAGCACTTTCAGAGTCTATATAATCACTCAAGCCATTCAACCCAGGGGGGACGCATCAAGGGGCTTCCAGCCGGCTAACCTGGACTTTTCCCTGAAAGAAGTCGAAATGGGAATTGCAGGGCTAAGTAAAAATAAAGCACCCGGCCCGGATGGAATTCCACCCGACCTATTCTTAAGTAGACCCGAGCTTTGGGCCCCGCTGCTCACCAGGGTGCTGAACGAGGCAGTGGTGGCAGGACTGCTTCGGTCCTGGTCAACAGCGACTATAGTCCCTATTTACAAAAAGGGAATCGTGATGACCCCAAATGCTACCGACCCATTTCTCTCATTGACGTGACGGCAAAGGTATTGGGGCGAGTCATTTTACAGCGGCTACAAGACTGGGCTGAGGAGCATCAGGTCCTCTCTGAAATCCAATACGGCTTCAGGGAGGGCAGATCCACCACTGACCAATGCCTAAACTTATACCTCTTGGCAGCTAAATACACCATTGCTGGGAAGGGGTCCATTCACATGGGGTTTATGGACCTTTCAGCGGCTTTTGACCGCGTAAACAGGAGAAAGCTCTGGTCTATGCTGTTAGAACTGGGAGTGGATCCACCGCTAGTTGACACCCTGCAAAATCTCCACTGGAATACAACTGCAAGTGTGAGGTACAATTAAGAGGGAAAAAAGACCGACCCCTTCACCTGCACCAGCGGAGTAAGGCAGGGATGCATCCTCGCGCCCTTCCTTTTCTCCATTTATATTAATTCGCTGGAAAAAGATCTCCTCAAACTGAAGGTGGACTCACCCCAAATCGGTCATCGTGCAGTGCCTGTATTACTTTACGCCGATGACGCGGTTCTGCTTGCCAGAACTCCTTTAGGATTACAAAAACTGATTGACGGGTTCGTAATGTTTATGGATAAGCTGGACCTGGCGACAAATCTGGAAAAATCCTATATTATGTCAGCAGGGCAACTGACAAAAGGGATCTTCGCCTACCATATTGGTCACACAAGATAGACCAGGTCAAGACCTTCTCATACCTGGGGGTGTTGTTCGACAACCAGCTAAACTTCAAACCTCTGGTAGAAAAACAGGCTATGAAACTGGCAGCATCAGTAGGAGCCATCATGGGGTATGGTCAAAGACAGGGAAGATGGTCTCCAGAACAAATACTGAACCTGTACAGATCAATTTGCTGTGCAAAGGTATCCTATGGGGCAGAAGTGTGGGGCTTCTTGGATAACAAAGCTCAGCAAATTCAGACAGAAGAAAACAAATTTTTGAGAAGGATCCTGAAAGTGCCCCAGAGTGTACCGGCTCGCATCATTCATGAGGAGGTGGGAGAACCCTTCATAGAAGACAGGATCAAAATTAAACCTCTCCTGGCTTGGGTTAAATTATGGACCAACCCAGAGGCGGCCTTAACAAGACAAATTATATTGGACTGCCTAAAACGAGACAAAGGTCAAGACATCTCCTGGCTGAAATACGTCAAGAAATCATTAGCAGAGATTGACTGTATAAACTTTTTCACATCCCCTGACTCTTCAACAACTGAGAGCAAAGCTCGGGTGAAAAAACTTTTTCCGGTACGGCTTCAGTCACTAAGGGCAGAGAAAGAAAGACATAAATCCACTAGTCTATCTTACAGCGAACTCACAGTGAAGCAAGGAATGAAACACTATTTGAGAGTCATGTATAACGCCCAAGATCGTTATGTCATGACCCGCTTTAGACTTAACATGCTCCACCACCTCTTTGCGGTTCCGGTTGGGTTCACTCATACAGTGGCAGAGAAGGGTACCTGCGGCTGCGACCACAGGTCTCCGCAGGATACCCTTCACTTTGTTTTATTATGCCCTTTTTATACCGTACCAAGACGGAAGTTCCTGGTGGGGATTTTGAAAGACCTAAAGTTTAAACATGCAAAATTGGCCCTGAGGTTCTTACAGGAAGCGGGGGATGCTTACACCCTTTTTTGCACTATAAATTTCATTCGGATGGCAATACGGCTGAGGAACACCAGAGAATCTGGACCCTAATATTTCCTGTCCCCTCGAACAATTAACTTATGCTCCCCTAGCTTATTGAATTTTGGTGTTAAATAACAGATAATTTTAACTTTTATAACTCTTTTTAAAGGAAATTTACCTCCGTTTTTAAACATTTTTGTGTGTATTTTGTACATGTGCTTTTATGGTGTCTTTTTAAGAACCGAATAAAGATTACAAATTGAAATTGAATTGAATGCACTTAATGATGGACAGCCAATGTAGCTCTGCGAGAGTCTTGGAGGCTGAATCTAGTGAGTAAGCCAAAGCAGAACTTTGGCTGCGGCATTTTGAGTAGTTTGCAGTTTGTGTAAACTGCACTTGCTTGCACTGGTAAGAAGGGCATTGCAGTAGTCCAGCCTCAAACCAATTAAGGCTCTGACTACTGTTTTCCTGAGATCAAATGGGATGAACTGAAGTACTTTTTTCAGGATTTTGAGGATGAAAAAGCAGGTTGATGTGGTATGATTGATCTTGGATTTGAAGGAGAGCTTCGAGTGAAACAGAACTCTGAGGTTCTTAACCTTGTCAGCGTGTGTTGGGGGAAGGCCCATGTGACTTGGCCACCAGCTGTCTGACCAGTTGGTGTAAGGCCCATGTGACTTGGACACTAGCTGTCTGACCAGACGATAGGCGTGTTGCCAAAGAGCATAACTTCAGTTTCTGAAGTGTTAAGTTTAAGACAGTTTGTCTGCATCCACTTCCCTATGTGGCTCATACAGTTTTTGAACCGGGACGCAGTATCAGCAGATGAGCTGTTGATGGACACGATGATTTGTGTGTTGTCTGTATAAGACACCAGTGTGAATCCAAAGGTTCTTCTCAGCTTGGCCAGCGAAGTGACGTACAAATTAAAAAGAGGGGGGCTTAACGAAGAGCCCTGAGGCACTCCATAAGGGATTGAGAAATCCGGGGAGACAAATGGGTCAAGTGCCACTGATTGTTTCCTGTTTGACAGGAAGGATCTGAGTAGAAGGAGTGCTTTATCCCTGGTTCCCAGCGAAGCAAGGCGGTCAACCAACATATTGTGATTGACAGTGTTGAATGCCAGAGAGATATCTAAAAGGATAAGAGCAGCGCTCCCACCTCTATCAAGGGTTTGCCTAAGTTCCTCCGTGGCCAGCTCAGTTCTGTTGTGGGCCCGGAAGCCAAATTGCGAGTGGTCTAGGATGTCACCTTCCAGAAGAAAGGTGGACAATTCCTCATTTAGATGTCTTTCTATAATTTTGGCCAGAAACGGTATCCTGAAAATTGGTCTGTAACTGGAGGCGTCATCAGGATCCAAATTTGGCTTTTTCAGGAGTGACAAAATGGAGGCTCTTTTTCAATCGCTGGGAAAGGCCCCCCAAGAAATCATGAGGTTAAAAATAGGCAAGAGAGTGGATGCCGCAGTTTCAGGGATCAGGTGCAACATTTTGGGAGGGCAAGGATCAGAGGGGGATCCTGACTTAAACTTAAGGAGATCAACTCGAAAGTACGGTCAAGTGAGATTGGCAGAAACATAGGCAGTATGGTGGTGGAAGTGCTATCTGTGTTAGCTTGAGGGGCTAGACTAGCACTTGGGTTTTCATCTGTGGGTGCAGACAGATTAGCTTGGGGAATGAAAGTATCAAAGACTTGGTTAACTTTTAGTTGAAAGGCATTTGCTACCTTGTTGCAGAATTGATGTCTGTTACCCTGATTTTGAATTTCAGGAAGCTTGGAAATATTTTCTTACCATGGCATACAGTCTTTTAGCACAGACATTGGATGCTTCAATTTTTTCTTTCATGAAATCTGATTTGGCCTTCAGAAAGAGCTGCTTATAGGTTTCATAAACAACAATTGATGGAGATAATGCAGAACAATGTCATACATTCACCCCAGTACAGAGATCTGGGCCTAAATCCATTGTTTGTTTGCACTCCACACCACCCCAGTTCAGACAGATTTGCATGACCAGTCTATATTGTGATTTGAGCATTGTTAGCTAACCTCCATTTTCCTTCAAGTTTTATAAAGGTCTGTTTTGGGCTTTCAGCGACTTATTGAACCAAGGTTCAGAACGGTTGGCAGAGCGCCACATAGTTGGGGGGCTAACTGCTGCCCCGCAAGATAAATCCAGGTGCGATAGCTCTTCACTGCCTCATCCAGTTTCACAGGGGTGGGATTACAAGAGCCTAAGAGTTTCTGGAAACCGCCAAGTATAAAATGGGAAACATTTACATTGGCCATTCCAGAAGAGAGGGTTTGAGGCTCCAGACATCGTGCTGTACTACCTATGTGCACTGGCTCACTCTTTAGTCCATTGGTACCATCCCACCCCCTGTCTTCCACACCTGGGAGTGGAGATGGATCACATGGCTCCAGTGCCGCCACAATTCTTTATAGGATGCCACACTGCTAATGAAACCAGACAACATACCACAGTTGAATTCTTGACCAGGGCATGGGAGAGGCTATATAAAAAAAGCTACAGTGTTCATTTAGTCCTAGCAACTGTCATTAAGCTATCAGACCCTGATACTGTCCGCGCATGAGAGGCTAGTACAGTCACAGCTTCAGGAGAGAAGTTTGCATCACTGGGGAGACCTGTACCTGCAAAGTATCTGGTGGTCCCTAGGTGAATTTCTTGGAGGATTGCCAGGCACCCTCTGATGGTTTTGATATGCCACCTCATGAGAAGCAGCTGCAGAAGCACTGTGCTACACTTTCCTGAGGAACGCACCATATTCGCCGCCCTTGACAGTTTACTCAAGGCAACATCTACAAAACACCTGATCCCCACACTATACCGCAAGGCTCAGGAGGAGGCTGTAATCTCTCTCCTGGGTGCTGAGGGGGACTGGGAAGGGGAACTGCGTTGCAAGACACCTGATGAGATGTGGAGATTTAGCTGTATGCAAATGGGACTGGTGACATCCAGTACCAGACTACAATCATCCTTTACACATATCTGCATATCTGCAGAACGCATCATTTTTCCCTTCGTCATACCAAATCTATGAATGCTCACTGCTGTGTAAAGCGTATTACACAGCAGTGAGCATTCATAGATTTGGTATGAAGAAGGGAAAAATAATGCGTACTGGATGGTGGACCCAGGGCCAGATTTCTCCACCTGGCCTGGGGCTGTCCTACAGTTTATTAATACTGAGGGGAGGTTTTCTCAGCTCTGTCCACAATGACCAACAGAGTAATTCACTATAACCCAGAGTGGACCTCTAAGGATATTTAGAACATTGGAATGTTGGGACCTCCATTTAAAGCAATGTGGTGCTCCAGGCTTCTAATGTTCTTCTGAAGTTCGGACATGGCATTCCAATTTTTGACTTTGTTCATAGCTGATTCAGTGAATAAAAGCCTCATGGAGCCAGAGGGGATTTCAATCACCTTGTGCCCCGTGAGGCCTTTGTTTTATTTGTTATCCTGTAATAGTGATGGAATGGTCTCATATTCTTATAGCCCTCCGTAGCTGGGCTATACTGGCATTAAAGTCCTTCTCCCTTGTTAAAGGCACTCATCTTCGGCTCATATAGGAAACTTGTGGCACTTGGCCTTATGACCAAATGTCAGGTGGCTTGCAAGTGGGCCAGAGGAAGAACCCCCAAATTCAAGCAATGAATTTCTGATTGAGTTTCCGGTAATAAACAGTTGAACTGTATGCAGACCAACGCCCCCTTTTTTAGACCCTGAGATATATGTCAACCATTAACATTATATCTGTTGTAATGATTTGATGCTAGAGGCACAGATGATTCATACTAAGTAAAGCATGGGTGTCCCCTGAGTAACAGTCAACATGTGACATGTATGACATCTTCAAACACGTCAAGGTCCCTCGTTACCTCTTTTCTGCTGACCTGCTGAGATCTAACTAGCGATCTACTAGCGGGGTTCCTCTTGCTTACAGATTTAATGGATTGCATGTATCTCCCCGGCCAATCCTGGACTACAGTAACATACAGAGTCTACATATAGCGAATTATACATTACTTTTCGATTGCTTTCTTCAACACTTTTCCTCCTGTTTTTTTATATTCCTGGCAATATGCATATATTTATTGCTATGTAATGTTAGAAAAGGAAAGATAAAGAAATAAGAAAACCAAACGTATGCATATGAGTGTTTACTGTTTTTTTTGTAACTGGTGTTTAATTTTACTAATAGTATTCCTCCCAGTGCCAGTTTCGGCAAGATAAAACGAGTCCTCCAAAAAGGAGTTGGGTAATGGTGGCAGTTACAGGGGTCTTATGAGTTTTACTAGGCCTATGATTATTTGTTCTTTTACACAAGCATAATCTTTGTAAATCACTATAAGTAGGCTATGCATATAAAGCATAATTTAATTTTTTTCTTGCCATCATGCTTATGTTGATTGTGTAATTTTCTCACACAGGAAACTTGAGGGCATATTTAACAAATAATCACACAGCACAAGTCATCTGGTTGCACTGTGCTGTGTGATAGGGAAAGGGCGCCAAAGGGCGGCTGCCCTGCTGTGCTGACCTGCTGCCTGCTGTTCTCTTGCCTGGGTGAGCAGACTTGACCTGCCACTATTGAACCCAGGACTCAAGAGTGACTCCAAGGGCTAGTTGGCAGGCCTCCTAACTAGGGCCATAGGGACAGAAGGCTACAACCACCTTGAACCCAGCACCTGGACCCTGGGAAAGGTGAGTCTTACCCTGCCAAATGGTGCCACAGCAGTCCTGGACCCTTAGAAGTAGGACTAAAGGTGCTCTGCCAGCCCATCTGTTTATCTGACAGAAGTGATGCATCACCTCTGCTGTGAGATGCAGTCCTGAGCAGAATTGATGCATCGTCTCTGCTGCGAGGATTTTCTCAGAGCAAGGACTCCGCATCGACCTCACAACCTGAATACAGACCACCACTGCGAAGAAGCTTCCCGATCCAGGGCCTCACACTGAAAATCCCTCATTGACGGCAGCATCGACAATGTTGCAGGTTCTCGCATCGCAGGCTCACAGCTCCTTGGAACCAATGCATCACCTCAACTGGGTGATGCATCCTCATCATCGGACTTCACATCGCAAGCCATCGTCAAAAGAATCCCAGTGAGAATGGGAACTGACATAACAGAGTCATGAAACTGAAGTCCCAAACTTACCAATAATGACTTTGTTACATGGAGTCACATGCATGCACTAAACATACACACTGTGCATGCTTCTTTGCATAAGTGTTTATCTGTTTACAACAGTTCTGCTAATAAAGTCAGTGAGGATTCAAACCCAAAGGAACATCCTCACTAGCTGCATCAAGTTCGGAGCAGCAAGTCTGTGACCCTCATGTTGGAAAGGACACTTGGAGCAGAAGACTGCTATTTCCTAACCTTGGCTTTTCTTGTGGCAGGTGTGCAGTAAGCACTGCTAACGACTGAAGTGTATGACTGAATGGTATAAATAAAAAAGTGCGGGACCTGTAATCCTGAGTTTGGTGGGGTGAGAGGTAGAGGTTCTGCGTAGTGGCGTAGTTAAAAGGAACAAGATATTCTGTAACTATTCTCTTACAGCCGCGGCTACTGCAGATAAGAGCGAATAGGACACGTTACAATGCAAACATTTACAACACATGCCTTTACAATGCAGTTTTTACATTGCAAGATCCATTACAATGCATAATTTTACAACGCATGCCATCACAATGCATTTTTAAAAACTATATTTACAACACATTCCATTACAACGCATACCATTACAACACATAATACTTTTAGGGTAACAGTAGGGTAAGTGTTGGATAGTGTAGAGGTAAAAAATTACTATTCTCACTCCAGTGAGTGCAACGGTAGGGTAAGTGTTGGATAGTGTAGGGGTAAAAATTACTATTCCCACTCCAATGAATGCAACAGTAGGGTAAGTGTTGGATAGTTTAGGGGTAAAAATTACTATTCCCCATTACTTACCTTATAATGCGTTGTAGTGACATGCATTGCAATGGCTGCCTTGTAATGGCATGCATGGAAAGGCAGTTGCGTTGTAATGACTGCGTTGTAATGACTGTGTTGTAATGGTTGTTTCCCGTAAGAGCGGAGGGGCGCGGGCCTCCTGGGGGGATTTCGACCACAAGGGAAAATTAAAAAAATAATTAATTTTCCCTCGTTGTAGTCTCTCGAAATCCCACCCAGCTGGCCTCACCTCTCTTCCCTGCAGCGGCCACAGCTATTCTTTTAGCCTTTTAACATCAGGTAAATGCTTAGACACTATAACACACACTTAAAGGAAAAATAACTGCAAATCAAAGTGATCAGTGAAGTTATGGCAGCTTAATTTGATCACTACAAATGAGTCTGTGTATAACAATGCTGTCACAGATTTTAATCTTGTTTGGCACATTGGGGAGGACTGAGTGACATCTATTTAAAGTGTTAAGTGGTACCAATCTGAGACTGAGAGAATTCTGAATACTCATTATTTTTAAATTGTATTATTCAAAGTAAATGTGTATGCCAACCACAAGCTTCCGTTGGTCGAATTGGAAGGGGGGGGTTCTCCTGTACTTTTAAATGAGAGAGGGAGAGACAACTAAAGAAGCAAGCCTGCTCTCCAGACTACTTCCTACCTGAAGGTAATGTAAATATGGGCAATTGGTTAATCAGCAAATCGAAAGTAGCCATGTGAAAAATTTAAATTACGCCAATGTAACTTGTGTCTTTTCTGGCATTTCGCTTTACGCTTGGCATGCAAAATTCCCAAAACGACTCCATTGCATCCCATCATGCAATTATTCTACTGTTTGCACCTTTTTTATTGTAAAATATGGCCTTCAATCAAAAATGTATGCAAGGGTGTATTTCATTAAAAAATGTATCACTAAATTATGGATTTGCATTTCAGGTCATTTAGCACAGTTTGACTTAATGTTCCAGAAATTTCATGTAATCTCCTAAAAACAAATCGCACAGATTTTACGCACATCCTGCTTGGGAACCAGTCTATATATGGCTTTAATTGAGGGAGTCGTTTCAGGATTCAGGATGACAAACATGTATTCTTTTTCTAGAACTAACACAAAAAAAAAGATTGCGACTAGCTGAGTGCTAGAGTGCGACCTTCCAAGGGAAACTCATAAAAATGGTTTGCACTTGATATTATCTGATTGAGTATTCCTACAACCTATATTTTGGAAGCACTAGTTTTATCTTAAACAAAACATTTTCTTGCACATTTCTTGACAGCTACCACTTCTACCCAGGGCTTATGTTTGAATTGGATATGGTTTAGGTGGTTGGCCACTCCTAGGTTATCTGGAGAGTGGGGCCCTGATAGTATTAGATCAGTCATCCTTGGTGTGGTCTTCTCCAAACTTTTTGCCTTCACCCCTCCTGTTCTCTTAATTTGTTTTTGATGCAGTTAGGACTCTATGCACTTAACCACTGCTAATCAGTGCTAAATTTCTTGTGCACACTCCAAAAACATAGTAAATTGACTTACACCTGATTGGTACATTTAATTTACTCACAGGTCACACATATAAATCACCCCTAAAGTAGGCCCTAATGACCCATAGAGCAGGGCTCATTGAAATAACAAAAATAGGCCTGGGTGGTGAACTCCACTCTGTTCGCGGAGTTTGAGGAGGTTTCCGCACTGCGCGCTCTGCACAGCATGCGCAGGCAGGATTTTTTCCTAGCTCACCAATGTCAAGTTTGTGAGCGAGGAAAATACACCCCAGACAAGATTTCCTAATGTGGGCAGTCAGATTTCTCAACACTGGCGATCGTGGATGGTCGTGACCACTCCCGTTGAGAAACCTTCAGTTTGTGTTGAGAAAGCTGCCGCTCAGGTAGAAAATCTACTCGAGCGGCAAGAAAAGAAGCAACGCCCTCTTGCGCTGCGCATGGTACCATTTTCACAGCACGGAACAAACACCCAGAGCTGAAAATCAACACGAACGGCATGATCAAATGCACTCTGCCGCTTGCAGAACTCTGCATAGTGCAGCAGAGTTTTTTGGCCACTTTCCAGAGTTCCACCTCCTCCCAGACCTATTAAGAGGTAGTTTAGGGAAAACAAGGGTACCCCGTTTAAGCGAACCTGGGGTTGTGCTGTGTGAAAGAAGAACAATGGTTCAAGGGTGGCCTAATTAAGTCCAAAGACAAGAAAAATGTTATTTCGTCTGGAGGCTAAATCAATTACGGAGCAGAGCAAGTAGGCCAACATGTGTAGTTTTAATTATTGTACAATGCAGGTTGGTATTACACAAGTACGTTCAGGTGCTCACATGAGTGATAAGGTGCGTAACATGACTGAGTGCAAGTGACAATACACAAAATATCACATGAACAACAAACAGAAATCCTCGAAAATATATACAATGGGACGATTTTCATTGGGGGGGTCAACACGTTTCATTCTTATTTGAATTAAGATCATCATCAGGACAGGGTGAGCAGTCTGAAATATTTTAAGGAAGCAGGTAAATGAAGTGGGGGTGTCTCTGGTGCACTCTCGCTTGGTTTCAAGGGGGTTCAGTATCTTGGTAGCCTGGTTATTGTCACAGTGACAGCGCTTTGAAGTACTGCAGCGAGGACCAGGAAGGCCACTGCTGCCCTGGAGCACGGCGATTCAATCCCGGCCCAAGGTGCAAGTCCAGCAATTTAATGGAGCCCAACTCAGACAACTGATCCGTTTTCCAAACCACCTACCAAAACCACGTACTCCCCTTATTATATACTCAAATTATATTTTAACGAGCAACAGGAACTTAGGACCAGATGTGGAGGATCCCTAGCTCCAATTAACCAACAAATCCTTACAAGTGATGCAGCAAGGTCACTTAGGAGGCAGTTGGCTAAAGGGGTTCAGCGGAAACTCGAGAAGGTCACCCACTGGATGCTTGGAAGACCCAGGCCAACAGCAATAGACGGTCACACCAAAAGGGTCCCCAAGGGCCTTCCGGCACCAGCCCAGCTTTTTAAAGCACAGGGTGGTCACACAGTCTCTTGACCCACTTCCAATAGTTCTCAGAGACGTTCCTCCAGCCCAGTCAGTCACTCTTCCCACCCATACCCAAGCTGGATAATGCTAACTGGCAACATGGTGCCTTTGGGGAGGTCCAGGTGAGAAGAGGGCAGATGGTCTGCCACGCTGAGGGCCAAGTAAGCTAACATTAGATGAATGAAGCATGGGGGCCTTTTGGAAGGAGGAGGCACACATTCAGGAACACCTTGATAAGAGTATCACCCAGGTAATCCGGGCACAACGTCGGGTGCTCGATGATGCGGGTCGCACCAGACCATTCAGGTCACATAAAAATGAAGAGTTGCAAAATCCATTCCTCCTTAAAAATGAGGCACAACGCCCTGTGCCCTTCAATTTTGGCTGCACCAGACTGCTCCGGTCACACACACGATCGAAGAATTGTAAATTCCGTACCACTCTGAAAATGAGGCACAATGTCAGGTGCATGTCGATATTTGCCACATACACACAGATGCAATTTCAGCAGTGCCTCACGAGGTAGAATGAAGCACTACTATGGTTACGTCCCCTACCTCCGAGGGTCCCAACCTGTGAATCGTACACCGCACCAAATGACCATGCATTTGTATTGTCGCACAAGAGAGATGCAGCGCAATCGACCAAGTGCCGAACATGGATCTTGCAACCAGTGAATCAGCTCACCACCAACAAGACACTTATGCATGCCAAGGTCCCCACTATGAGACTTTGGGGCTCTGCACCAGGGAATCCAGCCTCCAGGGAAAATACTTAGTTCCAGGCTCACACTGCGCTACCAGTTAGATTCCAGTATATGATGAGGGCACTTGAGAGGGCACCAGTGTCCAGGTGTCAGAGGTCGATTGAGTGGATTCCTCATGGGAGATCTTTGATGTCTCTGAGATCTCTGAGATAATAGGCCAAGCTCAACAGAGCCATAGAAAGCACACTTAAAGGTGCCACACAGTAGTAGGTAGTTGGCCCAGGGGGGTAACTATTCGGGAAGGGCACGTGGTCTATTTAAATGGCAGTAATCCCTTGCTCATTGCACCATCAGGATTCAAGCAAGCCGGGCCGACGACGGCTGAAATGCCAGAAGCCGGTCCCCGGAAGCTTGTTTCCTTCCCAGTGTAAGAATTGGCTTGGTAGTTTGGTTTGCCCTGTTCCCATCATGCACTGGGACAGGAACAGACTAATTTGCATATAGCCAGGTTCTGAGCTGGGATGGTGCAGTGAGCTAAAAAACGGTGTTGGATCTAGCCCTGATCTCTTGACTGGGTGAGAGTATTCTGCTTAATTCAGAAACTCTGTCCATCACCACCCCTTGTTGATTAATTATTTTGTCCACCATAAGCGTGGAAGGGTATACTCAGATGTGAGTCCCTTGCTCATTGCACCATCAGGATTCAAGCAAGCCGGGCCGAAGACGGCTGTAATGCCAGAAACCGGTCCCCGGAAGCTTGTTTTCTTCCCAGTGAAAGAATTGGCTTGGTAGTTTGGTTTGCCCTGTTCCCATCATGCACTGGGACAGGAACAGACTAATTTGCATATAGCCAGGTTCTGAGCTGGGATGGTGCAGTGAGCTAAAAAACGGTGTTGGATCTAGCCCTGATCTCTTGACTGGGTGAGAGTATTCTGCTTAATTCAGAAACTCTGTCCATCACCACCCCTTGTTGATTAATTATTTTGTCCTCCATAAGCGTGGAAGGGTATACTCAGATGTGAGTCCCTTGCTCATTGCACCATCAGGATTCAAGCAAGCCGGGCCGAAGACGGCTGTAATGCCAGAAACCGGTCCCCGGAAGCTTGTTTTCTTCCCAGTGAAAGAATTGGCTTGGTAGTTTGGTTTGCCCTGTTCCCATCATGCACTGGGACGGGAACAGACTAATTTGCATATAGCCAGGTTCTGAGCTGGGATGGTGCAGTGAGCTAAAAAACGGTGTTGGATCTAGCCCTGATCTCTTGACTGGGTGAGAGTATTCTGCTTAATTCAGAAACTCTGTCCATCACCACCCCTTGTTGATTAATTATTTTGTCCACCATAAGCGTGGAAGGGTATACTCAGATGTGAGTCCCTTGCTCATTGCACCATCAGGATTCAAGCAAGCCGGGCCGAAGACGGCTGTAATGCCAGAAACCGGTCCCCGGAAGCTTGTTTTCTTCCCAGTGAAAGAATTGGCTTGGTAGTTTGGTTTGCCCTGTTCCCATCATGCACTGGGACAGGAACAGACTAATTTGCATATAGCCAGGTTCTGAGCTGGGATGGTGCAGTGAGCTAAAAAACGGTGTTGGATCTAGCCCCGATCTCTTGACTGGGTGAGAGTATTCTGCTTAATTCAGAAACTCTGTCCATCACCACCCCTTGTTGATTAATTACTTTCTAAAAGTGGCACTTCTAAAATAGTAATGTTAAATACAACGTTATCATTAAAGATGTTTTCTGATTACTATTCCAAAGATATGAAACATGATGTAGCTATTCCGTTCTAATCAGGAATTACAGCTTTAAAGTATTTTAAGGAATTCCCAATGGTAGCCTCTGAGAGGAGTAGGCTTCACAGTAATAACAAAAGCATTTAGCTATTTGTCACTACCAGGACATGTAAACTTAAAAGTAAGCATGGGCGAATTTTGCGAATCTCGCGTTAGCGAATTTTGCGGATTTGCGAACTCGCAATCCGCAAAATCCGCGAATTCTCGCAAATTTGCGGATTTTTTTTTTGTGTTCGCGCGGGTTTCTGCCAGTTCGCGAGGGTTTTGTACAATTTCGCAAAACGCGAACTTACCTGTCGGGTCGCAAATTTCGTGAACTTGTTGTTTCTACGTGTCCAGCCTGTTTGGGACACTCTTCTTCATCACTGCCACTCTCTGTCACCACTGCCCCTCTCTGACTACTCATGCCACCCTCTGGCCCACCCATGCCACCCTCTGTTTCATCACAGCACCCTCTGGTTGTCCAGTCAGTGTACATTATTGTGGCAACGCAAGCACACCTTCCCTGCCTCAAGTGACCTGAATTAATCTGGGGCTGATTAATGTGTCACAGAATATTTTTTTAGCTGGCACCTGCTTCCTTAGTGCTTCCTGATTAGTGATCTTTTGCACTTGCTAAGTGCTTTCATTGTTGCAAAATTAGTTACAACACCTGCCCTGCCCCAACTGACAATAATGAATTAGGGGCTGAATAATGGATTTGAACTTCCAGCCTGGCTCCTGCTTGTCTCCCTTAGCTGTAATTCAGGACCTTTGTGGCATATGTGTAACTATTCTGAGGTTCAGAGCAGGGTCACATAATAGTTGCAACTGGCAACTGAACTCTGGAGGGGCCCCTCAGGAAGCACTACAGGAAATGGCTACTAATGATGAGCCTGAACTTTTGGAAAGGGGCGACCGAATCGGTCCCCCCGAACTTATGGCCGAGTGCCTCGATCCCCCCGGGAAGCCATTTTGGGCGGGAGGCGCGACTCAGCTGGTATGCCCGAAGCGGCGTAGCTGGGGCGCGCTCGTTCCCGCCCTAGAGTGGGCTGGCCTAGACACCGACGCAGCCAGCCACGCCCTCAGGGGCAGGCAGGGGCGGGTATACGCCCGCCCTGAAGACGGATAAAAAGGGACGCAAGACCAGAAGACATCCTCTTGTTCTTGTGCTCTGAAGCTGCACCTCCTCGCTGCACGTGAGCTCGGGACAGAACGAAGAGCTAATTTTGAGCGTTTTAATCTCTCTCTTTGTCTTTTAGAGACTTCGTCGAAAGGATGCCCAAGAAAGGAGCAAAGAGAATGTCGACTGACCAGTTGGTTCGGGCACTCATGAAGGACATGTCCGAAATTAAGAAGCGGTTGGCGGAGCGAGACGGCGAGGAGGGATCGGGGCGTCCACCGGCCGGAGGGAAGCCAAAGAGGCCGAGAAGGGGGCCGGTCGGGGGAGACGTCCCGGTTCCCTGTTCTCCGCTCGAGGCGCCAGCCCCGGTACCGGCCCCGGTACCGGATGAGGGGAATCCGATTCCCGTGATAGTTACCCCGACGTCTGCCGGAGATATGCCTCCCGAGTTGGCGGCACAGTTAGCAGCATGGTTGGGGGACAGTAATGGGGGCGCCATGGCTACCGAAGCGCAAGCTCTCATAAAGCAGTTGCGCGAGAAACGTGATACAGCCAAGGTGCCCGCGCCGGATGCGGCGATAGACAAGCCACGAGGGACGGAAGCTGCGTCCGGTGCAGGTAAGCGGCCATTGCCGATTGCAAGGGATGAGTCAACACCCTCTCGTAGAGAAAGATTGGGGCAACATGTTCCTTTGCCAATAAAGGAAAAGATTTGGGCGGGGGAATACGTTAACATTTTCTCCCTGCTCGTTGATCACTATGAGGTCGAAACTGTTAAGGGTCAAAAGGATCTGATGCATCCGAGTGTTTGGCGCGCAAAAATGGCCGCCTTTAAAGTGAATGAAAATATTGGTAACTTGGGTAATGCTTGGGGAATTTTCACGGCAATTTTAAAGAGTCGGGAATGTTGAAGGTGCCATTGGTGGGGAGTACTGTTAGTGAGTCCTCCCGCCAAAATGGGGGGACGCCCTTTCGGTCGGGTACGGGTACAGACGATTACCCGAGACCCGCCGGCAATACAGGGAAGAGGGGGTTCTGTTTCAATTTCAACAGAAGCAAATGTACTAGGCCCCCGGGGTCTTGTAAGTTCAAACACGAATGTAGTGGTTGTGGGGCACCCCATCCTGAGTCCTCGTGCAGAGCCAAATCGGGTGAAAATGGGGGTAGAGGAGGCGCTAAACAGGTCTAATATAGTCCGAGGGGCGCCTTTACCAACCCCGATTGATACCCTGGCGATGATTCCCTGGCTCAGCGAATACCCAGATCGTACTTCTGCTGGGGTGTTACGAAACGGTTTTTCATATGGTTTCCGCATCCCGGTGGGTAGCTTTCAGGGTGTCGGGTCGTGCAAAAATCAACTTTCCGTCTTGCAGCATACTACTGTAGTACAGGATAAGATCCGGAAAGAGGTTACCCGAGGTCGGGTTGCCGGCCCGTTTCCTGTCCCCCCGGTACCGAACTTTGTTTGTTCTCCTTTAGGGGTGGTCCCCAAGAAGGACCCGGGTGAGTTTCGATTGATTCACAATTTATCAGCCCCTCATGGCCTTTCTGTAAACGATGCAATTAATCCAGAAATGTGTTCGGTGCGGTACGCATCATTCGATGAGGCCGTAGCCATTTTGAATCGCCTGGGGCCCGGGACGCTGATGGCGAAATCAGATATCGAGTCAGCGTTCCGTTTGCTCCCGGTATACCCGGATGATCAACGTTTGTTGGGATTCATGTTTCAAGGTTTGTATTACATGGACAGGTGTATGCCAATGGGGTGCTCGATATCTTGTGCTTATTTCGAGAAATTCAGTAGTTTTCTGCAATGGGTTTACACGAAGAAAACAGGTTTTCGGAATGTGATGCATTACCTCGATGATTTTCTGTTCCTTGGGGCCGCTGGGGATGATGAATGTGCCCGGGCCTTGACTGAATTTTGTGTTTTAATGAATCAATTTGGCGTGCCGTTGGCACCAGGTAAAACTGTGGGTCCCACGACTTGCCTCGAGTTCCTCGGGATCGAGTTGGACTCTAGTGAGGGTTGTTTTCGTTTACCAGCTTCCAAAGTATCGAAATTCAAGACAGCCCTGCAAATGTGTATCACTGCATCTAAAGTTACGCTGCATCAATTGCAGCAATTGGTGGGGAAGTTGAATTTTGCCTTAAGGGTGATCCCGATGGCCCGCCCCTTCTCCCGTTCGATTGCACAGGCGATGGTCGGCCTAAAAGAGGGTCACCATCGCACGAGGTTATCGGCCGAGGTCCGCCAAGACATGCGTATTTGGTTAGCATTCTTGGCGGATTTCAATGGTCGAGTCGTCTGGAACAAACCGGCCTTGTCCTCTGAAGAGCTGGGTCTATGGACGGATTCAGCGGGAAGCATGGGTTTCGGCGCCATCTTCGGCACAAAATGGTCGGCACAAAAGTGGCCAACATGGTGGCACGATGAGGGGCTGACGAGTAATATTGCTTTCCTTGAGCTGTTTCCTATTTTGGTGGCCCTCAGATCCTGGCCCGATGGTTTCAAAAATCATTCTGTCATATTTTGGTCTGACAATATGACCGTTGTAGAATGCATTAATAGTCAGGCAGCACGTTGTAAAATGATTTTGAGGCTGCTTAAAGAAATTGTCTTACTGTGTATGCAACTGAACGTGGTATTCAGAGCAAAACATGTCCCGGGGGTGATGAATCAGGCTGCTGATGCACTGTCTCGTTTTCAAATGCAGGCTTTCTCGGGTTTCCTTCCCTCAGCGGACCCCGAGCCAGCACCCTTTCCCGAAGCTCTCTGGTCTCTCGGTGCCCCGAACTTCGTTACCTCGTGGGAGAGAGTCTAGCACCAAGGACGAGGAAGGCATACGAAGGGGCGTTTCGGGCTTATTTGGCCTTTTTGGGGACTGAGAGAGGGGGACTTTGGGGGCATGAGGATTGGGTAGTACATTTTCTGATGTCCTTGCGTAAGGCTGGGAAGTCGGTGGCTACAGCCCAGAGGCATCGTGCTGCCATCTCCTTTGTTGCCAGGGCTCATAATATCCAGGACCCGACAGCGTCTTTTGCTGTACAGAAAGCGCTGCGTGGGTGGCAACGCCTTGAGGGTCGCAGAGTAGATGAGAGGCGCCCGATAGGTCTGGATAGGTTGTCCCAGTTGCTGGCCACACTCCCCGACATATGCTCGTCTCAGTTCGAGGCCTGTTTGTTCCGAGCCGCTTTTACGCTTGCATTTCACGGGGCTATGAGGATAAGTGAGCTGGTGGCAAGGAGCAAGCGGGATGTGGCGGGGGGTTTGTGCCGGGAACACGTTCAGATCAGGGGTGAGACTATGACGGTATCCTTTGTCAAGTCGAAAACCGATCAAAATGGGGTGGGAGACTGCATAGTCATTCGCAGGATTCCAGGGTCCTCCATGTGTCCGGTGAGGTGTTTAGAGGATTACCTAGCACAAAGGGTGGCATCATGGGGGGGGACAATGTTGAGACACGCGGACGCCACCCCACTGACAAAGTTTCAGTTTCAGCGGGTGCTCGCGATGTCAATTGCCGCAGCAGGCTTGGACCCGGGTGAGTTTGGGACCCACTCCTTTCGGATAGGGGCTGCCACCGAAGCTGCAGCCAGGGGTCTTAATGTGGAACAAGTAAAACGAGTGGGGCGTTGGTCCTCCAATTGTTATAAGAGGTATGTGCGGTTGCACATGTTGTGAAGCTGTAACAATGTACTCACGCTTCTTGTCTTTTGTTTGGTTTTCAGTTACGCAAGCCTTCGAGGCGGGGCGGACTATGCAGTCGACCCGACACCGGGCCAGCGGTCAGACATCACCGGCTGTGAGAAAGGAGGTGTGGGTCGTGGGCCACTCATACGTGAGGCGTGCCGCAGACGTATTCAAAGCAGGTGACATGATTCACGTAGCTGGGGAATACGGGTACAGGATGTCCTTCTACGGAAGGGGCGGTCTCTGTATTGACCAGTTTCAAGCTTACTTTGAGGGTTTGTTAGGGCGGATGAGGTCACCGCCGTCAATAGTCATAGTACATTTAGGGGGCAATGATTTGGTCACCACCGGTAGACGACTTCTCCTGGAGGCAATGCTTTCCACCGTAAGTTGGTTGGCGAGGAGAGTTCCGGGGTGCATAATTGCGTGGTCTCATATGATCCCACGAAAAGTGTGGCGGGGGGCTATTTCGATCCCTGCTTTGAACCATTCTGTTAGGAAACTTAATAACAAAATGAGTAGGTTGTTCCGTTCCAGGACATTGCATTCTATCTCGCACGGTTGTATTAATGATGACAGTATGTATATGGGGGATGGTGTGCATTTGTCTCGGGTGGGAAATGAGTTACTCATAGGAGACTTCTTAGCATGGTTAAAAACGTTGGAACATGACCTTTAGCTAGGAGTTTTTGGTGGGGGGCCCGGATAGCCTGTCAACTATCCGGGCCTGTGGCGGTAAGGTCATGATCGGTGAGCACTAATTAGTAGATCCCTATGAGTGGGCGTCACCCAACACGGATGGGAGCGCTCGGGAGAGGTGGCCATTGGCCCCTCAATGGGGAGGCGGTCCCTTCTAAGGATGGGTCGCCGGAAGTAAAGGAAAGGCGGTCAAGGCCCCTTCCTTTGTAGGAGGGGTTACAGCCCCCTCCTGGGGAATTTCCCGGGGCCAGTGACATCTGCGACGGCAGATGCGGTAAGTTGTGTGGGGTTGGGATAAGGGCCACGATACCTTCTAGATACCTCACACGAGTATTCGAACGACCTTTAACTGGCGTCGAGTTTTAGGTGCCCCCGTCAAGTCAAGGGAAATTGGTAGTAGTTGCACTTGAGGTACGCCTCCGTGCTGTCGCCCATCCCAAGTGGGAGGGGTAAGTCCGGTTAGGGATCTTGACACCGGTTATGACCTTGCTGTTGGCCCTTAAACGTTAGGTTGTACAATTTCAATATGTCAAGAAATGTTTTGTAGGTTGCTAGTTCGGCTAGGAGAACCTCTGTATTAGAGAATCTGTTAAGGTTAGCCAAACATCGCAATATGGTAATGAAATTGTACATAACATGAAACGTTTAATGTTTTAATTTTGTTTTAATAAATACGGCCGGGATGGTCACTCCATCCCACTTCCAAAAACTTCAAGAACTGTTTCCGGTTTCACTCCTTTTTGGGATTGTGTTGAGAGGGGGTGGCGGGTATCTCGGCTATATGGAAAGGGGCGACCGAATCGGTCCCCCCGAACTTATGGCCGAGTGCCTCGATCCCCCCGGGAAGCCATTTTGGGCGGGAGGCGCGACTCAGCTGGTATGCCCGAAGCGGCGTAGCTGGGGCGCGCTCGTTCCCGCCCTAGAGTGGGCTGGCCTAGACACCGACGCAGCCAGCCACGCCCTCAGGGGCAGGCAGGGGCGGGTATACGCCCGCCCTGAAGACGGATAAAAAGGGACGCAAGACCAGAAGACATCCTCTTGTTCTTGTGCTCTGAAGCTGCACCTCCTCGCTGCACGTGAGCTCGGGACAGAACGAAGAGCTAATTTTGACCCACCCACCAGCCCCTGAAGACAGCCAGTTGTGTATAATAAAGTTGATTAATTTTGTTTTGTTTTCGTTTCCAGGTTGTAGTGCCATGTTGATTTTGAGTTAATAAAGAATGTTCGTTTTGAGTATGTTTGCCATTAAAGATATTCAGTTAGTATCGAATTTTGATGTATGCTCTTTCGGTCATAGTGGCCAATGTATTCTTAGGTTAATTTGCACTGTCGTATTTATGTTGGTAGGCGGTAAGGTCATGATCGGTGAGCACTAATTAGTAGATCCCTATGAGTGGGCGTCACCCAACACGGATGGGAGCGCTCGGGAGAGGTGGCCATTGGCCCCTCAATGGGGAGGCGGTCCCTTCTAAGGATGGGTCGCCGGAAGTAAAGGAAAGGCGGTCAAGGCCCCTTCCTTTGTAGGAGGGGTTACAGCCCCCTCCTGGGGAATTTCCCGGGGCCAGTGACATCTGCGACGGCAGATGCGGTAAGTTGTGTGAGGTTGGGATAAGGGCCACGATACCTTCTAGATACCTCACACGAGTATTCGAACGACCTTTAACTGGCGTCGAGTTTTAGGTGCCCCCGTCAAGTCAAGGGAAATTGGTAGTAGTTGCACTTGAGGTACGCCTCCGTGCTGTCGCCCATCCCAAGTGGGAGGGGTAAGTCCGGTTAGGGATCTTGACACCGGTTATGACCTTGCTGTTGGCCCTTAAACGTTAGGTTGTACAATTTCAATATGTCAAGAAATGTTTTGTAGGTTGCTAGTTCGGCTAGGAGAACCTCTGTATTAGAGAATCTGTTAAGGTTAGCCAAACATCGCAATATGGTAATGAAATTGTACATAACATGAAACGTTTAATGTTTTAATTTTGTTTTAATAAATACGGCCGGGATGGTCACTCCATCCCACTTCCAAAAACTTCAAGAACTGTTTCCGGTTTCACTCCTTTTTGGGATTGTGTTGAGAGGGGGTGGCGGGTATCTCGGCTATATGAACCTGGTAAGTAGTTTCAGTTTTGCTAAGATCGTATTTCTGCAATTTTGCGCTTATTCGCGGGACGCGGAGTTGTACTGGGAAGCCGCGAACTCACGCGAACAGTGCGAGCAAGCCATAAAATCCGCTGCTCGCGGATTTGCGGATTTTGCGGGAGATTCGCGAATCTCGCGGATTGCGAATTTACCGAAAATCCGCAAAATCCGCGAGCGAAACGGATTTTCCGCCCATGCTTACTTAAAAGTACATGTCATACCTTTTACTCACACAGCATCCTGCCCCTAGGGCTTCCTAGGGCCTTCCTTAGGGGTAACGTATGTGTAATAAAAGAGGAGTTCATGGCTTGGCAATTTTTTTTACATGCCAAGTCGAAATGTACACAGGCCAAGCAATGGCAGGTCTGATACAGGTTTGAAAGGCTACTTGTGAGGGTGGCGCAAACGGTGCTGCAGGCCCACTGGTAGAGTTTAGATTACAAATATAGGTATATTGTACAACAGTTTAAAAGTTGCTTATATGTAAATTGAATATGCCAATCATGTATTCACCATTGTCACTGTGTTTAGGGGAGAAGCAGGTGCACTTTAGCACTGATTAGCAGTGGAAAAGTGCTCAGAGTCCTAAGGCCAACAAATGTGATGTAAATTGACTGAAATTAGGCAATTTGGCCAGCTTGAGTGCTCAAGAGTTATTTGGGGCAAAATTCCTACTGCAGCAGAACAAGAACAATAAAATTAGAGGGAGCTAACAGCTATTGGCTACTGCTGTTGGCATCCTATAGAATTCAGTGCTATTTTAGTATCGTAAAATGTATCCCTGGGTCAATTTTGGATGTGAGGGTGCATTTTGCACTAAGACAATAGTGCTATGTGCTGAATTATCCTTTTCACACATAATCAAGAGTAATTTTGCAGTAATTACGAGTAATTATGCTGGAAAGAATGATGCCAGTTAAACCTACCACTAGTAATTTTATCAACTAAAATATAACTATACTGTCCAGTTTTTCTGGATCAGTTTTGTAAATTGGGAAAGCACCTATGCACACCCTGATGCAGAAGGTTATGTTGCTGTCGTGCTTCTTCCCTGATACACTTTCTGTTTGCTGCCGTTTTTGCTTATTTCTCTATTCCTGTATTAGGGCCATATGTATCAAGCAAATTAGCATTTGCAAATTCGGCATTTGCGAATGCTAATTTGCTAAATGGTATGTATGACACATTTTGGCAGCAAAATAAGGAATCGCAAAATTTGCTATTCCTTATTTTGCGATTGCACTTAAGGAATCGCAAATTGTGCGATTCCTTAAATGCAATGTATCAACGGAAAATTAATGCAAAAATGCCCATAAGGATTCGCAAATTACCACCAACTTCTAGTTGGTGGTAAGTTGCAAATTCTTTTAATTAAGCAATTTATTTAAAATCCAAAGGTGCCATATGATGCTCATACATGCCTTTAGGGCATGTATGGGCGCCATATGCCAACACATGTCATTTTCAGGGGTGCAGCAGGGTGTTCTTGTGACACCCCTGCACCCTTGAAAATATTCCTAAATTGCGATTAGCTAATTGCTAATCACAAACTACCCCTTCATTCCTATGGGCCTCCTAGCCCATAGAAATGAATGGGAAATTTGCGATTAGCAATTTGCTAATTGCAATTTAGGAATGTTAAGGAATCGCAAAAAAGAAGCGATTTCCTACATACATACCATTTTGCGATTTCTAAATAGCGATTCCTTAAAAATCGCTATTTAGAAATCGCAAATGGTTAGGATGATATATATGGCCCTTAGTTACTGTGCTTGGCAGTTAACCACATGCGCGCTGCTCTGATTCTACTGCTATGCTGACATTTTAAAAAACCCATTGTTCATGACGAGCTGGGCTCGTCATCAGTGTTTGAGGAGGCTACACCATGACGAGCCCAGCTCGTCATCAGCCTCGAAGGGGTTAAATTCTGCCCCAGCGCTATGGAGAGGAGAGAGCCTTATGTCTGTAGATTTGGCGCTCTCCTGCTCCACGCCTATCACGCAACACAGCGCAGCATTTTTGTCCATTGCACTGGATTCCGTCACTGTTTAGAAAATCTGGGCCATAGTCTGCTGCCATGTGTGAACCACTTACTTGTATCAGTCTGCGGTGAGCAGGAATGTGGGCCTCCAGTCTTCATTGTGCCTGCTGCCCTAAAGTGACTTGGCCTACCCTATCCCCTGCACGCTGCCCAGACAACAAAAAACAAATTCTCCTTTGCAACACTATCTGGAATAAAAAGTAAGTTAACAGCAAGATTTTACATTCTACAAAGGACAACAGCCCTCCCACAATCCCTAATCAGGCATCCGAAACAAGATGTGTGATTTACTGTGCCTTATTTCTGAAGCACGGTGCATACCGACAGGGATACACGACAAGCGTATCTCCACTCTTCAGAGTAAGAGCCCTGCTAGTGCTATAAGCAGGGCTTTAAGTGGCCTGGGTCCCTCAGGGTCTCAGACCCATCAGTAATTAAAAACGAACGGAAATTTCCCCGACTGCGCACTACATTTATGCTCATAATTTTGCAAATAAAAATGCTGATCAATTTCTGAATAATTGCTGTAAAAAAAGTTAGGGTAGTCCATGTCAATGATGTAGTTCTTGTTTACATTTCACACCTTTAACCCGTTGTGTGCTCAGGGCGGCTTCCAGCTATCCAACGTCACGATGGGTGTGTGCTCAGGACGGCCAGAGGCCGTCTGAACGCTGCCGATTCCCCAGTGCGGCGCGAATTCCATGCCTGTGCGGAAGAATTCATTAGTGGGCAGAGTTCCGACGGCTCCCGGTCGTCCTTCGCACACGCCTACTGTGACATATGACAGCCGGGTGACGTCCTGAGCACTTGCCCCCTAATTAAATTCCCGCACCGTGGTGGAATTAGTGCCGCAGGGAAAGGGTTCATCTGATGTTCCCTAAAAGTGGTTGTTTTTTTCCAGGATATTTTGTTTATGTAGTTTTTTTCATGCAGCATATTACTCTTGTATAGTGCGTATTGTGAACTGAGTCACCTCTAGGGGTCTTGGTGGGTTCAGGTTGTGGGTGGAAAATTATGATGAGCCATGATTGAAAGTTCTTGAGTACAGGCCAAAGGCAGTGTGAGATTCTTCAAGTGTGACTTGAAGTGTGAGCATACAAAGTACTGCTGCCTGGAACATAAATATCAAGACCGACTAATCCTTTCACCCACTTTCCTCTTCTAAGTCTGGCATGCTGGCCGCTTTCTCCCATGGGAGCTCTAACAGGATTGCTGCCACAAGCGGACCTGGGCCTGCAGGAATCCTGGACCTGAGCAGGTAACATTGAGCATCATTATGATGCCGGATGGTTGGACTGTCGCTCGACACCACAGCGGTCCGGACAGGCAGGCGGTGGACCGACCCCCCAATTACATTGTGCCTGCTGGGCAGAAAAGTGATCTGTAACACTGTAGCTTGTGCTGCAGCCCTGGAAAAGGGCTGCAGCGCAAGCCACACTGTTATAGAGCACTTTGTGCAAATTCATGGCCCATGTGCCAGGCATCATGTGGCATACGGGTAGTGAGGCCTTGCTTGGTGCCCTCAAAGTCCATTTCTGCCTGCCTTTTCATGGCGGTGGACTGCCATGAAAAGGCAGCACGGAAGGGGCATCCTTATCCCTATGGAGGTGCCTGCATAGGCACCGCCTCCATTGTAGAGTTAGGATTCCGACCGCTGCTCACACAGAATATTGGATCTTGTCAGAGGTGGTGGTCCTACCTCCCGTCCGCTACGGTCTGACCGGCTGCATCGTAATCCAGCAGTCAGAATAATGTTCTGTATTTCGGGCGGATCGACAGCCTGTAAGTGCCGGTCCGCCCGACATTATAATAAGGGCCATAGTTGTGTAAACTGTCTACTTTCAGATCCTGTAAGCTCTGGGTGAATAAGCAATACCCTTTTGTAATGTAAAACACATCTATGGTACATTTTTACCAATATGTTGTTGCTAGATTGCTAAATGGGATTTATTTACTGTGGAGTGGTGTGGCTCACTGGTTAGAGGCAGCAGACCCGGAAGCAGAGGTCGGCCCGAGACCAGGGTTCGATTGCTGACGCGGCAGGGTCTTGGGCCATGGTCAGCGGACTCGATAATTCTCGCCTCGGTGCCTACTCCAACCATGGGTCCCACTCAGCAACTCTGGGCAATAGCTTGCTTAATCTCCACTAACGGCTCCATCAGTGCCGGGGATGCTTGTCTTCACCTTGGAGATGCCCAGGAGGGACCATCTCACAGGGAAAGCCAGGATGGGTTCCCCAGCGGTATACAGTGCCGGGACACCCCTTTGCTGGGGCAGCTGTGCGCTTTACAAGTATACGACATTTAAGACTAGAAACAATTATGTTTTCAAAACTTTACTTTTCGGGTCAAAAGCTGACATAGTATGCTTTAAAAAAGCAAAGCATGGTACAAACTACATTTATCTTAAAAAATTCCCCAGCAAAGAAAAGGTTCTGCCGTAAATCCTCCAACAAAAAATGTATTTGAGAGAATTCCTATGCAATAAAGTGTTAGTGAGAAAAGTCCTACTGAGAAACGCCATTAGAATGTGATTTTATGGAAATTTAGCCCACTGGCGGGCTTGTGCAAAATTCATAAAGTTTGCAAGGTCACGCAGTTTCTCCAGCAAGCGTTCAATTCTTAAAAAATAGAACCCTGGCAGGCTTGTCTATTTAACTATTTAACTTTCCCAAAAGACCAGTCTCTGAAGATTTCACTCTCGCAGCAAATGTTGAATATTCACTGTTCTCTATGACGCGTTGGCTCAAGTGGCATCCATACACTTCTTTCTGTGGGCATTCAAAACAGAGGTTACAAAGTTACACGTCAATGATTTATTCAGAGAAGCAAACATGAGCCTGGTTCATTGAGTACAACTGGGCTCTCCGTCCATGGTTGTTGTTAAACCCTAGAAACGAGGACATCAGTGTGTGCTGTGGACGGTGCTCATCCATCTACTTTAACCCATTTACATGATAAACTACACTGAGCAGGGCAGCACCCTAGGCTCTTGCGAAATTAGAAAGCACAGCAGTTAGAAGAGGCTTTGTTTTCCTGCTACAAGTATGGCTCTCTAACAAGATTCTCCCAGCATCCAAAAAATGAAACATCTATTTGATCACTGCTACATTACCTTTTAAACATAAACGCCATCTTGATTTCCTTTGAATTAATCTATTGTAATGTTCCTGTATAATTCTAGGAGAACTCGCAGCACTGCACTACACTACTGTATTGTGTTGTATTTCTCATCTTAGGTCTGTTCACTGATGCATTAGACAAATGTGTGTCTTGCGAGCCATTTTTTAATTTGTAAGTATGGCTCATACACTTTTACTTAAAATTAAAAAAGTATACTTCAGGAATAAGAATACAACTTTTGTAACTAAAAATCTTTCTGTCCCAATTTCTTTAACCCCCTGCATGCTTGTGACGGAACCGTTCCGTCACAAGCCTCGGGTGAGCTGTGCTTGTGACAGAACGGTTCCGTCACGGCCCGCTCGGCGAGCCTGCGCGGCGCTGATTTCGCGCCTGCACGGCCCGTTCCATTGAGCGGGCGCGTTCGTGACGGAACCGTTCCGTCACAAGCACAGCTCACCCGCGAGCCGTGACGGAGCGGTTCCGTCACAAGCACGTGACCGCCGCGTGGCCGCCCTACCCCCTTAGAGCTGCGGCGGAATAGCCGCCGCAGCGAAGGAGTTAAAGAGTGGGTAGTAACATTTTCTGTCCCGTTATGCAACAGGTCGGTCCTATCAGTGAACAATTGTGGTATATCTTTCTGTCTATAACCGACGGTGTGCAGGAGCCTGTGTGCTCCAATGGCAGGCAAACATTCGGCAAAGGCCAACCCCACCTTTCTGTCTAACCAATGGGTGGCATTTTTTTAATATTTATTTTTCATTAAATTATTTTTATGGAACTTACAGATGCATAGCGAAACATCACAGACTGTTAACATTCAATATATTTGGTCCACATTGGAGGCCGCTTCATCACATATTCCACCCTAACCTGTATCCGTGTTAATGACTTTACTTGGTGTATCAATTCAGTAGCAGTTGGTATAGCTCCATCAGTTTCTCACAGCTTGCTTAAGCATGGGCGAATTTTGCGAATTCGCCATCCGCGAATTTGCGGATTTGCGAATTCGCGATCTGCAAAATTCGCGAATTTGTGCGAATTTGCGGATTTTTGTTTTGTTGCGTGTTCGCTGGGTTTTTTGCGTGTTTGCTGGGTTTTTTGCGTGTTCGCGGGGCTTTTTGCGTCTTCGCGAACAGCTTGCATAGCGAAGTTACCCATGCACTCGTTTATGGGAGAGGGAGAGAGAGAGAGAGAGATAGATAGATAGATAGATAGATAGATAGATAGATAGATCGAAAGAGAGAGAAAGAGAGGGAAAGAAAGAGGGAGAGAGAGAACGAGAGAAAGAAAGAGAGGCCGGATCTCTGAAGGGCCAGATTCCTGAGTTGCCCCTACAGAACATACAGCTTTTTATTTTTAGCAAAATGCATATGAAAATTGTGCTGTAAAGGTCTCTTTTAGTTTAACCCCTCCTGACAACTCAAAATGGGTGTATTTGCCATTCTCTCCCTTCTTCCTGTTTTTTATATCTGTAAGTGCTTCCTGATGAGGTTTAATTCCTTGGACAGGTGCCTCGTTGCCTACTTGTAACTATTCTCTGACCCTGCTTCAAGGGTCAGAGCAGGGTCAGAGAATAGTTGCAAGTAGGCAATGAGGCGCCAGGAAGCAATTAGCAGCAGGTGTCCAAGTTGAAGTTAATTTGTTTGTAACCCTTTTGTAAAAGGGTACAAAGAAATTAGGTTCAACTTTTGCACCTGCTGCTGTAACCCTTGCTTGGCTGAAAATTCGTCCCCGCTGATCCGCGGATTTTACCGCGATTTCGCGAGATTCGCGGATCGCGAAATCGCGGAAAATCCACAAATTCGCCCTCGAAACAGATTTTACGCCCACCCTTAGGCCTTCTACCATCACGTTGTTACTTTTCAGGTCCCTCTATATTCCACCCACTTGTTTCATACTTTACCCCTTATTACTCAGGGCATCCCTGGCTTTGATACACCACCTTTTCAATGGGAGGCATTTGTATGGAGCCATAACCATTGGAAATGCTACCAGTCTGCCTTGGCAGGCACTCAAATGAGGTTTTGAAGTATAGTGTTGGACAGTGGCTAATTTAAAAAAAAAAAAACAAGTGCCAGGGCTCTCGTCAGGAGGCAGCTTGCACCAGCCCATTTCTCCTGTTAGCCCAGCCTAAAACAGAACCAACTACTGACCATGAAAATGGGGAAAGGATGTGGCATACAGGCCAGAGATGCAGACTTCAGAGCTAGGGAACTAGTTTTGAGTCTTTACGTGATTGTGAGCAAATCACTTAATATCCCTGTAAATGAATGTGCCCTTAACTGGTGCTTATGAAGAGCAGTGTTGATGATTAAGTGCTGGTGCTGAGTACCAGAAAACACCGGCTCAAATTAAGCACTGGTTGGATGATGGAGCATGCACACACACTCTGCCCCGAATAAGACCATTGTTTTATTGCTCTTCTTCATGGGGTTGTGTGTAGTTGCACCAGTAAGGCTCCCATTACTTGCCAGCTTGGCGGAGAAGGCTGGGATGCCCCTTCCTTATGGGAGTGTGTAAGTCCCACATTGTCTTCTTTTGCACACCAATGCCATGCCAACCTGAGGGCTTCATTTGAAATGGGAATCTGATTGGAATAGGTCTTTCTACGTAAGTCAGTTTCATAATGTTTGCAGTGCTAGTTATGTTGTGAGTTTCTACACCATTTTCAGTATATTTGAAAAGCCCTCACTATTTTAATATAGCCACCATGGCCTCACTGTCATGATAGATGGAAATTACAGCAATGATATACATTGAAAAAGTATGTTTTACCACTCATTGATGTAAAAAGGAAGTTGTTTGTTTTATTCCTGTATAGTAGTTTCCACTTCCAGGGATGTAAAAAAACACAATGCTCACCGATATGGACAATAAATAGCATGTAATTTGGGACAATGCCTTTTTTTACATAAATTCTTTGATTACATTTTTTAAAATGGAAGATCGAGAAGAAACTTATTGTCACTGATCCATGTTTGAGCATGGCCACCTTTGGAAAGGGGGAATGCAGTTTGCCATTTAGTGCCTGAGCTGGTCAAAATGTTTGTGGTGGATTACAGAGACTTACACTTACTGTACTGCTTGCTTTCGGTAAGCAAAAAAGTGTTTTATTGTAAATGCTGGTTGTTGGAAGCCGGAGTCTCCGTCATGCACCACTGTCACCAAATGCGAGACCCAGGACTCCCCTCTCAACATAAGGCCAAGTAAGGACATTGTTTGAGATAGCCCTGCTCACGCCCTTACTACCTTGGCATGAGCAGCCAGGCCGATCTCCAAGACACGAGTGTACAGTATGTGCAACCACACCCACAGCAACCCACTGGTGACACCACAAATGGACTCCACACAAGTTTGCTTAAATGAATATAAATGTTATATAAAAAGATATACGATCATACCACACGATACAAAGCCAACATATAATAAAGGGTAATATTCGTTCCGGCTGGCTGGTAGGTTCAAATCCCAACCACTGCTTTCAAAATGCTATGCTGGTCGCAATGCTATAATCACACACGTTGTATGGACAAACAATAATGCACTGCGTAACGATACAATCCTGTGCTGGGCAAAGGAAAAATAATACAATGCGTAACGATACACCCCGGTACCTTGCAATGGGAGAAATAATGCAAAGCGTACCGCTACAATCATGTACTGCACAATGAAGGAACAATGCAATGCGTCACACCCCAATCACGTACTTTGCAATTAAGAAATAATGAAATGCGGGCCGCTACAATCATCTACTTTGCAATTAAGGAATAATGCAATGAGCAACTACAATCATGTACTTTGCAATGAATAAATAATGCAATGCGGGACGCTGCAATCCTGTACTTTGCAATGGAGAAATATTGCAATGCGTAGCAATGAGTAGTGCTACAATCGTATAATTTGTTATGCAGAAATAATGTCAGGCATCATAATACAGTCCAGCAGTTTGTTAGCAGCAATATTGGCAAAGTGTATTACGACAATCAGCCTCTTCGATAACTGTTGCCCTCCCACACGTATCCACGATGACATAAAGTGCAGCTTCTCACTCTGGCCCCAGTACTGCCACTCCGTTGGTCAGTACGGGCCCCAATTTAAGCCGAAGCAAAAGGCTCACGTCATTGGAAGGACTGAGAGGCTGAGAGAGTGTACCTCCGAGCCCGCACCCCGCCCAGGTAGTGATCCACGTTACTTGGGGGCACAACCCCACTCTCCTCTCCTCCTTCAGTGACTGGGCCTTCCGTGTAGAACTTTCTGGGCCTCAGCGGCTCGGCCTGGCAGCTCAGCTCCTCCGGGGCTGCCGGTCCGGGCCGCGACTGATAGGAAGTTCTCAGGTAGTCGCAGGGCACACATCACCCACGCCTCTGAGAGTACGTAACTCCGGGTGAACGTTCACCACAGCACCTTCCGGGTCTCCTCTGGCCCGAAGCTACACATACAATGCTGATGAAACTTCACGTCGACTCCGAGTGCACGTTCACCAGGCACTCCTTTCTGTGGCCTCAGTTGGCACCAAGACAGGCACACCGTGCTGCAGAGACTCACTTTCTTCCGGTGCACACAATGATCAGCCAATCACCTCCACAGTCCCAGGTTGCACCAAAGCACGCACACTGCTTCACTGAGACCTACTCCAACTCCAGTGCCCCGATATCCAGGCGCTCTTCACCAATGCCTTCGGCCGCACCATGACACGCTCACCGTGTCCGAGCCTCACTTTTACTCCGGTGCACTCGATGACCAGGCGCTCTTTACCAGTGCCTCCGGTGCACCCTGACACGCACCCTGAATGTCCGAGACTCACTCCACTTCCGATGCACACTTTGACCAGGTGCTCCTCACCAACGCCTCTTGTGCACCACGACACGCACCTTGCGTGTCCACGACTTCCTTCACCTCCGATGCACACGCCGACCAGGCGCTCCTCACCAGCACCTGCAGTGCACCAAGACACGCACCCAGCGCATCCGAGTCTCACTTCACCTCTGTTGCACACGCTGACCAGATGCTCTTCCCCAATGCCTTTGGTGCACCACGATATGCTCCCAGAGGGTCCGAGACTCGCTTCACCTCCGATGCACACGTTGACCAGGCACTCTTCACCGACTCCTCCTGTGCACCACGATACACTTCTAGCGCGTCCGAGTCTCACTTCTCCTCTGTGTGTTCAAGATCACAAGGCACACTTTCCGCGGGTCTCAAGCTGCCACAACATGCTCCCACCGCGTCGCTCAAAACTTCTCCAGGAAATTCTATGTTCCTGTGTTTCCAAACAGGGAGCCAGCTCACCTCGGGCCCTTGGGGTTACCAGACACAGCACAAAACACAGTCTTCTTCAAGCAGGGGGACCCAGCGCACACAGCACAGTCCCAACAGCCTCTTCCTTGGTTAAAACAGCAAACTGCAGACCAGACCCAGATCATGAAGCAAGGTTCGGTTGTTCCCAGTAGTCTCTTCAGTTGTTCCTTACTTAGCAGAGGTTGCTCTTGACCACGAAATGGGTTTCTGAACACACAGTGACAAAGCCACTTTCATAGAAAGATGTGTTATAACACTGTGAGTTCATACATACTTAACTTCACCTCTCCCTTTTAAACGTATAGGAAACTAGGCTAACAAACACAAAACCCAGCCTCCCCCATTCTGTCCTATGAGCAGGATGGCCTTTCACCAGTGAAAAATGAAATGGAGTGGTTTTCACTGTCTGAACATAGCACACACCTCAGTATATGTCCTGCCTTTTACTTACACTGTACCCTGCCCAGGGGTTACCCGGGACCTACCAAAGGGGTGCCCACTGTGTATGTAAAAGGGAAAGTAAGGCCTGACAAGTGGTTGCACTTGTCAGGACAATATGCTAACTTAGAAAACTAGGAGCAGGCCCTACACTGCAGGCCTGAGTTCCCTTCTTTATGCACCTTTGCATTACTAGCCATGGCACACACAGTGCACATCACGAGGGACTTTACTAATAAGGCAAACATATCAATCCTGGCCAACCAATTACCTTTACACTTTACACAGGGAACACTTGCACTTTAACACTGATCAGCAGTGGCAAATTACCCAAAGCATCTAAATTGGCAACTCTATGTCAGGAAAACAGTCTAGGGGAAAGCAAAACGTTTAGGGAACTTTAGCCAAAAAGGCCAAGTCCTACACAGGTCAATGGTGATGAAGTGAATAATGTTACAGCTGAATCTAATAGTGAAGGTGAATGATCCCCCCACTCTTTAGGTTATATCATAACTTTTGTATCACTATGCATGGGTATTTTAAGTGCTTAATTTCCCAAGATCACTAGAATGCTTCTAACTCTATCATTATTCCATGATATTCCACACACAGTGCATGCAGACATTCACCAGCTTTGACCGTAGGGTTTACTACATCATCACAGTTCGAACAACCATGCTCACGAAATCTTAGTAATCAAGATTCATTTTTGATCTGTAAATGATCTTCATTTTAGCTCACTCTAGCAATTTCCTGCCAAACATACAAGATTCTATCCTTACTATATCCACTGGTCTATGATGACTTTCAGTTGACATGTTATAGCAAGCCCTGCATGTTCCTGACATGCAGATTTTCAGTGCTGAAAGACGGCCCAGAGGTCCATTAGCTGTAACAAGCTTGACTGTGTGATACCTAGGACCTGATTACAAGTTTAGTGGTCCATGGGGACACCGAACCCATGGTGGAGGGGCAGATTGTGGTTGTGGACCGCTGCACCTGTGGTCCGACTGCTGCATTACCAATGCAGCAGTCAGACCATGAGGGGACTGCCACAACCGCTGGGGATCAGCAATCCTCTGTGGTGGTGTGGTGATGCGGTGGTCCCGAGACTGCAATATGCTTGGCAGTGCCACTGCAGCACCACCAAGCCTATTATGGGTTTCTTCCCCACCTCACTTTTCATGGCAGTGTGCCCACCATGAAAAGTGAGGCAGAGGGCAAAAGGGGCCCTACAGGATGCCCTTGTGCCTCAGGGCCTGGGAATACATGCAGGGGGGAACGTGGTGTTCCCTCCTGTGTGCATGCACCCCCTGTTCCTGAATGGCATGGACTTACCATTCCATGCCACGCAGGTACGGCTGTTCATGTTCTCATTATTGCCTTTTTGACAGACACCGCTGTGGGAATGCAAATGGACTGCCCACCTGACTTCAAAAAAACTTGTAATCTGGCTATTGGCCAGCAGTGAGCTTTGGCGGTGCAGGAGCGGGCGCAGTGAGGCAGCCTGCACAACCAAAGTCATGGTCAGGCCCTTGATCATACCAAGGGTTCTAGTTCCACTTCTAAGATGTCATTCATATATATGGTTGGGACCAGAGGTGTGCATCAAATGCTATTTGCAATTTCATTGTCTTCTATGAAGTAGTTGCATTACAGTGTATGAGGTACTATTTTATATCTCAAAAGTACACTGAATCATGACACATTAAATGTTATCCCATATTTACATAGTATACAGAAAACAATCGTTTTGTGTTGTTTTTACCTGCAGCATTTTTTTTTACAATATTTTTGGCAGGACTCAAAATGTAAGCCACACGTATTGGCTTTGCTATTGCTTGCCTTGTGATGAAACACACCTCGTACGACACAGTTTGGGAGAAAATTAAGGGAGGGTTTCTTTATCAGATGATTGCCAAATTGCCCAATCTCTGGTGTGAGTGGCGCTCCATCCCTCATATCTCTTTGGGTTTATTGTTGGAAAAGGAAGATCAAGCCAACAGCAAGGCTGGCAGGGAAAAGGGTAAGTAGGTGTGCCTGACTGGGAAGTTGGAGACATTCACAGACGGGAAAGTGCAGGTGAGGACAAGCCCACAACCAGCAGCAGGATTGTCCTAGACCACTGACTGCAACTTGTTGCCCCACTGTTGAGAGCCACAAGACCATACTGTCTTTGGAATTGTCCATGAGGAACCAGAGCCCAGAAGATGTCAGTGCTGGGACAGATACTTTTAGCTGTGTTCTGATGGTTTTGGGAGATAAGTGGAAGAGATTATCCTGCTGATGATCCATTGAGAGGGAGGTAACTGGTCTGATATGTTGGGTGAGAAAGAAAAGTTGCTTTCCGGACAAAGTAGTAGCTTTCCCTTGTCAGCAAGCTTAAATCCGGTGGAACTACTGCTGTGAGACATAGTGATGGATACTGAAAACATGCAAACATGATCCACCTCATACCACCTATGAAGAGTCAGTAAAGAGAAGGTAGCATATGAACCAGTGTAAGAAATTGGGATGTTGGTGGACAGGGGTGTGAGCCCTGGTCAAGCAGCAACCAAAGTCCTTGTCAAGGTAAGGCACAGCACGAGCGATCCCCAAATTAACCCGTGCTCACTTCCTCTGTAGCTTGTCACAGAGCACAACTAAGAGGCAATGTGTAAAGTATTTGCACAATACTTCAAAGAATAAAACAGTGAAAACACCATGCAAGGTTAGAATACTAAAGCTGAATATAATAAATAAAACAAAACCAAAACATAACAAATCCTATTAGTAGAACCGGAGATATTGAATTTGAAAGTTTTTAGTGAAAATAGTGGCAAAAGGCATACAGCGCCAACTGCAGAAATCCGGTTGGCTCGAGACATAGTCACAAGTTCAAGCCACCGCGATGGATCATGGGCCAGATATAGAGACCCAGTTGGGCCCGCTGAACAAGAGTATCTTTAATCCTGGTTTGCAGAGCATTGTGTGGACCTGCATCGACGATGCATCGCTCAGCCACAGCAATGCGCAGTTCTGAGATGCAGCGAGGCTGCGATGCAAGGACCTGCTTCATTGTTGAGGACTCTGTCGACAGAGCTTGTGATGCGAAGGCTGGCACTTAGGATTCATCGTGCAGTCGATGGGATGTGTCAGTTCTATAGACCTGCAAGACTGAGATGCCGAGTGGTGCTGACTAGCGATGCGAGGACCTGTGCCGAGGATGCAATGTGGGCAGAAGAGATGTGTCAGTTATGCTCGGGGTGGAGCCGCACAGCAGAGAAGATGCATCGGTTCTGCTGGACCCACAGAGGCTGGTAAGCACCTTAAGCCCACTTACATGGGTCCAGGCCTGGGGTGAAGCCACTTGACAGGGTAGACTCACAGAGTCCAGGTGCAGGTGCAAGGTTGTTGAAAGCCTATTGTGTCCCTGAAGCTTCGAATCAGGAGGCTAGCCAACTAGCCCAGGGAATCACTCTGGGTAAGAGTCCTTCTCAGCCAGGCAAGAGGGCAGCAGGACAGCACAACAAAGCAGGAGTCCAGCAGGGTGCAGTCAAGCAGAGTGGCAGTCCTTGTAGCAACTCAGCAGTCCTTCTTCCTGTCAGTGTATCCACAGATTCAGAAGTGCGCTGAAAAGTTGGTGTCTGAGGTCCAGAATGTATACTCAGTTGTGCCTTTCAAGTGGGAGAAGCTTCTAGAGGTTTCCCTTTCAAGTCCCCAGGCATCCTGACTTCCCTTCCGTTGCTCCAGACTAACAACAGGGGGTGTGCAACCCTTTGTGTGGAGGAAGGATACAGCCTATTCAGTGTAAGTGGGGCTGTTCCAAGCTCCTCCCTCCCATCCAGCCAGTGATGGCCCACCCAGGCACACCTAAGCCCCCTATTGTGTGTGGCTGTCAAGGAGCAATATACAAAGCTCAACTGTCAGCAACACCCAGTCATGTGACAAGAGAGAGCTAAAGCCACTAAATGGCTAAGGCAAGAAAAGGCCAACTTTCTAAAAGTGGCCTTTTCAGAATTGCAACTTAAAATCCGACTTCACCATACGTTAGGGTTTTAAATTGTGTTTTCAGAGGCACCAAACATGAACTGGTTATCTCTTCGCAATTGGAAATTACTTATAAAATGTAATAAGTCATCTCCAATCTTATTCTATTGGAGAGATATGCCTTGCAGTAGTGAAATACAAATGTAGACATTTTTCACCACCAGGACATGTAATTTGAAAGTACATGTCCGAATTTTTAAATACATTGGACATGTGGGCTATCCAGGGCCTAACCTAAGGGGGACTTGTATGTATTAAAAAGGAGGGTTTGGGCCTGGCAAAAATGTTTATTTTGCCTGGTCAAAATGGGAGTTTAAAACTGCACATACAGGCTTTACAACGGCAGGCCTGAGACATGTTTAAAGAGCTACTTAAATGGGTGGCACAATCAGTGCTGTAGTCCCACTCGTAGCATTTAATTTACAGGCCCTGGGCACATGTAGGGCCACTTTACAAGGGACAGAAGGTAGACCTTGCTCGGCCCGTGTTGCTACGCTAGCGCTTTGCTAACAGTTTTTAAAATTTGCACTAATTTGTTTTTAAAGCCACAATGAAATTGACTCTCACCTTTTCGTGTTGCTCTATGCTCGCCGACTCCCCGGTCCACCACAGCTATCCCTATGCTGGTTCAGTGGTGGGAGGTACCAAGCTCATCACTTCCTGGTTGGGACATTATTGGGCGGCCATCTTGGCAAGGTGACGTCCCAGTTTTTCTTTGATCCTGACTATTTAGGGTGGGAGGGTGCTGACGAGCATCTGATAGAAGGTAGAGCTTGCTTGGCCTGTGTTGCTACGTTAGCGCCTTGCCAACTGTTTTTAAAATTTGCACTAATTTGTTTTTAATGTCACATTGAAATTGACTCTCACCTTTTCGTGTCGCTCTATACTCGCCGACTCCCCGGTCCACCACAGCTATCCCTATGCTGGTTGAGTGGAGGGAGGTACCTAGCTCATCACTTCCTGGTTGGGACATTATTGGGCGGCCATCTTGGCAGGGTGACGCTCCAGTTTTTCTTTGATCCTGACTATTTAGGGTGGCAGGGCACTGACGAGCAGCTGATAGAAGGTAGAGCTTGCTTGGCCTGTGTTGCTACGTTAGCGCCTTGCCAACTGTTTTTAAAATTTGCACTAATTTGTTTTTAATGTCACATTGAAATTGACTCTCACCTTTTCGTGTCGCTCTATACTCGCCGACTCCCCGGTCCACCACAGCTATCCCTATGCTGGTTGAGTGGAGGGAGGTACCGAGCTCATCACTTCCTGGTTGGGACATTATTGGGCGGCCATCTTGGCAGGGTGACGCTCCAGTTTTTCTTTGATCCTGACTATTTAGGGTGGCAGGGCACTGACGAGCAGCTGATAGAAGGTAGAGCTTGCTCGGCCCGTGTTGCTACGCTAGCGCTTTGCCAACTGTTTTTAAAATTTGCACTAATTTGTTTTTAAAGCCACATTGAAATTTACTCTCATCTTTTCGTGTTGCTCTATGCTCGCCGACTCCCCGATCCACCACAGCTATCCCTATGCCAGTGGAGGGAGCTACTGAGCTCATCACTTCCTGGTTGGGACATTATTGGGCGGCCATCTTGGTAGGGTGACGCTCCAGTTTTTCTTTGATCCAATCTATTTTAGGGCGGAATGGCGCTTATGCGCAGCGAACGCCCGCAGCGGGCGGCCAACGGCACGTCAAAGGCAAGCCCATCTGCGCCAGTCTGCGCCCAACCAGGCTCAGGGGCCACAACCCCATGTAATTTCCCCCAAAATTGTATAACATACAGTTCTTACTCCCTACTCGAGCTGAGAGGGGTTACTAATTCCAACTGTTTACACTCTATGAATATTGCTAATAACACCTCCCACTGCCCACACTGTAACTTTGAGTTAATGCCCCAAAAAACACTATAGGCTTCATACTAGCACACCCATAAGGATGTTTCTTTTAAATTGCAGATCGCTTCCTAAGCATTCTGTGGAATTAGCGTTGCTAGTAGACAAGCTTGAGCCAGATGAAACCTGGCTCCAGATTGAAACGGACCCGCTATTACTCAAACCCTCCCCCAAGGTTACTCAATACTTAGAGTAGATCGCATGTCCGGCAGAGGCGGAGGCCTTGCTATTATATTCAAAGACACCTTTAATTGTCGTACCACACTGACCTCGCTATCAGACTGCTAGAGCATGGCCTTCACCCTAGAGTTCTCGCCTACGAGCACCTTTTCCGGTCTGCTGATCTACCGCCCCTCGGGAGCCTTAGGGCAATTTCTCCCTAATCTCTCCACCTTAGTTGCCAATATAGCACTGGCTCCAGCCCATTTTACGGTACTCGGTGACTTTAATATTCATCTAGATGACCCCTCCAACCATATAGCCAGTGAACTATTATCTAGCCTCTTGGCGATCCAACTCAAACAAAAAGGATTTGCCTCCACACATGTTAAGGGTCACCTTCTTGACCATGTATTTAGCAATTTGCACAACCTTGTTGTAGGCACTCCTACCCCACTCCCCTGGACGGATCATTTTTTGATCCCCCTAAGTTGGGAGACTGTTGTGCTATTGCCCCCCGAGAGAGCAGCACCGACTCTGGAAAGAAAGTGGTCGAGGCTCTCCCCCAATTGTTGGACCATAGCTCTTGATAACACACAACCGCTGAGAGATTCTAATCCTAATCTGGCCAGTAGTAACTTCAATGCTTGGATCCAAAGCTCCCTTGACCTAGTCCTCTCTAAGGAGCCCATTTACAAGAAAAACAGACAGAAAACAGCCCCATGGTTTTCCCCCAAATTGAGGGACTTAAAGCAATCATGTCGGAGACTGGAAAGAAGTTGGAGACAGAATTTCTCAGAGACTAGAAAAGTGAAATACAGGAAAGCAATGAGGCTATATAAATCTGAAATCAGAAACTGCTGCAAACTCACCCAAGGAGATTTTCGCATTGCTAAATCACTTATCACCTAACCTCAAAAACCTTTAGTAACGGAAGGAACACTTACAGGGTGTAATAATTTGGCAATCTTTTTTCACCCAAAAATCCAAAATACCTATATGTCCTTTCCTAACACAACCCCTGAGCCCATGATGACCGCTACAAGTAGCTCTAACGTCATTTCCAAATGCTCGTTAGAGCAATTTCCCAATCTCAATGGGGTTTTACTGGACTCTATCATCACAAGAGTAACCTCAGGCTTTCCATTGGACCCTGCTCCCCCGCAACACCTCACTTCAGTCATTAATGCCATTCACCCAGTTATCCTTGATACTCTGAATTCCTCCATCACCTCCGGTATGGTACCCACAGCTTTGAAATGCGCGATGGTTAGGGCCCTTCTGAAGAAACCCAGTTTGGACCAATCCAATCTGGCCAACTATCGCCTAATTTACCTCCTCCCTTGGCTGAGTAAGCTGGTTGAGAAGCACATCAACACCATATTGGTTGACTATTTGGAATCCAACGGGCTGTTGCATGACTCTCATACAGGCTTTCGTCCTCAGCATGGGACGGAAACAGCCTTATTAGTAGTAACAGAGGAGGCAAGAAGGTTACTGGACCAAAGAGGAACAGCGGCAATCATCCTCCTAGATCTCAGTGCAGCGTTTGACACTGATAACCATAACATCTTAGCCCATCGACTTAAAAGCATGGGAGTGTCAGCCATGGCACTGGCTTGGTTCCAGTCCTTCATCAACAACCGCTTCTTCCAAGTCTTTGAAGGAGATGTGGTGTCCTCCCTGTTGCCTCTCAGCTGTGGGGTTCCTCAGGGCTCTGCCCTGAGCCCCACGCTTTTTAACATCTACATGAGTCCCCTGGCAGAGATTGTCCATCCATTTGGTGTTAAGATCATCACCTATGCAGACGACACTCAGTTTGTGGTAGCATTGAATCACTCTGAGGGGTTGTCTAGCACCCTAGGTTCTTGCCTAGAGACGGTGGCCGAGTGGATGGAACTCTCCTGCCTTTAGCTCAACGGGGAAAAACTGAGATTATGTTCCTGGGCAACCCTCCGTCCTCCATCCCGTGGCCGGTATGCCTGGGCCCTGCTCCACCTCCAGAGGCACACATTAAAAGCCTTGGCATGTGGTTGGACAGCTCTCTTGATTTTAACCACCATGTACCCCAGCTTTTAGCCAAGTGTTATGGACTGATGAGAATGTTGCGGAAAATCATTCCCCTTCTCCCCTTCCAGGCGAGAAGAATTATGGTACAGGCCCTTATTCTCTCTCGCCTTGATTATGGGAACGCCCTATATCTCGGTGCTCCTCAATTCACCATTCACAAACTGCAAGTAACTCAAAGCTGTGCAGCTCGCCTCCTTCTCCAGATTCCGCGGTGGCAATCTGCTAAACCAGCATTGAGGAGTCTCCACTGGCTCCCTATTCCGGCTAGGATACAGTTTAAAGCTATGTGCCTAGTTCATAGAGCCATCCGGAGACTGGTCCGGCTATTATCCACTCCTTGGTCACCCCCTATTTTCCTCACAGAACCCTGCGATCCAGCTCCTTATGCCTGGCCGCCCCCAAGAAAATTTGAAGATCCAAGTGGGGTGGATGCTCCTTTTTGTTTAATGCTGCAAAGATCTGGGACACTCGTCCTCTCACTTTACGAAAGGACAACAGCCTCTTGGCATGCCGAAAGGTCACCCATCTCTTTAAGACATTCCCTTAACATCACAGCTTCTGCTTTCCTCTACTCTTCTATCAAACAGCGCTGGGAGGCCTCAGGGTAGCCATGCGCTATACAAGTACAATTTCATTCATTCATTCAATCATTCACTTATATGTAAATTAAATATGGCAATTGGGTATAACCCAATCCTACCATGTTTTAGGGACTAAGGAGAGAGCACAAGCACTTTAGCACTGATTAGCAGTAGTAAAGTGCACAGAGTCCTAAAGTCAGCAAACACAAATTCAGCACACAAAATAGAGGAGAAGGAAGGCAAACGTTTTTGGGCTATTCTTCACAGAGGTCCAGGTCCAACAAACAGCAATTCCAGACAGAGAAGGTGACAGTGACATGTTGGGCGAGTGTGTCTAGTACTTGCTGGCACAATCTAGAGGCTACCAACAAAAAAATACCTCTTTTATGAATCTCATTTGAATGAAAGTCAATGATGCTGACCTGCAGGTTGCAATCATATTGCTGCAGGAGGCAATATTGTACCTATCATTAGTGAAACAGGTGTAGCGGCCCATGGGCACAGGTGTGTGAGCGACCACTGCACGCCAGTTGCAGCTGGATTCCACTACCCATATGGAGGGATACATTTTCCTTGCTTGCATTTGGACCAATGGCGTCCTTTTGGCAGCTGGTGCATCAACAGTTAACCTGCATTATGGCTTCTTTCACTATGTTCTGCTCTTCCAATCATTTGAGACTCTGCTTGCTGCACGACCTACTGACACCAAATAGCTCAGTCTTCTTTCGCCCAATTCAATTTCATCCCGTTAATCACAGTCTGCATGTTCGGCTACCGGTTCCCCATTCAATTGATTTCCCGCATCCCCTCTAGTCCTTTCATCCGCCCTCGCGCCACAGTGACGGGGGGATGCTGCTGATCGCAGCACTTTCAGCACCGCCGCGATGCCATCTCCGCTTTTCTCATTGTGCGCAGCATCCCACCTGTTTCTGCGCGAGGTGAGGAAGCCCCACGCGCCCTGCGGCGCGCGGGCGCTCCTCGGCTCCTACGACACTCCCACCATCTGTCATCAGCACGCTCTGCGCGTCTATTTCAGACCTCCAGCCGGAAGAGCCCCAGAAACTGCCTCTTCAGCAAACTGCGCTCGCAGATCCTGTGCCAATGTGTCTTCGACACTATTAGCCCTCGCGCCTTTCTGAGGTTAAACTTTTGAGCTGTGACTGTGTGATTATCCAAAGGTATTATTAAAGTACTTCTTGATGTTCATTTAATTTAGATGGAGTTTCCAAATCTTGACAACATGGAGAATGAAAAGTTAGCAATAGAAATAAAAAAGTTCCTTAATGATGACCAGTTGCGTAGCCAGGTATTGTGAGCCCTAATGCAAGCATAGCAAATGTGTCTCGTAGCCCCCTGTTGGGTGGTAAAAACAGCAAGGAATGGGGGTGCAGAGTACCTGCCCCAGGACCCTGTGTCACAGCACCTACTGAGCCATTGATATCTAGCCCCCTGATGATGATTGCTATGCTTAAGTACATTTGCACAGTTTATTTTGCAACCTTTTTCCATTTTGGAAGGTTGGAACACTATTCGGTTGAAAATCGTGACTTTTGCAAAATTGTTTTGCATTAGATATACTCAAAAGAAAACACGTATTAAACTAATGCTGCGCTAAGAATTTGTGTATAGATTAGCACTTCAAAGTTGAAACTTGGAGAGAAAAAATTGACAAACATCTGTCATTGTGAGTATAAATGTTTTCCAAAAGGAAAGCTAGCAGAGAAAAATTCTGCAGACATTTTCTAGCTTAGATGGATTCGATTAGTATCACTATGGCGTGAAACTGACCTTGAAACCTGACAAACTTTGCGAAAGACAAAAATTAGGAACAACACTCCTGAAAAAAAGGCCTTCACCAACCTGATATTAGACTGCGTTGTAGCAGAAAAGTCTCTGATTAGTGGAGGACGTGTTAATTTCTCTATCAGGTGACCAGTAGCAGCTACTCTCACGGCAGAGTGGCAGGGCGGGGGAGGGGGGCGGACATACGCCAAAAATAAAGTAAAAAAGAACTCACCTTCTCCTCGCCGATCTTCTCCTTTTTGCTGAGGTTCACAGACTCCCCTGCGGCCAATCCTGGTGCTTCTCTCATGCTGGTACCAGCATGAGAGAAGCACTGGGATTGGCCTTATCAGGCTTGTTATTCTCCCCACCTGACAATTCAACTTGGGTTGGGGAGATGTTAGTGCACATCACGATTTGGCCGCCCAGAGGCAGGCGGGTAAACCATCATGCACACTGAGTGCAGTGGAACCCCTCCTCCTGTGACTACCCCCCTGCAATGCCCCCGCCCACAAAACATGGCAGGAAAGGAAAAAGAAAACTATAATAAAATATTTTATTATTGTTTTATTTTTTTCTAATTTTGAGGCCACTGGCAGGGGGGTGAGTGATGCTCCTTCGCCACAGCGGAGGACCCGCCACTGCAGATGACTGACCGAATTGCCTTGGTCATACTGTCCTAATGACAGAGGCAAATCCTCTGGAGGAGTCTCCACTGGCGGAGAATCCTTCTATGGAACACTTAACACTTTGTCTGCAAATTGTTGGATTTTCCATTTTCACTGACTCTAAGTGCCATTCTGTCTGTATATACTAAACAAAGAAAAGTTGTGACAGTACACGAGTGAAACACCATAAAGGATAACAATACACATTGTGTTGTATATTCAACCACAGCTTTGACTTATAATAAATGAGCATACATCCTATTTATACAGGCAAACCAACTAGCTATATAAACAGTACCAATACCAGCAAGCGAAGGGCTAAGAAGAACCATGTAAGGCCATTCGAAAAGTGTACATAACTGATTTGCCACTAGTATTGTTGCATCTAGGCCATTTATTGGGCATATATTCTTGCAATCCTTTGGTACGTACATACAACTACGCTCTGTGTCTCTATATATCAACTTGCTTTTCATTTTCTCCTTTTTCCCTCCCACACCACCTTTTGAACTTCTTTCCTTTTGATGGTTTTTTCACACATGACTATCCCAATGCACCTAGCACCTTATACCTATGCCACTTTTTAGAAACAGGGATAATAAACTATCTATGATGAATGGGAAGAATATATACCATTCAATGGCCTAGATGCATCAATATTAGTGGCAAATTACTTATGTACTGTCACAACTTTTCCTTGTATAGTTTGTGTTTCAATGGCTATGTACATAGGAATGATCAATGTGTGTCTGTATATATTTGTATATACTTCTGTACAGATGTTTATACATGTTGTATATTTCACTCAATTACAGCACTGAAGAAGTCCACTGTTTGTTGGACGAAACGCGTTGGCTAGCTTTATCTGGATTTTAAAAGAAGTATCAATAAAAGAAGAATATGATGGAATTCATGAAAATCCGTTGTGACGAATTCTCTACAATATTATAAATTGTTTTTGTGATTATCTTGAACTTTCTTGTATGTGGTGCACCTCTGGCTATAATGTATGTAATGATTTCCCTATGAGTAGTGAGTATCCTTTTGGGCAGAGAGTGCATACAGAGAAGTGCACACTGTATGAAGCACATTTTGCATAGGGACTGACTTAGGAGTATAACGGTGTGGGTGCAGCAATCTGTTATGGTCCTCTGCCAACCTTTGTTTCTGTATCTGCCATTCGGTCTGTGTATGTTTGTTTCTCGATGGAAGCTCATGCATTATGTGCACGAGTTCAAGGAAAGGCTTTTCATCCTGATGTGGAAAATGCAGGTCTTTTCTATGAATTGGCAGCTCCTCAGAGTTGAAAAAGTAAAAGTAGTAACGTAAAAGTACAACTGTGCCCACTTAGACCAAACGTGTTAACACATTGATGGTTAGGGTACTTTTGGGCAAGTGTGGTGGTGTGACACTTTGAATGTCATAGACGAGGTAAAGTTTGTTTCACAGATGTCCAGACTTTGTAGTGCTTCTTCGGAATCAAGGTTAGGGGCCTTTGCAGATGTGATGAACTTTAACTGGGTTTCCTAAATGTTTCTCCAGTTTTGCCGCCTTCACATGGAGCCTTGAAGGTTCTCACAGAACAAGCCAGAATTATATTGGGTTTTGCTTGAAATGCTCAACTTCCACACTGTGCAAAACCGCCCATACCTGATAGGAGCAAATGACTGGCGGCTCCTGCACTAGGGCAGAGGAGCGTCGCCCCACTGCTTTTTTGCAGTGCGAGAAGCAGAAACATAAAATGGTAATAACTACAATTTTATGTTTCTGCTTCTTGCACTGTGAGAAAGCATAAGGGTTTGGTGCAGGCTGGTGGGTGCAGGGCTGCTCTGTGAGCAAGGCTGATCAGGGGAGGAGTGGTGTGTCCACCCCTAAGTGCGCATGACTGGTTTGGTCGACCCACCCCCTGAGTGTGCAAGACTAGGGTGGTCGGACCCAGAAGGGCCGACCAAAATAGTCATACACAGTCTGCCCTTCTATACTCCATGCAGGCTGCAATTCAGCCTACATGGAGAATATGGCCGGGCCATTATCCCCTGGCTGGTGGCATCTCAACTAACCCTGGGCAATGAAATTTGTTAACTACGCATTACATTGAAAACACGGAATTCATACAAAAACTCAGATTCCGCCATATAGCGGAGTTAGAAACTGTACCCACAACCCTTTGATAAAACAACTTTACCTTTAAGTGCTAAAAAGCATATAACCAATTCACAAAAGTGAACTTTGAAAAATATCAGGCAATGAGAGGGATGATGATTTTGGCCCCCCTAACCTGGGGGGGGACCAAGCAGATGCCTTGAACACAAAGTGCATATCATACTGAGCGATTCGGCGGTGGTCCCATCCTCCTAGGACCACCCCCAAACAAAGTATTAGCTCTCAGCCACTGTCGCTTGAGGAATGTTTTGATATTGGATACTATAATATTAACTATAATACTCACCAGTCCAGGGAAGATATGGCCTAGCAGTTCGGGCGGGACTGTTCCCATGAGGCACGGGGTCAAGACTGATTTGCATAAAGCTGTGTCTGAACTGGGGTGGCGAAGTGAGCTAAAGAACGATGATGGACTCAACCCAGATCTGTGACTGGGGTGAGTGTCTGAAAAGTTTTAGCGCTCCGTCCATCATCTTCTTGTATTTCCTTACAAACAAGTGTCAGTGGAAGCACCAACAGGGCTCCTAAGTTGGCTTAATCGGCAACCGCAGTTCTACAAGGAGGCATATGAAGTGAATCAGAGGAAAGAAAAGGGAAGACTGTTTAATCAATAAGTCTGTACAAAGTGTGCTGACAAATAGCAGCAATAAAAGAAAACAGTTGCTTTGGGCAGGGGTGACTCTTGCAAACAACAACGAGGCTCACTACATTGTGCACCAGTTTCTCTGCCTCTTGCAGCACTTGCCCAAGTTAGATGTTTAACGAGTAGGAAATTGTGAATTGGGGTTGCAGGGGTTTATGGTTTGGCAGCTTTGCCGGTAAGGCTTGTATTAAGATGAGGGTAATGGTTGCCTGACGGGTGGGTTACTTCTCACAGAGCGCTGAGTCATGTGTGTCTCTTCTATGACACAGATGAATCTGCCATCGGGTGACCAGGTTTTCTATACCAAAATCCGGAACATTCCATCGCCATAGAAGGTGGACTTTATTCATAGCCCACTTCCAAATATGCTCTGAGTATAACTTAGGCAGAGCAAAACTATCCCATGCTTTTATCTGGCGCCACCTGATTATACGTTTGTTTTTCCCCAACCGGGTTTACTGGGATGGGATGTTTTAGTTTGGTAAAACCAGCAAAAATACAAACATTTGCAATGCAACAGGTCTCGCATTTACGCGAGTTTAAGCTATTGGCATTGTAAATGATAATGCGTTTTATTTATGTTTCAAAACCCAAAACATAAATAAAAGGCATTGTCATTTACAATGCCATTAGCTCAAACTCTCGTAAGTGCTAGACCTGTTGCAGTGCAAGTGCTTGTTTTCATTTATGTTTGAAAAAGTTTATTTTCCTCCGAAACGAACTTTGTGGGTATAATGATTTAAGAAGTTTCCAAGCTCGGTGTGAAGGTTCCCAGACATAGATTTAGGACCAATGACTCGATGTTTGGTGCCAACAGCATTCACATACGCTGGGTGATGTAATTACGGTGATTTTAAGAGCTCTGCTAATTCTTTTTCTAATGGAGCCCAGCAGGATCATTTCTCAACACAGCCTAACTCTGCAACTTTCTAGCACCACTATACTCTTATTGGCGCACCCTTCTATCGGCTACAAGAAAAGGTGTGGGCGCTTTACACCCATGTGCTAAAGGTAGCCTAAAGGTTACCTAGCACCACTATACTCTTATTGGCGCACCCTTCTATCGGCTACAAGAAAAGGTGTGGGCGCTTTACACCCATGTGCTAAAGGTAGCCTAAAGGTTACCGTCCACTTGTAACCAACTACAACTTGGTTTTACTTGTAGCCAATAGGAATACATTTTATAAAAGCTACTCAGTTCTTGTTGGCTATATTACCTTGGCTTCTGTTAACTTGTATTACCCTTGCTGATATTTAAACAGTTTACAAACCTAAAACACAAACACACTCCTTCCTTCAACAATGTTTCAAAGCGGAATCTTACGCAAAGCACATTGTCCTTTACTTTGAAACTTGGGTAAATGTCTTCTATTTGTCATCTTTAAATTAATTAGTAACAAGTGCAGGTCAAATGTATTCTGTTTTATTTGTGTGCTTCTAGAACAGCTGGCAAACAGCTGGCAAACTACAGATGTCATATTAGTAAAGGATGAAAAAATCCTCCTTAGCGAACTATTGCCGAGAGTCACATGGAGCTGAGCTGGCGCCAGGATCGAACCGTGAGCCCTGCGCTCCGAGTCAGCCTTCTGGCCCGTTCGACAAAACCTCACCAAGGGCCCCATGCATCAAACCAAATTCCGGTCGCAAACGGGCAGATTCTCAGAATCCACCCCTCTGCCACCGGTATTTTTGCATTTGGGATGCATCATCCCAAATGCAAAAATCGCAATTTAAGGAATCTCTAAATTGCGATTCCTTAAATTGCGATTGCATTTAAGGAATCCCAAATTGAGATTCCTTAAATGCAATGCTTGAAACTTAAAAAATGTGCGATTTCGCTAATAGGAGTAGCAAATTACCATGAAGTTGAACTTCATGGTAATTTGCTAAAACTTTGAAAAAATGCACTTTTGTGCATTTTTCAAAGTTTCATGTTGCACACACACATGCCCTTAGGGCATGTGTTTGTGCAACATATGTGCAAAGATCAATTTCAGAGGTGCAACAGCCAGGGTGTCATGTTGACACCCTTGCACCCTTGAAATTGCATGAGCAATTTGCGAGTACCTACTGGTACTGGTACAATCTCCACTTCATTCCTATGGGCCTGTAGGCCCATAGGAATGAATGGGACAGCATTCCTTAATTACGACTAGCAATTTACGAGTAGCAATTAAGGAATGTTTAGGAATCGCTATTTTTAAAGTGATTCCTCCATGCATAGGCTTTTGCAATTCCTAAATAGCGATTCCTTAAAAATCACGATTTAGGAATCGCAAAAGCCTACGTTGATGCATGTGCCAGCATATGTCTTTTTCACCGCTTCGCTTCTATATGATTTCGGTCACTTCATTCCGCCCTTTCTTTGCTTGCCGCTCTGTACCCTTTCCCCTTGTTTTTGGGGTTCCTTCTCCTTCAGTTTCCCTGCTTTTGCTGCCTTCTCCTCATTTTACACCTCTTCATTTAATATCCTTCTCATTTCTTCACCCTTGTCCTTATAGCATGTGCATTCCTTCATTGTAACACGTGGAAAGCGCCACCGTGTGCCGCATGTTTTCGGCGCTATGCTTTAAAGCAAACCCCGTTGAAAGGATGTGCAGGGCTCCTTTACGCCCACAGACAACGAATGCACATATTTAATACAGTTATTGTTGTACACCTACAGGATGTCTTTTTAGGTGTTTATCTTCATACCACTTACATTTTCTTGAGAACCTTAGTGTAGGATACATTATACCGTATAATCATCCTGCCAACTTAACAGTGATATTGACGGACACCAGTAGTAATGGGAATACAGTCATTAAATTACTTGTTACATCTGCTTTACTGAAAGTGAAAGGCAGCTTTTTTAAATGTATGCATTTACATTTGCACTTCCTATACTACTAGTGCTCAGTTGGCTGCGTCATTGTGTTACTGGTTATTTTGCTAAAACTCCTTAAGAGTTATTTTCTATTTGGGTTCTTAAGGTCAAATCTCACCAAGACTCCAATATCAACAATTTAACTTAAGCAAGTACAACCGATTTCTTTTCTTAAAATTAATTATTAACAAAATGCAAACAAGCATTTGCAATACACTAGGTCTCAAATTTACGTACGACCTATTGCATTACAAATGGCTGGCAACTTGGCATCACTGAGAACGAGAGGGAGGGCGGGAGGAGATGGCATGGACATTGGTAGGGAGAATGGGGGAGGAGAGGAGAAGGCACAGACAATGGGAGGGAGGGCGGGGAGGGAAAAAGAAGGCACAGACAACGGGAGCAATTACCTGGTCCATCTCCTGCGGTGGGGTCCGTCTCCAAAAGGAAACAGTACACGCCCCGTGGAAAAACCAAGTCAAGGGGCCAGTAGCCATGAGAGGATACAAATGACAATATGGCTGTACTAGGAGGGACTAACAAGCCTCATGATGAATCAGACAAAAGCATTTACAAAGGACAAACACATAAGCCATTGAAAAATATGCATGGGGAGTGGGCGAAGCTTCTCTTCGCACTCAACTACCATAGCTCTTCACAGAGCAGTGCTTGCGCGCTGGGTCATGCTCGAACTAAACATGCATGACACTTTGGTGGAAGGAGCCAAGTCTTGTTACACTTTTCTCTGCTAGAAAATTCTTCCATTTTTCTCCCATACTCTCCTCTCCCTCTCCATCTCCCTCACACTCCACCAGGGCAGGACTGGCATTGGAAACCAGCCCTGGCAATTACGCCCAACTGACCCGGGGAAAGGGAGTCAAGTCAAGTCAAGTCAGAAATTTATATAGCGCGCTACATACCCAGAGGGTCTCAAGGCGCTTGAGGAAGGGATGGGAATTACTTGTCGAATATCCAGGTTTTAAGTCGCTTTCTGAATGTTAGGTGGTTCTGAGTGAGGCCGCGGCGTAGGTGAGTGGGGAGTGAGTTCCAGGTTTTAGCTGCGAGGTAGGAGAAGGATCTATCTCCCATGGTGGTTTTATTGATGCGAGGAATGGTAGCAAGGGCTTGGTTGCAAGATTGTAGCTGGCGAGGGGGGGTGTAGAAGGAAAGTCGTTTGTTGAGGCATTCGGGTCCAAGTTCGTAGAGTGCTTTGTGAGCGTGGGTTAGGAGGCGGAAAGTAATCCTCTTGTTGACGGGGAGCCAGTGGAGGTTTTTCAGGTGGTTGGAGATATGGTCTTTGTGCGGGATGTCTAGTATGAGTCTGGCTGATGCGTTCTGGATGCGTTGGAGTTTTTTCTGGAGTTTTGCGGTGATACCGGCGTATAGGGTGTTTCCGTAATCCAGGCGACTTGTGACCAGTGCATGGGTAACTGTTTTTCTGGTTTCGGTGGGGATCCAGCGAAATGTTTTTTTGAGGATGCTGAAACATGAAGATGAGACTGTGTTGACTTGTCTGTTCATAGGGAGTGATGAGTCCAGGATGATGCCCAGGTTCCGTGCGTGGTCCGTCGGGATGGGTGCTTTTCCAAGGGCCTCTGGCCACCAAGAGTCGTCCCAGGCGGAGGGGGAGGTGCCTAAGATAAGGACTTCTGTTTTGTCTGAGTTCAGTTTCAGACGACTGTGCTTCATCCACTCTGCTACTTCTTTCATACCTTCATGTAGGTTGGTTTTGGCGGTGTTGGGGTCTTTGGTGAGTGATAGGATCAGTTGGGTGTCATCTGCGTAGGAGATGATGTTGAGGTTGTGTTGGCGAGCGATGGTCGCGAGGGGGCTCATGTATACGTTGAAGAGGGTGGGGCTGAGTGAGGAGCCTTGGGGTACGCCGCAGATGACTTCAGTGGCCTCGGACTTGAATGGTGGGAGGCGGACTCTCTGGGTTCTACCGGTGAGGAATGAGGTGATCCATTCCAGTGCTTTTCCTTGGATTCCGATGTTTTTGAGGCGCTGTAGAAGAGTTCTATGGCAAACTGTGTCAAAGGCTGCGGATAGGTCTAGGAGGATGAGGGCGACTGTGTCTCCATTGTCCAGTAGAGTTCGGATGTCGTCTGTTGCTGCGATGAGGGCGGTCTCCGTGCTCTGTTTGGCTCGGAAGCCGGACTGTGAGGAGTCGAGGGATTTGTTGCTTTCGAGGAAGGCGGCGAGTTGGTTATTGACGGCTTTCTCGATGACTTTGGCCGGGAATGGAAGGAGCGAGATGGGGCGGTAGTTTTGAGATCGGTGGGGTCCGCTGTGGGTTTTTTCAGAAGGGCGCTGAGTTCGGCGTGTTTTCAGCTTTCCGGGAAGGTGGCGGAGTTGAGGGAGCAGTTGATGACGTCTCGGAGGTGTGGTGCTATGATGGAGTCTGCTTTGTTGAAGATGTGGTGACGGCATGGGTCTGTGGGTGATCCTGAGTGGATGGAGTTCATCAGGCGGATGGTGTCCTCGGTGGAGATTGGGTTCCAGTCGTTAAGGATGTTCGAGGGGGGAGAAGGTCCTGCAGAAGGTTGGGTGGGTTGGTCTCCAGGTCGGTTGTCGAAGCTGTTGTGGATGTCTGAGATTTTGTTGTGGAAGAAGGAAGCTAGGGAGTCGCAGAGGGCTTGGGAAGGGGTGATGTCGTTGGAGTTGGCTGATGGGTTGGTGAATTCTTTGACGATGTTGAATAGTTCCTTGCTGTTGTGGGCGTTGTTGTCTAGTCGGTCTTTGAATGCGGCTTTCTTGGCAGTTCCGATTAGTTGGTGGTGTATGCGGGCGGCGTTTTTGAAGGCGTCCCTGGTGCTGGTGTTTGGGTCTTTTTTCCAGGCCTTCTCGAGGGAGCGGCAGAGTTTCTTTGATTTCTTAAGATCATCGTTGAACCAGGAGGCGTTTTTGCTGCCAAGTTTGATTTGATGTTTTTTCGGCGGTGCTAGGATGTCTGCGCTGTTGGATAGCCATTGGGTGAGGTTAATCGCTGCTTGGTCGGGGTTTGAGGAGTGGGCAGGGGGGTTTTGAAGAAGCGATGAGGAGATCTGGTCGATGGTGATTTTGTTCCAGTTTCTTCGTAGAGTAGGTTGGGGTTGGTTGCGAGTGGTGACTTTATTATAGAAAAAGTGTACGCAGCTGTGGTCCGTCCACTGGAGGGTAGTGGTGTGACTGAAGGAGACATGTTTGCTGGAGGTAAAGATGGGGTCAAGTGTGTGACCTGCGATGTGGGTGGGCGTCGAGACAAGTTGTTTGAGTCCGAGGTTGGCGAGATTGTCCCGAAGGGAGGTGGTGTTGCTGTCGTTGTTCTTTTCCAAGTGAAAGTTGAGGTCTCCTAGTAGGATGTATTCCTCGGAGGGGAGAGCGTGTGGGGTGATGAAGTCAGTGATAACGTCGCTGAATTTTGCACGGGGTCCTGGAGGCCTGTATAGGAGGGTGCCTCTGAGTGCGGTCTTAGGGTCGGTGTGGATCTGGAAGTGAAGGTGTTCGGCGCTAGCGAGGTTGACGTCTGAGCTGGTAGAGATGTGGATGGAGTTCTTATGGACGATAGCGATGCCTCCTCCTGTTTGGTCGGTGCGATCCTTACGGATGATCTTGTATCCTTCCGGGATGGCAATGGTGATGTCAGGGGCTGATGAGGCGTTCATCCATGTTTCTGTCAGGAAGGCGACGTCGGGAGAGATGGTGTCTAGTAGATGCCAAAGTTCGATGGCGTGTCTGTGGATTGAGCGGGTGTTGAGCAGGATGCATTTTAGGTGGTTGGAGTCAGATAACTGATTTGTGTCCGTGGATGAGGAGTTGATGTTGCTGCCGTCGAACTTGCAGGATTTGCAGGAGAAGGGACCATGGGTGTGTCCGGGAGTGGCTTGGACGCAGTGGGGGAGACGGCCGGGGTTAAGGGCTAGGAGGGTGGTGGCCGGGGTTAAGGGCTAGGAGGCTGGTGGCATCGTATGTAATGCGGGGGAGTTGGGTGGGGCGAGGACCAGGGGGTCTGGCGCTGGGCGCGGTCCAGGCGCGGACGGGCGTAGACGGGCTTACCTTTGGCGCACCTTCGGCGCGACTGGGGCGCGATCGCTGCGCGTGATCGCTGCGCGATCGCTGCGCGTGATCGCTGCGCGAGAATGCATCTGTCATATATGGGTAGTGGGAAGGGGAGGGGCGAGGGAGGATCCGATGGGAGGCGGTTGCGTGGTGGAGGGGACGGTCTCAGGGCAACAACAACAACACAGCAAATGGCGGCGGAAATAACACGCAAGCAGACCGAGTATGAGGAAACTTGGAGCGCAATTGATTAAACACGATCCCAACAGTGAACAAATGCAGCTTTCATGCACAAGGGTTACAAAACATTAATATTTGCAGGTACAGTTGCGCACAATCAGGCAGGCACGTTCGAGCGCTAAGCGAGGGCAGCAGCGCTATGTAAAGTAAATGTGAAAGTGAGGAGAGCAGCGTTAGGAAGGTTCAGCAGCGCAATGACAACGATACCAGGCAGCTCTGGGTAGGAGTCAGCGAGGGCAGGAGGGAGCGACCGTTCTCAACCAGGTCGAGGCGGTCACAGCGCTAAGGTGGACAGGGGTGAGCCTAAATACAAAGTGGGAGGGAGGATCCGATGGGAGGCGGTTGCATGGTGGAGGGGGCGGTCTCAGGGCAACAACAACAACACAGCAAATGGCGGCGGAAATAACACGCAAGCAGACCGAGTATGAGGAAACTTGGAGCGCAATTGATTAAACACGATCCCAACAGTGAACAAATGCAGCTTTCATGCACAAGGGTTACAAAACATTAATATTTGCTGGTACAGTTGCGCACAATCAGGCAGGCACGTTCGAGCGCTAAGCGAGGGCAGCAGCGCTATGTAAAGTAAATGTGAAAGTGAGGAGAGCAGCGTTAGGAAGGCTCAGCAGCGCAATGACAACGATACCAGGCAGCTCTGGGTAGGAGTCAGCGAGGGCAGGAGGGAGCGACCGTTCTCAACCAGGTCGAGGTAACCGTCGCTCAGTAACAAAAACGGCCCCCACCGATCCAAAACCCTTCCAGCCCACTGGGGAAACGCCCGGTGCCTGCTCCGGCCAGTCTGGCCCTGCTCTCCAATACACCACTAGACCCACACATGGATTTACCACTTGCTCGCAGCAGATGGTAAATGCATGTGATAAAACCCCAAGTAATTTAGTTTTTTTACTCGTAATTACTTTGTTCTGGGGCAAAATTACCGCTTAGTAACAGTAAAATCAAGTGATTATATACTTATCCCAGCAGTGGCGTAACAAAACTTTACACCCCCTGCAAAGTAAATGGAGTTCCTCCCCCCCCACACACTTTGGACCTAGTCAGGAGCATTCAGTCCAGGGGCCCTCTATCCGTGCATGAATGCATGAATGAATGAAGGCAATCTTATATTGTGCAACTTAGCCCAAAAGGCATCAAGGCGCCTAACAAATTATGTAAAATGTAATATGAGCCGAATACCAGAATACAGATAGGCCTCTGCGAAAAACCAGGTTTTTAATGCTTTCCGGAAGAGCATAACAGATGGTACTATTAGTTCCGGGGGGAGGGTTTTCCACAACTTCGGGGCAAGAGGAGAAAAAGCCCTCCCTCCCCACCTGGCTCTACATACCCGGGGGACAGACAGAAGATTCTTGTTGGAGGAGCGAAGGATTCTGCTTGGAGCGTAAGGGACCAGCAGCGATCTTATGCCTTCTGAGCTTGCTCCAAACAAGGCCCCATGGACAAGGCACAGGATCTTAAAAGAGATCCTAGCCTGAATCGGAAGCCAGTGCAAGCTCTTCCTAGCTGATGTGGCAGAGGAGAGACTGGGGACATCAAGGACAAATCTAGCAGCCGCATTTTGGACAATCTGCAGGCGCTGAACCAGGCCCTTATTGATGCCTAAATAGAGCGCATTGCAGTAGTCTAGTCTCGATGAGACCAGGGCCACCACGATCTGCTTTCGAGCTTCTAGGGAGAGGTAGTGAGTTATCTTTCTCAAGATCCTGATAACACCACAGCAGGTGGAAACAGTTCTGTTTACCTGCCGGTCCATAGTAAGCGAGGTGTCAATCAGCACGCCCAGATTCCGGGCGTATTTCGAGGGCAGCGGGCAAACTCTCAGGGATGGAGGCCACCAGTCGCTTGACTAAATATCCTGATCTCCTCCGAAGATCAGGACCTCGGTTTTCTCTCCGTTTAACTTCAGTGAATTCAAGATCATTCACTGTGAGACTGCCTCCATGCAGTTCCTGAAGTTAAGGGTGGAGGTACTCACAGAGTGGGAGAGGGAAACCATGATTTGGGTGTCGTCAGCATAAGACAACACCTCCAACCCAAAAGATCTTATCAGCCTGGCAAGTGGGGCCACATAGATGTTAAAAGTGTGGGGCTCAAGGCCGACCCCTGCGGAACCCCACACTGCACAGGTTTGGCGGGGGACAGGCACTCTCCCAACTTAACCTTCTGTTCCCTCTGATTAAGGAAGGAGGTCAGGAGACTCAGCACTGGGCACTCCATCCCAATCTCCCTAAGGGGGGTTACCAAAATAGTGCCAGAGGGGGACCCCTAGAGCTCGAGAGCCCCCCACTGCAGGGGCCATTTTTACGCCACTGTATCTCAATACTATGCAACTTATAATCAGGCCTTTTTCTAAAAGAACACAGAAGCAGAGAGAATGTTACATACATAAGACCATTATACTGATAGCGATACTCATGTCACAACATTACAAGAGCATTTTAATGGAAGTCACAGAGAAAAATACATTTTTGATGACATTTTCTGATCTAAATTAATTGCCAATTTATAACATAAAAACATGGTAAAGACAGTATTAGGGCTGAGAATGTTCTAGTTCTTTTATTTTACAGCCACACCCAATTTGCAAGTCACAAAGGAACGCTTTTGAAATTTCTTTTTTAACTGGCATGTGGATGAAAACTAAGGCATTCTATGTGACATGCTAAGCTCAGCAGCTACCATCTTAGAATGACGTTGATAGAATGGAGCATTTGTCTGGAAAACAAAGCTGCTATAAGAATTAGCACAGAAGAGGGGCAGATTTTTGAGTAGCATTTCAATTGCAAATCTCAGGCCAACCTGACCTCATCTCAAAACCTGGATATTTATCAACTTTTGAGAAAGCTATTGGGACACCAAGACATACTTCCCCAAAAACTGGATTGTCCGGGCAAATCCGGGATGTCTGGTTCCCTACACTGCAACTCACTTCATAACATATGGAAGCATGCAGCACCTTAATGTTGCATCAAAGGCTGTGAGTGGGACTGGTCCCCCCTCAGCCCGTGACAAAAGAAAAGGAGGAAGTGAAAGGCACGTTTGGACCCTGGCTCCACCTACGGACACAGACTGGAATTGTGATGACCATTGTTTCTGTCGGTTGTCACACGCCCACCCCAGCATGGCAACAATCCGCCGTGCTGTGACTGCACTTCAGTATGTACTTTGAGCCGGTACTGGTTTCTGTTTTGAGCAATAAACATAGCCAACATGTAGAATACATCACACCTACCACATGCGGATTAGCCCCGAAATGACATTGGTGCTGAGCAACCGAACTCTTCCACAGCCCACTCCCCCATCCTCCATTATCCAATCAATTAGCCTAAACAGTAGTTCAGAGGAAGTGCTTCCTTCAATGGTTGCCACTCACTCCAATTTGTAGATATCGACCAGCATTGCCCCTTGCCGTGAAATCCAATAGCGCTCTGCTGAAACCGCCTCAGCCACAGCACACGCGTCCCATATAAAACCTAACCATTGCTGCTTTCTCTGGCCACTCCCATCAGGCTGACATCACTTTCCTCACATGCACCACGAGGGTGAGCAAAAATTCTTGTTTGGCCAACACATGTGCAGGAGGATTGCGATCTCACCCCGCTTTCTTTAAAAAAAAACTTTAAAAAAAAACAGAATTTGTAATCAGCATGAAGCAGTGAGCTCTTCATTTGAAGCTGCTCCATGGTGTGCATTCTGTCATTCTCTCCCTTTTATCTCCTCCCCGATGCTAGTAGGGGATTGCCCCTGTCACCTGTTAACACCGCCCGCCCCTGAAGAAGACTTGTGGAATTGGATTTGGGGCAAATTCCAACCCCCCTCCCCTTAAGGGGGGCGTAACAAGGAGGCTTTTTAAAATTTCTCCTTGTGTTTTTCTCTTTGAATGTGTGCTGCACTATAATGCAGGGGTGTCTATGTTGGTACATGGCAGCATAAAGTGCACCAGCGCAGGGAGAAAATAGAACAGCTCCACATCTAAATAGATATGACACTGTTTTGCACAGTGTTGCAGGATTTATTTGTAAATCTTGGCCCTAGAGCTTTGGGCAGGGGAAAGACCTAATTAAACACACTGCAGGAGGCCTTTAGCTGGGCAAACTGGTCATAGCCCTATTTAGGGTTTAACTTAATTTTTAGAAACAGTTTTTTTCACACTTGAACTAAAATCTAATTTAATCAATGAATTAGATTTCATTTATTAGTAAAATTCCACAAGAATGGAATTTTTCGAAGGATGTTATCCCAAAGGTCCACATATTATTTCTGAAGCACTGACTGACAATACTAAGTAAAACTTCCAAAGGCCTATATAGTACCAGCATGTTGATATCTCAGTTAATATGGATCAGTGAAGTTTAGTGTTGGAACTGACAGCCTTAGGGTGGTCTTTCCCCAAACATTTTGCCTACTCCCCTTCTGTTTTGGTGAAATTAGTTTTTGTTGGTTTTAGGACTTTGTGCACTTCACCACTGCTAACCAGTGGTAAAGTGCTTATGCTTACTCCTATAAATATAGTAAAATTAGCTCAAGCCCAATTGTCACCTTTAATTTACTTATAAGTCCCTGGTAAAGTGATACCCAAGTCCTGTAAATTAAAATGATACTATCCTCCCTGCAGCACATATTGTACCAGTGTTGAACTTGGCCCTTGCTGCAGGGTCATCTCCAAACCTTTTGCCTTCACCCTCCTGTTTTCAGAACCCATTTTTGTTGTGTTTTAAGACTCTGCCAAAGTTATGACTTTCAACCAGTGCTAAAGTTCTTGACCTCTCTCCTTTAAACATGGTGAAATTGGTTTACACCCACTTGACACATTTAATTTACATGTAAGTCCTGAGTAAATTTGCACCACAGGTACCCAGGGTCTGTAATTCGAATGGTACTAGTGGGACTGCAGCACTTATTGTGCTACCCACTTCAGTAGCCTTTTAAACATGTCCCAGGCCTGGCTTTGCAGCCTATGTGAAGTTTTAAACTGCCATTTCAACCAGGAAAAATAAACCTTTTACCAGGCAAAACCTTCCTATTTAATACATATGTCACTCCCAAGGTAGGCCCTAAATAGCCTTTAGGGCAGGGTGCTAAAGTCCAAAAGTTGGGCATATACTTTTAACTGACTTGATGAGGGGGCAAGCTATCACTTACCATACTTACCTACCAGAAAGGCTCTGCCTGAGGACACTCACAAAGTTTTTGCTACTAGTTTATGACCCCAGGCAAGCTGGAGCCAGGGCAGGCAGGCAGGCAATTTCAAACCCCTCTACAGGTGGAAACCTCTAATAGCTTCTCCTACTTCTTGCAATATCAGTATCATGTACTGCAGGGGGTACTTTATTCCGCCATCACCTTTCCCACAAAGCACGTAAAACCTTAGTGCATAGCTCTTTCAGAAAGAGAGAGCATGTTTGCAAACATGAAGGATAAAAATAGAACCTCTAGTGCAAAATTAAACACATCAAAAACCTGCTAGATATTTGTTCAAACAAGATATTAGAAACAGCTCAATACAAGTAATTCTTTTTAAATGCTGAGGTAACTCAAAATGTGTAGAAACATGCAGAAAATGTTTGACTTTTCTATAATTATCAACGGAATGCAAAAAATTATCATGTACTTCTGCTAGTCACAGTAAGCTAGAAAAATAGAGCAGAAGATGAAAAAGCCAAGTTTCATTTTTGATGCTTTAAACAGCTGCTCTGAGACCTGACCTACCTTTCACCTCGCTGCTGTGTCTGCAGCAGGCATTATGATGTCAGAACTCAATGGTTGAGGTCTGAATTATTTTCTTTATAATCAGCAACAAAGTATGTCACTAGGTGCAAATTATAAAGAAATTAGAGATGTGCATTTATACAGAGATTACATAAATAATTATATATATTCACTGAAAAAAACATAGGTTTTAGGGACATTATAATTAGAAAGGAGCATTTAAAAAACCTTAGAAATTCACTGAAAAAAACACTCATGCTCGGAGGATGAGGTCCTCAGGACACAAGAGGACCTCATCGCCCAACCAGCATTGCGCCAAGAGGTGCATTTGTAGAGTGGTCTAAAAAGGGGCATGGCCTCAAATCACTTCTCTGCAATCCAGCTCTTTGGCATTTACTGGAGTTACATGGTGGGCTAGTCGGCCCCCAGTGACCCTCATTATTCAAGAGGAATTAATTTCCCAGCATACAACGCACCAGGGGGCGTGTTTGCAGAGGGGTGCAGGGAGGGGACGCGGCCTCTGGCGAGATGGTGGCTTAATTTTTTTTTTAGAAGTGTGGTTCCCCTTTTTTTAGCATTTTTTGGGCCCTGGGAACGCCATCCCCCAGGACCTGACCCCTTTTCATTGAAAAAACAAAAAAATAAAAATTGGGAAGGGGCCCACCTCCCGAGGCCAATTTAGGTCCCGGGTACCCATTCCCGTGGCATGGCCAGACTTTTAGAAAGAAAAATAAATGGGAGGGGGACCGCGTGGCCCTCTCCTCAGGCCAATTATGGCCCCAGGGACCCGATCCCCCAGGGCCAGCCTTCTGCTTGTTTTTATTTTAGGGAAGGGAGGCCATGTGCCCCTTCTTTGCAGGCCAATTTTGGCCCCGGGGACCCCATCCCGTGGGGCACGGTCATTTGTTATTTTGTTTAAAAAAGGGAGGGGGCAGTGTGACCCCCCTCCTGGGCCAATTCTGGCCCCTGGGACCACATCCCCTGGGGCCTGGCCTCACCATTGGGGACCACGGGGGAGCCCCAATGCCCCCCCGGCTCCCCACTTTCTGCGGGAGCCGGCATTGCTTTTGCACAAGGGGAGCTGCTGACATGCAGCTCCCCTTCTGCAAAAGCAATTCTGCTTTGGTTTTTGAAAGGCATCCAAAAACTAAAACAGGAATTTGCTATGACAGGGAGGGAGTCATGCTCCCGTCTTGCCATAGCAAACAGCAATGTCCCGGGGGTGGGCACCCTGGGACATTGCAGGAGCCGGCCCTGGGGAATGGTTGTCCCCATGGTCATCAAGGTCTCCTGGACAGGGTAGTAGTAGTAAAAGTATGTTTATTAGACCATTGGTCTCCAAACAGAATACATATTACAATAAATAGTTTAAAAACATGTATAAAAAATTCTGCAAATACTTTAAAAGAGACAAATTTTCATCCAGCACTACACCCCATATTGTAATCAGCAATACAGTGAAGCTTTAACTTAGGGATAGCATTCCGCCCTAGACACAATTTTCTAGAGCATGACCTACTATTACTTCATGCCAATTTCTATCCAACTATATTTGGATCCAACAGAGTCCTTTTTACCGCCTTCATATATTTTGCCATGGCGATTGCTATATCAAGATTTGGCATGTCGGTAAGTAGGTTAATTGCTAAGAGGCGCTCAGTTATACCATATTTTAAAAACAAGGGTCGCAAAAACAGTTTCCGCTGTGACACCCATTTTTGACAGTCTAGTAAGATATGTAAATTATCACACTTGGTACCTAATCCAAAGCGGCATTTACCATCCGGTTGTACCAATTCTGCTTTGCTGTTTCTCAGAGAAACCCAACAGTTAATCCCTATTCTCCATCGGAGCACCTCAGCTCTTAATCCAGCATTAGGTAGTGTATCCAAATAGGGATACCATGTATCATTCTCCCAGCTATTTATCATATAATGGACTGACACTTTCTTTTTCAAATATATCATATCATTTTGCCTGGATATTTCTCTTCCTGTTGTTCTAAGCTCCGCATTTGAGGCTTCAACCGACAGTGTCGCCTGGTCAAATTTTACATTTAAGTTTTTACACAGTGCACACAATTTCATTCTGATCCTGCTGGCCCAATTTAATTCACTGTGCAAGATCTCCTCTTTACACCATTGTGACACTTTTGTGACTTCCTCGGATCCCAATCTTTTCCAAAATCTTAAAAGGGCCACTTGTACCTGTATGTTCCATGAGGTCACGCCTAATTCCAAGCGGATTGCCTGAATCATGGAGGAGCCGGGTAGTGACATCAACGGTTTTACACATTTCCCCTCCTCAATGTCCCAATTATTCTTCCGCTCAAATATAGATCTTCGGCTCCATACTGCACTTGTGGGGGTATCAGTGCCTTATAGGCTTTCAGTAATGGTCTATGTGACATATCCCCGTAAACTTGGCTAAATTTCCTTAGCCCGCATCCTGATGTATGGGCTTTGGCAGTCTGGGCTACTAAATGGATATCCCATTTTAAAGACTTTTCAAACCAAATACCGAGGTATCTGTATTCGTTCACACTTTCTAGTTTAGTAGTTCCCAGATACCAATTAAAATTCAGGGTTTTGTTTCCAAAACATAGAATTTTAGTTTTATCCATATTTACCGTCAGGCGTTTAGCCAAGCAATATTTATTGAAGGCAGCTAGCTTCCTTTGCAATCCGATTTCTGTTTGGTCAAAGATTACCAAATCATTGGCGTACAGCAGACAGGACAGATGTTTCCCATGCATTTTGGGGCTAGCACTTCTACTCACTTCTAGAATAGATGGGAGATCAGCCAGGTATATTGCAAATAATAAGGGGGCTAACACACATCCCTGTCTTAGGCCATTCTTAATCAATATTTTAGGAGTCAAGGCTCCGTCTACATCTTTAATGACTTGCGCCCAGTTATGTTTATGTAACTCCTGGATAATTTTCAAGAGCCCCTCGGGGATATTAAGTTTTCATAGGGACTCCCACAGGCAATTCCTGTCTACTAAGTCGAATGCTGCGCGGAAGTCTACGAAACAGCAGCATAACTTCCCCTGCTTTTCCACAGACTTCCTCGCAACCGCCCACAGTGCGAAGAAGTGATCGATCGTGGAGTGCCCCTTCTTGAAGCCTCCTTGCTCCACTGGCACGATTGACCACCGCTCCGCCCAGTCATTCAAACTGCCCAAAATTATTTTGGAGAATACCTTTTCCCCGACATCCAGCAAATTAATGAGTCTATAATTTTTGGGCGCTTTTCTATCGCCCTTCTTGTGGATCGGTCTGATTACTGCTCCCCTCCACTTTTCGGGGATCATGCCTGACTCCAATATAGCCAGAAACATGTAGGAGAAAAATTGCGCCTACCAATCTTGCTGGGATTTTATAATAATTGCTGGCAGGTTATCAGGATCTGCAGCACTGGTTAGGTTTAAACTTCTTATAATTGAATATACCTTTTCTGTTGTAAACAAAGGTTTTAAATCTACTATCGCCTCCGTCCAAGGACCAACATCCCCACCTTCTTCTTCAGCGTATGTTCCATATGACTCACCTAGATATTCTTCCCAAGCGGCTTCCTCTACTACACAGGGCATAGCCCCATTAGCCTGTCCGGATGCTTCCTTTATCAGATTCCAAAACTTACGCAAGTTTTTAGATTCAATAATTTCCAGCAAGTTAGCCCAGCATTTCTCTTTGAATACCCTCTTCAGGTTTCTAACTAACATTTTATAATCCTTCCTCATGTCACTTAGATTTTTATGCCTTATTGGATCATATTTTTTCCTCAGGGTTCTTTCTTCTCTTCTTATTTCTCTTTTCTTGTTAAGACACTCCTCATTGAACCAACTTGGCTGTTTACCTTGCTTTGATTGTTTAGTAGTGGTATATGAGTTCCTGCTTTTTAGGTCTACCTTAAGGCACTGCGCCATTTCTTTTATCTTTTTCTCGAAACACCGCACTTTCTTAGTCCTTGCGTCTTCCAAACCCACTTTATGTTGGAATCCTGCCAACTTTTCCATATATGGCTCGGTTAATCTTGTTGTCAGCCGTTTAAGGTACTCTACTTGTTGAGGGAGCACCAGTTCTCTAGAGCTTGGGGGTCCCCATGCTAATGAAAATTGCAAAATATTGTGGTCACTACCGTCACAAGGGGTTATCTGAAACCCCTTGATAAGGTCAAAATTCCACGCTTGCATAAATACGTAATCGATCGGACAAAGTTGGGAACCAAACTTAAAGGTCTGCTTTACCGGACAGTCTGTTTCCCATCTGCCGTTTAAGCAAAACTGTCCTTTTTGCCCCAAAAGTTTGCCCAACTTCATGTCTTGTTTGGAGATTATACAATTTGGAAACGATGCTGGGGGTATGTTGTTAGAGCTCAAGAGATCTTTAAACCATTGATCATTTCTCAAGGGGTTCAATTTATGATTGAAATCCCCCATTAAGATCATTGCATAGTTTCCAAACTTTTCACACAGTATATCCAGGTCATGTTCAAAACATCGCATTTCACTCTCATAGTCTTCATTTGATTCCCATTGCATATAAACATTTACAATTATCATGTGATCATACAACCCTTCCGAGCCCAGCAAGGATACATCACTAACCAGTAACCATTTGCAAGTCGCATTTACAGTCGTGACCCTTTTTGCTATCTTAGTCGAGACAAGCGTCATAATGCCCCCAGCAGACGACCAAATCTTTTCCTTCTTGCTGGCGTATGTAGTTGTACAAAACCTTCAAAAACGGGGGTATTGTCGCATAGCCAGGTTTCCTGCAGCCCTACTATTTCAGCATCTCGGGCTAGGGTTTTTATACTTTCTACCTTTAACTCCCCTCCTAGCCCATTTATATTCCAGGATAACAGGTTCATGCTATGCGACACCCCTCCTCCCTAATCGACATCGCTGAGACGGTCATCTATGAAATTTTGCCCAAATTGGGCGCCTGGCCGGCTGTCAGTAAGAGACCAGTCACCCCAGGGGTTTCCTGTCCCATGGTTCTCAACTACCATTCTCATGTTTTCTCCTGCCCTTCCCTCGCCTAAAATCAGACTTATCTGTCTTCTTCCCAAGCCTGAGTGGTGAGCTAAAAAGGTTCTGTCCTGCTGACTCCTCTTCTCTATTTCCCTGGCTGGTATCAACCTTATACCTTCCTTTATTATCTCATTTTCTGCCCTCACAATTGCTGTTTTTACCAAACTTGAGTACAATAATACCCTAGTGAATTCTTTTCCGTCAATATCATTACTAAAGCCTACTTGTTTTAAATCCTTTGATCCCAGCCCCCTCAGAATAGGACATTTAGCAAAGGAGTATACGAGTTGGGAGCGATTTAGGGGTATAACCTTCCTACCTTTTTTTTCCCCCTTTCTCTAACTCCGCGGGTTCGAGATATAGCCATAGATTATCCACACCCTTTACAGGAATGGTGCTGGATTGCATCTCCTCCATCCCATGCCGTTCCCTTCCTCTTTTAACCGAGGTCTCTCACCTGTCTACTACTTTATTCATGTTCGTTTTCCCCTGAGGCAAACTCCATGAATTGATCGCCTTAACTTCTCCTTTGTTTGATGGCGCTAGTTTTGTTTGCTCCTTCCTTACCATTGCTACCTCCCCTACCCTTACACTATTTTTTGGGAACCTCATTGTCCTCCTATTTCTTGCTATAACTCGGTCTTCTGTGGGGCTTACTGATTCTTCTCTCCCTTTCTTCACAGTGTTTGGGATTCCCTCCAGCCTTTTTTCCACTGTTCTTGACTTCTTTTTTAAGGGTACTATTCTTCGTTTTTGCTCTTTGTATATTGTAAGGGTGGGCGGCCAGCTACGCTCCGTTTGCGGAGTGTGCGTAGTGCCGCCTACTCCGCATTTTGCGGAGCCGGCGGAGCCAGGCGGCACTACGCACACTCCGCAAACGGAGCGTAGCTGGCCGCCACCCGCCTCCCTCCCGCCCTCCCTAAATACTTTAAAGTAAAGGAATAAATTAATGTAAAACGCACTTACCTTGCCGGCCGCTGCCCGCCGCGTCCCCGGGGCTCGCTATCTTCCGTCTTCGTCTTCTTTCGTAATGCGCATGCGCGGGCGGCCGCGCATGCGCATTTTCTCGTGAGAAATGCGCATGCGCGGCCGCCCGCGCATGCGCATTACGAAAGAAGACGGAAGATAGCGAGCCCCGGGGACGCGGCGGGAAGCGGCCGGCAAGGTAAGTGCGTTTTAAATTAATTTATTCCTTTCATTTAAAGTATTTAGGGAGGGCGGGAGGGAGGCGGGAGGCGGGTGGCGGGGCTGGCGGCCGGGTGGTGTTTGCGGAGTGGGGCTACGCGGAGTGCGGAGGTGGGCGTAGTTTCTCGCCCACTTCGCGTAGCTCCGCGAAGCCCCACTCCGCCAACTCCACCCAGGGTTAGTATATTGCATCGCCTAAATCCATATAGGTCCTTCCATCTATTTACCAACATAGGGCGTCTCGATATATAAATCTCCTGGTGATCATTCGACTCCTCACTGTCCCTCTCCTCTGCCTGCAACGGGGGGTCCTGAGTCTGGACCGGCCTCAGTATTGTTGGCATCTGCCCCTAATTCCTTGCAATTCACCTACGATATTTTGAAATTGGACTTCATGGGTTTTTAAAATATTATTATTTAACATTGCCACTTCCAGTAGCCCTTGCAAGGTTTTTTGCAGCATTAACATTATATCTAGCATTGACGCTGAAGCGGTCGCTGATATATCTATACCCATAGTGTTACTACACGCTGAATTTTCTGTGAGTCCTGCACCTTGTATTCCATGATGCTCCATGCTCTTTACGGTTGCCGATGTTCTAATCTGATCAGAGTCACTCCTCTGTTCTCTTCTGAAGTTGGTTAAGTTCATCCCTTCACAAGACAGATCAATACCATCTATCAGTGAGAAAATTCGAGGTGAAGAGGATAATCTAGGTTCCGGGATGGCCTCGATAGGACTTTGATTCAGTTGGTAACTGAAGGGTACATCCGGGCTGCTTACACAGTCCTCCAGATCCGTTTGTTCATACACTAGTTCTTTATTTAGATCTTTGTTCAAATCCGGGGTTGTCACAGGAGTTTGTAATTTTTTAAAATGCTTCCCTACAAAGTCTTTAATTGATTTGGAAACAAGTGCGCCTCCCTTTAATCCACCTTGTGTGACTTTGCTTGTGTCTTTATTTCTTTTGGAAGACCTTTTTGGCACGCTCAGGTGCACATCCATCGATTTGTCTCTTGCTTGGACTTGCATTCCAATTTCGGCTTTCTTGATAATTTCCTTTAGCGACCAATGCCCTCTCAGTATTTTGTGCTTTGTTTCGGGGTTTTCACAGCCTTCAATTATTCGGAGCGGAACAGCATCCTCATTTGTAAACGTGTTGAAATGGCAGCCTTGTACCAGACTTTGCAACCGAGTGATGAAATGTGGCAATGGTTCGCCTGGTTCCTGCTGTGCTGGAAAACTACTGAACCAATTTAACCAATTAAGAAAACATAGTTCTTTCTGGCCCGAGAGCTACCTTTCTCCAAATTTGGTGTAATTCCGTTTAGCGGTTCAGGCTGCAGTCATGTCTAAAAATCTCTCTGGAAATTAAAATTGGAAAAACACTTTTTTTGACCCCTCTTTTTTCTTAGGCCCCACTCAAAAGATCGCCCCGAAACTTTCCATGCACAACACAAATCACGGGCACACTTTTTCAAGTTTGGGAAGATTTGTCAACAGACATAAAAGATATAGGCAAGTCAAAAAATGCTTGTCTGGAAACATGCTCCTAACTAAAACTACTTACTGGCGACATTTTTTGAAAAAGTTTGAGTAAGTTTACTAATTTTGGGTTACTAAATTATATTATTTATATTGTTAACATTTTAAATCATTCAAATAACCCAATCATTTTTTGAGAGGCTATAGCAGCAACAATGGTGGGGCATGTGTTGTGGGGTATTACTACTTTTTTTAAAGTAGTACCTTACACTCTGATTTCGTGAATAAGCAAAAAGTACTCACACATACAACAGTTTTATCTATGTATTGTTCTTGATATTTACATAGGGCAGGCCTAGCCCCAAGAGCAGTGGAGCAACTTACAAAGAACAAAACAAGATAAATCAGAACAGAGTAACATAACCATATTGTGACTCAGTCTTAACAATAGTAGAGTGGCACGTTAATGCAACTTGGAGGTATCTATGTTGAAATTAGAAGGGAGAGGGCTTAAGCGGCGAAGAAGCCATATTTGTGCAATACCAAAGACAAAGAGTTTGTTATATAGGAGTTACGTTAGAGGGGGAGGGGTGGGTCACTTTCTATATACATTCATTAAATCAGCCTTTGTTTGCCACTCTTTCTAGTTGCTGTTTTATCTTTTAATCTGGCGCGGCTAAGATGGATCATGCCAATGTACTGTTAATCAGAGGGGGTTGGGGCAAGAAAGGAGCACAGATTTCTAATAAGATAAAAGACAGAGATTTATGCCGGCTTGGGCGAAATTAGGTCACTATTTCAGCGGGGACTTACAATTCATGGCCTTAACTTGTAAAGTGTAGTGCGTCATGTTTCATTTTCTCCTGGGACCGGAAGCATAACAGACACACATAATAGACAGCAGGGCCGCCATTTTATTGCGTCAGATGTTCATTATTCCCTTCAAGGGCGATTCATCTTAGATGCCATTTTATGAGCGAAAGAAGCCTTCATTAATTCCCAGACTAGCAGCCCAGGGTAGTTTATGGCTTCTAGGGATATTCCCACCTCTAATACTGACCTGCAAGCGGCAGTTATCTTATACTATGTGTCAAATGTAGGGCATTGGCCAAATTAGATTTAAATCATCATTCTGCCACTGTCTGCAAAGGTCTTAATGATAGCCCACGTTTATTAAATATTACCAAGTCCTAGCAGAAGTGCAAGAGTTTAATATTGCAAAACTAACAAAATGACGCCTCTAATAAAAATACAATCCGTTGCAACTGATAGAGCGTCATGTTATTTTGAAATTTGTAGGGGTGCATCATAATCACTGATAGTCAGCACCCTCATATCCAAAGGAATGTATTAACCTGTAGTCATTAGAAATGTAGTATTAATGCAGCATATTAGTGTGAAGTTCAATGTAGTGTTTATTAGAAAATTTATTTTCGATGATGCATAATGAATTAGTTCACGTATAAAGAGATGCTTTAGATTTAAATGTGCACCATATTAAAGTCTGCACATGTAGGTTAGCTTATTTATTCAAGAAAAAGTAATGCATTAAATGTTTATAGATGCAGTGTACTAATGTGCGATTAAATGTCTAAATGCCTAATCGCATATATGTTTAGGAGAAGGCCTGTTTGTGATTTCTTATGGTAGCTGAATTTTGTAGGCCTGAAATTTATTTTCTTTGGGAAGGCTCTCAGTCGAAGATAGTCAGCAGATTTTGTCTGCGTGCAAGGTTGCTTTGCTCACAGTCTTCTTGTTGCAGGTTCAAGGACGTACATCTTGTTAGGCAGAATAACCCTTTTGTTTTAGGAGTTAGGATGGTAGGAGAAGCCGCCATGGGAGTGCGCAGGAATACAGATATGATACTGTCAGTAGAGAAGGTGCCTGGGACCCAAGGACACACCAACGGTTTTTAGATGAAGTTGGAGTTTCGATGGAAAAGTACAGAACTAAAGCCCTGTCCGACGGGGTGTGTAAACGGGGTGTTTGACTGTTTTGTAATTTTGTATTAGGGACAGTGCCCAAAGGGTTGGAGTTCAGTTCTTAGTCAGTGCTTTGGTAGTAGGCCTGGGCCTAGTTCTCTGACTTTTGTTATGCGGAACTCCGCAAAGTTATAAAAACTCTGTGAAGTTCAGCGAGTGGTGGAGTGCAGTACAAACTGCAGTCTGTGCTGGTATTTCTTCTGCTCGGGTAGAAATTCTACCCGAGCTGCAACTCACGATTGTGAACTTACTGTTCACGATTGCAAACTTACTCTTCGCGATCGCGAGCGGGGAAAAAACTCCACTGCACATTGCGAAGCTGAGTTTTTTGCACTCCACGAGGTCCGAGGAGTGCAGAGTGCAGCAGAGGAGAAGGAGCAGTCTTGGGTTTCTTCGGTGATGAGGAATAGAGGGGAAGTTAGAAGGAGCATCTTAGAACGATCTCTGTAGCTTTGGCTACTTACCTATGCAAACTCAGTGCACTTATTAGGAAGTCTTCACTACTGAGACCTTTTTCTCTCTTGCCTGGGAATGATGTTAAGTAGGGATGTCATTTTAGTGGCAGTGTAGGGACAGATTAATTATTTTTATTTTCTAGGCAAATGAAAATTAATTTAGAAATTGGAGCAATCATTGAATGCCTGATGCTTTTAGAATTAACTATTCTTCCTATTCTGAGTCGGATGAGACTCCTGCGTAGGATTATGTTTGTATCAGTGCCCATATATCTTTTTAACCTCGTGTTAAGGTGTTTGTATAATCAGTTATTTTTGGCTTTGTAATAAATCCCTTAACCTTTGATTTCGGAGTCAGTGGTCCTTTGGAGTTAGAAAATTGAATAGGTTTAATTATGTGGTAAAATTGAGTTTTTCCCCTTTACACTTCTTAGCAGAAAAAAAGATCCAGTTGACCGGAGATTCTTATAATTGGCAAGGTAAGATAAAAGATAAGATAAGAATCCGGCCTTATCACACCTGCACTTTGAGTGAGGGGACAATATAAAGCTCTGCCTGCCTTTAGTAAAATTGGGAAATAATTTTGAAGTAAATGGAAGCTCAGTACTTTTGTCTGCCTTTCAATACAAGTGAGGTAAAACCTGGCGGCGCAATTTCATAAAACTTACACTGAGGACAATTATCTAAGTCAAAAAAGAAGATATTGCTGGAATGAATCTTCTCTGGGATGTTCCTGTAATGATCCGGAAGGCCAACCCATACCAACCTGAAGTATGTGTATAGGGTGAAATATTTTAATGAGAAGCCTCTAGAGTCTTCATGGACTCTACTGAAGAATGGTGTTCTGATGACTTTCAATGAAAATGCTTGATAATTATTTACTACTCAAGGAATTCCAGCTAACAAACTCGGGACAAGTAAGAAATACTGTGGGATGATTTTTAAGACAACTTCAGGATGAGCGTCGATTTCTGCAACATGATCTAATGACAGCGTCAGGATCACTTCAAGATGATTCTGTGATAATTTAACGTTAAGTATGTATTGTGCTTCATACATAGTATTACAACGTCACGATAAGTGCATATTACTCAAGAATGATTCTATGACAACTTCAGTATTAATGTGGAATACTCCAGGATGATTTAAAAAACCTCAGGATGAAGTCTCTGTGTTGCCCAAACTGTACTAGAGGTTATTAAATGGAAAAATAACATTTGAAAGAAGTGGGAAACCAGCCAAAGAGAACCCCAATTATTGTAGAAAGCAGTTGGTTTGGAGCAGCATGTCTGTTTGCAGTTGGTTGGAGTGAAATAGGAGTTAGCGTGACTTTGAACACTTGTTTATGCATGCACCTTACACCAAGGATGGTCATTTTATTGCCTAGGCAAGATCTTTGTGGATGACTAGGATTGTTTCATTTGCCACGAGAAATATTGCTTCTTACTGGTAACGCAGCTGCAAGTATAAATGAGGGTCCTAGATCAATGATGTGAAAGATCAGGCATCTTCCGCAAGGATGTTGACATAACGTGAACTTTTTTTTTTGTATTATGGGAAAGATACTTAGACATCTGAGATTAGTCTGTGCAGTACTACTACTACTACTACTACTACTACTGCTACTGCTACTACTAATGATAATAAAAATATTAATAATTAAAATAATAATAGCAATACTCTATTGGTTATGAAGCACAAAAGGCCTAATTTGTGCCATTAAATGCCCGCGCCATACTTACTCAGGAGCTCTCAGGCCAGTAAACTGTGCAGAGGGGGCCTCCTGAAGCTCGGCCCCCCCCCACTGAAGAGGCTATGGGGGCCTTTGTTACACCACTGGCACTTATCTGGTATGGACTCCTTTGCTGCTGGCAGATTATGGGTATTATGGTTACAAATGTAGCAAGGACGACTTTAGTTCCCAGTTCTACCCTTTTTCAGTCACTGATTAAGTTTTGCTCTGGAGACAGATTTATCTGGAAAAACCCCAGAGTTGCTAAGCTGGTGGTGGGGTTGGCCAGTTTCTACTGGGACTATAGTGCCTGCTCCCCTAGCTAGTCTAAGGGTTAAAAACAAGCAAAGCAGAATTTGAAAAATTTGCTAACCTAGCCAAAAAGATCCGAAATTGATGCAGATTTAGGAAGTTGGTACGTACACGAAGTTGTTGTGAAATTGCTTGTCCGTTTGCTGTTGGTGGTGTGAAATAGGAGTTAGTGTAAATCTGAATACTTGCCTATGTGTACACCTTACACCAAGGATGGTCATTATATTGGCTAGGCAAAATCTTTGTCGATGAGTGAGGTCATTTTATTTGCCACAAGTTTTATTGTGTGTCACTGGGAATGTAGGTGTAAACCTAAATTAGGGCCATAGATGAATGATCTCAAAGATCAGGAATATTCAGAAATGATAAACTGGTTGGGAAAGATAATGAAACCTCTTTTTTTTTTAAATGGGAAGTGGCGTAACTTTGTAGGGGTGGTGTATGGGGTGTTACACCCCCCTAAAATAGTTGGGTACATGTGCTTTCAGTCGGTTATGATGAAGTCTCTGTCGAATTTCGCCTGTGATTTTTACATGCCCATACTGACAAAAATACACACACTCTCTCTCTCATCTCTGTTTTGAAGTCCTTAAAAATGTTGATTAGTTTAAAAAATGTTCTTTTTTTAAGTGCCCCTAAAATCCGCCCTCCTCTCTCTTCCACTGTTCCTTAAGCCCCCATTCTGACGTGCTTCTCATATAATGTGTTTTATTCAGCAAGATATCCCAGCATGGAAATCTGAAGCTCACACTCTTATCAGGGCCGGACTGGGAACTAAAACCGGCCCTGGCAAAGTGCTCGGCCGGCCCCCCCTCCCCATCCGGGCGTTGGAGGTGCCGCCGAGAGCTTTGCTAGGGCCGGTTTTCGTCCGATTTTGTTGCAGGGCCAGTAACAAAATCGGCCCCCATGGGCTCAAAACCGGCCCCCACCCTAGCGGCGCACCGGGGGATTGCCCGGTGCCCGCTATGACCAGTCCGGGCCTGACTCTTATTGACCAAACGATGCCCCTGAATATGGGGAAGATACTTGGACATCTATGATTAGTCTGTACATTACTACTACTACTACCACTACTACCTACCACCATGAATAATATTAATAATTATTTTTATAATTTTAAGAATAATTATTTGTTATATATCACGAAAAACCTAATTTTTGTCACTTAAAAGCACAATAAAAATGAGAGATGTAAGTATCACTCAGTTTACACATTTCAGAGCCCCTCATTATATGAAATTAAAATTTGTTCAACAAATTCTGAAAAGAAACACAAAATATTTCAAAACTTGATTACTCTGCACAACTCACAGAAGTTATTTGCTATGAGAAATTTAGGCCCTAATTTATGAAATGTGACGCATCGCTGCGAGAAAACAGCAATTCGTCACTTTTCATTGCGCCCTCCTTGCGGCACCAATGAAGCGTCATATTTACAGTATGACGCATCATGTCGCAAGGAGTTACAGATACATCAGTTTTTCTGACGTATCTGTAGGAGCAGAAATGACGCATTGCTGGAGTGTATCACAAAAGTGATGCTACTCCAGCAATGGGTCATTACACATGGGCAAGTCCCATGTTAAATGTGCCTGCGTCAGTCTAATGCCTGCCATGAGGCAGGCATAAAATATTGATGCATTTGCGTCCTAGAAGTGGTGCAGTGAAATCTCATAGATTTTACTGCGTCACTTCTACGACCTTTCTACGACCCCTTCTTTCATCGGAAGGCCCCCCCCTGCATACATTGTACCTGGTGCAGGTATAATTGGCACAAGGGTTTACAAAGTGATGTATCTACCTAGATACATCACTTTGTAACTATGACGCAACATGGCACATTTTTTACACTGCTGGTGTGTCAGAAAAAGTGACGCACCGGCAGCGCAAAAATGATACAAGGGCCCATAAATAAGCCCCTTAGTTTTCTAAAAATTTCACCAAACACTAAACTGGTAAGCTATTATATGGGTTTTTATTCAGGATTGTTGTTAACACTTATTTTCTTTTTAATCAATTATAAGATAAGATGCACAATTAGGCTACATTTTCTAGATTATTTGGAGCTAACCACTCCTACAAACTGTAGTAATCAATTTTGGGCTTTTTCACTTGGCACATTATGGACTGTGTAGTTAAAATATAGCCAGGGCGGCTTTAGTTCCTAGTTGAGCCCTTTTGGAAATTAATTTTGGTCACCAAATTAGTTTTGGTCTGGAGACAGATTTAACTATCTCGCCAGCCTCAAGCAAAAAATACACATAAATAACAATGCATAGATATGTACATACAAGGAGAGTCTCTGGGTCAGCCTTCATCATCCATTAGCCTTTCAACTTTGAGCATCCAATCACATTTTGATTCCACCCACCCAACACAGCAATACGCATGGGCCAGTGGGTCAGCCCTCTTCAGCCAATGACTCTGTTGTAGGATTCTGTCTGATCAAATGTGTACATCCATCTAAAAAGAAGTGCACATAATTTATAGGGCTGAGTGTACCAATATTTTACTGTGTCACTGGGCCCTATTCACAGAACTAACTTAAGATAAATTCCTAAACTTACTACCATGTTAGTATTCACAGAAGGCACTTACTCATTTTGGTATTCACAGAAGGCACTTACTCATTTCGGTATGCACAGAAGTTAGGATTCCTAACTTTAGGACTCCTAAATGCCTTCTGTGAATACCGAAATTCTTAAAGTTAGGATTTTTCTCAGTTTAGGAGTAGTAAAGTTAGGACTCCTAACTTTAGGACTCCTAAATGCCTTCTGTGAATACCGAAATTCTTAAAGTTAGGATTTTTCTCAGTTTAGGAGTAGTAAAGTTAGGACTCCTAACTTTAGGACTCCTAACTTTACTACTCCTAAACAGAGAAAAATCCTAACTTTAACACTTTTGGTATTCACAGAAGGCATATAGGAGTCCTAAAGTTAGGACTCCTAACTTCTGGGAATACCGAAATGAGTAAGTGCCTTCTGTGAATACCAAAATGAGTAAGTGCCTTCTGTGAATACCAAAATTAGTAAGTGCCTTCTGTGAAGACCAAAATGGTAGTAAGTTTAGGATTTTGTCTTAAGTTAGTTCTGTGAATCGGACCCACGGTTTTTATTTCCATCTATACTTTATGATTTTTTTAAATTTTATAGCCTTCCTTCTTTGTAAGTGTTTCAGGTTACAGTAGATGCAAGTCTGTAGTGATTTCTCCCTGCGTTAATTAGAATCATATTGTTCTGTGGTATTTATTAAAACCAAGAGGTGATGCTGCACCTAAGAACAGGCACATTTCTATTCAAAGTTTATAACATAGCTGTTTCTTTTTTAAATGTAATATTTTATTGGAAAAATAGGCTGCCACGTTTCCATGATGGCATGTTTTCTTCATTTATTTTGTCTGTCATATGCTTTAATATACATATATTTAAATATAACCATCACCCAACCTTGTCAAGGCCAGGCCTATTTCCTTTGTCAGTGCTTGGTTTGACCAGGTGCAACCACACGTTCGAAAACCATTCAACACAAAAAAATTGGGTGCATATAATGTCTCTATCAATGTGTATGAATGACAAGTAATTAATAAAAGTCAAGAACCAAAAACAAATTAAACGACGGAAAGCAAAGATGGCACGATGCAGAAATACCAACTGAGAAACGAGCATCAGGAAAACACCTTGTGCTATGACTCAGCAGCATGAGTCATGAAAGGTGGGAGTATTAATAGCAGGCGTTAATTCTGCACGCATTCCTCACCCTGTGCCTCTTGAAAATGCCACATTTTCAAAATAGCAGAAACCGTCACTTTTCCAGGTGTAGAAACATCTGCAGGGCATTCTGCTGCGGGGGTGAAAATTCAACTGTTTTCACAAGTTTCGTACAAGATACTGTACTTGTATTGCGCTGCGATCCCAGTTATGTTTAATAAGTGGAAATTAGCATGCATTTTGTTTGCAGACCATAATTTTACAGTCAGTTTGATCATTTTTAGAGAGCTACTGACGCTCTGCCTGATCTGATTTCAGCCACGTGCCTATGCGTAATATTTTTCATATTAGGCTCTTTGAGTCCGATTCACAGAACTAACTTAAAACAAAATCCTAAACTTACTACCATTTTGGTATTCACAGAAGGCCCTTACTCATTTTGGTATTCACAGAAGTTAGGAGTCCTAACTTTAGGACTCCTAAATGCTTTCTGTGAATACCGAAAGTCTTAAAGTTAGGATTTTTCTCAATTTAGTAGTAGTAAAGTTAGGAGCCCTAACTTTAGGGGCCCGATTCACAGAACTAACTTAAGATAGAATCCTAAACTTACTACTGTTGGTAGTCACAGAAGTTAGGATTTTGTCTTAAGTTAGTTCTGTGAATCGGGCCCTTTATTATTAATATTATTAAGAAACCTATAATGCGCACAGCTACCCCAAGGGGTCTCCTGGAGCAGAGCAGAAGTAGGAGAAAGTAAAAGATTATCTGCAATGAGTTAGAAAAGTCAGGTTTTTAAACCCCTACGGAATCCCAGAAGTGGTGTCAAATCTCTCAAGGAAGCTGGCAAGGAATTCCACAATAGTGGGCCTAAATAAGAAAAAGATGGGATTTTCATGCGAGCCAACTGGATTTTTGGGTCAACATACCGAGTCTGCAGGGAGGATCTCAAAAGAAATGGGGCCTCATTTATGAGACCTTGCGTCAGTTTTGCGCTTCCAATGGGTCACTGTTTATGACGCATCGGCAGCGTAAAACATGCCTCCTGTTGCGCACTATTTACAAAGTGACATATCTAAGTAGATGCGTCACTTTGTAAAGCCCTGCTCTACATTATACCTGGTGAGGTATAATGTATGCAGGGGGGTGTTCACCCGCAAAAAGCCTCGTAGAAGTGACGCAGTGAAATCCATGAGATTTCACTGTGTCACTTCTAGGACACCGTTGCGTCAAAATATTGTGCCTGCCTCACAGCAGGCATAATACTGACGCAGGCCCTTTCACATGGGGCTTGCCCCATGTGAAAGTACGCATTGCTGGAGTTGCGTCACTTCTGTGGCACACTCCAGCACTAAAATACCCTCCTATCACTGAAAGGTCACCTGTTGATGCTGGATGGAAGATATCACCCTAGAAAAGCAATTTCAGCACCAGACTGATTAGTCTGAAGTGAAAGGAACGCAATCAAATGTTTGAACGCGCTTTGGAAACTGAGTGGTCATCGAGATTCATTGAAAGTGAGTTCCAGAGATCGGTGGCCAGCAAGGAAAAGACCTGCCGTCCTGCTGTGTCGATCCTGAGGTCATGAGCAGAGGACCACCCCATGAAATGCATGCTGCACTATAGACAAATTTGACTCGATATCTCTCATGAACAGCAGGCCAATGTAAGATTAGTATTTAAAGGGGTACATGGTTACTGAACAATAAATGTATTTATTTTTATTTGATTTATTTTAAAAGTTTTATATAGCGCTGGCCAGACCCAGAGGTATCAGAGCGCTTTACAGATACAAGAATATGGCACATATCAATGGAACCATGGATACATACAAAATAACAATAAGGGACGTCAACACTGAACCCAGAACAAGGTAAACATGTTATGATCAATGGTTGCAAACAGTTAAAAATAAGGGGAGTGTAACAGAGGAACACTCATTAAATATACAAAGAAACATTTGTAGGGACACGAGTGATGGAGTTACTGAAATGAGGTCAAAACAATAAAAAAAATTAGGGTACATAAAGTGCAGGCTAGGCTAGAGCCAGCATTAACAGAACACTGTACAGACAATTACAGAAATGTGGTTAGAACAAAAATAAATGAGGGACCATGGAGAGCAAGGCAAGTGGAAACAACAAGGTGAACACAAGGAAAGGAAAGGCCAACAGATTAGGGATAACCTCATCACAGGAGCCCAAAATAAATCAGGACCGGAAAGAATTATTGGCTCCAGTATTTATTGAGGAGATGACATTTCATGTCTCTTTTATAGCCAGGGTAGGAGGGGTTGCAGCGAAGGTCCCTCGGGAGGGTGTTCTAGATGCTGGGCGCATTTCCTGAGAAGGAGCAAGTCTGGGTAAATTTCTTTTTTTAGAAATTGGGGAATGAGACGAGGAGCATTGGAGCTTCTCATTGGTCAGGCACTTCCTGCTCTTGTGAGTTTATTGTTTAAGTAGTCTAGGGATTGAGAGTGAAGTGCTTTGTGGTTGATGCAGGCGGTCTTGTAGATGCATCTTCCTTCGATAGGGAGCAAGTTAAGGGACTTGAGGGCGGGCGAGATGTGATCATACCATTTGCAGCCTACAATGAGGGGATATTGACAACTCTGCACGTTTTGAATCAGAGATTGAGGAAAAAATAGGTAGAAGCGGTGGTCATAAAGAATGAGAGACTGAAACAGTGCCATCCCGACCTGTGCCTCTTTGTGAACATCTGAGCAAGGGAAAGATTTCCTTTGGTATATGTAGGTGAATTAAGCAAATTTTTACAGCGTGTTCAACCTAAAAGCCTTAATCCGAGGGGAAAGCATGATCATCTTCTGTTTTTTGGGGCATTTTTACTATTTTGCCTGTTGTTGGTGTCATCCCCTGCTCTGGCATGCTAATATGCTGTAGAGCGTTGCAAATATCCTCGCACCATGTTGTAGCGGTGAAAGTGCGCTTTCTTGTGTAGTTATATTGGAAGCATGTTCTCCAAGTACAAATTCTTATTCATAGAAATAAGCAAAATGATTAGGTGCATTGGATGTGTGCTCTTCCCTGCAGCACATGTGCAACACAATGGTTTCTGAAATAAATTAGTGTAATCCCTCTGGCTTGAAATTGTTCTAGGGGGCTTTAGTTGTTTCAGTTCAAAATATTTTATTGAAGAGAATTCAACAACAGCAAAGGCATAGAAAAAAAACGTACTGTAACTGTGAGAATAAATGGTATATCATTACTGTTGGAAAGTGGGTTATTATTAGTAGGGGCAAATGTATATCTGCCACTGGAAATAAGGCCACTAACACAGTACAGGGCTCAGAATAGGACTTAGAAAATGATTCCCATGTTCAACCCTTGGTAGCTTGGCTGCAAGCAGGTAGGCTTAACTTCAAAGACAGGTATGTAAAGCATTTAAAAACACCAATTCAGTAAATAATTAAGACACAATGCACAATAAAAATCCAACACTAATTTATACAAATAGGAAATATTTTATCTTTAAAATGACACCAAAATGACCAAAATCCTATATAGGGAATCGGAGGTATGAATTTTCAAAGATTTAGCAATTTCTAACACATTGAAACATATGGTGCCTTATCGGGACATTTCGTCACGATGGACCGGGTCAAAGTCAAAGTTCCAGGCTGACTGCGATGGGGCCCTGCACGGCTACCACCTGCGGTAGGTCTCGGTCACAGTTTTTACCTTCGTACTTAGAAACATTTCTGGAGCTTTTTCTCGCGGGGTCCCTCAATGCTCTTCACGAGGCAGGATTTGAGGGTTCGCCTGCCTTGAATTTCACCTACTCCTGGTTAAACTCTGGAAGTAGGACCTACTGAGCTTTTCAATGGGACGAACCTGGACTGCAGGCCGGCTCGCGGTTGAAGGCAGGCGGCTTGGCTTTTTTCCAAAGTTGCTCCAAATTTCTCCAAACTCCTGGAACTTCTTCCTGTAGTTCCCCAAAGGGTCCCAAAGTGTCTTGAACTCACTACAAGGGTCTGGAATTTCCAAGATGGTCTTTGAAAGTTTAGGACTTCAGTTTCCACAATCCCCTTGGACAAAACCGTTACAACACTGGTAGTTCTCAGGGTTGAGGATCCTTGGTGGTGGTGTTCCAGGTGAGCTCTGTTAACCTGTAGCTTGCATGGAGTCTACTCTTTAGTCCTTTTACCGCAAGGTAATCCACAGGCTTTAATTTCAGATGGTGCAGAAGGTGCAATCTTCAGAGTGCAGGCCTTAGGATATGCACATCCAACTTCTCAGCCTGGCCCGTCTTGCTGTCTTAGGTTTCAAGAAGCAGATCTGAGAGGCTCTGCCCCTCTAAGATACTTATTCCAAGTTCTGACAACTTTCTGCAGAGTGTTGCACTATTCTGTCCCAGAGTGCACAAATTCTTCCAAATTCATAATAGCTGATTTTCCAGCAGGGAGAGAGGAGCTGGCTAAACACACCCCTAGGATGGCTAATCTCCATAGTTTCTCCCCTTTGCATCTGCTCAACCTTCCTTAATCCTAGCATCTGGCTGGGGTTTAAAAGAGTAAAGTTGTAAATGACACTGGTGTCTTCCCCTTCCCTTGAAGTCCATTGTTTATGACTCCTCCCCCTGCTCTGGCATTCCTGTGTAACAGAACACTGCCCTCCCAGCAGAGCTGGCCAACGCCAGGGGCTCTTTATCACCTCTTCAAAGAAGCCTGGCTAATACACTTAACTCTGACCAATCAGGACACACCACCGGAAGGCTGAACCTGGACTTACAAACAAGAAAGTCTTAGAACTTCTTGTCCGTACATTTCAGGAGAAATTCAACAATATCATATTGTTGAGTTCATTAATACCATTCTGGGAAGTCTTTGAATGGTACTATTAGCCTTCTCCTATGAAGCGTTATTAGATAATTACATCCTGTGTTGTTAACCTGTGTGGCAGGGGATTTGCAATGGGAAAAATTACTTGGACATTTTTCCAGCACCAGGCTTATAGAAACACATATTTTATAAGTACTCTGCCTATATCTACAGGACCCCCAACCCGGGTATACCCAGGGAAGACTTTAGGGGTTCTAAATATGCAGAAATATTGCAGATCCTCCCTTCACCGTGCACCTAGCACCAAAGTCGAGTTTGTGCAGCACTTTATCACAACATTGGGAGTGAAATATGCAATGTCACTCACCCCATGGCATATAAAACTCATTTTGTAAGGGTCTACCTTATAAATACCTGACCCTCCACCCCTGGGACACCTAGGGGACACCCTTGGGGAACCTAATATTTCCAAACATTGTAGGTTATCCATGTTTAAGAGCCCCAAACACCAAAGTCGTGTTTGGGGACAATTTACTTTTTAAAAGCAGTCCTGCAACACAGGGCTACTTTTAAATTGACCTCAGGCTTAGCAGTGCACACATGCAAATGCAGAAAACGGCTACTGGCCTCTAAACTGCCATGCCCTATTATATACTAGGGACTGAGCGGTAGTTTCAATCCCCCTTCCCTTTTATGTACTAGGGTCCTACAGGGTAGGTCATGCCAATCACAGGGTTACCCCAAACCATAGTGTACCCTAATGTATGTAGGGGGTTTTACTGTATTTTAAGTGTCTTACAGCATAGCACTGGCCCTGGGTCTGATTAGGCAGAGCTTAGGGTCAGTCAGAGTCAGCTACCACCAGTACCAGTCAGCAAAATGTTGGGGGAGCCCAGGGCACAGGATGACTTTGCAACAATAACAATATAAGAAAAAGACCAGCATTAACTTACACAAATAGTAAAAATATGAGAAGCAATGATCTAGGATAAAAGAAAAGAAAAAAGGGCTACAAGTTTGAATTGAGAGTAAATTAGAACTTTTCATATATTATTGTGCATTTAGGTTATTAATATAGGAGTCAAGAGTACACCATATTAAACAGATAGTAACATTTTCATCCGTCCAAATAGATGTGATTGATTTCACAGCTGTAGAGGTTAGAGTCAAACAATTTACAATCATTCAGAAAAAATATTTAGGGAAGAGTGTAAGCTTTACGTATAATGATATTTAGTGAAACTGGGAGGTGAAAACTGATTTTCTTTTCAATGATTTCCTTCCAAAATTGGAAAACGATAGAAAATACATAAATCATGTGAATGATAGAACCTACTGAAGATTTACAATGCCAACAGTTTGGTGTGTCACGTAATTTAGTTTTAAGGATTTTATTTGGGGACCAAAACAGTTGTATAAAAGACAAACATTAGTTTGTAAAAGTGAGGCTGGAAAAAAGTTAGTGACATTTCACATCCAAACAGATTTCCACTGATCAGGTGTTAGTGGAGTCTGTAAGAATAGGTTCCCTTTAGTCATCTGGGGAAAATGAAGGTAACAAGTTTCTAATATACTTTAGATGCTATGGGGCCCATTAGGATCACGGGCGGATCGCCACTGCCTGCATGGTGGTAGCGATCCACCGGTGATTCGACCCCGCCCACCACCCAATTCTCCCCGCCATATTACTATGGGGGGGGGACCGTGGCGTCCACCGCTTTTCCGTCCGGTCAGCGAGTTGACCGGGCGGAAAAAGGTTTAATGTGGTGGCGGTGTCTGTTAGACACCACCATTCATATTACTATGCAGGCAGGGACATGCCTTTCTGTTGCGGCAACGCCGCCACGGAAAGGCATGCAGTGTTTGACATTGGGGTCTGGGGGTTGGGGGGTGCACCCCACCAGTTACCCCCCAGCAGTTCCATGCACAACATGGCAGGCACCGCGCGGTGCCTGCCATGTTGTGCATGGAAGTGCACAACATGCCTACCTGGCATTGTGGCGGGCAGTGCTGAGTGCACCGCCCACCACAATGACAGGAATGCAGGATGCACCCGTCACTGTGACGCCATGGGACTCTCACCCTTATGGCGGGCGGCCCTGTTTCCCGATAGTCCGCCCGCCATCCTAATGACCCCAAATGTGTCCAGAACGATAAAAATATGAATGCATAATTCCTTACGAGGCATTGTAGCTGACGGTTTGAGTTAGAGTTAGAATTAAAAATGGAGTTGCATAACAATGCATGTTCATAATAATCATGCTGAGGAGGATGGAATTTGGTTTGCAGTTCGCTGAAAGAGTAGAACATATCACCTTGACAAATATCACTGATGCAGAAAATGAATGCATCAAGCCATGAAGACCAAAAAGAAATTGGTTCGTTAAACTTTCATTGAGTATTATTCTAAAAGTTACACATTTTTTTGAGAATCTCATATTGATTAAAAAGTGTTTATCAAAGTGTGTTTAAGCAAGTTTGTGTTATTTAGGATAGATTAAATTTTACCAAGTTTTCCACTTGTCTTTGTTAAAAAAGCTGGTAAAGGAAAGGGATGCAACAGAGAATGCTGTGATACCAATGAAGTGGGGATTTGTAAAGTATCAGTAGAAAGATACCAAAGTGAGCTTTGAGCAACAAGAAATTACTGGTAATATTTCTTTAAATCAGGTACACCAATATCCCCTTCCTTTTTTGGAACCTGCAAGCACTGAAGGCTAATACGCGCAGGTTTATTATTCCAAAGGCACTGACAGATTAGTTTATACAGAGATTTGTAAAAACTGGGTGGGAAAAAAATCAGTAACATAGACAGTGTATAATATTTGTGAGTTATAACCATTTTAACTGCATATAGTCGGCCCCACCAATTTTAGTGTAGGGCTGACCATTAAGTTTTTCTTTTATATTAGGGATTAGAGTAGTACAGTTAAGTTCAGTGGTATGTTTGATAGAGTTTGAAACAAAAGTATTTACTTGAGTGAGAGTTCCATAAAATATCTGCATCAGCTATCCTATCATACTAGGAATACAATATACATTTAAAGGTAAAAATCCTGCTTTATATATATTCAATTTATACCCAGAGAAGTGCATATTGACCAATAGTATCCAAAATAGCAGGGACAGAAGTAGAAGGATTGGTGATATATAACAAGATATTGTCGGCATACGCTGAAATTTTCAAAACAAAATTTTTATTAGTAATTCCAATATATTCATTGTTCTTAAAAAGGGAGCATACAAAAAGTTAATTGGCAATAAGGAAGAAAAGGGGCAATAAAGGGCAACCTTGTCTAATTCCTCTATACAGATTAAAGGACTGGAAAAAGATACAATTAACATGGATAGTTGTTGATGGCTCCTAATATAATGTCTTGATCATAATTATGAAATTGAGGCTGAAATGAAAAAACTTCTAATTTGTGAAAAAGAAACTGCCAGTTGTTTTTATTGAAAGCTTAATCTGCATCTAAAACTAAAAGCCTAGCCGGGTCCTTGAGTGTATCAGCAAAGGATAAAACATGACATAGAAGGCTTGTGTTGTGAGACGATAATCTGACTTTCCTAAAGCCAGTTTAATCTAATTGAATAATAGAATTTTAAATAGGAGTTAGTATGTTGGCTGATATTTTAGAATATATTTTAGAGTCCTGGTTAATAGGAGATATTGGTCCATAATTACCAATTAAGGTAAGGTGTTTGCTGGTTTGGGTATAACAACAATAATAATAGCTTCTTTGCAGGACCCTTTTACAGAGGAGGAACGTTTTAAATCCTGAAAGAAGCAAAGTAGCGAGGAAACAATTTAATCTAGAAAAAATTGTAAAAATTAGTGACCCCACCCCCTCCACATGGAATGACACCTGGTGGCCTCCACCCACGGAAACCCACCCACCCCGATAGACCATGCACGTAACCTCGGCATCATACTGGACTCCTTGCTCACTATGAATTGCCAGATCAACGCTGTCTCTTCTGCATGCTTCAATACCCTCTGCATACTACGTAAAACATTCAAATGGATACCCTCCGACTCCAGAAAAATGGTCAATCACGTCCTCATCACCAGCAGACTGCACTAAGGCAATGCCCTCTACACTAGAATCAACAAAAAATCTCCTCCGCTAACTCCAGACCATCCAGAATGCCGCAGCCAGACTAGTCCTTGATATCCCATAGCACAATCATATCACCCAACACCTCTGTGACCTCCAATGGCTCCTATTAAAAAGAAGAATAGCTTTCAAGCTGCTCATGCATGCGTACAAGGCCCTCCACAACATCGGACCAAAATATCTCAACAACCGCCTCTCCTTCCATGACCCCAAAAGAAACCTCTGCTCAGCCGACCTCTCTCTAGCCACCATGCCACACTTCTACAGGAACAGAGCAGGTGGAAGGTCCTTCTCCAACCTCACTGCCAAGAACTGGAATGATCTCCCCCTTCACCTCCGGTGAAGGCAGACATTGAACCAATTCAGAAAAGACCTCAAGACCTGGCTCTTCGAATGACCCCATCGGAGCTGCGTATTCCAGACCACTCCTCCCCACCCCCCCCCCAAGTCTTGAGACCCTAACAGGTGTGTAGTGCGCTCTATAAACCCCTGATTGATTGTTTGATTTATTGAGTGAATTCTGCTGGGATACCATCAGGACCAGGTGAATTTTTAGAGGGAAAAGACTTAATTACTGAATGAATTTCTTGTATATTGATTGGGCTATCTAGATGAAACCGATGTTTTGCGGAGATTTGGGGCAGATGGCAATCCTTTAAAAGGTAGCAATGACGTCATTTGACAGGGGAGAAGAGTCATCATAAAGGGCAGAGCAGAAGGATAGAAATTATTTTGCAGTTTCATCTGGCTTGAGGAGTAAAGTACCATCAGATTTCCTAATCGCAGTACTTGGCATTTGTCTTTTTTTATACATAAATAATACGCTGAAAGGCAGATATATTGGAATTTTGTATTTGTATCTCACTTTTTTGGAATTGAAATTTGTATATAGTGTCTCTAGATCTAATAAATAATCTTTCCAATTCAACTATTTGTTTTTCTAATGAAGATTAGGTAGCATCAAATGTTGTGTTTTCATATGCCATTAGGGATATGGTAGCACCTCTAATATATGCATTAAAATCATCCAATTACTACTTTTTGGGGTATCATTTGGATTATTGTTTATGAGATAATCATTTATAGTGTGAGAGAGCTTAGGAGTGTTTAAAGGATTACGTACAATATCAGTATTTATTCTCCATCTGGATTTTGGAGAATAGGTATCTTGAAGGGTAAGGTAAAGGACTTAGAAATGTAATTTTTCCAGATGCGCATCGTAGAGTGGCCAAAAACGTTGGCAAAGTCTTGGTGGATATAGACATTGTAACCTTCTGGTAGTAGAGTTGGAATTTTCCACACAGCTTTCCTGATAAGAAGGATTTGATGATTTCGTAAAAATGTAAAATATTCTGCCTTGGTTTTGACTGGCACGGCTTACGAGCAGAAGGAATACGATGTGTTTTATTCAGTTCAAAACTTTTCAGAGAATTTTGCTGTTCATTAAAAATGCACAAATTGTATTGTCAGTTTCTGTTTACTAGGTCCAACAAAGTCTTTTGCATGATGGAGATTTGATGGACTAAGGGTGTCAGAGATGTAATGGCTTTCTGGTTATCTCTGATTTGATTTCATTATCAGAATCCTTCATTAATAAAGAAGCCATGTCTCTTTGAATAAACAGAATGTCTGAGCAAATGGAATCAGTGTTTGCATATATGGCTTGTATCTCCTCTAATATTTTAGTGAAGGGCCATTGTTGTGAGTCTACTGCCTTAGATTTTGTAGGTGAAGTCGAGGCAGTTTGTTTCCATTTGTTGGGGTGAGCAAATGTTTTGCTTCCATTTTTCAAAAATAGACATAGTGCTCATATCATTGGCATAAACAGCAGGGTAAAACGTCACCCAGAGGAGCCACCCTACCACCGCCACAAAACCTCTGTAGGAGAACTGGCCAGAACCCTCCTCACATCATCTGAATGTCATCGTTAAGCAGGTGCGATGCCGGAGTTTAGCTCAGAGCAGCCATCTTGGGACACATGCCCTACTGTCTCCCGTGGATGTGAGGGTGGGGGAGCTTTAGTTTTTGATGCAAAGTCCAGTTAGACTACTTTAGTTGATCAGGCTTTACAGCTAAATATAATGGGCCATATATTTACTTTGATTTTGTATTGAGGTTGCATTTGCGTGGCTTTGCGTGGTTTAGTAAGTACAAAGTAATACAACACAGCGCACAGTACTGCCTTGCATTACTTTTCTTCAAGGAGGCATTACATGGGTGGAGCATGGGTGTGTCCATGCATCACACTTTGACACAAATCCAGATTTACAAAGGCTTGTAAACCTGGGTTTACGTCAAAATCGTACGCCTGCCCAACAGAGGCATAACAAAGAGAAATATCTTTATTTCTCCTGGTTACTTCATCTTTCTATGTGTGCTGCATTTTGTCAGCACACATAGAGGATTATGCCTCTAAGGATTGTTTTTGTGCAGGAAGGAATCCCAGCCAGAACCAAGGCCCCCATAAAACTACGGTCCAAGGGTTCCTTCGTTGATGCTAGTTAACATAGAGCGCGATATTTGTGTAAATATGCAGCAATTCAACTCTCTCACTTTCATGCATGAACGTGCTGCAAAATATTAAGGTGCCCCATTGAGTTTGCCGTGATCCGCCCAAGAAATGCCCCAATGCCCCCATGGCACAAACAAGCACACTCTGGGTTTTGCACTGTTTAGCTCCTTATACTGACAACATTCATTTTGTAAATCCATGATATAGCTTTGTGCCAGTTTGCATTAAGTGTTGCACAAGCCCTGGTGCAAAGCATTAGAATACACCACCAACAATAAACAGATTAAGTGTAACCCTGCCTCTGGGGAGAAGCTTTTAGAATCTGCAACAACTCTCCTCCTCCAAGATCAGCCCCTGAGGTACCCCTTAGCTGCATGGGAAAAGTTTTACTAAGACCATCAGGGATACATTCGCCACTGATGTAGGTGCAAAAAAAGAGATCACTAGCTAGTTTTACACCTGTTGCACTGCCACTGACATCAGTAGAAATCTGCAGCTTAAATCGGTTGATGGACACGGTATGGGGGAACAAACCAACCCCAGCACATTTCGACTGACTAGCTCTTCCTGCAGAACCAAACACAAATTTACAGGGAAAACTGCCCTTTTTTATATGCACGTTTTTTTAGATGCATTTCCTTTGGCATTAAAACTACGTTACAGGTCGAATCCATGGAGGATTACTTGTTTAAAAAAATGTCACCATTGATTTTCACTCATAGCTTGAAAACTCACAGCCACATGCATCATTGTAGGAATTTGCGATTCCTAAATTCCGAAAATTAAGGAATCGCAATTTAGGAATCGCAAATTCCTATGCATCAAGAAATCGCAAAAGTTTTAGCGATTTCTTAATTTTCCTTATTTGTGATTACTTAATTGCGAATCGCAAATAAGGAATCGCTTTACATTGATTCCTATGGGCCTACAGGCCCATAGGAATCAATGGGAAGGCATTCTCATTTTGCGAATTGGCAATTAAGGAATCGTAAAATGAGAATGCAATTTCAAGGGTGCAGGGGGGGTCCAAAGGACCCCCCCTGCACCCCTGGAATATCACGTAAGTACATTTTACTCACACACATGTCCCAAGGGCATGTGTGTGTGTAACATGTAAGTTTCAAAAATAATTTTTTTTGCATTTTTGAAACTTTTCGCAAATTAACATGAAGGTTTACTTCATGGTAATTTTTCCCTTCCAAATTGCGAATTCGCAAATTAAAATTAATCATGCATAGCATTTAAGAAATCACAAAAAAGTGCGATTTCTTAAATTGCGATAAATGAAAAATAAATAATGCATCCCAAAAAGTGATTTTGGAATCGCAAACGGCCGAATTTTGCGATTCGCACCGTTTGCGATTCCAAAATCGCTTGATGCATGTGCCCGTCAAAGTTTTATCTTTAGCGGCCTGTACCTGCCGTATTGTGGTTTTTAGTCCTTTGAAAATCATGCCTAAATTATGTAAATGAACGCTATGTGTATGCAACGGTTTTTATTACTCATGCATTATAAACAAACTTGCTTAATCCTTTAGCACAAACAAGCGCAAATTATGTTTTGCACTGATTAGCACCTTTTGAGCACAAAATGCATTTTGTAAATACATGATATAACTTTGTGCCAGTTTGATTTGCTAAGTGTTAGTAAATCTGGAACATGATGCTGAAAGACTGGTTCAGCTTCACTAGAGGCCACATACACACATTAAAATAGCAGCAACAACGGTGAGCCCTGAAGAGTCCAGGAGTTTAAGACACTAGGTATTATCTGAGATTGAGTTATGGATACTCACTCAGGTCTGAAACGCATTCCTAGAGGGTTTTAATAGTTTGGCTCAGTGTTTTTAATTCTGTTCATGTTGTTTTCTGCAGTTTTTTGTGTTTTCTTTGCTTAGTGCCTTTACTGCATAATTCTCTGTACAATATATTTGCAATTTATATTCAACTGATTCTACAGAGTGCATTTACCCCTGGGTTAGGTGTTGCGCTTCATTGATTTTTATAAATAAATAAACATGCCTGATAGGAAGAATCTGATTCATTTAAGTGCTCGCCTTCTGGCATCTTTTTTATTGATTCTATGGCGAGGATGGCATGAGCAATGGTGTCAGAAGTAGCTCATAGATCAAGCAGATTCAGTGGTATATTGATGAACAATGAACAGCACTCCCCTAAAACATACAAAACAAAACCAAAAGCACATCAGGATCATAGAAATGGCGAAAATGCACTTAAATAATTACTTTAACATTAGATAACAAAACATGAATGGATAACTCCACATATATAATGCTTGCTGTGGGTACTATCTCTTGTCACTGAACTGCCGGTTATTTGACCAGTATCCATCCTTGGATTAAGTTAGTGTAAGCAATTAGACTCTTAATTGGGGTACGTGCCTACTCAGCTCAAGGAATGATCATCACGATTTAAAGTCACTAAATAATTCTGAGGTCAACCTGCTAGTAGCTATGCACGGAGCAGAAAGGCTTAACTTTGCGTGTGTTAAGTACTATGCAATACCAAAACAGCAATAAAATCAAAAAGCAGAACAATAAAAACCACAAACCAAATTCAAAAAAAGATCAAAATTGAATAAACAAAATGACCCCAAACTGACAAAAATCTATTCATTGGAACCAAAGATATAGGTTTTCAAAGTCTTAAGGGAAATTTGTTCCAAAAAAAATAAAACAATGATAGTCTGTGGTCACAGTAGACTGCGACCTAGGTGCAACTGCAGACAAACCGTGATGGAACACAGGTTGGATACTTCAACCAGATTCGAGCTGGTCAAATACTTTACCTTCTGCCTTAATCTTCTATGACCCAATCCACCACAAGAGCATACTACTAAAGCCCCAGAACATCGGGGAATTCAATTAGAGACTCACAGGGTGTCATTCAGAGGCCAACATCAGGGTCCAGTCCAGTCCATTCCAGCATTTTGCCACAGGGCAGCTGATACTTCCAGGAAACGTAATTTTGCAGGTTTTTTTCTCCCTATAGCTAAACAGGAGATCAGCCAACTGATCTTTGAAGTCCACTTCTTTTTCTTGGGTACAAGAGTGAGCAGGTCCATTCCAGTGCAAAGCCTATGCTAAACATCTCACATACACCCTTGCACAATTGTGCAAAGGTGTGTACGAGGTGCTGACAGCTGGTTTGTTAACAAGCTCTGGGTCAAGAGCAGGACAACCTCATATCTCTGTAGACATAGCCCTGTCCTGCTCTCTCCTTCTCATGCGACGCAGCAACGTTGGTTGCTGCGCTGCATTGCAAAACATTTTAGAAAATGTACTCCAAGGTGTCTAAGTTGCATTCCACAATGAATACATAGGGATATTGACTCCCCCATAGGCTCTCATAGTACCAGACAAAAAGGTAATCTCACAAGGTCCACTTTTTTCACGCAAGAGACCACACATCAACATGGATGAAAATTGAAACAGACATTCTACTCTCGAACAAGGGACCCGAAAAATTGTATGCCGGTATTCATGAGACTGATGGGGCTGCAAATACGATCATAACTTCCACTATACACAACTGAAACTCCATTCACAAAACACTGCAAATACACCCGCAACTACAATCAAAGGCATCAGTTTTGGAAAATTCTAAACTCAAAATAAGATGGATACCCATTTTTTCAACCTGAGTAGTCAAAAGTGGATAAACTGTGTCTGAAAGATATGCTGACAGAGGGACATAATATGTCCTTCGATGTCTTCCAAATGGAAAATTGTTTACAAACCTCTCAAACTTGTAGATTTTCAACTATCTAACAGAAACCCTGGGACCACCCTCATATGAGCTGCCCTCATCGCCAGTATAGCAATGTAATAGTTGCAAAAATGGGGATTATTTAGAGGCATGTTATCTGGACTGTATAATACCATTACAAACCCCAAATTTTCCATATCGCCCCTTAGAATGAAGTGGCACGATAAGTTATCAGTTAATCTTTGGGAAGAAGCGTGGTCAAATATAATACTTTATCATCGTATTGGATTTATTGAATATAGACTGACATTTATGGGCACATGCATCAAAGGAAATTGCATTTGCAAATAGTGCGAATCGCAAAATTCGTCCGTTTGCGAATGCAATTCCCATTTTTGGGATGCATTAAAATGTTTGTAATTTTCTCAATTTAAGAAATCGCAAAATTGCAATTTTTTAAATTGCGATTGCATTTAAGGAATCCCAAATTGAGATTCCTTAAATGCAATGCATCAAACTCTAAAAATTAGCAAATTCGCAAATAAGGGGAGCAAATTACCATGAAGTTGACCTTCATGGTAATTTGCGAAAACTTTGAAAAATGCACTAAAGTGCATTTTTCATAGTTCCATTTTACACACACACATGCTCTAGGTCATGTGAGTGTGCAAAATGGACTTCTAAGCAGATTTCAGGGGTGCAATAGGGTGTCCTTTGGACACCCCTGCCCCCTTGAAATTGCATTCTTAATTTGCGAATTTCTAATGGTGAATTGCAAATTAGGAATGTCTTTCCATTCTTTCCTATGGGCCTCTAGGCCCATAGGAATGGATGGGGAGGTATTCCTTAATTGCGATTCTCAATTAGGGAATCGCAATTAAGGAATTTTAAGAAATCGTTATTTTAATAGCGATTTCTTGGTGCATTGCAGTTTGCAATTCCTTAATTGCAATTCCTTATTTTTCGCAATTAAGGAATCGCAAAATGCAATATTGATGCATGTGCCCATTAGTTTCTTCAAAGTTCTACACGAATGCCAGTGGGCCCTAAAAGGCTCCAAAACCAGGCTTGTTGGACACTTTTTTTTAGATGTGGAGACACAGCCGCCCTAATAGCTTTTCCATTTTTTTCCATTGTTTTTATAGCCCCATTTTTTTAAAGCTCTTTTAACACTCTGTCTTACCTACCCTACCCCCAGAGAACTATCTCTAACTTGATACATATATTTTAGGTTGCTGGCATAATTAATGGGCCAGTGTTTATTATTAGTTGACTCAACTCAGTGTTACAGATTTCCATAGAGATTATGATCGCATGTACCTATTTACCATTTGTACCTACTAATAAACATATATTAAAAAATGCATATCAGCAGGTACCCCAAAAGTCTCAAGAATAGTAAAGGAAATAAGATGTGCCTAATGATGGAGGGAAAAAAAACAGCTTTGAGGGCTGATTCATTTCCGAGAGGGCACCTGGTCAAAATGTACATATTTTCTGTGATACCCCACGAGAAGAAAGACACAACAGAAAAAGTTAAACAATGCTTGAGAGGGCATCCAGTTATAGAGGTCAACCCCCACAAGCAAGGAGGAATACACTTACCATTAGCCTCCTGTTTTAAAGGATTAATCACACCAGGAAAAGTTGAACAATTCTGAAGTTCTGAATTTTGTTGTGTTCTGGAAGTGTTGGTGGAGCCACTGTATTTAGGTTTCTGAGAGGATACTAGGGAACATAATGAAACACATATAAACATAATTTTTCATTGAAATGTCCTTCATTGTTCTGCATAACAGCACAGAGGTTGGGTCACCATTATTTTCAGTGCCTTCTGTTGTGGCTGCTCCTCAGCGTATTCAGCGATGCAAGCAAAGTCTTGCCGTGTGCATTATTGCTTCTGAGCCATCTCGTCCGCCGCACATCAGGTAAAGCAACCTTCCTTGACCATGTAATGCCTCCAACATAGTAGTTTTCTGGCAAATTTGACAGCCATCTTGGAAAGGGTGATCATGATTGTTTTCTTTTTTTTTTTAAACAAACCTTGATTTCATCCTAGATATTGCTTTGAGAGACTAATCTTTTTTACTAGCGACATTGTTGGAACTTCCCAAAGAATCATGGATAACTTCTGTTATGTTATGTTATGTTATATGGTCTCTTTTATAGCGCACGGCTACTCCGAGGAGTGTCTCGGCGCTTTGGCAAAGAGAACTGGAAAGGAGTGCACAACACAACAACTCACCGAGGGCCGAAAGAATATTATTGGGAGAAAAGCCAGGTCTTCAATTCCTTTCTGAAAGAGAACAGACTGTTGGCTTTTCTCAGGGAGACGGGAAGCTCATTCCAGCATCGTGGTGCCAAGTATCGAAAGAAGCGACCTCGAATACGAGCACGTCTGATGGGGGGAACGTCGGCTTTGGCCAACAAGGCCGACCGTAGAGTCCTCTTAGGAGCATAAAAAGCTATACGCTTCCCAATGTATTTTGGGCCAATCGAATGAAGGGCCTTAAAGGCAAGGGTCAAAATCTTGTAAGTAATTCTCTTAGAGACAGGAAGCCAGTGCAGTCTCTTGAGCAACTCCGAGGCTTTTGCCCTGCGCTTCTACTTTCTGTTCTATATTTTTGGGTTGAAACATCATACATAAGGGGCCTCGAACTGCATGCTTGTGTAACAACATGTTTTTCCTTCTGTTTGCTGTTCACTGCAGTAATGTTTCTTGTTTTTCAGGATCCTTCTTTTTTCCTTTAGTCAGCATTGAAAACTGTACAGGTTGCAAATTTTGAAGGGTATTTTTGTAAAAGGCAGTTTTTTCCCCTTCAAGATTTCTGATGTTTTCAGTGGAAGGTCAGGTCAGCATGCCTTATCTTGGAGTCAACATTCATCAACCTGCATTGCCTGTAAAACAGGCTATTGACGGGTCTGATTTCTGAATGGTAATAAATGGGGAGTGCCACATTTACGTGATTTGCTATCACAGAATTACTCAAAATGCAAATCCATCGTTTCACACCATTTTATTGTGAAAAAATTCTTCCTCGCATCAATCTTTGACATGAGGTGCAACAACACAAAAGCACCTAGAACAAAACAGCTGCTAACATTCCGTTTTCCAGTGTGTTTGTGGTAAATGGTTTGTGAATGGCAAGTTCGCAGTACATTTTTACTTCAAATAGTGTGTTCATGCAAAATGTTTACAGCACATAATTAAACAAAGTGGAATAATGGTGTAATTTTGGGAACTTTGCAAAATATGCATAATGTGAGATTCCTGAAATTAAGCAAATTACGCTAGTGTAATTTAAATTTAGCCTAGGTCTAGTTATACAATAAAATGTTGTAATGGTTGTGGTAAGACATTGAAATATTCATATATATTGAAGGGTCAATTTTTCATTATTGTTTGAACTGTGAACTCTCTTTGACAAAGCTGGTAGGCCTGACCTGTTATAAATAGTTTCCTTTGGATTATTTGCTATTCCTTTTGATTGTTTGCTATGGACTCGTAATTCAGTATTGTGGCTTTAGGGGATACGGTCTGCTGGCAGACAAGCCATTAAAGGTGCTTCAGGCCTATGGAGTCTCGTCTGAAGTTAAAGGGGTTAAGATTGCCACTGTGACCGTTTTTAGGAGATATTTCCCTTTATCAAGTCTATTGGGAGAGGATTCCAGTAGTATTTTGCATCCGCCAATTTGTAAGTATTTGTTAATGTTTTATTTATGTGGTATTCAGTTGTGTGTATACTAAAGTACATTTCTTTTCTAAACAAAAAATGGGCTGACTGGACTTTTTTCTTGAGTGCTATTTGTTTTATTGCTGGATTCAAAATTTCAATCCCGCAGAACCTCTAGGAATCAGCCCTGGGTTTGTCTGCCCCACTACACTGAGAGTCAAGTGCTGAGCAAGGTACTTGGTCCTCAGTTTGAGGGTCCACAATACAAGGGTCCCATAACAGCAGAGGCAAAACACACCAATGGGGTCCATTAACACCTGCTTCTCTAGGGTTTCTTGAACTGTATTTCTCAACATTTCCATATTCATGAATCCTGTATACTTGTGTGATAATTCATGCTGAGTTGGCAACATATATTGTTGGTACATTTGCTTGGAGCCAAATACCAATTTTTCAAGTATATTTATTTGTTATAGCTGTGTTTCCATGACTCATGTACAGGCCTTTCATAATCTCTATTGGTGTAGCTGCCCAGCGTGAGGCATGCTCCTGCTCTCTAGAGTTTGAAATTGTGACATCTGTCACGCTGTAGCTTTCATTTTTCACACCCTGCCAGTGATAAAGAATTCTCTGGCAGAATATCTGACTGGTAATTTACTTGCAAGAGCCTGGGTGAAAAAATATGAAAGAAAGTGGAGAAAGATGCTTTATACCTTTTGAAGAGTGAAAAGAGGCAGATAAGATGAAGGGCTGTATAATATGTAGCTTTTCAGCCCTTTTTAGGGAGATTATAGAGACAATGCATAATTTTGCTACATGTGCAAAGCTTTATTGGTGATTGAACCATCGGTGAACCTCCAACACACCTAGTGAGAGGTCTGACTTTGTTGGTGCACCCCGAAATATTTCACATCAGTCTATTGAGAACTGGCAAAACCTGTAACATTTGTTGTTTTTTACAAGTTCTTTGAACATTGTGCAATAAAATCCAGGATGAAAAGGCAGGGACTGCACACACAGAGTGCAAGATTGACCTCCAAGCAAAGATAATTTTTCAACAATCGAGTTTGCAAATATCAAATAATATAATCAAATTCCCTCTCTGCAGTCATGGCAAAGTGGAGGAACTGAACACAAGCAAGATGAATCTAGGAGCAGCACCTAGTCTGGAGGAGCATTATCTGAGCTCCAGCACTAAGGCTCTGTCCATCCAATGACAAGTTGCTCTACCAAGGAATCAAGGTCACCTTGAATAAGGGCAAAATAATGAAATGACAATTGACTAGATAAAACAACCCAAAAAACAAGTAGGTAGATCCCAGTCTTCTAGGGTCATACCTCTATTTTTTCAGTTTAAAGAAGATTTTATTGACTACAAAAATGCATTACATAATTAATAAAAATAATACATCAGAGAACATAATGCTGCAAAGAAATTAGGTAAATAATGGGGGTAAAGGAAAGAAAAGGAAAAGAAGAATCAATTGATATAATACAAAACTTTATATTCAGAAATGAACAATCAGAAAATTTCAAAAAATTTAATGGCACCTTATGAGAGAAAATAGAATCAACAAATATTGAAAGAACAAAATAATGAGGAAATACCTCAAGGAGGCTTGGATACTTCTTCAACACGTGGAATGTGGACAGGTCGGGATTGAGCAGACATATCTAAATAATTCATAATAGGTAACCATAACAAGTCTCGTTTAATAGCTAGGGTAATAGGATGAACATAGGCTCTATCTAATCTGTGGTTATAGCAAACACCATACTACCAGGCACGAAAAGAAACATTTGAGGAGTCTTTCCAAGACTTAGTGACCTGCTGATAAGCTACTGCAATAAGTAAGTCAATAATAGAAATGTTGCTATCTGAGGTGGACCAAATGTCAGACAGACTGCCCTGAAAAATATGAGTGAGAGAAAAGGGAAATTGAGTGGAAAAAAAAATGTTGTTAATTTGTTGCCAGACTTTGGACCAAAAAGAATAAATCAATGGACAAGTGAAAAGCATATGCTTAAGATCTGCTACATGGGCAGAACAAGACCAACAAGTGGAGGGAACTGATGGATTTATTAGATGTAATTTGGCAGGAGTGATTAAGAGTCTGTTGTAAACAAAAAATAAAGTTTGGGTAGTATTAGCTGCTCTAAAAGACTTCCTTATTTTAGACCATATCTGATGCCAATTGTCGATAGAAAAGCAAACTTCAATGTCTGTCTCCCAGTCTCGTTCTGTTTTAGATTTAGCTCTAGCATCGGAAACATCCCGTAATTTCTTGCAAATTTGAGATGCCGAAGAAGAAGTTATAAGGGAAGAAAGAGTGAGAGGAGAAGACGTATTCTGAGAAGAAGAAGTAAGAGAATTATATGAATTTTGAGCAGCTGCACTCAGTAATTTATATTTAGAATAGAAGGATGATGGAAGAGAGAAAGAAGATTGAAGATTAGAAAACGGAATACAAACGCCATCATTAAAAAGCTGATGAGTCCAAATAAGAATTAGATCCTTCCATTCTTTCCAGAAAACAATTCTATTTTTAATTTTAATAAGGGAGTTATACCAGAAGGAGGATTTTAAAAAGCGTGATCGATCATCTAGACTGCCAAAAAGCAAGGGAAGAAAAGTCTTCCTCGAGTTAATAAGAATGGGAAGAGACATTTTGTGTGGTATATGAGGTAAAGAAATAAATTCCTCAAAAGAAAAGGGGTGGAAAAAAGAGGTTTCAAGGACCACCAACAGTGGGATGGACGAGGGGTCAGTTGAATGCTCCGATAACAAGGAGACAGAGTGAGCAAGAAAAAATGAAGTATGATAGGAATAAAAATCGGGAAAATTTACTCTGCCTAGATGTTTAGGACGCTTAAGCCTGGAAAAGGACATCCTGGCCTTCTTATTTTGCCATAAAAAACGAGATAAATTGGAATAAATATTTTTAAAACAAGATTTAGGAAGATTCACATGGAGATTAGAAAGAAAGAATAAAATTATAGGAACTAACATTATTTTAATAGAATCTAAACGACCCCGCCAGGACAGGAATAAAGGATTCCATCTAGCAGTGGAATCCGTAAGAGTTCATTGTAAATTTTTTTAATTAAGTGTTATAGTATCTTTAATCAAGGGAGTGAACCATAAACCTAAGTATTTAATTTTAGTAGGGCTCCAATGAAAAGGGGAAGATACAAAATCAGCGTGGAAACAAAATGTGTTAAGAGGGAGGATTTCGCATTTATCTACATTAAGTTTATATCCTGATACCTGAGCAAAATTCGCGAATTCTGAAAGGGAGGCAGGAATAGAGGATTGGGGTTCAGAAATAAACAAAAGAATATCATCCGCGTAAGCCGAGAGTTTGAGTTGATTAGGACCATATGGGAAACCAGAGATGTTAGTATTCAGTCGGATTTTAGATAGAAAAGGTTCTAAAGCAAGAATAAAAAGAAGAGGATATAAAGGACAACCTTGACGTACACCTCGAAAAAGAGAAAAAGAAGAAGAGACAAGACCATTGGCAAAAATAAAGGATCTAGGAAAGGAGTATAGTAATGAGATATAAGACCTAAACTTTGGGCCAAAACCAAACCAAAGGAGGGTTGAAAAAATGAAATCCCAATTGACCCTATCAAAAGCTTTTTCAGCGTCCAATGCCACTGCAGCTAAAGATCGATTGAAGGTATGGGATTTACTAAGGACATTAAAAAAGAGACGAGTGTTATCAGAAAGATGGCGACCCTTAATAAAGCCACATTGCTCCTTACCAATCAATAGAGGGAGAATTTTATCCAGACGAAGGGCAAGTATTTTTGCAAAAATGTTATCATCTAAATTGATCAAGGAAATAGGTCTATAATTCTTGCAGAGAGTATGATCTTTATTCTCTTTTGGCAATAAACAAATCAAAGCTTCTTGAAAGGAGCCCTCAGATTTCCCGGAAGTTATAAAAAATGAGAACAACTGATGAAGTTTGGGGACTAAAAAATTAGAAAAATGAGAATAAAACTCTATCTTAAAACCGTCAGGTCCAGGGGCTTTGCCTTTTTTAAGAACATGAATGGCATCCAAGATGTCTTTAGGGAGAATATCCTTTTCTAAAGAATAAAAATCTACATCAGGTAATGAGGTGAGGGAATGGAGGATAAGTAATGATCAATGTCAGAAGACGAGGGGATGATTCCGGAGTATATAAATTTTGGTAGAAAGTGGTAAATTCAGACAAAATGTCCTCGTCCTTATGAACAACATGGTTAGTAGAAGTCACAATAGATTCGATTTTCGTACGTTCTTTTTTAACTTTGAGGTAATTGGCAAGGATATTACCAGCCTTATTCTGTGCAGAATAAAATTTGGCACTGTATTTAAGTAAAAATAAATTCGCAGACTCAGTGGATAGCTTATTGAATGATAATTTTGTCTTAATGAGGTCCTTCAAAACGGATTGATTCATGGATGAAAAGTAAGAGTATCCAACTGCTTAATTTGTGTAGTAAGAGTGGACATGGTTTGGGCAGCTAAGCGCCGTTTTTTGGTAACAAAGGAAATAATGAAATCCCTAGAGGCAGCTTTAAAAGTATCCCTTACCAATTGAGGGGAAACCTGAGGGGAATTATTTTCTATAAAAAATAAAGAAGCAAAATCAAGGAATGCTGGAGTAAAGTTCTTGTCTAGAAGGAGAGAGTTATTAAATCTCCATCTCCTAGAACCTTTAGTGGGAGGAAGTAAATCAAGAAGTAAGGAAACTGGGGCATGATCAGAAATTAAAATAGAACCTATGTCAGAGTGAAGAATATGCTGGGATAAGGCTTTAGAAATAAACAGGTAGTCTATCTTGGATTGGGAAGAGTGAATTGGAGAGAAATATGTGTATTCTTGAAGGGAGGGGTGACAAAGCCTCCAAGAGTCAACAAGGGATCTCTGGAATATAGTAGAAGTAAATTGAGTGTGAATGGGTGAGGGTGAAAAACGGGCAGATTATTTTTTGTCTAAAAAGGGGTCCATTATCATATTGCAATCACCACCTAAAATAAAATAATCATCATTATATTGCATCGATGAGGAAAGAATTTGAGGCCAAAACAATTTATCTTGAACAGTATGGGCATACACATTGAAAATAGTCAAGGGAATCTTATCAACCAATAAAGATACAACAACCCATCTGCCATTATCTTGATGTACAAGTTGAATGTTCAGACGTTTATGACAGAGAATCGCAACACCATTACGTTTCCCCGAGCCTGAAGAAGCAAAAACATGACCAACCCAATTACGACGTAATTTGGAGATTTCAGCTTCTTTGATATGAATTTCTTGTAATAACACTATATCTCCTTTTAAATGAGCTTGAAGTGATGAAACTCGTTGCCGTTTAATTGGGGAGCCCAAACCCTTAACATTCCAAGAGACTATATTTACTGGCATCTAAAACAGTAAAATGTAATTAACAACTGTAATGATGAAAAATTCAAATGAGAACCAATCAAAGGTGCAAGTGAAACACTATAAATGAAACAATTGGAATAAATAAAGAAGAAGAAGGAAAAATATGGAGAAATACAATATCGAGAAGCAAAAAAGAGTTGGAAGAAAATAAAGCAGGAATTGCGAAGAAAGAATATGTGCGAAGAAAAGAAAGAAAATATTAAAAGGAAAGTAAAACTAGATAAAGAGATAATGGAGTACAAGAATAGCGATAAGAAATTGTAAGCACAAAACCAACTAGGAAAAGAAAAAAGAATAGGGTACAACAGAGAGAAAGGGGAGAACAGAATACAGTGAAGTAGAGAAATGTAAAGAAGATAAAAGAGAAGGAAAGAAAAAAGGAAAAAAGACGAAAAATAAGAGAAAGGGGAGAGATAGAAACATGGATAGGATAGAACACAGTAGAAAAGAACAAAACAAGAGCAATATTCGATGAAGAGATAATGCAACAAAAGACATACCACAAGAAAACGGAGAGCACAGGGGTGGTGGAGCCACATAAGGGAAACGGAACGCTGAACAGGAGACTCCAGAACGAGATCACGAGGAGAAGAACAACTCCCAGGAGAGACATATTAAGTACAAGATGATGAGGGACCACAAAACTGCTACCTAAGAAAGAAATGATGGAAAAATAAAGGATGACGTAATAAAACACACCAAAGACAACTAAAACAATGGGTAACAAGAAACGTCAATAAAAAACGGTACAAAATTGCCACACAATACAAACGAAGGAAGAAGGTCAAGCATGAAACACAACTGAATCCTTAAAATGAAACAATAAGTCATTACGGCCGAGGAACTTCCATGGATTCTCCATTGCAACTATCCAAAAATTGTTGAAGTAATGCCGGATCTTCATAAGTGGTCGTCTTGTTATTATAAGTCACTCTGAAAAGACAAGGATGGAATAGGCCATATCGAGCATTCAAACTGCGCAGAGCAGGTCTCATCTCCAAAAATCTTTTCCGACGATCCGCAGTTACTTTGGCGTAGTCTTGAGCAAAAAAGAGGTTAGAACCGTTCCAAGTTATTTTTCCATGTTGTTTAGCTGCATGAAGAACTTTGAGTAGATCCGTGTACTCCAGTAATATAGGATAATACCTCTAGGTTTTTGAGGAAGATGACGCTGAATGAGAAAGCGGGCCAAGACGATGGGCACGTTGAATATTCAGAGGTGGACCATCAGGGAGTTCTAGAAGAGTTGGTAAGAAAGTCTGAAAAAAGGATATCGGATTTGGCCCTTCCAGACCTTCAACCAAACCGTAAATGCGGAGATTATTGCGTCTATTACGGTTTTCTAATTGCTCAATCTGTTGCTTGAGATGAGATATCTCTTTGGACATGAGAGGGATTTGATTAGTAAGTCCTTGAACTAAGTCTACACGACTCTCCAAATCTCCCACTCTCTGCTCAGTGAGCGACCATGAAGATTCCAAGTTTTGTAAGCGAGCATTAGTCTCTTCCATGTGTGGCTTAAGAGCACGAATTTCATCAAGAATTAGTTCCATAGAGGACAGAGACAAGATGGCGTCAGTGTGAGCAGACTAGTCAGAGGTCGCTCCGTGAGCCCAGGCTTAGTGTGTTCAGAGAGAGGTGAAATCTCTGCAATCCGCTTGAAGGAAGAATGGCCGCTAAACTGCTGCTCAGGGCGACTGCTCCCTGCTCTCTTACATGATCACGGGAAAGGAGAGAGAGTGGAATCCTCCGTGAGTGGTAGGAGCGTTTCGTAGCCTGCAGCCTGCAACCTGGAGCTCTGAGTGGCTTTGAGCATCGCTTTAACTTTAGCATCATCGTTCTGCATGTTACTGCCAGGTACTAGAGGACTACTGTAGGATTACTGCAGTGGGTGACAAAGTTAACACAGCGGTAATTCATTTCTGTGGCAGCGGCTCTTAGCGTTTAGCATCAGTGGCGGCGACTATCAGCAGCGGCTATCAGCTGTCACTAACCTGGGAAAAGGCTGCAGCGGGAAACTGTGCCTCAGACTTGGAATCGGCGTCTGCGACTGCCGCTCCCTCAAGTCAAGTCAATTCTCCCTCAGTCTATCAGATCCATCAGCTGTGCTCCGTGAGAAAAGTCAGCGGCAGTGGCAGTAGTGGCACAGAGGATAACAAGGTCTCGTGGCCTACTGTTTCTGCTGGTTTCCCTGGTTCCCAGCCTCTGGCCTTCGGTGATGACGGCATTCTTGGCAGCTGTCCAGAGCGGTCTGCTAACTGCTTTGCAGCACAACCAGATGACCGTTTGAAACGCTGACAGAGGGGAGGAAGCCACCCGACAGGTATTGGGCGCTCATTAACGAGGATAGCAAAAACTGTTTCTTTTGCACTAGCGCTATTGCATATGGCTGTTATTGACAGTGCAGACAGTTATTAGTTGCCGGAACTCTACCAGAATACCAGAATATTACCAGATTACTATCAGAGTATATCAAAGTATTGCCAGAAATATTGCCTGAATACTGACTTTAAAAAAAACGGAGATAATAGGAGGAAGATGTGGTACTGTTGAACTGTTAAACTGTTGAACTAGGAATAAAAGGAATAAAAAAGGGGAGGGGAGCCACGCTGGAGGGGGCTGCATACGCACCAATAATTGCTCAGCAAAGGGCTGCAACAAAGGACACGATCCATCAGATCCCTCAGAATCTCAACAGCGTCTACCTAGAGAAAGCTGGTAGCAGAGAGGAGGAGAGTGGGGACTGGGGGCAAGGCAGTCTGGCTACCAATGCAACAATTACAAAGAGCAGAGAAGCCTACAATATCCGCAAAGCTCTCAAAACCCTCAAGGCAACTAAAAATCTCGTACTTCGTACAGCCGACATTGACAGCACTACCTACACTACCAGCACTGCCTGCACCACTAAATTAAAATCGAGTGTCAAAACTTTGCTCCCTGCAGCTAAGAAAGCGAAACGGTGGGGTCTGAAAATACACGTTAGAGTAGGTATATATCTGCAGCTGGCTCATCCGCAGCCCTTAGAGAGCGACCCAAATAAAATGGCAACAGGAACGGGAGTAGAACCAGCTATGCCCGGTGTGACCAGAAAAATAATTGACCACCTACACAATTGTCCAGCAGATATGGGGCAGGATAAAGACCAGGATAAAGACCAGGATAAAGATGCGGGGAATGAGATTTTAATATCTTTTATGATCAATTTGATAACTTATCTCATTCGTTATTTTTGGATCGCTTATTTTCTGTCATTGAGTAAAAGACAGCCCCTGCACAGGTTAGATAAACCCCATTAACTGACACGACTCTGAAGAACCACTTACAACTGTTGAAGTTAAAAGTTTTAATATAAAATTAAGAAAAGTTGCAAATACAATCCTCTCAGGATAAATCTCAGTCAGTATACAAAAGAATACAATTAATATCCACTCCAAATCGTAGCAGATTAAAACATCGACTTAGTGTGGTTTCGTTGCGTCATCTACAGAAAGAAAAAAAATAATCAAGTTAAATCTGTCCTTACTCTATACTAAGTGACATCCCTACTTCGCAAGTTTCTAGTACCCTAAAAAAGGTGTCAGCAGTTTGACTCCTTAAAGAAGTTCAAACTCTCTTAGCCTTTAAAGGTAACTTAAGTTTAAGAAGCAGTTCCCTTTCTGCCTACCCATCCGCTCTCTAAGGGTCCTCGGCCTACTGCTTTCTTGCGCTCTGATCTCTCTCAGCGCTCGCTCCTAACTCTCAGGCCATCTGCGCCTTCGCTCTGTCTTCTCCCCGGGGTGCTGTCCCTAAAATACACAATCACAGTGTGGGTGGAACGCCCCTTCGACGCCCACCTTGGACTTTCGCCCATGATGTCATTTTCAGCTCTCTCCATGGCTTCGTCTCTTCGCGTCGTCCGTTAAGTTGACCTGCATATAAGTTTCTTCTATTTCTCTTAAAGATTGCCCTTAAACGTTTGAAACACTTCATTTTCAGTAATCTACGATTTTCCTTATTAATTCTCTTCCTTATTTACGTCCCGATGACAAACCACCAAATCCCTGTGCGACTCTCGCTAGTCAGCCTATCCCAACACGGTTCTACGCTAACCGACCAATCTCAGCGCGGCTCTACGCTGACGTCACTTGTCCCCTCTGCAGCAGTTCCCCTCCTTTCTCAGCTTGCCTCGTGGTCTTACATGTGTTTCATTCATACGCCGAAAAATGACTACTTCCGTCCAAGCGATCACTTTTCTCTGACTGTACGGCCACAGTCTAACTGTAATTGTCACCTCAACTGGCGAAACGTCTTCCTCTTACGGTCAGACGCTTGCCTCAACTGATAGGTTACTTACACACCGTAAACGTACGACCAGCATGCGTTTACTCATACACTCACTCAAACGCTCCCCCTATCATCGGTCTGTCGGGCGATCAATGGTACCTCATGACCCCCTTTAAATGGTAGACAAATTACTCTGGATGTTCGATACACCCGAACCACTTAAGTCCTCTCTGGACATAAGATTTTATCCGGTTGCGCGCGCTCACAACCTTCCCTCAATCACACTACAGGCATTCAACTCCGCTTGACATTACAACACAGGAACAACATAAAACACCGCAATCTTACAACGCATGACCCTTATACTCACTCTCGACCGACTCTGCTGCTTTTCTCTCGGCGCACCGTCAGCACCTTCTTCGGTAGGGATTCTTCTTCTGGTCGTCGATGACTAGGGACCTTGGGGTAAACTAAACCTGACCTAGGTTGTCTTCCTCAAGAAGAAAACCATCTTTCTCTGCTACCAACTGCGGGGAATGAGATTTTAATATCTTTTATGATCAATTTGATAACTTATCTCATTCGTTATTTTTGGATCGCTTATTTTCTGTCATTGAGTAAAAGACAGCCCCTGCACAGGTTAGATAAACCCCATTAACTGACACGACTCTGAAGAACCACTTACAACTGTTGAAGTTAAAAGTTTTAATATAAAATTAAGAAAAGTTGCAAATACAATCCTCTCAGGATAAATCTCAGTCAGTATACAAAAGAATACAATTAATATCCACTCCAAATCGTAGCAGATTAAAACATCGACTTAGTGTGGTTTCGTTGCGTCATCTACAGAAAGAAAAAAAATAATCAAGTTAAATCTGTCCTTACTCTATACTAAGTGACATCCCTACTTCGCAAGTTTCTAGTACCCTAAAAAAGGTGTCAGCAGTTTGACTCCTTAAAGAAGTTCAAACTCTCTTAGCCTTTAAAGGTAACTTAAGTTTAAGAAGCAGTTCCCTTTCTGCCTACCCATCCGCTCTCTAAGGGTCCTCGGCCTACTGCTTTCTTGCGCTCTGATCTCTCTCAGCGCTCGCTCCTAACTCTCAGGCCATCTGCGCCTTCGCTCTGTCTTCTCCCCGGGGTGCTGTCCCTAAAATACACAATCACAGTGTGGGTGGAACGCCCCTTCGACGCCCACCACGGACTTTCCCCCATGATGTCATTTTCAGCTCTCTCCATGGCTTCGTCTCTTCGCGTCGTCCGTTAAGTTGACCTTTCTCCTTAGACGCCATCTTCATCTTCTTGTTGGTGACTTCATTCAACTTTACCTTTCACACTTTCGGAACAAAATCTATCACCTTATCAGAACTTTATTCTTTACGACTATTCATATAACCTTTCTCGGTCCTGTGAATGGTCATTTCAAAACAAGACTCAAATTCCTATCGTCTCCTCTCATGTTTAGGCAATAAACTTCGTCCGACATTTGTCACCTTAAATCTAACAAGAACTAGACTCTTTGGCTCTCACGTTCACATCAAGGCTATTCACGACTCCTGTGAGCCCACTAAATTACCAACAGCGGACTACACTCCTGCGAACCCTTGGTCAGTCAGGTTATAATCACAAATGACCTAAACCCTTCTAACATTCCTACAAACTTCTTCTACACAGTATAACCTTTAACATACATTTATATATGATCGCATTTAGTAAGTCGTTTACTTATAAGTGAATACATTTTACATAGAATATAATTTCATATTCTCATTTGTTACATCGTTATATATGCTCTCTTCACATTTCTCCATGTTACATTTCTCGCTGTTTCTGCATTTTGAAGTTACACATGTACATGTATTCTACTCTGCACGTTCTTCCGTTCATAAGCATTTCTACATTAGCCCACTACGTATACGGGCCTTCTAAATCTAATGCATTCTAAAGTGAATACAAATACATTTCCTATATTACTTTGGTCGCATCTGTTAACTTCATGTTATAGCATCAACTTCACGTTCGATATACATTTCATTCCTACGTTTATACGATATGCTTCTAAATATGACTCGGATATACGTTTTATTCAAATTGCGCTCTCTCAGTTCCCCCCTTTGATGACTTTTAGGAGTCATCACTAAATGCAATTTGAATAGCACCTTTACACAGAACTAGTTACATCATTCCCTCTTTTCATTATTTCAAGTGCTCTCAAACTTTTATACTGTTGATCTTGTAAAGCAGCTAATCTCCTTTCTTGTTCTTTCATAGATCTGTGTAACCGGTTCGTCCTATACCATTTATATAGTTTCACAATTCCTAACAATGTGATTATACAAATTAATACTATTAATACTGGTTTTAATATATACCATACAATACTTTTACCAAGGTTGGCAAACCAACTTCCAACCTTTCCTACTCCATGACCTACTTTTTCCCAAACATTTACTTTTGTCAAATCTTCGATTTCTTTATGTATCTCTGTAATGTTTCTTATGACTTTCTCAAGTGGTTTTGAATTATCAGGAATATAAGTACAACATTCCTGGACCTTCAAAGCCTTGCAAACTCCGCCTTCTTTTGCTAATAGTACATCAAGAGCAAGTCGATTCTGAAGAACCATTGCTCTGATCGATTGCATCTCACCTTCTATTAACATTAATGACCTTGCAGTACTTGCAGACAATCTATCTACGACTGTAGCTAGTCTTCTGATCTTAACATCGTTAAGTATTAAACCTAACATAGGAAACATCGCTCCAAATACGTCTCCTACTACTTCTGCTTCTCCTACTTCTCTTTTCATTCTTGTCGAAGCCTTTCCTTCTATGATCGCTAAATCCTTTGCATGATATATTTTGGGGAAGACAATTGCCAAGTAACACGAACCATACCAATTGTCAGGCAGTTTTACATAGGCATTTCTTCCGCATACAAAATATACATTAGGAATCACTTGCATTTCCTTCATAAAATCCTTCGTGTAGTACTCTAATCTAAAAGCATGTTCGCAATTAACTTCACCTACAAATACATTCTCATAATATGTCTTGCTTCGAGTTAAACATAACTTTCCTTTCTGCGTTCTATCCAAAGCTATTGGACCATTGCTCCCTTTCTTTTTATGTGCCTTTTCTTCTTCGGTCCAATCAGTTTTTCACTGTCCTGACATTTTTAGAATCTTCTGCCTTCTGTATCGGTCATCTACTTGTCCTATGAACTTTTTCTCAATTTCTGACACTTTGCAAGTCAGATTATTTCTGCGTGCGTATGATGTATCTAATGTATCCCAAGGAAGGAAGAATTTGGCTAATCTATCCTCCTTTTTATAATAGTCCCACTTATTCATTTGCTTATAATTCGGAACTTCAGGCAGTACCGAATCATAATTTGAAAAGTAGTACTCAAATCCTTCTCTACCATAAAATATACTGAGCAGTAAACTACATGTTATCCCATAAGTCAGTGGGAGATGATGATATCGGATGCCCTCATCTACAGAAGCCGGTAATTGCATACAAACGTAGCAATCCTTGGCCTCCATGGCATCGATATATTCGTATAATAATTTGGCATATGCATTTGACCTAAAGTTTCCCTGTGACTCGTCTACATGTAATCTACGAGCTTCATTTGCCAGTAACGCTTTTTCACGAATAACATTGCTCTCCTCCTTCTTTTCATCAAGAGCAGGTTTCAAAGTCGTTACAGGTTTTACATCTGTTATTTCTTTATCACTTTCATGTCCTACTATGTATGATATGGTCACTACTGTAATTATGAGAAAAATTACTACTGCTATAAGTGTACCTACTATACATTTAGCTTTTCGGTTTGGGTTGCCGTTCTCCATGTTGTCAAAACAGCGTAACTCCCTCTTTTGCGAAAAAGTTTTTTTTCTTTCAGTTTTCAGTCTTTGGCTTGCTTTATTTTCCTTCTCAGTTCGTAAAGTGCTCTTTATCAACAAGTCTCTTTTTCGCAACAATGTCTCTTTCTCTTTAACAACAGACAACCCTAACCCTTCTCCGTCCTCTAAATGTAATCCCTAATTGTATTCTTCTTTCCACTCGGCGCTAGGTTATCTTCTTCTTTATAACTTATATACAAAAGTCTTTATACATCAACAATTATTCTCGTACCTGCAGCTTTCACAACAAGTTCCAATAATTCAAAACGAATGACTTTTTCTTCTTGTTCTGGAATTTGATGACCAAAAGTTGGAAACTGTAATCGATTCAGCACTAGGTCTTTAATCCGACTTAAGTATGGGGGTATGGGAAGTGTGAAAGTCAGTAATCCCTCAGTCTCGAGTCCAGGAGTCAACATCCATATCTCCACTGCCGCAAATGGATCGTGATCGATTACTTTCACTTCCTTCACTCTCCCAGATTTCTGTCCCCACGACATCTGCTAGATAAGTCCACTCTGGGGTGGCGTACCTTCTGCAGGGCACACGTACCCTCCTCGATCTTCTTGGACTCTCAGTTCCTGAGTCTGTAGTTTCTTCCTCTTGATCTGAATCTTCAGCGATCGGGACAAGAGTTTTCTCCTGTTGTGCCTTTATGCTTGGCCTTCTCCTTCTCTCTGGCCAACTGGCTTCGTCACTCCTTGTCCTCCTGCTCCTTGTTCTTGGACTTGTCTCTTGGTCACCCTCCGCTTGTTCAGCATCTGATTCGATCTCCCAGTTACTTTCTTCTCCTGATACAGCTTCGGTCTCACTGGTGTCTTGACCCTCGTCGATCTGTTCCGACACAGGTTCAGCCTCTTCGATCACCTCTACAGCTTGGCTTTCCCCCTCTATGGCTTCTCCGCTTTCCGCTGGATTCTCATCCGAGAGAGGAGCTGTTTCTTCTAGAGGTGTTGGCACTCTTCGGGTGTGTGAAGCATGTATCCAATTTGGCAGGTCTCCACACTTCACTGCAGTGTTCGTAACAAGTATGACTTGAAACGGTCCTCGCCAGCGCACGTCTAAGCAGTTCTTCCTGACATGCTTTTTCACCAAAACCCAGTCCCCCGGACTCAGGTCATGGCACAAGTCTTGTGCTGATGGAACCTCTGCAGCCTGGACCTGGAGGGACACAGAATTAATGGCATCAGATAGTCCCTTGCAGTAGTCCAAGATCAAGTCGTCTGTGATGTTCAATAACACTGCAGTCGGAACCGATGGCAATCTCATAGCTCTCCCCATTAGCACTTCATGTGGAGAGAGACCTGTTTTCCTATCTGGTGTGCTACGTATGCTCATAAGAACCACTGGTAGTGCGTCTGGCCAACTCAGAGATGTTGATGAACAAACTTTGGCAAGTCTGGACTTAATTGTGCTATTGATTTGCTCTACAATCCCTGAAGCTTCTGGTCGATAACTGCAATGGAGCTTCTGATCGATACTCAAAGCTGAGCACAACATCTTCACTATTTCGCTGTTGAAATGAGTTCCTCTGTCCGATTCCAAAGAGGATGGCACCCCAAACCTCGGTATCAACTCAGTAACAGTTTTGCTACTGTAAGTGTATCGCATCTACGTGTAGGGTATGCTTCAACCCATCTAGAAAATATACAGACAATCACTAAAACGTATCTGAGTCTATTGCATTTAGGCATTTCTATGAAATCAAGCTGCATCCTATTGAAAGGCCCCCCAGACCTCCCAATGTGACTCAATGTGACTGGTGTTCTCTTTCCTACATTTAGTTGCTGACAGATCGCACATCGCTGACATACTGCTTCTGCCGCTACTCTAAACTTAGGATTAAACCACGTTTGTCTGAATACTCTCACCATGGCATCTCTACCTATGTGTGCTGATCCATGCAATTTCCTTGCCATTGGACTAACAAGTTCATTTGGTAAAACTGCTCTCCCATTGGCAGAGATCCAAAAATTCATCTCACTTTTTATACACCCAGCTGTTTCCCAGCCCTTTTTCTCATCATCTGGTGCATTCTCCTGAACACTCTTTAGCTCATCCCACGTATCTACAGTGTCTAACAACATTGTCAATTCAGTTCTTTCTTGGATTCCCCCCACCTTCACATCAGTGTGAGAATATCCTTGTTCTGCGCAGTAACGCGCTACCTCATCCGCATAGCGGTTACCTTGTGACACAAAGTCTACATTTTTTGTATGCGCAGCACATTTGACAACTGCAATAGCTGTCGGGCCTTGCAATGCCTCTAACAAGAGTCTCACGAATTCTCCATTCCTAATGGGAGAACCCGAGGAGGTCATGTAACCTCTTTGAGACCATAACTGCCCGTAATCGTGAACTACCCCGAAACCATACTGGCTATCGGTGTATATGGTGACTCGAATTTTGTTACCTGCTAAACAGGCACGCGTCAAAGCAATAATTTCAGCTACCTGAGCGGAGTGTACTCCTTCCAGGCAAGCGGCTTCTACGACTCTGGTAATTGTACAAACTGCATAAGCTGCTCTCAGCTGACCAATATCGTCTCTTACGCATGAACCATCAACAAAGAAAATTTCATCGGGGTCAGTCAATGGCTCATCTACGATATCTGGTCTCGGTTTGGTGCACAGTTCAGTCACATCAAGGCAATCATGATCTGTACAAATTTCATCATCTACATCATTTGGAAGTGGCATCAAAGTTGCAGGATTCAAGACGGAGCATCTCTTTAGGGTCACATTCTCAGCAGCCAATATGACCTGCTCGTAGCGTGTGAGCCCGCTATTCGTCAGATGCTGAGTCTTAGTCCTGGTCATTAACAATTCCACAGAATGTGGTACATACACCACTAACTGATGTCCCATTACCACGCTTTCAGAACGCTCAATGCTGACACCCGTTGCAGCAACGGATTTGAGACATCCGGGCAACGCTGCGGCTACTGGATCTAATGTAGCCGAAAAATACGCAACTGGCCTACGCGCATCTCCATGATTCTGGGCCAAAACTGCTAAAGCGCATCCCTCTCTTTCGCAGCAGTAAAGCAAAAATGGTTTTGTGTAATCAGGCATTCCTAAAGCCGGGGCACGACATAAGTCCTCCCTCAGCTGCAAAAACGCCATCAAACAATCTTTGTCCCATGGTACCGGATCACTAACTCCTTTGTGCGTCAGTTGTAATAACGGCTTTGCCTTCAGTGAGAAGTTGGCTATCCACTGTCGACAATAACCGACCATGCCTAGAAACATCCTGACTTCTCTCTGTGTTTTAGGCGCGTTCATTTTCATAATCGCCTCTATTCTGTCTGGAGACACCTTCCGTTTCCCCTTTTCAATCCTGTGGCCCAAGTATTGCACTTCAGTAAGACAATATTGCAATTTACTTGGAGACACCTTGTGCCCGTTTTCGGCCAAGTGATTTAATAAGGTGATAGTGTCTATTCTGCAAGCTTCCTCAGTCTCTGACGCAACTAGGAGGTCGTCTATGTACTGGACCAGAACTGAGTTCTTGGGCAGCACTAGACTTTCAAGATTTTTCTTCAGTAGCTGGTTAAAAATCGATGGGCTTTCTGTATACCCCTGAGGGATACGACACCATGTTAAAACGCGATCTTCCAGCTTAAAAGCGAAAAGATACTGGCTATCTTCATCTAAAGGAATCGAAACGAAAGCCTGGCACAAATCTATCACGGTAAACCATTCAGCTTGGAACGGTATCTGAAATAATATCACTGATGGATTCGGTACCACTGGACAACATGAGACAACAATATTATTAATCTTTCGAAGATCTTGCACTATTCTGTATTTTCCACTAGGCTTCTGCAAACCCATAATCGGGGAGTTACATGGACTACCCACGATTTCCTTCAGTATTCCCTGTTTAATCATGGATTCGATCACAGGCTTTATTCCTGCAATCGTCTCCGGTGTCAACTTATATTGTGGTGTTCTTGGGTACTCGGCATTGGGTCTTACCATGATCTTTACTGGTTCTACCCCTTTGATCAATCCTATTTCTTCTCCAGTAAAATCCCACACCTCAGCTGACACTTTCTCCCTCAAATCCTGTGGAAGTTCCTCCACTGTTAAGGTAGGATATAGTTCCACGCATTCCTGCGAGTTTACAACCTTGAAATCGGCATCCTCATCGTTGGTCTGCACTTCTACTCCTTCAGGTGTGCAATGTATTGTGCAATTCAGTTTACACAACAGATCTCTTCCTAGTAAACACACCGGGCTAGAATCACAGATCACAAACTGATGTTCGTCACTGTAATTCCCTATCTTCACTGACACTGGTTCCGTCAAAGGATTCGTCATCCTCTTGTTTGCGACTCCTACCACCTGAATCATCTCTCCTGATATCGGCAGACCTGGGACTACCGCTGATCTCAACGTGGATCTAGTGGCCCCTGTGTCCACCAAAAAGGTCGTAGGACATCCAGCTACTTCGGCTTCGACGTATGGTCCTCTCTGATCTACTTCCAGAGCTGCTCCTAGAGTACAGTCCTCATCCCCATTCACTCGTTGCCCTGTAAGAGGATCAACGTAGTAGCATTCTTCTCCTCCTACGAACAATGGCATTTGTCTATAGGCTTTCCCTCCATTTGCAATGCGAGGCGGTTGAGGAAACGGGGCTCGAGGAGTCTGAGTTCCCCCTTTGATAAACTTTCCCTTCGGGACTGTTGCTCCCTTAACCACGTTGTTCTGAACCTCTTCCTCCTCCTGTTCTAATTCCCCCGTCTCAACATTGTAAGGACACTCGCGTCTCCAATGTCCCACCTCGTTACACTGATGACACCTTGTTGTCCTTTTCAGTGTCGCGATATCCATCCTCGGTCTCGGTCTTTCTTCCTCATCTCTGTTCTGGTTATTCTGTTTCTTTGCTGGCGTTCCTATTCCCTGTTGTCGCTGTCCGCCTTTTCCAGCTGCTTGCATCTGTACTAACATCAGCTTTTCCTTAAGCTTCTTTCCCTTTGAATCTATCTCATCGCTACAGTACCTTGCATACCTCAGAATCTCATCCAAAGGTTTGTTCTGCCAACAGATTAAATGCTGTTGAATCATCAGGCTTATGTCTGGTCTCAACCCGAGAACAAACTTCGACACAAACTGTCCTATGTCTTTAGGATCCATTACGTCCAATCCACTGTACTGTTTAAATGCTTTCAGTAATCTCTCATAGAACTCGTGAACGGTCTCTTTAGGCTCCTGAGTTGTTCGATCTATCTTAACCCAGTCTATATCCTGCACCGGCACTTTCTCTTTTAGCCATGTTATTACTCTCTCGTATTTTTCCATGACTCTGTCTGATGGACCGCCTGTCTGGGTATCTCTCGGAGGCTCACAAGCGGGCCATTCAATACTAAGTTTGCATGCCGTCCACAAATCTCCGGGTACTACGATATCGAACAGTGTGTTCAAATCGATCCACAGTACCTTAGAGATTTTCACGAATCTCTCTACCTGCTTGTACCACTCCACGGGGTTTTCTCTAAGCTTTGGGAAAGAATTAGTGAATGCCGCTAAATCCCCCCTACTCCAGGGTACATGAACGTAGTTTCCGTTCGCGATTTCTCGCAAAGGGAAAGCTTCCATTCGCATTAGGTCTGTATCCTGGGACTTCACAAGTGTACTCCGTCTGACAGATCCCCTCTTGGACCATTTTTCCTCCCATCTATCCAGATCTCTCCATATTCTAATACACATGATTAGTTCCCTTATGTGTACTCTTAGCCCAATCGTTCTACGTTCATCTAGATCTCGATCCGTGCAATTCAGTCTATGATTGGCCTGTAAAGCTTTAGTTCGTGATAAGTCTATCATATACCTGTTTGCTAATTCAGATAACTTTTCATGAGCTGCCCTTGCTTTCCGAGTAACATCCTTAGATAAAAACAGTATTTCATCTGGATCGTACAGCTCTAACCTTTCTATTGCTACTGTGCCGTCAATTATTTCATCCAGGTCTGATTTTAAACTCATTACATCTATGCGTCTTGCTTTTATTTCAGCTCTCAGTACGTCAGTCCTAGGTTGTTCTCTTACATCCCTCTCACCTCCACTATGCGCCCTACGCCTAAGCACAGGTGAGTTATGAGGAGTTTTTCTTCCATCTCTTTGTTCCCATCTCTCTAGATCCCAAGCTTTTCCATCTTCCCTTGGGGTGTGGTGGAACATTGCTCCATTCCCCATCCCTACATTCCGTCTTTTCGGCTCGGTTTCTCCAGATACGAGATAGGATCCTCCATGCTGTTCTAAACCTCTGTAACTTGCTTGCTGTCTGGTGTCGCTCAACAAACGATAAGGTCCTTCCTGGCCCTCCATGCTCCCGCGATCTCGTTCGTGATCACCGGATGTATGGCGAGACGTTTCGCGACTCCCTATATTCTCATGACTTCGTTCTTGATCACCGGACGCATGTCGAGACCCTTCACGACTCTCCATGTTCCCGTGATTCCGTCCGTAATCACCGGAGGCATGTCGAGACGTTTCACGACTCTCCATGTTCCCGTGATTCCAATGTTGCACATTTTCATCCGGAGTATGGTGTGTGCATCTGAAAGTATTTCGGTACTCCTGCGTCCTTCGTTCTCCCTCACTAAAGGTGACGCGAGGCACTTCCCCACACCCTGCACTCCTATCGTTGCACGTTTGCCTATTGCCACTGGTAGTAGGGCAAGTATCTCTCCTACTTCCTTAACTCCCTCTCTCCCACTCCGGGCTGCTTTCGCCAGCTCCACAATGAGAGAGGATCTTGTTATCCTGGTCTCTCCATTCTGCTCCTGTTTCTAAACTTTTATTCCGAGCCTCTTCGGCAGTATCCCATTCTTTCAGATATTCCCTTAATTCCTTATAGGATTTCGGTTTCGGTCCCCTCAAATCCATCGATCCTCTTTGACCCCCTTGTTCTATCCAGGGACCCGTTGCGGAATCTAATGGGGTACTCCGACTCACTGGTGCTAGTGTCTGCCTCTGAGGATTCATCGTGTTATTCCTACTCTCCATCTCTGCCCTTTCCCTGTCCCATCTTGCCTGTTCCTCCTGCTGGACCCCCTCTGGGTTATAGATTGACACAATAGGGCCTATGGTGACAGGTACTTGTAAAGCATCTGGCATTTGGTACGACCTTGCACATTGCGTCTCTGGCGCCTTCTGGACCACGAATCTTCCTACTACTCTCTGTTCGGAACTAGTTTGGGGTATTTCCTCACTCTTGTTGGAGTCCCACTCTGTTACTGGGATCGATTTATATTCCCCCCATCTAGCTCCGTCCCCTTGCTGTAGTACGGGACTTGTGATTTCGCTGTTGTATGGAGGTGGTCTGTCTGTTAGTAGTCTCTCTATCAGATCCTCCTCCGTCTCGCTTTCCTCATCTTCCTCCTCTAGAGGTTTCTTTTCTCCCGTAGCTTCTATCATGGTGAACAGTTTGTCTGCTTCTATCTTTTGCACTCTCCACTTCTTAGCTTCTTCATCCCATTTCGCATCCTGCACTGCCTTTACTGATCGTCTCACTCTTTCCTGGCGCCTCTTTAAATTTCTCTCGTGTGCTGCTCTGAACCATGCACTAAGTGCTTCGAACTGTGTTGGCCTCGGTAGAGGTCTCGCTGCGAGCATTACTGCTTTTAGTTGGTTCAACACTTCTAGCTTAAATGTTCCAAATCTTGGAAACGTCAGTTCCTTATTCCCTTCTGTTAGCCTATTCCACTCGGAGATCCACATTATCGAGTGTAAGCCTACATTTACTGCCATATGATAAGCTGGTGTGCCTTCTGGTGGAGCTTCTTCTCCAGCATATAAGTTTCTTCTATTTCTCCTAAAGATTGCCCTTAAACGTTTGAAACACTTCATTTTCAGTAATCTACGATTTTCCTTATTAATTCTCTTCCTTATTTACGTCCCGATGACAAACCACCAAATCCCTGTGCGACTCTCGCTAGTCAGCCTATCCCAACACGGTTCTACGCTAACCGACCAATCTCAGCGCGGCTCTACGCTGACGTCACTTGTCCCCTCTGCAGCAGTTCCCCTCCTTTCTCAGCTTGTCTCGCGGTCTTACATGTGTTTCATTCATACGCCGAAAAATGACTACTTCCGTCCAAGCGATCACTTTTCTCTGACTGTACGGCCACAGTCTAACTGTAATTGTCACCTCAACTGGCGAAACGTCTTCCTCTTACGGTCAGACGCTTGCCTCAACTGATAGGTTACTTACACACCGTAAACGTACGACCAGCATGCGTTTACTCATACACTCACTCAAACGCTCCCCCTATCATCGGTCTGTCGGGCGATCAATGGTACCTCATGACCCCCTTTAAATGGTAGACAAATTACTCTGGGTGTTCGATACACCCGAACCACTTAAGTCCTCTCTGGACATAAGATTTTATCCGGTTGCGCGCGCTCACAACCTTCCCTCAATCACACTACAGGCATTCAACTCCGCTTGACATTACAACACAGGAACAACATAAAACACCGCAATCTTACAACGCATGACCCTTATACTCACTCTCGACCGACTCTGCTGCTTTTCTCTCGACGCACCGTCAGCACCTTCTTCGGTAGGGATTCTTCTTCTGGTCGTCGATGACTAGGGACCTTGGGGTAAACTAAACCTGACCTAGGTTGTCTTCCTCAAGAAGAAAACCATCTTTCTCTGCTACCAACTGCGGGGAATGAGATTTTAATATCTTTTATGATCAATTTGATAACTTATCTCATTCGTTATTTTTGGATCGCTTATTTTCTGTCATTGAGTAAAAGACAGCCCCTGCACAGGTTAGATAAACCCCATTAACTGACACGACTCTGAAGAACCACTTACAACTGTTGAAGTTAAAAGTTTTAATATAAAATTAAGAAAAGTTGCAAATACAATCCTCTCAGGATAAATCTCAGTCAGTATACAAAAGAATACAATTAATATCCACTCCAAATCGTAGCAGATTAAAACATCGACTTAGTGTGGTTTCGTTGCGTCATCTACAGAAAGAAAAAAAATAATCAAGTTAAATCTGTCCTTACTCTATACTAAGTGACATCCCTACTTCGCAAGTTTCTAGTACCCTAAAAAAGGTGTCAGCAGTTTGACTCCTTAAAGAAGTTCAAACTCTCTTAGCCTTTAAAGGTAACTTAAGTTTAAGAAGCAGTTCCCTTTCTGCCTACCCATCCGCTCTCTAAGGGTCCTCGGCCTACTGCTTTCTTGCGCTCTGATCTCTCTCAGCGCTCGCTCCTAACTCTCAGGCCATCTGCGCCTTCGCTCTGTCTTCTCCCCGGGGTGCTGTCCCTAAAATACACAATCACAGTGTGGGTGGAACGCCCCTTCGACGCCCACCACGGACTTTCCCCCATGATGTCATTTTCAGCTCTCTCCATGGCTTCGTCTCTTCGCGTCGTCCGTTAAGTTGACCTTTCTCCTTAGACGCCATCTTCATCTTCTTGTTGGTGACTTCATTCAACTTTACCTTTGACACTTTCGGAACAAAATCTATCACCTTATCAGAACTTTATTCTTTACGACTATTCATATAACCTTTCTCGGTCCTGTGAATGGTCATTTCAAAACAAGACTCAAATTCCTATCGTCTCCTCTCATGTTTAGGCAATAAACTTCGTCCGACATTTGTCACCTTAAATCTAACAAGAACTAGACTCTTTGGCTCTCACGTTCACATCAAGGCTATTCACGACTCCTGTGAGCCCACTAAATTACCAACAGCGGACTACACTCCTGCGAACCCTTGGTCAGTCAGGTTATAATCACAAATGACCTAAACCCTTCTAACATTCCTACAAACTTCTTCTACACAGTATAACCTTTAACATACATTTATATATGATCGCATTTAGTAAGTCGTTTACTTATAAGTGAATACATTTTACATAGAATATAATTTCATATTCTCATTTGTTACATCGTTATATATGCTCTCTTCACATTTCTCCATGTTACATTTCTCGCTGTTTCTGCATTTTGAAGTTACACATGTACATGTATTCTACTCTGCACGTTCTTCCGTTCATAAGCATTTCTACATTAGCCCACTACGTATACGGGCCTTCTAAATCTAATGCATTCTAAAGTGAATACAAATACATTTCCTATATTACTTTGGTCGCATCTGTTAACTTCATGTTATAGCATCAACTTCACGTTCGATATACATTTCATTCCTACGTTTATACGATATGCTTCTAAATATGACTCGGATATACGTTTTATTCAAATTGCGCTCTCTCAAAGACCTAGGTCGGGTCCAAGAGAAATATCAAGGCCATTCGGATGTTCGAGATGGACAAGAAATTACAGGGGATGCTATAGAGGAACAAACTACAAATAAACCCCCTAAGACGATAAAGGGACCGAATCGAAGGCCAGAAACAAGAGCAACTAAAGCCAAAGAGTGCAATCTGAGTGGGGAAAAGAGCGACAGGAGTAGTACTGAAAGGCCGTCGGGCAAGGAATTCAATAAAATTAAAGGGAAAAAAACAGACAAAATTTTGGAACAGAAGGCGGAAAGAGAATCCGACAAGGTAAAGGAGAAAGGGAGAGGGAAAAGTAAACACCAGGAAAAAAACAAGGGGTATGATGATGATGATGAGCTGGATAAAGACAGTGAGAACCTGTTGGAAAAGAAAGCAAGGAGATTGCAGACGATAAAGAACTTGAAAGCATCTGCTAAGGGCACTGGGCAGCAGCCAGATTTCCAGCCGAGGATATCAAATATATTTAGCCCAATCCCTAAAGAAAATCAAGAGACAATAACTAAAAAACAATATCACAACCGGGCGATTCCAGAAGACAAAAGGAATCAGAATGAACATCGGAATGATCACCAGGAAGCCCGAAGGCACAGCATGGGTTTTATTACCAATACAAACAGCGCCCCAAAAAATGCGGGAGTTGGCACTGAACTAATGAAAGAAAAAGTGAATGAAAAGTCTTGTGCAAACTTAATTATCCCTATAAGGAGAGATTCCTCGCCCCCACCACTAAATCAAAACCCGAGGACCAAACGTCTCCCATCGGAAGCACAGACATCCTCCCCAAATGAGCTACCTCTAGAATCTGAAATATCAAGCGGAGATTCTGGCTCAGATATTTATGAGACTGGCGTATCTATCTCTAGTGCAACAAGCAGCTCAAATGAGGAGGAAGAGAAAGAAGAGAAAGCAGAAGAAGGAGAGGGTCCCGAGGTTGGAGAGAGGAATGCAACATACAAATTATCGACAACAATCTTGGAGGCTTCAAACATTACAGTAATGGGTGCGCCACAGGCATTTACCGAAGATACTATCCCTAAAGGGGGTAAAAAAGAGGAATGGGGAAAAAGAAGAACAAGACATAGAAGGCACCGCCTATCAACCAGCGAAGAAACCACAGATCCCGGAGGTAATACGGAGCATGACAAATATGGCAAACATAGGAGTTGCCGCGCAAGGGAATCAATAGAACAACAACCACGTAGCCAATATTGGCAAGAGCAACAGAAAAGTAGTCTATCGCCAAATGAAGAGGTTTGTGATATGCAAAATATGAGGGAGCCCTCTTTTTGCGAAGTTCTAAATTCAAACAAGCACTTTCACAGAGACGTTAAGAATGATAGTAACAGGAATCATGCTGCTATCCAGGAACTGCGAGGAGCCGTTAAAAAAGTAGACCAAACATGTTCAGAAATTTCGAACAGAATGGCCTCTGTAGAGTCTCGCACTGAAAACTTAGAGACTGACTTCAGTAAACTCCAGAAGCAAGGGGCAGAACACGAAGGAGTTATCAGGGATCTGATGCAAAAAGTCAAAGATTTAGAGAACAGAGGCAGGAGGAACAATCTTTGTTTCCTAGGTATTCCCGAAGGAGTTGAGGGAGATGACCCAAGGGGGTATATGATCAACCTGGTAAAGACAGCCTTTCCGGAGCTTGAAAGCTGGGATATGAACATTGAACTTCAACGGGCACATCGCTTCCCCCTGGCACTCCCAAAACGCAGCCAGAACCCAGCACAGTGTCCTAGAGCTATGCTGGTCAACATAGGTAATTTTAGGCTAAGAGAAGCCATTTATGATATTGCGAGGCCCACAAGGAAGAAGGAATTCAACGACTTTTCCTTCTTCGTGCGCCCAGATTTTGCTCACGCGACTGTAGAACGCCGGTGGAGGATGAGACAGCTGATCACTCCATTCGAACAAAAGGGAGCAAAGATTTTTCTTCAAAATCCATCAAGATTAAAAATAATCTATAAAGGCACAACTAAAATCTTTACCAGTGAAGTGCAAGCAGAATCCTACCTTAACGAAATCGTGGGGAATACTAATCAAAAAGCTGGCAAATAGCAAAAGTCCTGAAAGCTTTTTGAATGAATAAACAAACAACAACAAATCAAAACTCAGGACATAACACCCACATGCCAGCAAAAAAAAAAAAAAAAAGATATTGAGCAGAACTTATACTGTAAGTCAGAGGCCCTAATTATTTTGTAAAGCAGAGGTTTCTATTTACGTACCATAGAAATGTAGGGAATACATATCTTGGATTCCGGGTCACGGGGCACGTCTGACACGTACTTCCCTAACTGACAACCACACCTGGGAATTTTGTACCCAGGACGTCTCATTGGGGAGGGGGGAGGTGGGTGGGGGGAGATTAGAGAGGGTAGGGCACGGGGTGTGAGGAAGGGGGGATAGCAGGGGTTGGAGGGGAACAGAGGGGAAAGGGCAGAAATGTTGCACAAGGATATGGTCTTTTGTTATTGGCATTACAAGTTTGGGTAGGGAAAAGAACACAAGATATACAGCAAAGCAAAGATAAAACAGACAAATACCAGCATAGGGTCAAAAGTATTAAAGCTCTATGGCATGTAGAATAGCCTCGATAAATGTATGTGGGCTCAATGAGCAAAAAAAGAGGTTTAAGGTAGCAGCACTACTTAGAACACTGCACGTTGATTTGGTTTGTCTGCAAGAGACCCACATAGAGGGTACCAACGCACACCTGTTGGGCCAATTAGGGTTTGAAGTTATGGCAAAATCAAATCAAGGGACCAAAACTAGAGGTGTGGCGGTGCTGGGAAGGAGCAGTGACACAATTATAAAGAGGAAAAGTGAAGATAAATGGGGAAGTTGGGTGCTGACCGAGATAGCCTTCAAGGGGGAGACGTTCACCTTAGCTACAATATATGGATCCACAGAGGATGATCGAGACGTATTTCAGTACCTGGGTGTGGAATTGGCACAATGGCCTGAGCCAATTGTATGTTGCAGTGATTCTAGCTGTGCGGACTAGGCAGAGAGTAGCAGCAGCAGATATTAAAGAAATCACTGATACCCAAGGAAATATGGTCACAGAGGTAGGACAGGTAAGGGAGGTTTTTAAACAATTCTATACAGATCTCTACGCCTCAGATATATCAGCCAGCACGGAAGAGATAGAAAAATATTTGAGCGAGGCGCCTCCTTCGGTGCTCTCCACAATTGAAAAGGAGGAGTTAGATGCTGGATTCCGGTTAGAGGAACTGGTCACTGCTCTTGGCAGTCTTCCCTCGGGAAAGGCGGCGGGGCCGGACCAGATCCCAGTGGAATTCTTTAAAATATTCCAAACAGTGATCATAGGGGACATGTTTAATATCATGGCAATGGCACAAAAGGGTGAATTCGTCCCTGAGTCCTGGAATGCAGCCAACATCATCGTAATACCAAAGAAAGGTAAACCCACAACTGAACCAAGCTCGTAATGCCCAATTACGTTGATGAACACCGATGTCAAGGTCTACTCAAAGATACTAGCTAAAAGATTAGCCGGGGTGGTTGAGGGTTTGGTTAGTCCCTCCCAGCATGGGTTTATCCCAGGAAAAGGAACAACACAGCACATCAGGCAGGTCATTTCCATGTTTGATGCAGCAGGTACCCAAGGAAACCCTATGGCAGCGCCGTTTCTAGATGCAGAGAAGGCATTTGACAGGGTCTCCTGGGGATACCTATGGTCAGCCATGAGGTGGAATGGAATAGGGGAGGGCTTCATCAAGGCCATACCAACCTTGTATATCAACCCAATGGCTAAGATTGGGGTCAATAGGGGATACTCGGCAGCAGTCAAGATCTGTAGAGGGACTAGGCAGGGCTGTCCGTCATCCCCCCTCCTGTTTGCACTATATTTGGATCCCTATCTGCGCAGGTTGGAACAGAATCCACAGATTGCCCCGATGAACATAAATGGCTGTGCAATAAAAACTCTTGCGTATGCGGATGACGTTGCCATTTTGACACCTAACCCCTCCGCCGCCATTAGGGAGATTGTAGCAGAGGCAGAATGTTTCGGTCAAATCTCGGGATACAAACTGAATAAATCCAAGACACAGATTGTTGAAAATAGATATTCAGTGTGTAACGACGCTAGAGTAGTTGGTTCAGCCGTGTACTTGGGGGTGGAAATATCAGCAAATCTCGATATGTGGTAGAGATAAATATGGCTCCACTGATGAAAAGAATAAAAAAGGATCTAACAAGGATGAACAACTTACACCTATCGTTGATGGGCTGTACCAACGTTATTAAGATGCTGATTCTCCCCAAATTACTTTATTTTTTTAGATCGATCCAAAAGAACAGATGGTTTAATACACTAGAGGCAACATGCAATAGATTTATCTGGGCACATGGGAAGACGCGTAGGGCATACAGATACATCACGCTCCCAAGAGAAAGGGGGGGGGGGGAGCACCGGACTTCAGGTTATACTACATGGCAGCTGCCCTACAATATATGCAAGGGTTAATTGGAGGAACAGATCTGGATCAAAGAGTTAATAACCTGTCTACGAAAGTTTATGCTACGGTGTTAGGGACAGAGGCGGGAAATTGTTTTTTAAATTGTATCGATTTTGGCTACTTTAAAAGAACCAGGTTTAAGACACTTTCCGCAGCTGTTAAGATTTGGATTACCTTCTTGAAAAGTAGTAAATTGGGGAAATACAATAGATATATTAGACTCTATAAAAACAGGTAATTTCCTCAAGCAATCTTTGCAGATGAAGTAATGTTAGAATGGGTAAACAATGGTATTGTCCAGATTGGGGACTTATTTGAGGCAGAGGGGATGGTACAGTTCGCAGATTTAAGAACTAAGTATGGTATCGATAACAGAGGCTTTTTCAAGTATCTCCTGGTCAGGAGTTTTTTTAATAATAAAACAGTTGGAGTAAGTAGGAATGAGATACTGGAAAAAATTAGACTTTTGGGGGATCGCACCATTAGGTCTTTTTATGCCTGTTTGGTTAAAGGGAAAACTGATGATTTAGGAAAAGTGGGTAATAAATGGGCGGAAAAACTTACCGTGGAAGTAGGGTGGTTCAAGAAATCACTGGACCTAGGTCGTACTATATTGTGTTCATCCTCCATGCAGTCACAACATTATAAAACTCTGTATTCATTATATCATACCCCCGCTAAGATAGCTAAATGGGGCGGGACCATGGATACAAACTGTCCCCGATGCAACGCTAGCGAAGCTGATATTATTCACATATTTGCTACCTGCCCTCAGCTACATACGCTAGTTAGAGACATCGAGGGATTTCTAGACAGATCATTGGGTATTCAAATCAAACTTAGCCCAGCTCGGATAATCTTAGGTCTGGGTATGGAAGGAGCCGATACACAGCAGGAATTCCTGTTCGTGGCAATGTCAGTATACAGATTGACCTTAGCAAGGGCATGGCTTGACAAAAATCCACCGACACTACAAACCTGGCTGGCTAATCTGTTGAATGCATACAATATGGAGAAGAATATTTATTCACGAAAAGGGAAAAGGGGAAGGACACTAGGTTTAAGAATATGGCAACCCATAAGTAGGTGGAAAGAAGGATTTGGGCCGCATGTAGACCCAAGAAGGGCTTAACGTTTATTAATGGTAAAGTAAGAAATATAAATAATGTTTGTGGAAAGGTGCAATGAAATGTTTGTATATCTATGAAGCATGAAGTATTAATGCTGAACAATGTGTAATGTATAAAGTGTGTGCAACATTGAAAATAATAAATATAATTAAAAAAAAAAAGAATTAGTTCCATAGAAATTGAGGAAGACGAGTTAGTGGGAGAAGGCGGATTAACTTTGACTCGTTTGCCAGAAGCGGTTGTCGGCGTTGAGGGTACTTTAGCATTTTGCTTTGAATTTGAGCGGGAACCAGAAGAGGATGTGGAGCTTTTAGACGCATTAGAGTCATTGATAGTATCATCCCCGGGTTCCTGTAAAACATTGAAAGGATCAAAGTCCTCTACACCAGTTTGTTTAGGTTGAAGTGACCCACCATGGTTGTTTCGAGACGTTGCCATGGCAAGCCGTACAAATATCCGCCCTTCAAGAAAATTGTGAGTAAGTTCGTAAATTATGAGACAATAACTTCAGAAATGAAAAGGTCCGTGAGCAGAGAGCAAAATAAAGAAATAATGTGAGAGACGTATTGAAAAAAGGTCAGAGGTACTCAATACTGAAGAGAAATGTTGTCATTACAAGAGGAGTGTTTTCCTGAGAGAAATACTCATTGCACACAGTACGAGCGATGGTCAGCGGGAGCGTCAAAAAACAAAATTGCGGCTGCGATGTTACGCTGAGGGGGAGCAACAAACTGAAGAAAATAAAGTCGCTGGGCTCACCATGAGCGCAATTTTTCGCTGCATTAGAAGCAGCCCTGGTTCCGACACCCGAAGAGGAGAAAATTCGGGTCCGAACCGGAGTAATACGTCCTGGAGCCGATCCAAGCCTTCACATCTTGGCGGAACTCCCAAGAACCGCAGCCATTTCCGAAGGCTCCGAAGCCACACCCCCAGGGTCATTTCTCTATTAATGTTTTGTGTTATTAAAAATTGCTTTAAAACACATATCTCTCATTTAGTGTGCGTGCTAGCCGTATTAATGTCAATGATCCCAACCCAAAGAGCTAAAAGGATAAAACACATCTAGTTGGTTTCAAACTTGCGACTTACAGGTCGCTTCTTGGTCCGGTTTGTAAGGCACTGAACGCACAGGCCCATACAGCCAATGCCTTGAGTCGGGTCATCCCTCTATGGATTACTATCTGCTTGAAGAGGAGTACAAAGATAAGCTTAGTTCTCAATAGAGGGCATAGACATGAAGAAGAAAAAACAGAAGACCACGAGGAAGGCGAAAGAGGAGAAGTAAAGGAGGGTGGCAGAGGTGGTGTAGGAAGAACAAAGGAGGTAATCAGAAGAGAAGAAGGCATTAGAGGTGAATGGAAAAATGCTGTGAGGCGAGAAAAATAGGACAGGTAGGGAGGAGACAAAGAATAGAGGCCAGAAATTAAGGAGAGAGAAAAAAGATGCTAAATGGTAGGACATGGTGGGGAAAAGGGATAAAGAAATATGAAGAAGAGTGCTTAAAGGAAGATCATATATATTGAGATAAAAAGGGGAAATGAGTTGGGAAGGTACAAAGAGGGAAAGAAAAAATAGATATGGAGGACAAAGGGCTGCAAGAATAACGAAGTAATGGTGCAGAGAAGAGAGAGAAGCTAGGGAGTAGTTAAAAATTGGCACAGAGGTAAAAATGGAGACACGTGGCGGCCCGGTTGGGACAAAATAAGCAAATTAGATAGAACAAGCAAAATGATATAGAGAGACGAATGTGATACTGGTGAGATGATGGAGTGGTGCAGAGGTAAAATGTGGGAGTCACAGAGAAAGGGAGAAAAGAGAAGAAGATGGGGAGAGAGAAGCGTAGGATGTAGAGAAGAGATGAAAAGGGTTAAGTGACAAAGGGGAAGAAAAGAACGAGGAAGGGAGAAGGCATATAAGGGCCAGTGGAAGAGGTGGGAAGCTAGGGAGTGACTAGAATTCGATAGAGAAGTAGGTAGGAAGGGTAGAAAGTGAATGGGACGAAGGAGATGAGAGGAGTGATGGACATGGGCGTCCGCAGGGGGGGGGGCAAGAGGGGGGCGCTTGCCCCCCCCCCCTGGATTCAGGCCCGGTTCTAGAGGATGGGCCCACATACCTGGGCCGATTTTCCTACCTGAAAGGCTGTTACAGCGCAGAGTGTGACTCTCAGCAGGCCACAGAGTGAGGCCGGTCCATTGTCATGGGCAGAATGACAATGGGCCGGCAGAGAAGGCACAGCATGGAGCATCTCCGCCCATCCCAGGCCTCAGGAGGTAAGCAGCACAATTAGCAAGTCTTAGGCAGAGGACGGGAGCTTTAGTCTCTCACAGCAGGCCACAACAATCAGATAAAAAGCTACGGGCGCGGGTGGGGGTGTTTGGGGAGGGGGGTTGGTGCAAACATTATCAGTTTAAAAACTGTGAAGTGACAGACCGGATTGAAATTTAAACTTTATTATTAAATTCCATCCGTTTGTGCAATGGGGAGAATGATGTATACAGCTGACAATGAAAAAACTCTGCAAAAAACATTAAGGACTGAAATAACTACATTTACAGAACAATATGACTAAAAATGGAAAAAATATATATGAAAATTCGATTTTGACAATGTAGTGAAACATTTAATTTCTCCTCCATGTTGTGGCCAAGGGAGACGTAAGAGCAGAGAACAGATAAATAGAGAGACAGAGCCAAAAAGAAAAATAAGAGACGTAGTGGGGAGCAGAGACAAACGGAGAGGGGGAAAGGAAAGAGGGAGAAATGATTGATGAGAGAAGATAGGACGAGGCGAGAGGGGGTGACATAATTATAGATAAACACAATGAGGGAAGGAGACAGAGGGCGACAGACAGAGGGAGTAAGACAGAGGGAAGGGGGTGACAGAGGGAGGGAGACAGATAGAGGGAGATACAGGGTGGGATACAGACAGAGGGAGGGAGACAGAGAGAGAGGGAAAGAGAGTAGGACAGAGAGAGAGGGAGACAGAGAGAGGGAGACCAAGAGAGAGGGAGACCGAGAGAGAGGGAGACCAAGAGGGAGGGAGACCGAGAGAAAGGGAGACAGAGGGAGGGAGACAGAGGGAGGGAGACCGAGGGAGGGAGACCGAGGGAGGGAGACAGAGAGAGAGGGAGACAGAGAGAGAGGGAGACAGAGAGAGAGGGAGACAGAGAGAGAGGGAGACCGAGGGAGGGAGACAGAGAGAGAGGGAGACAGAGAGAGAGGCAGACAGAGAGAGAGGAAGACAGATAGGGCGGGAGACAGAGGGAGGGAGACAGAGGGAGGGAGACGAGGGAGGGAGACAGTGAAAGGGAGACAGAGGGAAGGAGACCATGGGAGGGAGACAGACAGACAAAGGCAGACAGAGAGAGAGGGAGACAGATAGGCGGGAGACAGAGGAAGAGAGAGAGAGAGGGTGGGAGACAGAAGGAGGAAGACAGAGGGCGACAGACAGAGGTAGGGGGTGACAGAGGGAGGGAGACAGACAGGGAGACAGATAGAGGGAGACAGACAGAGACAGATAGAGGGAGGGAGACAGAGAGAGAAGGAAAGATGGAGACAGAGAGAGAGGGAGACAGAGAGAGAGAGAGAGAGAGGAAGACAGAGAGAGGGAGACAGAGGGAGGGAGGCAGAGGGAGACAGAGAGAGAGGGAGACAGGGAGACAGAGAGAGAGGGTGACAGAGAGGGAGGGAGGCAGCGGGAGGGAGGCAGAGGGAGGGAGACTGAGGGAGGGAGACCGAGGGAGGGAGACAGAGAGAGAGGGAGACAGAGAGAGAGGGAGACAGAGAGAGAGGGAGACAGATAGGGCGGGAGACAGAGGGAGGGAGACAGAGGGAGGGAGACAGAGGGAGGAAGACAGAGGGTGGGAGACCAAGGGAGGGAGACAGAGAGAGAGGGAGACCGAGGGAGGGAGACAGAGAGAGAGGGGAACAGAGAGAGAGGGAGACTGAGGGAGGGAGACAGAGAGAGAGGGAGGCCGAGGGAGGGAGACAGAGAGAGAAGGAGACAGAGAGAGAGGGAGACCGAGGGAGGGAGACAGAGAAAGAGGGAGACAGAGAGAGAGGGAGACAGATAGGGCGGGAGACAGAGGGAGGGAGACAGAGGGAGGGAGACGAGGGAGGGAGACAGAGGAAGGGAGACAGAGGAAGGGAGACAGAGGAAGGGAGACCAAGGGAAGGAGACCAAGGGAGGGAGACAGACAGACAGAGGGAGACAGAGAGAGAGGGAGACAGATAGGCGGGAGACAGAGGAAGAGAGAGAGAGAGGGTGGGAGACAGAAGGAGGAAGACAGAGGGCGACAGACAGAGGTAGGGGGGTGACAGAGGGAGGGAGACAGACAGGGAGACAGATAGAGGGAGACAGACAGAGACAGACAGAGGGAGGGAGACAGAGAGAGAGGGAAAGATGGAGACAGAGAGAGAGGGAGACAGAGAGAGAGAGAGAGAGAGAGAGAGAGAGAGTAAGACAGAGAGAGGGAGACAGAGGGAGGGAGGCAGAGGGAGACAGAGAGAGAGGGAGACAGGGAGACAGAGAGAGAGGGTGACAGAGAGGGGGGAGGCAGCGGGAGGGAGGCAGAGGGAGGGAGACTGAGGGACAGAGACTGAGGGAGGGAGACAGAGAGAGGGAGACAGAAAGAGAGAGAGACAGACAGAGTGAGTGAGACAGAGGGATACAGAGGGAGACAGAGAGAGAGAGAGAGAGGGAGAGCGAGAGAGAGAGGGAGACAGAGAGGGAGGGAGACAGAGAGAGAGAGGGAGGGAGGGAGACAGAGACAGACAGAGACAGATGGAGGCAGAGACAGGGACAGGGGAAGACACACAGAGACAGACAGAGAGATCGAGAGGGAGACAGAGGGAGGGAAACAGGGATAGATAGAGACAGACAGATAGAGGCAGGGACAGACAGGTAGGGGCAGATCTAAGACAGACAGAGAGACATAGAGGGAGACAGAGGGAGAGAGAGAGGGAGGGAACAGAGGGTGACAGAGGGAGACAGAGAGGGAGACAGAGAGAGGGAGATAGAGGGAGGGAGAAAGACAGAGGGAGACAGAGAGAGGGTGACAAAGGGAGGTAGACTAAGGGAGGGAGACAGAGGGATGGAGACAGAGGGATGGAGACAGGCAGAGGGAGACAGACAGAGGGAGACAGACAGAGGGAGACAGACAGAGGGAGACAGTCAGAGGGAGGGAGACAGAAGGAGGGAGACAAAGGGAGGGAGACAAAGGGAGGGAGACAGAGAGGGAGACAGCGGGAGGGAAACAGAGGGAGGGAGGGAGACAGATAGACAAAAGGCGACAGAGGGCAACAGACAGAGGGTGACAGACAGAGGGTGACAGACAGAGGGAGGAGGGCGACAGAGGATGGTAGACAGACAGGGGGAGGGAGACAGACAGAGGGAGGGAGACAGAGGGAGAGAGAGGAATGGAGACAGGGAGAGAGAGCGAGATAGACAGACAGAGTGAGTGAGACAAATGGAGACAGAGAGAGGGAAAGGGAGGGAGAGAGAGAGATAGAGAAAGAGGGAGGGAGACAGTGAGACAGAGAGTGAGACAGGGAGAAAGAGAGGGAGACAGAGGGAGGTGAGACAGAGGGAGGGAGACAGACAGAGGGCGACAGACAAAGGGCGACAGACAGAGGGAGACAGACAGAGGGAGGTAGACAGAAAGAGGGAAAGAGACAGACAAAGGGAGGGAGGGAGACAGAGGGAGGGAGACAGAGGGAGAGAGAGGGAGGGAGAGAGAGGGAGGGAGACAGGGAGAGAGAGGGAGGGAGACAGAGAAAGAGCGAGGGAGAGAGAGATAGACAGAGTGAGTGAGACAGAGGGAGACAAGGAGATGGAGGGAGACAGGGAGAGGGAGGGAGGGAGAGAGGGAGACAAAGAGAGAGGGAGGGAGACAGAGAGAGAGGGAGACCGAGGGAGGGAGACAGAGAAAGAGGGAGACAGAGAGAGAGGGAGACAGATAGGGCGGGAGACAGAGGGAGGGAGACAGAGGGAGGGAGACGAGGGAGGGAGACAGAGGAAGGGAGACAGAGGAAGGGAGACAGAGGAAGGGAGACCAAGGGAAGGAGACCAAGGGAGGGAGACAGACAGACAGAGGGAGACAGAGAGAGAGGGAGACAGATAGGCGGGAGACAGAGGAAGAGAGAGAGAGAGGGTGGGAGACAGAAGGAGGAAGACAGAGGGCGACAGACAGAGGTAGGGGGGTGACAGAGGGAGGGAGACAGACAGGGAGACAGATAGAGGGAGACAGACAGAGACAGACAGAGGGAGGGAGACAGAGAGAGAGGGAAAGATGGAGACAGAGAGAGAGGGAGACAGAGAGAGAGAGAGAGAGAGAGAGAGAGAGAGTAAGACAGAGAGAGGGAGACAGAGGGAGGGAGGCAGAGGGAGACAGAGAGAGAGGGAGACAGGGAGACAGAGAGAGAGGGTGACAGAGAGGGGGGAGGCAGCGGGAGGGAGGCAGAGGGAGGGAGACTGAGGGACAGAGACTGAGGGAGGGAGACAGAGAGAGGGAGACAGAAAGAGAGAGAGACAGACAGAGTGAGTGAGACAGAGGGATACAGAGGGAGACAGAGAGAGAGAGAGAGAGGGAGAGCGAGAGAGAGAGGGAGACAGAGAGGGAGGGAGACAGAGAGAGAGAGGGAGGGAGGGAGACAGAGACAGACAGAGACAGATGGAGGCAGAGACAGGGACAGGGGAAGACACACAGAGACAGACAGAGAGATCGAGAGGGAGACAGAGGGAGGGAAACAGGGATAGATAGAGACAGACAGATAGAGGCAGGGACAGACAGGTAGGGGCAGATCTAAGACAGACAGAGAGACATAGAGGGAGACAGAGGGAGAGAGAGAGGGAGGGAACAGAGGGTGACAGAGGGAGACAGAGAGGGAGACAGAGAGAGGGAGATAGAGGGAGGGAGAAAGACAGAGGGAGACAGAGAGAGGGTGACAAAGGGAGGTAGACTAAGGGAGGGAGACAGAGGGATGGAGACAGAGGGATGGAGACAGGCAGAGGGAGACAGACAGAGGGAGACAGACAGAGGGAGACAGACAGAGGGAGACAGTCAGAGGGAGGGAGACAGAAGGAGGGAGACAAAGGGAGGGAGACAAAGGGAGGGAGACAGAGAGGGAGACAGCGGGAGGGAAACAGAGGGAGGGAGGGAGACAGATAGACAAAAGGCGACAGAGGGCAACAGACAGAGGGTGACAGACAGAGGGTGACAGACAGAGGGAGGAGGGCGACAGAGGATGGTAGACAGACAGGGGGAGGGAGACAGACAGAGGGAGGGAGACAGAGGGAGAGAGAGGAATGGAGACAGGGAGAGAGAGCGAGATAGACAGACAGAGTGAGTGAGACAAATGGAGACAGAGAGAGGGAAAGGGAGGGAGAGAGAGAGATAGAGAAAGAGGGAGGGAGACAGTGAGACAGAGAGTGAGACAGGGAGAAAGAGAGGGAGACAGAGGGAGGTGAGACAGAGGGAGGGAGACAGACAGAGGGCGACAGACAAAGGGCGACAGACAGAGGGAGACAGACAGAGGGAGGTAGACAGAAAGAGGGAAAGAGACAGACAAAGGGAGGGAGGGAGACAGAGGGAGGGAGACAGAGGGAGAGAGAGGGAGGGAGAGAGAGGGAGGGAGACAGGGAGAGAGAGGGAGGGAGACAGAGAAAGAGCGAGGGAGAGAGAGATAGACAGAGTGAGTGAGACAGAGGGAGACAAGGAGATGGAGGGAGACAGGGAGAGGGAGGGAGGGAGAGAGGGAGACAAAGAGAGAGGGAGGGAGACAGAGAGAGAGGGAGGGAGAGAGAGAGAGAGAGAGAGAGAGAGAGAGAGAGAGAGAGAGAGAGAGAGAGAAAGAAAGATGTGTGTATGCCGGGTCTGGTGGCTACGTGGAAGAAGGCGTCTGCTGCAGGGACCTGTGTTCAACCTCATGGTCATAGTTGTTTTCGTTGCTCTAGCCTCTCCCCCCTCCCCCACTGACCCCGCCTCCACCGGTGCAGCCCTCGGCCACAAACCACAATTTAAATTTGGCCCCTGAGAGAAAGTTTGTGAGTTCCCATGCTCTAGAACCGCATCAACCTGATTTAAAATGTTTTTGTTTTTTTCCGGTCATTTTTAGTTTTTCCCTTTGTTTTATTGTAGTTGCCATGTCGTCTGCTGTGTCGCCTCACAATATTTTTCTCTTCCCCCTATGGGTTTCTTTGTTTATTTAAGCTCTTTGTCTTATTTAAATGTATTTATTACTTGTGCTCAATCATGTCAGAGGATGGTGATGAAGTTAAAATGTTGACCCCCCCTGGAAACATTTCTGCTGATGCCCATGGTGATGGATAGAGATAGAAAAGAGAAAGGAAGCTCAAGTAGGCCTGCCACCTTCAAGGGCACATATGTAATTAGTGCAGCAACTGCAGCAGGCTGTTCCCAAGGATGCTAGGGGGCATTGTGCCAAAACTCTTTAAATACAGACCCCAAGGTAAAAAGGTCTTTGTTCCTTGCTTGCATTAAAACACGCTGCTACCCCACTGGCCTGAATAGGTCAGTGTACTGAATTGAACCAGTGATCTTTAAGAGAGGAAGTTACTAAAAGCCATATATCATCGTTCAGTCTCCAAGGCTGGCAGCCCGAGCAAGGACAAACAATTTTGTGAAACCTAAGACCTATATTTTCCAGTAAATCCATCTGGATCCTAGGATACGTCCTGAGTGAATGCACAGAAACCGAGTGCCACAACATATGAAGAAAAGGTATTTTGTGGCTTGAGAGAACCCTACTCTACAACAGTTGTCAATTAGCTGATGACCCTGCTGAGTTGGTAATGAAAACACTGGGTGTGAGGACCTCTGTGATACTCTGTGAGTGGAGCAAGTGAAGGAAAAAGACAAACGTGATGGCCTGATGGCCATGCGAAAGCAACGTCTTGAAGGCCAATCAATAGCAGAAGACACTAAGATGCACTATGGTTCGGCCATTGTAACTGAAAAGAAGAAAAATGCACAAAGTAATGTTCCGAACATAGCTGCCTTGATTTGCTGAGGAATTATTTATTTAAAGCACATTGAACATAAACCCTCCTTCTTATCGGCTTTTCCCCTGCAGATTCTGGACATCAACAGGGAAGCCCAGCTGCTTATTAGCATGAGCTAAAGCATGTCATCTCAAAAGGTTTAATGCAACAAAAGAGCCAGTGGGATATGTGTGTGCTAAACCCAGGGTCAGACACCACGGGCAGCGTCTCACACAAAGAGCAACCACAGAGCAACCAACATGCTGCGTTAAAACTAATCACTTTATGATCACTTTCAATTAACAGGGAACACACTGCATGAATGCCAGCACCAAGGCAGCCTTCCAGGCAGTAGATACATTTGATGGCCCAGAAGTGGCATTTACTCACAGAGACCGCACACTGAGACTGAGGCACCAATTACAAGCAGGCCAGATGGGGTGAAGAATTCACCACAACAAGTAAAATTATTCTGTGAGGTGCAGTATTTTCTCATGAAAATAAATAATTGCCTGTGGAATGATGTGCTTTCCTCGACATCAGAATTTACGGCATGTTGTCACTCAGTACAATTCAGCAGGGATATGACCTAACAAAATTCCCCAAGGAGAAAGTTTTTGGGAACTTAATCGCTGCACATTTCAGAAGTCAGATCCGAATGTTATCAACTGCCTTGGAACACGGTCTTGAGTCTGAAACTCCATCACTGGTCTTATTTCAATGATGACACCTACTGGATTTGGAATCAGACCAGAAGACTGAGCTTAATGGAACATAGAGGTTGTGAAGATGTTCCCTATCTGCCTCCATAACGCCTCTGCCTTCATCCTGGATTGTATATTGCTGACCGATGCCAACACAGAGGAAAACAAGCCATCAAGAAATGTTGTTTTGATATGTTATCTGGGTAGGAATAGAATATTGAATGTAAAATGTGTAGTGTTTTTGATTGTATAGAACTTTCCAGTGACAACTGGAGATCTGCGCTTGCCAAGGTTGGTTGCATTGTACTACACTGGAAATAAACATCATTTTATCCAGTAACTGATGCAAGGTGAAGGAGCATTCTTTTACTGAGGATGAGGGTGGGATTTTGATATTATTAAGGTGACCAACCCTACCTGCATAGAGATTGAGGTAAGTGGAATATAGGAAACGCAGCGAGAGGGAGCAAAGTTGTGTTTGTATTTGTACTGACGAGGTTGAAGTCAACTACAGTTTGCTAACTGAATAGAGACCTTTGATTAGAATGTACTGGGTGAGGATTCTAGGTACTGTACCTAAATTGGTGTACCATGTTCAATGCATGTCCTGTGCACGCAACATAACAATATGCCTCGTGCTCAAAGCCTGCTTGTTCTCTTGCGCGATCCATGCTCTGTGTGAGTGACAGAACCGTGGGGCATATTATCAAGCCTGTGCGCTAAAATTATCGCCGCTTTATCGGCCGAAAACGGCCGATAAAGCGGCGATAATTTTAGCGCACAGGCTTGATAATATGCCCCCGTGTGCCTCCCGCTCAGTGGCTGTTCTGTCCCACGAATTAAATAGCCTTGTGAACAACTGTTTGTCGCACAGGCAGGGCTGTGTTGGTGCGTGTTCACAATCCGTAATGTGGCGCTTTGCCTGGCAGCTTGGTAAGTGCACGTTTAAGTGGAATATAGGGCACACACAATATTGAGGCAGTACCTGTGTTACTGAGGTCAGAGAGAACGTGTGAAGAGGTGGAGACGGACTGGAGCATCATGTTGGGCAACTGATTTTCCACTGAATATATGTACCCTGCTTACCTATTAGTTGAAGAGGTTTGAATCAAACTGTACAGCATTTCCCATTGAACATTACAATCTGAGTGGGCATTGCACAGTGCATCCAGCTCTAATTATTGGTCAGCACTCGTGATGGCTCTGTAGGAGGATTACCTATTTCTTATGGTAGTGAGGCGACTGTAGACATTGGAGGCGAGAGATTCTCAAAATCAGGCAAGTAAGGAGTTTCCTAAGTAAATTAAAAGAATTAAGTATGTGCATGAAAATGGAAACTACTTGTATTGTGCACATTTATTGTTTTTCTAGAATAGTGGAGACTGCTTTTGTTAGTTTAGTTTTAAGAAAAAGGTTGTGTGGACTGTGTGTTGGGACATTTTATGATTGTGGATCTGTGAGTGTTCAAAATGCAATCTGTTGTACCCCAACCTACATTTATGGCTACCCCAGGTAAACTTGTTATGCCATTTGAAGATTGGTGTGAAGCCTTGAGATTTATTTAAAGGCAATTGGGTGGAAGATGAGTTTGTTGCAAAAAGAAAATTGGCAATGTTATAGCACAGTTTGTGGTGGAGGGTAGAAAAGTCTTAAACACCTTATATAGTTTTACAAAACGTAGCGAGGGAGCTGACATGGAGTCTGATATGGATGAAGAAATGGACGATGAATATGTATCAGCGATGAAGCCACTTGAGGAAAACTATGGTAAAAAGTTAAGTGTTCTGGTGAAGCACCACAAATTTTTTTCTTCTGCACATTTAACCGATGAAACAGTGGATCTTTATGTGGTGGCATTATGAACTTTAGCTGCCTCGTGTAAGTTAAAAAAATTACATGAAGAAATCATCAGAGATCAGTTGAATAATCTTACTTCTAATATGAGAATTCAAGAAAAATTGTTCCGTATGAAGGAGCCGTTGTTAGAAAAATCTAATATTGTAGCCGAGCGAATTGAAGACACCTCATGTTATGTGGAAGAATGGAAGAAAAATTAAAGTCTGCATGAAAATAATAGTGCTCTCATGCAAGCTACCTTGAGTTGTCAGACAAGTCTGAGAACTGCTAAGTGCGGTGCGGTGTCAGACTATACTTTAATGAAATGTTACAGGTGTGGAAGTACGAAGCATATTGCGACTTCGTGTAATTGTCCTGCTGTGAAAATGAAATGTTTCAAGTGTAAGAAAATGGGACATTTCTGAAGGGTGTGTAAACTGAAGGTTTTTAATTCTAGGCAGAATGTAAACATGTTACAACAACGTGGATGCAAGGAGAAGAGATTTTAAGAAGAGCTTGCGTCGAATGAGGATGTAGAGGTTTGGTAGTATGTGTTATATCTGAAAAGCAAACAACATCTTTTGTAAATACCGTGAGTACTGTAATTGGACCATATCGCCCTCCTAAGTGCATGATAAAAGATAATTGGGCAGAAATTGCCATGTGGGCATACTCATGTTTACTGTACAATTTAATTGACAAGGAGACGTGGTGCCATTTGGGATGAAGAGAATTGTTGCAAACAGACGTTAGGCCAGAAGGATATTGTGGAGCACAGTGGCCAGTGCAGAAAAATGTTAAAATGGAATTGTGCTTTAAAGGCAGGTGTGGCCAGAATCGGGTGTATGTGGTGGAGAAAGGAAAACCTATGTTGGGATAAAGTAAAAAAGGGGCATTAGGAATTGTATTGGATCCTAATAAGGATTATCAAGCTTTTGTGTTGGATCAAGAAGATGCCCAAATGTAGGTAAAATAGTCTACAGTGGTGTTTGGGCGGAAATTAGGGTGTTTGAAAAAGATTATGCATGGGATAGTTTGAAGGATTGGGGTCACAGCAAATGTGCGCCAAGTGCGTAACATACTTATTGTGTTGAAAGATTCTTTAAAGTAAGAATTAAACAGGTTGTTGGAGGATGGTATTATTGAACATAAAGAGTCATCAAAGTGGTTGAATTACTTTGTTATTGTGCATAAACCTAATTGCAGAAGTAGGATGAGTGTAGATCCTAACAATCTCAATAACAATATATGGGTGGATCACCATCCTATATCCAATATTGGATACATGTTGGCTGGTGTTAAAGGTGGGAAATATCATTCCACTCTTGAGTTTTCTAGTGCATATCATCAGATACTGTTACACCCAGATAAGAGACATTGTACATTGTTTATCACGCAAGAGTGAGTCATTTGTTTTATTTGGATGCCCTTCGGGCTGGCATCTACATCTGCTGTGTTTCAGCATGTCATGCAACATTTGTTAAGGGGGCTAGCCAATGTAAGATTTTTTTCATGATGACATGTTGTGGGCAGCAACTAAGGAAGCTCATTTTGCATTATGGAGAACAGTACGCAGCACTGTGGAGAAGGCTGGTGTCATGGTTTAAGTGGATAGGTGCATATTTGCACTCAAGGAGGTGGAGTATTTGGGTCACATCATTTCTTGTCAACAGGATAAGGATCAGCAAAGATCTTTTTCTAGAATTTGCAGAATACTAGGGCAAATCGGTTAATGATTAACAGGGTACAACCCATGAGGGCTATAATGAAGAAAGGACAAATGTATGAATGGATGCAGGAATGTCAGAATGCAGTTGCGGATATCAATGGGTGTGTAATGAATGCTGTTGAGTTGAATCCTTTTGATACTAGAGATCACATCATTGTGGCTACTCATGCTAGTATGCATGTCCTAGCAGCTGTTTTAATGCAGTCTGGTAGACATTGCCAAAGAGTGGTGGCATTTTCTTCTCGGACTTTAAGTGGTGCTGAAGCAAGTTATTCCACTATAGAAAAGGAGGTATTAGCCTGTTGGTGGGGCCCTCAGCATACACAAGTTATTAGCAGGGAGCTGAATTTAAATTAAGGACAGATAATAAGCCATTGGTGGATTTGTTTACTGCGAAAGGGTCTGGTAAAGTTCACTGTGGATTGTAAAATGGTTACATAGACTGCTATGATAGAATTTTCTTTTAGTGTGAAGTATGTCAAAGAGGCGAGCAATATATATGCTGATTACTGGTCCAGAATGCCTGAGCAGGGTGAGGAGCAAGAGGATAAAGATGAGTGGACAGTAGCATATATATAAGTGCTAACTTGAAAGCATTTTCCAAAAATTAGTGGAAACAGGCTATGGCTAAATATTCTGAGATGCAAAGAATAATTGAGAGTTTGCTAGAAAAAAGTTCACCATCTTGTGAGGGGATTTCTATGCAAACTAATTATTAGTCTGTGTGGTCTGAATTGTGTTATCAGTACAGAGTGTTAAAAAGAGGACACAATTTCTTGTTAACATTTAAATTAAGAGAACGATTGTTGGCAACTTGACATGGTGAATGTCATTTATGGGAAAGGAAAGTGCTTGAGGTAGTTTAGTGCCCTGGAGTAGAGCAAGATGTGGAAAGGTTTGTAAGAGATTGTGTGAGCTGTCCCTTTCCTGATAAGTCTCATGTGGAAAAATAGACTTCTGTTGTACCTGTATGTTTTCATAGAAAAGTATGGCAAAAACTGGTGATAGATGATTTTGGTCCATTTATTGGTGTTGATGAGTACAGAAAAAATTGCTATACTTCTTATAGTTCCCTACTCAAAATAGCATGAGTTTGGTGGATGATGTAAAATCAAGAACTATAATTAAATTTTGTGAAGAAATATTTAGGAGGGAGGGTGGGATTGCACAAAGAAATAGAAACAGACAATGGTCTGCAGTTTGTGTCAGAAGAATTTGAATTATGTGTGGTCAATTGTGCTTTGAAACATAATAAGACAGCAGTGGGACAGCCATGTGAAAATGGTTTGGTGGAAAGGTTCAACAGGGGGCTTGGAGAGAATGTGCAATTGTCATTACAAAATGGGCTTGATGGGAGGAGCTTAAAGACCACTATGGAGTTATTGAACAATCCCACATTCGACTACATGCAAATCCCCTTTTGTAATTTTGAGGGGTAGGAAACCATGCACCTTGGCGATTCCGGCCTGGATTGGTAAGAATAAAGTAAGGAGTATTGATGAGAATCCGTTCTGGAATTAGGTTGAAGATAACAAAAATGAAATATTCTGTGACAGAAAGTGATAAATGTCTTAAAAAGAGGTGTGAGTTGGTAGCTGGAAATTTTATGTATGGTTGTTTGCAGGTGTAAGAAAGGAATGTCAAGGTGGTGGACAATGAGGAATGTGGTGAAGTGCAGTGAAACATAGGTGAGGAGGTGGAGGAATGAGGAAGTGTTTAGTAATAGTATTGATCAATCCATATCATCTTATGATGGACCGTTGCCATTATGAAGAAGAATGTGACGTAAAAATATACTAGGAAAATTATGTGTTATCAGTTGTTGCTATGGAGTGAAAAAGGTTATTGTTACATTTTGTAATGTGTTATGAAATTGGAATTTTGTTTTATACAACACATTTATTGTATGGTGTAATTTTGCAAGTTTAATCATTTGTTAACATGTAGATTATTATTTATTTTTGATACAGGGAGGAATGTGTTGTATTATCTGGGCAGGAATAGAATATAAATGTAAAATGGTTAGTGTTTTTGACTGTATAGAACTTTATAGTGGCAGTTTGAGATCTGCGCTTCCCAGGGTTGTTTGCATTGTGGTTTACTGGACATAAACATACTTTTATCCAGAAGTAGATGCAAGTTATAGGAGTTTTCTTTTAAGAAAGTCCACACAGGTAAGTACAAAAAGTATAATCAATTATATAACTGTGGATGGTTAGTCATACAGAGCGAAGAGCTTCACAACGCAGCAATGGCAGGTGACCTATCCGACATGGTGCAGAGCAGGAATATCGAGGTGTAAATATCGAGGGACATAAATATTCCCACAAAAATATCACAGGGGAGAAATATCGACAACAAAAATATTGTGGGAAAGAATATCGACTGAAAGGTAAGTAATATAGATTTCAAAAACATTGACGTCTTAAACATTGTTTACAAAAATATAGTTGACAAAAAATCGAATTATTAATAATGTTATGTATCTTAGTGTTTTTAAAGACAATTGATTGCCATTTTATTATATGTTTTAAAATGTTACTAGTTATTAATTTATTATAAGTTTAATTTTGTCTTTTTAGTTCTGTAGCGGGTTGTGGGTTTATAGGGGAATAGGGTGGGAAGTAATTTAATTATATAGATTTAAATATTAATTTATAGTAGTTAATTATTTATTTTTTTATTTGAATTTTGTGTTTTTAGTTTTGTAGCGGGTTCTTGGTTTATAGAGGGATAGGGTGGGAGGTAATTTATTTATATAAAATGTATTGAATAAATAATGTGTTAATTGATTAATTAATAATAGTTCAATAATTAGTTGTTAATTAATTTCAATTAGTCAATTAATAAAATAATTATGTTAAATGTTTAATTATTTTAGGTGTGTGTTGTGTTGTTATATGTATAAATGGTGTGAAGGGTGGTAAGTAATTAATTTTGTATTGAATAATTACTTATTATTTAAAAATTATTTTCTATTAATTAATTAGTAATTAGTAATTGTAATTGTGTAATGAATTTTAGGTGTGTTTTGTGGTGTTTATATGTGTAAATTGTGTGAAAGGTGGTAAGTAATTAATTTTTATTGATTAATTAATAAATATTTATAAATTAATTTCCATTAATTAATTAGTAATTATTACATTAATTGTGTAATTAATTTTAGGTGTGTTGTGGATATTATAGTGTTAATTAATGTGTAATTAATGATTTATATTATCTTTGTTAATAATAATATATTTACATTTATGTAATATTTATGATAATATTGGAAATTAAATTTAATGAAAATGTTGATGGTTTTGCTTTTTATTGTTGTTGGATCCAGCGCTTTCCCTACTGTTGCACTCACTGGAGTGGAAATAATATTTTTTTCCCTCCGCTATCCAGCGCTTTCTCTACGGTTGCACTCACTGGAGTGGGAATAGTAATTTTTACCCCTCCACTATCCAGTGCTTTCCCTACTGTTGCACTCACTGGAGTGGGAATAGTCATTTTTACTCCTATGCTATCCAGCACTTTCCCCACTGTTGCACTCACTGGAGCAGGGAAAAGTAGTTTTTACTCCTCCGCTATCCAGCGCTTTCCCTACTGTTGCCCTCACTGGAGTGCGAATAATAATTTTTACCCCTCCGCTATCCAACGCTTTCCCTACTGTTGCATTCACTGGAGTGGGAATAGTAATTTTTACGCCTACACTATCCAACGCTTTCCCTACTGTTGGACTCACTTGAGTGGGAATAGTAATTTTTTCCTCCTCGCTAGCCAATGTTTTCACTACTATTGGGTTTATTTTGTTATTAACTGTATGTTTTGTTCTTTTTTTAATAGTTTAATGTTTTAATTAAATATAGAATATTTTATTTAATTTTAAATTATTTGTATATGTGTATATTTTATTTTTATATAATTTAAAAAGTTTATAACTTAAATAAAGATTATAGTTAATAAAATGCATATAAGTAAATATCTGTATATTTACAATTGTTTAGAGTTTTTAGATTTATTAAATTAAGTTTATTAGTTAAAATATATTAAATTAAATGTATTTTGTTAATAATATTAATATTATTTAATTAATTTTATTTAAGTTATGTAATTTTTTTAAAGTCGATATTTTTTACTTCTTATATTTTTTACATCGATATTTTTGTGTCGATATTATTGTGCTTACCTGTTTATGTATCGGAAATCAATATTTTTGTTATCAATATTTTCACATCAATGTTTTTTTCATCGATATTTTTACTATTGATATTTTAACATGGAACCCCAAAACCTAAGCATTGTCCCCATATTCACCATATGGAGGAGAGAGAACTAAGACACTACTGCTTCCCTTGCAAGTGCTGCTAGAACTGCCTTGTACAATGAGAAGGGGAGGCCCCTCCTCAGGAGTGGAGGATTGATTCCTTTCCTTCTGCGAGTGCAGCAGGCAAACATGGATAAATAAAATGGAATGCCATTTTATTTATTTGCCAATAGACCAGCTCACGCTGTCTACAGTGTGAGAGTTGAGGCAGGGCTGAATCCTGCAAATGCAGGATGCAAGCACTGGTCTACAGTGTGCATGTCAGATTGGCTGACCATCTTGTGGCGGCCAGCCCAACAGGCATACTGTAGACCCAGCAATCAAAAAGTTGTGAAACAACCTGGGGAATGCTGGCACAAGCCTCCAGCATCAAAATGAGCGCTGCGTGATCCTGCTCCCACCAATCCTGGAGCTACTTTCACAGCATTATGAAGCTCCAGGATTGGTTGGAGTTACATTTCACAAGCAGGAAGGAAGTCTCTCCTTTTCCTGCTCATGGAAAGAAGAACTGTTGCAGCGATCGTGGTCCAGCTCTGCGTTTATGGTGAGTTGCGCCTTCTCCCCATATCATTTTTTATAAAAGCTAGCCACCACTGACCATGAGAACACATAGGTCCACATTAGGATAACGGGCGGACTTTGTCCGCCCGCCATCCCGTCGTGAAAATTGACCGCCCGCCAGAAGGGCGGGGGTCCTGTGGGTGCTATTAGGATGCGCCACCCACAGTGGCGGGCGCATCCTGCATCCCTAACATTTTGGCGGGCGGTCCACTCAGCACCGCCTACCAAAATGTTAGGGAGGCATGTTGTGCACTTCCATGCACAACATGGCATGCACCGCGCGGTGCCTGCCATGTTGTGCAAAGAACTGCCGGGTGGTACCATAGATACTCCCAATGTCAACCCCACTCCCCCCCCCGGAGTCCTTGGGGGCCTTCAACGGGCCCCCCTAGCAGACTCTGCATGCCTTTCCGTGGTGGCAATGTCGCCACAGAAAGGAATTCCTAAATCCGCATTGTAATATGGCTGGCGCCATATTGCAGCTGTTTCCGCCCAGTCGCAAGACGACCGGGGCAGAAATGTGGCGGACGGTCTTGCCGTCCGCCGTGCACTCACCAGCCATAATAATATGGTGGGGGTCTTTCCACTGGGATGGCAGGCGGATCCCCCCGCCATCCTAATGGGGCCCATAGTTTCTTTTCTAAGATGAGTAAAACAGGCCACTCTGGAGAATGAGTCCCTTCCTCTAGCCTGATAAATTGCTATCAGACTCTCAAGGAGGCTGTTGCCCTAAGGTTGAGATAGGCCAGTATCATGTAGGCCCTTTAATCTTCAAAATGCACAAGGCAGGACGCTCTATCTTCAGTCTTGCAGCCTAACACCAGAGCAGCATAGCAACACCGGCCAAGGGCACTTTGAGGAGGACTGACCCTCAATCATGCCATTACAAGTAAAGCAGAAGGGTAGTGTATCATTGAGTGATGTCCACTTTTCCAGGTGCCAGAGTAAAGAGCACTGCTTGAAAAGGGAGTGACTCTTCTAACTTGTACAAAGAATCTCTCTTGAGTCCTTGCAAAGCAGTCCCGCCAAGCATTTCCCTTTGACACCTGGAGCTACATGGAGGGATAGAACCATTGTTTTCATTATCCTTGCCTCACTTGAATGCAAAGTCCCTTCAGGAGAAAGGTCACCTCTAGAACAACTCTCAAAACACAAGCCCAACCAAAACCACGGAGCCATAAACACTGGCTTGAATGTTTAACCCCTTCTGTGCTGATGACGAGCCTAGGCTCGTCATGCAGCACGGTGCTCGTGTGCTGGTGACGAGCCTAGGCTCGTCATGAGCCGTGGAACGCTCACACGCGGGGCTAATTTCCCCGCTGTGCTGAGCATTCCATTGCGCGGGCGTGGTCATGACGAGCCCAGGCTCGTCACCAGCACACGAGCACCGTGCTGCATGACGAGCCTGGGCTCGTCCTGAGCACAGCGGCGCCGTGCGCGGCCCCCTCCCCCCCGCGCTGTGGGGAAATCAGCCCCGCAGCGAAGGGGTTAATGCAAAAAACGGCTCCACTGTTTGTGAAGTGATTTTGAATCGCCCTGCTTGTTGGTGGGTGACATTTGGTGATGCCCACCTTGCAGGGGTCCCATGGTATTGATAAGTATCTCAAAGGGAAGAAAACACAGAGAGAATGTCCAGGGCAGAAACCAGGGCCCCCCCACCGATCTTGTCTCATCCATCACCTGTCAAGAAACGTGTAAACACTACAACTCTCTCAGCCAGAGCATTGGAGTATGTAAATAAAATGTAAAATCACTCAAAGGTATTCTATTACCATATGAAGAAAGAGAATCACCTCTTATTGTTCCCTGTGCATGGGGAGAAACTTTATTTGACTTTGAGCAAAAGTCGAAAGAAAAGCAGAGCAGGAAGGATGAGCCTGCCATAAGGTAAGCTACATTTTCGTTTGTTAAATTTAGTTGGTAACAATGTTTATCTTGTGACAGTGTGCATAATATGATACAACCTCCCAAAAGACGAGTTGTACTACCAAATATCGACTCCCCCTCCCCCCCCGAATATTGTGGTACGAGACTATCGAGAACAGAATATCGAGGGACAAAATATAGAAAGGCAAGTGCATATAGGGATATACAGATTTACTATTCCTAACTCCACATCTACGTACCTTGAAAATATATATTACCAAGGTTCATATATATGAAGTTAGGTATAAAAAATCTAGGGGCATATTATCAAGGGGGTTTATCTCCGCTTTTTTGGCTTTAAAAGCCAAGAAAGCTGAGATAAAATTATCTCCCTATTACCTAGCTGTCACTAACACCAGTTAGCGGCAGCTAGTAGGAGATAGCGACCTTCTTGGGCCCCACTTTGCATGTCAGTGATATTTATCACTAATGATATGCAAAGTGGGCGTGCCAAGATGTTAGCGACTGGAAACAGTCGCTAACATCGCTATCTCCTATTACCAACTTTTAGAGATATTCGCGCTAAGATCGAATATCTCCAAAAGCTAACACCTGCCCTGAGCAGTTCTTAGCCATGTTATCCAATGGGAGGTGGATAACATGGCTAAGAGCATTAGCTCGGTAATGCATGAATAGCTCTGACTTTTCAGCGATATTCATGCATTGCGGCGATTTTTATCACATTTGCGATAAACCTTGCTAATACCAAGGTTTATTTGCGGTAAAAATTGCCGCAGCTCAGCAGTAAATTTTTGTCTCTAACCAAGCAATAGCGATAATTATCGCTATTGCTTGGTAATATGCCCCCTAGACTTACTGATCCTTCAATATTTTATTTTCAACATTTTATCCTTGATATGGTGTCCCATCAATATTCTGGTGTCAATATTCAGGGAGCACACCCTAAAGATGCGGCTTGTTTGCCTGTAGCTGGTGCTGGTCTTCCTGTAGATGTACCTGATGCCCTTTATATGGTCCAGGATTCCTGTAATTGTGCCTGTATTGTCCTGACTTCCCGCCGATGTGCCTGACATCCATGTAGATGTCCCTGGCTGCATGTAATGTGCCTGATATCGCTCTAGATGCCCCGGCCCCCTATAGGTGGGCCTGTTTTGTACCTAAGTGGGCCTGACCTCCCTCTGTGTGTGACTGATGCCCCTCTAGATAGTCCTGTCTGTCCATAGGTGGGCTTGGTTTGCATGTGATTAGTTCCAGTCTCCCTGTCGATGTGCCCGATATCCATTTAGATGGCCCTGTCTCAATATAAATGAGCCCAGCACACATGGTGGCCCGGTCTCTATATAGACGGGCCCAGCACACATGGTGGCCCTGTCTCTATATAGATGGGCCCAGCACACATGATGGCCCTGTCTCGATATAGATGGGCCCAGCACACATGATGGCCCTGTCTCGATATAGATGGGCCCAGCACACATGATGGCCCTGTCTCTACATAGATGGGCCCAGCACACATGATGGCCCTGTCTCTATATAGATGGGCCCAGCACACATGATGGCCCTGTCTCTACATAGATGGGCCCAGCACACATGATGGCCCTGTCTCTATATAGATGGGCCCAGCACACATGATGGCCCTGTCTCAATATAGATGAGCCCAGCACACATGATGGCCCTGTCTCTATATAGATGGGCCCAGCACACATGGGATCAACAAGTGTGCACACTTGTACAATCCCCCTCCAGCTTCCCTGCACCATGAAGCTGTGAAAGCAAAGCCTCCCCTTTCAAGTACCATTAAAAGCTGACAACATCTGCAGTTAGGTATCTGCTGCTGCTGTACTAGTCAATTTCCCTTTATTAATGTGCTAATTGCATGGGTGGAAGTGGTGCACTGAAAGGCAAGGGAGATGAAACCATCAGTCTTTGCTACCATTCCTGTCCCTGGGATCTCCGAAGTGCTCCCTTGTGAACTCCACAGGAAACAATTACTCCCCCTCAAACCCATCCAGAGGGGAAGCGAGGGGTTCGTTCGCAAACACTGCTGATGTTGTGAAGATGCTCTCTTCCTCCCCGTGAGCTGCCGCTGGGATTTAAGGCAACAAAACAAGCAGCTTTTCACTTATCAGAGAATGCTCAAAAGGGTTATCTGTGGTACCCTCTTCTTCTATCAATCAGAGCACAGCAAAGGCATGGGGAAGTCTCGACAGTGCTCCAGGAGCAGACCCAGCAATAAACATGCTTCAAAGCACTGTTATTCCCTTGTTCTGAGAAAGGCTACACAAATGTTTTTATTTTTTCAGTCTATGGCAAGCAGAAGCGCATCCTGGTGCCAATTCGCTTTTTTTGTATGCACTTACTGAGCATTGAAAAAACAACACAGATAGCACGTGGTATCCCGCAGCAGCCCCTAAATTGTTGCACATTTTCTAGTATGTAGGAGGCTAGAGTGATGGGTGACAAGACAGGAATTGTGCTTCAGTCAAAAATAAAGATCTAATCGCTTTCTCTTGTCAAGGTTTTGCATACTTTATCATTTCCAACTCATCCCTCGCATATGTCTGTGACAGTATTTTTTACTTGCATTGAAGAAAATGTGCAGGTAAAACTGCAAGTAAATTGTTGACTATAGTTTAAGCGGGGCGTTGCCAAGATGGTGACCCGGTTAGTTGCATTGCCACGAGCTGTGAGAGTGGCCTTGCCTGATTCTACATTAATCCTGACCTTGGAACTTGCATTGACCCCCCTCACTCCGGCTAAGGTCGCGGCCTGCAGAGTGGTTTGCATATGGACGTCCGTGATGTCCCTAGCCGCTTGGGCCACTGAGGGCCTACTGGCGCAGCGGTGCTACTGGCACGAGTGTGACATCCGGAGTCTGCTCATGGACATTCATGTGCAGCTGGGCCTGTGGAGCCACTTGAAAGTGCAGTGGCTGGCAAAGCACTGTGGACAGGAGGAGAGGCCACCGAAAGATGGCGTACATAGGACGCTGCAGTTGGTCGGGGATTGCGGCCCAAAGCAGTACATCTGTGGAGCGAGGACCACTCAACCAGACCATTGAGTAACAGTAACCACCTGTATTGTGTAATGCTTCATTTCTCTAAGCTAGGTGGCACACACTGGAGGAAGGAGAGCCAGGCTACCCATGTTCACTTCAAAGGCTGCTCTTTGATTCAGTGAGAAGTCACAATGTAGGGGCTTCGGCACATCTCAGAAAAGAAATGGGGCTGGATAAGAGATTTATAAATAATAGGGCTGGGGCCCTTGGGAAGCCTTTTGATACATATATCACTGTCGCTAACATCCAGGTCTGAACCTCAAGTCACTCCCATGGCCTGTGTTGTCAGATTTGAATTCACTCCTGCTGTGACAGACTGCTTTTAAGAGAAAGAAAAGAGCAGAAAAGTAAGCACTTCAAAAGAAGCAGGCCCCCCACACAAACTTCAAAGAGTCAGACTCTAAATCACATTTGATAGCGCACGAAGGTGAGATCCAATCTGTTGGCACAGGACTTGAACGGGTGCATAGCAGGACTGGGGCCCCTAGGGTCTGGAGACAATTGAAGGTAGCCAGGGCGCCGCTTACCTCCCTGGACTTGGATAGAGTGGAATACGCAGCAGTGCACCTAAAGCATTCTTACTATATTGGGGGGGGGGGGGGCGTACAGGCTGGCTAATGGCCAACCAGTTACGTGCTCAGAGATAGTGAACACTGGTTTCCTTGCTACAGAGGGACAGCTGGGGGGAAATTAGAATGGATGAAGAGATAGTCCACACGTTTTGTGACTTCTATGAGAAGCTTTACACAGCGGACACCCCGCCCAACCGCGACACTGCAGCCTACCTACAATCTGACACTATGTCTACACTAACTCCAGAACAGGCTGCGTCATTGGACCCCCCATTTGCATAGAAGAGGTCGTCACGGCTATCTCACGCCTGAAAGTGCTTAAATCGCTGGGCCCGGATGGGTTCCCTTCCTTCTTTTATAAAAATAATTCGGCCCCATTTTAGCACCGATCTTAACCAGGCTGTTCAACACTTTTGGAGGTGCTAACCCGATCCCGGACACCATGCTTGCGGCAGCAATAGTGGTTTTGCCCAAATCAGGGAAAGATAAGCAACAATGGGGCTAGTACCACCCGATCTCTCTTCTAAATGTAGATTTTAAGATTTTTACGGGAATCCTCGCGGCGCGTCTGAGCCCCCATATGCCAAACCTGATAGAACCCGATTAACAGGGTTCATCCAATCCCAACAATGCTGCGAAAATTTGAAGAGGATACTTCACCTCGTAGATAAGGCTCGCCAAATGCAAATGGATACCCTCCTGTTGATGATTGATGCTGAAAAAGCGTTTGATAGGGTGGACTGGGGGTTTCTGGGACACACAAAGGTGAAGTCTGGCCTGGGGGAGCAGTTCCGGGATTGGTTGGCTGTTGTTACACATAACCCATGGCCTGCATCAGGGTCGACAGTGTCTCTTCTCTACGTTTTGATATCCAAAGAGGGACCAGGTAGGAATGCCCGCTGTCCCCGTTACTCTTTGCACTGTACATAGAGCCTCTGGCGCAAAGGGTTAGAGATAACCATAGAATCAAAGGGATCCCATTCGGGGGGGGGGAAACACCCCATTATCCTTTATGCAGATGACATGCTGGCCGCGCTGACAGAACCCATACTATCCTTTCCCGCCTTTCTTGAGGAGTTAGACGCATTTAGTCGGCGTCCAGGTTAATGTGGGTAAATCACTGGTACTGAACCTAAGCCCTGTAACACCCTCATCGGCCCGAACGGGTGACTGGCTGGCCGGTATACAGGTCGCAGACACTATACCCTACCTAGGGCTAGACTTAGCAGCCACGGTACAACGAACAACTCGGTTGAATTATGCTAGGCTGGCGCAACAAGCGGTGAAGGATTTGGGCGCTAGGAGAAAGCACCGTCTTTCCTTAATCGGGCAGGTAGCGGTGGTCAAAATAGCCCTACTTCCTAGGGTTCTCTACCTGTTCCAGACTCTGCCGGTTTTGCCCCTGCAGGAGTAATCGCCTCACTGCAACGCAGCATCAATCAGTTTGTGTGGGAAGGGGCAAGACCAAGGATGAGTAAGGCCTTAGGGTACATGCGCCACGAGAATGGGGGCCTTGGAATTCTGCATCTCCTTAGCTACTATAAAGCGGCTCAGCTGAGGTATCTGGTGGAGTTGGCATGGGCAGAGTCTGAAAACGGCTCTTTCAGGACAGAGCACTGGCGGGCATCCCACTGTGGATGGTCCATTTCTTAAGGAGGTCACAGCGGCCGCGGGGCCTAATGGGTTAGCTGATTACTAAATCAGTACTGGAAGTCTGAGACGGAGTGGAGACAGCCAAGAAGTTTATGACCTTTCCATCTCCGCTGACCCCCCTGTTTGGTAATAGCGAATTTACCCAGGACTGCCTGACAAATCATTTGTGGAGTGGCGGGACACTTCGTGCCATTCAGTGGGTCACCTATTTGATCTCGCAGGGGTGTTTTTGTTTCCCCAATTGAAGCCAGAATATGTGATCCCGAGTCTGAGAGATTGAGGTATTTGCAGCTGCGACACTGTTTCCTTAACCCGTTGGCTGCTTCGAACGTTCTGCTCCAGTGCTGAACGTTCGAAAAAACGGGTGGGGTCGCATCAGCCAACGGACGTGCTTAATTACTAAGCTCACTGACAAAGGGTTGATATCTGAAATGTATGACACACTCACAGGCAACTAACTTTTGGTCTTAAGTTATACTTAAGAAAACCTAAGTTTAACTAAGACAAAATCCTATTTGTAATTTTCGGATTTATTCTCAATTAAACTTAAGTTTAATTTAAGACCAAAATTTAAGATTAAGTGAGACAAAATCCTAACTTTAGTACTCCTAAATGCCTTATGTGAATACCGAAAGTTGTAAAGTTAGGATTTTGTCTCAAATTACTTTTGTGAATCGGGCCCGATTCATTTACTTGCACTAGGGGATTCCACAGATTGCCTACACCAGCATATACATTTTGACCCTAGCTCCATGTTAAAATACAAAGTATGCTCTTATATGCCTATTGTTTACTAGCACTACAATTTATCACCGTGCTTTATCACTCTATTTATTGGACATTCTGAACTACACTTACCAGACCGGACATTACATGTGTGCAGCAGGTACAGTAGCACCATACCCAATAAAAACATGATGACCGTAAACCACGACTTTATTTCACCCATCTACATATTCCTTTTCTGTCACTAGACTCACTTCAACCCTCCCTACTCCTCCACGCTTCACAAAGTCCTAACATCCATTCAGGAAGCAAGTCTACTGGCTCCAGGAAGGTAATGTCACTTCTTTGTGCTTTTATGCACAAATATGTAAGTTATAACGTTTACCTTCCTGTTGCTTGTAAACAAACAGACACCACACTCTTAGAGCCACTCTGAGAATCCCTACTCCACCCACCCACAGGTCTAGGAACCCCCAAGCTCTTCTCCCTCTGCCTTTCCAAATTCAAAGCTTCACAGTCTATCTTTATCTTTTTTAAAACTTTGCCACTCAATGGGGCAGATTTATGTTAACTGGCGCATCCCGAGGGATGCGCCAGTTAACATGCGCCACAGTGCGCCACAGCTCCGTCACCCATGGTGCGCGCAGGGTTTTGACGCAGCATTGCCCTGAAAGTGACTGAGTGAAATCTCATAGATTTCACTCAGCCACTTTCAGGAGGCATTCCTGCGCAGGAACGCCCCCCCTGCGCAGGAATGCCTCCTCATGGCGCAGTGCTGTACAACGTGACGCATCTCCTAGATGCGTCACGTTGTAAATAGGGCACAGGGATGCGCCACGTTTCCGCGCCGTTGCGTCACGCAACGGCGGCGTAAACGTGGCGCAAGCCCTTCATAAATCTGCCCCAATGTGTCTACGTAAACCTCACCACACACTCAGACAAAAATTAAACTTCATCCTTCATGATCTTCCACCACGAACATAACCAATATCATAACAAGAAAACTTACAAGGACCTCAACCATTTATTTTAACTGTTATTGCACAAAAGTTTCTGTCCTGGTCAGAGGGGTGCTTGCTCTCCCTCCTTTGCCAGAAGTACTGACCTTACTTTCAATGAGATCCTGCTGGCCCACTAGTAATTATGAGGGAAGGGTTGGACACAGCAGTGGACCTGAGGACCATCAAACAATACAAACAAGGCATTGTGTCAGGGATATACAGTTAGCCGCACACCAGGTCGGTGCAGGTCAGCAGCTCGTACATCTCCTTCAGAACCTCAGTGAGATCCTAACAAGCCCAAACAAGCAGCTGCATGTTCAGGCCTAGCACAAACAAATTAAAGTTTGCTATACAAAAGTCAGTGCGGGCTGTATTAGCACTTTTTAAAAACTCGCAACCGTGCTGCACAGCAGCCACACAGGTGTTCAGCATGCCTTAAAAAAATTGCAAATAGTAGAGAGATTTTGATTTTTTTTTTTAACTTTAAGCCATTCTGCATAGCAGCAACACAGCTCTACAACATGTCTGAAAGAAATTATTAATCCAGATAGTCAAGAGAAATGGACTGTTTTCTTTGCCATGTTGTACAGCTTTGTGGCTACTGTGCTGCATGGTTAAAAGCAAAAAAATAAAATAAAAACATATATATGTATTTATGTATATGTTGTGTGAACAAGGGCGAGTTAGCCTGAAACGCGTAGCTGTTCTCTGTGTGTTTTCAACAATAAACTATCTTTGCTGATTCCTGTGGTCCGTCTCCCTCGTTTGCCGGCGTGCGCTGCTGCCTGAAACGCTGCGAAATCTGAGGAGGAGCTCGTGTTTTCATATATATATATATATATAGAACTTACTGCATTACCCGCATCATAGCACTTTTTAAAACAATTTTCACTGGGCTGCACTGCGGCTGCATGGCTGTGTAACATGCGTGGAGAAAAAAAATTAACAAACCAAATAGATCTTGCATAGGCAAGACCTATTGGCTTTGTCAATGCTTGTTTGAGCTAGCATCTTGATGTGTTTCAGAACATTAGGCTTTATTAGGATGACGGGCGGACTTTGCCCGCCCGTCATCCCATCGTAAATCGGGACCGCCCACCATAAGGGCGGGGGTCCCGGGGGTGCTATTAGGATGTGCCCGTCACAGTGGCGGGCACATCCTGTATTTTCAGCATTGTGGCGGGCGGTGCTCTCTGCACCACCTGCCACAATGCTGAAAATGCACTTTCACATTGTCATTTACAAAGCGGCAGGCACTGCGCGGTACCCCCCATGTGCTCCCCCACCTGTACTTCACTCTGGGGGCCCGCAGGGGGCCCTCAGAGTGAAGACCACATGCCTTTCCGTGGGGGCATCGCTGCTGCGGAAAGGCACTGAAAACCAGACATCATAATATTGCTGGCAGTGTCTATTAGACATCGCCACCATATTATTCCTTTTCCGCCCGGACGCAAGGCGACCGGGGCGGAAAAGCGGCGGACGGTCTTTCCGTCCGCCGTGGTCCCCCCCACCATCCTAATATGGCGGGGGGGAAATCTGGTTATGATATCGGGCGGATTGCCTCCGCCAGGCTGGCGGTTGCTACCGCCAGCCTGGCGGAGGCAATCCGCCCGATATCATAATGGACCCCATTGTGTTTACCAGCAGCAGGATCCTCCCAGCTGTGTATTACCTGCTAATGGGAGCGTGTGATTCCCTTCTCATTACACATTCCCCTGTACAACCCCCTGAAACACATGTCTCTCTGAGAGTGGCAGTGTCATCGGCCACAAACATAAAGGGGCCGGGTTGTGTGTCTATGGTCCACCACTCTGAACACCAAAACGAAAATTAGGAAAAATATTATACAAGAAGACACAACAAGGTGCCGACAAAAAAGTAACAAGCATTTGCAATGCAATAGGTCTCGCATTAGAGAAAGTTTTGAGCTGTTGGTGTTGCAAATGATAATGTTTGTTAGATTTTATTTTTATCAAACAATATTCCAGCAGTACCATAAGTAATAAAAAAAAGTGAAAATGTATACTAAGCTGCAATCTTTTTTTAAATAATTGCATTAAGGATGCCGGACCGTATGTGGCTAATAAAGGTCCCTTTACAACTCTACAGGCACACCTAGTAACAGCGTGTGGTACTGCATTCTTTCTTTTCTCCGTGTTTTTTTCGAGACCTATTACATTGCAAATGCTTGTTTTTCTTATCGTGGGTGGGGTGAGCAACGCGGGCAACTAAGGAACAAAGCACCACTGATAAAAAGCAGGAGGGCGGGAAGTAAAGGTCAACTGGACAAAAAAATGCACTCTGGCACTTTTTTCATCTTATGGCGAACACGAACAATGGAAGGGTAGGGGAAGGAAGCAACATGGACTATGGCGGGTGGGGGGGGAGGAGGAAGTATTAACAGAAAACAGAGGATCGGGTGAAAAAGGAAGAAGCAACACAGACACCTGGGAGTGGAAGGGCAGACGCTACATGGTTAACGGTGGAGGGAGGGGAAAAAGGAAAGGCAGGAGAAGGAGAAAAAATAGATATACCTCAATGACAGTGTGATCAGTGGAAGGAGAGCAATCACGCTGAAGCACTTAGTATGTTTGCCATGCTGCAACTGAAAGAAGAGAAAAGGTAGCCAGCAGATGGTGGCCAATTGGAAGTTAGCAAATAAGAATGACGATCAATCAATCAGGTGTTTATATTGCGCGCTACTCACCCTTGAGGGTTTCAAAACGATGAAACCAATGAACGGTAAGCAAAGGCCGGGCTGCAAGCCCCTTTGTTGCATATAATATCCCTTGCAAGAGAGAGGGCATGCACTGTCATGAGACTTAATTTTTTTTATACATTCTGCAAATAGAGGCAGTGTTGAACTTGTGATTAAATGCTGTATAGATGTTTTAATGGTATCGTGACTGCATTCACCAAACCACCAGACCAGAAAAGAGCCAAAGAAATCTGCCCACATACTGGCCTTTGAGACTAGCCCTCCTGACAGTGCCAGACCGCCCTGTAGGCCAGACCGACTCTGTAGGCCACCGGTGCAACTACTGCAAGGGTTAATTCAGCCTTTCATCATTCCAGTGATACAGTTTCCGGCAGGGTTTCCAAGCCGGCCTTTCTGGCATGGAAACCAAAATTAGGATTTTTCTCAACTTTACTACTACTAAACTGAGAAAAATCCTAATTTTAAGACTTTCGGTATTCACAGAAGGCATTTATGAGTCCTAAAGTTAGGAGTCCTAACTTTACTACTACTAAATTGAGAAAAATCCTAATTTGAAGACTTTCGGTATTCAAAGAAGGCATTTAGGAGTCCTAAAGGTAGGAGTCCTAACTTTACTACTACTAAACTGAGAAAAACCCTAACTTTAAGACTTTCGGTATTCACAGAAGGCATTTAGGAGTCCTAAAGTTAGGACTCCTAACTTCTGTGAATACCAAAATGAGTAAGTGTCATCTCTGAATACCAAAATGAGTAAGGGGCCAATTCACAGAACTAACTTAAGACAAAATCCTAAACTTACTACTTTTGGTATTCACAGTAGTTAGGTTTGTCTTAAGACAGACTTAAGACAAAATCCTAACTTAAGTCTTTCTTAAGTCTGTCTTAAGACAAACTTAAGACAAAATCCTAACTCTGTGAATACCAAAAGTAGTAAGTTTAGGATTTTGCCTTAAGTTAGTTCTGTGAATCGGGCCCCTCATATCTATTCATGCTGAACTTTTCAAAAGTTCTATATTACAACAAACACACAGTGCTTATTTTTAGAGTGGACAGAACAACCAACCTCCAAACACTAGAGAAGTGAAAAAACGCTAAACTATAAGTCACAAAGAACAGTTTGAATTTTTCCATTTCAGCTAAACGAAAAACATGCAATGGTCCCTATTTCCCAATAAAAGGTAAATTTTGAGTACCCCCATGCCCAACATGTAAAGCATGCATAACAACACTCTCAAAGTATGGGGTTCTCTCCTGTCCCCAACCCACCCACCCATTGTGGGGCTTACTTCCTGCCTCACGATGAACTGTCTTTAGAAATGCGTTTCCAGGAACCTTGCTTCCGTTTTCAAATGCCATCAAAAACCCAAAGGCAGAAGGAATCCACCAGAGAACTAATGTTTGACAATGCATGTTTGAAGGGTCCCCCAGCTTTGAAAACTACACTCATTACTGCTGAAAGTGACGTGTTCATACTTGGGGGGAAAAAAGCAACAAGCACCAGCACCTCGTCGCTGTCTACACCCCCGATGAGTACCTCACCAAGCCAGCAGAGAGCAGCAGGGCTGGTACCAGGCTGCTACCAAGCGCAGCATCCATATCGGGTGTGTGGTCGAGTGGCCACCATTATGTATCTGTAAATAAAACAAGCATTGCATGGCCAATAGGCCTCGACTATGGGACCTTATAAGTGTTTAGTTATCCAGCACAATATCCTTGGTGCAACAACATCAACTGTTGCATGGCTAAACACTTATAAGGTCCCAAAGGCGAGACCTATTGGCTATGCCAATGCTTGTTGTGAATAGTGTGCAGCAACGGCAAATATACAGTAAAATGTGTCAGGACGCATGTGTGCTCATCATGATACTGCAGATGCCTGCAACATGATACTGCAGATGCCTGCATCATTCATTAGGCATACGGACCCGTGAGGACTTATCTGCACACTTGTGTGGCCACGCATGTGAGTGCCTTCCTAACGACACAGGCACCATCTTTAAAAATGTATTTACCAATTGAAGATATCTGATGCCACTTGGCGCTTTAAATCATAAAAAATCAATAATTTCCAGATGTGCTATAGTACAATTAAGCAGAGTGATCTGGCACTAAAAGAGAGCTGATGACCCCTCCAAGAAAGTTAAAAAAAATAGATTTTTTAAAGGACTGTGAGAATTGGGGGAGCAACCAATGCTAGGTCTGGATGGAAGTGAAAAAGGAGGGGGAAAGCAGCATGCAAAGGAGAAAGCAACATAGAGCATGTTGGATTTGGCAGATAGACAATCACGCGAGAGAGCGCGCAGAATTAAGTAGGAGGGAACCGCACTGAGCTCGGGTGGATATTTAGTGGGGATTAGAAGGACACTATAGAGTGATGGAAAACACACGCACTTTAATGAAGTGCCTGGCAGAAAAGAAAAAAATTGTTCGCTAAAAATAAGCAGTGAAAGAATATGTCAGCCCATTAAACGGATGGTAAAGAGGCTATGCTGCAGTGGAGGGCAAACACAAGAAAAGGAATGTGAACCATTGAATAAGAAGTAAGTAGATGAGAGGGATAGAGCCAACCAGTGATCTGCAGTTGGCGAGTTTCAAGCCCACTGTAAGTTCTTGGTATGTTCCACAAGAGGATTTCGCCTACAGAAAGACAAAAGCTGTTATAGGCGAGACCTAAAATGTGGCTATGGGCAACAGAAGTAAGGGTGCAAATGATGCGTCTCACTGCTGGTGGCTTTTGCACTTAATGAGTTAGTATTTGTTATGGCTGTCTTTCTGCCAGCCCTCTGGAGAAGGAGAATGATGGAGAGTGACTCCAGCCTATCACCCTCATAGCATAGGGATTAGGCCGATAGACAGGGACCCTGTCTTATAGATATAAGGGCATTTTCGTGCCATTTACCTTAGAGTAAGGCTTATGAATTTAAGTTAGGGGTTAGATATATGGGTATTAGTCATGATTTATTCATTTGCTAACATGCCGATCTGTTTCTCATGGAGCTATGTATATTATGGGCTCCGTAGGCCTTAAGCGAGACAGACTCCATTTTGCTTTCTGCCTGGTAGCTCGAGAAGGCTTTCTAGGTGAAGTGTAATGTTTTAGTTTCAAGCTGTTGTTCGCTTGGAGAGAACCGGTTCAGGCTGACCCTTATCGAAGGAATGTATTTTTCTCCACTCCGAAGACACAACTTCAGGCCGGCCGGCTGGGAAAGTGTCCTTGGTACGGGGAGGTACAAGAATTTGGTGGGCGGCAGGTTACTGGCCGTGAATTTCCATGAAGGAACGGGCTTTGATATTAGCGAAGGTGTTAGTCTTTCAGTCAGTCAGTCCGTAGGCGGCATCTAGCCGTTAGCATCTCTGCCATTATTCATTTTCATGGTGGACAAGTCGCCATCTTTGAAGTCGGAGAAAGATTTAAGACCGAAACTCTCTGAAAATAGACTGAACGAGAAGTGGCGCGGAGCGCACTAAATACAGAGAGAGAGAGAGACGGTAGCTAATTAACAGCAAGGTTCCGAGGTCCTGAGGGAGAGCAGACGAGTTTGAGCCTAGCGGTGCAGACGTGTACCTGTGACGGCTGAGGGTGACTGCAAGGCGAGCCAGGACCCAGAGACGAGACAGGAGCCTAGATGACTGCCGAGTCCCGATTTCCTATTAACCAGGTGAAGTCCAACCAGTCCTTATAGTGCGTGCACCCTAACCTTTCTCTTTTATTTCTTGTGCAAATGTAATGCTGCATAGTAATGTGATTTATGTTTATGGTTAATAAATGCCCTAATTCATATAGAATTACCGTGTGCCTGGTGCTTATGTTCAATCTTGGTAAACGCAACTCCTAGGTGAAAGCTAGGCGCATGAATGGACGAGTAATCCCAATCAGGCAAGTGGTGATCACACAAATAGGGAGTGAGTGAACCTCTGATGTCAAAAGTAACGAGTACACTATACAATCTGGACCCATATCCAAAGTTATTATTGTAGTTTTATCCTAAGTAGACTGTCGAGATATCATCCCAATAATGTTTCATAGGAATGTGGTCGTCGTTGATATGCGGCGTTAATGAGAGCGGCAGGAAGGATACTGCCGTGTAAAGCCACCGGATTGTGGTATAAAACTAAGTGAGAGCGGCAGGAGGGACACTGCCGTGGATGTTTCGCAGGATCGCGAACGCTGGAAAAGAGAGCATTGGGTTCTGCAGGCCCGTGTGTAGACACGCCGGATTGTGTGTCAGATCTGCCCTGGGGTAGAACGGTCTGGGTCGAGGCGACCGCGAGGCCAACTGATGTGAATAAGATATTGTAGAAAATCCATATATGTATATTGTCATTCCCCATTCTTAGGTGCGACCTGTATATTCATTGTTATATCTACTCAGTGTAAATACGATCTAAGAAGGGAAGGTGAGTACGTTTTGGCTGGGTCACAGGGGCCCCTGGGGGCTGATCCCATCTAAACAGAAAATCCAGCCATTACATCTGGCGTCACGAACTGTTTACGAAGCCTGTGTGCATTGTGTTGTTTTCATCTCGTTGGTTTGCGCTCGGCTTGTACGTATAAAATTTTGTTTATAATTGTGTATATATTTTTTGTGTATCATTATGTTTGTGAAAAAATCATCGTCGGTTTTCAAACTACCGATTCAGATTCCCGGCTGGGAGTCTACGCCTTATGAGGCTTTGGCCCGTGAGTGGGCTGATTCTACTGGTTTGAGCGAAAATTGGTCTTCATTCTTGGAGCAGGCGGAGCCTGCTGATGTGATTTCGTGCCTACAGAAAGCGCCAGTAGTGAAGGGTGATGAGCTTCCTATTTTAGGACGCAGAGGGTGGATTGTTCTTAATGCATACAGAATAATGCATGAGAGGGTTGTGCTACTACAGAAACAGTTTAAAGATTCGGAAGGACAGTGTGTTGAGTTGCAAAATGCGCACACTTTGTTGCGTTGTCAAAATAAATTGCTTGCCGATAAACTTGAAACATATCAGACCATTGCCGAAAGGGCTGCGGTCCGTATTGCACGATATAAGTATAAACATCGTCGTGGACGTGTGTCTTCACGCAAAGTGCGTATGGTTGTAGCAAAAGCTGGAATGGATTGGAACCCCGATGAGTGGGACGGTAATATCTGGGATTCTCATACTTCTGACTCCTCGGCAGAGGAGGGTGACAAGCGCGAGTCTTCTCGCTCCGGACGTGATTGTAAATCTGCTTCATGCATTGATTCAACTCCCGATTGTGACCGTGCTCGTTCTTCCCGTGCGGACGACGTAGCTTGCCCTGATTGTGATGTTAAATCTAAGATGCGGGCTTCCTCGGAAGCTCTTCCCGCAGTTTCTGCTCACCCAATTTTTCGACGGAAATTACAACAAGCCCCTGGTAATCCGGGTGGTATCGCTCTTGACTGTATTGAAGATTTTACTCAGCAGGAGATCAGTGACATCCTGCAACGATTTAAACAACGACCTGGTGAGTCTTTGCTTACCTGGATGGTGCGCCTTTATGAGCTTGGCGCTTCCGGTATTATGCTCGATGCCGTTGATTGCTTACGATTTTGCTCTTTGAGTTCTGATTCTACTATTCAGGACCATTTTCGGAATTTTAATGGTAATGTTCAAACTTCTTTGCTCCAGCTTGCGTCTGATGGCTGTAATCATAAATATCCGACTGAGTCTGATTGGCCCTCTGATGAAAAGCCGTGGTATACTCTGCGCGATGCGTCGCAACGTTTAAAGGAAGAAGTCATGAAAACCTGTATCTTCCTTAGTACTGCTGACAGATTATTGGATGGTCTTTTGACATCTTCTGTGCGTAATCGCATTATCCGTTCTTCTCCTGTTGCTTACAAGCAGGTCATGATGACTTTATTGATTAATCAAACTGGCAATCCTTTGTCTGCTGTGCTTGAGTCTGTTCGTCAGCTTGGTGAGTTGGGTGAATGGTTTAAACCTGAAAGACAATCCCGACCTGAGGGTCGTACTGGTGGGGACTATAAGTTCTCTAGACGTGACATGTTTCTTGCTCTCGTTGCTGATGGTGTGAAAAGGGAAGAGATCGATGGTGAACCCAATAATATCTTATGGGATATGTTCCGTAAGCGTGGTTTGGATCGGAAGGAAGGTGCCCGTCGTGTGCGAAAGAATGATTATGATCGTGGTTCGGATGACAGTGGTGATGAGAGACGACGTGTGAATTCTGATCGCCGTGATGACCGGCGCCAAGAACGTGGTGGTTCCCCCCGTCGTAGTGATGGGAGGGGGAGAGAGGATGATCGTGAAAGGGGAAGAGATGATCGTGGTTCTAGCAGACATAGAGATGCAAGGAGTTATTCCCCTGATGTACGAAGGAGGGAGGATCGTAATAGACTCTCTGACCGTAATTCACAATTTTTTGAACATGATACTAATCCGTTTCGTACTGGAGACGGATATGAACAGGAAATTCTGATACCGAAGAAAACTGAAAATATCTACCCTGATCTGTCTTGGTTGACTGAACGCAGGAAAAATGACTAGGAAATAGGTCAAGCTCCGGTACGCAGGTGGGCCCACAGAGATTACAGACCATATGTAGATATTGAGATTTTTTGGAAACATCGTAATATCCAAAGGGCCCGAGCGTTGGTTGATACTGGGGCGGAGGCCACTTTAATTCATGGCAAGTCGAGAAAATTTCATGGACAATCTTTTACAATTACCGGCCTGGGTGGTAAAGAAACGCCCGCAGTTCAAACTGCACTTGAGATTAAAATTGGTAGGATTCCTCGTAGAGAATACTCTGTGTTGGTTGTGCCACTTTTGGAATACATTATTGGAATTGACATCTTGAAAGGTATGACTTTGCATTTGGATGATGGTTACTATCAGTTTGGTACTGGACAGTACATTTCGACCAGACCCGTACGGGTTGGCCGTTTACGCATGCCACCTATTGAGATCCCTTTAGCAACGAAAGTGATTTCTCAGAAACAATATCGCATCCCAGGTGGTCATGAAGAAATTACAGCTACGATTCAGGATTTGGTTGACGCGGGAGTCATTACTCCGGTCACATCCGCTTGGAATAATCCTGTTTGGCCCGTGCGCAAAAGTGACAACTCTTGGCGCATGACTGTTGATTATCGAGAATTGAACAAACATTCACCTAAATTGACTGTGGCAGTGCCCGACATTGTTACATTGATTGAGAGAATTCAAAAGCATCCTGGTACATGGTATGCTTCTATCGATATTGCTAATGCATTCTTTTCGATTCCAATTGCCCCCGAATGTCAGGAACAATTCAGTTTTACATGGAATGGACGTCAAATGACGTTCCGGAGTCTTCCTCAAGGCTATGTACATAGCCCTACAATCTGTCACCGGCTGGTGGCGGAACATTTGTCTGAAGTGCCTACGATTCCACAAGTTCAGATTTGTCATTATATTGACGACATTTTGATTCAAGGTGAAACGCAAGACCAAGTACAGTCTCATTTAGATCAGATCATTGACTGTTTGCGAGCAAAAGGCTGGGAAATTAATCCTGATAAATTACAAACTCCATCCCAAGCTGTGAAATTTCTAGGAATTAATTGGCATGAAGGTCACAGAGAAGTGATCCCACAAGTTAAACGTAAAATACTTGATTTTGCTGTTCCCAGAAATAGGAAAGAGGCGCAATCCTTTATTGGGTTGTTTGGATTTTGGCGCCAACATATTCCACATTTGAGTCAAATCTTGGCTCCACTGTATCGAGTCACTCGTAAAAAGAATGCGTTTGAGTGGGGTGAACCTCAACAGACTGCTTTTGATTTGGCTAAAGAAGCTATTCAGTATGCTTTGGATTTGTGGCCCGTGAGTGAGGGTAATGTGGATTTGAATGTGTCCGTGGAAGGTCTGTATGCCAATTGGAGTTTGTGGCAAAAGCAGGGCAGACAAAAAGTGCCATTAGGTTTTTGGACCAAAAAGCTACCAGAGGCTGGTGAGCGTTATTCTCCTTTTGAAAAACAGTTGCTTGCTTGTTATTGGGCTCTGGTGGACACCGAGCAATTGACTTTAGGCCATGCTGTGATTTTGAGGCCTGAGATTCCCATCATGCAGTGGGTTTTGAGTTCACCGAAGTCCCATCGAATTGGACATGCTCAGGAGGCTAGTGTGATTAAATGGAAATGGTACATTCAGGACAGGGCACGTGTGGGTCCGAAAGGTGTGGCGGTTTTACATGAGCGAGTGGCGCAGGCGCCCTCCAATGAAGCTGAGAGTGAGCGTTCGGTTCCCGTAGTGCAGGAGTCTCCCGTGCAGTGGGGTAAATCATTTGATGATCTGTCCGTGGAGGATAGAAAACATGTGTGGTTTACGGATGGTTCTGCGAAGTTCATTGGTGACAAGAGACATTGGAAAGCTGTCTCCTATAACCCGACTACTAAGAAATTATTGAGCACCACTGGAGATGGTAAGAGTAGTCAATATGCTGAACTTTATGCGATTTACCAAGTTTTGAAACAAGAGTTACCAGGTACATGTCATATTTTCACTGATTCTTGGTCCACTGCAAATGGACTAGCGGTGTGGTTGCCTACATGGCACTCGCACAATTGGGAATTGCACTCCAAGGAATTATGGGGTAAAGAATTGTGGCAAGAAATTTGGGAACTGCTTCCGCACAGTACTGTAACAATCTTTCACGTGGATGCTCATACTCCAATAGATTCCCTTGACAAATTTTTCCATAACATTGCAGATGAACAGTCTAAAATTTCTGAGGCAGTGGTTGACATGCAAGATTCTGATTTGGCGGGATTGGCGAAATGGGCCCATCAGAAAGCAGGACATTTTGGAGAGAAAGCCACTAACAGGTGGGCTGCTGATAGAGGAATTCATATTCCCTTTTCTTTAATTAAAGATGCCATTCTGCATTGTCCCATTTGCCAGCATTCTAGAAAGAAAGAGGTGCCTCAAATTGTTCGAGGTCACTTACATCGAGGTAAATTGCCCGCCCAAATTTGGCAGATTGATTATATTGGTCCGCTCCCTATGAGCAGAAATTGTCAATACATTTGTACTGCAGTTGATACTTATAGTGGCCTTTTGGTCGCTTTCCCTTGCAAGAATGCTACCCAAGTGAATACAATTAAAACCCTGGAACTGATTATTCTATATTATGGTGTCCCATTCCAAATTCAATCGGACAATGCATCCCACTTTCGTGGAAGATTGGTGCAGGAATTCTGTATGGAAAACAATATCGACTGGGTATTTCACATTCCATATTATCCACAAGCTTCAGGACTGATTGAGAGAATGAATGGTTTGTTGAAAGAACAGTTGCGCAAGTTGACTGATGACCGTTACAGCCAGTGGAGAGATGTCTTACTTCGAGCTTTGTTAATTCTTAATAATCGTCCTTTGTTGCATGCTGAATCTCCTTTGATGCGCTTGTTTCCTCCACATGTTGATGCAAAACCTAATTCTGTTGTTGCTACGGTCACATATTGGGAAATTACCCCCGGTGCTTTGGCTCCGTGTAGGGCTACTCCAGGTTCCGCAGGCCTCGACCTGCATGCTTTAAATGATGTACACTTCCCAGGAAAAGATCGAATCATTGTTGAAACTGGCATTGGTGTCTCTATACCTGCCGGTAGTTTTGGATTAATTGCCCCTAGATCTGGTCTGGCCCTGAAAGGTGTTCAAGTCCTTGGTGGTGTGATCGACAGTGATTATCAGGGAGAGATTAAGGTTCTCTTGCTTAATAGCAGTGAGATGGATTTGTTTATCAAAAAGTCTGACCGTGTTGCTCAGTTATTGATTATGCCTGTCTTCAGTGGTGAGATCAAAAAAGGCTCTGCCCCAACGTTGCTAACTGTGCGTGGACAAAAAGGCTTCGGATCTTCTGATCTTCCTGGAGCTAAAATATGGGTGCAATCGCCTAAAAATCCTCCTGAACAGGCTGATATTATTGCGACTGGTCATGACAACACCGTTTTGGTGATGAAGCCAGGGAAAGATGGCTGGGAAGCTGTCCCAGCTGACAAATGTTATTTACGAGAATGATTAAGGCCTGTGTTTGTATTCTTTCAGATCATTCTCTGGACTGCTGCTGCAGGATGTGTCGGCGCTGGACTCCTTTTGGCCTGCTACGCCGGGAGAGGAGAGGATCTACCGACGCCGAGTGATGGGATAACAAGAGCCACGCGATCCGCGTGGCAGAAGTCCTCCAACTTCTGGATCACACTCGCGAAGCGAGTGACGAACTCTCCGCATTTCTGCCTTACCCCCATGAAGAGCGTTACTGACATATTATCGACCTGTTTGGTCGCTGTCCCCGCGTCTATTGAAACCCTTCGTCACGTATTTAATATATCCAGTGCCCGACCTAATGTCATTTTGGGCGACTTTTTGGCCCATGAATATTGTCCCTCATGTACTCTTCTTCCAGACCAAGATGTCCTACTTAATTCCAGAATCACTACTTTTAATATTACCCCTGGTGACCTTTGCTTCATGATGACCTGTAATCCTAAGGCCATCTCTGAATGTTTGCGGTTGAAACTCCAAGCCGCTACTACTTTTTCATTTCATCAGCGTTTGTTATGTATGAAAAGACTTCCTAATTCATGTTTTTCAGTGAAGAACAATATGACTTGCAAAAGTTTAGTTGTTGCCACTAGCCATTATCGTTCAATGTTGTTACCGGCTGGATGGCTCTTTTCATGCGGGAATTCATCTTGGCCCTATATTCCTGCGAATATTTCTGGTGGCCCATGTGCCATCACTAGATTAAGTTTGCTAATGTTTTCTTCACATCCTCCTTCACATTCCCGTATTGTTCGAGACTCTATGTCATTACATGAAGACTGTGATTCCTCTGTTCATCTTTTTTCCAAATCTGAATATCTTGGTTTAGCTTTTTCTATTATTGGTGTTCCTGCATTAGCTGTTTATAATGCCAAAACAATCGGCAAAATGGCCTGTTGGATGGTTAAATCGATCAATCAGACTTCTACCGTTTTATCAGATTTATTATTAGATTCCCAAGGTGAACGTAGAGCTATTTTACAAAATCGTGCAGCCATCGATTATTTGTTGCTAAAACACGGGCATGAGTGCTCTGAATTTGAGGGTCTATGCTGTTTTAATTTGTCTGACCATTCTAAAGATATCCAGTCCCATATTAATAAACTCCACGACTTGACGGCGGAAATTAGGGAACACATAGATCAGGGTTTCTTTGACTGGCTTTTTAATTGGCTCCCTGACATGCATTTTTTACGACAAATTTTGGGAGGGGTTATTATTGTTGTCTGTGTCCTTATAGTGATTTGCTGCTTCATTCAGTGTATCCCTTCCCTGCTACAATTTTTTAGAGTTACAAAGAGTCGTAGGTCAGTTAGTTTTGTTTCTTATTATTCGTCTACTGACGTTAGTTCCATTTAGTTTGTGGATGATAGACTGAAGTCAAGGGGTGTAATGTTATGGCTGTCTTTCTGCCAGCCCTCTGGAGAAGGAGAATGATGGAGAGTGACTCCAGCCTATCACCCTCATAGCATAGGGATTAGGCCGATAGACAGGGACCCTGTCTTATAGATATAAGGGCATTTTCGTGCCATTTACCTTAGAGTAAGGCTTATGAATTTAAGTTAGGGGTTAGATATATGGGTATTAGTCATGATTTATTCATTTGCTAACATGCCGATCTGTTTCTCATGGAGCTATGTATATTATGGGCTCCGTAGGCCTTAAGCGAGACAGACTCCATTTTGCTTTCTGCCTGGTAGCTCGAGAAGGCTTTCTAGGTGAAGTGTAATGTTTTAGTTTCAAGCTGTTGTTCGCTTGGAGAGAACCGGTTCAGGCTGACCCTTATCGAAGGAATGTATTTTTCTCCACTCCGAAGACACAACTTCAGGCCGGCCGGCTGGGAAAGTGTCCTTGGTACGGGGAGGTACAAGAATTTGGTGGGCGGCAGGTTACTGGCCGTGAATTTCCATGAAGGAACGGGCTTTGATATTAGCGAAGGTGTTAGTCTTTCAGTCAGTCAGTCCGTAGGCGGCATCTAGCCGTTAGCATCTCTGCCATTATTCATTTTCATGGTGGACAAGTCGCCATCTTTGAAGTCGGAGAAAGATTTAAGACCGAAACTCTCTGAAAATAGACTGAACGAGAAGTGGCGCGGAGCGCACTAAATACAGAGAGAGAGAGAGACGGTAGCTAATTAACAGCAAGGTTCCGAGGTCCTGAGGGAGAGCAGACGAGTTTGAGCCTAGCGGTGCAGACGTGTACCTGTGACGGCTGAGGGTGACTGCAAGGCGAGCCAGGACCCAGAGACGAGACAGGAGCCTAGATGACTGCCGAGTCCCGATTTCCTATTAACCAGGTGAAGTCCAACCAGTCCTTATAGTGCGTGCACCCTAACCTTTCTCTTTTATTTCTTGTGCAAATGTAATGCTGCATAGTAATGTGATTTATGTTTATGGTTAATAAATGCCCTAATTCATATAGAATTACCGTGTGCCTGGTGCTTATGTTCAATCTTGGTAAACGCAACTCCTAGGTGAAAGCTAGGCGCATGAATGGACGAGTAATCCCAATCAGGCAAGTGGTGATCACACAAATAGGGAGTGAGTGAACCTCTGATGTCAAAAGTAACGAGTACACTATACAATCTGGACCCATATCCAAAGTTATTATTGTAGTTTTATCCTAAGTAGACTGTCGAGATATCATCCCAATAATGTTTCATAGGAATGTGGTCGTCGTTGATATGCGGCGTTAATGAGAGCGGCAGGAAGGATACTGCCGTGTAAAGCCACCGGATTGTGGTATAAAACTAAGTGAGAGCGGCAGGAGGGACACTGCCGTGGATGTTTCGCAGGATCGCGAACGCTGGAAAAGAGAGCATTGGGTTCTGCAGGCCCGTGTGTAGACACGCCGGATTGTGTGTCAGATCTGCCCTGGGGTAGAACGGTCTGGGTCGAGGCGACCGCGAGGCCAACTGATGTGAATAAGATATTGTAGAAAATCCATATATGTATATTGTCATTCCCCATTCTTAGGTGCGACCTGTATATTCATTGTTATATCTACTCAGTGTAAATACGATCTAAGAAGGGAAGGTGAGTACGTTTTGGCTGGGTCACAGGGGCCCCTGGGGGCTGATCCCATCTAAACAGAAAATCCAGCCATTACAGTATTATAATGCAGCTGTGAATGCTGGTTGGGAGGAAGAGACAATTAGGTAATCTGATAAGCATAACATACTATTGAATCTTGATATTCCTTACTATTAAACCCACAACCAACCTGAGCAAATAATTCTTTTCAGAATCTTGGGGTTAGTACTGAACTAAACTGATGCTGTTGCTTATTGGGACATGGTTAATGACCTATTTCTGTAGCTGCAAAAGGATATTCATTTTAAAAATAGTTCAAAGTATTAATCACTAACCCCACATATCAAACCAAATGGGATTGGCTCCATGATTCAGGGAGGGTTGACACAAGATGTGCTGGTCTCATTAAACCATAGTGCCTTGCTGCTCAGAATTTTCTGAAATATTTACATTTACAAATTACACGTGCTGATCAAAAGAGGCCTTTCACTCTTGTCTTATTCCCTTCTGAGAATGAAGTACTACTCCCAGTCATGGGCCATGCTGTGATGATGTTAGCCCATGTGCACTTTTCTCGGCATATGCAGAAATGGCCGCATATTTATCCTTGTAAGTTTATTAGCTCAAAAAAGAACAAAAACATAAAATTTTATTTGACTCGAGCAAATGTAATGTTTCATCACTAAACATACAGGTTAACCACTATGCTGCATTCCCCCGTCCCTACTTTACATTTACAGTCCTCTGGGAAGTAATGAAAGCCTGATGTTTAGATCTCATACACATGTTTCTTATGATACTTCCATTTTACAAAATACAAATAATAGTGGAGGGTCAAAGGTTTGAATTTTTCTGAAGAAACGACTATGTGTGAGAGTCAGTGGCAATAGTCCACTAATCTGGGTACATCATTCGTGGTTATTGAAAAATACCCATCAGTAGCTCTTCCTTGGCGCCCTTTTCATCATATGGGTTCCTTCCAACCATGAAGGATAGTATTTTGATATGGTCAATTGGAACAGCATAAGGACCAGTGATGATATAATCGGGTCACAGGGAGCTTCTGAAAAAGCAGTGCGGGGGGTGTGTGTGTTTTGGCGTGCAAAAAGTGCAGGATAGTGACATTAAAATTAGATAACCATGAGGAAAAATTATTTATTAGAGACCTCAGTGTTTCTAAGATTTTAAAACGTGCGAAATTGGTAGTTTCACCTAATAGCTACCAACAGGTTGGTCGACATGACATGTTTCAGCAGAATTTTTGGATCACAGAGGTATCCACTGCATTCCTCAGGACCTGTATCGCTACTGCTAGTAGTGTATTATAAAATATATAAGAAAAGGAAATCTTTCACCTGGGTACTAATGAAGGATCATTCTCCCAGCTAGGAAATCCAGTGTGAGACAAACATAGTCGAAAAAAGAACAGAAAAAAACAACAATTAGTATATCTACAATATCCAAAGCATTTGCATGGTATATCATATCAATCAAGAGAACCACATCTGTTATCCTCTACGTAGTACTTTGATTCCTACTATCAACCACCATACCTCGAAGTGATATGTGGTAAGACTCTCACTTACCATATTGTGCAGGAGAGTACTGCCTCACCTCACCTGGCTCACAGCTCAGGTAATTGAAGCACCGCTCTAAAATGAAAGGAAAAATATACAAAGACACGTCAGCATCCGCTGACTTCACACTTAATCACAACTAATTCCAGCGTGCATGCGGGTTCAAAAGGCCGATGTGCCCCGTTCAGGGCCTCGGCAGAATTAAATACCATTGTAATTGCCAATCCTTTGTTAGTGGATAGGAATGTCTCTTGTTAGTTATTTTGAAAACAAAGACGGTGAAATTTGAAAACGGCATCTAAGTGTATCCAAAACCACCGCTTGGTCGTGACTTATGAGAGGTGAGTCTTAGAGAACATGCGCGGCAAGTATAGGTATCTCTTAATCGTTTTGGACTCACGTTAGGGAAAAACACGCACTAGGTCTCTGCCCTACGCATACGGCGTGGGACAGTGTTCATCGCCATGTGTATTCCGCCGCTTTTGGTGAAAGGGAAACACACGCGCCTCCGCTCACTCAGCGTATAAATGTTACAGATCGGGCGGGTGCAAGCTCTCACCTTCAGTGCTGTCCTACTCTTCTATTCTGTGCAAGTCTCGGAAGAGCTCGCGCATATGCTTATGGTAAACTCGTGTACTCGCTAGCAGACAGGCAAAGAGCCATCGTCTCTTACCTGTCCGTCGGTACTTCCAGCGTCCCTCTGGCTGTAAGGGGAGGTAACGCGCGTTGTTAGGAGCAACAATTATGCTTCCCTCGTTAGGCGTGTCCCGTCACGCCCACTACCCTAGGAATTATGGGGCATGTAGTTCTAAGGCATAGGTGCCTGTTTCTTCGCGTAATCTGTTGCGTTAGCAATGTAATAGTCAGATATACAAGCATACGAACCAGTACGCACTGCAAAATAATATTACTATTATAGAGTTGGAAGTGCTAACAGGCTTCGCCAACACAGAGATCTACAAAGTCAATTGTTATGGAGTATGTAATGTATTAGTTCATAGGGTGGAAGGCAAAGTTATTTTTATATAATATAATAAGATCCAGCTAATCAGACTCATCTCACTGTGAAAGATCTTACATGATGTAGATATCATCATAAGGAGAGGGCAAACATGGCCTCTTATCCTGGTCAGAACTAATGCCAAAACCCTGGATGGCTTAGTGTATATGTACCATCACACTGATATAGTGGATTGAAGATCAGAGTGACATCCACGGTATGTCATCATTCAGCCCATCTTTGTCTGAGTTCAGGGTATATACCCATTTCTGTTCTTTTTTGAACAAAAACCTGTTTATGTCTGTCACATGAGTGGGTATAGGTGGTTGTTCAAGCACAGTCCAATGAAAATCGTTTGGGCCATGTCCCACCTCCAAAAAATGGTTGGTCATTTTGGTAGACTGTTTGCGACACCTAATAGTGCTCCTGTGTTCGGAAATGCGTGTCTTCACTTTCCTTGTCGTCATCCCCACATATTTATACTCACAGGGGCAGACTATTAGGTAGATGACATTTAGACTGTTACAGTTGGTAAAACGCCTTTGTTCCCACAGACGCCCACCCCCAATGTCGATGGTTGTGGATTTGGAAGTCAGCGGACATGCGGCACAACTCCCACAGGGATGGTGCCCTGTCACGGCTGGCATGTCCCAGAGTGTTCCTACTGCTCTGGGGGTCACTGATCTGGGTCTGGTATGGACCAGTTGGTCCTTTAGATTCCTACCCCTTTTAAAAGCAAACAGAGGGGGAGGCAGGCTGTCATTGCCCGTATTCAGAATACTCCAATGCTTCTTTATGATCTTTTGAATCTGATTGGAGCGAGTGCCAAACGTATTGACACAGGTGATCCGGGGTTCTTGTGTTTTGGGTATCGATGGCTCAAGAAGACTTTCACGGTTGTTGTTGAAAGCCCTCTTTTTTGATCTTCGTATCAGATGTTTAGGGTACTTTTTCTCCAGTAGATTGTTCTCCAATATTTTAGCATGGTTGTCGAAGCTCTCCTTGGTGGAACAATTCCTCTGTATTCTCAGGAATTGTCCGTAAGGCAAGTTGTCTCTCAGAGCTTTAGGGTGACAGCTCTCATAGCTCAGTAGAGAATTTTTTGCCATCGGTTTCCGGTAGAGTTCGGATTGGAGACCTGTTGAGGTCACATTGATCTTAAGGTCCAGAAAAGCTAGGTGTGTTTTGCTGTACTCAACTGTGAACCGAAGGAATGCATTTCTGCTATTCAGCCATACGTGGAAGGTTTTCAGGTCATCCACAGTGCCACGCCAGATCACAAGGACGTCATCAATATACCGTTTCCATAGACGTAACGAGGCTAGGAAAGGATTGGTTTCAGTGAGGATGACTTCTTCTTCGAACCGGTGGACGTAAAGGTTCGCCAGGCTCGCACTTCCATTTTACGCCACACCACTTTCAAACTTCACCAGCCGCCACTAAGAATCCTCTGCCGTCTTTGAGATGGTTGAAGTTGGATAACATTGAATTAATGTGGGGGTCCTTTAGTGTGAGAGATGTCCCCGTCGTTTAGCTTCGCACCCCTCGCTTAATCTCCCCATATCCAAATGTCTTGACAGACAATTCAGGGCTTAGTAGTATTAAGTAAAGCAGTTTTGTAAACTTTAAAGCACCACGTTAGTTGCAGAAGTGTCTCAAATGTGTTTTATCCGTATTACCCGTCTAATGATTGTAATCTTGTGCATGCTGTTCGCTGTGCTGGCTTCATCTCTGGAATAGCCAATGGCTTTTACAGTTCCCAGGAAACGTTTTCACCCTGTCATAGCGTCAAAGAGTTCACCTTGTGCACCAAGAAGTGACGCTCCTCCACCCACAGGTATCTTCTGTTATGACATGTTGCAGAACTGCATACAGATTGCAGCTGACACAGTGTGTCGCTGTCAGTGTGTGTTTTTTCTGTTTTGTTCTGAAATTGAGCAAGAGGCCTCGGAGCTTTAAAAACTATGAAATGCGCAAGACAGCGGCATCAGAAACAGACTCCTGTATACGCTATTTGATGTTTGTGAGATTTGCAAAGCTTGTTTGGACGTGACCTAAGGTTAGGTGCTCCTGGCAACCGAGGGTTATGATGGCGCAGGCAAAAGGGATCGAGGCACCAGGGAGCAGAGAACGAGGTCCTGTCTTTCTTCCCGCCTCCTGAATGAGAACGAGAAAACTAACGCGCGCAGGCGCCTCACGCTAAAGAAGGAGGCAGCAGGGGGAGGGAAGACAGGAGTGGGCCTGTGCCTGTTTCCCTTCCGGGAATGACATGGGGCGGGAAACATCATTTACCACGAAGGCATTACCACTAGTCACGTTTACCACGTGACACTTACCACGCAGGGTGCCTTCCACGCAGGGTGCCTTCCACGCAGGGTACCTTCCACGACGTCTTTACCACGGGCTAGGGGGGAGACGTGGTATTCCTTCAAGTCGATCTGCGTGGGCATGGGGGGGCAGAGGGAGGGGGGGGGGGCTCGGAGGGGGGCTGGGGGGGGGTCTCCCCCCCCCAAAAATAACAAGCAGGATACTTTAAAAAAAAAACGAACATAAATTTAAAAGAAAGTGGAAAGAGCCTCCCCCAAAGACGTGCCGTGTACGTCAAAAAAGCAGTCCTTTTTTTATTTTGGTATACGTGTTTTGACGCTTGTTTCAAAGGAGGATGGAAGTAAGGGCTCGTGGACAAAGACGTGCAGGTAAGACGTTTCTACGCGTAGTAAAATGCTACGTTGTAAATACCAGCGTGGTAAAGCCACTTGCGGAGTAAAATTCGCGTGGTAAAGCCATGCGTGGTAACTGAAATCGTGGTATAATCATATATTCACATGGGGCACCATATGTTTGTAAGTTAATTACAAACATATGGTGTCAGCGCTCGCTCCCGCTAAGCATGGGCGGAAAATCCGTTCCGCTCGCGGATTTTGCGGATTTTCGGGAAATTCGCAATCCGCGAGATTCGCGAATCTCCCGCAAAATCCGCAAATCCGCGAGCAGCGGATTTTGCTCGCACTGCTCGCACTGTTCGCGTGAGTTCGCGCCCCGCGAATAAGTGCAAAATTGCAGAAATACGATCTTAGCAAAACTGAAAGTAACTACTTACCAGGTTCAAAAGTTCAGGCTCATCATTAGTAGCCATTTCCTGTAGTGCTTCCTGAGGGGCCCCTCCAGAGTTCAGTTGCCAGTTGAAACTATTATGTGACCCTGCTCTGAACCTCAGAATAGTTACACATATGCCACAAAGGTCCTGAATTACAGCTAAGGGAGACAAGCAGGAGCCAGGCTGGAAGTTAAAATCCATTAATCAGCCCCTAATTCATTATTGTCAGTTGGGGCAGGGCAGGTGTTGTAACTAATTTTGCAACAATGAAAGCACTTAGCAAGTGCAAAAGATCACTAATCAGGGCGCACTAAGGAAGCAGGTGCCAGCTAAAAAAATATTCTGTGACACATTAATCAGCCCCAAATTAATTCAGGTCACTTGAGGTAGGGAAGGTGTGCTTTGCTTTGCCGAAAATAATGTACACTGGACAACCAGAGGGTGTGGTGATGAAACAGAGGGTGGCATGGGTGGGCCAGAGGGTGGCATGAGTAGTCAGAGAGTGGCAGTGATGAAGAAGAGTGTCCCAAACAGGCTGGACACGTAGAAACAACAAGTTCGCAAAACTTGCGACCCGACAGGTAAGTTCGCAAATTGCGAAATTGTAAAAACCCTCGCGAACTGGCAGAAACACGGGCGAACACACAAAAAAAAAAATCCGCAAATTCGCGGGAATTCGCGGATTTTGCGGATTGCGAATCCGCAAATCCGCAAAATTCGCGAACGCGAGATCCGCAAAATTCGCCCATGCTTAGCTCCCGCAAGGGAATAGCCGCACGTGCACGCGTTGCCAGTGAAGGCAATGGAACGCGTGCACGTTTTGGCCTGAAAAGGCGCATTGATGGCTTTAGGTCTTTCTCCTTCGCAGCACATGCGCGCTGCGTAGGTGAGACCTAAAAAACGAGTTGGCCGAGCTGTGCGGGATAAGATGCATGGCGGTCATTATTTAATATGTAAATAATAAAAAAACAACGAGTTGGCCAAGCGGCACAGGACTAGATGCACAACCGCCATTATTTAACATGTAAATAAAAAATAAAAATGAGTTGGCCTAGCCGCGCGGGACAAGACTTGCGGCCGCCATTATTCAACAAGTAAAAAAAAACAATGAGTTGTGTGAGCTCCGCGGGATAAGACGCGTTGCCGCCATTATTTAACCCCTTCCTTGCTGGGTACATTCCCCGCTGAGCTCAGCTCGTCATGAGCTACAGTGCTACTGTGCCCATGACGAGCTGAGCTCTCCACGGCCACACCCGTTTCTTTAGAACCTTCAGCACAGCAGGGGCATTATCCTAGCGTGCGAGTGTTCTAAAGGCCATGACGAGCTCAGCTCGTCATGAGCACCGGAGCACTGTAGCTCATGACGAGCTGAGCTTGTCATGAGCATGCAAGGGGTTAATAGGCATATAAAAAATAAACCGAGTTGTGCGAGCCGAATGGCCCCCAATGTTTAAGATGAGGCACAGTATACACACCCACAATTATAAAAACTATTAGAAGACCAGTATATGTTAATGGGGTCGGGAAGTATTTAACTGATTAACAAAATAGTGCCCAATAATAGTAAATAAAACATACCGAGTAACAACACATGTAAAAAGGCCTGTCCTAATGAGAGGTAACAACTGAAGAAAGGGAGGTACTAAGGAGGGACTAATAAGCCTATTACCAAATCAAAAGCCAACATTTACAAAGGAGAGTCACAGCAGCCAAATAAAAAGATGTGCGAAGAGTGGGTGGAGATTCAAGTCTATATTTATATCTCGAAGAGACAGCGGAAGCGCTGCCTGGGCGAGACCTAAATATCAAGCAGAAGAGCACATGCAGTGATGATGGGTGTCTCGAAATATTATGCCTACAGGCTCTAAAGTTAGAGACAAAAATATTCTCAGTCTTAAAAAATGTCTGACTTGTGTAGTACATATGTGCTGCTCACATTGGCATTGCATAATGCACATCACAATTCATAAGCTTTTTGCACATGCATGCACATTTTCCTTGCACGTGACTTGACACACATGATGAAGTTATGTGAAAATACCCTCATATACAAATGTAGAATATCAGATTTGGTGTTTGAAAAGCACTACAAAACTCCTCATTTTCACTCTAGAACCCCCCAATGCAAAAACCTCTCAAATTGTATATATTTATCATAGTATTGGTAAAAGTTATGTGAAATTTCCAAGTGAAAATCTTTCTACCTTTGCAAAGCCCTATGCTGGGGTTGCTTTTGATCATCCTAGGAAATTACCTTGCCTAGTCTCACAGTCCATGGGGCTGATGACACCTACCATCCTTAAAACACCGCCTTACTCCAGATTCTAGCCTTTAACTCCTTCTCAGAACATTTTCCTACAAGAATGCTTCAGCCACACCCTCCCTCCCACTAGACACATATTAGCAGCCAGGCCATGCCTGTGCAGATATCAGGTCAACCTCCTTCCTGCTGCTAATAAATACGTGGCAGCTATCCTGACTACATTTTGACTTCGAATTCACTTAATTTTGGTATTTTCACATTACACTCGTTACTTAAAATTCCCAATATTACATCACGTTGTATAATTCCACCACCATTCACGGGTAAATTATAAAATGGGAACAACATAAATAACCAGAACCTGAGCAGCTGTTGATTGCAGCACTTGGCGTTTTTCGCTCTATTTTTTTTAGTTCAAAATTCCTCTTTGTGTCAAAAATTCACGCAAGGACGCATTTCCTGCAATAAGATAGGATGGAATGACATTTGCATTTTATGTAATCACATGTAATTTTGCAAACATTTAATGCAATCATGCGAAAGTAAATTACTGTAGATTTCATACGCTCCTAGTGAGTTATCCGAAACCCACTGGGCCAAGACCAACGCTGACAGGAGAGGCCAATGCACCCAGTCGCATTCATGCTGCTAACAATGTAATACACACAACTGACATAGGGGCATATGTAGGTAATTTCCATTTTGCGATTCCCAAATAGCGATTTTTAAGGAATCGCTATTTGAGAATAGCAAAATGGAATGTATGTAAAAATTCGCAATTTATTTGCGAATCTCTAACATTCCTTAATTGCGATTAGCAAATTGCGAATCGCAATTAAGGAATGAGTGTCCAATTCATTCCTATGGGCTAAGAGGCCCATAGGAATGAATGGGAATACATTCTCAAATTGCGATATTCTATGAGAAAATCACAATTTGAGAATCACAATTCCAAGGGTGCTAGGGTGTCCAAAGGACACCTGTTGCACTCCTGGAATGTGCCTGTAAGTACATGTAGCGCACATACATGCCCTAAGGGCATGTCTGTGCACCACATGGCACTTTGAATTTTTTTAAAAAAAGCATTTTTGAAGGAATTTGCAAAATACCATCTACTAGAAGTAGGTGGTATTTTGCGATTCCTTATGCAAAAATCTCAGGGGCAGATTTATGTTAACTGGCGCATCCCGAGGGATGCGCCAGTTAACATGCGCCACAGTGCGCCACAGCTACGCCACCCATGGTGCGCCGCATTTATGATGCGGCGCACCATGGGGCAAAAACGGTACAGATGCGTGACGCATCTGTGCCGGAAATGTGGCGCATTGCTAGAGTTGCGTCGCAAGCGCGACGCAGCTCCAGCAATGCTCTGGGGGGGCCTATTCTTTCAATGCTGCCTCAAGCCTTACGCCTGCTTCAAGCAGGCGCAGGGTTTTGACGCAGCATTGCCCTGAAAGTGACTGAGTGAAATCTCATAGATTTCACTCAGCCACTTTCAGGAGGCGTTCCTACGCAGGAACGCCCCCCCTGCGCAGGAACGCCTCCTCATGGCGCAGTGCTGTACAACGTGACGCATCTCCTAGATGCGTCACGTTGTAAATAGGGCACAGGGATGCGCCACGTTTCCGTGCCGTTGCGTCACGCAACGGCGGCGTAAACGTGGAGCAAGCCCTTCATAAATCTGCCCCTCAATTTTTAAAGCACCCCTACATAGCATTTAAGGAATCGCAAGATTGTGATTCCTTAAATGCTATAAGCAAAATAAGTAATCGCAATTTTTGCGATTCCTTATTTTGCTAAATGGCACCTAGATATCAAAACGCCGTTTGCGATTCGCAAACGCCGAAATTTGCTGATTTTCGGCGTTTGCGAATCGCAAACGGCTACCTACATATGCCCCTAAGTCATTTCAATGACTTGCTCATTCGCTCTGTAGGAAGGAAACCCTGCTCTGTGAATCAGTGTTCCTAAAAACAATAAATAATGCACTTTCTGCTTTATATTTTGAGCATCCAAACATTTAATTGTGTGTGGGTTGAAGCAGGCATCCCTCCGAAGCCGCGATTCTGCAGAGAAAAAAAAACATTGTGGATATTTATAGTCATACAACAAGGCAAATGTAAGGAAAATGTTTTTGCAGGTTTCCCCACACTTTTTGCCCCCATTTGGACTACTAGCTGCTGGCATTTTTGACGATGAGGCCTGCTAACCAGGCCTCAGTGCCAGTGTTCAGACCCATTACAAAAGGTTTGTTGAATTGGGTGTCCCCAATTGGCAAGTGCTCATTTAATTATATGTCCTTAGTATTTGGTACAAAGGGCATGTAAGGCAGAGCATTCACCAAAGGACACCTGTTGCACCCCTGGAATGTGCCTGTAAGTACACGTGGCGACACAGTTTGTGCCACCCTGGGTGTGACCAAGGACAAATGGATCCTAGCCTGACACTGCCAACTTGAATGGCAGTGTTTACACTGCTAGTTCAACTTTACAATTTAAACTAATGACAAAGCCATCACTCCCTTGTTAAAATATGAAAGTCTCTCGTAAAGAAGGCCTTTAGAGCCCTATGGAAGGGAACTATATATTATTAAGCAAGACATATAGGTTTATATACGTCTTAGCAGCAAACCTCTCAAAGTTGTTGTTTTACTGAGGAAAAGTTACTCACCTCATTAGCTAATACAGAGTTACTGGCTGGCATCCCAGCCTGGCTAACTTCTGAATGGGACTGCCTCACTGGGTACTGTAAGGTATCAAATTAATCATGGCATTAAATCCAAGTTGATGCTCAAGTCAAAATTAATGTCACCATTAAAGTCAGGCAACTTTAGAAAGATGCCATTCTGTGCCCCTGCTGGTCCAGCGGCCTCACACAGGTTTGCCTCAGAGATGGTTTGATTTTTGTACCCTCTTTCTTTGAAGCGGGTACACATTACAGTTTTTTCTTTTTGCTCGTAGTAAAGACAAGACCGAAATCGAATTTCTTGACATACAAATAAAAATCGAGGGAACCACACTGACGACCAGCTTGTTTCGTAAAAAAACTGCTGGTAATAGCCTTCTTAATGCAAGAAGTGCACACCCCAGAAGCTTGGTAGACAGCATACCATACGGGGAGTTACTACGAGCATAAAGAAATTGCAGCACTTTAGAAGGCTATGAAAGAGAAAAAACTGTAATGTGTAGCCGCTTCAAAGAAAGAGGGTGCAAAAATCAAACCATCTCTGAGGCATGCAAGAAAGTTGACAACACTGTAAGAAATGAATTGCTAAATCCCAATAAGATCAGAGAAGAAGACACCAAAGTCAGATTCATAACAACTTTTTCTGGGCATGCACATGAAATAAGAAAAATTTGCCATAAACATTGGCATGTCCTTCTGACAGACAACCATTTGAAACCATACCTGAGTCCCAATCCCCAGATAATCTTCAGAAAAAGCAAATCTTTGAAGGATGACCTGAGCCCCAACAGTGTAACAAGTAAGAGTGACCCGAAAGACATTCCTGGTTTTAAATGCTGTGGATCTTGTAAGGCATGTCGGAACAGTAGTAACTGTAAAGAACTTACAATTCCGACTTCAAAAAGAGTGTTTACAATCAAGAAATCACTTTCCTGCCATACCATGTACAGTGCATATGTACTGATATGTCCTTGTGATAAGTGGTATGTCGGCAGCACTACGCTGAAGGCAAAAGAAAGAGTCTTACAGCATTTAAGAGCTATCAAAAATCATAATGTTCAATATCCTGTAGCTCGTCATTTTTTCGATCAACACTTCCAAAATGAAAACTTACTAAAAATGGTAGTCATTGACAAGGTAAATCTGGGAGTAAGAGGAGGTAACAGGAAACTTGCCCTGCGCCAACTAGAATCAAGATACATCATTGATTTTGAATGTATGACCCCGAATGGTTTGAACATTAATGAGAAACTTGCGGTACACTTAACATGAAGATGTAATTGATGATTTTTCTGAAATACAGTAGTAATCTGCAGCGAGATTCATATGGCCTTTCTTTTTAAGCCGTTCTATGTATTTATTTTTCACAGGCACTGGATGAATAGATGTGGCATGGAACTTTGAGGTCAATATAAATGAAACACATGGTTTTCACTGAATGACATCTCAGATCTATTGGACAGTGAGTTTGCCCACTGGGGCATTGATGGTTGGTGGTCTAAAATTTGAAACTCAACAAATTATGGGTATCTACGGCCCATAAGGATTGGATTGACCTTTTGCTCATAATGTGGTTAAACAATATGTATTCGATACAGTGTGTACGAATGAAACAATCCACAACATGTACATATCTGAGATTCCCTGTTACGATCTGGTACAATCAGCAGGACTTCAAGTCTCATCATCAGGGGTACATACCACATTGTGAACTTGCCCACTTGGGCTAGGACTTAAAAACGATTTGATAAGTACAGGACTTGGTCAATCCGTGCACTATCAACGCTTGGGTGCATAACAAATCTTCTCACTATGCTGATAATAATTGTGCCCACTTGGGCTAAGCTGGTTTTAAGTAACAAATTGTTACGAATATCACTCAATTATGTATGAGATGTAATTATTGTTTTTTGTTGAGCACCCCCAACTTTGTTATTTATACTGTTGAAAAGACGCTACCTAACTCACTACTCATATGTATAAATTTAATTAGGTGAAGCACATTTGACCATCTCAATATGTCCGCCACACATTCTACATTTTCACGTATATGGGTGTTGGTCCGTTGTCTCTTTTTGTTACTGAGAAAACAGAGTAAAAGGACAATTTGTTTGGCAACAATTTGTAAACGTGATCAAGCTGCAAAGCGAAACGTGTTGTTTTCCTGCTGCTGAATAAAATTGCGTGCACAGCAACCTTTTGAGAGTCAGGTACGTCTGTTCGAGAGAATGGAAAATGCTGTGATATATATATATATATATATATATTTATTTATATATTTATATATTAGGAATTCTACCAAAGGCAGGGATGGAAGAAATAAGTACCGCCTCTAGTGTGATAAATCTGAGTGACATGGTCTTGAGTGAGGAGGAAAATAGGATTCTGTTGTTGAGACTGACATTTTGCAAACGGACAAATTTTAACTATTCCCAAACTCGAATAGATTTTTTTTAATTCATTCGAAAGTTAAAATTGAGGAAATTCTTTAACAATAAAGGAGAAGATTATAAAGAAAAAGGAGCAACACCATGCCAGGACCCTATCAATCTCGAAGAAGGTGATATGGAATTGTTATTTGACTGTCACCAACTATATAGGGAGGGAGAAGGGGGAGATGGGTCTGGAACTTTGAGCCAGGCAGACAATTTATTTTTTACAGATGTATTTGAAAGGCCTGCTTCTGACTTTAAACAGAAATAAACTTTTACACCCAACACCCCAAAAGATGCAACAGATATGTTTTCTGATGCAGTGATAAGGGATTTGAAAATCCTATCGGAAAAATCATCTGAAGAGTTTCTGACAAGGGAATCCAATTTTGAGAAAAAGTACAATAATATCATCCACAAAATACAGGCAAGGCAAGACATAGTTGTAAGGCAGGCAGATAAAGGGGGGAACCTGTTCCTGTGGCCTTTAGAAGCCTACAAGAAAGAGGCAATGTCGCAACTAGGGGACAAAGAATGCTACTTGAAAGTACCCCAAAGCAATATGGAAGAAATAAAACATGAGGATGTGAAAGATCTATCCAGATGGAGAGGTTTGGGTTTACTTAGTCAATCAGAGTATGCCTTCCTCAAAGTAGACAAACCAGTATTACCCATTTTGTACTTAATACCCCAAATTCATAAAAACAGCGACACACCCCCAGGACGGCGAATTATTTCCGCCCTAGGAAGTCTATTTGAGTTAACATCTAGATATTTGGATTCATTTTTGCAGCCATTTGTTAAAGAATTACCAGCCTATATACAGGATTCGAGAGATTTTCTGAATAAAATCTCTAACATAAAATGGGAGGAGTCCTATTTGCTGATCACCTTAGACGTTGTCAGTCTATATACGAGTATTGACCATACAGACGGAATGAGAGCAATGAGACATTTTCTCAATAGAAGGCCCATCAATTTTTACCAACATACTAACATGCTAATGGAGATGTGCAGGCTATGCCTGACTAACAATCTCTTTATCTTTGGATGGAGAAACATATAAACAGCTGAAAGGGACGGCGATGGGCACCTGCTTCGCCCCCAGCTATGCTAATTTGCATATGGGCTGGTGGGAGGAGCAGGTGCTCAAAGTCGAACATGGCAGGGATTGGACAAACCATGTGATAACATGGATTAGGTTTATAGATGACCTATTTATTATATGGAAAGGGTCGTGAGAGTCAGCACAAGAGTTCATAAAAAAACTAAATGAGAACACTTTGAATTTAAAATTCACAGAAAATATAAGTGCTGTTCAAGTAACATATCTCGATCTGGAAGTCTATATATTGGATGGGGAGATCCATACAAGAGCCTACAGAAAACCAACCGCTGGAAATACAGTGCTCCATGCTGCAAGTTTTCACCCTCCTAGATTAAAGATGAGTATCCCCTATGCAGAGAATCTGAGAATGAAAAGGAACTGCAGTGAGGCAGCAACTTTAAAGAAAGCGATGCATGAAATGACACACAGATTTCTGCAAAGGAGCTACAAAACTGAAATTCTCAATCAAGCAAAGGAGAAAGTCAAGGGAATTTCAAGAGATTACTTATTGAAACCTGGAGATGACAGGGCGGCGTCAAAACTGAAAGACTCTAAATGCCAAATAAGAATGATTACAGGCTACAATGCTTATCACAAGCAAGTAAGAGATAGTTTGTGTACACATTGGTATCTCGTAAAACAAGACTCAGTCCTACAAGAACAATTACCAAAACGCCCTATGATAAAATAAAACAAGGCAAAATCCATGAGGGACGATCTATTTAAAACAGACCCAGAAATAAAAAAGAAAAGTGGATGGTTTAAAGTGAGCCCGGGATTTTATAAGTGTTACAAGTGCAAAGCTTGTCAGCATGGGAGTAATGAAAAATCAGTAATTTCCCCCTTATTGAATAGCCCGTGGAACATAAGACTGCCATTAAACTGTAAAAGCGATTTTGTAGTTTATATCTTAAAATGTTTGTGCCCTAAAATGTACATAGGGAGCACAATCCATATGGTACATGTTCGTATCCTTCAGCATTTACGAGCAGTAAAAAACAATGACAAAAACTATGTAGTGGCGAGACATATCATGAGATACATAAAGGCAATTGCAATGAGTTGGAATATTTTGCAATAGACCAGATCCCAAAAAACAAGAGAGGGGGTGACCGAGAAAAAAAGTTGTGAAAGTTAGAATCTACATACATACTCCTTTTTAACACAAATAGCCCTCATGGTTTGAATATAGAAGAGGATCTGCATGTACATTTACTGTAGAAACCATACCATTTCAATATGAAATTTTAATTGTTTTTATTAACTATACCAGAGAAAGTCCAGCTAAAAAGATATATTGGGACCCATTTAAAATATACATGTATATATTAAGAAACTAAGTAAAGAAAGGTGTGAAATGTATAATATACTGAGCACTAGCACTTTATGAATATAATAGTACTGTATGAAACAAGCACTTCATATGCCTACAGCACTTTCTTTAAAATTTGCCTATTTGCACAGATAAACTGATTAAGTTTTAAGTGTGTATATATTTTAATATAGGCTCTTTTAATTATTTTATTATGTAACACAGCTAATATACATTATGAATTTATGTACATCTAATAATGGGCTCATTATAAATATCTCTTTTGACAGATTGGCAAGTGAAGTATGATAGAATATTTCTTGAAACAGTAACAGGGCACTTGCTCAGTATCTTCTTGCTGGTGAATAATCCTGGACTCATACCACACGTATGGCAAAACAACATCCGAGCAATGTAATTAGAATCTTCTTTAAAAAAATGGATTTTAAAGATGGACTTTTAATCTGGAAAATGTATTTATTGTAGTAAATATGTCCAGAATTTCTATGATTTTAAATAGAAAATGTATCAGTAATTTTAATCGGATGTTGTGTAATTGCAACAAAGTGAGGAAAACAAATGTGTCTGTTGTCCATGACCATGAAAATAATGACCATGTGACTTTCTACTCTGGTACAAAAATGTTGTAATTTAAAAGGCTGCCCCATGTGAACAAGGCAGGTATGCCGAAACGCGTCATGCTTTTACAAATAAACAACCCTGAAAAGGCTGATGATCTACTCTGCTCCTGAGTCGGTGTCCGGTTCTTGAAAAGAAAAATCGGGTGTGGTTGGAATATATATATATATATATATATATATATATATATATATATATATATATATATATATATATATATATATATATATACGCACATATATATATATATATATATATATATATATATATATATATATATACACACACATATATTTTTATATATATATGCTTTGTTGTGCATGAATTTCAACTGGTAATATCTTGCATGCTTTAAATTAGGTACCTAGAATTATGCATAAGCATTATTGCTGAACAGACTTTGGGGCATATTATCAAGAGTGGCGATAATGGGCTTGATAATATGCCCTTGAGAATTCCCATAGAAGCCCATGTTCTGGTGTGAACATGGGCTTCTATTGGAATTCTCAAGGGCATATTATCAAGCCCATTATCAACGCTTTAGCAGCAGTTTCCTGCCGCTAAAGCAGCGATAATTTTAACGCTGTTCTTGATAATATGCCCCTTAGTTCTTTTCATTATTTTGGAATGATGAAGGCTGGATGGGTACTCCACCGGTTTTCAAAACTATACTCTTTAGATTGAAAAGGAATAATTTCCGTAGATGCACAAGTCAACTACGGCCCGTATAGGTCCCTGGCCCACAGCTAATGATGTACCTAACCCCGTTAGGATATGTGGTACCACCCAGTCTAATACGAATGGAAGGCGGCCACAGTTCACGAGTCACTGAATCTGCATGAAAGAGACACTGTGCACAATAAAACACATATAAGCATGTACATTCTTTTTATGGCTACATTACACAAGTTATCATTCACCAGGCCTTCTCCATGAAATACAAAGCACCTCCAGTTGTGCTGTAAGTAAGCCAGCATTACTTTGCGTAGTTTGGGGGATTTCGTGTCACACTTGTTGCATCAAACTACGACATTACACCAAGTCCAGAAATTACACACCTTTAATGGTAAATTTGTACCATAAGTGCACAGAAATAACAGAAATGGACAGAATGCCAGTGGCTGCTCACTTCACTTGTGTTTTTTGTGCTATTTTATTTCCTGCAAAATAGATCCTTGTGTCAAAAATTTCACCAGGATCAAGAAAGTTTGATTTATTTCCATAAAAAGTGAATTTAACAAATGGGTTATGAAAAAATTCACCAACAGCAGGATTTGATTGGGCAGGACTACGTAACATGAGAACACTAATAACTACATCTAGCTAAAGGCATATCTAGAATGTAGGTGTTATGAATATGTAGATATTATTAGGTAGTTAGGCAGGTGTAGATATGATTAACTGGTTCTGTTTGTATCTTATAGTGTAATAGATGTTCCTTTGATCCAATTATGAAAAGCTGGAGAGCGTTTGAGGCCTGGGTGAGGCATATGATGGTGTGGGTGTAGTAAAAGGACTATGATTAGTGGATTAAAGTTTACAAAATGGTAAGTAGTGTGAAAGTGTGTTAGCAAGAGAGTTTTGGACTAGATAATTTCTTCATCATTATACAAGTATTAGTAAGTTACATACTGTTCTAGTTTGGCATTAAGTCATCTTACTTGGTGATGGGATGTCGGAGTATGCTTAAGATAATTAAATAAAGTTTGGGCAGATTAACTGTAGTGGGTGACCATCCAGACCATTTACCATTGAAAGCGGCACATGCCCGGGTTGGGAGCACAGTCTAAATATCGATTCCTAAATATCGACCTACAGAAATATTGAGTTGGAAATATCGAAGGTGTAGAAAATTGAGGTCAAGAATATCGTTGGACAGAATATCGACCCTAAGGTAAGTAATATCGAATTTTTTATATCGATGTAAGTTATATCGAAGTTAGTATTATCGATATCAAATATATCGATGTTACTAATCTCGATGTTACTAATATCGATATTTGTATTATTGTTATGTATTTTATTATGTATTTAATATGTATGTGTTATATGTTTTTTGTTAAGTATTTTCCTTTTTGTAAATAATATGTGTACTAATTTTATATATTAATAATGTTATTTTTAAGTCAATATTACGTTTTAGTACCTGGAGCGGGTTGTTGGTTTATAGAGGTATAGTGTGGGAAGTAATTTAATTATACTGAATTAATTATTAATTTTTAGGAATTTTAAATGAATTGTAATACATTTTTGCGTTTAAGTTCTGTAGCGGGTTGTGGGTTTACGGGGGAGTTGGGTTGGACGTAATTTAATTGTAATTAAGTAATGCTTTATTTTTATTTATTGGTATTGGTAATTATTTTATTTTTAATTAATTATTAATTGGCAATTAATTATTTTTATTGGTAATTAATGTTTTAATTGGCAATACATGTGTTTAATTGGTAATTAATTTTTATTAATTGGAATTTTTTTTATTAATTGGTAATTCATGTTTCATAAAAAGTATTTTTTGGTATAAAAATAATTTTATTGTTTAATATTTTTTAATTGTTAATCAACTTTGTAATAATTAATACGTTTTTTGTTATGATTTTTTTTATTATTCTATATTTATTCTTTGGTAACTAATATTTATTAATTAATATTTATTGGTATTTATTTTTAATTTATTGTTAATTATGTTTTCAATTGTAATTATGTTTTTAATAATTATTAATTGGTATTTGTAAATGATGTAGAGTTATTAAAAAATTCAATTAATTATTTTAAATACAAAAATTATTTATAAGTAAGTTATGTTTAACTTCTACGCTATCCAACGCTTTCCCTACAGTTGCACTCTCTGGAGTAGGAATAGTCATTTTTACCCCTACGCTATCCAACGCTTTCCCTACTGTTGCACTCTCTGGAGTGGGAATAGTAATTTTTACCCCTATGCTATCCAACGTTTTCCCTACTGTTGCACTCACTGGAGTGGGAATAGTAATTTTTTCCCCTACGCTATCCAATGCTTTCCCTACTGTTGCACTCTCTGGAGTGGAAATAGTAATTTTTACCCCTCCCTATCCAATGTTTTCCCTACTGTTTCAGTCTCTGGAGTTGGAATAATAATTTTTACCCCTACGCTATCCAACGCTTTCCCTACTGTTGCACTCTATGGAGTTGGAATAGTAATTTTTACCCCTACGCTATCCAACGCTTTCCCTAATGTTGCAATCTCTGGAGTGGGAATAGTAATTTTTACCCCTACGCTATCCAACGTTTTCCCTACTGTTTCACTCTCTGGAGTTGTAATAGTAATTTTCACCCCTACGTTATCCAACGCTTTCCCTACTGTTGCACTCCCTGGAGTGGGAATAGTAATTTTTACCCCTACGCTATCCAACGCTTTCCCTACTGTTGCACTCTCTGGAGTGGGAATAGTAATTTTTACCCCTACGCTATCCAATGCTTTCCCTACTTTTGCACTCTCTGGAGTGGGAATAGTAATTTTTACCCCTACGCTATCCAACGCTTTCCCTACTGTTGCATTTTCTGGAGTTGAAATAGTAATTTTAAGTCCTACGCTATCCACCTTTTTCATTACTGTATTTTTATTTGGACTTTGAATAGTAGTTTTTTTTATTTAGGTATTTAATATTTTTGTATTATTTTAGATGTTGTATTATATAATTAAATGTAAAAATATTGAAAGTATATTTAAGTTTTTTCTATTTATTAAACATAATTATTTACTTTTTATTTATGTTATTGTTTCATGTGTGTAGATGTATTTGTAATGTATAATATTTTTTAATAATTTATAAGTTATTAAAATAATTATTAAAACCTATTATTAATTAAGTATATATTTTATGTATATGTTTAATTAATGTTTTATTAGTAGATATGTATTATTTATTGATTTTAAACCTTAATAAATATTTCTAACTATGTTTATTATATGTATAAGTATTATTTACTTTATGTTACACATTTTTTTTTACTGAAAAAAACGATATTTTTATTTACGATATTTTTAACATCAATATTTTGGTTTCAATATTTTTGTACTTACCATGTTGTAGATAGGATGTTGAGATTCTTGCCTTCGATATTCCTGCCTCGATGTTTCTGTAGGTCGATATTTTGTAGGTCGATATTCTGTCAGTGATTCCCCGGGCTGTTCACTGTTCCTCTTACTTTTCCTATCAGCTTTGGAGGACCGTTTAGAATCAATTGAAATGTCCCCAGACATTCAGAGATTAAACATGGCTGCCCTTCTTGCTGATGGTGTTCTGCTGGCTCTAACAAACAAAGATGCTTCATTGTCTTCTGTGATGATTTTGATTCAATCGTTCTTCCAGTTCTTTGGGCATAAATCAATTAATGCAATTGTGAAGCAATGCCCGTATTGGTACAACTCCTATGACCTGTCTTTGTGGCTATGCAAGCGGCTTGCAATGCGAAGGAATGAGTCAACGATGCTTCACGCAGCGGCGGATCAGAGGAGGCTGGGATACCAGGTCCTTCAATGTGGATGTGTCGCGCAACTGCGGTTTCAATGCAACTGAGAGGAGTTGTGTTATGCTGCATTGGTTCGGCTCACAGGACCGCAGTTGAGCTGGCAGAGGGCCCGTAGGCCCACTTCCATTGGTCCTGGACTGGGGTGGCACCACTTGGGGGGCATGACTCACAGTAAACTGAGTTCAGGCACTGGGTTCAAGGTCGTTAGCACCTTTTCTGTCCCTCAGACTCAGATCATGAGGCCAGCCAGCAAGCCCTTGGAGTCCTGCTGTTGGTACTGGGTTCAAGATGCAGGTCCAGTCCTTTTCACTCAGTAAGTAGGGTGGCAAGGCAGCAGGGCAACAGAGTAACACAGTTGTCCTTCTGAGTGTACTACATGTCTAGAGGTGTACTGAAGAATTAGATCTGAGGGTCCAATATTTACAACTAGTACCAGCTGTGAAGTAGGTTTCCACTCCCAGAGTTGCTTGGAATTTCCTTCCTTAGCCCCAGCTTGTCTGGAGAGAAAAAAGACCAGTGTCAAACCCTTTGTGATTGTGCTAAGGCAGAGGCTTTGTGATGTGCAAGCGTTGTAGGTGACAGCTCCTCCCCACTATCAAATCAAAGCTGCCATCCTGCCTGTAACCTTCCTCTTGGTCTCACTGTCTGGGAGCAATACACACAGACCAACTGCCAGCTATACCTAGTCATGTCACCCAGGATACATGCTGTAGGCACTAAATGGTTAGGACACGACAATGGCAAGTTTCTAAAAGTGGTATTTTTCAGAATTATGACTTAAAATCCGACTTTACCATTAAATAGGAATTTCAATGTAAGTTCTTTATGCACCATACTTGACATTCCTACCTGCTCCCAATAGAAAGTTGCCACTTATAAATGAAATAAGGTAAACCAATGTTATCCTATGGGAGAGGTAGGCATTGCTGTAGTGAATACCATCTTCAAGAGTTTTCACTACTAGGACATGTAAAACCTAAATGTACAGGTCCAACTTTTTAAATACACTGCACCCTGCCAGCTGTGCTTTTTTGGGCCTACACTATGGGGTCGATTCTGAATCGGGAAAAAAAGCGTCCGTCTGAATCGTATCCGGAGCCCTCTCCATACGAATCATACACGTCCGTCCGAATCACGTAGTACGATTCGTACAGACAGTTTCCGGCTGAATTGTCAAGACCCATACAAATTGCACCAGAGATTCCGTACGACTCGTACCCTCACAGTGGACCGTACCATTCGTACACATGCTGTACGACCCAACGAGTATGATCCGGACCGTGGAATGGAGACGTGATTCGTACGGTACACATCAGGTAAGTGCGATTCGTATGGAGGGTCACACATTTACATACACACGTGCGGTGCGTACACCCCATGATCTTAGGGGTACGGTGCGTACCCCTGCGATCATGGGGTGTACGCACCGTACCCCATGATCGCAGGGTGTATGCACCGTACACCTTGCGATCATGGGGTGCGCACCGTATACCCTGCGAACATGGGGTACGGTGCGTACACCCCATGATCGCAGGGGTACGCACCATACCCCTGCGATCATGGGGTGTACGCACCATACCCGGGGGGGTCCGTCCGTACCTGTTTCGAGGCGTATTCTGCTTTTCCGACAGTTTTCAGCTCCCGTAGGAAAAGAGTCGTACGGCGCTTCGGCGGGACGAATCGTACTTGCTGGGTCGGGAAAAACTGCTTCGAACCGTACAAATGTCGCTTGCTGCGTGTTCCGACGGCGATTTGTACAGGAATTCGAGTCGTACGGTTCCTGGTACAATTCGTACGGGGAGCTGCATTGGGTGAGAATCGTACTACGTCGTACGTATGGGGACGTTGCAGAGTACGATTCGTATGAGAAAAAGACTCTGTACGGCTATTCGGAGTGCTTTTTCCCGAATCGGAATCGGCCCTATGTGTGACTTATATGTATTACAAAGGAAGGTTTAGGCCTGGCAAAAGGTTTATTTTGCAAGGTTGTAAAGGCAGTTTAAAAGTGCACACAAATGCTGCAATGGCAGGCTTGAGACATGTTTAAAATGCCGAATTAAGTGAGTGCCACAAAAAATGCTGCAGGCCCACTAGTAGCATTTAATTAACACTTCCTGGGTACATGTAATATTACTTTGCTAGAAGCTTACAAGTACATTAAATATGCCATTTGGGTGTAAGCTAATTTTACCATGTTTAAATGACAGAGCACAGGCATTTTAGCGCTGGGTAGAGTCCTAAGGCCAACAATGACAAAATCAGCAACAATGAAGAAGTAAGGCAAAATCTTCAGGGGAAGACCACCCTAAGGCTAGCAGGTCAAACACATGTCCCCCCAGCTTTAAGTAGGGAAACTGTCCACGCTCCTGGGATTTCCCATCACTAAGGCAGAGGAACCCGGAGAGACCATCAGCATTCGCGTGGTCTGACCCAGGATGGTATTGCACCATAAAATCCATTCCCTAATGGGAGATGGACCACCTCAACAGGTTGTGATTCTCACCCCCTCATTTACATGAGCATCTGAGAGTCTTGTGTACTGTCTGAACCTAGAGGTGAGTCCCAAGCATGTATCGTCTCAGCTTCTTCAGTGCCCAGGTCACTGCAAAGTCCTCCCCCTCGGTAGCACTCCACCTCTGTTCCCAGGGAAATAACCTCCTGCCCTGCTAATAAAGGCTACAGATTGGTCAATGCCCTCCTCATTTAACTATGCTAAGACAGACCCTACATCATGCTCTGACGGGTCCACCTTCACAATGCACTCCTTGGATAAGTCAGGAGTCTTGAGTACAGGTGCTGTACACATCACCTTCTTGAGGGTATCAATGGCTTTCTGACAGGCCTCTGCCCATATCACCTTATTGGGCTGCTTCTTTTAACAATGGCACCATTGCCCTTAACAAACCTCCTGTAATATCCAGTGAGACCCAGAAAAGCCCTCACCTCAGTCTGTGTTTTTGGGAGTTGCCAAGCCAGGATAGTCTCAATATTGATCCGGAGAGGCTGCACCTTGCCCCTGCCCACCATTTGGCCCGGATACACCATGCTGCTTTGCCCTATCAGGCTTTTACTGGCCTTGATAGTCAGGCCCACATGCTGCAGGACCCAAAGCACCTCCGGGAGTTCCTCCCAGCTAGAGCTGAAGAAAGCCATATCATCTAGGTAGGTGGCACAGCCAGGACCCTGTTCAGCAATCTCTATAAGGTGACAGAGGCATTATTTTATCCAAATGGAAGTACCTGGAATGGATGTGGCACTCTGGAGTCAAGAGGTCTGACCTCTCTTTTGCTCCCTCAGTCCGAGCAATCTGCCAGTATCCTGATATGAGATCAAAGGTGCTATCCGGCAGCCTGTACATTTTGTTTTTGACAGTCATATCGTCCCCATCATCAATGTTGTGGGTTCCCTAGTCTATGTGCCCATGAGTGAGAGCAAAGAATACTGACCCAGTAACTGGTGACAGTCACTCTACTATTCTGGGGTCAGAGCAGTGGAGTGCCCAGTACTGACAGATTGTGCTCCTGAGTAGACAGGAGGTCAGGGAGAGGTTTAGTCTCCTCTTCCTCTCTGTCATCTGTCACCCAGAGTATGGTGGCTTCAGACCTCTCAAATTACGATTTAAGGCAGTTTATGTGAAGGAAGTACTTTCTATAGGTCTTAGGATCCACCAGGTAGGTGGTCTCCCACTTCTACTGTTTCACTTCATATGGACCTGTCCAACATTCTTAGAGAGCGCTGGGCTTTACAGGCTCTATGACCCAAAACTTCAGGCCATGCCACTCTACCAAAGTGGCTTTCTTGTCGTACTTGAGTTTCATCATGTCTTGACTGGCATCAAGATTGTCTTAGCCTTTTGCAAGAAGCGATGCATCTGGTTACATCCTGAGGGGGTGTCCTGGTAGCTTGCTCCCACCCTTCTCTTACAAGGTTGAAGGTTCCCCTAACAGGCTAAACTGTACCCCCTTCTGTGGTATTTCCCTGTAGGCAAACATTAGGAATGGTAAGTGGATGTCCCAAGCCCATCTCATGGGCTCCGGCAGGCCCATAATGATGCCCTTGAGGGTCTAGTTAAAGCTCTCAACAAACCCATTTGTTTGAGTGCCGTAAGGTGTAGAGAACTTGTAGGTTACCCCACACTCATCCTACATGGACGTCATGTTCGACAACAAGAAGTTGGTGCCTCTGCCAGACACCACTTCTTTGGTGAACCCCACTTTGGTAAAAATCCCCATGAAGGCCCTGGCCACTGCAGACACAGTCACCGACCGCAGAGGGGTGGCCTATGTGTACTGTGTGGATGAATGTGTTACCTCAGGCTGTCTTGTGGTCCAAGGGACCAACAATGTCGACGTCTCCCTTTCAAAGGAAGTGCTAATGACAAGGAAAGGAGCCAGGAAAGCCTTCATCTTTTTCCCTGACTTCCAGCAGGCCTGGCAGGTGTGACAAGACCTACAGAATATATTTGAGGCTACCTTTATTTGGGGCAAATAGAAGTACTGCCTGGTCCTCACTTTGCTTATTCAAGCTCTCTAGAGTTGGGCACTCTTTCTGTACCTTTCAAAGTTCTATTAAGCTCAGGCAGGTTTCCCGGGGTGGTAGTGTCTTCCCCGGTAGGATCAGGGGTGGCTTCTTACGTGCCCCGTCAACCTGGACTGGGGGAACTTCAAGGGCTCTTTTCCCACAAACCTTGCCTTCCTTTTCTAGGAGCTGCCTGGGACATTTTCCTGGCTCGGGTCCTCCTTGACTCCCCTCTTGGGCAGCCATGGACCTTGTGGCCATATAGACTTATTCAGACAAGCCTAACATCTTCAGGTGTTTATCTGAGCTCCACTTCCTTCCATGCAGTGTTTTCTGGGTTGTTTCAACACAGACAATCTACAGGCATGGCAGGGCTCATAGCTACATTTAGAAAATCTGCGACCAACGCCACTCAAGGGGAACCAAAGCCACTAGGTAATGACTCAAGGTTGTCTGCAACTATGACCTGGTGGAATGTATTAGGGATTACCTACTCTCAGGACACCAGAAGACACTTTAAAGTGGTCATACTGGCTCCTGTGCCTCTCAGAATCTCAACCCTGTTTCCACCGATGGTGACCTACTACCTATATTTAGAAGTATTGGAAGACAAAAGTGCTTTTGATGCCATCTCACTGTCTCCTAGGGACACTAAGGTAACCGCTGTCCTCTCCCCCATGTAAACTGGGATACTAACTGGGACCACCTCCTCCCAAGTGCTACACTCACCAACCTTGTGTCTGCCCACAAGTGGAGGAGTTTTGCCCTCTTGGAAATTTGGTGTCCCTCTTCGAGTGCCCATATTTGTAACACTCAGTACACTGGGTGACAAACCTCCCTAGCTGTTTGTCATAAAGCCCCATTCTTTGGTTCAGACTGGGACTGGTTACTGCTGTTTACTTGGAAATTTTTCTGGGGGCCTATGTAGAACTTATTTTTTAAGTTATTCTTCTCCCTATTTCTTCTGATGAGACCCCTAACCCCCCTTCTGGATTACCCCCTACACTTTTTTGTGAACCTGGTGCTGAGCTAGTAGTTCGACTCCTTAACAAGCCCCTTGGGATCAATGAGCTTACTATTAATCAACGGTTGGCACATTTCTGGAAAATAGTTACTGAGCATGCGCAAGTAGATCATACAGCCCTTTGAAATTATTCAGATTACCGCCCTTCACCCAAGAATCTAGTCCCATACTAAAGAAATCCACGAAATCCACCCAGGACTGCTGGGGCAGCTACTGGCTGTCCCTAACCTTTTACAGAAACTTTTCTGTGTTGAGGCCTTACTTGCTGATAAGAGTGTCCTTCATATGGAGGTACCTCCTCCTGTTCCCCTTGTCTAGGGCCAGTAGGGCACCCCTCCCTTCACTTGGTATGCACCTCCATAGACTGCCCCCACAGCCCTGTTCAGGGACAATATGCATCTCTAGAGCAATCACATAGACTTCAAACCACTTGTCAATGTCATCTCTTACAACAAAGTTAGGCCCCAGATCCTTAGAGATGGGGAGCTTCATATCTCAGAGGGCACTGTGGGTAAGCTGCCACAATTATTGATGGGCTCTTCTTGCCTAGCTCTTATGTCCTGGTCTCTGAGACTTAACTCATGGGCCATTCTCCTTTACTCCAGGGCCAGTGTTTTTCAGCCAAGGCTCTGTCTACCTCAGCTTTCTTTTCCTTCTTCTTGTGCTTGCCCATCTGCAACCTAAACTCCCTTTCAGCCTTCCCGTCATCCAGCTCCTCTGGGGACAGGCCTTGCGAAGACATAATGCTCTGGCAGGGGGTTCCAGCTCAGGAAACATGTCATCCTCCTCCCCTAAATGCTGCATCTCAGGGTTAGCATTCAGTCCCACTCCTGCACCTCCATCTCAACCCCATCCTCTGTTGCTGTCAGCAACTGGTAAACCTCCGCCCTGGCCCTCAGAGCTTTCCCAAGCTCCGACCTCTTGCTGTCTTTCTTGGATGGAATTCCCCTTTCCTTCAGAACTGTTTGAGCTCAACCACAGTGTAGATCTCCAGGTTGATGAGCTTCAATTTCTTGACTGCAGGTATGGTAACAGACAGTCAAGTAGGGTGAAAGTGGTGTTGGAAAAAGCAAAAGGGCCAATCTAGGAGAATTTAAAAACTCAAATTGGAATCAAATTATTTATCTGAGGTTTTGGTGTAACACAAAATCACTGTATGGGACTGGAGAATACAAGTCCAAATCTCACCGCAGGACACCAATGTAGGCAATTGAGTTACTGGTTGGGAGAGGCGAAACCCTATTGAAGCAGAAAACACAATACTCTGTCTGGGTGAAACACAAGAAAACCCCAAATTAACCTCTGCTTACCCCTCTGGCAGCTTGGCACAAAAGGAGTCAGGTTTAACTTAGAGGCAATGTGTAAAATATTTATTCAGCATTTCAATCAGTAATAAAATGAAAACACAACACTAGAAAAATCCAACAACAATTTAGAAAAATAGAGTAAAATGTAATACAACTATTTAGAGCAAAACCACAAAACCCAATCAGTAGAACTGAACATATCCTGTTTTAAAGTTTTAAGTGAAAATACTGCCTAAAAAAACAAAGCTCAACAGTGGTTTTCTGGACACGCTGAACTGGGTCAAAGTCACAAGTTCAGGCCTACCACGAAGGAGAGTGGGCAGGGTCAAGGACCAACTTAGGCCCATTGAACAAACTACCTAACATCTTGGTTGTGGAGTGTTGCGAGATACTCTATAGAGCTGGGCTGTGATGTGGAGTCCCGTGTTGTCGTCGAGGATGCCATAGACAAGGGGCCTGCAATGAGAATTCCTGCATCATCATCAATGATGCAGCCGATGAGGGGCTTGCAGGGGCTTGCAATTCGAAGGACTGTGTCGAGGATGCATCATGCAGCAGCAGTTCAGAGGAGGCCTCAGGATGCAATGAAAGGTCTCACTTTGGGATGCATTGCTCAGCGGCAATTCCGAAGCAGCTGCAAGAAGGTGTGTCGCTCAGCATCAGTTCTGCTCAGAAGACCAGAGCTGGGCTGGTAGAGGAGATTCAGGCCCACTTAACAACGGTCAAGCAAGGAGGGGTGGCACCACTTGGGGGGCAAGACTAAAAGCAGACTGAGTCCAGGCGCTGAGTTTAAGGTGGCTGGAGCTTTTTCTAACCCTGAGACTCTGATCAGCAGGTCAACTAACTAGTGGTCCTGGGTTCCAGATGCTGGACTTTTCACTCGTTAGTCGGGCAGCAAGGCAGTAGGGCAACGGAGTAGCAGTCTTTCTTGCAGAGCAGCACAGCAGTCCTTCTGAGTCTTCCAAAGGTCCAGAGGAGTATTGAAGCCGTGGGTCTGGGGGCCCAAAATATGTACCCAGTGTCAACTTTGAAGTAGGAGACAATCCTGGAAGTTGCCACCCTCAGAGGTGCTTGGAATTTTATGACTGCCTACCCTGGCCCCAGATTGTCTGGGGGAGACAAAAGATTAGTGTTGAACTCTTTATGAGTGTGCTCAGGCAGAGACTTTTGATGTGCAAGTGTGATAGGTGACAGCTCCTCCCACTATCAAGTCTGAGATGGCCCATCCGACCAAGACATATTTCCTCATTGTGTTGTTGCTCAAATATGAATTTACCTTTAAAAAAAAAAAAACAGGAGGCGTTCGTCAAAAAAGGAACAATTGGATTATTCAACCGCTACAGCCAGGAATGCAGCATACAGAAATAGGTCTGTGGACTAACTCAATGTACAATTTGTTTTAATGTCTTTTTATACATTTCTTGAAGCATCATAAAACACTTCATAGATCCTGTTTCGGGAGTGGAATGTGGGCTTTGTCATGAGATCATAAGTAACTCCCACCTGATGACAATCATAGATGGGTCCCGACCATGCGCGGACACAATGAGGGCCAGTGGGTATCGTGCCCAAATGTCCGGCATTGGGAGCAAATCATCACTGCATGTGTAGTGTGCACTGCGTCCTGATTGGCTTAGTGTTCCTAACTTCATGTGGCATTTAACTTTATGGTGTTTTGGCAATACTCAGGCCATGTGCGTATGTACCACCCTACCTGTGATCTGTCAATCAGTAACAACGGGCCCGATTCACAGAACTAACTTAAGACAAAATCCAAAACCTACTACTTTTGGTATTCACAGAAGTTAGGATTTTGTCTTAAGTTTGTCTTAAAACAGACTTAAGACAGAATCTTAACTTAAGCCTGTCTTAAGTCTGTCTTAAGACAAAATCCTAACTTCTGTGAATACCAAAAGTAGTAAGTTTAAGATTTTGTCTTAAGTTAGTTCTGTGAATCGGGCCCTTCAGGCCTAGGGCACAGGCCTCCCTGACCACATATTTCTGACTGGGGGTTGATGGAGAGGTCATATCAGCTATTTCAACAACAGTGTTTCGATTTTGTTTTTATACATACATGTATCATAGCGTACATCAACATCAATATTAACAGTTTCATTATCTGGGAGCTGTACACAAAGATCAACTACCAGCTACACCCAGTCATGTGACCCAGGATTCAGTCTGCAGGCACCAAATGGTTAGCACTCTGCCCCATCGAGATGTTCCGTGAGTGGAGCGTGGGTGTTCCCAGATTTACTATTAGAAGTAGACCTGGGGATGCATCAAAATGCTGCTCCTCCCCAGGAGAGCTGTAACTAGGATAAATATGTTTATTTATCCTCATTGTTTTCACTTTCTATGTGTGCTGCATTCTGCTGGCGGCTCTCTTTTTTTTTTAATTCTTAGAAATCACATTAGGCTTTCAGTATTTCTAAGAATAGGAGACACCTTATAATTAGTAATTATGGAAACGTACATTTATTCTGTACTTTCAAAACATTAATATATTCACAATGATGTTAAAGATGCTGGAATATCAAAATTGTTTCTTAAAAGTATACACCTGGGCATTTTCAGTGATCTAACATAGATGTTTTGTGTATTACTTTGACTGCAGAGTAGATTAAAAGAAAAACTGAAATGGAACCAAATCACAGTCCTGCTGAAGATAGACATGACAAATATCTTAATCCTTTCCAAACAAGTCAATAGAAAGTATGTCTTTAGAGTTCAGTAGTGATAGAAAGCAACTGCAGCATTTGCAGCATTCTTGTTTCATTATATGGTAACAATTGTCATTATAATAACAGAATGTGTATGTTGAACAGCCACTCTAGTGACATGTCAATGTTCTTTGAAAACCTCATAAAACGGTTACTCCTAAATAAAATATATTGAACCCATTTTATCTACCTTGAAAGGGTGAAATAATGAGCAATCTGGTGTCGAGATGGGGAAGACAGCAGGATCTGGGCCCAGGGTCTCTCATTGATCAGCACTGATGGCTCACGGCTGAAGAACCTACTGTTGTCGGATTATGGAGTTTGAGGTAGGAGGAGAGGTCACTGACTCCTGAAAAACCGCATCTGACGCTGTTTTCTGTGTGAGTATGGGGTGCACTGGACTCCATAGCTTACAATACACTTGAGCCGAGGAGGAGGAGGGTCTCTGCCATCAAACTGTGTCATGCTGTCAAAAGTGCACAGGATCTCCCGCGATGCGGGACAATGGTTTCTAGGTGCCTTTGGGATGAACTGGACTCCATAGTCCACAATACACTTGAGCCCAGGAAGAGGAGAGGCTTTGCCATCACACCGCGCCATGTTGTCAAAAGCACATTGGATCTCCTGTGGTGCAGGATGATGAATGTCCCTTATCTAGGGTCATTGTGATGTTATCCATGACAGCTAGAAGAGCTGATTCAGTGCTGTATTTGGGCCTAAAACCATACTGGAAGAATCTAAACAACCTGTACGTTCGACAAAATTTTAGAGTTGGTTGTTTACATGTTTTTCCATTGGTTTGTTTGTAAACGGAAGGAGTGAAATGTAAAAAAAAATGTAAAATTGATACTTGTATAGCGCACTACTCACCCGCAAGGGTCTCAAGGCACTTGTACGAATACCGCTGTGGAACCCATCCTGGCTTTCCCTGTGAGGCGTCCATTCCTAGGCACCCCCAAGGTGGAGGCCAGGCATCCTTAGCATTGTGGGGGCCGTTGTGGAGATTAAGCAAGCTATTGCCCAGAGTTGCAGAGTGGGACTCCATGATTGGAATAGGCACCAAGGCGAGAATTATCAGGTCTGTGGAATTTTGAGCCCAAGACCCACCGAGGTGGGGAATTGAACCCTGGTCCCGGGCTAGGCAGCTGCATCAGGGTCTGCCGCTCTAATCATTGAGCCACACTTCTCCACTAGGAGGGGAGATTGGAAAGATCAGTCCAGGGAAGTTTAGCATTCTTCCGGATGGGCCTAACCTGGGCAACTTTCCACTCCAGAGGTATATGTCCCTCTCCCAGGGAGAGATTGATAAGGGATTGCATGTGATAGGACACATTTTTAACCAGGGAGGGAAGATATCTAGCACAAATGTGATCGGCAGGAGAGCCGGACTTGGTTTTATTAATCAATAATTCAACCTCATTTAGCGAGATTGCAGGGAAGTTCTTTAATAGCTGAGATTTCATGGAGTTAAGTTGGTTGGTTCCCTCCTGGATCTGTATCATACCTCCAGATCCAATGATTTTTCCATAAATCAGTTCTATCTTTTGTGTGAAGTAAAGGGCAGTATCGTTACATAGTGATTGTGACGGACCTCTACGTTTTCACAGGCTACCGGATTAATGAAAGATTGCAGGATTTGGTGCAGAGTTTTAGAAGAGTTGCCAGCCTCCGCTAGCTGTGTAGTGATGTGCGGTTTCCGTGACGTTTTTATATTTCTATGATAGCTGGATAGAGCCGATTTAAACTGCTCTTTGTCTGTATCATTATGGGAGAGACGCCAAGTTCTCTCTAATTTCCGGCAATTGTTGTTTTTGGGCTGGCAGTTGGGTGGAAAACCAGACTGCCTGTGGTCGATTAGAATGACTCGGAGTAGCTCTTAAAGGTGCAATACTATCAATAGCTATTTGAACTGCTGAATTTTATTTAGACAAGGCATCCTCGATGTTATCAGTTGTCTGAATCGGAGGTCTCTGAAAATTTGTTTGAAAACTTTCTTCTGTAACTTTCTTCCACTGCCTGCGTAGGGTTTTTCTAGGTTTACAAAGTCCTGAACAAAAAACTCAACAACCGAATGGTCTGACCAAGAGAGTTGTTGCGGGGGACCGCACTGAATTAAAGATGAATTTGAAAAGATAATGTCCAGGGTATGCCCAGCTAAGTGAATTGGGCTTTCATTAGGCTTAGCCAAACCTAACAGCGATAGATCATTTAAAAGTGTTTGTGCATCAGAATTGGTGAGGCATTCACTGTGGACATTAAAATCTCCCAAAAGGAGGACGTTTTTACATGTGTTCACATATGGGGCTAATATTTCCACCAATTTCAAGGAAAAATCCGCAATGGTTCCCTGGGGGCCGATAGACTAATGCCCCTTTCCAGCTGGTTTGCCGGGATCACCCCTCTTGTCCTGACCCATGCTGTAAGGCACGAGTACAGCAATTTTTCCCATCTGATCCATCTGCCACCAAGGCCATTCTTTCCATGGTTGAGTATAAAAAGTTGAAAAATAGTGAAGACTGGTGAACAGCCTTATTCTCAATGAGAATCGACACTATTTTAGTTGTAGTTATGGGTGCTGCCTGGGTGACGTCTCTTGTCTTGGACGTCTATCATACAGTGAGGTTCAGTGCTTCCAATGAAACATTAGTATCATCCCCCGGTGCACACCTTCTTTCATTGATTAAGAATCAGGGATAAAAATATGTAACAATGTTCCTGAGAGTTTTCAGTTTTCAATTTTATTTTTATTCAAAGATTCATTCTCATATTCTTTTTCTTCATGAAATTCCTTTCATTTCATATAAATGCATTCAATTGACATCATAGCCTCTCTTATCTCCAATGCGTTTCGAGCATTGACTTGCCCTTCATCAGGGAGCATGTGCTAGAAAAGATGAATTAAAAATATATTCACAATTACACTGACATCCTATGTAGTAACGAAAACAAAATATATACAAAGTTCCTATTACACTCCATGCATGATAACGTTTATGGTGCTCGTGATTCTGTGCCCAGTGGTGACGCTGTAAAAAGAATATGAGAATGAATCTTTGAATAAACATAAAATTGAACACTCTCAGGAACATTGTTATATATTTTTATAAGGAATCCCTGATTCTTAATCAAGGAAAGAAGGTGTGCACTGGGGGATGTGACTAATGTTTCATTGGAAGAACTGAACCTCACTGAATATAAAAAGTCCCACCTGGCAGAGTCGAATGCCATCTCCAGGTTAACGGACATAATGAGTGCCTCAGGATATCGTTCTCTATCTGGATGGTGCATAACATGAAATATCTGACGGAGGTTGCCCGATGTAGACCTGGTTGGTATGAAACCATTCTTATCTTCATGTACCGGGTGTGGCATGTATGGAAAAAGCCTCATGGCTAGCACCTTGCTCAGGGCCTTAAAGTCCATGTTTAACATGGAGAGGGGCAAAGCTCTGATGTGTCTGCCACAGAGGAATTTGTCTTTGGTAGTGGGATCACAAGAGCGTCTTTGGTAGAATCTGGCAGAACACCCCTGGTCAGTGCCTCCGCATATAGTGCCTCCAGCTTAGGTGTTATTAACTATGTGAAGGTTGAGTAGAACCCCGCTGGCAGCCCATCCAGTCCTGGAGTCTTCCTGTTCGCCATCTCTTTGATGGCTGCTCCCACCTCCTGCACCGTATGGGTAGGCCTAGGCGGTGAACTCTGCTCCGTTCGTGGAGTTTGCAGCGTTTTCTGCACTCTGCGCTTTGCGGAGCTCGGGAAGTGTAGAAAACTCTGCTCCACGTAGCGCAGCAGAGTTTTTTTCCCCGCTCGCCTACGGTAAGATCGCGAGCTGCTGCTTGGGTAGAATTTCTACCTGAGCTGCAGGAAGACCAGCACGTACGGCAGTTCACCCTGCCCTCCACCACTTCTGGAACTCCGCTGAGTTTTCTTGTCACTTCACGGAATTTCGCAGAGCAAAACTCTGCAAACTATGGCCAAGCCTGGATATGGGCCCCCCTCGCCCAGCCCCTTCTGCAGGCCGGGGTCTAGTGATTTCAATCTAAGGTGTGTTAAGAAATGTCTTATATGCTTTAGTGGCTGGACTTGCGACTTTCCCTATAGTGTCTCATAATATGTGATCAACACACAGTTTATTTCAGTAGGAGAGTGTAGTACCTTCCCCTGCAAACCGGATTTGGGTGATGGGAGTTCCCCAGCTTCCAGGCATAGCAACCATGTAAGCAGCCTTCCCGACTTACTCATACCTCATACACCCTTGCCTGATATTTACGCATGTCCAAGCACCTCAGTTGCTCCAGAGCTTCATTATATGATTTTCTAGTGTCTTCTAGTTGTGTGTGTGTCGTTCTATTCAAGGACAATTTGGCTCCTAGCTCATGTAAGATAGCTTCCAGTGCGATTATTTCTCATAGCAGTTATTTTTTCACTTCTACCGACTGTCCATTATAATGTCCCCTTATCGCCACTTTTAATGCTTCCAACTCTATCATGGGGGATCCAGCCGTGCCCTGATTGAACTGAAAGTATTCTGATAAAACCATTTGCTGTGTATGCCTGAAGCATGCATCCTCAAGTAAGGCAGGAGTAAGTCACCATGGGGATCACCTTCTATTGTGGGGTGGGTCTCTTGTAGCATTACTATTTTTGTTCCTCTAAGTGTGATGTAGCTATTTACTTTATGGCGCTTGGCTGCGTCCCCATCCCGCTCACATTCTATGGTAATATTTTCACCTCATGATGCTGAGGTCTCGTGTGTCACATATACTTAGTGAAGAATCCCAGTGTCCATACCCAACTCCCCCCAGGAGAGGCCAGTGTCACGTAGTTCTCATCTTACCATATGGCAGACCCCAGGCCACAGCCCAGGAGCTATATCAGTTTATCTACTGATTTTGGGGTCACAACAGGCAGTGCTTCCTTGCCCAGGATCGAGTCGTCAGAGTCTGTGTCCCATTTTCTGGTCTGAGGACTTGTCCATGCCCTCCTCCGCTGCCTGGCGTGATATGATCTCAGCTGCTGCCTGTAGCAGCGCCATCCTCTCCCGCTCCATCTGTGATGGGGTGGACTTTCTCAGCGCATTTCTCCTGGTGAATCTCCTGAACTTCTTCTGTATGGTCTGTTTGTCATGGGGGTGGTCAACCCGCCCTATAATTCTCCACTCACAGCCACACATTTTCCAGGGTGTCGCAAAATCATGTCTTACACTTCAGAATTATTCAAAGCCTGGTCGGGAACTTTAGAGAATAATGGATGCCTTTACTTCTCAGTGCTTTCTTCACCTCCAAGAATGAAGCCCTCTGAACCTGTACTTTTGCGGTACCTTCAGCGTCTTTGGCTCTCAGCTTTAGTGTCAACACCTTGGCAGTCAATACTTCAATTTTACGGGATGTGGTCACTTGTTGTGGCTGCAGCTCTTCCACCGCAAGCTTGACTTCTTTCATCTTGTCTACCAATTTGTGGTGTTCCACCTGAAGGAGGCCCAGCCCAACAGACACTGCCCCTATATCTTGTTGTAGTGTTCCCCTATAGCCACCAGCACTTTGTCTAGATGGGTGTGCATGGACAAGTCGACAGCGTCGTGTTTTCCCATCTCAGGTCCTGCAGCATTCCGGGAGTGTTCTCCCACCTCTGTTGAAATGTTCCCCTACTTCTGTCTCAGTTTGCCCATCTTCGCCGCTGGCCACTGTCCACCTCGCTGTGTCTAGTGGGCACGGTAGAGACTACTTCCTCCTACCCCTCTCTTCTCTGGTGCCGTACTTCGTCTCTCCACTCTTGCAACTGGCGGGGTGCTGTTGTCTCCCTGAACAGGCGTTCCAATTACAACAAGTTCACATCGGGTACTGATACATGATTACCAGTAGTTCCTTATTCCCTGATTCTTCACAGTCCCACGTGTTGCCAGAACCCTGTGCACTGGCTTCCTCGTGTTAGTTGAAGTTCGATTGTGCCAACACTCATGACCTGAGGATTTGGCCCTCCAGTACCTGCAGCAAGATGTTGTGTCCAGGCCCCCTGCCTGGCCAGTGGCGACATATGTCACTTCTCACCCTTGTGCTTCAATCCTCTGTGCCTCTGAAGGGGCAATCTGTCTATGCAACTCTTTCACAAGCTCCCCTGATAGCACCACCAACACCCTCCCGGCAGAGATAATGGCAACAGGGCCCTGATGTTAGTAGACAGCACCAAGAATGTGGCAAGCACCCCTTAGAGACATTGGATGATCACGTAAAAGTGGGGAAACAGCGGAGATGAAAGAGGGGACGCGGATCCCAAAGGAACTGTAGTGGAGGCTGCTGGGGAACCCGTCGGTGGGGCCCTGCATTATTTTTTCCATGACTCAGGGCCTATGTCCCTAATTGGGCACAAGCTATCCTTATAAAGAAAATAAGGGAAAAACTGTTTGCTGACCCTGTCAATCAATCAGCTTTCTTATAAAGCTCAAGGCGCTGAGTGTGTGTGGGGGAAGGGTGGGGATCTGCGGTTCATTTAAAGAGCTAAGTCTTGAGGTCCTTCCTGAATTGCGGCAGCCGTATTGCCTGAGGTGCAGAAGCAGGGAGTTTCAGGTCTTCATAGCAAGGTAGGAGAAGGATCCTCCTCCAGCAGCTCCGTAGGATGGTGGCCAGAGCCAGTTGGGCAGAGCGAAGATGTCTGGTGGGAGTGTAGAAGGAGAGGTGGTGGCTGAAGTATGCAGGTCCGGTGTTGTGGAGGGCTTTGTAGGCATGCATGAGGTGCTTAAAGGTAATTCTTTTGTTGATAGGTAGCCAGTGTAGGGTTCTCTGGTGGCTGGTGATGTGGCTGCAACATGGGATGTTCATGATGAGTCTGGCGGAGGCGTTTTGGATGTTCTGTAGTCGAGGCTGTTGCTGACGAGCGGATGGGTGACCGTTTTCCCTGGACTCGGTGGGGATTCACTTGAAGAACTTATGAAGCAGGCGGAGCGCATGGAATCAGAGGAACAAAACAACATTGATTTGATCATTCATTGAGACTGAGGATTCCAGGATAATGCCGAAGTTTTGTGCGTGGCCTGTGGGTGTGGGAGGGGTTCCGAAGCGGTAGGCCACCAAGAGTCATCCCAGGCGGAGAGTGTGGAGCTTAGTATAAGGACGTGAGTCTTGTCTGAGTTAAGCTTGAGGCAGCTGTCTTTCATCCAGGTGGCCACTGCCTTCATCCCATTGTGAAAGTTGCTCTTGGCAGCTCTGGGTTCGTCTGTGAGTGGGAGAATCCACTGGGAGTCATTTGCGTACGAGACTATGTTGAGTCCTTGGCTTCTGACGATGGCTGTAAGCAGGGCCATGTAAATGTTGAAGAGGGTGGGGCTCAGGGAGGATCCGCAGCTGATCTCTGTGGGTTCTGAGTTGAACTGTAGAAGTCTGACTCCCTGTGTTTGACCAGTGGGAAAGGAGTGGATCTATTCTAGGGCTTTGTAATGGATGCCGGCACTGTGGAGTCTTGCGCAGAGGGTGTGGTAGGAGACGACTGTCGAAGGTGGCTGAGAAGTCCAGAAGGATGGAGGCAGCAGTTTCGCCTTGTTCGAGGATGGTGCAGATGTCAGCTGTAGCAGTGAGGAGAGCAGTCTCGCTGCTGTGGTTGCTTCTGAAGGCCGATTGGGAGATGTCCATGATATGGTTTGTTTTGATGAACTCTGAGAGTCTGGGGTTGATGGCTTTCTCAATGACTTTGGTTGGGAAGGGGAGAAAAGAGATTGGTTTGTAGTTCTTGAGGTCCATAGGGTTGGCTAATGGTTTCTTCAGTAGGGGGCTGATTCTTACGTGCTTCCAGTCTTCCGAAAAGGTGGCAGACTCGATGGAGCAGTTGATGGTGCATCAGAGTTCGGGTGTGATGGGGGTTCCGGCTCTGTGAAAGATATGGTGAGGGCGGAGATCCAAGGTGGCTCCGGAGTGGATGCTCTACATGATTCTGAGTGTATTGTCAGGTGTCAGAGTGGTCCAGTTGGGCATGGTCTTCTGGGGTCTGAAGCCATTGGTTGTGTTGGTTGTGGGTGGGTCTTGTGTTGTGAAGCTATCTAGATCTTCTTGATGTTGCGGTGAAAGATGGTTGTGAGGTTGTCACAGAGGTCTTGAGAGGGGGGAATGTCTTCTGTCTCTGTGCTGGGTTTGGCAAATTCTTTGACCATGGAGAAGAGTTCTTTGCCGATGTGTGTGTGGGTGTTAATTCTTTCCTGGATGGCTGCTTTCTTTGTTATTCTGATGAGATGATGGTGTTCGGTGATGGCAGTTTTGAAGGATGCGTGGCCTGCCGCAATCTTGCTGCTCCTCCCTCTTTTCTTGAGCCATCTGCATGGGTGTCTGGACTCTTGGAGGGTGGGGGAGAACCAGCTGGCTTTCTTGGAGGGCTGCTTGCCTCAGGGTTTCTTGAGGGAAGCCAGTGTGTTGATGCAGTCGGAGATCCAGAGATGGAGCTTGAGTGGTGAGGTTTTGGTGTCCGTGGATGTCGGTGGTGGGGTTTTGCTGAGGGAGGTAGTCAGCTGGTTTTTGGTGATCTTGTTCCAGCTTCTGTGAGGAACTCGGTGGGCATGGTGGCATATGGTGGGTTTGGTGAAGGAGAAGTGGACGCAGTGGAGTTCAGACCAGTGTGGCTCAGAGTAGTGGCTGATAGAGATGTTTTTGCTTGTGGAGAAGATGGGGTCAAGTGTGTGTCCTGCTAAGTGGGCTGGCATTGTGGCCAGTTTGAGTCCGATGGTGGTGAGGTTGTCCAGTAGGGATGAGGTTTTGTGGTTGTGGAGTTTGTCCGGGTGAAAATTGAGGTCCCCAAGGTGGATGTAGTCTGGTAAACGCAAGAGCATGGTGAGCGATGAAGTTGGCTATGGCTTTTCTGAAGGGGGGACGGGGTTCAGGAGGACTGTAGGCGAGGGTGCAGCAGAGGGTGGTGTTTGGGTTGGTCGGAATCTGGATTTGGAAGTGGAGGTGTACATGTTGGGTGAGTGGTCATCAGAGCTGGTTGGGAGGCAGAGGGTGTTTTTATGTACGATGAACAATGCCTCCTCCTAGTTTGTTGAAGCGGTCCTTGTGGATGATTTTATAGCTGGAGGGGATGGCAGTTGCAATATCTTGGGCTGAGGAGGGGTTCATCCAGGTTTCCGTGTAGAAGTTGACGTTGGGGGAGATGTGGCCGAGCAGGTCCCAGATCTCAATGGCGGGTCTTTTAAGGGATCGGATGTTGAGTAGGATGCATCTGAGGTGGTTGGGTCTGGTTCTTGAGGGTCATGTGGTTGGTGGATCTGGTATGTGGAGGCAGGCGAAGGTTCAGTTGCAGTAAGCGACAGGTGAACAGACCTTGAGTGTTCTTCAGCGATGTGAGGTGGCAGGCAGTGGAGCGTCCGGTGTTGAGGGCCTGTAGGGTTTGGAGTCATAGCTGTGGATGGGTCTGTGGTACTGGGCACGGTCCAGGTGTGGTCAGGAGCAGATGGGCTTGCCATCTGCACGGCCGCTCAGTGGCTGCCATTAAGTAGTGTTCGTGAGGACAGGACAGGGGTAGGGGAGCACAAGGCAGAAGCAGAAAAACAGAGGCCAGAGAGGAGCAGAAGAGCAGAGATGTTCCTAACTGGACCACCGGGGATCAAGGCCTCGAACTGAGGACCCGGAAAAGTCAGGGGACAACAGCCACTAGGCGGAGCTGTGGAACGAGACAACCAATTTACTGACATGTTCTGTAAGATTCCTCCTTCACCGTGCAGCGTCTGCCATTATTTAGTGTTGGGGAGGGCTGGACAGTTGGGAGGCCGGAAGTGGCAAAAGGCGCTGGAGGGAGCAGGGCTGTGCGGGATGAACAGGGGCAAGGGCATGGAAAGGGAAAAGGCATATAAAGAGGAGAAATAAGAGAAAATGAAAAATCAATAGAAAAATAAAAAGGACGTTGAAAAATAAGAAGGAGAAAAAAGAGCAGAGGAGAAAAAGGCAGAAGCAGAAAAACAGAGGTCCGAGAGCAGCAGCAGAGCAGAGATGCTCCCCACTGGACCACCAGGGATCAGGGCCTCAAACTCAGGACCTGGAGGGGTCAGCGAGCAACTGCTACCAGGCAGAGCTGTGCAGCGAGGGAAGCAATTTACTGACAAGGTGAGTAAGATCGCCTGTTCGTTCAGAGACCTGCAAATCCCACCACCGTTCCAGGAATCCAATGGTGCTACACAAAAGATGCTTACTGAAAGGGTAAAAAATGGGTAATTTAAAGTGTAGCAAAATGGGATATCCACAGTCATGTCCTGCTCCCCCAAACTCAGGCCTCCCTGCCTCATTTAGGGGTGGGGGGGGTCCAGGGATTATCTGTAATTCTATATTAGACAGGGAAATAAGCGGACAGTCTACACCTTATTTGCCACTTTTTGTCATTCAGCTTCCTGTTTTACCCCCATGTTCTTCTTCTCTGGCCCATTCCCGAACCCCGTACATCATCCGCTACTCTGTGATCCTCGCACACCACACCATCCATCCAAAATTCCAAATTAGTTGCACAAATTAGCCACATGGAAATACACTGAGCACTATTAGAGTCACAGGCCATATGAGGAAGCAGAAACGAGAACCAGATTTCTCAGAGTACTCCAATATTTATTATCTTAATTTAATCTCAGACATTCTTTCCAGTAAAATATCCCATCTCCTTATCATTTCATGTCTCATTATGCATATTCGACAATTTGGTCCATTTTTTTCTTCAATTCCTTTATGCCTTGGAGAGAGAAATAAGAAGAATCACATCCTTGGCTTTTCAGGCTATCAAAATGTTTTACGGCCAAAGCATACCAATACATTACACGTGATAACATATTTCATTCCATACTGTATGGAAACCAGAGGGGCATGCAGAATCCTATTCTATACATGAGCTGTACATTGCTGTACTATCAATCTAGCCTGTCAACCAAATTCCCATTCAGGCTTAAAGTGCAGATTGATTAAATAATCTACAATGTGATTATAGTATGGGAAAAAACTATCAGAGAGGAAGAAACCACTTCTGGGCTGGAGTCACTGTATTGTGTGCTGAAGGCTACTTGTTCTCTTATTTATTACACATTAGTTTAAATATATTGCAGTGTAAATCACTTCCTTTGGTATGTTGTAAATAACTGTCAGGGATGCAATGCTTACCCAGTAATGAAAAGATAATGCATCAATATTGCACTGATCCGCATTCGATAGCACTTCTGTTATCCATCAGCAAAGGCTGATTGACTCTGTGGGCGCGTCTGGCTGGGAACGCGCGTTGCCTGGCCCTTTCCTGTGGTGCTGCAGCGGTGCACAGCATCGGCGCAGTAGCCTCCCTTAGGAAAACGTTGCACTCCTGGGAGCACAGGGAGGGGCTAACCCACTGCTTATCAACCTATGGAGGTCAACAAAGATCAGCATTGTACTTAGCTACAGGGCCGGACTGGCCTTTTATTCAACTGGGCATTTCCCCGATGGGCTGGAACCCTTGGCGGCTGGTTTCGTAAGTTCCGGGCCACTCCTGGGGCCTCATTTATGAAAAGTGACGCATCGCTGCTTGAAAACAGCGATGCGTCACTTTTCATTGCGCCCTCCTTGTGACACCCATGATGCGTCATATTTACAGTGCGTCGCATCATTGCGCAAGGAGTTACAGATACGTCAGTGTTTCTGACGTATCTGTAAGCGTAAAAGTGACGCATTGCTGGAGTGTGTCAAAAAAGTGACGCAACTCCAGCAATGCGTCCTTTCACATGGGGCAAGCCCCATGTGAAAGGGCCTGCGTCAGCGCTAATGCCTGCTGTGAGGCAGGTGCAAGATTTTGACGCAAAGGCGTCCTAGAAGTGACGCCGTGAAATCTCATAGATTTCACTGCGTCACTTCTACGACCCTTTCTTGCGTCAATACGCCCCCCTTGCATACATTATACCTGGCGCAGGTATAATGTGGTGCAGGGGTTTAAATAGTGACGCATCTACCTAGATGCGTCACTTTGTAAATATGGCGCAACAAGGCACATTTTTTATGCCACTGGTGCGTCACAAAATGTGACGCACCGGCGGCGTAAAAGTGACGCAAGGGCTCATAAATGAGGCCCCTGGTGCTTCCTGCTGCCCGAGGTTAATGAGGAGGATTCAAGAGAGAGAGAGACATGGAGGTCAGATGGATGGGAGGGAGGGAGAAGGTAAAGAAAAAGCAACCAGAGAGGGAGACTAGGAGAGAAGGAGAGAGGATGGATGGATGGATAGAAGGAAAGAAGGATTGATTGATTTATTTGGGTGAGTGGATGGATGGATGGATGGGTGGATTGATTTGGGTGGGTGGATGGATGGATTTTTGCCTGGGCTACTTTTGGATTCCCAGTCTGGCCCTGATTATGTTCATTTAAACAACCACTGGCCACTGATACTCAATAAAAATATATGGGCCTTCGTTCTGTCCCCTTTTCTGGTTCCACAGGGGCGAACTGTGGCTCTATGATCCAGGAAGCCTGACCTTATACCTTCGCCACTAATTGAAGCAAACAAACTCACATTTTGCTTGTCTCACAGCCATGTGGTCTCCCTCCCAGCACAGCCTATCCCCTATCCTGCTCCTTTAATTTTCTTCTAATTTCTCGACCACTTCTGACCTTCCCTCTAATTACTCCATGCTTCCCCTCCCTCCTCCTTCGGCAACCCCATCACTCATAAAATCCCATCTGTCATTTCCCCTATAAATGTTGCCTCTCTGTAATACACAACGCCCCCTCCCACGCTATCCACAACACACGCCCTCACCACTCCACACACGTGTGTAAAACTTCTCTCCTGTCCACTGCTCCATTGTGTTATAGTTACGTTTTTACTATATACAATTCAAGCATACACATTTACATGGATTCCTAACTTTTTTCTGGGCTTTGAGTCAAGGTAATTGCAGTGAACGAAGCCTAATACATTGTCCAAATTCCTTGCTGCCTTCAAAGACCGTCCCATCACATCAGGAAGTCCACAATTCAACTCACATAATCCGATTAACCACATTCAAACAAGTGGGAGGGAGGGGAATTCCTGCTTAATAGATAAGGAGACACATATATGGTGTGACCCCCACCCCTGTGGAACATGTCAACATACATACAGCACTCTGGTTATATGAAGAATCAGATATGATTGAATCTAATTCGGATTTTTGGCTAAAGAAGCTATTTTGTATTTTGAAACCATGTTATAGGAGATGGAGAGGGTTTTGGTCAATAGGCAACTTGTAATCACCGAACAGCAAGTAGGTGTAGACAAGGTAAGCGCCTCTTCTCTGTACCTACAGAATACACAGACAGTTATTCCAGGTCAATAGATTAGAGGAAATAAAAAATACGGTATGTTGTTTTCTATAAAGTGACGGTCAAAGGGGCTATAGTTTTACAAAATGTAAACGTCTTCCAAGTCCTGAGGAAGGCCCCAGGCCTTATGCAGGTATTTGTTTTAAGTGCAGAAACATGTTGGGTATTATAACCATGTAGGGGATTCATTACCCACCTCAGATGCAAATACATTTTTTGATCTTCTGATAGGGAGTATTTCTAATAAAATTTATATTGCCTTCAATCATAACATTTTAATCCCAATTGACTCAATTAAGTGTGGTTACACCTGTTAAAGCTCCTCAAGAACCTCAGTTCAAGGCTAGGAGAGGACGCGCTGAAGAAGCATGTCGCACAAATGTGACACACAAAAATGCCAAGGTGCCCACCACACCATGAGCACAGCATTAGGCACTTGCCCAGCACCCAGTCCTATTCCGGTGGATAGGGCGTATCAGTCTGCTGTCAATTTTGTGTCAGAGGGAGAGAGCATGCCACATTGCTCTCCCACCTTCCTTGGCCAGTGCCATCCCCTTCTACTCCGATCTCCATGCCTCACGATCTCCATGCCTCACTCTAGATCAGGCAGCCTTCAGTGCCCAGGATGGAGAAGACGAATACAGTGCTTAATTTGAGCCGGTAGTTTCCAGTGCTCGGCACCAGCACTTAATTGTCAGCACCCGCACTTATAATAGACTGCCACACGGTGGTGCTGTTTGCCTAATTTAGTGTTAAGCCCACAGCAATAGCTGTTTATTAATTCACCCAAAATTTTATTGACTAATACCTGCCTCCCATGCCATTCTTTAAACTTTGGGGACCTGGAATAGTCTGAATTGTCATGCTTCTAGGAGTGTGATAGTTAGCAGTTGTGCTGTTACTGTCATTGGTAGTGTTGGCAGGGGCAATGGTTGGTGCAAGCTGTAAAGACCTCCAACAAGAGCCCTGGCACTTATTTTTTTTTACAAGTTAAGCACTACTGGAATATGATGCAGGTGTAAGTAGTCAGATGATCTCTCTATGAGGGAGTAAAGCTGGGGTCATGCTCGGCAGAGAACAGCACCTCACGCTGCTCTTGAGCAGAACACTTTCCCGGCTGCATTTGCTGCCTGGTGGCAGCTATGAGGGCGGCAGAATGTATCAACATGCTGCCAAAAATCCCCAAAACGGAGCATAAAAAATAATACAGTTCTTTATGTGTACCTTTGTACAAATGACTGTGGTAAGAAATAGTTTTACATAGAAAAATCTGAGATATGCCAAGTGCTACTCCAAATTGTGACTGGCAGCCCATCACAACAAGGCATGAAGAGAGCTCCCCTGAACAAACCAATGACTAAATAGTGAGGATCATAGTAGGGAGGAGTGTGGGAAATTGTGAGTAATTACACGAAATGCAAGTCCATCATCAAGCCCTATATTTTAGTGCAAAAATGTGTCCTTGTGTCATTTTTTGACCCAAGGTTGTATTTCTCTCAAACACATGCGAAAACGACAGCTTCTTATATTCTGGTTGTTCATGTTGTTCTGCACTCTTGCGCTATCATTTTGCAGTGACTGATGGTGTAGTTTTGTGACATGGAATAATGACAAAATTCTAAGAATTTCTCCATGCAAGCCTAAAGAAAAATTCTTGAAATTACGCGCATTACGTCCACATCATTTAAACTTATTGCGCGTAGACCAAGCCCCCTTTCTGAATATTCTATGCATGGTGTGTATTGTTGATTGAAGTGAGGTTTGTCTAATGCTAGAGGGGTGGGATAAGTGCACAGCCTTATTCATGCAATTGTTTTAATCAGTTTTGGGTGCTCCGTGGGTGGCGGCCAACGTCCCTGGGCGCCTGATAAATGAATCCACTTTTGTGTCTTTAACCCCATGGCTGCTAGGCGTTTTCCCGTCCTGTGCTGAGTTTTTATGTTTTCCTTTATTTCATGACGAGCTGGCCTTGTCATCCGCGCACGGCAGGTAAGCGCCATGACGAGGCCAGCTCGTCATTAGCCTCGAAGGGGTTAATGGAACACTAAAGACATCCCTTTGGGCACACCTAGTTCTCCTCCATAAACACAAGAGGATTCCACACACTTTTGTTTCTTTGTTTCTGTATATTGATTTATTTCTCTTTTTGGTTCACTTTCATTTAGCAAATTTTTGTAAACATTCTGATCATATTCAATCTTTTCATCATGTTCACTTCAGCGACAAAATTACAATTCAATCCAATGCATTTCGGGCGTATCCATATCACCCTTCATCAGGGAATCAACACTCCTGAGCTCTGTCAAACACGTCTAGCTGCTGTAATGCGGGGCCGCATTACAGCAGCTAGACGTGTTTACAAAAATTTACAAAATGAAAGTGAACCAAAAAGAGAAATAAATCAATATACAGAAACAAAGAAACAAAAGTGTGTGGAATCCTCTTGTGTTTATGGAGGAGAACTAGGTGTGCCCAAAGGGATGTCTTTAGTGTTCCATTAAAGACACAAAAGTGGATTCGTTTGTCTAATGCTGACATAAAGTCTTGCCAGAAACTTAATGCTTTCAGGTGGTGAGACCTAAAATGGAGGAAGAAAAAGATAGGTTAAACATTGATAAATGGAGAAAGAAGAGATGGAAAAGAGCTAGATAAAGTGAGATGCATTGTAGAGTGAATTGGAGAAAGAGAAAAAAGATCAAAGATAAACTAAGCAGCCTTGGTATTCAAAAGCCCCGCAATTCGGCAACGCCCGAGGTGGGCTGTGAAGCAAACTTTAAGCCCCTGCGCTTTCTTTTTCTTCATCTTTCTTCCTACAGGGGGCGCTAAAGATGAGCGTCCATCTTCTCCGTTCTCTAAACCTGCCCTAGTCATATTTTCATATCTTCTCATTCCAAACCCAAACCTGCTGTCTCTCCTCTACATTTCACGCAGCATCGCTGCTCCAAGCTTCCTCTTTGTCCCCGTTCTGATTTTATGATTTTAATGTGATGCTTTTTGCCGGTGCTTTTGGATTTATGGAGGTGCCAATGAGAGGCAGCGACAGGAACGTGCTTTCATTTTTAATGTCCATTGTGCTCTCATGTTTGCTCTTTCTTTATGTGTAGTTGTTCGTCTGGGCCATAAAACTTCAGGCACTTGGGCACCGCGCTTGTTTATGTGTGAGGCATTGGACGCGTGTTTAACAGCCGCGTTCATTTATTTTGAATTTCTGCTTGGCATTTTTCATTAAAACTTTGTTTGTGTGTGTGGATACAGCACGGAAACTAATGTCAGTCTAAATTGTCAGATTACATTTTTCTATGTGTCCTGAGAACGGGCAGAGACACCCCAAGCCAACTCCTGGGATGTATGTCCTCAAGACATTGCCACTTTTGGAAATTTGCCTTTCCTGCAGGGCCACAGCAAGGTTTTTGTTGCCTTTTTGCCTGACCCATTTTTGTTTGCCATAGGACTCTGTGCACTTCACTCCTACTAACCAGGCTGATTCATTCCCCTTTAAACATGAGAAAATTGGAATATACCTATTTATCACATCTAATTTATCTAAAAGACTCGAGTATGTGGTACTATACATATCTGAGGCCAATAACTTAAACGATACCAGTGGGCTGCACCACTAGTTGTGCGGCTTACTAAAGTAGCACTATAAAATATTTCTCCAAGTCTGCCCCTAAAGGCCTTTGGAGGTGGGCTCCATAAGGCCTGTCATGGCTCAGGTGGGGGCCCTTCTCCCTTCATTATTGAAATCGGCCCAGGGGTATGGAGTCCCCGGGGCCTAGGAAAGCATAGGAGAGGGATGCACGATCCCCCTCCCCTTATATGACCATTTGGGCCCGGGTGTTGGGTCCATGGGCATTTAATGGCTTGAGGGCCATCCAGTCCCCCCTACCCTTATTGAATGCGACCCGGGTGGTGGGCTACCCGGGGCCTAAACTTAGTAATTGTGGCCTATCCTCCTTTCATTTTTTCAGATCAACATATTTTTTTCTGATTTTATTTTAGTTATTTTATTTTATTTTGGCCCGTCTGTCTCCCCTTCATTGGGCCTTTAGGGGGTCAGGGTATCCCTACCCTGCCTCTTTATATTACTTTTCATTTTTTGCTTTAGGATAGGAAACCAAATCCCCAAGTCCTGTAATGGCTGCCAGAAACATTTTTCTGATGGTGCTAGCTGCTAATCAGAGTGCTCTCTCTTGCAGAAGTCTGAATTCCTCAGGTGCATGATGGTCCACAGGAAATAAAGGTCCTTGGGCCAATCAGAACGCTTTATTTTTAAATTGGCACTCTTGCGAGAGTCTCTTGAGCCTCTTACAGACCCAACTGTCCATATATACAATTATATTTGAACCTTGATTTCTCAAAAATGACTGAACGGATTTACACCAAATTACTAAAAGCAAAGTCCGCGGACCAAGCTCTAGCTTCTTGCCAAATTTGGTGTAATTATGTTCAGCAGTTTTTGCTGTAGCCTTGTCTAAAGAAGTCCATGGAAAATGCATGGAGATTTTGTGTTTGGGGCCCCCCTTTTTCTCGGCGCCCACTTGATATATCATACCAAAACTATGCACAAACTAGACAAAACTTAGCACCTTTTTGGTAAGTTTATTGGAGATTTGTCAAACGATGCCAAAGTTATTAGCCACACAAAAAACAAATTTTCCCTGGAAGAGCTGACCTAACTATAACTACCCAGGGGCGACCGCTACAGTGTAATATAGATAGATAGATAGATATATAGATAGCTAGATAGATAGATAGATAGATAGATAGATAGATAGATAGATAGATAGATCGATAGATAGATAGATAGAGATACACACACATATATAATAGCAAACATTTCCTCACCCACCTCCTTGGCCTTTGCACAAGTTGTCTAAGCCTGTTAAGAAGCAGATGACAAGGAGTATGATGTTACACACCTTATCTCTCACACATTATAATGTGCTATCTGTTCATTCAAGGCATGCATCTGCCCATCAAAAGTCTAAAAGCATACTCAGTGACATTGCTGTTCTTTGTGTGTGCTTAATGTAGGCTTGTTCCTATGCTTTTGTTGGAATATGAAGAGGTGTGATCTGCCAGGGTCTCAGTGGAAATCTCTGGCAGAGAGGAGATGACAAGTTACATTAAACATCACAATACCGTTGTTTTAGATGCATCTACAGAAGCTGATGTACAAGCACTTATTGCTACAGATATGTGACCTCACTGACTTTGTCAGCTTGCGTCACTCCCCCCACCTCGTAGCTCCACGTAGTAGTGGTCTGCCCTCCTGTGCTTTAGGTCCACAGTTCAAAGCTGTCCTCCACCCATAGGCTCCTGCCTGTGCCTCACCACTGGTGGCCCAGTGGCGAGCTCTTGTTTCTGTCTGCTAGTGTTTCTTTTCTTTTTCTTTAATTGCCTTTTTCTGTCTATTGTTGCCTTTTTTCCTGTCTACTTTCAATTCTGCTCCGTCCTTTACTTTTACTCTGGTTCTCTTTTAACTCCCTTCCCTCTGTTGCTTGTTCCCCACAGCCCACCCGACTCCAGCATCGTTTCTCACCTTCCGCCTCCCAGCTGACCAGCCCTCCGGTCTCCCAAATATTACTTAATGGCAGCTGCTGCGCGGTGAGGGACCACCCTTACAGACCATGTCAATGTGCGTTGCTCCCCTACCGGACAGCTTCACCTAGTAGTGGTGCCCTAGGTTTGGAGTTTATTTATTTATTTATTTTATTTATTTATTTAATTTGTATAGCGCGTTATAACCACCGGGGTGTCTAAGCGCTGTTTGTCCAGATTACGTAGTGGGGGCTTGGCATTTACTTGATCTTAACAGTACGCCTAGAGGCTGCTCCATGCTTGCTTGAACAGTACAGTTTTTAACTTTTTCCTAAAGGATAACAGATTGCTTTCCTTCCTTAGTTCTGGGCTCAGTTTGTTCCACAAAGCTGGGAGTGTGTTGGAGAAAGCGCGTTCCCCACCGTGGCCAGTTTGAAGCGGGATTGGGACAAGAGGGTAGCGTCCGACGAGCGCAAAGTCCTGCTAGGTGTATATGGGGATAGGCGGGATTTCAAGTATCTTGGTGCATTACCATACAGCGCCTTATGTACGATACACAATCCTTTAAATACAACCCTCTGCCGAATCGGGAGCCAATGTAGCTCCTGCATCAGAGGGGAAGAGTGGGCAGTCCTGGGTTTCTTATAAATCAGCCTGGCTGCGTCATTCATAACCCCCTGTAGCTTATCCAGCAGCCGCTGGGGTAGACCTATATACAGGGAGTTTCCGTAGTCCAGCCTAGCCAGGATTGTGGCTGAGACCACGTGTCTCAAGGTGGAAAATGAGAGTAGTGCAGAGATCTTCCTCAATTGTCGCATCAGGCCTATACAGGTACCCACTACCGTGGTGACTTGTTTTTTTATGGAGAGTTTATCATCCACGTACAGGCCCAGACTTTTGACTGCAGTTGCCGGTTCCGGTGGCACACCCAACTCCACAGGCCAGAATTTCTCGCTCCAGGGGTTGCCCGTGATGGAAATGGGCAACACTTCCGTCTTGTCCGGGTTGATTTTTAAGGAGTTCTCGGACATCCAATTAACCGTGGCTTTGAGTATGTCCTGCAACCTGGTAGACGCTCCCGGGCCATCATCCAGCCGGATGATTATCCGGGTGTCATCGGCGTAGTTGTATACTAGGCAGTCCATCCTATTCAGGAGTGCAATTAATGGCTGCAAGTAAATATTAAAGAGTAGGGGTGACAGGGCAGAGCCCTGTGGAACCCCACAAGTGATGGGAGCAGAGGTGGAAAGTAAGTCCCCCAACTGTACTCTTTGTGTCCTGCCCTGCAGGAATGATGTAAGCCATGCATGTGCTGTACCCCTGATACCAAAAGACCTCAACCGCGACAATAGTTGTTCATGACACACAGTATCAAAGGCCGCGGAGAGATCCAGTAGTACCAGGGCGCTCGGTGTTTTTATATCAGCACGACTCCTCAATTCATCCAGGATTGATAGCATGACTAATTCCGTGCTATGGTTGGCGCGGAACCCTGCCTGATTGGACTCCAGCAGGTTATTGCTCTCTAGATGTCCTGAGAGCAATGCCAGCACATGCTGCTCAATCACCTTAGCCAGAAAAGGCAACTGGGAGATGGGTCGGAAGTTCTTCAAACACTTCGTGTCCGATCCAGGTTTTTTTAGTAGAGGAATCAGGCGAGCCTCTTTGAAAGCTAGAGGGACCTGTCCTGTGTGAAGGGAAGTGTTCAACAGATGCAAGACTTCTTCATCAATACCTGGCAATGCCAACTTGAACACATCAGGAGGGCATGGATCCACCAGGGAGCCGGATTTAACTCGGTCCGTAATCGTAAATAGTTCCTGTTTTGCAATTGGGGAGAACTCAACTAACGGTATGATATCCGGCGGGGCAGAGTGGTCAGGTAGGCGAGGACATTCGAGGGGTGTAGTTGCAGCAATTTCTCCCAGAATATCGGAGATCTTGTTCACAAAGAAGTCCTGGAACCTCTGGCAGTCTTCCTGGGTGAACTCAGTGCTTTGCTCTTTGTTTATCCTGATCTCAGCCAGGACCCGAAAGATTTCTTTCTGTGGATTTCTAGCTGCAACTATTCTTTCCTCAAAGAAAGCAGCCTTCCTAGTTTCCTCCTCACCCCACGTTTCATATCCCGTAAGGAGTCATTATACCAAGGTGCCCCAGCTCCTCTCTCCACCTTCTTCACCCTACGAAGGGGTGCCACCAAATCAATGGCTCTCCCCAGTTTATGCTGAAGGTGTCCACAAAGGGCATCAATATTAGCGTCCTGCTCCTTTACTGAAGGAGACTCTTCCAGGAGATGCACCATTTTCTCCCCATCGAAGTTTCTCCACTTCCAGGCCATTTTCCAACCTTCCCCAGGCTTGGACGGGTGGCCGTTCAGTAGAATTCTGCCCCTTAATAAAAAGTGGTCAGACCAGGCGCATGGCAAGATCTCTGTAGAGCCCTGGACTGGCATAGTGGTCCAAACTAAATCAAGCACATGTCCCTTCTCGTGTGTCGGTCCCTTATTTATTTATTTTATTTATTTTTTACACTTATAGAGCGCACTGATACCAGTCGGCGTCCTGGCGCTGAAGTGATAATTCCAGAGAAGCGAAAAATCTAGGTACTTATTGGGAGAAGAGCCATGTCTTTAGATCTTTCCTGAATGCCAGGAGATTTTTATTGAGTTTGAGGGAGAGAGGGAGGGAATTCCACGCCATCGCAGCTCCCTTGACAAAACTCCTTCCACCCCAGCGTGCCCTCTTGATCCGAGTGGTTTTGACCAGCCCAAGACTGGCCGACCTCAGTTGTCTACCTGGTCTGCACCACTGAAAAAGATCTTGAAGGAACACTGGGCCAAGGCCATGCAGTGCCTTAAAGACAATACAGAGGGCCTTGAACCTAATTCGCTTCCGTACCGGAAGCCAGTGCAGTTTATCCAGCTCCTTGGAGACTGAGGAAAACTTGGGCAATCCCCCAATCAAGCGGGCGGCCGCATTTTGTAGTAGAACTTGAAGCTTGTTGAGCACCCCCTGTTGTGCCTCGAGAAAAAGGCTATTACAATAGTCGATGCGTGAGAGAACGAGGGCTGTCACCACCGTCTTTCTACTGCCCTCAGGAAGGTAGGGTAGAACCTTTCTGATAATTCTCAGAGTGTAATGTACTGAGGAACTCAGCGCATTGACTTGGGGTTTTAAGGTGAGAAGGTTGTCAATAACGACCCCCAAATTCTTCACCTTTGAAACAGGGATAGGAGGAGACCCCATATCAGTGGGCCACCAGTTAGGGCTCCAAAGATTAGTGCTTGGGCCAAAGATGATCACCTCAGTCTTTGATGAATTCAATTTTAAACAGCTTTTTGCCATCCAGGAGCTGACTGCAGACATGCAATCCTGAAACCTGCCTGCCACCTCCCTCTCAGTCCCCGGGAGCACCGAGACCACAATCTGGGTGTCATCGGCGTATGATGTTAACTCGAACCCGAAGGATCTGATTACTGGGGCGAGAGCGGCTACGTAGATGTTGAATAAAGTGGGGCTTAGGGAGGACCCCTGCGGGACCCCCCCCGGGAGCTCGAAAGGTCTTGATTCGTACTCCCCCATGGCCACCACTTGTACCCGCTCAGTTAAAAAGGCCTCCAAGAGCTTGAGTGCTTGGCCTCGGACCCCGCAGCCCTCCAGCCGATCTAGCAACAGTGCATGGTGGACAGTATCGAAGGCTGCTGACAGGTCTAAAAGAATCAACACTGCCTGGACCCCTTTGTCAAGCACCTTCCGGATATCCTCTGTGGATTTAATCAGAGCTGTCTCGGTGCTGTGACCCTCTCTGAAACCATGTTGGGCTGAGTCAAGACCTTTTGAATTGCGCAAGAAGGAACAGAGTTGGGAGTTCATAATTTTCTCAACCAATTTCGCCGGCAGTGGCAACCTGGATATTGGTCTATAGCTGTTAGGGTCCGCAATATCAAGGGAGGGTTTTTTGAGGAGCGGGCTGATTGAGGCCCGTTTCCAAATCTTAGGGAAGTTCCCTTTCTCAAACATTAAATTGAAAATCCCGGCCAGTTGGTTCACGATAGGAACAGCCGCCAGTTTTGCAATAGAAGTGGGGCAAGGATCGTAAGGTGAACCTGATTTGGTGGCCAGCAACAATTTTGCTACTTCCTCTGCCTCCACAGAGTTAAAGGTTGAGAGAGTAGCCCCCGTGGATCCCGCATGAGAGTTCCCGTGGGGAGTATCAAGGAGGCTCTGGGCCACCTGAGGGTCAAGAGAGGTAAATATCACCTGAACTTTATTCTGAAAGAACTTTGCTAAGGAATCGCAGAGTTCTGGATTAGGCGGGACCGTCACCGCCTTAGGAGAGGCCAGACTGGTGACGGTATCGAAAAGTTCTTTTGTTGAGTTCTTCGCCTTCTCAATACGGTCCGTGAAGTAAACCCTCTTAGCTTGCCTGATCTCGTCTTTATAGGCCCTTTGGCCGGCTTTAAGTCTCTCCTTGTCAGGCTCAGAATAGCTGGTCCTCCAAATCCGTTCTAGTTTTTTGCATGCTATTTTGGCTTCTCTAAGGACGTCCGAGTACCAGGGGGCTGATGGAGCCGACCTATTGGGTCAACATCGTTTGGGGGGTGCCAGCTTGAGGCAAGCATGATCAATCCAGTCTGTGTACTCGGAAGTAGCTGTGCTTACATCTGTCGGTCGGGCCGGGCCAGAGGCCAGAAGCAACTCCTCCAAGTCAGTTCCATTGATGTTTTTCCAAGGCCTACACATACTGCTAGTTTGCCCCTCATCTGTCACTGTTTTAGCCTGAGAAATAAGGATGGCGAACCGCACCACCCCATGGTCTGTCCAGGGTAGAGGTTCGGCTTTTTGGAACATTAGTTTGGAACTGTTAGTAAAGATTCCATCTAAGGTGTGGCCAGCCTGATGGGTTGGCCCTGCTACCGACTGGATCAAACCCACTACAGACATTACGTCTAATAAGGCCAAGGTATCTGAGTCAGCGGGATCTTCCAAGTGGAAGTTAAAATCCCCCAGGATAGTAAAGGAGTCAGCCCCAACCGCCTCCTCTAAAATACTGCCGACTGTTTCAAGAAAGCGGGACTTCGCCCCAGAGGGTCTGTAAAGCAGGCATCCCTTAAAGGAGTAATGGTTGGAGAGATCCAGCTTAAACCCCAGGGCCTCACACGCCTCGGAGGAAGCTGGAAAGAAGTGCCCTTGGATGGATGTGTGATAAATAATGGCCACCCCTCCACCCCTCTTTTTTGGTCTATCCAAGACGAAGTTAAGGAAATTAGGCGGTGTTGCTTTTACCAGGTCAGGACCTGAAGCTGCGTCCGTCCAAGTCTCAGTGACGAAGGCAATTTGTGCGTTTGAGTCAAGAATCAGATCTGCACACTCCATACTGTGCTTTACCAGAGACCTAGCGTTAATTAATATACAATTAATGGTTATTTTTCCTCGTCTGTTCGTCTGCCTGGGGGTCTGAATGAGGGCTCTTATTCTATCCCCAGTAATAGGAGGGAACATAACTTTACAAGAGGTACAACAGTGTAACCCCACCTGTAGATCTTTATCCGGGGCCATCCTCGGACATCCACTCATCAGACTGTTCCCCCCCAGTTCCCAGAGCTGCTTATGATCATAGCACAATCTCTTACTGGGGTCTGGAGGAAATTTGACAGGGGTTGTGGCGCTGGGCGCGGGCCCGGCGCAGACGGGCGCAGACGGGCCGGGCCCGCTGCGCCCGCCCGCTGCGCGGGCGAGATCTCGTGATCATTTTATGGGGCGTGAGGAGGGCGTGAGGCTGCGAGAACTAGTCCGCAGACCTTCCCCTCCCTCCAAGATGGCGGTTTCTGTGCCCCCTTCCGCGTCAGCGTCCAATGGGCTGTGCGGAGGGTCTGGAGATGACACGAGGACAATCCGAGAACCGGGGCCCCCCGCCTGCGTTTATAAGCAGGGCTAAAGTGGTAGGTGCAGGTTAAAATCCGGGTCAGTAATCCACAAATTAGCAAGTTTTAAAATCACATTTAAAATCAGCGTGAGAACAAATACAATCGTGCAAATCCCAAAGTACAAAGCATTAGCTCAAACTCCAGCCCTAAGCCCCCGGCTTTCCGCCTCAGGGGAATATCAGTAGTGAGCGCTGCACGGAGCTGCTAGATTTATACCTCCGGGAGAGCGGGAGGCTGCGAGAACTAGTCCGCAGACCTTCCCCTCCCTCCAAGATGGCGGTTTCTGTGCCCCCTTCCGTGTCAGCGTCCAATCGGCTGTGCGGAGGGTCGGGAGATGACACGAGGACAATCCGAGGAACCGGGACCCCCCGCCTGCGTTTATAAGCAGGGCTAAAGTGTTGAGTGAAATCCAAGGAGGAAATTGCCTCCTCAATCTGTAGTGCTTGCCCCTCTTTAGGGGATTTTTCCCAATGGTAGTTAAAGTCCCCGACAACAATCATTTTGTCATATCTCGAACGCAGATCCTGAACCAATCTAGTGAAGAGAACTGGGAATTCTGGCGAAGCCCAAGGCGGTCGGTATACCACCAGAAACACCACACATACCGCCCCCCGCCTGAGCTTTACCCCCATAACCTCTGCGCCCCCCAGGGTTTCGGATAGAAACCTTTCGGCGCGGAGACGGGTGACAAGGTTACAAGCAGCCTTACCTGTAGGATGCCTGTAGATGATTTCGCAGAGACGTTATGGACCAACTTCCCCAAATTCTAGGCAATACCTAGTGACTGTAAATTCACACAAAGGTAGTTAAATAGAAATCAGGGAGGTAGGCCGGATCGTGGACGCTACCTGCTTCCTTGATTGTCGACCTGCGAAGCAATAAGGAGAACTTTTGTAATTACTGATTATTACTCAATCTGTCTTGTCCTAACTGTTTTCTATGAGTGACTTTGGGCTTTAACGAGTCCTACCTGCGACTGGTTAAGATTTGGCGTCGCGTCCGTGTTGTCGTCGTGAAGGGAGGGTTGGGCAAGATGTCGAGTTGTGTAGAAGATGGCTTGTTCTGCGTTAGTTCTCTGTAAGGAGAATATTCAAAAGGGAATGATGAGTTACTGCTTTACTATAATGTTTGCATTCTTCATACGTCCCCTCAAACTCTCTTTAACTTACTCTGACTTAACACCATGCTGTTCTTCACCTTCACTTCACTAATAAGAATCAAATTAAAACAAAAGACAAGAAAATGGCAAAGCAAACTTAAGTATAAAATATCATCAACATTCTCTCTTTGATAATTCTCAAAGTCTCTATTCTTTTTCCAAAGTCCTGGTAATTGTTCTTTTCCTCGAGATTTCTATAGATTTGGAAGTTCTAAGTCTTTCCAGGTAAGTCTCTAGCTTTTTCTGGATGCTTGCTTGCGTGGGGCGCCAATAATCCAAACAGAAAGATAAAACGGCAACTTAGCTTTAACTCTTGTCTTCTTTCTTCCAGGTGCTGTGCGCGGTGAAAGAAGACCTTCAAAAAGACAGCAGACCTTCAAGCTGAACGCTGTCCTATCCGGAATGCAGGCCGTCGTGGAGGGAGCCAAGGAACATCCTTCGGTGATGCACGAAGACTGAAGGCAAAGCGTCAGTTTGCGCTGGGTGTGGCCTTTTATAGGGGAACCACACCCAGCCACACCCAAGGAAGGTTGACGCATCGCGCGCCAAATCCATGCGTGCCGTTTTTCAGCGTGCGCGCTGAAAACGGCATCTCCACTCTCAGCTTTCTGATCCTCCTGCGAGGCGAGTTCAAAACCCTTCCTGCAAAGATATCTAACATACTCTGGCAATAACGCTTCAGTACGTATGTTAGGCTCACAACAAAAACTCGTGCCATGAATCCAACAACCTTTGGTAAAGACAAATAACATTACAGTTAAATACATGAAAGAAAGACCTGAATAAAAGTATAATCAGTTTCTAAGTTCTTGCACAATCACACATTTACATACTGGCGTGCTGGCTGCACGGGACAGGGGTGGGTTTCAAGAATGGGAAGTCTACATTTGCATGTGTGTGCATGCATGTTCAGATGAGGGGGGTGGAATCATGACAGTACTCCCCTCTCAAGATCCCTCCCAAAACTTGTGGCACAGGTTTTGGTTTATTGGGATAACGTAGATGAAAGTTCTTGATCAATCGAGCAGAATTTTGAACGTTGGAAAGAGGTTCCCACGTCCGCTCTTCGGGGCCATAACCTTTCCAATGTATTAAATAAAATAGTTTACCTCGGATTCTCTTTGCATCTAAGATCTTGTGAACCTCAAATTCAGGAACACCATCAACAAGAATGGGTGGTGGATTTTTAAGAAACCTAGTCTTAGAATTACAGGGTTTGATCAATGATACGTGAAATACCGGGTGGAACTTATACCTACCAGGTAGGGTGAGTTTGACACTGACAGGATTTATGATTTTTTCTATTACAAAAGGCCCGATATATTTGGGACGTAGTTTTTTGCAAATAGTCATTCTCAAATTTTTTGTAGATAACCAAACTCTATCTCCGATTGAGTATTCTGGTGACGGTTTTCTACGTAGATCTGCTGACTCTTTTTGGCTCTCTTTCGCTTGAGCTAAATGAAATTGAGCTTGTTTCTGAACATGGACCAATTTAGTAATGTGTTCCTCTAGTGATGGTATGGCTGATGGGATGCTTGTGTTTTCTGGGACATTCTTAGGGTGGAAACCATAAATGCAAAAGAAAGGTGATAGACTAGTGGAAGAATTGTCTAAATTATTGAAAGCGAATTCTAAAACCCACAAGATGTCTGACCACTCTTTTTCGTTCTCTGCTAAAGCACACCTAAGAAACTGTTCTATAGTTTGATTCGTCCTTTCGGTTAAACCATCAGTCTGAGGATGATAACCTGAGGACATGCGAATGTCCATGTTCAAAGTCTTTCCTAATTCTTGCCAGAAATGAGAAATAAACTGTGGACCTCTATCAGAAATAATTACAGAAGGGATCCCATGTAACCTAATGATTTCCTTAGAGAAGGTGTGAGTTAATTCTCTAGCGGTAGGGATGCCTTTTAATGGTATGAAATGAGCCATGCGAGAGAAATGATCCACCACAGTCAAAATGGTGTTGAAACCCTCTTTGGTCTCTGGAAGCTCCACGATAAAGTCCAGCGATATCGTGTGCCAAGGTTGAGGCGAAATTGGGAGTGGTAGCAAGAATCCACTAGGTGCTTGGTGTTGTGGTTTTTGTTGGATACAAATCACACAAGTTTCTACATAGTTCTTCACATCATTCAACAAGGTTGGCCACCAAAACCTTCTTTTGATTAACTGACTAGTTTTAACAACTCCTGGATGTGCACACATAAGAGGATCATGATGCAATTGTATTACTTTTCTTTGCAATTCTTGCGTTGGTACAACAATTTGCTCATTCAAATACAATAATCCTTCTCTACTTTGCATTAAAGGATACAAAGTTTTCCATTCTTGAAGGGTTTTATCCTGAATTTCTAGTTTAATGTCTTCTACAACATCAGTGACTACCACTCCTACCTTGAAGCAAGTCTCAGGTAATACTGGTTGAATTTCTTGGAGAGAACTCTCCTTCTCTTCAATAGTTCCCAATCGTGACAATGCATCTGCTTTTAAGTTCTCTCTTCCCGGACGATAAGTAATTACAAAATTGTAATCATTAAAAAACATCGTCCATCTAAGCTGTCTAGCCGTGAGAGCTTTCACAGAGCGTAAAAATTGTAAATTCCTGTGGTCAGTGTAAATGGTTATTGGATGTCTCGCCCCTAACAAGTAATGGCGCCATTCTTCGAAGACTGCTTTTATGGCTAACAATTCCTTGTCAGCTATGGCGTAATTTTGTTCGGTGAGGGTTAGCTTTCTAGAGTAGTATGCGATCGGGTGCATTTGACCCGTGTCTTTGTGCCTTTGAGATAAAATGCCCCCTATAGCAAACTGTGAAGCATCAGCCTCGACAATAAATGGATTTGAGGGATCAGGGTGCATTAACACAGGTGCTGAAGTGAACTGATTTTTTAGATTTTGGAAAGCTTCTTCAGCATTAGTATTCCAATCAAATTTTGTGTTCTTCCTCAGTAACTTAGTAATTGGGGTCACCAATTGTGAAAAATTACGTATGAAACGTCTATAAAAATTTGCAAACCCCAAGAAGCTTTGTACCTGTTTAACTGAAGAAGGGCTGGTCCAATCTAGAACTGCCTGAATCTTCTTAGGATCCATTTCAATACCATCAGGGCTCAGGACATATCCCAAGAAATCCACTTTGGTGGTGTGGAAGACGCTTTTTTCCAGTTTTATGTACAAGGAGTTATCAAGTAGTTTTCGGAGAATGGCTCTTACTTGTTGTACATGTTCTACGGTGTTTTTAGAATAGATGAGTATGTCATCTATGTATACAATGCAACAGATGTCCAAAAATTCCCTCAAAACCTCATTTATGAAAAACTGAAAAGCTGCGGGAGCATTACACAGTCCGAATGGCATGACCTGGTACTCGTATAAACCAAATTTAGTACGAAATGCTGTCTTCCATTCGTCGCCACTGCGGACTCTAACCAAATGATAAGCTCCCCGCAAATCTAACTTGGTGTATATTTTAGCATCTTTTAATTGATCCAGAAGTGTCGGAATCAGAGGGAGAGGGTATCTGTTTTTGATGGTGACATTGTTTAGGGCTCTATAGTCGATGCATGTTCTCAACTCTCCCCCCTTTTTCGGAATAAAAAAGAGGGGGGAGGATACAGGAGATTTCGAATGTCGGATAAACCCATTGGCCAGATATTCGTCCAAATATTCTCTCAAGTGCTCGTCCTCTTTTTCGGTTAATGCATAAATTCTACTACACGGCAATGTAGCCCCCGGTACCAAATCTATCCGGCAATCGAAATCCCGGTGAGGGGGTAGAGTGTTAGCCTTCTTCTTGTCGAATACGTCATGGAGATCAGAATATTCTTCTGGAATCCCTTCCAATAAGAGTATGCTCTTTGTAGTCAAAGGAAAATTATTTCCCAGAATTATCACTTGGGAGTCTGATGCGGTTAGACAAGAAGATACACAATGTTCCGAGTCAAATAACAAAGTTCTTTCTACCCAATCTATTTTAGGATTATGTTTGACTAACCAAGGTATCCCTAAAATCAGGCGAAACTGAGGAGCATCTATGACGTCAAATGTGATGTTTTCCTTATGTTTTTGTAAACAAGTCATTGATAGTACTTCTGTGTGAAATTGAATTAGTCCTGATGATAATTCCTTACCATCTACAGCCTTAACCACTTCAGGATGTTGTTTGGCTTTAGTTTTGAACTCTAACTTCTGCAGAAACTTAGTATCTATGAAGTTGCCTGTAGCTCCAGAATCAATCAGAGCATCAACTGTCCATTCCTTCCCTTTATCAGTTTCAGATTGTAGGGTGACTGTAATACTAAGATGATGGGAAGTAAACTCAGGAGTTGTGGAGGCCAAGCTAGATACCTCACTCGACAATCTGACCTCTTGATTAGTCGAGCCGGTTAGTTTTCCGACTGTTGTACTAAAGCCACCTCCGAATTCTTGCTTTTAGGTTTATTTGGGCGTATAGGACATTCCTTAACGAAATGACCAGGTTTGCCACAATATAAACACTGATTCAATTTCCTTCTTTTGTCCTTCTCTTCCTTGCTCAAGGGCCCTTTAATAGTACCTATTTGCATTGGTTCGACTCCTGAATCACCCTTTGATGAACCTTCAGATCTTACTGAGTTGAACCTTTCCTTAAAAGTGAAGACCTTGACTTCTGTTTTACCTTTTTCTCCTCTGCGTTCTAAAAGTCTATGATTAAGCTTTACTACTAAATCTATAAAGTCTTCGATGGCGTCTGGTGGATCTAGGATCTGAGTAACCATATCCTTTAACTCATCTCTAAGCCCTTTGTAAAAAAGGGAAACTCTTTTTTCCTCTGGCCAGCGAGCCTCAATGACTAGTCTATTGAACTGGGAAATGTAATGTAACAAGTCCGAAGACCCTTGTTTAAGATGCAATAATTCATGGTCTGCGGACTGGACAAAAACGTGTTTAGCAAATAACTTTTTCATAGTATTCTTAAAGAGTCTAAGGTTATATAAAATCGGGTCATCGCGTTCTACAATCGGCACAGACCAAAGGGCTGCATCCCCCCCTAGATATGACAAAATAAAGGCTACCTTAGAGGAATCATCTGGGAAGGCAGCGGGCTTAGCGATGAAATGCAAATGACATTGATTTAAAAAGATCGAAAACTTATTACTATCTCCCAAAAATCGTTCAGGAGGTGCTAAGGGCACTGTAATAGGAGTAACTACCTGAATCTGAGTTGGAGCAGAGGAAGAACTGGGGCCTGAATGTAAGGTCTGAAGTCCTGGCTGAAACGAGGCTGGTTTCAGAACCGGTTTTTGAGTTGAGGGATACCCCCACTGACTAGAAGCAGCTTGCATATTGCTCTGAATATCTGTGATGTCTCTACGGAGGGCAGCGTTTTCGGCTTGAATAGCCGTTAACACGTTTGCAATATCTTGCAAAGAACTTGTGATAGAAGGATCCATAACGTCTGGGCGAAAATATCGTCGTGGGCTTTGCCTTCTGACAAGGTTACAAGCAGCCTTACCTGTAGGATGCCTGTAGATGATTTCGCAGAGACGTTATGGACCAACTTCCTCAAATTCTAGGCAATACCTAGTGACTGTAAATTCACACAAAGGTAGTTAAATAGAAATCAGGGAGGTAGGCCGGATCGTGGACGCTACCTGCTTCCTTGATTGTCGACCTGCGAAGCAATAAGGAGAACTTTTGTAATTACTGATTATTACTCAATCTGTCTTGTCCTAACTGTTTTCTATGAGTGACTTTGGGCTTTAACGAGTCCTACCTGCGACTGGTTAAGATTTGGCGTCGCGTCCGTGTTGTCGTCGTGAAGGGAGGGTTGGGCAAGATGTCGAGTTGTGTAGAAGATGGCTTGTTCTGCGTTAGTTCTCTGTAAGGAGAATATTCAAAAGGGAATGATGAGTTACTGCTTTACTATAATGTTTGCATTCTTCATACGTCCCCTCAAACTCTCTTTAACTTACTCTGACTTAACACCATGCTGTTCTTCACCTTCACTTCACTAATAAGAATCAAATTAAAACAAAAGACAAGAAAATGGCAAAGCAAACTTAAGTATAAAATATCATCAACATTCTCTCTTTGATAATTCTCAAAGTCTCTATTCTTTTTCCAAAGTCCTGGTAATTGTTCTTTTCCTCGAGATTTCTATAGATTTGGAAGTTCTAAGTCTTTCCAGGTAAGTCTCTAGCTTTTTCTGGATGCTTGCTTGCGTGGGGCGCCAATAATCCAAACAGAAAGATAAAACGGCAACTTAGCTTTAACTCTTGTCTTCTTTCTTCCAGGTGCTGTGCGCGGTGAAAGAAGACCTTCAAAAAGACAGCAGACCTTCAAGCTGAACGCTGTCCTATCCGGAATGCAGGCCGTCGTGGAGGGAGCCAAGGAACATCCTTCGGTGATGCACGAAGACTGAAGGCAAAGCGTCAGTTTGCGCTGGGTGTGGCCTTTTATAGGGGAACCACACCCAGCCACACCCAAGGAAGGTTGACGCATCGCGCGCCAAATCCATGCGTGCCGTTTTTCAGCGTGCGCGCTGAAAACGGCATCTCCACTCTCAGCTTTCTGATCCTCCTGCGAGGCGAGTTCAAAACCCTTCCTGCAAAGATATCTAACATACTCTGGCAATAACGCTTCAGTACGTATGTTAGGCTCACAACAAAAACTCGTGCCATGAATCCAACAACCTTTGGTAAAGACAAATAACATTACAGTTAAATACATGAAAGAAAGACCTGAATAAAAGTATAATCAGTTTCTAAGTTCTTGCACAATCACACATTTACATACTGGCGTGCTGGCTGCACGGGACAGGGGTGGGTTTCAAGAATGGGAAGTCTACATTTGCATGTGTGTGCATGCATGTTCAGATGAGGGGGGTGGAATCATGACAACGGGCCTGATAGAGAAGAGCTACTCCACCTCCTTTCTTAGCTCCCTCCCTATTGAAATGGAGTGCCAGATAGTTATCTGGTAGGGCCGCCACTAAATCCGGCGCCGAACAATCCTCCAGCCATGTTTCGGTAAGCGCAAGGGCATCTAGCTCCCCGTCTTCCAGTAGTGAAAAGACCTCCAACTTATGGCCCTGCAAAGAGCGCGTATTCAGCAGGCCATAGTTTAAAGCGTGAGCATTGGAGTCGCGCTGCCGCGCTCTTGTGCTCGTAGATATAATCAGAAGGCCCTCCCGAGCCAGCAGCTGTATGCAATCCTGATCGAGGTGGGACTTACCCATATTAAGCTCCAATAGTTCACATCTGGAGTAGGGCAAATTTGGGCCAGGGGTTCTGGCCCCGGGTCCCGGATGGTCACTGATGGGCAAAGATGGGCTCGCCACTGGCGAGCCTCCGGCGCGCCTATGGCGCGCCCGCTGCGCGTCACCGCTGCGCGTCATCAGGGGGGCGTTTAAATAGCACCCAATCGTGCTATGTCTGCAGCAACAGCTATAACGCCAACAAAGATGGCGTCCCTTGCCGGCACTTCCCCTCCCAAGATGGCGCCTAACCCCCAGTCCAGCTAACGGGCCGCCGAACAGCGGTGCAGATGACAAATTTTAGTGCAGGTATGTCCTAACAAGCCCACTAATCGCAACAGAATCAAAAATGAACTTTTCCCTTTAAAACGCGCAGATAAAAGCGCACAAGACCGTGCTTCAAGCGCCGAGCATGTGGCACAGGTAAAAATTGAGTTTCAGGTCCACAAATTGAATTAGGTATACACAAAGTAAGTGGCAGTTGTTAGAATTCGTAAATCAGCAAGCGCAGCAGCAGAGTGTCAAAAGAATGCCTCGCCTACACTGACGCTTACCTGAACAGCAGTTCAAAGCCCTCCTCCACCCGCAGGCTCCCACCTGCGGCTCATCCCTGGTGACCCAGTGGCAAGCTCTTGTTTGACCCTGCTGTTGTTTCTTTTCTACTTCTTTTTTCATTTCTTCAATTTTTCTGTCTTGTTAATGGCTCTTTTTTCTGTCTACTTTCAATTGTGCTTTGTCCTTTACTTTTTACTCTGGTTCGCTTTTCATTACCTTCCCGTCCTCGCTGCTGCTTGTTCCCCACAGCCCGTCCCCTTCTAGCATTGTTTCCCACCTCCCAGTTGACCAGCCCTCCCGCCTCCCCAATACTACTGAATGGTAGCCACTGTGCGGCCCTGCCGACGGTGTGCCAAAGGCAAGCCAGCTTGCACCATTCCGTGGCCAGCGCACAGACCCTGGTTCCCATGGCCCCCACTGCTATAACACCAGAACCCTCTATGCACTCAACCCCAGTTGTTCCTGCGCCTACCACCTCACATCACCGAAAGACACCCAGGGCCATTTCACCTGCTGCAACTGCGCCTTCTCTTGTCTCCGCACACCAGACCACCCACCGACCGCACAACCATTAGGATGCAGACCCAACCACCACAGCTGCATCCTACTCAAAAACCACTCCCTCAAAAGACTTACCATTAGGATCTGGGACCAATTTGAATCCACCTCCCCCGACGTCACCTTTTCCGCAGAAACATGGAAGAACCCCAACTCAGCCTGGACATTGCAACCATCATCCCGACTACTATTAAATCATCCACAAGGATCACGCCAACTGGCCGGGAGGAGGCATTACCATCGTACACAAAAACACCATGTGCCTCACAACCAGCTCGACGACCACTCACCCAACATGGAACCCCTCCAATTCCTGATCCAGACCAACCTCAACACCACCGTCTGCGGCACCCTTGTCTGCTGACCTCCTGGACTTCGCCCCCCCTTCAGCAAAGCTATAGCCAACTTCATCGCTCACCACGCTCTCACCTTAACAGACTACATCCTCCTCAGTGATCTCAATTTCCACCTGGACAACCTTAACAACCACAACACCTCATCCCTACTGGAGAACCTCACCACCATCGGACTCAAACAACTGGTCACCTCTCCAACCCACTTAGCAAGACACATGCTCAACCCCATCTTTTCCACAAGCAACAACACCTCCTTCAACCACACATCTGTGCTACATTGGACTGACCACCACTGCATACACTTCTCCTTCACCAAACCAACCGTACACCACTGTACCCACCAGTATCGTAACAGAAGCTGGAACAAGGTCACCAAAGAACAGGTCACCACCTTCTTCAGCAAATCCCCACCACTGACATTCACTGATGCTAATGCCTCAGCACGCAACCTCCACCTTGAGATCTCCATTTGCACCAATGTAGTGTCCCTCCTCAGGAAACACTCAGGCAAGCAGACCTGTGAGAGAGCCAGTTGATTCTCTCCTGCCTTCCAAGTGTCCAGGCGCACCTGCAGATGGCTCAAAAATAGATGGAGGCACAGCAAGATCTTGACAGAAAACGCAGCTACAAACCGTCATCACCGCATACCACCACCTCTTCGGAATAACAAAGGAAACAACCATACAGGAATGCATCAATGCCAATGCACACAACAGTAAAGAACTATTTACTGTGGTCAAAGAATTTGTCAAACCCCGCGCAGAGATAGCAGACATTCCCCTCTCTCAAGACCTCTGCGACAACCTCACCACCTTCTTCCACCGCAAGATCAAGGAGCTCTATGACAGCTTCACAAATCAAGACACATCCACCCACTCCACCCGCTACCACTGCACCCAATGGCTCCAGACCCCAGCATACCCTGCCCAACTGGACCACCCTCACCACTGACGACACCCTCAGGATCATGAAGAGCATTCACTCTGGAGCCCCCATCAGATCCCTGCCCTCAACAAATGTTCAACAGAGCTGGCACCCCCATCACCACCAAACTCAGCTGCACCATCAACTGCTCTATTGTATCTACCACCTTCCTCTGCTGAAAAAACCCTCTGCCCATCCAATGGACCTCAATAACTACAGACCCATCTCTCTGCTCCCCTTCCCAGACAAAGTCATTAAAAAGGCCATCAACGCCCAACTCTCTGATAAACCTGATTGATCGATTGAAATAGATGTATTCCAGTGCTCTTCCACTTAGGACTATATACCAATGATCGTCCACTACAGACTTCTTCCATGTCCATCTTAGGAATGGTGGTGCTTGTGTTAGAAAGGCTCCACGCTTCCCATTAAAATTAAAATTTTGATTTTGCTTTATAGTTGTCTAAATACAATATATCATAATTTGCGTATTTATTTAATGAATAGTTGTTTCTGTGATTTTTTAGTATTATTTTTCAGTTCAAATCTTCACATTTGCTGAGACTGGGTGTCCCAGCATTCCAATAATGGTTCATTGGGGAACCCCGGATTCCAATATTCATTCAGTGGGGTGGGGCAGTTCCAGGATTCCAATAATGGTTCAGTGGAGGACACCGTATTCCGAGAATCATTCAGTGGGGGGGTTCCAGGATTCCAATATTTCAGTTGGGGAGGGGCCGGATTCCAATAATGGTTCAGTGGGAGTCCCCCCCACCCCCGGATTCCAATGATGGTTCAGTGGGAGAGGGCAACAGAAGTCAAAAGGTCAAGAACCACTGATCTAGTGGGCAACTCCAGGCACCTGTGAGTTCAGGCTTTTCCTGTTGCTGTACTGCAGCTTTCGGTGGTCATTTTATCGTCACATTGTTTTATCGTTGTGTGAAGGATCACTGATCTAGTCAAAATCTCATTTTGTGGCACTTGAACTCAATAATATTGGAGAAAAATAACACTTCCGCACAGCGGGAAGTGATTTGATACCGACTTGGTTACGTGACTGCCTCGAACAAACAAGGAAGAAAGGAAGCTGCGTTCATAAATATGTAGCTTGCTGCAAGTTCATGTCGGTGACTGGCATAAGAAGAATTACGGCGGGAGAGGGCACATAAACAACGCGGCCTGTCAGACCTGAAGCCAGGAGCTTACAGTATTACTTTAGAATGCGGTTGCCAGCACTTGAACGTGCTGAAATACACTTTTGGGCTGTTGCTGGTGCCCCTGGGGGCGCCACAGGATGCAGCGGATCTCTCGGCTCACCTAAGTGCTTAGCACGCGGCGGGATTACTCGGAAGTCAGCCCCCGTATGAAAGTAGAAGAGAATCTTTGGCCCTGATTAAAGCTGACATGGTTTAATTGAGGGATTAAGCTTCCTGCGCGGCTAATCCCAGATTTACCTGCTCAGACGCTTTGTCTGGGATGTTAAAGACTCAAGTGCTGGATGAAACAGTGACAGTTCAGGGGTGCCAAACGCCAATACGATTGCCTGACTTTCCAGGTTTCAGACTCTTAACTATTAAGCCCGTGACCTCTACATTACTGCAATGATGTCCCACTGTGCCCTTGAGCTCTGTGCCAGCTGGCTACACAGCCCTCAGTGCTCCTGGGCTCCACATTCTGCATCCAGGGACGCTTTGAATGGAAAGCAACCATCTTAGTTTCAGGAAGTCGTTGAAAACCCTGCTGTTTGTCTGAATTTGGTGAATGAACGTTGTCTAAAGCCCTGGGATGCCTCCGGGTAGCCATGCGCGATACAAATACGTAATCATTCATTCATCATTCATTGAATCAGAGTTGTGAAATTGTCATGCTCTGGACTGCACTGCTGCCAGACGTGTTATCTCTGAGCTCTGCTGTTTCAGACCACTGTCCTACCCATTGATACCCCTACCCTCTTTGTCAGAACTCTAAGGTGTTCATACTGCATCCTGGCTGTCCATCACAGCTGCCAATATCCACAATACCCCTTGGGCTGCAAGTAAGCTCTCATGAGTAACCTTGCTGCCCTTGGGTTCTGTGTGAGAGCTCTGAGGAGCACAGGCTGTGCCCAATGGTGCTACAGGCGCTGCACTTATCACACCAGTCTCTAAACAGAGAATGGATTAAGAAAGTGTCACCAGCACATTGTTTTTCCTTTCTCAGTGTTTCTTCAGGTACGTTCAGCCTTGCTGCTGGTACTGCTCATGTAAATAATTTCTTTTTAGCATACTGATTTATTTTTTCACAGACTATTCATGTTAGATATTTTCTGTGATAGAGCGCCATGTTATTCCGAAAATTGTAGGGGTGCATCATATTCACAAGTAGTCAGCACCCGCATATTTAGAGGACTGTATTAACGTGTGATCTTCAGAAATGTAGCATTAAATCGAGTGTTGCAAATGTAGAAGTGTGCACATATTAATTGAAGGCTAATGTTGAGCTTTAACCAAGAAAATGCCTCAACACCTTGGCTGCTAAGGCAATTCCCATCCTGTGCTGGAAATTGCTATTCTACTTTATTCATGACGAGCTCAGCTCGTCATAAGCACAGCTCCAGTGTGCCTCATGATGAGCTCGTCATGAGCAGGGAAGGGGTTAAGTAATGTAGAAATTATGGCTTCATGTGTAAAATGTTGCATTAGGATTAAACGTGCCCCATTAGAGTTGAACATGTAGGGTTGCTTACCAATGAAACAGTGTAAGGTTCTGACATGAGGAAATGTAATGCTTTAGAAAAGAAATGAGAATTAATGCTTTAAAGTGACTTTGAATATAATGTTGATGATGTTATGTTAGAAGTGCATTTGAACGTGTAAAGACCTGGTAATATGGAAGGTCGGTAGAGGCCTAACTGCCATTTTTCTATTGGCTGCACACTGTAGGCCTGAAATGTATTTTTCCTTGGGACAGGCTCCTTTCTCAGTTGAATTTCAAATTGCAATATTGTTTGTGTACAAGGTTGCTTTCTCACACGTTTCTGTTGCAGGTGCAAGGACATTTGCTTTGTTAGTTTGAATAGTCCTCTGTTTTAGGAGTTAGGTTGGTAGGGTTGGGTTTAGGGGGAGTGCGAAAGAATTCAGGAGTATACTTTTGGCAGAGAAGGTGCCTGGGTCCCAAGGACACAACAACGGTTTTTGGATGAAGTCGAAGTCTTGCTGGAAAAATCCAGGAGCAAGTACATGCCTTAAGGGGTGTGTTTAAGGTGTGTCTACTGTTTTGGGGATTTTGTATTAGGAACAGCACCCTGAGGGTGGAGAGCACTCTTGGGCAGAACAGAGATGAGGCCAGAATCGCGGGGTCCGAGGAGAGGGAAGCAGGAAGGAGCATCTTAGAACGAGCTCTGTAGCTTAGGCTACTTACCTGGGAAAAGTGAGTGTATTTCTTAGGAAGTCTCACTGCTGACACCATTTCTCTTGCCTGGGAGGGAGGCTAAGTAAGGATGTCACTTTAGAGTTAGAGTAGGGACAGATTAACTTTTTCTTTCCTTTGAGTAAATGCAGTCAAGGCTCCAAGCTGGGACGGTTATCGTTTGCCTGATGCTTTTGGAAATCACATTGTTAATTATCTTGAGTCGTCTGAGGCTCTTGCATTGGATTATGTTTGTATTAGTTCCAGTTTACTTTCTAAACCTCTTGCTGAGGTTCCTGTATGTTCAGTTATTTTTGGCTTTGTAATAAACTTTTGAAATTTTAATTCGTAGTCAGTGGTCTTTTAGAATTAGATTAATTTGGTCATTTACAAGATTGTCATGAATTATGAATTGGTCATCTTCCCTTTACACTTCTTAGCAGACAATAAAGATCCAGTCGACCACAGATTCTGAGGATTGGTAAGGTAAAAATCTAGAAAAAGAATCCAACTGTCCCACCTGTATTTTACATCTTCCTTCTTCCGCCTGGACTATTCAACCCCCCTGTTGTCTACTGGAAAAAAAACGGAAAGTCAGGAATTAAATTTTATTTTTCATTTCACAAATCAGCCAATGGCACCATGACATGTAATAACATCAACTGCTCCTGGCTTATGAGCCTACAGCATGTAGCATTTTGAGGCTTGTAGGTTTGCTTTTAACACTTAAGGAGGAGACACCATACAAATCCAGTGAGTAAGAAGTCAAAGTAAGCAGTGCATGTATGGCTGCCCAAGCAGCATATCACACATGCTGTTAGGCTTTGTCAGGCAGGAAGCCATCAGATCGCTATTGTGGGCTGCATATCAGAGCTCTGTATACCCTCAAGCCCCAGCCAATCTTGATACTTTCACAGCCCTGTGCTCGCTCCACCAATGTGGTTCTTCCAGCCATAGACATTTTTTATGGAGCTTAACAGAAGCTACATGGTGAGCACCCTTGTGTTTCTAGCTTTGAGCTGTGTGCTGTTTGTCACACTGCAATGCATGAGCACTGCAGACAATGAGTAGATGGCATGGTCCCCATGCTTAATCTAGTCCTTCTGGTCTCGTCCAAACAGTTATAGAGGAGGTAATGACCATGACTTGGTAGGTTAATTACTTAGCAGGATTAGAGGGTGCTGTAGTGTGTGCTTTGTCTGTAAAGACATGGATATGTATGTGTTTGAACATTTCTGCCTATGTGCATATTAGAGCCATATGTTCATATCTGTGTATTAGGGTGTGTGTGGGGATAGGGTGTTGTATGTGGATTTACTCACTACTGCCCACAAAATGTGATGTACACCTGCCTGTCATCTGGTGATCAGACTTTTTATTGGGAGGTTGATCTTTGTTTCGATAGTAACTTGGCGCTGTTTGACAAATTTTCATGAAACGTAAAAAAATATATGTATATATATATATCATTCCCCTCAGCTCTTCCTGAAAATGTTCAGTGTGATCCGTCAAGCGGGTCCCAAGAAAAAGGTGGGGGGAGGGGGGAGCAAAAACGTTTCCGCATGCATTTTGCCATAGGACAATTTATAGAACAATACAGCCAAAACTGTTGAACAGAATTACACTAGATCTTTATCCCAAAAGTGTGTTTTTGTGACTTTATGTAATCCTGTCCAACTGTTTTTGAGAAATTAAGGTTCAAAATGTATACATAACAGTTTCCACGAAACTCCCCCGGGACTGCACTTGCAAAAAGAGTGATCTGATTGGCTGGCCCCGAGGGACTCCCAAAGGAGCCCTACCAAAATAATTGATGTGATTGACTAGTTGCCTTGTTGGCAGTAGTGGAGGAAGCTAGGAGCACTCTAGATACAGGAGGGTCAGTGGCAGTGATCCTCCTGGACTTGAGTGCTGCCTTTGACACCGTGAGTCATCAGGTGCTCCTCCAACGTCTGTCAGAGGTAGGTGTCTCAGGGACGGCCCTGAAATGGTTGGGATCTTTTCTCTCCAACCGTTTCTACCAAGTCTGGGAAGGAGCAGAGCAGTCTGCCCTATTTCCCCTTCAATATGGAGTCCCGCAGGGCTCATCGCTGAGCCCTACCTTATTTAATATATATATGACTCCACTTGAAAGAGTGGTCGCCCCTTCGGGGGTGAAGATCATCAGCTATGCTGATGATACTCAGCTGGTGGTGGGCCTCACTCAGCTGGCGGAACAACCTGAGGTGTTACACAACTGCCTTGCCAATGTCTATCGCTGGATGTCTAACTCTGCCTTAAAGCTTAATGGAGGAAAAACTGAGCTGATGCTCCTGGGTAATTCCAGTCCCTCCATTATTGCTAGCTGTTGGCCCCGGTCTCTTGGTGAGCCACCATCTCCCAAGAAGGAGATCAAGTCCTTGGGAGTATGGTTGGAGGAAGATCTGTCCTTCAGGACCCACGCCAAGAAGACCGCGGGGGTTTGCTTCGGTCTACTGAGGTCAGCCCGAAAGGTGTTACCACTGCTTCCTGATCCAGCAAAGAAGCTTCTGGTACGTGGTTTAATCCTATCGAGGCTTGACTATGGGAATGCGCTGTTCCTCGGCGCTCCCGAAGCGACCTTTAAAACCCTCCAACAGGTGCAAAACGCAGCGGCTAGACTTCTTATGGATGTTCCTAGAAGACAGTCTGCTGCCCCGGCCCTTAAGACGCTTCATTGGCTCCCCGTGAAGGAGCGGGTGAAGTTTAAAGCGCTATGCACGGCCCACAAAATTCTGCATGGCAAAGGCCCCCCTATCCTTTCTAACATGGCCGTCCGTATAAGCCCCCACGTCTCTTACGCTCGGACCAAAAACATCTGCTGCAGTCAGCGAGAGTAAGGAGAGTTCGATCTGGGGGCAGGCGTTTCTCTGTGCAGGTGGCGACTCTGTGGAACTCTTTGCCCCTCAAGATTCGCTCAGAGCCCAAGATCCTACTATTTAGGAAACTTCTTAAGACCTACCTGTTTCCACAGTAGGGATTAGTTGAGTCTCTCCTTTTGGTCTGTCTGCGCCGGGATGCCCCAGGGTAAGCTGAGCGCATTATAAGTTTCATATTAGTTGCAATAGAGAAAAATGTTGCTGTCACCATTAGGGAACTTGAGGATTGAAAAAAGGACATAAGGGGACAGAGTAGGGATATCTTGATCTTCACGGAAAAGCTGGTCCCTCACCAAGTCACTATTGAACCCTGCTCACCACCACCCACCCCCACTTTTCCCATAACTGCATGCACCACACGAGGGCCCCTCTTATACCCTCTTTCATCTCTAGTGGCATCTCACTCACCCCACAAAGGTCTGCACTACTGGTTTGACAGTTACATCACCCGTCCTATGAACGTCTATGACTCCAGAAAGTTCTTGACTGCAACCTGGGTTCTTAAGCAGTGTATTATCGGACACTCTTCCCAGTCTTGTCTGTACGCTGTTTCTACCCCATTTACATCTTAATGTATTATGTCTCTCTCTGAACTATTGACATGTATGATGTCTGCCCTGTTTACCAAATTATGTATCCTTTCTCACTCTGTCTTGATGGTGGGCATGTGTGTTGTTATGCCCATTTATTCCATAAGATATCCTATCCCTCTCTGATCTGATAGACTGTGGTCTCCCCATCACAACTTCATGGTTTGGCATTGCATGACCTGCTGTACTCCCCCTCCCCCCGCATTGCTCTCTCATCCCAAGCACTCCGTGGACCACAGACCACTTGTGCCTTAATCTATTAATTCTACTCTAATGCAAAATCTGACATTTTTTCTCTTGGCTCTGACAGTATGTTGCTATAGCCTATTTATTGGTGCATGACCTGCCTCACTCCCCCTCCCACGTTATGCTCCCCTCAGATTCTGTGAAAGCCCTTGTCTGGAGGGCCACCTCCTCTCTTGTACTGTATCCAGCCTCAGCTCATTTCTTTCCCTACCCTGGTCCATACTAGTAATGACCACAAAAGCTTATCTCTATCATTCTGCCTTAGGGCCCCGACCGCACTAACTAGACCGTCAAACGAGTTCAGTAATTTTTTCCTCCATCTTCTCAGTTTTGCACATGCTCCAGCTTGCTTGGATATTTCCTTTATAGGCCCCTCCCTACTCCCCCCTACTCCCACCCCCTTCATGGGCCTAACCGAGGCCAGAATGTTGAAAGCCTTATTATCGCCCTCCAGAAATTACTAGTTTGTAATAAACTACCCCCAACATATCCAGACACGTCAAGAGAAATCTCAAACATAAAATCCTTAACCTCAAGTACGAAACCCTTTTCATCAACCCCTACTTTTGCCACAACAAGGGTAACTTAATGAACAACCACATTTTCTCCACCAACTGGTGTGCCAAATGGAGGTATGTTCTCTCTTCCTCACTCAATACCACCATAGCCAAAAAAAAAACCACAGAGCCAAAAACTTACTGTCATGTCCTCCTCGTTTTGCCATGGCAACACCATAATTTCCACATACAACAACGGCACCGTACACATTCAGTCTTTTGATCGCAACCTTGAACTCTTCCGCAGCCTCTTCTCCTACCTCAAAAACAAACTAGTCACAGCCACTCCCGTTCCTACTCCCTCACCCCTTCCCCTTGTTAAACCCCTCTCCCCTATTACCCTGCCAGTCCACCATTCCAAGCCATCACACCGGGTGGTCACCCAACTATCCATGGGTTTAATGGCTGCCCTTTTCACCACCCTCCACTGACAACTCCCCCCAGCACCAACCACCCCTTCATTGACACCAGTCAGACACCAACACTTCCCACTCCCTCAGTGCCCCCCACATCCACACTTCCATTAATTGGCACCACCAAGACACTGCCTCAACTCAACCACCCAGTTCCAAGGCTAAGTTGGTGAACATTACTAATGCCAACTCCTCCCATCGCTTGGTCACCCCCCCGCACTCCAATGCTTTCCCCAGCCTGGGACTCCTCAGAAACCTGTCCCATGATATAATGCTTGACTCTATACACTCGGACCTGTATCAGATCCATGTAGACATTCTCCAACTATTTTGCATCACCTCCTACCTCGAACACAGGAGGACCCCACACTTTGCTCAACACTTATCTAATGACACCCCTGAATTTCCAGCCACCACTTGTTCCGTATCCCTGCCTACACAGAGAACACCCTGCCTGGCTATATGACCACACCAATCCATAATCACTCCTCCCGTCCTAATAGACTAGTCAGACAGCTATCTAACGATGACCTCCTAAACTCCTATAACCCTACCCCGGCTGCTCTCACCCAACCCACCACCAAAATTGAGATTTTTATCTTCCATACCTTCAAGTCATCCCACCCCAATACTAGGTCTGAGAGCAAATTGAACCTCACTCAAGTTCCCCTCTCTCATCCACCCTCTGTTAGGACCACCTCTAATACATTCCTGAAATGCACACTACTAAACTGCCATGAAACACGCGGCCGACACAGCTGCTCTTATCTTCGCCCTGAAAACTGGACATTCTCATGCTAAAGGAATCCTGGTTAAGAAATTCCTCTGGGCCCATCTTGGATACCCTGGTCCCCCCTAGTTATGGCATCATTAAACTAAACCGCCCAGGACGCATGGTAGGTGACCTAGGCTGTTTATACAGAGCCTCACTCTTTGTGAAATAGAAACACACCACATCTCTGCTCACCTGTAAATACCTCTTGATCAACATCTACACTGCTAGTAACTCAAAGTGCACCCTCCACACGTTCTATAAACCCCCCCCCCTCCCCAGCAGTAATCGTGCATTCACTGAATGGGTGATGGAGATTATCTCCTACAACATTGACGATCATTCCAACTAGGTCTTCCTGGGTTACTTCAACATTCACTAGAACAATCCCACTGCGTGAGCTGCTTCAAAACCTTTGTACATGACCTCAACTTCGTGCAAGCTTCCAATAGCCAGACACATAAGAAAGGTGCCGCCCATGACCTAATCATGGCTAAAGAGAACACCGTACAAGTTGATTCTATTCTCCCTTCCTTAGTGAGCGGGCACAGATAGTGAAATTGGGCCAATATTACTCGGCTTCAATCCCTTCGATATGTGGAGTTCTGCAGGGCTCCTCCATAAGCCCAACACTTTTTAAAATCTATGTTGCCCCATTGGCCAAGGTCGTGAGATCCTTTGGATTTGAGATGTTGTCTTATGCCGACGAGACACAAATCACGGTGTCCATTACCAACAGTATTAGCACATTTGCCACAAATTTCAAAAATTGCATGCAGGCAGTCTCATCCTGGATGGTGGAAAACTATCTTAAACTGAATGGGGAAAGGACCGAGATTTTGATTTTTGCTAACCAACATGACATCAGGTTGAATGACTGGTGGCCTGTTACTTTGGGTAGCTGCCCATCCCCTGTACCCCATGGGAAGAATCTGGGGGCTATAGTGGACACATCTCTGTCCTAAACCTTCAGATTAGCAGAACAGTGTCCACCTGCTTTGGATTAATTCGGCTTCTTAGAAAAATCTCCTAGTTCCTTTTGTTTGCAACATGAAAGCAGGCAGTGATTACCTTGGTAATGTCCAGACTAGATTATTGTAATGCTCTCTGAGTATTTCCAAAGGCTCGGTGCAACTTTTACAGTTAGTGCAGAATGCTGCAGTGAGACTGGTGATGGATTTTTCGAAGTACCACTCAGTGTAGGCTTCCCTCACCTCGCTGCACTGGTTACCTCTGGATCGAATAATTCTCTTTAAGACTCTATGCATTACCCATAATTGCTACTACGGCCTTGGCCCTGATGTCATTAAAGCGATGTTCCAGCGTTAAACCCCTACCCAGCAACTCAGATCTGCTAGCAAAAATGTTATACCTAGTTCCCAGGTATAAAACGGGTTAGATTGGGAGGCAGGGCCTTTTCCACTGCAGCTGCTAGGTTGTGGAACTCTCTCCTTGATGGCTTATCCGGTCTTGGGTCACTTTCTATTTTTCGCAAGGCCTTGAAAACCTGGCTCTTTACACAGACTTCAGTATGAGCATTTTATTCAGTTGCACATCAGTCCACTGTAGGGCCTTGATGCCCTTGGGCTAAGTTAATGCTTAACAAATTAATATTCATTCATTCATTCAATCATATGACCGGATTGACCACTACTGAGTCACCTTCTCCCTAAATATAGAGACAATCACCTCCAAAGGCCAACCAAAGAAAGCCAAACACTGGATCCCTGACACCCAAAAGATTAACTCACACACTACGGCAACTATCAGTAACAAGGCCATGCTCCTGCCTCTCACCATGACCAATGCTCAGGACCTCACAGATCACTATTTCAATTCCACATTACAAATCATGGACACCAAAGTCCCTAAGCATCTAAAAAGAATCCTATCGAAATTATCCAACCCATGGCTCAAAAGTAATCTTAATGAAGAACGGCAACACCTTAGACTTGCTGAAAGGGCGTGGAGGCACACCCCCTCCTTGGCCAACCGCATACTCCTGTGTCATAGGTGCATATTAGGAACTCCAAAGCAGCCTTCACTCAAAACCAACTAGACACTGCCTCTAATAGGTCCAAGAAACTGTTCGAAATTGTCAGACACCAGTCTTCTTGCAGGAGTGACCTTGCTTCCACCAACAATATAGCACCCCCCGACTATGAAACCTTTTACTCCTTTTTCGCTCAGAAAACATTGCAAAATGACCAAAGATATCCAGATCTCTCTCCATCTGCTCCGCACCCACCCATCCAAATATGACTATGTACAGACTTCACCCGGTAGAGGGGTGTTCACAGAGATGGCAGTAGCTCACCTAACACTAACTACTATATACAGCCTATGCCCTGTACTATGGCATCTGTGGGGAGGCCAGCCTCTTCACAAATTCAAACTTCTTTATGCAGCCAAGACCCTAGTACATGCAGGCAAGTATGTCAGTAAATGCTTACTTTAAATAGTTTAAAAAAACAAGAAATTCACAGAAAAAAACCTAAGCTGAAATTGACCTTATAGTTTGGTCTGGTAATCATTTCTTGCTTTATGTTTAAACAAATCTTTAAAAATCACTTAAAAAACGAAATTTATAGTGGTGTTAGAGTTAAGTGAAAATGTCAGCCACAACATACCATTTTTAAATAAAAAATGGAAAATATTCACTATATATATATATATATATATATATATATATATATATATATATATATATATATATATATATATATATATATATATATATATATATTACCTACTGGTAGTTATAGTTAGGACCTAACTTCCATAGGAAATCCACAACATTCTATTTGGAATAACTTTGGCGCCGGTGGACGAATCTTTGTAAATTCATATATATATATATATATATATATATATATATATATATATATATATATATATATATATATATATATATCAACGAAACTTCCTCCAAAAAGAAAGAAGCAGGAGCCCAAGGGGGACATGGAAAACGGGCTTTATTAACTGTCAGGTAGTCCCAGTGGCGGTAGATGCATTTCGCCGTCGTGGCTTCCTCAGTACCCAACACTGGGAGCCTTCATCCATTGTGTGTTCATCCTGCTGCCTCCGTTGAAGTACTGGCGTGATCCGCTCCTCCCCCTTGCAATAAGGCTCACCTGTTGGAGTCCGGTTCAGTTGGAGGACTACAACTCCCAGAAAGCCTAGTGATTGTGGCTATCCGGGTTGGTGAGGTGGGGAGGGGTGATGGAAATCTTCCTCGCGGTCACCAAAGCAGGACACGATGACCACTGTGGTGGGGTTAAGGCAGCCAGTCTCCCACGTCCCCTTATGTCGCCACTCCCAGCGTGCAGAAAGTCAAGGTTGCAGGGATCAGAAGTGCAGGTGCACAGAGTCCCAAACGAGGCAATGCCTCTCTGCTCCGTATTCTCTGCAGGCGGGGCGGGTGCCGGACTATCCCTCCCGGGAAACAGTGGACGCCAAGCAAGGCGAGTTACCAGCAGCTGTCCGGGTCCCAGAAACGTGGCGGTGCTCCTGAATTGTGCCACTGGCAGGCACAATAAATAACAACGAAACTTCCTCCAAAAAGAAAGAAGCAGGAGCCCAAGGGGGACATGGAAAACGGGCTTTATTAACTGTCAGGTAGTCCCAGTGGCGGTAGATGCATTTCGCCGTCGTGGCTTCCTCAGTACCCAACACTGGGAGCCTTCATCCATTGTGTGTTCATCCTGCTGCCTCCGTTGAAGTACTGGCGTGATCCGCTCCTCCCCCTTGCAATAAGGCTCACCTGTTGGAGTCCGGTTCAGTTGGAGGACTACAACTCCCAGAAAGCCTAGTGATTGTGGCTATCCGGGTTGGTGAGGTGGGGAGGGGTGATGGAAATCTTCCTCGCGGTCACCAAAGCAGGACACGATGACCACTGTGGTGGGGTTAAGGCAGCCAGTCTCCCACGTCCCCTTATGTCGCCACTCCCAGCGTGCAGAAAGTCAAGGTTGCAGGGATCAGAAGTGCAGGTGCACAGAGTCCCAAACGAGGCAATGCCTCTCTGCTCCGTATTCTCTGCAGGCGGGGCGGGTGCCGGACTATCCCTCCCGGGAAACAGTGGACGCCAAGCAAGGCGAGTTACCAGCAGCTGTCCGGGTCCCAGAAACGTGGCGGTGCTCCTGAATTGTGCCACTGGCAGGCACAATAAATAACAACGAAACTTCCTCCAAAAAGAAAGAAGCAGGAGCCCAAGGGGGACATGGAAAACGGGCTTTATTAACTGTCAGGTAGTCCCAGTGGCGGTAGATGCATTTCGCCGTCGTGGCTTCCTCAGTACCCAACACTGGGAGCCTTCATCCATTGTGTGTTCATCCTGCTGCCTCCGTTGAAGTACTGGCGTGATCCGCTCCTCCCCCTTGCAATAAGGCTCACCTGTTGGAGTCCGGTTCAGTTGGAGGACTACAACTCCCAGAAAGCCTAGTGATTGTGGCTATCCGGGTTGGTGAGGTGGGGAGGGGTGATGGAAATCTTCCTCGCGGTCACCAAAGCAGGACACGATGACCACTGTGGTGGGGTTAAGGCAGCCAGTCTCCCACGTCCCCTTATGTCGCCACTCCCAGCGTGCAGAAAGTCAAGGTTGCAGGGATCAGAAGTGCAGGTGCACAGAGTCCCAAACGAGGCAATGCCTCTCTGCTCCGTATTCTCTGCAGGCGGGGCGGGTGCCGGACTATCCCTCCCGGGAAACAGTGGACGCCAAGCAAGGCGAGTTACCAGCAGCTGTCCGGGTCCCAGAAACGTGGCGGTGCTCCTGAATTGTGCCACTGGCAGGCACAATAAATAACAACGAAACTTCCTCCAAAAAGAAAGAAGCAGGAGCCCAAGGGGGACATGGAAAACGGGCTTTATTAACTGTCAGGTAGTCCCAGTGGCGGTAGATGCATTTCGCCGTCGTGGCTTCCTCAGTACCCAACACTGGGAGCCTTCATCCATTGTGTGTTCATCCTGCTGCCTCCGTTGAAGTACTGGCGTGATCCGCTCCTCCCCCTTGCAATAAGGCTCACCTGTTGGAGTCCGGTTCAGTTGGAGGACTACAACTCCCAGAAAGCCTAGTGATTGTGGCTATCCGGGTTGGTGAGGTGGGGAGGGGTGATGGAAATCTTCCTCGCGGTCACCAAAGCAGGACACGATGACCACTGTGGTGGGGTTAAGGCAGCCAGTCTCCCACGTCCCCTTATGTCGCCACTCCCAGCGTGCAGAAAGTCAAGGTTGCAGGGATCAGAAGTGCAGGTGCACAGAGTCCCAAACGAGGCAATGCCTCTCTGCTCCGTATTCTCTGCAGGCGGGGCGGGTGCCGGACTATCCCTCCCGGGAAACAGTGGACGCCAAGCAAGGCGAGTTACCAGCAGCTGTCCGGGTCCCAGAAACGTGGCGGTGCTCCTGAATTGTGCCACTGGCAGGCACAATAAATAACAACGAAACTTCCTCCAAAAAGAAAGAAGCAGGAGCCCAAGGGGGACATGGAAAACGGGCTTTATTAACTGTCAGGTAGTCCCAGTGGCGGTAGATGCATTTCGCCGTCGTGGCTTCCTCAGTACCCAACACTGGGAGCCTTCATCCATTGTGTGTTCATCCTGCTGCCTCCGTTGAAGTACTGGCGTGATCCGCTCCTCCCCCTTGCAATAAGGCTCACCTGTTGGAGTCCGGTTCAGTTGGAGGACTACAACTCCCAGAAAGCCTAGTGATTGTGGCTATCCGGGTTGGTGAGGTGGGGAGGGGTGATGGAAATCTTCCTCGCGGTCACCAAAGCAGGACACGATGACCACTGTGGTGGGGTTAAGGCAGCCAGTCTCCCACGTCCCCTTATGTCGCCACTCCCAGCGTGCAGAAAGTCAAGGTTGCAGGGATCAGAAGTGCAGGTGCACAGAGTCCCAAACGAGGCAATGCCTCTCTGCTCCGTATTCTCTGCAGGCGGGGCGGGTGCCGGACTATCCCTCCCGGGAAACAGTGGACGCCAAGCAAGGCGAGTTACCAGCAGCTGTCCGGGTCCCAGAAACGTGGCGGTGCTCCTGAATTGTGCCACTGGCAGGCACAATAAATAACAACGAAACTTCCTCCAAAAAGAAAGAAGCAGGAGCCCAAGGGGGACATGGAAAACGGGCTTTATTAACTGTCAGGTAGTCCCAGTGGCGGTAGATGCATTTCGCCGTCGTGGCTTCCTCAGTACCCAACACTGGGAGCCTTCATCCATTGTGTGTTCATCCTGCTGCCTCCGTTGAAGTACTGGCGTGATCCGCTCCTCCCCCTTGCAATAAGGCTCACCTGTTGGAGTCCGGTTCAGTTGGAGGACTACAACTCCCAGAAAGCCTAGTGATTGTGGCTATCCGGGTTGGTGAGGTGGGGAGGGGTGATGGAAATCTTCCTCGCGGTCACCAAAGCAGGACACGATGACCACTGTGGTGGGGTTAAGGCAGCCAGTCTCCCACGTCCCCTTATGTCGCCACTCCCAGCGTGCAGAAAGTCAAGGTTGCAGGGATCAGAAGTGCAGGTGCACAGAGTCCCAAACGAGGCAATGCCTCTCTGCTCCGTATTCTCTGCAGGCGGGGCGGGTGCCGGACTATCCCTCCCGGGAAACAGTGGACGCCAAGCAAGGCGAGTTACCAGCAGCTGTCCGGGTCCCAGAAACGTGGCGGTGCTCCTGAATTGTGCCACTGGCAGGCACAATAAATAACAACGAAACTTCCTCCAAAAAGAAAGAAGCAGGAGCCCAAGGGGGACATGGAAAACGGGCTTTATTAACTGTCAGGTAGTCCCAGTGGCGGTAGATGCATTTCGCCGTCGTGGCTTCCTCAGTACCCAACACTGGGAGCCTTCATCCATTGTGTGTTCATCCTGCTGCCTCCGTTGAAGTACTGGCGTGATCCGCTCCTCCCCCTTGCAATAAGGCTCACCTGTTGGAGTCCGGTTCAGTTGGAGGACTACAACTCCCAGAAAGCCTAGTGATTGTGGCTATCCGGGTTGGTGAGGTGGGGAGGGGTGATGGAAATCTTCCTCGCGGTCACCAAAGCAGGACACGATGACCACTGTGGTGGGGTTAAGGCAGCCAGTCTCCCACGTCCCCTTATGTCGCCACTCCCAGCGTGCAGAAAGTCAAGGTTGCAGGGATCAGAAGTGCAGGTGCACAGAGTCCCAAACGAGGCAATGCCTCTCTGCTCCGTATTCTCTGCAGGCGGGGCGGGTGCCGGACTATCCCTCCCGGGAAACAGTGGATATATATACATACATACATACACATACATATACATACATATATATATATATATATATATATATACATACATACATATATATATATATATATATATATATATATATATATATATATATATATATATATATATATATATATATATATATACATATACATATAGATATATATATGAGGCACCTGAGACATATTCCAACCTAACTTGAGAGGATAAACCTCTCTCCCTCTGCGCACTGTTGCTGCTAGTGAATCACACTAGAAAAATCATTATTTTCAATTACATTTCAATTCTTTCACAATCCTTTTCAACATAACCAAATTCACATTTCTCCTTTGAAAGTGTGATATTTAATCATAAATTCTTTTGCAGTAAATTCAAACATATATTCATAAAACAACAGTTCATAATTTCACTGTATCAGCAAAATACAATCTTTTCTTTGCAACTTATACTTGGTGTAGCCCGATGCATTTCGAGTCCTAGATGGACTCTTCCTCAGGGGCCTAAAAATATGAAAATCTTATGTCAGCAAATAGAATAATATCCGGTTTTAACAGATTCAAGTTTCAAAAACCCACAGATGCTCACTGCAACGTAATATCATGTACAAAAAGTAATAATGGCTGCATCATGCACTTTAACATTTTTTTAAAAGAACCACCACCATTGCACCTTAAAACGTGACTGTGTTGAAAAAATTTATACTCACAACCGAACCACGGGGTTGTGAAACCTGTAAACGAGAATACTGACTATGAATACTTGCTGAAACCATTCAACCGAAGCACTGAATCTAAAAACTGACTCGTCAAGCCTCCGCTTACCTCGAGTCTCTGAGTTTGAAAACACCACGTTTCCGTCTTATTTCAAAATCGCCACCTACAACGAAAGTGTTGCAATCCTTAGCTACGTATTGCGCACTACAGTGATGATTTCCGCCAACCCCCGGACACCCATTCTTACCTTAACGCTAGACACCAACTCCCGACTCCACTCGTTAACAGTTCTAAACCCAACACCGGACTCGCCGGGTTAAAAACACGCTCTTCCTCAATCAACACTAAAAACGGACTTATTCCAAACTCTCGGACGCGCCATTTTAGTAAAGTCTACCAAAAACGAAGCCATCAACACTGAGACATATTCATCATTCATGACATGTTCAGTGATTATGACATAGAGTAGAGATGCTTAAATTATATATATATACATATATATATATATATATATAAATATATATATATATATATATCCTCCGCTTGGCTCCCTTCCTCTTCGTTAGGCGCTACTTTTCCCTGGTCGCGTTGCTCCTGCGGTTGAGCCAACCGCTAACAATTACAGCAGGTTTCCCCGGTCCCGGGGATGTGTGGAGTCGCAGACAAAAACGGAAATCAATCGCTTGCTTTAGTTAATTTTTGGTGTTTATTTCACAAATCCATGGGGGGTCAAACAAAAAACAACCGACGCGTTTCGACAGCGTCCGCTGTCTTGGTCACGGTCAGTTTAGTGAAGGGAACTCACAGATTTAAAGGGACAACACATATTTTGGGCTACACCTCCATGTTTACCCGTGCCCACCCACTTTTGCTAAGCATTCTGGGACCAGTAGTTTTTAAACATCCTAGTTTGTATTAACCGGTATAATTATTTTATACAATTGACTCGATCAGTTTAAGAGGTGTGCAATTGTCCCCAAAAAAATGATACAATTTGTCATTTTCAAAGCTGGAATCAAGGCAATCAAATTAAATTTGAAATCAAAATTAAAGTCAGGTCACCGCCCTCCGGTGGGCTGGTCGCTGATATGCCTGCAATGGTTATACATGTTTTGTATGTCTTTTGTACTGCCCTCTGGTGGGCGATTTTAGGAATTCCAACATTTTAAACAGTAAATTGGTGTCTGTGAGTTGTTTACAAGGGCGAGAAAAGTGTGAGGTAGTGAAAATTAAGGGGACAAAATTGGTTCAAGTAAATCATGGTAGGCAGAATGCTGTAGGAAGGTTCAATAGTTCATTGTTACAGTGATTTTTATAAATGTATATATAATTCCTCCGACTGGTGCAGCCCGAAAGGTGCCATTGTTCTGAAACTCAAGATGTGTTTTGATCCCTTTTGTCGAAGGGATTTTTCATAGTGGCCACCCCTTGCTGACAGGTTCATGGTTTCAATGCCCCAAAAGCGAAGTTGTTTCCAGTCCCCATTGTGACTCAGTTCCATGTGTTTTGCAACTGCATTGGCCCTGTCCTTGTGGACAGTGGCCCGAACATGTTCCAATATTCGCTTTTTTAGTTCACAAATTGTGCTGCCTATGTACCTTAGTTTGCAAGGGCACTCGATCATGTATACGGTATATTTGCTGTTACATGTGATGCATTCTTTAATTTTCCAGATTTTGTTATTTGGCATGATTATTTCCGTGGTTGGTTTTGCAATTTCGCAGACCTTACAGTTATAACATTTTATAAATCCCTTAGTTTGTAGCCATTGCTTCCTTTTTACACTTGGTTGAAAATGACTGTGGACCAACTGGTCCTGGAGGTTTCTGGCCCTTCTGTATGTTATTGTAGGGTGGTTTCCCATTTTTTCACCTATCACTGGGTCCAATTGTAGAAGCTTCCAATTTCTTTTCAGAATTTGATTTACCTGTTTGGTTTCCCTACTGTAGTCTGTAATGAATCTGATTGGCTCATCCCCCGTTGGAGTGCGGGATTCTTTCGGTGTCAGGCAATCTGCTCTTGTGGTTTGATTGTCTCTTTCCCAGCATTTCTTCGTGGATTGCTGATTGTATTGTCTTTTATGAAAGCGTTGCATGGCGCTTTTGCTCTGTTTTTGCCACTCTTGTTCCTCACTGCATATCCTTCTTAAGCGCAAAAATTCCCCATATGGGATACTTGATATGAGTGATTGCTGATGGAAACTGGTAGCCTCCAATGTTGCATTTGTTGCAGTGCTTTTGCGATGAAGGGTCATTTCAATCCGGTTATTTTTGATATATACCTCAGTATCCAGGAAGACCGCTTTGGCCTGACTGATGTTATGGGTGAATTTTATGCCCGGCGTGCTGCTGTTTAGTATTTGGAAATATTCCAAGAATTTTTCCTCTCCGCCATTCCACACTATGAACAAATCGTCTATGAATCTTTTCCAGACCATGATATGCTGTGTGAATGGTTGAAGGCTCACATCCCATGCAATTTTTTCCTCCCACCATCCCATGGCGGTACATGCATAGTTCGGGCTAAAAGAAAAGCCCATGGCGGCTCCATTTTTTTGTTTGTACAGTGTGTCACCAAACATGAAAATGTTATTGCATAGCAGATACCGAATCATTTCTAGAAGCATGCTGTTGTGATGTTGATAATGAATATTCCGTTCCATGAAAATGTGTTTGCATGCATTAATGCCCATATCATTGTCAATGTTTGTATACAATGAAATTACATCCATTGTAATCATAATGAAATCTGGTTGCCACTCAATTTGTTTCAGGTTACATAGAAAGTCGGTGGTGTCCTTTATGTATGATTTTAGAAGCTTCACATGGGGATTCAAGTAAAAATCAATGAAATTAGATAGGGGTTCCAGTAAGGAGCCATTGGCCGAGACAATAGGCCTCCCTGGTGGTTTGGTGGCATTTTTGTGGATCTTGGGCAGAAAGTACACCGTGGCTGTTTTAGGGAAGTCCACTGTTAGATACTTTTTCTCATCAAAGTCCAAGAGCTCATCTTTTTCCCATTGGTTTATTTTCCTGTCCAGTTCTCTTTTTATATTGTCAATGGGATTTCCGTTCAGTTTTTCATAATACTGTGGATTGTTCAATTGGTCCATAGCTTCCGTGATATATAGTTTTCGATCCCATAGGACTATGTTTCCGCCCTTGTCCGCTGTTTTGATTTCAAAGGTTTCATTCTTGCGCAATGAAATGAGGGCGTCCCTTTCACTTTTGGATAGATTATTCCTGGCGTTGTTTTTGATGTTGATTTTATATAGGTCATGAATGACTGTTTCCTGAAACATGTCTATTTTGTTTCCAGGTGCTAGCTGGGGATAGAACTTGGATTTCGCTTTTAAACCACTGGTTCCCGCTCCTAATTGTGTTATCGCTGTCTCCAAATTGATTTCATGACCCTCCTGTGCATTCAAATTCAATACTGTTAAGTAGGCTTCCGACTCCTTTGCTAACAGAGTGGATGTAGGTCTAGGTTGATTTTTTGAGATCTGAGGTTTGTTTTTTCTCTCAGCAAAGAATTTTGCAAGCTTTATTTTCCTAATATAGAGATATAGATCAATTCGTGTTTGTGCCAAGTCTATGCGCGCTGTGGGGCAAAAGTTGATTCCTTTCTTGAGTAATGATATTTCTGCTTCAGAGATTTCCTTCCCAGAAAGATTAATTATTTGCAGTTCTTCACAGAAGTTATGATTTTGTCTTAAGTTTGTCGGAAGACAGATTTAAGACAGACTTAAGTTAGGATTTTGTCTTAAGTCTGTCTTAAGTCTATCTTAAGTTTGTCTTAAGCCAAACTTAAGACAAAATCCTAACTTCTGTGAATACCAAAAGTAGTAAGTTTAGCATTTTGTCTTAAGTTAGTTCTGTGAATCGGCCCCCTAGTGATTAGATTTGGTCCCAGCACTTCAGTCTAAACATACGCAGTATACAATGAAGGACAGATAACTCCCACAGCATAAAGATCACATCTGTATTTCTCTGCAGAAGAACTCTCTACATACAGCTATACTGATATAATGTTTTTTGGTGCAGGAAAAGCAAATCATCATATTTTCTCCCAAACATACACAAACAAGCAGCAACAAAAGCTAATTTTCCTAATGCTCGCACTGTACACCTGCGTTGAGTACAGTGAGCTGCTTCTTAAAATGCAACTCACGTATGTTTTGAATATGACCATATACTCTGCATGCAAGAGTTTTTGGAATACACTCAAAATATCACGCAAATTCCAAATTTTCTGCCCCTACCTGAGAACAAGAGTGTATTTTGCAGATACAGCTGTGCACAATCTGTGGTTGGCAGTAAACAAACTTGTGCTGCAGTACAGGGAATTTATGAGGACTGTAACTTCAAGCCTCTATGCACGCACTGAGGGGGCCATTATGATGTCGGGCGGATCGCCATCGCCCGACCTGCGGTGACGATCCGCTCGACATCTTTCCCCGCCTGCCCTTCCATTACCTCCACCATATTACAATGGCAGGGCTACAGCGTCGGACGGAAAGACCATCAGCCGCTTTTCCGCAGGCAGGCCATCGTTACGAAGGCCTGCCGTGCGGTCCTGGCCCATAATATGGTGGCGGTGCCTAGCAGGTACTGCCCTCCATAATATGATGTGGACTGATTAGGGCTGTCTTTTGCATTGGGGGCCCGCTGCGGGCCCCCAGGGTGTTGGGGAGTTGGGGTGCACTTGGGTACCCCGCTACATTGGCATGCACAAGGTGGCAGGCACCGAGCGGTGCCTATCACGTTGTGCATGTCAATGCCCAACATGCACAAGATGAGGTATGCGCCCGCCAGGGTGGCGGTCACATCCTGATTTCCCCCGCGGGACCGCCGCACCTCTGGCGGGCGGTCCCGTTTACCGTAAAGGTGGCGGGTGGCATCGTAGTGGGGCCCTAAATGTTTGGTTGGTTCTAATGCACATCTCTCAAACATACATGCCCTGTTTCTTGCCCTACAGAATGCTGATTCATCTGTGCCTACACTTACAAAGTAGGCTTCAGCATTCTATGTTAAAAGATATAGGGGCCGATTCCGATGTCATTCGGAAGGGATCCGAATCCGATTAGGGTTTGCCGAATCTGATCCGGAACCCTTGTTTCTGATGAATCGTACACACTTCCCAATGACCTATTTTGATGCCTGTAAACTGTTAGGGCTGTCCGAATCAGTTCCAAAAGGCATTCAGAGAGGTTGCCTCTTTCAGAGCCATTTCGTACAAGTCTATGGACTTGGTTTTCGGAGCGAGCGAGTAGGATGACTGATTCTGACAGCCGTTCTGATTTAGTTTCTCTGGAATGAATCAGCTGCCGGAATTGGTCTTTGACGGGCCATAGTATGCCCCCCTTCACCCAGGGCCCTCTGAATCGAGCCCATAGGGGTACCCATGGATCCCCCTTACCAACCATGCACAGTATGGCAGGCACCATGAGGTGCCCACCACAGGGTACACAATTTTCCTCAGTCACCCCTTTCTTCAATGGGAGCCAGTGTTCTCATTCGGAACAATGACTCCCTAAGAAGCCAATGGGAGACCGACTGACACATCCGGTTGCATCCGAATGGCTCGGTCAGACTCCCCTGGTCCGAGTTGTTTGGAAAGCATTCCGGAACAAATTCAGTTGGATTGCTTTCAGAACGACATCGGAATTGGTCCCATAGTGTTGATTTACATACCAGTGCTTAAATGGATATAGAGATTTCAAAGGGAAATCTATAGCTTTGGGGAAGGTAGCTGTACCACAAGATAAGCTTCCTTTGGTCCATGTACATCACATCATAGTCCGTAAAAGGAGTTCACACTAAAAATAAGTGTGCAGCAGATTTGGCTTCAAAAATAGCAGTAAAAGTCTTTAAGGTGGCTACTTTAACTTGATCCCAAACTGAGATTGATGAAGACATTTTAGAAGGAACACAAGCAAAGTTGAAAATGAAAGACCTCCTGGTAGTTTTCCCTCTATTTATTCCTATATCCTTAGTAAATACAAAGGTAAGTTGCAATTGTGAGTAATTTCATACGTCACTTTAACCTTAGACTTTTGAGTAACTTTACTACTTTTGACTAGTCACAAAATCAGAGTGTAAAAAGACTCAGAAGTGTGGAGTTACATATCTGCACCCGCTGTAAAAGGGAGTGGAGCCTACTACTAAAAAAAACAAATAATGATAAAATATCAATTAAATTATTCAAAATCGTACAAAATATAAATGATTATATTTTAATTGAAAAATATATACAAATAGTACATATTTTATTTATTTATAAAACATTTTAATAATTTAGCATTTTTAAATTAATGTAACATTATTTTTTTAAATAGTTAAATAACTTTTAATTAATGCCTTACAGCACATTATGGGGCCTATTACGATGTTGTTCATAAGGCTTCCAACCTCAGGTCGTCGGTTTCAGTTCTGACCAGCTGATTTTGATTCAGCGGGTCAGAATTGAAACCAGACGGTCATTCCAACTGGCTTCTGACAGGCTCATGAGCCCGTTGTCCAGTTGGAACCACCCCGTAATCCAAATGGATGATGGTTAATGCCGTACGGAGTACGATGCATGGTTTCCAGCAGGATTTCCATGCCATACTTTCCAACATGGAAACCCTGTTGGAAAGCGTGTGTGGGGGCCCTAGCAGGGCCCCCTTTCCTTTGTGGCCTCCAGTTGGTGGCCCCTTTGAATCCATTGAGGTGCCTGCCACAGGGTGCAGGGATTAACACCACCTCCCATTTCCCTATGGGAGCATGCACTATGGCCGGTTTATTGCTGTAACATATGCTCCCATAGGGAAATGTCAGAATGCGACCGCACTATGTGCAGTTGCATCATAATGAGTAAGTCAGGACCACCAACTAGAGGTTGGTCGTTCCGTTTCCGAGACGGATGACATCATAATAGGCCCCTTAATATTTATTCATGCATAATTAAAAATTACATTTTTTATTTAATTTAAGACGTTATTTTTTATTTAAACCAAGGAAAAATTATTTTAATTAAATATAGGATTAAATTAATTTAAGATTTATTTTAAAATGTAGTTTTTCGTGTGTCTGCATTTTTTTTCTATATTTATAATATATATATAGGCAATATATATAATTAATTTACTTTAAAAGTTCCCATTAAAATATGTTTACCAACTTTTTCAAACTTTAATAAACTTTTTTACTTTTCCTTATACTTTACCATTGGCGATCTCCTGCCCAATTGCAGAGATCTCTGTGTGGTAAACTATAAAGAACCTTTTCCTGTACTTTACCATATATAGCTCGCCACACCAACTGTGAGCCTCTGTGGTAAAATATAGGGGAAAGTGTAAAAGCATAGTCATCTTGAAAAAAGATTGTAAAAATATTTTAAAGTTAAGATTAATGTCAATTCATTTTAGATATTTATTTTTAATGTTGAACTAAAGACAAAAGTACTAGAGCACTACCAATTTAGGGGCAGATTAAGATGGCGGACGGATTGCCCATATTTCTTATGGGGGTTTATTTGTAACCCATACCTCCATTGTTTTCTATGGGAGTGTGTTGCAGTAAGAGTGCCTGGCTAAGTGTGGTATTGGGCTTACTACTGCTCCTTTTTGGCAGTTAGACTTCACACTCATAAATTTGACTCTCTGTGGAGACATTCACAAATGATGAGCGGCCGAAAGTTGCAAAGTTATGCAAAAATGTAAGAGTAAAGTTACACATGTACATTTGCTCATGTGTAAGTTTGCCTTTGTGAACAGTCCCCATAGATTTGTACATGCCATTTTATGCAGCCCTTCATCAGGGGTGTATGTCGAGTAGCTAGAGACATTTTTCTCTTTTAACTAATTACATAAAAAAAGTAGTTACCAGGTTTATCATCATCTATCTTTCACAAATGATATGTAAACAATTCGATGTTGCTTCATTTGTTTCCTCATTACTGCTAACTGAAGCCACCAAAATTCAATTGAGGCCTTAATCACAAACTTGTACTTAACCGCTTCCATGCTCTTGACAGCTCCACGCCTTCACGGGCGGCGTGTGCTGATGACGGCGTGGAGCTGTCATCCAACTGCCGCTCCACCCTCGCGGCACTAATTTCCCTGTGGGGGCAAATTAGTGAGTGGGCGGGGTCATGACGGCTCCTCGCCGTCATGAGCACACGCCGCCCATGACTCATGACGACCGCGCTCGCATCCCCCTTGTGCCATGGCCCAATTAGTGCCACAGTGAAGGGGTTAAGCCCTTTCTTTGATTACATTCTCATTTAGAGTTATGCAGCATGTCAACATACTTTAACCGCTCATTCGAAAAACATAATGCCAGAAAATAGAGGCGGATTCAGAACCTTCACTAATGCCAAATGTGGTTGTTTTCACATTGAGTAGAATACCTGTCTTCCTAATTATGAGCTCCTTCTTAGCTGAAAAACCTAAGTGAAGCCCACCAATCGTTTTGGCTGCCAATATCAAAAAAGCTTCTAGCATGCCTGCACTGCGTAATTTGAGCCAATGGTTGCAAATGGGACCCACCAGCACTCATTTTTGTTAAACAAACACTTATTATTCCTCATCAGACTTTAACCCAGAGCAAGAGCAAGGAAACAGTTTCAAGAGGGGAAAAGGAGGAAGACAAAGATGAAAAACATGACAATAGGAGAAAGCAGGCATCAAAGAAATATACACAAGAGTGAGATAAAAGGACAGGAAGTGTCTGGTGGTGGATTAAAGAGGCATGAGGTGGAATCAAGATTATGCAGTCTTGGCATTTGGTGCATCAACATTCCATATGCGAGCTTCTGAGTGAAAACTTTGGTTCTGCAACCTATTCTTTTACATAAAAGGCACTGCATGCCTGGTATGAATGATACATCTATTGCTCTTGTGTAGATTCAAGTGATAAAGTGAGCTACTCATTGTTCAAGCTCTAGTCCAAACTCACTGTGTCAATATCCAGCCCATCAGAGTCTAATGAGGTCACCTAATATTGTTAAACATTGCCCTCCGCCTCCTTGTACATCTCATCAAGTTATGGAAAACACATAATTAGAATTTCTTCCACAACGGATCCCTCCAAGTAAACATGATTGTCAAGAACTATTGCATCACGGAGAAAGCAGGTATGGTCAGTGCCTCACCCTACCTGGTGAAAAACTTTAATATGCCTAGGGCAAAGTCCTTATAGTTAGCCAGACCATTCTTCAAATGCCAAAGTGCAAAATCAGAAACATTCTAAGACTCAAGTGGGCAGCAAAATAAAAAAAAAAAAGAGAAACAGACAGCACCCGAAGCAGCAGTCAGGAAAGTGTTACATTCTCAGTCAGTGAGAGCCCAGTTTTACTACACATCATATTACCTTAACACCTAAGGATTATCCCACTACGTGAATATTAATTCTGCCAAAATGAGTCCTAGTAAACAAGGGTCAGGAAACTCAGGGTCATATTATCAAGAAAGGGCGATACATTATCGCCGCTAAAGTGGCGATAATGTGCTTGATAATATGCCCTTGTGAATGAGAATTTGCCTAGCCTTGGTGCTGGTAAGTTCCAATTCTATTAAGGACTCGGAGGCGAGGATTATGCCTTACTTTCTTCACTTTATTTCTCACAGCAGCAAGAAAAAACATGTAAAAAACTACTTTTCCCATGAACACCAGGGAAAAAACAGGAAATTGAACAGTAAGTCCTTTGTCAGTCTCTATGCACCGGCAGCAACCATCATGCCTTGCATCCACTTCCTCTTCCTCTTTCTTCGCGCGAAGCACTCTGTCCGGTAAACGCATCCTGTTTTGGTCCATCATTTCCTGGAAGAAAAGCTCAGAGTCAGAATCCGACCTCACGGAACATCAGGTACATAGCATAAATGCAGACAGAACAGTACCATTAAGAACCTCATGAAAACCCGTAAATAGATTACTTACAGTCTGTTTGGGGAGGGATCACTTCAAGGAAGTCCCAGGGGGGGGATAATCCTCGCCTCCGAGTCCTTAATAGAATTGGAACTTACCAGCACCAAGGCTAGGCAAATTCTCATTCTATGGCAGGACCGGAGGCTTCAGATTATGCCAGTTCAAAGCTTATCGACCACAAGCCGAGCCACCTCTGTTACTGGCTTAAAATAGAACCTCTTGAAGGTGGAGTCTGAGGACCAGTCCACGGCCCTTATCAGGTCCTCCAATCGAGCCCCCAGCGCAAAGGCTTTCGAGGCCATGGCTCCTCCAGTCGAATGAGCACCGAACTTCTTCGTATCAATCCCCTCCTCCTGTATCACCCAACGCACCCATCTGGCGATGGTCGGGGAAGAAACAGCCTTGTACGGTTTTCGTAGGGCAATCTGCAGTTGTCTCTCACCCGGAGGGCGAGTATCATCAGTCATATCCTCATATGCACGGAGGCACTGCGCTACACACAGCTTTGGGGAATACGGGAAAGCCGGATATGAAATAACCCTCGTAAGGGTCTTAGTTCTCCTGCTCACTGTAAAGGACACTCCCTCCGGGGAAAAGGTCCGCGCTGTAATATCGAGCGCACGCACGTCAGATACTCTTCTGCAGGAAACCAGACACAATAGCATTGCTAGTTTAGCAGTAAGCTCTTTGCGAGACAAAAACCTATTTGGCTGCCAGGAAAGAAACAAGTTCAGAACCCTGTTGACGTCCCAGAGGACTGAATACCTCGGTTCGGGGGGCAGCGAGAGGCGAACCCCTCGTAATAGTCTGCAAATCAAAGGGTGCTCCCCAATCGGGGAACCCTGAACCAGGTCATGACCTGCCGAAATGGCCGAGCGGAAGGTATTGATAGACCTATAGGCCAAACCGTCATCCGCCAAGTCGGCAAGGAAATTAAGGACATGGACTACATCCGTCCCCACGGGATCGAGACCCCGTCGCACACACCAGCGACGCCACCTGTGCCATGCAGATCGGTATCTCTTGGCGGTGCTGTTCGCCCATGCCTTTGAGAGCAGATTCTCTGCCTTTCCCGAAAGGCCTGGGAGAGACCAGCGACGCCGGAGATCCGCCATGCCATCAGCCTCAGTGAACCTTCCTGAACCAACCTGTGGGGAATCCCGTCCGGGTTCAGAAGAATGTGAGAAGAGTGGGGGAGTAGGATTGGAAAATCCCAAGAAAGTTCCAGAAGAACCGGAAACCAAACTTGAGACCTCCAACAAGGCGTGATCATCATCACCTGCGCTGACTGACGGCGCAGTAACGCCGACACCCTCGTGATCATTGAGAACGGAGGGAACGCATAACCCTGTTCGCTCGACCAGTCTTGGAGGAACGCATCCGTCGCCTCCGCCGACGGGTCCGGGCGCCAACTGAAATATCTCGGCAACTGATGGTCCAGCCGCGAGGCGAACAGATCCACTGAAAATGGACCCCATCGGTCCATCAATTGGGAAAACACCTCCGGATCCAGCTTCCAAACGCTGGCATCCAGGAGGTGTCGGAGTGCCAATCGGCTACCTCGTTCTGACGGCCCGGCAAATATTCCGCCGTGACCGAGACCTGATGATCCAGGCAAAAGTGCCAAAAACCCCGCGCGAGATCCGCTAGCATCTTGGATCTGGTGCCACCCAGATGGTTGATATATCGGACCGCAGACACGTTGTCCATCCGTAGAAGGACACACGATCGCACTCGCTCCTTGGTCCAGCACTGGACCGCAAAGGAGCCTGCCAGCAATTCCAAGCAGTTGATGTGTAAAGACTGCTCGAGGGCAGACCAGGCGCCGCCTGTGGAGAAGTCCCCGCACCTGGCCCCCCAACCTGCGCGGCTGGCGTCCGACTCTATCACAATGTCGGGGGCTGACCCAAATATGGCACGACCATTCCAGGCCTCCATGTGCGTCAGCCACCAGAGCATTTCGTCCCTCACGTCCGCTGACAGCAGAATCAGCTGCGAGTACGTGAGACCCTGCCTGAGGTGGTACGCTTTCAACCGTTGCATCGCCCGGTAGTGAAGCGGCCCCGGGAAGATGGCCTGAATCGAAGATGACAACAGGCCCACGATTCGTGCTAGATGACGCAACAAGATCATTGATTTCGCAGGGTCTGGCGCAACTGGTGGCGAATTTTGGACATTTTCCGTGCGGGGAGACTCAAGGATGCAGAAACCGAGTCTATGCTGAACCCGAGAAAGGTTGCGCACTGAGCTGGGCCCAGGAGGGATTTCTTCTTGTTTATTACAAATCCCAGACCTTGCAACAGGTCCACCGCAAACTGCAACTGGGCCTTCAAGGGCCTTGGACACTGGTCCATTAAAAGCATATCATCCAAGTACACTATCAATCTGACACCGCGCGCCCGCAAGGCTTCTACCGCGGGGTGGAGTACCTTTGTGAAACACCACGGCACGGAAGAGAGCCCGAAGGGCAGCGTGGGGAACTCGTACACCTGTCCGTCCCACCTGAATTGGAGGAAGCGACGGTGCGGAGGGAAAATCGGGACCGCCAGGTAGGCGTCCTTCAAATCGAGCCGGACCATCCAGTCGGCCGGCCGCAGCACATCCCGCAGGAGGTGGATTCCCTCCATCTTGAAATGGCGGTAAACCAGCCACTCGTTGAACTCCTTGAGATTGATAACTGGACGGCGGCCTCCATCTACTTTGTCGACTAAGAAGAGATTGCTGAGGAAGCCGTCGGGGTGCTCGCACACGCGGCAAATCGCCCCTTTGTGAAGGAGGGCGGAAACCTCGTCGCGCACCAATGCCGCATCGCGCTGTGAAAATGCAATGGGGCGCGGACGCTGGGGCTGCCGAGGACGGCCATGGAACTCCAGTTGGAAGCCCTGAACCGTCTGTAGTACCCAGGCGTCCTTGGTAAGGGAAAGCCATGCTGGGAAGAACTGCGCCAGGCGACCTCCTACACGTAAAGTCGCAGAGGGCAGGACACTCACCTCGTCCACCTTGCTGTTGGCCTCGATAGACACCACGTCCTCGGAATTTCTGACCTCTGGTGGGGTAAAAGTTATTGTATCTGGAGCTATGTTCCTGACCATGTCCGCGTCCGGAGCCTTGCCCTCTTTCGGAGGGAGCACCCCGGCCGAACGAGCGGCCCCTGCCTTGTCTGGCCCCTTCAAAAACCCGAGGGGCAAACACCTTTTTTATATTTGACTGGGCCCGGTCCAATGACGTAAACGTAGCAACGAATTTGCCCAGCTCCTTGATAAAAGGATCGCCAAATAAGCCGCCCTTCGCCACAGCGCCCGCCTCCGAAGAGGCGAGGTCACCCATCTTTGGGTCGATTTTGATGAGCAGTGACCTCCTCCTCTCAGTAGAGAGGGCGCAGTTGGCGTTGCCTAGGATAACTATAGCACGTTGTGCCCAATTAGACAGGATTTCCGGAGAAATGGCGTCCCCCGACACCTTAGCCTCCTCCGCCATGTCGAGGATTTTGGTCATGGGGCCCACTGCGTCAAGCAGTTTGTCCTGGCACGTGCGCCAGGACCGATCAATGCGTTTCCGGGGATCTTTGACAAATTTAGCGAGAAAAGTGGCCATCTTGGGATCAATATCTGGGGTCTTTGCCACTTTCCCCTCCAGAGAAGGTCTGGGACACTCCGCCCGAAGGCGGCTGCGAGCGTCGTTGTCCACCGGTTTACGGAAACGGTTCGCCACATACGAGGCCACCTTATCCCCCGGCACCCATTCGGAGGATCGTGGGTGGACGATATCGTCCGGATCCAACATATCCGAAGGGGCCGTGGTCGTGGCTGGGAAGGAAGCCACGACCTAGAAGAGCAGGCTTCCTCCTCCGAGTCCGGAGAACCATCATCCTGCCGTGGCTCTGGGGACATAGTACGGGGAGTAGGAGGTGAGACAACTAACTGCTGGGCAGGAACGGGTAGGGGTTCCTCAAGCGCCTTGAAGGCGTGCCTGACCTTGTCGAAGTCTACTGGATCAATCCCCTCAACGCAAGCCTTTTTAGGCGGGGGGGGAACCGGCGACAGGGAAGGATCCGAGGCCGGGGCAGGCGCCGGAATGAGGGCCGCAATTTTCGCGTACGCCTCATCCAAACGCGCTGACAGGCGTTGTTCTAGCGGTACTATTGCTTGATCCACTGCTTTATAGATGGAATCATCCACCGCCTGGTAAAAATCATCCTCCCAGGAGGCATAATTCAGAGGGTCTTCCTCTGGGTACTGGCCTGACTCCCCCTGCATGATGAGGTAAGTTGGGCTCCACAGGAGGGAGGTACAGCGCAGCTAATTGACAAGACCCCTGAGGGCACAATATGGATCTGGGCAACCCATAGGATATGGTGGCACAAAGGCACAAATTACGGGGCTAGCCCAGGGAACCCACAGCCCTCTGGGTACCAGGGCGCTACCCAGTCAAGCTTTCCCAAGCGCTGCGCACCAGCGCCAATTACGACCCAGTCAGGGTGTTCAACGGTCCAAATACAACCCACTCGGGGCGTCAGGGTGAGGGAGAACCTAATTTCGACCCCACAGGGTGTCAGCACCGGGTAGCCAGGGACAGCGCTGAAGCTGTAGACAAAACGCGGCAAAAAACGCGTTTAAAACGCGAAATATAGCGCGCCTAGCACAGAGAAAGCACTGCCCCCTAGCGGCGCTCGGAGCACACTGCACTCTGCTGGGGCTGCAAATCGCGTAAGGAGCGCAAAAGCGTCCCGCGATGGCAAGGGGGACCTGTAGGGGTCGCGAAACACCAACGCTATCAACAAAGCCACGCGCTGCCCACAGAAAGCCCCCAAAACCCAGGAGAGAAGAGAAAAAACCACTTAACTTGCTGCTGAGCAGCGAAGAAAGAGGAAGAGGAAGTGGATGCAAGGCATGATGGTTGCTGCCGGTGCATAGAGACTGACAAAGGACTTACTGTTCAATTTCCTGTTTTTTCCCTGGTGTTCATGGGAAAAGTAGTTTTTTTACATGTTTTTTCTTGCTGCTGTGAGAAATAAAGTGAAGAAAGTAAGGCATAATCTGAAGCCTCCGGTCCTGCCATAGAATTCCCATAGAAGCCCAGGTTCTAGTGTTAACCTGGGCTTCTATGGGAATTCACAAGGGCATATTATCAAGCTCATTATCGCAGATTTTGCGGCAGTTTCCTGCCGATAAAAGCGGCGATAATGTATCGCCCTTTCTTGATAATCTGACCCTCAGTTCTACAAATCACAGGAAATGTGTTGTATAGACAGCAGTATTATATCAGTGTGTACATGTGTAATCAATTGCAAAACCACAGTCTGCATGTTGTTAATAATGCAGAAAAGAATTAATGCACAATCATCTCTACAAATACATATGTTTCTTGGACATTTGTGGAGTCATTTCTGGTCCACTAGATGATTTGTTCTTTCTGGAAAACAGTCAGTCTGTCTTTAATAGTGTTACATTTTTAGATATTGCGGATAATGAATATTATTGTTTCAAGACACTGCTAAGTGCCCCAAGTATATGTTGAATAACATATTGTAATCGAAGAGGTAATTGCTTCTCTTTTGTAGAAAATGGTATAGGGACAGGGAGTTGTGGAGCAATTGGTAACTTGTTGATCTAGAATGGTCTTGCCGTCTATTTTGTTAGGCCAGTCCATGCCGTACAGCTGCCTGCTCTTCGTACCAGGAGCAGTACTCCGTACGAATCGTACAAAGACCGTATGACTCTAATCTCTGTACGATTCTCCCTTGGAACCCGCTGTACGCGACATCCGTATGGTTTGAAGCAGGTTTTCCTGACCCAGCAAGTACGATGAGTGTCGGGTACGCACCGTACAAAGCTTTTTTTACGGGAGCCCAAAACGTCCGGAGAAGCAGAGTTCGCCTCGAAACAGGTACGGACCCCCCCCCCGGTATGGTGCATACACCCTATGTCTGCAGGGGTATGGTGCATACCCCTGCTATCATGGGGTGTATGCACCGTACCCCATGATTGCTGGGTGTACGCACCGTACCCCATGATCGCAGGGTGCACTGTGCATACACCCCGCTATCATGGGGTACGGTGCATACACCCCATGATCGCAGGGGTACGCACCGTACCCCTGTGATCATGGGGTGTACGCACTATATGGTGTGTATGTGATTGTGTGGTTGTCTGTAGGTATCACCCTTACCTGACGTGGACCGTACGAATTGCGTCCTCTTACCCCGGTCCGGATTATACTCGTCGGGTTGTACAGCATGTTTATGAATCGTACGGTTCACTGTGAGGGTCCGTGTTGTACGGTTTCTCCCTTGCAATTCGTACGGTTCGCGATGATTCGGACGGATTGACGAGATACGGATCGTACTATGCGATTCGGACGGACGTGTACGATTCGTACGGAGAGGGCTCCGGATACGATTTGGACGGACGCTTTTTTTCCCGAATCAGAATTGGCCCCCAAATGAATAAAAACACTTATCTTTATATGACACCCACTGAAATCAAATTGAGATACACATTGGGAGCAGAGACAGAATACTGAGTAAAAAATATTGAGTCACTAATATCGTAGGTCAGAAATATCGACAGCAAGAATATTGTGGTTAAGAATATCGACATAAGGTAAGTAATATCGATTGAAAAAATATCAACATGTTTAATATTGTTTGCAAAAATATAGTTGTTAAAGATATCATTTTTTTAATGTTATGTATTGTAGTACATATTTTATATGTATGTGGTCTATCTTTTTTTTTATAAGAATTGTTTGTATTTTTAATATGTGTTATATTTTTAGTAGTTATTATTTTATTTTTTATTTGAATTTTCAGTTTTTAGTTCCGTAGCCGGTTGTGGGTTCATAGGGGAATAGGGTGGGAAGTACTTTAATTATACTAAATGTATTGTTTATTTTGTATTTATTCATATTTGTTCAATTGAGGTGTTGCAGTGTTAAATATGTGTAAAGTAATCTATTATTAATTATTAAATAATTGGTTGTTTATTCATTTTAATTCATTAATTGGTAATTAATTATGGTAATTGTGTAATTCATTGTAGGTGTGTGTTGTGGTAAATTTAGAAGTCAAGGGTGGGAAGCAATTTATGAATTAATAGTTGGTTGTTAATTAATTTTAATTAATTAATTGCTAATTAATTAAGGTAGTTGTGTAATTAATTTTAGGTGTGGGTTGTGGTGTTTTTAGGTATAAAGGATGGGAAGACATTTATTTTTAATTTATGAATAAATAATTGGTTGCTAATTCATTTTAATTAATTAATTAATTGGTAATTAATTATGGTAATTGTGTGATTCATTGTAGGTGTGTGTTGTGGTGTTTATAGGAGTAAGGGGTGGGAAGTCATTTGTGCTTAATGAATTAATGTATAGTTGTTAATTAATGTTAATTATTTGATATTTATTTTGTGTAATATTTTATTTTTTTGGTGTTGTTCTTCAAGGGGTAAAGGGTGGGTATTAAATATATTTTAAATGTTTAATTATTAGTTGCTAATAGTATTAGTTTTTAATTTGAAAATAAGTTGAGTTTTATTATGTTATGGTTTAATTTAGGTGTGTGTTGTGGATATTATGGTATTAAAACGTGTGTAGTCTATCAATGTTTATTCGTTTTTTATTAATACTATATTTAAATTCTTTATTCATTATGTTAATGATGGAAATACATTTAATTAAAAATGTTGAAGTGTTTTTTTTGCTGTGGTGTTATAGGGTAGGAAATAAAATAATTACATTTATGTTTTAATACATTTTTTTGTTTGTAAATATTTTTTAATTTATAAGAATTCATTTTTATACATGTATTTATTTATTATATAATATTTGTCTTTTTTTATATGTAATCAATATTATAATATGTGTTCCTTTTTTGTTTAATATATTTGATTTTTGTATTTATTTTAATTGTTTATTTATTTGCATGATTTGTTGAAATGTTTTATATATTTTTTAACTGTTTGAGAGTGAATATTAATTTTTGTTTCTCCACTATCCAACACTTTCCCTAATGATGCACTCACTGGAGTGGGAATAGTAATTTATACCTCTCTGCTATCCAGCACTTTCCCTACTGTTGCATTCACTTGAACGGAAATAACAGTTTTTACCCCCCCACTATCCAGCACTTTCCCCACTGTTGTACTCAATGGAGTGGTAATAGTAATTTTTACCCCTTCGTTATCCAACACTTTCCCTACTGTTGCACTCAAGGGAGTGGGAATAGTAATTTGTCCCCCTCCTCTATCCAACACTTTCCCTACGCTTGCACTCACTGGAGTTGGAATAGTACATTTAATTCTTCCGCTATCCAACACTTACCCTACTTTTGCACTCACTGGAGTGGGTATCGTTATTTTCAGCCCTTTGCTATCCATCACTTTCCCTACTGTTGCATTGATTGTATTGTGAAATTTAAGTTTAAATATATTTCTAATAGTTTAATGATTTCATTTTTTATAGATTTTAGTTTTTATATATTTTAAATCATTAATATATATTCTTATTTTTTATATTATTTTAAACTTTTAACATACATTAAAAATAATATTGTATTAATTTTTTTAAGTTAATATATTTGCATAAATTATGTTTGTGTGTTTCTTTTTTAAGTTTATTTGTTATACTTTATTAACATGTATATTTAATGTATGCTATTTTGTTATTTTTTTAATGTATTTAAATATATTGTTTTATTTTATATTTATATAAAAGTCAATCTTTTATACATCTATATTTTTTACATCGATATTTTTGAGTCAATACTTTTTTACTTGTTTAAGTATAGGACTCAATATTTTTGTTGTCTATATTTTTTATTTGAGTTTTTTAACATCTATATTTTTTACATCGATGTTGTGTCAGTGAACCCCACATTGTATACACACTCTACAGTTATACGCAATTGTCAAACTTCTCTATTGAAATCAAAACCAAACAAACATTGGATATACACTTTACAGTTATATGCAATTGTCAGACTTTCACATTGCAGGAAGGTCAAACAGTCACCATATTCTGATTATGCCTTGTGACCCGGCCCCTCAGTCTCTCAACTCCACTAGCCAATGATACATGTGGCCCCTGCTGGTGCCCCGTTGACTAGGCAATCGGAAACACCTAAACAATGAAAGAAACAGTTACTTGGGGATTAGGATGGCGGGCGGATCGGCCCACCCGGGCTGGCGGTAGTCACCGCTGGCCTGGGGGGGGGGGGGGGTCGATCCGCCTGCCATCCGTGCAGAAATGACCCCCCACCATATTACAATGGCTGGAGGGTCCGCGGCGGACGCTTTTCCGCCCGGTCGACATGTCTACTGGGCGGAAAAGGGTTATATATGGTGGCGGTGTCTGAAAGACACCGCCAGCCATATTAGGATGTGGGGTTTGAAATGCCTTTGCCACGGAAAGGCATGCAGAGTCTGCTTGGGGGGCCCATTGCGGGCCTCCAGGGTCTCTGGGGGGTGGGGGTGCACATGGGGGTTACCTATGGTACCCCCTGCAGTTCCATGCACAACATGGCAGGCACTGCACGGTGCCTACCATGTTGTGCATGGAAGTGCACAACATGCCTTTCTGGCATTGTGGTGGGTGGTGCTGAGTGCACCGCCCGCCACAATGTTAGGAATGCAGTGGCGGACGCATCCTAATGGCAACCAACTGGACCCCTGCCCTTATGGCGGGCGGTCCCATTTCCGGATAGCCCGCCATCCTAATGTGCCCCTTAGTTTTCTCCATCCGGATTTAACCTCCAGGTGCCCGACAGCATCTGCATAAGTGCAGGATGGCTATCCCCTCCATAGACAAGAGGTTGTGACCCAGGAAAATGGCACACTCCCTGCCTGGAGAAATGTTTTCACATCCACAGAAGGTGTGACCTGCCGTAGACCCCTCGAGTCTCATCTTGATGTTTTTCAAAACAAAGCAACCTGGGTCCAGGGAGAGGGATCCAACGACCACGGAGAGAGGCCACAATGACAGGCACTGTCGTCCTCCTGATCTGGATACCAAAGGCAGTCTCAGCTCCCGGCTCAGGTTCCCCCAACTCACCTCAGACACGACATGCTCCGGAGTGCAAGCGAGCAGAGGTCCCCTGGTTGCAAGGGCAGGTCCCTCAGACTCTGCAAGCTTCCCCTGCATGCCTCGCATTCCTCACATCCCTGCACCTCCGATGGCTGCTGATGTTTTCGCACCCACTCCTCTCGCACTGTGAGATAATGGTGTACATCAGGACAGTCCCTGTCCCATCCACAATCACTTCCACCTGTCTCCACCACATCCAGTGCAGTCATTATGATGTTGTGGAGACAGTGAGATAATTTGTGTCACTGGGATCTCGTGGAAAGAGGCTAGCTTACCAGCCTTTGGAGTACCTGAGACCCAGGCCACGATAGTTGGCACTGGCTGCAGGCCAGCAACATCCAGTCAAAATCCACCAAGTCATAGAACCCTTCCTGGAGCATGACAAGCTCCAAGTCACCACAAGTCTGCGGATAGTCCAGTTGTAGTTCCTTTAACCTAATGATTCCTCATGTCAATGTCCCAGTATGAAACCAGCGTAGTAAGGTTTCAAATCCAAATGTGTTTCTACTTTCGGAGGCTGAATCCCCAGTAGTTATACCCACCATGGCATTTGAAAGTATGATCAGTTCAAAACACCATCTTTGAAATGCACAAGGCTGCAGGCAAGCAACGTCCAGTCAAAATCCACCAAGTCATAGTCCCCTTCCTGGAGCATGACAATCTCCAAGTCACCACAAGTCTGCGGATAGTCCAGTTGTAGTTCCTTTAACCTAATGATTCCTCATGTCAATGTCCCAGTATGAAACCAACTTAGTAAGGTTCCAAATCCAAAAGTGTTTCTACTTTCGGAGGCTGAATCCCCAGTAGTTATACCCACCATGGCATTTGAACGTATGATCAGTTCAAAACACCATCTTTGAAATGCACAAGCACTCTCTAAAGATTGTCCTGTTGCCATCGTACCCTGGGAGGTTTGATCACAATCTTTAGTGTGGCCAAGATCCTTCCCCTTGGAATGAAGGTACCAATTACAACCCCATGTAACCATCCCAGAAAGGCCCTTCAGAGTCAGAAGTCCTCTGTTTCCTTCAAACCCCTAGTTTAAGGCCCTCTATCAGGAATGCCCAGATGTGGCTGCCCCCCTAGCACCCAGTTGTGAATTAGGAGGCAGGCCACCAGGCACACACAGCCATGCACATTGTAATGCTCACTCTTGAAAAATGACATTTCCCTTACCGTAATGTTGTACCCACTCCCACTACCAGAGCGGATTCACCATTATGAACTCATTAATACCAAATACTATACTGTTACTGTATAGGAAATAATGCTCAATAGCCTTTCCATATCCCCACAATGCCAATCCGATGTGAGCAGCAGGCCTTGTCGAACTGAACACACTACCCGGTGCCATTCACGACCCTTGCATGTAATGCACAAACGGACATACCCGACCTCTTCCCAACACAGCACTCTGTCAACAGGGAGAACTCCATTATAGCAGACATGCAGAACCTTGGCACGTAGCTCTCTAACACCAAACCGATTAACAATGATCCATGCACACAGTTCCTACCATGGCAAACCTGTGGCATAATTGATGAACTCGCTGCAGGGGTGGCATAAACAGTGCGAAAGGCCCAAGGAGGCGCATTTCAGATGCATGCCCCTGGTGCAGGTCTTACCCCATGAGAAGGGACTTGCAGCTAACTCGAATCAGCCCATCATATATACACCCCTCCACAGTCTGTATATGATGAGCACATCACTTTGACACTGCACTGTAGTGCCAAATGTGCTTGCGTCCTAAGGCTAGCATCCAGACCAGCGTAAAATCGGGAGCAAGAAAAGCAAAAGTTGAGGGAAAGCACCCTAGAAAGGGCCATTTCCAATAGGGTGGATCGAGGTCAACCACAAGTAAGAGAGGCACTATCATTTTAGCATAAGTTAAAGGTTACAGTAATTTAAACCTTAGCTATAAACCTGGTATCTATGCCACAAAGCAGATTAGTGTAATTTATAGAAAGGGTGTAAGGCATTTAGGAGTACCAAAACAGCTAAAAAGTCAAAACCACAATACAATAAAAATTCCATATCAATTTAGAAAGAAAGATGGAGTAAAATGTAATGAACAAAATGACACCAGAATGACAAAAATACAATAAAGGGAACACGATTTAGAAGATAAATATTGCCAAAATGTGCAAAGTACCAATGGTTGTCAATGGTCATGGTAGATCAAAAGCTAGGTGCCATTTCAGGCCAGCTGCATTGGAGCGCAGGTTAGATCAACCAACTAGGTTCAATAAATATTTACCCTGGGACTTAGAGCCTGATTAAGATCTTGGCAAACAAGTTACTCAGTCACTGTTGTGACAAAGTAATCCATCTGCCAAGATCTAAATCAGGCCATTAGTCTCAAAAATGGAAGTCAAGACCCTTCTGCGAGGCAAGGTAGCAGGCTGTGGCCGAGGTGGTCTCCAGATGTTAGATGTTGAATGAGGTATTAGTGTAGTGGTTGCGAAAAGCTTGGCGTGGAAAGATTCGAATTTCGTGCCCAGGAAAGTCCTCTCACCAGCCAGATACTTTTGGCACCTTCACCAGGTCAAGATCTGTCCCCAATGGTCTCTGTTTCGGAGCTCAGAATCCATCAGCAGGGCAAGCTTGTGTCTGACAAGGGCTCCCGAGGCCAAATATCTTCCTGCTAAGGTCCCACTAAGACAGATTTGCTGTTGTGGAGAAAGTCAGAGTTGGGGAAACCTTTTTCTTCAGCCCGACAAAGTCACCCATTGGGCTGATTGACTTGGCAGGTGTGTCCCGATCCTCCGGAGGTCTTTTAGTCCAAATGTTTTATAAGTTGAAGATATTCAGAGGAGATAGAACAAGTTAAGTTAGACACCAAATGAACAGTGATAGGGAATCGAGACTCACTCCAGAAGAAGCCTCCAGTAGAGTCTAAGGCAGGTCCAGTTGGAACTAGCCAGCTGGTCTCTTCAGAAAAAGGGACTTCTTGCAGCTGATGTGCACCTGCAGCTTAAAAAAGGTGGTGAGCCAACTGACCCTTGAAGTACAAATCCCCACCCTGGGTACAAGTGGAAGTAGGTCCAGGGTTTCAAGTCTTCTCACAGGTTTCAACAGCAGGCACAGTTTTTCTTCTGTCTTCTACTTGTCCAGTAGTGTTCTGAAGATGGTGCGCAGGGGTGTCACATTTATGCCTGGGACTAGCTTGTGTTTGAGGGTGACTCTTGGTCCTATCCTAACCAATAGGGTGAGCATGCCCAGTGTTAAGCCCACCCCCTTTTGCAGCAGTCCCCCTCACTTACTTAAGCTAAGATGGAGTGAGACTTTGTTGTGCATAGCTTGAGTGGCTACCAAGAGGTGTGGACAGAGTAAGTAGCAGCCCCTTTTCTGTGGTTACTTGAAACCAGTTCTGGGAGTAGCTTTGTGTGGTTTAGTAATACAAATGAATAAAAGGCAGCACATGGTGCCACCTTGAGGTACTTTTCGCGGGGGTGCTGTTCCGTGGATGGAGCATGGGAATTCTCATTTTTCGACTCATGGATTTTGACACAATCCTAGATTTACTAGAATGAGTAAATCTGGGATTGCACCAAAAAGCTATGTCTCCAAGAAGCAAGCATAACAAGAGGAAATATCTTTGTTTCTCCTACTTACATCCACTCCCCATATATGCTGCATTCTACAACACACACTGAAAGAGGAAATTGCTTCTAAGGATAGTTTTGATAGAAAGGTATCCCTTCCTCCACAAATACAATCCTGCCAGTAACACATGGTGCATGGTGCTTGCCTTGGTGCTAGGCAACACACAGTGCACCAGCTCTAGGAGACTACAGAAATGCACCATATCCTAGTAGATATGGCTCATTTCTACTGTCTGTCTTTCACGCAACGCAGGAACTTTGCTTGCTGTCCAGCATTGCGTGAAATGTTAGTAAATATGCTCCATGATTTCCACCATCTGTTGAAAATGGGGCAAAGGCCTCGGGCCTCATTTATGAGTAATGACGCATCGCTGCCTTTTGTAGAGCCGTAAGGGCAATCTATATAATATTTATTTACCATATTGGTCCCAGTATCAAACGCTAGTGTGCCAGGCCCTTCCCAGAGGTTAACTTCGAGTCTCTCTTCAGAAACAGTAAAGTGCTCTGTTTAAGAAGAGACATAACAATGTGATACACCCCTGTACAGCTGCAGCGTTGCTGAAGCTGGGAACATGTAAGAGCTGCTGCACTTTGTGAAAATTAGATAACCATCTACATTACTGCAGCATTGTAGATGTAGGACACACGTGCATTAATGCATGTTTGTAGAAGCTGAGCAACGTGCAACTATGGTAGCAGTGAAAATAAGTGAACAGTGGTGTAGAACTTGAACACATATGGCTATCAGCACCCTCCACTCCCCTTACCCAGAATAGGGAATAGAGTGGGAGCAAGACCTGTCTTATACCTTAAAGACAGGGAGAAAAACTGCTTGTTCTTCCTAGGCACTCCCTCCGCCTCCTTTCAAGCAGCAGGGTTCACACAAGGCTTTCCCTGGAAGTTCAAGCAGCTAAAAAGAAATTGAAAAAGTGTGTTTACATTTTTCTCCATGAGAATGATTTATACACCTGTATTATTTTCATTTCCCTTTCATTCACTATCCTTGCATTATTACACTCACACTTGTCACAACTTGAACCACCTCCCAGCTTCTAAATACCCTCCAAGGCTTTCATTTACATTTCCATATAAAAAAGCACAAATAAGTATCTGTTGTTCATTAACCCATGCCTAGAAGTGTAACTGAATGTAGGAAGCGATCTTATGAGGTAAAAGATGGTTTTATTCTTTTTTGCAACAGTAGCGAGGACAGATTCAGTTTTTTGAAGAGGAAGGAGGAAACATCACCTAGCGCAAACCTCTGCAGTGGGATAAAGAACACTGAAGAGGACATGGTAGCCGGATCCCAAACGCAGGATGTGTTGAGGAGCAGAGGAGAGCCTGATACACCACCCTTGGTGCTGGAAGACAAGGAGGAGAAGGAGAGCAGTGCCACCTACCAGAGAAACCAACGACAGGACGCTACAACCCGCTACACTCCTAGAGGACCGTTGCTAATACAGGGTGTCAGCAAGTGGAATTCCAGTCTAAACTGGGAGAAGACAAAAGAAGTCAGAAACTAGAAAACTGAAAGAATGTTAATCATCATGTATCAATAAACAATGAAATAAAACTATAAATATACCATCACGCAAATCTAAAGAATGCTGAGTTGTCATGCCAAGGGACACATGGTGGAGAATGCAGGCAATGTAAACATCTGATACAAGATGGAAAATCTTATTCAATAGCTCATCCAGGGACAGCAAAAACTAGAATGGGCTTTTGAACATCATTTGTCCATGGTGGAATCAGATCATGAGGTTTTTCTTGATTCATTGAAAGCCCAGGCTGGATAATTAAGTAAAGTTTCAGAGAATCAACTACAGTTAACATTAGGAATAGCCTAGGGTAAAGGCTCCATGCCAATTGGACGTACAATATCTTAACATAAGCTCTTTCCTGGAGAGGATCCTGATTTTTCCCTATTAAATTGAGAGAGAGCAGCACGCATGAGTGCTTGAACAATAGAGAGATGGCCCTTCTATTGAGCTCCTGTATTAACTGGCAAGGCTAAAGCCGCATATCAAAACTGCCAACATTAGGAGAGATACTCTGTATACCAAAATTAAGAACGTCATTCTTGACAGATTAGGAGTGGATGAAAAAACCTATAGTATATAGTTTCAGCAAGAAAGGGGAGCACATGGTGACACTCCAAAGACTCTGGGGCTCATTACGATGGTGGGCGGTCCTGAGTCTGCCTGCCATCATTGCGGTGTTTGGGAGTGGCCTCAGTCAAGCGGCAGTTCCACCACTCAATTTACGATGCGTCTGCCAGTATGGCAGGCGCATCCTGGGCCTTTAACATTGCGGACGGTGCTGCTGGCTGCAGGGCCATTCGCAATGGTAATATGGCATGCACAGCATTTCCCTGCACTACATGGCAGGCACCACGCTGTGCCTGCCACTTAGCGCTGAAAAATATTGGGGGTACCATGGGTCCCCCCCAGTGCACCCCCGCCCCAAACACAGAGGGGGCCCGCAACAGGCCTCCAAATCTTAAAACTGCCAGCCATTCCATGGCGGTTGCACCGCCATGGAAAGGCTGGCTGTGGCCAGCATTGTAATCTGGTGGACGGTGCCTGCTAGGCACCGCCACCATTTACAAGGTCCTTTCCGCTCCGCCAGGCAATCGTTACGATTGCCTGGTGGAGCGGCCTCCGAATCCAAAAACCGCCAGCCATTCAATGGCGGTTGCACCGCCATGAAAAGGCTGGCTGTGGCCAGCATTGTAATCTGGTGGACGGTGCTTGCTAGACACCGCTACCATTTACAAGGTCCTTTCCATTCCGCCATGTAATCGTAATGATTGCCTGTGGCGGAAGCGTGGCAGAAGCGTAGCGGGCGATCTTTGCGCCTGCCACGCTGGTGGAACGATTCACCCGCCATCGTAATTTGGCTGGGAAAATTGCCAGTCAGATGGTGGAGGGCTTGCAGGGCTGGCGGTGGCGGGCCCTCTGCCATCATAATAACCACCTCTGTTCTTTGCATTCAAAAGTACAGCAGATAAATGGTTTAAACCCCAAGAATCCAGTAAGGAAAAGATTATGAATAAGATATATCTGGAACAAGATTTAGAAGCTCTCCCTGTTAATTCTCAGAAGTGGCTTCATCAACATTCCAGAATTACCTTAGAACAAGCAGTTGAGATCGCAACTACCTTTTCAAAGGCACAGCCGAGATTTCAGAATGGGCAGACTGAAAACAGGCCCCCAAAACGCAAACTGTCCTTATCCTAGTCAGAATGATAAGAAAAATCACAAAAGTTGAACCAATATATCAAAAACCAAACCCAACATCGGATCACAGTGCTTCGAATGTGGAGAGTGGGGATATATAGCATGCAAGGTTCTGTACAAATAAGAAATCCAGAGAAGAACCTATGGAAGTGAACTATGTTACCACATTCTATATTTTTTACACAGGACATGAGACCAAGTTATTATGCAAGACTTCAAATAAATCAGAGATGGGTAACTGCCCTTTTAGGATCAGGGTGTCTGAGCAATCAGTAATTAGAGGCGACCCTGTACTGCCTTTTGAGATTATACTGAAGAGACGTGTGGTAATTAGGTGTGTCCATGGAGATACAAAAGGATATCTGCTTACTCAGGTTACTGTTGGGGGAAAGGAAACCAAGGTAGAAGTGGGAGTACTTAGGAAGCTCCTGGAAGATATAACCATGGGGGTGGATAATTCACAATTCCTAGCTATGCTACTAGCTTCCATAGGCATAAATTAAAAGAGATACCAGGACAAAGTGAACAGAAGAACTGATAAGGAGCTGTCTCAGGAACCAGAGAATACCTTATTAACCCCGAACTGTGGGCATTTGATTCAAATTTTAGGGTAACCCAAATGTACGATGCCTTGTACAACATGCCTGGTAAAATGTCAAACAAACTGAAGGCTAAACACCTTCCACCCAATCTCAGTTTGTGATAAAAAATGGTCTTTTAGAGCAAATAGGTGGAATTAATTAAGCTCCCCAGTTGCTGGTACCTCACAAATTTAGACAAACAATGCTGCTTTTTGCCCATTTTCATCTTCTTGCAGGACATACAGGCTGTAAGAATGCAGCATCTGTTATATTACAACATTTTCATTGGCCTGTAATATTGGCACAAATAAATACTGCCAAGAATGTGAAATCTACCAGCATAAAAATCCCTATTATCCTCCCAAAGTTCCTTTGCAATGTATGCCTATAATAGGGAAGCCTTTCGAAAGAGTTGGGATGGACATTATTGGACCCCTACCCAAGTCTTCAAATGGGTATCAATATGTCTGGGTGATGGTGGATTACACCACATGATACCCCTTGACCGTCTCCTTGAGAACTACCAGTACTAAAGTAATAGCTCAACATCTAATTGAAATCTTTTCGAGTACGGGGTTTCCTAAGAAAAGCCTAACAGATCAAGGTACTCCTTTTTGTGTAACAATTAATTAAACAAACTTGCAAACAGTTAGACATCAAACACATTAAGACCTCCATATACCATTCCCAGCCCGATGATCTGGTTAAAAGATACAATGATACCCTTAAACTTACATTAAGAAAAATGTTAACTGGTGAAAGAGGGAACTGACATCTGCTGATACTAATGCCTTAATGTGTGCTGAGGGGACAAGTTAAAAGCTGCCTGGGATTTCTACTCATTTGAATTGGTTTTTGGGAGAAAACCACATACTTTGCTCAAGATTATGAAAGCAGCATGGGAAAGGATAGCGAGGCAGAAGCAGGTAATCTACTTGATTTCGCCTGTCAATTCTTAACCCGAATAGAAAAATTATGAAGTTTGGCCCACACTCATTCAGAAAAGGGCCAAAACAACAAAAGGGTAATCAGTAGAGAGAATATTGAGTGGGTGATTGGGTATTGGTGCACCTGCCCAATTTGGAAAAGAAAATGAAGGCTGAGTGGCATAACTTTTTTTAATTTTCCAAAGAATTGGGAAAGTCACAAATAAATTAAAGATATCTCATAGCAAAGAACAGACATATCACATTAATCAGTTAAAGAAATGGCTATGACAAATTCAAAAAGGAGTCCATGCCACTCTTCCTGTATGTCTGCTCCCTGTCAGCATGTTGGCAGAACTGCCCGAAAGTGAGGCCCTTTCTGTCTCTCAGGAGACAAAACTCCTTCAAACTTTGGAGAAATACTCGCTGATATTCTCAGACTTACCCAGTAAAACCCACCTGGTGGTGCATTCTATTCCCACTAAAGATAGTTGGTAGGGAAACAAAAACCATACCAGATTCCAGTCGCCTGAAGACAGGCCATACAACCTGAGATAGAACAAATGGTAAAGATGGGAGTTATTGAGCCATCCTGTAGTAACTGGAATTCACCTATTGTACTAGTTCGCAAACCAGACGAAAGCATACGCTTCTGTATAGACTTCAGAGAAGTGAATAATGTCTCTCAGTTTGACGGGTATCCATTACCCTGCATTGATGAGTTGATAGAAAGATTAGGAAAGGCTTCTTTTTTTACTACCATCGACCTCAGGAAAGGTTATTGGCAGGCACCTCTCAAACCAAAAGATTGTGAGAAAAACGCCTTTTGAACCCCCTATGTTTATTGCAGTTTACCATTCTACCCTTGGATTACATGGGGCACTCAAAACTTTTCAGAGGCTAATGAATGTCCTCCTAAAAAAAAACAAGATTATTCCTCTGCCTACTTAGATGACATAGTCTTTTTTAGTAAAACTTGGGAAGACCATCTCACGCACCTCCAGGCCGTATTAGTTGAATAAAACATGCCAACCTTCACATTAATGCTAAGAAATCTCGAGCTGTATAAAGCAAAGTTAGATACCTAGGCTATGTCCCAGGAAATGTGTGTATTGCACCACAAACTGAGAGTTCCGGGCTAGTACTGAAACATCCTTCCCTAAATATATAAGAGAGAAGTAAGTGCCTTTCTTTGCCTCCTAAGGTATTATCGCAGGTTCATACGCCATTATTCAGACATGACAAGTCCCTTAACTGAACTCCTCAAAGGAACTCCAAAACCAGGAATTGAAGGATCAATCTACCAAATTTCTGGAGGTCTTACACCAGTTAAAACAGGCATTAAGCACAAGACCAGTATTGAGGTCCCCTAACTTTGAGAAATCCTTTATATTACAAACAGATGCATCAGAGGTAGGAATAGGTGCAATTCTGTCCCAGTCTAATGACGAGGGGGGAAGAGCATCCAGTGCTGTTCATCAGTGGCAAGTTGTTTCCATGGAAATTTTATTATTTTGTTAAAGAGAAAAAGATGCCTTGCTTTCAAATGGGCCATAGAGAAGCTACAGTCTTACGATGAATGCCACCCCTTTATTTTATTCACCGACTGTGCTCCTCTACCCTGGATGAGTACAAACAAAAATAATAATCACCGGGTGCTAAGATGGTTTCTTCTTTCCCTTCAAGACTTTCAGTTTGAGATCAGAAACAGGAAAGGAAAAGGCAAGAGTAATTCTGATTTTCTTTAAAGGTTTCTTCTTTTCCCCGATTAGGAAAATCTGTGGAGGGGCATGTGTCAGGTTAAGAGGTGTGAGGGGAAGAGGTGAACAACTCACCTGGACTCCGCTACTGGTCCACTGCTCACAGTGCACCTGAAAAGCATTGAAAAAAAAGAAATTTTCATTCAGTAGCAAATGCATCAACAGGAAGTTGAAGCCAATGAGAGAAAATAGCAGGCTACCAAGGAGAACATAAGGGATAGTGAAGACAGGCTATGTTTTTGGAAAGGAAGGAGGAGGAGACTTAACCCAGCATGAACCTCTGCAGTGGGAAAGAGAACACTGAAGCGGGCATGGTAGCTGGAGTAGAAACGTAAGACGTGTTGAGGAGCAGAGGAGAACCTGATACACAACTCTTGGTGCTGGACGACAAAGAGAAAAGGGGGACGGTGAAGCCGACCAGAAAAACCACTGACAGGCACTACAACCAGCCAAGCTCCCAGAGGAGCAAGGCTAACGCAGGTTGTTGATGTTGGAATTCATGTCCAACCTGGGAGAAGACAAAAGAAGACCTCATGAGAAGTCAGAAACTAGAGATCTGAAAGCATATTAAAAATCCTGTAACAATAAACAATGAAATAAAACCATAAAGATAATATTACATATGCGAAAGAGTGCTGAGTTTTCATGCCTAGCGACTCATGCCTTGATGACTATATTACTGTTTCCTAATGTTTTTGGCGCTAGCTGAAATTGTAGACATAATATTACGCACACGCAGTTCTCCTCGTTATAGTAATTATGGAATGAGGTTTTTATGCCTCTTACAGAACGCTGCCTAATCCTTTTTTAATGTCTACACCAACGTGTGCCATCATACTAAAGGACTCTCCATCCTCCCACTCGTCCTGTTTTTCTTTCTGTTGGGACAACGCTATATATTTTGAAAAAGTGCTGTGTACTGAATGCAGCGACTATGAGGTGTGGTGCACAATCTTAGCATGACTTACTTGCAGTGGACTGCTTTAGCGGTTTCAGTGGGTGCTTCAGTATTTATTGTAGCCCCGCTCAGGTGCTCATCAATGAGTAAGTGCCTTCTGTGAAAAGCAAAATGAGTAAGTACACGTACTCATTTTGGTACTCACAGAAGCCACTTACTCATCAATGAGTAAGTGCCTTCTATGAATACCAAAATGAGTCAGTGCCTTCTGTGAATGCCAAAATAGTAGTACGTTTAGGATTTTGTCTAAAGTTAGTTCTGTGAATCGGGCCCGTTGTGCGAGCCGGGCCAGCCTTAATCCCCAGATTTTCATGAATATTTTATAATCTATGTTTAATAGGCTTATGGGCCTATATGAACAAGTAACACTAGGATCCTTATATTTCTTAAGGAAACAAACCACCACTGCTTCTTTAAAATTTTTAGATACAGGCTAGTTGTTTTTTTTAATCAAAGTATAAAGCTTAGTAAGGAAGGGCAGAAGCAAGGGCTCAAAGGGCTTAAAACTTTCAACAGGGATGCCATTGTTACCTGAAGCTTTTGCATTAACTATAGATTTCAATGCATTGCTAACTTCGATTTGTGAGACAGGTTTATCAGGGGAGTCATTCATTAATAACTTTATTCTGAGGTATAAAAACATCCATAAAAGCATCACTCAATACAAACATAATTATACAATTCTTAGTCGAGGGAGTCACTTATGCTCCGTGAGATAGAGGGCAATTCTATAGATTCAGAGCCTTGTTTACCTAGCGCCAAGAGACCATCTGGTGTACATGCGCTTTATAAATGGACAGTGACATGACATAACATAACATAACATTCAAAATATTGCATCAGTGAAGCTGAAGTAATTTCCTTCATCACCTCATAAATAGTTTTAAAATGTTGTAGAAAGACTCCAGCAATTTCATGTTATGAATCTGCCACTGTGCCTTTTCGTGGATGTCTGATCTGGGTAACTGTATTTTGACTATTCTGGAATTTTGTAGCCCAGGCCAGATCTCATCCTATATGTTGACTCTTCTTGTATAGTTTTTACTTATAAGGCTTACTCCCCTTAATTACCTGTAGATTTAAAAACTGTTTCTCCTCATCTTTAGCTGCTGCTAAGTCCACTGCTAGCTGTAACACCAGTGTCTCTTGGAGTCATAGTTTATTCACTGCAGATGTGTATGCTATTACCTGACCTCTGAAGGCTACTTTAAAAGCCTCCTACACAGAAAAAAAGAGCCATTGACTTTGAAAAAATGCTTGATAAAATACTGCATTATAGCAATCCACTCCACATCTTCCAGAAGGGATTTATCAAAATACCACTGCTTGATATTTCTAGACCGTATTTAATTCATCTGAATGCTAATGGAGATAGCTGAATGATTGGAAAAAGAGCTAGAAATAGTATTTGACGCCCCTCTGGAAAGCAGATTGTCAATCAAAAAAAAAAAATCTAATCGGGAGGCGGTCTTATACCCAGGCGAATAACAAGGATAGTGTAACTGCCCTGGATATGACTTTGGCGCCAGGGATCCAACAAGCCAAAATCTTGTTTCATGCTATTAATAAATTTAGTTTATTTAGGCTTTAATAACTTCTTAGCTGGATTTGAAGTGTTTAAGCGGATATCCTGAATAAAAATTAAATTACCCCCAAATTATTGAACCCTCTGAACCAACCAATAAGTCATGAATCTGGAGCAAAACCGAACTATCATCACATATAGGACCGTAATAATTCAAGAGATCAAACACTACACCTCTAAAATATTTTTTAAATAAATCCATCGGCCTTGAACATATCCACTAATTTTTAGTACTTCACAGCTGTACTTATTAGAAAATAAAATTCCCACCCCACGAGCAGACACATTTGCAGAAGCAAAATATTCTTGATTATACCCCTTAGGAAGAACCAATATGGGTGAATTTGACTTAAAAGAAATTTTCTGCAGCATCAAAACGTGTTGAGAAAAGGAAAGCAGCCAACTCAGCATTGTACTTGCTTTTCTTGAGTTCAACAACCCATTCGCGTTGCAGAAACTTATTTTGATACTATCCATTTGTTATCAACTTTCATCACACAAAGAACACAGGAGCTTAAATACTGAAAATGAAAAAAACACCTATATAAAACAAAAAATGACTTTGGTACACTAGTTTTTTGCTGATACCCTGACCCAACCCTCTCCCAGCCCACGCTACCCATCCATGTGACGGTAGACCTTTTTGCAACACGCCACGTGGAATCCCTATCTAAAGGATGCCATGGAAGTGCATCCAAGCTTGTCAGAATCGCCTCCCCCCACCACCACCCGCTTCCCTGCATGGGCCCTACAGACAACAAAAACAAACAAAAAAAGGAAAGAAAAGAAATCATGGAAATCCTAAATACATCTTTAGGTTATGATTAGTGTTGGACTTGGCCCTTAAGGCAGGTTCACCCCTAATCTTTTTGCTTTTAATCTGTGATATGCGTGGATGATTTTCTGGTCTGTGCGCACTTCTTCTCTGCGTCCCAGAGTAAAGTGCGTGCATGTAGTTAGGCTGGCCTGCTCTCCCATAGGGATGCATGGGGAATGTCTGTGTCCCTAGTAGTTCCTGATGTGTGGGGAGTGCATGCTCGAATTTGGTATGTGCGAGTTCGTGAGAATGAATGCTTTGCAATGGTGTATGTGGCATGTGTGTGTCATGTGTAGAAATGCCATTTCTAGTACTTGGCATATTACTGTAAAATATGCCTGCAGTGTGATTGGCTGGAGCTGGCTGGTGAGCCTGGCTCCAGGAAGGCTGGATGGGTCTGCCCGGTGGTGAGTGTGAGATTAGCATGCTTGATGGCTTGGGAGGAGTGCACCTGGTCCCTGATGGGCCTGGACTTTCCCCAGACAATGCTGGCTCCACCCCCTGTAGTCCGACTGATGGCCCTAGCCCTGCCAGTGAATAGAGAGGGTGGTTGAGGTAAACAGAGTACTTCAAAACCAGCTGTGACTGATTTTCCCCCACCCTGCACCCTGAGACAAAGGGGTTTTTCTGTATAAGAAGGGGCTGTGTCCCCATACAATTTGTCCTGTCTTTGGTTTTCTTCCAGGATCTTGCCAGAGGGGGCTGCTGCTGCTGCTGGGGCCAAGAGGACCGCCACTTGGCTGTCTCCCTGCCTGGAGACCCAGTGTGCTGGCTCTGGCCCCGCCTTGCCCCTATGCCTGCCTCCAGACCCTGCTGGAGCTTTCCTGTGCCTGGAGGCGCCCTGATCTTGATTTATAGCGCTAGGCGCGCTTTCCTTGTGCCCCAGCGCTCAATAGCGCTTTGCTTATCTTTTTAGCGCTGAGCGCGCTTTCTTCAGCCCCTAAGCGCTTGGGAGCGCATTATTTGCATTGCCGGTGCCCACCCGGCATCGTAGCTGAATTGCCGATTTTCAAAGTAGCGAGTGCCACCTCGCCTTATCTTTTTAATTGAGCGCCGGTGCCCACCCGGCATTGCCCCGTTTTGCTTATCATTGAAAAGCCGGTGCCCACCCGGCATTGCCAAGAAATCACCGCCGCAGCCCGGGAGCACTGGAAGCTGTTGCCGGGCTGCTGCCTTCCGCGACCCGGAAGTCCCGCCTCCTGACCCCCAGGGCCGCGCTGCCATTGGCGGCCCCGGCGGAAGTCAGGCGGCGTGCAGGAGAGACAGGCCAGGCGGGAGGTGAGAGGAGCAGCCGGCTTCGTCCTCGAGGCTCCCCGAGTGGAGGGGAGCCCGCCCGCGGTCCCAGCCGAGCCACCGAGGAGCCGTCCTGCCACCCAGAGACCCGGTGAGTGCCTGCAAGGGGAGAGGGGCGTCGGGACACATTGTCGGTGTCCGCCCCTCCCCCGTAGCGCGATCTTGCGCGCACTACTGTGGGAAGCCCGAGGGCTTCAGGGGGCATTTTTCCTGAGTACAGAGTCCCCCGTGAGGGACTCCAACGCCCCCCATTTGCGCTGTGAGAGCCACGAGGCTCTGAGAGGCCATTCTGATCCCGAGCCCAGCAAGGCTCATTGCCCACATCGTTTAGAGCCCTGAGAGAGGCTCTGGGGCATTTTTTGATCATCCTGAGAGCGCTGAAGCTCTATTTGTACAATTGCTTTGCGAGCCCTGTGAGGCTCTAGGGGGACACAGGCAGCTAGTTGGTTGTAGCCCAGAGGCTCCCACACTGTGTTTCCCCACTTTGTTCTTGAGCCCTCCTGGCTCCAACGTTGCCCTAACTTTTTCCTGCATCAGTTGCCCAGCACTTTGTGGGCAACTGCTACGTTCAGGTTTGTGTGCTGTGCTGCCTGCGCTGCTTCCCTGACACTGAGACTCAGGGCATTCCGCCCCTTTCGAGGCCAGTGGGCCTGAGGGACATTTTTGAGTGTTGTGCTTTGTGCACCCCGCGCATTGTAATTTCTGTGTATGTGATTCTTGCGCAAAATGTTCTAACCTGCACCTCTGTGTTTAATACCTCATGTGTAATTGTTGACATCCCACTTTAGGTTTATCCACTCTGCTAAATGTGACCTGCATAGAGGATTGGTGATGTCCCATTTTATGTTTATCCACTTTGCTAAATGTGACCTGCATAGAGGATTGTTTAGGATTATCCACTTTGCTAAATGTGACCTGCATAGGGGATTGTTGATGTTTATCCACTTTGCTAAATGTGACCTGCATAGAGGATGGTTGATGTTTCATTTTATGGTTAGGTTTCCTTCCCTTTGCTAAAAGGGAATTGCTTAGGTGTTGGTATTCCTTCCTTAGGTCCTGATGAGAAGGTCCTAGTTACCTGCGTGATTTCCTACAGTGTTTTAGGGTTGCGTAGGAGGTCTTTACTCTGTTCCAGTGATTACTGGATGTATGTTGCATTTATAATTTTGGTGCTAATCATTCTATGTTTACGACATAAGTGTATACCTACCAGTATTATTTTCTGACAAGTGCCTACCCCTGACAGTGGTCCATGTGGCCCTGTCCTGTACATAATTCCCCTAGTAAATTTTGCCCGTGCCCCTGGCACATTGTAAAGTTTGTGTGTTATCTAATGTGTTTTGTTTATTATAATACAAAGGCTATTTTTTATATATATCCTTGTGTGGAGTTTTCCTTTGTGGTGGGCCTTGGGTGTTGTTGCTGGGGTGCGTGCGCAAATACTTAACTCATACCGCCTCTAAGTTTAGCCTAGACTGCTCGCGCCACGTTACCTAGAGGGTGAGCGGGGGTTACCTTGGTGTGTGACTCCCTTGCCCTGACCTTAGAAATGGTGATCCCTGACTGACCTCGACGCGAGTCTTGGCCGGCCAGGGTCCCGTTTCTAACAATTAGCTTTAAGAAATCTTTGGCTTCAGAAAGAACATTAAAGATCTTAAATTGTCCTTCCCAAAGAAGTTTGAGTTTGTGGATTGAACTAAGGAGGCTTGTGCGCCAATTGATCTAAACTCAAAGGCTAGTTGTTGAAACACCTTTCTGCACCGAGCTGAAGTCACTGAAAGGCCAGAAAAAATCTTCAAGGAGGTTTTTTGCAGGACTGTAAAAGTTTTCTGCTGGATTGCTCTTGTGAGCACTTGCTCCTTGATCCGCAAGCCAGAAAAATTTGCAGATATTTAGCCCCAGATGTCTGATGAAACTGAACTCTATGTGCCCGCGTGATTGTCAAATCCTCTGGAGCAGATGGTAAGATGTCATCTTTGATCAACATATTGATAAGCTGAGGAACTGACTGTATTTGACCCTGGGATTCGCCCCCTTCTGGAATTCCCCAAAATCTAAGAAAGAACGTGTTGCATGGTTCTCCAGTGAATCTAGTTTTAACTGCAAGTCTGTCATTTTTGCAAATTCAGGAGTGGAGCAAGATTGCAGAAGCACCAATTTGTCATCAATGTCTGAGATTCTTTGCTCTGCTGCCTATAACTGTTTTGGAAGTACCAGCAGAGTCTCCTCCATTTTAATAAGTCTTTGATTTATTAACTCCATGTCTAAAACTTGATGGACTTTAGGCCACGGATCTCCACAAGTATTGTATCAAGTACCTTTTTAACAGAGTCTGGCAGACGCTCCTGTGGCGCAATGGAAATTTTAGAGCACGATACTTGTGAAGGAGTATTAAGTTAAAAATAGCAACCTTTTGAGAACTGGAGCAAGAGCTGGAGCTTTGTACAACGGAGAGTCCAAAGGAAGATTCATCTAGGCTTGCAGGAAGAATTGGAGCGCTACAGTTAAGCTTCTCCTGCTCTTTAGAGTCGTCCCCTACAGATGTCAGCAGCGTTGACCCAGCTGTTGTCAAATTGCCCTTCAATAACCCCATCCTGGCCTCATCATGGCTCACCTCGCTGGCTGGCTTGAGTCCAAAGTTTGGAAATAGGTCAAAGGTTTTTACTTTTTGAGGAGTCTGTCTCTCTTCCTTTTTATCAAGCTCCAGATCTGACGTCAGCAAAGCTGGAGCTGGCGAAGGAGTTGAAACACTAGAGACCCCAAAGGAGGTACATGATGTTTCTGCTTGGGGCTCCACAATGCTCAGCTTATGCAGGGATGAACCACCGGCTACACCCTTGCCCTCCTCATCCAGTGTTTGGCCACGATGAAAAGAGAAAACGGAAGTGACTGTCAAAGGCTTCATCTGTTTATCTCGCTTTGAGAGGCTTTCTTGCGTTGTTTAGGGGAAACAGGATGTACTGGTGAAGAAATTTTAGTGCGAAGCTGTCACATGGCAGAAGGTCGCATATAATGTTAGTGAATAGGAAAAAATAATATACTGCAATGCATATAATGAGTAATGTAGAAGTGAAACGCTAACAGTGCCGGTTAATAATGATCAAGGTCCCCTATTCAACAGGAAACTAAGAAAAACGCATACCTTTATAGTTGCCTTACTGCCCCTTTTTATTTATTTTTTCTTTTTCCTTCTTTTTCTTTCTTCTTCCACCTTCCGCTTCCAAGCAAACAATCAGTCACAAGAGCTCCCTACTCTCTCTTTTTCCTCCCCTCTCCCTCCTCTTCCTTCACCTTCCTCCTCCATCCAAAATAGTCACAGGAATCCCCAATGGGCATCAGAACAAACTAGAGTCCACTGCTGGATGGCCCTCTGAAGACAAAGACCCAGGCAGGGACGAGGGCGGAGACTAAATCTCAGCAGAAGGTGAGCTGCGGATCCCAAAGCTTCTACTGCCTTTCTGCACCATCGAGGTCTATCTTAAACCTCCAAAGATCTATGCAGCAGTTTTACAAGCTCTTTAGCCAAGCGACTGGTTCAACTTCCATTTCATTCCGTATTACAAGCGGATCCGCCACGCTGCTGCTGGAGATCCACGAGGGAGAACGCCAGAGTCTGCTGAGGAAGAGGGGTGGGCCGGGAGAGCCGGTTCCGCAGTCATCAGCAGCAGGACATGGGGCAGCCGCTGCTGACCCACAGCTGACAGATCTGTCCAATAAGGTTATAAAAACGTCAGAGCCAGACATCATAGTATGCAGACCTCTGCACCACCCAAGTACTTGTGCCTGCTATGAGACAAACTTAACTGTTGATTCATGCACCCAGATATCCTGTCCGAGAAGTGCTAGACATTAGATGGCGGGGAAAGAACTGCCCATTTTTCCTTGTCACCACTCAGTTCTGTTTCTGGTCCTTAGTGGGAGTAAGAAAACATAATATACCAAGACAGTGAAAAGGTTAGTGTGGCGAGCTGCAGTGAGTAGCTAAATAGTAAGTGAGAAATTCTGCCACTGTCTATTTATAATTCTTTTTTGAAGCTGCATCACCTTCACACATTGAAAAACTGGTTATGTTTTTAAAAACTTAGCAGAGTTGTGAATAATTGAGTTTCATCTTCTCACCCCTCCTCAAAAAACCCTCATTGGACCCCAACTATCTTAAGACTTATAGACCAATCTCCCTATTACCATATCCAGAAAAGATAGTGGAGCGCCTGGTGAGCCGAGCACTCTCCGGCTTTCTGGAAGGTAACAATAAGTTGGGGGAAGAGCAGTTTGTTTTCCGCCCAGGTCATGGGACCGGGACAGCACTGGTTACCGTAATGGAGAACCTTCAGATGCAGGTGGACAGGGGACAATCTGTGACATTGATCCTGTTGGACCCGTCCGCCGCATTCAACATGGTTAACCATGTCACCTTGCTGACAAGACTGGATAAAGCGGGTGTGGCAAATATGGCTCTGCAATGGTTTCAGTCCTATCTGGCGGATTGATGGCAGGCTGTTGCCTTAACCCCCTTTCCATCAGATTTTACCAACAATGAGCATGGGTCCCTCGGGCGTCCTCAATTAGCCAGATTTTATTTAATGTCTGTATGCGGCCGCTTATGGATGTCATCACAGCCCAAAATATTAGTGTGGTTAACTATGCCGATGACACCCAATTGATAGTATCCCTGGAAGGCGACCAGGCAGATTCTCAAGAAGCATTTCATAAGTGTATGCAGGATATGGTGCTGTGGTTGAGAAAAAATGCATTGCAATGTAATAATGACAAAACGTAGATTCTGCACTGTAGGGTGGGCAGAGTGCCGACAGTTTTACCTTCTGATTTCTGGCCTATCCCTACAGATGCCCCTCTGGTACCCGTGAGCACGGTACATAATCTTGGGGTCAGCTTCAATGACATGCTTAACCTGGAATTTCGTGTTAACAAGTCAGGAACTGATTTATGCTCATCAAAGGACTCCGGAAGGCGCTACCATTGTTACCTCTTCAGGCCAGAGATACAGTGGTTAGGAGTGTTGTCCTCAGCCGCCTGGATTACTGAAATGCTCTGCTTCTGGAGTCCCTGAGGTATCCGATCTCGTGGCTCCAGAGTATTCAGGCGGCAGCAGCAAAGCTTGTCCTAATGAGATCTCGTGGATGATCAACATCCCAGGCACTTGCTGAGCTGCATTGGCCCCACGTGACCCACGGTATACTCTTCAAGTCTTTGTGTATCGCTTTTAAAGCACTTCACTGACTCAGACCCGAACCACTTCAGGGTAGGTTTGGTTGGTATGCCCCTGCGTGAAGTTTGCGTTCCTCTGCAGCTAGTCTGGCAATCATCCCGAGGTTCAAGAGAACCACATTGGGCATAAGAGTGTTTGGCGTGGCAGCCGCCCGTTTATGGGACAGTCTCCCCCTGGAATTGAGGCAAATACAGGATCTATTGCTGTTTCGGAAAAAAAGTTAAGACCTGGCTTTTCCTCAGAGTGTAACCGGCAGTTTCAGCTCTATGCAGCTTGCTTTCTATCCTTTTACCGTGTCTCAGTGCCAGGATGCCCTTAGGGTTACAGTGCGCTCTATAAATGTGAAATACATGCATACATACATCTTTGAGAAGCCATATTTATGATTTTGGCTGATACACATGGGGGAATGTTGTGAGTTGGACTGTACTGTGGCAGTATACTTTTCACAGGGCTATGTGGTGCTCTGTAGAGTGTTTTGGTGTTCTTTACAATATTGCGATGGCCTGTTTTGCAGTCCCTGGCACAGTGGTGTCAGATGTTCTCTTCACAATATTGGGTTATGCTCTAGACAGTAGAACTGCCTCAAAGATATGTATAAAAATAAAAGGAAAAGAATGCATTTAGGACATTTAAAATATATAAAAAATTACAAAATAAGAATATAAAATGAAAATGTTTTAAACTTTGTGTTACAAAATGTGAACAACCATATTGCAAGTTCATTTGTACGAAAAACTTAACAAAAGCATGCATGCACACAAATATATGTTTCAGGAATATGAACTGTAAAAACGTGCTGAAAAACAAAAGATTTTTTTCAATAACAATTGTAATAATATGTTTTTTAATGATTGCTAAACAATGTAAAACATTCTAAAAAAAATGGAACATTAATAGTGTCTGACTGGCATTGTTATGGTAAATGGATCGGCCCACAGGTAGTCGGTGGTGCCTACCACCAAATTAGGATTCAACCACCGTGGAGGGGGTCGGAAACATGCTTCATTGCATCGAAGCTTGTGCTGCGGCCTGGTGAAGGGCAGCAGCAGACGCCCCAATGCCAAGGGATGGCCATGGGGACAGTGCCCCTGCTAGGGGCACCAATAAAGCCTTTCCACCAGACTGTCACATCAGAAGAACCGGCGTGAAATAGCTGGCGGAAAGGGAAATCTCAATCCCCATGGTGGTGCCTGAGCAGGCACCGCTTCCACTGTGGGAAATGAGATCCAACTGACCACCTGACGGGCTCCTTGAGCCCATTGGAAGCTGTTGGTTGGTTTCTGGAGAAATACGGTCCGACCGACCGCATCGTAATGCGGCGGTCTGACCGTGGATACGGATGTCGGTGGGACCGACACCAACGGCACATCAGAGTCAGTCACACCAGCATCATAATATGCCCTTTTGTTTTTATACTAAATACAATTTAAATACATTTAGCTTAACGCTAACCAACTTAACAAAAAAAAAGCAACATAAGTTGCCTTTATTATTACCACTTCATATTTAGCCACATTAAACTGATGGATATTTGTGTGTGTTGGTGGGGGGTAGATTTACTATACCCACTCCAAACTTAGCAACATTAAAGAAAGTGTTGGACTTTGGGAGGGTTAGATATATTATTCCAACTCCAAACTTTACCAATTGAGGAAAGTGTTGGACTTTAGAAGAATTCGATTTATTATTCCAACTTCAGACTTAACCACATTGGGAGAAAGTGCTGGACCTTGATGGGAGGAGGTTAGATATGCTATTTTTAATTCAAGCTTAACCACATTGTGTGCAATGATGGACTCTGGATATACTATTCCCACTCCAAGTTTAACCACATTTGGAAATTGTTGCACTTTGACGCGGGTAGATATACTATTCCCACTCCAAATGTTGGACTTTCTCTATTATTTTTTACTGTTGCCACACCAGATTTAATCACATTGGGAAACTGTTGAGCTTTGGTGGGTGGTTAGATTTATATTCCCATTCCAAATATTGCCCCATTGGAGAAAGTGTTGGACTTTTCAGGGTTTAGCCTTCTTTTCCCATTCCAAACATCACCACATTTGGCAAAGATTTGGCCTTTGATGGGTTTAGATTTTCTATTTCCACTCGAAAATTAATCTCATTGGGGAAAGTATTGTACTTAGGAGAGGCTAGATTTATTATTCACAATCGCAAACGCAAACATATACCACATTGGGTAAACTGTTGAACTTTGGGGGATTTGAATATAATATTCCCAGTCAAAAGTTAACAATATTGTGGAAAATCAATGATTTTGGGTAAAAGTCAGACATGCTATTTCTGCTCAAAACGTATCCAGCTTATGAAATTTATGAATGTAGAAAACACAGAACATAAAAACCCACAGACATAAAAAGAACTTCATTAAAGCAGATCCTTTACAAACCAAATAAACAAATGTAATCAACAGATAAGAGATAATTAAACAAAACCACAGCACAAACAATTGTAATACAATAATAATTTAAAAATAAAATTGTAAAACATTTAAACAAATCCAAAATATAAGCACAAAATAAAAAAGAACTATTAAACTAATTGTTAACCTTTTTGAAATATTACATTCTTTCTTCAAAAATGTTAAAAACAGGAAAAAATATAAACTTAGGAAGAACAAGACTAAAGATTTAAAGCACTTTAAAAATGTAAAGCATATTTAAAATGTATCAGCAATATTGTAAATCATTTCTGATTGATATATCCTCTAAAAATTAAATAGAATGCATCATATTTTAAATTATGTTTTTGCAATAAATTTTAAAAAATAGAAACAACATTTAACAACACTTTCCATCTAATTGCACCATTAACCCAAGAACCCACTCCTAAAATAGTTTACCAACAGAATAATGTACATAAAAAAATATGAAATAAAAATATAAACATTGAATTACATAATAATGATAAGCATAGGATAAACTGTATTTGTTATGATATTTTTAAGGTTGATATTATCTAAAACAATAACAGAAAATGATAAAAACAATGGGCCTAATTACGATGGCGGTGGGACCTTCACTGCCAGGCCGTCAGTGGTGGTTCCACCGCCCCGCCATCCCGCCCATTGGATCCAGCCCACCGTATTAGGATGCAGGCGGTCGGATCTCGGCTGGCCGGGGGAAAGACTGCCACATCCAACAGGATCATGGATCTCGTCAGTGTGGCGGTCGGACTCCTATTTCATACAATGGGGCGTAGGGAATAGGATGTCCCTTTCTGCTGGCCCTTTCATGACAGTTAACCCTAATAGGCCCCCCTTTCCCCATTGCCCTCATTTATAGGCCCTGGAGGGCACCAACATCCCTTCACCATGGTGCCTGCCACATAGTGCAGGGATGTTCAAATGTGTATATTTCGTACTGCGGCGTGTGCTGTGGCCCGCAGCACACACTGGAATGCAAAGTATACACATTGCGACTGCTGTGAATGCGGTTGCATCGTAATTTGGGCAGCGGGCCGCTGACTTCTAGTCTGGCCTTCCTGCTTCCGCCATGGTGCCGATCGGACAAAATTCGGACCTGCATCGTAATCAGGCCCAATATTCCTAACTCTGATAAAATACTTCAATTTTGTAAGTAGCATCACAATATCACTACAATTACCTCTTTACAGATGAGATACTCAGCAGACAAAAGTCCTCCTCATTTAGCCACCACAAGTACAGGCATTTTACACATGTTGCACACAATCTAACCAGAGAATAAGAATATCTTACCCTATCTGTCCCTATCCAGCTGAATATATCCTAAATTGTGGCCGTAGAATATTGCAGCGCAGCTACCAGTTTTTATGGACCATTACTATGAGTGAAATTCCATTTTGGATTCTCACATCACAGCAATGGTAAACTAAACTAAGGATGGTGAAAATAATGTCAAAAATACCTGAAATATTGCAGAAAGGCCCCTTATACCAGGCTCATCAAAATGCCCATGATATCAAAAAATATGTTAAAAAGGACACCTTCAGCAGGAGTCACCATGATTTTTATAATATAAAAATACACGGACACCTTATAGGTCATAGTTCCAGGATTTTATGTCAAGGCCTGGAGGCCAATATTATGCAGTAAATCCCTTTATTGCCACCACTTAGCAGCATCTTTGAAGCTTTTAGAACTTAAAATCTTAAACATTCGAAACATAATAAAACCCCCTAGTAACCTTTCCTCTTCCTTCTTTTATTGCTTCTGCTCACTCAGATAAGTTCATTTATGCTATCTGCTCATTTGTCCTTGCGTGTGCAGCTTAATTACTTTTTGTGTATTTGTGGCTTGCCTGTATGAGTGGTAGGCTTAAGACTTTCCGTGCGCATGACGAGCTCAGCTCGTCATGAGGCACGGTTGCGCTGTGCTCATGACAAGCTGTGCTCGTCATAACCGCTGCAACGCTCGCATGCGGGGATAATTTCCCCGCTGTGCTGAACGTTCGAAAACGGGCGTGGCATGAGCACTGCACCACCGTGCAGCGTGACGAGCCGCCACAAGCACGGCGGCACTGCGCGTGGCTTCCCCTCCCCCCCCTGCACAGCAGGTGAATAAGCCCCGCAGCGAAGGGGTTAACTGTATTTTCTTTCCATTAAAAAATATTTGTTTATGTAGGATGGATTCAGCTTCATGGCTGATTTTATATATTTAAGCCCACCAAACTTTTGTAGCAGTTTTTGGAATGAAACCTTATCATATTCTGGCGGTTGTTCTCGATGAGGGTTCCAGAGGTTGAGAAATTCATTTTTACCAATGTAGGAAATGTTTTTGCAAAGTTAGGCCTACCTTTTCGTGAGCTGCACAGGCTTCGTGTTCCCAAACATAATTCTTGCCGGTTCAACTGGCGTGTTGGGATTACCAAAGGAGAAGCTGAAGGGGATGTGGAAAGAGATTAAAAAAGCACTCTAAATTTGAACAGTGTTTCTTTGAAAATGTTAGCCCATATTGTAAGTCTTTTATCTTCTACTATTCAGGCAATTTTCCCTAGGCCCTTGAATTATCGGATCTTACAGAGAATGAAAGCAATATACTTAAGGGATGGATTGAAGTACTCAGAGAAAGTTTGTCTTTAACAGGAAGCAAGGCAGGAGTTGACTTGGTGGTTGAGGAATATGGAAGCTTGGAACGGGCGCACAATTTTTGGACAGAATCAAAATTTGGTTGTGGAGTCAGATGCAAGCTTGGAAGGATGGGGTGCAAGTTGTGGATTGTTAAAAACTGGTGGTCCTTGAACAAAGCAGGAAAATTATTTGCATATATACATTTTTGAGAGTTATTAGCAGGTTTTACAATCAGGTGTTTTGCAGATCAAACTGTCAAGTGTTCAGTAGTTTTGAGAATGGGCAATAGGCCGGCAGTGAGGTATATCAACATGCTGGGATGTCTTCCTTCAAAGGAACTTGTAGGTTTAGCAAAGATTTTTGGGGTGTATTGCATGTAAAGGGGCTTGAATGTTCAGGCAGAGCACATTCCAGGGTTGTCAAATTCTGTGGGGGAGTGGTTTTCAAGGAATTTCCATGGTTACAGTGATTGCATGTTAGAAAGAAGAGTAGTTTGAACTATTTTTAGGTCCTTTTCAGGTAGACATTTTGGAGAACAGGCTCAATACTCAGGTGGAGTGGTTTTTCAGTTGGCAGTGACATCCAGACCCAGAAGCAGCAGTGATAGTTACTTTTCTGCAAGACTGGAGAGGTCTTCATCCTTATGCATTTCCACCATGATTGGAAGAGTAACAGGGATGATTTGAAGATGGGAGGAGAGAGTGGTGGTAATCACTCCGTTTTGGAGCTCTAAAGCGTGGCATCCAATCATGTTGGAGATGAGTCTAGACTTTTCGGTGTTGTTACCGGTGTTCCCAGAGATGTTACGATGTCCACAGGCAGAAGTACAAAATCTAGTACGTGCAGGTAAGTTTCAGTTGGTGGCATGGAGACTTTCTGGAAAGTATTGAAGAAGTCAGGACTTTCACCAAAGCTTTCTAGACTCAATGATGAGTCATGGGTACCAGGGAGAAGGAAGGCATATAGATTGGCGTGGGGTAAATAGTTCAGCAGGTGTGTGGAAAGGGATCTTGATACCCTTTCATCTGATGCAGTACAAGTAATTAATTTGTTGACAGAAATATATGCTAATGGTTTAACTTATAGTTATAGGACTGTGAACATGCATAGATCTACTATTACAGTAGGGCATGTTTTGGTGAATGGTTTCTCTGTAGGACTGGATGTTATGGTGAAAAGATTGTTGAGTAGCCTAAGGATTGCTAAACTTCCAGGTACTAGATATACTGATATACAGCTCGTTGGGATGTTTCGAGGGTTTCGCATTTTTTAGAATCATGGAGTGATAATTTTGACTCTGAGGCATTTGTCTTTGAATTTGACGATTCTGGTGTGCTTGGTGTCTTTTCCTAGGGTTCCTGATGTACGTGCTTTGGAGGTATCTTTGAGATCTTTTACCCCAGAAGGTACATGTTATCATTTGAGTCAAAGAACTAAAAACATTATTCATTCATTTTGATATCCATATTTTGTTGAAAGGCAAAAGTTATGTCTGGTGCGGTCTGTAAAGGAATATGAGCCCAGGACACTTTTGTTGAGACTGTCTATTGTGGAACAGTTGCTTGTTTCTTTGAGACACGTATATAAGGCTGTTTCCTCGCCAACTCTGGCTATATGGGTGAAAGAGATGATGCAAATATGTGATGTGGATGTGCGTCGTTTAGTGTGCACTCGGTGAGAGGTGCAGCTGCTTCAAAGGCTTGTATGGTGGGATTAAAGTTTGCAGAAGATTTTTGCTTTGTGCAGATTGGTCTTCTGATTCTATGTTCAGACCCTTTTACTTTGAGCCAATTGAGAGTGCTGCCAGAAATATGGCTGATAAGCTTTAAACTTGCATGATATTGGCCTCTGACTCTTGACATAAAATGTAGATTTCCGACAGCCATGGTGGGCTATAAATCTGGATTTAATTAAAGACATGGAGGCTAATATTATCCCCCTCAGTCCCTTCTCTGGTGTTATTTATTTTTCTCTACAGGACAAGTTTGAAAATTTGCATAAAGAATAGGAATTCCGCGCACAAAGATTGTAAATATATTCAGAATCAGGTGAACAAAAGTTGTTATTGACGATCTGAAGAAATTTTCAAGTCCATATAGTCTTGTTTTCTTTTTTGAAAATTATTCCTTATTGGAAAAGCTGAATACATCAAGTTGATAAAATCCAAGATTCACAATTCATTAGCCAACGCATTTCGTACCAATAGGGACTTCATCAAGGCTCTAATGTCAGTTCACGTTGTATTTTCACAATCAAAATTAATATGTTCACAATTGGTTCTTGTGACATGTAAGTGACATATCTGTATAGTCACCAATAACGTGGCACGGTAGCCGCTAACAATCGTCTCAGCGTCTGCTTCGGCTGCGTCAAATCTATTGGGACAAAACGCGTCGGCTAATGAATTGTGAATCTTGGATTTTATCAACTTGATGTATTCAGCTTTTTCAGTAAAGAATAATTTTCAAAAAAGTGGACTTGAACACTTCTTCAGATTGTCAATAACAACTTTTGTTCAACTGATTCTGAATATATTTAAAATCTTTGTGTGCGGAATTCCTATTCTTTATGCTGTTGTAATTTTGGGTCTTCCAAATAGGGAGTGGAGCGGGATGCACTCCCCGGTTTTCCTGCACCAACATTACTTGGCAAAAATGTTGTTGACAGGTGCGGCCTCTGTGTCTGCCTCAGCCCTCAGTTTTTTTTTTTTTAAGTTTGAAAAGTTGATGGAGTATTGACGGAGTACTTTGGAGGAAGAAAATGTTTTCCTAAAGGAGGAGTAAAGGAGGAGTTTATTTCCAATTTGAGGAACACTTTTGGAATCATATTTACAGGCCAAGTTTGCAGTTCATTAAAGAATGGAGGGGACTTTTTGACTGACTGACTTATTATGTTTGGAACGTTTTAAGATTCGAAGTTCGAAAAGCTTTAAGGATGCTGCTGGTGGGGGCAATAAAGGAATTTACTGCATAATATTAGCCTCTGTGTCTTTAATAACATCCAGATTATCAGCACACCATGACTGTGGCTAATGTACATTGTCTTTAACATATCTTGAAAAGCAATCATTTGTCAAGGCACTCATAATAATAAGTAGCACAATTTGCCAGGTCCCCAATACTTTCTGTAGTATTTGCAAAAGGCTGAAGGGGGGATACCTCATACATGGGCCACAATATTGGACAGAATGCCCACATCAAGCCCAGGAGAACCATCCTTTTGCAGAGCCACAATCTACCAAGCAATTATATAGTAGCCACCAAAAAACGTATTAAGGGTTCAGTATGATAACGGTGTCATTATGTGGCCAAGGATGCCACAGGTGAGGACTCTGAAAACAAAATAAGATAAATAAATATCACATGCTGAATGTTTCATACTAAACCAAACGAAACTGGCCTGCATTAACAAAAGTTTCCTTTTTTAGAATTTTGAGAGTTAGCAGTGGTCCCATGGATCATTGCCTACTAAGCAACAATCTTATTTTTCACATTAATGACTGGCAAAGAGAGCACCAATTCCATTTTGCAAATAGCTTACTAGCCCATTCAGGAGTCAGGCTTTTTTTCAATGTTTTCCAAGCTCTACCTCTCTACCTCACTCTAAAACCTTACCTATATTTCACCTCTCCTGCTCTACCTACCTCTTTACATCTGTTTTGCTACTTCATCTTCCTCAATTTACAACTTTCTAGCTCACCTTTCTCCTCTTCATCTTTATCTCTACCCCACTTGTTCCTATACTTCACATGTGTCACTATGCCATTCTCAATACATCTGTGCTTTTATACTATCACTTTTCCACTCTGCTAGACCAGGTATCCTTGGCATAGTTTCCCCTGACTTTTTACCTTCTGACCTCCTGTTTTACTGACTTCATTTTTGCTGGCTTTAGGATGTTGGGCACTGTACCACTGCTACCAGTGCTAAAGAGCTTTTTTCATTTCCTAAAACATGGTAACATTAGCTTACCCACAGTTGGCATATTTAATTTACTTATAGGTCCCTAGTAAAGTTTACTGCATGTGCCCAGGGCTTTTAAATTGAATGCTACTAGTGGGCCTGTGGCACTGATTGTGCCAACCACTTCAGTAGCCGTTTAAACATGTCTCAGGCTTGCCATTGCTCCAAACCAAAGATGGAAAGAAGGCTTACCTGTGCATTTGGCTTCGGTGCTTATCATGGTGCTGAGCTGATTGACATATCTACTTTGGACTGTTTTAAATGTGATTTGACCTGGGGGATTACTCATTCTTGATGCACTACATATTCCTGGCATCAGACCCTATGACATAGCTGCTTGCAACTATTTTATACCAAAAATGGAGTGATTGATCATTTCGGTGTCCAGTGAATTAAACACACACTGACCATCTGCATTTGCCGCAGATACTAAGGTCCCTCATTTTGAGATGAACTTGCCTTTGCCCTGAAGAAGTCCATGGTATTGGACCAAACCTGTTGGCTGGTCTACCCTACATTTGCATGATATGTGTATTCAATAAAAAGAGGACTTAAAGACCAAACCTTGGATACAAATTTTGTAATTTGTTAAAATATTGATGTGGCGGTGCACCAATTGCTCTTTTATGTTGAACATTGCTAAGTCCAGTAAGGACCGCACCTTGACAATGGGTGCTCAGATTGTGTGCACATATTTGAGGGTATTTTCCCTTTTATAATAACCTTGGGGAATAATAGGTTAAGTGCTAGCTGCTGTAGGGTTTCGCTGTTAATATTTGTATGATTTCTTAGTAAAGTGTACTGCATGTGCTCAGGGCCTGTAAATTGAATACTACTAGTGTGCCTGCAGCACTGATTGTGCCAACCACTTCAGTAACCCTATAAACATGTCTCAGGCTTGCCATTGCAGAGCCTGTGAGTGCAGTTTTAAACTGTCATGTCGGACTGGCAAGTTAACCCTCTGGCAAGGCCCACACTTCCCATTTTAATACACATAAGTCACCCCAAGGTAGGATCTAAACAGCCCTATGGGCAGGATGCAGTGAATTAAAAAAGTATGACATGACTGTTAAGTTGTACATGTCATGGTAGTAGGAACTATTAAATTCATTTTTCACTACTGCGAGGCCTATATCTCCCATAAATTAACATTGGGATTACCTTATAACATTTTATAAGTGTAATTTCCAATTGGGAAAAGATAGATATTTCGAGTTTGGTTTCTCTGGACTCACAATTTAAAATCATAACTGATGGTCAAGGTGGATTTTAAGTTGCTTGTCTGAAAATGCCACTTTTCAAAAGTTATATCAAGAGAACAACAGTTCTTGTTAGGGATGTATATGGACAATAAATGTAAAACAATCTCAATGGTAGAATACAATTATACTGTTCAAGTGTGCAGTAGGGAAGAAATAGTCATAAACGGTTTATGTTGAAAATGATTGTATTTTCTTAAATACAAGTATGTATGTGCACTGTCCCACATGAACAATGGAACAAAAACTAACAATGAAGGACATTACACTTAAGTACACAAAAATCAAATGAAGCTGAGCCCTTGTTTCAATCAAGGGAATCAAGTAGCAAGGTCTTTCCTATGTGTCGGTGTCGTTATGACCCCCATTACAATAGGGGGTCTCATCAGAACCAACAAAATGAGAGGATACCTAAGGATTAAGAAACGTAGAATGACTTCTCCATTCCGTTATATTAAGACAGTGTGTCAAATTAATTAATAATTGACACCGTACCTGATGGAATCTAATGGAATTTGAAACCAGTGTGCTCATCAATGAAGTGCCACAAGAGAGGGAAAGGGTGTTCACATGCGGCACCCCTGGTGGGAACCAGTGTAGGACACATAAGTATGAGTAATTAATTCAGTGAACCACAAGTAAATGTACATATGAAATGGCAAAACTCGCAGTGAGTGAAACAACAACTGTTTCTATGCTGACCCCCACGGTGAGGATGCCAACTAGGTAAGCCAATGATTCCGATGGAAAGGACTGCAGCAAAATCCACGAGGGGGGCGCCCCAATATTAGGCCACCCGCAGGATATGCACGTTCACTGCACGGTATTGTCAGAAGGAATATCCTACAGGAATGTGAAATCTGGGCGGCACATATTGAGTTTTACTGCTCCATCAGTGTCAGCTGGAAGAGGGTGCTGTGTTCCTCCTTTTGTCACTGACGAAAGGTCAAAACGAGCCCTGAATATGGAGACTCTACCCACCTATGGCATCCAAAGGAGGACAAGTTTATCTCGAAAGAAGGTGTGGCCCATGTGAGTACCTTTTCCCTCTCTTTTGTTGCTTGGTTGGTGTATGCACTGGTTTCAAATTACATTAGATTCCATCAGGTATGGCATCAACAAGCTCATCCCAGGTGTACGAGCTACTATAGCTCTGTATGCCATCCTGCACTCCTGAATTCATCTGGAATTGGTGGTTTCTTTTTTAATGCCACTAAATAACCACAGCCAGTAACCTCGGTCCGCAACCTGGGGGCCATGTTCAATAACAAGCTGAGTATGGAAACCCAGGTTGCAAAAACAGTGGGGACTTGCTCCGCCCTTTTGCGTTCCCTGCGCAAAATTATGCCTCACCTTCCCGCACAAGCTCAGGCATTGATTGTCAGGTGCACTATTCTTAGTCGCCTCGACTATTGTAACGCGTTGTTACTTGAGTCTCCAGTTGTGCTGTTGGATCGACTTCAAAGAATTCAGTCGGCCGCTGCCAAGCTAGCTCTCGGCTGGACCAGGAGATCCTCTGCCTTACCGGCCTTAGCCGAGCTACATTGGCTACCTCTGAAGCAGCGTGTGGCATTTAAAGCCCTTTGCCTTGTCTTTAAGGCTCTGCATGGAGTCGGGCCCAGACCTCTGCAAGCCTTGTTTTCTTGGTACACTCCTAACAGAACCCTTCGCTCTGCCTCAGCTTATCTGGTAAAAGTGCCTAGATACAACAAAGTCAGATCTGGGGGCAGATCCTTCAGAGTCGCAGCGGCTAAATTGTGGAACAGTCTGCCCATTGACATCCGCCAAATTTCACAACTCCTCCCCTTTCGGAAACGTATCAAGACCTGGCTATTTCCCTAACTCTATCCACCTGCCACTCGTTCTTGTTCTCCTCAGTTAAGAGTATTCTCCAGCGCCAGGAAACCTGCAAGGTGTCAGCTGCGCTACTTAAATACTTTAAATAAAATAATAAAATAAATATGGGCCACCAAACAAGCCCCATCAAACTATCTGTACGGTTTTACCCCTCTCACAGTAATGTCCTCAGTCATTGGGATTTTTAACGAATCACAAGCTGACGAATATGAATCAATAATTACTGCTGGCCCTGCCTCAAAATCTTAGCAAGCTAAATAAGACCTTGCATTCATCCTCATTAACCCTTGTAATGATGTGTAGGACTTAATGTATTCCATTTGGCTACCACAGCTTTGTTCTTTACATAAAATAAAGCAGCTCAGTTAGATTCCATAATAGGTTTATCGAAGCTGATCTTAAACTCAATGCTAAGTGGGTTTTAGACACTACAATAATTCAGCATGATGTTAAAATTCTGTATCCAGGTGACTGACTTCATGAGACAATAGTAAAGGATCAATAGCACTGCTAGCACCTCCTCTGATAAAGGAAGGCAGCCATTTAGCCTTTCATGGACTGAATTCTGAAGCGATTAGTAGATTATACTTAATCAGCCCATGATTAAGGGCTTCCCTGTACCAGTGATGAGGAGGTGGATTACAGTGTTATCATTAAAATCTGTCTCGCCACAGATTTGAGCAGAGGAATGTTTACATAAGGGAGAATGTAAATCACACACCCATGTGACACTTGGACATCCTTGCTACATGTGATGGAGCTCTCTAATTCATTTATTGTTAATTGGGTTTGCTCTAAAATCAAATTAATTTTAATACAAATTAATCAAAATATTTCTTCAGTCAGCAAACTGTAAAATCATCAACTGATAATAAGGATTGGAGGCAAAAATGTGCATGTAGCTGATTGGCAAAACAATAGATATTAAAATGTATATCAATCTGACACAATATCAATTTCTTCTATCGCTTCAAGAGGGGAAAATGAATTCCTGGTTTCAATACTATACTTCATCAGCGCCTGAGTTTTAGTGCCCATACCAGCACCCCCCTCAATGACTCTCATCACAGGTGTTATACAATCAGGGGGCCTGCAGAAAAAACCCAACACTAGTATCCAGATGTACAAAGCATCCCGTTTGCATTTCTTAAATAGCTACTCAGTAGGAATTGCTATTTAACCCGTTCCATTGGCCGACGCGAGCACTACCTTCCGGGTGCTGCGCATGACCGTTGGCCAACGCAGCCCCGCCCACTGTGTAGAACGCCCGCACCACGGCAGAATGTCCGCCGCGGTAAACAGGTTAAGAAATGCAAAAGGATTAACACTAAATATGCGATTCCCTAATAGCGATTCTTACAAAGTAGGAATTGTTAGTAGGGAATTGTAAATTGGAAATGCTATTGCATTCCTGCCTATGTGCAAAATGGGAAATGGTTTGCACTTCATAAATTGCGATTTTCCAAATAGGAAATCACAATTTAAGAAATGCAAAGCCAAGGTTGCCTCTGGGTTTAAGGTCCTTCAGTAGGCACCCCAAATTTCCTAGTGCACTTATGCCCTAGGATCATATGTATGCTTTATTAAGGCATTTTTTCATTTTGCACATGGTTACCATCAACTTGCAGTCGATTGCAGTTGAATTGTCTAAATACCCGATTTTCATTTAGGAAATGCTTTGTACATGTGTTTTAGGAATCGCAAATAGGTAATCCCTATTTGCTGTTCCTAAATTGTGGTCCCAATTTGCGATTTCTACAGTGTAGAAATCATAAATTGCAACTGGTTTTGGACCTCAGTACATCTAAAAAGGCCATTTAGCGCTTCATAACAGGCGGAAATAGCTATTCGACCCGCTAAGAAATGGTAAATGGCTTTGTACATCTGGTCTTAGATCTCCTCTGCTCGTTTTTCGCTCCTGGGCTTGATTACATTTGTGGAGAATATCTCTGACGACTACGGGATTCTTTACATTTATTGCCACACAGTTGCATAAACAATTCTTAGGCCGCAAACCCATCCAGGCCACTCTCCTAAATATTGCAGTTGCCTTATCCCCTTTGCTGCGGCGTGAATATCGCTGCGGCGCGGGGGTTAGGGGTAGGCACGGCGCTGCTGTGCTTGTGACGGAACCACGCCATCATGAGTCACGGGCGGCATGTGCTCATGACGGCGTGGTTCCGCCACGGCCCCGCCCGCTCATCACTTCGCCCGCACTGACGGGGAATTAATGCCGTGTGGGAGGAGCAGTAACTGCATGACGGAACCACGCCGTCATGAGCCGATGGCTCATGACGGCGTGGTCCCGTCATGAGCATGCAAGGGGTTAAAGAAATGTTACCTGCTATCTAGATGTGTGGACAGCAAGTGCACTACTTTATTCATTAGATCCCTCCAGTTTTCCCTTTGGGTTTGATGAAGGGGAGGAAGATTCTCAAAAATATTCTTATTTGGTGTGGATGCTGGTGGTAAATGTAAATGGTCTTTAGAGGGAGCCAAACTGGGAGAGAATCTTAAAGGCTTACTGGAAGCAGGAGGTGCGAAAGTATCTTGCCTCATAGAGATCAATTGAGAGGCAATCATCTCAGCAGCCCCAATGTTCCCATTATAGATTAACCTACACGGTTATCGTTTGCTTTTCTATTTTAACCAGAATTAGTACATTGACACATCAGCTTTACCTGGAGGTTCTTGCTCATAGAGTGAGAGCCCCCAGCCCCCTCCTCTTGTTAAGCATAGCTGGTAAGTAAACTTTGTTCCAAGCAGATTAACCTCTCCATCACCATGTCACAAAGGTTTTTTTTTGTTCTAAGATAATGAGGCCTCTATCTAAATTATCGCTTAAGGTCTGTGGGAAATATTCCACAACAGGAGATTTAGATGAACATAACGCTGGGCGGTGGGCGGGGGTGGCTCCGCCTCTTTTATTGCCTCCACCTACTTAGCATGGGTCTTGGTGTTCACGCTTTGAGTAGTGCTGCAGGTGGAATGAATTTCAGTCTTCTTTGTTTTTAGCAGGTGGGGAGTTATCAAGCTGTGAAGGACCCTCTGAAACAATAGATAAGGAGCTGTTAAAGGAGCAAGGATTGTTGGGTGCAGTTAGTATGGTCTTGGTGCCAGGCCATAGACTCTGATAGATTCTTGAGAGGTCGGCCATTGCCCTTCTTACACGAAACAGAGGGTCAACGCCGAGCCTGAAGTCTGTACCAGGCTCACTATTAATTGTTTCCATCACACTTCTTAAATAGTTAGGTATTGATTACACTGATTTTGCCTTTAGGTCCACCCCCGTCCCTAGATTATTTGATTTCCTTCCCCTACATTTAAACGCAGAGGCCTGAAATCGCAGGTATTTCATTGGTGGAAGTGCACAAGAGTTAGTGGTAAGGGCCTGGTTGTAGATCAAAGCCAAGAGGGGTGGCATAGTCCGGCCTCTATTGGGCTCTGATGGGTGCAGATGGGCCTGCTCTTGGCCTGGTCATCGCCCGGGCCCAGCTCTAGTGCGCCCCAAGCGTGTCCCACCCTGCGGAAGTGGAAAGCACATGTTAAGAGCCGTAGCAGCTCCTCGCCTGCCTCCTGGTCAAGGGAGTGTGGACAACGGAGCCCCAAGCAGTCTGACATCCCATGTTGTGGCATTGAAAGGCGTGCTTTAAACTCTGTAGCAGCTCTTCCCCTGCCTCCTGTTCACAGGGAGTGTGGGTAATGGAGCCCCAAGCAATCTGGTGGCCAAGATTGGACTGGCCTATACGGCAAACGGGCAGTGCCCAATGGGCTGGTCTAACAGGTTAGTGTGTGGGTTGTTTTGGTGGCTGGATGTGGGCCTATTTTAGGGTCTGGTAGTTCTGTTTTCTGTTGAAGTCGGGGTACCACGCGGGTGGACAGCGTCCCCCCATTTATTTTACCGGGGGACTCCGTCCCCCCTGCCAAACAGCTGGACTTCACTCTTTGGTCTCTCTGGGAGGAGGTGCGTGGCATCTTTCGTGAAGTCACATCCTGTTGTGACGTCACTTCCGGTGACAGCGTCCCCCCACTTCTATTTTTTAGGACTTGTACCCTGCTTCCATACCTTGCAACACGCTTATGCAGCATGTCTTTACAATTTTAAAACTGCCGCAATTTTCAAACCCAGGGACGCCGTCATGAAAAGGGTGGCAGAAATGCAGGGGGCCGTCATGGCAGTGGTATGCTGGTTAGGCTCTCTTATGAACCGTAACATAACGCCGCAATGAGGCTGCTGCAGCAACGCCCACCCGCCCTGAGTTAATAAAGGCATGCACCTCTCAATTCACTTGCCTCAAAAGCATAACAACTGCAAAAATGCAGTGTGTGCTCCCTTCTGTTATGGTCTCACGCATCTCGAGTGGCATGCACACATGAAGAGGTCTATTTGAGTTCTTACTCACAGCTGGCTACTCCTCATAGAAGCTAGGCTGGGTTGGAACCTGGGTTCATGAAAGAGCTACGCTGAAAGGTCGGTTATACTTAGCAAGGTTCGGCAGGCTGCAGGTAGTTACCGGTGGAGCCCCCCACAACATTTTAAGCTAAAGGGGCTGGTGATGATAAATTCCTCACGTATCCAGTAGCTGTTAGATTCAGTTTTTTTTAATCGCTGCATGTGCATTTTAAGAATGTGATAGCCTTTCACGGATGCTCCATCTTACGATGTCATTGTGTAAAAGAAAATGGGATGTAACTTTCTGTGACGTCATCCAGTATTGTACGTTGTTCCTACTTTTTGAAAGCTTGTGCAATCTTCCACTATAACTTCTGAAGTCGTGAGAGGGAGATAAGCGTTGGCCGAGAAACTGGTTGCTGCACAGAAGAGGCTTCCATAAACCCATTTTAGAAGGCGGTGGCTTTACAACAATCCAGAATGACGTCACATGCTGTCAGTTTCACTAGAAATAAAAACAGCCTTCGCAAGCAGAAGATGCCAAGGTTAAGACAGTAATCTGAGCGTGCTATAGGGACAGACGTGTGTCATGCAAATACTTATGATATATGCTGGCCGGGAGAGCTGCTGTTTAGATTCTGCATGGAGTGAGTAAAGGAAGAGTTGGGCGCTGCCCAAACCCTGCAAACAACCCTGGTTTGTGAAATCTAAGGAACATCTATCTATCTGCCCATCAGACAAACGTCCTTGTTTGTGGCACTACCATCTTTCTCCAGTAGGGGGAAGGCTTGGGCTGTCCCTGCTGCGCAGACACCAATTTGCTGCTGTATTTAATAAATCCATAATAGCTTTAGCAGATGGTATTAATTTTGTGCATTACCCTGAACTCATTGATTGCTATTAAAGGATATACCATTTGCATACTGAGCTTATTAAATGTAGAGGCTTTTAATAAGTCAGATATGCTATTATCTGTCGTGAAAAATGAAAACAGACGTTAAGAATAACAAGTGCTGATTAGTGCGGGCTTAACACGGCTATGTTTGCATGCTTCGCCTGCCCCCAGGGGAGGGCGGGATGGGCGCTCTGCCTGCAGCAGCCCGAGCGTGGCTGCGCAGACCCACGCGCTGTGGGGAAGGGGAGGCTCGGTCTGCCTCGGCTGCGCCAGGCAGGGGAAGCACAGGAAGGGAAGCTGCGAGATGTGTAAATCATTTATAACTTGCGAACGTGCTTTACGGTCCAATAATTCCACCGAGGAGTTCATGTGATGGGAAGCACTGGGGTGTGCACGAGAAGCGCGTGAGCAATGTATGATTCACAACCAGTGAACGTGCATTATTATAGTCCGATAAGTGCACGTGACAGGAATAGGGAGCACATGGTATGGTGCGGTATAGTTGATTCACAAGCAGGGGACGTGCATTATCGTCCCGACAGTTCCATCCAGAAGTTCACGTGATTGGAAGCACAAGGGTATGCGCGAGACATGCGTGGGCTATGTATAAGATTCACAGCTGGTGAACGCACGCGCCATGGTTTGATAACGCCACCTAGGAGGTCAGGTGATAAGAAGCACAAGAGATGTGTGAAGGCAGGCGCGCAACACCCATTGGAATCAAAGGGCTTTAGCCCCCCCCCCCCCCCCCGCCCCCTCGTGTTTGGCTGCCCGGGCTCAGACGGCTCCCGGGCACACGCACAGCCGCACCCGAGCACTTCACAGGTCTTTAAATGACCATGTGCATGTTAATGAGGCTTTGATGTTGTTTCACCCCTTCCAAGAGCCCCTGCAGCTCCACTCTGCCTACTGCCCCCCCCCCCCCCCGAATGTTTTCTTAGCCCCCCCCCCCCCCCCCATTGTGGCTCTAGTTGCGCCTCTGTGTGAAGGTATATGTGAGTCACAACCTGTGAGCGTGCATCACGGTCCAATGATTCTACAAAGGGCCTCGCGTATTGTTAAGCACAGGGTAAGGTGTATGCACGAAGGATGAACTGTATATGATTCACAGCCAGCGAACGAGCGTTCACCAGTGTACGTGCATTACAACCAAATACCTCCAATTGAGATGTTCAAGGTATAGAAGCACAGGGGGTATGCTCGGGGGATGCGTGAGCCGTGAGCTATATATGGCTGACAACAAGTGAAGGTACATTATGGTCCAATAATTCCCGTGAAGAGTGTACGAGGGTATGCAAGGAAGATGCATGTGCAAGATGCATAAAACCTGTGAACAAGCATTGCCTGTGTCTACCTGTCTCTACTTCCAATCATGTGACCTCCTCGGAGGAATTATTCGACCGTAGTACACGGTCGCTGGGTTGAATCACATATAGCTCACGTTCAATGCTTCCTATATCACCGGAATCCCTCGGTGGAATTTTTGGACCATAATGCACGTTCACAGGTTTTATGCATCTCTAAAACCATGTTAATTCCAAGGCTTTGGGTTGATAAGGAATACGGTCACCGGAATCAGGACCGGCCAGGAAGAGTCGGAAATTCCGATCGCTTGCAAGTTGCTGGGAGTACCGGATCAGTCGGTATCACGTCCTGCTCAGCAATGCGATCTGCAGTTTGCATGGTTTTAGAGGCTTGCAACTATTAGGCACTTATCAAATGTCCTGATTATGATCCCTTTGAATTAAAAGTGGGATCTAAACGCCGTCGACCAATTTATGTGCCTTATACAGTGTGTATATTATGTACTATGTTGATGTAATGGCGCATCTCAAAATATCTGTTCATACTAAGATTTAAAGAACAACTTAAGCTTTTTGCCTAAAAGCCCTTTCCTGTTCACTTAGAGTGTACTAAAGTGTCTGTGTTTAAATGAGGTACAGGCTTGTGCCCCACAACGTGAGATTGTCGAAGGATATTCTCCCTGTATTTGTTGCTATAAGTAAATACATTCTGACCACTGTCCGGCTGGACAAGTCACTTAAATACAGAATCCATTGCGTCTGTATTCATGTGTATGCTTTATCCTATGTTGCCTGGGACCATTGTTGTTACTCACTCAGCACTAATTATCTCTATTCTTTCCACTGAGGCACAGGGTGTCAGATGGGCTCTGTTACGATTTTGACACCGATCCTTAGATTGGATGTGCTCGGCTTTTTATCCTCCATCGCTACTGAAACCGAATATCTATCGGTGCAGCTCATCGTTGATATAGGGGCCAGCTGCACCCACTCCAGTTGTGTGACCCACCGTGAAAATTAACGTTCTCCAGCACCTAAATTGAGATTACACTTGGTTATTATACAGTCCCCAATTGACACCAGTCCTGAAGATGGTCTCACAAAGTGTCCTCTAGGAGACCGAAACATCGACCCCTGCCTCATCCTTACTCTATGGGATATATTTGAATTTTGGATAGGTGTTTTTAGGTTCTGCTGAGTTATCTATTAATATATCGTTTATGTACCTGCAGACCTAATCAATTTTAAATCAATCATATCTGTATATGAAACTAATTCTTATACCACTTGATAAATTCTATTTTCCTAAACACCTGTGTGTTCGTGTTTATGATCTATGTATTATTGTTGTGTTTTGATGAATTGTGTTTCTCTACAATCACTAATTCATTTTCTGAATTGATTTCCTACAAGGATCATTAATTTATCCTTCCCAGTCAAACTTAAATTATCAATTGTTATTCAAATAAATTCCCTTGAAGGCACTTATACCCCTCTACTTAATTACCCAAGCCCTCAAGGTTATTTTGGGTTGCTCACTGTTCTATTTTGTACTGTTTCATCTGTGGCACAAGAATTAGACAGCTGCGTACCTGTTATTTTGTATTCGGCGCATCAATTTCTTATAGACACAGGTGTGATGTTGAGTACTATAGTAGGCTAGGAATGTTTTTGCAATGGCTGATCTGGTTTCCCAGTCCAGCACTGAGTTGTGTGGAAAGGAAACAGCAGAAATGTGCCATATTCTATCACTGATGCATTGTGTGCTGCCTAGCGCCAATGCAGGCAGCCTTGCACCATAATGCGCTATTGGCAGGATTGTTTTTGTGCTGGAAGGTACTCATTCCTGCAAAAACACCATCCTAAAGGCATTTTTCTTTTTCATGTGTGCTGCAGAATGCTGAACACATAGAAAGAGGTAGTAATGGGAGAAGTAAAGATATTTCTCATTGCTACACCTGACTTGGGAAAGCCTATCATTTTGATGTATTCCCAGGTTTAATAGCGCTAGTAAATATGGGAATGTGTCAAAATCCATGAATGGATGCTTGGGAATGCTCATGCTCCCTCCTGGAACTCCTTCCCAATGCAAAGTAACCCAAAAGTGCTGAGCAGAGTTAGTTTGTATTTAATAAAGCACATGAAGCCATGCAAAGTGGCTTTGCATGGATAATTTTGCATTGGGGCTGTGCCCCAGTCGTGTTGCAACCTGATTCAAAATCATGGTAAATATGCTTCAAAGTGTGGTAGCTGCCTATTTTAAAGCTCATTGGGCCCGATTCACAGAACTAACTTAAGACAAAATCCTAAACTTACTACTTTTGGTATTCACAGAAGTTAGGAGTTTGTCTTAAGTTTGTCTTAAGACAGACTTAGGACAGACTTAAGACAGACTTAAGTTAGGATTTTGTCTTAAGTCTGTTTTAAGACAAACTTAAGACAAAATCCTAACTTCTGTGAATACCAAAAGTAGTAAGTTTAGGATTTTGTCTTAAGTTAGTTCTGTGAATCGGTCCCTGTGTGTACTGTGTCTTTTTCTAATAACATTTCACATCAGATGCCTGTCTAGACATAGACCTCAGCTGTTTCCTTTAGCTTCGGCTGGCAGCACATGGGCAGTGTGTCCATGCATGCACACATAACCCCGGTGGGCATCAGGGAACAGATTGGTATTATTCTTGCCACAGATGCATGTGGTTCCTCTGTGATCCACTTTGAATGGGATTGTTAAAATATCACAAATGCATTCAAAAATAGCTGCTTTGGATTTGTACACTATGTCCATCGTGCTACAATAAACACTCCATGACCCCTAACTAGTGTGATTGCCAATTTATTAGGACATGGTTGCATATCAATAACTTTATTAAACATTAAAGTCAAACATAACATAAGACAACAATTCCCCAACATCTGGCGTCCAATTACTCCTCACATACTTTTCAACCCCAAATGTCCTTTCTTAATTCCATCCTTACCCAACAAGGTACCACCCTGAATTTTCCTCCACTGCCACATTCCCCCCCTCCAAGGGTCTGTAAGAGCCCGCATGTGACCTTTCTCTCCCCAAAACTTCCGCCGCTCCTGTCAAAACTGCAACCCGTCCTAATATTGGCATATGACAAAACTGTAACCTTGTGCAAATATCCCACTCTTTTACCCTCACATCCTGTAGGGTGAGTGGGAGGACAAATTAATTTGCGGAGAGGAGTTGGCCTAACGGCTAGGGCGGTTGATCTTGGAAACCGGATTCGAGTCTCAGCAATGACGCTGAACATCCTGTGATTCTGGGCAAATCACTTAATCTCCCTGTGTCTAACAAAATGAATGTCCATATGTAATGTAACTGGTGCTATGTAAAGCGCTTTGATACCCGATACCTTCGGGTCAAGTTTGCGCTATTTAAAGCACCGTAAAATAAATAAATAAAATAAACCTCTCTACCCCCTAATTTGGTTATGTACAGGGTCCGGAAGAGGCAGTTTTCACCTCGCCGTAACTTTGTATGTAAATTTGCTGTCCCACCCCTTCCCTTCTACACAACCTATCCCCACCATGTCCTGTTTAAAGCATGAATACCCCGGGGAAAGACTAGTCTGGGCCTTTCTTTCCCTGGGGGCCACCATAATTGAGTGGATTTGTTAAAATAATACAAATGCATTCAAAGACGGTTGCAGCTGATGTGGTGCATTTATGTCAGTAATCTGTGAATGTAGAGATAAACAAAAAGAGCTAAATTATGTCAAACTCATGTTATGTGTGTCAGGAAAAACTGTTATGTTCTTTATGAAGGCCTTAAACCACCAACCTAGTTGGTGGCATGCTTCTTCATCGGGCCCCACCCAGGGCACCGAGTGTGCCTCGGGTGTGCTGCGACGTCTGGTTACAGCGGAGCAGATTTTGTTACATGAGTGTTCAGTGATGCTGTAAAGAGTGTGGGTTTAAAAACTGTCCAAAGGGTCCCAAAGTCCACAATGGTTATTTTAATCATGGGCCCTTGGCAGTGCTAAAAGCAAGGCTGTAGACGCGTTTGGAGGTAATTATTGACTCCCACATCCAGGGATCTACTCCTTGACCTGCAAGAGAAAATCTCAATTTTTAAGGTGGAAAGGGACTAAGAGATCAGTTGTAAATAAATACAAGCTCACAATATTGTGGTTGTGCACAAACTTCCCAGGGTATCTCTTCCACAGAATGCTCAGTATCCGCCCAATGAAAAGCAAATCAATTATCAAGGGCCTTATTCTGAGTTTGGCTGTCCGTCCATGGGACCGCCTTTGCGGTGACGGAGAGAGCGCCGGCTAGCCGTCAGCATCCAGACTGCCATATTACAATAACATTGCGGGGCTGGCAGTGTTGTGTCGGCAGTACCATGGCGGCAGCATGCGTCAGCTCATAGAAAGAGCTAAAGCATATGCCGGCACCGTAGCAGTGCTACTAGCATGTAGGTGCGCTGTGTACCATACACAGTGCATGCATGACAGTGCAAGCAGAGGGTGGCACAACATGTGCTTCCATGCACAACCCCCCTGGGGCAAAGTTGCCCGGGTCCCTGTTTGGGGGCCCTTCCCGGCCTTTCCTCCAATATTTTCATGATGAGGTCCCCGTCATGAACAGGTCAGCGAAAAGGCAGGTCATGATCAGCAGGCAGTGCTGGCATTGGCACCGCCACCATTGATCACTGCTTTCTCCACTGCCGCCCCATCGAGATCCAGGATCTTGGCAGTGGCAGCCATCTTGCATTGGGCTTGTGGCAGTCGAACTGCCAACCTTGTAATCGGGCAGTCAGACAATAGAGGGGGCAGCGGTCAGACTGCCACCGCTGGTATGGCAGTCTTTGGACTGATGTACTTGTAATAGAGCTCCAATTAATATTACTGAGTAGTGTTAAATTTTATCAGAGCAAATCGATTTCCAAGTGCATGTTTACATTTTGTTAATTGCAAAAGTGATTTTTTTGTTACTTCTATATGTAGGGTACAGATATCACCCAAGAGTGTATCCTGGTGCCTGTACACAAGCGAAGGTACTGACCTTTCTGGGGGCTACAGAAAGAGCCAGGGTTTTAGTTTATTTCGGTATTCAAGGATGGAGCTGGCAGCTCTGATGTTGTAGAGTTGTTTGTTCAAGGTTTTGGAGGAAAGGTGGGAGAAAACTCAACTTCTGGCTCTGGCCCGGCGGGCGTGTTTGATTTGGGCAAGGAGGAGGCTGGACGGCCTGAGGTGTCTCGTTCCGGTGTTAAAGAGGATGCAGTTTTTAAGGTGTGCTGGGCCTTGGTTTTGTAGTGCTTTGTCGGAGTCTAGGGGGCAGATTTACAAGAACTGACGCATCTCTGCATATCAGCAGAGATGCACCAGTTAGTTTGCGCCACACAAAAAAACCCTTGCGCCGCCATGGGTGCGTCACATTTACAATGCGGAGCACCATGGCGCAAGGATTGACAGATGCGTGACGCATCTGTTGACGTAAAGGCAACTCATTGCCTGAGTCGTGTTGCAAACACGACACTACTCCAGCGATGCTCAGGAATGCCTATTCGTATTATGCTGGGTAACTCCATACGCCTGCTTCAAGCAGGCGTGATGTTTTGACACAGTGGCGTTGTATAAGTGACGCAGTGAAATCTTGCAGATTTCACTGCGTCACTTTTACAAGGCTTTCTTACGTCGGAATGCCTACCCTGCATACATTACACCTGACCCAGGTATAATGTAGCGCAGGGTTTTACAACATGACACATCTCTCTAGATGCGCCACGTTGTAAATGTGACTCAACGTGGCGCATTGTTTACGACACCGCCCTGCCACTAAAGTGACGCATCAGCAGCGTAAAAGTGTCACAAAGGGCTTGTAAATCTGCCCCTGGGTTTGTTTGAATGATGAAAGGGCATGCTTGTGGATTTTGAGCAAGTGTAGGTCTTTGAAGTGTTTGGATATGTGCATGTGGTGGGTGAGTTTGAGTGTAGAGAGCCTTGCCTGAGTCGATTCTGCTGGTGATGAGGTTTGCATAGCGGATAAGTTGGTGTCCAAAGGTGGCCATTTGATGTTTTTCCTGGGTAATTTGATGGTGTGGAAGCAGGGTATGTATGTCGTTACAAGAGATGTTTTACATCGCAGTACTTTACAACGCATGTTTTACAACGCAAGTCATTACCACGACTTGCATTGTTGGGGGCTGGATAGTGAATAGTTTAATTTACAATTCCAACTCCAGTCCCCGTGGATAGTAGGGAAGGAGTTGGATAGTAAATTAAACTATTTACCATCCTGGAGCGCCCCCCAGCGCAATTCGTTGTTACAACTAGCGTTGTAAAAGTTGCGTCGTAAGGGAACTGCGGTGTAACATCCGCGTTGTAAAGGATGTTCCCGGGAAGCAGGTGGAGGCGGCTTTGTTGACTTGATTCAGCATGCATTATTAAATCAAGCCGTTTGCACACTGATATCCATACTTGTGTCAGGTTTGATTTCTTGTAGTTTCTTATAATGTGCAACATAAGTCACTCGTTTGGCGCTACTAGGACAAAAGCAAACTTAATATTGGGCCTCAATAAAACAGAGGGCCATATTATTAAGAAAGGGCCATACATTATCGCTGCTTTTATTGGCAGGAAACTGCCGCTAAAGCGGCAATAATGGTCTTGATAATATGGCCTTGTGAATTCCCATAGAAGTCCAGGTTAACACCAGAACCTGGGCTTTTATGGGAATTCACAAGTCCATATTATCAAGACCATTATTGCCGCTTTAGCGGCAGTTTCCTGCCGATAAAAGCAGCGATAATGTATCACCCTTTCTTCATAATATGGCCCCGAGTGCCCTTACTTAATGACAGAATAATACCATTATCAGGGCCATGCTGAACAAAACATGACGGTCAAAATTGGTGATCTGAAGGGTAAGATTATTCCAGAGTCTGGGTCCTAGCTGGTTAAACGTCCTGCCTCCTGAACACACGTTTTGTCATGGGTCCTTTTAGTAATAGCTTGTTTTCTGATAGAATGCATCAAACAGGAACATCTTAGCTCATGAAGCTAGCCCGGTCTAAATTGACATGACTGTTAAAATCCTTGTGCACCCTACATACATATTTAAAGATGTGCTTACTTTGTAAAACAAAAAAGTGCAGCTGCCCAATTCATTTCTTATGAACCCACCGCAGGAGATGCTGGATGCTGGGGCTGGCAAATACACCAGTCTTCACTTTACACCATGTCTCTTTTTTCCACAATTCTCAGCTCCCTGACTATTTGATCTCATTCTTGCCAGCATATGTCATCCCTGCATTCTCCTTTTCTGCCTTTCTCTCTCTACGTCAGAGTCTAATTATGAATACTATGTTTGATCCCCAATGATGATTACTGGTGTCCAACACCTACAAACCCCGGCACAAATTAAGGACAACTTTAAGGATGTTTATCTGATTCGCAACCAGTCAAAGGAGACCCTTTCTTGCTTGAGAATAGTGCTTAGCATTTGATTAAGCAGGGACAAGAAGACTTCAGGAAGAATAGTTAAAATAAATATGAACTCTGGCTATCTTTCTTAAGCCTATAGATCTGTAGCGAGTACCCAGCATTTTCAGAAACATTTACAAGCAAGGATTCTTTCCTCTGGAGAGTAGACTAAATATATTTAAATCTTTTTGGCTTTTTCATACAAATTGATTGTTCACTTTTTGAAATGTTTTATATATTTTAATGATGACCTTCTTATAGTTAAGGATTATATTTACCAGTACTAGTATTACACTGCTATATACCTGATATGATTTTATTTATTGTCCTTTTACTCGAAGTAAGCTTTTTAAAAGGCTTGCTAACTGATTATGTGCTCTTAGGTCATGCAAGTTGCATGAAGTCAGGGCAACGCAAGCCCTTAAGATTTACTAAGGCACACAGAGCCACCTAGCATGGATTAGTAAATCTGGAGTAATGCAAGGCAGTGCAAGTCGCTGCCTTGCGTCATTCTGCCTTGGGAAGTCGTTCCAGAGGTGAAACGAGGGAGTTTCCACGCATCCACCCATGGATTTTGGCGCATTCCCAGATAAACCTAATACATCAAAATCGGATGTAGTAACACGCATTTATTGTACCTATTGTATTTTATTGCACCTTATTGTACTGTCCTGTCATCCTTTTTTTTTTTATTCTTGAATAAAAATGATTTGAATATAAAAAAAAAAATGGTATGCCTTCCCAGCAGAGGCAAAATGAGGAGAAATAAACATATTTCCCTTTTCCAATTGTGCTGTATAATGCAGCACATGTAGAAAGGAGGAAATGCATCTGCGGTTAGTTTTTGTGTAGGAAGGTGTCCCTCATGCACAAAAACTATCCTGCATGTAACGCGGACACTCTTGCAACAAGGCACAAGGGTGCGCTAGCATAGAGAGAGAGAGAGCAGGAATGCATCATATCTTGGTAGATATGGCGCGTTCCTGCATTGCATGACCTTTTAGTAAATCTGGGCCCTGCTATTTTGCCATTTTTTTCCTCTCTTTTTATCTCCGACCCTTAGTGGGCTGCATCTGCCTGGGTTTTTCTTACAGCTGTAGATCAGTCTCTGAGGTTCAGTGTAGATCTGTTCTGTTAGCTCCTTCTTCAGTTTATCCAAGTGTCAGCTCTTTCACAGCTGAATCATCACCGCCGCCAGTCTCAATCTATGTTACATGTCTGTCTCTTAGACTGTGACTCATGTCACCTGTTACATCTTGAGTAGTCCTTTTTGGTGGCTACTAGCAGTTCTCCCTTCTATGTCCAAACATTCCATTACTAGTTTACCCCAATAAGTCCCACCATTAGTTGGCTACAGATACAGGTCGAGGTGAAGACGTTGCATACAATGTGAGTCGCCATATTTAAAGGGGTGAACGATATATATTAGTATTCCATCACAAGGTCCACGTTCCTTCACTATCAGACTCATCAAAAATGGACCCAACAACAAAGTCATTCTAATCCCAGTACACTATCTTGCTGTCACTCAAATGAATTGTTAATTTTAAAATCCCCCTCTTTTATGGCCCTCTTTTTTGGTTCTTACTATCAATTGACACCAAAACCTGCCCACGTAAAAAGATGAAAAATATTATTTCTAATTCACAAAATATTCCCTGAAAAATAGTAATATTGTGAAAAAGTCAGTTACCACATGAACTTAACATTTTTAATTATTCAACCCTCTTACAGACATACTCACTTGTAGCCTTTATGTTAACATAAACTACACTACCCTCTACTGTTCTTAATGCATTATGTTTTATTTCACACTAATAGTAAACAAGGTTATGTAATTGTGTTAAAAATGCCTCAGTGCCATTTAGGCCTTCCTACTGATTATTGATGTCCTTCTTCAGGCCAGTAACAGTAAGCTGAGCTATTTTCATTTTCCAATTGCATTGAGAGGTCCTAGGCTTAAACATTATCGTTTAATTCTCTTCATCATATTAGGGGGTTCTCTTCCTTTTTTACTGTTCCACAAAGAGTATAAGTCTATTAGTTCTACCGATTATTACCCAATGGCGACTATCCCATTCCGAATTTCCTATTATCTTAATCAGGCAAGCTTCTTCATTGGTTTAGTTGGTTGTGCTTTCATATTGCATTAGTTCAACAAGAAAACACGGTATTGCTTGAGGGATTGGACCGCTGGTTAGGGCCATCACTGACCTGACAGGGCTGCAAGAACTTCCTGGATTCAAACTCATAACCTTCATAGGGCTGTTTTTTTAAGCAACAAGCATCCATCCCACAGACCAAGCAGCCTAGTCTCTGCACATTTGCCAGACCTCTCTGCATTTTACACAAATAACTCCCTTCATTGCAAACATGACCTGCACTCCATGGGCATGATTCACTGAATGAACTTAAGACTCAATCCTAAACTTACTACTTTTGGCATTCACAAAATGAACTTAGTACTTTTGGTATTCACAGAAGTTAGGATTTTGTCTTAAGTTTGTCTTAAGACAAACTTAAGACAGACTTAAGACAAACTTATGACAAACTTAAGACAGACTTAAGACAGACTTAAGACAGACTTAAGACAGACTTAAGACAGACTTAAGACAGACTTAATACAAAATCCTAACTTAAGTCTGTCTTAAGTCTGTCTTAAGTTTGTCTTAAGACAAACTTAAGACAAAATCCTAACTTCTGTGAATACCAAAAGTAGTAAGTTCATTCTGTGAATACCAAAAGTAGTAAGTGCATTCTGTGAATGCCAAAAGTAGTAAGTGCATTCTGTGAATACCAAAATAGCAGTAAGTTTAGGATTGAGTCTTAAGTTCATTCTGTGAATCGGGCCCCATGTGTGGAATTAAACAGTAGTAGCAGGGCATAGCAAAGGTGCAGCTCAACCTACACGAGCTAATGAAATATTTCTGCTGCTTGGTTGAACAATTACAGCTAAAATTGGGTGTAGAGGCTGCTCACTTCTCCAGGTCTTTCTTTCACTGAACCTGCTGCACTATTTAGCCCCTTCTCTAAGCGGCATGACACGAGCAAGCAGATGCCAATCTTTTAAAAGTGGTTTAAATCTAGGTGTATATTTTCCTTCCTGATGGTTAGATGTGTGGATTTTCTGACTTACCTTGTGCGCATTAATACGCAAGGGCCTGCTGACTGTGCAAAAAGCCGCATGACACAAAACACTTGCATTTATAGATCAGATGATAGCAGCAGGACAGCTGCACCACATTCGATACACAGCGGGAACTGATACTAAAATGTACAATTCCATCTGTAGCTTTTCCAAAAGCTATTAGAAAAGCAAGCAGTGTCTTTTGAAATATCTTCCTGTTGTCTAATAAAGCAGTGTAGTCAGTGTACTGGGTCTGTTAGATGAGTTTGAGAGAGAAGCAGGCTCTTCCAATTGAAATTACAAGAGGAACATACATTCTCAATAGATTATAAATTACATTGTGTTACGTACTGTCTGTTTTGATGACAAAGTTACAAAATGTACGGCAAAACACTTCTTACTCATCCAGCGCCAAGTAACTAAGGGGCTTATTTATGAGCCCTTGCGCCACTTTTGCGCCGCTGGTGCGTCACTGTCATGTCTGTAACTCTCTACGACATGATGCGTCATATTGTAAATATGATGCATCCAGCATGTCGCAAGGAGGGCGCATGATGCATCGCTGTTCTCACGTAGCGATGTGTCACTTTTCATAAATGAGGCCCTAAGAGTCTATGTAAGACATTGAGACACTTTAAAACTACCTGCTTTTAATGATTGTGAGGCAAGAATAAAAAATCTGAAGATTCCATTCAAGAAGAAAAATACACAAATTAAGTGTGACAACCAAGAAAATGCCTTGGCGACCTTGTTGCACGCCATCTCATCTCGAAATGAAAGAGCCTTCTGGACTCTGGTCGGTCATAGCTCAGCCTCGTGTCAGTGGCCCGATGGCCTGTTTATCTCAAACAATAAGTGGGACACTCATATAAAATCCCTGTATAAATCAGGTATCATTTGCTCATATGAACCACTAAGAGATTTTCAAAGTATCCTGATATTACTAAGGAGGAAATATCAAAACCAAAAGAAGCTCACATTCGTGCAAAGCAGCCAGTCCAAATGGCATGCCACTACATCAGGTCAAGTTAGATCTCGCCTTCTGGAGTACACTTTTGGAACGGTTATTCTCTTATGTAATTAAGTCCAGGAAAGTTCCTTCCTCTTGGAAAGATGCAATAGTATTTGAATCAACAAAAAGGGCCAAAAGCAAGATCTAACCAGCTTCAGATTAATGGCGCTTCTAGATTTTGAAGGGAAGTTATTTGCCAAGGACCTACCAAACAAACTAAAGAATTGTGCAGAAAAAAAATACCATTAACAAAAACTGGGTTCTGCACAGGTTGTTCACCTGTTGACATCACAACACTGACACTACATGCAACTAAATTATTTCCAAAGAAATCAACGTTTTGTGCTTGTTTCATGGACTATTCCTCCGCTTTTGACAAAGTGAAATGGAAAAGGCAATGGGCCAAACTTATAAAGTGGAAAATTGATCCTGACCTCCTGCATTTTTTCATCGAACTGCGTACCAATACAGGTAAAGCTATCTTCTGACAAAACCCTGACTTCTAAATTACGCGCTGAGAATGGCCTCAAACAAGGTTGTATTTTGTCCCCCTTATTATTTTCCTTGTACATCATCAATTTAAAGGAGTCATTACAGTCAGATAAGGGCATTCCTCCTAAGCTGGAAGGGACAAAAATAACATAATTGGCCTATGCTAATGACTTGGTGATTCTGTCACAAACACCAAATGGCCTACAACATCCATCAAACCACTTGCACAAATTTAACCTGGAGAATGGATTAATTGCTAATTTTTCCAAAATGAAGATTATCACCCTTGGAAAGAATACTAAATTCATGGGGAGGGTCATGGGAGATGCTACAATCAAAATAGTCAAACAATATGATTATCTTGGGGTAATATTTGAGAGCAAGATATCATGGTCCAGCCATCTAGGCACCAGAAAGCCTATGTCAACAATGATCACAAAATTGGTTTTAAAATGTGCAAATCTGTTCAGCAGGAACGCAATCAGGCCATCACTGAAAGCGTTAAATATGAAACTGATTCCATACTTGCTATATGCATCTCCCGCATTGAACCACAAGACCATATCCAGCCTTGCTAAAATGTTTATGCAACGGGCGCTCAATCTGCTTCATCTCCAAACTGCTACCCCCACTGTGTCATAAGGCTAGAATTAAGTCTAAAATCTCCTATATCATTCAACTACAGAAACACCATGAATTACTTCTGTGACTGTGAAAAAGCAAATCCAAAATCACTAAAATACTTAATTTATTAGGAAGTAAGCAAAACTAAACACAATGACTTAGAGTTGCAAATCTTACCTGCAAACGTAGAAACGTACGATCTACAGACACTGGTGCAAATGAATAGACCAGCCTGGAAAAACCTACTCTGTGGAACTTTTACTCTCAAACAGAGGGACTCTGAACTGACACGGCCAAACAATACAACCGTATGGACTTAGTGTTTGATACCTATTCCTTGAAGATTCAAGAATATCTAGGGTGAAATTTACCTAGGTATGTTAACCCCTTCCATGCTCATGACGAGCTCAGCTCGTCATGCAGTACACTGGTCGTGTGCTTATGACGAGCTCAGCTCGTCATGAACAATGGTATTCATAGGAGGTCAGCACCCAGCGGGAATTGCCTTAGCAGTCAAGGTGTTAAAATGTAATTTTTAAGATTCAGATTGTTTTCCCAATCAAACAATAAATTCTTTATTCTGTTCAGATCTTTGAGCCATAAAAGATCGTGATAAAGATATATTAAAACCAGCAAAGTGCTTATCAGAGAAGATTTTAAAGTGCAAATGCAAACTCTTGAGCAGACTTAGGGGGTCATTATGATGGCGGATTCCCCGCATACTCCGGGCCGGCGGAAGCCACCGCCGGCCCGGAGTATGCGGGGAATCCGCCGAGGAGGCCTGAAAGACCCACCGCCAAATTAGGATGGCTGGTGGGTCTCACGATCTGTCCTCCACTTTTCCGCCGCGGTCGGAAGGCGACCACGGCGGAAAAGCACTAACATGGCTGGCGGTGTCTATCAGACACCGCCAGCCATATTAGGATGTAGGGTAAGAAATGCTTTTCCGCGGCGGCTTTTCCGCAGTGGAAAAGCATACGGACATTCACTTAGGGGGCCCGTTGAGGGCCCCCTGGGTGAAGGGTCCGTGAGGGGTGCACATGGGTGGTACCTATGGTACCCCCCTGCCTTTGCGTGCACGAAGCGGCAGGCACCGCGCGGTGCCTGCCACTTTGTGCATGCAAATGCACTGCTTTCATTTTTTACATTGCGGCGGGTGCTGCTTCAAGCAGCACCCGCCGCAATGTAAAAGATACAGGATGTGACCGCCAGGGTGGCGGTCACATCCTAATTGCCATGGAGGGACCGCCGCTGCCCATGCGGAAGGTCCCTCCTACTCAGGGGTGGCGGACGGACGCAAGTCCGTCCGCCATCCTAATCGACCCCTAAATTTCCAATGCACACATTGATTTTCGTGCCCGCAATGCAACTTTCAAAAACAGCTTAACACAGTTAATAATATCCTCGTCTTCTAATCAGAGAAATGCCTCATTAGATTCTCTGCAATTGCTAAAATGATGGATCTGATTGTTTTATATCCCGATTTATGATTTTGCGGGGAAATGGAACCCAGTTTTAAAAGATAAAGCTGCTTGTTGACTTTGTGGGCATGCAACTGAATCCCTTCTGTATGTTGTACTTATCTGCTTAAAACTGTTGCATTTCAGAAAAAAGCATTTGGGACCTATGTTCAACAAAGCAAAATTCAGATCAACTGTGGAGGCTGCCAGGTACTGTGTTAGCGTAAGGGAAGACAGTGCAATAATAATGCTAACATAACTTTTAGATCAGGCTTACAAATGTATTTATTTATGTGAAGCCACTCCTGCAAAGTTTAGCAGGTGCAGAAAAGGGTGGTATTAGGCAACTTCCTGAATTGTAGGTGATCTAGACACTGTCTCAAGGACAAGGGGAGCTTGTTCCAATAACGAGGGCCGAGATGGAAAAGAGCTCTTCCTCCTAATCTTGCCTTTCTTACTAGAGGCACCACCAGATGGTGTTTAGCACTCGTGCGAAGGGATCTTGATGGTACATAGGGCATGGATTTCTTGGGAAGATAGGATGGGCCCAAGTTAAGCAATGCCTTATGAATGGTGCAGCAGATTTTAAATTTGACCCGTTGGCGGATAGGGTGCCAGTGCAGTTTCATGAGAAGAGGGCAAGAGGGGGTCCTCGAGGGGGCATTAAGGAACAACCGCGCCGCCGTGTTCTGAACCACCTGCAGTCTACTGAGTGAGGCATCATTAGTAAGTATGGGCGGAAAATCCGTTCCGCTCGCGGATTTTGCGGATTTTCGGTAAATTCGCAATCAGCGAGATTCGCGAATTTCCCGCGAAATCCGCAAATCCGCGAGCAGCGGATTTTATGGCTTGCTCGCACTGTTCGCGTGAGTTCGCGGCTTCCCAGTTCAACTTCGCGCCCCGCGAATAAGCGCTAAATTGCAGAAATACGATCTTAGCAAAACTGAAACTACTTACCAGGTTCAAAAGTTCAAGCTCATCATTAGTAGCCATTTCCTGTAGTGCTTCCTGAGGGGCCCCTCCAGAGTTCAGTTGCCTACTTGCAACTATTATGTGACCCTGCTCTGACCCTCAGAATAGTTACACATATGCCACAAAGGTCCTGAATTACAGCTAAGGGAGACAAGCAGGAGCCAGGCTGGAAGTTCAAATCCATTAATCAGCCCCTAATTCATTATTGTCAGTTGGGGCAGGGCAGGTGTCGTAACTAATTTTGCAACAATGAAAGCACTTAGCAAGTGCAAAAGATCACTAATCAGGAAGCACTAAGGAAGCAGGTGCCAGCTAAAAAAATATTCTGTGACACATTATTCAGCCCCAAATTAATTCAGGTCACTTGAGGCAGGGAAGGTGTGCTTTGCTTTGCCACAATAATGTACACTGGACAACCAGAGGGTGCTGTGTGATGAAACAGAGGGTGGCATGGGTGGGCCAGAGGGTGGCATGAGTAGTCAGAGAGTGGCAGTGGTGACAGAGGGTGGCAGTGATGAAGAAGAGTGTCCCAAACAAGCTGGACACGTAGAAACAACAAGTTCGCAAAACTTGCGACCCGACAGGTAAGTTCGCGTTTGCGAAATTGTACAAAACCCTCGCAAACTGGCAGAAACCTGCACGAACACCAAAAAAAAATCCGCAAATTTGCGAGAATTCGCGGATTTTTGCGGATTGCGAGTTCGCAAATCCGCAAAATTCGCGAACGCGAGATTCGCAAACTTCACCCATGCTTAATCATTAGCAGAGACCAGCAGGTAGTTACAATAGGCCAGACGACTTAATACCAGCGCCTGGACTAAGCAGAGGGAAAATTCGGCAGAGCAGGCCTATCACATGAAAACAGGAAGCAGCTGTCTGCGCAGCCTGCTCCTTCAGACTTAGGGCTTGATCTAAATGGATACCCAGATTTTTAACTGTAAATTTGGGAGCAGGATGGGGACCTAGGTCCGTCGGTCACTAATTTGGTGTCTATAGGAGGGGGGCCTCTCCAAAGAGCATTATCTCTGTCTTTCCCACATTACACTGGAGGAAACTATTCTTCATCCAGTGTGATATGGCTCTCATCCCATTTGAGAAGGCCAGCCGTACCGCCGGGGTGAATTTATCGAATGTAAAGAGTAACTGGGTATCGGCATATATGGGGATACACCCATGTGTCCTTAGAAGATTGGCCACGGGAGCAATATAGATGTTGAATAATGTAGGGCTCACGAGCCCTGGGGTACTCCCTTGGTCAATTCTATAGGGGCCGAATGATACGGGCCTAGGTTGACAATCTGGGAGCGATCAGACAGAAAGCTCCTCATCCATTGTATGGCTGATTTTCTTAGCCCAACCTCTTCGAATCTTTTGATCAAAATACTGTGGGAAATTGTGTTGAATGTTGCAGACAGGTCCATAAGCACCAAAATCATAGACTGGCCCTTATCTGGGGTCATCCTGATGTTATCTGTGACCGCTAGTAATGGTGATTTGGTGCTGTATTTGGGCCTAAAACTGGACTGGGAAGGGTCTAAACATCCTGTCAGTTCAACATAGTTGGAAAGGTGGGTATTGACGTGTTTTTCCATTAGTTTGCTCAGGGACGGGAGGAGTGAGATAGGACGGAGGTCAGAGACATCCGTCCATGGATTCTGCATGATAGTACCGCATATGTATATACCCCGATGTATCTCTTTTGTATCTAGATTTAAGCAAATTGTTTTTATACAATTCAACATTATATGCCATTTGCACACTCTGCCATACATCTGTGAGTTCAAAAAACAACAGCTCCCATAGATTTTCAGTAGGTCAAATAAGATGGACTGAAGAAGCTGTTTGAGACTGTGATAGTGTCTGGGACAACGGTGGAATAATAAGGCCAGCTATGTTATCGGATGAGATTTATAATGCATCTGGTCCATAAACATGGAAAGGTTCATACTTTGCTTGCATATACTTGTAACAAGATTTATGCAGACTGTTCCTATATAATGATTGCAAATCATATCTCTCTGGACATCTGTGCATTTCCACCCAAAAACTTGCATTTAAGAAATGGCACTCTGTCAGGGGTTGTCAAGAGTGCAAAACAACATCTACCATTTAATCCGCTTGAAACTGTGATAGTCTTAAGGACAATAGTGCAATAATATGCCAATTAAATTTATAGATCAGGTGTGTAAATCAGCAACTCTATGATTTAAATATCTTGGGGCCAATTCATAAAGGTAATCTGAGCCAAAAGTCTAACAATATGACTTTTGATATTGATATAAGTAATTTACGACTTCTGGTATTCACAGAACTCATTTAAGAGTTGTATCTTTACGTCCGTACTCAGGGCGCATTCTCTGCACTCTGGCTGGAATCTCCACTCCCGGGCCGCATGGCCATTGTCTTCAATGCTAAACACCTGTGTAAGTGCTTACCATCTCCGCATCCCCGCTCGAGCCGGATTAAGTCTAATCACCTACACCTAAAGTATATTGACACCACCAGCAAAGCCTGTACTACAAACCATATCAAAGCAGCACACACACAAGGCCCAGGGTTGACCACATAGAGTTCCTGCTTGCCTGCTATGTGCCTTACTTCAGAAAATGCTACACTAGTGAAGGATAAAAATATTAGTAAGGATGAGACCACCATGATTTTGGAGTTTAGCTTGAGTTTAGCTTGAGGCACCAGATGATTCCATGGTTTTTACACTTACAGCACCAGGGGCACACAAAAGGCAGCTCTATGGCAGCATGTAGCCACTGCAGTCACAGCATTGGGGAGGATGTACGCACTGTCAATGACATAAAGAAGAAGGGGCAGTGTGAGAAGAGGAGGGTGAAGTTGAAGGAGAAGTACACCAAGATTGAGGTGGGCAGAGTTCTCCCTGGTGTACAATCTGGACCCTGCCTCTGTTTCACTCCACTAGAGGAGTATGTCCTGCACACATAAACCCCCACATGTTCCATGGACTGCCTGTGAGTGATGCCCACAATGTGGTACCATGTAAATGTGATGACAAGAACATGGATATGAAATGTCTGTCTGCGTTACACAACAATTGTAACTATGGAAGTTGTCCCAAGTATGTATAAAAAGCATAGTGAGTCAGAGCCCTAGTCTCCTTCTGTAGGTTGCACCACAAGTCCCAGAATACTTTAAGATCGTGGCGTATATACCTGACACTGGTAAATAGCAATAGAAAAAGTGCCCCTTCCACTTAGCAGGTAATCAATCAATCAATCAAAGACATTTATAGAGCGCACTACTTACCCGGAGGGTCTCAAGGCGCTATGGGGGGGGTGCTGCTACTGCTCGAACAGCCAGGTCTTGAGCTTCTTCCTGAAGGAGAGGTGGTCTTGGGTCAGGCGCAGGTCGGGAGGGAGGGAGTTCCAGGTCTTGGCGGCCAGGTAGGAGAAGGACCTTCCTCCTGTTGTCGTTCTTCGGATGCGGGGGACGGCGGCGAGGGCGTGACTGGCTGATCGGAGGTGGCGTTTGGGAGCGTAGAAGTTGATGCGGTTGTTGAGGTAGCTCGGGCCTTGATCGTGTAGGGCTTTGTGTGCGTGGGTGAGGAGACGGAAGGTGATTCTTTTGTTGACGGGGAGCCAATGCAGGTCTCTCAGATGTCCGGAGATGTGGCTGTGTCGTGGGATGTCGAGGATGAGTCTGGCTGAGGTGTTCTGGATCCGCTGGAGTCTCTTCTGGAGCTTGGCGGTGGTTCCGGCGTAGAGGGCGTTGCCGTAGTCCAGTCGGCTGGTGACGAGGGCCTGGGTGACCGTCTTCCTGGTCTCGGTGGGGATCCAGCGGAAGATCTTCCGTAGCATGTGCAGGATGTTGAAGCACGACGAGGAGACGGCGTTGACTTGTCTGGTCATGGAGAGGGAGGAGTCCAGGATGAAGCCCAGGTTGCGTGCATGGTCTGTCGGTTTGGGTGCGGTGCCCAGGGCGGGGGGCCACCAGGAGTCGTCCCAGGCGGAGGGCGAGGAGCCCAGGATGAGGACTTCCGTCTTGTCTGAGTTCAGTTTCAGGCGGCTGGTCGTCATCCACTCGGCTACATCTTTCATCCCTTCGTGAAGGTTGGCTCTGGCGGGGTCGTTGGTCAGGGAGAGGATCAGCTGGGTGTCGTCGGCGTAGGAGATGATGTTGAGGTTGTGCTGGCGTGCGATGGCCGCGAGGGGGCTCATGTAGACGTTGAAGAGGGTGGGGCTCAGCGAGGATCCTTGAGGGACGCCGCAGATGACTTCGGTGACCTCTGACTTTTACGGTGGTAGACGGACTCTCTGTGTTCTTCCGTCGAGGAAGGAGATGATCCATTCCAGTGCCTTCTCCTGGATTCCGACGTTGCTGAGGCGCTGCACTAGGGTGCGGTGGCAGACAGTGTTGAATGCTGCAGAGAGGTCTAGGAGGATGAGGGCCGCTGTTTCTCCGTTGTCCATCAGGGCTCGGATGTCATCGGTGGCAGCGATGAGGGCGGTCTCGGTGCTGTGGTTGGCTCGGAAGCCAAACTGTGAGGGGTCGAGGGATCCATTCGTCTCGAGGAAGGCAGCCAGCTGTTTGTTGACGGTCTTCTCGATGACTTTGGCTGGAAACGGGAGGAGCAAGATGGGGCGGTAGTTCTTTAGTTCGGTGGAGTCCGCTGTTGGTTTCTTGAGTAGAGCGCTGAGTTCGGCGTGCTTCCAGCTCTCCGGGAAGGTGGCGGTGTCGAAGGAGGTGTTGATGATGTCCCGCAGGTGGGGTGCGATGACAGCGTCGGCTTTGTTGAAGACCTGGTGAGGGCAGGGGTCGGTCGGAGATCCGGAGTGGATGGAGTTCATCATGCGGACGGTGTCTTCGGTGCTGATCAGAGTCCAGGCGCGGAGAGTGGTGGTGGGGGGCGTTGCTGCGGTCGTGGCGTGCGTCGGTTGAATGCTGAAGCTGTTGTGTATGTCCGCGATCTTGTTGTGGAAGTAGGAGGCGAGGGAGTTGCAGAGGTCTTGCGATGGGGTGATGTCGTTGTTCCCGGCGTTGGGGTTGGAGAGCTCTTTCACGATGTTGAAGAGTTCCTTGCAGTTGTGTGCGTTGTTGTCCAGCCGGTCCTTGAATGCAGTTTTCTTGGTGGCGCGGATCAGTTGGTGGTGCTTCCGGGTGGCGAGCTTGAGGGTGGTCATGTTGTCCGGTGTTGGTTCCCTTCTCCAGACTTTCTCGAGGGCTCGGCAGTTCTTCTTGGAGCTCTTGAGTTCGTCGGTGAACCATGGGGCTTTCTTGCTGCCGGGTCTGCTGGGCGGGGTCCTCAGTGGGGCGAGTTCGTCCCCGCAGTTGCTGATCCACTTCCTGAGGTTGTCGGCGGCCTGGCTGGGGTTCGCTGAGCTGGCGGGAGGGTGCTGGCTCAGGGAAGCGGCGAGCTGGTCGGCTGTGATCTTGTTCCAGCTTCTTCGGGCAACCTGTTGCTGGTGGTGGTGGATCGTCGTTCTTCTGAAGGTGAAGTGGACGCAGCTGTGGTCCGTCCAGTGGAGTCCTGTGGTGTGGCTGAAGGCGATGTCTTTGCTGGATGAGAAGACGGCGTTGAGTGTGTGTCCGGCGAGGTGGGTGGGGGTGGACACCAGCTGCTTGAGTCCGAGGTTGGCGAGTTTGTCGAGCAGGGTGATGGTGTTGCGGTCGCTGTTGTTCTCCAGGTGGAAGTTGAGGTCCCCCAGGAGGATGTAGTCAGCGGAGGAGAGGGCATGCGGGCTGACGAAGTCGGCGATGTCCTCGCTGAATTGTGTGCGTGGTCCCGGGGGTCGGTAGATCAGGGTGCCTCTGAGGGTGGTCTTCGGGTCGGTGTGGATCTGGAAGTGTAGGTGTTCGGCGGTGGTCAGGGTGTGGTCGGTGTTGGTCGTGATGTGGATGGTGTCCCTGTGGACGATGGCGATGCTTCCTCCCATCTGGTTGGCGGTGCGGTCCCTCCGGGTGATCTTGTAGACCTCTGGGATGGCGATGGCGATGTCGGGTGCTGAGGAGTCGTTCATCCAGGTTTCCGTGAGGAAGGCAACGTCAGGAGCTGTGGTGTCGAGGAGGTTCCAGAGTTCGATGGCGTGTCTGTGGACGGAGCGGGTGTTGAGCAGGATGCACTTGAGGTTGTTGCTGCTGGTGTTCGGCTTGGCGGGTGCTGGTGCGAGGCAGGTCCGGATGCAGGTGAACTTGCAGGCGTGGCAGCTGAAGGGTCCGATGGTGCGTCTCGGGGTGGCTCGGTAGCATCCCGGGATTCGGCCGGTGTTGCGCGCGTTGAGGGTGGCGGCGGTGTACGTCCGGCGGGTGGGCTGGGGTCCTCGAGGGCCAGGGGTCCTGGCACAGGGCGCGGTCCAGGCGCGGACGGGCGCAGACGGGCTTACCTTTGGCGCACCTTCGGCGCTCAGTCGGTGCTCCCGCTGCGCGCGTCCGCTGCGCGGTCGCTCTGGGGGCGTCATAAGAGGTAAGAGCGGTGGAGGGTGCTGGGTTCGGGAAAATTGACAGACAACGGAAAAGAGAAAATGAAATAAAAAGAATAATCGCTGCATCTCCGAGCACAAGGTGAGTGATTTTCTTGTTTTCATAATTTTATTTTCCCTACTCCGTCATCTATCTAATCCCCTCGTCCGGCCATGCCCTCCGACCACCCCACTGCTCCTACCTGCACCAGCTGCAGCTGCACTTAGCATTACTGTTAGCATGCAGATGCAGTGTGACAATTTCTGCAAAGTTGCACATGTGCATTATGGTTTGCTGAATTTTCTCTGTTCTCCTCTATTGACGAATTCAGCCAGAGTACAGCCATCCACTGTAGCAGAGATACCTGCATCTGCTGGGAGGAAACAACATCATCCACAACAATCCATACCACCATCACAAACTGACAAGTAAAACTGGCCAGGAGGTCTAAAAGCCTACATTGTTACTGCTAACAATGTAGGCAACACATGTACACATTACAAGTAACCGCTCAGAATTTGTCAGTAGAGACCAAAAAGGAAAGAAAAACTTCTTTCTAAAGTCCCCTCACTCACCGGGGTTTCCCCACGGTGACATGCTTCATCATTGGGGCCATCCCAGTTCTCTACGAAAAGGGGCGTGCTGCGACTAGCGAACTACGCAGGAGCACTTTTGTTGTGAGAGACTATGTGTGGTGTAAGGTGAGATAGTGGTGGAGTGGGTGTGTGTGAACTTAAAAATACTGTGCTAGTGGGCCTCAACAAATTTTATTTAGCTCCTAGATTGGTATATTAAAATGGGGGGTGACCCTGCTATTTAACCTTTAGTCAGGGTTAAATCAGTGTGTGGTCAACATGTTTCAATTTCCCCAGGCTTTTCGTCAGGACCATACAGGGACCAGCCCTGTATTTTCCACTCCTATAACTTCCTAATTAGGATGTGTAAAGTTAACAAAATACATTTAACGCTGTTATGTTTAAAACATGCGTATTATACATACGATTGTACTTTTTCGTTGTTTATTTAGTGGTGCCTAATAGCACTTCATGGTCTCTGGTGGGGGCAGGATCACCTCATGGAAACATTGTTCCTTCTCGGCGAAACCGCACTGTGTTACCTACTCGTTCCCCTCCGGACCGCATTATGCATTATGTTTGGTCTAAAACATGTTAAAATCATACCCCCACACCGTAAACTGTGTGGAGGTATGATTCCAAGCATGGAACGGGCCTTTGTTAGGTTCTCAGTGCTTCTGGTGTCTGGACAGCACAACTGGCTGCTGCGCTAACCTGAGACACGGTTCTGCCCTCCTGCTGCTCAGCCAAGCTTGAGCAGGGGAGGGCAGAACAATAGGTATCCTGTCACAGGGAGGTGTGACCACCCCCCAGACAGGATATAGTGTATTGCGGCCAGGTCGGTGAACTTACCAGCACCACTCAGTCTGCATGAGGGGCACATTTGGTGCCTCCTTGCATAGTCCAGTTCAAACAGCTCTGGGAGCAGTTGGCTCCTGCTCTGGCACGAAACTGGACAAAGGACATGTGAGTATCCTCCCCACTGTCCACTCCCTTCCCTGGGAGGGAACCTTGAATCATCCCAACCCTTTCCTTAGAGTACTTAAGAGTTACCTCGGTGGAGGTCCGTAGATTCGCATGGGTCATTATTGAATTCAGGCACCACTTCAACTTCTATCATCGGGGCACTTTGGACTTCACTGGAATTCGTTTGGGCTTGACTTCTTCTCCCTTTCAGTCTGCTGCCTTGTCTGTGCCTGTGCACCATACAGGAATCTTCCAAGGCCTGCGGGCAACAAAGGCACCTGAAGGAATCTCCCTTGGAGTGAAGGAGTCACTTCCCTGCATTTGCAGGCACCGTAACGAAACTGATCGGTTGCTGATCTTGAGCTCCCATGGACTCAGCAACAAAGGTGGTTGTTCTCCACATATCTAAAGGCCTGTCCTGCCCTCTCCCCAAGTTGAAGGGCAGTATCCCTCGTAGGAGCTGCTGGAACCGAACCCCTGTGCACCGCATTGACTTGTCGTTTGCAAAGGCTTGTTTGCTTCCTCCAGCAAGATCTTCAGGCTCCTATAAGCCCCAACCTCAAGCATCTCCAGTGACCAGAATCTTCATCCACACTGCATTTTTTGCATCATGGCCTGGATCTTTTGGTGAGCAGCTCGAGGTCCTCTTGCAAATCGAGTGCCTCCTGTCTGTGGGTCCTGTTTAGGGTCTACTTTGTTTATTTTGGGCTCCCATGATTGCTCGGGGCCTGCCCTGACTCCCCTGCTTGTGGTGAGTCCCCTGGACCTTGCTGGTCCTAACATTGGGGTGGAGCAGCGTGACTCAATGGTTAGAGCGGCAGACCGTGATGCATAGGTCTGGCCTAGGACCAGGGTTCAATTCCCTCCTCTGCGGCTCTTGGACTCAATCTCCCCGGACCTGATAATTCTCGCCTTGGTGCCTAGTCTAATCATGGGTCCCAATCTGTGACTCTGGGCAATAGCTTGCTTAATCTCCACAACGACCCCAGCAGCGCTTGGATGCCTGACTTCACCTTGGGGGTGCCCAGGAGTGGACATCTCACAGGAAAGCCAGGAAGGGTTCCACAGCGGTATGAATACAGCGCTACGAGACCTCTGGGTAGAAGACGCTATATAAATACAAACACATTTACAAACACATTTACATTGCAATTTCTTTGACTTCCAAGATGTTTGCAGTTTTCAAGGCATGTTGGTGCTTCTGAAGGACACCGACTCCTCAACTCTTGACATCCGACGTGGGACAGCTTTTGCATGGCTCCTGGTCTTCCTCAGCATCACCTGGTCCTCACAGCTGCAGAGTTAAGGTCATGTTAACTCTTCTGCCACACCATAGGTTGATGGGGATTCGTCTTCCAGGTCTCCGGGCCACTCCTTAGGGACAAAGACTGTCCCCTCTGCTTGCAGGTACCTGTCAACTTGATTCCACCTTCGGATTCCACTGAGCACTTTCTCCTTCTCCAGCAGTGGCACTTTCTGAAGTCCTCCATTGGGTTTGACGGTGGTTTCTGACACAACTTAACACCTATGCACCTGGCATCCCTAGTTTAGGTAATTTGGATGCTAGGGTATCCACGGGTGGGGTGGAGAAGGCAGCCATGTTCCCATACTGCATGTGACCTCCGTGGGGTTCCTAGTCACTAACCTTGGGTGGTTCCTTGGATCACCGGCACTTCTACGTCCTCTGGACGTTGTCTTGACATGAGTTTGTGGTTCTTATACCACTTTCTTAATATATCGTTTTGTCCCCCTTGGGGTTCACTGTGTATTCTGTTCTATTTGCGTAATTTCTATGCAAAGTGTTGTGTGCATTGGGCATATCTCCGGGTAGGAGATAGCTAAACTTGTTAGTGAGTATTGTATAATAAATACATATTTTTATAAATACCTGGGGCCTTATTGATGAAGGCATTGCGCCGCCGGTGCGTCACTTTTAACATGGGAAAAAGTGACGCATTGGTGGCGCAAGGCTTTCATAAATGAGGCCCCTTGTGTGTTTCTTTTTCATTTATACTATACATATAGGATTGCTTTCTGGTAAAACAAGCTGATTTACACTTCTTCTGGACTAAGCCTGAAGGCTGCTCTCCACAGCTACCACTTAGAGAGCTTTCAGCGGTTGTCTAAGACCTCCTAAATCACCATAAGGGTTGCCTGGACAGGTGCAGTGTGTCCACTTACATAAGTGTACAGCATATACCAGGCCAGCCTCTCTCGGTGGGGACCTCGAGTAGGTTGTTGGCATGGCATTCACCAGTGATTTCAATGAAGTTAACACTAGAGCTAAGCCTTGCTACCAATGAAGAGTGAATTGATGTTTAAAGACCCCAGGTTACTGGGCCGGATCACACAACGAATGCATGTGTCTTATCAGACTACATGCACAAATTGCTTCATTTAAGTGTGCAATGGTGGTTTTACACTCATAAGAATAGTTACTAATACAGAGATTTTTGTGTGACTGAATCCACTGCTTGTGCTGGAGAGTGGGTTCAGGGCACACACCCTGACAGTTTGTACCCAGACACAAGCATACCCACACACACAATTGTTTTTTCGAACAGTTGTCCACTTTTGAAAAAATGCAGATGTGCACCTGTCAAGGAAAATAAATGATCCATTTCCATTGTGGGAATCGAACCCCCCCCCCCCCCCCCCCCCCAAATTGGTAGAGGCTTAAGCACAGACTTTTTTTCAACTGTAAAAATATTTCCTAAGTAGAGAAAAAACTTTGCAATTACACACTTGCGAAGTTATGCATTTTGCACACTTGTGTGCCGTGTGCAATTACACATGTCGAAAATGCAATGCATGTTTGTATATCGAAATTTTAAGACGTTTTCCAGTAGTGCACCTTCATGTGACTAACTAATGTATCCAAGTGTATCCATGGCAACATTGGTGAAATCTAATAATTCAGAAATCTGTACGCATGCGAGATCACGGACCTGGGTTGAACATATTTCTGATTTAGTACCAGTGTGGGTTTGGGGTTTGTTATGTATCCTTCCCTGCCGGTGACTTGGCCGCAGCATCCCACTGGTATGTTCTTCTGCAGCCCAGATCTATGCTACCCCTCAACCCACCACTGCGTATGTTTCTCCATATTTCATCTCTAATAGGTCAGCTGCATTACAAAATAAAACTTTTAATGAAAGGCAGCGTTATCCTTTCTACTTCTTGTGGGAATGTCGTCATGAGTGTTAAAGTCAGTAATAAATAGACCTGTCTGTGTGATGACCTTTCCCTGGTGCTCTGACTCATCTGGTGGATGCCCGAACTTGCATCCGGGCAGTGTCTGAAGCATATTATTACCCTTCTTAGATTCAACATTGTTAGTCTATGAAGAAGCAATGAAAAAGCACTTCAAGCCATTCAAGGAAAAACATGAATTATGGTTTGTCTGGGCACTTTGTATTTTTGTGATTGGGGAACATTAGTACAGTCTGTGCGAGGTCGAATGCAAACAGCCAGATGTACAAAGCTAGTTTAGAGTAAGGGAGAGGCGGTGGTGGGGAGAAAAGCACTGAAAGAGAGGCATTATATAAAGGAAAATGAGTTAAACTGGAGCGAAGGGAAGGAGGAATATAATAGGTAAAAAAATATATAAAAATTGATAGAGACAGGGAAATAACTAGCAATATGGGATGGGGGTACGAGAGGAGGAAAGCACACTGCAATAAGAAGAAAAGAAAAATAAGAAAGGCAACAGACAGAAGTAAACCACGTCCTGAAAAACATACGAAGTAGAAAGAAAGATAAGGAGCAAACATGAGGCAGAAAAAAAGAAAAAGAATGATTGATAATTGCTCTTGTGATGGCTTCTCCACTAAAGACACAATGCACTTTATCTTCTTTTGTGAGCACTTTCTTCCTATTCGTAAGCATTTTATTATCCCTCTTTTAAAAGATTATAGGGCAGATTTACAATAACTGGCGCATCCCTATTGTGCACCGCAGCTCTGCCACCCATGGTGCGCCACATTTACAATCAGCTGTTTTGTAGACGCTGCCGCTTTTTGACCCGGATGAAACTATCTTCCAAATCTCGACGACTCAAAACGCGAGAATATAACTATTACAATTGAACGAGCCCCAAGCGTCTTGCTGAGCTCAATCACGACTATCAGAAGAGTTTAAAGCGTCTCTCTGCGAACAATCTCAAAGAGGGTCTACATTGAAATGCTGTTATTCTTTGTCCTGAAGATGGTCTTATGAAATTACAATACAAAGACCGAAACGTCGACAACAGTGTCTAATCCTACTCCTGATTCATCTTCTACAATTGATTTTCATCTAATTTTTAAGTTGAAGTCAATGTTGTCAATTTTGTTAGCAGTTTAGACCTTTTATGATATACCAGTGGAACATGTGATATACTCCCAGTATATCTTACTTTGCATTATTCTGTACCCTATTTTAACAATGATCAATTCTTTATTTTGAAGTAAAAGAACAAACTTGTTTTGACTCTAAAACACCTGGTTTTTGTATTATTTCATATAATGTTAGTGTGGTAACATTATTTATTTACACTATTAATTCATTTTCCTCAGCAACAAGTTCTTAACAGTGCGAGTAATCAATTAAGTTAAGTTCCGCATTAGCTGACCATTCACAATAGAAATAGAATCCCTTGCTGGCCAAACTCACTATTTACATTTACAATGCGGCGCACCATGGGGCAAAAACGGCACAGATGCATGACGCATCTGTGCCGTAAAGGTGGCGCATTGCTGGAGTTGCGTCCAGCAAGGCTCGGGGGTGCCCTATCTGTCCAATGCTGCGTCAAGCCTTACGCTTGCTTCAAGCCTTACGCGTCAAGCCTTACGCTTGCTTCAAGCAGGCACAGGGTTTTGACGCAGCATTGGCCTAAAAGTGACTGAGTGAAATCTTGTAGATTTCACTCAGCCACTTTTGCGAGGCGCACCTGCCCCGGAACGCCCACCCTGCGCCGGAACGCCCACATGTGGCGCAGGGCTTTACAACGTGACGCATCTGCCTAGATGCGTCACGTTGTAAATGGGTCGCAGGGATGCGCCACGTTTACGCCGCCGTTGCGTGACGCAACGGCATCTCAAGTCCGACATAAATCTGCCCCAAAGGTTTTATGCACGTTAAACCAGCCCTCCATTACGTGCAGCTACTTTCTAATGTATGGGAGATTTTTTAATATTCCCTATTTCCTTATTGTGGCTGTAAGATTAAAGAACACAATTAAATGGGATTAGTTAATGCGATGATTCTGATTAAATGAATTGTGGCTGAGGATTTCCCTTATTAACGTTTACTTAGTTTTAAAGGATGTTTTTAAATGAAATGATAATAGGTACTGTATACATTTTCAGTTTGCACTTTTGTATTGTATTGTTACGGTTTTTTTTTGTTAATAATTTTGGTCTTGACTTAAAATGTTTGGTATACTTTTATGGTTTTTGTTATGAACCGAATAAAGTATTTTTGACTGACTGGTAATTGCAATAGGGTAGAAACCGAATGACAGTATAAGAGGTGCGGTATTCGGCAATAACGGTGCAGTGAGTGGTATGCGGAAGAGAAGAGCAATTGGTAAATGTGAAAGAAAATAAAAATAAGAACAGGAATGAACAGGAAATCGCGGAGAAAGAAGTGAGAAAATCAAATGGATGCGTGAGAGTGGGTAGGAAAAAACAAGGGCAATAAAAACAGAATGAGCCAGACCGAGAGAGTGTGGAATAAAAAAGAAAACAATTGGAGGGGAAGATGCCGAAAGAGGAAGAGTCAGAGAAAGTGGACATATTTAACCAGGAATATTCATAACATTGGAGGCAGAGCAGGAAACAAGAAAAAAGTGCCAGGTGCTAGATTGGATGGAAAAGGATATTCCTGAAGAGAATCTGTCTGAGATCGAGTGAAAGTGAGCAATGGAAACTAAAGCAAAGAGAATGAGGAGACGAGAGGAATTTAAGAAAGTGCAAGAAAGGAGAGAGATAGAGTTGATGACAAAGAAGTAAAGAAAGTGAGAAGGAATACAAAGACAAAATAAGATATTGCAAGTAAAGGTGAACAAAAGAACTCGAAACGATTATGGGTACAAACGCACAGAGAAGCAGACATCTTGGGTTACCCTATGTGAGGCTGACTATTTCATGAGGGTATTTTTTGCTTGCATTTATGCAATTGTTGGACTACTTTTATAGTTGGCCAATCAAAATCACACAACTACCAACATCTCTGTAGACTATCTGCGCGTGAGAGGGAAAAAGAGTCAGCAACAGGCAGGTAAGTGAGAGATGTAGAGAGAGAGAGAGAAACAGATAGAGAGATAGAGAGAGAGCGAGAGAGAGAGAGAGAGAGAGAGAGAGAGAGAGAGAGAGAGAGAGAGAGAGAGAGGCCCTAAACAAGGAAGGAAACAGAATAAATAATTAAAACGAAGAGCACGAAAGAGATAGGTATAGGACGGGATTCCTGCTATCCGGCTGAGCCCAGGGCTGAGAGGCGATGCAAGCATCGGAAAGGCTTCCTGACGTGCTGTCTCCCACAGGCCCCTGTGACTCATGAGTCGCCTGAGGTGTTCCTGTAGCCTCGTCGCCTCCTCCGTGCCTGCAAACCCTCTCCCTCAGTCCTTCTGACTGTACAATGCGTTTCGCTCCAGGCTATCACCCCCTCCCTTTGGGGTGTCTGTGAGGAGGTCTGAAAGCACAAAGCCTCACAAGCTAGGTCAGTGGACAACACCTCAGAGAAGCAGATTGCGTGTGTTGCTTGTGATTTCAGCATCGAAGAGCCTGCAGGGGAAGGGTCCTACATGGAGAAAAGTGGGTCTGAACTCTGAATGCATTTCTTGGGTTGGGAGCTGTCAATCAAAATACAGTACAAAGAAGCCTGCTCTGAGGATGAGATTTACTTACCTTAAGGGCAACTCAGTGCATCAGCCAAAGTTGCTGCGGTGCGTTACGTCAAAGGGAGAGAGCAGAACAGCGTGTTGCTAGTAAAATATGGGGGTATATTTACTAAGATTTTACGCTTTTCTTTACGCCACAAAAGTGTCCCAAATCGATGCAATTTTTTTTTTACCTATATACTTTCCAGGGCTAAAACTGTTTAGGGCTTAAAAAGCGCTTGAAAGTAACGCAAAGCAGATCATCGCTCTGCTTTGCTTACTTAGCGCCAAAGGGGTGTCCCATGGGTGCTGCATAGGCACTCCCATGCGACCACCCAAGGTTTTTGATGTAAAACCCTACTTACTTAGAAAAGTAGACATGGGGTTTCTGCAAAAAACTGCTCCCATTTCAAGTAGGCGCTATGAAGGAGAAGTGCTTTCATTTCTCCTTTCCTTTTCTGACTTTGTATGTGTGCTGCACTGTACCGCACACATCCTTTCAGGCTATCCTTCCAGTACAAAACCTATGCTAGACTCACAGAGACACCCTTGCACTAGGGTGCAAATGTTTGTTTGTGGCACACGGCAGCACATTTCTGCACCGATGAGTGGGAGAGGGGAGGAGAGAGACATATTTCTGTAAATATTGTGCTCTCCTGCTATTTCCTTCTCACGGAGCACAGCATTTACGGTAGCTGCACTGCGCAATAAAGTAGTAAATCCCGTAATGGTGGTGCACTTTAAGCAGCCTTGCACCACTAACATACCATTGCACCATAGGCCAAGGGTGTGGATTTGATGTTTAGCACCTTTCCATTCTACGTAGACATAGTTTATAATGTTTTCAAGTTTGTATTGCTGCTGTAGAGTACACATGCAAACTTGGAAAAGCGTGGAGAAAAGTAAACTTTTCTTCAACATTACGCCTCCTCAAGCAGGCATAGATTTTATGTGCAAAGCCCTGTCTGCCTTCTTAGTGAATAGGGCTATGCAGCAAACTCAACTGGTGGCTGCACAGAAATGCCAATTTACCACCCAGAGGACACCCTTTATCTGCACTACTTTGAGGTATGTTGGGGCTCCTTGCCAGTTCAAACTAAGTATTATGCTGGATAGCACATCCCAATTAAACACTATGAGACATTATTTCACTTTTGTGATGCAAACCTGGCACAAAGTGGGTTTTTTTCAACTTTATTTTTCCATTTTTTTTCCAATCCAGTATTCAAGTTGAAATATTCAACAATAACCGAACAAAGTTCAGTGCAGAAATATTTGTCTTGAAGCTCAATGATGGGGAACCCCCATTTGCGTTGAGTACCTCACATGCTAAAAATGCACAAAGTCATTACTACAGGTGAATGTCGGATAGCGTGCGAGGAATGTGTGTAGTGGATATGAGCCATGGCACAAGTGTGGTCGAGAAGAGCCAATAGTCTATTCGCTTCAAGGTATCATGTGGCGCAGAATGAAACATGTAAGTGGGGCTAGCAGGGTATCGCTGATGCCAGGGGTCCACTAGTATGTACTTTAATTGTAACTGTAATTTAATTAATATCCCAAGATTTATGCTTAAAACCAAAGGAGGGAAGACCTTTACAGTCCTGGCCTCTAAGGCCTGGAACTCCAAGCCCCTTAACCTCAGACACCTTGTACAGGAAACTGCCTTCAGGAAACATTTAAAAACGTGGATTTTTAGTCTGCCAGATGGCCTTGTAATGGCTGCCATCTAGATCTTGATATTTGCTTTGTACACTTGTTCAGCGCCAGGATGCTCCTTTCGGAGCGACAGTTAGCGCTTTAGAAATATCCTATACAAATACAAATACAAATAATATGGTCTGCATCTGCACAATCCACCAGCATCTGAACTATTTGGAAACAACTCTGGGCTGTCAGTGTTCGGGGCATATATATATTACCCACTCTATATCCCTGTAGGTAACCTCCCACCAAGAGTGTGAACAGCGTAAGACTAAAAAGGCAGTCGCTTATCGATCAGTATGGAAACCCCTCTCGCACTGGTACTATAACTGGAAACTAAACGATGCGGACCCCAAGTGGTTTCGAATGTGGATAAGCGACATGAGAGTCTCCTGTCCGAAGGCAATGTCGACAGTGTGGCTCTGTAGGTGCTGTAGTATTTGTTTACCTTTACGTGGGTTATTTAGACCACATATGTTCAAAGTCATAAAAGTGATGTCTCCAAATGGGAAGACATTAGTGTATAATGGCATCAATCAATAATAAGCAAAAGGAAAATCTGTATTGTAGCTGGTATGGTACATAGGTGCAACAGTGAAAAGATATACTCAAACAAAACTGAAGCATCCCAAAGATACCAATACCCCTCCCCATCCCACAACTGGTGACAAACTGCCAAGTGAATCCCAAGAATATCAAGGAACTGAAAAACATTATCCCTCTAACTGTGGAGTAGTATAAGAACCCTTGGGGAGTAGCAGCGTCTCGTCGGTTGGCTCAGTATGTGGCAATGTTCAAGACGATATTGGGGTCATGGATGGGCTAAGGCAGTCAATGGCGTCATAGTAACTATAACGTGTTCAGTGCAGAAGAACGAGCAGATATCCAGGGCTGCCCCAATACAGTGCACAACAGGCAGCCAGAAAACATCTAATTGGAAGGTTTCAGCCAGGGGGGTAAATTTCTATGCTGGCAGGGGATTGCGAGTCAGGCCAGGTGCGCTCAGGCGTCAAACACCCTGTGGATTTGTGGCTGTTGGGTCAGTGCTTACAAAATGTCATCACTTCAGCTGGGGTATCAAACTACTGGGTCTTTCCATCAAAATCGACTTGAAGGTGGGCTGGATAGAGCATGCCGTATCTTAGTCTCAATTTGCGCAATGCACTATGGCCTCTCTGAATTTGCAGCGGGCATCCTGGACCGATTCGGTGAAATCCGGAAACAGCTAAATCATGTCCCGCTGGTACTGAAGGGGGCGGAGATATAGCGGTCCCTATAGTTGAGGAGCAGTGCCGCGATTGGCCCTGGTGAGGTACCCGGCACCGGACTTGGACCCAGGGATCTATGCGCTCGTTCCACAACTAATTTAGAGTTGACAGTTTCTCATCCTAGGAGGTCAGAGAGCAGGCGCTCTACAAAGACGTCCAGTTTCCTGGTGTTAGACAACTTTCCTCCATAAAAAAGGCTCTCTCTGCACCCCTTGCTGCTCTTGGTTTTTCAAAGGGAACTTTGCTCTGTTTTGGGTCCCCGCTCAGCATCGCACTGGTGGGCCCACCGCACCCCAGGCTCTACTTCCCACAGTAGGCAGTAGGCAGGGCCACAGACAGCTCTCTGGATTAGGTCCCAGTAAGGAACAGGGGTGCAGAAGGGCATTAATGTGCAATGTCCAGGGAAGGCAGTCAAATAGGGGCCAGTCAGAAGCAGCTGGCGGGGTCATGAAGTCGGCACCCCCATATTTGTAATGCCCCTAGGTCGGAGGTCTAGGGGTGCTGGAGGAAACAAGTTGCGGGAGGCCAGAAGGTATCGGCAGGCAGCAGCAAGGCAGTCCATGCTACAGGGAGCATGCTAGCATATAATTACAAAGCAAAACAAAAGGGGATGATGGACGGAGCGTTTGAATGAGTCAAACACTCACCCCCAGTCAACTGATCTGGGTTTAATCCATCACCATTCTTTAGCTCACTCAGCCACCCGAGTTCAGACATGGCCATATGCAAATCAGTCTGACCCTGTGCCTCATGGGAACAGTCCAGCATATAATTACAAGCAGAGTACCAGAGCATGCCTCGCATAAGCATGGGCCAATAAGGCCTCCCAGAGTCTCAGAGGCATACAGTAGCAATAACACAGTCAAGGCCTCTTCACTAGGTGCAGTATAAGCAGCCTCTCGCCCCAGGTTCTGCCTCCCAGGCCTCTGCTTCTCCGCAGACGGTAGCGTCATTGGCGCCTCTGCTCCCTACTTCCTCTGCCACAGCAGGAACGGCTTGATGTGTGCTCAAGGCACAGGTTGCACCTCATGGCCGTTCCACCCCATAACTCAGGCTCTCCCACACTGTGTCTCAGGCTCGCCCACAGACCCTGACTCGGCGGGGCCTCCGAGGCACGTGGGGGTTGCCAAGCGCTGTCTCTCCACCCAATGCCAAAGCTCAAATGAGCAATCCGCCCTCACCTCTACAGCAATAGGTGGTACAAAGTGCATTCCCATGCCGTGGGACCAGTATGAAGAATCTTCGGCTCCATCCAGACTAATATCGGAACTTAAACGCCTAGCAGCTGTTTTGGTCACTGGCTTGCCCGCCCTCCCATCTGGCACAAAGTGTTAGTACATTTTGGCCCTAAATGCATAAAATCCTCCTCCAATCTTATTGGAGTTATGTAGCAACGTGACTAGTCACATGTCATATGAAAATTTGGTATCTACTCTACTCCGTGTTACAGTTGAAACATGACATCACAGTGCCTCCTGCAAGAGCCAGGAGTTAATATAAAAGAAAGGTCGCAGAGAATGTTGGACCTGGAAATTTTTGCAAGTTTCTCCCCCAACTTTCTGCCTTCCTTCTGTATTCTTCTGACCTGTTTTTGTTGCCTTTAGGACTCTGGCACTTTAGCACTGTTAACCAGTGCAAAAGTGCATATATTCTCTCCTCTAAAACATGGTATGATTGGGTTTTTCATGATTGGCCTATTTGATTTACTAGTAAGTCCCTAGTACAGTGCACAATGTGTACACATGGCCTGTAAATTAAATTAACTGATTGTGCCACCCATATGAGTAGCCATGTAAACATGTCTCAGACCTGCCACTGCAGTGTCTGTGTGTGCAGTTTTAAACTGCCATTTCGACCTGGCAAGTGCACCCACTTGCCAGGCCCAAAGCTCCCTGTTTATTACATATAAGGGACAGCTAAGTTAGGCCCAAGGCAACCCCAACAGCAGAGTGCAGTGTATTTAAAAGGTAGGACATATACTGTTGTGTTTTACATGTCCTGCTAGTGAAATACTGCTAATGTTATTTTTCATTGCAGCAAGGCCTATCTCTCCCATAAGTTAGCATTGGAGCTGCCTTGTTACATCTTACAAGGTTATCTTCCAATTTGGAGCTGATAGAATATTGGAGTTTGGTATCTCTTGAATCACAATATAAAAATACATCTTTTAGTACAGTTGGTTTTTAAATTTCAGGTCTGAAAATGTCCCTTTTAGAAAGTGAGCATTTTCTTACTTCAATCATTCTGTGCCTCTGCCTGTCTCTGAAAACACATCTGGGTCAGGCTGAGGTGTGCCCTGCCAATCCTGATGGCCCATCACCAGGCTGATGGGCCTATCTGACCTAGAGTGGTGGAAGGAGTTGACACTTACACCTTAATAGGGCTGTGCCTGTCCTCACACAAATACGTCTCTAGCCCAGTGTGTGTGTGTGGAGCCAGGGCAAGGAAAGCCAAGGTCTTGTGCACCTGAAAGTACCTTTCTTTGAAGTTTGCTTACTTCAAAGGCTGAATTGGGTATAAGTACTGGACCTCTGACACCATATACTCAAGTCTCGGCCATCAAAGACTTCACCTGCAGCACCTGGGCTCCTCTTCTGGGAGTCCTAGCTTGGACCACTGACACCATATGCTCAGAATACATGTAGATTGAGGACATTCTACCAGGAAGAAGAGCTGGATTACTGTCAGGAGGGACTGCCACTTTGTGGTTTGCTTTGCTGTGTTGGTCTGCTGCTTCCTGCTTCTATCCTGGGAGTGAAATAACTGGACTTTGTGTAATATAGTGAGTTAAAAAGACCTTACAGTGGGACCTTCTTAGACACAGCACCTAACAATAAGTGACCCCAGTTTGATAATTCATACACCCGATATTTAAGGATGGGTGAGTGTGCACACTCAAGAGCACCCACTGTAACAATGCTAGTTCCCAATGGAACCTAGTAGATAAATTACAACAGCACAGGTGCACCACAATTTTTAGACATTCAATTCACACATTTCAATAAGTCACGAATAGTGTGGTTCCTCATTTTCATTTCTTTATTTCAATTCAAGGGAAATGAAGCACCATACAGCCGACGTGTTTCCTCCCATACAAAGGGGACTTCTTCAGGGCTTATATAAGTATCTCGATGTTTCAAGCGAAGGTAATCGATGATGGCTTGAACAAAGTGGCGACGCAGATAGAGTAACAGATGATCAAATAGAATTAAAGTCAGAGAATGTCTAAAAATTGTGGTGCACCTGTGCTGTTGTAATTTGTGTAATATAGTACTTATGTTATATATGTTTCTGTATGCTTAATCTGAATTTCCTGTTGCCCTCTTGTTTCTCTTTGAGTAGCACCATGGAGATGGAATGTTACTGATCTGTGTTTAGTCAGTTGAATCTGACTCCTGCTTGCTGATGCAATGGGACATTTTATCCTCTGGAATGAACTACATTTTATTCTTTTGAATCTCTCCATGGGGTTATTCTCTTAATGTTACACTGACGACGAGGATGGGATTCTCAGGTATTCTGTTGAAAGAGAATTTCAAGGTGAATGTAGTTGATGCTATATATGATAATGCTGACTATATTTCCAACCTCAAGGTATCTTTCCCAAGTGTTTTTCAGCAGTGAATCATGTTGTCTTCGAGGTTACACACACAAAATTAAATTAGTTTCAGGGGCCGTGCCTGTTTCAAGTAAAGTTTGCAGTGTACCTTTTTCAGTAAAAGATGAAATGAAAAACCAACTAGACAAGTTAAAATCTGAGGGCATCATAGACAGGCCCGGCCCGTGCAGGGCGTTATACTGGGGTGGTGACGTCAGGGGGGGGAGGGGCAGGGGGTTGTAAAATGCGGGATATGGACCATTACAGGTAAGTATTGAAAAAAATGAATAAAACAAATTTCGTTGCCCGCGCTGCATCGCCAAATGTGATGCAGCGTAGGCAACGAAATTCATTTTATTAATTTTTTTCGTTACTTACATGTAATGGTCCATCTACCGCATTTTAAAACCCCCACCCTGCCCCTCCCCGCCTGACATCGCCGCTCCGGTATAACGCCCTACACGGGCCGGGCCTGATCATAGAGGAAGTTGAAGGGACTCAATGGTTGGCGCCAGTAGTCGCAGCACGCAAATCTGATGGAAGTTTACGTCTGTGCATAGACTTGAGGGCATTGAACAAGCAAGGTATTGTTGATAGGTACCTGCTTCCCAAAATTTTCGAAATGCTTATGTTACTTAAAGATACATGAGTTTTTTCCACTGTAGATCTTACATCTGCATACCATCATATTGTTAGTTGAGGATTCCAAAGATTATATTGCCATTATCACTCTATTTGGTACCTTCAGATTTGTGAGATTACCTTTTGGTTTGGTTTCGGCAGCGCAGTTTTTCAAAGGGCGTTAGAAAAGGTGTTACAAGATCAACCTGGTGTGAAAATCTATCCAGATGACGTTTTGATTTTTGGTAGTAATGATGAAGAACATGATTTGAGAGTGAAACAAGTGTTTGAGAGGTTCAGTCAGATGAATCTCACTGTCAGACTAGACAAATGCAAATTTAAAAAATCTTCAAGTAATTATTTGGGACATACCATCTGAGAAAGGTATTGAACCTAAAAAAGAGTCGATTGCAACCATACATAATTTACCCTCCCCAACTAATAAAGATGAGGTAATGAAATTCCTGGGGATGGTTGAACACAACAGTAAATGTGTGTGTGGATTTGCTGAGAAAAGTGTTGTTGTTATGCAAAGGAGTTGATTTTGATTGGTCTGCACAATGTGAAGAAGAATTTAACAATTTAAAAGCACATCTAAAAGATACCCCAAAGTTAAGAAGTTTTGCTCCCGCGTTAAAGTCTGTTTTAATTACAGATGCAAGCATGAAATGTCTTGGGGAAGTACTCCAACAGGAAAAAGGCGATGACGTAAATGTGTATTTCTTTCTAGGAGTCTAAAAGGGGCAGAACTCAGGTATTCTGTGATAGAAAGCGACGTGCTAGCCGTGCCTTGAGCCACAAAGAAATTGAAGAATTCACTGTTGTATACTAAGTTTAGTGTGCGGACAGATCATAAACCATTGTGTGAAGTATTTCATAAAAAAAGTTATTGATTCCATATCTAGTCGAATATCCAAATGGATTGTGGCTCTTCAGGCTTATCATTTTGATGTAGAGTATTTGCCTGCTGCAAAAAACTGCATAGCAGATACCCTGTCAAGACTTGTAAGTACTGAAATGGATGAATCTATTGTTGAGGATGACAAAATGGATGAATGGGTGTGTAACAGTGAACATGATGGCATAAAGGAAGGAAAGTGGAGCGAGGAGTGAAGAAAGGATGAAATTACTAGAGAGTTGTGCACTCCAATCAAGAAGGGGTGGAATAAAAAATATTGGAATTTCAGAAATTAATTGTTTGAAGCTGATGGTCTTATTTTCAGGGATTCAAAATGTATTCCGCCTTTGACTCTTTGAGGAGAATTGATTGAGTTAGTCCACAAAGGTCATCAAGGAATGTCCAAGACAAAAGAGAGGTTGAGGCTTAATTACTGGTGGCCAGGCATTGATCTCCAAGTTGAGCGATCAATTAGGGAGTGTATACCTTGCGCTCTCAGTGAAAAATGTATGAAGCCCAGGGTTCAACCCATGGTTATCAGGGAGCGTCCTGAAGGACCATGGCATGAGTTAGCTTTGACATATTAGGTCCAGTCACTGGTGATGGAAGTGAAACGTATGTCTTTGTTCTAATCGACATGTTTTCAAGGCGGCCAGAAATCAAGTTTACTGAATTCATTGATACAAAACATGTTATTTCTTTCTTAAAGGAAATCTTTGCATGAGAGGGTCTGCCCAGCTGTTTATTAACGGATAATGGGGTACAATTTGTGTCTGTTGAAATGGAAGCGTTTCTGGAAAAATGTTCCATAAAGCATAAAAAATGCTCACTCTATCATCCGGAAACAAATGGCTTGGTGGAACGCTTTGTTCTTGTACTTAAAGAAAATATTTCTATGTCAAAATGGAATGGGTTGGATTGGCAAAAAGAGGTAAACAGAAAGGTTAAGGTCTATAGATTTTCACCTCATGCTACGACTGGACGCACACCTTTTGATCTTCTTAAAGCAAGACATCCCAGCACTCCTGTGGTGCCTTTCTGGGTGAATGATACGATTTCCAAAAAAGAGAATGTGTCTGAAGATGGGGTATGGAAACAGAAAGAAAAAGATAAAACTGTTGCACGGAAACTGAGGTTTAATGAAAGGAAAGCAGTTAAAGCCACAGTTGTGAATGTTGATGACATGGTTAAGATGAAAGCCCCTTTAGGACGGAAAGCTTCTGGTTTGTTTCAAAGACCACATAAGGTCATCAAAGCCTGCCTTTCTCATATTCCTCTGTGAAGTGCCTGACTTAGCGAGGTGTGTTAGACATTGTGTGCATTTCTCTCATGCTTCTTATTGCTAAAGAGTCAAAGGCTCAGTTTTACTGTCATTAATTTACTGTCCCTTCTTGGTTTTCATATGATGTGTTTGCATACCCATGTGTGTATATTTAGTGCTCAGCAGGTGGATCACAGCTATGAAGCACAAAGTTCTGCTGCAACTACTCCTGGTTGTTGAATTGAAAATCCTGTGTCGGCACTTGTAGTCCTCTATTTCTGTTGTCTTTGAGCTTCAGTCTGTTCTCAGGATTTCGGCTCTCATGAGCTTGAGGCTTGTGTTGCATGCTTCTGCTAAAGATTGCCTAACTCTAGTGGATGCAGTGGGAATTATCTGGAGCATTTTTTATGCCAGTGCAGTGAGTGGTTGGTCCTGCAGCTGTGAGACATTGATCTGGTGGCATTACTCTTTGGTTGAAGTAGCTGCCTAGATGGGATCAGGGTTTCAAAGTCTTGCCTGTTGCTTCCGGGTGTGGATGTCTTCCTGATATGTGCCATAGCTTGATACCTTGGCCGGCTGTGTATTCCAGCAAGGGTGACATTTTGGTATTCTGCCTGTCAGAACTGTCAGCCTTAGGGTGGTCTACCACCAAACATTTTGCCTTCCTCCTGCATTTTGTTGCGGATCTCATTTTTGATGGCATTAGGACTTTGCACACTTTACCACAGCTGACCAGTGCTAAAGTGCGGTCTCTCCTTAAAATATGGTAACATTGGTTTATCCCAATTGGAATATTTTATTTAGTTATATTTCTCTAGTAAAGTGGTACAACATGTACCCAGGGCCTTTAAATTGAATGCTTTGAGTGCATTCTGTCCATCAACTGTGGTTTTTGCATTTGAGTGGGCCTGCAGCATTGATTGTGCCACCAACTAAGTAGCCCTTTGAACTTGCTTCATGCCTGCCAATTATACCTGGCAAATTAACCGGTTTGTGAGGTCTAAACCTTTATTTGTAATACATATATGGCACTCCTAGTGTAGGGCCCGATTCACAGAACTAACTTAAGACAAAACCCTAAACTTACTACCATTTTGGTATTCACAGAAGGCACTTACTCATTTCGGTATTCACAGAAGTTAGGAGTCCTAACCTTAGGCTCCTAAATGCCTTCTGTGAATACCAAAAGTCTTAAAGTTAGGATTTTTCTCAGTTTAGGAGTCCTAAAGATATGAGTCCTAACTTTACTACTCCTAAACTGAGAAATATCCTAACTTTAAGCCATATAGGCAGCCTGAACTTGTGACTTTGTCTCAGTCCAACTCGACCAGATAACCACAGTTGACGCTTTATGCTTTTTGGCATGGTTTTCACTGAAATCTTAAAACCTGCATATCTCCAGTTCTACTGAATGGAGTTTTGTCATTTTGTTCTTGTTTTATTTATTAAAAAATACTCTATTTTTCTAAACTGTTGTAGGATCCTCTTGTGGTGTGTTTTCACTGTGTTACTGTTTGAGAAGTGTTGCACAAATCTTTACACATTGCCTCTGAATCAAGCGACTGCTCTGTGCCCAGCTGCAGAGTGTAGAGCACAGTTTAATTTAGGGTTTGCATGTGACATCACCCTGAGAAGAATTGTGGTTGCTGTTTGAGCAGGGTTTAGCCACCCTGAACCACTAACCCAATTTCTTACACTATCTGTTTTCTCGGTGCTTGTTTCAGGACTATTTGTCATTGAGTAATACTGTGGGATCTTGATCTTGTTCCGACATTTGTCATTTTTTATGGTGCCACCATTAGTTCTCACATTGTTACTCTCTTGGATCTGTATTAGTAACGTATAGATCTACACTTTCTTTCTAGCCTCTGCCTTGAAAACCATTTATGACTTCCTCTTGGTGGCTTTTAAGGGATTTATCTCATCTCCTGGGAATAAATTTGTGAATTAATGTATAAGGACCACTACTCTTTCCTACTACCTCTTGCTTGGTGCTATTTGTTCTGGTCAGAAGGTCTTTCAAATTCCATGATATGTTGTTGCCTTTTAATTTCTTATGGGACCTCTAATTGGCATTTCCACATGCTCCGTGTTGCTCCTCATGGTTCTATCAGTTGGATTGGCCTGGTTCAATGTTGGCCTTTGTAGCTTCCTGATGCACTGACATTGGCTTATGGTAAGGGCTTCTGTTCCTGCTTATGCGGCCTCCGTGCTTTTCTCAGCTGCAGCCATCTTCCCTGCCTGTACCACTTCTTCTCCTGCACCCACCAGGGCTTTTGAAGGGTGGGTAGTAATATGTTTCCATTGTCTGTGGGTGTTTGACTCTATGATCTCACATACTCATCATGTGGTTGTGTGCATGTGGGTTCATGGCCTCACATGCACCATATGCTTGGCTCTTTGATGCTTCTCGTATTACAGTCTCAGTGTGTTTGCTTTACAGTGCACTCTTTGTTGCTCTGTGAAGTGAGTTCTTACTTACCAGCCTCTTTGTCTTGTCCTGCAAGCAGGTTTCTCTACTCGTACTCTGATTCTCAGTGTTTTTCTGTTTGGTGTGACTTTGTCAGATAATGTCAGCCATTATTGGTGATTGGGTCAGAGATGGTTGATGTTTGTGCTGCACTTTTCTTCTTGTTCACTGGCACCTACATCTGTGTCTTCAAGTGTCTTATGTAATGGGGCCTCGGCCTCTAGAGAGTTCACTGGGAATGTGCTGGAGCTTTAGCTGTGCCAGTTCAGTGGCTGGTTGGTCTTGCAACTGTGAAACATTGTTTTGCTTTCACTACTCCTTGGTTGGCTTGTTGTCTGGATGGGATCAGGGTTGCAAGGTCTTGCCTGCTGCTTCCGGGTGTGTGTAGCTCCTGGCAAATTCGCAATTGATGGCTTGGTCTTGTTTCTCCACTTTTGGTCTTGTCCTTCCTTACCTTTTGCCTGGTTGATGCACTGATCTTGTCTTCATGTCCTCTTATTAAGAGGGCCTGTTGCATCACTGCTATTTTCCTTGTGTTGCCACGTCCTGTGGCATTCCTATTGCCTTTCAGGCTGACGCCCTTAGCACTGTGGTTGATGCTGTTCTAAGACGGTCCTGGCAGTGCCAGGTAAGGTTTTTTTTCATGCTCTGGCTCTCTCTAAGGGTTCTTCTTTATATTTAAGAGTCATCCGAAGAGCGACCCCCGGCGGCAGATCGTTCTCCCACCTCGCCGACAAGACCTAGAACACACTCCCCACCTTTCTAAGGCAGACCCAGGACCTGCTAACCTTCAGAAGACTACTCAAGACCTGGCTATTCGAGCAGTAGCAGCATCCCCCCCGCGTCTTGAGACACTCACGGGTGAGTAGTGTGCTTTACAAATGTTCTGATTGATTGATTGATTGATTGGTGCTCATTTGTATTCTCTTGACCCATGGTGGTGCATGAATATATTTTTCTTGAATCTGGGGACTGCTTCTGGTGTATTCTGCCCCCTCTGGGTATAGGGGGGCATGCTCTAAGGCTCTTGGATTATTGCACAGGTTCCTTGCTGGCTTTTCCTGGTTTGTACTTTCTGGGGCTGCAGGCCCCTTACGCTGCTCTGGTGCCGAACAGGGTTTCCTGAGTCATCTTGCTGATTTCCTCCTTGGAGGTAGTGGAAGGGTGTGTGAACGAGTCTAATTCATTGGTGGTCGGCTCCCTTTCTGTCTTTCCCTTGGCTGTTCCTTGACTCTGATCTGGCACTGCAGTCTTTTCTGCAGATCTCTAACTTGTATTTTGGTCCTTTACCTTGTTTAGTGTGGTTCAAACTCTATGGGCATATCATTGGTCTGGTGTGGAGTGGAGGATGGGTTATAGGTTCTTTGTGTTCCCTGACCCTTTCAATGTTTTCACCTTACTGGGTGGTTTTCCACTCTGCTCATGGGTTTTAGCTGAGTGGTCTTCACCCCATTTCCAGCTTCAGGCATTTTTCCAGGTGTTTTATGCTTCCATCACTGTGGGAGCATGGAGTAGGGAAGTTCTGTACTCTGGCTCTCTCAAGGGCCTTTTTCATGTTTTTTGCATTGCACTGAGCCCTTCGACTATGTTATGTCAATGGATTTAGATGACCATCACTCTTGACCTCTTTTCATAATTTGGATGTCCAGCTGGAGTCTTGGTGTGCCTAGCTGGAGTTTTCACATGCTGCCGGGAGGTGGCACTTGGTGTGCCCTTGCTGGGATTAACAGGCTGCAACTTAGTTCATTCTTCATCAAGTGTTCAGAAATCTCAGACTGATTCTTTCTTGCTCTTAAAGGCTGTTTGCCTGACCATTTTTTTGCTCTACTGCCACTGCACTTGCATGTCATTTCTGTGTCCTGACATTTATTGGGTTGCAGGATTAGCATGCATATACCCTTCTACAAAAGGTTTGGGATGAGAACGATGGACACATTTAAGATAGGGGAGAAGGGCTATTCACTATGGGGAAAAGAAAAACATCCATCTTGATCATGGAATGTAGGATTACCTGGCTCTGTCAGGAGGTAAACCAGACGTTTCTGTACTCTCCATGGAAACCAAGGAGGGTGAACAACTCAATTAATGGGCATCATTCATAAGCTGGCTGTAGAAAAGTACATCAGGAATTGCTCTTTCTCTCCTTGTGATGACATTTCCATGCCAGGTGGCTCTTTATTTTGTGAGAAGTTGGGTTATTGGTTGAGGGAGTTGAAACACCACTCAAGCAACAGCCACAATACTTGTCAGGGTGAACCACAAAAAGGCAATTAATTTACCCGTGCTCAATGCTATGGTAGCTTGTCACTAGAGCAGTCAGGGGTAACTTAGAGGAAATAAGTAAAGTATTTATACAGTAATACAGTGGCAAAACAACACAAGAAAAATCCCACACTAATTTAGAAAAAAACGTGTACATTTTAACAAAATAATTGACACCAAAATGACAAAAATCCAATCAGACCAGAATTATGAATTTTAATGTAAAATGGTGTCTAAAAGTTCAAAGTACCAACCGCTAACATCTAGTTACGCAAAACCGCAAAACCGGGGCAAATAATAAAACTTACAGTCGATGGGAATGGAGCATAGTTCGAAGAGACAAAGTGGATGTGGCCTAGTCTCAGATTACCTTTGGATTTAGAATTTTTTTTTTAAGGAAAAGTTACATTTCAGAGGGGCAAGAAAGCTTGCTGTACCTGAGGAGGAGATGTCATCATCGGAGAGCAGCTGGATGAAGTTGTAGTAAAAAATTTCTACATTCAGACGAATTACGATATGGCCCGTAAAGGCTCCGACTGAGGGGCCGCATCGTATAGGCCAGTCAGATTTCTTTCCGACCACCTCATTTTGATGGAGGCAGTCGGAAAGGAATCTGACTGGTCATTCCGTCTAGCTTCCGACGCGCTCGGAGAGCCCGTCCGCCAGTCGGAATGTGGCCTGTAATCTCAAGGGTGTCTGTTTCCGTCCTTGAGATTATAATGCATGGGTTCTGACACAGTTTCCATGCCTATCTGTCTGATATGGAAACCATGTCGGAAAGCATGTTAGGGAGTCCCCAGCAGGGCCCCCTTTGGTGCACGGCCTCCAGTTGGAACTGCACCTCCCATTTTACTATGGGAGCATGCATTATGGCAGTTTATGACCATAATGCAAGCTCCCATAGTGAAATATAGAAATGCAACTGAACAGTGTTTGGTCATATCCTAATGGACCGTGTGTCGGTCGGTCCCATGACCGCATCAGTGTCGGCGGAAGTGATACCGACTTACATCGTAATGAGCCCCTTAGTCTCTAATATGGAAGTCAAAAATTTCCATTTGAGTGAAGCTGCAGGCTTTAGTTGAAGAAGGCTCCGCGAAATCGGATTCCCCTTCTACGAGGAGCCGATGATCAGGATTTTCTGCTGCAGAGAAGAGCATAGTCGGAGGTGCCACAAAGTCAGGCTGACCAGCGATGCAGATTCTGTGGAATTGCAAGCAGGTAGGTCCCGGTCTCCTCTCGGTTCCCAGTGTACATTTTCTCCCAAATTTTGTATTTTGTATTTTGCCTATCTGGGTAACTTTTTTTTGTTTCCTCATATGACCTCCTTAGTTACTGCCGCCTCTCGACCTGTCCCACCCCTGGCACAAATAGCTGTTGGTGGATACCTAGTCTCAGCTGATATGTTCTAAACGGGGAATTCCCGTTTATACTCAATTTGAGTTCACCCAGAGGTATTAATCAATGGAAGATGTCCTATATCCAGATCTAACAAATGGGTAACTTTAGCAACACTTCCAAAAGTCCAGCGTTGGATGGGCACCACTGGGAGGGCCAGGACTCACTCAACTTGGGTTCCAGGTGTGGCTTTACAATAGAAGGAACATTTTCTGTGCCTGAGGCTCCACTTAGGAAGCCAGCCAACTATCCCTAGGAGTCACTCTGCAAGTCCTGGGTTCAAGCAGAGTAGTAGTTCTCAAGCAGCAGGACAGGCATCTGAGGGCACAGGGTAGGCTTCAGGAAGCAGGGCAATCCTCTTGGTGCAACAGGGCAGTAATCAGAAGTGCACATGAGGCCGCAGGCAGCAGGACAGTCCTCTGAAAGTCCTTTTGCAAGTCCAGTAGAGAACTGAAGAGTGGGTCAAAGAGCACTATTTTTAAACCTGGTGACTCTTTGAAGTGGAAGAAACTTCTGGTGTTTCTCCCCCACTTAAATGACTTGAATTGTCTGCCTCTCTGACCAGGTCCCAGTCTGTCTGCAGGCACAATAGGCTATTGTGAAGTTCTTTCTGTGTGAGCTGAGTCAGAGTCTTTGAAATGCTAGTGTGGCTGCACACAGCCCCGCCCCCCCCAGCTTGCCAACACTTGGCCCCTCTTTTGTGTGGCTGTCTAGGGGAATACACAAAGTCCAGTTGCCAAATACACTTAGTCATGTGCCCCACAGAACTGGGTGCTGGCTACATATAGTTAGGACAAGAAAATGAAATGGCAACTTTCAATGTGTGGCATTTCCAGAATTGTGAGGTAACATCCGACTTCACCATTAAAGAGGATTTTAAAAAGCAGTTTCTTAGACCCAAAACATTAGAATTCTACCTGCTGTAAAACAAACATTACTACTGATTAAATGTAATAAGGGAACCCAATGTTATCTCATGAAAGAGGTAAGCCACACAGTAGTAAAAAACTAATATGTACATTTTTCACTTCTAGAATATTTCAAACTTATAAGTGCATGTCCAAAATTATGTGTACAATGCACCCTGCCCTGTGTGCTGTCTAGGACCTATCTTAGGGGTGACTTATATGTATAAGAAAGGAAAATATAGCCCAGACAAGGGTTTTATTTGCCATGGCAGGCTGCAATGGCAGGCATTGGATATGTTTAACTCCATCCATGCTCATGACGAGGCACAGTGCTCCGGTGCTCATGACGAGCTCAGCTCGTCATGAGCCGTGGAACACTCACATGCGGTGATTATTCTCCTGCTGTGCTGAGCGTTCCACGGGAACGGGTGTGGTCATGACGAGCTCAGCTCGTCATGAGCACATGAGCAATGTGCCTCATGACGAGCTGAGCTCGTCACGCCCCCGCCCCCCAGCACAGAGGGGGAATTACCCCTGCTGCGAAGGGGTTAAGGGGCTACTTAAGTAGGTGGAACAATACGTGCTACAGGCACACTAGTAGCATTAAATTAACCAGCCCTGGGTATATGGTATACCATTTTACTAGGGATATATAAGTAAAATAGATATTCCAATCAGGTGCAAGCTAATTTTACCACATTTTGGGGAAATAGCAGAAGCACTTTAGTCTGGTAAGCAGCGGTAAAGTGCACGGAGTACAAAAGTCAACAAAAACAAATTTTGCAATCCAGGACGGGAGAAGGCAAAAGGTATGGGGGTAGAAAACCCTAAGGCTAATGAGTCTGACATATGCTAAAAATGTTTTTGTTTTTGTTAATAGATAGTATGTCTCTATTGCCTGCTCCATTGTATGCTGTTTTCTATGGCACAAAAGACTTATGTAGCCAGAAGTGTTTCAATAAATATTTCAGATGTCCATTATATAACTTATGCTTCAGAGACATCTTAAATTTATGAAGCAAGGGAGTCTGTGTTGTTGCATGGCTGTCAAAAATGTGCCAGTGTGGTGATAGTGAGGAACTGCACCATGTCTTTGTAGATATGGCAGTGTTCTAATCTCTCTTTTTCATATACCTCTTTAGTTGTTGTGCTGTTCCATGACGTGTTAGTAAGTCTGGCCGCAGGTTTTGAGCAGTGTTCTAAAATCCAATAATTGTGTTTTGATGCTCAGAATTGTAGGAAGGGCTCTTTAAACCTCGAATTCTTGATAGGCAAAGGATCTGACCCCTTGTCTAAACTTTGTGACCTTAGGAGCCTCAAGGAGAGAAGCAGATGAAGAGTGGAGATCTCTGGATGATGGCACATACTCAGAAATAAGGTCCTTAATGAATTCAGGACAGTAGTTATGTAAAACTCTGAACAAACATGTGATAAAAATACTCTTCTCAACTGGAAGTCAGTGTAGATTCCTACTACGACTGAAAATCAATGCCTTTCACAGTAAACAGAGAAGTAGATGCACCGCTCAGTTTTGTAGAAATTAAACACATTGAAGTTGATTTGCATAAACTATTGGGTAATCTATTTAGGAGTAGATTATATCTTATATTTGTAAAAAAACATTTTTATTAGGATCCAAAATTTGCATTACCAGTACACAAATTCAAAGCAATATTAGTCATGCGCCAACAATAAATTCAATGATAACATGCATTTTTTCATAGCCTAGTATATCTAGGGTAAGTTAAAGAGGTATAAATGCCTAAAACACTCCTCAACAAATAGATGCCACCAAAGAGAGTAAAAGAATAAATACAATAAATAAAGCTGCCTTCAGAGATGAGCAAATGAAAGTTCATGAATTGCCTTAAGAGCATAGTGTGCAAAGGATAGCAAAGTGGTATGATTAAGACGGTCAATCTAACCCCACCTTTCCAAACAAAAATCGTCCCCAAATTTTGCCAAATTTCTTCATCCCCCCATTTTGTATTGCATATAATTGCTTATTGTTTCTAACTAGCCCCATTTTTCGCACCAGTTCCTAATTGTTGGGACCAACTGAGTTCACCATTTTTGGAGTAGAAGGGACCGGGCTACAGCTGTTGCTATGTATAATAACTTTATCCATTTATTAGTTAGGCCAAGCGCGGGATCATACCCTATAACTTTCAACCAGATGGTTAGGGCTATTCAGTCTCCAGATGCTGGAATATGTCATTCTAGAAACCCGGTATAGACAAACAGTGACCGATTATATGCACCCAATTGGCGACAGACCCAGTGGACTGGAGTTTATTTGTGTTAAAAAATGCGGGGTTCTATAAAGCAACCATTTGCTAAAAAATAGCATTCTACATTAATTAGCCCCTCTCAACACACTAAAATTCTAATATTAACTTACTCCCACATCTTATTTGTCTTCCAAACCTTCACGTTTTCCCCATTTTTGTATTGCATTTTGGGTAAGGTCCGACCTTTAATAGAGGCAAACAGTATTTTCCATTCCACTGGCCTTTCATGTCAACCAACTTCAAATAATGCGGAAACCACCTTTCTGCTGCTGATAACCTGGCCTAGATGTAAGTTACTGAAGATTTTATTCAGCATTCTAAACGAACCCAGAAGCAGAAAATCGCCTTGAAATCACTCACGGATTGTCACTATATTTAGCTATCTTTCCCCAAGAGAAAGTCTGATAATTTCCTAAACCCCACGCTTGCCCATTTCTGTGCATTATCAGGTGCAAGATTGACACCGGGTTCAGTGACTAATTCAGACAGGGCTGCCACCATATTAATAATAATAATAAGAGGCTTATAAAGCGCACAGCTACCTCCAACGAAGGTGTCCCGGCACTAATAGTGCTGTTGATCTAGTTATGTGACATTGATAGAGGGAATGGAATATCTCCTATAGCGGTCCCCACGCTTCCGAAGAAAACACTTCTTACTCTTGTATCAAACTTTTTTAGATGACATTACGGACTTTAACACATCACATATACAATACTCTTTAAAGATCAGCTGCATAAAAAATTCATAAAGATACCCTTGCGAAGCTTTGTTGTAAACATGGACATATACTGTGCAAAGTAAGCAAAATGGTAATCCTTGAGATTACGAAGGGCAAACATTCCACCTTACTGCTGTTCATATAAAGTACTGGCAATATTTTTTTGCCAGACAAACGATGTGAACATACAGCCTGATTCATGAAGTAAAATTGCGCCCGCAATCGCTGCGAAAATGCAATTGCAGGCGCAATTTCCGTAATCGGCATTCAACATCAAAATAGCGAACTTGCAAACACATAATAGCGAATTCGCTATTATATTCGCAGAATCCCGGCAGGAGAGCATTAGCGATTCGGAAAATGCGATAAACCTCGGATTCTGCGAAATAAATAGCGAATTCGCTATACAATCGCAATCGGTATTCAAGAAAAATCGCTAATAGCGAAAAACCCAAAAATCGCATTTAGCGCCGCGCAAATTAAGGACAACTCAAAGTAGGTGGTAACCATAAAAGCCATGCAAAAATTACATTTAAAAAACCGTTGGGCAATCACCAACAGGTTCAGGCCTGACCAATCACACATAAGGACAATCATCAGCAGCAGCAGCATAAGGAGTTCCACAATGCCAGGAATGTACATGGTGGTGAGGCGTCGAAGGCTACAGCGATTAGCATGGAGGAGACGCAGGATCCAGGACAGGATTTTCCGCCAGCGGGTCACCTTGCTGGGCCAAACCAGAGAGCAGATATATGCTAAATACAGGCTGAATGGGGAAATGATAATGCAGCTAATACAGGACCTTGACCCCTTGATGCAGCACCCAACAAGCCGTACCAATGCGGTGCCTACACATGTGCAGGTATTGTGTAGCCTGCACCTCCTGGCCTCCGGGAGTTTCCAGGGGATAGTAGCGGCTGCTGGGGGGATATCCCAGCCCACCATGTCACGCTGCCTCCACACTTTTGTTGACGCCATGCTCATCCAGCTACACCGTCACATCAAATTCCCCGCCAGCCAACAGGAATTGGACATGACCAAGCTACAATTCTACAATGTAGGCCATTTCCCACATGTGCTCGGATGCATAGACTGTACCCACGTCGCCATCTGCCCACCAGCTGCCATGGAGTATATGTTCCGTAATCGAAAGTCCTACCACTCCCTCAACATCCAGATGGTCTGCAATGCTAAGACATACATCACTGACATTGTCGCACAGTACCCAGGGAGTAGCCATGACTCCTTCATATTCCGGTACAGCGGCCTCCACACACGACTGGTCAGGGGAGAGTTTGGGGAAGGACACCTACTTGGTAAGTACACTTTGTCGACAATCTCACATTGCTAAGATGTAACAGCGCAGCACAAGCAATCACCATCTGCTCCTCTCATTCAGGTGACAGTGGCTACGCCCTCCGTGAATACCTCCTGACCCCATACCTCAACCCTGCTACACCCCAGCAACGGCGCTACAATATTGCACACATACGGACAAGGAATTGCATAGAAAGGACATTTGGCCTGCTCAAGAGCAGGTTCCGCATACTGCACAAGACAGGTGGGGCCATGTATTACAGTCCTGCAGTGTGCTGCCGCATTGTGGCTGTCTGCGCAATACTACATAACATAGCAACCAAGCGCCGGATACCTGTCGACATCTCTGGCAGTGAATCTGAAGGGGACAACCGGCCACCTGCACATGCGCGCCATGCACGCGGGGAGAACCCAGCTGAAGGCCACAGATGTCGCAACCACATCACAGTGAACAGTTTCTAGTGCACCCTCTTCCATCACCCCACAAATCAATAATGCATGCAAAATGTAATAATGACACAACGCTAATGTGTGTAGCAAAATAAATGTATTTGTTTAAATCACAAAAAAGGTACCAGTTCAACTATCTTCCACTAACAGTATTACAGCATACTGCAGTGTCAAAGGACAGGGCAGGCTTAAAGTCAGCCTGTGCCTGTTATTGTCTAATGTACTCAAGTGCACCTCCTGCGCGTTCCGCCCAAGCGCCTCTGAGGCGCATCCTCTTCCGGGGCTTCTGGACCTGGCGTGGGCCTGGTGCTGTGGCTGAGTGGCGGGATTTGTGAGGCAGAGTGGCTGCTGATGCTGGATGCCCCTTCACTAACATCATCACCCCCAACAGTGGCAGGTATAGCAGGAGGGTGTAGTGCCGTAACCGCCGTGGTCAGGTGCTCCAGGACCCTGGTCATGTCCTCACAGCACTGGACAAGTTGGTGCTGCTGTGCTAGTGACCGCCGTGACAACTGTGAAGTTGCATTGGCAGCAACATAATTCGACCTGCTGTAGGAGGCCAGCCGGCTCATGAGCTGATGGTGGCGGCGGCGTGCTGCACTGCGCTGTGTGGTCATCGCAGCAGTGTTGGCCTCCATGGCTACAGTCATGCGGGCCATTCCCTCACCTGCCATGGCTGCAGTCATGTTGTCCATGCGCTCCCCCATACCTGCCATGGCCGCCGTCATGCAGTCCATGCGGTCAGCAACTCCGGCCACATTGCGCCCAATCTTGTGGAGCTGGAGCTGAATGGCACCTTGCTGTCGTGCCTGGCGCTGATGGATTCTCAACATGCGTCTTTCGACGCTCAAACGCGCCAGCCCCTGTCCATTGCCCCTCCTGCTTGCTGGAGTGGTGTGCTGACGAGACCTGCCACGCCTGCTCTGCTGGCCTGACACTGTGGCTGGCCGCTGTGTCGCAACTGTCGCGGGCCCAGATGTTGTAGCAACAGCTGCTGGTGCTGTCACAGTAGGCGTTGCTGGTGCGCCAGATGCAGGGGGCTCAATAGTCGCTGGCCTGGCAGCGGCTCTAGGTGGTGCGGCTGTTGCAGGAGGCACAATAGTAGCTGGCCTGGCAGCGGCTCTAGGTGGTGCGGCTGTTGCAGGGGGACAATAGTAGCTGGCCTGGCTGCGGCTGTAGGTGGTGCACCAGTCGCAGGGGGAACACTGCTGGTGGACCTGGCTGCTGGTGTTGTTGCAGCGGCAGGGGCTGGTGCCTGGGTTGGTGGTGGCACCTCCTCCTCCTGGACCTCCTCATCAATTTGCAGCCTTTCACTGTCGCTGCTTTCGCCGCCACCTGTGAGGGTAAGTGGACGATCATTAGTTGCATATATCTGGCAGACGTGCAGTAGCTACATGCATGCTGGGTGACATTCCCTGAATGGCTGTGGCTTTACGTACTTTGGAACCTGTCTGGCTGCATTGTGGTACTACTACATTGTGGCCACACTACATCTCCCACAATGCTTCAGGGCATTCCCTGATGTGCAACAATGGCATGCCTATGGGACATTAGGGGAGCCTATTTGGTCATGAACATTCATAGGGGACAGGGTCGCAGTCGCATGCCACTTACCTTGGGTGACTAGGGTGGTGCGGGATGAGTCGAGACGTGTGAAGCCTATGCACGCCTCCCTCTCAAGGGTGTCCTCCACCTGGTCCTCCATGGCTGTGTTGGGAGGGACTGTAGGTCCGCCACCTCCAGTGCCTGACGACTCTCCAAGGCGCTCCGCCACCTTCTCTTTGGCACGACCTCGGAGGTCGTACCATCGTTTTTTCAGCTCCTCTAGTGACCTATCGGCCACTCCCACGGAGTTGACAGTGGAGGCAATCCCCTGCCAGATCCTCCTTTTTTCTTGCTCCGGGACCCTCCTGGAGTCTTTACCAAAGAGTTTGTCGTGGTTGGCCACCACCCCTTCAATTAAATGTTTGAGCTCCTGCTCAGAAAATTTGAGCTTCCTTTTCCACCCTGAGGTGTTGCTGGGGCCAGGAACAGGTGCCTCTGACATGGCAGCAATGTAGTAGATGGGTACAAATCACCAGAATTGCAGCACCTCTCCCACTTGCTCCCTCGAGGTCTGCCTCACTGTGGTGAATGGGGGTGGGAACTGGCTGCTTCCTGGTTGTGATGTCATCACTGAGCTCGAAATGCGACTTCCCGTTTTCCCTATCTCGCTAGTTTGCGATCTCGCAAATAGCGATATCGCAAATAGCAATATCGCTATTTGCGAGTACGCAATCCCGGCGCGGGTAGCCAGAAATAGCGATTTTTCTGCGATTATCGGTAATCGCAAACGGAATTTGCGCCCGCGTGCGAATCGCATTTTTTAATTGCTAATCTTCATGAATTCAGATTTGCGATTTCTCAATAGCGATTCACATTTTTTCGCTATTACAGAATCGCAAATCCCGTTTTTCATGAATCAGGCGGATAGACTCTACTGTTTAAAAAACGAGGCAGTTAAAGCACATGGTATGACTGAAAACAGGAAATTAAACAGTGGAAGAACCGACAGTTTATTCAGGAAAACTCTCCCTAGTATAGTCAGTGGGAGAGAATTTCACTTTGAAATTAAAAGGAGAAGGGAAAAGTTGAGATCATATAGATTCTCAATCCCGTATGAAAACCTGATGCCGAGATATTGTTTCTGCTGCAAGTTTACAGATATTGTTTCTGCTGCAAGTTTATGCACAAGGCAATATCCGGCTGAAGAACATCTGAATTACAGCAGCAAAATATTATTTCCGTTTTCTTTTTATTAATTATATAACCTCCTAATTTCTCCTATTGTGCAAAAACCTTGAAAGCATTTTCCTGGGTATCCTTGCTACTGTCCAAAATTATCCAAATATCATCAGCTTGTAACTTTATCTTTCCCCTCTGCGACAGAGGGGGCGTATGTTTTTTTCCATTTACTCTGATCGCTTTAGCTAATGGCTGAATAAAGAAGGTAAACAGAATGGGGGATAGAGGGCATGCCTGCCAGGTTCCACGCAAAACTTGAATTTTCACTATAGCATAGATGATGGATAACAAGCGGATTGAGAATAAAAGGTAGTATCTTTCGGAACATCTTTGAATACAGAAAGCAGGCTACAGCAACTGTCTATTTGAGGAGATTCCGACATAGGGTCATCCAATATGTCCCCAAGATTTTGGGAAGCCCAAACAAGAAAGCACACCGTCCGATTTCAGGGTGCCACCAGCAAGAAGTCCAACAGGATGAATGCCTTCCAAAAGAGAGAACCTCTATTTTGTCAGAGTTAAATTTAAGGCAATTAACAGACATCTAATCTGCCATTAGACCATTCGTGAAATTGGTATGTGCCGCCTAATCACCCATCCCATCCATTCTTAATATTAAATTGAGCCAAAGGGGCTACATATAATTTAACATGGTCAGGTTGATGGAGGAAACCTGCAGGACTCCTCATGCTAAAGTGTTACGAGATGATCGAAGCTGTGGCATAAAGATTTATTGAGTTTGGCCAGAAAAAAAAGAATGTATCCGGACTATGGCATGCCTTCTTCGCCATATGCAGACAACAAGCTTAAAAAAGAGGAATGACATTCCATATCAAACGTGGTACGGAGGTCTAGAAGTATAGGCATGAGCTACCACACCTTGATCCAAAATCATATGAAATTCATTTTGGACTGCTGTTAGAGCAATTTTCCTGTGGAGTGTTCAAAAGAGAGTTATGAAAGATATATTCGGAAATCAGTTTGACAATATGTATTTTTTGTGACTTTCACAGAAATAGGCAAAAGAGAAATTGGCCGACAGTTGCTGTGCGATAGTTGATCTAAAAGGGCTTTTTCAGTAATGGAACAATGCAGGCCTGTTCCCATTCCAAATGTATGGAACCAGAATTGAGGAGGGAGTTGACCATAGGACAAAGAGATGAACTAATGAAAGGCCTCATCAGGTGAAAAAGCCAAGCAGGACAATGAATATCTAGAGATCCAAACATAATGGTAGACAAGATCTGCAGAACCAACTCAGGCTCTATTTTATTAACATCCAAGTTAACTGCAGGAGTCATCTTAACAAGGGCGGGTAAAAATACTACTAGCAGCAATGGTGAGGGCCTGGTAAATTGTCTAACGCCTTTCTACAAAGACAACTGACAGCAAAGTGTAAAGTTCTTTGAAGAAACAAATCCCAATAGAATCTGATTAGTAATAGAAAAATCTCTTAAAATTTTGAAGAATTCATGTGGAGAATGTTACAGGAGAAATTGTGATTCGCATAATAATCATAACAAGCTTGTAAAAGTGATATTCTATATCTCTTGAGTCAATCCTTGTAAATGTTTTTATTGTCTAAAGAATAGTTTTTAAAATATTACCTTTATAGAGCTTTATAGACCCATTTATCATTTTCCAGTTTGCATGTTTACTTATACGCTTAGGAGGTCTGCAATGATGAAATACTGTGCTAAGGAGAGCTACTGAGTATAACGCACAGGCATTAGAACAAAACATAGTGGGCTATTTACATCTTGTTAAAGGTGGCTCATGACTAATCTTAACATTAGTTCTTGAGTAGTTGTTTTTTAAATAGAATTGAAGTGGCACATGATTAGAGCAGGTAATATGAGCTCCTTAACTTCTGAAACAACCTTTTCAGGGATGCACCTTCAATCTAAAACTTGGCCTGCTGAATGAGCAGTGTGAGAAATTGGGTTATTGGTTGAGTTGGGTAAAACATCTGCTCAAGCAACAGCCACACTCCCTGTCATTGTGAACCACTAAAAACTCTAAATTAACCTGTACCAATTCCTCTGGTAGCTTGTCACAAAAGCAGTCAGGCTTAACTAAAAGGCAATGTGTAAAACATTTCTGTAGGATACAAAAAATAAAATACAACACAAGAAAAATCCCAAACCCATTAAGAAATTTAGAGTAAATTATTTGACACCAATATGTCAAAAGTCCACTCAGTAGAACTGGAGTTACGAATTTTTAAAGTTTAAAGTGAAATCGAGTGTCTAAAAGTTCAAGCACCAACCGAAGACGTCTAGTTATGACCTTCAGCAATGGCCAGTCTGTGCTTACCTTTGGAGTTAGAAGAATTGTTGTTGAAAAATGTCTGAAGCGATAATGTTCAGTGGGGCAAGGCAGCAGGTGGTGTCCGAAGAAGAGGGAGCACTGGATGAAGTTGCAGTGAAGATTTTGTATATTCGGACTTAGGGGCCGATTATGATAGCGATTTTCCCGCACCCTCCGAGCCGGCGGAAACCACCGCCGGCCTGGAGGATGCAGGAAAACCGCTGCAGAGGCTCGAAAGACCCACCGCCATATTAAGATGGCGGTTGGTCTTGAAATCGGTCCACAGCCTTTCCGCCGGGGTCGCCTTCTGACCGCGGCGGAAAAGCTTTAACATGGCTGGAGGTGTCTATCAGACACCGCCAGCAATATTAGGATGGTGTAAAATGTATGCTTTTCTGCGGTGGCTTTTCCGCCGTCGAAAAGCATACGGACCTTCACTTCGGGTGCCCGTTGCGGGCCCCCTGGGGGAAGGGGGGTGGGGGGTGCACATGGGGGGTACCTATGGTACCCCCCTGTATTTGCGTGAACAAAGCAGCAGGCACCGCACGGTGCCTGCCGCTTTGTGCACGTAAATGTGGTGCATGCATTTTTAACATTGCGGCGGGTGCAGCTTCAAGCTGCACCCGCCGCAATGTTAAAGATAGAGGATGTGACTGCCACCCTGGCGGTCGCATCCTAATCTGCATGGAGGGAACGCCGCTGCCCATGCGGACGTTCCCTCCTACTCTGGGGTCGCGGACGGACTTGAGACCCCCTAAGTCGGTTTTTTGGAAGTTGAAAATCTCCAGCGGGACAAAGCAGCAGTCTGTAGTCAACAAGGGCTTTACGAGGACAGATACCCCTTTACGGAGGAACTGCTAGGACAGATAGCCCTTCATGGAGGAGCTGCTGAGCAGGATTTGCTGCCGTGGAGCAGGAACATCTTAAAGTTTTAAGGGGCCCTGGGCCAAGCATATTTTGGGGACCCAATTCAGAACAGCTTTGAATTTATGATCCCATTTTAGCTCTTTCATGCCTTCCTTGGCCAGGTCACTGATAGTACACAGGCACCCTCTACAAAATCTAAATGTGTTTACATCTAATATTCAGGGATAGTGATCTGTGTATTCAATACTGTAACACAGCAGCAGCTCAATAATATTACTGCAAATAATCTCTGTGAACCTCACATTTCTCATATATAATTTCCTGTTTTGATCTGAAAGAACGTATACAACAAACAAACTTAGGGGTCTAAACTAGAAATCCTTTAGTAAAGGATTTCTAGTTTAGACCCCTAAGTTTGTTTGTTGTATACGTTGCTCCTTCGGGGGATAGAGCTTAGGCTAGGTCTTTAAACATCCCTCTAGCCCTCCACCATCGTTTTGTTATTTGTGATCTGAAAGAACCCTTTTATGGATGTTGCATGAAATATAAACACAACATTTCTATGGAATATGTCTGTAATAGACACACACATCACCCACATTAAAAATAAATTGAAGGAAAACAGTATTTAATACTATCTATTTCAGAATTATTCAATGTCATCATGGCAAGACTCTCTGCAGAACTAGCTCTATCAGGGTTGGCCCTGAAAGGCTGGTGCCCTTGGCCAGAGCCACATTTTGCCCCTGCCCTACAAGGTCTCTGCTGTGGAGAAGAACATAGTGGGAGTTGCTGTGAAGTTAGGCCGACCGGCGAAGCACTTTAGGCAGATCGACGAGCAGGCAGATTCCAGTCTCCTCTTGTTTCTCAGAGCACTTTTGAGCAAATATCTCAAGGTTTAGATTTTGGCTATCGGGGAACCTTTAGAATGACTTCCAAGAGTCCAGGACTGGATGGGAACTACTTGGAGGGTACCATGACTCCGACCGGGTCCAAGTGCAGGTTCAAGATGGAGGTATCCTTTTCTGTCCCTGAGGCTCTGATCAGGAGGCCAGCCAACTAGCTCTTGGAGTCACTCTTGTAGTCTTGGGATCAAGCAGCACGGCAGGTGTCTGAGGGGTCAAGGCAGACTTCAGGCAGCAGAGCTGTCCTTCCAGGTGCGGCAAAGCAGTCTTCTGACATACACAGCAGGCTTCAGCAACAGGCAGTGCTCTGCGAGTCTTTCCATAAGACAGTAAGTAAATGAAGTGTGGGTCAAAGGGCCCTATTTTTATATCTGGAGCCATTTATGAAGTAGGAGAAGTTACTAGTAATTCCATTTGAAGAGTGCTTAGAATTTCCTCCCACCCTGCCCTGGCTCTAGTCTGGCTGCTGGCAAAAATATACTGGTGTGAAATTCTTTCTGTGGAGGCAGGGCATACCCAATTGACTTGCAAGCATGGCTGTGCCCAGCTCTGCCTCCCATCCTGCCAGTGATAGACAATGCAGGCACACCTAATCCATTTATTGTGTGGCTGTCTGGGAGGAATATACAAAACCCAACTACACCTATTCATGTGCCCCGAGAAACAGGCTGCAGGCAATACATAGTTAAGGCAGGAAAATGCCAACTTTCTAACAGAGTCATTTTCAAAATTGTGACTTAAAATCTGACTTTACTATGAAAGAGGATTTAAAATTACAATTTCTCAGACACCAAACATGAATTTCCGACTGCTCCCAATCAATGGTTAGCACTTATTAAATGTAATAAGCCAACCCAATGTTATTCTATAGGAGATGTAGGCCTCACAGTAGTGAAAACACATTTGTGAGTTTTTGCACTACCAGGACATGTAAAATATAAACATACATGTCCAACCTTTTAGTTACATGCACCCTGCCCTATGAGCTGTGTAGGGTCTACCTTAGGTGTAACCTATACGTAATAAAAGGGGAGTTTAAGGCTTGGACAGGGGGCATTTTACTAAGTTGAATTGGCAGTTTGAAAACTGCTTACAGGTTTTAATGGCAGGCCTGACTCATGTTTTTCAGGAGCCACTTAAGTGATGGCACAATAAGTGCTGGAGGCCCACTAGTAGTATTTCATTTATCAGCCTTGGGTATATGGTATACCCCTCTACTAGGGGCTTAAAAGAAAGTTAAATATGCCAATCAGGTGTAAACCAATTTTACCATGTTTGAAGGAGTGAGCACAAGCATTAGGCACTGGTTAGCAGTGGTAAAGGGCACAGAGTCCTAAGACCAACAAAAATGAATTCAACAGAAATAGGAGGGGTGAAGGCAACACGTTTGGGGGTGATCCTGCTCAGAGGGCCAAGACCAATAAGAAAGCTTTGTGACAAGTTGTTTCAAATGTAGTACAGAACAATGAGAAGTCAATTTACATGAGTGGAAAGAGGTCATGGAATCAGCTCAAATATTAGAATCTCTTAATAGGAGAAATTGATCAGAATTTAAGGCAAGGGTGGAAATTTGCAAAACTTGCACAAAAGCAAGTGCATGAACAGGCTGAGGAGACACTAAACTCCTGTATACGTTGTGGAGGCAGAGGGAGAGAATGCAAGCGTCTCAGCCTAAGAAAACACTTCCATTTTAAAACCTGTAATGTTAAGGTAATCCCAAAAGACGGCAATTCTACAACCAGGTGTGTACTGATGGTCACAATGGATAGTATTAAACCCAGCTAGTAGGGCTAAAAAATATTGGGACCTGATGTCTCCTTCATCCAAGTTTCTATGAAGAAGAAATGATCAAAACATAATCCTCTATACAATTACCAATAAGATCACAGAGTTGTGTTGGACCAGGGCTCTCCATTGAGTAGGTCGTGAGCTATTGGTAGCTCTCCGTCTACCTGTAAGTAGCTCTCTAAAGCCTAGTAGGCTATTAAATCAGAACCTTATACTAGGTTGAATTAACGTATGTATGCCAAAATTGTGTGATCAAGACAAACATTTGTGTATTTTCTGGACTCATAAATTGAAGTTTGGAGAAAAATGTCTGGATTTCCAAAATATGTTTAAAATTAATTTTTGAGTGCTAAATCATGTGGGGAGACTTACTTTAATATTATTACTGTCAGGCAAGGAACATTGCTGCTGTGGATGATAAGTATAACCCATGTTGAGACATTCCAAATTGACAAAGCCTTTTTTACATTACTGCTGGCAACCCAGTCTGATGCACTGAGGTGATCACTGCTAGTAATCTTGCATCTAGGGACCAATTATGTAATCTTCTCTGAGGTGGTTAATTTTACAATACTAATAACATTAGTAGCTCATGATGATTTTCATTGAATATAAGTAGCTCATTTTACACAAAAGGTTAAAGACCCCTTTGTTAGACAGAATACATTCAGCAGGGCGATGAGCAAACGCTTATTAGAATTGAACTGTTTGAAGGGCACTGCAGCTGAACAAGCATTAGAGTGCAAAATGGCATTCTTGTAGAAGACACCTTCTGGATAAGAGGAGACAACCTCCAATTTAGCTCCAACAATCACAGTAGAATCAGATTCAAGGCTGTCTGTAAATTCCATATCGGCCTGAAATGAGATTGTAACACCTGGGAACTTGTGTTTCCAGCGCAGGCTGTTGGCACGCACCTCTTATCTCAAAAAGAGGCATCTACAGGCATTAAAGGTACCAAGGAACATACCCTTCACTGTGGGTACAAAGCAGCAGCATTTCAGTACAGCCATGGAAAACATGTGGGGTGTGGATGTGCACAATCAGAAATGCCTATGGCAGGGGCGGCTCTAGGCTCATGGTGGCCCTGGGCAGGGAGCGTAGGTGGGGGGCCCCGGAAGAGGGGGTCTGGGTGGGGCTGAGCGCGGAGGCCAGTAAAGAGGGGGGGGGAGGGGGCAGGGTGTTTAGAAGTGGAACTGGGCCGGAGGCCGCCAAATCCCTGCCAGGGGCCGCCACACAAATATGTATCCATCCTCAGAGGATAAATATATTAAGGATATATATTGGCGTGGTGGCCCCTGGGGTTTGGTGGCCCTGTGCACGTGCACAGCTTGCACATGCCTAAGGCCGGCCCTGCCTATGGCGTGCCCTCTGCATGTACCGTTGTGTGGACCTACAAGTGGACTGCTTTCATAAACTGTCCCAACTTGCAATTTTTTTAAGAAGCAAGACTGCTAACCCAAGAAGCAAACAAAATAGCAGCCATAGCCTGCTAAACTGAAAGCAATGAGATTTGTGTTTCTAAGTTTGAAATGTCCCAACTATACAGGTGTCTCAATAGTACATATAACATATCACTGAAAGGTCACGTGCAGTTCTAAAATAATGGTGCCTTGAAGTACAGAATTCAAGGCAAAATACGCAAAATATAATGTAGCAGCACTGAAAATTGTGTAAAACAGCAATGTGAAAAAAGCTGTTTCATTGACAGCAGTTATATGTATGCTTCAATGTTAAAAATGTACCAGCTAGGTGTCCCAATAACATATACAAAGCATTCCCAAAATCAGTGATGCAACCAAAAAAGATGGGATCCCCCTGGAGAATATAAAAAGGGCCCCCCATTTTCCCAAATACCATTGATATTCATTGGCACTTGAGTGAAAAGGGTCACCCTTTGAAGGGTTGGGGCCTCTGAACAGGTGGGGGTCCCCCCTGCACACAGGGGCTACAGAGGCCTATGTTCGCCCCTGCCCAAAATGTCAGAGAGCACTAAAAAAGTGTGTTACAGTCCTTACCTAATGGCTAATCTACTCATCTTCTGTACCTCCAGACAGACCATAGGGGACCATTGATGCTTGATGGAATTATTTTGGGAAAAACAAGAGAGGCTTCGGTCCTGTCGCTACCCGGCCTGGACCACTCAAATATTGTACAACAAAACATTGACCGGATAGGTTATTCATGATTCCTCATATATGAGCCTAGACCAACAATTCTAAGTTCATGTGATTTATTTCACATCACCTGTGACTTATTTCATGCACATGTGAATTAAATAAGTCACAAGTGATATGATATAAATAACATGAACTTGGAATTGTTGGTCTAAGCTCATATTCGATGGCATTATTTTGTCATTCTCCCTGAATCTGGATTCATACAAACATATTTATATTGCTGCAAACTGCTCTGTGTCATCAGGGCCTGCTTTAGCCCTGGTGGTGCCCAGTGCGACAATATTTTGGGGCACCCCCCACCCATATGATCTCCTCCTCGGGTTCCATACTACCATCCGGGTAAAAGTGTGCCTCACCTCTCCATCACCCCTCTCTCAAATACAGTTTATTTGTTTTAACGCGCTGGTAAAGGCTGGTTTTACTATTTCAGTCAGCTATCCACATAAAATACAGATCTGTTCTTTGCAGCAGTGCATATTAACCCTCTGCGTTATATTATGGCGAGTCAAAACTGTCACTAGACATAACTCTGATCTTTCTCTCTAGGAGGAACATTAATCACAAGCGTTATCTTGACATTTTCATTGTTGCCTGAAAGCTGGACCCACAAGGAACTCTGCACCAGGTGCTTTTAAATCGTATGTTATTGCTAAACACAGCACCCCCCTCCCCGAGTTAGTGCCCCCCTCCATGTCAGCGCCCAGTGCGGCTGCACCGGTCACACGGCCATAAAGCCAGCCCTGTGTGTCATAACACTGCACTATCACTAGTAACAGAGAGGCAGGAGCTGTTCTATAACACAGAACATTATTGTGCATTCCCTGTAGAACCAGGAGTGACAAGGACACGGCCTAGCCCATAATATAGAGTATTCATCTTCAATCCCTGAAAGACAGGGAAAAGTAACAGCATTTCTTTCCTACAGCACAAGGCATTAATGTGTAATACTGCATGTACCAAGAGGGGCAGAGACACTCAGCCTGATTCATCAAAGACCCGTTTTGCGAGTCTATAATCGCAAATAAGGAATAACTCCCCATTCATTCCTATGGGCCAAAAGGCCCATAGGAATGAATGGGGAGTATTCCTTATTTGCGATTAGCAATTAGCTAATCGCAAATAAGATAGCGATTTTAAGGGTACCAAGGATGTCCAAAGGACACCCTGTAGCACCCCTTAAATGCAAATTGAAACAGGTGTTGCGCACACACATGTCCAAAGGACATGTGTGTGTGCAACTTGCAACTTAGAAAAATGCTTTTAAAAGCATTTTTCTAAGTTTTCGCTATTTACCACAAGATTTGACTTTGCGGTAAATAGCGGGCCGAAATTGCGAATTTGCAATTTTTAAATGGATGATGAATTGCATTTCAGGAATCCCAAATAGAGATTCCTTAAATGTAATTCCTCGCAAAATTGCGAAATCGCTATTACCGATTTTTGCATTTGGGATGATGAATCCCAAATGCAAAAATAGCGCTTGCAAAGGGCCAGATTCTCAGAATCTGGCCCTTTGCAAGCCGATTTCGGCTTGATGAATCAGGCTGACTGTCCTGTATCCGGACTATTCTTGTGATATGGCCCAACTCCTAGCTGGGCATGGTCTGCGTGATAACCCCAATACTTGCCCTGCATTTCCTGCTATTCGGAGGGGCATAGGCCATGCTAGACCATCTGCACTTCCTGCCATATGTGGAGGGATATAAAGAAACCGTTAATGAGCATTTTTGTCAAAGGCAAGATATAGTGGTCACAAATACCTACATATACCATTATCCTTGCATTCCTGTCCAAAAGGCAATCATACAATCTTTGAATATAGGCCTTGTCTTCAATTATTCTTAACAATTCCTCTCAGGTACACAGCTTTCCCCAAAAATTTATTAAATCCACTTTCAATAATAATTTCATGGCACTTGCCACCTCACTCCTTTTGCTTTCTGACGATCCTATATACTTGGGGTTTTTAACTTCAAATTGAATAAACCTCTTGATCCATTTGTTGCTGTATTCTATCCTTCCTTACAGTAAATGATCTGACACAGCATTGTAATAGACACTTGTAACACTAGGCCTTTGGTCATATAAATTTAGAGTAACCTCAAAAACCCTATGCAAATGTGGTTATTGCGGTATATATGGTTCGTCCGCCCCGCATATGGGTTGTTGGCCGTTATCATTGGTTACTCCAAGTTAGTGATGTTGCCAGCCTCAACCAGAGGCACCTCTGGCCAGTAGTGCAGTGTCCAGAGAAGGAGAAAAAGGGTGTGTCAAAATAGAATTTAGAAAAAAGGAAAAAAGATTTAAAAAACTGAAAAATCACCCTGAATAGTTTTATTTTATGGTGTGATTTCCAAGTTGTTAAAAAGATCTGTTACTACTAGGTTGATCGAGTAACGAGATCATAGTAGTTGAAAAACACTCATTACACAAACGTCGACATGTTTCTGCTCTGTCGGCCCACAGGGGTCTATAGAGCATTCGTCAGGACTCACAGTTAAACAAACAAACAATGTTCGGATTACTCACAACTTTTGTGTTGTATTTACGTAAATAACCTGTATACTTTGCAGGGTATTGACTCCTCCGGTTTCTGAAAAGAAATAGGGAGAGAACAACGAGAGAGACACACTTATCGCAATACATCCTGATTTAGGCTAGTGCAAAGGGTAGAATAACATTATTATTCATTCGTTCCTGAAAATTCATCTCTAAGGTGGGGAGGGTTTGGTAACCGGGTAGAGCTTTTTACGCTATAGACAAAGTTATGAAATTATGTAAAGAGCACATGCTGCTAGGGTGGATTTATCTTGTACGCGCTGGCCTATTATAGAACAAGCATAACGGGTAGGTTATTTTAAGAAATGCAGCGCATAGAGCTCGTGTAAAAGGAACCTATTTAGTAAGGTGGGCGAGTTATTAAACAGAGGTGGGTGGAACGCCTTAAAACTTACGAAAACGGCCTTAATGATTCCATTCCGTGGCACCAATTTTCCAAATGATGTACCACCTATAGAATTCAAGAGACTGCCTAGTTCATAAATAATACTCGTTAAAATTCCATTTCTTCTTGATGTAAGCAATAAAGTTTTGTCAAAAACAAATTATCCAGATACGCCTGCAAACACGTGAGCCTAGAGTGCCTGCCTCTTTAAAACGCCTGCCCAGCCGGATTCACGAACTTCCGGGGGCAGAGTCAGCACTAGACGTGTTTGCAAGCACACGCGGGTAATGGCGGAGCTACGCAGCATTTTCCACTGAATCTCGGTAAGGTGACCATACGAAATATTTAGTAATAAGATATTTTTTTAAACACAGCTCTGAGTCCTGAGGGCCCCCCGACGCAAGCGAGTACTCTCCGTTTACAAGGTACGAGAATGCGCCGCGTTTAATAACTCGCCCACCTTACTAAATAGGTTCCTTTTACACGAGCTCTATGCGCTGCATTTCTTAAAATAACCTACCTGTTATGCTTGTTCTATAATAGGCCAGCGCGTACAAGATAAATCCACCCTAGCAGCATGTGCTCTTTACATAATTTCATAACTTTGTCTATAGCGTAAAAAGCTCTACCCGGTTACCAAACCCTCCCCACCTTAGAGATGAATTTTCAGGAACGAATGAATAATAATGTTATTCTACCCTTTGCACTAGCCTAAATCAGGATGTATTGCGATAAGTGTGTCTCTCTCGTTGTTCTCTCCCTATTTCTTTTCAGAAACCGGAGGAGTCAATACCCTGCAAAGTATACAGGTTATTTACGTAAATACAACACAAAAGTTGTGAGTAATCCGAACATTGTTTGTTTGTTTAACTGTGAGTCCTGACGAATGCTCTATAGACCCCTGTGGGCCGACAGAGCAGAAACATGTCGACGTTTGTGTAATGAGTGTTTTTCAACTACTATGATCTCGTTACTCGATCAACCTAGTAGTAACAGATCTTTTTAACAACTTGGAAATCACACCATAAAATAAAACTATTCAGGGTGATTTTTCAGTTTTTTAAATCTTTTTTCCTTTTTTCTAAATTCTATTTTGACACACCCTTTTTCTCCTTCTCTGGACACTGCACTACTGGCCAGAGGTGCCTCTGGTTGAGGCTGGCAACATCACTAACTTGGAGTAACCAATGATAACGGCCAACAACCCATATGCGGGGCGGACGAACCATATATACCGCAATAACCACATTTGCATAGGGTTTTTGAGGTTACTCTAAATTTATATGACCAAAGGCCTAGTGTTACAAGTGTCTGTTTCCTTTTTGATAAACCTCGTACTTACCCTGGGGAACGAAACAGACCTTCAAATCCCTAGTCCCTCCCTATTGATTGATTGACAGCATTGTAATAAACATACATAATGTACAGCATCCATTCAACAGTTTACAAAAAGTGATGGATGGGAAGCCTGACTTCATTTCAGCCACTGGTAATTAGTAACGGCCGCATCCCCTTCTTTGTTATTTTGTACACCATGCCACCTCAGTTTAAAACAAGCCATATGCAAATCAGTCTTGAACCTGCTCTGATGGGAACAGTTCAGCCTGAACTGCCAGGCCAGGTCCACCGTACACCATTATGGGTCATCAGCTTTATCACTGGTGGGCTCTAAAAAGGCATTTATTGCTGTCAAATGGAATTACTTATTCGCCTTTGTTGAGATAGAAATGGTCCTTGCACTGTGAAGGATGTGTACCCCTGCCCTTGGGGCCCCAGCTGCAATGATGGCTGGATCCCTGGTGCTGATTTTTATTGTCATGGGCGAACATCGATCATTCATGTGCGCCATGACATAGGCCTATCTCATGGCTTTAGGTCTTGTTGGACCAGGAGAGGCACCCAAAGTGCTACCCTCATAGTGGTGAAAGGGTACTGCCCTTGCAGAAGTTAAGCCTCACGAGCGCAGTGGTGGCAACATACTGTGTAGGGATCAGTAGAAGTGGGCAGACCTTTTTACTTGTGTCACGGGAGTGAGGCCTACAGTCTCAGCGATCTAAAGTTCTGATTCTGTGTGCTTAATATGGAGCGCTATGCAATGCGTGTGTGTGGTACACATGTCTGTATGTATGTGTGCCTGCGAATGGTAGAATACATGGAAGATTCTGAGTTCCATTTTGGGTGCCCAGGGCTGACTGGAGGAGGTAGAGGAATCCCACAGACAGATTTGTGGATTGCTGCATTCCTGAGAGCTGTGGGGGACACACACTGGAGAAAGAAGAGCTAAGCCCTTCAGTACACTTCAAAGGGTTTACCAGATGAGGTGTTTAAAGAGATATGGGGCGCTCTTGTAAAATTCACACTATATTATTTCACTCCACAGAATCTGTTTTAGTTCTTTTTCATATAGCCGTGCTTACAGAAAAGGAGAGCAAACACCAAATCCCTCCTAAAGCTCAATCTACAATTGAATACAGTATTCACAGTCTCTGTAGCACAGGCCAAAACCACAAATACACATCAGTACATCACATATAAGTAAATTCAAATAGTAAACAAAAATTCTGTGCTTGTCTTTGTCTTTTATTTCTTAAGTCTGGGTCACAATCTTCCACTCCCTTTTGCCAACGCGTTTCATCGTATAGGGGTGTATCCCCACGACTTTCTCAGGGCTTATGTTTTTATTGGAAAGCTGTCTTCTCTGCTTGTAGTGTCCACCACAAGACGTATTATGTTCCACAATTTCTTCAAATTTTTTTTTAGGGATCTCCGGTACTTAAGTGTTAGCTTTTGGAGTCTCAAGTCTCTTTGAATTGATCCTGTTCTTCTCAGAATCGGGTAGACGCGTGTGGAGCATTAGAAAGTTTCCTCGTAATCCTGGAATCTACAATCGATACGGCGGTGATACTGGTTCCGTCGGTTAGGAGAATCAGCATAAGAGTGCAGAAATATTCATAACAAACATCGTAAATAAATTTTAGTTGTGGATACCGGTTGCATCCATTACTGTGGAAGAACAGGATCAATTCAAAGACAAAGACAAGCACAGCATTTTAGTTTACTATTTGAATTACTTATATGTGATGCACTGATGTGTATTTGTGGTTTTGGCCTGTGCTACAGAGACTGTGAACACTTCAAAGGGTGCTCTTTGATTTAGAGAGAGGTCACTGATAAAGGGGACTGGGCCCATTTCAAGACAGAGAAAGGGGATGGTACGACAATCATAAAGAGTAGGTTTGTGGACCCAAGTTAACTTTTTGGTGCATGCATTACTGTGGCTGACATCCAGGTGTGAGGTCCTAGTCACTCCCATGGCCTGTGTTGTGGGGCTATTCGGATTTGGAGTTGCTCCAGCTGTGACAGGCTGCTTTCTTGCGAAGGGCAGAGGAGAGGGCAATTCAAAAGGAAGCAGACCTCAGCAAAAACTTGAAAGACTCAAATCCTAGATCACATTTAAGAAGAGGATCTTCAAGCCCCCAACACTGTCACCTGCCAAGCAGCCAGTCAGGCTGTGCAAGGACGAGAAGCTCTGCAAGACCTCTGCCTGTGGCCAGGACTAAGGGTTAAGGCCTGCCAGTCTCCAAGCTGGGTGAGGGGGCATAACCCAGGGAAAATTCCAAGACCACTTGTCCTTGGAGCTTGGAGCACCAATGCCTGCCTACTTGACAAGACCAGTGTGCTCTGTGAGGAAGAGGAGTCTGCTGGAGGGAACGAAGTTCAGTAGGAAATCCTGGTGAATTAATACCTGCAGCTAGGTGTGAGAACAGGACGTCTATGTGGATTAGGTCATCACCCATGTGGAGTAATAAGTCAGTGACCCTGTATGCTGGAGAGGGTAGCTGTGAAGTTAATTGTGTGATTGGTCCATCACCCGTGTTCGGTGTGTAAGTCAGTGACCTATATCCCAGAGTGGGCTGAGGGGAAGTTAGCTGTGCCAATCAGGCCATTGCACTTGTGTGTCGGATACTCGATGACCCCCTATGCCATGACGAAGACAGGTCATTCTTCACATTTGTAAAGACTCAACTTTGTTTAAAATTGTGGTACTGAAATTGGAACACAACAGATGTATCCTTACATGAAGATGTTTTATCGAAACAGTTTGTTAGAATCCTTTTAATATCTTTGGTCTTGTTTCTTATCCTTGTATGATTAATTTCCAGAAGATTTATATTGATGTTTTGGCAATATAAAAATACTGTTGCATTTTGTCAAATAGGTACATTTTTAAGAGTTAGCATCTTCTTTCCCCTCCTTCTCCTTATTACAGCTGTCACTTGCGTAATGTATTGGTGAAATGGTGGAAAAATCACAAATACCTACAAATAAATATAAAAACAAAGGTTCAGGCTAAATTTCTATTGAAAAAGCAGACTGTATATTCCCATAACCACCACTCTCTACTAGGCCTCCCCTATGTCACAAAGCTCAAAGAAAAACAGGAAGCTTCACACTTAAAAAAAACATATTTTAAAAAACAATTTATTGGTAATTTTTTAGCCATGCTTTAGGTTAGGGCACAGTATTGTATCTGCAACTTTAAAGATAATTGATGATATACTTACACACGTTGTTGAAGGTTGCAGATGTATCATGGTTCATATGAAGCAGATAGATAATGATATCTTGATAATGTAGAACACATGACACTCCTTAATACCTCAAAATAAAGAATGAGCATTAATGGCACTTTTCTAAGGTTATTGAGTTCTTCCCTTTAAGAATGCATTCAGTGGTTCGAAATTGAAACTTTTATTAGGGTATCAATTAAAATGCTGTAATGCATCCTCTACGGCAATAAGCTGTCACCTATATTTTTGTTTGTGGAACCCCTCATTGAAATACTCAATTATCTTGGCATCTCATTCCAACAATACGTAGATAATATACAACAAAATCTTAAACTGCAGTCACGCGATCACAAATCTCAAACACCTATCCGGACTGTGCCCAAAAGTACATGAACAAAGTCATTTGAAATTTACCTCCAAATGTCACCTCTAGTCACCTGGTCACAGGTCCTCTAAATTACCTTGCACTAATGCTTAAAAAATCGAACATACCTACCAGAACAGACATATCTTCCAAATCCCTTGGTTTACTACTGGAATAAAACGTCACCCGAATGATCAAATGGAGGACATGTATATGTCTGCAAAACACCATATTAGAAAAAAATAACAAAAAACTTCTAAATCACATACTTCCTGCACAAGACAATATCTAAAAAAGTCAGGGTTATGGTTCCAACATCCTCATCGGTCACCATAAAAATCCTCTTGCCTACATAAAGTGGTCCTCCATGCAGTATCCTTCTTCCTAAACCCATTACAGTATCTGAGCATATTACCCAGCAAATGCTCTTCCTCAAATGGTTATCTAACGAAGCTCACTGGGAGCTCAAGTTAGTATGTGTCACATACAAGGCCCTCCATCTTAAGTCTTGTAAATATCTGACTCATGAAGTTTGAAATGTGGGGTGTAGATTTTTCAGGAGAAATATACATTTTTCTTTGACAATCCTTGCATTCAAAATTAGATTACACTTTCATGATCCTTCAAAGGAAATGCAACAATGGAATGCAACACCCTATTTATCTCTAGTAGGAACCCCATTTCATTAGCTAGAATTGTATTGGGTTCCTATTGCTCAGTGCTATTGAAGATCCTCTGTATCTGTGCATCAATGGCAATGTCTTTGTTGGGGATTTTTCACTTTTTAATCTTCTTCTAGAGCCCTCTACTCTTCCTCTTCCTAGCTTCTCTGTTTCCCTAAGTCCTAGAGTGTTTGCCAGTGATATGCATTAGAACGCTCTAATATGTTACCTCCATGAACAAACCATCCACTTGCCATTCTGTACACCTCTTAAAACGTGGAACTTTATCGCTACTCTGTAATTTCCTTTTGTTCTTCAATACTTACCCAACTGTACACCAAAACTACTTTGACATAATTAGGCAATCTACAAATGTTCAACATAATAAAAAAGTAAATAGATAAATGTGAACTGCTGTTGGATTCCAGGATAGACACCAAGATTTGAAACACTGATCACATTTTCTGATGGAGTTTTCATTTTCATTTGTCAAGTTAACCATTAGACCCAGATAACACGCATTGTTTCATTCAAGAATTATCTCTTTAGTTTTCAATAATGTATTATTTAATGTACATATCATCACCACAGTGCAAAATTACTCACACTAAGCTTTAAAACAACTAATATTGCACATTGGAGAACATATGAAAGGCCTAAGTTTACACAAACCCTCTGGTGATTCTCAATTCTGAATTTGCAACCCCACTCATGCCAATATCATTCTCAATTACACCATACAAGTGTCATACCTGGTCACATACGGTTCTCAACACCCCACACAGAAAAGGCAGCTATAAAGGTTGGCCACCAGAAATGGTGATGTGTTGTCAATCACTCCTCTTGCAATCTGGTTCCTCAAAGTGAAGCAACAACAAGATGGTTCTTAGTTGTATCCAAAAAATTAAAGAAGACTCTGGGGCATATTACCAAGCAATAGCGATAATTATCGCTATTGCTTGGTTAGAGACAAAAATTTACCGCTGAGCTGCGGCGATTTTTACCGCAAATAAAACCTTGGTATTACCAAGGTTTATCGCAAATGCGATAAAAATCGCCCCAATGCATGAATATCGCTGAAAAGTCAGCGATATTCATGCATTACCGAGCTAATGCTCTTAGCCATGTTATCCACCTCCCAGTGGATAACATGGCTAAGAACTGCTCAGGGCAGGTTTTAGCTTTTGGAGATATTCGCGCTTAGCGCAAATATCTCCAAAAGTTGGTAATAGGAGATAGCGATGTTAGCGACTGTTTCCAGTCTCTAACATCTTGGCACGCCCACTTTGCATGTCATTAGTGATAAATATCACTGACATGCAAAGCGGGGCCAAAGATGGTCGCTATCTTCTACTAGCTGTCGCTAACTGGTGTTAGCGAAAGCTAGGTAATAGGGAGATAATTTTATCTCCGCTTGCTTGGCTTTTAAAGCCAAAAAAGCATAGATAAACCCCCTTGATAATATGCCTCTCTAGGAGCCTAAAAAATAAAATGTGAACACATATGTGATGTTCCACGCTATAGGTATATGATCTATGATACAAAAAGGTACTTTCTTAAAAATGTTTCCAAGTACAATTCTGGGATTATCTCCAAGTTTTGCAATCTTCTAGCTACAGGGCTATTCTTTAGATAGAAACCAAGTGCCTGTTTGTATGAGAAGAACATATGTTGTTGTCAACAGTTTCTGAACATTCCCATGTATTGCCGTCTCTGTTTACATATATGTTTCAAAGGGGCTTAATCCAGATGTTCTTGGATGGGTTAGGATGTATGAAAGGACACTGTCACAAAATCAGGCTCATTCCTGGAGTGCAACTCAGTTGTTCTAAAGTACTGGGTGTCCCTATTAATATGAGAGAAGAGATGCATAAGGAATTTGAGAAACTACAATCCCTAGCGGAAGGGACAGCATTGTTCGGGCAGTTTCTGCAAGGAAGGCCAATGGAAGTCCAAGATTATGTGTAGACTTGAGGCAGTTTAACATGTGTGTTTTGGTTGACAGATATCCCCTCCCCAACACTTCTGAATTGCTTACTATGGTAGGGGGCGCTACTATTTTCAGCACCAGAGATCATAACTCTGTGTACCACCAAATCCAACTTGAGGAATCTTCCAAAGATCTTACTGCATTTTTGACTTTCGATTTGCCATGCTGCTGTTTAGCTTAGTCTCAGTGGCATCGATTTTTCAATGTGCTATGGAGAATCTTAGCTGGTTTGAGTGGGGTATGTGTATACCAAGATGATATAGTCTACGGCAAGGATGAATCAGAGTATAATGAGTGGGTCTGGCAGGTGTTGAGTAGGTTGAGTGATCAAAATCTTACTATTAAATTAGAACAAATGCAAGTTTAACACGTAAACCACCTGTTACCTAAGGCACATTTTGACAGGAGAGGGAGTGATTCCTAAGGCAGATGTAGTTGAGACGATTTAGAATCTGGCCTCTGCCACCACTAAGGAAGTTTTGATGGGCTTTCTTGGTTTGGTGGAGTATTATAGTAAATTTGTCAAAAACTTTGCTGAAATCAGCTCTAACATGAGAATCTTGCTGAAAAAGGGCAGTGACTTTGTGTAGAGTGTGGCTTGTGAACATGAGTTTATGGAGTTAAAAAAGCTGGCTCAGGCTCCCAATAAATATTTTGTAATTACAACAGACGCTAGTATCAAGGGGCTGGGTGCTGTTCTCCAAACAGAGTGGTTCAGCGCCCAAAGACACTATCATGTTTATTCAAGAATATTAAAGGGGGAGGAGACCAGGTACTCCGTAATAAAAGGAGAGGCACTAGTGATTTATTGGGTGATCAAAAAATGAAGGAAGTTTCTTTGGGGATGTCCTAGAGATTCACTAAGTGGGTGGTTAGCCTACAAGAATGTAACGTTGATGCTCAATATATTCCGGGGGTAGAAAATATAATTGCTGATACTATATCGAGATTTGTGCCAGAATCAGATTTTGGCCGGGAGTGTGAGTTAGGCTCTGGTGAGTTTGTTTTTGATATTGATTATGAGATAGTTTTGGTAGAAAGGTGGCGGAGGGAGGTGAGACTGGATGATCTACTACAGAAGATGCTGCTGTTACTACAGAATGGGTGGAATCACAAGGAGGTGTGTATTGCATAGATTTTTGTGGTGTGAGGGAGTTGTTGGCTTATTGCTCAGGGGAACTAGGCTGATTCCCCCTACCAGTCTTAGGAGTGGGTTGCTAGATCACGCTCACAATTGTCATCTAGGACTCTCCAAGACCAAGGAAAGATGGCATTCTTCTTACTGGTGGCATGGGATAGATCCCCAGGTTGAGCGTTTGGTTAGGGATTGCATACAATGTTCGGTGAATCAAAATTCCATGAAGCCCACTGTACAACCTATGGTTGTTAGGAATTGGCCTGCAGGACCTTTGGAGAGATATTGCTTTAGATATTCTTGGGCCTATTAATGGGGAAGGTCAGGAGTCTTATGTTACAGTGGTGATGGACCTCTTCTCTAGGTGGCTGGAGTTGTGCATTACCCGAGAGATTGGGACAAAACATGTCATTCAATTTTTGAAAGATCTCATAGCTAGTGAGTGGCTCCCGGAAACCTTACTAACTGACAATTGGGTACAACTGGTGTTGAAAGAGATGGAGAGTTCCCATGGAATCAAACACAAGAAGTGTGCTCTCTACCATCCCGAAACTAATGGGATGCTGGAGAGGTTTAATCTTAGCTAAGAGTGAAAGGAAATTTTGCAAAGAGGAAATAAGGGAAAGAGTTGCATGGGGGAGTCTCCTTTTGTCTTATTTCATGGGATGTTTCCCAATACTTAATTGGATCCTTCTTGGATAAACAAACTTCTGGTTGATTGAAGCACGAGTTCTGTTTCAGATGAGTGGAGGCTGAGGGAGAAGAAGAAGATCTGGGACAACAACAAAAAGTTTTAGTTAGAGAAATTCAACCAAACAGACCAAAGTTACTATTGGTGATTAGGTCAAGGAGACCTGGGTGGTAGGATAGGAGAAGAAATTTGTAGAAACCTTTAAAAGTGGAAAAGGTGAATCATGAATGATGTGAGGGCATAGGGCCATTGAGTGTGGAATTTAAACAGAGTGTTTGTCTACAAAGTTAGAGAGGGGTGGTGCAGCGGCCAGGGCAGCTGACTTCAAAGCACAGGGTTAACAGTTCGATCCCCGGCTCCGGTGGCAGCTCTGCTCAGCACCATGTGACTCAGGGCAATAGCTCACTAAATATCCATGCCGCGCCCCAGCGCCTTGAGACCCATAAGAGTGAGAAGTTCACGCTTTACAAATACGGATTTACATTTTACAAAGGGAAGAGATTGGGGTGTGATAGAGATTTTTCGCTATATGACAAGCTTAGGGTTGAGAGATTTGCTTAATCTGACAATAAATCTTCAACCCCTGGCAGGTGTATCTAGGGGTGAGGAAAACTGTTTACTTATCTGATTATGTATAGGTTAATGTCTTTCCTTCTCTCTGTTGGTTTGATTCTGTGATATAAATATTTATTCCTATATTTGTACTTTCTGTGCACAAATATTTGCAGATCTTCTATTCTTTATCCAATGTTTAGAACTATAGGTCTTCATTGTGGGGTGGTTTATTTATGAGAGGGAAGTGTGTGATAACAGGCCTCCATTTACAGTCTGGTGGAATGTGACCATGTCATGGGTAAAGAGAATCTTCACTTCCCAAATTCCTGCGAGAATGTTGAGGTTTGAAACGATGGCCAGTTACTGGAGGCAGCTGAATGGCTGGGATGTTTTTTTCTCACGACTTAAACTTCAATAAAGCTGGATATTCACAGTACACCTTATGACTCCAGTGTACACTTATTTAAAACAAGTGTTACGCACCTCCAGGTTAAGATTTGCAGGGACCACAGATGGTACTGTTGCTCTCACGCACCAGAGTTGCAAATTCCAATGGAATTAAACTCTTCCCCATCTGCTTTTGGCTATTCCGACATTGACTAATGGAATTACTGGGCACTCAGTCAGATGTACAAAGAGGCAAAATTCCATATTCAATTTTTCAATTTTATTTATTATGTTTTGGCTCTCAAAAGAGGGCCACATAAAATTTACAGGGTAAAAAGCAAGACAAATACATATCGAAGATTATGACGTTTGAGAAACATGTTTAAGTACAAAACTAACATACAAAGACAAATCTACAGCAGGTCGCAAAGTCAAACATCTCCAAAAGCATGTTAATAAATAGCTAAAAAACCTTTAAAAAAGTTAAAAATATGGAAACAGAACATTTCATTAGGAGGGCAATAAAGTGCATGAAGAAAGCCGTTCAAGGTGGAAATGCCCAGGCGAATACAAATAAATTTTAACCATCTGAGACACAGTTTACGGAGCGCGGGGCAAATCAGTAAAACATGCATACAATCCTGGGTACTCAATTTACATAAATTGCACATGGAAGAGGAGCCATACCATTTGGATAAGAGTAGATTTAAAGGTACTAAGTCGTAACGTAAAAGAAACCAAAATCTACGCATACCATGCGGCAGGTTCCATGTAACATAGGTTTGGGGCAACTTCATCACATAGGAATTAAGGAGAAGGTCTACATTCCTTTTTTCACAGATTAACTTTTTATCAGATTGAAAACATAGGTCCCACGAGGCATCTTTTAAAACGAGTTTTAACTGTAAGGGAGAGTACAAAAACAGAGTGTTTTCATCTAATTTTAGAAGGGTTACAGCTTTTCTAAAATTACTTACAAGTTGAGAAAACTCTTTAAAATTACCCAATAGTTGACTTCTGAGGAGGGCTCTCATCGTCCCTAAATCTGCTCTAGCCAGGCAGGCCACCCATCTTACTAGGGCACATAATCCCTGTACCCAGCTGCTCCTAAGACCGAAGTCGAGCCTGCAGGCGGCCAAAGAGCACGCAGTATTTAGGGAAGATAGAGATCTTAGAAGTTTCCCCTCAATCTTATGGCAAAAGTCCCAATATTTCACCTCTATAAGTTCTATGCCATACAGTATTGTTGCGGGGATTTTAGATCTATACACCTCCAATAAGCACGAGAAGTGCCTTTTCCCCGTAGCCTGATAGAGGGAATATAGACCTTTGCCATGGGCGAGGGCTTTGCGTGAACTATGCTCAATATGGAGCCTCTCACTCAAGTTAGCCGTGATGATTTTTCCCAGGAAGGTATAGGAGTTTACAACCTCCAATTTTTGGCCGCCGATAAACCAACCAAAATTTACAGATCGGCACTTCTTCTTACCGGCTATGCACATAATTTTACTTTTGGATATATTGATCTTCATGCAATGGGCAGCAGCAAAGACATGAAGAGCATGTAGCCAATTTGCAAGTCCTTTAGGGGTCAGGTCAAGGATAAGGACGTCATCGGCGTACATCAGGCAGGATATAGGGGTCCCCCCCACCACCGGGGCAATGCCCTCTCTGGCAGACAAGGCGGCGGGTAGGTCTACCGTATATAAGGAGAACAAAAGGGGAGCCAATAAACATCCTTGTTTGAGGCCATTCAAAGATGGAATTTGATCAGATAGCCCCCTTTCGCTCCCTAACAAGACCCTACACCAGGTCTCTGTATGTAGAGACTGAACCAGCTCCAACAGATAAGTTGGAACACCAAGAGCTGCCAATTTTTTCCACAGCGTTCTGCGATCTACTTTGTCGAACGCTGTGGAGAAGTCAATAAAAGCGGCATACACCACCCCTCTTCTCACCTGCACGTATTTATCAGTAACCACATGGAGAGCGGTGAGGTTGTCTAATGTACCGTGGTCCCTGCGGAAGCCAGTCTGTTCAAACGGTAAGATATTGTTCTCCTCGACCCAATCGGAGAGGGAATGTAAAAGACATTTCGCAAAGACCTTTCCGATGGAGTCGAGGAGGGCTATCAGACGATAATTGCTGGGGCTATCCCTAATTCCCTTCTTAAAAATAGGGACCAAGATACTTCCCCTCCAGGAGGCAGGTACCGTTTTAGACAAAAAGCAGGCTTTATACAGTGGATACAGGATTTTACTCCACCTTAAAGGATCCTGTTTCAGGACCGTCATGGGGAGTTCGTCAGGGCCCATTGCCCCGGAGACACGCATGTTTTTTATAGCCATCTCAATTTCTTCTTCTGAGGGATAATTAATGAGTCCTTCGGGTGTTGCATCTAGGGTGATATCTTCACCTGCAATACCATTCCCTGCATAAAGATCCCGAATATAGGTAATCCATACCTCTTCAGCTATAGGGATGGGAGAGGGACTTAGTCTAGTACCACATCCCTTCCCGATTATTACCCAAAATTCTCTGATCCTACCATGAACGACAGATTCCCTCAAGTTGATCCAAACATTATCCTCCTTTTCCTTTTTTATTTTCGCCTTAAGTCTGCATCTCTTTCTTTTTAGCCTGGAAATTTCTTTTTCACGTTCCATAACTCTATCTAGATATTGTTCACGGACTAGTTTATTTATTTCCTTGTTCAGGGTACGCAGTATACTAGGCACCACTACCCCTTTTCTAGGGTGAGAAGTTTTTTTTTCATGTAAAATGATGTTTCGCATGAATTTTTCAAAATAAACTATTTCATGCCCACGCCACTCATTTAATTCTATTAAGGTTTCGGATAAGAAATCCTGTACCCCATTAATGGCGGAAGGATTCCAGAAACACCTTCCCGAGGAAGCGTGGAAAGCAGCATCACTGCCGTTAAGGGACCAAGGAGCAGTGGTCATGGGATTTAAAGAAATAGTTATAAACAGTATACTATGGTCACTCAGGGAAGTAGGTATAATCTTAAGATCCTGAATATAAGGGAACAAACCACAGTCCGCGATTGCATAGTCCAAGATAGAAGACCCAAAAGGGGATTTATGTGTGAATTTAGCAGGCACGTCGGACGGGAATCTCCCGTTTAATATAAGTCTGTCTACGGTCGCTAGTTCTTTTAGCAAAATCTTCCCTCTTTTATTAGTCACTAACTTATCAGGGAAGAGTGGTTGGGGACCAAAATGCGCCTCTTCTTTAGATTTATTTCTAAAAAGTTTTAGACTAGTATTGGAGATTTTGCAGTTCAAATCTCCTACAAGAATAATTTCCGGAGGGGATGAGACATTTTTAATTTGATCAATATATCGGAATACCTGCTTCAATATAGAGTTAAAACGCTCATCTGGAGGAATATACACATTGAGGATTACAATGGGTGACTTTATACAATTATTAGACAAATTTTCAATAGTTATAGCGTGAAAAAGTTTACTAGGGTCGATATAATGGGAAAATCTCCACTGCAATTTATTTGATAGTAAACAAGCAATTCCCCCCCTAGCGTGACCTTTCTTGGAAGGGGCAGCTGGCACTTCCAAGGCATAAAAATCCTTCGAAACATCCAGCATATTGATACACCAGGTTTCTTGTATACAAATCACATTTGCTCCTAGAGAGAACAAGAGATCAAATTTCTCTGGGCTACTGTGAATCCCTGCCGCATTCCAAGAAATAATTTTCAATGGTATGTTAAAGATGATGAAACAATTTGGGGTTATCTTTGGTTTTTGTCGATAAGGCACTGTGCAGCCAATTCCACCGATTATTATCCTCTATGAGGGAGGAATTCTGAGGAAGCGGAAGTGGCTTTACCTGAGAGACCGAACGTTTTCCCTTAGAGACCCAAATCTTCAGGTCTCTAAGAGGGGAGGCTACCCCATTTTTTGTTCATCACCCCTTAGTACCATCCCAAGTGAAGGATTTGTATTACCAAGGTTAAAAATAGGGAGAATATCAATACCTGTGCGTTGAAAATTCTCGGCTTGCTGTAATATCAGATTTACAATGATAGGAGAGTAGAATTTAACCCTTATACTCAATACCCTGACTCCACCGTACAAAGAGACTAACTCTATATCCCTAGATTGAATGTGGTGAAGACTTTCAATCTCACTAAAACGTTTAAGAAGCCATGCTCTGTTTAGGGGTAAGTCAACATCAAATAAAGGTAAGAAGTCTAACACAAGAGTATCAACAGGAGCCTTTGAGTTTTTTGAATGGCGCGCAGGAAGGGAGCGGTCTCCAATCTCTAAGGCAGAAGAGAAAGGAGGGGCCAAAGCGTTAAGGGCCCCAGGTGGATATAGGGTTGGGCCTCTTATCGCAGGCGATGGAAAAAGACTTGGGAGAGGGCCCCCCATTTGCGGCATAACTTCCAAAGACGTTGGTGGGCACACTTCACTTTCCACCTTTAAAGATGTAGAAGTGGGTGAGCACAGTTCAATTTCCACCTTTAGGGATGTAGAAGTGGGATCCAAGTCTATTTCTTCGTTCTCCAGTGCAACCGGAGAGTTTTGGAAGATTATCCGTCGCTGCCTTTTCTTCCTGTATTTTCGGATTGGTTTCCTTTTATTCCCTTTATTATTTCTATGTTTACCTATCTTTACCTTTACCTCTTGTTTATCGTCAGTAAGTTCTTTTTTGTTTTCAGACATGAAGATAGGGAATAGATCTTGAACCACTTTAGGGCCGGAAGTAGATTTATTTTCTTCCTCGATCTCTAGAGCTGAGTTCTTAATACAATTAGGCACTGCGGATGGGGGCAGAACTACAGTGTGCGTTTCCGAAACTGCTGTTGCAGCCTTCATGTTAGAATCCACTATGGGCACATTTATTTTCCCCTTTGGCGAGCTGGGTTCAGCCATGGAGGGGGAAACACTCCTCATATCTGGCGACTTTTGTAACAGTGTCTTCAGTATTTGGGTAACTGAATCCAGGATACAATCCGAGCTGCCTACAAATTTCCCCAGGAGAAATAAGATGGAGGCTAGTAATTGTTCCAAAGCAATCATGGATTCACACAAAACTTCTGCTGGACGGCAGATACCAGATAGATTGAGACCTGGACTCCTGGAAACATTTAACAGGTCGGACATATCCTGTCAGTTTGACGAAGGGGTACTACTATACAACATTAGTCCAGATGGAGTAGCACCCCCCGAGGGCTTAATAGAGTCCTGAGTCTCCAATTTAGCTGTATTTACATAGCGTCCACAGAGTTCAAGATCAATGGATAATGATGACAAATCCCCACCCAACCTATCGTTCAGAAGGGCTTGAGGCATAGATGGTTGATTCACAAGTTCTCCTTCGGGTACAAGGACTCCGAGATTACTCTCCCCCTTCCCTTCAAGGTGTACAGGGGAAGGATACACCGCTGCTACTGTTTGCGGTGGCACGGGCCGCAAAGGAGGATGCGAAGGGTCTGTGATACCTTGAGTATGATCCTCCTGGACCGAGGCACGGAGAGCTTCCTTTGCAGCAAAATTAGACTTCTTAGGGGAAGGCAAATCCCATAGCTCAAAGAGTTGGCATTGACCCTTCAGCGGGGGATTATTCACAGATTTGTTTCTTGTGCGGATGGTATCTATTTTTGCACCAGGTTTTCCTCCCACTACCCTTCCTGAGCGTAATTTTTTAGACATCTTCTGCAGACTTATTCCACAAAATAATGTTATAGAAGTGATTTACCTCCAGAAGAGTGGATACGAAAGAATACAATGTTCATAAAAGAATAAATATAGTTCTGGAGATGCAGCAGTAACTGACCGGCGGTAGAATACGAGGGAGCGACGAAGTGATTTCAATAAATAATCCTCCCTCAAGCAGCCAAACATATATGATATGCAGTGCGACAAAGTCAATGAAAATAACCGGGCCCAGCCCAGCCTACCTCAGCCACTGAGGGCCACAGAGGGCCCGCCCTTTGCCCGGGCTTCGCCCGGCGTCCCGCGAGACGGGGATGTCTCCGTATTTCTGCGCCTCCTGGCGCGAAACTGACGTGGCCGGTGCCGCTAGGGCTGATGGGAAATGTAGTCTCCTTGCCCCTGCACCGCGCTCCACTCTGTGTTTCTGCCGCTGCAGGTGAGTGTTCAGGGAGCGGGAGGCGGGCGGGCAAGGACGCTGATAGAGAGGTCCCTAATACAGCGTTTAGCAGCCAAATCAATCCAGGCGAGGAATTCACAGGTAACACCCCCTCGACCGGGGTGTCTCCCTATTTCTGCGCCTCCTGGCGCGAAACTGACGCGGCCGGTGCCGCTAGGGCTGATGGGAAATGTAGTCTCCTTGCCGCTGCACCGCGCTCCACTCGGTGTTTCTGCCGCTGCAGGTGAGTGTTCAGGGAGCGGGAGGCGGGCGGGCAAGGACGCTGGTAGAGAGGTCCCAAGTACAGCGTTTAGCAGCCAAATCAATCCAGGCGAGGAATTCACAGGTAACACCCCCTCGACCGGGGTGTCTCCGTATTTCTGCGCCTCCTGGCGCGAAGCTGACGCGGCCGGTGCCGCTAGGGCTGATGGGAAATGTAGTCTCCTTGCCCCTGCACCGCGCTCCACTCGGTGTTTCTGCCGCTGCAGGTAAGTGTTCAGGGAGCGGGAGGCGGGCGGGCAAGGACGCTGGTAGAGAGGTCCCAAGTACAGCGTTTAGCGGCCAAATCAATCCAGGCAAGGAATTCACAGGTAACACAAGCAAAATTCCATACTTCAACAGGGCTGTGTGTCAGAATCTCATAGACAAAAAGTTTGTGAGCAAATATAAGTAAATAAAAATCTACTATCCTTAACTCCATGTCAACTTACCTTTAAGATATACGCATTCAAGGTACATTTATGTGTATTTAAATACAGTTAATCTATATTGACATATCTATCTATCTATCTATCTATCTATCTATCTATCTATCTATCTATCTATCTATCTATCTATCTATCTATCTATCTATCTATCTATCTATCTATCTATGTATCTATCTATCTATCTATCTATCTATGTATATCTATCTATCTAATATATATATATATATATATATATATATATATATATATATATATATATATATATATATATATATATATTCCAACAACCTCTCCCGGCTGTTCCTTGTCTCGTAACACAGCGAGCCTGTGTGGGTGCCGGACACCCTTAATTTCAAAAACAAGATTCTCCCACTCAGAAGAACGGCACAGGCTGCCTTTGGATGCTTCAAAATGTATTTATTAAAGGCACGAAATCGGCAGCTCCCTACCGATGCGTTTCGCCACTAAGGCTTGGTCACGGTTACTGTGTTCATTTCATGGTGCTATTTACATAGTGAAAACAGAGTGCATAGAAGAGGGACTACAGTAGATCCACTTGGCCGATTTCAGACCGCCATATTTGAGTGGTACATTTCAACAAATTTACATTGTCATAATACTGCATTTTCAAACAAGATCTAATACAAAACTAATAAAACTTGCCCCAGTGGGTTAAACAAAATAAAATGTCCGTGAAATCAAACTGGAGATGGCGGCCAAAACGGGTCTAAAAGCTCGTAAATACGAGCCGACTCTCCAGTTTGATTTCACGGACATTTTATTTTGTTTAACCCACTGGGGCAAGATTTATTAGTTTTGTATCAGATCTTGTTTGAAAAAGCAGTTTTATGATAATGTAAATTTATTGAAATGTACCACTCAAATATGGCGGTCTGAAATCGGCCGAGTGGATCTACTGTAGTCCCTCTTCTATGCACTCTGTGCATAGAAGAGGGACTACAAGTCCGAGGCCTCTGAAGTCATCTGCGGCGTTCCACAAGGTTCCTCACTCAGTCCCACCCTCTTCAACGTATACATGAGCCCCCTCGCGGCCATCGCACGCCAACACAACCTCAACATCATCTCTTACGCGAACGACACTCAACTGATCCTTTCTCTCACCAACGACCCCAGCACCGCCAAAACTAACCTACACGAAGGAATGAAAGAAGTTGCCGAGTGGATGAAACAAAGCCGTCTGAAACTGAACTCAGACAAAACTGAAGTCCTCATCTTAGGTACATCCCCCTCTGCTTGGGACGACTCCTGGTGGCCGGAAGCCCTCGGAAAAGCACCCATCCCGACAGACCACGCACGGAACCTTGGCGTCATCCTGGATTCTTCACTCTCAATGAACAGACAAGTCAGCGCCGTATCCTCTTCATGCTTCAACATTCTTCGCATGCTCAGAAAAACATTTCGCTGGATCCCTTCCGAAACAAGGAAAACAGTCACCCACGCTCTGGTCACGAGCCGACTGGACTACGGAAACACCCTCTACGCAGGTACTACCGCAAAACTCCAGAAGAAACTCCAACGAATCCAAAATGCCTCAGCCAGGCTCATATTAGACATCCCACGCAACGAACACATCTCTGGGCACCTCAAAGACCTCCACTGGCTACCCGTCAATAAGAGGATCACTTTCCGACTGCTTACCCACGCACACAAATCACTCTACGACATCGGACCAGATTGCCTCAACTCACGACTGTCCTTCTACACCCCCTCCCGCCAACTACGCTCTTCCAGCCAAGCGCTCGCCACTGTACCTCGCATCATTAAGACCACCATGGGAGGCAGATCCTTTTCGTACCTGGCTGCCAAAACATGGAACTCACTCCCCGCTTACCTTCGCCTCACCCAGAACCACCTAGCATTCAGGAAGCAACTTAAAACGTGGATATTTGACAAATAATCCTCCTCCCCTCCTAAGCGCCTTGAAACCCTCTGGGTATGTAGTGCGCTATACAAATTTCTTGACTTGACTTGACTTGACTATGTAAATAGCACCATGAAATGAACACAGTAACCGTGACCAAGCCTTAGTGGTGAAACGCGTCGGTAGGGAGCTGCCGATTTCGTGCCCTTAATAAATACATTTTGAAGCATCCAAAGGCAGCCTGTGCCGTTCTTCTGAGTGGGAGAATCTTGTTTTTGATATATATATATATATATATATATATATAAATATATATATATATATATACACACAATTGTGGCTATTCCCCAAGCCTCTTGTTCAGCGGGAACACGGCAGGGGTAGCCACCCCCGTATATTAGCACGGTTTTCACCAGCAGGTTCCCTCCTCCAGTCCCGGGAAGAAACCACACAGGAGCCGTGGCCACGATTCAAAAGTGCAGTTTATTGCGAGCACAAGGACCTACGCGTTTCGGAGTAAAACACTCCTTCCTCACGGGCAAGAAATGTGCATTTCAAAAGTGTTAATAAAGTAAAGTAAAATGACACGTGATAATGAAAATAAACTATGTACTTCGACTTTGTACGTCTTATCTGTGGTTTTACATGCAATATAATACTCCAGTTCATAGTAGTTATTCATTTTGATCAAGCATACAAAATTAATTAATTTATATTCAAGATTCACTATCTTTTGGGATGGCCGGCTCGAACCCCATGCCCGTGTATTTCACTTTTGATTTTGAATATGGGGTATGAAGTGCCAATTCGATTTGTAATTGTGAATCTTAAATATAAATAAATTAATTTTGTATGCTTGATCAAAATGAATAACTACTATGAACTGGAGTGTTATATTGCATGTAAAACCACAGATAAGACATACAAAGTCGAAGTACATTGTTTATTTTCATTATCACGTGTCATTTTACATTACTTTATTAACACTTTTGAAATGCACATTTCTTGCCCGTGAGGAAGGAGTGTTTTACTCCGAAACGCGTAGGTCCTTGTGCTCGCAATAAACTGCACTTTTGAATCGTGGCCACGGCTCCTGTGTGGTTTCTTCCCGGGACTGGAGGAGGGAACCTGCTGGTGAAAACCGTGCTAATAAATATATATATATATATATATATATATATATATATATATATATATATATATATATATATATATATATATATATATATATATATGCATTTGAATAGCAAGAAGATGGATCCCTTCTAGTACCTTCCCCCATCCACCTCACTCATGGTTCTTCCCTGACACTGGTGGACACTTCAATGACCCTCTTTCAATTATAAACCTCTATATTAAACTTCAAGCATGTGTTCATAAAGGTAAACTTTCCACCAAAGCTATCAACCTCTTTCTATCACCTGTTCCTATAGATATCCTCATAGAAGTCATTGTTGGCTTCTCAATGAAAAGGCTCATCATTTAGGCGTCATTTCCGGATACTGAATGGTTACTGTTCATAACACACATGTACTACTGACTATTATAGGAACTGACACTTGCAATTATCAGAGTCTAAGGCCCTGACTGTCCTTTGCATAAACTCTTGTTCCCTTTTCTTGTAAATGTTCTACACATCACAGCCCTTGCAGCATTGCAGCTGCGGTGCTTGCGACTGAGCTCATGACCGCCTTGGCACAAAGGCATCAAACATAACATGATTTAAAAGACAGGGGAACAACAACACTGCTGACATTACTAGATGCTGCTCTGCTATCTCTCCTGCCCAGGGCTCTCCGGGATCCATCACTTTTCTGCATGACTGAAATAGGCCTGTTATGAGCTGAGGAGCAGAAGAGTTATGTGTAAGGGGGAAAAGGAAGGAGGAGAGAGACAAGCTGAGATAGGCGCGAGGAGTGAGAGAATAAGACTGGGAGAAGCAAAGTGCTAAAATGAAAGATAAAACATGGAAACAGGAAGTGCTTGATGAAGACGTTTGCGTGTGTGTTTATTTGTGATTGGCGTTTTAGTGTGATATGCACTTCCCATGCATGTAGTTCATTTTGTGTTAGTATATGTGTGTGTACGCGTGTGTGGAAGCAATACTTGGGTGAGTGATTGTGGGTGTATGATGGCTATGAGGCAGTGCACCTTCTAAACAATTCAGGAGTAGCCCCTGTCTAACGTTTTCTAAAATGACAAACCTGTTTAAGGGTAATAGTTTGGTGCTGGGTGACTAATAGCTGGTGTAGTGCTGGCTGTGATGTAGTGAATCCCATAAACACCTGAACACGAACACCTGTGTAGCGGTTTCCAGAATGACAAAATATATTCTGATTTAATAGTTTAACGGTGGGTGAGTGATGATTGGTACATTGCTGGCTGTGAGGTAGTGCACTTTATAAACACCAAAGCATGAACCCCTGTCTATAGTTGAACTATGGGTGAGTGATGGTTGGTGCATTGCTGGCTGTAAGGTAGTGCATCTAATAAACACCAAAGCATGAACCCCTGTCTAGCAGCGTCCAAAATGACAAACTAGGTTCTGATTGATAGTTGAACTGTGGGTGAGTGATGGTTGGTGTATTGCTGGCTGTGAGGTAGTCCACTTTATAAACACCAAAGCATGAACCCCTGTCTAGCAGCGTCCAAAATGACAAACTAGGTTCTGATTGATAGTTGAACTGTGGGTGAGTGATGGTTGGTGCATTGCTGGCTGTGAGGTAGTGCATCTAATAAACACCAAAGCATGAACCCCTGTCTATAGTTGAACTATGGGTGAGTGATGGTTGGTGCATTGCTGGCTGTGAGGTAGTGCATCTAATAAACACCAAAGCATGAACCCCTGTCTAGCAGGTTCCAAAATGACAAACTAGGTTCTGATTGATAGTTGAACTGTGGGTGAGTGATGGTTGGTGCATTGCTGGCTGTGAGGTAGTGCATCTAATAAACACCAAAGCAGGAACCCCTGTCTAGCAGCTTCCAAAATGACAAACTAAGTTCTGATTGATAGTTCAACTGTGGGTGAGTGAAGGTTGGTGCATTGCTGGCTGTGAGGTAGTGCATCTAATAAACACCAAAGCATGAACCCCTGTCTAGCAGCTTCCAAAATGACAAACTAGGTTCTGATTGATAGTTTACTGGTGGGTGAATGATGGTTGGTGCATTGTTGGCTGTGAGGTAGTGCACCCTACACAAGCTTGAGCATGAATCCCTGTTTAGCAGTATCCAAACTGGCAAACTAGTGTCTGGCTAATCTCGATGAATTATTCGAAGTCAAAATCCATTTTTCCAAACTTGTTTGGAATTACTTCCGCCTGTGGATAGTCAAATGGTGAGGCGTGCGGGTTTCTATCATGTATGCCAATTCGGGTGGTCTTGCATATGGCATGTGTCCCCTGGCTGTTCCTTGGGAACCTCCGGCTCTGGCCTAAGCCTTAGGGGGCATGGAAGAAGGGGCAGGGACATTCATAAATGTGACTTTAAGAGGCCTGTATACTTTCTGTACTTGTCCTTCTCGAGGCCGCTCAGCACCAGATAACTCTAGTTAATGGGCTCAGAGCGGGGAAGTGGCCAACACCGTGACAAGATCAGAGTGAAAGAACGCTTTATGCCAATTGTGCTACTTCTGCTGTCCATAACCCTGCCTCCCATGCCCCTACAGGTCTATGCGTCCTCCCTCGGTGCCTACTTTTTTCGAGTCTTGAATGCCAGTGCTCCTGTGTACCTGCTGACACTAGTGCAAGCGTCCATGAGCCCAGCTGTGCCCTTGTATTCTTCTACCACTGAGCAGTTCCAAAAAGCGATCCATCTGCATGGGCATCCGAGTCATTACTGGCACAGGGTGGCACTGAGAAGGACTGCTAGCACGTCCTCTTTCCACTGCAATGCTCTGTCCCTCCGCCAGTGATATGCTACGGCCATGCACAGATTGTCTTTCCTAGAGGAATAGGAAAAATTCCATCTTCATTTCTATAGAACCTTTTTTCGTCATTTTAGATTCGTCATTAACTATTTTTAAATGTAACCAAATGTTAAAATATGTTTGTCTAACTCAACTAAGTGGAGCTAATCTGGACTACTTATCACCCAAAAGATTTCATAAGGGAGTTCTACTTTTGATCCATTTAGTTTGTTAACCATCAAAGGCGTATTGCGACAGAAACATTGTATATATGGTCATTGCATTCCGATAGGTATTAGCATCCTAGACAACCCTGATACGAAGACAGCTTTACTCTCATTCTTTTTTTTTTTTTACGTCGTTAAAAAACATAGGGGCATATTAACAAGGTGGGCGTTATGTGATTATCGCCGCTGTAGTGGCCGTTTTTGGCCGCTATGCGTCGATAATTCTATCGCCCTATTAGCAAGCGGTCGCTAACAGCACTTAGCGACAGCTTGTAGGCGATAGCGAGCGGTTTGGGGCCCGCTTTCCATGTCAGCGATATTTATCGCTAATGACATGGAAAGTGGGCGTACCCAACCTGTTAGCGACTGAAAGCTGTCCTTAACATCGCTATCGCCTATTAGCAAGGCAGGCGTAGCGATGGAAATATTCGCGCTAAGCGCGAATATCTCCAAAATCTAACACCTGTTCAGACCAGTTATTAGCCATTATATACAATGGGAGTTGGATAATATGGCTAAGTCCTCATTAGCGATAATGCGTGAATATCGCTGGATTACCAGCGATATTCACGCATTTTTGCCGCTAACGCCGGATATTTTATCGCTTTAGAGATAAACGTTGCTAATAGCACGTTATCTCTGCGATAATATCCGGCGATGCTTGACGGTAAAAAAATACTCGCTAAGCCCATTTAGCGATAAATATCGCTAGTTGTTGGTAATATGCCCCATTGAGGCTTTTTTATAAGGGCTTATAGCCACCAGAACGTGACTTTGTTTGACGTTCTGGTGGCAATAACCCCTTTGCCTTATTTGCAAGGCGGCGTTAAGTGGCTTAATGCCCCCTTTTAAGTAGTGCCCCTTTGACGCAGCACTTAGAGTGAGAGGGGCGGGCAATGGGTGTTGCAGTGAGCATTCTGCTGCACTACCCATTGCTTTTTTATGCTGACCCCTATCTACAAGGGTGGCACAAATATGGGGCAGTGCCAAAAATAAAAACAGGGAAAACCTGATCTTAACCTGACACAACAAGGAGAAATTATTAATTTCTCTTTGTTTTTGTTTCTTTCTGTGCAGCACACATAGAAAGAAGCAAATCACCATTAGTGACTGATCATGTGCACAAAAGTGTTTCTTCCTACACATGAACAATCATTACCTGTATCGTAGGCACCCTTGAATTATGGTGCAAGGGTGCCTGCGTTGGCTCTAGGCACCAGTGCAAGGGGAAATTCAGGGGTGCGCCGTAGCACCCATGCATGCGGAGTTACCAATTGTGGTGTTACATCACGCTCTGCCATTCTGTTGTACATATGCCCCATAGTTCGAGAAACTGCACTACCTCATAGAGGAATCCTTATATCTCACATGCCCTAAAGTAAAAGAGTTAGCTTTCTCTCCCTCAATAGGCCTGGTGGTCAGAGCCTCCATTTCAGTGGACACATGCTTGGCGCCTTAAATATAAACCCTATCACTTTAAGACTTCAGAATTAATTATAACGACCTGGCCAACCATTATTCCATCTCCAATCTGTCATTATATAATATCTTTGAGAAGAGTACACCACGTAGCTTTTCCACACTCTCAGTGGCAAGTATCTCTGATGCTCTACACTCTGATTTGAGCCTTTAGAGGCAGGTAACCTTCACTTGCACGTCAGAAGATCTTCTAAGAACAATGGGATATTAACAAACATCTATACATATCATGCTTGATAATGTGTGTCTCGAGACATTATTGAGGTAGCAACACAAATGCCAAATAGAGGCGAAGTTGCTTATTTTTGGGTACATTTTTTAAATGTTTTTGCACAGTATGATTTACAAGCATTACATTCCACGTAGTGCCAACAGAATATAAAAATTCAACACAACTTAGCCAAATTGTACAGATAAAGATTTAAAACCAAGGAACATAACTATCGCAACTAGATTCTTGCACTACACCACTTAAAACATTTTGTCTAATTAGGTTGCTCAGATCAGGTCTGTCAAACTGATCTACTACCTGGAGTGGAGACGATGGGACCATTCTCGGGGTGAGCCTGGCGCAGCCGTGGCTGTTCAGTTAAGAGCCGTGGGGCCAGGTGGGGGGATTTCGACAGGCGATGATGAGTAAAAAATAGTTATTTATTTAATTTTCCTTCATGGTCATCTGTAGAATCCCCCCAACCGAGCCCCACCCCTCACTGCTGTTATCTGCACAGCCCGCTCCAAGCCGAGCAGCTCGGTTCTGCCTCCTGTCCTTTTCCCAGTCCATCCCCCTGACACCCTCCACCCCACACCAACACAGCCCGGACGTTCTCCGCTACTTGATTGCTCTGTAAGCATTGCTCAACCTTAGCAACGGGTGTGATGTTGATGTTTAATTTAGTTCTGGAATTAGCCTCTCCTAGTGCACAGAGAGCACACTAGTTTGGTAATGTTCGGTCAAACCATCATCTTTAAGATATCAGAAAGCTTCCACTTGCTAGCTTGGGATCTGGAATCACTGATCTTTGTTCTTGGGCCTCATTTAGGTCTTGGAAGGTTGGCCACCATGATACTGGGTTTTGGAGACTGGCGATTTGCCACATGGCCAGTAGATTTTCTTTCCTTAAATGGGTACAATTTCATGTCAGGAGCCGCTTCCATGAAAAAAATACCAGTCAACTAGTCTGCCATGTCAGTGCAGCATATGAAAAATCTGACAAAGTGGGGTGCGGGTCTGTCTGTGGAAAAATAAATAATCCCCCCAACTATGCAGTTGTCTGCAGGCACAGTCCTTTGCACACTTTAAAGTTCTGATTCACAAAGGTAAACTTAGATGTTTGGATTAAACTTAGACCATACTTGTATGTTTGCTGCTTTGGGAATTCACAAAGGTCATTTACGAGTGCTATCTTTATGTCCTCCTTTGGGCTAGATCTCCACCCCGAGTGCGGGCATAAAGATAGTGCTCATAAATGCCTTTTGTGCATTTCCAAAGTCGTAAACTTAGATGTTTGGTCTGAGTTTAGACCAAACGTCTACGCTTACCTTTCTGAATCAGGCCCAGTGTGTCTAGGACTGGCATACTTCACATGTCAAACCCAGACTGGAGAATGGTGGATGGACATCGTGTTCAAAGCGCAGCCCTGAACAGGGCCGGCTTTAGCGCTGGTGGCGCCCGGTGCGTCCATCATTTTATGCATCCCCCCACCCCATGACAGTCTCCTCTGATTATCTCACTTCCACAGGGCACAAGGCTCCCTCATCTCTACAATCATAAGTTATTGCTGAATAAAGCACCCTCCCCTGAGATCAGCCCCCCCACCGCAGGCCAGTGTCCAGTGGGGCGTCACCAGTCGCACTGCCCTAAAGCGGGCCCTGGCCCTAAACATGGTAGCCCTGTCCACCTGCTGTGCAAAGAGGGTGTTCCTGGCAGCAGAGCTGCAGCACATCTGTTATCAACATTACAGCCACCCTGACCTTAAAATAAATTGAGGATACAAAAATTGGGCGGTCAGCACATCCCTCAGTTTGCCTGATTTCGCAATGCTGCCCACTTCTAAATGAAACGTTTTATAGTAATAAGGTCGAAGTATGATAATGCCCTATATTCAGATTCATCGCTTGTACTCACGTGTAACCTCCAGATGCAATCTCCAGGAAGGACACAAAGATGTTTCTCCCCAGATGATGTATTTTCCTCTCTTCAAGCACATTATTCCCAACACACACATTATTCACTCGCTTCTGCCACAGTTTTGTGTATGTGAGTTTCAGAGTTGCTTTAGACAAGACATAGGAATGTGTGTGTATTGGGGAGATGAGGAGTACGGTGTAAATTATTGAGGTTTTAAAAAGAACGAAACAAGGGGCCCGATTCACAGAACTAACTTAAGACAAAATCCTAAACTTACTACTTTTGGTATACACAGAAGTTAGGATTTTGTCTTAAGTTTGTCTTAAAACAGACTTAAGACAGACTTAAGACATAATCCTAACTTAAGTCAAACTTAAGACAAAATCCTAACTTCTGTGAATACCAAAAGTAGTAATTTTAGGATTTAGTCTTAAGTTAGTTCTGTGAATCGGGCCCAAGTATCCTATTGCTCTCTTTCTTGTATTCTCTGTTTATTTTTGTATGTGTGCTTGTGTGTGCATGCTTATGCCTTTCTCTGGGTATATATATGTGTGTTTGTGTGCCATTGCATGTGTGAGTCAGGGATAGGCATGTCTTCATCGATGCATCTGTGCTTGAAATAAGTCAGCATATGTTGAGTTCTCACTATGTGTCTGTCTCTCTTCATTTATTCTATATATGAGAATATGCTGTTTAAATCTATCTGGGAGACAGCGTATGAGTTTGTGAGAAAATATTCCCACTTTTATTGTCTGTGCAGAAGACAAATAGCGGGTGCCTGCAACGCGAGTGTGCATGTGTGTGTTTGTGTGTTTTTATTGGTACACTGAACCCAATTCACAAAGGTACACTTTTATGTGCAGCTTTACTCGCATGTAAGTGTGACAGTCCACTTTTCACCATTTCCAAGTGGAGATTTCTACATTGGGGTAGAAGTACATGCCTCTACCCATCCAGTTAAGTGGTGGAGCCTCCTGCAACCAAATGTATGAATCTAAGTAATTTTCCACCTTTAATTTGAGCTCTCCGCCACCAGGGCAGAGATCTCCATATGAGAAATTATAGAATGAATATGAATATATAGAATGAATTAAACATATTTTATTCTACATAAATAGAAATGTAAATATTCAATTGTTCAAAATCATGAATCTCCGAAAATTCTTCCCCGATTGCTTTGAAATTTTGACACAACATTTGATTTGAATACGCGCATGTTGAATACGCACATGTTTTTAATCGAAAGCCCGAACAGACATATAAAAATGTCAATGTTTGTTTGCTCAAAATCTTAAATCTCCAAAAGTTCTTCACCGATTGCTTTGAAATTTTGACACAGCGTTGGATTCGATTAAGCGCGTGTTTATATATACACAATGTTGGATTTGAATACGCGCGTGTCCAATACGAGCATGTTTTTAATTGTAAGGCCATACCGATACCCTATTGATTTGGTTGCTGAACAACAACTAAAAGGGAAGCATTGAGACAATTGTCTACATATATTAGGATGGACAGTTGGTGTCAGGATGGCAGACCGGGAAGTGGGTGGAGGGAGGAGGGAGGACTTAGTTCACTTTGCAACATTAAGAAAGGATGCATAGAGACAATAGTCTACATATATTAGGATGGACCGTTGGTGTCAGGATGGCAGACCGGGAAGCGGGTGGATGGAAGGATGCATAGAGACAATAGTCTACATATATTAGGATGGACAGTTGGTGTCAGGATGGCAGAACGGGAAGTGGGTGCAGGGAGGGGGGAGGAGTTGGTTCACTTTGCAACATTAAGAAAGGACACATAGAGACAATAGTCTACATATATTAGGATGGACAGTTGGTGTCAGGATGGCAGACCGGGAAGTGGGTTGAGGGAGGGGGGAGGAGTTGGTTCACTTTGCAACATTACTGCGTGTTTAAATATACACAACTTTGGATTTGAATACGATCGTGTACAGTACGCGCATGTTTTTAATCGAAAGGCTGAACAGACCCCATCGATTTGCTTGCTGCACAACAATTACAATGGACATATAGAGACAACAGTCACAAAAACATATTGTATACCGAAAAGCATTGTGAAATTAAACATATTAGACACGTGCGCTTACTCTTTTCTTTCTCTTCCATTTAACCAGACTGAGCCACAGCAACGCATGGCCGGGTACAGCTAGTGAATAATATAATGGTAAATTAATGTAAAAATGTATTTAAAAGAATGACTAATAAAATGTAAAAATGTTACAACACATCACCCCTCAAATTAAATTTGTATTAACTAGTAAATACATTTACATGTAGCACTTTAATGTATAAATATTAATGTTCAAACAATAATTTACAAATAAAGTTACCCACCTTCTCCAACATTTTTTGTTGTTTAAAAAAAATTAGTTAATATGTTTAATTTATTTTTAAATTCAGTGTAATATTACATGTAAAAAATTCATAATTATTCAATTTAATTTAATAATGTAAAATACATTTTTACAGGTCATTAGTTTAATTCCTTGCTGCTTTTGTTTGTTATTGGAGTGTGTTTCAGTACCAGTGGTTGACCATGTGTAGTGGCTGATGTAATCCAAGGCTGGGCCAGAATTATAATTGTAGTTGTAAATGCATTTGTATAGCACTTACTACCCCATAGGAGGCGTTGAAGTGATTTATGCTGGGCAACACACTGCTCTGGAACCCAAGGTTAGTGGTTAATCCAGTGTTATTGGTCACTGTTACTTAATATAATTAGTCTTGTTCACTCAAGCAAACCATTGCATACAGTCATTCCAGTTTCTAGATGATGGACTAAATTAATAGGATTCAGTTGCAATCATTAGTGGGAGGTATGTGAGTTCACATACATGGTTGGTGAGCTAAATGGATGAGTCAGAGGAGATTAGTTACTGTTAGGATGCATAGGTATGAATTTCAATGGAAGGAGGGGAGAGTAAAATTGTGTAAATGAGCTATAGGCAATTTGCAAGAAATACAATATTAGAAAATAAGGTAAACATATATGTGTCAGAGTAGATTATTCTCAAAGAGAGAAGGCATTCAGAGGACAGGCAGAAGAAGGACATTTGAAAGGGGGAAAAACAAAGGAGAGGTGACAATCAGTAGGTCTAATTAAGGATCAGTTTTTAATGTCAGGTTTAAGTGATGTGGAGAATATATTTGAGACAGCGCGAAGTTTGAGGATGAAAGATCTTAGAACGAAATAACATTATGTACTGGTGAAGATCAGGCTACATTAGGAATTTTTGATAGTCTAGAATCAGGTAAACCATCTTCCGCTGCTAGGCAACTGCTAGACAACTGATCCTGATGGGTCAGATGATCAGGTCAAGGGCTGAAAGTAAAAAAATAATGGCTGGAGGAATATGTCGAGAATATCAAGAACTTTTGGCTGCATTCAGATGAAACACTAACCTCAAGAGCCTATCAGTGGGATAATATGCATGGGAAAAAATGTGCACATTGAGAAGTAGATTTGCAAATGCCAGAGTGGATGCCTTCTGGTGTTCATACTCAGTTTTGGCTCACAGAATTAATTACAAAGGAGGGTGGAATGCATTTGAAGGCCTCTGGTTTGCATTGGCACAAGATGGAAGGGGAAGATAGTTTCCCACACAGTGCAAGTGTATTCATCAAAAAATCAAAGGAGGGAATGAAGATGAAAAAGGTAGAATCGTCCTCCTCTTGATACTGTTATCCAACATAGGGATTCTACCATGTATTATGTGAATATATATGCACCTATGTGTGTGATGCTATTTTTTTTTTAATTATTTATAGCTATTATTTTTATTTGCAAATAAAAATAAAAATAGCAGCACACACATGGGTGCATATATATTCACATAATACATGGTAGAATCCCTTTGTTGGAAAACAGTGCAAGTGTATTGCCTGAATTCCAGTGGATGGAGAACTGGAGATGCAATCACCGGTGTGAGTGTGAGGATGGTGAAAGGACTTCCTTTACAAATTCAATGAAGAATTTCTTAGCAAATGGCAGCCTGATTAGACTACCTGTGACACTGTTCTGTGTAGATTCTATGGGTGAGGAGAGGTGCAGCTGCAGGTAGAAGAAGGTCCTGCCTTTTGTCTACCATGATCACACTTCAGTGTAGAGCCCTCATACCAGTTTGTGCCTCTGTTGTGGGTGATCTCGGCTGGAGACTACTCCGCTGTGAGGGGCATCACAACACAAAGGTTGAGTCAAGAGAGCAACTGTTAGACCAGGCTTTTTCAGCAGACTATCCCCAGACCTTTTGCTTTTTGGCCTCCTGTTTCTGACCTGATTTTGTTGGTTTTATGACTTTGGGCACTTTACCACTGCTGATCACTGCTGAAGTGTGTATGCTCTCCATGTAAATTTTGGTCAAGGATTGGTGTTTCCATGATTGGCTTATTTGACTTACTACTGTGCTGTGTGTGCTCCGGGACTGTAAGTAAAATTCTGCTGGGGAATCGAAACGCATCAGCACTTTACATCGCGGGGACATATTTAATGGAATTAAGTCTGCTCTAGTAGATATGTAGTGTAAATTCCTAGCTACTAGGCACAATGTTTTCTTTCCCCCATGTATAGCAGATACTCAATAGTTAGAAGACAATTTGAATGCAAAAAGATTGTCCACTTGCTGCTTTTATTCTAAGAACTGTGACCTGTGTTGCATCATATTCAGTATTTGTTTGTTTGTTACAATGATTTTGGCACAAAGTTGATTTTAGTGCTCTTTCACTTTTTGTTTTATGGTTTGTTTCAATGTGCACGAATTCATGCGTATCCAGGTTTGTCTGACTTATTGTATAAATTGGATCAAATTTGTTTAAACAAAAGAATGACTTTGCAAATAAATGCATAAAGTCCATATTAATTAAATTTATGGGCTCAAGTCTGGCCAATTGGTATATCAGCACACAAATACGACGGTTAGGAAAAATTCTTCTTCTAGGCTAATATTAAGGCCCTGTCCTGTCGATTAGGGCCCGACCCATTCCTGCTATATCCGTCATTGGGCTTGCAGCGCTGATTGTGCCACCCATGCAAGCTGCCTTTTAAAAGGGTCTCAGCCCTGCTACTGCAGTGTCTGCACTCATATTCTACTGCCATGTCAACCTGGCAAGTGCACCCACTTGCCAGGTCCTAACCTTCCCTTTTAATATATGTGAGTCACCCTTAAGGTAGGCCCAGGGTACCTCTGCGGGCAGGGTGCAGTGTATGTGAAAGGAAGGGCAAGTACTGGTGTGTGTGACATGTCCTGAAAGTGAAATACAGTGTATTTGGTTTTTCACTATTGAAAGGCTATCTGTCCCATAGGATAGAATGAGAGTTGGTTGATAAAATCCTATAAGTATAACTTCCTATTGGGACAAGATAAAAAGGAGTTTAGTATGCCTGAACTCAGAATATAAAAACACATCTTTTAGTAAAGATCATTTTTATATTGTGTGTTTGAAAATACCTCTTTTAGAAAGTGGGTAATTTCTTTTTTAGCCATCCTATGTGTCTCTGCGAGTTTGTGGACTGACTGTCTGGCTTTGGAGTGACAGGGGCTGGGGAGGTGCATTCACTGTAGACAGCCACTTGGGGGTTGAGGTGTGTCCTGCCTTTCCTGAATGAGTCAGTGCTAGGCTGAATCGACCTGGGCTGAATTTAGAATAGTGGGAGGAGATTTCCTTGCACCTGAATGGGCCTGGTCTGACTTTCACAATACTGTCTCCACCTCCTGCCAGGAAACTGGACTAGGGAGGACAGAACTGGATTTGACTGAGCACAGAGCCTCTCTGCCACAAGAGAACAAATCAAAATTGAGTATAACGAGTGGGGCACAGACCCCAGAACTTCAGAATAGCTCTGGACTCAAAAGGGACCTTTCCCAAGGAGATGAGCTTGGAAAGCCGAAGGGGAAGAACTGACCCTTTTCTGTGTGCTGTCTGGGGTTGGCCTGCAGTGGCTGTTTTTGCCAAGGAGAGGACAAAAGCTATGCTGTGTGCTCTGTATCCTGCTTGAAGAAGATACCAAGGGCTTAAAGTAGAGCTTTCCTGCTGTTCTGAATTCTCAGGGACACACAGACATCATCACCTGCTCCCCTGAACTCCCTTGCAGGAGTTTGGACCTGCTAAGAGGGGCTGTTCCTGTGTTGGGCCTCTGGAGGTTGTTCCTGCTACTGGGAGCTATGAAAAGATAAGCAACTAAAGAAGCTTGACACATCAGCACCCGGTTCCGATGCAACACTGCAGTGCAGGAAGAATTTCCACACATCGCCACCATGCTGCTGATGAAACTGATTCAGTGCCTGCCCGCGGCTGGAAAAACTGCTGCACGCTGAGTCTCGTGAAACGATCTCCGAAGTCTGAGATCACCGCACAGACTCCGACGCAGGCCCTGCTGCGCGACTGCAAGAATCGACGCATCATGGGACTGTGCCTGGAGAGATCAATGCTTCGCCATTGCTGCTGCCGCCTCATCAAGAACCGATGCATTCCTGAAACCCCATGGATCGCACCCGGGCACCAAGTCTACAGCAATGCCGGTGCCGCAATAAGAAACTGACGCATCACCTCCTCGCACAGAAAGAAACTGACATATCACCTCTTCTTCGGTAAGGAACTAACGCATCACCTCCCCTGCGTGGCAGTAGGGAACTGATGCATCACCTCCCATGGAGCAAGGAACAGACACATCACATTCCCTGTTTTTAAGGAACCGATGCATCACCTTCCCTGCTGCTCTTTTTGCTGATGATTTTGATGCATTCAAGGTACTTTATATTGAAAGTGTTGCATCTATAGTTTGCTATTGACAGAACTGTTTTTTTCCCTTTTAAAAGTCATATCTTCATAACTATATGTTGAATGTTTTGTTGTTTTGGTCTTGTTTGGATTAGATAAAGATGACTTTTTTTAAAACTGTTTTGTGGTGTCCATTTGTAGTATTTTCACTGTATTACTGTATGTGTGCACAAATGCTTTACACACTGACTCTAGGATAAACTACCTGCTCATGCCAAACTACCAAAGGGTTGTCTAAAGGCACATCTCCCTTACCCTGACTAGAGGCAAGGGTCTCTACTCAGACAAAGGTGCAAACCATTACCAAGGAGAGACCCCCCATTTCTAACAACATATACTTCATATAGCATTTCGAAGATTATACATATGCTTTGAACGGTAAATATTTTCACAACCTCAGCCAAAAATGTGTTCTTTTTAACACCACTGTTGAATGCCATATTTCCTCGCACCTGATGGCCTTGTGCACTACGTCTTATCTATGGCTGCACTGTATCTACTTGTTGCACCAAATGGTGGGGATGTACATTGTGGTGCCAGATGTGACACAAAGCTCTGGCTTGATCCATTCTAATGAATGGTGGAAGGAAGGTGTAATTGAACCAATTAACACATCTGAATGCTTTTAGCCTTTGGTGATAGCTAAAAAGGAGCTGGGTAAGGTTAGACTATGTATTGACCCTCACCCCCTTATCTATGTGATAGGCAAGGCCGAGGTTTTAGCCCTGGGTAGAACAAAATTTGGTTGCACAGACACTCAAACACTTACACTGCATTTATAACACCTGCAGTGGCATACCATTTCTGCAGAATACACTTTGGGCTCTCTCAGCTGTCTTCGAAAGAGTGATGAAAATAATATTTGAGGTAATGCATGGGGTTATGATTTTTCAGGGTGATGTGTTGATACATATTGAGGCAACCGATGAGCATTTCACAGTTTTAAAGAAAGTATTACAAAAATACAGGACAGGTGGTTGACATTGCAAAAAGACCGAAAGCAGGTATCTGGTCTATGTTGAGTACCTTGGACATGTAATTGGCGAGAATGGTCTCCAACTTAAACTATCCCTTGTGTCTGCCATTTAAAAATTCCCCTCGCGCTGCAATAAGGATGAGCTTGAACCCTTCACAGGATTGCATGAATGCCATACAAAGTTTATTAGGAGCTATGCTGAGAACAATTAACCAAACCGTAAATTATTTAGGAAAGATGTTGAGTTAATATATTGAACGATGAATGTGAAGTGAGCATGAAGACATTGAAAAAGGAATTAGAAAAAGCACCCTCAATCAGATCTTTCAATGAAAACGTACCCCGTGTAGTCAACAGTTATACCGGCCAAATTGAACTAGGTGCAGTGCTAAGTCAGATCACTGATGATATGCTTTTGCAATTGCTTCACAAATACTCAAGGGAGTAGAAACGTAATACTCTGTGGCTAAAAGCGAATTACAAGGGGCCCGATTCACAGAACTAACTTAAGACAAAATCCTACACTTACTACTTTTGGTATTCACAGAAGTTAGGATTTTGTCTTAAGTTTGTCTTAAGACAGACTTAAGACAGACTTAAGACAGACTTAATTTAGGATTTTGTCTTAAGTCTGTCTTAAGTCTGTCTTAAGACAAACTTAAGACAAAATCCTAACTTCTGTGAATACCAAAAGTAGTAAGTTTAGGATTTTGTCTTAAGTTAGTTCTGTGAATCGGGCCCTGACTGTTTCGGAGGTGAACAGATTTAATATTTTTCTTTGTAGAAGAAGTTCTTAATTCGTAGGTACCACACGCAATTAGCATAATGGAAGGGGGATGGTCAGGTGAGATCTCTCCTAGGACCGCCAAGCTAGTTTGCAAAATAGCAGGGTAACAGTTTAAGGTGCAATATATTATAGGGTCACAGAATGTCTCTGCTGGTTGTTTTTTCACGAGTTCCATGTGATGAAATTGAAAGTGAGAGTGAATTGTATGAAGAGAATGATTTGATGGTGGCCTGGTTGTCTGACAAAAGTGATTCACCAACATGTGAAATAGTATATTGTGAAAGGGTGGCCCCTTGAGAGAGTTATTTACACCAGTCTTCAGTCTTTCTGGAAGGTGAATGATGAAGAGTAGATTTAAGCTTGTTTTGATACTGTTAATACATTTTCCTCCCTACAGCCCTCCTTGACGTTCCCATATCCAGAGCATTACTTAGCGATTATTCCTCATTTTCCCACCACTCTCCCAGGTCTTCTCCCCATTACAATAAAAAGTATGCCTGTGTGTATTTTACAAAATGCAGTTTGTGAATGAGGCCCAATGTGTGGAAATGATGGCAGGCCAGGGTTAACACACGGTGTGACTAGAAAAAGCATGCTTCTTGTTTGCGGTTCACACAAGTGAATTTATTCCAGATTGCATCCTCCAGAGCTTTATGGAATATGAGTTTAAAAATGAATTATTCAGATTTCTGCTTTCTCTGCACAGTCTTTCGTGAAGTGTTTTCATGGGAACTATGGTACGGGTGAAAAAATATAGAAAACAGTGCTGGGAGTCATACAAAAACAATAATGCAGATCAAACACCGGAAGCAGCCACAGCCACATCCAAAACAGCAAACACAACAACCACATCCATTCGCCCAGGTTTCAAGAGGAGCAGAAATAAGAAATAACTAGGATTGTATGGAATACAACAATATGGGAAATCTTAGCTTTCCTTCCGGTGCAAATAGGAAGGAATATTTAAAATATATAAATCATACCATATAAAAATTAGAAAACTGAAATAGTTTTTTAGAGGTGACTGTTTTGGTTGACATAGATATTGATATTTTAGAAACATTTTGGGCATCTGTGGCACATGTAACACTGCTTCCTAAATAAGTCAGAAAATAAGTGATTGACATGTTAATAGAGAAAGAAGATATTGTTATTTAAAATTCAATTGGATGAGCCTGCATGCTTTCTGTTTAATTCACAAATAAAAAAAGATGCAATTATTTTCACACGGTGCCCTAAGTGGCATTAGTCTTGAAGTGCTCTCTTATGATTCTACCCCATTTCAACATTTGCTTGCATTCGACCCAGGGGTTCTTCGGCTGGGGTGAGCACATTTCACATCCTTGAAGCCTACAGAAGATGCTTTGGGCTGTATAAATATTAACACATTTCAACACCCCCTACACAGGACTATATTTGTTTTACTACCCCGTTATTCTTTTGGCATAATTGATATACTTATGATGCTAAAAACACATTTAAACTTAATTTAATGTTAGATGCATTCATTGATGTTATCTGTATTGCAGATAATGCTATGAGTTCGATAAATCTGCTACGCCTCAATGCCCAGGCTGGTCATATAAGAAGCGGTGGATTTATGATTTAATAATAATATTATTGTTTTTTGAAAGTGGAAAACATGAAAGATCTGATCAAGTACCCCTCATTCTTTCTGTTATCGCCGTTCCTGGTATGCTGCAACTCCATTCTGTTGCTCTGTCCTCGAGTTGGAACTAGTCTTCAGTAGCACTTTTAAAGAAAGGTCTATCCACATTTTTTTCCCCTCTGAAATCTGAGACTATGTTCAAGGAGGATGGACCTTTAACGTCATGAGGTCTCCCCAGGGTGAATCTGCGAGGCAGTCCGAATCCTCATGCAAGTCCTTAAAGAGCCACATTGTATTCATTCTGTCCCTCCCATATCATGTGCTACTTTCTCTATCTCCAGGACATATCATAGCCTATATTACTAGCAAACCGACTCCTTCGAAGGGCTTTAAACACACAGCCCTGTGATCACAGCTTATTGGCCACTCAACGCAAAACCTATAAATTAACCTCATAGGAGCGTCGAACGTTCAGCGCCCAGTGCTGAACGTTCGAAGAACCAATGCTGGTCCATCGGCCAACGGTCGTGCTCGAGACGACCGTTGGCCGACGGCAGCTCTTAAGGGGTTAATTATAAAAACGAGGAAAGAAGTCATCTCCAAGCATTGGTCTCTTTAAGTGAGATTGTCCGCACAAGGGAAAGCAAGTCATCTGGAAAGTTGTCTCTTGTATGCGCTCCCTAGATAAAGGTGGATCAGTGCTTAGTTGCCAATTAAATGGGGAGGGCTGGGTGGCACACTTTGGAAAAATGTCTTCTGACGCCTGTTCGATCGATTTGCAGCTATGGCCCGAAGGGGCTCCATCATTACCATCCATTTCATTACAGGATGTGAAGGCCGCCATCCAGGCGAGTGCAGGAGGGAAAGCACCCGGGCCGGATGGTGTTCTGATGGACATTATTGAGTGTTACATGGGTCTTTGGGACCCACTGTTGACAATTGTTTATAAAAGCCTAAACAGGGATTCCTCAGTCATTGTCCCGATCTTTAAAAAGTGTAATAGGGCAGAGCCTAAATGTTACCGCCCGATTTCCCTGTTATTTATACCAACCAAAATATTAGGCAGAGTCCTGTATAAGAGTAGTAATTGGGTCACAGAAAATAATGAGTCGTATAAATGTCAATATGGATTCCGTAGTGGTATAGAGATGACCGATCAATGCCTCAACTTAAACTTGATCATTGGGAAATATACGGTGGCCAAGCAGTCTGCACTATATCTAGCCTTTATGGATTTAACAATGGCCTTTGACTGTTAATCGGGCTAAACTGTGACAATCCCTTATTATTCTGCAAATGCATCCATCCCTAGTCCATTTGTTGGTCCATTGCATTCGGACACAGAAGCCCGAGTCAGGTTTGGGAACAAGGGAGAAGTTACTGATGAATTTAGTATTGGTCATTGGTTTGTAAGGGGTGCGTTTTAGCCTAATTTTTCTTTATTCCATACATAAAAGATCTTAGTATGAAGATTAGTAAATGCACCCCAGATGTGCCCATGGTGAATGGTGCCCCCCTATGAGCGCCGTGTCCATGGTGAATGGGGCCACCCTATGAGTATTATTGTATGTGGATGATGCAGTGTTAAGTGCTCGCACCTCTAAAGCTTAGCATCATCTAATGCAATCATTTGTCAATTTTATAACCCAGCCGGATTTATTAACTCACTAGCAGCCTGTCCCGACCTTGTCCGGGAGCAATCAGGCTTCCCCGACCCCCACCTGCCCCGACATTGGCCACAAAGGGTGGTGAGGACCAGAGTCTCTGAATTAAGCAGAAAGCTCTCACCCAGTCAAGAGATCAGGGCTAGATCCAACACCGTTTTTTAGCTCACTGCACCATCCCAGTTTCAGAACCTGGCTGTATGCAAATTAGTCTGTTCCTGTTCCAGTGCATGATGGGAACAGGGCAAACCAAACTACAAAAGCCAATTCTTACACTGGGAAGGAAACAAGCTCCCGGGGACCGGTTTCTGGCATTACAGCCGTCTTCGGCCCGGTTTGCTTGAATCCTGATGGTGCAATGAGCAAGGGTCTCACATCTGAGAATACCCTTCCACGCTTAGGGTGGACAAAAATATTTACAACAAAGGGTGGTGAGGGACAGAGTCTCTGAATTAAGCAGAAAGCTCTCACCCAGTCAAGAGATCAGGGCTAGATCCAACACCGTTTTTTAGCTCACTGCACCATCCCAGTTTCAGAACCTGGCTGTATGCAAATTAGTCTGTTCCTGTCCCAGTGCATGATGGGAACAGGGCAAACCAAACTACAAAAGCCAATTCTTACACTGGGAAGGAAACAAGCTCCCGGGGACCGGTTTCTGGCATTACAGCCGTCTTCGGCCCGGTTTGCTTGAATCCTGATGGTGCAATGAGCAAGGGTCTCACATCTGAGAATACCCTTCCACGCTTAGGGTGGACAAAAATATTTACAACAAAGGGTGGTGAGGGACAGAGTCTCTGAATTAAGCAGAAAGCTCTCACCCAGTCAAGAGATCAGGGCTAGATCCAACACCGTTTTTTAGCTCACTGCACCATCCCAGTTTCAGAACCTGGCTGTATGCAAATTAGTCTGTTCCTGTCCCAGTGCATGATGGGAACAGGGCAAACCAAACTACAAAAGCCAATTCTTACACTGGGAAGGAAACAAGCTCCCGGGGACCGGTTTCTGGCATTACAGCCGTCTTCGGCCCGGTTTGCTTGAATCCTGATGGTGCAATGAGCAAGGGTCTCACATCTGAGAATACCCTTCCACGCTTAGGGTGGACAAAAATATTTACAACAAAGGGTGGTGAGGGATAGAGTCTCTGAATTAAGCAGAAAGCTCTCACCCAGTCAAGAGATCAGGGCTAGATCCAACACCGTTTTTTAGCTCACTGCACCATCCCAGTTTCAGAACCTGGCTGTATGCAAATTAGTCTGTTCCTGGCCCAGTGCATGATGGGAACAGGGCAAACCAAACTACAAAAGCCAATTCTTACACTGGGAAGGAAACAAGCTCCCGGGGACCGGTTTCTGGCATTACAGCCGTCTTCGGCCCGGTTTGCTTGAATCCTGATGGTGCAATGAGCAAGGGTCTCACATCTGAGAATACCCTTCCACGCTTAGGGTGGACAAAAATATTTACAACAAAGGGTGGTGAGGGACAGAGTCTCTGAATTAAGCAGAAAGCTCTCACCCAGTCAAGAGATCAGGGCTAGATCCAACACCGTTTTTTAGCTCACTGCACCATCCCAGTTTCAGAACCTGGCTGTATGCAAATTAGTCTGTTCCTGTCCCAGTGCATGATGGGAACAGGGCAAACCAAACTACAAAAGCCAATTCTTACACTGGGAAGGAAACAAGCTCCCGGGGACCGGTTTCTGGCATTACAGCCGTCTTCGGCCCGGTTTGCTTGAATCCTGATGGTGCAATGAGCAAGGGTCTCACATCTGAGAATACCCTTCCACGCTTAGGGTGGACAAAAATATTTACAACAAAGGGTGGTGAGGGACAGAGTCTCTGAATTAAGCAGAAAGCTCTCACCCAGTCAAGAGATCAGGGCTAGATCCAACACCGTTTTTTAGCTCACTGCACCATCCCAGTTTCAGAACCTGGCTGTATGCAAATTAGTCTGTTCCTGTCCCAGTGCATGATGGGAACAGGGCAAACCAAACTACAAAAGCCAATTCTTACACTGGGAAGGAAACAAGCTCCCGGGGACCGGTTTCTGGCATTACAGCCGTCTTCGGCCCGGTTTGCTTGAATCCTGATGGTGCAATGAGCAAGGGTCTCACATCTGAGAATACCCTTCCACGCTTAGGGTGGACAAAAATATTTACAACAAAGGGTGGTGAGGGACAGAGTCTCTGAATTAAGCAGAAAGCTCTCACCCAGTCAAGAGATCAGGGCTAGATCCAACACCGTTTTTTAGCTCACTGCACCATCCCAGTTTCAGAACCTGGCTGTATGCAAATTAGTCTGTTCCTGTCCCAGTGCATGATGGGAACAGGGCAAACCAAAGTACAAAAGCCAATTCTTACACTGGGAAGGAAACAAGCTCCCGGGGACCGGTTTCTGGCATTACAGCCGTCTTCGGCCCGGTTTGCTTGAATCCTGATGGTGCAATGAGCAAGGGTCTCACATCTGAGAATACCCTTCCACGCTTAGGGTGGACAAAAATATTTACAACAAAGGGTGGTGAGGGACAGAGTCTCTGAATTAAGCAGAAAGCTCTCACCCAGTCAAGAGATCAGGGCTAGATCCAACACCGTTTTTTAGCTCACTGCACCATCCCAGTTTCAGAACCTGGCTGTATGCAAATTAGTCTGTTCCTGTCCCAGTGCATGATGGGAACAGGGCAAACCAAACTACAAAAGCCAATTCTTACACTGGGAAGGAAACAAGCTCCCGGGGACCGGTTTCTGGCATTACAGCCGTCTTCGGCCCGGTTTGCTTGAATCCTGATGGTGCAATGAGCAAGGGTCTCACATCTGAGAATACCCTTCCACGCTTAGGGTGGACAAAAATATTTACAACAAAGGGTGGTGAGGGACAGAGTCTCTGAATTAAGCAGAAAGCTCTCACCCAGTCAAGAGATCAGGGCTAGATCCAACACCGTTTTTTAGCTCACTGCACCATCCCAGTTTCAGAACCTGGCTGTATGCAAATTAGTCTGTTCCTGTCCCAGTGCATGATGGGAACAGGGCAAACCAAACTACAAAAGCCAATTCTTACACTGGGAAGGAAACAAGCTCCCGGGGACCGGTTTCTGGCATTACAGCCGTCTTCGGCCCGGTTTGCTTGAATCCTGATGGTGCAATGAGCAAGGGTCTCACATCTGAGAATACCCTTCCACGCTTAGGGTGGACAAAAATATTTACAACAAAGGGTGGTGAGGGACAGAGTCTCTGAATTAAGCAGAAAGCTCTCACCCAGTCAAGAGATCAGGGCTAGATCCAACACCGTTTTTTAGCTCACTGCACCATCCCAGTTTCAGAACCTGGCTGTATGCAAATTAGTCTGTTCCTGTCCCAGTGCATGATGGGAACAGGGCAAACCAAACTACAAAAGCCAATTCTTACACTGGGAAGGAAACAAGCTCCCGGGGACCGGTTTCTGGCATTACAGCCGTCTTCGGCCCGGTTTGCTTGAATCCTGATGGTGCAATGAGCAAGGGTCTCACATCTGAGAATACCCTTCCACGCTTAGGGTGGACAAAAATATTTACAACAAAGGGTGGTGAGGGACAGAGTCTCTGAATTAAGCAGAAAGCTCTCACCCAGTCAAGAGATCAGGGCTAGATCCAACACCGTTTTTTAGCTCACTGCACCATCCCAGTTTCAGAACCTGGCTGTATGCAAATTAGTCTGTTCCTGTCCCAGTGCATGATGGGAACAGGGCAAACCAAACTACAAAAGCCAATTCTTACACTGGGAAGGAAACAAGCTCCCGGGGACCGGTTTCTGGCATTACAGCCGTCTTCGGCCCGGTTTGCTTGAATCCTGATGGTGCAATAAGCAAGGGTCTCACATCTGAGAATACCCTTCCACGCTTAGGGTGGACAAAAATATTTACAACAAAGGGTGATGAGGGACAGAGTCTCTGAATTAAGCAGAAAGCTCTCACCCAGTCAAGAGATCAGGGCTAGATCCAACACCGTTTTTTAGCTCACTGCACCATCCCAGTTTCAGAACCTGGCTGTATGCAAATTAGTCTGTTCCTGTCCCAGTGCATGATGGGAACAGGGCAAACCAAACTACAAAAGTCAATTCTTACACTGGGAAGGAAACAAGCTCCCGGGGACCGGTTTCTGGCATTACAGCCGTCTTCGGCCCGGTTTGCTTGAATCCTGATGGTGCAATGAGCAAGGGTCTCACATCTGAGAATACCCTTCCACGCTTAGGGTGGACAAAAATATTTACAACAAAGGGTGGTGAGGGACAGAGTCTCTGAATTAAGCAGAAAGCTCTCACCCAGTCAAGAGATCAGGGCTAGATCCAACACCGTTTTTTAGCTCACTGCACCATCCCAGTTTCAGAACCTGGCTGTATGCAAATTAGTCTGTTCCTGTCCCAGTGCATGATGGGAACAGGGCAAACCAAACTACAAAAGCCAATTCTTACACTGGGAAGGAAACAAGCTCCCGGGGACCGGTTTCTGGCATTACAGCCGTCTTCGGCCCGGTTTGCTTGAATCCTGATGGTGCAATGAGCAAGGGTCTCACATCTGAGAATACCCTTCCACGCTTAGGGTGGACAAAAATATTTACAACAAAGGGTGGTGAGGGACAGAGTCTCTGAATTAAGCAGAAAGCTCTCACCCAGTCAAGAGATCAGGGCTAGATCCAACACCGTTTTTTAGCTCACTGCACCATCCCAGTTTCATAACCTGGCTGTATGCAAATTAGTCTGTTCCTGTCCCAGTGCATGATGGGAACAGGGCAAACCAAACTACAAAAGCCAATTCTTACACTGGGAAGGAAACAAGCTCCCGGGGACCGGTTTCTGGCATTACAGCCGTCTTCGGCCCGGTTTGCTTGAATCCTGATGGTGCAATGAGCAAGGGTCTCACATCTGAGAATACCCTTCCACGCTTAGGGTGGACAAAAATATTTACAACAAAGGGTGGTGAGGGACAGAGTCTCTGAATTAAGCAGAAAGCTCTCACCCAGTCAAGAGATCAGGGCTAGATCCAACACCGTTTTTTAGCTCACTGCACCATCCCAGTTTCAGAACCTGGCTGTATGCAAATTAGTCTGTTCCTGTCCCAGTGCATGATGGGAACAGGGCAAACCAAACTACAAAAGCCAATTCTTACACTGGGAAGGAAACAAGCTCCCGGGGACCGGTTTCTGGCATTACAGCCGTCTTCGGCCCGGTTTGCTTGAATCCTGATGGTGCAATGAGCAAGGGTCTCACATCTGAGAATACCCTTCCACGCTTAGGGTGGACAAAAATATTTACAACAAAGGGTGGTGAGGGACAGAGTCTCTGAATTAAGCAGAAAGCTCTCACCCAGTCAAGAGATCAGGGCTAGATCCAACACCGTTTTTTAGCTCACTGCACCATCCCAGTTTCAGAACCTGGCTGTATGCAAATTAGTCTGTTCCTGTCCCAGTGCATGATGGGAACAGGGCAAACCAAACTACAAAAGCCAATTCTTACACTGGGAAGGAAACAAGCTCCCGGGGACCGGTTTCTGGCATTACAGCCATCTTCGGCCCGGTTTGCTTGAATCCTGATGGTGCAATGAGCAAGGGTCAGTGAGATAAATAACGGTGATGGATCAAGCCCTGATCTTTGGACTGGGTAAGAGTGGTCTGCTCAATTCAGACACTCTGTTCATCACCACCCCCTTTTGTAAATCGATTTTGGCCACTATAGGTGTGGCAGGGTATACTCAGACATGAGTCCCTTTCTCACTGCTCCATCAGGATTCAAGCAAGCCGGGCCGAAGAGGCTGAAATGCCAGAAACCGGTCCCCGGTAGCTTGGCTCCTTTCTGGTAAAGAATTGGCTTGGTAGTTTAGTCTGCCCTGTTCCCATGATGCACTGGGCCAGGGACAGACTGATTTGCATATAGCCAGGTTCTGAGCTGGGATGGGGCAGTGAGATAAATAACGGTGATGGATCAAGCCCTGATCTTTGGACTGGGTAAGAGTGGTCTGCTCAATTCAGACACTCTGTTCATCACCACCCCCTTTTGTAAATCGATTTTGGCCACTATAGGTGTGGCAGGGTATACTCAGACATGAGTCCCTTTCTCACTGCTCCATCAGGATTCAAGCAAGCCGGGCCGAAGAGGCTGAAATGCCAGAAACCGGTCCCCGGTAGCTTGGCTCCTTTCTGGTAAAGAATTGGCTTGGTAGTTTAGTCTGCCCTGTTCCCATGATGCACTGGGCCAGGGACAGACTGATTTGCATATAGCCAGGTTCTGAGCTGGGATGGGGCAGTGAGATAAATAACGGTGATGGATCAAGCCCTGATCTTTGGACTGGGTAAGAGTGGTCTGCTCAATTCAGACACTCTGTTCATCACCACCCCCTTTTGTAAATCGATTTTGGCCACTATAGGTGTGGCAGGGTATACTCAGACATGAGTCCCTTTCTCACTGCTCCATCAGGATTCAAGCAAGCCGGGCCGAAGAGGCTGAAATGCCAGAAACCGGTCCCCGGTAGCTTGGCTCCTTTCTGGTAAAGAATTGGCTTGGTAGTTTAGTCTGCCCTGTTCCCATGATGCACTGGGCCAGGGACAGACTGATTTGCATATAGCCAGGTTCTGAGCTGGGATGGGGCAGTGAGATAAATAACGGTGATGGATCAAGCCCTGATCTTTGGACTGGGTAAGAGTGGTCTGCTCAATTCAGACACTCTGTTCATCACCACCCCCTTTTGTAAATCGATTTTGGCCACTATAGGTGTGGCAGGGTATACTCAGACATGAGTCCCTTTCTCACTGCTCCATCAGGATTCAAGCAAGCCGGGCCGAAGAGGCTGAAATGCCAGAAACCGGTCCCCGGTAGCTTGGCTCCTTTCTGGTAAAGAATTGGCTTGGTAGTTTAGTCTGCCCTGTTCCCATGATGCACTGGGCCAGGGACAGACTGATTTGCATATAGCCAGGTTCTGAGCTGGGATGGGGCAGTGAGATAAATAACGGCGATGGATCAAGCCCTGATCTTTGGACTGGGTAAGAGTGGTCTGCTCAATTCAGACACTCTGTTCATCACCACCCCCTTTTGTAAATCGATTTTGGCCACTATAGGTGTGGCAGGGTATACTCAGACATGAGTCCCTTTCTCACTGCTCCATCAGGATTCAAGCAAGCCGGGCCGAAGAGGCTGAAATGCCAGAAACCGGTCCCCGGTAGCTTGGCTCCTTTCTGGTAAAGAATTGGCTTGGTAGTTTAGTCTGCCCTGTTCCCATGATGCACTGGGCCAGGGACAGACTGATTTGCATATAGCCAGGTTCTGAGCTGGGATGGGGCAGTGAGATAAATAACGGTGATGGATCAAGCCCTGATCTTTGGACTGGGTAAGAGTGGTCTGCTCAATTCAGACACTCTGTTCATCACCACCCCCTTTTGTAAATCGATTTTGGCCACTATAGGTGTGGCAGGGTATACTCAGACATGAGTCCCTTTCTCACTGCTCCATCAGGATTCAAGCAAGCCGGGCCGAAGAGGCTGAAATGCCAGAAACCGGTCCCCGGTAGCTTGGCTCCTTTCTGGTAAAGAATTGGCTTGGTAGTTTAGTCTGCCCTGTTCCCATGATGCACTGGGCCAGGGACAGACTGATTTGCATATAGCCAGGTTCTGAGCTGGGATGGGGCAGTGAGATAAATAACGGTGATGGATCAAGCCCTGATCTTTGGACTGGGTAAGAGTGGTCTGCTCAATTCAGACACTCTGTTCATCACCACCCCCTTTTGTAAATCGATTTTGGCCACTATAGGTGTGGCAGGGTATACTCAGACATGAGTCCCTTTCTCACTGCTCCATCAGGATTCAAGCAAGCCGGGCCGAAGAGGCTGAAATGCCAGAAACCGGTCCCCGGTAGCTTGGCTCCTTTCTGGTAAAGAATTGGCTTGGTAGTTTAGTCTGCCCTGTTCCCATGATGCACTGGGCCAGGGACAGACTGATTTGCATATAGCCAGGTTCTGAGCTGGGATGGGGCAGTGAGATAAATAACGGTGATGGATCAAGCCCTGATCTTTGGACTGGGTAAGAGTGGTCTGCTCAATTCAGACACTCTGTTCATCACCACCCCCTTTTGTAAATCGATTTTGGCCACTATAGGTGTGGCAGGGTATACTCAGACATGAGTCCCTTTCTCACTGCTCCATCAGGATTCAAGCAAGCCGGGCCGAAGAGGCTGAAATGCCAGAAACCGGTCCCCGGTAGCTTGGCTCCTTTCTGGTAAAGAATTGGCTTGGTAGTTTAGTCTGCCCTGTTCCCATGATGCACTGGGCCAGGGACAGACTGATTTGCATATAGCCAGGTTCTGAGCTGGGATGGGGCAGTGAGATAAATAACGGTGATGGATCAAGCCCTGATCTTTGGACTGGGTAAGAGTGGTCTGCTCAATTCAGACACTCTGTTCATCACCACCCCCCTTTTGTAAACCGACATTGGCCATCAGCCCGGGCCCCCGTCCGCCCCGTCCCCCGGCTACCCCGACCCCCGCCTGCCCTGACATTGTCCTCCGGAGGCTTACCTCACACAATTATGCCAGAGGCCCAGTGTTGCAGTGGTGGCCAGCAGCAGCGCCTGAGGTACTGGGGAGCTTTCTGGGTAAGTGGGGCTCTGGCGCTCTGTTTGCAGGGAGGCGAGGATGAGCAGAGGTTGCAGGGATAAGAGTAGGAGTTCACAGAGTATGGTGCGGCCGGCGGGAGTCGGGAGCTTGAGCACAATTATGCCAGAGGGTCCCCCGCCTGTCCTGACCCCCGCCTCCCCTGCCATTGTCCCCCGGAGCCTTTTTGTTGTAACTCCCCGTCCCCCGCGTGCCCCGACCCCCGCCTGCCCTGGCATTGTCCCCTGGAGCCTTACCTCAGCCACTGCTCCTCAGTTCAGTGCTCCTCGCCGCTCCGCTGGTCCGCTGCTGATCACCGCCTGTGTGCCGCTCGTCAGTGCTCCTCCCCCGCGCCATGTCCGCCGCTCAGCAGCCGCTCCTCAGTTCAGTGCTCCTCGCCGCTCCGCCGGTCTGCTGCTGCTCACCGCCTGTGTGCCGCTTGTCAGTGCTCCACCCCCGCGCCATATCCGCCACTCCTCCTCGCGCTCCTCGCGCTCCTGGATGGCGTCAGCACGCAGGTCGCGGCCGGCGCTACTTCGAGGGGACTACTTTTTTTTAAATGTAAATTTTTTAAATATAACATATTTTTTTAATTTATATAGCCTATGTCCATCTGCACACCCTGAGGATTCCAACAATGTATTGGGTGTGTGAAATGGCGCTGTGGTTCCCGAGTTTACCCGCCTCAAAGCCTCAAAGTTCTTCCTTTATAATAGTAGTATAGATTAAAAAAAATCTTTTAAAATGACTTGTGCTCCAAAGCACATGCAAGCTGTGGTAAATGCCTTCTCCACTGTTCTTCTCTGGATAGACTGTACTATGATATCTGTGACATCATAGAATGCCTGGGTGTCCCTCTGGCTCACAGTGCCTCTCTCTAACCTTGTGTGGCAGTTGGTCATCTGAGGCTGAGCTGCTTACAGCTGGCTCCTGGTGGGGTCTACTCTTGTACTTGTTATCTTGGAAGGAACTTACAATAAAGAATCTTACTTACACAGAGGATTGTGCATCTTTCCTTTACTACACAAGCCTTAAATATTACAGTGGGTAAGGAAATGTTATCAAGCACCAGCTCCTTGTCTTTCCTGGGAGTCACTTTCAGCTTGCCTGGGACATGGTCTGCGTATATCGCACAAAGTAGGAGGTTCTCCAGGGCTGTTGGCTTACTGCTAAGTCTTCTGTTACCCAAGGGAGAGAGGGTTCTCACACCCCTTTTGCACATGTATTCGGCACAATGCGTCCCTATAGCAACTTATGGGACAGGCATATGGGACCTGGGTGACTCAGCTACCCTCCAAAGGAGGAAAATGAATTCTGTTGGAGAGTATTGTCAGTCCTGTGTCAACATCCAGCTTCATTTGCCACAATGAACTAGGTTTAGACTTTGTGAGCGATTTTATTTGCAGTTGGCCAATTCTCTTGTGGCTCTCTATCTGAAACCCAGAGGAAGCAAGACTAACTGGAGAGATAGCTTTAGACTGTTTGGCCTGTGATAAGGGTCTTTCAATCCCCTTGATCGCGTATGTCAAAGAATCCCTGGAAGCTATTGGTTTGGTTGATTTTTTTTAGATTGAACGTCGCGGACAACCCCTGTTAGAAAGCAAGTGCAAGTCTTGCTTCTAGAGCTAATCCAGCGAAGAGAGGATGAGGGCTGAAAGACAAAAATTAAGTGTTGAGTATTATTTCTAACTTAATCCCGGGGCTATTTCTACTTGAAGAACACTAATAAGAGCAGGGAAAGGATTTTATTTTTCATCTTCTGGGCTGGTATTGTAAAAAAAAATATTTAGTTTTCCGGCTGGACACCAACCCCAGCTCAACTCTAGAGAATGCCCCTGCACTAATGTACACAAACAAACTAAGGTACATTTCCTCTTCTTTTGTGGATATTATAAACGGTACCAAAATATTCCTCATACCATTTTTGAAGTTTTGTAATCCACTGCTTTGTATGCCAGCATATCATTTTTTATTGGCAGTACCAGATGATGAAAGGTGTGGTCACATGACCCTGTTTGTTAAAGCCACAGTGCACTCCAGGAGGTCGATGATTTTAAAGAACTTTCAGTGTATGGTTGAATCAATGCTTGACTCTGTTTTAATTTTGGTTTTATTTATCACAGCCTGCTTTTTACCCAGATTGTTAGTCATTATTATTTCAAACCTGATGATTTTATGAATTTTACCTGCATGTTTTAATAACTTGTATGTATACTTTTGCAATGTTTGCACATGTCTTGCATGCTTTTATGGTAGTTCAAAGCCGAATAAAGAGAATTCTGATTGTATAATACCAATTCAACACAGAAGGATAAACTGTCCCCCCATTTTCTTTATTCATCTGATTTACTCCCAACAACCTGAGGAGAACTAATGGTCAGGTCCTTCCCCAAGATTGCCACCCCACCTCTGACATCCATCCCAAAAAAACACATGTAGGAGAAATCAGGACCCTCATATTTGTGGCCTTCTATACATGTTACAGCACATTTTGAAAGATGCTCCTCAGGAGTCCATGCCCCCTTTCGCTGTGAGATATAGGGCGTCTCTGTCCCTAGTCCTTCTGTAGTGTAGTTCCTAGTTTCCCACTAGGCCCTGCGCATTGGAATAACATAAACAGTAGTATCGACGTGGAACTGCGGATATTCCAGGCCTCCACTGACTATGCTAAACTTAATTGGGTGTGTTACCAACTAGCTCAGAGGTCACTGGAAACTTTCTTCTCTGTATAGGAAGTGATCAGCTTCCCTGGCACAGACAAGAAGGGATTCAGCTTTCCAACAACCGTGCAACATGACAACTTTGCTCCTCAGATCAAGAGTCAATCTCTAGGGTCGTGTGAAACAATAGACATGCATTTCGCTCAGTCAGGTTAGTGCAGTTTACTTTCACGAGATGTAGAGAATAGAGAGACGGGCGTTTGTCAATAAAGGGTTAACATTTATTGAACAGTCTTTCTTCTCGTACAAGAGAAATGTATTGCCACACTTGCAAGACTTGTTATGATAAAAAGTACGTACAGTAAGATAAGTATTGCGAAATAATACTGTAAAAGCATTGATATGGTTTCTTAGCCATACAATGGTTTAAAAGTAATAAAACATATATACAGTCATATATACATTAGGCTAAAATACTTAACTGGTGCTTCTAACTACGCCTACCCCAGTGTGCCTGACCTAAGCCTAGCACGTGGAAGGGGAGTAAGTAAGTAGCTTTAAGTTAAGTTGGTTTTGCCAAGGTTTGCTTCAAGAATTCTCATCTAAGGGTTTAGTCAACACCATACCTCTGAATAGAATGATGGAAGTCTGGTATTTCCTTCAGGGGGAACTCGGTATCCCAGTCACCCGCGAGGGCAGACTAGAAACGCTGGAGCTGGATTTCTCTGTCCGCGGGCAGCTTGGCATCTGCTGGGCTCTTCGCAGAGGGACGGCTGTTCAGCTCCTAAGCTCACCACACCATCGTTCGCGCTTTAGCAGCGATAATGGTATCAGTAGCTTCACCAACAGCAGCGGGGCAGCAGCATCAGCTGGCAACAGGGTTGCAGGCTGCAGCAACAGGCTACGGGCAACAGGCTATTGCTTAAGGCAACGTTGGTACTATTTATACCTGACAGGTGCCTGGTTTGACGCAAGTTTGCTGGACATAAGACGTCAAGTAAAGATGTCACTAGGAAGTGATAGCTATCAGTTGCTCATTAGAGTTCCATTACTAATCAAAACACAGCAAGCGGGGATTTCCAGGTTTGCTGAGTTTTTATCTTGTTGAAGAACTCGGAGTGTTAATCTAGGAATATCAGATAGTGACTTCTGCTCTGTCATTGCACTAATTGGTTGCAAAGGAAGTGGCAGAGAACTATTCTGGAATGTGGCTCTGTTCGTGTGAGGCCAGAGATGACTTTCTGAATATCGCACTTGAACGGTTATGCCAATATAGGGAATAAATGGATTTATAGCCGAATAGGGGCATAAGGTCACAGTATCGATCAGGAACCTAGATAAACACGCAACACCCACTCCACGTTTTCATGTCTATCAAATTACTAAAACTAGAGCAATTAGATGCGTGTGTAACATTGCCCACCCCAAAATACATAAATGCATTCGAAATAGGCGTATATTGTAATACGTGAAATTTAGGTACTGTACGTTTTTTGAAGCATAGAAATCATTCAAAAATTATAGCATATGAAATCAATGAACAATTATGCATAAAGAATTACACATGAAATATCTCTGAACAGAAGAAGGGCGAGATAAATCATCACATATAAATGCATTGCAATTAATGTGCTAGAGGCTGATGTAAGTTTGTTATGTCTCTAGATGTGTTTAGAAATAGAAGTTTGAAGCTTCTGTTCTCTAAGAATAGTTTTTACGTTAAGCAAAGAATTGTTCGTGCCAAAAAAGGTCAATATGAAAAATGTCCAATTCAAAAGAATTAATGCTTGAACGGGAAAATAGAGTTCCAATGCTTTTAGCAGTTTTTGTTGATCAAAACTGAAGGCCGAATTCAGAGTTCATGGGAACGCTGTGTGTCGGAAAGCTTCTCCAAAGTTATTGTTTCTGTACGGGTGAGAACATCGTATCAGACCGGCTCTCAAAGAATTGGTCTACAAAATCAGGTGACAGTTCAACCAAATTCGATAGCGCTGTAACTTGGCAGGTGTGAGAATGATTGCTGTCATCATAGTCAGGAGCAGCAATGCTCACAGAAGGTCGTACCTGGGTGATGTCGCTTTTGTCACTCGCTCCACTGTTACCACCTAGTCGTAGTACAGGAGTCTCAACGAATGCCGTCATCAGGATTGGTAGCCGCTGGGGACAACACAATGCGTGAGCCGTTATTGGACTGAGCAAAGTATCGACGTCCATTGGTACTGCTGATGGAAGTGAAAGACAGATGTCCAACACTCATTCATCACCGCATAGCATACATCGAAGTACCGGTAAGATACAGTTCTGCCATATAGGTCTGAATGAAAGGAACCAGGTCATGTTTAGATCTCTCAGCCTGGCCAATCCGAGGATGGTAGTTATCCTGTCCCGGTAGCGCATTGCTAGGATTGTCTCTTCCATTCCCATGGGAGCTATGTCTGAGTTTCGGCTTGCCATAACGAAGCAGGAGGGTCAAAAATAAAATCCCTGCGACGAGTCCCAAAAATAATGGTATGCCGCCAAAAACAGAGTGAACAAAATTAGGAACGATTCCCAAAATTGCCTGAAAAGGTGTTAGCAGTCCCGTAAAGACTGTCTTAAATATGCCTGGGATGCTTGTGGCACTAGACATGTTAAGGAGTTGGCTGAGCATTTCTACGAAATGCACGGGGCAATTTGTTGATAAAAGTTCATGAACTTCGGTAGCTGTCCTTGCAACTAGAAGATCATACGTCTCTTTTGATGACGTTATAGGCACTGTTGTCTGTAAAAGCACAGACTTCATTTTGCTTAAAGTATCAATTCGTATAGAATAGAGATTCAGACGAGGCCAGATGGGAGTCACTGTGTCTGCAGGCCCACTCGGGAACAATGCCTGCATACAGCATTTGACCATGGATGTTACGCTTACTAGATAACTTTTCCCTCGCACAAGGCCACAACATCTGTGATCCGTTCTAAGAATGTAGCTCCCGTTTGCGAGTTGCATAAAGAAGGGCTCTATCTGAGTTGCAGGTGTGACAAGCTGGTGGCATGAAAGGTTGTTAGAATTTCCATCACATGCTCCGTGTAAATTAATACCCTGACACAAAAGTATACCGCTTAGTGAATGTTTACAGTTGTCACCACTAAGAAATACATTTTTGTCGCTGTCACTATAGCAAGAATGTGTGTATGGTAATTTCCATTCAGATTTTACATATCCTTTACCCAATTGTTCATACTGGCCAGCAGGTATGTACTCAAGGCACTTTTTAAATCGGAAAGTTGTTATCGGAATAGTGATAATTCCGTGTATTATCCATTCAATGACAGGACTCTCTGACATTGTCAATGGTAATCTCTCAAGTTTTTCGATGCTCAGGATTGTATAGTCTGCTCCTTTCTGTGCCAAACTGATCTGTTTATCAGTAAGGTTAAAAATGGAAAATAATGACGTTGTGTTGATTAAACGCCAAGGCACATAGCCTGAACGAAGATTTTGCAGCATCCAGCCCAATTGTACAATAGAACGTAATTGAGATTGGCCATGTTGTAACATTAGCAAGTCTCTATCTATCACATCAAAGGCAGAGGATACAATATTGTCCAACGAATATATTCTGGAAGACAGAGTCATTAACCCATTGTCCACTACAGAAAGTGATTTCTCCAAATTAATACGATCAATTTCTCGTATTTTTTCTGCTGTTTCAATTTGTTTGACTTTCCAAGCCTCGTTGTACGCAGCATAGATGCTGGTCGCTATGAAACGCTTTTGACGCTGTTTGCGTGGTCCAAGAATGAAATCGAGCAAATCAGCACCATCTTTTAGTAAAGACAAGTGTTGCTTATTTCAGCCAGTGTGGATGATGTTAGCCATTCAAGGCAGAGTTTCCCTACACTGTATGTTGTTATTATCCCTGGATGTTGTCTCTGGGAATATCTCGGGTCTAGTCTGGTCATTTTTAACCCCTGTGTTTTATTCAGGAATCTATCTTGACAGTTGTTTGTGTCAGTAGGCCAGATTAACCACTTCTTCCAATCAGGATGTGTTCTGTTAAAATGTAAAATTTGTGACACGTCTAACTCAATATCTGTAGTTGTATTTTCAGGTATTGGCTTTGGAATAGACGGAGTTTTAAGGTCTTTGATCTTAGCTAGGCCAAGACAGGATGTTTGGTGTATTGTGTCATTTAAAAACAACATTTGTTCTGGTATCATGCAGGTTCTAAATAGTGCTTCAATGCCCTGTACCTGCCAATCTTTTGTACCCCAAATTGTTTTCGTTTCAATGTTATTTTTCCAATAATCAAAACCAAATGTCATCATTTTTTCATAAAATGCTTCTGAATATATCAATTTAGAATTTGTCAGCATTGTTTTCATTCCTGTTTTATCTAACAGTTCGTAATAAAACGTTTCTGCATCACTAGTGTTAAACCCTGAGAAGTATTTGAATTTCTCAAAAAATGCTTTAGAACTGCTTTTAGGTGGTGTAGCACAATGTTCCCATTGATTATACATAAAAACATTTCTAGGCTGTGCAGATCTATGCAAATAGTGATCACCATAATGTGTGTAACAGAATAACTGCTCATAACTAGATGAACCTTGTAAATAATCATGATCTGTGAATCTAGCTGACATTACAAAATCAGACATCATGTCATTAATACTGTTAAAGTCCCAATCATCAGAGAATGTACTAGGCGTTACAAAGTCACTTAAGGAAACCTTCAGTTGATGAGGATACTTCAGGATTTCGACCGGACCATCTATCTCATAGTCTGTTTTCTCCCATACTACCCCACAAGGTATTGGAATTGCTGTGACATTTACTGCTGACAGTTCTCTTTTCTTCACATGGGATGATCTGTGTGGTTTGAGGACTCGGTTGATGTTCTGACTTGCTGTGTCCATTGTAATATATTTTCCCTCAATGAATTTTCCCAAACAAAGTACCATGATGAGCCAAAGCAGGAGGAAAAACACACCTAGACCGAACCAGAACTCTAACCAAGGTGAAATAAGGTAGATTTCCTTTAGTTGATGAAAGAGTTCTGTTGCTTTTTCTTTAAAAGTCTTTTTTGTTTCTGGCAACACTTCGGGGTCATTTTGATCTTCAGAGAAGTTGTCGAAGTTGATGAAATAACCAGAGGCAGTTCTGTCAATTGATGGGATTGTTCTTTCAATCTGTCTTTCGGTAGCATTTTCTGATGCCACATTAGTGTAGACTGGTGTTGTTTCTTGACGAACTGTTTCAATCTGTGTTTCAAGAGGCACGAGTTCCATGGCATTATTGCATAGTCCTTCACTGTGCACTGCAGGCTGATCGAATGTGATTAGTCTTTCAGTTTGAACCTCTTGGATTGTTGCAAGTTTGGGTATTCTGTTGTTTCTTGGGAGTCCACTGGGCCTACTGTTGATTATAGGCCACATGCTTGTGGTTTTACCAGGTCGATAGACACGACTCTGTTCTCCTTTTTACCAGCAAGGGGCGGTAGTACAACTGATCTTGTTCCGGTGACTGCCAAGACAGGTACTGCTTTTCTGTAAGAAGGCCCAAATTCCTTCTTAACCGTGATCTTTTCTCTGACTAGATCCCCAATCTTTGGAATCCAGACAGGCCTTGCTGGGGCTGTTGCTTGTGGTGCCTCGTCAGTGGTAGATGGCTGTTGCTTTAACTTTATGTTGCTTAAGGATTTTCTTGTTTCATTCAGTTCCTGTAAAACAGCCAAACGATCCTTTACATCAAAGTCTGTTGTTTTTTCTTGTACCACTGACATCTGACTATCGAGGTCCTGAATGTTCATTCTAATTCCGAACAATAGTTCGTATGGGCTGAAACCTTTTAGAGAATTTCTTGGCATGTTATTAAGACTTGTCTGGACGCTTATTAAATGTTTGACCCACCCAGCGCCTGAACCTAATACCTTCGCTGTTATAGATCGCTTTATGTCCCGGTTTTTTCTTTCAACCACACTATTCCCTTTGGGGTGCGACGGACAAGAATACCGCAACCCAATTCCCATGCTGGCCATGGCCTCCTTATAGGCTCGAGAGCTGAAAGCAGGACCCTGGTCAGAATGGAACATGGTAATTGCGTATGTGCCGATAAAGACTCGCAGATCTTTTATAACCGTTCTAGCGTCAGCCGAGCGCTGGGGCCACATCCATATGAACCTCGTACAGGAATCCACTGCTACCATGATATATCTATAGTTGCCGTCCCTTTGTAGGGGACCACAGTGGTCCAGGTAAACACATGCAAATGGTTTATCTGAGATAAGAAGGGGTGTCTGCGCTGGTCGTTTTACTGTTGATACTTTTATCCTTTGGCATATGTCGCATTCTAATACATACTTTTTAGTTTGTATTCCCAAGCGAGGCCACCAATATCTCTGTTTTAATAGTGATATTGTTGCGGAAACGCCAGCGTGTGCAGAAGCAAGCCCTTCGTGTGCTGCTTTGATTAGTCCTAACCTGTGTTCCCTGTTTGGAATTACTCTATCCCCCACTCCAGGGATTCGAGCAAAAGGAACATTATTCGTATCTGTTAAGTACAAGTACTTTTCAGGAAAGCCTTTTGGGAGTGTTTTCTTATCATTTTTTACTGACGCACTGACAGCTTGTAGAATATCGCTGTCTATTTTTGTTTGTGACTGAGTTATCGCAGCTACGGAAGCCGTTTGCACAGCTGCCTTCGCGGCTTCATCAGCCAATGAATTCCCTGCAACGTGAACGCCATCACGTTGATGACTCAGAGTGTGTATCACGTGAGTGTTTTGTAGTTCTTTTTGCAAAAGAACTACCTGTTCCCAAAGCATTTTATGCTTTATTGTGCCACCTTTTGCATCTTTGAAACCATTTTCCACCCAATTCTGCAAGTATTCATTATAAGATTGTACGCAATAAAAAGAATCGCACACTATTAATGTGGGGAATCCGCGATCGGTATTTTCTAGCGCCATCTTAAGTGCTACTAATTCAGCTCGTTGAGCCGAGCAATCTCCTAGAGATTGTGTTTTAGTGACCAAAGGTCTAAATTTTCCTTTGTGCCAGCGACCTTTTACAATCGAGAACGCAGCACTGTAAGCTTGCTTACCCCCAACTGCGGGTTGTGCTGATCCGTCAGTATATATAATACTTCCGTATTCTTCGAGAGGCAGGATTTCAATTGGCAGAGGACATTCATATTCATATTGTAAAAATTCCTGTGTTTTTAAGTTAGGATCGAATTCGTAAACTACGTCTGTTGCAGCAAGAGAATTAACCCTCTGAATCCATCTTGGATGCAAAGCTTTAGCATTAGGAATGCTTGCTTTAGTTACCGCTTCTAAAGCCGGTATAGGTGTTACGATTATTATTCGTTTACCTTGTGCTAGGGGCCTTTCTTTTGCTACAGCAGTCTGAACCGCAGTTAGAATTTTTTCCGTTGAACTGAATTTTATTTCAGCCTTTGTGTACAAATGTGATTTGTATGCTATTGGTACTTTTTCTCCCTCATTAGAGGTTAGGTACGTGAATCCGCATCTTCCTGGGATGACTCGGATTACAAGATCACGTGTGTTGTCACGTGTATCTAATTTTGTTTTTGCTAACATGTCTGTTTGCAGTGATCTCAAAATTTCTGTGTGTTTTTGAGTCCAATTGATTTGTTTAAAATCAGGTTTAATTAGTTCGTAGAGAGGTTTAACCCTCTCTGCGTAATTTAGAATGTAAGTTCTTCCGAAATTCAGAAAACCTAGAATGGATTGTAAATTCTTCAGCGTTTTTGGAGCTTGGAGTACAGCGCACTTCTCTAAGAAGTTGTCCGCTAGGCTTTTCCCTTCACTTGATAAATCGTACCCTAAGAATAGTACTGTCAGATTGGCAATTCGAGACTTTTTAAAGTTGAATTTGTAACCCTCTGCTGCGAACCCAAGTATAATGGTGTTCACTCTTTTCAAGTGAGTATCCAAGTCGTCGTCTGTGAGATAGATATCATCTACGTAAGATTATGCCTCATCATCATATATTTGTAGTAACTCTGTTACCCTAGCTGAGAATAGTCCTGAGCTGTTCTTGAACCCCTGTGGGAGTCGACAGAATTTTTTCTGCGACCCAAATGCAGAGAAAGCGGTCAAATATCTGCTTTCTGGTGCAATGTTTTGACAAAAGAAACCATTAGATATGTCTAGTGTCGTTTTATATTTTTTCCTAACTATGTTATTCATTAGGGCTGCACTATGCGAGTTTTGTACTGCAAACGTTTTACAACATGCATTAAGGTGTCTGTAGTCCAAAACTAGACAATATGAATTGTCTGGCTTGGAGACAGGAAACAAAGGATTGTTCATTTGAGAGGTGCATGCTTCAATCACCCCCTGGTACTCAAGTTGATCTAAAATCTCCCTGACTTGTTTTTTAGCTTCTTGCTTAATGAGATACTGGCGTTGGGCAGTTGGTTCACTTTTTAATTGGATTTTGTGAAGAGTTGAGTCCTCATCCCATCCTACATGATTTTTATATAATGCAGGTGCCTGGGCCACTGCCCATTTCCTTGCATATGTATATTTTTTGTGAATCGGAATGTGATTCGAGAAGGCAGGCATAATCATTTCTTCGCCACGAGGGCACTCCCTGACAAACTCCGGGGGCCAATCTTTTTCAGCTAACAGAATATCATAGCCTTTTGAGAGCTTATCCCAAAATAGACCCTTTATTTTCCTAGTCTTATCACCCTCTATACGCAATGTTATTTCGTATATTTTATGGGGCTCGCTAAGTCTGGTGTCGGCAGTTTCAACCTGAATGAATTCATTCGTGTCCACTGTCTCCAGATGACTCATCAAGATCTTGCGCGCTATACTGATTTCTGCTGCACTGTCCAACATTGTCAATGCCCACTCCCCGTTTTTCAACTGTGTCCTCAGTATTCTCGGCATGGTTGATTACTGTAATACTGGCTACCTTCTTTTTCTGAAATTGAGATTTTTTACTCTGAGCAGGTTCCTTGTCTTTGGGCTTGGTGTGCTCTCCTGGGTCTGACCGTCCTCTTCTTTCCGAATTCTGTGGAAAAGATCGAGAGGGACGTGTATCAATGCTTTGATATCTATCAGGTTTTTTCAGATTATCCCTATTTCTAAGGTTATATCTTTTCTCAGAGGGCTCCCTCTGGGGAGACTGGTGTTCTCGAGTCGGAGTTCTTTCCCTCCGTCGAGGAGACCTTCCTCTGGACTGGAAAACTTTTTCCTTGGGAGTGGATTGTTTATTTCCATCCCAGCTCTTTTTAGGAGTGTTTAAATTATTTTTAATAAATAATTTTTCAGGATTTTCAAGCAGTTGGGGCTTTACCGGTTTCCCACCCAAGCTGTCTCTACCTAATTCTTCATAGCATTTTTCTATGATTTTTGCAAGCTCAACAGGATCTTTTATATCTGTTTCCTTCAACTTCTGGCGAATCGTCACAGATGCTGCTTCTCCCTTTATGTTGGCTAATAATATAGCCGAGACCTGCTTGAAGTCTTTCAGTAATTTCATACCTAGATTTAAAGCGAGCTCTGGACCGTATTCATTTTGAATCTGTTTTAGCACTTCTGGTATTATCGCCATAGACGGAACACTGTGTGTTTTTGTGTAAATGGAAGCAAAGACTGTACCCCAAGTGTCGCAGTCCTCCACGTGTGGTGCGATTCCCATAGGAAGGCAGATTGTCAAGAATCTGTGTTTCTCTATAGGGGTAGTATCAGGAAATACTGCCTCTATTTGAGTGATTTTCTGTGGTAACCAGAAAGGAATTTGTTCCCGTTTTACGGGTGTTTTACCAAGACATGATTGTATGTTCTGTGGTGTGATTTTATTAGTGTTCCCCTGATGAGGGGTCAGCTGTGGTACATTAACAGCTGGCTGGACTGTTGCAGTCCGCATTACATATTGGACTAATTGCCTATGTATTTTAATTAATGTTTTTAGCTGTACTAACAGCTCTTCCTTTGACATTTTTACAATGTCCGGATGTGGTGTGTAGCTGGCTAGAACCGGCCACGTTGCTCCTGGTCTACCTAGTGGACCGATCCTAGTTATGTGATCATTGTGTTTTAGGGCGCCATTAAACCAGAGCAGGTGCTCTTGGAATTTAAGTGGAATTTCAATCTCCTCGAAAGGAGCGTACTCTTCCGGAGGTTCCTCTATTTTGTAATAGTGAAACTCTTTTGTTGTAGCGTTTGCCGCTGGAAAGTTTATCCATGAATAGAATACCTCTGTCTGCCGATATTCGTGAGCCTCTATCACGAAAGTTACTGTACCACCTTGTGGTGTCAGTCCGTTTTCTATAAGTTTTAACGTTATAGATTTTCTTAAGTGGACCGGGATGATAATTGCACCCGGTACCGTATCGTCGGAATCCTGCTGAGTTACATTTACTGCGGCCCCAGTGGTTCCGTTTTCTCCTGGCATTGTATGAATTCAGGTTTTGCAGAGTTGGTCTCCAAGGAGACAAAGATTAGGTGCACAATATTTTGGAACACTGTATCCTTCAACGTTGAATAAACCAGAGCTTTACATAGGAATCTCTTCCTACTAAGGTCGGGCAGATTTTAACCTTTCACCCACTCCAGACGTCTATTGGAGTATTTACGGGAGAAAGGGGTCTGTGTGAAATATGCACGACTGAGTTACTCTAACGTCTTGCGTTAGTTTATCGCCTTACCAAACATTTGGGCGCCATGTAGTGTAGTTCCTAGTTTCCCACTAGGCCCTGCGCATTGGAATAACATAAACAGTAGTATCGACGTGGAACTGCGGATATTCCAGGCCTCCACTGACTATGCTAAACTTAATTGGGTGTGTTACCAACTAGCTCAGAGGTCACTGGAAACTTTCTTCTCTGTATAGGAAGTGATAAGCTTCCCTGGCACAGACAAGAAGGGATTCAGCTTTCCAACAACCGTGCAACATGACAACTTTGCTCCTCAGATCAAGAGTCAATCTCTAGGGTCATGTGAAACAATAGACATGTATTTCGCTCCGTCAGGTTAGTGCAGTTTACTTTCACGAGATGTAGAGAATAGAGAGACGGGCGTTTGTCAATAAAGGGTTAACATTTATTGAACAGTCTTTCTTCTCGTACAAGAGAAATGTATTGCCACAACTGCAAGACTTGTTATGATAAAAAGTACGTACAGTAAGATAAGTATTGCGAAATAATACTGTAAAAGCATTGATATGGTTTCTTAGCCATACAATGGTTTAAAAGTAATAAAACATATATACAGTCATATATACATTAGGCTAAAATACTCAACTGGTGCTTCTAACTACGCCTACCCCAGTGTGCCTGACCTAAGCCTAACACGTGGAAGGGGAGTAAGTAAGTAGCTTTAAGTTAAGATGGTTTTGCAAAGGTTTGCTTCAAGAATTCTCATCTAAGGGTTTAGTCAACACCATACCTCTGAATAGAATGATGGAAGTCTGGTATTTCCTTCAGGGGGAACTCGGTATCCCAGTCACCCGCGAGGGCAGACTAGAAACGCTGGAGCTGGATTTCTCTGTTCAGCGCGTCGAGAGGAGGAGGGGGGACAGCGTCCGCGGGCAGCTTGGCATCTGCTGGGCTCTTCGCAGAGGGACGGCTGTTCAGCTCCTAAGCTCACCACACCATCGTTCGCGCTTTAGCAGCGATAATGGTATCAGTAGCTTCACCAACAGCAGCGGGGCAGCAGCATCAGCTGGCAACAGGGTAGCAGGCTGCAGCAACAGGCTACGGGCAACAGGCTACGGGCAACAGGCTATTGCTTAAGGCAAAGTTGGTAATATTTATACCTGACAGGTGCCTGTTTTGACGCAAGTTTGCTGGACATAAGACGTCAATTAAAGATGTCACTAGGAAGTGATAGCTATCAGTTGCTCATTAGAGTTCCATTACTAATCAAAACACAGCAAGCGGGGATTTCCAGGTTTGCTGAGTTTTTATCTTGTTGAAGAACTCGGAGTGTTAATCTAGGAATATCAGATAGTGACTTCTGCTCTGTCGTTGCACTAATTGGTTGCAAAGGAAGTGGCAGAGAACTATTCTGGAATGTGGCTCTGTTCGTGTGAGGCTAGAGACGACTTTCTGAATATCGCACTTGAACGGTTATGCCAATATAGGGAATAAATGGATTTATAGCCGAATAGGGGCATAAGGTCACAGTATCGATCAGGAACCTAGATAAACACGCAACACTTCCAAAAGTTATTGAAGCATCTCAATTGTTCACACAAGAGCACGTCAGCATAAGAGACCACCTGAGCCAGATTTCTAGGTACTAATCCTTTCCCTGAGCATGTGAAGCAACCTTACATGTGGTCTGAAGAATCTTCCTTACCACCGCAAGTTAATGTTTTTCCTGACAGAGATAACATGTCCTTATGCCAGCTCGCCCTCACAGCCTCCCAGGTCTCCCTGCTGCAGCTGTTGGGACACCCGCGTACCACTCCCACCTTAATTTTTTATTTCGCCACTTTGTCTGTGCTACTATTAGTTTATCTGGGTCCAGCTCATACATTTTCCCTCTCTTTCCACTGATTATTACAACAGTTAGCCATTCCTTTCCTGTTTAGCTAGACACTAGCCGCATTTACCTGTTTTACTTTGCAAATGTGCAGTGTTCTTTTAATTTTTGTACTTGTTGTTTTCTGCCCGCCACTTGCTTTCTCGCTACTTTCGTTATTTGAGTTTCTCCCACCTCACGTCACCCAGTGCCCCTCCCTCCCACAGGACCTACTTAATGGAGGCTGCAGAGTGGGTTCACCACCGGCACACCAAAGGCAAGGCCGTCTGTGCCCATTCGCGCCTGGACCAAGCCCAGCTCCAGGAACCCTGGCCTTTCAGGAACCCACAGTTACTCGATTGTGGAGTTTCTGTTCCTGGAACCTAGACACCGCAACAACAACTACTTGCGTCACTTCTCCTTTACTATTCCTACTCCAGTCTGTGCAACAGTAGGGAAAGTACTTTACTTCAAACGCATACCATATTTTAATACATGTATTAATTCACAAAAAATATAAAGCTATTAAAGTGAAATTATATATATAATTAAAAACACAATTAAAAAATTTAAATATTGATACATTTTTAAATAGGTAATACCAAATATAAAATGTTACTAAAGGATTATTTAATTAAATTCCCATACTATACTCCCACATACCTAGCAGTCCACATTTAAAATATATATAAAGTAAAAATGTATGGCATAATTATTGTATTAATTAATAAATAACATAATGAATAATAAATCAATTATTAGTTGTTAATTAATTATTACTTAGATTACTTCCTGCCCTATCCCCCTAAAACCCCAACAACCTGCACCTAAAATTTGACATAACAAATATAACTACACAATTTACATAATTGATTATCAATTAAATAATGAATTATCATTTAAATAATACATAATTATTCAATTATTACTTAATTAAGTTCCCAACCCATATCCAAACAAACTGCTCCCAAAACATAATTATCAACTAAATAATGAATTATCATTTAAACAATTATTAATTAATCAATTATTACTTAATTAACTTCCCACCCTATACCCTACAAACTGCTCCTAAAAAATATAATAACACAATTTGCAGAATTATCAATTACATGATTAATTATACATCAATAATTCATTATTAATCAATTATTGCTTGATTAACTTCCCAATCCATACTCCTACAAACCTGACAACCCACCCCTAAAATATATAAAAAATATACCTTTAAAAAATATTAGTTACACAGTTTACAAAATTGTCAATTGAGTAATAAATATGAATTTAAAAATGATTAATTAATTATACGTCATTAACTTTCCACCCTGTACCCTTGCAAACCTCACAACCCACTAAAACACTATAAATTACTGTTTTACAATTACATAAAACATATAAATTACTTAAAACGACAAACTATATATATATTTAAAAACATTAACAACAATTATACAAACAAAATATAACATATACAATTAAAATATTATTTAAAACACATAGAGATAATTAAAAAAATATATATTTTTTACAACTATATTTACAGTGAAATCCTTGAAAACAACATTACTTAGCTTAGAAAATCGATATTTTTGCCTATGATATTTCTGCATCACAATATTTCTGTATCACGCTATGAAAAACGTGATATTTATGTGAGTCGATATTTATGACTCGATAATTTGTCGAAACACCCTCACTACTTCATGTAGTTCGATTAACACTTTGTTCTAAAATGGCTCCTCCCACCAATTTTCCTTTACTCAACCTGTCAAGTAGATTCTTAGATGGAAAAAGGCAATATATATGGGTATATGTTGTATGTAATGCTGAATGGAAAGAGAAATGCCAAGACCTGCCAAGCCTGCATGATTCTCTATTTCCTTTGAGAGAAATTCATCCTGGTGAGTATTCAGGACATATATATTAATAAATGTATATGCTTCCCCTTGCATCTCAAGGGCGAGGACAATAAAACACCTTCCTGGGTCTCAAGTAACTTACCTTTGATCACCCGCCAAATACCTTTTAGGAGCACGGAGTGCCCCCACACCTCCACACACAAATTCTCAGCACATGCATTGACAAACCACTGAATTGTCCATGGCGAGGACTTTGCGTATAACAAATCAATCTCCGGATTCACACAACAAATCTTTCCAGATGAAGATTGCATTCCTTGTCTCCCTTGTCCTTCCCACCAAACTCTGTAGAATGTATTATTTCAGTGACAGAGATCCCCAGGATTCAGCGGGTAAGATCCCAAGGAAGGCCTCTAGCGTACCTGGGTTCAACAGCCTAGAAGCTGCTCCTTCTGGAGCTGCGGTCTATGAGTGATGTGGCGTTGTTAAAGAAAAAACTTAAAACTTGACTTTTTGAGTAAACCTATGCATCTTTTCATATTTTGATCTCGTTGCATCAAGCCAGGATACTCTTGGAGTAGCTGTGTGCGCTATAAATTGCTATCATCATCATCATCATAATCATTATGGTCATCACTTCCTGCTTTACCATGGAAGCTGTGTCCTATTATAAATGTACCGACATACTTTTTTCCGAGGTTGTTGTGTGCCCACACAATGTCAATTGACTCCCCACGTGCCATTTCCAGCAATGAATATACTGACCCTCATTTACACAAGCTCCCAATGAAATTTCATTTATTGTGTTTGTTTGCATCTTCTGCACTCTTTTCGCCGGGCTCTCTAAAACTTAGGGGCAGATTTATGAGGCCGTTGTGCCTCTTTGCGCCTCAATTTCGTCACATTATTTGACGCAACTGCGGCGCAAACAATGCGCCCTATTTACAACGTGACGCATCTAGGAGATGCGTCACGTTGTAAAGCACTGCGCCATAAGGAGGCTTTCCTGCGCAGGGGGGGGGCGTTCCTGCGCAGGAACGCCTCCTGAAAGTGGCTGAGTGAAATCTATGAGATTTTACTCAGTCACTTTCAGGGCAATGCTGCGTCAAAACCCTGCGCCTGCTTGAAGCAGGCGTAGGTCTTGACACAGCATTGTGCACATGGTGTACCCCCGAGCCTTGCTGGAGCTGCGTCACGCTTGCGACACAACTCCAGCAATGCGCCACATTTCCGGCACAGATGCGTCACACATCTGTGCCGTTTTTGCACCATGGTGTGCCGCATTATAAATGCGGCGCACCATGGGTGGCGGAGCTGTGGCGCACTGTGGCAGATGTTAACTGGTGCATCCCTGGGGATGCGCCAGTTAACATAAATCTGCCCCTAAAAGAGGAAAAGACAGAGGTCACAATTTTTTGAGCCCCCTCCTTCCAACTGAACCACATACTTGTGGTCTTTCACCCTTATACTAACCCAATCCCTCTATCTAAATCATGTAATCTGTTTGTTTGTAGATTTCGCTAGCAATCTGACATCATTGCACATAGGGTCACTGCCACCTGTTTTCCTTTTTTTAAATATTCTGCCAAAAACAAAAATCCTTCTCTTTTTACTTTTGGAACGGGACAAAATGGCAGTCTAAGCCACCACATCCTCTCCCTTTTACTTCCGTAATACTCCTTCTCTGGCTTTCCTGTAGAGCTGATCAGCATAATGCAATTGGTCGGAAACAAAGCTGCCCGTCTTTATCTGGCCTCAGTAGGTGTGGATGTTTCTTCAGCAACCTTTCCACTCCCCACTGACTCCCTATAAGAAACGGAGGGGCAGATTTACAAGACCCTTGCAACATCTTTACAACACTTCTGTGACGCAGTGGCATCGTAAACAATGCGCCACTATGCAACCGATTTACAATGTGACGCATTAGGTGAGATGCGTCACTTTGTAAAGCCCTGCGCTACATTATACCTGCATAAGGTATAATGTATGCAGGGTGGGCATTCCATCACAAGGAAACCCCGTAAAAATGACGCAGTGATATCTAAAAGATTTCACTAAGTCGCTTTTACGTCCCCACTGCGTCAAAACCTTACTCCTGCTTATAGCAGGCGTAAGGGGTGATGTAGCACAATAGGTATAGGCGACCCCTGAGCATTGCTGGAGCTGGGCTGTGCTTGCGTCACGACTCCAGCAATGCGTTGCCCTTACGACATAAGTTGCAACACACATCACACTATCCTTGTGCCACGGTGCGCTGTATTGTAAATACGACGCATCCGTGGTGGTGCAACGGTATTCCTACATGTCGCATCTTTACTGGCGCATCCCTGCTAATATGCAGGGATGCACCAGTTCTTGTAAATCTGCCCTGGATTGTATTTAAATTTGTTAAGCACATCATGCCATATATACGAGTGGTAATTCACAGGACGCTCCTCATTTTAGGATCGTCATAACAACTAATCTTTAAGAAGTCTTACATATGGCATGCACAAACTGTAGGCAAGTCCTTCTTGTTCCTAGCTGCTACCCTGTGGAATGTATTTCCTCTCGATCTACACTATGCCACCAACCATCTCGGTTTCAGAAAACAGCTTAAGACTCATATTTCACTCATAAATCTGCATCTCTTTGAATGCTTTCCAATAGTCTTCGAGCAGGACACATAAAGAAATCATGCACTTTATACATTTCATTTCATGCATTCGTTTTTATTTCTGTTTCATTAGTTTAGCTGAATTGAAGAAGTCTTCTTACAAAATAGAAAACATTTGAATATGTCGGAATCATTTGTACAGAGTTGTAATAGTAACTCACCATGATGTAGCATTTTGATTGGATATAAATTATGGCATCAACTATCCTTACACTGTTTTCTCTCCTCTTCACAGTATTCCATATACTGTCAAAGCTCTTCTTTTCTTCCTAATTCTGTTCTTTTGCACTAATTTACAAAAACATATCCTGGGCAGAGAAAATAGTGTGAAAAACGCAGGATAATCCATACAATTATACAAATGTATCAATATCTGTATACAGAATTTGTGGCACTCTGTTATTAATGTGTATACTTACTGTTATTATTATCGACCGGTCCTCGATATAAAGAAAAAGATTTCATTAAGAAATCACTTCGCTTTATCATCACAGCTGTAGACAATCAAAGCGTCCACCCAAGTCAAAATATCTCTCTCCCTACACAAAATACAGCAACCACACACTACACCAGAGGTCTTCAAACTTTTGGATGCCGAGACCCCCCTGTGAACATTTTGAGGCGTAAGGACCCCTCCTGACAAAAATTTCTAAACCTGTAGGCAGGGCTACTAGAATCATGAGGCCGGTGAGGACAAAATTACGTGACAGGCTTGACTAAATAGTGTGGGAAGAAAATGTAAGTGATGTTATGTGATGCCTCGTATTTTGGGATAGCATTGCTTCATTATTTTGACATTTTTTACACACAGTAACACTGAGGAAAGATTTCATCCCATCAGTACCCGTTTATAACCAAAATACAGCAATTAACATCAGTAAGATTCCTAGTCAAGGTTTGAGAAGGGCCTCCCACTCCGCAGGAATACCTGCTGCCAGATTAGAAGCTCACTTGGACCTGGCCAGGAGAAGCAGGGGTCCCTAAAAACCTGGCAGTTTTGTGCAGAGTTAAGCAGTTCACCCATGCAGCTTTCCTCTCACCCCCTCCCTTCCATTCCTCTCTCCTCTTTTCTCCTAACCCCGGATCCCTCTCTCACTTTGCAGGCTATTTTCTTTCACCCCTTTTTACAACATCTGAACTCTCCCCATTCAACCTCTCACTTCACCTTTAATCACCTCTTGCCATTTTGTCTTTTCACTGCCCTCATCTCGAACAGTCCCGCACCTTTATCTCATGGCCTCTCTGGTCCTGTAACCTCCCGTGCCCCTCAGCACTTCTCATTCACCTCGTCTCTCCATTCAAATGTTTGTCTATTTGTATCTTACACCTGTCCAGTCCCTTCATTCAACTTTCACATCTCCCCTTTGTTCTAACAGAAGCCCTCACCTTTGGCTCATGCTCACTTCTTGAGTGTCCACGCTTCTCTTTGGCAATTCACATTTCTCCTCATCCCTGTTCTCTTCAATCTAATTCTCTCACTACCTTGCTGTCCTCTCTCATCCTCTCATCTCTCCTCACCAAGCATACAGGCCTGACTCTGCTTATTGTTCCCTAATTCAAGAAGGCATGAGTTGTCTGTCTCGCTGTTTTTGTGCAGGTCGCGCAGTTATGGAACTTGCACCCTCCTTTGCTTCGCTCCACCAAGAATCTATTATCCTTTAGGAAGATATAAAAAACCTTTCTCTATGCACTGTAGGTTACCCCATTTGGCTGGTTCTCCTTCTCCTTCTCCTTCTGTGTGTTTCTCATTTGCCTACAGGCAGCAGATGATTATTAGCCCCTGGACATCTTTTGGTAACAGTAGCGCACTACAAATGTAAATAATAATAATAGCCAGAAGCAGGGAAGTCACTAGACCAGAAATTCGGAGGGGACTAACATTCCCAGCCAGGGCTGTCCCTAACACTGGTCGCACACGGTGCAACAGTCTTTTTTGGTGCCACACCCCCGTTTCCTCCTTCTCTATGAATTCCTTCGCCACTCACCAACAATGCACCTTTCTGACAAACATTTCATTTTTTATAGCGCTATTCATAGTTTACTCACACTCAGTTCTGTGATCTGCATGGCGCACGTTCTTTGTAGCAGGCACATTAACCCTTTGCACACTGTGTGGTGACAAGAGTGAGTGACCATGTGAGTGCACGGTGAGCGAAGCGACAGTGCGAGAGTAGGGTAAGAGGAGTGACTCCAGGGTGAGTGAGGTGGCGTATGAATTTGAGTGCGGATGCAAGTTCAGAATGGGACGAATGAATGTATGATTACTGATGGGCTTGTTTGAGTGAGTTGCATATTGAGCAGTGAGTGGGTCAAGTAAGTGAAGTGTCACATGAGTGCAGGATGAGTAGTGTACTCATGTGACTCCAGGGTGAGGTATAGGGTAAACAGCGCAAGCGCATTGTGAGTGCAGAGTGATCACTGTGAGTGCAGGGTGAGTGGGTGATCAGTGTGAGTGCATTCTGACCAGTGTGAGTGCATTGTGATCACTGTGAGTGCAGGGTGAATTGTGTGAGTGCATGGTGATCAGTGTGAGTGCAGGGTGAGCGTGAAAGTGAAGGGCGAGAATGAGGAGTGAGTTGTCTGAATGCAGGGTACATTCCCAGACACTTGAAGTAACTCAGCATGTTATTGACGGCGGCGTAGGGTTTAAGATCTAAGTTAAACTACTGCAGCATTAATCGGGAATCGAGGTGGAGGAAATAAATAATGTGCTGTTCCTGCAACAAACGTACAGTCCTATGGTTAGGGTTGCCAGCAGATTTGTTTGATGGCCCAGTCGGTACAAAATTAAGCAGTCACCTAAAGCTGTATCTTCAGCACTTATGTGTATACTTCGAACAGAAAATATAAATAGAAAGCACTTTTAATTGTGTTCTAGGGCTGCCTCAATGATCCATGACTGATGAAGAGAAAAAAAAAAAGAAAAGTCACATAACTAATGCACACATACGTCAAGAGGAGGTCTTTGCAGGCTCTTTAAACAAAACAGGCAGGCAATTTTATTTTGGCAACCCTACTTTATATTCCTTTTGATTAAATGCATTCTCACACTACAGAAGTCATTGTAAAGTACAAATGTAAGGCACAGTGGGGGGCCAGAGGGTACTGAGCCCAGGAAAAAAACTGAGCCTCTGTAACCAGTTTACAAAGGCATGTATATATGCAAATGGTCTTTAAAGACCTGTGAAAAACACGGGCCTGCCTGAGATGACTCCAGACACTGCCCTGCCGAGCCCCCAGCAGATCAACTTGCACTGAAGCAGCAGCCAGGCTGAGAAACATGACGAGGGAGAAGGGGGGCGGAAGCCCTTGGGCCTAGGCAGAGGTATGACTGTGAAGGCGCGACCCCCTTTGCATCGCTCCACGGCCCCCCTGGGGGTCGCGCCCCACAGTTTGAAGACCCCTGCACTACACCAACAAAACGCGAAAACATCCATCTCATATACACATTCATTTTGAAAGCGCCTTCTTATAAACATTGTGCGGCTTCTTTACTAGCCCGTTGTGCCGACGGTGTGTGTCTTTTTTTGTTGCATGGGTGGTGCAGTGTGCCTGCCCATATTTACAAGGTGATGTAAAATCCACCCTGCGTGACTTTTCATGGCTTTGAAAATATGGCCCCTTTCATTAGAGGGGCGCGATATGGGTGTTGGTATGGGTGTTTCTACACAATATCCATGGAACCTGAAAAATTCCCAGATTTGCAAGTTTTGTAAACCTTTGGATTCGTCAGATTCCTCCTCTCCGCAGGGGAGGCGTAAGGGAGGCACATCGAGGAGAATTACCTTTATTTCTCCTTGTTTTTCCTATTTCTATGTGTGCTGCAGGAGCACGCATGGAAAGAGGGAAATCACCTCTCATGATTGTTTTTTTCAGGAATGTGTCCCTTCCTGCACAACAACAATCACCACTACAACACAGTTACTCTAGCGCAGACACCCTTGCACCATGGCACAAGGGTGACTGCATTTGCGCATGGCAGCCCATTGTGCGCCATCATAGGGAAAAAGGACAGGATGAGCTAATATCTTTTAGATATGGCTCATTCCTGCCCATTTCTTTTGGCGCACTGCAGCCCAGTAGGAAGGCTTGCTGTGCTGCAGTGTGCCAAACTATTGTAAATGTATCACAGTGAGTAGAATATCCATATGATGTCAACAGATTTCATTCCCAAGCAGAAGTGTCAGTTCCAAATTTCCAGCCTCTACAGTGCAGTCCATGTATCACTTCAGTGAGCACACCACATCAAGCTACATATTGCAACCTTCCTGCCATTTCCACCCACATAGCGCTTCATATCAATAATCCAAAGGTTGTTTGGCAGTATATTGAGGTACAAACTATCGCGCTGCAACAGTGTCATCTCCAGAATATTAAGTAACACTATATTGTCAAATAAATTATAAAGATTTGAGAATAGATTGTTGCTCTTTACTCCCCATTTACTTACCTTGACTAAAAAAATAATTGTGGTAGAACACCAAAGCAACTAGGACAAGACCCTACAATACAAGAGTACCTTTCAACCTCACTCCAATCCCTCCTATCCCACATAGCAGAGGCAATCCACATAGCTCAGAGCATTTCCCATTCTTACTACTGGACACCGAATCCCACACAGCACAGGGTATTCCTTCTCTACTTACTAAGTGCAGGGTATCACTGAACTTTTCTATAGCATGGGGAGTCTTTCAACCATATGACATGGGAAATTGCTCGACCCTCCCTGCAGAGTGCAAGTATCTTTGAACCCCCCACAATTCAGGATATATCTGAAACACCATTCAGTACCACTTAATATTCCTCAATTCATGCATAAATCTTCTCCAATCTTCAAACAGCAGTACATAACGGGCCCGATTCACAGAACTAACTTAAGACAAAATCCTAAACTTACTACTTTTGGTATTCACAGAAGTTAGGATTTTGTCTTACGTTTGTCTTAAGACAAACTTAAGACAGACTTAAGACAGACCTAAGTTAGGATTTTGTCTTATGTCTGTCTGAAGTCTGTCTTAAGACAAACTTAAGACAAAATTGTAACTTCTGTGAATACCAAAAGTAGTAAGTTTAGGATTTTGTCTTAAGTTAGTTCTGTGAATCGGCCCCAACATTCCTCATCATGAATATCACAGGGTTATTAACAGTCCTTACACATGAGGAGGTTTCTGTCTCGTAACATTTGCAGCTCAAGGTATACATAAACCGTTACTCGACAGAACAGAGTAGCCTTCAAACCATTAAGTGGCGTTGGTGTAATTCTTCAAACTTTGCTTTCCCCCCACAGGTGACACCATTGAACCTAGTTCAATGCACCAGCGCTGAATGTGAAGGACAGGTTATTGCTGCCCTATGACGCCTTCCAGTACATTGTTGAAGTAGTTATTGCTTTTGGTTTACTAACAGTCCCAATGAGTGGATCAGGGAAACCGTGTAACAGAAAAAAAACTATTTTGTTGTTCACAATATCGCGCACACATTGTACTAAGAAGGATAGACACTTTTTTAAAAAAGCATGTATTTTGACAGAAATAAACCTGTTTCTCAGGACTAAACAACTACACAGGATATCTTTAAAACAGCAGGAAGAGAGGTTGTGAGAAACAAGAATAAAATGAACTTTCTAGCATGTTTAGAATGTCATCTAAAACAAAACATCCTAAAACCTACTTCTATGCGTGAGAGCATGGAAAGCAAAGGAACTTGCAGTCCAGAGTTTCTTAGGGAGAAGAGACCCACTGCATACATTGTTCACAGCAAGTGTAGGCCTGGCTTTTGAACTCTGCTCCATTTGCGGAGTTTGCAGAGTTTTCCGGAGTCTGCCCTGAGATTTTACCTTGCTCGCCAACATCAAGTTGACGAGCGCAAGCAGGGAAAACCCACCTCCCAGTGAGATTTCTCAACGCGGGTGAATGAATTTCTCAATGCGGGTGGTCGCGGATAGTCGAGATCGGTTGCATTGAGAAAAAGTCTGTTTATGTTGAGAAAGGTGATGCTTCAGTAGTAAATCTACTCAAGCGGCAGAGAAGAAGTAGCGCCCTTTTGCGCTGTGCCTTGTGCCATTTGTGCTAATTTTACAGCGCAGGACAAAGACCAGGCAAATAAAGTCCATGTGAACGGTGTGACCAAACGCACCAGCCACTTGCGAAATCCCGCGTAGTATGGTGGAGTTTTTGAGTCACTAGCGGAGTTTGGCATAGCGGAACTCCGCAAACTCTGCTCAGGCCTAAACAAAGGTTGTCATCAGTGGAGGCATAAAGGCAGTGTTCTCTGTGAAGGGCAAACACACACCACAGTAGCATCCTTCCTCCTACACTCTGCTTTGTTAGTACTGAGAGAGATGTAGCATCTTCAAAGTGTGCAGGTGAGACCGTCTTCTGGCAGAATCTCAGGCGACTGTCTGGGTGAAGGACCTCTCCTCGTAAGTGGTCAAAAGGCGGTCCTTATACCCTAAATCTTATCAGCAATTGGAATTTCTGACATAAGAGCACATCAATTCATACTACACTGTTGTGACTAAATGTCTGTACTGTGATCTATTTGACCTTGGCATTGTGACAAGTAGAAACTTGTCTCAGACTGATATTGCATCAGGTGTTATATCTGTCATCAGTGGAATACGCTGACAATTTCACAGTTCTTAGAAAGATAAGGTCAGACAACATCTGCATTAAATAGGAGACATGAGAATAATTTTGCATGAATTGAGAATGATGGCGTCCTCCATAGCCTGAAGTGGTGAAAGGGGCCTACCTAAAAAGGAGTCAGATTGTTATGTTATGTTATAAAATGCTCTTTTATAGCGAACGGCTACTCCAAGGAGTGTCCCGGCCCTTTGGCAAAGAGAGAACGTAGAAGGAAAATACATAACACAGCACCCTCCACATGGCAGCAGAGAAATTACTGGGCAAAGAGCCACGTCTTGAGGTCCCTTCGGAAAGCGAGCAGGTTAGAGGTAGATCTCAGAGCAAGCGGAAGCTTGTTCCAGCCGCACGGTGCCAGATACCGGAAAGAACGACCTCCAGTTTGAGCTCGTTTTATGATGGGAACAGCAGCTTTGGCCTGCATAGCGGACCTCAAGAACCTCCTAGGAGCGTAGAAAGCCATCCGCTTCCGGAGATAATTCGGGCCGGTCGAGTGGAGAGCTTTAAAGGCCAGAGTCAAGATCTTAAAAGTGACTCTTTTGGCAATCGGAAGCCAATGAAGTCTCTCAAACAACTCTGACGCGCGGGCCCTTCGCGGTAGTCCAAAGATGGCTCTAGCGGCCGAATTTTGTACAACCTGCAAATGAGCGAGAAGATATTTTGGGAGGCCTAGGTAGAGGGCATTCGCGTAATCAAGGCGTGAACCTATCAAGGCCTGAACTATGATTTTTTTATGTTGGAGGGATATTAGAGGAAGGAACTTCCGCAGCATTTTTAAAATACCGAAGCATTTTCCGGTCAGCCCTACAACCTGGGGTCTAAAAGAGAGATCAACATCACATAAAACACCCGGATTTTTGGCTTTTTGCGAGGTGTCCTCTGGCGGAGACATATCACGCGGCCACCAGGACTTCCACTCGGGGTCCGGAGGACTTCCGAAGAAGAGCAGCTCCGACTTAGCCGAGTTGCATTTCAAACTGTGCCTCAGAAACCATTCAAACACGGCTACCAGACAATCCCTGATCTGACCACTGTCGAAATCTTCACCCTTGTTACACGTGAAAAGTAGCTGGGTGTCATCAGCATAGGATATGATCTGTGCACCAAAAGATTCCGCTACCTCCGCTAGAGGGGCCATATAGATATTGAAAAGGGTGGGGCTCAGGATGGACCCTTGAGGAACCCCAACCTCCAGCGGAGGCATTTCAGCGGTAAACTGGGGTGCCCAGACCACTTGACGGCGGTTAGTGAGAAATGATTTAAACCATTTCCACACCATCCCCCGAAAACCGATCTCCCAGAGTCTAGAAAGGAGACCGACGTGGGGGACGGTGTCAAACGCCGCCGACAAGTCCAGCATGACCAAGATGGCTTTCCCTCCTGCATCCAACGTCTCTCAAATGGCATCAGTAATCTCTACAAGGGCAGTCTACGTGCTATAATTAGCACGGAAACCCGATTGAGAGTCGTGCAGCAAGTTGTTATTCTCAGTGAAGCTGGAAATCGAGAGGTGCATGTGTTTCTCAATCACCTTAGCCAGATAGGGAAGGAGGGAAATAGGTCTGTAGTTTGCGTGAACAAGGGGGTCTGATGTTGTTTTTTTTATCAGTGGCAGAATCAGGGCATGCTTCCATGCCGAGGGCACCTCTCCAGCTGTCAGGGAGGCATTGAGCTGAGGGTTGACCAAGATGTTAATAGCCGGCGCCACTCTTCCCAGGCAGGTAGCAGGACAGGGATCAAGCGGTGAGCCTGATTTAAGTCGAGTTAGAAGGTCGGGAGAGGAGGCATGCGAGATGGACGGGAAGACCAAGAGCAGAGGACCTGTCTCCTTCACAAGTGAAGGCATAGAAGTTAGGTTAGGTTAGATTAGATCAACCGTACATCAGATCCGTGAGTATTTCTCAACCCTCACTGCACAGCACAGACAGTCAATTTACCTATCCAGCACAAAGTATCTTTAATATCATAGAAAGAGGGAGTTAATCCACTCAAACATCACAGGACACTTCTCAACATGTACAGCACTCATCACAATTGTAGCCAAGTGACCTTGTTATTAATGCACAGAAATGTGTTTTCTTTCTCTAGTTCAACTTGGGGAAATATGATTATAGCTGCAAGGCCTAGGTGGTAGCGGGCTCTGTCATTACGATGTATTTTCCAAACTGCACCTTCCAAAAAATGCAGAACCCTTGCACGTGCAGCATCATCACATATCCAGACCCTAGCATCACTCGTAAAAGACATATCAGGAATAACACTTCACACACTCACCACACACCGAGCAAGGGCAGCGTGACAAATAACAGCACGTACGTGACACATAGGTGAGGTACGACAAAATTGCACTGCTAATAATGCACTCTGGGGTGAACGCTCTCTGAGATACACAGTTTACACAAAATAATGCTTAACAGGTAAGTCATGAAGTCAATTGATTGTATTGTTTCTTTTTATCTGAATTTCGTCATTCAATGATACCTACGCGGACTGTCAAAACGGGTGTTAAAGTGCAATTGAGTGACATTTGTGTGTAGTGCTCACAAGGTGAAAAGTATATAGAGTGGAACAAAATCCATATATGCAAATATATACAAAGGTTTCAGTGGCCAGCTACTGATTTAAATCCAAAAATCCCTATTTTTCTTGGTGGGATCATGCAGCGGGCGGTTGGATCGCTGAACCACCGTCTCACACGTCGTGCTGACTAAAGCTTCACTATGGATACACTGACTCCGGCATTGTACCGAGTCAAGCTGAGACTCTCCGGCCATGAATACAGAACTGTCGAAAGTTCTCCCCTCCCGTCCACACCTTTCTCTTGAGAAAGACCCGCCGTGACCACCGATTGGGGCACCCCAGAGTCGAAACGTCGATGCTTGTCATAGACTCAGCACCACCAGAATCCCACCAAGAAAAATAGGGATTTTTGGATTCACATGAGTAGCTGGCCACTGAAACCTTTGTATATATTTGTATATATGGAATTTGTTCCACTGTATATATTTTTCACCTTGTGAGCACTACACACAAATGTCACTCAATTGCACTTTAACACCCGTTTTGACAGTCCGCGTATGTATTGTATGGTATCATTGAATGACGAAATTCAGATAAAAAGAAACAAAACAATCTAGTTGACTTCATGAATTACCTGTTAAGCATTATTTTGTGTAAACTGTGTATCTCAGAGAGCGTTCACCCCAGAGGGCATTATTAGCAGTGTTAAAGCAATTTTGTCTTACCCAACAGAACCACCTTTTTTGTTTAACCATTTATTACCCAGGTTCTGAGGGACACTGGGTCGCCCCTTTTCTTTAATTACATAGATGAGGTACAGCATCATGTAAAAGAGCCTACCAAGTTGAGTAGTTCATCTATACAAAGAATATTTGTGATATAAAGCAGTTGTTCAAGCACCCATATACAGAGGACAGACACGCATTGACCATGCCAATCGGTCTGGCTTTAAAGGAATATTGCTTGGTAATGTATGTGAAGCATTACAAGTAAATATCATGGGAATAGATGTGTACTTCTATGGAAGCACAGAACAGTAAAATAAAATTGGTGAAAGTTGAATGATCAGGTAACAATTGCACTGTCAAACATGGCCTAAAAATCCATATAGGTTAATGACTGCCTTCCTCCTGTCTGTGCTGCTGCCAAACAAAAACAACATCACTTGTCTAGTTATCTAAGACACTTAAATAGCATTTCAAAGTCATGTTCGTGCCCCTGAAAGTGAAAGCTTAGATAGCTGGATAAATAAATAAAACAAATGTATTTATAAATACATAAACATAGCTGGATCACAGCTGTGTGGAAGGCAAGCACTTTTTTTGTGGATACCCACTACTTCTATCCAAGCAAAACATGTACTCCTGTATCCTGACATCTGAGCAGCTCACCTCTAGTGACACTCACAGAATTGTCCTGCAGCAGCTGCGCTGTCAAGGCCGACCATAAAAATGGAGCATGATCAGGATCAGCTTAATATGCTCTCTGAGGCACATGTGCACACACACATATGTATCCACACACACTCAAACACATTAATATATACACGCATAGTTGCACACACGCGCAGTCCCTCCGCATAGCCAGGAGGAATTTATTTTGTCATATGACCTAGAATATTACATATAGTTCACTTGTGGAGGAGGGCTCAGTCGATCTAATTATTTTTATGGAATGCTTATTCAATAACTCATATTTTTTATGAATCAGTTTTACAACCCATCCAGATGTATTTTATATCATATTTTGCAAGAGTACTCCGAGCAAGTCGTAGAACATTTACACAGGTATCTAATATTCATGTACAGCTTATGAAACCATAAATATCTCTACAAGCAAGCTACAGATAGGTCTGCCTCTTAGTCACCAGAGAGTTATTTACATGTCTTGCCTTCCCAGATATCAATAATTTCAAATTATAGTCTGATATCCCAGGAGGTTGCAAGATTCATTTTTGCTTCTCGTGTCCAAGATGAGACCCCACATAGGTTGTAAAATTGCAGTAGTAGGGCCATATTAACAAAGTGGGTGCACCAGGATTCACCGAACCATTTGCCCCGCAATCATACAGATAATTCACAGAAAAAAGCTGCTTAGTGACCGAGTTGGTTCACATATGACAGAAAAGTATGGAGTGCCAGATAAAGCTATAGCTGTGTGTGTGTGTGTGTGTGTGTGTGTATGTGTGTGTGTGTGTGTGCGTGTGTGTGTGTGTGTGCGTGCGTACGTGCGTGTGTGTTTGTGTGTGTGTGTGTGTGCGTGCGTGCGTGGGTGTGTGTGTGTGTGTGTATATGTGTGTGGCTGTGTGTGTGTGTGTGGTTCTGTATGTGTATGTGTGTGGCTCTGTGTGCGAAAATGATAAATCCATCAATGTTGATGCTAGACCCACGGGTCAGGGTGCAGGGTGCGCATGCATATTGACAAGATTGACTCTCCCGTATTAAAATGCACATAGCAGTCCTGGATTTCTATTGAAAGGTATTCAGGGACACCTTGGTTGCTGCCACCCAAATGTGAATGCACCAGTGGTGCAAACTACAAAATATTTATGAGTCCACGCAAAGCCACTTTGCCTGGCTTTGAATGTCCTCATATATATGGAGTAACGCAAGGCAGCGCAAATCGCCATGGATTTTGGTGTTTCCCCAAGTTTACAAAACGTGGGGATGCGCCAAAACCCTACGCCTCCCAGGGGAGGCACAATGAGGAGGAGAACGTTTTTTATTTCTCCTCGTTTTTTTCTCCTCTTTCTATGTATCTTGCATTCTGCAGCATACATAGAAAGAGGAAAAAGCCTCTCAGGTCTGTTTGTGTGAAGGAAGGTGCCCCTTCATGTACAAAAAAAAAATCCTGTCGGCAACACAGGAGGGTGCAAGGGCGCATGCATTTGCACTAGGCTGCCGAAATGGCGCCAGCACAGGAGGAAACGGTAGGAATACACCATATTGGATGAATACAGTGCATTCCTACCCTTTCACTTTGATGTGGGCAGTGCAGCAAGGTGACTTGCTACGCTGCCCAACGCCAAACCCCCATAAATGAGGCCTCCGGTATTTCAGTAGTGACTTTTTGGTCTCTTACGCAGCGCCAAAATGCAGTCCTTGCTTGGAATAAAGTAACATGTGCAATTTACTCACGGGCCACATCTTCTGCAATGTGACCCATGGTCTTAAGGTACAGGTGATACTTTCCAATCAATTCCCTGCACTATGAATGTAGTAGAATGTTTGCTAATGAGTTCATTTTTAGATTTGACAATGGATTTATGGCCCACTCCTAATAACAACTCTCTCAATTGCACTTGCTCCAGTGTTATGGTAAAGTAGGTTTTAGTTTTTTCATTCTTCTCCCAGAGGATAAAAATGCCACTCAAAAGTGTTGCTCACCTCTATGTGGTGTCATTGCAGGCAACAACATAAAGCCAATGATGGTAATATTATGAATTTTTGATGTGGCACACTGATGGATACACATACCCTCATGGCACCATCATACTTTGGGTCACTAATTATTAAAATCCAAAATACCACTCAACAACTGAACTTACAAGGTAGTGGCTGCTGATTTTAAGTCACATGACAAATAACCACCAATTATTTATTTTTCTAAACCTCTTCAATATAGTTGTTCTGAATTATTTAGCTATTTTTCACTTTAGCACTATGATATTTACTCTAATTTTTTAGGACTGGCAGTAGCCAATATTTTTTATTTTTACTAAAATGGTTGTGTTATACATTTATGTATATTGGCTGTATGCCAGCCCTCTGTAGCCCTTGGCCTGTTGTTGTGACATTCACATTTTTTTTCAACCCAATAAAGCATACAGCATGGGATCGTGGGTCAGCCACTTCAGCCATTGGCTAACTTCACTTTTCCCTGAGAACATTTTGCCCCGTCACAAAGAGCACACACATATACCAAGTAGATCCTTTAAATGTCAGGGACTGCTACATCAATGTGCGATTTCTGAGACCCCACTATATGTTTTTGTAAGCTGGTGTTTTTTAGAGATTAACTAGAACTTGGCAGCTTCTCCACCAATAAAGGTTGCAAAAACCATGAATAAATAAAACAAGCATTGCTAATGACAATGACAGGCCTATATTGCACCTAAAGGCCTTGAGAATAAATATTTGTCCTGTATTAACATTAGTCATTTTCCATTGAGTCTGTTTTTGAAACTGAACTCTTATGTCAGAACATTGTATACACCAATTGATTTTTAAGATGCGTCCTAATACACACCATTCAATGCTGCAGATCTGCATTTGGCACACACCCGTCTTTTTTGAGATTTGTCGGAACAGTTTGTTACAAATGAGATAAATGGTCAGTCGGAATATGTACTTGGAGTCTACCACTTCCAACATGGGGGTTGTATTGCCATTCTGGTTTTGTAACAATAATTCAGTAATCAATTCCGATTCCATGGTCTCTGGATGGATATCAAGATAATACAGCAGTTCCAAAGTTGCCAGCAATTTTATTAGAATTGTGTTTGTGGCTCCTGCTGTCTCATGTTTGGCCAATCCTGTTGGAAAATAATCCTCTATAACAAGGGAGGATTGAGGAGAACTGGAATGTGAAACAGGGTGGGCAGAGGAGCATACTTCAGTCTTTTTTTGATCAGAGATGGAAGTTCTCTGGCTGGCTTCTCTTCTTCACACTCTTTACATCATCTGATTCAATCACGCTTCTGACCTGATCACTGAAATGATACAATTTACACAAAGATTTTGGATTGCTTCTTACCTGCTCAATCTCTGCAACTATTACACCTCTTTCCACCTCTACTATGATGTACTATTTATGGCCCCAATCTTAACTATACCTGTAAACTATGCACCGCACAGTAAGGAATAAATAGGGGTATCAGTAAATCCAGTGGGGCGCAATAGCCAGGTATTATGTATGGGACCCTGTGTATCCTCATGGAAATGAGAAGTTACAAACAGAATTGATAATGTTGGTCCAGAATACACAGGTTATTCCCCATTCCACCCTTTGTTTTCGTGCAGAGACTCTGCCTGCAGCATGTGGAGTCTCCGCTTGAAATCCTCCAGACCCATGGTGTTCCTATAGTCATATTTCTGATGGGGCCTGCTAGGTACATCTTAATTAAAAGGGTACTCCTAATGTGGCCTTATGATCCCTTCATTGGACCCCCTTCTCTTCTAATCCCCACTTTCTTTTCTACTATATCTCTTCTTTTGGACTATTATACCACTTTCAAGCAAATTATTATTCAATCTCTCTATACTTCTAATCTACTACCGCTGTTATTACAACACTCCTGACTGCATTTTTTCATTCAGCTTCTAGATGTCCTCTACTGTAATTCGTAAATACTCGAAGGTGGACACACTTCTTTCCTATCCGATATCCTCCAGTCAAGCCTCCTCATTGGTTTACGATTTTGCTTTACTTATTCCCTTGATCCCTTGCTCTACTTCCCTTTTCACAGTCCTTCAATTTACTGCACTTGGAAGTACTAAATCTATAACTTTCACGAAATTCTCATAGTGTGTATTGAGTTAATTTTCAGGCTTTCTACTACAAGTGTTACATGAAAATAAAATTGAAATGTTTTGTGTCAGTATATAAGAATTAGAAACCGTCTTGCTATTAACATGTATACCATGTTAACATGGGCACAGGGCTCACTTTGTGAGATTTTAGTTTCAAGACTCAGGGGGCAATTCACAAAGGTCAATCTATATTTGTAGATTTAATACAAATAAATATACTCTTACATTTTTTATTAACTTTGATACTTTTGGCTATCCACCATTTACAAGTACAAAGTTACTCAAAACTGAAGATTTACATGTCCCCCACAATCAGAAATAGAGGATGGTTACTACTAGTAGTGACTTTGCAACATTGTTTGATGTTCCTCACACTTGGCGGAGAACTCGGCAATCAGTTGAAGGGGGGGTCTCCATTTGTTAATATGTAGGGGACATTGCCAAGGGTTTGAAAGCTTTAACAATATTAGCAAAAATATTTGTGTGTTAATTATCAATGGTAGCTAATTTTTCATAGTTATTCTAAATGTAGAACAATAAAAAAACGATGCAGAATGAATTACTTTAAAAATATATATATTTTAAATTAAGATAACATAATTTTTTACATGTAAAATATAAAAATTAGATTATGGATTTAAAATATTTTAAGTAATGTCCAGAATTCTTTAGAAGCAATATAATACTTGTTATTAAAGATAATAATTACATTATTTTTATATTTAAGAAATATGAATGGATTATTCTAAAATGAAATCATGAGTGTTTATTTATAGACTTTTTTATATTGAAATAAATGTATTTATATGTTTTTTAAAGTTTAAATAATTTAATTTATTTTAACATTAGTTCCTGTAGGGTTTTATTTCAACTCTCAACCTACAGTATTTTCTGCGGGAGGGTATTACATTTAAAGTACCAGTTGTTGGCCTTGTTGGGTATTGTGCTTCCGTTCTGAGCTGGAGTACATTTACAGATGTGTTGGATGCTTTTTGCCTGTGATAACTTTAGAAGGGCAGTTTTTAAATTGCAATATTATTACTCTTTTGTAGTGGGTGCATGTCTCACTCCAACCCCCCTGCCTAGACCTCTAAAAACTAATCCATACGCCTCCCTTAACCCCTACCCTTTAGTCGTAAGTGCCTTCCATTTTCCAGTAACTACTCTCATCCCTCCCACATTTACTACTAAAATGTATACTTACGTGTGCAGAAATCTCTGCAGTAAAGGTGGAGATTTCGGCATAGGTATTTCCTTTGATAGCTTTCCCTAGTGAATCCCTGCTTGGGATCATCGCAGGAGGACCATCCCCAAGCAGGGATCTGCCCACTTGTGCCCAGGAAATATGGCACCACCCCCCCTTGCAATGGGCAAATGCTTTTCTCTCCCCAGACCCAAAAGTCTTTCTGCTCCCCCGCACTGGGTGGCAGATTGGAGTTTCTTACCTCAGCGAGATTCCCATTGAACTTGATTTGATGCTTGCCTGTCGCGTTCACTAAGCCCAACCACACAAGTGAGGTTGCATTTATATCAGGACAAGTGGGAGAACGCTGTGTTGTAGGAATTTTGTGGCTTCTTGCTGCCTTGAGAAGTTTTCATCACAGAAATGCAAGGTAAATATGTAATTTTAGGCATGGTTTGAGGTTTGCTGTACATTGTGGGCAATAAACTTTGTTGGATTCAGGTTTGGCATACCACGCTGGACTTCCCTGGGTTTCTAGTTTTGAGAAATGTCTGGGATCGGTAAGTTTCCCTGGATGACCGTCCATCCCCAGCCAAATGCTGCTACCGCCATCGCCAAATCAGATCCTTTTGGTGACAGCAAATATTGATGTCTCCACATTGCATTTTGTGGCCTTGGCTGTTGCGGGCACTAGACGTACCACACAAGTGCAGTACTATTTTCATAAGGGGACTTGGAGGAATGGCACATTGTAGAAAATGTGTGGCTACCTGCAGATTACAGAACTTTCCAAAAATGTGAGGAAAATGTGTGTCCTTTAGCCAAGGTTTGAGGTATGCAAAGGCTTCTGTGTAAAAAAAACTTTCAGGGTAATGTAAGTCATCACACCCTGAATTCCCCTGGGTGTCTAGTTTAAAAAATGTACAGGGCTGTTAGGTTTCCATAGGTGCAGACTGAGCTAGGGCCCACAATCCACAGCTAGCCTCATTGCAAAAACCAGGGTCAATTTTAGTTGAAAAATGTGATGTGGCCATGTTGTGTTTTGTGGCCTTTTCCTGCTGTGGGCACAAGCCCTACTCAAACAAGTGAGGTACCATTTGTATCAAAACACTTGGGGGAATACTGGGTGGTAAAAAATGTGTGGCTCCCCACAGATTCCTGAAGTTGTCCTCACTGGAAATATGAGGACAGGGTGTTTTAGTCAATTTTTAAGGTATGCAAAGTTTTCTGGGGAAGAACCCCCAGTGGGAGCCACACAAGTCCACCACGCTGGATTCCTCTAATTGGCTTGTATTTAGAAATGTTTAGGTTTGCTAGGTTTCCCTGCTGAGCAAGGCCCCAAAATTCAAAGCTACTCATATTTAATAAGGGCTAGTTTTCATTGGAAACAAATTTGATATGTCCATGTTGTGTTTAGTGCCCTTTCCTATCTTGGGCACTGGGCCTACGCAGACAAGTGACATACCGCTTTTATCAAGAAACATGCGGGAATACAGAATGGAAGTACATTTGCTATTACTGATTGTATTTCACTGTATTAGTTCCTTCCAAAAGTGAGGCAGTGTGTAAGAAAAAAGACATTTTGATAAATGCCCGCTGAATCACATGGCAGTATGGGTTTCAGATAAGTACCAATAACCATTGGTTATAAACTCTGTATCTAGTGTCTATTTCAGAATTACATAGGTTTCTTTCATCCCCACTTTTGACTCATTATATTTTACCATATGAGTTGCTCTATATCCGCTACACAATGAAAACCTATTGTAAGGTGCAGTTCAGTTGTTCCTAGCACCCAATTTATTTAGGTAAAGGGGAGGGGGGTATTGAGTTCCCATCCCTGAGCCATTATAGGCCCTGGGGTGCCCACCCTAAGGGTCAAAACTTCCAAAAAAGGAGAGAGGGTCATGTGGCACCCCTCTCTAAGACTTTGAATGCTATTGGAACCCAGGCTACTATCTACATTAAAAGGGAGGGGAGATACACAGCCCCCTTCCATGACCCATTAATGCCCACAGAGATTCCTATCCCCTGGGGCCAGCTCACTTGTTGTGTCCCAGGAAGCCTACTCCCAGCAGGCGTGTGTTTTAAAAATACTCCTGCCAGCTGGGAGCAGACTTTTGATCTATTTTCCAATTGTGTATGTTAGGTTCTCTTGGTGGGCACCAGTGCCCCCACTTATATTATACCCCGGTCCCAGGGGATGGGGTCGCCAGAATAGGATGGGGGAGGGGAGGCAGTGCAGCTCCCCTCCTCTTAAAAAAACATGCCAAATCACATACAAGCTGCGCCCATTAGGCCCATGCCCTTCCACGTTAGTAGCATGCAAAGGCGTTCCGGCTATTTTCCAGGCTGAAGGACAGTGTGTTTTCTCCATCAAATCATGTTGAAAAACGAACTGAAATCCTCGAAGGAGGTGAATGCATTGTTGATTTAATGGTGTGCAATCTCTTCTGTAGTAAATATCCAAGATGAGTGGGTTCTTTCCTGACGTCTCCTAGTTTGAGGGCTTAGTCCTTGGTTCTCACTTATAATTGCTGCTGAGCATGCAAAGATGCCAAATCACCTTCTACAAGCAACACCTGTGTGGCCCTGCCCCCTCCATGTTAGTAGTATGCAACAGCCGTTTTGCCGGCTGATGGAAAATGTGGGCATATTTACAAGCTCCTATCGCCACAGGAACGTCACTTTTAGTTCTTGGTATTGGTATTGTTAATTTAGTCTTATTTGGCGCACAGCTACCCAAGGGTTTCCCCGCACCGCCTGTCCGGACAGAGGGAGGACAAGAAAGATAGGCTCTACATAATAAACATCCAGGTTTTTAAACCCTTACGATAGTTGTCGTAACTGGTTTCAGTCCAAAGTGCCATCAGATGGGAGTTCCACATCAATGGACCAAGATAAGAAAATGACCGGTGACGTTCCTGTGGCATTATGTGCTTCATCTTATTTATAGCATATACAAAAAGATACCTGGAGTCCCTATCTTTATTTTCCAAAAGACCACACTATATTCTTTTAGTAGTTAGGTTAATTTTATTCAACCTCTTGTTTTTTAGTTTTACATATTTTTGCTAAATAGGAAATCTCTTCCATTCTCAGAAGCGCATAGAAGTTATACAATAAGATCACTTTAAATACACATATATACAAACACTTAAGGCGAAATCAATTTGACATAATAAACACACTTATGTACAAAAATTGCTTCATTTTTCAAATCAAAAAAGCATGGTACTCGATATATTTCATCACAACGAGCAGCATGACCAATAGTTGCCTATTTATAAAGCATTATGATATAAAAGGTTATTATTTAAATCCTTAAATCTACGAGGATGCCTTAGTTAATTCCTTGTAATTCAAGAATAATGTCAAAGAATGCCAATTCAAGAATAATGTCAAACAATGCTGACGCCTTTCCAGCCACGTATAAATCCTTCACGGGTTTTCATCAGGGCTTCTTATTATGCGCAAAGATGGATAATCTATGAAGCAAATGAAATAAATAAAGCTAATCAGCAATAGTACTTCCATCCAGCTTTTTGTCGATACCTGAAGATACCATCACGTACCTTCTAGACAGTTCCTGAATTGTGGGAATTAATTAATTTCCAAATGAAGGGGGGCAGCCAGAGGCGTAATTAGTCTGTAAAAAACAATGATGACTCAATTCAATACTTGTGTCTGCTGTACTCCGTTTTCTACTTTTACCCACGGACACTCTATCAGAGCCTACCTTACATCAATATTTGGTTCGTGCGAGCAGAGAATTATTCCAAACCGTAGTATCAAAGGGGAGGGGGCCAAGCCAAGGGGTTAGCGACAACTCTGTGGAAGAAAAAGTGTATACATCGATATACTATTCTCCCATCGGGATTCGTTTGCGACATATTATATAACCCTTATCAAGGCATACCTGTATTTACTTATGGTGGCATTTCGGACTCTGCTATCTTCTTGTTTCAGCCGATCCTAAAAGCAAGGGGCCAATGTCAAAATTAATGTAAATTCGTTGCCATAACCTAAGGGCGTTTTATAATAATAATTACCCCAACATCTCCTCACCTATATGTTTCAAAACCCACAAGCCGGAAATCCCCACGTGCCTTCTTGATGGCCGTGTTCGTGTCAGCCGTAATCGTTCTCCGTCATATGTGACTCCCCCACTACAAAGCACCGTAATACGGGAATCACATATGACGGAGGACGATTACGGCTGACACGAACGCCGCCATTAGGAAGGAACATGGGGATTGCCGGCTTGTGGGTTTTGAAACGTATAGGTGAGGAGATGTTGGGGTAATTATTATTATAAAACGCCCTTAGGTTATGGCAACAAATTTACATTAATGTCGACATTGGCCCCTTGCTTTTAGGATCGGCTGAAACAAGAAGATAGCCGAGTCCGAAATGCCGTCATGAGTAAATACAGGTATGCCTTGATAAGGGTCATATAATATGTTGCAAACGAATCCTGATGGGAGAATAGTATATCGATGTATACACTTTTTCTTCCACAGAGTTGTCGCTAACCCCTTGGCTTGGCCCCCTCCCCTTTGATACTACGGTTTGGAATGATTCTCTGCTCGCACGAACCAAATATTGATATAAGGTAGGCTCTGATAGGGTGCCCGTGGGTAAAAGTAGAAAACAGAGTACAGCAGACACAAGTATTGAATTGGGTCATTATTGTTTTTTACAGACTAATTACGCCTCTGGCTGCCCCCCTCCATTTGGAAATTAATTAACTCCCACAATTCAGGAACTGTCTAGAAGGTACCTGATGGTATCTTCAGGAATCGACAAAAAGCTGGATGGAAGTACTATTGCTGATTAGCTTTATTTATTTCATTTGCTTCATAGATTATCCATCTTTGCCCATAATAAGAAGCCCTGATGAAATCCCGTGAAGGATTTATACGTGGCTGGAAACGCGTCAGCATTCTTTGACATTATTCTTGAATTGGCATTCTTTGACATTATTCTTGAATTACAAGGAATTAACTAAGGCATCCTCGTAGATTTAAGGATTTAAATAATAACCTTTCATATCATAATGCTTTATAAATAGGCAACTATTGGTCATGCTGCTCGTTGTGATGAAATATATCGAGTACCATGCTTTTTTTATTTGAAAAATGAAGCAATTTTTGTACATAAGTGTGTTTATTATGTCAAATTGATTTCGCCTTAAGTGTTTGTATATATGTGTATTTAAAGTGATCTTATTGTATAACTTCTATGCACTTCTGAGAATGGAAGAGATTTCCTATTTAGCAAAAATATCTAAAACTAAAAAACAAGAGGTTGAATAAAATTAACCTAACCACTAAAAGAATATAGTGTGGTCTTTTGGAAAACAAAGATAGGGACTCCAGGTATCTTTTTGTATATGTTGTATCTTTGGCCCTACCTGGGTCCTGTCATTTGGGCTTATCCCCTATATGGTTGCATCATCTTATTCATAGAGCAGTGTTAAGCCACATAACGTGGCTTAACATTGCCTTGTAAATAAGTCTCCCTTTCGCACAATACTTAGCATGAAAGGGGGGGGCAGTGGCTGTTACGGTGGGCGTTCCACCACAACATCCATTGATTTTGAAGCTGCCTCATTTTTACAAAAGTGGCGTAAATATGGGGCAGCTCATAAATTAAGACCTGGGGAAACCTGGTCTTAAACAGACACTTACTGTTTAATTTCTCCTGGTTTCTGCTGTTTCCATGTATGCTGCGTTGTACAGCGCACATAGAACCAGCAAAAGGTCTTTGATTGTTGATGTGTAGGAAGGATTCCCTTCCTGCACATAACCAATCAATAAAACATGACATTTTGTAACTTCTATGTGTGCTGCATTAAGCAGCACACATAGAAGTTTCAAAACACCATTTACAGATTGTTATATGTGCAGGAAGGGACACCTTCCTGCACATAAACAATTTGCCCCTCAACAGAGACACCCTTGTACTATGGTGCAAGGGTGCGTACGTTGGCGCTAGGCTGCTAAATTTAGCATCAGGGCAGAGGGAAACTCAGAGCTCCACCATATTGTTGTAAGCATGGTGCAGCCCTGTGTTCATAAGTGGCGTAGCGTGGCATTAAGCCAAGGAGGCTAACGCCAAGCCCTGCCACTTCTCGCGTAAATATGCCCCCATGTTCTCTCTACATATGCACATCGAAAACGATCTGAAATTCTTGATGGAGGTGAATCTATTGTATTTAGTGGAGTAAAATTTCTTCTGTAGTTACTGTCCAAGGCAAGTGGGTTCTTTCTCATCGTCTCGTGGTCTGAGGGCAGAGTCCATGGTTCTTCCTTTTAATTGCTGCTTAGTACGCACTACATCACCTACAAGTTCCACCTGTATGGCCCACCACCTGTCAAAGTTAGAAGTATGCAGGATGATGAACAGTGTGTTTGGCCTTAAATTGTACATTGATGGAGGTGAATACATCATTGATTTATTGGAGTGCAATCTCTTCTGTAGGGACTGTTCAGGTTGAGGGGGTTCTTTCTCGTCGTCTCCAGGTCTAAGGGCAGAGTCCACAGTTCATAAAACATGCTTGCTACACCTAAGGGAGTTGTATCTGTAATGGCATTAATGGTGCTTCAAATTATTTTGAGTTATTTTTTACTTACTTTTAGGCCATTGTGCCATACTGGTTTATACATTAATGTGCACAAAAGAAGCTTGGATGATGTCAATGATATCATCAGTCATGTCCTCAAGATGTCATGTGAGATTTCATCACTGATGTCATAAATAATGTCATAGAATATGTCATGAGTGATGTAATATGTGAGGTCATTGTGCATGGTGGGGTTGCCAGGTATAGTTAGCACTCCTGACAATAACTGATGAATTTAAGTTTTTTTATATTATTTTTTTAGTTCAAATTGTTAATGTTGTCACTGGCATATTCACCTAACTATAACAATAATTATAGAAAAATGGAGGTGAGGGTGGCAAGCATCTTGCACACAGGTGTCTGTTCTGGGATGCTTATTCTCAATGGTCCCGATTCACAGAACTAACTTAAGACAAAATCCTAAACTTACCACCATTTTGGTATCCACAGAAGGTACTTACTCATTTTGGTATTCACAGAAGGCACTTACTCATTTCGGTATTCACAGAAGTTAGGAGCCTTAACTTTAGGACTTCTAAATGCCTTCTGTGAATACCAAAAATCTTAATGTTAGGATTTTTCTCAGTTTAGGAGTAGTAAAGTTAGGACTCCTAACTTTAGGACTCCTAAATGCCTTCTGTGAATACCGAAAGTCTTAAAGTTAGGATTTTTCTCAGTTTAAGAGTAGTAAAGTTAGGATTTTTCTCAGTTTAGGAGTCCTACAGTTAGGAGTCCTAACTTTAATTCTCCTAAACCGAGAAAAATACTAACTTTAAGACTTTCGGTATTCACAGAAGGCATTTAGGAGTACTAAAGTTAGGACTCCTAACTCCTGTGAATACTGAAATGAGTAAGTGCCTTCTATGAGTACCAAAATGTCACTGGATGATGTCATCAGTGATATCATTTGAGATGTCAGGAGTGATGTCACTGACCATGTCATGAGTGATGTAATATGTGACATCATCAGCAGTGCATTGCGGGGCGCGAGTTATACTTAGCTCAGCTGAATTTCTCTGGTTTTTTCAGAGTGAAATGTCAGCATAACTGGAAAGTCCCTGAAAGCCAGTGTTTTTTTCAGTGAATATCTTAGGTTTTTTAAATGCTAATTCCTAACTATAACTTCCCTGAAACCTGTCGTTTTTTCAATGAATTTCTAAGGTTTTTTAAATGCTAATATTAACTACAACATCCCTGAAACCTGTGTTTTTTTTCTGTGAATTTCAAAGGTTTTTTAAATGCTCATTTCTAACTATGCCTACATAGGTAGGACATGTATAGAAAGAGGAAGAAAGGCGCAGAAAGAAGCAAGAGAAGTGAGGAAAGATGCAAGAGAGGTGCAGAAAAAAGAAGAAAGGTGCAGAAAGAAGCAAGAAAAATGCGGAAAGAGGCAACAGAAGTCTAGAAAGAGGAAGAAAGGCGCAGAAAGAAGCCAATGAAGTGCAGAATGAAGAAATAGAGGAGCAGAAAGAGGCCTACTTCGAATGTACCTTTCCACAGACTCATACAAAGTAGCCTAATCACTAATCCTTCTCCCAAGATGTCTTTAACCTCACTTTTCTGTTGAAGGTTTACTATTCATCGACTGCTCAGAATGTTAGGCCTACCAAATGTAAAACAGCAATCCTAACCAAATCACTGTTGTAAGTCTCACCAAGTTTATGAAGGTATGAATGCATGTGTCTATACTTTTAACTAGTGATATGTTGCATAGAAATAAACATACAAATACTTGAATACCCGTGTTTAAAATAGCATAATCTGTAAATGTGTGTACAAAAAGGTGTATGTATGTCTTTCTGCTCACAATACCGGGCACATGGGTAGTCAATAGTATATTTGAGGGGCTCTATTACATCTATATACATATGATATGTCTGCCTGTGCAACCGAATGACCGAGCAGAACTGAGAAGATTTGACCACCTATAGAAGTGAACCGCCTTGTAAGCTACCATCTTCAGATGCAAAACACATGTGAGAATACATATACAAGTATACATATATCTCAGTCATTAGACTTGCCAGCTTGCACTTACCATTTGAGTACAGAAAGAGGTGAAAGAAGTACAGAAAGAAGCAAGAGAAGTGCAGAAAAAACAAGAGCGGTGCAGAAAGAGTAACAAATGTGCATAAAGAGGCAAGAAAAGTACAGAAGGAGGTAAGAGAAGTGCATAAAGAGGCAAGAGAGGAGCAGAAAAAGTGAAGAGAGGAACAGAAAGAGGGAAGAGGGGTGCAAAAAGAGGCAAGAGGGTTGCAGAAAGAAGCAAAAGAGGTACAGAAACAAGAAAGTGAAGTGCAGAAAGAAGCAAAAGATGTGCAGAAAGGGGCAACATAACTGCAGAAAGAGGAAAGAGATGTGCAGAAAGAGGAAGAAAGGTGCAGTAAGAGGCAAGAGAGGTACATAAAGAGGGAAAAGGGCTGCAGAATGAAGGAACAGAGGTACAGAAAGAGGCAAGAGAAGTGCTGAAAGAAGCAACAGTGGTGCAGAAAGAAGCAAGAGAAGTGCAGAAAGAGGCAAATGAGAAGCAGGAAGAGTGAAGAGAGGTGCCAAAGAGGGAAGAGGGGTACAGAAAGGAGCAAGATAGGTGCAGAAAGAGGCAAGAAGGGTATAGAAAGAAGCAGGATAGGTGCAGAAAGAGGCAAGAGAACTGCAGAAAGGGGAAATAGAGGTGCATAAAGATGGAAGAAAGGTATAAAAAGAGGCAAGAGGGGTGCAGAAAGAACCAATAAAGGTACAGAAAGAGGCAAGAAGGGTATAGAAAGAAGCAAAATAGGTGCAGAAAGAGATAAAAGAAGTGTAGAAAGAAGCAAGAGGGGTGCAGAAAGAGGTAGGAGAAGTGCCGAAAGAAGCAACAGAAATTTAGAAAGAGGCAAGAGAAGTGCAGAAAAAAGCAACAGAGGTGCAGACAGCGGCAAGATAAGTGCAGACAGGGGCAAGAGGTGTTCAGAAACAGGGAAGAGAGGTATGAATAGAGGGAAGAGGGGTACAGAAAGAGGCAAGAGAGGTGCAGAAACTGGCAAGAAAATAGCAGAAAGAGGTAAGAGAAATGCTGAAAGAAGCAACAGAGGCACAAAAGGAGGCAAGAGAACTGCAGAAAGAGGCAGTAGAGGTGCAGAAAGAGGCAAGAGAAGTGCAGAAAGAGGGAAGAGGGGTGCAACAAGAAGCAACAGAGGTACAACAAGAAGCAAGAGAAGAGCAGAGAGAAGCAAGACAGGGGTGAAGAAAGAGGCAAGCGGGGGCAGAAAGAGGTAAGAGAAGTGCAGAAAGAAGCAAGAGAAATGTAGATAGAGGCAAGAAAAGTGCAGAAAGCAGCAACAGAGGAGCACAAAGTGGCAACAGAAGTGCAGAAAAAGGCAAGAGAGGCGCAGAAACAGGCAAGAAATGTGCAAAAAGAGGAAACAGTGGTCTGCAGAAAGAGGCAGGAGGGGTGTGGAAAGAAGCAAGATTGGTGCATAAAGAAGCCAGAGAAGTGCAGAATGAAGGAACAGAGGTACAGAAAGAGGCAAGAGAAGTTAATGTTAATGTTAGTTTGAATTTATTGAGCGCTCGTACGCCCGAAGGCTTCATGGCGCTATAGAAAGAACCAGGCAGAGCAGTCAAGGAACAGAGTGGTGCTGTCAGTGGTAAGCTTGAGAAAACAGCCAGGTTTTCAAAGATCGTCTAAAGCTGAGGATGTTATCATTCTGCTTTATATGAAGAGGAAAAGAATTCCAAAGAGCAGCAGCTTGATGGTCGAAGCAGCTGCCACCGAGGCGTTTCCTTTTGAATGAGGGCACAATCAAAAGTGATTTGTAGGTGGATCGAAGATGACGCGAGGGGCAGTATTTTTTAAATAGATCTCTGACAAAAGAAGGGCCAGAGTCATTCAGGGACCTAAACAGAATGCACCCAGCCTTGAAGGCCACACGTTGCTCAACTGGCAGCCAGTGTAGCTGCTTGAGGCCAGGTCTGATAGATTGCCTCCTGGATATGTTCAGGAGGAGCCTAGCGGCTTGGTTCTGGACAAGCTGGAGACGTTTCAGCTCACCAATTTGGAGACCGAGGTAAAGGCTGTTAGAGAAGTCCAGCCTGGACAGAACCAAGGAGAGGACGATCTGAGTGAGCGCTGTTGAAGAAAAGAAACGAGCAATTTTTCTAATTTTCTTCAATTGAAAGATGCTGGAAGATACCACCGCTCCAACCTGTCTTTTTAGAGAGAGATCCTCACTGATGAGAATGCCTAGGCTTTTAACCACGGGGGACTTAGTAGGAGGCGCTCCCATGTTGGTGGGCCAGAAGTTGGCATTCCAACTAAGTGGGCTCTGTCCGGGCAGGACCAGCTCAGTCTTGCCCGGGTTGAGCTTCAGATGATTGCAGCTCATCCAACTCAGTATGTGGGACATAGTTCTTTGGAATTCGCCCACTGAGTCCATGGTGTTGAGAGGGAAGATGAGCTGCAAATCATCCGCGTAGTTAAAGATGGTGACATTAGCGTTCCGCAGGGAGTGCAGGAGAGGGCGAAGGTAGACATTGAAGAGGAGGGGAGACAATGAGGACCCCTGTGGCACCCCACAGGTGGTGGGTATCGTGGGAGCAGAAAATGAGCCTAGTCTGACCGATTGTGTGCGGCCCGAGATGAAAGAGCGGATCCAGCTCAATGCAGGGCCCCTAAGGCCTGCCTGCTCGACACGGTCGACCAAGATAGTGTGGTCGACCGTGTCGAACGCAGCAGAGAGGTCCAGTAGAACAAGCGCCTGATGGATACCTGCATCTGCATTGCGCCTCAGAGTATTTAACACCGAGAGGATAACCGCCTCAGTGGAATGGCAAGGACGGAACCCTGCTTGATTCGGTGCCAGATACTCAGATTTTTCCAGGAAGCTGGAGATAGTTTCACAAACATGTGACTCCAGCAGTTTGGCACAGTATGGCAACAGCGATATAGGTCTGTAATTGATGGGATCTAGCGGGTTAGCTCCTGCCTTTTTTATGAGGGGAACAAGAAGAGCTTTTTTCAGATTGCATGGGACTTTGCCCTGTACAAGTGATCCATTCAAAAAAGAAAGTAGGCATCCAGGGAGATTGGTGCCCACTTCTTTCAGGATGTGAGGGGGGCAGATATCATCAGGGGAGCCAGTTTTAACTTTATTTAGTAATTTAAGTAACTTGATGTTGTCTATGAGAGGGTAGGAATCTAAAGTGACAGGATTGTAACAAGTGTCAGCAAACAAAAGAGGGGGTTGAGTAGTGAGAATACTTTGTTTGATCTTACAAATTTTATCAAAGAAAAAGGAGTTCAGTGTGTTACAGAGCTCTTGGGTAGGTACAATAGGGAGAGAAGTTCTGTCGCTAGAGCTGAGATTTTCCACGATGCTGAATAGCTCTTTTGACTTATTTTGAGCCTTAAGAATTTTATCAGAAAAGTAATCCGTTTTGCTTGTAAGGAGGAGATTTTGGTATTCCCTGCGAGCTTTGCGAAAGTTGGCTCTGTCATGTTCTGAATAGGCTACGCGCCATTTGCGCTCCATTTGGCGGACTTTAAGTTTAAGGGCTTTTAGGTGAGGTGTAAACCACCTGTGAGCATCGTTGGGGCGAGAGCGGGAAAAGTTAACACAGGGGGCATGGACTTCAGCTGCCTGAAGTAGCCATTCGGTAAAGACCTCTTCTGATTTCTCAGTGTCAAGATCAAGTATAGGGCAAGTAGAGGTCAGCAGTTGGAGAAAGGCCGGGATGTCAACCTTCTTCCACATTCTTGCCTTCCCACCTAGTTGGGGCGTAAATTTGCTATTTTTTGCAATGGTCATGGAGAAATTAATCAATGAGTGGTCCGACCAAATGCAGGGCAGAATGGAATTAACTGCCAAAGAGATGTTTTGAGACCAAATTTGGTCAAGGCTGTGACCTTTCTCATGTGTAGGAAGGTGAATGTGCTGGATGAGATTAAGATCAGAGAGCGCGTCCTTCAGTGTGGCTGCTTGAGAGTCAGATTCCACCGAGTCCAGCCAGAGATTGAAATCACCCAGCAGTACAATTTTGTCGTGAGATATGATAAGGGGGGCAAGTTGTTCCGATAGGGATACAGCGAATGTAGGCATATTTTGAGGGGGGCGATAGATAAGGATCACGAGAAAAGATCCAGTATCCACATCCATTTTAAAAATCACATTATCTGATCCTGTCAGGTCAAAAGAAGGCAGGAGAGAAGCTTTAAGGTTTTTGCGAATAATTGCAGCGACCCCTCCGCCCCTCTTACCAGCTGGTCTATCGACATGCAGTATATAGTACTCAGAGGGAACTGCCGCCAAGATGTCAGGTAGAGAGGCATCATTGAGCCAAGTCTCAGATAGACATAAAAGGTCGGGTTGTTCGACCTGAAGCAAGAGAAAAATGTCCAGATGGTGTTTCACCATGGACCTAGTGTTTAGGTATAAACATTTTAGAGTGGTCTGAGGCAACTGTGGGGAAAAGGGAGTGGAACGAGGTGAGGGCTTAGAGGTTGTAGTGAGCTTAAAATCAGGTTTTAAGATACCGTACGAGGCGGCGCGCTTTAAGATGTAAGCGGGGGGGGGGAAGATGGCGCTTTCAGAGGGTCTTAGTGACAACAACGAAGCAGCGGTATAAGTGTATATTTGACCAGGGGGTCTGGCCCCGAGCCCCGGTCTGCCGCAGACGGGCGCAGACGGGCTTGACTTATGCGCGACTTCGGCGCGCATTCGTCGCGCCCGCTGCGCTCGTCCGCTGCGCTCCTGGATGCACATAGTTTTATGGCCGGCCTCAGAGGAAAGCTAGACCGCTCAGTCTGGTCCGGCTACACCAAAGATGGCGGCACGTCTCACCCTCCACACAAACGGCACCAGCCGCGATGGAACGGGGCGGACGACACACAAAAGAATACAATAGTGCAGGTAAGTAAATGAGAACGATTTCTTTAAATGATTTTAGCAATTTTTAAAATTGGAATAAAATATTCCTTCGCGCTAGCGCCTAAATCGCGCTAGAGCGAGCAACCGCTTCTTCCAAGTAACCGCACTACAATGCGCTGATTAGCAGGGTTCTAGAGGGCTAGGCTGCTGCCACCAGCCAAGCGTACTCGAGTGGCCCTGAGTGAAAGAGAGTTTTATGGCCGGCCTCAGAGGAAAGCTAGACCGCTCAGTCTGGTCCGGCTACACCAAAGATGGCGGCACGTCTCACCCTCCACACAAACGGCACCAGCCGCGATGGAACGGGGCGGACGACACACAAAAGAATACAATAGTGCAGGTAAGTAAATGAGAACGATTTCTTTAAATGATTTTAGCAATTTTTAAAATTGGAATAAAATATTCCTTCGCGCTAGCGCCTAAATCGCGCTAGAGCGAGCAACCGCTTCTTCCAAGTAACCGCACTACAATGCGCTGATTAGCAGGGTTCTAGAGGGCTAGGCTGCTGCCACCAGCCAAGCGTACTCGAGTGGCCCTGAGTGAAAGAGAGTTTTATGGCCGGCCTCAGAGGAAAGCTAGACCGCTCAGTCTGGTCCGGCTACACCAAAGATGGCGGCACGTCTCACCCTCCACACAAACGGCACCAGCCGCGATGGAACGGGGCGGACGACACACAAAAGAATACAATAGTGCAGGTAAGTAAATGAGAACGATTTCTTTAAATGATTTTAGCAATTTTTAAAATTGGAATAAAATATTCCTTCGCGCTAGCGCCTAAATCGCGCTAGAGCGAGCAACCGCTTCTTCCAAGTAACCGCACTACAATGCGCTGATTAGCAGGGTTCTAGAGGGCTAGGCTGCTGCCACGAAGTGCTGAAAGAAGCAACAGTGGTGCATAAAGAAGCAAGAGAAGTGCAGAAAGAGGCAAAAGAGAAGCAGGAAGAGTGAAGAGAGATGCAAAAAGAGGGAAGAGGGGTAAAGAAAGGGGCAAGAGGGTTGCACAAAGAATCAACAAAGGTGCAAAAAGAGGCAAGAATGGTATAGAAAGAAGCAGGATAGGTGCAGAAAGAGGCAAGAAGGGTAGAGAAAGAAGCAGGATAGGTGCAGAAAGAGGAAAGAGAGGTGCATAAAGAGGGAAGAAAGGTAAAAATGAGGCAAGAGGGGTGCAGAAAGAGGTAGGAGAAGTGCAGAAAGAAGCAAGAGAAATGTAGATAGAGGCAAGAAAAGTACAGAAAGAAGCAACAGAGGAGCACAAAGTGGCAACAGAAGTGCAGAAAAAGGCAAGAGAGGTGCAGAAACAGGCAAGAAATGCGCAAAAAGAGGAAACAGTGGTGCAGAAAATGGCAAGAGATGTGCAGAAAGAGGGAAGAGGGCTGCAGAAAGAGGCACGATGGGTGTAGAAAGAAGCAATATAGGTGCAGAAAGAAGCAGGAGAAGTGGAGAATGAAGGAACAGAAGTAGAGAAAGAGGCAATAGAAGTGCTGAAAGAAGCAACAGTGGTGGAGAAAGAAGCAAGAGAAGTGCAGAATGAAGGAACAGAGGTGCAGAAAGAGGCAAGAGAAGTACAGAAGCAGGCAAAAGAAGTATTGAAAGAAGCAACATTGGTGCAGAAAGAAGCAAGAGAAGTACAGAAAGAGGCAAAAGAGTAGCAGAAATAGTGAAAAAAGGTGCAGAAGGTGGCAAGAGGGTTACATAAAGAAGCAACCGATATGCAGAAAGAGGCACAAGAATAGCAGAGGAAAGAGGAAAGAGAGGTGCAGAAAGAGGAGTACAGATAGAGACAAGAGAGGTACAGAAAGAGGGAAGAGAAGTGCTGCAAGAAGCAACAGTGGTGCAGAAAGAAGCAAGAGAAGTGATGGAAGAGACAGGAGAGTTGCCAAAAGAAACAAGAGGGGCATAAAAAAAGCAAGAGAAGTGCAGAAAGAGGCACGTGAGGTGCAGAAAGCATCAAGAGAGGTGCAGAAAGGGGCAAGAGAGGTGAAGAAAGAGGCAAGTGAGGTGCAGAAGCAGCAGAGGTGCAGAAAGAGGCAGGAAAACTGCATAAAGATGCATGAGAGGTACAGGAAGAGGCAAGAGAGGTGCAGAAAGAGGGAAAAGTGTGCAGAAAGAGGGAAAAGTGGTGCGAAAAGAGGCATCAGAAGTACAGAAAGAAGGAACAAAAATGCAGAAAGACATTAGAGAAGTGCAGAAAGAAGGAACAGAGGTACATAAAGAGACAAGAGGAATGCAGAAAGAGATGTTCAGAAACAGGCAAGAGAGGGTTAGCAAGAGGGAAGAGGGGTGCAGAAAGAGGGAATGGGGTGCAGGTAGAGGCAAGAGTGATGCAGGAAGAAGCAAGAAAGGTGTAGACAGATGCAACAGATTTGCAGAAAGAGGTAAGAGAAGTGCAGAAAGAGGTAACAGAAGTGCCGAAAGAAGCAAGAGGTGTGCAGAATGAGGTAAGAGAAGTGCCAAAAGAAGCAACAGAAATGTAGAAAGAGGCAAGAGAAGTACAGAAAAAAGCAACAGAGGTGCAGACAGAGGCAACAGAAGTGCAGACAGGGGCAATAGTGTTCAGAAACAGGGAAGAGAGGTGTGGATAGAGGGTAGAGGGGTGCAGAAAGAGGCAAGAGAGGTGCAAAAACTGGCATGAGAATTGCAGAAAGAGGCAAGAGAAATGCTGAAAGAAGCAACAGAGGCACAAAAGTTCTCAAGAGAACTGCAGAAAGAGGCAGTAGATGTGCAGAAACAGGCAATAGAAGTGCAGAAAGACACAAGAGAGATGCCGAAAGAAGCAACAGAGGTACAGAAAGAACCAACAGAAGTGATGAAAGAGACAAGAGAGTTGCAGAAATAAACAAGAGAGGTGCAGAAAGAGGCAGGAGAGGCTTAGGAAGAAGCAAGAGTGGTTTGCACACCATTACTATCAAATTGAGCAATGAGTAACAGGGGACCATTCCAGCTTTGCAAAGGGCCTTCCACCATGATGTAACACTTGTAACTGCACTTTTAGTGACGTTTGAACCGTTTGAGCTAGAAACAATCGTTTTTCTGTTTAAATCTGCAGATTATACCTCAGATGATGGATTATGTGGCAAATGCGGAGAATGTATAAGTATGCAGAAATTGGTGCAGCCAAACAGACGCATAATTCCAGTGGCCCTGCTCATACCTCTGACTAGGTCCAGAAGCACTCCTCTGTGGTTTCTTCTTTTTTTGTGCCTCATTGAGTTTATAGTTTAGCTCCTACGGGAACGAGGAAGACTAAACCTGAGGTTACCACTCCACATCACAGACTACCACAACACATAATTACTCTCCATAATACATAATCTCACTTCACATAGTTCTATTCTCTAGATACCACATATTTTCTATCCACATAATTTCAATGAAAAACATACCACATAATTACACTTCACACAATTCATATCCACTCCCCTCCAAAAAACATTAGGAAAAAACCTTTACATTTACAACGCCAACAGCTGAAGTTGGCCCCAGTCCCCAGGCTTTTTTTAAATCCATAATCCTGTGGGAGTCTCACAGGACTGTGGCGTGTTTCTTTTTCATTAAAACTAAATTATCAACCAGCTTTTTATATTTTAATAATTTGATCCATGGGGTTTGCCAGAACCTGAGGGTATTATTTAAAAGTATTTGAGGAGGGTGTCACTCTCCTGGGTAGGAAATTCCACTTTGCTCTCTACCGTTCCCAAACTCCACTGCTATCCACATCACAATAAAGGGGCATTTTCCTTGACAAAAATGTGATGCCTCCACTTTGCAGGTAGTAGGCCTGGCCTCTCAGATGGAGTATCATCTCAGTTGGTAAATAGTGAAAACACAATAGGACATTTGCCATCATCAGTTTGAGTTCTCTATGTGTTATGGCTTCCCAATGTCAGCCAGTGTGCAAGAAAGAACACATTTTGCAAATGCCATCTGAATGACATGATGGTATGGACAACCATACATTCAGAGCTGTACAAATAACCACTATTCTTAAATTTAGTATCTTATGCCCATTTCAGAAACACACAGGTCCCCTTCATACTCATTTGTCATTCATTAGAATGTATCTTATGAATAGTTGTATGGCCAGTAGGCAATGAAAAGCAGCTCAACTGTTGGCTCTGGTGATTTGTGTATTTTAGACAATTAACAAACAATATATATCCCTGCAGCCTAAAGGGTCTAGCAGTCATAACTGTGTATAACTTTTGTAATTCAGCCATCAGGGGAAAAAGTACAGATACAAATGTTTTGATCAATATCTATTTTTTGCTACATATTTTCATTACTTTTTTAATTTCAACTAAAAATGTGTTTCTTTATGAAATCCATGAGCGTTTACACAAATGAATGCTTGCTGATTTGGGAATGTTGTCTACTTTTCAGAAATGTAGGGTTTTGCATGTGTTTCCACCACAAGCTGCAAGTAGGTAGAAACCACACTGAATATGACAAATGGACTACCACTTAGACAGAAAGCAAAACGTGCAGTAAAATGGTATTGTGCAATTCTTTTTGTTCCTGAAAGTTAGGAAGATGGTGCTCTTAGTACAAGGAAACCTTTTATTGGTTATTAGAACATGCTTTCTTGTACAACACCTTTTTCCTAAACAAAATTCCCCAAATGTTTTCCTATTTTGACTATTTTCTCAGTTCTCTCCTGGGTAATCAACAAACCATGGGTACCTTTAGAATGTGGGGAAAAAGACAGAAATGAGGCTTCAGTACCATTTGTGGAAAAAATGATAAAGGCTTATGAGCAAAATGCTGCACAAGTCAAAAAGAGGGCTCAGTACTGAGACACAAAAAGCCTCAGCAGCCAAGCACTTCATGTTCTGCACTGATAGCAGAAGAACAAAATGTTCTATTTTAATCTCCTACATCTTGTGCAGAGTTTGCAGTTCTTTTGCACGTTTAGGCTTGAATAAAAACAATGCTGTGATCGACTAGCATCATGTCAGAAGTGTGATGAGACGTGCCTACATCGTTAGCAGATAAAACACTAATTTCAAGACACCCCACTGAAAGGATAGCACAAAACAGATTGAATGGAGAAAAAATGTGCCTTTTCTCTCTAGTGCTGTCATCAACAACCTAACCCTTCTGATCTTGTATTCTGCAGATTACTGCAAACCCTAACAGACTATGGTCTGTTAGTTACACTTCACAGTTTTTTTACTTCATCGTGGACACAAATTAAGGTCATGCCAGATGCCTCTGGACTTTGATGTGTTTTGTAATTTATTTGTAACTTACCAGCATATTAGGATACTCACTTGAGCTGGAATAATTGTAAAAGTGGTAGTCCTGTCATCAATATAACAACACTGAATACTTGGGATTGTTAAAAATCCAAGTATTAAACTAAGAGCTAGTGTAGCAAATACGCCCCATTCAGCAGGAGAGTGGTAAGGGTCTACAGTGCAGCACACTGTTACACATATATTAGAAAAACATGGTGTGGTGGTGCACTGCCATTTACAGACAGAATATGTTCCATTACAATGGCCACTAAATGTGTACAGACTTGCAGTTTTACTGAGTAAACTATATAGCATACAAAGAATAATGTATGGAAATAGAGTTTCACAAAAATGTATCATTTGCACACCACCAATGATGTGCCTTGATTTGTTTTGATCATATTGAAATCTTTATTTCTATCATTCTTGAAAACTACAAAACATTTTCTTTGTTTGTGATGGTAACTGATGGTATAGTCAAAATAATGTGTAAAGTTTACTCACAGATATTCACATTTTATTGATTGTTATGAATACATTGATATCCTAAAACCTTTCCTTTCACACTCCCTGCCCCCCAGCAAGATTGGCCTTTTGTTCAATTTACAAAATCCTTTAACTTTGCAGTTAGATAAAGAAAAGTTAACATTGAGGTCCCTGCTATAAGGAGTCCTAACTTTACTACTACTAAATTGAGAAAAATCCTAATTTTAAGACTTTCGGTATTCACAGAAGGCATTTAGGAGTCCTAAAGTTTGGAGTCCTAACTTTACTACTACTTAATTGAGAAAAATCCTAATTTTAAGACTTTCGGTATTCACAGAAGGCATTTAGGAGTCCTAAATTTAGAACTACTAACTTCTGTGAATACCGAAATGAGTAAGTGCCTTCTGTGAATACCGAAATGAGTAAGTGCATTCTGTGAATACTGAAATGAGTAAGTGCATTCTGTGAATACCAAAATTGTAGTAAATTTAGGATTGAGTCTCACGTTCATTCTGTGAATTGGGCCCTACGTTCCCACTTAGTTCTAGGGTATTGATTTTAGGTTTTGGACCAGTTTTCTAAGTTGGAAAATCTGTGTTTCTCTATGAATTTATTAAATTGACACACCCGAAAAGATGCTCCCTCATTTAGGTGAATTATTGTAAAACGTGTTTGTTCTGTGGGACAAATACTCAGAGTGCAAATTGAGTACTCCAGAATTATGAGGATTAACAGCTGTCTGCAAATTTATGTAAGCAGATATTAGAACCTTTCCAAAGACCTAAAGGGAAAGGGCCACCCAAGACGATAACTGGTGGACTCATAAATACACGTTCCATGTGTAAGAATGCACTACACGTGCATGACTTGATAGTGGAGGGTGAGCTTGACTGTCTGTTTGTTACCGAGACGTGGCTAAGAGAATGGTCTAATCCTGACATCGTACACGCCCTCCCACCCGGTTTCTCAATCCAGAGGTTGGACAGACCAGGTCAGCGTGGTGGAGGCTTGGCGATTATTTTCCGAGACTCTATGACATGAACAATTACGGAGCTAGCTGATATCAAAGGAGCAGAAAGTCTGGGTTTTTGCCTTCAGGGCCACGATTCCTTTACTTTTGCTGGAGCATTGGTATACCGCCCACCAGGTCCGCCCACTCAGGTTTTGGAAAGTGTGGGGGAAGTGCTTAGTAACCTGACCCTCAAGTTCTCCAATTTTACACTACTGGGGAACTGAATCTTCATCTGGACAATATTACTGATCCGAGTGTAACGTGTTTCAGAGATATAATACATGTCCTTGGATTAACCATGCAAACTTTAGACCCTACCCACAAAGCGGGCCATATTTTGGACTGCATTAGCTCCAACTTAGAGACTATGAAAGTAGAGCCCCACCTGACTCAAATCTGGTCAGATCATAAATTTATTGCATTCAGCATCATAGTAGATAGTAGTGTGGCAATAAAAACGCATGCTCAAAGTAACAGGAGGAATACGCCATGTTGGGGTAAAATTATAGATTACCCGGACTTTTTCATATGGGTGAAAGAGAGTAAATTCATCCTGACAGGGAACAGTTCTATAGACAACCAGCGGTTTGGGGAATGGATCAGTGCCATAGGGAATAAGATGAAATCCGTAGGTGCAGAGATAAAACCTGGCCATAAGAAGAAATCTGCGCCCTGGTTCTCAAAAACACTAAAAGAAACACACGGGGAAGTTAGAACATTAGAACGCAGGTGGCGTCGCAATTATGATAGCAAAGATCATGATAGGTACAAGACAGCAAGGAGGCACTATCATACCCTGATTTAAAGTGCGAAGGGCGACTACTATACGGCCGCTATCGAATCTACAAAAAACAAGCAGAAGGAAATCTTCAAAATTGTGAATAGTTTCAGAAATCCCAAATTCCTGATACAGGATATTCCACCATCCCAGATTCTTTGCGACTCCATAGCTAACTTTTTTGAACAAAAAAATCACAATCTCACTAAGGAGTTCCCTCCGGCTGAGCAAACTGACCCTAAATAAATGGTTAGGATTAATGCTAATACGGCTTGCTTGAAGGCTTTCTCTGAGATTAGTTTGGAGGATACTCGCCAGGCCATATCTCTACTTAAGTCAGGATCTCCCTTTGATCCGTGTCCCCCGGTTCTGTTAAAAGCCATGACAGAGGAGGCAAATCCCATGATCAACGCCAGCATTAACTCATCACTCCTGTCGGGTGAGATTCCAGCACAATGGAAAATAGCAGCAGTAAGACCCATCCAGAAGAAGTCACTACCGGACCCTACGACCCTGTCCAATTTGCGTCCCATCTCACTCCTTCCAGCTCTCTGTAAAGTAGAGGAAACATTTGTAAACAGACAGCTTACGGCATTTCTAGAAGGGAATAACATACTTCATCCTAATCAAGGGGGCTTTAGAGCCCAGCATTCAACGGAGTCTGCCCTTCTGTTTACTATGGAAACCATATGAGCTGCCATTGATCAGGGCAAGAAGGCCGTCCTTAACCTTTTGGATCTATCGGCGGTGTTTGATACCGCGTCCCATGCTATTCTTTTGGACCGCCTGGCAAGTGCGGGCATAGCAGGAACCGTATTAGAGTGGCTTAAGAACTTTTTAACGCATAGGCGTCAAGTAATTACGTTGGGGCATTTCTGCTCAGAGGAAAAGGCACTGATGACAGGGGTACCACAGCGATCAAGTTTGAGTCCTACGCTTTTCAATCTTTACATGGTCCCCCTGATCAAGTTAATCTCTTCCTTTGACATCAGCACTATTGCTTATGCTGATGACACGCAGCTGGTCCTAGTCCTGGATAAGGACGTGTTGAATGCAGAACAAAACCTCAAAAACTGTTTAGCAGCGACATTTACCTGGATGCAAAATAACCATCTGAAGTTCAACTCCGCTAAAACGGAAATTCTGCCGTTTGGACTTAATAACGATTTCGCCCCTCAGAAATGGTGGCCAGAGGATGCTGAAGCACCGCCGAGCACAATTAGTGCAGCACGAAATTTAGGGATCAAATTTGATGATTTCCGATCTTTCAATGAGCAAGTAGGGGCGGTAGCAGGATTCTGTTTCAATATCATAAAGGGGCTAAGGAAATTTTTTGATTCGCTTCCCCTGGCAGCCAGGCGCACAGTGGCAGTTGCATCAATTACATCTAGACTAGATTATTGTAATAGCCTGTATGCAGGATCAAACAAATCTGCCCTTCACAGGCTTCAAATGGTCCAGCATGCGGCCGCTTGCCTGGTACTTAGGTGGCCCAGAAAGTCTTCGACCTCTGCTGCACTGGATGCCCTTCACTGGCTCCCTATCCATAAACGCATTCTGTTTAAGGTACTAACTATCACCTATAGGGCTTTTCACTTACAGGGCCCGATATATCTCCGCAAAAGTTTTACGAGATATTATCCTCCCTGAAATCTCAGGTCCGCCTCAGCCAACCTACTCATTGTCCTTAAATTCAGACTTTCGACAAAGGGATGAAAATCCCTGGCAGTGATTGGCGCGAGGGCGTTGAATAAACTACCTGACCACTTGCGCCAGTTCACAACTGAACATGGTTTCAGGAAAGCGCTTAAAACCTGGATTTACAGCCTGTCTGAACTAGCATGTAAAGCACTAGTGTGAATTCTAATTCCCTAGGTGGACAGTACAGCTGCGGATCATAAACTCAGCTGGGTGAGTCTAAGCGCCAAGATGCTATTTGGAGTGATAGTGCGCTATACAAATGACGCCTCACATCACATCACATTTACATAAGAGAGCAGTATCAATTGTATATTACACGAGGAACATATACATAAGAGGCACTGTGTATACTTTACGTTTTGGTCTCTGTTTAACAACTGGCTTACAGGAATAGTGGGGGCAGACTGTCAGCTGCTTTATTTTTGTTGAGGCATTTACTATAAGTGGACTCCAAGAAATATGTGCTGCATTAGCCTATAAAAATCATCATGGGCTCGCCTGCATTTCCAAGCAAATAAGGAAAACGCCATGGAGCATCTCACACAATATCAGTATCCTAAGGGGAATATTGTTCCAAATGATTAATTAGCCCTGGATTTGATTTTTCTACAAAGACTTCAATAAAGGTAGACTTTAAGGATTGTAAGAGGGATGCAGTGAAAATTACCAGGAGCTTACACAAAATGTATAGTTAATTTAGCAACAATTTCGAAAGTAATTGGATTTTCTTCCTCGTCCTCTGCTGGGCATTTCAAACGTTTCTCCTCTTTTCCCTCTTGCATTTCCTTCCTTTCATTACCCTCTTGCATTTCCCTTACTTTTTTCTCTTTTGTTCTTTTTCCTTTTTTTCTACCTTCAACTTTGTGCAGAAGGGAAATGGTACCAAAGAAAGCTCTATTTATCCTTGACCTAAATAAGCGTTTTGATAAATAGAAAGGCTTTTACCAGTAAAGAAGTAACGTGAAATTAAAATGTCACAAGAAGGAATGCAATGGAGAGACCTTGACAAAGTAAATAATTAGACGGGAGTTTGGTTGAAATCTTAGAAAGCAAAGAATGTAATTATCTGTGAACGATAAAGTGATACTGGATGTATATAATATATCTTAATTTAAATACTTCATTCGTAGTCTTGATTAAAAAACTTTGAAACTTATAAAAGTTGGTAAAAAAAAACAGCCAATATATATGGCTAGGCAATGTTAAAGTGCCTGATCTGCATTCAGATTGTTTGTGCAGAAGCTCCACATCCCTAGAGATGAGATTTGGGGCCACATGTATTCGCAAATGGTGCAAATCGGTAATGTTGGCTGTTTGTGAATGAAAAGAGCCTTTCAAGATGTATGCAAGGCTTTGTAGTCGCAACTTTATGAAATAGCAAAAATAGCGATTACCTAAAATTGTGACTACAAACAGGTAATCACAATTTGCAATTCCCTTGGCACATGTACCAAGCATTTTCTAAATGCAAACTGTGCATTTAGGAAATGCTATTACCATTGCTGCCAAGTTGATCGTAAACATGTACAAATTTTGAAAAATGCATTTTTCAAAGTGCTATGTAGCACACACATGTCCCTAAGCCATGTGTGCGATTTACATGTGCAATTCTTTTTTCCGGGGTGCTTCAGGGGAGGCCTTATGCCTCCGGGTGCCCTTCCTATTGCATTACCTAATTTGCGATTACCAATTAGGTAATCGCAAATTAGGTAATGCAAAACCATTCGCAAGGCCCATGGGAATGAATAGGGTACCATTACCTAATAGCGATTACCTAACTGCGATTGCATATTTTTTGGAATCGCTATTAGGTAATCGCTATTTTCTTTCATACAATTTTGCATTCCTTTAATAGCAAATACCTAAAATTCTCTGTTTAGGGAATGCAAAATGGATTTTTGATACATGTGGCCCACTGTGTTCTGGCAAGGACTATATAATAAAATCTGTGCTGCAAAATGCATGTTAGTTCATATAGTGGAAATACTGCAGGAAGTAATGCATGCTGTCAACAATTGTATCTTTTGTAGCTATAACAACACCAGAACCAGCCAAAGGTAATATTGCTCATTAATATCAGTCTTGCTCTTTGAATATATAAACTGAAATAAGAAGTCGATAAAACAGCTGAACAAGAATAAAATGAAAAAGACGGATTAAATACGTGCATAGAGCATCGATGTTAATCAATTAATGAGCGATATGTACCATAAATGATTACTTTTTTTAATGATGTTACTTTTTATATTATATGCAAAATGCTTTGGATCAACTGATTGAAATACAATGGTGGACCAAATACTTATATTAAATGAAAAATTTCTAATGCCTTAGGAATTGAGGAAGCATAGAATTGACGAACCATTTTCAAGAGAAGGTTAAACGTACTGCTGTTTAATTCTAAAAATGAGGTTTGGTTTCCTCCAAGCACAGGGGTAGTATGGGAAAACTCACATGCTGGAAAAATACTTAATACAGCTTCTAAACCATTGATACTTAAGCATTTCACTCTCTGCAGCCATGTATGGACCCTTGCTGTAACACTCTGTGCTGCTTGTGTCTCCCTGGTTATTTTCTGCACTCCTGTTATATAAATGCGTGTGGATATATATGTGACTGCTTTAGGGTCTATCAGGTAGATTCATCAAGCCGAAATCGGCTCGCAAAGGGCCAGATTCTCAGAATTTGCAAGCGCCATTTTTGCATTTGGGATTCATCATCCCAAATACAAAAATCGCAATTCAAGAAATCGCTAAATTGCGATGAATTGCATTTAAGAAATCTCAATTTGAGATTCCTTAAATACAATTCATGAACCATTTTAAAATTGCGAATTCGCAATCTGGGGCCGCGATTTACCGCGAAGTCTAACTACGTGGTAAATAGCAAAAACGTAGAAAAATGCTCTTTAGTGCATTTTTCTAAATTGTATGTTACACACACACACTTTGGACATGTGTATGCGCAACACCAGTGTACATTACCATTTCAGGGGTGCTACAGGGTGTCCTTTGGACACCCTGTCACCCTTGAAATTGCTTCCTTATTTGCGATTCGCTAATTGCTAATTGCAAATAAGGAATGACTCCCAGGAATGAATAGGAAAGCCATTCCTTATTTGCGATTCGCAATTAGCGAATCGCAAATAAGGAAGCAGTAGAAATCGCATAAAATATTGGGATTTGTACATGCATCCCGTTTTGCGAGTCTTTAATAGCGATTCCTTAAAATTCGCTATTAAGGACTCGCAAAACGTTACTTTGATGAATCTGGGGGTATGTGTGTGGGTCTGTTAACTTTGATTATCATTTTGAAATCACTTAATTAGCTTTAATACTCAAAGTAGAGAGAGCTACCCTATCAAATTACTCAGTTGCACTAAATTAGAGGTAATAGCTGGTGAAGACAAGGAAACACCAGAATGTCTGAATTTGGAATAAGGCCTTTAATTTTCCAGCCCTCGAATAAGGTTCAACTGTCATTGGTGCGTTCCATGAGCGACCTGTATCTTTTGGCTTTCATCTTTCTCTCTGAGATTTTACAGTTTTATAAAGACATTCCATCTGTAATCCGAACTTTGATCCTGGTTGCAATGGGGCGGAGTCAGTCAGCGTGGGGGTGGGGCACAAGCGCGGCTAAAAGGGACAGTATATTCTCTAACTATTTTGTTGGTCTTTTATTTACAGGTAAGTGCATATTAAATAACGCACACCTGAAATGAAAAATAAATGCAAGTTAAAATAGGACTGGGAAATGCACTATTTTATGTTATGAAACCTCTATTGGTTAATGTAATCACTGCAGATGCATTTTTTGCATTTACATTACACACAGTATAAGATAGGCAGCCACAAACAGACAATTTGTTTTAGGGTAAAATGCTTCCAAAATATCCATTTTAGCAATACACAGCTAGGGCCATTTTTTTTACAACTGTCCTGTAAAAGAAGGTATACTAGAACTCAGCAGGTAATACCCTTAAAATACCTTTCAGATGGCTTCCAAGCACCTTTACATTTGCAGATGAAACAATTGTACATATTTATATTTCTTTCAAACATCAGGTACTCCGGCAGAAGGCTTGTTTCTTGTTTAACTGTCTATCCCTCACTCCCTCTGCTTCATTGCACAGGACACCAAGCACTGGAAAGTCAGTAGGTCTCGCTGTTGGGATGCATTGGCTTTGCCAATGATTCTTAGCGATGCTGTCCAGCATGGCTGAAGAGGAAACTAAAGAAGGGTGCTTGACATGGCTGCTGCGGCTGTGTTAAGTTGTAGATATGAGCACCATGCAAGCACATGCCTAATACATGTTTGGGTGGTTTTATTTTATTTACAGATCAAAGTAATGTCAGGTTGATCACTTAAAAAAGGTAGAGCTTAAACATTTAAAAAAAAAAAGAAAAGCTTTAGCAGTGCCAATAGGTCTGGCTTAAAGGGAATGTTTTGTGGTAGTGTGAAGCATTACAAGTAAATAGCATAGGAATAAATTTGTATGGGAGCAAAGAGCTGTAGAATAATATTGGCGTAGGGCAAAAGGTCAGGTGACAGTTTCAACAACAATTATCTAGTTATCTAAGACACTTTAAAAGCATTCCAAGTTTATGTGTCTATCCATGACAGTTCTAGCTTAGGTAGCTGGATAAAAAAACAAAAGGTTGTGGGGAGGACAGCACTTTTTTGTGGAGGCACACTACTTCTGCCCAATCACAACATGTTTTCCTGACTCCCAACATGTGGGTGGGACCAAATCCCCTCTCTCAGTATGTTCACATAATTTTCTGGCTAGAGCAGTGCTGTCAAGCCAGACCATAAACTTGGTAAAGGAGCAAAATAAGGATGTGGGGGGGAAGCTATATGGAGGGTGAGGGTGGGGGGAAGCATCACAGAGGGCGGGTAGGAAGCAATACGGAGAGAAGCGGACGAAGTACATAATATGGGTGTGAGAGAGCAATGTGAAGCCCTTCAGAAACAGAAGCACACACACGAGAGAGAGCACAACATGAAACGAGAAGCACACAGGGAATAAACTAATGAGGCATGAGAAGCACTCAAGTATAACACGGAAGGGGTTGTGGGAGAAGCCTACGTGTGGGAGCTACATGAAGCATCTTCGAAGGGGCAAACAGAAGTAAACAAGGGATACAGCTGGAAAAAATATGCATTCCTATGGAGCGCTTAACAAAAAAGAAAAAAAGGAGTGCCTGAAGAGTAAGCAGTGGAAGGATACAAGTAAGCAGTGTGAGGATACAAGTAATAAAGTGAAAAAAAAGGAGTGCCTGAAGAGTAAGCAGTGGAAGGATACAAGTAAGCAGTGTGAGGATACAAGTAATAAAGTGAAAAAAAAGGAGTGCCTGAAGAGTAAGCAGTGGACGGATACAAGTAATAAAGCCATGTTCTGGGGAGGGACAAACACAAGAAAAGGTATTGAAATCCCACACAATCTGCTTTGAAAACAGAATTGAAAGTGTTTGTAGGTTGCTTTATTAAAAGCACATCACGTAATGCGAGGAACATTGGCCCACATGCATCAAGCATTTTTGTAGTCGCAAATGGTGCGATTACTTAAAATCGGCCGTTTGCGAATGCAAAAGTGCTTTTTGGGATGCATGAAGCAATTTTAGAATTTGTAACATTGTTGCGAGTTCTAAAATTGCGGGTGCTTTTAAGAAGTCGCAGATGTGCGATTTCTTAAAAGCAATGCATCATTACTTTCACAAGTGCAAAGTCGCAATTAGGGTGCCAAATTTACCGAGTGGTTGAACCACTCGGTAAATTTGGAAAAAGTGTTTAAAATGCTGCAAATGTTTTTTTTTCTACATTCATGTTTCACACACACATGTCCTTAGGACATGTGTGTGTGAAACATGATGCGAAAAATACATTTCAGGGGTGCATGGAGGGGTCCTTTGGACCCCCCCCTGCACCCATGAAATTTTCAAAGTGCCACTCGCAATTTGCTGATGCCTTCCCATTGACTCCTATGGGCCTTTTGGCCCATAGGAATCAATAGGAATTGCGAAAATGCACTTAAGAATTCGGTATTCATTTGGGATTTGGTAAAAATTGCGATTTTTACCGAATCCCAAATGAATACCGAAAACAATGATGCATAGCATTTTGCACTTCTTAATTTGCGATTCCTTATTTTTCGCAAATTAGGAAGTGCAAAATGTAACAATGATGCATGTGGGCCTTCACGTTTCAATATTTCGACTGCACAGCAATTAAAATGCAGAAGGCAATCAAATATGAAGTTTATGCAAATGTAAATCTGCCCAGCAAGTGCTAGCCCTAGGGTTCACAGCAAGATCATACCACAGAGTTGATTCTCAACAATTACATACTGATTAACAAAGAACAGGCCAACAAATCGATAGACAGCTATAGACTGTTTCTTAATCTCTGATATGACATATGCAAGAAATAGATTTTCTGTTTGAAAGGGGAGACCCTAGTCTAGCATCAAGCACAATCCTTGGCAGGTGAAGTCAGCAAACAACCCTTTATGAACCTGTGGTTTACCCTTTGGTAGCATGGCAATGCGTAGTCAGGCTTAGCTTAGATTCAATGTGTATTCATGCAGCACTTCAAACAGTAAAAAAGTGAAAACACAACACAAGAAAAATACCACACCTATGTAGAAAAATAGAGTAAAATTTAATAAATCATTTAAGACCAAAATGTGAAAACAATCCTATCAGTGGCAACAGAGATGTACAATTTTAAATTTTTAAGTTAAAATAGTGCGTAGAAAAAACAAAACACCAACTGTGGTTATCTGGTCGTGCTGTACCAGGGTAAAGTTACAAGTTCAGTGGAACTACAATGGAGTGCGTGCCAGATAGATGGACCAAGCAAACAATATTTAAGGTACTCTTGTTCACCGGACTGTTGTGAGATTCAGCATAGAGGATGCTCAGTGTAACCAAGGTGATTTGAGGTCCTGGAGTGGAGATGTGTCAGGGTGGTGGTGTTCAGGGTGATGGTGGCGGTAATGGTGGTGGTGGCCTTAAAGGTGGTGGTTAGGGTGGTTTTTATAGTGGTATTGTGATCGTGGTAGGGTGGTGGTTAAGGGTGTGTGGTGGTTGTGAGGGCGGTGGTGAGGATTGTAGTAGTGAAGGTGGTGGTGGTTGTGATGGCGGTTGTTAGAACTGGGGTCTCTAGTTTGCTGAGGCAGGTACCTTAGGCCAAATAGAGACCCTTGCTTCTCAGTCAGGGAAGGGAAGGACACCTTCTCAGATTGCCCCTGCTCATCCCCTTGGTAGCTTAGCACGAGCAGCCAGGCTTATCTCAAAGGCAAAAGGTTTAGTGAACTTTAGCCAAAAAGGGTCAAGTCCAACACAACCCCCTCCCAGCCTAAAGCCAGGGTAGACCAATCAACAACCTTGATGGACTTCCCTGCTTGGGGCGATAGAACACGGACTCAGGCCCGCTACTTCAGGGACACCCTCCTGTTCTATACCTTCCTGACCCCAGGGGGTTTTCTTGTTGACTACTCCCAAGGGCCAACTATGCTGATCCATGGGTACTTTCTGGCAGCAGGGGGCCCTCCAGGGGTGCTGGTCCCTTGCCAACTCCCACTTAGAGCAGTACCCCTGGTAGACCCTTCGGCCAGGATACTGTCTCCAGTTATCCTGCCCTCCAGGTTAGAGGTGGGTTTACCACAGTCACTTTTAGGGGACCTAGCCCGACTGGCTGGGCACTGTCCCTTGGGTTTTCACACGGGGACACCTTCCTCCCTTAACCTTCCATTTAGATTTCTATGCCTGCCATTTAGGAATGGCACTCACAAACTTCAGGACCCCGGGATCTCTGGTTACAGATGCCCCACGTCCTCCTGACACTAGGTGTTCTTCTTCACACAGCTGGCAAGTAGGCGCTTGGCCTCCAACCTGGTGCTTCTCTAAGGACCCGTCCAGTCTCAAGGGTATGGTGGTGAACCCCTGGGGACGCTGCTCACACTCCCTCCCTCTCCTTTGAGACAGGGTGCTAGCCCGCATACCCCCCCCCCCCCACTACTCTGGGACCTAACTACTCTACTTTGCTTCTCTTCCCTCCCTAATGCCTCTTCAGACCCTTGGACCCATGACCAGGGGTCGGGCTCTTGTGCAAGCTCCTGGGAATCAAGGAGCTTGCACCCTAACAAAAGTTGGCATAATCATGGAAAACAATTACTGAGCCTAGGCTCCCTGGTGGCCAAATTGAGCAACTCCTTTAAAGCATTTGCCATGCAACTGAGAGAGCGCAATTTGAATGAAAAGTATATCTGTACCATATTTACAAGCATATCGCATAAAGTTAGAAGTTGTAATGTGAAGTTAGCACTTGTAGCGTAAAGTTAGCCGATGTAACCAATGTAATAGGAAATGTACTTGTATTTACACTAGAATACATTAGTATTAGAAAGGCCCGTATATATAGGTTGGGCTAATATAGAAAATGTGTTTAAATGCTTAAGAACAGTAGAACGTGCTGAATAGAATGTACGTATGTAATTATTAAACGGAGAAAGAAGATGAAATGTAAAGTGAAGAAATGTGCAGAATATATATAGCAAAGTATAAGAAGAGAGTATAACGTTGTATTTTATGTAACATGGATTCAAGTATAATCAAATGATTTGCTAATTCGATTATATATATGTGTGTTAAAAGTCATACTGTGTAGAAGAGTTTGTAGGAATGTTAGCATAGTGTGGTCATGTGTGATTTTAACCTAACTGACCAAGGGTTCGCAGGAGTGTAGTTCACTGCATGTAATTTAGTGGGCTCACAGGAATAGGGGATAGCTTTGATCTGAATGTGCGAGCCAAGAGTCAAAGGTCTTGTTAAATTTAGAGTGACAATGCTGGACGAAGTTTATGGCCTAAATGAGATAAGAGACGTTTGGAATTTTGGAGTCTTGTTTTAAGTGACCGTTCGCAGGACCAAAGGAGGTTATAATCACAATCGTAAAGAATAGAGTTCTGATGAGGTGATAGACTTTGCTTTGAAAGTGTCAACTGGAATGTCAATGAAGTCACCAGCACGAAGATGAAGATGGCGCCTAAGAAGCAAGGTCAACTTAACGGACGACGTGAAGAGACGAAGCTATGGAAAGAACTAGAATGAGATCATGTGAATGTGTACGTGGTGGGCGTCAAAGGGGCGTTCCACCTATACTGTGATTGTGTATTTAGGGACAGCACCCTGGGGAGAAGAGTAGCGAAGAGCTCAGAGCGCAGAGAGAGCAGAGCGCAAGAGAGCAGTAGGCCGAGGACCCTTAGAGAGCGGATGGGTAGGCAGAAAGGGTACTGCTTCTCGACATAGGTTACCATTAGAGGCTAAGAGAGTTTGAACTTCTTTGGAAGTCAAACTGCTGACACCTTTTTTAGGTAAAAGGACTTACTAGTAGGGATGTCATCTAGCATAGAGTAGGGACAGATTTAACTTGTTTATTCTCTTTTTGTAGATGACGCAACAGAGCCACTTTGTGTCTATGCTTTTCAATTTGCTGATTCTGGAATTGATTTTAATCGTTTTCTTTTGTAGACTTAGGTTCTTTAGGGAATTTATGTTCCTTTTAGTTCCTGTATACTTGTTGAATCTTATCCTGAGAGGATTGTATATGCAATTGACTCTGATTTTATATTAAACTTTTTAAACTTTACCAGTCGTAAGTGGTTCTTCAGAGTTGCGTCAGTCTATGGGGTTGATTTAACCTATGTGGGGTTTGCCTTTTACTCAATGACAGATAATAATCGATCCAAAATTGGATGAATGAGATAGGTATCTAAGTAATCAGAAAAGGTATCAAAATCTCATTCCCCGCAGTTGGTAGCAGAGAAAGATGGTTTTCTTCTTGAGGAAGGCAACCTAGGTCAGGTCTAGATTACCCCAAGGTCCCTAGTCACCGACGACCAGAAGAAGAATCCCTGCCGAAGAAGGTGCTGACGGTGCGAGAGAAAAGCAGCAGAGTCGGTCGAGAGTGAGTATAAGGGTCATGCGTTGCCAGATTGCGGTGTTTTATGTTGTACCTGTGTTGTAATGTCAAGCGGAGTTGAATGCCTGTAGTGTGATTGAGGGAAGGTTGTGAGCGCGCGCAACCGGATAAAATCTTAAGTCCAGAGAAGGGCTTAAGTGGTTCGGGTGTATCGAACACCCAGAGTAATTGTCTACCATTGTAAAGGGGGTCATGAGGTACCATTGATCGCCCGCAGGACCGATGATAGGGGGAGTGTAAGAGTGAGTGTATGAGTAACGGACGCTGGTCGTACGTTTACTGTGTGTAAGTAACCTATCAGTTAAGGCGAGCGTCCGAAGTGAGAGGAAGACGTCTCGCCAGTTGAGGTGACAATTACAGTTAGACTGTGGACGTACAGTCAAGAAAAGTGATCGCTTGGACGGAAGTAGTCATTTTTCGGTGTATGAATGAGACGTATGCAAGACCGCGAGGCAAGCTGAGAAAGGAGGGGAACTGCTGTAGAGGGGACGAGTGACGTCAGCGTAGAGCCGCGCTGAGATTGGCCGGTTGGTATAGAACCGCGCTGGGATAGGCTGGTCAGCGAGAGCCGCGCAGGGATTGGTGGTTTGTCATCGGGACGTAAATAAGGAAGAGTAATTAAGGAAAATCGTAGATTCTTGAAAAATGAAGTGTTTTAAACGTTTAAGGGCGATCTTTAAGAGAGATAGAGGAAACTCGTATGCAGGGGAAGAAGCCCCACCAGAAGGCACACCAGCTTATTATATGGCTGTAAATGTAGGCTTACACTCAATACTATGGATTTCCGAGTGGAGTAAGCTAACAGAAGGAAATGAGGAACTGACGTTCCCGAGATACGGGACGTTTAGGGTAGAAGCATTGAACCAACTGAAAGCGGTAATGCTCGCAACGAGACCTCTACCGAGGCCAACACAGTTCGAAGCCCTTAGTGCATGGTTTAGAGCGGCACATGATAAGAGCTTGAATAGGCGCCAAGAAAGAGTGAGACGATCGGTAAAAGCAGTGCAGGATGCTAAATGGGACGATGAAGCTAAAAAATGGAGGGTGCAAAAGATAGAAGCAGACAAACTGTACCCAATGCTAGAGGCTACGGGAGAAAAGAAGCCTCTAGAAGAAGATGAGGATAGCGAGCCGGATGAGGATCTGATAGAGAGGCTATTATTAGATAGACCACCTCCGTACAACAGAGAAGCCGAAAGTCCCGAATTACAGCAAGGGGACGGGGCTAGGTGGGGGGAATATAAACCGCTCCCCACATCAGAGTGGGACCCCAAGAAAGGTGAGGAAGTACCTCAATCTAGTCCCGTACAGAGAGTGGTAGGAAGATTCGTGGTCCAGAAGGTGCCAGAAACGGAGCATGCAAGGTCGTACCAATTGCCCGATGCTCTACAAGTACCTGTTACCATAGGTCCTATAGTGTCAATCTACAACCCGGAGGGAGCCCAGCAGGAGGAACAGGCACGGTGGGACAGGGAAAGGGCAGAGACGGAAAGTAGGAATAATACGATCAATTCCCAAAGGCAGTTGCTAGGACCAAGGAGTCGGAGTACCCCATTGGATCCAGTAACGGATCCCTGGATAGAACAGGGGGGTCAGAGAGGACATATGGATTTGAGGGGACCGAAACCGAAATCCTTTAAGGAATTAAGGGAATACTTGAAAGAATGGGATGCTGCTGTAGAGACTCAGAATAAAAGAATAGAAACAGAAGCAGAATGGAGAAATCAGGATAACAGGATCCTCTCTCACTGCGGAGCTGGCGAAAGCAGTCCGGAGTGGGAGGGAGGGAGTCAAGGAAGCAAAGGAGATACTTGCCATACCACCAGTGGCAATAGACAAATGTGTGAAGACAAGAGTACAGGGTGTGGGGGAGTGCCTCGCCTCATCCTTAGTGAGGGGTAACGAAAGACGCAGGAGTACCGAGATAGTTTCAGGTGCACTCACCATGCCCCGGGCGAAAATGTGCGACATTGGAGTCACGAGAATATAGGGAGTCGCGAAGGGTCTCGCCATACATCCGGTGATCACGGACGAGATCGCGGGAACATGGAGGACCGTGAAGGATCCTATCGTTTATTGAGCGACACCAGACAGCAAGGGAGTTGCAGTGATATAGAACAGAACGGAGGATCCTATCTCGCACCTAAAGAGTCCGAACCGAAAAGACAGGATGCAGTGATGGGGAATAGATCATTGTTCCACCATACCCCAAGGGAAGATGGGAAAGCTTGGGATCTAGAGAGGTGGGAACAAAGAGAAGCAAGAAGGACGCCTCATAACTCACCTGTGCCCAGACGTAGGACTCGTAGTGGGGGTGAGAGGGATGTAAACGAACAACCTAGGAATGAGGTACTAAGAGCTGAGATAAAAGCAAGACGGCTCGATGTAATGAGTTTAAAATCAGACTTAGAAGAAATAATAGACGGCACATTGCCAATGGAAAGGATAGAGCTGTATGAACCGGATGAAATACTGTTTATGTCTAAGGACGTTACTCGGAAAGCGAGGTCAGTTCATGAAAATTTATCTAATTTGGCAAACAGGTATATGATAGACCTATCACGAACTAAAGCTTTACAGGGTAACCATAGACTAAATTGCACGGATCAGGATCTAGATGAGCGTAGGACGATTGGGCTGAAAATACACATAAAGGAACTGATCCTGAGTATCAGATTGTGGAGGAATTTGGATAAATGGGAGGAAAGATGGTCCAAGAGGGGATCCGTCAGAAGGAGTACACTTACGAGGTCCCCGGATGGAGAGCTAATGCGAATGGAAGCTTTCCCTTTGCGAGAATTCGCGAACGGAAGCTACGTGCATGTGCCCTGGAGTAGGGGGGATTTAGCGGCATTTACCAATTCCTTTCCAAAGCTAAGGGAGAATCCCGTTGAGTGGTACAAACAGGTAGAGAGGTTCGTGAAGATCTCTAAGGTGCTGTGGGTCGACTTGAACACCCTGTTTGACATTGTAGTACCCGGAGATTTGTGGACGGCATGCAAACTTAGTGTCGAATGGCCCATTTGTGAACCCGATAGGGATGCCAGGACGAATGGTCCATCAGAGAGAGTAATGGAAAAGTACGAGAGGGTAATTGCATGGTTAAAAGAGAAGGTGCCGTTGCAGGACATAGACTGGGTTAAGATAGATCGAACCACTCAGGAACCTAAAGAGACCGTTCACGAGTTCTATGAGAGATTGCTGAAAGCATTCAAACAGTACAGTGGATTGGATGTAATGGATCCTAAGGACATAGGACAGTTCGTGTCGAAGTTCGTCCTAGGATTGCGACCAGACATAAGCTTAATGATTCAACAGCATTTGATCTGTTGGCAGAACAAACCTTTAGATGAGATCCTGAGGTATGCGAGGTACTGTAGCGATGAAATAGATTCGAAGGCAAAGAAACTTAAGGAGAAGCTGATGCTGGTGCAGATGCAATCAGCTGGAAAGGGTGGACAGCGACAACAGGGAACAGGAACACTAGGAAAGAAACAGAATAATCAGAGCAGAGATGAGGAGGAAAGACCGAGACCGAGGATAGATATCGCGACACTGAAAAAGACAACGAGGTGCCATCAGTGTAACGAGGTAGGACACTGGAGACGCGAGTGTCCCTATAATGTCGAGACGGGGGAATTAGAACAGGAGGAGGATGAGGTTCAAACCAGCATGATAAAGGGAACAGCAGTCCCAAAGGGAAAGTTTATCAAAGGGGGGACTCAGACTCCTCGAGCTCAGTTCCCTCAACCGCCTCGCATTGCAAATGGAGGGAAAACCTATAAACAAATGCCACTGTTCGTAGGTGGAGAAGAATGCTACTACGTTGATCCTCTTATGGGACAACGAGTGAATAGGGAAGAAGACTGTACTCTAGGAGCAGCCCTGGAGGTAGATCAGAGAGGACCATACGTGGAAGCTGAAGTAGCTGGATGTCCTACGACCTTTTTGGTGGATACGGGGGCCACTCGATCCACTTTGAGATCGGCGGTAGTCCCAGGTCTGCCAATGTCGGGAGAGACGATTCAGGTGGTAGGAGTCGCAAATAGGAGAATGACGAATCCTCTGACAGAACCAGTGTCAGTGAAGATAGGGAATTACAGTGATGAACATCAGTTTGTGATTTGTGATTCTAGCCCTGTGTGTCTGCTAGGAAGAGATCTGTTGTGTAAACTAAACTGCACCATATATTGCACACCTGAAGGAGTAGAAGTGCAGACTAACGATGATGATGCCGATTTCAAGGTTGTAAACTCGCAGGGATGCGTGGAACTATACCCTACCTTAACGGTGGAGGAGCTTCCACAGGATTTGAAGGAGACTGTGTCAGCTGAGGTGTGGGATTTTACTGGAGAAGAAATAGGACTGATCAAAGGAGTAGAACCGGTAAAGATCATGGTAAAGCCCAATGCCGAGTATCCAAGAACACCACAATATAAGTTGACACCGGAGACGATTGCAGGAATAAAGCCTGTGATCGAATCCATGATTAAACAGGGAATACTGAAGGAGATCGTGGGAAGTCCATGTAACTCCCCGATTATGGGTTTGCAGAAGCCTAGTGGGAAATACAGAATAGTGCAGGACCTTCGAAAGATTAATAATATCGTTGTTTCATGTTGTCCAGTGGTACCGAATCCATCAGTGATATTGTTTCAGATACCGTTCCAAGCTGAATGGTTCACAGTGATAGACTTGTGCCAGGCTTTCTTTTCAATCCCTTTAGATGAGGAGAGCCAGTATCTGTTCGCTTTTAAGCTGGAAAATCGTGTTTTAACATGGTGTCGTATTCCCCAGGGGTATCCAGAAAGCCCATCGATTTTTAACCAGCTGCTGAAGAAAAATCTTGAAAGTCTAGTACTGCCCATGAACTCGGTTCTGGTCCAGTACATAGACGACCTACTTGTGGCGTCAGAAACTGAGGAAGCTTGCAAAACAGACACCATCACCTTATTAAATCACTTGGCCGAGAACAGACACAAGGTGTCTCCAAGTAAATTGCAGTATTGTCTGACCGAAGTGCAATACTTGGGCCACAGGATTGAAAAGGGAAAACGGAAGGTGTCTCCAGACAGAATAGAGGCGATCATGAAAATGAATGCGCCTAAAACACAAAGAGAAGTCAGGATGTTCCTAGGCATGTTCGGTTATTGTCGGCAGTGGATAGCCAACTTTTCACTGAAGGCAAAACCTTTACAAAAACTGACGCACAAGGGGGTGAGTGATCCGGTACCATGGGACAAAGATTGTTTGATGGCATTTTTGCAGCTGAGGGAGGACTTGTGTCGTGCCCCGGCTTTGGGAATGCCTGACTACGAGAAACCATTTTTGCTTTACTGTTGTGAAAGGGAAGGTTGCGCGTTAGCAGTTTTGGCCCAGATACACGGAAATGCGCGTAGACCAGTTGCATATTTTTCGGCTACCTTAGATCCAGTAGCCGCAGCGTTGCCCGGATGTCTCAAATCCGTTGCTGCAACGGGTGTCAGCATTGAAAGGTGTGAAAATGTGGTTATGGGACATCAGTTAGTGGTGTACGTACCGCATTCTGTGGAATTGTTAATGACCAGGACCAAGACTCAGCATCTGATGAATAGCAGGCTCACACGCTACGAGCAAGTCATATTGGCTGCTGAGAATGTGACCCTAAAGAGATGCTCTGTTTTGAATCCTGCTACTTTGATGCCACTTCCAAATGATATTGATGATGAAATTTGTACAGATCATGACTGCCTTGATGTGACTGAACTATGCACCAAACCGAGACCAGATATCGTAGATGAGCCATTGACTGACCCCGATGAAATATTCTTTGTTGATGGTTCATGCGTAAGAGACGATATCGGTCAGCTGAGAGCAGCATATGCAGTTTGTACAATTACCGGAGTAGTGGAAGCCGCCTGCCTGGAAGGAGTACATTCCGCTCAGGTAGCTGAAATCATTGCTTTGAACCGTGCCTGTTTGGCAGGCAACAAAATTCGAGTCACCATATACACCGATAGCCAGTATGGTTTCGGGGTAGTTCATGACTATGGGCAGTTGTGGTCTCAAAGAGGTTACATGACCTCCTCGGGTTCTCCTATTAGGAATGGAGAATTCGTGAGATTATTGTTAGAAGCATTACAAGGACCAGCAGCTATAGCGGTTGTCAAATGCGCCGCGCACACAAAGAATACAGATTTTGTGTCGCAAGGAAACAGATATGCAGATGAGGTAGCACGTTATTGTGCGGAACAGGGGTATTCTCACACCAATGTAGAAGTGGGGGGGATACAAGAAAGAACTGATTTGACTATGTTGTTAGACACTGTAGATACGTGGGATGAACTGAAGTGTGTCCAGGAAAATGCACCAGATGTGGAGAAGAAAGCATGGGAAACGGCAGGTTGTACCAAAAGTGAGATGAATTTTTTGATTTCTGCAGATGGGAGAGCAGTTTTACCAAACGAACTTGTTAGTCCAATGGCAAGGAGATTGCATGGACCAGCACACATAGGTAGAGATGCCATGGTGAGAGTATTCAGACAAACGTGGTATAATCCGAAGTTTAGAGTAGCGGCAGAAGCGGTATGTCAGCGTTGTGCGATCTGTCAGCAACTAAACGTAGGAAAGAGAACACCAGTCACATTGAGTCACATAGGGAGGTCTGGGGGGCCTTTCAATAGAATGCAGCTGGATTTTATTGAAATGCCTAAGTGCAATCAACTCAGATACGTCTTAGTGATTGTCTGTATATTTTCCAGATGGGTTGAAGCTTATCCTACACGTAGGTGCGATACACTTACAGTAGCAAAATTGTTGCTTAGAGAGTTAATACCGAGGTTTGGGGTGCCAGCCTCTTTGGAATCAGACAGAGGAACTCATTTCAACAGCGAAATAGTGAAGATGCTATGTTCAGCCTTGAGCATAGACCAGAAGCTCCATTGTAGTTATCGACCAGAAGCTTCGGGGATTGTAGAACAAATCAACAGCACAATAAAGTCCAGACTTGCCAAAGTTTGTTCATCGACATCCCTGAGTTGGCCTGATGCACTTCCATTGGTTCTTATGAGCATACGTAGCACACCAGATAGAAGAACAGGTCTCTCTCCACACGAGGTGCTAATGGGGAGAGCTATGAGACTGCCATCGGTTCCGACTGCAGCATTGTTGAACATCACAGACGATTTGATCTTGGACTACTGCAAGGGACTATCTGATGCCATTCATTCTGTGTCCCTCCAGGTCCAGGCTGCAGAGGTTCCATCAGCACAAGACTTGTGCCATGACCTTTGTCCAGGGGACTGGGTCCTGGTGAAGAAGCATGTCAGGAAGAACTGTCTAGACGTGCGCTGGCGAGGACCATTTCAAGTCATACTAGTTACGAACACTGCAGTAAAGTGTGGAGGCTTGCCCAACTGGATACACGCCTCACACACCCGAAGAGTTCCAGCACCTCTGGAAGAAACAGCTCCTCTCTCGGATGAAAATCCAGCAGAAAGCGGAGAAGCCACAGAGAGGGAAAGTCAAGCTGTAGAGGTGATTGAAGAGGCTGAGCCTGTGTCGGAACAGGCTGATGACGGTCCAGACACCAGTGAGACAGAAGCCGTCTCAGAAGAGGAAAGTAGCTGGGAGTTCGAGTCAGACATCGAACAAGCTATAAGTGATCAAGAGACGAGTCCAAGAACAAGTAGCAGGAGGACAAGGAATGGAGAAGCTAGTTGGCCGGGAAGAAGGAGAAGGTCAACCTTGAGAGCAGATCCAGAGAGCACCCTTGTCCCGATCTCAGAAGATTCGGATCTAGACGAAGAAGCTACTGATTCAGGTTCTGAGAGTCCGAGAAAATCCAGGAGGGTACGTGTGCCCTGCAGAAGATACGCCACCCCAGAGTGGACTTATCTAGCAGATGTCTTGGGGACAGAGATCTGGGAGAGTGAGAAAAGTGCAAGTGACCAATCTCGATCCAATTGTGACGGTGGAGATATGGATGTTGACGCCTGGAATCGAGACTGAGGGGTTACTGACTTTCACACTTCCCATTCCCCTTTACCTAAGTCGGATCAAAGACCTAGTGCTAAATCGATTAGAGTTTCCAACTTTTGGTCATCAAATACCAGCACAAGAAGAAAAAGTAATTCGTTTGGAACTATTGGAATATGTTATTAGAGCTGCAGGTACGAGAATCATTGTAGATGCATAAAGACTTTGTGATTAAGCTATAAAGAAGAAGATAACCTAGCGCCGAGTGGAAAGAAGAATAAAATTAGGGATTACATTTAGAGGACGGAGAAGGGTTAGGGTTGTCTGTTACTAAAGATAAAAAGACATTGTTGTGAAAAAGAGACTTTTTGTTGATTAAGAGCACTTCACAGACTGAGAAATTAAACAAAAGAAATAAAGACTTGAAAAAGAAAACTTTTCCACGAGAAAGAAAGAGCTACATTGTTTGATAACATGGAGAATGGCAACCCAAACCGAAAAGCCAAATGCATAATAGGTACACTAATAGCAGTAGTAATTTTTCTTATTATTACAGTAGTTACCATATCATACATAGTAGGACATACAAGCGTAAAGGAGACAACAGATGTAAAACCTGTAACGACTTTGAAACCTGCTCTTGTTGGGAAGAAGGAGGAGAGCAATGTAATCCGTGAAAAGGCGTTATTGGCAGAGGAAGCTCGTAGGTTACACATAGACGAGTCGCAGGGAAATTTTAGATCAAATACATATGCCAAACTATTGTATGAGTATATCGATGCCATGGAGGCCAAAGATTGTTATGTTTGTATGCAATTGCCGGCTTCTGTAGATGAAGGTATCAGATATCATCATCTCCCACTGACATATGGGATAACATGTAGTTTATTGCTCAGTATATTCTATGGTAGAGAAGGGTTTGAGTACTACTTTTCAAATTATGATTCGGTACTACCTGAAGTCCCGAATTATAAACAAATGAATAAGTGGGACTATTATAAAAAGGAAGATAGATTGGCAAAATTCTTTCTTCCTTGGGATACATTAGATACTTCATATGCACGCAGAAATAATCTGACTTGCAAAGTGTCAGAGATTGAGAAGAAATTCATTGGACAAGTAGATGACAGATACAGGAGACAGAAGATTCTAAAAATGTCAGGACAGTGGAAAACAGATTGGACCGAAGAGGAAAAAGCACATAAAAAGAAGGGTAGCAATGGTCCAATAGCTTTGGATAGAACGCAGAAAGGAAAGTTATGTTTAACTCGAAGCAAGACATATTATGAGAGTGTATTTGTAGGTGAAGTTAATTGCGAACATGCTTTCAGGTTAGAGTACTATACGAAAGATTTTATGAAAGAGATGCAAGCGATTCCTAATGTATATTTTGTATGTGGAAGAAATGCCTATGTAAAATTGCCTGACAATTGGTATGGTTCATGTTATTTGGCAATTGTCTTCCCCAAAATATATCATGCGAAGGATTTAGAGATCATAGAAGGAAAGGCTTCGACAAGAGCGAAAAGAGAAGTAGGAGATGCTGAGGTAGTTGGAGACATATTTGGAGCAATGTTTCCTATTTTAGGTTTGGTACTTAACGATGTTAAGATCAGGAGACTAGCTACAGTTGTGGATAGATTATCTGCAAGTACTGCAAGGTCATTGATGCTAGTGGAAGGAGAGATGCAGTCGATTAGAACAATGGTTCTTCAGAACCGTCTTGCTTTAGATGTTCTGCTAGCAAAAGAGGGCGGAGTCTGCAAGGCTCTGAAGGTCCAGGAATGTTGTACTTACATTCCAGACAATTCAAAACCACTTGAGAAAGTCATACAGAACATTACAGAGATACAACAAGAAATCGAAGATTTAACAAGAGTAAATGTTTGGGAAAAAGTAGGTCATGGAATGGGAAAGGTTGGAAACTGGTTTGCCAATCTAGGTAAAAGCGTTGTGTGGTATATATTGAAACCTGTATTAATAATATTGATTTGCATAATCACATTGTTGGGGTTAGTGAGACTGTACAAATGGTATAGGACGAACCGGTTACAAAGGTCCATGAGAGAGCAAGAAAGGAGATTAGCTGCTTTACAAGATCAACAGTATAAAAGTTTGAGAGCTCTCGAGACGATAAAAAGAGGGAGCCTTGTAACTAGTTCTGTGTAAAGTATCATTCAAATTGGAGTGTTAGTGATGACCCCTAGAGGTCATCAAAGGGGGGAACTGAGAGAGCGCAATTTGAATGAAAAGTATATCTGTACCATATTTACAAGCATATCGCATAAAGTTAGAAGTTGTAATGTGAAGTTAGCACTTGTAGCGTAAAGTTAGCCGATGTAACCAATGTAATAGGAAATGTACTTGTATTTACACTAGAATACATTAGTATTAGAAAGGCCCGTATATATAGGTTGGGCTAATATAGAAAATGTGTTGAAATGCTTAAGAACAGTAGAACGTGCTGAATAGAATGTACGTATGTAATTATTAAACGGAGAAAGAAGATGAAATGTAGAGTGAAGAAATTTGCAGAATATATATAGCAAAGTATAAGAAGAGAGTATAACGTTGTATTTTATGTAACATGGATTCAAGTATAATCAAATGATTTGCTAATTCGATTATATATATGTGTGTTAAAAGTCATACTGTGTAGAAGAGTTTGTAGGAATGTTAGCATAGTGTGGTCATGTGTGATTTTAACCTAACTGACCAAGGGTTCGCAGGAGTGTAGTTCACTGCATGTAATTTAGTGGGCTCACAGGAATAGGGGATAGCTTTGATCTGAATGTGCGAGCCAAGAGTCAAAGGTCTTGTTAAATTTAGAGTGACAATGCTGGACGAAGTTTATGGCCTAAATGAGATAAGAGACGTTTGGAATTTTGGAGTCTTGTTTTAAGTGCCCGTTCGCAGGACCAAAGGAGGTTATAATCACAATCGTAAAGAATAGAGTTCTGATGAGGTGATAGACTTTGCTTTGAAAGTGTCAACTGGAATGTCAATGAAGTCACCAGCACGAAGATGAAGATGGCACCTAAGAAGCAAGGTCAACTTAACGGACGACGTGAAGAGACGAAGCTATGGAAAGAACTAGAATGAGATCATGTGAATGTGTACGTGGTGGGCGTCAAAGGGGCGTTCCACCTATACTGTGATTGTGTATTTAGGGACAGCACCCTGGGGAGAAGAGTAGCGAAGAGCTCAGAGCGCAGAGAGAGCAGAGCGCAAGAGAGCAGTAGGCCGAGGACCCTTAGAGAGCGGATGGGTAGGCAGAAAGGGTACTGCTTCTCGACATAGGTTACCATTAGAGGCTAAGAGAGTTTGAACTTCTTTGGAAGTCAAACTGCTGACACCTTTTTTAGGTAAAAGGACTTACTAGTAGGGATGTCATCTAGCATAGAGTAGGGACAGATTTAACTTGTTTATTCTCTTTTTGTAGATGACGCAACAGAGCCACTTTGTGTCTATGCTTTTCAATTTGCTGATTCTGGAATTGATTTTAATCGTTTTCTTTTGTAGACTTAGGTTCTTTAGGGAATTTATGTTCCTTTTAGTTCCTGTATACTTGTTGAATCTTATCCTGAGAGGATTGTATATGCAATTGACTCTGATTTTATATTAAACTTTTTAAACTTTACCAGTCGTAAGTGGTTCTTCAGAGTTGCGTCAGTCTATGGGGTTGATTTAACCTATGTGGGGTTTGCCTTTTACTCAATGACAGATAATAATCAATCCAAAATTGGATGAATGAGATAGGTATCTAAGTAATCAGAAAAGGTATCAAAATCTCATTCCCCGCACTAACCATCACCCAGTCATCCTGTGCACTCTTGTTCTCATTCACACTTGGCACTGGCTGTGCGCTGCCACCATTCGAACTGGACTCCACCTGTTTAGCATTAATGTCCAGTTCCCACATGCTTAGCTCATAAGCTAAGAGAATCTTCTTCTCTTCCAAGGTGAGAGCATTCCTGCTCTCCTCTGCTCACTTTTCACTTTCAATGAGCAGCTTCTTCTCTTCTGCTTGAGCTTTAAGTTTTAAAACCTCCAGCTCATGCTCTCTGACCCTTTGGTTTTCCTCCAGCTCCTCTGGGGAAAAACTCCTCCCTAAATGGCTACTACCAGCCCCTGAGGCTGGTCCCTCCACTGGCAAATCCTGTGGACCAAATCCACTCCCTTAGTCATCCTCATCCACCTCAGCATCACCCGCCTCCTGAGCCCCTTTTGCTTCCCAACAGGCCCTCAAGGCCATTTTCAGCTCCTCCTTCTTGGCGTTACTTTTCATGGGACATCGCATAGCTCTGCAAAATTGCCCCAATTGACTCCTCTGGGACATGATGTGTGGCTTAAAGGTCGCTCAAAAATAGAAACCAAAAATCAAAACACAATATGTGTTTGTATTGTGGTCTGCGCTAAACTAGTGATGTGCACCAATTACTGTGAGTGAATTTGCAAATACACGTTTAAATCCCCAACCCTTGACCATCAATGTTAGAACTGGGGTCTCTAGTTGGCTGAGGTAGGTACCTTAGGCCAAATAGGGACCCTTGCTCCTAAGTCAGAGAAAGGAACAACACCTTCTCAGATAGCCCCTGCTCACCCCCTCAGTAGCTTGGCACGAGCAGCCAGGCTTATCTCCAAGGCTAATGTGTAAAGTATTTGCAACCCCGCTCTCAGTCACCCAATGATGACACCACAAATTGACTCCACACGATTTTAGTAAAAAACAAGTATATGTTTATATAAAAAGAGACCACACAATAAAAATCCAACACATACGTATTTGTAATATTTCACCTGGCCGGTTATTAGGCCAGCAAGCCCTTGTAGGTTATTGCAGTATTACTGAGCAATTCTACATGATCCAATGCATTCCTAATGCAATGCTGTGTAGTTCGTAATGCAAGAATTAGGCACCTTGCAATGTACAAATAATGCAGTTCGTTGTGCAACAATCAGACAGGTCGTTATGCAAAAATAATGCAATGCATAATGCACCAATCAGGCAGTTTGTTATGCAAAATAATGCGATGCATAATGCAACAATCAGGTAGTTCATTATGCAGAAATAATGCAATGCGTAATGCAACAAACAGGCAGTTCGGTATGCAGAATTAATGCAATCCGTAATGCACAATCAGGCAGTTCATAATACCAAAATGATGTAATGCATAAGGCAACAATCAGGCAGTTCGTTATGCAAAATAATGCAATGCGTAATGCAACAATCAGGTAGTTTGTTATGCAGAAATAATGTAATGCTTAGTGCAACAATTAGGCAGTTCGTTATGCAGAAATAATGCAATGCATAATGAACAATCCGGCAGTTCGTAATACCAAAATTAAGTAATGCGTAATGCAACAATCATGCAGTTCATAATACAAAAGTAATGTACTCCGGCACTGATCACGGTGCTCCAGGATGTCTTTATGCCACTCCCGCAGACTCGCAGTCAGCTGCTGCCAAAATTTGACCCACAACTCGGGTATGGTGTAAAACAAAGTGTAGCTCCTCACTCCAGCCCCGGTTCTACCACTCATCTGCAAGTACGGGCCGCAATACAGACTTCAGCGGAGGCTCGCGCTGCAAAGAGAGGAAAGTTCCTCATAGCCAGCACCCCACCCCAGGCGCGACACATGCACCCTCTCTGAGCATTACCTGGGGGATGCGATCTCACTCTCCTCTTCACTCATCTCGACTAGGGCCTCTGATGCGACTTTGTTGATCTTGGGAAGTGGACCACGAGGCCCCCTCCCGACGGGGTTGATATGAGGTCCCTCCTTGGCAAATACAGGCTCAGACCGGCGGCACAGCTCCTCCGGGGATGTCGGTCCAGGCCAATGACAATGATGCAGGTCTCAGGCTGCAAAAGGGCACACGCAATCAGCGTCGCTGAGATTCACTTAAGCTCTGGGTGCCCACCACGATCACAGGGCAATCCTCATCACGGTCTCAGGCTGCACAAAGCACACACACAGAGCGTCGCTGAGACTCACTTGAGCTTTGGGTGTACACGTTCACAGGGCAATCCTCATGAAGGTCTCTGGCTGCACAAAGCACACGCACACAGCGGCGCTGAGACTCACTTGTACTCCGGGTGTACATGATCACAGGACAATCCTCACGAAGGGCTCAGGCTGCATGAAGCACGCAGCATTGCTGAGACTCAATTGGATTCCAGGTGCCCACGATCACAGGGCAGTTCTTACAAAGGTCTCAGGCTGCAAAAAGCACACACACAGAGCGTCGCTGTGACACCTCCGGAAACTTATGTTCCTGAGTTTTCACAACAGGGAGCCAGCTTTCTTTGGGCTCTTGGGGTCACGATACTTCAGGACACAGCACACTGCAAAGTCCTTTCAAGCAGGTTGACACAGCACACAGCAAAGTCCCTTAACCTCTCCTTGGTTAAAGCAGCCAACTGCAGGCCAGCCCCAGAACACACAGCAAGGGTCAGTCCTTACCTTCAGGCTCTTCAGCTGTTTCTTCCTGGTAGAGGTTCCTCTTGACCACAAAGTAGTTTCAATCCTTTTCAGTCTTGATCAATCCATTCCATTCCAGTGTTCAGGGGATTCAGCTCTCATAGTTATACCCCAAAACGCCTTTGAATTCTTTGTGTTAAAGGGGGGCTGAACCCTGTCCAAACCAGTTCTTGGTGTCTCCCTGCTAGTGACACCTTCTTCCTTTGATAGTGGGTGTCTGGATCCTTAATCACTCAGCAGGAGATGGAGCCATTGTTTTATGGCATCAGCCCAGGCCTCTTCACCTCCAGGGGCTACTCCTCCCCCCTACACTCCAGATGCAGGTCAACCTGTTGCTGTCTCACCTCCTCCTCTGGGTCAACACATTCCCCAGATCCTATCACATTTAAATCCAGACAGGCAATCCACAACCAGGCAGAGACACACAGAAATGTTAGAGCACAAAAAACAGCCACTTCCCAAAGTGTGGTTTCTAAACACACAATGCAAAAACCACCTTCACAAAAATATGTGTTATTAAATTTTGAGTTCAGGCATACTAAACTTCACCTTTCCATCTTAAGCCTGTCGGAAGATAGGCTGGAAACATTTTACATAGCCTTCCCATGTTGTCCTATGGGCAAGATGGCCTTTCAACAGTGAGAAACGAAATGGAGAGTATTTCACTGTCAGGACATGGTGCACACCTCATTACATGTCCTACTTTTCACATACACTGCACCCTACCCAGGGTGGTACCCTGGACCTACCATAGGGGTGTCTGATGTGCATACAAAGTGAAAGGTAATGCCTGGCAAGTGGGTGCACTTGTCAGGAAAACATGGCAGTTTAACAAACTGCTCGCCAGCACTGCAGTGGCAGGACTGAGTTCTCTCTTTAGGTCTACTTGTGTGGGTGGCACAATTAGTGCTGCAGGCCCACTAGTAGCATTTGCATTACTAGCACCGGCACACATAGTGCACTTTACCAGGGACTTTACTAGTAAGGCAAACATACCAATCATGGACAACCAATTACGATTACACTTTACACAGGGAGCACTTGCACTTTGACACTGATCAGCAATGGCAAAGTTTGCAACACCATGCCAGAAAGAAAGGTCTAGGGGGAAGCCAAAATGTTTAGGGAACTTTAGCCAAAAAGGGCCAAGTCCAACAGTGGTAGTTACAATGGAGGTTAGGGTGGTGATGCTTAGGGTGGTTTAGTGTGATGGAGGTGGTTAGGGGGTGGTTAAGGTGGTGGTTGAACTATTGTTGGTTAAGGTTATGATGCTAGGATGGTGGCTAGGGTAATGACGGTGGTGGGGTTAGGGTGAGGGTAGTGGTGGTTGTTGCATTATGGTGGTGGTGGTTAGGGTAGAGTGGTGGTGGTTATGGTAAGGAGGTGATGGTAGTTAGTCTGGTGTGGTGTGGTTAGGTAGTGGTTGTTGGTGGTGATTTGGGGTATGTGGTGGTTAGAATGGTGGTTAGGGCAGTAGTAGGGTGGTGGTTGGGTGGTGGTGGTAGGGGGTAGTTAAAGTAGGGTAGTGGGGGTGAGGGTAGGGGGTTGTAGGGTGGTAGTAGGCTGGTTATGGTGGTGGAATTTATAATGAGGGTGGTGGTAGGGTGCTATGCTGATGATGGTGGCAGGGTGTTGGTAGAGTGGTGGTGTTAGGTTTCGGGGAGTACGGTGGTGGTAAAGTGATTTTGGTATGGTAGTGCTGTGGTAATGTGATGGTTGTAGATTTGTGGTATGGTGTTGTGGTAGACTGGTGGCGGTAGGGTGATTGTGGTAGGGCAGCGGTAGTAGTGTGGGGTTAGGGCGGTGGTGGAAGGGTGGTGGTTAGGGATGGTATGCTGGTGGTGGTTGAGTGGTGATCGGTTGGTTGTGGTGGTGAGAGTACTGTGCTGGGTGTAGACTGGTGGGTGTAGGTAGTGTTTATGTTTGGTGTGCCTGCCTGTGTTTGAGCGGGTGTGTGTGAAAGAGTTTGTTTCAATGATTATGATGCCCTATTTCCCTAAAGAAATGTATTCCCAGCAATATGTTTCCAAAAGTATAGATGTAATTCCAATGTATACAGGCAAAAGAAAATATTGAAAAAGGCTGCCTAAGAGATTAAATACTTCACAGATGACCTAATTCCCTCATAAAATGTGAACGATGTGACATGAAGCACCGTTAGGCCCTGTAAATGACAGATGTGCCATATTGAAGAATAAATAATAAAGAAACTAGTTATATTGATGTAGATATGTATAATTTGTAATTTCTCCAAGCCCCGAGAACTCATTGTGCCACCAGAAACAGGGTCCTGCCCTTTATCCACCACAGTGATGCCAGACTTGCCTTATCAGCCCACACCCCAGAATGAATGAGCCTGTTTGCAATGAGCATCAGCAACACATTCAATTGTGAGACTTGTAGTCTTGTTTTTCACTTTTTAATGATCTACTTCACATTTGCAGAGACTTTCGTGGTGCTTTTTTAAAAGGTCCACACGTCATGTCCCCACTTGACAACTATGGGGAGGCAGACATCACTGTCTTGGGGGTTGTGAAATCCTACCTTTCAGTTAGTGGGTGGTGAGCCATTGGGCTGCTTTAAGTCTGTCAATGGAATTTTGGGGGCACACAGTCGCCATAAATATCCATTGTCTGTTGGATCCTAACAATGTCAAAATTACATTATGTGCAAGCTTGGTTGCCTCAAGCCTCACATGCTGTGCTTGTTTTATGTAAAATGGATTAGACTTGGTAGCCCAACTCTGTGACCCCATTACTTACTACAAGGAGGGGGACAGGAAGGTGTAAGGGGACTACAATAGTGTGGACTGGGATGGGAGGTGAGTGACGGCCTACAAACACATGCACTCTTATGGAGTACTGCGACATTTTTTTTAACGAGTAACTCTGAAAGGGCTTGAGCAGTGGAAGTACATATTGAATAGAAGAGAAGCAAGGAAATGCGAGTTACAGTGAAGTCAATCAATGGTAAGCAATAGGCGGGCTCTGAGTCCCTTATAAGTAAACAGAATGTCTCACAAGCGACAGCACATGCGCTGCCTCAGGTGAGATCTAAAAAGTAGAACTGTTTTCAATAATATATTAAAAAAGTATGAGTGCACTGTGCCCCACATATCTCGCCCACTTCTACCTCTGGTTTGCAGATAATGTTACATCCAGAGGAATCACTAATAATTAGGAATAGACTATTTAAAATAATATGCTAGTGAAGTCGAGAAAATAGCAGGAAACTTTAAACCTGGTGAAGATGAGAAAACTTTCCCGACTTCCCATAATTTTAAAACCTGCGGTGACGATTCCCTTCTCCAGGAACGTCAGATAGGTGGGACATCTACAACATTGTTGATGTGCGTAACCTTCCACAGGATCACTAGGCAAGAGATGCTGTATGCAGACAACGATAGTGAGAAGGGCGGTGTCGAGAGCGAGGTGACACTGCAATGCAAGGATGAAGATATTGTGAAGGTTGAGACTGAGCTCCAGGGTCCTCTTTCTTCATCTTTTGGTTCTTAAAGGTGATGAGGCTCAGGACATTCCCCGGAGGTGCAAGGGCACCAAGAAGTGACATGTAATGGCTTCCAATCTGTGCCCTTCTCTGCCACACGGCCCGGATGGAATGGTTCCAATTTACTGTGAAGGGCAGCTAGAGGGACAGTTTTCTTTCACTTTGGAAGCTTCACATTTCGAAGCCGCCCACACCAGTAGAAACAATCAAAGTGAACAAAAATGCACGCACCCAAACTTTCAAAATAAATAAAAAAAATTGACAGACCCTTTGATGAAGCGCTGGGCCCACCTTACAATTTTCTTTAAGTCAAGGGACCTATGTTGTAGCCTGAGAAGAGAAGGGGTACTGACAAATTTAGCTCCACAAACTGAGTGACCAAATGTGACCACACATTAAAAGTCAGAGTCCGCATCATAAAGTTGAAAAAGGATTTATTAAAAACTAAAAGCAAAGGTAATTTAAATCAGACACAAAAACATACTGTAAATATGCAGAATTAATAAATGAAAACCAAATCGATGTACAATATTAGGGGCATATTACCAAGCAATAGCGATAATTATTGCTATTGCTTGGTTAGAGACAAAAATTTACCGCTGAGCCCCGGTGATTTTTATCGCAGATAAACCTTGGTATTACCAAGGTTTATCGCAAATGCGATATAAATCGGCCGCAGTGCATGAATATCGCTGAAAAGTCCGCGATATTCATGCATTACCGAGCGAATGCTCTTAGCCATGTTATCCACCTCCCATTGGATAACATGGCTAAGAACTGCTCAGGGCAGGTGTTAGCTTTTGGAGATATTTGCGCTTAGCGCGAATATCTCCAAAAGTTGGTAATAGGAGATAGCGATGTTAGCGACTGTTTCCAATCACTAACATCTTGGCACGCCCACTTTGCATGTCATTAGGGATAAATATCACTGACATGCAAAGTGGGGCCCAAGATGGTCTCTATCTCCTACTAGCTGTCACTAACTGGTGTTAGCGACAGCTAGGTAATAGGGAGATCATTTTATCTCCGCTTTCTTGGCTTTTAAATCCAAAAAAGCGGAGATAAACCCCCTTGATAATATGCCCCTTAGTCCTTAACAGCAAAGAACAAATCAAGATTTCGGTAATTGCAATATAAAAGATTGAAAACTTGGGGGTATATTATCAAGGGGGTTTATCTCCGCTTTTTTGGCTTTAAACGCCAGGAAAGTGGAGATAAAATGATCTCCCTGTTACCTAGCTGTCGCTAACACCAGTTAGCGACAGCTAGTAGGAGATAGAGACCATCTTGGGCCCCGGTTTGCATGTCAGTGATATTTATCACTAATTACATGCAAAGTGGGCGTGCCAAGATGTTAGCGACTGGAAACAGTCGCTAACATCGCTATCTCCAATTACCAACTTTTGGAGATATTCGCACTAAGCGTGAATATCTCCAAAAGCTAACACCTGCCCCTGAGCAGTTCTTAGCCATGTTATCCAATGGGAGGTGGATAACATGGCTAAGAGCATTAGCTCGGTAATGCATGAGTATCGCTGACTTTTCAGCGATATTCATGCATTTCGGCCGATTTTTATCGCTTAGGAGATAAACCTTGATAATAGCAAGTTTCCTAAGCGATAAAAATCGCCACAGCTCGGCGATAAAAATATCCCCGCTAAACCAACATAGCGATAATTATCGCTAGTTGTTGGTAATATGCCCCCCGGTCTGGTAAGCGGATGAATGGTTTTGATCTTTCTCCCCATACATGGGAAAAATTGCAGTATCTAGCTATCTCTGCACAAAACTAAGAGTTAAGGAACCCTATTAATCCAGAGGCAAGAACAGGTGTCAGCATCAGACCTTCTGTAGAAGTTCTGTAAGCAAAAGATCATGCAGTGCATAAAGCCTCAACATCAGAGTCAGGAGAGATCTGTACCTCTCCAAGTCTAAAAGACATCTATCTGGCTACAAGGTAAGTTCACTAATTAGAAACTCACAGAAAGTTCGCGACACATGACCTCACATTATTAAACCTCATTAGAACATTGGAATGTTGGGAGCTCCATTGAAAACAATGGAGTGCTCTGGGCTTATAATGGCTGGTAGAAGCCTGGAGCTCCAACATTCCAATGTGTCTTTGTTCACAGCTCTGGCTGTGAACAAAGGGTTCGGGTAGCCTGAGGGGATTCCAATCCCCTTACGCTCCCAAGAGGCTTTGTTTTTTTTGTTAGAACATTCTGTCCTCTAGTGGCAGAATGTTCTAATAGCCTTATAGCCCTTCGTAGATGGGCTATACCGCTATTAAAGTCCCTCTCCCTTGTTAAAGGCACTCGCCTTCGGCTCGGGGCCTTTAACGCTGGAGAGGGCCTTTAATAGCCGGTATAGCCCTCTACGGCGGGCTATAAGGCTATATTATTTCCATTTTCCATGAAGAGTTCCAGCGCCTGGTATAATACTCCCATTTTTAGCCTTTGCTTTTGAGGCATCCTAGAATTCCTTCCTTCAGACAGATAACACTAACTGGTAGCACTTCCTTGTTCTTCCAATTACATTTAATTGACCTTGCCAGTTCTTTCTCGCCTCACTATCTTAAAATATAATGTTCTTTCGCTAACAGTGCTTTGGTCTGCACCTGCAAAAGGGAAAAATGCATTGCAAACAACTTCGACATTCAATGTTTAATGTCCCAGCTGTAAGCTGAAGACCCACAGTCACGCTAACTTAGCAAGTTACTTTCAAAAGCATATAATTGTGCAAGACACATACAATCCTGTAAATACATAAATACATATGTTTTTTCATTTATATCGCACTATCACACATGAATACACTTTTATTTATTAGAAAAACTAACTACGTTATTGGCACAACACTGTCATGATTCATTCTTTCCTAACCTATGGAGAATGGACTGCATCAAATGCATTTTAGTGCAACACCAGTATAAACTTTGCCAACAAATTAACGTTTGTCAAGGGTCCAGCTGTTCCTAAAAGAACAATAGTTAATGCACAAACTCATTTAGAACACTCCAGCATTGCACTTTCTTTACTAGTGCACTACATATATTGATTATAATTGTATTATGCGAATACATGAGGCCACAACTGCACATATATATGTGGCCTAATCAAGATAAAAGACTGGAGCAGAATTATGCTACTCCACCTTCGACCCTGCCTATGCTAATGTGCCCAGATTTGCATTGATGCAAAGTTACATTTACACAAATGGTAGTTGCAAAGGTATCAAAGGTTTACTGATTAGTTCTCGGGCCCTTCAACGAATATGGATAGATTACCAATATGAATGGTGGTTGCACAGTGAGTAAAAGAAGTCTGGAGGGTGGCAAATGTGAACATTTCTAACGTGGAACATTTCAGACTGTTTCTGAACTGTTGATGGGACCAGTTATTCGGGAATTAAAGTGCTCACTGGATTCATCACCTTCTACCTCCAAGTCTGCTGTGCAGTTCCTGCTAACTATGTAACATCACCATTACACTATGCTTTGTCTGCTACACAAAGTTTAGACCAGCACTGGGTACAAGAACAAGGGGGCATATTACCAAGCAAATGCGATAAAAATCGCCGCAAATTAATGAATATCGTTGAAAAGTCAGCGATATTCATGCATTAGCGAGCTAATGCTCTTAGCCATGTTATCCACCTCCCATTGGATAACATGGCTAAGAACTGCTCAGGGCAGGTGTTAGCTTTTGGAGATATTCGCGCTTAGCGCCAATATCTCCAAAAGTTGGTAATAGGAGATAGCGATGTTAGCGACTGTTTTCAGTCGCTAACATCTTGGCACGCCCACTTTGCATGTCATTAGTGATAAATATCACTGACATGCAAAGTGGGGCCCAAGATGGTCGCTATCTCCTACTAGCTGTCGCTACCTGGTGTTAGCGACAGCTAGGTAATAGGGAGATAATTTTATCTCCGCTTTCTTGGCTTTTAAAGCCAAAAAAAGCGGAGATAAATCCCCTTGATAATATGCCCCAAGAACATTTGGGCCCAACACAACTCCGCTTCTCTCCTCGTTTGCGTGTCTGCCTGAACAGAGGTAATTACAACAAATTGTCACCCTCCCGCCATACTTTCTCAGCCATTTTACATAAATCAATACACCAATTAAAATGAGGTTAGGCTCTGTTCAGTATTTCCAATAAACGTGTCTTCTCAGAGTTACACTCTGTTTGTTTGCTGTCTTCTTCCTCAAGTGATTCATGTACAGGCTGCCACTGCAAATACTTGTAAGGGAAGTAACAAAGCCCGTCTGTACTTCACCTCGTGCTATTAATCGTCAGTGAGTGAATCCAATATTCCCTTAAATCTTTGAATTGTGAATACATTTAGAACGGGTTTTTACTTAAAATCTCATAAAATGTTGTGTTCTAAGTGCAGGAATGCGCTGCATTAACAACAATATGGTGCATTCTTGTGCACACCCTTGCACTGTAGCAAAAAAAATGCAGCCTGGTGCAACGGTGCCTACATTGCAGGGATAATTGTTGTTGTGCAGGAAGAGACAGCTTCCTGCTCAGAAACAATCATAAATTGCGGTTTGCTGCTTCTATATGTGATTCAAAATGCAACATACATAGAAAGAGCAAAAACTGAGGAGAAATTAAAGTATTTCTCGTTGTTGCGCTACTCTTACACCTCCCCTGGGAGGCTTACGTTTTTGGCATTGACTCAAATTTACAGATCCTTGTAGATCTGGGCCAGTGTCAAAAAGCAATGGGTGTTGCATGGGAACGCCTACAGCAACACCCAATACATGCTCCTTCGTTGCAAAAAAACTGCGTCGATGGTGACCAAGGGGCATATTTACAATGAAATGGAGCAGCCTGGCGCCAAAAGTAATTTTGCTGTGCCGAGGTGCGTCATTTAAAAAATTGTGGTATGAGCCATATTTACAGGAATACCGTGCTCATCTGTGCTCTCCCCTATGTAGGTGCAAAAACAGCAGCCATGCGCCATTGCAGGTAACCTTGCATCTTGCAAGGGTGCCTGCGTTGCAGTGTTGATTGTGTTAGTGCAGGAAGGGACATCTTCCTGCACAGAAACAAACATTAATGCAAAAAACGAGGAGGAATAAAAGTATATTTCATTGTCGCGCCACCTTGACGCCTGGAAAGGCGTTAGTTTTTGGCGCCACCTAAGGTTTACCAGTCCTTGTTAATCTGGAGCAGTGGCGTGTTGTGTGGGAACACTCCGGAAATGAATAATACTGTGTGAAAGAGGGCCATATGTACCTGGCCATGTAGAGCCACGCTAATGGCTTTGCGTGGCCTTGTAATAATGGGCCAGCACCCAGCGTCACCAGAGTGTCAAAAAAAGGGACACTCTGGTGGCACTAGGGGCTTGTAAATATTCCTCCACATATACAAGGCAGCATTAAGCCATGCAAAGTGGCTTTACGCCACCTTGCAAATATGGAGCTGGGCACAGTGCCACTGGAGTGTTGCAAAAAGTGATGTTTTGGTGGCACAAAGCCCTTGTAAACATACCCCTAAGTTCTCATCTTTCCTTCTGTTGCATATATTTCCATATAAACAATGAAATAGAAGTGATGCCGTATTGAGCGAGTCCCAAGCCTCCCATACCATGGTCTATCTTTCATTCGATGTTGGGATGTCATTAGATCCTTAATCAATACTCCTCCAAGGGGAAACAACCTTTACAACGCAATTTTTACAATGCACTACCATTACAACGAAACTTTTACAACGCAACATCCATTACAACGCATGCATTTACAACGCAACCATTACAACGCACACCACTACAACGCATGTCATTACAACTCAGTCATTACAACGCATAGCATTACAACGCATAGCATTACAACACATAGTACCCTTACACTATCCAACACTTACCCTACTGTTGCACCCCCTGGAGTTAGAATAATAATTTTTACCCCTACACTATCCAACACTTACCCTTCTGTTGCACCCCCCGGAGTTAGAATAGTAATTTTTACCCCTACACTATCCAATACTTGCCTTACATGCAATGTAATGTTATGCGTTGTAATGGTATGCGTTGTAGTGGAATGCGTTGTAAAGGAAGTTTCAAAGAATTTGTTGTAATGGCATGCGTTGTAATGGTATCCGTTGTAATGGATGTTGCGGTGTAAAAAATGCGTTGTAATGGTAGGCGTTGTAAAAGTATGCGTTGTAACGTCATACATCCCCTCCAAGTGCTTAATTTAGCAGTAAACATCCAATGATTGGCCATTGCCATTGTTAGGCAGTGTCAGATATTGTTTCATACAGGAATACTAGGAGCGGGACCTTTGTCTTTGTAGAGAGACTACGGCAATATTTACTAATATTTCATGCAACGCAGGAAAGAAAGCAAAGTTGCTGTGCTGCATTGCGTGAAAGGTAGACAGCAGAAATGCTCCATATTTACAAATATATGGAGCCTTTCTGATCCCTGTATGCTGCTTAGCACCAATGCAGAACGCTTACATCACTGTGCAAGGGTGGCTGCGCTACGGGCAGGATTGCTTTTTTTGCAGAAATGGACATCTTCAATGCACAAAAACAATCCTTGGAGGTACTTTCCGCATTTTCCGCATTACACACATAGTAAGAGGAAGAAGCAAGGTACGCCTCAGTGGGAAGGAGTAGCATTTTGGTGCATTCCCAGATTTACTAGCTGCAGTAAATCTAGGAATGCGCCAAATTCCATGGGTGGAAGGTCCATGCTCCACTCATAGAAGACCTCCTAGCTTGAAATGTAACGTAATGCAGTGCAAATCCTTGGTTATCTGTTGTTTGAAGCACGTCCAGTGTGACTTCCTGATATCACTCTGTGTGGGTTAGACTGTGGGCAGACAGAAGTGAAGCAGTGGGGGTGTGGAACCTTGATGCAAAGACTGACTTACAGAGAGGCAGAAAAAAAGCTGTGATGTTGAAATGTAATGAGATGAAGAATGTTGGATTACAGTAGCCAGTGTGCTAGAATGCTTGGTGTGAAGAATAACTACTTTTTCCAAAGTTATGATGCTACTGGAACCATTTGATCATAAATTATCATTTTGTTGCAGTAAAGGATTGTAAGGTACACAATGTGCTGGAAACTGAACTAATTAAGCATCATGGGAATTGGTGAAAAATGTAGCAAAATGAAGAACGCAGCGAAGAGAGACAAATTAACCGGGAATCTGTAATGATTTGCACCTTATTACATCCAGCATTGAAACACATGTGCCTTCAGAATTCTTGACTGGCCAAATGTTCAATATACTTAAAGCAGATTTCAATGAGATGTTTTCCAATTACACTAAATTGTCAAAGTTGTTTAAGTCGTTTAGCAAAGGAAGGCTGTAGACTGTTCATGGTATAATGTACAAATAAATATCAGGCCACAGTAAGTGGAGATCAAGAATAGTTTTTTAGAAAAGCCACGATGCAAATGTAAAGGCATCTTGAAATAAAGTTAAAGCACTTTTGGGGAGATCGGAGAACTCAAAATGAACAGAAAACTATAAATCGGTATATTAATATGATACATTGTTTGGAAATAAATTGTTCATTTACTTGACATTCGGGTAAGAATTTACTTATCTAGTATATGTGAAAACGTGCCACAAAAATAATTCAAGAGCAGTTACGGCTGGCTTCTGGCCAAAGCTGAAGAAGGCAAAACCAACAGTTGATGGACAGAATGCAGAACAATGTCATACATTCAAACCAGTACAGAGATCTTGGCCAAAATCCATCATATTTTTGTACTCCACACCACCCCGGTTCAGACATGGCCATATGCAAATCAGCCTTGACCCTGTGCCTCATGGGAACAGTCGAGCCCAATATGGTGACATATCTTGCACAATCAAAACCTGTCTCCTCCAAAATATAGGTAGGACCACCCTTGGCACTATAAGTGTGACCATATTGGCATGCTTTAACCTAAATAGAATCCCCACTTGCTCAAAAAAATCCCTCTTTCTGTTACAGGCAAGCTTGATATAATCAAGGAGCCAGCATAAAGTCAACTTGAGACCCAAAAAGAGACAACGGGCCTATTCACTGCAGGTAGATACAAAATTAATTTAGGAACCTAAGATGTAGGGTTACAAGAGAGGCTTTTTGCAACCAACATGAAAACACCACTGTTGTTTACACCTATTGCAGATAAGTGACAAAGCCCTGATGAGAATCCAGGAAGTACCTTACTTGGATTCAAAACGAGTCGGCACAAGCTTAAGGAGCAATTAATATAATTGATTGGATGAACTAGTGGCTGCTAGTTCTCAAAAACTGCTCACCATTTGGTGACTTTGTCTCCTTTCTTTGACTTTGTCTATGATTAATTTTTTGAATATTGATTGTTTTGTACGAATATATATTGTTTGTATTGCACGTAGGATGTATATACTGCATTTATTTTGTCTACTAAAGTGAAGTGTTGTAGTTGGTATATGTGTTGTATATATTTGTGTAAATAGCCGTGAATGTGTATATGTTTCTCTTTTCATTCATAAAGTAGAGAAAAAGCTCATAAAAAGAATTGTGGAAATTTGAAGGGGTATAAATAAAAGTACTTGGACAAAACTGAAATCTATTTGTTTTGACCTTAAAATAATTGCTTTGAGATTCTGGTTGGTGTGGGCATTTTTGTTGTATTTTACTTTTAGAAAGTGGGCATTTCTATGTGTTCACAACTCTTTGAGCTTTGCAGCCTGACTTCAATTCACATCTAGGGCTGTGTGCCAGCTACGCTTTGTGCATACTTTCCAGACAGCCATCAGACAGGGAGGGTTGGGGTTTAACAAAGTTACAGATATGCATATTGAATGGTCTTCCTGGGCTGGGAAAGAGGGAGGCTGGGTGCACTTACATTTGCATAGGCTTTATCCTGCCCTCACACAGAGGGCTTGTTTACTCCCTGCTGATGTCTGTAGCCAGAGCTGGGGTTGAATGGGGGTGTTGTGCTCTTCTAGGGTTCTTTTGAAGTTACCTCTGCATCAAAGACATTTTGAGTATAAGTACAGGGGCTTTGACCCTATGTTTTTAGACACTGAGTGGGACTTGTAACCAGATGCTGCTGGCTCTACATCCGGCATATTGCCAGAGGACTGCCAGGAGGAACCGCCATTGGGACCATTTGCTTTGTTGTGCTGGTCTGTCTGTCTGCTAGGCTGCTGTAGAGACTGCCACTTCACAAACTGCTTCTTTGTTGCGGCCTGCTGCCTGCTTTCTGCTTTTCTGCCCCCATTGATCTGAAGGGGCTTGTTTGCATGCAGCCCCCTCCCTGTTATTTGGAAATCACAGGGAGCAAAAATCATTCCACCTAAACCAGCGGTGGGACTCGTGAGTCCAGCATGGGGCTTTGTCAACAACCCAGCGAGTGGAGACCACTGTTTCTGGCTTAAAATAGCTTGTGCTAGCAATGTCATGCGCACTTGGTTTCTGCCAATCAGTGTGTGGTGAGCACTCTGTTTTCAACCCCAGAGACTGGCATGCCCTTCTTGGTCAGCACTGTACAAGTGTTGTGGCCGGAGTGTCCTTTCTGAATTTTCACCCTAGGGAGTCTTTGAGTCTGTCTGCCCCTAGAGGACACAGCAGACCAGTGGCCCAGGAGTAATTTCTTGTGTGCTGGGTATTATCGAAGATGGGGCACTGTTGCCCCAGCCAATGCATTGTTGGGTGCTGTATTTAGGGGCAATCATGCAGCACGACACTTCATACCAGAGGAAGGAGACTCTGCCCTGCTTGTTAACTTGTGGCCCCAGGAACGTAACTCCTGCCCACTGCTCACTGCACACCTTGGGGCAGTTGCACTGTGGGGGCCCCTTCTCCTCTGCAAGGGGCATATTGGGATGAATATTTACTGGAGGCCCCCTAATGGGAATGGCTTAGCTGTACTGCCAATATCTCCACCATGATCTTGCTGGTAGAAGCTAGCCACAACGGGGCCGAGCCGCAAAGGAGAAGGTGTTGCCTTGGGAAGTTAAAGATTACCGTAGGATCCCATTGAGAAGCGCACAGGCACTTCCAACAGTGCTCAGGAGCACCCCGCTGAGTTAGACGGTGTGTGTGGGCATCCCACCGTGTGCATTTGGTGTGCAGTACAAGGGGGCACCTGCCCTGCATTTTGGGATGAAACCACTGGGGAGGACCCCAGAACAATGCGAGGTTGTGTGAGCACAGGTTATTTTTGCTGTGTAACTTACTTGCCTTAACTAGAGTGATGGGTTCTGCCTGGCTTAAGTGCTTACCCTAGCCAACCAGATACCCCATTTCTATCAAACTACTTATACATTTAGACACATTCACAACATATATGTGAAGCAAGAAAATTATGAGTGATACTTACCTGTCTGCACACCACCATGCCCTCACTCCATCAGGACTCTGCCACCAGGACATCGCCAGCACAACAGAAACATATAAATCGGCTGACGCCCACCAGCCTGACGGCAATGGAGTACTGTTAGCCAGCAGAGAAGATTGCCACCACAGCAGGACACTGTCTATTGCTGCAACATTTAAATATGGCAAGCACACTACCATCACCTCGATGGAGTACTTTGGACAGCCCTCGCAGAGTGTTGTTGATAGTACCGCCAGGGTCTAAATCAGGCCCTTAGTTGAAGGAGCATGTGCCCTACAAAAGCATAATGCCTTCCCCCTAGTAGTTGAGGAGATATAGTGTAAAAGGTTTCAGTGATACCCAAGGAGAATGGCTCTGTTTCTGTGGTAATAAGTGGGGTATGCAATATTCAAGTTTCTCCAGAAGACAGTAGCACCACATAGCCAACAATCACTTCCAGTCCACAACAAAAGATGGCAATTTGCTGACCTTCCTGATCAATCCATGGCAGACGGCGGTGATCTCACCAGACAGGTCCACTGCACGCCAGTCTGCTGGTGGTGGCATGCTCCTCCTCTCATCCCATGTGTGATCCCACTGGAAGGTGTGTCCCAGGGCCAAGTCTTCAGGTATACTCTTTAAGGAGACGGCCTACTGGGGGGGCTGGTAGCACCAGTATCTCCGACAGTCACAGCGTATACTGTCTCCAGAGGGTAGGTATTGCATCTGCTACATACCAGAAGGTAGATCGAAGGTCTTCTCAATGAACTTGGTGTTTTCAGCACACACAGGGATCTGTGGCATGCCCTCAACCAAATGGATCTGATTTGTTGTCCGCACGGGTCGTTCTGTTGATAATCAGTCAGATCTTGGGCTGGTTTAATCTCCCATTGCTCCACCTCAAAACGTTGTCCTTGCACTGGGCTTCAGTCAGACAGCACATGAGTGTAGCCCTTTTATAGAGCGGCCATGTTGAACACCACTTAGTTCCTCTCACCCTTGGGGTTTTATGTGACTGTCCTGACTGGTAACAATGTTTGAAGTCATATTATGACTAACTATTTATCCAGTTTCAGCCAAGATGTGTTTAGGCTGTTCACTTTGAAATATTTTTGTGAGATATGTTTTGGTTTGCACTGTAGATAGCCGTTTGACATTCAGCTATACAGCATGTTTGCCAAGTGTTGATGGATGAAGAGTACTAGCTGTGATATATTGTTAATATTTAAGAGACTTGTAGAGCGCACAGCTACCCAGAAGAGTCTCCGGGCGCTAAAGCAGACAGCAAACAAAGATGCAGAAAAAAGATGAAGATAAAACAACAACTTGCCTGAAAACATGCACTCAGTCAGGTCAATTGAAGAGCAAAGACTTCAGCTTCTTACGGAAAGTATACTGTATTTTAGTTTTATGTGTGGATGGTCTTGTTGCCCGCTGCTTTTTAAAGTGCTGTGATAGTCAACTGAAAGACGTCTCTATTGTGCTGCATGTGTGTGAAATTCTCTGTATAACACGGTCTCTTTTTTTATCCACTATTCCCTTTGTTCTACAAAAAGCTCAAATCACTCCATATCCTTGACCCAGGAGTTCCATTATACCACTAACATTACCAACTGTCTTTCCTTGAAACAAAGAAACCACAATTGACCAAGCCTTACACAAATAAGATGACACCAGGTCTGTCACCAGCTGTTCTCCTAGGATTGTGTTGGCTTGCTACTGTCATGATGCAAGCATGCCTGTCTATGAGTACACTTAGTATGTATCACTGTACCATGATCCATTTAGGTTGGCAAAGTTAGAGCTGGGCGAACCAGCAAATTAATAGGAAGAAAGAACCCAGAGACAAGCCAAGGTTCTAGCTTGACTTGATCCTAACTTGAGTTGAGCTGACAAACTATTTGCCATGCAAGCCATTCAACAAATAAAAAGACACACAATTGATGGACGGAATGAATCTGGTCCTACGATGCTTGTTTCCGGGCCAGGGAGGACCTCGCTTGGCAGTTTGGGCTGGACTGTTCCCATGAGACACAGGGCCAAGACTGATTTGCTTATGGCCAGGTCTAAACTGAGGTGGCACGGTGAGCAAAAGAATGATGGATTTATCCCAGATCTCTTGACTGGTGAATGTATGATTTGTTCTGCATTCCGTCCATCAATTGTGTGTCTTTTGCTAATCATTCAACAAATGTCATGTAAAAATAAGCTAAAGACTCTTCGAAGTTCAAAAAAGCATATTTTAACACAGGGAAGTGTTTCACTTTAGAGCATTAGATTGTATCATTGCATTGAGTGGCATTTCTTTGAAGTTCCATTTTCTAAACATGAACTTAGAAGCAATCCTGCATGACCTCAGTCACCACCCTGATGATAATGCCATTAGTCAACCAAGAGGCAAGCCATTTCTCATGTGCATCCTTACATAGTTGTTATAGATGAGGCAACATTATTGTCCATTAAAAGACATACAAGAGCTTTTTGTACAGCTCACATCCTGATCAGATGCATTTCACAGTGCTCTTAAATGTGATGATAAAGAAAAAATCTGCACCGCAAAATTAGGTAATAGCCTTGGATCATACTAGTCGGTCAAGCAGACAGGGAAACAGAGATTGGTCCTGTTTCCTGGTTGCACACTCCAGCAACCACATGGGCAACTTTTTTTCTCTTTCTGGATTTGAATCAAAGTCAAATCTTTCTAGAGGCTACAGCAGTAGTCTGTGTTGAATAAATACATACATGTAGTACATATTAAATCAAGTTGGAACAGGAAGGCTTTCCAGAAATAAAGGTGACTGGGCAGAATCCACATGAAGGCTCGGCTCGTCTTTGACTCGAGGTTTTAAGAGAACCTCAAGCTGACCCAGAGCCTGTTATCTGGTTCAAGCCGTCAGTGGCTCATACGTCGGCGAAATAAGGGACATATTATCAACAACTAGCGATATTTATAGCTAAATGAGCTTAGCGACATTTTTTTTATCGCCGTGCATCGCCGGATTTTATCGCAGAGATAACGTGCTCTTAGCAACGTTTATCTCAAATGCGATAAAATATCCAGCGATAGCGGCTCAATGCGTGAATATTGCTGGAAATCCAGCGATATTCAGGCATTAACGCCAATAGGGTCTTAACCTGAATATCCAACTCCCATTGGATATACAGGTTAAGAAGTGGTCTGAGCAGGCGTTATTTTTTTGCGATATTCGCTGTGGCTGCGTAGATAATAGGCAGGAGATAGCGATGTTATCGACTTCTTTCAGTCGCTTACAGTTTGGGTACGCCCACTTTGCATGTCATTAGCAATAAATATCGCTGACATGCAAAGCGGCCCCCAAACCGCTCGCTATCGCCTACAAACTGTCGCTAACTGCTTGCTAATAGGCCGATAAAATTATCGCTGCTTTAGCGGGGAAAAGTCCCGCAAAAGTGGCGATAAGGCCCTTGATAATATGCCCCTATGTGTTTTATTCCATATGAAACACAGTAATTTTACTAGAAAATTGTACTTCTCACGCAAATACATTTCGCGGCTGCCTCGTGACATTTTGCCCATTAGTATATTTCTGGTATAAAAAAAAGTCACTCGAGATACCGACAGCAGACTGACTCAAGTAGAAAGCTGCGTCAGGGCCACTGTAAACTGTTTCTCCGAGACATTTTCTGCTCGAAACAGGCCTCTGCGGCCTGGAAATCTCACCAAAGAAATTCACCAACTGGAGGATAATATTATGCTAAATTCGCCTAATTAAAATCTCACCCTGCCCAGGAGCCTCACACTCGAGCACTTAGAGACACTTGTGTGTCTCACTGCACACTTGATACATAAGTAAACACAACAATAAGCGTTCCCAGCTGCGCAGAACGTTGCATTTGACGCGTGAAGTGCCAGTCTGAACCCTGGGCATCCTTGTCACCTGGCACAGCAGCACTTTTGTAGCCAGGTGATTGCCAAGTGTTTGCAAAGGAATTCCTAGATGCCTTGAATAAAGCGCGGTGTTGTTAAGGAGGGGGAAGGGAGGCAGCCTTAACTAAAATGAGAATGAGTCCGCCCCGTCGGTGCTCCGCCTACATTTTGAAAATAAAAGCGACGATCCGCGTGATGCGCCTTTGTGAGAAGCCTGGGAAGAGACGCTTTCTCGTGCAATTCGCATGCATATCGCGGCGCGCGAGATGTACCAGCCCGGCCCTTCCGCGCGCGCTCCTTCCGCAGGGCTGCCTGCATCCATTAATTTCCTCGTGCTCGCTCTCGATCCATTTTTAACTTAAAAGTCGGCTGCAAAGCCCCAGATACAGCGTGGCTGCACAGGCTGCCCGCTAATGCGGAGCTCTGCCTTTGAACACCAGGACCATCTAACACGGCGCGCCTGACAGTACCCTGCAGCCTGTACAGAACCTCGGCTCCCATAGAAACCAGTCAAACGGGCATCCTTCTCTGGCGTAGATCCTGGCACGGAGCTCGCGCTGACTGCCAGCCGCAGATACAGCGGCACCTGCTCGGATGCAGGCCCAGGGGTTTAAGTGGGCCGGGTCCTGCCGGTGATCAGCAACGGCAGTTCTAAAAATGGGAGGTGCTGAGGCTGGTCCCAATAGGGCTCTCCATTTTTGCCCTCACCCACAGGATGGAAAAAAAATCTTATCTCTGAAGCACCACCACCCTTCACTGCCTTTGATGTAACTTCGAAGAAACTCGTTATAGTTCTTTCACAAGCTCATCATCATTTCAGAACTGAAGCATTTAAAATATTCTATATAAATAAGCCATAGTTGTTGTTTATTTATCTTATGCAACTAACAACCATTGGCAAAGCCAATGGTCCTGGCTTGTTTTTAGGTGTAATTTTACTTGTGTTATATATCTAGATGGGGCGACACGTTATCCTAAGCACAGATTTTTAGCGTACTTTTTAAGCCACGCCCTAATTACATCAGCCATGCCCTTTGAGAGACCCCCAGTTTTTTTCATCCCACTTAAAGCCTTGGATGCAGCCATCCGTGACCTTGCATCTGGGCATGGTCATCGGCCTCATAGCTGTCAAACATCCCCATGTAATGAGGTTTCGATTTTTAGCCAAAATTAGGCAGAATCTTGGAAATTGTAGTTCAACGAGTTGCCATTGTAGTATGGGCATACAGGTACGAGCATGCGAAGGGGCTCTAACAAGCAGTGGTGTCTCAATATTTTGAACAGGTGCAAACTCGATTGGATTGCACAGAACCTGGTGCATGCACAATCAAAACCTTTCCAAAGAGGCTGTCACCTGTGTGCCTATCTGGAGCATAGTTACTTGGGCTGTGGCTTAACTGCTCCAAATTACAAGGACCTACTACTAGGTAACAGCTGCCTCTCCAAATGTAAATTAAGAGAATCAACGTCAACTCTAGCAATTGGTATATTGCAATAAATCTTAATTTTGCTCCAGTTTCACCACTAAATATCCAAGTTTGAACCTGAAATCATCACTGCACTGATTTAAGTCTACAATGCTCCATAGAATTGTCTCTGTTGACCAAACCCGCAAAATCTCTAGGGGCTGATTTATAATTTGGGGGACAAGTTACTCCACCGCTCAGCTGACGGATATTCTGCCTGATTTTATTATACGTATTAAATGCATTGGTGATAAGGCGGATGGGAAATCCGTCACATTTGTGATGGAGTAACGTATCCGCCAAACACTTTAAGTACATATTGCTTAACTCTGGCACACAGCTTTGTTTTCTCCAGCATGATTTAAAAAAAGTATCATTCAACATTCGCAATGGTGTAGGAAGGACATAAAACACAGCCATTGTTGAGCGTGTTAGTCTGTGTAAGGGAACAAAAGAGTGAAAGTACTTGTGAGAAACAGGAGGGTTACTTATGAGAAAAAAAAGGCACTCTGTAACAAATGGTGCTGGAACAGTCTTCAAAGCAGGGATTCTGATCAGAAACAAAACTATGCCTGGGACCACAGAACATCAGTTTGTAGGGACTGAGTCATTGTACCACTCAAGTACCTATTGGCACACATCCGATAAGCTAATAGTGCCTCACTTGCCCTCCTAAAGTTTCCAGATAGACAAGTAATTGGGCACCCCAGAACACAGCACTCTAGAACATCTCAGGGTTCCCCGTAGAAGGGCATCACCTTTCGTTCTCTCACTCGTACATGTCCAAAATAAATGAAAAAGAGACACAAAGGAAGTTTGAATATTTATTGAAACTATCATGCTCTAATATGTAATAACTGCGCTACAGTTAAAACACACATGAAGATCAACAATGTGACTAGCAGTATTAAAAAAACATGCACTATAAAATCCCTGTCATATTAGCTGACACATCTGCCTAAGCCCATCCTCACTATAAAAGCAAAGTGTTATATTATAGATCTCTAGGATTCGTGGCAAACCCCATACCTTAGAATACATAGATAGCTGTTCTACATCTCAGCGGGCGCAGCCCTCTCATCTCAAGGCGTTTGCTCTGCATGAAAGTCTCTGCTCTCCCTGTTTTAAAAGCAACAAGTCATGGGTTATATGATTAAATGTGTGTTCAAAAAGAGCAGCTGCATTTCTCTATTATGTCTATGTGGTAGTGCCCAACCACAGAGAATAACAAGGAGCAGTGTTGTTTGAGTGTTGTATGCGATGTTCCAACTGAACACCAGCAGTACAACAAAATATTAAAACAATCGGAGCCTACTTGCAAAAATGGAATTTGGCACACACACAAGTGTGATATTTTGTAACTTGTTTCAATTTTCAAATGATCTTTATTTCGGCAGTATGCTCTAAAAGAGAACAGTGATTGTTAAAAAAATACAGAGAGAAAAAACACTAGATGACAATAGAAATTCATTATATAGGTAACAATTTCAGCAAAATTTGGCAACATAGCTGCTATCAAAATTTCATAATTATTGGCAGAAGTAAAATTGTTAAGACAATAAATAACTGGATAAAAACTGTTAAAAAGCATATAAAAAGTACCATATGTCACGGGCTAAAGGTGCACGCTGGGGTTCATTGAATTAATAGCCTGCGCTTAAACCACATGGCAGCCAGAAATTTTGAAACAGCGAATACTATAGGTCCAGTTGTGTTAGTTTTTAGTATTCTAAATGCCTGCATGCATCTTCGAAATCCTAGGTTTTTACATAGGGGAACAAGCCAGTGGGTCCTGGCCTTGAGATAACCAGTGCAAAAGAACAACACGTGCAGCTAATTTTCCGTATCATGATTGCAAGCTGGACAATTAGTCGGGGCAGAGGGTGACCATTTACCGGTGACAGCTCGGAGTGGAAGAACACCATGCCTCCACTGAACATATAGTTTCTCAGCCAAAAGAGGATAAATGTCATCTAGGTATTGCTCAAATAGATAACAATCTTTAACCAAGAGGAAGGAGGCTGTTATGGAGCCGATTTGTGGATTACGTTGAGCAGCATAAAGTCTGTCTGTGCAGAATGCATTTGTGAGCTGGGAGCGTGAGACATTTTTGCACCCTCGTTCTGGGTCTGACCAAAGCTCAGAGAGTTCTAACTTTCCATATTCTTTCCTTATATAGGCAATCCAGGGAAATTGCCCGGAGCCAGAAAAGGAAAGAGTCTCCTTGAGCTCTTCTCTGTATTGTAGAAGCTCAGGAGTTACCCGAGTCTGCACCAGAATCTCAAGGGTTTGAGTGCTAGTTCATCATTAATTGGTCTGATGTCCAGCTCAAGCCTTAGTGGAAATAGTGGTGTGCTAGATGGTAATGCTATTAGACCTCTTAAAAATGTATTTTCAGTCGTAGTAATATCGGGCCTGGGAGAGTACCCCCACAGTTCACCCCCATACATGATGGCACCCCTAGCTTTAGCCTTGTACACCTCAATAGGCGGTCTCAAAGGTTTGATTGTTGATTTATTAGATAGCTTAAGGATGCAACCCGACAATTGGGCCAATTTTAGCTGTGACTTTATTTGGTGTGGGCCCCACGTAAAATTTTCATTTATTGTAACCCCAAGGTAATCAAACGTATTGACCCTTTCCAAAAGTGTCGGCCCCAATCTGGGGTTTGCCCTGGTGGTTTTCGGAGGATTAAAGATCATAAATTTAGTTTTTAAAGAATTGATCTCCAGGCCTCGGATGGGACAAAAGTCCTGAAAACCATCCAAAATTCTCTGTACCCCCATGGGGGTTTTAGACAGAAGAAGGGTATCAATGGCAAACATAATTGCCGGTACCCTATTGCCTGCCAGTTTTGGGGCATCATTATAGGGGACTCCATTGAGATGCTCGATTACTCTGTTGACATAGAGGCAAACCAGGGTTGGTGCCAAGACACAGCCCTGCCTTACCCCCCTGTCAACGGGAAATCTAGATGAAAGTAGGCCATTTTTTCCACATCTCACTTGGCCAAAATTGGCCTCATGCAACCTCATCAATACAGACAAAAGTTGCGTGGGAATACCGAGTTCAAGAAGGACAGCCCAGAGTTTAGCCCTGGGGACAAGGTCAAAGGCGGAGCGGAGGTCGACGAATACCATATAGAGGCTGCCACCCTCTATACTCACTGTTTTCCAATATAAAAGTTGTAAGCGGAATATTTGGTCCACAGTGGGTATTCTTCCTAAACCCCCCTGATAGGGACTAAGGATTGCAAACTCATCCATCCAGTCCTGTATCTGGTCAAGGATGAGTCTCGCAAAGATCTTCTGGGGGACATCAATGAGGCTGATCGGTCTGTAGTTGGATGGGAGCAAAGGAGAGCCCTTTTAATATATGGGCACTATCTCTGCTCCCAGCCAAGTACAGGGAACCTTCATGCCTCTCAATATTGCATTAAACAGGATCTGGAAAAAGGGGCCCCAGACCGTCAGTTCCTTCTTAAAAAGATCTCCAGGTAGTTTGTCCAGGCCTGGGGCTTTACAAGAGGTGAGTTTTGAGATAGCATTACAGACTTCTTGCACTGTGAACTCGGTGACCTCAGGAAGCGATGTTAGAGCGGCCTGGACAGCTGAATCCAGTGTTTGGTCAGAAAGTCCCTCGGGAGAGTATAGGGCCCGAAAATGGCCGTCCCATGCTTCGGGGGCTATGTTTGGTTCTGTTGCTGCCTTCAACTCAACACTACCATTATTTATTATGGTCCAAAATTTACGAAAGTCTCTTGCTACAGGCGCCAAAGAAAGACTAGACCATTTTTCGTTGTCCCATTCTTCCTTGGCGCAATTAATCAGCCATTTATAATGCGCCCTCCTGGTTTTAATTTGTGTTCTATCATTTTCTTTTATGGCCTGCAAGAGCCCTCTTTTCGACTTCCTGCAAGCTGGATTATACCAGGAGCAGTGGGAAACCCTTTAAGACCTCCCCACCACCCGAGGGTTAAGTAGCTCAGCTAAATTTGAGAGAACACCCTTGTTATGTTCAGCCAACTTCAATAGATAGTCATGGGATAGAGGATGGCTAATCAATAGCGCGATCTCGCTGAACAAAGGAAGGACTGAGCTATGAAGTTCCCCTAGTTGTTCCGGGTGTTCGACAAGTTTATGCCAGCTAACTGCGCCGATCATTAGAGACGGTAAGATTGCCGTCACTGGCGTCAGAGAATACACCATTGCTACCATAATTATAGGGAGAGCCCAATTTTAGAACAAGAGCATTATGGTCGCTGTCAGCTCTTATAACAACATTAAGGTCAATAACCAGTGACCATAGCCTTGTCTCCACCAATATGTAATCCAAATGGGACATTCGACCCAGTTTATTGTAGGTGCATTTGGCTGGAGCGTCAGACGGAGTCCGGCTATTGCAAGCCCGTAAAGAATAGTTTAGGGTGGGTGTCGTAATTTGAATACTTAGTGCCTTGGGAGTGGGAGCCTGGATCGCAGGTATGGACCAATGTTCGTCCTCTGCGATTAGGGCCTCATCATTAAGACCCTTAAGGGGTTCGTAATGACAATTCAAGTCACCGCCAACCAGCAGGCGAATGCCAGTCGAGATTGTTGGAATGAAACGGAAGAGGATCTCTAGAGTACTAGACTCGCTGGTAGGGCTTACGGGACGAGAGTATACATTAATCAATGCAATTTTAACACCTTGGCTGCTAGGTGTTTTCCCCCCCTGTGCTGGAAATTACTCTTCTCCTGTATTCATGACGAGCTCAGCTCGTCATCAGCACAGCTCAACTGTGCATCATGACGAGCTGAGCTCGTCATCAGCATCGAAAGGGTTAAGCACGTTTGGCCAGATGAGGACCACACACTGAAAATCTTTGGAGCAAGTGTTTAAGACTTTGGTTATGCAGCCATGGTGGGTGCCGACCCAGATAGTAAGGCCGACAGATGGTCCGCCTCTGCCTCCCCAAACGGCCGGGACAGAAAATGTAGCGAAACCTATCCGATGTAGCTCAGTACGTGCCCATGTCTCCTGGAAGAGACAGATATCGCTTTCGTACACGAAGGAACCACAGTCAGGGCAAGTCAATTTGCTAGGCAGCCCTGCCAAATTCCACAATAGTATTTTGAGTGAGTTTGGTCCAGGACTCTCTCCATTTTCCCTAGATGGGACCGTTGTTTCTGTATTGATCGGGGTTTCTAGGTGCACTGTGGTCGGTAGCAAATTGAAAACTTCGTCTGCAAAAGTGCAAGAGTCACTGCTGCCACCAGTGGGGCTCCTACTGTTGTCAAGAGAAGGAAATTGTGTTATTGTGGTCTTCCCAGATCCACCCGCCATCCTGACCTCACTGGTTATAACTCTTTCTTTTGCCTTTGCAGTTCCACCCACAGCCTTATCACCCATGATTGTGTCAGGCACGTCCACCTTTGTGTGTCCCTGAGTGGACCACCGTCAATCCACCTGGTCCAGACAGCTGCATCTGTTAGATGTACTTATATCCGCTGGCCCTGGGGAGTCTCTGTGCCCATCCAAGCTATTTCCACCTACCCTTGGGCGCATTTCCAGATTCCAGCATTGCTCAGAGCCCAGGCTAGTTCTTTTGGGCCCGGTGGGCAAAAATATGACAGGGGGAGCGATTGTATAGTTGTGTTCATGTGAAACTCACTCCATTGGCATATATGGGACACGGTCCTTGTATCTCTAAAATTAATTAATACACAGTCCCCATTAAGGTCCTTTGCCCTGTTGCCCACCCATGAAACCCTGCGGACAAGTAGGATTTCACTAATCACAGTTGGTGGCAAAGGCCTATTTTTATTGAGCCAGTCAATGACCTTATTCTTAAGTGATTTGTGTGTCTCCTCACTTTCATTATTCAATACAGGGACCCCAGCTAGAACCATCACGTAGGGACTGGATTCCGGTGGTAAATTAATTTGAATGGGTTTTGAATTACCAGAGCGTTGTGACTGTGCAGATGTAGTGATAGCATTACTTGATAGGGGTTTATGCCGTGCATTTGGACCATGACCAGCATTAGGGGCCACAGCTACACGCCCTGTTGTTCCTGAACCCAGTACCCCGCTACCCTGGCCTAGTAATTTAAGATCCGATACGGGTAACCCTGCCGTACCTATAGCCACGGAATCACGTGGGTCAGGCCCAGCCAGGCCTGCAGTATTTGTGCCTGTGGAAATGACAGATGGGTTTTGTCAATAGCCCTAGCATGATTTACTTGGAACCCCTGAAATTGATTAGAAGCTTTCATTGATGATAATAGGCTGGCTTCAATTGCAGCCAGTCTATTAACAAGAGGAATCAAAAGATCAGAAAACACAGCCCCCACTTTGGTCCAAAAGTCATTATTCGTGACAGAGCATTGGACACTATGTATATCAGCAACCATAGTTTCTGTGTCAGGTGGCGCTTGTGCACACACTTCCCGGGGTCCCAAAGGCTGTGGCTCCAATTGTTCTAGCCTTCTTCTCTTCTGTTTAATAGTACATCTTTTCGTGCAGCTACCAATGGCCCGTTTGTTTTTGGCAGCACCTTGGGGTTTTGGTGGGTGTTCTTTGCTACTCATTGGAAGGGCGGTCATTGACCTTGTTTTCGGATAGGAGGATTCAGGGGGTTGACTAGACTCTGCTACAGGGGACATTTGATTGCTTCCCAAGGTATTAGTCACCCTGTGGGGGGAGGAATTAATACTTGCCAGGCCCAGGACAGGTGAATTGGCTGGCGAGATGCCATCCCCCAACTGAGAGGAGTGTACAAGCGCTTCAATTGATAGCCGCCGTTCTGTGACGGCTATCTCTTGCGCAAGAGCATTTGACGCTTTAGTAAAGAAATAGTCCAGAGTTCCCAGCATACTCCCACTTGTCATATTCGTCTTGTCCTTATTCATCCCCACCGCCATCTCACACAAATAACAGTAAGGAGTTTCAGCCCCTCTATAAAGGAGGTCAGGTACTTCACTTACAGACCAACCTTATGTGTCCATATATATCCATCTTCAGAGCCAGGGGTTAGAGAGTGGGCCCGGTCCAGTCCTCTCAGGTCTCGAACGGGCTCAAACGGGCCCGCCCTTTGCCCGGGCTTAGCCAGGCGTCTGCACGCGCGCGTCCCGCATCGCGGGAGACCGGATGTAGATATATAACCCCGGTGAGAAGGAGGGAGGGGCTGCTGGATCCTGCTCGCGGCTCCGCTCGCTGCTGGGACACCGAGTCCCGATGCCTGCTCCCACTGCTGGTAACCCCAGAGCCTCCTGGTGCTTGCTCTTACTTCCACACGATGCGTCTCCCGCGAAGCGGGAGTTGCGAGTTGCTGATGAGGTCCCAGTGAGGAGGGGCTGCCGCTCCTGCTCGCGGCTCCTCTCGCTGCTGGGACACCGAGTCCCGATGCCTGCTCCCACTGCTGGAAACCCCAGAGCCTCCTGGTGCTTGCTCTCACTTCCACACAATGCGTCTCCTCATGTGCAAAGCAAAAGCGGCCTACAACATACACAGTTAATAAGTACTCAAAGAATGAGCTGGGAGTGCTAAATTTTAGAAAATACAATTATTTAATTGCATTTGGCACAACAAATCTATATCAGACCCAACAATCATACAGCAACAGTTCTCCAAAACAATATTATTCTTGGGTTCTCGATGTATTTCTTATACTGCCAACAGCCGACGCGTTTCGTTCCGGAGATAGGACGTCATCAGGGCTGTAAATGTAAGAACAAAATGTATACATACATGAGTCCAGATTCTACATCTAAATATATTTTTTACAAACTTGAAAAACATAAATTTCCCTGTGTTGTTATAACACAACGCAACCTGGTACCATATGGTAATTAAAGTATTCATTTAGCATTTCTACGTCATCTGCTAGAGACCAAAGAGATTTGGCGGGATTCTTTGTGTACAAAATCACCAGTATAAATGATACAAACTCTTGCATACAAATTGTTATTTATATATTGACATACTGGGGTAATATACGGGCATCCTGGTCAGTATGGACTCTATTGGCAAGAATTATGCCATGTTTGATTCATTCTTTTGTTGAATGCACATTTTGATTGGCTCACCTTAAGAAACACTACTAGTTCGATACTTCCACATCTGCGATATTTCGATTCCTTAAATGTAGGAGGCTCCCAAGGGCAATCATTGACATTCTTCAATCTAAAAGTATAATACCATATTTTATTAGTAATAGATTTTATTTCTCCATTAAAAATCTTCAATCTCCCTGACTTCTTATTACTGAGAGGCGTTGCCTTTCATTTGGGGATTTTCCTCAATAGAACCCCATTACTTATTAAGTTAGGCAGTTTTTTGTTTTCTATCCACAAGATCGGTTGGTCTAAAAATAAAATAAAAGATCATGTACCATAGTATACTTATTCTAGCCACTGCTATTGCCTCACTGCGGCCTTCTTATTAGTTTACCTAGTCTCAAGATAATTAAATGTACCTGTAAGCAAACCATCAGATTTTTCAACACCCAATATATCCTTTCATGACATATTTAAATTCTTGGGGAACGCTTCTCCAAAAGTCACACCTATTGCGATCAAACAAATCTTCCTTTAGACTCCTCATTCGCTGATACGTTCTGGCCAAAAGCCCTTGAACCACTTACTATAAAAAGTTCATATCGCCAAAAATAACTCACCTAAGCATCTAAAATTGGTTATTCCTTTTCCCCAACAATCCACGTTCGTGACCTTATGTCTTCACTGCCAAATCCATATTCTAATTAGGACATGAAAAAAACAAATACACCAAACTATTACTATTGCTCTAAGTTATTTCGTAACTATTTCTCAGTTATCCCCTCGTGTACCGAGCACTCACCATAGACTAGGAGCCTTGTTTCTTCATCTCCGCCCGGGTCCGATAAATCCCGTTAGCAACCTCCCTGTAAAGCCCCACACAATTTAAAGAGCTGAATATCCAATCAAAAACCGGTGGAATTCCCATGAAAAATCACACGTAAAACACCTGTGTAACCTAACCTGCTTCCTATAAGGTCCAGAGAAAAGAGGGAAAGGCTGGGTCCTGTCTCTGACCGGCTTGGACCACTCTTATGAAACAAACAAAACACAGTGCCGGACAGTCTGGATTAGTGGAAACAAATGCACACCTAGTATAATTAATTGCTAGGCTGACAAACCATTTGTGATTAATCACTTGTATTTTATGAAAAAGATTTTTTGAAGAAATTTTTGGCATCAAGGGATATACACCACATTTACAGAAGTTCACAAGTGCATTGAGAAAACCAAATACAATACATTAAGTCAAAACATACACATATAACAATTGTGATTACAAAAAACAACTGTGCAATGCCTCAAAGAATTACGTTTTACTGAGGCACCAATCCTGGATGAAAATGAACAAGTGGACAAGCAAAATGAAACACTAGCCTACTTGTTTCCACCACCACTAGATACGTATTATAATTTAGCATATGGTGCACAAGAATAGGAACACACAAAACTATGCAGAAGTGTAGAATTTGTGCAAGTTATATTCCTATTATGCCCTGGTATTTCAGTATCTGGGTGGAGCAGGACGCCGACGCGTTTCGAACCCGTTAAATAGGTTGAGGGTTCTCCTCAGGACAAGGATTGGGGGGTCGTTGTCGCTGTAAATTTAAAAAAATTGTATCAATGGAATGCTGACTAACACCTCACTACAACTAAAACACTGTAAGGAAACAAGCGAGTACCTTATGCTTGGAATATCAGGATACTCCCTGTGGGTGAGATGATATAAACCCTAGTTAGTCTCTGTTACTTGTAAGACAATGTGGGCCTCCATATGATCAAAAGAAGACTTATGGGCACGTACCTTGATGTTTAAAACACTAAAGAGTGTATGGGGTGCCGATGCGCATAAAATCAATAGTTCGGAAGATGTGCCTGGGGAAAGTAAACAACACTGCACATTACAATCCCAACTTCTAACGCCCTAGTTTGCTTCTTCACACATAGCTTATATCAAGCAAAAGGGTGAAATTGAATCCTACCTCGTTCGGCAGAAATTCGTGATTATGCACGAACCCGAGCGGCAGCCGCCGCGGCAGTTCGGCAACTGTGGAATCAAAGGGGAGCGGTACTTAGAAAAGGACCGGGACGACGTTCACTCGCTCTTTACAGGCATTGTTAAGAGAGGACTTACGTTTTGAACGATTCAATCGAGCTGGACATCGGACACCCAAGCGGCGAGAAACTGGCAACGCGAGTGAGTAGGGGGCGTGTCCGAGTCTTTTTAACGCGTGATTCGTTAGCAGCGGTATGATGGGACATGTAGTCCGCTAGTATACACGCGCCCACAGAAACGATTGGAAAACTCTGTGATCAGGGTTTTGGAAAAAGGGGCAGCTAGAGAGGTGTACGTGGAGTTAGATATCACATCATGATGCCATGTACTGTGGCAATCTAGTGCATATATGATCATGTTGGCGGAGGGAGGCAGGTAGAGACAAACCCGGAGACCCTTGCAAAGGGATATAACGAGTACATAGGTACATAGGGTAATGAGGGTGTTCTTTTTATTAGACACATGAGCGGCAAACAGCAAGAGCAGACAATCGCTGCAGGCAGGCTATCTAGAGATTACTCAGTTCATTAAGGTCATTCAGTCCCACCATGGCGGTGTTGAACCTCAAAATGAGGTAGGCCTCTTTCTGAGCAAGGCGAGCATCTGGGTCCCCGCCTGCTCCCGGGGTGTTCTTGATGTTCGCTAGGATTGTCCATTTCAGATCATTAGATGAATGTTCCTTTCGCAAAAAGTGGGATACCAAGGGCACTGTCAAGACTTTATTGTTTAGCCTGGATCTGTGCTGGATAATGCGTTGGCGCACCTCTTGGGTTGTTTTGCCAATGTAGACCTTTCCACAGGGGCATGTAATGGCATATACTGCGTACTTGGTCTTGCAGTTTGTGAAGTTATTATGGCGCCAGAATTTTTGACCATCCGTGAAGAGGGTTCCTTCTGTCGTCAGATTGCACACTGAACATGTCCCACATTTGCGATGACCCGTTATAGGGCCCATATTGAAAAGGGTTCCTTGTGTTTCTTTTTTTACGGCACCTCTTGTGGACGAGATCTGTTGTCCGATGCTTCTGTTTTTTTTAAGAGCGAACAGAGGTTTGCCAATGTGGGGTAAGATTTCTTCAATCAGATGCCAATTACTGCGAATTATTTTCTGTACTGGGTTGGTGTGGGGACCGAAGGTAGAGACACAGACCATTCTCTCAACATTGGATTTTTCTCGTTTTTGCAGAAGATGTTCCCGGGGTGTCCATCTTGCCCTCTTCATGGATTGTTTCAGAAGTTTGGCTGGATAGCCTCGTGCCCTCAGCTTATTGGTCAGAGCGTCTCCGTGAATGGTAAAATCTTCTGTTCTCGAGCAGTTCCGTCTCACCCGTAGGTATTGTCCATATGGGAGGTTGTTCTTCAGGCTTTTGGGATGGAGACTTGCGTAGTGTAATGCATTATTCCTATCAGTTTTTTTCTGGAAGAGTGTGGACTTCAGGCCTTCTGGTGTAGATTTGATCTCCACATCAAGGAACGGCATGGATCTGCATTCATATGCCAGACTGAATTTTATGTCTGGACTGCGGTTATTCAGCCACTGGTGGAACTCTTCAAGGGACTCTGATGTGCCATTCCAGATGCACCACACATCATCTATATACCTGAGCCACTGCCCAATGTGTGCTCCATACGGATTGTTGTTATAGACAAATCTCTCTTCATATTGCGCCATGTACAGTATGGCCATTTCTGGGGCGAAGGGACACCCCATCGCCGATCCCTTTATCTGTAGGAACATTTCGTCCTCGAATACGAAAAAGTTCTTTTTGAGGGCGAGAGATGCCAGATTGACGATGAGTTCAGTGGGTACTCTGTGCGGGCGAGGTCTTGAATTGAGATACAGTTCTATCACGTCAACTCCATCCTGCTGTGGAATTTGGGTGTATAGAGAGGACACATCCATTGTAACTAAAAGTTGGGTGTTTGGATCAAACTCAACTCCCTCAACTTTAGTTAGAAAATCCATGGTGTCTCGGAGAAAGGACGGTACTTTGATGGTAAACTCCTTCAGGAAAACATCCACAAACTTCGAAATTGGCTCCAGCACAGAGTCACAACCCGATACTATCGGGCGGCCCGGTGGGGCACTAGGATCTTTATGCACTTTTGGAAGGAAGTACAAATGTGGGATGCGTGGAAAACGTTTTACAAGAAATTCTGCTTCTTTGGGGCCAATGATCCCATTGTCTCTTGCATCTTTGACAATCCGTGAGATTTCATGGGTGATCTCAGCTGTAGGGTCCTGTGTGATGAGGCGATACCAGTTGGTGTTGTACACGTGTTTCCTTCCTTCGGCTTTGTAGAGGTCTTTAGACTAGAGGACCACTGCGCCTCCTTTGTCCGCTGGTCTGATCACTGCTTCTTGCTGATTCTTCAGGAATGTTATAGCCTGTCTCTGATCTTTGGAAAGATTATTAGGTATGAATCTTCTTTTCTTTTCCAGCTCATTCAGGGAAGATAACACTTTCTGCTCGAAGGTGACAATATTCTTTGCCATGTTGTTATTTGGCGGGCAAAAAAGAGATTTGTTTCTTAGACCAGATACCTCCATTTGTGGTTCATAGGTAGAGTCTTTGAAGAACCATCTGAGGCGTATTTTTCGAAAAAATTCGATCACCTCCAATTTGACTTTAGTAAAGTCGATGTGTGTGCCTGGTACAAATGAAAGTCCCAACTGCAATAGTTCCTCTTCTGCCTTGGTCAGGATTTTATTGGAGATATTGATAATGGAGGAATCTTTTAAGACTTGTAATTCCGCTTGCGCGTTGACATTTCCCATTGTGGTGGTTTGAATTTGCTCCGCTGCTGTGGTTGGCCCTGCCCTAAAAAAGGCCTCTTCTGTTGGCCCCTGTTAGATGATCCTTCGCCCGGGTCAGATTCCGCGGACGAGTCGGAGGATGAAGTTTCGGAAAATGTTAAAAATCTTTTTTTGGATCTTCCTTGGTACGAGTTGAGATATCTAGTGGACTCGGAGCGGGTATAGAAATCCTCTTTCAAGTATGGGTACACAACTTCTAGATTGAACGCCTTTTTATCTTTCTCAAACTTCGTTGTTTTGAAGTTTATTGTATTGTCTTTAAATGTTGTGATCTCCTTTTCTATCTTTTCAAGAAGAAGTTTAGCCTCCGACTCCGTGTGATTGTCCTTGATGTTCTGGAGTTGCTCTTCAATCTCCTCAATTTCTTTTTTGCAGATTCTGTGGGCTGTCTCAATGGTATGGACCATGAGATCTCTACTGCATTTCGTGCTAATGCAACTGAACCTTTTCTTGTAAACTGGGTCGTCAGTGAAGAGGACGGGTACGTTCTTTATCTGTAGACCCCACGGTATTGTGCCAGCTCTTAAATTTGCAAGCAGGAACTGGCCATGAAGTTCTGTTCTGATGTGCTTTTTTTGAAGTCTGAGAAGCTTGTCTGCTACGTTTTGCTGCTTAGCCGTGCCACTCAATGTGAATGTGGTGAACAGTGTTGAGTCAGCGAGGAGTTTCTCAATGTGTTCCTCACTAAATGAAAGTGTGTCCTTATCTGCCATTTATTTTCCTAAACGGAATACACTTAATGTGTTTTTTTGTCTGAAGTAGAACGACTTGAAGCCTTACGGGTAACGACCCGTTCAAAGACGCAGAGAAAAGAGGGAAAGGCTGGGTCCTGTCTCTGACCGGCTTGGACCACTCTTATGAAACAAACAAAACACAGTGCCGGACAGTCTGGATTAGTGGAAACAAATGCACACCTAGTATAATTAATTGCTAGGCTGACAAACCATTTGTGATTAATCACTTGTATTTTATGAAAAAGATTTTTTGAAGAAATTTTTGGCATCAAGGGATATACACCACATTTACAGAAGTTCACAAGTGCATTGAGAAAACCAAATACAATACATTAAGTCAAAACATACACATAGGAAGAAGCACGGTGGATAATTAAATGTCAGACAATGAAACAGGGTCTGAACATTGACTCAGAGTAACACCATTTTTTGGCATAATGTATTACATAGGAATGTAATATTAAGGCTTGTTATGAATTTCGGTGGTTAATAATGTTTTTGAAAACACCAAGACAAACTATGTAATTGTACAAATAAAAGCCTCCTGTGTGAGGCTCAATGTAAATATCAGTTAAATATTTCTATAATGTATATAGTTTTGTACACATACTGGGCTTAATATGAAGGCAACCGGTTAAACACATGAAGGGCATATACTGGATAGGTATTAGTATTATGAAGACCCATAAGCTAAATTATGAACAGAGATTAAATTCATTGGAACACGTGAATGGGTCGTTTTACTTTGGACCTAAACAGAATGTTTCATAACTTGCTATGCAATAGGCACTTTTTCTGTATAGTGTGCGATTTCTACACTTTTTATTCTGTTTACTTTTCGGAACTAGTAAACGAGATGCACAAAGGGCGTAGTGAAATGGTCCAATCAGCTAGTGAGATATATACAGAAGCAGCAAATGAGATTGCTGTTGAGGTTCCGTGACGATCGTAAGTGGTGTTTTCGACTCGCACGAATATGGTCGAGTCTGGTATCTATGAACCGCAAATGACGAGTTTAGTGGGTGTACGCGTTTTGGCTATGCTAGCCTAAACCGTTCGTTTGTTTCGTGGGTTTCTACATCCGAGCCCACGGGTTCCATCTTAGATGCGGCATCCATTTTGTCTCTTGCCCTCAAGTAGCCAGCGAACGGACGCTGTCCGCTTCGCGACCCTGGGAATCCCAAACTCTTGCGGAAGACACGTTTCCTTTGAAAGTGTCTTTATGATAAGGGGGATGACACTGTAAGGCAGATGGCCCCCGCTCGAGCCTCATCTTGCCGTGTCGCTCTATTGTCTCAGCCGTGCATCTCATTAGGCACGTCCCTTTGATGCCTGTAGCTCGTGTTTCCCGATACCACCCCTTTTACACCCTTTCCGATCTCCCCACTGTTTCTGTCTTCCTCTGCACCTGTTTTTGTCCCTTCCTCGTTCTGTTTACTGATGATTGGAATGTACTAATGGTGGGAAGGTGGGTTTTTACAGTTGGGAACCACCAAACGTTTCCGTACTTATGTTCCGGGCCTTGAATACATGAAAGTAACCCCTTATGGTCTTTATGATGGGAACCGAGTTGTAAACCTTTGTGTACCATGTTAACCTATGAGGAAAAACTGTATAAAAGGAGCGACCCACAGTAGCAATTCGAAGCAGTCTCCTCAAACCTACACACGTTGTACTTCTTGTGACTTCTGTGTTCCCTGCAGTAATAAATCTCGAATCTTTGACGCCGAAGGAAGTGCCCCGTGTCTCTGTCATTTGTACGCCGGAACAGGTTACCCACGAAGGTTTTAGGTGTTATCCCTGGCACCGCTGGGTCTTAGCAGAACCCAGTCCTTCAGTTGGCGCCCAACGTGGGGCTGCATCAGTGGTACCGGTCCAAAGCCCGACGATTCTGAGGAACTTCGTGTGAAATCTCCGAGGGAAGGTGCACCCCGCTTCATCGATCCTGTTGTCGAAACAAGTGGCCCGACGACTTTTCCCGCGAAGATTCCCGCCTCCTGACGGCTGCGACGGACTGCTGCCCTGACTGTAGACCTGTTTTGGCGCCTGGCGTAGACCTTGGTACAGCGAGATGATAGACGGGCCTTCCTGGTAACGCCATCGATCTTTGAGTTAAGCATTTGTGGGTCGCTCCCAGAGTCCTTAGTTGTGGGTGCTTAGTTGTTGCATGGTTCCATTGCATTTGTGGTTCTTAGTACTTGGTTCTTTGTTGTGATATTTGACGTCTGCAGTTGCCAAAAACCGAGGGTTTTTGCTCTTTGCAGGGACTTTTTAAATCCTATAACCCTTGAAGTTTGTGAAACTTGGTTAGTGTGCAATATGCCTAGCCGTAGTACTTTGTTCAGTTGTTTTAGACGTTGTGGTTCGGATTCCCGATTGGAGGACTCGCGTCCGATACCTCCGATTGGAACTCCAAATTATGAGCTGTATAGCAAGCACGGGTTAGGTCCGATTACATTCAATGAGTGTTGGGTGCGCTTTACTAAAAATGATGGTGCCCTTAGTTGGCCACCTCATGGTAATTTTGAGACCCCGATTCTAGATAATCTTGAAGCCAAATTGTTTAAGAGAAAATCAAGGCCGGCCATGTTTGATTCCTTTCGGTTGTGGCGTAAAGAAGCCAAACAGAAAGAAATCAGACAGATTAAACGTAATCAGAGAGATGGAGTTGTTACCACGGTAAGGAAAGCAGAGCAGTTTCAGCGAGATAAGGAGGAAAAGGAAAAGGACGTTTTCGATAGATTACAGCGTATGTCTATAGATAAGTGCTATTCCGCTTTACCGACGGATACGGATAAAAAGGAGGAAGGTACAGAGGACACTTTAATGTCTTATCTCATGAAGTCACCACCTCCGTACGCACAGGGTACCGCAGCTCCTGTGGTTCTCCCTGTACCTGCTCCTGTACCTATTCCCCAACCTGTTCCTCAACCTGTACCCGTACTTCCGACTGTTCCTGCTCCTTTGCCTACTTCTGTTCCTACTGCTCCTCCGCTTGTACTTCCTCATACTCCTGCTCCTGCTGCCGCTCCTGTTCTACTTACTCCCGCTGTTCATTCTGTTTCCGACACTTCTCTTGGTAATCCTTTATGTTATTCTTCTCCATCTACCCGGCGTCGTACTCCCTCTGTTGCTGCTAACTTTTTCAATTCTCTTGGACCTATTCTTGAGTCCGATGATTCGGACGGTCCTCAAAGACGAAGTCAGCTTCCCGGTAATCGGGAACGTGCCGCACTGTATAATATGGCGATGGCTTGGATGAAATACCCCATTAGAAATCCTCCACGTGCAGTGTTGAATACGTTTTGCCAATTCAATGTACCGACGCAGAGATACGTTTTTGAAGAAATGTGCAAGGTTTTGCGAGACCAAATATCAGTTGATGCATCTGCAGAAACGATGTCTGCTCTAACTGACCTCCAGCTTCAGTTTTCGAGCGGAATGGTAGTGGGTAGCAATGTTCGACGTGCTGTCGAGCAGTTGCTGTCTTTTCGTCCCTCTATAATGCCTCAAGCATTGTTCGTAGAAGACATTGAGGGACCGTTAGGAGCGCCTGGTCAGTACCCCATGCGTGAGGTTCCACCGGTGTGGATGCCAGGTGATGCTACTCAAAATCCTGCAGTCTTGCCACACTTTCGGAGAGTATGGATACATCTCCCGTGGAAACGATCGGAAGTTTTGCAGGTAAAACAATCTTTGCCTGACCCTCGCAAAAATCCTGCAGGGTACTATAAAGAATGATCGCAGCTTGTGGATGCTACGATAATGAATCTTGCCGATATCGATATGCTGTTTGGTAATGTCGTACCGCAACCGGTATGGGCAAAGATTCGTCAAGAAAACCATGCAAATGAATTAGGTGGTGATTGGGCTGCTCTTATAGCGGCGGATGCCTTGCAAGTTGGTGGGGCTAAACATGAACAGTTAATTACAGCCTTACCTCAGAGAATTATTACTCTTATGAAAACGCTTATGCCAGCTATGAAGGTGAATTGGGACAAACTGTCTGCCTGTAAACAGAAGAAGGACAGGAGTGTCTCTGATTTCTTTACGAGATTTGAGGAGGCATTCATAGATCATAGTGGTCAGGATATGGGTACTGAAGGAGGACAGCGATTGTTTGTGGATAAGTTTGTCTCAAATTTGCTGCCTGACTTAAGCAACAAATTGCGTAATTCAGAAAGTGCTTGGGCTGTTTCTACTTCTGCTCAAATATTGGCTACGGCACAATATTATGAGAACAGAGAGAAAGAAGAGAATGACCGTGCTGATAAAAAGACGAAAGAGCTCAAAACGAAAGTGTTGTTGCAGCAAGCGTATCCTCCACGTTCGAACCAGAACGATTCGCAGCAGCGGAATCGATCGCAGTCTCAGTCGAATAGATCGCAATCTCGAAATGACTCCTCTTCTGACAGATCTTCATTGGAGTACAATCAGTGTGCCTATTGTAGGAACGAGGGTCATCTGAAATTTGATTGTCCAGTCTTGCGGGATCGAAATAGTGGTAATTCATCTAGAGGAGGTCGTAGCGGCCCCCAACAAGCATCACGTGGTAGAGGTCGTGGTGTTCAGACTGATCGTTCCAATAATTCTTCTGATTCTAACAACTGTTTTGATCAACGTGGATCATCACAAAGCAGATCTGCTCAGTACAATGTAGACGATTATTACGTTGATCACAATATTGACGATGGTAATTACTAGGACAGCCATGAACAAAGAGAGGGAGTAGTATCAGTTCCGGTTGATCAGAGAGGGCCTTACGTCGCAGTTGCCACCTCGGGCGTCGTTGAGCCTTTTCTGTTGGACACTGGTGCAGCGAAAAGTTCCATCATGCATTCGAAACTCCCTGGCGCACCTTTGTCTGGCTTAACAAATGTTTCCGTTGGATTCTCTGGCGCCCCTGTTAGCAATCAGGTTTCATGCCCTTTGCCCCTTACAATTGGGCCTCGTGAGCTGAAAGCTCCGCTGATTTTGACCACTGGTTGTGGTGAAAATCTTTTGGGCCTGGATTTGCTAAAATGTCTGTATGCGACTTTGTATTGTTCTCCTCAGGAGTAAAGCTTACGTTGGGTGAGAGAGTTGTCTCTCCTATGTACTTATCCATCGATAAGTTTCCACCGGAATTGAGTTCTCTTCCTGCATCTTTGTGGGCGACAGGTCCCAATGACGTGAGCCTGCTTGACATCTCCCCTTATGTTGTTCACTTGAAATCTAATGTGCGCTTGCCACGTATTCCCCAGTATCGTATCTCCCTTGATGGTGAACGGGCATTGTTAGCTATCATCTACGATTTAATGGAGAAAGACGTTATTGAGGAGACTCGGGGAAACGTGTGCAATAGCCCTGTACTGCCCATTTTGAAGCGCACTGATCCATCAAAACCACCTGTTTATCGTTTTGTTATCGATTTACGGGAGGTGAATAAAATTGTGATTCCTCAGTTCCCTGTGGTGCCTGACATCACGGCTCTACTAACTCTGATTCCAGCCTCTGCATCTTGGTTCTCAGTGATCGATCTGAAAAATGTGTTTTTCAGCATTCCGATTGCTGAGGAGAGTAGAGACCTTTTCGGTTTCTCTCTTGGTGGCCGCAGCTTCAGGTTTAAACGTGCTCCTTAGGGCTACTGTGAAAGTCCATCGATATACAGTCAAGCCTTGGAGAGTCAACTTGATGCGTTTGTGTTGCCGGCCGGTGCGGCCTTGATCCAATATGTCGATGACTTATTGGTGGCTGCAGACACTCAGGACATTTGCAGAATTGCTACGGTATCGTTGTTGCAACATCTCTGTGACTTACATCACAAGGTGTCACCTTCTAAATTACAATACTGCTGTCAAGAAGTAACCTATCTAGGTCACTTATTGTCAAAGGAGGGAAGAAGGTTGACCCCAGAGAGAATTGCAGCGATTGCCCGAATGACTGTGCCAACAACTCAGAGAGATGTGCGTGCCTTTTTAGGTATCACGTCATACTGCAGGCAATGGATTCCAAATTTTTCATTGCTAGCGAAACCATTGGTGGCTCTTACGTGTAAGGATGTTCCAACTCCTTTGCCATGGACGGAAGAATGTCAGAAAAGTTTTTCTGAACTGCGTGACGCGTTGTGTTCGGCTCCTGTGTTAGGTACCCCTGACTACAGTAAGCCGTTTACACTATACGTTCACGAGAGGGAAGGTTGTGCGTTGAGTGTTTTGACGCAACAATTCGGCGGTAAGCAGCGTCCATGTGCATATTTTTCCTCGACCTTGGATCCAGTAGCAAGAGCATTGCCGAGTTGTCTGAGGGCAACAGCGGCAGCTGCGGTGTCCATCCGACAATCTGCAGGATTGGTCATGGATAATATGCTTACGGTGATGGTTCCGCATGCAGTTGACACTCTCTTGAATCGTACGAAAACTCAGCACTTGACGAGTGCAAGGTTGTCTGGTTATGAGTTGACGCTTTTGGCAAGTCACATTCAAATAAAACGTTGTAATGTCCTGAACCCGGCGACTTTGTTGCCAATCAGCATGGAATCAGATGAAGTAGCACCTCACGATTGTTACTTACGAACTGAGGAGGAAACCAAGGGTCGTGTGGACCTGAAAAATACTCCTTTGGAAAATCCCGATGGGACTTTGTATGTGGATGGGTCGTGTTTTAAGTTGCCGAATGGTGATGTAACGACTGCGTATGCTGTAGTGACATTAAGTACGGTTGTGGAAGCTGCGAGATTGAATCAGAATTCTGCCCAGGCGGCAGAGCTGATTGCCTTGACTAGAGCGTGTGTGTTGTCGAAAGGGAAACGGGTGAATGTGTTTACCGACAGCCAATATGCTTTTGGCGTCGCACATAGTTTTGGACGATTGTGGCGAGAGAGAGGTTTTATGACGTCGCATGGCACTAAGATTCAGCATGGACAGCTGGTGAATGATCTTCTTGATGCACTCACATTGCCTGAGCAGGTGGCGATTGTTAAATGTAGTGCGCATCGTAAGGTGACGGATGATGTTGGCCGTGGGAATGCGTTTGCGGATGAGACTGCTAAGGAGACTGCCCGGAACCTTAGCACCAGAATGTGTGTGGCGAGTTCGGTAAGGTGGCCTACAGAGACTGGTATGTGCGAGGATACTATCGAGAGTGTGCAAGCGATACAGAATGAGGCCACCGAGACTGAAAAGACGAAGTGGGAAGAGAGTACGAGAAAGTTGGATGCGAATGGCTGTGGGATTGATTTGTCGGAGCATAAGAGATGGATGCTGCCAGATGCGTATGTACTAGCTGTTGTGACGATGGCACACGGTTTAGCACATATTAGTGCGAAAGGTATCTGCAAGTTGTTGTCCCCTGTATGGAAGAATGACGGTATCACTAAATGTGCTGAGAGATTGGTTAAGAATTGTATGATATGTATGATGTACAACCCTGGAAAAGGAACCCCTACACCTCCCGGCCATTTTGCACCCCCTTCATGTCCCTTTGAAGTAATTCAGCTAGACTTCATCCATATGGAGCGATGCAATAACCTGAAATACGTTTTAGTTGTGGTTTGCGCATTCTCCCGATGGATTGAAGCCTACCCTCTGAAAGATAACACTGCCTTGTCCACTGCGAAAATCCTACTGAAGGAATACTTTCCTCGGTATGGAATGCCACGAATTGTATGGTCTGATAACGGAAGTGAGTTTGTAGGGAGTGTGATGAAGAGTGTGTGTAAGGGCCTTGGAATTACTCAAAAATTCCATAGTGCCAATCATCCTCAGTCAGCGGGTTTGGTTGAAGGTTACAATGGCACGCTCAAATTGAAGCTGGCGAAGATTCAGGCTACAACTGGTCTTTCATGGCCTGACGCTTTGCCTCTAGCTCTGTTGTCAACTAGGGCGACTGTACACTCCCGAGTAGGGCTCAGTCCCTATGAAATAGTGTTCGGCCGTCCTGCGAATGTTTGGGGGGTCCCTAGACCGAGTGTGTTTTCTGATCTTGAGTACCCAATGTTGATCGATTATCTTCATGATCTGACTGCTAAACTGAGGTTAATTCACCAACAGGTCTTTGAAGCACTGCCGACGCAGACGGAGGGTCCAGGCCACCAGCTCCAGCCCAGAGACTGGGTGGTGACTCGTAATTTTGGAAGAAAAAGAAATCTTGAACCCCGCTTTACTGGACCCTACCAAGTGTTACTCGCCACGAGGACTGCAGTTAGTTTGGAAGGACGTAAACATTGGGTGCACGCCACCCACACCAAAAAGGTACCTATACCTTTATCAGCAGACTCGTGGGTGAGGAAAGGCATTGCTTCATCGGAAACAGAAGCTGCACAGACTTTCGTCCCTTTCAGCGACGCTCAGCTTGTTGGAGAACCCTCAGAGCAGCAGAACGACATTGTTGAGCCCTTACCATCGAGAAACTCAAGATCTGAACAATTGATTGATCAGCAGAACTCTGTCCCACCATCGGATCAGTTGTTTGATGAACAGACACGTCCCGGGAGAAGCCGATACTTTCTGCGATCCAATCCCAAGGGCTAATAAAAAATAAGCCTTTGCTTTCCCCCTTTTGACATCCACATTACCCCATTGACACCATTCAGTCTGAACACACTCGTATGATTTTGGTTTTTGTAAATATTGTGAGTTTGTTTCCACATGTGTTTTGCTTCCACAGCTAGGAGATTTTGCATATACTTGTAAATAAAATACCTTGTATCCGGGTGAGCCGTAGGGCCACGCGTGTACTTCCTTCTGGTTAGTAGGTCTTGACACTAGGTCGAAGGCCGTCAGTTCCTGGGAACTCCTGGGGATTGACTACTGCTACACAGAACGAAGTGCGTCAAGAGACGTTGCGGACGGTTTTAGAGGATGCCGTTCTCTAAGCTAGTGGATTTGGAAAAAGCTCAGGCCCAAAGATTCAAGTTGCAGCAAATTACTCGTACCAAATGCTTCATGTTTCAAGTGTTCCTTCTGTTCCTAACTGTTTCTTCGCTATTGGTGGGTGGGGTGTATTATCTGATATTGACGTTCTTGCCTTCTGCTTCACCTACCCCTTCTCCTGAGCCTAAAACTACCTCTACTGTTTCTCCTCATTCCTTCCACATCTTACCCCAACACGAGCAGGCTAGACGTGCAGAATTTATGAACAATTCCTTCATTCAGCTCCTTCATCAACATCAGTTGGTGGTAATACTACCAATTAATGGGTGTGTGGGTTGATGCCACATACCACCGATAAGGGGATTCCGTACTTGGTCCTTCCTTCCCAGGGTTCAGCTCGAGCATTCCAAACAATGTTTCGAAGTGCACTAGATTCCTACCCCAATCGAGAGCCACGTCCTCCGCACTTTGGTCCTGGTCCGTACCACAAGCCTTTGGCTATAGCGATCGCTGATTTAGATAGGGATATCTATGTGCCGTCGCTCATCCCAGAGGAAGAGGTGCGAGCCTATAGGGATCTGAGTGAGGCTGAGTATAGTGCGCTTGTGGGTGAAAGACAGCTTAGAAGCTTGTCTCCAATATGGACCGTACCCCATCTCGGTAATTTCTGTCTAAAAGGTTGTGGCCGAAGTCCGAGAGCACATCTTGAGAGAGTGCTTGCTCCGAGACGTATGTCTTACCGATGCTCTCTTCCCCTGTGTTTTTGACTACCAAGGGTACGTACTTCGTTTGTCATGATAGTGCGTACACATGGTTGCCCTCTGACTTTGCGGGCACATGTTAAATTGCAAATTTGTTGCCACCGACTTTTACAGTCGCCTCCGATTACCACAAGACTCGAATTGTGAGGGGCGTGATTAGCGAAGAGGACACTGCCGGTCAAGAGGCAGGAGACTTTTTCAAGGGTTTCTTTCCGTTTTGGGGACCTATGGTCAATAGTAGGAACCTGAGACAGTTGACCCGAGTGGTGGAATCGACAGCTAATATCACTGCCAGTGCCCTTGGAAACATTACAGCAGAACTTCAGGCGGATAGGCTTATGACGTTACAAAACCGTATGGTTTTAGACGTTGTTTTAGCAGATCGAGGCGGAGTATGTAAGGTGATCCATTCGAGCTGCTGCATTTTCATTCCAGATAACGCTCCGACTGTCTATCAAGCCATTTCGAAGTTGCAAAAGATCTCCGAGTCCATACACGTGGACGTAGGGGATTGGACGCTACTTGGGTGGTTTTGGGGCCTAATGTCGACTTGGGGTTGGAAAATTCTGATGATCATCGGGGCTGTTGTAGCATTCCTGTTCACGTGTTGCCTTTGTGTGCAGTGTGGTCCTGCCTTATGTGGCCTCTGTGCTACGACGTGTATAAGACAGCCGCCTGTTACCAAAGGAACTCGGATGGATAGAATTATGTTACAGCAGCATCTGGATGGTCTGATGAATATCGAGTATGATTCCGACTAGTGCTTGCCTACATGAGGGCAAAAGGAGCGTCTGAGGTTCCGTGATGATCGTAAGTGGTGTTTTCGACTCGCACGAATATGGTCGAGTCTGGTATCTATGAACCGCAAATGACAAGTTTAGTGGGTGTACGCGTTTTCGCTATGCTAGCCTAAATCGTTCGTTTGTTTCGTGGGTTTCTACATCCGAGCCCACGGGTTCCATCTTAGATGCGGCATCCATTTTGTCTCTTGCCCTCAAGTAGCCAGCGAACGGACGCTGTCCGCTTCGCGACCCTGGGAATCCCAAACTCTTGCGGAAGACACGTTTCCTTTGAAAGTGTCTTTATGATAAGGGGGATGACACTGTAAGGCAGATGGCCCCTGCTCGAGCCTCATCTTGCAATGTCGCTCTATTGTCTCAGCCGTGCATCTCATTAGGCACGTCCCTTTGATGCCTGTAGCTCGTGTTTCCCGATACCACCCCTTTTACACCCTTTCCGATCTCCCCACTGTTTCTGTCTTCCTCTGCACCTGTTTTTGTCCCTTCCTCGTTCTGTTTACTGATGATTGGAATGTACTAATGGTGGGAAGGTGGGTTTTTACAGTTGGGAACCACCAAACGTTTCCGTACTTATGTTCCGGGCCTTGAATACATGAAAGTAACCCCTTATGGTCTTTATGATGGGAACCGAGTTGTAAACCTTTGTGTACCATGTTAACCTATGAGGAAAAACTGTATAAAAGGAGCGACCCACAGTAGCAATTCGAAGCAGTCTCCTCGAACCTACACACGTTGTACTTCTTGTGACTTCTGTGTTCCCTCCAGTAATAAATCTCGAATCTTTGACGCCGAAGGAAGTGCCCCGTGTCTCTGTCATTTGTACGCCGGAACAGGTTACCCACAAAGGTTTTAGGTGTTATCCCTGGCACCGCTGGGTCTTAGCAGAACCAGTCCTTCACTGTTCACAGAATTAGGACGGCAGACCTTAACGAACGCTTAGTAAAATAGTATGCGGGGTCAGTTTGAGGCAGAAAACGGAAATGGATAGGCTTATACCGGATTTAATACGGATGACGGACCGCATTGAAAGCAGGTCATGAACGAATGTGTAGTATAATAGTATGCGGGGCAAGTTTGACGTAAAAAACGGAAGTACACTGATGCTTACCGGATGCAATAGGGGTGTCGGACCTTATAGGAAGCAGGTTAGGTTACACAGGTGTTTTACGTGTGATTTTTCCCGGGAATTCCACTGGTTTTTGATTGGATATTCAGCTCTTTAAATCGCGTGGGGCTTTACAGGGAGGTTGCTAACGGGATTTATTGGACCCGGGCGGAGATGAAGAAAGAAGGCTCCTAGTCTATGGTGAGTGCTCGGTACACGAGGGGATAACTGAGAAATAGTTACGATATAACTTAGAGCAATATAGTAATAGTTTGGTGTATTTGTTTTTTTCATGTCCTAATTAGAATACGGATTTGGCAGTGAAGACATAAGGTCACGAACGTGGATTGTTGGGGAAAATGGATAACCAATTTTAGATGCTTAGGTGAGTAATTTTTTGGCAATATGAACTTTTTATAGTAAGTGGTGCAAGGGCTTTTGGCCAGAACGTATCAGCGAATGAGGAGTCTAAAGCAAGATTTGTTTGATCACAATAGGTGTGACTTTTGGAGAAGCATTCTCAAAGAATTGAAATATGTCATGAAAGGATATATTGGGTGTTGAAAAATAGGATGGTTTGCTTACATGTACATTTAATTATCTTGAGACTGAGTAAACTAATAAGAAGGCCGCAGTGAGGCAATAGCAGTGGCTAGAATAAGTATACTATGGTACATGATCTTTTATTTTATTTTTAGACCAACCGATCATGTGGATAGAGAACAAAAAACTGCCTAACTTAATAAGTAATGGGGTTCCATTGAGGAGAATCCCCAAATGAAAGGCAACGCCTCTCAGTAATAAGAAGTCAGGGAGATTGAAGATTTCTAATGGAGTAATAAAATCTATTACTAATAGAATATGGTATTATACTTTTAGATTGAAGAATGTCAATGATTGCCCTTGGGAGCCTCCTACATTTAAGGAATCGAAATATCGCAGATGTGGAAGTATCGAACTAGTAGTGTTTCTTAAGGTGAGCCAATCAAAATGTGCAGTCAACAAAAGAATGAATCAAACATGGCATAATTCTTGCCAATAGAGTCCATACTGACCAGGATGCCCGTATATTACCCCAGTATGTCAATATATAAATAACAATTTGTATGCAAGAATTTGTATCATTTGTACTGGTGATTTTGTACACAAAGAATCCCGCCAAATCTCTTTGGTCTCTAGCAGATGTCACAGAAATGCTAAATGAATACTTTAATTATCATATGGTACCAGGTTGCGTTGTGTTATAACAACACAGGGAAATTTATGTTTTTCAATTTTGTAAAAAATATATTTAGATGTAGAATCTGGACTCATGTATGTATACATTTTGTTCTTACATTTACAGCCCTGATGACGTCCTATCTCCGGGACGAAACACGTCGGCTGTTGGCAGTATAAGAAATACATCGAGAACCCAAGAATAATATTGTTTTGGAGAACTGTTGCTTTATGATTTTTGGTTCTGATATAGATTTGTTGTGCCAAATGCAATTAAATATTTGTATTTTCAAAAATTTAGCACTCCCAGCTCATTCTTTGAGTACTTATTAGTCAGTTTAGGGTTGGACGGTGCCCTAGTAGCTGATAGAAGTGCAAAACAAGGGAATAAATTGGTGAAATTGTCCCTCAGAGTGCACCAATCATTATACCCTACGTCGTCCATTCTCTTCTTTTTTCAAAACATACACAGTTAGGCTAACATAGGGAAAACGACAATGGGATCCTTAGGGAACACACAACAAGGGTTCTTCCATTAATGTTATATCACCAAAGTCAGAAAATCTGTAAAAATGCGTCACCAAAAAAATTGAACCAATGTGCCATGCTCATTCAGCAGGAGAGTGGTAAGGGTGTGGTATGTAGCACGTGCATTTTGGAGCACTAGTATGGTATTGCACTGTTATTTATGGACAGCACATTTTCCATTGAAATGGCCACCCAGGGACTCATTTACAGATGTAAACATTCAATTTGTGTACGTTTACTATTGTTTGCTATCCAGAAAGGTATTTTACTAGTAGTAGGTTTACGACTGCTGAGTCTCCGCTCATAAAAAGATAGGACTGTTCTTTTTTAAATGTTTGGAGACTGCAGTCGCAAATATACTACTAGTAAAATATATCTGTGAATAGCAAACAATCATAAACCTACAAAAAAGTGTATGTTTGCCTCTGTGAATCAGGTCCTCAATGTACAGAGACTTGCATTTTTGCTGGCAAAACTATATTGCGCACAAACAATAATTTGTGGAAATTGGGTTTCAGTGAACATTTATCATTTGCACATCAAGTAAGGTGTCTTGATTTGTTTGTATCAAACTAAAATCTCTGTTTCCATCACACTTCAGCATTACATAAATATGTGCTTCATTTGTTCTTTCCTAATTGCTGATTTTTAAAAAATAAATGTGTATATTTCATTTACAGATATATAAAAGTTGTTGTGTGTTATACAAAAGCTCATCCTTTAGCCTTCCCTTTTATTTCCTGTACCCCAGTAAGATTGTCACCTAGGTCACTTTTACAAAATCCCCTGACTTGCAGTCAGAGGAATAAAAGTTAACATGTTTTTTCAAATAAGCAGCAATTTGTCATAAGACAAAGCCTGATATTTGACTTCGAATGCACAGCAAGTGTGTCAAGATAAACACAAACTTTAAAAGATTATTTGTTGCTCATTCACTGTCTGAACTCCAGCATGGTTATTTTTGGGGGTGCTGCAAACCCCCCTACGCCCACACCCCTACTTCCAGTGCTTAATATCTGTGAGTTAAAGTGTGTAGGGCAAGTAACCGGGGTTTGCGAGGGTAAGGATTTTCGCGTGCATGTGTTTTTTCTGGGAGGAGAATGGGATTGTAGGAAGTGTGCGTGGGACAGAATAGAGTATCTTGGAGAGCAAACTGAGAAGAAGGTGAGATGAGAAGATAATGTAAAACAGATGTATGTGAGAGGATAGTAGGATGACTGTCAAGAAGAGTATTGTTTTTGTGTGTGTGTGTGTGTGTGTATGTGGGGTGAGCTTGAGGGTAGTGAGAATGATAACAAGGCTGCAAGAGCAGGGTATCAAAGGATGGATAGAAATGTGTGGGCAAATGAAAAGTGTGATAATTGTGAGAGAGGATTTATGTAAGATAGATAATGGGATGTGGAGTGATGAGAAAGAAAATTGTGAGGATCATGCAATTAAAAAGAGGAAGGGTGATGAATGATAAAAATTATTTCAGGAGAATAGCTGTGAGAAGAGAGGATGGCTTGAGACACACACGAGAGCAGGGACATTTTTTTAGAAGAGAATACTAGATAGATTTATTGATGTCACAAGCAGGGTTTTCATATTACCAGTACAAGCAGCAAATGTGGCGCCATTGCTAGAGTAGGAGGTCAAGAAGAATGTACATTGAAATAGGATAGGGCACCTCCCTGTGCTTGTCCTAGCTGATACAGAGGGAGGTAGAATTAGAAAGGTCTAAGTCAGAGATAGAGGTGGCAAGAGAGTGGGAAAAATTAGAAGTGAGTGACATAGTAGATTAAGATGGTGGTAGTAGGGGGCAAAAAAGAGGCAGATGTGAGTAAGAGGCAGTTGAGCATAAGAGAAAAGGCTGTAGAGACACATTAATATAAAACTTGAGAAAAATGAGAAGACAAGAAGAGAGAAAAAATGAAAGGTGAAAAGTTTAAAATGAGAGAGACAGAGGGAAAGAGAGAAATGAGAAAAGGAGGAACAGAGACAATGTATATTGGTAGAGACTTTATAACCAGAGAGTGAGCAAAAGAAAGAGGAAATAACTAATAGTGGGGGAATATAAAGACAGAAAAATGGAGGGGAGAACAAAAGAACAGTATAGTAGTGTGTTTTAGTTTATGTCTGCCATTTGGTCTTTGAATGAACACACAGGGCACATGCACTATTTTCACTTTCACACCCTGAGTAGGAAAGGTCTTTGTATCGGGACAGCAAGGGGCCTAGACTTTGAGACCTGAAGTTCAGTAACAATACGTCATATACATGGAAGCAGCTGGATCTAATAGTAGTGACAGCATCAAGACGGTAGGATATCACAGACAGAATGACACCAATGACCCCAATGGGAGTAAGTCTCAGAGTAAGAGCAGGACATTCAAGATAATGACAAGGGGCCCGATTCACAGAATGAAGTTACTATCTGTCCTCTCATAAGCCACCCTAAACACCCAGACCAGGCAACACTGCATAATCAGACAAGCATCCTACTCAACAACATAAAGCGCCTATGTCTCTCTCTACTCCTATACCTCTCTTCTTCTGATACTCTATCTCTTCACACCACCAGGGGGACGGAAGATAACCAGACAGGTTGCAAAGGGGCAAGGGGGAAAATGGAAACGTGCAAGTCGGGCGAGAAGAAAATGTAACAAACTGAATAATGGACTATCAAGAGCTAAACTAATGTAAGCCAATTCAATTCAATTCAAATATAGCTTTATTCGATTTTAGCAAAGGAAAATCATAAAAGCACATTTAATACAGCATAATAAAATGAGTTCAAAACTCAAGCGTAAAAACATAAAATTTGGGAATAGAAGAAAGAGTATAAGATTATACAAATTATGGCTGTCGGGGATCAGAAGTCAGTCAATTCATAGACGCTCTGCACCTTACTACAAATTTCAAAAAGCTAGCAGCTGCAGTAATTGTAAGTTCATCTTCAAGCATGTATAGCTTGAGTAAGGCTGGCCTACACTGTCTTAAGCCCCACAGTTTCAAGAGTGGGAGAAGATGTTTCTTTCTGCCCCAGTCATAAAATTTGCAAAATAAAAGGACATGAATGTTGGATTGCTTGGAAACATTGTCACAAGGACAGACCACCAGAGTAGTAGACCAGTCATTTATGGTGGGGAATGTTAGTAGACGGTAAAAACAATCCGTCCTCATCCTTGTTAGCAACATTCTCGTGTAAGTTGAAAGAGTCAGGGAAAGATAAAAGGGAATGCCAACATCATAAAGTAAGAGATTGTGGTAAGCAATCGATGATTTATTACCTTCGAGATAGGAGCGCCTGTCAACAAGTAGACCCAAACAGCGAGCCTTAAGGTCCTTTTTAGAAATGGTTTGGCACATAGTCAGGTTGACGTATAAATTAGCCAAGTCCAGCGATGTCAAAAATTTCTGTACATAGGCAAGCCAAGGTATTTTTCTTGAATCAGTTAAGGCCATACAGTCCTTAATTACGTCTTGGTTAAGCACCGTTTTTTCCGAGGACCATACTTTGTGCCATAGCAGAATTGGTGCGACTTTGATTATATCCGAAATATGTACCCGGGCGAGCTCATTGTGACAGACTGTGGTAGAAATGGATCTGGGAACAGCCAGCAAATATCTTAGGAATGCGTTCTCGCTGGTTTGTATCTCTCCACAGTCCGCCAGACCCCAGATACCAGCTCCATATTTTGCAGTGGAGACGCATTTAGCTGCAAATATTTCCAACAAAATCCTAACCGGTTTCCCACCTAGTTTTGTGGCAAATTTCTTTAAGGCACCAATTTGCCTGATAAAAGCCAGGTTTCGAGTGTGGACAGCGTTTTTCCATGAGCCTGTACTACTAAAAAGTATGCCCAGGTAAGTGAAAGTTTTCGTGAGGCTGATCTTGGATGCATCAATAAATGTATTGCAAGAAATGTTCTTTTTTTTACTGCAACACATTGTAAAAGTTTTGCTTACATTAATCCTAAGGCCTCTCACAACCATGAATGTTGAAAAGGCTGACAATGCTTTTTGAAGCCCTAGTTGGGTCCTGGACATGATGACAGCGTCGTCCGCGTATAAAAGAATTGGAACTGCGAGGCCATTTATTTTAGGGTAATCAACATCTAGTTTGGCCAGGCAATCGGCAACACTGTTAATATACAGGTTAAAAAGAAAGGGGGCAAGGATGCAACCCTGCCTGACCCCCTTTTTGATAGGAAACTTGCTCGTACAGGTTCCATCCTTACCATAGCGAACCTTGGCCCCGGCTCCTCGGTATAGTTCTTTTATGAAGGCAAGTATGTTGGAATCAACTCCCATATCAGTGAGGGTAGACCAAAGTATACTGTGGTTCAGGCAATCAAAAGCAGAGCTTAAGTCCACGAAAGTCATATATATATTGCACCTTTTTGCCATCACATATTTGTCGATGATCAGAGCTAAGTTTAGGCATTGTTCCACTGTCCCGAGACCAGAAACAAACCCATATTGGAATTTAGACAAAATTTTATTTTCCTGAGCCCATGATTGCAATTGGTTCAACAGGACTCTCCCAGCCACCTTCATCATGGAGTCCAATAAGGAAATTGGTCTGTAACATTTTGGGTCCATTCTTTCGCCTTTTTTAAAAATGGGTATTATGATCGCTTCTTGCCAGGTTGCGGGGAATCCTTTGTGGGCGTAGGAGTTGAGGACATTTGTTACAATTGGTGCCCACAGTTGAATATTATCTTTGAATAGGTCTATTGGAATTCCGTCCGGGCCGGGCGCTTTGGCATTAGAGCTTTCAAGAATAGCCAATTCCACTTCTGAGTGGTTAAAGTAGATGGAAAGCGGGAACGACTCTGTGTGGTTGCATTGCGGCTCATTACTCTCCATTGGTGGAGTTTCAAGGTTAAGTGGTTCAATCTGGTCATCTAATTTATACAGTTCGGTGAAGTGATTTATCCAAACTTCTTCCGTGATGGCAATTTCTATGAGGTCTGTTGACCTATCACTGAAAAAGGGGGCATTGACCTCCCTCCAAAAGGCCGTATTGTCTCTTAAGGTGCTTGCTTTTAACAAAGCTTCCCAGGCAGCCGTTTTCAATTCCTTTTTCCTATTTTTAATTGCCTGTTTATAAGCAGCACGGGCGGATCTTATTTCCACCCGTTTTTTTGGTGATTTATTAAGGGTAGCCTTCAGAATGTTATGAGTGTTTGAGCACTCGTGGTCAAACCAGCCAAAGCTCTTGGACACGTTATTTTTATTATAATTTCTGGTCAAATTTTTCCTGATTTGTGAGGCGATTTGATCAAATGCAAGGATGATTTTATCTGGGTTGGGAGGGTATTCTAAGCAAGACCGGAAAAGATCAGGGTCAGATTTGATCCGATTTTCAAGGAATTTAGATGTGTCAATTTTTGCCCATTTTATAATGTACCCATTTCTCGATGAAAGAGATATAGAGTGTGAGTAAAAATTTTCTATATCGCTCCCAAGCTTGCTTCCACTAGAAGGGGAGTATATTTTGGCACTAATAGGGTAGTGATCGCTCAGAACCAGCTCTTCTCTCCTGATTTCTCGGGCATCGCCTTGATGACTGTTAGACAAGAGGATGAAGTCTATTGTCGTAAGCGATCCCCTTCCATGAAATGTAGGTTGGAAGTCAGTCGGGGGCACTGTTAAGTCATTGAAGAAGCCCAGATCCCATTCATGTAGTAAATTGTTCAGTTGGGATCCCATGGTTGAATGTTCAAAATGGGTAGTATGTTCACCATTTGGGGCTCTTAGGTCACAAACCCTAGTTCCACTGTGTGGGCATAGGTGACGAATTAAAATCTCCTAATATGACTAAACGTCTGTCTGAACAGGACCCTCCCATACCCTTCTTTATAAGTTTGGAGAGAAACTCTATAAATTTTGGTTGGTCGTCTCTCTGTGCGCTATTATATAGATTTATAATGAGAGAACTGACAGCCTCCTTCCCAGACATTTTGAAGGCCTGTAGGGAGGGACCAAAGGACTTTGAACTAGGATCAGATGGAGCGAGCTCAACGCATTCTAAAGATACATGGAGTCTATTTGAGACATAGAAGCAAAGACCTCCCGAAGGTCTGCCTCTGTTTGACTGGATAGCTGGGGTAAAGTGTGTACTGTAGCCATCCAGATTAGTAGGTGTCAGGTCCCAACATTCCTGAAGCGCTATAATGTCAAAGGTGTTTATATAATTCAAGAAGGTTGGGTCCTTTGCTTTGTTTGAAAGACCAGCTATGTTCCAGGTTAGGATGGACATATATAGGTTAGGGTCAAAGTGATTTGATGGGCAATGAGGATGGCTTAAATCAAAAATTGAGGGTAAAAGGGGGGCCAGAGATTCATCAGTTTGTCCGATCGCAGGCCCGGGAAGGGACATGTTAGTGAGACCCAGAATGAGTCGTTCCAAACCAGGTTCCCCAGATTGGCTTGGAGATGACCCTAAACTATCAGGAGACGGGGGGGTTTAGTCTTGTTCTTAGGGGATGTTAGGTTGTTTGATGGTCAGTCAACCGTTTCTAGGGGTGAAAAATAATTACTAGTTGGTGCCCCCCTCCACCCCTCTGCATAGGGTTGCTCTCTTCTTGGGTTCCAAGGATAATGATCCCAGTCCCTCCTCCTATTACGCGTATCTACTTGCGACCAGCTCCAACCTGGAGATTGGTTCCAACTAAGAGGATAATCTTGTTCATGAGGAAACCTTGGAGGATAGAAAAAGGACAGACGATTAGTGTCTATACCTCCCTTTCTCTCCAATGTCGACCAGGAACATATATATCTGACTGTCTCTGGGTCATCAAAATTAATGATAATACAGTCCCCCTGTATTCTTTTCCTTGTTTCCCCAATCCAGGGAACCCTACGTACCATGGTGAGTCTACTCTTAAGATGTAAAGGAAGGGGTCTGTTAATATTAAGCCATTGCATGACTTTATTTTTTAGGGACCAGGTGGATTCACTCGTATTTTCCTCCAGTTCTGGGACCCCCGTGAGGATCACAGTGTAGGGGCTTGCCTCTGGAGGAAGATGGATTGGCCTCTTTGGTCTAACTGGTTTGTTTGTGGTATCATCAGCCTGATGGGCAACCAAAGGTTTGGGGGAAGGGGGCTTTGATTTAGTTTTAGGAGGGTCGGCGGTTGTTACTGGCTTTCCCTGTACCTGCTTAGTGGTGCCCTTGGTGTCTATTTGGATCGCTTGTGTGATGGTAGGAGTTTTGGGGGGGTAAGGGAGTTTTGTGTGTTAAGGATGGGGGTGCAGGTTTCTGTACAGTGACTGCCTTAGTGTGATTGCCGATCGTGGGGGCTGGAGGGGCTAAAGTGGTAGTAGGAGGTTTTAAATGGCTGGTATGGTTAATTAGTCTGGCAATTTGCTTCTCGATGTTATTTAAGGATCGTTCGATTGGTAACAGTTGAGATTTTATGAGATCCTTAATTGTAGCTAACACTTGTGCATTAAGCTCAAAGTGGTTTTTATTGCCATCAGCATAACCCCTCTGAGCATCATCGAGCGATGCAGCTGTTACAGAGGGGTCATCCACATTAACAGGTAAGGAATTAGTAGCATTATTTTGATGTTTGGTACGGGGGGGTTTTTGGACCTTGACTGCTTAGGTGGACAGTTCTGCTTGTTCTTAACTACTGGCCTTGTGCTGTCTTGTTTGGGGATGGCACCCTCCCGTGACTCCTTATCAGTTTTAGTAGGAGAAACTACTACTAAAGATGGCGACTCTATCAGGGGTTGCGACTCTATCAGGGTTAACGGAGCCGTTTGAGTGGGACTAATCTCCAGAGTCGGTGTTTTCTCCAGGTCTTCCAGAGTGACTTCCCCTAAAGATAGGTGAGTGACAGATAGGTCAACACTCATTGGGATAGTGTGTAGTTCTGCACGAATGTCTAGCAAGAGTGGGGCATTAGTTTCTTGTTGGATAGGTGTTTTGGCTAAAGCCAGAAGGCCCATTGAGGATCTTCGTGCTGCAGCAAGGTCTTGGGAAACACATCTTTCCAAGAGGACAATCCCTTGGTTGATTGCATCATTTGCTTTCGTGATAAATTGGTCAATTGGACCAGTAACCTGGCCCATACCTTGAGCGGTCTTACTCCTGCTGCCCCTTGTGGACATGGTAGCGCTGTAATACCCGTTGATATGGGGGCGTAATGGTGATGGCAAGGGTTACCAGGATACAGGTCGAAGTTCAGAGGGCCAGATGAAAAAGGGGTAGGCCCAGACCAGACTTGCATAGGCTTGAACGGGCTTAAATGGGCCCGCCCTTTGCCCGGGCTTTGCCCCGGGCTGCGACCCGCGCGTCCCGCGTTTGAGGCCCTGCTTAAGTGTCTATGAGGTGTGGGGGGGCGGGGCACTTGGAGGGGGCGCGGCTCACGCGGGAAGAGGAAACAGCTGGTGTTATTGACGCTGTACATCGCAGTCCCGGGGCCGCGCCTCTGACCTCCTCTGCGGCCTCGCGGTGTTTGTCTGCTCCCTCTGGGTCACGAAGAACTTGGCAGATGAACGGCTACTCCTGTAGCAATGGAAGGCAGGACTTGCAAACGCTGGAACCTCAAAGGCGAGCGGCAATCTGGCAATCGGGACATTGCTTGACTCCCCCCCCCCCCCCCCCCCGGTGCTTCTTTCTTTACTTTATCCCCCATGTGATTCACCCTGTACCATGTAAATATGCTTTCTTTTTCCTAACTTCTGTGAATACCAAAATGAGTAAGTGCATTCTGTGAATACCAAAATAGTAGTAAGTTTAGGATTGAGTCTTAAATTCATTCTGTGAATCGGGCCCAAGGAATATAAGCTACGTTTGGATGGTTTTAAAACTCAGATACTCACTCACTCATCTACCTATACATTCACCTCCGGGAGTTGTACACCCATTCCAGAGATCTGTCCTAAGCACACACATCACTCATGTTGTGTGAGTAATGACAGCTTATTCTAGTCAGCCCTTCTGAATCTATTCTGTGGGGAAGGGAAGGCTGTTCTTGCTGCCTTCTTTGAGAATGTGAAGCTTGCTTTCTTTTGGCAATGCTGTGCCTGTCTCTGAGGAAAGAAAGCTTGCACTGCTGCTGCCTGATTTGTATGTGTCCTATGGTCGGGAAAACGTGCTGCTGCTGCCCTAGCTGTACCTGTCCACTGGAAGAGGAACGTTTGCACTGTTTCCGCCTAAGATACACCTCTTCTATTAAGGAGTGCTTCCCCTGCTGTTGCTGGTTGCCACATCTTATCAAAAACAAAGTATATATTAAATGCACAGGTGCAACATGCCCCATGAGCCAGGGTCTGCTTCACAATGCATAATGTGAGATGCTGACCTATAATTAAAGCCAATTTTATAGCATCAAAGCATGTAGATAGCAAACAGAAGAATGGTTTGCAGATCAAACCTCTCGTTTTTAATCTTGAGGTAGTGAGTCACCATTACAAAGACATTTTAGCTCCACCGACACACAATTTTAGTACAGTTCCAAAAGTTTAACAAAGGAAGAACATAACATCACCCAAACTAGGGAACACACAGGGTTAGAACAACTAGTGAACAGTAGTGCTCTTGGATGCTTCCAAACGCTAGATATGGGCACAAGTATGAATCATACCACTCTAGGAAGGCGAGGGTTCATCATCTTATGTGAATACGTGAATGTATGATAACTCCATATGGGTTTTGGCATTTTCTTCCAGGAGTGCTGTACTTCTTGAATGTTGATGTCAGAGAGGGCACAACAGGCTCTATCTCCTCTCACTAACGCTTTAATGTGCTAGAAAGCCGTGCTGTAATTGGTCTGCAGGCGTGGGAGAAGCACATGATGTTCTCTCTGCTTCTTCCTGTCCTTACATTATACTTTGAGTTCAAGAGAGCTGCACTGATGCTGCCCATGATGAACCTTTGCTGATTTTGAAGCATGGTACAAAATCTTTCACTACATGAAACATAAAATGAGTCACATAACCATTGTTTGGTCTAATGCAGGAGATGAATTAAAGGGTAAAGCTCACAATATGTTAGCAGAATTCACTTTTGTATTTACACATTAACCAAGCATCTTTTGAAATGATGACTCTGTAAAATTTAGAACATAGCTGACAAACTTCTCTACGTCATTTATAATACCTTCGGACATTATGGCACTTTAGTCACTAGAACATTGCATTCTGGGACTTTGAGTCTATAATCACTGTGTTAAAAGCAAAGCTGCAGCCTCACAGTGCACCATGCTGTTGCCTGAGGAACCAGAAATGGTAGCTGATATCAAGTGCAATAGTACCAATTAGCAGACTTGTGAAATACACAATACAATTCAGTTCCTGACTTTCTAATTTTTCTGCAGGCAATCAAGAGTTAAATAGCAAAGGGGTGAGAAGACAGTCTTAGCCTTTGAAATGCAAGAGCCTCTCACTGCTAATGGGCTAGCTTTTACACTCCATTGGATAAACAAACTGCAACTGCATCATAAAAAGGTTATTTACCAGACCAGTTAGAGAAGCATCAACTGAATGTGTCTGAGAAGACACAGAAAGATTACACACAATGTGCTGGCAGCCCTGTTCCTGAGCCCAGCGTGAAGAACCGGGTTTTCAAGTACCCAGCGACGTCAGGGACACGCCCAGAGTCCTCTAGGTTCCCTTGCCTTGGTATACAGAGACACGGAATACTTCTAGGTGGCGTCAGAGATCAAATTTATTAGCTGCAGCTAGTAGCAGAAATCCCAGCAATACAACATGGTGTACAACTCAAGAAACTGCTCAATTTTACTAAGGCGAGACATCACTATTTATACACAAAAAGGTACATTTAAAATGCACACCCCTGCACCAAAATTCAACCAATAGAAAGTACATGACATCACACAGCATCATACAGTAAAGCTCATTTTACAGTGTCCCAACCCACAAGTTAATATTTAGGCATATCTAAATAATAATCTGGAAGGCCCGCACAAACCCTTAATTGAAAGCATAACCCATGAAATTGAGAAATAGTCAGAAAAAGTAGTTTCAGATAATGTGCCAGATAACAAATACGTAAAGAAACTTTAAAAGTTAACAAATGTCTTGAATAGTGATTGGAAAAGGTAAATAACGATCTTGCAGGGAAATTGGCTTGGCAGGGTCAATTCCTAGGTGAAAGGCCAGCTTCTAAAATTAACTCCAGCGCACAAAGAAATCCCTGGTTAATGTGCATATGTGATTCACAACAGGTCAGACTGCTTTGCTCACAAACTAACTTCTGAAACCTATATAAAAAGTAACACTAGATGGCAGTCACGACACATAGCAAAAACAAAACCCAAGTTTCAGAAAAGAAAGTCTTTAAGGAAAGAAACCATTTAGATGTTGTTTAAGATAACATATGTGCAAGGAAACTAATGGTTAACAAGGTCCTGAACAGTGATTGAAAAACTCAGACAACGATCAGCTAGCGAAACTGGTTTTGCAAAAGGTCAGTTTCAGGTGAAAAGGGTTACTCTCTCTGCAGTTCATTCAGAGTCAGAGAAACTCAAATTAATATATGCACGAAAAGCCACTTGTTCGTTGGGCCCACAGCACTGGCCTACGTGAAGGCAAGATTAAAATGCAGACAGGTTTGAGAATTTCAGAACCACAGGCCCTCCTTTTGCCATTACATAGGCAATAACCTAAACTCATGTCAATCTGAATCTAGGTCTATATCTATTCTCATCAGGTCATCAAGGTGTTGCTGTAACATCATCTTATTATCCTTCACTTCTCTCGGAACTGGTCTTCTCACACAGATCGTAGCACAAAGACTACAAATGGCGGGACCACACTGGATGCATAAACAACATGAGAAAAGGATAGCTAACGCCATACCAAGGAACGTCAGAACCTTCCATCCCCATTTGGACAAAGACTCCCATAACCATCCCATCAATGACCAGTCTCCTTCGTCCACATGAATAGACTCAGAGATCTTATGTAATCTAGAGATGGCTTGGTACACTGTCGGGGCATTATCTGGTATGAAAACGGAGCAACTAGATCTAATCAATTTTCATACCCCACCTCTATCTGCAAGTATAATATCCAAAACAAAACGGTTCTGTAATGTCATGCGGCGATTCGCTTGAAGCTCAGCTGTAATATTGCTAAGGGCACCTGCAGTCTCATTTATAGTGGCCTCAACCACTCTCGTAAGCTGACGAATATTCCTACTATTAGCCATAGGACCCCAAAAGGGCAGGAAACCCTTAAAGAAGTCTCCAGCTTCTTGTGCGGCAGTATCTTTCGCATCGATTACACCTCTACCATATCTTGCCTTATGGTAGTCGAAAACAGCAGTGTATGTAGGGGGAAGTAAAAATGCCACATAACATGTGCCAGAAAAATCAGATGGCAACCATGTGTATGCTCTATCGTGACAAACAAAATACGTGCCTTTAGCTGGCACGAACGGAGGAGATTTCTGGGACGTATAAACGTATGTGTGAACACACACACTCTTACCATGCTGAGCTCTCGCATTCTGACCATTACCTTGCAAACAAAGATGACCTCGGTGGGGTACAATCCAAATAGGAGGAGACCTTCGCTGTCTTTCTTTCTCCGTCAGGCTAGCACTATATGTCGTCTTATTCCAACCAACATATGCTCGTACCTCATCTCTAGGGATAGCGTTATACGCATCGATATCTCTAATCATATCAACTATTCCCTGTATCAAGGAATTATTACTTGCATTGTCTTTGACGGAACGTACAGGAGAGGCTTCATTCGCATAGATAAACATTGATTGGAGTGCCCAAAATGACCCGTTAGGCGAAAAAGGCAAAACCAAATATGGCATTCCCTTATCTGTAGTATGTGGCATAAGACCACACACCCAACAATTCGTGGTATTTATGACTAGCTGATGCTGATGCAACATCTGTATAAACGAATTGTTCACAAATTCTGATCTTCGTGTCTGTTCATGTTCAGGTAACGTATGAAACTCATGTGAAGAAACAGTAGAAAAAGAAAGAGTAGGTTGAGAAGTTGGTGCAGACGTCAATTGTGTAGGAGAAACAAACCAGAATATAGTAGCTAATAGAATACATAAAAGTATTAAAATAGATAAAGCTATACCACACTCAGAGAACAACATTCTATAATATCGGTTTTTCATCTCTTGCTTTTTATCGTCATTCCTCAATACAATCTCCATTTTCTAATGTCGCTCACACAATCTTGACAGAGTACTTCAGCTGTGATTATTAGCAGGTCGTAGGGACACTGCAAGTCCTGCAGACCTACTGCCACTACTCAGGTCACAAACTGAACCGTTGTTACTCCTACGTGACCCTGCAACTGGCAAATGGTAACCAATCAAAAATTTAACAGAAAACCATAATACAATTTCAGAAAAAGCAAGTGAAAAAGAAAAACAAAAGTCAAATGCAAAATACTCGAAGAAACTGTCTCTTTTTGGTCTCAGTGTGGAAAAATAAATAATGTTCAAAGTCCCTTTATTTATTCCGAGATCGGAGCTTGTAACGTGATTTAGTCGGCACAGTTTGGCCCGTAAACAAAAGTTCTGGATTGGTGGTGTCAATCTTTAGATGAGGAGGCACAGCAGCTTGCAGAACATCATCATCCTCGGGTTCTGACCGTGTCCATGTCAAATGAGCATCACTAAAAGGCACAAATGTGGGGACTCGCTCGCAATCTGTATCAGCTATACCATCCCTCATCCACTGATCATACGGTAAAGGCAAAGGAACTTTTTTCGTATGGGTGGCATGCACCCAGTTCTTTTTGCCAGCTACTCTAACAGCAGTTCTAGTGACCAGCAATACCAAATAGGGACCAGTCCATCTAGGTTCCAAATTCTTGGTACGCTGGAAGTTCTTGATGAGGACGTATTGACCAGGTTGGATTGAATGTCCTGGATCTGTAGTAGCTGTCGGCCGCCATCTGTCATGGACCTGTTGGTGGAGAACACGTAATTTAGCAGTCAAGTCATGTAAGTAATCCACCAACATAGGGTACTCAATACTGCTGTATTCTTTAGGACGAGGCACACCCCAAACATTCGCAGGACGACCAAACACAATTTCATACGGACTAAGTCCCACTCGAGAATGCACAGTCGTCCTTGTTGACAAAAGAGCCAACGGCAAGGCATCCGGCCATGTAAGGCCAGTGCTTGCTTGTACCTTAGCTAATTTCAGCTTTAAGGTACCATTATAACATTCAACAAGTCCCGCAGACTGGGGGTGATTTTCTGCATGGAACTTCTGATTTATTCCCAGTCCAGCACACACTTTCTTCATGATTTGACCCACAAATTCACTCCCATTGTCCGACCATACAATTCTCGGCAAACCATACCTAGGGAAGTACTCTCTCAGCAAAACCTTGGCTGTAGACAAGGCAGTATTATCCTTTAGGGGGTAGGCCTCTATCTACCTGGAAAAGGCACAAACAACCACAAGGACATACTTCAAATTGTTGCATCTCTCCATATGTATATAATCTAGCTGTATCACCTCAAACAGATACGTCGGAGGAGCAAAATGTCCAGCTGGAGTTGGAGTTCCCTTACCAGGATTATACTTCAGACAAATCATACAATGTTTCACCATGTTCTCTGCACATTTCGGAATTGCAGCATTCTGCCAAACTGGAGCCAACAACTTGCATATTCCCTTCGAACTTATGTGAGCCATTCCATGAGCCATTGTATCCACTGGGAGCACATACGCATCTGGCAACAGCCATTGCTGGTGTTCTGACAACTCAACCCAACAACCTGTCGAATCCAACATGCCCGTAGTTTCTCTCCAAACACTCACTTAACCATCTACCCATAGGGTACCATCAACATTTGCAAGGGGAGTATCCCTGAGGTCAACTCTAGCTTTCGTTTCTTCCTCTGTACGAAGAAAACAATCATGCTGTTCCTGAGGATCCGTCTCTGTAGAGATAGGTAACAACGTAGCTGGATTCAGCACATTACATCTTGTAACACCTTGGCTGCTAGGTGTTTTCCCCTCCTGTGCTGACTTTTTTTGATTCCCATTATACATGACGAGCTCAGCTCGTCATGAGCACACGAGCAGTGTACTGCATGACAAGCTGAGCTCGTCATGAGCATGGAAGGGGTTAATGTGAACATGACTAGCCAACAGTGTCAACTCATAACCTGACAGACGTGCACTAGTAAGGTGCTGTGTCTTAGTCCTGTTTAATAAGGTATCCACTGCATGTGGGACCATCACGATCAACGTGTTGTCCAATACCAAACCAGCAGACTGTCAGATAGAAACAGCCGCTGCAGCTGTAGCTCTCAGACAACTCGGCAACGCCTTAGCACCTGGGTCTAACGTAGAGGAGAAATAGGCACATGGACGCTGCTTGTCCCCAAATGGTTGTGTCAACACTGACAATGCACAACCTTCTCTCTCGTGCACGTACAACGTGAAAGGCTTACTATAGTCTGGAGTACCCAACACAGGAGCCGAACACAATGCATCGCGTAGTTCAGAAAAACTTTTCTGACATTCGTCAGACCAAGGAAGAGGATGCGGAGTATCTTTCAGAGTCAATGCTAACAGAGGTTTCGCCAACAGTGAAAAATTGGGGATCCACTGTCTACAATATGATGTAATACCTAAAAAGGCACGCACTTCTCTCTGTGTGGATGGTACATTCATTTGCACAATTGCTTGAATTCGTTCTGGGGTCAATCTCCTTCCCTCCTTCGACAAGAGATGACCTAAGTAGGTCTCTTCTTGGCGGCAATATTGCAGCTTTGAAGGTGACACTTTATGATGAAGGTCAGACAAATACCGCAACAGAGAAAGAGTAGCCTCTTTACAAATCTTTTCATCATCAGCAGTAATCAACAAGTCATCAACGTACTGAATAAGAGTAGCACCAACAGGTAACACAAAACCGTCAAGCTGAGTTTTCAACGCCTGACTATAGATGGAGGGACTTTCACAATAACCTAGGGGAGCTCTCTTAAACCGGAAGCTTCGGCCTCCTAATGAGAAGCCAAAGATATCCCTGCTCTCCTCAGCAATAGGAATACTGAAGAAAGCATTCTTCAAATCGATGACAGAAAACCAAGCTGCCGAAGCAGGAATCAAAGTCAACAAAGCAGTGATATCAGGTACCACAGGAAACTGTGGCACGACTATCTTGTTTACCTCTCGAAGGTCGATCAGAAACCGGTACACAGGTGGCTGAGAAGCATCAGTACTTTTAAGGATTGGCAAAACAGGACTGTTACAAACATTACCTCTTGTTTCCTCAACTACACCCTTCTCAACCAGATCATAAACAATCGCTAAAAGAGCTCTCTCGCCATCGCTCGAGATCTTGTATTGTGGAATACGAGGTAGCCTAGCATTTGACTTAAGAGTGACAACATAAGGTGGAATCTGCAAAAGACCAACATCATTTGGACCTGTAGCCCAAAGTGTATCAGGAAGCGAACGCAATTCCAGTAGCAAAAAATCCTTAGACAAATACATTGGGGAAATCACTTTCTTACCAAGGGTAAGTTGTACTCCTGAAGGAGAACAATGTAATGTCGCATACAATCTTTTCAACAAGTCCAAACCCAACAGATTCTCACCACAACCAGTCGTTAAAATAAGTGGAGCTTCCAATTCACAAGGGCCAATCGAAAGGGACAAAGGACTAGAAACCGGATTACGAACTGGGGCGCCTGAAAATCCTACTGAAACATTGGTCAAGCCAGACAAAGGTGCGCCAGGAAGTTTAGAGTGCATAATAGAACTCTTCATCGCACCAGTATCCAAAAGAAAAGGTTCTACCACACCTGATGTATTTACTTCAACATAAGGTCCACTCTGGTCTACTGGAACTGATACTACTCCCTCACTTTGTCCTTGGCTGTCCTAGTTATCATTATAACCAGAACTCTCACCCTCGACATAGTAATCCTCAACATAATACTGGGCAGACTGACCACTCGGCACATTCTGTCTGTCAAAATAATTCGCAGAATTCTGTAGGGAAGAGGAACGCTCATTCTGAGGGATCACACCACGTCCCCTACCCCTACGAGCTTGCTGAAAAATACCACAACCTCTCTGACCAGATACACCATTTGCACGCTGTAACAAAGCCGGGCAATTATTCTTGTAATGACCTTCCTCTCTACAATAAGCACACTGATTAGGGCCAGAAAAGAATCGCTGAACATAAGGCTCGGGCTTCTGTAACAATCTCTGAAATTGTGGAGGTTGCTGAAACTTAGGCTGATTCTGACGAGGCGGATAAGCTTGCTGCAAAAGAACTTTCGTCTTTAACTCTTTAGTTTTCTTCTCCACTTTATCCTTCTCATCTTTATCCCTATTCTCGTAATATTGTGCAGTAGCCAATATCTGGGCCAACGAAGAGACAGCCCATGAACTCTCAGAGTCCTTTAACTTATTAGAAAGTTCGGGAAGCAAATTAAAGACAAATTTATCCACAAACAACCTTTGACCACCCTCCGTACTCATATCCTGACTACTATGATCAATAAACGTTTCTTCAAACCTAGTGAAGAAATCAGATACACTCTCGTCTTTCTTCTGCTTACATGCTGCTAACTTATCCCAATTCACTCGTAAAGCGGGCATCATCGTTTTCATCAGATTAATAATTCTACCTGGTAATTCTGAAACTAGAGGTTCAGGTTTAGCACCTCCCTCCTGTCTACCATCTGCAGCAACAATATTCGCCCAGGTATCACCTAATTCAGCAGCATGATTCTCATGACGAATCTTCACCCACAAGGGTTGAGGGACTACATTACCCATCAACATATCGAAGTCAGCTAAATTCATAATACACGCTTCAACTGTCTGGGACAACTCCTTGTAATAACCAGCAGGATTCTTACGGGGGTCAGGTAAGGTCTGCTTAAGAGCCAAGACCTCTGCTCTCTTCCAAGGGACATGTACCCATACTCGCTGAAAATGAGCCGGAGTGGCCTGAATACCCAAATTTACATTAGCCTGAACTGCTTCTTTCCATACAGGAGGAACTTCTCTCATAGGGTACTGTTTCACTTTCCTCCTAACAGAAGAATCAGGTTCATACAATGTCTGAGGCGAAAGCCTAGATCTAAAAGCAAATATCGTCTCTACAGCATCCGTAACATCAGATTCCACTATCATCCCTTTGGCAAAATCTGACTGAACATCAAGCACATCCTGCGGAATCGGACCCAACTCATTATCTTCCCATTCCTGACTCAAAAAGGTACACATTACATCAAAAACATACCTTTGCTTAGGCGGTTCCTACTGAAAGAAAACATCCATAACTGCAGGCAAATTATACCTTGAAGCATTTAAAATCCACCTACGAGCCAACAAATCCAACACTGTCCGTTCTTCAGAACTAGGAAGCTGACTACGACTCTGTTTACGCTCCGAAACAGGGGTCATATTCAGTGACCCAAACAATGGTGACAATAAATTAGCAACAGTTTCTGTCATTCGTTTTCGAACAGAAGGAGAAGAAGCAGACATAAGAACAGGAGAAGAAGTATTCTGAGGCAAGGAAGGCGTAGGGACAAGAACAGTTGAAGATGCAAAAGCAGAAGGCAAAGGAGTTTGAGGCAAAGCTGGTAGCAAGGCTGGCGACCCTAGAATGGGTTGCGCAGGAGAAGGCAAAACCATCTGTGGAGCACCGGGTGGCTGAACAACAGCAGGAGGTTGAACAACAAAGGGTGGAACAACTGGGGGTAATGGAGGCGCAGTAGCACCCTGTACATAGGGAGGAGGCAAACTCAATAAATGGGAGATCAAAGGATCTTTTTCAGGGTCTTCCATCACTTTCGGAGGGGAAGACGGCAAGGCCGGATAACATTTATCTATGGCCATGCGACGCTGTCTATCTAAGACTTCACTCGCACGCTCTTCTCCATCTTCCTTAAACTGTCTAGCAGCTTGTAATACTGACATATTTTTATCTTTGCTATCTCTCTTTGCTTGCTTAATTCCTCTCTGTTTGGCTTCCTTACGCCAAAGGCGGAAAGAATCAAACATTGCCGGCCGGGCTTTCTTCTTAAATAGCTTAACTTCTAGATTGTCTAAAATCTCTGTTTCAAAACTACCATGTTGGGGCCATTGTTAAACACCATTCTTTTTAGTGTAGCGGACCCATACTTCATTATAAGTAATAGGGCCCACTCTGTGTTTTGAGTAAAGTTCATAAGTCGGAGTTCCAACCGGAGGTATCGGACATGAATCCTCCAATCGGAATCCCTGTTACTACCACAAACAAACCAATTACCAAATTTACCAAGACCAGGCATCTTACTCACTAGTCTGGTTTCAAACTTCAAAGGGAATCAAAAAATGATACACTTGTAAATATACAAGCCCTTCGGCTTTGGATACTGCAGCAGCCAAATCAAAGACAGTCAAATCAAAACCAAGGAACCAGACAAAGTTGTGGGAGCGACCCACTTATACTTAACAAAATATCTGTCACACCACCAGAAGACCGTCTATCGTCTCGCTTTACAAACATCAATCGGAGGGTCCAAGACAAGGCGACAGTCAGGGCAGCAGTCCTTCGCAGCCGTTGGAAAAGCGGGAAGCCTCGCAGAAAAGACCTTTGGTCCACGCCGACATGCAGGGGTCGATGAAGTGGGGGCCCTCCTCTAGAATTTCCTCACGTGGCTTCTCGCAATCTTCAGGCTTGGACCGGTACCACTGAAGTCGGCCCGCGTTGGTCGCGCCAACTGAAGAACCGGGTTTTCAAGTACCAAGCGGCGTCGGGGACACGCCCAGAGTCCTCTAGGTTCCCTTGCCTTGGTATACAGAGACACGGAATACTTCTAGGTGGCGTCAGAGATCAAATTTATTAGCTGCAGCTAGTAGCAGAAATCCCAGCAATACAACACGGTGTACAACTCAAGAAACTGCTCAATTTTACTAAGGCGAGACATCACTATTTATACACAAAAAGGTACATTTAAAATGCACACCCTTGCACCAAAATTCAACCAATAGAAAGTACATGACATCACACAGCATCATACAGTAAAGCTCATTTTACAGTGTCCCAACCCACAAGTTAATATTTAGGCATATCTAAATAATAATCTGAAAGGCTTGCACAAACCCTTAATTGAAAGCATAACCCATGAAATTGAGAAATAGTCAGAAAAAGTAGTTTCAGATAATGTGCCAGATAACAAATATGTAAAGAAACTTTAAAAGTTAACAAATGTCTTGAATAGTGATTGGAAAAGGTAAATAACGATCTTGCAGGGAAATTGGCTTGGCAGGGTCAATTCCTAGGTGAAAGGTCAGCTTCTAAAATTAACTCCAGCGCACGAAGAAATCCCTGGTTAATGTGTATATGTGATTCACAACAGGTCAGACTGCTTTGCTCACAAACTAACTTCTGAAACCTACATAAAAAGTAACACTAGATGGCAGTCACGACACATAGCAAAAACCCACGTTTCAGAAAAGAAAGTCTTTAAGGAAAGAAACCATTTAGATGTTGTTTAAGATAACATATGCGCAAGGAAACTAATGGTTAACAAGGTCCTGAACAGTGATTGAAAAACTCAGACAGCGATCAGCTAGCGAAACTGGTTTTGCAAAAGGTCAGTTTCAGGTGAAAAGGGTTACTCTCTCTGCAGTTCATTCAGAGTCAGAGAAACTCAAATTAATATATGCACGAAAAGCCACTTGTTCGTTGGGCCCACAGCACTGGCCTACGTGAAGGCAAGATTAAAATGCAGACAGGTTTGAGAATTTCAGAACCACAAGCGTCGGCCTAGAGGTTGGCGTGATTAAGGTGGATTGTAGCCTGTAACACCATGCCATGCATCCTTCCTTGAATAGGCGCAGCACCTGCAGCAGATGCTGCTCCTGAGAGCCATCAGTGTTGGCTGGAACACTGCCATTATTTGATGTTCTGCTACTCGTTGTCTTTATCCTTACACCCGATGCCCTCCCTTATATTTTAGGACCTTGGAGCCCGATTGTGCTTGAATATTCCAGTAGGAGTGTGGTATTCCAGAAAAATTTGTGGTGCTCATTCTCAGAGGGTGGGGCAAAAACAGCAAGGAGTTAGGAGAACATTCCTAATTCATGAGTAAGGACTGTGATGAAGAAAAGTAGGACATGGCCTAGTGAAGATCAGTGGAAGTAATTTCCACTTGTACTGTGCAAATAGATTAGTTTACATTCAAGCTTTCCAAAAGGCTTTAGGACTAGAGACTTTTAGTGATTACCCTTGGATGTCTATTAACTACCTCACCACTCCTTCAGTTATTATTTCATTTTTTTCTGAGCTAATGTAGATATCCAGTTCAATCATGTTAGTGTTTAAATTAGCTAAAATCTCAAAACTGCTAAAACAGGTAAGAACAATTGCATCAACTGATTTTATTGATACAGTTATTGGCTCCTGTGATGACTTCAGAAGTGTCTACTAACCAATGATTTCTAAAAACAATACAGAGTGAATTGCACCCTTTCCTAAATAGCTTGCACTTGAGGTTTTACCTACAGGTTCGTTTACCTTCTTCATGTCTACCATTTTGATTACTTCCAGCCCTGTTGAATAAAGGGCCAGTTACACCTGATTCATAAAACGTGCATTGATAGTGACAATCGTTTTGGCTTTCGTGTAATGAAAATAACTTTAGCAAGTTTCATCAATACATCATAAATACAACATGGGGGCTAGCAGTGCAAGGTTCTACTACTTACAAGGCATAGTTAACACACAGGCAGTGTCAACATCCCTTTCCTTTCACCAGCATGCAGAATAAATGCAGGATGTGCTGCACTGGCACAAGCTTCTCTGAGTATGTGTGTGACTGTGTTTCTGCATGAGAATGTGTGAGGAAGTGCATTAGGGTTTAATAGTGTGTGATATGAGTGTCTTATGGGGTGTGGCATCAATGGTCAAGCGATTTGATGGCAGACTAGGGGCCTGATTTAGAATTTGGCAGACAGTACTTCACACTAAGGGACTGTTTCTGAACAACACAATAGTTTGGTATGGAGTTGCCTAAATGAAAGGGCAGATATTACAGCCGGACCAGCCAGAGTCTAAATCCGGACCTAGGATTCTATTCCCCCATATAGAGACATATTGCAATGTTAAACTATATATCTATAGGTATACATGTCCAGGCGAGTATCTTTACAAACCTGGTACATACTGCAATGCAAATTATACTGGTTGCTCACCCTTACTGGGGGTAGGAGTGTCCTAAATGTGACACCACACAGGAAGCCATTCACTATTGTTCACTGCTGGGCAGAAACAATCTACTTGTTATGAACAATGGAAATATTTATTGATTTAGTACTGTGCAAAAGTCTCAAATGATGAAAAAGGAAGCCAGTCAAGGGGGGAAGATTAGAACGAGAGAGCTTCTTAAGAGTAGCCCATTTTCCTTATTTGGTTAGGGGCATGCAGAATGAAGGGTATAATATATGTCTAACCTAAAGATGATCAGGGTTTAATATCCAAACAGCAGAAGAGTATTTAGACAGTCCACTAATATGCATGTAAAAAGGGAACCTGCCTTATAGCCCCGCACCAGCCAAAGTGTAAAGAGCACCCTTGGATGTTGAAATGCTGGTTCAATATGATCTTTGTGTTAAAGCATAGTGTATTGGATGAAAGTTTGGAGATTTACACCAATCATAAGACCATTGGAGTATTGGGAATAATGTTGGACTGGAAAAGAACCACTAAATAGGGTCACTTGCAAGTAGATGCGTAAAACTAGCATAGCAGGGAGCAAAATACAAACATTTTGGAGCATTGTGTAGCATTTATGCTGTGCGGCATGTATGGAGTCTCTTGAAGTCAAGATGGGATGCAAGTTGCCCCATAGAAGTAAAACACATTATCCTCTTTAACCACATAATGCTACAGGAAGAAGACATATCCATGATGCTAAGAATATGCCATGGCCCCAAAAGTGGTTGCAACCATAAGAAACACTATATGCTATAAATGCTGTGATTTTTCATATTTCTTATTATGCCACAGGTGGTTACCATAATATTACCAGAATACAAAAAAATGCCAAAAATGCCCATTAAATGCCAGGGCGACCAATATCTCAGAGAGGGCCACCATTGTGCCCTCACACTGATGGAACATGCTCTCTCCCCTCTGATCCCTACCGCAGACAGGAATAAATACCCATAAGCAACAAATGTTTGTGGGTTGCAAAGTATGTTAATTATATCAACAACTGCCAGAGCCCGCCTTAGGCCACAGGATACCCCCTTGAGGGTCACAATGGGCAAACATACCCACAATTTGGCTGGGCCAGTATTATGTCACAAGTGGACACCAAAATGCCAATGTGACTAATTTAAAATAAGATACCTAAATTATGCACACAAATGCCAGAACACAATTAGCAGTGGTGCCTAATGTTATGCCCCCAAACGCTAGTGAAGTGACCCTCCTCCTACTCCTCATGTCTCAGACCGAAAGGCTCTTAATGACCAGAAAGGTTCTTTGTGATCTTCCGGCGGTCACCACTGGTGCGCCATCCTCAGGAGTGCAGCACCCATATGTTTGCACGGCTCTATTAGGTCTTCCCTGCCTTGTGTCAGCTTTTGTAATGCAAAAACAACAGGTGATGGACAGAATGCAGAAAAAGGTCATACATTCACCCCAGTACACAGATATGGGCCTAAATCCATTGTTTATTTGCTCACCATGCTATTCCAGTTTGAACCCAGCCATATGCAAATCAATCTTGACACTGTGCCCCATGGGAGCAGTACAGCCCATACTGCCAAGCCAGGTTCTCCCTGGACTGGAAACAAGCATCCCAGGACCTGTTTCGGGCTTTCAGCCATCATCAGCCAGGATAGCTTGATTCCAGTGGCATGGAGAGCACGGGACTCACGTCTGAGCATACCAGTCCCACTCGGGTGACAAATGCAAAAACAACAGTTGATGGACAGAATGCAGAACATGGCTAATGACGGCTGATAGCCAGAAACCAGTCCTAGGATGCTTGATTCCCGTCCAGGGAAGACATGGCTTGGCAGTTCAGGCTGGACTGTTCTCATGAGGCACAGGGTCAAGACTGGTTTGCATATTGCCATGTCTGAACTGGGGTGGCATGGTGAGCAAAATAATGATGAATTAAGCCCAGATCTGTGATTGGGGGTGAATGGTTTACCAATGTGCAACATTCCGTTCATCACCTTGTGTGTTTTGCTGTTTGCTCTATGTGGGAAGGGTATGCCCAGATGTGAGTCACGTGCTCACTACACCACTGGAGTCAAGCTAGCCTGGCTAATGACTGCTGATACCCAGAAACCGGTCCTAGGATGCTTAATTCTGGTCCAGGAAAGACATGGCTTGGCAGTTTGGGCTGGACTGTTCCCATAAGGCACAGGGCCATGACTGATTTGCATATAGCCATGTCTGAACTGGGGTGGCGTGGTAAGAAAAATAATGATGGATTAAATCCAGATCTGTGACTGCGGGTGAATGTTTTGCCAATGTGCAACATTCCGTCCATCGCCTTGTGTGTTTAGCTTTTGTAATGCAGCACATTATCACTTGCAGGTGTTGAAGGATTCAAAGACGAATAGTGTAGAGTGGACTCAGTTCTGGATTACCAAATAGACAAAGTAGGCACCGGCCTATTGGCCCCACTATTTTAGGGATCCAGTGACAATCGATCAAAAAATATCGATTTGTCCTTGAAAGAAAATTACAACCAAGCTTTCTTAAATATTGTTTCCAAAAGATAGAAAAAAATGAATCAACTAAAAGAAATAACATTTTACATTAAAGACTCTATTGAGAAAATACTGTATCAATGTAATGCATCCATTAATAACTTAAAGTACATAAACCGGAGATATCAGATTCACATTACAGTTTGCCTCTCAAAAGCTCATCTTCTGGCAGCTGTCAGTTTGCAAATAAAATCTGGTGCATTAGTTATTAGGAGATAATTTGCGATGGGGGCCCGAGATTTCGACTGCCTAGGGGGCCTCCACAGGGATTAATCTGGCACTGAGCGGACTATATATTTAGTGCAGAGTGAAACAAAGGCTTGCTTCTCAGAAGCTTCTCTGTCAGGCTGTGGACCTGTCAAGCACAGCTTTGGACTGGCCTGGGTCGTAGAGTAGGCCTAATCTTAAAACTGAAGAATTGTAAATAGAGTGTGTACCCTGTCTGCTAAAGCTTCTCTTCACATGATCCAGATTTGAAAAAGGAATCCATGTCTTTGTACCACAATCTGTGAGTCCTGACTTTTTATCCAAGATTACTTTGCATACTGAGAATTGTAGTTTTATGTTTTTCTTTTGGGCATTTAAATTCTACCATTGAGAGTGCACCTGGCCTAAGGTCCAGACTTCCTGTAACATTCAGCCACATGCTGAAGGTCTGGCCTTGCTTGGAACAAAATCATTTATTAAATGAATTACTCTTGTACTAATGGATGAGGCACCTCCTTTCATCGTGTTTACATGGGGCCCGATTCACAGAATGAACTTAAGACTCAATCCTAAACTTACTACTATTTTGGTATTCACAGAATGCACTGACTACTTTTGGTATTCACAGAAGTTAGAATTTTGTCTTAAGTCTGTCTTAAGTCTGTCTTAAATCTGTCTTAAGTCTGTCTTAAGTCTGTCTTAAGTTTGTCTTAAGACAAACTTAAGACACAATCCTAACTTCTGGGAATACCAAAAGTAGTAAGTTCATTCTGTGAATGCCAAAAGTAGTAAGTGCATTCTGTGAATACCAAAATAGTAGTAAGTTTAGGATTGAGTCTTAAGTTCATTCTGTGAATCGGGCCCATTGTGTTTAATTATAATGTAATTCAACATGTAATGTATTTACAATTTTTGCATAGTGACAGTATTCTCCAAATTACTGAATTTTTAAAATTGACTGTGAGGCTGAGAATTTGTATGGACAGGTAATGGTCCCTTGTGATGAATTATCTACTTTTTGATTCTGTTGTTTGGAAGACAGCCCATTCCTGCACCTTTGGCACTTTATCTGATATGTGTTTACAAATCATGTGTTTTAAATTGTTTTATTATTGTATATGTACCTTTATGGTTTGTACAGAAACCGAAATAAAGTCTTTACTACTACTACTACTATAGTGTAATTCTTTGCCAAAATGCTGAAAAAATAAAATTTAATATCAAGAAATATTAAAGTTGTCCTTGCAACCATTACTAGTCTTCATGCAAATTCTGAAAGCCTAAATAGTCTGACTGGTGCAAGAGTGTTGCACTTTCCTTGTAAGCGAATGTCTGCTGAAGCTGTTATTAAGAAAAACCAACATTTCAAGATGGCGGTTTCATTCAGGGGAATAAACTATAGCTAACAGGCAGCACCATTCTGTATACAAGACAATCGGTGAGCCCTGTTTGCACCTATGAGCAAAGTGGTTTTACACACTTTTTTACTATAGGTGCAATATGTGATGCATCATAGAGATGAATCCTATAGGCCTCTGCATGTACCACTACCAAGAAGTATTGCATAGTGGTGCAACTATTAAACCAAAATTATATCAGCTTTCCCCTTGTGTCACATCACAATGATGCCTCTCAATGGATTTTGTGCTGCTATACTCCCAGCTCCTCAAACGCAAATAGGAAGGTGATGAGGAGCAAAGCGTGGGGCAAAGAGCCAACACTGAGACTTTGATTAGGGGTCAAAAGGGGTGTGATTTCTTTCTGAACCCCCAGGCATTTTGATAAATTTACTTCAATGATGGGAGTCTGCCAGGCTCATGCCAGTTTGAAGGGTTAGATTTAGAGTTAGTGACTAATTGAGAATCACCCCCAATTATGGCAGATGTGTTACATCCAGAACAGAGTACCTCATTGCAATTTCCTCTGCCTGTCGAAAAGTATTAGGAAGGAAATTGCACAATTGGAATCTCCTCTAGATTAAACAATGCCTTCATAGTAAAACTATACTTCCCTAAATGCACTTACCTACCAATAATTTGCTCCCCGATATTCAGTCCTAGATATTCTTGTACCACACTATTCTGAGGGTTGAAATTCAGTAGTTCAACCTTAGTGGAGGTATTTCTGAGCTCCTGCTCGCCTAAAGCACACCACCCAATAAGTAAAGTATGGATCCATTCAGTGGGCACCTCTCTGGAGCTGCCCATCGCAGCCTTTTTTAACCCCTTAAGTGCTGCGTCGGTGCGTTGGCCAACGGCAGCACTACCTCCCCAGTGCTGCGCACAACCATTGGACGTCCATTCAGCACTGGTTCCAATGGACAGCGCTGCACTGGGGAGGGATGTTTACTAGCATCTATGAGGTTAAAGCTTAAAACCCCCCACACCTATTTAGAATGAGTGTTAGTGATAAACAAAACTGGTTAAAACACTTAGGGGCCGATTCACAGAACTAAATTAATACAAAATCCTAAACTCACTACTTTTGGTATTCACAGAATTTAGGATTTTGTCTTAAGTTTGTCTTAAGACAGACTTAAGACAAAATCCTAACTTAAGTCTGTCTAAAGTCTGTCTTAAGTTTGTTTTAAGACAAACTTAAGACAAAATCCTAACTTCTGTGAATACCAAAAGTAGTAAGTTTAGGATTTTGTCTTAACTTAGTTCTGTGAATCGGGCCCTTAGAAGTTGAGAATGGGGCAAAAATTCGCTGACAGACTTGGATTGCCCTCAGAAATGTAGTCCAGAAGAACAATCTTCTATAAGGAGGTCATGATGAAGTGGAGAACAGCAGCTTCGCAAGGGCTTGCACAGCAGATGCAGACCCTTAAGCTTTACAACAGTCATCACAAACACACGAACTAAAAAGAGATACAAAAATGAAATCCTCAACATGCATCAGACATATTCATTCAGGAATGATTGTGGTGTGATCTCAACCACAGAGTCAATGGCAAGGAACTGTTGCCTATTGCCTATTGACCTGAAGGAGGGAAGTTGACCCTCACTCTCGGATTGTTTCTTCTAAAAGGATTACAATTTTGACTGACTTTGTAGCACATTAACATTTCAATCTAAGTCTACAGCTTCTTATTAGGTTCAGTGTATACAATTTGCATAGAAGGCATTATCTGCGACTCTAATAGGTTTGCAGTATCATACAATAGCATCCTTTGACTGCACTTTCTCTGAGGGTAGAAGCATTCACTTTGATGCAGGGCAGCCACTGAGTCTCCCTATGATTTGAAGATCACCGGTCAGCTGGTCACCATTGAACATAGACAAAGACGTTTCAATATTGGTCTGCGAGGGCATGGTCTTAACAAATTCACCAAGAAATTCCAATGGCAAGAGCGTATATAGTATGAATTTAATGACAATCATTTCCAATGTCAGCAAGAACACATCTCCCTGTGCCTACAATGAAGGTAGAGCATCATTTCTGTGACTTCTACATAGGTCTTGTCCTCCACAGACAGCATGCACACGTAATGGGGCTGGTGTATTAAAATTCTAAACCAGAAGGCGACCCCTCTATAACAAGATGGCAGAGTAAAGTTAAGCTTCTTGAGCAATGGGGGGTGGAAAAAGTGACCATTCTTACAAATGTGAAGCCTTAAGAATGATTCACAGACTTGAGATTTGTTACAACAAAATAACCATTAATGGTAGGTGATGCAATATTCTCCGATTCTTATTAGACCCTCTTTTTTAGTATTTGGTCTCACCTTTGCTGTTGACGTTATCATCAGTAGGACTGGGCAAAATAATTTAATTCTCCAGTATGTAGAAGTGAATTAAGGCAGAGTTCTGCAAATTATCACAAAAGCGATTCCACCTTCACAGAAGAAAAAAAGGTGACCTGGAGCGGGTCACCCTGCCCATGAACTGCACATTCTCTGGCTCATCGGCAATTCATGCAGCTCTCTCTAGCAAAACCAGTGTTTGGGAGACCCAAAAAAATGACTCAAACTGTCCACCCAGATGGTGGGCAGTTCGGGCAGGTCTTTCCATAGCCCTATGTTTGTCAGTGAGAATGAAACAAAGTGCATTAACTTTATCAAACTCCTACAGTCTAACCTTTTTCTATGTGGCCCAGTTTTCCCGGGCAGCAGAATGAATAGCAATGCAGGATTTTCCTCTGTTCAGCAATTTGCACGGAGGTGTTTTGCCTATCCCTTGTTATCACAAAGCTTTATAAAGGAAGCACTTACATTGCTTGTAAATCAGACACAGTTGCTGAAGAAAACCAAAGATCTATCCATAAGCTTGGTTTATCGATCAATTGAGTATGTCAAAGGATGGTCTCTGGAACCTTCCTTCTTTCTTTATCAGGACTTGACCGAGGTAAGGGCAATGCTCTCCAGATGACTAATTTGCTTCCCTCTTTAATATATATGTAGGAGTTAGGTATCTGCCAGAGGAATTCTAAATTTGAGGAACAGATTAATTTCTGGAAATAAAAAACCACTAGAGGTGATATAAAAAATCTAGGACTTCATTCCAAGGATAAGTCGAGGAGAGTAGAAGGCCCAGCAGGAAAAAGTTGGAAGAGAACAAACAGAAACAGAAAAGAATTGTGGGATCAGAACAGAACTGCAATTACCTGAAAACCCAAGCACAAAAGGGGCAATAATTGAATTGATGATGAACTTGTCAAAAATATACTTCAATTGTGTGGTTATGCAGTGCATGAATTTCCTAGCTGCCTTAATTAAGAATAGGACAGGAAAGGAAATGATCATGACAATGGAAGAATATTCACCATACTGGATTTGATCTTACTCATGAAAAAGAAGAATCTTGCCACCATCTTTAGTTTGTGTGACAAGAATTGCAAAAACCTTGCCTGGAGTCGAAGAGATCTTGGAAACAAACTGCTCAAACTCTATTGGCTTATCTCCTGAGGCTGCAAGTATGCTCCCATGACATTCTTTTTTTGTGTTTGAAAGCTTTATTGTAGAGCAATAATGATAAACAACAATAAGACATCAGCAAAAAGACATAAAAAATATGGAAACAAAGTCTGAAGTATTAACATTGCTAATGTCGTAACTGAGAAATAAAGCATTTTATGGGTGTTTTAAGGCTATAGGGAAGGGGGGAGGGGAAGGGAGGGGAGAATAATGGTATAACAGAGTAATACTTTAGAAAATAACGGCAAATAAATAAATGATACACATATCAATACAAAATATACTATGCAGTATATAAAAACTTTACAATATAGGAAAACTGCAAAAAATATCAAATAAACAAGAAGGAGAGGGTGTAAGTCCTTCAAGGGGTTTAAAATGTTCTGAATTGATATGAGTAGATTTCTTTTGAACTAATTGGTCTAGGTATGTGGTAAGAGGTAGCCAGTAGAGATCCACATTACGTTTTGGTTTACAGGAAGAGGCAAAGGCGACATCAAGCCTGTGAAAATGACATAAAGAATTTCACCAACCCTGTATGGAAACGTTTGTAAGGGACTTCCAGTTGGAAGAGAAGTGTTGGGATGCAAGTGCAAGCATGAGATCGTAAAGACCATGTGAGTGTGCAGGAAGATCTAAAAAATCTGAAATGCTGCCCAGAATAAGAAAAAGAAGAGTGATTGAATATGGAACAGAGTGTGAAGATGCGAGAAAGAGAAGACCAAACTTTTTTCCAAAAAGCAGATACAGCAGGACAGAGAAAGAACAGATGTAGAAGATCAGCATTTAGGGCACCACAAGTCCAGCACTTAGAATCGGAAGAAGATACGAAACAAGATAAAGAAAGAAGAGAAAGGTAAGGTATATGATATAGAAAAAATGAAGATTGAGTGAGAGAGGCAGAACGAGAAACTTTCAAAGTTCTGGACCAGAGTTTATCCCAGAGAGCAACAGACCAAGTACAATCCAAATCCATTTCCCAAGAAAGCTCCAATTTTTTCTCATTTCATAGGGCTTTATTTCGATAAAAAATATATCATAAAAGCATCGCATTGTATACAACATATTTAAATAGGAACACATTTTAACAAGTCATTATTTCATAGTATTTTTGAAGATTTAGAAGCTAAAACACTAAAATCACGATTAAAAGTTAGAATTTAACCATATTTTAAAACCAAATTAAACATTTTGCGTTAACCTTTTAGCCCTAATGGACCATGTCCATGCTAAAAACTTAGAAAGTCTACAAGCATACAGTGGCTGTGCGTCCGACATTAAAATCCGGAGTGCCTCATTAGAGCGCCTAGTTCCCATAGCCTGGCATATAGGTTTGAGCCATCTTTGTTTTGGGTGGGCATATGCCGGACAAGCAAACAGGATATGTAGTAGAGTTTCAATACTAGTTTGACAAGTGGGGCAAAAAGATGTTGTCTGGAACGGGGGCTTCCAGTGAGCAGTTGGAGCGCGCACTGGAAGCGCCCCTACCCTAAATCTAAAGTATAGAGCCCTGTCATGAGATTTCCATACAATGTCTAAGTATAGTTCCCGGAATGGTACATCCTTATGCCTTAGGAACTCTTCCGTCAACCTACCAAGGGTTGGGTCAATACTAGTTCTGAAAGCAACCTATTTCCAGTAGAGGGTCTTTAGGGTCGCTTTCGGGGGAGAAGACCAGGTGTCCCAGGCATCACTAAGGCCTAGCTTACCAAGTAGAAATGTAACATCTTTGAGACATTTTATCTCATGCCGTCCCTCCATTGTCATTATTTCCGCTAGCCCCTTCGCATACTTGGCAAGTTCCGGTACTCGCCACAGCCGGGCCCATAAGAGCAATGGCCGGAGTTTTGCCAGATCATTGATGGAATGGCATCCTAAATCAAGCAGCAAAGGAGTCAGTGGGGTGCTCTGTGGAAGTGACATAATGCCCCTTAAAAATTTATTTTCAGACCTCACTAATAAATCCATATTAGAAGTGCCCCGGAGCTCTGCCTCATACAGGGCAGAACTAACGCCCTTCGCCTTATAAATGTCGATAACAGGGGCAATCGGTCTAGACGAAGAGGAGCGCTGCTCTTTAAGGAGCACCCCGTGACCTTCTTATGGTTTAACAGCATTTTACAAAGATGTGGGGTTCACTGCATGGTATCCGAAATGCGAATACCTAGATAATCGAATACAGTGACCCTCTCCAAGGATGCATGGTTTAATACAGGGGGTCGCCCAATTTTTTTTCGGGGGGTTCAGCACCAAAAACTTAGTCTTGTCTGAATTTATTACTAGGCCACGTTGGATACAAAAAGCCTGAAAGTTATCTAGGAGGCCTTGAAGGTCCACTGGGGTCTTAGGTATTAGAAGCGTATCATCGGCGAATAAGAGGGTAGGGATACGCTCCCCCGCCAGGGATGGAGCATCTGATGGTTTTTGAAGTAAGTGCTCAACCCCCCATTCACATATAGTGAAAAGAGGGTCGGAGCAAGAACACATCCCTGGCGGACCCCTCTCCCCACCGGAATCCTGTTGGTTTTCTGCCCATCTGTACCCCACCTCACTTGCGCGAAGTTGCCTTCGTGAAGCCTATTGGAATAGACAAGATGTTAGGTGGGATCCCCATATCTGACAGCACCCCCCATAGGCGTCCTCTAGGCACAAGATCAAAGGCAGTCCTTAGATCAATAAATGCAAGATAAAGACTGCCTTTGCCTATGACGACCACTTTTCCAATTTAGTTTTGGCACAGGCCTGGGTTAGGAGAGGAGAAGAATTTATAAATGAGAGATGCTTTAGGAAGGGTAGAGAGTACTATAAGAAGAGGAGATTGAGGGATTAATGAAGCTGAGGAAGGGAGAGAGTAATAACAGTCAAGAAATATTTCCATAGGAATAGTACATTTCTGTAGAAAAGAATAAGGACAGCGGAACAGAAGTTGAAATTGGGGAAAAGAGCAAGGTGAAACGACATCAAAGAGATGATTGACCCACATGATACCTCTTAGTCTCCAAGACGTCCAAAAAATGGGTCTGTTGTTTAAAAGAATAAGTGAATTATACCAAATGGGGGTATGTAGAAATGATTCCCGCGAGATGTCAGTCGGAAAAATCAAGGCTTTTAAAAGAGAAGTATATTTAAATAAAGGGAGGGAAGTATAAGAAGATATGGTGGAGAAGCGTAATATTTCATCAAAGAAAAAGGATGATAATAAAGTTTGTTCAATACGGAGCCAAAGAAGAGAAAAGGGGGAAGGTTCTGACGAAAGCCATTGCGATGCTTGACGTAGAGAGAAGGATTTATGGTAAAGACAAAAATCTGGAAAATTGACTCAGCTATTCGGTTTGGATTACGAAGAGTGACAAGAGAAGTTCTAGGTTTTTTATTTTACCACAGAAATTTTGAGAGAGAGGAATCAATACGTTTGAAATAAAGGGCAGGAACATGAACAGGTAACATGGAAAAGATATCAATTAGAATAGGGGCAATCATCATTTTTATTGAATCGAGTCGACCCCACCAGGAGAGAAAAACGGGGTTCCATGAGGAGAACAATTGATCAATTCAAGACAAAACTGCAGACATATTTAATTTGATGGAAGAAGAAATAGAATTGGAAAACCAAATACCAAGATATTTGATCTTTGAGCTGTTCCCAGCGAAGCCAGTCAAGGAAAAAAGATGAGGAAGACAAGTTTTGGTCAAAGGAAGAATTTCTGTCTTATCCGAATTAATCTTATATCCTGAGACTAGGGAAAACGTGTCAAATTCAGATAGTAAAAGGGAGAAAGACAATTCTGGATTGGAAATAAACAAAAGGATATCGTCCGCGTATGCAGAAAGTTTCAGTTGATTGTCACTATAGGAAAAACCAGAGATAGATTTATTGTTACTGATGGAGGACAAAAAAGGTTCAAGAGCTAAAACAAAGAGAAGTGGGGAAAAGGGCAGCCTTGACGTACTCCCCTTTGAAGGATGAAGGATGAGAAAAGCTGACCATTCACGAGGACTGAGGCTTTGGGTGCAGAATATAACAAAGATATGAGAGAAATAAAATTGGGACCAAAGCCATGCCATCGTAATGAAGCAAACAAAAAACACCAATCTACTTTATCAAAAGCCTTCTCCGCATCAACAGAGATAGCGGCCAGAGGAATTGAGAGAGATGAGGCCTTATTCAAGACATTAAGAAAGATTCGAGAATTATCGGAGGTGAGTCTACTTTCAACAAAACCACACTGTTCCTTACCAATAAGATGAGGCATAAATGGGTCTAAGCGTAATGCAATTAATTTAGAAATAGCTTACAGTCTACATTAACTAAAGAGATTGAACGATAATTTTTACAAAATTTGGGGTCGCTGCCATCTTTTGGGATAAGGCAAATGGTGGCATCCTGAAAGGTGCCATCTGCTTTACCGGATGAGTAAAATGATTGAAAGAGCGTCAGAAGTTTGGGCAATGAAAGATCAGAGAAATGTAAGCAAAATTCAAAAGGAAAACCATCAGGACCAGGTGTTTTACCTTTAGTAAGGGATGACAAAGCCGTAGAAAGTTCATGTAATGAGAGATCAAGTTCGAGGTCTGGGAAATTGAGAAGGGAATTAGAGGGTCTAGGTAAGTTTTCAAAGTAAGTCTGAATAAAAGAGGGAGTAGGAGGAGATTTTGAAGTATATAGCTGTTGATATAACAGTTGAAATTGATCAAGTATGTCTTTATCTTTATGTGGAAGAGTATTATCAGAAGAATAAATAGATTCGATAAGAGTGCGTTCTTTACAAGTCTTAAGGTAGTTAGCTAAGAGCTTCCCAGATTTGTTACAACCACCATAGTAATGCGCACTACTTCGAAGGAGAATTGAAGAAACATTATCAGTGGTAAGTTTATTGAAATCAATTTTTGCTCTCAATAGCTCTGGTGACATACATTTATCTGAAGTGTAAAATTGATGTTCCAGTGTTTTTATATGCGCTAAGGAGAATTTACGTTTCTGAAGATATTGCTTCTTTTTTTTAGAGACAAAATCGATAATGTATCCCCTTGCAGTAGCTTTGAAGGAGTCCCAAAGGATATGGGGAGGAGTACTAGGGTTAGAATTAAATCAAAAGAAATCAGTAGTAAAAGAACAAAAAGAAGAAGAAAAGTTAGCACAATTAAAATGCCAACAAGATGGCTTGGGATGAGGTGGAAGTATGTCTAGATCTGTTACAACGGGGGCATGGTCTGAAATAACTATGGGTTCGATAGAAGAGGACAGTAAGTTTTGAGATAAGGATTGAGAGAGAAAAATATAGTCTAGTTGAGAGAAAGATGCATGAGGAGGAGAGAAGAAGGAATAGTCCAAAGTGTCTGGATGTAAGAGTCTCCAAGAATCAGCAAGACTTGATTGTAAAATGGTATCCAAAAATTGCTTATGTGGTTTGTGAGGAATAAATCGAACTGTGGATTTGCGGTCAAGGAATGGATCTACAATCTGATTGCAATCTCCAACTAAGAGAAATAGTTCATCTTTATGTTGAATACATTTGTTTGTAGTTAAGGGCCAAAAAGAACAATCAGGTTGAGTAGGACCATAAACATTAAAAACAGGTAAAGTTATCAAATTAATTAATAATTTAGTCAAGATCCATCTACCATCAGTATCTTTTTCTTCTGATAAAACTTTGCTCTTCACTGTTTTATGAGATAAAATGGCAACTCCATTCGTTTTGTTGTTGGAGGGGGAAAATAAGACTGTACCAACCCAGTTGCATTTTAATTTAAGGGATTCAATTTCAGTAAGGTGAGTTTCTTGTAGAAGGACAATGTCGGGGTTATAGGAAGCTAAACGAGAAAGTACTCTCTGCCGTTTAATGGGGTTAATAAAACCTTTTACATTTCAGGAAACAACTCTAAATTTTTAAATAAAATAGGTTTAGTAAGATCAAAAAGTGCAAAAAAGTATGTATATATCACATAGCCGAAAAAAGAGAAAAGGAAGAAAAGGAAAGAAAAATAACTAACAACCTCAAAAAGAGGGTAGGGTTGAAAGAGGGGGAAGATAAAGAAAGCTGCATAGATGCAGAATAGGAGAAAAAAGAAGAGACAGTACATATCCAAAAGGACGACTGCAAAAAACATACCTGAAGGGGAAATACAAGAGGAAAGTGGGGTAATGGCGACACTTAACAAGATGGACCGCTCGAAGAGTCGCAATCCAACCGCACCAGGACTTCAAAAACCAAAGAAGGGAGCCACATGGTGGAGGGAACAAACGTTACAAGTCTATGCAAGGAAGGAAAAGACTAATGATAACAGGGAAGTAACATGAGGATTATACCTTATAAGGTATGCAACAAACTAATATACATAGTAACATATTCGAAAATGCAGAAGAGAACTTGAATACAAGAACACCAACAGGAATGCTGTGAAAAGAGACAACAAGAAAACAAACAAATATTAATGACAAATTATTCAGCCACTAGGAGAAGTGGAGGTATCCATGCCAACATTGGATTGAATATGAATAAAATTCTTAAGTTCTCCAGGATTCTGAAAGGTCCCTGTTCGATTTTGTTCAGTGACCTTGAGGATGCATGGGTGATACATACCATATCGAGCTCCAAGAGAACGCAAAGGAGGGCGAAGAGACTGAAATTATTTTCTTCTTGATGCGGTGGCATTTGAAACATCCTGAGAGAGGATCACTCTTTGACCAAGCCAGGAGACTTGTTGCTTGGATCTAGCTGTGGAGTGGACTGAGAGCAGATCCGTAAATTTCAAGAAGAGAATGATGACTCTGTGAGGTTTCGTTGAAGCAGCTGAGCGAGGACCAAGCCTATGGGCTCTTTGGATACTGAGAGAGGTAGTGGGTCGCATGTCCAAAAGCTTCGGTAGGAAAGATGTGAAGAAAGTCACAGGGCCATCCCCTTCCAGGGATTCCGGCAAACCGTAAATATGGAGGTTATTCCTTCTATTTCTATTTTCTAAATCCTCAGTATCTTGTTGAAAAGAGAGGACTGATTTTTCTAAAGAGGAGATGCGTTGAGAATTGGTTTGTATCTCCGAAACCTGCTATTCTACAGAAGTAATCCGGCTATCCATAGTTGACAATTTTTCTTTCAAGAGTTCCATGTCCTTGTTAGTTTCCTCTATAAATGGACATAATGCGCGTATTTCCTCCAAGATTAACTCCATAGAAATAGGAGAGGAAGTCTTGTCAGGAGAAGGAGGATCATGCTTGAGGCATTTAGTCGAAGTAGTAGGAGGAGAGGATTTGTTAGACATAGCCTGCGATGCAGAGGAATGGTTAGGCGCAGCTCCAGCCATTGGTATTACAGCGGTAGAGGAATGTGAAGTTGAGGAGGAAACCACCTGGATACTTGTAGAAGGCACAAAAACAAATGTTGGCGTGCTCAATTTGACCATAGGAAATACATTACTTCTAATTTTGGTGTGCAACCAACTAGAACTGCAAGCAATGTAAAAGTTATAGAGATGTTAGGATGGCTGTGAAACCATGAGCGTAAGCACCGGAACATGTGAAATGCAATGTCATAGAAACGCTAAACCTGCAGGACTGTAGATGCGCAGAACTGACATGGCGGCCGTTATGGGAAAAGCGCGCCACAAGGAGAAAGTCAGTGCGCATGAACATACATCATAAGTACAGCAACATCCAGACTAGTAGGTAGCAAGGTACAGTCCTGGCGAAACAATAGCAGGCAGTGATAAAAATCGCTGGAAAAACATCAAAGCAAACTAGTAAAAGGCAGATGAAAAACCTCCAAAAAGACCTCCAGTAAGGGATATATTATACATCAGCATTCATATTAGGTGTCACAAAAAATTGTCCATAAAGCGGGAGAGCAGAGCTTGAAAACATATTAGTTATGAAGAAGATTTGATGTACCTCTAAAATGGCGGCGTTGTGAAGTAACCATTACAGTTTGCATTGAGAGCAGATAAGGCTTCATGAAGCGAGTGGCATCATCTTCCACAGACCTCCACCATAATCTGTGACAAAACAGCAATGTCAGGAGCTCAGAATTGGTGGGCGAGAGGCGGCAGCATGAGGAAGCCTAAAAGCAGAAGAATGCAGACGCGCGCGCCTGAAATGGTGGCGGTCGTTATAAGGGAAACGAACCACTGCGGAGAAGTCTAAGCAAGCGGACGTTATTCGTGAGAAAAAAGGGCTCCCCGGAGACTCCACACGTTCCAACGTGTATTGAAGGTGACAGGCGCCAGGGAGAATGCCAGAAAGTGCAATTGGAAGTCAAAAGTCGTCCCGGTGCGATGGAGGAAACCCTCTAGGTGGCCATCTTGATCGGTGCCTTAGCCACGCCCCCTGCTCCCATGCCATTCTGAGAGTGTTTACATTGCTGCATTCCAGAGAAGCCAAAAGAATTGCACTGGTTGCAGCACAAAACTTTTTGCCTGGGAGGAGCCACGTCCGGCTGTTCTCATCTTAGGAGGTAAAGAAGAAGAATTAGCCCCCAAAGAGAACAGAATGATCAGTACTCAGCGTTTATCACAGATCCTGTGGTCGCACCAAAAGGATGCAGTGCTTAACTTCATAATAAAAAAGACATACCACATTAAAACAGCACAACATCAACTGGCTACTTCATGAGATCACTTCCTGTCAGATGTGATATCACTACCTGGCTAAAGACAAACATTGTTTTTCAGACACTCTTGGGGTACCGTGGTTTAGGAAAGCATCACAGATTCGCTTCAGTAGGCGAGTTGCACAAATATATGGTCAACTTGTATGCAGCTTATAAGAATGATCTGAGAAAGTCCTGCTTCATTTGGTAGTAGTTATTAGCATATTTCACTTTCTTTTGTGAGCAATCTCTCCTCTCCAGTAGCTTCTTTTTTTTGCTTCTGGAGATGAATTATGTATTAACCCAACAGTAATTAGGAGAGAGGTTGTTGTTGAGCTGAATTTAAACTAATTAAACTGACCTAATTCCTGTCAAAAAATATTATGCTAAGAAGTTATGGTCGACTCTGATCTCTGGAGCTAGGTCCGGTCTTCTGTGCCTGAAGAGATGAATAAAAAGGAGACAAGTAATTTGAGTTCCACTGCATTTCTGAGTTAATATATCCTTGCTTTAGAGATGTTTGTTTTTGGTTGGTCTTTTTTTTCTCCATTATTTAAAATGGTTAACCCCTGCCTCTTTTCCTATGCCGTCCTAGGCTTTTGGGTATGGGAAAGACCCATATTATGCCCACGGTTTTCCCGCACTTCACTCACACATCCCACAAAGATTCAAGGCAGTGCTTTTTGGCACTGGGCTCTTTAATAAAGGATAAAGCAGCCTGGCTGTGATGAACAGTCTATAGGTCTCTCGCCTACCACCTATAGCCAGACTCTTTTTCTGACAGGTTATCTGACTGCATCTAACCCCACATTTTTACCTCTTCTGCCCACCTACCTTCCCCCTAGCAACACTATCTCTGTCTGCCCCCACCCATTTCAAACCTTCATGGCCAGCTTCATTGTATATGTGAATGAAATTTAAATTTATTTTCTGTCATGTTGCAATTATATTTTGACAAAATGATGGAGAATGATTTGAAGAGCCACAGTCTTTTATCCAAATCCTCTTTGCCTGGGTTTGAAAACTGGGAAACCTCCACTGCTCCCAGCTGGCCCAGCGGGTTGGTGGGTTGGAGGCGTTGTTCAATTCAAGGCTTTCTTTTAGATAGGAATGGGGCTCCTACTATCTCAAAAGTGAATTTTGCAGAGACCATCTTGGTACAGTGAGTAAAGGCTGAGTCCCCCACCCCACTCTGGGGAATTACAAACCTTTCTGATATTATGCTCAGAAGCCTGGGTGAATGACAAAATGAATGATTTTAAACTGGCTAGTGGATTAGAAAATCTGATAATCTGTGGGTTGCCTGTTGGCTCCAGATTCTGACTGAAATCGCGCTTTAATCAACATCAGATCTTAACCCCTTAAGTGCTGCCTCGGTGCATTGGCCGACGGCAGCACTACCTCCCCAGTGCTGCGCACGACCATTGGACGTCCATTCAGCACTAGTTCCAATGGACAGCGCAGCACTGAGGAGGGATGTTTAATAGCATCTATGAGGTTAATAGTGATTCCTAAGGCAAAGATGTAATGCATTGATCTCTATTAGAAGGCGACATGAAAAAGCATACCCACCTCCCCACAAGTCACTTGTATCATATCATTGTGGATACAATTACAGTTGTAAACCATAGACACTAACTTGGTCTGGAAAGAGGGGGACACTGAGTTCCAAAGTGGATGCTCTCCACGACAGATGGTGTAAAATTAATGATTGTGGGATTGTGTTCTTGTGGGAGCATACAATGGGCAAGGGATGCAAAACTTGCTACCCCCATGCCAGTTGTGCCATCCCTGGGTTTTTATTGAAACCCCTGGAAGGATTGCAATTTAAAAAAAATTGACATCACATTTTGTGATGTAGAACTCAGGGATGAAGGTAGGCTGCCTCTTGCAGGCATGCATTCCTGCATTCGTATCAGGCCAGCTTTAGCGCTGGTTGTAGCCGATGCAACAATCTTTTTTGGTGCAACACCCATGACCTCCTCCTCAGATTCCCTCAAAACCACCCAGCAAAAGTGCCCCTCATCTCTCCATAGCCCCTCTCTCACATACATTTAATTTGTTTTAAAGTGCAGCTAAAGGCTGGTTTTACTATTCCATTCAGCTATCCACTTAAAATACAGATCTGTTCTTTGCAGCAGGCATATTAACCCTCTACTCTACTTTATGGTGAGCCAAAACTGTCACTATACAAAACCGGACTCTCTCTCTAGCTGGAACATTAATCACAAGCGTTATCTTGACATTTTTATTGCTGCCTGAAAGCTGGGCATACAAGGAGCTCCTGAGTAGTTGCTTTTTAATGGTAAGTTATTGCTAAACACAGAGCCCCCTCCCTGATGTCAGAGCCCCCAAACAGGTCAGCGCCTGTGCAGACGCACCAGTTGCACCACCCTAAAAAACTGTTCGCACCGCTGCAAAGCCGCCCTTGACTAGAATTCACTAACAGGACCCTGCCTCATTTTTATTAATTGGGCAGAATTCCTTCAACCCCTCCGGATAAGTCAGTGGCAGCGCAAAGATACTGTCAGGTCGCAAGTCAGTCACTGGATTTGCAGATCAAGGGGCTTATTTACAACGCCCTTGTGCCACTTTTGCGTCACAATTTCCATGTTAAAAATGACGCAAAAGTGGCACAAGGGCCTTGTAAATTTGGCCCCAAGTACTTTGCAACCTGAGATTCACACTTCAGGCCTATGTTCCCAAAAGGCAAAATTGACAAAGCATTACATATTGAAAGCATTTTCGTTAAGCTTGCATAATCAGCGCATGTAAATTACTCAAAATGTCAAAAATTACTTCAGCATGACATTTCAAACACATTTTTGTGCAGGGCACTGCTTTGAGTAGAGAACCTCTTACAGGACACTGGTTCGAGCACTTGTGTTTAAGTTTCACTGGGCATCCTCTCAGGTGCACTTTGCACAATTAATGTACAACTGTACATAATTTGCCCTCATCTTGAATATTTTAGAGAGGAGAAAGTTGCACGATTCCCCCCCCAAAATTTTGTGATAGAAAAAAATCCGGTCTAGTGTGTAAATTATTGCACACTGTGGAGACAGGAGACATGGGATTAAACTAACGCCGTCACCACTTGATTAAGTAGTACGAGCCAGGGTAAACCAGTTTACCTCGTATGTCTCATTTTCAGCAATTGTCAAACTTAGGTACTAAAATAATTCAGTACACCATCACTTTCATAGAGTGTGCCACAAACTGAATTCTGACTAATCTCACTTTTAACATCATCATTTGTCTATTTATTGTGTGTGGGACAAACTGAATTACAAGTAGACTCACTCTTGGCAGCATCAATTGTGTATATATTGTGTACGCTACAAACTACATTACATGTAGACTCACTCTTGGCAGCATCACTTGAGTATATATTGGGTAGGCTGCAAACTGTATTACAAGTAGACTCACTCTTGGCAACATCAATTGTGTATATATTGTGTTCGCTACAAACTACATTACATGTAGACTCACTCTTGGCAGCATCACTTGAGTATATATTGGGTAGGCTGCAAACTGTATTACAAGTAGACTCACTCTTGGCAACATCAATTGTGTATATTTTGTGTACGCTACAAACTACATTACAGGTAGACTCACTCTTGGCAGTATCACTTGAGTATATATTGGGTAGGCTGCAAACTGTATTACAAGTAGACTCGCTCTTGGCAACATCAATTGTGTATATATTGTGTTCGCTACAAACTACATTACATGTAGACTCACTCTTGGCAGCATCACTTGAGTATATATTGGGTAGGCTGCAAACTGTATTACAAGTAGACTCGCTCTTGGCAACATCAATTGTGTATATATTGTGTTCGCTACAAACTACATTACATGTAGACTCACTCTTGGTAGCATCACTTGAGTATATATTGGGTAGGCTGCAAACTGTATTACAAGTAGACTCACTCTTGGCAACATCAATTGTGTATATTTTGTGTACGCTACAAACTACATTACATGTAGACTCACTCTTGGCAGCATCACTTGAGTATATATTGGGTTTGCTGCAAACTGTATTACAAGTAGACTCACTCTTGGCAACATCAATTGTTTATATTTTGTGTACGCTACAAATCTCATTACAGGTAGACTCACTCTTGGCAGCATCACTTGAGCATATATTGGGTAGGCTGCAAACTGTATTACAAGTAGACTCACTCTTGGCAACATCAATTGTGTATATATTGTGTTCGCTACAAACTACATTACATGTAGACTCACTCTTGGAAGCATCACTTGAGTATATATGGGGTAGGCTGCAAACTGTATTACAAGTAGACTCGCTCTTGGCAACATCAATTGTGTATATATTATGTTCGCTACAAACTACATTACAGGTGGACTCACTCTTGGCAGCATCAATTGTGTATATATTGTGTATGCTACAAACTACATTACATGTAGACTCACTCTTGGCAGCATCACTTGAGTATATATTGGGTAGGCTGCAAACTGTATTACAAGTAGACTCACTCTTGGCAACAGCAATTGTGTATATTTTGTGTACGCTACAAACTACATTACATGTAGACTCACTCTTGGCAGCATCACTTGAGTATATATTGGGTAGGCTGCAAACTGTATCACAAGTAGACTCACTCTTGGCAACATCAATTGTGTATATATTGTGTTCGCTACAATCTACATTACATGTAGACTCAGGGCCCGATTCACAGAACTAACTTAAGACAAAATCCTAAACTTACTACTTTTGGTATTCACAGAAGTTAGGATTTTGTCTTAAGTTTGTCTTAAGACAGACTTAAGACAGACTGAAGACAAAATCCTAACTTAAGTCTGTCTTAAGTCTGTTTTAAGACAAACTTAAGACAAAATCCTAACTTCTGTGAATACCAAAAGGAGTAAGTTTAGGATTTTGACTTAAGTTAGTTTTGTGAATCGGGCCCTCACTCTTGGCAGCATCACTTGAGTATATATTGGGTAGGCTGCAAACTGTATTACAAGTAGACTCGCTCTTGGCAACATCAATTGTGTATATATTGTGTTTGCTACAAACTACATTACATGTAGACTCACTCTTGGCAGCATCACTTGAGTATATATTGGGTAGGCTGCAAACTGTATTACAAGTAGACTCACTCTTGGCAACATCAATTGTTTATATTTTGTGTACGCTACAAACTACATTACAGGTAGACTCACTCTTGGCAGCATCACTTGAGTATATATTGGGTAGGCTGCAAACTGTATTACAAGTAGACTCACTCTTGGCAACATCAATTGTGTATATTTTGTGTACGCTACAAAGTACATTACAGGTGGACTCACTCTTGGCAGCATCAATTGTGTATATATTGTGTACGCTACAAACTACATTACATGTAGACTCACTCTTGGCAGCATCACTTGAGTATATATTGGGTAGGCTGCAAACTGTATTACAAGTAGACTCACTCTTGGCAACATCAATTGTGTATATTTTGTGTACGCTACAAACTACATTACAGGTAGACTCACTCTTGGCAGCATCAATTGTGTATATATTGTGTATGCTACAAACTACATTACATGTAGACTCACTCTTGGCAGCATCACTTGAGTATATATTGGGTAGGCTGCAAACTGTATTACAAGTAGACTCACTCTTGGCAACATCAATTGTGTATATATTGTGTTCGCTACAAACTACATTACATGTAGACTCACTCTTGGCAGCAACAATTATGTATATATATTGTGTACACCACGAACTGAAATACAAGTAGACTCACTCTTGGCAGCATCACTTGTGTACATATTGTGTACAATATAAAGTGAATTACATGGAGACTCACTCTTGGCAGCATCACCTGTGTATATATTGTGCACTCCACAAAGTGAATTACATGTGGACTCACTATTCGGAGCATTCCTTTTGTATATATTATGTACACCACAAACTCAGCTACACGTAGACTCACACTTGGCAGCATCAATTGTGTATATGTATTGTGTACACCACAAACTGACTTACAAGTAGACTCACTCTTGGCAGCATCAATTGTGTATATATTGTGTACGCTACAAACTACATTACATGTAGACTCACTTTTGGCAGCATCACTTGTGTATATATTGTGTAGGCTGCAAACTGTATTACAAGTAGACTCACTCTTGGCAACATCAATTGTGTATATTTTGTGTATGCTACAAACTACATTACAGGTAGACTCACTCTTGGCAGCATCACTTGTGTATATATTGTGTACGCTACAAACTACATTATATGTAGACTCACTCTTGGCAGCAACAATTGTGTATATAATATTTACACCACAAACAGAATTACATGTGGACTCACTATTGGCAGCATCAATTGTGTATATATTGTGTACACCACAAACAGAAATACCATTAGACTCACTCTTGGCAGCATCACTTGTGTATATATTGTGTACACCACAAAGTGAATTACATGTAAACTCACTCTTGGCAGCATCACTTGTGTATATATTGTGCACGCCACAAAGTGAATTACATGTGGACTCACTATTGGGAGCATTCCTTGTGTATATATTATGTACACCACAAACTCAGCTGCATGTAGACTCTCACTTGGCAGCATCACTTGTGTATATATTGTATACTCCACAAACTGAATTCCGGATAGACTCACTCTTGGCAGCATCAATATGTATTGTGTACACCACAAACTGAATTACAAGTAGACTCACTCTTGGCAGCATCACTTGTGTATTTATTGTGTACACCACAAAGCGAATTTCATGTGGACTCAATCTTGGCAGCATCACTTGTGTATATATTGTGCACGCCACAAAGTGAATTATATGTGGACTCATTATTGGGAGCATTCCTTGTGTATATATTATGTACACCACAAACTTAATAACATGTAGACTCACACTTGGCAGCATCAATCGGGTATATGTTGAGTACACCACAAACTGAATTATACGTAGACTCACACTTGGCAGCATCACTTGTGTATATACTTTTTTGCCACAAACTGAATTACATGGGGACTCACTCTTGTCAAAATCACTTATGTTTGTATTGCAATAGTTCAGATTTAAATATATATTTCATTATATTTCAATGTACTGTAGAAAATAATCACAGACCAATATGCGATTTCCCAGTGCATAAAATAGGGATGCAATAACATATACCTCACTTTTCGTTCCAAAATTCTGTGAAACAGTCCTGCACTTACAGTTCAGTCTAAGTATATGTATTTCATTTAATAGTCTGTAAAAGGCCACATCAGTCTGAGAAACTCCACAAAGTTGTACAAAGCCACATAGCACTCTGTGATCTAACTTTGGGCCCAAGCCACAAAGCTATTTGCACATGAAATAGCTGCCATTACAAGAATATATTGAGATTTGCATTTACAAGAAGTGAATAGTGATTTAGTGTGGCGTAATATTATGTGGGAGCAAATGTCCTCATAAGGGCAGAGAAAAGGGGCCAGATTTATGAACGCCTTACGTTGTTCTTGCGTTACGCAAGATCATGCATGGTAACACAAGGGCTTAAGTGAGATTTACTAAGACATACAGTGTCACCTTGCGTGGCTTTGCTTGTCTTAGTAAATGTGGAGTAATGCAAGGCAGCGCAACTTGCTGTCTTATGTTACTCTGCGTTGTGAAGGTGTTCCATGGGTGGGGCATGGGTGTTTCCAAACATCCACCCATGAATTGTGACATATTCCCAGCGAAGTTACTGAACTAGACTTTTGTAGTGGCATTTTGGGATTCTACCCAAAATAATATTTTGTCTCAAAAGGCAGGTGCTTGGTGCTTTTTACCTCATAATGTTCTCATAAATTTACTAAAAAATTCCAGGTTTCTGAAGTAAGTGAATATTCTAATAATGTTCACTCTCCCTATGAAATATTTTTTAAAATGTCCCCATCCTACCCCCAAGTAGTTTTTAGTCAAATAATATAACATAAAACAATGGACTGTAAACAGGAGAGCTCATACAGCAGTGCTCCTGCTCTCTAACACATCAGCCAGCAGTGGTCATATTATCACAAAACGTTGTTGATATGATGATTAAATGCTGTTGTATGAAACATGAAAGCAATGCCATAACAATGAACGCCCTCTGATACGCGCGATCAAAAGTGAGTAATATGCCTTCTGAACTTAGCTCAGATTATGACTCAAATATCCACTTTAACTATATTTCCAAAACATATTTATTTCGCTGGAGCCATCTGATTTCCATTTTCTGAAAATTCTGATATTTCTTTACAGAATCCAACATTTTCATTTTGGGTAAATATCACAGTTCTCCTAAGAGAAGAATCTTGCCGGTCAAGAAAAAACAAGTCTAAAATGTCAGATCTTTGCATGCAATAAATATATGTTTGGTGAAAAAAGATCAGCTTGTAATTTTCAAATACCAGTGATGTTCATCATGTGGAAAGGATTTTCAACACCACTGTGCCACCCAGGATGCGCAGGTGAGGATATGGAAGGACACTGTTGGCCCCGAGATTTTCCAGAGAAGAGGATCTTGGAGGTAGCAAGGCCACCGCACCGGTCCACAAACATGTCCGCTCCCGCCTCTGTCGGTGGTCACTGGGTGGCGTCTAGCATATCCGGGGCATTAGTCTTTAACACCAAATGGACAATAGATGTGCAGTTTTAGTGTAGGACCATTTGCTATATATAAAACAATGGACTGTAAGCAAGGGAGCTCAAACAGCAGTGCTACTGCTCTCTAACACAACATCAGCCAGCATTAGTCAAGTCAACTTTTCAAGTCAAATTACTTTATTCGGTTAATTTTAAAACCATCAAAGTGCAAATCACAGAGCATAACATATTAAAACATGTTACATTAATACAAAAGCTCATTCCAATTTTCACACCTTTGACATATTCTACATGAGCCATCATATGTTAAACATTCCTACCCATCAAAACAATCCTCGGGAATCAAATAAATATATAAAAAGTTTGGCCTGATCAAAAGTCCACCATTTACAGAACGATTTTACCAAAGACACAATAGAAGTTAATAAATCCATTAAAAAACAAAGTCCACACTATGATACAGTGAGTCTTTTCCTGCACCTGATTGCTCCTATAATATAACTGGTACTAGGGACTTACAAGTATATTGTCTTTTTGCGCGAATTAGAATTATACCAATTACCATGTACCTTTTTTTTTGGGGTCAAATACAGTGGACCTTTTATGGACAGAGCATTGGCGCTGTACCTGGTTAGCAGAGCCCAGGGCACTTTCAGAGTCAATAACCACCAGTTTCATTAAAAAAAATGGAAGAGATCAGGACAAAAAGGATGACTAGAAGAGCTGCGAAATAGAGAGGGAACACCCGAGACCATTGTGAATGACGGAGAACAGTGTGTGTACCAAGTCATGAAGGACTATTTGATAATGAATGTGGCTGAGTAAATTAGATCATCAGTTTACCACCCTGAAAACAATGGTCTAGTACAGAGGTGGTCATGACTCCTAATAAATATTTGTAGTTGGCCTTGTGTCAGGGAAGTCAGTTGAGCAGCACTATGAGAATATGGGTGTGGGCATATCGTACCACACCTAACAGTGTTAAGGGAAAATTACAATTTGAGGCTATGAGAGGAAGAAAGCCTGCAATAATATTGTGCAAAGGAGAGGAAAGGTGTAATTTGAGTAAGATCGTATCTAAAGTGTCACAGTGAGCCTGCATGGAGAATTTTATTGTGGGTGATTAGGTGCATGTAGTAAAGGGTCAGATGAGTAATAAGGGGTTGTCCAAATTCTCTGGTGCACTTTAAGTGGAGAAAGTTATTAATTACACACTTCTCTTGAGTAATGGGAATGTGCGTAAATACCAAAAGGTGGTGAACATGCCTGCTTCACTCATGGAGAGTGTGAAAATTATTTCGATGATTGATTCAGTGGGTCATAATTTCCACGGTCTCTAATTTCCACAGGCAAAATATGTCAGACAGGCTTCCAAATTGTTAGGATTATGAGGTGAGTTAACTGAGATTAACCCCTTCGATGCTCATGACGAGCTCAGCTCGTCATGAGGCACGTTGCTCGCGTGCCATGACCACACCCAGTTCTATTATGGCCCAGCACAGGAGAAGATTATCTCAAGCATTGATGAGGTTAAAGAATATTGTTTATTTATAATGGATGTGCAAAATGTATACATATTTATTACTGAATTAACAAAAGCAGCCAGGTAACCCAATGCTGCACCACTTGAAGTAATCACTGTAACAATGCTCCCACATTGCCCACCTCTAATGGGCGCCTGCTTGTTGACCATATTTTTGCACAAACAAAGAGCAGCAATGAACATATTCGAGTACAGAGTAGCAGTTAAAATAAATCAAAACTCATAGGTCCGCATCACAATGGTAGTTTGTTCTTCTTTATGTAGTTTCTTCAACCATAACCACCGCGTTTCATCTCACAAAGGCTTCCTTAAGGCAAGATGGTCAATCCACTGGTGCACCATACACTCGTAAGGCAAAAAAAGCAATAGTCCAATAAACGTAACTATAATTCACCGTTTGTAAATCATAGGAGTGCTCCAATCAAAAGTTCCATTTATGACAGTCTTAGACGTCTCAGAGTCCAACAACATACTGCACAGCGAGGCCGTGGTTAATCCTCGCAAGTGCTTATTATGTATAGTCGAAATTTTATTTTCTACAGTTCACGATACGTAACCGCAACAAGTAGTGCCTTGACGCGGAGCTCACTGGGTCATCAGATACAGCTGTGTACAGCGTACATAAAGTCATATCCCAAAGTCCTCTGTCATAGTACACATACTAAATCTTGCTTTTTTAATGTGTATTGTTAAAATAGTTTTTTTTTGTGATAGGAAAAGAGGAGATATGTTACATCCTCGCTTGTTTAGAGAATGTTTTTTCAACATTCTCATTCCCGTAGAATGTTGTTTTCCATGTGGAGACTGTTAGCTGTCGGTTGGCTGGCAGGCTCCTTGCCGGCACTTGAATACATTCATGTTACTCACCATCGCTCTATTCTCCAAAGTGGGATCTTTCCTGAAGCATTTTTTACCCCAAGAAATTCCTGACTAAGACACATCTTAGCTTGGAACAAGAGCACCAGTCTTTGTAAATTGCATGGTAGTTGGAATGATTCTCCAAAAGTAAGCGAAGTCTACGGGCCCGATTCACAAAACTAACTTAAGACAAAATCCTAAACTTACTACTTTTGGAATTCACAATAGTTAGGATTTTGTCTTAAGTTTGTCTTAAGACAGGCTTAAGTTAGGAATTTGTCTTAAGTCTGTCTTAAGACAAACTTAAGACAAAATCCTAACTTCTGTGAATACCAAAAGTAGTAAGTTTAGGATTTTGTCTTAAGTTAGTTCGGTGAATCAGGCCAATTATTAGTAAATTTCCAACCACTTTTTTGAGAATTAGGTACTAAGGCAGAACTCAGAAACTGAACAAAATCATAGGAATGGGTCTGCACATTATGTAGATCCCCACGCTTTGAACACCGTTCTGTAAGCCAGAAACCCTCTGTACTATGTATTTGGACTGTGGAGCACTCATTTAATGCTTACAGAAAATCATTGATAGTAATTACGAATTAGTAATCATAGTAGAGTATCCAGTTTGTTTTACACATAAATGGGGAATAACCTGGCAAGACAGTTTTCTTCACGCTTTCCATGTTTATTGATCCAGACTCAGCAGCACAACACCTACTTCCGCAAGTAGTTATCTGGCAAGGGTTTTTCATTGTTTCATTTTGGGACAGACAACCGGCATGACTCATGGGTAGGGGTGCACCCTACATGAAGAAAGGGCAGAGTGCACAGGACTGGTTTGATCGGCCCTAGGGCCGACCAAACAGTCAGCGTCCTCAGCAGTGGGCAAGCCACTCCGCACCAGCCCTAGAGCAGACCCGTCTACCCACCTGACCCCAACCAAATACTTCTGCTTTCTCGCAGTGCGAGAAGCAGAAACATAAAATGGTAGTTTTACCATTTTATGTTTCTCCTTCTCACACTGCGAGAAAGCAATGGGGCGACGCTCCTCCGCCCTTGTGGAGGAGCCGCCCCTGTTGTGGGATGTACATAATGCAAATTCAGTAGAACTGCATCAATTTAAATTGTAAAAGATGGTTAAATGTACAGCAATTATGCATTTTAGAAAGTTTTACTCACATCTTCCGCAAATTGGGGGCTTGTATTGATACACAGGATTTGCCCTCGTGATAAACTCACAGGCTATGTTTCATTCCGGGTACTGGCATTTAATTCTGTTGAGCCAGCACAACTATCTTAGTTCTTCATATTAGACAGTGCACTGGCAGAGCATTTAAGAAACCTATACATTCCTTTGAACATGAACAGTACAAAGAGTCATGAAACTGCATTTTATTTCAAGAAAGGACTGCCTTCTTGGCAAAGTCCATCACTTTGAGATTCTGGGAAAAGTCAACGTGTAACCTTCATTCTCAGCAGTAAAATAACGCAACCTGTCTCATCCAAAGGCGTGTCGGAGTTTCAAGTAGTAATTATATTCAGTCAGCAGACTGAGGGGCATATTACCAAGGGGTGCGATAGGCAATTATGGCCGGTCTAGCGGCCGTTTTCGGCCACTAAGCGTCGATAATTCTATCGCTTTATTAGCAAGCTGTCGCTAACTGATGTTAGCGAAAGCTTTTCGGCGACAGCTTTTCGGCGATAGCGAGCAGTTTGGGGCCCGCTTTGCATGTCAGCGATATTTATCGCTGATGACATGCAAAGTGGGCGTACCCAGCCTGTTAGCGACTGAAAACAGTCGCTAACGTCACTATCGCCTATTAGCAAGGCAGGCGTAGCGATGGAAATATTTCCACTATCGCCAAAAACGAACGCCTGCTGAGACCAGTTCTTAGCCATGTTATCCAATGGGAGGTGGATAACATGGCTAAGAGCATTTCGTCGCTAAAGCGTGAATATCACTGTAATCTCAGCGATATTCACGCATTTTGCCGCTATCGCTGGATATTTTAGCACAATGGAGAAAAACGTTGCTAATAGCATGTTTTCTCTGCTAACATATCCAGTGATAGGCAGCGATAAAAAAAACATTGCTAAGCCCGTTAAGCGATAAATATCGCTACTTGTTGGTAATATGCCCCTGAATCTTTTTTTGTAGCTGGACACCAGGGGGAGATTTACAAGCCCCTTGCGCCTCTTTTGCGCCGCCGTTGCGTCACTTTTGTGATGCAGCGCAAAAGATGCGCCATGGTGCGGTGTATTAACAACGTGACGCATCTGGCAGATGCACCACATTGTAAAGCCCCACGCCATCAGGAGGCGTTCCGGTGCAGGGGAGGGCGTTCGGGGGCAGGTGCGCCTCCTAAAAGTGGCTGAGTGAAATCTACAAGATTTCACTCAGTCACTTTTAGACCAATGCTGCATCAAAACCCTGCGCCTGCTTGAAGCAGGCGTAAGGCTTGACGCAGCATTGGAAGAATAGGTCCCCCAGAGCATTGTTGGAGCTGTGTTGCACTTACGACGCAACTCCAGCAATGCGCTGCCTTTACGGCACAGATGCGTGACGCATCTGTGCCGTTTTTGCCCCATGGTCCGCCGCATTATAAATGCGGCGCATCATGGGTAGCGGAGCTGCGACGCACAATTACTGGCGCATCCCTGCCAATTTGCAGGGATGCGCCAGAAATTGTAAATCTGCCCCCAGTAGTTTGAAGCCCCAAAACTCATAAGTTGCAGCTGTCTCCAGTGCAAATCACTTGTCCTCGCTACATCGGAGCTTTCATCACGAATCTTGGGAACTGCAAAAAAATATTTAAATGGAGCACTGCTCTAGGATGTGCCAAAACCTTTTTAGAAACTGCCGATTTGTCTTCCTTACCTGAACAGTTACACAGCTTATCTAAAAATCTGCCTTAGGGTCATAAACCCAAATCACTTCCCATTCCTACAGAAGGTCTGAATAGTGGCCACCATTTTGAATGTGAGACGTTTTTTTGTACTTCTTGATCAGTCTATCTTCGAGGAATGCTTCCCAACCTTTGCCTGATTCATCCTCTTGTTAAAGCGCTTTGCTTCGTATCTGGACCGCATAAGAACCTTTCTTTGAAGCTTGCTAAGTGTCATCTTTCAGCCTCTCCTCGTTAGGCGTAATTAAAATCAAAACGAACAGCATGCGTGAGGACATCAGACAGGAATGTGGGGCTGGCCTGGACCATCCCAGCGTCAAGAACAGGCAGTCAGAGCAGCACGGAAAGATAACACGCAGTCGTGTTAAAAAATGCACTTCTGTCTGCCTGGGTTTCACTGTTTTTGTGACATCAGTCTATGCATTATGACAGGAGTTTTTTCTTTTATGTATTACTTTTATTTTTTTAAATATGTAACCTACTGAGTGCGGAGACATTTGTTTCATCGCTTGGGGGTTGAAAGGAACATAACCATTCATTTACAATTGCAACTGTTTGTTTCAATACACTTAGCTTCCAGGGTTCAATTATGGGTTGTCAAGGCGCATTGAGAAATGTTTTAGTAGTCATGTCAAGTACTTTATTGCCTTCGGTTATCAGGCCATTTGCGAACAGAAAGGAGTTATTGAGAAAATAGAGTTTTTAGTAGAGTTACGGACCTTCAAATGGTCTGAGATTTTTCTCTGTGAAGCTGCTGCATCTTCCTTGGAGGATGCTTTTGGACCATGCCTGCCGGGATGGCAAGGTTCGAATGGCCAACCATGGCCCTCATCTATCGCTTGCGAATTAGCAATGGCAAGAAGTGTGGCTCACTGGTTAGAAGCAGCACACCCTGAAGCAGAGGTCGGCCCAGGACCAGCGTTCAATTCCCGACGCGGCAGGGTCTTGGGTCAATGTCCGCGGACTTGATAATTCTCGCCTAGGTGCGTACGATAACCATGGGTCCCACTCTGCAACTCTGGGCAATAGCTTGCTTAATCTCCCAATGGCTCTAGTAGCGCCGGGATGCCTGGCTTCACCTTGGGGGTGCCCTCTCACAGGGAAAGCCAGGACGGGTTCCCCAGCGGTATACAGCCCCAGGACGCCACGTGACGAGGTAACAGTGTGCTTTACAAGTATACATACATTACATTACATTACAAGACAGGCATGGCTAATAAACCAGCGTTCACTGTCTTTGCTGTTTTCAGACTGTGTCAGATGTGGCCCCACTACCATAGCTTCATCCTACTTCTCTATGCCGCCCATTTTCATATACTTTTGCTTTGTTCGGTCAATAACATTGCAAAGAGGATTCAGCCTGTTTCAGGTAATGACAAACCACTCAAACACCCATTAACCAACACAGTCGATGAAGAGGCAGATATGTTTGACCTATCTTTCTCTGCTTTCCTGCCTTCAGGAAAGATTCAAGTCAGTAGCAGCCGCAGAGTTCCAGCCTTATTTTAACTTATGCCCCTTATGACTGCCATCCCGCCTGCTGTAACAGTCTTCTTACAGTCCCTAACCAACTCACTATCATCCCACAAACTTGTGATGACTGAGGGAAGTTAGTGCTCGCTTTCCGGGATGCTGCTGGCTATGAATGTGATCATTCGTCCCACCATTTGGGCTCTGGTTACTATTGCCCCTCTGGCTAAGCATATTGTACTGTTCTATAAAGAAATATCCAAATGGCCACTCTCAAAAGAGGACCGGCAGTTACCAGTATCCTTCAGCTGCGCGTTTCATGTAAAACATGAGTAAATAGCCTTCCTAGCTTATTCCAATTTCCCAAAGTTTAATAACTATTAATTTCTTCCAGAATTTAGTTTAATTAGCCCCAGAGAGTATTCACTCTTTATCAGCTCTTTCGTGGAGCCCAGCTGGTACTGAGAGCCATCCTTGCTTGCAGCATACCATTTAAAGACTCCTGCCGTCTTAACTGTTCCTTGAGCTGCATTTTACTGCAAGGGTTATCTCCCTCTGGTTTGTAGCCACTGGCCCTAGGATCCATTTTATGCAAAACAAAATCCACATGGCCACCCTAAAAAAATGACTGTCACTCACAAAAAGCCTTGGGTATGGGTTTCAAGTTAAAACTCCATACCCCCTTCCAGTGCATTCTGGTCACTGTGATCCTTCATTGTAAACTTTGAGTTCTCTTAGCTGAAGCAAAGTTTGATAGCTATCACTTTCTTACCATGTTTATTTTCATAGCCCCAGACACATGTTTCGCTCCTCTTGAGCTCTTTGGTGGAGCACAGCATGTACTGATTGCTAACAAAAGCATTGTTATACCCTTGGCCCCTGTGCAATGACATGTTTCTCTTCACACCAATGAGGCCTCCGTGGCCCAAAGTGTCTGCTCACACCCATGAAGCCACACCCCTCACGCATCATAATATCTGCCCTTTCTATCTTGATCACCAGTAAGCAATGATCCCTGTACCTTCCATTCTTGTCAAAGGCTCAGGCATGACTTCCCCATGCTTCCTTCTTAAGCCTTCCTTGTCTGCAACTGTCACCAGATGCAATTGACAGCAACCACAAGCATTTTTTTTTGAGAATATTTTCCCATGGCTTTCTGTTTCACCAATAATTAGATAAATTATCTCTAACTGATCCAGACCCGCCCAAGGCCTGGTTGAACCTAGAGCTCTTGATACTCTGGGGGGTACAGATGTAAACACCTTATCCCACTCAGAGTTGCTCCTTCACCTAGAGACACCTTTTCCATATTTTCAGGCCCACCTGCTTCAGCTTGTATCCACACATTGTATTTAGTTGTGTAGTTTCTCGCAAAGTAGTTGCAATATATTATTTAGCATTTCATGCATATTTTGATCTATAGATCAATTCGCATAATAAATCAGCAAGTTAAACAATCCAGTACATTACGAGCTGGAATAGCCCTTCTTCAGGGGATGTTTCTTTCTGAAAAATAACATGATGACTGTTAGACCTGGCACCTTGGCGTGAGCTTCCCTTCCACTTTTTGCTGGTGTGCCTCCGATGTTTTGCTGGTTTTCCGATACTCAGGGCGCTGCGCCACGGCTGACCCGTGCCGCAGTGCAAGTGCTCCCTACTGTAAATTGTACATGTGATTGATGTCCATGATTGGTGCATTGGATTTACTGTTAGTCCCTAGTAAAGCGCACTAGGAGTGCCAGGGCTTGTGAATGCCAATACTGCTAGTGGGCCTGCAGCGCTGGTTGCGCCACCCACAGAAGCAGCCTTAAGATGTGTCTAGGGTCTGCCATTGCAGAACCTGCGTGCAGTCTCGTACTGTCATGCCGGCTGGGCAAGTGCACCCACTTGCCAGCCTCCAAACCTTCCCTTAACTTCATATTAGTCACCCCTATGGTAGGCCCGAGGGCAGGGTGCATTGTAAGTGTAAGGTAGGACAAGCCCTGATGTGTGTGGCATGTCCTAGTAGTGAATTACAACTAAACTCGTATTTCACTATTGTAAGGCTACCTGCTTCCTTTAGGCCAGAACGGGCTGCTGGAATTATTACACCCTATAATCCCAGCAGACTCAGGGAGCATGGTAGAGAGTCGTGTTTAGTATGCCTGAACTCAGAATAATAAAATATTTCTTTTAGTAAAGTTTATTTTAGTATCCTGTGTTTGCAAATGCTACTTTTAGAAAGTTAGCATTTGCTTGCCTAACCATTTCAGCCCGCCTCTGCTGGTATGTGTATCGGACTGTCTGGGATGTGTGAGTGACAGGGCTGGGGGATGACAGGTGGTGAATGCGTGGATTGCACCTTAGTGGGAGGTAGGAGTGGCTCTTGACTCTGGATCTTGCTGTGCTCTGCCACCACAATGCTGGCTCCACCCTCCTGGGGAGCGACTGATGACTCAGCCGACACCTGGCCCAGGAAGGGCGAAGCCCCCATCAACAAGGTACTCTGGCTGCCCCTGTCTGCACAATGCTGGCTCCACCTCCTGTGGGGCGTCTGATGCGCCTGCCCCTCACACTGAAAGCAGAAGCCGGATTACACCCACCAGAGTACTCAAGGACTGAAAGTGGCTATGCAAAGGCCCCCCTGGCCTGCGAGAACAAAAGAAATGCAGTATAAAAGACGGAGCCTTGCTCCTTGTAAATTAGATCCTGTTTGGGCTACAGAAGGAACTCTACCCGACGAGAAGGACCGGGAAGGACAAGGAAGAGTGCTGTCTCTTGCCTGTGTCTGGTGCCTTGCTGCAGAAGGAGAGGAAAAGAAAAGACTACAAGAAGACTTTTGCTTTATGAAACTTTGTGCCAAACTCTGCTGAAAGATCTCCAAGGGCTTGCTGCTGAACTTGCCCCCTGACCAGCGCCCCAGGACCAGTGGGCGCTACATCCTGAAGAACGCGACTGTGTGTGCTGCTTATCGCTGCAGTACTGACAGAGGGGTTTGGGAGCGCTGGGCAAGCCTGCCACGCTCCCCGTAATCCAAGGCATTGACATCCCCCCGAGCACCGTGACCGGGGCCCAAAGCAACAGCGAGAGCAACGTGAGGTCCAGCCGCCGCTGGCCCGAGCACCGTGACTGCACCTGCACCGGGAGCCCGAGAGCAAAGTGAAGGAGGACCCGTCCGGTCCAAGCTCCCGAATTGACTGAGCTTCTAGCCGTCAATCCACCTGCGAAGACGGACAGCCGCCCTGTGATAACCCCCCTCTGGCCGTTAACCTGCCCGACAGCTCAGCTGTGAGCGCACAGCTGCAATCGGCACTTTGGCTGGGTACGTCCTGCACTTGGGGACCGTACTGCCACTTGCCGCCACCACACAGCCACCGCCTCCAGGGTCGGAGCGAACGACGAAGGAAGGACCCTGCCGCCACTGAACACCGCCGCCCCGGATGACCCGTGACCTGCCCGGCTGAGAGCCGCAGTGAACAGCGACCCCGGAAAAGCAACGCGACGTGGGACAGCTCCCCTGGAAACCGCCCGCTCTACAAGAATTTGAAAGGTACTGTGTTGTGTCCTCACGGTGCGAGCGCCCTGCAACTCGAGCTCGCACCGCGCTATCTGCTCCCAACATGAGCCGCCTCTGGAACCGAGGCTCGCACAGCTCCTGGTCCTCGAGGCCCGATCTCCCCTCGGAAGCGAGCGGAGACAGCGGAAAGCGCATTGAGGTGCTACGAGACACTGAACCTTGTCGAACCTGGGCAGAAGGCCCAAAAGATGGCTTATTGCTAGAAAGAACTGTGGCAACCTGAACTTGAGTAAACTGGAACCGCTATTGAAAGTTTGATAACTGTATTTACAAGCCTGCTTGAAATTTATATAAAGATATATATTTTTACAAATACAGTTTGGTGTCATTGTGTGGTGGGTTGGTTGTGATGGTGTGATATTGCAAATGTTTAACCCTATGTGCCCCAAAGATTAGCCTACGACTGCTTAAGCCACACTACCTAGAGGGTAAGCAGAGGTTGTCTGGAAGGTAACCCTCAGCCCTGACGAGGAAGAGAGAGTCCCTGCTTGTCGCTAGTGCTACACTGCGCCAACTAGAGCCTCCCCCTTCCTACAATGACATGAAGTGAGAAATGAGTTGTCAAGATTAGAAAGAATATGCCCATCTGAAATTTCATGAAAGTGAAAACACAATAAAGGAATAAACTAAAAAGCTGACAAAGTTGAATCAAATAAATTCAAATTAAGATTACAACCTTGGATGTACTTCTCCCACAAAAGGAATACAGCAGCGCAATTAGGGGACACCTCCCTAGGGAGAGTACCACTTGGATAGCAGTCTAACATTGTTTCCCAAAAGCCCAAGACAAGATAGTCCTTCAACATGTCCACATGAGATCCATTGACATATTATTGATGTAAATGGGGATAGTTGCTACTTGTAGCTTGAAAGGTGGGCATGGCTCCAGCATTCCTGGAGTACTATTGGATTCCTCTGTTGTATGGCCTGTTTGTCACTCCCTAATCATTTTGCTTGACCTCTGTCCTAATTGAACTCTTGGTGTACAGATTATACTTTGTGGAGAGGTGTGGTGCAGCGGCCAGGGCAGCAGACTTTGGAGCACAGGGTTCACGGTTTGATCCGGTGGCAACTCAGCTCAGCACCATGTGAATCTGGGCAATAGCTCACTTAATTTCCATGACAGCCCCTAGGACCTTGATACCCGTAAGGGTGAGTAGTTCATGCTTTACAAATATGGATTTTACAATGGAGATCAGATAGGGGCTGTCACATCCTCATAGCTTTTCCATCAGTGGTGAAATACCAAAGGCAGGGAAAGTGGTTAAAATTGAACTCCAGTAGGGCAGATGATATCGTTTACGGAGAAGGATAACCTGTGCTGGGACAGCTTAGACAGGATGCCCATCTCTCTATCTTGAGTTCATAATTTGTGATGTCTTTTAAGTCATTCTCGCTCACAGGTGATGCAAATTATCTGAAGGTGATGGGTATCATTGTTCGGTTCTTGAACATTGAAGATGAAAGACAGCTCTGATGGAGTACAGGCTAGAATGCAATAACAGCCTTTCTTTGGCATATCTAACAAGCTAGTAAAATCACTGACAAGGAAGTCTAATGCTGCAGCAAGGCTGGTTTTGGAGTGACACGTCAAGAAAATATAACCTAATTGCTTAAGAGTGTCCCTTGGGTGCTGGTACACCACTAAATAAAATAAATCCCCTAAATTATACTAGACCACGATTTATGTCACCTATATTACAGGAAAACAGATTGATGAGGTACCATTTTTCAAATTTAGTTTGCACTTTTGTTGAAATCTGTTTTAGTTCCTATACACGATACAGAAAATCATCTTAAGTATCAGAGCTGCATGACTCCCAATTACTATGACATCAGCACTTCTTTTCTTCCCAAGTCAACCACATGACTCTTTTGGAGAGGATGGCCTCATCTGCCCTGATATATCTTAGATGTTTTCTGTTTATCTGATACCCGTTGATAGCATTTGGACCGTTCTTACAGAACTAAATTAGATAAATGGGTACCTAAGGGGTCTCCACATTTCTAGAGTCAGTTTTACTAACTAATGTGCCAAGTTATCCCCCATACCAACAGATAAAAGGTGAATGCTGGTGACTCCCAAATGTATGTTACACCCATGAGTGAGTTGGAGGAGATACTTGAAAAATGTCAAAGATGAATTTTCCCAGCGATGCAACGCACGCAAGGCAAGTGGTTTGCGTTTTTTACATTTTATTTTCCCTTGTTGTCATCTGTCGACTCCATCCCTCCCCCCCGCCCCACCGCTCTTACCTGTACCGGCCGTGACTGCTAAAGCATCTAATTTGAAGAGAGGGCGAGAGTGTGAGAGAAAGAGAGAGAGAGAAACAATCAATACCGGCTTGCATGCATGTCCAAATAGTGTGATCCTAGGCAAAGCGTTTATTTCACAGAGCCTCCTTTTCAGGATGTGAGCTGAACAAACACCTCTAATGTTTGATTTAATAGACTGTAATGTTGCTCCATCTAAAAAAAGAATCTAGGCCACGTTATGGTTTACATGCCTACTGACTTACCTCTTTGTCCACTAATGGTCCTGTCCCTGAGGGAGAGGGGGATGTGAGGCGTGCATTTTTTTTTACATTTAGAACTTTCTAATAAAGGTTTTTCTATGGAATGATAACATTTGATGTACTCAGTAACCCTGTGCGTAGTTCGCGAAGTAGCGCTACGCGTAGCTACGCGAAGTGCACTTCGCACTACGCGAGCTACGCGTAGCACTACACGAACTGCGTAGTACCCTGTTCTTACGGTGCAAGATGCCGTTTTCAATGATTGCACAATGCGGACAAGCATCCGGCACTGTGCAATCATTGAAAACGACATCTTGCACAGTGCGAGCTGTAGTTTTCTGCCGCTCGAGTAGATTTTTACTCGAGCGGCAGCTTTCTCAAAGCGGACTGGTAGTTTCTCATCGCAAGCAGTCGCGAGCATACGCGACCACTTGCAATGAGAAACCTGACCTCCCCGCATTGGGAATCTCGCCGGGAGGTTTATTTTCCACGCTCACGATCGGCAACTTGATTATGCTGATCGCGAACGAGGAAGAAGTCTCCAGGGAAGTCATTTTGCTTGCTCGCAGTCGCCAACTTGACGTTGAGGACCGTGAGCAAGCAAAAAATGACCGCTGCACTACTCTATGCTACGCGTGTTTGCACTTTGCTACGTGCAATTCGCTTAGTGCTAAGTAGTGGAAACTTCGCAAACTACGCGAGCGTAGCGTAGTGCTTTGCTCAGGGTTAGTACTCAAGTGAAATGCTGCCATATGTTAAATAAATACATCTTTTTGAATCTTACAAAGATTGTATCATACTTTTATACATTATTTTTACTGCGCAGTATACATGCAGAATGTTTTTGTGTCTTGACTTGTGCATAGACTCTTAGGGCCATATGTATCATTAAACTATTTTGCATTTCCTAAATAGCGAATTTTAAGGAATCGCTATTTAGGAAATGCAAAATGGTATGTATGAACAAAATCTCTTATTATTTGCGATTCCTTAAGCTTCCTTATTTGCGAATTCGCATTTTGCGAATTCGCAATTAAGGAATAATTTCCAATGCATTCCTATGGGCCAGGAGGCCCATAGGAATGAATGCAAAATAATTCGCAAATTGCGAATTCGCAATTTGCTAATCGCAATTTGAGAATTATTGCAAGGGTGCAGGGGTGTCTCAAAGACACCCTGCTGCACCCCTGAAAAGAACATGTGTGTGCATATGGCGCACATACATGCCCTATGGGCATGTGTGTGCATCATATGCCACCTTTAAAAATGCCAATTTGTGCATTTCTGGAAGAATTCGCAAGTTACCATCAACTGAAAGTTGGTGGTAATAAAATTGCTACATACATAGCATTTAGGGAATCGCAAATTTGCGATTCCCTAAATTTTTATGGAAAAATAAGGAATCGCACAAGTTTGCAATTCCTTATTTTGGGATTGTTTCATACATTCCAAAACGTGCAAAACGGCCGTTTGCGAGTCGCAAAGGCCGAAATGCTGCGAATTTCGGCCTTTGCGATTCAAAAACGGCTTGATACATATGGCCCCTCGAGACAAGCCGGATCCAAGGCTCAGCTTGCCCCATTTATTTGCCTGCACTCCTTCCTCCAACTGCGACTCGGGATTAGTGAATGGGGCTGTCGGTCACTTTGATAAAAATTATTTGTAAACAATGAGGACTGGAAATATGGAGCCCTACCCTCATGCAGTGGTTTGACAACTATACTATCAAGACTTCTCATGGCAGAAACAAAGAAGTGTGCACAGTGAAAATACGTTTAAAATATGTTATCCAAGGGCACAGGACTACAGGCCATTTTCTTGCATGTCATCGTAATCATGAGTTCCCAGAGAGACGTGCCATGCCCAGATGAGATGGGCATGGGCGTAGCTTCAGCATGAAATGGATTTTTGGATTGGTAGTTAGGCTATGAGTCAGATCTGCTATGTCTGTGTTGGTGTTTCTTATCACTCTAATTTCACTAGGAGGTTTTAACTTGTTCATTTTTTGGATCAGGATCTCAAAATATTTATAGTGACTTGTTAATCAAAAAGTGGTAAAACTGCACTCATTCAAGTGCTCCTTGAATGGATGAAAATGTACTGCTTTTAAGGATTCACAAACATTGGCAACAGTAGGCTTGGAAAGCTGCACCAGCCTTGTCTTTCTAGGCATCGAAAGGCAATCAAACACCCAAAAGCTGATAGGATTAGTGCTGGCAAATATTCCAACCAGTGGCAATCACTCGGGGTATCATTTTAACCAACCCATCGTTTTTCTCCCACTGTGCCAGTCTAGACAAAGACCCTCCTAATGCAAATCAGTACTGACCATGTTCCCCTTGGAAACAGTCCATCCCAAACATTGGCCATCTCACCCTTTCACCCTGAGGCCCACCATTTCTTAATTGGGAAATTTTAGATTCACACCCCCTGCATGTCATTGACTAAGCTCCGCCCCTGAGTGCTTCTCTTCTACCTGCTAGAGGATTTAGAGCAGTACTAACTAGCTCATACACTTAAAAGTTCAAGCAAACTATGCTGTTGAACCTGTCAGGCACAAAGCAAAAAAAACCTGATCAAAATGGCGCCCATGTTGTACAAAGTGAAGCAAGTAGTCTGTTCGGAGCCTATCAACAAAGGAGTCAGTGAGAGGATCGATTCAAGAAGGGGAGAAGGGAATTGGGGTGTGGGAGGGACAGAGGATTTGCAAGGCTTGCAATGGCATAGCAACACATGACGAAGCAGCAGATAGTGCTAAAGTTGCAAGCTATAACTGGAAGTCGAAGAATTGCAAAGCCACTTTCTTTTTAATATGATCATAATTCTAAGCACATCACATCTTTGCGCTTTTTGGCCCCAGGCTCTGTCCCGGCCGAAAAATCCACATAACAGCATCACCAGACATATTAGCAATCACCGTACCTGCTAGCCCCGCATTCAGCATTTTGCAAATCTTCGACCTCCAGGCGCTGTGCTTAATGTCCACAGTGAAACAAGTTATTTACCAGAATATGCCACGCTTAAAGTACATCTGATCTCCTTGGCAACAAAACTCAAAAATTCTTCAGTTATTCCTGAAGTCTGATGAATGGGTTAATTATGTCTCTCTTTCTTGGTTGTCCAAATGCGCCTGATGTTTTCAAGCCCCCAACGGTGGGGTACAAGGAACAAGGCAGCTTTACGCTGACGCCGCCACCGAGGGGATGTCCAGTTTCTGCCTGACTTTGGGAGAAAGTTGGGAGTTACAAAAAGCGCCACTATTTGTGCGTTAGCACGTTCTACGTGCACATTGGATTCCATTCCACGTTATCCCCTTGAAGGGTCGTAAGGTCAGAGATGGGTGATTCAAATTGCTGCTGTTTTACAGACAGGGCATGTTCTGCTTTACAGCTTGTCAGCTAGTCAAATAAATGCATCCCTTGCAGAGCTGTGTAATATGAGACGTAGGTGTTGCAGTTGACATGCTTTGAGAGGAATAAAGCTCAAATGCTTGCTAATCGTAAACACCCTAAATGGCAGGACGAGTACAACAATGGGGCATATGTTGAGGGAAATGGCTCAGCACTGCGGCAAATTTTGCCGCGCCTTGTAATTTAAAAAACGCTGCGATGTGTATTGACTTGCGCTGGTGCTACAAAATACTGCCTAGTTCCAGATACCCTTGAGCCATTATGCAAGAATGCCTGTGTTGCAGGGATGATTGTTTATGTGCAGGAAGGGGCACCTTTCAGTACAAAAGTAATCTTTAATGGCATTTTGCTCCTTCTATGTGTGCTGCAGAAGTCAGCACACATGGAAAAAGCAAAAAACAAGGAGAAATAAAAGTATTTCTACTTGTTGCACAAATCTAACGCCTGCTTTTCCAGGGTGTTAGTTTTTGGTGCTGCCTCAGATTTACAGATACTTGTAAATTTGGAGCAGAGTCAAAAAGTTAATGGGTGTTGTGGTGGAACGTCTACAGCAACACCAATTGCTCGCCTCTTTCACACAACTATCTGTGTGAAATTGTACCATATTTACAAAGTGGCGCTAAGCCATGTAAAGTGGCTTAACGACTCTTTGCAAATATTGTTCAGGGCATTTCGCCAACAGAACATCGAAAAAAGTGACATTCTGGTGGCACAATCCCTTGTACTTATACCCCAATGTGCGGCTGGTTGTATGTTGGAACAACGAGTTCCACAACCCGACTTCCCTATCAATCAAGGCGCTACCATGTCCTCGTCTAAGCCACAATTTATTTACCATGAATTCCTTTACCACAATTTTTTGTGTTCAAGGAATGTGTGTTAAAAAAATGGTTTTCAACTACTACCCAGTTCCCCCTCAAACCCTCCTGTCCCAAAAAAATGAATTCCCCCCACACCCTATAAACAAACACGATCACCCATACCCCTAAAAAAAAACTCAACCCCCTTAAAACTAATTCCCTCCCACCCTAAAAATGAACATGATCACCCCATCCCCTAAAAACGAACTCAATCCTATTTAAACTAATTCCCCTACTCCCTATAAACAAATACGATCAATCATACCCCCTAAAAACTAATCCCAAACACCCACCCCTTAAAAATGAACTCAACCCCCTTAAAACTAATTCTCCCACCTTAAAAATCAATACTATCAGCAACGCCCCTAAAAATGAGCTCAACTCTCTACAAACTAATCCCTCCCACATCCTCTAAACAAACACGATCACCCATACACTTAAAAACGAACCACCAACCCCTAAAACCTAACCCCAAGTCCTCCCACTCTCTGAAAATTAATCTCTCTTACCTGTCCTTCTGCTACGCTCCTCCGAACTCTGCCCTGCCAGAACACTAGCCCGAATCAGCCTTAACCACGCACATGCATGGTTAAGGCTGAGTCATTTGGGCAAGTCATTGTTCGGCTTGCATGACTCTGGAACTCATTTCCTTTGCCGCTAGTGCGAAAATACACAAGAAGAACTTTGCTTCAAGCTTTATTAGTCCTCAGGACTATGACACTCGGAGGAGTCCATAACAAGGAACAAATGTATCTTTGATTGTTGATCGTCTTTTAGAAATGCCATGCTTTGGATCAGGAAGTCAAGTGTAAAGGGGGTGCTGCCTTTAAATTACAACATTGTTTCAAGCTGTATGTTGGAATTATAGAAGTTACTACTGAAAATGTGCATATTTGATTATGTCTTGATTATAGGTCAAAATCTCTTGATTCATGCCTTATCGAGGATGACATGAACACCTTCGCAAGCAAGAAAAATTGGCTCCTTTCCACCCCGTTGGACAACAAAGGATAGGCATAGTGGGGTGCAACGAGTCACTCAGACCACAATATGTAAACAAGTGTTGCTGCCAAGAGTGAGTCTACATGTTATTCACTTTGTGGTGTACACAATATATACACAAGTGATGCTGCCAAGAGTGAATCTACATGTCATTCACTTTGTAGTGTACACAATATATACACACTTGATGCTGTCAAGAGTGAGTCTACATGTAATTCAGTTTGTGGTGTACATAATATATACACAAGTGATGCAGCCAAGAGTGTGTGTATATGCCATTCACTTTGTGGCATACACAATATATGCAAAAGTGATGCTGCCAAGAGTGAGTCCACATGTTATTCAGCTTATGGCTTGCACAATATATACACAGGTGATCAGCCAGGCTCGCTTGTATTTGCTTTGTTCGCCCTAAATTGGCAGGGTATGCGCAGACGTGAGTCCCTTGCTCACTTTCCCATTGGATTCAAGGTAGCCTGGCTGAGGAGGGATGTTACCCCGAAACCGGTCCCAGGATGCTTGTTTGAGGTTCAGGGAAGACGTGGCTTGGCAATTTGGGTTGGACTGTTCCCATGAGGCACAGGTTCAAGACTGATTTGCATATAGCTGGCTCTGAACTGGGGTGGCAAAGTGAGCTAAAGAACGATGAAGGATTCAACCCAGATCTGTGACTGGGGGTGAGTGTCTGAAAGCTTTCAGCACTCGTCCATCATCCCCTTGTGTTTGCTTGTTCGCCCTAAGTTGGCAGGGTAAGCCCAGACATGGGTCCCTTGCTCACTTTGCCACTGGATTCAAGCTAGCCTGGCCGATGAGGAGTGTTACTGCAAAACCAGTCCCAGGATGCTTGTTTCCGGTTCAGTGAAGACGTGGCTTGGCAGTTTGGGTTGGACTGTTCCCATGAGGCACATGGTCAAGACTGATTTGCATATAGCTGGGTCTGAACTGAGGTGGCAAAGTGAGCTAAAGAACGATGATGGATTCTACCCAGATCTGTGACTGGGGATGAGTGTCTGAAAAGTTTCAGCGCTCCGTCCATCATCTACCTGTGTTTGCTTTATTTGCCCTAAGTTGGCAGGGTATGTCATGACGCTGGTCCCTTGCTCACTTTGCCACTGGATTCAAGCTAGCCTGGTTCATGGGGGTTTTTAACCCAAAACCGGTCCCAGGATGCTTGTTTCCGGTTTAGGTAAGACCTGGCTTGGCAGTTTGGGCTGGACTGTTCCCATGAGGCACAGGGTCAAGACTGATTTGCATATAACTAGGTCTGAACTGAGGTGGCGAAGTGAGCTAAAAAATGATGATGGATTCAACCCAGATCTGTGACTGGGGGTGGGTGCCTGAAAAGCTTCTCCGCTCCGGCCATCCTACCCTTGTGTTTTCTATAGAGTAATACTAACCATAGAACGCATATTAGGATTAATTTTAGCTGCCTTTTAGGGTCTGGGTTCAGCACACGCAGAATGATATCGCTGCAACTATTTGACTACAGCAGCAGTGTTATTGGTGGCCAGGTCTTATGAAACAGACCAAGGTTTATGTTGTTAAGTGCGACATCTGTAAGCAGATGAAAGGTTGCTCCGTAGCACCACAAACACCTTTACTGATATCAGACAGATCTCTCGCATGTGTCTATTTGAAGCACTGCACCCCCTTACAATCTGACAGGGCTTACAAGTCCCTCTTGTTGGCAGGGGATTCATGCTCTAGATTTCTTTGGGTTTGGCCTCAGTGCTTAGCTGACGCCCAAACTGCTACAAAGAATTTGCAAGTCTTCAGAGGGATATACACAATTGGCACATTACATTCTGACCATGGCTCTACATTTAGCTCACGGGCTTACAAAGAAGCCATGGGAAGTTTGGGTGTAGCATTGCGGTACTCCTCTCCGTATCATCCCAAGGGAAATTCGATTGTGGAGAGGAAACGTCAAGCAATCCTGAACAGCTAGGGAATTTGCCTTTGGGTGACAGTTGTGTCAGTCATCTAAATGTGGTCCAGAGGGCACTAAACAACATGCCAAGAAGTTCCGTGGGGCACAATACTGAATAAGAAGTTCTGTTCCGGATTAAAATGTGGGTACCTGACTATGACTGTCGCAACACAGTGGTTGATCAAAATCAATTTGACATTGTTTGGCTGTTTTACTGGAACTCATTGAATTCCAGGCATTACAAAACACTGTCCAATTAAAATTCACCAGAACTGTAGAAATGAAAGCTGTTCCGGCAAGACTTGCCTGGGTCCGAAGATTGGGGACCTTGTCAGAGAAAAGATTGTAGACAAAAAATAATTTGGGCAATCTTACAGAGCACCTGTATACCTCTACTGACTTTCAAAGGAACAAGAACAGTGCTTCTTCCGCCCCTTGCTGCAAGAAAAAAGAGATTTGTCTCAATTGATCTGATCAAACCACACTGTGTTTCCGATAATCAATAGTCAGCCACATGGGCTCCAGGGTATCACCAGATCTCTCCTCACTACTACACAGGAAGTTCAGATGGAAAGATTACTTTTGTTTGAAGATTTTACTCCACAGAGTGAAGGAGTTAACAATAGAGAATGCAACTTGTACCTGTAGAAATTGAACAACATCGAACTACGAATGAAACATAGATCTCAATTCGGCCCTACACCGACATCTATGTGAATATGTCTCAACCGGAGGGATCTGCCAGTTCCACAAAACCTGCTGAGCTACCAAAGATAGATCAAACTGTGTCTGGCTACTTCATAAAGTTTGATACTGTCTCATTGGATCCAAGTGGACCCGAGTTACAGCCACCGCCTGTTTCCCTCAAACAACAAATTTGTAATTTCTACCTTTGGTTGAAAAAGACTTACTTTGTTTCTCCCTGGATACCGTTCTGGATTGCAATTGGTCTACTGGACCTAGTCCTCTGGATAAGTGTAGTGACTGTCTGTTTCTTGCTCCTGAATAGACATTATCTCCCAGTATGCTCTGCCTTACAACATGTGACCTTGGTCCTGAAACTGCATGCATCATCACACAGTGAACAGAGGCCTGTCCTTGGTGAACATTACAGAAGTGTCTGTTCCCGCAGGTATAGTTTGGGACAGAATGTCCTATGATTGTATATGGTCCTACTAAATTATTAAGAATACCACATTTATTTAAAAGAATTCTTAGTGGTATCATCACCTCTAGTACTCTCTTTGATGCTTGGGGCATTGAAACTGTGCATACTATGCTGTCTGGCACTTTTCTGCACTTATAAAAGTCTACAGAGCAAAGATTCCCCCGGTTCTGTCGTATGCCTCTGAATACATTGCCCTAAAACAATGGTCCTACATGGATTTAAAAGAAGGGAAAATACTAAAGAAAATACTGAAAGTCTCCACATCTACACCAGTGCAGGCACTAAGACTCGAATTTTCAATCACCAGCGCATACGCTACAGCCGTAGCAAACATCATTAGGTGGGCTTACAACCTTCTCCACTCTAAAGAAGGAACTTTACGATGCCTGTTAAAGATCGAGACATTTGATAAGGATACCTCTCATTTTATCTTTTCCAGAAATATGACAGCGGCATTTCAATTAGCAAAAATTAGCTCTGAGATTTTGTTATCTTGGACACCGGCACAACTCAAACTTTTTCTAAAAAACTTTACCCCCAAATTGAGTTTTGAGCTTGACCACTTACACTGTACTAATTTACCTGTGTATAAATCTTATGCTAAGTCTCTGGAATACAAGCATGAACAGCCTTACCTAGACTATTCTCTTACACACGGTGCAAGGCGGTCTATTACGATGTTGCGTCTGGGTATTTTACCCGTGTTAACCTTTACCTCAACTTGGAGACCAGACAGTTCTCCGCTATGTTCACTCTGTCAGGGGGGTAACCAGAATCTTGAGCATCTCTTATTTATATGCCCAAATGTCAAAGTTGTAAATGCACGGTTACCATGCCTTGATCCTATCTATCGGACATGTAGGATAGTCACTGCTAAAGATTTTCTATTAATATGCAAAAGGCCGCCAAACGAATTTGTTTGTTATAAAATATATACATTTTTGAAAGCTTCATTGAAAATGTATTGAATTGTATAACAAACTGTGTGCAATTTTTAAAATTTGTGGTCCTCAATTGAGTACCAAAACAAATAAAAATTTCTTTGACTTCTTTGATTTTGATGCTGTCTGATTTAGAACAATCAGCTGCATTTTCAAATGATGAAGTCCATGATAGTACATCTGACACCATGGGGGCAATTCACAAAGTTAATATGAGCCAAAAGTCAAATTTTACGACTTTTGGTATTCACAGAAGTCGCTTACGAATTTTGGTATCCACAAAAGTCACTTAAGACTCGTATCATTACGTCTGCACTCCGGGCGAAATTTTCCCACCCTGGCTGGAAATCCCACACCCGGGCTAGAATTTCGGGCTGCATGATTATTGTCTTCAATGATAAACACATGTGCAAGTGCTTACCATCCCCCCCCTGTGTCAGATGAAGTCAATTAACACCAACTGCAAGTCCAGCACCACAAACCATATAAAAGCAGCACACATTCGAGGAACAGGTTTGTCCACAGAGAGTTCCTGTTTTCCCTCTCTGTGCATCACTTCCCAAAAAATGCCCCAACTGAGGGGGAAGAAAAACTTAACAGATGAGGAGACCATGAAGTTCATTGTGAGGCACCACAAACTTACTGCACCAGTGGCACACAGAAGACAGCTCTATGGCAGCAGTCACAGCATTGCGGGAGGATGTGTGCACTGTATATGACATCAAGAAGAAGTGGCAGGACGAAAAGATGCGGTCGAAGGAGAAGTACTTTAAGATTGAGTTGGCCAGAATTCTCCCTGGCCTACAGTCCGGACCCCGCCTTTGTCTCACCACACTTGAGGAGGATCTCCTCAATAAAATCCACCCCAAATGCTCCATGGGCTGCCTGTGAGTGATGTCCGCAATGTGGTACCAGGTAAAAGTGATGACAAGAACAGGTATATAAAATGACTGTTTGTGTTGCACCCCCATTGTGATTAAGGAAGTTGTCCAAAGTATATATAAGAAATATATGGGCCCGATTCACAAAAGTAATCTGAGACAAAATCCTATTTTTACAACTTTCGGTATTCACAGAAGGCATTTAGGAGTACTAAAGTTAGGATTTTGTCTCAGTTAACCTTAAATTTTGGTCTTAATTTAAACTTAAGACCAAAACTTAAGTTTAACTGAGACAAAATCCTAACTTGTGCTACCCGCATCACAGAGCACAAGGTAAGAGAATCCTCATTTTAAGATATTTATTTTCCCTTACCATTTGCCTATTTCCCACCCTACCCCGCCATGTCAAACCCCAACGCCCCACTGCTCCTACCTGCACCGGCCGCAGCAGTACTTCGCAATACTGTTAGCATGCAGAAGCTCTGAGGAAATTTCTGATAAGGCGCACATATACATTTTCGATTTGGTGACTTTTTTTCTCTTTTCACCTATTGACACATTCAGCCAGAGTAAAGACAACCAAAGTACCAGATGTCCCTGCATCTGCTGGGAGAAAAACAACATAATCCAGAGCAAGGCATACCGCCCTCACTAATTGGAAAGTCAAACTGGTCAGGAGAGGGTCAAAATGCGTACATTGTCAGCAGAACACAGTGGGACATATAGGATCCGAATCTCAAAGGTAAACGGAAATGAAAATCTAACTTAACAATTGTTGGAATTCTTAACGGACATTTACCTTTAGCAAATGACATTTGTGAATGTCGAAATACGAAAAATAAGTTATACAGGCTCATTATACCTTTGTGATTCAGCACATTACATGTATTCCATCAACAGTTCCAGAACTGTGAACTCAACCCTGGAATTGAGTGCCACAACAAGTCAAAAAGGAGCCTCCTCTATATTGTTTTTTCCGCGCCAAAATCTAGAAATCCAATGTTAACAAATATAACAATGATTAACAAAAAGTGAACTTCAATTGTCGGGAGTATTAAGAATGCGTCCAGTGTCCAACTTATATTGTTTTTTGAATACATGAAATTGCCCAGTCAACCCAGCTGTTTACATTTGTTAACATAGGATGGCATGTTTTTGGGCCATAAATAAAACACAATAGTGGACCTTACTTTAGGAATTATTGTGGTATAAATTTGATGGATTTTGCTTATAGGCAGTGGAGCATTATAAATTGAAGGTGGGATCACTCATGATATTTAGTGTGACACACTTCTGCAACGGTAAGGCCCTCTCTGCTTGTGCTTATCTGTTGTGCCAGAAATTGAGTGCATGACATGTGGCAGCTGGAATGTTAAGTTGCAAACACACTTATCATTGTAGGTCCAATGATGTTGTACCAAATTCCAGTTCCCCCATTAACATCTGCTACAAAGTTGGCTGTGACATCGGGTCAGGGACCACACACTGGGCAGATGTAGGCCATGGTAAGTAAACCCAAGAATAATGCACCTGAATGTTCATGCTCATGAAATGTGCCTTTAATCTCCGCTTTATGTTGTATGCATTCTACATCACTGTTGTCCTGCATCACAATATGCCTACATATGGCACTTAACCACATACCAGATCACACCATAACTGGCTAGTGAAAAGATGACACAAAATGTAGGCCAAGTGAGTGCAGAATGGACATAAAATAGTATATTTTGTCATATGAAGTGGACTAGGCACAACTGGATTGTAATTCAATAATAGGAAAATTCTTGAGCAAAATCCTAATGGACAAATCGTATTGAAATTGGTGTGGATGAGGATCGCACTGAATCCAGTTCTGTTCTTTTGGGATGGGTGTATGGGCCACTAAGGTGAATGTTGAGGAAGTGAAACGTTCATATCTCTTGGCTGAAAAGCGCAATGCAAATCCAGTGTAGGCAGCAACCATTAAAGCTTCTCAAATTACCCACTGAGTGGGATCCTAATCAAATATTGAATTCTGCTTGGCTCCTCTTCTACTGTATTCACATCTATAAGTGAGTGTATAATATATGAGGTTAGGATGTCTGCTGTACAAGACATAATCTTTTGTCAGCTAAGTTGTACCATGATGTTGTAAATTGATTATGGGAACAGAGGACACTCAAAGGATGGACATAGCAAATGTGTGATCTCACAGACCGAAATTAGCTTTGTGACTTAATGGGTAGGGAAGCACAAATGAGGAGGAAAGGGACATAAAGCTATGGCTGGAGCTAGTGAGTTTGCTTGTGCATTGTACATCTCCGTTCAACACCTCAGTGCTATGGTGTGAGCTGTCACGTGTAGGAGTATCCAAACCAGGTCACGTGCTTTATGTGTTGATCTGTAGAACCAACCCTTGTGTTGCACCACATCTTATAATAGGGAAATTACTTATCCTGTTGCAATCTCTGTGTTCCTGGTAATGATGACAATGAGGAGGATGGATCTCCCACCAGTGCTGGACAATGGGCAATCAAAGGCAAAAATCCACTGCTCCTGCAAGCAGTAATGTCAGCTGCAAGTACTGCGCAAGAGCAGGATGAAGTACCTGAGGAGGCTGAAGAATTTGAGGATGAGGAAGACTATGGGCCCAATTCACAGAACTAACTTAAGACAAAATCCTAAACTTACTACTTTTGGTATTCACAGAAGTTAGGATTTTGTCTTAAGTTTGTCTTAAGACAGACTTAAGACAGACTTAAGTTAGAATTTTGTCTTAAGTCTGTCTTAAGTTTGTCTTAAGTCCTAACTTCTGTGAATACCAAAAGTAGTAAGTTTAGGATTTTGTCTTAAGTTAGTTCTGTGAATCGGGCCCAATCTGTCCATCCAAACAGAGGATGACGATACAGATGCCATGGCCTGAACATTTTTTACATTGGCCAAATTTGGCAAGGCCTCACATCCTCCAGCCAACAAAGTGCCTCAGCCTTCAAAAAGATAGATTGCCTGTCCTCAACATAAAGCTAACCAGCCACAGCTCACACACACCCCAACACAGATATCACTCCTTCTCACCCCTCACATCCAGTACAGACATGGTATTTCCCCTACAAACTCCTACTTATACAGTGTATTCCAGGCATTCGCTCTACCTTCTGAGGGAAGTACCAACCCTTTTGTGGTGCAAGTATCCCCTGGGCACCAATCTCCTGTTCACAGACTTCCACCGGCTACTCTCCCCCTGCTGGTGGAACTGGCGTTCTCATCCTTGGCCGACCACTGCAGAGAGGGCCTGCAGGTGGCCATGGTGGCCAGTGAGGGGAGAATTTCTTCCAACAGCAGGCAGATGTGAAGCAGGACATTCGTGCCATAAGGGCTACCCTGTCAGACATGTCTGAGGCCCTGTAGGACATGTGGCAAATCCCTCAGGTGGTGGACAGATTGACCTATGTTTTGGACAGGATGGATAGATCTTGGGAGGACATGTCCAAGATTTTCAAATATACAATATCCATCCAAAGGGAAGAGAGTGCAAGACACCATGCTTTGGCCATGAAGATGATGGAGGGCATGCTGAAAGTGATTCAAAGTCTCCCTTCACAGTAAATGCAGGGAGGGGAGCCTTCACATCTGCCTGCAGCACATCACACCCACACACCTTTACCACAAATTGCATAGGACCACAGCAGGAGTGCACACCCACCTATAAAGGCACTCCGCCACCTGCACATCCACCACCACGCCCTGTCCAGGCACTCCCCCCACCTGCACATCCACCACCACCCCAGTCCAGGCACTATTACCACCTGCACATCCACCCCCATCCCCTGAACAGGAACTATCACCACCTGCACACCCACCCCCTGTCTACTCACAAACGCCAACTGAACAAACACCATCAGCCCCTGACAATGAACTTCCCCCTGTACAGGCAGATACACCACACCAACCTGTACCTCGGTGACAACCCAGACATAATCACTCCCAGCAATCCTCACCTCCAACTTTGCGAAGTCACAAGCACAATACCCATTGATTACATCTCAAATATTTCGGCTAGTGTGAATATGTGTACATATAAAGTAAATCTCCTCAGAAATCAAGACTATGTTGCATATTATGTTCTGATAGGCAAATGTTTACAGTTGTGGTGTCCTACAGATATGAGGATGTATGTGTGTGAGTGACACAAGTAAAAGTGTAACCCCATCATTTCAACAAGCTCTCATGTGCGGAGCAAATAACAAGTCTCAAAATATATGATCATATTTTGTACAAGACATCCACAATGAAGTTACACAAGATAGAGTAAGTATGAATGAAAATCTAAGTTTAAGTAAAACAAGTTTGGGAGAATAAATACAAAAACAGTCTGTTTGGAAGGGAGAAAGGAAAACATATGATGTTCTTAATACAAAAGGAGAAGGGGACTGGGAGTGGGGTGGAGCAACATAAATATAACACGTCAGGGAGCGTCCGGGGAATCACTTTATATATAAGGGGCAAAGTAAACAATTGTCCCCAGAATTATTTCAGTCCAACAGGTCAAGTGTCCTATTGGGCATCCTAAATTTTCACGATGTCCAGATCCTCTGAGTCCGAAACAGGCTCCTAGCTGGCCGGTGTAGGACCAGGCACCACATGGGGTTTGGACACACGAGGAGTACGGGGGAAACAATGTGGGGCAACGGCAGGGGGAGACATTTAGGGTGGTGTGAGAGGGACATTGGGATAGAGCAGACAACATGGCTGCACCCAAGGAAGTGACACTGGTAGTGACTGTGGCCATAGCTCGTACATTTTCCTCTTGCTTCAGACGCAGTTCTATACACATCTGCAGCATGATGCAAAATGACATTTCTGGCTGACCCTCACATGCCCCCATCACTTCCTGGGGTGCAACCACAGGAGTTACAATACAGGGAGGTGTTTGGGTAGGACATGAGGGGTGTGGTGTCTTGAGTTCAGAGCAAATGTTGGTGTCTTCCTGGCAGCCACTTTGAGGTAGACTATTTGCAGGGGATGCAGCTGGAGACCCGGTAGAATGGGGGCCTCTAGAGTTATGGAGGGGCTGATGGCAGTCACAGGTTGTGTTGTGACCTTGCCTGGGGACACCTCACCAAAAGAAAGTTGTGTATGGTCCGGGAAAGAGTAGATCACCTCCCCTCCCTGGCCAGTGGTGTCTAGTTCTCCCCTTCAATGTTCCTCAGCCTCCACCCAGTCCGTAGCACCAGAGGTGTCTTCCTGCTCAGTCCGGGTGGGCTAAATGCCCCTGCCTCCTGATATCGAAGGTCCGCCACATCCTCTTCTTCCTCACTTGTTGAGAGAGGTCATGGTCATCGGTGCACCAAAGATGCCCTGCTCTGAACCGTGTCCTGCTGTTAGTTCTCTTTGCCAGCTGAGCCCACCGAAATCAAAAACAAAATTATAATGTAGTGGTTGTACACGTCAGAACAAGACACATTTCTAGATGAGCCAAGGGCAGACTTTGTTCTCCTCTGATCACACTATACAGATGTAAGTGATTAGGAGCTTAAATTACATGTATGTTTACTGCAATCTCCTGATTTAACTCAGACGTGGCCCTCTCAATTGAATTTTGATGGCTTACACTTCTGTACTGGCTAACCCTCAGCTTTGGCATTCTTTTGATCTGTGTGTCCTGTTACTGCCACATAGGCAGCTTCAAAACTAAGTCTTCTAAAGGAGGCCAGAGAGAGTGTAGATGGTATTGAAATGGGCCTGTGATATGTAGTCTCTGCACTTTTACTTTCTGACAAATGTCATCTGCTATGTAGCATTGTATGAGACAACACAAATGCCGATTGGGGGTCACACATCATAACATAACATAACATAACATAACATAACATAACATAACATAACAGGTGTATTTGTAAAGCGCACAATTAAATGTAGGTGTCTTGGTGCTGAATATCAGATGTTTATTGTTACCCAACTCAATGGTACTCATATAGGGTCTGGGCTATTAGGTTTTCTAAATGGTGAGTCTAATCTTTTGATATTCCCTCACAAAAACTGACAATCCAGTGCCACATATTGGCTTTGAAAACTGATCAGGTAGTACTGTATACTGGTGAACAGTAGTGGCTAGTTGTTACAGCTACCTGGACTTGAAGAGGAACATCAAGCCACTGACAGTAAGATTTGTGTCTGTGGACCCACTTGGCGAATTTGAAAACATTTAAGAATGAGGCAAGGATCTCAAAGTCTGTCTTAACTCCATGTCACATGATGATCTGTCTTAATCAGAACACAAACTCACTGAATGCAATGCAAGTCATCAAATGCCCATAGGTCTCTCATTCACACACTGGACAGTGTCTGTACCATTCCTCATCCAATGCACACATCAGTTATGATGCCCTTGGTTCACCATTAGTGGTGCTGGCAGAGCACATTACTGTACAAATGCACATATGTGGCTCAATTCCCCAGTTGTCATAATAAAACTACTGCTCCCAGAATGCACCCTGCTCTGTACATTCTATGTGCTACAGTGAGCCTTTTGCTTCATGATGACTGTTGTGTAGACAAAGAATAGGTAAATGGAGGCATGGGGCACATGATGGTACAGCTCTGTCTTTCATCACATCATACTTTCAGACACATATTGCAGATAATGCACTTACCAGGTCTCTGCTGCTCATGCTCCTCCAGCTGAGCATGAAGGGTTGGCCAGGCTGCCCACAAGACCCTCCTGTACAGTGGCGATAGACTGGGCCGATGCACGTGGTTCTGGGAGGACAAGCCCAATAGCTCCTCAGCCTTGTGCTAGCTTTTTAGGTCCTCCCAGCGCATGCGGCATGCCCTGGCCTTCCAGGTGTACACGCCCACTGCACTGCAGCACTCCCCAGTTGTGGCTCATTGTCTGGCCAATGCTGCATTGCTCAGCAGGTCCTCTGGCCTCCCATATAGCTGAGGATATTTGGAAAGCACCACCTCTGATAGAATATCTAATACCCTTTCAGTGAAAGGGGCTGCTTTCTCGTCATAACCCTCTGCAATTTAGGGGGTAATTGGGTTCAACTGAGCAGCAGGATGGCAGAGGATCTGCTCTGTGACAATGGATGACTCAGAATGAACACAAACTGGCTGCTTACCACTTCCTGTATGAAAGAATGGGTTCTTGTCCGTTTTCGGAACTTCCGGCCCGAAAACGTACGCTCTATTTGCGGAGCGTAGGATCCGAAAGTGGCGTGTCAGGTCTACATACAAGGCATACGCTCTGCAGACGAAAAGCACGTAATTGGGCCAGACAGAAGTTCAGAAAACGGACCGGAATCTATTCCTTCATACAGGAAATGACATACAGGAAGTGGTAGACAGGATATACAGCACAAGAAGTTGTTGACAGCCATTTTGTGTTTATTCTGAATCATCCTCCATCACAGATCTGATTCTCTGCCATCTTGTTGTTCTGTAGCGGAGAAACCTGAAATGACAGTTTAAGAGAAAGTCATGGACAAGAAACAAAAGCTAGAACATACCATTAAATGGGATTTGGGCAGGGACGGGGGGGGCTGGCCCAACATCACATCCCTTGAGGCTTTGCTCCTTCTTTGAATTATGGTACATACAGTCCATATTTTATGTTCAACACAAGAGTTGGCTGTTGTGTTACAGTAAATTCAGGGGAAGTAGTGCTGTGTATCCCAGACACATAGTGCCAGATTCACCTAGAATATCATCACTCAGGTTGGAGGCCATTCAGTTGTGGGGGGAGTCAAATCTGTTAGAGGCAAAAACTCAACAATGCAATAGTTAGGCCCTTTAGTGATTCAGACACCCATTCTCAAAAGGTCTGCGAAGGTCTCTCAAAAGGTCACTCTCCGTCGTTGCCTCGCTTCGGCTCACTATCCGGAGCGAGGCAACGACGGAGAGTGCGTGGTCTCCTTCACTGTGAGCCAGTGCCAGGTGAGGTGAGGCTATTCCTCCCTACAATTTGGGAGAAGACACCCCGACTCTCTAATATTGAGGAGTTGGAACCACTTATTAGTTTCCTTGACACAGTAAGTTGATGTTGCAGTAGTGCATCATAGGTCCTGAAGAAAGCCTATCTAGGCTGAAACATGTCGACCAAATAAGATTCATGGTGAATAGCAATTCCTTGCATGCTATTTTTCACTCTGCTTTTAACCATACCACCTTGATGGTCAGACCCAATAAAGTTTTTCCAATTACATCAAGGTAGGTATTTTTAGAACACTTGGATTTAAAGTTTTTTCCTTTCCTTTTTCACAACTCTTTGAGCACTGCAACTTAACCCTTTCAGTCTGCATCTCTGTTGGTTGAGGGTCAACATGATGGTCCAAGTTTTGCTAGCCTTAGGTTGTTCCTAAGGAAGGGCACACTGGATACCACAATTGTCAACCATACTACCCAGATGACGATGCTCCGCTATTGAGCGGGCTGATGGGGATTTTTCTAGCACCTTTGAGGCTATCTTTCCAGTTTTCCTCTTCTCCTGCAGTCACACATCGATTAGGATTGCTATGACCTATACATTAACCTTTTGGTTTTGTTTTACAGAATGAACACTATTTAGGTTCCTGTAAGCAGACTTCTGGTATCTCTCGTGTTGTCATGTGAAAAAAGTGCCAACCAGCTGATCTCGGACTTGCATACCTTGACCTCTGTTATGTGCAATGGCCCGGGTTGCCCGGATTCAGAGCTAGCCAAGCTACAAGAGGTATGTGTAAGCTGTGACTTTAAAGGCTAATATGATCTTGCACACAACTTCAGGGGAGTACATCGGCATAACCCCTGCACAGTCAGGATATCTGAATTGTGACTTTAAAAGACCAAAAGTGCACTCTCTGATGGCTCGAGTTCGTATGTGTGCCCTATTGTACCTACGCTGAGGTACAGTGGTTGCACATCTGTATGGTGCGAGGAGTGGAGGGAAAAGTGCCTACCCAGCATCGCCTGAGGAGAGAAGATAGGGCAATAGGTTGCATTTCTCTCTTAAATTTGAACAGAACATGATCTATACTTTGGGACATGCAGTATCTGCTGAGGCTGTGTAAGTGGGTTCATGATTCTTATTGTACAATGGTTGTTAATGTAAGGTGGCATTCATACATTTCATTTACACATATCCCTCATTTTTGTGCTTGGTACTTACCCAGTAGCCACATGTTGCCAAATTCTCCCACAGCCATCCGCCGGGCAAGAGGTGACATGTGGAATACAAAGCTGTCATGGGTACTGCCTGGAAACACTGCATGCACATCAATGAATCTCCCACTGACATCACAGACAGCCTGCACATTGATGTAATTCCATCAGTGTCAGTCATAGAACATCTGTGCAATGCAGAGGGGTGGCTGAAGAGCAACATGGGTACAATCAATTGCACCCAGCAAACGCGAGAAGCGGGAAATGAGATAGAAATCCCTAGCTGCCCTTTGTCTTCTAACCAGGGTGTGGGGCATTCGCATGTGGAGTTGGGCTCTTGAATTGATGCAGACAAGTACCTGATGCAAGCACTGCGACTGGCATGCCTGACAGATGCCCACAGGATCACTAGAGACCCTTTGGAACGACCCTGTAGCAAAGAAATGCAGTGTAGAAAGTAGCTTGAGATATGCAGGAATGGCATGGGAGCAGAAAGTCACTGCTCCCACTCACATACCATCTCCAAGATGATTTCTGGAGGAAAACGGTATCTGGCCCTGACATCTTGGCTGGACAACCCAAATAGTTGATTGTTTGGCTGAATATCCTATCTACTCTCCTCCACCTCCACCTCAAGTATTCTTGCCACATGGCAAAGGGCAGAGCAACAAACACATTCAGCGACATGTTGGAAGATTTGTGTGTGCCAGTTGTGATTTCATATGTGCTGCAGGGCTGGGATTGGATGATGGGCTGCAGTGTTTCAGCTGGAGCATGGTGGGGATGGTATGTACTTTCACAGGTGTTTAGCATTGAAAAAAATCTGGACCTTAATACGGATATATTCTGGCCCGGAAGCGGAGATTCCTCCCCGAGAGAAATTCCAGCCCAGGTGCAGGATTTCTGACTCAGGTGTGGAAATTCCGCCCAAGTGTGGAAATTCCGGCCCGAGTGTGGACGTAAAGACTTTTATGAATACAAAAAGTCATAAGTGACTTCTGTGAATACTAAAAGTCATAAAATTGGACTTTTGGCTCAAATTACCTTTGTGAATTGGCCCCCATGTTTTATTACCACCACTAAGGTTACTATGTATTGCACAAATCAAGTATCTCACAATATTTTCACTTGCCATCAATGGGAACATTGCCCAACACCACCGATAGGTAGTTCAACAACATTTGCAAAAACGTTTGCTTATTTTTCTTGGTTTAAAAATTCAGACCCGACTACTTATTACTATAAGCTTACACCTACACCTGAAAAGAAAAATATGCTCACTAACACTGAGCTGATATACTCTGCTTCCTTTATTGCCCAGCTATCTTTAAAAGGTTTCAACTTTTGGAGGGACACTATAGATACAAAATATGTATGGGGGACTAGAGACTGGCAAGTTTAGGGAACTGAGGCCTTATTTAGAGCAAGCCTCAAACCTCATCAGATAATCTTCCTGAATGACACAGTACAGCAGACTTTCTGTCTTGGGATAGCCAAGCATAAGGATTTGAACGCACCTTGGATTCCCTCACTTACACACTTTGAGGGATGGCAAAATTACACACAACTCAGTGAGGATACATTAGATGCCATTCCACACAATGGTTTGTACCATTCATCTGACCCCAATTGGAAAGGATGGTTGGTTTGGCCTATCAACACAAATAGGTGTCATTCACGATTCAGGGGTACCACTGCAGGGTTTAGTATTCATAGGCCTGACCAGCGCTATGTATAGTCAGAACTCTCGGGGTGACATTGTACAGAGTTGGGAAGTTATGGCTAGAGTGGCTAAAGACCTCAACACTGTCCCAGGCGAAACAACACATATCTCTTTTCTCAGATGACATGGTTCTTAGGGATTTTTTGTTAGGTCCCCAGAAGCCACGTTGCATGCGCTTTTTGTATGCTATTTACAACGAGCTATGGAAAATCTCTCAACAGGAGGCTGCTGAGAGACTGATATGGTTGACCTAGAAAAGGCTTTGGCAGTGGCCGAAAATGGTATGACCGCACTATCATCTAGAATTTATTCCCTGGGCAACATTGTGTCTTCTGTTATAGATATAATGGAACATAATTGGTCTATTCTTCAACATGGACAATTGCAATTTCGATCCAGCCTATTATTAAGCTGGACGCTACAATCATTGAGTTCTGGCCACATGACCTGGTGTTACATTAATAGCACAGCACTGTTCTCTGCATACAATGTAACAGATAGGCAGAAGGTTTTGGTGTGCAGAGATGGAAAATATACCATGTTGCACATTGAAAAATTGGACCAATTATCTTTCCCGTGGCTGAGTCAGTCAGTTAGTCAGTTCTTTAGCTTTATTCGATTTTGTTTAAAATCATAAAAGCATACATTTAAAAACATTCATTACAATAATTACATATAAAAACACAAAGTGGAAGAAAGATAAAACAATAGTCCATGTAGCATGAATAAGTTCCTTGGTTTCATAGTAGAATTCATGATTTCCCATACCCATGGCCAATGAACATTGTTACAGGGTGGTTGAAGGCAGAAAAGCCATGGCCGCACAATGCACGCGTATTTCTGCCCTTCAGGTGAGCAGACTCTGCCCTTAGTTTTAGTCTAGGGGTATATACCATGCTCGGGTAGAAGTCGCGTAGGTCCCAGATGGATATAGAGCCATCACCTTCGCGGGGGTACAAGGTTCGCAGGTAGAGAACGACTGAGCTGCTTCTAAATTTTATTAGAACAAGGTCACCATCTATATCTTTTTGTAGGGGGCCTAGCCAACCCACCCTTCTAACAGACTTGATGGTACCATCAAAACCTGGGGGCAGGGGCCTGTTTATAGTTAGACAATATGTGACTTTGTTAAGTAAGTCTTGTTCCCGCTCAGTTTTACCATGTTTAATTTCTGGGACTCCCGCAAGAACACATACAAAGGGTGCAGCCTCCGGGGGTAGCTGTATGTGAGTTGTATTCTTGTTAGACTCTACTTTTGTAGCAGTATGTTGTAAAGGGCCCGGTTTGTGATTAGCTTTAGGTGCAATAGGTGGTGGAAGGATAGGGACTAGGGGGCGAGTTTGAATGTTACTTTTGGTACCAAATGGGTTGGGACCGATTGATGTTAAAGAATTTTCAGTGCGGGTAAGGGTTTTGGTTGGCCTTTAAGCATTTCTCTATTCCCGACAGCCTATCCTCTAATGTGGTAATTTTGGCAATTAGTGGAGAAATGAGTGAGCCAACCGTTTGTTCAATCTGGGCCAGAAAGTTCGAATTGAAGGAGGTTATCCATTGGTCTATTTTTTCTTCCAATTTTTTAAGGGGATTAGTTAAAGGCAGTGGAGAGCTAAAACAGAGTTTTTGTTGTTTTGATTTGTTCCCTGTGGGCTTGACCCCATCCCACGTCCTTTTGCTAGATGAGGACTGCGAAGAAACCGTGTTTGGGGTATTAACGTTTTTGGGTTGGGCCAGGGGGCTCACGATTGGGGTTGACATACTGGTTCGTTTGGCGAAGATGGGGAGGAACTTTTAAGTTCATTTCCGGGTTCCACAGTGGCATACCTTGTTTTGCAGAGGGAATTTAATTCATCCATCAGCGAGAGGTGTCGCGGTATGCCATTGGTTGGATCGGGCGATTGGTTGATGGATATGCTAGCCTTGGCAGGTTCATTCATATTGGCGGTGGGCGGAGATGGCCTGCATAGAACTTGTGACCCTGAGTGCAAGCCTCTCTGGCTGAAATATTTATTGGTCACTCCCTTGTTTGTCATCATGGGGTGTGCATGTGTTAGGCTATCACAAGGTTATAACAAGGTCTCAAGAAAATCTGAGGGTGTTAAAGAGTTTTCAACTAGAGTTCAGTTTGTGATCCCTTGCCAAAATGTCAGGAAAGCCATAAAGCTATTACCTTGGAGGTGTGATGGGGTCAGGGGGAGTGGCCCGACCCGGCCTCCTCTGGTCTCTGAGGGCCACAGAGGGCCGCCCTTTGCCCGGGCTTAGCCCGGCGCGTCCCGCGCGCGTCCTCGCGGGACGAGGGAGCAGGCGAGTCTTTATGCGCCTCCTGGCGCGTGGGAAATGCGCAATGAGCCCCTGTGGCTCCTGGGGCTTGCAGTCTGGCAAGTGGTCTGTGGCGCTGGACCGGCAGAGCAAAGCCCGGCCGGTCGGTGAGGGCGGGGGGCGGAACTAAGCCCGGCCGCGATGCAAGGAAACACCCACGTGTGTGGCTGAGTCACCTTCCACAGAATAGTTAATCCATGGCTATATTACACTGCCAGTCTCGACATTCCAAATTCAATACTGTATACAGTATCACCAGGTAGGCAAGTATGAATCGATGGGAGATAGATACATACAGGAGTACTGGGAATTACCGTACAGATTTAGATGCAGGAATGGGGACACTGAAGTTTTTCTCAGTGGTTCAAACTGTGAAGGTGCTTCAAGTGGATGTCTAGTTTGCAAAGACATTTCGCTTCATGGAACCTGTAATGCTTCAGTTGCTAACATGTCATGTCACTTGAAGGGTTCCCAAGCTGCTGTGATTCATCCGGTGTTTGAGTTGATTTTGAATGGGAACTATTTGATGTTGAATGATCTAGACTGTTGATGGATGGTACTAGACATAGCATATCTAGTTACAGTAAGTTTTAGGGTTACTTGTTGTATGCAAGTATTGTTTCCATCGACACACACAGTTATGGAGGCAACGCTTTGGTCTTCATTGAATGTTTCCTTTATACGGTTTGATTCTCTGAGCAGACTGAATGCCATGCTTTTGCAGAATGATGTGGCCTTAACCTCAGCTAGTGAGGCTTTTGATCTACAAGTTGCAAAGTCGTTATCTGAGATATAGGCACATACGAACTTCCTGCTCCATTTTGGGGAAATAGTTCATCGTATCTTTAACATGTCTGACACAATGGGGATTGTGCACCTATTTAAAGGCATAGGCTCTGGACTATTGAGCACATTTCAGACAATCTTCAGAGTTATTCCAGCAGTTATACACTCCGTATTGGGAAGTGTTTTTGGAGGGCTTCCGCTGGTCCTACTACTTATTCTAATGTTCCTGCTACGCAATGGATGGCCCAGTTTCTTGAGAGATGGAAAATCACTACTGATACAATGTTGCCTTGAACACATGCTACTCCATCTGGGCACACCTCAGCTTCAGGAGCTAAGCGAGCATTGGTTCTTATCATTCAGACCAGTCTGGGTTGATTGTATCTTGCCTGTGCTCCACTTCCTATTCTGCGGCTACTAATGTGTGTTGGACATATGTCTGACGCTTTCATTGGTTGCCCCACCGGACATAGATGTACTACTGGACCTCTTAAAGGCCCACATATTACAGTGTCCTCAGTATATTCCCATGTTCATGACAACATTACTATAGCATCCAAAGGATGCTTCAGCTCCTGCTGTAATGGACAATGGCTCTACAACAGGTTCACAGGTATCAAGTGTTCCCTCAGTGGCTTCTGTGGGGACTGAAGATGATCACCTTTGCTCTACTGGCCAGATACAAGAGGTGTTACAGGGACTGTCATCTGCAAATGTGAACAACAGTGATGTTGCATCTACCACACAGGACACATAAACATGTGGCTCTCTGTGTGATGGGAACAATTCGGCCCATTTTCCAAACAAGCCAAATTTTCTGCTCTCACTGAGCACCGTGGCTTTTAATGCACTCAGTTGGTCTCACAGGATATTGACTATTGAGCAGAGCATTTTTAATGTTGATGGCATCATTTTTTTACATGTACCATGTTTTTAGACGCTAGATTTATGACACTATTTTTATGCTTTTTTAAACGGGCATATTTTAGCATTAGTTGACCATATCGACCTTCGGATAAGGAGTGGGTGTAATGTACCCCAATCTAGGCCTAAGTAGCTATAGACATTTCATCTACATTTGTCCTACCTTGTTCTGTATAACGGTTTTAAAACTGACCTTTTACCCTGAATAATTGTTCATAGGTTTCCTTGAAAGAAGCCTAATTTATTATGCATGAGGATTCTTAGAAAAGTCCCCTGCACATGATGTGCATAACAGGATTAACATACTCTGTATGAAAGTCATGGTAATCTTCATCCTAAGGTGAAAAAACTACTTTGTATAATTGCAGGTATGGATTTATGTTCATTTACATAATTGTACTCACAATATATTGATTGTGCTAGGAACCCAGAAACTATCTTTTGCGTATAAAAGAACCATGCCTTCACTAGATAGACGGAGGAGATGCTTCCATGCTGACACAAGACACTGGGGTCCCGGCCTTTAAAACCTCTAGCATGCAGTGGCCTGACATCCTGTGCGGAGTGACCAACTCGAGACCAAGACAGGTTCCTTCATTCTCTCCCATCAGGTAATGGGGTTGGCTCTTTCCTAGGAGATTCTTGGCTTCACACCCACATACATGCTAGGTACACTTAGGCACTCTTAGGTAGGGTTCCATTGTAGGAGTACGCTTGATTATTGTCATGTGTATATGCCTGCATATAGTCACTGTTTTAGTTTAATGTCTCCATGCTCGCTTTCAGGCCTTTCCGAATGTATGACGTTACAACGCATACATTTACAACGCATTCCTTTACAAGGCGGTTTTTACATCGCAAAATTCTTTACAAAGCATACATTTACTTTGCATGCCATTACAACAAATGTTTTAAAACTACATATACATCGCATTCCATTACATCGCATTATACCTTTACAACGCATACCATTACAACGCATACCATTACATTGCATTTAAGGTAAGTGTTGGATAGTGTAGGGGTAAAAATTACTATTCTAACTCCAGGGGGTTCAACAGTAGGGTAAGTGTTGGATAGTGTAGGGGTAAAAATTACTGTTCTAACTCCAGGGGGTGCAAAAGTAGGGTAAGTGTCGGATAGTCTAGGGGTACAAATTACTATTATAACTACAGGGGGTTCAACAGTAGAGTAAGTGTTGGATAGTGTAGGGGTACTATGCGTTGCAATGGTATGCGTTGTAATGACATGCAATGTAATGCCTGCTTTGTAGTGACATGCATTGTAGTCTCATGCGTTGTAGTGATATGCCATGTAATGGCTGCATTGTAGTGGCATGCTTTGTAAAGGATGTTGCGATGTAATGACTGCATTGTAAATGTAGTGCAATGTAATGACTGTGTTGTAAAGGTTGTATCCCGCCTTTCCTTTGAAAACATTTTTTTAAATTATTTTTAATATTGAGTGGCTACACAAAAGAAAAAAATTACATAATACACTTATTTATCCTTTTTATTTTTTTTAAAGTAATTTGTTTATTAAATATTCCTATTACAAGAAAATACACAGCAAACAGCGTTTATGTAATAAATGCCAGTATCTAGTGGCACATCATTATTGCTCTACTTGAGAGGTAATATAAAACATATATTGCAGGTAATATGCAACAGGCTGTAATAAAACAGGTAATATGCAACATGCTGTACTCCCCTCTCCAGGCTTATGAATCTTTGTCCCTCTTTCTAACCACTGAGATCTCATTCTCTCAAGCATGTGAATGGATTGGTCAGCTCAGGTCTCTGGTTTTGTACGCACCAAGACACACCCATCACACCTTATTTTTCTCCACACGCTTATAGGGCCCCTGCATACCTGTTATCTCTTAGACACCGTGAAACCTGGGTAATCCAGGTGCAAGTAATGGTTTCCAAATTTCTTCCCTTAATTTGGTCATTAACAATATAATGACGCTCATATTCCGCTACCTTGGCCATCTCTGTAAGCCATTCAGAATGGATGGGAACAGACGACTTCCACCAGTGACATAAAATACATATCTTAGCAGTAGCATGGTATGTATGTTTGTTAGGAGCCATCACCTCTGCCACATCATGTAGGGATGTGAGGTAGCCTGATGGGGTGTCTTGCAGCCCAGGAACTCTTTCCAGCTCTGGCCATACTGCCAATCAGAAAGGTGTAAGTGCTGTGTAATGGCAGTAAATATATAAAAGAACACAGCTCCTCTTTCCACTCCTCCAGGAAGGTAGCAGACCAGTGTTGTGATATCTTTGTGGTGTTCAGTACCAATTTTGAAGAAATTTGATAGACACAAAGATTAACTGGGCCAATAGAAGAAAGGTATCTTGTGTACCCAAGAGGTTTACTCAAGCTTCAGGGATCTACTCCCATTGAAATGCACCTTTCCAGTGGACTCCCATGCTGCTCTACACAGAGTTGAAAATAGGTGATCTATAAGGAACCATGATAACCCAAACACCAGTCCCTGGTTTTCACCCATGTCTAAAGGTATCAGTCGATGAGAGAGTGTTGGTATTTCATATGTTGTACCACCGCCTATGCTTAGGAGGCAATGTCTTATTGAGTGTATGTGCAGTATTGAGGATATTGTATTCTGATTTCATTTAGGAGGTCATAAAATGATTTAAGAGTGTCCAGTCCACACCATATAGTTCCTCAATTTGCATTATACCACAGGACAGCCAGGCTGACCAGGATATCATTGTACATCCTAGCCGAAGCCTCCACAGTTGAGCTTCTAACTTCTGTGAATACCAAAAGTAGTAAGTTTAGGATTTTGTCTTAAGTTAGTTCTGTGAATCGGGCCCGCTGTGTGGTAGGACGTTTGCCTATTTCCCAGATTATGAAAATTCCCCACTCAGAAATATGAGCAAGATATGTTATTTTAGTCAAAGTTAAATGATTGCAGGACTTTCTATGTAATAAAAAGTAATGTATTAAATTCTTGAATTAATCACAGGCACTAGTAATTTCTAGAGGCCGCATCCCTATCCTTTTTGCCCACCAAGCCACTTCAGATTAGACCCAGCTGTATGCCTTGGTCCAATTGGAAGAGTCCAGCCTGTGCCGAGCTAGGTCCTCTCTGAATGCGTCCCTTCACCAGCAGCCAATGTAGAGAGGATAAAGAGCAAGCCGAAGCTCAAGTGAATTACACGTGATATTGCTAATGTACAATATTTCAGATATGCAAGGTATTATACCAGAAGACAGTAGATTGATTTAGATGTATGGATTGACAGACCTTTTGCTACTGATGAGAATCCCACAGATCCTACATGACTGTGTTGTGTACCTAGTGATGACTATTCGCCAATCCGCTTTCTAGCTTAGATGTTTTGAAAAGAATGCAACCAGACATAATGAACAAATATATAAGAATAATTTTGCATAGTATAACATTAAAATATCTTTAGGCACTGGAGCCCTCGGCAGCAGAAATGAGCTTAGGATTTTTGGAAAGCAGCATGTAATGAATTCCCACAATCCACTCGGCATCATACAGGAGCCTGTTACAATTTAGATTCATCCTTTAATATTTGGTAAATTAAATAGTTGGACCCCATTACATTAACCCCTTCTATGCTGGTGACGGAACCACTCTGTCACCAGCCACTGACAGGCTGTGCTAATGACGGAGTGGTTCCGTCATGGCCCAACCGGCACGCCTGCGCGACAGCGATTTTGCACCTGCGCTGAGCGTTCCTTTGAGGGGGTGGGGCCGTGACGGAGCCTCTCCATCACAAGCACAGCGCGCCTGAGGCTCGTGACGGAGCGGTTCCATCACGAGCATGGGAGCGCCGCGCGGCCCCCCCTCCACCCTAGCGCTGTGGCGGAATTACCGCCGCAGCCAAGGGGTTAATAAATGATGCCCCTCAAGGGGAGGTTCCTAAGTCTGAAGCCAGCAGTTGTTCCTCAACAAGGCACATGACATCTGTGCAGTTTCTGCTCGGGCATACAGTGGGAAGCCACAAGGTGCCGCTAAAAATGTCATTGACTGAATGCAGAGGTTGAAATGCACTGGGTTGAGATGGAGGTCTTGATATTCACCACATCCAGCTAGAATCAGTAGCTCCAGAAAGGAGTGAAGTCAGATGTTCAAGTGTCTTCTGTGAAAAAGGATTCCAACCAGCATAGTGCCTGTCCTTTTCCTCCCACGTGAAGCATGCAGTGCACAGGGTTGATACAGCTGATAAATGTAGAAATATTCTATTCGTGAATCTGGTACAACCACATCCACAGCCAAAAGTGGGTTTGGAAAGGTTGGCGGTGACCACAAAGCTGTGACAATCTACAAATGTGAGTTGCTACATAGATTTCCAGAAGCTAGTTACAGTAAATACATTGTAAAAAATATGAGAGACTTCTATTTTTCTAAATATTTTTTAATCTGGGTCTATTTCATGTCCAGAGGTACAATGCCTGAATATATAGTACAATTAATTATTAGTGTTTTTAATATTTCAATTAATGTAAGCAAACGTTTAATAACTGATTTTTTATATTTGATTTTATATTCGAAAAGGTTTGGACTGATATTCTATATTATAAAAATATATTGTGATGCAGGCTATCATTGATAGCTATGTTATAAGTCGGTGGAAATAATGTTGTCTAGCTCGCCTACCAATTTTGATGTGCAGATTCCACTTAAGGGATCGGAGCTGGGGTATTTTTAATACATTGCAATATCTCCTCCTCTCTTTGAACAAACATAATGTGGAGTCGCTAGAAAGTAAGGAAGTACAGGGGCGGCTCTAGGCTCATGGTGGCCCTGGGCAGGAAGCGTAGGTAAGGGGCTCCGGAAGAGGGGGTCCGGGCGGGGCAGGCCAGTAAAGAGCGGGGGGTCAGGGTGTTTGGAAGTGGAACAGAGCCGGAGGCTACCAAATCCCTGCCACCTGCGTGGTGGCCCCTGGGGTTTGGTGGCCCTGTGCAGGTGCACAGCTTGCACATGCCTAAGGCCGCCTCTGGGAAGTATGATGCACCAACAACAGACTCTCTTTCAGCATGACATATTTTGTGACAGAAAAGGCTCAGGAAATAAGCCGATACACTGAGCTGAAAACAAGCAGTATGTTGCAAGAGATGGGCATACTTGCGAAAACATCCCTGATTCCCAAGCCTAAAAAGGATTTCCAGAATTTGGGCACATGTGAACACTGGCTGCAAATTATTTGCAATTTAGAAACGTCTTTCAATCATCCACCATATTATATACCATTTTGCCATTTCAACAGCTTTATTCGACAGATTAGTCATAAAAGCATTTACAAAATTATAGATGAAATTAATTGAATAAAACTGCAGCCATAATGAAACGTATAAGCTGGATAAAAGGGCACGCCCTCACTTGTTATAAACATCAATATAAAACTGGATGAAAGGGCATGCTAAAATAGCCTTTAAAAAATAGATGTATGCACTTATCATGATAGTTAATAAAATCATACTACAAAGAGCATAATAAAAACATATAAAACATTTACAAATCACAACACAGTTTTTAGATAAATTTGACACTTGATACGATCCATCTTCTGCAGTAATAGCTTGATTAGAGCTAGTTAATCAATTTCTCTCTGATGTATCATGACCTATTCATCGAATATCAACCTAAGATCTGCTACAAAAAGCAATTACCTTTATTTGGTCACATCATCATTAATCCTCACCTATCCTAAGGGATTTGGACCTTAATACCCATACCCACCCTAGAAATGTTGCCATGGCTATAGCAATCGCTGCTGAAGTGTCGGTCCGCAAGATTCTTTTAGCTTCCCTAGCCCTTCTTGTGCCCAGGAGCTTACAAATTGAGAACAGCCAGGCACGACGCGTGGCATCATACCCAGCACAAACAAAGAGTAGGTGAGCCAAAGATTTCTTGCTAGACTTACAAACTGGACATACATCAGCAATAGATTTGTTCCATCTAGCAGTGAACGCACTTACTGGCAATGTGCCTACCCTAAATTGGAAATAGATTTTTCGATCTAGCAGTTTGTTAATTTGGTCCCAGAATGGCTCCAGCTTCCGGATAACTTTATGATCCAGGAAAAGGTAAGTTAGGGAAGATGGCTCACTCAGTCTAAGAGTGTTATACTGAGTCCATTCCCAGTATTTGCCCTTCAGGATCTCCTTTGTGGGGAAATTAGAATTTACAGGATCGGTCCATAGTGGAGTCATACCTATAAACGACAAAGTGTCTCTAACCGCTCATAACCATTTTATACGATGTGAGGCATCAGCCCTTATTATATCTAGGAAACCTGTCACATAGCCTGCAAGCTCCGGCGTAGTCCAAAGTCTCCGCCAATAAATGAGGGGTTGAAGTTTGGCTATGGCTGCAATGGGTTTTCTCCCAAGGTCATATAATAACAGACCCATTGTGGTACTTTGTGGAAGCCTAGTGATTTTCCTCAGGAACTTATTTTCTGATGACATAAGGGTAGATAGGTTCTCACATCCCCAAGGTTTGGAATCGTATTGTAAATTTCTAGTGCAGGGCTAATGGGCTTAGTGTATGAGGTTGCCTATGTTTAAGGGATGCTAGTTCAAACTGGTGGTCCCATTTCATGTTTTTCTGGAAGTGAGCCCCCAGGTAGGAGAACTCCTTGACCTGTTCTAGCGGCCTGTCGTTTATTCGGATGCCCCCTTTGTAGGCCTCATGCAAATTAAATGCCATCAGTTTTGACTTTGACATATTGACCTCCAAGCCCTGCTGTGAGCAGAATGCCTCAAAAGTTTTTAAGGCTTTCTGGAGTCCGCTTGGGGTCCTGGATATAATCAATATGTCGTCAGCAAGCATTAGTATTGGCATTTTTTCGCCTGCTAGTACGGGGACATCCAAAGGAGTAGAACTCATGTAGTCCACTATTCCTTTTAATATATAATGAGAATAGCGTAGGGGCCATAACGCGGTTTTGGCGTACATCTCTTTCTACAGGAAACGATTCGGTAACTTCCCCCTGTTGGCCCCATCTAATTTTTGCACTATTATCTTCATGTAGTGTGATAATGAGCGACAGTAGTTCGGGTGGCATCCCTAGTTCTTGTAAGTGAACCATAGTTTGGTGCGGGGGACAAGGTTGAATATCGACTTAAGGTCTAGGAACGCGGTGTATTGGCTACCCTTGCCCAGAGTCACTATCTTCCAATAGATCAGGACAAACCTGAACACTTGATCTATGGTACTAGTGAAAGCTCGAAACCCAGCTTGCAATGGGGACAAGACCTTAAACTCCTCAATCCATTCTTGTACTCTATTGAGCACCAGCCTCCCCGTTATCTTTTGCAGAGAGTCAATTAGGCTTATTATATACCATAAATAGGTAAGAGATTGCATAATTATTAGACCTGACATCCTTGGTGTGGTCTTCCCCCGAAACATTTTTCCTTCACTCCTCCTATTTGCTACATTCGTTTTTGTTGGTTTTAGTACTCTCTGTCCTTTTCCACTGCTAACCGTGCTAATTTCCTTTTGTTCTCAAACATGGTCAAGTTGAGCTACACCTAATTGGCACAATTAATTGACTTGTAAGTTTCTAGTAAATTGAATTCGCTGTACCAAAGGCCTGTAAATTAAACGCTACTAGCGGATCAACAGCACTTACTTTGCAACCCACTTAGGTAGCACTTTAAAACATTTCCCAGGCATGCCATTGCAGCCTTTGTGCTGTTTTAAACCTTTTACCAGACCTAAACTCCCTTTTTTAATACCTATAAGTAAGCATGGGCGAATTTTGCGAATCTCGCGTTCGCGAATTTTGCAGATTTGCGATTTCGCAATCCGCAAAATCCGCGAATTCCCGCGAATTTGCTGATTTTTTTTTTTGTGTTCGCAAGCGTTTCTGCCAGTTCGCGAGGATTTGGTACTAGTTCGCAATTGCGAACTTACTTGTCGGCTCGCAACGGTCGTGACTATGTTGTTTCTACGTCTGGTTCATCATCACAGCCTCCCAGCACCCTCTGTTTCACCACTGCCACCCTCTCTTTGACCCATGCCACCCTCTGTTACATCAATGCCACCCTCTGGTTCATCCTCACTGTAGAAGATGGGGGGAAAAGCAAGCCCACCTGCCCTGCTTGAACTGACATGAATTAATGTGGGGTTAGTTTATTAACAACACCTGCCCTGCCCCAACTGACAATAATGAATTAGGGGCTAATTAATGTGTCACTGAATTTGAAGTTCCAGCCTGGCACCTGCTTGTCTGCTCCCTTAGCTGTAAATCAGGACCTTTGTGGCATACAGTTAAGGTCAGAGCAGGGTCACACAATAGTTGCAAGCAGGCAACCGAATTCTGGAGGGCCCCCTCAGGAAGCACTACAGGGAATCGTTACAAATCATGAGGTTGACCTTTTGCACCTGCTCATTGCTTTTGCAAAAATCGTTTTTCAGTTTTTTCGCGCTATTCGCGGGGCGCGGCGTCGTGCGAAACCGACCGCGGAAGCCGCCAATTCGTGTGAATAAGCTTTATATTTTTTTGCGGCTTGTTGTTTCGCGAGTTTTTTTGCAGTATTCGCGAGCCGCTTGCAGCGCAACACGCGAATTTACCCCAAGGTCGAGTACGGGCGCGGCCATTTTGTTTGCGTGACGTATTTCCGTTTCCGCCCGCTATGTATAATCTCGCTCAGTAAGCGCATTGCGAGTACAAGTTCGCACAAGATCGCGAGGAAAATCTCGTGCGAACTTACTTTCGCGCTCGTGAACGGGCGCCGGCCATCTTGTTTTTCATTCATTTCCTGTGTCTGGGCATGGTGTTTAATCCTCTTGCTATCTTTGCCATCCTTTGCTTGTTTTCAGTTTTTTTTGAACGATTTTGCTTCTTATCTATCCCTCTCTTTTCCTAGCTGTATATTTTTGTCTTTTCTGCTATTTTTCTTTACTTTTAAACTACTTTTTTAAACTCTTTTCTTTTCTTCTTCCCTATCCTATTCCTTCTTAATTTTCTACTCCCTACCTTACCTGCCCAGACCATGGTGAAGCCAGGCACTTGAGGGCGGCAGCGGCGGCGGGGAGGAGGAGTCCTGGACCCAGTGCCAGGACACCATGCGGTCGATTGAGGGGGGAGCAGGTGATGCGACAGGAGATCTTCAGCCCGGAGGAAGTGGGCGCGCTGGTCTACTTCGTCCAGCGCCGCCTGCCCAGGACCATCGCGGGAGGCGGCAGGATCGCGTCCGGCGGCTACAACATCCGGGAGCGCCGGAAGCGGTGGGAGAAGGTGTGCTGGGCCATATCCCACCTCTACGGGGTCCAGCGCACCTACAGCCAGGTCACCCATCGCTGGACGGACCTCCTGGACCGGGAGCGCGACCTGCTGGACCAGCTCGGCTTGGAGATCCCCGGGCTTGGTGAGTAGTAGTAGCTATTTCATCACTCACTACTATGATGTTTTCTCTTGCTCTGTGTTGTTGTATTGCAAATATTTGTTTTTTACTTGGAGAAAGCCAATAATGCCGCTGATGACGATTACATTGTAGTTAAATTATATTTCAAAATCTTCTGTGCATTTCAGGTGCACTGCTCTCCTTCTCAGTGGCGTTGCTACTATGCTTATTTGTTTTCTATTTTGTGGTCTCATTGACCTGAGTAACTATTATGTATGAGTCTACTTTACAGAACTGCGTAATGCTAGACACTAGGGGGCAGATTACATTTACAAGCCCCTTGCGCCACGTTTACGTTGCCTTGCGTGACGCAACAGCGGCGTAAACGTGGCGCATCCCTGCGAGTCATTTACAGCATGACGCATCTAGGGAGATGCGTCACGTTATAAAGCCATGGGCCTGCACCACAATGGGTGCGTTCCTAGTACGCAGGGTGGGCGGTCCGGCGGCTGTGCGCCTCGCCAAATTGCCTGCGTGAAATCTACAAGATTTAATGCAGGCACTTCTGCGACGCTGCTACGTCAATTCAATTCCTTATGCCTGCTTGAAGCAGGCGTAAGGACTGACACAGCATGTTAAGTATTGGGTGGCCCTGAGCATTACTGGAGTTGCATTGCGTTGGCGACGTGACTCCAGCGATGTGCCGCTCTTACGCGACGAGATGCGTCACGCAAGTGCCTACCATTGCGCCAGGGCACGCCGCATTGTAAATGAGGCGCATCTGCCGTGTCGCAAGGGTAGTTTTGCGTGACGCATTTGATCTGGCGCATCTCTGGAGATGCGCCAGAACGCTTAAGTAAGTATGCCCCTAAGGGGCAGAATTGCAATTACCGTTGCATCCCTGCAAAGTAGCAGGGATGCGCCATTAATTGTGCGGCCCGCTACCACCACCAAACATGGTGCGCCGTATTTGCAATGCGGTATTTACCAACAATAGTACCTCTGACACCATAGATGCAAAATCAGTATTTTCACAGAAGTCCCTTTTATTGACTCTGCGTTATTGTTCATTAAATTCTCTTTATATTATTTAACATTGGTATCCGCATTCCTTTCAAAAGCTCTCCTTTTGTACACAGAAAAAGTATAAAAGGTTGTTACCACGATAGGGCGTGTTTATATCACAAAAAACATATATGACTTTACACAAAAAATTTGCAATGCGGCGCACCATGGGCCCAAAACGTCACCGAAGCTTTACTGCTGGAGTTGCGTCGCAACGATGGCGCAGCTCCAGCAATGCTCTGGGGTACCCTATCTCCCCAATGCTGGGTCAAGCTGTACGTCTGCTTCAAGCAGGTGCAGGGTTTGTGTGACGCATCATTGTCCTAAAGGTGACTGATTGAAATTTTGTAGATTTCCCTCAGCCACTTTTAGGATGTGTTCCAGCGCAGGAATGCCCTCCCTTGTGCCGGAACGCCCCCTGATGGCGCAGGGCTTTATAACGGGATGCATCTCCCAAATGCGTCACGTTGTTATAATATTATACGCCGCACCATGGCGCCCTTTTTTGTTTAGCTGCTGCGTCACAAAAGTCACGCAAGAACGGAGCAAAAGAGCCGCAAGGGGCTTAAATCTGCCCCTTCCTTTGTACCCCTGACAATAAGAAAAATAGTGGCGGTGGATTGATAGTTTGACTATTTAAATGACTGGTAATGTAGCAGGCAACTGTTAGTGTTGTCACTGATCTGACTGAAATCACAATGGAGTTTGTCTGTCACTTTGCGTCTTGCCTGCGGACTGCTGCCTGCCAGTCCTAGGTGAACCTTTCAGTTCTTTGTTTAGTGAGTTACGTGACTTTCGAAGTCACAGGTCCGCAAATAAATGAAAACTAACCCTAATCAATATAATTCCGCGGAAATATTTTGTTATTGTTCTTTTGAAATATTTGATTTGGTTGACATTGACAAGCAACAATCATCCATGTTTTCTGTTCTTTCTTTCATGTTGTACGTCAGCTCCCCCCAGGGGCGAGGGGAGGACACAGGAGCAGCAGGCGGCGGATGCTGTTGAACAGGGCCAGGATCGGGCAGGCGAGGGCTCCTTTGCTGGCCCCAGTAAGTTTTCATTTTAGACTAGTACCTATTTTTCCTAGCGTTCCTCATTTGATTTTTTCAAAATCGTCTTTGATCTTCTTGTAGACTGTATCTAATTTCTTATCCTGCCTCTACTATGACTCCCTGTGGTATTACTAGATTATTCTTATTAGTCTGTCTGTGTAGCTAACTAAGATTGCACGGTTGGCGAAACTCCCATTCTAGTCAGCAATAGCTCTATCAACTTAGTGCAGTCCTCTGGGATTGTCCATAATGTATTTTGAAGTGTTCTATCTGCTTTGAAAATTCCCAACTATAAAATGTTAATGACCACCAAGAAAGAATAAGATACTACCTTTTGGTTTGGATAGGAGGACAATCCATACCACTACAGTGGCGCGGACAATTCTTCTGCAGAAACAGAACTATGGACAATAAATAGTGCATTGCTTATCAATTATAATAGGCGCTGTTAGAGTTTCCACATACATCTGTGATAACAGACTTTGAACCCCCAATGTCGTTACTGACTGACTACATAGTGTGGCACAGTCATTTACCTCCCAAATTCATCGATCATTGATCCCCAATGATGATTATTATCCAACGTAGCTGAAGAGTACGGAGTCAGAGTCAAGAAGTGTCAGAGGCACGGACTCATGCTTGCAAAAATTGCAAAACCTTTCGCTCAGTCACTCTAGTCACTCTGGACCAAAAAACACAGAGTCTCTCTAAGTTTAAAAGCTTTATTAAAAGTAAACACATTTATTAAAATGAAGTCATAATAAAAAAACGAAACGTTTAACTGAGAATGTAAAAGTGGTTAGTGCTGACGATTAATTGAAGACATTTCTTGTGGTCGAGCCGAGCTCTCACCTTGTTTCAACTTGATCTTGTTGTTAGAAGTCCATCTTCTGTCTGTGTGGAAAAAAATGGTGCGTGTTAAAAAGCCAGCCTTCATCAGTTGTGCCAAAAAGTGCTGCATTACATTGTTTTCACATGTCTTCATTCCTAGACCAAATACTAGTGAGTGGTTTATTCTAACATTCCTAAATGTACTTTGTAGGTGGAACATCTGGTGGCGGGGCCAACGCGGAGGTGGTGGTGCTCGACACGGAGGCGGAGGGCAATTCCTCAGGGGAGGATGCGGCGGTTCCAGTGCCGGCTGTGAGAGTTCAGACGGTGGTGGTGGCGGGCAGAGGTAAGCTCTTATATATTCCTTACTTATTGAGATTGAAGACGTGACTGGGAAGGAAAGAATATGAGATGCATGGCTGGGTGAATGATGAAGCAATGATTGGTGGAAGGACAACAGCCTGGGTGGGTGACACAGAAACTGTATGTGTCCATATACCTGGATCATGCTACTATCTGACTCTTAGATAGCATATGTGTATCTAGAGCAGGGGTACTCATAGTACGGCCTGCGGGCCGGTGGCGGCCCGGCAAGCCTTCCTTGGCGGTGTGCAGACCTTGCAGACAATCACTGCTCCCCCGGCCCCCACAGAGCAGAGTGTAGATGCAGGGCCACAAAGAGGTGAAATAGAACAAAGCCTCTGCTCTGTGGGGCCGGGCAAGCAGTGATTATCAGGGTGGAGATGCAGGGGCGCTACAACAAACAAAGCCTCAATAACATGTTAATGGTCTTTTAAAGACCTGTTAAGTACTTTGGTGTGGCTGTCTGTGTGTGCGTGTTGAGGAAGCTGTCTCAGCCCGGGCTGAAGGCTGACACAGACAGACACACACACAGTGAGATGACAGAGGGGGAGGGAGAGGGAGGGCAGGAGGGAGAGAGAGATGGAGAGGGAGGGCAGGAGGGAGAGCATGAGTGAGAGAGATGTATGTAAATGCTGGGTCTGGTGGCTCAGTGGATGAAGGCATCTGCTGCAGGGACCTGTGTGCAACCTCATGGTCACAAGTTTTCGTTTTGCTTTAGCCCCGCCCCCTCTGACTCGTCCCCACCAGTGCGGCCCTCGGCCACAAACTACACTGTAAATTTAGCCCCTGAGAGAAAGTTTGTGAGTACCCATGATCTAGAGAGAGTAGACGGTCAGTGGATGAACTAAGTGTAACTTTGAAGAGCATGTAACACTGCACCCGCACGTCCGTTCCAGTGTAGGAAAGGCAAGGAAAAGAAGTTTTAATTTTGTCCAAATACTACCATCAATAGTAGCAGTAGTTTGTATTGCAAGCACAGCATAGATCCGGTTATTACGGTGGCCACTCCCTACCTCTCTTAATAAGTTTAGAAGTACTCAGTCATTCATGTGTGGATGTATCACTGGTCACTCAATAAAAAGCAAAGCACCTAAAGTCATCCCATATATAAGCAAAAACATCCCATGTGAAGTGATAGATAATCGGATTATTTATCTTCTTCAATTTTCCATTTCTAGTACTCATTTGCACTGTAGGGTGAAAGTTAAATTAATTAAGCAGTAGCCCTTGTAACAGAGTATTCTCAGTGCCACCCGTAATAGAAAAGTAAGAGCTTCACCACCTGCATGTACTGGACGGGTACAGTAACGCAACGCATGTCTAGGTCACTCATCATGGCGTGCGTCTCTTTTTCTCGGGTGCAAGTTTACGGCGCTGGCATTATGCCGGCTTGCAGAAGATAACGTACCAATTTTCCTAAACAAGAGACAAGAATAAGAATAAGACTGGTGTACTTTCATAGTCGACTCCAATGGAAGTCCATAGTGCTCATAGAATTTGTTCCTTAAACTCCCACTAATGTTAGAGCAAGGATGAAGAAGTGTGAGGTTAGATAGATACTGGCCTCAATAGTTATGTAATGCGCTTGCAAGTTGCTAGTTGTACTGCAACACAAATTTCTGCTGAATGATTGAGTTAATATTAGAGAGCATTGGTTACAGACTATGTCTTTCTTTCTTCATATAGATGCTCCTTCCAAACGAACAAGGAGGAAGGAGCTGGCTAGAGCGGCCCGGCAACGGAGGATCGATGCCACTGTGGCCGAATATTGGCGGCTGGTGGCCCTGGAGGACGAAGAAAGTGTGCAGTCGACCACAACAACGTCGTCTGCATCGGCCTCCGTGCCCCCACGGGCTGCCACCCAGCACAGTGGTCCACCCAGACTAAGCCGGGCTGCCAAAGCCAAACGCCACCGCCGAGCAGCAAGGACAACAGCTTCCTCTCACAGCCGTTGCACCTGCAAGGCAGTGAAGGCAAGCCTGCGCCGCAGTACCCTGATGGTGTCCCGCCTTCAGCAGGAGCTCCACCACTTTTCAAACGTGTTGGAGGGGCTCCGCGTAGAGCACGCCTTGCTCTGCCAGGAGCATGATGCCCTGGCCCACAAAGTAGACAGCATCCACCCATAGTGTCCCTTGCCCCTTTTTTAGAGACTTTTGGGGGGTGGGAATTGGGAGTTGGGTTTTTGGGGACTCTTGAAGGACAATCGTTGGGGTTAGGGAGGGTCTTGCGGGAGATTATTTTGTTAGGGATATAAATATACTTTTTCAAACTTTATCTGAGCATACCTGTTTTTTACTGCTTGCCTGGTGGGTGGGGGTTTAACAGTGACTTTGTTTTCCTGAAAGTTTAGTTCCATTTTCTTCCTTTAAGTGTAAATGCCCAAATGTTTTCAACACTAAGTGCCTCTCACCGAGTAAGTGAAGTGAATTCAAGAGTCCTAGGACTTTAGTAGTACTACTGTCAGTCTCTCGTCTCTCCTCCTAATACTCCATTATACCCCCAAACCACCAAACGCTTATCTTACCTGTAATTTGTGTTTGAAAGTAGGGCTAGACCCAGGGCTGGCTCCACGGGAAACAGCGAATAAGGTTGGCAATCTTGGTCGGATAAAATGTCCTCATAGCGGTGGTACTAGTGGTGTGACACAGTGGCAGTTGCATGCCTATGAAAAAAAAGAAAATTAAATCTGGTTTGTCCTCCTGAGCAATTCAACGGTACAACAGAGAATATAGCAGGTGACAGAAGTACACTAGAACAGTGCCACATTGTAGCCTAACAAATGGTAAAGTATAAGTACTAATTCGGTTGAAGTTCTTTGACATTAGCCATGGGTCTTTGTCAAGCAGAGTAAGAATATATCCTCGGATTTCTTCACCAGCCTGTTGCTATCACCTTATCCTCCCCAGCAAGTGTGTGGATTTATTGCTGTAATTTAGTCACACATCAATCAAAACCACACAGCCCGGGGGAAGAGGGTTAGGGTTTGAAAAATGGATGGGTACGGGGGTTTTTGGGAAAGGTTTTGGGAGACAAGAAAAAATAGCACAGCATGGACAAACAATTGTGAACATAAACAAATCTTTGGGTACAAACCTATCCATCAATCTTTGAAAGTGCATGCACTACTGCATGCATGTCAGTGAAAAGTAAGTAGTACTTTCGACAACTGTGGAAGAAATAATGCGACAGTACAGGGCGTGTGTGGAAATATTGATAACTATATTCAACATAAGGTCTCTGTAGCCAGATACCTGAGAGCCTTGCTGGTCAGTATAAATCCATTCACAACACTCAATGGGGTTGGTCTGGAAGGTATAGTAGATAGAAAAGGAGAAATTGCTCTTTTTCTAGGTGTCCCCTCACTCACCAGGGTTGCCCCTTGGTGACATGCTTCATCATTGGGGCCATCCCAGTCCTCTACGGGCTGGGGCGTGCTGCGACTTGCGAATTACGTAGGAGCACTTACAAATGACTATGTGTGGTGCAGATGTGATAGTGGAGTGGACTAAGTGATGTGTTAAGGGATCAATCTAGAAGCAGAAAGAGATCCAAGAAATGCAGTCACAGTCAGAGAAAAAGGCAAGGGATACTGTATCTATGTTGTTGTAGTTGTCCTGTTGAAAGTGGTAAGTAAGTTGCCTGCAGAAAAAAAATCCTCTTATTAGCGGCACTCCTCCATTGCAGCCGACGCTTCGTCCATCAATGTTGGTGACCAGAAGACACCCTGTCCACTGCCTGCCTGGCAGGTGCTGAATTGCGGCTCGCTAATGTGAAGTCTGAATCCATCCTTTTTTCCCCATTGCACAGACTGAAACCCGGCCTTTAATTATTGAACGAAAAACAGGAAGTAATATTAGAACACCACTGATAAATAAATATAAGGTATGTACGCTGTGTAGTGCAAAAAGTCACACTTTGATTTTGCTAATAGACAGTATAATATGTTGGTCACCAGAAGACACCCTGGAAAAAAAAGCACAGCATAGACAAACAATTGAACATAAACAATTCTTTGGGTACAAACCTATCCATCAATCTTTGAAAGTGCATGCACTACTGCATGCATGTCAGTGAAAAGTAGTACTTTCGACAACTGTGGAAGAAAGAATGCGACAGTACAGGGTGTGTGTGGAATTATTGATAACTATATTCAACATAAGGTCTCTGTAGTAAGCATGGGCGAATTTTGCGGATCTCGCGTTCGCGAATTTTGCGGATTTGCGGATTCGCAATCCGCAAAATCCGCGAATTCCCGCGAATTTTTTTTTTTTGTGTTCGCCCGTGTTTCTGCCAGTTCGCGAGGGTTTTTACAATTTCGCAATTTGCGAACTTACCTGTCGGGTCGCAAGTTTTGCGAACTTGTTGTTTCTACGTGTCCAGCCTGTTTGGGACACTCTTCTTCATCACTGCCACTCTCTGTCACCACTGCCACTCTCTGACTACTCATGCCACCCTCTGGCCCACCCATGCCACCCTCTGTTTCATCACCACACCCTCTGGTTGTCCAGTGTACATTATTTTCGGCAAAGCAAAGCACACCTTCCCTGCCTCAAGTGACCTGAATTAATTTGGGGCTGATTAATGTGTCACAGAATATTTTTTTAGCTGGCACCTGCTTCCTTAGTGCGCCCTGATTAGTGATCTTTTGCACTTGCTAAGTGCTTTCATTGTTGCAAAATTAGTTACAACACCTGCCCTGCCCCAACTGACAATAATGAATTAGGGGCTGATTAATGGATTTTAACTTCCAGCCTGGCTCCTGCTTGTCTCCCTTAGCTGTAATTCAGGACCTTTGTGGCATATGTGTAACTATTCTGAGGTTCAGAGCAGGGTCACATAATAGTTTCAACTGGCAACTGAACTCTGGAGGGGCCCCTCAGGAAGCACTACAGGAAATGGCTACTAATGATGAGCCTGAACTTTTGAACCTGGTAAGTAGTTACTTTCAGTTTTGCTAAGAGCGTATTTCTGCAATTTTGCACTTATTCGCGGGGCGCGAACTCACGCGAACAGTGCGAGCAGTGCGAGCAAAATCCGCTGCTCGCGGATTTGCGGATTTTGCGGGAGATTCGCAAATCTCGCGGATTGCGAATTTCCCGAAAATCCGCAAAATCCGCGAGCGGAACGGATTTTCCGCCCATGCTTACTCTGTAGCCAGATACCTGAGAGCCTTGCTGGTCACTATAAATCCATTCACAACAACACTCAATGGGGTTGGTCTGGAAGGTATAGTAGATAGAAAAGGAGAAATTGCTCTTTTTCTAGGTGTCCCCTCACTCACCAGGGTTGCCCCTTGGTGACATGCTTCATCATTGGGGCCATCCCAGTCCTCTACGGGCTGGGGCGTGCTGCGACTTGCGAATTACGTAGGAGCACTTACAAATGACTATGTGTGGTGCAGATGTGATAGTGGAATGGACTAAGTGATGTGTTAAGGGATCAATTTAGAAGCAGAGAGAGATCCAAGAAATGCAGTCACAGTCAGAGAAAAAGGCAAGGGATACTGTATCTATGTTGTTGTAGTGGTCCTGTTGAAAGTGGTAAGTAAGTTGCCTGCAGAAAAAAAATCCTCTTATTAGCGGCACTCCTCCATTGCAGCCGACGCTTCATCCATCGATGTTGGTCACCAGAAGACACCCTGTCCACTGCCTGCCTGATGCTGAATTGTGGCTCGCTAATGTGAAGCCTGACTCCATCCTTTTTTCCCCATTGCAGAGACTGAAACCCGGCCTGTAATTATTCAACGAAAAACAGGAAGTGATATAATATTACAACACCACTGATAAATAAATATAAGGTATGTAGGCTGTGGAGTGCAAAAAGTTACATTTTGATTTTCCTAGTAGACAGTACAATATTTTTGAAAGTGCGTACTCTGTCTGAGTCACCTTTTGAAGGATAAATAAGTAGGGGCAAATTAATGTAGCGGATCTTTCCCCTCAAGCTAGGTGTACTGTAAACTGTGTTTTAGAACAAAATTAGATCTTCCCAGCAGTGCTCCCACCCAGACCCTTACTAAAGCCAGTCGCAAAAATGTAGAAGACCCCCAATCAAATCTCAAAAAACGAGGCCTAGCAGAAAACTGGTGACAAAACTTACTTTGAAAGTAAAAGTAGGCCGAAGTACCCTCTTACTAATTACCCCTTACCCACCGTGGATTGCATTCAAACCACTTGCAAGCAACCAAGCAAAAGTATCCATAGCCAGCATCGCTCCAAGACTCGAAAACCCCCCCACCCAAACACATGCATTAGAAACACTGCTAACCCTAACGAACCCTAAGTTAAGAATAGTGGCAAAGGCTTTCTTTAACTATGCCAAATCCCCCCTTTCCCACCATGGATTTTCTTCAAATGACTTGCAACCAAAATTACACATTCTCACGAGTGCTCTAAGACCCCAGAACTCAGTTGCAAAAATCTAGAACACCCCGAAACACATGCAATCCTGCTGCTAGGGCTAACCCTAACGAACCCTAAGTTACAAAAAGTGCCAAAAGGCTTTTCCGCGAGGATTTTGTCCCAACCACTTCTACCCGGTATTAGACCTTCCCAGGAATGCCCCAAGACCCGCCAACCCACCCGCCAAAAAGCATAACACCCCCAAACAGGCCAAAAGCAAAATCTCATACTTGCAATATTTCTCGGCCTTCGGTCCAAACGCGCTGCGTAGCTTGGCCATAAGTCGGGGCTGCCACCACGGATTTCCTGAAAATCAAATGCAATCAAGATTAGAGTGTCCCAGCAGTGCTCCCAGACCCCGAAACTCACCCACAAACACCAGGAAGCCCCACAAACAGGCCCCCGAAAACGCTACATTGAGCAAAATGTCAGAAATAGCAAAAAAAAAAATCGGCCTGGATTTTGTCCCAACCACTTCTACCCGGTATTAGACCTTCCCATGAATGCCACAAGACCCGCCAACCCACCCGCCAAGAAGCATAACACCCCCAAACAGGCCAAAAGCAAAATCTCATACTTGCAATATTTCTCGGCCTTCGGTCCAAACGCGCTGCGTAGCTAGGCCATAAGTCGGGGTTTCCACCACGGATTTCCTGAAAAGCAAATGTAATCAAGATTAGAGTGTCCCAGCAGTGCTCCCAGACCCCGAAACTCACCCACAAACACCAGGAAGCCCCACAAACAGGCCCCCGAAAATGCTACATTGAGCAAAATGTCAGAAATAGCAACAAAAAAAAATCGGCCTGGATTTTGTCCCAACCACTTCTACCCGGTATTAGACCTTCCCATGAATGCCCCAAGACCCGCCAACCCACCCGCCAAAAAGCATAACACCCCCAAACAGGCCAAAAGCAAAATCTCATACTTGCAATATTTCTCGGCCTTCGGTCCAAACGCGCTGCGTAGCTAGGCCATAAGTCGGGGTTGCCACCACGGATTTCCTGAAAAGCAAATGCAATCAAGATTAGAGTGTCCCAGCAGTGCTCCCAGACCCCGAAACTCACCCACAAACACCAGGAAGCCCCCAAACAGGCCCCCGAAAACGCTACATTGAGCAAAATGTCAGAAATAGCAAAAAAAAAATCGGCCTGGATTTTGTCCCAACCACTTCTACCCGGTATTAGACCTTCCCATGAATGCCCCAAGACCCGCCAACCCACCCGCCAAGAAGCATAACACCCCCAAACAGGCCAAAAGCAAAATCTCATACTTGCAATATTTCTCGGCCTTTGGTCCAAACGCGCTGCGTAGCTAGGCCATAAGTCGGGGTTGCCACCACGGATTTCCTGAAAAGCAAATGCAATCAAGAAGATTAGAGTGGCCCAGCAGTGCTTCCAGACCCCGAAACTCACCCACAAACAGACGGAGCCCCCCTAAGAGCACCTCAAAGGCAAGCAAGTCAGCAAAAACACTAAAAAATTTGCGCCTCGGATTTGGTCCAAACGACTTTTATCCGGTATTAGAGCTTCCCAACAATGGTCCCAGAGCCGTCAACTCACCTGCAAAGAGGTAGAACAACACCCCCACAAGTGCTGAGTCTTTCTTCATTGGGCGTAAACCAGCCCTCTGGTTTGATGGAAATAGGAGTCTGAAGGAGGAGGATAGAGGAGCATGTTCTTCTGAACTTGTGAACCTGAGGAATGCAGACTGCGGCAACTTCAAATCAATTAGCAAACCAGTGAAGACAGTTCTGCTGATGGGCTTGTTTTTGTGATTATCTGATTAAAGTTTGAAATATATTAACTGTGCACAACAAAGAAAGACAGACACACAGGAATAAAAGTGAATAAGGACGAAAAAGAAAGTTATTGATTCGTTCTCTCATTTTCAGGGCTCGGTATCACGGTCCAGGAATGAGAATAAGGCTTCGTCATCATACTCTGTGAATTCAGGCAGGGTGAGCTCAGTGTCACCTGACAGAGTAGAAATTCCCTCATCTATGTTGCTGGCCACCTCGTCTTTATCCGGCGCGCTTTCTCGCACTCTGAAATCTGGTGGTATGAGGTGCTGATTCATCTTGATCATTGTTAACCTCTCCACATTTTTGGGCAAGAGGCGGCTCCGTTTGGGAGTTACAATGCCACCAGCAGCACTGAAAACCCGTTCAGAAGACACGCTTGCTAGTGGGCAAGACAAGTAGTTTAAAGCCAGGTTGGTGAGCTGTGGCCACAATTCTTTTTTCCCATGCCAATACGCCAATGGGTCAGAATTAACATAGACCTCTGTTGAGTCATTCAGATAGTCCTTCACCATCGACTCAAGGTCCTCATCCAAGGTTCCTCCACTTTGCTTAGCTCTTGCTGTGCCTCTGACCTTTTGAGAACCAAACCCACGCAGAGCTAGCCAATCCTCTTCAGCCTCCAATGTTTCTGTTGTGTCTGGTGCAGATGATCCGGTTGCCGGTGTCTTTAACGGCTGAGAGGTCACTTGTGCCACAGCCACAGGTGCAGAAGTGGATTGTTTTGACTGGGGATGGCCTGCTGATGTACTGCCATTTCCTTCAATTTTCAGCCGTTCTCTTTCAAACCTCTTGGCTGACAAGGCTGGCCAATGTTTGTACTTTGGAACATGTTCATCATCAAAAGGAAAGAATGCTTGGCCTGCCAGCGCCTTTTTGTAGCGTGGATCCAGAATAGTAGCACAAATGTAATGCTCTTCTGAGTGGATCTTTTTAAGACGTTCATCACCTTGTAGGAGCTCTAATAAATTCTCAGCCAGAAGAAAAGAGTCTTGGTTTTTTACATCTTTTTCAAACACAGAACACACCTCCTTCAGTTGGTCCTCCAGCATGTACAACAATGGGATAGCTTTTCCCAAATTACAGTCTTCCTTGCTGACTGCACGCGTGAAGAACTCAAAAGGACGAAGCATGCGTGTAAGGCTTTGAACTATGTTCCATTGCGCCGCACCCATCCTCAGGTCCTCTGTACCCTCTTTAAGGAAATATTGATCGAGTACCGTATACTGCTCATACAGACGCTCAAGCATGTAGAAGGTTGAGTTCCAACGTGTTACCACCTCCTGGATGAGTGCTTTCACTGGCATTTTACGTTGATATAGCAGGCTCCTCAGCTGCTTCCGGGCCTTAAAAGAATGGCTGAAATGGTTGCACATTTTTCGGCAGGTGTCCAATACTCTGTACGCTGCACTGCCTTTATTACCCAAGAATTTTTGGACAACCAGGTTTATACAGTGCGCCAAACACGGCACTCTGAAATAGTGACCCAGCTTCATGGCCTTAACTATATTGGCGCCATTGTCCGTGGAAAAATAACCAACCTGGCGTTTTAGTGGGGACAGCCAGTTAAGGACCTTTGTATTAAAGACATCCAAAATGTTTTCTGCTGTGTGGCGTTTCTCCAAACCAAACATGGCTAGTGTTGCATGTTTCCGAGCAGCTTTAAAAACAATGTCCGTGTCAACACCTGTGTTTAGCTTTGCTTTAGCCCCTGAAAAAGAGACCCAGTGTGCAGTGATGCACATGTAATCAGCGCCTGCGCCACTGGTCCACATGTCTGTTGTCATATGTATAGTGTGAACAGCACTCTTCTGCAAAGCTGCCCCAATCACCTTCAGAACATCTTCATGTAGTGCTGGAACCGCAACTTGGGCAAAATAGAACCGGCTAGGAACCTTCCATTTAGGGCAGAGCGCTCCCACTAGTTCTAGAAAACCAACCCCTTCTACAAAAGAAAAAAGGGAGAAGGTCCAGTGCTAGCATTTTATCCAGCTTAGTGTTATACAGACGCGTCAGTGGGTGGTTGCGTTCATATTGCGCTTCTGTAAACAACATCTTTTTAATGTTGCCCTGGACCAAAGATTTACGGGATGATGATGATATCTTCGACCCAGTTACGCTCGCTGATGAACTTTTTCGCAATGGTGTATCACTCTCTCCCACACTCTTAGTGTGGCTCACATGGGGTGTGCTGCTGACAGGGGTACTGGGTGTAAGTGAAGGGTTTGACACGTCTTCTTCCTCCTCGTCATCATCAGATGAAACAGCATTACGTGCAATTCGGGCTTCCTTGATCGCCTGTAGGTGCGCAAACCATTTGACAGCGTGCTTTCTTTCAAGATGACCTCTCTGGCCTCCGGTACCATAGTTCGAACCCAACTTACCACGACTAACTCGAACCTTACACATGCTACAAATGGCTACGGTTTCATTTTTTGGGCAAACACTAAAGAAGTCCCAAACTGCAGACTTGAAATGTCTTTGGGGGCCGGAGGAGGCGGCGATACTGGTGGTGGTGGTCCTGCTGCTAATGCCAGATGAAGTGGAGGATGTGGATTGCCGAACTTCAGTACGTTTTGCACTTTCACCACCACGAATTGAGGTCGAGGTGGATGTAGGTCCCTTCTTGCGAGGAAGAAATATGGAAGCGGTAGGTGTTGGTGTACTAGTTAACTCCAAATCTAATGATTGTTGTGTTTCCATTTCCATTGCCTCCTCGTCGACATCATCATCACGCTCAGCAGCTTCTCGGGATAGGGTCAAAATGTCTCTTTGCTGCATGCCCGCTGGGGCTGCAGTGACCTTTGTGATGACTGGCTCGTCGTCATCGTGAGAGGCTTCATCACCAGCAGTATCTGTCACTTCTTGTTGAGCCTCATCACACTCCATAGCTATGAGTTTTTCGACGACCTTCCTTTTACGCTTAGGTACCTTTGTCAGATCATGGTGTGCCTCACTCTCAGATCGCAGTGGTGGTTCCCAAGCTTGATTCGTATCATCAGAAGGAGGTGGGCTTGAAGAAGATGTAGACACCCCCCTTGATCTTTTCCTTGCTAGGGATGTTGAGGACAATGAATGATCATCAGGAGGAGTGGCTTCCAATGATACCTCGGCTTCATTGTCGATTTCCTGATGTGCCCCTACTTCGGGAGGAACAACTATTGTGGGCACTTGTGACCCTCCATGCACCTCTGCTTGCGCATCTCCTTTTGCTGCCTCTCCTTCCACATGTACTTGGGCTTGTACTTGCACATGGTGTTGTTGTTGCGGCTGTGGTTGTTCAACACTTGTCAGATGAGTTACAACAACCTGTGTTGATTCAGGGACATTGCTGCTACTTTCATGCGATGAGCCAACATCACTGGTCGATGGTGACTGGAGAAGTACACTGACTGCCTCTGAAGCACTCAAGGGCTTTGACTTAAGTTGGCGTGGTGGTGGAGGCACTGAACCCAATGGAGCAGGGGTGCTGCTCCCAGCTTGGTCCCCAGCAGATCCCGCTGCTGCTGCAGGCGTACTTTTTTTTTTGCTCCCAAAAAACGTGGCGGTTGGCACACCAGCCTCCTTGGTAACTTGCTTCTTCTGCTCCTTACTAGCAACTTTCTTGCTAGAGGAGCTACGGAGAACTTTTTTTGGGGCCATCTTCTTCAGAGCAGGTCAGACAGCAGGCCGCAGTTGCACGAATTGTAGAGTTGTCTGAGGCCAGACGTGACGTCGCGTGACGTTATGCTGCACACACACACCGCTGCAGGACTTCTTCCTGGCACTGGTGGTTCTCTTGAGTCTTGTGCACCTAAAAACAATGGAAGACAGAGGAACATCAGTTCAGTTATACACCACAAAAAAATCGGAAAAAAAAACTGAAAAATCAGCACAATCCCATTCTATCCATGCCCTCCATGATGTTTAAGTTCAAGACACCCCACAGAAAGACTAGGCCCATGCTAGACTCAAATACCCGTGGTGAAAAGGCCACAAGTACAGCCCCAAAAAACGAAAATCACTGAAAAATCAGCACAATCCCAATCCATCCATGCCCTCCATGATGTTTAAATTCAAGACAACCCACAGAAAGACTAGGCCCATGCTAGACTCAAATACCCCTGGTGAAAAGGCCACAAGTACAGCCCCAAAAAACGAAAATCACTGAAAAATCAGCACAATCCCAATCCATCCATGCCCTCCATGATGTTTAAATTCAAGACAACCCACAGAAAGACTAGGCCCATGCAAGACTCACTACCCCTGGGCATAAAGGTTGAAAAGTAGGCAAAATGGTTGCAGGCCTAACAACAATGCCTGCATTCAAAATGGCCACTTTCCTCCCAGCACATGGCCAGTGCCTGTAGCAGCACTCAAAATGGCCCCCAGCCACATGGCCTGTCCCGCCCCATGAACACCCCCAAAAATCGAAAAACACTGCAAAATCAGCACAATCCCATTCCATCCATGCCCTCCATGATGTTTAACTTCAAGACAGCCCACAGAAAGACTAGGCCCATGCTAGACTCAAATACCCCTGGTGAGAAGGCCACAAGTACAGCCCAAAAAAACGAAAATCACTGAAAAATCAGCACAATCCCAATCCATCCATGCCCTCCATGATGTTTAAATTCAAGACAACCCACAGAAAGACTAGGCCCATGCTAGACTCAAACACCCCTGGTGAAAAGGCCACAAATACAACCCCAAAAAACGAAAATCACTGAAAAATCAGCACAATCCCAATCCATCCATGCCCTCCATGATGTTTAAATTCAAGACAACCCACAGAAAGACTAGGCCCATGCAAGACTCACTACCCCTGGGCATAAAGGTTGAAAAGTAGGCAAAATGGTTGCAGGCCTAACAACAATGCCTGCATTCAAAATGGCCACTTGCCTCCCAGCACATGGCCAGTGGCTGTAGCAGCACTCAAAATGGCCCCCAGCCACATGGCCTGTCCCTCCCCATGAACACCCCCAAAAATTGAAAAACACTGCAAAATCAGCACAATCCCATTCCATCCATGCCCTCCATGATGTTTAACTTCAAGACAGCCCACAGAAAGACTAGGCCCATGCTAGACTCAAATACCCCTGGTGAAAAGGCCACAAGTACAGCCCCAAAAAATGAAAATCACTGAAAAATCAGCACAATCCCAATCCATCCATGCCCTCCATGATGTTTAAGTTCAAGACAACCCACAGAAAGACTCAGTCCACCCACCACTGAGTACCCCAGGGCAAAAGGCCCCAAAACAGCCCAAAAATCGAAAATTCCAAAATTTTAGTTGCAGCAACTGTAATGCCCCAAACAAACTTACTTGTAAATTTTCTAATCCAACAGTGATCCAAAGAAAGTCAAAAAGGCCTCAAATCCAAATATCCAGCAGCATCCACAAAAAGTAATCCTTCCAGCTCCAGATCCAAATGAAAAGTGACCAGGAGATGGACAAAGCACTGGGAGGAGCATGCTGGACAGGAACATGAAGTTGAAGACTGTGGGGCACTTGCTTCCTCCCACCCCCCTCCCCCCTCCCTAAAATGGACTCCTCGCTAAAAAAGTGCAGGCAAATGTCAACCTAAGGAGTTATTAAGATAAAAATCATCATTTCAAGAAGGTTTATGCTGCATGCTGGTGGATTTCTTGTGCAGAATTGCAAATTTTATATTTTAGCTTGTGCGAGATTGTTGCTGCTCGCCGCATCTCAAATCTTGCAATTGCGAAGTACCGCGAGACGTGATCTCGCCGTACTCGCGTTGACAAACTCTCTCTGTGCAAGTTGGCAAACCGCGATGACGTAATCGCGCTCGCCAAATTCCCGCGGGATCACACAGCAAGATCCAAAATGGCGCAGCACTCGCAAAATATTGAGAAAAACAACTCGGCAAACGATGATAAATGCTGCGCGCCGCAAAAATTGTATCACCAACGCCGCGCGTCGCAAAAAAAATCCGCTGCGTGCGAATTTGCGGATTTTGCGGGAAATTCGCAAATCTCGCGGATTGCGAATTTCCCGAAAATCCGCAAAATCCGCGAGCGTAACGGATTTTCCGCCCATGGTTACCTATAAGGCACACCTAAAGTAAGCATTAAACAGCCAATAGGGCAGGGTGCATAATATTTAAAAGATAGGGCATGTGCTCTTAAGCTTTACATAACCTGGGATTGAAACCTCACAAATGTGGTTTTCACTACTGTGAGGCCTACCTCTCCCATATGATTATATTGATTGGGAGCGTTTAGAAATGCCACGTTTGGTGACAAATTAATTGTAATTTAAAATCCTCTTTAGTGGTAAATTCATGATTTATGTAACACTTCTGAAAAAAGACTTTTAGTAAGTTGGCATCCTCTTGTCCTAACCATTTGATGCCTGCAGCTTGAGTCATGGGTCACATGACAGTGAATAGTTGGAAGTTGGCCATTATGTATTCCCCCCAGACAGTGAGACCAAGGGAGACTAGGTGTTGGCATCCATCAAGGATGGTAAAGGTGGAACTGTTTCCTGACCCACTTACATTTCAAAGGGCTGCCTCCAGCACACTCACAAAGAACTTGAAATCAATCACCCTAGACATCTTGGAGCCTGGACAGAGGAAGGAAGGCCCTTTCCAAAACCAGATATAGGGGTAGTCTAGAAGTTTTCCCCACTTCAAAGGCTGACACTAGGTATAAACAATGGAATCTCAGACCAACTCTTCAATTCACTCCTTGACCTGCGGAGGACCCCCAGAATGACTGCCTTGTACTTCAGATGACTGCCCTGCTGCTTGAGGCTTACATGGTACCTCAGAGGACTTCCCTGCATCTTGAGTGCTACCTTCCTTCTTGATGGTGGGGACACACAAATCTCTAGAGGCCTCCCTGCAGTTTCTCTCCCTAGACCTACAACTGGATTTACCGAGCCCTGCTAGCTACTGCTAGAGTGAGTATCTGATCCCGAAGAGGTACTTTCACAGGTCCCACAACCTTGGGTGGCATTAGAGTGTACTACTCTGTGATGGATGGAAAACATCTGAAGTTTTGGGCTCATTGCAACTGTGAACGGATCCGTTCCTGTCGAGACCATGCGGACTGACGACCACCAGAGCAAAGTTCTGGTGAACACAACTCTGCACACTATAGTGACCGCAAGTGATGACCTGCAATGCGAGATCTGCCCTTTGCAGTAGCAACAGCAACCTGAGGTGACCGCCCATGCGAAGCTCCAGAAAAGGTCATCTGTGACCCAACTGGATCTTCGCACTACAGCAATGACTGGTCTTCCTAATACATTGATGACCACCTGTGATACTCTGCCTTCTACTTGCTGCCTTCTCCACCGCAACCTGGACTCATCGTGCCACACTTTGAGAAGTCAACTTTTCCAGCAATCCTACACTGGTCCCTGTATCTGACTCGCATTCCACGATCTAACATGACTAAATGACTGTGTATAACACTTTGTGCTTTTAGGTGCTATGCTTACCTAAAACTTTTTAATTCAATGTCTCCGGTTCTACTGATTGTTGTGGGGTTTTGCTTGTGTTGTGTTTTCACTTTATTACTGCCTGTGTGCTGCATGAATACTTAACACATCTAATTTAAGCCTGACCGCTTTTATGCCAAGCTGCCAGAGGGTTAAACACAGGCTAATTTGGTGACATTTGTGGTTTTCCCCTGAAAAGGGTTGTGGTTGTTGCTTGAGTAGTTCTAACCCCTCTCAAACAGTAACACAAGTAACCCAATTTTTTCAGTCTGTATTGACATTGTTGGGCCCCTACGCAACAGATTAATCCTGATATATGAGGACCATGTCACCCTTATCCATAGGCCGTAACTCTGTGACTGCGCCCACAGTGGCCAAAGCCTGATAATGATAAGGTGGGCTTCCTATGGAGGTTGTGTGAGACCGAGATACAAAATTCATGTCTGCCTATATGAATGGGATGAGTGTGGAATATTCTACAAATTCTCCACACCATATCACCCCAGACAAATGGGCTTGTCGAAAGGTTTATCAAGACACTAAAGAGCAAGATTATGGGTCTACCAGAGCAAATGAAGAATAAGTGAGATGTCCTCATGCCATGCCTTGTTTTTGGCTAGAAGGAGATGCCTCAGAAGGGAGTATGGTGCAGCTCCTTTTAGCTTCTGTTTGTTCACCCAGTGCATGGATCTCTCAGACGCCTCAAAGAGGGGTGGGAGCAAGCTCTCAAGAAACCTCCTCAAGAGGTAACGAGCTGCATGCTGGCATTCAGGTCTCAGATGAAGCAGCTCTGGAAGGAAGACACTAAAAACCTAGTAGTCAGTCAGGATGTGATGAGGCACTGTCTCAACCAGAAGTCCACACTTGTAGAGTACCAACCTCGCTAAAAGGTGTTTGGTTATGGAGCCTTGAAGGACCGATGGACTAGGCCCGATAAGGTCAAGGAGTGGAAGGGTGGGATCACCTACTTGATGGACCTCAAGACATCCATAAACCACTTAAAAGTTCTGCATATACAATTTCTTAAGCCCCTCTTTGAGAGATCTGAAGCAACCATTCTCCTGGTGAGAGATTATGGGGTGGAAGAGGAGAGTGAACTTCTGCCTGACCTCCTATCTTCCAAGGATCAGGATGGGTCACTGTAAGGTATTCTCCCCTACTCAGAGGGACTGTTGCCACTTGCTGTGGCAGTTCACCGCCTTGTTCTCACTAATCCAGGCCTCACCACTTGGTGAACCCACAATATTGAGACTAGAGACAGCATCCTGTTAAGAATAAAATGTAAAGGCTGACTGATAAAGACAGAGTCTGCATTAATGAGGAAGTATCCAAAATGCTGGAGTTCCCCTTATCCCTCTACTGTATGTGTACAATTTGCTTCTGTGATATGTGCTCAAACTGTAATACTGTGGTGAGTGTAAATATTCCACCCAATATAGCTATCCTGGCCTCACTGTGATCAGATCATCAGAAGAGCATGAGCGTGGAGTGGTGCAATACTGTATCTAATTTTGTTATGCGCTCATCCAAGGGGCAAAATTCCCATCTTCTTTAACTAGCTTTCTCTGAGGTCTCTGATATCATATGATGAGGTTGAAAGGAATTGTTTATGTTAGGAGCTAAAAATCACTTAATTAGATGCATTTTCTGGCCAAAATTTTCCTAAGAAGAAATGGAACATTATATCATGAAAGCGGAACTCTGAATTTGTTGTGAAACTTACAACCTAATTTATCCTTTGGCCAGTGGTCCACTAAGTGCTTCGTGCGATGGAGGCATCACTTATGCCTCCCGGTCACAGCCCATCAAAATGTAATTTGGCCATGTTTAGGCTTTTCTGCACCTGGCTGGCAGGTTGTTTTACCACAGGCTTCTGACGCTGTTGGTGTTTTCTTCCTGCACTCATTGGGCCACATTTATCATCCGGTTTGTGTCGTTCTTGCCACAGGCAACATGGTTCAAAAGCGAAGCAAACCTGAAGATAGATTTTTGAAGCCATGTAAAGCCACTTTCAGTGGCTCTTAGTGGTTCAAAAAATCTCGAGTAACACAACACAGTGCAAATCTCTGTGTTGCTTTACTCTGCCCTGTGAAGGCATTCTTTGGGCATTGTGTGGGTGCTCCTACGCAACTCCCATGTTTTTTATTGCATTCCAACATTTGTAAGACCTTGTAAACCTGGAAAAAGATACGCCTCCCCAGGAGAGGCCTATCGAGCAGAAATATCTTTATGGCTTATTCCTGCCCTTTCCCAGTGATGCAATGTAGCACAGCAAGGTGACTTTCTGTGCTGCACAGTGCCACTATTTCATAAATATGCCTCATTGTTTCCTTCTTGTGGCCACAGAGTTCAGAAATGTGCTGACATGGTGCCCTTAACTGAGCGGTCCTCCTGAAACCAAGTAACCTGCAGTACTGTGCCACCTTTAGAGATGGTATGGTTTTGATGTCGGAAGCACAGCACTTCCCCAGATTGAAATGCGGCAGGTGAACTGAGAGGCTGGAAGACGTGAATCCAACAATTTTGTGTCAGATGCTATGTTACCACCAGGCACCCTCGGTACATGTAAGAGTGGTGGCGGGGAGGGGGAAGGAGACGACATATGACGGGATAGGGAAAATAAAATAACTTACCTTGCGCTGGCTGCAAAACCATATGTGGTATTATTTATTTATTTATTTTATTTTCCCTATCTCGTCGTACTTACCACCTCATCAGCCCCACCCGCCACCGCTCTTACCTGTACCGGCCGCGCCTAGTTACCACCAACTTCTAGGTGAGACCAGTGTTAGAAGTGGGTGGGAACGGAAGGGCACGGCGTGAACCTACTTTTAAAAATAATGCTAGTCCGTTCCCCTACTTCTTGTTTTTAAAAAAGCGTACCGGGAATGTTATTTTTCTGCCAGTGTGGTGCAACGTGCACATCGAGGAAGGCCTCGGCAGTGCACCCGACCTCCTCCCCTTCCCCTCTTTGTCTAGGGGCCTGCAAAGTGACACTGTGAAAACGGCTATCTCTGATGGCCCTGCTGCTGCCGTGAGCCTGTGATTCACACCTCATTTTGTGAGGATGCTGCCTGCCTGCCCCCACTGCGTGACCAATACAATGGTCACATCAGGATACTTTGGTGTCACGCAGACTGACGGGCGCCAGCTGGGAAAGAAGAAAAGGGCTTCACTGAGGACTTTGTGACTTGATGTAAATCTGCTCTCCAGCCAGAACCGAAAAGCTAAGCCAGCCCCACCAGCCTCTCCTGGAAATTATTCTCCAAGCCTGCCCAGAGATCCTTGGCCCCTCCTTTACAGCTCTGCTCTTTTCTCTGTACCGGGACCTGCAAGAGGAGCCTGGACTGCCTCTGAAGCTGAACTTCACAAACATCAAGTAAGTTGGGAAAATAAAATACCTGGTGCAATTTTTTCTTTTTAAATAAACGGCAAATGTCTAATGTCTTATCTGCTGTTTTTTAATGTTATTTTTTTCCAATGTGCAGTGCCCAGTGGTGCGGGTGTGTAGATCTGTGTCTAATGGGCTGGGTAACATGAGAGTTATTTTATGTTAGTGTGTACAGTGTGCCTAGTTAATTGCACAAAGCAACTTGGGAAACATAAGTTGCATTACGAATTTAGAAGTACCTAAATATGTCCATATGTGGGTTCACACAAGTAAAAAACGTATACATGCATGAAGAAATACAAGCATGAGTAAGGAAAAGAATGCACGTCTACACAGATAGCGCTTTAAGTGCGTCGCTACTCATAATAGCGCTTTAAGTGGGTCTCTACTCATGGACTCAAGGAGCCGTTGCCCATAGACACCATAAATGCCCATTCTTCAGGCGGTGTGCCCAGTGGGTGCCCCTTTAGACCCAGGGCCTGAGACCAGGGGTAAGCTGTCTCGAGCAGCGTGATCTATTTTATGTGACCTTTTCTTTCCTGTTGCTGGTTGTAAGCAGTGTCCTGTATCTTAAAAGATCCTTTCTTTGAGCCTTTGAGATGTCCCTTAAATGACACTTTCCAAGTGTATATGACGATGCAGTCAGTGTGATGTCTCATAATTGACCCCTTTCCAGTAAATTGGGCTATCCTCAAAAGAAGAAGTCTGGGCACTAATTAAACATTTTAATACAAGTAATAATGTCTTCAAATCTGACCCGATTGAAAGATGCGCAAGACAAAAACACTTTTAAGTTGACAAATGTTTGCAAATGTTTTTTGTTATGTAGTGCCTGGAACAATATCAACAAGCATTGGCATAGGCAATAGGTCTCGCTTTTGGGACCTTATAAGTATTTAGTTATGCAGCACAATATCCTTGGTGCAACAACATCAACTGTTGCATGGCTAAACACTTATGAGCTCCCAAAGGTGAGACCTATTAGCTATGCCAATGCTTGTTCTATCTTGCACTCTTCAACATTCGGTATCACATTCTCACTCGCACGCACTCTCACTTTTTCCTACTCTGATTACCTCATTCTAACTTACAGTTTCATTTACTCTACATGACTCAGTCTCACTTACTTTCTCTCACTTTCATCCACATCCACTCTTTCACTCATGTTCAGTTACATTCAGGCACTCAATCATTCGCACCCATATTCACTTACCCACACTCATTCTTCTTTGCAGGACACTTGAATACATATTTGATATACTATGTTTGAGCAGCTAGCTGGCTGACATGAATATGAAGGAACCCTTGTGGGTTTCCGTGAGTCCGATCAGATTCTCTTGAAGAGTTCCTTCTGTTCTGAGCCCTGCTTGACAAAAATGTACAGGAGGAGCCCTATATTCATGTCCTCAATGTTTGAGACACAAAAACACTCATTGATTTCTGAACAATGAGAGTAAAAGCGTTAAGGTAACATGGCGTTCCTGTTTATTGTTTGCTTTTTCCAGAATGTTGTTACTCTTTTTCAGGCAGTGTATATTTTGAAATGAGTCACATCCAGGTGTTTATAATGGGGCAGAATTGGGTTGTAGCTGAAGACAGTGCAAGTTTCACTCAGTGGGGCAGAAGGGTGTTTGGTGGGGGTAGGATGTGGCACTATGGAAAGAGCTACAGAATTTGGAACTGGGGAACCTAGTTCAGCCTTCATGCCTAGTCCATCAGACCACTCCTGAGGGAGCACATTCCCATGATAGACCTTAGAAGGCCCCACTAGACTTTAGAAGCCCTGGTCTCTTTGCACCAGCAGGTGAACCCTACCAGTGGCCAGTGTTGGTTAACCTTGAAGCCCTGTCCACCACAATCCATACTGAAGTTCACCTCCAGTCTTGCGGGCGGGCCTACAAAGCAGCACACCCTAGAGCAGCAGTGACTTTGTCACTGAGGTCACAGGACCCTTGTGTCCAGTCCACCTCACCCATTGGTGCCTCCATTGGTCTTGTTCCAGTAGTACTAATGCAACTCACCAGGGATTTGCAATACAAAATGTGCATGCACACCAGACAAAGGAGCATGTTTTCAAGGGCCTTGCGTCATGCTTGCACCTTCCTGTGTGGTACATGCACAATACCAAGCTCCAAGTCATGTTTTAAAAGCCACACAAAACCACTCTGCATGTCTTTAAACAAGTTCATAGATATTGAGTAGTGCAACCCAGCACAAACTGCTGCATTGCCTTACTGTGTGCAAGGGAGGTGTTGTGGTAGGTGTTGCATGGGAGACTGGTTTTGTAACTGGGGACTGGTTTTGCAGCAATGCTTCAAAATCGGCCCCCAGTAACAAAACCAGCAGAACTCTGCAGCATTATGACTCACTCTTAAAAAGGCATAAATCACTGCAGAATTCCTTGTAAACCCAGTAGTTTTCCTGCAACAATAAAAGTCTCCCACACAACTCCCATGGTTTTTGATGCATTCACCGACTTACAAGGACTTGTAATCCTGGGAATGCGTCAAAATCTTGCGCTGCCCTAGGGGGGGGCATAATTAGGCGAAATATCTTTATTACTACTTGTTTTTTCCTCTTTCAAGGTGTGCTTTATTCTGCAGCACACATAGAAAGAGGAAAAAGCCTCTCAAGATTGTTTTTGTGCAGGAAGGTGCCCCTTCCTGCACAAAAGCAATCCTGCATGCAACGGAGGCACCCTTGCACCATTGGGCAAGTGTGCCTGCCTTGGCGCTAGGCTGTCGAAATGGCACCAGTGCAGGGGGAAAAGACAGGATTGCACTGTATTGGGTAAATACTGTGTATTCTTGCCCTTTCCCTGTGATACAGGGCAGTTCAGCAAAGTAACTTGCTGTGCTGCCCAGCACCACCATTCCCATAAATATGCCCCTAAGCTCACAAACTTCATGGTCTCTCTGGGGCATATTACCAGGCAATAGCGATAATTATCGCTATTGCTTGGTTAGAGACAAAAATTCACCGCTTAGCTGCGGCGATTTTTACCGCAAATAAACCTTGGTATTACCAAGGTTTATCGCAAATGCGATAAAAATCGCCGCAATGCATGAATAGCGCTGAAAAGTCAGCGATATTCATGCATTACCGAGCTAATGCTCTTAGCCATGTTATCCACCTCCCATTGGATAACATGGCTAAGAACTGCTCAGGGCAGGTGTTAGCTTTTGGAGATATTCGCTCTCAGAGCGAATATCTCCAAATGTTGGTAATAGGAGATAGCGATGTTAGCGACTGTTTTCAGTCGCTAACATCTTGGCACGCCCACTTTGCATGTCATTAGTGATAAATATCACTGACATGCAAAGTGGGGCCGAAGATGGTCGCTATCTCCTACTGGCTGTCGCTAACTGGTGTTAGCGACAGCTAGGTAATAGGGAGATAATTTTATCTCCGCTTTCTTGGCTTTTAAAGCCAAAAAAGCGGAGATAAACCCCCTTGATAATATGCCCCTCTGTTTCTTACACAAGCACTTTTAGCATGTGCTGTCTGCTTTGGGGCCACTGAAATTATGCAGCAATAGAGGACAACATTGTGTTGCAGTGTTGACTAAATTATGACGCAAAAAAGACTGCAGTGTTATGTAGCACATTGTCTGATACTTTATTATTTTGACATTTTTACACATACTAACAGTCTCTGGAAATCTTTTGCCTCATTCATCCCAGTGTAACATGCAAATGCAGCGGTGAGAAAGGTGACCAGTCACCCTTTGCACACAGCCTGCCACTTCACAGCAACACAATTCACATTATTTAGTAACTTTTGCTCCGTTAAACAACTTGTATATTAAACCTCAAATAAACATGTGTATCGAGTGTTTGAATTAAATAGCGTTATAAGCTGTAACTGATCCTTGAAATGCCAAACGTACTAAAAATTGGTATGGTTTGCTATTTCTAGCCACACCTCCGACTCCGCCCACTAATCCAATCTTCTGCTTATTCCCACCCCCTGAGTCTCTGCACACAGTTCCCCTACTTTTTTTTCCCCACTTGGACCACTGGGTGAGACCCTTATAGTCTTTTATCAACTTTTGAAGGTTTCATGCTTACTGTTGAAACAGCACTGCGTTTTGATTTATCGTTTATCTTAATTAAATACTTCTGTAAAGTACCTTTGCAATATGCTGTCCCATTGGTCTCTCGAGGCAGTGTGCATTCATTATTTAATCTGTCTGCCTCAAGCCAGCAATGAGTTTTACCAAAGACCAGCTGGCCGTCTAAATCCAAGTTTGCCAATATACAAAAAGGATATCTTTATTCTCTTGTTCTGTAGTAATGATGTATTCCACAAATTTAAGCAGCCAGCAGACAGGTGGGCTCGTGGTAGTGATGTAAATTAAACTGTAAACAAATATCTTAAATAACATGCAGTAAGTATTTGGCAGCAGACATCTTTCGAGCTCAAAAATGTAAATACCAAATTTAACCTTGCATTAGTTTTAGTTTGTTTAATATTTTGGTTACTCGCTGCTTGCTTTGCTGCAGGGTGTTATGGACATTTTTGATTAAGTGATGCTCACCTTGTAAGACATTCCTAAAACCAAAACCATGCCTAATATCAGCAACCAGGACTGAGGATGGGGTTGAATGGATAGGTAAAGCTTGTCTAACAATGGATTCAGAGGCATATTTACGAAAGGGAGTGAGTCACGGGTGCACCACGCAACGTGGCGCAAGCCCGACGAAAGCCCAAAATTTATGAAGCCATGCAAGGTGCCCAGAGTGGCCTCATAAATCTGGGGTAACACAAGGCAATGCAAATCGCTGCATTGCAGTATCCTGCCCTGGGAAGGCATTCCTCAGGTGTTGTGTGGGTTGTCCCCGCCAACTCACGTGGTTTATGACTCATTCCTAGATTGGAACAGAAAAAACTAAAGTTGGCGGGGGCTAAGGGAGTTTATAGACCATGCAGTGACACATTCCCTAAGCAGTATATAGAACACAAAAAGTGTCAGAGGGTCTAAACATAGGAATGTGGTACATAGAACTAGAGAAGTTTAGTGAGATTCCCTACCAAGAAATAGAAAAAGCAATGATAGGTACCTTGTGATCCCTAACAGGGTACCCATCAGTCACCATTCGGAACTGCCCTTCATCATTTGGGATTCCTGTTAACCATATAGAAGGTACAGCACTGGTTTCAGATGGAGGGTAAGATGTAAATACCTCTTGTAAACCTAGTGGTGCCCTGTATGGTTAGAGTGTCACAGGCCATTCATTGGCTGGAAAGATGAGAGTGACTGATTTGCAGTGCAAGTGATAGAAAGTGCTCAGTGAAACTAAAATTGGGTGAGGGAGCAGAAAAAGTACTTATTCTATGGTATGCTCGCTCCTCCAATATTAAAAAAGCAGCAAAGGTAAATTAAACAAATATTTATCGGGATGTAATAGGGGTCAACATGTTTCTGCAAATCTGGGGACTACAGAGTCCATTGCATTCATCAGGACCTAGATTATAATACAGCTACTGCAAAGATAAATAGTGAAGTGTATGCTAAAGAAAAGTGACTACATATAATACAATCTGCGACATGAAAAAAGATCACCTGGATCCCTAGGTGTCGTCTTACTTCGCAGTGGATGTATGTCACATTGTAGTCGAAGTAGAAGGCTACACCTCGCCTGGCAACGGCTCAGGACTCGAGGGAAGCACCGCTCTCTCCGTCGGTACTTCGTTGCCACCTCCCCACCGGCTTCGAAGGGCACCCCTAGGTTTACAAGAGGTATTTACATCTTACCCTCTATCTGAAACCAGTGCTGTACCTTCTATATGGTTAACAGGAATCCCAAATGATGAAGGGCGGTTCCGAATGGTGACTGATAGGTACCCTGTTAGGGATCACAAGGTACCTATCATTGCTTTTTCTATTTCTTGGTAGGAAATCTCACTAAACTTCTCTAGTTCTATGTACCACATTCCTATGTTTAGACCCTCATTCCTAGATTGACCAAATGTGGTACACCTGGGAATGCGCGGAAAAGATATGTCTTCTCAGGGAAGGCATAACATGGAGAAATATCTTTATTTCTCCCTGTTAGTTCCTCTTTCGATGCATGCTGCATTCTGCATCACACATAGAAAGAGGAATATGCCATTTAGGATTGTTTTGTGCAGGAAGGTGCCCCTTCCTGCACAAAAGCAATCCTGCATGCAACACAGGCACCATTGCACTATGGTGTAAGGGTGGCTGAGTTGGCCCAAGGCAGCCAAAACGGGCTCAGCACAGGGACCCAGGCAGAAATGCGCCAGATTCTTTTAAATACAGCACACTCCTGCCCTTTCCCTGTCATACAACTCAGGTGGCTTGCTGCACTGCGCTGCATGACTATCAAATAAATATACCCTCAATACCTTTAGTTGGATTAAACATTACAGCCCCCTATATGGGCGTGGCCTAAGTACTGCGATTAGGAAGCCATTAAATAATGGATAGACTTTGTAATGCAAGGTCCAGTTGGTGTGGAAAAGAATCCTAAGCTTGATAACTTCTTCAACAGAACTTTATTTAGAGATTCTTCCCCTAAATCCTGCATCTTCGATCGATAACTGTCCTCTTTGAGTTTCCATATTCCTTCTTACTTTATTATTCATATATTAAAAAAATATCAAGATAGAAACATTTGATACATATGTTTATTTACTCAGTTTAGACATTTAGTAGAACCGATGCTGTGCTAGTGTGGCGGTGCTACAGTCAGTTTCTGGCTAGAATGCCAGAAACCGGCCCTCGGAAGCTTGTTTCCGGTCCAGGGAAGGCATGGCTTGGCAGTTAGGGCTGGACTGTTCCCATGAGGCACAGGGTCAGACTGATTTGCATATGGCCATGTCTGAACTGGGGTGGTGTGGAGTGCAAAAATAACGATGGATTTAGGCCCAGATCTCTCTACTGGTGTGAATGTATGACATTGTTCTGCATTCTGTCCATCAACTGTGCTTTTGCAATAGTCAGGCTTTCAGCACGAATGCAGGAGGATTGGTTGAGGGAAGCCTAGATTCCATTAGGGGGGACGTGGAGCCCCTAGGGCGCAGATGTCTGAAGACCCCTGCCTGGTAAGGTATAGTGCAAAGTCCTAGAGAGAGTGATTCAGAGGAAAATGTATCCTGTATGCGGCTAATGTATGGTCTTCCTGACCAGTGTTTGACTAGGAAGTGATTTGAGGGCAGAGTCAAGAACCACATACACCTCCTTCTACCTGGATAGATAACCTCTCCTCTCCATGCTTCTATTGCTTGAATTACAGTCAATGGACTTATCTGGGGATGCTAGACCTCATCTGTGAATGGAGGCTACTTCCAATGGTCCTCAGGGTCTGAGACCAATAAATGAAGGAAGGTAACTTGAAAGTGATTCTCAAATCAACCATGAACCAGTGCAATGATTTCAAATTGGAGAAAAAGTGGTTCTACTTCTTAAAGTTCAGGCAGCATCTGTGAGTCAGATTTAAAATTGTCCTCAATTTAGAGATTTCTCTTCTGGGAGCCCCAATAAGTAAGATCTTGTAGCAGTCTTTATGGAACAGCCAAATGGGCTTGGTGACATCATCGACTAAACGTTTTCACTCTCAATCATAACCTTGCACTTGGACAACAGAAAGATCTGAGGTGAAAATGGTCACCAGGTTTTTTTACGGTATGTGATTCAAATCAAACTGCTCCTGCTTGTCAGGTTCAAATGAAATGTGTTGTACTTGTGGCAGTATTATTAGGCTTTCAGAAATGTTTCCACAAGTCACTAGTATCTAATACACCAGAAACTAGATTTGACTATCATCTACATATATTTATAATCAGACCCTACGACTGATTATCACCTAAGACAGGGTTTATTTTTGTGTTTTTTTATGGACACTATCAATAGCTACTGGCATTTTTTACAGCAAGTCCTTGGCATACATGGTTTGATGCTGATCTGTTCAGAAGTTGGTTCACATTCAGGGCTGGTGTGTGGAGGAATTTGCTGAGTTCACAAAAATTTTTTGAAATCATGAATAAAATGCTATCTTAGTGCAACCTTCTATGACACTATGGGCCTCATTTACAAGGCCCCTGCACAGCTGGAACATCACTTTTGATGATGCTCCTGCAGTGCCATACTTATAAAGCAGTGGCGTAGCTAGACCTTTGGGGCCGCCCATGGCAGTGCGTGCGCGGCGGCAGCGTGTAAGAGCAGGTGGGGCCACAATTAAGAGCGGGGTGAGGCCACCGCCTACTAAACTCACGCCGCCCAGGGTCGACCACCCACCACTCTTGCTACGTCACTGGCTAAAAGGGCACGTTAAGCCCCCCTGCGTGGCTTTGTTTTAAATTGTGTGTAAATATGAGGGTATATTCACTAATAAATATCGGCTCAGCACAGTGCTGACAGTAATTTAGCTGCTCCATGTGTCATTAACAAAATGCATGGATGCCCTTTTCTTACAAGAATATGGTGCGCCCTTGTGTCATCCCTTGCTCTGGTGCTTAAAAAGCTGCCTAGCGCCAACGCAGACACCAATACGCCATGGTGCAAGGGTGCCTGCATTACAGGGTTGATTCCCCACAACTCAGGTACCCTTGTACCATGGTACAGGGATGATTGTTTATGTGCATGAAGGGACACCTTCCAGGACATAAATAATCTTTATTCTGCAGCGCACTTAGAAAGTGCAAAAATGAAAAGAAAGAAAAGTATTTCTCCTTGTTGCGCCTGCTATTCAGTGGCGATAGTTTTTGGCCCTGCCTCAGATTTACACATCCAGGGTCAAAGAGCAATGGGTGTTGCAGAGGAACACCCACAGCATCACCCATTGCATGCCCCTTTCATGCAGATATGTGCGTGAAAGGGTATGATATTTACAAAGTGGTGTTCCAGCACTTGGTAAATATATCACAGAGCATTGCATCACCGGAGCATCCTAAAAAATGACACTCCTGTGGTGCAATGCCCTTCCAAATATGCCGCTTGGTGTGAGGCAATGCAGCGCAGGCCGCTGTATTGCCTCACACTGCAATGGGGAGGTGGGTGTTCCCTCGTAACACCCACAGCATTTGACACATTTCCAGATTTACAACTTTCTGTAAATCTGGTAATGCGTCAAAATCCTATGACATTCCAGGATAGGCATAGGGAAGGCGAAACGAAGAGAAAAACTTTTTTTTCCTCGCTTTATCTCTTTCTATGTGTGCTGCATTTACCTATTGAATTTTATGCCTCCTACTTTGCCCTTTCGGTGCCCCAGTTGTTGGCTCTATATGAGCCAGCCAAGGGGTGCGTTGGCCGTTCGGAGAGTATGTAGATGGCTTTGGTTACAGTTCTTCCGAAACCAGGAAGAGAACCGCTTGAGGTAGTGTCCTTTCGCCCACTGTCTCTCCTGAATCTTGAGCATAAGATGTTGGGGAAGGTACTGGCAAACAGGCTGACTCCACAGGTGCACACAGTGATCCATCCAGATCAGAACAGATTTATTTCGGGGAGGAATACATTTTTTAATATCTGTCACTTTTTTAGTGTCATGAATTGGACCTGTAGGACAGGCACTCAGTGCTGGGTAGCCACCTTAGATATAGGGAAGGCGTTCGACAGCCTGGGATGGACCTATCTACAGGGTGTCCTGTGGAAGCTAGAATTTGACCCCTAATTCTACTCATGGATCAGGTCTTCTAGCATGCCCCATGGCCAGGGTACACACAGGTAATATCATCTTGCCCAGCTTTCCCATTGAACGCGAAATTAGACACGGTTGACCCCTGTCTCCCTTGTTTGTCCTGGCCATGGAACCTTTAGCCTGTCTGTTGTGGGTACAGTCGATTGCGTGGGGATACCAGACTGCAGATCCCTCCCAAATAGTTTCGATGCATGCCAATGATGCCCTGATTTATCTAACAGCAGACCCATTGCTCTTACCAATGGTCATGTCGGCTTTAAGCATGGGCGAATTTTGCGAATCTGGCGTTCGCGGATTTTGCAAATTTGCGAACTCGCAATCCGCAAAATCGGCAAATTCTCGCGAATTTGCGTATTTTTTTTTTTTGTGTTCGCAAGGATTTCTGCCAGTTCGCAAGGATTTCTGACAGTTCGCGAGGGTTTTGTAACACTTCGCAATTGCGAACTTACATGTTGGCTCGCAACGGTCACGATTATGTTGTTTCTACGTCTGGTTCATCATCATAGGTTCCCAGCACCCTCTGTTTCACCCCTGCCACCCTCTGTTTTACCCATGCCACCCTCTGGCACATCAATGCCTTATGCCACCCTCTGGTTCATCATCACTGTAGATTATGGGGGGGAAAAGCAAGCACACCTGCCTGCTTCAACTGACATGAATTAATTTGGGGTTGATTTATTAATGTGTCACTGTTTTAAAATTCCAGTCTGGCACCTGCTTCCTTATCTGTAATTTGCTTTCTGTTGCAGTGCAATTTTTTTTCCAGGACCTTTGTGGCCTACTTGTAGCTATTCTATGAGCCTGCTGTGAGGGTCAGAGCAGGGTCATACAATTGTTCCAAATAGCAACTGAACTGGGAATTTGCGTTTTTTTTTTTTTTTGGTGTTCGCAAGGATTTCTGGCAGTTCGCAAGGATTTCTGACAGTTCGCGAGGGTTTTGTAACAGTTCGCAATTGCGAACTTACATGTCGGCTCGCAACGGTCACGATTATGTTGTTTCTACGTCTGGTTCATCATCACAGGTTCCCAGCACCCTCTGTTTCACCCCTGCCTCCTCTGTTTCACCCATGCCACCCTCTGGTACATCAATGCCTTATGCCACCCTCTGGTTCATCATCACTGTAGATTATGGGGGGAAAAAGCAAGCACACCTGCCTGCTTCAACTGACATGATTTAATTTGGGGTTGATTGTTTAATGTGTCACTGTTTTAAAATTCCAGTCTGGCACCTGCTTCCTTATCTGTAATTTGCTTTCTGTTGCAGTGCAATTTTTTTCCAGGACCTTTGTGGCCTACTTGTAGCTATTCTATGAGCCTGCTGTGAGGGTCAGAGCAGGGTCATACAATTGTTGCAACTAGCAACTGAACTCTGGAGGGGCCCTTGTCAGGAAGCACTACAGGGAACAGTTACTAATGATGAGTTTGAACTTTTGAACCTGCTTTCACTTTTGCAAAACTCATTTTTCTGCAGAGCAGCATTACAGCAACTTTAATGCCCCACCAAGCTTATATGAGAAAGTTGATTTCTAATCCAAAAGTTATCCAAAGAAAATCAAAAGGACTCAAATCTAAAAAAGTGCAGGCAAATGTCAACCTGAGGAGTTATTCTGATATAAATAATCATTTTCAGAAGGTCTATGCTGCTTGCTAGTAGATTTCTTGTGCAGAATTGCAATTTTTGTAATTTCGCGAGTGCGAGATTGTTGCTGCACGCCGCACCTACATGTTCGCAATTGCGAACTTACACCGCAAAGAAAAAAAATCCGCTGCGTGCAAATTTGCGGATTTTGTGGGAAATTCGCGAATCTCGCGGATTGCGAATTTGCCGAAAATCCGCAAAATCCGCGAGCGTAACGGATTTTCCGCCCATGCTTAGTCGGCTTTGGACAACTTTGACAGGGTATTCAGATTCCGAATCCATTGGGGGAAGTCATGCCTTTTTCCATTATTTCAGACACCTGGGCAGATGCGTGAATCGGATGTGTGTTCAACCCTGCCATGGATTTATGACATTTAAATGCCTACATATCCATGTTTAGCATCTAGAACGAGATCTGATGGAAGTTGCCTCAGTTGCCTATTGGTAAAGTGTCCATCGAGAAAATGTTAATAACCCCCCCCCTCTTATTTATTTTATTGCAGCACAAACAGTGAATGGGAATGGCCCAGTACTTGGTTGGTTCCTTACGTATCCTTCGTACTACATGGTGCCATGTCCTTCATACCACATGGTGCCAAAAGTCCTTGTCAGGGGGGTTTTGTGGTGCTGGAGGAAATATATCCATCACGGACGTAGAGGGGTACCGTTTGCACCCAGTTTTCCCGTATGGGAACCGCCGCTTCGTAGGCCAGTGCAGACTTTTCACTCAGTGGAAGCCTGGACGGCAGTGGGATACACAACATGGGGAGATGTGGTCGATCGAGGACCTGACGATGGTGGCAGTCTGGGCCCACAACAGGTTCTGGTAGAATGTGGGACTTTGAGAGGGATTTGTCGAGGATGGTTGGTCCACTGCAGTTGATGTGGATGTATGTCAGTACAACGCGATCTAAAAGATCGCGGTACTTGACAACTCAGGCATTACAACGCAAGTCGTTACAACGACTTGCGTTGGAGGGCGCGGATTTTGGAATATTACTATTTTATATCCCAACACCAGTCCACGTAACAGTAGGGAAGGTGTTGGAATATAATATTACAACATTTCTTGCCCAACAGCGCCATCCAGCGCAAGTTGTAGTAACGATTTGCGTTGTAATGGCATCGTTGTAAAGGCACTGCGGTGTAAACACCGTGTTGTAAACGATGTTTACCGTTGATGTTAACCACCACGAGCTCTAGGCATGCGATGTTTGTTATGTACAGCATGCAGAGCCAAGATTCCTTTCATCCCTGCTTTCATGCCTTTAAGGAATAGTGGGAAGATAAATTGACCATAGAAGTGAAATTGATTACGCAGAACACCCGGTTCCGCTTCACGCAATTTAATTATCTGCTTCACGCCTACCTTTCCCAGACAGAATAGGTAAGATGCACCCTGGCGCAAACACACAATGTCCCAGATGCCAACAGGTTGGGGCAGACTTTGTGGCAGATTTACAAGCCCTTGCGCCACATTTGCGTTACTTTTAACATAGGAAAAGTGACGCAAAAGTGGCGCAAGGTGCTTGTAAATATGCCCCTTTGTTTATAAGGTGTGAGCATGCCCAGTGAACTTGGATTGCTGGCGATCGCGACCTCATGTATTTTCGCTAACACGGACTCTATCCTCCCTTGTGATCCCACCCGTTGCATCCTTAGTGCAGAGTGATAACAAAAAAACACAAAACACCTGGGGGTTATTTACAAGCCGTTTGCTCCACTTTTGTGTCACTTCTCCTATGTTGAAAGTGACGCAAAAGTGGCGCAAGGGGCTTGTGAATAAGCCCCCTGGTTTGCTTTCAGGAACTGGCTCTTACCTTAGCAAAACATCGCATTGCCATATCCTAGAGGGCAACGACTGCCCCCTTCATACCAGCATGGCAAGCGTATGTGGTACACTGGGCCGGGCAGAACTCTCGATAAGAGATGAGACACTAACAGGGCTGGACTGGGAACCACAACCAGCCCAGGCAAAGTGCTCAGCCGGCCCCCCCTTCCCACTGGGGGGGGAGTTGGGGGGCGGGGGGGGTTGGAGGGAGCTCTATGCGGGGCCAGTTTTCGGCCGATTTTGGTACAGGGCCGATTTTGCAGCTATGCTGCAAAAACGGCCCTGTAGCAAAAATGGCCCCTAGAGTCCCAAAACTGGCCCCCAACCTTGTGGCGCACCAGGGGATTGCCCGGTGCCCGCTATGGCCAGTACGAGCCTGCACACGGGCCAGATGTGGGAGGTGTTACCTCATGGAACAATGGGAGGACTATATGACTAAGCTGAATGCTCTACTGACCCCGGCAGAATGAGGCCCAGATGTCTGAATGGGAGTGCTCCAGAGGTGACTGTTACATCATGGTTATGCCAGTAATGAGTGGAGAGATGAGATGATGCACAAGAGGGAGAGGTTTTGGGCTTGGTTGCTTGGAATGGCTTGGTTTATTGTCTGGCTCTATTCGTTTTCCAGTACCCCTTAAGACATATGTAAAATGATCTCTTATATGTTACTGTACATGTTAACAATCTTTTTTTTCTCTCATATCCGGATCTTGTATAGTGTCTCTCGGCACTGTGGTGACATATATTTCATCTGACTTTACTTGCTTATTGCCAAAATGGTATCCTGATGGACCCAGGCTTTTGTTATGAATAAAATCAATAAATATATTTAAAACAATAATAAAAATGCAAATGGCGAGTACCAAACTAATATTATTTTTTTTAGTTTTGGGCACATGTGCAGCAGCTGCTCATGTACCCTTACATGGTTAAAAAAACATTTTCTAATGAAAGCCACAGTGTATAACAAAAGTCCCGATGTTAACGTATGAGTACCTTGTCTATGAAGGCCCAGTAGAGATCTGAGACTATTGCACTGCCTTCCTGTGGACTAAACACACAGTCATTGATTTATTGTCCAACTGCCATAGGCGTTTAGCAAGGTTGCATGGGCACAGCAGATGATTGCATGGAACTGAAAAGGCAAATGTAATGCAGACGGCCCTCTACATGTGTTTTCAAAAGCAGATACGCACTGGGCATTATAGCTCAGGTTGTCATCTGAAAATTGTATTAATCAGATCTTTTACTAATTATTCGTTTTCTACAGAAAATTAACTTTGAATGAGATTTTCACTGTTGCCCATATTGCACAGTAAATGACGTGCGCTAAGAATAGGACTTCCAAGAATGCTTTTCCTAGGGGAAAGAGGTTTTTGTGAGAAAAGCTGGTAGCTCAGTTTTTGACATTTGATTCAAAAGAGCAAATTACACAAGGGGTCATTATGATGCTTACATGCTTGGCTTAGTTTGCATTGTGATAAATCACAGGGGCTCTCTCATCTTAAAAGTTCAAGATGATGTGCCAGCCAATTGGCAACAAGCCTATTGTAATTCATGCTGGCTGGAAACTGTGCTTTAAACATTCACAGTTTCAGGTCAGGCACATTTAAGTGAGCAGCAAAAATATGCAGGCTATTGGAAATCTATGTAATCAGTTGTAGAATCTGAAAAAAACAAGCGAGCACAGGTAGGTACATTGAGAACCACTTGTGTTTATAAATAATGTAGGCAATAAATAATCTACTGGGAGAATTCATTTAGCAGTAGCCTGAAAAAGCGTTGGTCGGATGCAGTAAGACTTATGCATGCCATCCGTGTGCCGAGGGAAGATGCTGAGAGGGACGAAGCTAAGCCTGTTTATTTCATAGTCATGACATAAAATATATTTTAGCACTGTGTCACTTGGCATGATTCAACTAACATTGCTTCAAAGATTCAGTAGGTGAGAATTTTACTTTCTTTATTTACTTTAGTCATGTATGACTATAGCTACAGCGACACGTGTTTCGCCCAGAACTTTGCAGATGAGCTTTCTCAAGTCTGTAAACGGGAAGTAATAAAACCATTTTAGGACAATGTTGAATAGAGATAAGCGCACAATTGGTGATACCCAACATATGTTAAAGTCTGCAAAAAGTGATCTTTGGACAGGGTACATATATTTCCCCAAACATCATAAATGCACCTCAAAAGCTGCAGAAATGCTTGAAGATGTGCATAATATTTAGGATAATAACAAATGCTTTGCAAGCAGACTTCTTCCAAATCCATTCTGCTTTTAGAAACCTACCTATGTACTAATTAATAGGTCAGTCTGCAAAAACCTGGTGCCAGATGTATCAAAGAGTTTTGCCCATTCTGTGTCTATGGGGAAATGTGTTGATACATATGGCCCCTGATTCATAGTGGATCGTAATTCTACCTACCTAATAAATATTCATGAGGTCGGTTACAAATTGCAACCCACTGCAATAGCATAATAAAGCAGTCGGTTTTTAATGCAGCCCGTTTTCCTTAAAGGGAACCAGGATATGGTTAAAAAACATGAAAAATGTAATTAATGTTTTGAAAGAGTAAGCAGTGGTCCTTGGGACCACTGCCTACTCTTAAAAATGTGTCTTGCAATATTCCATTAGTCTTTGAATGGGTCGCCACTACCTTTGTGTAGTCAGTAAAGTATTATCATTTTGTGACTAGATTTTAGTTGCAAAACATAAACACACCGATTCCGAATCGGTACTTGGAAGACACACCCTAAACACACCCCTTCCAAATACTGATTTAGTATGTAGTCTCAAAAACACATCGCGATTCGGAAGCATGTTACCAATTCACAATTTGTATTTGTTACATACCCAAAAACTTTGGGCCTCATTTATGAGGCCGTGCGTCACTTTTACGACGCCGGTGCGTCACTTTTTGTGATGCACAGCAGCGTAAAAAATGTGCCTTGTTGCACCATATTTACAAAGTGACACATCTAGGTAGATGCGTCACTTTGTAAACCCCTGTGCTACATTATACCTGCGCCAGGTATAATGTATGCAGGGGGGGTTCTGACGCAGGAAAAGGTCATAGAAGTGATGCAGTGAAATCTATAAGATTTCACTGCGCCACTACTAGGACGCAAATGCGTAAATTTCTTACGCCTGCCTCACAGCAGGCGTAAGACTGACGCAGGCCCTTTCACATGGGGCGTCACTTTTGCGGCATCAGATACGTCAGAAATACTGACGTATCTGTAACTCCTTGCTCAATGATGCGTCATACTGTAAATATGATGCATCATTGGTGTCGCAAGGAGGGCGCAATGAAAAGTGACGCATCGCTGTTTTCACACAGCGATGCATCACTTTTCATAATTGAGGCCCCTTTATCCTATCGCAAATGGCCTGATTCTGCAAATGGGACCTTTGGCAAGCGCAAAATAGCTTTGTACACTTGACCCATAGGTCCAAATTATCAGCAAAACAGTACAATCCAAATGAGGAAACTGAAAACGAGACATTTCAGATAGTTCAAGAATGTTGTGAAAGATGGCTGCAAAATACAAACTCGAAACCAATGAAAGTGAGGCGTGAAGGATAAGTGAGCTCAAATGTCCATTGTAGTTTAATGGATGCTTTAATTCATCCACACAATACAAAGAACCATAACTTATATATGTAGGTAAACCCAAAATGAGTAAATTAAGAATATTGCATCTGAGGGAGGTGCTCACTTTGTGAAGATGTGAAGCGTATGTGTGATTTCTCTAATCACAAACATTAATTTTCTCGTATTCATCTTAAAATGTTAAGCGTGCACTTGATTTCAAAGGGTTTCCGTGAGCAGAGGTTATTACGAATATAGCACCCATATACACATGTGCTGGAATACAGTAACATAGCTTTCAGACGTTCTAACTCACTGTTGTAATGCTGTGTCCTACTCAGTGGGGTTCTTCTGTATACATATTTCAATGGATCTATGAGAGCGGTACTAGCCCTACAACCAGTAGAGGACCTCGTATTATTCAACAGGTCTTTGTATCTATCGCTGATCCACTAGACAGGTGAGGGGCATAGTGCATACACAATTATCTGTTGTTTAAAAACAGGCCACAAGTGGTCGAAATGTGTGATGTGTGCCTGGGTTTATGTCTGTGTGTACCTAAGGACCGGGAGGCCATCTACCCCTTCCCAAAATTGATCAGAACTGGCCTCGGGAGGTGGTTCCTGCACCTCCATTTTGAGGACAGGCAGGAGCAATATGGTATTGGGTGAGCTCAGCCTTCACTTTCACTCACAGGACTCTTCAGAGGATACAGATTGGTGTTCATCTGGCAAGCGTCATTTACTGCTTGTTGGCCTCACAGTTGTTTTTAACAGATACATTGAAAATGATTGTCCGTTGGCCCTGCATCGTTGTACATTTAGCAGTGGTGGCTATGAAAGAGCTACTCTCGAAAGGTGTCCTGAATTTTCCTCCAGGATATCTTACCCTAGCAAATATCTGGACCCCTATACAAATGGGATGAGTACTTTTAATGTGGCTAGGTTTGTTGTTGGTCTTTTCTCTTCTTGAGAGGACATCCAAGCATGAATGTTGCTAGGGAAATAGTTCTAATGTATGAAATACTGTAGTAGACGTAGTAGACGTTCAAGATATGAGACCTCCACAAAATGTTATCATTTTATTCTATATCGATCCTTAGAGTCTTATTGAGCATTCTCATAAACTTTGCCACCTCTTTGTTGGCTTGAGGCTGTATGGAAGAGTGATGTGAAATGAGCGAAATCCACAACACTCTGAGATTAGACTGAGATGCTCTTCCCTTAAAAGGAGGACCATTGTCTGATGCTTTACTTGAGTTTCTGACTCTCAATCCTGCAGGTAAATTTTTCCATGAGTGTTTTTTTTCTACCTGAAGGCATTCCTCCCATCATTGTTCTGCATAATCTCCTCAGGGATCAATCCGACGCAGCCCTCTGACTAAGCCATGAGGTTGACATGTTTTTTGGTGTCACAAGTATTCTCTTGCCTATTCGATTAGGGTAATTTGGCCCCTTAAGAGGCAATTGGCCAGGTCTGTAGTATTGGAGAATGGCTATGTTTGCAACTGGAGCACCCCCTTTTCAATGGATGTGGTAACATGCCCATGAATAGTGGTACCAGGGCCTTGTGGTCAGTGGTGACATTAAACACTTGACCGTACGAGTACAGATGGAAGTGAACACAGCCCCATTTTATGGCAAGAGCTTTTCTCTCAGGTTTCGAACATCAGGACTTTGCTTTGTTTTGTTCTTGAAGAGTAAAGCCCCTCGACTTATCCTCAGCCAATCAGGCTAGCATCCAGCAGTAGTTGTGTCTTCTTTTGTGGTACATTCCTCAGAAACGCCTTATTGTTATGCTCTGAAATGAAGTCTCTTGTACATCATACAACTCCAAACTGGATTGGATCTTAGGGCCATATCTATCAAGCATATTCGCATTCTCAAAGGCCGAAATTCACAGAATTTTGGCCTTTGCGAATGCGAATTTCCTAAATGGTATGTATTAAGCAAAATCTGGTGCACAACAAGTAATCGCAAAATTTGCGATTCCTTATTTTGCAATTGCATTTAAGGAATCGCAAATATTGTGATTCCTTAAATGCAATGTATGAAGCAAATAAAATTGCTAAATGTCCTTAAGAAATCGCAAATTACCACCAACTTCTAGTTGGTGGTAAGTTGCGAATTCATTGAAAAATGCAAATTTTTGCATTTTTCAAAGTTCCATGTGACGCACATACATGCCCTTAGGGCATGTATGTGCGCCACATGTGCACCCATGTATATTTCAAGGGTGGAACAGGGTGTCCTTTGGACACCCTTGCACCTTTGAAATTATTCTCAATTTGCAATTAGCAAATTGCGAATCGCAAATTGAGAATAACTTACCATTTATTCCTATGGGCCTTCTGGCCCCTAGAAATGAATGGGAAAGTTTTCCTTAATTGCGATTCACAATTTGCTAATCGCAATTAAGGATTTTTAAGAAATCGCAAAAATAATGCGATTTTGTACATACATACCTATTTGCGATTCTCAAATAGCTATTTCTTAAAAATCCCTATTTGAGAATCGCAAATCAGGTTGATGATACATATGGCCCTTAGTGAGTTAGACCAGAGATTCCATCAGGGTAGCTAGATTTGGGATACAGTTCCCTCAGTAGCTGGTCATGCCTAGAAAGCCACAAACCTCTGATACATTATGTGGTGCTATGCCATTCCAAATATCGTCAGCGTTTTGGGAGTCAACACTTACAGCTCCATTCCAAAAGACGTCACCTAATAAAGAGATGCCATACTTTAGAACGGTCCACTTGCCCCAGAGTAGTCTGAGGTCACAATCTGTGATCCTTTGGAGGATAGATTGAAGCCATTAGTAGTAGTCTATGTATTGTCATCATACATGGCAAATGTCATGGACATGCCTGTCCAGATTCTTTACCTCTGGGAAATGGTACACAGGAGGAACCTGGCAGATATGACTTTTCTCAGTGGAACCTTATTTCCGGGGCTATCCCTAAAAACACATGCAACGCGGAAGGGCTTTCTACAACTTGAGCATGTTTTCCCTTGTGGTTGCACATGGACGTAGGATGGGGATCTGTTTCCCAGTTATTGCACTGGTGTTTGTCTTGTACATTCCCATCTTTGTATCTACCCCTTGCACAGAATGTTTGATGTTATTTGAGGTCTTTAAAATGTTCTGACTTTATTTGATGTTATTCTTTAGGTTCAGTCTCTTCTGGCAGCTTGGTCAAATCTGATTCCATCTGATCCATGTGGATGTTAAACAGTTAATGTGATCTAAGCACCAGCATAGTGTCCAAAATCATTTGAGGTACGTAGAGAACCAGACTCAGATGAAGGAAGGAACAACGGGGCATATTACCAAGCAATGGCGATAATTATCGCTATTGCTTGGTTAGAGACAAAAATTTACCGCTGAGCTGCGGCGATTTTTATCGCAGATAAACCTTGGTATTACCAAGGTTTATCGCAAATGCGATAAAAATCCCCGCAATGCATGAATATCGCTGAAAAGTCAGTGATATTCATGCATTACCGAGCTAATGCTCTTAGCCATGTTATCCACCTCTCATTGGATAACATGGCTAAGAACTGCTCAGGGCAGGTGTTAGCTTTTGGAGATAGTCGCGCTTAGCGCGAATATCTCCAAAAGTTGGTAATAGGAGATAGCGATGTTAGCGACTGTTTCCAGTCGCTAACATCTTGGCACGCCCACTTTGCATGTCATTAGTGATAAATATCACTGACATGCAAAGTGGGGCCCAAGATGGTCGCTATCTCCTACTAGCTGTCGCTAACTGTTGTTAGCGACAGCTAGGTAATAGGGAGATAATTTTATCCTTGATAATATGCCCCAACATCTCTGGATTATTTGGGCTTTCACTTCCTTCACAGGGTCATCATCCGTGCAGATGACATCCATTTCACAAAGCCAGCCACAGAAGGTATCAATTATCTTGCCATCCATTTAATGGGCTAGGCACAGCTCGGTACACATTGCCAAGGTGAAGATATGGGCGGAAGTGTGTGTTCAGAATGCCACAGCATCCTTGTAGTTAACATAATTCCCCTTGCTACGGAGATTTAAAAACATCTTAAGCCCTCCCATGCCCATGATGAGCGCAGGTCATCATGAGCCACGGTGCTCCGGTGCTCATGACGAGCTGAGCTCGTCATGGCCTGTGGAACGCTCACACGCTGGGCTAATTCCCCTGCTGTGCTGAGCGTTCCATTAAACGGGCGTGGTCGTGACGAGCTCAGCTCGTCATGAGCACCGGAACACCGTGGCTCATGACGAGCTGAGCTCGTCATGAGCATGGGGGCGCTGTACGCATCCCCCCGCCCCCCCAGCACAGCAGGGGAATAGCCCCAGCCGCCAAGGGTTTAAAGATCTCTTGACTTGTGAAGCAGAGATTATGGAACACATGACAGCATGGTTCTACACCCGAGTTGCACAAAATCTTTTACTCAGACAGCCCACACATGTACACCATGGAGGGACAGAAGCGGTTGTACCTATCAATTCACTAAACAGTTTTAGGGGGTAGGCAACGACACATAATAAATTGGCACAGGGCCTGGTAATAGCAAGCCACATGTTAGAGGACAACTAACCCTGGTACAACAGCAGGCCCTCCTGCTACAGTTTGGCCATCATCTCCCATCCTTGGTGAGCATGGATGACATGTACAGCAGAGTATCCTAGGGGCATATTATCAAGGAATTTATCTCTGCTTTTTTGGCTTTAAAAGCCAGGAAAGCAGAGATAAAATTATCTCCCTATCCGCAACAGGGTGCTAACATGCAAATTCGCATGTTAGCACCCTTTTTCTCTGCGCTTCCCCGTGCATCTCTAATGAGATGCAAAGGGGGCATTCCAGAGAAAAATAATTGGAGAAAGGTTGTTAAGCGACATTTCTCCTATTATCAAGGATATCGCTAACCCTGTTAGTGATAAAAAAAAGCAGCGCTAACCGCGGTTAGCGCTGCTTTTTTTACACCTGGTATTTTCCTGACTTAGCCATGATATCCTATGGAAGGTGGATATCATGGCTAAGTTTGTGAGCCCCTATCATCAAGCTAACGCCAAACTTCGAGAGATTATCGTTGGTTTTCCAGCGATAATCTCTCATTTGGCAGTTAGCGTGAGGATTTTTATCACTTCTGAGATAAACGTTGCTAATATCAAGTTATCTCAGCAATAATTTTCGGCGATGCTTAGCGATCAAAAAATCGTTGCAAAGCCTAGTTAGCGATGAATATCGCTACTCGTTGGTAATATGCCCCCTAGTTTTTTAATGGCAGCAAATTAAGTGCCACAGATTGGAGTACTGCAGCAGTTTAAGTAGTGATTTTTGGGGAATTGGCTCACTAGAAAACACATAGCATAATCCAATCATGCAGGGTCGCTGTCCAGAAAACTTTGTCAAAATTCAATTATTGTTGTCCTGCCTCCTATCAGTGTACATTGCTATTGAAACTTTCATTCTGGAATAGGTCTGTCCACTTCAAACTCCATAGAAAAAATAGACAAAAATGTCAGCTTGTGTCAACTAAGCCCGGCAAGCACACAGAATGCACGGAGAAACATCACTTGTGTGCAGCTGTACTTGCCCCAGTATGCAGAATCAATGCTGTGAAGCCAGATCCCTCCAGTACTGATTATCTCCCTTACCTGGCTCTTCAAATAGCTGCATACTGAGTGGGGCGCACCGCACAGAAGAATATACCAGTGCTTGAGGGCTAGATAACAGCAGCAGCAATGCCAAGAATCAGATAGGCAGGGTCGACTGGAATGGGATGTATGATATTACAACGCATGCTTTTACCACGCATGCTTTTACAACGTAAGTATTACAACGCAAACCTTTACAACGCATAGCGCTTTGGAGTGCTGGATAGTGAATAGTTTAATTTACTATTCCAACTCCAGTCCCCGTGGACACTAGGGAAGGTGTTGGATAGTATATTAAATCTATTCCCTATCCTAGAGCGCCCCCCAGCGCGATACGTTGTAACGGTTTGCGTTGTAATAGTTGCGTCGTAAAGGCCCTGCGTTGTAAAAGTTGCGTTGTAAAGGATGTTTCCCACTGGAATGCCATGTCATAGTAAACTGTAGGTAGGGACTGGGTAGTCAACTCTGGTAGTAAGAAGCCAGGAGGATGACATAATGTGGGACCTGCCTCATCACCAATGTAGAAGGGTGAAGGTAGGCCCTTGTTTCTATTGCTGATCTACCCCATGGCTGTTGGACACATTATATGCACAATTCTCTGATGCAGCAGAACTGACCATAGACAGTCAAGTTCCCATTTAATTATACCCTCTTTTCGGCTTAGTGGACAGTGATGGAGGGTAAAAGTTTAATGAGGTGTGCCTCTATCAATTCTCACCATCAAATGAGATTTACAGCAATAATTTTTTTATGAAAACATGTAAAATGCCTGAAACGAAAAACGTTTGATTTTCTACTGCATCGTAAAAGCATGCAGAAATGTTTCGAAAATGTGGATATGTGAAAAATTTAAATAAAGAGAGAGAAAAAGTTTATTAGCTTATGCTTGTAATCACGTGTTTGAGAAACTAAACAAAGTTATCCTAGAAAATGTACTGCTGATTACTTCTAAATGTGACAAATGAAATGAATGCTTATATAATGAAACACTTGAAAACAATTAAAATGATCAGTATAAAAAATGCTTGATAACATGAAGATTTGCAGTTTTACTTTTAGCATTGTGTGATACAAACATATATATAAAAAATGACACGTTTATTAATTTGCTTGATAATGAATACAATGCGAAACATTTATTTAGTAGTACCTAGCATTGACATGTAACTTTTGAGGGAACAATAATGAGTGAATTAACTAACTAAGAAAACTGAATAATTCATATTAATGTGTGTTTTATATTATTCATAACGTGGTAATGATTCAGCAAGTTTTTCAGGTAGGTCTCGAATGCTTAATTTTTCTCAATCTAGATGAAGTATTCATTTTAGACACTGTGAGAACTTTTCATGAACTTTCTTTCTTATGTTTGGAAACAAAGGACTCTCTTTTAATTCAGCAACACTTTTGACGGAAATGTATTGATACAATTGCATACCAAAAGAGAGCATCTGGGTACGGACAGACAATTAACAATGTGATTTTTTTTTACTTCCAATGAAAGGATGGAAATATAAAGCTATTGAATTTGATGATTTTGCAAAAGGATTACTTAATGTTTCTGGAGTTCTTAGTGAGGTATTAATCAAACCGTGAGCAGCCCGCTGTGGACAACTAATGGAACTCATATGGAATGATTCAAAGGATACTTTGTGGGCATAAACTGAGAACCTTTGGAAGTATAACTGCCCCCAGGAGGAGGAGTCAGGGGCTGGTTGTCATTTTCAATTTCCCTGCCTGGCATGCTGTTGGAATGAACTCTGATTTTCCTTTCTTTGCCAAACCCATTTGAACTGAACTTTCTGAACTGACTCAAACCTGTACTTTGCCAGAAGGTAAAGTGTGCAGGTATAACTTTTCAGCTGAAGAGTTTATGGACTCTTTCCTGTGACTCATTGTGCTTCAACTCTTCATATTTGGTTTGTACAACCTACATGCTGAAACTCAATTTCCCTATGTTTTCTCTCTCTCATTTCTTTTCATAGGTAACCAGCAAATGTTTTTCTTGTTGAATTTGTGTGACATTGTGTGACTAATTGTACTAAATGATTCCTATCAAATCTTATTATAAACTGTAATCTATGTTCTTGACCAATCAAATTGAGTCTTAGATGAGCGGTTTACATGAGCAAACTTTACAGTATTTGAGTAATTCTTGGTGTGAACCTTCGTAACGTAGGTCTTATGAGGAATGATGACTTAAGAAATGGTTCTCATAAGGAATTGCCTAACGCTCTCTAAATATCCAAGTCCCTGTTAGCTCACATAAAAGATCCATTGGAGGACCAATGGCAGTTTAGTGATACATTGCGGGGCGAGACAGAAAATAGTCAATGATGAAATATAAGTGATATGAGTATAGGTCAAATTTTGCCTAGCTTTCCACTCCATCAACACGTTGAAGGGATGTGTATGTGTGTGTTTAATGACCAGGTTGCACATTACGATACAAAAGGGGATGATGGACGGAGCGTTTGAGCCAATCACACACTCACCCCCAGTCAACTGATCTGGGTTTAATCCATCACCATTCTTTAGCTCACTCAGCCACCCAAGTTCAAACATGGCCATATGCAAATCAGTCTGACCCTGTGCCTCATGGGAACAGTCCAGCCCGAACTGCCAAGCCATGTCTGCCCTGGACCGGAAACAAGCATCCTGGGACCGGTTTCGGATACATAATCCTCATCAGCCAGGCTATCTTGAATCCAGTGGCCAAGTGAGCAAGGGACTCACGTCTGAGCATACCCTGCCAACTTAGGGCGAACAAAGCGATTCAAAAGGGAATTATGGACGGAGCGTTTGAGCCAATAAAACACTCACCCCCAGTCAACTGATCTGGGTTTAATTCATCACCATTCTTTAGCAAACTCAGCGACCCCAGTTCAGACATGGCCATATGCAAATTAGTCTGACCCTGTGCCTCATGGGAACAGTCCAGCCCGAACTGCCAAGCCATGTCTTCCCTAGACCGGAAAAAAGCATCCTGGGACCAGTTTCTGTTTCATAATCCTCATCAGCCAGGCTATCTTGAATCCAGTGGCCAAGTGAGCAAGGGACTCACGTCTGAGTATACCCTGCCAACTTAGGGCAAACAAAGCGATACAAAAGGGGATGATGGACGGAGTGTTTGAGCCAATTAAACACTCACCCCCAGTCAACTGATCTGGGTTTAATCCATCACCATTCTTTAGCTCACACAGCCACCCCAGTTCAGACATGGCCATATACAAATCAGTCTGACCCTGTGCCTCATGGGAACAGTCCAGCCCGAACTGCCAAGCCATGTCTTCCCTGGACCGGAAACAAGCATCCTGGGACCGGTTTCGGATTCATAATCCTCATCAGCCAGGCTATCTTGAATCCAGTGGCCAAGTGAGCAAGGGACTCACGTCTGAGCATACCCTGCCAACTTAGGGCGAACAAAGCGATACAAAAGGGGATGATGGACGGAGTGTTTGAGCCAATCAAACACTCACCCCCAGTCAACTGATCTGGGTTTAATCCATCACCATTCTTTAGCTCACTCAGCCACCCCAGTTCGGACATGACCATATGCAAATCAGTCTGACCCTGTGCCTCATGGGAACAGTCCAGCCTGAACTGCCAAGTCATGTCTTCCCTGGAGCGGAAATAAGCATCCTGGGACCAGTTTCGGATTCATAATCCTCATCAGCCAGGCTATCTTGAATCCAGTGGCCAAGTGAGCAAGGAACTCACATCTGAGCATACCCTGCCAATTTAGGCTAAACAAAGCGATACAAAAGGGGGTGATGGACGGAGCGTTTGAGCCAATCAAACACTCACCCCCAGTCAACTGATCTGGGTTTAATCCATCACCATTCTTTAGCTCACTCAGCCACCCCAGTTCAGACATGGCCATATGCAAATCAGTCTGACCCTGTGCTTCATGGGAACAGTCCAGCCCGAACTGCCAAGCCATGTCTTCCCTGAACCGGAAACAAGCATCCTGGGACCGGTTTCGTAATTCAAAATCCTCATTAGCCAGGCTATCTTGAATCCAGTGGCCATGTGAGCAAGGGACTCACGCCTGAGCATACCCTGCCAATTTAGGGCCTACAAAGCGTTACAAAAGGGGATGATGGACGAAGCATTTGAGCCAATCAAACACTCACCCCCAGTCAACTGATCTGGGTTTAATCCATCACCATTCTTTAGCTCACTCAGCCACCCCAGTTCAGACATGGCCATATGCAAATCAGTCTGACCCTGTGCCTCATGGGAACAGTCCAGCCCGAACTGCCAAGCCATGTCTTCCCTGGACCGGAAACAAGCATCCTGGGACCGGTTTCGGATTCATAATCCTCATCAGCCAGGCTATCTTGAATCCAGTGGCCAAGTGAGCAAGGGACTCACATCCGAGCATACCCTGCCAACTTAGGGTGAACAAAGCGATACAAAAGAGGATGATGAATGGAGCGTTTGAGCCAATCAAACACTCACCCCCAGTCAACTGATTTGGGTTTAATCCATCACCATTCTTTTGCTCACTCAGCCACCCCAGTTCAGACATGGCCATATGCAAATCAGTCTGACCCTGTGCCTCATGGGAACAGTCCAGCCCGAACTGCCAAGCCATGTCTTCCCTGGACCGGAAACAAGCATCCTGGGACCGGTTACCGATTCATGATCCTTATCAGCCAGGCTATCTTGAATCCAGTGGCCAAGTGAGCAAGGGAGTCACGTCTGAGCATACCCTGCCAACTTAGGGCGAACAAAGCGATACAAAAGGGGATGATGGACGGAGCGTTTGAGCCAATCAAACACTCACCCCCAGTCAACTGATCTGGGTTTAATCCATCACCATTCTTTAGCTCACTCAGCCACCCCAGTTCAGACATGGCCATATGCAAATCAGTCAGATCCTGTGCCTCATGGGAACAGTCCAGCCCGAACTGCCAAGCCATGTCTTCCCTGGACCGGAAACAAGCATCCTGGGACAGGTTTCAGGTTCATAATCCTCATCAGCCAGGCTATCTTGAATCCTGTGGCCAAGAGAGCATGGGACTCACATCTGAGCATACCCTGCCAATTTAGGGTGAACAAAGCGATACAAAAGAGGATGATGGACGGAGTGTTTGAGCCAATTAAACACTCACCCCCAGTCAACTGATCTGGGTTTAATCCATCACCATTCTTTAGCTCACTCAGCCACCCCAGTTCAGACATGGCCATATGCAAATCAGTCTGACCCTGTGCCTCATGGGAACAGTCCAGACCGAACTGCCAAGCCATGTCTTCCCTGGGCCGGAAACAAGCATCCTGGGACCGGTTTCGGATTCATAATCCTCATCAGCCAGGCTATCTTGAATCCAGTGGCCAAGTGAGCAAGGGACTCACATCTGAGCATACCCTGCCAACTTAGGCGAACAAAGCGATATAAAAGGGGATGATGGACGGAGCATTTGAGCCAATCAAACACTGACCCCCAGTCAACTGATCTGGGTTTAATCCATCACCATTCTTTAGCTCACTCAGCCACCCCAGTTCAGACATGGCCATATGCAGATCAGTCTGATCCTGTGCCTCATGGAACAGTCCAGCCCGAACTGCCAAGCCATGTCTTCCCTGGACCGGAAACAAGCATCCTGGGACCGGTTTCGGATTCATAATCCTTATCAGCCAGGCTATCTTGAATCCAGTGGCCAAGTGAGCAAGGGACTCACGTCTGAGCATACCCTGCCAATTTAGGGCGAACAAAGCGATACAAAAGGGGATGATGGACGGAGCGTTTGAGCCAATCAAACACTCACCCCCAGTCAACTAATCTGGGTTTAATCCATCACCATTCTTTAGCTCACTCAGCCACCCCAGTTCAGACATGGCCATATGCAAATCAGTCTGACCCTGTGCCTCATGGGAATAGTCGAGCCCGAACTGCCAAGCCATGTCTTCCCCGGACCGGAAACAAGCATCCTGGGACCGGTTTTGGATTCATAATCCTCATCAGCCAGGCTATCTTGAATCCTGTGGCCAAGTGAGCAAGGGACTCACATCTGAGCATACCCTGCCAATTTAGGGCGAACAAAGCGATACAAAAGGGGATGATGGACGGAGCGTTTGAGCCAATCAAACACTCACCCCCAGTCAACTGATCTGGGTTTAATCCATCCCCATTCTTTAGCTCACTCAGCCACCCCAGTTCAGACATGGCCATATGCAAATCAGTCTGACCCTGTGCCTCATGGGAATAGTCCAGCCCGAACTGCCAAGCCATGTCTTCCCCGGACCGGAAACAAGCATCCTGGGACCGGTTTTGGATTCATAATCCTCATCAGCCAGGCTATCTTGAATCCTGTGGCCAAGTGAGCAAGCGACTCACATCTGAGCATACCCTGCCAACGTAGGGTGAACAAAGCGATACAAAAGAGGATGATGGACGAAGCGTTTGAGCCAATCAAACACTCACCCCCAGTCAACTGATTTGGGTTTAATCCATCTCCATTGTTTAACTCACTCAGCCACCCCAGTTTAGACATGGCCATATGCAAATCAGTCTGACCCTGTGCCTCATGGGAACAGTCCAGCCCGAACTGCCAAGCCATGTCTTCCCTGGACCGGAAACAAGCATCCTGGGACCGGTTTGCGATTCATAATCCTTATCAGCCAGGGTATCTTGAATCCAGTGGCCAAGTGAGCAAGGGAGTCACGTCTGAGCATACCCCTGCCAATTTAGGGCGAACAAAGCGATACAAAAGGGGATGAAGGACGGAGCGTTTGAGCCAATCAAACACTCACCCCCAGTCAACTGATCTGGGTTTAATCCATCACCATTCCTAAGCTCACTCAGCCACCCCAGTTCAGACATGGCCATATGCAAATCAGTCTGACCCTGTCCCTCATGGGAACAGTCCAGCCCGAACTGCCAAGCCATGTCTTCCCTGGACCGGAAACAAGCATCCTGGGACGGGTTTCGGATTCATAATCCTTATCAGCCAGGCTATCTTGAATCCAGCGGCCAAGTGAGCAAGGGACTCACGTCTGAGCATACCCTGCCAACTTAGGGCGAACAAAGCGATACAAAAGGGGATGATGGACGGAGCGTTTGAGCCAATCAAACACTCACCCCCAGTCAACTGATCTGGGTTTAATCCATCACCATTCTTTAGCTCACTCAGCCACCCCAGTTCAGACATGGCCATATGGAAATCAGTCTGACCCTGTGCCTCATGGGAACAGTCCAGCCCGTAATGCCAAGCCATGTCTTCCCTGGACCGGAAACAAGAACCCTGGGACCGGTTTCTGATTCATAATATGGACATGTCTGAATTGGGGTGGCAGAGTGGGCTAAAGAACGGTGATGGATTAAACCCAGATCAGTTGACTGGGGGTGAGTGCTTGTATTGTCAACACTCCGTCCATCATTTCCTTTGGTTTTTCTTTGTTCGCCATAAGTTGGCAGGGTATGCTTTTTCCAGGTTGCACATTACAACTACCTTGGGAAGCCCATGAGGGAGACATAACTTAGTACCAAGGGGACATTTCATGGGTGGTGCATGGATGTTCCCATGCAACCACCCAAGGGTTTTGCTGCAAAACCCTATTTACTAAAAAGAAAAGTAGACAGGGGTTTGCAGCAGAAAACAGCATCCATTTCATTTTCGACTTTGCATGTGTGCTGCACTGTACAAACCACATAAAAAGTTTGTCTAAGCATAGCATTTTGTAGTAGACGGGATCCTTCCAATACAAAACTTATGCTAGACTCATGCCGATATACTTGAACTAAAGTGCAAAGGTGTGTGCATGACACATGACACCAAATTTCAGCACCTAGGCTAGGAAGAGGGGAGGAAATTGCCATATTTCTTTCCTTCTCACGCAACTCAGCACAGCATTTTTTGCTGCTGCGCTGTGTTGCATACGATTTTAGTAAATCTCATGCAACACCGTAAATAGTAAATGAGTTCTGGAGCTGTAAATATTTACGGCTTCTTTCTGTTGTCTAGAGCTACAACCGATATTTGCTCCAATAAAGTATGGTTGTTTCGAGATCCCCTTTTCCCCTATCTGTATCCCAATAGGGCTTTGCGTATACACCACACAGACTCCGGTTTTGCAATGAAGATGTTCAGATGTGATGGCCAATACTGGTCTCAAACTGCTGCTTTACACCCTGACGATTACCACCACACCTGGTAGCTAAATCTGTAGTGTCTGAACAAAGACCTAATCTCTTGAACCACTTTGATATTCTAAAATTCAGCTGCTCTAGCTATGAAGTCAAAAACCTGATCTGAACACTTGCTGTATCCTCTGCTGAGGTGCCTCACATTTTATTGAGAGTAGGTCTGCAATAACATAAATGGCTTTCAATCAGACAGAGATTTTAATCAAAGCTGTTAGATCTGACACCCTTGGGTGGTTGTCCTCTAAACGCTTTGCATTCATATCGCCTGTTTTGCTGACTTCGTTTTGTTGGCTTGAGGACTCTGTGCACTTTACCATTGCTAACCAGAGCTAAAGCATGTGTGTGCTCTCCCCAAAACATGGTATAATTGGCCTTTACCTAATTGGAGCATTTAAATTTACTTGTAAGTCCTTAGCAACTGTACCCAGGCCTGTAAATTAAGTGCTACTAGTTGAGCTGCAGCACTCATTGGGCTACCAACTAAAATAGTCTTAGGCCTGCCGTTAGAACCTGTGGTGCAGTTTTAAACTGTCATTTTGACATGGCAAAATACATTTTTGGCTAGGCCTAAACCCTCCATTTTCATAGATGCAAGTCAACCCTACGGGGGGCCTAAAGGCTCCTATGGGCAGGGTACATTATATTAAAAAAAGGAGGACATGTGGGTTTAGGTTTTACAAATCCTTGTAGGAAAAAACTCCTAAAGTCATTTTTCATTCCTGCAAGGTCTGTTTCCCTCTTAGGATAACATTATTTTACCTTATTACACTTGATAAGTGATAGCTTAAGTTTGAGAGCAGGTAGGAAATGATCCTTCTTTAATGGTAAAGACAGATTTTAATTCATAATTCTTAAAATGCCACGTTTAGAAAGTTGACATTTTCTTGTCCTAACTATTGTGCCTCCTGGCAGTATCTGGGGTCATATGACTGAGACTAGCTGAGCTGTTGGCCTTTGTGTATTTCTCATAGACAGTGACACAAAAGGGGACTAGGTTCAGTGGCATGGGCCATCTTGCCAGGATGACTGAGGAGGAGCTGTACCCGGGTCCACTTACATTTCAAGGGCTGCCTCCAGCAAACACACAAATGAACATGACAACAGTGTTTTGTCACAAGAGCTTATTTGGAGCCTTGACGGGGAAAGGAAGGTAGTATAGGCAGTCCCCTACTTCAAAGGCTGGCACTAGGTAAAATATTGGACCTCCGAAGTCACTATTCTAATCACTCCTGAATCTTTGGAAGGCTCAGAAAAAGTAATGCTATGCTGCCCAGCTACTGGAAGGACTGCCCTGCTGCCCTGTTGTAAAAAGACTGCCCTGCTGTCCTACTGCCTGAGAAAGGAAGACTGGATCTGCTCATTGAATCCAGAACTACCAGATTAACTACCAGAGCAAGCTGGCTGGTCTTCTTTGTGAGCTGCAGGGACTTCACAAGCTCCAGAGACGTGTGCTACCTCTGACCAGTTGTCCAGGCCCAACTGGACTAGCCTGTGTCCTGCTGCTGGACTCTACTTGAATGAGTCCTGATCCCCAAGATGTGTTCTTCAGGGCCCAGACCTTTGGCTTGCATGAGAGTGTACTTCTCCTTGTCCAATTGTGGGTACCCTCAGAACCGACGAAGTGCAACGCAACTCCATGTTGGACCTTACATTGTAGCACCTCCCAGCACCTGATCAGAGGGCTCATCAGAACTGGGTGCAGTGCAATGCAACTTGATGCAAGATCTCGCATTGCAGATCCTCGCAGCTCCTGATCGGTGACCTTATCGGAACCAACGCAGCACAATGCAACTCCATATAGCACTTTACAGCTCCTAATTGGTGGTCTCTTTAAACAAATGCATCTTTAGGCAGCGCGACGCAGGATCTCGCACCTCAGCCCAAGCACAACCAGGTACAACGTGCATTAGACCGAACTCCATCCTGTACCCGACCAACACTCCATGACGATCAAACTGAACTTGTGACATTGTCCCTATCGCACTTGACCAGGTAACTACAGTTGTTGCTTTTCCCTTTTTGGAACCACTTTCACTTAAGACTTTGAAATTGCATGTCTCCAGTTCCACTGATTTGATTTTTGTTGTTCTGATGTCATCTCATTTATAAGAAATTGCTCTATTTTTCTAGATTGGTGTGGGATTTGTCTTGTATTGTGTTTTCACTTTATTTCTGATTGAGTGCTACATAAATACTTTACACATTACTTGACTGTGTTGTTCCAAGCTGCCAGAGGGCTAAGCACAAGTTAATGTAGTGAATTTTTGTGGTTCACCCAGCCAAGGATTGTGGTTGCTGTGTGAGAAGAGTCCTCACCCCCATCAACCAATAACCCCAATTTCTGACAAACACGTTTCGCTCAGCACACGAAGCCCACCATGGTATATCGCACTCTTACCTAGAGAGGACTTTAGAAACTACAACTGTATTTGCTAATTCTCTTTTAACTTCCCTTTTTTATTTTTGATTCTTGTTAATTTGTTATTAGCCTAGTATTGAGGCTCCTTAAGTCTTACAATTTTTGTCACAGTGAATCAGCAGATCAGTTAAGTATTTTTTTTGCGCTGAGTAGCGTATTTTCCCCTCTTCTTTCTTTTACCCTGCAAAAAGCAGAGAGAGAGAACTGCATATGAATATCTGCGCTCTGCATTAAATTCGATTCTAAAATAGAGAATGTGACCCAGATCCATCTTCATTAATGACTAATGAAACGTGGTGTCCTGTCCCTTGCTGATCTTGCACTTTTGTGAGAAGTTCCATAAAATGGTTCTACTTCTTCTTAAATGATTAGATTTCTTCTCAAACTGTTTCAGCTTCATTGATTTGGGCACAGAAACAATACCCTGCAGCCCACTTATGCATAACAAGCAAGCGACTATGGTTATCATATGATCCCCATTGCAGGGTTGCTGTGTGTTCTGTATGGATCAATCTTAACTGTGGATTATGAACTCCATTGCTCATTCAGGGACTGCCTATAGTGCCTATGGCTCCGAAAAGTTATGCCTTGCTAGGTATTCCAACCACTTCTGCGCATTGCTCTGCTCTTTAGCCTTGTTAATGATATGAGTATTATGGGAGTTCACTTCCTGTATGAGAGAGGGATCCAAGGACTTCATTAATGCTCAAAGCCCATCCCAGATGAGTGAGAAAAAAAAGGATTTCCAGTATTGATGGAGGGTTTATGCACAGTGTCCAGGGGTAGCCCACAAAGAGCCAGATTTTTTTTTTAAAAGACACGCAACACAGCACAGCACCCATAGAGACTGCGCTGCGCTGTGTGACAGGACGGGACCAGGAGAGCGCCATGTCAACAGAGATCAGGCTCTCTCCTCCACACTCCCTAGCGCCGGCACTGATTTCAGCAGCCATATGCCAGGGACATACCTTAGTGCCTTAGAGCTAGGATGCATGCCTGAGTCTAGCATAGGTATTGTACAGGAAGGGTACCCCTCCTGCACAAAATACTATTCATAAACAAGTTTAAACACTTTTCCCACTTTGTATGTGTGCTGCACAGTGCAGCACGCGTACACAGACGGAAAAAAAAGGATAAATAGAAATATTTCTCCTGTTTACACCTCCTTTGAATTGGTGTTAACCTTTGGCACAAAACTCTGTCTAATATTGTTTGTAGATAGGGTTTTGCATCTAAAGGAATGGGTGGTTGCATGGGAATGCCCATGCACCATCCATGTTGCACCCCCTTGGCTCTAAGTATTGCAGTGCTTCGCGCTGTTTTGCGTCACTTTTAGGCTATTTTCCATCACAAAACAGAATTTGAGCTGGAAAGTAAATTAGGGAAATAACATTTTGCGCCGATTTTTGACACTAGCCTAGTGAAAAATGTTTGTACATCTACCCCGTAGACTCATTGAATGCATAGACCACTGTTTCCTGGGATTGCCTACCATGGCTGTCTGTCATGCCTGGGACAGAAAGGCATGAGAGGACCATCCTTGCTGTGTTTCTGGCTTTACAGGTGACAGCATGTCACAGAGAAAGAGTCACTGCTGTTGTGTCAAATAGGTCTGTCGAGTGCACACTGTACCAAGAAATAAGTAATCTGAGGGACTATCTGCAGTTGAACTGTAGATAGTATTCCTCAGGTTAACTTTTCGAGTGCTACCGGGGGAGAGTATTTTTCCCCTTGTTCTCCCCACCCTGAATCTCAAGGGGTATTCCTCGCGATTCCTCCATGATGAAGCTTTGGTTAGTGGCAGCATAATGTACAGCTTTTGGAATGCCTGAAAGTGGAGTCTACTGGCCTCCCCAGGTACGTCAGGGGTGTAGCTTACTTTTGTGCAGTTATACTGGGACCTGAGAAATGAGGGTACTGTTACACCCTGATTACTTCTGTACTTTATAATTCACAACAGCCATGGGGCTGTGGCGGCCGGCACAGATAAGAGCGGTGAGGCGGGGTGGGGGTTGGGTAGGTCGACACATGACAAAGTAAAATTAAATAAAAAATTATAATAATCCATAGCATGCAGACACCTCCGTCAACAGATTAAGAGCTGAAAAGCAGCTGACTGAGGCATTTCAGCCACAACTCCACCTGCTCAATCCCAATGTTGCTTAGCAGTGGCGTAAGCATAGAGGCTAAACCTCCACAACTGACCTGTCGGTTTCCAACCTATACAAAGAGGTAAGGTTCCATTACCAACCTTTTCAACTCACCTTTTGAAGATGAACCTGATGTTGCAAGGTGTTGATATACTGCTGCTCGACATGGATGACAATCCACCATATCACCACTGTAATAGAGGGTATGGGCATTTAAATCATCATTATACAAAAATATCATTAAAAATATAAAATATTAAGACAATCAAATAGAAAGATTATGAAAAGCTTTTAAAATAGATTACAATAACTCTTAATCACCATGGAGATCCTGACACATATTTCATGCAAAATGTTCCCCATACCTACACATACATTGCTTGCCATTAAAGCGCCTATTGTTCAAGTTACTTCTAGGAATTGCATGTGATCAAGATATTTTAAGACTTCCCATCTGTTAGAAATCCCATATTTGTTTACAACTGGTTTAAAAAATGTCCTACGTTCCTATTTAAGAAACATACAATGCAAAAGCCAATGTTAGTTGTTAAATGTAATTTATATTCCACAGTCACATAGATGACCATTTGTCTTACACCTCTTAGCCAACTCCTTCCTTAGGCACATAGGGTTTACTCCACTACGAAACTGTAACAGTTCTTCCCTGATTATGAATTGGCCAGATCAGACAAATAGGGAAATGTCATATTGTTTTACTATGAGACCCAGGAGAATCCCATGGATTTCTTGGTTAAAATTTTTTTTAAATCGCTCTTTCTTGAAAACTCTACCTTCTATCACGCATCCTTTTTTGGAAGCATCACAACTGGGACAGCCCAATAGGTATCTCTTTTTCCATGAAGCTCAGTTCCTCTTACTTCTTAAGGTTTCTTCTTTGCACAGCAGGGATATGTTATGCTCCTACCAACTATCACAAAAAGGTCCAAGATGACTAAATCTTCTGCATATAGCAGACATGGTATGTGACGTCCACCCATCTTGTGGAAAAAGGAGGAGAGTTCCTTTTGGGAGGTTCTTTAAACATAATGCAAAGAGGGTCAGGGCCAACACACAGCCCTGCCTTAGAACATTCCCTATCTTGATCTTTTCTGAAAGCGCACCATCCTTATCCAATGCCACCTGCACCAAATTCCCCTGGTTAAGTTCCTTTAAAAAACCTAGGGGCTTACTACCAGTTCAGTGGTCTGTGGATCACTGTACCGGTGGTCAGACCGCCGAGAGGTCTGCGGTCCCGTGATCGTAATATGAGTTTTGAGTATTGCCTTTGCAAAGACCGCAACTGGACCGCCAGCATTGCAAACACACCGCCGACAGACGGGCCTCGCGTCATGGGTAGGCAGCTTTCATAAGGCAGTACAAATGAGTAACACTGCATTCTGTATTCGTATTACGAGTTGGGTTTTCCATGAGCCGCATGTGGCCATTGTTCCACCATCCAAAGGTTGGTGAAAACAAAGAATTTTGGGTGCAAACTCAGCCCTTTCCTGTTCTTCCCAGCAGATTTTGACGTGGATTCCTTTATATAGGTCCCCCTACGCAGCAGCATCTTAACCCTGAGAAATACAACCCTGTTTGCGGCGATACATAGGTAAGTGCTCTTTATTCCTTACATCCATTGCCGGGACTTCCAACATATGGGTCGGACTCCTGCAATGGGTAGGTGGTATTTTTCCATGTGTGTCATTCATATGTGTGCATTCGACACATATGCAGTCAAAATGTGTGCACATGCATATATTTGGAAATACATTGACCACTGCCTCAAGACCATCACAGTCACACGGCTGCCCTCGAGGTCAACTCGTAATATGACGTCAGAAGACCGCCAGTACTGAGGTCTACTCGCAGCTGCAGTCTTCAAGCAGTTGGACCGCAAAACTCGGAATCAGGCTTTTTGAAAACCGCTGTGCTCCTCTCATACAGGTCATCCGAAAGTATTTTGCGATTCACTAAATCAAAAACCATCCGAAAATCAACAAAGCAGCAAAACAGATTGGCTTTCAACTCCACTGCCTTACATGCTATGACCCATAGGCAGAAACAGTGATCTATGGTGGAGTGTCCAGCTTTAAAACCTCCTTGTTCTATAGGTATCAGTCCTTCTTCCTCAACCCAATATTTCAGTCTTTCCAGATGCATTTACTAAAGACTTTCTCCCCCCAAATACTTTAAACTGATCAATGTATAGTTCTTTGAATGACATACAGGGCCCTATTTATGGATTGGTTTGAAAAGCATCACCCAGAAACTGCAAAACATTCAGAACGCCTCCGCCAGAATCAACCTCCATAACTCTTGCCACAGCCACACCACTGGCCACTTGAGAGACCTCCACCTGCTCCCAGTCAACAAAATGATCCCCTTTAAGTTCCTCACACAAAGCCCTACATAACGCAGGACCTGTATACCTTAACCACCACCTTGCAATCCACAGCTGCACCAGAGACCTCTGCTTTGCCCAACTGGCACTGGCTACCGACCCACGCATCCGCAATACCGCGGCCGGAGGAAGATCCTTCTCCTACCTCACAGCAAAGACCTGGAACACCCTGCCTCTCTACCTCAGACAATCACCAAATCTGCCCCAATTCAGGAAGGACCTCAAAACCTGGCTCTTCAACAGAACCTCAGTGCCTTCAATGGACAAGCATTTCCATTTTAGTCCCACCAAGTGCCTTGAAACCCTTATGGGTGAGTAGCTGCACTTTATAAACCCTGATTGATTGATTGATTGATTGGTTGACGAGGAGCCCTGTGGGACCTGTGTTCCAATGGTCTCAGCGGGGAGATAAAGGAGGAGAAATGACCTGAAAAGAGAAGTTATTCATAAAGGAGGCAATCCAGGATAGAGCCTTCTTGCTCACACCTATATAGCAAAGGCTCTGAAGGAGCACCTTATGGGATACGGTCTCAAAAGTGTTCTAAAATAATGAGGGCTGCAGAACCACCCTCATCAGCTACTCTTCAAAGGGTTTCTGTAACTGTCAACAAGGCAGATTCAGAATTGTGATTCGACTTGAAACTGTTGTGGGACATATTAAAATGAGATTACTTTCTAGGACTGTTAGGATGTGATTGACATGTTTTTCCACAGGTTTACCTAGATAAGGGAGCAGGGACATAGGGCAATAATGTTCGGGTTTGATCAGGTCAAGAGATCATTTCTACAGCAGATATATCACCTTCACCTGCTATCACGCCTGTGGAATTGTAAGTGTAGACAGGGAGAGATTGGCCACCTCAAGAAATGAGGGAAAGATAGCCTTAGGAATTTAAGAACAAAGTCTGGTTTAATCGAGCCATCCGTGGACCCAATTTCACTGCGAAGCACAGAGTGGAAAAAGAGTGCAGATCAAGAGGGACTAATTCAATATGTTCTGGCCTATACTGTGATTCGGGTGAACAGAAAGTGCAGGCCTCAGTGTCAATAGGAACCTTAGGCAGAAAATGGGAGTAAAAAGTATTGATCATTTCAATGAAAAGGTCGACTGTATTGTTGCAGTGTTCATTTGAGGGCTCAACTGACCCTGATGTGACATGTTTTGTAAAGCTGTTTACAATAGAAAATATTTCTTTTAAAGGGTTTTTGCTTTTTAAGAACTTAAAGGAGAAGAATTCCGCTGGTGCTTTCCTTATTGCTTTGTGATGAACTTTGATTGCACTTAAATACATTATTTTTGCCACTGCGTCATAGGACTTTCTCCAGGCTTGCTTGAGCACTTTGCAGGGGTTTCTCACTGCCACCAGCTCCGCATTGAACCAGGGGGTAGAGGGCTAGCTTCTGGCTGGCCTTTACTTGACAGGGGGGTATAAACTTGTCAAGGGCTCAGGTGAGCCAAGTCTTTACCTTGTAATCAGCACGATCCACATTGGAATCTAACTCAGGGGTGGTGTCAGATATAGGAGCCATGTCCCAGGTCTGCCAATGCAGCCTGTAGTGCAGCTTTAAACTGCAATTTGGATCTGGAAGAATTATTCTTTTGCCAGCCATAAACCTACCTTATTAATATTTATATGTCACCTTTAAGGTAGGCCTAAAGGCTTAGAGATCAGAATGCATTGTATTTAATAAGTAGGACATGTATACTTAGGTTTTACATGTCCTGGTAGTGAAAAGTCATTATTCTCTGTTGTAAATCCTATCTCTCCCACTGCCTAATCCTGGGTTACCTTGTTACATTTATTAAATGATAACTTTGGATTGGGATCAGATTAAAATGTATAGTTAGGCTAAAATGAAATGTAATTTAAAGCCGTCGGTCATGGTGAAGTCAGATTGCAAATCAAAATATTGAAAATAGTACTTTTAGAAAATTGGCATTTTCTTCTCCTAACTATTTGTGCCTTCTGCCAGAGTCCTCGGTCACATGACTAAGAATGTCATTCGCTATGCTCTCCCTATGACTCGCTGCCTCCTCCACCCTGCATGTAACTCTTTGCCCCAGAGTATGAGATCGTAACTCTTTCAGTGAGACTAACCTGGTCCCAGTATTTGACCCAGGCTCCATCGCATTTGACCTGAACTTGTGACTTTCCCCCGGTGTAGCACAACCAGATAACCGCGAGTGACACCTTGTGCTTATAGGTGCTACAACTACCTAAACCTTTGAACGTGCATATCTCGTGTTCTGTTGTTCTACTAATTGAATTTGTGTAGCTATAGTATCATTTTATTGTATTACAATTCACACTATTTTTCTAAATTGTTTAGGGATTTTTCTTGTGTTTTTACTTCATTACTGTCTGTGTGCTGCATAAATACATTACATATTGACTCAAAGTTTGACCTGACTGCTTTTGTGCCAAGCTACCAGAGGGTTAAGGGCAGGTTAATTAGTGACCTTTGTTGTTCACCCTGATAAGGATTGGGGTTGTTGACAGAGTGGGGTTTCCAAACCCATCAATCAACAACCCAATTTCTTACAACAATGTTTTAAGTATCTTTTTAAGTGTCAAAAATGTTGCATTTCTGGGCATATCCGCAGGAAGTTTGTTCCAATGTAGAGCAGCTAGATGAGAAAATTACTGACCCCCTGCTTTGGTTAAATCCGCAGCTAAATGTTCAGTAGCTGACACTACATAACCCTTCATGCTCTTGGAAGTGGCTGTATTGTCCATCAGCAGGCGATATGCCAGCAGTTCACTAATTATAGTCATCGGAAAGAGGATGGTATATAGTGCAAAGCTGGCGGTAGAATTGGTTCTTAAATCTTGTCTGCTCTCAGGCACCACAAAATTACAAAGTTAACTTTCAAAAGTTTCTTGTTCACTACACAGACAAATGTTCTACTTTCCATCGGATTACATTTTGAATTTGAAATTAAAAATAACTTCCAAGCAAGTTCTTCTCTTTTTCTCAGTTGAAATTATACAGAAATGTGCTTTTGTTAAGACCAGGTACGCTCAGGGAAAAATTTAACTTAGCTTACACATTGACAAATAGCATTTATTTTTCTCTTCAATATAGGAACCTAGGGCCATATGTATGAAGATCACGATTTGCAATTCAGAATTAGCGATTTTTACCGAATCGCTGATTTCGAATCGCAAATCGATATGTATGTACCAAATCGCAAAAAAAAATAGCGATTCGGTAAAAATCGCTATTTATTTGCGAGATTCCGAAAAGCGATTCCTTAAACCCAAAAAATCGCAAAATTGCGATTCCTTAACGGGAAAAATCGCAATTTAGCGAATTTCGCTAAACAGCCAATCGGAAACCTGGTGCAGTTTGATGACATCACTACCAGGAAGTGACTGACTACCCATGCTGCAACAGTGCTGTGAGGGAGAGTCACAGAGAGGGAGAGTGGGAGATTGGAAACTGCTACAGGTACACCATGGCTGAAGTGGCAACATGGAAATGGCTGAAACACAGCAGGAGCAACAGCAGGAAGGAGAGTGTTCCAGGAAGAGAAAATTTTAATTTTCTGAAGCAGAACTTGAGACCCTGATTCAGGAGATGGTGCCAAACCACGATTTGCTGTTTGGGAGGAGTTCCCTGAAGGTGCCAGAGACCAGGAAGAGAAGCATTTGGGCAGCCATACAGGCTAAAGTGAATGCGGTGGGAGTGACACACCGGAGTGTCGACGTACATCGCAAGCGCTGGTACGACCTGCGCCAGCGTTCGAAAAGCTCGCTTCCGGGCTGGAGCAGTCACGACTCACCGGTGGAGGGACTTCAACTGTGCCAGAATCTGAATACTGGGGTATTATGTGTCTAATGTGTTATGAAACATTATTTTGTTTTTCACTCCTTAATTGATTTTGTTAATTACTATTGATAGCTTATTAGTTTCACTGGTGTGGCCATTTCTGATTACTATGTCATTTGATTCGAGAGGGTTGCCAGTGGCGAAGCTACACCATTTGCCACCTGTAGCGGTACCTGGGTTTGTCGCCCGCAACCCAGCAACAGCAACAGGTAGGAGCGGGGGGGGGGGGGGCTTGCCGCCCCCAAAATTCATGCTGCTCAGGCGGACCACCCAACCTTTGCTACACCACTGAGGGTTGGGTGTTATTGGTTTATTGGCAGTAATTTAAAATAAATAATGTTAATAATAGAAAATCATTATTTGGCATTAATATAATCATTTGATTTTTAAAAATAATAAGAAATTGGTTCAAATGCTTTGCTATTATTGTTAAAAAAATGTTTTCATAAGTAAGCAATATTTATTGAGATTTTTTTTGTAAATTGTTTCTGATTTTTACTATTGTCATTAATTTTATTTGTAATGTAAAAACAAAGAAATACATTTATAAAAGGCTAACTAAATGAAAGAATGTATATTTAATGCTTTTAAAAGGTAATATTTCAAAATTTAGCTTTGTAAAAAAATTGTTACAAATTGAATGGTAATATCATTTGTCCATTTATGTACATTTTGGCTTTTCTATTAATATTTCAGAAGTATTTAGAAAAAAATTATGTTTGTGGGAATGTAGTTTGCATATTACCCCTGCAACACCCCAATGTTTTTTATTAACATGCATTTTAATACATAGAGTAGTTGTTATATAGAAAAACGGGATTTATTAAAACAATTCGTTATTTAAAAGAAATTACAGACATTGTGGTCTGCTGAGCCCAGGAGGCCACCATGCCTGTGACTCATAGTGTGTTGCCATTTGCTGCCTCCCTCATACATAGTAACGAGGGAAGTCGAATTGTGACGCATTACAATTCAGGACAAATTGATTAATTAATTGGTCTGTTCCAGTTCTTAATTTCTGCTGGTTCTTTCTGGTGCTTAGCACCAGCACTTATTTATCAGGGCCGGGTCTACAATAACACCATGTGTCTGCAACTCTGCAAGTGACTCATATGGCAATGTGAATGTGGCGTAGACTAGGCTGTAAATGAAAGTAAATTACCTCACTGACTCGGCGCGCGCATCCCATATGATCATTACTGTCTCTGATCCAGGCCGTCCGAGACCGACTCATAATTTATTTATTCCAATATGTCTGATCAGTCCACATTACACGATTCAGTCATGACGATGCACATTTCGATTCGAATTGGCTTTAGGTGGGCCTTAGTTCAGTTTTGCTGCCGATGGGTGGGAGCCCGGGACACTGATTGGGCATGGGGCTGGATTTAGTTCTGTGGGGTAGGGCTCTGCGGCAGGCAGCGTGTACGCAGATTTTTTTCAAAATGCCATGCCCGGCCCACCCGCACGCACCATGCGTCATCAGTGGTTCAGGCAGACGGCTTTGAGTGCAGGCAGCAGCAGGGCTAGGCCACCCGGCTTATTGAATAAAGGCAGGCAGTACCATTGCGGCCCCCGGACGCCCACTACCCCTACCACCAACCGTAAGTACTGTAGCAGCCATTACCAACGCTGCTTTTTTTTCTTACTTGAGAGTGATGGGTGGCGTGACACACTGCGTGATGGTCATCGCAACGTGGTAGGCTAGCTCCGGCCCGGCTCCACATTCCACAATGAATATCATTGAAGTCCAGGGTTAAGTTAAAGTCCCTGCACTGGTCCCTGCCTTTCTTGCAGCCTTCTCCTAGCCCGGGCCTCGCAGTGGCATTGTACTCATTTGCACGCAGTAAGGTGCCCTGTGCCAGCGCCGGATGCATGATTGCTCAGGGCAGGCCTTGGACTCGCATGAAGTAAACTGTTAAGTGAACCACGACTGATGACTCTGAGTCGAAGGCCTGCCTTGAGCAATCATGCCTCTATGTCTGCACGCACATTACGTTCTCGCTACTGTCTATGGCAGGGATCTCCAAACCGGTCCTGGAGGGCCGGATCCATGCCAGAGATTTTGGATATCCCCATTGAGATACATGTAGTTATTTTAAAAATCTGGCATGGATCCGGCCCTCCAGGACCGGTTTGGAGAGCCCTGGTCTATGGTAAGTGCTCCCTACATCCAATAGCATGAAGCACAAGCCAGCTAGGTGGTCAGACATAGCTATACCCAGAAAGCAGAGCTCACTTTTTGTATGCATTTGGCCAGAGGGTTCTGTCACCCACAAGCTTTCCCCAGTCACCTAATGTGCAAGTACAATGCCAATGACTACTGTTGCTAGACGACCAATGGTAGGCAGGCCCGGACTGGCCGTAGCGGGCACCGGGCGATCCCCCGGTGCACTACACGGGTGGGCCCAGTTTTGGGCCCCTGGGGACCGGTTTTGTTACAGGGCCGTTTTCAGCCCTGTAACAAAATCGGCCGAAAACCGGCCCTGGCAAACAGCACAGCAGTAACTCTAACCCCCCGTGGGTAGGCGTGGAGGTGGCCGAGCACTTTGCAATGGTCGGTTTTGGTTCTCAGTCCGGCCCGGATGGTAGGGGTCCCCATCCCCAGTGCCCGAGGCCTCGCAATCATGTTTTACTGCTACAAAGCCCAGGGGTAGGCGCCCCAGCCTCGGAGCCATGACCTAAAGCTGAAAGGCCTGGGTGAGGGAAACATCTCGTCACCTAAGTTAGTGCTTTGAGCCCCACACAGCCAACTCAGCAACGTCCAGGGTAGGGATCTGCTCCAAGGCCTCGCAGCCATTGGCTAGCTCTGAAGCCCACAGGAGCAGACTCTGGAGACGTATGTCCTCTTCGCTGATACCAGACCTGCTAGCTGTAACCCAGCTCTGCAAGGTCCATGGAGGGGAGGACAAGTAAATGGAAGGGACGGAGCCATGGTTGTGTGCTGCAAGGTTCAGGGGAGAGGGATTTCCTCTTTGTTCCTCTCAGTGATGGTTTTGCGCCGTGAGGCACACAACCCCCTTACCCTGGGCATCACAGCCATGGGTTAGCACTTCGATGCTCAGGGGATGAGAGCCCCTGTCACGAGTCACCCTGCTATAACAACGCGTTGTCAAGCCTAGTTGAGCCCCCCACCCCCTGTCTTGGTTTAGGATGTGGGTGTAGCCAATAGAGTAAGTGGGTGTATCCAATAGAGTAAGTGGGTGGAGCCCGGGGAAGTAGGTGTGGCCTCTGACAATCATTTGAGCACCTGGATTTCATATTTTACAAATTAAGCACTGGACTCTGTTCTCCAAATTCCAGTGCCTTTAGTAAAGTCGGTGCTGAAACTGCTACTACTTTATTAGTACAATCCAAATAACAGATTGCAAATTCCAAATCATTATTTTTCACAATTTTCGATTTCTTACTTGAAATATTAGTCAATGGAGCCCAGAGGCCCAGAGGACGGTTCTCAAATACCTTTATTGGTTGCAAAAATACTGGTCGCAATTTACAACAGTATTTTGAGAACAAATGTTTGTACATCTGCCCCTAAATAGACATCAACAGCCTACAAATGAAACCTGACCCATCTTTCATTGATTTCTGCAATTGTGGCATGAATACCCTTGCTATCTTGTAACCTGCAGGGTACACTCAGCTGTTTCATAACCGGTGCATTAACAAACCAGGCTATCTTACTGGTATTGAAGCCTGAACCTGAACACAGATCAGTGCATCAGATGCTCATCCCTCTGAACTCTATCATTAGACTACAATCTTCCACCTGCAGCTTCAGTTTATTTGCTCATCTCGCCCAACCACACCAGTCTATCTCAAGCTCTTGTAAGCAATTTACAGACAGACGGCAGCACTTGAATGTGACCGATTTTTCCTCGGTCACTAAATTCGATACAGTATGAAACAGACAATTTTTGTAGAATGAATTTAAAGTAAATCTTCTTAAGGCAGTTAATCCCACTGTTACAGGTATTATTACTGCACTTACTAACACTCCTTTTATCGACCACTGAAGGATTAAACAAAGTGTCTGAATTTGAAACTGTAACCGTAGGGGTCAAGCAAATTGAAATCTAGGTGTTTCTATTAGTCTTCCAAAAGGCACTCATTTTATCCCCCACCGAAGGATGAAAATCTAAGTCGGATCTTCCATAATTTAAATCTGTCAGTCTGCTTAAGGAGATTCCTCAGCAGAGATGGAAACCAGTGCTTAATTTGCAAAAAAACTAAATGCCAGGTCCCTCCTCAGGAGGCCAATGCAGTTTAGACCAGACACAGCCAATGTACTTACCAATCTACTAGCATCACACTGAATTGTGAAAATTCAGACTGTTCGAGGAGGCTAACACATTAAGAATGGCTTGGGTACAGTGTAATATTTGTTGTTAATGTATATTGAATTAACAAAAAACTGCTTTTCTGCTCATCTTTAAATTACACTAGTAGCACCACCATGTGGCAGCTGTCATAAGTGCAGGATCAGGCAATTAAGGTCCGGTGCTGAGCACTGGAAACCAGCAGCTCAAATTAAGCAGTGATGGAAACCTACTGAACTGTCTTTTCAGAAATATGATCTCGTTTCAGCTCTCTGCTGCAGCAGGATGAGCCAAATTAATTATTAAGAATGTTCTATGTGTCACAGTGCTGAGATTCTGCGATATATGGCAAGTCAGAGAAGAGGTGCTGTGTGAGAATACCCAGGATGTCTTATGACTAGGATAATGATGCATTTCGGATGGATTGCTAGAGAACTGTGGATCTTTGTGAATGTGGTCAAGATTGTGCAACTTAGTACAGAGGCTAAGGGAACCCCTACTTATGCAGCGAATGATGGGGCTGCCACTGGGAGCCATGGGCTGCTGCAGTCGGGCCACTAAAAATTAATTAGTTTGTTTACGGGTCTCAACTTTCTGCAGTACTGGTGAGAAAGTGCTGTGAAATAATACTGTTAGGCAATAAATGACAGATGGGAGTGGGAGGCGGGCAGACAAGCAGAGTAAAGAAAAGAGAAGAAAAAGGACGGAATCATGAAAATAGAGGAAAACAGAGGTACACGTAGAAAAGTAAGCATGAGAGAAAAGTAATGGTTACAGAGAAAAGATGGGTAAATAGGAGGCGGAAGGAAAGAATGGGAGGAGGCATCCACCGGGGCTAACTTCAGCAATTGCAATGCATACGTAGCCCGATAGATGAAAAAAATTGCCTTAAACTCAACACAGACAAAACAGAAGTGCTGATCTTCGGGAACAATGCTTCGGCTTGGAACGACTCCGGGTGACTGTCCAAACTTGGGTCCTCGCCAACTTCAACCGAGCATACCCACATCCTTAGAATCATTCCCTCAAGCAAGCTCTCCATGGAAAACCAGATCAACACAGTCTCCACAGCTTGCTTCCTCACCCTTCACCTGCTCCATAAGATCCATAAGATATTCAATAGCTCCCCATCAAAACTAGAAAAACCGTCACCCAAGCCCTAGGCACCAGCCGGCTCGACTACGGCAATACACTATACACAGGAATCATCCCACACCTCCTGAAAAGACTGCAGACCATCCAGAACTCAGTGGCGATACTCATCCTTGACTTACCCATATGTACTCACATCTCACCCCACCACAGGAAGTTACTCAGGCTTCTCATTCAAAAGAGATACCAATTTAAGATGCTGATCCACACCTACAAAGCCCTGCACAACCAAGGACCGGCATACATCAACGACCACATGTACATCCACCAACACTCCAAAAACCTATGCTCCACCTCACTCTGCCTCACTCACATCCCCACATCCGCCAAAGCAACAGTGAAGCTTGCTTCTTCTCCGATCTTGCTGTGAAGTCCTGGAGCCACTTCCGTACCTTAACCTCTCTGCTGGAATTGAAGAAAGGACTCAGGACCTGGCAGTACAACTGAACCCCGCCTCCACCACTGGGTTCATAGCATCTGGAGACCCTCACGCATGATTAGCTGTGCTTTACAAATGATTGATTGATTGATTGATTGAAAGGAAATAAGGCAGTAAAAGAAAAAGGAAATAAGAAACAAAAGGTGAAATGTAGGATGGAAGGGTAAAAATATGAATAGATGTTTTGGTTGAGAGGATGGATAAAAGAAGTATCAGTAGGATGTAGGGTGAATGAGTAGATGGATGAAGAAGATGATGAAGCTGAAAGAATGGATGGGTGACAGTATGGATAGATGGACAGGAGGATATATGAATGGTTAATGCACGAAATGATAGATGTGTAAATGGATTTATGATCAGAAAGAGAGGGTAGCTTTCGTAAGAAGCATATGGTCGGCTTACCTCATGTGCTCAGTGTGAGTAAAGGTATGGTTCAAGCAGGGGCTATTTTAATTTTGTGGCTACTGCCTTGGCCAAGTAGTTAGAGAATTATCTAGAATGAGGATGCCTTATATAGGCTCATGGCAGACATTCAGTATAACCACTGATTATGTAAATGATATTCATTTACATTAATTGCATGAAGATTTATTTTGACATCCTCTTGAAAATCTGACCTGCATCTAGTCCTCTTGAACCCACCTTGGCCACCTTGTTGTAGAAGTGGGGAATGTTGTTTCCCCTGGGGACTGACTGGCTGACATGAAAACGTCCAGAGCCATTCTAGCTGTGGCTAAACACTCGCTTCGCCCTATGGTTACAATCAGTCTTTTTATATTACTGGTTTCATTCAGCCGCTGTCGTATCCCTTTTCCCATAATATGCCGCTGCAATAATTTTGCCTTTGTCTGGAAAGCTTGGCTGTGACTTCCAGTGCTGCAGCCTGGGCATTAACACCCCTTAATCTTGTCTGCTCGAGAACGTGCCTTTGATCACAGGGAAAGGCAGCACTGTTCAGAAACACTGCTCATGTTCAGAATTAAAATGTATTAGCTAAAATAACTATGGCAAGCTTGAGAGGTTTTGCTAACAGCTTGTGGGGGTGGATGGAGCCAGAGCAGACGGCAGCAATCTGAAGGGGTGGGGGATGGGCAGGTAGGATGCGAGAGTTTTCTCAATTAATTCTAAATACATCAAAGGGTGGTAACAATCAGCTAATCAAGTCACCAATATAATGCATGTCAATAGAGTGACATGCAAGAATGAGTTAATTACATTTCCAAGTCAATTAATTGAACGTTTGTAATTCTACATTATGAATGTAGCTCTAACCAGCAGAGCAGAGGGACCTTACATCAATTTCTTACTAATACAAAACAATCCTCAAAAGGAGGCTTACAAATAAGGATGAGGGGAGGAGATGTGTGTATGTGTAGGGAGTATCACGACTACTGCCTAAAGTTGAGAGGCGGGTAGGTGCAGGTTTCAAGGAGCTGGACAAGTAAAACACCAGATCAGGCAAGTTTTTATTTTTTTTAAACACATTTTTATTAGCATTTTTAATAAGACATGCATAACAATATTAAACAACTTACCCCCACTGCCACCAACCTCCCTTAAGTCCAGTCCCCATTACAGTATGTATAAAAGTCATATTTATTTTGAAAATTACACTGTTACCCATTTTCCTACCCAGAATAATTTTTCTTTTCTAAATCATAAAGGGAATCTAATTATTGATCCCATGCACAAACTTTTTCAAATGATCTCAGCAAGTTGTAGGGGGGCTATGACCTTTTGTCCTGCATAATACCACACCATCCACAACACGGAGGCGCTGTGAGAGGTAACATGGTTACTTCCTCCAAGGTGAAGCCTTCCACTCCAATACATATTAGAAGGAACCATTGGCAATACCAGTCATTTTGGCTTTTGCTAAGGTCATCTCAAGTTTCAGTAAGACTCAGAGAACAGGTATCACTTGGCCACTTACAGTGCAAGCTTTCCATCCCTCACATACCAGGTGCACCACAGGTAGAAACAGTGCAATCTTCCCTCACAATGGGGCATATCTACAAGAACTGTTTCATATTAGCAGAGATGCATCAGCTAAATTGCGTGATGGAAAAACGCCTTGAGCCACCATGGATTCGTTGCATTTACAATGCAGCACATCATGGCGCAAGAATAGAGAGATGCGTGACGAATCTTCTGGCGGAAAGGCAGGGCATTGCTAGAGTTGTGTCATAAGCATGACGCAACTCCAGCAATGGTCAGGAATGGCTATTCCCATCATGCTGCGTCACTCCTTACGCCTGCTTCAAGCAGGTGCAAGGTTTTGACGCAGTGGCGTCGTAAAAGTACTCAGTGAAATCTTGTAGATTTCTCTGCGTCACTTTTACGAGGCTTCCTTACGATGGAACACCCACCCTGCATACATTATACCTGATGCAGGTATAATGTAGCACAGGGCTTTACAACATGACGCATCTCCCGAGATGCATCAGTTTGTAAATATGTTGCATCGTGGCGCATTGTTTACAATGCCGCTGCATCACAGAAGTGACGCAACAACAGGGTAAAGTTGTCGCAAGAGGCTTGTAAATCCGCCCCAATATGTTTATGTGGATATTGTGTTTCTGAGTGTGTTTGATGGTGTGTATGTATCGATGTGTGTATGTGGTGTGAACTAATTATGTGTGAGGGATCATGTGGTGTGTTTGATGCTGTGTATTTATGTTGCATTTGTGTGGAAGTGTATATGATGACCTGCAAGTGAAATGTGTAATGGGGTGATGGTATGGATGAGCGTTATGTGGTAGTTTGTGGCTGTAGGAGAGTAGGGTCTGCTTTCCTATGGTCACCCCAGATTTTTGCTTTTGCTTCACTGGTTTTAGACATAATGTGGCTGTGGGCCTGCTAATCAGACCCACAGCCTGCTGTTCTCTCTCTAAATTCACATACATGTACTTTAGTTACATACCCAATTGGACATGGGTTCACCTTATCAGCCCTTGTACAGTGCACTACAGGTGCCCAGGGCATAGGTGTATCCAAGGCCTACCAGGGGCTGCAGCATATCTTTTGCCACCCCTGGCTGGCTATCCAAACTGACATAACTGGCTGATCACTTAGATATAGTATCCCTATATCTAAACCTAAAGCTGGACATATTTATACCTATAAGTCACTCCTATGGCAGGCCTTAACAATCCGGGAGGCAGAGTGCTTGGTTTTATGTGAGATGGTGCTCGAGCATGAGCTGAGCCTGTCTGCAGCTGTCGGGACCAATTCCCTAAACTGTTCCAGGATATTGTCATACCATATACTCTTAAGTGCATTATAATCCTCGCGGTTATTTGCTAACTCTGGTTTGGCTTTATCAAAACATGTCGTGTAAGGTGTCATACGCTTTGGAATACTATCCCCTCACCAGTCCTGGTGACGGGGGTAGCATTCCACCCTTCTAGAGGGAGAAGACATGTTACTTTAAATAAACGTGGTTAAATCTAACCAAAGCCCCAGCATCACAAAATGGACGCTGCTGCCACAGACACGAGTATGGCCTCCTGATGCTGACCGAAACTCCAGCAGGGGAGGCCTGGACAATAGATATCCTGTCACAGGGAGGTGTTACACCACCCCAGACAGGAGATAGTGAATTGTAGCAGGGAGGGTTGAATGAAACTAGACACTGCCTGTGGAGCACAAGGCTTCCCATGCATAGTCCAGTTCAAACCGGTGCTGGGACACTCCAGTCCCAGCTCTGGCGCAAAACTGGACAAAGGGAAAGGGGTGTAACTACTCCCTTCCTGGGTCCCACCCATAGGAGGGACCTAGGAGGTAATCCAGCCCCTTGATTTGGAATAAAGGTAGGAGCTGTGCCCAGGATCTTTAGATTATCCTAACTGAAACTTTGAAACAAAACTCTGGACCCTTCGACATCCCACTCGACGTGGAAGACTGAAGAATCTCCTTTGTGGTCAAGGAGTGACCACCCTGTGCAAACAGGCACCATCCAGCACCCAACGGTTTGCTTTGTTGCAGTTCATGCCAGAACTCGAGCAACAGAGATCAACAAGACCCAGCTTCCCTGACTTTTAACAGCCCGATCCACAGTCCCGGCGAATCTGAGACCTGTGGAGGTGACGTGAAGCGTAGAGCTGGCCATCTTGGAACAACTGCGTAGTGCTGACCGTGCAGCTTCTGAGGCACCTTTGAAACTGTGCTTTGGCGTTTGAGAAGCCATAACCCTGTGCAGCTTGTGCACCGAAGATCTCCCCTCCACACTCATCGAGTGCTGCGTGGGGCCCTTTTGCATTTTTCTGCTTGACGTGTTGGTCCGGTCGCTTGCCTGCTGGCTAGTGGCCCCAGAACCGACGAACCTTGAAATCTAAACTGCTAGTCTGATTGCTCCAGACTTGCCCTCACTCCCTGAAAAGGAGCCACCGCTCTGACCTTGCTGGTCCAAGTAAGAAGCGATCTTCCAATCCTGCATGGGTTGCATTTGCCAAGGCTTGTTACCTCTGATCCGGAAGCCGACACCGCCGACAGTGAGAGCCTTAATGGGACAACTCGTGCTCCACTCCTGGTTGTCCTCGATGCCCCAGAGTCCACGTGGCAGCAGAGACAAACTTCACAACAACCACCTGATTGCACCCGACATTGCCTGGTTCCTTCATGGTTCCATCCTGGTCACTGGCTAGTGACCCAGACTCTGTCCCCTCTGCTTTCAGGTACTCTACATCTTCTATCCACCCTTGGATCCAACCGGACTCTTCTCTCCTGGCCGCCTGCAGCATCTTCATCTCCAGGCTCCATAGATCTACACGACGAAACCCGACACACGTTGGCACCTATGCACCCGCTTCCTCTGGGTGAGGTAACGAACTAACAACGGTGCGCCTGTAGTGGTTTACACCTCTAGTGTCCTAGTTTTAAGTGTGGTAATTCTAGTCCAGTCGGAAGACTTCCAAAACAGTAACTCGTTAACTTTTACTCGTCATTGACTTTGCATTGGCATGTGCTTGTGCTTTAGGCACTGCACCCGTGTCCCGTGGGCCTCTACTGACTTCATCACTGCTAGTCCCGAGTAGTCCCAGCGACTCACAACGCCCTAGGCCTTACCATTGTTCGAGAGGTGGTACTTATAGCACTATTGTAGTATATGGTTTGAGTGGCCATCGGGCCTATCCAAAATTGTGCAACTTTTGAATGTTTAACTGTGCTTTCGTTTAAACGCGTGTGCCTCTGCACTCATAAAGAGTACAGAAGATTATTCTAGTAATAAATACATATATTTTTATAATATATAGCTTGTGTGGTGTCCTTTCATTTGATACTACAAGATTGCATATGGTATAACAGCTGGCTTCATATGCCCTCTTTAGTTTAGCCTAAGACTGCTTAGTTAATGCTACCCCTAGGATAGCTTGTCTATAAAGTTGACTTTACAACCACCACCATAAGGGATTGTTTGGACTGATAGAAGGTGCCCACAGAACTGTGGACATCATACATCAGGCCAACGTCTCACATTGGTGGCAGCGGTGGGATCTGAGCTTGCTGTTGTTCTACCATTGCAATTTTTGTATCATTTGAAAGATCACATTAAGTACTATAGGTACATATAAAACAAAAGCTTAGCATACTTAAGTTCTACTGAACTTAGTAGTTGTAGACTAAAGGGAGAGCACACCCTGACTACAACTCAGTAGCAAGGTTCTAGTAGGAAAACAAATAGTGTAGGTAAGTGCACCACTTACACCTGATGCCTGGAACAGGTGAAGCTTCCAGCTCTCTACCTTTGGGTGACCAGCCAAAGGCACCATCCAGTTATGAAAAACTCAGCCACAAGGACTTGAGTGCCCTATGCACTTCATGGGGGCTGAAAAGGGGTCACAACCCCACCATCCCTATCCTTATAGCAATCCTAGAGAAAGCTGACCTAGAGAAGGAAGCTGCAGCAGCTCCTTCAGGTAAGGTAGGAGAGGAAACTCCCCCTGATAACATTGATCCCCCAGACGTTGATCCTGAAGAGGTAGACATAGAGGGGGATGGAGATGAGTCAGATGACCAAGGGAAGGATGGTCAGGTTCAAGTCAGAGTACTGAACCATGCCAACATAAGCCTATATGGGAATTGAGAGGGACACCACCTTTCCAGGCGCAACAGTAGACTTAACCCAGGCAATAGATGGATTAGATCTCCCTCAAGGGAATCTAATCATTCTAATGCCTCAAGGGGATCTCAAAGTGGAATGACTTCCCCCCAGAGAAAAGAACATGAGGCTAGGATGAGAGCTGTCCAACTCCAGATAGAGAAGGAAGAGGTAGCCCTGGCCCAAGCTAAACTTGCTTTAGCAAGGGAGCAGAAATTAAGTGGATTAGATCCCACTGGTGGCAGCAACATTATCCCTAGAGATAAAGACAGGTCCTATGAACATAGAAACCTGAGCAAGATTGTGCCCCCCTACAGAGATGGGGATGACATCCACAAGTGGATAACTGCTCTTGAGAGAGCCTGCATGGCACAGCAGGTTCCTCAAGACCAGTGGGCTGCAATCTTATGGCTCTCCTTTTCTGAGAAAGGGAGAGATACGCTCCTCACAGTTAGACCTGAGGATGCTAAAAACTACACTGTCTTGAAGAGTGCTCTTATTGATGGGTTTGGCTTCACCACTGAGCAATCCACGTTGTTGTTCAGAGATACCCAAAAAGCTCAGACTCAGGACTGGACTGACTTTGTTGATTGTGCCACTAAGGCTTTGGAAGGTTGGTTGCTGGGAAATAAAGTTTCAGACTATACAGGATTGTACAATCTAATAATGAGAAAACAGATCCTTAATAATTGCCAGAACCAGTTGTTGCATCAACACCTGATTGACTCAGATCTGACCTCTCCCCAAGAATTGGGAAAGAAGGCAGACAAATGGGTCAGCCAGGGTTAAGCAGAAAAAGCAGAACCAAGGTGGTGATCAGAAAAAGGCAGACCAGAAGGGTGGAGACAAGAAAGAAAAAGACCAGAAGTCTTCTACATGCCCCCAAAATAATTCAAATAAGGAAGATGGTTCCCAGAATGGAAACAAGAAAAAAGAAGAATGATGGCCCAAAGAAACCTTGGTGCAATACCTGTAAATCAGTTTCACACTGGGGTAGTGAATGCACCAAGAAAAATCCAGTCCCCACCACTGCAGCCCCTAAGGCACCTGCACCCCCTAGTACAGTCAGCAGTGGTGGTACACAACCAAAGGGTTTAGTAGGGTTGACCCTGGGTACTGAGATGGAGTCTGGCCTAGTCAGAATCCCTACTCAGTCAGTTCTGCTCTATGATGTGGATATATCCATGCCCACTACTATGAGTCCCAATACTTTGGGCAAGCATAGGCAGACACCTTTGATCAATGAGAAACTGGCTCAGGCCTACAGGGACACATGTGCCAGTGTCACTATGGTGACACCTAACTTTGTGGACCCTGGACATATTGTACTAGGTGAGAAAAACCTAGTGACCAATGCTAGCAATGCCACTACTACACATAGTGTGGCTGTTGTTAACTTCTCCTGGGGAGTGGTAAATGGCCTCAAGAAAGTTGTTGTCAGTGCAGACCTCCCAGTTGACTGTCTTTTTGGCAATGATCTGGAGAATTCCTTATGGTCAGAAGTGGAGTAAAGGACTCATGCAGAGATGTTAGGTATTTCTGCACATGTCCTTGCTGTAACCAGGTCCCAGGCCAAGAATTGCCTACCTGAACCTGTGGTGGATCTTGAAACAATAGACCAACCACAATCCAAGAGGAAGAGCAAGAGGGTTAATGCAGTGCCTTCCCACTTGCCCCAGGTTGAGGATCAGACCTCACAGGAGGCTGATTATGTGATCCAAGAGGAGACTGTCTCTGAAGAACTTGAACCTGATCAGGTTGAGTTTCTGGGGACATGGGGACCCTCAAGGGCAGACCTGGGGCAGGCTCAATTAGCTTGCCCCTCCCTTGAACCCCTCAGACAGCAAGCTACTGCTGAGGCTGCTGGGAATGCTCAAGGTACCCATAGAGTGTATTGGGATGATGGGCTCCTTTATTCAGAGGCTAGAGACCCCAAGCCTGGTGCTACCAGGAGGTTGGTTATACCTCTGCAATTTAGGGGCTTCCTTCTCACCTTGGCCCATGAAATTCCCCTAGCAGGACACTTAGGCCAGAATAAGACTTGGGAGAGACTTGTCCCTCACTTTCACTGGCCTCACATGTCAGAAAACACCAAGGAGTTTTGTCGCTCCTGTGTCACTTTCCAAGCCAGTGGCAAAGCAGGTGGCACCACAAAGGCCCCCCTGATACCACTACCTGTGGTGGGGGTACCCTTTGAAAGAGTTGGGATAGACATTGTTGGACCAATGGATCCCCAAACAGCATCTGGGCACAGGTTTATCCTGGTGGTAGTGGATCATGCCACCAGGTACTCAGAAACAATTCCCCTGAGGAACACAACAGCTCCTGTTGTGGCAAGGGCCCTACTTGGAGTATTCTTCAGAGTGGGCTTTCCAAAGGAGGTACTTTCAGACAGAGGTACCAACTTCATGTCTGGATATTTGAAAGCAATGTGGAAAGAGTGTGGAGTGAACTATAAGTTTACCACACCCTACCATCCACAGTGCAATGGGCTTGTTGAAAGGTTCAACAAGACCCTAAAGGGCATGATAAAAGGGTTACCTGAAAAGCTCAGGCGAAGATGGGATATCCTTTTACCCTGCCTACTCTTTTCTTACAGAGAGTTCCCACAGAAGGGGGTTGGCTACAGCCCTTTTGAACTTTTGTTTGGCCACCCCGTAAGGGGTCCATTGTGTCTTGTGAAGGAAGGATGGGAGTTACCTCTCAAAAAGCCTAAACTTGATGTTGTGGACTATGTACTTGGTCTCCGCTCCAGGATGGCTGAATACATGGAGAAGGAAACCAAAAACTTGGAGGCCAGCCAAGAATTACAGAAAGCTTGACATGACCAAAAGGCTGTTCTGACTGAGTACCAGCCCAGGCCTAAGGTGTGGGTGTTGGAGCCAGTGGCCCCAGCAGCTCTCTAAGACAAATGGTCTGGACCCTACACCATACTGGAGAAAAAGTGAGAGGTCACCTACTTGGTGGACCTTGGAACCCCTAGAAGCCCCCACAGGGTGCTCCATGTAAACAGACTGAAAGCATTTGTGGACAGGGAAGACATGGGTTTACTCATGGCTACAGATGGGGACCAGGATGAAGAGAGTGACCCTCTCCCAGACCTGTTATCCCAAAACCCTGATGATGGTTCAGTGGATGGAGTAGCCTTGGCAGGCACCCTCACTGAACAGCAGCAATGAGACTGCAGACAGGTGTTGCAGGCTCATAGACATATGTTTTCTCTCACACCCAGTCAAACTAACTGGTGCACCCATGGGGTGGACACTGGTGACAGTCTGCCTGTGAAGAATAAAATCTACAGGAAACCTGACCATGTCAGGGATTGTATAAAGGCTGAGGTGCAGAAAATGCTTGAACTTGGAGTAATTGAGCCATCAGAGAGCCCATGGGCCAGCCCAGTAGTCCTTATGCCAAAACCTCATACCAAAGATGGAAAGAGAGAAATGAGATTTTGTGTGGACTACAGAGGTCTCAATGCTGTCACTAGGACAGATGCTCATCCTATTCCAAGGGCAGATGAGCTCATAGATAAGTTGGCTTCTGCCAAATTTCTGAGCACATTTGACTTGACAGCTGGCTATTGGCAAATCAGGTTAGCTGAGGAGTCTAAAGCCAAAACAGCATTCTCAACCCCCAGTGGACATTATCAATTTGTGGTAATGCCCTTTGGTTTGCTGTCTTCAGCTCCACCTGGGAGGATCACCTGATCCACCTGAAGAAAGTTCTGGAGGCCCTGCAAAAGGCAGGCCTGACTATCAAGGCTACCAAGTGCCAGATAGGGCAGAGCAAGCTTGTGTACCTGGGCCACCTAGTAGGTGGGGGTCAGGTTCAACCATTGGAGAGCAAGATCGAGACCATACAGGACTGGGCTCCTCCAATTACCCAGACACAAGTCAGAGCCTTCTTGGGCCTAACTGGGTATAACAGGAAATTTGTAAAGAGCTATGGGTCCATTGTGACACCATTGAATGATCCGACATCCAGGAAGATGCCAAAAACGGTTCAGTGGACAGTTAGCTGTCAAAAGGCATTTGATGACCTGGACAAGGCCATGTGCTCTGCACCTATCCTGAAGAGTCCTGAATACTCCAAACAGTTCATTGTTCAAGCAGATGCTTCTGAGTTGGGGGTGGGAGCTGTGCTTTCACAACTTAATGTAGATGGTCAAGACCAGCCCATTGCTTTCTTTAGCAGAAGGCTGACCCCTAGAGAGAAACGTTGGTCAGCCATTGAGAGGGAGGCCTTTGCTGTAGTTTGGGCCCTGAAGTGGTTGAGGCCATACTTGTTTGGCACTCACTTCCTAATTCAGACAGACCAAAAGCCCCTCTTGTGGCTAAATCAGATGAAGGGTGAGAATCCCAAACTGCTCAGGTGGTCCATTTCCCTACAGGGGATGGACTTTACAGTGGAACACAGACCAGGGACTGACCATGGCAATGCAGATGGTCTCTCCAGGTATTTCCACTTAGAACATGAAGACTTATCTGGTCAAGGTTAAGTTTAATGTCCCTGCGTTTGGGGGGGGGGGGGTTATGTAGTAGAGTAGGGTCTGCTTTCCTATGGTCACCCCAGATTTTTGCTTTTGCTTCACTGGTTTTCGACATAATGTGGCTGTGGGCCTGCTAATCAGACCCACAGCCTGCTGTCTCTCTCTAAATTCACATACATGTACTTTAGGTACATACCCAATTGGACATGGGTTCACCTTATCAGCCCCTGTACAGTGCACTATAGGTGCCCAGGGCATAGGTGTATCTAAGGCCTACCAGGGGCTGCAGCATATCTTTTGCCACCCCTGGCTGGCTATCCAAACTGACACAACGGGCTGATCACTCAGCTGGGACAAGGTTGTGTAATCACCCCTTGCTTAGATATAGTATCCCTATATCTAAACCTATATCTGGACATATGTATACCTATAAGTCACTCCTATGGCAGGCCTTAACAATCCTGGAGGTAGAGTGCTTGGTTTTATGTGAGATGGTGCTCTAGCATGAGCTGAGCCTGTCTGCAGCTGCCGGAAACAATTCCTCAAGCTGTTCCAGGATATTGCCATACCAATCCAATCCAATCCAAAAAATCTTTATTTCGGCCATATAGACCATAAAAGATGCAATGCAAACAATACAAACATTAAAATAAATTTTTTTGAAATACATTTAAATAAAGTCCGCTCTCCCAGCGAGGAATGATTTATAATTACATTAAAGAGTTCAAGGGGCTTCAGAAGTTCTTTTCTTTCTGATCAACCATATGGCCATAAGAAATTTGGAAACAGCGAACACAATGTGGCCCAGGGTGCTGGTTTTCATAATCCTGTATGCCTGTGCATACTCTCTGAACCCCAGGTTCTTACATAGCGGCGCTATCCAGTATTTTCTGGGCCTTTGATATGCGGGGCACACAAACAAGATGTGGAGATCATCTTCCACGTGGATGTTACAACAAGGACATGTTTTATCGCCCCCATTTATCCACTTGCTGGTGTATGAGTTAATGGGGAGTGTGCCAAGCCTCCATTGAACGAACAGTTTCCTCGCCAGGATAGGAAAGATAAAATCCATAAAAGGTTCAAAAGCATATGAATTTTTGGATTCTAAAAATCACAAGGTTAGGGTGCCGCTATTTTGAGCGTCCATCAAGTGAGCAAGGGACCTGACTTTGTAGATTTGTGACAGGGCTTTGCGCGAGATTGTTTGGCAGCCTCGCGCGGGGTCCTCCCACAGGTCGCGGAGATTGATGGCAAACAGTTCATTTTTCACAAAGGCGAGCCAGGGGATTTTGCCACTGCAGTTTAAACTCATGACATGGGTAAGATCCTCCCTATAATGATGAAGTTCGTCCGTGGACCAGAGCCTGTGCCAGAACTTCACTGGCTTTGACACAATCTCCTCTGCAATAGGGGGGAGACCCATGTCCATTCTCAGAGGCTGAAGTGGCGTAGCACGTGGGAGAGCTAAAAGGCGCCTTAGGAAACTATTTTCAACTGTTGATAAGTCCTTCACCGCTTTATACCCCCATAACTCGCTGCCATACATGGCCGCTGCCTTGGCCTGGGTCTTGTAAGTTTCAAGGGCCGGACTTATGGGCTTGAAGGAAGAAGTATTGGCCACTTTCAGGATTGCACCCGACAGTTGGGACAGTTTGGCCCTAGACCGTACTATCTGGCGGTCCCATGATAGATTTTCCTGCAGTGTTACCCCCAGATATATGAAAGTAGACACCCTCTCAAGGCTGGCGGTCCCCAGGGTGGGATTGTGCCTAGTTTTGGTTGGTGGGTTGAAGATCATGAACTTGGTCTTTTCTGTGTTCACCTCCAACCCATGCTGTTGACAGAAAAGACCGAATCCATCCAGGATCCTCTGGATCCCCATGGGGGATTTGGAAAGGAGGAGGGTATCATCGGCAAACATGATTGCCGGTACCTTCCTACCTGCCAAACAGGGGGCGTCGTTGTCCTTGACGTTTTCCAGGTGTGAGATGACGTTATTGATAAATAAACAAAACAGGGTCGGTGCCAAGACACAACCCTGACTCACACCTCGACGAACAGGGAACCTGGATGAAAGTTTGCCCTCTCTCCCACACCTGACCTGTGCATAGTTGTTCTCATGCAGCCTGGCTAAGATGTTAAGTAGCTGGGGGGGGATTCCTAACTTTTCCAGCACCTCCCACAGTTTCCTGCGCGGGACTAGGTCAAAGGCTGACCTCAGATCCACGAAGACCATGTACAATCTCCCTCCCTCGATCCTCACCGTCTTCCAGTAGAGGAGAACGAGGCGGAAGATCTGGTCCATGGTCGACGTGTTTTTCCTGAAGCCAGCCTGCAGGGGACTCATGATGTCATTTTCCTCCACCCAGTCTAATAGATGGTTCAAAATGAGACGCGCAAAAAGCTTTTGGGGGACATCTATAAGGCTAATTGGCCTATAATTTGCCGGACTCAAAGGGGACCCTTTCTTGTATATCGGAACTATTTCAGCCCCTAGCCAAGAGGAAGGAAGGCCATACCTCCCAATATAGCATTAAAAAGAACAAGAAGGTACGGGCCCCAGATGTCAGGGTGGTATCTGAACAAATCACCGGGTAGCTTATCCAACCCCGGTGCCTTCCCCAGCGCTAAGCGCTCCAGTGCTAACTTCACCTCCCCCAAGGAAAATTCCAGGGCCACATCTGGAGGACAGGGGGACTCCACCACCATCCCTTCAGGCCAGAGAGTGGTTTCTTGATATAGTGTTCCAAAGTGAGCCTCCCAGATAGAGGGGGCAATATTGGGTTCTACTGCGGATGTCAGATCCCCTGTCCCATTATTTACCAGGGCCCAGAATTTTCTAGAGTCTTTGGATTTGAGGGCTTCAGTCAGTTCGTGCCAGTGGTTCCAGTCCCACTCTGCCCTTGCGTTGGCCAGTGCTGACTTATACCCCCTCCTAAGGGCTGCAACCTTCACCTTATCACTACCCTCTTTAATTGCGGAAAGTAGCTCAGACTTAGTTTTCCTGCAGGTGGAGGTGTACCAAGTCGGGGCACGAGTCTTTTTCCTTCTGGTGGGCTGCGCCAGGTTGAAGACATCTGCAAGGTCCCTCACTAAAGCCTGGTGAATGCCAAATAGTCTCTCGTTGTAGTCAGAGGGTCTTGGTTGGTTAATGAGAGCATCCACCTCCTGGAACCTGGGGAGTGCTATGCCATAGAGGTTATTTATAGCTTCTTCTTTGTCAACTAGCTTCCCCCATTTCACCCGGCGCCTACTTGTAGTTAGGAGTATGTCTCCCTGGTCGTCTCCGGAATCGGTAGTTGACAGCCATACAGCAGGGGCAGGGTGCTGGATCTCCAACAAAAGGAAATTGTGGTCACTGTCTGACCTCGGGACCACTCTAAAATCTTGAACTTTGGGCCACAGGGAAATGTCTATAAATATGTAGTCCAGCCTTGACTCTTGGCCCTTTTTGTTAAATGTGCACACCGAAGGAATGTCAGAAGGGGTGCGTCTGTTACATGCTCTCAGTGCAAAGTTCAAGGTGAGAGAGGTAAGTTGTACTGCCAGCGGAGACCAAGCTTTGGGATGAGGTGAGGTGGAAGGTGGAACTCCCCAGTGGTCATCCTCGGCAGTGAAGGCACCCTCCATTAGGCCTTCCAGGGGTTCGAAGTGGCAGTTGAAATCCCCTCCCATCACTATTTTCAGGTCACCTGGCAGTTGGCCTAAAAAAGATGAAAGATCAACTAGGGTTGGGGATTCCTTGCCCGCAGCGACAGGTCGTGAGTAGACGTTAACAATGGCCCATGTACTTTTACCGGGCCATCTGAGGAGCACACACTGAATATCCTGTGAGAGTGTGTCCATCCTTTCCACCTGGCACCCGATGTGGCTCGCCACCCAAATTGCTAAACCGCCCGAGGGTCTCCCCCTCCCATTCCACTTTGCCGGGATTTCAGAAATGTCATATCCCTTCCTAAGCTGTGGTGCCCTTGCCCATGTCTCCTGGAAAAGGAGGATGTCACTTTTATTGACCAGGGTTTCCCACTCCGGGGTGCCCACCTTACTTGAGATGCCAGCCACATTCCAGGAAAGAATACTCAAGCCTGGACCTTGGGATTGTGGACCTGCTTCGCTTGATGCAGGCGGGATGTCGTGTGCAGGATTGCCCGGGTCACCCAGACCAATTGTAATGGGCGACGGGGTGGGTAATTCAACAAGCTCCACTGATTGCATTGTAAGAGCAATAGTGTGCTTGGTGGATCCTCAGCTAAAACTTGGATGCTTCCCAAGGCGGACCCCCCCTCATTTACAGGGGCCAGGGACCTTTTTTCAGTTACGGGAACAGATGTACCTTCCCCCCTGTCTGTAGGCCCATAGGCAGAAATTACTGGGTGTTGTGGTGTATCTCCCCTTTTTGGTCAATCTACTTGGTCCAGGCAGGAGAATCTATTCTGATGAACAAAATTGCCATGAGCGGGAAGTGTGTTGTGCTTGGGTCTGTACCGTGAACCATCTACAGCGAAGCCCACTCTGGTCCAACTCTGTTCCCTCCCCACAACTAGATTGGAAACATTTGGGTAGAAGTATGAGAGGGACACTAATTCTATGTTGGACTTGTCCGGCCTTATCAGCCAGTTACAGATATAAGGGGCAACCAGTGGGCTTTTAAAACTAATTATGATACAGTCCCCTGCCCTATTTTTGGGGGTAACTCCGATCCATGGGATCCTTCTGACCATCAACAAATCACCTTTGATATTGGAAGGGAGGGGCCTGTTAGTATTAAGCCAGCTAATTACCTTATTACGGAGTGAGTCCTGTGGCTCTCTGGTGTCACCAGTGAGCTCAGGAACTCCCACCATAATCGCTGTGTAAGGCACAGCCTCAGGGGGCAGATTAACCGCCCTGCGCCTAGTGTTGGGGCTAGTGGGGCGATCAGTGTGTTCATTGTTAACACACCCCCCACTCGTTGGATGGGGTAGTGTCAGTTGCTTAGATCTTCTCGGTGTAGGGACAGGGGGCCTAGACGTTTGTGAAGAGGGCAGTGGGGGAGCGTGACTGCCTGTAATGCTGTGTTGTGCCCCAACCGGGGCCTGTATGCTTGTTTCAGCAGTAGGTGGTCTATTCCCTGCAGATTCCCGGGGAGCCGTCTGTACACTTGGGCCCAACCCCCTACGAGAACTGTTTCTGTTGTATGCGTTTTCTATAGCCATGAGTCTAGCATCTATAGAGTCCAGTTTTGCAGACAGGGGTTCTAACAGGCCCTTAAGGATATCCCTAAATGAACCAATTAGAGCCTCTGACATATTAGGAGGATTTCCACCAAATATGAACGGCCCAGAACACCCTGGTACCACTGTGGCTAATGGCGAGTCTGGTTGATCAGACCCAATTCCCGGGGAAGTGACCACAGGAGAAGCCGAGATGTCTGAGCTAACATCTAATGTTGGGTTGGTTTTATCCACTTTGGCCCTTTTTGCCCCTCTAAGCTTCCTTGATCTTTTCCTTTTCGGAGGATGGTCCACTCTACTACCTACGGGTTCCGATAGCGCTTCAACTTGCCCTTCATCCTGCGCCTTAGTCATTTCCGCACAGTTCATATACGGAGTGGTCTCCACCACCCCGGAGAGGCGCAAGGGCTCACTATCCCTCTGTAAATTAGACGGGGTCCTAAGTTGTTGAAGGACTGACTCAATTGTCTGGTCAATACTGTCCATGAGAGATAAATGGGTGGCGTCAAGGGGTATTGGAGTACTGACATCGATGGAAGAGGAGTCCGAGGGGCCCACTGACTCATTTTCTAAGTTCACCTCGAGGAGAGTATCTGGTACTGTGTGTCCTTTGCTAGCCGCAGCACTGGCCTTGGGAAAAAACTTTTCCAGTGTACTCGAGCACTGTTGAGCAGCCTTGCTCCTGGATACTCTAGTAGCCATGGCGAGAGGAACAGTGGAAACCGCAGGCTAATGAAGTAGAGGATGAGCCTTGGGATGGGGACACGTTAGAGGGGGGGCCCGGTCCGGTCTCTGCCGGCCTCTAACGGCCTAAAACGGCCCGCTCTTTGCCCGGTCTTCGCCCCGGGGATCGCCCCGCACGCGTCCCGCGTTGCGCGTGACCAGGGGCTCCTAAATATGACAGGGGGGCGTGGCACTGGGAGGGGGCGTGGCGCGGGCGGGAAGAGGAACCAGCTGGCAGTGTTCTGCAGGAATGCTGGTCCTCGCAGTCCCGCTCGCCGTGCCTCTCACCTCCTCTGCGGCCAAGCCCTCTGGAAACGGCAGAAATTCAGCCCACAAGTTAGCAGCTCCCAGCTACTCCAGTAGCGAGCAGGGCGGACTCCCACAAGCAAAGTCACACTCTCGAGCGGCTCCCGCGAAGCGGGGGCCGCGAGAGGTAAAGAGCGCTCAGGCGGGGGGCGTGGCACTGGGAGGGGGCGCGGCGCGGGCGGGAAGAGGAACCAGCTGGCGGTGTTCTGCAGGAATGCTGGTCCTCGCAGTCCCGCTCGCCGTGCCTCTCACCTCCTCTGCGGCCAAGCCCTTTGGAAACGGCAGAAATTCAGCCCACAAGTTAGCAGCTCCCAGCTACTCCAGTAGCGAGCAGGGCGGACTCCCACAAGCAAAGTCACACTCTCGAGCGGCTCCCGCGAAGCGGGGGCCGCGAGAGGTAAAGAGCGCTCAGGCGGGGGGCGTGGCACTGGGAGGGGGCGCGGTGCGGGCGGGAAGAGGAACCAGCTGGCGGTGTTCTGCAGGAATGCTGGTCCTCGCAGTCCCGCTCGCCGTGCCTCTCACCTCCTCTGCGGCCAAGCCCTCTGGAAACGGCAGAAATTCAGCCCACAAGTTAGCAGCTCCCAGCTACTCCAGTAGCGAGCAGGGCGGACTCCCACAAGCAAAGTCACACTCTCGAGCGGCACCGTGCCATACCATATACTCGTAAGTGCATTATAATCCTTGTGGTTATTTGCTAACTCTGGTTTGGCTTTATCAAAACATGTTGTGTAAGGTGTCATACGCTTTGGAATACTACCCCCTTGCCAGACCTGGTGGCGGGGGTAGCATTCCACCCTTCTAGAGGGAGAAGACATGTTACTTTAACTAAACGCGGTTAAATCTAACCAAAGCCCCAGCATCACAAAATGGACGCTGCTGCCACAGACACTAGTCTGGCCTCCTGCTGCTCACCGAAACTCCAGCAGGGGAGGCCTGGACAATAGATATCTTCTCACAGGGAGGTGTTACACCACCCCAGACAGGAGATAGTGGATTGTAGCAGGGAGGGTTGAATGTAACTAGACACTGCCTGGGGAGCACAAGGCTTCCCATGCATAGTCCAGTTCAAACCGGTGCTGGGACACTCCAGTCCCAGATCTGGCGTGAAACTGGACAAAGGGAAAGGGGTGTAACCACCCCCTTCCTGGGTCCCACCCATAGGAGGGACCTAGCAGGTATTCCAGCCCCTTGATTTGGAATAAAGGTAGGAGCTGTGCCCAGGAGCTTTAGATTATCCTGACTAAAACTTTAAAACAAAACTCTGGACCCTTCAACATCCCACTCGACGTGGAAGACTGAAAAATCTCCCTTGTGGTCAAGGAGTGACCACCCTGTGCAAACAGGCACCATCCAGGGCTCAACGGTTTGCTTTGTTGCAGTTCCCGCCAGAACACAAGCAACAGAGATCAACAAGACCCAGCTTTCCTGACTTCTCACAGCCCGATCCACAGTTCCAGTGAATCTGAGACCCGTGGAGGCGACGTGAAGCATGGAGCCGGCCCTCTTGGAAAGACTGTGAAGTGCTGACCGTGCAGCTTCTGAGGCACCCTCGAAGCTGTGCATTGGGGTTTGAAAATACCCAACCCTGAGCAGCTTGTGCACCAAAGATCTTCCCTCCACACTTATCGAGTGCTGCGTGGGGCCCTTTTGCATTTTTCTGCTTGACATGTTGGTCCGGTTGCTTGCCTGCTGGCTAGTGGCCCGAGAACCAATAAACCTTGAAATCTAAACTGCTAGTCTGGTTGCTCCAGACTTGCCCTCGCTCCCCTGAAAAGGAGCCTCCGCTCTGACCTTGCTGGTCCAAGTAAAAAGTGATCTTCTAATCCTGCATGGGTTGCATTTGCCAAGGCTTGTTACCTCTGATACGGAAGCCGACACCGCCGACAGCGAGAACCTTTGTGAGGTAGCTCGTGCTCTACTCCTAGTTGTCCTCGATGCCCCAGAGTCCACTTGGCAGCGGAGACAATCTTCACAACAACCACCTGATTGCGCCTGACATTTCCTGGTTCCTTCCTGGTTCCATCCTGGTCACTGGCTAGTGACCCAGACTCTGTCCCCTCTGCTTTCAGGTACTCTATATCTTCGATCCCCCCTTGGATCCAACCGGACTCTTCTCTCCTGGCCGCCTGCAGCATCTTCATCTCCAGGCTCCATAGATCTACACGACAAAACCCGACACACTTTGGCACCTATTCACCCGCTTCCTGTGGGTGAGCTAACGAACTAACAACGGTGCTCCTGTAGTGGTTTGCACCTCTAGTGTCCTAGTTTTAAGTGTGGTAATTCTAGTCCAGTCGGAAGACTTCCAAAACAGTAACTCGATAACTTTTACACGTCATTGACTTTGCATTGGCATATGCTTGTGCTTTAGGCACTGCACCCATGTCCCGCGGGCCTCTCCCGACTTCATCACTGCTAGTCCCGAGTAGTCCCAGCGATTCACAACGCCCTAGGCCTTACCATTGTTCGAGAGGTGGTACTTACACCACTATTTTAGTATATGGTTTGAGTGGCCACCGGGCCTATCCAAAATTGTGCAACTTTTGAATGTTTAACTGTGCTTTTGTTTAAACGCTTGTGCCTCTGCACTCATAAAAAGTACAGAGGATTATTCGAGTAATAAATACATATAGTTTTATAATAAATAACTTGTGTGGTGTCTTTTCATTTGATACTACAAGATTGCATATGGTATAACAGCTGGCTTCACATGCCCTCTTGAGTTTAGCCTAAGACTGCTTACTCCATGCTACCCCTAGGATAGCTTGTCTATAAGGTTGACTTTACAACCACCACCCTAAGGGATTGTTTGGACTGATACAAGGTGCCCACAGAACTGTGGACATCATACATCAGGCCAACTTCTCACAGTGGCAATGTGTGTTAGTGTAATGGTATGTGCCTGTGTGCGTGAAACATTATGTGTGTGTTGTGGTGTGTGTGACATGGTGTGTGCTCATGCCATAGTTTATCTGAGTGTACCTTGCAGCAAGCGGTATATTTGTGGAAGTACTGCATCTACATCCCTACATGGTGTAATTATCTCAGTAGCACTCAGATTGGGTTCAGAGTTAATATCGTTAGCTACCAGCACTGTGTACTGAGAGTGCAGGTCAAAAGCATGCACAAGACACTCAGGCAGAAACAGATGCACATACACTCAACCACCCCCAAAAACTTTGACAGAAACACCACCACGCTCAGATGCACAAGCATGCATATACACAAGCAGAAATGATCAAGCAAAATACATAAACACATTCAGACACTGACAATGACAAATATATTACATCCACCAGAGCAGACTCCATCCCGTGGAACAAAGAGTAAACAACAGAGATCCAAATGAATATATTTCATGTTGCTTGCCTTTCACTAGCCTCTTAGGAGCATGTCAGTTTGCATTGATATGGCCTCCCCCCCCCCCGACCAGACAGCATAGTGACCAGTTACTGCACGGACACAAGCAAGTTTTGCTTATGAGGGGGTTCAGCTAATGAATTTACTTATGGTTGCAAAGCTGTATTTGACGGACATTTACTTGTGTGTAGGATATGTGTGGAACGTAACATGGCACAGACGTTACATAGACATGACATATATAAATTCCATACATTCAGTCTCTAATCTCTGTATCACTATTGCAAGGTGTAGAACATTACCATTAATACCTTAAGCACTTTTTTGGGAGGCAGAAATATCACCATCCTCTATCTTTATGATCACATGCACCTAAACAGATGAAAATGCCACAATACAAATAAAATAGGCATGGGAAGTGGGGTTAGCGCCTTCTAACAAACTTCCAAGGATGTTCGCTTATTGTTTTTTGTGCTGATTATGACTTACAGGCTATTTATCAATTAGGGGTGGAAACGTCAACTTGTAACAAATAAACAGTCAAGAACACTGAAAGAGGTTAAATTAAAATGCATTAAAATTAGTCTATTTCTCCACTGAATTAGTTTCTCACTGCATCTAATTGCATTTCTCGATGTGTTGTTTATAGAATAAACATCAGCACCTGAGAACAGCATCAGATTTGATTATCTTGAAAACAATCAGTATGAAAACTTGTTAAATTAGTTTTCGTCTCACACCACAGTCTCATTATATATGTTTTCGTACATTTAATATTTTAGAATTATTCTGATTTTATTGTTTACTCTCATGCCATTTGTGATGAACTACTGTTTTTGAGATACTTATACATGTAGTTTCAACACTGATGGAGGACGGCCCTATTTGATATAATCTTATGGTTAGACCTGGCACCTTGGCGTGAATCTCCCTTCCACTTTGTGCTGATGTGCCTCAGATGTTTTGGCTGGTGTTCGATGTTCAGGGCACTGCGCCATGGCCAACCCAAGCCGCAGTGCAAGTGCTCCCTATATAAAGTGTATCCGTAATTCATTTCCATGATTGGCTTATTTGGTTTACTGTCAGTCCCCAGTAACGTGCACCAGGAGTGCCGGGGCTAGTAGATACAAATGCCGCTAGTGGGCCTGCAGCGCTGGTTGCCCCACTCACCGAAGCGGCCTCAAAAAAGATGGCTCGGTCCGCCATTGCAGACCGTGCGTACAGTCTGGTACTGTCACGCTGACTGTGCATGTGCCCACACTTGCCAGTCCCTAAACCTTCCCTAACCTTCATATCAGTCACCCCTATGGTAGGCCCAAGGGCAGGGTGCAGTGTAAGCGTAAGGTAGGACAAGCCCTGATGTGTGTGGCATGTCCTAGTAGTGAATTACCGCCCTTTTTCGTTCTTCACTATTGATTGGCTGCCTGTTGTCTTAGGCCAAGGTGAGGGTCTGGAACTATTACACGCTATAGTCCCGGCCGGCTCAGGGAATACGGTGGCATGTCGAGTTTGGTATGCCTGAACTCAGAATAATAAAATACTTCCTTTAGCAAGGTTTATTTTAATATCCTGTGTTTGCAACGGCTACTTTTATAAAGTTAACATTTGCTCGCCTGACTATTTCAGCCCGCCTCTGCCAGGATGTGTATCTGTTGTCTGGGTTTGTGTGAGTGACAGGGCTGGGGAATTCCAGGGGCAGTCGGGGTTACCAGGTGGTGAATAGGGTGCTTACACCAGGATGGGTGGGCGGAGTAGTCCTTGACTCTGAATAGGGTTGTGATCTACCACCACAATGCTGGCTCCACCTCCTGCGGAGCATCTGATGTACCTGCCCTGCGCCCTGAAAGAAAACGGCAGCAATCTGTCCACAGAGTACTCCAAAAACGGGTTGAACCAGGCTCAGGCCCCCTGGCCTGCCAAGACAAAAAAAATGAGTATAAAGGTAAGAGCCCTGCTCCTAAGAAATTAGAACCAGTTTTGACCGCGACAAACCTCTGCCCGACTAGAAGGACCAAGAGAAGCTGAGGAGAAGGAAACCTGTAGTGGTGCCTTGCTGAGGACGAAGAGGAAAAGACCTGAAAGGACTTTGAAGACTTGTGCCTGAAACTATCTCTAAGGGCTTGATCACGAGTTTGCCCCCTGAACGGAACCCCAGGACCACTGGGTTCCATTCTGCCTGTGCCCGTTTGCTGTTGATCCTTTAGTTCTTATTCCCTCGCCGGAGTTGTGACTCGGGTGCCTTTGCCCTTCAAGGTCGTGACAGCTCGGAGCCTGGCCGCCCCACCGCAGAAAGCCCCGCTCACGCTTGAGTCGCTCTCCGCTCCAGTGCCGGGCCGCCCGCTCTCCTGTCACCTCGCCTGCTACGGAGCACGCTGTGCGCCTCTCATATTCTCCCGCCGGAATCTGCACGGAGTGCATCCGATAGCCTTGGACGGTCCGTACGTCGTAACGAACTCGACTGTCTCGCTTTGCCCTCCTGCATACCAAGGCCGTGCCGCACCTCAAGAAAGCCTTCCCTACTGTGGTACCGAAGGCCCGGTGCTGCACCCGTCTGCCCGAGAACACGACCCCCACACAGATCCACGGGTACGACCTGGTGTGCTAAGAAGTAGTACGCCCCGCAGGCCTGAACGGCGTCTCGCCCCGTGAGCAGCATCAGATCCCGGATCGCCACAACCCTCCACACCGTCCCACTCACCCGCCTCACACGTCGAGGGAGTTCCAAGCCGGATAGATCCAATGGAGAACCGTTGGCCTCGTCCAGGGTCCGCCCTCACCAGTAGCCGCGCCTGAAACGCCTCGGACACTCATTGCAAGGTACATTGGAACTCTATCCCGAGTTCGCATCGGATCCAGGGTCCGCAACGTTTGTTTTCCCTGTCATCGTACCTCGCTAACCAAGAACACTTAAGAACAATCGCCTATTTAAATCTGGTGGCCTTCATTCGCTAAACGTTGTATGGTCTTGTGATAATTCTGCATATATTTTTACATAAATTCTACGTATTTTTAATACAATCCTACGACTGGTGTCCGTTTGTGGTGGGTCAGTGGGTTTCCTGTATGTGATCAGAAATGCTTAACTAACTATCGCCCTGAAGATTAGCCTTGTCTGCTCGCGCCACACTACCTAGAGGGTGAGCAAGAGTTATTTCTAAAGGAGTAGTTCTCTTACCCTGACTAGAGGAGAGGGTCCCTGTTTGTCACAAGTGCATACCTGTGCCAAACCAGAGACCCCCAATTCTAACACTTATATATTTTTATGGCGTGTCTGGGTGTCCCAAAAGCAGAGGGGGCATCCATCCACAAATGTTCTACCACTCTCTACGGAGACCAAAAGAGCTCATGGGAATAGGAGGACCTTCAAAAAGACTCAATGCCATTGTTTTCAATGGGTAATTTTCCTTTTGGTTCTACAGTTTTTGTTTGGTGGAAGTGGTTATAATTTTGAAAGTGCAGGGTGGTAATGCGTCAGTAGGGAGGTCTACCAATTTCCCATTTCAACGGACAAAAACCCCAGTTCTGTGGACTCCATTGCCCAATGCTAAATAAGTGAGTACTGTGAGACCTTGGATTCCATCTAGTGTTGTCAGTCTCAAAGGTATGTATGTGGGACTTGATGCCTGCATACTTAAACCTAAACCAGATCCTGTCTTTTAGAAGAAAACCAAAAAGATGCCTAGTGTCCCAAATGGCTGTTTCCAAAAAAACTTTAAACCTGGCGGCCGCCATATTGGCAGTGGACTTTCAATCCAAGGTTGGAAAATGGCAAATACAAGCTGTCGCTCCTCTCCAGCACTTTACAGAACTACGTTGGCGTTTATCTGATTGAGGTGTTGCTGTTTTCTTTGTACTGACGCAGCATGGTACCTGTATTTTCAGTTTGATAACCATTCTTGAAGGTCTACAGGGGCCCTATTGTTGTCTGACCACCTGCTACCTGGAAGAGTTTCCCAAGAGGAGACCCCAACCAAGGATTACAAAATGGGAGGAGTCATCCCAAGTGTCACAGAGCCCTCCAGATGCCCCTCACAAGAGATGGTGGAGAACTACAGCAAAGGTCAGCTAAATCTTCTCACTGCAGTGATTCTGTCTGTTGAACATGCTCCTCTGCACCAGTGAGTCACCATTTGTTTTGTTAAAGTGGACAAACTATGTTAACCACCCCTGTATTGACAAATGTGGTGTGAGAACAGGTCTCCATCTTTCTTGTCTTTGGTATTAGAAGAGTGTCCTTGAGTCACACTTGGGTCCTCTCTAAACCATTCAGGGTATGCTAAAGTCCAACACCAGACCAGTCTGAGCTTTTAATCTACAGACTTACCGATGTGTTACTGTCACAAACGCGGGTTCAAAGTTGTTGTGTTCTGTGGTTCTGGCAAGAAGCCACCCGCATTTGTGCCTTCATGCCAAAGACACACTGGTGCAATAATCTAGGTCCCATGAGAAAGAGCTAAACAAACTGGAAATGGACTGAGGTTTCATTTAAATCTTTATGTGCAAAGGAGACGTCTTGTATGTATTTAAGAAAAATAAGTTAACCATAAAAAATAACCAATATTTATATAACTATTGGCAAAAGCGGAATAAAGCAATTATTTGAATAAAATATAATAAAACAGTCATTACCAGTTATAAATACAGATGGATTGAAATCTTTCAAAATACGGTCTAACTAGCATACGTGTGCCGGTCAATACATTTTTCCAGAGGCAGTCCTTAGGGCCTTCTCTCCAGGACAGTCATGCTCCCTGAGGGGATGTCTGCACACTGTTCTGAGCAGCTATTCCTCCAGAGAGGTGGATGCTGCTCATGATAGCCATTCTGGAGATAGGAGGATATACATATTCCTGTAGTTAGGGATTTGCATAGATTTTGTGTTATGCTACTTTTATTGTCTCTCTTTCTGCATCTAGAGATCCACATCTAGCCTCTGTGTTTTCTAGAGCCACCTTGTAACGAAGTGCATCTTTGCATTACTTAGCATCAAGGGGGTGTTACATAGGTGGTACAAGGACGTTCCATCTAACTACCCATACGTTTGAATGTAAAACCCTATCTACCAAAATTTGAGAAAGTGTTTTGCACCCAAAATTAATGTCACTTGAAAGCAGGTGTTAAAAGGAGTAATGTTTTGATTTCTCCTTTCTTTACCGACTTTTCATACCTGCCGCATTGTACAGCAGACATACAAAGTAAGAAAGGTTTCAAAAGTTGTCTAGACATAATATTTTGTACTGGAAGTGAATCTTTCCAGTACAAAGCATATGCTAGACTCACGCATACCCCTTGCACTATGGAGCAAAGACGTGTGCGCGGCGCTCCTCAGCAAAATTCTGCACCGGAGATACAGAGAGGGGAGGAGAGAGACATATCTTTGTAAATATGATGCTCTCCAGCTCTCTTCTCACACAACGCAGCGAAGTGCAGCGTTTTTAGCTGATGTGCTGCATTGCATGAGAATTTTGCACATCTGGCCCTACACGTCTTCCCTACAATGCACCAAAAACAATTCATTCCCAAGGTTTATGCATAGTAGGATAAATATACTTAGGATGCCTATGTGCCAGGAGCTAACCTATCACATAGTTGTAAGTCACCAGGAAGAGTTAACGTTCTTCCATATGTGGAAACATTTCAAATCTGTGACCCGTTCCCATTTAGGGATTCCTTATTAGACTTGTTGACATAACAGTTCTTCACAGGAATCACTTGATTAGATGGCATACCAACTTACCTTGCGCACAGATCACAAGCCATTGGTTAAGGTGCTGACACGAGTGAAGGCATTTGATGGAAAGGAAGGTAAACTTCACAAGTGTCTGATTTTGGTTGTGAAGGACTTAAGGTAAAGTGGTTTGGATGTAATGGTATGAGATGTCAATCAATTGTTCCAAAACCAGAAAATATACACCAAGGTAATGAGCTTGTACATTTATCTGGGTCAGCCCCTTTGTTAGTACTGAAAACAAAAATTACCCCTTACACGCCTTACATACTTCATTTTTTATGCATTGGATAGCGTCAAAGTTCGCTCTTCCCTACTGACTTCAACAGAAAGGGGGAAATTCCGATGTCGGATGACCGGAGTCCATCTGACATTAGTCAGGAACTAGAACTGAACTACCGCTTATCACCGGTTCCAGACCTGCAAGTACAATGTGACCGAACCCTGTTCGGTCGCAATCTTATACTTAACAATGGGAGCATGCATTCAGAGCAGAATGCATGCTTGCATCGTTAAGTGCAGAGGTGCAGTTCATCCCTACTCCTGGTGGCAGGCACCCCAAGGTGCCTGCCACCGAATACAGGAATCAACAGGAGGGCACCATCAGGCCCCCTAGTCCGCCTCCTACCCATGGGGGCACTACTGGGGGCCCAAAAGACAGTCTCGCAATGCCTTTCTTTGTTGGGAAAGCTGGCACTGAAAGGCAGTGGGAATCTGCCATTGTACTCCCTCAGCCGGAAAGAGCTGGCAGGAGCAGTACTGAAGGGCTTCTGGATGGAAGACGTGCTCTACGATTCCTTTCCAACCGAGCCCATCAGAATGGCTTGGTTGGAAAGGAATCCGAACAGGAAAGTCCGAACCTTATCAGAATCGGGCCCAAAGATGGAGTGTGCCCAATGCAACATGAATTGGGCCATGGTTTTTTTTTTTTTATCCTCATTTGCCGTCTTGCCGCCCATAACTTCTTTCTAATCCACCACTGGGCTGTTTTTGTCTCTTAAGCTGGATTAGAGTAATGGGGCGTAGACTTCACATATTCTTGAGTCTGGCCTTCCTCTAAACTATCCTTCATGACCACCTGACCCAACATGTGTGTCTTCCACCATCTCTATTTATCGTCCTAGGATAGTCCATATACCAGCGAGACAGGCACGGGCTTAATCATCGGACTTTAACATAAATATAACTTAACCAAAATTTAACAGGAAGGGTATCCAAAAACCTCTATTTCTTTTAGAGCGGTCTAACATATCAAGCTTAGCCATGTACCTCATGGCTAAAATCCAATCCATTAAGATGGGACTAAGTGGTGAGACCCATAATTTACATATCTCTCGACGTGCTAGCAACATAGCATAAAAAATAAGTCTAACATTATTATTCAAAAGTCTGTTTTGTAAATCATATCTCCCCGTAATAATTAATTCAGGGCTTACCTCAATGCATTGGTTCAAAGATTTGGAGAGAGAATTACTCACGTCAATCCATAATTGCTTGATATTTGGGCAAAATACAAACATGTGTAGATCATCAACATTTGGAGCTTTACATTTTGGACATCCGACAATCCCTCCATCCTTAAATTTAGAAAGTCTATACGGAGACCAGTATGCCCTGTGAATGGTAAATAAGAGGTTTCGCCTTAGGTTTGCAGGTTTAACAATTCTATATAGCATGCACATAGTTACTTGCCATTGGTCTTCTGTTGCGATCCTTGGCAAGCTATCCTTCCACAGGGTCTCTGGTAGGTCAAATGATCCATCCTCTATTTCTAGTATTTGCCAATACCAGAAAGCTACTTCCTTCTTGAAAACCCCTGTCTCCAACTTTAACTCAAAGTCGTTTTCCATTCCGATCTCCGATTCCAAATGATTTGCCCAGCTTTGAATCTGTAAGTATTTGTATTTTGAAAAAACAGGGCCCCACATTTGCTGACAAAAACCCCAAGAAATTAAATTGCCATCATCTTGAAACAAGTCTTTCCACCTTTGCAAAGCAGGTTCCTTTTTCAAATTTATTGCTAGCGCATCTCTTGTCCATGAAGGAGCTCCAGGAGACTCCCATATTGGAGCCATATGGCTAAAATAAGGGAGCTTAGATATTTTCCTGATCTTGTACCATATCTCGGCCAAGTCTCTCAAAGTCTTGAGTCTCACCTTTTTAAAAAATTTGGGGTCTGCAAACTTATATAAAAAACCAAACTCGTGATATCCTGATCTCTTCAGCATTGTCCCAAATAGTCCGCCAATCTGAGAACTAAAAAGGGTACCCAACAACATCCTGCAATTTTTTAAACAAAAAGCCCATGCATAAATTTGTATATCTGGAGCTGCCAACCCTCCTTTATTTACTCTCCTCCTTATTTTCTTCCATGAAATTCGAGAGGTCTTTGACGCCCAAATAAATGATATTATCATACTCTGTAGCTTCACCAGCCATTCCTTTTTAAAACCCAACGGAATAGTCTCGAACAAAAAAGTAATTTTAAGTACAATCACCATTTTTACAAGATTAGATCTTCCATATATTGACAGGGGTAAATTCATCCAGCCTTTTAGCGTGTCACCAACCTCTTTTTTCACTCTATCAAAATTAGTTTTTGCCAAATCTTCAATTTTCTGAGTAATCCTAACTCCAAGGTACCTCATTTCTGCTGTAGTTTTTACCCCTCCCGTATTAAGATTCCAAGTCATTATTTCAGTTTTATCTTGATTTAACTGATATCCAGAGATCTTACCAAAAACCTTCGTTGTCTTCACTAAATTTTCCAAAGAATCAACTAAATTAGTAGAATAAACAATAATATCATCCGCATATAACCCAAGTTTCTTTGACCAGTCCATCACAACAAAGGGGGGTATCTCTTCTGAAGCTCTGATTTTGCATGCAAGAGACTCTATATATATGTTAAAGAGCAAAGTTCATAAGGGGTATCCTTGTCGGGTGCCCCGCATTACTCTAATAGGAAGTGTAAGAGTTCCGTTTACAAGTACTTGCGATGTCGGTGCACAATACAAAGAAAAAATGGATTGCGTAAATTTGTCTCCTAGGTTGAGGTAGTGCAGGAGAGTTTTTAAATATACAAAATTAACTCGGTCAAAGGCCTTGGCAGCGTCTAATGCGATCACTGCCAAGGGGTATTCATACTTGGAGGCTAAGTCTATCATGCCTATCAAAGAGTAAGTGAGTTCTTTTAGATACCTCATCTTAATAAAACCTCTTTGATCTTCATGGATCAATTTGTGGATGATTTTACCGAGCCTGTCAGCTAGGTTTTTAGAGAAGAATTTGTAGTCACAATTTAAAAGTGAGATCGGCCTATACGCATCCATATTTTTTGGAGATTTCCCTGGTTTAAGTATTAGGACAATAGTTGCCTCATTCCATGAACTTGGAATTGTTACTTCCCCCCTAAAAATTTTATTATACAGATGACATAAGGTGGGGACCATCATGTTTCCTAGGGCTTTGTATACTTCTGCGGGTAGACCGTCTGGCCCAGGGGCTTTCCCTCTTTTACTTTCCTTAATCACTTTCATCACCTCTTCTTGAGTAATTTCCTTATTTAACTCCAACATATCCTCAGCTGCAAGTGGTTTTATTAAAGGTAACCAGGTCTCAATCTCAGCCTTGTCTGGACAAAGGTCCTCTGTATAGACAGTAGCAAAATATTCCTGAAACGCTTCTACAATTTGTTTATTTTCTGTTATGATTTGACCTGTGCCCGATTTCTTAATCTCCTTAATTTGGTTCCGTATAAAATCTTTCTTGGCTTTCCACGCTAATAACTTGCCACATCCCTCTCCATATGAAAAGTGTGCCAACTGACTCGCTTCCCATCTTTCTTTGACTCTTTGAGTAAGTATTGCAGTGAGTTGAACCTTTAAATCTAAACTTTTTTCTCCCATGGAACATCTGTAATAATAGCTCCCTGGGGGATTCGACTATTTTCACACTCTCGAATCTCTTTTTCTAAGTTTGAAACTTGGCTGTAATACAGTCTTCGCTTTTTTGCACCTTGAGCTCCCATTCTACCTCTCATAAATGCATTGCACGTTTCCCACACTATGTTCTCCTTAGCTGAACCCACATTTACCTCTAGAAAAACTTGTATCTCCTCTTTGAGAGTTTCTAAAATTTCTACATCAGCTAAGATTGTACGATCTAATCTCGACACAGAACTCATCTCTTCTAATTCCAAACTTAAGTTTAAACTCACTGCCGAATGATCCGATAAATGTGCCCCTATGTGATCTACGCTTGTAACTCGCTCTTTCAACCTAATGTCTATCAAGAAAAAATCTATCCGTGAATTATGTTTGTATTTTTTATTATAGAAAGTAAATCCTAGATGCTGTGCTGCCTTAAGTCTCCAAATATCACAAAGTCCTAGCTGAACCATCACTGACTTTACTTTAGCAGTCATTTTACTGTTCATTATTGCTCTAACATTACCGGTTCTATCCAGCTTGCCATCTAATACTGTATTGAAATCTCCTGCCATGATGATTTTACCTGAAAAATCCAGTAACTCCAATTCAATTTTTTCTAAAATTGTGGGATCATCTACATTCGGGCCGTAATAACCGACTACTACCAACACTTCACCCGACAACCGTAGCTTACAAATCACCCATCTTACTCTACTGTCTACTGTTTTCGACTACTATGTCAGCTCCTCTTCTAATCAGAATAGCCACTCCCTTAGTAACCAAGTCTTGGTATGAAAAAATGGCATTTGCAATCCACTTTTGAGTACTAAATATCTCTTTACTTTCCTTTTGTGTTAAATGTGTTTCTTGCAAAATAATAACCTGAGCTGGTGAATCTTCTAAGTATTTCAAAATTAGTAATCTCCTTGATTTAACCCGGAGTCCATTAACATTCCATGTAAGGAACCTTAGCTCCTTATTATTAATCCTGCTCATCATACTTATCATGTACTGCCCAAATTTTCCTTCTAATTGTGACACAGCAAGACCGCTCATGAGGAATATATATTTTTTTTTTCTCCCTAAACCCTCTCCCTCCCCTCCCCTCACACTCAATTCCCTCCCCGGAAAACCCAACCATTATTCCCATGGCCTATGCCGGTGGATGTCTCAGTGGTGATGTCTCTTATTATTATTTTGTATAGACTTTGGTCAGTATTCTATTTCTATCCATCTTGGGTAACATCCAGAAAGGCATCTACCTCGTCAACTGTGCGAAATGTATACATTTTATTACGCCACATTACTTTTAAAAAAGCGGGAAATTTTAGCTGGGCCGTGGCTCCTATTTCTCTTAAGGGTATCAATCGTTTTCCCATCTCCCATTGCCTATTTGCTGTAGCTGGAGACAAATCCGACCTAATATCTACTAATACTCCGTCTATCATAATAGACTTTTTCTTAAGAGCAAGTGACAGAATTTTTTCCTTTAGCGAATATGTCGCAAAATTAATCAGAATTTTTCTTGGCTTCGCACGGTCTGGATTCAGCCTAAAAGGATCACGATGTACTCGTTGAATATCTCGGGCCAACATTTCCTCAGTTTCAACTAATGATAATTCCTTCTTCAACAACTTCACCACAAAAGTCTTTATGTCCGCTCCCTCTTTCCCTTCTGGAAGTTTTAGAATTTTTAAGTTGTTGCGCCTTTGCATGTTTTCCAATCTTTCTACTCTTTCATCCAATTCTCTGTCTTTAGAATATAATGTCTCTATCTCCTTGCGATTATCCAGAACTCTCCCCTGTACAACTTTCATCTCGGATTCCATCGCTCCTGCACGTATAGTCAGTTTATCAATCTTATCCTCTAACAATGTACATGTAGCGCTTATACGCTCTTGATTCCTTTTAGAGGCTTCAAAACCTAGATGGATAGCTTGTTCCAATTTCCTTAACAATTCCATAACAGACACATCTGTTAAGGCGAATCTCTCTTGCTGACTTGGGCCGAATTCTTCTGAGGGAATCAACGTTTTTCCGTTAATCAGGGTTTCATCCTGCCTTGTAAATATGTCCTCTCCCGCATTCTCTTCCAGCTCGGCAGAGACAACAGTTAAGCTTTCAACTAATGAGTCTGATGTAGTGGATTGGAATATCTGCTCAATGGACGCCTCTGCATCAAGACTAATGATGACCATATCTGCCTCCATCTCTATTTCCAAAGCCTGAAAGGGGTTTGGTGTTAAGAGGGTTGACCAGTCCTGTTCACGTTCCTCTTCAATAAAACTCAATGAATGATCAGCTTTCTCATCCAGCTCTCTCGCCTCACCAGCCCTAAGTTGAGATTGAGAGATAGAATCAGGTTTCAACACCAAAACTTTTGGGACTGGCTTAAAATATGAGTTAAGTGAAGGGGTTATTGGGGCCTTAAATCCAGCTTTTTCTTTTTTTTGCCTTTTTTTTCTTTCTTTCTTTGAAGGAGAGACCTTAGGTTTGTAGGAAATGGGCTTAGAAAATACTTCTTCTTTCGTCACACCCTTTTTTGCACCCTTCTTGAACTCTACCGAGTAAGAGATCGAGCCTCCTTGCGTATTATCACAATTATTTAGCCCCACCAAACTGCCCTGTCTCTCCAGTCTATTACTCCTCAATTGGTATCTTGTTTTACCACCCTCTTTCAGCCCCTTGCTTACTTGCTCCGCGCCGGTGCCCTTAACCTGCTGTTTAGCTCCCTCAGCGTGGATACTGCTGCTCCTCTGCAGTATAGTGGGTGGAATGTTCGTGAGAGCCTCCACTCCTCGTCCTCTGCCTCCGCTTGTTGGTGTTCCGATTTTCGCCAGCACTCGGCGTCCTCTGCTAACTCCTTGCGCCGCTCTCTCCCAGCTCCCAGCCGGCGAATGACGCGACTCCGCCCCCTCACTCTCGGCGGTTTGCAAAGCCGAGTTCTCCGCCATCCGCTGCAAGTCTCCCGAATCCAACCGGCAAACGGCCTCAAAAATCGCTCAATAGCTCGTTGTTGTACCTCCGCAGTCCCCGCTCACATCAAGGTATGTGTGCCTCTCCAAATTACTAACAGCCGACCGCTGCTCTCACATCGACATCACCACTGCTCCGGACATCCGCGACCCGCTTGAAAGAAAGAATGGTTTTTAGATGTCAGAGAAAGGGCGCACTGCCAGTATGGAAGCACTGTAGGACCAAGTAGAATGTGGTGCAACTGGGTGAGTGGACAACCATATAACCACTCAAAGGAGAAGTCAGCAAGCTGTACTAATCCAACGTGACAGAAAGAAACATACCCTATGCACACACTTAAGAGGTATACATTGGGCACAATATGTCCAAATGCAAATGTTCTATACAGTGCAGAGAAACAACAATAATATGCAAGTTGATGTAAATAAATAAACAAGTGTTTGTAAAGAAATCTTGGTCTCCTTGTTTTAATCAATCACAGCTTGTGAACAACCAGCCGACACGTGTTTCATCGCATCTCGCGAATCTTCAGGGCTGGAAATAATACAGAAAAACAAGGGGCTATACTTGGGGATATGTACATTTGTATGATGACCTTAGATACCACTTCAGGTCAGCAATCGAGACAAGCATCACATAGTATAATCTCATGCATAGATCTATGCCCTTGAGAAGGTTATAGGAAAACATCCTTTAGTGTGCTAAGGTGCTCTCAGATAGCTCATTAATTCCATGCACTTTGGTGAGCGGTTGTGCACTTAAGCACCCTAATTGATGGCGTGGGTTCGTGTGTATATTCTGTGCTAATGTTTCGAAGTTGTTAATGGTGAGGTGCTTAACCTAGTTCTATACCGGTGTGAGAGTTCATGCGTGCAATAGGTGCATTGTGATACAACATTGAGAAAATTCTGACACATACCTCCAATCGTTGTGTTGGGACCAAGCGGTCTAACATGATTATTTGAAGTGAGTAGAATTGAAAAAACAAGAGAAGGGAAAAGGCAATGGAGGAGAAGGGGAAAGAAAAGAAGAAAGGTCGGAAAATTAGATGCACGAAAACGCAAGTTATTCTACACTAGGCACGTGACTAAGCACAGACTTAAGGTCTGATCTAGTTAATCACATTGAAGAAGATTCAGAATGAAAATTAAGTCGCAAAATAATGTATAAAACGGTAGGCTCACCGCTCTTCCGGTGATACTTCCGACCCGGAAGGGCCCAAGACCATCCAATCTCAATTTCGAATTAAATTAGCTGCAATAAAGTTGAAGAAAAAATATATATATTTTCGGGTGTGTGGGAAGTAAACTAGTGGAGCTAATCATGCTCATTAATATTGTCGTGGAATTATTAAATATTACACTGGTGCTTTCATATATTCACGCTCCTCTAATCTGTAGACTCAAATTCGCAAAATTTAATTTCATGCTAGACAACATTGCAACAACTAGTTTGAGCCAGCATAGAGATTTCACTGGGTGGAGTTTGTCAAAATTGCTAGTGGGGGAGAAAAAACTTGTGTCTAGTTTATTATACAACGTTCTATTTGGGACGCTCGAAATTTTATGAAACACGAGCCCCTATCTGAGCAAAGTACGTATAAAAAAGGTTTTAATATTATTTTTATTTTTGTTTTTAGTTGTCGCTTTACCTTGCAAGTGTAATGCGCTTGTTGTGGGTCGCCCGGGAGAAGGTATAGGGGTCAAAGGTGTTGAATCACTCTGTATCTGTAATACGATATACATGAGTGGTGTTAAAATGAAATACCGATGCGCTGGCAAAGAGCATGTATCTTAAGTCGTACATGGGACATAAATCCAAGCAGCTTACCTATGATTTTTCTATGTCGCGATTGCTCAATGGCCTCGTCCGGACTTGATGTCTGTAATACAAACATTCCGACCATACGGTTTCAGACTCCGAAGCCATAGTTAGCAAAAAGTCAAGCCCCTAAAAAAGCTGTCCGTTTACGCTACCTTTCAGACGTCTTGTTTCTTTCATATTCTCCCGGGTCTCTGTGTTCGGAGTGCGGACACGTGACCCGGAAGTACCTGTTGTTTATATAGCGTCCGGCCTCCTAGGTGACGCGATCGTCGTTCTGGCAAGATAGATTTAAAGAAACAGTAACAGTGAGGGGAAACCAGGACAGGGGTGTGCGTCCATCAAAGTTGTGAATCAATTAGGTGATTAGTCCAGGCAGACATATAATGCCGAGAAAGGACTGCGTACATAGTTTGAGAGACATACCTATTGTTTATCTCTAGGTGAAATGTGTACATGCTGGTGGGGCATAGCATTAATCTTCGTGATAACGACGACACGCAGTGTGTGGAGGGAGATTGCGATATAATCCCCCAAATGCAGTGCTAGCAAAAATACATGCTCAATGTCATTATAAAATTGTCAGTGAGCAGTGATTCATGAATATGTTCGAGAAGATGTTGCAAAAGTCTCGCATATTATCATAACGGTTGTGGAAGGCGTGAAAACGATATCTTCCCAACCTCTCTTACATTTCTAAGAACCTTATTCAATTCAATCAGAATAAGAACATCATTAGTATGGTGTAACCAGGATGTAACAAATAATTTACATTGCAGTCATCACATTTGTATGCAAGCAAATATGCATTTGTTGCGGTATGATTAGCGAACTCGATATCTAGTAGATACCTCCATGACAAACAACAAATTCAATAGATGTCAATTTAACCTTATAATTCATCAAACAATTACATCATAGTTGCTATATGAATAGTATGTATGTCTGGTCAATCATTGGTATCATTCTAGAATTTAGTCACCTAAGAAAAATTGAAGCTCCGAGTCAAAGTTAAGACCTAGGCCGACTGCGTACATTTTCATGATCCACATGGCTTCCGTACGTCTCAATTTCAGTTCTCTATTACCTCCTCTGATTCCCAAGTTTACTACATCAATGCCAAAGAAGGATACAACTTTCTCACTTTCAGAATTTTGGCATCCTGCCACATGTAGGGCTACAGGGTATTTAGGGTCTTGTTTGAGAATTGCCCTCATATGTTCCGAAATTCTGTCCTTAAGGGCACGTATGGTGCTCCCTACGTATTGTTTACCACACTTACATTCTATGATGTATACTACATATTTGGTGAGACAGTTGATGTTGGTGTTTATAGAGAAACATTCGCCTTTGGGATTTGAGAATTGTTTAGTTTTGTGTTTTGCCCATCTGCACATGGCACAAAATCCACATTTAAAAAAACCCTTGCTTTTTGTGGAAAGCCAATCTGTTGCCTGTAGACCATGTGGTACAGTGGGACTCAATCTATTTCTGAGGGTGTTGCCTCTCCTGAAACAGATCTGGGGCCTGTCTGTGACAAACGGAATTAAAGATTTCTCATTTTTCAATATTCCCCAATGTTTATTCATGCTTTTTCTCAAAGTGTGGTGAAAGAAATTAAATTCTGTAATCAACCTAATTGTGTTGTCTGTAGACAAAGGTTGTTTTTTAGGTTGCAAAATGTCTGTTCTTACAGTTTTGTTAATTCTCCTTTCTGCCTGTTTGATAACATTACTGGCATAACCTCTTTTAGAGAACCTGTTTTTCATGTCATGTACGCAGTCTTTGAATTGGGATTCTTCACTACAGAGCCTTCTAGCTCTTAAGAATTCACCATACGGTATAGACTTTATCTGGTGCGGAAGGTGTGAGCTATCCGCATGTAATATAGAGTTGCATGAGGTGGATTTCCTGAAAAGTCTGCTGTGTAAAATGTTATTTACCAAATACAACTCTATATCTAGAAATTCAATTCTGGTTTGACTATGCGTCATTGTAAATTTGATTTCCCACGTGTTATTGTTCAAGTAGTTAAAGAATTCCATGAGTAGTTCTTCCGAGCCTGACCATAAGAGAATGCAGTCGTCTATATAGCGTCCCCAGAAAATTATGGAGTCAATGTATTGGGAGCCCTTCTCCCCCCAGATGAGATCAGATTCCAAATTGCCCATGAACAGGTTGGCAAACGATGGGGAAAATTTAGATCCCATCGCCACTCCCTTCTTTTGGCGATACCATTTCTTGTCAAAGACAAAAAAGTTGTTGTTCAAAACCAATTCCATCATTTCTGATAACATTACAGTGTGCTGATACAGTGAAGCTGGTCGGTTACCTAAAAATCTATTCATAGCACGAAGTCCCAAATCAATGTTGATGCTCGTATATAAGGACACAACGTCCATAGTAACAAGAAATGTATCAGGTTGCCATTGAATATCAGAAAGAATGCTCAGGATGTGTCTGGAGTCCTGAATGTATGAGGGAAGGTTGTGTACTAGTGGACCTAGAAAGAGATCAATGTATTCTGCCATCCTTTCCGTTGGACCCCCTATGCCCGAGACTATTGGTCTACCAGGAGGGAAGGGCTGGTTCTTGTGCACCTTGGGGAGTGTGTAAAGCCAAGGGTATGTTGGTCGGAGAATTTTTAGATAAAAGTATTCTTGGTCATTTAATAGACCTGATTGTTTCCAAAGCAACAATTTATCATTGATCTTGGTTGTCAAAGGACCTATTGGATTAAAGGGTATTGATTCATAGCAAGTAGCGTCTGCAAGTTGGCTGTGGATTTCTCCTTCATAGTCAGTTTTATTCATAACTACTACATTGCCGCCTTTATCGGCCTCTCTGATGACAATGTGTTCATTACCACTGAGAGATGTGAGGGCTGCCCGTTCTCCTATTGTCAGGTTGTCATGATATTTGAAAGATTTTGCTAGATTGTTAGTGTTGAGTCTGTCAATGTCTTCTAGTACCCTCTTGTAAAATTGATCTATGGCATTACCTCCTGAAAGTGTAGGTATCCATCTAGATTTGCTTTTTAAACCACTAGAAAGACTGTAGTCTGGGTCTATGTCAAGTTCCATTAAAAGTCTATTCATGTCGTATGGTGAATCTTCCATATCAGTAATTGACAAAAGTAAATGTGTGGCTTGTACATCTTTTATTGACAAAAAATCGTCTGTATTAGTCAACACAGGAATATTCTTACTACCTACATCAGTACTAGTTTTGTCAGAAAAATGTTTTTTCAGCTTTAAATTCCTAATAAACTTAAACAGATCTATTTTAAGTTTACAGAGATCCCCTATGGCACATGGATTGAAGCTCAGACCTTTGCTCAAAAGTGAAATCATATCTGGAGTAAGTTCATGTGAGGAAAGGTTGATTACTTGAACTTCTGTCTGGTTAGCTGGGTTCAATTCCTGTTCATTCCTGACCTGAGCTTGCTTCTGTATTCTGTTCTTTGGTCTCCTACCCCTACGGGTTTTGGATCGGGTGGATCTCTCTGGACCGGGAACCTGTTGCCTCTCCTTATTCTCTGAACCTCCTGGGAAAAAGTCGCCACACTGCCAGTGGCTAAGGTCTCTGGTTCTCCACTGCTTAATCCAGCACTACTAATTGAGGCATTGCTGGATGAAACGGAGCTAGCTCCTGCTGTAGGTGGGTTGTTGGCATTTCCAGTTTTACTGTTGGGAATAAGTGAGTCATATTTACTGGCGTAGGTGAATACCCTGCCTTGTTGGTAGTCATTCTCATCTCGTCTGATCTGTCTGGCTTTTCTACTCTTGATGTCATTTTGTTGCTTGAGAAGGATATCATCTAGGATATCATAGTTCTTCATTGTCGCTTCAGGTATATTCAGATCTTTGATTTCTTGTTCGACCACAGCAATATCAGCTTGCAATTTAGTAACCTTGCGGTCCGAACTCTCTATTAATATATCCATAAGGGTCATTGAGTTCGCAGTGAGTGAATCTTCCCACTTGGACATGAGATCCGTGTCTAAGTCATCATAGGTGGGAAAGATTTGACCTCTGAGGCCTCTGGGTATTCTTTTTAATCTCTGGTATTGTTTGAGAGTAGTGCCGTCCCACCACTTCACATTCTCCTGTTTTTTAAGGCGTTCAAGTTTGATAAACTTGTCTCTAAGGCCTTCCTTTCGTGGAGGATTTGTACTGGTGGTGGCAGTTATAGTGGACATGCCTTTCGCTAAGTTATCAAAAAGTTCCTCTGCCGCTTTACCGCGATCCATATAAGCTTAATCTGGTGAAGGTCTGATAAAAACAAACAATTCGAGTGAGATTGTTTGAAGAGTGCTAGGCGGCAACCCTGAACTGACTCAAACAAATTGAAAGAAAGAATGGTTTTTAGATGTCAGAGAAAGGGCGCACTGCCAGTATGGAAGCACTGTAGGACCAAGTAGAATGTGGTGCAACTGGGTGAGTGGACAACCATATAACCACTCAAAGGAGAAGTCAGCAAGCTGTACTAATCCAACGTGACAGAAAGAAACATACCCTATGCACACACTTAAGAGGTATAAATTGGGCACAATATGTCCAAATGCAAATGTTCTATACAGTGCAGAGAAACAACAATAATATGCAAGTTGATGTAAATAAATAAACAAGTGTTTGTAAAGAAATCTTGGTCTCCTTGTTTTAATCAATCACAGCTTGTGAACAACCAGCCGACACGTGTTTCATCGCATCTCGCGAATCTTCAGGGCTGGAAATAATACAGAAAAATAAGGGGCTATACTTGGGGATATGTACATTTGTATGATGACCTTAGATACCACTTCAGGTCAGCAATCGAGACAAGCATCACATAGTATAATCTCATGCATAGATCTATGCCCTTGAGAAGGTTATAGGAAAACATCCTTTAGTGTGCTAAGGTGCTCTCAGATAGCTCATTAATTCCATGCACTTTGGTGAGTGGTTGTGCACTTAAGCACCCTAATTGATGGCGTGGATTCGTGTGTATATTCTATGCTAATGTTTCGAAGTTGTGAATGGTGAGGTGCTTAACCTAGTTCTTTACCGGTGTGAGAGTTCATGCGTGCAATAGGTGCATTGTGATACAACATTGAGAAAATTCTGACACATACCTCCAATGGTTGTGTTGGGACCAAGCGGTCTAACATGATTATTTGAAGTGAGTAGAATTGAAAAAACAAGAGAAGGGAAAAGGCAATGGAGGAGAAGGGGAAAGAAAAGAAGAAAGGTCGGAAAATTAGATGCACGAAAACGCAAGTTATTCTACACTAGGCACGTGACTAAGCACAGACTTAAGGTCTGATCTAGTTAATCACATTGAAGAAGATTCAGAATGAAAATTAAGTCGCAAAATAATGTATAAAACGGTAGGCTCACCGCTCTTCCGGTGATACTTCCGACCCGGAAGGGCCCAAGACCATCCAATCTCAATTTTGAATTAAATTAGCTGCAATAAAGTTGAAGAAAAAATATATATATTTTCGGGTGTGTGGGAAGTAAACTAGTGGAGCTAATCATGCTCATTAATATTGTAGTGGAATTATTAAATATTACACTGGTGCTTTCATATATTCACGCTCCTCTAATCTGTAGACTCAAATTCGCAAAATTTAATTTCATGCTAGACAACATTGCAACAACTAGTTTGAGCCAGCATAGAGATTTCACTGGGTGGAGTTTGTCAAAATTGCTAGTGGGGGAGAAAAAACTTGTGTCTAGTTAATTATACAACATTCTATTTGGGACGCTCGAAATTTTAGGAAACACGAGCCCCTATCTGAGCAAAGTACGTATAAAAAAGTTTTTAATAATTTTTTTATTTTTATTTTTAGTTGTCGCTTTACCTTGCAAGCGTAATGCGCTTGTTGTGGGTCGCCCGGGAGAAGGTATAGGGGTCAAAGGTGTTGAATCACTCTGTATCTGTAATACGATATACATGAGTGGTGTTAAAATGAAATACCGATGCGCTGGCAAAGAGCATGTATCTTAAGTCGTACATGGGACATAAATCCAAGCAGCTTACCTATGATTTTTCTATGTCGCGATTGCTCAATGGCCTCGTCCGGACTTGATGTCTGTAAGACAAACATTCCGACCATACGGTTTCAGACTCCGAAGCCATAGTTAGCAAAAAGTCAAGCCCCTAAAAAAGCTGTCCGTTTACGCTACCTTTCAGACGTCTTGTTTCTTTCATATTCTCCCGGGTCTCTGTGTTCGGAGTGCGGACACGTGACCCGGAAGTACCTGTTGTTTATATAGCGTCCGGCCTCCTAGGTGACGCGATCGTCGTTCTGGCAAGATAGATTTAAAGAAACAGTAACAGTGAGGGGAAACCAGGACAGGGGTGTGCGCCATCAAAGTTGTGAATCAATTAGGTGATTAGTCCAGGCAGACATATAATGCCGAGAAAGGACTGCGTACATAGTTTGAGAGACATACCTATTGTTTATCTCTAGGTGAAATGTGTACATGCTGGTGGGGCATAGCATTAATCTTCGTGATAACGACGACACGCAGTGTGTGGAGGGAGATTGCGATATAATCCCCCAAATGCAGTGCTAGCAAAAATACATGCTCAATGTCATTATAAAATTGTCAGTGAGCAGTGATTCATGAATATGTTCGAGAAGATGTTGCAAAAGTCTCGCATATTATCATAACGGTTGTGGAAGGCGTGAAAACGATATCTTCCCAACCTCTCTTACATTTCTAAGAACCTTATTCAATTCAATCAGAATAAGAACATCATTAATATGGTGTAACCAGGATGTAACAAATAATTTACATTGCAGTCATCACATTTGTATGCAAGCAAATATGCATTTGTTGCGGTATGATTAGCGAACTCGATATCTAGTAGATACCTCCATGACAAACAACAAATTCAATAGATGTCAATTTAACCTTATAATTCATCAAACAATTACATCATAGTTGCTATATGAATAGTATGTATGTCTGGTCAATCATTGGTATCATTCTAGAATTTAGTCACCTAAGAAAAATTGAAGCTCCGAGTCAAAGTTAAGACCTAGGCCGACTGCGTACATTTTCATGATCCACATGGCTTCCGTACGTCTCAATTTCAGTTCTCTATTACCTCCTCTGATTCCCAAGTTTACTACATCAATGCCAAAGAAGGATACAACTTTCTCACTTTCAGAATTTTGGCATCCTGCCACATGTAGGGCTACAGGGTATTTAGGGTCTTGTTTGAGAAATGCCCTCATATGTTCCGAAATTCTGTCCTTAAGGGCACGTATGGTGCTCCCTACGTATTGTTTACCACACTTACATTCTATGATGTATACTACATATTTGGTGAGACAGATGATGTTGGTGTTTATAGAGAAACATTCGCCTTTGGGATTTGAGAATTGTTTAGTTTTATGTTTTGCCCATCTGCACATGGCACAAAATCCACATTTAAAAAAACCCTTGCTTTTTGTGGAAAGCCAATCTGTTGCCTGTAGACCATGTGGTACAGTGGGACTCAATCTATGTCTGAGGGTGTTGCCTCTCCTGAAACAGATCTGGGGCCTGTCTGTGACAAACGGAATTAAAGATTTCTCATTTTTCAATATTCCCCAATGTTTATTCATGCTTTTTCTCAAAGTGTGGTGAAAGAAATTAAATTCTGTAATCAACCTAATTGCGTTGTCTGTAGACAAAGGTTGTTTTTTAGGTTGCAAAATGTCTGTTCTTACAGTTTTGTTAATTCTCCTTTCTGCCTGTTTGATAACATTACTGGCATAACCTCTTTTAGAGAACCTGTTTTTCATGTCATGTACGCAGTCTTTGAATTGGGATTCTTCACTACAGAGCCTTCTAGCTCTTAAGAATTCACCATACGGTATAGACTTTATCTGGTGCGGAGGGTGTGAGCTATCCGCATGTAATATAGAGTTGCATGAGGTGGATTTCCTGAAAAGTCTGCTGTGTAAAATGTTATTTACCACATACAACTCTATATCTAGAAATTCAATTCTGGTTTGACTATGCGTCATTGTAAATTTGATTTCCCACGTGTTATTGTTCAAGTAGTTAAAGAATTCCATGAGTAGTTCTTCCGAGCCTGACCATAAGAGAATGCAGTCGTCTATATAGCGTCCCCAGAAAATTATGGAGTCAATGTATTGGGAGCCCTTCTCCCCCCAGATGAGATCAGATTCCAAATTGCCCATGAACAGGTTGGCAAGCGATGGGGAAAATTTAGATCCCATCGCCACTCCCTTCTTTTGGCGATACCATTTCTTGTCAAAGACAAAAAAGTTGTTGTTCAAAACCAATTCCATCATTTCTGATAACATTACAGTGTGCTGATACAGTGAAGCTGGTCGGTTACCTAAAAATCTATTCATAGCACGAAGTCCCAAATCAATGTTGATGCTCGTATATAAGGACACAACGTCGATAGTAACAAGAAATGTATCAGGTTGCCATTGAATATCAGAAAGAATGCTCAGGATGTGTCTGGAGTCCTGAATGTATGAGGGAAGGTTGTGTACTAGTGGACCTAGAAAGAGATCAATGTATTCTGCCATCCTTTCCGTTGGACCCCCTATGCCCGAGACTATTGGTCTACCAGGAGGGAAGGGCTGGTTCTTGTGCTCCTTGGGGAGTGTGTAAAGCCAAGGGTATGTTGGTCGGAGAATTTTTAGATAAAAGTATTCTTGGTCATTTAATAGACCTGATTGTTTCCAAAGCAACAATTTATCATTGATCTTGGTTGTCAAAGGACCTATTGGATTAAAGGGTATTGATTCATAGCAAGTAGCGTCTGCAAGTTGGCTGTGGATTTCTCCTTCATAGTCAGTTTTATTCATAACTACTACATTGCCGCCTTTATCGGCCTCTCTGATGACAATGTGTTTATTACCACTGAGAGATGTGAGGGCTGCCCGTTCTCCTATTGTCAGGTTGTCATGATATTTGAAAGATTTTGCTAGATTGTTAGTGTTGAGTCTGTCAATGTCTTCTAGTACCCTCTTGTAAAATTGATCTATGGCATTACCTCCTGAAAGTGTAGGTATCCATCTAGATTTGCTTTTTAAACCACTAGAAAGACTGTAGTCTGGGTCTATGTCAAGTTCCATTAAAAGTCTATTCATGTCGTATGGTGAATCTTCCATATCAGTAATTGACAAAAGTAAATGTGTGGCTTGTACATCTTTTATTGACAAAAAATCGTCTGTATTAGTCAACACAGGAATATTCTTACTACCTACATCAGTACTAGTTTTGTCAGAAAAATGTTTTTTCAGCTTTAAATTCCTAATAAACTTAAACAGATCTATTTTAAGTTTACAGAGATCCCCTATGGCACATGGATTGAAGCTCAGACCTTTGCTCAAAAGTGAAATCATATCTGGAGTAAGTTCATGTGAGGAAAGGTTGATTACTTGAACTTCTGTCTGGTTAGCTGGGTTCAATTCCTATTCATTCTTGACCTGAGCTTGCTTCTGTATTCTGTTCTTTGGTCTCCTACCCCTACGGGTTTTGGATCGGGTGGATCTCTCTGGACCGGGAACCTGTTGCCTCTCCTTATTCTCTGAACCTCCTGGGAAAAAGTCGCCACACTGCCAGTGGCTAAGGTCTCTGGTTCTCCACTGCTTAATCCAGCACTACTAATTGAGGCATTGCTGGATGAAACAGAGCTAGCTCCTGCTGTAGGTGGGTTGTTGGCATTTCTAGTTTTACTGTTGGGAATAAGTGAGTCGTATTTACTGGCGTAGGTGAATACCCTGCCTTGTTGGTAGTCATTCTCATCTCGTCTGATCTGTCTGGCTTTTCTACTCTTGATGTCATTTTGTTGTTTGAGAAGGATATCATCTAGGACATCATAGTTCTTCATTGTCGCTTCAGGTATATTCAGATCTTTGATTTCTTGTTCGACCACAGCAATATCAGCTTGCAATTTAGTAACCTTGCGGTCCGAACTCTCTATTAATATATCCATAAGGGTCATTGAGTTCGCAGTGAGTGAATCTTCCCACTTGGACATGAGATCCGTGTCTAAGTCATCATAGGTGGGAAAGATTTGACCTCTGAGGCCTCTGGGTATTCTTTTTAATCTCTGGTATTGTTTGAGAGTAGTGCCGCAATCTCCCTCCACACACTGCGTGTCGTCGTTATCACGAAGATTAATGCTATGCCCCACCAGCATGTACACATTTCACCTAGAGATAAACAATAGGTATGTCTCTCAAACTATGTACGCAGTCCTTTCTCGGCATTATATGTCTGCCTGGACTAATCACCTAATTGATTCACAACTTTGATGGACGCACACCCCTGTCCTGGTTTCCCCTCACTGTTACTGTTTCTTTAAATCTATCTTGCCAGAACGACAATCGCGTCACCTAGGAGGCTGGACGCTATATAAACAACAGGTACTTCCGGGTCACGTGTCCGCACTCCGAACACAGAGACCCGGGAGAATATGAAAGAAACAAGACGTCTGAAAGGTAGCGTAAACGGACAGCTTTTTTAGGGGCTTGACTTTTTGCTAACTATGGCTTCGGAGTCTGAAACCGTATGGTCGGAATGTTTGTCTTACAGACATCAAGTCCGGACGAGGCCATTGAGCAATCGCGACATAGAAAAATCATAGGTAAGCTGCTTGGATTTATGTCCCATGTACGACTTAAGATACATGCTCTTTGCCAGCGCATCAGTATTTCATTTTAACACCACTCATGTATATCGTATTACAGATACAGAGTGATTCAACACCTTTGACCCCTATACCTTCTCCCGGGCGACCCACAACAAGCGCATTACGCTTGCAAGGTAAAGCGACAACTAAAAATAAAAATAAAAATAATATTAAAACCTTTTTTATACGTACTTTGCTCAGATAGGGGCTCGTGTTTCATAAAATTTCGAGCGTCCCAAATAGAACGTTGTATAATTAACTAGACACAAGTTTTTTCTCCCCCACTAGCAATTTTGACAAACTCCACCCAGTGAAATCTCTATGCTGGCTCAAACTAGTTGTTGCAATGTTGTCTAGCATGAAATTAAATTTTGCGAATTTGAGTCTACAGATTAGAGGAGCGTGAATATATGAAAGCACCAGTGTAATATTTAATAATTCCACGACAATATTAATGAGCATGATTAGCTCCACTAGTTTACTTCCCACACACCTGAAAATATATATTTTTTTTCTTCAACTTTATTGCAGCTAATTTAATTCGAAATTGAGATTGGATGGTCTTGGGCCCTTCCGGGTCGGAAGTATCACCGGAAGAGCGGTGAGCCTACCGTTTTATACATTATTTTGCGACTTAATTTTCATTCTGAATCTTCTTCAATGTGATTAACTAGATCAGACCTTAAGTCTGTGCTTAGTCACGTGCCTAGTGTAGAATAACTTGCGTTTTCATGCATCTAATTTTCCGACCTTTCTTCTTTTCTTTCCCCTTCTCCTCCATTGCCTTTTCCCTTCTCTTGTTTTTTCAATTCTACTCACTTCAAATAATCATGTTAGACCGCTTGGTCCCAACACAACCATTGGAGGTATGTGTCAGAATTTTCTCAATGTTGTATCACAATGCACCTATTGCACGCATGAACTCTCACACCGGTATAGAACTAGGTTAAGCACCTCACCATTCACAACTTCGAAACATTAGCACAGAATATACACACGAATCCACGCCATCAATTAGGGTGCTTAAGTGCACAACCGCTCACCAAAGTGCATGGAATTAATGAGCTATTTGAGAGCACCTTAGCACACTAAAGGATGTTTTCCTATAACCTTCTCAAGGGCATAGATCTATGCATGAGATTATACTATGTGATGCTTGTCTCGATTGCTGACCTGAAGTGGTATCTAAGGTCATCATACAAATGCACATATCCCCAAGTATAGCCCCTTGTTTTTCTGCATTATTTCCAGCCCTGAAGATTCGCGAGATGCGATGAAACACGTGTCGGCTGGTTGTTCACAAGCTGTGATTGATTAAAACAAGGAGACCAAGATTTCTTTACAAACACTTGTTTATTTATTTACATCAACTTACATATTTTTGTTGTTTCTCTGCACTGTATAGAACATTTGCATTTGGACATATTGTGCCCAATTTATACCTCTTAAGTGTGTGCATAGGGTATGTTTCTTTCTGTCACGTTGGATTAGTACAGCTTGCTGACTTCTCCTTTGAGTGGTTATATGGTTGTCCACTCACCCAGTTGCACCACATTCTACTTGGTCCTACAGTGCTTCCATACTGGCAGTGCGCCCTTTCTCTGACATCTAAAAACCATTCTTTCTTTCAATTTGTTTGAGTCAGTTCAGGGTTGCCACCTAGCACTCTTCAAACAATCTCACTCGAATTGTTTGTTTTTATCAGACCTTCACCAGATTAAGCTTATATGGATCGCGGTAAAGCGGCAGAGGAACTTTTTGATAACTTAGCGAAAGGCATGTCCACTATAACTGCCACCACCAGTACAAATCCTCCACGAAAGGAAGGCCTTAGAGACAAGTTTATCAAACTTGAACGCCTTAAAAAACAGGAGAATGCGAAGTGGTGGGACGGCACTACTCTCAAACAATACCAGAGATTAAAAAGAATACCCAGAGGCCCCAGAGGTCAAATCTTTCCCACCTATGATGACTTAGACACGGATCTCATGTCCAAGTGGGAAGATTCACTCACTGCGAACTCAATGACCCTTATGGATATATTAATAGAGAGTTTGGACCGCAAGGTTACTAAATTGCAAGCTGATATTGCTGTGGTCGAACAAGAAATCAAAGATCTGAATATACCTGAAGCGACAATGAAGAACTATGGTATCCTAGATGATATCCTTCTCAAGCAACAAAATGACATCAAGAGTAGAAAAGCCAGACAGATCAGACGAGATGAGAATGACTACCAACAAGGCAGGGTATTCACCTACGCCAGTAAATACGACTCACTTATTCCCAACAGTAAAACTAGAAATGCCAACAACCCACCTACAGCAGGAGCTAGCTCCGTTTCATCCAGCAATGCCTCAATTAGTAGTGCTGGATTAAGCAGTGGAGAACCAGAGACCTTAGCCACTGGCAGTGTGGCGACTTTTTCCCAGGAGGTTCAGAGAATAAGGAGAGGCAACAGGTTCCCGGTCCAGAGAGATCCACCCGATCAAAAACCCGTAGGGGTAGGAGACCAAAGAACAGAATACAGAAGCAAGCTCAGGTCAGGAATGAACAGGAATTGAACCCAGCTAACCAGACAGAAGTTCAAGTAATCAACCTTTCCTCACATGAACTTACTCCAGATATGATTTCACTTTTGAGCAAAGGTCTGAGCTTCAATCCATGTGCCATAGGGGATCTCTGTAAACTTAAAATAGATCTGTTTAAGTTTATTAGGAATTTAAAGCTGAAAAAACATTTTTCTGACAAAACTAGTACTGATGTAGGTAGTAAGAATATTCCTGTGTTGACTAATACAGACGATTTTTTGTCAATAAAAGATGTACAAGCCACACATTTACTTTTGTCAATTACTGATATGGAAGATTCACCATACGACATGAATAGACTTTTAATGGAACTTGACATAGACCCAGACTACAGTCTTTCTAGTGGTTTAAAAAGAAAATCTAGATGGATACCTACACTTTCAGGAGGTAATGCCATAGATCAATTTTACAATAGGGTACTAGAAGACATTGACAGACTCAACACTAACAATCTAGCAAAATCTTTCAAATATCATGACAACCTGACAATAGGAGAACGGGCAGCCCTCACATCTCTCAGTGGTAATGAACACATTGTCATCAGAGAGGCCGATAAAGGCGGCAATGTAGTAGTTATGAATAAAACTGACTATGAAGGAGAAATCCACAGCCAACTTGCAGACGCTACTTGCTATGAATCAATACCCTTTAATCCAATAGGTCCTTTGACAACCAAGATCAATGATAAATTGTTGCTTTGGAAACAATCAGGTCTATTAAATGACCAAGAATACTTTTATCTAAAAATTCTCCGACCAACATACCCTTGGCTTTACACACTCCCCAAGGAGCACAAGAACCAGCCCTTCCCTCCTGGTAGACCAATAGTCTCGGGCATAGGGGGTCCAACGGAAAGGATGGCAGAATACATTGATCTATTTCTAGGTCCACTAGTACACAACCTTCCCTCATACATTCAGGACTCCAGACACATCCTGAGCATTCTTTCTGATATTCAATGGCAACCTGATACATTTCTTGTTACTATGGACGTTGTGTCCTTATATACGAGCATCAACATTGATTTGGGACTTCGTGCTATGAATAGATTTTTAGGTAACCGACCAGCTTCACTGTATCAGCACACTGTAATGTTATCAGAAATGATGGAATTGGTTTTGAACAACAACTTTTTTGTCTTTGACAAGAAATGGTATCGCCAAAAGAAGGGAGTGGCGATGGGATCTAAATTTTCCCCATCGTTTGCCAACCTGTTCATGGGCAATTTGGAATCTGATCTCATCTGGGGGGAGACGGGGTCCCAATACATTGACTCCATAATTTTCTGGGGACGCTATATAGACGACTGCATTCTCTTATGGTCAGGCTCGGAAGAACTACTCATGGAATTCTTTAACTACTTGAACAATAACACGTGGGAAATCAAATTTACAATGACGCATAGTCAAACCAGAATTGAATTTCTAGATATAGAGTTGTATGTGGTAAATAACATTTTACACAGCAGACTTTTCAGGAAATCCACCTCATGCAACTCTATATTACATGCGGATAGCTCACACCCTCTGCACCAGATAAAGTCTATACCGTATGGTGAATTCTTAAGAGCTAGAAGGCTCTGTAGTGAAGAATCCCAATTCAAAGACTGCGTACATGACATGAAAAACAGGTTCTCTAAAAGAGGTTATGCCAGTAATGTTATCAAACAGGCAGAAAGGAGAATTAACAAAACTGTAAGAACAGACATTTTGCAACCTAAAAAACAACCTTTGTCTACAGACAACGCAATTAGGTTGATTACAGAATTTAATTTCTTTCACCACACTTTGAGAAAAAGCATGAATAAACATTGAGGAATATTGAAAAATGAGAAATCTTTAATTCCGTTTGTCACAGACAGGCCCCAGATCTGTTTCAGGAGAGGCAACACCCTCAGAAATAGATTGAGTCCCACTGTACCACATGGTCTACAGGCAACAGATTGGCTTTCCACAAAAAGCACGGGTTTTTTTAAATGTGGATTTTGTGCCATGTGCAGATGGGCAAAACACAAAACTAAACAATTCTCAAATCCCAAAGGCTAATGTTTCTCTATAAACACCAACATCAACTGTCTCACCAAATATGTAGTATACATCATAGAATGTATGTGTGGTAAACAATACGTAGGGAGCACCATACGTGCCCTTAAGGACAGAATTTCGGAACATATGAGGGCAATTCTCAAACAAGACCCTAAATACCCTGTAGCCCTACATGTGGCAGGATGCCAAAATTCTGAAAGTGAGAAAGTTGTATCCTTCTTTGGCATTGATGTAGTAAACTTGGGAATCAGAGGAGGTAATAGAGAACTGAAATTGAGACGTACGGAAGCCATGTGGATCATGAAAATGTACGCAGTCGGCCTAGGTCTTAACTTTGACTCGGAGCTTCAATTTTTCTTAGGTGACTAAATTCTAGAATGATACCAATGATTGACCAGACATACATACTATTCATATAGCAACTATGATGTAATTGTTTGATGAATTATAAGGTTAAATTGACATCTATTGAATTTGTTGTTTGTCATGGAGGTATCTACTAGATATCGAGTTCGCTAATCATACCGCAACAAATGCATATTGTCAGGGTCTGACTAACGTGCCTACCTAGAATTGGACTACGCCTCCCAGAATGCCTAGCAAAGGGGGAAAGGCATATATTCTCTTGGACGCCATCTACTGGTGCTTGTGATTTGTCTTGTTGAGCCTATGGATGCGGACGCCCTGTCCCCGCGGAGTTCCAGGGAAGGTGTGGTTCGTTTTGTTCTGTGGCTGCAGAGCAAGCTGTTGAGATCCCCGTAAAGACAGGTACCGGCTGGTACTGTCAAGAGGTTATTACCGCAAGACGCGTGAGACGCCAGGATTGCCCCCTCCGCGTTCTTGCGATTCTGCTGCTATTCGTTTATGTGAGTAAACAGGAGACGCCTGGATTTCCCCCTCACTGTTACTCACGGGACGCGGATTTATCTGTGCAACAAACACCGGCGGGTGTTGTATTCCATAGGTGGCGTGGGAGACGCGGGATTTCACCCTCCACGCTCATCTATGTTTGACCGTTGTTTCTCGGCTGAGAACACTAAACGGGAGACGCAGGATTGCCCCCTCCTGTTTCAGGGACTTTACTTTTGTTGTTCTTTTCTTTTCATCAGCGGATGCTGATGCACCTTACAAGAAGCGGCTGGGAGAGACTGTTATCTATCCAGACGCCTCTTGAGACCCCCTTGTTCAGTCACGATTTCCACAGGCTACTGGTGAGTGAATGAGGGTGATACAGGTGGGAGGTTGATGTGTGTGTTTCTGTCAGGAAATATATAGGCTATAACAAACTGTTCTTCCATTTAGTCTGAGGAAGATTCCATCAGAGGGAAGGGTCTATTCTTCCTGAGAGTTATCAGGTGAGGATTCACAACAGCACTTGTACATGGTTGAGGAGTTAGAGTACAAGGAACTAACGTGTCCTTCCTTGTCGTTACAGGTCCTTATCCCTGCTGTTCCTTTCCCTTCCCTGGTTTTCCCTCGCCTGACTGCTTTTATACTCTGGAAATACTCAGTCAGAGTGTGGAGACGTCAGGAGGTGGACCCCTATTGAGCATCTTTCCGATCCTGAGGACTAGCAGCCGTGACAGAATCACAAGCCCAAGAAAGTATTCCTCCTGGTCGGAAACTTGCTCATACCATGGCGACTATGGACGATGTGCTCCAGGCCCTGGTATTAGTCCAACGGGAACTAGCGACATCAAAGGCAGAGACTACTGCCTTAAAAGAAAGGCTAGATCGGCAACAGGCCAATCCTTTCGATGCTGCTGCCAGTGGCCGCGCTATCCAAGTAACCGTTCCCCCCCCGATACCTTTAGCCAGCCCAGAAAGATATTCAGGTGACCCTCAAAAAATCCAAGCATTCCTGACACAAGTCACCTTGCATTTTTCGTGTCGACCAGCGTCGTTCCCTAACAATATGTCTCGAGTGGCTTTCGCCATCTCTTATTTATCCGGAGATGCGGCGAACTGGGCAGTCCCTTTCGTCAGAAACGATGACCCTATCCTGAATGATTGGACGGCCTTTCGCCGTGAGTTTGAACGGGTGTTTGATCGCAGAGCGACAACCCTGAGTGCAGACAGAGAGCTGCTGGGTCTTAGACAGGGAAAGAAAGATCTGGTCACCTACATGACTACTTTCAACCGTCTGGTGGCCGAAACAGCATGGCCCGAAGAAAAAAGGATGGCGCTGTACTACCAAGGCCTGTCAGATGAGTTGAAGGATGTAATAGCTCAGATCGACCCTCAACCAGCAACCTGTGTCGATTTAATTAACCTCACGCTCCGCTTGGATCATCGTCTAGGCGAGCGGGGAGGTGACCGTAGGAGACATGATGGCCCTTCAGGTTCTATGGGACAAGGACCTTCATCCGGTCCTCGACCTTGCGATAGCCCGCCTGAGCCAATGGATGTTGGCGCCATCAGGCCCCCACTTACCAGAGCAGAAAGAGAAACCCGCCGCACACAGGGCCTGTGCATGTATTGCGGGAAGAAGGGGCACTACGTTAAGGAGTGTCCCTCTAAGCCCAAGAGATCCAAGACCTTTTTCTCGGGTAAGAAAGTGGCTCTCACCACAACTGAGTCCGAGAAAACCGTCGAAGAAGCTCCTTCAGCCCAAGGCCGGGAAACGAAGGAATGGAGATTGACATCGTTAGCCTCGGTTGAGAACGAAGCCCCGAGCACTCATGTAGCCTTGCCCACTTCCCTGTTGTCTCAGGGAAAGACACATGCGGTGTGGAGCATGGTGGATTCGGGGGCAACAGGGAATTTTGTGGACGACGGTTTGGTGCGTCGTTTAGGGTTGGGAAGAGTGTCCGTCGACAACCCGGAGACCGTGTTGGCGGTGGATGGCACCCCCCTCAAATCTGGTCCCATCATTGAGCGTACGGAGGAACTGGTATTGATACTGGAAAACAGTGCTCTTTCCCATGTCGAGAGCATAGTGTTAAACATAATCGAAGCTCCGCAGTACGAACTGATATTGGGTATTCCGTGGTTGGAGAAACACAATCCTTCTATTGACTGGAGGGAGAAAACGTTGTCTTTTCGGTCTGTTGAGTGCCAGAACTTGTGTTTACATACATCCACAGCACATACTGTGGCATTAACTCAGACAATGTACGTCGCTACCGCGGCGGAAAAGTTAACTGTCTTGCCCAAAGAGTATCACGAGTACAGTGAGGTGTTCAGTGAGAGTCAGGCCGAGGTGCTACCCCCACATCGGGAGTATGACTGCCGTATAGATCTGGTGGAAGGTGCTGTTATTCCTTCTTGTAGGGTATACGCGTTGTCAGAACCCGAGTCCAAACATTTACAAGAATATCTGGCGCACTTTAGTGCTATTGGCTTTATCAGGCCCTCCCGGTCACCAGCAGCGTCCCCTCTGTTCTTTACATCGAAGGCCAATGGGGAGCTGCGCACCCTCATCGACTATCGCCAGTTGAACAAACAGACCATACGGAATCGATATCCTCTTCCACTCATCCCGTGCTGTTGGATCAGGTGAGGGAGGCCGTGATCTACACCCGGCTGGATCTTCGTGGGGCCTATCATCTGGTCAGAATACGCAGCGGTGATGAGTGGAAGACGGCCTTCAAAACCCGTTATGGCCTTTTTGAGTATTTGGTAATGCCGTTCGGGCTTTGTAACGCCCCGGCGGCATTCCAATACTTTTTAAATGATGTGTTGAAAGAGTATCTGGACCAGTTTGTCATCGTGTACATCGATGACATACTGGTCTACTCGGATACATGTCAACAACACGCCAGTCATGTCCTCCTGGTGTTGCAAAAGTTGCTGGAGCACCGACTCTACTGTAAACTCAGTAAATGCGAGTTTGGTGTGGAGGAGGTGGAGTTCCTAGGGGTTATCCTGACACCGGGAGGGTTTCGCATGGCAGAGAGAAAGGTTGATGCAGTGCGTGCCTGGCCAGTACCTACCTGTGTGAAAGAGGTGCAGTGTTTCCTTGGCTTCGCCAACTATTACAGACGTTTCATCTCCCAGTTCTCATTGTTGGCCTCTCCCCTTACCAAACTGCTAAGAAAAGGATGTACGTTCCAATGGAACGCTGAAGCCATGGAAGCGTTTGAGTCACTGAAGGAAGCCTTTGTCACTGCCCCAATCTTGACGCATCCTCAGCTAGACCTGCCCTTTATCGTCGAGGCGGATGCCTCCGATACAGCATTGGGAGCTGTGCTGTCACAAAGAGACAGGGAGACGGGCCAGCTACATCCGGTGGCCTTTCTGTCAAAGAAACTGAATGCTGCTGAAGCCAACTACACTATCTCGGAGAAGGAACTGTTGGCCATCAAGCGAGCATTCCAGGAGTGGAGGCACTATTTGTGGGGGTCACAACATCCAGTGACTGTATTTTCCGACCATAAGAACTTGTTGTTCATGAAGACCGCTCGCCACTTGTCCCAGCGTCAAATGCGGTGGATGCTGTTTTTCGCAGAATACAATTTCATCGTTACGTTCCGTCCCGGAACAGAAAACAGAAAAGCAGATTCGCTCTCTCGTCAAGGCGGGGATACGGCGCCAGCAAAGGAGCAAACAAGATCGATAATCGATCCAGAGAAAGTAGTGTGTCTGGTGACAGCTGACCGGTTCATTGAGCAAGTACAAAAGGACAGAGATCAAGGCCAATGGCGATATTGGGCAAGTCAGAACGACAACCGTACCATCCACCATGGAGTGCCCTTGCACGGAGGGAAGTTGTTTTTGCCCTCGCACGAACTGCGTCTCCAGGCGTTCAACTGGTGTCATGGGAACACTATGGCAGGCCATCCTGGGGTGAGAAAAACAGTTCACCTCGTGAAACGCCATTTTTGGTGGGACACTCTATTGAAAGACGTGGAGAAATGGATAGGACAGTGTGACACATGTGCAAGAGCAAAGGGGGACCATGCCATGCGTCGTGGGAAACTCAGACCACTGCCCACTCCGTCACGGCCGTGGCACACCATCAGCCTTGACTTCATCGTGGGGTTGCCCATGGACCAAGGGTACAACGCAATTATGGTAGTTGTGGACAGTCTGACCAAAATGGGGCACTTCGTTCCCTGCAAGAACTTACCTACTGCCAGCCAGACTGTTCAAATGCTTTTGACTCAAGTGGTACGGATACACGGACTCCCACGGGTGATAGTCTCAGATCGGGGACCGCAGTTCGTGGCCAGATTCTGGCACATGTGGTGTAAGGCTCTGAAAGTGGAAGACGCTCTGTCTACCAGTTTCCACCCCCAGACAGACGGTCAGACAGAGCGGCTGAACCAAACTCTCAAACAATACCTGAGGTGCTATTCGGAAGAAGCCAGTCATTCTTGGGTTTCTCTTCTCTGGTTGGCGGAGTTATCATACAATAACGCATGGCACAGTGCTATAAATGAATCTCCATTCAAGGCGAATACTGGGTTCCATGCTAACACCTTACCCTTGACAGTACCCAGTGAAGTTCAGAATCAACCCAATGTGGCGGCACATGTAAAGGCGTTGCTGGAGACTCATCGACAGATCCAAAAGTCTCTGGTTCAAGCAAAAGGCTCCTATAAGAAATGGGCAGACAAACATCGACAGGAGAGTCCTGTGTATCAGATAGGAGACAAGGTCTGGTTGTCTACCAAAAACATTCGATTCAGGTATCGCAGTGTTTTCCATCCACGATTTATCGGTCCTTATGCTGTCATCAAGAGAATCAACCCAGTGGCGTACAAGCTGAAGCTGCCCATGTCTATGCGAATACACCCGGTGTTTCACAGCAGTTTGTTGAAACCAGCTGGTTCGTTGCAACAAAGGGCTGCGCCACCGGTGCTGAGGGACGGACAGACGGAGTTCGAGGTCCGGCGTATCGTTGACTCCAAGATCCGTCAGGGGAAGCTATGGTTTCTGGTCTCTTGGAAGGGCTATGGTTCCGAGGATGACTCGTGGGAGCCCTGCTGTGATGTCCACGCTCCGCGCCTGATCCGTTCCTTCTTTGCTCGCAACCCGACGAAGCCAGGCGCTAGGAGGCACAGGGCAGGGGGGCATACTGTCAGGGTCTGACTAACGTGCCTACCTAGAATTGGACTACGCCTCCCAGAATGCCTAGCAAAGGGGGAAAGGCATATATTCTCTTGGACGCCATCTACTGGTGCTTGTGATTTGTCTTGTTGAGCCTATGGATGCGGACGCCCTGTCCCCGCGGAGTTCCAGGGAAGGTGTGGTTCGTTTTGTTCTGTGGCTGCAGAGCAAGCTGTTGAGATCCCCGTAAAGACAGGTACCGGCTGGTACTGTCAAGAGGTTATTACCGCAAGACGCGTGAGACGCCAGGATTGCCCCCTCCGCGTTCTTGCGATTCTGCTGCTATTCGTTTATGTGAGTAAACAGGAGACGCCTGGATTTCCCCCTCACTGTTACTCACGGGACGCGGATTTATCTGTGCAACAAACACCGGCGGGTGTTGTATTCCATAGGTGGCGTGGGAGACGCGGGATTTCACCCTCCACGCTCATCTATGTTTGACCGTTGTTTCTCGGCTGAGAACACTAAACGGGAGACGCAGGATTGCCCCCTCCTGTTTCAGGGACTTTACTTTTGTTGTTCTTTTCTTTTCATCAGCGGATGCTGATGCACCTTACAAGAAGCGGCTGGGAGAGACTGTTATCTATCCAGACGCCTCTTGAGACCCCCTTGTTCAGTCACGATTTCCACAGGCTACTGGTGAGTGAATGAGGGTGATACAGGTGGGAGGTTGATGTGTGTGTTTCTGTCAGGAAATATATAGGCTATAACAAACTGTTCTTCCATTTAGTCTGAGGAAGATTCCATCAGAGGGAAGGGTCTATTCTTCCTGAGAGTTATCAGGTGAGGATTCACAACAGCACTTGTACATGGTTGAGGAGTTAGAGTACAAGGAACTAACGTGTCCTTCCTTGTCGTTACAGGTCCTTATCCCTGCTGTTCCTTTCCCTTCCCTGGTTTTCCCTCGCCTGACTGCTTTTATACTCTGGAAATACTCAGTCAGAGTGTGGAGACGTCAGGAGGTGGACCCCTATTGAGCATCTTTCCGATCCTGAGGACTAGCAGCCGTGACACATATTTCCTTGCATACAAATGTGATGACTGCAATGTAAATTATTTGTTACATCCTGGTTACACCATATTAATGATGTTCTTATTCTGATTGAATTGAATAAGGTTCTTAGAAATTTAAGAGAGGTTAGGAAGATATCGTTTTCACGCCTTCCACAACCGTTATGATAATATGCAAGACTTTTGCAACATCTTCTCGAACATATTCATGAATCACTGTTCACTGACAATTTTATAATGACATTGAGCATGTATTTTTGCTAGCACTGCATTTGGGGGATTATATCGCAATCTCCCTCCACACACTGCGTGCCGTCGTTATCACGAAGATTAATGCTATGCCCCACCAGCATGTACACATTTCACCTAGAGATAAACAATAGGTATGTCTCTCAAACTATGTACGCAGTCCTTTCTCAGCATTATATGTCTGCCTGGACTAATCACCTAATTGATTCACAACTTTGATGGACGCCCACCCCTGTCCTGGTTTCCCCTCACTGTTACTGTTTCTTTAAATCTATCTTGCCAGAACGACGATCGCGTCACCTAGGAGGCCGGACGCTATATAAACAACAGGTACTTCCGGGTCACGTGTCCGCACTCCGAACACAGAGACCCGGGAGAATATGAAAGAAACAAGACGTCTGAAAGGTAGCGTAAACGGACAGCTTTTTTAGGGGCTTGACTTTTTGCTAACTATGGCTTCGGAGTCTGAAACCGTATGGTCGGAATGTTTGTCTTACAGACATCAAGTCCGGACGAGGCCATTGAGCAATCGCGACATAGAAAAATCATAGGTAAGCTGCTTGGATTTATGTCCCATGTACGACTTAAGATACATGCTCTTTGCCAGCGCATCGGTATTTCATTTTAACACCACTCATGTATATCGTATTACAGATACAGAGTGATTCAACACCTTTGACCCCTATACCTTCTCCCGGGCGACCCACAACAAGCGCATTACGCTTGCAAGGTAAAGCGACAACTAAAAATAAAAATAAAAATAATATTAAAACCTTTTTTATACGTACTTTGCTCAGATAGGGGCTCGTGTTTCATAAAATTTCGAGCGTCCCAAATAGAACGTTGTATAATTAACTAGACACAAGTTTTTTCTCCCCCACTAGCAATTTTGACAAACTCCACCCAGTGAAATCTCTATGCTGGCTCAAACTAGTTGTTGCAATGTTGTCTAGCATGAAATTAAATTTTGCGAATTTGAGTCTACAGATTAGAGGAGCGTGAATATATGAAAGCACCAGTGTAATATTTAATAATTCCACGACAATATTAATGAGCATGATTAGCTCCACTAGTTTACTTCCCACACACCCGAAAATATATATATTTTTTCTTCAACTTTATTGCAGCTAATTTAATTCGAAATTGAGATTGGATGGTCTTGGGCCCTTCCGGGTCGGAAGTATCACCGGAAGAGCGGTGAGCCTACCCTTTTATACATTATTTTGCGACTTAATTTTCATTCTGAATCTTCTTCAATGTGATTAACTAGATCAGACCTTAAGTCTGTGCTTAGTCACGTGCCTAGTGTAGAATAACTTGCGTTTTCGTGCATCTAATTTTCCGACCTTTCTTATTTTCTTTCCCCTTCTCCTCCATTGCCTTTTCCCTTCTCTTGTTTTTTCAATTCTACTCACTTCAAATAATCATGTTAGACCGCTTGGTCCCAACACAACCATTGGAGGTATGTGTCAGAATTTTCTCAATGTTGTATCACAATGCACCTATTGCACGCATAAACTCTCACACCGGTATAGAACTAGGTTAAGCACCTCACCATTCACAACTTCGAAACATTAGCACAGAATATACACACGAATCCACGCCATCAATTAGGGTGCTTAAGTGCACAACCGCTCACCAAAGTGCATGGAATTAATGAGCTATCTGAGAGCACCTTACACACTAAAGGATGTTTTCCTATAACCTTCTCAAGGGCATAGATCTATGCATGAGATTATACTATGTGATGCTTGTCTCGATTGCTGACCTGAAGTGGTATCTAAGGTCATCATACAAATGTACATATCCCCAAGTATAGCCCCTTGTTTTTCTGTATTATTTCCAGCCCTGAAGATTCGCGAGATGCGATGAAACACGTGTCGGCTGGTTGTTCACAAGCTGTGATTGATTAAAACAAGGAGACCAAGATTTCTTTACAAACACTTGTTTATTTATTTACATCAACTTGCATATTATTGTTGTTTCTCTGCACTGTATAGAACATTTGCATTTGGACATATTGTGCCCAATTTATACCTCTTAAGTATGTGCATAGGGTATGTTTCTTTCATCCGCGACCCGCTTCCTAGCCGGCCGCCATGTTTTCCCTGAATTGGGCCATGGTTGAACGCTTTTGACATTACCTCGTATTGCTAGTATTTACAGTGACAGTGTAAGATGAAACAAGCCAGATCTGTTTCACAGAGAGGATGTCCATCTCACTAACATTGACAATGCTGCCTATTTGAACACAAAGTGCTGTCAGACAAGCTATTTATTCACACACACTTATGCCTGTCCACCAAACCCTAAGTCCCTTTTAAGACATACCCTTTTCTTTACATCTTTATTATGGAACTTGAAGTAAAGCTGTTTTAATATAACGTAATGGTGTTTGTGAACAGTAAACAGGTATGAAAAAATGGTTATATAAAAACAATGTCCCAACTAATTTAAAATATTTGGTGGCCCAAAGCAGAACATTAGAAAAGAGTGCGGTAAAGAAATGTAATATTATATGATGAGGCAAAGGAAAGTGATAAAAAACAAAAAACAAATGCAATCTTACAATCAGCTTGATGTTCCTAAATGATGAAGCACCATTTATCACTGCTATGCGCACCTCAGTATATGTACTTGCAATAGGAATCACAACAAAGAAGACAAGTGTGATGATAACTCTTGTGGCTATTTTCTACAGCATTTTAGTAAAAGCACTTCTCTTTGAAGATTGTGTTGGTCGCAGTTTGTGCGGTAGATTCACCTTTGTCTCAAATTTGAGCATGTGTTGCTGTTCCTGTGACTGAACTTCTTACACTATGGGCAGTGCAGTGTACGCTATGACTTGGAGATAACAGCAGACATATTTTGCGAGGAATGCTTTTGTAGCAGAATGTACTGAGATACCTTTCTGACTGTGGTTCTTTCTAGGTTGTACTGGCGAAGATGTGTACACCACATTGTTGACTTCACTGATTCTGCATGCTTGCAATCTTGCAAAGATGCATAGTGTGATCATACCAAGGTCCCAGAGAGACCAACCACCATGTGTTGGTCATTGTTCTGTGGATGAGGTACCTTCAAAGGTCATATTCTCCACCACCATCCTCTTCTGGTTGTCTGTCCTGTGCACCTTCCCAATCATTAGCCATGATGCAATGTTAGACTCAAATCTAAGTGAAATCTTCCCAGCTCTCAGATGTAGTTGTGACTGATGCCTCACTGCACATCTATGAGAGGAGAACCTTAAATATTTCAAAATATGATTGATTTGCCATACAATGTGAAGATAACAGGGGATTGACTGAACTTACTTCTTGTTGCCATGGTGCTTAGTGTCTCGGGAACAGTTACATTGTTCAGAAGCAAAGTGGAGAGTGTTATGTAATACTGCAGGTTGGAAAACATGTATAGGCAAACTCCTTTTTACTAAGACAGAAAAGATTGCTTGCATTTAATATAATTTAGCATATGATTTCATTTTGTCTTCCATGTTTATTTAGAACCATGCATTTTTTAATATGTTGCATATATTCATCATCAAAATAAGCTGGTTGAAACTAAAAGTAACTTTGAAACTACGGTTGCAGTTTGCTGCCTCTGAAAATGAAACATTGTTTGCTTGAATGTTCAATTTCTACTCAAACTTCCGAAACCTGTTGTCAACTCTGTAATTACTGAACGTTTTAATGTGTATTGTGCCTGGTATGCCATTTTTTCTTGCTTAAAATCTACATATTGTCACAATTAAATGTATTGTCACTTTAGCAGCATGTTACGAACAAAAATGGAAATCCAGATCTTTATTTTCAGAAACCATTGCTGGCTGTCATAGCACTGAGCAATTACAATGCTTTGCAACATATTGGATTCTGCGTGCCTTGCACAATGATGAACCCACTGTATAATTAGCTGCTGGAAACAAGAGTGAGGACGGAGATAGTCCAAACACTTCCATGCCATTTGCAAATGCTGAACGTCAATGTATGGAATGCATGCTTGCAATTTTCGTGGGGATGTGTTTGCTGTGGTAACATTTCAAAATGACATTTCTATGACTATGTTGTAAAGACACTCAATCACTGCTAGATTATATAATGTGCAGTGTTGAAGGTACTTTCAGAAGTCACTGCAGACTTGACTGATCTGAGCGAGAGGCTTCTTCTGGGCTAACCAACAGCTATGCACTATGCAGATGACTTTAATGTAACTGCATCTGCTGTCTGCAGTACCTGCCAAGCAACACTGCTCTGGTGCTAATGATAACAATCAGTAGGGCATAGGTTTCTTCAAAAATTGTCTTATATGCCACAATTAGTGTTAGTGAGAGGAGACATTTTCAAACCCTCTCTTCAAGGTAAATATTTTACTTGGCCCTCTATCACCCCTGCCTCCTTCAGTACCATCAAAGTTGATAAAAAAGTGGACAAATCTTTCCTATTTTTTTTGTTTAATATTTTGTATGTTTTTTTAAAAATCTATGCTCAATCGTGAAGTGAAATATCGTTGTTGTGTCTTTTGTGTGCCTCTTGTGTGTCCCTCATGATGTGCTGTTTGACTCACTGGACTTCTTTTTATGGTTTGAAAAGGCATGCGTTTCATCCACACCAACCTTGGGATGTGTGTTGTGTGTCCCTTGTTAATCCCTTATTCTTTATCCATTGTTTGCAAACAACTAAAATTGTGCAAAGTGTTTTATTATGACATAACATTATGTACTCCATATAGCCTAAAAAGGCTTAGTGAAAAATTAGACTCCATATGTCCCAGTGTGATGGTGTGTCTGAGTGGAATTTTCAGTATGGTCTCTCAAGTCTTGGACTTCACCCAAGCCAACCTCAAGGGATGCATTTTGTGCATCTTGTATGCATGTTGGGTAGTGCTGGCAAAATTGGTGTGTAAATTATGGTTTTAATGGCAGATGTATTGTGGAGCTGGTCATAACTGTTCACTTTCAATGCTTTATTTTCAGTGTTCAGTCATAATCATTACTGTACATTACGGGGCCGATTAAGATGTCGTGCCGAAGCTTACCACCCGACTCCTTGGCGGACTCCGTTCCGATCCACTCTCAATCAGCGAGTCCGCTCGAACAATTATGATGCTTCCAAACACCTTTTGGAAGGACTCCAATTGACTTCAATGGGAGCCTGTGTTTTGACCGACAACACAGGCTCCGATGGGGAAAATGAGTGTCTGCGGAAAACATTGCACCCTGTTGTGGGTACCCCATGGTGCCTGCCATGAATTGCATGGTTTTACAGGGTGGTCTCTTGGATACATCCACGGCCCCCAATCTGAGGCCTCAGGGTGAAGGGGGGCATGCTAGGGACTGCCAAAGTCAGTTTACTTCAGCCTTTTCTTGTCAGACAGTCTGACTTGGAAAGGCTGTCAGAATCTGACATCGTAATTGGTGGGTCCGGAAAACTCTCCGTAGAGCTATATGAATCGGCTCCACCCAACTCAGATACTTTGATTCTCCAATTCGGAATGACCGAACGGTTTCCCTTCCTACCGCGAGCATCGTAATCGGCCAGTCAGAATTGTTTCGGACTGAGTCGGGCGGATGGGTTTCGACACAGTCTAGAGCAATCCGACTGTCGGTCAGAGGCTTTCCGCATGACATTGTAATGAGGCCCTTAGTGTGTAAGTATGTGTTTTTGGGGAATTTCAAAAGGATTTAAACGCTATTTTAAAACTGCATAACCAATATAAGCCATATTTTCACTTCAACTGTGTTTTGTTCAGTATACCTCCAGGTTTCTTGAAGAGGTACTACATTCAACTTCTATGAAAGCATTGCATTACCTGTGGAGGCCTTACAATGAGGGAAATGACAGCAGGAACTGGCCGTGAGCCATGCCCTGTACCTGATCCATGAGGATGGCTAACCCCCTGCACAGGCATTCAGCGATGTGCAGCCGGCTTGGGTGCCGGGTCAGGCCCTGTGCCCAACCCTCAAGGGCAGCAAACTCCTTCACATGACTTTCAGAAGAAAATGTTTTTAAATCTCTACTGAAATGGACTTTGTAGCAAGAATAGATGAACACACACTTCTGGACAAAAGACGTTATAGTGCATCTTGATTTCAAATAATGTTTGCTACTGTAGAAGTTCAACTAATTTAAAATCACACAAAGCAAAGCAATATCCCCCAACAGACACAGTGCCGTAGGTACCTTCAAGGAAAATATGCAGTGTCTTGGAGATTGTGTATCAACTTCACAGAATCCAGAGAGATATACATAAAGTGGGGGTGCTGAGAGTACATTGTGTTAACAACAGACCCGATACCCAGATCCAGCTAGCTGGCAGGTTAGCCAATTGCGTGCAGGACCAAAAGACTCAGCAGGGTGATTGAAGCAATAAGGGCAATAATAAATATAAGAAATTATGGTGTAAAGAGGAGGCCTCTTGCAATTAATCGACATTCATAATCTCTGTTGTGAATCTGAGCTACTGGTGTGGGTTGGGAGGGCTCGGTTATCAGCTAAATGGGGCAGATGAATCTATTCCTTAGGATGTGTGCACTTTTGCACGAAAACACAATTGTTTCTTCACTTGTTTATCCCAAATTAAATATTATTCAGAACACTCCTTAGTTAATTTCTTTGTAGAATTTTTATTGATCAATCCATTTCATGTTCCCATTTCAAATCATTGAATCATGTATTTTTTTCTCATGTAGGTTAGATCCAAAAAACAATTTTCATTTACCCAATGCATTCCGGGTCCAATCATGACCCTTCTTCAGAGGTCTAAAAGGAAAGATACAGGAGCCTCATGAGCAATTTTCAAATAACAGTACTCAATTTTGCATTCATACATTGCTATAATGCAACAGAAAACAGTAAGCTGTATTAACGTGTAATTTTAAAAAATACATATGTATATGACCATCTACTTAAACCATTGCGGCCACATGTCTGGTTAAGGTAAATGTGTAAATCACGGTCGTGTCGAGTAAGTAACTATCCTTATGTCATATCGTCAGACCATGTACATATAACTGCGACTGGAACTCATGGCAGAAACCTGATACGAACGAGTATTTTGAACACAGTACTCTCATACTGGAAACCAGTTCTGGAAATGCAATACTTCCTTATGATGTATAAGAAGCTGATTACGCGCAACTTAAAAAATCCTTTACAAAGATACACTTACAAGATTACAATGCGATGAGGCTTCAATCCAAATCTTGAAATGACCGGCTTCGAACAGTGCAATCATGTGACGTTAAATTGCCTATAGCGGTGATCCTTAAAAACGTAAACTAGCCTATCTGTGATAGGTAATTCTACCACATGATACATGTGCAAACACCTATTAGTTCAAAACATTTATTGTTTGCTCCACAGATTACAATTCCCCAATTCGGATATATAAGAGAGGTTTGAAGCCAAAAGCAGTGGTTTCGATGAAAGTTATACATCACGCTAGGAAAAAATTCAACCAAGGACGGCGGCCATGTTTGAAGTCTAAATGAACTTTCGTGAAACTCTATCTCGGCCGTGTTCATACAGTAGCAACTTTCTTTAAAAGAAACTCAATAATTGCAGATGTCATGCCGAACTTACTAAAGGGGATAATATAAAGTACACTATTGCATTCCAAAAAACTTGATTCACGATTGTATATTAAAAACAGTGTGTTGTCACGAGCAATGTAATGCATAAAAAGAACTGTAACACCTAAAGCTGAATACTCAATTGTGTAATCTGATACTCATTTGATCTTAACTCACTAATAGTGGACATATAATGTAAATTCAACATAACACATTAAATACGTTGCAAAGGAACAATCGAGCATAGTCCAAACAAATTCAGAGAAACCAGGATAATTCAATCCTGTCATTCATACCAGATGGGTGCATGTAGTCCAATTTTCTTATCCAATAATACTCAGTTCTTAAACGTTGCTTATGTGGGTCTATATCACCTTTTGTTGCAATGACTTCCAGAATCGTAAATCTCACTTGGGCTATGTTGTGTCCGGCTTCTATCCAGTGTGAAGCCACTATAGTTTTTAAATTCTTTAGTTGTATATTACTTTTGTGTTCTGTCAGCCTTACTTTCACCTTCCTCTCTGTTTGACCCACATAAATGTTGCCACAAGGGCATTTAATCGCGTATATAACGTTCTTCGTGTCACATGTGCTTGAATGTGATAGAGGTATTTTATTGCCCATCTGGGGGGGTGTAAATATGTTACCTGTAATTACGTTATTACAGTGTGTGCAGTTTTCGCACCTTTGCATCCCTTTTTGTGCCTGCTGTGTGTTCTTTTTTCTTCGGCTTGTTAACAATTCTTTTAGGTTCTTAGATCTCTGAACGCAAAAGTGATTTTCTCAGCAAAAAGTGGTTTTAAATCCGGTTCTTGAGTAATCAGTGACCAATGCTCTCATGATTTTGGTGATTTTGCCCGCTTGTGTGGAATATTTCAATACACACACTGTGGGATTCTTTTCAGCTTTAATTTTACTTTCCAATAAGGATTCTCTGCTTAAGTTAGCCACTTTTGTTTTGGATTCATCTAAAATGTTCAGTGGATAACCTCTTTTCGAATATTTCATGATCTGTCAATCAATTGTGGTGGATACTTCCTCTGGATCTGAAGTGATCCGTTTTAACCAAATGAATTGACACAAAGGCAGATGTATTTTTAAGTAAGTTTGATGAAAACAGCTGAAATGTTAACAACTATTCCGATCAGCCAATGTTCATGCATATCTGTTTTTATGAGGGTAATTATTTCTCAGCCCACTTCCATGTTGTTGTGAATAGTACAGCAGGCACTGGATGTAATGTACTGTTTGACAGACGTTAATGCGGGGCTAGGTCAAGGTAGGCAAACAGTGCTTCAGCAGGGCAGTAGTCTTAGTCCTATCAAGAAGTTGTTAAAGCATAACATTTATTAATAGGGACAAGAAGAAGGGCACATTCAAAGGTTTCAAAAGAAAGTGGCTTTATTGCCAATAAAGCTGTAGCTGAGACAATTTGCAGGAGTGCAAAGTGATCTGGTTTTTTCAGAAAGCAAGCCAGTTCTTATATACAATTTTCAGAACCTGGATACATTAATCATTAATAATAACATCATGGTGTGACCATGCTAGAATTAGGTCCACGTGTACATTACAGTATCAAGGTGCATTTCAGAAATATGTCTACGTTCACAATTTACATTATTTGCGACGCATCTGACCATGCAGCTACTGGTTAATCTTTAAACTACCACCTCCTGACTTTCAGCCTTGCCTTGGCCGGTTATCTTGAAATGTCAATGTGCAATGTTGATCTACTATCAGCAGAGGCCCGTGTTTTCTGCTTTCCCACACAAATGACGCACTTGCTATCTGTGCTGAGCAAACACTTTGCCTCTTCACTTAACGGGGCAAGGGCAGGCCAAACTTGTCACGTCCTAGGTCAGCGAGCGATTCCTAGAAAGGGCTCGCTGAACTGACTGAACTGGCTCTGTACATAGGTGAAAAGCTAGTGAATCATTAAACAACTTGGAGCTACAGCAGAATGGGCACGTACATGTTCACTTGCCTTTCTTTCCTGGTTTCAGCTGAATTTCAGACAACTTAATTTACCCTCTGTGCACCAGCTGTGCACCATGGAGCAACATTTCATTATGACTAGTGGGCTCATTTTGATTGCAAGCAGGGTAATAGACAGAAATTAATATAAACTACGGTTCAATTTTAATATTTTCATTCAACAAAGGGCCAACTAATTTTTCATCTTTTACAAATTGACCCTTTGAACCTCAGTTTAAAATAATTTCATCACGCAGCATATCACAATTTAATAATTATATTGTTCATTCTTATCATTGTCAGAAATGTCTATGTTCATTAACTCAGTAGTGACTGTTTGCATCAGCATTCTTTCTTTTCCCTTTAATTTCCTCACTTGGCATTTTGTCAGCTGTCTCAATAGTTGACAGCACATTGGCAGGCAATTAATTAATAGACAACAGCCTATTATTAGTAGGAAAATTGTTATGAACACCATTCCTATCTTCCAACCCCATGCGCTCAACCAACTCCAAAGTGAACCTCCTATATCCCATGTACCAGAATCCTGATGTGCTTCTACACCTATATGATGCAAACTTTTTATTGCTTCCCTGACAGTAACAGAGGAGTCCGGGACATAGGTGCAACAGGACGCCCCTATAATTGCACAGACTCCTCCCCTTTCTGCTAGCATCATGTCGAGAATCATTCTATTTTGTAACGAAACTAATCTCACAGCTTGAAGCCCTACTGTAATATTTTCAAGTATACTTGTTGTTTCATTTATTGTTGCTTCTAAAGCTGCATGGTCAGATGCGTCGCAAATAATGTAAATTGTGAACGTAGACATATTTCTGAAATGCACCTTGATACTGTAATGTACACGTGGACCTAATTCTAGCATGGTCACACCATGATGTTATTATTAATGATTAATGTATCCAGGTTCTGAAAATTGTATATAAGAACTGGCTTGCTTTCTGAAAAAACCAGATCACTTTGCACTCCTGCAAATTGTCTCAGCTGCAGCTTTATTGGCAATAAAGCCACTTTCTTTTGAAACCTTGAATGTGCCATTCTTCTTGTCCCTATTAATAAATTTTATGCTTTAACAAAGTATGATGTCTACACATTTTGAATCACACTTGTAGGAAAGGGGTCTACACATGTCTACAGTTCAAACTATGTTCACATGCTTACCGACATGAGGCTCTGCACCACTTTATAATGCAGTTTATAAGTCTGGATTAATAAAACTGTGGTCATGAGGTCATATTTTCCCTTACCAGAGAGGAGCCTAATATAGCAGGGTCCTCTAATTATGTTTGTGAGCTCTCATGAACTCTCTATGGGCTCGACTAGTAGGAAATCTGGTGTATTCCCTCGAGGCAGCTAAAACAAATGGGCAGCAAAGAAAAGAACAGAGGTATGAGTCTCCTGAAACCAGAAATCCTCCTACATTTTGAAATGCAATTCTTCCTGCAACGGAACTGTTTCTGGTCAGCTACAAGCAACCCTAAAGGTAGATGCACCAATAATGTTTGCAAAGCCCTCTTTTTCGCGCCACTTGTCCCATTTTAGAAGGGGATACTCAAGTGATGCATGTGCATAATATTTGCAAACATTTATATTCATTGAAAAAACATAAACACAACGGGGCCTTAGTAAGCCCTCAGGGGCAGATTTACAAGAAAGTGACGCATCGATAGAGATGCGTCGCTTTCCTTACTCCACCCTAAAAAATGCTTGCGCCACCATGGATACGCCGTATTTACAATACGGCGCACCATGGCGGAAGGATTGACAGATGCGTCAGAAATTCTGACACATCTGTTGGGGCAAAAGTTACACATTGTTGGAGTCGCGTCGCAAGCACAACGCAACTCCAGCAATGCATTTTGTGGCCTATTCCCACTACACTGCGTCACTCCTTACATGTGCTTCAAGCAGGTGTAAGGTTTTGACGCAGTGGCATCCTAAAAGCGACGCAGTGAAATCTTGTAGATTTCACTGCATCAGTTTTACTAGGCGTTCCTGCATGCATTATACCTGATGCAGGTATAATGAGACGCAGGGCTTTACAACATGACGCATCTCCCTAGATCAGAGCTTTCCAAGCTCTGCGTCGCGACACACTACTGTGTCGCCTGCCATGTGTGGGTGTGTCGCGCGATGTCGATGAGATGCACAAAAATTCACAGAAGAGGGACAGCATTACGCGAGCGTGTGCGTGTGGCGTGGCCTTGTTCCCTTTGCAGCGCGCGTCCAATGGGCAGGCAGTCCTCAGAGCCGCCTCTGCTCCGTATTACATGTGCTCGGTACTGCGCAGTTTTGATAGGAGAGGAAGCCCGGGTGCTCCTGAGGTTTAAATCATTGTCGCACTTAAATTATTTAATTTTACTCTGCATCACGAGGGATTCAGGGCTCAGATAAGGAGCCGCCGGCTGGGACCAGGAAAGTCCGCGAAACACTAGAGGAGCCCGCCCCGCCGAGAGCTGCTCCAGCCCAGTGCCAGGTAGAGAGCACCTGCCGTGAGGCCAGAGTCCGCCGCCCACCTGCCTTGTCGAGGACCCGCGGCTCCCTCTGGAACCTGCTGCATGTTTTCTGTAGTCTCCGTTATTCCCCCCCTTTCTGAGAAGAGGAACAGAGTTAGCCTGTTTACCAAAGTGCCACAACCTGTCACACCATGCTGCTGGTCTGTTTCTTCCTTGTGCTCGAGGGGTTAATAATGGCCTGTAAAGTTCCATCTCAAGGGAACAGTTGCTCTCTGTCAAACTGCCCCTTCCCACACCCACCTCAGCTCCAGACCTCCGCATTATGTCTGGAGCCCACGCTCCATCTTACTCAATGCGCGCATATTGGAATGTTATTAAATACTTGATGTGAATGCAAAACCACTCGGTTTTCACACGTTAGTACTGTGGGTCGCCAGGGGAAGCAGACATCTTAAATTGTGTCATTCTTTCTGATCTATACAGGGCCTACTCAACGTTCCTCCCTTCTGTCATCAATATCACGAGTGACACTGCGCCCAGAAAAAACGCACTACACTGTGTCCACAGCACCGCAAACTGCACCCCCTGGATAGCTAGGCCAGTTTGAGCAGATCTGATACCATGCACTTGTTTCCATGCCAATGTGTACTCTGAAAGGGGTTTTATGTTTAAAGAGCGAGCACACCTGGTCCAACCTTCACCTACTGCTGATTTTTAAAACCGTTTTATGTTGTCACTTATAAGCCTACGACAGCTTAACAAGTCTCTACTGTGAATTATGACAGCCAGCCATTGGCATTAAATGCCCCTCCACAATCGGCGAGTCCACCGAACAACTCTTGCCCGCGTGCGTGGCTGGTTCTGTGACGGGCCGGCCCTTCCTACTTGTTAGAATGGAAGCTCTACAAATAGCAGTTTCTTCGTTCAAATGTTCATTCTGTTTTCAGTCCCTCCACTACTAACACAAATACTTTTGTGTTTCTAGCATAAAAGCAGATAGTGCATAAGCACAGGTGCATTTCGTGTTTCTAGCCTAAAAGCTGATAGGTGCATAAGCACAGTTGCAGAATTAAACAAGCATTTTGAAAGCTAGTAGGTGTTGCCTTGGCAAGTTGAGACTTATTTTTAGGGAGGGAGACAGAGAGAGGGAGGGAGACAGAGGGAGAGAGGCAAAGGAAGACAGAGGGAGGGAGTCAGGGGAGACAGAGGGAAGGAGAGGGAGACAGACAGAGGATAGAGGGAGAGAGAGGGACGGAGACATGGAGAGAGGGAGACATGGAGAGAGGGAGACAGAGATAGAGAGGGAGACAGAGAGAGAGAGGGAGACGGAGAGAGAGACAGAGAGAGAGGGAGACAGAGAGAGAGGGTGACAGAGAGAGAGGTTGACAGAGAGAGGGTGACCGAGAGAGAGGGTGACAGAGAGAGAGGGTGACAGAGGGCGAAAGACAGGGAGACAGAGGGAGGGAGGCAGAAGGAGGGAGACCGAGGGAGGGAGACAGAAGGAGGGAGACAGAGAGAGGGAGGGAGACAGAGAGAGGGAGGGAGACAGAGAGAGAGAGGGAGACTGAGAGAGAGGGAGACAGAGAGAGGGAGACAGAGGGAGAGAGGCAGAGGAAGACAGAGGTAGGGAGCGAGACAGAGAGAGGGATACAGAGAGAGAGGGAGACAAAGAAAGGGAGACAAGGAAAGGGAGATAGAGAGAGGGAGACAGAGAGAGGGAGACAGAGGGCGACAGAGGGCGACAGACATGGAGACAGAGGGAGGGAGGCAGAAGGAGGAAGACAGAGGGAGAGAGACAGAGGTGGGATGTCCCAAAGGTTTTATGGATTGCTGTTGAGTGTCTCTCAGTTACATTGATTTGTTCCCTCTGAAAGTAGGAGTGGGGGTGTGGGTGTGTGTGGTGTGTGTGTGTGTGTGGTGTGGGTGTGTGTGTGGGGTGGGTGTGTGTGGGGTTGTGTGTGGGGTGGTTGTGTGTGGGGTGGGTGTGTGTGGGGTTGGGTGTGGGGTTGTGTGTGATGGTGTGTGTAGGGGTGTGTGTGGGGTTGTGTGTGTGGGTGGGGTTGTGTGTGGGGTGGGGTTGTGTGGGGGTGGGGGTTGGGTTGTGGGGGTGTGAGTGTGTGTGGGGTTGTGTGGGTGGCAGTATGCAAGTGACATCATGGTGCATGACATCGCATGAAGTAACATCACAGCTTGTGACATCACAACAGGCCTTGTTCCTTGTCGAGGTGGGCAGTCCCAAAGGTTTTATGGACTGCTGTTGAGTGTCTCTCAGTTATATTGATTTGTTCCCATGAAAGTGTGTGTGTGTGTGAGTGTGTGTGGGAGTGTGTTAGTGGGGACGTGTGTGGGGGTGGGGGGTGGGGGTTGTCTGTGTGGGTTGTGTGTGTGTGGGTCTGTGTGTGTGGTGGGCTGTGTGTGTGGGTGTGTGTGGGGGCGGTGGGGGTTTGGGGTTGTGTGTGGGTGGGGTTGTATGGGTGTGTGTGGGGTGTGTGTGGGGGGTGTGTGGGTGGGGTTGTGTGTGGGTGGGGTTGTGTGGGTGTGTGTGGGGGGTGGGGTTGTGTGTGGGTGGGGTTGTGTGTGGGTGGGGTTGTGGGTGGGTGGGATTGTGTGGGTGTGTGTGAGGCTCTGTGTGTGTGTGTTGGTGTGTGTGTGTGTGTATGTGGGGGAGTGGCATTGTGTGTGGGTGGGGTTGTGTGTGGGTGGAGATGTGCCGTAAATCACTGGGGCATGTGTCTATGTGAGCATGATTATATTCTTGTTTCATGCACAAACATAACCTTACTTACACTGTTTTGCCAGTCACTGGCTTTGTTAGACCAGATTAACAATTGCTTTATTAACCTTCCTGCTTTCTAAAATTTGCTTGGAAATGCACCATTTGCCCACTACTTTTTTAAAAAAAATTCGCAACCCCCTTAGGTGGTGCAGGCTCGCTCGCTAGGCTCGCTCGCGTTACTGTGTCGCTGAATTTTTTTTCACAAAAAGGTGTGTCACCAACAGGAAAAGTTTGGAAAGCTGTGCCCTAGATGCATCACGTTGTAAATAGGGCACATTGTTTGAGCCGCTGTTGCGTCAAAAAATGTGATGCAGTGGCAGCACAAAGAGGAGCAAGGGGCTTGTAAATCTGCCCCTCAGTGTCTGGACATCAATCAACATGGGGATGATAGTAGGCAACTCCCATTGGTTTCCTTTTTCACATCTAAATCTGTAAAACTGATGCTATGAACCCGGACTTTGTTTGGGGCAGCTAAGGAATGCTCTCTCTTAAGGATAAGAATAGAAAAAAATATGGGAGGTTTCCCCTCCAAGGCTTCACCTAAGATGACACTAAGGACCTATATTTTGCAGAAAGTGGCTCACATGTATATTAGCAACAATCTCATTATCCCACCTAGAGCTCAATTTGTCTGCATTTGCATAATGAAGTTCAGCACAGAACATACACACTTTTCTGTAGCTCCATCATCATTTCTAGTTTTGTTTTATTGTAAACATCAATATTTATTATTCAAAATGCCTACATGTATCCTGAGGTGTAGTTACAATTTAAAGTTTTCCTTGTTAAAATCACTGATATCATGTTCTAAGTTGTAGGAAAATTACCCCTTTTGTCCCTTTTTTTGTAATCACCTCATTTTTTTTCTCGGTTTTATTGCCTTTTTGTAACTCTGCACACTGTGACACTGCTGTCTAGTGCCCAGTGTATGTGCTCTGATCCCTAAAAGCAAGTTCAATTGGCTATGTTCCTAGTTGCCATATTTAACTTTAATTTTAAATTCACTAGAGAAATGCAGCACCCATTGTACCACCACTAGAGTAAAAGCGCAAAACCTGACTGCAGGCCTAACTTGGTAGTCTGGCTGTGCAGTTTTAAAACCCGTCAACAAGTTAATTTTAACAGGCTTCATCCCCTTCTTTTAAATAATAATATTTCACCCCTAAGTAGATCAAAATGTTCAATAAGTCAGGTTGAATGATATTTAAAAGCAGGCCATGTAAAAGTTTGATGTAAAACATGTCCTTACAGTGACTAAAGCTATTTCCACTGTAGCGACGGTAGCTGTTCCACAGTAAAACATTGGGAGTTAATATTAAAATTAAACAAGGTTGTCTCTGTCCAGAAACCAGCTAAAAAGTTCATTCTTAGAGTTTTAAAAATATTTATTACAAATCTAATTAATTGGTAAAGTCATATTTGTAACAAAGATTTTATACGAGGTAGATTTATAAAGTTACCTTTTGCCTACCTAAAGCTCTAGAATTCCATGTGAATGAGCTTCCAACTGTCATACAGGAAATTAAGAGCTCCTTGACGAAGTGTGAATTTACTCCCAGGGCTGAAACTAAGGCCTGTTGGTGTGGTGAAGAGTTTGTCTCCTCTGACAGAATGACCATCTGGGCAGTGCCCAAAAGCTTAATTATCTTCAAAGAGGCTTTGCCTGTCACACGCAGATATGGTTAACACATGGGCCTGCCCCCTATTTTGGCCTTCTAGCCAGCCAGGCACAAAACACAGTGGGCGAGGAGCTGCCCCAAGAACCAATTTTGAGTGATCGCAGAGGCGGGGTTGCTCATTTCCCTAGTCACACCTTAAGGGAGGGCACAGGAGCTCTGCACAGTGAAAGGATGGTTGGATTATGGTAGAGAAGGGCACTGTGGGATAGTTTGTAGTAGGATGCACAAGAACTGCTGCAAAAGCAGTAGGGTTAACCCTGGTAACATTTCCTCTACTGGTTAGGGAGTGGCCAGGAGAACCCTCTTTGGCTAAAGCTTACAGCATTGTCCATTGAAGAAATCAGATTTCCAGCAGCATCTGATAGATGTCAAAAACGTTCTGGGTGAATCTTGGGGCATATTATCAAGGGGGTTTATCTCCGCTTTTTTGGCTTTAAAAGCGGAGATAAATTTATCTCCCTATTACCTAGCTGTCGCTAACACCAGTTAGCGACAGCTAGTAGGAGATAGCGACCATCTTGGGCCCCACTTTGCATGTCAGTGATATTTATCACTAATGACATGCAAAGTGGGCGTGCCAAGATGTTAGCGACTGAAAACAGTTGCTAACATCGTTATCTCCTATTACCAACTTTTGGAGATATTGGCGCTAAGCGCGAATATCTCCAAAAATCTAACACCTGCCTTGAGCAGTTCTTAGCCATGTTATCCAATGGGCGGTGGATAACATGGCTAAGAGCATTAGCTCGGTAATGCATGAATATCGCTGACTTTACAGCGATATTCATGCATTGCGGTGATTTTTATCGCATTTGCGATAAACCTTGGTAATACCAAGGTTTAATTGCGGTAAAAATCGCCGCAGATCAGCGGTAAATTTTTGTCTCTAACCAAGCAATAGCGATAATTATCGCTATTGCTTGGTAATATGCCCTCTAGACTTTCCCAGCTTCCAGATTTTCCCGCCTTCGTCAACAGCTTCACAAAGCTTTTGTTCTACCTCAATCCATAGTCGCAAGCCCATCTTTGGATCCAACCTGCAGCCTTGCACTGATGATGACTCTACCTTATTAAAATTTTTAAATATGAAGGTACATTTTTGACTGTGGCCAACCTGGTCCTCATATCAGACCCGCGCCACATTGCGGTTGGCCTCTATCCTTACTGTTGTCGTGTTTTAGTGCAACCATTGCCCTGTGGTTTGCCCTTTGTGCTTCATTACTCTGGTTCCCTATATTGTTTTTTTGTTGATTTGGTTGCATTTTTTATTCATTTAAATATTCTCTATGTTTATAAATTTAATTGAATTTTTATGGTATTGTTTTTTTACTGTTTACCTGTTTTAGTGCTTCTAAATGCTTTACACATTTTCTTAAATTTAGCCCATCTGCTCTGTACTACAGCTACCAGTGGCTGAGCTCAAGCTTAAATCACCAAAACCTTTACTAGACCTAACAAGTGTAGTGATAATATTATTTGTGGTGGACTACCATCCATCCCACCAGATAATCCACTTTGTCACATAAGTGATGATATCAACTTCACTATAGTGTGGCTGCTACATTATTGTTTATTTATGATCATTAAATACACAGTATGGATAGGGGAGTATGGAACTGAAAATGCATTTAAGGTGTATTTTTATTTAGAGCTGTTTGTATTTGGATTTGAAGAGGGTATGTGTTCCAGTTATGTGTGTTTATCACTCATTATCTGATGGAAGCCGATGACAGGTATATTTTCATGGAGGTCTTTCACAGGGTTGGAATCTGCTCTGTCACAGGTTTAAAATCTGGTCTTGTGACCCAAATATTCATATCAACTGTTACCAGAATCATCTTGTTGAAATCTGGAGATGGGTGGTCATTTACAGGGGATCATTCAAGAATGCTATGGTGTATCCAGGATGGCGATTGCCCAATGCAATAATGAATGAGTTATTAGGCCTGATTGTGCGTCTTAAACAAACTGAAGTTCTGACCCTCCAGAAAGAAGTGGCGCACACTCAGAACCAAGCCACTCGACATAGGGTATATGAACTTGGAGACAAGGCGGTGAAAATGCTGGACTGGCTAAATAGAAAAGAAAGACCAAATAAAGTCATAGCACAACTGGAACCGACTGGAGGCTCAATGGTCTCTCACCCTGCTGATATAGTCGACGCTTTGGCTAATCACTTTGAACAAATCTAGGCTCCCCAGGCATCCTATACGATTGCAGAGGTGTACAACTATATTAAGGATCTCACGATACCTAAACTCTCCCCAGAGGCAGCACTCCTCTTGGAAGCGGACATTACCATTGACGAGATTCCGGCAGCTACCTACGCACTAGCGTCCGGCAGGGCGCTGGGACAAACGGCCTCCCAGTTGAACTCCATAAGAGAACGGTGCAAAAGACGGACCCCTATCTCCTGAGTATGTTATCCGACAGCCTTAAGTTAGGGGAGCTGCCGAGGGATCAGCGACTAGCTACAATTGTCGCGATTCACAAACCTGGTAAGTCAAAGACAGACTGTGCCGCCTACCGTCCGATTTCCCTCATAAACGCGGAGCCTAAGATACTGGCTAAATTGCTGGCATTGCGACTGACTCCACATCTTGCGTACCTGGTCCACCCGGACCAGTGGGATTTATGCCACATCGGAGCACGGCCCTTAACCTCCGTCGGCTCCACGCGGTCCTGGCACGAGCACCACAAATCCGGGAACCTGCAGTTATCCTCTCATTGGACGCTACTATGGCGTTCGATACAGTAGAATGGCCCTACTTGTTCGCAGTGCTCCAGCACATGGGGTTCGGCCCCACATTTTGTGCCTGGATCCGTCTGTTATATACTAAACCCATGGCGCATGTCGCCGCCAATGGACATATTTCTCGAGACTTCCCTCTTGACCGAGGTACGAGGCAGGGATGCCAATTGTCTCCATTGCTGTTTGCACTGATCTAAGAGCCACTCGCAATCTGGATCAGGTGGGAGCCCTCTATTAGAGGACACAGCTGGACTGAGGTATGGGAGGACCGCATATCCCTATACGCGGACGATATCCTTTTATATCTCACCTCCTCCAAAAAAACTATCCTTGAATTGCTAAACGTCTGTGAGAAGTTCGGTAGAGTGTCTGGCTACAGGATAAACTGGACTAAGTCCATCCTTTATGTTCTCGTGGGCCCCCCGCCTGTCTTGCCCCTGAGCTGCCCCATGAAGACCGTAACATCGGCATTTAAATACCTGGGTATCCTCATTACGCCAAACCCCGATGAATTTTATGATTTAAATCTCCGCCCCCTCCTGGAGAGGTTTAAACACGACGTTAAAGTTTGGCAGACTCTCCCTCTCACACTATTGGGTAAGGCGGCGCTGTACAAAATGATGGCGCTTCCGCTCTTCTTGTATGTGCTGGAAAACACCCCATCATTGGTCCCTGCAGCATATTTTAAAGACATAGCCGCAACAGTATCTCATCTGTTGTGGGGTGGGAAGCCACCCCGAATCGCGCAAGATAAATTAACTAGAAGCCGGTATGATGGGGGGATAGCGCTTCCAAATGTCGAATTATACTACTGGGCGGCACACCTTAAGCTGATTAATTATTGGCTACATGCCCCACAAACCGAACCGGCATACCTCGCTGATAGGCACTCTCTGGAGGGCAAGGGACTCCTCTATAATCTCTACTGCCGCCGCCCCCCCCAGACTTGATAGGTCCTACACAGCACTCAGCGCAGTTGTGGTACAGGCCAACAGACGACTTAACTGCTCGTGAACAATCACCCAAATGACACCATTGTGGGACTCCTACCAATTGGGCTTTCTTCGAAATAGTAAGAGGTTCCGAGCTTGGGACGCCATTGATATATCGGTGGTGGGTGATCTTTGGAAGAAAGGTAAAGTGGTTGAATTCACCCACCTGCAGACACAGTACGAGATGTCGCAAACGGAGCAGTTTAGATACTTGCAAATCAAGCATGCACTACAGTCCACTACACCAACAGGCACTGTCCTATAGGATTCCTCTCCTCGCAAGGATAGACTCCTGACGGAACACATGCAGGAAAAGGATACCTCCTTCACTTAAAGGAAACCTATTAATAACCTCCCAGACGTGTTGTCCACATTGCAACAAAACTGGTCTGCAGAGGTGGGCCCCTTTGAAGACTCTGAATGGCGGGAGGCTCTCTCCTCACCACGGGAAACTGCTATTCCCTCCAGGTTGAAGTTAATCCAACTTAAAATACTGCATCGTACATATTACACTAGGTCGACCTTATTCAAAATTGGAAAAGCTTTGCATCAATTCTGCCTACGTAACTGTGGGGAGGAGGGCAAATTCTTCCACACCATTTGGGACAGTAGACATATGACATGTACTGGACAGCAGTAATGCGCACTAGACGTTTCCTTGCTGCCGGAACCACGTCGCTGCCTGCTGAATGTGTGGGAGCCCAACGACCTTAACCACCGGCAACAAGATTGGGTGGCGTTGGGTATGTTGATAGCAAAGCGCAACATCGCCATGCTGTGGGGGTCGGCGGTTGCACCGACATTCAGTAAGTGGTGTAAAGACATGCATGAGGCGATGGTGGCGGAGAAAGCGGTATATGGTCACTGTTTCTGCCCAAGGAAATGGGATAAAATCTGGGGGGCCTGGAACAAGTTTCAGGGCAACATTTGTGCACCACCACATGTTGTTGAGGTTGAGGAAAACTTAGATTAACAAAATGTGGTCATGATGCAGGAATGGGGTATTGTCATATTAAGGTATCATGCTTCATGTTTATTGCTTAATGTACACTGCAAATGCGATGTGCCCGAGAAGGCGAGATTATGTGATTTAAATGAATCTGTGTAAAAAGTCCAAGTTGCTTTGTTGATATAAAAATAAAAATATTTTTAAAAAAAAGGGATTTTCGAACTGTAGATCACATTAGGAAACGACTTGCTTTGATCCCAAAGGAGGTTTAAAAACCTCACTAATCAGATTAGGTAAGCATGTAAGCATGGATGTATGTGGTATTTGCATGGTGGAAGCCTAGACAATGGCAACAATGCTGTGCATCACCAAAGGCAAGGAGGCAGTCAACAAGTGATATAAGATGTAGCTGATTTGTTGAATATTAAAATGTTTGTATTTCTTTGTCTCCAGTCTGATGTTGGCCGGTCTGAAGGTGTGCTGAGAGGCACTAGAGACAGTGAACTTATCCACCAGATAGACAGGGGTGCGGCTTGGGATGGCTTTGTAAAGGATACAGATTGATTTGAAGAATCTCCCACATGTAGATGTACAATGTACTGAGACTGATATTAAATGATGCTGCAGACGCCAGTTGTGGCTCTGTCAGGTTACGTGGGGGTGATTCCATTTGTAACTCTGGTTTGTAAGGATGTTAGATCAGCTGTGCACTGGACACTTCCTTGTATGTCAACAGATGGTGTCACAGAGTTCCTGGGGGCCCAGGTAAGAATATTTGGGTGTGGCCCACACCAGTTTTGCTAAGCATGTATGTAGAATTCCTTTACTTAATTCAAAGTTGGAGGATTCAACTTTTACTTTTCCACTCATACTCACACTGCAAATCCTCTTTCCAATATCCTTTAATCTTCTTCATTGCATCTCCATCCCTCTCGAGCATCACTGTCTCCTCTCCTCACTTCTTTACATCTCTCTTTTCATTGCTGCATTTTTCACCCTCCCACCTTTATCTCTTTGATCTCTGCTATGCTACTCAGCATATGCCCTACAAATCTCTAATATGCCTGCCTTGTACTGCACTTGAACAACTCTCCCCTATCCATCTTTGAATAAACAATATGTAGCGGGCTCCACAGTACAAAATGCGTTTGCTTGGGTGCTTCTTTTCCTCAAAGAAAAAAGGTAATTTTGTGGAATGTATTGTCCTCTTGTCGTTTGCTATGGTCACACCTTAAGGGAGCTTCTTAGAATCGCCTTAAAGCAGCCTCGACTGTTATCTGCCCCAATGACATATAGTTGGCAGTGGGGCAGTGAAACCCTTTCCTAACCTGTAACAGGCTTGCAATACTAAACCTCGGCAAAGGCATCTACTACCACCCGCACTTCATCAGAAATCAATATCTGTCTACAACAGTGGTCTTCAAACTTTTTTTTTCCGTCCCCCCCCCACTCCCCCCCCCCCACCCCCAGTGTAGCAAAACTATTTGCCGGGCTCCCCCTCAAAATATTTCACAATTATTTTATTTAACTGGCAATGTTTAAGTATGTCTAGACTTATTTAAACATTGCAGCTAAGTTCTGTCACTGTTTTAGAAATGCAAACAAATACATGATTTCCAAACATACTATTCCGGTGAGGTAGGCCTTACTAATGTGCAAAGGATCCAGTGTGGGTATTCAAAATGGCAGTGTGGGTCTTGGAGAAAATTTGAAGTCCCTTCCCTTTTGACACCTTCTCCCAGCCAGGATTTAAATGACAAAGGATGTGAATGATGGCCCATTACAGACGTGCTTACTGCTGCTGATTTTTTTAGGCTGAAAACAAAGCATAATGTTTCTTTTGGCCAGAGCCTGGTGCCCCCCCTTAGATCACTCGAGGCCCCCCTAGGGGGGCCCGCCCCCCAGTTTGAAGACCTCTGATCTACAACATAAAACAGGGTCCATGTGGCTTCACCACAAATCAATGCATGTGTAAAACGGATTTGTCAGCAAATACAAGAAGTAGAAGTATTCTGTATCTGGTCAAAAGGAAATTGAACCAGGATTTCAAGATGTCAGGCACTGTTTGAAATATTGGAACAAATGCTTATCAATAAGGGTAAAAGAGTGTCATCAGTGGCCAGAGGTGAACAAGTTGTTTGGAAATTGGGAGAATTTCAGACTAGGATGGTGTCTCCGAAAATGGCAGGAAGGCGGGGCGAAATCAGTCACATCCAGGAAGGTGCTGATAGGGCAGCGGTACACACAGTTATCTGTTCGTTAAACATTAAAAGCTGATTAGGATGGAATAGAGTCAGTCACCTCTAAACACTGACTGATGTTAGAGCGTCTTCAATGTCCTATCATGGAAGGGGGGGAAGGCTCAAGGATTGTCTTAGGCTAGTCCGCCTGACTCCTAATTTGGATGGTGTCACAAGGCAGATAGGAAGTTAGGCGTGAAAGCACATCTTTGACTGTATTGGTCTTGACACTCTTTGTTTAGCTATTCTGTTCAAGTGTTTTAAAACTGCCATCCTAAAGTGGATAAAAATCAACAATTGCCACAATATTCTGTCATTTTATGTGCCATCTTTTAACCTCTGCTGTGAAGTGGTTTGTAATACTGCCAGGTTCTGACAAACTTAAGTGGCCCAATGTGTTGACAAATGTACAATTTGGTAATGCATTGCCCTTCAAATACAAGTACAAGAAGAGCCGCATTCACTATGTTTGATCAATGTGCATGCAGATTAATTGTTTTGCACCATTCATTTGTCTGGAATTCTTTGGAGGTGAATTCTTAAAAACTCTGTTTATTCGTCTTTACATTCTAAAATGGGCCTAATTTTCTCGCTAGTGCAGTATTTGCCACTGCATTTGCCCTCAAATCATGTTGCTGACACCTTCAACTACTAGTATAAATGTAGCACAATTACATGAATCTGGATGGATTGGTACCACAATTTTCAACTACAAGTCACTTGTATTCACGCAGGACACCAACCTCACCCTGACATAGAATGCCAATGGGCTGAAAGTGCTTTCAGGATTGCTGTTGAAGCCCTTGTAGTTTTACTTATCAGTAGTTGCAATGACTTCTTCCATGGCCTCTTCAAATTCGCAGTGGTCCTCCTTAAGATCATCCTACACATTGCGGTACCCTTCATTAAGGCTCTTGAGAAATAAAACCACATCACCTGCACTCTGATGAAACTCCATTGACTTGCCTTGGCAACATGCACCATCTTCAAACTCAGTTGCATCATCTAGAAAATAATTGTGACTGGCACTCCCACATATACAATTGTAAGAATCACCATCCTTAGAGGATTTCACACACACAGCCAGGACACCACCTAACGCGACAAAGGAGTGCAAAGAATTAAAAGCAAGGCAACAGACCTTCTACATAAATGCAATCAGATTCTGGAACAGCATCCTCCTATCCATCAGGAGCACCCACCCCTGTTCTAATTTAGATAAGAGCTGAAGACACACCTCTTTGAAGAATATTACATCACAAGGCAGTAACAGTCACCTCCCCTTTGAAGAGCCCAGCAAGAACTCCATTCACCTTGACTGTATCTTTGCCTCTTCCCCTGTAAAGCCCTCTGCTGCCTCTTATCTATAGAAAACAAATACAAACATGTAGGTATATACATACTGAGCGTGGTGGGGCGCCTGCCCATCCTACCGTAAGAAAAACACCAGGTCATTTCAAATAGTCGGAGCACATTCAACGCTGCCTACACCTCAGCTCCAAGCTGACAAAGAAAGGGACAGTTTGTGTCAGGATTCCAGCCTTAAAATACCCAATTCCGTTTTGGCCAAGTCACCCCCACGTCCTACTTGATGTCCTCCGCCAGTTCTATCAGTAGTAGTAGAAAACTTTAGTCGCCGAAAAGACCATGAAAGTAAAAAAAAAATACACACGTGTAGCAGCAATCACAAAGTCAAATAAATGATAATGTGGTAATTTAGAGTCATAATTTGCAGATGCAAAATACATGAAGAATAAAGGACTTCAATTAAAGTGTGTAGTGACATGGTGACGTGAATGTATGCAGTACATCATTTTAATGATAACTAGTAAAAGAAAGCCGCGCCCAAAAGAAAATACAATTACAATCCAATTTAATTTCAAAACAATTAAAACCCCTATTATATAATGCACTCGTCTATGTTTTATTTATACCTTATACCTGTAGCACATACATTAGGGGGCTTGTAGTTTTATTTCCACACTTATGGGCCTGTTAATGCCCCCTGTGAAGCGTTGTGATGCTGGCAAAAAGTCTCCAACTGGCTACGTTCTGCATGGCATTGGGTGGGTTCGCCGCTGTACAAAATAGTATTTTCAGCAAATAACAAGTAAACAATACATTGATTCACATTTCATTTCAAAGCAGATTCCGATTTTAAATTCACCTGGATGCCATTTGGACACAATAAATTCAATGGCCCCCAAAGCTCAGCACTTGCACAGTGGGCCAGGTACATGTAAGTTCCTCTGCATATTTATTAATGAGCAGACAGTATTTTCTTTGCAAATATGCAGGTGTATTTTTTTATATTCGTGCCTCCATTCAATTCCTCAGAAGTGGGTGGCACCCTGTAGTCACACATTTGTCATCGGCAGTCAACACACTGTTCTCTTCGTAGGGTAAAGAGCAAATCTCAAACCTTGTGAGAGTATCTAATGAAGCCATTTTGGACTTACTTTACTCCCCTTTTTAAATGAATTTCTGACACTTTAAAAAATAATTGTACTTGCAATGATTTTTTAATCACGCAATAAAGTTCTTATATATATATCTAATGAAGACACTCCTTTGTTAATTCATGCCCTTATTGATAGAGCACACGTACAGTGTATGTGAAGTCATAGCAAATAGACTTTACACATAGGCAATTCTCATATTGGCAGCCAGAGGCTATCTAGGTCACGAGGAAAGCCATGGACCCATTGGCCTTAGCATAGACCAATGCAAATGGGAGAGTCTAAATAGCCCCCAGCTATCATTGATGACAAACTTTGTTATTATTTCTGGTTTTTAACCCAGTCAAGGTAACCAGTAATATGTTGGTCAATTGGATTACTGAAGACTGTTTTAACTTCACTTCAATATCTCCTGTATTTGGTAGACATTTACCAAAGAACAAAGGAAAAGAAAACCCTTGCTCCCACTAATGTTGGTAGTGGGTAAGCATGGGCGGAAAATCCGTTACGCTCGTGGATTTTGCGGATTTTCGGTAAATTCACAATCCGCGAGATCCGCGAATTTCCTGAAAAATCCGCAAATTCGCACGCAGCGGATTGTTTGCTGTGTGCGGTGTAAGTTTGCAATTGCGAACTGGCACAAAACCCTCGCGAACTGGCAGAAATCCTTGCGAACTGGCAGAAATCCTTGCGAACACAAAAAAAGCATTCAGCAGGTTCAAAAGTTCAAACTCATCATTAGTAACCGTTCCCTGTAGTGCTTCCTGACAAGGGCCCCTCCAGAGTTCAGTTGCTAGTTGCAACAATTATATGACCCTGCTCTGACCCTCACAGCAGGCTCATAGAATAGCTACAAGTAGGCCACAAAGGTCCTGGAAAAAAAATTGCACTGCAACAGAAAGCAAATTACAGATAAGGAAGCAGGTGCCAGACTGGAATTTTAAAACAGTGGCACATTAATAAATCAACCCCAAATTAATTCATGTCAGTTGAAGCAGGCAGGTGTGCTTGCTTTTCCCCCCCATAATCTACAGTGATGATGAACCAGAGGGTGGCATTGATGCACCAGAGGATGGCATGGGTAAAACAGAGGGTGGCAGGGGTGAAACAGAGGGTTCTGGGAACCGGTGATGATGAACTAGACGTAGAAACAACATAATCGTGACCATTGCGAGCCGACATGTAAGTTCGAATTGCGAACTGGTACAAAACCCTCGCGAACTGGCAGAAATCCTTGCGAACTGGCAGAAATCCTTGCGAACACAAAAAAAGCATTCAGCAGGTTCAAAAGTTCAAACTCATCATTAGTAACCGTTCCTTGTAGTGCTTCCTGACAAGGGCCCCTCCAGAGTTCAGTTGCTAGTTGCAACAATTATATGACCCTGCTCTGACCCTCACAGCAGGCTCATAGAATAGCTACAAGTAGGCCACAAAGGTCCTGGAAAAAAAATTGCACTGCAACAGAAAGCAAATTACAGATAAGGAAGCAGGTGCCAGACTGGAATTTTAAAACAGTGGCACATTAATAAATCAACCCCAAATTAATTCATGTCAGTTGAAGCAGGCAGGTGTGCTTGCTTTTCCCCCCCATAATCTACAGTGATGATGAACCAGAGGGTGGCATTGATGCACCAGAGGATGGCATGGGTAAAACAGAGGGTGGCAGGGGTGAAACAGAGGGTTCTGGAAACCTGTGATGATGAACCAGACGTAGAAACAACATAATCGTGACCGTTGCGAGCCGACATGTAAGTTCGCAATTGCGAACTGGTACAAAACCCTCGCGAACTGGCAGAAATCCTTGCGAACTGGCAGAAATCCCTGCGAACACAAAAAAAAAATCCGCAAATTCGCGAGAATTCGCGGATTTTGCGGATTGCGAGTTCGCAAATTCGCAAAATTCACGAACGCCAGATTCGCAAAATTCGCCCATGCTTAGTAGTGGGACACTTCAACTCATATTGGTTTAAGTGTGGGAATGCCCAGTGATAAAGCATGCCACATTTAAGTGGGTGAGGGCCTTGCAATTCCCTGTGTCACATATGTTCCAAATTGGTGGCCCCTAATGTGCATGGTGCTGTCCCTCAATGATGTGCAGTTTCATTGGGAAGACAGAAGAATTGGTCTTCTTGACTTCTCTCCCTTTTTGTGTGAATAAGGCTCCCTTTTGCACAGGCCTTGTTGTCTCCATGGCACTAATTATGACTGACTCAGCTAATGTTACTATGGAATTTCTACATTACTTTATTCGATAAAAAATGTAATCATAAAAGTATACAATTTATACAGTACATTAAAAAGATAAAAAAACAGAAGCCCACCAATCCTATATATACATACAGCATCACATACTACCCAAATTCTAAAATCTATAAAATATACGCTAAAAACAGATGCATAAGAACCATAAAAAATATCCTACCATGGGGCCATCTGGAGGTTAGGCTAAATAGGGGTAGGCTTGGCCCTCCTTGTACGTGTCTGCAATGCACTACCCAAGTATTTAGCTACCCCACACACAATAGCGGTAGAGGACATGTCAGTGCAAAGGACCCGTAGGGCCATTTTGTGACACCTAAGGCCCAGCCCCTGAGACAGCATTGATAAAGGCCTCGGATGAAATTCGAGAGATCATGGATTCGGGAGGTGCTGCAGTGCTCATCTTATTGGACCTGTCAGCTGCTTTTGACACGGTCGACCACGTCATCTTGGTCGACTGTGTCGCAGCCCTTGGAATTAGTCATCTGGCTAAAGACCTTATAGCCTCCTTCCTTGTTAATCGCAAACAGGCAGTCAAACTGGGCAACTACTACTCGCCCACTTCTGAACTGCCCTGTGGAGTCCCTCAAGGATTCTCGCTAAGTCCCACGCTTTTTAATATCTATGTTGCGGACTTGGCGAGGGTTATTAAATCACATGGGATGCGATTAACTACCTACGCGGATGACACCCAGCTTGTGTTGGCGGTGCATAAGAACGGTCCAGTGGTAGCAGCTAAGTTTCAGGAGGGGTTACTGGATGTACAATCATGGATGCACAGTAACTGCCTGAAACATAATGCAGAGAAAACCGAAGTTATGACTTTCGGTAAGATCTCCCCCGAATGGTCCCCAACTTGGTGGCCCAGTCAGATGGGCTCCCCCCCAATTCCAGCTGTCAAGGTTAGGAATTTGGGAGTGATCTTTGATAACAGGCTATCTTTTGGTTATCATGTCAACAAGGTGGTCTCTGCTGCATTCTTCGTGCTGAAGAAAATAAAAAAACTCATGCCATACCTACCCGCTTCGGCAGGGAAAACACTGATCACCATCTTAGTGTTTTCGAAGCTGGACTATGGAAACGCCCTCTTCCTTGGCACTCACAAATACATCCTGAACAAACTACAGTCCGTGCAAAATATGGCAGCACGGATTCTGCTTAATATTCCCTGGCGACACTCCACTTCAGTAGCCATACGCCATCTACATTGGCTAAGAGTGGAGAGCAGAATCAAATTCGAGGCTCTCTGCATCGCCTATAAGGCCATTCATCAGACTGGGCCAAAGTTCTTAAAGGAAGCTTTTCAGGTGTACATACCTGGAAAGAATCTAAGATCAGCAGCAACCCACCTATTGCATGTTCCCCGAACAAGAACGGCCACATGGGGAGATAGACGCTTCCTGGTAGCGACCCCCATACTGTGGAACACACTCCCCTTGGATATTAAAACAGCACCAACACTCATTGCCTTCCGTAAGGCCCTGAAAACTTGGCTATTTAATCAATAAGTTCCTGTCCTGAATTTTGTGCATCCTAGAGCATCTCATTGCGCCTAGACACCCTAGGGTATTAGTTGCGCATTAAAAATCCCATAAATAAATAAATAAAATAAATAAATAGTGGTTTTAACCATATCTATGGAATTTGATATTTGATAGTTGGAGATTTTACCTACAGCACTTCAGGCCTGCAAGAGCAGACCCGCTTTTAAAGTCACACATGTGGGTGGTGTACGGTCCCCATGTGACAGACATCCATTTCAGATGCAATTGCACTTTCTGCTCTATACTGCTTTGGCTTTACTAAACAGTCAGGTATTCCAGTGGGAACTAATAATTGTTACCATGTACTTCCCGCAGGGCATTATTAGCAGCTGCTCAGGGTCAAAATATGATAGTAAATCCAATCCAGTCAAAAAAGCAAAAAAAAACCTTCAAAGACACACAGAAGGATGAATTTCCTTTCTCTGCCTTCTATTCACTTATCACTGTATTCCAGAAGGAGATACGAAACTTAATGAACATAATGAACCATTTTTGTTGATTAAGGGGTTTATTCAACAATAAAGTTGTTTACACGAGCAAATACTAGGGTACAAATAAGTGAAACGCTGTTCAATGTTTCATCACTTTACTTAATTGGACTGGAGGACACTGTGAAGCTTTAGGATTCCCAATGAATAAGGTCATTTTTTAATTAGCACAGGACATACTTTTATAAAAACAAGCATCACATTTGACTTAAGCTTATGAAGTGCTGGTAATTCTGCTGTATTTTTATGAGACTGTTCTGTGTTCTGAGGTCCGCCCCCGCACATGCCCATTCATTTCTCATCTTCCCCTTCCCACGACAAGGTCAAGGTCTCAGTCCCATGGTCCGGCAGAGAACCAGAGGTGATTTCAGACTTGCTGCTCTACACCAGTAAACTACACTCCAGAAATTGGATTTTATCTCATATTAGGTTTTGACTTTTCCCAAAATGGAATACAAGTCACATAACAGTATATAAAATGATATATGATATCCTGAGGCTGCTGATAAAGGTCTGCACAATATGCTTCTCAATATAAGCGAGTTTTTTAAAGAGTCAGTTCCTGGAAGCACAGGAAACAGGCACATCTTTGTAAGAAGTAGAACGAGCTTTCAGATATTCAAGGCACGAACACGCACAAGCTACGTACTATGGGGCAGATTTACAATAACTGGCGTATCCCTGCAGATCAGCAGGGATGCGCCAGTTATTTTACGTAATGTTAGGAAGCCCTTGCGCCACCATGGATGCGCCGTATTACCAATGCAAAACCATCTGGGTTTAATCCATCATCATTCTTTAGCTCACTCCTCCACCCTGATCAGACATGGCCATATGCAAATCAGTTTGACCCTGTGCCTCATGGGAACAGTCCAGCCCGAACTGCTAAGCCATGACTTCCCTGGACCGTAAACAAGCATCCTGGGACCGGGTTCTGGCTAATCAGCTGTCATCAGCCAGGCTAGCTTGAATCCAGTGGCAAAGCGAGCAAGAGACCCACTTCTGGGCATACCCTGCCAACTTAGGGCGAACATAGCAAAACCAAAGGGGATGATGGACGGAGTGTTGAACATTGCAAGCACTCACCCCCAGTCAACTGATCTGGGTTTAATCCATCATCATTCTTTAGCTCACTCCGCCACCCCAGTTCAGACATGGCCATATGCAAATCAGTCTGACCCTGTGCCTCATGGAAACAGTCTAGCCCGAACTGCCAAGCCATGTTTTCCCCGGACCGGAAACAAGTATCCTGGGACTGGTTTCTGGCTTGTGGGCTCTACCTGGACAGGGTGCAAATCACTGGCAACTAGAGACCCAGGGGCATATTTACAAGCCCCTTCTGCCGCCAGTGTGTCACTTTTTGTTACGCGCTGGCGGTGCATTTTGCTGCCCTATATTTACAAGGACATATAAAGCCACCCTATGTGGTTTTTCGTGTTCTTGTAAATACGGCTCCTTTTTACGCAGCACTTTGCGTGAAAGGGGATGCCGTGTGTGTTGCTGTTGGTGTTCCCACGCAACACCCATGGCTTCTGCCGCATTGCCAGAATTTCAACCTTTCGTAAACCTGGGAATGTGTCACAATGCTACACTTCCTCAGCAGAGGTGTAGGGAGGTGCAACCAGGAGAAATGTTTTAATTTCTCCTCATTTAATCCTCTGTCCATTTGTACTGCATTCTGCAGCACACATAGAAAGAGGAAAACACCTCTTGTGATTGTTTTTGTGCAGGAAAGTGTCACTTTCCGTTGTGTGTGTGGTGACCGTCTGGCCTCCCAGGAAGTAACACCCTTTCCCTGTGCCAGCTCCTATTTGTTATTAATTCATGTGTTTATTTGGGCAGTTTTATATAGCAGGAAGTCGACCCAAAGGAATCGGAGCATTTTATGTGAGCACCAGTTTCATTACACAAGGGCACATCTGGTTCACTCCATGGAGGTCCCACAGTCTTTCACGAAAACCCCACCCTCCACAATCTTAGCCAAGTTCTGCTTTGCCTTATTTAAAAAATCTGGGTCCCAACCTCCATGACCCTGGGGTTAGTTATGGGCAAAGGTAAGTCACGTGCACACCCTAGAATCTGCCCTGCTGAATGAGTCAGGCTGCGTGATAAAGAATTCATGGAGCTTTTATCCTCAGAAGAGCCTCTGGATTTTTATATTCCTTGGAAAGATGCAACAGTCCTCTATTATTTAGCAGCACGAGGGACAATAAATGTGCAATCTGAATACATAATCTTGTATCATGGCAAAGGTAAAACTAAGGGTTATCTGCTGTCTGATAAAGCAGAAGACATGGTTTCCTTGAGATGAATGATTTATGGGAAGTTAAATGTTTTATTAGAGACTAGATGTATCTCTATAAAATGTATAGATATATATCAAAGGCAAGAAGGAGACATAAAAGGAGCCATAATCATTGTCAGGGCATTATGATGTATAATTTCTGACTAATTTATTTTAATGTCAACTAAGTGAAACAGCTTTAGGAAGGACTTAATTAAAACGCCTTTTTTAAAGGAAGTGACTACATAATAACACTTCACGGCTAAAGAACGGAGATGTACAATAGGTGGAAGGCTGGGCTTAATTTATGTCGGTGGTTGCGGGTGGTGGACACCAGCACTTATTTTTGGGAAACAGACATATTTTGCATGATCAGCCTTTGAGCAAGACAGAGAAAGAAAGGACAGGGAGACAGGAAAAACATAGAAATGATAGTAAAACATCAACTACCGGTGGAAGCAGAGAAGATGATATGCGGGAGGTAAAGAGACAGGAAGTGTACGCTGGTGGAATATAGAGGCTAAGGTGGAATCAAAATTAGGCAGCCTTGGAATTTAGATAAATCCTTGGCCACCTGCATGCATTTCTTTTACAATATCTGACCGTGTGCTCAAGGCAGGAGCAGATATGACCTAAGTGGGGCTTGGTGGTCTCTATAGAAGTTGTAGGAAGTTTGGAGTGAAGTGGATTGAGTTTAGGGCATGAAGGTTATAAATCCAAGTCCCAGCTGATCTGTTCAACTATGACTCATTAAGAGATGCCTTGTAATTAGAGTGAGAGAGAGATACTAGGGCATGCGTTTAAGATCCTGGCAGCTATCAAGCCTCATAATAGCAGACTTCATGAACCCAGAATCAATAAAAACATGTGGGACACTAAATTACTGCTGTATCTAATTCTGCATTATTCACATGAGCCTGGATCTGTTTCCACCACAGTTTTCTGCCTGCTGTGCATGTATTGTGCACAGAAACACATCTGGTTTTACCATATGTGCTGCAATGGCCACAATAATACCACTTCACCCAACCCCTAAGGAGACCTACTGTCTGAAACAAGGTGACCATTTGGTTTGGCGATAAATGTAGAACAAGCCTAAGGCCTGATTTAGATTTCGGCACATGGGTTACTCCGACACAATGGTGAAGGATATCCCATCTGCCAAAATATAAATCCCATAGATTATAATGGGATTTATATTTCAGCAAATAGGATATCCTTCGCCGTTGTGGAGGAGTAACCCATCTGCCAAAATCTAAATCAGGCCCTTAGAAAGAGATTTGATGAATCTAAAGACAATCTTTCTCTCAGTAAGGCATGCAATTATCCCGGCCCAACCCACTCGGTCAAACGCTGAGCATGTTAAACAATTTGGATAGTTCAACAATGAAAACAGGATGTACGTAGTTACGACGCGTGGTATTACCACGCGTACCTTTACAACGCGTATTTTACAACGCAAGTCGTTACCACGACTTGCGCTGTAGGGGTGCGGACTTAGGAATAGTTTAATTTACTATTCCAACACAAGCCTACGTACAGTAGAGAAGGTGTTGGAATAGTAAATCTACTATCCCTTGTCCTTTAGCGCCCTCCAGCACAAGTCGTGGTTACGACTTGCATTCTAAAATATGCGTTGTAACGGTACTGTGGGGTAACATCCGCGTCGTAAAGGATGTTCCCCATGAAAACAGCTTCCTTGGCCTGCTCATGCAGCAATGTGTCAACGTTCACTACAATTGCTATTGGCCTAGGGTTGTTACCGAAATAATTGTTTATCCATTTATCTGTTAGAGTCTTGCAATGAGGAAGTGTGCCTGCACTCTCAAAAAGGCGCCCACTGTTTCCTTATCCCAAAAGGCATCCTTGTATTTTTTACATGAGCCACTCCTAAAGGGAAGACTATGAAAGGGCTGAGAGCCTGACACCTCCTGAGTCCAATACTAGGCAGTACCTGAGCCACAAACTGAGGGCAACCACATAGGATGAGATGGACCAGTGTCAAGTATGTTATGATTAATACTAAGACAAGGAGCAATGAAGATTAGTGGAAAGAAATTGAGACATGAACACTTTATCACCCTCCCTCCCTCCATTCCTCAGAAAGCTGGTTGAATACCAAAGCCGGAGAATGATATTGACCTGCTGAATTGAACACAATGGACAGTCAAAGGGCAAACAACTGTACAATTGGTTTCATAGAGAATTTAAAGCACATTGGTTCAACACACAACACAATATACCTGGAACACTGGAACGTCACTCACCATATGCAACTTGTAGTTAGGCTAAAGATGTTTTAGAACGAACAACGTGTTGCTCCGCTGACATCAGTGAAGGGTGGCTCAGGGCATCAGTCCTTGAAGGCCCTTCTGCAGTTTTAGACCTTTCATGCACCTTGTAGGCAAGATCTGAATGAGCAAGGGAAAGAAGCAAGTAAATAAAACAAATAAAAGCATGAATACACCTATTCAAGTTAGGTGAAGATGGTGAAGAGTCCTGCTTCACTGCCCAAAATGTGACCAACAGACAATCAGACTTGCAATGAGTGTCAGTTGTAGACATTAACCTAAATATGTAGGGTGTGAAGAACCTCCTCTTTATGAGAAGAAGGCATCAGGAGAGAACTCAGGACTATCTTATTTGTAAAATGTAACATGTTAGGTTATGTTAATGGGGGTCTTATAGAGCGCTCGGCTACTCGGGCAGAGTGTCCCGGTGCTATACAGATCTGTAGAGGAATGGCCAAGAAAAACACAGGGGAACTACTGTCCAAACAGCCAAGTCTTGAGCCCCTTCCTAAAGGACAACAGGTTGTCTAGTTTCCTAAGGAAAAGGGGCAGTTTGTTCCAAAGTTGTGGAGCCAGCAGTCTGTATGAGCATCCTCCAATGCGTGCTCGTTTGGTTGCAGGATCAATGGCCAGCGCTTGAGAAGCGGATCGTAAAGATCTAGAAGGAAAATAAAAACGCACTCTTCTCCTTAAGTAGACAGCGCTGGGGCCGTGCAGATACTTAAAGGCCGTGATGAGAGTCTTAAAATAAATGCGTTTACTCACCGGCAGCCAGTGAAGCGAATTCAGAAGAGCCGAGGTGTGAGCCCTACGGCTAAGGCCAAAAATGGCCCTTGCTGCCGAATTCTGTACAGATTGAAGGCGTGTAAGGAGATATTCCGGGAGGCCTAAATAAAGTATGTTGGCGTAATCCAGCCTAGAGCCGATCAGCGCCTGCATCGTAATCCTCCTGTGAGCAAGTGAAAGAAAGGGAAGAAATTTCCTAAGAGTTCGTAAAAGGCCAAAACACTGGCCGACTACACTAAGAATTTGCGGTTTAAGGGTTAGACCATTATCAATTTTTACACCCAGATATTACATGGGTAATATATTGAGATAGACTTGGTTACCCCACAACAGCAAGACCTAGAGCTAAGGAGGACTGCACAGCTATGTCTGAGAGAGCGCATACTAGGGACACACCATGGAAAAAAACAGGTCTTCAATTAAGCTGCAGAACTCAGGACATTTTTCCCCTCGCATGAATGCCTCCTTCATGTAAATATTGAAGGAAATATATGCAGGGTAAAATCGCATGTGAAAATTATTTCACTACTCAAACCTAAAATCTGGAGTATACTTTATTTGTGCCTGGCTTCTGATTCCTGCACGGCAATCTAAAATGAAGCATTGAGGCGTAATTCCTGCATTTCACCTGTACTAGGGAGGATGTCTTCCAAGACTACCAACAAGTCAGCCCGCCATTTATGAATAATAAAAAAAGTAAACAAGGGAGGTTAACTTGCATATGTTTCACCGGAGCTGTTCTTCAGAAAGACGAAACTAAACCGTTTCATGGGTCATAAGTATGGTTGGTGCACGTGCATAGAGTTCTGATAATGTTTGCGCTTCTGCTGCAGACATAATTGCATTTTCATATTTAATCAGGTAATGTTGAATGTTTTACAGTAACAAAACAAACAGTAATAAAGTTAGAATGCTGTTTAAAAAGCAATTAAAAGTAATGTAAATATGTTAATAATTTAATGTGTTGAAAATAGGAGTGGTACACTGATTCCTGCTGTAAGAGGTTTAACAATACTATTTTCATAGAAACTCTAAAAATGCTGGTTGGCAGCAAAGCAGACATGAGCGTGGCTAGGCAGTAAGCAGACTCTCTCACTCATTATTATCACATTTTGGAGTGTTTTGTAAAAATGTAAAACGGGTAGAACATTTATCAGCGGTTATAAAACAAGAGTACCTAGAAGAATATACAACCGTCTCTTAATGGCACACATGTGGCATAATAATAAGCATTGGCAAATCCAATAGACTTTTGGATAATACATGCACCTAGACACACACTACTCATTGGCACACAGTCACATATAGATAATGCACACATTCACACAGACCAAGACATCTAGAGGTTCTCATTTTCACTAGGTTGAAGAGGCAAATTTGAGGGTGGGGAACCCCAAACCTTTCACACACCAAAACTTTAACTCAACAGAGCACCCTCAGGTTGGTGAATAGGAGATGATGTTAAACCTCAATTTTGGGAGGCAAGGTGTCCCCGCGGTAAGGCACATCCCAACACATCAAAAATACAGTTAATTAAGTTATTGTACGTATATTTATTTGTATCATGTAGTAAGTAATCAATTGAAAGTGTATCCAGGCTCTTGGCTTAAGTAATGGCCTCTCAATAATTGAGTTTTAGATCAGGAGAATACATTTTAAAGATTTATTACAAAAATTCCAAAGATGCAGTACAAAATTATTGCCATGAAGGCTCTCAGAAAATGGATCATTACAAGAGTACTGCAAAATACAAAATACTTGAAGTCCCAAGGAGGCAGCAGAATAAATAGAGAAACGGACAGCATCTCTCGTAGCGTCGAAAGGTTCAGAAAGTCTTCTCTTGCTTACTCCCAAAATCATGGGTTTATGGACACTATTTTTGGATATTGAAACACCAAGGGCCATATTATCAAGAACGGTGATAAAATTATCACCGCTTTAGCGGCAGGAAACTGCTGCTAAAGCGGCGATAAGGCACTTGATAATATGCCCTTGTGAATTCCCATAGAAGCCCAGGTTCACACAAGAACTGTTAAACTGTTAAGTCCTCGTGGAATGATAAAAAATGCTGCATTCTCTGCAAATCAGAGCAGTTTTATTAAACGTCATATACTTAGCACCTAAACACAATCCCACAGCATGAATATTGATTGTCTCCACTCCATGCTTAAGTCATCCAGAGATGGTTTGAAAAACTAGATATATGCACAACAGTAAACATTTATGAATGAATAGGATACAGTGAGCCTGTGGAAACTCCATGAAACAAGATACAGATTGCGACAATGAAGGAAGATTTCATGGGGAAATGCAAGAAAAACGTCAATGGAAGTAAAGAATCATGACAACTGTAAAATATGCAGGCGGAGACATCCATTTTGAAAAAACATGGCTACTGAGGCCCAGTTAACAATAGTCGAAGGCAGTAACACAATATCAGTGTGTACATATTTGCACCCATGTCCAGAAACCAACAGACTTCCAAACAACAATGCACATACAACAGTCATATGTTATGCGAGCAGTGTGCCGCCTTTCATGGGAGCAGGAGTATTAGATGATGTACATCAGTGAGCACTGAGTATTTACTATATATAGTGATGTGCCTCGTGAGAGCACTGATGCTGTGATGTCATTTTCATGTGTCCTGGTCATTTGCACAGTATTACTTTATGTACTCAAACATGCTGTTCTCTAGTCTCTGGCTGGACAACCACCTTAGCCGCCACCACTGTGGAAAACTCAGCTCACAGACATTTACAGTCCTGTTGTAAATATGGGGCAAATTGGAGTAGTAGGGAATGAGGATTATTAACTCTAAATTGGTTGAGGTAATGGGAAGTTGCAGAGGGCCGAAGGAAAGGACTACCCAAACACACCTACAACAGAGTAGGTCACTTATTAATCATCAAAGTTACACCTAAATTAACTCCCATAGATCTGCCATATAAAAAAGGCTCAATCAATCTCCAGAATGTCTAGGAATAAGTCACACATCACACATGGCCATTAACTGGTACTGCATGAAAAGCTCATAATTGGAGGCATTAAATAACACTACCAACCCCATTGTACAAAATTGGAAAATAAAGATAAAACATTTGTGACCAAAAAAACCCGTATTTAAGATTTTTTGAAAAACTACAACACAGGCAACAGTAATTATAGTTGCAATTTGGAGGGAACACATATTGTAATAAGCCTTCCTTCATATTTAATACAACTGCTACAACAAGAATGGGAGTAAATGCTCAGGACTCCACCACTCCAGTCATTAGGGGAAATTCACTACAAAATCAACCAATCACACAAAGAAAACCTACGGTAGAAAACAAGCCACTTGTCAATGAGCATTTCTGTTGCATTGCTTTCATTTTGGATAAAGAAATACTTTAGGAGGAGACAGGATACACAGGCAGAGGATAAACATCTTTGGCATATCCAGGTAACAGTCCTTGGTAGATATTGCTTCTCGGCTTCAGATGCGATCCTTGACATGGTTGCAGACTGGGAGAAGCAGTTCACTTCACCTACAGTCCACTCCCAGCCCATCCCCACCCATGTCAAAATTCTGGCATCAATCCTGTTATATTTACAAGGAACAGAGTATCAAAAACGTCCTTAAGGTCATGTAGATTCAGAAGAGGAAGAAGTGTATGACTCCCTTCACCTTAATGTGTTGCTGGATGCCTAGTCCAGCCAGCCACAGAGTTCTCCCACCACTTCCACACTCCCAGTGACATAGTGGGGGTCCTGAGTGTTGCAGGCAACACGGTGCATGGATGTAAGGTCCAGGGTTTCAAAGTGATGCATGGTCCACTGGATGAAAATGTGGCTTTTTTTGTGAGGGCTTCTGTACGCCATGAATTTTCAAGGGTGGAACTAAGCCTTACAAATCCCTGTCCAAAAAGCTGTTTAGGCTATTGCACATTATTTGTCCAAGATGAAGACGATTTTCTTCCTGTGATGTCAGTTCAAGCTAGGGGTGGGCAGAATGTATGGTGATTTCATGGAGTTCCAACAACAGGTAGAAAATATGCATATTTGCTGCTGCTCGCACTGCAATTTAGCATCAGTAGCAAGCAGCACTGAAAAGCGAGCTAGAAGAGCACCATGTGGTGCACAGGTTGGTTTTTGCTGCTGCTCAATTTGAAAATGTACTCTAGCGGCAGCAAATCTACTTAAGAAGTAGCCCTCTGACCCTGACTGCTCACAACCGCCAGCATTAAAAAATGGCACTGGGGGGGACACCAAATCTCTGCCGCTTCCAGTCAAAAAATCCTACCATGCTGTGTTTGGTGAAATTTTGCTGGAACTCTATGTTACAACAGTAACTCAGAGTCAAGAAATGCTGCTAATTTGGACATAGAAAGAAACATTCTGCCCACCCCTAATTCAAGCATATATAGGATAGTGCACCAGTCAATATCCAAATATTCTTATTTATATTGTGCCTACTCCTAGAGTTTCAACCACCCACAAAACTCAATATAAATCAACAATACTTTTTTAGGAGGAGGGCATCAATTTATCAGTTTGTTTTACTTAAATGTCCATGATTCTTTTGTATATAGCTGTAATCACTTTAGATTCAAATATTCATATGTAAAGTCTTTCCTTTTATTGTAAATTATTTTCAGAAAGTTGGTGTTTTTTTTATATATTCTTTATTGCAAATCAGTTCTCAATTATTTTTTGGCAGACCTAGACAATGCATTTCATCCCTTATAGGGAGTTTATAAGGGCCTAAAACAATTACATATATACATCATCAGTGCTTTAAATATATTAAAAACATCATCATATTTCTTATTTTTTAGTTTTTTGTCTAAAAAACTATTTGCATTAAAAAAATATACACCCCGAACCTGTGTCTAATTTGTATACCTGAAAACTCAATTCAAACTAGCCCAGTTTTAAATGTTTAACCATAGACTATTACATTGTTTGTGAGTCAATAAATGATTTGCGTATCCAAACCCAAATTATCCCCTGTGATCTCAGTGATTACACCTACACAGGGCATGTTTTAGTTCATTCCTTATGTTCCTTTGCAACTAAATGGGCCTGCTGGTGAACACGCTAGATAGAGGAGAAACAATCCATTACAACAGAGAATCATATTTTATTTCCATGATGTTATTGATTTAGATTTTATAATTTTCAGTGCAGTAAAACCCTTGTTAATCAAAAATATATATTGAATTATTATTCTTTAGCATGTTCATGCACACAAGTCAGGCGAAATCACTAACTTTTGTTCAAAGCTACAAAGCTGTGAGATGTTGGTGGCACTCCCATAAATGCATTTGCTTTTTGTACCAAAGTGCCTGCATTGACCGTCTTTGTGTCAAAGAGATGGGTATGTAATATGTTAGAGTTTGAGGAGGGCTTTTGGCCCTGAGATTAGTGGAGCATGATAGCCTCATAGAGAGAGCTTTGGACTAGAGGATTGAAAGAGAAGAGGAGTGGACATCAAGTGAATCATAGTGCCTGGATTCCGCTTCATGATAAGCTAGGTATTGTAAGGGTTGTCACGGGGACATTCTGACATCAAGGGAATTGGCATTCTTCTATACTTCTTTGACTCGGTTGCTAGTACAGTCTCCTTCTCTGTGAGATACAGTAAAAGGGGACACGCCGGAGAGCGTAACCAAGCGCTTTACAAAATTCCAAAATAAATAAATAAAATAAAAGAATGGAAGCTTGAGGCCTCGTTTATGAGTTTTTGACGCAGGACAGTGCAGCAAGTCACTTTGCTGTGCTGTGGAGTCTCAAAAAGAAAGGCCAGGAATGTGCCATAATTATGATATACAGGGTATTCCTGTACTTTCAGCCAGTGCCAGCACACAATATGGTGCCCAGCGCCAAAGCAGGCACCCTTGCACCATGATGCAAGGGTGCCTACGTTGTTGTCAGGATTGTTTTTGTGCAAGAATGAGCAACTTCCTGCACAAAAACAATCCATGGAGGCATTTTCCGTGTTCTATTTGTGATACAGAATGCAGCACACATGGAAAGTGGAAAAAAAAAGAAGAGAAATTAAATAATTTCTCCTCCTAACGCCTGCTCTGGGGAGGGGTAAGGTTTTGGCACTGCCCCAGGTTAACGTGTTTTTTGTAAATCCAGGATAGCATCAAAATCCATGGGTGTTGCGTGGGAACACCCACCACAGTGCCCTTGGAACGGCACGCAGTGCTTCGTGCTGCCTTGTCTTACTCCATATCAATGAGGCCATGCAAAGCCAGGCAGAGTGGCTGTGCGTCACCTCATAGATATGATTGAGCGGCCTGTGCCACCCGAGTGTCAAAAAAGTGATGCTCTGGCACGCAGGCCTCTTGTGAATAAGCCCCTAAGGGGCATATTATCAAGGGGGTTTATCTCCGCTGTTTTGGCTTTAAAAGCCAAGAAAGCGGAGATAAAATTATCTCTGTATTACCTAGCTGTCGCTAACACCAGTTAGCGGCAGCTAGTAGGAGATAGAGACCATCTTGGGCCCCACTTTGCATGTCAGTGATATTTATCACTAATGATATGCAAAGTGGGCGTGCCAAGATTTTAGCGACTGGAAACAGTCGCTAACATCGCTATCTCCTATTACCAACTTTTGGAGATATTCGCGCTAAGCGCGAATATCTCCAAAAGCTAACAGCTGCCCCTGAGCAGTTCTTAGCCATGTTATCCAATGGGAGGTGGATAACATGGCTAAGAGCATTAGCTCGCTAATGCATGAATATCGCTGACTTTTCAGTGATATTCATGCATTTCTGCCGATTCTTATCGCTTAGGAGATAAACCTTGATAATAGCAAGGTTCCTAAGCGATAAAAATCGCCGCAGCTCGGCGATAAAAATATCGCCGCTAAACCAACATAGCGATAATTATCGCTAGTTGCTGGTAATATGCCCTTAAGTTTGTACATAGCTTCCAGAGTGACCAAGTAGAAAACATTTATGTAGCGAGTGGAGGAGTTATATCATTAGTAGGAACTGTGAATGACAGTGAACCTTTTTATTTTTAGGGTGGAACTGAAGAAGGGAAAAGAACTGGTTAGTCAGGCAGTAGATTGGTTTGTCTGTAAAATGCCCTCTTGAAGAGAGTACATTAATCAGTGTCCTTTTTATCTTTTCTCCTTTAAAGAGAAACCACAGGGAACCAAAGGGAATTAAAAAACAACCTCCATGGCTCAAGGAGATGGTAACGTCTCAATCATTATTTCTTAAACCTTTCAAAGTGATACTTTGGATAACTACAACTTCACATTAGTTTAGTTAGGTATTGAGTATGTTTTTTCTTAACGTGCAAAATACTGTTAATTTTTTATTAGGTCCAGGAATACTTCAGGCCAATGCTGCTGAAAGGCGTGGCACAGAGCACCTAGCCGAGGAAGGGCTTTTCAAAATATCCAATCATCGCAATCAGTGCGATGATAAACTGGTCCACCTTCGAGCAGCACCAATTACGCTTATTTTTATTGACACAAAAGTTTGATGTGACCAGGTAAGAGAAGGAGTTTTAGAGTAGGAAACAGCAGGGAATGAGATCTGCAATAAAGAGGAGAGATGGATCAGTACTAAAAATAATGAGAACCTTGGGGCATATTACCAACAACTAGCGATAATTATCGCTATGTTGGCTTAGCAGCAATATTTTTATCGCCGAGCTGCGGCGATTTTTATCGCTTAGCAACCTTGCTATTATCAAGGTTTATCTCCTAAGCGATAAAAATCGGCCGAAATGCATGAATATCGCTGAAAAGTCAGCGATATTCATGCATTACCGAGCTAATGCTCTTAGCCATGTTATCCACCTACCATTGGATAACATGGCTAAGAGCTGCTCAGGGGCAGGTGTTAGATTTTGGAGATATTCGCACTTAGCGCAAATATCTCCAAAAGTTGGTAATAGGAGATAGCGATGTTAGCAACTGTTTCCAGTTGCTAACATCTTGGCACGCCCACTTTGCATGTCATTAGTGATAAATTTCACTGACATGCAAAGCGGGGCCCAAGATGGTCGCTATCTCCTACTAGCTGTTGCTAACTGGTGTTAGCGACAGCTAGGTAATAGGGAGATAATTTTATCTTCGCTTTCTTGGCTTTTAAAGCCAAAAAAGCGGAGATAAACCCCCTTGATAATATGCCCCCTTGATCGTAACTTTTTATTCCGCATGTGAAAATAGGTTTTCTCTTTTTTCACATCTAGGACTTCTCAGCCTTGGATGATAAAGATATGGGGGTTGTTCCTAATTGAGAATCTTATGAGCCATGAGGGTTTGTTTACATAGAAATCATGCACACACAGTACTTAACATAAATTCAATTAAAGCTGAACATACTGGAACGCAAAAGTGTTTTTTCTTTCTCTTTCCAGCATGACTTTGATTAACTTATTTGAATCCTTTCTTCCATTTCTTTGTTCAGGATAGAACAGTTTCAAGGTTCCAACATTACTTATTTCAAGAAATCCTTTTTACTTTAATGCAAACTAGTTGCCTTTAATTTCCTAATCATAATCAATGTTCTTTTCCAAATTTGCAAAAATGAACTCCCACTCTGTGTAAACCGGAGAGCGCCTTTGATAAAGCTCTAAAAGTCTCATTAACTCTATTAACTTTGACGAAAAACAAACAAGATTGAAAATGTTCCTTTGTTCTGAATTCAAACCTCCATCAACAAATTACACAGTTTTCTCTATTGAAAGAACAGAGAAGAGCGCAGCAGTGCTCTTCAGTCCCCCTCATGCTCTGTCTCTCTCTTCCCCTCCCCCCACCCGATTCTACCCCCAGAGCATGATATAAGAGCTGCCCCTGGATAGCACTGCTACTCAAAAAATCCACCATATGTAATGTAATGTAATGTATGTGTTCTTGTAAAGCGTGCTGCTGCCCTGAGGCGTCGTGGCGCTGTAGACCGCTAGGGAACCCGTCCTGGCTTTCCCTGTGAGATGGTCCCTACTGTGTATCTCCAAGGTGAAACCAGGCGTCCCCGGCGTATGTGGGGGGCCGTTGTAGATATGAGGCAAGCTAATGCCCAGAGTTGCCGAGTGTGATCCCTGCTTAGAGTAGGCACCGAGGTGAGAATTATCGAGTCCGCTGACCCTGGTCCACGTCTCTGTGTGGGCCCTTTTTAGAATTGACCCCTGTCCCAGATGGTAGTTGTGCTTAGGAATCTGGGACATGTTGCTCAGTTTGTTGTTGATTGTGGAAAGCACAGTTCGAAAGTAGAGGTGGGTTGAACTCTCCAAGTTTTACAAACTCAGCGAGATTCCGCATAGTTCCACGAGTGGCAGAATTCCAGCCCGTCATGCTGCTCGCACTGATTATTAGCACCAGGAGCTTGTCCTGCTCTGTAAAATCCGCACTAACGGCTCAACACGGTGCGCCAGAGGGAGCTGCTTCTTTCTGCCGTTACTTGCACGGATGCTTTTGTGATAAAAGCAGCAACTTTCTCAACATGAGTGGTAGCCACCTGACGCGACAGACTGAATTGAGAAATATTGCCAGGAGTTGGTCTAGCTCTAAGTTTTCTCATTCACGCTTGGAAAATTTACATTGGCGAGCCGCGTGCAAGAAAAACTGTGCCATGCTGCGGTTTGCAGAGTTTTTTGCCAAACCCCGTACTCCAAGTGGAGCGCGGAGTGGCTAAAACTCTGCAAACTGCACTGGCAGAGTGGAGTTTTACCAACCATCCTTATTTGAAAGCTAAACTTAAAATAAAGCCATGCTTGCTTTTTGTTTTGTCTATCCAATGCCACAGTTTGAGCTTTAGGGTTCGATAGTTGTTACCAAGGACTCCTTAATGATTTTGTGGACAATCAGATGCAATCTCTTAGGAACCAAAGCCAGGACTGTAGATCCCATTTCAGTTCTTAGCAACAGAATGTAGGTGTCTAGTTTAGCCAGAAGGCCCTTGCAATTAATGAGTCAAGACGTGGGTGGACGCTGCTGCTGGGATGAATGGGAAGTCATTTTCCTTCCTCACTGATAATAACTGCAGCCTCATCTCTTCCTTACCTCCAATGCACAGATACCAATCCTTTATAAATTATAGAGGCTCCTATGTGTATGTAATTATTGTCATTAGCTGTGGGACGCCACTTTGCTGGGGCAACAGCGAGCTCTACAAGACATCCTAGCATAACATAATATAGCAATTTCAGGAGTTCTCTGAGTCTTGGTAGGGAGTAGGATAAGAGCATGGCTGTTGGAATTTATGACATGTCATTACTTGCCCCAAAAAAAACATGCTACCCTAACAGGTTGGCTCCAATAATGATGCGTGATATTTCTAACAATAGTCAAGTACATAGGGCAGCATAAATTTAATACACAATATTTTTCAATGTCAATGTATATTCATATTTCGCAAATTATTTTTTTTTTTAATAGCACATTAAGAGCATGGAGAAAGTGACTTTCACCCTGTGAATAGGTCTCAACTTTTCATCCTCTGTAGAAAATAATCTACATTTGATTATGGCTTGGGTCATGGATTAATTCATTCCACATACCACATTAATTGAATTATGTATGGGAAAATTGCCCTCTGACAAAGAATCACATAAAAAATGTCCAGTGGCCCTAGGGGACCAGAGATGTTACTGTCTTGCTGCATAAAAAAGTGTTTGCATTAAGTACCTCAATTCACAAACTCATTTACCTTTCTTCTTTCTTGCATCCTCCTGTTGCACTTCATTTTATTATCTGAGTAGAAAAGGTGATGTCTGCTACCTCCCCCTATCGTCTTATACCTGAAAGCAGGGTCTTTCAAAATGGCCTTCTTAAGGCTGGTGGTGGGTGGTGTGCCACTAACATTTAAGACGTAAAAAAACAAGATTCTTTATTGGAATGATGTTAATGAACCAGTCAAATAATTCACATTCTGCATAACATCCACCTAGACGATAAGAAAAAACAGGGTGAGTAGAAAATCAACAACAGGGACCATCATAATAAAACAAGAATTAGTAACATGTTGTAGAGTGATTTACTAAGGTAAGCATAAAGAATCTCACAATTCTCAAGACTCAGGCGAAAGTTACTGCAGTAGAATCTGTGCCCACTTAACTACCCAGCTTTGCACAAACACTATTTTAAATTCATTATTTGCACTATGATTTCATTTCTTCCTTGGATGTAGGAGGGGATGGCATAGACAAATGTGCAATTTTTTATAACCCCCTCTTTCATTAACAATTGACGTAAATTTAACGACATCCGCCTAACCAAGTGTGAGATCTGTTGATGGTAGAAATTCCCAGTACAACAGATCACACAAACTAGGGGAGGAGGTTTAGGGATCTCATGAATGGATGGGTAAGCTGAGGTAGGGGGCCGGACGCCCCTTCCCTTCAAGTTAACTGCAGTCCCAGGGGACTGGGATGATGGGCTGCAGAGCCTCCCTGCCCTTTTCATAGGAATTCTACCACAGGGGATGGGGTAGCTTGGGCCTATTAAGGCCTTGGCAGGGTCTGCCCAACCCCTCCCCTTTTCATGTATGTTTTGGCCCCAGGGTGGTGTCCTCTAAACTACTATTGACTCAGAGAGCGTGGCTGTGCGCCCCTTCCCCTTAATTTAAAAAAGGCTCAGGATGGGGTCACTCGGGCCACATTGGGCGCTTGGGGAGGCAATGCCGTATAATTATACTTTGCCCCCGAAGATGGGGTCCAGAGGATCCATTTGAGCTCAGGGAAAGGGAGCCACGCACCCCCTCCCCTAAATCAAATGATTTTGGCCCCCAAGGGATGTGTTGACCTGGCCTCTTAAGGTTTAGGTAGTGGGGCTACATGCCCTACCCCTATAATTTGTGTATGACCCCAGTGGATGGGGTGCCTGGGGTGCATTTGGGCTCGGGGATGGGGCTGTGGTTCACCTTCCCTAATGTAAATGTTTCTGGCTGTGGGTGAAAGGTCACCGGGGCCTGTACATGTTGAGGAGGGGAGCGTGTCCCCCTACCATAATGATATATTTTGGCCATGGGGAATGGTATTCCCGGGGCGAGCAGTGGCTTGGGAAGGGGGGGCATGTGTACCCCTTCTCCGAGCAGAGAGCTGGCTGCATGTGCGGGGTTGGAAGCAGTGCACGGAGGTATTGGCTTTATGCATAGTCATAAAATATTATTTTACGGTAAAATTCCCTAGAAATTCTCTGAAAAAACACAAAGGTTAAATAAACATTATAGTTAGATAAAAGTTTAAGTGACAATGTTTTGAGAAGAAAGTCTGGTCCTCAAAACTGTGACAACTGCCCCAGCTGCACTAAACACATTCTCTGAAAACACACTGGGTACCCGACGTGATAGAAACTTTATTGCCATCCTGCTGAGATCTGGCCACTGTTCCTTCTTTCCATGCCAATAGGTCAATGGGTCTTGATCCAGGTACACCTCTACTGGACCATCCAGATAGTCTTGGACCATTTTTTTTTTTTTTTATTGGTGCCACCACTGTCTGTGCTACGCTGCCAGCATCTGTACACTTGACTTAAATCTTGCCATATGAACCCAACCCATTAGGTTGGCAGTGAAGCAGGTGTTGTTGGCTTTTTGTGATAGATGTCATGTTTGGCTACAATCAAATTGATTTTATTTGAAGCGTGATTTAATAAAGGGCTGGAGATAAACTCAATTAAGGACCGCCTCTGATATTTTGGGAATGAGAATTATTGTTGGGCTTTGCTCAGTATAAGGGGACCATCCATGCAAAATCTGTTAAGGTTACACATATGTACAGGGTGCTGAGTAGGATCATTTAGCATAGGATTTGGGATGAATTCCCTGACAGGGGTTTTGTGGTGGCTGTTCCGCCATGCTCAAGCATCTGCCTTCTACCCATGTATTCATTTGATATTTAATGATAGTAGGTGATAGTGATATATGCGGTTTTTTTCTTTGTTTTTCCCCAGCCATTATTTATGAATCAACACAATGGTTCAGCACACCATACAGTATATAGTAACAATATTAATGATGTCAATAAGCCATGGAATTTTCTTTCTTGTTTTTATTCCAAATCTTCATACACAAGTAGCCAACGCGTTTCGTCCGAAGGACTTCTTCAGGGCGAATGATTATCAGAATTATGTCATGGATTATGTGTTCCAGAGCTTTATCAGCGAGAACCAGTCTTCGGAAAATTAAATAGAAATGATCCTTATTTTAAGATGGATAAGTCAATTTCTCTGCGAATGCTGTATTGGAAGTTGAAACGAGATTTGGATGCCAAAATTCACATCCATTGACAGTGATATCAATATTCACCTTGGACGATCTTCATGTCTCCATTCTTCCCGGTTGCAGCCTCGAAAGGGTAGTTCCAACTTCCAATGCAAAAGATTCAGTTTGCTGCCACTCTGAGCTTCTCTGCAGCAACAAATCCATTTTAGAATTTAGAGTGATTTTTCAGGAAAGACTAACTGGCCTTGTGGAGAATGATTTAGCTAAAACGTTTAATCTTGCCCTGCTTGAAGAATTCGAGCTCCAAAAAAGTGATTAAGTCCAAAAATACAAATCTTTACCAGACAAAGGTGCCAAAAGTAGCTGGCTGGGGAGGGACCTTCTTCAGGTGAGAATTGTATATTTCTCCCACTTAGAGCTTTCCCGACAGAAATTGACAGCTTCAATGTGGCCTCTCACGGCTGTCTAGCCTCATGGAGTCCTTCAGGATCACAGCTTTCTGCCTTGCCCCACTGATGATTTCCATTTCTGAGACTAAGCCAGAAGGTAAAACTTCTGACCAGGATGAATCGGTTTTTTGTGCCCAACCCATCGTGCACAAAAACAATCCTGCCTATAACATATACCCCTTTGCACTAAGGTGTAAGGGTGCCTTAGTTGGCGCTAGGCAGAACACTGTGCGTCAACCCAAAGAGGCAGCAGAAACGCGCCAAATCTTTGTAAATATAGACCATTTCTGAAGTCTCCATTTCATGCAACCTCACACAGCAAGTTGTTGTGTGAAATTTCATTAAATATGGCCCCCTCTCACTTCTGTATCCTGCTTGCAAGCATTGTACTTTGATTTTCTGATGGGAACCCATCATGAAGCTATATGTGGTCAACAATAAAAGTGAGGAGTGGGGGCCAGACTAGTTGCAATAAGGCAGAAATTGCCAGGGGGTAATCAACATCTAATTCTCAATCCTTCCCATCTTTCGAACTCAAAGCAGATGGTATCTCCCATGAGCCACTTCTGGGAAAGCTCTAAACATCAGAAATAAAATACAACCAGTTTTGGTGGCTGGAGTACCAAAGCCCTGAACGAGGAAAAGATCAGCCCCTTTTCCATTATTAGAGCAGACACTATTTTGGTAATACCATCTGACTCATGCGAGTGCCTACAACAAACGGATTCTTTGAACAAAAACTTTTAATTTTCCCATTACCGATTCGCACCGTTTGCACTTCCTAAATAGGTTGATGCATGTGCCCCGTTATCTAGCCAAGTAGTTGACATTGAAAGATTACAAGGTGATAGTTGGTTTAGAAAGGCAGGTGTACATTGCTTCTACTGTTGTTAATACACTCTAAGTCTGAAACATACATTTCACACTGGATAACAAATCCCACTGAAAAATTATTTGCATAAATTGTAACACAGTAATCCTAGTAGACACAAAGGGAATGAATATGGGATATCTTGAAAGTGAGGGGATGTGGTGTGCCAAGAACTAGATAGAATACTATGCTGTGTTAGAGTTATTTGTTATTGATTGTCCCTCATGTATGTACATCTACAGGCTCTGAATGTAGTAACCATATAAGGATGATGTAGATTCAGCATCTCTAGGCAGGTGAACATACAACTGGGCTGAAAGGTATTACCTTAATGCCTGTTGACCCATAGCTTCTATGCTTAATATAGTATCGATTGTAGTCCATAGTAAAAAGGAGGAGTGGTCAAGATACTTATATGAATAAACCTCCTAGGTATGAAGTGCAAACATTGTTATTTTCAGGAAATAAGAAGTTCTAAAGCAATAAGGTGTAATATGAAAGAGCAGGCATATGAGAGAGAGTGCAGGTGTGCTTACAACTGATGGTGGAAAAGGCTGCATGCTACATCCTCATAACTGACTTTGAATGAATTATTACTCCTGATCTTCACTTCCCAATGTACCTGAAGCACAGCCAGCATTTTATAAGAAGCAAGATCTGGGTACAATATCGTAATAACTATTCATAATCATAGCACGGACACAGTCCAGTCTACTCAGTAAGATTCAGATGATAGTGACAGCACACCAGGTGCCAATCAATGGCCCACAGGTCTGACTCACACTCTTCCCCTTGTAGACTTGCTTGAAACTCATGTCTCTGCAAGTAAATCAGGGACTTCTATCATTCTAAATGTCACTGGACACCAGGAGAACAGATAATTTCCATACATATTGAAAATGATATCACCTAGAGATTAAAACAAGGACGTAAATATGTATTTGAGGACTCTGGATTTGCATTTAAGCATTTGACGCATCTGTGGCACCTGAAAAAATGTAGAAATTCCTCACAGCACTATGACACTCAACCCTCCCCAAAGTGCATTTGTACATTGAATATGTGAGTGTGTGTTTATTCGTGTATGAATGGTATGCTAATATGACTGCGTGCTTGTTGAAGGTCTCTGCCAGTGAAGTGACTGAATCTAGCCAGTGCTTTTATGATTTATACCTATAGGTACATGTGCTTTTTTCTGCAAGTGTATATATGCAAAACACGCCTTTGTGGTTCTATGGATTGGATAGGTGTGTATTTTATCTGTGTTAAGCTGGGTCTGGTGGCTTAGTGGACTAATGCACCCACTATAGGGGAATATGTTTGACTTCATGGTCATAGGTTCAAATCTTGGTGGGTTTTCTCAATATTTCATCCTTCTGAGATCGATAAAAAGAGTGCAATTGAGTTGGGTAACGATAAACATCTGTTTTTCAGCACCAAGATGCCTACGGGAGAACATGCGCTCACACATATTATGTTTGGGCATTCATTCGCATAGAGGCATACATGACTAAAAATGAGAAAAAGTGGATTATACGTTTAAAAGATAAAGGTGTATTTATGAGATGTCTGCAATAAATGATCGAACTTTGAAACAGTTAGTCTTATATGTATATGATATACCCGCAAAGGAGATCCTCCACAGAGTGCTCTGGTAGCAGACCCTCAAAATGCAGAGCTGTGGTCATGAAACCGAAGGATTGGACAGAGAACATAGGCCTAGATGTAGGTAATTTAAATTTACAGATTCGAAAATACCGAATTTTACAGATTCGGTATTTTCGAATCGGTAAATGCTATGTGGGTAAAAAATCAGTAAAAAATACCGAATCGTTAAGATTCGGTATTTACCGAATCGGTATTTACCAATTCGGTAATTGCCATTCATTCCTATGGGCCTGGAGGCCCATAGGAATGAATGGCAATTTCCGAATCGGTAAAATACTGATTCGGTAAAATAGGGAAAGAGTCAAGGGTGGCAGGGTGTAATTTTGACACCCTGTTGCACCCCTGAATAGTGCTGATGTGTACATGTGGCATTCATACATGCCCTAAGGGCATGTGTGTCTGCCACATGGCACTGGTGTAAATGCACACATTTGCATTTACAGAGGTATTCCTTATTTACCACCAGCTAATAGTTGGTGGTAAATAACGAATCCTTAAGGCACAAAAGCACTCTTCAAAGTGCTTCCTACATGTCATTTACAGATTCGGTAAGTACCGAATCGGTAAATACCGATTCATTATTCACAGAATCGGCAAATTTGCCACCTACATAGGAAAAGCCTAAAGCCGGTCAGTAACGGCCGATTTCGGCGCCTTACCAACCGGTAATAGCCTTCCTACATCTGGCCCATAGCTTGTAGCCAGACCCTGACACCAATTCTATACATGGCCAACAGTCATACAAATCTGTAATTGGCTACATTGCCTGTCTTACAGCCAGGCCCTCAGCTTTATGGCCAATGAGTGAGGTGCCCAGTCTTTTATCGAAGGCACATGGCCTTCTTCCACCCAAATTGAATTTGAAATTGTGATTTTAAATCTACAGACCCCATGGCCAGGCTCACAGACACTTCAGATGACTACAATATTACATCTGCGGACCTGTAACTGAGGTCTGTCAATTTGAAGTCATCACAAATTGTGAAGGCTCCCTTCATATTGGTAATGCATGGCCACAGTTTAGTGAACTTAAAATATTCCTTACAGTATTTTTATTAATCACTGGAGGGGGCCTTTTTAGATCCACAAATCACATGTTTACAAACCCAGTATGGTGGCTGGTAGCGCAGTCCACAAATTATGACATGGGGTCCAGTGATACTGCCAGAAAATAGGCATTTACAAAAAAAAAAACAATTGAAGGCACAGAGGGGACTTTTTGTGGACCAGCCCAAATCACTTCCATATTAGAGAGATGCAACCACAGCCTCCTTATATGTGTGTTACATTGTTTTGATGACCAGGGCTTGCCAATCCATAACGTCTAATAGCAGTCACATCAAAACTGTTCAACAAGGCAAGCCTTTCAGATGTGGAGCCAAGATTAGTTCCAACCCCATGCCTCTCAATAATTTACCCTTGGTCTTTGGCTGTGCACACCATACTCTGAACAAAGGGTCTGGCTGCCAGCCAGTCCTTATCCCAGACACCTCCTATACCAGTAAAAGGACTTGTGAAAGGCATTTAGCCTTACCCAGCTGGGTCTTAGCACGGGGCTAGTCTTGTAGCCAGACCCTGCTTCAGCTCTCGTGCCCCATATCACCTGATCAGACATGCATGGCATTTTGTTATGACAGATCTATTTACCCAAGTTTGATTTGGGATATTGCAACAATGTTAGAATCAACGTCATAAAATATGTCATGAGTGATGTAATATTGGAGGTAATTAACAGTGCATAGCAAGGTACTGAGGGGTAGCTACTTTAGGGCTCATGTTATAGTTGCGTAAGGTAACTGTAATTGATGAGTTTCAGTGGTTTTGTTCATTTAAAATGGCAAATTTAAATGACATTTTCTAAGGTTTATTCAACGTAAAGGACAATATTTTTACAATTCCTAGCTGTAACATCACTTTAACCTTTGTTTTTTTAGTGATTTTCTACTTTTTTTGCTTAAAGTAAAATGTCAATTGCTGTGCACTGCATTGAGTTGGGTGCCTACTCCTCCGGTGCAAGCTCACCTCTCCTCACGGCTCACTATGTCAAGTAACAGCATGGAGTGTGTCATTTCAAGTACAGAAAAAAGCATCAAAGGGCCCCAAATCATTGATATTGAACTCTGGAACTGGGAAACGCAAGAATCATAGAACAAAAACCTGCCGAACCCTTATTTCTTTCATATGCTAGAAAGTAACACACAATAAGCCATAGTGAGGCCAATACAAAGGAAAAAACTGAACATTATTTTGCGAATACATTTTATTAGATCACAAGAAAAAAAAGGTTCAAAGATTTTTTTCACACACGTTCTCGGTCCTTCTTGCCCTTGCCTTAAAGAAACAATAGGCCATTTATTTTTTACTTGCTCCGCCTACGCCAGACCCAGAAGGAACTGGCTTATTCCGGTATGTAGACACTTAGGGACACATAGTCATAAAGAAGCCCTACTATATTCTGAAGTCAGATGTGAGACCATTCTTTGCTTGTGCAACTGCAAAATTTCTCGGTAAATTATGGTCCATTAGAAGGAGGGCGCTATCGACTTTATTGACTTGAAGGAAGTAAATGAATTGAAACCCAAATGTTCTGAACAGATGGGCATGTGTTACGCACTAGCTCTTTGGTTTGTAAATATTTGGATTCCTTACCATTTTAATTTTGATGCTAGGACACAACTTTTAAATATTGAAATATGCATGAGGTGAACGAACTGCATACACATGTCTTATTCATTGATGCCAAGGTTTTAGGGGGGGGGTTCTATTGGGGAGTTGGGGGGTAACCTGCATAAAAGAAAAAGAAAAGCAGATCAGAATATCCTGCCATACAGTTGCATTGCTAGGTTCTTCGCCAGTTCTGGCATGCTACCACCTACCGCCGCCCGGCCTTCGGGATGTGGGCTGATGGGCCGTGTGAAAAGTTACATGTAGCTTTACGGAATGTAGTTATTTTAATGGAACTGTCGCTGCAACTGTTTGTATGCTATAACTGTCTGCGACAAAAATAAAGTTAAAAAAAAAAATTGAAATATGCTTATATTTGCACAATGTACATATTGTATCTTTGTGATAAGCTTTTTACCCTAATTTTTATCTCTTTTTAAACCATCAGGAGCCTGTATATGAAGTATTTTAATCTACAGTACCCTTTATTCTGATTATTGCCATGCAAGATCTATGTGCTTTTTTCTTTTATGGTACTGTAAAACCGAAATAAAGACTTTTGATGATGATAATTTAAACATCAAATTAATACATCAATATTCCATGCTTCAACTAAGATACGTACAACCATCATTTCACAATAATCACCTGCCAAACCCTACCCTTGATTTTGGCACCAGAACAGGATCTGACAAATGGGGAAAAACAAACGCAAGGCACAAAAATGTGTAAACTGGAATTATATGGTGAAACAATGTTTAGTGACTAATGTGTATTGATGGAAGACTAATAAAATATTTGTTAAGGAAATGGAAAACTATGGGGAATAGAAAAGTATTCTTTGTGTCTACTTTATTGTTTAGACCCTGAAAATATGAGGTTGATCATTGTGAAATGATGGGGTGGATCCATGGTGCTATAAAAAAAAATACCGTTTTTAGCCCAGGAGGAGAGGGAGGCTAGAGGGGCAGGGTATCCCTACCCTTGCCCCCTATATTTCTTTTCTCCTTTTTACAGGGCAGAGAAAGAGTCCTAAATTGTAGTTTCCTTCCGCTGTGGTGTTGGGGAGGAGACCAGAGGATTATTTGCAGACTGGGACGACATCCCCAAATTTCCTTAGCGCTTGGAGAATGCGCTAAAAAAGACGTTGTCGGCCCGCTGCGCCTGTAGCCGTTTCTTTCCACTTTGGTGTTGGGCAGGAGTGGGTGGGAGTGTTTGCAGGGGGGACTACATCCCTCAGAGTCCTTAGCGCTTGGAGAACACACTGAAAAGGACGTTGTCGGCCGCAGGGATTCGCCCTGGCGAAGCCCGGGCCAAGGACGGGCCTGTTTACATCCTTCGGAGCCCAAAGGAGGCTGGGCCACCCCTTGTGACTTTTGGCCAGCAGGTATCCTTTTTAATTTGATAATTTCATCCTGTGAGACTTAGATATGCCTATGGGGAAGCAAAAGGCCATTTTGGAGAAACCGGGAGGAGGGAGTGTTGCAACTCTTGATGGTTTTTTAGTCAGAGCGGCTAGCGTCCTCTCTCACAAGATAGAACTGACTGTAAGACGACTGTCGATGGAGCCACTCCTCCTTGCAAATAGATCTTCCAATAGAACCACCAACAAGCCCGCCTCCAGTTCCCCGAGGCTCATTGTATTATCTGGTGATGATATCCCTCCTGGGCAACAGGCCACCCCACCTAATATACGTTCCCCTACCACCTCTGTTTTAGGGGACATGGGAGATGTGCCCAGTATTAGCGTGGCAAGTGATCACTACCAAAGCTGCGGAGGGGTCGGGGTCCTGCTAAACACAAACAACCAAAAAAGGTGAGAGGGAATAACCTGAGGGTATCCCGAGCCAAGACATCTTCCCCCGATATTCCAATTGCTCCACCTCCATCATGTTTAGGCACCCAGACTCGAAAATTAGCTTTGGATGATGCTTTCTGGACTCAAGTCACTAAAGTGATGACTACTCTCCTGGATCCAATTCTTCTTAAACTGTCCAAGATTGAAGAGAGTTTATTAGGCTTGGAGCATCTTAATGCTGCACCTATATTGACGCTCCCCCTGACTGACTCACTCGCGGCCATTAATCAGACTTACACTGGCGTTGATGGGGCCAAGTCTGCACCATCCCTTACTCCCCGCGCTTTGGGAAGGGAAGATTCGGCGGCATTAGTCCAACATCAAACTGTTAACCATCCAATGGTCCAAAGACCAGCATTGAATGTTAATAGAAATGAGACTCCTAAACCCCAGCAGAGGCCTCGAGGGCCTGGGGGACCGGGAGAGGCTACGCGATCTATTAGCGTGGAACCTAACTGCGGTTAGGGCAGAAATGAGTCTTCATCATCGGCTTCACCTTCCTCCGGATGCTTCTCCCTTAGTGCTGGTACTTGCCAATGTTCCTCCCCTGCAGGATAACCGACAGGAATCAACCATCCAGCTAATGGACAAATGCATGCACTGGTTATCGAACCAGTCAATGGATTGGGGCATGGAAAAGATTTATTTAGCCAACAAAATTATCATGGCCAGGAGGGTGAAACGGGTGGGAAACATAGTGAACTCATTTACAGAGGATTGTGCAGTGATAAACTTTAACAAACCATACACAGCTGGGCTTCTTTTGAGTAACTTCGATCGCCTTAAGACAAGGAATACCCAGATAATATCATTATCATTAGATTACTTTTATAAACAGGTCCCAATATTAGAGACGAATACGGGGCTGGTGAAGGACAGGTGACCCCATTTTCCGACATTCAGAGCACTTAACTTCAGCACCTGTAGTTGGCCTTTATAACAGATTTGCCCCTCTCTCTGAGTTTAAATGGAATGGAGTCCTAAATTGGCTGTCTCCACATCTTTGTTCATGTGGTGGCAGCAAATTAGATCTTTTTTCTTTTGATCTGTCTGCTCTGCAGATCTTCTGCAGCGTGAAATATACATAAATGCATAGTGCATATATATATATATATATATATATATATATATATATATATATATATATCTGCTCCACGAATGCCGGGAGAGACTTCAAGGCTGTCTGGGCGGTCCGAGTAACAAAGCCCGCGCTTTGCAATTATCCGCTCCCAGGTTCCAAAATCAGTAAAGAACCACTCGGACACCTCGAGTGCTTATAGCTTGGATTTATTCAGCAAAGGGAATAACGACGCGTTTCGGGGATGAACCCTTGATCACGCTCGTAAACAATAAGTGCCACCATGTTTAAATACATAAAAAACCTTGCACCTCACGTGACTTTCACATACAACTGTGGCGGCCATCTTTTAACATGCATTTCAGCCTCAGAGCACGTAAGTGTAACATGTATTATTACTCGATATATTTCAACTTGTTTCAATGATTTCATCTTTGCGATGTCTTCGCCACAATAAGTAATTGTAATCCATTAACGCACATACGGCGATTAAATTCATGCAATGTTTAGCTGTGATATCCGCATTTCTCATTGTCTTGCCCCAGTGGGCTAATCAGTTCTTAGAGTCTCGCCCAAGTGGGCTATAAGTAATTCATATGTCAACAGATTCTACATAATTCTTTCCTACGTGTTCATGATGTGTTGGCCTTGATCTTCTAACCATCAGTTGTCCTTACAAGTATTATTGCTCAAAACCAATCTGGAATTAAAAACATGATATCATTAAACTTTAGCAAACTGTATTCAGACTCAGAACATATCATTCATATAAGTGAATTGCTAGCTCCTCACTAATATTCAGCCCATTCGGGGCGAGACTCTCCAAATCAACAATATATCTGGATTCCAATTTGCGCATTGATAGTTCACGATTTCCCCCTCTCACACCGAGGTCGACACTGTCAATCACCACTAATCGTACCTGGTTCTCGTCACTATAGTGATGTTCCGCAAAGTGGCGAGACACAGGATACTGCTTGTTCTTATTCTTTATGGCTCTTAAATGCTCCAGCACTCGTTTTTTTGCCTCGTGCTTTGTGCTGCCAATATACCATTTCTGACAGGGACAAATTAGAACATATATGCAATGTGTGGTGGTACAAGTCAGATTCTTCTTTATCACAAATTCTCTATTGAGGTTTGGTATTTGCAAGGATTTGCAGTCTATGCTATTCCTGCAAGCTTTACACTTTTTACAACATTGAAAACCAGCCGGTTTTTAGGTCTCGCCTGTCGATGCGCATGCGCATCGAGCAAGCGAGACTATGGGGGCTTATCCACTCTTTAACCAACTTGCAAGGAATCGTGGCGATTCCTTGCAGTGCCTGTGACTTTTAAGCTCAATGCGCATGCGCATTGAGCTTAAAAGCGCGTGCACATCAGTTCCCTCAGCCGCACTCCAGGCCCCCGCTCCGCCCCCTCCCCTGCCCGCCGTGTCGCATTTCTCCTCCCCCCTCCCCTTATCTGCCTTCCCTCCGTCTGTTCCCTCTCCCCGCTCCGCCCCCTCCCCTGCCCGCCGTGTCGCATTTCTCCTCCCCCCTCCCCTTATCTGCCTTCGCTCCGTCTGTTCCCTCTCCCCGCTCCGCCCCCTCCCCTGCCCACTCTCCCTTTCTATTCTCCTTTACCACTCCACTCTGGACTCCTTCATTTTGTGCTGTTTGACATATTTCTTCTCTCATCCAACTCTTCTGCGGGCTCCCCTCCTTCCCACTGTAGTTTGCAACAAATCCATCCTCCTTAAACCGTGTACACCATTTGCCTTTCACCCCTCCATTCCCTCTCCTGTCGCTCCCTTTAAATTCCCCCCTCCTTCCTTTTACTACCACTTTCCCTCTTTGTCACAAAAAAACCCTTTTATTCACTCGCTTTTCGTCTCTTTCTCCCCTCCTCTCCTCCTATTCTTTTCCCTTACCCTGTCTTTTCTTCCCCTTTTGTCTTTCGAATCCCACTCTCTCTCCCTCCCCTCACCCCCTCTCATTCCCCAACCCATTTCAGAGCTCAGTTCCGGAAGTGCCTCTTGGCAGCCGTGAGCTGCTGGGTAATTGCGCGTTTTGTAGCATTCCCAAAATGCATCTTTGACAGACTTTGCTCTGACTCCAGCGTGTGGGCTACGAGCTAATTAACCTTTTCCAACCATCCCTGTATTTTTTCTGGATGTCCACTTCTAGAATGTTAACGGCGGTGCACTGTTCCGTTTGTTGATTCGACTCTGCTGAGATAACACAGCCCCCTCCCCTGCCCGCCGTGTCGCATTTCTCCTCCCCCCTCCCCTTCTCTCTCTTCTCTGACATGCAGTGTGCGGCCCTAACTGAAGTAGTGTAAACCCCGGCGCACAATAGCCAACACCCTCACTCACCCTCAACCCCTCACCCTCACTCACCCTCAACCCCTCACCCTCACTCACCCTCAACCCCTCACCCTCACCCTCATTCACCCTCACCCTCACTCACCCTCAACCCCTCACCCTCAATCCCTCACCCCCTCACCCTCACTCACCCTCACTCACCCTCACCCTCACTCACCCTCAACCCTTCACCCTCACTCACCCTCACTCACCCTCACCCACCCTCACTCACCCTCACTCACCCTCACTCACCCTCACTCACCCTCACCCTCACTCACCCTCACCCTCACTCACCCTCAACCCCTCACCCTCAACCCCTCACCCTCACTCACCCTCAACCCCTCACCCTCACCCTCACTCACCCTCACTCACCCTCAACCCCTCACTCACCCTCACTCACCCTCACTCACCCTCAACCCCTCAGCCTCACCCTCACTCTCACTCACCCTCACTCACCCTCAACCCCTCAGCCTCACCCTCACTCACCCTCACCCTCACTCACCCTCACCCTCACTCACCCTCAACCCTCACCCTCACTCACCCTCAACCCCTCACCCTCACTCACCCTCAACCCCTCACCCTCACTCACCCTCAACCCCTCACCCTCACTCACCCTCAACCCCTCACCCTCGACCCCTCCCCCTCAACCCCTCACCCTCACTCACCCTCACTCACCCTCACTCACCCTCAACCCCTCACCCTCACTCACCCTCACTCACCCTCAACCCCTCACCCTCAACCCCTCACCCTCACCCTCACTCACCCTCACAACACATATTGTGTTACAATAGGTGTCACATTTGCGAAAGATAAAAATATTGGCATTGTAAATAACAAAGCTATTAATTCGCTATTTTCAAAACAAGCACATGAATAACAAATGTCTCATTTACAATACCAATAGCTCAAACTTTCCTAATGCGAGACCTATTGCATTGCTGTGCTTCTCTCCCCTGCTGCACTCTCCTGCTCTCTAGAGATGTGGCCTAACGACCAGAGCTGCCATCTAAGTCACGTAAATACAAAACATGTTGCATTCCAAATGCTATAGGTGTCACATTCGCGAAAGTTATAACTATTGGCATTGTAAATGACAAAGCCATCAATTTAGCAATTTTAAAAACCAACAAATAAATAAAATATGTCATTTACAGGACCAATAACTCCAACTCTTCTAATGCGAGACCTATTGCATTTCCAATGCTTGTTTGATGTTGGAGACATCCCTAGATCTAATATGGTTATGGCTCAGTTCATCTCTCAGAGTTTTGCTTTTTTTGAAAGTAATCTGCGGATTGCTACTCAAGTTTGTACTCAAATGAGTATCCGATAACAACACATGCCAATGTTTCTTTAAGATGTGCCTTACAGAGTTAGCCTGTCCTGAAAATGTAGTGATAAATCTGACAGTGTCGTCTTGTTTGTTGTCTTGCACTTTGGGATACAGTAGGTCATTTCTGCTTAACGATTGTACCCTGAGTTTGGCTTTGTTTATGATGTTCCTGCTGTAGCCTCTCTCAAGAAATCTTTTACACATAATTTATTGTTCCTGTTCAAAAGATGAGTCATCGCTGCAATTTCTTTTTGCACGTAGCAACTCACCATAGGGTATGCTGCGTACCAAATTAGAGGGGTGACTGCTATTGGCATTCAGAATACTGTTACCGGCTGTGCTTTTCCGGTACAGTTTAGATGTGTCTCGATATATATATATATGTAAATATACCCTCATTCACTCACTGGATGATTGATGTCATCAATGATGTCATTTGAGTTGCCATCAGTGATGTCATTAGTGATGTCACTGACCATATCACGAGTGATGTAATAGGTGAGATCATAAGTAGTACATTGCGGGGGCATAGCTTATAGTTAGTTCAGGTAACTATAACTGCTGAATTTCACTGGTTTTGTACAAGTGAAATCTAAGCCTAACTATAATGTTCCTGTAACCTTTGTTTTTTTAATTGAACTTCAAAGGTTTTTACTTTTTATTTCCTAACTGTAATCTTTGAGAGTGAGTGTGTGAGTGAGTGCATGAGTGTCTCAGTCGGTGTATGAGTGACTGCATGATAGTCTCAATAGGTGTGTGAGTGGGTGTGTGAGTGTCTGAGTAGGCTTGGGAGTGGCTGCATAAGTGTCTCACTGGATGTATGAGTGTGTGCCTGAGTGGGTGCATAAGTGTCTGAGTGAATGTCTGAGTGGGTATGTAAGTGTGTGAGAGTCTCTGAGTCAGTGAGCTAGTCTATGAGTGAGTGTGGGAGTGTCTGAGTGGGTCTGTAAGTGGGTGCATGAGTTTCTAAGTGAGTACATGAGTGGGTGTGTATATAAACAAGTCTCTGAGTAGGTCTGTGAGTGAGTGCATGAGTCTCTGAGTGGGTGTATGAGTGAGTGCATGAGTCACGGAGTGGGTGTGTGAGTCTCTGAGTGGGTATGTGAGTGGGCGCTTGAGTCTCTGAGTGGGTCTGTGAGTGGGTGCATGAGTGCTAAGCTGGTCTATGAGTGGGTGCATGAGTGTCTGAGTGGGTGTATGATTGGGTGCATGAGTCTCTGAGTGGGTTACCACATTTTTTGTCCTGGGAGGTGGTGGTCCTCAAGGCTTCGAGCAAGCCCAGAAGTGGGGTCTGTGTGCCCCTCCTCCATTATGAAAATAATGCTCCAAGGAGGTGGTGATTCACGGGGCTCCAAGATCCTTAAGAAAGGATCCTTGTGTGACCCCTCCTTTTCAATAAAAAATGCCTCCGGGACCTGACCCACCCAGGGGCTCATTTCAAAACAAATGCGGGAGCCCTCACTTTTTTCTATGTTTGTGGATCTTCTGCGATTTTCAGTGAAAGTAATAAACTTAAAAACACTTGTTTACCCTGGCAGGGTCGCTCTGGGACCCCAACACCAGAGCTAAGAGGTCAGGGTATTCATACCCTGCCCCTTTTCTTTTTTTTAAGCCTTTCTTCAGGGACTCTGCTGAAGTCAAGTCTCAAAATGGCTGCCAACTTTTCCTGTGTTGGCAGTGAATCAGATCTCAGCACGAGATCAAGAGGTTTTGTTGATCCTTCGTGTCCCTAGATATACAAATTTGTGTTTTCTTTGATATCTCCCAAACACACAACTAATTTACACAAAATAAGAAACAGGATTCTTTGTGGTCCAAGAGCTACCTTTCTGCCAAATTTGGAGTAATTCCATCCAGCAGTTTGGGCTGTAGTTGTGTCTAAAATATCTATGGAAATGAACATTAGAAAAACACTTTTTTGGGCACCCCTATTTCTCAGTCCCTGCTTGATGGATCACCCTGAAACATTCCATGCACAATGAGAATCACTGGGGAACTTGTTTTTAATAGTTTGTGAAGATTCATCAAAATGTGACAAAGTTTTAGGCAATTCCCAAAAATATTTTCCTATGGAAACATGCTCCTAACCATACCTACTAGCGAGTGGGGACTGCCAGTAAGTAATATTTTAGATATGTAAATATAATATATATGTATACATATATATCACCCATTACCTCTAGCTATCCCTAAGCCAAAAAGCACTACTTCTCCTTACACCTGCCCAACTCTAAACCTTAAATCCCTCTTACTACCATTACCTGTAACCATCGATGAACACAAAAGAAAACTCTTACTGTGCCTTAAAACACCCCTTCCTGAAATCAAACACCCCTAATTTATTTTAAACTGATTGACTCACCAAAGAACAAAAATATTTTTGCACTACACCGTTTTGGCTTCCGCCTTCCTCGGGTAGTACAAGATTGATTGACCTTGAGCTATACAATAATCAGGTGGTATTGTTAGTGAGGTTCAGTCCATCTGGATGCAATGATTTTTAAAAGTACATTCAGATGTTTTCACTGGAGTCCAGTAGTTTTTCTTTTAAGACATGTTTCAAAGGAAAAATCTTCAAATGTGATAGAAAATGGTCCACAAGTAAAAATGATTGGCTACAGGCTGGTCACGTTTGTAATGAATTATTGCTGATTTGTGGTTACTGAATCGTGTATGGAGGCCATTCATTGTTTGCCCTATACATTGTTTTTACAGCTTTGGCATTGGCAGTGAATCACATAAATAACACATGTAAGATTCTGTTTTAATAATCCACAGGTCTTTCTCATAACAGAAATACTTACTGATGAAGATTGTAAAAGATATTCACATGTTCAGCTTTCACAATAAGAGTGCATAAATTATGAGCTCTGTGGTAAGTAATGGCTGGTGGCACAACTGTATATAATATATATATATATATATATATATATATATATATATATATATATATATATATATATATATATATATATATATATATGTATTACCTACTGGCGGTCGCCAGTAGGTAGTTATAGTTAGGATTGTTATCTATAGGAAATCCGCAACATTCTATTGGGAATAACTTTGGCGCCGGTTGAGGAATCTGCCTGTAATTTTCCTTAAATTTGCCTCGCTGCGCTGCGCTCCTTCCCTGAAAGTTTGGGGGGGGATTCGTCAAGCGGGGGCCGAGATAAAAGGGGGGTCCCATAACGTGTTTTCCCCATGTTAATTTCCATAGGGCGGTTGGACTAACTTTTAGCCCGAACGGCTGAATGATTTCCACAAAACTTTGCAAAATTGTAGGGACTGGTAGCCCGATATGCCTTTGCTATGTCTCAAGATATGTGCTCCAGTGGATTTTGAGTAATTTAAGTTAAAAAAAATATATATATCTGGGCGGAGCCTAACCACACATCTGATCTGATTGGCTGTCAGCACTTCATCCAAGAAGTGTTGGCAGCCATCTTGGGACCAATATACATGATAGCACCTCATTAAAAAGCATTGTAGTTAATAGAGGGTTTTAGGACTTTAGTTACATTATAAATCATTTGTTGATGGTACCATACTCATTTTAGGAATTGTGGTGTGTTCTAAGGTGATTTTACCATGTGAAAAAGCCTTCTGCTGTGATATCATGAATCATGTTTGAAAGAAAACTAATATCTCATGATTTTCCCACAGTGGTTTGGAAGGGGATCTATAAGCTAAACTGAAAGCATATTTTCTGTAAATTCACATTATCTTTCTCAGTCATGTGAGAATGAAGTCTGACATTCTCAGTAAAACATGTACATCCAACAAGGACAGAGAATGTCAGTTGATTCCTTTGTGTTCTACTGCAGCCTCCTAGAGTGTTCTAAAGAACAACTAGAGCTCTAACAGTCCTACTTATTACAAAGGTATAGCACTCCTGAAGCCATTGTGATGGGAATAAAGTGGTAACTCTTAAAACATTTAATTTAAAAAGGAACAAAATGAGGGGGTATATTATGCCATAGGAAGTATTATTAGTGCTGCAGAAAGAAAAATTAGGGCACATTTTGAGTGACTTCTCAAATCCTCTCCTATTTCATTAACAAATTCTGACATGCAGTCTCCCAAGATGGCCACCAGAGACAAAAGAGCCCAAATGTAGCCCAAATATCACCCAGATGTAGCCCAAGTATAGCCCAATGACAGAATGTCCCAGAGTGTTCTAAAGAACAACTAGAGCGCTAACAGTCCTACTTATTACAAAGGTATGGCACACCTGAAGCCATCTTGATTGGAATGAAGTGGTAAGTCTGAAAACATTTAATTTAAAAAGGAACACCATGAGGGGGTTAATTTTGCCATAGAAAGTATGATTAGTGCTTCAGAAAGAAAAATTAGGGATCATTTTGAGTGACTTCTCAAATCCTCTTCTATTTCATTAAAAAAATTCTGACATGCAGACTGAAACATGCACTTTGAATACCAGCAGCAGACTTCCCTGGTGAGCAGTAGCTTTACTACAGTGATCTAATGAGCAACTAGAGTGCTAACATTCAGAATTTATGGCAAATGTGTGACACATCTGAATGCCTTCTTGATGGAACCAAAGTAAACAAGCATTGTAAATGCAATAGATCTCGCCCTCGTTTAAGTTAAAGCCATTCTGTTTGTAATGAGGTGGCTTTTTAGCTTTGCTTTTATTAGTGTTTTTTAAACTTTCATGTAAATAACATGCATCTGTATGCATATATGTATATGTATGCATGCATTTATATTTGTATTTATATTTGTATTTATATAGATATACAGATTATATATGTTTATATATATATGTATATATATATATATATATATACATACACATACATATATAAATCCATATGCATATATATGCATATAGATGCATATATACATATGTGTATATGTGTGCGTGTAGAGAGAGGTAGAGAGGTAGAGGTGTAGAGGTAGAGAGGTAGAGACTAGTAGAGAGAGAAGTAGAGAGAGGTAGAGAGGTAGAGAGTAGAGAGTGAGTAATAGAGAGTAGAGAGTGAATAGTAGAGAGTAGTAGAGAGCAGTAGAGAGAGTAGCAGAGAGAGAGTAGTAGAGTGAATAGTAGAGTGAGTAGTAGAGAGTAGTAGAGAGTGAGTAGTAGAGAGTAGTAGAGTGTGAGTAGTAGAGACTGAGTAGTAGAGAGTAGTAGAGAGTGAGTAGCAGAGAGAGAGAATAGTAGAGAGTAGTAGAGTGAGTAGTAGAGACTAGTAGAGAGAGAGTAGTAGAGAGTGAGTAGTAGGTGAGTAGTAGAGAGTAGTAGAGAGTAAGTAGTAGAGTGAGTAGTAGAGAGCAGTAGAGAGTGAGTAGTAGAGAGTAGTAAAGAGTGAGTAGTGGAGAGTAGTAGAGAGTGAGTAGTAGAGAGTGAGTAGTAGAGAGTAGTAGAGAGTGAGTAGCAGAGAGAGAGAATAGTAGAGAGTAGTAGAGAGTGAGTAGTAGAGTGAGTAGTAGAGACTAGTAGAGAGAGAGTAGTAGAGAGTGAGTAGTAGAGAGTAGTAGAGAGTGAGTAGTAGAGTGAGTAGTAGAGAGAGAGTAGTAGAGAGTGAGTAGTAGAGAGTAAGTAGTAAAGAGTGAGTAGTAAAGAGAGAGTAGTAGAGAGTGAGTAGTAGAGAGTAGTAGATAGTGAGTAGTAGGCAGTGAGTAGTAGAGAGAGATTAGTAGAGAGTAGTAGAGTAGTAGAGAATGAGTAGTAGAGAGTGAGTATTTTAGAGTAGTGGAGTAGGAGAGAGTAAGTAGTAGAGAGTAGTGGAGAATATTCCAAAGATTGGCACAGCACCACTTGCACAATAAGTCCAATCAAATCATATCACTTAGAGTCCTTATTGAAGCGCTGAGTCTTGGTGTATATTCAAATGCTTTTATTTTCCTTAAGTTTATGTACCAAAGCCAGCCGAAACGTTTCGTTCTGTAAAACAGAACTTCTTCAGGGCGTTCTTATTTCCTTCAAGTTATGTCAATATCCTGTTGTCATGTAACTACAAATGTCTTCCAAATGTAAGACGAGACGTAAGTACATTCTTATTCAAAGTGACTAGGTATCAATTTTACCCACACAATTCGGGCAGACTTGAGTAATTTATAGCATTCTCAAAGTCAGTCTTTCAAAAATTCCAAAGTATAGGACATGATAATCCAAATCCAAATGTTTCTCAAGAAAAGTCATTTTCAATCGTTCGGAATATCGGTGTTTGGGCAGATATGACCCAGGGACCCACAGTATGCAAGGGGGATTAGTCCCCCCCCTGCAAACGCGCCAGTGGCCTGCGTTGCAGAGAGGTGTAAAAAGGGGCATAGCCTCATTACACCTCTGTGCAATGCAGCCCCCTGGCGCATACTGGAGGTTCCAGGTGGGCTAGTTGGCCCCCAGGGACCCCTAGTATGCAAGGAGAATTAGTTCCCCCTCTTCAAACATGCATGGGGACTGCGTTGCAGAGAGGTGTAAAAAAGGGTGTGGCCTCATTACACCTCTCTGCAATGCAGCCCCCTGGCGCATACTGGAGGCTCCTGGTGGGCTCGTTGGCCCCCAGGGACCCCCAGTATGCAAGGGGAATTAGTTCCCCCTCTGCAAACGCGGCAGGGGGCTGCGTTGCAGAGAGGTGTAACAAGGGGCATAGCCTCATTACACCTCTGCAATGCAGCCCCCTGGCGCATACTGGAGGTTCCAGGTGGGCTAGTTGGCCCCCAGGGGTCCCCAGTATGCAAGGGGAATTAGTGTCCCCTCTTCAAACATGCACGGGGGCTACGTTGCAGAGAGGTGTAAAAGGGGCGTGGCTTCATTACGCCTCTCTGCAATGCAGTCCCCTGGTGCATACTGGAGATTCCTGGTGGGCTTTCAGGTCTTATATAGTTAGGAATAAACATTCAAAAAACCTTTGAAATTCACTGAAAAAAACATCGGTTTCAGGCCTTATATAGTTAGGAATTAGCATTTAAAAAACCTTGCAAATTCACTGAAAAAACCATAGGTTTAAGGCACTATATAAAGTTAGGAATTAGCATTTACAAAACCTATGAAATTCACAGAAAAAAACCATAGGTTTCACACCAGTTATAGTTAGGAATTAGCATTTGAAAAACCTATTAAATTCGCTGAAAAAACCATAGTTTTGACACCAGTTATAGTTAGCTGGAAATTTTACTGACATAAAACCATTGAAATTCCCATGTTATAGTTAGTTGGACTCACTATAACTTGCGCGTGCAATGCACTGCTGATGACGTCACATATTACATCACTCATGACATGGTCAGTGACATCACTCGTGACATCACTTTTTTATGTCAGTAAAATTTCCAGCTAACTATAACTGGTGTCAAACCTATGGTTTTTTCAGTGAATATATATATATATATATATATATATATATATATATATAAAATTTCATGTTCAAGGTTCACATTTCTGCTCCACGTGCTCCCTGCAGGTGTTGCTATCAATATGATTATTGTAACATAAAGCAACTCTAAATCTGCTCCAAATGTAACTATTATGCATTTTCTTTCTTAGTAATTTTGGATCTCTGTATATTCATAAACCCTAAAATAAGCCTTAACCCCTTTGTAACTCGCACTCAAGCTGCAAGTGAATTCAAGACAAGGACCGTACATAACGTATTCTTCCTATTTAAGTTGCATACTGAGCGATTGTCTTAATTGTAAAAATTACTGCAAACACAGAAAGCTTTTTTCCTGTGCCCTACAACTTGACTCGACAAAGAAAAGTTCACGTTAGGCACAATATCTAATGCAAAAATGGTAAAGGGTTTTCCATGTTCTAATATGAATGAATCAGAAGGACTCGTAATTGTGCAAAAGGATTGTGCATGTTAATTTCATACTAAGGACTGTTGGTAACTCAACATCACTAACATCTACCACTCCCTCCATGCTCTCATCAGAGGTCCATATGCATTATTTCAATTGGAAACATGATCCTCTAGAAAGTGTCTTAATATATTTATTTATTGGCTGCTGTGATTGCGTATGCGCATGCTCTCAAGGGTGCAACTGTGTATGTGTATGCAAATGACATGAAGTACAATTGAAGGCCCTGAACTCAGCATCAGTCGGATTGTTGCTTCCTAAGTCTGCAACGTGTCTGCCCCAGGAGCTTCTTCATACTCCTGCAATTTACCACTCTAATCAGTGCTAGCTTCACAGCCTGTTCCTTCCTTCCAATAGGAACATTTGCTTGTCTTTTATTAAATGTTTTATGAAGGGACATGGCACAGAATACAAAATTCACAACCTATTTTCTATGCCCCACTTGTTTCTTGGTGCAGGGCTGCCTTTAAAAGTTGTCAGTACAGAGGATCAACCCAGAAACTGTCACCCCACAATCATACAAATATTTTTTTTTTATTTACATTTTATAGGGTAAAAATATGACCCAAAGATATCAGACCACTGTGGAGAGGAAAGGCTGTCGGAACATATGCAAAATAGAAATACAAACATCATCATTGCTGTACAGATAAAATGCTATTACTCGCAACATTAATAAAGTATATACATAAATGTCCAACATAGACACCAGTAGGAGACAAGATGTATTAGCTAAAGGTATTTGCCCTTGAGCTTTACTGGCAACTAGTCTGCAAAGCCGATGCTAGCTACAGTGTGAGGAGAGGGTTCCAGGTGAGCTTGGGGGAACCCTTGGGGGCCAAATAGTATGTCGGGCGGATCGCCACCGCTGCATTGGTGGTGGCGATCCGCCCGACATATTCCCCCACCCGCATGCAAATTTCCCCCGCCACATTAACATGATGGGGGGACCCCGGCGGACGGATGAGTCGATGAGTCGATGAGTCAACTAGGCGGAAAAGCTGTTAATATGGTGGCGGTGTTTGGTAGATACATGCGGGGAAATGCCTTTCCGTGGTGGGGTGCTGCACGGCATGCGGTTCTCAACATTGGGGGCCATAGCAGGCCCTCAGGGATTCTGGAGTGGCCGGTGCACATGGGGGTACCTATGGTACCCCCCTGCATTTGACTGTACACCCTGGCAGGCACGGCGTGGTGCCTGTCACGTTGTACTGTCAAATGCACAACTTGTTTTTCTGGCATTGCGGCGGGTGGTGCTTTTAGCACTGCCCGCCGCAATGTTAGAAATGCGGGATGCGCCACATGGGATGTGCGGGACTGCCATATGCATTGCGGGTGGTCCAATTTCCCGGCTGCCATGCTAATGACCCCCTTGGTTTGCTCCTCACAAGAGGAATCTGTTGAATAAAATCCTTTCGACTTCCCCTTTTATGGTTCAAATATTTTTATTGCATTTCACAAAACACAAGCCACCAAACAGTAAGTGAGAGATAGCGTCAAAACAAAAACAAATCGAAATACAAAAAACACAAAGCCTTCACCCACTACCTCTACCCATCCCTCGAAGTACACACATCCACTGTCATCATGTTAATAACGCACTATTCGCCATCTGCGGATCCTCCCTGGGCTTACTCCGCAGTGTTTACCAAGGTATCAGTGTCTTCCAGGCGCAGCAAGCGCAGGAATCTAGGGCAGATCAGCTTTAAATTCCGTGGATAGGAGAGCAATGTAAGGACGTTAAAGCTCTCTGTATGAGTCACTCTGATTAGTTAGTGTGAGGGGTAGTTTCTCCATCCCCAATATGTGCCATAATCAATGCCACCATCCGAGATGTATCATGAGCTTTTCGGTGCCCCAATGTGAGAGGATGTTTTGTAAGGCTGCCCCTAAGGTAAGACCACTGTGTTGCCCCCTGCTGTATTTAGGTGGAAAGGTATGAACGTTCAGGAGCCCCAGGATGGAGTACAAGGGGAAGCAAGGCCATTGTGTGTCGAGGTAGGTGTCTATATCAGTCAATATTGTGTCCCAATACTGTGTAAGCTTAGGGAAGACACACAGCAAGTGAAGCAGCATCCTGGGAGACCCACAACCCCTCCAGCAGTCCACACTAAGCACAGGGTTGCCCCTATGTACGCACACTGGGGTAAGATACCAGTATGTAACTATTTTTGTAGCGATCTCAATGCTGGCAGTATTACATGTGGTATTTCACGCCCTACGGTAAACCTCATCCCATTCTTTACGTGCAGAAATGCCCCTTTCTACAAATGTGACCCAGCTACTACACAGTCCATAAACAGCCAATGTTTCTGGGACTCCTCTCTTGTTCATTTCACCATATAGTGGTGTTGCGTCGCCTGGTAGTAATGTAGGAGGTTGGGAATCCCAAGATCCCCCTCTCTGTCCTGGCTCATGCAAGGCCTCCCCTTTGCCCAAATGAAGCAACGCATCTCTCCCCGCAGAGACGGAAGCATGCCTATGGAAGGCTCTATGGTAAGGGCCTGAAATGAGAAAAGGATCTTTGGGAGGGCTGTCATGTCCAATGCCACCACTCGGCAGAGCCAGGACAGACGATAGTGTTTCCATTGGGCCAAATCCCTCCATGGCAGCCGGAGTAGGGTTTGATAGTTGAGGGATGCTGTCACCTTCACTGTTAGGGCTTATTGGACTCCCAGATGGGGGCTGGAGGTAGTTGACCATTGTATCTGATATTGGTGAGCCAGCAACAGTAACCAGTTGAGTTCTCGTAACGTTCCAGACACTGACTGGAACTTGGGTATTTTACTTTGAAGTCCTGCTGCCCTGTTCTGAAGACATTGCAGTTTTTGCAGAGACCTCTGATGAATGTCAACGTATAATGCGTTGCAATAACCAAGTCTAGTTACCACTTCCTTTTGTAGTTTAAAAGGTATGTACCGGAAGATCTTCCAAATATTTTATAATAGGAAGAAATACGAGGAGGTAAGTTTGTTTACTTGTGCATTATAGTACAGGTTAGAATCAAAGATTATTTCCACATTTTTCATCGTTGATACTGGTGTAGGAGGAGGGCCTAAAGTTTGAGGCCACCAAGATTGGTCCAATGATGGCACATTCTTCCCAAAGAGAAGGATCTCAGTTTTTGCTGAATTCAGCATGAGACAAGCCAGCGGTGCACCTAGGTTGTAGATTTACTAGGACGTCATTTATTAGGTTTAACTTTAGACTGAGAAATGGCTTATTAACTATAGCATTTGTCCACTTATGTTACAGCAGATTCATGTTCAAAGACATAGACAAGCGCAATCTTATGTCATTGGATTGCTAATGTTGATTTTCCATGTTTCAAAAACATTTCTTTCAGCCTTGGTCCACTAAATTGGTACCTTGTGTTCTCAGTACTTTTAGTCAAAACTTAGTAGGGGCCTTCTGACGTGTGTTCTCAATGGAGGAATAGCCTATGTCCAATTCTAGGGCCACTGCATGAAAGCTTGATGGCAATGTAAGCAGTGATTTCTAAAATTTTCTCTCGATGCATCCTACACAATGTGTGGACTTGTCCTACCCCTGCAACTCTGCTCCATACAAGATTTGACTTCCAACTTTTGCTTGGAAGACTTTATCGATAAATCCGCAAAACTGATTACTGTGTTTACGTGTCAACCTAAAGATGGAATGTCTGCATCTTCTGATATATAAATGTTTGTGCATAGGTTTTCCATTTTAGCATTCTCTCAATTGTTTCTCCTAGATAATTGAATGATGCCACTTCTTCCAAACCTACATGATTTACAAAAAAGGAAAATGTCTTTTCACGCTTGCTCATGAAGGTCAATATCTTGATTTTCCTTGTAGCGAATGCCACATTATTTACTTTACAGTAAGTTACCGTAGCTAAAAGCTGAGCTTGCAGGCCACTGGGGTTTTTACTACTAGAGTGGAATCATCGTCATAAAGAAGGGCCGAGATGTTAAAACCATTTATTGATGGGATGTCATCAAAAGCTTTTTGGACTTCCTGGTAAAGATTGTCTATACAGAGGGAGATCAGGAGTGGTGCCAAAAAGCAAGACTACTTAACTCTATTGCTGGCATAAAATTGTTTGCTGATATGCCCTTTTGATCGTGGGAAACAGAGCTCTCGTGGGGAAATTTAAGCACCAATATTATAGCAGCATTTTGAACTACTTGAAACGTATGAAGTAACTACTTAGCAATGCCTAGTTAGAGATTTTTGCAGTAGTCCAACCTAGAGGTAATGAGTGCGTAGGCTGCAGTTTTCCTTGCTGTAAGTGGTAGAAATTCAAAAAACGCTTTAGAGAATTGATCAGTGAGAAACAAGTTCCGGACACTGCTAAAATTTAAGGTCAGAAAGACAAGGCCCTATCAAACCTAGCCTTTAGGGTTTTGGCCTTCTCCATTGGGGTGAGGTGTTATGAGATCCTTTGGCTACCAGCTTTGTGGGGAAAACGTTATTTCCTGAAAATAAACCTCGATTGTATCTGTGTTACACTTAAGATGATTATATTCCATCCAAAGCATAACAAGGGTGAGGCATTTCTCAAACTTTCGTTCTGAACTGAAGGAATTTCTGTCAAGTGACAAGATCAACTGAGTGTCATCGGCATAAGAAGTGGTCAAAATACCACAAGATTCAATCAAGGAAATCAATGTGGACATGTAAATATTGAATAGCGTCAGGCTATGATTAGTCCTGTAGGACACCATACTTCAGGAACTTTCTCCTGATGTGAGCTGACCGATGGAAACCACCTATTTTCTGTTTGCAAGGAAAGACTGAAACCAGGACCATTTCAGACCACTAATGTCAATATTACTAAGACGCTGAAGAACTACAGTGTTCAACACCATGATGAAAAAAAGCTGACAAGTCTAAAAGAATCAGCAGAGCATTCTGACCTTTGTTAAGTGTAACGTTTAGGGCCCAATTACGAGTTTGGCTGTGCGGAGGCGAGACAGCTTCGCCACCAGACTGCCAAACCCGCATGAGAACAGCCCTCACTATTATGACTTTTTTCGTTACTGGCGGGCAGTTCCTTTGGCGCTTCCACGGCTATGCCAATAAAGTAGGCACCGCAATGGGAACGTCAAAGGAAGTTCCTGCATGGCATGAACTATGTAGTCCATGCCGTGCTGGAAGTGGGGGTGTATGCACACAGGAGGGCACATGTTGATCCCCCCTGTGTGCATCCACATGGAGTGAGTCATGAGGGAGCCCGTTCCTCACTGCCACTGTTTTCTTGGAGGAAAGACCTCCATGAAATCAGTGGTGGTGAGGAAAGTTTTTATATGCTTGGCACGACCACGCTGACAATATGCCAAGCAAATTACTGATTCGAGACAGCCGTGCCACCGCCAGGGAATGGCGGTTCCTGGTTGGAGTCAGTGGTCACAGGGTGGGACGACCATCAAGGTCATAATGTGGTAGTCAGAAGACCGCCATCATTGCCCACCACAAGTCAAGTCAAGTCAAGTTTAAATTTGTATAGCGCACTACTCACCCAGAGGGTCGCAAGGCGCTTGAGGGAGGGCGGGTGCTTTACTTATCGAATATCCAGGTTTTTAGTTGTTTTCTGAAGGAGAGGTGGTTCTGTGTAATGCGGAGGTGGGTGGGGAGAGAATTCCAGGTCTTGGCCGCTAAGTAGGAGAAGGATCTTCCCCCCACCCTTAGTGTGTCCACCACCTCAAGGAGGGCAGATTCAATGGAGTACCTGAGCCTAAACCCAGATCGAGCTGGGAGAAGAATCTTAAAATTTTCAAGAAAAGCTATTAATTTCTCACTTACTAGCTTTTCAAGCATTTTAGTAATAGATGAGAGCAAGGAAATAGCCCTAAAGTTAGAGAGAATGTTTGGATCGGCAGATGTATTTTTTACAAAGGGTTTAACAATGGCTAATTTCCAAGACTCTGGCACTATCGCCACAGTGAGGGAGGAATTTAAAATATGATTAATAACAGGATTTATAGTCTCCAAGGCCTCTCTGAGAACCGGTGGCAGACAGGACCAACGGGGAGCCAGAATAGCATAACAGAATAGCACATTCTGGCTGCTAAAGGGAGACAGGCAGAACATTTTGCCTTAATGGGATCAAGAATAGAGGTTCTATGGGCCCGATTCTAGAACTAATTTACCACAAAATCCTAATTTAGGACAAAATCCTGACTTAAGACAAAACCCTAACTTTGGACAAAATCCTAACTTAAGACAAAATCCTAACTTTGGACAAAATCCTAATTTAAGACAAAATGCTAATTTAGTACACAATCCTAATTGTAGACAAAATCCTAATTTAAGACAACATCCTAACTGAAGAGAAAATCCTAATGTAGGACAAAATCCTAACTTAAGGCTATTAAATGCCTTCTGTGAATACCAAAAGTAGTACGTTTAGGATTTTGTTGTAAGTTAGTTCTGTGAATCGACCCCTATGTGATTAACCTTGAAAGTTGTCCGGCTCTGCTATGTTATTGGCAAAGTCCTTTCGGATCGTAACCATTTTCTCGTCAAAACAATGGCGAGACTGTCACACACCAATTGAGATGGTGTAATGTCTGTTGAGGATGCTTTAGATTGAAGAAAAGCCTTTGCGTTCTGGAAAATCTTTTTAGGGTCTTCGTTTGCCACTTCAATTTGTGAAGTAATGTAGGACTTTTAGGAATCAGTTATCATAGTATGGTAGTTTTTTAAGGATCATTTGTATTTCGCCTTGTCTTCAGGTCCATAATGAGATCTCTCTTTTCTTTTGCACTGTTTGCATATTAGCCTCTCCTTGACCAGTGATGTCAAAAACCTCTACAAAGAAAGGGCAGAACATTTACAACTGTGGCCAACAAGGGGCTCTAGATCATCAATAACTTCTGTAATCCAGGCATTAAATACTGCCAAGTCCTTCATTAGCTCTCTTGTGAGAAGTATAGGGGAGCAAGTCAAAAGGCTACCTAGATAGGAGCCAGACATGTTACCCCAGTTACGCACATAGGCAATGATACAACCCGCAGGTCTACCAGTGGATCTGGAAACATTTGCTAGTATGTTGGAATAAGGTTGTGATCCGACTATACCTGTGCTTAGGCATGCCTGATACCAACCAAGAATAGTGAAAATGGAATCTAGAGTGTAACCCACTGTATGGGTAGGACCCAAAACTCGCTGAGGAAGATCAAGAATGGCTAAGTTATCAAAAAGACTCTTGGCATCTTAGCTTGTGAGGGATAGCAGTTGCAATATCGGGATAAGGCACCTGTTAAGCCACGTCTCAGTAATAAACAAAAGGCAAGGTGTTGTTCAATAAGAAGGTCAAAGATTTCTCCAGCATGCCTGAGAAGGGAGCAGACATTCATCATGAATCTACCAAAAACACTGTTTTCCACAGGAGTCAGAGTAACATCAGGGGAACTAAGAGCATATGAAGCTCTTACGTGCTGGTCATCGCATGAACATAGTAAATAACCAGTACCATGTTGAATATTTGTATGTATGAAAGCAGCCTAGGGTAAGCACAATCATCTACTTCAAAATGTATGTTGTAAAGATTCATTTTTCACTACTGAAAAGCCTGCCTCTTCAATAGGATTACATTGAATTACCTTATTACATTTAGTGATAGCTGCCAACTGGAAGCAGGTAATGATGTTGAATTCGGTGTCTAACTAATTGTCATTAAAAACCCTCTTTAATGGCAAAGTTAGATTTTAAGTCACAATTCAGAAAATGTCTCTTTTAGAAGAACTGGTATTTTTTTTGTCTTAACCATTAGGGGCTGATTATGATGTCGGTGAACTCATGTCCTCCCGACACTGCTGCGGTCTCGGGGCCGATTGACCTCCGGTCAGCCGTCCCCACACCGGCATTACGATGCGACTGCACATGGTGCCGTCATATACTCCCATTTCCCAATGGGAGCTTGTGCTGCGGCCGTAAATCAGCCATAGCACAAGCTCCCATGGAGAAATGGAAGCCTGTGTAAATCCTTGCACCACGTGGTAGGCACCGTGACATGGTGCAGGGATTCACGGGGGGCACCAGGCCCACAACCGAAGCCTGCAGCGACACGGAGAACCTGCAGAGGGCCCCCAAAGTAGCTTTCTGACAGGCTTTTCATGTTAGAAAGCCCGACATGAAAAGCCTGTTGGAAACCGACAGCATATAGGGGATTATGAGTGCCTTCGACTGGTAGACGGGCTCCTTGAGCCCGTCGGAAGCCAGTCAGTCTGACCAACTGGTTTTCAATTCAACAGCCTTCATCATAATAAGGCAGTCTGATTTGAAACCTACAATATGAGTCGGAAAGCCTCTGACCTTTGGTCAGAGGCTTTCCAACTCACATCATAATAAGCCTGTTAGAGTCTGCAGCCCGAATGCTGGGTCACATGACTAGGTGTAGCTGATAGTTGGTTTTTGTAATTGCTCCTAGACAGCAAGTAAAAGGGGGACTAGGTGTTGGCACGATGGGCAACCTCTGACCTGGTAGAGGAGAGGGGTGGGGTTGTCACCTACCACACTTGCATTACATAGGCTCTGCCAGAGCACACTGATGAAGGGTTTGACACTAGCCCTCAGGCAAGCTGGGGCCAGGGCATGAAGACAGGAAATTCTATACACCTCTGGGAGTGGAAACCTCCAGAACCTTCTCCCACTTCAAAGTTAGCATCAAGCATAAACGTTGGACTCTCAGACCTAACTCTTCAGTACATCTCTGCATCTGTGGATACTGCAGAAGAAAGACTGCTGTGCTGCTATTCTGCAACAAGGACTGCTGCTCAGCTGTCCTGCTACTGAGATCACTGGGAAAACTGAACCTGCACCTTCTCGATGAGTCAGCTGACCTGTTCTGAGCTATAGGGATACAACAAGCTTCAGAGCACTCCTTGCATCTGCTAAGCTTACCTCCTGCCTTGAATTGCAACTGGCACTACAAGTGGACCTACCTGAACCCTGCAGGCCTCTGCTGAGGTAGATCCTGATCCCCAAAAGGTGCTCCTCGGGTCCTGGACACTTGGGCCCAGATTCTGGAAGGCGTTAGGCAATACTGCGCAGCACCCAAAAATGCTGCGCTGTGTTGCGCGACAGGGAGAGAGTAAGAGAGCAAAATATTTTGAGATATGGCACTCTTCTCCCCTTTGCTTAGCGTCGGCACTGATTTCAGCTGCCTTAGCCATATGTGCCTGAGTCTAGCATAGGTTTTGTACAGAAAGGTTATACTTTCTGTACAAAATACTATGCCTAGACAAGTATAGACAATGTTCCTACTTTGCATGTGTGCTGTACAGAGCAGCACAAATGCAAAGTCAGAAAAGCATGTAGAAATTAAATCATTTCTCCGTTTAACGCCAGCTTTTCAGCTGCATTAATTTTTGGTGGTAAACCCTTTCTAACAATGTTAGTGAATAGGGCTTAGCGTCAAAAAGAATGGGTGGTTGCATGCGCACGTTCATGTACCACCCATGCAACATCCCCTTGATGCAAAGTAATGCAAAGCAGGGTTTTGCACTACTTTGCGTTGCTTTTACATACAAACACTAATTCCAAATAGCATTGGTTTGAAAATCCCAAAACTGATTTAGCGCCTGGTTTGCAATGAAGAAGTAATACTAACCCACTGCTAAACCTTTGAAAATCTGGGCCTTTGTGTGATATCAAAAAATGGAGACATCGTGATGTTTTGGGTTCTTCACACCACAGTGACCACTAGCGACGACCCGGAACGTGACATCTACACTTATCGCTACAGCATCGACACCTCATTGTGACCCCAAAGCGAAGCTCCAGCAATGACTGTCCATAATGCCCAACAGGATCTTTGCGCTACAGCGATGAATGTCCACGATACCAAGCTTGCTCTTCAGTCTACTGCGACGACCATCTGCGATGCTCTTCCTACTCTTTGCAGCCCCTTTCACCACAAATTGAACTCTTCACACTGGACTTTAGAAGGTAACTCTTTCAAGAAGACTAACCTGGTCCCTGTATCCAGCCCCCAATCCATTGCGGTCAGCCATAACTTGTAACTTTAACTCAGTCTCGCACTACCAGATATCCACAACTGGCTTTTTGTGCTTTTGGGTGCTATACTCACCTTAAACTTTCAAAGTGCATATCTCCTCTTCTACTCATTGGAATTTTGTCATTTTGGTCTCAAATAATTTATTGCATTTGGCTGGATTTTTCATGTGTTTTGTTTTCACTTAATTACTTTTTTAAGTGCTGCATAAATACTTTACACATTGCCTCTAAGTTAAGCCTGACTGCTTTTTGGTGAAACAATCAGAGGGTTAAGCACAGGTTAATTTGGGATTGTTTGTGACTTCACCCTGACAAGGTTTAATCAATCAATCAATCAATCAGGGCATTTGTTAAGCTCGCTACATACCCGCTGAGGGTCTCAAGGCGCTGATTGTGGTTACTGATTGAGTAGGGTTTCACTTTCCTCAATCAGTAACCCAATTTCCAACATATCATAATTGATTTGTTACATGCAGTTCAATTTTGAGACGCAGATCAGAATTCGTATGATTACATTCCTAAAATAGATATTTTCATGATCTTATACTGCCTGGAGTATAACTTTAAATGATATAAGGTGAAATATATTGTCGAGATTGTGAAGCCTTATGCATTTTTAGAGAGAAATCACTGTAAAATGTATTTTATTTTTTTATCTTCATGTTAAAACAAGAGCAAATATGAATGAAGCACAAAAGAAAAACTAATTTGTCAACACGAAAGAAAAGGCCTAAGCATCTGTTCAAAGTTGCTCATAGCTTTAGAAAAATGGGCAAAATTTATGAGCAAAACAAACTTGAAAGAAAAAGAGCCAGAAGTAGACCTCATACTGAAAATACTTCTCTGCCGACATCCAATATGCAGACAGCATCTGATCAACCGACACAAATATCAGCATCCCAAATAGCTCCACTGACCAGCAAAGAGGATGAAAATTGTGACACAAAATATCAAATTTCTGAAGCAAAACAATAACCTATTAAGAAATATGTTCCAATCACTCAAAAATGTTTATCACCAAACAACTAAGTAAAACAGATAAATTACCATATAGTGATCAAGGAACACTCTACCATATAGCAAAAAAATGAGAATTGTTAAACTGTTGAGATAATGCTTTAAAAATTGTTTGTTTTTGGATTAAAACATATATATAATAATCAATCAATCAATCAGGGGCTTATATAGTGCGCTACTCACCCGTGAGGGTCTCAGGGTGCTGGGGAGGAAGGGGGGCGGCGGTTCCGGAGTCAGTTCAAAAGCCAGGTCTTGAGGTCGTTCCTGAACGTGAGCAGGGTCGGGGAGCATCTGATGTTCACAGGGAGCTCGTTCCAAGTCTTGGCTGTGATATAGGAGAGAGATCTCCCGCCAGTTCTGTGTCTACGGATGCGGGGGACTTCTGCCATGGCGAGGTCGTGGAGCGGAGGTTCCCCTTGGGTACGTGGAAGGCTATTCTCTCGTTGAGGTATTTGGGTCCCATGTTGTGTAGGGATTTGTAGACATGGGTGAGGAGTTTGAAGGTGAACCTCTTCTCGATGGGGAGTCAGTGGAGGTCTCGTAGGTGTTGGGTCATGTGTTCCTGACACAGTGTCCCAATGATGAGTCCGGCTGCAGCGTTCTGGATGGTCTGGAGTTTATGCAGGCCGTTTTTGTTGATTCTGGTGAAAAGGGCGTTGACGTAGTCTAGTCTGTTGGTGATGAGTGTGTGGGTGACGGTCCTTCTACAGTCGGATGGGATCCACTTGAAGGTCTTATGGAGGATGCTTTCAGACACAGTGTAGAGTTTGCCATAGTTATAGTTTTAGTGCAGGTACGGTTTATTCACAGATGTGCAATACATTTAGTTATTTATAGATGTGTACTTTGGTGCGGACGATAATGCTGTAGTTAATGTAATAGATTATATGTTTTAGTACATGTTTAGTAATTGTTATAATGTGTAGTTAGATTTATTTATGTAGTTAATATTTGAAGTTAGTTATTAAGTGGTTGGTGGGTGGGTATTGTATTTTGTAATTAAGGGAACAAATATAGTTGGAGTGAAATAGATGCAGCAGTAGTTAGTTTAGAACAGTAATTATTTATTAGACTTAATCGGTTTTATGTGTGTATACTTTAGCTTTTATTCTTAATGTATTCATAAATGTTTAATTGTAAATAATTGTGTTCTGTTTTACAGTGCTTTGTGATAGAGACTTGTAAAATATTTATTTTACTCATCAAGAAAGAGTAACAATGCATGATGTAGAGTTTTCTTTAACCCCTTCCATGCTGATGACGAACCCCAGCCGTCATGCACTACGGTGCTCGTGTGCTGATGACGGCTGGGGTTCGTCACGGCCCGCCCCTGTTCGTGCTGTTTACAGCACACCAGGGGAATCGCGGCCGCATGGAAAGGGTTAAAAGCATATAATATGTGTGGCTGGGCATAGTTCAACAACTTTGCTGCTTCATAGAAGTCAATAGTGAAAGATGACTTACATGTACAAATCACCCTAGCAAAATATTCAGGCCAGGTTGGTTCCATACGCATTCTTCTTTTAAGATGTCATTGCGTCACTTTTTTTTGACACTGCGGCGGTGTAAAAAATGCACCACATTGCATCATATTTACAATGTGACTCAAATAAGCAGACGCATCACTTTGTAAAGCCCTGCGCTACAATATACATGCATCAGGTATAAGGTATGCAGGGTGGGCTTTACCCCGCAAAATAGGGTCGTAGAAATAGTGCAGTGAAATGTATATGATTTCACTGCGCCACTTCTTAGGACACCACTACATTAAAATCTTACAACTGCCTCACAACAGGCGTAAGACTGACACAGGTGCCTTTAACATGGGACTTGCCCTTGTGTAATGACCCATTGCTGGAGAAGCATCACTATTGTGACACAGCAATGTGTCATTACTGTGCCTACAGATACGTCAGAAATACTGATAAAATGCTTGCGACATGGAGCACCATACAGTAAATACGGAGCATCCATGGTGTTGCAAGGAGGGCACACTGAAAGTTGTTGCATCACTGTTTTCACGCAGCGATGCAAGACTTTTCATAAATGAGGCCCTTAGTTTACATCTATAGCCCAAAATTAGTACATTCTGATACCAACACATACTTCAATAACTTGGGCACAGCTCTAGGGGGTTGAGGATTCACACCAGCATACAGCGGTGCTCTGATAATGGTATTGGTAATGAAAAACGTAGGCTCATGGCCAGCCTCTGCGTGAGTGTAAATTCAATGATGAATATAATCTTTTTGCTACTTTTAGACCTTTCACCTGTGAGCTGATACAAACTACACCCTAATAAACTGATGAATTTTGTATCTGATTTTGCAAGCGTATGGTTCGAGGGGTGCTCTCCTTCCTCCGGTGGGACTGTCCACGAAGGGTGGCAGCAAATTTGTGGTCTTTGGTCTCTGAAATTGCACTCTTGCTGGATGTCTATTATGTTGCCACTTGGGCTTCCTTTTCATTTTAGTTGACCATTATTATCTGTGTATGACTGCGATGCTGCTTTAGTGCGGTCATGGTGGGGTTGTCTTCGTCTGCTTTCTGAATCTTTGTTTTACTATATTACACTTTTCATTGTGTTGTCTGCTTATGTTTTGTCATTTTTTTGTCTTGTTCAGTGGGACATACCTTATAGGCCTGAGAGGAGTAAGCTTTGTTGTGCAGTTCAGGCTGATTTTTAGCGCCGGGTGTTTGTCCTGTGACTGTGATGCTGCTTTAGTGTGGTCATGGTGGGGTTGTCTCCATCTGCTTTCTGAATCTTCGTTTTACTCTAGTACACTTTTCATTGTGTCTTGTTCAGTGGGACATGCCTTATAAGCCTGGGAGGAGTTTGCGGAGTTCCACTCCGCCACACAAAGCGGAGTTCCGCAAGTGGAAGAGTGAGTTATGTCGCACAGTTCGTCCTGATTATTTGCGCCAAGTGTTTGTCCCGCACTGTAAAATCAGTTCAAACAGCACTACGTGCAGTGCAAGAGGGTGTTGCTTCTCTCTGCCACTCAAGTAGATGTTCTACTTGAATGGCAGGTTCCTTAACATGAACTGAAGGTTTCTCACTGAGAGTGGTAGCGACAATCCGCGACCGCCCACTTAGAGGAATCTGGTAAGGAGGTGGTATGGAGTGAAATTTTTCTCACTCACGCTTGCCAACTTAACATTGGTGAACATGAGCGAGGAAAAAACTCTGCAACACAGAGCAGACTTTTTCAAAACTCTGCATGCTGCGCAGAGCGGAAAAACTCTGCAAACTCTGCGAGCGGAGCGGAATTTCACACCCACACCCAGGCCTAATGCCTTATCCAGGTGCTTTTTCTTTTCTATTTCTTCATTTATTAAAGACGGAAAGGAGGTTGGGAATGATACAACATCCAGTTTTATATTACTCAGAGTACTCCTCATTACACCTTGCATTCTCTTCCACATTTCCTTCATTTATAAGGAGCAGTTGTGGCATGATGTGTTGGCAAGAAGTGTCCCGCTGCTCCACGGATGTTGTGGAAGGCGGCAGGGGGAAGCCATGACAGAGGGAGTCTAGACACAAGTGGCTGGAAAGTTCTATCTGCGAGGTACCATGCCTCATTTTGTAAATAAGGAAAGCAGCGAAAGACGACTAGGCATAATGAGAATTACTCCAAGTAATTTAGAAAAGCGCGGTGTATCATGGCACCACCCTGCTCGATTTTTCTGCTTCCTTGAAATAAATGTATCTGTGTGAAATGAAGTATGTGTTTTAGTTATTCTGCATGAGAGAAAGTGCCAAAAAATGTTGTGCCATGAATCTATATTTATTCTGCACAACAAACATCTCTGCCTAGGCTGCAGTTGAGTGACAGGCAGCGGCTGTGTATGTGGTAGAAAGTGCTCTGCGTCGAGTTAGTGCAAACTTGTGTTGAGCATACTAGTATGACATGCAAGAAAATCGAGAACAAAAAATGCCTGAAATAAAACTTGTAATTCCGCAGTAAGGGCGAATAAAATGTTAATGAATTTGTATCTGAGAGAAAGAGCGGTGAAGCAATAGATGGACAACTAGATGAACAAAACTGACTTGAATGGAGTCAGACAGGCAAACAGGCATGCCAACAAACAGTGAGGTGGCCAGCCAGGTAGGAATCCCGACCAGCAGAGAGACAGGCAGAAAAGCAGAGTCAGACAGGGAGATAGGCAGATAGCGAGGCAGACAGTCAGAGAAGTAGGCAAAGGACAGTGAGGGACAGACAAAAGGAGAAACAAATAGATTGTGGCATATGTATGTGTAATTCTAAACACTATCCTATTACTGCCATTCAAATAAAGTGTACCTGAAATCGTTTATTGATAGAAGAAACATATTTTCTGCAATACTCTGGGGCAGATTTACAATAACTGGTGCCTGCCTGCATATCAGCAGGGATGTGCCAGTTATCGTGCGCCACGGCTCCCGCACCATGGATGCGCCGCATTTACAATGCGCCGCAAAATGGGACAAAAAAGGCACAGATGCGTGATGCATCTGTACCGTAAAAGCGGCGCATTGCTGGAGTTGTGTTGCAAGTGCGACACAGCTCCAGCAATGCTCTGGGGGGCCCTATCTTTACAATGCTGCGTCAATCCTTATGCCTGCTTCAAGCGGGCGCAGGGTTTTGACGCAGCATGGGCCCAAACGTGACTCAGTGAAATCTTGTAGATTCACTCAGCCACTTTTGGAAGGCGTTCCTGCGCCGGAACGCCCCCCCCCCCCCATTGCAGGAACACCTACTTCTGGCACAGAGCTTTACACCATGACGCATCTCCCAGATGTGTCACGTTGTAAATACCCTGCAGCATGGCGCATCTTTTGCACCACCGCTGCGCCACAAAAGTGACGCAACTGAGGCTTAAAAGAGGTGCAAGGGGCTTGTAAATCTGCCCCTCTGTATTTAATTTTCGTTGAAAGCCGCTGCTCTATCATTTATCAGTGAAAATGCCCTCTCTGTAGGTACTCTGTGACAACCTTGCCAAATAAATTCCAGGACGCCCCATGTTTCCGACATAGGATGCCTTTTTCTCAGCAAGGACAAGTCCTCCATGCCTCCCATCACAAACAGTTCTCTTCTTCGTGCCAGTTCCTTTGGATGACGTCCATCTGTTATGATTCCCAGCGCAAGACTTCAATTGGCAGATCCGCTTACCCGACTGGCATGGGAACAAAATAGTCCGCAATCAAAAAAATCACATCCAAACAACACCCACCAAAAACCTGCTGTATGTGATCAAAGCAACGTGTAAGCATCACAAAGTTACCAAGAAAGAGTTATATAGAGGGCCTCCCCTACCAGCAAAAAAATACTTCCATGTCTGCTCTCTGACATCAAAGAACTATGGGCCAGATTTACTAACATTTTGCATCATGGTTGCACCACTTGTTTGGCGCATCCATGAAGCAAAATGCTAGCAGATGTTTGCAAAGCCACGCGAGGGGCGATTTGCATCGCCTTGAGTGGATTTGTAAAATAAATGGAACGCAATGCAGTGGCTTGTGCTTCGTTGCATTACATTTCATTCTAAGAGGTGTTGCATGGGTGGAACATGGGCGTTCCCATTGCATCCAACCATGGATTTCATGCAATCGTAGATTTACAAAGAAGAACAATGGGTATATCCTGAGCTAAAGGCAAATGTTATAGTCCATCAATTAAATCCAGTAAGACGATTTGTCTTCAATTCATCTTGATTTATTATTCAGTCTTCATCAAGAGAACACACACTAGCCGCCAACACGTGTTTCGTCTTGGTATGGTGACCAAACAACTTCTTCAGGGCTAAAGCTAGACTCAAAATGTCAAGGACACGCACTGTGGGCCTTCATAAATCCACAGCAAAAACACCAGAGCAATTATTGATATATATATTCCAAATTTAATACGAGGGTTCAACGATCATAGATATATGAAGCCGGTCTCCAATGTTCCGGTATTCTTAAGTGTCAAAAATCAGCCTTGTTGTGTAAAGGCGTCCCGTGATAAAATCCAAAAGTACCAGCGTCCTCCGAGTACGAGGAAAAGCAAATTGCAACCTGTCGAGTATTGGCGTTTGTAACCTGGGATTGGTGAAATCACTACGCCTGCCAGATGATGGCATAACGAAGACAAAAATCTTTTTTTCTCCTCATTATTTACTCTTTCTGTGTGTACTGCAATCTGCGGCGCACATACAGAGGTGAAAATGCTTGTAAGAGATTGTTTTTGTGCAGGAAGGTATCCCTTCCTGCACAAAAACAATTCTTGTATCGCAGGTACCCTTGCACTGTGGTCGGAAATTGACTTTAGGGGCCCCTATTCATCCTGAGGTCTCCGGTTGGGGGCTGTGGCGGTACCCAATAGACACCCCTGTAGAACCATGCACAGTGTAACAGGCACCATGGGGTGCCTGCCAAAGGGTGCAAGGTTTTCTGCAACCACCACTTTCTTCAATGGGAGTCTGTGTTGTCGGTCGGAACACTCGCTCCCATTGAAGTCATCTCAGTCCTGTGGATTTCCAATTTAAATATCGGTACACCCGTTTACATTTTTTTATTATTTTTTACCCCACATTATTTGTAGCCAACAACCAGTATGTAATAATCTTTCATAACTAAGTTGCCCAATCTTGTTAATTCCCCAGAACGGCGCACGCTGCGCATTGAACCCAAGGAATGATTTTTTTAAACCACATTTGACACGGTGATGTCCATTTTCCAATGAGGAATTGTTTTAACCTATGTGTATTGGAATTCTGTCCAAGTAAGTCTTCCCCAGTTTTTAATTGATAAACCTTGGCGCCAGAGCCAAGTCCAGTCCCCTTAGACTTTTTCTCTACATTATGTATTCCAGAACTTCCAGGAGCGCGCACAGGCCCATTCAAGGATGGCACAGATGTCTACTGTCCTTTGATGTACGTAATCCCTCACCACACAATGATCTAATCATAGCCTTCGCATTATCTTATAGGCTCTCTACTTTCACCAAACCTAGCCCTGAACCCTAAAAATACCCCTATACCCCAAAACCCAAGCCTAGCCATGAATGCTAAAAATACCCCTGTACCCCAAAACCCATACCTGTCCCTAAACCCTAAAACTACCCCTGTACCCCATAACCCAAAACTATATCTGAATCCTTAAAATAAGCAAACACCCCAAAACATGTACCTCAATACCCCAAAACATATACCCCTATACTCATACTTACCTTATCCAAACATTAAAAAAAACATACTTTTACCATTCATGCATTTACAACGAATTTCGTTGTAAATGTATGCATGGTAAAAGCATATAAAATGTAATGCCATGCGTTATAATGGCATTGCGAAGTCATGGTACTTTCGTAATGAAAGTATGCGGAGTGATGGTATGCGGAAAGAAAGTTGCGGAATAATGGGTGTTTACCCTCCCCCGGTAAGTACATTGGTGGCACAGCGGCCCACATCTCCAGCAACATACGCATATATTTTCACCACCCATTTGAAAAATGCACAGGTCTCTCTCATTGATGGCCAGCACCGACATACACTTTTAGACACACCTCCCGCCACAAGTTCTAGAATTGCGAACTTTAGAGCTGGGGAGCTACGTTTGAATCTCGGCATCAGCTCAACATCCTGTGATTCCAGGCAAATCGCTTTTTCTCCCCGTTCCTACCACAAATGAATGTGCTCTTCTGTAATGTAAATTGTGCTCATGCCATGTTGTCGAGTTCGCGCTATATAATATTGCATGGGAAAATAAAGTAGGGATACTCGAGTTCACACACTACTGAACACGCACTCTTTAAGTGCATCATCAGTGCACTGTGAATCGGAGCGTTTCACAGGCCTGTCACAGATAAGAAATGCTATCAAAACGAAATCCTACAAAACAATATACTACTGGCCGGCAGCAATTCATACCCGGACAACGCCGGGGTGGGCTGCTAGTATATATATATATATATATCTAATGAATGTTGTACGTTGCTTGATTTATTAATAGAAGTTATGTAATTTATTTAATTAATTACGTATTTATGATTTTCATTATTTGTTGGTTTTAAATTAAATATACTTTTCTTGTCCAGTTTATTTGTTTTTTGGGAAATGTTTAGGTTTTTTCAGTTTAATTGCTAATGAATATATTTTTTATTGTAAATAACTTGAAATATTTTCTTTTCTTATGTTTTCATGTCTTAACAATAAGATTAGGAAATGGAATGGTACATCTAACGCCTCCAAAGTCCAACACTTTGGCTGCTTTTGCTTACGTTTGGAGCATGGATAGTAAATGTAGCCTCTTCAAAGTTCAACACTTTCCCTACTATTGCTAAGATTGGAATAGGAATTGTACATCCAACGGACCCAAACTCCAACACTTTCCCAACTGCTGCTTACATTGGAGTGATAATAGTCCATCTAACCCTTCTAAAGTCCAACACTTTCCCTCCTATTAGTTAGATTGCAGTGGAAATAGTAAATCTAACTCCCCCCATTCAAACACTTTCCCTACTGTTGCTTAGGTTGGGATGGGAATAGTAAATGTAACTCCTCCAAAGTCCACTACTTTCCTTGCTTTTACTTTCATTGGAGTTAGAATTGTAAATGTGATTTCTTCAAAGTCCAACACTTTCTCTACTATTGTGTATTTTTAATTGTTATTATTTTAATGCTATTTTATTTTTGTTATTTAAAGTTTATTTAAATAGGTTGTGTATTAATTAGATTTTTTACATAATTTTGACATGTTTGTGTTAAATATGCTTTTAGTTTTAATATTTCAATTACTGTTTAGATAGATAGATAGATAGATAGATAGATAGATAGATAGATAGATAGATAGATAGATAGATAGAGAGATAGAGAGATAGAGAGATAGATGTATTTACATTAATAAGTAAAACTATTAATTTGGAATTATATTATTATTTTGAACTTAAACCCCTTTCCTGCTGAGGCTTTTCCACCCCCAGTGTTGAGGCATTATTTTGTTATTTGAGTTTCTTTGCACATACTCCTTGATAACTATTATTCAAGAAAGGTATCACTACCAAATCTATGTCCTCATTTTCCAACATGCTAAGGATTCTAAAGGTACTGAGGGCTGTAGATTCCCTGAGAGGGAATCAAGAAAATAGCCATTGTAGAGCTACATTTTGTTTTTTTAGAAAAATGGGGTGAAAGTGCTGTTCGAGAAAGTGTGATTATTTACTAGGAACAACATCAACAAAAGGTTTGTTGTGCTAAGACCACCATCTTCCCATATTTTAATTGACAGTTGCATTAACAAAACACTTTTTTACCACAGTTTCGTTATTTTTCTAAGAAATAGGTAATGTTTCCTAATATTTGTGGTTTCAGCCTCAACAGTTGTAAAATGCATGGGTGAAAGCTATACATTTATGAAAAGTAGATAACGTTCTGTATTCATCAGGGTATTCATGTGCGTGGTTTCCTCAAGGTTTTCACAAATAAAACAAGTAATGAAAATAGACATTGGTGACAGAGCTGTAATTTTTTGTCATGATGGCAGATTTAGAAAAGCATTATACCATTATGTCTGACAGACCCTTATGGTCGAAGGGATATATATGGAGTATAGGTTCACAAAAAACATGGGATACCCAGAGCCACTAGCGTAGCAAAGGTTTACGGGCCCCCCCTGCAATGTACATAGAGGGGCCACCACTCTGGATTTGATCCGGAGAGCTCAGACCAGAGTATTGGTCTGAGGGGGCCCCCTGCAGCTTAAGGGCCCCCGTACTGTGGGGAGGAGGGGGCCTGTGTTACGCCGCTGCCCAGAGCAAAACAGTGATCTGCAATTGATAATGATTTTTGATTGTGGACCAACCATACAGAAATTCCAGTGGTAAAATATAATGAAAGAAAAATGGGTATGAAGGAAACTTATGTATTTCTTAAATTTGCCCTAGATACTGCATTTAAGAAGAGTGGTTATTTGTATATCTCTGAATTTGGGAATAAACATAATGTCATGAAATTTCGAGAGTATTTTGCAAAACGTTTTCTTTAATGTACATTGACGTACATTTGGAAGACAAAAATGCAAAAAAATCGAAATTGTAATAACAAATGTACCAATATTTTGTGTTCCCACATGTCTCATGATAAAAACTGTACCCTCTTGTGTGATTGGGCCTAGCACTCAAAACGCCCCATAACAGAATCTGGAGCCATCAGATTTTACCCAGCCAAATCAACACTTTTTTTATCATGTGAATAGCTATGGAATTGTGGCCGTAGCTCAGCAGATATCCAGGTAAACCGTACGAACCAAGACATTTCTGAAAACTAGACACCTAAAGAAGTCCAGGGTAGTGTGCTGTGCATGGATCCCTCTACTTTTTCTTACCCATTTTGCCCAACATTTGGTAACCAAAAATCAAAAGAAATTCATTAGCTAATATCAAATGTTCTACAATTATATATCCCACACTTCTCCCAAATAAAATGATACCCATCTTGTGTGGGTGGACTTAGTGCCCGCAGCACAAAACACTTCCCCACGACTTCATATTTCACCCAGTCATATTAACGCCATCTCAATGTGGGTAGCAAATGAATTTGTGTGCTAGTTCCTCCAACAACCATGGAAACCTACCAAGCACAGACATGTCTGAAAACTAGATACCCAGGGAAGTCTAGGGTGGTGGGACTTACATGGATCTCATGACATTTGTTTTACCCAAAAGTCCTTGCAAACCTCAGACTTTGGCTAAAAACACACATTTTCCTCACATTCATGTCAGAGAAAGTTTCAAAAACCTGTGGGGATACAGAAATTTCCTATCACCCAGCATCACCACATTTGTTTTGTGTGAGTGAGCTCAGCTCCTACAAGAGAAAACGTCCCAAACCACAACATAGACAGATCAACTTTTCCACTGATAATCGACCATTTTTTTGCAGTGGGTGGAGCTGTGGTATTTTGTGCCTGGGCTCAGCTGCCACCCAGGGAAACCTACTAAACTCAGATATCTCTGAAAATGAGACACCCGTTGGAACCCAGTGTTGTGTAACTTGCATGATTTTGTTTACCCAGAAGCACTTGCAAAACTCAAACTTTGGCTAAAAACATATTTTCATCACATTTCTGTGGGGGGAAAGTTCTGGAATCTGCAGGAAACCTCACATTTTCTACCACCCAGTAATTCCACACTTGTCCTGATGAAATTTGCACCCCACCTATATGACAGGAAAGATCCCAAAATGGACAAATCTAAGTTTTCCCATTAAAGCCAGCCATTTTTCACCATTGGATTTGGGGCCTGTGTTTTCCACCAGCCAGGTCAAGCTAGACAGAAAGACTGTATTTTCATCCATCAGAGTGGGGCTTGCCCTATGCCAGGGTGGGCCACCCCCACCTCTTTTGTGTTTAATTTAAATTCTTTGGTGGCCAGGCACTGCAAGCATCCGAATCTTCCTCCCAGAGGGCAGAAAGATTGTACTGTCCAATTTGGGTGGAGGCCTATGCCTCATCTGCCCCCTTCTTCTTCTAAATAAAATGGGGAGGCCGAAAAACTGTTGTGCCTAGAGGAGGGTGGAGCACTAGTTCACAAATTCATTCCAGGGTGGTCACTCCCCCTCAAAAGAAATTCCTGGTATGTAGGGGTTGTTTCCCTTCTATGGGATCGCCTTTTTGTAGGAATCCCCAAGAAGGCATCCAATAGGGAGAAATATCATTGGAAAGGGGAGATTCTCTCCTTCCCAACAATACTGCTCCATCGACATCAGTGCTCGGGGGCTTAGATATTCCCTCAAACACCGATGCAAGTGAAAGTTACAATCAGATCAATTTACTTTCACTTTGAATGTATTGACTTTAGCACGCCATGTGCACTAAATGCCACCGGAAAAGAAAGGCCTCAGGCTGCTGTGGAAGGCATTCCCCAACAGCCCAAACAGAAAAATAAAAGAGGGAATCCCTCTGGTGCCAGCACTTTTTCCTTTGGTGGGACCTCACCGCCAGTACTCCCAGCCATGAGTGCTCTTGATGGGGAGGTCAAGTCAATAAAATCCAAGGGGTTATGCACCTTTTCACACAGCCATAATAGATTGAAAATTGTGCATGCAGGCAGTACTTCCCTACATCATGATTTTTGGTTAAAAAAGATACATGTAGGCTGATCACAGATAGTTGACAGTGTTAAGACACAAAATTCATTATTTTCATTAATATGGCTGGGAGCAGATTTTGAGGGCTTTAGAATCAGAATTTTTGCATGACAGACAGAACAGAAAAAAATCGAATTTAGCCAGATTTGCATTTCCAATAAACGGGTCTCCAACCTCTATTCACAACAGCACTTCCTAGTGTAATACAAGCAGAACACATTAGTCAGAACTTCGAAATGTATTCAACAAAGTCTGGCTATCATGGTATCAACACCACTTAATATGAAAAAATGCTATCTCTCTTTCAAAGTCATTAGTATTTTCTACGCACATAGAAGATGTGTATGTAATCTATTATGCCCTCAAACGTCTGCTCTCACAATCGAATATCATACTCCCAGTTTGGACACAAAAAGACACCTTTAGATGAACGGTACAGAACAACACATGCAACTACATCACATGCCAAACCGGACTATGCTCTGCAAGGGAATTCTGGAACCATGCTTAAAAGGTATAATGATAGCTCCAAGGGTATATCAATTGCAGAATAGGGGACACTGCAAGACACACAACCACCGACCTGGGTGTAGCGAGGGGAGCTGAGGAGCTCCAGTGCCTTCCCTGCTGCCAGCGCAAGCCTTCCTGCCTGCTGTCACCTGGCCCCTCTGCCTACGAACATCTCGGCGGACCGGAGACTACATCCCCCAGCAGCCTTTGCCGGAGGAAGCACGCCCTGTCCCGCCCCCGGAGGTGCTCTAATACCAGCAAGAGCCCCCGCGTCGCGGGAAGCGCGCGGGCAGCGCCGGGCGGAGCCCGGGCAGAGGTCGGGCCGTCCGGGGCCGTCCGGGGCCGATTGAGGCCGGGCTGGGCCACACATCTAACGTCTGCCCATTCATCATCGAACTGCGGGAAATAGGATCCAAGTTCTAAAAGGTACCGGGTGGTGCGAAGGGACCTATGATTATTTAAACCCTGTTTCCATAATCTGCCGTACTGACCCATTTGTAACAAGGCCCCGAGAGTGAATTAAACTATCTGCCTTCCTCTTAACAATGGGCAAGAGAAAAACTATGGAAGGGATGGCTCAACAGTCTCTACCAAAAAAAGGGAAAAAGGCGAAAAAACTGACCCACCCTGGCTCAAATTGTACCTTGACTCGCATTGAATCCCTCGTCAATGACCATGAGGAAATATTGATAGATAACCCCAATACCCAACAGGAGAAGAACCCTGATAGTGGGATAGAAAGCCAAGGACAGTGCCGAGGGAAAGTGATACCAGCTATTTTCAATAGAAAACCCCCCCAAAACGTAACCACTTGTATTACTCATAATTCCCAAGAGGGAGGGCCCAGGCTGGATTCTTCTGACATCCCTGAAGAGAGTAGCACTGTAACTAATGTGTGTGGAAGCATTGATCAGGGGGGAAACACAAATAATGTAGGGGAGCTAGCCACAATGTGCACTAATAAGTTTGCTGTCCTGGAAGGAGAATCTGGGGAAGCCGCAGATGTAATCGCGCGGGCTATTAAAAGTGGTAGCAAAGCTACGGATACTAGTACAGATCTAGAAGATGACTGCCTAAAATGTGAGTCTTTTCACAGGGCGATCCTAAAAAAATTAGAGAAACTAGAAAGGGACATAGTATTCATAAAGAAACTACTTAATCCACCAACTCAGAAGGGAAAGATTGACATAACAAACACCACTCAGGAGCCTGAAACAATTGCAGAATATGGACAAATGAGACTAACATGACATTAAAAACAAGTAAGCATTAGCTACTACATTTCAAAAAATGTGTTCAGCTATTCTTTCAGAGAAACTTCTTTAGCATTAGTCAAATCATTCCCGGTCACACTATTTTTTGTAATTCTTTGGCAACTGAGATGCCAATAACGGTTGCCAATGATTTGCCATCTTGTCTAGTAAGAAATAGTCACGTGGCATTTGCTCGGTTCTGGTAACATTTGGGAAAGCTTCCTTTTACAAGGCATTTACACTGCTTACGTTCTTTCATTAATAAGTTTCCTTTGGGTTATTCCAATTCCTTTAGTGTATTACTGGTTTTAAAATTCCAGTCACACACTTTGGAGCAGTGTGCAGCACTACAACTGAAGGACTACATAAATTATTGCTAATTTTTATGTGCTTAGATGTGGGCCCATCCTTCCTGTGAGATGCTCTTTAAAAAAATCAGTTTTCTGAGAAGCACATCAATATGATTTGCCAGCCTTGCAACCAATCACAATCAGTCCCTGTGTTAGAACCGTCTTATTCGCTGTTATAAGCCAAGTAGAATTTAGAAAGTCGCAGAAATTTACTGGAATCTGTTTTACAGTTCCAGGAGGCGGTAGCAGGCTGAATACAAAGAGGCAGATATACAAGCCCCATGCAACACTTTTGCACCGCCATTGCTTTACTTTTGTGATGCAGCAGCAGCATAAACAATGCGGTCAATTTGCAACGTGACTCATCTAGGTGAAGTAATCAGGGTTCCCAAGGCCTACATGCTCCGAAGATAACCCACTTACACTCAAGAACTGTTGGCACGGAAACTGTAAAAGGCAAAGAACAAGTTTATTAAGACCCCATGGGGTGGTGGTACACTCAAACAGCACCCTTCGGTAATGCAAGAGGTATCACACCGAACACCGGTGTGACCCCAATTTATATACAGTTAGGGGCAATAAAAGATAGGCGGCACAAGTTAGAACACATTTATGTACATATATGGTCATGTTTTGGAACACTGCCAGCTCATTGGAGGGGGCACAACTCCGCTGGTCAGTTTGGCGCACATTCCTAAAGGCTTACTGGTCAGTTGGGACTGCGCATGTGCAAGCTTGACCAGTACTAAAAATAGCCTGTTGCTGGGCAGACTGAAGTGGTCATTGGAACGGACAACGGACTAAAGGGCACGCCGGCCACGAGGCCGCTTATGATCTAAGATGGCCGCCACAGTATTCAAAATGGCGTTTTCGTATATAGCCAAGTTAAGGAGGACAACGTGTAGGTTCAGCTAATCGCTAACGCGGCCAGGCCAATTACGACAGACGACCCTTTTAGCGTTTAGCTGAATCTACCTCATAATGAACATAATCAGGATGTTCGTCCTCAATATCTATTAACATGATTTGTGTTACTTCTTTATGAAGCATCATTTTGTCATGAGCAAGAGCTCGTCTCGATGGTATGCAAACTGAAAGGCACATAGAACATAGGGCTGGGCCACATTGAATACACAGACATATGAAAACCATTGCTCCCACAAGTATACACAGAATCGTCAACAGTTTCCAGCCCCAAGTAGCAAGCATGGACCAGAACCATCCCGAAAGTGTCCAAGTTCCATTGTCTGGGTGTATTTCAGCTGCAATCTTGTGAAGCTTGGAGATGGCATCATAAACAGATGGAGAATTGTCGGGACATATACACAACAGCTGCTTCCGATAATTCTACATGCCCCCCCACGATCAGCCAAAACGACATCCAACACCATCCTGTTTTGGAGCGTAACAATCCTGGAAATCTGTAGTTCCTCGGTAATGTTCCCCAGAGCAATGGCAGTGTCATTCGCTACAGCCTCGACAACACGTGTCAGTCGTCTGATTTTCCGGCTGTTCAGTGCGGCCCCCACAAAGGAGAATAGTCCCAAATTAAAGTCCACATACTGTTGCAAGGCAGTATCAGTCTGGTCAATGTCATCCAGAACAACAGTTCGCTTAACCCTATTCAGGACGAAGTCATGATATAACGTGTAATCATTGTGATACATTGGTGGGGCAATAAATACAGGTGGTAGTACAAACGATACATAGCATGTGCCCAACCACCCCAATGGAAGCTGGTGGTAACCCTTCGTTCCACAAATAAAATACGTATTCCGTGATGCAACAAATGAGATGCCATTCGGGCTATCGAAAGTGAGAGTGGTATTACATTCGCTTTTCCCCACTGCAATTGAACCCTTATTTCTGATACATAAATCAGCTTTTGTGGAAATGACATTAATAACATGTGCACTTGATACATTAATATTCCTCTGGTTGCTGTACACGCGTGGGGCAGACACGTTATCAGGCCTGTACTCTTCCCATTCAAATCGAGTACCCTCAGCCCGTGGAAACCCATCCTTGTCATGGGAACATACTTTATTCAAACGGAAAAGCACCCCCCCTTTGGTTGGCCATCTCAGAGTAAAAAGGAGGGTGTACCAGGCGTTGCATGATCCAGTATGTGAAAACGGGAGTGGAATAAGTGGGGTGCCCCCTCTCTTTTGGTGCCCTGGCAACATCCCACACACCCAACTATTTGAGGTATTGGTCATGTTATGTGTGTGGTGAAGAATCTGAATAAAACTGTTATTTAGATACGTTTGCCTATGACGTTCTTCATGAAAAGGTAATGTAAAATTAAAATGTTCAGACGGAGCCGGGGTAGTCGGCAGCAAATGTTCACGTACAGGCACCACAAGTTCAACTACCCAGGCTATAACAGCTATCACCACGATAGTCAGAACAAAAAGAAAGGCACCCAATACTTTTTTATCACGTGAAGCCATTGTTGCCATAGTTCAGAAATGTTCGTGCAAAGTCTTAAATAGCACAAATTGTTCGCAAAGTCTCAGATACACGTGCGTGTATACCTAAAAAAGGAAAAAATACGGTGCTGAACTCCGAGGTAGTCGTTGTTTTCTTCTCCGGGCCAAGACGGGTGTCGCTACACTGGCAGAACTGATCCCCCCCCCTTGGAATTCCCGGTTTCCGTTTCACAAACCTGGAGCGGTAACCAACCAGTCTTAAAAAACAAAAATCTTCTTATCGAGGGCGCAAGTTGTAGCGCTCTCGTCCGGCAGCAGCGTGGTCCGGGAAGGCTCCCTCAACTTCGGTCGACGTCACAGCTGGGCTCTTTTCTTTCTCCAAGATCTCTTTGTAGTCGGTCAATACAGCAGGAGTCCCCAGATCCGGGGAGACACGGCGACAATGTGTCGAATGCACCCACCGCTTCCTGTTGGTCACTCTTACAGCGGTGCGTGTTGCCAGAAGGACCTGTTCGGGGCCCTTCCACCTGGGCTCCAGACTGCTTGCTCTCTCAAACGAGCGAACCATCACGTGGTCACCAGGGCGGAGATCATGGCCCTCTCCAGTAGAGTTGTCAGGGAGCGCTTCTCGAACCTGTTGATGAATAGAGAGCAAATCATTTGTTAATCGTGCCAGATAGTCATTCATCATAACACAAGGCACATCATGTATTAATCGCGGCTTAGGCACCCCCCAGATATTCATCGGGCGCCCAAACACCACCTCATAGGGCGTAAGGCCAGTTCGTGAATGGGGTACTGATCTAAGAGAGAGTAGTGCTAGCGGCAAAGCATCAGGCCACTTCAACGATGTAGACGCCACAATTTTGGCCAGTTTAAGCTTCAATGTCGCATTATACCGCTCGACCAGACCTGCTGACTGAGGGTGGAATACAGCGTGGAACTTCTGCTGAATCCCTAACCCCTTCAGTACATATTCCACAATCTTTCCAACAAAATGGGGCCCATTATCGCTCCACAGCAATTTACAAACTCCAAAGCGAGGAAAGAATTCCTTAAGCAACACCTTGGCTGTTGTCAGAGCCGTATTGTCTTTCGTGGGGTAGGCCTCAACCCATTTGCTAAAAGCACATACCACCACTAGGACGTACTTCAGGTTATTGCAGCGCTCGAGTTGGATGTAATCCATTTGGAGAACCTCAAATGGTGCAGAAGGGGGAACGAACCCTCCTTTCGGAGTATGGGTCCCCTTTCCAGGATTGTGCTGTAAACAAACCAGGCAGGTCTGCACTACTCTCTTCGCAGTGTTAGCAATCTCAGGATGTTCCCAAACTCGTGTTAAAAGCCGAGTGATTGCAAGAGCTCCGACATGCGCCAGTCCATGTGACATCTGGACCATCGCCTGCAAGTAAGCCGCAGGCAATTTCCACTTCTCCATGTCTTTGCTTCTCCAACAACCCTCGTCATCTAGTACCCCATCTACTGCCCATGCCGCAAGTTCAGATTCAGTAGATGATTTTTGAATATCCAGTATTTCTGCCCTAGCATCACTCCATCGTTCAGCCTGTGACTGTATCACGTACTTGGGGGAGCTAGTTCGAGACATAGCCGTTTGTCTTGCTATGCTGTCTGCAAAGGCATTTCCTTGGCCCACTTTATCCGTGATCTTTTTATGGGCACTGCACTTCACTATCTCTACTTTCTTTGGGCCAAGCAGCGCATTTATGAGATCACGCACTAGCTCTCCGTGCATAATGTGCTCTCCGTGTGATGTCAAAAACCCACGTTCTCTCCAGAGTAGCCCGAAGTCATGTGCCACTCCGAAGGCATACCGGCTGTCCGTGTATATATTCACACATAGACCAGTACTCAATTCGCAGGCTCTTGTTAAAGCTATCAGCTCTGCTGCCTGAGCCGATTTCTGTGGTATCCTAGCTGTTTCTACCACTGTCTTAAGTGTCGTGATCGCATAGGCTGCGGAAGTCGTACCATCTGGCAGCCTTACACATGATCCATCAACCCACAGTTCCCCATCCACATCTGGAAGTGGGACATCCTGTAAATCGACACGACCCTTTGTCTGTTCCTCGGTCAGGAAAACACAATCATGATGTTTTTCTTCCTGACCCTCCTCGACCGGATAGGGCAATAAAGTGGCAGGGTTCAAAGTAGCGCATCTTTTCAGTGTAATATGTGGCGCCAAGAGTGTCAGCTCATATCCTGTTAGCCGTGCACTCGTAAGGTATTGGGTCTTTGTTTGGTTTAGCAAGGCATCTACTGCGTGAGGAACTAACACCAACAGTTTGTGTGATAACACTATTCCCTCACTCTGTCGTATGGCCACTGCTGTTGCTGCCACCGCTCGAAAACACCCAGGCAACCCTCGCGCTACAGGATCCAGAATGGCAGAGAAGTATGCACATGGTCTCTGCTTATCCCCGTGTAGTTGCACTAACACTGACAACGCGCACCCATCATTCTCGTGCACGAACAATGTGAAAAGTTTTGTGTAGTCTGGTGTGCCTAACACGGGTGCGGAACAAAGGGCCTGTCTCAACTGTTCAAAAGCCTTCTGGCATTCATCTGTTCATGCTAAGGGCATTGGTGTAGCTTTAGACAATAACGCTAGCAAGGGCTTTATAATGTGTGAAAAACCCATAATCCATTGTCTACAAAAGGACGTCAACCCTATGAAGGCACGTACATCTCTCTGCGTGCAGGGGACTGGTGTGTCTAGAATTGCTTGAATTCGATCAGATGTTAATGCACGCCCCTCCTTAGACAACAGATGACCAAGGTAAGTCACCTGGGGTCTACAATATTGGAGCTTCTTTTTCGAAACCTTATGATTGTTCTGTGCCAAAAAGGAAAGCAACGCAATTGTACTTTCTTCACATTGTGCATAAGTGTCAGCAGCAAGCAGGAGGTCATCCACGTACTGGATGAGAGCAACGCCCGATTGCAATTTAAACAAATCAAGCTGCCTTTTCAAAGCCTGGCTGTAGATGCTAGGGCTTTCAGTATAACCTTGGGGAACACGACAAAATCTATATGATTTATTATTGAGCGTAAAGCCAAACAGGTATCTGCTATCTGGATGAACAGGGATGGAAAAGAACGCATTCTTTAAATCAATGACACTAAACGTGGTGGCCGTTGGTGGAACCAAGGTAAGTAGGGTCGTAATATCGGACACCACCGGGTATTGGGGAATGACAATTTTGTTGATCTCTCGCAAATCAATAATAAAGCGATAGATTTTGCCGTCAGTGTCTCTCTTGAGAATCGGAAGAATAGGACTGTTACAAATATTATAACGGACCTCCTCTACAACCCCTGCAGAAATCAAATCCTGAACAATACGTGTCAATGCAATTTCACCCTCTCTCGAAATCTTATATTGTGGTACTCGTGGTAGAGGGGCCCCCTCCTTAACAGTAATATGTATTGGTGGAATACGCATCTCTCCCACATCCGTATCTGAGGTCGCCCATAACGTATGCGGTAAAGAGGCCAAAGCTGGAACATCTAAGATGGCGCAAAACCTATCGGGGTCAGGATAATTGTCATTCAGGATAACCCGCACTCCCTCAGGGGCACAACGTATCGTTGCTCGAAAATATTTAAGCAAGTCAATACCTAAGATATTGTCTGGTGTATGGGGTGATAACAAGAACTGACCAAAACTAAAGTATTTGTCAAGACATAGTGCAAGGGGCTTGGACAATGGGCTGGGGGAGGGTGTGCCATCAAACCCTACACATGTAATCATTTCGCCAGACAGGGGAGCCCTCGGAACCAAGTTTTTCGACAAAGCGCTACGTGTAGCCCCAGTGTCGACAAGAAATTGATCAGTAGAACCCAGAATACCCGCTGTTACATATGGACCCTGCTGATCTACCGGCACTTCAACTGATTCCTTACCCCATCCTACGCAGTCCTATGCATGCACATAATCCTGGTGTTCAACATTCTCTCCCTCCGAAATCTGATATTGATTCCGCCTATCAAACGTGTTTCGTTCATCCTGGCCACGGCCCCTCTCCTCAACCCTTCCACGATCACTTCCGCTACCTCTCGCTCCCGTATAACCTCCCCTCGACCTTCCACCTCCTCGACCACGCTGACTACGCTGCTCACGAAGTACCGGACAATCTTCAGCCCAATGCCCAAACTCCTTACAATAAGCGCACTGATCCTCCGCAATGTCTGTACGACCATACGACGTATTTCCTCCACCCCGTCTACCTCTATCATTCCCTCTACCCTGTGTTCCCCGAACCTGCGCCAACATCACCTTCGTTTTCAATTCCTTCGCCTTTTTCTCAACACTTTCTTTAGCCTCCAATTCCTGCCGCTCATAATACTGAGCCATAGTTAACAAGGACGCAGGGGTCGCCGTGGCCCAGGAACTTTCACTCGACTTCAATCGTTTTGCAATCTCCGGTAGGAGATTAGCCACATACTTATCTACAAACAAATGCCGACCCGTATCGTCTGTTAAAGATTGACCACTGTAATCATGGAATGCCTCCTCGAAGCGTGTAAAGAAGTCTGAGACCGTTTCATCGGGTTTCTGTTTGCACGACGTTAGCATAGTCCAATCAATCTTTTTAGAGGGAACAAGCGTCTTCAATTTATTCAAAATAGCCGCCGGAAGGTCTAGAATCAACTGACAAGGCTTACATGCTGGTTCCCTATCTAAATCGGCAGCATTTATTTCTTTCCATGTGCCCCCCAGTATCGTTTCATCATTATTTTTACGAATTTGTCTCCACATATCAGGTGGCAGAATTAGCCCAAAGAACCAATCTATATCCACAAGAGTCATCACACAAGACGAAATAGCCCCTTCCACCCCTTCATAAAATGCCGCCGGATTTTTGCGAAGATCAGGTAGAGAATTTTTCAATGCCATAACATCTGCTCTATTCCAAGGCGTGTATACCCAGTTATATACAAAATACCCTTTCGCATCTTTCGATAATTTATCATCATCTGTACCGTCCCCTTTAGGTGGAACATACAAAGGCATAGGCATAACATGCAACGCAGAACTCTTATCTGAACCACGGAGAGAACACTCCTTAGCCTGCCCGCTATTCTCCAATTCGGACTCCTTTTGCCTCCTTTTTCGCTCCTCCCGTAATTTCGTCGTTTCGTCTTGCAGCTGGATCAGTTGCGTGAATAGGTCATCGACATCTGAAAGATCAAAGATACCTTGAAGCAAATTCTCACGATACACTGATACCGATTTAGGATCTAACGTGACAGAAAGTTCACGATACGCAGCAACAACTTCATCTGCCAAACTAGATAAAAAATACATCAATTCAAGATCCGACCACGCCTTTTTCTCCGTAAGCAACTGATCCTGAGAAACACACTTCTTATTCACTTTACGAGCCCAACTACGCAAATGTGCGGACCTCTCCGCAGTAAACCTGAGAGCAGATACCCCCTTCTGTTCCGACTTATCCTGTCCATCGTCCTCCGAATCTGCAGCTGGTGCCGTCGGCGAAACGTACGGAGGCGGTGACCGATCTAGCAATGAAAAATCATCAGATTCATTATTAAGGACAGGATAAAGCGGTCGACGGATAGGAAATTGACCAGTCGTTTGCAATTTTTGTTCCCGTTCCTCCCTCTCTTTCTTCTCCTGAGCCTCCTTTTCCTCAAGCTGTAAAGCCTTATCCCGAGCAGCCTTGCGCTGCTCTTTGTCCGCCAAGGCAACTTCACGCTTCATTCGCTCACGCACCGCTTTCTCCCACATTCGCACACAATCAAACATATTTTGTCTAGACCTGCGTTGAAACAAACATTGTTCCACAAACTGTACTTTACGTAAATCGAACGACCCATGTAGAGGCCATTGCAATTCAGGATCCGACTTTGTATACTTATGCCATAATTTGCTGTACATTATAGGGGGGAGGCCAAATTTAATATACATCTCCCTATTCGGTGTTCCCTCTGGGGGAGCCGGCTGTGCTTCTGCTAACCTAATTGAGGTACCCTCTCCAAGACAGCACATCCCTCGGAGTGTGCTGAAAACAGGCATGTTCGAAAAGTATCACGAAAACGTGACACCACACAAAATGGCACTTACAGTACTTCACACGATTGTGCCGCTCAGAGGAAAAAAAACAAAGTTTAGAGAAACATCTCTACATGCCTGCCTATGTGAAGTGCACTACACATATAAGTTCAAAGATCTCAAATCACAATGTTAGCTAACTCAAATCAAAAACATAGATCGTAGGACTTCGGCAAGCGTCCGAGGACTACCTTACCGATCACAAATCATAGAACTTCAGTAAGCGTCCGAAGACTACCTTACCGAACACAAAGCTTACCCAACTTCTCAAACGTCCAGATTCCAACTGCCAAGGTCTTGTAAGCCAAATCAGCCAAACGGCACTATCTCAGCGATGCAGACACTCGAAAACTCAGTCGGAGACCGGCGCCACCCGGAAGGTCAGATCGGATGGAAAGGAAGAAACACCGTGGCAGCCAAGACTCGGGTCACTCGTGGCAGCGCGCGTCCATGGCGAGTTTCCAAGCCTTCGTCACGACCTCTCCTTCGGGCATCCGAGTCGCCGATGAGTCCCTTCGTGGTCGCCAATTTGAAGTATTCAGGGTTCCCAAGGCCTACATGCTCCGAAGATAACCCACTTACACTCAAGAACTGTTGGCACAGAAACTGTAAAAGGCAAAGAACAAGTTTATTAAGACCCCATGGGGTGGTGGTACACTCAAACAGCACCCTTCGGTAATGCAAGAGGTATCACACCGAACTACGGTGTGACCCCAATTTATATACAGTTAGGGGCAATAAAAGATAGGCGGCACAAGTTAGAACACATTTATGTACATATATGGTCATGTTTTGGAACACTGCCAGCTCATTGGAGGGGGCACAACTCCGCTGGTCAGTTTGGCGCACATTCCTAAAGGCTTACTGGTCAGTTGGGACTGCGCATGTGCAAGCTTGACCAGTACTAAAAATAGCCTGTTGCTGGGCAGACTGAAGTGGTCATTGGAACGGACAACGAACTAAAGGGCACGCCGGCCACGAGGCCGCTTATGATCTAAGATGGCCGCCACAGTATTCAAAATGGCGTTTTCGTATATAGCCAAGTTAAGGAGGACAACGTGTAGGTTCAGCTAATCGCTAACGCGGCCAGGCCAATTACAACATAGGGAGATGCATCACGCCCTGCGTCACATTATACCTGCATCAGGTATAAAGTATGCAGGTTGGGCGTTTCCACGCAGGAAAGCCTAGTAAAAGTGACACCGTGAAATCTACAAGATTTCACTGCGCCACTTCTATGACGCCACTGCGTCAAAACCTTTCGCCTGCTTGAAGCAGGTGTAAGGAGTGACACAGTACAATAAGTATAGGCCTCAACATGCATTGCTGGAGTTGCGTCGTGCTTGAGACACGACTCCAGCAATGCATGACTTTTGGGTGAACAGATGCATCAAAGTTTCTGACGCATCTGTCAATCTTTGCGCCATGGTGCGCCGTATTGTTAATACAGTGCATTCATGGTGGCACAAAGGTATCACAGGCTGGCACAGGGGCACTGACGCATGTCTAAAAATGTGTCAGTTCTTGTAAATCTGCTCCAAACTGTTTTAGAATTCAGAGTTTTCTCTTGCCTGCAGTTGAGTATATTTTGGTAGATTTTGGAATATAGTTTTGCTCTTTACACAGAACAAAACAAGAGCAGATCTCACCAGTTTTGCTTTTTGAATACATTGTTTGCCCAACCCTCCTCACAATAGTGCCTCTCACTGCGACACAACAAATACACATCCAAGATAACACAAAAGTCTGACCTATCAACATTCACTCAAGGTGAATTGGATAAGCCATATAGTTGTCTGTCATGAAATCAAACAACACCCCCATGCACTGGGCAGTGGTTGTATGTATTGACCTTCCAGGTTCAGGCCTAATCCATTCTAATTGTGATTCATATGTCACTAAAATCACATCATATACAAATCTAATCAGTCTACCGACATTAACATTCAGATAATGTGTCTAAATATGTTGTGACTCCTCTGAAACATCAGTCTGCTCCCTCTGTTCAGGACTTGCTGCTTTACAGCTCACAGTTTTGGACTTTTTCCACCTGCGAAACCAATTGCCTTTGCCTATGGTAATTTGCTAACATGGGGGGTTGGAAATGCCTCCCTGACAATTGCTCCATTTTAGCTGCCTTTAGTGAAATGCTGCTTTTTCGGGTCAATGTATAGTTTAAGAAACACTGGATTTGAGCTAGCCTGGCTGATGACGGCTGATTAGCCAGAAACCAGTCCCAGGATGCTTGTTTCCGGTCCAGGGAAGAAATGGCTTGGCAGTTCGGGCTGGACTGTTTCCATGAGGCACAGGGTCAGACTGATTTGCATATGCCATGTCCGAACTGGGGTGGCGGAATGAGCTAAAGAATGATGATGGATTAAACCCAGATCAGTTGACTGGGTGAGGTCGTGCAATGTTCAGCACTCCGACCATCACCCGCTTTGGTTTTGCATAGTTTAAAAAACACCCAATGCTAAATCATTATTTATCTATAAAAACGTATTTCAATTAAGATCCTAAAACCAAAGGCCTGCTCTGTGCGGCAATATGTAGCACTTCAACTACAGCACTCAGTTGTTTCGCAGCACTTTTTATGTGCCAACGAATTTGGCACATCCCTCGTTCAGGGTAGTCCTCGGGATGAGGATGATGCAATGCTCATCCATACTAATAATATAAAGAGACAGCCTAAACCTTTGAGGCGGGTAAACTCAAAAAGTACAACACCCAATACATCGTTGGAAAGGGCAGTTGCAGCAGAAGGACATAGGCTATGCAGACGCCCACCATATACATTTAAAAGGTAAAAGAACCGTGCCAGCAAAGTAGTCCCTTGTGGGTGTGTCTGCGTTGTGCTGTGGGCGTGTGCTGGGGGCGTGACAAACGCTGGGGGCGTGTGGTACGTTCCGCCCTTCATGCCATGTCTTTTATCGTGTGCTAATCCGACCCTGCTCCCATTAAATACTCCTGCACCCCATAATCATAACCCACCCGTACTCCTTAAAATACCCCAACACCCTTAAACACTAACCCATCTTAACCCTATAAATATACCCTGTACCCCAAAACCCAAACCCATCCCTAAACCCTAAAAAATACCCCTGTAGCCCAAAACCCAAACCTAGCCCTGAACCCTATAAATACCCCTGTACCTCAAAACCCAAACCTACACCTGAACCCTAAAATACCCCTGTACCCCAAAACACAAACCTAGCCCTAAACCCTTAAAATACCCCTGTACCCCAAAACCCAAACCTACCCCTGAACCCTAAAAATACCCCTGTACCCCAAAACCCAAACCTAGCCCTGAACCCTAAAAATACCCCTGTACCCCAAAACCCAAACCTACCCCTGAACCCTAAAATACCTCTGTACCCCAAACCCCAAACCTATCCCTAAATCCTAAAAATACCCCTATACCCCAAAACCCAAACCTAGCCCTGAACCCTATAAATACCCCTGTACCTCAAAACCCAAACCTACCCCTGAACCCTAAAAATACCCCTGTACCTCAAAACCCAAACCTACCCCTGAACCCTAAAAATACCCCTGTACCCCAAAACCCAAACCTAGCCCTGAACCCTAAAAATACCACTGTACCCCAAAACCCAAACCTACCCCTGAACCCTAAAATACCCCTGTACCCCAAAACACAAACCTAGCCCTGAACCCTTAAAATACCCCTGTACCCCAAAACCCAAACCTACCCCTGAACCTTAAAAATACCCCTGTACCCCAAAACCCAAACCTAGCCCTGAACCCTAAAAATACCCCTGTACCCCAAAACCCAAACCTACCCCTGAACCCTAAAATACCTCTGTACCCCAAAACCCAAACCTAGCCCTGAACCCTAAAAATACCCCTGTACCCCAAAACCCAAACCTACCCCTGAACCCTAAAAATACCCCTGTACCCCAAAACCCAAACCTAACCCTGAACCCTAAAAATAACCCTGTACCCCAAAACCCAAACCTACCCCTGAACCCTAAAATACCTCTGTACCCCAAAACCCAAACCTAGCCCTGAACCCTAAAAATACCCCTGTACCCCAAAACGCAAACCTAGCCCTGAACCCTTAAAATACCCATGTACCCCAAAACCCAAACCTACCCCTGGATCCTAAAAATACCCCTATACCCCAAAACGCAAACCTAGCCCTGAACCCTTAAAATACCCCTGTACCCCAAAACCCAAACCTACCCCTGAACCCTAAAATACCTCTGTACCCCAAAACCCAAATCTAGCCCTGAACCCTAAAAATACCCCTGTACCCCAAAACCCAAACCAAGCCCTGAACCCTTAAAATACTCCTGTACCCCAAAAAACAAACCTAGCCCTGAACCCTAAAAATACCCCTATACCCCAAAACCCAAAACGATATCTGAACCCTTAAAATACCCCTGTACCCGAAAACCCAAACCTACCCCTGAACCCTAAAAATACCCCTGTACCCCAAAACCCAAACCTAGCCCTGAACCCTAAAAATACCACTGTACCCCAAAACCCAAACCTACCCTATAACCCTAAAAAACCCCTGTACCCCAAAACACAAACCTAGCCCTGAACCCTTAAAATACCCCTGTATCCCAAAACCCAAACCTACCCCTGAACCCTAAAAATACCCCTGTACCCCAAAACCCAAACCTAACCCTGAACCCTAATAATAACCCTGTGCCCCAAAACCCAAACCTACCCCTGAACCCTAAAATACCCCTGTACCCCAAAACCCAAACCTAGCCCTGAACCCTTAAAATACCCCTGTACCCCAAAACCCAAACCTACCCCTGGATCCTAAAAATACCCCTATACCCCAAAATGCAAACCTATATCTGAACCCCTAAAATACCCCTGTACCCCAAAACCAAAACCTATCTGTGAACCCTAAAAATACCCCTGTACCCCAAAACCCAAACCTACCCCTGAACCCTAAAAATACCCCTGTACCCCAAAACCCAAACCTAGCCCTGAACCCTATAAATACCACTGTACCCCAAAACCCAAACCTACCCCTGAACCCTAAAATACCCCTGTACCCCAAAACACAAACCTAGCCCTGAACCCTTAAAATACCCCTGTACCCCAAAACCCAAACCTACCCCTGAACCCTAAAAATACCCCTGTACCCCAAAACCCAAACCTAACCCTGAACCCTAAAAATACCCCTGTACCCCAAAACCCAAACCTACCCCTGAACCCTAAAATACCTCTGTACCCCAAAACCAAAACCTAGCCCTGAACCCTAAAAATACCCCTGTACCCCAAAAACCAAACCTAGCCCTGAACCCTTAAAAAAACCCTGTACCCCAAAACCCAAACCTACCCCTGAACCCTAAAAATACCCCTATACCCCAAAACCCAAAACTATATCTGAACCCTTAAAATACCCCTGTACCCCAAAACCCAAACCTAGCCCTGAACCCTAAAAATACCCCTATACCCCTATACCCCAAAACCCAAACCTTTCCCTGAACCCTTAAAATACCCCTGTACCCCAAAACTCAAACCTACCCCTGAACCCTAAAAATACCCCTATACCCCAAAACCCAAACCTAGCCCTGAAACCTAAAAATACCCCTGTAACCCAAAACCCATACCTATCCCTAAACCCTAAAACTACCCCTGTACTCCATAACCCAAAACTATATCTGAACCCTTAAAATACCCAAACACCCCAAAACATATACCTCAGTACCCCAAAACATATACCCCTATATCCATACTTACCTTATCCAAACATTTAAAAAAAACATGCTTTTACCATTCATGCATTTACAACGAATTTCGTTGTAAATGTATGTGTAGTAAAAGCATATAAAATGTAATGCCATGCGTTATAATGGCATTGCGGAGTCATGGTACGTTCGTAATGAAAGTATGCGGAGTGATGGTATGCGGAAAGAAAGTTGCAGAATAATCGATGTTTACCCTCCCCCGGTAAGTACATTGGTGGCACTGTGGCCCACATCTCCAGCAACATACTCATATTTTTTCACCACCCATTTGAAAAATGCACAGGTCTCTCTCATTGATGGCCAGCACCAACATACACTTTTAGACACACCTCCCGCCACAAGTTCTAGAATTGCGAACTTTAGAGCTGGGGAGCTACGTTTGAATCTCGGCATCAGCTCAACATCCTGTGATTCCAGGCAAATCGTTTTGTCTCCTCGTGCCTACCACAAATGAATGTGTTCTTCTGTAATGTAAATTGTGCTCATGCCATGTTGTCGAGTTTGCGCTATATAATATTGCAAAGAAATATAAAGTAGGGAAACTTGAGTTCACACACTACTGAACGCGCACTCTTAAGTGCATCAGCAGTGCACTGTGAATCAGAGCGTTTCACAGGCCTGTCACAGATAAGAAATGCTATCAAAACGAAATCCTAAAAAACAATATACTACTGGCCGGCAGCAATTCATACCCGGACAACGTCGGCACGGGCTGCTATCAACAATTAAATCATAAACCAAGGACTTATAGAAATTGAAGCCTCACTGTATCTATTAAGCGAGAAGTCCTTACAAGATTTCAGCCTGCCGCCAGCGGTCCGAACTAACCTAACTGGATACCACAATATCGCTACCGCACACAATATTCCAGAGCTAAATAACTACCTTGCTCAACACTTGCCTAACTTAGTTCCCGATCAACAACTCGCCTACAACACCATAGTTGATAGTGTTGAAAAGAAGCAAGGCAAACTATTGTTCATAGACGCCCCCGGTGGCACAGGAAAGACTTACCTAATCGACCTCATACTTGCCAAAGTTCGATCTTCTGGGAATTTGGCTCTAGCTGTTGCTTCATCTGAAATAGCTGCCACTTTGCTAATAGCTGGGAAAACAGCACATTCTACCTTTGAACTGCTTCTAACAGTTTCCCTTGAAAGGGATTCAATATGCTCTATTCGGAAAAACGGACCTTTGGGGACTCTGCTTCAAAATGTGTCTCTTATCATGTGGAACGAATGTACAATGATACTAAAACCATTGCTGCCTAGCCTTTTTTTACCCGGACAACGTCGGGACGGGCCGCTAGTATTAGATAAAAGAGGTACCCGTTGACTAATGTTTGGAGCTCTCAGTACCTTTGGCCTTTGTGACCTTGTGTTTATGCTGTCCATTTATTTGACTTGTATGTCTAAAGTAAACACATATCTGTGAACTGGCTTCAGTTTGCATTTTTCAATGTGCTTGCTGCTGAAACCTCTGTGATCTGTGGTTCCAAAGTTCGAGGCTGGGAATCAGCCTACCTTCTTGGCAGTCAGATTATAGATTACAAGTGGTGCCAGGTTTACAAAGAACAGGGTTCAACTCCGTCTTGCTTCTTCAAATCCAACAACTCTAGCCCGTTTACTAAGTGCTCCCTGCTACATTGCCATCACTACATTTTCAGGCTACTACATCGCGGATAGTTCATCATAGTAACCACAGCATCACCTGTCACTACATTTCCAAAAGTAGATATTACAGGAAAAACGTTATAAGTGATTTTTTAAAATGAAAATGAAGTAAAAATATAAATAATACGCTTTACTTATTTTATTTAATAAATAACAGCTTCTAACAAATTGTATTCATTCAAATAAATAAAAAAAACATAATTATGAGGGTATGATAAGTTTCCGTAAATTAATTATATATTGGTATGTTGCAGGTACCATTAGTACCTTTATTATCATTGACAGCAAATAATAATATTCACTTGTTTCTTTCAATTTCTACTTATTATTTATTTGCAACAATAAAAAATAGTCATGCTGGGGCGTGTGGCCTGGCTGAGGTGGTGTGGCCGGGCAGCCAATGGAGTTGGATATTCCTTGCGGTATCTCTGCTCTGTCGCAGCCAGCTAATACCAATCCTAGGGCATCGGGACCAAGGAGGGGTACATCGAGACCACCCTAGCCCCCTTACCACAACATGATGCAATCCGGCGGTGCCAGGTGGCTATTGAAGCAGAGAGACGGACCAGATGATCGCCGCATCTTGAGGACTGTGTAGCGGGGGCCTTCCACCTCTTGGGAGCGCAGAACTGACGTGCACCCCACTCCTTAAACCTTGTGGACATCCGGTGCCTGACCCCTACTGGATGGGTGAGTGCTGTGCTCCCCATTGCTGCCTCCCCCGAACCCCAGGAGGCGGCCCATCTGGCTGCAACCTATGCTGCCATCTTACTGCTGTCTGGTCGGGTGGAGGGCCCCGCCACAGGTACGACTGGGTGTGGCCCACTGCCTGCGGGGGCCCATAGTTGACATGCACCCTGGATCCTGCAGGACACCAGGTTCCCGGCCGCAGCTGGAGGGGTAAGTATCGAGCCCCTCATCGCCGCCTCCCCCGAGCTCCAGGAGGCAGCCTTCCATGTGGGATTCCACACCACCATCTTGCTGTGCCTAGGCCTATTGGCGGGCCCTACCGGTGGTGAGATCGAGATCCAGTACCCCCATCCCTCTTCCATCCTCACATAGGGGTAGCTAGAGGGCCCCCTTGACCCTTGGGAGGCGAGGACAGGCTGGCCATATCACGCAATGGTGGAACCTGCGTGAGGCTGCCTGGAGGCCTGACCCTCCTGCCTCAGAGTCTACGGCAATGACACGTTTCCATCACTCATGGAGCCTGCTGAAATGGAGATGAGAGTCCGGTCCTATGCACCTTTCTGTGCCAGACTGCGGCCCCATCCTGACAGATAAGGTAGGGGCGATCGGCTGGCCTGTTGAGCAGTGGGTGTCCTGCCCCTGCCCCTCACACCTGAGGTGGATCATTACCTGAGCCTTGTGCCCCACAGCAGCCTCAGCCTTCCTGGGTCTCTTTCCAACCTGCCGGGGGGCGCTCCAGGATCCCCCTCTTCCTGCTTCCTCCTGCATGGCCCTAGGCTGCCCACTTGACTACACCCTATAGTCACCCTGTAGAACACTGTCCCAGTACGCTGCCCTGGATCTTTTGCTGGGGTTCCTCACCTGCCTCACCTCCACCTTGGCCCTCTTGTCGGTGTTGGGGACCTCCTACCAGTCAATCCTCTGTGCACCCGGATCCTGTGTTCTTGATGAGAGGGAGGCGGCTCCTCTGTCCTTTTGGGTGGCGCGTGCCCCTGGGCCCTCACCTTGTCGGTGTCCCTTGGCCCCTGGGATCCGATCACAAGTGAAACAGCAATAACTGCCCAACTTCAGCCCTTAGCTATGTGGCCTTCAGAAGGAATACACTCGGTGGAGCCTCCTGCCGTCCGTACACCATACCAAAGTTTGCAAAGAGGCATAAGTAACTACTTTAAGAGACACTACAATCCTCTCCATGTGGCTTAAAACAAGCTCTTCAACCTCGATCCCTTTGGAACCCCTGCAGGCATCAGCCCCTGGGAAGCCCGCGATGAGCCCACTCATACAGTCCTTTATGACCAATTTCCTACAAGAAAAAAACCCAGAGATAGGCTTTCTCAAATCCTAATTTAAAGCCGGCCTCCACCAACTCAGGTGAGATGTTGTAGAAATCGGGGGCAGAGTTGACCACCTGGAACATACACTAAACTCACATGTGGAGGACCAGGGGAATCTATGGTGCAGGATGACTGCCCTAGAGGAGCAACATATTGACCTCCAACTAAAGCATGAACACCTGAAAAACAGGAGCAGGAGGAACAACCTCCACATCAGGAGGATCCTTAGGGGCGCAGAAGGGCCAGGCATCATGACATTCACGGCGGACCTTCTCCAGACAATCAGAGGTGATGATGACGCCTCTCTGCTGCCCTGGATAGAGATCACTGAGTCGCTGCCTCGCGGGGCTGCCCGGACTTTGGCCCTGACATCCTCACGTGGGTACCCTTTTTCACAGAAAAGGAGGCTAACTTGGGGGCTGCCAGGGGCAAGACAGAGCAGATCTACAACAGACGCCACATCCAAATCTTCCAAGACCTCTCCCCTGTGACGCACCAGTGCCGCAGAAACTTCAAACCTTTTACTGATAAATTGCTCAACCTCAACATCAAATATCAATGGGGCTACCCCTTTGCTCTGATCTTCATTTGGGAGGGCAAGCGCAGCGTACTTCACTCCATATGAGATGCCCAACAGCTCTCCATATCCCGACAACCTCTCGGGAGGCCAGTTTGACCACGCCACATGCCTCGCCTGGGGACTCTATACGCCCGGAGTGGTCTACAGTGCCGCCCCCAAGCACCTTCTCCATCACAAGGGAAAGTCATCCCTCCAAACCAAGAAAGACATTATCCAACACATTCACTCCATGGACAAAGCACAATCACCAGCCCAAATCCTTCTGACCTCTGAATGATCACTAAGAGCAACACCTAGAGCCGAATTTATGAAAAGTGACGCACCGCTGCGTGAAAACAGCGATGCAACACGTTTCATTGTGCACTCCTTGCGACATGCAGGATGCGTCATATTTACAATATGATGCATCATGTTGCAAGGAGTTACAGATACGTCAGTATTTCTGATGTATCTGTAGGTGCAAAAATGACGCATTGCTGGAGTATGTCACAAAAGTGATGCAACTTCAGCAATGGGTCATTTAACATGGGCATTTCCCATTTCAATGTGCCTGCATCAGTCTTACGCCTGCTGTGAGGCAGGTGTAAGATATTGACGCATTTGCATCCTAGTAGTGGCGCAGTGAAATCTCATAGATTTCACTGTGTCACTTCTACAAGGCTTACTTGCGTCAGAATGCCTAACCAGCATACATTACACCTGGCGCAGGTATAATGTGGCGCAGGCATTTCCAAAGTGAAGCATCTATCTAGATGCGTCACTTTGTAAATATGACGCAACATGGTGCATCTTTTACGCAGCTGCCGCGTCACGAAAAGTGATGCACCGGCGGCGCAAAAGGGACGCAAGGGCTCATAAATAAGCGCCCTAGGGCCCGATGTAGGTAAAACGCATTTACCGATTTTAAAATACCGATTCGTACCGAATCGGTATTTTGAAATCGGAAAATGATATGTAGATTAAAAAAATCAGAAAATTACCGATTCGGTAGTAATCGGTATTGTGATTCGATACGTACCGAATCGGCAAGTACCGAATCGGTATTTACCGAATCGGCGAATACCGATTCGGCAAAGACCGAATCGGTAATAGCAATACACCCCCATGGGCCAAAAGGCCCATAGGAACGCATTGTAAATACCGAATCAGTATTTACCGATTCGGTAGTAGCCGAATCGGTATTAGCCGAATCGGTAAATACCGAATCGGTAAATGCCGATTCGGCGAGCAAGTAAAACTGAAACTAAAGACATCAGCCAATGAGGTGGAACCACCCTCCCCCACCCTAGCAGGGAGTGGCTACCCAGGCAGGTGCAACTCATTAGAACTTTCTGGAGAGGCAGCCTGAGCTGAGCATTCACAGTGAGCAGCAGTGGTAGCAGTATCCAGATCTCTGTGAAACATGGCAACCAGCTCTGAGAGCCAGAAGGCAGAGCGCAAGCGGAAGGCCAAATTCAGCACCATGGAGCTGAAAGTGTTGGTGGAGGAGGTGGTGAGGGTACACAGGCAGCTGTTTGGGAGGCTGTCCATCACTGTCCCAGAGAGCACTAAGAGGAAGCTATGGAGTGAAATAGTGGAAAGAGTGAATGCTGTTGGTGTCACCCCCAGGAGCCTGGACGACCTCAAGAAGAGGTTTTACGACATCCGCAGCCTCACAAAGAGGAAACTGGCCGAGCTGCACAAGCAGGCTGGACTAACTGGTGGAGGCAGGAACCCGGCGCCACCCCTCACTGACCTGGAGGAACCCCAACTACCATTGAGAACGAGAGTGTGGTGGGAGTTGGGGACCTGGATAGCTCATCCAGAGCTACAGCTAAAGGTAAGAAGCATGCGCATCTTGACACACCCTACCAGACACCTCCCCTTTAGACCCAATGCACAGCCAAACCCCAGCCCAGTACTGCTAGCAACAGACATGAGCAATGCATCATGGTAAATGTAGTCAGCAAAAGTAGCCAAAAATGCCAGTGCAGAAGCATAATAAAATGAACTGTAAAACTGAATCAAAGTATTTGAAATGAGATGTGCAATGCTTTAATTGTAGTGACTGTAATACATTAGCACTCAGTTCACAAATGCTTCTTTATACCTAGGGGCACCATCAGGCGGGGGAGCAGCAGCTACTCAAGCACCAGCTCCAGCACCATCAGCCAGTGCGGTGGCAGGGCCAAGCACCAGTGTACCAGCACAGGAGGAGGAGGAGGTGAACAGCAGTGCCCTGGGCAATGAGGAAGACACTGGACATACCCTCACATTTCCACACCCCCCCGACTGTCTCTAATGCCCCCATTGCAGTTCTCCCCGGAGAACTCACCACCACAGAGCCACCCTGCACCTGCCACATCTCCTGCCAGGAGGATAATTGTTGCTCCATTAAACCTCATGGAGGGAGCAGCGGGTCAGGCTCCAGCAAACAACCCTGTAACACCTGTGGCACCCCAGCCCACACAGCAGGGCAGCAGCAATCCCCGGAGGCCACGTACATCCAGCAGTGCTCTTCCAGCACGGGAGGGCAGCGTGTTCCAAGGGCTGGATTGCAGTATGGTCAGGATCCAGAGGATGCAGGCAAAATCAATCTTGGCCTGCCAGCGCCAGTTGCGGGTGCACAACCTGCAGATGGGGGAGATGACACAGGGATTCAAGACATTTGTTGATAGCAACAAGGACATAGCAACAGGTCTTGGGCGAATGACCACTGCCATCACCCAGCTCTGCAATAAAATGGATGAACACGAGCACTGTCGCAGCAGGGATGCCCGCGTGCAGAATAGGGCTATCAACCGCCTTGCTGCTGCTACCGCCCAGCTATGCCGCCGTGGGGCAAACATGGAGGACTGCCTCACCCAGAACACGGCAGAGGTGACTAGGGGCATCGCCCGCATTACCACTGCCATGGAGGCACTGATTATATCGAACACAGTTGTTAATCCAGCCCTGGACCTGGGCGAGGCTGGGGACAGCAGCAGCCGCAGCAGCCCGGCCAGCGCAGTGTCTGAGCCGCGCCAGAGCAGCAGGCGCTCAGCTGAGGCTGCTGGACATACAGAAGGGGGTGAGCCACATCCTAGTGGGGCTGCTAAGTGCAGCAAGAAATAAGACTGCCAGGGCGGGTGAGGTAACCCGGACAATTGACATTTACCCACGTATTGTTTAACTTTTCTTTTGTTGCACATCAGTGCAGTAACGTTGTTGCAACATTATTAAATCTTTTTTTTCTAACATCCATTGACCTGTCTGTGCATCTGTACTCACTCAGAAATAGTTTTCTGTAATCTCCTCACGTCTGTATCTGCCATCACTTGGCGTAGACACCCCAGCAGGTTCAGTTTGTGGCACAGCAACGTCGTCGTCATGGTCCTCGTAGTCTGACAACTCCACCTCAGTGCCCTTCTTCACCGCAAGGTTGTGCAACATTGCACAGACAGCTATGATCTTGCAGCAGGTGATGGGGGTATACTGCCTTGCACCTCCACTCTTGTGCAAGCATCTGAATCTGCTTTTCCAGATGCCAAAGGTCCGTTCAACTACATTCCTTGTGCTTTTGTGGGCCCGGTTATACCTCCTTTGGCTGGGTGTAGAGGGGTTGAGGTAGGGGGTGAGTATGAATGAGCGGAGGGCATATGCACTGTTGCCTAGAAGGAAAAGGGGTAACATTACTCACATGCATACATGTATTTTACTTAGCTACTTTGTGTTATGGGGGTCTGATGATGTGTCTCACCTAGGAGGTATCCTTCACCAAATTCGCCAGCCGTCAGCCGTGCATAGATGCCGCTGTGTTGAAAAATGTAGGAGTCGTGGGTACTCCCTGGGAATTTTGCTACCAGGTCTGTGATGGTGCACTTCGCATTGCAGATCACCTGCACATTGATGGTGTGCGTAGACTTCCTATTGCGGTATGTGTATTCTGTGTCAGCAGGGGGGCAAATCGGAATGTGCGTGCCATCTATACAGCCGATGATTTGGGGAAATTGTGCCATCTGGTAAAAGTCTGCTTTTGTTTGTACCAGTTCCGCATGGGTTGCAGGGAAAGATATGTATTGGTCCATCCTCTGTATCATGGCGTCAAGGAATTTGTGGAAAAACCTTGACAGGCTGCTCTGGGTCACCCCTCCTACCGCAGCTACTCCACTTTGATAGCTGCCAGACGCAAGCAGGTGTAGGCTGCATAGCACTTGCACGTGCACTGGGATGGCGTGTGCCCTTGGGGTGGGGTGGTCCAACAGTGGTTTGAGGTCCCTGATGAGCTCCAGAATGGTGTCTGAGTCCAGTCTGTACCTCTGTAGGATCTCTGCCTCTGTGAGCATGAACAGGGTGATCCTCTGTCTGTAGACCTGTTCCTCTCTTTGCCATTCCCTCTCTCCTTCCTGCTGTAGCCGTAGCCGCCTTGCAATGACATAAAATGCCGCCATCCTGCAAGTTGCAATGCATTTTGGGTCTATTTTTATAGGCTGCAGTTGGTTACCACCTGATTGTAATCCATGGTAAATACTGATTTTGAAATACCGAATTTGAGGCAAAATCGGAATTTCTCTGCTTCCCTACATCTCAATCAGAGTTTTGCCCTGTCCATTTACCGATTCGGTAATCTACTGATTCGGTAGATTATCCGATTCGGAATCATTTCCGATTCGGTGTCTCTACCGATTCGATACATGGACCGAATCAGTATTTTTACCAATTCGGTGTCACTACCGATTCGGTACATGTACCGATTCGGTATTTTTATCGAATCGGTATGTTACCGATTCGTTGTTTTAACGATTTGGGGTATTTCCGATTCGGATTATTTCCGAATCGGTAACTATTCCGATTCGGTATATATACCGATTTGGACGATTTTCATCGCCCTACATCTCGATGGCTGGATACCGATCGGTAAGGGCCGAAAATCGGTATTTTTGGCCGTTACCGATCGGTAACGGCCTACCTACATCGGGCCCTTAGTGACTGGCTGTCACTTATCACAATGATCTCACTCGCCCCAGGCTGTTGGCATAGCGAACTCTCCCTTCTGATAATGCACAGACCAGAGATGAATGAAAGCAGCCTCATCATGGACATTGTAGTCCTTAAGTTGCAACATGCGCACCACTGGGCCTCCTCTGTGGTCCTCACTCTCCAAACACAGGGCGACTCACCTGTGGGACTACCTAGATGCCTAACTGGGTCCCTGGGAGGGATTCCCTCCCACAATGCTGGCTGCTGGGTCCAGAGACCATGACATACACGAGGTCTCCTCCTGCCCCCCCCACCCATTCAGCTGTCCTTATGGAGAGTGACTTCCTCAGAATGGCCCTGGTCCTGACTAATGGACCGTTCCAGGACTTGAATGGAGCTCTGTGGCCCTGTTGGCCTTACTGTTTATTGGCATTGGTTCTTTGTTTTCTCCCCCTCCCTTCTCTTCCCTATGGACCCTGGGAATGGTGGTCACTGAGGTTCCCACTTACCATTCTGTTTTTCCAAGGGGGACATGGCATCCTGCCTACAGCAGGACACACCATTCCGACCTTTTTGTTACTCACCATCCAACCCCGCACCCCCATGTAGTGGGCTTTTACCGGGCACGTACCTCACGACTGGCTGGTTGAAAGTGGTTGGCATGCTTCCCTACATTGCTCTCTACAAAGACAAGCATAACACACATTAGATTTCTCTCACTCAATATGAAGTTACTTAACGCCCCCAATTAGTGATGTCAGATTTGGAGATACCTTCTATTACAAGAATCGGATGTCAAACGCACCTCTTAGCTCAGATACACCTTGCATGGCCCATCCCAAGTACCCAACCCAGTACTGGGCATCCTTCTCATCTAAGACAGCTGGTGTTGCCATACTTTGCAAAGCGGCTTATACCTACTAGGGGCTCAGGTGTTACGAGACCAGGTGGGACGCTATCTTAAAATTAAATCCCAGCGACCCTTTATCTTGATTAATGTCTATGCTACCCACTTATCGCAGGATACGTATCTCAGGAACCTCCTCACGGAGGTAGTTAAGCAGGAGGAGAGGTACCTACTCACTGGGGGGACTTCAGCTTGATCTGAGATCCTGAGCTAGATCGCAGTGCAGCCTCCTTCCAGGGTGCAGGGGTCATATCCGCAGCATTGAAAAGAGATATCACGACCTTGGGCTTGGTGGATGCTTGGCAATGTAAATCGCCAAATGCACAAGACTATACCTTTTTCTCCCACGTCCACTGCTCATACTCACACTTAGACTACTTCTTTCTCTCACACTTTCTACTTAGTACCTCAAAACGGCGTGTATCTCAGACAACTCTATCTCAGACAATGTCCACCTCGAGATGACCCTGAGAGATACCTATGCGGGGACCCATCATCTGCTCCTCTGGCGGCTCCCTCCCTATATCCTACACAACCCTGTCAAAGTCAAAGAGATCCGGCGAGAGATGCTAACCTACTTCGAGGTGAATGCTTTACCCAACACCAGGCCTGGGTGGTGAACTCCGCTCCGCCAGCTGAGTTTGCAGATTTTTGCCAACTCCACGCTCGATTGGGAACGTGGAGTTCAGGCAAAACTCTAACTCCAAGGCAGAGCGGAATTAGCCCCTGCCCACAGCTAATACAAAATAGAAAAAGAAACCACTTACCTGTTCTGGCGTCTGCTGGCTGCCCTCCTCTTCGCCGTGGTCTCTCCTCCTCTCCATCCTCTACCTCTCTGGTCTTAAACCCCTACATTGTACGTCTTGCGTGGATTGCGCATTCATGGGTTTGCAGCCTTAAGGCGACCATCCGTGGCATCATCCCTTCAATCGTAATCGCTCGCACCTGGGAGGCCCAGCTAGTTGAAGCCAGTCTGACCAAGGACATTAAGGCCTTGGAATGACTGGATCACACTGCATCCTCGCGACAGAGTAAGAAGCATACTCCAGGGCCAGCTGAGGGTACCGCAGGTGATAAGGCGGAATGCTCACTCCTTATGCTGAAACAAAAATATTATGAAGGAGGGAGATAAGGTGGGCTCGCTCCAGGCCTGCCGGCTCTGCACTTCAATCATTCATGCCAACATCTCTAAGGCCAAAAACAAAGATGGCACGTGGGCCACCGCCGAAAGCGACACACGACAGGCATTCCAATCATTCTACTCTACCTTGTACAGCCAGGGTGATATTACCCAGGTAATGTTAGCCTCTTCCTCGCATCCTGCACGCCTCCTGACCCTACCCACATTCAAAGTCAGGAGGCCCTGATCACGCTGGTCGAAGTCCACCGGGCATTGAAAGACCTACCAGTGGACAAATCCCTGGGCCCAGCGGGACTCACAGTCTCCTTCTATCGCATGTTCCTACCTCAAATGCATGACCAGTAACTTAAACTTTTTAACTCCTTCTCTAAGAACACAGGCCTAACACCCATGATGTCCATGGCTGAGATACGTCTCATACCAAAGCTAGAGAAGTACCCCTCCCTCTGCTCGTCCTACCGCCTGATCGCCCTACTTAACACAGATGCCAAGATCCACACCAAGATCTTGGCAAACCACCTGTAGCCATACCTACCTGGTTGATAGATCCAGACCAAATAAGATTTATATGTCAGCGTCAAGGAGCAGATAATATCTGCCGAATAGCACACTTGGTAGAGAAAGTCCAGCAGCGTATATCCCGGCGTGTCTCCTCTCCTTTGACGCTGAGAAAGTCTTCAATATGGTGGACTGGGCTTTCCTCTGAGAGGTCTTGAAAAAGATCGGGCTGGACCTAATTAGGGTCTCCCGGATAATGGCCCAGTACATCACTCCCACAGAGCAGATCCGTGTTAATGGGTTTCTTTCTCCCTCCACACACATTTGCAGAGGATCCTGACAATGCTGTCCACTCCCCCCCCCTCTCTTTGCCCTAGCAGTGGAACCATTGGTGATAGCTATATGCCGGACACCCACTATCAAGGTTATCCCTTTTGGCGGTGCCAAACATAAGGTTGCAGTCTTTGAAGACAACCTTCTACTTACCCTGACTGACCCTAGGGAATCTTTACCCACACTGGTCTTGCTCATCCACATCTACGAACAGATATCAGACCTCAAGATTAACATGGCCAAGTCACAGGCACTAAACCTATCACTCTCACCCAGGGAAGTCCTTGAATTGCAATCACTCACCCCATTCCAAAGGGCAACTCACTCAATCTGGTACCTGGGCCTAAACGTGACCTCCACATTGGCCTCATGGTCCCAAACCAATTAGCCGGAATGTCGTTGCTCTGTTCTGAAAGAACTGAGGTGCTGGAAACTGCTTCCCATGTTGTGACTTGGTCTTTCTTAATGCAGTTAAAATACCCATACTGCCTAAAATCGTGGATCTATTCTAAACTCTCCCCACACCTATACCCCAAACCACCATGGTATTTGTCCAGAGGGAAGTGAACTCCTTAATTTGGGGAAAGGGCTGTCTGAGGTTCTCCAATAAGCTACTCAGGCTGCCCAGTGACAGGGGGGGGGGGGCTTACCTGCCCTAACCTGCTCATCTATTATTGGGTGTCACACCTCTTCTATATTTCGGAGTGGGTGGTTCTCGAAAGCGAAAAACATTCGTTTCATATGGACCGGACGGTAGCGTGCAGACCTCTCTCTACCGAAACAGACTCAATCAAGCAGCACCTACATAGCCACCCCCGCGAAAACAGTTCTAGACATCTGGGGCAAAATCAAGATCCCCAATGGCCTCACATCCTTCCCCTCGCCCAATACCCCATTGGCCCGCAACCCTAGCTTTCCCTCCTCCTTACAACCCCATTCCATCCAAGTCTGGGAAGAAGGGGAGTGCCACATGATCCAGGATCTTTTGAAGGGGGAGGCATTCAAAACATTTGACCAATGCAAAAAGGACTTTCACCTCCCTGACACAACAAGACTGCAATACTACCAGCTCTGACTTTGGTTACCTATGACAGCTAACATGCAAGGGGCAACGCAACGGCTCACCCCCTTTGAGACGCTGGTGCGCTCCTTTGATGGCACACAGGGACTGATCTCCTGTCCGATCACAAAAGTAATCTGAGACAAAATCCTAACTTTACGACTTTCGATATTCACAAAAGGCATTTAGGAGTAGTAAATGTAGGCCTCCTAACTTTACTACTTCTAAATACCCTTTGTGAATACTAAAAGTCGTAAAGTTAGGATTTTGTCTCAGTTTAGGAGTTATACAGTTAGGAATCCTAACTTTACTACTCCTAAATGCCTTTTGTGAGTACCTAAAGTCGTAAAGTTAGAATATAGTCTCAGATTACTTTTGTGAATCGGGCCCTTCACTCCCACACCCACACATTCGTAGCAAACTCAATGGCAAGCAAACTACTCCGAGACCCTCTGCCCGGAACAATGGGAACAATTATACTGTGACATCTCTAGGATCTATAGAAGCATCCCTCAACGTGAAATGGCATATAAAGTCATGTCCCGCTGGTATTCAATGATGGCACACCTCACCTACAGAAAATGTTCCCTTCCTCCACACCCCTGTGCTGGCGTTGCAACTCTGCGACAGGAACGGGTGGTCTTGTCACCTCCTAACTCTCTTCTGGAAGGAGGTCCTGAACCTCATCAACCACCGTTATGGGGGACCTCCTGGGTATCCGAACACAACATCTTAAAGTCATGACACACTCCAAGTGGTGCCTAATCATGCACATGATGGGGGCAGCTAAACAAAATCATGCCCTCATTGGAAAAAACATTTGACCCCACCCACTCCTCCAAGGTTTACTTGCCTCTGGCGCACCATGGCGATGGAGCTTTTACCCTGCCTTATCCCACACTCTGAACTTAAATTCATGTATACTTGACAACCACTACAAGAACATCTTTCCAAACTCGAATACTCCTGCTTTACCCCCTTCCCGACTCTGCGCCCTTCAGCTTTTTGAGGACGCTCTACTACCTCGCGGAGCTGAACTCCCCTCGCGAAGTACATATCACATAACTGGCGAGCGGCCCCCTATCCACTCTCCTCCCCCTTGATCTACCTCCCCAACTCCTAGGTCTCTCTCATACCCCCATAGTAGCTCACAAGGCCACATGATACCATACCCCAGGGCTCCTCTCCCCCCCTTCCCATTCCTTCCCCATTATTCCCAGTTGGCTAGTTTTGCTAAAGTAAAGTGTCTCCCTGTCAGTATACAGCAGCCCTCCCTCTTTAAGGCTGTGTAAACTTGCTGTATGTTTTGCACTGTGAAACGTGCCTATGTTTTACCATGAACGACTAGTAAAACAGATTTTCAACAAAAATACTCATGTTAAAAATTTAAATATATCTGTTTTCTTTATTAAATTATATCACAATACATCAAGGTTTAGGATAGCATAATGTTTAGGCTTACAAAAAAGAAATTAATAAAAATGTAAATTAGTTATAAATAAAATATTTATGGGAGAATACTAGGCCTCGTGTTAAGGAAATGTTAGAATCAAAAACAAAATAACATAATTTAAAGGATGGTTAAATGATGAGAGCTAGTAAAATCGGTAGTTAGAGAAAAAATAATATACCAAAATGACATTATTAAAATTGTATTAGGTGGAAGGTGTACGGTTGAATGAAGGATAATATTTACATTTTTTAAAAATCACAATTCATGTTAGAAGGGTTGGATTGCAGTAATTAAATTAATTAAGTATTAATGTGTGAATCGTAGAAATGTAAAGGCAGCTAGAGATTCTAAGTAATGGAGCCAAGGTTTGATTAAAAACATTAAAAATATTCCTGGACGATTTAATGTTCTTCTGTGTAGTGATAAGTCAATATATAGGCTGCCCATTTAGGATTATACAACCGTTTATTCGAAGCCTTTCCTCCAGAGGCATTTCTGCCTCGAAAAAGGTTCACCTTGACATCAGACTTTCTTCATCTAGAGAAGCATTCCACATTTTTCTGAAAATGCATGCTTTTAAAAAGCCTCTACTTGAGTACTGGCAACTTCCTTGTCGATGGTGAACCCTGTTAATCTGCTCTTCTTGTTATTCATGTTATCGAAATTATAGTTTTTTTCTCATAAGTGCTTTTCAATGTTTTGACATTTTTATTTTCACTTTTCTTTCATTAGTTCCCTCTGCTTGGATTTCAGCATAACGTAATGTCATTTTATGTTGTGCTACATTAGTTTATTAATGTTTTTAACACATCAGTGTTCACCATTCTTGCGCAATAAGTGTGCAGGCCCACTAGTAGCATTTAATTTACAAGACCTTGGCACTGGTAATACCTTTTACTAGGGACTTAAATGTAAATTAAATATACCAATCAGGTATATGACAACTGTACTATGTTTTAGGGAGAATGCACTTTACCACAGGAAAAAGTGCCAAACAAACTGTTTCATCATCAGAAGACAAATGCTCTGTGGGAAACCTTGCAAAAGGGGCCTGGTCCAACAACAACTATTTGCTTTCCAAATCCTCAAGACTCTTTTTTACTCTCTCTAGCCACGTCAGGCTGCCAGGACGTGACGTTCCCCAATTCATTCGTCAATGGTGGTTGTTTGTTCCTGGCTGCTGTTTTTTGCCCACAAGTAGATGGCCAGAAAGTTGGAAACAAGCAGGGTCACAGCAGGCGGCAGTCAGCAAGCAGATACACAGAGCCAAAAAGAAGTTCCTTGGAAATTGACTGGAGGCAATTTACTGCTCTTTGGTGACATGGGGGACTGCTTGGTTGTTGCTCCCCCCTGATCTGGCACTCCTGTGGGTCAGGCTGTGTGGATAGGCATAAGCTGTTCTCCCCTTCTGCACTCTTGAAGATCAGTGGTACCCAGGCTGCTGAGAAGACCAACTTCGTTTTTGCTATGGCCTTCAGGTTTCTCGCCAGGTGGTAAGTACATGGGCCCTGCTTGTCTCTCTGCAGGGGTTGGTGGTGCTACATTGTTTGGGGTCGCTGTGCAGGGTCAGAATATTACCATTTCCTGTTTTAGGGGTCGCCAGCGCACTACAATATTGTGGAGGTTAACAAGATCCTTGACTGGGTCTGCCAGTGGAAAAAATGTGAAGCCACTCCAAGGTCTCCGGCTCTTCAACTAAAACCCACTTTGATGCACCCGCCCTGACCCAAACGGGTTAAAAAACGAGTGGGGCAAGTTACAGCACAAGCAAACCGTACTGCCTCGCCCGTAAAAACTACACCCTCCCCAGTAATATTGAAGATTGTGAAGAAGGTGCAAGCATTAGTGAGGACCAGCATTATCAGGAGGGGGCTTCGGAGGCAGTTTCCATGAGCACCATTCAAAGCGTCTGTAGTCCAGGAATTGTGTCAGTTCCACCTGCCTAGACCTCAATGCAAAATTCAGTGGAGGTTAACCCGGAACCGGAGGTTACTGTTCTAAAAGCTAAGGAAGTCATGAAATATCCTCTTTTTATGAAGACTTAATTGGGCCTGGAGATAAGTGCATGCTCCGGGGCTGATTTGCATGAAAAGCCACAACACCTGCAACCTCCGTGGCCCCAGCAACCATCCCCTGATCTCTCTCCAGGGTGAAATTTGGTGTGATTTCAACCTGTGGCGTCCCCTTCGAAGTCAACAATGGCCCTGTGTTCATTAGACATCGAGCAGGAGGACCTTCGGATGTGGAAAAATGCAACAAGGCTTAGTTTTCCCAAGCAATGAGACAATGCAGGGGGATTTTCCACGATGCAATGTGATGCCAAGACTATGTTAAATCTGATCTTGGGGGGGAAAAAGGTACCCGAAAGCTTCACAAACCACTGAAATTGCAGCTTTACATGTACGACTCTCTAAGATAGAGGAGACAGTTGCCCAGATCCGGGAGAGATTAAAAGAAGCAGAAGTAGGAATCTCTCAGCTAGACGATCAGCTATCCAGTCTGCAGGAAAAGGCAGCTACCTCTCAGAAAAAGAAATCCTCAATTGAGTGCAAATTGGAGGAACTGGAAAATTATTTGCAATGCACAAATCTGCGCATTGTTGGCGTCCCAGAAGGACTTGAGGGACAGCAAACCCCTCAGTGGGCAAAAACTTTTATCAAAACATATGTTCTCCCTGAATATTCAGGAGATCTCACACTCACAAGAGCCCACAGAGTCCCAGCACATCCGCCCCAAAATTCAAAGTATCCTTGCACAATACTTGTGAATTTTGGAGACTATCCGGTAAAGGAGCAAGTACTATCCAATGCTATTAAGCAGAAACAGTTCAGCACACCTGCAATTCCTCTGTTGCATATTCTCTGACAAGTCCACCTCAGCAGCTAAGCGGAGGAAAGACTTTGTAAAGATTGTTCACCTTTTCAAAGCACAGGGGGGCCTAGGCACTAATCGTGCAGCAGTCAAAACTGAAGGTGTTAGTAAAAGGGTGGTTCCACGTATTTTGTGCTGTCTCTGAAGCTCAGGGACTATTACAGCAAATACCAAATACATCGTAACTTGATATTGCATGACTAGAAAGAGGACGTCTGACTATTCTGACTATCCAAGACTAGGGATGGCAATCACTACATGTTGTTCTGTTCTTCCCTTGGCATCAAATGCTGGCATTCAGGACTAGGGTCTTCTTTATTATGTCTCGGAATTTACAAACCACTATTTCAATATTAAATGAGCCTTTTTTAATCAGTTTTGGCCAGAGTTAAAAAGTCCAGTGGCTTTTGGTGTGAGCGCTACTGCACTTTAGATGTTTTTGGTTTCTGTTATACATTTTAGGACGGACCTTCGCTTATCCTGGTGTTGGCACACTGGCATGGGAGTGGGGGATAGTGGTAGGCTGTTCGATTTTGGCACAAGGTCAGGGTGCCAGACTCTTGGGGCTGGGCAAGCATGTCAAGTGTGAGTGGAATGGTGCACCGCTCACCACAGCTTAGGGAAGGGGTGAGGGACCTAGAAGCGGGAGGCACGAGCTAGTTGGAGGGTTGGGGGAAAGCCTGATAAAAATGGATCAAGTAGGCAGTTGTTTAGTTTAAGTAGTAAGGGAGGTAGAGTAGAATGTTAACCTTGTTTGAAGGGAGGACGTATCACTGAATGCTCCTACTCATTAGCTCAGATGGGGCTAAAGGGTGTGAACGATTCTTCACTGGACCGACCAAAGCTGCGTCCACTTCAGCCTCAGAAGAACTACGACCCACTACCACCCGCAACAGGTTCCCCACAGGAGCTGGAACAAGATCACCGCCGAACAGCTCACCACCTCCCTCAGTCAGAACCCACCCGCCAGCACAATGGACCCCACCGAAGCAGCACGCAATCTTACGAAGTGGCTGTCCGACTGCGCTGACGACCTCGCGCCACTTAAGAACCCTACCAGCAGACCCAGAAGCAAGAAAGCCTCCTGGTTTACTGACGAACTCAAGGACTCCTAGAAGAACTGCTGCACCCTCGAGTAAGCCTGGCTCCGCGACCAGACCACAGACAACATGACCGCTCTCAAACATGCCACCCGCAAGCACCACCAGCTCATCCGCAGTACCAAGAAGAAATCACTGAAGGAACGACTGGACAACAACACCCACAACAGCAAGGAACTCTTCAACATCGTCAAGGAGTTCTCCAACCCCAGCACCGGCAACAACAACATCACTCCTTCACAAGACCTCTGCGACTCTCTCGCCTCGTTCTTCCACCGCAAGATCGCCGACATCCACAACAGCTTCGGCGCACCACCAACTCACCCAACCGTCGAACCAACGCCCTCCACCACCACCCTCCACACCTGGACCACAGTGACCACCGTAGACACAGCCCGCACGATGAACACCATCCACTCCGGATCTCCGACCGACCCCTGCCCCCACCACATCTTCAACAAGGCCGACTCCATCATCACACCCCAACTGGGGGACATCATCAACGCCTCCTTCAACACCGCCACCTTCCCGGAGAGCTGGAAGCATGCCGAGCTCAGCGCCCTACTGAAGAAACCAACAAGGGACCCCACCGACCTCAAGAACTTTCGCCCCATCTCGCTCCTCCCTTTCCCTGCCAAAGTCATCGAGAAGACCGTCAACAGACAGTTTGCAGCCTTCCTCGAGATGAACGAATCCCTCGACCCCTCGCAGTCTGGCTTTCGGGCCAACCACAGCACCGAGACCGCCCTCATTGCAGCCACCGACGACATCAGAACCCTGCTGGACAACGGGGAAACAACGGCCCTCATCCTCCTGGACCTCTCTGCAGCGTTCGACACCGTCTGCCACCGCACCCTAGTTCAAAGCCTCAGCAACATCGGTATCCAAGGGAAGGCACTGGAGTGGATCATCTCATTCCTCAGCGGCAGAACTCAGAGAGTGCGCCTCCCCCCGTTCCGATCCGAGGCCACCGAAGTCATCTGTGGCGTACCGCAAGGATCATCACTCAGCCCCACCCTCTTCAACATCTACATGAGACCTCTCGCAGCCATCGCACGCCAGCACAACCTCAACATCATCTCCTATGCCAACGACACCCAGCTGATCCTCTTCCTCACCAACGACCCTGCCACCGCCAGAACCAACCTACACGAAGGGATGAAAGAAGTAGCTGAGTGGATGAAGAACAGCCGCCTGAAACTGAACTCAGACAAGACGGAAGTCCTCATCCTTGGATCATCACCCTTTGCCTGGGACGACTCCTGGTGGCCCCCGGCCCTGGGCAGCGCACCCAAACCAACGGACCACGCACGCAACCTGGGCTTCATCCTTGATTCCTCCCTCTCGATGACCAGACAAGTCAATGCCGTCACCTCATCGTGCTTCAACACCCTATGCATGCTCCGCAAGATCTTCCGTTGGATCCCGACCGAGACCAGGAAGACAGTCACCCAGGCACTCGTCACCAGCCGACTGGACTACGGAAACGCCCTCTACGCCGGAACCACAGCCAAGATACATAAAAGACTCCAACGCATCCAGAATGCCTCCGCCCGTCTCTTCCTGAACATCCCCCGACGCAGCCACATCTCCGGCCACCTGAAGGACCTGCACTGGCTCCCCGTCAGCAAGAGGATCACGTTCAGGCTCCTCACCCACGCACACAAATCTCTCCACAACCTGGGACCCAAGTACCTCAACGACCGCCTTACCTTCTACACGCCCACCCGCCAGCTACGTTCGACAAGCCTCGCCTTCGCCGCCATACCACACATCCGAAGAGCCACCGCTGGCGGCAGATCCTTCTCCTACCTGGCGGCCAAGACTTGGAACTCCCTCCCCATCCATCTTCGGCTGACCCAGGACCATCTCGCCTTCAGGAGACAACTCAAGACCTGGCTGTTCGAGCAATAGCAGACCCCTTCCCCCAAGCGCCTTGAGACCCTGCCGGGTGAGTAGCGCGCTATACAAGTGCTATGATTGATTGATTGATTGATTGATTTACATGTGCGAAAGACTGCTATTTGGGTGGAGTAACTTGTGTCCGCAGGTATGGTAGGACGATTGGTAAGATAATATTTTTTGTCAAAACCTATTATAGAATAGACTATCAGCTTGAGTACCTCCCTGAAGGTAGTCTCCTTTAATGCAAATGGCCTTAATAATGCTAAGAAACTGTGGGCAATAGAAAGTTGGATTCTAGCCGATAACCCAGCAGCACTTTTGGTTCAGGAGATTCATATCCCGTTTGGGAAGCTGTCAGGATTTTCAATGGTTAAAAACTGGACAGCATATAGAGGGTTTTTGTCTTCCCAAGCCGCCCACCGTGGCACATCTATCTTTTTATCAAAAGGGTTGGGAGCTGAAATGTTCAACAGTGCCAGCGATAAAGAGAGTCACTGGTGCTGGTTAAGCTGCTCGGCATGGTCAAAGCTTTAAACATGTGCTCATATTTATGCCCCAGTTGAAGATAATATTACTCCCTACTAGAGCCTGTCCAGTTCCTATTACAAAATCCTGGTGAAGTCATAATCAGGGAGATTTTAATCTTCTGCAGGATCCAAAAGTGTACTCCTTGGTTAAGGCAAAAAAACAGACAAATCCAAAATCCTTAAAAGTCATTAGGAACTTCCAGGAAACACTTGATGCACCGGACCCTCGTCTACAGACCCACCTGGGACTCCCACCTCTTCCGGCACCACCATTACCGACCTCATCACACCCGATGACATCGCCTCCATGACTACATTCTCATCGGAGACCTGAAGTTCCACCTCGACAACTGCAGCGACCCTGACGTCACCACCCTCCTTGACAACCTCGCCAATCTCAGACTGAAGCATCTCGTCACCATCCCACCCACAGAGTCTGAAATATCCTCGACCCCATCTTCACAGTAGGGACAAACATCTGCTTCAGCCAAACCACACAGCCCCTTGGGACTGACCACCACTGTGTAAACTTCACCTTCAACATCACCACTGCACCCAGACCCGCCCCGAGCCCCCCATGAAGGAACTGGTGTACAGTCACAGAAGAACACCTCAACACCACCCTCCTCCATGACCCCCCTCCGCCATGACCGACGGCAACTCCACAGCCAAAGATCTCCAGCTGGGCAGACAAGCTTGCACCCCTCAACCACCCCGTCAGACAACACCCCCTGAAGGCCGTCTGGTTCACCACCGACCTCCAAGAAGCCAGGCGCTTCTGCAGATGCCTCGAGAAACTCTGGAGGAACAGGAAAACCACAGAAGACTGGAACACCTACAGGAATGCCATGACGGAATACCACCAGCGCATAAGAACCACAAAGCGGACCTTTATCAAGAACAAGATCCACGCCAACGCCAGTCACGCAAAAGAACTCTTCAGCGTCATACAGCGGTTCACCAAACCCCCCCAACCGAAGCCACAGACGTCACACTCTCCCAGGACCTATGCAACAAGCTCAGCTCCTACGTACATCTCATAATCAAGGCCCTCTACAACAACTTCAGGGAACAGACTAAGGACACCACCCCCCTCTCCACCACCAACAACCTGCCCACCACCACCACCTGGAAACCTGCTACCACCGAAGACACCGCCCCGACCATGAAGAACATGCACTCAGGAGCACCCATGGACCCCTGCCCGCCGCACATCTACCACAGAGCCGCCGCTGCCATAGCACCCGAACTAGACTGGACCATTAACACCTCCTTTGAATTCGGTATCTTCCCTGACGACTGGAAGAGGTTCGAGGTCAAGCCCCTTCTCAAGAAACCCTCAGCCGACTCGATGAACCTGAAAAAATACCGGCCCATCTCTCTCCTTCCCTCCGCAGCCAAAGTCTCTGAGAGATTCGTCAACGCCCAGCTGACCACCTTCATCGAAGATAACATCATCCTCTACTCCTCCCAGTCCACTTTTCGCAGCAACCACAGCACCAAAACCACCCTCCTAGCCGCCACTGACAACATCTGCATGCTACTGAACCAGGGCCAGATTGCGGACCTCATTATACTAGACCTCTCTGCTGCCTTCGACACCGTCTCACACCGCACTCTCGCAGCCAGACACAAAGGCGCCGGTATACAAGGAATAGCCTTCGACTGGATCCATTCCTTTCTCTATGACAGAACTCAAAGAATCAGACTCCCTCCCTTACTCTCCGGACCCACAGAGATCAACTGCAGAGTACCCCAAGGATCCTCGCTCAGCTCCACGCTCTTCAACATCTACATGGCCCCCCTCACCACCATCATCAGACAGCGTGGGCTAAGCATAGTATCCTTCGCCGACGACACCCAGCTCATCCTCTCCCTCATGAAGAATCCCAAAGACACCAGACTCTGCTTCCAGGAAGGAATTAAGGATGTTGCAGGCTGGATGAACAACAGCTGCCTGAAGCTCAACTCTGCAAAGACAGAGGTCCTTGTCCTCAGACCCTCCTCCACCACCTGGGACAAAACCTGGTGGCCTCCCGCCCTCAGAAACCCACCCGCCCCATCAAACCACACCCGAAACCTTGGCATCATCCTAGACTCCTTCCTCACCATGTCCCGCCAGATTAACGCCATCGCCTCCACCTGCTTCAACTCCCTCTGCATCCTCCGCAAGCCCTTCAAGGGGATCCCCTCCGAATGCAGAAAGACCATCACCCATACACTCATAACCAGCAGACTGGACTATGGCAACGCTCTCCACGCCAGAATCAACACAACCCTGCTGCACAAGTCCAAACCATCCAGAACACCGCTGCCAGACTCATCCTTGGCACCCCACAGTACAAGCACATGACCCAGCACCTACGAGACCTCCCCTGGCTCCCCGTTGAGAAGAGAATAACCTTCAAGCTACTCACCCACGCCTACAAATCCTTCCACAACATCGGACCCAAATACCTCAAAGAGAGAGTCTCCTTCCACGTACCCAAAAGGAACATCTGCTCAACCGACCTCACCCAGGGATAGACCCCACGGGGAAACATTGTTGTGGAATCGAGGGACCCTGCCATTGCCTTACCTCTTTGCCAGACCGGACCCGTGGGTACAGGGGCTCGCCTCCCGCTGCCGCACTCAACACCCAAGGAGCGGCCGCCGAGTGGAGCGCGGGCCTGCTGGACTCCAATTCCCAGCAGGCCTACCGTCCGGAAACCGCACCAGGGGCACATAATTTACAGTGACAGCTCCGGCAGAGCGGGGAAACATTGTTGTGGAATCGAGGGACCCTGCCATTGCCTTACCTCTTTGCCAGACCGGACCCGTGGGTACAGGGGCTCGCCTCCCGCCGCCGCACTCAACACCCAAGGAGCGGCCGCCGAGTGGAGCGCGGGCCTGCTGGACTCCAATTCCCAGCAGCCCTAGCTCCCGGAAACCGCTCCAGGGGTGCATAAATTACAGCGACAGCTCCCGCGACGCGGGATGCGCGCGGGTGGGCGCCGGGCGAAGCCCGGGCAAAGGGCGGGCCCTCTGAGGCCCTCAGAGGTCGAGGAGGCCGGGCCGGGCGCACCCCCCTAACATCGATATTGTAGGAGTCCTCAAGGTATATCACTTCCCACACCCTCTGACTGTTTAACGTTTTTGGATTGACTGCTGGACACTCCTATATTTTACATGAGGGACATTACGCCGCCTTGCATCTACCTCTCATTCCCCTTGTGAACTTCATTGTGTTGTACGGCGTACGGCACACTGCTTCTTGCATCCCCCCAAGCCCAATATTGCTCCCATTGTCTTTAGTTTGGATTTGGATCAGAGCAACATTCTAATTGTGACTATATAAACATACTAAATCTACATTATGTCTACCAGAGGCACAAGGAGTAAAACAGCAGCTGGGGGGGCTCCAGTGATAGGCCCGATAGACAATTTTAATAACAAGGGCCAAGGATGCCATAGATGAGGGCATTTCACTCCTAGAACGCAGGTTTTCGCAAGACCTAGCCCTAGCTAAACGATCATCCCTTGGACTCATTGCATCGGCTATAACACCTACCCAGGTTAGAACGAGTATCACTAGACCCATAACTGATGTTCGTGCCGATATTCATAGCATACCAAATGAGGTAAATTTATCAGCATCGATCCCCCTAATAGACTCTGATTCAGAACCCAGTATGGATTTGGAAAGAACTTCTAATCTGTCCATTAAACCTACACCAGAAGCAGTAGCTACAGACAGTATGAGGCAATTAAGGGGCAGGCGGGAGGGTGCCATACAAAAACAAGCTAAACACACAACAAAGCATAGTACGACTATGGTTAGAAAGCATAGCGCGCCTAAGCGAAAACCTAGGAAGGGTGCCAACCCACACCCACACTCAGGCACAGGTGGAACAAACACAGCCATAGAGATAGGTAGCGAGGAGCGTCAGGGGAGGCTGCCGGGCACAGAGGATGAATCTGATGCAAATGATCAGCTGCTGGAAAGAATGGGTGAACTTCTCAGCATCTATCTGTCCCTGATAGAATGTAGACTCGCACGTATTGAAAAGCAACTAGCTGAATTAAGCGTCCCCAATAAAAACATCTCCAGAGACGGGGCGCCTACTGGCGTGGGAGCTAAACTAAGCTCCTCAAAACCCACATGTTCCAAACTTAAGAACCCCACAGCTCCAATTACAACCGCGAAGCCTAAAACCCCACAGGTTCCAGCTAAAGGGACCACTGCCAATCATTTGGCAGCAAATTCCAGCACTAATCCCGTGGTTACCCCTCACACTACCAATGTAGTCTTAGAGTCAGGGAAGGGTCAAAACATCGAACAGAGCAAAGGGATTCCAATGAGTCAAATTCACAACCCTGCTCAAAATTTCCCTACGGCTCAGCCCGCCCAAAATATGGTATCTAATACGAGGCAGATCCCACCACGTATCAACTTGCCGCCTGAATGCGGGGCGTATGTGTTGGTCCTAGTTAATGTTTCCAAACTTTGGAAGGATCAAGAAGAAACCCCCATATCCCTTAAAAATAAGACCCTACATTGGCTAAACGCAAACTGCAACTTCCCAATGGAAGGGGAAAGGGAGATTATCCACACCCAGAGAGTAGGATGGATAGGCCCACTGAGGAAAAAGTTTGAGGGGGACTGTATCACTATAAATTTTAAGAATCCCCAATGGGCCGAAAAAACCCTGGCTAGTGCACCTTTACTCTCACCATGGGAATTTAATACCACCCTGCTCCCACTGGGCTACTTTTATAGACACCTGATTTCCCCTAAGTTGAACATGGCGAACAACTTTGTTGCACCTTATCAGGATTCAAACTTTAGTGCTAGGATTAAGTCTCCACTATTTTATCAGAAACAAGACTTTACTCATTTGAATGGTCTCGCCCAGCACCACCAGGCCCCAATGTTAGCATATCATTCGCACGACCCCCAATTCCCAATAATGCCTCATTATGACCATAAGGAAAGTTCATATCCAGCACCCATTTCAAATCATTATATGCAGTTGAACGGTGTTAGGCCATTATTTAACATCCCAACTCACAATCGGTTTGAATATGCTTTTTCAAACCTAGATGAGCAGGATTGACTGGATAAAACGGATGGTAGTCACACTGGAAGCATAGACATAAGTAATGAAAACATGGGTTACCCACCAATAGCAGAAGAAAGACCAACCCAGAACTGACCAGCCGATGGGATATCAACAGTGGCCACCCAGCAGCTGATAATACAAGCAAGGAACGACCACCAGTAATGTTAGCCAACGCCACCGGGGATACACCGACACATAACCACACTGCCACCTCTCTGGCCACACATGAACACGAACACAAAACCCCCACACTACTAGAACACGATGCGAACATAGTGAGGAGTGCCGGGAGCAAGCCCACTAGATATCGCAGCCATCGTGGGTTATCAATTCTTAGCTGGAACGTGGCTGGGCTAGAACCCAGGCTCTCAGACCCCCAATGGGCCAAGATAATTGATGGCATAGATATTGTAATGTTTTCAGGAAACTTGGGCTACTGGAAACCTAAATATAACCAGTAGGGGGAGAGAGAGGGCAAGTGGATTCAGTCTCCCTAGGCAATATGATTAAACAAAGTGAAATCCACTCAGAAAGTGGTAGTGGTCCCTAAAGTGATGGGGAGCACACAGTGTTGTTTAAATGCCCGTCACACACCAACAGGCCCCTTGGTGTCATGCTTCATCATCGGGGCCTTCGCATCCCTCTACGGGATGCGGCGTGCTACGACTGACGGCTACGTAGGAGCACTTAGTAGTGAGCTATGTGAGGGTGTGAGAGTGTGAGTGAGGTGAGGTGAAAAAATGAGTTAAAAAATACCTGGCACGTAGGAAAAAAATAATTTATTATGTCCCCGGCTGGTATTATTAAAAAGGTGCAGAGTGAGGTTGATAGTATACGTACTAGGGTATATCAACCACTTCAAAGAGTCAACATGTTTCAGAGCGCAGAGACTCCTTCTTCAGGACAAGGATATGCACGTTATCCTCCCCTTACTCACATGAAATGTTAAACTGTTACATACAAAAATAAATGTGTAATATACCTAACAATGTTTATGTATAGGATAGTTCAGTTGCGCCCAATTGGCGTTGATGAGAACTTATTGTTTAAAGTCTGATAACCTCATGAGCCTATGCGTGGTATTGGGGGGATCCTTCCTCACTGCTCAGTAAAGCAACGGTTACTGCATGGTTTATTCGCCTGCCTTCCCCTCATCGCTGCTCCGGTGAAGTGAGACCTACACATAGAGGTTTACCACTGTTTCAGTATAACATCACCCAAACCTAGTTTTGGCCGAGCAGTGGGCGGTTTGCTTATTGGGATCAAGATTTTGGCTGGTCGTTCGACCAGAGATCTGTCTAGTGGGAATCCGAATATTCAAATTCTTGAATACAAGTTTAAGCTTAAGACCCGGATTTATTTAATTAATTTTTATAATAATGATTTTTATTGTGTACCTAATAAGAACTTTGAGGCACTGTCAAGGACTTTACACAACCTGGAATCCAGCCCAGTGACCGATGCTGGGGCAGGGATTATAATTGGGGGTGACTTTAATGCAAATCTATTAAAGAATTATGGGACTGTGGATAGGATCCACTTAGACCAAGCGGAACGGAGGGGCATCGAACTAGCTAATATAATAACTGAATTTACCCTTGGTGACGCTATGACAACAGGTCACAGTCCTAGCGCCTCTCATGCCCCCACGTTTAGAAGCAGGGACAGCAGTTCCACTATTGACTATATCTTTATGTCGCCTCACTTAATAGATTGTGTAGTAAAGTCCACAGTGATGGAGACATCATTTGGCGACCACAACCCACTAATAGTAATTTTGAACCTTGCCCCTAGTTCGGTTTATACGAACCTTAATGGCGCAAGGGATATCACACCCTCGACTGACGGATTGCGACTAAAATGGAGGGGGGTCGACAGTGGGGCAATTCTGGATAGTGTTCAAATTAAATACCCACTTCTGATTAAGTCCTGCTCACTTATGGACGGCAATCACCAGAGGATAATTGCCGACTTTGGTAAACTGTGCTCAACCATAAAAACTCTTTCGTCAGTCCCGTTACCTAAGGAAGGGAAAGAACCAAGGTGGTTTGATTCAGCTTCTTCACTGGCAAATAGGGAATTAAGAAGGGCATTTAACACTAAACCCAGGTGCAAAATGACTGTCCAGATAGCCAGGAAACAATATAAACTTAAAATAATAGAAAGAAAGGCTGCACTACTTTCCGATCAGTGGGAATCGCTTGTCGCCAGCGCTATTCTGGGGGGCAGCGGGCCTTTCTGGTCTGCAGTCAGAAAAACAAGGGAAATGGGTAAAAAGCTTACACCAATTATCTGCAACATAACTAGCAGTGTATGGGAGACCCACTTCTCAAAAATCAATGCAGCACCGCCTAAGGAGTTGACAACTCCTACCCCAGGACAGCTGCGCGGCCTACAGATTGAAGCCCACGAAGTAGAAACAGCCATAAAAGAGAGCCTTGGAAACCAGGCGCCTGGCCCTGATGGTTTGCCCATTGATATCATTAGGCATAACCCAGCCCTAAGGGCACCAATCCTTCTTAATGTCTTTAACAGTCTGCCATCAGCGGCTATGCCCGTTACCTGGGCAACTAGTACTATCGTCCCAATCTTTAAAAAGGGAGACAGGTCGGATCCAGTCAACCACTGCCCAATCTCCCTCTTGGATAACACCTTAAAAATGTTGGGGCGAGTAATCTATAACAGGGTGCTTGAATGGACTGAAGACACAGACTTACTGGACCCGTGCCAGATGGGATGCAGGAGCGGGGTGAGGACAGTGGAGCAATGCCTGAACCAAAAACGGATAATTGATAAGTATAGCATCGCTCGATCGTCCCCTACTTACCTTGCTTTTATGGATCTTTCATCCGCCTTTGATCTAGTGAATAGATCAAATCTCTGGACAATCTTATTGAATTATGGGCTAGACGATGCACTTGTTGGCTTCCTGGCCTATCTCCATACTGATCTGAAAGCACAGGTCAGGATCAGGATGGGCGGAGAAGTTTCCGGAGCGATTGATATTGGCAGGGGGGTGAGACAGGGGTGCGTTTTAGCACCCCTGCTGTTTATTATCTACATTAATGGGCTATCCAGAAGTCTTAAACAAGTAACTAGTGACGTTACGACAATCCTGGGGAAACCTCTACCAGTGCTATTATACGCAGATGATGCGGTGCTCATGGGCCGCACACCAAATGCCCTCCCCCTACTTGTTCAAAGTTTTGTCCAATATATGGAGGGATTAGATCTGCGTGCAAATTAAAGAAAATCTTTTATCATGTCATGTGGCCCCGGGAAACGGAAGCTCAATGCCATACAGATAGGTACAGATAAACTCGAATCTGTCCCTACATTTCCATACCTCGGACTGGTTTTCGCTGCAAACGGCTCGTGGAGTGAGCATTTGGCCCACGCCACGAGCAAGTTCTCGAAAGCCACCAATTCTATTCTGAGCTTGCCTCGCCCGAAGAAAATAGGTGCCACTAGAACTATTTTAAAAAAATGTAGATTACAGTGCCTACCAGTCGCCTCATATGGACCTGAGGTTTGGGGGTTGTGAACCAGCACATGCATACAGCGGGAAGAAAGCTGTTTCTGTAGGAAAATACTGGGCGCCCCAATCTCATCCTCTGATTATATTTGTCATAATGAATTAAATCTTCCCTAAGTAAGCGACTTCATTAGAGCCAGACCAGCACTTTTCTGGATTAGGGTTTGGAGAAACAATTCAGCTACCCTCACACAACATATTATGAAGGACTGCTTAAACTGTGATCATGGCATGGTGATTCCATGGCTCTCAGGAGTTTCCAAAACACTAAGCGCCGTGGACAGATGCAATCTTTTTTCAGACCCCACCAAGATTGAGCCTAAGGACAATGTTGAGGTCAAACATGCACTGTATACACTTTATAAATCTGAACGGATGGGAAGAGAGTCATTGAAATCAACTGTCGCAAAATACCTGGGAAATGAACTGTGTAGACAACCACTCCCGCCCTATCTCACCCTACCCATGACCAGCTGGGAGAGATCGCTCCTGTTCCGCTTAAGAGCAGGTTCAGTGAAATTTTTGTTGTCTTTCCCACTGGGTTATCAACACAGCACTGACTATAACCCATGCCCGTGCAATGGTGTTAGTCCACAGGATGATTTGCACTTCCTATTCCTTTGTAAATTTTATTTAAAATATATTAAATGGTTTTTAACCCCATATTTTAAGAAACACAGACCTCTTTCGCTCAAGGAGTCTTATATAATGTTGGTTTCCCTGGATTCAGATGAATTAATTTTTCGCACTAGCACTTTTCTGAGACTGATAACACAAGTGCGCAAAATGATGGAAAATCCTTGAAATTAGCCTCATTAGAATAGAATCGTATTACATTTTAATCATGGAATTTTTTGTACTAATGTGTAATGTAAATGAACTGTTTTTATTGTGGTACTTTTATGAAATTCAAATAAAGGTCTTTTGAACTTGACTAGACCCCACGTATCCGCAGAACCAGAGCAGGCAGAAGAGCCTTTTCCCACATTGCAACAAACAAGAAGAAGACAGAAATAATACTGTATGGTTGTAATCCTGATGTTTTATACGCAGACATGGCCGCATGTGTCGATTCACAACTGAAGCAATATCTAGGCATACGATTATCATCAAAAATTAAGGATTTGTATGACCTTAATTTCACCCCCTTCCTTTTAAAAGTTCAAAATGTGTTTCTCAGTGAAATTCCCTCCTGTTGACTATTTTAGGGTGAGTCTCCCTGATTAAAATGTCGGTCCTTCGATTATTCAGTTTCCTGGTATTGGGTATTCTGTGTGTTTTATCTACCTCTTTTATTAAAATCTGTAGAGTCCATGTTCTCATCGTTTATCTGGCAAACAAAATCGGCCAGAATTGCACTAAGCATTCAATACAAATTGCAGAAGGATGGAGGGTTGGCGCTCCCTAATCTTAAAGATTACTACTTTTCCTACTTTGCACAACAGGGGGCTGATTCACAGAACTAATCTGAGACAAAATCCTAAACTTACTACTTTTGGTATACACAGATGGAGTTTAGTAGTAGAAAAGTTAGGATTCCTAACTTTACTACTACTAAACTGAGACAAAATCCTAATTTTACGACTTTCAGTATTCACAAAAGGCATTTAGTAATAGTAAAGTTGGGATTCCTAACTTTAGTACTACTAACTGCCTTTTGTTTACAGGTATCTCTGTGAATGGAGGGTTAATGTGGCACCAACCACTTGGCCGAGAGTCCTGGGGTATGATCTGGCATTGATCCTGTCCAACAAATGCGTAGAATTAGTATATATAGCAAAAGCTGTAGCTCAGTCCATTTCACTCCAAAATTAGCGAATTTAGGTGATCCCCACAATGAAGGATTGGCTACAGAAAATGAGGTGAACAGCTATATGCAATACAAACTGGGGGAGTGAAGACATTTGAAAAGCTCTGGGGGCAATATTTCCTATCTGAAGAAGCAGGATTACTTTCAAAGCGTTGTATTAAATTATCTGAGCTCTTCTCCCGCATCTTGTTGCTAAGCATTTTATGAGCTATTTTATTACCTGCTTTTAAGTCAACTGCATTTAAAGAATGTATCGCCTATGTGCCCTGTTGATAAATGTTCATTGTAAATTGTTATATTCCATGTATTTATTAAGTTATATAATATGAAATATGGATTTATATTTATTACTTGTATGCTGAGTTTACGATGAATATTACCTGGAATTTATATTCATTTTAATGCAATATTTGGATCCTAATTAATAATAAACAAAACTAGTTGGCCAGTGTCCCATTATTTTCCATATTATTGCAACACAGATTTGATTCAATTAATCCAGGTTTGTACATATGCTCCAAAATAATATGAACAAGCACCTTTGCTTCATTCAAGTGATCATAAAGTTATTAAAACACCTCTTAGTATTCTTACAGATACCACACCAAACTAGATTAAACATTTAGGGGCCATATGTAGGTGGGGTAATACCGGTCGGTAACAGTGAAATTCGGTAAATTTCACCGTTACTGACTGGTATTTAGGGATTTGAGATGTAGGAGGCGGCAAATAAGGAATCGGTAATTTACAGATTCGTTATTTTAAGGAATCTGTAAAATACTGATTCCTTATTTTGAGGAATCTGTAAATTACCGATTCCAAAAGCCTATGTAGGTAGCACTCAAGTGAGTGCATTTTAGCCTTAAGGATTCGTTATTTACCATCAACTATAAGTTGGTGGTAAATACTAAATACCTGTGAAAAGCTATTTTTTGCTTTTTTTCTCAGTGCCATGTGGCACACATACATGCTCATAGGGCATGTATGTGCGACACATGTGCATACATGCACGATTCAGGGGTGCAACAGGGTGTCAATGTGACACCCTGCCACCCTTGAATATGTTCCCCCTATTACCGATTCAGTATTTACCGAATAGGTAATAGTGAATGGCTTCCCATTCATTCCTATGGGCCTCCAGGCCCATAGGAATGAATGGGAATTACCGAATCGGTAAATACTGATATGCTAATACCGAGTATTACTTCATCAATCAAATTTACCGAATCATTACCTACATACTATTTACCGATTCTGAAATACAGAATCGGTAAAATTCGGTATTTTAGAATCGGTAAATAGAGATTACCTACATATGGCCCATAATCAATTATTCCTCCCACTTTGATGAAGGTCTTCGGACAAGTAGGTCAGTGTGGATAATGACATGCTAGTATGCATAATATTCTCTTTTAATGCCAGGACAATCTGAAAGGTTTATTAAAGCCAATTTTTGTTGTTAGTTCTTATCCTATTCATATTTATATTTACCAGATAAGTAAACAATGCTTGGCAATATAACAATAGTTGGATGCTTACTTTTTTCGATATTTTACATGTCATCTATATGAATTTATGGGGAAATGTGTATGTGTGTGCTTCATGTGAAGATGTTGCGTGAAATGCTTATATGAGGACTGCCATATATTGGTGCATCTTAGGACAAGGGAGAGAAGTTCCTCAAGAACTTGAAATAATCACTGTGAGGCATGTCTGTCACATGAGGGAGATGTCAAGATTGCCCTCTTTCCCTGAGAGGCTTGGAATATGACATCAGAATATGACATGGGATACAAAATCAATGTGATTCAAATGTAACTCCTAATGGGGTGTCAGTCATATATGTTTAGCCTCCTTTAATGGTATATTACTCTATTATAAAACTTCACATTTGGTAGGTTGAATCCTCCAGAATCCATATGAAAGTGTAGTTTATTCATAGGAACAATTATTTCTTACATTTACGAATGTGGAAGAGCTTACGATGGATAGCATGCATCATGTAATGTACCTGCTGAATGATCTAACAAACACAATACCATTATTATATTAATTGTAGTGATATGTAAAAAATACAAGGTATTTTGCTATTTTTCAAAATGTATTTTTCTACCCTAAGGAACAGTTAGAAGAGTAGTAGGAAGTTGTACATTTTAAAACAAAGCAGGACAAGAATCTCTCACAAATACTTTCTTAAGTGCAACAGCCTATTACCTTTGGTCAAAACTGCCTTCATTTGTATGACAACTCTGTGAGGAATTTCTGGGCAGTGCACTGAAAGATCTTTTGAAAAATGAAAAGCAAACAGTACATGGGTTCTGTGGTTCGCTTATGATGTTTCGTGAAACTGTGCCACTTATTGTGTGTTTCTAACCACAGGAGAGTGGTTAGGCATATGCAGCTGTGGGCTCGGAGAAGATCTGTAGTTCAGCTGGTGTTTGCAACATCACAGGGTGGACTATCATTGCTTGCCTGCTTGAGGTGCTGCTATCCTTAATTTGCATCCAAAGGCTGATAAGCTGGGGGGCTGGAATTTACTTCAGGAGTTTATTATGCAACCAACAAATTCTTAACATCACAGCAATATCAATGCTGCTCAGGGGGGCTGCCACCAACAAATTCTTAACAGCACACCAAAGTCAATGCTGCTCAGGGGGGCTGCAGTATTTATCATGGACAGTACCAGTTCACCTCAGAAATACTGTCATACTTTCAGTGAAACATGAGCAACAGTTCTTTGAAGAGATACTATAATCATCAAGAAGCAGTGGCAACAGTATGCACCATTGCTGCCTCAACTTTAAATTAACACTGCCATGATCTCGCAGCAAAATGTCTAGACATGACATGGAATATAACACCTCTTTCCATCTAATTGCTATACTCTTTGTGGACAGTATTAACATTTGTCAGCAGGGCTGCCATACTGTTAGAAGAAAAGTATGACAATTGCTCAGCAGGATTGCTATACCTATCAATAATAGTAACAATAGGTCACAGAAGTGTAGTTTTCCCAATCAATTTCCTATAGAATCTTTAGAACAGCCAAAACTGCTGAACAGAATTTCACCCAATTTAGCAGAAAGCTATATCTTTACCCACATCATGCAATTTTTGTGATTTGGTGTAAATCCATTCAGTAGTTTTTAGAAATTAGGGGTCAAAATGCTAGGCAGTTGGATGGTTGGGTACATGGACTCCCTTGTGTGTTCCTTGTACATGCAACTTCAAACAATGGAGCAATATGATTCATCCAGAGGGTCTCAGCAACCGGGCAAGAGTCTTCTGCGAGTCCCACAGGAGCTCATGCTCCGACTGGCTGGCTGCAACATGAAGAGAAATGTTGGGGTCACCATTGCAGAACACAGATACTCATTGTCATTATCTTGAAAATTAAAAAAGTCAAGTATTAGGTGCGCAGGGTTGGCAACTCGTGAGGAGGAGTGCCACGGGGAGTCACATTTTTAAAAACATTGGCCAGGCCACAATTCTCTTCTGATTTTCAGCACAACCCCTTGTAGTTCTAGAGTCCTCAGGCCTGCGCAGGCTCCTGCAAGAGTCCTGCGGGATCAGAAAAACATTTCAAATAACAGGGAGAGGCAGGAGTATCTGAAGTGGCTTGGCCACGCAGGGGCAGTTGGCTCTGAGGCTAATTAGTGTTGCATTGTGCAGCGGGGGATGGCTGCTCATGGGGGTTAGCCATAGGGCCTGGCTGCAGGCCTGGTCCTTCTCCTAACACCATTCCGCACATGGCTGAAGCCAGGAGTCTGCAGACCACAGGGGTTGGTTTTCCACAGGAGTTTTGATGCAGGGCCTAGCCGAATACCAAGTGTGGTGAGGGTGTGTATAGTTTTGTGTAGTGGTAATAAAATATTACTTTACTTTAAAGAAAAAAACAAAATTTATATTGCTTATATAGTTATACATGGTAACAATATTTTAATCTACATTTTAAAAAAAACTTCGAAATTCACTGAAGAACCCAATGGTTAAATTGAAATTATAAGTGGGTGCAAATGTCAGTTTTAATTTATCATTGTTAACTAAAAAAAACACTGAAAGTCACCAGTTATAGTTATCTCCAGTAACTATAACGTGTGCTCTAAAGTAAATAGAACTTGTGCACTCGCCATGCATAGTGTTGTCATCAATGATGTAATTTCAGATGTTCTAGTGATTTTTATCAATGATGTCATAGCACGTAATGAGTGATGTAATATGTGCTGTAATTAGCAGTGTACAGCGAGGGTCTGAGTTATAGTTACTTCAGGACATACACTACTGTGAAGGAAATCAAGCACTGGCTTCCAATTACAAAGGATCAGGACACCTTTTTTGATACCTGCTACATCAAATTACATCAAAGAGAGTGACTAAAGGTGGAATTTTAAAAATGCCACCATTTGCTCTTTCATACATTTACCCCTCTCAATGAAAGTCATGCAACAGCTTGTCCTTTACCATGTGGTTTGGAGATTTGAGAGGGACAAGTCAAGCCAGCCTGTGTGTTATGATAGCGATGCCCAGATATTTGTCAACTAGGAAAGTCCCAAATAGCCGAAGATGTTAATCTGCAATCACACATGTAAGGTGCAAGTGATAGACTGACTGCTAACTTTTGGGTTATTCTGTATTTGATGTAATGTGACAGGTGTCTATTAAGTTTCAGATTTACTGAGTTGTCTGTTTGTTGTAGAGAATGAGCAGATCTTGAGCACAAGATGAGTGCAATGAGGCCCAGATTTATCAAGCTTTTGCATCATTTTTGCTCCATGCAAGGCGATGTAGAGCAATTCAAAACCTAGAATGAGATTGTGTTGCTCTGCATGGGAAAGACATTCCATGGATTGAGAGTAGGTGTTCCCATGCATCCACCCACGGATTTTGGCACATTTCCAGATATACCAAGACAGGTAAACCTGGGAATGAATAACAATGCAATGCATTTCCAGGGGGGGAAGGGGGTAATAAGGAGAATATCTATATCTCTCCTCAGTATTTGCTCATTCCAAGTGTGCTTTATTATGCAGCACCCATAGAAGGAGGAAAATGACGATTGTTTTTGGGCAGGAATGTGCCCCTTCCTGCACAAAAACAAGCCTGCCTACAATGTGGACATTCTGGTTCCATGACACAAGGGTGCTTGTGTTGGCAAAAGGCAACACATTGTGTGCCAGGGCACTGAGAAGACAGGAATGCACCATATAATGTTAAATATGAATGTCTGACAAAATATCGAATACACAAATATCGAGATACAAAATTATCGCAACAAAAATATCGATGGCAAAAATATCGGAATCCTATCCCTAACAAGGTAAGTCCAAATATATCGAAAAAAATATATAAAATGACAAAAATATCGTTTTTTGTAAAATATCGTTTTATTTTTATAAAATAAAAATCTAATATTAACAAAATAATACTTATAAATGTAATAAACATATCTAAAAATATACTATAATATTTTAAATTAATACATAATGTAATACAAATTAATATTAATAAATATATAATACATAATATTTTTTCATTAATAATAACTCTAAAGTAATTATTTTCATAACTTATAAACAAATAAAAATATGATAAATCACTAATACATTTATATACATAAAATAATCTTATAAATAACAATTAATAACAACATAAAACTAATAAAAAAGCTAAATCCATTTTAGATAGCGTATGAGTAAAAATTACTATTCCCACTCCAGAGAGTGCAACAGTAGGGAAAGTGTTGGATAGCGTAGGGTTAAAAATTACTATTCCAACTCCAGAGAGTGCAACAGTAGGGAAAGTGTTGGATAGCGTAGGGGTAACAATTACTATTCCAACTCCAGAGAGTGCAACAGTAGGGAAAGTGTTGGATAGCATAGGGGTAACAATTATTATTCCAACTCCAGAGAGTGCAACAGTAGGGAAAGTGTTGGATAGCATAGGGGTAAAAATTACTATTCCAACTCCAGAGAGTGCAACAGTAGGGAAAGTGTTGGATAGCGTAGGGGTAACAATTACTATTCCAACTCCAGAGAGTGCAACAGTAGGGAAAGTGTTGGATAGCATAGGGGGAAAAATTATGATTCCCACTCCAGAGAGTGCAACAGTAGGGAAAGTGTTGGATAGCGTAGGGGTAACAATTACTATTCCAACTCCAGAGAGTGCAACAGTAGGGAAAGTGTTGGATAGCGTTGGGGTAAAAATTACTATTCCAACTCCAGAGAGTGCAACAGTAGGGATAGTGTTGGATAGCGTAGGGGTAACAATTACTATTCCAACTCCAGAGAGTGCAACATTAAGGAAAGTGTTTGATAGCGTAGGCGTAAAAATTACTATTCCCACTCCAGAGAGTGCAACAGTAGGGAAAGTGTTGGATATTGTAGGGGTAACAATTACTATTCCAACTCCAGAGAGTGCAACAGTAGGGAAAGTGTTGGATAGCGTAGGGGTAAAAATTACTATTCCAACTCCAGAGAGTGCAACAGTAGGGAAAGTGTTGGATAGCGTAGGGGTAAAAATTACTATTCCAACTCCAGAGAATGCAACAGTAGGGAAAGTGTTGGATAACGCAGGGGTAACAATTACTATTCCCACTCCAGAGAGTGCAACAGTAGGGAAAGTGTTGGATAGCGTAGGGGTAAAAATTACTATTCCAACTCCAGAGAGTGCAACAGTAGGGAAAGTGTTGGATAGCGTAGGGGTAAAAATACTATTCCCACTCCAGAGAATGCAACAGTAGGGAAAGTGTTGGATAGCGTAGGGGTTAGAATGACAAACTTATAAAAAAATATTTTTTTTAATAATACAAATATGAACTATTAAATAAATATAAACCATTTACAATACATATGCATAACCATTTACAATACATATGCATAATTATTAAAAACATGATTAGCTAAATATATGTAACCAAAAATAATCATTAAAAAATACCATTTAATAATATTTAATTACCAATTAATAAATTAGTAACAATTATAAAATTACCTTAACAATGATTTTTAAATCATTATTACTTAATAACATTTAAATTAGTTCCCACCATATTCCCCTATAAACACACAACCCGCAAAAGAACACATTTATCAATTAATGAATTATTTAAAATTAATTACCAATTAATTAAAATTAATGTATGCTTCCTACTAATTAATAATTAATTCAACATAATGAAATTACTTCCCACCCTATTCCCCTATAAACCCATAACCCGCTACAGAACATATTTATCAATTAATCAATTAATTAAAAATAATTACCAAATTAATTAAATGTAATTTCCAATTAATTAAAATTAATGTATGATTCCTATTAATTAATAATTAATTCAACATAAGTAAATTACTTCCCACCCTATTCCCCTATAAACCAATAACCAGCTACAGAACATATTTATCAATTAATCAATTAATTAAAATTAATTAAAAATAATTCTCAATTAATTAATTAATAATTCCTACTAATTAATAATTAATTTAACATAATTAAATTACTTCTCACCCTATTCCCCTATAAACCCACAACCCGCTACAGTACTAAAAGACAACATTTAATAAAATTACATTAAAAATAAATTATAAAACATAATAAATACAATATAATATACACAAAATGTATTTAAAAATCGATATTAGTAACATCGAAATTATTTACTTCATTATTACTGACATCGATATTTAAAACTTCGATAATACTATATTACTAATATCGATATTAAGAGTGTCGATATTACTTACCTTCTATATTAAGTCCCTTCGATATTTAAACTTCGATATAATTGTATATCGAAATTTAAAACTCGATATTTTGTCTGTGTACCGTTAAATATGGTGAATTCCTGCCTTCTAGCTTTCACGCGGCAAGGTGTTTTGCTGCATTGCTTGAAAGTATTATAAACCTAGCCCTGAGTGTATTAGAGCTTCAAATAGATACTTGTGATACGGTAGTGACTTACACCTGCTCAGTAACACAAAACTTTTAATGAAACCCATAAGGAATGAAAGATTAATTGGGAGACATGGGTGCACAGTGTGACTTCTCAGTGTCTCTTACAGTAGAGCAATATCAAAATATAGCAGCAGCTATGTTGATCATCTAAGTGAATGGACATCTTACTGATGACTTGGATTGAACAGCCAGTAGAGCAATAGCAAATGAAAATGATGATGTGATGTTTTGCAATTTCCTCGTCCCAATTTTAAGATTCCCAAAATATATTAATGTTAACAAAAAATTGGCATAGAAAATCTGCCAGGGGCTATGCAAGAACCTAAACTACCCAGAAATGGTAAGATATAAGACACTCCAACTCATACAGACCAACTTTCATGGGAATATTTATTTAGTGGCTGATTGCTGCACCATACTCTTGATTGATGAAATACCATGCTTCAAACAATCAGTAATAAATACCACAGATTCTGCCAAGATGGTGATTGACCTCACTTGTTTTAGTCAGGTGAAGTGCTGCCTAGCTTCTGGGAGGAAATGTTGTATGCATTAGTATCAGAGGGCCTAATTATGATGTTGGTCAGACAAAGGCCCGACCAACACTGTTGCGGAATAGAACACCCTACCATAGGTCGGTGGTTCCACCAGCTGTATTTGGATGCAACCGCACTATGGGTGGTCAGAAACATCCCTTTTTGCATGGCAGATTGTTCGGCAGGAGGAAAAGGGCCGCAGCACAACCTACAAATGAAAAATTGATGTTTACAAACATCTCTGCACAGTGTGGCAGGCACCATGTGGTGCCTGCCACACAGAGCAGGGATGTTAAGGGGGCACTATTTGTGATCCCCAGGCCCCATAGCAGAGGACCAGAGGAAAGGGGTCCTGCTAGGTGCACCCAAAGTTACTTTGTGCCTGCTTACTCATGGAAGGGTAGGTGGAAGGGATGTTATAATCCTGATGGCAGAGCCAAGGCTGGCTCCACCATCATTATGTGATTATCATTCTACCCGCAACCACAAAGGTCTCTGAAAGCCCATCAGAAGTGGAGCGGAACACCCACAAGAATTTCCCTATGCCGCCAGTATTGTAATTCTGCAGTCTGAGGGATAGATGTAAAGCGGAAAACCTCTGACTAGCTGTTGGATGGCTTTCCACCCAGCATTTTAGTCAGGCCCAGAGTTTGGCAAGTTATTAGACGCACCTGTATGACAGTTTTTTTCTGATTCCATATCTCTGGTTTTGCTAGACCAGGATTCTCTGATTTTTCGTACTCATACATGATGATAGCACGCTTATTAATTACCCAGCTGAGGAAATTGTCTATAAGCCCTTCTAAAACAGAATTGAAGAATAAAATGGAGAAGATTGGCAAGCTTGAATTCTGGTATAACAACTGAATACAGAAATTTGCTTTTCGATTTGGGGCATGTGGGCTTTTGCGGATCAGTCTTCTAGACCTGCGACAACTCACCCGTAGGGGTCTCAAGGTACTTGGGGTGTGTGAATCTGTGGTTCAGTTGAAGAGCCAGGTCTTGAGGTCCTTCCTGAATTAAGGCAGGGACAGTGATTGCCTGAAATGCAAAAAGGCAGAGAGATCCAGGTCTTTGCAGCGAGGTAGGAGAACGATCTTCCTACAGCCATGGACCTGAGGATTTCATGGGATGGTGGCCAGGGCCAGTTGGTCAGAGCGGAAATGTCTGGTGGTTGTGTGGTTGTGTAGGAGGAGAGGATTTGGTTGAGGTATGCAGGTCCGGTGTTGTGGAGGGCTTGTAGCATGTGTGAGGCACTTGAAGGTAATTCTTCTGTTGATCGGATGAAGGAAGTGACCCAAAAAGGGTCACCCGGGTCACTTACAACCACCTTCTCAGAGTCAGTCAGACAGTAGAGAATACAAACAAGATTATTTAGTGATAACACTGCAGCGGAGCCCAGTCAAATCGAATCAAATCAAAATAAGCTTTATTCAAAGTCACTAAGTGAATCATAAAAGCTACAAAAATACATCCATGACAGAGTTTAAAAACCAAAGTGAAAATTTAAAACAAAATACAAGAAAATATTCCATGTAAAAACATGTATAAAAACTGTTGTTGCTGGATAATCACTCAATTTACTACTTGCAACTGCTTCCTGTAATTAATAACGGCCAGCAGAAATCGTAACATAACTACACATGTGTATACGTTCGGTAGCATTTGCAGATAAATAAAAGCCGGACGGCATTGTGTAAAATCCAGCTGTAATAACAAGGGTTTAATGAGTTTCTTTCTCAGCCCTGAAAAGTGTTTACAGAAAAGCACAGTATGCATTATATTCTGTGGTGAGGTATCATCACACCTGCAATTCACCAGGTCAGGTGACCAGTTGTTAATAGTTGGAAAACTAATTAAACAGTGGAAAATATCCAACCAAAAGCAGGTCAACCAACACAAACCTGTGGCGCGCATTATACACACTGGCTAAGTATGGTTGAATACAGAAACTAGTCAAGAACATTTGATTCCTTAACACAGTGGGTTGCCAGATTTCAGAAGCTAATCTGATTTCCTCCAATCATGAAATGCATTTCAGTTTCAAAGCTTTTCTTTAGACACTAACCAGACTCTCAGGAAGATTTAAATATTCGGGATGGCCGAGGTCTGTCAGGAAGTTGTACACATATTTAAGTCAAGGGATGTTAAGGGCATGTAAAGATTCTACACAGTCAGCAATTATGGTTCAATTGAGAGTTGTATGTTCAGATGACCATATTTTGTGCCATAGTAGAACTGGCTGGATCCTGATTAAATCTGCTATGTAAGGGGCTCCTAGTTCAGAGTGGCACACATAGGTTGTGCTACTTTTAGGGAGAGCGAGGAGAGACCTTAAAGCGTTTTCTTCAATCTGGAGTATATCAGTCTTTCCATACCCCCAGAGCTCAGCCCTGTACATTGCAGTGGATCTACATTTGGCCTTATAATTTGTCATCAATTCCTTGGGGTGTTTGATGCCAAGATGTCTAGCAAAATTTAGAAGAGCCATTATCGTTTTCGTAAAGTGGAGTCGCCTTGATTTAATCGCCCCTTTCCAATACCCAGATTGACTGAAAACAATGCCCAGATATGAGAATGACGCTGTGATCTGAATTCTGGAACCCTCAATGAAGATGTCACGGCAGCGAGTGACCTTCTTCTCGATCTTCATGGCAAAGGTTTTGCTAATGTTAATTTTTACCCCAAGGTTTTGCATGGACTGAGCAAACTCATCAACTAAACGCTGGAAGGCAATAAGAGTGCAGGTCATTCTTACCGCGTCATCGGCATAGAAAAGAGCTGGTATAGGCCGATGTCTCACCTGGGGTAGGTCTGCACATTTGCTTGTCAGTATGTCACCTACACTATTAATATAGAGATTAAACAGGAAGAGGCCAGTATTCATCCCTGGTGTACCCCTCTTCCTATTTTAAATGGCCCAGTACAGTTGCCATTAAGGCCATAGTGGACTCTACCTCTGCCTTGGGGAATCATTAGGGGGAATCATTAACCATGATCCCCCATAGCTTATCGTGCGCTACTAAATCAAACGCAGAAGATACATCTACAAATTGTTTTTAAAAATAGCCACCTTTCAAATGCACGTATTTGCCGAATAATAAGTCTAGGTTAGTGACCTGCTCTACAGTCCCAAGCCCAGGCCTAAAACCAAACTGTAGATCCGAGAGGATATTGTTTGTTTCTGCCCAGTTCTGAAGTCATCCTAAAAGCGTACAACCAGCTACCTTTACCAAGCAATCCAGAACAGAAATTGGCCTGTATTGTGTTGGGATGTTAAGGTCACCCTTCTTGAATATGGGGACAATAAGCGACTCAGGCCAGGTGGATTAAAAACCTGAAGAGCGAGGTGAGGAGGAGGCCCCAAAGATCAGTGTTAAATTTAAATAGTTCAATAGGGATCCCATCAGGTCCAGGGGCTTTACCCCCTTACTTGCTTTCAGTGCCAGAACAACTTCGTCCAAGGAAAATCCTGGGTATCTTCAGTTGTTTAAAGGTCCAGTAAAATTGGAAGCGTTGGTAACAGGGGCGGACTCAGTATGAGCAGAAACAATAAGGGGGGTTACAATGTCTTCCTTAGGAGAATACAAATTAGGAAAATGTGCTATCCATGCAGCCTCTGTAGTGGCTATTCCTGCTCAAGGGCAGTCTGGGGAGTTGTGGGAAGGAGAATTGATAACACGCCAAAGCATGGTATTATGTAAATGTAAATGTAAAGCCCATTTATACCGCGCTAACAATCGCTCCAGGGAGCATCTCGGCGCCAATGAGAGGTCAACCTGATGTTAAAGTTGCCTTACTGCTTACAGAGACCAGGACCGGAGTCACACTAGTGCTCTGGCGGTTATATCTGGAAGATTGTAAATCCAGGTTTTTAATTGTTTGCGGAATTCGGATTCCTTGTCCAGTGCTCTTACAAGTGGGGGGAGGGCATTCCATGCTTTTGCACCTAGTACCGCTAGGGATTTACCCCCACGACTTTTAAGTCTAAACCCTGGAACGGTCAATAGGTTGGCATTTGAGGACCGTAGTGCTCGAGTTGGGCAATATCTTATAAAAAATGTTCTTAGGTATAGGGGGCCTGAATTGTGTACAGCGCGAAAGGTGATTATCAGTACTTTATACAGGACCCTTTTTGTTATGGGCAGCCAGTGTAGTACATTGAGGGCTTTGGTTGCTGAAGATTTCCTTGGCCATTTTAAAACCAGCCTTGCTGCCGCATGCTGTACCATCTGGAGTTTATGGGTGACCGCCTTATTGGTACCGGCATACAAGCTGTTGCAATAGTCAATGCGAGATGTAACTAATGCAATAGTGACTGTTTTCCTTGCTTCGAGGGGCAGCAAGTCAAAGAACTTCCTGAGCAATTTTATTACCCCAAAGCAAGTGCCTGCCACTTTTGACGCCTGATGTTTAAAGGATAAATCGGTGTCGAATTGTACCCCAAGATTACGGGCGGAGGAGGTAGTGTGAGGTGGTATTTCTGCCTTCTCAGGCCACCACAGTCTGGGGACAAATTCGTTTTTTGGGCCTATAGGCATGATCTCGGTTTTGCCTGTGTTGCATTTTAGATGGTTTTTCCGCATCCACTCAAAGGTGGCCGTTAAGCAACATTTGAGTTTTTCCTCCCAGGCCTGGTTATCTTTGTCCATTACCAGGATCAGTTGAGTATCGTCGGCATAAGCTATTACCTCTATGCAGTAGGACGATATCAGCTGTATCAGGGGTGCGGTATAGACATTGAATAATGTCGGACTCAGGCTGGAACCTTGAGGTACTCCCGTCGACAGTGACTTCTCACTGGAACGGAATTCCCCCAAGGTCACCACTTGTCGCCTGTCACTAAGAAAATTCTTTATCCACTCCAAGGCAATGCCTTTAATGCCAGATGTTATTAGCCGGTCTATTAAGATAGCATGAAAGACCGTGTCGAAGGCCGCCGACAGGTCTAATAAAATCAGGACGGCCTTCTTGCCTTGATCTAGGGCTGAGCGGATAGTTTCAGTAGTGAACAGGAGAGCCGATTCGGTGGAGTGTTGAGTCCTAAAACCAGCTTGGTTGGGGTGCCATGCTTCATTGTCTTCGAGAAAGCGTCTCAGCTGTTTATTTACTGTCGACTCAGTGATTTTACACAGTGCCGGGAGCAGTGAGATTGGACGTAGATTTGAAAGTGTGGTGGGGTCAGGAAGTTGTTTTTTTTGTAAAGGTTTTACTGCTGCCAGTTTCCACTCTAGGGGGACGTTGGCGGTAGACAGTGAGTTGTTGACGATGTCATTTATGTCTGGGCTAACAATGTCCGCAATGAGGTGCAGGAGTCCTATAGGACATGGATCAAATGGTGATCCTGACTTGGTTGCCAGAATGGCACGTTTTGTCTCCTCCAGACTAATTGTACAAAAGGCTGTGAGCTGGGTGGCTTCCTGCCTTATATTTACATCCTCATGCCTTGGACCGATGATAGGAGCCTCAAAATCTTTCGTCAGACCCAGAACCTTTTCTTCAAAAAAGTCTGTGATAGAATCACAAAGCATTTGTGAGGGTGGAATGTCCTGCATTAAACATTTGGGTTTACTAAAATCCTTCACGATTTTAAAAATTGCTTTCTGTTTAATATTGGCTGTTACTGTGGCTGACGTAAAATACTTTGTTTTAGCCTGTTTAATTTGTGCGTGATACGCTCTCTTAATCGTTTTATATTTGCTACGTTCTGTGCTAAGATAATTTTTCAGCCAGCTACGTTCAGCCCGTCTTAGCTCCCCCTGTTTGTTTTTAAGCTCTCGGTCAAACCAAGGGGCAGATCTCTTTTTTTCCCGGGTCTAGGCTTGCGTCTTCCCTGTCCGGTCATATTTTTTAGTTCAGTCGTCCACTCCCTAAAAGTGTTTAGGTTTGGGGATCCTGCTAACTTTGATCTACATTCTCTGGCTATGATAGTTAATTCTGGATGTTTCATAGTAGCTTTCCAGTCATCGTGTCTGGCCTGGTTGCTTTCACCTGTATGCTCATTTTTGGCATTGATCTCCAATGTGATCGTAAAAGGTATTAGTACGTGATCTGTCCATATTTGGGGTTTGAGCTGGTCTGTTGTTAATTTATCTAAGTTAGTGGCAATGCAGTCAATCGTATGTCCAGCCTCATGGGTGGCTAGGGTATCACAAATTTTGAGACCCAGTACATCCATGGTTTCTCTAAAGGAGGCAGTGGACGCTTCCGTTATGGACTCTAGATAGATGTTCATATCCCCCAGCATGGTAAAATTAGAATATCTAAGTATCAATGGGCTTAGTACTTCTCCAATACTCCCTAGAAAACCTGTACAAGGGCCGGGAGGGCGATAAATCAATGCCCCGGAAAAAGCGAAGTTGTCATGGATTTTAAGACAAAAGCCCATCCCTTCCGCATCCTTTAAATTATGGAGTTCTGTCATCGAGCAACCAAATGTATCTCTATGTATTATGGCCACTCCCCCCCGTTGTTCATTACCTCTATCAATCCTTTGAATGCCATACCCTGGAGGTAGGGCATGCACCAGATCCGGAGTGCACCAAGGTTTGAGCCAAGTCTCTGCAATGAAGAGACAGTCTAGGTTGTCGTCGATTAAGAGGTCATGTATATGCTGGGTATGTTTTGGCAAAGATCTAGCATTGATTAGGCCAGCCTTTAGGGTATGGGTAGGAACAGTAGATGGAGTGAGGGCAGATACCTGAGACCACGAGAATGTAATATGGCATTTATGGCAACTTACCGGGCCTGTCCAGTCCAAAGGGTCTAGTTTGTGCAGGTCACAATCATAGTCCGGTTTTATAGCTAGTAATTCCTGCCTGCTGTAATTGCATTTAGTGGTCCCAGCAGAGTTCTTAGCCCTGTGCCCGGCCCGTGCGCGGACGGGCGCAGACGGGCTGGACTCTGGCTTGACTCTGGCTTGACTCTGGCTTGACTCTGGCTTAACTCTGGCTTGAGTCCGGCGCGTCCGCTGCGCAGAGTCATAGCTGTCCATTTTTATACCGGTGACTCTCGCCCCTAAGGGAGGATAGCCCTACCCAAGATGGCCGCCGCAATAGTTCCGCCCTTGCCACCAGGTCGAACAGCCCTGAAATCGGCTGGAACCTCTGGGGGAGGCAGCGCTATGCAGGAAGAGTGCAAACCAATATTCAAATGGCGAGTATTATTTAAAATAATGTCTCTACCCAAAATCGGCAAAGACACCAAAGCGTCGCGCTAAGTCCGCGCGCTAGTCCAGGGGGGAGAGGACACAAAGGGCAAGTGCAAACAATAAGAAGTTTTAAAAATGCAGCAAGAGAAAAGAATGACCGCCCGGCTCAAGCCTCAGGCGAAAATAGCAGTGATCACTGGACAGACTAGCATCAAGTAATCTGTTCCACGTTTCCTCCTTCATATTTCTTTTCCGTTGTTTAATGGCTAGTTTATAAGCTAGTCTACCTTTCCGGACCTTACTAACAGATGTTGGTTGTTTAGCTAGGGCTAGTTTTAAATTTCGATGAGTTTTTGTACAAGCTGGATCAAACCGGCCACAATCACCGCCTTTGCTTTTTTCTGCTTTGTGTAGAGCCCCTCGCCAATGCCCTTTTTTATGTGATTGAATGCTAAAATAAACTCATGTGCCTCTATAATTTCATCTAAGCATACTTCCAAAGCCTCCCTCTCTTTTTGAATTAGTTTTACTAGGAAGTTAGATAGATCCACCAAGGACCATCTTAACGTGCACCCATTACGGCAGAAAATCACAATTTCCTCTAATGCAGTAACTGTTTGTGGATCTCGTGGCTGGCCAGAAAGGTCAAAATTCAAGGCAACACTTTGAGGGAAATGATGGCTAATCGCTATGCCGTAAATGAGAAACTCTAAGACCAGTGTTGAATAACGCTGGGGGAACAATAGAAAGTCTATCACGCTGTTATCACCCATTCCATTGTAGGTTCACCTCACTGTAACTGGTATACGGATTTGTTCATTATAGAACCACAGATTATGTTTAAAAAGTAAATAATTTAGACTATACCTGTACTCCGAATGGAGAAAGTGGGTAATCTCGTAGTTATCAGGAGTTGTTATACCACACACCTGATTAGATTGCACAGGGCATAGACCTATGTTAATATCTCCGCCCCATAAGATAATTGGATCCCTGCAATTGGTGGAAGAGGCTTTCTCTAAGTCCTGATCTAGTTTGTGGAGAACTGTACTAATTTCTGATGTACACGCATTATTATAAAAATTGACAATGCCAGAGTTGCGTGAACAGAGATTTGAAAAGACACAATTTGACAGAACACTCTTGTGGCAATCACTGTTGTATTTATAGGAGCCAACATATTTGACACAGAAATACACAGCCCCCCCCCCCCCCCCCCCCCCCCCTCGTTGGACTCGATCACTGGGCTATGAAATGTTTTAAAGCCATTTAAGTGGATTGGCAGAGAATGTTGAATTTAGACGTAAAAGCAACCCATTCGTTCATAATATATTTATGGTGTAAATCAGCTACATTCCAACAAAGGACAGTAAGGGCTGCTGCAGGGGACGGAATCACCGCAGATGGTAACAGCAAAACTAAGGAGTCATCCACAGGACAAGGCCCAGGAATATCTAAGGACACATACACCTCATCTATCTCTGTATGTAACCCCCTCGCATGCACCAAAAGAGACACAAAACCACTATGATTCTTCCTGCTCAAATTATCAGTAGTCTTTAGTCAATCCACACCATTTAATGTGGAAAGACACTCAAACCTGTTGGGGGTTTCAATTGGATGTTGGTGCCCTAACCCAGAGCCCAGTCTGACCAGCCTCTGGGGCTGGATGTCGAGGGACTGAGCCCCATAAACATACAATTATATTATGTACGGTTGTAGAGTCCACAAAGTCCTGCCTACTATGGGAAAACACTAGAAGGTGTCGTAATACAATGGGGGTACAGAGCATTTGTTTTGATTCTACAGCTGGGCACAGGCTATCTATTGCCCAAGGTTGTCTGGCCTATCCTCCCCACCAGACAGGTCGGAGGAGGACTCCATCTAACGAGAAAGGAATGCACTAACAAGCACATTTGCAATTATAAGGAGAAAAAGCTCAACCTTGAGAAAAAAAACTTACCAAAGACTGTTTTCTCAAAAACACCCAAGCAGCAGTTTCGATTATGATATAAAATGGCGTCCAGGTTACAAGATGGTTTTGCGAATGCTAAGATATACAGACATGAAGGCCCTTCAGTATTAACACGGGAGCCAGTGGGGGTCTCTCAGTTGACCGGTGATGCGGCTGGGATGGAATATGGTCAGGATGAATCTGGCAGAGGTGTTCTGGATATTCTGTAGTTTCTTTAGGTGTTTTTGGGTGGTGCCGGTGAAAGTGTGTTGCCGTAGTCGACTCTGCTGCTGACCAGCGCATGGGTGACCATTTTCCTGGACTCCGTGGAGATCCACTTGAATATCTTCTGAAGCAGGTGGAGAATATGGAAGCAGGAAGGCGAGGCGGCATTCATTTAGCAGTTCATTGTGAGCTAGGAGTCCTGGATGATGCTGAGGAATTTGTGCTTGGTCCATGGCCATGGGGGGGGGGAGCACTGCGGGCCTCCAGGTGTCGTCCCAAATGGAGGAGGTGGAGCCCAGGATGAGGATTTCAGCCTTGTCTGATTTGAGGCAGCTTTTTTTCATCTTGGTGGTGTCCTCCTTTATCCCTTTGTGAAAGTTGCTCTTGGCAGCTGGGGTCCATCTGTGAAGGAGTGAATCAGCTGGTTGTTGTTGTTGTAGGAGACAATGTTGAGTCTGTGGCTTCTGACAATGGCTGCAAGTGGGCCATGTTGATGCTGAAGAGGGTGGAGCTCAGGGAGGATCCCTGAGGCACTCCTCAGCTGATCTCTGTGGGTCTTAAGTAGAATGTGGATGTCCTACTCTCTGTGTTTGGCTGGTGAGGAAGGAGAAAATCCATTCTAGGGTTTTGTCATGGATGCTGGAGTCGTGCATGGCTTTTTTCTTTGTTGTTCTGATGAGGTGTTGGTGTGTGGTGATAGTGGTTTTGATGGCTGTGCGGTCTGCCAAGATCTTGCTACTTCTCTATCTTTACTCAAGCCATCTGCAGGTGTGCCTGGACTCTCGGGGGTGGGAGAGAACCTGCTGGCTTTCTTGGAGGGCTGCTTGCCTGAGGGTATCCTGAGGGGACCTGTGCATTGGCGCAGTTGGAGATCCAAAGGTTGAGGTTGCGTGCTGAGGCGTTGGCAGCCGTGGATGTCACTGGTGGGTTTTGCTGGGGGAGGTAATGAGCTGATCTTCTGTAACATTTTTCCAGCTTCTGCAAGGATACCGGTAGGCATAGTGGTGTACTGTGGGTTTGGTGAAGGAGAAGCAGATGCAGTGGTTGTTGGTCCGATGTAGCTCGGAGATGTGGCTGACAGAGAAGTTGTTTCTTGTGGAAAAGATGGGATTAAGCATGTGTCCTGCTGGGGAAACATCCTTTACAACGCAACTTTTACCACGCAGTGCCTTTACGATGCAACTTTTACAACGCAAACCATTACAACGTATTGCGCTGGGGGGCGCCCTAGGATAGGGAATAGATTTAATTTACTATCCAACACCTTCCCTAGTGTCCACGGGGACTGGAGTTGGAATAGTAAATTAAATTATTCACTATCCAGCACCCCAACGCGCTATGCGTTGCAATGGTATGCGATGTAAAAACCGCGTTGTAAAAGCATGTGTGGTAAAAGCATGCGTTGTAACATCATACATCCGTTGTGGTCGTCAAGGTTGACCAGGTGGAAATTGAGGTCACTGAGAAGGATGTAGTCCATTGGAGTGAGAGCATGATGAGCGATCAAGTTGACTATGGCTTCGCTGAACAAGGGGCGGAGCCCGCGATGGTCTTTAGATGAGGGTGCCATGAAGGGTGGTGTTCAGGATGGTCTGGATATGGAAGAGGAGATGTTCCCTGTTGGGTGAGTAGTCGTGTAAGCTTGTTGTGAGGCGGCGGGTGTATTTGTGTACTATGGCGAAGCCTCCTCTTGGTAGGTTGGCGCGGTACTTGTGGATGGTTATGTAGCCGTCAGGATGGCGGTTGCATTGCCCTGTGCTGAGGTTGGGCTCATCCTTGTTCCCTGTAGAAGGCGACATCCGGGAAAGTGGAGTTGAGCAGGTCCCAGATCTACATGGTGTGTCTTTTGATCGAACATTAGAAAGCTAAGCTGTTTGTATTATTATTATTTTTTTAAGTTTTGGATAAGTGTATTTATTGAAGAACTGGAAAACTACAGAAAACTGAACATTCGGTGACATTTTTAGAAGATTTCTTAATGCAGTCACTTTAGATGAGTTTTTAAAGGGGTTCCTATTCAATTTGGAAGAGGATAAATAACAAGGGCTAAATATAAGAACATTAGATTCCATACTGAAAGGTCTTAATGTATGTCAGAATGTCCATCTCTTCAGGATTCCATTTGGATTGGGCATTGATATTTAATTGAAGACAGGTACTGGGCATAAAGTTCAAGTTCAAGTTCAAAAATTTGTATAGCGCACTACTCACCCAGAGGGTGGTTCTGTGTAAGGCGGAGGTGGGTGGGGAGAAAATTCCAGGTTTTGGCCACTAAGTAGGAGAAGGATCTTCCCCCCATGGTGGATCTATGGATGCGCGGGTTTGCGGCGAGGGCTTGATTGGACGATCGTAGTTGGCGGGTGGGGGTGTAAAAGGACAGGCGCGTGTTGAGGCATTCGGGTCCTAGGTCGTAGAGGGCTTTGTGTGCGTGGGTGAGGAGTCGGAACGTTATTCTCTTGTTGACGGGGAGCCAGTGGAGGTCTTTCAGGTGACCGGAAATGTGAGCTTGGCGGGGGATGTCTAGTATGAGTCTGGCTGAGGCGTTTTGGATGCGTTGGAGTTTTTTCTGTAGTTTGGCTGTTGTTCCGGCATAAAGGGTGTTTCCGTAGTCCAGTCGCTTGTGACCAGTCCATGGGTGACCGTTTTTTTTGATTCAGTGGGGATCCAACGGAATATTTTTTTGAGCATGCGTAGGATGTTGAAGCATGATGATGAGACGGCGTTGACTTGTCTGGTCATCGAGAGGGAGGAGTCCAGGATGAAGCCCAGGTTATGTGTGTGGTCCGTAGGCATGGGTGCGGTTCCCAGGGCCGGTGGCCACCATGAGTCGTCCCAAGCAGAGGGGGAAGAGCCTAAGATGAGGACTTCCGTTTTGTCCGAGTTCAGTTTTAAGCATCTGTTCTTCATCCACTCGGCTACATCTTTCATTCCTTCGTGTAAGTTGGTTTTGGCGGTGTTTGGGTCTTTGGTGAGGGAGAGTATCAGCTAGGTGTTGTCTGCGTAGGAGATGATGTTGAGGTTGTGTTGGTGCGCGATGGATGTGAGGGGACTCATGTATACGTTGAAGAGGGTGGGACTAAGTGAAGATCCTTGTGGTACGCCACAGATGACTTCAGTGGCCTCCGATCTGAAAGGGGTGAGGCGGACTCTCTGGGTTCTTCCGGCGAGGAACGAGATGATCCAGTCCAATGCTTTTCCTTGTATTCCGACGTTGCTGAGGCTTTGTATGAGGGTGCTATGACAGACTGTGTCGAAGGCTGCGGAGAGGTCAAGTAGGAGGAGGGCAACTGTTTCTCCATTGTCCAGTAGTGTTCAAATGTCGTCTGTTGCTGCGATGAAGGCGGTTTCGGTGCTGTGTTTGGCTCGGAAGCCGGACTGTGAGGGGTCGAGGGATTTGTTGGATTCGAGGAAGGCGGCGAGCTGACTGTTGACGGCTTTCTCAATGACTTGGCAGGAAATGGGAGGAGCAAGATGGGGCGGTAGTTCTTAAGTTCAGTGGGGTCTGCTGTAGGTTTCTTCAAGAGGGCGCTGAGTTCGGCATGTTTCCAGCTTTCCGGGAAGGTAGCGGAGTTGAGGGAGCAGTTGATGACGTCTCGGAGATGGGGTGCGATAATGGAGTCTGCTTTGTTGAAAATGTGGTGGGGACATGGGTCGGTTGGCGATCCTGAGTGGATGGAGTTCATCGGGCAGATGGTGTCTTCAGTGGTGATTGGGTTCCAGGCGCAAATGTTGTTAGAGGGGGGATTAGGTTCGGAGGTGGGTGGGATGGACTGGTCTCCGCACTGGTCTTCAAAGCTGTTATGTATGTCGGCGATTTTGTTGTGGAATAATGAAGCTAGGGAGTCGCAGAGGTCTTGGGAGGGAGTGATGTCGTTGGTGCCGGCGGTGGGGTTGGTAAATTCTTTGACGATGTTGAATAGTTCCTTACTGTTGTGGGCGTTGTTGTCAAGTCGATCCTTGAGTGCTGATTTCTTGGTGGATTGGATCAGTTGTTGGTATTTGCGGGTGGCGTTCTTGAAGGTGGTCAGGTTGTCAGTGGTTGGGTTTTTTCTCCAGGCTTTCTCGAGGGTGTGACATAACTTCTTTGATTTCTTAAGGTCATCGTTGAACCAGGGGGCTTTTTTGCTACCTTGCTTGATTTGGTGGTATTTCAAGGGTGCTAGTTCGTTGGCGCTGTGGGTGATCCATTGTGGGAGGTTGGTGGCTGCTTGGTTTAGGTTCGATGATTTGGCAGGAGGGTTTTGGTGAAGCAATGTGAAGAGCTGGTCGGTGGTAATTTTGTTCCAGTTTCTTCGGGGGATTGGTTGTGGGAGGTTGTGGGTCGTGGTCTTTTTGTAGTTGAAGTAAACGCAGCTGTGGTCCGACCAGTGGAGATCTGTGGTGTGGTTGAAGGAGATGTGCTTGCTGGAGGTGAAGATGGGGCGAGCGTGTGCCCGGCATAGTGGGTGGGGGTGTCAACAAGTTGTTTGAGTCCTAGGTTGGCCAGGTTGGCCAGAAGGGTGATGGTGTTGCTGTCGTTTTTCTTTTCCAGGTGGAAGTTGAGGTCTCCCAGTAGAATGTAGTCCTCGGAGGCGAGGGCGTGTGGGCTGATGAAGTCAGTGATGTCTTTGCTGAATTGTGTGCGGGCTCCTGGTGGCCTGTAGATGAGGGTGCCTCTGAGTGTGGTCTTGGGGTCGGTGTGGATCTGGAAGTGAAGGTGTTCAGCTGTAGCGAGGTTATCGTCTGAAGTGGTCGTGATGCGGATGGAGTTCTTATGAACGATGGCAATGCCTCCTCCTATTTGGTTGATGCGGTCCTTTCGGATGATTTTGTAGCCGTCCGGGATGGCTATGGCGATGTCGGGAGCTGATGAGGCGTTTATCCAGGTTTCTGTGAGGAAGGCGACGTCCGGCGATGTGGTGTCGAGTAGGTTCCAAAGTTTAATGGCGTGTCTGTGGATCGAGCGGGTGTTGAGCAGGATGCACTTCAGGTGGTTAGTGTCGGAGCTCTGTTTGGAGTCTGTGGATTTGGGGTGGGTCCTGATGCAGTCGAACTTGCAGGAGTGGCAGGTGAAGGGTCCATGGGTGTGTCCCGGAGCGGCTTGGAAGCAGACTGGGAGGCGGCCGAATTTGAGTGCTGAGAGTGTAGCGGAATCGTACGTTATGCGGGTGGAGGGGATTTTGCGGGGATTATGTAGTGTATTGCAATGGTATTGTTTTGCATATGTACCTAATGGAGTGCACCAATAATGGTTCTCAAAAACATGTTTTTAGTTCGGTATTTTACACCAAAGGACAGGGAATAAGAGTACTGCTACTTTCAAGACGGATTTAAAAAGCAATTGAAACGCTTTATATATTTTTCACTAATGCGAAATTTGCACTTTCCATCGAGACTTTATTTAAAATACGTAATAATTAACGATAATTGGAGATAATCTAGTGTTATTGGAATTACAATTGTAAGAGGTTGTATCGTTTCAATAAAAATGTAAAGCAGAAAAGTAAAACAAATCATTGCAATGTTGTGCAAAAAAAAGGTATCTGGAGGGGCACTGTAGAAAGAAACATCTGCAGCATTATAAACATTCTAGTTCCTTTTTACACGTCTCCCAAATTTTCCTTGATGTTTTTAATTTCATTGTATCCAGGTTTCCTTCTAAATATTTCTAGACACAAGTCACTAATATTCTGAGGTGGTCATGGGTTACTGTATTATTCTCTAGGGAGTATGCTCCATTGACTCACTTGTTGAAGGTTGCTGGTAGGTTGCAGTGTTTCCTTTTGTGGGTGTCAGTACACGGTTGTTACATAGAAGTAATTTATATCAACCGCAGTGAGTAAACGTCCAGCACTCCTTGTGATAAGGCTTCCTTTTGGCTTAATCCAGAGCATTGGATAGTGTTGAGGTGTTGTAATGAAGAGGTATGTGTGTCAAAAGATGGTGGATGTGTAATGAAAGAAGGCAGCTTCCCAGACTGGTGGGGAAACCCTCCACTGTGGGTTTCTGTTGAGCCCTAAGTGGTGAAGAAGATTCAGACTTCAGAGAGAAGTTTTTTTGTACAACTCTTTCACATGCCTCTCTCCACCTGCTTCTTCTTGCTTCAGTGTCTGGGAAAAATCCCTGGCAAGTTCAGCTTAATTATCTGCTCCAAATAAAGTGAAGAAAATAGTGGTGAGTTCTGCTGAGAAGGGACGGATGGAAACTCCTTATAGGTAGCCACTTTTCTAATGTGCTTCTTAGCTCTGAAATACACAAAGGAGGTTGTATTTACATCCACTTTTGATACCGTATGAGGCATGCCAATTCTAGATTGTTATAGCCAGTTTCAATGGTTAGTACAAAAACTCTGAAAAAGCTTTTAATTCACTCGAATTTGCAGTAAAGTGTGTGACTAACTGCCACAACCTCAGAATATCAATTAGCTGGAGTTTCAATCTAGCGCTTTGAAGACTTCTAACAGGTCCTGGCTGGACTTGGATCACTAGACTGAGGATAAACTACATACTGTGTACGTTCCCTGTGGTAGCACCAATCATGAATTCCTGTCGTAGCCATACTGCAGTCTGCCAGCATGGCTGGGAAGGAAACACCGAGTCCGACAACCATTGGCATTAGTACGACAGCCATCCCTGTTTTAATGCAGCCTCGAGCAAGGACACAGCTTGTGTAGAACAGGACATAAGTAACCAGCAAGTCGTGGAAATGACCCAATCCCCAAGCACAATTTACCTAATCACTTCTGAGTGGTTAGGGCTAGGCTTGAGCATACCTCTGTTGTTCTTAATTCTACCAAAACGATAAATGTAAGATAGTTGTTAAAGTGTTATTTCCTTTTCCTTTCCAGTAATAACCCTGGGTGGACATTCAGAGTTACTGTGTCTTTAATAACTGTAATCATTGTGTTATACTATATGTAACTCAACTCTCACACCACCTCCCATAAACTAAGAATGACTGCTCAACTAAGCTACCCCAATAGAGTCTATTTAGTAGAAACAACCTGCAGTCAGTTGTGCCAAAAACATAATTTGCTTGAGCAAAGGACTTTTCATGGACATAGGCGTGGATCAATTCCCAGTCACAGTGATGGGGGCCAGGTGGCAGACAAAATCAGCTGGGTGTTGATGGATGACCCACTGGGTCTGACCTCCCAGTGCACTGCATGCTTGACAATGGCTTTAGTGAGTTGGGCGTGGTGGGTGTCATACTTATTGCTTCTCAGGTGACCTACTTGAAGAATTTCAGATGGGAAACACTTTGATGCAGAGGCTCAATCTGAACACCTGGAAGTGGTTCACTGTGGAGCAGCCATAGCAGACAGCTCAGCAGACAGCTTCCATACAACTGCCTGTCCTTGAAAGGTAGCTCCATGAGACCTTCGGGGGATTTTTGCGCTACATAAATGTCCCTGATTTGATTTGATATCTGTGCTTGCCCGGAAGATGGGATTTCTGTCATTAGGAAACAGTAGTGCCACAAGAATGGTTAGCCACTGGGTGTTTGGGTAAGGCAGAAAAAAAGCAAGGATTGGGGAGGAGGGGAAACGGTGGCCCTAAGATTATTGGCATTTCACCAGATGGGTGAGGAGCCAATCTCAACTGAGGCACAGGGCAGGACCATATCCAGAGTGGAGGGTCCATTCCCATTGACATGAAGGTGCTTGAGATTGCCCTAAAGGACTAGCCAATGTTTGAATCAAAATGGCGGCACTCATATGAAGATTCCCAATTGTCACTGTTGAGTACAATCGTATAAGTCATGCTTGAAATTGCAAAGATCCACACCCTCAATGATATCAATGCGATGGATGGGTAGCCTCCAGACTGGCAGGCTGGTACTTATCTTTATGGCACTTCACGTAGAGACACTCTGGAGAACTGGTGGCCCTCAGAAAAGTTCCAAGGTCACCCACTGTGGAATGGTGATGAGTAAATACAGTGATGGGTGGCAGGAGTTGTCTGCCCAACACTCAGAAATAGTCATCTGTTGCCCAGATGGGCCACCTGGCCACTGGGCAAGGAACCTATATCTTGGACCTTTGACAGATTGAGGAGCAGAATTGCCGAGGTGGCTTAATTTTAGGATCAAACATTGGAGGATGAGTTGTGACAACGAAATGCCAGTGCTCATGTTACAGTGCCTCTTGGTTATGCAGATATGTAGAGCGCATTCTCACCTGGGAGAATATCTTGGAGCTGATTTTGCAACTATTTTTCTTGTGCCAATCATGAGACCATGTTTTTGACATTTTACCTAGTGTCAAATATAGGATACTACAAAGCAGAGTTTGGCTTGTTGAAGAGCACCAGAAGCCCTGCCAGTGGCAAAAATCCAGGATGATAATGGTTGACTCTCTATCTAATGGCATCACGGAGGAGATCAAACAGGTGTAGCTGGGACATGCATCCCGCTCGCAGCCAATGTGTATGGGCCCAATTCACAGAACTAACTTAAGACAAAATCCTAAACTTACTACTTTTGTTATTCACAGAAGTTAGGATTTTGTCTTAAGTTTGTCTTAAGACAGACTTAAGACAAACTTAAGACAGACTTAAGTTAGGATTTTGTCTTAAGTCTATCGTAAGATAAACTTAAGACAAAATCCTAACTTCTGTGAATACCAAAAGTAGTAAGTTTAGGATTTTGTCTTAAGTTAGTTCTGTGAATCGGGCTCCAAGTGTCTGATTTGGGAAATCTATCCAGAGCACGACCCAGCAAGGTAGTTTCACTGTACTATGTTCCTATGTACCATACCCTGGGGAAATGTTGTCACAGAGAGGCACAAGCCCCTACCTTAGGCCAGTATTCAGCTTGTGTTACCCTGGAAGGCTTGAGCTCCAGTGCTCTGGGGACCAGATACTCTGTGGCACCTTCTTCCCCACCGAGGGCCCCTCTGGAGGGATGGCGGGGCTGCCTTCTATCCTACTGTGGAAGTGTCACCGGTGATCCAGATGTACATGTCCCTGCTGTTTAATTTTACTTTTGTTTGCATTTATTGTTTTTATAAATAAATACTAACAACTCTCCAGTGGGCTCCGTGAGCTGTGACCCTCCCATGTGGGCGTGCTGTTGCCTGTAAAGCTGAAAGTGAACACTTTCCTAGCCATTAACACATCCCCCGCCCCGTGACCTCCCCCTTGATAATGACTTGGGGCCCATTCCTGTTAAGGTGGCCTCTGAAAGTGTTGAGATGTGCACTTGGCCTCCAAGATTCTGAGAGTTTGAGATTTTCTCTACTTCTCTCTCTTCCTTAATCCATCTGCCTTTCTTCCTTTCTCCTTCTGTCTCTATTTTCTTTCTCACACAACCCCAATCGCCTTTTTTCTTTCCTTTCCCCAGCTCACCCCTGGCTCTTTCTTTAGCTCTCTGTTGCTTCTCCCTTTCAATCCCCTTGTCGCTCGGCTCTCTGTCTCTAACCCCTCTTGCTCACTTTCCTCTCTGCCTCCATCTCTCGATCTATATTTCTCGCCACTCGCACACGTTATCTCTATCCTTTGCATAACGAGCCTCTACACTCCTGTTCCCCTTCATCCTTCTCTCTGTCTCCCACCCTACACTGGCAACGAGACGGTCTGTCCACGTTGCTTCCTGTCCTCGTCGCCCTCTGCACCCCACCCCCCCCCCCGATCTCCTGTGGAGGCTCCCACGCTCTTCAACACGTCAACATCGTGTAACAGTTTCCACGTCCGAGACGCTCCCTCGCTTGCGCCTCCCCGCGAGCTATTCCCTCAGTTTCCCATCCTCGCCACTTCGCGCTCTCAGTCCTCCTCCTCGTGCAGATCACCACCCCTTATCTCTCACCCGAGCCTCTTCCTCTTTATTGCTCCATCCAAATTCCGCCTCACACGCCTGTGCCGGTGTGCCCCCTCGTCCCATCTTTCCGACCTGCTCGCGCCCCCTCCTCTCTCCTGAATCCACTGTTTGCGCTCTGCCCCTCCTCGTCCATAGCCGTGGCACACTTTCGTCTTCTCGCATTGCCATGCTGTGCCCTGTCCTCTCCTTCCCTCACGATTTTGCCTTAAAAAACTCTCCTTTTCTCACTCACACTAATAACTTGGCTCGCCTCAGTTGTATACTAATTATTTTCTTCGTTGTCTTTCCTTGTTATTCCCTTTCCACTCACGTCTTTGAATGAATGAAAGAATGAGTGCATGCATGAATGAATTCATGAATGAATGAATAATTAATGCATGCATGAATGAATGAATGGACGAATGAATTAATGCATGACTGCATGAATGAATGCATGAATGAAGGAATGAATGAATGAATGAATGAATGAATGAATGAATGAATGAATGAATGAATGATGAATGCATGCATGAAAGAATGAATGCATGCATGAATGAATGAATGCATGCATGCATGAATGAATGACTGCATGCATACACGAACGAATGAATGTATGCATGAATGAATGAATTCATGCATGCATGAATGAATGAATGCAAGCATTAATTAATGCATGAATGAATGAATGCATGCATGAATGAATGAATGCATGCATGCATGCATGGATGCATGAATGAATGAATGAATAATGAATGCATGCATGAATGAATGAATGCATGAATGAAGAATGAATGCATGCATGAACGAATGCATGCATGCGTGGATGAATGAATGCATGCATTAATGAATGAATGCATGCATACATGAATGAATGCATGAATGAATGAATACATGCATGAATGAATGAATGAATGGTATGTATACCGGTTATTAACGCTCCCACAATCGCTCCCTGGACCCCTCTCCACTTTTTATCCTTTCCGAGGTGCCTTCTGAACATTCTCTTCCTTCCTCGTTCTATCGTCTCCCTTCTTTTTCCTGCTTCAAAATACCACGTCCTCAGGCACGACTCTGTCTTCATTTATTCTTACCCTCGCCTCTAATGGAGTCCTCCCCACTTACCTTACCTGTGCCCTCCCCCCCCCCCCCCTCCCCAACGCGCCTCTGGCTATTCTTACTCTCCAGGTTTTCTTTATCATTCCCTCCTCCTCTGCCACACACCCCAAATTGCACACCTTTATCACTCCATTACTCATCCTCGTGACCATTCTCTTACTGCGTCCTGCTACTCATCGTGCCCCTTGGTATTACCTTCATAACTGCACCCCCTCATCCCCACCTCTTCCTTCCTAGAGTTTCATCCCCCACCACGTCTGATGAATCGCCTCACTTTCTCCCTCCTCACACTGTTACTCATCTCCCCTCCTTGCCTCTCCTTTCACATCCTCCTTCCCTAACTCCTCCTTCTGTTGCTCCGCCCCTTCACTCACCATTCCCTCTCTTACCACACCCTCTCCCCTTCAAAACCGCGCTGCCTTTTCCAAAATCCATACATTAACCCCCACGCCTTATCCTAACACTATCTAGCCACGCGCACCCCTTCTCCCCCGCCGTGACCTCACCGCGCAGGCAGCCTCGCGCGCACGTCAGGAGCGGGGGCGTGGCCTCCCAGGGGGCGTGCCTATATAAAGACTGGAGGGCTGCGCGGCTCGCGTTTAGTCTGCGCCGAGTCTCCGAAGGAGGGGAAGGAAGGCCGGTGGCAGAGGAGGGAGAGGAGCTGGCGCGGCCGCTCCGAGGAAGGATTGGAGAGTCGTAGGAGGACGGAAGGACGAGCCTGGGGAGCTGGTGAAGGGCTCGAGGGAGGAGCCTGAGCGAGGAGTTCGCAGAAAGGGGAGGAGTTTATCAATTGGGACATCTGGAACACGGAGGAGTTTTCGTGCAATGTTGCTCTTTTTGAAGCTGAACCATGGATGTGTTGAGAACTTTCTGGAACTCTGAAATCTGTTCATTTTAGCAGTGAATTTTAATCCCCCAAATCCCTTATTGTACCGCTGTACACTACAACGTTGGTCTATGTCTGAAACCTACATAGCTTTTAGCAAACCATTGGGCACTACGAATGCAAAATTGAAGCCTCAAATCCTGGGATTCAATTGGTGGAGCTGAGAACCCTGGACTATTATTTTTGAAAACCAGTAATTTGAAATCCCATTAACGAAATATATGATAGTGAAAAAAGTTTAGCCCTTGGTGATTATTAGTGAAAGTTTTAATTTAGGAAGTTATAGTGGGGCATTGGCATACATAAGTGGAATCGTGAACTGCGAATGACCATCAGTGGAACCTTTAACCTCGGAAAGCCATTTTTGTGACCTTGATTTCTTGATACCTGGTGATGGGCCTTTTGATGCCTGAACAACTATTAATGGAACCTTGACACATAGATACCAACGGTGGAGCCCTAGATCCTTGGAAACATTGATAGAACCCAAAATCTTGCATCCTCCTAGCAACCTCTGCTCCAAGATGTATTGGTAGAACCATTCAACCTGCCAACTTTTGCTTGGTGGGCGTCTGGTGGAATTATGTTGGTGGTAGTTTGACCTCTGCCATGCCAGTACTTGAATCATAACTCTGAAAAGTAAACAGTGGAGTCTTGCAACCTGAAACCCCTTCCTGGAGTTGTGAACAGTGCAAAGGTTGTTGTTGGAGATTGGACTTTGGGATAAACCTTTTTGGAGCTCTCAGGACGGATTTGGCGAGGAGGTCTGCCAGCGCCCTGCTGTGCCTGGGTTGAGAGTCCGAGCCCGTGCAGGGGCCTGGCCATGGTCCCCCTGCTGGTCCTGCTCCCCCTGCTGGCCAGTGCGAGGTCCCAGGAGCTTTATGCGCCACACTCCATTCGCCTGGAGGGTGACATCACTCTGGGTGGTCTTTTCCCTGTCCATGGGCGTGGGGCACTGGGCTTGCCATGTGGGGACATCAAGCGAGAGGCCGGTGTGCAGCGCCTGGAGGCCATGCTCTATGCACTGGACCAAATCAACATCGACCCGGACCTGCTCCCCAACGTGACCCTGGGGGCACGTGTGCTGGACACGTGCTCGCGGGACACCCATGCCTTGGAGCAGTCGCTCACCTTCGTACAGGCGCTAATACAGAAGGACACCTCGGATGTGCGCTGCACCAGTGGAGAACCCCCTGTATTTGTGCGCCCAGAGAGGGTTCTGGGGGTCATCGGTGCCTCAGGGAGCTCCGTTTCCATTATGGTGGCCAACATCCTCAGACTTTTTCAGGTAGGATTTTCCTGGGAGTTCTGTCATCTCCTCAAAGGGAATGGATTGGTAGGCACGCTACATTTACACTACACCTGCCCTTCCTGTTGATTGCAATTTGTCTCCATATCCCTCTGTGCGAGTACGAGCCATGGCTACGAAAGGAAGTTACTGACCACAGCCATGAATGCCCAGCGATCACCCAATGTGTCATGAATCCCCTCGCGCCTCACACAGCGCTGCTGCGTTACCACTCCACTATCTACGTCCTGCTCTCTCCCCATTTCTGAGTTTTCATGATTAAAAGGAGTGTGGACTGGAACTCTTGCACCGATCCATGTGCTCTGCGCCTCTCATGCGCTGGGACTTTCACAGCGCATGAAGCACCGCACAGCACAGCCTGCACCTTGCCCTGGTGCACGACGCCCCTCTTACCTTCATCTTGTAATGCCTGAGTCTTGCGTGTAATTTCTGTCTCTGTCTCAGCGCCACGAAGCCCTGTCCTTTCCGAGCACTTACTAAATAAAGCGGAAATAAATGGGCACCTTGTAGCGAGTCTGGTATCTTTAGAAAAATATATGTGTGAGGTGCTCCTCGCCTCCCTTCCACGAGTAAACTGCCCAAGCACAATATACCTCCCGTACGAATTATTTGATATCCCCACCGGGTGACCACCCATGCCTCTTCCAGGGCTTTGCCAGCGTAGAGGCTGGCAGGCTCTGTCCTCTTCGGAAGGGCTGCTGCCCGCTTTGACAGTGCCCCTACAGTAGCATTTGTGCAGTCCCTTTCGTTCACTTCCAGAAGCACTTGGCATGATGACACAGTTGGTCTACGCGCTCCCTTACAAAACATGCCACCTGCCTCCAGATCTGTTCTCTGTTTTGCTCTTGTCTTTCCCTTACCCATCCTCCCCCCCCCCCACCACCACCAAGGATTATCTTTCCGTGTGCCAGAAAGCTGGGCCCCCGAAGCTCTGCCTTCCTCCAGCGCGATAAGATCCAGAGCCGCTGTCTCTCTCTCGCCAGGCGACCCCTCCGCGGTGCCTCGCCGCCTTCTCATCTTGTCTTCGCCTAGTGTGCTCTCTCCTTCCCCTCCCCCGCCGCCAACAATCCTTGCTCCGAGGGTAAACACATCCATAGCGGGCCCAGGGCTGGTTCCCGAGTGTGTGCCAGTTTCCACCCTCCTGCATACAGAACAAACTGGGGTGCCAGGTTGCCCTCTCCTTTCGGTAATCTCCCTCAAATGGAATGGTAGCTGATATCAGATATATGAAGGAGAGGGCTTATGTGCCACCAGGCTCTGACCTCTTTCCCATACCCCCCCTCCACACATCGTCCGAATGGTCACAGATTTTCATCCCAGTGGGACCTTCAGCCTTTCGCCATAGCTAGGCCGAAAAAAACGAGTAACATTGAGTTTACATGTCGATAAACATATTTTTATAGCGCTAAGAAGCCTTGCAAATGTGCGCGTCATACACAAACTTGTTACGTTGTTTCCTGGCTTTCTTCAGCCTAGGTGTGCCTAGAAGCCATAGTATTAACCGCTGTTTCACCCCCCTGATTGTACTAGCTTGTTGCACCCACCCCACCCGTGCTGGCCCCGCCCCATACCATCTCTCACTCTGGCCCCTCCCATCCGGTCCACATCTTGTCGGCTTCCCGCTCCACTCCTCCGGCGTCCTCTCCATCCGTGACACTTTAGCGATTTATTGCCCCATTTACAAGAAGCAATCTGTGAAAAACAAGGCAATGATTTAAATGGGTTTGCATTAGAGTGAAATATGGGCGGCCAGCGTGCCTGTGCGGGGACGGGCCGGGGCAGGAATGCGCTTCCCACATGAAATATTAAAGCCTTGATGGGAGCATATTTCCCTGTTCTTTCTCTGCAGCTTTTTTTTTTATTTTCAAAACAATCTGGCGGGGCCTGTGCCGAGATTGGTCTACTTTAAACCGACGGCAGTCTGATTTCCATGATAAAAGGAGCTGTCACCCAGTGTGTGTGGAAGAAAATGTGCCTTCGAAGTCAATATCCTTCGTTCTCCAGTCGGAAGTGCTATTGAGGGCACTTCGCGGCGCTACTCGTGTGTGTGTCATGGGCGCTGAGTTATGCAACTTGCTGGCGGGTGGGGGGAGAGTCAAAAGCGAGGAGCGGGTGGTGTCCGGGGGTCTGGACCCTGGTATTAGGAGCTTGGCTCTTCCAGGCGCTCGGATTGGTGTGTTTATGAGGACAGTGTCTCATTGAACCTGAATGAGAGGGAAAAGGGGGGGGGGGGTGCGAATCCGTCTCACGTCAAACCTATGCGATGCAGACAGTGGCTGCAGATATTGAGCTCTGGACAGCTCCTGAGCCTGGAGCAGACGGGACAGCTCAGAATGCTGGTGCAGACTGGGGAGCTGCCGCAGCTGATGCAGGCTCGACAGCTCCCATGGCTATTATTCAGGCTGTTCCTCTCTGAGAGCTAGAATCCAGGCTGGACAGCTCCCACAGCCAGGAGTCAGGCTGGACAGCTCCCATGGCTATTGTTCAGGCTGTTCCTCTCTGAGAGCTAGCATCCAGGCTGGACAGCCCCTAGAGCGACGAATCAGGCTGGACAGCTCCCACAGCCAGTAGTCAGGCTGGACAGCTCCCACAGCCAAGAATCAGGCTGGACAGCTCCCATGGCTATTATTCAGGCTGTTCCGCTCTGAGAGCTCGCATACAGGCTGTGCAGCTCCCAAATCAAGGGCCCAGGCTGGACAGCTCCCAGAGCGACGAATCGGGCTGGACAGCTCCTAGAGCTAGGATTCAGACTGGAGAGTTGTCAGAGATAGGATTAAGGCTTGACAGCTCCAAGAGCTAGGTCTCAGGCTGGACACCTCCCACAGCAGAATTCAGACAGGGGAGGTCTCTAAACCAGGAATCAGACTGGACAGCTCACAGAGCTAGGCATCAGGCTGGGCAGCTCACAAAGCATGATTCAGGCTGGAGAGGTCTCTGAACCTGGAATCAGACTAGACAGCTCCCAGATCTAGAATGCAGACTAGATAGCTCCCAGAGCTAGGATTCAAGATGGACATCCCCCAGAGCTAGATTCAAGATGGACAGCTCCGAGAGCTAGGGATCAGGCTGGGCAGCTCACAAAGCATGATCCAGGCTGGAGAGGTCTCTGAACCTGGAATCAGACTAGACAGCTCGAAGATCTAGGATTCAGATTGGAGGTCTATCAGAGCTAGTAATCAGTCTGGACAGCTCCAAAAGCTAGAATGCAGACTAGATAACTACCAGCGCCAGGATTCACGATGGACAGCCCCCAGAGCTGGATTCAAGATGGACAGCTCACAGAGCTAGGGTAGAGACTGCACAGCTTGCAGAGCTACTATTCAGAATGGGGAGCTCTCAGATCTAGGAATCAGGCTGGACAGCTCCCACAGTTAGGATTCAGGCTGGACAGCTCCCAGAGCCAGGATTCAAAGCTGCACAGAGCAAGGATTCGGTTTTGACAGCGCCCACATCTAGGGATCCAGCTGGACAGCTCTCAGGTCAGCGAAGCCTGCAGAGCTTTAATATCTTGTAGTTTAGATTAGATTGGACAGCTCCCAGAGCTAGGACTCAGGCGGACAGCTCCCAGAGCTGGGATGTGGATGGACAGCTCCCAGAGCTAGGATTCAGATGGACAGCTCCCAGAGCTAGGATTCAGTTGGACAGCTCCCAGAGCTAGGATTCAGATGGACAGCTCACAGAGCTAGGATTCAGATGGACAGCTCTCAGGTCAGCGAAGCCTGCAGAGCTTTAATATCTTGTAGTTTAGATTAGATTGGACAGCTACGAGAGCTGGGATGCGGATGGACAGCTCCCAGAGCTAGGATTCAGATGGACAGCTCCCAGAGCTAGGATTCAGTTGGACAGCTCCCAGAGCTAGGATTCAGATGGACAGCTCACAGAGCTAGGATTCAGATGGACAGCTCTCAGGTCAGCGAAGCCTGCAGAGCTTTAATATCTTGTAGTTTGGATTAGATTGGACAGCTACGAGAGCTGGGATGCGGATGGACAGCTCCCAGAGCTAGGATTCAGATGGACAGCTCTCAGGTCAGCGAAGCCTGCAGAGCTTTAATATCTTGTAGTTTAGATTAGATTGGACAGCTACGAGAGCTGGGATGCGGATGGACAGCTCCTAGAGCTAGGATTCAGGTGGACAGCTCCCAGAGCTAGGATTCAGATGGACAGCTCCCAGAGCTAGGATGCAGGTGGACAGCTCCTAACGCTTAGATCCAGGCTGCACAGAGTTAGGATACAGTTTAGACAGCTCTCAGACCTAGCCATCCGGCAGGACAGGTCGCAATACGGAGAAGCCTGGACAGCTCTAATATTTTGTGGTTTAGATTGGACAGCTCCCAGGGCTGGGATGCGGATGGACAGCTCCCAGAGCTAGGATTTTGGTGGACAGCTTCCAGAGCTAGGATTCAGGTGGACAGCTCCCAGAGCTAGGATTCAGGTGGACAGCTCCCAGAGCTAGGATTCAGGTGGACAGCTCCCAGGGCTGGGATGCGGATGGACAGCTCCCAGAGCTAGGATTTTGGTGGACAGCTTCCAGAGCTAGGATTCAGGTCGACAGCTCCCAGAGCTAGGATTCAGGTGGACAGCTCCCAGAGCTAGGATTCAGGTGGACAGCTCCCAGAGCTGGGATTCAGGTGGACAGCTCCCAGAGCTAGGACTCAGGTGGACAGCTCCCAGAGCTAGGATTCAGATGGACAGCTGCCAGAGCTAGGACTCAGGCGGACAGCTCCCAGAGCTAGGATTCAGGTGGACAGCTCCCAGAGCTAGGACTCAGGCGGACAGCTCCCAGAGCTAGGATTCAGGTGGACAGCTCCCAGAGCTAGGATTCAGGTGGACAGCTCCCAGAGCTAGGACTCAGGTGGACAGCTCCCAGAGCTAGGATTCAGATGGACAGCTGCCAGAGCTAGGACTCAGGCGGACAGCTCCCAGAGCTAGGATTCAGGTGGACAGCTCCCAGAGCTAGGACTCAGGCGGACAGCTCCCAGAGCTAGGATTCAGATGGACAGCTCCCAGAGCTAGGATTCAGGTGGACAGCTCCCAGAGCTAGGATTCAGATGGACAGCTCCCAGAGCTAGGATTCAGGTGGACAGCTCCCAGAGCTAGGATTCAGGTGGACAGCTCCCAGAGCTAGGATTCAGATGGACAGCTCCCAGAGCTAGGATTCAGGCAGACAGCTCCCAGAGCTAGGATTCAGATGGACAGCTCCCAGAGCTAGGATTCAGGTGGACAAGACCCAGAGCTAGGATCCAGGCTGCACAGAGATAGGATACAGTTTAGACAGCTCTCAGACCTAGCCATCCGGCAGGACAGGTCGCAATACGGAGAAGCCTGGACAGCTCTAATATTTGGTGGTTTAGATTGGACAGCTCCCAGGGCTGTACCCTAGCTGGACAGCTCTCAGCACGGACGCCGGGACGGACGGCAAGAGCGAAGAAGCTCCACTACCGAAGGCGCAGGCCAACACTGACGGTGTCCTGCTCACTGGGCACAACTAGGGCTGTCCTGGCAAGCTGCAGTGCAGATGGGTACTGGCAGTGCAGACTGGGTCTGGGCATCACGGCATCGCCTAGCACGGTTTTACAGTAGAAGGGATGAATGACTCATTCATGCTGTCTGCTGATGCTGCTAGCTGCTCACACCTCCCTGCAGCCCCGGCCCCTGCTGGTAAAGAGAGGTAGAGAGAGCCGAGTAAGGACCCCTTACACGGGTCCGCTGCTGGGGCCTTTGCTGACACATAGGAGTTTACGCTACACACTGGACAGCGCCTTGTGGAAGGTCACTGTACGTAGGCCGATGCCGCTGAGCAGTGCACAGCGTCCGATGCCTCTGCACAGTGCTAGTACTGACCCTTCACACTGTCCCGCACCCAGCGCTTTTAATACACCAGGCGCTTTCCAGCTTTAAAGCTCCACACTGGACAGCACCTTTCGGTGAGCACTGTACGTAGGCCGATGCTGCTGAGCACTCCCCAGCGTCCGACGCCTCTGCACAGTCTAAGTACTGGCCCTTCACACTGGTCTTCTTCTAGCGCCTGTAATATGTCAGACACCTTCCAGCGCTGAAACTCAGCACTGGTCAGCATATAGTGATGAACAGTGTCTATCGTCTGTGCTGCACAACACCCACAGCCCGATGCCTCTGTACACTGCACAGCTGCGCAGCTGACCATTTACACTGGTCCGCACCCAGCGCCTCTATCACACTAGGCACCTTTCAGCGCTAAAGCAGGTCACTGGCCAGCGGCTGGTACTGCGAGCTGAGGCTGCCCCATGTGGCTGAACACTGCACAGGCCCCACACCTCTGTACACTACACAACTCACAGTACAGACCCTTTCACTAGTCCGCAGCCAGCGCCTTTATCACACTAGGCACCTTTCAGCGCTAAAGCAGGTCACTGGCCAGCGGCTGGTACTGAGGCTGCCCCGTGTTGCTGAACACTACACAGGCCCCACACCTCTGTACACTACACAACTCACAGTACAGACCCTTTCACTAGTCCGCAGCCAGCGCCTTTATCACACTAGGCACCTGTCGGCGCTGAAACTGTACATTGGACCCTGGGCGCCGTGCATGCCCAGATGTTGCTGCACGTTGATCAGGTCTGACGTCTCTGTACCCTGCACAGCTCCTAGCACTGGACGGTTGAACGGGTCCGCTGTCTCTGCCTGAAATGAGCCCTGTCCCTTCCCGCTTTAAGCTCCGCACTGGACGGCGCCGGGGCTGGGCACGAGGCATTCCCCGGTGCTGCTGCTGCGGGAGTGTTACACCGGCCTCCGGCAGTATTTGGAACACCTCTTCAGCAGTTGGTCAGCAGCTAGCGCGATCTGGCTACTGCCACTGCATGCTGCCAGGCCCCCGGCCCTGTGCACTGCTCGGCTCACGGGTCTGGACTGATCCAAGAGCCGTACAGAGCGCAGTTCACATGCTGCCGTGTGCTGCTCGGCCGTTGTTCTTCCCACTTCACAACTCCGAGTGTTACACGCTGATCGGTTCCTATGGGTGCACACTGCACAGCTCGTAGTGCGGAGCGCTGGCCACCCCCTAACACACTGCACCACGCGCACCTTTCGGTACTGCATAGTACTGGACACTCCATAGTCCCTTCTCTTGAATACGGGGCACCCCGTGTGACACGCTGCACAGCTCCTCCTGCAGCATATTGGATAGCGCATAGACGTCGCACGCTGGACAAATCCAGTCGAACGTTGCACATGTCCCAGTGCTGGACTCTGCGCCTCTCTTGGCGGTAAACAGAAGGCACGATCTGCAGCAATCGTGTTAGCGTTTAGTGCTGTTCACTAGACAACCCCCGTGTGCTGCACAATGCGTGCTTCTTGAGCCGCACACTGCGCCGCCGCTAGTGCTGTACACTCCGAACAAGCACACTGGTCAGGCCTTAGATTCCAGTGCTCGGATAGCGCCTAGTGCTGAAATGATATCTTCTATGTGCTCCGCATTCGTAACAGCTCCCTTCTCTGGTAATCCAGACAGACCAGCTCCAGCGCTGGACAGCGCCCAGCTTCAGCTTCAGAAACTCTCCGAGCTGGACAGCAGCCAGAGCCGAAGGGAGGGGCTCTGTAGCTCCATGCAGCGGATTCGCGCCAGACAGCGGCCGGCGCTGAAGATGTGTCTGACGCTCCGCTCTTATCTCTTCGAGCCCAACGCTCCGGAGCCCGCCAACAGCTCACAATACAGCGCCCACAGCGGCCCGCGCAGAGGGCGTCTGCAGCTCACTGCTAATTGCGCACGCGGTCAGGCTGTGGCAGACCTCGCCTGCAGTTTTCCAGATCGGCATGTGTCATGTTACGTGCATTTGTTTTAATATGGATTCCGAGAAGCGTGTGGCACGCCCCGCGCTGAGCGCCAAGGCAGAGCGTTCTCGGTGCCCAGCTTTGCCCCAGTCGTGCACTAGCATGGGCTACAGTCCAACATATGTGCAGTCCAACATATGTGATGTGCTGAACGGCTATCCTCGCCACTAACCCGTTGCACGCGCCAGACTCCGAGCGTGTGCACGTACACGCGGTGCGCGAGTCGAAAAACCTCTCACACTGACCTGAATACCTGCTAAACCACGGGGGTCCACCGCAGGTCCAAGGCAGTCAGACCCAGACCAGATTTTCATAAGATACATGTTCGTGCCGGGGCTTTAAATGAAACTAGACTGCACAGCCAGTGGTCTCCCTGGAAATCCGCCATATATATGACCCCCTGCTCCCCCATTATGAGCTGAGCTGCGGCCAGGGTGCCGTCTACATTGCTGTTTTCAGTGTCGAAGATCCTGACTGCTGGGCAGGGTCTAATGGCCATATATGCTGTCAGTTTCCCTTGCTGACGTCACACATGGAGCAGCTATCCCCAGGACCGTTGATTCATGCGTAATCACTCCTTGCACACGCCGCGCTTGCAGATTAGAATAAACTGACTGACCGGGGGCGGGGGTCCTTGTTAAAAAAAATACAATTATTCTCTCCTGAGTTTCAAAAGCAAAAGACAGAGAGAGAGGGACAGGCAGAGACGGAGAGTGTTGTGTGTAGTGAGCCATTTGCGTGCTAGCGAGTGTGGTGTGCACGCATGCGGCCTAAATGTGCGTGTGCGCACCTTCCTGTGAGTGACAAAGTCCGAGAGTAAAATGGGCCTTCTCATTCTCTTACATAAAAGCCTTATTTGCAAGTGCTGGTAGCCTGCCCGAGTGTGTGCCACTTTACTCTGCTCGACCCCCTCTGTGGCCGCGGAAGCCGGGCACCCTTCAGGGCTTCAGCTAGCGGGTTGATGGTTTACTCTTAGGCATGCTTAATTGACAGCTCTCAGTGGGAGTATACGTGCTGCGTCGTCTGTTTCACTCTAGACGTGTTTGGTGGTCAGCTCTCAGTGTGAGTATACCTGCTGCATAGTTTGTTGCACTTTCGGTGTCTTTGATGGACAGCTCTCAGTGAGACTATATTCACTGCATCCTTTGTTGCAACCTGGGAGTGTTTGATGGACAGCTCTCAGTGAGAGTATACCTGCTGCATAGTTTGTTGCACTCTCGGTGTCTTTGATGCACAGCTCTCAGTGAGACTATATTCACTGCATCCTTTGTTGCACCCTGGGAGTGTTTGATGGACAGCTCTCAGTGAGAGTATACGTGCTGCATCGTTTGTTGCACTCTGGGTGTGTTTGATGGACAGCTTTCAGTGAGACTGTACGTGTGTATCGTTTGTTGCACTCTGGGCGAGTCTGACGGACAGCCGTCTGTGATAGCACACATTCAGGGAATGTTTTACTGACGTGGGTGTTTCATGAACAGCTCTCGGTGAGAGCTTCGAAGAGGGTACTTTTAGCCTTCGGAGGTTTTAAAGTGTCATGCCTCAGTGAGCATGGGCGTTGGGCAGCTTTCCCTGCTTCGGATGTTTAGTGGCTAGATCTCCCTGATAGCCTGCGTGCTGATCAGCTTTCACTGCTGGGAGCACACGGTGGCTAGATCAAGTGGTAGAACACATTCTGTTCAGATTTCTGTGCTGGGGAGTTTTATGTGCATCTCTTAGTGATAGCAAAATGCTTTATCTACTGGGAGTAATTAATGAAATGGTCTCAGTGAGAGTGAATACGATGGATAGATTTTAATATTAGTTATAGAAGACATTCAGGTCATCGTTCACTATGAGAGGTGGTTGATTGACAGCTACAAGCCACAGAAGACATTCAGTTGATCTTTCAACCATTGGAGGTGTTTGATTGACAGCTACAAGCAACTGAAGACATTCAGGTGATCTTTCACCATTTGAAGTGTTTCATTGACAGCTCCAGTTGATCGAGGACATTCAGGTGTTCTTTCACTATTGGAGGTGTTTGATTGACACTTCCAAGTGATAGAAGACAGTCAGATGATCTTTCACCAAAGGAGGTATTTGATTGACAGCTCCAAGTGATAGAAGACATTCAGGTGATCATTCACCATGGGAGGTGTTTGATTGACAGCTCCAAGTGATAGAAGACATTCAGGTGATCTTCCACTATAGGAGGTGTTTCATTGACAGCTCCAAGTGATAGAAGACACTCAGGTGACCTTTCACCATTGGAGGTGTTTGCTTGACAGATCCAAGTGATAGAAGACATTCAGGTGATCTTTCACAATTTGAGGCGTTTCATTGACAGCTTCATTTGATAGAAGACATCCAGGTGATCTTTCACCATTAGAGGTGTTTGATTCACAGCTCCAAGTGATAGAAGACATTCAAGTGACCTTTCACTATTGGAGTTATTTGATTGACAGCTCCAAGTGATAGGAGAAATTCAGACGATCTTTCGTTATTGGAGGTGTTTCATTGACAGCTCTAAGTGATAGAAGACACCCAGGTGACCTTTCACCATAGGAGGTGTATGATTGACAACTCCAAGTGACAGAAGACATTCTGGTGATCTTTCACCATTTGAGGTGTTTCACTAACAGTTCCTAGTGATAGAAGACATTCAAGTGATCTTTCACGATAGAAGGTGTTTGATTGACAGCTCCAAGTGATAGAAGACATTCAGGTGATCTTTCACTATTGGAGGTGTTTCATTGATAGCTCCAAATTATAGAAGACACTCAGGTGACCTTTCACCATGGTTAATGTTAATGTTATGGAAATTTATATAGCGCACGGCTGCCCCAGCCAAGGGGCGTCCCGGCGCTGCGAGCAGACAAAATGCAGAGAGAAAGTAGCACAGATAAATGACAGATTATTGAAAAAGATGGGTTTTGACAGCCTTTCTAAAGGCTAAGAGGTCTTGAATCCCCCGTATGGCTTCGGGCAAACTGTTCCATAGCTTAGCAGCCAGGAAACTGAAGGATCGGCCGCCTACTCTAGCCAGTCTAGTGCGAGGAATGGTCGCAAGATGTTGCCCCTCAGAACGGAGCGATCTTCTAGGGGTGTACTCAGACAGGAGGGGACTTAGCAAGGGGGGAGAGGCGGTTTTAAGGATTTTGAAGGCTAAGCATAAAGCCTTGAACTGGATCCTTTTGCCCACCGGGAACCAATGCAACTTTTTTTAAGGCTCCAGATACGGAAGAATGGCGAGGGAGACCAACCAGAGCCCTGGCTGCCACATTCTGGACTCTCTGCAATCTGGTGGTTTCAGCCAGATTCGCTCCCAATAGGAGAGAGCTGGCATAGTGGAGGTGTTTGATTGACAGCTCCAAGTGATAAAAGACATTCAGGTGATCTTTCACTGTTAGAGGTGTTTGATTGACAGCTCCAAGTGATAGAAGACATTCAGGTGATCTTTCACTGTTAGAGGTGTTTCATTGACAGCTCCAAGTGATAGAAGACATTCAGGTGATCTTTCACTATTGGAGGTGTTTGATTGACAGCTCTCAGTGATGGAAGATATGTAGGGCAGCTTTCACTACAAAGGGTGAAGGACAGCCCCCAGTGAGAGCGCACACAATGGGCAGCTCTTACAATTAGACATATTTGACGGGCAGCTCTCAATGATAGGATTGGTATGGGACAGTTTTCACTGCTGGGGTTGTTTGATGGCAGCTTTCAGCAGTAGAATATATGCTGGTTAGGTTTCACTGTTCGGGTTTCAATGACCTATAAATATTTGGGGTACACCTGGCAATACTCAGAATATGGGCTTGTGTAAAATTAAGGTATGTTTATTCTGTGAGAAGCATTTATACCACATTTTGCATCACTGGCAAAAATTAGACATTTATGTACCCAGTCAATAGAAGGAAAAGAGGGATTGAAAAATTATGTATATCAAAATTACAAGAGAAAACAAGTACACAGCAACATTATGAGAAGGCAAAGTCTACTTTTAAATAAGGCATCGTATGTCACAAAAGGTTGTTCCTAATAGCAAGCTATACCGGCAATGTGCATGTGAAGGGGAAGTACACAAAACAATCTTGAAAAACAAACACAAACCTTCTGTAGAATGATGCAAAATAAATGTGCAATGACAAACAGTCTACTCGATATTTATTTATTTATGCCTTCTCAACATTGCATTTACTCAAGCATTAAAATATGTAGGTGTTGACGTTTCAACTTGTTTGAAGATAATTTAGGATTGTGTCTTCATCAGGACAGTGGAAGGGGTGCATCCTAATTGCCTTATTAAATAATGCGTACCATGCCCCCAAAATGTGGATATTAACATATCCTCTATGTTAATGGACTGAGGAATGTAGTCCAACCCCTGGGTACTTATCTGGGTCGTTGACCTCCACGATACTCTTGCGCCTGACTGAAATGAAAGACATCCAACGACTGATGGACAAACACATTGAGGGAATACCCTTTAATTATATACGATGTCTTGTATAAGCAAATAGACGTTGCCTACTCATGAGGTTGGTGTGTACTTGTTTTTTCTTGCAATTTTGATGCATGCAATTTTGCAATCCCCTTTCCCTCCCACTGATTAGGTATACAGAGGACTAAGATTAGTCTGTGATTATGTCATGAATTGTTCAATACATGCTTCCGACACAATCAGCAAATCCATAAAGGGATTATACAATGGACAGTCCATTGGCAGTGGTAGAATACATTCTGATCAGATTTCAGTGCAAGACTGTTTGATTGACAGCTCAGGGATAGAAGACATGCAGTTCAGTTTTCACTGCAGGGGGTGTTTGATGGACAGCTCTAAAGTGATAGAATACATGCTCGTCAGCTGTCATTGTTGGGAGCACAAGATAGACAGATCACAGAATATAGTGACGTCAGATTTCTGTGCTTTTCCTCATTAGCAGGTATGCTGGTTAGCTTTTTTGGTTTGGGGTGTTTGATGGACAGCTTTCAGTGGTGAGTCTTGTCCATCCAAAACTCCCAGCAGTGACATTTTTTATTATTACTCATATTTTCATTTGCAGATTTCAGTGATCACATTCGTGCTGGACAATTTACTCTCCCAGGGGTGTTTGATGGGCAGCTAAAAGTGGCAGTATAGATGTTTGTACTTGTTACTGCTAAGCATGTTTGATGAGCAGCACTTGTTGACAGCATACATACTGGAGGGTAAACATTGTTTACCCTGAAAATGGAACCCCACATGCCATTACAACGCAGTCTTTACAACGACTGCGTTTTTACAACGCATGCCATTACTCCGCAAGTCAGAACAATGACTTGCTCTAGGGGAGCAATCCAACACCTTCCCTACTGTTGCACAGACTGGAAAATTATACTATTCCAACATCAAGCGCTCCCCCCCCCCCCCGCCAGAGCAAGTCGTTGTTCCGACTTGCGGAGTAATGGCATGCGTTTTTACAACGCGGTCGTTGTAAGGACCGCGTTGTAATGGCATGCAGGAAAAAAGCATGCGGGAAAACGAGGCATATTCATACTGGAGTTGTTCTACTGCAGCATCATTTGATGGACAGCTCAAATTGATAACTTACATGCCAGTAGGTGTTCATTTTTGGGTATGTAGGATGAACAGTTGCACAGTGAATAATTGTTTCATTTTTAGATGTCGCCTAGACAGGGCATGAGCTGTCTCTTTGAGACATGCTGTCTTCAGTCTATGGGCTTAGACCCTGCCTCCAACTTTTATACCCCACCTCCACCTTTTGATTGGCTTTTGTCAGTGTCCTTTAAAAAGCGTTGCTTCTAATTGGATAAAAGGTTCTGCTTGTCCCACCATTTCTCAATTGTTAACTCCGATGGAGTATTGCCGTAGGACTTATCAGCTTCCTCTTTTGTCATTGAAGTTCATGTCTGGGGCACTTTTTTTCTATTTAGAACGAGTACTTCTGTAGCAGGGCTGCCTTCTACTCAGCAGCAGCTGCGCACCTACACCAGCCATCGGATGGTTTGGAATCACTCTGCCCCCCGCTCAGTGCAGTGTGTGTAGTCGCAGTCTTCTTTTAAAAAAGTGAATTTTAGAGCAGGGAGGGCAGCCCTCAACACCGTCCATGTTGTTTTTTCCTACTGCCCCCGTGGTAGGCAGGACCCCTCTGTGTAGATCAGGCGCGCAACACCCATTGGGCTTACGCGGGCTTCAGCCCCCCCTGTCGTGTGTGTCAGCTCGGTCGGAGACAGCTTCGCCGGCTGGCGAGCATTTAATTGCAGCTACACCCGAGTACTTAACAGGTCTTTAAAAGACCATTTACTTGTAAATGAGGCTTTTGTTGTATGTTCACCCCTCTTACTGGCTGTAAGAAGGGGTGAACACATAACAAAAGCCTCTCTGTCTATGGTTGGAAGAATTAGCCCCCGCCCCCGAAATATTTTTCAGCCATCCCCAAAATTTGGCTCTCGTTGCCCGCCTGGTGTAGATAGCACAGGATACCCCGCCTGGCGGCTCCAGAAGTGCTGCAGCTGCAACGCAGACACCACCTCCTTCCTGCGCTACCTGCCAAGCCCTTCTCCTTCCTACAGTGCATGTACAGCAGCGGCCGTGCACTGTAGAATGAATGCACCAGACTGAAAATAGTGTTAAATATTTTTTTTAAAATCATAAAACAGGCAGTTTTTGTCATACAGCTGATATTGAAAAGGATTTTGCAACTGCTCCTTTTCCATTGGCAGAAGGGCAATCCCATTTAGATAGACGCTATTATTATGCATGGATCTGACAGGCAATCCTTACACGTATATATGTGTTGTTTCCCGGGACTTCCAAATGACCTTTTGAAGGCCGGCGTTAAAAACCAAAAAAAAATAGAGCCAACAAAAAGAACCATGTGTGAGCCTTTTGTGGTGTTAGTCATACTAAGATCAGTGCAAATGTCATCTACAACTCCTCCATAGCATTTTCAAACTGACCAACAGAGGTGTGTTCCTTAAGATTAACATATAGAAAAACACCAATGTAAACACTATGATTTAAAGCAACAAAAGGTTAAATTGAGGCCTGTAAGGAAAAGGTACATTTTATTCAATTGAAAAGGCTGTGCTTAATGGTAAGGAACAAAAATTGCATCATTCACTTCCTTTCCTGAAGCTTCCTTTGAAATAACACTTAAATGCTCTATTACAAGATGGCCGCCACGATGTATAACTTTGCCACACGCACCAAAGCCTGGCAAATTATGTGACGTTTTACATATGAGGTTGTTTTGCTATTCGGCCATTACAAAATGGCTGTGTGACAGAGCCAATCATGTTGGTTCATGCTTGGTCAAGCATGAGTCACTGTGCTAGAGTGTTTGGGGCTAAAAGAGCATTTTGTGGTCATGACTCATGCACAGTGATATGTACCTGGTAAGTATATTTATTTATGGATACTCCGTCAAGGAGTTCTTGTAGTTGTCCTGGGAATGAGTACTGCAGGATGTGGGGTTGCTCTCAGGTCATGCTGTACCTTTGGCTCCAAGCTTCCCACCAGTTCCCAGCCATCCGGTACATAGTTACTAGACACCGCATGTGGTGTTCATCAGTACACTGCGCTTTCTTGAATAACATATTTATCTACGCTACAAGTCTCACTCAGTTGCCTCGCATACTTTATGAGCCCGATTCACAGAACTAACTTAAGACAAAATCCTAAACTTACTATTTTTGGTATTCACAGAAGTTAGGATTTTGTCTTAAATTTGTCTTAAGACAGACTTAAGACAGACTTAAGTTTGGATTTTGTCTTAAGTCTGTCTTAAGACAAACTTAAAACAAAATCCTAACTTCTGTGAATACCGTAAGTAGTAAGTTTAGGATTTTGTCTTAAGTTAGTTCTGTGAACCGGGCCCTCCCTTTTTTCCCATTTGGCCTTGTTGTACAACTTACACAAGACAAACGTTTCTTCAGAAGAAAGCATGCACTCCACATTTAGGAACACCTAAAATTATGATTTGCACAAAACTGAGGTAATTTAACTTCCCCAATAACTACAGTTAGGGGAACCCATCAGAGGCCTGGAGCTGGTCGCACAATTTCCAGATTTCCTAGTCTGCCTCTGCTGTGACCATCGAATATGAAAATAAATGAGAGGTCAAATACTACAGGCACGCGATCCTTGGCTCTTTGTGCATTTGTAACACTATGCTTAAGTTCAGAGAAATGTGCTCTGATCATGGTGCACTCTGATAAAAGCAACTCAAAGTAGCAGGTGCATATATTGGTGTACACTGGGTAGGTTTGTGGTAACTCGAAGGTGGTTCACAGGTGTAATAGTGATTATTTGTATAGATCTAGTTTTCGGCAAGTAGAAATTCGAATGCAGGTAAACAAGATAAAAGAATGAGCTACCTTTTGTGATGGTTGCTATTTTTATTATGAAAACACAACAGAAGCTGCTCCAAGTACAGTGACCAAAACTTAGGGGATCCTAAGTAAAGAGGGTGATGCATCTCCCAAAAAGTAAAGGACTGTCCTCACACACCACCAGGTGTCATGCTTCATCATCAGTAGTTCTCGCTCTCTTGAAACTTGGTTTGGTAGAGAGCAGGCCTACACATCTAGAATCATGGCGAGAGACTCACCTTGATGTAAGTTTGACTACAGGGGTCTCTCCCTCACTCTCCTCCCACGGGGCGTGTAGGAAGCTCGACCAGGGTTTCAGGAAATCAACATAAGGAGATTGTGACATAGGTCAACCTACCCAGTGGTAACATCCTACTAGCAGTTTGGTAGGATAGGAGCCCTCTTTTACTTTTCCGTCCTGATGAATGCCGCAGATCCTTTGGGCCACATAGGCAGGAACATGTCGACAAAAATAACCACTACGGTGATGGGGCAGTGACTCCCTTTTTCACCGTCCTTGTATTTTTAAATATCATATAATCCCCTATCTGAATAAACGCATTCTGGCGATTATACTGATTTTTAAGACGCACTCATGTCACAGACCCCCACTTAGTTTTTGAAGTGCCTCCCTCTCTCCAGGTGTAGGCCTACTCTCTTCCAATATCTTAATCACACAAGAGAAGAGGGAAAATCAAACTGTGTGGTAGTGAGAAAGTGTAGGGGAAAATACACCTGGTTTATAAAACTTCCTTCACACACAACAAGCTGTGTCATGCTTCATCATAGGGCTGCTAGCACACCTCCGCGCAAGCCAACGCTGGAGGTAGAGCAATAGGGAGGGGGAAGACAATACAACATACAGTGTAGGATCACATGTAAGAAAAGGTGTGCAGAAAAACTGGTAAGAAACAATTGTAATTTAAAACTGGTGTCAGGGAGTCCCATTAACAATTTTAATATCGGGCACACTGTCCAGATTTAAAATGAAGCAAATGTGGATGCTGGGTTGGGTAACTTAGAATGAGGCACCAACCTCTCCACACTGCAAAAGCGTTGACATGTTTCAGATGGCAAAAATATACAACCCCAGCATTCTTCAAGACTCTCAATGTTGTGATCCCTCAGTGCTTATCCTACCTCCTTCAAATCCAGGAGTAGTGGGTAGATAACCCTACCAAGACAAATGCTCGGTTGAAAGGTAGTTGAGCCCATTGCTCATTGAAGAGAAACCGAGTTTATTAGAACAGCTCCCTTTAATCACACTTGTCTGTAAGGTAAGCTGTTGCTCGACACACTTTGTCTCTCCTGGTCGCCGCTCTCTACCAAACCAACTTTCTAGAAAGCGAGGACTTCCGATGATGAAGCATGTCACCTGGTGGGGTGTGAGGACAGTCCTTCACTTTTTGTGAGATGCCATCACCCTCTTTACTTAGGATCCCCTAGGTTTTGGTCACTGTTCTTGGAGCAGCTTCAGTTGTGTTTTCATGTTAGGTTGGAGGCTAGCTTGCTCCGAGCGGCCCATGCCTCTAGTGCCCTCCCAGGACTTCCTTGGGTTAGTGTGTCACATGCTATTTTTTATTGCCACATAGCAAAATTACTTCAAATGAAAGCAAGAACATGAAATGAAAACTTAATCAAAATTAAGGTTAGCACAGTTGAAGACCTCAAGTATCCTTGTCTTTTTCTTAAACAACAAAAGACACAGATCTGGAGCTTAGCTCCTACCTATTTTGTTTTTTGTCACCATAAAATCAAAGCTATCCATACAGCTCCATGCCACACAATTCAACTTCACACATTTCCAATCCACACCACATAACTCAACACCAAAACACATGATTCAACTCAAAAACATAGTCACACAACACACCACATACACACAACACACCACATACATCCAATCCACACCAAAAAAGTCTACATCATGCCGCAAAATTGAACAGCACAGCACATAATTAAACTCCATAACATACCACTACGCAACACTGAATACCATTCCACATAATTACACTCAATGACACACATTCCCACTCCACATAACTCCAGTACATTCAAAACCATATAATTACTATCCACATGATTCCACTGCACGCCATGACACATAATTCCACTGCACACATCCTCTCCACACCACACAATTCCAAAACTAACAATTCCAATCCAACCCACATAATTCCACTCCACACCACATACATCCACTCCATTACACATGGGTCAAAGACATTGGCCTGATTACGAGTTTGGCAGTCTTTATGCGGGCCGCCACTCCAGCACCTTGCAGGAACACCACTAAACCCATAGTCAGACTGCCTGATAGCTGTAACTTTCACAAATGCAAGACTGATTTCATTACAAATGTAAATGTACAGGAATTTATATAGCGCAAATCACCGAGCGGTTTCTAAGCACTTGCTTAGGGAACCCGTCCTGGTATTCCCCTGTGAGAGATAACCCCGGCAGGGTATCCGCAAGGTGAAAGCCAGGCCTCCCGCCGCAAGGGGCCGTTGTGGAGATTAAGCAAGCTATTGTCCAGAGTCGCAGAGTGTGAACCCGTGAATCGAGTAGGCACCGGAGCGAGAATTGTCGAGTCCATGGACATTATAGGACTCAAGATCCCGCCGAGCCGGGAATTGAACCCTGGTCCCGGGCTGACCTCTGCTTCCAGGTCTGCCTCCTCTAACCAGTGAGCCACACTTCTTGCTTGCTTGTTATTTATGGTTAATGCTTTTTTATGCCACACACACGGGGTAGTGTTTTTTAACTGCTGAGGTGGCTGATGAACAGCTCTTGGGGGTAGCATGAATGTTTGACTGCATTATTTTACCAATTATTTTACCAACAGCTCTACACAGCTCCATGCCACACAATTCAACTTCACACATTTCCAATCCACACCACATAACTCGACACCAAAACACATGATTCAACTCAAAACACAGTCACAGAACACACCAAAAACACACAACACACCACATACATCCAATCCACACCATTAAAGTCCACATCATGCCACAAAATTGAACAGCACAGCACATAATTAAACTCCATAACATACCACTATGCAACACAAAATACCATTCCACATAATTACACTCCATGACACACAATCCCACTCCACATAACTCCAGTACATTAAAAACCATATAATTACTATCCACATGATTCCACTGCACACCATGACACATAATTCCACTGCACACATCCTCTCCAAACCACACAATTCCACAACTAACAATTCCAATTAAACCCACATAATTCCACTCCACACCACATACATCCACTCCACTCCATAAGACATGGGTCAAAGACATTGGCCTGATTACGAGTTTAGCAGTCTTCATGTGGGCCGCCACTCCAGCACCGTGCAGGAACACCACTAAACCCATAGTCAGACTGCCCGCCTGATTACGCGTTTAATCCTGGGCGTGTGGTGCTGTGGCAGTGTTACGATGTGTGTATCTAAGGCACATAGGTGTACCTTGGACATGCGCCACCGTGAGGCCACCACAGCCCATTCCTACATGATGTAGAATGCACAATGTCGTGCATTTCATAGCGTGCAAGAACTGAGGGTGCAAATGTATGTTGTGACCCCTTGCATACACCCCCTGGCCCAATAGCAGCAGGAGGCCATGTTAGGGCCCCCTTAGTTTCCTCACTACCACCATTTTCATGGTGGGTTCACCGCCATGAAAAGGACGGCAGTAAGGAAACTTGTAATATGCTCGGCAGTCATTTATAATGCCGATAGCTGTAACTTTCACAAATGCAAGACTGATTTAATTTCATTTTTATGGTTAATGCTTTTTTATGCCACACGAAATGGGGTAGTGTTTTTTAACTGCTGCGGTGGCTGATTAACAGCTCTTGGGGGTAGCATGAATGTTTGACTGCATTATTTTACCAACTGAATATTTGATGGAAAGCTCTATCCGCCCGATTCATCAAAGAAAATAGTGCTCGCAAAGGGCCAGATTCTGAGAATCTGGCCCTTTGCGAGAGCGATTTTTGCATTTGGGATTCAGCATCCCAAATGTAAAAATCGCTAATTGCGATCTCGCAATTTTGCGAGGAATTACATTTAAGGAATCTCTATTTGAGATTCCTTAAATGCAATTCAACATCCAATTTCATTTTGCGAATTCGCAATTTCTTGGCGCAATTTACCGCGAGGTCAGACCTCGTGGTAAATTGCGAAAACTCAGAAAAATGCATTTAAATGCATTTTTCTGAGTTGCATGTTACACACACACAAGTCCTTTGGACATGTGTGTGTGCAACACCTGTGTAAAATTTCATTTGAGGGGTGCTACAGGGTGTCCTTTGGACACCCCTGGCACCCTTCCAATCGCTATCTTATTTGCGATTAGCAAATTGCTAATCGCAAATAAGGAATACTCCCCATTCATTCCTATGGGCCTTTTGGCCCATAGGAATGAATGGCGAGTTATTCCTTATTTGCGATTAGCAATTTGCTAATCGCAAATAAGGAATATGTAGGAATCGCATTTCTTCATGCAATTTCTACATGAATCCCGTTTTGCGAGTCCTTAATAGCGATTCGCTATGAATCGCTATTAGGGCCTCGCAAAACGGGAGTATGATGAATTAGGCTGTATGTGATAGATTGAACATTTTTTTTATACTGGGGTGTTTGATGTGCGGCTCCATGTGATGGCATAAGTGTTGAATAGTTTTAGTGTTGAGGTTTTCGATTGATAGTTCCCAGTGACATCACAAATGAGCAGGCTATTTTTACTGTTGGGTATTATTATTAGGCGGGCAGCTGATGATAATAACATGCAATGTGTGCAGATATTGCTTCTGCTGTGTTTGAATGACACTTCTCAGAAAAACACTTTTTGCAGCTGTTTTTACTGCTAGGGTGCAGGATGGACAGCTCTCGTGACAGCATACATATTGATCCTTTTTTACTACATGAATATTTAATGGGTAGCTGTTTGTGGCACTATACAGGTTGTAGTCGTTTTAATTACATTGCTGCTGTTTTTTTTCTGTATGCAAAAGACACACAATTGATAGACAGAGTGCAGAACAAATCAAAACATTCACTCCCAGTCAAGAGATCTGGGATAAATCCATCATTCTTTTGCTCAACATGCCATCCCAGTTTAGACCTGGCCATATGCAAATCAGTCTTGACCCTGTGCCTCATGGGAACAGATTCAGCCTGAACTGCCAAGCCAGGTCCTCCCTGGACCGGAAACAAGCATCCCAGGACCGATTTTTGGGGTTTCGGTAGCTCTCGGTGCCTTGTGCTGTTTTATTTACTATGGGCTGTTAACTGTCATTGACAAACATGCTGAATAGTTTTTCCTGCTGTGGGTTTAGGATGGACAGTCCTAAGTGACAGTATACATGCTCAGAAGAGTTTTCCTGCTGTTAGCTGTGGATGGACAGTCCTCAGTGATGGCATACACACTCATGTTAGTTTTCCTGCTGTGGGGCTTAATAGACAGTTCTCAGTGACAGCATACATGCTCAGAGTAGTTTTCCTGCTGCGGGTTTTAGATGGACAGACTTCAGTGACATCATACATTCTTGGGTTCGTTTTCCTGCTGTGGGGTGTAATTCACAGTCCTCAGTGATAGCAAACGTGCTCTGGTTAATTTTCCTGCTGTGGGTTTTGGATGAACAGACCTCAGTGACAGCATAAGTGCTCCGGCTAGTTTTACTGCTGTCGGGTTTAATAGACAGTCCTCAGTGACATCGTACATGCTAAGAGTAGTTTTCTGCTGTCAGGTTCAATAGACAGTCCTCGGTGACAGCATACATGCTCAGAGTAGTTTTCCTGCTGTGAGGTTTAATAGACAGTTCTCAGTGACAGCATACATGCTCAGAGTAGTTTTCCTGCTTTGTCGTTTAATAGACACTTCTCAGTGACATCATACATGCTCAGAGGAGTTTTCTTGCTGTGGCTTTAATAGACATTTCTCAGTGACAGCATAAGTGCTCAGAGTACTTTTCCTGCTGTGGGTTTTTGATGGACAGTCTTCAGTGACAGCATACATGCTCAGAGTAATTGTCCTGCTGTGGGCTTTAATAGACAACTCTCAGAGACACCAAATATTCTCAGAGTAGTTTTCTTGCTGTTCGTTTTAATAGACAGTTCTCAGTGACAGCATACATGCTTAGATTCGTTTTCTTGCTGTGGGGTTTAATAAACAGTTCTCAGTGACAGCATAAGTTCTCAGAGTACTTTTCCTGCTTTCAGGTTTCATAGACAGTTCTCAGTGACAGCATAAATGCTCAGAGTACTTTACCTGCTGTGGGTTTTTGATGGACAGTCCTCAGTGCCAGCATACATGCTCAGAGTAGATTTACTGCTGTTAGCTGTGGATACATGCTCAAAGTAGATTTCCTGCTGTTAGCTGTGGATGGATGCTTTGTCGTTTAATAGACAGTTCTCCGTGACAGCATACATGCTCAGAGGAGTTTTCTTGCTGTGGGTTTAATAGACATTTCTCAGTGACACCATAAGTGCTCAGAGTACTTTTCCTGCTGTGGGTTTTTGATGGACAGTCCTCAGTGACAGCATACATGCTCAGAGTACTTTTCCTGCTTTCGGGTTTAATAGACAGTTCTCAGTGACAGCATAAGTGCTCAGAGTACTTTTCCTGCTGTGGGTTTTTGATGGACAGTCCTCAGTGATAGCATACACGCTCAGAGTAGTTTTCCTGCTGTGGGATTTAATAGACAGTTCTCAGTGACAGCATACATGCTCAGAGTAGTTTTCCTACTGTGTCGTTTAATAGACAGTTCTCAGTGACAGCATACATGCTTAGATTAGTTTTATTGCTGTGGGGTTTAATAGACAGTTCTCAGTGACAGCATAAGTTCACACAAGTACTTTTCCTGCTGTCGGGTTTAATAGACAGTTCTCAGTGACAGCATAAATTCTCAGAGTACTTTACCTGCTGTGGGTTTTTGATGGACAGTCCTCAGTGACAGCATACTTTCTCAGAGTAGTTTTCCTTGCTGTTGGGTTTAATTGACAGTCCTCAGTGACAGCATGCTTGCTCAGAGTGATTTCGCTGCTGGTGTTTGATCTGCAGCTCTTGAAGATAGCATGCATGCTCGAAGTACTTTTCCTGCTGTGGGTTTTTGATGGACAGTCCTCAGTGACAGCATACATGCTCCGAGTAGTTTTTGTGCTGTGGGGTTCAATAGACAGTCCTAAGTGACAGTATACATGCTCAGAAGAGTTTTCCTGCTGTTAGCTGTGGATGGACAGTCCTCAGTGATGGCATACACACTCATGTTAGTTTTCCTGCTGTGGGGCTTAATAGACAGTTCTCAGTGACAGCATACATGCTCAGAGTAGTTTTCCTGCTGCGGGTTTTAGATGGACAGACTTCAGTGACATCATACATTCTTGGGTTCGTTTTCCTGCTGTGGGGTGTAATTCACAGTCCTCAGTGATAGCATACGTGCTCTGGTTAATTTTCCTGCTGTGGGTTTTGGATGAACAGACCTCAGTGACAGCATAAGTGCTCCGGCTAGTTTTACTGCTGTCGGGTTTAATAGACAGTCCTCAGTGACAGCATATATGCTCAGACTAGTTTTCCTGCTGTGGGGTTTAATAGACAGTCCTCAGTGACATCGTACATGCTAAGAGTAGTTTTCTGCTGTCAGGTTCAATAGACAGTCCTCGGTGACAGCATACATGCTCAGAGTAGTTTTCCTGCTGTGAGGTTTAATAGACAGTTCTCAGTGACAGCATACATGCTCAGAGTAGTTTTCCTGCTTTGTCGTTTAATAGACACTTCTCAGTGACATCATACATGCTCAGAGGAGTTTTCTTGCTGTGGCTTTAATAGACATTTCTCAGTGACAGCATAAGTGCTCAGAGTACTTTTCCTGCTGTGGGTTTTTGATGGACAGTCTTCAGTGACAGCATACATGCTCAGAGTAATTGTCCTGCTGTGGGCTTTAATAGACAACTCTCAGAGACACCAAATATTCTCAGAGTAGTTTTCTTGCTGTTCGTTTTAATAGACAGTTCTCAGTGACAGCATACATGCTTAGATTCGTTTTCTTGCTGTGGGGTTTAATAAACAGTTCTCAGTGACAGCATAAGTTCTCAGAGTACTTTTCCTGCTTTCAGGTTTCATAGACAGTTCTCAGTGACAGCATAAATGCTCAGAGTACTTTACCTGCTGTGGGTTTTTGATGGACAGTCCTCAGTGCCAGCATACATGCTCAGAGTAGATTTACTGCTGTTAGCTGTGGATACATGCTCAAAGTAGATTTCCTGCTGTTAGCTGTGGATGGATGCTTTGTCGTTTAATAGACAGTTCTCCGTGACAGCATACATGCTCAGAGGAGTTTTCTTGCTGTGGGTTTAATAGACATTTCTCAGTGACACCATAAGTGCTCAGAGTACTTTTCCTGCTGTGGGTTTTTGATGGACAGTCCTCAGTGACAGCATACATGCTCAGAGTACTTTTCCTGCTTTCGGGTTTAATAGACAGTTCTCAGTGACAGCATAAGTGCTCAGAGTACTTTTCCTGCTGTGGGTTTTTGATGGACAGTCCTCAGTGATAGCATACACGCTCAGAGTAGTTTTCCTGCTGTGGGATTTAATAGACAGTTCTCAGTGACAGCATACATGCTCAGAGTAGTTTTCCTACTGTGTCGTTTAATAGACAGTTCTCAGTGACAGCATACATGCTTAGATTAGTTTTATTGCTGTGGGGTTTAATAGACAGTTCTCAGAGACAGCATAAGTTCACACAAGTACTTTTCCTGCTGTCGGGTTTAATAGACAGTTCTCAGTGACAGCATAAATTCTCAGAGTACTTTACCTGCTGTGGGTTTTTGATGGACAGTCCTCAGTGACAGCATACTTTCTCAGAGTAGTTTTCCTTGCTGTTGGGTTTAATTGACAGTCCTCAGTGACAGCATGCTTGCTCAGAGTGATTTCGCTGCTGGTGTTTGATCTGCAGCTCTTGAAGATAGCATGCATGCTCGAAGTACTTTTCCTGCTGTGGGTTTTTGATGGACAGTCCTCAGTGACAGCATACATGCTCCGAGTAGTTTTTGTGCTGTGGGGTTCAATAGACAGTTCTTAGTGACAGCATAAGTGCTCAGGGTTCTTTTCCTGCTGTGGGGTTTTGATGGACAGTCCTCTGTGACAGCATACATGCTCCGAGTAGTTTTCGAGCTGTGGGGTTCAATAGACAGTTCTCAGTGACAGCATAAGTGCTCAGAGTTCTTTTCCTGCTGTGAGGTTTTGATGGACAGGCCTCAGTGACAGCATACATGCTCCGAGTAGTTTTCCTGTTGTGGGATTCAATAGACAGTTCTCAGTGACAGCATAAGTGTTCAGAGTACTTTTCCTGCTTTCGTGTTTAATAAACAGTTCTCAGTGACAGCATAAGTGTTCAGAGTTCTTTTCCTACTGTGGAGTTTTGTTGGGCATTCCTCAGTGACAGCATACATGCGCCGAGTAGTTTTCCTGCTAAGTGGTTCAATAGACAGTTCTCAGTGGCAGCATAAGTGCTCAGAGTACTTTTCCTGCTTTCGTGTTTAATAAACAGTTCTCAGTGACAGCATAGGTGCTCAGAGTTATTTTCCTACTGTGGGGTTTTGATGGACATTCCTCGGTGACAGCATACATGCTCAGAGTGGTTTTACTGCTGTGAGGTTTAATAGACAGTTCTCAGAGACAGCATGCATGCTCAAGAGTGGTTTTCCTGCTGTGGGGTTTAATAGACAGTTCTCAGAGACAGCATGCATGCTCAGAGTGGTTTCACTGCTGGGTGTTTGATGTGCAGCTCTTGCAGATAGCATGCACGTGTGCAGCTCTTGCAGATAGCATGCACGTGTGCAGCTCTTGCAGATAGCATGCACGTGTGCAGCTCTTGCAGATTGCGTACATGTTATGCCACTTTCACTGCTCAGGGCTCGAGGCCGCACCCATGTTGGATCCGTTTTTAGTGCAGGGGATTTTGACGGGCGGCTCGCGGGAATAGCTGGCATCTCATAGCTGGTGTTGCTGTTAGGTGTGACAGCATGCCTGCTGGCTGTATTTCACAGCCACCTACACCTCCTGGCCAGCTGGTACTGCCACCCATGCATGCGAAGACACACAGCCCACAGCTGTTACTGCCCAGGGCACAGCACTGGTAGCTGTCTGTGCTTGGCACACTTGCAGGGCAGCACACACGGTGTGTCCCTGTGCGTTGGGCGATCCTGGAGCAGTCCGTGCCTTATTCCGAGGGAAGAACCCGGCCTGATGACTGTTCCACAGATATGTTTTGCAGGACTCCCCCGGCCCCATCCGCGCATCTCCCTTCGTGCATGCACACCCGAGCTGGGGAGGGGATTGCGCGGTTCCGTCACCACCCTGCGCCGTCTCTCGTCATCACAAGGACGCCTTCGCTGTAAGCAGCTGGCAGCGAACAGTGCTTAAAGAGGGATGAACCAGTGCTTAATTTGTAAAACAAAAGTAAGTGCCAGCGCCCTCGTCAGGAGGCCTCACAACGTGCACCACCCACTGCTCTGCCAGCTCTGCCAACAACACTACCAACTCAACTGCTAACCATCACAATGCTACACGTGTGACCATTCTGTGTGTTCGAGGCCCACAAAGTGATATTAAGGGGTTGGACAATTTGGGGCAGATTTATGTTGGGAATGTGCCACGTTTGCGTCACGCAACAGCGGCATAAACGTGGCGCATCCCTACGACCCATTTACAACGTGACGCATCTAGCCAGATGCGTCACGTTGTAAAGCCCTGTGCCACTTGTGGGCGTTCCTGCGCAGGGTGGGCGTTCCGGGGCAGGTGCGCCTCGCAAAAGTGGCTGAGTGAAATCTATAAGATTTCACTCAGTCACTTTCCGGCCAATGCTGCGTCAAAACCCTGCGCCTGCTTGAAGCAGGCGTAGGTCTTGACGCAGCATTGTAAAGATGGGGCACCCCCGAGCCTTCCTGGAGCTGCGTCGCACTTGCGACGCAACTCCAGCAATGCGCCACCTTTACGGCACAGATGCATCACGCATCTGTGCCGTTTTTACCCCATGGTGCGCCGCATTGTAAATGCGGCGCACCATGGGTGGCGGAGCAGAGGCGCAAAATAACTGGCGCCCCTGGGGATGCGCCAGTTATCATAAATCTGCCCCTTGGTATTTGTTGATTTTAATGTATATCAAATTAAAAAACTATTGTTCTGCTCATCTCAAAATTACACAAACAGCGCCACCAGGTGTCAGCGGTCATAAGAGCAGGTGCAGAGTGCCACAAATCACTGGCTCAAACTAAGCACTAAATTGTGGCATGTGGTCTCTTAAACGGGCGTCACCAAAGCAGAGTAAATAACGATTCAGTATGAGGGGCGTGGCTTAAGTAATTAAGGGCGTGGCCTAACAAGTGTAAGCCAGGATCCTGTGCTTCCTGCTGCATGCCACCTGACCTGACCAGTATTTTCATGCTTCTCAGTAAGTTATCGGTTAGTGCATCGGTATATTTATAACTTCCCTAAAACACGCCAGACCCATTGGCTTTGCCAGTGCTTGTTAGCAGTAGCGGACAAATGAGTAACAGAACTGAAATTGTCTTGGATAAAATTGAAACTGCTTTGATTCTGAAAATATGAGACTGGGAATTAAATGTTATGAAGTTTGATGACAACAGGAACAGGTCTTTGGAGTAACTCGGTCACTCCTGTTCTCCAAGGTCTACTACTTTCCTCTGCAGTCGTCACTATGCTAGACATTTCTGACATTCTTCTGCCCACATCTTTCTGATAGCTAACATTATCTCTTTCCTCTTCTCACTGCTTTTTATTCGGTCCCTCTGCACACGTTCTTTAGTGGGACCCCACGTCCCCATTCACATTTCCTCTCTTTCCAACAGTTTTGTGTACATTTTTTGCTCTTTTACATTTAAATGGTGCTGGCAAATACGTAACTGTTGCTCTGTGCTCTCTGCAGAGAGGCCAATGACTGAATGGGCCTGTAGTCGGAACACTTTTACGACCCAATGACAGACAAAGTCAGAAGCTCTACCTACCTTCAGACTCACCTCCAGAGCTCTCAATGTTGCTTAGCACGGCCAGCTACCTACGGGAATCAGCTCACTGCATGCACGACGCAAGACTGATATGTTGCATGAAAAACTAAACACAGCACCTGGCGACAGGAAATGCGCCAAGTGAGCGCGTGTTGAAGTAAAACGTGAAATGTAAACAGGAACTGCACCGCTGAAATAGTTAACCTTTGCAGCAGCAGCAGCGACCCGTGCTGGTAAGAGCGGCGAGGCAGGGTTGGAGGTGGAGTGGGGGATTCGACAGACGACCACGATGGAAAATTAAATAAATAATGAATTTTCCCTTGTCATCGTCTGACAAAATCCACCCCACCCGGCCTCACCGCTCTTACCTTCACGGGCTCCTGCTGCTTCGTGGTATTCACAGTAATTATTAAGAAATCGATAATCCCCCCCCCCCCCCCATAGTTTTTAGGATATGAAAATAGGGCCTGAAGCAGGGCCGATTGACTACCGGGCAGTTTGGAATGCTGCCGAGCTGGGGACTGATTTAATTGCAGTGGGGGCTGATTTCGTTCATGGAGACCCGCGTGTGCTTCAAAATAATGAAAGCAAAACGAATTCCGTTTAGTACACGCAGGTCCCCATCAACGAAATCAGCCCCCAGCTCAGCAGCATTCCAAACTGCACGGTAGCCAGTCCGGCCCTGGCCTGAAGGGAGCCACTTCACAGCCAGCTTGTAATGAATGTTGGGCCCGACACCCTACAGGACCCGCCCCACTTGAAACCCGCCCCATAGAGCAGGCCCGTGCTCTGTGATGAGGGAGCAGTGCGCGTCAGCGTGAGCGCTCCCCGGCCGTGGGTTTTGTTTACTGCCCGGCAGGGATGGAAAGTAATCACAGCTGAAGGATGCTTAGGATTTGTTTACAAGGCATCATCCGGGAAGACACGATGGGTGGGGGAGGGGAGAAACCTCTGGACACCGCACTGTTGCTGATGCTGCCTTCCTCTTAGCACCCGGATACCCTTTCCTGGGAATCTGCATCTTTTATCCACATTTTAAATCAAGTTTTTGAATAAGCCACAATATTTGTGATCTGATTCCGTGTCCTAAGCTAGCATGTATTGACCCAGTGTGGGTACATGTAAATCAGTTTATTTGTATGTGCAGTGGCGGCTTGCAGCGATTGAGAAAACCTTTAAGGATGAGAAGCAAAAGCGCGCCTTGTCAGGGCCAGTAAGACCTATGTAAATACACTGGGGCATATTTATTAAGAAATCACGCAGCGCAGCGAGACAGGTCACATTGTTGAGCTGCGCGATGGGGAAAGGGCAGGAATGTGGAGGCGTAGCACCTTGATGCATTCCTAGGGTTAATAATGTCGCTAAATCTGTAAATGCATCAAAATCCATGGGAGTTGCGTGGGAACACCCACGTTCGACCCATGGAACGCCTCCCTGGGGTAGAGTAGTGCAATGATTTGTGCTGCTTTGTGTTACTCCACATTTATCAAGCCATTTGTGGCGGCTCTAGGTGGGCTTGATAAACCTAACGTAGGTTTTGCTTTACCCTTGCGCACCCTTTTGTGCAACAAGGGCGACGCAAAACCTTCATAAATATGCCCTTCAGTTTATAGGGTGTCCTGCACAGGCACAAAAGAGTTGGATCCATGAAACATTTCGAGAATATTCACACAAGATATGTTTACATGTTGTGGATGTGAATGACTCTCCTTATAGTGGTAACCCTGTAATCTTGGCTACATTGGACACCCTGCTCTAAGCAAGGCGTTGATGGTTGTGTTAACTCTGCATAAGCACCACATACCTCTCTGCTTGTGGTCACCCAAGTTTGGTCACGTTACCTCCGTACCACTCTTTTTATGTTAGGAGGGCCTAACCGGCTTTTTACAAGGTATGGGGCACTGTGTGCATTTGTGCTTGCTGCAGACAATGTTTGTTGTAATATCAGGGAAATGAATAGTAAAAACAGAACCACTAGATGATAAAATAGGGCCACAAATAGCCCCAAAAAATGGTGCACACGCTGACCTGTCAGACCAGCTCATCAGGCAGATCATGAAGGAAGATCCTTCTCCTACCTCGCAGCAAAGACTTGGAGCTCCCGGCCTCTACATCCCAGGCAATCACCACTGCTGCCTCAATTCAGGCAGGACCGCAAGACCAGGCTGTTCCACTGAACAGCAGATCTCCCCCCACCTCCCCAGCCCCTTGAGACCCTAACAAGTGAGAAGTCGGACATTACAAGAAACCTGATTGACTGACTGCCCTATGGGCCCGTCCGACCGTGGGTGTGAATGAAATCTGCCACAGCAAACAGGAAGAAAGGCTCATGGATGGCTGGGCGGCCCTTTAAGTAAAGTATTGTTTACCGATTCAAAGTGGGAGGGTGCAGCAGGTCCAGAGGCACCAAACCACAGTGGTTTTAGTGGCCCATTGCATTGTAACAATGGCTTTGTTTTAATTTTGAAATGGTCAGGAAGTGGGGCACTGGGTCTATTATCCTTGCCTTTGCATGGACCTTAGGCATCACTGTCAAGTCCATACCTCCAGGTACCCGTTTGAGTAGAGGTACCCGAGGACTCCGTCTCGCCAAGGACATAATGATGCAGTCTTAGACTTTCCTTTTACAAAGCATTGTTTTCAGTTGGGTTAATCGTATCAAATGAAGTGAAGCGGGACTACAACTCCCAGAATACACTATGGTCTTACACGAAAACAAAAGACTGGTAGAGCTTGTCTCGGATGGGATTGAGTTACATTCTAACCTTACCTTTCGGTAACACCTGGTGAGGTTGGAGCACCTTGTGTATGTTGGCAGGGTAGAAATTCTCTCATAAATCAATCTTGAAGGCTCCAGAGTCACAAAAAAAGAGTGCTTGGGCATAGCTTCTGTCACATAGGGCCGGCTTCTGCTGGGCTGATAAGGAGGCCCATCTCATGCACACCAGCACTGATTGATTCTTCATAACATCTGGCTGGTAAATACAACATCCCCCTCCCCCTCCCAGGCACGCGAACCTCCCTTTCTTCCATCCCTCAGCATTACACACTGAAAGCTTATCTCAGTATGAATTCCACTGGGCCCATAAGCTGCTTCATAGATAAATATTAGTCGTGGGGATTTCACAGCGAGGGTGATCTGTGAATATAAAGCTCCTTGGTATGATATCTGCCCGTCCCGGGCCCTGTGGAAGAGCAAAACACAGATGTCTTCTTTTTCTATGCAGCAGAACTTAACTATCAGAACTGAAGATGTTTTGGTGCATGGTAACAACCATACTATTTTAACATTTTAATGAATTGTTTGCGTTCCATAAAGAGCGTGCATATACTGAGGCCCGGATTTGCTTACCTTTCACAAAACTCAGCAAAGGAACATGTAAGCTGTGCTGCATGAAAGAGAGAGAGCAGAAATGTGCCATATTTACAAAGAAATGGCACACTTCTGTTCTTGCACTGTGCTAGTGCACTTGCAGCAATCTAGCACCAACATAGGCACCAAACTATTCTTAGAGGCTGTAGGGAACTGGGTTACTGGTTGAGGGGGGTGAGACCCTACTCAAGCAGCAACCACAATTCTGGTCGGGTGAAACACAACCAAGCCTGAAATTAACCTTTGCTTAACCCTCTGGTAGCTTGGCACAAAATAAATCAGGCTTAACTTAGAGGCAATGTGTAAAGCATTTATGATGCAAACTAGTAAAGTGAAAACACAGCACAAGAAAAATCCCACACCAACTTGGAATAATAGAGTAAAACTTAATACATAATTTGACACTAAAACGACAAAAATCGAATGAGTAGAAATGAAGATATGTAATTTTAAAGATTTAGGTAAAAATAATGCTGAGAAGCACAAAGAGCCAACTGTTGTTATCTGTTAGCACCTGACTGGGACCAAGTCACAAGTCATGGACAACTAAAATGGAGCACGGGTTATAAACAGGGGCCAAGTTAGGGCAGCTGACCAAAGTATACTGGGTCCAGGATGTGTCACACAGCAGTGATTCCTTGGAGCTGTTGGGCTGCAATGCAAGGTCCTGCGTCAAGGGTGCATCATGCACTGGCAGTTCAGAGGAGCTGCAGGACTGCGATGTGAGGACCTGCATCAAGGATGCACTGCGCAGAATCAGTTCAGTGGAGCTGAGGGGCTGTATTAAGAGGTGCAACATTGAGGAGACGTCCTGCAGCAGCGGTCCTGAGGAGCTGCAGTGTCCTGAATCGGGGGATGTGGCATGCAGTGCAGTTCCGATGCTGCGAGGCAATGTATCATGCTTTGTTGGTTCTGCTAGGCCCAAAGTTGTGCTGGCAGAGCACCTTCAGGACCACTTCCAAGGGTCCAGGACTGGAATGGCACCATTTGGGGGGTGGGGCTCACCGCATGCAGAGCCAAGGTGCAAAGGTTCATGGTTATTGGAGCCTTTTTCTGTCCATGAGGCACTGATCAGCAGGACAGCCAACTAGCCTTTGATTCACTCTGGTGGCCCTGGGTTCAAGATGCAGGTCTGGCCCTTACTCAAGGAGAAGGGCAGCCAAACAGCTGAGTATCAGAGTAGGAGTCCTTGCAGTGAAGAAGCACAGCAGTCCTTCTATTGATTCTTTCATAGGTTTTGATGTGTACTGAAGAGTTGGGTCTGAGGGTAATCTATTTTTCCTTGGTGCCAGCTTTGAAGCAGGAAAAGTTTCTAGAGGGTTCCACCCTAAGTGGTGTTTGGAATTTCCATCTTTTATGCACTGGACCCAGCTTGTCTGGGGGCACAAAAGACCCAAGCAAACACAAGGAGATGATGGACGGAGCGCTGAAACTTTTCAGACACTCATCCTTAGTCACAGATCTGGGTTGAATCCATCATCATTCTTTAGCTCACTTTGCAACCCCAGTTCAGACCCAGCCATATGCAAGACAATCTTGACCCTGTGCCTCATGGGAACAGTCCTGTTCCAACTCCCAAGCCAGGTCTTCCCTGGACTGTAAACAAGCATCATTGGACCAGTTTAGGGGTAACCTGGCTTGGCAGTTCGGGCTGGACTGCCACTTATTGTGGGAAGTCACTTGATCTAAAAATACTGTCTCCTCAGTTATGCTGCTTCTGAACCTCCTGACAGCCACACTGCCACAACCAGTAGAGGAAAGTGCTGACTGACTTGTCCTGCAGCACTTTCCTCCTTCAGCACCAGTGAGAAGCACCAATGGACTGCTGAGGGGACCTGCACAGTCCATCCTGCTGAACCGACGCACGTTTCTAGCCCCATCCCCAGGTAATCATGATTGGGTGACCCACATTTTCTGTTCCCAATTGAAACATTTTGGAACTCTCCAGAGGTGGACAGATGGGTGCCACAAAGATGACACACCGTTTCTTCTCTGCCCAGTAGACACACTGCCTGCTACTATGTGAGCACCTCAAGTGAGTCCTTTTTATGGTCTTGAGACGTGCACTGCTCATTGGACACAGTTGTCCACCTCCTAACAAGATCACATTTGGAAATGTTTGCCAGAGTTCCCTGCCTTCAACATCAGGGTCCAGTGCTCTTGGCTTGTGTTGGTGTCACTGCATACAGCCCTTTCTTCCTTCCTCACTGGTTATTGTCCTGTAGGCCTAGACTGAACACATAATAATGGAGGTAGGTATACATGCTGTAATGTTCTTTAATGTAGGTTCTCTGTTTTGTACAATGTTCCTCTACTTCCGGGAGTCTGTCTCCACCCATGCATTGTCTTCTCTGCTCTACCTTTGAATGGTCTCCTCCTTCTTACTCTTTCTGTTGCTGATACTGGAAACGGCGTCCAGTGTCCAGTGACTTGTATTCGACCTGGGAGGATTGCACTCTGCAGAGACTTACTGTCCTCCTGACAAAATGATGAAGATGCAGACTGGCCCTTTTAACAGATGTCGTAGAGGGGCTGTTATAACACTGGAGGCTGATAGGAGCTCCATGAAAAACAAATGATAAAAAAGAAGACTTAAAATTAGCTTTAAGCCGTACCCAAAATAATTGTGTTTTGGATCCGGCTCAAATAATTCCTGGGTGTGTACTGTGACATAGGAGACATCTGTCCCTTAACTGGGGGTTTCTTGATAATACTGTAATTAACAGTTTGATTCACCCTGCACCTATCGGAAAATTGCCAATTCACATCTCATTGACGCAGCTAGTTTTAAGCCTTCTTTTTCTATTTGTTAGAATACCCACTTTGTTGTGTGATCATCTCATTTGGGATATACTATAGCCTTACAGCCCGCCGTAGCGGGCTATAAGAGCTATTAAAGCCCGCTCCAAGGGAGCGAAACTTTAATAGCCGTATAGCCCAGCTACGAAGGGCCTGTAGAAGCTCGGAGCACTCCACTGTATTCAATGAGGTGCTCCACATTCCAATGTTCTAATAAATGATATAGTTTTTTGATATCATAGAAGCCCTGAGGAAGTCTTGCTTAAGAAGAAACATGTGTTGGCTTTGTTTGGACTGTCTAGTATACTGTGATTTCTACCATAATTGTGCAATGTGTATTGTATACACCATGAAAATATTTAAAGTGCTATTGTTTTCTTCATTTGTGGTTATATTTGTAATATGTGTGGTATGAGCTGAGTAAATGTATGCATGTGAATAAAAAACTGTTTATATTACAGTCATTGATTATAGATTCCGATAATTTCAAAATTATTCTGCTTAGGCTGTCCTCAGGCAGATGTATAATATCAGGTGTATGGATACCTCGAGGGATGGAGAAAATACATCCAACTATCAGGTGGAATTGCTGGGGAACATGTAGTTCTGGGTGCAATTTTCTTGGTAATTTTTCATCTGCCCCAGACTGTCACACAAAGATTTCAGCTGTTTTTCTGCTGGAAAATAAAAACGTATAATGTCAGTCAGGCAAGAAACTGTTGTTATTGGCCCCATAAGAATTAACCCCTTTCTTGCGGCCACGATTTCCCCGCAGTGCGGCACTTCCGCAAAACGGGCGCGGCCGCGACGTCCATTGGCCGACGGCAACACTGCGGAGGTAGTGCTGCCGTCGGCCAATGGCCGACGGCAGCAAGGAAGGGGTTAAGGCCCATCATAATTGTTTTTTTGAAAAAATGTTATTCTTTTTTTTGTCCTCATCTCACCTTTAAGCATATTGCAGAATGTTACAGCCATTATTATGGACCTGGGGTCCCTCCAAGGCCTATCATAATTGTGACTTTTGCTGAGTCTGGTGCAGGAATGATGGGGGCCCAGTTACTTTGATTTTAGCTGGTATCCTTTCACTAAATTCTGGTGATTAAGGGAATGTGTACTCTGTCCTAGTAATACCATGTAATACCAAGTCCTTTTCTAGGCAGTGTTCCTTGATTGCAGATTGACAGTGTCAGTAGGAAGCAGTGCTTTAAGTGGCTTATCATGTAAGAGGTTCGAAAAGGGGTTCCATTTTAACTGGGATTAAAATATAAGGGCTATTAGCAAGCTTATATCATTAAAGAGTTTCCATAAAACATATGAACTAAAATCCTGTGCTACGTACAGCGTGCGTTCTGGTTAGCATGTGGCTTCCTGTCTGTGAGTTGTGTTATTACAGCCACACATGTCACACAACTATTAATATACGCCTTACATTAAATAAGCAAGCCCTATTGGTTTTGCAAATACTGGTTAGCAGTATAAGTCAAGCGCTCTTTGCAACCTAGACCTCTCGGCGCATCCTTCCTGTTTGCACATCCAAACTCTTTTTGCACCATGGACCTCTCGGTGCATCCCTCCTGTTTGCACATCCAAGCTCTCTTTGCACCATGGACCTCTCGGTGCATCCCTCCTGTTTGCACATCCAAGCTCTCTTTGCACCATAGACAAGGACCTTCTGTTGCATCCTTCTTGTTTGCACATTTAAGCGCTCTTTCCATCAAAGACATCTTGCTACACCCACTAGTCTTTGCGCATTCAAGCTCTCTTTATGCCATAGAACATCTGGTTTCGTCCGTTTCCCCTTTGAAAATCCAATCCCTCTTTGCTCTATAGACCCTCGTTGCCTCCTTTCTCTTTGCACCATCACACTCTGTTTGCACCATAGACCCTCGTTCCACCCACTGTTTCACATCTAATCTCTCTTTGTCCCTTGTCCCATGACTCCTCCTTCTCGTGCTTCTCAAAGTCGGTGTGACGTCGAACCCTCGCTTTCCATCCCCCTAATCCCTTCTTTAATAACAGGACATGCTTTGCAGCCTCTGTTTGATATTGTAGCACCTCATCTAACCCACCTTGGTATTTAATAACCTTCAGCCACCAACCTTGGGTCCGCAACGCCTAGAGAGCGCGATGGAAGCAAGAAGCCATTGCCACGTTCAGTGAGCAAAAAACTTGGAGCATTTAGTGAGATAGCCACAACATGAAGCATAGTGACCTAAGAACTCGGTGCCTCTAATGATGTAATGCCGTAGCCAAAGCCTGGAAAGGTATCCTTGACCCAAGGACTCTACGTCTCTATTGATGTAATGCCGTAGCCAAAACCTAGAAAGGTCTCGTTACCCAAGGACTCTATGTCTCTACGTCTCTAATGATGTAATGCCGTGGCCGAAGCCTGGTAAGGTTTCGGTTACCCAAGGACTCTACGTCTCTAATGATGTAATGCCTTAGCCAAAGCCTGTAAAGGTCTCCTTGACCCAAGGACTCTACGTCTCTATTGATGTAATGCCGTAGCCAAAACCTAGAAAGGTCTCGTTACCCAAGGACTCTATGTCTCTAATGATGTAATGCCGTAGCCAAAGCCTGGAAAGGTTTCGGTTACCCAAGGACTCGACGTCTCTAATGATGTAATGCCTTAGCCAAAGCCTGGAAAGGTCTCAGTGACCCAAGGACTCTACGTCTCTAATGATGTAATGCCGTAGCAAAACCTAGAAAGGTCTCGTTACCCAAGGACTCTATGTCTCTACGTCTCTAATGATGTAATGCCGTAGCCAAAGCCTGGAAAGGTTTCGGTTACCCAAGGACTCGACGTCTCTAATGATGTAATGCCTTAGCCAAAGCCTGGAAAGGTCTCAGTGACCCAAGGACTCTACGTCTCTAAAGATGTAATGCCGTAGCCAAAGTTTTGAAATGTCTCAGTGACCCAACGACTCTAGGTCTCTAAAGATGTAATGCCATAGCCAAAGCTTTGAAATGTCTCAGTGACACAACAACTCTACGTCTCTGATGAGGCAATGCCGTAGCCAAAGCGTTGAAATGTCTCAGTGATCCAAGGACTCAGTGCCTCTAATCACGTAATGCCATAGCCAAAGCCTGGAAATATCTAAGTGATCCAAGGATTCTTCATCTTTAATAATGTAATGCCGTAGCCAAAGCTTTGTAATGTCTCAGTGACCTAAGAACTCTGTGCCTCTAATGATGCAATGCCCTAGCCACCGCCTTGAAATGCCTCAGTGACCTAAGGACTCAGTACCCCTAATGATCTAATGCCGTTGCCAAAGCTTTGAAATGTCTCAGTGACCCAACGACTCTACGTCTCTAATGATGTAATGCCGTAGCCAAAGCTTTGAAATGTCTCAGTGATCTAAGGACTCTGTGCCTCTAATGATGTAACGCTGTAGCCAAAGCCTGAAAATGTCTCAGTAACCCAAAGTCTCTATGTCTCTAATGATATAATGCCATAGCCAAACCTTTGAAATGTCTCAGAGACCTATGGACTCAGTCCTTCTAATGATCTAATGCTGTAGCCAAAAGCCTTGAAATGTCTCAGTGACTCAAGGACTCAGTGACTCTAATGGTCTAATGCCATAGCTAAGGCCTTAAAATGTCACAGTGACCCAAGGACTTTGTGCCTCTAATAATGTAATGCCGTAGTCAAAGCGTTGACATGTCACAGTGATCTAAGCACTCATTACTCCTAATGAACTATTGCCTTAGTCTAAGCCTTGAATTTTCTCAGTGACTTAAGCACTCAACACCTCTAATGATGTCATGCCGTAGCCAAAGCCATGAAATGTCTCAGTGACTTAAGCACTCAGCACCTCTAATGATGTCATGCCGTAGCCAAAGCCATGAAATGTCTCAGTGACTTAAGCACTCAGCACCTCTAATGATGTCAATCCGTAGCCAAAGCCATGAAATGTCTCAGTGACCTAAGGACTCTGCACCTCTAATGATGTCATGCTGTAGCCAAAGCCATGAAATGTCTCAGTGACCTAATGACTCTGCACCTCTAATGATGTCATGCCGTAGCCCAAGCCTTAAAATGTCTTAGTGACCTAATGACTCTGCACCTTTAATGATGTCATGCCATAGCCAAAGCCTTGAAATGTCTCAGTGACCTAAGGACTCTGCACCTCTAATGATGTCATGCCGTAGCCAAAGCCATGAAATGTCTCAGTGACCTAAGGACTCTGCACCTCTAATGATGTCATGCCGTAGCCAAAGCCATGAAATGTCTCAGTGACCTAAGGACTCTGCACCTCTAATGATGTCATGCCGTAGCCAAAGCCATGAAATGTCTCAGTGACCTAAGGACTCTGCACCTCTAATGATGTCATGCCGTAGCCAAAGCCATGAAATGTCTCAGTGACCTAATGACTCTGCACCTCTAATGATGTCATGCCGTAGCCAAAGCCATGAAATGTCTCAGTGACCTAATGACTCTGCACCTCTAATGATGTCATGCCGTAGCCAAAGCCATGAAATGTCTCAGTGACCTAAGGACTCTGCACATCTAATGATATCATGCCGTAGCCAAAGCCATGAAATGTCTCAGTGACCTAAGGACTCTGCACCTCTAATGATGTCATGCCGTAGCCAAAGCCATGAAATGTCTCAGTGACCTAATGACTCTGCACCTCTAATGATGTCATGCCGTAGCCAAAGCCATGAAATGTCTCAGTGACCTAAGGACTCTGCACATCTAATGATGTCATGCCGTAGCCAAAGCCTGGAAATATCTCAGTGACCTAAGCACTCAGTACCCCAAATGAACTTTTGCCTTAGTCTAAGAGCCTTGAATTGTCTCAGTGACTTAAGACTCAGTGCCGCAGCCGCCGCTAATGATGTAATGCCATAGCCAAAGCCTAGAAATGTCTCAGTGACCTAAAGACGCTGCACCTCTAATTATGCAATGCCTTAGCCAAAGCCATGAAATGTCTCAGTGTCCTAAGGACTCTGCACCTCTAATGATGTCATGCACAGCCAAAGCCATGAAATGTCTCAGTGACGTAAGCACTCAGTACCCCAAATGAACTTTTGCCTTAGTCTAAGAGCCTTGAATTGTCTCAGTGACTTAAGACTCAGTGCCGCAGCCGCCGCTAATGATGTAATGCCATAGCAAAAGCCTAGAAATGTCTCAGTGACCTAAAGACGCTGCACCTCTAATTATGCAATGCCTTAACCAAAGCTTTGCAGTGTTTTAGTGACCAAATAACTCACGTTCATCACAATGTAAACAATATCCAGGGCCTTCCAGCGTCTTACTGACGAAGAGGTCACTTACCACAGCCTTTTACTGTCTCAGTGACGGAAGAGCTCAGCGCACCGAGTATCAAATATTCACTCCTCGCTTATAATTGGTGGTTTGCAACGTGCGGTAGGACTCTGCTGATAAAAATAGATGTGTACTTGGGAAACCTGGGGTCTCCCTTACATTCAACCCCCTGGGGAGACCGTTTATCAGATGACTGACTCCACCCCAGCCCGCGCGGCCTCAGACCCATCCGCAGGAGCAGTGCGGATGTCAGAGACGCAGTAATCGGATTAATTACGTTCTCCCGGTGCTGGATGCAGTCTGATAATTCTTCCCCAAGAGACCCCAGTGAAGGCAGGAAGCAGTCTGCGCCGGCCCCCGGGAGTTGGATAAGCCCTCCCCGGGGATCCGCGCTGCCATGTGAGTCGCGCTTCACTTGACATTTCGTCTGTGTTTTTATGCGTCCGCCATGATAGCTCGAAGCCGTGCAAGGACTTGGCGCTCGGAGAAAGCGACCAGCCCCGGGCCCCCACTGCATGCAGCGAGAGGGGCGCGGCTGTGGAGCGGAGCTTGGCGCTTTAATGGAAATGTCACTTCAAACGCGCTGTCTCGCTCTGCTCCGCCTTCTAATTACAGCGCAGAGGGAACCGAATTAATAACTGCCTGATAAGGATTCGCGGAGTTCAGGCATGCTGGGCCAGCCCCGGCGCTGCTGGTGGCGCTGATCTGTCCTTCCCCGTTAGATTCAGGCACCTTGGTCTCCAGCGCCTAGAGGCGTTTAATGTGGGAGGGCGCTGTGTAGGAATGTCATCTTTATTTGGGCGAGGGAGGAGCATGTCTGGAAGTGGATTGGTGCTAGGGAAGGCACATGGAAGCGCCTCGTGGTGTGCTAGCTGTTGTTCTCAGCTGTGGCACTAACCGATTGTGCGTCAAAAACTAGACGTTCCTATTGATCTCGTCACATAATCAGACCTGCCAAGTGCCAACTAAAACGACGATTTCACCGAGTGAGGAGGCGGTGGGGCCTTGGAGGGGGCAGGACCTTGTGCCTAGAAGCATTTAAGAGGTACTTTTGAGCTCGCTCTGCCCTCAAACACCCCCCCCCCTAAAAAAAAACCTTGCACAATTTTGCTGAGGCTGGTGCCAAAGTCCTGTGCTATTTTCACACCCCTTAATGGATGTCAGCAGTTCAAACGCCCTAAAAGGGTTGGAAATCCACAGTTTACCATGGTCTTCAGCCCATTTTCCCCGTGATGTGAGATATAGGCTCCTCACCGGGTGATTATGTGAAGGGAGCTGATATCATGTGTCACACGGTGCCACTATGTGAGTTGGCAGGTCTGGTATGACCTAGAGCTACACACTTAATGTAGTCTTGCCTACAGATAGCCTCCTATATCTGTTTGTCATCGAAGACCCATTGGGTTCAACACCAATACTTTGAGTAGGCTTTTAGTCCGTTCATGGCTCATTGTCGGATTTCTTGTCACTCTTATTTATATCTTGGTTGATAGCTTTCTTTCCTCTCCTTGGTTTTGTCCCTCTCCTGGAGCAGGGCTGTTGTACTGTGTTCTGTCTGTAGTACAGTGCATCCTTCCACTGCTTACAATCAGGGAGTTACTTTTTATTAAACTTTCAATGCCCCACGTTTTCCCCTCTCTTGGCTGCTTGTTTAGTTTAATATTCTCTCCCTTGGTTTAATCAAACTGCAGTCAAAAGTTACTATAAACCCCTAAAATTTTAATAGCAGCTGTTTCCTTTAATAACACAACCGTTTCCACAGCCCTATCATTACTCGCCTGCTTCACCTCACTCCTTGTTTCAGTATTTATTAGTATATAATTCACTATGGTATTGCTAGTGCGAGATGTGACAGCTACAGATAGCTGCCATGCCATTAGCTACCCCGTCTATTGCTCTCCAGTGAACCCCCCCTGCCCAGGGCACAAGTCCTAAAAAAAGAAGCGTGGGGACGCTGTTACCAGAAGTGACGTCACAACAAGAAGTGACGTCACAACAGGAAGTGGCGTCACGAAAGGTGCCGAGTTCCTCGTCCCAGAGAGGCCAAAGAGCGAAGTCCAGCTGTTTGGCAGAAGGGACGCCCCCGGTAAAATAAGTAGGGGGACGCCGTCCACCCGCGTGGTACCCCGACTCGAGCCCCGCCCCTGCCCTCTCCCCTGTCCTTCTACATGTCCTGCACCAAATTGAATGCATTTTCTTGTTTATATTCTGAGGGACAAGCAGCTGCAAAGTGCTTCTGGGCCTATTGCCAGCAGGGTTTGGTGGCTCAGCGAACTAATGCTTCCACTGCAAGAACCTCATGGTCACAGGTTCGAACCCTGGCGGGTCCACTCAGTCTTTCATCTATGTGAGGTCGATAAAATGAGTACCATTGAGTTGGGTTACAATAAACATCTGCGCCAAGATAACTATGGGTGAACATGCGCTTTATAAATACACATGTTATGTTATTTTGAATATTCCTGTTCCTTTTAATTTATTTTCTATTTTTCCAATATGAAATCGACATCAGCTCTGTTGGCAGCATAAATTTAAAATGACAAAATAGCCACCGGTGCATCTTGGTGCTTGTGCACCTAGGAATGATTTTTCTTTATTAGAAAGCCAATTCTAAGATGGCCACCAGTGTGTCCATGTGTGTGCATGCATGTTCTTGACTGATAGCCATTTTGAACCCTATCCCAATGCAATCTAGGATTGGCACCGCCAGTCGCTAAGCAACCCAACAGGGAAACCTATTGGCGTTGTCTATGCTTGCAAAGATCTGGAACTCAGTTCCCTTAGCTGCCAGCACTGAGAAAGTTTATAAGCAATCTTACCCAGGTGTGCATGTTCACAAAAGCTCGATTTTTATATTCTTTGAAAGGCTGCTAATCTATTGGTAGAATGAAATAAATCACTTAAAAGGGTATTTAAGTGATGGCTTTCGGTTGAAGATTATGACCTTCCCTTCCTGGGACCACCAGAAGTGCAGCCTGGTTGCAGGGTACGCAATACATGCACATGCTGATTAGGGCTCACCCCCATATGCCTTACAGCCTTTTCCTGGCAGTGCCATGTTGGACAGTAATATCAGAGTACATTTGCAATCAGTGCACAGCAAGGAGGTGCTGAGAAAAAAAGAAAAGTCTGTGTCCACCCTTTGATGGGGATGCATCGGGGATGGACAACCATGAAGAGTGGATTGAAATAGGGAGATGCGACTTCCTGCGCAGATGAACGATGGTAAAATTAGTGGTTATTCCTATCTAGATAAATGATGGGAGATGTAGCGTCACTTCCTGTGCAGATGAAAGATGGGAACATGTCATTGATTGTGGCTATGCTCTGTCCTAAGAGAAGTTGTTGGCTGTGATATATTTTGTCTACATTAGACCACCAAAGCTATGCAAGTGCTCATTAACAAGAACTATTGTGCCACACTGTACTGTTCTCTAACCAGTGATTAGCGCATCTACAATTTTTAATGAGTCATAGTCCTGCACCCTAAATGTATTGATACTGTACATGATATAGAACATTCACATTTTCTACCATTCAAGTTCCTTCTTCAAATTTTTCTAATGCCAAGAAGAAATTTGTGTGGTCTCGAAAATAATTGCACTATACTATATTTGAACTCATCTATTCGGGCGAAAGAAAGGTATCACTACTTCCAAATGGGGTAGTTGGACCTTAAGGGAGACAAAAAACTCAAAATACAGTTAAAACAATTCCTTTGGGGATTCATGTTTACCCGTCTGAGAACATTAAAAAACGCTAAACATTTAAGAACAGATGAAAAAGAGTAAGAGAAATTGAATTCACAGTGGAAAGCACGCCCCTTTTGGTACCGAAAAAATGATACTGCGCAAGTGGCCTTCTCATTATATTATAAATATCTAACTGACAGGTTTTGCTGTTCTAGGACCCAGGGGAGACTCAGATCATCCAACGCGAACTTGTTAAAACCTCCCTAGTTTAAGCTTAAATCTCAAGGAGACAAATCTATCATGGTTTTAGGATTGAAAGCTTGGAACCAACTATCAGGTCAGCTTCCGATACTTGAGAATGAAGCTAATTTTAAGTAGACTTTGAGGACCTGGGGCCATATGTATCAAGCAAATTCGCATTCGCAAAGGCCGAAATTCGCAGATTTTTGGCCTTTGCGAATGCAAATTTGCTAAATGGTATGTATGAAGAAAAATCTGGTGGAAAACAAGGAATCGCAAAATTTGCGATTCCTTATTTTGCAATTGCATTTGAGGAATTGCAAATTTTGTGAATCCTTAAATGCAATGTATGAAGCTAAAAAACATGCTAATTGTCCTTAAGTAATCGCAAATTACCACCAACTTCAAGTTGGTGGTAAGTTGCGAATTCCTTGAAAAATGCACATTTTTGCTTTTTTCAAAGTGCCATGTGACGCACATACATGCCCTTAGGGCATGTATGTGTGCCACATGTGCACCCATGCTTATTTCAGGGGTGCAACAGGGTGTCCTTTGAACACCCCTGCACCCTTAAAATTATTCCCAAATGGCGATTTTTCAAATTGCGACCCGCAAATCGAAAATAACTTCCCATTCATACGTATGGGCCTCCTGGCCCATAGAAATGAATGGGAAAGTATTCCTTAATTGCGATTCGCAATTTGTTAATCGCAATTAAGGAATACTAAGAATTCGCAAAAAAAATTGCGAATTTGTACATACATACCAATTTGCAATTCTGAAATAGCGATTTCTAAAAAATCGCTATTTCAGAATCGCAAATCAGGTTGATGATACATATGGCCCCTGGTTCTTCCAGATGGAGACACTTTGTGCCACTCCTTAATGTAGCGGGGTGTAGCATTTATATCTTTCATACAAATATTTTATTCTTCTGCTTTTTTCTTTGTTCTACATTCACACTTTCTGTCTGAGGATTGATGATTGGGCTAGCGCCTGGATGCTCTTGTTTGAGTGATCGAGCACTCTCTAAATACTATTGGCCCGATTCATCAAGGTAAACTGAGATGAAAGTCTAACTTTACGACTTTCGGTATTCACAAAGGGCATTTACGAGTAGTAATGTTAGACTTTTGTCTCAGTTAAACTTAAGTTTTGGTCTTATGTTTAACGGAGACCAGGACTTTTGAGTTTTAAGATCAACCTAAGTTCAACTGAGACAAAAGTGTAACTTTACTACTCGTAAATGCCCTTTGTGAATACCGAAAGTTGTAAAGTTAGACTTTCGTCTCAGTTTACCTTTGTAAATCAGGCCCAATGTTTTTACTCCAGGAATATATTTAAATATTATGCCTGTGCTTCCCTGTGCAGGCTGTCAAAAGGCCCCTTTGGAAAGGTAACTGAGCTGCGTTTCTTGGGACACTCACTGTGCGAGGTGGCAGTAACTCTACTCTTGTTGTAATCATTGGTGGCTATGGCAGCCAGGGATTGACTCTTCCAGCATGTGGGGCTTATATATATAAGCCCCTATTGCCACCGGTGCATCACTTCTTTTGATGCTCCGGTGGCCTAGTGCCATTTCCCATATTTGTAATGTGGCGCTAAGGCACTAAATGTGGCTTAACGCCACCTTCTAAATTCCCCCTTTCTACTGCAGTCTTCTGCGGCAAAGGGGCAGGCAATGGGTGTTGCAGTGGGCATTCCACTGCAACACCCATTGCTTTTTGGTGCTGCCTCAGATTTACAGGGCTGAGGCAGTGCCAAAAACTAACGCCAGGGAATACGTAATCTTAGCGTGGCGATATGGAGAGGAATTATATATATTTCCTTGTTTTTTGCTCTTTCTATATGTGGTGCATTCAGCTGCACATATGAAAAGAGAAAATTGCTATTATTGATTGTTTATATGCAGGAAGATGTTCCTTCCTGCACATAAACTATCTCCCCTGCAGTGCAGGCACCCTTGACACATGGTGGCAGGGTGCCTGCGCTGGCACTAGGCAGCTTTTATTGCGCCAGCGTTAGGGGACACACAGGGGTGCATTAGATATTTGTAAATACAGTGCATCCCTGCATTTAAAAACTGCCAGAGCGGGGCTTTGCAAAATGTGGCATAGTACCGTACTCCAACATTTCTTTGTAAATATGTTCATTTGTTTGGTGTACCACAGGCTTCCACATGAGGTTACTTCTAATAGCTATCAGTCAGGTTAGCAAAGTGCAGTGAAGAGGAGAACGTCCTATGACCTGTGCTTCATTCATGTGCTGTTGTGACCCCGATATCCTGTAAGGTTGTAGAGATGTGCCTGTACCCTTGAGTTTACATGTGCATCATTCAGTGCCATGCACAACTTGGGAAACGAGCATTACAACACAGCCATTACAATGCAATACCTTTGTAACGCAGCTGTTACAACAAATCTGCCTTTATATCGCATGCCATTACAGCGCATGCCATTACAACGCATACCATTACAACACATGCCATTACAACGCATTTTAAGGTAAGTAATAGGGATTTTTTAGTTTTAGGGTGGGCATGGGTTTTGGGGTACATAGAGATAGTATTTTTACCCCTACACTATCCAACAACTACCCTACTGTTGCACTCACTGGAATGGGAATAGTAATTTTTACCCCTACACTATCCTACACTTACCCCACTGTTGCCCCAAAAGTATTATGCGTTGTAATGGTAAGCGTTGTAATGGTAGTTTCTAAAAATGCATTGTAATGGCATGCGTTGTAAAATCATGCGTTGTAATGGTAGTTGCGATGTAAAAATAGCATTTTAAATGCATGCGTTGTAATTGTTTGCATTGTAACGTCATATATTCGCACAACTCTCACCTTTGTAAATGTAGTGGAAACTAAATTACAAACCTTTGGGTCAGGAAACAGGACCTGCGGAAATTCTATGAAGAGTCAATTATCAGAAGATTTTGAACATGCGATGCACAACTGATCCACAAAGCATCACCTGCTCCAATAAACAACAACTATTGTAACACAGAATAAAGGTGTGGGGCTACTTATGGACACAAATTGCTGTTACAAGTTTGGAAACTCCATCAGATGTCCAGATCTTCTAAAATTAAAAGTATGGATTGGAGGCAAAAACATGTGCCCCAAAGGAGTGCAGTTTCAGTGCCAATTGCAAATATTGTGAACGGATAGACAGTCAAACTGACATTTGCAATGTATTTTCGACAATATGTGCACTTGTAAATTTACATCTGAAAAAGGAAGGAAGTGGCGAAGTTAGGGTGGTGCAAAGAAAGTGAAATGAGTATGCACATGCACATTTCGACTAACCGTACAAATGGTCCACAGGCGTAAGCTTAGGGCTGAAAGCCGTATGGAAAAAACCCCAATGAAAATCACAGTTGTCCCTTCGCTGCACTTGGGGACTGTGAAGATAAATGAATGTTATAGGTGTAGCTGTAGCTGTCAGCCTACTTTTCAGCAGTTCTTAACCCCTCCCATGCTCATGACGGAGCCGCTCCATCATGAGCATCGGCTGAGCTGTGCTCATGACAGAGCGGTTCCGTCATGGCCCTGCCGCCGCGCCTGTGCGGTGCTGATTTCGCGCATGTGCAGTGCGTTCTATTAAGCGGGCGGGGCCATGACGGAACCGCCCCGTCATGAGCACAGCGCAACCGCGGCTCGTGACGGAGCGGCTCCGTCACGAGCATGCCAGCGCCGCTCGCCCCCCCTAGCGCTGCGACGGAATTGCCGCCGCAGCGAAGGGGTTAAAGAGGCCTGGCCTGCCTTAAGACGTAGGTTCCTGGAATGTTGCCGCCTTACATAAAAAAACCTAGTCATGTGCTCAATATCAAAGCTGGAAACTTCTAGAGGGGATTAAGGGCCCGATGAAAATGTTGACGGTAAGCTTACACCATCCCAACTTACCTCCGACATAATCGTCCGCCTGCTGAATTTCAATGCAGGTGGATCTTTGGTTTGATAATAGCAGAGACTGCTCCGTCTCCACCATGATCAAACCTCTCTGATGGCCCTGTGGAGTAAGGGCCATCGAAGGTTGACCTCTAATTCTGCCACTCAATTTAGATTGGATGAATTACAGGTCAGTTTTTAATGCCCGTCACCGCTAGGAGAACCCTGGAAGTAAGGGGCAGTAAAAACTGGCAAGTGCTTCCTTCGCCATTGGAGAGGACTCACATGGAGAGGAGCATTTTCTTTTTTTACAAAAAGAAAATTAAAAAAGAACATAGTTTGTTGCAGAGCTCCATCATGTAGATGGAGCCTTGCACCAAACTGCAAACCTCTCAGGAACAGCTGTGGCAATGGTTCGCGGAAAGGTTTAAGAAATTACCGCCTGCTTGGCAGTCATTTCTAAATCTGGTGGATGGTACTTATATCAGGGCAACTGAGATCTGAAATCACCGTCCCAGAATCCCATTTACAGGTGAGGAAACAAGCCTCTGGTTTTCTGACAACGGGTCTCATTTGATTTTGCCAACAGAAGTCCACTTGGCATCACATCTGTCAAATAACTGGAGGGTAGCATTCTTGGCAGAACGGCCCCTATCAAAAGGAGTCACCGCCACATATTCTCCCTTCCCAGGTCCACCATTAGAGGCTTGGCTTATCCTACAGAGAAGACAAACAATGGTGTGATGTGCAAAGAAAACATTCCCGTGCATCATGGAGATTGTTTTGTGTTTTTCTCAAACTAACCTCTGCTTTGCAAGTTTAAAAAAAAAGAACAATTGCCCAGTGTGTCAAAAAACATGGTGCCCACTGAGCGTTCATCTGTACCTACAAAGAATGTGCTGAACAGGACCATGAATTGTAGGCACATAAATCCCCCTTAGGCAAGCAGGAATCTCTGAACATGGCAGGGTATCCTGCAGGGGATTGAGGGCTTCACACATCCTGGTGGGGTGGCAGGTTTTCTGCCCCCTAAAAATCTGTAAATCAGCGACAGGATTTTCTTACATATACTGATTCAGAGAGGGAGTAACACAGGCTCATTCAGCCCCTGTGATGCAGGTGGGGGCCACATCCCTTCCGGTAGCTCTTACCCTACAAGGGGCCCCCATTGAGCCCAAGACCAATGAATTTCTGTGAGATATGGGAGACTCATTGGCCCCTCATCACATTCTGCAGGGAGGTGCCACCATTTTGTGTTACTATTGAAGAAAGAGATGCCAATACTGTCTCACTATTTTCTCTAAATCACAGAAACCATATGGATTATACACTATGGTTCATTGACAAGTTATGTCTGAATAAATCTTTTGTTTTATTTTTAAATTTTCTTTCTCAAAAAAGACATTTGGTTATTATTTCACCAATTCATTATACAATACAAGACCTCTTATACACAATATATACATTTACAAAATATTTACAAACAAACCTTTGCACAATTTCAACAATATATAGGTTTCCTACATTCAAAAGCAATCATACCCTCATACATACACAACCATTCATATCTTAATATATATACACACACACTGGAATTTAAATATTCACAGTAAGCCATAAAAAATGAATTTCCATCAATAAAGTTTTTGTTGAAAGAAAGTTTTGGATTACTCCTTTTGTTTGGATGGCATAAATTGTCTCTGCGTTTCGAACTCACACGGGTGGGGGAGTTCTCATCAGGACAACAGGCTGTAAGAAAGAAGGAGAGCAAAACCTTTCTTTAGGGACATGACGGAAATGATGGTAACCTTACTCAAACCTCCATCACTCAAGCTTCCTTACCTTACCTCTAAAGATTTAAAGCTGACTGGGGCTTATAGATTACCCTGACGGGACAACAAAACATCCAATGGAAACATAAATCTGTGTAGGATGAAAAATAACCAATCAGCACCAAGTACACCGTGTTTTAATGCCGATAGTGTGGGTTTGGCCAGTGAACTTACTTGTGACCAGGATCACGGAGGTTGACTGTGGGACACGGGTGCAGCCTGACCTGTGGAAAGAGAATATGGTATAACTAACTATGTCATTCCAATCGGGGCTCAAATCATGCCCTTTAAAGGCTGACGCTTACTTGTTGGTTGATGAGTGCTGTCCACAATATGGGGATCACGGAGAGCTGGTGGACTCTAAAAAGAGGAGATATTGAGTGGTTAGGCCACCGGTTGCATCCTGTTATTTCGCACAGTCCTTAACAACACGGTCCTTACCTAGTTTACCGGCATTTTCGCAAACCCGCTTCTCTCGGAGGGCATCGATTTCCCTTGCGCTGTGTTGAATTCCTGCGCCGGTCCCGCGTCTCGTTTCACAACACACTTCCGGTACCGCAAAGGATCCTGGGAGTTGTGGATTTCCTCCATTCCGTCCTCAGAGTCTAAATAGGCATTCCCTGTCCTTTTGGAATATCGGTGCATTTGACAGCAATTCCCTTTCTGAATCCTGTGGATGTCTTCTACATGTGTTGGATGTTCAATGTTCATTTAAGAAGAAATAAATTAAAATTACCGCACTAATTCATTTTAGCCGATCTGATATCAATTAATATCACATTTGGCAGTCTGTCATAAGAATCGGCTGTGATATGTGAATTCAAAAATTGAATACTAACTTACCCACTTGAGGGTGTTCACATGAAATTAAAAACGGTGTTGGCCATTTTAGATTTGGCCAGTGCAATGGTGAGGTTGAACCCATTGACGTGTTTAAGTCTGTTGCACACTATGATGAATGGAATTTAGTCATGATGGTATCAGATGGCTACAAACTTAAGTTTAATTAAAACAATGAAATGTCTGCCCAAATGGGCTGTGAATGGAATTGAGTTGTCATCCACAAGTCAGTGCTTATTAGCTTTGAAGCAGGGCATTCGTTTGAAGGTTTCAGAAGTACACTTTGCCTCAATTAAGTTTGTAGATCTCAGTGAGCTCATTCAGTCCATGAGTGGCTGCATTAAATTTCACAATTAGCATTGCCTCTCATTTAGATAATTTGAGGTCCAGATCGCCTCCTCTTATGTCTTTCTCTACTTTAGAGATCACTGTCCACATCAGATATGACTCCTTGTGATTATGTAGACGCCAATGATTGACCAGTGGGGCTGTCAGGACATTTTTGTTGATTCTTGATTTATGCTGCTGAATCCGTGTCCTCACTTCCTGATTTGTTTTTCCGATGTAGATCAGTCCGCATGGGCATCTGATACTATGTACGACATACCTTGATTTACAGTTGGTAAATGCTTCATATTTCCATCCTATGTTGTTATGATTAAAAAACGTACCTTCAACGGTGGTACTGCAACAATTGCAAGACCCACATTTATGGTGTCCCTGAATGGGTGGAAACCTCAACATAGTTCTTAAATCCGGGGGATTTGTCCGTGGTAGTGCTGCCCGTATAAGTTGATTGGCAATACATGAGTTTTTTCTGAAGGCAAAGAGTGGTTCCTTAGTAAATGCTTTGTTTAGATTCTTTAGTAGATACCAATTATTTTTTACCACTTTCTTCAACATTTTTGAGTTCGGACAAAAAGTGGATACAAAGACCATCCTTTCAGATTCTTTTTTCTCCCTTCTCTCCAGAAGGCATTCTCGGGGAGTCCACCACGCTCTTTTCATAGATTTTCTTAATAGTTTTTTTGGATAGCCACGTTGTCTCAAGTTGGCTGTAAGGTTTTCCGCATGTTTTCTATATTCCTCCTTGTCATGACAATTACAGCGAATCCTAAGATACTGTCCGTACGGCAAGTTATCCTTAAGACTGCGTGGGTGATTGCTTTTATAGTGTAATGCTTTGTTGTGGTCGGTTGGCTTCTTGTATAGAGTTGTGACCAAACCATCCTCAGACGGATACATTTCAACGTCCAAAAATAGAATTTTACTTTGGGAATAGCTGGTACTGTGTTTGATAGTTGCCGTTTTGTTGTTGATCCAATCGAAAAATTTCTTCAACATGTTTGAGTTCGGACAAAAAGCGGATACAAAGACCATCCTTTCAGAGAGTGTCATATATAGAGTTAATCGTGCAGCGTACTATTATTCAGTGAATGTGTATGTGTGGTTCCACTTTCAACCAGACAGCAAAGATTCCAAGAGTCTCTGCTGAGGAATACGTAAACATTGAAAACTATTCAGAAATTTGGGTTCTGAGATCCAGAGAAGCCAGGTCTTTTTCAAAGGTCTATGAGAAAGAGGCCTGGTATTGTGGTTGGGCTATTGCCAATTTCTGTTTCTATGAAATGTTTGAATTTTTGAGTATAGATAACTACTAATATTGAAACTGTTAGGAAATAAGCTAGTTATTAGTATTAAGTGCAATAGAAAGAACCAATCACATTGAGGGGCTCTTTGAACACGGTGCACCAGATTGAATAGAGCAAAGTGTGCAGAGACTGGAAAAGAAGCGTCGTCAGTATTGGTCTCAATGAGTGCATGACCAAACATGGCCGCCAGTGTTTAATTTGTAAAATCATGAGTGCTGGTGCCCGAATCGTTGCTCAAGAGTGGTCGGCTCGCACTTTAAAATGTCAGTGTGCAGAATATCAGGACTGGAACGTCCTGAATTTACCTCAGGCCTCTATAATTCACTGCCAGACTCTCCCTACCCTTCTATCCCACTCTTGCTGGTCTCTGCTTCTCCCTTTGCCACAATCTTTCCTCTTTCTCTTCCTCCTTCTTTCCTTTTGTGTGCTTTCCATCTCCTGCTTTCGAGAAAATGTCTTAAGAATAAGTGTTGGTCCCTAAAAATGACTGCTAGTGGGCCCCACCAGTAACCACTGGTTCAAATTAAGCACTGCCTGGGTCTTATTCAGAGTCTGGCACAGCACGACACCCGCCAAATGGTGATGGATTTTTCTTCCACCACATTTAGAGTGCCATTGACATCAATGCACTCCTAATCCACACGTTCAACTTGGACCATAATTTTTGCATATAATTTGAGCCCTCAATTACTGTGAAAACGGCTGAGCAGGTGATACCATTGCAGGGCCTGTGTACAGAACAAGCATTGGCAAAGCCAGTAGGTTTCGCCTATGAAAAATCGATTGGCTTTTGTCCATTTTTTTAACGGTTGCACAGCAGTTGAGCTTTTGTGCAACATGGCTTCAAGTGAAAAGAAAAAGCGGTATGCCGCAGTCATTGGTGGTCGCGTCATAGCTCACACTACGCAGATCATACTAGCGGTGACCCCCTGCACACCGACTGGCACAGGTTTTCTCCCAGGCAGAAATAAAAGTAAAATATAGCACTGCAAAAAGAGAGAGAGAAGTGCACGTCGAAAAGTAAAACCTCCCTCTCCTCTGGGAAGAGGAGATAGTATAAGGGGCAGAGCTGCTGACTGTGAAGCAGGTTCGAGTGTTGACGTCAGCTCAACATCCTGAGTTTCTAGGCAAATCACTACATCTCCATGTGCCTAAGAACTTGAATGAGTATGACCTTGCATTATGTAACTGGTGCGCAAGTAAAGTGCCCAAATACCTTTGGACGAGTTTACTCCATATAAACTACAACAAAAAATGAGTGGGCTTAAGAGAAGGGGGAGGGGAAGCAGTGAAAAGTAAAATATAGGCCTGGACGAAAAAAGGTTAAAGAGGGCGGGCGGGTAGAGGCTTGCGCTGAAAAGTTGAGTAAGTTAAAGAAAACGGGGGAGGGAGAGGTAAAATATAAGTAGGGCTCCCTGTTTTCCATTTTTTTTTTTTTTTTGAAAACCTTTATTGTACCTTCACATCTTTACACAGCATGCCGCCTACAACCCCGAAGGGCCGGCCGCTAAACGAGAGTATCCCAGCAGAACGACAGCCTTAAGGAAGTACAGTGCAATTGTTGAAGAAGTCATTGAAATAAGGGTCACCAGAAGGTTGAGTGAAGGACATCTGCAAATGTTCCATAGAGTATAATTGAGGTTATCATTTTCTATTTTTTAAACGAACCAAAAGAACAACCAAACATCGGGAAATCACAGTGCGATCATTGATAACGTACATTGCAAGATAGATATGAGAGTATACCCAGGAAAATACAAAGCCCCTTTCATCCTGAAATCGACTTAAGGCCTAAAGAAGTTATCGCCTCCCCCAACCCCCCCTGAAGGACCCCACTTCATAGCCAACCGCCCTCACTCCAACCCATCATCATCATCCGAGTCCAGTGGGTCATCCTCTGGCAGTGGGTCGCAGATGTCACCCCGGTAGCTGTTCCATGGGGACCAGACCTTGTTCCACTTGCCAGGGCAGGCCCGACTTAAGTACACCGCCCTTTCCGTAATCATCGTCCTGTCCATGTTTGTGCACCACTGTGATGTCGTCGGGAGATCCGCCACCCCCCAGCGCTGCGCAATGTCCCGCTTCGCCACCATCATTCCCAGTGTCACCCAAAGGCGGCCATACCGTGACAAATCTGTTGGTTCCCATACATTGAGGAGGCATCGTCGTGGCTCCGGCAGCACTGAGACCTCCAGCACCTGGGAAATAGTACGCAGGACCTGACGCCAGTAGTTGTGTATGCGCGGGCAATCCCAGAATGTATGGAAGAAGGTGCCCTCGTCTCCGCAGCCTCACAGGCAAAAGGGGCTTGGAGTTCGGTGTATGCGGTATAGTAGTGTTCTAGTGTAGTATACTCTGTGGAGGACTTTGAGCTGAACTAGCCTCATCCTGGCTGATATGCCCGCTTCCTTGGGGGAGGCTAGCGCCTCGTTCCATTCATGTTCATCAAGCGCGCCTACCTCCTGCTCCCATCTGTCCTTGAGGGGCATTAGCGGATCTGGAGAGTTATTGAGAAGCTTCCGGTATGTTAGGGAGGTTGCCTTCTCTACCATGTAGTCTGTCAGGAGGCGATCCTCCAGCGGGGAGGACTCAGGGAGAGTCGATCCAGCTGGGATGGCCGAGAGCAAGGCGTGGCGGATCTGCACGTATCGATATGACTCGTGTGGTCCTAGATCATAGATCTCTTTCAGGCGGGCGAAGGTGACAACAGTTCCTTGTTCCCACATGTCCCCCACCGTGGAAATTCCTATGGAATCCCATCGGGAAAACCCCTTACTGAACCGAAGATTGCCCAGAGCACGTGTGTCCCAGAGCGGAGTGAGTTTAGTGAGCGTGCCTTTCCAACCCAATGCAGCGGTGGATGCATGCCAAGTGGCCACGGTGAGCCTAGTGGGGCCTACAAGCAATCTCAGCTTCCTCCGATCATAAAGTGGGGCTAGCATGGTACTGGCGCCCAACTGTGCCCTGTCTGCCTGAAAGGCCGGGTCGGATTGCGGGGCATGTAGCCATTGGTTAATGGGCCTGAGCTGTGCCGCCCAATAATATAGATGCAAGTTCGGGAGTGCAATGCCACCCTCGTACCAACTTCTGCAGAGTTTGGTTTGGGCTATGCGTGCAGGGCGATTGCCCCACAGTAATCCGGAGACCACCGCTGCGACCTTCCTGAAGTATCCCGTTGCCACCGGGAATGGAGTGTTATCTAGAATGTACAGGAAACGGGGTAGCGACTTCCTTTTAAACAAAGCAGCTCTCCCCAGCATCGTTAACGGCAGCCCCACCCAGAAGCCCGCGTCTTGCTTGAGACGAGCCAGAGGTGGTAAGAGGTTCAGTCTCTTGTATTCGGAAGGGTCTCTCGTGATATGAATGCCTAAGTATTTAAAGGAGGAACCGGCCAGCCGTAGAGGGCAGTCCGGCCCAAGTGGTGGGGGGTCCCCAGCCAGCACATACAACTCCGACTTGTTCCAGTTAATGGTGTAGCCTGAAACTTCGCCGTGGTCGTTGCAAAGGTGCAAAAGAGCTGGTACACCATGCTCGGGATCCGTCAGGTACACCAGCATGTCGTCCGCATAAAGGGATATGCGGTCCTCCCATCCCTCCCTCCATTGAATTCCCTTGAGTAGGGGGTTATGTCTGATGCGAATAGCCAGGGGTTCTAGGGAGAGAGCGAAGAGCAGGGGGGAAAGAGGGCAGCCCTGCCGGGTGCCCCGGCCAAGCGGAAACGTGCGTGATATGTGGCCGTTCGCCACCACGTGTGCCACTGGCGCTGTGTAAAGTAACCTAATTCACGAGATGAAGTTTGGGCCGAATCCCATGTGTGAGAGGACTTCGAAGAGGTAGGCCCACTCCACCAAGTCGAAGGCCATCTTCGCGTCTAACGCCAGTATAGCTGCACTGTCTCCAATGCAGTCCGCCCTCGCCAGCACCCCGTGCACCCTTCTAAGATTAAGTGCGGTGTTTCTGTGAGGCATGAACCCTGACTGGTCCGGGTGGATAAGGTCGGACAGGTGTGGCAGTAGGCGGTTGGCCAGGAGTTTTGCTAAAATTTTACTTTCCGCATTTAGCAGAGAGATAGGGCGGTATGATGAGCACTCCTCTGGAGGTTTACCGGGCTTAGGGATAGCCACTATTGTGGCCGTCCGCTGATCCAGCGGGAGCACCCCCTTATCGCAACATTCTACATACATGTTGAGTAAGTGTGGGCAAAGATCTTCAGTGCGTGCTTGGAACCACTCGACTGGAATGCCATTCGGCCCAAGCGCCTTGCCGGTTCTGAGGGCCCCAACGGCCAACCGAAGTTCATCGGCGGTAAACGGCGCCTCCAGATCAGCTACGGCCTCCGGCTGCAGCGAGGGGATGTCTATATTGCTTAATGCACATTGGGCCGCAATCATGGTCACTTCTCGTTCGGGGGTATACACTTTTTCAAAGTGGGACGCCAACGCCTCCACCACTCGGTCGGGGTCAGTTTGCATCGCGCCAGTGCCATCCTTCACCTGCTGAATCCCCCTGGAGCTACCACCTCTTCTATCGAGCCAGGCCAGCATCTTCCCTGCCTTGTCCCCCACCTCGTACACTCGGTTCTGTGTGTCGGTGATATGTCCCTGTGTCGTATGGCGTGCATGGTCTGTGTATAGTTGCTGGTGAAGTGTGAGGGTGTGTGCCGTATCAGCCGTGGGATCAGCTTCATGGGCAGCTGTGGCTTCGCGCAGTCTGAGCTCGAGGGCGGAGTGTTCAGCTGTCTGTTCCTTCCTATGTGCCGCTATAGAGCCTATCGCCTGTCCCCGTAGCACTGTTTTGTAGGCCTCCCAGAGAATCTCTGCAGAGGCCGCAGTCGGTTCATTTTCCGTGAAGTAGTGCTCCGTGGTCTTTTGAAGGGCCTTCCTGATCTTCGGGACCTTAAGGTAGGAGGCATGAATGGGATATATGCGGCGACGGGACCGCGTCCGGGAGGTAACGGTGAGAGTCAGTGGTGAGTGGTCGGAGATGCCCCGAGGGTGTATGTCCACCTCATCTACGCGCTGTAGCCCATCCCCTAATGCCAAGAAATAATCAATGCGGGACAGACTGTTGTGAACTGTGGAATGGAACGTGTATTGCCGGACCCCTGGGTGGACATGGCGCCAAACATCTACCAGTCCCAGTGCCTCCAGGAATCGCTGAAATCGGGAGGGGCCCCCCGGCAAGGCGGTCACCGGAAACTTGTCGAGCTGTGGGTCTGCAGCTGCGTTGAAGTCCCCACCCAAGAGCATGTCTCCCTCCGGAAGGGACAGCAAGAAGTCTCCCAGGGCCGGAAGCATCACCGAGTGTAGGGAGGGTGGGATGTATACTGAGACCACTGTCAATGGGCGACCGTCCCACTGCCCCGCCACCGCCACCGCCGCAAAGCACCCCTGAGCATCGGTTTTAAGACTAAGGGTAATGAAGTGGGAGGATTTTTTGATGAGTATGCCCGTGCCCCGTGAACCAGTAGAGAATTCGGAGTGGACCAGCATTCTATACCCCCTTCTGTCCAAGGCCTTGGTAGCTCCACCCACCAAGTGGGTCTCCTGCATGAGTATTAAGTCTGGTTTATAGCGTTTTACCTCGGACAAAACAAGGCCGCGTTTTACCTTATCACCCAGGCCTCGCACATTCCAGGTGAGAAGCCGGAGAGTGGAGCCACTCGTCTGCGTCTCACCCACCCCCATGGCGTTGAGTTGTTCACCCGCCATCAATATTCATCAAACACACAGTTTGTCCATAAAGAAGCAATCGCACCTGCAATAGTACATTAATAGTCAAAGCACACTGTGCAATTCGAGATCGACTTTGTGAATTTCCCATGAAGAAGAAACTTCCCCCCCCACCCCTTCCCACCCTGCCTCCCTGCTAAACGGACCTGCAACTGCCCGCCACCCCAACTCAGCAGAGAGCTTATCCCATTCCAAAAACAGAGTACTTGCGCGTCAGGGGAGAGTGTCCCCCAAGGCAGGCGGTCCCTCTGCCGCACTCGAGATGGCCAGGCCAGCGTCCATGAACGACGAGAATAGCCATCATTGTGGGAGAAAGCCAGAGTCCAACCAGTCCATCACCTACGAGTTTCATTCGCCCCCAGGGGCCCCAGATCGGTCCTGCGATGGCGACTCGCTCGCACTTCCCCTAGCTGAAGACTGTGAGCCTGGTCGGCCGTCGTCGTCAGGCCTGTTACGTCGACGGTTAGAAGTGCGGTCCACCGTGCGCCATCCTTCCAGCCAGTCTCTCGCTGTCTCCGGAGAGTCAAAAAAACAGACCTTCTTGTCGGCCACCACTCTCAGCCGGGCCGGGAATAACATGGAATACGGCAATTCTTGTTCGCAAAGCGTTTTCTTCATCTCCAAGAAAGTTCTCCTCTTGCGGGTGACCTCCGCTGTATAATCCGGGAAGAAGGATATACGAGAGTTCTGAATATGAATAGGCGGTGCCACCCTGGCTGCTTGGAGAATAGTGTCTCGATCCCTAAAATTGAAAAGTCTTGCCAGGATGGGACGCAGGGCAGCCCCCGGCGTAGGATTCCCGCCGGGTACTCGATGAGCACGTTCTACTGTAAAGAAGTTGGAGAGCCCCTTCGGGGCCAGTTGAGTCTTTATTAGATCTTCCACGTACAGGTCCATGGCCCCTTTCGTCTCCGATTCCGGGACCCCCAAAATGCGGACGTTGTTGCGTCTGGAGCGTCCCTCATGATCATCCAGCTTACTTTTCAGGAGTTTATTGTCCGCTTGTAGTTTTTCCATAGCCACCTGTAGATCAGAAACGTCCTCTATGAGTGATTTAGCCACTACTTCCACTTGTTTCACTCTTTCACTCATCTTTTGGAGGTCGGCTCGTATGAGGGTCACCTCGGTAGCAGTCGAGCCCACTGTTGCCTGGACTTGTTCCAGAGCACGTAGGACATCATCCAGAGTAGCTTTTTTTGCCCCTTCATTGTCTGCACCTTTGCCTATGGACTTGCGCTGCTCAGGCTGAGTGAGTGCCTGGTTGTCGTAAGCGAATTTGCCGAGTTTCGCCTGGGCGGCGGTTTGCCGTTGTCCTTTCCCCGCCATTTTGGCTCTGCGGCGGGACACTGTCTGTGGCAAGGTGAGCAGACCGTGCCAAGGTGTCCGTTCGGGAGGAACAATTCGGGAACAGGCCAGCGATCACTGTCGACGCTGTAGTGTCTCCGGCAGTAGCGGACCCGATTCTGCTTCGGCAGGCTAGAGCAAGATGGCGGCTATTGCGCAGTAAGTTACAGGTTTCAGCCGCGGCCGGTTGCCGCTGTAGGGTACTTCTCCGCCACACCACCGGGTAAGTAGCGCTGAAGATCAAATGTTCAAAGGGGATCTGCCGGTCCGGCGGTTCGCTGTTGTCGAGTTCTGTCTTAAGCGGGCACTTCCTGTCGATCACGCCGAGGAGGGTCTACTTCCGCTCGGCCAAGAGCTCGACTCGGCACCGCGGCTGCACTCGTGTCACAAGGCCCCTCGGCAGCGGAGGACTAAGTTGGTTTTTCGTCCTGTTTCCGGGGTCGGAGAGCTCTCAAATTTCTCCTGCGGTTGTCGTTCGGTCACCGCACCCAGGACACCCCTTCTAGGACGATTAGTGCGCGGATAGGCATGCGGATTGTTGCGGGAAGCCGCCTTGCTACGGGAGCCTCTCTAGGTTGCTGCCGCCATCATCGGCTGCTAGCCATGCCCCCCCCTGTTTTCCATTTTTACTGATTTTTACAAATAAATACAGAGAGAAAACCATTTATTTTCTTGTCTGTATTTATTTTTAAATGTGGATAAAAACGGAAATTGGGTGCTTTTTGAGTAATTCTAAATACACTTTGCCATGACGGCCAGGCCAATAACCGTGTGGATTGATAGGTAAGAGGGTTAAAAAAGAAGGAGTTTTAGTAAAGTAGCTTAAACAGCAGTAGATTTGCACAAAGAAGATGCAGAAATGCGTATATTTTCATATAAGTGCATTGATTTATCTTCTGCGGTTGTTCAAATCACTGAATCGTGGTAGGCAGTCAAACATGACTGCATATTTATTGGTTAAATATATGTGGAAATATAACAGTTTCAGCTTTATTTCTCTTACAAAATCCATAATAAATATGGATAAATAGAGATAAAGTTGACTAAAAATAAATATGGATAAATACAGCCGGAAATGTAAAAAAAAAAATACCATACAACTGGGAGCCCTAAATATAAGCCAGCACGAAAAAAATATGTAAAGAGAAGGGGCAGGGATGTTGTTCCAAAAAGTAAGTACAAGAGAGTACCTGCAGGAGCCTGTGGCAACTGGAAGGACACTGGTCGCAGGAAGGAGTACTTGGTCCACGCTCCACGTACAAAGATTCGACTTGAAGCACAGAGGAAGCAGGAGCCCAGAAGGAGATGCTGACCAATAGGAAGACTGGAATGGAGAGTGACATGGGAGCCAACCAATGGTAAGTAAAGGTAAGTAAGCACCTATAAAGATTTCTTTTTATTTACAAGAGATTTCGCAAGCACAGGGCAAGCGCTGAGCAGGCCAAACCTAAAAATGTGAAATCAGTTAAAATGCTTCTTACGTCTCAGTATCTCTTACGGCAAAAAACTGCTAGAATTGTTTCTCTTAGTCTTAGAGAGATGCATGGTTTTACCAGGTCTTCTGTCAATGTTACCTCTCCATCTCCTGGGAATTAACACAGATGCATGGTATTGTAGTTGCAAGGGAGTTGAAAACATGATTAGCAATCTGATTACTAAACTAACTTTTCACATGCCTGGTTACTTGCAACATTCTAAATAGGGAAACAAACTAAAAAATTATAATATTTCCTAAAAAGATAAATAGACTATCAAATTCTTGATCATACAGAAGTTGCTATGTTCAAATATTTTGCACTTCTGCCCAGTCCATGTGTTTGTGTCTGTATTCCTCATTCAGAGTGTCGCTTTGAATCTGGGCTCTGGCACAAATGGTGTTTGTGCCTATTTTCAGTTTCTGAGTCAGGTGCAAACTTTGCTCTGACCTGACAGTTAAAACAACCGGGAAATAAATACAGAGTTGATACAGTATTTCCCGTGGATGGTTGTACCTCCTGATCATTTGGGCCCAGTAAGACTGGCCAAGTTTAATTTCGTAAAGGAGGTCTTTCTAGTCTCTATTTTCACATGATACTGATTGAATGACCTTAAAGGACAAATATTACAGAACTTAGCATCAAATACACTTCTCTTTCATTCTCAAACTCTTCTCATATGCCGCATTGCCACGCTTTTGGCCGCCATAAGTGTGGCGGGGTATGCTCAGACGTGAGTCCCTTGCTCACTTTGCCACTGGATTCAAGCAAGCCGGGCTGAAGACGGCTGGAATGCCAGAAACCGGTCCTCGGTAGCTTGTTTCCGGTCCAGGGAAGGCATGGCTTGGCAGTTTGGGCTGGACTGTTCCCATGAGGCACAGGGTCAGACTGATTTGCATATAGCCATGTCTGAACTGGGTTGGCAGAGTGGGCTAAAAAACGGTGATGGATTAAACCCAGATCAGTTGACTGGGGGTGAGTGTTTGATTGATTCAGATGCTCCGTCCATCACCACCCCGTTTTGTACCGCCATTGGTACATTGCCGCAAGGGCAGGACTGGCCGTACCAGTCATCGGGCATTTCCCCAGGAGGCTGGAAGGGTGAGGGCTGGTTTTGCAGCAGTGGGGTCGGTTTTGATACTAGGGGCCAGTTTTGCAGCGGTGCTGCAATATCACCCCCCAGTAACAAAAGCAGCAGTGCTTCCCACTTGCACCCCCTCCCATCTCCCCCCTCGGGTACAGGTCCGACAAAATTACCAGGCTGCTTTGAGTTCCCAGTCCAGCCCTGATTGCCTCTTCTGTGTCCTTGCCTAATCTGATTTGTCATTATGTTTAGATTAGTAAGCACCACCATCCCTCTTAAATTTACTTACATTGCTAAGGACAGCATTCGCAGTGTACGTCAGAGGCTGCTATTCTATTTTTAATCAAATGGAAATTAACTTCCGTTGGTGGTGTTGGCCCTACACCCCAGGGATCCCTGGGTAATAAATCCAGCCACACTTGTTTTGAGGGGAAGGGAGACTTGCAATGAAAACACTTTTAAACAGAGCAATAATGACATGGTAATGCATGCATGATCATGAAGCAAGGCTTGCAATGGGGAATTATAAGGCAACGAAAGCGAGCCGCGTGCAAGCATTCCACAAGGGCGCGTGCAGAGATGCATATGCAATATTAGCCAAGGCTGGGTTTCTTCCCCTGACTGCAGTGGGTCTTTGCGGCATACGCCATGCTGCTATTCAGCTCCTAAATGAGGTTGAAACTGCTGTTTGAAATTTGTTTGATGTAAGTGGCAGAATTATATTACCTTATGTGTGAGTCTGCAATCCCAGTATAAAAGCCCATCTCTAATTTCATTAATGTAGTCGAGTTGTGACGTCTGTAGTCACCTGTAAGAACCAAATGGAGTAGCTAAACTGTAATAGTTTATTACAGTTGAGTTGTGCCATCCTAAGGCTTCCTTAAGGAGGTCATAGAGCACAATTACAAATGTGGCCTAAAAAACTAGAATGAGAACTGGGTTTTCCTTCTTCTGATCTATCATCCTAGTAAAATGAAACCATAGCCAGTGCCAATGCACTTTACAAATATCAAAATAGCATAACGTTTTCCTTTATCTAACGTATAGTATTTTGTTTATTTACGTTCTTCCCCTTCATAATATTATTATTATTGTTGTTGTTATTATTGTTATCAATATTAAGGTAAAGTTTATCCCCTGTAATATCACCCAATGTGACGTACATCCAAGAGGCAGCTGTGTCCTACTCCTCCGTCCGTGTTCTAGTGGTCTGTAAATGAACACTCAACACCTACAAGGAGTTTCCAGCTGCCAGAAAAGCCACCATAGACCAAGAATGTTGTGTGACTAATAGGAAGTAGTATCTCTTTGGTTAAATCCACCTAATTTAATCCAACCTACGTATAGAGTCCTGCTTCTCCTACATAAGCGGAATCCCAGGATTTATACTTATGCTGGGTGCCTTAAACAGAGAGCAGAAATTTAAGGAAGGTTGTGCCAGACAACTCTTTAAAATAGCTGGTTTACTACCAGAAAACAATGAACACCACACAACACTTGATCACACCACACCACACCCTAACCAGGTAGCACTCTAGCGTCCCATGACATATCTTTCAGTATCACACTCGTTTGTCTACACCATTGCACCTCTACTAACCCCTTAATTCAACAAATTCATCATCACTAACTCCTCAAAGAAACATAGCTGCGGCTCAGCACTCCCTTACAAAGCTTTACCTCTGGGTATACTCATAATCCTTTCCAAAGCCAGACCCCGAGAGTATCTGGATGGATAACTCAAAAAGCAAGTCTTCCAAAGTCTAATTTGCACACTTCACCCTCACAAATGTGTAATGATGAAACAAATCATGTTCATGTGCTTTACCCCATCACTGCAGCCAGCCTATTACCATCAGTCACAAGAAGATCCATATCCTGTCAACCCCACCTCGCCCCCTCATTGTGACGTCACTGATAGACTAACCCACCAAATTGCCACAGTACCAATAGACCCACTTCATGACACTGTTATTCATCCAATCTCAAGCAAGAAATTGAAAGTACGTACATGTGTAGGCGCCCATCGAGACGATACTGACCTCTACTCCCAGATTCTTCTCTGTCAATGTCAAGCCTCACCTGAGGCTTCCTCATGTCAAGCCTCCCTGGAGGCTCATCAAAGGGGCGTGTGGGATCTTCGGTGGTGAGGTATGTGCACCTGTAGTAACCTCTGTGTAGACCCAGTAAAGCTTTAGTGTTCAGTCTCACATGTATGCTTAGTCAACCCATAGAAAGTTGTGAGACTCCTTGGCATCTTTGGCAAACATGGCTTGTCTCTGATAGGTTCTCACACACAAAAGGGGAGAGGGTCTATGTACAAATCTACCACCCTGAACCCCCCATATCACTATAGTTTACACACAAAAAAGGGGTGGAGACGACAAAACAGAACACAACCTCAAAACGAGTGTGCAAGCATTGGCACACTCATGAGTGATGAAAAACTGCCCTCACCTACACACACTGTGTGTGACATGCTACATCGCCCGGGCGTAGCCACACACCGGGCGGAGCATAGAGGGGGAACAAAGAAATACACAGACAAAGTGCAATACAAAGTTGAACGTGACACCAGTGTCCACAAACAACAAATCAAGACTGAGTACAAAGATAGACAAACAATTCGCAGTAGGGAATAGTTAAAACTGGCTCCTAGATACCCCTGTAAATTTTATTGGTAGGTTCCAAGGTCAGGATTAAAAATAAATTGGAAGCTGGTGCTACCAAGGGATATTAAGGCCCACTAGCACCCCTCCTTTACTGCTTTAGTTAACATGTTTCGACCTCTATTAGCCCTTAATAAATGGGTCACCTTGGTCTACTTCAGGATGTCTTATTGTCCCAGTCTTAAGTAGTACGCCTCTTACCTCAGTTAGGTGTTAGAAGGGGTATAGGTCACTCTCACCCATCAGTATTAGGCTATGTGGAGGGAATTCCGCCAACACGGTGACATAACGAGTTTACCGAAATCAATCCCTTGACCTGGCGCATGGAGGGAGGAGTCCCAAAGAACACAACTGTTCCGGTTGGAAGTCCTTCACAAGTCGTGCCCTTCGTTCATGTGCCGCGACAATGCCTGTTTCTGCTTGCTTACAGTATTTACTGGTGATTACAAATGTGTGACTGGAAGGCGTATCTACTAAGTATGTCACCTTTGGACAACACACATTTACTTACATTATTATTAACTAACAATTTGAACTTTGGACATATGGTAAAGACCATCACTCCCTTTACCTAATTATTAGATTGTTATATTTAGAAGGTCACCAATATAGTACCATGTGGTCCCTATGATAGCTGTGACGCAATACTGTATAGCCTTGCATTCTACTACCTTCTCAGCCTGACCTGTGGCACTCATCGACCCTATAACACTAAATCTGCAAAGGGCAATACATGGCAGGTGGTAGCAGTGCTGTCAATTGCTCAAATCTGCTTCCCATGGACATCACCTAGCGGTCACAGCTGCGACCCTTGTTTTGCCCCTTGTGACCTCTGGCAGCGCCTATGCGACCCCGGGCCTCAGAGGGGGCAAAAGCAATGCTAGGAACAGAGTGGCAGCTCTCCCTTATAAATGTTGGTTGGTCTCCACTCTCTTGTTTTCTCAATGGTTTTATTACGCTATTAGTGAATAATGTTTTGATATTTATTTTTTGTGTAATACAAATATTGAGTTCAATTAGCTGGAATATGACGGTCCCTGGCAGCTGAGGTAAGTAAAAAAAATTATTTTAAATGCATTTTGTATGCTTGATTGTGGGTGAGTGGGTGTTTATGTGAGAGAGAGTATCTCACTGTAAATGTGTCTGTATGGGTAAGCATGTGTGTGTGAGTGAAATTGAAGCTCAAAGGGCGTGTGATGTCAATTCTGCTACTCCTCCCATTTTGGTGAATTGACCTTCATGCTGCTTCCCTTCAGACACAAAACTCTAGCACGTGCTCTAAACATCTGTACACACTGTACAGAAAAAGGAAACAGGCAGCCAGCTCCCTAATCCAACCTAAACATGACCTCTGCATTTCAAACAAATGTCATGTTTATTGCCTCTGGCATCAGTGCTTTCCGCAAACAGAAGGAGGAGAAAATCATGCTTTACTTTCCAGCAGACAAAGGAGGGGAGGGTATTAAAAAATGTGGTTGTGAGGCTGAAAATAGACAGTGATGACCAATAACGTCTTCCGGGCATATTCAATGACTCTGTTTCTTACACTAATAAGGCTTAAAAATGCAGATATGATAAATAGGAGGGGCCTGAGCGTCAATTCACCAAAATGCCAGGGGTAGTGGAAGTGACATCACACACCATTTGACCTTTACTTTGACTCACACACATGCTTTCACATACACACACATTCACACACTCTCTCTCTCACATAAACCCATTTACCCGCAAGCACACACACAACATACAGTTAAAAGCACTGTTACTTACCTCAGCTGTCAGGGAGGGTCATATTCCCACTAATTGTACTTTGTGTTATTACACCAACAGTGAATATTATTATTCGCTATTAGTGTAATAAGGGCCATAGGTAGGTAGCCCAATTGCGATCACAAATGCAGAAATTCGCAGAATTTCTGCGTTTGCGATCGCAATTTGGGCAGTGTGCTATGTAGCACACAAACACCCCATGCAAAATAAGGAATTGCAAAATTTGTGATTCCTTATTTTGCAAATGCATTTAAGGAATCCCAAATTGCAATTTCTTAAATGCAATGTAGTTAGCACCCAAGTTGTGCGAATTTATGATTAAGGAATTGCAAATTACCACCAACCTCAGGTTGGTGGTAATTTGCGATTTCTGTGAAAAATGCACTTTTTTGCATTTTTCAAAGTGCCATGTGGCACACATACATGCCCTTAGCACATGTATGTGCGCCACATGTACACACGTGATAACTTTAGGGGTGCAAAGGGTGTTCTATTGACACCCTTGCAACCTTGAAATTGCATTCTCAATTTGCGATTCTCTAATTGAGAATCGCAAATTGAAAATGTCTTCCGATGCATTCCTATGGGCCTTCTAGCCCATAGGAATGAATGGGAAGGCATTCCTTATTTGCGAATCTCAATTTGTGATTCGCGAATAAGAAATAGGTGGGATTCGCAAAATATTTTGCTAATCCTACCTACATTGCATTTTGCGCTTCTCCCTATTGCGATTCCCTAAAAATCGCAACTTGAGAATCGCAAAACATGTATTACTTACAGATGGCCTAAATCTTTTTTCAGAAAACTAGGAAAGCGGAGCCCCAACCTACATCCTTTAGAACCAGTTCTCCCAGTGTTCCAGGCACTGATTTTGTCACCTCTAAACCAAGGATTTGCAATGGAAGTCCAGGGGTTACAAGGGGCAAACCAGGGGTCACAGCTGCTACCCCTGGTGGCCCCTAAATAAAGTCCATTTCGAGGGGACAGAGGTAAACCCAAAAGGGACAGTGTTCAACAACATTAAAGAATGTACAACGATATGTTGTTTTCCTGGTTTTTAAAAACCATATCGTGATTTACCACAATTCGATGTTTACACCTGCATTTTGGCCTTATCAAAATAAAATGCAGGGCAGGAGCAGAATGAATAGCAGGAGCAAAAAAGGAGATATAAGCCACAGGATATGTGCAAGAGAAACAGTAGACAAAAGAGGAAGAGGTCACCACGAAAGTATCAAAGGCCGACGAACTTAAGCACCGCCTGATTAGTAATAAGAGGAAAGCCCTTCAGATATATGTAAAAAAAAGCAATTATAGGCAAAAGTGCTAACATATATCCTTTCATAGAGGAGATTTAGGTCAGCCCACATTTAACATTGATCTTTTAAATTGTCCTCATTTTACTTTCACTTTCTAGAGCCCACAAAATAGGCAGTGGGTCAGCCTACTTCAGACATTATCTCTATCGCTCTGTAAGCGATGGCTTTTTCTGGTCGCATGTGCACATCCGCCTTCAAAGTAGTGCACTTTAATACCATGGCTTCTGTTCAAATCTCATTTCAGTTTTTTATTATCTATTTTTTAGGTATACGATTGAAATAATTTTTCATTTCCATTGCATAAAATCTATTGCAGGGTTGCCAAGGCCTTTGCTCCTGGGATTATCAATGCATATTATATTGTGCATATTAAAATTGTGCTCCATCATCTCTAGCACTTAATCATTTCCTCTTGCATTTCAAACCACCGATATCTACTTAAAGTTCTCAATTACCTGGAAAAATTTCCTAGAAGCCTTTCTCGTCCGTGGAGAATGGGAAAATCTTGCATCCTTATTGGCTACCATATTTGATGACAGACACTTTCTTTCAATGATACCTTTTACACTATAGACTTGGTGATTACTAGAGTTTCCCAAATTCTCTGTGACATCTCAGTCAGGTTACACAGAAAAAGATTTTTCATATTCTCTTTTACAACTGGCAACCAAAACCCAATCACATAATCTTACAGCCCCGGCAGCAGCAGCCCGTGCAGGTAAAAGCAGTGGGGCGGAGGGGCCCGGTGGGAGGGGATTTCGACATACGACGACGAGAGGAAATCAATTATTTATTTAATTTCCCCTCATGTTCATCGGTCAAATCCCCACAATCCCGCCCCACCGCTCTTACCTGGACAGGCCGCACCTGCAGAAGGGGCATCTCTTTAACAACAATATGCTGACAAAAAAGTTTTTAAATGGTCTGCAGACCACCATCACTTTGTTTTTGGTCAATCGTAGTAACTTGCAATCAAAGGGCCCGATTCACAGAACTAACTTAAGACAAAATCCTAAACTTACTACCAGTTTGGTATTCATAGAAGGCACTCATTTTGGCATTCACAGAAGGCACTTACTCATTTCGGTATTCACAGAAGTTAGGACGCCGAACTTTAGGACTCCTAAATCCTTTCTGTGAATACCGAAAGTCTTAAAGTTAGGATTTTTCTCAGTTTAGGAGTAGTAAAGTTAGGACTCCTAACTGTAGGACTCCTAAATGCCTTCTGTGAATACCGAAAGTCTTAAAGTTAGGATTTTTCTCAGTTTAGGAGTAGTAAAGTTAGGAATCCTAACTTTAGGACTCCTAAACTGAGAAAAATCCTAACTTTAAGACTTTCGGTATTCACAGAAGGCATTTAGGAGTCCTAAAGTTAGGAGTCCTAACTTCTGTGAATAACGAAATGAGTAAGTGCATTCTGTGAATACCAAAATGGTAGTAAATGTAGGATTTTGTCCTAAATTAGTTCTGTGAATCGGGCCCAAAGTAATTATTATTAAATCATACCTAATTAAAAAAAAAATTGCAACTGCTTTTTGCCACCAGAATAATCGTAGCTCTGACACTAAACGTTCAGAAAATGCTGTGTGCCCGCGCGTGTCTTGGAGGATACCATACTTAAATAGTTGACAGTGAAATGACAGATTTTCCAGGCAGCCATTGCAGTGTAACATATGAATTAGACCCTGATAGGATTTGCAAAACCAACTTGACTCAATTTTAATCTCCCAATGCTGAGTCGGCCAATTAGGGCTCCACTAAGAGCTGGGTGGTTAAATGTGATGGTAATACTGCAATATATTACTGATGCTAGGTGGTATTACAACCCTATTTACTTGCCATTACATCTTTGAGGCTTGAATTCTACACCCTTATCTAGTTGTGATTGGAAATGCAAGTGATAATCCTGGGTTCAGAATTAAGCTGCTGCTGTGATATCACCTGGTAATACAACACCCAGTAACACTGGTAATCATGAGGGTTAGTATTACCACTGAAAACCGAGCAGTAGTAATACTCATGAACATCTGTAATGAGTGATTACGTAGGTGTTACTAGCTGGTTTGAACAGATAACACTGCAACTTTTGTAAGCACCATTTTATTCATGTGGAATCGTTGTTGAAGCTCAGATTGGCCAACTGCATTTCATGTATGTTGTCTGTTTAGAAGTCAACTTTCTTCTCTTTATTTCTCTCTCTCAATTTTATGCCATGTGACACCAGGGCATGGACATGCTCAACGTCCTATGTTGCAAATTTGCACAAAAAGGAAACTGACATTCTCAAGCATTGACCTCCAATATATAAAATGACCTTAATCTCTCACATAAAAACCTTGCTGTGGCTCAGTTCCCCAAAGCTGCTGAAACTACACCTTTTCAGAACTCATTACCTTCAATATTTTTCTCCAGTGAAAGCATTGCTTTGTATAACCTTCTGTAACTGTTTTCTACACAATCTCCTATCCAGCTTCCCTGTATCTGTTACAACAACCAGTGAAGTAGTGTGGCTCACTGGTTAGAGGCGGCAGACCCGAGAGCAGAGGACGGCCCGGGACCAGGGTTCGATTCCCGGCGCGCAGGTTTCTGGACCAGGGTCAGCGGACTCGATAATTCTCTCGCCTCGGTGCCCACTCTGATCAGCGATCACACTCGGCAACTCTGGGCATTAGCTTGCCTCATCTTCACTAACGGCCCCCCCAGACCGCCGGGGATGCCTGGTCTCACCCTGGAGATACCCATTAAGGGACCATCTCTCAGGGAAGCCAGGAAGGGTTTCGCGGCGGTCGAAGCGCCAGGACGCCTACGGGTAGCAGTGCGCTATATAAATGCCTACACATACATACATACATTCTGTACATACATGTTTTGCTAATCTTTGCAAATCTGCATAGTTACTTCAGATATAATGGGGGACTATTAAAACGAAAAAATAACTAAACAAATAAGGATGCCGATTAGCATCGGCGAAATCAAGGAAATGGCAAAGAATATAACTGCATCGCAGAGGGGGAACCAGTCTGGTACATTTGTGGCTGGAGCTCAAGCACTATAGAGGTTGAAATTATCAACAAGTATGTGACGTTTCAGGAACCACCACACTTACAGGGTTTCCCTATAAGCATCAACAGGCAAGTGTTCCTCTTGAATGAAATAGATTCTAACTAATGTACTTTGTTTATGAGATCCACAATCTACAATGTGAGATGTAGGTTTTATTTCTAGCATCCCATTGTGATGAGATCTTAGGGTTGACTGTCTTAGCCTCAGTGGCAATATGACAGCTTTACTCCAGCCCATTCATTTATAGCATCATAAGCTGCAGAGCTTGCCAGGAATGCCTCTTGTCTTTGACACTATGAGACGGATTCTGATTCAGGCAGAGTGGAAGCCCCAGAGGAGGTACCCCGATGGTTGATCCCAAATGACTTGATCACCAGACCTATAGAACCGCAGCATACGCGGATGACCATCTGATTTTTACTGAGGACATTGAGAAGGCTATTCCAAACATCACCAATATTATCCAAGACTTTTCAAGGGTGTCTGGGTAAACTTTAAAAAAGGACAAAACCAGTGTCTTGCCTGTTATGCTTTTCCGCAAACTTGGGCGACTCTGGCCTTAAGTGACAGCCCAAACATCGGAAAGACTTGGGAATTTGGATTTGGAAAGATCTTGCTGAAACACTACAATATAGCGAGGCTGGGACTATTTCCAAAGGTAAAGATCTTCTGTCATCCTGTTCTCCCATGTATATTACTTGGTGGGGTAGGTTTCAAACACTCAATTTGATGATAACTCCAATCGTAAATGCTGTGTCAGCTATGCTACAGATAAAACTATCTTTCTCCTTCTTTCAGGAGATCAACAGATTAACATCTAAGTTTTTGTGGAACGACAAAATAGCTTGGATCGAAAATATGTCACTTCGCAAAAGTTTTGCCCTTGGTGGTTGCAATCTCCCAAACTGGAGCCTTTATTAGACAGAATTTATAGTGGCGCAGAGAGTGCGCTGGCTTGTCCCAAACTCTCATAACCCTCCACAAATGGAAGAGATTGAACATACTGTTTGCTCACCTTTTCACCTGTCTTCCAAAATTACAATGTCAAAGTCAAGGTCCCAAAATCTCGGTCTATTTTTTTCTGACACCGTGCCTGCACTTGGCCCCACATGCATCACTGTTCCCGTTTGCGAATTCTTAATTGCGAAAATTAAGGAATCGCAATTAAGAATTCGCAAATGGCTATGCATTAAGAAATCACATTTTTGTTGCGATTTCTTAATTTTCCTTAATTGCGATTCACAATTTGCGAATCGCAATTAAGGAATCCCTTTCCATTGATTCCTATGGGCCTGGAGGCCCATAGGAATGAATGTGAAGGCATTCTCATTTTGCAATTCGCAATTAAGGAATCACAAAAAGGACCCCCCCTGCACCCCTGAAATGTACCTTTAAGTACTTTTTTCACAAACACATGCCCCAAGGGCATGTGTGGTGTAACATGAAACTTTAAAAAATGCACTTTTGTGCATTTTTTCAAGTTTTTGCAAATTACCATGAAGGTTAACTTCATGGTAATTTACCACTTCCTAATTGCGATTTCTTAAATTGCGAAAAAAGCAAAAACCTTAATGCATCCCAAAAAGGGATTTGCATTCGCATACGGCCGAATTTTGCGATTCGCACCGTTTGCGAATGCAAAAATCCTTGATGCATGTGCCCATAAATCCATTAAATAAGAATATGCCGAACTCCATCCACAAATCAGACTTCATTTTATAACTGGTCATTTGAGCTGGTAAAATTGTATGCAGATTTGGCTGCACCAGCAGGCAAGTTTTGCTCCAGGCCCCTGCCAACCCTTTTCTTTGACCAGAATTACTCTTCCCTTACTCTACCAGACTCTCCCCCTCCACCCCTGCAGGAAGCCACTGCTCCCATTTGCCACTTGCAGGTGGGAAAAGTGATTGCTCCATCTCTTGGGATAGGGAATGTCTTGCAGGGTCCTGCACAGTAATTCCATGTCTGCACCGTTATTGCACACCCCGAGCTGGATATGTTGTATTTGGTTGAATTTCATGAGGGGATACATTCCACTAACAGAATCCCTGTTGTTCAGAATATCCAAATGGGAATCCGCTTAACTTGTAACAGGGCCCAAGTGATCTGCTTATGAAGCATCTGAAAGTCGTAGTGGGCTGAATAGCACTATTTCTCCACCCAGTATGCTGAAGACACAAAACATACTTTTGTGCACTCCCTCAAGGACTTAAAAGACACTAGGGCCATCCAGAATTGGCTCAATAGATTCTTGCTCACATTATGAAAATCCCTCATAGGTAGGATTTTATAATTGTCTACTACCTTTATGGACAAATGGCTGACTGGGATAATTTATATTCTTCAAATTATTGTCACTTTCTGTCCAAAACTCTTTAATTTCATATTAGCTCCGTTCTCTTTGCATCGTGTGTTCAATAGGTAGTCGTTCTTGCTCGTAAAAAAAAGCATTGAAAGAGAAATTAGTTTTTAAATGTCCCTCACAAATTCTGGGACAATTGGTATTATCATAAACATTCCCAGGACTCATTCCCTTATCACTGAAATGCCAATTCATTTTTTCCTTTTCAGTCTGAGGAGCACCTGATCTAAGAGAACCCAACAACAACATTTCTAGAAACCCAGAGACCCATTTAATATACCCTCTGGCAGGGAAGAACATAAACTGGGTGTGAGTGGCAGCCCCTATCCCCCCCTTTCCACAGCTCTAGGCTGGTGCTATAGTTTGTGGTGCAGTAGCCGCCCCAAGGGTTGATGCCTTCTGACACTTTGCATAAATTAATTTGAGTGACCTTTTCTTATTAGTGCCCTTCTATGTTGATCACTCTTTTTTTTTTACTAAAAAGGCTGTTTGTGATGGTTCTCTGGACTGCAAGCACAGTGAGCACAGTGTTGTGAAGAGCACAGCCATCGCAAACAATATATTTTAAACTTAATTTCGGTGCCCAGTGATTTTACTTTGTATTCCTTGTGATTTCTTTGAAATTTATGATTTCTCATTCTTGGGCTTAGTTTTCAATGTGTATGTTTTTTAATCCTTGGGGCACATTTAACCCTTTCGATGCTCATGACGGAACGGTTCCGTCATGAGCATCGGTTGGGCTGTGCTCATGACGGAACCGTTCCGTCATGACCACACCCATTAACATTGGGCCCCAGCACCGGCGGTAAATCGTGGCAGCATGGATGAGGTTAATATTTCAGACAGTTTTGTGAAGCAAGGGATCATGCAGTGTTGTGTTGTGCGAAAGGGAGAGGCCATAAATGCTCTATATTTGCAATGATATGGAGCATTTCTGCTCTCTACTTGCACTGGAGCAAAGTGTGCTACTAAACGCTAATGCAGGCACCCTTGCCATCCTTTTGCACAAGCATTATAGGCAGTATTGTTTTTGTACAGGAAGGGATACCTTCCTATGCAAAAACAATCCTTAGAGGCATATTCCTCTTTCTATGTGTCCTGCAGAATGCAGCACACTTAAAAGGAGGAGAAATAAAGATATATCCCCTTGTTATACCTCTGTCAGGAAGGTTCACCATTCTGCCACAAACCCAGTTTCATAAGTCTTTAGATATCTCGGTTTTGCATCAAAATACAAGGGTGAATGGATGGGAATGTCCTTAATCCACCCATGTAACTCCTACCTGATGCAAAGTAACAGAAGACAGTGCTATACTTTGTATTTACTGAGCCATGCAGAGTGTCTTTGCGTGGCTTAGTAAATGTCAAAAATAATTTTGTGTCACTGCCCAATCACAAGGTGATGCAACCCCAATGCAAAATCTTAGTAAATCTGAACCATTCATTTCCCACTGTTGAGTCCAAAGCAGACACAGCTACTGTACAGGCTGTACAGAACAATGCCACTCACTGGGTCACATGGACACCCTCATGTGGACACACCTCACCGTTGTCTTTACTCGTTCTCCATGCAGTCCAGAACACTATTCAAAGGGTTATGCTCAATTGTGAAAGCAATCAACTCAAGAACCCCAACAAGCAATCAGAAAAATTCTAACAGATGCCAACTTTGGACTACTTTGAAGCCGTAACATTGTGCTGCTGAACGTTCTCAATCAGAAAAATCATATGCAAAATTAGTTTTTTCCTGTTTGATCTTGTGGATCTGGAGCCCCTTCCCTGGTTGTCTCCACAGGCCTCCAACCCTTGTACACTCTTGGAAAGCATGTAAAAACATCCATTGCTGGAAGGCAGCCCAAAAATAAGGTCCTGTAAATAACACCACCCTTCCTTTGCAAAGCCTGCACTGTTAAAAAAGTATACTGAGGGATATGCGGGTAAGGCAGTGATTGTTGTCACAGGCCTCTTTTCATTTTTGCAGCTCAGACTTGATGTTCTTAGACATTTTTAGGTGTTAATCCCCTCCCGCTACCTTAACCTCTTTTGGGTATATTTTTCTTAATGCCTGAAGTGTGTGAACGTTGGTAGAGCAAACATGGAGCTTCATTGGTGGCGGACACGCTAGATACATGCCTGGTTATAGTGATATCTCTGGGTTCATTGTAACTTTAGGTGTTAGAATCTGACGTTTGAGCCCTCCATTCTGATGGATAATCCTGCTGCCTTTAGGTTGTGAATATCTGTGAAGCAGTAGCAGTATTTGGTTGGTCTTGTTTAATGTTCCATGCCAAGTAAACATGTTCTTCTCCTGTGCCAAGTGATCTGTGAGTGTCTCAAGGTTAGAAAGAGGCTCTAGTAGGGATGATTGTCTTAGCATGTGTTAATCAGTCTTTTTTTGTAAAATGGGCCTATTAGCGATGCCTTCTCAGTGAATAGTTGGGTGCCACCCCAGACTTAGGTGTGATCTATTCTTTGATTTCCTGGCACAGGGTGCGCTTAGTTACAGGGAAAGAGAGTTGTGAATAGGTATTGTGATCATGGAAGGACATAGGATATATGGCTTTGATGGCCCCTTTTGGAAGTGAGGCACCCACCACTCCCTCATCACTGCCAGGCAATGACCTAATTGCCCCCAAATAGGGATCCAGTCCAACCCTCCAACTCTCTCCTCTTCCAGCCCTACAGATGACCCAACCCCCAATGGTATTGTGAGTGCTATACTTCCCATACACAAACAAGGTGAGGATTCCCCCTTTGTCGCAGGTAGGACGAGATGTGTCTCACTGTGGAGGGAGGGTACTTGAACGCCACTCCATCAGCGTGGCAGAAATCAAAGTCATAACTTTGTGCCAATATACAACCTTCTCCTTGTCTGTTATGGATTTATAAGGCACACGATGCTGATCCCTGCTGTTCAGTGATTCACAAACAGTCTGTAATCCTCAAAATGTTGGTGCGCAAATACATAATCATGCAAAGTGTGTTAAAGATTTATAACGAGCATAGTGTTGGTCGCTATTGTAGAGCGAATCACAATTCATCTTTAATTCTCAAGCTGTAGATTCACAAAGTCACAAACATGCAAATGTCTTGTACTCAGTTCCATCAGCACCATGGCTCACCCCTTACATACCCGAGTACCCCTGGGCCTGGCAGGGCAGGCCATGTGTTAATCTACCTGCTGCCTTCCATTACAGATGTATTTGAGGTTTAGCCTTTTCAAAATAGAAATGTATTATACCATTTGCAAGAGCTCCGAGGTTTGAGAAATAAAGTCAGGGCTGCCCAGACTATTAAATTGGATTCACAGGGGATGTTTAGTGTTTGCCTCGCGCCTGATATACTTTAGGGATATGATTCCGGCTTTAAAATATAATCACCTTCATGCAGTCGGACCACTTTCTGACAGTCGTCGGCGAATGACAAATCTTGCTGTTAGAGGGAAAATCTGTTTTATTGAAGAAACACCAATGCATAAAATGGGTATGCTTATTGAAATAAAACTTAGCAAGAAGCTGGAATGGGGCACTTCATCTCAGGCAGAAGCAGCAGCGGCTTATGTCAGAGCTTCTGCGGTTCTTTCCACCCTCTACAGATTGTTTTGGTGTCTCAAGGTTTAGGGATATGAAGTAATTCTGAGGGATTTGGGTGAGCTGGATTCAACCATGATCTAGATATAGCCCTGTATAGTAGTAATACTACTACCACTAATGATGATGTAATTAGTTAGAATATTTATTAGAATAATGATGATATAATTAGTCATTAGGAATACTAATTATTATAATTAGTAGCAATACTACCACAAATATTACTTATAATTATAACAATACTAAGAAGAAGAACAAGAAAGCATATAACAATAAAAACAGAAATGATGAAGTACTAGAGTATGAGATAGTAATACTACAAACAACAACAACATTAAAAGTTTAGGAGCAGAATATAATAATGATATCAATACATATTATCATTATTATAACTATTATTATAAATAATAATAATAATTATCAATGTAAAAAGAACAGCAAGAAAGACAAAGATTCAAATGATTTTATTGCACAATTATTTATTTATTTAGCAAGAAAGACAAAGAAAATAAGAATGATGATATGAGAACAACTGTATCATTCATTACAGAAAGACTAATCAGCCTAGCTGCATAAAACTATTTAACAACACAGGCATTCCTTGATGAAAACACATGGGTGAAACATTTTTCTGATCTTTACTCCTAAACTAATTGTGCTGCCTTTGTGTTATCAAAAGATATGGAGAATACCGCCAAGGCAGCTAAATTACATTTTAGTATTAAGGAAACTTTATTAGTTTTGGAGTCAGTTAAGTCTGGTAAGGCTCCAGGGCCAGATAAAATCATGGGTGACCTTTTAAAACATGACATGAGTATATGGGGACCCTACATTAACTGTCTTTGTAACACGACAGCTGACTTTGAGCCAATACCTAACACATGGAAGGGATCAGAAATAGTCACAATTTTTAAAAAGGGTGACCAGCATGATCCGGCAAATTACCACCCCATTAGCTTAATCGATATACCACAGAAGATATTTGCAAGACACATTTTATTCAGATTAATTGCATGGATTGAAGAGGTTGACCTACTTTCAAAGTATCAAGCTGGGTTCAGGAAAAAGACTAGTACTATAGATCAAGTCTTCAGATTTATGTGCATCTTCTGGAAATATATAAACCTAAGAAAAGGCAGTCTATACATTGCCTTTGTAGACTTAAAGGTCACGTTCGATCTGGTACCCAGGAATCTGTTATGGAGATGCTTGAAGGATCTGGGGGTTCCAATCGAACTGCTTGTTCAAATAATTAGGCTCCTTGAGGGAAACTTTGCTGAAGTGAGATGGGGACCGGGGGGTGAGCTTACCAAAGAATTATTAGTGAGACGGGGAGTACGTCAAGGCTGTATATTGGCGCTCACCCTCTTTAGCCTCTATGTAAACGATATCCCTCAATACCTGGAAGGCTGTGAAAAAGATTCGCCTAGGTTGGGTGGCGAAGTAATACCTGCAATACTTTTTGCATATGATACCATCTTAATCTCGCAAAATCCTAGTGGACTCCAAAATTTGATGAATTCCTTCCAGATGTATTGTACCAACAAAGGCCTTGAGATAAATTCCAGTAAGACCAAATATATGTCTATTAATCCTCATAGATCTTTCACAAAAACCCTAGAGTTAAATTGTCAAAAATTAGAGTATGTATATAATTTTAATTATCTAGATATCACATTGGACACGAAATTGACTTGGAAGCATCATCTTGACAAAAATAGAATAATCTTGCTCCAAAACTGCACTCCTATCATTAAAAAACACGGGGGGAGTATTTCTAAGGCTGTGTCTCCTGCCATTGAGGTTTTTAAATTGAAGGCTCAGGCAGCCGCCTTGTATGGAGCAGAAATATGGGGGCCCCAATGCAAACGCAATTTTGAAATTGGAGAAAATAATTTAATTCAGAAATTGCTTGCTCTCACAATTAGGACCCCGCTGACTCCAGTAATCATGGATTTGAACCTAAAACGTACTGATAATTATGCTGTACTACGCCCCCTTATATTTTGGGTAAGAATTTGGACAACATTGGAGCTTTTACATTATAAAAAGGGTCTACAGGAGATAATGAGTATTGGACCCTTCAAAGCTATACCTTGGTTCCAACATGTATCAACTTGGTTTGGGAAAATAGGGTTATCACATTATTTGGAGGAGCCTTTGGAGCTAACAATGGCATGCAATAAGATAGTAAAGACAGCATTCTGGGCTTATATTAATAGTAATCTGCTACATGATTCTAACCAAGGCTCGCTAACATCCTAATTTCCTCTGTTCAAAGATATAGCCCGCTTTGAACCATTCTTAGATGAGGTGCGTCCACAAATTGTGAAATCCCTATACCTGAAATATAGATATGGGGTTCTACAAACGAACAATAACAAATCCAAATGGGGCAGTAATCGTGCTGAAAAAGATTATGATAAGTGCATGTTTTGTATAGATGTGAACAAGGCCAAGAAAGATGATGCACACATTTTATTTTTTTGGTCCCTTATACGATATCCCAAGGAAAAAATGGATCAAACCTCTCTGCAATCACTTAAATATTAGGCACAGTAGAGAGGCGGAGCGTATATTGAGGACGGATACTACACAACTAGTGGTTTTTTTGTGTAGCCAAATTCTAGTTCAATGTGAAGATCATTAGAAATGAAATAGGGTTGAAATTGGAATATTGGATTAAATAGCTTTAGCATATTAGGGACAAATTCCTGCACTTGCACTTTACAATTGAAAGTATTGAGTACCGAACTCTCTCCAATATTGAGATTAGAAAGTGGTGGCGTTATTAGACATCAATAACTTTTAGATTGTAAATAGGATCAGGGCTATTGAAAGTCTTTTTAATGGAAGTTAATTTGTTCAATTTTTTAACGTTTTAATATATTTTAATAATATTTGATGAATTATTTTTAAGTGTATATTAAGAAAGGAAGATTAAATTGGGCTTTTTAAACACCCGATCCATGTGTCAAAGCCGACTGTCGATTATGTGTATGATGGGATGTTCCTTATTTTATGTGCTTCTTGGGTCCAAGAGACCGAAATAAAGTTAAATTGAAATTGAACAACACAGGCTCACACACACAGACACACACACACACAGAGCGAACACACACACACACAGAGCGAACACACACACACACACACAGGCACACATACACACACACTCTCTCTCTCTCTCTCGCTCGCAAAGGGGAAAAGACAAAAAAGGTTCCTTTGATCAGCACATGTTGGCGGGCATGGAAAGACACAAGGATGTCCTGATGCTATGGAGCATTGTTAAAGGCAGAGATTCTTGCCAAATGCCACTTGCACACACTACTTAGGTTGTGCAGAGACACTGCATTACGCCCTTTTGCATACTGTGACACTAGTGTTGGTACAGCCATTAGTCTGTAGCAAGATGGTGTCATGTAATTTCTCAGTGAGAGCACGCCCATCCCCAATTCTTCTGCCCATTCCCTTGTTAGCTTTCCTCACTGAAAATGGAGCCTTTCATTGACCCCCACAGTGGGACTTCGCAGAAGAACACTCCAAGGGTGGTGGGGCATGGACAGCGCCGGCAGGGAATGTAATGCACATGAAGTTGGATCTCAACTCAGTTAACACCGGACCATCTTTTGCCCCACACAAATTTGAAATATACCACTAACCACTGCACCTTAGTTTGGTATAGACTAGGAGGTAAGGTGCAAGGAAGACTCAAGCAGGGATCCTGGATGTAGAAATGGTGCCTTCGGAGGTATGATCCTAGAAGTTGGGGTTGGACCTGACTGGCGTAGAAGGTTGGTCTGTAGGTATTTAGCTTCGAGTTCAGCCCAGAGTTGCTCACATTGTGGGGTTTTCCTTTGTTCCTAGGATCAGATTCAGTCACACGTAGCTTTCCATGATATTTGACACAAATATAAATAAATATTGCATGATATGAAGATGCATAAAGAACCTTAAATGATTTTTACAATATTTTATGATATGTTGGCATTGATCATCCTGACTCTCTCGAGGTATGTTGTGTGCATTACAAATAGTTGCTGCCTTTACCAATGGTGGTAATGGCTTGTGTGCCATAGCACTGTGGTGTAGGAGCCTTTTCAGTGAACAAAGTGCCTATGTCTTATAATAATTAAGCAGGATAACAATAATTGTTGGTGCAGTGAGTGATTATGGGTGAATAAAGCCGTCCGAGGAGTGTAGCCACACTGGATTAAGTCTTGGTGGTTTTTCGTCAACACTCACTCTCATGTGTGAAAAGTGTATTATGTGAAAACACCCTGAATCTAAGGTGTGAAAATAAGATTGCTGTTCGTAAATATTTCTTGACGTGGGACCCTCCCTACCCCTGGGTTGTTCTCCTACACAGTTGTGGGTTGAGGGGGTGCAAAAGGGTGCTTAAGTGAAATATTTTTTTCTCAACTTTTATATTTCTTTAATTAATGTGAAAATGATATACCTATTTTATCAGTTTTGTTTCTCCTGGGGAGGAAGTGCATGTTGATGTAGGTGGAAGACATGTAGAGTTGCTGTTAAAATGTAAGCGTTCTCTGCATATGAGAGTGACATCTTGGGAGGGAGCTGGTGAGAGGAGGCTAGCCAGCAACTCAGTCGCTAACAAAAAAGCTCAGACTGTGTACTGTATCCATCATGTGTCGAGATTCAACGTTTAAATGACGTGATTTGAATGTCGCATCTCCTGCTTCCAAGAATTCCACATCACAAGAGATAGTCCTAGACAGTCAGTCTCCCTGACTATGAAGGCACTTCACTTGCTCATCAGCAAATAGATTCACCAAGTCTGAGAGACCACAGATTCTAAGAGGACCCTAAACTGCATGCTCAACTGCACGTAACTAGTGAACTGTCCTGCTTTGTGTGTGTCAAAATGGGGAGTTACATGTTATTGTCACGTTATTCACCATTCCAAGAGACAGAATTGCAGTAATCAGCCCATCTGCAAATGAAGGCCAGTCATACTCCCTCCCAATGCAGTTTTTAAGTTCAAGAACATTTTATTTGATATCAAAAAGAGAAAAGCAAGGTGTCAATGCAAAGTACAATGGAAATATAAAACATTTGAGAATTATAACAAATAAAACAAGCATAAAGTTGTGAATAGTATCAGAGGAAAAATCCGGGCAATAAGATGAAAAAAGGAAAAGGCATATAAACAGTAATCATAGGAGGAAGAAAATACCTAAAAGAAATAGAAAAATAATGCAATGAGGAAAAGAGAAATGGAATGCAAAGAGCATTTAAGGGGGTTTAAGGACCTCTTGTTGTGAGGGCAGTGGATGAAATGAACGTTTAGCACAGGTGTCCAGGTAAAGCGTGATAGGGAACCATAGGTCCAAACGCTTTGCGGCCATGTGAGCCGGAAAAACAAAAGCAGTATCAAGTCTGTGGTTATGGCAGACATTAAACCACTATGCCTTAAAGGAGACATTGGTGAAGTCCTTCCAGTTTACCGTTATCTGCTGGAATGCATCTGCTAGTAGCAAGTCAACAATCTGAGGCTTTAAATCAACATTGTCCCAACAGGGGGATAGGCTACCTAAGAAAATGTTTGTATGAGAGAAAGGGATACTGGTGTGGAAGATCAAGTTAATTTGAGCCCAAACCTGCAACCAAAAAGCATGAACAGATGTACACAAAAACAACATATGAAACAAAGTAGCTTGTGGAGAGGAACAAGACCAGCATGTATGAGAAGTGTTGGGGAAACGCTTATGGAGGTCAAATGGGGTATAGAGAAGTCTGTTATAAATAAAAAACAGGCACTGCGTTAAGGTTGCCGCTCTTGAAGATTTACGTATCTTGACCCAAATTTTATCCCATAATGAAATTGGCCAGGACGTGGAAAGGTCATGTTCCCAACATTCTTCTACTTTGGATTTGGGCCTAGTATGTCAGTAGTATGAAGGTATTTGTAAATGGAAGAGGCCTTTGGAACCTTACGCAAAAATGAGTGAAGTGAGGAGGCAGGAGTGGGAGGGGCAGGGGATGAATGTAGTTGAGAGAGTTGATTGTAGGTCGTTAGTGCGGCCTCCCTAAGTAAATGATAGTTACAAGTGAAGGACGTGGGTAAGTCATAGAGAGAACGAAGAGTATCGAAAGACAGAAAAGAAGATGAAGAAAAGAGTTGAGAAACCCATACCAGCCCCCTTTGATGCCATGTTTTCCAGAAGAAGGGTTTATTACGAATAAGTAGGGCGGTGTTATGCCAAATGGTAGAGGAAAGGAAATCAGCAATGGTCGTGGGAGGTGAAAAGGATGAGGATAGGAGCAATTTAGCAGTACATTTGTGGATGGGGGTGGAAATGGAAGGGGGTCTGCGAGAAAAGGAAAGATATTCAGCGAAGGAGAACGGAGAAAGAAGAAGACGTTCAAATTTAGCCCATAGAGGACAAGGGGTACTGGGATCTTGCAGCCAAAAAGAAGCTTGTCGCAGTAAGAACGCTTTATGGTAAGCAGGGAAGTTGGGAAAGTTAACTCCACCCTCCGTCTTAGGATGGGTAAGTCGGGAAAGAGACATTCTGGGCTTTTTCTTATTCCAAAGAAAGTACATGAGAATGGAGTTAATTTTTTTAAAAAATTTAGAAGGAATGGATACAGAAATATTGGAAATAGTATAAAGGACTATGGGACATAACATCATTTTAATAGTGTCAAGGCGGCCCCACCAGGACAAGTAAAGAGGATGCCATTTGGACGTCAAGTCCACTAATTTTTGGGTGCATTTGGATAGACAGAGGGAAACAGTATCTGAAATGGTAGGAGTGATATGCAAGCCAAGGTATTTGATATGGGAAGATTTCCACGTGAAGTTGGAGGCAGTGAAGTCAGGTTTAAATGTAAATTTCGTTAAAGGTAGGATCTCACCTTTATCATTATTGAGTTTGTAGCCAGATATTTGGGAGTATTCATGCACTTCAGCAAGGAAGGCGGGAATCGAATCAGTGGGGTTAGAAATAAAAAGAAGCATATCATCTGCATATGCAGCAAGCTTAATTTGAGAATCTGATAATTGAAATCCTTGGATGGTAGGGTTTTGACGAAGTCTAGACAGAAAGGGTTCTAAGGCTAAATTAAAGAGAAAAGGAGATAAGGGACACCCTTGACGGACCCCTCTTCCCAAATCAAAAAAGGAGGAGACTTGGCCATTGGCACAAACAGCTGCACGTGGATTGGAGTAAAGTAAGGAGATCAAAGAAATACATTTGGGACCAAAACCAAACCAATGGAGGGTGTGAAAAAGATAGGTCCATTCAACTCTATCAAATGCCTTTTCAGCATCAAGGGCAATGGCTGCAAGGGAATGGGGCAGGTGACGGGACTTAGATAAGACATTGAAAAGCAATCTAGTATTGTCAGTGATAAAGCAACCCTTGACAAAGCCTGACTGTTCTTCACCCAAAAGATCCGGGAGAAGAAGGTCGAGACGTGCTGCAAGAGATTTCGCAAATATTTTATAATCAATGTTAACCAAGGAGATTGGCCTATAATTTTTACAATACTGGGCATCCTTTCCTTCCTTGGGTATGAGGCAAATATGTGCATCTGAGAAAGAGCCTGAAGAAGAGCCCAAAGTAAGGAAAGCATCAAGGAGGGAGTGAAGTTTAGGGATGAGAAATTTGGAGAAATGAAGAAAGAATTCAACAGTAAAGCCATTTGGCCCAGGAGCTTTATCTTTTCGGAGGTTCTGAAGTGCTGTGAGTAATTCTTGTTGAGAAATATTAAACTCTAAATGAGAGAGGTCAAGTGGGATGTGAGCTGGTTTTTGGATGCTAGAAAAGAAGCAGTCTAAAGAATGAGAGGAGGGTTGGGTTTCGGAAGAGTATAAGGTATTGTAAAAGGCAGAAAATTCATCAAGAATATCGGTGTCTTTGTGTTTGAGGATAGAATGTGTGTCATATATTGATTCAATATTTAATTTATTATGCTTTACCTTCAAATAGTTAGCAAGAATCTTCCCAGCCTTATTTTTACCCCCATAAAACTTTGCGCTTGATTTTAATAAATATAAAGATGCATCATCTGTGGATTGTTTGTGAAATTTCATTTTGGCATTAATCAGGGCTGTTAAGCTGTCCTGCGAACGAGAAGTAAAGTAAGAATGTTCCAATTTCTTAATATCAAGAATAAGGGTAGCTGTAAAGTTACGAGCAGCTCTCCGTTTTTTTGCTACAAAGCCAATAATAAAATCCCTTGCTGCAGCTTTAAAGGCATCCCAGATGGTGTGCTTGGGAATGGAGGGAGTATCATTAATTAGAAAATATTCATCAGAGAATTCAATAAAAGATGCGGTGAATTTAGGATCCAGGAGAAGGGAATTATTAAAGCGCCATCGCTTGGGTCCAACTGATTTAGGGAGAATGTCAAGTTGAACTAAAGTGAGGGCATGGTCTGAAAGTAGTATCGGACCAATTTCTGCATGTGTAAGGGTTTGGGCAATGTTATGGGTAACAAAAATGTAATCAATTTGGGACTGAGAATGATGACAGGGAGAGTAAAAAGTGAATTCCCGTAGTTCAGGATTGCATAATCGCCAGGCATCAGTGAGTTTATGTTGAGAGATAGCCTGAGAAAAAAGTTTATGCAACTTATTAGGGACGAAGTGAGCTTTGGAATTCCTATCCAAAAAGGGGTCAAGGGGCTGGTTACAATCTCCCGCTAAAATAAAGTTATCATCGATAAATCTGGTAATGTGATGTGAGAAGGTATACCAGAAAGTGGGATCACCAGTAGTGGGGCCATAGACATTTAGGAGGGAAATTGGAACATTCTTAATGGAAAGTTTAACATATGTCCAGCGACCAACATCATCTGATTCTTGATTAAGCAAAGTGTGAGAGAGATTTTTGTGGCATAAAATGGCTACTCCATTGCGCCTACCATCCCCTGGAGAAAAATAAACATCACCCACCCAACTTTTCTTCAACTTGACAGACTCTTCAGTAGATAAGTGGGTTTCTTGCAGAAAAGCAATATCAACATTTAAACGTGCAAGATGTGACAAAATTCTCTGTCGCTTGATAGGGGAATTAACGCCCTTAACATTCCATGTGACAATTTTTAGCGACATATCATGAAAATGGAATATAAATTATCTATAAAAAAAGAAGAGTAATAAGTGCCCAGAATAATAAGATGAGTTATCAGGATAAGAAAGCGAGAAAGAGATGAGGTAATGTGAAGTTGATAGATAGTAGAGAGGAAATACAGGTAAGTAACCAGAAGAAATGCTAGGAAAACGAAAAAAAACAAGGAAAGAGAATACAAAGAAAGGAGAAGAAAAGACGAAAAGAGAACAGTAAGTAGAAAAAGGAGCGAAGTCAAGAGCAAATGAGGAACCAGAAAGAAAGAATGAAAAAATAGGAGAAAGGAGAAAAAAGAGAGAGAAAAATGGAAATAGAGAGCAAATGTGGAGACTGAAAGAATAGTGGTGAAAGTCAAATGAATGGATAAATAAAGCAGAAGACCCCGAATGCGAAGGAGAGAAACATGAAAAAGGTAAAGACAAAGAAGTGAGTGAAAGGCAGAAAAAGAAGACACCTTTGAACAGAGAAGAACTAGAGAAAAAAAAAAGATCAAAGACGGAAAGGGTATAACGGCAAACAAGGGAAGAAGGGAAAACATACTTACGAAGGGTGAAATTGAGGAAGGGCGATCACGGGGGAGGGAAGACTAGAAGAAGAACTGAGGGGGGAGCGCCCACTGGGGGAGGTGGTCCAACCAATGCAAACGAACTGTCAAACCAAGGGAAATACATACTGTAAACAACGTAACCTGTAGGAGAAAACAAAAGACAAAATAATTGAGGAGAGGAAAGCATCAGAAGGGGTATAGATACAAGCGAAATACCAAAGTAAGTGGAAAAAAGGTGAGCATAATATGGAAGTAGAGGGGAACAAATATAAAGGGAGAGAGTTCAGAAAGGAGAAGGGCATAGACAACATGATAAGAACAAACATATAAATAGTCAACAGGAACTATGCAAACTAGTGAAAGAACCACAATAGTAAGTCATGAAAGTCATGGAGGGAAGGCCGACGAGGAGCTGGAGAGGTCCATTTCAGATGTTTGGCAGGAGTTAAGGAAGCTCCGAAGGCGAACAGGGTCCTCGTAGGTCGTCGTTTTGTTGTTGTGAGTGACTCTAAAAAGGCAAGGGTGGAAAAGGCCATATCTGGCGCCAATGGATCGAAGCTCCGGTCGCATATCCAGGAAGGCTTTACGACGACTGGCTGTGGCTTTGGCGTAATCCTGCGCAAAGAAGAGGGTAGAGCCTGACCATGTGAGACGAGGAGAAGCTCGGGCCGCTGACAAAACTTTAAGGAGATCGGTATATTCCAAAAAGTACATGATGACACCTCGTGGCCTAGGAGAGGCAGAGGAAGACGAAGAAATGCGACCAAGCCTGTGTGCTCGCTGGATGTTAAGCGTGGTTCCCTCAGGTAAGTGGAGGAGCTTAGGCAGGAAAGATTTGAAAAAAGCGACGGGGTCATTCCCCTCACAATTCTCCGCCAGGCCGTAAATATGAAGGTTGTTGCATCGATTTCGATTCTCAAGTTCCTCGACCTGCTTCTGGAGAGAGGAAATCTGTGACTGCATGTACGTCACCTTGGAGGATGATTCCTGAAGAGAGGATATAGAGTGCTCCACGGTCGTCACCCTCGCATCCATCTGTGAACAATTGTCGGTTAAGACCTGCAGCTTAGAGTTGGTTTCTTCCATGAAAGGTCGAAGAGCACGTATTTCCTCCAACAGTAGTTCCATAGATACAGCTGAAGTGGAACCTGACGGTGATGGAGGATCTTTTTTGAGACGCTTCGATGTAACTTTTCCCGAGGCCTGGACAGGACGTTCTGTGTTAGACTGCGACATTTGAGCGGCAAGTTCTTGAGACGCTTCCAGATGCGCCAGTGCAGAAAAGACTTTGGAGTTTTTGATAAAAACACGTCGTGGAGTTTTGGAAATACGGCCAATTGCGCCTTTCTCCATATGATAAAAGCCGTCAACAGGAAGAAAGCAATAGAGAAACTGACAACTGAGATAGTCTTTGTCTGCTAGAGTTAATGGCGAAATGAAGAAGGGCCAAGCAGCAGAAAACGTTGAAAAGCCAGGAGGCTCAGAGGCACCTCTCGACAGCCATGTAGGAGTTGCAAAAATACAGATGAAGACACAAAGCAGTAATCAATTGTATGAGTGATGAAACTTTCCTGCTAGAAATTAGTGCGCAAAAAGTCCCAAAACTAAAAAGTAAGGTAGTAGCATCAAAAGAGGGAATCCAGCATGAGAATTCCAGCGACGTGACAAGTGAGGACAGTCCGGAAAATGTGCTCAGTCAAAAGGAGGCACAGGCAGCGAGAAGAATGAGGAGCATTATGGTGAAAGCAGGCAAAGAGAACAAAATGGCCGCCAAAATCATAATATGCATAAATGATGCTTAAGCAAGATAGAGCAGGCAAAGTAGTGGCATCAGCCCTTGAAAACTTGAACATATGAGCTCACCATGAGCCTTTACAGGGGTCCGAAGCATCAGGTGGTAGGAGCATTGTCCGATGGTATTAGTGCGTCAGACGCACGAGGAAGAGACAAAATGGCGGTCGCGGCTGACAGGAAGCCGCGGCCGCTCGAAAATGCCGAAACAAAGCTCGTGGGAGGCTGTTGTAAGCTGTCGTCGGGTTCGCGAAACTCCCCTCACATTCCGACAGGGAAAGCTTCGGTTTTCAGGCGGCCGGCACAAGTGAGAAGGGGTGAATCCCTCGGCGAGAACGGAGCGCTCACATTAGAGCCGCCATCCGCATCGGGCACTAAGCAACGCCCCTTCTCCAATGCAGTTTTTAAGGACAGATTATAATACTCAGTGAGAGTAAACATAAATGTGTGCCCAGAAGGGGGATGCGAGCACACTGCCTCACCTCCCAGCACAGTTTTCCCCTTAGCATTGTGGTAAATGCAGTTTTCATTGATTGCTTACTTGAATTTAGGCTGTAGTGCTTCACCAAAGTTGGTGCAGGTTAGTGCTGTAAATCTCTAGACACGTGTTTCTGGATATTATCCTTCATTAGTAGAGATAAACAAAAGTTAATCTTGGGTTACTGTGAAGGCTGCCACAGTTTCTCAGGTATCAGTACCTCTCTCTGGCGCACAGGTGCATCTCCAAAAGCTCGTCAGCTAAATTTATGCCCAATTCAGTTGGATTTGGAGGTCCTTCTCCCAGAGAAACTCTGTGCTCGTTTGACCAATGTCTAATGCACCTGGCCCCATGGATTGCTCAGTCAGTTGTGGGAGCCACGTTATATTATTGTAATCCCTTTAACCTCATCACTGCGGCGCGAATTCCGCTGCAGTGCTGAAGATTCTAATCGCGGGCGTGGTCATGACGGCTCCCGGCCGTCATCAGCACACGCCCACCGTGACTCATGACGACCGGGAGCCGTCATCAGCGTCGAAGAGGTTAAACAGTAGCCCAAATCAATCTTATAACCCAATTGTAACTTTAAAGTGAGCACAAATTTGTCCGGTGCCACTTAGTTTGCTCTGGCTCCCATTTGCACTCAGAATCCCCTTTTAGTTACGTAAATTACAATATTACAAAATAATTCAAAGCACGTCCCATCCTACGTCTGCTTAATATATTCAAATAGATACTACGCACAGTTTACAAAAACCCGATTTTGCAGCCCATAGACACACAGACTGGCCACACTTCCCCCTCCATGTCTAGCTAAGCGCTTGGTTACCTCTGAGTTTGAGTACTGCTTAGATTTGCAAAAGTGTTAATACCAACTGCAGTAATTAATTAATTAATTATTTAATTAGCTAATTAATTTGTGAATCCATTACTGAGAGCCCCCTGCCTCTGAGGAGGGCAGAATCAGCCACACTTCAGTACACAGTAATTAGAGTGGACGTGAGAAGACCACCCCTGAGGTTTTCAGAGTGCTGCATTCTTCAGTTGTGAGAATCTCACATATCGAGAGGACCGCAAGGCTGTTAGGACTTCTATTCAGTGGCGGCCGGCATGCACCGAAGGTGGTGGGTGGGTGGGTGGCTAATAAAGAAAGAAAGAAAACCCACTTACCTTGTTACACGATGCAACGTCATCCTCCGCCAGTCTTCTCTCTTCCAGGCAAGCACCAACGCAGGACCGAGCCAACTCCCCTAACCAATCCTGGTGCTGCTCTCATCAGCATGAGAGCACCACCAGGATTGGAGGGAGCAACCTCACTCAGCACTCTCAAGAGCACTGGCATGCACTTTCTCTAACCCAGCTGTCTAAGTCAGCTAGGTTAGAGAAGTTTAAATTGCGCATATCTGGCTGGCCGTCGCAAGATGGCCTGCCAAAGAAACAGGCACATTTTAAAGCGCGCAGCTCCCTGCTGCCTCTTAGCAGCACTGACCTCGGCCCGTCCTGACACTCAGTTCGGAATGGGTTGGTTGCTGAAAAATAAAATGGTATAAATAAACTTTATTACAATTTTTCATTTTTCAGCTCTGGCCTGGGGTGTTTCTTTGTGGGGCAACACTCCTCTGCTCAAACGTGTGAGAGCGCACAGCCCCATGTGTGCAGCTGGTTTCCTTATTGTTAGGCCATGGGAACGATGTATCAGTGGGGCGTTCTCCCTACTGATGAGGCAATAAGGACAAGCTGCTGGTGATTTAGAGGGAATTATTCGGTGGAGAAAAGCTGTTCATTTGCATTGTACAAATACATCAATTTTTTAATTTTTTATTTTTTTTTGTTATTTGTACAGCCCTAGTTTTAGAAGCAGCTGGCTGCCGTATTTATCCATTTAAAACTTTCACATGGTTGTAATGAAAAAAAAGTATATATCTTTGGCTGAAGCCTGAGAACAGCATGGGGTTAGGATTTCAGGATCAATTGGTGACAGAGCACAAGCCTGACAGTTGCAGCCACTGTGTGTAGACAAAGTATAGTTTGTCTTAGTGTTGGGAATCAAGGGTTTCACAATGGAGGGAAGGAGCAAGAAGGCCACATCACAGTTACTTCCTATTGTCCCCTAAGGGTGCAGTCCTACAAAGCAGGAAGTGAGTTGACAGTGACTTTTATGGGTGACTGCCACTGCTCTAGACTCTACATACAAGTAGTAAATACACACACTTTGAGCTCACACTTCTCTGGACTCCAAGAAGTAAATACTCAGATCTTTTCCCATACAGTAGGGCGGACAGTCTGACTTGTCTCCCACAGGGCATGCCCCATGGCGTGCTCTGGCCATCTCACTTCTGGTAAGAGTGTCATCGGGACATGCAAACAGAAAGTTAAATGGTAGGGTAGGGCATTTCAAGTCAGGAAGTGGAGGAGGTATGAGGCATGAGAATGGTTCTGCAGTCTCCCAGCCGACTGCAGTTTGGTTCTCAATGGACAGGCTCTTGCTGCATATATTATGGGTCGTATCGTAGTCTAAAGCTGTAATCTTTTATCTCAGTTTCCAGAGTTTTTTTTACCAGCTACCAGTGTCTTTTTGATGCATTTGACAAATACAGGTTATTCGACAGCCTGTTTCTAAACAATCTAGACGTGTTTTGGTGGTAGACTTTGACTGTTAGACACTGTCAGGTGCTGAGCTGTGTAGACATAAGATTCTGAATGGTACTTCTTATATTGACCCCAAGATGATAAAGGCTGAGTGGACCACTGGCATTCCAACCTGTGACCACGGTAACAAATCAGATTCCTTCAGCGGAGGCATTAGTCCACCAAGCCAAAAGGCCACACACACATGCATTTGCATTCTGAAGGGGTTGCAAAGGAAGATGCGCTCAAGTGTTGGAACTTGGCCATCATAGAAGCTACTAGGAGCTGGTTGCTTTGATTTTGCGCATCGGTTTTGAAGAGGTTGTCTGCTTCCAAGGTTTAGGGGCACATTTGTTCTCTGATGCTCCAAACAGATTATTAGAGAAACCATCTACCTTTTTGCCATGGGAGGGGGCTTGGGGGGGGGGGGGAACATCCTTTACAACGCAACTTTTACCACGCAGTGCTATTACAACGCAGGTTTTACAACGAAAACCATTACAACGCATTGCGCTGGGGGGGGCGCTCTTGGATAGGGAATAGATTTAATTTACTATCCAAAACCTTCCCTAGTGTCCAAGGGGACTGGAGTTGGAATAGTAAATTAAACTATTCACTATCCAGCACCCCAAAGCGCTATGCGTTGTAATGGTATGCATAGTAAAACCTGCGTTGTAACAGCATGCGTGGTAAAAGCATGCGTTGTAACGTCATACAACGGCTTGGGGGTGTACATTTTCGCTCTGCTGTTGAATGTAGGTTATAAACAAAGTTGTCTATCACTGGTGGAGAGTTATTGATGCGTTATGCTAGGGTGGGTGGCTAGAGAAGCTCTCTGCCTTTGGGAAGATTAGCGGTCTGGTGTTGAGAACCTGGGTATCTGATAATTCTCGTCTTTGTGGGCATACTAATTTGCAAATTGTTTGTGCCTATGTTCCATATAGATAATGATTCCCAGATGTTGAAAATGTGTCCATGTTTATTCGGATGTAAAACAACTTTGTGAATGTCATACATTGTGCAATTTAAAAGGATAAGTTCATCATAACCTGCATCTACAAATAGTTTTTGCTCATATCACATACACCGGTAAAAAAAGGATTTGCAAAGCCAATAGATCTTGCCATGTTGTGCAGCAGCGTGGTTGTGCAGCCGCTAAAATGTAAAGCTAGGAAAAAGCGCTATAATGCGGTCATTGCTGGCCATGTTATAGCATTTTTTTCTTCTAGGTGAGCAAGATGGACAACGGGGGGAGGGTGGTAGGGAGGTAAGTAATGGGCAGGATGGATAACATGGGAGAGGACGGGAAAGTAAAAAAAATGCAATGGCGCAGCCAGCACTGGACACGTCCTAGGGCTTTTTTTTGATTATGTTGTTTTGAGGGGCGGGGTGGGGGTGAGAAATTGGGTTACTGGTTGAGGGAGTTGAAACCATACTCAAGCAGCAACCATAATCCTTGTCGGGGTGAGGCACAAGCAAACCCCAAATTAACCTGTGCTCAACCCTCCGGTAACTTGGCACAGAGCAGCAGTCAGGGTTAACTTAGAGGCAGTGTGTAAAGTATTTAAGCAGAACTTCAAACATTATTAAAGAGAAAACACAATGCAAGAATAAGAAAGCAAAATGTATTCAATAATTCCGGACCAAAACAACAAAAATCCAATCAGAAGAACTGGAGATATGCAATTTTAAAGATGTAAGTGAAAAAGTGTCAGAAGGCTCAAAGCACCACTCACAGCTATCTGGTCGTGCGAGACCGGGAGAAAGTCGTTAGTTCAGGCCAACCACGATGACGCACGGGTCGGACACAAGGACCAGGTTAGTCCTGCTGTAAAGTTACGTTCTCAGTCCAGCGCACAGAGTCTCATTCATGGTGGGGGGGGCACGAGGAGCCGGGAAGCATCGCAGACTGTTGTCATTGTAGCCCGTATGTCATGGATGGTCGTCGCTGTAACAAGAAGATCCTGTTGTCATCACGAATGGTCGGGCTGGAGCTTCGCAGTAGCATTCCTTGTGAGCTGTCAGAGACAGTTTGGGTTGATGGAACTTCGCGCTGGTGCATGGTGTGAGCGATAAGGTTTTAGCACCAACAGACTACAACCAGACTAGCCACTCTGAGAGTCCTAGGTTCAGTTCCAAATCCCTCTGACTCGGGCAAGGGGGCAGCAAGGCAGCACTCCAGCAAGGTAGCCGTAGGAGCTAGGCAGTAGTTTAGCAGGACAGCAGTCCAGCAGAGTTGCAGTTCTTTCAGAAGCACAGCAGTCCTTCTTCCTGGCAGAATCTCTACAGGTCCAGAAATGTACTGAAGAGTTAGGTCAAGTATTTATATCTGGTGCTCACTTTGAAGTGTAGGAAACTTCTAGCGGTTTCTACACTTTCCCTAAGGTGTAAGGCATCCCCTTCCTCCCTGCCCTGGCCCCAGCGTGTCTGTGGCAACAATAAACTAATGACAAGCCCTATTTTTAGTTTTTTTGGGTAACGGTCGTTATTAAATTGCCTTCGCCCGTGTTTTTTACTCTCAATTATGTTTTGGTTATTATGCAAATCTTTCATGTGCACTTTAATATATCTTTCAGACTACACTCAGATGTAAGACAAATTATTACATCATACAAACATAATTATACACAACACATACAAAAGACATTCTACAAAAAACATTAAGTGTATAACTCAAAAGTGCAATTGCAAAGAAGAATGGGGAATGAGGTCAAGCACAATTGCACCTATCCTTAGTACTACTTTGTATAAATTTTAGGTGCCACAGATCGGAGATTCAAAAACCCCTAAATCTCCTAAGACAAATATTGTCTTTCTCTCAAAATACAGCACACAATGGTCCAGCGCACTAATTGTGATTATACCCCAATTTTTCAACAGTAGGAAGAGTTATGTACAATGCTTATTCCAAATCGACGATAACAATTCAGTGGAGTTGTTTGCAGTGCATTCTTTATTTCTTTATTTTTTCTTCAAATAAAAGACTGTAGCCGTAGCCAACGCGTTTCGTCCTTCACAGGCTTCTTCAGGGCAGAAAATGTAGTTTTTTTAAAATCTTTGACAAATATTTTCAGTATCTCCCCAATGGCATCCAACTTGATTTCAGATTGCCTTACGAGTATTTTCTTTCTTTTATATCCAAGATAGCTGCATTAAAATACTCTTGCACCGGATAATCAGACCAGATTGATTGTTATCATTCCTAATGCATTCGAAAACAAGTTTTAGCCGGCTCCATGGCGTGGCGTCCTTCGTAGTCACTGAATTGTTATCACCGATTTGGAATAAGCATTGTACATAACTGTTATTACTGTTGAAAAATTGGGGTATAATCACAATTACTGTGCTGGACCATTGTGTGCTGTATAACTCAAAAGTGATCTCACGTGAAAGCCAGTCTGATATTAAACATTGTAGAGCGGTTACAATTATTAATGTTGTTTGACAAATGAACCTCTTGTCTATATTGTTCGTTGGGGGTTATAGAGAACTATATTTGAGAAGGGCTTCAAAGTGTTTATACGATTGCCCACAATAGAGAATTAAATTAAATGTGAAGCTCCCCAAGTGTATCTGTCGACGTGTTTCAAACCTCTCATTGCTTTTGGATTCTCCTCAGGACCCTGACTGGTTGGCTCTGTAAAACAAGGAATAAAATCACATTTGGTGAGCATATTCTTGTAGTTTTTACTTTTCTGTGTGAGTATTAAATCTCCTTTTTTTACTGCTTTTGTTCGCTTAATACCTCAGTCTTCCTTAGGTTCAAATTGTTTTTGACATTAATGAAACATCTTCTGTCACATACAGTAGGTTTTTTTCTTTTCTGTTAGGGAGTGGTTAAGTTACTCCAATCAGTTCTTCAACTTTTCTTCTGCAAGGGAGTAAATTAAAAGCTGTTTTTGTGTTTCTGAAGTGTGATAAATGTAGCTGCGCATCTGCTTCGCCTCGTTGCGCTGAATATAGTGCTGAGTATTCTGAGGGGTTAGATTATAGGTACTAACTTTTCTGTTTTTTTATGCATTTATAGGATACGCGCCTTGCTTGTAGTACTCTCACACCTAATTTTGACATAGATGTTGACTGTATTAATAAACGATCGCATTTGTGTGCCGTTGTTTTCCCCATTTTGTAGATGCAGTGCATTCATCATCAGTCCCTTGTTCATTAGTGCGGGCGTGTAACTTAGCCTCATCTGTTCTGTCAATGTGCAGTTCTACTTAAACAAAACCCAATTACTAGTTTACGTCTGTGTGTGACATTTACTTTAGCGGAAAGGATCGAGTCCAATATTGGTGAATTCAACATAGACAACGGGATGGTGTGGAAGGAAGGGATGAACCCAAAATGGCCAGAAGCGGGTAGTGGGAGGGGAAGAAGCAACACACGGGTAGGGGGTGGGAGTGTAAGAAGTATTGGAGAATGAATAAATAAAATAATACCTGAAGCACAGCGAGTAATGAATAGAGAGCAGAAAAACACCAATAAAAATAAATTGATAAGGAAGTGATATTGTCAAGCGCTTGCAAATCAGGAGGCCGCAAATAAGAATGACAAGGAAGCCAACAAATAGTTAGGAATGGGCGGGCTCCAGGCTCCCTACAGTTAACAATACCCCTCGCAGAGACATATTATTTGCTGTTGGCTTTCAACCTAAAATGGTTGCTGGAGAAGCCAGTTGCCCCTGGATTATGTAAAACGCATGTGGGTAGGTTGGTTGATGAAGTTTTCTGCCACTACCTTGTGAGGATACATTTGTGCTCTGGTGGTAAATTGAGTATAATTGTTGGTGAAGCTGCCTTTCTCTGAGTTGCCACAACACGTGTACTTGTGTTGGGAGTGGGTTATTTGTGCACAACATTTCTCACTCTTAGGTTTTCAGATACACTGAGCCAGATGCTGCACAGGGGAACTGGTTTCTCGGAAGTGAAGTTTGCAGCCTTTTTTATGCTGATGAACTGCATTATGCTCTGCTATCGTTCTGAAAATGGTTTGTTATTGAGCACAAAACTCTCTAAGGATTTGAGGTGCAATTCTAACGCGGTGTTCAAGATCAAATAGCATTTTGCAGGCACGAGGAAGGAAAGTCCATTTTCATTAACTGAATGGATTCTACTGCTCACAAAATGGCTGACCTGCCTCCCTCCCTTCCACTGCCAACATCTCTGAGAAATACACACATCCGCGGAGTGTGCGCTGCACGGCTAATGCCGAGCTAACGCCTGATGTCAAGGTTGAAACTGTGAACAGAGCGTGGTATTTTTCTTCACAAATGACCGAAAATCTAAATCCAATTTAAAAACTGTTTGGCAGAAGCTCGGAAAGAGAACATTACATTATCAGTCGCATTTTCAGATAAAATAGGATCCTCACAGAATCCTAATCATTTGGCAGATCATGGAGAGGATTATGTGGAAAGACTGGTGCTACGCCGGGCTTTCAACAATGGTTGTTGCCTGCAGAGGAAGCGTGTGGTCATTGGTGGGGGCAGCTGTAAGGATGTAAGGGTGACCACAATTATTACAGGACCCTGATCGTTGGTCATGGGGCTCATTGTGTACCTCAATAAAAGCGTCCAAACTTCTGGGTGTCACAACGCAATGAATAACCACCAACCAACAAATACCATGTTGTCGTGTACTTGTAAATTCACCCCAACAAAAGGCCAAAGAGGGACATCGGCCTCTATTTAAATTGTGGCAGAGGAATTTATTAACCCCACCTCCCCGCTGTCAATTACAAGGTATCCCTGTCCCGCACCTGACAATGCCACACCAGAATCCCACCATGCAGGTAGAGGGTGTCAGTTCTCAATACCCAATTTTCACATGCCTTGGTGATATCCATGAAGGTGGCACTGTGGCCTGCCAAGTCTGACTAGGTGTTACCCTTCCGATTTTCTAAACCAGAGGGTGAAGGAGACAGCTCCTGTCATCCGACACTCCAGCGGTCCAATATAATTCTTAGGATTACATTCACAGGGCTGTGCGAGAGTACCCTGACAGAATTGGATGTTCTTCTTTTGTTGGGCAGTAAATTACGGGGAACATCCTTTACGACGCGGATGTTACCCCACAGTACCCTTACAAATCGTATTTTAGAACGCAAGTCGTAACCACGACTTGCGCTGAAGGGCGCTAAAGGACAAGGAATAGTAGATTTACTATTCCAACATCTTCCCTACTGAACGTAGGCTGGTGTTGGAATAGTAAATTAAACTATTCCTAAGTCCGCACCCCTACAGCGCAAGTCGTGGTAACGACTTGCGTTGTAAAATACGCGTTGTAATGGTACGCGTGGTAATACCATGCGTCGTAACAACGTACATCTGTAAATCACTTGTGCACTCTATGGATGGCAGTCCCATGTTCAGTAGCGGCTGGTGTCTGACAAAGATGGCGGGCAGAGCGGGGGGCAGTGATAAACAAAGAGCAAAACACTTACCTGATGCTCGGCACTCTTCTCCTTGCCACTCTTCTGCTCCTCTGGGCACAGGCTCCCAGACTCCCCTACAGCCAATCCTGATTCTGCACTCACCTTGAGAGAAGAGTCAGGATTGGCCGGAGCACACTGGTTTAGTGCTTTATCAGGAGTTGGGAGCCTGTGCCTGCGGGTCTCCACCTAGGAAAGCAGCTGGGTTGGAGAGAAGTCAGTGTGCATGATGGCTTGGCTGTCAGACGGCCAGCCAACCTGTCATGCGCACTGACAGCAGTGCCTAACACTACCCCTGATGAAGTGTGGTGTCCCCGCCCACAAGACTCGGACAGTCGAAAATAAAATGATAGTCATTTTATTTTTCTCATTAAATCTCAATAAAGATACAAAATTACACACAATTGTACATATTTACTTAAAATGGAAATCTATCAATTCCTGCTATATTTTCACAGTAAATAGGTCCTAACATAATTTTTTGGCACATGGACACATTTACGCAAACCACAACTAACTACAGTCCCTGGCGTTGTGTTGTTCCAATGCTTTGCAGTAAATGTTTTCTGCAAATGTCGCCGTTTGTGGTAAACTTTTTACTGCAAATGGTATGTAATTACACAAAGTGTTGTAATGGTAGAATTTCAGGAATTTCTCAGGAAAGTTGTAATGCAAAATTCCCCAAATTATGCAAATCACAACAGCAAAGTTTACATTTTGTCGAGCCTAATTTTTTTGTAACAAGTTAGGAATAATGTTCAACTACTGTATGTATTCTACTCTTGAAGATTCAATACTAAATAGAGCCAGAATTATTCAGACTAACGGATTCATCTGTGTAATTTTACAGCATATCTAATAAACAGGTACTGGTCGATTTAACATTAAAAATAACACACATCAATGTCCTAAATATGTGGAACTGATAGGTGAGAGAAAAATAGAGCAAATCTTTCAGTTATCATCTGATTTAGGGAATTTTAACCCTATATCTTTGAAGACGTCTGTCTGCTGTTCCTCTAAATGTGATATTCTCTTTCATGGCTAGATTTTAAATGTTTTAATCCAGTCCTCAACATTGAGCCATCCTTTGTTCCTGGATGTACCATCAGAATCAAGTCTGTTCCTATAATGCTCCTTACAAGATTTGCTTACATTGGAGTACTAAAATATACTTAGCTCTCTTGATTCAAATATGTAAAAAGTAAATCATCCTTTCAGTCCACTATTTTGCTATGTAGGGCAAAGTGGTGTTGGCACCTCTGATTAGAATGTTTAAGGTCCAGTCAGAAATGTTGCTCACAATGCACCATGAAAGTATAAGGAGGTTAAGGGGTGGTGGGGGTTCAATCGAAGGTGGCTAAATTGGGAATTCAGTGGATCCTTTAGAAATGTTGCATGACCTTGTCCAAAATAAATTATGAAGGGCAAATCATAAAGGATAACACTCAATCAAACAATTAAAAATGTTAAATATAGTTGGAAAGTGTTGGATTTTCAAACTGAATACAATTGTCTCAGAAGGTTTGAAGTGGAACATGAAAGAGCCAAACCAGCATTTATCTGGCACCACAGTTTGTTATGAAAATACCAAAGAGCTGTGGATATGTTAGTTGTGTTTAATTGGAGAATTGAGATTCCCAAACTTGGATCACAGTTACTTCCCCATCCTGATAATTTACCTATTTCTGTTCAATAGTTTTCTTGTGCACCTTCCACTTTGAAACTATGGCTAGGTTGCAGCACATTACTTATTACACTGGCAAATCCCATTAATGTTTGAGAGGGAGGGCTGTGCTATCTCACATTATGTAACAATATTTCTCAATAATTGTAAGCGCGTCTCCATATTCATGAGCAGTTCTTCTTTAATTTAGAGCTAGATGTAGTTCAGAACAAACATTGTTCTCATTCTAACTTACTTGTCTCTAAAGACTGACTGGAAAAGCAGTGCATTTTAAATCCTTCTGTTCCTTGAAGTGTCTTCTGACACAGTTGATTATCGGCTCTTATTGGCCACCCTGGAAAGTTGTACAGATGTTGAAGGTGGTACTATTTTCAGCCGAGGCCCGTGCAGGTAAGAGAGGTGAGGCGTGGGGCCGGTGGGGGAGAATTCAACAGACGATGATGTGGGAAAATTAATCATTTTTTAATTTTCCCTCGTCATTGTTTGTCGAATTCCCCCCCCAACCCCTCCTCCCCTGGGCCCCACCGCTCTTACCGGCACGGGCCGCGGCTGCCATCTGGGGGCCTTATTTATGAAGAACTTGCGTCAGTTTTGCGCCGCCAGTGCGTCACTTTTTGTGACGCACCAGCGGTGTAAAAAATGCGCCTTGTTGCGCCATATTTAAAAAGTGACGCATCTAGGTAGATGCGTCACTTTTTAAACCCCTGCGCCACATTATACCTGCGTCAGGTATAATGTATGCAGAGGGGGCGTTCCCCCGCAAAAAGCCTCGTAATAGTGACGCAGTGAAATCTATGAGATTTCACTGCGTCACTTTTAGGACGCTGTTGAGTCAAAATCTTGCGCCTGCCTCACAGCAGGCGTAAGACTGACGCAAGCCCTTTCACATGGGGCTTTCCCCATGTGAAAGGACGCATTGCTGGAGTTGCGTCACTTTTGTGACACACTCCAGCAATGCGTCACTTTTGCGCTTACAGATGCGTCAGAAATACTGACGTATCTGTAAGTCCTTGCGACATGATGCGTGATACATTAAATATGACGCATCTTGGTGTCGCAAGGAGTGCGCACTAAGAAGTGACGCATCGCTGCTTTCACGCAGTGATGCGTAATTTCTCATAAATGAGGCCCTGGGTTCCTAGATTTTCGTCAAGATGGGGTGAATATGAGGGTATTTGTTTTGCCCTCATTGAGAAGAGCTTGCTTTGAAGTGGCAACAGGATGACATTCACAAGTTTTCACTGCTTACTTTTATTCACTGCATGATTTTTTTTTTACTGAACCAGCTTAAACAGGCTCAATATTCCCCAAAGTGGTAAACGTATGCAAACAATAATATTTAAGAACAACCACATGCTGATGTGTTTTTTTGGCAGAAGAATATTTTCCTAAAATTCGATGGCTTGCTTAAGTTAATTTTCTTATTTTTATTTATAAATTCATGTTTTGTTTTATTTTAATCTATCTAAACAGCCATCGATGTCCCATACACAACTCATTTTGAAAATCTGCTTTTCACCTCTAAAGACAATACAATAAAAGTTTAAGCAACTCTGAAGCTGAGAAATATGCGAATGCAAAATATTTATTTAGACATTTTGTTACACCCCATTATTTATTCATTTTTATTCTTATTTATTCTGGAGTTTTATATAGCGCTGGCCAGACCCGAGGATATCGGAGCGCTTTACAACAGTTAAAATGAGAGAATAACAAAATAAGGCAAATATGCACATGATGGTTAGTAAGTCCCAGCGTGGATGCTGCATTGAGGTATGGAAGTCCAGCGAGGCCTCGCAGTGTGTACATAGTCTATAGTACAGAGTACATTATATATCTTCAGCTCGGTTTTGAATAGATATTTTGTAGACAAAATGAATAAAACACTGGCAATGCTCATGATTTAGTTGCAACTGTTTAATATTCTTTCTTTTTAAATTATTTTATCAAGCAGAATTAAAAATTACAATACATATCTGTAATAATACCGGCAGTTGTTATTAAATTAAACAGATAAAATACAATCTCTCTTCTTAGCTTATATCTAAAAGACCCTTCTCCACATTACTCATCTCCTATTGATTTTTCCCTTATACCTATCAAGGAGGGTGCGATGTGCCAAATGAGCAATAAAGTGCTGTGCAAAACCATTGTACCTTGATCTCTCACATTCTAGATATATGATAAGAAAAAATGCACTGCATAATAACATTTTCCCATAATGGAATAGCTAAATACAGCTTTTTCCTAAAGAGGGTAGCTAATTCCAGTGTAGATACATAAAATAAAGTGCACTGCAAAATAACATTTCAACCATAAACCATAATAACAAAAAAAAGTTTCCCAAAAACGTTCTCAATTTTTCTCATTTAATCTGAAACACTAGACCTTTTACTTCCTTTTAATCCAAAAAATTCCATACTGCTAGAAATATCCTAGTGGCTTCTACCCTCTTTGCATAGATTTCCTCAAAGGTTTTGGTATGTTGCATTTTTCTATACCAATCAAGTAAGGTTGAGATTTTCGCTGTCTTCCAACTCTGAAGGATCAGGGTGTAGCCATCAAAGCCGAGATCACAAGAAGTGATCTCTCTCCTCTAGGAATTGGGATATTCAATCTTTGTCTTTTAAACCCAAATAATGCTATCTCTGGTTCTGGTTTAAGTTCTCTCAGTAAACTTTCATTAACAGCAGAGAACACTTCTCCCCAAAACTGGGTTAAGGACGGACAGGAAAAGAAGATATGGAGCCAGCCCCCCAACCCCGACTGTTGACAACGAAAACACTTGTCCTCTACCTCGGGATACATTTTATGTAAGGTAGCCGGTTTATAATAGGACATCCAATGGAATAGAAAAGCCATTCTATTAAAATGAGCAGCTCTTAATAATGTATGCATATAATGAAATCTCTTGCCATTCTAATTCTGAGTTTCTTGGGAGACTTTATCTAGGAACTTCATTACCACAGGATTTGCCCGTTGGTCCCGGAATAATCTATACCAGTTGCCAACACCCCTTAATTTAGCTCTAAAGAGGGCTGTCAACAGAGGGTGTGGAATTCTCGATGGCAGACAGCATTTCTTTACCAATTGGATAATATGAAGAGAGCAAAAAAAAGTACAAATTACAACTGGTTCCACATCTATCCTGAACCTCCTGCCATTTTATAAATCTCCCTGCAACCAAAAAAATACCCAGCTCCTTGAAACCTTTACTTTCCCAGAATCTTATCTAAATATTTCTAATAAAAATGCCCAATGTTTTGCACTCAATAAGTTTCAGAAACTCAGAGCTCCTAGAAAACTGTTTAATATGCTGTATTGAAATTCTAATAACATGTTGTACTTTTTCTTCAATTTTTTTCAAGACGAATTCGACAAAGAGTGATTTATATTGAATTTGAAAGTGTAATTTACATTAAACTTGCTTGTGTTTTTGTAAACACCTTAAAAATAGATTTAAATATCACAAATCGAGTCAAGATTATATTTACATCACTGCCCATAAATGCCGAGTAACATCTGAAATATGCAGAATTATTGTTAGTGGCGTGTAAACAGATCATCACTTTTAACCTCTTTAATAAAATAAATCACCATGTTCTGTGACTGTTTCCTAGTCATTCATCAATTAAGAAATTGAGAAACGAGTTGCATTATTTCTAAGATAAGTGAAACATGCTTTAGGCAATTGTTTGAGGCGGATCAGTTTCTGAAATTTGAAGAAATTAGGTCATGACTGGGTCTGTACACCCTGTATTGTCATTCGAAGGAAGTGTTCAATTTGACAAATCGCAATCATGCAATATCTTTCCTGTATGCAGATATTATCTTACAACACTACTCCCTTTAGGAAGAAAGAGCTAAGTAGGTTCAGGAATGTGAGAGACCTTGTCTGATTCTGGCTGGAATTGAGTGCCAACATGCTAAAAACCTTCAAGTAAAGTGAGGTTAAATTGGTTCCAGCTTAAGATACCGCATAGGGTGTACAAGGACCAGAGAAGGATACATTAGATATATCCCTGCAGAGATTGTACGTGCCAGAGGTGTCGAGGGGAAGACACTAGCCTATGCTGTTTTATATTACTCTACATTATAAGCAAGGACTACTGGGAGGAAGTTGTAAAAGTTATGCAGGGAATAGTTGGCAAGCTGGTTGAGCCCCAAATTGGTCATCGTTGACTGGGCTAAGAAGCCAGAGAGACTGTAAATGCAATGTACATTTCTGTTCTTATTCGTGTTGCTAGCCTGACACAAACTCGCCATACAATGGCAGCAGCCTGGGGGATCGCATTTAGATAGATGGCGTAAAGATGTGTCCTCCAATGCCCAGAGACAGAAGAACTAAATCTGGTAAAAGAAGGAACAGACCCCAGGGCTGAGAAGGGTATTGCACTGTGGAGGGATCAGATTTGCTTCATGTAGCTAGAGCTCCACATAATGATCCATTGGGTGGGACAGACTGACTTATATAAAAGTGCACCTGGACAAAATAAGCTACAGGCACTTATACAACACCACTGGTGATGTTTATAAGCAAAGTGATCACATTACATTGCATTTAGTTAGGCAGCATTTATCGCAAGAACTGCAAGGTGGAAGGGGGGGGGAGGGGTACATCAATACTACATGCTCCAAACACAAGGGACCGGTCATTTTGTTTTATGTGTTTTTTTACAGAAAAGCCAAATCAACGCTAGCTTTGGAAGTTACTTTTAGCATTATAGTTAGTTGAGTTACATTTTCCATTAGAGGTCTCTTTGATCTTATAATGAGACTATAATTATCATCAATTCTGCCCTCTAAATAATTGAATATTATATTGTGCATATACCACTTTGATGTTATTGCAATTAATTGTCTAGAGAGATCAGATTACGATGTTGGACTGAGCAGAAAGGATCAATATACTTTACCCTCCTTGCTTGTTGCTTCCTTAATGAGGAGTGAAACTTCTTGGTAAAAATCTATTTCCTTTGTCCTTTATTTATTTGACATCAAAATGGCACATAATCAATTTTTAAGTGCAAAACAAAGCAGAAGCAGCGATGATTCAAATATGAAAAGCAAGGGACAATTACTTAGGACACTGGTGAGCAGACGGACTGATTTATAAACAGCACAGATGGGCACATAGGCACGCGTAGTCATGACCGCGTATGTCCCCCGCTCTCACCTAAGCAATTTTTATCTATTTTGTTTGGTTTTGCATTGAAGTAGTTCTGCCCCGAGTTTGATTTCACCCTCTTTTGTAATTTGGAGAAGGGACTGGGCAACTGAAAGAAAAACGAATACAGATCCGCCATAAAACATTATAAATCCTGTATAAAACGCCCAGGCAACCTTCTTCGAGAAAATGATACAGACAGCCTCAAATTCCTCCAAAGAAACTTATCGCATCGTGCGCCTCCTCACAAAAACCCCAGACCCGGTGCCCGTACCAGACCAGTCTGGTACTAGATGCAATCAACTAGCTGAATTCTTCGCCACAAAAATTAGCAATATCCTGAAATCCCTCCCACCTCTCATCCCCGTCAAACTCCCCGTCACCTCTTCTCCTTGTGCAGAGGCTCCTTGCCTCCAAGCATTCTCCCTGGTCACTACTGAACTTTTTCTGACTACCTTACAATCCGTGAAAAGCGGGGCTCCATCAGATCCAGCTCCTATGAGCAAACTAAAACTGGTCGCCGACATCATCGCACCGCCATTCACCCAACTGATTAACGCCTCTCTGGCATTAGGCACTGTTCGAGACAATTGGAAAAAAGCTACAGTCAGGGCACTGCTTAAAAAACCTCACCTGGATCCAATGGACTTATCCAGCTTTAGACCCATCTCTCTCCTCCCGGCCATCGGAAAAATCGCCAAACGAATTGCAAACTCCCAACTGTCCCTTTTTTTAGAGACTAACAATCTTCTGCGCCAATCACAGACAGGGTTTAGACCTGGACAGGGCACTGACACCGCACTTCTAGCCGTGGTCGAAGAGGCAAGAACCATCATAGACGCAGGAGGATCAGTGGCAGTGATCCTCCTCGACTTAAGTGCCGCCTTCGACACAGTGGATCACTCCATTCTTATCCACCGGCTCAGCTTGGCAGGAGTGTCTGGTACTGCCCTGTCCTGGATCAAATCCTTTCTAGAAGGCAGAACCTTTCAGGTGTCCGACGGCCCAGTGCTGTCCAAGGCTCTTCCCTTACAGTGTGGGGTCCCCCAGGGCTCCTCCCTGAGCCCCACGCTTTTTAATGTCTACATGTCCCCCTTAGAGGATATCATAGCCCCATTCGGCATAAAAACATGAAACCCAATTGTTGGTGTCCTTAAACCAGTCCAGTAAAAGCCTGGACAACTTGGCAGACTGCCTAAAAAACATCTACCACTGGATGTGTGAATCTCGCCTAAAATTAAACGGAGAGAAATCCGAGATCCTCCTGCTAGGCAACCCTCGCAAACTCCCCCCGTCCCTCTCTTGGCCACCATGCATGGGCTCACCCCCCACCCCCAAAGCAGAAGTCAAGAGCCTGGGTATCTGGCTGGACCAGGAGCTCAATTTTAAAGCCCAGGCTAGGAAAACCTCTGGCATCTGCTTCGGCCTCATCCAAAAAGCGCGAAAGATCCTCCACCTACTCCCCTTCCAATCTAGGAAACTGCTTATTCAGGGTCTGGTGAACTCCAGACTAGATTATGGAAATGCCCTATATCTAGGAGCCCCTGCATCAGTCATAAAAAAAACTACAATACGCCCAAAACGCGTCCGCCAGACTCCTTACAGGAACCACGCCCAGATGCTCGGCCAAACCGGCCCTTAAAAGTCTCCACTGGCTCCCGATCAAGGAAAGGGACATCTTTAAGACCCTGTGCATTACACATAAGTTAATGCAAGGCAGAGGCCCGCCAATCCTGAAATCCCTCATCAAACCCTACCACTCGAACAGACAACTCAGGTCAGATTCTCTTTCCCTTGCCAGTATCCCAAGAATAAAAAGAGCCCGATCGGGGGGGGAGATTATTTTCCTACAATGCCCCAAAATAGTGGAATTCTCTTCCACTGTCCATTCGAAGAGAACACAATTTACTCGCTTTCCGCAGGCAATTAAAAACATGGCTCTTTCCATAAATGTTTACACCTTCCCTTCCCCCCTCTGGAACAATAGGTCGCATGTCAGCGCTGGGACTCCCGAGGCTAGCTACGCGCTTTAGAAATCCGATTTCATTTCATTTCATTTCATTTCAAAAGCTCCTTCTCATTGTTTTTTTTCAAAACCAATTTTATTGAGCAGAAGAGTATCAAGAATGTGGTATCTTCACATACCAAGATCCCCACAACAGTATCAATGCACAGTGGTATACTCGTCAATCTATGAATCAAATGATGAAGCTCAGTTTTAAAGACGTCCCAACTGCCCACCCCAACCCCAACTACTCCCCCACCCCTACCCAACACCCCCCCCCCCCCACCACACACGTACAGAGGCAACATAAAGACGGTACACATAAAAGAATCAGGTATGACGCAACCAGGGCTTTGCCATTCGGGCCAGGAGTGTCACTGCGATCAAATGTCCTCCTCCTGTTCCACTGGGGGTTCCAAGGACAGGCCGCGGTAGTCGGCCCACCGCTTCCAGATTTTGAAATGTTTGCGCGGGCAACCTCGCGCTTCAAAGACCGGTTTCTCAAGGCCCATGAAGTAGTCCAGCCCAGCCTTCCATGCAGACAGGGGGGGGGGCCTCACAGATTTCCAGGCCCGAGCCAGGTCACGCTTAGCCACGACCAGGCCCAGGAGCAACAAGTGGCGCTTATAAACGTTACCTCCTACCCCTTCCATAACGTGCAGCAGGCCTAATCGGTGGGTACGAGGAAGATCCCATCCCAGGACCTCAGCCAGACAACTCCACACTCCCCTCCAGAATCCAGCCAGGCGACCACACGACCACACCGTATGCAACAGGGAGCCAGGCACCTCCCCACAACGCAGGCACTCCGAGGACGCAATCAAACCAGCCTTCCACAGGCGTTCACGTGTGTAATAGGCACGATGCAGGTATTTGAATTGTATCAGGCGGAGCCGAACCGCAACAGCGGTGCCACGTGGGGACTCCAGTGCCTCCCTCCAATCATCCTCGTCTAGGGCGCCCACATCCACCTCCCACGCCTCCCGAAGGGAGCTGAGAGTGGAGGAGCAGTGTGTAACAAGGGACTGATAGATCCTAGAGACCTTCTTGTCTCCCAAGTCGCCCATAAACACTTTCGCCTCAATGGGGCTGAACTCTGGCAGGGAGGCGAGGCCGGCGACACTCGGGGCCAGGGCATGCCGCAGCTGGAGGTAGCGGAAGAATTGGGAGTGAGGCATCTGGAACTCCGCACGGAGGTCCTCAAAGGACTTGAGGGTGGTGCCCGACATGACCTGGCCCAGTTGTGTAATGCCAATCGTCCCCCAGCCCTCAAACCCGGCCAAAGCCGCCAATTCCGGGAGCATGCCATTGTGCCACAGCGGCGTTTCGGCTGTCAGTTTGCCCCACCAACCCATACGGCGCAGGGACTGCCGCCACACGGCAAAGACTACTTTAGTGACCGACGGCAACCCACGGCGTATACGAGCTGAATAAAGAATGGTGTGAAGCGTGCGATCACCCATGAGGTGTCTCTCTAGGGCGTAGGCCGGATCACTCCTATCTCCATACCACCAGTCATTGAGGACAAGGAGGTGCGACGCCTGATAGTAGGAGAGGAGGTCGGACGTGGCCAAGCCCCCACAGTACGTGGACAGAAAGCACGTTCTCAGGGCCACCCTGGCTGCTCCGCCATCCCACAGGAAGCGGCTCAGCACAGAGTTCACCTGACGGAACCACTCCATGCCAATAGGGTGTGGGAAGTTCTGGAGTTGGTACAGCAGCCTCGGCAGCGCCACCATCTTAAAGATGGCCGACCTCCCATAGATCGTAATGGGCATCCTGGACCATGTTTTGACATCGGTTTGGACTCGGTCCCATACCGGTAAGACACTGCGTGTCCAGGCCACGGCCCGCGAGGTCGAGAGGAAGACGCCCAGGTATTTCAGGCCATTTGTCGCCACGCGCAAGTCGGCGGCCCAAGGATCGGCAACCACTCCGCCACGCAGAACCCACAGGGTTGATTTAGACAAGTTAAGATGAAGCCCCGAGACCTCGCCAAACCCACGCATGATCTCCAGGACCCGGGGACCCGAGCGCCGCAAATCCGTAAGGAACAGGAGGACGTCGTCAGCATAGAGTGCAATCCTATCAGTTAGATGGTCATTCCAGACAAAGCCACGTAGATGGGCATCTATTCGGACCCGCGCCGCCAGGGGCTCCATGGCCAGGGCAAACAAGTAGGGGGAAAGTGGACAACCCTGTCGGGTCCCACGACCGATCCGGAAGCGCCCAGAGACCGCGCCGGCGACACGGACCGAGGCCGTGACATTGGTATACAGGAGGCGAATGTAGGACAGGAAGACCGGCCCTAGATTGAGGCGGGCCAGCAAGGTGAACAAATATGGCCAACTCACCGAGTCGAAGGCTCGGTCCATGTCCGCAAGAAGGAGTGCAGCCTGTTCATCCCTGGCTCCCATAGCGTCAATCGCTGCCTGTGCCCGGCGGATATTATGCCGGGTAGCCCTGCGCGGCATGAACCCGGCCTGATCAGGGTGGACCAGGTCGGCAATGTGGGGCAGCAAGCGATTCGCAAGGGCTTTCGCCAACACCTTGGCCTCGAAGTTGAGGAGGGAGATCGGCCTGTAAGAGTCGTGCCGATCCGGTGCCCTGCCCGGTTTCAAAAAGACCACAATCTCGGCGTGGCGCCAGTCAGGTGGCAGCTCGCCCGAGACCTCGCCGCCTCCAGAGCGTTGCGGAAATGGGGACCCAGTTGAACGTGGAACTTCTTGTAGAATTCGGCAGGATAGCCACTCGGGCCGGGCACCTTCCCGGTGTTCAGCTGGCCAAGGGCCTCGCCAAGCTCCTCGGAGGTGAGCGGGGCCTCCAGGGCCGCTCTAGTCTCATCCGGGACCGCCCGTGGGAGTAGGTCATCCAAATATGAGGCTATGTCGCTCTCCACCACCGGGTCTCGGGGAGCATACTGTGCCGCGTAGTAGCGGGCAAAGCTCGCCGCCAGTAAACCCGGGTCGGACATGACCGACCCGTCCTCCGCCGCAAGGCCGGGCAGTTCTAGGGGCTGGAAGGTCGCCTGGCAAAGCCTATGTAACATTGTGCAGGACTTGTCGCCCCACTGGTACACCCTGCTACGTGTGGCGAGCCACGCCTGTCGGGCCTCCTCGTATAGAACCGAGGCATACGTCTGCTGGGCCTGCAGGAGCCGTCGCACGACGCCCTCGTCGCCCCCGAGTCGGCTACGCTGCTCCAGATCCTCCACTCGGGCCGCGGCAGTAACAATGGCCTCCCGATGCTCCCGCCGAGCGGCCGCACACCAAGCTATATCAATGCCCCGTATGGTAGGCTTTAGCGCTTCCCACACAACAATGGCATCGACACCCCCCACCAGGTTCTCGCGCCAAAAATGATCGATCTCTTGGCGTATATGCGTCACGTATTCCGGCCTCTGTAGCTGCCAGGCGGACATGCGCCATCGAAATGGCGGCCGTTGAGAGGGAAGGGTCACGGTGGCCAGGACAGGGGAATGATCCGAGAGGCCCCTGGGGAGTATCGCTGCATCCCTGACACGGCTCAGACAGGCACCCGGCACAAACAAATAGTCGAGCCTAGAGAAGGACCCATGCACCGCCGATACATACGTGTAGGCCCGCTCCGCGGGGTGGAAATGCCGCCACACATCAATCCAGCCCAGACTACGCACTGTCGCACACAACCGGGTGGGGGCAGCCGCGGGAGGGGGGTCAGGCACCACAGGCACCCGTCGCTGGCGGTCCAGGCTCACATCCATGACTTCATTCCAGTCACCCCCCACCATGGTCAGGACCTCGGGGATTTCGTCCCACAGCGCAAACAACCGCTCAGACAGTGCCCACTGCAGGGGGGGAGGGGCGTAAACACTTCCAAAAACCACCGGCTCGGAGCCCAGCAGGCCTTGAATAAAAACAAATCTACCCTGAGGATCAATCCACTGTTTCACATGAACATAGGCCACCCTACGATGAACTAATATGGCCACCCCCCGTGAACCCCTCGCAAAGCCAGAATGGTAAACCTGTTGATAGCCGAACCTTTGGAGGCTGAGGGCCTTGGAGCCCAGCATATGAGTCTCCTGGAGCATGAGTACATCCACCATCTCCCTCTTCCCCCATCGCAGCACAGCCCCACGCTTGATCTTGTCCAGGATACCCCGCACATTCCATGTCACCACCCGCAGGGTTTTCGAAGGAGACATAAGCGCAGTATCAGCCATTGTCGATATCCAGTCCAAAACCTGGCCCTCCCTCCCACCCTGGTGCAACCCGCAAACCGACAAAAATCAAAGCCTCAGACATGTGTGGACCCTCCCCCCCAACCCACAAACACAGCGCCCCCTTCCCGACCCTGAACCCCCCCAACAAGTACAACTCCAAAACTCCCCCCCACACCCCACACCCACCACCCCAATACCTCAGAAAACATTGAAGTATCTGTCGCGGCATGGAGAGACCCGGGCCCCAAACAGAGGACCCAGGACCCACCATACCAATGGATCCCAACAACCCCACAATGACACACACACCCCCCCCCAACAACACTCACAGCTGTGAGGGTCTGAGGCCCACAAGTGGTACCCCCCAAGCCCCACTGCACCCCCATGACAACAACTGAAGTCTTCACAAGGGAAGCAACCGGCACATCAAGGACAGTATGAAGCAGTCTCACCGGCCAAAGCAGGGCAGTTCAGGATGGAACCTACAAAGTGCGTGCAGATCTAGCAATGTTCAGCTGCCTGCGTCGGAGTGCTCCGAGTCCCGGGCATCACCCGGCCGCGTCGCGCTGGCAGAGGCCGATCTCTTCTTGGAGCGGGACCTCCGATGGCGGCCCTTCCTGTTCGGGCGATCTGTGCGCTCCGGCGACGAACCCTGGGACCTGCCTGGATCCAGCCCCGGCTGGGCATGGGGCCTGAGCCGCACCGATTCATCCGTCCAGCGGAACACCTCCTCCGGCGAATCGAAGAAATGGGTCCGAGACTGATATATGACTCGCAGGCGAGCTGGATACAGAAGCGAGTATTGAATCTTGAGGCCCCTAAGTTTAGCCTTTGCGTCCATGAAGGATTGCCGCTGTTGCTGAACCATCTTCGTGTAGTCCGGGAAAATCATGATAGTGTGATTCTCAAAGGCGAGGGAGCCCTTGTTCCTTGCCTCCCGGAGGATAACATCACGGTCATGGTAGTTCAGCAGCCGAGCGATAACAGGCCGTGGGCGCTCGCCTTCCGGTGGTCGCTGGGTCAGAGCCCTGTGTGCCCTCTCAACCACGAAGCACGTAGACAGTGCCCCTTCGGGGAGCCAGCTCTCCAACCACCCGGTCAGGAACCGCTCCATGTTGTCCTTCTCACATCGTTCAGGAAAGCCGATGAAGCGGAGGTTGTTGCGCCGCGCGCGCCCTTCTGCGTCTTCCACACGGGCCGCCAGCGTCTTCTGAATGCTCTCCACCTCCGCCAGTCGCTTCTTGAGGCCACTAATGTCCGCTTCAGTCTCCGTTATACGGGTCTCAGCCCCGGCAATCCGTTCCACAGCGTTGCGGAGGTCTTGGCGCAGGAGTGTGACATCCGCCCCAACCGCCCCAATCTTGGCATCGAGCGTGTCTCGGGATTGGGTGATGGCCGCCAGTAGAGCTGCATTGTCCGGCCCAGGGCCACCGCTGCCACCAGCCGCCCCGGCGCCACCACTCGGCCCAGTGAATTTGTCGATAGGGCCATGTTTAGGCGGGCCACCTCCCCTATCCCTGGTCATGGCACACGCCAGGCAGGGCGGACACTACCTCCGAGTCTTCGGACACTGTCACAAGGCGCTAGCGGAATGGCCCAGATGAGGCCCCAGAGAGGAAAGCGGGCCGGCCACAGTAATCGGGCGTCTCGAAAATCGAGGCCCCGGCGTCACCCAGGCGGGACAGGCCGCACCCGCGCTCGTCCCCACGGGCAGCTGTCCAAAGTACCTATTGAAGGATCTGCGAGTCCGTGGTCTGTGGGCCGCCGCAGCAATGGGCCAGGCCAGGATGGGCAGATCCGATGCCACTGCCGTCTGCCAGGTCGTCACCGGCCGCCTCGGGGCTCAGGGACCTCCGCCACCAGACTGTCGCGGGGCCACGCCTCGCCGCCTCCGCTCGTCGGCCCCACAGGGAAAGAACCGATGGGTAGGATCCAATGGCCCGTCTCGATCCTTCAGGCGAGTGCAGTCAATGAGATGAGCCAAGGCCGGCGCGGCGGATGCCACCCGCACCCGTTAGATCGCCACCACCGCCAGGCGTCGCGAAACTCGAGGACCCCGGCCTCCGGCCGGCCACCAGGCCGCACTTCGCCGCCGCCTCCCGCCGATCACAGGAAGGGTAGAAATGCAGGATCAGCGCACCAAAGTAGGCAGGAGACCCCACCAGATCTAAAGCAAGCACTGGGTACCAGTAGCGGGCTCGGGGGTCAGGATAAATGATCGGATTAAGTCCGGGCCGGCGGGAGCTCTACAAGGCTGCGACCGCCATCTTCGCCCGCCAAGCCACGCCCCGCTCCTTCTCATTGTTGATAAACTTTACCCTGGGCAAATCTGGCCAATAATAATTTGCATGTACCCTTTTATGTGAAGATGTTCCCATCATTTTAGGCTACTCTGAATCTTTTGGTGAAGATGGTGTGTTATTTAAATGGCATGCAGTGTAATGACAAATGTATACCAAAAGGAATGTCAGGGCTGAATAATGCAGACCCCATGACCTAGCAGATACATTTTATTGCCAAAATAATAATCTTTGAGAAATTGTGGGTGGAATGTGGATGCTTTCTTGGTACATACATGTATGCATGAACTGATAAACAATACTAAAACATTTGCGGTCTACAGGGGGGCATTTACATTGATACTTGTGTTTATATTGCTTTATACTGAAATACATTTATAGTGCCAATGCCTTCATTGCCATTTAACGACCAGATTAATGTTGAAGGGACGTGGTTGGGAATTGAGGTTATGGTTGCGGCAGGTGGTAGAAATAGGGATGACGATAGGTTTGGAGAAAGAGTTAGATGTTATGGTGAGTGTTGAGTGTAGACTGGGTTAGATTTTGGGTTGGGGTTACTAATTAGGAACAGGATTTGGAATCATGGTAAAGAAATGGATTTAGGGTTAGATGGTATAGTTAGAATGAGAGGTTGAAGGTAGGGTTTGGGTTATAATTAGAATTAGGGTTACTGTTAAGGTTAGGTTTAGAATTATGGTTTTATTAAGAGAGTTAATATTCTAAATCAATTGACAATGTAATAGCATCAAGACTGTGGTAAAACACATTTGTAGTGAATGGGTATGGTAATGTGATGTGTAAGCAACAGTATAAATGATGACACAGTATTGGGTGAAGTTGTTATGTTAATTTGCTTCTATAATGCGTGGCACACACTCTCAAGGGTCCACTTGGTGCTAACCTTATTGGCACCTACTAAATGTAGGACAATGCTGCAAGTGACAACAGTTATGGTTCAATGGAAAAAAAATCATATTTTCAAGTTTTTTCAGAAACTGAGAAGGGATGATTACTTGGATTTGCTATGAAGGCAAATCATAAGGTGGGGGAATCCACCACTCAAAAATGGAAAACCAGGAGCTCCAGATGTCTTGAAGACATTATTTACAACCTTAATCCAGAGCCTCTGAAGTCATGAATGTTGATTAAAACGGTGGGTTGAAAAGGATGAAGAAGTATGAGGTAAATGTAGATTACAGCGAAAGCTTGAGATCACATAAAGGGAATTGCTGCAGAAGAAATATTTTTCATGTTGCTTCATTAATATAGGAGTAAAGGGAAGGTGGTAAGGGAGTAAAGGGACCAAAATGCTTGTACAATGTATTGGGTAGACAGTACTGAGGGTGCGACAGCTATCAAGTTTCCTTGGATTATGTATGAGCCTTCCAGGAGCATTTTGAGTAGCTTGTAATTTATGGATGTTCTGTGGGAGACCAAGGTAGGTTGACTTGCAAAAATTGATTTAAGACTGAATAAAAGCTGTAGAGATCCTTATTCCACAGCAAACCTATCTGGTTAGTAATATAGCAGTTTATGTAGCAGTAAGAAGGACCTTAATACTGCTGTGATGGAAAGAAAGGTATGATTAACTCAAGATCATGTTGGAAATGGGTGGAACACTTTGGCTTTTATTTTCATGGGCAGACGTGGATCTGGAATGCCTTATGAGTTCTTTACATTGATAGGTGAAGTGGGTCTTTAGCTCTTTTTGAGTTCCAGGAATGATAGTGAGATCCAGCTGTGCAGCTAAACGTTCTTTAAGATTATCAGTTGAGATAGAGAGAGAGAGAAAGAGAGAGAGATTTTTGTGGACTTGATTTTGACCCAAGCACGTCTTGGATCATTGTTTTACAATTGACGCCAGAAGTCATTAGTTTCTGAGCCAGGTTTACATGGCAAAAGTAGTGATGTACCAACCCGTTGAGTTTATTCTACCTCTTTTAGAAATTATTAGAGTAATTTACTCAGTGATATTTTGATTTCAAGTTTTTCTGCTCATTCATAAGACTGCTTCAGAGAGTCATAGATTTCACTGTTTACAACGTTAAGGAATTAGTTATAATTTCAACTATACATGTTTATCTCTGTGTTCCATTATTTTCCCTGATTATCCTGATCCTTCCTAACAAAGACTATGTAGAAAGAGAGAAGCCCTTTATGTGCTTGTGGTGTATTTACATCTAAAAGTCACTGTCTAATGAGAATCAGCAAAGAGGGAGTCTTCGTTGCTTTGGAAATCTTTGCAGTCCTGGAAAAAAGAACATACGTTAGCTTGTTATCCTTCCGATATCTGTTTCTGAAGCAAAGGGAAAGAAGGAAATTGTAAATCCACGAATTAAGGGTAAAAGCCCAGGAGAGAATTGTGCTGGGTAGTCTCTGGCGAAGAGCAAGCAACAGAAAAATCTGAATTGCATTACACGAGGGGCCTCAGATGTGGTCATATATTGAAAAATGGAGAGAGGAAAACGCAGGGTAGTACCGATGTGCACAAAGGTCTGTATAAAGAGCAGTAAAAGGTAAGCTGTGAGGACTAGGGTGCATATTATCAAGGGGGTTTATCTCCGCTTTTTTGGCTTTAAAAGCCAAGAAAGCGGAGATAAAATTATCTCCCTATTACCTAGCTGTGGCTAACACCAGTTAGCGACAGCTAGTAGGAGATAGCGACCATCTTGGGCCCCGCTTTGCATGTCAGTGATATTTATCACTAATGGCATGCAAAGTGGACATGCCAAGATGTTAGCGACTGGAAACAGTCGCTAACATCGCTATCTCCTATTACCAACTTTTGGAGATATTCGCGCTAAGCGCGAATATCTCCAAAAGCTAACACCTGCCCTGAGCAGTTCTTAGCCATGTTATCCAATGGGAGGTGGATAACATGGCTAAGAGCATTAGCTCGGTAATGCATGAATATCGCTGACTTTTCAGCAATATTCATGCATTGCGACCGATTTTTATCGCATTTGCGATAAACCTTGGTAATACCAAGGTTTATTTGCGATAAAAATCGCCGCAGCTCAGCGGTAAATTTTTGTCTCTAACCAAGCAATAGCGATAATTATCGCTTTTGCTTGGTAATATGCCCCTATGTGCTAATCTATAGATCTCATCAGGATTAAGGTGACATGTGTGGAGGTCCTCATATAGAACCTGTGGTAGCTTCATCAGATTTCACATTAAATATTGTTTTTTTACTTAATAAAATGTATCATTAAATATTTAATTATTTACAAGCCACTTCAAATTCCATAGAAATGGAAATACAGTGAAATGTAATACCATCTCAGTATAGTCATCTCATTACACAATATATGATTAAGAAATTATTTTAAAAGCAAAGAAACTTCTTAAGAATGTTATATTATCTGTAGTTTTGCAGTATGCACTTCATACAACAGGTTAAGTGAATCAGTTATAATCTGCTAATATTTTACCTCTCAAGCAACTGGACCAAACAACATTCTCTAGGAATGACAAACCACGGTCATATAAGTCCTTTATGTATCATATATTGTAGTGGTCAGCAACACAATGTGCATACTTTGTCATGACTTTGAGCTTGACAATTTCTCCTATCAAGAAACCTCTCTCCCACCTCAGGTTAGAATAAAACCTTCTTATATTACTCTCTAGGTTTGCTGCTGAATGAAATTGCAGGGTACTGGGAGTAGCTGTGAGACAAAGAGGAGTTAAACAGCTAATATTATGACAATAGTTGTAATCATGATTGTGACTGCTGTTATCTTCAACTGTGCTTTTAGACTGAGGCAAGACCCCATCACTATATTTTAAACTAATGCAACACCTAGTTTCCATGCAGCAAGTGTTTCCAAATTGCAAACAATATTAATTTCTTGAAACAGAAGCCAGCTCTCTTGTAATTCGCCCCGGTATAGTGTTAGGTTAGACATGTTGGAGAGCATAGAAAGTAGAATTTGAGCACAACCACCAACAGACTTTTCCTTAAGGTCAAGAAAGCTCTCTACAATCGACCTTCAATTTTCTCTGAGTTTTCAAGTTGTTTTAAGTTAGAGCATTCAATTCGGGATAATGTAATAGCTGGTGTGGCAATGCATCCATTAGTCAAATCAGGCACATTCTGCCTACCCATACTTTAAAAAAGTTTAATAAGACCAATCCCACAGAATGTGATTGGTATCTGATTTTCAACATGTTGCATAAAATGTAACTGATTCTGAAATATAGTGACAAGGTAGAAGTGTTCTTTGGCTACTAAATATCTGAGTCAGCAAATTTCAATTTTCAGGGCACTTTAATGTGTTAATCATTAAAACATCTGGTTGCTTTCAATTTACTTCTAATATATGTATTAACACTATTTATACCACTAAATGGGCTGTACATATTGCTTCCGGTTGTACCTTGATTTTAAAATAGGGGAGGTAACAAAGCTCTTAGGATCCAGTCTAAATAGCCCGCACTGTTGCATGCAGCAACCATACATGGTTCAGATGATTTGAACACTAATGCGAGCAGCTCGATGAAATAAGTGAGCAGCCAGGTGAAATAGGAACACTTGTTGTGTTGAACTTGCTAAACCATAGGCTTGAATCATAGCATTTTAATAAAGATGTAGAATGCTATCTTACCAAGTATCCCTGGGTTGCACACTGATGGACAAGTCAGTTCAATAATTCACCGCAAGTAAGTAGGCTGCACTTATAGCTGAAAATATTGTTTGGTCTGCTACCAATTGTACTAATAGGCAGACCTCAAAAACATTCTACATCCTGTGCTGTAGATTAGTCAAACACTTAAAGAAGGAAACCTGGGTCTCTAAAATAGCTGGGCCTCTTGAATTCATTCACATTTGTTATTATAGTTTCATATCAAGGCCACATTTTTCATAACATCTCACACAACAGAAAAGAACTGGATCAGGTTGTGGATTGAAGACAATGAATATGTAGCCATTTTATGAAACAGGATTTCCTTTGCTCATTTTGCACTGGGATATGAGGTGATGTTTTACTTGTTGGTTAAGGTTGACATAACTTAGCAATGCAAGGATGGATGGGTGTGAATGTTCGTTGAATAAAGGCTCATTCTGTTTTATCTTGCATTCTCAGTTCCATCGCCACTATACACCTTCTTGCCATTACTACGTTAGAGAACGAGAAGGTGATTCATTCTTTTCCAGTAGATGTTTGGCCACTCCTTGAATGGCCTACTGAAAATCATTCCATGACTATGGCACCTAAATACATAAATAAACCCATGTTTCCTTTTGAGCGTCAAGGATGAGATGATTAAAGCCCTTTTAAGGTCCCAAACCTTGTCATTTACAAAACCATAAGTTTTGTAAATACAAAAGGACTTGTTACAATGTATACATGCCCTTTGGCTAGTTTCGAAAGTCTTTCTGGCTCTTAAAAGGGCTTTGGCGACCTTTTCCTAATTGCAACTAGTTAGGGGCAGGGGAGCAGCATTCCCCTTCTATTTACAGCTCGCAAAATTCTGTACCAATGGTAAACATCTGTATTTGGGGTCACAAACTATTGATCAGTTACCTATCCCAAGTTGTGAGTATAACTGATTTTCTAAGGGGAAGCTGTCCATCTTCGGCATCTTCGGCTTCATTGTTGGGGGAGTTGAGTGGGAGGGGAAGGGGACCCTCCCTTCTGTCTTCACAAATTGCAGATTTTTTTTTTAAGCAGAACCTGTTTCTTTAATGGATGGACATGAAAATGATTTCCCAAGTGCACAGATGTAGGTCTGCTGTTCCTTGTGGACATCCATTCCTAGATTCATAGTCAATCACAGAAGGTTGCAAATCAAGACCTTCCAAATTAATATTCATTAGATGGGTCATTTTGCTGCCCCTTGCAAATGGGCAATTTGTGATCTGACCATTCAGAACATAGGTCGCCTCGTACATATCATACCTGTTTTCAAACTAGTTGGTGTGCCAAGTGCATTTCCTGGTTTGTGAATGGGTGTTCCTACATTTTGTTCTTTAAGTGTATGTAACATATTTTAATAAACTGAACGAAGAATCCAGTTATTGACACAGTGCTTGATCCAACTACTCAACTATTCTTAGAAATTACATAACAGTGCTTTGGTATTGATGTGCAGGGCCTTGGCATCTGGACAGCTATTTTAAGTCAGCCACTGGAATTCCACACCGTGAGAGATATAAGCTGCTATGGATTTCTCTGTACTCTTGTTGCCACAGGAATAGAGAATATACGTAATGTAAACATAATTGTATAGTTGTGCTGACCAGTGCCTGCCTGGCCTTAAGAGAAATGTTCGGGAGGAGTGAGTGGAAATGATATACAAGATAATGACTAAATCCAGAAAGTGAAGCCCCATCTGCCTACACGTTCTCGACTGTATCGAAAATTACAACCTGAGTAGCACAGAGTAGAAAGGCTTGAGGCAGGGTGGCAATCAGCAATGGTGAGTTTTGTGTGTGAGGTAAGAATACAGAGGAAACTCCTTCATAATGGCGCGAGAGCATCGTCCCACTGCCTAGAGCCAGCAGACCATAAATAAAATGTTAATAACATAATGTTATTATCATTTTATTTATTTCCGTCTGAGCCGTGGAATAGGTATGGGGTGGAGAGAGGCATGGCAGGGAGGAGGAGAAGTGTGCATTTATAAGTGTGCATGTCTGTTTGCCTGCCGTTTTAGGCCGGCCAAACAGACATGCGCACTTATGTTTCTCCAACACAGCTTTGCTGCGCAGCTGGGTTGGAGAAGAGCCACAGGCTCCAAGGCACTACTTGAGTGGTAAATGAGGCCGCTCAGACCAATCCTGGCACTGCTCTCATGCTATGAGAGCAACATCTGGATTTGGTAGAGAGCCTGTGCCCTGGGGCATATCCATATCCGGGTCAGATGTGAGCAGCAACATGGTGGGTGGGAGCATCAGCTGTATAGGAGTGGCAGGTAAGTCTTCTTTTATTTTATATTATTACCCTACCCTCTTCCCCCGCCAATTCTACCACCCTAGATAGGCAGCGACTGCCACTGTAAGAATATTGTCACCGTCAAATGGAGAGTGTTTAATTATGGAAAATAAACCTGTCACCTGAAAAAGTTCATATGAGAACATGATAACAACATTCTTTTAAACGAATTGTGAACAGCACTTCTGTACAATATACAAAAAGGATAGACGTATTATCGACACAAAGGCGGGTTTTACTGTTGGAAGTCAGTTTGGAACATGGATAGTTATCCAGGTAATCATACATTTATTATGCGGTGCAGACGTCATTTCCGATTTCTGAAATTGTCAAATTTCTATATTGCAGCTGAGCTGATAGGACCTAACATGAACACTGTGGGCCTGATTCACAAAGGTAAATTTAAATGATTGTGTATATTTACTACTTTCAGTGTTCACAAACTACGAGCAACGTTTCACGACTCTGCACTCTCAATACTTATAAGAGACTCTGCAATCAAGCCACAGAACTCAGCAGACCTAAGTATAGAGAGTGCAGAGCTGTAAAACTCTGCACATAGTTTGAAAATACAATTTTGTAGTATGTCTTGTAGTACAAAGTGCAGTTTCTGAATCAGGCCTGGTGAGCAACCATTTCACCAAATGTGGCAACACTGTTGCACCCTCACCACGGCAATAGGGCGCCCTCATAGATAGTCAGGTTCTGTCCAAAATACAGTAAATAATAAACATGTCACCCTCTGCTTTGATGTCAGGGTGTAATTAAAATTAGCTAGATCCTAGATAGTCAGATTCATTGATTGGGGCCTAAGGTGAACAAACCCCAGTGTTACCCAGATATTCTTGTCTTTACATGGTTCTAGAGCACGTGTTGCTCTGCCAGATTCTAGGCATTTCCAGGGGTGTTGTTGAGGGAACTTTCCAAAGACTCATTGGAGGTGGTGTGTTCTATAGACCTTTGGGTGCAGAGGCGAAAGTACCTATACGCCTAGACTTTCTTGGCTGGCACATGAAAAGCATTGCTTTATTCAGCATTTCTACTGTTATTTGCTGTGCCTCGATTCAAGAAAGAATCATCCTGTGGTGGTCCGTCTCTAAGAGTTCTGGGACCCACCCTGTGCAACTCTCCCTCTGTAAATTCGGCATGTTAGGATTATGTGGGTTTGTAGTTCACAAGAAATAAAAGCAACCACCAGAAAAGACTATGGGTCAGATGTAGGAAGCCTAAAACCGGTCGGTAACAGCCGAAATTACCGAATTTCGGCTGTTACCGACCAGTATTAGGCATTTGAGATGTAGGGCCTAATTTAAGGATTCGGTAATTTACCGAATCGGATATTTAAGGAATCGGTACGTTTCCGAATTCTTAAATACTGATTCGGTAAATTACTGAATCTTAAATGTAGGAAGCACTCAAGTGAGTGCTTTTCACTTGTAAGGATTCGTTATTTACCACCAATTACAAGTTGGTGGTAAATAATGAAAACCGTTAAAAAAGCAATTTTGTGCTTTTTTAACAGTGTATCACACAAATAGACCACTTCTAGAAAGAGGACCAAGTGAATGTGGATAGCCAAGCAGTACTAGGGCATCTCGCAAAAAGTGATGGACTGGCATCACACACCACCAGGTGTCATGCTTCATCATCTGCCAGTCCTCGCCCTCCAGAAACCCCGGTTGGTGGAGGAACTGAGAGCGGTACTACGTAGGTGATCCGACGGGGAATGGCCCCACACACACGGATGTGACCACGGGGTACCCCCAGAACCCTCGCCTCCCATGGGGCTAACTGCTCCCACCTAATGGGTCACTGGACCTCTAGAGTGGACAAGGACTATAGGTCATATCCACAGAGTGGCACTACCTATACAGTAGGGTAAGACTGGAGCCCCCTAAATTGGTCCTGACGAAAGCCATGTACCTCTAGGACACTATGGCTGAAACATGTTGACCTTTTGTTTGAAAACTCACATGGCGGTGATTGAATGATTGGTTTCTTATTCACCGCACTTCCTGCTTTTAAATCCCACATGGTTCCCCTACTAAATAAAGTTTCATGGGGGAATTCTAGATGGCTTTTTAACTCACTATTCCCTTTGGGCCCCCACTCACTTTAGATAAGTGCATCCCTGTCGTCAGGTGTATGACCGTCCTCCACCAAACGGGGTTTCTGGAGGGCGAGGACTGGCAGATGATGAAGCATGACACCTGGTGGTGTGTGATGCCAGTCCATCACTTTTTGTGAGATGCCCGAGTACTGCTTGGCTATCCACATTCACTTGGTCCTCTTTCTAGAAGTGGTCTATTTGTGTGATACATGATTAAATTGGAGGTTGACCCACTTCTAGAGCCCTATTTGCCTCTTGTTCCCTTCTCGGGTCTTTACCCGAGTTCTTGTGGTTTCCTTTTTTAACAGTGCCATGTGGCAGACATACATGCCCTTAGGGCATGTATGTGTGCAAAATGTCCACCCATGCACTATTCAGGGGTGCAACAGGGTGTCAATGTGACACCCTGCCACCCTTGTAGGTCTTCCCCCTCTTACCGATTCGGTATTTACCGATTCGGTAGTCCCCATTGGAGGCCCATAGGAATGAATGGGGAATACCGAATCAGTAAATACCGAATCGGTATTTATTGAATTTTACCGATTCAGTAAAAACTTCCGAATGAATACCTACATACCATTTACCGATTCTAAAATACCGAATCGGTAAATTTCGGTATTTTAGAATCGGTAAATGGTATTTACCTATATCCGGCTCTAAAAGCGGTGTGAACACTCTTGAGAACTTTATTTGCTTTTGTACCGAGAAGGCTACAGGCATTACTTAGCACTAAGAGCGGCATATTTACTAGAAAATGTTGAGGCATGGTGCTGCGCCAAATTTGGCAGCGCTGGGCTCTAACATTTTCAAAACACAGGGATGTGCCATGTTTACTACAATACGGTGCCTGCACCCCTGTGTTTTTCCTAGTGCTAAATTTAGCTGCCTAACAATGCAGGCTCAGGAATACCTTCCAGCACATAAACAATACATAATGGCTAGTTTTTACTTCTATGTGTGCTACATTCTGCAGTACACATATAAGTACTAAATCGCCATTATTTAATGATTCTTTAAGTGCAGGAAGGAACACCTTCTTGGACATAAACAATCATTAATGGCATTTTGCTCTTTCTACAGAGAAAAGGCAAAAACGAGGAGAAATAAAAAGAATGTTTCCCCGTGCACCATTCTAACACCTGCTCTTGCATGGTGTTAGATTTTGGTGCTGCCGCAGATTATAAATCTGGGGTAGTGTAAAAAAGCAATGTCTGTTGCGGTGGAACGCCCACACCAACACCCACTGCACACCTCTTTGCCACAGAGGCCTGCAGCAGAAATTGACGTATTTACAAGGTGGCGCTAAGCCACGCTAAGTGGCTTAGCACCACCTTGTAAATATGAAAAATGGCGCTACGCCACTGGAGCGTAAAAAAAAAGTGACACTGAGGTGGTGATAGGGGCTTGTAAATATGCCCCCCAGTTTGTCCGTAAGTCACTCCATTTTCTAGTGCATTCTCTATGTTTTGTTGCTTCTCAGTACAAATCTACCATTGAGTAGTAACAGTCAGAGTGGATGTCCACGCCAGAGCTGTGACAGCATCAGCTGACACCCACGAAGGGTATGGACTGAGGTCATTTTGCATTACAGAGCTCTGTAGAGTCTCGTTATGAAAGCGACTGACCGGTGACAGCTCGAAATGGCCATGTCTTGGCACATTCACAAGAAAAGCCTGAAAAAGTTCCTGCCTCCAAAATCCTTGACACAAGACAACACTGCAGCTGCTCGTCCATCGAAAAACATTAGACTGAAGCATGCAGGCCTCTCTTGATGTCTCGGCTAGGAGTGTTATCTAATTCTTGCCTGCAGACATCTCAGCCAGGCACACAACCTCCTGATTAGCAGTGCTGCCCTTCAAGATGTCACTTCTTTTCCTGATTTCTTGAGTTATTATGGACAGGGATTTGTATCCACACTACATAATGCAAGCCTGATTCGGTGCAATTTCACAATCATGCCAGCCTGTGCTCAGAATGTTAAACAAGTCCTTAAATCTCCCTCCTGCCCCCACTGTAGATGTGGCCGTGGGATGATGGAAGTGACATCTTTGCCTAATGTGTCCCCCCGGGCTGTTTCTCGTTGGGGGCCTGTGGTCTGCTAATAGGATATTACTGTTTATGCATTCTGGCACAACAGGGCTAGTCAGAACTGGAGTGATTAGAGCAGCACGCTGACTCACCCTCCTGTCTTCTTCTTTGGAATGCCACTTAGCAATTAGTTTTTGTTATTGGGGCTACTGTGATGAGCGCTGTGTGTACCGAGGACATACATTTTATTACTTGGATTACAAACATTTAAAATTCCATCACACAATTGGATTATTTTGTAAAAAGGCATTGCAGATGGCACTGTACCAGTCACTTTTTTTTAACTTTTGCCTGCACAGCGCTAGCGATACGGTTGCGAAATCTCTTGTATTTTAAAAACAAAGGGGCATATTACCAACGTTAAGCGATATTTACCGCTAACGATGCTTAGCAACGAAATTTTTAACGCTAAGCATCGCCGGAAATTATCGCAGAGATAGCTTGCAATTAGCAAGGTTTATCTCAGAAGTGATAAAAATCCTCACGCTAACTGCCAATTGAGAGATTATCGCTGGAAAACCCACGATAATCTCTCAAAGTTTGGCGTTAGCTTGATGATAGGGGCTCACAAATTTAGCCATGATATCCACATTCCATAGGATATCATGGCTAAGTCAGGAAAATACCAGGTGTAAAAAAAAGCAGTGCTAACCGCGGTTAGCGCTGCTTTTTTTTTACCTCTAACAGGGTTAGCGAAATCCTTATTTTTCTCTGGAACGCCCCCTTTGCATCTCATTAGAGATGCAAGGGGAAGCGTAGAGAAAAAGGGGGCTAACATGCTAATTTGCGTGTTAGCACCCTGTTGCTGATAGGGAGATAATTTTATCTCCTCTTTCTTGGCTTTTAAAGCCAAAAAAGCGGAGATAATCCCTTGATAATATGCCCCAAAGTTCTTAAAAAAGGGCTTAGAGTCTACCCATTAACTTAGCTTTCTTACGATTGGCTGGCCCCCACTTCACTTTGCTTACCATTGGCTGGCTCCCACGTGGCTCCCACATCACTTTACTTACCATTGGCTGACTCCCACATGGCTCTTGTTTCCTTGCTTCCTTTTGGCCAGCGCCTCCTCCTTGCCTCCGTCTTCCTGCTGGTCTTCGAGTCTGATCCTTGCATCTTGCCATGGAGCATGGACCAAGAACTGCTTCCTGTGGCAAGTGTCCTTCCACTCCCAACAGCCCTACCAAAGAGTGTTTGCAGTATGAAGAACTGGCAACATAATCTGTGCGACACATGTTTTAAAAGAAAGGGTTTATTAAAAGAAGAAACTTAATAAGAAACAGGGTGGTATTCATATAAAACGATTGTATTGTGTAGCTCAGATACAGCAGTAATAAAGCAATATCAATGGGTTAATCAGAGATCTGCGCATTTTCATAATATAAACCATGGTAACAGGGAGGCACATTTTATGCACTGGATGGCATTAATGATTATATAAGCCATGTCCGATGTAAACATGGGCACAACGGTTCAGTAATTGCAACAGGGATCAGTTGAGCTTGGCTGTACCCAGTGAGCTCACACGGATGTATAAGCAGGGGTTGCATATGGTCATCAAAATAGGATGGCTTTTTGTGGGTGTGCCTCTTGAGCAACGGGTGCTTAATGGAAAGGTTAGCGGTGATTTCATTAAAAATTTAAGCATCTCTAAGCACTGAGAAAATAATGAATGTTCAATGGGGGAGAGTCATTCAAACCTAGAAAAAGTACTCACAGGGTCTTCCAGCTCAAAAACAAACATTGGCAAAGTGAAAAGGTTTTCCCCATGTGAAATGTCTTGTCTTAGTTAATGTTTTTTTCCATGTTGCACAGCAATAAATGAAACCACTTTCCTTACGCTTGACACATCGCAGACTCATCGATGTGGTGAGCGCAAGGCAAGTGGCTTTGATTATTTTTTTTATTTAATTTTAGTTATCCCATTGTATTCGACTTGCCCGACCCCCATCCTGCCCCGCCACACCACTCTTACCTCTGCCGGCCGCCACTGACAGAGCTTTAATGTTTCTCTATTACCATTCTAATGATGGAGGCTGGAGCTCAGTTAATCTTTCCTTGAAATTGAATATTAACGCTGCTTTATTTAAATTGCATCTGAGCCAAAAAGAGTGAAATCTGTTTGGGGTTGTATGCTGGCTGTTCGGGTTGTACGATCCCATGGAGAAGGGAAATATGGATGTTTTGCAGGTTGCTTGTCTATGTCTGTAAAGGGCCAGGCAAGCTAAAAACAATGGAATGGAATGAGCCTAGAATATTTGCTAGTGCTTCTGAATGAGTCAAACGTGTGTGGTCGCCTACCAAATCTTTATTCGGCTCACATAAAAATCAATATATCTCATCTGAGCATCAAACTGTGTGCTGCAAAACACATTTTGGAGTAATCCCCTTCATCAGATACTCTATGACTTCAGATCTTTTTGGAGTAATCCCCTCCATCAGTCACTTTATGATTTTAGATTGATTTGCGGAGTCTGTGCTCCACAGCAAACTTTATGTGTCTGCACTGACTTTTATCTGTATTTCGTTTCTTCATTTCTTTTTGATTGTTTCTCTTTGAACTTGTTGTGCTCGAAAATTCATTGCTTATTCTGCTCCCCAGGCATTTGCCCCCTTGCTTAATCCTCCGTAGCGTTGTATGTAATGTCTCTAGCACTCCGTGCTGCAGAGTAAACATGATATACCCACAATGAATTTTATTTTTCTTTGTCATTTCTTTCCGACTTTCTGTGCTTGATTTTTTGTGCACAAAAGCCTACTAAACCGACTTCAGATTTCACATGCTGTGGTGTCTGATGAAAGGCTTACTGTAGAGTGGGTTGTAGCGTCAGGCCAGGGAGTGTCTCTGAAAATTTATTTTTCAGGCCCATACATTTCCTGATGAACGGGTAGAAGTACCTTCAAGGGATTTTGATTATGGAATTTAGATATTTTTAATGATTTAAATCTAAGACCCACACAAATGACAGTCTGTAAATGAATTAAATAACTTTTGTTAAATGAATCAATTTGATATGGTCACACTATGTGATCTTAGCACAAAGAACAGAAAAAACACAGGTGTATGTAAAAAGTTGTATTTTATATGTATTGTAAATCATAAATAGGGTACTAAAAGGATATCAATAGGAATACAAGAAGTGCATATATCAGAAATCAAACAACTTCGTTGTAAACGCTTTTCTTCTATAATTAAATTTGATATCTTAAATCCAGGAAGTAAGAGCGTAGGTCGACGTTTCGGTCTCTATAAATGAATTGCCGGGACCATCTTCAGGACAGAAAGGATATACAAGATGACCCCTGTACAGTAGGTAGCAGTTGATTGTCCAGTTAGTGAGACAGGTGCCCAACAGGTCCTTAAAAAGAGTTTCACGATAAGACTTTCAGATAGTTTTGAAGGATAGTCGTCCTTAGTGGTTGGATCACGATGCTGAATTCTGAAAATAACTTAAACAGAGTCGTCTGATGTACCCACTTCGTGCCAAAGGCTTTAAACCTGCAGTGGATACAAGTGTGTCCGTCAGATTTATTTTAGTTTGTTTGGTCGGCACTCGAAACACCTCTGTAATAGAAGAAACGATCGTGGAATCAGCCTGCTTCAAAATAGTAAATTTCCCAAACCCTCAAGGGTATATTGGGTTGCTCATTGTGTACCATACATTTCCTGTCCTTTTATTCTAGTGAACCAGTTCTGACCTCCACATTTAGCAACCTTAACAAGGAGACAATGATGAATTAATTCTGTTTAGATTCAGAACAGAAGCTTTAACACCCATCCATACACAAACTCTTAGACTTGCCTAACTATTCTGCTAGGTAAGAGGTTGATGATGTCAGAGTTCACTTACTTGAAAAACTGTGGCCAGAATTGCATCAACATAATCCGATTTGTGACCGACCTCATTCAATCACATATCATAAGTAACCTTGCAGAGGGCACCGAAGGGGAAATGTGCTTGCCTGCAGCTTGAAACAAAATTACAAATAAGACTGACGCGCTGTTCAACAGTGCTAATTTAATTTGAAGAAGTTTACAATCATGATGTTGGGGCAGAGAAGCCACAGGGGAATTACCAGAGCTGAAGCAGGCATACTTCAAGATCACAAGTCAGAGAGTATCTTATTTCAAAGGGGGGTTTGAAGTAGTAAAATGTGCGGCAGTGATAATGCTTAGACGACCTGGAAGTGGCAAAACTCGGATAAAAACAATTTCTGATGCCTCTGTGTACATTCAGACCACAGTGCGCATTTGGGAGGTTTCTTTCCACAGGGGACATTGGTAAAGCGACAACGGTTAGAAAACGGCTAACGAATGTATGACACTACTATGACAAACTATTACATCACATACCTTTACAACGCAGTCAATACAAAGCAGCTCCCTTTACAATGCATGCCATTACAACGCAAGCCATTACAACGAATATTCCATTACAACGAAAATTACCATTCTAACACCACCGAGTGCTTACCTTAGGGAAGGTGCTGGTCAGTGAGGGATATGCGTTGTAATGGCATGCGTTGTAATGGCATGTGTTGTAATGGATCCTGTGTTGTGTTGACCACGTTGTAAAGGCATTGTGTTGTAATGCCTGCGTTGTAATGGATGTTTCCTACTGATAAGACATGGTGCCTGTGCTTGTCTATAAACCTAGAGACAGGGAAATCAAATCCCTGGTGGTGTAGCTCATAGGGGACCAGAGTAATAGGAGATCTATAGTGCTGTTTCACTAAATCTTTATTTATAAGCTCTCTTTGATGTTCTTTCTCGTCTTAAAGATTCATATTAAAATATTAAGGGGTTATTTAGAGTTTGGTGGGAAGGTGAACAACCATATTTTGGTAGTTCATCCACTGCGACAGATTTTGCAGCTCGTTTGTCAACAGGTGGTAGACTGGAAGGTTTATGCAGTGGTACTAAGTCTTGACCTGGTGGCCACTGAGCAAACATTGCACTGATGTGATACGACAAAAAACAATGATAGGCCTTAACATGAAAGCTAGATCTCCCTGCCTTGTAGGGACATGAATCCTTTGTGTATCAAGTAAAAATAAAATGATGAGTGGGGTCAAAACATCATGGTATTTGCTTGCCATTTCCTCAAGCCTACATTGAAGTATGGTAGGTTCTCTGAAGACTTCGAAAACCCTGGGAGGCATGAGGGGAGCTTTCAAAAAGGCAAGTAGTCATCAACCATTGGAGCAAAGGCACCATCATTTGCTGATCTGGCTGTCCAGCGAATCATGGGATTTATAATGGAGCTGCAATCAAATGCATTTCAAATATAATAATCGACTTTCAGTACTTTAATGTTCAGAAAATGATGAGAGGTTTTAGAACCGTTTTAAGATTTATTCTCTTTAAGAGATTAGTTATTGTTTTTTATTCAGATTAGTCAAATTACAGAAATATCGAGAAAATTTGATTAGAGACAGCAAGAAAATAGACAGCGTGTTCCATGAGGTTACAATCCTTGTCTTAATCTGAAATTACCTAACCTTACCTAATGAGAACCCTTAAAGAGTCTATTTAGAAAGGAGAAAGATCTGTTGGAACATCTAATCAAGCAAAAGAAACAAACTCCCCATGAACAGCAGTCCTGGATAATGGCTGACTTCCCCAGCAGTTTCAGTAACAACCGCGGAAAGTATCAAAAGAAAATGATCACCGCAGTAGCTATGATCAGCATAAGTCTCCCGTTGAAAAGGGTCAGGGCAAGGGAAAAAGCCATTCGCAGTAGCTCACAACAGTTCAGGAAAGAGCTAGCATTGCACGAAGCATCGGGAATAGCAAATTATAAAAACATCAAAAGGCATAAGGACATAATAATATTTGTCTCTAACTAGGAACACATACATATGAAAATCATGTTGCACTAAACCAGCGAGTTAGGTTATCGTCGTCGAACGGGAAAAGGTCTTCTGAAACTCTGTTGGCACTCCTCCCGATTTCCACGGTAAGCATTCTCGCTGGTGAGCAGTTATCCAAAAGTTTGTAAATGTTATACACTTGGGGCCTCATTTATGAAAAGTGACGCATCGCTGCGTGAAAATAGCAATGCGTTACTTTTCACTGTGCCCTCCTGCGACCCCAATAATGCGTCATATTTACAGTATGACGCATCATGGTGCAAGGAGTTACAGATACGTCAGTATTTCTGACGTATCTGTATGGCCCAAAAGTGACGCATTGCTGGAGTGTATTACAAAAGTGAAGCAACTCCCGCAATGTGTCCTTTCACATGGGGCAAGCCCCATGTGAAAGGGCCTGCGTCAGTCTTACGCCTGCTGTGAGGCAAGCGTAAGATATTGACGCATGTGCGTCCTAGAAGTGATGCAGTGAAATCTTATAGATTTCACTGCGTCACTTCTATGGCCCTTTCTTGCGTCAGATTCCCCCCCTGCATACATTATACCTGGCGTAGGTATAATGTAGCACAGGGGTTTAAAAAGTGACGCATCTACCTAGATGCGTCACTTTGTAAATATGGTGCAACAAGGGACATTTTTTACACTGCTGGTTAGTCACAAAAAGTGACGCACCGGCGTCGTAAAAGTGACGCATGGCCTCTTAAATGAGGCCCTAGATACCTGAGGGAAGGTTCTCATAGGAACCCTTGGGCCTACTCTGTTAACTGCAGTCGGTGTCCTTTTTTGTGGACAAATTGCTAGTCTAAAGCAATGGAAGATTTCTATAGATAAAGTCCTGCCGTAAGCTTAACTGCACTAATACTTTATTCATTATGGAAACATACAGCAAAGCACATTGTTTTAGAAGAAATTAAATCATATCAGGTGAGAAACTAAAGAAATACATTTCTTTTAGAGCAACACATTTTTAAATGATGTACCAATTTGCAGTCAGTTGTTAGCATTGCCTCAACATTTTCTAAAAGGCATTTTAGTTAAAGGCAAACAAAGGTCGAATAGAAAATGTAAGGCCTAGTTGAGAAAGCACATTAAGAATGGGAGCTTACTGTAATAACTGCACATTTTATTCTAAATGTTTAAAGAAAGCAGCTTTTCCTACGTTTAATGCCACATGTTTTGCTTTGCACACTCAAAGAAGCACATTTCCTACATTAATTTTACCATGCAATCTTTCTACGGTAAGGTTAAAACACACCTTCAAATGTCAAAGTACATTTTAGCAATGTTAATCTAGGTTTATAAAGTCCAAAATGTTTTAACTTTTACAGAAGCACACATCCATATAATTTTAAGGTCCTGTACATTGGAAGAAATGCCATTCATGGGCGTGGTTCACTTTTTCTCCAGTCTCACTTTAGGAGATATATGCCCACACAAACTCTCCCTTCCTCTTTGGCAAATCATGAATGAATGATGGAATTTATAAAGCGCTGGAATCGCCCTTGAAGGGGTATCTCTGCGCTGTATCATCTTACTTTCACACTGTGTGCCACTCCTCGCGCGTAGCATAGTAAAGATACAGTACTCGGATCCTGGCACTCAGGGAGCCAGACAATATTCCATCTTTTTGTAAGCAACTGAACTCCTGACACCCCCCCACTCTGTTTTTATTTCTGTTATGCATTTTACTCCTCGCCCAAAACTGTGATGGCCTTCGGGGAAAGATTGATGCACATTCAATTCAAATTGGAAGCCACTGATGTCCATACTCTTTGCCTTAAAGTGCTTGGACGCCTGGTCAGAAGTAGTAAGCAGTAAGCACTATAGAAATCAGCGTTAGAAGTGGGCGGGGACGGAAGGGCACGGCGTGCCCCTACTTCTTAAAATTGTGTTAGTCCGTTCCCCTACTTCTTACTTTTGATAGAGCGTACCGGGGACTGTAAAGTTGCCATACTTTAAAAGTACTCCTTTTTTTTCGCCGCACGAGTGGTGCACCGTGAATATTCAGGAGGGCTCTGCAGGGCGCCCGACCTCCTCCCCTTCCCTGCTGTTTCTATTGGGCCTGCAAAGCGAGAGTGAAAGGGCCATCAGTGTAGCATGGTGCGAAAACGGCTACTCTGATGGCCCTGTGGCTACTGTGAGCCCGTGATTCACACCTCGCAACGCTGCCAGCCCCCACTGTGACCTGTGACAATGATTCTTTTGGTGTCAATCAGACTGAGGGACGCCACCTGGGGGACTTCTTGACTTGCTATATATCTGCTCGCCAGCCAGCCACTGAAAAGCTGACCCAGCCCCACCAGCCTCTCCTGTAAATTACTCTCCGACCCGTGCCTGCCCAGAGGTCCCTGACCCTCCTTTACAGCTCTACCCTTTCGCTGAACCGGGCCTGCACGAAAAGCCTGGACTGCCTCTGAAGCCGAACTCCCCAAACATCAAGTAAGTAAGTGGGGGGAATAAAACACTTGGTGCATAATTCTCCTTATCCCTTTTCTTTGCTGCTTCTGTCTTCTTTCTCTCTGCCTTTCCTCGTATTTTATCTCCAAACCATTCTCTTTTCTTCACTCCATCACCTGCTTCTTACTCGCTTGTATTTTTCTGCCATCCTGTCAAAGTGTGATGTATACGGGTCACATCTCAAACCGTTGGCACCGAGGTTAGAGAATCTACTGATTAGGCCCACTTAGTAGTGACGTTTGGTGCTGGTACCTCTATAAGCTCTGACCCAGATTCATTATAAGTACCCAGGTGTGCTCGTACTTATGGAGGCTCTATGGTGGGGTGTGCAGCATTCTGAAGCAAGGATGCGCAGAAGTGTTGGGTGGTATGCAGGAGTTGCTGGGGATCAATGTGGCTTGCTTTGCTTACCGCCATGCTGACTGGCTGTGGGGTGCTTGAACTGTCGCTATGGTCTGCCCTACTTTCTTCAATGTGCATGACTCAGCTTGGGCACTGGTCCTGTGATGGACTGGCCTCCTGGCTGGTAGGGACAGTGCTCTGGTAGCCTGCAATAATGGACGTATTTCACGAGTAGGCAGACTGTAAACACAATTGGCCTTCCTCTAAGGCAGTGTCCCTAACTTATTTGCGGCATTCTTACTTTAAAAAAAACAATCTACATGCATGAACATTTTTATTGTGTTATTCTCAATTATTTGGGGGGCTTGGCATCTAACGTAAAGCTGGCCTTATATTACTGTGTAGAAAACCAACCCGCACTTCCCAAAACACAGAGATAAAAAGCCCCAGGCAGATGACAAAAAGATTTCACTTAGAACAGAGGAAGACAGTCTGTAAAAGTATGAAAACCGAAATAAACATACATTTTCCTGTGCAGAAAACGTTTTTCACTAAACTCTTAAACACACTGAATGAAGTAACAATGCAGTCATTTGACAGGTGTAATGATAACATAAGATCCCCTCTACTAATTCTAATTCCAATATTGTCGTTTATTAAGCAATTTAATACCCACAACATATCGGTTTGCCCTCATGCATGAATGAATGATGGATGCAGGATGAATGCAGGATGGATGGGTGGGTGGATGCATGAATGAATGATGGATGCAGGATGGATGGGTGGATGCATGAATGAATGATGGATGCAGGATGGATGGGTGGATGGATGGGTGGGTGGATGCATGAATGAATGATGGATGCAGGTTGGATGGGTGGGTGGATGCATGAATGAATGATGGATGCAGGATGGATGGGTGGATGGATGGATGGGTGGATGCATGAATGAATGATGGATGCAGGATGGATGCAGGGTGGATGGATGGATGGGTGCATGAATGAATGATGGATGCAGGATGGATGCAGGATGGATGGGTGGATGGATGGATGGGTGGATGCATGAATGAATGATGGATGCAGGATGGATGCAGGATGGATGGGTGGATGATGGATGGATGGGTGGATGGATGGGTGGATGCATGAATGAATGATGGATGCAGGATGGATGCAGAATTGGTGGATGTATGGGTGGATGGATGGATGAGTGGATGCATGAATGAATGATGGATGCAGGATGGATGCAGGATGGATGGGTGGATGGATGAATGAATGATGGATGCAGGATGGATGCAGGATGGGTGGGTGGATGGATGGGTGGATGATGGATGCAGGATGGATGCAGGATGGATGGGTGGATGGATGGGTGGATGCATGAATGAATGATGGATGCAGGATGGATGGGTGGGTGGATGGATGGATGGATGCATGAATGAATGATGGATGCAGGATGGATGCAGGATGGATGGGTGGATGGATGGGTGGATGCATGAATGAATGATGGATGCAGGATGGATGGATGGATGGGTGGATGCATGAATGGATGGTGGATGGGTGGATGCATGAATGAATGATGTATGGATGCAGGATGGGTGGGTGGGTGGATGGATGGGTGGATGCATGAATGATGTATGGATGGATGCAAGGTGGTTCGGGCTCGCTCGCTCGCTGCGGTGCAATATGCAAATTAGTTTACGCGCCACCACTTTCAAATGTCACCAGCCGCCCCTGAAAGCTGCAAAAAAGTTTTCACCACATGAAGCCACCTCTTAAATTACATCCAGTTTACAAACATGAGACATGGCAAACATAGTTGTGTAACAAATACTAGCAGGGAATGACTTTTCAAATGTGAGCACTGCAAAATGTTCTCCTCTTCTAAAAGGTGCCACTGGTGGGGGAGCACAAAGGTTACAGTCATTCCTGGACTGTCCGGAGAAGGGTGAGACGTGGTCCAGGGCCAGTGTGGTAGGGCCTGTGCTGGGTGTAAGCTGTAGGTTCCGCCTGCCGCTGGAATGGGTGTAAACATTAATGGGTTTTGAGTTGCCAGGTCCTGGACTGATGTGTGGATGGCGATCATTCCTCAGCTTTGCTATTAGGGTGGCTCCCATTCTCCAGGCTATCCATCTCAAGGTCGGCTTTTATTTACTCCTTGAACCGGCTCACACTGTCATAACCATTGGCATTGGTAAAACCCCAGGCACGGGCCGACCCTGCTCTCATTGTTTGCTGCATAATTAGCCTTTTCTGTGTTCCCAATTGATAGCACATGTCAAAGCAAAGCCCATGCGCTGATAAGTAGTGTGCCGGTGACAAGAAGCATTCACATCACTCTCTGCTTGTAACAGATGGGGCTTCCAACATGATAGGTAGAAAATCCGGTGTGGCAACTCTTCTGAAACTGAAATATCCACAGTTGAGTGTATGGCACTGTGCTAACCACAAGCTGGAGCTTGCCGTGGGTGATGTTTGTAAAGAAGTCACAGGCATTAATCAGCTCAAAGTTGCTTTTGATAAACTTTATACCACCTACCATGCCTCTCCGAAAAATCAGAGAGAGCTTGGGGAATGTGCTCTGGAGGTAGAAGTAAGACTTCTGGCAATTGGAAAGGTGCTAGATGTATGTTGGGTGTCCTCAAGTGTAAGATCTGTGAGAGCTGTTTGGAATAACTACAGAGCACTTAGTAAACATTTCATGGAATCTTCCAAAGACTCAACGAGGAGTGACATTGAGCAGCGGAAATATGCAGGTTTAAACCGTTTATTAACCTCCCTGGTGTTTGTTGAAAATATGGGCATATTATATGATGCTCTCACAGAATTGGGTGACCTATCCAGAAGGCTGCAGCGGCGTGATATGACCATATATGAGGCCGATCGCTCAATACAGATGCAGATTTTAGTGTTTGAATCAATGGCTGATGCACCTGGGCCCTTTGCTACAACTGCATTAAATGCTGCTGAACGGATGCAGTTTGATGGTGTAGCACTGCAACAGAACAAAGGCTGTGTTAGCATCAATAGGGCACAGTTCTTTCGGAGCTTAGCAAATAACCTGCGAAAAAGGATGACAATGTCTAATGCATCAAATGTTTCAAGATGCACAACCACAAACAGTGACCAAATCGAATACAAAGAGTTAGTACACAGAATGAAACTCCTACAACCAGTTTATTGGCCAGATCCAGTAGACATCTTATACGGTGAGGGAGAATTACAAAACCTTTGTAGCAAGTTGCATGTATTTGATACTAGGCAGTACATCCTTGGTTTCAGAGAGTACAAACAAAATAAAAATTGCATCCCTGAAAGCCTGAAGCCATTAGTGCACATTATAAACACCTTTTGTACCTCAACTGCTGAATATGAACGGGGCTTTAGTGTAATGAACAATGTGCTCACACCACTGCGGAACAGAATATCAATAAATCGTCTGTCTTCTATAATGTTCATAAACATCGTGGGGCCTCCTGTCATAGAATTTAAACCTGAATTTTATGTTCAGAAATGGTTAGAAAAAGGGAGGAGAAGTGCCAACGAAAGAAACTGCATGGCTCGGAGACAAATGGCTTATGATTCCACTTATAAGCGTATTTGGAATATTCTGTGATTGGAAACATGTCCCACATTGTAAATGAATTAAATATAAACAACTTATATATTAAACCTCAAATAAACATGTGTATCGATTGTTTGAATTAAATAACGTTATAAGCTATAACTGGTCAGTGAAATGTCAAATGCACAAAAAATTGGTATGTTTTGCTATTTTTAGCCACACCTCCAACTCCGCCCACTAATCCAATCCTCTGCTTATTCCCGCCCCCTGAGTCTCCGCCCACAGTTCCCCTACTTTTTTGTCCCCACTTCGACCACTGATAGAAATATAATAAAAGTACATTATGCAGTATTGAAGAGGGCGTTCTTTGGAATCAGATCAGCCTTTGCAGATCCTCTGTAAACCTTCACCAACCTTGTCACTCAAAACAAGAGCGCTAGTGTGTCCATGAGAGGGGTCTAAACCGAATCCCCCCTGCTCTCTGCCTGAATGTTAAGTGTGATCAGCTGGGTCTGTGCATCCACAAAGGCCCTGAAGGCCTACGGATGTTGAAATCCTGAAGGTTTTAGAATTATTGATTCTCTTCCATCCCCAGCAAGGCATAACAGTCTGCAAGATAACACAGCGGTTAAAACATCTGTACTGGATGCTTTACAATTCCAATTCCAAGTCCAATTCCACACCCATTACTCTAGTGAACGATGTCCCACTTCTGCTGCCTTTATAGAAAAGAAGTTACAGGGAGAGAAGCCTTCATTACACCTGCTATTTCCTGATTCAATTGTGTGTTGCCCAAGTCACTTTCCTCCTTCTTAAGCCACCCCTTCGCTCAGCACTTTTGGAAATTGATCTGACCATAGATCTAAACCTTGAGGGGATGTTTCTGATTAGAAAGGCTCTCCGTTTTTTTAAAAAAGCGTGAAAACACAAAGGAGAAAATGGCTATAATTTCGCACCTCCGATGAACAGACAACTTTGACCCCGAAGCAGAAGGAAATGGAGAAACAATAGAACATACTCCATTCTTGTCACGTAGCCTCTTTCGCATCGATTTACCTCTCTTGCTGCTCTTAACCTCGTCGCCATGTGAATGCGAAATTTTTCATCTCAAACTTCTTTCTGATCCAGCAGGGTGAAAGGGCTTTTGATCTGTAATGCCGTTTGTGCATGTGTTTGTGACTTCATAGTTTACTCGTGTCAATCACTGGCTTTATATATAGTTTTGTCTTCTCTTGAAAGGATTAGTTCAAGACGGACTTAAAACCCAAGAGTATTAGTTTTAAAGGCCTTTGCCGCATGGACCAAATCCAGAGTAAACAAAACCAGTTTGTTACTAAAAAAAGGGAAATATGACATATTGATTAGGGACGGTAACCAATTTTCAATCATATATACGTCTACAATTTTCATATAGTTTCAACTTTATAGGAATTATAAAACATCTGTTTGTTAAAACACTTAATTATAAGGAAATTATATGTATATATATATGTGTGTGTGTGTAACTATATATGCGTTCATATATATGTATATATATGTTATACTTATATACATGCGTGTGTGTGTGTAAGTGATAGAAGCCTTAGGATTCAATCGTTGGTTTAGAAACCCTGCAGACAGCCTTGAGGAGGCTTTTAAAGGATGATTAGTATTCATGAGAGCATACATTCTGTACTCCCCAAGGAATCAGACTTATCATAACCTTTTAGTCTTGGACATCGACAGCGACCACTTGCTGCTTTACCAACTAAGCAGTGATCCTACCGAGAGGTACTTAGATAGTGTTGTTGTGGGATCGAAAAAAAAGTTTGTGAAGACTCTACAAAGAGACAACACCTAATTGCAAATAATGGATTCGCACAAAGATCAATGCACTGATTGCCATATACTTAATCATATGTTTTACCACTGATGCCCAAAAACTTAGCAGAATATGAGTCATAGGATTTGACATATTAAACAAGTCAAATTTACAACTTTATTAACTTCACCATCGGGTGAGCAGTGATACTTCTCCAGTCTCCATTAAATCACATTGCACACATCCATTTCATTCATACTCATACAGCTAAACTATATATATATATATAGATAGATAGATAGATAGATAGATAGATAGATAGATAGATAGATAGATAGATAGATAGATAGATAGATAGATAGATAGATAGATAGGTAGGTAGGTAGGTAGGTAGATAGATAGATAGATAGATAGATAGATAGATAGATAGATAGATAGATAGATAGATAGATAGATAGATAGATAGATAGATAGATAGATAGATAGATAGGTAGGTAGGTAGGTAGGTAGGTAGGTAGGTAGGTAGGTAGTAGGTAGATAGATAGATAGATGGATGGATGGATGGATGGATGGATGGATGGATGGATGGATGGATGGATGGATGGATGGATAGATAGATAGATAGATAGATAGATAGATAGATAGATAGATAGATAGATAGATAGATAGATAGATAGATAGATAGATAGATAGATAGATAGATAGATAGATAGGATAGATATCTCACATCAGGGTGCCGCCACACAGAAAATAAATTCAATTGAAAGCCTAATACATAACAACATAACATAATAATATATTTGGAAGCCAGGCAATGATTTGTTTCTGCAGGGGATGATAATTACAAAATATTTACTACAACATAAACCAACAATGATTCATTTCCTGTTTGTATGTTTTGGACAATGTATTCTTATAATTGTCAGCCTTCTTGGCCCATTGACCATTCCACAATTTCCCCACAAGCAAAAGTTCAAAATAAGACGTGCAAACACACACTTCTTTTACCACTCTTTCGAATTGGGTGCACATTTAAAGATTTTCTATGATTAAAATTTGGAACTTGAAACAGGATACCTGTCCCATGCTTGGCACATCCCTACCCTCGTTGTAGGCTTGATCACCCTGGCTATTTCCTCACTGCACTCCACGTATTCACATGAGGTTTGTGCAGAGGCATCATTTGCAGATCATACCACATTCCCATTATCACCTGTAGTATGGTGTGAAATCCTTTTCAATTGTCCCCATGGTGCTTACAGAGTAGGTTGATCATGTCCCTTGGTAGCATAATGTAGTGGATAATATGTCATTGTTCGTATGTTCCTATTGCATCTCTTTCTTTCACAGTGATCTCCCTTGTCTTTTCTACTGCTACAGTGGTGGTGCATCAGATGTTCTATAGGGAAGAGGAAAGGCAGAAGGGGCAGCAAACGAAAGCCTTCACAATAAAATCCAAACCAGGCACAGGGCAGCTAAGGCCAAGCAACGCCACAACATGAAGTTGGTATTCCGCATAAATGTACCTAGTGAAAGACATTATCCATCTGTTACGTATATGGTGAGCCTCAAACACTTGCCTTAGGTGTATAACAGACAATTACTGCCATTTCACATCAACAACTCAATAATTCTCAGCAAATCAGTCATGTTGATCTATTGATTAATTGTGTGTAGTAAAACACGTTTGCTATCATACTGCTGCTCTGTAGACAGGGTGAATTAAGCAATTCAGACGTATTGTGTGCCAAATGTTGTTTCACAGGAAACATTTCTTTCTTTCGATATCTTTTAACTTACTAATTTTTATTTGCTTTATTGCATTTACAAAGCCTTTGTGAAATTAATGGATGTCTAAAAGTGCTGGTTGAGAATGAGCAGGCAAGAGACATAATGGAACCAGCCATTCACATCCATAAGCTTGGTGGAAGAGTTGGGTTGTCTGGATGTGCATTAAATCCTCTGATGTCTATCTCCAAGAGTGAAGAAGTAGTTTTCCAAGTAGGGCCACAATGCCCTGAGACCTACTAGGCTTTATGGGGCTCCACCACATAAGACCAGTTTAGATTCAACGAATGTAAATTGAACTCCTTTAGAAGGTGAGTGGTTATCTCAAACATCTGCCATTAATCTGACACTTTTGGACACTGATAACAAATACCTCCTGTCCAAGATCCAAAGAAAGATATTGCAGGCCACCCCTACTCTTATATACATTACTCTCCAATAACTGACATTAAGATGTGATGTTCCATCTCTGGTACACTGTCAACATTCTCTTTCAGCTTAAACACAATCTTCTCGTCCTTTATTAATACTTTTCTACACCTTACCTCTCCATTTCTAAGTGAGAGCAGCAAATGATTTACATTGAATGCTCTGCAAACATTTGCTAAGTTTCTTCTTGAGCTCCCTAGATCTTATAGAACGTGGCAGGTTAACCAGCAAAAGTTGTGCTGAATTACCTCCCGTGGAGGAAATGGCAAGAAACAATGCAAGACAATGCACTCCCCTGTCTGATTATGAATTAAACCAAAATTGACCAAATATCTCTTTGTAATTTATATCAATCTGAGGTCATTGAATGCCGCAGGGCCTACAAACTAGCTCTGGCCAAACGAAAGGGTGCCTTGAAGGATGATGCTTGGCAGGAGTTAATTGATTCCAGCATCCTGAGGAATAGCGCAAGGTTCTGGAGTGTTGTAAACAGGCCTCTGTTCAATAAAAAAGGGGGGGACCTGGAGGCACACATTACCGAGGAGGAGTGGGTACTCCATTTTAAAACCATGTTTGACTCCCCACTGGAGCCCACCCTTAGTGAACCCCGGAGCAGCGATGTCGCTGTGATAAGTTTTGACGGGAATGAAATCATGGACGGAATCCTGGGGCTTACCATCAATAAAACCCCAGGCCCAGATGGGATCCCGTCTGATTTATTCAAGTCAAACCCTTCGTTCTGGACCCCGGTTCTTGCGTCCCTTTTTACTGCTGCTGCAAAAAATGTCATGGGCTTCCTCAACCATAGCCCCCGTTTTTAAAAAGGGCGATAGAAGTAGTACCCACTGCTACAGACCAATTTCACTTATTGACTCGGTGGTCAAAGTGGTGGGTAGGGTTCTCTTACAGAGACTAAATATATGGGCAGTCGAGAACAGGATTTTATCAGCTGTCCAGTATGGTTTCCGGCCTGGGCACTCCACTGTTGCCAAGTGCCTCAATTTAAATATGTATTGAGTAAATACACTGTCGCTCACCCCGGAACCATCCACCTTGCCTTCATGGATCTGTCTTCCGCCTTTGATTGCGTAAACAAGGCAAAGTTGTGGCAGTCCATGAGGGCAATGGGGGTGGAAGATAGTATTGTTAATTTTCTTGAGGACCTGCACTCATCGACCAAAGCCAATGTTAGATTTGCACAAGATCTGCAGGTAACAACGGACTTTGAGATCAAGAAGGGAGTCAGGCAAGGCTGCATTCTTGCGCCTTTTTAATTTAATTTTTACGTCAATGAACTAGAAAGTGTGCTGTGGGCAACTGGAGCTGACTTTCCTTATGTAGGACGGCGGGGTATTCCTGTTTTGCTTTACGCGGATGACGCCGTCTTATTATCTAGAATTGAATTGGGTTTACAAGCCCTTTTAACTGCCTTTGGCGGGTTTCATGTCAAAACGCGACTTGGCTATCAATAATTCAAAGTCCTATGATATGCAAGTGGGAAAACATACAAAAAAGAGTATTCAATTCAGAACTGGCAACTATAAGATCCCCGGTGTAAGTGTTGTCACCTACCTGGGGGTCTTATTTGATGATCAACTCAAATGGGAGCCCCTAATCCAGAGGAAAAAAGGGGATGTGACACGGGTTAATGCAGCTATTTTTAATTTTGCCTCTATGGTGGGGAAGAAACGAACAGGAGCCATGTTACAAGTGTACCAAGCAAAAAGCTTAGCCATAGCTAGCTACAGCAGTGAGATCTGGGGACATTCGGCAATAGAACCCCTCCAGGTAGTGGAAAATGGGTTCTTAAAAAGATTATTATGTGTCCCAAAAGGAACCTCGAATATGGCAGTACATGAAAAGTTGTGGGTCTCATACCTATGTGATACTCTTGCTCTGCGCCCCTTGACTTTCTGGTTAAAGCATTGGCTCAAGGATGATTTAACCCTTACTAATTTGATCCTAAAAGAATGTTTGTCCTTAGATAATATGAACCGTATTTCCTGGCTCAATTATATTAAAAGAGGATTTGAGATATGGAGGGGTGATTTATTCTCTAAGCCAGATGTTATTGAGAAAAGGACGTGGAACTTACCAAGGTAGCCTTTTGAACCAAAAGTGTGCAGACCGAGAGGCAGTAGAGGCCCCGAAACCGAGTGTCCGGGCATATCTTCTTCTTAAATCGATGTCCCTAACAGAACCATATCTTATGGGATCCCTGACGTCACACGTAAAATTTCTTCTAACACAGTTTCTTCTAACACATCTTTTTCACCTTCTGTTAGAAAGACCTAAGGGGGTTCAAGAGGTCAAGTGCTAGCGGCCTGTGGCTGCGACAGTAAGTCTCCTCAGGATCTGCTGCACTTTCTGTTTTTTTGTAGACTGTATGAAGTCCTCAGGATCATTTTTTAGTTCCGATTTTAAAGAAATTGAGTTTTAAACAAGTCAGACCAGCACTTATGTATCTTCAACTGTTGAAGGACGATTGTATTATTTTTATTGTCGGGTTTTTAAAGGCATCGCTAAAATCTAGGCACTTTAAGGACATGTAGAGTCTACCATTCATGACAAGATTTTATATGATTTCATGCGTAATAATGGAGCATGGGTTTCCCCTTTTTAGATTATGTCAATATTGTATTGTTTTTATGTATTGTATTTGTGTAACTTTTATGGTTTTGCATATAAAAACCGAATAAAGTTTATTGACTGACTGACTGACTAGTATCCTAATGTCCGTTATTTAACCCTTTCCATGCGGCCGCGATTCCCCTGGTGTGCTGTAAACAACACAAACAGGGGCGGGCCGTGACGAACCCCAGCCGTCATCAGCACATGAGCACCGTAGTGCATGACGGCTGGGGTTCGTCATCAGCATGGAAGGGGTTAAATCCATAGCCAGATATTTCAGTTTACTTTTCTTCTCCCTTTGGTTGGTTACAAGCTGCTACAGCGAGCCAAGTGCTTCCAAAACTTTACACTTTGAATTCAGACACGTCCATGTATAACTTTAACGCGAGATTGTATACTTTTTCTAATGATTGGTTGAAGCACGCCACGGTGTCTCAGCACCAATTTCCGAGTTTAGAGACAAGATTAGCTGTGCCGTCATAATTCCCAAAGGTAAAAGATTTTGATAACGTTTTGCACAGACCTGGTATCAACCTGTAATTACTTCAATAAATGGCTTCTACTTAATTGTGACCCAGATAAGTATGGTTGAAAGCGAAGATAGACCAAACTATGGTTCATCTATTAGTGCAAGAATTCATCCTGGCGAGAAGTGTGTGTGGAGGGAGTGGCTAAAGGTTTTTCACATATGACATGGCAATGTTTTTACAACAGCCACATTAAAGGGAAGCCAGAGGGAGAGGTTAATGACATCCACATGTTCTATGGCAACATTTCTACAGCAAGCTGATCTTAGGGTCCTTCTAGTGGCAAGTGATCCTTGTTTCACCCTTTAGTTTTAGAAGGTAATCAAACAGACTTAATATGGAGAGGTGACAAATGTAAACTGATATAAAACCTCAAAAAGCACTAAAGTTAAAAAATAATTAAACAGCAAGTAAAGTTTATAAGTACTAAAAAAAAATATGAACTATAAGACTCAAACATCTGGGGAAGACAAGAAAAGGAATGCAGATACAAACTAGTTAAACCATCCTAGTAAAAGTCGATGACCGCAACTTTTAACATGTGATTCAATGGCACACCGTGCGAGCTTCAGGGAAAAATTAAAATAGTGAAAAACGTACTCAGGCCTGACATCGGTGGTTATGGAAAACCCTCCAATTTCTGGAGGAAATGCTAAAACCCGAGGTGAGATCCCCAATGGGAGTTCTTCCAGTTTAGGGATACTGTAGTTGAGAGAATTCCACTGGTGGGTTCTGCTCCCATTTTGGCAGATATTCCATGAATCAGAGCCTTTCAGTTCCCTCACACTCTAAATCAGACCCTAACTTCCTATATCTGCGATTTTGGTAGGACCTACGACAAAATGATCCTGGTTGTGAGCGTGATTAGCTGATAGACATGGTGGGTTTGGCCAGGTGACAAGAGTTCCCTTCAGAAATAAGGTTTATTTTAGAGGTGTGTAGTAATGGGATGTCTACTGATGCTCGGCAGATGTTGTACATTCAGCAACATCTGGAAGTCTGCTGGTGCAGTTTCCCTCAATGGAATGACTACTGTCATTCTGCAGTAACTTTGCAGGCTGCAGTGGATTTATTGCATCTGACATAAACCACTGATTTAATATTAGTTCAAGTTCTCATATTGGGTCATTCATCTCTTTACTCTTTTCAAAAGATTGACCAGCGAATGCGTCCCAAGGCTTCACGCGAAGTCACAAATGTAGAAAGGGTAAACAGAACATACATATCAGGCATGTGTCTGAATATATTTACTGCACACTAGCAGGAAACTGTAAACATGCTGCTGCATAAATCACTGTGGTACTTGTATGTCCTAATTGGCAATTGGGGACGTGAAACTACAAGTCCCATCATGCTTTGGATTGAAAAACTGTACTGTGTGCCGGTCACTGTTTTGATAAAATGCTAGTTGGCAGTCATGGCAGGCAGAAGTAACACACACACACCCACACGTTAATTGCAATGCATGCAGCAGTTTGAGTATTTCTGCTGTTCTGTTAATTAGTGAAAGAAGCCCATCAGTTTTTTTTTGTTTCTCTGCGAGGGGCAGTGTGAGTGTTGGTTCTTCTGTTACCGATAACAAAATAAACCATGTTTACCTCTCAGTAGGCGCCTGTGAGGTTTCCCCCCCTCCCCCCCTCCCCCATTATTTCCATAACGATGCTTTGCAGTTGTGATTTGATCGGGGCCTCAGGTACACCTCTCAGCAATGATTATAATTCAGATTTTCCGCACGCCTGAACGGCTTGTCACCGGGTGTGCGACCCCGTCCGCTCTCGGTTACACTTCCAATCCCAGCCAAGTGTGCCGGTGGCCATAAATCATCCCCTCTGGCGGCGGCCAGGAGACCCCGTGAAAACGAGTGGGCGGCGCCGGAACGCGTCAGCTTGACTAAAAGGCGCCAACACCGGGGGTGGCATTAAAGGAGGCCCGCGCCTGCAGTCTCAGCACAGGGGTCAGCGGTGGAGTGGGTTCGGCCCAGAGCCCTCCCCTGGAGGGCACTTTCTAGTCAAGTGCTGACATGCATTGTTAGGGCGGCACCGAGAGGCGCGTGCTGACGGGGTTCTGCAGGAAGCTGGCCTCGGTGATAAATGCGGTGAAGTGGGCACCGGTCAGAGGGGCAGCGCTCATGCACTGATTATGGAATGCATAAGGCGCATAGACAGATGCAAAGAGGCCTGCCTAAGTGAACGCCCCTGCTCCATTTTTATCTTCCTTTTACCAATGTTTGTTTCCGACTTAATTGTGAAGTTACAAAATTTAGGCTTTTTATTGGTGCAGCCACAAACTGCACACTAACGTGGAGACCACCGTTAGTAGGGTCACTGAATGTCATACGTAGTAGTAAGAATAGTGCCAGTACTTGTAGTAGTGGACACTGCAGAAAAGGTAGGAGTACAACCAGAGGTAGGGGTTGCTGCAGTAGAAGTTGTAGCAGCTGCAGTAGTCACAGCAGAGAGATTCATAGCAGTAGGTGTGAGTAATGCCAGTGGGGTAAGGAACTGTAGCAGAAGCTGTAGTCATGTTGTAACAACAGTAGTAGTAGTAGTAGTAGTAGCAGCAATAGAAGTATCAGTTGTAGTTGTAGTAGTAGCAGAAGGACTGGTGGTATCTGTAGCAGTAAGTATATGAGTAACTGTAATAGTAGTAGACATAGTAGTTGAGTTTACAGTACTAGCATGAATAGAAACCGTAGTAGCAGCAGCAGGTGCAAATGTGGCAGTGGCAGTAGTGTCAGCAGCATTAATGAGTCGTTGTAATAGCAGTAACAAGAGTAAAAGTAGACTAAATGCAGCTGCAGTAGCAGCGGTGTAGGTAATGATGGTGGTGGTGTAGTAGTAGTGATAGTGGTGTGTAGTAAACATAAAAGCATCAGATGGTGGTGTTAATAGTAGAAGAAGGGGGTGTGCAGCAGCAGAATTAAAATCTCGTAGTAGTAGTAGCAGTGGTTCCAGCAGCAGCAGTAGCATTAGTAGCTGGAGCAGCAGTAGTAGAGGTAATAGTAGTAGGAAGAGTATTAGTAGTTGTAGTTATTGTAGATGCAGTAGTTGTAATAATAGAAACACTGGCATTGCACCAGTAGTATCAGCACTAGTGATGATGTTAGTAATAGTAAAATTGTGCCCTGGTAGTAATAATGATTGCAGCAATTAAAAATTCAGTAGTTTTTGTCGCAGTAGCAGTAGAAGTATTAGTGACCATAGTAGTAGTAATTCCACTAGTAGTACTAGTATTGATAGCAGTGGGATTAGCGGGTAATATAGTAGCAACCAACAACACCTATAGTAGTAACAAGAAGAAAATACCATTGTAGCATTAATAATAGTCACAGATCTGCACATATTTGGGTGCAAGTGTCTATATCTTAAGATCCAGGAAGGGTGAATGAAACAACTTCAGATTCTGCAGAACGCAGCGGCCAGACTCCTTACAGGCACACCAAAGTTCGAATCAATTTCAGTCAAAATCAAAAAACGTCACTGGCTGCCGGTCAGGAAGCGTACTCAATTTAAGTCTCTATTTCTGGCCTTTAAAGCCCTTCAGGGAACTGAACCAGAATTTCTTAAACAGCGATTCCACTGGTATACAACAAAAAGAGCACTGCGGTAATCGGATGCAAAATTTGTGAATGTCCCATGGGTGAAAAAAAGCCAACTGGGGTGGCAGAAACGTTATAGCGAATGCGGCCAGATTGCTCCGCCATTATACTTGAGAAGCATGCCCAATCTTTTGGCCTTTAGGAAGGCACTGAAAACATGGTTGTTCTCAAACTGATCCTGCTAATCTCCCTTCTCACTTAGGGCCATATGTATCAAGGCAAAATGGGTTCGCAAACGCCGAAATTCACAGAATTCCGGCGTTTTCAAACCCATTTTCGCTAAATGGTATGTATGAAACATTTTTGTTGCAAAATAAGGAATCGCTAAATTTGCCATTCCTTATTTTGCGATTGCATTTAAGGAATTGCAAATTTTCCGATTCCTTAAATGCAATGTATCAAGGAAAAAAACATTCCAAAATTCCATTAAGGAATCGCAAATTACCACCAGCTTCTAGTTGGTGGTAAGTTGCGAATTCTTTCAAAAAAGCATTATTTTGAAAATCAAAAGGTGCCCTGTGACGCTCATACATGCCCCTAGGGCATGTATGTGCGCCATATGCACACACATGTCATTTTCAGGGGTGCAGCAGGGTGTTCTTGAGACACCCTTGCACCCTTGAAAATGTTCACAATTTGCGATTAGAAAATTGCAATTCGCAATTTCCCCTTCATTCCTATAGGCCTCCTGGCCCATAAAAATGAATGGGAAATGAATCCTTAATTGCGATTAGCAATTTGCTAGTCGCAATTAAGGAATTTTAAGGAATCACTAAAAAGAAGCGATTTTCTACATACATACCATTTTGCGATTTCTAAATAGCGATTCCTTAAAAATTGCTAATTAGGAATCGCAAAACGGAATGTTGATACATATGGCCCTTAGTCCTCTGCAGGTCTTCACACAGCACCTGGACACCTTTGGGTAACAGTTGCGCTCAATAAATACCAATAATATTAACACATGGCGTCTAGCGCACTGACCATGTTTCAAAGCATATTGATGGGCAGCTCTCTGAGATTGTTCTGTATTAGTGAGCTGTTACTCAATGACATATAAATGAGCTTACTGTGAATCACTCACATGTAGGGTATAAACAGTGAAGAGAGGGCATGCACACACTACACCGGCAAACATTCTCCCTCTCCCCACCAACCTCTAATTGACTGATCCAGCTATTCACAAGTTCCTCCCAACTAAACCACTACACACCACTACACCTCTGACCTGATTTATAAGTACATTAATTAGATCAATACACTTTACAGTCACTTTACTTCACAGTCACTAAATCCCTTGGTTTTCGAAAAAGCTTTTTTTACTCTAACATCACCTCACCAGATGCTGGTGTCTGTAACCTGCCTCACCCTTCTTCCTGTGCGTCCGCATGCACCTTGACCATTGCATGTTATGCTGCCCCTTTCCCCCATCGTTGTCTTCTAGCCTCATTCTTATCCCCGCTTCTGCCTCACTCTATCAATGGCTGCTTCTGAGAGTTAGCCCGCCACTACTTTTTGTCAGCTGCACCCTTCCCTATGTCATTTCCCATGTAGCCTTTTTACCTGAAGGTTACTTTGCCATTACTTCATCTTTATCTTAGACTATGTCTTCGATGTCACTTATTCACCATGGAAATAACTCTCACACAACCACCACAATGTCCCTTCCCATACCCACTGCCTCCACTATTCCTGATTGAGCATTATGCCCCATCATAACTCTAGCTGTCTCACAACTTACGGGGTAAGCGTTCTGCATCTCCCCTGCCTCATCTGTCCCATAACCATCTCCCTCCGTTCTACATATCGGCTATGTCACAACTCTGTGCAACATCCCCAGAGATTTTAATGTTCTCACTGGCAAAACATACTTACCACAAAGAACAAGCACTGAATCAGTAAGTACCATCCAGACTTGCTAGGATTTTAGAGAACATCTGAAATTTTAAAGAGAACAGTCCACAAGGAGAGGCAAATAAAGATTGCAGTTAATTTATTGATTCCGTTTTATTATGCCTTCTCAATTTTATTTTTGTATCTCATATACCTTTCATTGATTGAGTGTATTACATTCTGTATTCTATGCTATGTTTTGGTTTCAATAAACTTGAACTTAAAAAAAGATTGCAGTTAATTAACCCCCACTTCAATAAAGGTAGCAAATATAAAATGGCCGCCTCTGTGAAAACATATTGGTAGACCCGAAGAGTATCCTTCAATCTTTACTCTTCACAAGATGGAGGATTGTGCATCCAGATGGGAAGAAGAATTCCATTATTCCTTAATATAGCATGAAGTAATGGCTGCTTGAACCCTTCCTCATTGGCTCGCGATACGCAGTAGGTATCCTTTCTAAAGGATTCCTATAATGGTGTGTTCTGCCAGAGAGGAGGCGATGTGCATTGGGCGTGCATGTTCTTGCCTGGTCTTTATCAGAATATGCAGTTTATCACAAAGGCTCCCACATCCCGCTGCATACCAATGAACTCTGCCGGCGAAGCAAAGCCGCTAATGTATGCCATCGAGCCGTAGCTGTACGTACAGTCATTTTACAAGTCATTAAAGGTGCTAGAAATGCTTCAGCGATCCTGGTCCAAAGGTGCACAAACCAATCTGTGCGGATTCAAAATTAAGCCTGTTAGAATGTCTAGGATAAGTCACTAAGAGCAGGCCAGCAACCCACTCAATGCTTTCTGGAGGAGGCTTCCACCATGCATATGGTCACAATTTACAGGAATGGGCCCAATGAATAACAATTATATGCAGTAAGTATCTTCCCTTTTCTCAGTTGTAGGATTTCAAAGTAAAACCAAACGGTAACTTTTACACCTGGTAAATCCCATGGGGTTCATGAATGGACCGAAGAAGTCTGCATGTAACCTGAAACCGTATTACCTATATTGCAACGCTTCTGGTTTAGTTTTACATCATCATTTATAGATTGCAATGCAGCTGTGAAATTTATCACCAAAATTTAGATAACCTCCCCAAGTTCCTGTTGGAGCTGTTAAAAATCAAGATCTGACCTAAGATGGTCTCTTCTGATTTGGTACAAAATTACACCAGTGAATTGCATGTAACCCAACTCATTCTGGTCTGAGATTTCAATGGCCCCAGGGAAAACTCCATCTTTGTCTGATCCTGACGTCACACATTGAGTACTATTGAGTTGTGCAATGATACCACCAGTCATATATAAAGCAACAAAGATGCAAGAACGTGATGGGCAGCACTACATGAAAGTTATTACAAGAGTGGAATCACATTTATCACAATGGTCCTAAAGAGGCCATCTTCAATTAAGATTAATTTTGTTTGCCGCTATGTCTACAGCATGGACACTATCACACATTTCCGGCCACTTGTAAACTTCTTAGGGCATAGTCACCAGTTTACTATTGATTGTGCTCACTTAGAGCAAGCCAGATTTCTGCAGCACCCAAAACCTCAAAATTATGGCAATCTTATACTGATCATATTGAATGGGTTTTAGTAGTAGAAAATGTATCAAGCTTCCTTATTGGTTTGTATGATTCTGAGTTCTTGTACCTCCATGTACTCATTCTGCGGAACCAGGCTTTAGGCATAGTAATCATTGTTTATTAATTTCATCTTAAATGAGCTTTGAATGCATTTTTGTGATTTTGCATATTAATTATTGGTATTAAAAACAAAATATTGTTTGCTACTTTTTGGGCAGCGTTTGTATTATTAGGTCCATGAATAATTTGCCTCTTTTTGGTCACCGGACGCAAGAGGAGATGTGTAAGGATACGTCAAAAAATGAAAGGATGCAATAGAAGGATACTGAGAAAGACCATACGCTGAATAGCCCCGTCAGATGTATGTAGGCTTGTTAATTTGATTGAAGGATTTTTTTCCAACATTAACAGCATCAGATCAGTGCAGCATCTGACAATTGATGTTGTTAGTGGTAGGTGGACTGGAACAAATCTGATATGCCCTTTAGGTCACCCATCAGCAGCAGGACACACAGAAACCACATTCAGCTAAACTGATCTGACCATTCCTGAGTATTGAACTGTATTGAAATTGCATTTATGTCACACTTACTAGCCCTGACAAGGCGTTGATGTTCCTTATGGCATGTGGCACGCTACCCTGGAGCCTAACGTTAGTGGTCAGTCCATTGGTTATTGGGATTAGTCTTCAGCCCCCAAAACATGCCGCGCATTTACTGCAGTGGTCTTCTGATACAGTAATGACTTTAGTGTGATCATTAGAGAGGGTTAGGTGAGAAGCAAATGGTTGATGGAATGAACAGATATTGTTAGGTTGCAAGGTTATTGTTTCAAAGAAAGAGAGATTAAGTTAGGCTTGTGATTTAGTGGAGTCTATATTTACAAGCAGAAGGTACAAGGGCAGGTAAGAGGCATCCAAAATAAACATGGGAGGAAAAATTTAAAGTTAAGTCAAGGTACATATTTCATGCAGGATTTTAGAAGCTAGAAGGGAGATTCTTTTGCAAAACATGCAATCAGTAGATGCAAACTTGAATGTGGCAGTTAACATTATTTCTGGAGACGCTTTAAGAGGTGGCAGATACTTAACTCATCACATAAAGCAATGCCATTGCCTGTTGAGACCCCTTTACTAGCAACTGTTAAGCAGTGACATTCACACACATCCCAGTATCCTTAATTAACATTTGACTTTGACAACACTATTAAAAAAGCTCTTTTGCATAGTATTCCACTGTAGGTGTGATATAAATACTTGTAAACCCAGAAATGTCACCATATGTGTGTACCTACTACTGCAGGACATAAAATACTGTTAGCTATTGTTAAAGTTTATGGATGCATATCATTGTATATCATGCAATCTACTTATAAACATGTAGTGTAAATGGTCACTAACGTAATATATGATAACGCATTGATAAACATGTTGCAGTCGTCATTCTTAGTAAATTCAGTGCTTAGTTTATATGTCCCATTAAAACATCGGAATGTTGGGAGCTCCATTGGAGATAATGGAGAGCTCCTGGGTTCTAATGGCTGGTAGAAGCCCGGAGCATCAACAGTCCAATGATTGTTCACAGCTGCTGCTGTGAACAAAAAGCGTCATGGAGCCCAGGGGGATTGTAATTTTCCTTTGGCTCCATGAGGCCTTTGTTTTACAAAGTAGAACGGTATATAACCTTTACAACGAATCTTTTACCACGCACTACCATTACAACGCAGTCATTACAACGCAAACCATTACAACCCATTGCGCTGGGGGGCGCTCTAGGATAGGGAATATGTTTAATTTACTATCCAACACCTTCCCTAGTGTCCACGGGGACTGGAGTTGGAATAGTAAATTAAACTATTCACTATCCAGCACCCCAAAGCGCTAAGCGTTGTAACGGTATGCGTTGTAAAAACCGCGTTGTAATGGTATGCGTGGTAAAAGTATGCGATGTAACATCATACATCCAAGTAGAACATTCTGTAGAACATTCCGCCCTGTAGGGACAGAATGTTCTAATAGCCTAAGAGCCTTTGTAGCAGGCTCAACTAGCCATTAAAGGCCCGCTCCCATATCAAAAGCCTTCTGGTCGGGCCTTTAATGCTGGAGCTGGCCCTTAATTATCGGTAGAGCCCGCTACGGCGGTGTCTAAGGCTATATTCATTACCTAGATCTGAAGCGTGTGGCAAAGTGCCGTCCAATGCCCCACACCCGAAGAGCTCTGGTCCCACATACCAGGCACCACAGTGCGCAGAATGATCTTGTGATTACACCATGCTTCTCCAGCATTCATCTTGCCAGGTAGTGAGTTTTTCTGCCTTGGCTCATGTTCTGATGATGGCTCCGACAAAGAGGAGGCTGCTTTAACCTTCTGTGCCCTGGCCAACTCCATCTAGTCTGTTTTTGGCGAACGCCACCCCTTGCGGTTGATGAGAAAGACAATGGTGTTACTCCTTTCAGGTCTGAGGGTGCTTCCTGGAGCGAAATGGGGAGATTCGCCCACTGGTACACAACTGCCTGGTATTCCTTTCATGTCCAGAAGGTCATTTCATCAGAACTGTCCACGGAGCAGAGTGGTTTATGCTGCATTTTAAGTCTCCAACAAAAATTGAAAAAACAGGTCCTCCTATCCAAGGCGCGGTTCGTTTCTCTGAGCGACCAGTCACTGATGCCATAATTCACATTAAAACTTGTTCTGATTGAGTCTCATAAAATAAATAGTGCGTGTCTTGTGATAAATCTGCGCTGCATTGGAGAGAGAGAGGTGGTGTAAGCTGATGCCTGCCGGCTTGGATACATTCCCGCCATTAGGATCAATGACTGCGCTGCCACGCCGGTCTGGGAGGGGCAAAGGAAACCCTCAAAGCGATCTGCTTTTGGAAGACGATCCCCATTTCTCAAAGGCTGTAGAGAACATTAACAGATGAGAAATGTCTGTTTCATTCTGAAAAATGAATGTATAAAAATGTGTGCGCGTGTCTCTAGTTGAAGATATCTGCAGGACCTCTTCCCCTGTGCTAGTATCTATGGGCCCGATTCACAGAACTAACTTAAGACAAAATCCTAAACTTACTACTTTTGGTATTCACAGAAGTTAGGATTTTGTCTTAAGTTTATTTTAAGACAGACTTAAGACAAAATCCTAACTTAAGTCTGTCTTAAGTCTGTCTTAGTACAAACTTAAGACAAAATCCTAACTTCTGTGAATACCAAAAGTAGTAAGTTTAGGATTTTGTCTTAAGTTAGTTCTGTGAATCAGGCCCATTGTGTTGAACTGCAAAGTCTGCAAGGGTTATGGCTGTTGGGTATGATAATTGTGTTCGACCAATAATCAGGGAGGAGATGAGCACAAAGACATAAACAACTCTTGCCAAAACCAAGCACTGATTAATGTGAACAAATAAACAACATGCCTTATTGAAGTAATTATCTTGCTTTTCATCAGCAGGCCAGAAACAGTGTTTTCCATGCAGAATTGATGGGCAGGCCTTATTTTTGTTTATTGCAATGTGCTTAATTCACTGTTGCGCAAATCATTGAAATGTCACCTATGCAAAAGTTCAGGTACTTAACATCAATATAAATCAAAAATTAAGAAGTAAATCAATCAAGGTGGAGGCAGAACATTCCAATCAATAATTAGTAAATCTAAAATGCAATAGGGATATTTCAATTAACAAGGCTTATATAAATCTAAAACTCGGTTTAGTAAGAGAGCAGGACGGGTTAGAAAGAAAATACAAGTGAGACTGAAATTTTTAAAATAAGTAACTTGTGTTGTGAGCTTACGATTGCCACAAATTTCAAATATTGCGTGCAACAATCCCTGTGGTTTATCTGAACAAACACTTGCTTGTAAATAGCCTCTAAGAGTAAGAAATGATCCAGGGAATTATAACTTAGTTTCTCCTATATGAATAAACATAACACTTAGAAACAGTTGCCTATGACCAGCATACCAGATTTGTACACAATGCAGGACTTGTTTGTGTTTGTATATGTCTGTATGTGAAGGGAAGGTGTGCTTTTCACATAAGCCAATAGGCTTTGCTTCTCCTTAATCGACTTTTGTGTTGAATTGAGTAGCTAATAGTTATTTTCCTAAGGCTATTAAGGCTGTTGTAGAGGGTTTACCTCTGTGTAACTAAATCCTAATAGAAAGGGACTTGCATACAAGTCCCTTGTGCCGCTGCTACGTCACTTTTTCCCATGTTAAAAATGATGCACCAGCGGCGCAAGTGGCTTGTAAATAAGCCCAAAAGTTTCTTACCTTCTTGGAATCTCCTTTGCTACAAATAATGAATCCTCATAGATTGGTATCACTGGTGGATCACAACTTTCTTATAGATTGGTTGTTTTTGCTTGTAGGGCCAGGGTTCACTGATGTGTGCACGTGTTCTGGTCCAGTGTGGGATTTTTAAAGATACCAGTTCCATACAGAAATGCTGAGTTCGCCCATGTTGACATTTACAGCTGACTTTTCTGTAATGTGTGATTGCCCCTCTGACAGACCATAAAGGGGCTAGTTTACTGCTAATCTCTATGCAGAGTTGGATATGCCTCTTCTTGAGGTTTGTACTTCTGCCATTTGCTTATTTTGGCAATATGTTATGTTGGATTTGTTTCAGAAGGGATATACATTTTTGTGATTGCACAACAGGTATATCTTCATTGTGCAGTTTGTCCACTGATATCTATGATGGGTGCAGCAGTGGCAGCTCCTCAGTTATTCAGTTATTATCCTGTTATGTTTCCTTTGCGGGTGGACGGGCTGCTCTGCTCACGGAGCAGAGTGGTTTGCCCACTCAAGTGTGCAATGACTGTTGGTCGGCCCTCTCCGACCTCCCAAAGTCGTCAAGTGCACTTCCCTGTTCTCCTTGCAGCTGCATTACAGCCTGCATGGAGAACATGCCCACCCCTACAGCCCCTGGCTCAGTGTTGTGTCCCGGCGCTCAGACCAATCACAACACTGCACTGCAGCATTGTGATTTGCATAGGGGAGGGAGCCTAGCTGCCTGCTTCTTGTTCCTGGAAGCAGACTCAGGAGAGCAGGAGCACAGAAGAAGTGGGACCGGGCCTTGAGGTAAGTGTTTTATTTATTTTTCATTCCTAAACCCTGCAACCCCCTGCTTGACACACCTGCAACAGCTCTGCAACTCCTGCAGCCCCCGCAACTATCCCCCAACCTACCAGCCATGCAGGCCCCCCCTGGGGCATAGTTGTACCTCAGATCCTTCCTACATGTTTATGCCATTTATCATTCATTAATGCGTCTTCTTACAGCTGTGTCAGTGTGTGTTTAAAGCATCAAGCTTTCCACAATGTGCTTTAGTTGCACTGTTGTCTGAGTATTTATTTTATCTGTGCTGATACCACTGATATATTGGACTGCATGCATGTGATTTTCCACTGATCTGTCCTGAATATGTGATTGTAACACTAATCTCTCCTCAGTAGACCGTTTCCTCACTGACCTTCTCAATGCATGACACCACACCCTACCTTATGAATTTGTAGTTTCTACCACTGTCCTTCCTTTGCCTGTGCTCACATCACAGCCATCTTTTCATGTGCTGTTGACTCTGGCATCTCATTGTGTACATGTACTGATTACCTCTCCTATGTATGTGATTTACCCACAGCATCAATGCATGGGATGAAGTCTTTGTGCCTAGACATATGTTTGTGAGCCACGTCTTATTCACCCTGTTTCTCAATTCAGGAAGAGTCCTTATCGGGTTATATTTGCACGACTGTTAGTGCCCTCCATCGCTAATCCATGCCGAAAGGGAGCAACCCACATTTTGGCTTCTTGTTACTGGCCACCCAAATGACAGATCACTATCTTTCTTCTGCTCTTCTGACTTCCAACACTCTCATAAGTTACATTACTTGTTCTCCTTGTGTTCTTTTACATGGGACACAAAGGGTGCGAATTGACTTTCATTGTATTCATCTTGCTGAGGCATGTAGCCATTCTTCGCTGTAGTGTTTTTTTGCTGCAGTTAGTGCTGGTAGTACTTGTTAGTACTGTTGAACTAGGCTTAGTTTATGATTCTAGCACAATTCACAACAGAGTACACCGATTTAGAACTGACATCCTCTCCATACATGATTTTACCATTGACCTGTCCTCAGTATGTGATTGCAGCATTGGACAATCCTTGTTGGATGATTTTATCAGTGACCTATTTCCTTTGTATGATTGTGTTCTTAGTCTCTACTCTGAGCACATGTAAGTAGTATTAAGCTCATGGTGACCATTATGACTATTGAGGTACTTCCAATGGGGCAGATAACTCTTATAACTGAATCTATCAGAATTGCACAGTTTGTGATTTTGCTGCTGGACAGTAAGTTTCACCGGCTACTGCCGCTGCTGAAAGTAGGTAAACACTCTGGGTAAAATACAGGAGGAAAAAGAGGAAGTGCCCAGGGAATCACGCCCAGAATGACATATTTTTCGTTTTTTAGCAGAACCTCAGAATTCCAGTTGTAACCTGTGTAATTCAGATTTATTAGTACCCCGATATCGGTAAATTTGGTTTGCAGAATTACCACCGGGTGATAGTGAAAGGGCCGATAGTGTGTAATTGATGCACTGCCCTAAACTCAATATGTGTTTGCACCACAATCTGTTTTACGTTATTGTTAACACTGCTTACCTCTCCTCAGTGTGATATTGCATTTTTCAGTGTGCTGACGTCTCCTGCATGTGCAGCGGCGGTTCCTCCACAATGGCGGAGGTGCATCCCCCCACTGGCTCAGAGCCAGCTGCTGAAAAATAAAACAATAGTTTACTATTGTTTATTTATCAGCTGCTGGCTCTGAGCCAGTGTGTAAAGGGAGGGGTGGGGCCGGGCCATGGGAGGGGGAGGAAAAGTGGTAGATATGCACTTTTAATTGCGCATCTCAGTATAGCCGCCCTTCCTAGGCCGGCCAAACTGACATGCGCACTTAGGTTTCTCCAACCCAGCTGCATTGCACAGCTGGGTTGGAGAAACAGCACAGACTCCCTGTGCCTGAGTGAACGTTAATCCAGCTCGCTCAGGCCAATCCCCACTCTGCTCTAATGCTTGAGAGCAGCGCGGGCATTGGATAGGGAGTCCGTGAAGCCAGGAACTGGAAGCAGAGGAGTGCAAGACGGTTGGCAGCACCAGGTAAGTGTTTTAATTTTTTTTTTATTGGCAATCCTCCCTCCGTGCGCACCCCCACGTTCTTCCTGCTGGCCCCCTTCCTCCCTCCACCCGCCCCGCCGGTATTTATCTGTGTCGACCGCCACTGTGCATGTGTTCTTGCAGCCGTAGCCTCTCCTTAGTGTGTAATTGTACCACTAACCCCTGTGAAATAAATGGGTAATGTTTGGATTTTAGTTCAAGTGCCTGGTTCTTAGTATGTGAATACTCCACTGCTTTGTCCATTATGGGCAATTGCCTGAACAGCATAACCTGACCTCCCATAGTGGGCAAGTATACCATTGTCCTCTAGTCAGTCTGTGAATGTGCCACTAATGTTTAATGTGTGCTCCTACATGTGACCTCTCCTCAGCGCGTGGCTGCACCGCCTGCCCTCGCCTGAGAGTGCGGTTCACCGCCGCCCTCACCGCAACGCGTGGTCGCACCGCTGCCCTCGCCGCACCGCGTGGTCGCACCGCTGACCTCGCCCAGGTCTGTAATTATGTCCCCTTGATGTTTACGTCATTTCAATGTATTATTCTTTCTGGCATGTTCCGCTCCAAAAGGTCTGCATCATAGCTACACACTGCTATGGCTTCTGGCTGCCTCTCCAATCCATGAAGTGATTAACATTCCAGTCCTAACCCGAAGCCCAGGCGAGCTACGCCAGCCTTGTCGCTCGGCCTCGACGCCACTGCTCTGTTTAATTCATATCTGTTGAAGGCCAATTGTAAATTGCTTGTAAATAACACATTGAGGTTTAATGTCAGAGCCGGCGCTGATTGCCATACGCCGGCGCCCAGCCTTGCATTTAGTGCACATTTCCAGATTAGAATCGTTTTCTTTGAAAATTGGAGCCTATGGCATAAATCCTATGAGGATAATTGCTAAGTGGAACTGTGGACGGCGGGAAGCCTGCAGCCCGGGACCGGATTTGCAGTTTTCAAGTGTGAGAATTGTTCACAAGGTGAATTGTCTTTTTTTCCCTCTGAACTCTGGGGAGGCTGGATTTTGAGGCGGTTGCATATTAACACAGTATTTGAGGTCGGAAAAATGCAAGATTCACATTCGTGGGAAATAAATCAGACGTTTCTTTAAGCCTCATTCTAAAGGGACTCGTCTTCGTCTCTCCTTTTGACGTTTTCAAAATGTATTTTATGGAAGCATGTTCTCAGTGCGCTCTCTGCTGAACAGGGTTCTTAGTTTCTTTTAACGAAAGCTACATTGATTACAGAATTCTTTTTACTTTTAAGGGCATACAAAGAAAATTGGCATTTTATATGGCAGTGCCCTGAAAATACTGACTTAGGCATGCTGTACCCAGGGCTTAATTTGAGCCGGTGGTTTCCAGTGCTCAGCACGTCACTTAATCATCAACACCAGCACCTTTTATGAGCCCCAGTTAGGGACACATTAATTTAAGGGGAGTTTGCCCAGAATCACAGGATGTTATGTTTATCAGAGACTCGAACCTGGTTTCCCTGCTCCAAAGTCAGCAGCTCTGGCCATTACACCACACCCTCTCCCCAGTTTCAAGGTTAGCAATTGGTTCTATTTTAGGCTGCACTAACAGGAGAAATGGGCTGGTGCAATCTGCCTCCTGACGAGAATCCCAGCACTTATTTATTTTACTAATTAACCACTGGCAGTACCATATTAAAATGGGCATGTCTAATGTAAGGCCCCATTCTGAACATACACCCCTCTTTTAAAGCACACAGGCGTAAGTGAATAAATACTTCTTTATTGATTATCCCATCTATAGTCTCCATGTTAAATGTAAATTTGATCAGAATTCATGCATATCTAAAAGTCTTATGTTAATAACCATTTTCTAGAGATTTTGAATTTCTTCATAAAATGTTAAGCTCTGCCATGTACCAATAGCTGAGGAAGTGCTGATCGAAAGACAACTGGAGGGTAAAATACAGTATGATAAACGAAGGAAACAATGGCGGAAAAGCAGCTCATAATTGGAAGGAAAGACAAAGGGCCATATTAGGAACTTGGCGGACAGGGTTACTCCATCACACACTTGACTTCCGCCGTATAACCATTCCAAGCATAACCTATGGAACTTATAATACAGCGGACAGGATATCTGTCACGTTTGTTACTCAGTACCCATCTGCCAAGATGGTAATCAGACCCAAAATCTTAAGGGAAGGTACGTTTTTAAAGATATGTTTTTAAGGCATAACGAAATGTTAAATATCTCCATTTGTCATGCAGCTACTGGAAAGGGCTCTCATAAGAAAAAAGAATGACAGCTTTGAAGCACTCTAATAAATTAGACATTAATCAAATCCAAGGTTCGCAAAATCCTCTTGTTTAACCCATGATTTGTCCAGAAAGAACCACACCTGGAACTCCGAAGGGACACAGGCTTAATGGCCTATCACAGCCCTCACCCTGCCTTCCTATGCATACTTCCCAGAGAGAGGAACAGCATCAGTTCAGGACTACCTTTATTCAAGTGCTGGTTGGGACACAAGTCCACTATTCAGGTGCCACACTTATTAACGATATCGATTCTATTCTTCATGCCGACGTCGCCGTTTTCTACATTGCTTTTTAACTAGAACCACAGCTGATCTTTTTTTCTACATTTTATTTCACCTTCTTATATTTGATGCCCTCTACGCTAGCCTTGTGGAAGATGATGGGACGAAACGTGTGTTAGCTTTATGGATAACTTGTTCTCTTTATTGCTTACAGGACAAATCCAAACATGGTTTAAACTAGAAGACTTTGAGAACCTTAGGGCATATTACCAAGCAATAGCGATAATTATCGCTATTGCTTGGTTAGAGACAAAAATTTACCGCTGAGCTGCGGCGATTTTTATTGCAAATAAAATCTGCCGCAATGCATGAATATCGCTGAAAAGTCAGCGATATTCATGCATTACCGAGCTAATGCTCTTAACCATGTTATCCATGCTCAGGGCAGGTGTTAGCTTTTGGAGATATTCACACTTAGCGCGAATATCTCCAAAAGTTGGTAATAGGAGATAGCGATGTTAGCGACTGTTTCCAGTCGCTAACATCTTGGCACGCCCACTTTGCATGTCATTAGTGATAAATATCACTGACATGCAAAATGGGGCCCAAGATGGTCGCTATCTCCTACTAGCTGTTGCTAACTGGTGTTAGCGACAGCTAGGTAATAGGGAAATAATTCTATCTCCTCTTTTTTGGTTTTTAAAGCCAAAAAAGCGGAGATAAACCCCCTTGATATTATGCCTCCTTGTGCTTTATTAATGTCTAACATGTTAGAGAAGTCAGATGATGTAATTTTTTTTCTTAAGCTTGCTAGAGTCTTTCGGCCATTAGCTGGGCGATACCCTAAGTTAGTGAGGCGTTTTAAATCAGAAAAGGTCTCTATACCAGTGCATCATTTATCCAAACGCTAAACATTGCAGAAAAAAGTAGGTCAGGGTATTTGTATGAAGACACTGCAGAGGTTTTAAGATTATGATTCTGCGACTGATAGAATTGTAATGCTGCCCATAGATTTGGGAGCACTAATTCTTCAGCCTATCAAACCAGTCTGTTTTATGGTCTGTATCATTGTGAACCAGTATAACTCATCTCCTACCACTGAAAAACGTGCAACTAAACGATAAATTGTAAATGTGACTACAGTATTTCATCTTTACATCCTTTCATCTAAGATGGTTATTGGTCAAAGACCCAAAAAAGATAAGTCTTCCAAACCTTCCAGCAGCCCTGTAGAATTCAGATTGACGTGACATTTGGCCAGAGGGAGTTTCACCCACTCCATAGGTAGTGTACTGAAAATCCCCTGCCAGAAAATTAAATTATTTATTAATTTGGGCAGGGAGTGCAGTTAGAAGCTTAAAGAAATGTGGCCTGGTTAGGTGACATCACAATTCTAAGATAAACTATGCGCTCAACTGCTTTTGGTTGTGTCACAAGCAGAATGAAACTCCCCAGAAATATGTGTGGTATGCTCCAGATGTACCAACAATTTTAATGCAAAGATAACAAAACAAAAAAATCTGAAACCAGTTAGGAAAATAGAGACACATTTAATGAGCAAAAAGGCATCAACATCATCAAACTTAGAGAAATGAATTAAAGCAAACTTTGAGGTGAAAAAAAGAACCCCAAAAACCTTATATAACAATGTAATAGTTACATTTGTGGTTGACCATGACTTAGGTGTGGTTTCAGGACTACTTCGATGGCGAGAAGGGTCAGGTAGGCTAAGTGTGTCACATTTGTCAAAGCTTATTCCACATGACACACGTTTTTCCAGAGCTCCAAGTCCTCCAGTGAGGCAAGGCAAGAAGGTGAATCCAGCAAGGGTCCCTTGAAGTCAAATATGCTGTCGATAAGATCATGCTGGTGCCATTGGTTTAGGTGCCAAAAGATCTGTGGTGTAAAAAGATGGATCCTGTAGCAACCAAGGTCACTTTGCTGCTGAGGTAGATGTCATGTGTCACCCTGGTACAAGGTTTTACCTCCAGCTTGATCACTTTTATGGCTCTCACAATCACCAACGTAGCAAGGCCTAATGCCGTAGCAGGCAGAGATCCAGTGCGTCGGCTAACTGTATCACAAGTCACATTGAACCAGACGTAAGCATGGTAAAAAGCTGTGAGTGGGAAAAACCCAATTTTCTTGTCTGTTGAGGGTACCCCTTCCCTAAGAAAACCTCTGCATCTTATTGTGGTCTTCGAGAGGTGTAAAAAATGACTGCTGGAAAAGTTACGCCCAGACACTCCTACAGCTGTGAGTTCCTCAGGGCAGTCTTTTAGGCACTAGTTCTCACTCCATCCAGGGATTCTGTAGGGTCCAGTCCCCAGTGGTCAGCTGGCCCTTCATGGGGTCAGGAGTACTTGTCCACTGTTACCCATGCACTAGCCAGTGATTGATGAATTCCCTACATCCATTCTTGACGACTTACTCACGTAATTTCCACATAATATATCAACACTTTCACTATGGGTTTTCTGAAAATCTTTCCAGAGTCCCTCAACCAAGGTAGCCTGAGCCATCTTCGACCAGCAGGAGCTATTGCTCTCCCTCTAGCCAGAGTTTCTCTCCTGCTGAGGATGGCGCCTGAAACTTGTGGGTGGCGAAAGAAATCAATGTTTGCAGTTCCTGGCATCTTCATTTGGCATTTTAAAGTCTAAAAAGGAGCTATAAAAGATGCCCTTTGTTGGGTTACCTGGTCCTCTCTGGAGTGAGCTCCTCAAGCCGCACAGAGTCGGGCAACTCAAGAGTGGATAGCGGTGAATATGCAATGAGCCGAGTAGTCGCTCATTTCACATTCACTGCTTCTGCCGCGCGAGCACCCCATATGCCCTACAAGGGCTTTACTTAGTTTATTTTTGGTTCCTGGTGGTGCCCTAGTAAGGGGCTTTGGCACCATGACTTTTCTAATTTCCCTGTCACGCCCCAAACAGTGTCCTGGTAATTTGGTCATCGGGACACTGTTTGAATAAGGCCCAGTGGATGAGAGGATCTAGACTGGGGGAGGGTGCAAAATACCCCCTACTCTATAAAGAAAATTGACCCTGAGGGTTGGGGTCCCCGGAGCCTTACTGTGGCCCAGGAGAGAGGCTTCACACCCACTCCTCTCAACTCTAAAATAGCCCGAGGGTAATGGGGTGCCACAGGCCTCATAAAGTTTTGGGAAGGAGGGGCTGCATGCCTCCTCCCCTAAAAATAAAAAAGCCCTATGAAATGGGGTCCCCAAACCTCATAAAAGCTCAAGGAGCATAGCTGCACGTAACCCTCCTCTAAATTGTAAACCAGCCCGGGGAATGGGGTCTGTGGGCCTCATAGCATCTCGGGGAGGGAGGACTTCCATGCCTTAGCCCATAATTACAAAACTGGGCCTTGAGTACGCGGTCCTTAGGGCTGCAAGGAGGCCCAGGAGGGGTAGCCTATCAAATAAATTTTGCGTCCCACCAGTAGCCCTGCCCCACCCTTGTTTAAAATGTATTTTACACTGATCCATGGACCTCTGTAATTTTCTTTCTAAAAATTAATTTTTTATCTTCGGGGTGGGGGGTGATCCTCCCCACCAAACTGAGGGAGGGCAGGGTGTTCATACTCTGCCCCCTTATATGTGTGTTTTGAACTTATTTCTAGGACCGTGGACTGAGTCTTGAATCCTTCGCAGCTTCGTTGATGTGGTGTAAACAGTAAACAGCTCCAAGAATGAGGGTGGGTCTCTTAGGGCCATATGCATGAACACATTTTTCCATAGACACAGAATGGGCAAAACCCTTTGATGCATCTGGACCTAATAATGGAGATCCTGTTCTACTGACAGCTATTGTAATGTTGCTAAATTCAATGTAAAAATGGTACCATGATCTGGTTCTTACTACCAGCTGTACCACCTCATTTTGTGCTACCTTAAGCTGGAGAGGAGCATGTAACTTAAAAGTCCACATATAAATGGTTATGTCATCAAACATTTTTAAATCTTACTGTAACATGATTACGTTACAGCAAGAGCCTCTGGTCTTCACATAAGCAAGCAAAAAAAACTGGTTGTGATGTACTGGAACCATATTGGGATGAATTCAGGGATGAGTACTTGCCATCGCGTAAAGGAGGCAGGTAGAAGTTAGCTTTGTATGAGATTTAGACCCTGAAGTCAAGAGACTGCCTTGTATTTACTAAGGAACGACTTGCTGATGAATGGCTTTCCAGGACATGAATAGTGATAAAGGTGGCTGGGAGAGTTTAAGCAATAATCATGCCATTTCCTGGGATTGTAAAGTATAGCCACATTTCTGTAACTTATTGGCTATTTTTGTTGCTTGGCTAAAGCAAAGGAAGCTGTTACTGGATTATCTCTTTAGGTCAGTATCACCCAAGTTGCTAAAATGGACCCAATATTAACCGTCAGATTAGCATAAAAGCTGAATTGTGACATAGGGCGAGTTTACAAAATATATTTCCAGATTGCCCATGTAAAACATTCAACAAGTTGCAAAAAGATATTGTTTACACATGTGCAAACACCTCAAGTGAATTTTTGCTTGATGAAATTGTTCTGCTAACTCTGAGGACTGTGATGCTAGACATGTGCACAACAGTAGAGCGACAGCCACAGAATATCTGCTCTTACAAACCCTAGGTCAATGTTCAATCATCCGGACCACCAAGTATCTGCGAACAGAGAAAGAATTTACTCTATCAATGTAAACCTTCCTCTGATGGCCCGATAGAGATAGAGATAGTGGCAGCACATAACACGTCTGCCCTAATCTGTATGGATGGATTTTTGTGTGTTGGTATTTTCTGTCCCTCACCACCAGGTACCATCTGACAGTGAGATATAGGAAAAGAAATTATGACCCCACTCCATGCAGTAAGCTTCCATGGTGTGGGGAGCATTAACCCCTTTGACGCTGGTTCATGCTAATGTGTAGCGATGTCTGCCGGCCAGTTGACCTCTCTCAATTTGCCAGGCGGAGTAAAGACAGTGAAGTGGACATACATTCCTCTGATACCCTGCCTTCCTTTATCCTGTCCACCAACCCCTAAATCAGGCCCTAGGTGTAGATAATTAGGGTCCAATAGGCGGTTAAATTTCCTCTGCTCTCCTAATCGAAACAGATAAGATTTATCTTTTGCTGTATATAAAATACACACCAACTCATATGTCTCTATCTCATCATGTCATTGTACTCTATTACCACCTCAATAGACTTCCTATGATAAGCAAAGATTTTGACCTCTAACTTTTTAAGCTCCAACTTGGGAAACTTCTTAAACTCTTCCACCCCACTCAGTTTGCAGGCAGTTCACTATAATTTTCCATCAAATTACAATAGGTTGAATTACTAACACATACCACTCCTCTTTTTCATTCTTTTCCTGCCTTTTCCCTCTCCCATCATGCTTCACAGGGTAGTCTTTCTTCTCCTAAATCCAGCTTTGCAGACATGCATGATATATCCCATTGCTATACATCCAGGTATATTTTGACACGCCTTCTGCTGATTTTCCGTCCGCAAAAGGACCAAACAACCTCTATTTTTCAGTGCATGTCCATTCTGGATGTTTGTCTTTTTGATTTACTCCTAGTATTTCATTTGCCCATTGGAACGGCTCACAGTGCTTTGACCATTACACTTGTTCAGCCCTGCCATTTCCCTCATATGTTAAGATACATGCTCAATTCCACAGGCTATATCCACACCATATTCCAGACTGGGCTGGTTTCTCGTGCTTTCTTGTTCTCTATCTCAATTAATATATCTCTAATCATTTTATCTTTACACCCTTGATAATTGCACGTAGCACGCGTGCTCTCAAGGTCACATCATGCGTGTTGACTGATTATCAATGCATTGGCGTAAAGCCAGCGCCATGCTGCGGGGTATTTACAACGTGACGCATCTAGGGCCACATAAAACCTGCATCAGGTTTCATGTGGGCGTTCGGACGCGGGGGGTTGGCGTTCCAGTGTAGGAACGCCTCAGAAATGTAGCTGTGAAATCTACAAGATTTCACTCAGTCACTTTTCCGACCCCGCTGCGTCAAAACCTTGCTCAGGCGTAAGGTGTGATGCACCATGTTCCAGATAGGCCAGGTTGGCACAGTGCTGGAGTTGCGATGCACCCGCGACACAACTCCAGCACTGCGCCAACGTTACTGCAGCAGATGCGACACGCATATGCATTTCCTTGTGCCATGATGCGCTGCATTGAATTGAATTGAATTGAATTGAAGAGGTTCTTGTATAGAGCATGGCTACTCGGAAGCATCCCAGCGCTTGATGTTGAACAGAAGGGATAGACAGGATCTGAGATGTGGGAGCTAACTCATCTGTATCCTGCGGAACATCTGTGGTGGCACAAAGATTGAGAGGCGCGTCGCAAGTTTCTTGACGCATCCCTGCTGATTTGCAGGGATGCAACGGGAAACGTAAATCTGCCCCAAGGTGTGTTTAAATGCTCCCTATCCCACAGTTCTTACACATAGGCCTACACGCATCCCCAGACTGGCTGCAGATGCCATTCCCAGACCCTCACCCGCCAACATTCATTAGAACCCATAAGGTTCCACACAGCACTTTGAGGAAAGTTTTAATTTTATGTCAAGACAGTAGTCTAGAATTATGCATTAACTTTTATTTACTTCTTCTGAGCAGACGGAATTCTCAGGAAAGTTTTAATTATATACGCAGTTTCCTGTACTCCTTTCTGAGCAGAAGCTAAGCTTCATTTTAAGCCTGGAAGTCAGGCTGCACTTTGTTCTGAAAAGGCGGCTGTGTGCTTTTCAAACTACTTTTGCTGCGTGTGCAGCCCTCCCTCCACTCGGGGAAGGCAGGAGCAACGGAACAGCTGAGGCATGAAGATTCTTCTCAAATTGCCACGATTTTCACTCCTCTCGAAGGTGTGGGATAATGTTCTTAATTAACCCTGACACCTAAGCGCGCATATTTATAGTTCCAGGCAGTGCGTGCAGGGAGGTGCGCCCAGTTTTCTTTCACAGAACAAGGAGTCTGCAAAATGTTGATTACAGAAAACCAAGCACTTGTTTATATTCAGGATTTTACACATCACTCTTTTCTCTCCTCTGTCAAATAAAAAAAAATGGTGGACCAGTTCATGGCTGGGATTAGCAGGTGAGGGAAGAGAAGTTAGCAGCCTAAATAGATACATTCCCTGTGTCATTGTTTCTATTGGAATTGTTAGATGGGGTCAAATGGCTTCTTGTCATTCTCACTTCAACAGCCAATGATTATGCAGATGTTTACTTTGTTACAGCAGAGATTATTGGCTCTTTTCTTGTGAAAAGAGTCCTGATTTGACTTGCTCTCTGAGCAACGGCAAATGTTTATCCCAGCCCTGTTACGCACTTTGCTCTTCTGGAAGCGTTGGTAGGGATCAGTAGCGGTAGGTGTCTTGATAGAGTGGCGAGGCGGAGGAGAACAAATGGATGACTTACCTGCTGCATTGCCCATCATGCTTCTCTCCACTGCAGGCACAGGCTTGAAAGCAGCGTCAGGATTGGCCCGAGGGCCCTAGATTTCCAACACGGGTTAGACTGGGAGCCTGTGCCTGCTCTCTTCCACCCGGCAAGCTCAGCTCAGGTTGGAGAGAGCTTCAGTGCGCATGACAGTGTTGTGTTTGATGGTTTGAGTCGGCCAGCCAAACCGTCTTGTGCACTGATAGCAGTGGAAATCCCTCCCCCTTGAGACTGTCATCCCCAAGGCTTGGCTCTGAGAGCAAAAATGAAACAATAGTTTATTATCGTTGTATTTTTCACTTTTTTGGCTGCTGGCAGGTGGGGGCGGCGCTGCTCTGCCAGCTGCCGCTGGTAGTGATGGTATGCAGTTTGTTTATTGTTTGTGCTTGCATCCTCTTATCTTTCACTGTGAGCATTGCAGGTTTCCCAGGGGACGTCTGGACTTCAGGAGCAATTTCCATCAGGGTTTAATGGGCCCTGTTCCACTGAATGTCCTGATCAACATTCAAGTATGGAGAGTTAAGAGACTTCAGATATTAACTTCTTGCTTTTATTAATAACTGTTACTTGCTTTCTGGGAGTGCTTTTAGAAGCCTCCCTTGTTTTTCAGTGAACCAGAGGATGAGTCATGAGAAGGGCTCCAGGCAGCATAAAAGAGATCTGCTTGAGTTTCAAATGAGGATAACATCTTTTAATCACACAGAATCTGCTGATACAGGAGACAAAGATCTCTAAAGGGATGGCCAAGTAGAACGAAATATCAGCTATGTTTTGAAGATTCTAATATACCAGGCCAAGTAAGTCCCTAGAAGTTTAATCAAAGAGGATAAGATGAAAGTCTAGTGGCACAGGGAATGGCAGGTGCATAGGTCAGCACGTCCTTTGTCCACAGATGAATGCACTTAAATTTGTAGCTGGCTCACCTCCCATTCACAAGCAGTCCTGACATTGTGCGGGGCTGCTGGGGAGCAGGTGCTCTGCGCGCCTTGGAGAGGGCTGCCCCCTGCGGGCAATGCCTTGCTCTGGCACTGGTGTGTGGCCATTTTATCATTAGATGCCACTGCCTAAACCATAAACTACCTCTTAATTCGCCCCCAGGGAGAGCTGAACTGACACTAAACCAATAATCTCTGTTTGCAAAAATAGGTTGTTGATAAAACAGTAAATTAGAATTACTAGCTCTTGAACACTCTGCAGCTCAATGAACGGAAAACGTGGGACTGGCTGGAAAGAAATGAGCATTAAAGATGGTGTCCATTGACTAAAGTAGACGCCACACCCCCAAAAGAGGTAATCACCACCACCATAGGAAAGGTAACCTCCTCCAGTACACATGACATATTGGCATATGTCGCTTGCATGACACCAACTAGAATGATCAAAAGGCTGTGAAGAAGAAACCAATGTGTATTGAAATATAAAGCCTTGGGCAAAAACATCCATGAGTGATATCAGCATCCCTAATGTGCTGCTGATGTCACAGGGACGCTCTAATACTCAATACAATAAATAATCCTGTGGTGTTCACAGCTTTTCCGATCGAAAGCTCCAGGGAGAGAGAGCCGCCTCGGCAGGCTCCTACGTAGAGAAGCTTGGCATAAGCACCGGGGATAGGGCCCCCAGGGTCGACATTACACCTCCAGCTCTCGTAAGGTGTACGCGGTATACGAAGTGCTTTAGAAAACCGTCCGAGCGAACTGCGCGTCTGCTCTCCATGTGCAGGGCAGGGCGGGCCACCCCCAGCCGCCGTTGTTCAAGGTCACAATGACCAACGAAGAACCTCTCCCAAAGAAGGTTTGACTGAGTGAAGCAGATTTCAAAGTCTTGTCTAGAGATAAACTAGTACAAAGCACTTTCAGAGTACACTGGCTAACAATTCTATTTCGTTTGTGCATTTAAGGCAGTTTTGCTGTTTGCCAGTCACTTAATTTGTTTAGGCTATTTTTGCTTGGGTTTATTCATGAAGTGGTACTATTTTAAAATTAAAAGGGAAACGCTTACTCTTGGAGAATTTTGGGTTCCCGATTCTTTGGGGTAGGATGGTTGAGACTGTCACTTCAGACTCGCAGCTGCTCTACGCCCAGCCCGACTTGGAGAGCCCCTTCAAAATCTTCATCCCCCAGTCCAAGGACTTCATGAGATCGCACACGGAGCTCTGGAACTTCCTCTGCAGCCTGAGGCAAGAGTTCTCGCCCGTCATCCTGGGCAGCAAGGACGACTACGGCTACTTTAGATGCCGTGCCGTGGTGCCCCAGCCCGGACAAGCTGCAAGCGGCCCTCACACCTCCAAAACAGGCTCTGCCGGCCGGACCAAGCCCCCCGCCAAGAGGAAGCGTGGCTATTGTAAGTGGGCGCCAGAAAGCAGCAGCGAGCCAGCTGATGGCGGGCAGCACCAGCGCTGGCAACGAGCACGAAACGAGTAGCACCAGTACTGGCAGCAGCTGCAGCAGCGGCCGTAGCAGCCCTCTACCAAGCCCGCTGACCCCCGCTACCTACCTGCACCTTGGTCGCTCCCTGGAGGAGATCTGGGAGGTGGCCACTCCATGCCTGCTGACCAACTTCTCCCGCATCCGCGTGCGGGACGTGTTGTGTGAGACAAGCCTGTCGGCTGCACGGTGCCAGGCACAGCACATCCTGCGGGTGAACCTGGAGAGCATGGTGCACATCTGCTGATTCCCCATGGCCTGCCTCTAGCGCTGCGAAAGGGCTGTTTACACATCTGAACCGCACTTTACCGGCAGTCCTCCGAGCCCTACTTCATGACCTTGGCATCCAAAGATGCATTCTAGAGTGAGACGAATAGCACAGCGCCCCTGGGGGATTGGCTGGGGTCCCTGGGTCACTTGAGGCCTGCATCCACGATAGAACATCCCGGACCTAGGTCCACCATCTTGAGGGGAGAGTTCTCTAGTGGAGGGTCCCAAAGGTGTTCGGGCTTTCCTTTATGGCCTTGTGTGAAATGGCCTGCCTGAACTGACTCCCCTTGGAGGAGTTTTGAATGAAACGGCCTGCCTAAACTGCCTTCCAGTCGAGGATTTATAGACACTGATTGCCTCCTTGGAGTTTGTTCTTCTGCATCTAGCCCAAACATGTGACTGCTTAATTTGCCCTATCACTGCATAGTTGGAGATGCTTCAGAGTGACGGTCAAGTGATGTGTCTGGGAACTGACAGCGCAAAATAGCGGAGCGCGAATGGAGCCACTATTTTATTGTTTCTTGTCCTCTCTCTCGGTCCGTCGGACTTCATCCTGCCGACCCTCAGTCATTGCTCCTCGGCTGGACGGCCTTCTCTCTTTCTCCCCACTCTAGGTCCCTGTCTCTCCAATAACCTAGCTCCCTTCCCTCTCTCTCTCTACCCCCTTGGATGGCTTATTTCTCCATTCACTCTGTTGATAAGTAACATACAATCGTTTTTATGCTAATCATTGTGATAATAGAACCCTGAGTGAATTTACTATTTTGCATAGTTACAACTCTAACCACTAGTATATGTAGTTGTTCTTTGTACTTGATAACACCATTTTGTGATTCTGAGCTTTTTGCCTTTCCATTTATCTCCTGAGTGACTCTACAACATACTCATTTCCTTTTTCTGCTCTCCATATCTCTTCTTTGTGGGACCCTTCAACTCGCTGACTCCCTCCCTTTGTCCTTCCTGACTCTTGCCTTTCGTGGATCCTGTCTTTTTTTGGATCGTTAATTTATCCAGGTATTGTATGTGTTATCTTTCAGTAATTAATGCGATTTTCTTTTGCTGTTTGTCCCCCTCTGTTGACCTGCCAGTTCCGACCCTCTTCCTAGCCCCCTGTTGCCCTTTGACAAAGCACTCCTTCTCCCTTTGTTGGGAAAAGATCTAATATTCTTACTCTGGAGTCTCAGTGAACCCTCTGAGAGAGTCTACAGTGTCAAAGGAACCAATCACAGCTGAGGCATAATATGGCGCCCCTTACCAAAGCTCTCCCTCTCCCCATTTTGGGGAAGGATCCAGTAGATAGCCCTTGGAGTCTCAGAGACCCCTCCGAGAGAGTCCACTTTCTAAAGGGAGCCTCTTGCATCTGAGTTGGGGGAATGATATCACTTCCCCTGGGATCACAGCTTACTGGACTTTGGACGCAGCTTTCACTCGTCTACCGGTGTGTGCCCCGTCACCCTCCCCCTCTTCTTTCATGTTGCGTCACACCCTGCCCTCCTCTTTCCCTCCTTCATTCGCTGTCTACTTACCCTGCTCGTACCCCTTCCCCCCTAGATCGCTCCCCTTGCCTACTTTTTCCCTTACGCATATGCCATTATTGTTTGTCACAACCGAGCATGTAACTTTGTAGCTATGTTCTAATAAATGTTTATGTTTATGTTTATTAGCTTGTAAAGCGCTTGAATGCCGAAGCGTCTTGGCGCTGGAGTGTGAGAGTGGAAAAAGAATGGTGCCCAGAGCCTATGTAGCTGTAAAGAGGCAGATTTTCAGATTTTTTCTGAATAGCTGGAGATTTTGCTGGCGTCTCAGGGACAGAGGCAGTTTGTTCCAAAGCTTCGCCGCGCAGTGTGTTATGGCTCGGCTCCCCCATCTAGCTCATTTGAACTTCACAGTTTGTAATGTATAACCTTTGTAACAATGTAACCTGCAACTATGGTCTGATACTCATGTAAAGCACTCTGATACCCCCGGGTCTTGCCAGCGCTATTTTAAACTTTTAAAATAAATAAAAAAATAAAAATAAAAAATCCTTGAAACTCACGTCTGGCATGAAGTGGGGCATGATCCCTTAGTTAACACAGAGCACATGCACCTTATCTGATATAGTCCTCAATTGTTCAATGAACTTGCAGCTTGGGAGAAGGGTGAATCGTACCAGGCCAGGTGCATAAGACTCCTTGAAATTACTTTCAAACTGTCATTTTAGTGTGAGAAATTGTCCATACTGTTTTTAAACAGCATTAAAGTTCTCTGTCATCTCAACATATGTGAAATATGTTGTCCATTAACCCCTTCGATGCTCATGACGAGCTCAGCTCGTCATGAGGCACGGTTGAGCTGTGCTTATGACGAGCTGAGCTCGCCATGAACAATGGGAATGGAGGGAATACAGCACAGGAGGAAAATCTCTCAAGCACCCAATGTGTTAACTACTAGTTCCACTGTCAGCAGAGGCTGGATTGTTCCCTATAGCCTGTGTGTAGGTAAAACAGACTACTACAGGGAGCCATGATCCAGCTCCTGCTCTCCTTCCCTGGCTCACCCAAGAAGCAAAATCCAATAACGCCAGATTGTGTAAATCTTCTACATCAGCTGTGAAAATGTAACACAGGACCATGCATGTCCTGCAGTTTTGATTTGAAAGCATATATGCATCACTTATGAGCTGTGCAGTGTGACCTCCTTCATATACATGTCATTATGGATAAGGGCAAATGCTCAGCAGGATACATTCAACTGTCCTTGCACTGCCCAGGTGTTTCTGCTATTTCCACATCCCCTTTGTGTCTCATAAGTTATCATAGTTTGCAGCGATTCTGGATATCAGGGAGGCCATGTCCTTTCATCTGAATTCAGATTATTTTACTCCAGCAGATGCCAGCAGGTCTCAGGCAGGTTCAGTTGCAGGTCCAGGCAGCAGGTCAGCCGGGCAGTTGCCTTTGGAGCTTGTTATGTTTCTGTAGCTCAAAAAAGTAGGTCAGTCTACTGACCCTTGGAGTCATTTCTAGTCAGGTCCTGTATTCATTCTCAGCAAGCAGGATGGCGGGCCACGGAGCAGCAGAATAGCAGGGCAGCAGAGTGACGGTCCTGGCAGCAAACCAGCCCAGCAGTCATTCACTAGCATTCACAGGTCCAGGAGTGTACTGATGAGTTGGGTCTGAGTGTAAAATATTTATATCTGGTACCCACTTTGAATAGGATAAGTCCCTTTGAAGTTCCCTGCTACCCCTGCCCTGACGCCTAGCTGGATGTATGACCAATGTAGTGGTGACGAGTCATTTGTGTAAAGGCATTGCACAGCCTATTCAGTTGCAAGTGGGTCTGTGCCCAGCTCCTCCACCCCCGTCCTTCCAGTTGATGACCTACCCACGCACACTTAATCCCTACCTTGTGTAGCTGTCGGGAGAGATAAGTAAAGTCCAGCTGCCAGCTAACCCAAAATACAGACAGCAGGCACCAAATAGAACAAGAAAACGCTAACTTTCTAAAAGTAGAAATTTCAGAACCGTGACTTAAAATCCAATTTACCATTAAAGAGGATTTTAAATTACAATTCTTTAGACACCACACATTACATTTCTACCTGTTGCCAAACACATGTTATCATTTATTAAATGTAATAAGCTATTCCAATGTTATCCTATGGGAGACGTAGGCCTCACAATAGTGAAAAACGAATTTTACAGTTTTTCTCTACCAGGTCATGTAAAACTTAAAAGTACATGTCCAACTCCTAGAATACAATGCACCCTGCACTGTGGCCTGTTTGTGGCCTACCTCAAGTGTTGCCAATATGTATAAAAATTGAATCTTATGCCTGGCAAACAGGTTATTTTGCCATGTCAAACTGGCATTTTAAAGCAAAACACAGGTTGTAATGGCAGTCCTGAGACTTGTTTTAAAAGGCTACCTAAGTGGGTGGCAACATATGTGCTGCTGGCCCACTAGTAGCATTTAATTTACAGGCCCCGGTTACATGCTCTACCTTAAATGTGCCAACCAAGTGTAGGGCAATTTTGCAATGTATTTAGGAGTGCACACCAGCACTTTAGCACAGGTTAGCAGTGATAAAGTGCACAGAATCCTAGGGCACAATAAAACAAAATTCAGCAAACAGGAGAGGAGTAGGGAAAATATTTGGGGGAACCCCACCCTAAGGCTGACAGCTCTAACACCTATAGAAGAAAATAAAGTGGGAAGAATAAATCATGGTAAGAAGATATTCATTCCAATAACAGTTAAAATAAAGCTGACACAGTCACTGGAGACACAACTTAACTTTGAAAATGGAATTGATAACTCTAGACCTTATGCTGCTTTAATACATCTGTGATCTAATTTCTTGGTGAAGCAAGCCACATGAACATGGTCAAATGTCTAATATAGACAGCTTCACTGTATTATGTACAGGTGACCACAGCAATTATCAAGCAGAGACAGTGTGTCAGAAAGATCACACCTCATCAACCCGACTCCTTCAAAGTAACCCTTCAACACATCTTTAACCTATGAAAGTCTAGGGCTGACAGGAACTCTGTGTCCCTATAAGTACCTTAATCCTATCTTGACTTGTTCTTATCTGGGGCTCGGTACAGAACTCTTCCAGGTTCAACACCAAGTCCAGAGAAGTTTATGAATCAAGGTGGTCCATCTGAACCTTTTGAACCTACACCTCTGGCCTTTGCACTGCACTCAATTAGCCCTTCCTGCCCCAAGGTGATACCAACAAAGAGTAATAGCGGTGCTCCAGTTGCATATTTGCAAGCAACCACCACAGGGTAAAAGGGGAAGTAGGAAGGCACACAATGTCCCCTTCTTGCCTGCAGTGGATGCTGGAATGTTTGATGGGCAAACATTCCCCTTTGTTCACAAAGTCTCAATTAAAACAGGTCCACTTTACCAAGGCAACAAGATACACCCATATGCCCTACTTGATGTCTAACAACTCATATGTTTTGACTTTAGCAGTTGTCATCTTTTTATACAAATGCCTGAGGAGATATTCCTTCATACAGGGTCAACACTGGAAAGTCCTCCAGGATCACTGTACAAATAAAAACCCTAAAAACTCACCACTTCACATGATCACACACTAGAGCTTCCAGAAGCACAACTTGACATGACAGTTTCCAAAATTAATTTACTATGCAGTGTTTGATCTTTTTATATCCTTCACTGTTCAGTCAGTTATCACCATAGCAGGATACACCTTCATCTTGTATGCTCAGATGCCTTATGTGCTTTAGCTTTCCCTCCCATCATTACTACTGCAGTTTTTGAGGTTGGGTATGAGATAGATTTCTCAGCTACTGAGCTCCCTGGTATCACAGTGGGTGGAAGAACCACAACAGATCAGACAGGACCTTCCAAGGATAAATCCTTCCTTCCATGAACCCACCAACTGAGGCAGATTATTCCCTGGCGAACAAAGACCTTGGTCCTCCTCAGTCTGCCACCACCGCTTCTGATTTAATCATTGAACAGAACATGAAATTATATTAATGAACATTTCCTTGAAGAAGGAAAGAAATGTATTAATCATAGCTGGGGTAAATATATTTGAGAAATATATGTCTTAAATTAGATGCTGTAAACAGTTGACCCTAAGCAATTAAACAGACAACTGTGTTTTCTGTGCTGAAGCATGAAACACAGATGGTGTATCGTTGCAAAAAAAATACTTCTTAACCATTAGTGACAGACTCAGCAATTGTTTTCAACGGAATGAAAGAACATAACAGAAGACATACTATTTAGTGATAAATCGATTATATGATGTAATGGAGCGCGCCATACAGGTGATCAGGCAATGTCAGATATCATGATATCTTTTCTCAAGTTACTTTTAAGTGACATTTGATCTAAATTCCTTGCTTCTACCTTGCTGGATCGACTCACTAGACGTTTGTTGCACATATACAACAAAAGTATGTTTTAGTGCTTTTTTCATGCAAAAATGTACTCTTGTATAACATTTTAGTAGCGGCCACTCATACTGCGAAGTGGTGGGCGGGGGGAGGGGGGGCGCAGAATAAAAAACCCAAGTACAAATAAAGAAAATAAAACGCACCTACTCCGACGGCCACCACCTTGAGTCCTTGACACTGCACTCCCAGCTCCCAATACCAGCTCTGCTCACATGCTGGGAATGTGCCATTGATCTGAGCACCTCGGTTCAGCACTCAGACATAGACTGGGAGCCTGTGTTGGTTTCTCCACCCAGCTGTACAACACAGCTCCATGGAGAAAGGCTAAGTGCGCATGACAGTTTGTCCATCCCCAGAGGACCAGTCAAACCGCCATGAGCACTTTGCAGTGCCGACCACTCCCGCCTCCTCCCTGGTGCTGCAGCTGCACCCTCAGGGTGGTAGGCTACTCCCCTCCCTTGCAGCCTGTAGGGCTAAAAAAAAAAAAAAAAAAAGATAAAAATGTTTTAATATCATGTTATTTTTTCCATTGCCTCTGCCGTCTTTCAGCTGGAGGGTGGAGAGCAATGTTCCTCCGCCATAACGGTGGAGACGCCTCTGTTTTAAAAATTGACAGATTCATAAAATCTGTTGTCAGTCAAGTTTTAAAAAAATTCTGAGGTAGCAAAATCCAGCTTTGTCCGACGCTACGATGGGCGTGAGCGTCGGATGGCCGGGGGCCGTCCGAACTGCGCATACGTCAGATTCCGCTGCACCGTGGCGGAATTTGCGCTGCGTCGAAGAGGTTAAAAAATTCCTTTCAAATGAAAGGATGAATGAACTTGGAAAAACTTCCCTTGCCTCCTTACTCATATTTTATTAGGGATGTCCATGTGCCTTCTCACGAGGGCAATGAAGAATAGAACATACACCCGTTTGGAGCAATTCCTTTATTATCCTCTCTTCTCTTGAACAGGCAGACCCACAGACACAGCACAGCGCCTTGACGTACAGCAAACAAGCACAGACCTTGTAGCTACACCAACATACCACTGCCCGCATTTATGTCTAAGTTGAAACAGAAAGAGAACAGACAAATAACAGTAGGTTTCTGCAGCTACAGAATTCTGAAAAACATTCTGTGATGGAAGAAATGCCTGTTGTGTGAAATTTGCTGTATGCACCTGATGCACTTTTTTCGGAAGCAAAACCAATAAAAGAAACTGTAAATTCGTATTTTCAAACACTAAGGCCCACATGCATCAAGCATTTTTGTAGTCGCAAACGGTGCGATTCCTTAAAATCGTCCGTTTGCGAATGCAAAAGTGCTTTTTGGGATGCATGAAGCAATTTTAGAATTCGTAACATGCTTGCGAGTTCTAAAATTGCGGGTGCTTTTAAGAAGTCGCAGATGTGCGATTTCTTAAAAGCAATGCATCATTAAATTTAAAACTGTAAATTCGCAATTAGGGTGCCAAATTTACCGAGTGGTTGAACCACTCGGTAAATTTGGAAAAAGTGTTTAAAATGCTTAAAATGTTTTTTTTTCAACATTCATGTTTCACACACACATGTCCTTAGGACATGTGTGTGTGAAACATGATGCGAAAAATACATTTCAGGGGTGCATGGGGGGGTCCTTTGGACCCCCCCCTGCACCCATGAAATTTTCAAAGTGCCACTCGCAATTCCCATTGACTCCTATGGGCCTTTTGGCCCATAGGAATCAATGGGAATTGCGAAAATTAACTTAAGAATTCAGTATTCATTTGGGATTCGGTAAAAATTGCGATTTTTACCGAATCACAAATGAATACCGAAAATAATGATGCATAGCATTTTGCACTTCTTAATTTGCGATTCCTTATTTTTCGCAAATTAGGAAGTGCAAAATGTCACAATGATGCATGTGGGCCTTAATGAAGCCGGAACCAAAGAATACCTCAGTATGAATAAAAGGACCTTGGTGAAACTAGCCTAGAAGTTGAAACCGAAGACAATGGCAAACAAACGTTGTCTCTTGTGTGATCGAGTTAAATTATACGCCAGAGAACCTGAACAGAGTCAAACGTAAGTCAATCCAAACAGGAGGTTTTTCTTTTTGATAGAAAATAGGAAACGTTATGCAGCTGTCCTTGGCAGGCAGGTTATAACTATTAACCCACCCACATAATGAAACATTCCGGCGCTTGCTACATACAAATGCTTCAGAGCACAACAAAGAAAGGCACCAAAGTACATCGGGAGGAAAAACCTTGGAACAGTCGCCCTAACAGTACCTTGATCGATTCCTACTTCTGCCTTTACAGAGCAGCAACCGGAAACAACAAAAACACTAACTCGCAAGGCAAACAATGCAACGACTGTAGAGTCCACAAGTATAAAAGTTACACAGTTGATTTAAATAAAGTAACCACTCTATTTATTTGAATCTGCATTTCCCTCACGCCGCTTGAACATGAGTGTGTTTCAGAGTGACATCGAGTTGAACAGTTCTTTAGGTTTCAATTTTTTTCTGTGCTTCTCCACTTTTATATTTTATTTTAACACATTGCCTGCTTTTCTTTTCATTTCATCAACAGTGCGCCGAATCCTATGTGGCCCCTTCCTCTAAACCAGGCAACTATGATGGACAATGTTGTCCATAGAGTATAATTGTTTTTATTCCAAGTTGGCCAACAATTTGGTTCTAAACATGGCAGCCATACTGGAAGTTAAAAGCAACAATAGGTTATGTCAATACCTTGCTATGTTTCGTTTCATTATTGCGAGTATATGCCTGTCGTTAGTAGACACCAGCATGTTTTCATTTTCTACATGAATTATTTTAACTTATCTTACATATGTTTTTGAAATGTGTGTGGTGGAATCGAAGGATCTATTAAAACCTGCACAAATGTGCAAGGCTGTTCTAGGATCTCTGAAACTGACCGTAATACAGTCCCCATTCATAGACTTTCTAGTTTTACCCAGTCAAGGCACCCTTCTAACCATGATAATTTCATTGTGAAGGTGGGCCGGGAGAGGTCTATTCCAGTTCAGCCATCTGACAACTTTACTTTTAAGGGATTGAAAGTTCTCGGCTTCACCAGCTTCCAGTGGAGGGGCTCCGGCCAAGACTACCATGAAGCGGTTAGCCTCAGGGGGCAGGTCTAGCCTGCGCTGTCTAGGGGCGATCTTGTCGGGTGCTGGGGAAACTATATGGCCGTCGGTTGTGGCCCCATTAGTTGAGGCCATAGATTGGGCAGGTCCTACAGGTAGCAAAGGGGGAATATTAATATTGCTATGTTGAGTAGGGGCTAAAAGGCCTGTTGGGGGACATAAAGGGGGAGCGGCGTCATTCGCTAAAGGAGGACCTAGGACAGTGGGAGTGATTTGAGGGTTACAGAGAGTGTTAGTCTTGGGGATCTAGCTAGTATGGCAGCTGTGGTTTTCTCAATATTGGTAAGACAGTGTTCTATGCGTTCCATTTTAGACTCTAAGGGGAATAAAAGTGATTTAAAAAGGGCTCCCAGGTTTTCTAAAGTTAAGTCCATGCTAGGTAGGGGTTGGGATAGACCTAGTGTGAAGTTGGGGGTATCGTGTTTAAGCTTGGCTGTTTTAGATTTTCCACCCGATTTCGTATTATAGGGCCTTTTGCGTTTGGTTGCGGCCGCTTCTTTAACCCCATTTGACAAAGTGTCACAAGTAACAACGGGATCAGAAGAAGTGGACACATTATTATCAAGAACCATATCAATTTCTGGCAGAATTTCGTTGACCAAAATGTCCAAGTCAAGAGCCGCCGGGTTAGTCTCCGTAGATGTTAAAGATGGGCCAACCGCAGCGTTGTTAATAGACTCGGAGGGCCGCTCCGGAGTTTTGGCATTGGCTAATGTTCCAAGGGAGGATCTCTTAAAAGCCGATAGTTCCTTAGATAAGCGTTTTTTTCGAGGACATTTATTTCAGTGTCAATTAGGGTATTAGCTCTAATCAAAAATTTCTCCATACCTCCAGCAATGGCCCCTCCAGCTGTGGAAGACTTGCTCCTGATTTTGCGACAGGAAAGCTCCCCACACTAGGAATGACAGGGGGATGCGGCAGAAACAAGGGTGGGGCCCTAGTCCGGTCAGGTTCGGTCACGAACGGGCACAAACGGGCCCGCCCTTGGCCCGGGCTTTGCCCGGCGTCGCTCCCGCGCAGCGGGATGCTGTATCCTATAAGTAGGGAGGGTTACCGGCTGTGGGCGGAGCAACAGGGAGAGCGGACCAGGTGATGCCTCTAGGTCAGGCAGGGACTCCTGGGAGATGGAGTCCCTGCAACGCTCGCAGCCCTGATGCGACCTTCCAATAGAAGCCCACGGTCCTCAGCTCCTTCTAGCCGTCCTCAGTGCCTCTGCCCCAAATCACGAAGCGGCACCCGCGGAGCGGGTGCGGCGAGGTAGGGAAAGAAATGCAGCCACAGCAATTGTCCGAGCAGCTACGATTCCCCACGGGACCAAATCATCCACGATACTTCCACAAAGAGAGTGCAGGCTGGCGGTTGAAATCCCCTCGGGTGGGCTGTGGGCGGAGCAACAGGGAGAGTGGACCAGGTGATGGCTCTAGGTCAGGCAGGGACTCCTGGGAGATGGAGTCCCTGCAACGCTCGCAGCCCTGATGCGACCTTCCAATAGAAGCCCACGGTCCTCAGCTCCTTCTAGCCGTCCTCAGTGCCTCTGCCCGAAATCACGAAGCGGCACCCGCGGAGCGGGTGCGGCGAGGTAGGGAAAGAAATGCAGCCACAGCAGTTGTCCGAGCAGCTACGATTCCCCACGGGACCAAATCATCCACGATACTCCCAATGTGTGTGTGTTTTTCACTGTAGTTGTGTCAGTAAGTAAATGCAAGAATGAGTCGATGGATGGATGAATTGATACATGAGTGCAAAGATGAGTGATCAAGAGCATGCATGATGACATATTTAGTGCTTAAACCAATTATTGACACAAAAGACACTTTCATTCATAAACCAGACCCATTGGCATTGCCAATGCTTGTTTTATTTCAAAGTTAAGAACATTTTTATAATTGGTGACAGTTTTTGCAAGGATTGAAATGTTGAGACATCAACTGAAAGGTGGAAAAAGAAGAGACAGTGAATACATTAATTTAGAAAAAATGAAAGCTGGGGAAGTGCACTAAGGTACTGTGATTGGTGGCTACGTTTTGTGGCTGAAAATACGTGCCTACGTAAGAATGTGCTGCAGACAAATCGATAGTCTGTTAATCTATTTTGCTCAGTTGGAACAGGCTATGGTACCATCTCCTCCCAGACTAGAAAACTATCTTTATCAACCCCAGATATCAGTTTTGCTATCATTCACAACATCATTTCAGACACTTCAAAAGTCTTGTGAAATGTAACTTGTCTTTTGCACTTTTTGCTTTAAAGGGGCATCACGTGAAAGCATACCGCAGAACTAACAAAAATAGCTGCTGTCCCGGTGGCTCTCTCATTCCAAACGTCAAGCAACGATACATCAGGGAATCCTTATTCTGGTTTATTCAATGGATTGGTTTATTCCCTTAATGGTTTCAATAAACTTACGTCGATCAATAGGACAATACAGTTATCCCGTATCAATGCCTAATACAGTTATCCTATATCAATGCCTATGAGTAGTGTATCCTAACTTGCTGGGTTTGATGACTTAGTGGGCTAATGCGTCCACGGTAGGAGCCAATGCTTGACCACATGGTCACAGATTCAACTTCTGGTGGGTCCACTTTGCCTTTCATCTTTCTGAGATCGATACAATGAGTACCATTGAGTTGGGTGACAATAAACCTCTGTTTTTCAGTGCCTAGATACCGTTCTGCACGAACATGTGCTTGGCAAATACACGTTATGTTGCTCTCATTGGAAAGAGGACTGCTCTTTGCTCAGCTCAAAAGTTTCCAGAGTAATGGTGGATGGGTGTCATTTGTCAGTAGGCCTAGTAAGAGGATGAATCAAGCCTATTCTTTTTTAGCTAAGCATAGTCCAGGCCTTTGTAGGAGCTGTTTGTAGCGCTTCTGGAGCTGTTTCTTGTCTCCTTAACTCTTGGAAGGTTGGGGCCGCCAATGTTGAGTCACGCATTGCAAATTACTCAATGTTTTTTGCTGTTCCCTGAACATGCTTTCAGGAGAAGTGCGGCTCACTGGTTTGAAGCGGCAGACCCTGAAGCAGAAGTCGGCCCAGGACCAGGGTTCAATTCCCGACGCGGCAGGGTCTTGGGTCAATGTCCGCGGACTCGATAATTCTCACCTAGGTGCCTACGCTAACCATGAGTCCCACTCTGCAACTCTGGGCAATAGCTTGCTTAATCTCCACAACGGCCCCAGCAGTGCCGGGGATGCCTGGCTTCACCTTGGGGGTGCCCTCTCACAGGGAAAGCCAGGACGGGTTCCCCAGCGGTATACAGCGCCAGGACACCACGTAACGAGGTAACAGTGCGCTTTACAAGTATACATACATTAATGTTCATGTACGGGACTACTGGTCAATGTTCTAATGCAATTCACCTGTTTGTAAATTGAATCCTACTCAGGAACATACTTAAATTGTGAATTGAGACCGTGCTCTCACACTTTAGTGCACACTGGAACTTTAAAAAAGGATACATCACCCAAAAATAGAGCATATTTTCAAATTTGGATTATTCCTTGGTAAGGAAGTGTAAGATTTTCTTCTTTCCCAAAACAAGTATCACAGCCAACTACTAAAAGACTCTATCATCAATTTATGATGTCACAAACAGTAAATGAGATACAAAGAAGCAAAAGCAACATGTAATTATGTCAGTTGCAAAGCCATTTGGTGGGGGGGGGGGTGTCTTCTTTTATTTGTTCTTATTATAAGGGAACTTATTTTGGATGAGTAGCTGCTCTAGTTTGTCCTCTTGTCTGTAATATTTTTCTTGATGATAACTACAGAAACAACTGGGCATCCCTTTGTAAACTAGCCCTCCCTGTCTGTCTGCGTCTCACCGTTGGAGGAAAGGTGCCCCGAGTGGAGTTTAGCGCATAGGCAAGGAGGCTGTGGCTGTCGGACAGCATTTCACCGACATGCACTGGAAGACATCAAGGCATTCACAAGTGATTACACTCCACCACAAACAGAGGCGTTCTGCATTCACATCACATTACCATCCCTGGAAGTCTTTTGAAATCAAGGCTGGTTTAGATTTGAACGCTTGCATAACAATTGTCTGGATCCCTCAGAGTCAAGCACAGTGGTCCATCCGCGTGGACTGTATGAAAATGGCTGCCTGCCCGGAGGATGCAACTCTCAACAGGTGACGTCCATGTACGGGGAAGACAAGGTAGTCCTTTATCTTTCGCTGCTCTTGCTGCCTGTTGACTGACCGCAACTGCTTATGTAGACTGCTCGCACAAGTGCATGGTCTAAAGGCACGGCCACTTCAGGTAATAGCGGTGAGGCGGGGCGAGGGTGGGGCAGGAGGGGGGAGTCAACAGACGACAGAATAGGGAAAATAAAATGAATAAATAACTAAGACCACTTACAGATGCAAGGTAAGTGGTTTTATTTATTTATTTTATTTTCCCTATCCTCTCTTCTGTCCACCTTTCCCTGCCCCCACCCGCCCACCACTCTTAGCTGAACCGGCCGCGCCTGATGGGCTACCAGCATATTGAGGAAACGATTTTCAAATGGAAGTCCACGGGCTGGGAAAGAAATCATTTTCTGGCATTGTTCCAGAGTGCAAAAGTATTTGACATGTAAAAAGTGCTTACAGCTCCTAGAGGTACTTGAATATTTGGTGATGCCATTGCACCTCTGGGATGGCCATACCTTATTCAAATGTAAATTAACACCGGCGAGGGGTGGACGAAAAAGCTTCTGCTTGAAGCAAGCAATTTTAGCAGAATAATTTGCTTCCACAAAAAGTTTTTTTCAGGTATACTACTCGTAGTAGAAAAGTTCAGGAAGCTTTACAAGCTTCACACACTGTAAAGCGCCAAGTTAGGGCTAAACAAAGTTGTGATGCCTGAATCTTCACAACTCTGCGCCATTACTTAAAAAAAAAAAGAAAAGTTGACTGATTCTGTAACAGCAAAGCTGACAAAAGTGTGACCTTTCCTGTGATGTTTTTCGGAACCAGAGGCCAGAAGCTGCAGTAGTCACCTACAATTCCTTTGGTAGTGCCCTGCTTCCCTCATCCATCCCCTGATCCCAAAAATCCTCAGACCGGCTATCCAGGACCAGATGTGATGACGTGGATGGGTGGCTGCCACTGTCTCCTCTCCATCACTCTGCCACATCTTCTGCTTTGAAACTTTGCCACCCCAGTTATGACCATGCTTTGCCAGTACACATGTGAACCCCCTAGGCGAATCCCAGAGAGGAGCCCTAAAGAGCAGAATATTTATTATTTTGACGTTCCACGGATAATAAGCTACTGGAGAAACATAAATGAGCATTCTGCAGGAAAATTGGCCACCTGTTTAAAATACGATGCCAAGAATGATGATACAACTGAGGACAGCTTCACAAGAGAAATCAAAATGAATAACATGGTGTTTTGGGTATGACAGTATCATGTGTGCATTTATTGATTACTGAGAAAGTCTTAAATAATTTTTGTATGAAGTGCACATTTGAGAATTAGGCCCTCAATACGAGTGGCCTGTTAAAAGAACTTATTTTTTTTGCAATGGGGTTATTGTCAACGGGTGGCCAGTATTGCCAGTGGTGGTGACATAACAGTATATCAATGTTTTTTTTTTTGCGGAATAACTCGTGGGAATTGTTGTTTCTGTTCCACCAGAGTGTCACACAGAAAATCAGCAGTAGAAATCTCCATGTGAAAAAATAAAACTTATAATTCTGATGGGCAAAGTAATTCCTTTTATCATCCCTTTGAAATGTATTGGCCACTCCTAATTGGGCCCTTAGTGGTTTGCTTCGTGTGGTGTTCCAAGCCCGCATGGGCCCTGAGGACAAACACCCTTTATAGGCCCAACACATATTTAGAGCTATCAAGCTCCACTTCTGATGAGTTAGTTACCGAACCGTTCTCAGGCCACGTTGGAAGTGGGGCGCGGGGTGGTGCCCTGCCCAACCATCCCTTTCTAATCAGTCCTGTTGATTCCCAATGAATCTGTGCTTCTTCGTGTTTAGCACCTCCTCTAAACTAGTGATGTATCTGTGTAGTACATCTCTTTAAAAATACCACTTTAGCTATGATGCAGTAAAATGGGCTGTTCCTTGCTGGTTACCTAGGGGCATATTTACAAGGGCTTTATCTCCACTTTTTTGGCTTACAAAGCTAAAAAAATAAAACCAGCCAAATAAATAAAACCAGCCCCATATTTACAAGAGGGTGCTAACATGCATAATCGCATGATAGCACCCTTTTTCCAAATGCCTCTCTTTCCATCTCCAATGAGATGCAAAGTGGGCGTTATTGGGCGTACCCCAGATGGACTACCTTCCAAATATCGCTGATGTTTACATCGCAATATTTACAAGGCAGCCTACATGATTTTAGCACACATTAGATTTTGGCGAAAACGGCTGTTTTCGCCAAAATGTAACGTCTGCTAAAATTCTGACATAGCCATCCCTAACATAGGGTGGGATTATGCTGATACGACCCAGTGGGTCGTATCAGCAAGGTTATCACCCTTTTGCAGGGTCCCTGCAAAAGGGCGATTTCCCCGCTATCTCTGGAATTTTTATCGCCCTGGAGTAACGTGCTGTTAATTACGCGCTACCAGTGCCATAAATACCAGAGATAGCCTGCGATAATATAATTATCGCTAAGCACGGCCAGCGATGATTATCGCTGGCCATTGTTAATATGCCCCCAACTTCTTTGCATGGAATCGGTTCTGTCAAGTTTAGTTGATATCTCGTGAACCCACTGCAATGGCTCTAGGGTGTTGGATGGGCTGTGTGAGATGTGAATATGCAGAGTATTCACACACTAATGTATGCCATCTGGTGCAGTGAGAGCACACAGGCTCCCATGCACTAAATCTTCTGGTAGCCTCTGTAGGGGCGGACCTCAGGGCTAATGTCTACGGAGTGATCAATGATCGCTTGTGAGAAACAATCATATCTTCTATGCAGATGGCCCTCGGCTTTGGGATTTGGAAGCGTAAACTACTGCGGGATCAATTTAAAGGTTCTGGTTTATGACCAGATGAGCCAGCTCTGAGTCAAGGGGTCAGTCATACTTTGTGAAAGTATGCGACTGACCCCTTGAATCAATCAGGTTTCTTTGTAGCAGGGTTTCCGTTCTCCCACAGAACTGTGCATAGAGATCTAGAACCTTAGTGAGTTAGGATGATCCAAAAACTCATCTCAGAGTCAGAAATCTCGTTACCTAGCTAGCTACAGTGTCTCATGGATCATTATGGAATGATACATGTATTAGACAAACCAGAACATGATCTTTAGAATACCTCAGGAGTCGTGGAACACATGAACACTCTTTCGTTATTTAATCATTTCAAACCAAAACTGAGAGTCAAAGAACACAAGTGCAAGTTTGAAATATTTATTATTCAATGCAAAGTTCTCAAACGCAGTATCTTGTATAATACCAAAATGCAGATTATAAAAATCAGAGTCAGCAGCATAGTCACTAATCCATAGTAAGCAAAAGGTGCTAGCATGTTATAATGCAGTTTCTATAGAAATCTATATCACCTATATTTCGCGCACCCTATCTAGCATATTATATTATATCTAAGAAGGTCTCATTCGGGCTTTAGCAGGGCGACCCCATACCTCTCAATGTCAGTAGGAGCAGTTCACATCAGCAGCTACCAGCTCTCTTCATGCGCAGCACCAAGTGTGTGCGTTCATTCCGTGTAACTCTATCTTAAAACCGCGTAGAGCCCAAAATGTTGGCATCAACATTATTTGTGTTATGTCTAATGTCTAATGTGGTGCGAGGATCAGACTTCCCAGCAACCTTGTGTTAGGTTAATCTTAGAGTGTGCAGCTCTCAGTGTGCAGACAGTTGTACCAAGTGTACAAGGCAAAGCTGATAGCATAGGAATAACATATTATTCTCAAATAAAACACCTCACCACTTCTAGGCTGAAAGCTACAACAACAAGTACGTGTCGTGTGCAAAACTGAAGCCTGAAGGCAAAACGGCTGTTTAAACATGTAATACACTCATGCTAACTTAACGCAATATATGTAATGAAGTATCCATATGACACCCCCCCATTGGTCCGAGCACCGCCAATCATAAGGGAAAAGGCAATACTAAATCAGATACACAATTTGAAAGCAAAACTCAATAGTTTTGAGCTAAAATAAGCTAAAAATATGTATGAATGAATATGTATGAATGCCTACAGTGGCATCAAATCTAAAAAATATCAAAATTCTTGAACCAAAAGTCTTCCGCCCCGTTCAAAAAATTATGAAATGTATGACCAGGTCGCATCCTTTCAAATGTTTGTAAGAGAAAAAACCAAGGCACTCATCCGATATCCAAAGTCATGTGCCACTTAGACGTTATCTCCAGCAACATCACGTGAGCGAACTCTCCATCAGCTGAACATAGTCCATCCCTCCAATTCAGCGAGGGGAAAGTTATATTTCACAACAAAGCATTCTTCCAGGCATCTCACGATTGGAAAGTATATGCAAAGAAAGTTGCAACAGCCTCCAGTATGAAATCACTGCCATCATCCGAAAATAGTTCAGCCATCCAATTCAGCAATGGGAAAGAACATACGTGCTCCTCCAGCATCGGATCCTCCTGCAACGTCAGAGGACAACTCGGTGGGTTCACCAGAACGCTGTGTGTCAGAAAGGCATTCGCCGCTGCAGAGATCTCCCATTGGCCCAGAACTCCATTTATCGCTGCCAAGGCCATAACTCTCTCGCCAGAACAGATCAGCTCGTGAGCCACAACGGGACGCATTAGCTGATCAAAATCGACGTCAGGAGCAGTCCTCAAGCATAGGCACAAATCAATGGCCCAATCGAACTCGCAGTTTAGGCAGTGAAACACAGGTTGGACACACGTGAAGTCGGTGAACCGAAATGACAATCTATAGGCCGTGCTTAATGCTGCAAGCGGCAAAGTTCCATAGTAATTGAGCATCCGATTACGGCACAGTGTCAGGAGGCGTTGAACGGCGTCTTGCGCAGGATGGGCATCCATGTTTTATGAAGAAAAACACCAACAGAAAGCCTGCGGCCACAGCCAGCAATACAGGTATTCCACCAAACAAACTCCCAAAAATAGTGTGGAAAAACGTGGGAATGATACCAAAAACTTTTTCAAACGTAGTCACGAGGCCACTGCTTACTAGTTTAAAAAAATGTGCCAGCCCAGTCGTTGAAGAAGCATTAAAAATCTGGTGTACCAGCTCGCAGAAATGAAATGGCAAATCAGTGTTTAAAAGCGCCTGCACCTCTGTGCGGGTGTTAGCTATGTGAAGGACATAAGTTTCCCGGGCCGAACTCAGGGTCACTTGTTTTTGAGACAAAAGAGCCCTTATTCTGCTTAAACCATTGAATTTCGCTTCCAAGGTTGGGATCCGAGGCCAGATGGAGACATCTGAAGAGCCATGCGTGGGTGGGTATAGAACATTCTTGCAGCACACTACACGCTCTGATACAGTAACTATATAAGCCACACCAATTAATAAACCACAACATAATTCGTTGTTTAAAAGCAAATAACTACCATTAGCTAATAATGTAAATGTGGGCACTACTGCTGGAACTGGCGTGCCTTTTAAAACACATGCTAAATTTGGGCGGTCCTGATTACAAGAACCGTGTAACTGAATGTGTCTGCATATTAATGAATGGTCAGGTGACTGTGTGCATTCCTCACCATTAAGATTCACTTCTTTTCCATCTTTCAGACATCTGTATGTGTATGGTAATGACCATGCCTCATGTAGGAATGCATTGCCTAGTGGCTCATATCGTCCTATAGCAATATACCGCATACAGTTAGTAAATTTATATAAGGGAAATGGTAATGTAATTAAACCATGAATAAGCCACGTGGCAGTGGTGGTTTCAGCAACAGAAAAAGGTAAGGATTCTAGCTTCTCAATATGTAACATAGAAAACGATGCATCACGCATTGAAAGCATGCGCTGTTTATCAGTAAGATTAAAAGGGGCAAAAAGTGATGAAACGTTCAATGAGGTCCAGGGAACTCGACCAGCCTTAATTGTCTGTAGAGTCCAGGCAAACTGCATTACAGAACGTAATTGATTTTGACCATGGTATAACGTGGACACTTCATCATGTACAATATCAACAACAGAAGAAACAATATTATCCAATGTGTAAATTCTGGAAGAAAGCGTGTTAATACTATTATCGACCACTGCAAGCACTTTTTCCAAATTGGCTTGATCAATAGCCCTCAGGCGTTTAGCTGCTTCGACTCTTGAAAATTTCCAAATTTCATTGTAAATAGCATAAATAAAGCGTTTAGACCTACCCATAGTTGGGCCTTTTATAAAATCATTTAACTCTATGTTTTCATTCAACTGGGACAGATGCAGTTTAACTGCAGCTAAAGTGGAATGTTGTAACCAGTTCTGACACAATTTGCCTACTGAATAAGTTGTAACAGTGTGATCTTGGTCAAACCTGGGATCTGGCCTGATGTGTGTAAAACCCTCAGACAAACCCAAAAAACGACTTTGGCAAGAATCAGAGCTTCTTTGCCATAAAAGCCACCCATCCGGATCAAAACTGGAAATATTAAAGGAGGAATTCTGCAAAAGTGCTTGTATCTCACTTATGGACAATGTAGTGAAATTACTCCAACCTGAATATTCTTCCAAATCAGGGATAGTAGGGGTATTTAATTTTTTAGATGTAGCCAATCCAAAACATGTTGTTTGGGAAATAGTCGAATTTAAAAACAACATGTGATTTGGGATGAGACATGCACGATGCAAAGCCTCAGTGCCTTGTACCTGCCAATCTTTGGTACCCCAAACCGATTTAAGGTCAATAACATCCTTCCATAACTCATAGCCATCCACAGATAACCTTTCTAGAAAGGACTTTGAATACAACAATTTTGTGTCAGTCAGTCTAACTTTTGGCATTGATTTCTGTTTCACCTTGAAGTAAAACGACTCAGGATTTGATTGATTAAAATCTGTAAAGTAAGAGTATTTTCCCAAAAAAGTACTTGAGCTCCCCTGTAAAGGAGCAGGGCAATGTTCCCACTGAGTGTAATTCACAGGAACCCGCCTGGAACTTGTCTTGTGCAAGAAATGATTTCCATAATGTTGGTAACAAAATAAATCACCATAATTGACAGAATCTAAATACAAATCCTCATCATCAAAGGCCGCATAATATTTCAAATCAGAGAACAATGCTTCTACTGCCTGAAGATCCCAATCATCAGAACGAATATTTTGCTTAATCACATCTCCCATGTTTACTCTAAGCACATTAGGAACATTAATAACTTCTGTGGGGCCATGTATCTGAAACCTAACCGCATCCCACACAATCCCATCAAGGACAGGCCAAGCAGTAATTTGTACTGAATGTAAGTCTCTCTTTAGTCTGTGTGCTGAATGCGAGGAGGAGTGAGGGGCCAATGTTCCATTAAGGTACCGAATTCCTGTTCTTTCTTTCACATAATGGCCATCAATCAGGCGGAAAAAATAAAACACAAAACCAATTGACATAAAAAGATAAAACGAAAATAGTATCAGCCAAACGTATGTCCAAGGCGGAATTAAAAAATGTTTTTTAAACAACGTGGCATATTTTGCAATAGTTGATGGTTTCTTCGAAAGTTCCGAAACTGAGTCAAAAGAGAATCTGGACTGGTCAGCCAAACGTGCATGTAAATCGGACATGGATAAATCAGCAGGATCTGCATAGGTCACCTCATCAATGTTAGTAATAGGAATAGTATTTAATAAAGGACTTGATATGGCAGGCATCTCGAGGGACACCTCCTGATCTGCACCGGATGTAATAGCCAGCACAGAGTGCCTCACCATGGAAGGACAGGATGCAGCCGGTGTCATGCTATGAAGAATCGGCCACCCTGTGTGTCTTGACATTGTCAATAGAAATAAATCTGTTTTCTTTACGACCTGGAAGTGGTGGTAAAATGACTGTTCTTGTGCCCTTCACTCCAAGGACCCGAACTGGCGCTCGATATGAGGGACCAAATTCCTTTTTGTTATCGATCTTCTCTCGAACCAGTTCTCCAACTTGGGGTAGCCAGCCAACTACCGGGATCTGCAACGCATCATCCGACGTGGAGGGCAAGTGTTCCTTTGCAAGACTGTCTCTGGTCTTTTGTAGATCCTGTAAAACATTGCAATGTTCATCTACGTCAAAGGCCGCGGCCTGGGCCTGGCAGTCTGCACCATCAAGGTCAGGGACGTACATCTTGATACCAAAGAGCATTTCGTATGGGGTCCGCCCACCCAGAGACCTTCTAGGGAGATTATTAAGCGCACGCTGCACGCCATAGAGGTGGGTCAGCCAGTTTCTACCAGTGCCTATAACTCGGGCTGTCAAAGATTGCTTTAAGTCGCGGTTCATTCTTTCTACCACAGAATTGCCCTCAGGCCTGTAGGGGCTTGAAAACTTCACCTGTACTCCCAACGAAACCATAGCATCCTTATACGCCTTAGAGGCGAAAGCCGGACCCTGGTCCGAATGGAAAGCACCACAAGCAAAGATTCCCACAAAGACACGCAAATCCTTAATGACAGTCCGTGAATCAGCGCTGCGATGCGGCCATAACCACACAAAGCGTGTGCATGAGTCAACTGCTACTAAGATGTATTTATACGCAGTATCAGAAGAGAAAGGACCGCAGTGATCCAAATAAACACAACCAAGCGGTTTATTAGAAATGTACAACTTTGTCTGAGGCGGACGCGCAGCAGTAGAAGGCTTAATCTGCTGACAAATGTCACACATAAGGACATAATCGCGCGTCTGTTTGTACAGTCCCCGCCACCAGAACCTCTGTTGTAGCTGTGATACAGTGGCTGAGACGCCCGCATGCGCAGACGCCACACCTTCATGAGCCGCTGTAATCAGAGAAGCTCTGCGATCCGAGTTGGGAATCAGACGCTCTCCAACTTCAGGAATTTTCACATAAGGAACCTTATCGGGACTTAAGTGGTATGTGTATTTCGAAGGGAACCCCGCAGGATATTTACCTCCCTTCGCCGTGGCAGCAACAGCCGCCAAGATGTCGTCATCTATTTTGCTCTTGGACCTCGTGACCGCTGCAACTAAGTATTTTGATACCGCAGACTTCGCTGCCTCATCAGCAAGCGAATTGCCAACAGCGTGGACTCCCACGCGCTGGTGGCCGAGAGTATGAATCACAAACACGAGCGGCAGCTTTCCTTTAAGTTCCGCCACTCGGACCCAGATCATTTTATGTTTTATTGTGCTACCTTTGGAATCACGAAAATCATTCTGAATCCAAAAGAACAAGTTCTCATTGTAAGACTGGACACAGTAGTAAGAATCACTTACGATTAAAGTTGTCACACTAGGATCTGCGTACTCCAATGCGAGCATAAGAGCACGGAGCTCTGCTAATTGTGCGGTGCAGTCTCCAAGTGTCTGCGTGTGCACGACACTGGACTTGAACTCATCGTTCACCATGGCACCGACCACAATGGCGCAAGCGGAAACGTAGGCATGTTTAGAGCCATGCGCAACCTGCGCCGAACCATCCGTGTAAATGATACAGTGGAAATCCTCCAACGGCCGCATTGCTAAAGGAGCAGGATGAACAAATTCATACTGTAAATACTCCTGTGACCGTAAAGCGGCGTCAAAAATAAACGTGACATCCTGAGATGTCAAGGATGTAGCCCACTGAATCCACCGAGGGTGCAAAGCTTTAGAATTCGGTACACTGGCTTTCGTGACCGCCTCCAATGCAGGACACGGGGTAACAACCAACATGCGCTTTCCCTGCGACAGGGCACGTTCTTTAAGAATTGCCATCTGCACAGCCGTTAACACTTTCTCCACAGTGGAAAAACGCAGTTCAGCCGAAGTGTACAAGTGTGACTTGTAAGCAATAGGTACAGTATCCCCCTCATTAAAAGTCAGGTACGTGAAACCCACCGTCCCAGGGATTATTCTTATCACCAGGTTGGTCTGGTTATCACGGGTCTGTAAGTAGTCAGAAGTGAGCAAATCAGCCTGCAAGGACTGCAGAATGGCTGAATGTTCAGGCAGCCAGCATGATTTGGAAAAAGATGGTTGTACCAAGGCATATAAAGGCTTGATACGCTGGGCATATTCCGGAATGTATGTCCTCCCGAAATTTTAAAAAACCCAGTAAAGACTGTAATTTTTTCAGTGTTGTCGGAGAGCGCAACTGCGCGCACTTCTCCAGGAAGTGAGGAGCCAATCCCTTTCCTTCATGGTTAAGTTCATAACCTAGAAACAACACTGTGTACTCCGCAATGTGTGATTTTGCAAAGTTAAACTTGTAACCCATGTCTGCAAAGTTACAAATTATGCTGTTTACTCGACACAGATGCACCCAAAGCTCGTCGTCTGTGAGATAAATGTCATCCACATACGAACATGCAACTGGATCGAAACTCTCCAAAAGAGAGACAATGCGGGCGGAAAACACTCCAGGACTATTTTTATATCCCATTGGGAGTCGTTTAAACATTTTTTGTACGCCACCGCATGTAAAACTGGTCCATTGGGAACTTAGACCATCTAATCTATGTGCATAAAAACCATTGGAAATGTCAAGCGTGGTTTTGAACCGTTTACGCTCAAGACTATTCACTAGGGCAGAGCCGTGAGTATTCTGTACCGCACAGTTACGGCAATGCGAGTTCAAATGCCGGTAATCCAAAACTAGACGATAAGAGCCGTCCGGCTTGTTAACAGTAAAAAGGGGATTATTCATTGGTGACACACACGTTTCAATTACACCTTGATATTCCAATTGTTCAAGGATAGCCGCGACCGAAGCTTTAGCTTCACGCCGTATGGGATACTGGGGTTGTGGCTGCGGCTGTGACCGTAAAGGAATCTCATGGCTAGGGGACAATTTATCCCAGCCACACTGATTCCGGTACACAGCCGGCGCAAGCGCCAGAGCCCACTCTTCTGCAAAATGCAGCGCTTCCACTCTCGGCACAGTGTGCGCGAAGCTGGGGAGGATTACCTCCTCCCCTCGCGGAGCTGCGAGAATAAAAGGTGGGGGCCAGTCAGCCTCCGAAAGCAAAATGTCATACGTATCCGAAAGATTCTCCCAAAATACCCCTTTTACAGTTCGCTGCATGTCACCTTCAATTAACAGGACAATTTCAAAAAGTCTCTCAGGGGGAGCAACATGTGTATCAGCTGTTTCAATCACAATAAAAGTCTCAGTCGCTGTCACCTTCAACAGTGGACGGAGGGCCTCTCTCACTATGGTAATCTCCGCCGCGCTGTCCAGCAAGGTCAGAGCCCACGTCAGATTCCGAAGCCGCGTTCTCACTATCTGGGGCATATCGATGCGCCGTTAAGGCAGCGACTTTCTTCTTGGCAAACTGCGGTCTCCTTGGCGTAGAGTCGTCCCGCTTGTCCCCTTCACTTCGCGTGCGGGGCTGGCCACGTCCTTGCTGACCACCCCTGCCCCTGCCGCCCCCTCCACCACCGGTTGACGGAGCCGATGAGTCCTGAAAGGAACGAGGAGAGCGTTGGTCAGTTGCCTGATATCTGTCAGGCGATTTAATCGTAGCGCGATCGCGCAATTCATAAACTCGCTCAGACTGCGCAGGTTGCGAAGGTGTCGGACTAGAGACCTGTGTCTGTTGTTGCTGTTGCTTACCCCTATTCTGCTTTTTCGGCCAAGTTTGTTTTTTGGACTTGGGCTGTCCACCTGTTTCCGAAGACTGCCCCTGGGGTTGCTTCTTTTCTTTTTCAAGAAAAACCTTCGCACCCCTTGAATTGCGGCCAACCGTTTTGTAAGCCGCCACAATAATTTTTGCCAGCTGACGGGGTTTCTCGGCATCGGGTACTAACGCCAGACCATTGGCCACCTGAAAGTTCATTGCATCCCCTTTCACATTGGCAAGGATAATACCGCAAACTGTCTCAAATGAACCGTTCAGGCGCATACCCAACTCAACCGCCGACTCAGGTCCGTGATCATCCTGAACACGCTTGAGGATCGCAGACAGGTTCGAAACTGACGGTGTGCCAAAGCACCTCGAGTAAACCGCTGCAAAAGTCTTACCCCATGTCTCACAGTCAGCAAGGTCCGGGGCTATTTCCTTCGGTAAACTAAGCGTAAGAATCCGGTGTTTTTCACTCGGAGTCGTATTAGGAAACACAGCCTCTAACTGGTCGAATTTCTCGGCAAGCCAGTAAGGAAATTCATCCGTACTATCTGGCTTTCTGCCCATAACGGAATTCACCAAGACAGGACTGATTTTCAAACCAGCCTGTTCTGCTCGAAGCTGCGCACCTGCGGGGGCTGCGCCTTGAATATTACGACTAATGTAATGAACAAGCGCTCTAATCACTCCAACCGAGACCTCATGAAGACGTCTCAGGTCGGCTACGTTACACGTGGCGCGATTAGGATGAGGAGTAAATCCACCCAAGGCGGGCCAATTTGTGCCCGGAATGGACAAAGGACCTAACCTCGTAGCGTTCAAAGTATGGGGTAGGGCGCCACCAAACCAAACACCGTGCTGCCAAGCGTCAATAGGTACTTCCAGTGCCCTGTACGGAGCATAAGCTGCCGGTACTGCTGAGGCAGTGTATGAATGATAGACACCCGAATTAGCGTCTACTTCCGGAAATGTCACCCAGGAATAAAACAATTCGTACGGGTACGCATGTTCCGCACTCACAACTAGAACCACAGCTAAGCCTTCCGCGGGTACATTATATCCCCGCAAGTGATCGCGAACCGCGACGCGGCTATGCTGCGCTATTTCCACTGCCATGTTAGCACAGGAAGAAGAAAAACCAGACAAAGAACTGTGTGTAGCACAACTGGGTAGTGATTCAAAGAAACCGTTTGTAGAAGAATTCAAGCTTGAAAACACCTATCACATAAATAGGTAGGTTTTTCCGACACCACCGTTTTCCGGAAACGGGAATGAAGGTGTCAAGGTTTGAATGACATACTACTCGAGTGTCATGAAATACGGCCAACCAATCCGTTGGGCGCCATGTAGCAGGGTTTCCGTTCTCCCACAGAACTGTGCATAGAGATCTAGAACCTTAGTGAGTTAGGATGATCCAAAAACTCATCTCAGTGTCAGAAATCTCGTTACCTAGCTAGCTACAGTGTCTCATGGATCATTATGGAATGATACATGTATTAGACAAACCAGAACATGATCTTTAGAATACCTCAGGAGTCGTGGAACACATGAACACTCTTTCGTTATTTAATCATTTCAAACCAAAACTGAGAGTCAAAGAACACAAGTGCAAGTTTGAAATATTTATTATTCAATGCAAAGTTCTCAAACGCAGTATCTTGTATAATACCAAAATGCAGATTATAAAAATCAGAGTCAGCAGCATAGTCACTAATCCATAGTAAGCAAAAGGTGCTAGCATGTTATAATGCAGTTTCTATAGAAATCTATATCACCTATATTTCGCGCACCCTATCTAGCATATTATATTATATCTAAGAAGGTCTCATTCGGGCTTTAGCAGGGCGACCCCATACCTCTCAATGTCAGTAGGAGCAGTTCACATCAGCAGCTACCAGCTCTCTTCATGCGCAGCACCAAGTGTGTGCGTTCATTCCGTGTAACTCTATCTTAAAACCGCGTAGAGCCCAAAATGTTGGCATCAACATTATTTGTGTTATGTCTAATGTCTAATGTGGTGCGAGGATCAGACTTCCCAGCAACCTTGTGTTAGGTTAATCTTAGAGTGTGCAGCTCTCAGTGTGCAGACAGTTGTACCAAGTGTACAAGGCAAAGCTGATAGCATAGGAATAACATATTATTCTCAAATAAAACACCTCACCACTTCTAGGCTGAAAGCTACAACAACAAGTACGTGTCGTGTGCAAAACTGAAGCCTGAAGGCAAAACGGCTGTTTAAACATGTAATACACTCATGCTAACTTAACGCAATATATGTAATGAAGTATCCATATGACATCTTATAAAGGGCAACTACTGATCCGTGAGGGTCTCAAGGAGCTGAGGGGGGGGGGGGTGGTTCTGCAGTTCAGTCGAAGAATTTGTGCCTTCTCTAGGAAATGATGCAACACTTAGGGCCCGATTCACAGAACTAACTTAAGACAAAATCCTAAACTTACTACTTTTGGTATTCACAGAAGTTAGGATTTTGTCTTAAGTTTGTCTTAAAACAGACTTAAGTCAGACTTAAGACAGACTTAAGTTAGGATTTTGTCCTAAGTCTGTCTTAAGTCTGTCTTAAGTCTGTTTTAAGACAAACTTAAGACAAAATCCTAACTTCTGTGAATACCAAAAGTAGTAAGTTTAGGATTTTGTCTTAAGTTAGTTCTGTGAATCGGGCCCTTAATCTTTTATGGATAATAAGAACCATAGGTTATTTTGTTTATTCCCACTACCGTTGGAACAATTATGTACATGAAGGCTCTGGACACTGGCCTTCTTTCAATGTGTTTACTTTCTAGTGAGTCTTTTCTAGTTATAGGTTGGTCATTTTTGCTTTACACCCTACTTAGTTCTTTTTTCTCTCTCCTTCCCTGTCCATACTTTCTTTAATTCATTAAGAGACTCTTGTTCACAAACAAAGGCGTCAATTCTTTATAAAATCACAGAGAACAAGTACGGATGCCTGCTACAATGCAGCACACACCTGCCCTAAAAGAGTAAAGAGAGATAGGTTGACAGTCCTCTGTCCCATTCATGTTTTGATTTTTTTCCCCTATGTATTGGTTCACAGAGAGCAAGAAGAACTGATACCATGCAATGACCACAGACCCTAACAGAGGGTAGAGAGATTGTTCAACAGTCATCCTTTCCTTTCTCACTCGTGCCCCAGAAAAGGTAAAAGTGTGTCCTTCATTCTTACCTTCACGTCCAAACATAACTAGCTTCTCGGCCATCAACTGGAAATTGAACCCAGTGGGTCATGTGATCACTACAGCATCAAAGCACCTCTCCAGCCTGCTCGCATCAAGCATTCAATCAACACCAAAAGGAAACGAAAGGGTGCCATACAACAAAAATCCTGAGATGTTGGGTCTGTCTTCCAGCACAAACACCTAAGAACTGGACCACAACCAGACAAAACCTGCCATGTCAAAGTACCCCATCAAAAATAGTGATGTCATTGTCCACCTAAAACATCTCTGTTGTGTAATTGTACAGTCTCACTTATACGTTAAGTTTGCTCCACAGTCATCACACCCTTTGCCACTCACTGCTTCACTCAGGCCACATCTATAAACCCAGTTCCACATGTCTAGCTACCCTGTCCTTTACAAACTCTCAGAAGCATCTCCAGTTATGCAGATGATGGCATAGTTTGTTTCGCAATATTTGGTACATTCAAATATGTAATATCCATATTCTGCCACATAATTAATTAAATATATTCTGGGCTAATTAGGTATTTCGTGCTGGCTCTTTGACACGGTTAGGAATAATCTTTGGCACAACGATGAATGTGCTGTAGCATGACTGTTGATATAATCTGTAGAACCATGATTTGATACTGTGTGGTGTCGCAGTGCGACATACGATTGTTATTGGGCACACATATGGGCTCCCACCACCTTTTCGCGCACCTCGATAGAGTACCAATCATAATGTATGCATTAGGGGTTATATGGCTGGACCCTAACTGTTGAGTCAAAAAGCACTGCACTGTAATGAGGGTATTAAGAAATGGTAAAACATCGTGCACATCTAGTCATGATTTACACTGTATTTATCATTCTTACAATTGCATTACATTTGAGATACTAACAATGGTATGCAAAGAAGTTAAGCAATTTGTCCAGAATCAGCCAATTTTTAGTTAGTGTTGAAGCTGCACTTAGAACCCTGTAGTCAATTTCCAAATGTAGCTTCTTAGCCATTAGACTATGCTTTTTCCATTGAAGAACAAAAGCTTACTACTTTGCAATTCTAACACCTTCTTTTGCATTAGAAGCATTGGCAATGCCAATAGGTCTAGCTTTAAAGGAATGTTGTTGTATTGTAATGTGAAATATTATGAGCAAATAGTACCGGAGTAGATTTGCATGTGTGCGGAAGTACAGAACTTTAGAATAATATTGGCATGGTCAAAAGGTCAACTGACATTTTCACTTGCAGGCCAGACCTAAAAATCTATGTAAGTTAGTGCCTGCCCTCCTTCCATCTGTGCTACTGCCAGAGAAAAATAACATAAAATATCTAGTTATCTAAGGCACAGTAATAGCATTCCAGTGTCATATGTGTGATCCTCAAAGTTCAAGGTATGGCAGCTGGATAAATACACACAATGTTGCTTGGAGGGCAAGCACTTTTTGTGGAAGCACACACCTTCTGCCCCATCAAAACATGTGCTCCTGGCTCCCAACATGTGGGCGGAGCCACAACTCACCCTAGTGATGGTCACATAATTGTCTTGCGACAGCTGGGCTATCAACCTAGACCATAAAAAGACTGGACTTATGCAAATCTATAAGATGGTCACAATTGAATGAATAATTCCTGTGCAGGCATGATGACTGACTGTCAAAGCTTATTGTTTATGTTGACCACAAACCAAGAGACATCCCCTAATATTTTGACCCGCAATGAGCTCTTAACATTTTGAGTCTGGGTTACTTTAAATGCGTACACTTTGACGGATGACGGAGTCTGTGTATTATATATAGGCCAGTTCTGAACATTTGTGTAATGAGATCCAGCAGCAGTTTCTTAATTAGGGATGGTGGCATTGCCCCCCACACCTACCATGCCACACTAAACATGAAAAATAAAATTATTTAATTGACATTTTATTTTTCTCTCTGGAGCGCCACTGCCACCAGCCTGCCCGAGCCAGGAAAAAAGGGGACGTTTCCTCTGCTGCCGGTTGGCAGCAGGGGACTGAATCAGTGACTGACTGTGTTCCACAGTGCGTATGTCAATTTGGCTGGCCTTCTTAGGCCGGCCAAACAGACATGCGCATTTTTAGTTCTCCAACCCAACTGATAAAAGCCACAGGCTCCCTGTGCCTGAGCGAAAGTCAGGCTAGCTTGCTGTATTTTTTTGTATTCCCCTAATTAAGACCCTAACCCCCATACCACCCCCGGCTGCCCCTCCAATTTCTATTGGTGGCGGCCACCACTGATGAGATCTTCAGATGAGGTCCATGTAACCTCTTTCTCTTTCCGTCTTTTATTGCTACATAAATGACAACTTAAACAGGATAAAATATTATGAGGTTTAGGGGTTCGTGGGGTCACTATTGAAAATGTCTATGAACACTGATGATTGCGATCAATTCTGCCACTTTAAAAACAGTGCAGATCTACGAACATAAGAAGGCTCAAGAGTGTTTCCGTCGAATTGATGTTAATCAGGAATCCTTGGAGATCTGTGAATTTAAGGGCGAATTCTCTGTTCATGCGTACTCAGAATAATCTACTTAATGAGAAACGCAAGATTTGCGCAGTGACTCTGACGCCAAAGATCTGTCACGATTGACCCAGAAAATAGAAATCCAACTTCTCCAGGAACGTTGGCAGAGCCATTTCATGTTGTCATTTCTTGGAAGAGTGCTAATGAACTGCTCATGAAGGTTATCCTGTGGAGAGGCTCTATTGATAGACCTACCTCCTCCGTCACAGGCGCAAGATTGATGCATGTTGGCACCAGATGTCACCGCTGACAGCGGCAGCCACTTGGCAACAGTGCTTTCGATTTGTTTCTCAGCTCCAGGAGCCCTGAGACTCCCAGGTGGTAAGATTTGCTGGGAAGGCATGTTTAGCATGGTCAGGAAAAATTCAACGCAGGTTCAACTCTTATTGGAAATGTCAGTAGTCAAGGGACATGCTGAAGCCAAGGCGTACAGTATTCAGAGCACGGTGGCTGCAGAGATCAGCTGTGTCTATTCCTAGCCTTCAAAGTAAGTGTTTCCATGAACGCGCCTTGCTGACTATGTTCACCGGTATTAAGGATGCTGCATTAAGATCCAGAGGCCGCGTTGGCAACTTCAAAAAGTTAGAATGCAAATGAAGGAATGCAGAATAGTGTCCAGATGCGAATGCAGGAACACGTGGAGAAGTGTGGCTCAATGGTTAGAGCGGCAGACCCTGATGCAGAGGTCTAGCCTGGGACCAGGGTTCAATTCCCGCCTCGGCGGGTCTTGGGCTCAATTTCCTCGGACCTGATAATTCCCGCCTCGGCGCCTATTCTAATCATGGGTCCCACTCTGCAACTCTGGGCAATAGCTTGCTTAATCTCCACAACGGCCCCCACAGCGCTAAGGATGACTGGCTTCACCAGGAGTGGGCACTTCACAGGGAAAAGCCAGGAAAGGTTCCACAGTGGTATGTGTACAAGCACCAAGATACCCTCATGGGTCGATTTGTGCACTATACAAGTACTACTACATTTACATTTACATGTCTGCCCATGCACCTTCTGCATAGGACAGATGCATGCACAGGAGGTATCACTAACGAGTACAACACATTAATTGTGGTACAATGTAAAATATAAAACTTGTAGAAGAAACAAGTATCTCTAGTTTCTTCCACTAGAAAGTATGATCCTCCCACTGATCAGTGAGTTGTCATGTGGATACAGAGGTTGCTTACCATGCAGGATTTCCACTAAGTGACATACACATACTCTGACATGTGGACCAACATACACAACGCAGAGAACAGGATGGCAATATGGAGCCTAAGGATTCCAGAAAACATCGTTCATTATGCAACATGATGCCTACTTCAAGATGTTTATTATTTAAATGCTTCTGTAAACACTAATCTACATGGCAAAAGATGATGGCCATGCCTACCTGCCTTCACAATGACACCACATCCTATGAGTGAGATCCCTGAAAAGAATTTCCATACATCTGTATCTGAGAAACAGGGCCTCATGGATTATGTGCAAAAGAAAGGCATGGAAACTGTTTGGCAGGTGACCTTGTGACACTTTAATCACCAATATGCAAACTTCCCACTCTTGTGCAGAAGTGCATACAATGATCAGATGGAGCAGGCCAGGGTCAACAAGCCTCGTGGAAGCCACATCTGAATACAATCCTAACATGAATACCAACTCACTTTCATGGTGCTCAATGCCAGCATCTTCACAGCCAATTTTAAATTAATCACATTGGAAAGAGAGATTGTCAGTGAATAAAGACACCTGCCGACTGCCCGGGATGCAGTTACCTGCCAAAAAACACAACTGGCTCTTTCTTGCACTCCCCTGCACTGGACAATTGTAGACACAAAAAACACACTGTCATCTCAGGCAGACCACCCTCACCCATCTGCCCAGGAAACCTTCGAATCCAAGCATTGAAAGAGAGGCCTTAAGGCCATAAACACACAGGAGTGCCACAATGCCCCAACCAAACCACCCATAGGACAGAGCCACCACTGCTACAAAGGTTGACACAGGTTTTGACTGAAGATTAGGTACCATCTGCAGAACTCCTCTGACATGGCATAATGGAAAACATTATGGAACCAAGACTCACTGAGCAACACATTAAACTGTTCAAGAGGCCAGACATTATTCTGTTATATTAAGAAACAAGTTAAGTGCACAGGCCAATAATGATGAGGTGGGACAGGGCGAGAGAATGCTGTAGCCTACAAAGTGTACTGGCGGAAGGGTAAGCCATGTCTACTAACCACATTACAAGGGCCTGATGGAGTGGTGTTAAATGGCCTTTTTTTTTACAGAGTTTTATATAGCGCAAACTTGACCTGAAGGTATCGGGTATCAGAGCGCTTTACATGAGCACCAGTTGCGTTACATGAGGACACATTCATTTTTGTTAGGCACGGGGAGATTAAGTGATTTGCCCAGAATAACAAGATGTTCTGCGTCATTGCCGAGACTCGAACCCAGTTCCCCAGATTCGAGGTGGACAGCCCTAGCCGTTGAGCCTACTCCTCTCTCCTTTGATGTCTATAACATTCCATGTACTGCCCAGATGGCGTGGGGTAGTCAATCGAAGGGCAGTAGAAGCCATGATAGATTCCTTGGTGAGTAGTGAGGCTTCTGAGATGCTAGAAGCAGTCTTAGGGCGATAAAGTACATGGCTGATGATTGTCAGAGCGATGAGTGCAGTCATGACCCAAAAAGTGTGACATGTGACCAACAATATGTGGCAGAAGAAAGGACACGGTAGGAGGATTGCACGAGCCACTGTGCACGATGGAAAGAAAAATCTGCGAGACACTCCAGATATTGAAATGAAACCAAATGCTAGTGGTTCATACATGCATGGCAATGCTGGTTGAAATGTATTATAACATGAGGTATATGTACGTCAACACACCCTTTACCTTTACCTATGCATCCGCTGCTTTAACTACACCCAGTGCTAAGTTGGTGCCGTTAACAAAGTAAAGTAACTATCCTTATGGCCGATGGGAAACATCATGATCGTGGAAAAACAACTGTTGTCACTTTTCAAGAAACCCCAGGGTATTATTTTTCTTATCCTCACTCCCTTAAGACCTTAGATGTATGTGTGTGTGTGTGCGTGCATATGTGTGTGTCAATATTAATAGAGTCATTGCCCCTGATTCAGACCTATGGGCCTCCAGTAACCTGTGTGCTTTGCCGCTGTTCCAAGATACTGCGTTGCCACCAGTTGTACATCTGCTGCATGGATCAGTAGTTGTGGTGGTGGCCTTGGAAGACCGCCCATGAGTAGAAATCCTCTATTGAGAGCTATAATATGCACGATGACACTGACTCTCTCAGGTAGCCTGCCTTCAGTGCCCCAACTTGGTTCTTGATACTCCCAGTCACATCAGTCTTTAAGTATTTTGATATTCAGATAATCGGGGTATCATATATGGATGTATGCCTTGTTCTTCCCCTGTTCCCTAAATGAAGAGTTATTATGGTACTATATCACCAGCTATATTGTCTGTGGATTTTTATACTAATTTGCACCTATAAAGTCGACTAGTAGTTGTGTGTTTGTGTGGTCTACTCACCTAGCAGAATTCAGTTGTGGGGATTTGTCTTTGCATTATCCTAGTGATTTTACTGACATCCAAGATGGAGTGCCATACCATGAACCTAGAAGCAATTTTAAATGTGGAAAATGGTAGGGAAAGGTATGCTTACTTGAAAAGGTATTATGATTACTTAGATGTATAATAAGGCACGCCTATGGGGATTTTCAATGCCTGTGTGTGCTGGTGATGGGCCACTGATGCTGCAGAAACTCCTCCCTGGATGCTGTGGATACAGCCATGTCCTGGGGAAGGTTCATGGCATGCCACACAGGTCTTCAGTAAGGTTCCACACTGCCTCATGTCAGGTGGTCCTGAAACAATGATTGTGCCCCCAGGCTCACAGTAGGATACATGTGCATAATTGCTTGATCTCTGCGTTCATGCTGCACTTTTGATGGTTGTGTGGGAGACGTGCAAAGTGTATGTCTTGACACCTTTTGTTGTTGTTTTTTGCAGGATCTATTTGTAACTTACCTTTGTCTTCTTTCGTACTTGTTTCAGAATAGAGCAACTCCCTGTACCTTTTGTTCCCTTACGTGTTTTGACTGTTTCGTTGTTAATCACGCTTTAGGTTTTTTGATGCGTGCTTTTTGTTTCCGAAGTGTTGTTGTTGTCTGTACGTGATTACGTGTCTCTAGTGTTAATGCTTTTTGACTTACATGATTGCAGTGTTCACTTTTGTGGGCGTGCTTTCAGCTGCAAATGTGTTGGTAATAATAGACCTTAGCTGAACTGGAGTTTTGGTGCTGTTTGCTCTATGTGTGCCTTGCTTTCTGTTATTGAAAGCTGTTTCCAGTGTGTACTGTTGCTTGATATAATTAGCTTCACTGAAGAAGATGCAATGTGCATCCAGATCAGTGCTGTCCCAATTTTCTGCATCAACTGAAGGTGAACAGAACTTTTTATTTTAAATTATGCCCATTTTGCCTGTCGCCTTTTGTCAAGCATGCCACCTATTCCTCATAGCATTACATATTTGTAAATACAAATATGCAGAAGAATTTGACAACAACAAACGCAAAACCTATGAAAGATGAAATAAAAATTACTGATGGACATATTTTAGCAGAAATGCAAACGAAAGAACTAGATCTGAGACATGGGGAGTTAAGATTCATGCTGGCTTGGGACAGTCTCAGTCCCCTCTGTTCATAGTGCGGATGGAAAGCGTGCCAAGTCACAATCTCACTGACATTATTAGGTAAACCACTGCCGCTTAATCATATTGCTACCACTGACACCATGTGGCATATCACCACAATTGACTTCCAGGAGTCAGTCCCTCTCCTTCGCACTGAACCTGCTTATTTGCACTTCATCCCTGTTGAGGGGGCATTGTCTGATGCATTTTATTCTGAATGGAAGCCTGTCATACTTTTGCACTCAATATTCTTCTCTTGACTTTGATAAGTGAAGTTGGCAATAAATGACAAGAGATTGTAAAAATGTGCCAGAGTGGGAAAATCCACTCAGCAGTCTGCCGGGTGGACTTGTCCTCCTTAATCTAATTTTAATGAGTCCTGCTTCTAGTTGAAGTATTAACAACATGACACCATGTATGGACAATAGAGGGCCATTTATGAATTCTGATTTAAGAACGCATACTTTCTGGTTTACAAAGCTCCTTAAGATTCGAGAATCCCTACATTTCCCATTTATATACATATACAGTTAAATCCTGCATACATATTATAGCGCCAACCCCAACGGTTCTGGCTATAAAGAGCCCTGTTTTGGGGCTCCTACAAAATGATCTGATTATTTTCACTCTACAGGTGTCTTTTAAATGTTTCCAGAGTTGGCATGCCGCTGGTGGATGGTAGCAACCTCTTGCCGGGTTCTTTCAAACACATGCCTAGTTAACAGGTTCTTGTACTTAAAGTGTAGTGGCCTTTGAAGAGTATATGGTTTCAGCCTCTCCTCCGATGACTACCTAGGGGTACAAATTACGAGTTGGGTGATTTATTGCATCCTGTAATTACCACTTCATTAAATTGTGGCTGGTCTAACCTCCCAGAATTTGACAAGGGGAAAGAGTATGATATTTACCATACTGTGTGGATTTTGGAGTTCTAAGCAGTAAAATATGTATGTTATTCTCCAGAAACTCGTAATAGGTGTTAATTATTAAATATAATAAACACGTATGTCATTTTGGGGCAACAGGGGTTGCAGCTGCGACCCCTCACTTGCCCCAAGTTGTGACCCCCTGGTACTGCCTTTGTGGCCCCTGGCCTGAGAGGTGGCACAACCAGTGCCAGGTAGACAGTGGCAGCTCGTCCTTATGATATGAATGTCAGCGGCTGTGGGCTTCACTCTCTTTGCTTCCTCTCAATTTTTTTTTTTTTAAATCTCTTTATTCGCATCTCTCAGTTTTTTTTATTACACTAATGGTGAATAATATCTCACTATTAGTGTAATTAAACAAATGGAGTAGTATTAGCTGGAATGACCTTCCTTGAAAGCTGAAGTAAGTAAAGACAAATGCCTTTAACCGTCTGCTGTGCATGCTTGCGGGCGAGTTTGTGTTTACATGAGAGGGAGCGTGCGTGTAAGTGTGAATGTGTGTTTATGTCTAACCACGTGTTTGTGAGTGAAATTGAAAGTCAAAGGGCATGTGAGGTCACTTCCGCCACCCCTGACATTTTGATGAATTGACATTCATGCCGATAAATAATGTACCCCAAGGTATTTTTATTTATCTGGTGCGATATAAAAACATGAATTCCAACAAGCTTCGAATCAGGTCCTAAGTAGTCTAGTGCAGTCCCAACAATAGAATCAAGGCCAGACTCATTGTTCTGAGTTTGCCCCACCTCCGCAGGAAGCCACTGAAGATTTGTTTTTAATGCATTCACAGCTATCCCAGCCACCGATATGCAGTGTGTGCTGGTGTCTTCTGTTCCCTTTAATAGTGCTGACAAAGGGGAAGTTGCAGTAGTCTTGATTTTGAACTGTGACAGCTCTGGCTATTGTGAACCCATCCTCTTCCTCCAGGGGAGCACAGGCTCATCACAGGAGTCTTAGATGGCATTTTGTTAATACCACCGTGGCATGTACATGCTTACCCATTGATTGGCACCTACTAGTCATATTAGAGTGAAAGTAATTCCTTTGACTTCAGACATTTTATGTGGGTGTAATGAACACCTTTTATCTCCCAATTGGTTGAATGACTAGTCATTGAATTATCCTAAAAAAAACCTCATGCATCTGACTCTGCGTAAGTGGGGTAGATAAAAAGGTAAACACACTCATCACTAAACAATTATGTGTACTGCCCACTTTTTAAGACTAAGCGAATGCTTAAGTGCCAGTGGGCTGCTCGGTGATTGCTAGTGCTCTGCTTGAGATGTGAGTCATGCAGCTTGCCTGTACTCAAGTTTTACTATCAGTTTCCATGTGATTAGAAATGTGCTTCCTGGTGCTGTTTTTTTGTAGCTCACATGGCCACTCATCCCAAGGATGTAGTACACTTTGGTATGCACACAGGCACACTTGTGCAAGTAGTGATTGGCCCTTGTGCACAGGAGCAGCTCCTGGCAATATAGTAGAACACACTGGGAATGAGACCTCCAGCATAAAATCCTATCAGGAAAGAGTTTGCCTAATTTGTAGCTGGCCAGAAAAATTAAGATGAACATTGAAGTCCATTATCTTTTAGAACTGGAGGAAGTTATTGGCTAATCCTTATTTCATAAAGTCCCTTCATTCCCGTCATTAACCCATGCCGTAATGCCACAACTGTATTATGTCACAATCTACATATGTTAAGTGTACACTAAACCATAACCAGTGCACTCCTCAGATTTCAGCGGCTTTGAGATATGTTTCATTAGTGCTGGAGGCATTCTGAACAATTATCATGAAAGGTGGTAGTATGGCCTGGTGTATTAATGTCATACTCTGTGTGCTTCTTTCAGTCTTAAATCGAGGTCAGCACTGGTCTTGCGGTGAATGTAACTTAGTATTGGCTGGCTTGTGGGCTACAACCTTATGCCATGAGGCTCAGATTGGTCTTCTTCTTTCAAACCTGGTGTAATTCTAATTTTAAATGTCCCTGATGGATTCTGATATCCATTGCTGGGAACTTCTCTTCTGGTTTACAAATTCTTGCCAAAACTCCTGTGTGATCCTGAGCTTCAGAGACACGCATTAGTCTTTTTACTCTGTGGATTGTGTAGATCTGTCACTTAAAGTCAGTCTGGTTGTCATTTCACCACAATTCCAGAGTAGCAAAAGTGAGAGCAAGAGCCCCTTAAGCCCCACATAAAATCAAAAGGTTGCTCCAATGCTCCCACCTGGGGGGGGGGGGGGGGGGGGGGGGGGGGTATTGGGGGGGGAGAGGAGTTGACCTAATGGTTAGGGTGGTCGACCTCGAATCTGGGGAACTGGGTTCGAGTCTCAGCAATGACACTGAACATACTGTGATTCTGGGCAAATCACTTAATCTCCCCGCGCCTAACAAAAATGAATGTGTCCTCATGTAACGCAACTGGTGCTATGTAAAGCGATATGATACACGATTCGGGTCAAGTTTGGGCTATATAAAACTCTGTAAAAAAAATAAACGTTTATAATTTAGTTGGCTCGAAGAGGTGGGTGGGGACATGTGGAAACTAAAGAAGGTAGAGGGGCTCTTGAATCCCAGTTTACTTGTGGTTCCTTCTGATGCCTTCATGAGTTCTGAGATCAGGGGTGGCATGAACAGCTTCTGGGGTATCTGAGGGCAAGACAGGTGAAGCAGCTGCAGTAAAAGGATGTTCACGATGCTTGTGCTCTGCCCGGAGTTCCGGCATGCAAAAGGATGCATGTCTGGTACTTGTTCTATAGTACAGTGCATTCACTCGCAAACATTTCTTTATTCAAGAACAACTGAGTGCAACACTGGTACAGAAAGATAGCAGATATGAATACATGGAAATGTTTTAATTATTTCATATCATAATCTCTGCTCTCCATATAGCCTTAAATTTGCTCCAATGTGAGCAGTCTTTCGAATCTGTTACTTTCCATTTCAGGGACTAATAGCTAGATTCATGAAAGAGCCGTTTTGTGAGTCCTTAATAGCGATTATTAAGGAATCGCTATTAAGGACTTGCAAAATGGGATTCATGTAGGAATCGCTAAATAAATTGCAATTCCTACACATTCCTTATTTGCGATTAGCAAATTGCTAATCGCAAATAAGGAATAACTCCCCATACATTCCCATGGGTCTAAAGGCCCATAGGAATGAATGGGGAGTATTCCTTATTTGCGATTAGCAATTAGCTAATCGCAAATAAGATAGCGATTTCAAGGGTGCCAGGGGTGTCCAAAGGACCCCCTGAAATGCAAATTTACACAGGTGTTGCGCACACACATGTCCAAAGAACATGTGTGTGTGTAACATGCAACTGAGAAAAATGCACTAAAGTGCTTTTTTCTATTTTTTCGCTATTTACCACGAAGTCAGACTTCGTGGTAAATAGCGGCCAAATATTGCGAATTTGCAAGTTTAAATTGGTTAATGAATTGCATTTAAGGAATCTCTAATAGATATTCCATAAAGGCGATATCTCGCAAATATGCGATTTCGCTATTAGCGATTTTTGCATTTGGGATGATGAATCCCAAATGCAATAATTGCGCTCGCAAAGGGCCAGATTCTCAGAATCTGGCCCTTTGCGTGCGCAATTTCCTTTCATGACTCTAGCTGTAAATTGCCAGACCCCATTCAGGTCCTTTGTTCAGTTTGTCCTCAACCTCTTCCAGTTGTATCACTGCAGAGGCTTGAATAGAAGGCGATGAAAAGTCAGGTCCTGTCTTATTGATTTTACCTTCAAGGATACCTCTGCCAGTTTCATAAAGTTCTCATCACCTTTAGATTTTGTGATTTTCTTTTGTGTTTTACTATACCAGGCCATGTCAAAGACATACATCCGAGAAGTCCTTTTGGAACATTAATCACGTTGTGGATAGGGTATGATGTTGGGCAAAGTATAAATACCACATATTTTTAGTGTGTCACAATTGGACTTTTCTGAAGTCTTTTCAATCTTTCTTCTTATTCAACCATGGAAGTATAGTTATCCAGAACTGTGCTTTTTCTTTTTTGTACATTTCATGTCCCACCTACAACATTTTATCAACTTCCTTAACCATTCCAATAATTTAAGAGGATGTACAGCTATCCATCCATTGTATGCTGCATATTGACAATCAGCAAAGAGAGAATATTTATTTTTCTTCCCAATATCACAAAAAACATTTCCAACTTGGCTTATACCTATACTAAACATTATGAGAGGTGGGATTACATAATTTGCATCTTCTGGGTCTTTTCCACTGACAAGCTTTCATCTAAGCGAGCCCTACACACCCTACTGTGTTGTGCCTGCCGCACTGCCCCAAAGTGCAATGCTCTGTGCCGCTTCCCTGTTTCTTTGGAACGATGCAACAGCCCAAGGTCTGCAGAACGATGCAGCCAACAGGTTTGTGCTAACCATGGACAATGCGGGCAAAAATGGGCCAATAGAGGTACAATAGTGAACATTTCGAACACGCTAAATGTCTTCTTAAGTAAAGTTTGGTAGGATCAACAACTTGGGAAGCATTTGAAGGCAAACTTTACCACAAAGAGATCAGGAGGATTAGAGCTCCAGGCAGGACGTTCAACCTGTTCCAATGTTTCCCAGGGATGTATGACGGTACAACGCGAGCTATTACCACGCGTACCGTTACAACGCAGGTTTTACGACGCAAGTTGTTACAATGACTTGCGTTGGGGGGCGCTGGATAGTGAATAGTTTAATTTACTATTCCAACTCCAGTCCCCGTGGATAGTAGGGATATTGTTGGATAGTAAATTAAACTATTCCCTATCCTACAGCGCCCTCCAGCGAAAGTGTAAAACCTGCGTTGTAATGGTACTGCGTTGTTAGAGTTTCGTTGTAAAGGATGTTCCCCGTTTCCCAGATGTTAAGCCTCTTCTGCTATGCAGAATTTATGAGTACTTGCAATATTTCGTTTTGTGATACTTTCATTTCTATTATACTAATTTTAGAGCCAATTACCATCATCTCCTTCAGAATAGTGTCTAGTGTTCCAGTCATTTTCAGTTCTTTTGAGGCTGTTAAGTTTTTAAATCCTACTATGGCCACTTACAAAATGTATTTGACACCCCTGCCTTGAGGAAGATCTAAACTGTATAAGTCTATAGTGCGATACACAATGGCCAGCCCTGTGGGTGTCACTTATTTGAATGGAACTCCAGACCTTCCATGCTAGTAGGATCCCAAGGTGACATATGCTATTGCAAAAAAAGTCAAAATCTCTTATGGGGGTTCAAAAGAATCTCAGAGACATCAGATCTGAGTGGCATAGGTGTACATAAATGTGTAGGTGTCATTGTCAGTGACTTATTTCTCTAAAGTACGGCGGGGTCCAGGAAATCGTCACCATAGTCAGCTCCTAACTGAGGGTTTCTTCTACCCCACATTAGATAGATTTTTCATGTATAGATGGCATTTCCAATTGGATCTAATTCAGGCAACATACGAATTGTAGAGTTGGGTATAGGTGTTCTAAGTCATCCTTCAGTGAGCAGTCAATGTAGAACATCTACTTTCTATCGTAGGGACATACTTCCATTAAATGAGGGGAAATTCTTTTTTTGGGGGGGCGGGGGGGGGGGGGGTGATAATTACCTAATACCGTGATAGAGTTGTTGGTCTTTCGTTAAAATCACATGCCTGGCAGAGGATGCAGAAAGAGTTGTGTGTTTCATAGATCCCCCTGTGCATCACCATAGCTGCTGTGACTAGCTGTGGCTCTCTGTTGCTAGCTATTCACAGTCTTGGTGCTGATGTGGCTTGACAGAAATACTATGGTCCCAAGTACTGCTTAATTTGAGTGGGTGGTTTCCAGTGCTCAGCACCTGCACTTACTTGTCAATACCGGCACTTATGACAGTCTGCAACATGGTAACACTGATGAAGTGCACAACTATAGTTCTTTATTAAATCAATATATATTAAAAATGACTATTGCCTGCCACCCAAACCACTACTATAGCTTTGTGGACCTGAAATAGTCTGAATTTTCACACTTAGAGGAATGTGATGCTTGGTAGTTGTATTGGGTATGTTATTGGCAGCCCTGGCAGGGGCTTTGGGTGGTGCAAGGTACAGTGGCCCTACCAGGGCCCTGGCGATTATGTTTTTTTACAAATTCAGCATAGAAAGGAAAATAGCCCTGACTACCACGAGATCCTGATACAGAAGAAATATGGCTCAGTCTCTCCATCAACCTGGTGCCACAAGTAAAAGAAACGCTACCTCACTGGGGGTTCAGACGAGTTCAGTGGAAGACTGGGGTCCCAAAGCAGATATAAGACCCCACAGGTTCAAGCAACTCACAGCCCTCATATTATCCCAGGCGCTTAAGGGAACTTTTTGTCTCTCTTAACTTCCTACTCTTATGAACAGCCATTTTGGATTGTAAGTCAGGAAGAATCCATGCACCTCTGAATCTGGCTGGAGGTACATTGTGAGCACTGGCATTACTTGCAAGTATTCCCTTAGCATCCAGTGCAGACTGTGAAGGCTGCTGCCACCTCCTTCGCTTCTGAATGTGGCCCTGATCTAATCCAATCAAGAAGAGGACGGGAGGGTTGGCATGATGCTGTGGCAGCAAATGGAAGGAAAAGAGATCATTATAAGACGTGGTGTGCTGATCGCCAACTAATTAATATCTGCCAAACTGAAAAGGATAGCAATGCTTCAGAATCACAAGTTATTAACCTGAAGATCACCTCCTGGTGGTATGGGCAAATTAGAGACAGACAGTGGGAAGGAGGGGGTCTGGGCCAACTGTAGATGCAACCAATACTTGTTCTGAGTGAAGAAAGGGTGACAGAGACTGAGAACAATATGCACTCTACCAATATTTTATTAATGACACATCAATATTCAACACAGGTTTTTAGCAGGGTTTTTTTGTGTGTGCTAAAATGGGCTCTCCATGTAGAGCAGAGATACTTATCTTTGTAGTAACTGCTCACCAGACCACTACCATATACTTTCCATGCTCTGTTCTGCCAGATGAGGCACAGTGGACTCTGGCAGGGGGAAAAAGTAATAGGCCTCATTTACAAACCCATTGTGCTGACAGTGCGTCACTTTTTTTGATACACCAGCAATGCAGTGTGACTGCCCATATTTACAAGGCCACTTAAAGTCCCCCCGAGTGACTTTTGATGGCCTTGCAAATATGGGCCCTTTCATGCATTACTCTGCATGAAAGGGGCGTTCCACAGTTGTTGCTGTGGGTGATCCCAGACAACAAACATGGAACATGACACATTCCCAGATATACAACATTTTGTAAAGCTGGCAATGCTTCAGAATCTAAGGGGATTTGAGAGGCATAGGAGTGGCGCAATGAGGAGAAATTCTTTAATCTCTCCTCCTTTGCTCCTCTCTGCACAAAAACAATCACCCCTGCAACGTAGGCACCCTTACAACATGACTCAAGGGTGTCTGCGCTGGCACATAGCAGCCATTTCTGCGCCAGCCTAGTGGAAAGCACACAGATGCGCTGTATTATTGTTAATATAATGCATCCCTGTGCTTTTAAAATGATGCAGCTCAGTGCAGCAAAATGGTTTGCGGTGCCCCGCTGAAAAATTTTGTAGTAAATGAGACCCTATCCTTCTAAACGCACTGGGGCAAAAGTCTGTGCATCCCAGGACCATTGTTATTCATTTGCCTTTAAGAAACAACTTCTTCTTTATTTCTTTGTAGGTTTGTTTCTGTGAAGCAAAATGAAATGATGGACAGGCCAAAAACACATGTCCACCCACTCGGCACTCAATGCATCTGTCAATGCAGTGGATACACTTTTGTCACAGAGATCCCCATCAGGCAGGCAGGGATCTTTAAACGTGGTGGCCTGGTGGGATCACAGACTTCAAACCACTGTGTCGAGTGCACAGAGTGAGCCTGCTGTCTGGTCCTCAGTAACTTCAATGTCGCTTTAACCCTACAGGTCCTCATGGTCGGCACCTCTCAGTCTGCTTCAGTTCCCAAGATTCAGACTGTCAAGGACTGTAGGCGCTACCTTCCCTTGGTTGACAATTACCTACTGCAACAACCTTCCTCCAAAAATTTGTATCATTTCCAGATACCTAATTTTTCATAAAACCTGCCAATGAGTGCTAATGCTTTTAGAAAAGAAGTGAGATGTTCTGAACAAGGTTGAGCTTGTATGTACCTTCTTCAAGGGTATTTGGCCTCTGTAATTCACTTTGAAAGCTGGTGCTTTGTATTGACTTCTTCAGGGTTTTTGGCCTCAGAAGTGCACTTTGAAGGGTGGTCCCCTGTATTTACTTCTTCAGGGGTTTTGACCTCAGGAAAGCACTTTGAAGGCTGGTGCCTTGTATATACTTTTTCAGGGAGTTTGGCTTCAGGATCGCACTTTGAAGGGTGGTCCCCTGTATTTACTTCTTCAGGGCTTTTGGCCTCTGGAGTGCACTTTGAAGGCTGGTGCCTTGTATTAACTTCTTCAGGGTTTTTGGCCTCAGGAGTGCAAATCGAAGGCAGGTGCCTTGTATTTACTTCTTCAGGGCTTTTGGCCTCAGTAGTACACTTTGGAGGCTGGTACCTTGTATTTACCTTTACTACTTGTAAATGCCCTTTGTGAATACTGAAAGTCGTAAAGTTAGACGTTAATCTCAGTTTACCCTTGTGACTCGGACCCTACGTTTTTTAGGTGTTAACTTATTACTCCAGACAGGGCGTTAGGCACAGGTGGATATGGATATCAATAAGAGTTGCTAGGGATAGCATTTGCTAGCCCTGTCTTACCCTTTGAAAAGCATAGCACTGCCCTGCCAACTCTCCTCATGGATTCTGGGTCAGGAAAATAATCTAAATAGATTGTAGAGTGTTTTTTCCTTACTGTAGTTGCAACTTTGTTTACTTCTTCCTGCCATTTAGTAGCAAATGGGAGGCTTCTGAAGGGGTTCCATCTTATGATGTTTGGGGGGGGACAGTGAGTACCATATTTCACCTCTCAACATTATGTTGTTGGTTACAAATATACGAGTTAACCTTGGCAGATATGAGTGACCTGAACCGCCATTCCATTAAAGGTTAGGATTAGCAGACATCAAACCCTTCTTTTCCAATTATGAGAAACTAGAACTTGGACCTGGAGCATTTCCACACCAGCTACCCAGTGGTGTAACAAACGTTAAGGGCCACACCTGCAAGGTACACAGAGGGGCCCCCACTCCAGATTTAGTCCGGTGCTCTTGGACCTTGGTGCTATGCTGAGGGGGCCCTCTGAAGCTCGGGGGCCCCGCAACGGGTCGCTGCGTGGCCTGTGTAAGGCCCCTGAATCGACCTTTACCTCTCCTTTAGGGATCTGTGTAGAACAGACTTCAATTTGCTGACTTAGGTAACACTGCTGTGCAGAAGCACAATACAGTAATAGAACATGATATTTAGTACCCCGAAACAGCTGGGCTTTTACTAGAAAATACTCTTAACAGCATGCCCACACCAATTTGATTCATTTACTTCACGTTTAATTTGCCTTTGAAACCTTTCCCAGAGTTCCATTACTATTAGTAGCATAACACTGGAATTAGATGTAATTGTCATAAAAATGGACTATCATGTAGGGCTGGCGATGGAAGTAGAACCAAACTAAAAATAATCCCGATAGGAGGCAACCCGTTTCCACATAGATGTAATTTGCACAAAATACAGAGGAACAATTTCCTTTGGACAAAATTGTATAATTGAGTGTTTTGTTCGCCTGATGTTTGATAGCAACATTATTAGGATATCTCCATTGTTCCCAGTGCTGCATATCTCCCATCCTCTTCATAAGCTATCATCACACCAGAGAAGCTCAAAGCAGGCAAGAGAACCCCAGTATTACAAAATTAAGGGAGGTTATATGCAGTGGTATGTGCAGTGGTGGCTGACACAAATAAAAAGTGCTGAGGTGGGTGGAGGGTTCTGGGGGGAGCACGGGTAGCACAGCAGGGTTAATAATAAATAAATAAAACGTACTGGATGTTGTTGACTGCCTCGCTCCTCGTGTGCTCCTCTGCTCCCTGCTCCCAGCAGTCCTTGGGAAAGCATCAGAGTCTCCCCATTGAATCCCCATGCTGCTCTCATGCTATATTACCAAGCATGAGAGCAGGGTCAGGATTGGACTGAGCGGGCCGGTTTAGCACTCTCTCAGGCACTAGGAGTCTGTGCAAGACAAGTCTGAGTCTGTGCAAGACAACTGGGTTGGTGAAACCTAAATGCGCATGTCCTCAAGACTCCTCAAGACCTGGCTCTTTGATCACTAGCAGCACCCCCCTCCCCCCAGCGCCTTGAGACCCTCACGGGTATGTAGTGCGCTTTATAAATGGCATGATTGATTGATTGATTGATGTCAACTTGGCCAGCCTAAGACGGACGGCCAAACCGACATGCGCACTTAGCAGTGCACATCACTCCGCCCCATCTGCCATTCCTCATCAATATTTTTGTGATGCTGACAAAGGATATATAAAATGTTCTTTGGTGAACTAGGTACATTTATTGTTTGCTCTTCATGAAGGTATTCTGCCTTTTGCCAATTTCACCCACAGTAATGTTCTCCAACTAAAACAATTTTTCCAAGAAAATTCTCCCATAAATCAGTGTAGAGTAAACGCACTGAGAGGTGAAGATAATAGCTCTGGTGATATAGTCCTCATGATAGAGTTGTGCTCAGTCACTCTACTGGGGATAGAGATTGTGAATGTATTCACAAAGTGTGACATGAGGTCGCTGCATTGGGGAGATTCCTTTCCCATGAAAATGTTGGGATTTTAGAACTGAATACAGGTGGGTTAATCTTTTCGCACGTGTGTGAGCTGATATTCCCTATCTGGACTTTGTAACAATCCCACGGCACAGGTTTATTTTGCTAAGGTTTCGGCTCAATTACATCCCTTGCATGTTGGGCCACCCTGCTGGTATCTTTTCTCTGAACGATCTCCCGTGTTGCCCATGTGATGACACATCACGACAGTCTGATTTGCACATCTTTTTTTCTGTAAATGTTATTGTAACCAACGGAAAAGGTTTTTAATTACGCTTTTTTCGTAAGCACAATTTTAGACAATGTAGTTTGGCCCTGTATTTGTTACGTATGCTGCCTGATCTGCTAACCTGTCACAATGTTGCCTCTTTTATATGTATGTGTCTCAAATTTATGGACTGATACTGATGAATTGCTTCTTTTAACATTTTTAACAGTGATGCATACATCCTATCATGATTAACTTGTATTAATCAAATAAATTAATTCTGATGATGATGATGATGACGTGTGGGGTTGAGGAAGGACAGGAGTAACAATACTGTCCTTGTTGTCACATTGGGGAAGACTCAATTCATAAACAAAACTTTCTCAGAGTAATTTGACTATCTGCACAATTAAATTATTTTTCATATATTGAAGGTTGCTTTACTGTGCTTATGTCGACTTTTGTTGACCACGTAGTCTGTTGACCAAGTGGGTCCATTGGATGCTCTGCCTACCTTAGTTGTGACTAGAGCGGAGGTTAGAAGAGTGCTGTCTTAGATACAATGGAGGGTAGGAGTATGTTTCATGCCCTGTCTGACAGAGATGTCCTGTTTGGAACCTGCTGCTTCATATGACATTGCAATTTGAATCAGATGTCTTTAAAGCGCTTCATTCGTTCATGCCCATCAAGCAATTGCTTGACATATACAGAAGGAAATGTGGTCCTGCTTACCAGAGTACTCACGATTTGTCTGAAAATCAGGGATTTGGCTCTGAGATTTTATGTCTCTGTAGGAATGGTCTAGATTCTTACAGATCTTCATGTCTTTGGTGCTTTAGGTTTCTACTTCTTATTTTCCGCACCTCACAATGGGTTGAGTTGTGTACTTGTACATTATTTTATTGAAAATGCTGTGTTGAAGTTGTACCAGGAGGCTGCAATTGCTCCCTAGCATGTGGAGATTCAACATCTAATCTATCTGACCATTATAAAAAACACATCTAATAGGGTCAACTAATATGGTCCATACCAGGATAAAAAAGTTATAGTGCAAACATGTCCCGAATGGCTGTATTTTAATGTCAGGCTTGTTTTAAGACCTTGACGAGTCAATAAGGGTGTCAGTGTTGCTCCTAATATTATCAAGCATTTTTAATTTTCATTGTCAACAAGTGGCAGACACATTGGCCGTGAATTAAGTTTATCACAGTGAAGCTGAAGTGCATTGATCGCATGGTGACAGGTTTCACCATAGTCATTACATGCGATGAAGGCGTATACGGCAACCTTGAGGTGGTCTGAAGTTGGAACGTCCAGCCTGTGCAATTTTGAAGCTCATACTGAGCCTCATTCATGCATTCTAACTCAGGGACTGATTACGAGGATGGTAGACGGGTTACTCCATCCCAAACGTGACGGATATCCCATCTGCCGTATTACGAGTTCCAAGATATTCCATTGGATTTAATGGAACTCATAATACGTCTGATGGGATATCCGTCATGTGTGTGATAGAGTAACCCGTCCGCCAAACTCATAACCAGGCCCTTAGTGTGTGGTCTGGAAGATTAATTGATTCATTTCACCTATGTTTTCTGTAGAATATATTAAGTGCTCATATTAAAGAAAATAACCTTCAGATGTAGATTAGAAAGGCATGCATGTCGCAGGATTGACAGCTTCTGTACATGAGTATTATTCTTACCAGAATCCACACAACGTCAGCACAGTCTGTGGCCATGCACAATCCATGTCCTGGCAACTCATGCAATCAATATTAGCATTACATTTCTCAAATACTGCCTTATCCTCGAGTTAAGGGTTTTGCACTCACTCATGGCATCGGTTGTTAGTCACAGATTCAATTCATCCAAAGAGCAGCTCTCTTTGAATTCATATCTCACATTGCACCTTCGGGTTAAGTTTGTTTTGCTCAATTTCAATCTCTTGACGTTGCCTTGATAGTTATGGTTATACGCATGAACATGGAGATGCCTTGGAATGTTTACAATGTCTTCTAAACTGGATCATTGCAAATGTCTGAGCAGATGGATGATGTTTTCATTGTCTTTCCGCCCAAGTACTAATGATTCAGAATTTGCACTCAAAATGAAGAAGGCTGTTATAATGTGAACAACACCTTGCAGGCCATCTTACACGGAGCCTCAATCTACATTTCTGAATTTCATTTTAAATTAGTAGTTTCTTGTCATTGATGTGGCAGTCTCTTTACTCACAGTTCTGTGACGAACAGTGAAATACTGTCTCTGCCACCCAGACATTTGTATATGCCTTTGTGTGAGCAATATTGAAATACCTTGTTTCTAAATAAAATAATTTCTAATAAAAAATGGATCACATGTCTGCATTGACAGTTCTCTTCTTATTATCACTCAAATCTCATCTCCCTGTTTCCCTTCTACCTCTGTTTAACCCCTTCCCCAGTTGTAGTTCCTTTCCCTGTGCACACTCACCCCTAGTTGGCCACTTGTGGGTGGTTGGACGCAGGGTCTGGCAACATGGCAATCCCAACGCCCAACCCCTATTGTATGTTGGATGCAGTGTCTGGTGTGACACCTGGCTTTGCAGACGACCTCCACTATGTCCATAGCCTGGTCTCTTTTGGAAAGGTGGGTGCAGTCCCTTGCCACATGCTAAACTCTGTGTCAAATGTGTTCTACGTATAGCTGAAAATCGTGTGCTGGGGGGTATGATGCTTGTGGATTGTTTGGGGAACAGGGCCTTCCTCAGAGCTGACCTTAGGTCAGCCACTGTGGGGAAGGCAGCAGGTCCTACCTCATCACAGAGTAGGATGGGGTCAGAGAGACTGCTGACCCCACCCACTCTGTGATGATGTGTCAATGATAGACACTCGGCCCTGGGAACTTCAACGCCTACAACTGAAGTGCCCAGGTACAAGTCTATGACTAAGAAGGAAAGAACAATGGCCCAATCCTTTTCAGGCAATGCAGTGAGAATCTGGAACTCCCTTCCGTCTCAGCTCCGGACCACCGCCTCCTCCCAGGCCTTCAAAAGGGACCTCAAAGCTCTCCTCCTCCAGAGACACCTCCAAAAGTAATTCACGTCCTCTTGCTATTTGGAGGAAGACCTCCCACTACTGATAATTTCTACTTTCCATGACCATGGAAGTGCCTTCCCAATGTATTCCTGTGGTTGGAGTGTCTGCCTTTTTGCAGCATTTTCCATGTACTTGGGTTTGGTGCCCTTTGTAACTTGCACACACCACTTTGCCCTTGCAACACACGGTTGCTACCTCTCACATGTTTTTACCTTTGATACTTGCACAAGTGCCACCTTGCCTACGTAACGCTTGTTCGTGTGCCTGAGTGTCTAGCACTTATTGCAGTATTATACCTCAAATTATACTTTGTTTTCTCTTATAACTGCACACTTGTCACTTTTCCTCTTGTGCACCTTTGACTACCTCATGTATTCTTGATTGCTCACTTTTTTTACTACCTCATGCATTTTGTTTGCTCACAATTGTCACTATTACCTTTACTACCTCATGTATTTTTGGCTGCTCACAATTTTTACTACCTCATGTATTTTGTTTGCTCACAATTGTCACTATTACCTTATGTAACGTAACGTATGCTTTTTGTAATCTGTTCTTTTGCAATGTTTCTCATTATGTTCATTTCTGTTCTTAATGTGAAGCGCTCTGACGCCTTCGGGTAAAGTCCGCGCTATATAAAAATGCATAAAGAAATAAATAAATATGACTGACGCTACAACTCTTCACAAGGGGGAGGGTCTCGAGGACCTTTGCCAAGCTGAATAGGTCGCGCCCACAGGCGCTGTGACATCCTCAGCCTAGCAAAGTTCAGCTCAGGCAGCCAAGGCGCATTTAGTGCATGTCCGCTCCTGGCTGCATGACCTGAAAATAAAAAGGGTCCGTCAGACTGAACTTTGCTGAGCCTGACAGACACTCTTCATGTCCTAAAGGTGCGGGGCATGGCCCCTCTGCCCTTATGTATGGGCCACTCCTGCTGGTAGTCAATTTTTTGGCTATGATATACATATAGAATGATATTAACATCTGCAATATCCTGACTACATGTATTTACCGGCTTCAGTTTTTTATAAATATCCCTTTTCTGTCTTCCTTTTTCTAGCTCTATGATGATCGATGATTTCATGAGTTTAGAGTAGCATTGGAACTGAGAATGAGACATGACCACAATTTGCCCACTCTGTTTTGTGTCTTGTGCACAGTCTATTTGATTTCCCTCTTTGCTTATTTATTGCTTTGCAAGGACGCGTTAAGTAATAATCTTTGTGATTTTTTTAGAATGGTGAAAGGACAAGCCTTTAAATAACCTACGTCATCTTTCTTCCTCTTGTTCACTTTCTCCTTTTCTCCTGGTGGCAGTGATTTCATTAGTGCAGCTCTCTTGTTATGGAAAAACCTGAATTTTTCAATTTGTTTTGAATTACTGCATGAAGCTATGTCTGAAATGAGAGGTGATATAATTACCATTTTTCCTTTTCTTGGCAATGTGTGTTTTTCTCTAGCTGTTTCTTCATTTCTTAAAGCTTCTAAGTCTTTTAATTAATTTCATGTGATGGGAAGAATCTCTTAATGTGGTGTTTTGGGTGTGGGATGAATGAGAGTGCACTGTAATTTTTACTTTTTTCTTCACTCACTTCCAAATATGTCCTCTGCCTATTGTTATTTCTTCTCTCTTTCTATTTGAAGAGAATTTTCATTTTTCCTTTTTGTCCCAGACCAAGAGTTAGTCTGCAAAAGCAGATTGGGTGATATCGAAGTGTTGCCATGTGGAGCAACCACCTTGGGATGTGTAACAAGGTCAGACATCATCAGTGCTGGACTGGGACAGGTCACAGCCTCAGAAATGTTTGGCAGCTAGCTCTCTCTCTAGAGAATTTATTGTCTAAAGAGAAACTCAAAATACCTACTCCCTCACCCAACCCACCTTGAGCATGACTTTCATTGTATTTATTGGTTATTTGTGTGTGTTTTGTGTAAACGCACTTCCTTTATCCACTCGGTAGCTATCTGTTTCATGTCACAGTTAATAATATTAAGTGACCTCATAACAAGACCAACTTGGAACATACCAGTGTACAAGAATGAACATATAGTGCTAGTCTGCAGGGTTTTGGCTTTGACTATCACCTAGGGGCATATTACCAAGGCGGGCAATGTGTGATTATCGCCGCTTTAGCGACCGTTTTCGGCCGCTAAGGGGCGATAATTCTATCGCCCTATTAGCAAGCTGTCGCTAACAGCAGTTAGCGACAGCTTGTAGGCGATAGCGAAAGGTTTAGGGCCCGCTTTGCATGTCAGCGATATTTATCGATAATGAAATGCAAAGTGGGCGTACCTAACCTGTTAGTGACTGAAAGCAGTTGCTAACGTCGCTATCGCCTATTAGCAAGGCAGGCGTAGCGATGGAAATATTCGCGCTAAGCGCGAATATCTCCAAAAACGATTGCATGCTCAGACCAGTTCTTAGCCATTATATCCAATGGGAGTTGGATATTCTGGCTAAGTCCTCATTAGCGATAATGCGTGAATATCGCTGGGTTACCAGCGATATTCACGCATTTCGCCGCTAACGCCGGATATTATATCGCTTTAGAGATAAACGTTGCTAATAGCACGTTATCTCTGCGATAATATCCGGCGATGCTTGGCGTTAAAAAAATACTCGCTAAGCCCATTTAGCGATAAATATCGCTAGTTGTTGGTAGTAATCCACTTGGTTTGCTCAAAGCTGAAGTTTTGTCATCTCACCACAAGATGCTGAATGTGGTGTCAGAACCGCCAGTCCTATGACTGACTAGACATTTAAAATTTTAATTTGCAACAATGGATTTTCTATTTGACACTGTGATTCTCACTTGTGCTCTTGCTTTGAAGCATTTGCATATATCCCAAATGTAGCGGGGCAGAGGGGAAACAAGGGTCTCTGCGGTTTGGGGAGGGGGCCCAGGACTAGAGGGGACCACTCAAGCACCCATGCAGTGCCAGCACGATTTAGGAAAATAAGAACAGAAAATGCTGCCAATCAAAAGCTTTCTCCTGGTGACATACTCAGCATTTGCTGAAACAAACACACAGCTCCAATATTTAATGATTTATTGTTGCAATATGTAAAATCCCATGGAAAAGGAGCCCACGTGACGCTGTGTCACTTCACACAAGGGAGAGTAAGAACAGAGCGAAACAGATGGCATGAATCACCAGAGACTGAGAAATGTCGAGGAGAGAGGATACTCTGAAGCGCCCAGAGAGTGAGACAGTCACAAACCAGTGGTTAATTTGTAAAAATTAATAAGTTCTGGGACTCTCATCAGGAGGCAGCTTGCACCAGCCCATTTCTCCTGTTAGCACTGCCTAAAAAATAATCGACTACTAACCATGAAAATGGGGAGAGGATGTGGCATAATGGCCGGAGCTAATGATTTTGGCGCTGGGGTATAAGGTTAAAATCTTGGCGTCGGCACAACATCCTGTGATTCTAGGGCAAATCACATAATCTCCCCATAAATGTGTGCTTAATAGGTGCTCATGAAAAGGGCTGGTGTTTATGGTGAGTCACATTGTGCTAGGCTAACCTTCCTCCGGCCCCGGGAATCGAACCGTGATCCCCAGATTCTGCAGTCAGTCACCCTAGCCGCGGCGCCACAGAAGAGGTGTGGCGCCGCGGCTAGGGTGACTGACTGCGGAATCTGGGGATCACGGTTTGATTCCCGGGGCCGGAGGCAGGTTAGCCTAGCACAATGTGACTCACCATGTGACTCTGGGCAATAGCTTGCTTAATCCTCCCAACGGCCCCCACCGCCTAGAGACCCTTACGGGTGATTGTGCGCTTTACAAATGTGGAATATTATTAAGTGCTGGTGCTGAGCACCAGAAACCAGTCACAAACTATAAAGACTTAGGTGAGCAAGCGATGGCTGGAAGAGAAAGCATGAGAGCAAAGTTATAAGGAGATGGGTGAGCAAAGTATCTAAATGTGAGCACAGGATTGTAATAGGGAGAGAGAGGGGAGAGAGCTACATGAGAGACATGTTGGCTATCAAAAACAGAGCTGAACTACTGACATCTAAAAAAGAGAGTCAGAGATGGGAGAAAGAGGGAGAGTTAGGTAATAAAGAGACAGCTGGTAAAAAGAACAGAGAGAAAGGGAGTGAAAGAGGTAAAGAGAAATACTAGACTTAAGCCATTACAAGTGCCCCAGAATACGCAGACGCCTACTTACAAGCTGGTTTGCGTCGCTCTTGCACCAAGCTTTGTGTTAATCTGGATTAATGCAAAGCAGTGCAAATCACTGTGTTACCATGCTCTGCCCTGGGAAGGCGTTCCATCAGCATTGCCCGGGTGTTCCAATGCAACTCCTATAACTTTTGACCTATTCCCAGAATTATCATAACTGGTAAACCTTGCAATGCACCAAAAAGGTACACCTTTCCTGGAGAGGCGTAGCGAGGAGTAATATCTTCATTTCTCCTTGTTACTTCCTCTATCTATTAGTGCTGCATTCCCTAAGCCAATTCAGCCACCTGGCTCCATTTAAGTACTGCTCAAATAATTCACAGTTTTTCTTTGTGGAAACTGTACAGAGCATTTTGTTGCTGTCTAACTGGGTCAGGCACATTACTCTGGCTTCATCTGTTACTTTGGATGACCAGTTTAACAAATCTATAAGGTATGACTCACATCTCACTCAATGTTTAAAACCATCAATACTGCCTTCATTTTCACTAAAACCAATCTGTCAGCCTACTGGTTAGTTTTGCCAGTCACTGTTCTGCTTACTAGTTTACGTAGTGGCACCATATCAGACTACCTCAGTGTTGTCTGTCTCTAGCAGGGTTAGGCTGTGACAAAACATAGGCCCAGGCACCAAAATAAAACTAGCCCGCATTAGCGAACCAGATATCTAAGAATGTGGCTCACATTTGCAAATCAGGCCAATTTGTAACTTGTAAAGTCACGCTGTATAGGTGTTTTGGAAGACATAGAAAACTTCATGGATTTGTTTGCTACAGGTAAATTTGTGGAAATATCAGCAACATTAAAACAAAAAATCACCCCACCAGGCCATAAAACAGGGCCAAAAAGAGTCAAAAGACTAGCCCACACACTGGCCTTACAGACCAGCCTATCGAGCACTACCTGATTGCCCTAATGGCCAGGGGTGGCTTCTTTGCAATGGTGGAGTAGCGTTGCCCCCCTAGTTCAGAGTCAGCAGGTGAAAAATAAAACGATATACTATACTCATTTTATTTTTCATTTGCCGGCTGGGAGCCAGGTGTGCAAGGAGTGGCAAGCCGGGGCCATGAGAGGGGGAAGAGGACTAGTTTGTGCACTTAGAAGTGGGCATGTGTGTTTGGCCAGCGATCTGATGCCGGCCAAACCCACATGGGCACTTAGTTTTCTGCAACCAGGCTGTATTGAACAGCTGGGTTGGAGAAACAGCACAAACTCCCTGTCCTGAGTGGAGCATCAAACTAACCTGCTCAGGCCAATCCCTGATCTGCTCTCAAACAATGAGAGCAGCACAGGGATTTGCACTGGGAGTTGCTGGTGTTCTCCCTGTGTCTGCTGGGACCAGGAAACAGCAGAACAACAAGTCACAAGGAGTGATGTGGCCAGCAGCTTCAGGAGTTAGAAAAATATATACTATTACCCTCCTCCCATGCTCCCCCGCCCCACCACCACTTCAAGGTGTCGGCCATCACTGCTAATGGCCAATCCGACCCTGGCCTCCAACAAGTGATAGAACAGGTTTGTCGTTTGATCTGCCACTGCCTCTCTCAGCCCTTATTCTTTGCTTTTCCCCGGTCTCAGTGTACTGATTAAGGTTTTTCAGTTAAAGGAGCACCATGTATTAGTAACTGTGCTAAGAACTGGGTTCCCTTGATGTACTTTTTTGTCATTAACATGTGACCCCCTCATCATCCTACTGTATTGTTTATACTTTAAGCAAGTACTGGTTCAGTCATTCTTTCCTTTTCCTGATTTTTGCCTGCTGATTTCCGCCTGCTGATTTCCTTCAACACCGCAGTCTAGCACACCCAAACATCTTCTTCTTTAATTGCTATATCTACTATGTTTCTTTTCTCTATATTCAATGTAGTTGCCCATTTTCATGTTGGTTTTTTCCAGCTCCTTCCTGGCTGAAGTCTCCAAATATCTCTATGTCCCTTTCTCTATTCAATTCCCTGACTTGGCAGAGTATTTCGCAATACAAGTAGAAATCCTGCCCATCCCTTCCTTTCATTGAATTGATAAAGTTATCATACCAAAGTGGTGTACAAAATGAATTCATACATTCTAAAATTCAATATAACATTGAATTAGGCAACTTCACACAAACTCAAGAATGAGAAATGAAATGAAAGTTGAAAGCTGTCCCTTCAGATAAAAAAACATAAGAGATGCAGAATAAGGTTTGAATAGTCAGAAATAGGCATTTATTACAATATTCTGGGACTAGTGAAAAAGTAACAATATGGGGGTTGGTGGCAAGGAAGATGAGAGATAGCAAGCTGGATGTGTACAGCAGAGTCAAGGTTATGCAGTGTAGCCTAAATAGTGTCAAGACAGGATAGATAAGACCACGAATACACATAAACATATTAGACAGAGATAGAAACATGAGAAGAGAACACATTTATATTAACCCTGGGCGGAGTTGGCGGAGTGGGGCTTCGCGGAGCTACGCGAAGTGGGCGAGAAACTACGCCCACCTCCGCACTCCGCGTAGCCCCACTCCGCAAACACCACTGGCCGCCAGCCCCGCCACCCGCCTCCCTCCCGCCCTCCCTAAATACTTTCAATTAAAGGAGGCAAATAATTAAAATGCACTTACCTTGCCCGCCGCTGCCCGCCGCGTCCCCGGGGCTCGCTATCTTCCGTCTTCCGTCTTCTTTACGAATGCGCATGCGCGGGCGGCCGCGCATGCGCATTTCTCACGAGAAAATGTGCATGCGCGGCCGCCCGCGCATGCGCATTCGTAAAGAAGACGGAAGACGGAAGATAGCGAGCCCCGGGGACGCGGCGGGCAGCGGCGGGCAAGGTAAGTGCATTTTAATTATTTGCCTCCTTTAATTGAAAGTATTTAGGGAGGGCGGGAGGGAGGCGGGTGGCGGCCAGCTACGCTCCGTTTGCAGAGCGTGCGTAGTGCCGCCTGGCTACGCCCGCTCCGCAAAATGCGGAGTAGGCGGCACTACGCACACTCCGTGCACGGAGCGTAGCTGGCCGCCCACCCCTAATTTATATCCAGTGAAGAAGAGATGAGATGTTTGATCGGCTCCAATTGAACATTAGTTGGAGCAGGTCAAGTGAATAATCTGGGAGACCTAGAAAATCAATCGAATATAATCTGAACAAGAAAAAACAGCAGAAAAGTTAAACGGGCAGATTTACAAGCCGCTTGCGCCACTTATGCGTCACTTTTCCCATGTTAAAAGTGATGCAAAAGTGGCGCAAGGGTCTTGTAAATCTGCCCCAAAGAGTTCAGGAACTGTAAAGATGATAAGAAGGTAGATCGTGGGGAGTCTACAATCTGGAAGTGACAGGACAACTGTAGAATGTAGAAGAAATGTTTTAAAAAAAGAGAGATGGTTCAAAGATGACGCAGAGATTGCAAGCAAAGCAAAGAACTAAAGCAATGTAGAAAGTAAACCGAATAGAAAGGAGAATACCAGCAGGGGAAGAACCTAAGAGAAAGACAGAATTTCTGTATTTTAGGGATTAAGGTCTAGAGATTGAGAGGACATGAGTAATGAATTGCAAATAGATCTTATGAAGAGGAAAACCAAAGGAAGCGAAAGAGTGGCTGAGGTGAGAGTTGTCTACATGATAACGGCAGGAGAGGCTAAAGAAATGCGTAGACGACAACATGTTTATTAGATGATGTGCTTTTTCGCTGACGTAAACATTTGCAAATGCCCAATCCTTATGCATGATTTTTTCAGTATTTTACTCTTTGACACTTTGCCATTAGTAAGTCCACAGAGATCTTAGTAATCAGTGTGAACATACTTGACGAGAGCTACTATCATTAACAGACAGTTGTTGCTAATGTACTAATGTGTCCACTTCCTAAAATACGAATTCCTAAACATCCCTATTCTATGCATTGTCTATTGTTGATAAATGGAGTTCATAGCTAAACGCAGTCTCCATCAAATGTGTCTTCAACATATCTCTGAGAAATGTGAGAAGAAAATATTTCAGTGGCAGTGCTCCTAGGTATCTATAACCGATTAATTGATGATACATACCGTGTTTTTAGTTATGTTTAGAGATGTGACTAACCTCACCCTATGCTAACTCTCGTGTTTGATGATCTTTGCCTGCTCTAGATGCCATTGCTGAGAGGGGTAAGCTACCACCAGGCCCCAGTGGGAATAGCAATCAGTCCTGGTAGTTTGCCACTTATCGGGAGCGGGGGGAAGGGGGTGCTAGTGAGAAGCTCTGCTCCTACTTTTTTTTTACAGGGGGCCTATATTGCAGCACTGCTGCACATCCGGCCTGAGTAACAAAATCTGCCCACAAGGGTACTAAAAGGCCCGCCACCTCGCCGGCCCACCGGGGAAATGCCCGACGCCCTCTATGGCCAGTCCGGCCGTGGCTACCACTGAGCTGCAGAAAAGATGTTAGAAAAAGGCTAATGATGTGGTAGGCTTTTGGGTCGAGATGCCACAGCTGTCTCCAAGACTAACTCTTACCAACTCTTTTAAATACTTGGGGTACGCTTTCGCTGCAACCTGAAGAGTATTTCTCTTTCTTCTCCTACTATTGGTTGCTTGGCATATCATTCAGCCTCCTATTGAAGATCTTGTATCCTAATTCATGAGGAACTATTTTACATTGCAAAAGTGCTCTGCATCATCACACATTAAATTGTTTGTCTCATAGATGCTTTGCATGCCGAAAGAAGTAGGTAGGTAGCTGTATGTTTTGTCACTGAAGCATGTTTGTTGAGCATGCTGCTGTAAAGTTCTTTTCCCACGAAATACTGGGTTTTATTTGCTCCTACTATAATAGAGTCCCTCTTCTTTATGTTTACTTTATTGCTCTTAAAAGAGTATTACATTTTACAATAGTTGTGTATATTTTCGATTATCTGCCATATCAGGACCCTTCTTCCCTCTCCTTCATTGCACCCCCATAAGAAACGCCACCACGTTGACTCCCATGAAGTTCTTGTGATTTCCTTGGCATCTGGTTACTGCTTTACTTTATATGTCATAAAAAGGCCATTTGTTGCTCACAAGTCCATCTTTATAAGGTTAGAAATATTTCATTGGTCACAAAGCCATTTTATACGGTTAGAAAACATATTTCAAGGGTCACAAAGCCAGTGCATTTACTAGCTGTATGTATAAAACTGTCCTATTTATAGGAAACAGCTTGATAATGTTGTCATTACAAATAGGCTTTTGCTTTTTGTTTCTGTGCAATATTTATAGAAATCTGAAGGGAGAAAAAGCATCACTTTGAAATAGCCCTGAATGATAGGCTGGGAAATCTGTCCTTCATGCTTATCCTTTAAAGAGGTGTTAATGCTTCCCTTGTATACCCAGTTCTTCACCAGGAGTAGGTGCCGTACATGAGTTGGAAAGAAGTTGGGGGCATATTATCAACAACTAGCAATATTTATCTCTAAATGAGCTTAGCGGTATTTTTTTTATCGCCACGCATCGCTGGATTTTATTGCAGAGATAACGTGCTATTAGCAACGTTTATCTCAAATGCGATAAAATATCCGGTGATAGCGGCTCAATGCGTGAATATCAATGGAAATCCAGCGATATTCAGGCATTAATGCCAATAGGGTCTTAAACTGAATATCCTACTCCCACTGGATATACAGGTTAAGAAGTGGTCTGAGCAGGCGTTAGTTTTTGGCGATATTCGCGCTTAGCGTGACTTATTTAATCGGTGGGCCTGCGTTGATAATAGGCTATAGCAATGTTAGCAACTGCTTTCAGTGGCTAACTGGTTGGGTACACCCACTTTGCATGTCATTAGCGATAAATATTTCTGACATGCAAAACGGGCCCCAAACCGCTCGCTATCGTCTACAAACTGTCGCTAACTGATGCCCCTAGATTTTCTTGGCACAACAGGAAATTCTCAATGAGTCCTAAATATTAGTGTGAATTGATGAAGCTGCAGAGCTGGGGTCCTTGCTCCTAAAGCAGAAGTCAAATGTCTGAGCAAGGGCGCTAACCACACATGCCCATACCAAATCGTACGATGAGTTTCATATGGGAAAGAAAATATATTACAGGAGTTTTTTTGCAAATTGCCTATAAGAGACTGTTGTTAAAGGTCAGATTATCTATTGATTGCCACATGGATACTGTCCTGTACTACATTGATAGTGTATCCCTGGGTGGTCATATTACCTCCCCTTATGAACTCTTGCAAAAAATCTGGGGTTGCTCCTCCATTTGAGTGGAGGAGCATAGCCCCAAAAGCCCCAGAGCTGAAAACTAAAATGGTAAAAAGTTTATTTAGTACCATATTTTTCGACAACGTGTCCCGAACTAAGGCCATCATTACGGTGTCCACCCGGGATCAACAGCGGGGCACCGTAGGTCCCCCCCCTGTATTCAACTGGAGGCCGTGTACCCAAAGGGGTCGTGATGGGGGCCCCCAAAATTCGAGTTCTGACAGCCTTTCTGTGTTGGAAAGGCCGACACGGAAAGGCTGCCAAAACCCAACATCATAATCCCAAGGATGGAAAAAGCCATCCTTGGGATTACTGGCCACATTCCCACTGGCGGAAGGGCTCTCCGAGCCTGTCGGAATGAAATGACTCTTCAAATGTCTTTCCGACCGCCTCCATCGTAATGAGGCATTCGGAAAGGGTCCGACCGCATAATAATTGGCTCCTAAGTGTCAGGACAGGCGGGGCCAAATGCTGCAAAGTGGCAGCAGCAGGGAGCTTTGCTTTTTAAAATGTGCGTGTCTCTTTAGGCCACCGTCTTGGGACGGCGAGCCAGACATGCACATTTAAAGTTCTCTAATCTAGTCTTAGACAGCTGGGTTAGAGAAAGCACAGGCCTCCAGTGCTCTTTGGAGCGCTGATAGAACCTGCTCTATCCACTCCTGGTGCTGCTCCCATGTTGTGAGAGCAGCACCAGGATTGGTTAGTACAGTTTCCTGTTCTGGAGGTTCCATGAGGAGAGAAGACACCCGAGGGAGACATGTTAAAAAGGTAAGTCAATTTTTTTTTTATTTTTTTTTGTGCCCCACTACTCTTGGTACTAGCCAGGCACATTAAAAAAAATTATTTCTCTTTTTGTAAATTCGTTTTCTTAACTTCACCAACCATAGTCACACCAGAACCACAAAAGAAAAGTCTAAATAGCGTCCTTTACAGCAATTATTTCTTTAGACTTGAGGTACAAAAATTTAACAATTGCTCTAAAGTAATGGTAGACGTACTATAATAATATTCAGTTTGAAAATCTCCAGTCTTCCTGGACAATTCCAGTGGGAACCATGCAAGGTTTACAGTTAATGATGCAAATGTCATGCAGTAAGCCATAGGACCACCATCTACCCAGGGTCAGAGCAGTTTGAGCACTTTAGCGCATTCGCACTTCAGCTCTACCAGCGGCAGTAGAAACGCAGGCTCCTTCATTGTCAAGCTTGCATATTTCACGAACACAATATTCATACATACAAAATGCTAAATTAATAACCAAATTAATAATACATGCGTGCAGAGAGATGTATCTGTCAGAGGGAAAATAAACAAACCTGAACTCCTCCGGGAAGCCATTATTTTTAGCTCCTGACGCTTTTATCCCTCATGTACTTGATGCACGCTGTCTCGTATTATTTACTGGTTGTTGAGACGCGCGCAGCCCATACCCAGGATCACGGATCAATAAAACATGAGGGCCACTAACTCAAAATCTGTATACATTACGCCTTCGGTTGACTATCGACGCTCATTCATCTTTCTCATTGTGCTGTGCTCACATCTGCATGCCGTCACTCATGCAAAATGGCCCTCATTCATGGTGCAGAATACAAATTATTGTTTGCCAACCCATGAGCATTTTCTTCGAGAAAAAAAATAAAAACATGTTGAGGCGATTCCACAGATGTTTGAACTCTTCTGTAGCATCGCTTGAAATAGCCTAGCCCACTATTTATTTATGGAATACATTACTGGCAATCATTTGAGGATATTGCAAGTTACCAAAGAGTTTTTTGACCTGAAAGAAGCAGACAGAAATTGAATTTCTTTATAAACTCAATTACAGCCAGATTCATCAAGCGAAATGCGCTCGCAAAAGGGCCCTTTGCGAGTGCAATTTTTGCATTTGGGATTCATCATCCCAAATGCAAAAATCGCTAATAAAGAATTCGCAAATTTGCGAGGATTAGCATTTAAGGAATCTCTATTAGAGATTCCTTAAATGCTATTCATGAAACATTTAAAAATTGCGAATTCGCAATTTAGGACCGCTATTTACCACAAAGTCAAACATCGTGGTAAATAGCGAAAACTTAGAAAAATGCATTTAAAAGCATTTTTCTAAGTTGTATGTTACACACACACATGTCCTTTGGACATGTGTGTGCACAACATCAGTGTAAATTCGCATTTCAGGGGTGCTATGGGGTGTCCTTTGGACACCCCTGCACCCTTGAAATCGCAATTTCATTTTGCGAATCGCTATTTGCGATTAGCAAATTGCGAGTGTCTTCCCATTCAATCCTATGGGCCTCTAGGCCCATAGGAATGAATGGGGAGTTATTCCTTAATTGCGACTCGCAATTTGCGAGTCGCAATTAAGGAATAATTAGAAATCGCTATTTCTTGAGTGATTTCTTGATGAATAGCATTTTGCTATTCCTTAATAGCGAATCGGTAAATTTCACTATTAACGAATCCCAAAATGTGTTCTTCATGAATCTAGCTGTTAGTGAATTACAATATTCTTTTAGCGTATAACAGATGGTATTTTATGTTAGTACCAGCATTTTCATTAAATCCTTGTGCTCTTTCTCCTTCAGAAGGAACAGACCTTCTGGTTATGGATATTTATTTATTTTGTATAGATATGTAGAGCACATGTGAGATCTGAACTGTATAAAGAAGCATACCACAATACAACTTGGAAATTGTGTACTTAGTTTGGGCATTTTGATTTAAGCCTGTAGGTGTAGACTATATTGTGATATATAGAGAAATTCCTGTTCTCCTAAGGTGAACTGCAACAATGTAATAACTAAACCAACGTAAATGTCACTTTACCAAACAGCGGCTGTATTTTCAAGCATCCAATGAAGAAAAGGTAGTCTACCTGTAAATTATTTCAGCAACTGTTTATGTGCTTCTCACAGATGTGATTTGCCAGCTGCCTGCTTGCAAATGGAGTTGTTGTGGCACAACACAGGTGAAATAAATTACACAGTAGAGTAGTGATGTAATTTCTTTATAAATGAGTAGTGGTGTCACAACTAGTCTGAAATAAGAAAGCACTCTGGGGCATTTTACCAAGCAATGGCGATAATTATCGCTATTGCTTGGTTCGAGACAAAAATTTACCGCTGAGCTGCGGCGATTTTTTCGCAGATAAACCTTGGTATTACCAAGGTTTATCGCAAATGCGATAAAAATCGGCCGCAATGCATGAATATCGCTGAAAAGTCAGAGTTATTCATGCATTACAGAGCTAATGCTCTTAGCCATGTTATCCACCTCCCATTGGATAACATGGCTAAGAACTGCTCAGGGCAGGTGTTAGCTTTTGGAGATTTTCGCGCTTAGCGCGAATATCTCCAAAAGTTGGTAATAGGAGCTAGCGATGTTAGCGACTGCTTCCAGTCGCTAACATCTTGGCACGCCCACTTTGCATGTCATGAGCGATAAATATCACTAACATGCAAAGTGGGGCCCAAGATGGTCGCTATCTCCTACTAGCTGTCGCTAACTGGTGTTAGCGACAGCTAGGTAATAGGGAGATAATTTTATCTCCGCTTTCTTGGCTTTTAAAGCCAAAAAAGCGGAGATAAACCCCCTTGATAATATGCCCCACAGTTCTGCCACAGAGTAGTAGAACAACCAGCGTGTCTTCCCTTACCTTACCTTCTCTTCTTACTGGTAGGAACAGTGACTCTCGTTGGGTGTAAGGTTTTCCTCAGGAGCACAAGTCACTGGACCTTTATGTAGCTCTCTGGGTCCCCCCTCTTTGTGAAATAACAAAGCTACAGGGGAATATCGCCACAAAAATGACACTTTGAGCGACTTTTTGGTGGCGATATCCCTGTCTACTTATTAACCCCTTCGACACTCATGACGAGCTGGGCTCGTCATGGTGTAGCCCGCTCGCACACTGATGACGAGCCCAGCTCGTCACGCAAAGTGCGATTTTGAAAAACCCAGCGCGCTAGCGGAATTCCGCTAGCGCGCATGCGGTTAACAAAGCAGCGTTAAGCCACCTAAAGTGGCTTAACGTCGACTTGTAAATAGGGCCCCATTTCAGGCTTCACTTAACATTAGAGGAGCGTGCTATGGAGTTTGTAGTGGGCGTTTTTTCTGCAACACCCTTTGCTTTTTGATGCCGGCCTATATTACCCTGTGAAAACACGGAGCAGCTGCTCCGTGTTTTCACATGAATGTGCTGCCCTGGGGGCAGCGCATATATCATTATAGGGTGCATTGTGATTGTTTGCGCCCGGCGCACCTTTTAAAAGGTGAGCCAGGAGCAAACCATCACAATGCATAACACGGCCTCTGGTGTTTGACTAGCGATGCAAAGTGAAATCATTAATTTCTTCTTGGTTTTTGCTCTTTTCATGTGTGCTCCATTCTGCAGCACACATAGAAAGAGCAAATCACCTTTCAAGATTGTTTATGTGCATGATGATGTCCTTCCTGGACATAGACAATTGCCACTGCAGCAAGGGTGCCTGCACTGGCGCTAGGCGGCTTTATTAGTGCCAGCACTAGGGAAAACACAGGGGCTTTTGAAAAATGTCAGAGGGCGGCGTTACCTATTTGGCGTAACTACGCGACCTGACATTTTGTTGCAAATATCCCTATTAGAGTAAAACAATAGTAATTCTGTGCCTCATTCTCACACAATCTCACTTACTACCTGTCACTGACTCATTCTCTTTTACTGACACACCCATACTTGCACATGCAGTCACTTAAACACACTGTCACCTGCAAGCACACTCACAGCATACATTTAAAACAATGTTTTCTTACCACAGGTCCTGTTCCAGCTAAGTGTGCTCCATTTTTGTAATCACAATAATAGTGAATAATAGAATACTATTCACTATTAGTATGATGAAAATAGGCATAGAATAAGAAATGCTAAGCTGCGTCTGTCTTCTTGGTACTGATTTTGCCACTTCTGAGGTGACCCATAAATGATGTTGGTAACTCATTTATTTAGTAGTTTTCTATAGCGCTAACAAGACCAGAAGGTAGCAGAGCGCTTTACAGTAAAAGGAATGCTAAGGTGATCAAAAAGACACGTAACAAATAAAGGCAATCATCGAAATACAATAATGGAGGAGGGAAAGTTCATAGCAGTAGGACTTATTGGTAGTAGGATACAGAGATAACACATAGTTCTGGGGGTGGTCCTAGTTACCCAGGACCTTGGGAACGGATGAGGAACAAGGATTTGAGTTGGTCCTTAAATTCCGCATAGGACGGTATGGTTCTGATATGCGGGGGGTTAGAGTTCCATATTTTGGGGGCATTTCCAGTGAAGGAGCAGTACGTAGTTTTCTTCTTTCTGGTTTTTGGTAGGATGAGCAACAGGGAGTTAGAGCTTCTCAGATTTCTGCTTTGGCCTGCTTTTGTGAGTTTGTTTGCCAAGTATTCTGGTTTTCCGGTGTGGAGGGCCTTGTGGGTTAGGCCGGCCTTTCTGAAGGTGCTGCGCATTTCCACCGGGAGCCATTCAAGTTCTTTGAGTGCTGGGGAGATGTGGTCAGATTTTTTGCATCCTGTGATCATTCTTGCTGCCGCATGTAGTGTTGTTTTTAATGGAGCCAAGTGCGATTTGGGGATGCCTGTTAGGATTGAGTTCCCATAGTCCAGTCTAGATAGAACTAGGGATTGTGTGGCTAGTTTAAGGTCCTTGTTTGGAATGAAAGGTTTGATTTTGTTCAGAAGTCTGAGGTTAAAGAAAGCACTTTTTGCCGAGTTCTTAATGTGGTTTGTCAAGGTTAGTTTGGGGTCTAGGGTGAAACCCAGAGATTTAACGGAATCAGCTAGCGTGAGAGAACCTTTAAGAGCATCGATCGACTTCAGCCACTCAATGATTTTAGGATTGTCTTCTTTGTTTGAGATGAGAAGAGTTTCGGTCTTGTCAGGATTGAGTTTCAGGTGATTCTTTGTCAGCCAATCTTGAACATCGTTTAAGACAGCATTTAGTCTGTGGATGTCGTTAAGCGAAGAGTTTTCCAGGTAAATCTGCGTGTCATCCGCGTAGAGGTGGAAGAGGATATTGGCATTCCTGAGTAGTTTGGCGAGCGGTTCCATATAGATGTTGAAAAGCTGAGGAGAAAGTACTGATCCTTGGGGGACACCCTTGTTGACTTGCTGGGTTTCGGAGGTGAAGTTCGTCTTTTTTATTATTTGTGAGCGGTTGTGTGGAAAGGAAGAAAACCAATCAAGAACTACCTCGCCGAGGCCAGCTCTTGCTTGCCGAGTCTTGATGAGGAGCTTATGGTCCACCGTGTCGAAAGCTGCGGATAGATCAAGGAGTATGAGGAGGCAGCACTTGTCAGCGTCAAGAGAACCATGAATGTCATCTATGATGTTCAGCATCGCGGTTTCTGTGCTACGGCCTTGTCTGAAGCCGGATTGGAGGGGGTCCAGGAGATTGATGTTATCCAGATGGTGAGTCAATTGCAGGAGAACGCAGCGTTCCAGTGTTTTGGCGAGTAGAGGGAGGTTAGTTATTGGTCTGAAATTGTTCAAGTCAGTAGCGTCAAGACCGGGTTTTCAGCAAAGGGGTGACTTGTCCCATTTTTAGACAGTCCGGGACCACTCCGCTTTGTAGGGAGCTGTTTATGATTTTGCCCCAGATAGGTGCCAGGATGAGCTTCATTTTTTTGATTAGTGAGGGGGAAATGGGGTCTGAGATGTACGCTGATGGTTTGGAGGTCGAGATCAGCGAGATTATCTCAGTTTCCTGCATGTGGCGAAAGTTTAGCCATGGGAGGGGAGAGGGGCCGGAAGGGAAGGCCTGTGGGATGGCCGCGTTGCACTTTGGGAGGTATAAATTGTTGATGTCTAGAGATAGTTCAATTTTTAAGACCTTATCGTTGAAGAAACTGGCGAAGTTGTCGCATAGTTCTTTGGTCGCCTGCAGGGGTGAGGGCAGAGGCTTGGATGTTTGATGCCTGATTATGTTGTAGAGCTCCTTAGGTCTGTTTTTGGAATTGGATAGTGCCTCTCGGAAGAAGCTGGATTTCTTGTTTTTGATATGGTTGATATACTTTCTTGCGGGCTGTTTTTAGTTGTAGGCGAAGGATGGCTGTTGGGTTGTTTCTCCACTTTCTTTCTTTGGCTCTCAAAGTTCTTCTTTCTGCGTTGAGGTCCGCATTGAACCAGGTTCTGGAAGGGGTGGCACGGCTTCATTTGAGCTTTAGAGGAGCTAGATTATCGAGAATGGAGACTAGCTCAGAGTTGTAGTGGTTAATGAGATCATTGGTCGAGAGGTGTGGAGAGTTGTCTGGAAGAAGTGAACTTAGCTGACCTTCTAGAATGTCTAGGGGTACTTGGGAGAGGTTTCCCCACCATTTGGGGGGGTCTTGGGGAGGTTTAAGCGGGATGATGGGGTGATTGATGTGGAATAGGATCATATGATGATCTGACCAGTCAACGGGAAGTATGTGGTTGACCGTGATTGAATTCTTTTGTGCAATGATGGCATCCAGTATGGCTCCTTTGTAGTGTGTCTCCTCAGTGCAATGTTGAGTAAGGTTGTTGTCGGTGAGGAGGCTAAATAGCAATCTGATTAGAGGGTTATGGATTTCGTTCCATCGGAGATTGAGGTCACCAAGAATTAAGTTTTTGGAATCACCGAGAGCGTCTTGAGCAATCAGGTTGGATAGTTGATCTCCAAACTCGTTGTTTCTGCCCGGGGGGTGATAGAGTAGATGGCATAGTAGAGAGACCTTGTCTTTGGTTTTGATGTTCCAGCTGTCCTTGTGTATGATAGCAACCCCACCTCCTCGTTGTTCTCTCCTGTCTTTGGAGATGAGGGAGAAGCCAGGTGGTACCAGCATGTCTAGGCAGGGAGGAGAAGACTTGTTTAGCCAGGTCTCAGTGAGGAACGCAACGTCTATGTCGTGTGTGAGGATGGCTTCGGCTATGTCCGTTGCATGTAGTGAGGCCGATCTGCAGTTGATTAGGAGGCAGTTGGTGATTTTCTCCTGATTGCTGGTGGTTTTGTCTTTAGCCTCTCTAGGTATAGCGGTGAGGACTGGTAATCTTTGTCGTTTGAGAGTGAGTTGATCTTCCCGGTAGCCAGTGATTACTTTGATTTTAGATTTAGGTGAGACTGAGATGGGAGAGTTGTAGGTGGTGGCTAGTAAGGCTGCTTCTCTGTCTGACATAGGAGCTTCTGATCTGAGCGGTCTAGAGGTCAGGTTTTTTGAGCCTGCTAGGTTGTGAGATGAGATTGTGGTCAGGGGCCTGGTGCATGGGGCTCTGGAGACTTCAGATTTTTTGGGACTGGGAACCAGGCCTTTGGGATAGGGATCGATCGGGTGGGCATTGAGGGCTACTGTGGGCCCCAGGGTGATGTTGGCGTTGGCGAGGAGGGGCATACGGGGAGGGGGTCTGGAGGGATTACAGGCTATACCGAGGTTGAGGAGGATTTCTATTAGGCCTTGGGTGATGGTGTCGACCTGGTTTTCCAGGGCTGTGAGCCGCTTTGTTATAGAGTCAATGGGGGGGTTGTGGGCAGCTGTAGTGGGGCCGAGCGAGTTGTAGTTCGAGAGAGTGGGTTGGGAGATGGGGATCGGGGAAGAGGGAGGGGGAGGTGTGGGAAGAGGGCTGGGGGGAAGATTGGACATGGGAGAGAAGGGGAGAGGGTCAGGAGGAGGAAAAGACAGGGGAGGCTTGAGAGTAGGGGGGGATTAGAGGGGAAGCTCATTGGCTGAGGACTACCTTTTGGCAGGGAGGTGATTGTCCTAGGATGTGGATGGTAGCTGTGGGGGGTGAGGAGGTAAGGGGGGGTAGGGGGTGAGAGTTGGGTTTCCTGTTGGTGGTGGATGGGTGGGCGTGGGGGGTGAGATATAGCGGGGGGAGGGGAAGCCTGGCGGGCTGTGTGTGGATCGAGAGGGGGCGTGTCACGGTCTTCTCTGTCTGTTGAGGGAGTGGACGATGAGGGTGTTGATGCGAGGTGCGGCGGGGTAGGGGGGGCTGACTTGAGGGAGGGAAATAAGGAGTCAAAAGCTTCCAAGTTATCATTGTTGGCTTGTAAGAGGACTCTGCCATTGGTGAAGATAGACACGGTTGTATAACCCCTGCCAACTGATCTGAACAGAAGAATCGTAGTTAATTTGCAGCTATGAGGAGTGGAGGTGGTTTTGGCGATGAACATCCGCGTTCTGATTGTGGAGACCCAATATTCGGGTCTTTCGGTGTGGAATATTAGGTCCATCTTCATCCGTCCTGTGGAGGTCGAGTGGGAGATGTCAATGATTAGGGTTTCTTTATGCTTGCGGATGAGTTTCTGCTTGAAAGTGCGTCAAAGCTTTGTAGAGAGGAGGGGGGGGGAAGATGATGGTGAAGGAGTTCCGAAGGAGTTCCGACTGTGAGGTTTGAGGTGGGCAAGTGGGACAGGAGGAGGAGGGGAGGCTGGACCAGGGCCACCGTGAGGAAAGTAGGGGGTGGGGGAGCCTGGATAAGTTGCGGTGTGCGCTGTAATAGATAGTGTTTTGATACCCGGGTGGGTGTAAGCACTGTATAAAAACAAGCTTTTAGAACATGAGCCAAAAGCAAAAGAGACCATCTAGAGTAACAATAATTATTTAAAATAGTATCTCTTTTGGCCTTTTCTGTTATACACCCTCTGAATATGTGCCACTAATCAGCGTTTGTTTATATAAATCCTTGACTTATCCATGGAATCTACAGAAAGCTGACGTTTCAGACTTCATTAAAATATGAATTTTCTGCAAATCACAAAAAGCAGGCTTTCCGACCAAGATCTAGCTTTTTGCCAAATTTGATGTCATTCATGTCAACCATTTCTGGGGTATTGCTGTTCAATTTCCCTATGGAAAATTGCATGGGATAATCTTGTTTTGTGACCCACCTCCTCTCCCTTTGTCTCAGCCTCAGCTTGGCAGATCACCTTGAAACTTTTGGGAAGAGGCTGAGGTGGATGAGACTTGTTTTTGGTTATAAGCGAACCAAAAAATGTGTGTCTTCTGGAAGTGTGGTCCTAACTATAACAACAGAGTTTCAACTGAGCACTCAGTTCGCTATGATGCATTATGGTAAATGCAGTGCATGATAACACTTCCTTCAGTGACAGTCTTTAGTTTTCACCACTGTTGGTGCAGCCAGTGCTGTCTATCTCTAGACACCTGTTTCAGTATAGTTAAAAACTTCATTAGTAGAGAGTAACACGTTGCTTTACAGCTGCTGGAAATGCCGCTCACAGTCTTTTCAGGTCTCTTTATCACTCACTGAGCGCAGGTGCATTAACCAGAGCGTGTCAACTCCTCTGCTCAAGGGAGCCTTATCAAACAAAAGTGGAAGGGAACTCACTGCCAGACATGCCAGCATTCAGTTACTCTGTTCACATATATGCTTAACAATGTAACTAGGATTATGCGACAAAGTGGGAAAAAAATATGCTGAAAGGTTATCTAAATTATGCAGCAACACAGGATATTATGTGCACATTCTCTGATTTATTTATCTAAACATTTTTGGGAAATCTGCAACTTTTGCAAATTATGTTTTGCAAATCCATAATTATGCAGTAAATGCAGCTGCCTCTTAATTATTTAATTTAACTGACCTCCCCACTGCCAATTGTTTTATTAACAATTTATTCAAGAAAGTAAAAAAACAATCATAAAGATTTTTATTCCAATCAGGGTTCATTTTTAACTGCACTTTGAGCAAAATAACATTTACACCTAACTGCACCAAAGAAAACAAGCAGTTTAAAAATGCAGAGCGGATATTGCCATCTTGGGTTTCTGGTAACATTTACAAATGCCTCAGCCTTTTTGTTTTGTGGTTTAATATATCACCAGAACCCCTGGATGGCAATATCGAACAATATTGACAGGGGCGGCTCATCCGCCATGGTGGAGGAGCGTTGCCCCACTGCCCGTATAGACAAACAAAAGATAGATTTATATTAATGCAGATAATTTTATTTTTCATCTTGGGGCGGGGCCACATCACTGCAGCAGGGGGAGGAGGAGTGCTGGGCTCTGCTGTTAGTGTGCATAACAGTTTGGCCAGCCATTTTAAGATGGCCAAACCATCATGCGCACTGACATTTCGCCAACCCACCTGTGTTGCTGGGTGGAGAGCTCAGTAGGCGCAGACTCCCAGCTCCCGATGGAGCACAAAATAAGCCCACTCCGTTCAATCCCTACACTGCTCGCATGGTGACAGCAGCTTTGGGATTGGCTGCAGGGGAAGCTGGGAGCATCAGCCTGTGCCCGGAGGAAAGGACCGGCGAGCAGAGCGGTGAGCAGAAGACCAGCAGGTACATATATTTTGTTTTTACAATTTTGGCTCCCTCGCGCTGTCTTCCCATGCTGGCCCCTCGCGTTGCCCACCACATCTCCCTTACACCAGCCACTACTGCATATTGCAGTAACTCATTATTTAATGACATGTCTGTCTGTCAAATACTCCGGTTCATCAGAGAGTTTCCTCAAGTAAACAGACATGTCTCATTGCTCATCAGTGCTGGACTCTAGGGGCCATATGTATCAAGATACCAATTAGCGATTCTGTAATTGCGATGTTTAAGAAATCGCTATTTCAGAATCGCTAATTGGTATGTATCAAGAAAATCACAATTTTTTAGCGATTTCTTGATATTCCTTAATCGGGAATTCGCAAATTGCGAATTCGCTATTAAGGAATACTTTCCCATTCATTCCTATGGGCCTCCTGGCCCATACATCCCATTTAGCAAATTCGCATTCGCAAAGGCCGAAATTTCGGCCTTTGCGAATGCGAATTTGTATGATACATATGGCCCTAATTCACAGGAATGCCAATGTATTTCCCTTCACCAGCAGTAAGTAAGTTGCAAATGTTGTATTTGTTTTCATGAAAAAACACAGCCCCTCCGCTAATTCGACAGATTTAAAGGGAGCATCTGGCCTGAAATGAGAAAACTGCATTCGTTTACCGAATGCAAGGAAACACATAAAACGCAGAGGCAGCGACGGTGACTTAAATGCCGCCATATGGTTAAAGCATGACGACATTAATTACATCTTTTGCCTTCTGTTAAACACGCCTTTTATTGTTGCTGTCATTGTCAGCAGCCCCTTCTTTCCTCGAACGCACGAGCTGTGTAATTCCTTCATCAATCCGACAATTTAATGGAAGGTTGACTTTTTGCGACTGTGCGACCTCAGCCGCTCAGACATGGCCGCCGGAGCAGACACGTCGGCAGGTGTAATGCTCAGCTCTGCGCTCAAGGCCTCGGATGCTATGGGCTTCTAAAGGAAAACAATTAGCGCGTGATCCTGGCTTTTCTGTGGGAGATAGCAGCAAAGACTCGTGTGAGTGGCTTTGCAGTTTAGCAGTGAGTGTGTGAATGACTCTGCAGGTGGCAACACAGCCAGCAGCAGCACAACACATGTGTCATCACCTGTCGTGAAAGTGTAACACTCTTCCAATGTTTAACGCTTTGCACGTTATTTACTACAGTGCTTGCAATGGAAAAATAGAAGTGCAGGTACTCTGTAATAGAGTACCTGCTTGTTTCTGATAAGTGCAGGTACTCTCCAATTAAAAGTTCTATGTTTAGTGCTGGTAGTCTCCCACTAAAAATAAAAAGGTGGCGGTACCCAGTACCGGACAGTACCGGCCCATTTTGCCCCTTCACGGCGGCGGCAATTCCGCCGCAGTGCTCGGGGGTGAGGGGGTCGCGCGGCTCACCTGCGCTTGTGACGGAACCGCTCCGTCACGCGCCTCGGGTGAGCTGTGCTAGTGACGGAACGGTTCCGTCACGAACGCGCCCGCTCAATAGAACGCGCCGCGCAGGCGCAAAATCAGCACCGCGCAGGCGCGTCGAGCGGGCGGTGACGGAACCATTCCGTCACTAGCACAGCTCACCCGAGGCGTGTGACGGAACGGTTCCGTCATAAGCGCCGAACCGGTTAAAGCACTGATTTACTGTAATTTTTATAAGAGGAAGGTGGGTGGTGAATTTTAAAACAGAGGGAAGAGTAGGGGGTGCAGCAGTGGCATAACATAAGCCTCCTCTGCCCGCTGTGTGGGGGGGAGCCCCGAGGTCCAGGGAGCCCCCCTCAGCAAAAGTGCTGGGTAGTGGGCCATGGAGGGGAGTCCTCTCCGTGCACTTTGCAGGGAGACCCCTCAAGTTTTGTTACGCCACTGGATAACGGTGAATGCAGGATGGGGAACGTGGAAAACGTCGATATGGGAATGGCAGTAGAGTGCCTAGAGAGGCAGCAGAATGTTAGTGCTAGTGCACAATGGTGAATGTGGTGAAGGGAAACTCGTAAGACTAGATGTACGAAATTATTTAGCAGTCGAAAAACCTGCAATTCGGTAAATCAGAGGATTTGAGACGGCTAAATTGCTTGTACATATATACTTACAATGTAACGATTCAGTAACAAATAACTGAACTGCTGAACGGGTTTAGGAAATCATAAGGAAACAATATGTGGAAGGGGTGTGTTTAGGGTTTCCCTTCCAAATAGCGATTCCATTGACATTGATGGTTTCCGCAGGGAGATTTTCCCCCTGGAAGAAAATCATACTGAAGGTAGCACTTCTTTGACTATTAAAACAAATTAGCCCGCTTAGCAATTTCTATTACTTAATAATTTGTAAATTGTAATTTGGGTTCTTTCAAATGTTGCAGGACGTCAGTAAAATACATAAAACATAGAATTACAGCCTTACACACTGCAACTTGAGGAGTAAGCACGCATTACATTTTTAACTTTGAGTCTTTGTTTGAGTGAGATAATAATTTGATCACTTATAATAAAAGGAACGTGGAAAGAGGTACTTTCTGAAATTTTTACTTGACAAACTTAATGACTTAACAAGGTCAGGATAAGAATAGAAAGTAGATGAACTTTTCAAGCTGATGAAACATATCCACATCTAGGTTAACGTCCCCTGTCCCCCTAGGCTTTCGGCCAGTAGCTGGCGATAAATTGTGCTTTAGACTAGTTCTAGCTTGTAACTAATAGAAAACCTTTTTCATGAACATACATTTATTTAGGAAGTAATAATATCCCCCGAGGTTTTAGCTGGAAACTGGCGATAAGTTGTACTATAGAATTAGGACTGGGTCTAGTGTGTAACTAATGGAGTACATTTTTATGACTATAGGCCTCATGTTTATAAATCATGTTGCACAAAGTAATAATCACAATGTAATGCACAGTGAAATTGTATTTGAAGACTGAAACATTATGTGTTTTTTATTATTGTTTTTGTTATGTAGTATATACTCTAATACATGTATGATGTCTTGTAGTTTTAGTATGATGTGAAGGTATAGTAGTGTTATTTGTTTATGTCTAGATTTTAAACTTGTAAATATTGTGTGTTTTGTAGCCCAGAAGAAGTCCATTTGGACAAAACGCATTGGCTACAGGCTACATTAAAAAATAAAAAGAACAATTTTCAATGACAAAGGATGAATACAGAAATCTACATTTTAACAAAAAAATGTAGAGAGTATGTGCATTACGTTATTTGAACATGTTTTGACTTTGAATTATTGATTGACATGCATATTATTACGCATGTTAATTATTGCGTGGATGCTGAGCCAAACTTTTTCCCTATTGTATGTATTACTGTTGTGCAACCGTATTCCTGTAGCAAACCTGTAATACTTTATCACCTCCTCAAAGGAGGTGGTAAGCCATTTGCTTACTCTTAAAGAATGAAGTTAGACGGTTCATTGTTTTTTATGCTTTTTTTGTGTTAGAAAAACAAATTGCTTAATTCAAAAGCAATCATATACATAGTGGTGTGCTGACCACAGCAAGCCACAATCCCTGTGATGGCTGTCAGTCCTAATGGGTGGCAAATTACTGATTAATAATCATGAGATAGTTCAATTTGCGACCGACGAAGAATCTCCCATTTAAATATAAAACTTCCATTCATTAAGAATAGTGAATACCAAATAGCAATTCGGAAATAAACACTATTTGGAAATAGCTATTCAAAATATATATACATCTGGCCCCTATTGCTTTATCTGCATAACAACTACATTACTACGGCTCCCATGACAGGTGACATGAGAATGGTGAGATAGTAGGGTGTTGGGGGGGAAAAACAGTATGATTTTCGATTCAGATTTATTTGAAAACTCCCAAAGATAAAAGTAACTCATCAATTGATTGCAGTCCTGAGGTTGTGCAGCAGTAAAACACTTGTGATAGATGATCTGCAGTTTGTACATCAAGAGGAGCAGGGTAAATGGAAAGGGGCGACCACTCGGTCCCCCCGAACGTATGGCGGAGTGCCTCGATCCCCCCGGGAAGCCATTTTTGGGCGGGAGGCGCGTCTCGGCTGGTATGCCCGAAGCGGCGTAGCCGGGGCGCGCCTGTTCCCGCCCTAGAGTGGGCTGGCCTAGACACTGACGCAGCCAGCCACGCCCTCGGGACGGGCAGGGGCGGGTTTACGCCCGCCCTGAAGACGGATAAAAGGAGACGCAAGGCCAGAAGACGTCCTCTTGTTCTTGTGCTCCGAAGCTGCACCTCCTCGCTACACGTGAGCTCGGGACAGAACAAAGAGCCAATTTTGAGCGTTTTGATCTTTTTCTTTGTCTTCCAGATACTTCGTCGAAGAAGATGCCCAGGAAAGGCGAAAAGAGAATGACGACTGACCAGATGGTTCGGGCACTCTTTAAAGATATGTCCGACATAAAGAAACGGTTGGCGGAGCGAGATGGGGAAGAGGGTTCGGGCCCTTCGCCGGCTGGAGGGAGACCTAAGAGGCCGAGAAAGGTTCCAGCCGGTGGGGACGTCCCGGTTCCCTCTGCCCCTCTCGAGGCGCCGACCCCAGTACCGATAGAGGGGAATCCAATCCCGGGGGTCGTCTCCCCGACATCCAAGGAAGACATGCCCCCCGAGCTGGCAGCACAGCTAGCAGCATGGTTGGGGGATAGTGGTGATGGCGCCACGGCTGCCGAGGCACAGGCGCTGATAAAAGGGCTTCGTGAGAAGAAAGAGGCAGCTAGAGTGGCGGGGATAGACAAGCCGCAAGCGGCAGAAGCTGCGTCCGGTGCAGGTAAGCGGCCATTGCCGATTGCAAGGGACGAGTCAGCACCCTCTCGTAGAGAGAGATTGGGACAACATGTGCCGTTAGCTATAAAAGAAAAGATCTGGGCGGGAGAGTACGTGAATATTTTTTCCCTGCTTGTTGATCATTATGATGTGGAGCATGTGAAAAGTCAGAAGGACTTGATGCATCCGAGTGTTTGGCGCGCAAAAATGGCCGCCTTTAAGGTTAATGAGAACATTGGCAACTGGGGCAATGCATGGGGTATTTTCACATCGATTTTGGGGGAACGTAGGCCCGAGTTGCTCCCTGAGTTTCCCGTTTACCAATCACGAATTATGGGTTACTCGTCAACGTATCAAGGTAACCATTGGTTTTGTTATGACAATCTGTTCAGAAAGGAAAAGGAACATAACAAGAGTTTGACTTGGGATTGTTACGATTCGTTAACTTGGGACAAAATGAAAGAATCAGGAATGTTAAGAATGCCATTGGTCGGGAGCAATGTTGTTGATTACTCCCGCCAAAATGTGGGGACGCCTTTTCGACCAAGTACGAGCACCGACGACCAGTCAAGGCCCGCAGGCAATACAGGGAAAAAGGGTTTCTGTTTTAATTTCAACAAGGGGAAATGTACCAGGCCTCCGGGATCGTGTAAGTTCAAACATGAGTGTAGTACGTGTGGGTCGTCCCATCCTGAGTCATCGTGCAGAGCCAGAACGGGTGAGAATGGGGGTAAGGGGGGCGCCAAACAGGTCTAAGCTAGGCCGAGGGGCGCCTTTACCAACCCCGATTGATACCTTGGCAATGATTCCCTGGCTCAGCGAATACCCGGATCGTACTTCTGCCGGGGTGCTACGGAACGGTTTTACACATGGTTTCCGCATCCCGGTAGGGGACTTTCAGGGTGTAGGGACGTGCAAAAATCAACTTTCCGTTTTACAACATACATCGGTAGTGCAAGAGAAAATTCAGAAAGAGGTTAGCCGGGGACGGGTCGCCGGCCCGTTTAGTGAACCCCCGGTACCAGGTTTCGTTTGTTCTCCGTTAGGGGTGGTCCCCAAGAAGGACCCGGGTGAGTTCCGTTTGATCCATAATCTGTCTGCTCCACGAGGTCTTTCGGTGAACGACGCAATTGATCCAGAAGTTTGTTCGGTGCGATACGCATCTTTTGATGAGGCAGTAGCCATCTTGAATCGCCTGGGGCACGGGACGTTGATGGCGAAATCTGATATCGAGTCAGCGTTCCGGTTGCTCCCGGTACACCCAGACGATCAGCGTCTTTTGGGATTCGGGTTCCAGGGGTCATTTTACATGGATAGGTGTATGCCAATGGGTTGCTCTATTTCATGTGCTTACTTTGAGCAATTCAGTACTTTCCTGCAGTGGGTGTTCACTGAGACAGCGGGTTTCCGAAATGTAATGCATTACCTTTGACGACTTTCTGTTCCTTGGCCCCGCCGGTAGTCCCGAATGTGCCCAGGCTTTAGACGAATTCTGTGTGTTAATGGGTCATCTCGGCGTGCCGTTGGCACCGGGAAAAACTATGGGTCCCACGACTTGCCTCGAGTTTCTGGGGATCGAGTTGGACTCAAGGGAGGGGTGCTTCCGTTTACCAGCTAGCAAGGTGTCGAAATTCAGGGCAGCCCTCCAAGTATGTTTAACTGCATCCAAGGTTACACTGCATCAGTTGCAACAGTTAGTGGGAAAGTTGAACTTTGCCTTGAGAGTGATACCAATGGCTCGCCCCTTTTCCCGCTCAATTGCCCAAGCGATGGTTGGCCTGAAGGAGGGTCATCATCGCACAAGGTTATCGACTGAGGTCCGCCAGGACATGCGGATTTGGTTAGCATTCTTGGCGGACTTCAATGGCCGAGTTGTTTGGAACAAGCCAGTCATGTCCTCCGATGAGCTTGGGCTATGGACAGATTCAGCAGGAAGCGTAGGTTTTGGCGCCATCTTCGGCACAAAATGGTCGGCGCAGAAGTGGCCCCTATGGTGGCACGAGAAGGGGCTGACAAGTAACATCGCTTTCCTCGAATTATTTCCCATTCTGGTGGCCCTGAGAACCTGGCCAGAAGGGTTCAGAGATCATTCTGTTGTGTTCTGGTCCGACAATATGACCGTGGTAGAATGCATCAATAGTCAGGCAGCCCGTTGTGAATTGATTTTGAGGCTGCTCAAAGAAATTGTCTTACTGTGTATGCAACTGAACGTGGTATTCAGAGCAAAACATGTCCCTGGGGTGATGAATCAGGCCGCTGATGCACTGTCTCGTTTTCACATGCAGGCTTTCTCGGGTTTCCTTCCTTCAGCGGACCCGGAGCCGGCACCCTTCCCCGAAGCTCTCTGGTCTCTCGGTGCCCCGAACTTCGTCACCTCGTGGGAGAGAGTCTAGCACCCAGGACAAGGAAGGCATATGAAGGGGCGTTCCAGGCCTATTTAGCCTTTTTGGGGGCAGAGAGAGGGGGACTTTGGGGGCAGGAGGAGTTGGTAGTACTTTTTCTGATGTCCTTACGTAGGGCTGGGAAATCGGTGGCCACGGCCCAAAGGCATCGTGCCGCCATTTCCTTTGTTGCCAGGGCCCATGGCATCCTGGACCCGACAGCGTCTTTTACGGTACAGAAAGCGCTGCGTGGGTGGCAACGTCTGGAGGGTCGCAGAGTAGACGTAAGACGACCGATAGGTCTAGACAGGTTGTCCCAGTTGCTGACCACACTCCCTAACACATGCTCGTCCCCGTTCGAGACCTGTTTGTTCCGGACTGCATTTATGCTGGCATTTCACGGGGCTATGAGAGTTAGTGAGCTAGTTGCAAGGAACAAACGGGATGTGACGGGGGGCTTGTGCAGGGAGCAGGTTCAGATCAGGGGTGATGCGATGATTGTCTCCTTTCTCAGGTCCAAGACTGACCAAGATGGGAGGGGGGACTGCACGATCATTCGCAGGATCCCCGAGTCATCCATGTGTCCGGTTCGGTGCTTAGAAGATTACCTAGCACGAAGGGTGGCATCATGGGGGGGGACATTGTTGAGGCATGTAGACGCCACCCCGCTGACGAGGTTTCAGTTTCAGCGGGTGCTTGCAATGGCCATTGCCGCAGCGGGCTTGGACCCGGGTGAATTTGGGACCCATTCCTTTCGTATAGGGGCTGCCACAGAAGCTACAGCCAGGGGTCTTAATGTAGAACAAGTGAAACGGGTGGGGCGTTGGTCCTCCAATTGTTATAAGAGGTATGTGCGATTGCACATGTTGTGAAGCTGTAATCATGTACTCACGCTTCTTGTCTTTTGTTTGTTTTCAGTTGCGCAAGCCTACGCGGCAGGGCGGACTGTGCAGTTGACCCAACACCAGGCCAGCGGTCACACATCACCGGCTGAGAGAAAGGAGGTGTGGGTTGTAGGCCACTCATACGTGAGACGGGCCGCAGACGTATTCAAAGCAGGTGATATGATTCACGTACCTGGGGAATACGGGTACAGAGTGTCCTTCTACGGAAGGGGCGGTCTCTGTATTGACCAGTTTCAGGCATTTTTTGAGGGTTTTGTTAGAGCGGATGAGGTCACCGCCGTCCATAGTCATAGTACATTTGGGGGGCAATGATCTAGTCACCACCGGTAGACGACTTCTCCTGGAGGCTATGCTTTCCACGGTAAGTTGGTTAGCAAGGAGAGTTCCGGGGTGTACAATTGCGTGGTCTCATATGATCCCACGAAAAGTGTGGCGGGGGGCTATCTCGATCCCTGCTTTGAATCATTCCGTTAAAAAATTGAATAACAAAGTGAGTCGGTTGTTCCGTTCCAAGACATTGCATTCGATCTCGCATAGTTGTATTAATGATGACAGTATGTCATTTGGGGGATGGTGTGCATTTGTCGAGGGTGGGCAATGAGTTACTCATAGGTGACTTCCTAGCTTGGTTAAAATCGTTAAAACATGACCTTTAGGTAGGAGTTTGGTGGGGGGTCCGGATAGCCGGTCAACTATCCGGACCTGTGGCGGTAAGGTCATGATCGGTGAGCACTAATTGGTAGATCCCTATGAGTGGGCGTCACCCAACACGGATGGGAGCGCTCGGGGGAGGTGGCCATTGGCCCCTCAATGGGGAGGCGGTCCCGTCTAAGGGCGGGTCGCCGGAAGTTAAGGAAAGGCGGTCAAGGCCCCTTCCTGTGTAGGAGGGGTTACAGCCCCCTCCTGAGGAATTTCCCGGGGCCAGGGTCATCTGCGACGGCAGATGCGGTAAGTTGTGTGGGGTGGGGGGAGGTCCACGATACCTTCTAGATACCACACACAAGTATTCGAACGACCTTTAAATGGCGTCGAGTCTTAAGTGCCCCCGACAAGTCAAGGGAAATTGTTAGTAGTTGCACTTGAGGTAAGCCTCTGTGCTGTCGCCCTTCCCAAGTGGGAGGGGTAAGTCTGGTTAGGGATCTTGACACCGGTTATGACCTTGCCGTTGGCCCTTAAACGTTAGGATGTACAATTTCAGTGTTTATAGAGAATGTTTCTGTAGGATGCTAGTTCGGCTAGGAGAACCTCTGTATTAGAGAATATGTTAAGATTAGCCAAACATCGCAAATGTGATAATGAAATTGTACATAATATGAAACGTTTAATGTTTAATTTTTTGTTTTAATAAATACGGCCGCGGGAGGGTCACTCCCTCCCACATCCAAAAACTTTGAAGAACTGTTTCCGGTTTCCCTTCTTTTGGGATCGTGTTGAGAGGGGGTGGCGGGTATCTCAGCCATATGGAAAGGGGCGACCACTCGGTCCCCCCGAACGTATGGCGGAGTGCCTCGATCCCCCCGGGAAGCCATTTTTGGGCGGGAGGCGCGTCTCGGCTGGTATGCCCGAAGCGGCGTAGCCGGGGCGCGCCTGTTCCCGCCCTAGAGTGGGCTGGCCTAGACACTGACGCAGCCAGCCACGCCCTCGGGACGGGCAGGGGCGGGTTTACGCCCGCCCTGAAGACGGATAAAAGGAGACGCAAGGCCAGAAGACGTCCTCTTGTTCTTGTGCTCCGAAGCTGCACCTCCTCGCTACACGTGAGCTCGGGACAGAACAAAGAGCCAATTTTGACCCACCCACCAGCCCCTGAGGACAGCAAGTTGTTGTGCAATAAAGTGGATTTTCTAAGTATGTTCTTCCCTTTTTCGTTTACAGGTTGTGAAAGTATCAGTTTTGTTGTTTTTCATAATAAAGTATGGTGAATATCATCTAGGTTGTTACGATTAAAAGGACTTGATGTAGTCTTGCTTTTTGAGCATGCTCTTTCGGTCGTAGCGACCAATGTTTTCATAAGTTCGAATTGTCGTATTTATTTTTTGGTAGGCGGTAAGGTCATGATCGGTGAGCACTAATTGGTAGATCCCTATGAGTGGGCGTCACCCAACACGGATGGGAGCGCTCGGGGGAGGTGGCCATTGGCCCCTCAATGGGGAGGCGGTCCCGTCTAAGGGCGGGTCGCCGGAAGTTAAGGAAAGGCGGTCAAGGCCCCTTCCTGTGTAGGAGGGGTTACAGCCCCCTCCTGAGGAATTTCCCGGGGCCAGGGTCATCTGCGACGGCAGATGCGGTAAGTTGTGTGGGGTGGGGGGAGGTCCACGATACCTTCTAGATACCACACACAAGTATTCGAACGACCTTTAAATGGCGTCGAGTCTTAAGTGCCCCCGACAAGTCAAGGGAAATTGTTAGTAGTTGCACTTGAGGTAAGCCTCTGTGCTGTCGCCCTTCCCAAGTGGGAGGGGTAAGTCTGGTTAGGGATCTTGACACCGGTTATGACCTTGCCGTTGGCCCTTAAACGTTAGGATGTACAATTTCAGTGTTTATAGAGAATGTTTCTGTAGGATGCTAGTTCGGCTAGGAGAACCTCTGTATTAGAGAATATGTTAAGATTAGCCAAACATCGCAAATGTGATAATGAAATTGTACATAATATGAAACGTTTAATGTTTAATTTTTTGTTTTAATAAATACGGCCGCGGGAGGGTCACTCCCTCCCACATCCAAAAACTTTGAAGAACTGTTTCCAGTTTCCCTTCTTTTGGGATCGTGTTGAGAGGGGGTGGCGGGTATCTCAGCCATATGGATATACTCAGAAAAAGGCAATGTTACTTTTGAGACAAGGTTTGCGCTATCTGCTGACGTTAGTTGCGTGAATGCAAATTTCTTGACTGGGAGTCTGTTGTTGTCTGAGTTGTCATTGGGTTGCTCTGAAGAGTTGAGTCGGGAGACAGAGAGTGTTTCTACCAGGCCCGTCCCGTGCAGGGCGTTATACCGGTGCGGTGACGTCAGGCGGGGGAGGGGCAGGGTGGGGGTTGTAAAATGCGGGATATGGACCATTACAGGTAAGTAACGAAGAAAAAAAAAACGAATTTCGTTGCCTACGCTGCATCACATTTGGCGATGCAGCGTAGGCAACAAATTTATTTATTTATTTTTTTCGTTACTTACCCGTAATGGTCCATATCCCGCATTTTAAAACCCCCCACCCTGCCCCTCCCCGCCTGACGTCACCGCCCCGGTATAACGCCCTGCACGGGCCGGGCCTGGGTTCTACAATTTGTGCAGGTGGTTTAGGTATTGGGACAGGTGAGATGAGGTTATCTCAGATTCACTATCCATAGGTGAGAATCAAGGTCATTATACAAGGGTATTTTGGTGGGAGGTAAATTGTTGCTAATACTGAACCTTCAAGCTATTGGGTGATTTAGAACTACAGTTCTTTTTTAGTTTTCTGCTTGTTCTATTTGCATGAATAATATTAATTGCCTAATGATTTGCTAAGTATTCGTACCAGAATTGTTTACCTTTCGATATGTGCTTGCTGTTCTGGTTCTTGCTTTCAGAATGGTGAGATCCTGGTCCAATCTACAGAAAAATGGCCTTGGACTCAAACTTCTTATCAGTAATGCAGAGCTAACTGTCTGGTTTTACTGCACATTTCTGCATGCATTATTGTAATGTGTGCTTGCTATTCTAGGTCGAAAATATTTTAAATGGTTCACCACTAATACAAGGTGGCCCTAACGCCTCCACAAGAGAGGGTGGAGTTAGGAACTGCAATCACCCTCATAGGAGACATCTTCGTTCCCTCACTGAACGGACTGGCTGATCCCTGATAACATAATAATCGGTGGTAACACAACCTCTGTATAACTAAACAGAGGGTGCTCTAGCTCCTGCCAGTGCTTAGTTTGTAAAAAAAAAATAGATGTCACAGCTCTACTCAGCAGGCCACTTCCGCCTATCCATTGCCTGTCAATTACAGTAACATTATAACTAATAATTCACATTCCTTCAAGTTTGACAATCCTGACAATTTCAGGACCCCAAAGTTAAAAGAATGGCTTTGGCAGCAGGTATTCCTCATTTTTAATCTATATTGAATTAATAAACAACACTTTTTGTGATCATCTCTAAATTTTTAAAAAACAGTTGTACCATGTGGCACATTGCCATAGTTACCGATGCTGAAAATTATGTTCTGGCACTGAGAACCGGAAGCCACTGGCTCAAATAAAACAATGCCTCTGCCCTGTTCTGGCATTTTGCATTTGCATTTATGCAGACCCATGTTTTTATCCACTAAAAATGACAGTCCCAGATGTGTAAGAATTTGTGGGAAACCCCTTTAATTGCATAAAATTGTGTGCCAGAAGTGATTGTTGCATTCATTTGATGTCATTTATTTAAAAAAAAGGCTAGAAACAAAGAGGGAAGTAGGTATAGTGAGACTGTAACAATACGACTCTAGATCGTTCCAGAGCTATGTGTCAATAGTAGACAGAAAATAGGCGAGGCGGGGTTACTCCTCCCCATACGGCTAGCCATTTTACCATTTTGGTCAGTTGTTATGTTTTTAGATACCCCTCTGTGATAGCCTGGTGATCTTGTTCAGTGCTGTTACATATTGTTGAATTGAGATAGTGGAGAATATAGGAGCTTCCTGTAACATGTGGCTCATGGGCTTAAAATTGTGGTTTTCCAGTTTCACCTTGGAGAGAATAAGCATTGCTGCTTGTTTTTAAAGTCTGTGTAAAGGGAATCAAGTGTGAGATATATATGAAAAGGAAGATGTGCTGATGATATCTGGTACAATACTTGGCTGTAATGTTAATGTAAGTGTAGTATGTGGTTCAGTTAACAGTGTAGATTTTAGCTTCCATGTTTGTGATGCTTCTGCAGAGAACTGTCATATTAATATGGTATTACAAGCATCTAATGAAAGATTTACAGGTTTTATCAAGAGGTTGTAATTATTTAACACACTTTTTTATTGGAAGGCTAAAATGTAAGAATGCTAGTGTAATGAAATATGTTAACATGGTGTCTCTTGTACTTAGGAATCTATCTATAAATGTACCTTCAGGATACAATAATTGTTGCTTTCTCTGTTATTTTTGGTGATCAGTCATGTAACATAGGTTTCATGAAATGAAAAATCTTGGAGCCACCGGTGCATCACTTTTTCCCATATTAGAAGTGACGCACCGCCGGCACAAGGGGTTTGTAAATAAACCCCCTGTGTGATATGCTTGACTCATATAGCACTGTTTTAATGAAGGATTAAATGATGTGGTAAGTGGCAACTTTTAATAAGAGATTTAAGTTATATGGGTTATAAGTCATGTACGAGACATATGTACATGTTTTAGTGATTAGAGTAGAAGTAGTTGTACAACAGAGGAGGCTGAATACCCCTATGATAATTATGTATCTGTCAAGTGGCTTCAGAGCAGTGAGTATGACTTTGAACTGTGTTTGGCTTCTCCTCAAATAATACTGTGTATGTCTCTAATACTGCCCATGCTAATTCTGAAAATGCTAGTCCCAATATGTGTGGTGCCGTTGGATAGAAAATCTACATTGAAAGAAAGTCACTTTCATAACATGGGGCCAGTTGAAAGCTGTAATGGTCATGATTTGAGAGTATGACCTGTTGTGAATTGGCAGTAGATGGTATAAATCGAAAATAAATGCTCACTGAAAATTGGTGCTAAAGATAGTGTTTATCAGGACATATTCCCATATAGTGGGGCGGTAGAAGTTTCCAGGTCGGTACTACCCGACTTTGGAACTCACTTCCACTAAGGTTAAAAGAAGAAACTCATCTGTTGGCCTTCAGAAAGGCATTAAAAACGTGGCTTTTTAGTCATTGATGTTGTACATTTGTTAACTATTCGTTCGATGAACTAGCGCCTTGACATCCTTGGGTGATTGGTTTTTGCGCTTTATACATTTCCTTTTCATTTCATTTCATTACCTGAGAATTGAGCACTTTAAATGTGAGAAGGTCAGGATTACCAGTAATCAGCTTGAAGTTTCTCGGTTCTCAACAGAACGCTTAGTTCACTTAAGCTTCCATGACTCTCTGGATAGATGTGGTTTGAGCAGTTCAAGGTTCAGCTAAAGAGAGTATTATAACATGTATTCACAGTGTAAACAGTTCATATCAAATGGAAGGGGGAAAAATAAAAGGCCAAACACAATGCTCAAAATACAGTAATGATACAACAAGTCAATACACTTGCCACAAGACGGGCAACCTCAAGGGGAAGCACTCAACATTAACAAAACATTTGTGAAACATAATACAATTATAGAACCAGGGCTCCTGGCCAAAAGAGCTTGAAACTCAAATATTCATGAATTTCTAGCATTCACTTTTCATGAAGCTCTAGTAACTGGGAATCACAGAACGTATATGGACAGTTCAACAGACAGAAAATAGAAAGCAGCAGCGCAGTGCAGTTCGGGTATGGTAGATAGTTTGCAACCTTCTATTGCCCTGAAAGCTGTACGGATATGGACACATAATTAACGTAGAGGATGCTAACACCAGATACTTTGTATATCCAATAATAATTTTATTTATTTATTTATTTATTTTAAGAATTTATAAAGCGCGACTGGATTATAGCAAGAACCAGCAAATGCAACATGTATGTTGTTAGAGGTATTTATGGGTAAAGGCAGAGGAACACTGTACTGGGTCCAAGGCAAAGAAACAGTCAATGTGTTATTCGAGGGGCACCTGGGGCTAGATGTAGGTAATTCTCATTTACCGACTCTAGAATACCGAATTTCAACAGATTCGGTATTCTAGATTCGGTAAATGAGATGTAGTTAAAAATTCGGTATTTTTTACCGATTCTGTAGGATTCGGTAATTACCAAATCGGTATTTACCGATTCGGTAATTGTCATTGATTCCTATGGGCCTTGAGGCCCATAGGAATCAATGTTAGTTACCGAATTGGTAAATATCGAATCGGTAAAAATACCGAATTTGCAAGGGGACAGGGTATCACTTTGAAACCCTGTTGCATCCCAGATTCTGGCTTGTGTGCCATGTGACACACATACATGCCCCTAGGGCATGTATGTGTGCCACATGGCACAGATGTACACGCACAGATGTGCATGTACACAGGATTTCGTTATTTACCATGCAATAGTATTACATGGTAAATAACGAATTGGTAATGGCCTGTGGCACTGTTTGAAGTGCCACCTACATCTGGATTTACTGATTCGGTAAATTTACCGATTCGGTATTTTACAGAATTGGTAAATTTACCGAATCGGTAAATATACCGATTCTGTAAATATGAGGCCGTACATGTCAAATCCCAAATACCGGTCGGTAACGGCCGAAATCGGCTGTTACCGACCGGTATTTGGCGACCTACATCTGGCCCCTGGTTTCTAGATGTGTGAGTAGGGTGTTGCTTATCACGGAAGAGTGTTCTTTAAAGAGATGTGTCTTCAGCTCTTTCCTAAGTTGAAGCAAGGTTGAGGCACTCCTGGTTGATATGGCAATGCTGTTCCAGACGCTGGGGGGACTTATTTTCAAGGCCCTTGCGCCGCCAGTACCTCCATTGTTCCCATGTTAAAAGTGACGCATCGGCGGCACAAGGGGCTTGTAAATAAGCCCCCAGGTGTCTAGATGAAGAACCCCCTTTGCCTTATTTTTACTTTCTACACTAATTCATTTCCACTGTGATGGTGTCTGCCATGGCTGCTGATGTACCGAGAGCCCCAGAGATGGTGAGCTTGTCAAAAAACGTCCATGCAGGTCCAAGTACAGAATCAGGTCAGTTTGCTCCACTATATATAGAAAAATTGAGCAGTTGGCCAGTACCTAATTTCATTTTCACAATTTCAAAGGCCAGGCATATCAATGGGGGGCAATTTTCCATCCCCAGGTGTAAGGGCCTGTACTATACACTGGGTTGACCTCCCTGGTTTGGACCATTTAACCGAGCCCTGCGGATCTGCCCTGCTCATTGCTCCCTATCACAATAAATGCGCTATCCCCAGTGCAAGCACAACATTGTGTAAGCACTTCGGACAGCACTTTTGAAATAGCCGATGTGCTGTGCAGGTGACAACTAGTCCTGCATAAAAAATAGGGTGTTTGGTATTCTTTTTAGGCAGGTGCAGTGAGTGACTGCAATCATCAGCAGGGTGATGTCATGGGGGTCAAAGGGACTCCATCAAGGGGTCCACTGACTGTCCTCCGCCTCTATGTGGTGCACAACCAGTGTGCCTCCTAATGGTCTCTTGTTTTCTAACACAACACAGGTGTAAAGCAAAGGAGTCCCTCACTTTCATAGGCCCATGTCCCATGGACATGAAAGAACACCACCTTGAGATTGTGCTATTACAGCAAGGTATTGCAAGCATCAGCAGCACCTTCTGTAAAACTAATGTTCCATTGGGGTGCAAAAAGTGGGCTATTTTTTGTTGCAGTTTTATATAGTGCAAACATGACCCAAAGTTATCAGGGTGCTTCACATGAGCACCAGTTGCATAAAAGATGGACACATTTAATTTTTAGACACAGGGAAATTAAATGATTTCCCCAGAATCACAGGATGTTTGAGCCTCCTGCCAAACTTGAACCTGGTTCCACAGCTTCAAAGTTGGCCAATCTATCCATTAAGCCACAACCTCGCATACAAAGCCTTGCTCACCTGTTGTTCCCCCAGGACGCTCTTGGTATTACATGCACAGGAATCTCTGCCTCTGGGTTAGGCTGTGGTCGTACCCTGCAGGGGCACCTCTGGTAGGAAACTATTTGGGTTCCATTCAGACTACCTGGAAAAATAGAATATAACATGAATTAGTAGGGAATGGTGGTGTTGTCGTCTGTGGGTAGCACTCATCTTCCATCTTCCAAAATCCATTCAGAATTATTACACTTTATTAAAAACACAGATAACCTTCAGGGATACAGGTATTCCTAACCCCTTAACATAAATCAGTCACACTAATGTTTGTGAAGTGTAACACCAGCAATAACTGCCCATTAACAGTCACAATGTATTTATTTTTCATTAAAAAATATTATTAAAAAAAATAAAGCGATATTATCTGCCTCAAGATTCTGGACTTGATTGACCAAGAAGAGACCAAGAAGCTACTCCACAGGGTGCACCTCAGCATCCCAAAAATAATAATAAGCTGCTGTCAGCAAGGGTTTGTGCAGAGGACCTAAAGAGGGACCCTCTGAATGATAGTTCACAAGAAACCAGAGGAAGGATCACTCCTTCTCAGTGCACACTATGTTACTGAATGATCGCTTAGTGATAGGACTTAAGCAGAATAGGATATTCCTTGCAATTAGATAAATATTCCCTAACTAAACTTCATTATAGACATGTTAAAATAGGCTGTGGCAGATGGAATTTCGATTCACTAAAGCCATAGTCAAGTGAGGGATTTACCATGGTAATGGGGTCAAATGAGTCAATTCTAGCAATGTTAATTACGTCAGTGGCATGGGCGCCCAATGGATTGAATTAAGTTGTATTGTACTGACAAACTTTGGGGGTGTTAGTGGCTGTTAGTTACCTGCCTCCCAGTGGATCAATGTAAGAGATGTTCACGCGGATCAGCATTTGGCGTTTCCAGCCATTGCTAATCCCTCTGTGATGTTACTGCATTTCCGAGCAGGTCAAAGTGAGAAGATCCTTCAGGGAGGGCGACTCGCAGCCTGATATCACTGCAGTCTTGGGTCGCCAATTGTAACGTCCCTGCAGTTTTTCCTTCTTTTTCCTTCCTGGGTCCCAAGATATGGAACACCCTCCCTGAGTCTATTAGATGCCACACTTCTCTAACCTCCTTCCTTAAGAAGCTCAAAACTTGATTATTTTAGGCCTTGTTCTTAGGCTAGTGTTACCTGTCCTCATTCGCTGGGAAACCTTATAGGTAGCTATGCGCTATATGAGAACTTCAATAATAATATGTTTCTTATCCTTGCCGCTAAGGACGCTCCCAGTGTGCTATCACTGTCTGGAGTATAGCTGCAGGTGTCACGGCACTGCAGTGAGAGAGGGCATATCACAGCTTGAACTCAATGCACAGATAGCATTTCACATAATGCAGTAACAACATTAATTGTGTGTTATTGCTACAGTAATCGCAGGTCCCAGTGTGTTGTCACTGCAATGAGGGTAGCTACAACTGTAACTTCAGTGATGTGAGGGAGGACATATAGCAGTTTGATATCATTGCAGCAATGTCGTCACATAGTGCTGATACAACGGTGTTTATAAGTTATCACTGCAGCAACTTCAGCTCCCACTGTGCTGTCGCTGCAGTGAAGGTAGCTACAAGTGTACAAGTGTAGCATCACTGCAGTGAGGGAGGACACATCACAGCTTGATATCAATGCGATGATGGCATTTATCATATTTCTGTTACAACAGTGATTGTATTATATCACTGCAGCTTCCAGGGTGCCGTCACCTGAGTGAGTATCACTATAAGTGTACGATTATTGCATTGATGGGGGGTGTATAGTGGTTTGATACAACTGCAGCAATGGCATTTCACATTTTACGAGTGTTTCGGAATAAGGCGGGTATTTACTACGTGTTGGGGAGATAGATGGGGGGGGGAAATCTTTGAACCCCCATAAAGTGGCCATATTAGCCTCTTCCGTGCTCATGACGGCCGCCGGCCATCATGAGTCAAGGTGGGCGTGTGCACACGATGGCCGGGGCCGTCCGAGCCATGCCCGCAAATGGAATGTCCCAGCACTGCGGCGGAATTTGCGCCGCAGTGAAGAGGTTAGCGAAGCAGATAGATAAAAAAAAGTCTCCGATTTGCAAATCCGGGTTGTTTTGAACTTGACAAAACATGCTCAATAGCTGCTCTGCAAGGAATGGAAGACTGCATGCTTTTGTGTTTGCTGCAGGCTATAGAGGCCGACAAACTGCTTAAAAAACAGCCCACACACTGATCTGTCAGCCTAGCGCATCAGGCACTGCCTGATTACCTGATAGGTCAGTCCGACTCTGCTTATGGGGAGGTCTGCAGTGCTGGCAGCCCCCTTTTTTTCTTTTCACTGCAGCGAGTCAAGTGCAGTTTACCCTTTGAAATAACTCCAAAAAGGATAGTTCTGCATTGCTACTGTGGACAAGTCGCAGGGGTTGGCGCAAATGTGATACAGTGAGGGGCACCTGTAGGACTTTAAATCAGCCAGGTTCTGCCGGTACTCATCACTGGCAGTTCTAAAAAGCAGGCGATGAGATGGATCCCTATTCGGCTCTCAATTTTTGCCCTCACCCGAGGGTGACAAAAATCTTAACTCGGCAGCAGTACCACTCTACACTGCCTTTGATGTAACTTCAAAGAGACTTGTTATAGTTCTTTAAAAGTCTCATCATGTCAGAACTGAAGCATTTTCAATTGTATCTACAATGAAGCCGTACTTGTTGCTTATTTATCTTATTCAAATAACAAGCATTGACAAAGTCAACAGTCCTGACTTCTTGTAGGTGTAATGTTACTTGTTGTATTCTATATCTGGATGCAATGGCAGAAGTAGCATAATACCAGTCGAGCGGCCAGCACACTGGCTTAGCACAGATTTGTAACTTTCTTTTTTAAGCCATGCCCTTAATTAAATCAGGCACCCCCTTTTGAGAGACCCCACAAGTTTTCTCCTCCTACTCAAAGGCCTGGACAGTTTTAACTCCCTTTGTCTTCATCATGGCCACCCTCACACCTCTCCCGGGAGTGCGCATTGATGGTAGTCTTTATTTGATTGACAGGCCTTCATGTGAGGTTATTGTAAAAGAAAACACACAGAAAAAGGGTAAACTGTGCATGCAGCTGTACACCTTGTCCTAGCTTCTCTTGGGTGAGAACCAGTGGCGGCTCCTCCGCTAAGGCAGATGTGCATAGCCCCACTGAGCAGACCAACAAGGAAAAAATAAAATGATAACAACTCATAGTTGTTATCATTTTATTTTCCGTCCTTGCTAAGCTGGGTAGGGTGGAGTGGGACTGCTCTGCTCACAGAGCCGGGCAGGAGTGGTTTGCCCACTCCAAGTGCTCAAGACACTTTGGCCGGCCGTCTCGTGCGGCGAAACCATCATGCGCACTTTGCATGTTTTGCAGCAGGCTGCATTACAGCCTGGCTGCAGAACATGCCCAGCCTCACATAACACTGGCCGAGTACCGAACATTGCAGCATTGTGATTGGCTTAGGGTAGCCTAGGAGCCGGGTGCTTCCTGCTTCCTGCCTTGGAAATGGGTGTAGTGGAAAGAGAGGCAGCGGCAACAGGCAAATGTTTTTGATTTTTTTTTCATTCCCTCACCCGCGACCCCCCCACAACCATTAAATACCAGCCACCACAGGTGGAAACCAAATGAAAATGAATAACAGAAACTTAATAGTAAGATTTTATGAAAAAACACCAGCGCCCCACTTGGTGTGTTTAATGGCAGCCACATAAAAACATGTTTTTGGCAGAGAATCATCCGAGCGCAGCCCAGGCGGCTAATGAATGTACAGCCCCATTAAAAAGCCAGCAGCAGCGGCTAATGGAGGGACCGCTGGAAACCCATCTCAGGAGCTGTGATCAATATTAAAACCATGTACTTATGTAAAACATGAACACATGGCCCAGCTGGCCCCAAACATGCCTAATGTATAACTACGCTCCGGCAGAGGCTGGGGAGAGATGTCAAGGCCTGTCGTCCCTGGATTCATTAGCTCTTAGGTTTTGTATGGGTGTGTGGGGAGAAGGGGGTAGCTGCTTCCTGTGACAGCGCATAATAATGGTCACATTTGAGGGTCACTTTTCAAATCACATGCAAAGAAGGAAGGGCTCAAAATGGATGAACTGCCCTCATGTATAATTATTATATGACGACTCGGCTCGGGCTCGAGGGGGGCACCTATAAATCATGCGCATTTCTAATATTTTGGACAAGGTCTTGATTTGTAAAAAAATAAGTGTCAGGGCTCTCGTCAGGAGGCCACTGTAGCTTGCACCACACATTGCCCCTGCCATGCTGCCAATGATAGCAACAACACAACTCCTAACCATTACCAAAGGCGCAACTAGAGCCAAATTTCGGGGGGTGGGGCTACTAAAAATTTCAGGGGGGGGGCTGATTCTTTCAGCAATAGGCAGAGTGGAGATGCTAGGGCTCTAAGAAGAGGTGAAAAACAACAAAGCCTCGTTAACAATTACATTGTCTTTTAAAGACCTGTGAAGTACTCAGGTGCAGCTGTGTGTGTGCCCAGGAAGCTGTCTCAGCCGGGGTTGACACACACAATGGGGGCTGAAGCCCTTTGAGCCCAATGGGCGTTGCGTGCCTGACCATCACACCCCTACAAGTGTGATAATTTGGACTATTCTTGGCCACGAAAACTGTATGAAGGGCCTGGGCGGCAGGTAATAGTAATTTTTTATGTGTATTGAGATAATAATCTTTCTTATGAGTATTAAATATTTGCAGCTAAATTATCATGTTTTGTTACTGTGAAATATCAAGTTTGCAGTAACCCATGCTAAAACACGCACGCACGCACACCCACACACATGCAACCCCCTCACCTATGAATACTTGGACAAAAGGCAGCATACAATAGTTCCACTGATTACAGTATTCAAAAGTAAAATGCTCTCAATAGTACTACTTTGCAAAATGGAATTCAGCAGAAAAAATACATTTTTGGACATCATTGCTGCCTTCTTACACAATGGTTTATTTCATCTGAAGATTACAACATTGAACATCAAAATTCAATGCGAATAGGGACAGGACTTCGTATCCACAACAACCTGATCATTGTAATATACCTAGATTTCTGGTCTCTGGCGGACTCCGGCACAACCCAAAAAGGTGTATGTAGGGCGGTGCGATTGGTGCCACCGCACCGGGAGCTGACTTGGGGTGGGGGCGTCATTTTTGCAAGTATATTATCATTTAAGCACCTGCTGCCCTGTTCCTGGCCTCCAGCAATTTTCAGGCAACAATTAAAATGTCGAGATAACTCTGGTGATTAATCGTGTTCCTGGGTTTATCTAGTGGAAGTTTTGAGATGTCTTAAGGTAGCACAGATGGTTAGAATGCCTGCTGCTAAGAACGTGTAATATACAGATAACAACGTGCATATAATGTAAACAGGTCAGTTGGTTACTGCTTCTGTAAGAGAGCTCCTTTTGTAACTTGTTGTTTATAAGTCAAATCCTAATATAGAACATTGAGCTATTAACTGCCATCAAACAGCTGAATGCAAACTGCGAGATATATGTTAGAGCTATATGTTTTTTTTGCCCAGTCTTTCATTATCCTAATCTTACGAAAAGAGTTCATTTGGCTAGAAAACAATTTATATTATTAAGGAGTACCCCTAACAATGTTGTCACATTTTAAATTCTGAATTTGTGCTTTTGCAGGTAAGGACTCAAACTATATTGCCTATCAATATCGATGACATGTCACTCCTACACTACACCTTGTAGTCCTGTCTGATGTAACATTTCCTATGCACTGATTTACACGCATATGATTGTCTCTGTGCAATGTGTGATATGTAAAGTGCTCTGACACCTTACACTGGTTTGAGTGGTGCTATAAAACTAAATGAATCTGAAAGACAGTGGTTATAGAGACTTGAGGGCCACTGTTAAAGCGTGCTGGTGAGGTAATCCATAGCAGAGGTGGCCATTGGGGGGGCGCCAACAGACATTGTAGCACAGGGCACCACCAGTGTTAAAGCCGGCCCTAGGTGTATGCACCGGAATTCGATTCAGAGTTGCAAAAAGTTTGGGAATAACTTTTCTGTGTGAAAATGAATGCAGGTGTTGCTTCAAGGGAACGGAACCAGGCCATGTGATTTTTCATTCCTATAAAACCAGTTCCTTGTGTTAACCTCTACTTTGACCAAGACAGCTAGGGATAGGTAGGGTTAGTCCCCGTTTGAGAAATAGCAGCTTGTAGTTGAGGTATTTCCTTGGGTGGGCTTACCTTCTGGCAAATCCATGGGCCTCCACATAACGTCTGTATGTCCTTACTTTGATTATGTGTTATTTATTATTCTAAGTTTAGTGCAAAAAGGAAATCCATTTGGGACATTTTCAATAACCAATAAACAACAAAGTTACAAGCAAAAGAATAATTTAGGAAGTTATTTAGGAGTATCAGACTGGCCACGGCCGGCTGCCGTGGAAGAAGGAGAAATTGATGACACTGTCACAGAATGATAAACTTACGAATGTGGCTATGTGACATCCTACATTTCTTGCAAAAATTTACTACTTCCAGGAAGCTGTAAAGTACAAGCTATTAAACCACATTATGGCAAAGCAAGACAATAAAAAATGTTGTAGTCATCTCTAAATTAGCCAGACAGTGCCACCTTGTGGCAGACTGTCATATGCGCCAATGTTCACAATGAAGTGCTGGTGACGAGCACTGGTAACCACTGGCTCAAATGAAGTACTGCTTTGGACTAGAGGTTCAGTCAGACGCAGGGCTGCTTCTTGATTGAAGATGGCATGGGCTCGAGAGACATTGGTATTGCATGTAAACATACCACCTCCAATCCCTCCATTGCTCCTTTTCAGTTGTTGTTCCCATCAACGAAGAAGGCGAGGGGCCGCCTAATTTCAAGGGGAAATGTTTTTCAGGAATGGAACAACCTCATATTAACCCTGACAGAGGTGTAAACAATGTGTAATATCAGATCGGGGAAGCTTGTGTTCCTCAGAACCTGGGTAGGTAATCAGTATATGTAACAGAATTCATTCAATTTCTAAACAATTTTACAGAGATCACATAATGGTCCTCATTCACATTTACTGCTTCTGATTAATACCCACACCAGGCCCAGAATTTCTTTCAAATAAATTCAAAAGTAAATAATGTAACACATGTGAAAAGGGATGTATTAGTACAAAAGTGATAAATCAAGTGCTCGTGCAGAGCAAAACAGTGCTGAAGAGTCCTTTCGTTAAAAGTTTACAAAGCTTCACAAACGCTTGACTACATACCACTTGAGGATATCCAATTAGAGTCGGGGCACCTGAATTTACTTCCCAATTGGATGCAGGCAGTACAAGCTGTATTCTTTAAAGCATTGACGTTTCGGTCCCTTTATCGATGTGTTACTGGGACCATCCATTGGGGTCTTCTTCAGGACAAAACCAAAGCAGAAGGTGTCAACAAGGCGTTTTAACACCATTGTATGGCCCTTCATACTTGGCAGGGGTTTCATAATTGTTGCTTTTAGAGGCACTCTGGAGTCCTAGAACTGCCCTTCTCTAGAAACTGTAGTGTCCAACCTAAGAGGGGAATCAGGACGATTTACAGGATAACCACATACAAATACATTGCCATATAATGAATCTAAATGAAAAACATTTATATCGTCATTGGTTACCTTGAAAATGTAGCATGGGTCAGGGACTCATAGACATACGTAAACACCGCATATCTAGAACCATTGTATTTGGTTCACAGGGTCAGGGGTGAAGCCTATGCATTTTGAATGAAGGGTAATCTTTAAAGAGGAAAATGCTCAAAGATAAAATCTGAGTTTTCTCGGCGTCTATGAGAGGCATTTTGACATTACTGTTAATTGTCAGGTATTGACAATTGACATGCAAGTCACTTCCAAGCAGAGCTGATGCAGTAAAAATAGCTTTATTCAAAAGGCGTGGGACAGGCTTATGGACAGACAAATACGGGAGAGAGCAGCCTGACTGGGCTTCTGACAGCCTTACCTACTGTCACATTCTAAGTTATTATCACATCATTTGAAAATACTATAAACTATATATTGTAATTACATAAGCCATACTTGGGAAGGTGGTTTGGGATAGCACCACAGCTCACAGGTACGCAACACCCCACATTCAATAAATCATTGTCCACTCAGTGCTTTTTCTTATAAAAATACTAACTATTATGCATTAATTACAAATATATGCAATCAGGTCCATGGACATAACTTTAGTGACATCCTCAGGACAGCTAACTTCCCGAAAAAGCCCTAACCCCACAATCACAAGTCCCTCCCCACCTGTAGAAAGAGGTATGCTTATCAAGAGACAGGCCTACCGCGTTTATCAGGCTACCACAACATTTGTAAAAGCAGAAACATGTTATAATAATCCACCATTGCAACACCACTAAACCCTTATATAGGAAGCATTGGTACACTTTGCCTACTGGCCCGAAGAAAATGAAGGGCAATGCTATATCTTACATTCTAAAAAGCATTGGCCTATACAACATAAGGTCATTGGAGTAGATGCTATTTATTGCATCTGTTAATTATTTTGATTACCGCACTGAAAATCCACATGTTATGGGTAATACTGTAGTTTTTTTTATTGCATTCCAGCAAGTTTGACCTGAAGAATTGTAATGAAGGATGAGATATTCAACACAACTGGGAGTTCCACTACCTGTGCAAACAGATTTGCCAAGGGGTCAGAAAACACCGGATCTCTCATAAGTAAATAAATAAATAAATAAATAAATAAATAAATAAATAAATAAATAAGCAGTGACAAGGGCTCCCATTACAAGTAGGCTAATAGTTCACAATATGTGCCATAACTCCTGTTACCACACATATCGTAATTCTGAGTTGTGTGATAAATATCAGCAGGTCAAAAACCTATCAATATTTATCTGAGGGAAATTCCCTGTAATTATGTAGTGCCTTGAGACCCTCACGGGTGAGTAGCTTGCTTTATAAACCTCTGATTGATTTATTGATGTATTATGCAGACTTTGGTGCAGTAAGCATATACTCGTGTTAATCTTCATTACCACACAAAAGGAAAACATTCCCCCACCAGTAATACCAAAATCGTTGGTGCTATTTCTTTCTGGGTGACATAATTATCCCTTACAGTAGTGACCAACCTATAGTAAGAGCCTAATTGTTCTACCTTCAGCATGCCTTTTCTCTCTGTTGGTATGTTTCAAGTGCCCAGGAAAAGACATCAACAGAGCATGTGATGGTACCCTGTGTGCGCCATCTAAGCAGTTTGTTTGCTGATGGTGATGTGTGAATCAGACCCCTGGATAACAAAAACACTGACACGATCAAGCCTAATTTGTGATTTGTGCACTAACAGCCTAAGGCTGTGTCCCTTTTCATCTAACTATCTGAGAAGAGAAACTTGATCATTAGAGGATATGTGTAAAGGGCATGTCACAGAAAATGCTGCAAGAAGGAAACTAGATATATGCAGGAGTCTACTAGTCCCTGCTGGACACCACATCCAAAAAAACAATTAAGTAATATATTGCAATAAATATGTGGTCTGAATATTAAAGCACTGATGGTAGATCAGGACTATTGGGTGCTCAAATCAAAAAATGTTACCGAGCCAGAGGAACTCACGCACCATATATGGGGTGAAACAAAGTCAGAGGAACTACACACCGCATATATGGGGTGAAACCGAGAAAGAGGAACTACGCTCCGCATATATGGGATGAAACCGAGACAGAGGAACTCGCACACCATATATGGGGTGAAACCGAGACAGAGGAACTACACACACCATATATGGGGTGAAACCAAGCCAGAGGAACTACACACACCATATATGGGGTGCAACCGAGCCAGAGGAACTACAAACACCATATATGGGGGTGAAACCGAGACAGAGGAACTCGCACACCATATATGGGGTGAAACCCCGAGACAGAGGAACTACACACACCATATATGGGGTGAAACCAAGCCAGAGGAACTACACACGCCATATATGGGGAGAAACCAAGCCAGAGTAACTACACACACCATATATGTGGTGAAACCAAGCCAGAGGAACCACACACACCATATATGGGGTGAAACCGAGTCAGAAGAACTACACACACCATATATGGGGTGAAACCGAGCCAGAGGAACTACACATCCGACATCTACCATGCAATTTAACACTAGAGAAAATATGCTTCTCTATATTTAGGTGAAGTTTGCATGTTTTGTGGTTAGCACATTATTATAAATCGAATATGCTCAATATGTTGCAAATTTAAGAACCAAAATGGTAAGGTGAGGGCCAATTAAATGTATCTCTCTGGCCCAGGTTGAAGGTGTCCCTTCTGTACACAAGACAATTGGGTTTCTGTGGGTGTCAGCCTATCTTTCTTTTTCTTGTGTCTTCCCTATCCCCCATCTTCATTACTCACTCTTCCCCCTTGGACCTCAGTGTCTGTAGGTCACTCAGTAGACAACATGTGCCTTATTACGAGTGGCTCCTGTAAGATGCAATATTTATTGCACCAGTTAAAATCCAGCACCGAGGTATTCAGAGTTTATCAGATGCAACTATTATTATTTCCAATTCAAACTTTTTGGGTAACACTTTATCACACTTGGTAATTATCTGGTACAAAAAACATCACACCACGTATAACTGTGACCCCTGAGAAAACATGTTTTTGCACAGGGATTTTAATTTAACGTGCCACCTTTAATCAGGCCACAAGTGCTACGAAGTAATGTTCTCTAATTTACACATTTGAGGGTATTCATTGTTTAACTTTCCTACTCAGACCTGCTTATATTTAAGAGGTGGTAGAGTTGTCCAGTCATAGCAAATGTATTTCATAGCCCTGTCTTTACAGAACATGGCTATTAAAACAGTAATAAATAACTTGTACCCGTCAGTAATTAACACACATTCCAAATATATGAGTATGATATAAATGATATATAAGCCAGCAAATCTGAACACTCAACAGGTTTAGAAAGTCAGTCTCATATTCACCACGCACACTCTGCGTGCCGTGACATCTTATTTCGAACGGATACTTTGTTTGTATAGAGTTACGTTGTATGATTCCTTATCCCCTTCGATGCTCATGATGGAACCCAGCCGTCATGAGCCATGGGTGGCCTGTGCGCATGACGGCTGGGTTCCGTCACGACCACGTCCGCGATTGGAATGTCTAGCACCGGGCTGGAATTCCTGCCGCAGGCAAGGCGTTAGTTTCTGGCATTTATGTGCCATTTTTCCTGATCCTTGACATTTGGAGAAATAGGAATCTACCTGCGTATCAGCCCTGAAGAAGTCTAGATGTAACCTTCCTATTGCCGAAACACGTGTTGGCTGTAAAGGTCTGTTTGGATGTAGAGTTCTTTTGGCTACACTACCGTTATCTGTTTGGAATGTATACAGGCTGTAACAGTTTCTACTAGACCAATGCGAATATTTTGGATGACACCTTTTTCTACCGAACAGAGGAATTGGATTAAAGTGGACTGTGATCTATCATTTCTGAATTTGAAACTCAGTTTCTAAACCTGTTGAGTGCTCGGAGTTGCTTGCTTACATACCTGTCCTCCTCTTTTGGACTTATTAGGGTTGTATGGTAACCAACCTTCTTTTCCTTAGAGCATCACCCATAGACAGTTGCTATAATTTCCCATATACAGTGCCAAGCGCCTCTTTGTTGTCTTGTGTTTCCTGGTTACCATAGTGTTTATTAATGATATAAATGATACTGGTAAAAAGCCTTCGCTTTGCTGAAAACATATTTTGATTAGGATGTATATTAAAGTGGACTACATTTTATATTTGATTTAATTTTTTCAGTTCTTTTTACGTATTTCACACTATGTGCAGCTCTCAAAAAAATGTCTACTAACAATTTATCAGCACACCAAGATGGGATTAGAAATCACATCAACATACAGGTGATCTTTTTAGGGTTTCTAATATCCGTAGAAGGATTGTGCATCCTTACCTTGAAGCAGGAGTACGCTTGGAGCACAATTTAATATGATGTACTGCATAACCAAATATATTTAGGCCTCATGATGGAACATTTTAGTTTGGTCAACTCTGAATGAACCACTCAAAGCAGAGCAAACCCACCATCCCAATCACGAGCACCATAGAATGAGACCTGGTCAACTTAAAGTTATTTTAATCCCTTGCTGTCACTCCTTTAATCTTTTAGGGATTTCATCCAGTTTCTATATTTAAAGTTCAGAATTAATGTTAGCCTAGTGCTCGTGCCATGACCCCACACCCATAGCGAGCAAAGCAGCTCATGTTAGAGTTAAAAGTGATGGATCTCCAAGGCTTTAAAACATCTCCCATACCCCATCCATCTCAACTCACAAATGCCTCCTCCACATTCCCCGCTCAAGCTTTTACCTTCTAACCAGACATTATGGCCATTTAGAATATACTTGCTGCACCTATTAACAAAGCATTCCTCATGCACAGCTTCGTCCATCAGTGCTTCTTTTGACCAGGTGTTCACCGGGGCTTAGCCGAGGACCTATTTAAGAGTGCCAGGGCTATTTATCAAATAGTGCTCGGTTGTCTTTTTCATCTGACATAATTACCCCTGTATTGTTGCTTCATCAAACTACATCCTTATCAGGCGCCAGGATACCCGTAGGGTGGCAGTTACGCGGTATAAGAAATAAATACAATACAATACAATATTTAGTGCACCAGGGATGCAATGGGCATTCAGTTCAATTCTCTCTGTGTGTCGCCCAGGATCCTGACTCTTCAGGCACCTTTAGGGTTGGCCAATTTGCTAGAGTTCTATGTGCCGCGACGTTCCTAGAGATCTGCTGACCAAGCGTTGGGCAGCATTCCTCGAGCTTTGAAAGCAAGAGCTGGTGGTTGTTCTTTTCGCAGTCTTTCTGCCAAACTCTGGAACTCGCTCCCTGTTTACATCAGAGCGATCCAGAGCCACCTTGCTTTCTGTAAAGCCATAAAGACCTGGCTTTTCCCTGCTTAATTCTTAATCTTCCTCCTGGGGCTCACGTCTTTGGTAGCGCTGGGACGCTCCGTCGCTGGGGCAGCTATGCGCAATACAAATCCGAAATAAATAAATAAAATACCTTTTACCAAGTGCTCCATTACTCAAAGGGAACCTGACCCCAATTAAAATGAATGGTGCATTGCAGCACGTATCCGGATTGTGCCCCTCGTATGCTATACATCCCAGAGACTCAGATGCTCTTTGATGCTTCCATTGATGAGGTGTAGTAGCCAACACATGCACAATTTGTTTGAGTGCTGCTGCCGAGGGAAATGTCTAATTTCCAAGTGTGAGACACACATGTACACACATACACACATTCTGTTTCAGGAGTGGTACTGCTACCTCTGCAAAGTGGAAAGGGAACAAGAGACCCATAAGGCCTCTCTTCAGTCCTACCACATCTCCAAGAAAGGAGAGCCAGTGCTTCACCTACCATTGGCTGATTTAAGCATGAGTGGACCAGGCTAGCGCTCTTTTTCCATAGCGCCTCCTGCAGAACCATTCATCGCTGTGGGAACAGTTGACTGGTTTCAACACTGGCGTGGCCACAGTGAGATTTACATTTATAGTCCTGGTCAAAACTATTAGGAGTTCGAAAGTTAACCCTAAGACAGGCGAGTAACATATCCAGGGGTGTAACGCAGGCCCCTGCACTCCCTAAGGTGCAAGGTGCTCAAATCTTCAGGGGCCCCCAGAGCCTTCCAGGGGCCCCAATCTGCCCTTGACCAATCAATATCTATGAGATAAGGGAGAATCAAAGGCCTTCTTCATGTTCTGTGAAGGGGGCGGGGCATCATTTTAAGTAATGCCACTGAACATTTCAGGCCACACCTTTCCACAGACTTTCCGGTAGGTACCCATGGTTTGTTTTCCATCACAGAGGCTGGAGTTCAACCAGATTGCAAAGTTAAAAGAAAGGGACTGGCCAAGGTACCCATCCCAAGCATCATACAGATCGAGATCAATGTATTTCTGTATTAATGTTGCTCACTGACAATGTGGGAAGAATGTCAAAATGCAAGGCATGCTTTGGTATTTCCATAGTGCTGAACAACTGGGTGTGGGCCTAGTAAAAAGGCTGACATTAGAAGTATCTGAAAGAGAGGGAGAAGCTCATGTACTCAGCACCACGGGCCACACTGAGCATCACCAGGAGCTTTCCTGAGCCAATCTTTGGTCCCTGGCACTTGTTTTACAAATTAAGCACAGTTTCTCGTCCAATGAGAATCACTTAACTTGTCATTGTCCATTCTGTCATCAAATTAACCAAAACGATTATGCAATGGCTGTCACTGCACTACAAATGCATAGACATAGAGGTGTTCTGAATAAGTAGATTACACCTCAAACCCCAGTTTGAAATCTAACAGGCGGCAGCTTGTAAAGTACTACAGGTGTTAAAGAAGGAGCTCACGTGAAGCAGCATAAAATGACAGACTAGCATAACAAATAGACTAGCACCCCACGAAGTGGTGGCGTCAGTTGACTTCAGTCATTCTCACTGAGCATATATGTATGACATACATCTATAGCAATACTGAATAAACACGTACCTGAATCCACTGACCACTTGACCAAAGACGCCTATTCCCAGTGAGAAAGAATATGGTTCTCCAACGAGTAGCTCGTGAGCTACTAGTAGCTCTCCGGCTGCCTGTAAGTAGCTCTCTTGTTGATATCACAGCCTACTGAATTACAACTATATACTAGAAGACAAAAATGAATGTATTTTCAGAACTCATAAATAAATGTTTGGAGAAAAATGTCTGAATTTCAAAAATACATTTAAAACTGATTTTTGAGTGCTACATCATGTGGGGAGACTTATTTTAATATTATTACTTTCAGGCCATGGGCATTGAAGCTGTGGATGTTAAGTATAACTCATGTAGAGACATTCCAAATTGACAAAGCCTGTTTACATTACTCCTGGCGACCCAGTCTGATGCACTGTGATCACTGCAGTAAACTTGCATATCTTGCATATCTTCTCTGAGGTGGTCACTTTTACAATACTAATAATATTAGAAGCTCACAATGATTTTCATTGAATTTAAGTAGCTCTTATTACACAAAAGGCTGGAAACCCTTGGGATAGATATACATGCATGTTCACGACACTAGGAGTGAGTGGTTATTCCTGAGTTTCATATACTGGCTTACCGTCATTCTGTTCAGTCAATGTCACCAACATTAAATGACTCATGAAATTCCTGGATATTCAACCCTTTGCTGAGAAACATTTTTCGCTTTTAAAAAATGAACATCAAGCAGCAGTGCAATAACAGCCATGATTTCTCCACAGAATGGCTCTTCTGAGCATCAATAACTCATTCTTATGTGCCTGTAGGAGAAATAAAGGGAACAAAGGGGAATATCCTTTTCTCTCAATATCCTGTCCCACATCAGGGTCCTAATTTTAGGCGTACAATTTCTTCTGAGCCAAACATCAAAGAATTCAGTCTATTATGTATCTCCTTACAGATCCCGCAAGGCTACTGGCTTATTTATTGATTAATATCTCTCATGTAATGATTCCTCTGTGATCCCAGCGATGCATCTCCCAATATCAAGTGACAAAATACCATCCTGCAATAATATTGTATCCAGAATACTCACTTCCACAATATTGTGAAACTCTTCAGCTTTGTATCTTGACTCTATATAGGAAACGCCTTTTCGTTTTGTTAATAACTTTGGCGACATTTGACGAATCTCCATGAAAATTTTGAGAAACGTTTCTCTTTGTTGCCTAGTTTGAGCATGGAATGGAAGGGGCCGAGAAAAACAGGGGGTCCCAAAACACAAATCCCCATTAATTTTTCATAAACTTTTTAAAGACCCACTACCGCAAACAAACTGCTCAATAGAATAAGACCAATTTTGTAAGGAAGCTAGATATTGGTCCAGAAAGGCTGTTTTTTGTGATTTGGTGTAAATCTATTTAGTAGTTAGCTTTTAAAATATTAAGGTACAAACATTTTGTATATCTGAAAAGTTGGGTTCAAGGTACACTCTTAAGAAGAGTCCCTCAAACCCAATGAAAAAAAATTTGAGCCTTCTGATTGGCCCAGTGCCTTTTTTACTCTTGGGCGATCTTACTCCAGAGCTTTGATTGGTTGGCCAGCAACATCTTAGACAATGTTGCAACAGCCATTACAGGATTCCAGGGACTTAGTCCCCGGTCTTGAACATAGTTTTTTTTTTTAACGATGTAAAAAGGGAGATTAGGGATACCCTGTCCCTCTAGCTCTTGTTGTGGTGTCGCAGAGGACCCCCCACCCCACGCTCCGAGGTCAAAATTATGTTTTTAAAAATTGTTGTGATCAATCCCATGGCACTCTTGTGTGTTCATGACTTTTTAAAACAAAAAAAGAACACACCCACTATTTCTTTTCAATAGTTTCTTAAATATAGGTGGGGGAGTGAGTGGGTCCACCCCATCCTGAGCCAGGCAGGGCCCCTCAGACCCCATCTCTGTGGCCGCCAAACTTAAATGTAAGGGGAGAAGATCATACGGCCCCAAGCCACTTATTGGCCCTGGGATCTCCATCTCCGGGGCCAAATCTAATTATAAAGAGAGTGAGGAATGCATCTCTCCACCTTGGATCTCTACTGGTCCCTGGGGCCTCATACCCCGGGGACAAATAATTGTAAACAGGAGAGGGAGCCATGTCCCCATTCCCATGATGGCATATTCCCCACGACCCCAACCCCTGAGCCACGATACAATACAGTGTCCCAGGGAGCCAAATCCCCACAAAACTTCAGTTCTTTGCCCAAGTGCAAGCATACTCTACCCGCACTCTCTCAGGCACGGAACTCCACTATGCTCCCGCTCTGCTGAAGCAGTTGAAAATAGCTCCTCCCACTGGACGGGTGCAAAAACAATGTGCTGTCCCCTGCCATCACCTGGTATGCTGCGGGAACCCTGGGGACCCCCTCCGGCCCCAAAGTAATATTTTGTTGGTGCCCCGGGTGGGCACTAGGGGACCCACCATTGGCACAATTAGCCCTGGGGGATGGAGCCCCTGTGGCCCTTACGGCTCGGGTTGGAGGGCCACTCACCGGCCACCCTTATTTTTAAAAGAAGACCCGGAGGGATGGGGTCCCCAGAGCCACTTGTGACTCGGGAAAGGGTTTCTGTGTGTGTGTTTTGTGGTGTAGGTTTAGCTGCTCACGTGCTAGGCCCTGTGGCCGAATCTACGCTGCGCACAGGGGATTAGCTGCCTGTGCTGGGTTGACCAGGCCCTTTAGCCAACACCCGGCGCTACATAAAAGGCCCTGCATGATTGGCTTGGCTGCCCATGGAGGAGGGGGGGAGTTGGGGGCAGTGCCTGGCCTTGCAGCCAACTCCGCATGGTACACAGCATTTGGCTGTGCTCTGCAGGGGTTGGATTTTCGTATGGTAATAAAATATTACTTTATGGTAAATTAAAAACCCTACAAATTCACTAAAAAAAGAACATTTCAGAGACAACGTATCGTTTTAAACTCAGAAAGCCACTGAAATGCACCAGGTATAGTTCTCTCTAGTAACTATGACTCACGCTGGCATATATTTTTTTCTCTGTTTCTGCTTCCTTCTTGCATAACAGCAAATGTAGGAAAAATAGTTTATTCCAGATCATGTCACACAAAAAATGTTAAATCAGGGCAAATAGGTGAGCAAGCTTAAGGTTCTACATTGCTGCTTTGCCTACGTAATAAGGTGTGTGATAAATACAATGTTCTCCACCATGAAATTAACGTTGAGGCACAGTTAGTTTGGTACACTTTTTCTTATTAATGTTTAATAAACATGGTATAGCTACTGAACTATTCATAAAGTATTTGTTATAGTCTGTATTACCATATAAAGTGGTTTATAATAAACAAATGTGAACTTTTTACATTTTTTTTACAGTTTTATTCAGTTTTGTCCTGGAAAAAAATATGTATTATCGAATGAGGCAAAATTTGTTTCCCATTGTATGTAGCAAAACGGTGCAAAAGAGCTTATGGTATAGTTTGCCCTAGAGCAATCAGTGCTTTATTTGAGATGGTGGTTTCTGGTGCTTGGCACCAGCACATACTTATTAACACCAGCACTTATGACAGTCTGCCATATGGTGATGCTGTTTGTCTAAATTAGAGATGATCACAACAACCGTGGTTCATTAATTCAGTATACATCAAAAGTGACTAATACCTGCTGCCCAAGTCACTGTTATAGTCACGGAGGCCTGGAATACTCTGAATTGTCACTCTTGTAGGTTGTGATGGTTAGTACTTGTGTTGGTTGTGTTAGTGCTGGTGCTTGTAGAGGCAATGGGTGGCGCAAGCTGTAGTGGCTGCCCGACAAGGGCCCAGGCACTTATATTTTTACAAATTAAGCACTAAGATCAATTTTTTTCTAATATTTCCCCTTGGGTATAATGTGGAAAGCACCAGGGGCTTTCCACTGGTGATTAAGCATTTTTGCACTGATTGGGTGGGCAATCACACCCTGGCATTGCATCATGTGCAACTCAAAATGTCTTTTTAAGTCAGTGCTAACGTCATCCTTGTATAGCGCAGTCAATGCAAATATCGTTTTACACTGGTCAGGTAGTACAAATGGGAGTGCAGCTCTGCCATTTGACGGTGTAAAGCTGCTCTGCCATTAGTACAATGCACTAAACTTGTCACCTGCGTGGATACATGGACATGGTCATGCCTGGTAGTGCTACAGCTTTCTGGCAATGCTTCACTGTACCGATGTGAGACATTTCACTACACCCACTGCTGGTAACAAACCAAAATCTTTTGAAGTGCTCAGGCACTTTTCTGCATTGAAGGCAGTCCTGCTATGTGCTACGTGAAGGAGGGCACGAAAAACTTCTCAAGCAAGAAAGTGCCCTCACGTGATACATATACATGTAAAATTTCACCTGGGATACCCTTACATACACTGCTATATGCTTCTGTATACCTTGTTAAAAAACTAATAAAGTATTTGGAGAAAAAAAAGAAGGTGTCGCATTAAATGGCCCTAGACAAACCACAAACAAGAAAGTGCAGATAGTTTTATTTATTTATTTTATATTTCCCATTTGCTCTCTTGCTTAAAATAATGTGGGCGGTATAGAAACAGCAGTGAATACAAAAAATTAAAAAGAATAAACAGGTTGATAAATAACTATGGGATGCTAAGTTTTTATCATAAGAGGGTAGTTTTTGTTAGTGCCCCATAATTGTCGTCCCATAATTTGTATAGTTTCCTGTTTTTCCTATGTATACGCCTTACGTAGCTTTATTCCGCGAGCGTTAGTTGGGCGCTGATAACACCTATGTATTCTTTGTGCCAGTACATCTCTTACCCAGTGGTTCATTGTATTCCATGCCATGCTAGTAGCCAGGGCACGAGTCCTAAAAAATGAAGTGGGGGGACGCTGAAGCCACAATAGGAAGGGACATCACTAAAGGTGGCTTGCACCATCATACTCCTTGCCTCCCCCCGCTCACCCCTTAGATGCGATTGCATCAGAGAAGCCTGCGCGTGAGCAGCGTTCAGAATGAGCTCCGATCTCACCCCAGAGAGGCCAAAGAGTGAATGTGTGGCTCCATTTGGTCCAGTTATCGAGCTCCAGGTAAAATAAGTGGGGGGATGCCGTCCACCCGTGTGGTACCCCGACTTGAGCCCTGCTATGTAGCTCCGGAGCAACGTGTATGTGAGTGGGTGCTTCAGCAATGTAGCATAGGTTGCCAGCGTTGGGGGCAAGGTAAGTATTCAGCGGTGCAGTTTGTAATTCGTGCCCCCAGAAATTGGCCCATAAGGATTTTGTACATGGGCAACCGCCCCTGTAGCCCTCCCACTCTACACCACTGGGTAGCTTGCTTTGTTTATTTGGCCTCAACTGTGTTGTGCTTGGTAATTGACGAGTATTTTGTATGTGTCCATACCTTGCTTAGCTCTTCTTCAGTTCTGACTCGATAAAAATTATATTTGACTAAAGAATGCCTTGAAATCAAGGATTTCACGCAGAAGCTCCTCTTGTGTGAACCAAGCGTACCTCAAGAGATTTGCTAATTTTGGGAGGATCATGCAAACTACAGAAGGCAAAACTTGCACAACTTTATGCACCTGAAATAACACAATGGGACTGAATATTGAGCAGGAATATTAAGTAGTAGTAGAGATAAGGAGTGCACCAGCAGTGGTCGGTGCATGTCTGCATAAAGATATGGAGTTTCAGGGCTTTATGAAACAGTAAGACGTTCAGCAAAATTTGATGGTAGATGGTCGAGAGATCCACAAGCAAGGTGATGTGTCAGAGAGAGGCTGGGCAGAGAGATTTGGTACTGAAGACTGACAATTATGCCCAGGCACGGTAGAGCCGTCCACTCGATTCATCTGAACCCAAACACAACCTTCAATTAGCCTGCTTTGTGTTACACTGCAGTGATACCAGGGCTTAATTTGAACTGGTGGTTTCCGGGGTTCAGCACTGGCACTTAATTGTTTGCACCAGTACTTATGACAGTCCACCACATGGTGGCGCCATCTGTCCAATTTTGAAATGGGCACAGTACCAAGGGCCAGATGTATGACCCTCAATTGCATGTGCAAACGGTATGCGACCCGTTGACGCATGCAAAATCTTACTGGGCCATGTATTTTTTGGAGGGTTTTTTGTTGAAGTTTTCTATAGCGCTGACCAGACCCTGGGGTATCGGAGCGCTTTACAACAGGAGGGGAAGAAACATAAACATATACAGTTTGGGAGAAGGAAAAATGTGTTCATAAGTGTTCACGGAAAAAACCCAGAACAATTGCGATGCGTCCGAGGTGCCCCATTGAGGTAGAGAGGTCTAGTGGTGCAGGGTGTGCTGTTGAGGTAGAGAGGGTTAGAGGTAGTCACGATACATGGACATTTTTTGAGTGGAGGATAAGCGTGATCATAAGTGTTCGAAAGAACAGAGATGTGATGAGCGTCCAGGGTGCGTCCTTGAGGTCGGAAGGTTTGGGGGTCCAAGGTGCGCCGTTAGGGTGGAGGAGGTTAGAGGTAAGTTTGATACATGGAAGAGGATAGGTCTGCAAGATATCCCTGAGCGAAGATGGAGCAAGCCGAGCGGGATAGAGAGAGGGGGTGAGGTCGGTAGTGGATGTGTATTCCCAGGTGTTCGATGTCTGGAGGCTCGAAGTCATGGATTTCAGTTCGGGAAGGCCCTGGTTGAGGAAGAGGACTTTTAGGAGACTTTTGAATTTTGCAAAGGAGGGGGTAGTTCTGATGGGCACAGGTATGGAGTTCCAGATCTTGGGTGCATTTCCTGCAAAGGAGCAAGCTGCAGTTTTTTGTTTGTGTGTTTTCAGGGGGATGAGTAGGAGGGAGTTAGAACTCCTGAGACTTCTAGATAGCCGGCTTTCTTATGTTTGGAGGCTAGGTATTCTGGGTTCCCTGTGTGTAGGGCTTTGTGCGTGAGGCATGCAGTTCTGAAGCTGGCACGTAATTCCACAGGGAGCCATTTTAGTTCTCTGAGAGCGGGAGAAATGTGGTTGTATTTTTTGACTCCGATGACCATTCTAGCAGCAGCTTTGAGGGTTGTTTTGAGTGGCGCTAGGTGAACGAGAGCAGTCCCGGAGATGACTGCGTTCCCGTAATCGAGTCTGGACAACACAAGTCATTGGGTGGCTTGTTTGAGGTCCTAGGATGGTATGTGAGGTTTTATTTTGTTGAGAAGCTTCAGGTTGAGGAAGGCACTTTTGCAGAGTTCTTGATGTGATTGGTCATGGTTAGCTTGTGATCAAGGGTTATTCCAAGTGATTTTACAGAGCTTGCCAAGGTGAGGTTACCGTTGAGGGCGTCGATAGCTTTCAGCCATTCAGTGATTTGCAGATTTTTTTCCTTGTTGGAAATGAGGAGGAATTCGGTTTTCCCCTGATTGAGTTTCAGGTGATTGGCTGATAGCCATTCTTGAACCTCTCTGAGAGTATTGTTGAGTCTTAGAATGTGGTTGAAGGAGGAGGTTTCCAGGTAGATCTGGGTGTCATTAGCATATAGATGGAAGGGGATGTTAGATGTTTTTAGAATGGAGGTGAAGGGTTCCATATAGAGGTTGAACAATTGAGGGGAGAGGACGGATCCTTGGGGGACACCTCTGTTGCCGGGTAGAAGGTCGGATGAAAAGGATTTGATTTTTACCCCTTGGGAGCGATTTTGAAAGAAGGAAGTGAACCATCGAACGACCACCTCATCTGCACCTAAGCGGTCCTTGAGAGCCTTGATGAGAAGATTGTGATCCACCGTGTCAAAGGCCGCCGATAGGTCCAGGAGGATGAGGAGGCAGCAATGATCCGAGTCAAGGGAGTTGCGGATGTCATCCACTATGTTAAGGATTGCAGTTTCGGTGCTGCAGCCTTTTCTAAAGCCTGTTTGGTGTTGGTCTAGGAGATTAAGCTTGTCGATGTGTTGGTTCAGTTGACGGAGAACGCATTTTTCGAGGATTTTGGCTAGGAAGGGAAGGTTGGAGACCGGTCTGAAGTTGTTTAAGTCATTAGTGTCTAGGCTTGGTTTCTTTAGAAGCCGACTGACTTGGCCAACTTTGAGGCAGTCAGGGATGATGCCTGTTTTCAGGGAGCTGTTTATGATTTCGCACCAGAGTGGTGCTAGGGAGAGTTTCAGATTTTTTGTGATATGCGAGGGTAAGGGATCGAGGGCGTGGGATGAGGGCTTGGAGGAGGAGACTAAATTAAGGATCTCGACTTCCGGTATCGGGTTGAAGTGGCTCCAGGTACTTTTTGGTCGATCTCTCATGATGGTTTCGCTTGCTAGGCACCAGTTCTCGCTGGTAGGGTGGAGGTTGATGTCAAGAGAGAGTTCGATCTTGGAGATTTTTACATTAAAGAAGTTGGCAAAGCTGTCACATGAATCTTTGGAGGCCTGGACGTGGGTCGTGGAATGCTTGGATGTTTGTTTTTTGATGGTGTTAAAGAGCTCTCTTGGTCTGTTTTTGGCCTTGTCCAGTTCGTTGGAGAAAAAGTTGTTTTTTTCGTTATTGATATGATTTTTGTACTGTCTTCTTGCCGTTTTGAGTTCATTGCAAAGGTTGGAGGAAGGGTTTTTTCTCCAGAGACGTTCTGTGGCTCTGAGTTGTCTCCTTTCGTCGTTGATGTCCTTGTTGAAACAGGATCTAGAGGGGATGTTCCTGGGTTTTTTCAGTTTCATTGGAGTTAGCTGGTCTAAGATGGAAGACATGGTTAAGTTGTACTGGGATGTAAGTTCTGTGGTTGTGAGGCCATTTGGGGAGATGGGCAGGAAGGTGTTCATTTTTTCTTCTAAGTCAGCTGTGTTGATCTGCGTTAGGTTTCTGGACCAAGTTGGGGGATCATTGATGGGAGGTTGACACATGATCGGTTGAGAGATATGGAAAAGGATTAGGTGGTGATCTGACCAGTCGACCGGAAGGATTTGTTCTATGGAGGTTGCGTCGGGAAGGGAGGTGATGGCGTCTAGGATTGCCCCTTTGTTATGGGTATCTTTTGCACAGTGCTGGATAAGATTGTTGGAGTGCAATAGCTCATTCAGGGTTTTTACTGGATTGCTGTATTTATCATTCCAGTGGAGGTTGAAGTCTCCCAGAATTAGGCTGTTGTTGTCTCGGAGAGAGCGGTGGGCAAATAGGTCCGATAAGTGTTCTGTGAACGTGGTGATGTTGCCTGGAGGGTGGTACAGGAAATGGCAATGAAGTAGATTCTTGCTAGAAGATTTGATATTGGCGTTTAGGCATTCGAAGGCGTTGTAGTTGAAGATATCCACTTCGGATACTGACAGGGTGTTGTTGTGGATGATTGCCAGGCCTCCGCCTTTGTGGTCTTTCCTATCTTTGTTGATGATAGAGAAACCCGGGGGTAAAAGCATGTCCATGATAGGAGGAGAGGAGTCGTTGAGCCAGGTCTCAGTGATGAAGGCTATGTCTATGTCATGGTTAAGGATGGATTCTGCTAGTTCAGTGGCATGTTTCGAGGCAGATCTGCAGTTTATGAGCATGCAGTTGGTGCTGGGGTTCTCTTTTTTAGATTCCGTTGTTGGTGGCGCTGTCGGGATGTTGATAAGGGAGGCTGGGGGCCTTGGGTGTTTCGGGATTGCGTGCTCACTTCTGAATCGGGTGATCACCTAGATCGTGGATTGCGGGGTGTGAGTGGCGGGGGAGGAGTATGATAAGGCCCGCTCGATCACTTCGTAGGGAGGACATGGCTTCTGTGGTTCTGTTCAGTCTTGGGGCATGGATCGGGGGAGGGCGGGAGAACTGGTTGGTGAGCTGATCTTTGGGAAGGCTGGGGTGTGAGGAGTGGAGGGAGATGGGAGTTTAAGGGGGGGACTAGGGAGTGACGTGAGGTTGGTTAGGATGAGATTCATGCCCTGAATTATGGTAGCTACTTGGGTTTCAATGCGGGAGAGACGCCAGCCCATCTCTTCTTGGGGGGCAGTGGGTTGGTCCTGAGAAGAGTCTCTTAGGCGTGGGGAGGGTTTGGGAGTGTTGTGTTGTCTTTTATTGGGAGTAATGTTGTCGGTTAGGGTTGTAGGAAGAGGTGTGTGATGCGGGAGGACGTGGTATGATAGTTTTTTAAAGCAGGTGGGTGTAGGCTGGTGATTGGGAGATATGGGGAGCGTATTGAGGACGCCTGGTGATGTTTGGGGGTGGATCTGAACAGGTGATTGTTTCATAGGATGGACTAGTGCAGGAGTCGGTGGCGTGTCCTTGGGAGGTGGAGGGATTGGAGAGGGTTATAGTTGGGGCGAAGCCATTTGTGATGGCGGGAGGTGGGATGGGGCGGAGGTTCAGTTGGGGGGACTGGGTTCCTGGGTGTGGGGGGAGCGTTCGAAGAGGGGCTGTGCATGGGAGTTGTTAGTCAGAAGGGAAGGGAAGAGGTGATCAAATGCCTCGAGGTTGGCATTGTTGGCTTGGATCAGGACTGTGCCATTGGAGTAAATGGTCACAGAGGTGTTCCCGAGGTGGGTGAGGCGTTGTGGGTAGAGAATGATAGCTTGCAGCTATGTGGAGTCTTGGTGGTTTTGGTGGCGGAACAGTGATATATGTCAGCAAAAAGGGATTCAGGGAATTGCCTGACTAATTTGTGTTTGAGGGTTTTTTTCGCCTTGGGTGAGAGATTAGAGGGGGGGTGATTGCGAAGGAGTTCGGGCCGTGCCACTTTATGTAGGGTGAGGAGAGGGGATTGGGGGGTTGTCGAGGTGGAAGCCATTTTAATTAAAGTGCTGGTTGAGCACTAGCAGGTAGTGAAGGGGGTACGATCTCTAGACGGAAGGAGTGGTGACTTGGAAAGGGGTTCAGGTCGCTATTAGAGAGGGGCATGCCAAGGGTGTCCCTTCCTAATAGCCAGAGTCTACCCTATGTAAGACCGTTTTGCGACCGTAAAACACTCACAAATTACCCTCCTATTCAAGAGGGTGATAATGGAGTCGCAAATGGGAAGGGGTCCCCTGACCCCTTTCTCTTTGTGACTAGGTCCAAATATATTTTGTAAGGGCAGGCAAAGGTTCCAGGGACCACTACCTGCGCATAAAAAATTAATAAAAAACGTTTCATTTGAAGTTTTTTAAATGCATCCACATTTCCTTTAATCGCGCTGGCAATGGTGACCAGCAGGTACGTTTTTTATTTTAATTATTAGTAAATCTGGCTCGTTGTGCTTTACATTAAAACCATGCCAAGTCATTTGCAGCGGCCAACAGCCACGTCAGCAGAGTGAGTTTCTTTTCCACTGTCCCTTGGAGCATCAAATATGGACACCTTGCAAGAGTGTTGTAAACAATAATTTGGCCTAGGGCCACCAAAATCGCTTGCAACAGCTCTGGAGTCCCCATGCTGGCTTTATGGAACAGTCAGAGCCCAATGAGGCAGACAATAACTAACCCATGCTCATTCATAAACCCTGTAGAGCGCACAAGCCAGACATTACGTCTGATGACATCTCCATCCAGAGTTAGGAGGCCACGATCATGATGGAACAATAAAAACCTGTGCTGTTTATTCCTCGGTGAATAAAGTGCTTGTTTATGTTGCTATTGATTGAGGGCCTAATGTGCTCAGCCCTCGAGGACTAATATTGACCTGCGGAGACTGCACTCTTAATTTTCGCTTGTCACAGTGCAGCATGTTCTCATGCTTTATGCTAATTTGTCTCCTGTTGTAGTCTGAATCTGTTATTGTAGCGCTCAATGCACGCTCCGCTCATCTGACTAATGGATTCATTTATTTTACGTTCTATTTCTCTCAGGAATGTGATCATCACCATTTTAAACATTGCAATGCATTGCTTTGTACACTGATTGCATCCACAGGTGTTTATCCATAGGCTTGCAATGATTAGGCCCTGACTACTGCCAGCCTGCCAGCCAAATAATTACAATATGTGTGGAAGCTCCTGTTACAGCACGTACCATAATTACCTGTCCTGTGATAAGCACCGCACGCACCCTTGATTTTCTCAAGGGTAAATCGTCGAAGGTCAGACCTGTTGGAAAGTATCAGGGAAAGAATTGAAAGTAACGAATGGGACATGTCGTAAGCACCAAAATCTGCAGGTTAGACACGTGTTGGGGGTAATTGTCTTAATTGGGTGGTGTTTTCCACTCCTGGCAATATCTAAACCTTGGGGCTCATTAGGATAGCGGATTTTCCGCATCCTCTGGGCCGGCGGAAGCCACCGCTGGCCCGGAGGATGCGAAAATCCGCTGTGGACCCACCAAAGACCCACCGCCACATTAGGATGGCTGGTGGGTCCTGGTTTCAGTCCGCTGCTTTTCCGCCGCGGTTGGCTTACAACCGCGGCAGAAAAGCTCTAATATGGTGGCGGTGTCTCTCAGACACCGCCAGCCATATTAGGATGGGGTTTAACACATGCTTTTCCGCGGCGGGTTTTCCGCCATTGAAAAGCATGTGGAACTTCACTGCAGGGGCCCGTTGCAGGCCCCCTGGGTGAAGGGGGGGTGGGGGGTGCACATGGGGGGTACCTATGGTACCCCCCTGCATTTATATGCAGAAATCAGCAGGCACCGCACGGTGCCTGCCGCTTTCTGCATACAAATGCAATGTATGCATTTTTACCATTGCGGCGGATGCAGCTTGAAGGCGCACCCGCCGCAATGGTAAAAATAGAGGATGTGACCGCCAGGGTGGTGGTCACATCCTAATTTCACAGGAGGGAACTCCGCAGGCCATGCGGAGGTTCCCTCCTACTCTGGGGTCGCGGAAGGACGCAAGTCCGTCCGCGATTCTAATGGGCTGCCTTGTGTTGAATATATTGGGTACAATACATTTTAATCCTATTTCTGAGTCAACCGTATTGAGGGTGTGATGGGGGAGGGTGAGGTTGGGGGAGTTAAATAAATAAATAAATAATACCTATTCGGTCGTCTGTCAACTTCCTCCTTTCTCTGCCTTTCTGAGTCTTGCACCGATTCAAAGTGTGATGATGAAAAAATAGAACCGGTTCCCAAAAATGAGTGCTGGAGCCCACCTCCTTCCCCCACCTGCATATCCCTGGGCCAGACTCTCTTGAATATATTATCTGCTTCCACTTTTATTTCAGAGCAGGTTTCTGTTTTTTATTCAAAGCCCATCATGTGTTTGCCCTTCACATTTCTGTGTACTGCATTCCAGTACTTTCTTTTCTGGTTTATCTTTCATGGTCAGTGACTCACATTCAATGCTTTCCATCTAAAAAAAATTAAAGCGCGGTGGCCTTCAGCTTGATCAGTACACTTTGCCACCACCCATTAAGGCAGTGTTTTCTCTAATCAAGAGTCAAAAGAAGACTGGAGAGCCACATTATGGTGCAACAACTGTTAATGGAAGCTCTTCCACTTGAGAGGAGAGGGCCGCCAATGCGCTTAGTTAATGCAAACACTGATGGAATGGAATGGATTACATGTTAGTTCTAAAGGAGCTCATTCTTTAAGCAAACAGAAAGTAGTGCACTGTGATTGAAAATCAATTTAAATAATTTCCGAGGTAATTTACAGATAGAGTACTAGATTGTCAAACATATGTTGTTTTCTGCAGTGGAGTGGTGCGCTGTCGCTGAGTGGGGAATTTACTTGGCTGGCGTCACATACTGTGAGCGGAGGAGGTTACCTTAATTGACTGGGGTTAATAAAACCACAGGAAACTTGGAAACATTGCATTATCAGCACAGGGGTGCTTCTGTGAGATTGTCACCTAGTGCGGGAGGCCAGGACCCTGGAAGAATGACCCTCAACACGTCTGATCTATGGGCACAACTTCCAATTTCCAGCTAGCAGGAATGGCAGGCGATCTCTGACAATATTGAAATCAACAATATAGTGTAACACCAATGTCATGTCAAAAATAGTGTTTGCAAAAATATTGTCTCCCTATCTTTGTAATATCAGAAAAGAATACAGTTTTACTCTAATATTGTTAGAACAATTTAAAAATATAGCTTCTTGATGTATACATAGTTTAAGGTAGTAAATCTTAAATATTTTATTATATATTATTAATATAATATGAATTCAAATAATCTCCCTTATATTTGATACTATACTTAAATATATACTTATATAAACAAACATAAATAAAGGTGTGCATATTTTAGATGTATACATATGTAAGTCTAATGTAACACAGTTATTAAAAGTACATATTTTACATTATGTTTGTTTTATTTAATTCTTTAAGTTCACTACTGCAAAAGCATAGTATATGTGTATATATATATAATATACATATATATATATATATATATATATATATATATATATATATATATATATATATATATATATATATATATATATATATATATATATATATATATATATATATATATATATATATATATATATATTTTAGCTACATTAGTGGCTTTGAAATAAACAGAGAGTTCAAAGGCCCCCACCGAGTTGGAAGTTTCTTTCAATTGGAGAGACTAGAGCTCAAATAAAATGCGGCTTCCATAACCGCATATCGCACCCGCCTGAGAATGCTTTACTAGTGGTGGAGTTCGAGAAAGTGATGTTGATGAAAACTTTATTTGACCATAGCCCACCATAGTGTTACTGCATCTACACACCTTGGTGATGGTTCACCTGTGGTTACATTTTTTATTCCCATTCCAAACAGCAAAATTGTAGTGAGAGGGTTGGACTTTGAAGAGGTAATATTTACTATTTCCACTCCAGACTGTGCCACAGTAGGGAAAACATTGGACTTTGTAGGGGTTACATTTAGTATTCCCTTTCCAGTCTGTGCAGCAGTAGGGAAAGCGTTGGACTTTGCAGGGGCTAAACTTACTATTCGCACTCCAAAACAAATTACATATTTGAATAATCCTATTATTTAGAAAAAATATAAAACTCTTGATATAAACATTATTACTTAACATAATACATGTATATGTATATATATATATATATATATATATATATTGAAGCTCTAGGTTGTCCACCTTTTGAGTAGCACCCGAGCAGCAGCTTTATATATGTGTAGGTGAGGGCGGGGATCCGCTTGTAGACGCCGCTCCGTAATGGATCTGCCCGACGCGTTTCGAAGCTCCATCTGCTTCTCTTCAGGGGCTTTAACGGAAGCGGTGTGCGCACCCGTTACACTTCTCCAATTTAATATAACTCAGCCGTCGATGGGAGGCTCCAATGAGACTTCTGGGAAGTGTAGTGCGGAAAGCACACAATCTAGTCCTGTATGGACTCCACAAGTGGGCCCGTCCTCGATCCCATGTACGGCTGCTACTTCACTGCCGTGACCCCCACGTTAACGGGGTGGTGCAAACTCCGCGGCTGGACTGCCGCGTGTAAATTGAAGCTCTAGGTTGTCCACCTTTTGAGTAGCACCCGAGCAGCAGCTTTATATATGTGTAGGTGAGGGCGGGGATCCGCTTGTAGACGCCGCTCCGTAATGGATCTGCCCGACGCGTTTCGAAGCTCCATCTGCTTCTCTTCAGGGGCTTTAACGGAAGCGGTGTGCGCACCCGTTACACTTCTCCAATTTAATATAACTCAGCCGTCGATGGGAGGCTCCAATGAGACTTCTGGGAAGTGTAGTGCGGAAAGCACACAATCTAGTCCTGTATGGACTCCACAAGTGGGCCCGTCCTCGATCCCATGTACGGCTGCTACTTCACTGCCGTGACCCCCACGTTAACGGGGTGGTGCAAACTCCGCGGCTGGACTGCCGCGTGTAAATTGAAGCTCTAGGTTGTCCACCTTTTGAGTAGCACCCGAGCAGCAGCTTTATATATGTGTAGGTGAGGGCGGGGATCCGCTTGTAGACGCCGCTCCGTAATGGATCTGCCCGACGCGTTTCGAAGCTCCATCTGCTTCTCTTCAGGGGCTTTAACGGAAGCGGTGTGCGCACCCGTTACACTTCTCCAATTTAATATAACTCAGCCGTCGATGGGAGGCTCCAATGAGACTTCTGGGAAGTGTAGTGCGGAAAGCACACAATCTAGTCCTGTATGGACTCCACAAGTGGGCCCGTCCTCGATCCCATGTACGGCTGCTACTTCACTGCCGTGACCCCCACGTTAACGGGGTGGTGCAAACTCCGCGGCTGGACTGCCGCGTGTAAATTGAAGCTCTAGGTTGTCCACCTTTTGAGTAGCACCCGAGCAGCAGCTTTATATATGTGTAGGTGAGGGCGGGGATCCGCTTGTAGACGCCGCTCCGTAATGGATCTGCCCGACGCGTTTCGAAGCTCCATCTGCTTCTCTTCAGGGGCTTTAACGGAAGCGGTGTGCGCACCCGTTACACTTCTCCAATTTAATATAACTCAGCCGTCGATGGGAGGCTCCAATGAGACTTCTGGGAAGTGTAGTGCGGAAAGCACACAATCTAGTCCTGTATGGACTCCACAAGTGGGCCCGTCCTCGATCCCATGTACGGCTGCTACTTCACTGCCGTGACCCCCACGTTAACGGGGTGGTGCAAACTCCGCGGCTGGACTGCCGCGTGTAAATTGAAGCTCTAGGTTGTCCACCTTTTGAGTAGCACCCGAGCAGCAGCTTTATATATGTGTAGGTGAGGGCGGGGATCCGCTTGTAGACGCCGCTCCGTAATGGATCTGCCCGACGCGTTTCGAAGCTCCATCTGCTTCTCTTCAGGGGCTTTAACGGAAGCGGTGTGCGCACCCGTTACACTTCTCCAATTTAATATAACTCAGCCGTCGATGGGAGGCTCCAATGAGACTTCTGGGAAGTGTAGTGCGGAAAGCACACAATCTAGTCCTGTATGGACTCCACAAGTGGGCCCGTCCTCGATCCCATGTACGGCTGCTACTTCACTGCCGTGACCCCCACGTTAACGGGGTGGTGCAAACTCCGCGGCTGGACTGCCGCGTGTAAATTGAAGCTCTAGGTTGTCCACCTTTTGAGTAGCACCCGAGCAGCAGCTTTATATATGTGTAGGTGAGGGCGGGGATCCGCTTGTAGACGCCGCTCCGTAATGGATCTGCCCGACGCGTTTCGAAGCTCCATCTGCTTCTCTTCAGGGGCTTTAACGGAAGCGGTGTGCGCACCCGTTACACTTCTCCAATTTAATATAACTCAGCCGTCGATGGGAGGCTCCAATGAGACTTCTGGGAAGTGTAGTGCGGAAAGCACACAATCTAGTCCTGTATGGACTCCACAAGTGGGCCCGTCCTCGATCCCATGTACGGCTGCTACTTCACTGCCGTGACCCCCACGTTAACGGGGTGGTGCAAACTCCGCGGCTGGACTGCCGCGTGTAAATTGAAGCTCTAGGTTGTCCACCTTTTGAGTAGCACCCGAGCAGCAGCTTTATATATGTGTAGGTGAGGGCGGGGATCCGCTTGTAGACGCCGCTCCGTAATGGATCTGCCCGACGCGTTTCGAAGCTCCATCTGCTTCTCTTCAGGGGCTTTAACGGAAGCGGTGTGCGCACCCGTTACACTTCTCCAATTTAATATAACTCAGCCGTCGATGGGAGGCTCCAATGAGACTTCTGGGAAGTGTAGTGCGGAAAGCACACAATCTAGTCCTGTATGGACTCCACAAGTGGGCCCGTCCTCGATCCCATGTACGGCTGCTACTTCACTGCCGTGACCCCCACGTTAACGGGGTGGTGCAAACTCCGCGGCTGGACTGCCGCGTGTAAATTGAAGCTCTAGGTTGTCCACCTTTTGAGTAGCACCCGAGCAGCAGCTTTATATATGTGTAGGTGAGGGCGGGGATCCGCTTGTAGACGCCGCTCCGTAATGGATCTGCCCGACGCGTTTCGAAGCTCCATCTGCTTCTCTTCAGGGGCTTTAACGGAAGCGGTGTGCGCACCCGTTACACTTCTCCAATTTAATATAACTCAGCCGTCGATGGGAGGCTCCAATGAGACTTCTGGGAAGTGTAGTGCGGAAAGCACACAATCTAGTCCTGTATGGACTCCACAAGTGGGCCCGTCCTCGATCCCATGTACGGCTGCTACTTCACTGCCGTGACCCCCACGTTAACGGGGTGGTGCAAACTCCGCGGCTGGACTGCCGCGTGTAAATTGAAGCTCTAGGTTGTCCACCTTTTGAGTAGCACCCGAGCAGCAGCTTTATATATGTGTAGGTGAGGGCGGGGATCCGCTTGTAGACGCCGCTCCGTAATGGATCTGCCCGACGCGTTTCGAAGCTCCATCTGCTTCTCTTCAGGGGCTTTAACGGAAGCGGTGTGCGCACCCGTTACACTTCTCCAATTTAATATAACTCAGCCGTCGATGGGAGGCTCCAATGAGACTTCTGGGAAGTGTAGTGCGGAAAGCACACAATCTAGTCCTGTATGGACTCCACAAGTGGGCCCGTCCTCGATCCCATGTACGGCTGCTACTTCACTGCCGTGACCCCCACGTTAACGGGGTGGTGCAAACTCCGCGGCTGGACTGCCGCGTGTAAATTGAAGCTCTAGGTTGTCCACCTTTTGAGTAGCACCCGAGCAGCAGCTTTATATATGTGTAGGTGAGGGCGGGGATCCGCTTGTAGACGCCGCTCCGTAATGGATCTGCCCGACGCGTTTCGAAGCTCCATCTGCTTCTCTTCAGGGGCTTTAACGGAAGCGGTGTGCACACCCGTTACACTTCTCCAATTTAATATAACTCAGCCGTCGATGGGAGGCTCCAATGAGACTTCTGGGAAGTGTAGTGCGGAAAGCACACAATCTAGTCCTGTATGGACTCCACAAGTGGGCCCGTCCTCGATCCCATGTACGGCTGCTACTTCACTGCCGTGACCCCCACGTTAACGGGGTGGTGCAAACTCCGCGGCTGGACTGCCGCGTGTAAATTGAAGCTCTAGGTTGTCCACCTTTTGAGTAGCACCCGAGCAGCAGCTTTATATATGTGTAGGTGAGGGCGGGGATCCGCTTGTAGACGCCGCTCCGTAATGGATCTGCCCGACGCGTTTCGAAGCTCCATCTGCTTCTCTTCAGGGGCTTTAACGGAAGCGGTGTGCGCACCCGTTACACTTCTCCAATTTAATATAACTCAGCCGTCGATGGGAGGCTCCAATGAGACTTCTGGGAAGTGTAGTGCGGAAAGCACACAATCTAGTCCTGTATGGACTCCACAAGTGGGCCCGTCCTCGATCCCATGTACGGCTGCTACTTCACTGCCGTGACCCCCACGTTAACGGGGTGGTGCAAACTCCGCGGCTGGACTGCCGCGTGTAAATTGAAGCTCTAGGTTGTCCACCTTTTGAGTAGCACCCGAGCAGCAGCTTTATATATGTGTAGGTGAGGGCGGGGATCCGCTTGTAGACGCCGCTCCGTAATGGATCTGCCCGACGCGTTTCGAAGCTCCATCTGCTTCTCTTCAGGGGCTTTAACGGAAGCGGTGTGCGCACCCGTTACACTTCTCCAATTTAATATAACTCAGCCGTCGATGGGAGGCTCCAATGAGACTTCTGGGAAGTGTAGTGCGGAAAGCACACAATCTAGTCCTGTATGGACTCCACAAGTGGGCCCGTCCTCGATCCCATGTACGGCTGCTACTTCACTGCCGTGACCCCCACGTTAACGGGGTGGTGCAAACTCCGCGGCTGGACTGCCGCGTGTAAATTGAAGCTCTAGGTTGTCCACCTTTTGAGTAGCACCCGAGCAGCAGCTTTATATATGTGTAGGTGAGGGCGGGGATCCGCTTGTAGACGCCGCTCCGTAATGGATCTGCCCGACGCGTTTCGAAGCTCCATCTGCTCCATCTGCTTCTTTCCGCACTACACTTCCCAGAAGTCTCATTGGAGCCTCCCATCGACGGCTGAGTTATATTTAATTGGAGAAGTGTAACGGGTGCGCACACCGCTTCCGTTAAAGCCCCTGAAGAGAAGCAGATGGAGCTTCGAAACGCGTCGGGCAGATCCATTACGGAGCGGCGTCTACAAGCGGATCCCCGCCCTCACCTACACATATATAAAGCTGCTGCTCGGGTGCTACTCAAAAGGTGGACAACCTAGAGCGACAATTTACAAACGCGGCAGTCCAGCCGCAGAGTTTGCACCACCCCGTTAACGTGGGGGTCACGACAGTGAAGTAGCAGCCGTACATGGGATCGAGGACGGGCCCACTTGTGGAGTCCATACAGGACTTGAGTATGTGTGCTTTCCGCACTACACTTCCCAGAAGTCTCATTGGAGCCTCCCATCGACGGCTGAGTTATATTTAATTGGAGAAGTGTAACGGGTGCGCACACCGCTTCCGTTAAAGCCCCTGAAGAGAAGCAGATGGAGCTTCGAAACGCGTCGGGCAGATCCATTACGGAGCGGCGTCTACAAGCGGATCCCCGCCCTCACCTACACATATATAAAGCTGCTGCTCGGGTGCTACTCAAAAGGTGGACAACCTAGAGCGACAATATATATATATATATATATATATATATATATATATATATATATATATATATATATATATATATATATATATATATTAATAAAGTTACTTCATGAGTACTTAACATGCCACCTTATATCTCTATAAACCTAACAACCACACCTAAAATATAGCTACAAAAACCAAGTATGACACAATTTACATAAATGATAATCAACTATATATTTAATTAATTAATTATTATTTATGTATTGCCTTATTAACTCCGCACCCTTTATGGCTAAACATGTAGCTATCCGCACACAAAGTAGAAGTAAAATAAATCAGTATTACATCATGTATAAAATGAATATCAATCACATACTTACTTAAAAACTATCAATGAATTAATAATTAATTATTACCTAATTAACTTCCCATCCTATTCCTCTACAAGCCCAACAACCCACTAAAACAGTATAAATTACTATTAGCAATTCAATAAAAAATTCTGAATCGTTTAAATTTACAAATTACATTAAGAAAAATTAACAACAATTATACAAACAATAGTAACCCATCCTAGACAACGTTAAATCAGAATCACTATATTTTTGTATCACAACATTTTTTTCTGATATTTCGGTCTCCCAGTATTTGCAATTCAATGTTGTGTCCAAACAATATGGATGTGGAAGAGGCAGTCATCCGCATACATCCACCTAGGGCAGACTGCCCCTTTCCCAGTCCCTTTTGTAAAGTAGCCCATGGTGGTCTATACAGTGTGTGGCCTACTGCACATGGTTGGCTGCCCATCGATTAAATAAATACCAGACTGAACTAGCAATCAACCTATGACACCCTGCTTCCATTTCCCAGCCAAGCAAGCATCGAAGATTAGGCAGCAGTGTTTATGCAGCTAGACGCCCTCCCTACATGATACTAGCTGTCAATTTATGGCTCACAACTGTTGCGCTTTTAACAGAGCTAGGCTAAAGTCACATGTGTTCATCAAGGGCATCAGCCCTTGGCGAGGTTGGTGTTTTAAGGGGGGCAGGGTCTGCTAGAGTAAGAAATGTAAAAGCAAAAAAGAAACACAAAACTCTTCTTTACTTCCCACTTCTTTACTACACAAAAACTGCAGCTGCCTGTTTGCAATCTCCAGAGCTGTAACAGCACTAGAAAGCTCTTGTGTGTCAAGTGCAAGGAAACATTTTGTCCCAGGATCCAAGATACTATTTCATTTCAAGTAAGTAACCAAGGGGCATATTATCAAGGGGGCGATAGGAAATTATTGCCGCATTACCGGCGATAATTCTATCGCACTATTAGCAAGCTGTCGCTAACAGCAGTTAGCAACAGCTTGTAGGCGATGGCGAGTGGTTTGGGACCCGCCTTGCATGTCAGCGATATTTATCGCTAATGACATGCAAAGTGACCGTACCCAACCTGTTAGCGACTGAAAGCAGTCGCTAACATCGCTATCGCCTATTACCAACATAGGCGTAGTGATGGAAATATTTGCACTAGCGGGAATATCTCCAAAAACTAACGTCTGCTCAGACCAGTTCTTAGCCATTATATCCAATGGGAGGTGGATATAATGGCTAAGGCCCTGTTAGCGATAATGTGTGAATATCGTTGTATTCTCAGTGATATTCACGGATTTCGCCGCTATTGCTGGAAATTTTATCGCTTTTGAGATAAACGTTACTAATAGCACGTTATCTCAGCAATAAAATCCGGTGATGCGTGGCGATAAAAAAATTGCTGCTTACCCTACTTAGCGATAAATATCGCTATTTGTTGATAATATGCCCCCAAGTTACCTAGGTTGTACATTTCACTTCCCTAGGGCAGCAATAGCAAGCAGACAACACTGCTCCCTTTTAAACTTACCTGATAAGTGTTTTATTGTATAAGTCCCTGGTGATGGCACTACATAATCTTTGAAATAAATATTGCTGCATGCGCAAGATTCTATTCTGCATGCATTACTTAGCTCCATCAGTTACCTAGGAAGTCGCCTCTTATGAATGTTTCCTAAATACACTTGGGCCATTTCTCTTTGAGATCTTCCTTCTCAGGGCCACCCCTTTTGCATCAGTGGCTCAGATTGAAATGCTTGTATTGAGTTTTGAATGTGTCCTTTTTCACCTGCTATGAAACAAACGCTCTTGAGATCAGAGATGCACCTTCTGTGCTCTGGTTTGCAGACTTTAGTTGCAAGGCTCCCTCTGCGGTACCCTGGAAGCGAGAAATACAAGTGTGTTTTAATACGAACAAAGGTAGATCTGTACTGCAGAGAATTAATCCAACTTTTAACATTGTGGTTATAAAATCACTGCAGTAAACACTTATAGATAAGCAACTGTGCACATCTGGGAATATGCAGATGGTATAGAATTCAATGTAATTAACAGGCAGGTCGTGCGTGATTATAATTAGGCGGGCATACTTTAATTCATTATTTTGCAATTTGAAGAAATGAGTTGATTTTCTTTCAATTTCATCTCTCCAACAAGTACACAATTTCCAACTTTTTTTAATCAACTACATTTGTCTGATTCTTTTCCTATTATTGGTTATCAGAACCATGCCGACCTTTTTGGGTGTTACTCTGCTAATTTTACAGTCTGGACTTACGGTGTGATTTAGAAAAGAAAAATAGCAATTTAGAGACACTTGTCTCTTCTAAAAACAAAACAAAAAAATGCAGATTCCGCCTCTGTCGCTCATCATTTCCCCACGGTCCTCAATTGAAGCATTGATTGTTGGAGAATGTTGATTGAAATCAGTGATCCCACTGTGAGCAGATGTGGTTGACCTTTGAACTAAACGATGGGGCTTTGAATCGTCACTTCCGAACCTGGTGGGAATTTGTGATCCTTGTCCATTCACTTTATGTCCCTTTGCTTCAGGTCGATATTCAGTGTGCTCAGTACACTGTATCGGAAACTGAATTTATTTGTATGGTGGCGACAATAGGCTCCCAAATCAACATGCACCAGAAGGTGTCCACACAATGAAGCGTGTAGCTTCAAAGTTGAAACATGTATAACCTGAGCCCTTTGATCAAATTTACTAGATGGAATAGATGTTCTTTGATAGCTCTACACGCGCCTAAATATAATTCATGTTCCCAGGGACGTAACACAAAATTATGGGGCTCCCCTGCAGATTGTAATGAGGGGCTCCTAAATATCACAAATCTCACAGATATTCATTGGCATTAGGCTGAATCCCCCTTCCCCCAATTGGTTAGGGTCCTCCTGAAACATTGTGCGCCCCCCTCCCCCCCCCCCCCCCCCAGCGTTACGGCCCAGCATGTGCCCAGCCTCTTACTGTAGCATCATCATGAACCTTCTCACTCACTCTGCACTGGGAGTTAATAGGACTGAAGGAAGCAGCAGCTTTCCTGCTCTCACTTTCATGTGGATACATTTCTTTCCGCATTCTCCATCCCCCCTTAGTGGTAGAGGTTAAATTCACTTGTTTTATATTTACATATACTATACGTTTGGGTAATTGGGTAAGGGGCAGCGGGCATGATCGTTGTTGCGATGCCTCCCACAAAAAGAGTACCCTTGCTTTCCTTCTGAGAACTCTGCACTCAGTTTGAGGATGAGCTGTTTCTGAGGAGGCTTGTAGGTCCTGCACGTGGTACAACCAAGCAACTGTTCACAACTCAGTGTGGGCCCCAAAGGTACTCAAACAGTACAATAAAATAACACCAGGCCAGAAATTGTCTTCTTCTGTGACCTGGTGTAGAGTGCCTCTGGTCCTGGCTCCCGAAGAGGTGACTTTAGGAATATTGATGGTAACGATTTATCGCATAGATGCATAGATGCATAATGCTTTGCTTGGTTTGGTTAGTGTTCCTAAAAGGTTGGATACAAGGCTCTTCTCCCACTACAGATATCTGTTCTTCTTGTGTCAAGGATCCAGTTAATGTTCAGAAAGAAACATGTGGGTCTAGACATGAAGCCAAGCAGAGGATGCTGGTGGGAGTGCCTCTAAGAGTTGGCCATGTGCGTAAGTGAATAGGTGGGATCTGAAGTTACTAAAATATGATCACTGATGACAAACTGTGCACAAGCATTTGTTACATGCGGCTCAACCATCTTGTAACTTGAAAGTGGGTGTGGGGGTGTCACAACAAGCAAGAATGTTTCTTAAGGGAATTATTATTTCATGTTGTCTTGCAGCCTCTTGCTAGGATGAGTGCTGGACTATACTGTCTTCAGTGCACTTTGTTGCATAACTTACAGCGTGGCACCATTGTATGTCATATAGACATTTACACATCAAGAAACACATTTTCTGGGATGCTCCAGAAAAGAGAGTATCCATGAAGCAATGGTTTATACAATCTTTCCATTTTTCAATGCCTGCTCTAGGGGATGAATAATACTATGAATAGGAGTCTGTTATTTAACCCCTCCAATGCTGATGACGGAACCGCTCCATCATCAGCCACGGTGGCGCTGTGCTGATGGCGGAGCGGTTCCGTCATGGCCCGCCCGACGCTCCTGCGCGGCGCGAATTCCGCGCTTGCACTGAGCATTCTATTGAGTGGGCGGGGCCATGACGGAACCGCTCCGTCATAAGCACAGCGCAACCGACGCTGGTGATGGAGCGGTTCCGTCACCAGCATGCGCCCGCCGCATTTCCGCCCCGCCCCGCCCCCTTAGCACTGCAGCGGAATAGCCGCCGCAGTGAAGGGGTTAACACACCGTTAAATAATAAAAATCTGTGATCATTATTTTTCTCATGCAATAAATCAGCGGCAGCTCATCTTCTATGGCAGAGGAGCATCACCACGCCTGCCCGCAGCCAAAAAATTGAAAAATAAAACAATAATAAACCTTGTTTATTATTATTTTATTTTTGGTCTCGTAGCCGAGGCTTGGGGGTGGGTACAGGGGACAGAGGATAACAGGCTGGTGGAGCAGAGTTTGCTCTGCTATTCACTGCGCATGACGGTCTGGCCGGCATTCTCAGGGCGGCCAAGCTGTCATCCGCACTGAAGCTGTCTCCCATCCAAGCTGCGTTGCAGGGTTGGAGGGAGCAGGCATTGGCTCCCAGTTTAACCGGAAGCAAAAATCATCAGCGCTCAGGCCAATCCTGACACTGCTTTCAGCAGCATAAAAGCAACATCAGGATTGGCCACAGAGGACTCTGGAAGCCTGTGCCTGCAGTCGAGAGGAGTGCTATGCAGCAGGTATGTGGGTTTTTAAAAAAAAAACGTAATTGTCTCATCATCCGTTCACCTCCCCCCCACCTTCCCCCATCACTCTTACAACACACAGGTCGCTACTGCAATAAACAACACCAACTGTGGGTTTCCCAGTGTAAAAGTACACATAGATTTTGGGGTTCAGTGCTCCAAAAGCTTCATGTTCTTGTATTTACCAGAGGTAAAACCTGATTGTCTGATTTGTTTTTTTATTAATTTAGAATTCCTGCAATTGTGCAAAACAGTGGTTTTCTGGTGTTGGAATTATACAAGGCAGACTCGATTATGAACGTGGACATTTTTTTAGGAAAGACACACTGGTTTTGTGCATTGTGAACGTTTTAAGAGTCCCATGTGAAATCTGTATTGAAATGATATAGTTTGTGATGACCTGCATTGCTTTAAATAATGTCAGAATCCACATCCTCGTATTTGCACATTTTACCCATTAGTTCTATGTTTTACCTTGATTGATGAGTTGAAGTAAACAGTGTTGTTTAATATTAATTCAATTATTGTGTGCCTGTGTGTGTCTGGGGGAACAAATGAACTTAATTTGCATTCATGAAATGTAAGTCTTTGTAAGAATATAATAATAATAATAATAATGATCTATTCAGTAATGTGCCCCCCTCTGTGAAAAACAGGCCTGTGAGGTGTCTAGTATATGGCTCATTTTAAACACCCCTACTTCCTTCCACATCTTTCTTCTTGTCCTGCCTCCGGGTCCATTTGTTCCTTTCCTCGACTTTATTTGGACCCCTATTCTTTAAACTCATATAGATCAATGTTGTTTATTGTGATCCATCACGTCTTGGCCCTGGGTTCTCTAGAAACAGTATGGGGAATGTGTCACCAAAGAAAGATGAACATTCCCCTTAAGAGAACATAAGATTGAAACACGTTTTGTGTTTAAATGTTAATACATGATTTACTAATGCAAATTTTGACCTATTGGAAAATGTCGTTGAACTCACTTTTGCCACAACCTACAATCTTGAAATGTTCTTGTGTCATACATTTATAGGAGTATATCTGGAATTTTTTGGGAATAGGAAAATTTGGAATTCGGCAACGAATGTTGGCGTAAACCAGTGGTAATAACTAGACCTGGCTGGAATTTCGATTACACCGGAGTAATTGGAGTAATTTCAGTAATTCTGCGTTAGTCATTGACATGGAATTAATAATTATTACACACATTAGGAGAGGGCAAGTGGCCGCTTCCTTTCGCTAATAGTGTTCACCTGCACTTAGCACTGTTTCTTAACTCAAAATACATCCACATGACCATTTTGGATGCGAGGGTGAATTTTGCACTAAGAAAATAGTAATAAATGTTGATAGTAAGCGGGTGAAAATGGTACCTGAAGAGCAAAAAGCATCCTCGAATCCCTTTTTGGATGCGAGGGGGCATTTTTACTCTGAGAAAGAGCTCTAAATTAAAAAATATTCATCTTGGTTAATCTTATGTAATTTATAGGTAATTTACATCTGATTACTTTACATGGAAGTACGCACGTTATGCCCATCCCCAGTGATAACATAATGAGTTTTTCTTACCAGTCTTTGTGAATTGGGCTTCTTATAAGGTAAGAGTGTGTAGAAATATCTGAACCTTCCTAATATCAAGGTAGAGTGAGGGGGTTAACAGAGGTGGTGATTCGTTGACATTCCCTTTACTTTTCACTTGAAAAAGAGACGACCAAGTGCTCTCGTTCTAAAGTGATGTATTTTTAGAAATAATAAAGTGCACTTGGTGATAAATGCTCCAGCGGAGAAATCCATACGTGCAGTAATTGAGAAATTAAAATTGTCAAACCTTGCAGCTGAGAGTATTAATCTCACACATAAAGAGATTAAGTGTAGTCTAAGAAACTGCATGGGAATACGAATTGTGGAAGTGGATTTCAAATCATCAATTGTCAAGTGCAATAACTATGTAAAGTGGTTAAAAAATCCTCAGACATGCAAAGCTGTCTTAAGGAAGTGTGCCAATGGAGAATGGATTTCCGTGGTGTTATTTAAGGTAAACCCACTTTCCTCTGGTCATTGGTGTCACCCATAAACCAAGTAACTCACACCACCTAGACAAAATGGCACACTTTCTGTTAAATGGTACACAGGTTCTTGAAACAAAAAACAGGTACACAAGGACCAGAGCACACAATGAATTTTTGTTAGTATGTTTATGAAAATCATTTGCTTACTGATGGTACCAATTAACAAAAGATTACCCTTTTTTATTACTTGATTACATTGTTTGGACATTGTTCTTTTTTTAAAAAAGAGCAACTTAATTTGTAAACAGAATGCATAATGATGTTTTTGCAATTACCTTTGTAAAATGAAAGATTTTCAATGTATCAAACAGTTTGAGTTGTACACTTCCCCGTCTTATTATCTTTGTGTTGGGTTCTTCTGAGCACCAGCAATAGGAACAGGAACGTGGATGAAGTAGAAATGTTTTATGCCATTAAATCCAAACAGCACAATGATAATCCCACCAACAGCAAGCACCTGACTCTCCTGGATTCCTTGTGCCAGAATCCACTCTCCCCCTCTCCCCCACATTCCATATATGTTCTACTCCATGAACACATGAAACACAACACATCTTCCCCCTTAACAACACAACAATATTCAAGACAGACAGCACCCAAAGACACCACAATGACACGCACCGACACAGACTAGACTGACACCAACCCAGAAACCACCCCAAAGATACTAAACAACCACATCCCTCAAGTGTTTTAACTAGATACCGTAAAACTCTAGAACTAGACCCATCACTCCAACACAGAATCTTTCAGGTGGACACACTGTTCTCTTGTTTTCCCTTAAAGAGACCGAACATTCTACATTAACACCCAAATGGTGCCTCTTGTGCACCTCAAAAATAGCCTCTCCAGTCATGTCACCTGCACCCAAAACCGACGAAAAGCACTCATCTGACCGAGCCTGCCGTATGTGTCTGGTTACATTCTGCTTAATCAACTATTATCATTCTGTTTGAAAGCATTGCTTGTCATCATCCACTCCCACATATCCTTTGTCTCCTTCTAGGACCACACTTCTCTTGCTTCATCATTTTCCATTCTCAACCAAATCTGTAGTTTAGAAACCTTGATAATACATGTTTTAGAAAAAAAAATGAAGTCCTCTTCTTAGCACCTACTACCGTATTTTCCGGCGTATAAGACGACCCGGCGTATAAGACGACCCCCTACTTTGCCTGAAAAATTTTAGGTTTTCTGCTATACTCGCCGTATAAGACGACCCCCCACTTCCAGCGCAATCCAACACAGTACTGCATAGCCATTCCGAGAATGTACCGGTACCGTATTTTGAACTTACCGTATTAGTCTAGTCCTCCTCCCTGTGGGTGAGCAGTAAGGCTTTATCAGTGGGCAGTGGGTACCTATAAGCGTTTATTTTACAAACTCAAAGACTGAACGCAAACAAATTGGTTGTATAAACAATCTTGCTTTACTCGGAATATTTTTATTTAAAACCATATCAAAAACTGTCACTTCTGAATATACCGGTACGGTACGGTAAACATAAATTAGTGCATGAAACAGTGCAAGTGGATTAAACTTTCCATAACTTTCCATAAATCCAAGCGATTTCTACAGGATTTACAACGTTCCCTTTAAAAGCCTTCAAAATCCTCCTCTTCGTCATCTGATCTCATATGGCTGAGATACCCGCCACCCCCTCTCAACACAATCCCCAAGGATGGGAAACCGGAAACAGTTCTGAAGTCTTTGGAAGACGGGAGGGAGTAACCCCCCCGGCCGTATTTATTAAAATATGAAACAAAATTAAAACATTAAATAAACAGTTTCATATTATGTACAATTTCATTACCACATTGCGATGTTTGGCTAACCTTAACAGAGTCTCTAATACAAAGGTTCTCCTAGCCGAACTAACATCCTGCAAAACATTTACTTGAAATCTTGAAATTGTACATCCTAACGTTTAAGGGCCAACGGCAAGGTCGTAACCGGTGTCAAGATCCCTAACCCAGAAATATCGCCCTCACTTGTGAGGGGCGGCCCAGAGGCGTACCTCAAGTGCAATTACCAATTTCCCTTGACTTGACGGGGGCCCCAATAAAACTCGTCGCCACTTAGAGGTCGTACGAGGACTCGTGTGAGGTATCTAGAAGGTAGCGTAGACCTCCCCCCAAACCCCACACAACTTACCATATCTGCCGTCGCAGACGTCCTGGCCCCGGGAAATTCCCCAGGAGGGGGCTGTAACCCCTCCTACCCAGGAAGGGGCCTTGACCGCCTTTCCTCTTCTTTCGGCGACCCATCCTTAGAAGGGACCGCCTCCCCGTTGAGGGGCCAATGGCCACCTCCCCCGAGCGCTCCCATCCGTGCTGGGTGACGCCCACTCATAGGGATCTTCCAATTAGTGCTCACCGATCATGACCTTACCGCCCGACCAAAATAAATACGACAATGCTAACTAAATGACTAAACTAAAATACAGTAGCAACTATACTTTTATTAAAAGCATGCTTACCAATAAACACTAAAGCAGAATTTCTTTATTTGCAAAACACAAATCGACATTCTTTATTAAATACTCAAAATCATCACGATAATACCGCGACCTGTAAACGAAAATCAGAGTTATCCATCAACTTTAATCAAAAAACCACTTGCTGTCATCAGGGGCTGGTGGGTGGGTCAAAATTGGCTCTTCGTTCCGTCTCGAGCTCACGTGCAGCGAGGAGGTGCAGCTTCAGAGCACAGGAACAAGAGGATGCCTTCGGATCTTGCTTCTCCTTTTATCCGTCTTCAGGGCGGGCGTAAACCCGCCCCTGCCTGCCCCTAGCGCGTGGCCAGCCGCGTCAGTGTCTAGGCCAACCCACTCTAGGGCGGGAAAAGGCGCGCCCCGGCTACGCCGCTTCGGGCATACCAGCCGAGACTCGCCTCCCGCCCAAGATGGCTTCCCGGGGGGATCGTGGTACTCTGCCATACGTTCGGGGGGACCGAGTGGTCGCCCCTTTCCATATGGCTGAGATACCCGCCACCCCCTCTCAACACAATCCCCAAGGATGGGAAACCGGAAACAGTTCTGAAGTCTTTGGAAGACGGGAGGGAGTAACCCCCCCGGCCGTATTTATTAAAATATGAAACAAAATTAAAACATTAAATAAACAGTTTCATATTATGTACAATTTCATTACCACATTGCGATGTTTGGCTAACCTTAACAGAGTCTCTAATACAAAGGTTCTCCTAGCCGAACTAACATCCTGCAAAACATTTACTTGAAATCTTGAAATTGTACATCCTAACGTTTAAGGGCCAACGGCAAGGTCGTAACCGGTGTCAAGATCCCTAACCCAGAAATATCGCCCTCACTTGTGAGGGGCGGCCCAGAGGCGTACCTCAAGTGCAATTACCAATTTCCCTTGACTTGACGGGGGCCCCAATAAAACTCGTCGCCACTTAGAGGTCGTACGAGGACTCGTGTGAGGTATCTAGAAGGTAGCGTAGACCTCCCCCCAAACCCCACACAACTTACCATATCTGCCGTCGCAGACGTCCTGGCCCCGGGAAATTCCCCAGGAGGGGGCTGTAACCCCTCCTACCCAGGAAGGGGCCTTGACCGCCTTTCCTCTTCTTTCGGCGACCCATCCTTAGAAGGGACCGCCTCCCCGTTGAGGGGCCAATGGCCACCTCCCCCGAGCGCTCCCATCCGTGCTGGGTGACGCCCACTCATAGGGATCTTCCAATTAGTGCTCACCGATCATGACCTTACCGCCACAGGCCGGATAGTTGACCGGCTATCCGGACCCCCCACAACACTCCTACCTAAAGGTCATGGTGTAACGTTTTTAGCCATGCTAAGAAATCTCCTATGAGTAACTCATTCCCCACCCGAGACAAATGCACTCCATCCCCCAAATACATACTGTCATCATTAATACACCCATGGGAAATAGCATGCAGTGTCTTGGAACGGAACAACCTACTCACTTTGTTATTAAGCTTCCTAACAGAATGATTTAGAGCAGGAACCGAAATAGCCCCCCGCCACACTTTCCGTGGGATCATATGGGACCATGCAATCGTGCACCCTGGAACTCTCCTCGCTAACCAACTTACAGTGGAAAGCATCGCCTCAAGAAGAAGTCGTCTACCAGTGGTGACCAAATCATTACCCCCAAGATGTACTATCACTACAGACGGCGGTGACCTTGTCCGCCCTAGCAAACCCTCAAAAAATGATTGAAACTGGTCAATACAGAGCCCGCCTCTTCCGTAGAAGGACACACTGTACCCGTATTCCCCAGCTACGTGAATCATATCACCTGCCTTGAATACGTCTGCGGCACGCCTCGGAATGGGTCCCAAACTCGCCCGGGTTCAAGCCCGCAGCGGCAATCGACATCGCAAGCACCCGCTGAAACTGAAACTTTGTCAGTGGGGTGGCGTCAGCGTGTCTCAACAAGGTCCCCCCCCATGATGCCACCCTTCGTGCTAAATAATCTTCTAGACACCTTACCGGGCACATGGAGGACCCGGGAATCCTGTGTATGATTACGCAGTCACCCATCCCACTCTGATCGGTCTTAGACCTGACAAATGAGACCGTCATCGTCTCCCCTCTGATCTGGACGTGCTCCTGGCACAATCCTCCTGTCACATCCTGCTTGTTCCTCGCCACTAATTCGCTTACCCGCATAGCCCCATGGAATGCCAGCGTAAAAGCGGCTCGGAATAACACCGTCTCAAACTGAGATGAACACGTAGCAGGGAGACTGGATAATAACTGAGCCAGCCTATCCAAACCTATCGGGCGCCTCTCATCTACTCTGCGACCCTCAAGGCGTTGCCACCCCCGTAGCGCTTTCTGTACAACGAAAGACGCTGTCGGATCCTGGATCCCGTGAGCCCTAGCAACAAAGGAAATGGCAGCCCGATGCCTCTGAGCCGTGGCCACCGATTTCCCGACCCGATGTAAGGACATCAGAAAATCCACCACCCACTCTTCCTGGCCCCAAAGCTCCTCCCTATCAGTCCCCAAAAAGGCCAAATAGGACCGGAACGCCCCTTCATATGCCTTCCTCGTCCTGGGTGCTAAACTCTCTCCCACGAGGTTACGAAGTTCGGGGCACCGAGAGACCAGAGAGCTTCGGGAAAGGGTGCCGGCTCCGGGTCCGCTGTGGGAAGGAAACCCCAGAAAGCCTGTATACGAAAACGAGACAGTGCATCAGCCGCCTGGTTCATTACCCCTGGGACATGTCTTGCTCTGAATAGCACATTCAATTGCATACAAAGTAAAACAATTTCTTTGAGCAGTCTCAAAATCCATTTGCATCGTGCTGCCTGACTATTGATACACTCGACCACGGTCATATTGTCAGACCAAAATACCACCGAGTGATCTCTGAACCCTTCGGGCCAAGTTCTCAGGGCCACTAAAATGGGGAAAAGTTCCAGGAAAGCAATGTTACTTGTCAGTCCACTGTCATGCCACCATGTCGGCCACTTTTGTGCAGACCATCTCGTGCCGAATATGGCACCGAAACCTATGCTCCCTGCCGAATCTGTCCACAGCCCCAGCTCCTCAGAGGACACGGCTGGTTTGTTCCAGACGACTCGACCATTGAAATCCGCCAGAAATGCCAACCAAATGCGCATGTCCTGGCGGACCTCTGCCGAGACCCTTGTGCGATGATGGCACTCCTTCAGGCCGACCATGGCTTGAGCGATCGAACGGGAAAAGGGGCGGGCCATTGGTATAACCCTCAGGGCAAAATTCAACTGGCCAACTAACTGCTGTAATTGATGCAGCTTAACCTTAGGTCCACTTATACACATTTGCAGGGATGTCCTGAACTTTGACACTTTATCAGCTGGTAAACGAAAACAACCTTCTGCGGAGTCTAACTCGATCCCCAGAAACTCGAGGCAAGTGGAAGGCCCCACAGTCTTACCTGGTGCCAATGGCACGCCAAACTGATTCATCAAGACACAAAATTGCGCCAAAGCCTGCCCACATTCCGGATCCCCGGCTGCCCCCAGGAACAAAAAATCATCAAGGTAATGCATCACATGTTGGAAACCCGTCTTCCTTGTGAAGACCCATTGTAGAAAACTACTGAATTTCTCGAAATAGGCACAAGATATAGAGCACCCCATCGGCATACACCTATCCATGTAATAATGACCCTGAAACATGAAACCTAGGAGACGCTGATCGTCAGGATGTACCGGGAGCAACCGGAACGCTGACTCGATATCAGATTTTGCCATCAGCGCCCCGGGCCCCAGGCGATTCAAAATGGCTACGGCCTCATCGAAGGATGCGTACCGCACCGAACACACTTCCGGGTCTATCGCTTCGTTTACGGAAAGACCACGTGGGGCTGATAAATTATGTATCAGCCGAAACTCACCCGGGTCCTTCTTTGGGACCACACCTAGAGGGGAACAAACAAAGTTAGGAACCGGCGGTACACTAAACGGACCGGCGACTCGACCTCGAGTAACCTCTTTCCTGATCTTATCCTGTACCACAGACGTATGCTGGAAGACCGACAGCTGATTTTTACATTTCCCTACACCCTGAAAGTCCCCCACTGGGATGCGGAAACCATAAGAAAACCCGTTCCGCAACACCCCAGCAGAAGCACGATCCGGGTATTCACTGAGCCAAGGAATCATTGCCAAGGTATCAATCGGGGTAGGTAAAGGCGCCCCTCGGACTATGTTAGACCTGTTTGGTGCCTCCTCTACCCCCGTTATCACCCGTTTTGGCTCTGCACGTGGACTCAGGATGGGATGTTTGCCCACACCCACTACATTCATGTCTAAATTTGCATGATCCCTGGGGCCTAGTACATTTACCCCTGTTGAAGTTCCAACAAACCCCCCTTTTTCCTGTGTTACCGGCAGGCTTCGAGTAATTGTCTGTACCCGCACCTGACCGAAAGGGCGTCCCCGCATACTGGCGGGAAGATTCGCCAACGATACTCCCCACTAATGGCAATTTTAACATACCAGTCTCCTTCATTTTGGACCATGACACAGAATCATAACAATCCCACGTTAAGTTTTTATCGTGTTCTTTAGCCTTTCTAAACAGGTTATCATAGCAAAACCAATGATTACCCTCGTGTGATACCGAGTACCCCATGATTCGTGATTGATAAATCGGATATTCGGGTAACAGATCGGGCTTTCGCTCCCCCAAGATCGATGTAAAAACCCCCCACGCTTGGCCCCAATTGCCAATGTTTTCATTTACCTTAAAGGCGGCCATTTTTGCGCGCCAAACACTCGGATGCATGAGCTCCTTCTGGCCCTTTACATGCTCCATCTCATAGTGATCAGTAAGCAACGAGAATATGTTTACATACTCCCCTGCCCATATCTTTTCCTTAATAGCCAAAGGAACATGCTGACCCAATTTTTCCCTACGAGAGGGTGCCGACTCATCCCTCGCAATCGGCAATGGCCGCTTACCTGCACCGGACGTTGTCTCTGCTACTGAACCCGTCCCCTGCGGCTTCTCTACTGCTGCAGCCGGCGTGGACACCTTCGCTGCTTCCCGTGACTCACGCAGTTGCTTCATTAGCTCCTGTGCGTCGACAGCCGTGGCGCCCTCGTTACCTTTTCCCAACCACGCTGCCAATTGTGCTGCCAGCTCGGGCGGCATATCTTCCTCGGAAACGGGGGTGACCACAACGGGAATCGGATTCCCTTCCTTCGGCACGGGAGTTGGTGCCTCGAGCGGGGCACTGGGACCGGGGATGTCTTCTCCCGCTGCTCCCCTTCTGGGCCTCTTGTTTTTCCCTCCCGGGGCTGCTCCCGCCAAAGGACGTTTTGGTCCCCCTTCCTCGTTCTTATCCACTCGCCTCTTTAGTTCGGTCATCTCCTTCATGAGAACACGCAGCATCTGTTCAGTAGTCATGCGCTTTCCCGCCTTCTTCGGCATTCTCCAACAGAGTATCTGCAAAACAAACAAGAACGATTACAACGCTCAAAATTGGCTCTTCGTTCCGTCTCGAGCTCACGTGCAGCGAGGAGGTGCAGCTTCAGAGCACAGGAACAAGAGGATGCCTTCGGATCTTGCTTCTCCTTTTATCCGTCTTCAGGGCGGGCGTAAATCCGCCCCTGCCTGCCCCTAGGGCGTGGCCAGCCGCGTCAGTGTCTAGGCCAACCCACTCTAGGGCGGGAAAAGGCGCGCCCCGGCTACGCCGCTTCGGGCATACCAGCCGAGACTCGCCTCCCGCCCAAGATGGCTTCCCGGGGGGATCGTGGTACTCTGCCATACGTTCGGGGGGACCGAGTGGTCGCCCCTTTCCATAAGTAAGTCAATGAGATCTTGTGGTACATCTGTAAGGCAGTCATCGTATGGATCTTGTACCAATTCCGTATCAGATGATGTGGTCTCTTCTTCGGCATCCTCTTCACCTTCCCACAGATAGTCGTCCTCCATACCATCTAATGAATTTGATATGCCACACTTCTTGAAAGACTTTATTACAGTTTCTGCATCAATGTCGTTCCAGGCCTTTATAACAAAGGTGCACAAAACATCCAACTGTGGAGCACGCATGTTTCCTCCTTTTGTGAATGTTTTTTCACCGCTAACCATCCACTCATTCCACTGTTCTCGGATGCGATCTTTAAATGGCTTGTTTAGGCACACATCCAGTGGCTGCACCAACGATGTCAATCCTCCAGGTATAACTGCAGCATCTGTTTTTAGTCTTGCCAGCCTTTGCTTGGTGCTGGGAGTTAAATGAGCCCTGAACATATCCCACACCAGTAGACTACGTCTTTGTAGAAGTCCACCTGGTCGCCTGCTCCATACGTTATCAAGCCATAGCTTTACCCCTTCTTCATCCATCCATCCTTTCTCATTCACATGCACAAAACAACCAACAGGAAACTTGAGTTTCGGCATTGTTTTTCTTTTAAAAATAACCATTGGTCTCAGTTTGCCACCATCAGCTGTGCATGCAAGTACCACTGTGAAACTGGACTTCTCATGTCCTGTTGTTTTTATTAAAATTGTCTTTTCGCCTTATTGATGGACAGTTTTGTTGGCAATCATATCGAAATTCATTGGAGTTTCATCCATATTTCCGATGCTACTTAGCGCATAGCCATGTTCATTGCGCAGCCTAATAACGTAGCAATGGAAGCTATGCATTTTGGCATCAAGATCCGCAGGTAATTTCTGGGCAATTTTTGTCTTTTGCCGCAATACCAGATTATGCCTTCCCAAGAATCTGGTACACCAGGATACAGTGGCCTTAAATCTGTGGCTGAGATCTGGATTAGATTTGGCCCACTGAAGTGCAACCAATCGGATTTTATTTCGGGTCACGACATACCCGCTTTGCCGATGCTCAGCCACCATGTCTGCTACATGCTTTTCCAGTTCTGGCCAATGTGGGGTGCCTCTTCTTAGTGCACACTTGCCCCTTGGCATACTCCGTAATGCTTTCTCATTTGCTCTCCAGGCCCGAACCATCTTTTCTGTCACTCCATATTGTCTAGCAGCAGCACAGTTATTATGTTCCGTGGCAAAATCCACAACTTTAAGTTTGTAACTGGCTTCATATTTCCTTCTTCTTGCCACTGCTGGAGCCTTGCTGAGTTCTTGACTGCCAGCCATTTGCACTGGATGCGCTGCTGGAGCCTTGCCGGGTTCTTCGCTGCCTGCCATTTGCACGGAATGTGCTGCAGGAGCCTTGCCGGGTTCTTCGCTGTCTGCCATTTGCACGGAATGTGCTGCTGGAGCCTTGCCGGGTTCTTGACTGTCAGCCATTTGCACTGGATGTACTGGTGCTGTACAGTATGAACAGGTGCAGAGACTGTCTTCAACACCACACGTACGGTACGGCAAATACGCTATCTGCTCACCAGACTGCCTTTCCTCTTCACAACAACCAGCCAATCACGGCAAGTGCTCTACTGCCTTCGGTAACATTCGGGAACATTCTACAGTCCCCTTTCTATGCCACGCCCATGTCAAGGGGAGAGGTGCGCGTGCCAAAACGTGCCAAACGTGCCAAACGTGTCAACACACTGGGCGCTGCCATCTTCGGCGCTGGCTGCCCATTACCATATACCGTGTTTCGGACGTCCTGCTGCCTCGTCCTGCTGCCTCGTCTGCCTGGGGATGTGCAAGCGGTTGGAGGCGCGTGTACAGCGGCAGCGGCAGTCGAGGTAAGACTCATGGCGCCATTTGCTCGCTTGTGAAGCGGTTTGACACCTTCGAGTGAAGTCCTTGCTATGAAAAAAACGCTCGCTTTCGATACTTCATGGCGCGGGGCCTGGGTGTGGACGTTGCCAGGGCCGGTGGCTGTATTTTTTGACATAAGGTGTGTTGTTTCTTGTTATTTCCTATTGTGAAGCGGTCTGACACCTTCGAGTGAAGTCCTCGCTATGACAAAAAAACGCTCGCTTTCGATACTTGCACAATTCATGGCGCGGGGCCTGAGTGTGGACGTTGCCAGGGCCGGTGGCTGTATTTTATGACATAAGGTGTGTTGTTTCTTGTTATTTCCTATTGTGAAGCGGTCTGACACCTTCGAGTGAAGTCCTCGCTATGACAAAAAAACGCTTGCTTTCGATACTTGCACAATTCATGGCGCGGGGCCTGGGTGTGGACGTTGCCAGGGCCGGTGGCTGTATTTTTTAACATAAGGTGTGTTGTTTCTTGTTATTTCCTATTGTGAAGCGGTCTGACACCTTCGAGTGAAGTCCTCGCTATGAAAAAGCGCATGAAAACATACCATAAAATTTTGTACCCGGCGTATAAGACGACCCCCGGCTTTCCAGAAAATTTTAAGGGGTTAAAAAGTCGTCTTATATGCCGGAAAATACAGTAGTCATTTTTCACTTTGACCACATTACTCACTTGAAAGTCAACCTCCCTCACCTTTTTATCCCTGTCATAGCTCATTTTGTTTTTTTAGCTGAGTACTCTCCACCTTGTTGCACACCTATTCCAGATCTGGTAATCCGTCCATGTTCTGTGTATGTTTCAACACCTCAATTTACAAGACTCATACCTGCCCTTTAGCAACTCAAAGGGAGAAACGCGGGGGTGTGTAGGTGTTGTGATCGCTCCAGAACCTCTCTTGCACAGCTTCAGACACATCCTCACATGCTGTGAAAGTCAACTGTAGTGCCTCCTTCAACATCCTATTCACTCGCTCCACCATACCATTACCCTGTGGGCTATACAGGGCCACCGACAGGTGTTTAATTCCAATTGATTTAAAAAAATATTGCATCATCTGTGACTTAAACTAGAGTCAATTGTCCATACCCAGAGTCCGTGGAACTCCCTCCCTATGAAATGTATCCTTGAATAGTTCCACAGTCGCTGTGGTAGTTCCTTCTCTCAGAAACTTGCACTCAATCCATCTTAAATAATAATCCACTAACGCGTACCTCAAATCAGCATTAAGATTATACATTGGGCCGACAAAATCCATCCCCAGCTCCTCCCAGGGGCCATTGGTAAAGTTCACTGGGTGAAGAGGGGTTTTGCGCACACACACAGCCTTGCCTGCTTCTTGACAACTCAACCACCTGCTCACTTGCATCTCCACTTTGTTATCCATCGTGGCCATCAATAATACAGACGTAGGCACATTTCAGTACTGCTCAAGATGTCCTTGATGGGTAAGAGTCATTAATCTAGGCCTTAGATCAAGTGGGGGAAATAGTACATTTCCCCTCATAATAGCATCATCCTTGATGGTTAATTAATCTTTGACATTATAAAAGGACTGAAATCCATCACACAGCATTCTCTCCTCAGGCCAGCCCTTGACAATGAGCCCCTTAATTTCTTTTTGAGGTTCATCACGTTCAAGACACTCCTTCCATTCATGTTTGTGAATAGCTTCTCCAGCACCGCTAACCCATCAACCAAACCAACCACACATTCCACCTCCTCTTCAGTTTGATTACTCTGAATAACCTCAACAGGACATTTGGAAAGAAATCTGCACAGGAATTCTTCCTACCCAAAATATGCATGACCACAAAATTAAATTCATACATCCTAGACAACAAACTAACAAGCTTCAGTCTGACCTTATTGTGAGCATTCTCAGACATCAAGCACACAAGAGGCTTTTGATCAGTAAAAAGGATGAACATTTTGCCCCATAAAAAGGTCTCAAAATGCTTGGTTGCCCAAACACAGGTTGACTCCTCCTTCTCTATTGTACTGTACTTGCGTTTAGTGGTGGAGGGACACCTTGGTGGGAAACACATTTTGTGTTCCCTGCCCTCTACTTTCTGTGTGAAGACCCATTCCTCTTGCATCCCGTGTTACACTAGATTGCACATCTTCCCTGAATGCATGTAACACAGGTGCTTTCACAATCCGTTTTTCCAAAATTTCAAATGCTGACATTTGCAGGTAGATTCATCAAGCACAAATCGGCTCGCAAAGGGCCAGATTCTGAGAATCTGGCCCTTTGCGAGCGCTATTTTTGCATTTGGGATGCATCATCCCAAATGCAAAAATCGCAATTCTAGAAATCGCTAAATTGCGATTAATTGCATTTAAGGAATCTCAATTTGAGATTCCTTAAATGCAATTCATGAACCATTTAAAAATTGCGAATTCGCAATCTGGGGCCGCTATTTACCGCGAAGTCTAACTACGTGGTAAATAGCAAAAACTTCGAAAAATGCTCTTTAGTGCATTTTTCTTAGTTGAATGTTACACACACATGTCCTTTGGACATGTGTGTGCGCAACACCAGTGTTCATTACCATTTCAGGGGTGCAACAGGGTGTACTTTGGACACCCTGGCACCCTTGAAATTGCTTCATTATTTGCGATTCGCTAATTGCTAATCGGAAATAAGGAATGACTCCCCATTCATTCCTATGGACCTTTAGGCCCATAGGAATGAATGGGAAAGCCATTTCTTATTTGCGATTCGCAATTAGCGAATCGCAAATAAGGAAGCAGTAGAAATCGCGTAAAATATTGCGATTTCTACATGCATCCCGTTTTGCGAGTCTTTAATAGCGAATCCTTAAAATTTGCTATTAAGGAGTCGCAAAACATGACCATGATGAATCTGGGGGTTAGTTTTTCTTCTCCCATATAAATTGCTCACCCTTCCACCGCAATTTCCTAAGGGGCTCTGTCGGGAGTGCTAAATTATCAATAAACCATATATAATACTTACAGAGTCCCAGGAAGGATTTTAGATGGTCCTTGTTCTCAGGCCTAGGGCTGCTATAGATGGCTTACGGCAGACCTGCCTTAGGCTCAATCCCAGCTCCAGAAATGTGGTGCCCTAAGCAGTCTAGACTTTCTACCAAAAACACATTTTTCTTTCTTAACCGTGACTCCATGTTTCTCAAGAATACTCAGCACATCACACAACACAACGAAATGCTCGTCAGTGATGAGAGAAAAGATAAGAATGTAATCCTGATATGGTAGGACATTTGTGCATTCCCCAAACTCACTGGGAGGTTCTGTGATGGGACAGCATCATTCAGTATCTTTTTCTTACGTATTTTTGGAGGAAGATGAGAGTACCTTTTTTATTCGTTGTTCTGGTTGCTACTTGATGCATGCATGCACCAAGTAAAATGAGTTTCTTATCTGCAGAATCACCATAGAAATTGTTACCAAAAAAGAGTTGATTTTGAATTCACACCATCAGTATGCTGTCAGAGATCATCTAGAATAGCTTTAGAATATTTTATTAACATATTATGGACAACACTGTTGAAAGATGCAACTCAATTTGTAAAACATGTAAATGGCACATCCCAATGTAGAAAATAGATAAGAATTAAAAGCTGTTTTAAGAAACTCAACATACCTGCATGTTGACTTAAATTGATTGAATTGCAGTACTACCCCAGGAACTGGCAAAGGGTGGTGCTGCAACATATGCTTGTTTGCTTGGAAAAGCTGAGTGATTATCCTAACATGTGAAGAGCATTTAGCTTTTGAGGCATAGCTAAAATGTTATGGAAGAAGAGGGAAGACACACATCCTTCCACCACTATACCTCCTCTTCATCCACCACCGTGTACCCATATTTTACATTATGCATTGTGTACTTATGTATAATATTGAGGTATTCCTTCCAAAACAACATACTGTGGTCACAGTAGGTGCACAAAGTTTGTAACTGGGAGCATGTAAATTTGACACATTTGACTTTCTCTAATGTGTTATTATTTTTAAACTTCAACACCTTCTGAAAAGTTGCCACATGTTTAAATTCAAAAGTGGTCTAATTCTGCCTTCTCAGCTTTTTAAAATTACATAGTTTGACCCCATTCAAAAACAATGACATTATATTTTTGCTCACCTCCAATTGCAACACAGTTTGTACTTTTATTAGCAGCATCAACACTCTTGGAGCAGCATGTCCAGACTATTATCTTCTGCCATACAATCTGGGCTGCCCACAGAAAAACCTCTTTTTTAATTATTGCTACCATTGCATCTGTCTTTATAAAGTAAATGGGCTCATATTGACAGCCCCCCGGAGTGCAAACAGCGAGTCATACCGTAACAGCTATCTATTGAATTGAATTTTTTAATTTTAAAATATTTATAGAGCGCACGTTTACCAAGCGGTTTCTTGGCGCTATGCAAGAAACATATGTACGAATGGAACACAGGGAATCATTTGTTGAGGCATGGCTCACATAAAAATGGCCGACAGGGATTTGCGGTCCACCAAAAGGTGAGAGCTGGCAGCAGTGCATAAAATGCAGCTCCCTGGCTGGTGGTGGTGGACAAAGGAAGAGGTAATGACTGGCCTATAAATAGCATATGTCTGAGTTTAATGTAATTTATTGTGAGGAGCTGTCCAACAAAATAAATTAATAATCATGATTTTCAGGAGTAGGCTTGTATATGTCATATGCTGATGTACCAGATACAAAAAGTACAGACTGGCAGACAGCCATGACCTTGCCTTTCATTTCATTGCTCCCCATGTTTACTTGTATGGATCAACCACACATCGCTGATGCACTGAGCTGCGTTTTTGTGTCTCATTTAGGAATAGGAGGAGGCTGATTGGTTGCCTGCAGTATGGAGTAGTCAACAGGGGCGGCTGCAGTGGAATTTAAGTGATGAGGCAGCACGAGGGAGGGCAGGGGGGGAAGGAATACAAAAAATAATGATTACCTGAATTCTGCAGCAATGGTGCTCTTCTGGCCTCTGCTCCTTGACTCCCAGCATACCAAAAAGTCCCCTGCACCAATCCAGATGCTGCTTTCATGCCGTTATTACTCAGCATGAGAGCAGCACAGTTATTGGTGTGAGAGCCAGATTAAGTCGCTCACTAAAGGACTATGGGGCATATCATCAAGGCGCAGCAATAAAATTATCGCCGCTTTAGCGTGCGTTTTCGGGTGAAAAACAGCGATAATTTTATCGCATTATCAGCAAGGTCACACTATCGCGTGAATCGTTGCCTTACCGCCCTTTCTCTTAACACCCAGCTTTGCATCTCTAATGAGATGAAAAGTGGGCGTTCCGCCCAAAAATAACATGAGAAATGTCGCTAACCGACATTTCTCCTATTAACAATCCTCCTGCTAACTTGCATGGCGATAAGAAAAGTGGCGCTAACCGCGCTTATCGCTACTTTTCTTCAGCCTGCTTTCAATCTGACTTAGCCATTATATCCAATTGAAGGTGGATATAATGGCTAAGTCCACCCTGCCCTATCAGCAAGACATCGCCTGTCGTCGTGCGATTATCGCTGGCTTTCCAGCGATAATCACAAATTTTGTAGCTATTGCTGGTATTTTTATCGCTTTTGAGATAAGCGTTGCTGATAGAGCGCTATCTCACCGATAAAATACAGCGATAGCAGGCAATAATTTTCCCAGTGCTAAGTGCGCTTAGGGATAATTATCGTCAGTTTTTGCTGATATGCTCGCTATGACGCTCTGTTGGTTCTCCACCCGGCTGTGAAGCACAGCTCAGGTGGCGAGATCTAAGTGTTCAAGACGGTTTGGCTAAACCATCATGCTCACTTGAAGCAGTGCCAACGTTCCTCCTCCTTTCTGAGGCTGTGACACCAAGAATGGACGGCCTCGGCTCGGATGCAGGAAGCAAGGAAAAATAAATTGATAATAAACTTTGTTATTATCATTTTGTTTTACATTTTTCACTGCTCAAATACAGTGGAGCGGCTCTCCTCCGCCTTAGCGGAAGAGCAGTCACTGGTAGTCATCCTTGGAGATACGTACCTGCAGAGGACCAGAGAAGAAGAGTTATGAGTGGAGATGGGTGAAGCACAGGGGGCACTTGTACTAAGGCTGAGGAATACATCTTAAAATATTTGTTTCAGGTGGCCCCTAGGGCATTGCCTATTTGCACAGGTCCCTCAAAGGATAGTCTTTAGCACGCAGAGTGTATGCACCAATTTCCTCTTGTGTACTGTTATTCTATCATTCTTAACATGGATGCTTAAAGATCTCTTTGCTTAGACAGGTATTGCACTAGTTATGGCATTATCTTTCTATTTAGTCCAATAACAAATGCGGGGGACCAATAAATTCACTCATAGGCCACCCCAGCACTGACTCTCTTGGTGACCAGACACAAGTGTACTCATTCATCTTAAGAAACAAAAGACAAGCCCTGTAGAAATTAAGTCAAACTGAAAATATTACAGATTGGAACAAAGGTATGACGTTGCGATCAGTGTAGATTTCCATTAATGTCTTCTGACTATTCTTCGAATCAGGCCCACTCACCTAGAGGAGCAGAGCACAGGTGTGTAAGCAGTTCACTCAGAGCTTCAGATGAAAAGTGGAAAAAGCAGCAGTAAAAGGCATGTGTTCAAGGTCTAAATAAACCCCAGCAGAGGGTTGAAGATCATGGTTGTAGATGGGGAAGCAAACATGGCCCACAAATGGGCCCAGTAACAGCATTTACAAGGTCCATTAAAATCATTAAGGATGTGGAAATACAGCAGACCAGCCGTGAATCCACTGGAACATTCGCTATTCAAAATAGTCAAAAAATGACAGGAACTGAGGAGGGGAGAGATACAGAGTGAATCAGACCCAGAATTGTCTTGAGTGAAGTGTGAAAGAGTGCCTGGCAAATCCATATTTCTACACAGAATACAGGCTAATTCCAGATCCCTGGTGTTAACATGAACCCAGGTAACATTAACTCCAGGGCCCATTTACATATAGTGCAAATATTTCCGGTTTGCACGGTGGTGCACCTTTAAATAGGTGTGCAATGCCCCAACAGGGAAAGGGCGCTCTATTACAGGAAATGTGCTGCCCTCAGGGCTGCCAACTTGTGCTGCCCTGGGGAAGAGCATTCAAGTGAAATATGGAGTGGCTGCTTCAAAGTCGCTCTGTGTTTCACTCTGCAGACCACAACCCGCCTGGTCTTTGAGGAAGAATTAGAGATCTCTTTGCAGGTGGGTGCAGTGAGTGACTGCATCCACCTGCAAGGGATATCTGGGGGTTCCATGGGACCCCCTTTCCCCAATCTAAAGGGCTGCCACACCTTTTTGTAGGGCCCTTTCAGTGTGCCTCCTGACAGCATCATTGCCTTTGCACCGCATCCATAATACTAGGCAGAGGCAAAGAGATTCCCTCATTTGCATGGAACCCTCCCCATCCAAAGGAGGGAATGCCCTCTTGAGATTGCGATGTTGATACATGTGCACCAACGCTATTAGTATTACAGAGGGGGCCGCACAAGCGCCTGCGGCCCCTTCTGTAATACCAAAGTGCCCCAGGGCACACAAAGCGGTCGCAGATGTCGTTGTGCACCAGGGGCACTTTCTGTAATACGTCGCCTGGAGTGCAGACCTACTGGGGAGTGTCTGAGGCACTCCTAATAAGGTCAATCAAGAGGAGAATATGATCAGATTTTGCTTCTCCTTTTGAGTTGGGTAGTAATGGAACTGCAAAAAGAGTTGGCGTGGGTGTACCACTGAATATCATGGAAGCCCTCCAATGCAGTTTTTGAAACTGAATGTGTTGCTTACAGTGTTTGCAAAAGATCCGCACATTTTATGTTTCTAAATCCCCAGACCAACATTTAATCATGTCTTCCTCTATCTGTAATAGCTGACATTTCAGAGTAAGTGAGTAAAGAGCGATGGCGTTAAGCCTCGTTACTGCGGAGAGACCCAGACATCCATGCAAGAGTCCAGGGCTGACGGGCAGTCTAATAACACCTATTATTCGCGCACCCGGAGAAAAGACAGTTTCTATTGTGCATTGTTAAAGTTATTACGGTTATTATTCTAGAGGGACAATTTTACTGCTATGGACCTACCGGCCTCCTTGTCAACATTCGCAGGACTTGTGGTTATTACATGGTACAGGTAGTGCTTAGAGAGATAGCTTGCTACTGAGCAAATTGGAAGTCTGTAAGTGACCATTCTACTTTGCATATTTACTCTTACAATGAGATTACATGTATACTGCAGAGTGACTGAATGTAATGTGGCTCTTCAGCTCCTCTGTTGCCCTGGGGATTCTGTAAAATAAGAAAAGAGTGTCCAAAAAAATACATTTATCGTACAATTGGAGCAGTATATGACCCCTTTTGGGTTAATGAAGAAAGCCCTCCCTCACCACCCTGGTTGGTGACATGCTTCATCATTGGGCCCCACTGAAGAGACCGAGTACCTCTTCAGTGTGCTTCAACGCCAGATCTACTGTGGAGCCGGTTTTGTGAAATAGGTGTGCCGTGCCTGATAATTATTAGGGAGTGAAGGTATAAAAATTGTCTTCAGTGTCTCAAAAAAATAAATGTTATTGCTTGATCACTTGGACTTGTTTAAAATGGTGTAGGAAAATAGACCAAATACATTGATTGGTTTTTTCTCGAATGTAATAATCAGTCAACATGTTTCTGCCTTGAAACGGTATAACTTTACCAGGCATTCATCAGGACAAAAGGTGTAATAAACCCTGGTGCTTTGAGTAATCTAAGGCCCACCCTGACCTAGGGACGTGAAAGTGAAAATTCGTTGTAAAAAAGTGCATGAAGAAGTGAAAAACTCCTTCTAAGGTCTGCCCATTTGGGGGACCTCACAGTCAGTGTGTATGCACTTGTATGGAGAGTGAATCACACACCATGGATCTCGGGAGGGGGGTGGTGACGTAATTGGCACACCGCCCTCGACACCAGACACCCTCTTGGAACCTGCTGTCACCCTCGTTACCGGATCCTGGATCCTGGATGCGCTTTACAGAATCCAAAGTATAAAGTTGTTGGACTCCCTCTTTTGCTGTACGGGTGCCCAATTGGAGGAGGATTGGTCTAAGATAGATTCTACGAGCTGACTGAAGGACAGCAGAATAGGATATCAACAGTAGTCAACAGACATGGGAATTCCAATCAAATTCACGTGCAAGCAGGGATCCTAATGCTACCTAAACCCAAGAAGACAGTGTCAGACTTTGAACTCTTACAGGGCACTATCCATGCTGAATAGGAAAACATAGGTATTCAGGAAGATATCGGCTTCCAGATTACAATAGATGGTGTTAAACTTAGTGCATGATTACTACCGTGGCTGTGTGCCCAACTGAAGGATACCGCTCAGTTTAAAAATGCTGACCCATGTCTACAGTGAAGTGTCAAAGAGTACTGAGGATTACGAATTATACCCTGCAATGGTATAAAAAACTTGATATGATTGTTCGGACGCAAATACTTCATGAACTAATCTGGTTGTTTACTAGGCTCCAAACACACGGAGTAAAGCAGCTTCGGCAAGATGTAGCCACTGTTAGGCATAGAAACTAAATGTACGCTCTATGATCTCTGACAGTTGGGCCATGGAAAAGACAGGGAAGCCTATTTTCTCGAATCCTGTTTTCCCTTGTTGTTGATCCACTTGCTCTATTGTTATGTAAATCCCCGCAGACATTGGAGTTAAAATAGGTACTTGGAATCGATTGTGTCCACGTAGGCAAATGACTTGGTAACGTTTCAGAGAGAACTTGACAGGACAGTGTCTTCACTTCTGGAAGGCATGAAAAAATATGCTCTGGCTCAAAATAAATTAAGTTAAGTCACTAATTTTCTCATGGTAGACCTCAAAGATAGGGATATGGGAACAGTGCTGCTTCTCCCCTTAAGATATAAAAACTACTGTTTTAAGATATTTGATTATAGTAGTTATAAAGTCTACCAATCTAAACATAAAGTGGAATTTGGACAGAGTTGAGTCTTGTTTTGAAAAGTTGGTGTGTTTTGCCTTAAACTGTCCTTGACTTTAATGGAGTGTGCAGTGCCGTATAAAACATTAGTGCCTTCAAGATAACGGCCTGTACTACAGGGATGCATTCATCAGTGTCCTCAATTAATATTCTGTGAGTTCAACAAGGTACTGATGCGTCTTGTATGGGGTGAAAAAGTGGGCAAAGTCAAGCCGAGCACTTTGAACGTTTGGGGTTAGGATGGTGATCTAGAGGTATGGAGACTGACTGTTTGGCGGCAAAGTTCAGGTTTGTAGCTGGATGGTTCTTGGTGTAGGACAGCGTTGAGCGGAAGCTTCTTGTGGAAATATGTACATGCCTTGGAGGCCATCTAGTGATGCCCACCTGACTGGATTGGTACTTTCCATAATACAAAATACCGGCCTCACACACAGCGCCAGTTATTGAAAATTGAACCACCCCTTATGTGGAACTTCATAACTTGTGAAGAGTAGCTGCTGTGTAGACATTTCATGTTGAAAGCAGAAAGGTTGCATGAACTGGGCCTAAATGATACATTTGTATCCGTTGTTGAAGAAAAAGAACAAATCGCTATCCTCTTGAATATTTTCTACATTATAACAGAAAGCACAAAGAATTTGAGGATAATTGTTACAGACCTAGAATGCTTAAGGATTATGACACACTATGCAATATAACCAATCCAACAGGTGAGCGGAAATCGGTCTCCAAACATTATAAAGCTGTATGTAAAGGTGACTCCAGGGTCGACTGAGGGTCAGATCTGATGGACCAGGAATTGTCCAAGCATGCACACTCATAGAAAAAGGTTTATGCTAACTCATTTCATTCAAATATTGTACTGGAGGCTATCAGTCTTCTGTTCATCCTTCAGCCCTGTAAAGTTAGCTTCCCCGTAGAAGAGCCTCCAATTGCCTTTTATTTGAGGCATTATATGTTGAAGTGCATCTTGTTTTTAATAATGCCCTGGCTGCATATTTGGTTTCTGTAGATGTGTTCTGGTTTCAGATCGTTCTAGAATTCCCTTCCTTTCATATGTACCCTATGTACCCTATAGTCCCTATCCTGTATTAGGTAAGTAATTATCTGTATCTGCAATACTTCCCAGTGAAAAGGTATTTTGTTTGGTGGTTGTTTATAGCAAGCCTATTGTAGCATTTCATCTCCCTTTGTGTTTGTGTTTGACAATGAACTGCAGCTGTTAGTTTAGTTCTTTGCAGTCGCATTTTCAAGCCAATATTTCTGAAACTTTGCTCTTTCTTTGGCTGTGCCTTATTTTATTTCCCATAGCATACTGCTAAAAGGTTTGTGGGCCCTCTTTCTAATGTTTCTAGTATTTTACCCTAAGTGCATCTGCATCTACTTCTATTGCAGCGTACCTAAATTGTGTACTCTTTTTATTTTGCTCGTCAAGCGATAAAGGGTGTCCTGCTAGTTCTGCTCGATTGGAAGCAACCCTGTGGACTTTCAATACTTGCTTGAGGAACAGAAGAAGCTTGTTTTCTGTACAGCTAGATTTCCACTTGGTGTGATTATTGCTGCATCCATGGCCCCAACTCTATGGGAGCATTTGTTTGACAACCCCATCTAACAGTTTTCTTCTGTTGAATATTCATGCCTGACAAATATTGTTGGTTGTGTGATCTATAATCTTCCAGTTTACCACAAACTTTCATTGGTTGGAGCTCAATTTGGATTTGTTATGGAAAATCATCCCTTGTTCTGCAGGTAAGAGGAGTAGCAGATGGCCTGGCTTGAGCAGTCAGATATTCTTTAACTCTTCTGGTAGTCAGTGGACATAGGTCCTGGAGGGCCGGATCCATGCCAGATGTTTAAGATAACTACATTTATCTAAATGGGCATATGCAAAAATTCTGGCATGGATCCGGCCCTTCAGGACCAGCTTTGGCGAACCCTCATGTAGGGGATACATGTTATTGGGTTGAGGTACCATTCTTGTATTGCTCTAGTTTGAAGCTGTATTTTTTTGTGCTGCATTTGTTCTTGAATTAATATATTTTACTATGCCATCTTCATGTCCCCCCTACGTCATGTCCAATGAGTTTTAAGTAGAGTCTTGCGTGACAGACTGTGGCCAGTGATATTTTTTAAATCTCCAAAACATCCAATTGCCTTCAGTGAAGAAATGCATGTCTCTTGTGTTGAATTTCTTGGTCTATTGTATATGCCTGGATTCTTCTATTTTGTATGTCATAAAATACTTCCACAGATGGATACTGCCCATCTCAATATTGCACAAAGTGGTGTGACGTCCTCTGAACATGCATTGATTTTTTTGTTCTGAGTTTTTTTTAAGGGTTTTGTCAACGATGGTTGTAGTGTCGGGGTGGGGGATTCTGTTTGAATTTTAGTTTTTGCTTGTTTGTTTTTGGAGTTTTGTGTCCATCTTTTCCATTGTTATTGCAATGCCGAGGGAGATGTGTAGCATTTAGAATTTATTTATATGGTCTGGTGAGAGCTCCTTCATTTACTTAGTTTTGTATTGGTAGGGGAAGAGTTGATTACACAAGTTTGTAGCTGTAATGATTATGTAGGTGTTCTCCCCTTAATGGGCTCTAGCAGTACTTCATTTAGGTCTGGAAAGTGTTAGATGAGCAGAAAACTTCATTCAAGCTCTGACTGGCCTATATGGCAGAATAATAGAGAATGAAAGCATTAGAGGTGGTATCCTTCTTCGAGGAAGCATGGGTGAAGAGTGTAGATCCAGAGCTCCACGAGGCCACAAGAGGTAGTCCCAAGCAGACCCCTCAGGCCACTGAGGGAAGTTGAGCATAAACCTGATAGTTACTGCCACCAAGGTGCAAGGAAAATGAATGTATGATGGTATTCCGCTTGCGTTTAGGATGCATGCATTCAGAATACCATCTTTTGGACAAACGTGTCTTTAGGAAGCATTTGTTCAGCACCCAAGTTGTTGTACCGACTCGTCTTAGGGGAGTGCTGGATGTTGGAATGGTTTTATTTATTACTCCGACACCAGTCTGTGCAACAGTAGGCAAGGTGTTGGACTTTACATCCAACACCATTTCACCAATGTACCCCCCTAAATGCAAGTCGTTAAAACGACTTGCATGCTGAACGAATACGTGCTAATGCCGCAATTCGTTCTTTTGCCGGCGCTGTGTTGCACAGCGTGATTCCGGCTTTGTCCAAAATTACTTTTCACAAGGAAAATACATACATTATTTGCACGGGATTTAACCATGTGAGTATTGATAGTGCAAAGCTGCCGAAGGGCCCCGAATGGCGAGTAAGATATGGGCACAAATGGCAGTCCGGCATGCCTATGCTCTGATATTCTGAATTCCTTTTATGACATTGCATACCCTTTCCTCCTACTTCACAACATTTGTGATATATTTATTTTCTCTCTCTGTTTCTCTCTCTACCCCTTTTCGTTTTGTCTTCTCTCTCTCTTTTTGTAACCTCCTTCTCTCTTTCTTAGTGTATTTGTGTCTATTTAGTTCAATACATTTTCTTATAGTTTGTATAGTCTTTTAATTACCTATCTTTCAGTTTCAGTCATGTTCAGCTTTCCATTCTCTCTCCCTCTGCTTCTACCTGATTTTACTCTGCCTGTTCCTGTCTTTTATCTGTCTACCTCTCTCTCTCTCCCTCTGTTCTTTTCCTGCATTGACCCTCTCTTTTTCTCTCTGTCATGTATCTTTGTAAGCATGCTGTTTTTTGCTCCTTCTTGCCCTTTCTCTGTCTAGATCCCCTTTCCTACTTTATATCTCTTACAGCCTCGTCCTCTTTCTGTATATTCTTTCTTTTTATTCTCTCTTGCTATATGCACTCTTTTTTAAATCAATAAAACTCCTTCTGCCTGTCCTTTCCTCTCCCTCTTCTGCATCTCACTTATTTCTCTCTGCCTCTTCTTGACCTCAGTACTCTCTCATGTTTCCCTCTCGCCCACCCTCACTATACTACTTCTCCTATTTTTGTTTTCTCTCTTTGCTCTCATTCAGCTTTTTTGCGATCTATAGGGCAGATTTACAAGGCACTTGTGACACATTTGCGCCACAGCTGAGTCACTTCTGTGACGCAGCAGCTGCACAAAGCAAGCGCAATGCTGTGACGGATTTACAACGTGACGCATCTAGGGAGATGCGTCACGCCATACACCCCTACGCCACATTATATCTGCGCCAGGTATAATGTGGGTATACCGTTGCAGTGTGGGCGTTACGTCGCAGGAAAGCCTCGGATTTCACTCAGTCATTTTTCCGACGCGCTGCTTCAAAACCTTGCGCCTGCTCGAAGCAGGCGATAGGCGTGACACACAATGTTAAAGATAGGCTGGTTTGGAACAGTGCTGGAGTTGCGTCGCGCCCGCGACACGACTCCAGCACTGTGCCAACCTTACGCCGGCAGATACGACACGCATCTGCCTATCCTTGCACCACGGCGCACCGCATTGTTAATGCGGCACATCTGTGGTGGCACAAGGGCAGTTTTGCGTGTCGCAAGTTTTCTGGCGCATCCCTGCTGATTTGCAGAGATGTGCCAGACCTTGTAGATCTGCCCATATGTATTTAGTGTTTCTCTTTCTCTCTACATTTTTTTCTCCCTCCATCTCTCTATCTTTCTTTTCCTCTGTCTACCTCACTCTCCTAGCTTTCCCTCTGACCTATCTATCTCACTGTCTTTCTCACATAAACTAGAAATGTAGAAGTGGTATTTATTTTCCTTCATGGTATGGGTTTGATGCTGGCCAGTTTTTGATACATTTTCAATTACTCAGGCCTAGTTCATGACCCGCGGGGAATGTAATCCTCTCAGACACTCCAGATATGAGTTATCAGTCATCTGTGTCTGATTTTATCGTCAGACCCCGGCACCGACCGCTGTATCTTCTATTTATGTCTTACACGAAGGACCTTCAGTTGCCTTCGCATTTTTTTATCATTTCTTATCTCAACTGAGGTTGCCCTGGAGAGGGGATTTGGAGACGAACGAGGGAGGGGGGCGCTCCTTCCCAGAGTGAGTAGGAATCGCAGCCGGCTGTGAATTGGAGCCGTATTTCATCTCAAACTCACCAGTGGGGCCTGGGTTAATCCTTCCCGAGGACGCCGAGGACAGTGAATGAAAGAACCGAGAGCTTTGCAGCGCGGTTAACAACACGCCACGAGGCGGAGGCCAGGCAAACAAGCGCGCGGGAATTAAATAGTTTCTGAGCCGACGTCATCCGCGTCATTCATTTTCTCTTAAACACTGAACCGCTTGGATTTATTTTTTCCCTAAATTAAAGAAGATTACGAAAGCTTGTCCATTGCAGTGTAAACGACTGACGACTTCTTCAAGCCGAAGTCACTGACTGAGATGCCTGCTTGTGGACCTCAGAGTCAGTGCTTAATTTGTAAAGTAATTAGTGCCCGGGCTCTGGTCAGGAGGTCTCAGCATCTTGCACCAACCATTCCCCCAGCCAGCACTGCCGAGGACAGTAGCTACACAACTACTAACCAGCACACTGCTACAAGTGTGACAATTCAGACTATTTGAGGCCCTCACAGCTATGAAAATAGCTTGGGCGGCAGATATTAGTTGTTTTTAATTCATTCTGAATTAATAAACAATTTCTGTTCTGCCCATCTCTAAATTATACAAACAGCACCACCATGAGGCAGCTGTCATTAGGGCTGGTGTCTACAATTAAGTGCCTCTGACAATTAGGGCACACCAGGGTGAGGGCCGGTTTTGGACCCCTGGAAGGGCCGTTTTGGTTACCGTGGATCGGTTTTGCAATATCTGCCCCCATTTAAAAATAAGCTGCTGCAGTGTTTTTCACGCGCACCCCCGCGCGGCCAGTCCTACTCAATTGCCAGGACTGGTTTGCTTACCCAGTCCGGTCCTGCCGACAATTAAGTGCCGGTGCCAAGCACCAGAAACTACTGGCTCAAATTAAGCACTGGTTAGAAAAATGCAAGGTCCGCAGTAGCAGAGCCAGGGTTGGGGGTGGTATACAATTCACGTGTTTTTGCTTATAATTGTAAAGTCCCTTATTAAATAAGATTTGAATGGGAGGAATATCTGCACAGGGTATTGAATTTGCCCTACAGTGTTAAAAAACGTGAATAAAAAAGGGCAAATCGTACTGCAACCCTAAAGTTGTTGAGACAATCTGATATGAACAGCCCACCTGGCACATGTGATGGTTTAAGGTCAGTTGGTGTAGTTCTGGATGTTTAGAAAACCACCTTTCAAGGGGTATACTTGGAAAATCTGTGAATGAGCGCAGACAGTTGAAACCCTCAGCGGAATGATAGACATACAAAGAAAAGCACGCCTGCTGGGATTTTATACCTGTTTCTGAGTCCGTCATAGTGTACACTCATCCATAATGGTTATGATGTGGTTACTATTTGAGGTTTTGGGGTTATTGTGTTAAAACTGACTTACAGTTTGCGTAAAGAGCTTACAATGTAAGGTCCTTCCCAACTATTTTCATGTGGCCATCAGAAAGGACTTAAGATTTCAACATCATTACAGATGTCTTTCAGGCACTGTGAGGTCAAAGTGGGCCGACAAGACCGGAAAGGAACTATATGCTCAACTTCAGATTCAAACCACTGTCAAATACAGATCTTAAGGCCTTGGGGTTATGCACATCCTTTTAAAATGTGTATTACTAAGACACCATTGACTATCATGGTGTTTGTCATTTTCCCAGTCTTCAAGCAGGCAAAAGCTCAACTTTACATTTGAACCCAATGATGCTGCACTCAGCTCAGAATGTTTTTTGTTGCATAGTCTTTGGATCTATGCAGGAATAAGCAGATTTGCTTATTTCTCTCCTACCTTCCTGCATAGTTTCATGGAAATTTCTATTTCTGGAAGCAGAAAGTCTGAAAAATAGCAAAGTAAAGGTTTTAGCACAAATAGCCACCTGACTCTCCCGTCTGTGCACCCAAGAGTAACACCCTCATCTTTGATTCATGAATTCATTTCAGGTCGTGCGTGGCCACTGCAGCCTTCGGAGTGTCCGGCAACCAGAAGTTCAGCGTCATCTCCATATAGGTTCATTAACAGGACACAAGCGGGTTCTATGCTTTTTAATAGGTGTGTGTAAAATGTGTTTAATGAGTATTTGTGTAATTACAAAGAAGTTAAGAAAAATTACCCGAAATGCGAAACCGACATAAAGTTTGGACATAAGAACGCTTTTTACGCAAAACAAAACAAAGCACAACAAACAGCAGCCGCTCACTCTCAGGGATTGTACTTGTGTCAAAAGTTTTGCATGAATGTGTGACATTACACAAGAGGGTGTATTAGCATAATTTTGGGACTTTTTATGTAACAAGCGTAATTGAAAATCACTGAAATTCTGTGAGATTACGCCCATGTAAAGGAAAATTGGCCCGGCCTACCTTTTATTTGAGGCTCCCAGTTGTCTGTTTTTACTGATTTTTACAGATATATACAGACAGAAAACAATGTGTTAACTGTATTTATTTTTTAAAGTGCAAAAATACTGAAAATTGTGCTTCTTGTGAATGACACACCATGCTTTCCTTTGTGAATTCCTGGCCAACTTCTGAGCAGATGGATAGCATGGAGAGTTAAAAAACTGGATGGGATTTCCTTTAATACAGGCATATGTTGGTATACAATTGAAGTCTAATGGTAATATTTACCTGTGGGTGTAATGTTTTGTCATATTTGGCTGCTTAATTTGCTAAAACGTGACAGGCATCAAAGTATGAGTGCATGTTTATCAGGTAAATAAACTTGGAAATGTGCCATTTTACAACTCCATTTATGCTAAAAACACAAAATAAATATGGATAAATACTAATAAGAGGAACGAAAAAGAAATATGGATAAATACCGATGGAAATGTTTAAAAGAAATACTATAAAACTAGGAGCCCTATTTTTAATGCATGCAATAGATAAAGAGTGGCTTTGTCTCATAATTTTCATCAGAGGTGGGCACTTAGATCTTATCATTTATGCTATCCAACATGTCTATGCTGATAAATGTTAGATCTTAAATGTCAGCTTTTGCCCTAAAAGAACCAGGCTTGTATGTGCCCATTCATCAGCCTCTGGCTGTTTCCGAGGCCATTGTCGACATGGAAGCATCAATGGGAAGAGTATGTGCTCTTTCCCCTTACATTTATCTGTACTGCTGCTGCACTACTGACCTTAAGATACAGTGATAAGAATTATTCCTTTATTTAGAATTGTGTGGTCAATCTGTACAGTAGCATGCACTGGGGACTTCATCATCTCAAGGTAGGTTTCAAATGGCAGCTGGAAGTATGTGCCCTGTTGTTGAAATTTGAATTAAAACAGAAGTGGCAGAGCATTGATTCAGGTCTAGATGGGCTTATGGGTCAGAATAAGGTTGTCAAATGACCCAGTGTCACTAAGGGTGCAAATGTCAAGTCCTTTGATTTAAATTAAAGAAATGTAGTGAATTCCTTCAATTGCATTCTTGATGCACCCCTAAGGAGCCAACTGATCTGCAGTAACAGATTACAGTGGTATATAGAAGAAAGGTCCAGTGTTTGAGTACTGGGTCCTTGACCACCCTAGGGTCATCTAGCAACCTTTGGTTAGACTCATCTGTTCAGTGGTAGTTTTCATAAAACACCATGTTAATATAAGTCGAGAGGTGTTATTTGCTCTTCAAGGTTGGTGAATAAGGCCTTGGTAAGAGTGAGTACCATGAGGTCAATGATTGTAAGGTTGTCAGAGACTTCCAGAAATCATAAAGCGGGGGACCATCTGGGTCAAACAGGGGTTAGGAAGACTCATGTCTACGGGGGAATTCTTTGCAAGAGTGAGAGTGGTGAAAGGCAGGACATATTTTTACCTGGCCATGCACTGGAAGGTAGGAGGAGCAAGAAAGGGGTGTCTGGCAGATCAGAAAAGGTTGATGGTGGTCAGGCTGCAGAGAGAGAACTTATTTTGTCAGTGGATACAGGTGGGGCCAACCAACACTTTTATTGTGGTACCTTTACCTACTTTTTCCAGAGCAAGAAAGTGAAAATACAAAATAGGGAAAGAGTGAGATAGACAAAGGTAGAATAACTGAGAGAAACGTAGAGAGCAGGAATCTGCAAGCATGAGATAAAGAGGAAAGGAGATTCTGGTCTGGTGGTGAAGTAAAGAGCCAGAAGGTGGAATCACAATCATGCAGCATTGGTATGCGGCACAATGTGCAGGCCCCTGAGCAAAACCTTGGGTCCTGGTACTTATTAATTTACAAATGAAACACTTGGTAAGGACTGACCCTGATTTATTATACATATTTAAAAGAGAACAAACAATCTTCAGTCTTTGTAAGATCCTGATGGAGAGTCCAATTTAGTTTATGCCAGATAGTAATCTGACAAACTGGTCTAAGACACGTCTGAGTATAGGGTGTTTGCGTAATATAAAATGGAGTTTGTTAAGTTGAAAACTACTTACTGCAAGATATAGTATTGGGGGGGGGGTGAACAAGGCACCACTAAGTTGTCTAAGTTGGAAGAAGGATTCAGTGGAAACATAACTTATTTCAGCCGGAGACGTTGAGGTTTCCCCCAGGGTATACCAGTGGTACAAATTTAAAGACATCTTTATTGCCCAATCACCTTCTGAACTCCAGCATGATTATTTAGTGGATGTTGCATCACACCCTCTTACAGTACTTATGGAGTACAGTATAATCTTATCAATGAGTCAATGAGCTGGTGTGGTTGAAGATGAGAATGATGGGTTAATGGGATTGCAATGCAGGGTGTCCAGAGTAAAGTTCATGGTTGCACCTCTATACCCTTTTTATGTAATATTGTGTTCAGACAACTGAACATATGTGCTGTGGTGAATGGGCCCTTCTCTCTAGACCCTGGCCTAAACCAGGAGCCAGTGTAGCTGCGTAAGCTCCAAGTTTAAACAGTCACTCTTGTCTGTAAGACAATACCAAAGTTATGTGGCTGACTGCTTCTGTCCATCCAGTGGTGGGCAGCTTCATCCCACCTTATGACAAAACTGAGAGTACTTTCTTTGTCTCCACCATTGGTCTCAAAACCATTGTAAAACCCTGAGACTCCATTCTGCCCTCCTTATTGGTCAGCAAACGTCAGGTTAATGTTGCCAATGAAACGAGGATCACCACCTTTTTCATCTCAATAGCCACAACATTCCCCCTTCTGACCATCCACTCTAGGAATGCCCAGTGTTAGTCAATTCAATTCAATTGAAAATCTTTATTTGACCTAGGTCATAAAAAAACTACAGAACTTAACGCAGACAGGTATAAAATACAAATAAATAAAAACGACAACAGGATGCAAGTATAACTCTACAATATACATGCTCTAAGATAAAGACACGTTGATCCAATACAATAAATACATGCATATGAATAAGACTTTCTAAAACCTAAGACATACATTCAGCAAAAGATTGTGATAAACATTTTAAGTAAATACAGAGACTAATGTGCATTTACTTTATCGTTGTTTTTCTTGCTGGAATGGTTGATTTCAAAAAGGCACAGACACAATAGCAAATTTCAGACGAACTTAAAACTGTAAATAGAGCAGTACTAGTCATCAGTGAGATAGATATCTGCATGACCTTCATGACCTTCCTCCCTGATTTAACACTCCTAGCAAAAAGTCCTACATTTCCACACTCTGTTAAATATTACATTATCCTGCTCCACCTCTCCCTCGTGCTCAACCTCTCCCCTTCCCATTTCATTTCCTTACATTAGGCGTTCTTGGCCACACTGCACTTAAGGTCCTTGAAAAGGTTCCACGCTCTTGTACTGAAATTTGATTTACCTATCGTTCTCCCCCCATATACCCAGAGCAAACAAATTCCCACTGCATAGCACCCCTGTTATTTAAATCACAAATGTAACACCTCTTCACTAGACCTAAAATCTGCCTTTTTTTTAATCACAAATGTAACATTTCTTCCCTACACCTAAAACTTTCAGTATTTCATCGACATTCACTCCTTCTTTTTTGCCTGCATCCATGCTCTCAAACACCATTTATCTTTGTTATGATGAGTATGAGTGAATACACTAGAGAAATGATTGCACAGACTTTGCCTCCTGATCACTGCACTTTGGATCATTCTTACTAACCTGACTGTCTGAACAGAGGGCTCACTATACCAAGCAATAGCGATTGCGCTATTGCTTGGTTAGAGACAAAAATTTACCGCTGAGCTGCGGCGATTTTTAAGGTTTATCGCAAATACGATAAAAATCGGCCGCAATGCATGAATATCGCTGAAAAGTCGGCGATATTCATGCATTACCAAGCTAATGCTCTTAGCCATGTTATCCACCTCCCATTGGATAACATGGCTAAGAACTGCTCAGGGCAGGTGTTAGCTTTTGGAGATATTCGCGCTTAGCGCGAATATCTCCAAAAGTTGGTAATAGGAGATAGCGATGTTAGCGACTGTTTCCAGTCGCTAACATCTTGGCACGCCCACTTTGCATGTCATTAGTGATAAATATCACTGACATGCAAAGCGGGGCCCAAGATGGTCGCTATCTCCTACTAGCTGTCGCTAACTGGTGTTAGCGACAGCTAGGTAATAGGGAGATACTTTTATCTCTGCTTTCTTGGCTTTTAAATCCAAAAAAGCGGAGATAAACCCCCTTGATAATATGCCCCTATATTCTTCCCATAGTTGCCTAGTGTCCATCTCCCACTCCAGAGGAGGCAGATTAGCGACACAGCTGCCTGATATTCCATATACCATTCACATTTGTTGCCCTGTAACTTCTCCAGACAGTGTGGACTGCAAAACAACTGATGGAGCCACTGTGGAAGTTGGATGCCTCCCTCTTTGATAGGACTCGCGGACGTCATTTAAGGGTCGCAGCTGTGCCCCCTGGATTGCCACTTGCTAGCCCTGTCACTGCTTTTGCGACCCCTGGCCTCAGAGGTGGCAAAATCAGTGCCTGGAACACAGGGGGAGCTCTTTGTAATGGTCACAAGGTGGAGCTCCAGTTGCCTGGTTTCTGTCAATTTTTTAATATATAAATAGTGAATAATATTATTCACTATTAAGGTAATACAGAATGGAGTATATTAGCTGCAATATGGCACTATCTGGAAGCTAAGGAAAAGTAAAAAATGATAAGTGGACATTGTATGCATGTTTGCAGGTGAGAGTGTGTTTATGTGTTTGTGTGTCAAAGTAAAGGTTAAATGGCGTGCAATGTCACCTCCGCTACCCCTGGCATTTTGGTTAATTGACATCCATGATAGGCCTCAGTGAAATTAGAATGACACCAGTGCAATTCACATAATTTCAGGAATTTCACATTATGCTTGTTTCGTGAAATTCCCCAAATTATGGCAGTAATTCGTGTCAATCAATTACTCCACTGTTCATGACAAAATTGTAGCACAGGAACAATGCGAACAACCAGAATGAGAGTGACTATTGGTCACAGCAATTGTGTTGTGTGCACTATTTTCTTTCAGAAAAAAATACATTCTGTAAAAAATTTACACAAGTATGCATTTCATGCTAAACTTTATCACTGATGTGAATTGTGCATAAGTATGCATACCATCACATTATTTTCCTGAAAGTTTTGTGTATTTACGTGAAACCAAATTACATAAGTTTCCCACATCCCAGGCCCTTATTTTCCTGCAGTAAAGTCCCCGCTCATTAGTATTGGGTGGCCAGGTACAGTGACTTCCCAGTAGCGTGATCACTAGTGACAGACGAAGACCTGCCACCAGCCTCAGTATTTCAGAAACACTTCATCAGGGGCGGCCTTAGGCATGTGCAAGCTGTGCACCTGCACAGGTCCACCAAACCCCAGCGTCCACCACGCTAATATATATCCTTAATATAATAATCCTCTGAGAATGGATACATATTTGCGTGACGGCCCCTGGCAGGGATTTGGCGGCCTCCGGCTCTGTTCCACTTCCAAACACCCTGACCCCCCCAGTCCATGGGGCTCAGCCCCGCCGGGACCCCCTCTTCCAGGGCCCCCTACCTATGCTCCCTGCCCAGGGCCGCCATGAGCCTAGAGCCACCCCTGACTTCATCCCCCACCTGCAAACACTAACTTCAGGAAACCACTCTTCTTCAAAGCCCCAAAGTCAATGTGTCTTCATAAAGTACCTCAATGTGATATTTAAGGAGAGATCTAAGCAAGTGTGCTAATCAGGGTCAGAGAATTATAAATGATACACTCAAGAATGTATGCAAGTTTTCAGTGGAGAGGAAAGGCCATAAGATGGAGTTTATATAATGATTATGTTGGCTCATGGTTTTAAATTGCTTCTTGTTGGGTAAGTAATATTCCACTGAATAAAGAGTCAATGATGTTTCAGGCATTCGTTAAAAGAGTAGAAAGAGGGGTCCGCTCATATTTTGTTGTGTATCATTCAGAAAATTTAGAACAACTCCTTCACGACAGATATTTCATGCCCAATATATTTAAAGCTATATGAGTGAAGAACAAATTCAGTTCTCTAGTGTGGGCCAAGGAGTGAAGACACCTAAACACTTTTTGCAAACGTTTTTTCATTCAACCTACATGAAGGTCTACCTAATACACCAGAACTTCACAAAGTGGTGAAGGTTTAAGCTTCTCTCATAACTACATTACAATTTGTACTTTTATGACAATTTGCATCACAAAAAGTAAACTTTCTTAGAAACCTTTTACATACATTTTAGATACTGGTACAGTTAAGGGATAAGCGTGAGTATTACCTTACAATGAGGGGGAATAATACCTTTCAATTTGCAGAATTATTTTGAATTGGCTAATGCAAACTTCAAAAGGAAAACCTAGGGAACTTTACAAATTGCAAATAAGTGACAGTTCACGGTTATAAAAAAATCTCTATGCACTCGTACTAAACGCCATCTGGATGTGTCTGTGGTTAAAGAGTGCTGTCAATGGCCTGGTTAGGTTCATTCCATGGTACATCTGCTCTATTTAAATTCAAAGCGTATCATCTTGATCATCAGGTCAAATTATGTTCTTCTCATAAATACATGGCCTGACAGACTGGTTTTATGTTTGCACATTTATAGTAGGACTGAGCAGATCGTGGTCTGATCTATCAAGGACATTCATCTGTATTCACAGACCTAGGGCCTAATTATGTATTTGTTATGTTATGTATTTATTTTTGTATAGCGCATATGTCACCGTTCGGTCTCAGAGCGCTTGCTGAATCTGAAAGTTTGATACAAGTTAATTATGAATCTGGCGGTCCACGAACAGCCAGACTCAAGGTGGTGGTCCAGCCACCGCCGCTCCAGCTGTCTGACTGTCCCATTACAAGTTGGGCAGTTGGACCGCCATTGCTCCGCTACACTGGCGGTGGGGCGGTGGTGTGAGGCCACAATATGCTTGATGGGGCCGCTGCGGCTATGCCAAGCATAATACGAGTTTCCTCACTTCCAGCTGTGTCATGGCGGAGAGTCTGCCATGAAACTGCTGGCGGTGAGGAAACGTAGTGTGCCCTACAGGGCCCCCTGTGCCTCGCTACATGGGGGTGCATGCAGGGGTGCACATGGTGTTCCCCCCTGCCTGTATGCGCCCCCAGTTAAGCATGGTATAGAGTCTACAGTCCATGCTGTGCTGGTACGCGCTGTGACTGACTCACGGTGCTGCCTTTCTAAGGCTCTCCTATGAGCCAGTGGAAAGCAGCACCGTGGGCCAGCCACCGCAGGACCACCCTCTCGGATTACAACTTGTAATCTGGCTGCCAGTTGGTGGTGGAATTTGGCAGTGTGGGTGCAGGGTGGTGGCTTCAGCCGCGCTCCCACACAGTCAAACTCATAATCAGGCCCCTAAACTATTTCTAAACATTTCCAGTAATCAATTCTATGATGTCTGCCTGGCTGTTTCCTGGTGACAGGTTGAGAAGGATGCACAGACATGAAGGGGACAGCATAAAGGTAAAAGTCCCCAAGACATGATACAGCAGTGTCACCGCCGCCATGTTTGGGTCAAGTCTAGTTGTGAAAGACTGATTGTGGGCTAATTTGATAGCTTACCTTATCTCAGCCTGCCCATCTTGAGTATGATCCTCCCCTGGCACACAGCCTTTTTAACATCTGTTTGAATATCCGGCTTCTATCCTGCTCACTTTTAGGGAACTTCTTTTCGCTGTTTATTCTGTACACCATGGGAGTGCGTGTGCATTTTTCCTCTCTTCCTTGAGCTCTGTTTCCCAACTAAAATGTATTGCCTTCAATGCTTGGGCATGCTCCCTGTTGCCCACCACCAAATACTTCCCTTCACTACAGGCAAACAACCTCTTGCACAAATTGTGGCTGGCATCTATGGGAAGGGGGTGCAGGTGCACGCGCAATTAATATATATTAAAAAAAATATTTACCTTACAGAACACACCGTCCTCCGGTATGGACCTCCTCTTTCTCTTGAACTGGATGCAGCAGCTCCCTTGGCCAATCCTCGCGCTGCTATCACCAGCATGAGAGCAGCCCTAGGATTGGTGGGAGCTACCTCACACAGTGCTCTGGAGGCTTTGGCTTGATCAAACCCAGCTGTCTAAGCTGTCTTATGACAGCTGGGTTAGAGCTGTTTAAAATGCGCATTTGTGTCTGGCTATCGCAAGACAGCTGGCCAGAAAAATATGCACATTTCAACAGTGCACAGCCAGCCCACCCTTCTCCCTGCTGAGTGACTGTGGTGGAGTGAGCGTAGCGGGCCGGAAAAGCAGGCGAGGAGGCGTATGTAGTGGGCAATATTGGTCTTTTAGTATAGAGTAACAGGATGGAATGTCACAACTGACAGAAAGGGAGGCTCCAGGGCGATGGACTTCGGTCCTGGTCTTCTGTCCCGCTCGGCGGCTTCCGACACTCCAAGGACGGCTCCGATGACGGGGAGGATCCCAGGAGGGCAGAAAGAGAGGGAAAAAACAAGGGACCGTTAGTCCTATCCAGAACTCCACGCAGTAGATACTGTTCACCGTCACCCGGGTAGTGCGAGAGAGGGCGGAAAGAGGCAGTGAGGGTAGGCGGGTATCGGGAGGAAGGAATAAAGGTCGGGAAATAGAGAGGGTGCTGAGGCGGGACGTGAGAGGAACGGTTGGGGTTCTTCTGTGAGGTGCTATACACTTATCTTACAGTGCAGGGGAGGTGAGACTATGGAGAAAAGGGGATTTTTACAGGGACTTTACAGGGACTCCTAGCGAGTAGGGAAAAAGAAGGCTAAAGGCACTCACGCGGTCCGCCGTAACTCTCCAGTGAGTTACGGCCGCTCTCCAGCCACCTCCTTGGGACTCCACCACTCTTCTGTCCACACGTCTTCGTCGCACGTCTGCTCTCCTTCTCCGTCTCCAGCCAGAGGGTCCTGCCACGAAACTCCGACGGCGTGTTGTCCTCGATCCTCAGTTTTATCCTGTGCTGGCGCTGCCTCTGGGGCGGGACTTCCGGGGTCAGCGAGATATGGTTCCTCCAGACCTGGGGCTCTGGTTGGTCCCTGCGGGAGAGAGAAGGGCGGGGTTTCGTTGGTCATGGCTGGTGTTCCGAGTCCTGTCTCGGTTATGGCGTTTTGGCTGCAGGGTTGTAGTCCCGGTGGAAACGGACGAGGTACGTGCGGGGGAGGGTGGCCTCCATGCAGGGGTCTACGGGACGCCGTCTCACATCCCCTTCCCCTAGCTGTCCTTCCTGTAGTGGAGGGAGAATGAGGGTACCGGGAAAGGTAATCTGCATTACCCTGATCTGAACCTTTCCGGTGTTTTGTTTGGAAGTGAAAGGGCTGTAGGGACAGAAACCAGCGTAGGACCCGGTCGTTCTGACCTTTGTTCCGGGCCATCCACTCCAAGGGGGCGTGGTCGGTGTAGAGGACAAAGTCTCTGCCCTCTAGGTAGTACCGCAGATTGTCCACTGCCCATTTTATGGCCAAGGCTTCCTTTTCGACCACAGCGTACTGTTTTTCTCGGGGAAACAATTTGCAGGTCACATAGAGTATGGGTCATTCGTTGCCTAGGGCATCTTTCTGGGATAGCACTGCCCCCAACCCATGATCGGAAGCATCCGTTTGCAGGATGAACGGCAGCGAATAGTCAGGGGGTACCAAGACAGGACTTGAGGTCAAGGCGTCTTTTAAGTCCGTGAAGGCATGCCATGCTTCGGGAGAGGGGTTTTGTAGCTTCTCATCGGAACGGTTGGTTTTCTTCAGGAGGTCCGTAAGGGCTGCAGCTCTCTGGGAGAAATTGGGCACAAACCGCCGATAATACCCTAGAAGCCCTAAAAAGGCTCGAAGGTCTTTTTTTGTTTGGGGAAAGGGAAGGGACCGGATGGCCACAGTTTTGCTTTCTTGGGGTCTTATCAGGCCATCCCCCAGAAGAAACCCCAGGTATTTGACGTTTTTCGCCGCTAAGGTGGTTGTGGCTGGATTGATGGCGAATCCGAAGGAGCCCAAGGAGGAGACGACGCTGAAAAGATGCCTCAAATGTTGGGGCCAGCTGTCACTATAGATAATGATGTCGTCTAAATAGGCGCCTGTGTACTGTGAATGGGGCCGCAGGACGTGGTTCATGGCACGTTGAAAAGTGGCTGGGGCGCCATGAAGACCAAAGGGCATGACTATAAATTGGTATAACCCCTCAGGTGTGGAAAAGGCAGTCTTCTTTTTGTCTTGTTCCCTGAGGGGTATCTGCCAATACCCTTTGCAGAGATCGAGGGTGGAGATATACTTTGCCTTTCCTATCCTCTCAATAATTTCGTCCACCCGGGGCAAGGGGTAGGTGTCAAAGTTAGACACCTTGTTGACCTCCCGAAAGTCAATGCAGAAACGGACCGACCCGTCAGGTTTTGGCACAAGAACAATAGGAGAGTTTCACTCGCTGACTGAGGGCTCTATGATTCCCATCTGTTGCATGGCTTCTATCTCCTGTCGGATAACATTCCGGCGGGCCTCCGGTACTCTGTAAGGTCTCAGGCGGACAACTTTCCCTGGTTCGGTTTCTATTGAATGTTCAGTGACGTTGGTTCGACCCGGAGAAGAGGAGAAGACTTCTTTCAGGGTCTCCAGGGTCTGTCGCAGTTCCTGGATTTGTACGGGGTTTAGTTCAGGGTCGAGACAGGGGTCGAAAGAGAAGAGGAGGTTTTTGCTGGTTCCGGACAGCACCGGACGGGGTCCTTCCCATTTTTTTAATAAGTTCACGTGGAATATCTGGGAGGTGCCCCATGTGGGGTCCAATTCCACCTCATATGTAACTGGGGTCACCTGCCGAAGGATAGTGTAGGGTCCTTGCCACTGTCCCAGAAGCTTTTGGTCGGACGACGGCATCATGAGGAGAACTAAATCATTAACAACAAAGACCCGGCTGCGAGTGCCCTTGTCATATTGCTTTTTTTGGTTGTCCTGGGCGTTCCCTAGGTTTTGTCTGACTATGTCCCGGATCATGGACAGGTGGGTCTTCAGATTTTCCAGATATTCGGGAAGCGGACGAGTGCGGTCCGGTTCAGCTTCCCAGGCCTCTCGAGCCATGTCTAGCAGGGTACGAGGGGGACGCCCGTACAGCAATTCATATGGGGAGTATCCGGTGCTGCTCTGCGTTTTACAGCGGATTGCGAATAAGGCCAAAGGAAGCATATCTTCCCATCTTTTTGCTTCTAGGCCTAGGAGTTTTTTCAGAGTCTGCTTCAAGGTGGCGTTGTATCGCTTAACCAATCCGTCCGTTTGCGGGTGATATGCAGACGTTCTGATTTGTTTAATCCCCAGTTCCGAACAGACCCGCTTCATAAGGGCAGAAACAAAAGGTGTACCCTGGTCTGTCAGGATTTCCCGGGGAAACCCAACCCGAGAAAATAAGGAGATCAGGGCTTTTGCTATAGTCTGGGTAGTGGGTTGGCGTAGGGGTATGGCCTCCGGAAAGCGGGTGGCATAGTCGACTATGACCAACGCATAGCGACACCCACTACGGGAGGGCAAGAGGGGCCCAATAATGTCCATCCCTATGCGGCTGAAGGGGACGTCTATGAGAGGGAGGGGTTGTATAGGGACCCTGGGTGGTCTGTGACAACTGTTTTTCTGGCATACTACGCATTCGCGGCAGTAGGTCTTGATCCTTTGATACACCCCCGGCCAATAGAATTTCTCCAAGACGGCTTGGCTGGTCTTCTCGTCCCCGAAATGACCCCCTAGAAGATGACTGTGAGCCAGGAAGAGGACCTTGTCCTGGAAGGGACCGGGGATAAGTAACTGTGCGTTTTGTTGGGCACCCCCTTTTCGATATAGCAACCCGTTTTTCTTATAGAAGTAAGGACCTACTTGCAAGGGGTCCTCGTGATCAAGGGCTCTTCCCCAGGCTTCCTGTAGGAGGGGATCCTCCTGCTGTGCCGCCCTGAACTCCCGGTCGGTCTGCCAAGGGTGTTCTTCGACGATAGCGGGATAGGCGCTGACGTATTCTTTCTTCTCTCTTCTTTTCTGGCTTTTAGGTTTGTGGGGTTTGGGAGCTGTCACTGGATTGGGTTGTTCTGGATAAGGTGCGTCTTTCCACCACTGGGCCAGGGAATCAGAGGTGTCTTTAAGGAGTGCAGGTAGTCCCGGATAATCGCTCCCTAGAATGGCTTGTTCTGGAAGAGCGGGTACAAGACCTACAGTGAAACAGGTACCGGGGTCTTTGGAATGTTGGACTCGCACCTGAGTCGTGGGGTACTGTTTGGTGTCACCATGGACACATTGGATGGCTACAACTCCCGTAGGGTTACTGACCGGGTGTGCAAGGTCTTGTGGTCTTAGGACACTCTGACGACAACCGGTGTCTGCAAGGGCCATGAGGTGTTGACCGTCGATTGACACAGGGCAGTGGAATGGTGGGGGTGTGTATCCAGGAGGAGTGCACAAATAGTTCCTCACAAAGCCGACCTCCATCGGCTCCTCCTTCTGCGGGCACATCCGGGCGATGTGTCCGAACCCCCCACACGAATAACACTGGGGTCCAGGAGTAGGGGTTCGGAACACTACCGGGGAGGGAAAAAGGGGTGATGGTTCAGGTCTGCGGACCGGTGGTGGCCGGGTTGGACGAGTGGTCATAGCAGGTGGGGGCCTGTGGGGGTGTTCCTCCTTCCCCCGTTGGAGTTCCTGAGCACGGCTGTAGGCAGAAGCAATCTCTATGGCCGTCTCCAGGGTGAGTCTGGAGTGCTGCCTCACCCAGCGCTGTGTGGCCGGGTGTAAGGAATTAAGGAATTGTTCCAGATATATTTTCTCCAGAATGTTGTCCTTTGTGGAGGTCTCGGGCCGAAGCCATCGGTTTGCGAGGTCCCGAATCCGGAATGAGAGGGCCCTTGGATTCTCTTGGGGTTTTTCCCTGGCTTGGCGTAGTTTCACCCTATAGGTATCATCGTCAATGCCAAGACGTTCTAATATACACCGTTTAATGTCCGCATATGGTGTATTGCCCTGTATGTTGGCCTGTTGATAGGCGGCTTGGAGGTCGCCGGTGAGGAGCGGACCCAAGTATTGGCCGCAACGGTCCTCTGGCCAATTGGCGGCTTGAGCTATTCTTTCAAAGTTTGTGAAAAAGTAGTTAGGGTCTTCCCCGGGGACATACTTTTGAAGGACCACGGAGGGGAGAGAGGTCACCGGTCTTTGTTGGCCCAGGGTATCCGTTAACTTTACCATGGTTTGCTCGTGGGCCACCCCTGACCCTTCAGGACATCGTGAAGCTGTCCTCTGTCGTCTTCAGTGGTCTTCAGGAACTGTTCCATCAGTTTACCGAACTGTTCTTGGGACTCCGCCATTTTCCTAACTACGGCCTCCATGCTTCCAGCAGATCCCACTTCTGACACCAGATGTGGTGGAGTGAGCGTAGCGGGCCGGAAAAGCAGGCGAGGAGGCCGTATGTAGTGGGCAATATTGGTCTTTTATTATAGAGTAACAGGATGGAATGTCACAACTGACAGAAAGGGAGGCTCCAGGCGATGGACTTCGGTCCTGGTCTTCTGTCCCGCTCGGCGGCTTCCGACACTCCAAGGACGGCTCCGATGACGGGGAGGATCCCAGGAGGGCAGAAAGAGAGGGAAAAAACAAGGGACCGTTAGTCCTATCCAGAACTCAACGCAGTAGATACTGTTCACCGTCACCCGGGTAGTGCGAGAGAGGGCGGAAAGAGGCAGTGAGGGTAGGCGGGTATCGGGAGGAAGGAATAAAGGTCGGGAAATAGAGAGGGTGCTGAGGCGGGACGTGAGAGGAACGGTTGGGGTTCTTCTGTGAGGTGCTATACACTTATCTTACAGTGCAGGGGAGGTGAGACTATGGAGAAAAGGGGATTTTTACAGGGACTTTACAGGGACTCCTAGCGAGTAGGGAAAAAGAAGGCTAAAGGCACTCACGCGGTCCGCCGTAACTCTCCAGTGAGTTACGGCCGCTCTCCAGCCACCTCCTTGGGACTCCACCACTCTTCTGTCCACACGTCTTCGTCGCACGTCTGCTCTCCTTCTCCAACTCCAGCCAGAGGGTCCTGCAACGAAACTCCGACGGCGTGTTGTCCTCGATCCTCGGTTTTATCCTGTGCTGGCGCTGCCTCTGGGGCGGGACTTCCGGGGTCAGCGAGATATGGTTCCTCCAGACCTGGGGCTCTGGTTGGTCCCTGCGGGAGAGAGAAGGGCGGGGTTTCGTTGGTCATGGCTGGTGTTCCGAGTCCTGTCTTGGTTATGGCGTTTTGGCTGCAGGGTTGTAGTCCCGGTGGAAACGGACGAGGTACGTGCGCGGGAGGGTGGCCTCCATGCAGGGGTCTATGGGACGCCGTCTCACAGTGACATGCTGGTGTCACTCAGCAGCGGCCCCGCCCCTGTCCTGACTCTCTGTTCGGGATGAGGCATGGAAAATAAAAAGGTAATAAATTACAATTTTTATTTTTCCTCTCTGGGGCTTTTAAGTTAGGAGGCGCTCCCCACTCCAACGGAGGGTCTGCCCCTGCCTTGCACAGAGTGTTACAGAGCTGTGCCACACTGGGCAGTCAGGTCTTGTCAGGTGGTGGAAGGTCCAGGCCTGCAATGTTAAGTCAGGCAAACCGGCCCACCAAGGGCGTTCAATACGAAGGGGCAGATTTACAAACCCTTTGCGACACTTTTATGCCGCCATAGCATCACTTTTGTGATGCAGTGGCGGCGTAAATCATGTGCCACGTTGTGCCTTATTTACAACCTGATGCTTCTAGGGAGATGCGTCACGTTGTAAAACCCTGCGCCACATGAAACCTGTGTCAGGTTTCATGTGGGCGTTCCCACACAGTGTGGGCGTTCCGTCTCCGGAACGCCACCTAAAAGTGACGCAGTGCAATCTACAAGATTTCACTGAGTCACTTTTACGGCCAAGTTGCGTCAAAACCCTGTGCCTGCCCGAAGCAGATGTAAGGAGTGACGCACCATGTTGTGGATAGGCCAGGTTGGAACAGTGCTGGAGTTGCGTCGCGCCCGCGACACAACACCAGCACTGCGCCAACCTTACGCCGGCAGATGCGACACGCATTTGTTTATCCATGCGCCATGATGCGCCACATTGTAAATGCGGCGCATCTGTGGTAGCGCAAGGGTAAACCTGCATCACGCATCTTTCCTGGCGCATCCCTGCTGATTTGCAGGGATGCGCCACGAAACGTAAATCTGCCCTGAAGTGTTGCTAATCGATGGCTCCTGCGTTAATACCTCCTCTTTTTTATTGATCGTTTATGGTCAGTGTCTTTCTGTCATGGCAGATGGCTCATCCGACCCCATCTCCTCTTTTTTTTCAAACTCGTCACATTGTAATTTGCCGTTTTCTGAATTTATCTTTATTGAAAAAGCCTCAATAATACAGCGGCCATGCACTAACGTAATGCAAGGTGATGGGAATGAAACTGTTGTCTTGATAGCTCCCAGGAGGGGAATAAAGCTGCGGGCGCAGGATCCCCACTGGGGGCCACTAGTTAATTTGAAGCGGTGGCCCAGTCCCTGCCATCTGTAGAAGGCAAGAGAACGGCTCCATGCAGCCTTTCTAAATGGACATAAAATCACGCTTTCTGGCTACCTGCTCCCTCATTGCAAGTCAATTACACCACTGAAGGAGAGGCTATTCTGAAAACATTACAACGGCATCATAATGGCCCTGTTTTTCTGTCTGATTTCTGTGCACTTCCTCCCAGGGTCTGGTAGTAGACAGAGACACGATTGCTTTGCAATTGGCGCTCGATGGGAAGTTATCAGAACGTTTTTAAAATGTTTCTGTAGGGAAGCAGTTTGGGTGTTCCAGCTGACATCAGATATCTGCACGAAAATGTTTGAAGTTTCCAAAGGGAGCGATGCATATTCGAAAATGAAAGTTAGGGCTTTTAAGAAGAAGGGTTGGTGTAACTGTGGGGCATATTACCAAGGGGGTTTATCTCCGCTTTTTTGGCTTTAAAAGCCAAGAAAGCAGAGATAAAATTATCTCCCTATTACCTAGCTGTCGCTAACACCAGTTAGCGACAGCTAGTAAGAGATAGCGACCATCCTGGGCCCCACTTTGCATGTCAGTGATATTTATCACTAATGACATGCAAAGTGGGCGTTCCAAGATGTTAGCAACTGGAAACAGTCGCTAACATCGCTATCCCCTATTACCAACTTTTGGAGATATTCGCGCTAAGCGCGATTATCTCCAAAAGCTAACACCTACCCTGAGCAGTTCTTAGCCATGTTATCCAATGGTAGGTGGATAACATATCTAGAAGCATTAGCTAGGTAATGCATGAATATCGCTGACTTTCAGCGATATTCGTGCATTTTGGACCATTTTTATCGCTTAGGAGATAAACCTTGATAATAGCAAGGTTCCTAAGCGATAAAAATCGCCGCAGCTGGGCAATAAAAATATCGCCGCTAAACCAACATAGCGATAATTATCAATAGTTGTTGGTAATATGCCCCTGTATTCGGCTTCTAGTTCACGTATTTTTCACCAAAAAAAAGAAAAGTGCCTTGTTTCAATTTATCTTCCAGGACTGGTGTTTTCACTGTTTCTGAGACTGCCCATTTCTTAGAAGACGTTAGAAGTAAAGCGCAGAGAAATAATCCCTTTTGCACAGTGTCTCATAGTGTATGTATGATCTGCAATCAATGTGGAAAATTAACTCAAGTTTTTCCGCTTGTATCATCTAATAATTTTGGGGTTGGATATATTTTTTTTTTAACTGTACAAAATGGCAATTTACAAGGCTATCGTTTTTGCGGATTTACTCATTTTTTAAACGAACAAATAAAACAAGACCTACAGTTATGCAATAACTCATTTGTGTCCATTATACTATTTTCTTTTCTTTTTTTTTGACTGTTGCTTTTTTCGACTGGCATAGAATTTTTTTTTTCTTCTTTATGCTGGTGTAGACCAGCATCATCAAAAAGCTTTGGCTAAGCCAAACTGTCAGGTAATGCAATTAAAAGGAGAAAGCTTATGGCTTTGCCAATGCTTACTTTCTTTTCTTCTTGAGTGTTCTCCTTCATTTTTCTTTCCCATAACAGTTGAAGGGGCACTTGATTTTAAAGAGCCCGCTCACACTGCAAATTGTGGGGCATATTATCAAGGGGGTTTATCTCTGCTTTTCTGGCTTTAAAAGCCAACAAAGCAAAGATAAAATTATCCCCCTATTACCTAGCAGCCGCTAACACCAGTTAGCGACAGCTAGTAGGAGATAGCGGCCATCTTGGGCCCCACTTTGCATGTCAGTGATATTTATCACTAATGACATGCAAAGTGGGCGTGCCAAGATGTTAGCGACTGGAAACAGTCGCTAACATCGCTATCTCCTATTACCAACTTTTGGAGATATTCGCGCTAAGCGCGAATATCTCCAAAAGCTAACACCTGCCCTGAGCAGTTCTTAGCCATGTTATCAAATGGGAGGTGGATAACATGGCTAAGAGCATTAGCTCGCTAATGCTTGAATATCGCGGACTTTTCAGCGATATTCATGCTTTGCGGCGATTTTTACCCCATTTGCGTTAAACCTTGGTAATACCAAGGTTTATTTGCGGTAAGAATCGCCGCAGCGCTGCGGTAAATTTTTGTCTCTAACCAAGCAATAGCGATAATTATCGCTATTGCTTGGTAATATGCCCCTCAGGTTCCTCAGGGTCAACCTTTGTGCTCTGAGAGAGGAGACGCTAAATTGTTCTCCCTTTCTGTAGTAGAAAACATTGACTGATAAATAGGAAATTGTACTTTAATCAAATATTTTTCTTTAGATACCAAGTAGCACTCTTGGTCATTTCTAGGATTTCTGGTGTATTCCCTTTATTAAGGGAAAGTTATTTTTAGCATTGTAACACAGTGGTATTTGTCTTCTTTCCTTTGTTAAGTATTACACATTTAAAGGTTAGAACAGCTCAACAGAAATGAAAGAGATGTAAGAGAGGATGTAAGCCACAAAGGAGCTTTCCAGTAACTATTCTTGAGACCTTCTGCCTCAAAAAGAAGTATCTTTTGTAGAACAGCATCAGCAATAGCGCCTTTACATGCCTGTTGTCAGTTCCACCCTGGCTCAAGCCTGTTGTGTGTCTTTGAGATAACTTGAGCATCTTTCTCCATTTAGCAGAAGCTAGTCTGACCCTACTGCACAAGCAGAACAACATGCTGTGGAGACTTATCCACCTGTGATGGATGAAGATCCCAATTTTTTAGTCAGCACCTATCAGGAACACCAATGTGGCACACTGAGGGGCATAGTATCAAGCCCATTTTTGCCACTTTTGTGGCCGTTTTTGGCCGAAAAGCGGCGATAATTCCATCGCAGTATTGACAAGGACACGCTAGAGCGCGTTTCCTTGTTTTAGCACTTGTTCCAGTTACGCTGTGCCACGCATCGCTAATGAGATGCAAAGAGGGCGTTCCCGGGCAACACAGCAGGGAAAAACTCGCAAACCGCACATCGCGGTATTAACAAGCCCATGCCCTGACACCCATAGCGATATTGAAACCCGCGGTATCCCTGGTTATCGCTGTAAGCTAAAGTCTGATACATTTCAGACTTAGCTATAAGTGTAAAGGGGGTGGATTGTCAGGCTACGACCTCCATGGACTATCAACAAGGAATTCCCTATCGCTGCAGGAATATCGCTGGTTTTACAGCTATATTCCCGCATTTCTCTGACTATCACTGGATTTTTATCGCCTGGGTGATGAGAGTTGTTAATAACGCGCTAACCTGGCAATAAAAACGGCGATAATTAAAATCGCGCTGAGCGTGTATAGCGATATTTATCACATTTTCTTGTTACTATGCCCCCTCTGGGTCATATTTATCATTATATCATGCAGCGCAGCGTCACATTTCTGCACTGAGTAATAATGTATGATTGACGGGGATACATACAAACGCTGGTCCTCCACTTCCGTGGTTGCAAAGTCTTGATTGTTACCAGCTGGGGAGGGCAATGAGTAGTTTTTCACAAAGTTGAAGCTTTATTTACGAACACTTCCATCATGCGAGGCCTGCACCAGCATTGCCGGAGCAGAGAGCGTACTCGCGGAGAGCTGCATAGTCTGCTTCATATTGTGCAACATGTTATGCCATTGGTTGCATCAGGACTACATTGTAGAAAAGTAGGCACTGATGGGAATTGCTACACCTTATAGGAGACCTCTCCATTGTATTAGCAGCAATTCACAAAGAGTTGCAGATCAAATCCCACATCTTCAATATCAATGAGGCAGAGTTCCAGTATCACCCTACAAACAACCCCCTTGGGCAGTGCTCTATTATGGCATCAAGAACAGTGCAGAGACTTGACTTGGCCGCTTTGCAGATGCAGTGCAACACAGGGCGGCCTTAACAGCATTATAGGCCCCCGGGCAAAGCAGTGCACTGGGCCCTGCCTACACAACCACTCTCAGGGATAAAAATGTTTGACGGAAAATTAGTGTTAAATTCTGGCCTGTGTGGGGCCCCTATGCTCGTGGGGCCCCGGCCTACTGCCCAGTGTGCCCATGCGTTAAGACAGCACATACATCCAGATTCATCAATGTCGCGATTTGCGATTCCTTAATAGCGATTATTAAGGAATCGCTATTAAGGACTTGCGAATCGGGATTCATGTAGAAATCGCAAAATAAATTGCGAATCCTACAGCCTCCTTATTTGCGATTAGCAAATTGCTAATCGCAAATAAGGATTGACTCCCCATTCATTCCTATGGGCCTCTTTGGCCCATAGGAATGAATGGGGAGTCAATCCTTATTTGCGATTAGCAATTTGCTAATCGCAAATAAGGATGGAATTTCAAGGGTGCCAGGGGTGTCCAAAGGACACCCTGTAGCACCCCTGAAATGTCAATGTAGACTGATGTTACGCACACATATGTCCAAAGGACATGTGTGTGTGTAACATACCACTTAGAAAAATGCACTAATGTGCATTTTTCTAAGTTTTCGCTATTTACCACGAAGTCAGACTTTGCGGTAAATAGCGGTAAAAAATAGCGAATTCGCAATTTTTTAGAGGTTCATGAATAGCATTTAAGGAATCTCTAATTGAGATTCCTTAAATGCGATCGCAATTTGAGAAATCGCTATTATTTGCGATTTTTCAAATTGCGAGTTCATGACCCATTGATGAATTCCAAATGCCATTTTTGCGTGCGCAAACGGCCGAATTTTGCGATTCGCACCGTTTGCGCTCGCAAAAATGCTTGATGAATCTAGCTGTAAGTGTGAACACAGGGCAAACTGGAACCAACAACATGGCCCTTCTGGCTCATAGTTTTTAAAGTGCCTTTTTACTAACCATCTAGCCATTGAGACTTAATGACCAATTTTAAAACCTGTGTTTGGCAAAGCAGCAACAGTGCTATTTTGGTCACTGAACCGCATTAAAATGACCACGGAAATTAATAACATGGATATTGTAATTGTTTTGTTGCAGGCAAACCTGTGGCAGTCTATCCTTCTCTAAGCTAAGGGAGGGGGTGGGCAGAGTCTAATAATGGGAATCCTATGGGGAGCCTGAACAATAAAATGGTTTCTGTGTCTTTTGCTATTAAATGATAAACAGAAACCTCATAAACAGTCTGCCAGAGGGGGAGTTTATGGTGTGGAGGGACTGGCCCTTATTGCAGCAATAATTCTGCACCCCCTCTGTAATTGTAAATGGTCTGGAAAGGTAATGTCTACCTTCTAATTGCTGTTTGTTATGGAAAGGAGAAGACCCGAGTAGACAAAATGATTAATTAAAACAAATTATCCGCAGTTAACTCAGTGGCTCATGAATCAGTTTTTCTGACACACCAAATGAGTGTATGTATAATGAAAGAAGTATCATACTAGCCCATCACATTTCACTCTGTAAAGCTAAATTGACCTGTCTTTTGACTCAGTCACTGCAGCGCCATAAGCATTTTCTCTAAAGTTTGTATAATTGGCTCATATTTTATGCTTATAAATGTATGTTTTTCTTCAGGAGCGTAGCTTAGTGAGTGAGATTATTGGGGGCGGGGGGAGGGGATGTGGTTCATAAATTTCTCGACTCATAATCAGTGTGCCGAAGGGTAGAGGGATGACCAAGGTTTGGGATACAATGTTCCCATGAGGAATATGTTTAATACTGGTTTGCAGTAGGTGAGCCCTTGTCTAAGTTAAAATATTTTAGTCAAACCAGGACTAATAAAACCATAGGAGACCCTACTCAGGGCCCCAAGATACAATTCTCAAGCCAAGAATACATTGGGGGGAGGGGGGGAGGGCTTGTCACACCCGAGACACCCCTGTTTTTCTCCATTTTAAAGTTTTCCTCATTACGTCATTTGACCCCACGTTTTCTTCATGAGAATCTGTTTGTTTCCTGCTTTGTTAAGATATTTTGGCCCTTGCGCAGTTCAAACAATGTACACCACCTACTCTTATTTATCTTTTAATAGAGCATATATTAACTTTTATAATGGGATCATATATCCTTATCCGAATGTCTACCATAACCCACCCTGCAGCAATGTGAGAAGTGTGGGGACTTAAATGTGTAAGGTCAAGTTTAATCATACAATGATATAGTTCCTATGACCTCCTTTGTTTTAATAAGAGGCAGACAATGCAAGTGGATAAGATGACCGCATCTGTGACGTCACTTTGTGAACGGTATTGTACATGGCTGTGACATCACACTGGTGCACAATGACATTTCCTTATTCTAAGGAGGCAGGGCATATCTGAGTTGCAGTGTGAAAGTTCACCACTGAGGGTGCGTCGAATCTCGCTGGATTAGCACCATTCCGCTCTCCTCCCAGTCATACTTCCATTTTCCACCAACGTTGGTGGCGGATGGTGGGAGTGATGGTGCAAGCTAAGGTACCCTCAATTTGTTCTCAGCACCACAGGAGGCCAAATAGTTGTATAGACTGCCAGTTCCCCTTCTGAACTCAGCAGCTACCTGACCATTCGCCTTGTCGTGGTCTCACACTAGAAGGTCAGTGATCACACTTGAAGGCCGCATTGAGCCTGTAATTTTGGAAGTTTGGCACATGGAAATCAGATGGAGGGATGTGCACAACCCAAGTCTCTAGACAGAGAGCGGAAGATAAAAAAACAAAAAGCTTTGCATGTTCCAGGCATGAGAATGGGGCAATACACAGGGAAGTGGGCAATTAAAGGCATGCTAGACACCTGGAATTCTCCTCGAGAGACATCAAAGAGAAGAGACAGGCGAGCAGAGCATAGCAGAGCCCAATGAGTGGATTTACAGAGAGTTGTATTGCTGGTGAAGCTGCAAAAGATGAACAGATGTTGGAGAGGAAACAGAAGTAGGGGAATCAAAGGGAATTGATACAAACATATTTATGGACGGGGCACCTCCCTCCAGCATGCAGTAAGGGAAAAATAGAGGAAACGACAGGGCCATAAAGGGTTGAAAGGCAGTCTTTTGAGTCCATCGAGGAGCCCCTTAAAATGATGCCATGAATCCTTTTAAAGCTAAGTAGGAGAATCGGCAGGGGACATCAAGGGAGTGGAGTGAAAAGAGAGAACTGAAGGGGAAGGCAAGAACATAAAGGAGGCACAAAGCGGAACTGTTAGGAGGTCCATAAGTGTGATGTGAACTCACTCATGGATAACAAATCAGGAAATCTACACCAATGTAATGGTTGTGAGGATCCCTGCTTTATCCCAGAAAACACAAGGTTAAAGGATAAATCTATGAAAAAGCAAGTATACTCCTCTTCCTCTGAGTCACCCATCTTAGTTGCCAAGACATATAGAATCCAGGCACGAGGTTGCCTGGAGAGCACGGAAGAGAATTGTGCAATCACGGCAGTATTGCTAGACCCTCAGAACAGGGGTACTACACTTTGAGTTTCATTGTGAGGATTTGCTGATCCCTAACAGGTGGCTATGCAGATGGAATATATAGAATATTAAATTGTGGTTGCAGCTCCATCCTCATCCAGGTGTTATGCACTCAAATGTGTGGGAAAAAAACTTGAGCTTTGATTTTGCCGGCTTGGACAAAAAAACGATACTGGTTTTTGAGTCGTTGAGTATCCAAAATATGATGTCTGATCAGTTTGATTTTCTCTCAGCAAGTTTAGATCCTTGAGTCTTGTTATTTCGAAATAATGTGTGATTTTTTTTAAATAACCGTCTAAGTGGAATATTTTCCAGCAGAGAGCCAGATTGCTACCCCCAAAGTTAGTTGCATAAATGTGGCACTTGTATCCAAGCCCGAATTGAACCCTAATTGCTAATGTTTAAAATATTAAGTATAGGTTCACCTTCTCTGTATTTTAAAAGTATGTAATTTCTCGCATAGACTCTTTAAACCAATATTTTAAAATAAAAGCTTTAAAAACTATGTAATGGGCTTTACTGATTATTAGCAAGTCCATAGTGAAGTCAATTGTGGTTTGGTAATAATGTCTGATTTTTATTAGCACATGCTGATTTTGAAGCACTCTTGGGAAACCATCCCCACTCCTACTCCTATCCACCAAGGTATTTAGTGACATTTCTTTAATCGCTGAGTACCTGAGCAGGAACATCTATAAGGTGAAGTAAGCCTGGGCTTTTTATCACTGGATAGGGAGCAATTCATCTGGAAAATATTTGATGTTGCCTAGAGGACTGAAACCCCCCCACTATAATTGTTGCATAGGTGTGTGTGATTGCATCAGAGATTAGGGTTGTAAAGTAAAGCGAAACACCCAATTGTTCTAGATGTTAACTCCTTCCGTGCTCATGACGAGCTCAGCTCGTCATGAGGCATGGTGCTCATGTGCTCATAACGAGCTGAGCTCGTCATGAGCCCTGGAATGGTCACACGCAGGGATAATTCCCCTGCTGTGCTGAACGTTCCACAAAAACGGGTTTGGCCGTGACGAGCTCAGCTCGTCATGAGTACACGAGCACTGTGCCTCATGACGAGCTGAGCTCGTCATGAGCACCAGTGCGCTGTGCGTGCCCCACCGCCCCCCAGCACAGCAGGGGAATTACCCCCGCTGCGTAGGGGTTAATATCCCTTTTTATCAGCTCACCCAAACCCAGACCCACACTCATGCTTTGAACTCACGATTTTCTGCTTTGAGTTCTCTGCACAATTAATAATTGTGGTGGTGGTGTGGGGGGGGGGCGAGGGGGGTCTTATGTTGCAAGTTTGATATTTATGCCTTGCTTTCCAGAAGGTCCAGGAAGGCAGATATCGATTTTCGTAAGAACAATATTTTTGAAAGGAGTCAAAGGCGCTAATGAGAGCTGCAATGTGTCTCAGCCGGTGATAGATTCACAAGCAACCTCCAAATCAATGCAAAACTGTATTTAAGGCTTTGAAAAGGAAATAGATTCAACCTAATTAACTCTCCTAGTTGGGAAAGATATTTATGGGAATTCATTTTTAATCGTTTTTGCCGGAAGGCAAGGTAAGCTGACCTTACAGAAGAGATAAGGTCAGTGGTGTTATTTCATCCACAAAGGTCTATCTCCAATCCTTTAAACATTCCCTTCCTGAGCTTTTCATTGTTTAAGTCGGTCAAATGAAGTTATAAATGTGGTAAAGTGGCGTCATCTTTTTATAATAATTTAAAACATAACTCCATATACCCCTTAAATTAATTCTGTTATTACACTCCATTTCCCATTCTGTGTGAATGATAATTTTCAACAAGGAAAACATGTTTTCAAAATGTTAGTTTCAGGGTATGGTTCCAACCAATTTTTGCCACCTCTGTCATGCTGGATATCAAGAGGGCACCTTTTCAGAAACAAAATAGTATCTCACATCTCACCTGTACCCGGGGTTACCTAGTTGTGCATCTGACATCCTTTGGGTATCAGGCTGTGGGAGGTGCTTGTACAACAGCCCATGTAAAGACAATGTTTTCATCTGCGGTCATAGGACAACTATATACTTGATATATTGGTGGCAGCGGAAGTCAAGGAATGGGGGACACACATTTATATACCTGTTCACATACTTCTATTTCCATCTGGTATATGTAATTTACTTATTTGGTGTTAGACCCGGTATCATTGGCGTGGTTTCCCCAGTCTTTTTGGCCTCTGCCTCCTGTATTTTTGTTGTGTCCTGAATTTTGTTTTTGCTGGTCTAGATGCTTTGGGCACTTTACCACTGCTGATCAGTGCCTAAGTGCAAGTGCTCCTGTTGTAAATTGTATTTATGGATTGGCATTTTTAATGATTGGCTTATTTGATTTACTAGTAAGTCCCTTGTACAGTGCACTGTGTGTGCCCTGGGCCTGTAAATCAAATGCTACAAGTGGATCTACAGCACTGGTTGGCCACCCACACAAGCAGTCCTTCAAAAGGTTTCTCAGACCTGTGACTGCAGTGTCTGTGTGCAGTTTTACACTGCCATGTCGACCTGGCAAGTGCACCAACTTGCCAGACCCTAAGCTTTCCTTTTCTCACATATAAGACACTGCTAAGCTGGGCCCAAGACACCCCTGTGGGCAGGGTGCAGTGTGTGTGAAAGGTTGGACATGTACTGATGTGTGTGAAATGTCCTAATAGTGAAATACTGAGTATTTCGTATTCCGCTATTGAAGGGCTATCTGTCCCATAGAGTAGCATGAGATATACGTTGTAACATCTTACAAGTATCACTTCCCATGGGGACAAGATGGGAAGATGGGGTCTGGGCTCTCTAAACTAAACTCAGAATTTTTTGACAGATCTTTTTGTAAGGATGGTTTTTAAATTGTGTGTTTGAAAATGCCACTTTTAGAAAGTGGGCATCTTCTTGCTTAGCCCTCCTATGTGCCTCTGCTGGTTTGTGGATTGACTGTCTGGCTTTGGAGTGACAGGGGCTGTGGGTGTGCATTCATTGTAGAAAGCTACTAGGGGGTTGAGGTGTGTTCTGCCTTTCCTGGATGAGTCAGCTGAATAGACCTGGGCTGCATTTACAGTAGAGGAGGAGATTTCCTTGCACCTGAATAGGCCTGGTCTGCCTTACACAATGCTGTCTCCACCTCCTGCCAGGAAGCTGAACCAGAGAGGACAGAGGTAGTTTGGACTCAGCCAAGAGTCTCTCTGCAAAAAATGAACAAAGGAAAATGTGGTATAGATATTGAGGCCCGGACCCCAGAACTTTAGACTACTTATGGACTCAAGAGGAGCCTCTGCCAAGGAGAGCAGCTGGGAAAGCTGAAGGAGAAGTACTGGCCTTGTGTTGTGTGCTGTGTTGAGTTGGCCTGCAGTGGCTGTTTCTTCCAAGGAGAGGACAAAGACTGAACTGTGATGTGTATCCTGCTTGAAGAAGAACTCCAAGGGCTTGGTGTAGAGTTTGCCTCCTGTTCCGAAGTTTCAGGGATACAAAAACATCCTCCCCTTTGTCCCGATGCAACTGAAACTGTTTTTTTAGCTGTCTCAGAGGGAAATAGCAACACCAATGCCAGCAAGTGACAACGGAACCTGCAACAAAGCCGTGGGCACCACTTGTGAAATGCACGAAGCACCGCCCCAACTTGCACGACAGCCCAACTCCTGCTGACGCTGCACCATACCGACTCTGATGCCATCACCGAGGCCGCTGCCTGCACTGGAGCCGAGGGCACTGCTCATGATGCTTCCGATACACAGCCCGCCTCGCACCACAGCCAAGACCTCACCAGCGCTGGTGCCTCATTATCATGGAGCCGATACCTGACGTTGATAAGCTCCCAAATCCATTGACCCCGCATCATCCTAATGAACTGATGCCTTAACGCCACAGCAACATCACCTCCCTGGAAACAGGAAGGAACCGACGCCTCACATCCCCTGAATCGTATTAAGGAACCGACGCCTTACCTCCCATGTGGTCGCAAGGAACCGAAGCCACCCGGTGCCAATGAAGCATCACCTCCCCAACACCGTGCTCTTTCTTTTTATCGGTTGCCAAGGTACTGTTCTTTGGGGTCCGTGTGACTCTTGGCCTGATGCTGCGCACCTCGCAGTCGGTGCTGTACTTTGGAATTTTCATCTGTCACGTCATCGTCATAGACCCAGGTGGAACTATTTGTTGCTGCAACCTTTATTTTTGTGAATAACTTAATTTTGATGATATATGCTTGGTGGATTTTTGTCATTTTGTTGTTGTTTGGTTTAGATACAGATTACCTATTTTTCTAACCTGGTGTGGTGTCCATTTGTAGTGCTTTCTCTATGTTACTGTATGTGTACACAAATGCTTTACACACTGCCTCTGAGATAAGCCTGTCTGCTTGTGCCAATCTACCAAGGGGGTGAGCAGGGGTTGTCCAAAGGCGTAACTCCTTACCCTGACTAGAAGCAAGGGTCCCTACTTGGATAAAGGTGCAAACCATTGCCAACTAGAGACACCCTTTTGTAACTTATGGGAATTTTATATAGTGCTATTCGGCAATTAGGTGGTTCAAAATATGACTTTCAGTTACTGTCAAGCATTGTGTAGGTGCTGGTTATGTTTATGTATGACTATTTTTAAAATATACCGAATTTAGGATTGATGCAGTTGTTACTGCAGAGGATTAAAGTCAAGCTGTATTTTATATGCTTTAGCGTTGGTTATGGGTTGTGTGCTGTATTGTATATTGCAGTATGCTTAAATAGAGTCAATCATGTCTGCCCACAAGTACTGTAGCCCGTGAACACGTAGTTACCAACCAGCCTCTGTGTTTTCATTAATTTTTACCTTTGTCTCAGCTACGAGACCAATGATCGAATGGGCAAAGCTAAATTGCCTGTCACACAAAATATATATATATGAGCAAAATGACTTGTTTTAGGAATTTCTTAACAATGTTTGGTGTGTTGATATTACAGAACTCTTTTCAGGGAGTGGATTAAATATATTTGAAATGCGTTCTGATGCTTGAAACCTGAAACGAATGACATAAAACCATCCCATGAGAGGTTTGGGGTGCCAACGAATGCGCCCTTCACACAGCTTGTTCGAAATGTGGCATTGCTGGGAAACCTAGAGAGGACCTATCTTTTCAGACCAATTTTGTTATTTATTGCTGTATAATTACACAGCTTGTGCAACTGCCCTGATGTAGTGTAGTGATTACGGCACACACCAGCAAATTGATTGTTGATTAGATTACTGGCTAAAATTACTAAGTGACTGTTTAATGAATCACTTTGACTAGGGCCAGCGGTCTGTAACTTAATTAATTACAGGCTGGATTGCTTGCATTATTGCTTGCAAGCAGCATCCTATCATCCTCTTTTGGAAAATGGTGCCCCATAAATGTGATTTGATCAAGGCTTTTCTATCATGGCAAAGCGGTTTTATGGGTTCGTGTAAAGGCAACATGTTTCCTCTGTGTCCTTGAGAAATGATCTTTTTTCTGTTTCAGAATTCTCTACACCTATCGGCCATTTTGTCTCTCATATATTCATCAGTATGACTTATTTTGATCTAACCTGTCACATATCATTATAGGCATTCACAACCTTACAATATCTCACTAAAAGGTTATCTAAAAACTGTGCAGCCAACTAGAGGTGGAGGTAATATAAAAAATGCGAAGTGATGCATCACACCTCAAAAATGGCATCTCCGTCACGTGGAGACCTGTGCAAGTTCTAAATGTGTTTCATGCATAATAAGTGAAAATATTGCAACATTTTTTAGTTTTACGCACATTTAGGATAAGGTGTCTTCGGTAAAACTGTACTCTCAGCTGAATGTATTGCTCATGCAGTTTCTAAAGTCACGCGATTAACCTTGCACACACTCAACATGCAACTGTGGCACACAACTAGTTTCACTGTTCCCGCAACACAGTTTAGTCTCAAACTAAGGTTTAAAGTCCGAGTCGCATCCCAGTCCATCATTTTTGTGCCAACTTTACCATCTCAGATTAGGTCCAGCCATATGCAAATCAGCCTTGGACCTGCTCCAAAAAGAACAATCCTGTCGAACTGCCAAGCCAGGTCCTGGCTAGACTGTACCCTCCGCAAACACAGCTCTCTTACATTATTCTTTACTGAAGGCACGTTAAGGTATCATGGGAAACTGCTTCACTTATGTCACAATTTTTACCTTTACATTTTGCTTCTTTATTTATTTACACTTTATGAACCTGTTAATCTTATTTAATTTTTGAAGCAGTCGCGGACCACTAGGTAGGTATCCAGACCCCCAGGGGTCCCTGAACTACATGGCTAGAAAACACTGGTGTAAGGAAATCTAGTTATACGTTTCAGGCATGATATTTGACCTGCCAAACTTTACCAGGGAAATAATGCTGGGTGTGCGGTGGCCATTGCACAACTTTTATTTGTGACATGTACAGTATCAGGACTTATTGCACTGAATGCAGTCAATTTTGCTGACCGTACTAAGGGCCTCAGTGTTAGACATGGTTATGTTATGTCATGTTATGTTAATTTCGATTTATATAGCGCCAAATCACCGGCAGGTCTCTTAGCGCTTGCTTTGGGAACCCGTCCTGGCTTTCCCTGCGAGATAACCCCTACTGAGCATCCCCAAAGGTGAAGACCAGGCATCCCATCGCGGTGGGGCCATAGTGGAGATTAAGCAAGCTATTGCCCAGAGTTGCAGAGTGTGAACCCATGATTCGAGGAGGCACCGAGGCAAGAATTATCAAGTCCGTGGACATTTGAGCTAGAGACCCTGCCGCGTCGGGAATTGAACCCTGGTCCTGGGCTAGACCTCTGCATCAGGGTCTGCCTCCTCTAACCAGTGAGCCACACTTTTCCACATGGCAGCAAAGTTCATGCCCAAAACACTGAGCAGGTGCTAAATAGATGGAAAATCCGCACTATAAATGTACGCAGAATGTCCCCTTAAAGTGGTGGGTACCGGTGAGTAAAAGTGGTGTGAGAGCTCGAATATCTGCAAATCATTGATGCCTGTGGGTTAAAACCATACACCATGCCTACATGTGTTCACCATATTCACTCACTGCAGAAATTGGAGCGATGGTTGCAGTAATTGCTGTTTGTGAAGTTAAATGTGTAAAACCTTTTTCACCATTTTGCATAGCTGTGAATATGCAAAAGTCCTGGATGGAACACACATCGGATGTGACCTTGCCATCCTGTCTTTCATTGGCAATCGAAAGGGAGATCAGGCAAATAAAACACTTTTTGATAAGATCCAACTCATTGAGGTTCCAGTGTGAGATCTGCAGCCCCTACACTCCTGGGACTCTCAGGGTGCAAATGGCTGCCTTGCACCCAAGGTTAAATGAACTCTTTGTGAATTTCCCCCCTACCACTTACAACAATATGTTCTTTAAACCATTTGTTGAAGTGTAGCACCAGTTTGAGGCCATCTGCACTGGCCCTGGTAAGTGCCTGGCTACAATGCAGCCGTGGCCGGTCCAGGTAAGACCAGTGGGGTGGTGGGGCCGGCTTGGAGGGAGGAAGGGGGATTCGACAGACGACCACGAGGGGAAATTAAATAAATAATTACATTTCCCTAGTCGTTGTCTGTCGAAATCCCCCCGCCCTCACTGCTCTTACCTGCATGGGCCGTAGCTGCTGCAATGGACTGAAAATAGCATCAGCCCCGGCACCTGCCCGACCAAAAATCCCCCCCAACCCCCCCAGACGCCAAGAGGAAACGTGGGTAAAGTGGGCGCCCAGAAAGCTCGAGAAATAAACGTTGACACTGCCTTTATCGGCACAACCACTTACTGCCTGCTCAGTCGTGCACCCAACAAACGGAGAATCCCCCACTCACAGGTCTGCGGGGGGGACTCCTCCTCTGCCAGCATGATGCGGGACTCGCCCCTTACTCATGGGAGCACCGCACTGCTATGTGGCACTCTTCACCCAGGCCCCTCCTGAGCATATGACGTTAGTTCGGGCGCAGAACCCCATAAATGAAAACATCCACAGGATCAGCATTGCAGTTGTGTATGCAACAGCAGTATTCTTCAAGGGCCTCACAAACTTGGAAGTCCCATATAGAGTCTCAAGGTACATCCTGAGAATCTGAGTTGGCTGCACAGTACTAGAGTGATGGAAGCCAAGGAAGCTTCCGCTGTGTGTGTGTGTGTGCGCGCACATATGTGTACCATGAATTTGCGGATTTGCGAATTCGCGATCCGCAAAATTCGCAAATTTGTGCGAATTTGCAGATTTTTGTGTGTTCGCAGGGTTTTTTGCGTGTTCGCTTGTTTTTTTGCGCGTGTGCGGGGCTTTTTGCGTCTTTGGGAGCCGCTTGCATAGCGAAGATACCCATGCAGTCGTTCATGGGAGAGGGAGAGAGAGATAGATAGATAGATAGATAGATAGATAGATAGATAGATAGATAGATAGAAAGAGCGAGAAAGAGAGGGAAAGAGAGAGGGAGAGAGAGAACGAGAGAAAGAAAGAGAGGCCGGATCTCTGAAGGGCCAGATTCCTGAGTTGCCCCTACAGAACATACAGCTTTTTATTTTTAGCAAAATGCATATGAAAATTGTGCTGTAAAGGTCTCTTTTAGTTTAACCCCTCCTGACAACTCAAAATGGGTGTATTTGCCATCCTCTCCCTTCTTCCTGTTTTTTATATCTGTAAGTGCTTCCTGATGAGGTTTAATTCCTTGGACAGGTGCCCCCTTGCCTACTTGTAACTATTCTCTGACCCTGCTTCAAGGGTCAGAGCAGGGTCAGAGAATAGTTGCAAGTAGGCAAGGAGCACCAGGAAGCAATTAGCAGCAGGTGTCCAAGTTGAAGTTAATTTGTTTGTAACCCTTTTGTAAAAGGTTACAAAGAAATTAGGTTCAACGTTTGCACCTGCTGCTGTAACCCTTGCCTGGATATTGCTGAAAATTCGACCCCGCTGATTCGCGGATTTTACCGCGATTTCGCGAGATTCGCGGATCGCGAAATCGCGGAAAATCCGCAAATATGCCCGCGAAACGGATTTTACGCCCACCCTTAGTGTACATGCACATGCGTACTGCTATTGCCTGTGCTATACTTGTGCTAGGTATGTATGTTTCTGTATGTGTGAATGTGTGGGTGAATGAAGCTCGCACTGCTGCTGTATGTTCTGCACATGTGCTGTTAGCTGTAGTGTAAAAACAAAAGATGTATGTATACAATCCATGTATGAGTTAAAGAAATGAATGTGTGATGATTCTGTGTACATTTGTTATGTAAAATAGACTTTCATACACTGCACTGCAATCACTCCATAGAAGGTGGAATGATACACCAAACACTCAACAGGAGGGAGGGAGATACTCCTGTGGGTGAAGCTAAAGCTCAGTCAATGCACACTTTAAAGACTAAACAACAATAGGTTCTCTAGTCAGCTGCACTTTCAAATCAGTCTTATAATCCAATGACCAAATATCCTGTGGCCTGGAAACTGATAGGAGAGAAAAAGCGGGAGATTATCTAAGAGCCAACTCTGGCTCTATATATGGCTTCATTGCCTGCATTTGCTTGGCTTCTTTGAGAGTCTTAAATTGCTTATTAGTTTTAAACTTAATTCAGGATTTTTATGCTACCATTTTTAAGTAATATTACGGTTAAAAGCAAAGTGATGTCACTTCCAGTGTTGTACCTGGGATAGCTAAAGTTGCAATTATGTCCCTTTCTGTCTGTGACGTCATCTGGTAAGTAGAGCGGTGAGCGATAAACTTTTCCTTTGCTTAGTATTTGGTGATATGACACTAGGAGATGGGATTAAGCAAGCATTAGGACATATTAAGGCTAAGGTCAATCCGTACACTAGCATGTCAATCAAGCAATGCCAAGTAGTATGGTTAGCATTGCTGGATGAGAACAAGTTGCACCTAACAATTTGAGAATTGAAGTCGGTTGCACTTTCACCGGGTCATTATTCATGTTTAGGTCTTGGTTACAGACAGCTCCAGCTATCTGTTAGCTAGACCCATAGGGCCCGATTCACAGAATGAATTTAGGACTCAATCCAAAAACTTACTACTATTTTGGTATTCACAGAATGCACTTACTACTTTTGGCATTCACAGAATGAACTTAAGACTCAATCCTAAACTTACTACTATTTTGGTATTCACAGATTGAATTTACTACTTTTGGTAATCACAGAAGTTAGTATTTTGTCTTAAGTCTATCTTAAGACAAATTTAAGACAAAATCCTAACTTCTGTGAATACCAAAAGTAGTAAGTTCATTCTGTGAATGCCAAAAGTAGTAAGTGCATTCTGTGAATACCAAAATAGTAGTAAGTTTAGGATTGAGTCTTAAGTTTATTCTGTGAATCGGGCCCTAAGTGTCTTCTGTGAATACCAAAATGAGTAAGTGCCTTCTGTGAATACGAAAATGGTAGTAAGTTTAGGATTTTGTCTTAAGTTAGTTCTGTGAATTGGGCCCATTGTTTTCAACATACATATAGTGGGCTTTGGCCCAGGCCTTTGCACATGATTGGGTGGCTATGTTGTCTCCCTCAGTTGATCCCCCTTGATTCGATAGCTTCCTTCCCCATCCTTGTGTTTGCCCGGCTAAGGATATTTTTGATCTCACAGTGTTCTGATAGGTTGACTTGTACTTTCCACTGCTAATGTTGCTTGTATTCATGTAACTACTATTGTATTAAACTTAAAGGGGCAGATTTATGATAACTGGCGCATCCCCAGGGATGCACCAGTTATTTTGCGCCGCTGCTCCGCCACCCATGATGCGCCGCATTTACAATGCGGCGCACCATGGGGCAAAAACGGCACAGATGCGTGACGCATCTGTGCCGTAAAGGTGGCGCATTGCTGGAGTTGCGTCGCAAGCGCGACACAGCTCCTGCAAGGCTCGGGGGTGCCCCATCTTTACAATGCTGCGTCAAGACCTACGCCTGCTTCAAGCAGGCGCAGGGTTTTGACGCAGCATTGGCCTGGAAGTGACTGAGTGCAATCTTATAGATTTCACTCAGCCACTTTTGCAAGGCGCACCTGCCCTGGAACGCCCACCCTGCGCCGGAACGCCCACAAGTGGCGCAGGGCTTTACAACGTGATGCATCTGCCTAGATGCGTCACATTGTAAATGGGTCGTAGGGATGCACCACGTTTATGCCGCAGTTGCGTGACGCAAACGTGGCGCATTCCCAACATAAATCTGCCCCAAAGTACTCAATGGGAGTGCATGTTTATTCCTGCTCTCTGCAACCCTTTGCTACCTCTGTCTTCATTTAACAGTGATGTTTCTTATTCTGTCTTAGATCTCCCACAGAGTAAACAACACTAAGGGGCCGATTACGAGTACAGTGGTCCCAAGACTGTCATACCCGTGGTGGCGGTCGGACACTGCCTCCTTGTTGGTTCCACCGCCTGATTACAAGTTAGGTGGTCAGATCACTACAAGCCTGATGCTATCCTGCTGCCTCCACCAGGATCCTGGATCCGGATGGGGCGGCGGTGGGGAAAACATCAGGCAATGGAGGCGGTGCCGACGCCAGCACTGGCGTGCCTATTCGACCTGCAATTCCACCAACCTTTTCATAGCAGAGCCCCTGCCATGAAAAGGTAGGTGGAAAGGCAGGAGAGGGGCCCCAGGCTGAATTTGCCTATGGGGGATATAACACGGGGCACATGTTGTGCCCCCCTCTGCTTGCACTGTCTTGCGTGCACTGTGTGCCATGCACTACATGGTGAATGGTACACAGTGCACCGAGGTGCAAGCAGCTCTGCCTTGCCATAGGCTTCAGGCTCCTTCTATGAGCCGACACATGCTGCCGCCAAGGCACCACCTACACAACACTACCAGCCTGGTGGTGTTCTCAGAATATGGAGTTCGGGAAGATGCCAACTTAGCGGTGGTCTGCCGGCCACTGCCACAGTGGTCCTGCGGTCAGACTGCCAAACTCTTAATCGGCCCCTAACTAAGATTTACAACACAAAAAACTACCAAACACATGCACAAAATTAGCATAGTAACCCCACCCACACTTCTAATGGGCCAAACCAAATAATCATAAAAAACGGACTCCGGCTTGTGAAGGAAATCTTGAGAGCAGGCCACGCAGGTTTGTGATCTTTTATAGCTGAGCAAAGTCAGAAGCTGCACTACATATATCTGCACTACATAAAATTACACACCAGGCCCAATAAAAGGCAAAACCCAGCAAAAATGCCCCAAGCCACCAACCATCTGATGTATGCAGGGCTCCTTCCAGTAGAAGAAAGCTTACCTACTCCTTTTTTATTGGGCAGAATTTTTTATTTATAAGCTCCAGTGAGGAGATTTGTGGATGTTTCCCTATGCAGTTCTTGTTATTAAAATCTCTTAAGACAGAGCTGTCTTTGGGAAGTCTGCCATTTGACACTCAAATAAAAAAGAAATGCGAGGTTTAATTAAAAAGAATACATCAAACTCTGAGCTTCCCGCCTTAAAATAATGTCTGCTGTAATTTTTAATTTTGTTTGGAATGTAACAGAAAACCAGAGTAGAGCTGTTTGAGCTCTGTAGATTGCAGCTCTAAGCTGTGGGTAATGTCATGATGTACATAAGTAATTATTTCAAAAGCAATCAAGGAAACAGTAATTGTTTATCAATTAGCTACATTCGTAATTACATTTGCACCGCTAACAGCTGACCGGTGAAATGAGGAACGTGATGTGGAAGTGATTACCTGTGTAATTGTGAAAGGCAAGGGGTTTGTGTGGACTTGCAACACAAAACCTTGGATAAGAGAATGTGTTTGCCCAGCATTGTCAACAGGACCTACCTGTCCATGCTTTGTGGAGTCACAGTCTGCAAGAATTACAGAGCTGCAGGCAGCTATGGCAATGTAAACTGGATAACTTGCAATGTACAGGTCTATCCTGTACATGTTTTAAGAACAAACTATTCATTGTTGTTGCTACTATGTGCAACTTCATTTATTTATTTATTTATTTATTTATTTGAACTTGTATTGCGCGCAGCTACCCTCAATGGGTTTCCCGGCGCCAGAGATAGATAAAAGAAAGAAAACAAGCAGAAGGCCTAAACAGAACATACTATGCAGAAAATTAATTGAATAAAAGGGTCTTCAGTTTTTTACGAAAGGGGAGAAGATCAGTCTCAGCTTTCAGAGCCGGCGGAAGACATTCAAATGGCATATTTGTCTTTTGGGTGAGCATATGGTGAATGATCACGCAAAGAAGTGGACGGGGAAGGATCTGTGGACCATATGTAGTATTCCTATTTCTAAACCAGAGATGTGAAATTTGCTGGTGCTTAATTTGTAAAATAATAAGTGCCAGGACCCTGACCAGGAGGCCTCTTTAGCTTTCCCCACCCATCATCTCTGTCATCGCTGTCAAAACAACTGATAACCATATCTCTCACCTACAAGTGCAACAGTTCAGATTATTTCAGGTCCCCAAAGCTAAAGGAATGGCTGGGGAGGCAGGTATTAGTAATTTTTAATGCGTATTGTATTCTTAAACAACCGTTGTTCTTCTCATCTCAATATTAGATGAGCAGTGCCACCATGTGGCAGATTGTCCTAAGTGTGGCATTGACAATTAAGTGACGTTGCTGAGCACTGGAAACCACCGGCTAAAATTAAGGACTGAAATTTGCACACTGACTGGGTTGCAATTAGGAATTTACTTTGTGATTAAACATATGCACTAATAGCATCACAAATAGTGCATTCATAGGGTGTTGCAATTTGCCTAATGAATATTAATTTGTCAGGTCACTGTTATTGACCCTCTGTGATTGACTGAGAATGCAATGGTAGAAGCCTGCAAGGGAGAGGAAATCTCCATCCAAGCATTAAAGCATCCAAGACATTAAGGGGAGCAGGCATTCGCTCTCTGAATCATTACCTGCTCCCCCTGAGGCCACCGACATGTTCCTCAAAGAGAAAGCTGTCCTCTTTGCAAATCAATTACCATTCCAATTTAGCGGCCAGTAACTGATCAATAACTTGCGATGATTGGACTCACAAATGCAAATCAGAGGGGGTGTAACTTTCATATCCCCTCCTATTTACCATTTGGAAAGAGTTACAAAAACCCTTTAAAGAGTTGGAAAGGCTTTTCCAAAGTGCAAAAGGGTGTTGCTATATTTTAAAAAGCTCTTATTCAGTCGCCAACCCTGTAATTTTGTAAATCACAGGCTTTGCATCGGCAAAGGGGATTTGTACATCTGCCCCTATGTTTTAAAAAAATATAATCATACCTTCTTTGGAATATTGATCTACTGACCAGTCATCACAAATTTCCTCCTAAAATGTGTCAAAAGAAAGATGTGATGACCTTCCATACTGACCTGAGTGTCATCATGTTATATTCTAGCTAATAAGCTACAAAGTACTCTGTGTGTTAATCAGCTGACAAAAATGTGATGCTCCTCTACAAATTCTAAATTGCTGGACTGGAGCAGAACGCAACATAATTTTTGTTGCATCCCTGGTGAAGGTCTGCCAAGCATATTACTGCCTCAAGACCGCTGCACCACCACCAGGGATTGCGGATCCTTGGCGGGGGTCCTCTCACAGTCTGACCCGCCATACTCTTAATCGGGATGTCGGACCACTAATGCGTTTGGTCCATGACCGCCAACGCACTTCCATCGCATGTTTGGCGGTCCTAAGGACCGGCAAACTCATAATTAGACCCTTAGCATTTTTTGTGAGTTGTGAGCAACAGATTGCACGTACTGTAGAATTTCAGTTGTCTATTAGAAAATAGTTTGTCATACTGATTTTTGCCAGATTAATTCCCGAAATATTTAAAAAAAATGAAAACAATTAAAGAATGTTCAATTTTTCCGATTTTTTTTTGTAGAAATAATGCCTCATAGGTTTTGAGCAAAAAGTCCTGAAATTCTCAATTTCAGGACAAGGGAGCCACTGTACATCAAAAAGTGTAATTTTGCCCAAATAGTCAATGGGAAGCACATGAACGTCCATTACCTTTATTTATCTATTTTAATATAGTGCTCTGTGCCAGTTGTCTCCCTCTTTAGCACTGACAGATTATGAGTATTCAATTGATCAACACTGGAAGGATGATAGGATGAATAAACTATACTTGTTTCAAAACATTGCATGACGCTTGCAGTGCACATAGATCTCGGCAACATTCTTTTTTTTTTCTTTTTTTTTTTTTTGTCCTCATATATGCCACCAGAATATATATGCTCTAGATGGGTCTCGCTGTTGCCTCTTATACTGTTGGTTTTCGAGTCCGCCATGGAAAACAGTATCATAGCAGACAGGGGTTCCCAGAGGTAGGCTGCTTTCCTTATCCTACTCCTCCAGGCCTATTTTCTCGGCAACATTCTAAGGTATTTAACAACATATTTGCATAAATGTAAACACATTAGCCTTTGTACTAATAACATTGTACAGAATAACACAGTGGTGTAATAGAACATGATCAGGTTGGAATGTCACATTTAGGGTGTGTAAGTGTTACTGTGGGATGTGTTATCTGTGGAAACGAAGACAATGATGTTCTCACGTACAATTAACAGGTCTTAGTATGTGTAAAATGGGGCGGGGCATAGGAAGGACAGCACTGGAGATTCCTGAGAACTTTTGTTGGGCTGATGAGGTAACCACTCCCTGTGTTTTTTAGGGTAGTCTTGTTCAGTGACAGGAAGCTGATTGCTTGCTTGTTTTTTATGGTGTCCATTCCTGTGGTAGTGTTCAAGGACAAAAATCCTAAAAATGCACAGTGTAAGGACGTGGTGAAATATTGCAGTTTTAACGTGTCTTATAGTCTGTAGTTGCAAATAGGTTTTCTGAAGCATCTTGGGGAAGTTCCATGAACTGTTTTGAGTGACAGGGCGGGTAGTTATCATAGGTCTCTGTTTTTGACTGACAACTGGTCAACAGGGTTCAGAGAAAACAAGGTGAGGGTAGAGCTTTGAGGGAAGTAGAAAGTTCTTGTGCGGTACTTAATTTATAATGTGGGAAGGGACGTGCACCGAGGTAGGCTGACAAAGGGGTTGTTGTAATAGTCACCTTTGCTCCCAACTAGTGCATTGAACAGCAGCCGCTCATCTCATTGACCTGGTAAACCAGCTTAGACTAAAAGAATTTAGAGAAAAAATTAAACCTCTGCCACGAGAACTTCCCTCGAAGCAAGCGAGACGGCAATTATTTGGGGTGAGCAGGTAAGATGAGTTATTGACTATCAAAACAGAGAAAAGAGTAAACCCAAAGAATTGGCAGTGATAGGAAGGGATGGTTTCGCAGCTCGCTTAAGGGTTGTCAACCCTGTGCATTTATGTGTTCCCAGAAAATATAAACTAGGATGAACTGTTATCCTCAAATAATGCTTACTTTAAAAAACGTGATCACAGTTAGCTCAGCATACACAACAGAAAGAGGGTCTGTAATATTAGCAGACATAATGACGCTATGCCATCATAGCACACGTTAGTAGGCTCACACGTGTGTGTGTTCTATAGGAGGATTGTGCACACGCTCTACCCTCGACATTTGGCACGACTCTCAGCCTACCATGAAAGTTTTAAAAGAAGACAAAGAAGTCTAGATGGGTCGACACATTGTAGATTGTTTTCTGTAAGAGGTCAGAAGTCATGCCAGTCATTGTCAGATTGTACAATGTGGTCTAGTGGTTGGGGTGGAGTTACGAGGGAGGAACAGGAATGGGAGGAACAGGAACGGGAGGAGCCAGTGACAGGAACCAGGGCAGTTAGAGTAGGGACAGGGGACCGACAAGACATGCTAAATAAAGCTCTAAGTAATGGTCATCATAAGTGTCAGTATTCATTGTAGCTGGATGTGACAACTGGCGACGAGGGTGGGATGGGTGTGCCTGCCACCGACTGAACCCTGAACTGAACCCTGCAGGAGCGTCCTGTCCCGAGCAGCATTGAGAAAAGAAAGGTGCTGCTGTGACGAGTGAAGCTGCCGCCTGACTTGAGAGGCCAGCAGCAGGTGAACCTACTCACCAGTCAGGAGACTGTGGGAGTCCCAAGAGAAGCCGAAGCAACAAGCGCCGGAGCGCTTAAGAAGTGAAGCGCTCGTTGGCGCCAAAACGCGAATCACGCGTGATGCGTGGGAATCGGCGTACCCTGAAAGAGCAGAAGTCGGGAGCCCACTCCGACTCTGCCTAGCGCCCCGTCGTGGCCAGGATCGCCGTGGAGAAGAGCGCTGCCCCTGAGAAGACCAGCCGGTGAGCGCTGTCAAGCACAGGAAAGCAAACGCACCGGCATCGGGACCTCACGCCCGATGAGTGAGCTTTGGCGCGCTGTCGCCGAGTGAGCGCGAAGCGGAAAGGAGCAAGGCGGTAGCGACGCTGGGAGCCCACCCCGGTCCTACCTGACGTGAGGAGATCCTGAGCGAGAGCTGCGAGGAGCGAAGACCCCAGCATTCAGCGTGGACCTCACACGCCTGCCCGGTGAGTGCCTGAAGCCTGCCGGTACTGATTGTTGAAAGTCAATGAAGGGATCCAAATCTCGGGAGACACGGGATGTCGAGCCCGGCGGCCATCTTTAAGTCAGGCAGCCACAGACATCCCCTATGGGAAAACTAGAAGCGGCCATTTTGGGGTCAGACACCCTCCAGTCTAATAAAAGACATTGGCAACTGTGAGAACAAACATTGACAAATGCGAGAAAACAAACATTGTAAAGACCAGAAAAGAAATCATACAACAAGCACTGACAAACACAGGGGAACAACCAAAGGAACAAGCATTGGCAAATGGAATGACTACATTGAATGAACATTGGCAAGTGACGGACTATGTCGATGAACGCACATTGACAGATACAAGTAAGCAAGCATTGACAAAAGCAATAACAAAGACAAACAAGCACAAGTAACTGCAAGAGCTGCATTAGGACACACAAAGGTGAATGCGAGACCAATAACAGCGACGGACTATGTCAATGAACGCGCATTGACAGATACAAGTAAGCAAGCATTGGCAAAAGCAATAACAAAGGCAAACAAGCACAAGTAAATGCAAGAGTTGCATTAGGACACGCAAAGGTGAATGCGAGACCAATAATAAAAACGAGCATCAAGTAACGCAAGATACAAATAAAGACAACTGTAAACACAACAAGCACTGGCAAGTGCAAGAGACACCCTGAGAGCAAGCACAAGCAAGTACATGCTTCAAGTATAAACAGACATGAGCAAAAGCAAGACTTGAAACATCGAATGGTACTAAAACAAGCAAATGCAAACCCAGAACGCCACGAGCACGAGCCAATACAGACCTGGACATACCAAGCACGGATAAATACAAGTCCCGAAGTCAGCGAGCACAGGCGAGTGCACATCCTAAATGCACCAAGCAACTACAGACCTGGAACGTAACGAACAAAAGCAAGCACCGAAGCAACCTTCCCGCGTTACGCAAAGACAAATGATCAACAGCAAAGAGAACCCCAAATCACCTGCAGGTAGCAGGCCACCCCAATAAGAGTGGGAAGGTGCTGAGCCAAGTGTCATGTGTGGACCAGCTGAGTGGTGGCCATTTCCGAAATCAGGAAATCCAAGCCTAACTACAGTACAGTACAGTAGTCACCCAGGAGTGGCGAACCTGCCCGAAATCAAAGGAGACGGCTAGACACGGGATCCTGGCCGAAGAAAGTCAGCAGACAAGACGGGAAACAAAGCGAACAATTCTACGACGATAGCAGACAAAACACACCACACCTCCCTCATGGCGGCGGTAAAAGCAACCCACCGGCCCAGTCCTTGCATTGAAGTACCACCCCCAGTGTCACAGACTGACGGTCAGAACTTGGGTCCCGAATGGAACCGGTGGCTGGATTCCCTGGATGATTTTCTTGATGCAATCGATGAACAAAGGGATGGAAAATGTCTGACACTACTCCTCCAGCTAGTCGGTCATGAGGGCCGTCGCCTAATCAGATCATTTCCCAAAAGGGACACAGAGAGCTATGGAAGACTCCAAGTGAAGCTACGTGCCCATTTCCATGCACTGGTGGAAGTGGATCATGCTTGCATCGCTTTCAACACAGCGCGGCAGGAACCAGGAGAACCACTGCCGAGATTCATTACCCGGTTACTAAGTCTGGTACCCTGCTGCCACTTCAACACATTTACTAATGAAGAAGCAGTTCGGCTCCGAATAATCGAAGGTGTTCAAGCGCAGACACAAAGCGCAAGATTCTTCAGGAGCAATGGTCGCTAAAGAGGATCATCAGAGGGGCCGAGGCTGGAGTGCGAATAAAAGCAAAAGACTTCTCGAAAGACGTGCACTCAAAGGCAAGACACATGGATGTTTGGAAAGAGGCACCCCTCATGCCTAAGGGAGAGGCCCAGGAAACAAACAAAGCTGAAAAGAGGGAGGGTGAATCAGAGTCAAGAAACCAGAGACAGAGCGTCATGGAACACTCCAAGTCACCATCACAAAAGACCAGGATGAATCAGGATCGCGAAAGCGGTACGGATGCAACCTCATGGAGCTATTCAACCTCAAGGAGTCAGTCAACAGATGATGACACTGATACAACCTCACAAAGTTATTCAACCTCAAGGAGTCAGTCAACCGATGATGAGAACGATTATGAAACAGATGAAGTGTCAAGCGGGACAAATCACACCCATGGACAAGATGGTAGATTGCTCAACAAGAAGACAAGAAAGATGAACTACGGAAGAAGGGACCTATCCCGTCAATGCCGGAAACCAGCACGCGGACAACCCCGGCCATCCTCCCGCTATGCACCAAAGTCTACAGATGAGTCCGAGGAAGCATCAAGCAGTGAGACAAATCACCCCAATGGCACGGACGTTAACACAAGCAACAAGCGAGAAGAAGAAACCAACCACATGAGGAGTGGCGAGCCACTCAGACACCGGAAAGGGAGAGGCATGTGCACTACAGACAGTTGTGTCAACGAGAAAGCGGAGAAGGGACAATTGATGTCCCGTGGAAAGGGTGAAGACCAAATGCTCCGAGACCAAACTAATGAAGTAAACGATCCCCCCACAGCCACAACACAGAAGACACAAAAAGAAACATACCCACGGAAATGCTCCGTAAACAGCTCCGACTCCAGGAGCATGTCATCCCAGAATACCAACTCGATAAACGTATCAGTCACGACGCCCTCAAAAGAACGTTCTCAGAGGAAATCGGCAACCGACTCCTCCGAGTCGGAAGACATGTCTGTCTGATCATGTGGGTCAACAAAATCATGGTCCCGACCACAGCCATGGCATCAATCACCCGGACGCACAACAGAACCAAAGGACAACACGTCACGTCAGTCATCGCCACATCAAGACATGAATAATATACCGTCACCCCTGATGGGGTCAGAGAGGTTGACTAAAAGAACTGACGGAAGGAGAACAAAGAGATGGGACAATATCTATTTAGTGGCAAAGGACTATCCCGTCACCCTGCGGGGAGGACTGAACGTGGTGACAGAAATGAACTGCCACCGAATGAGAGACAAACAGACACATGACCAGGTGGTCAAGGGTCTCGCCAGCCTCAACCACGAGCGGGAAGGGAAGAAACGAACAGTGGCCGCAAATGAGGCCAAGAATCAAGACAGGACACCCACCTCAGATAGTACATTGACGTCTGGCGTGCCCGACGGTGCACAGATGAACAGTATTGCTCCCAACCGGACGAGACAAAGAGAAATAACCTTACAGGAGGGAGTTTGGAAGAAGACCGGAACATTGTCCACTCCCAAAGAAGATCAACCGTCAACAGAACAAGAGTCACCAAGGCAAGCAGACTGCCACTGCCGAGTTGAGCCAGTAGCAGTCACATAACATGAAAGAACCATGACAACTGCGGAACTGGATAATAAGCCGCCCATACACAATGGGTCACACTCTCAAAAGTGCAATCCCGTAGTCAAGGATGTTTTAGCTAAGACGCCGGAAAGATTGATCAACGTCAAGTCCACCACGGATTCGACGCTACTGATGCTTGAAGAACAAGCTGTCCGCCAACCCGTGTGGTGGACTGAAGAATTGCGAACACTGTGGAAATTAAGTTCATTTTGTTAAGAAAGGGGGAGATGTCAGATTGTACAATGTGGTCTAGTGGTTGGGGTGGAGTTACGAGGGAGGAACAGGAATGGGAGGAACAGGAACGGGAGGAGCCAGTGACAGGAACCAGGGCAGTTAGAGTAGGGACAGGGGACCGACAAGACATGCTAAATAAAGCTCTAAGTAATGGTCATCATAAGTGTCTGTATTCATTGTAGCTGGATGCGACAGTCATCGTCTGATTTATACACACCTAAAAAAGGACACAAACCACATACCCCCATTCTGAATGGAAGTAGAGTTTGCAATCTTTTATTCACACACTTAAGGCCTGATTACAGGTCGAGTGGTCTTCCTGCGGGCTGCCACCCCAGCGCCCAGCTGGAAGACCACCAAACCCGCTGGCAGACTATCTGTAGGATTACGAGTGAATGTTTGGCGGGCAGTTGGTGCATTGTAAGTCCTACTGTGGTGCCTTTTTAAGGCTGATATGTGAGCCCTAGAAAGGCACCACAGTGGGACCGCCAAACCCCTTTCATGGAAGCCATGGACTGCGCCATGTTGTTCAATCCATGCCGTGCAGGAACAGGGGGTGCATACGTACAGGAGGGCAAAACATGTGCTTACTTAGCCCCTTAAAATTGCATAAATAAGTCCTCTGAATCAAATAAATTTGAGCAAAACACTATTTCGAATCTTAAACCTGTATTTAACTGATTCTCCTAGGTCAGCTTGAAAATATCCCAAAAATTGAAAGATGAAATGGTGCTTCTAAATTAGGGTGATTATGCCCGCGTATTTACTAAAATCTTTGAAAAAGGAGAAATGTTAGGGCATGCAGCATGTAGCATCTTTCCAAGTCTGCATGAGGCTTCAAAATGATGTCCTATCGAAATCCTGCATTAACGCGGCAACGACACGTTAGCACACCCATACCTCACATCCGGTTGGACTGTAACTACCATCTCTTATCAGCGACCATAAATTTTGTCCTCTAGAGCAGAACCACTCTTTAACAGTGTGTCTCTGTACACAACTTCTACAATTTATAAATATAAAAATGTGTGCACCAATTCTGGTATTGTGCACACTGCCATCTCATACTGCCTGTGCAGACTGGGTGGTGGAAACCTTTCTCCTCAGCTGGCAGGACGCCTGACACAGTACAAAGAAAGACCTCCTACAGGGACATGAATATCCCTGCAGCAGCGCTCTGGCAACCAGTGCAGGAAACAAAGGGAATACATGAATATTTCTGAACCAAAGAGACCCTCTCAGGCTTGTCAAGCACTTTGGTTCTATTGGCATAATGTTTAATGCAATTTCAAAGTTACAATGCTATCTAAGAGGTTATACTTGTTGTTAGCAGTGTTTCATGTCCTCAGGTGCCAGGCCAGGCTGTGTTGCCCCATGTGAGTCCTGCTGTGTAGCGGCCTCACAGACATCACCAGAGGAAGTTGTTTACCAGTTCCAGTTGTTTCACACTGCACTTAGCTCACTCCCAAAGCCTTCCTCTCTAGAGGTTTGTTTTAATAAGAATCCAAGCTCTGATGTTGAGGGGGGCTGCCAGGTATGCTACTGTACCTCCTCTGTCGCATAGAGAATGTGATCACGGGCATATAGCTGCCATTTTCTCTCACGTGTCACCAATAAAAACTAATGTAAGCCTGCCCCATCTTGAAGATAAGACCCATATTACGAGTTTGGTGAGCCAATGGACCGCTGAACACGTGGTGGTGGTCTGTGGATCCCTTTGCATTAGGACTGTGGCGGTTGGACCGCCACAGGACCGCTACTGCTGCCAGGCATCCACGAGCCCTGGCGGTGGCACAGCGTGCTGTGGCCCCTAATATGCTTGCAGTGCTGCTGTAGCACTGCCAACCATATTACGAGTTTCCTCAATGCCACAGTTTTCATGGCTGTGTGGCTGGGAAAAAAACAAAGGGGTCTCTACAGGGCCCCTTGTTGCCTCTGCTCCATGAAGTGCATGCAGGGGGGCACATGTTGTTCCCCCTGTTTACATGCCCCCCGTTCCTACAGGGCATGGACTTGACAGACCACCAAAGTTATAATAAAGCCCCAAGGAACCAGAACATTGAGTTTTTAATTTCGTGCTGCCATAAATTTGTTGCCCAAATTTGAAACCAATGTATTGTAAAGTTAGATATAAATGGGTATAAATAGTTTTACTACACTTTACATCTATGTACCTTTTTAAAATCCATACATGTGGACTTTGGAGTAGGGAGGGGGCATGCACCGAGGTAGGTCAACCAAGGTGCTGCTGTAATATTCAACTTTGCTCCAAACTATTGTATTGAATAGCGGCTGCTCATCCCTTTGATGGGGTAACCCAGCATTAACTAAAGGAATTTAGAGAAAGAAGTAAACTGGACCCAAAAAACTCCTCTCAAATTAAGTGAGACAGCACTTCTTTGGAGTAAGTGGGTGAAATAAGTTTTTGACTATCGTTTTCAAGATATATACTTATCTTCTCGATTTTTTGGTCATTAATATTTTGCAACAATATTCTTTTAGCACAATATTAATGAAAAAAAACATTCAGACATACAACAATTTCCACCTTAATTTTTTGAACACCTATAATTAATTCTACTGGCAAAGAGAGGTTAGGAGTACTCATCAAAATCTATATCTCCCAATGTTACTAAGTCTAAATTACCTTAAGTGAGCCCAAGATTGCAGGCTGTTATTTTACTGTACAATGCACTCCTTTTTCAACATTTGTCAGTGATCGTTACTGGGGTAAAGGTACATTTGCAAACTCACACTTTAGAAACAAAAATAATTTATGATTAGGGTTGAGCTGTATGGTAACAAGGAACCAGTTGTACCAAACATGTGTCACAATAGACTGGACTTGAATTGAATTTTGTAAACCAACCTATGTACTTATAGGCCGGTTCCTAAAATGAATCTTTGTAGAAGGTCACAACCTGACTTACTTCATCACTATTTACAAGGTAGGTCGCAAATTGTGACTTACTACGATTGTGAGCCGTCAGAGGGATGGTGATCTGCTGGAGTAATTTTTTTGGGGGGTTAAATCACCAATCTATAATTAAAGAAATATTGTGCTGCAGCAATATTATGTCAAAAATATTGTCAAGTCAAAAATATATAGGGACATCATATAGATGGCAAGAATATGATTTTTTATGTATATAATATTATTATTAGAATAATGTTGCATACATTGTTTTATTAATATATTTGTATTATATATACTAACGTACTCAATTTAATGTTTAGAAGTTATGATAATAGTTTTAGGTATTATTAATAATATATTAATTTGTTTATACTTTTTTAGTATAGTGTGTACGATTTTAATGTATTTACCAATTTCTAATTTAGTAGCTGGATGTTGAGTTTATAAGCAAATAGTGTGAACGATACTTAAATTATGTTATTGTTTTTAAAAATATATATATTTTATGCTAATTAATTCTGGGTGGTGCACATTTTTTATTTTGTGGGTCGATTTTTGTGAAGATTAGACATGCTTTCAACTTCATGAGGTTTGGATGTTTGTCACATTTGCACACTGCAACTTTGGGGGAGACTTCCCCCAAGCAAGTTTTGAGAGGTTTCCCACCTACAAAAAAAACTTGCTCAATATCTCTAAATGACATTCTCTTAAAGTAAAACTTTATAAAGATGGCAGAAGTCCTGTTCGCTAGTTTTGCACAACCCTAAGAAAAACCTGTGCTACGTTCAGTATGAGCTGGAACTGGCACCTTGTTCTTACTCTAAGGGCCTTATTTGACTTTGCCGCCCCTCTCCTGTACCGCCAAAGCCATTAAAAAATTTCCAGCAGAGTGTGACTTTTTTGTACTCTGGCGGGCAGTTTTTTGGTGGTCCCATAGCGGTGCCTTTGAAAAAGGCATCACAATGAGAACGTCAAAGCATGTTCCTGCACGGACCGAAAAGCCCTTTGTTAATTTCATTCCATGCAGGAACATAGGGGCGCAAGCAGACAGGGGGGCACTCCATGTGCCCCCCTGAATGCACCCCTTCGCTCAGAGGCACAAGGGGGGCCTGTAGGGCCCCCTATGTTTCTTCACTGCCACACTGTTCATTGTAGTCGCACCACAATCAAAAGTGAGGCAGTGAGGAAACTCCTAATCTGCTTGGCATTGCCACAGTGGCTCCGCCAGCATATGAGGGACCTTAGACCACTGCACCACCACCAGAAATCATGGACCCCTGGTGGTAGCAGGAGTCTTGTGGCGGTCCAACCGCCACAGTCCTAATGCAGATCGTCACCACTGGTTCAGCGGTCCATTGCTCTGTCGAACTTGTAATAAAACCCTATGTGATTAATTGTCTCCTCACCCCCATATTTTTTTTAGATAATCCTCCTATCCTAAAAAGTCTCTCAAGCTGCCAGTTGTGGCATTAGCTACACACAAATCGCCAAAATAGATCTAAACAACCATGTGGCTGAAGTGGACTTTGTAATGACTCAGGGGCATATTACCAAGCAATAACGATAATTATCGCTATTGCTTGGTTAGCGTGAAAAAATTATCGCCGAGCTGTGGCGATTTTTATCGCAGATAAACCTTGGTATTACCAAGGTTTATCACAAATGCGATAAAAATCTGCCTCAATGCATGAATATCGCTGAAAAATCAGCGATATTCATGCATTAGCGAGTTAATGCTCTTAGCCATGTTATCCACCTCCCATTGGATAACATGGCTAGGAACTGCTCATGGCAGGTGTTAGCTTTTGGAGATATTAGCGCGAATATCTCCAAAAGTTGGTAATAGGAGATAGTGATGTTAGCGACTGTTTCCAGTCGCTAACATCTTGGCACGCCCACTTTGCATGTCATTAGTGATAAACATCACTGACATGCAAAGCTGGGCCCAAGATGGTCGCTATCTCCTACTAGCTGTCCCTAACTGGTGTTAGCGACAGCTAGGTAATAGGGAGATAATTTTATCTCCGCCTTCTTGGCTTTTAAAGCCAAAAAAGCGTCGATAAACCCCCTTGATAATATTCCCCCAATTATTATGAAGTATCTTATCCTAGAAGGCGTATCCTCCTGATATCTCTACAGTACAGTACATTAGATGGACTCATTTGTGCACACACACACGCATGACCAAGTGGAGCAGCACTCGTTTGTTGCTTAATGAAAGCAATTTCCTAGGCTGGAAATGAAACCAACTTAGAGAATTGTGGGAAATGAGGAAATGGCTTCAGCGACCACACGTTCTTAGCAAACCCCCCTCTGCAAAGTAAGATACATGGACCTACTTGCATCCAATTACCCCGGAGAAATGGTTACCACAAGGAGGGGGGTCAGGGCAGTGCGAAGTTACAGAGGTATCTCCCATTCATCATTATTGATTTTGCAAAGTTATTTTCTCCTGATCATTCTGTTGGGAACTGTGAGAGGAAACACACTCAGCCGGTGTTGTTGTGCAGAAGAAGGCAGTCGCCTGAGCCTGACAGTCTGGAATCTAATCCAGTTCTTGCATGTTGTCACACAGCTCGGGGTGCTACTAGAGCGGAAAATAAGCCTTTCTCAGAATACAGGGGGATGGCGCCACGCCGTCTGCTGGGCTCCACAGAGAAGGCGAATGATAAAAGCTCCAAATTAACGCAGTGAGTGATGCAAGTAAAATGTGTTTTTTCAACAGCAGTGCAAAGCTCAATTGCATGCTTGAAGTAGGTGACATTTGTTGATTTGAAATGAAAATTATGCAAGCAAGTCCCAATAAAGAAGGTTATACTGCAAAGCTACAATGGAGCCAGTTTAGCGCTGAATTACATATTTACATTGACACCAGAAAGGGTTACTAGAAACCCTGGTTCTCCAGCTACCTCTGCGTAGCTCCCTATTAGTAGCCCATCACTAGTAATTAAAAACATATTTAGTTTATTTAGTAGAATTAAGTATGTTTCCAAAAATGAACAACATTGAAGAGGATATGCTTTACAGAAAAAGGTCAATATTTTCAGAACTGAGAAATTGATTGTTGCAGAAATATTATATATTAGGCTAACCTTTAAATGGTAATTTATGCGGTGTTGTGGAGTCTTATTGCTAGCTTTTTTTCTTAGGTGTCAGGGGGATTTATATATATATAGCTATATATATATATATATATATATATATATATATACATATATATATATGAAGAAGCCGCGTAAGCGGTGAAACGCGTCTCTGACGGTTTTTGGGATAATAAAATAAACTAAGCACTTGATTTGGGTCCGTGTCTTGACTACGGCGGGCGGCGGCGTTAGAAGGAGAAACGCTCGTCTGCAGCAGCTTGAAGCGTGATATATATATATATATATATATATATATATATATATATATATATATATCCTGTGATCAAGGCCTGTGGCGGGCTGAAACGCGTTGTGGCGAGACCTGCACCCTAAATAAACGATTCAAGAAGGCACATTGCTGCGGTCCGCTCCGTTTTTTCCAATGGAGATGAGCGGAATCCAGGGGAAAAAAGCATATATATATATATATATAGATATCACTGTTATAATGAATAGAGGCATTTAAAATGCACATTTACCAAGCTTTTGCTGTACATTTTTATTGGTGACCACCTTCCACTGAGGTGATCACTGCTGGTATTCTTGTATGACTGGGCACTAATGCAATCTTGTCTGAAGTGGTCACTATCACTATTATAACACCGATAACTTGGTTAGTAGCTCTGGCTGACTTTTATTGAACACAAGTGGCTCTTAGATTTCTATGCTCTAAACATACATTAGAAGATGTTGTCCTACAACCACATATTAAGGACATGGACAATCAGCATGGGACTGTCGTCATCAGCAATTCATGGATGGAATGTTAAATAAGCTGATTTGTTTTTTAGGGCACCAGAGCCCCACCATCAGTGATGGGTAGAGTGTTTCTTCTTTGTCCCTTTGCTGTCTTTCAGAGTAATGAAGACCCAAGGTCCATCAAGTTCCAATGCTTTTGTTGTCTGGTATTGGATGGACCTTATGCTTCTTTCACGAGGTCCCTCCTCCGTTTCTGCCCATAATATTTCTCTCCGCAGATAAGCTCTGTCGAAGGGTGCATGCACCACCTTTTGGTCACTGGCTACTCTATCTTCTTTCATATCGATTTCCAGCATACGAGAAAGAAAGTGCCCTTGCGTTTGACTTTCCTTGATCAAAGATCAGCACTCCGCTCTGTGAATAAATAGGACAAAGATGGTCTTCTACCATCTAGTGAGGTGCCTTGAATGAGATCTCAGGGCAACTGTCAGGCTTTAGTCTGTCAGAGAAGTTCCTGTTTGTGTTATTTCAGACTATTTCCCAGTCTTTGTTTGGTGCAGTCAAGTCTCGACCATGTCTGGAGTAAGTTCTCTGAGCTTTCTTTTGGCATTCCACATTTGGTCTCCTGGAAATGTTCCCTTTCTCCAGATGCTTGTAAGAGAAGAGGTCAGATTGCAATGTATACCATCTCTTTTCTTCTTCTAATGTAAGGTGGATCATGTCTGTCATTCTGACTGCATTTTGATCTCACTCATAATCAGGCATGTACTCTGGTGCACTCCAAGTCTGTGCTCTACCGGGTGTAAACTGAACTCTTTTCTTCCTGGTTTGTCTTTTCCAATGCTTTAATTGGAACATTTTACAGCTGTGCCATGTAGGAGTTTCCTGCTAGCTCATACTCTTTTTTTAATTTTGACACTACCTTCATTTCCAGGTGTTTTTTCTATGACCAATCAGCCACAAAATTACATAATTTTCCTGATTTTTCATAACTCCTTTGCTTGTAAAAAATGTCATGGGAGTTCCTTCTTAATGGGTACCACTGAATTGGCTAACAATAAAGATCTGTTATTCAGCGCCAAGATGCCCATGGGCGAACGTGCGCTTTACAAATACACATGTTATGTTCAGTGCCTGTAGGTTTATCTAGGATGAATACCTTATTGCATATAGGGCATGCTTCTGCTTTGCGTTTGCTGTGCTAGCTAAGTCATTTTCAACTGATTATGCTTGGAGTAAGTCCTTCAGTGGCTGTGTTCTGCCTGCCTCTCAGTTTCTAATTCAAGGCTACTTGCCATTAACTCCTCCTACATTGAACCACCCTGTGTTATTGTGTAATTTGTTTGACCATCCTGCTTTTGCAGTGGCCCACACCTCGCCGGCTTGCTTTCTAGCAAGTTCAAGGAAGGCGTCTGTGGCCTGGGAGAAGCATATTCTTCTATAAGTCTTACTACTGTTTCTGTAGGTTAGACAGTGGTCTGCCCCTTTCATGATGATGGGGTGGTCCCCATGAGTTGTGGACACACTGTCCTGGATTGCCTGGCCCACAGGTAACAATATATCTTCATTTCTGGTGACCAACACAACTAACCCTAAAACTCAGGAGATAGGTTTGTTTCTATTGCCTCTTCCTCTCCATCTCTTTTTATTGTTTTAGATGTTGGCAATCACTAGATTATCGACCAGTAAATGTTATCAACTCATAACAAAGTAACCCAGGGTTGGTGCAAGTTTTGAGATCCTCGATTTTGCAGTGGAGTGATACCATTTAATGCTTGTGAGCACTGCTTAATTTCATCAATAGTTTTGTATCTGCATTGCTGTGATGTTGATCCTTTTGTTGCAGGAATGTGCCAATTCTGCAATTATGTATTGATCACAAGTAATATAAAGTCTCCTCTAGCCACACGTCTGGCTGTACCACTATGTTACTTATAAATGATACCAACATAGTTTACACAGACTACAGGAAATCTGAAAGCTGGTGGATTGACGTAGTCAGACTAACTAAACATATGTTCATACAAATCCTGATGATAAGCTAGTAAGAAATAGTATATATTTTGAAAAATATTACATAATATACATGTGGCCACCCCATGCGTCCATTAGTACATCACGTATTCTGTGCCCCAAAAAACCTCCACTCTCCATGCCTTCTTTGGCCATCTACTCCTCTGTCCTAATATGTAGCCAAACGAGAGAGGTACACCAGTACATTCCTTACATCCTTCATACAAAAAGTCACTGAAAACCTTTTATGGCTCATGCTTAAATAACCATTCATTGCCAGGCATGTTGAGGATTTATACTCATATATATCTCACTGGGAGTCTTTCTTTGTGGCTTCTCTGTAACCATAACAAAAAAGTCAACCTGCAAACAGGCATCTAAATATGTGTAACAATAAAGTGCATGTGACGTGTCTGTAAGAACCAAGTAGATAAGCCACCGTGTTGACCAACCCTGCTGACCACTCTGAAACACACCTCGCGTCGGCTCTTATATATCGGAGTGTGCTAGCCTAGATGGGTAAAATAAATGCAATAAATCCATGAACGAGAAGGGAAGCTGGCACCAGGCGAACAGAAAATTCCTGCTCATGACTTATTCAGGTTCCTCATCAGAATGTCTTAGTAGGGGATCTTTCTGCCTGTAGAGCACAGAGAATTGCCCTGGAAGTTCTTCTTCATTAAGATTCAGCAGGCTCTCTAAAGTAGTCTGTGTGACAACACAATCTTTTTAGCATTTTTCCTCTTCCCGTACCTCCATGCCCTCTCTTAGCATCTATTACATATTTAATAAATGTTTTAATATAGCTCATATTTTTACTTTTTTTTTTCTTCATATATTCACTTTGGATATTAAATAGAGGCAATGTTTATAGTTCGACCTTTTTTCCTGGTGATATTCTTAAAGTGAGTGGATTGTGTACCCCTTCTGTGTTTTTGTATTAAAAAATAAATGTATTCCAATATTATTTTTAAGGCGATTACTTTGCCCAATACCAAAAATATGAATATTTATTTAAAACAGTATTTCCTGTATGGATCGCATTGTATTACACATTTGAATCTCAATTGTAGCTCTCTAACTTAATGTCCTCCAACTGACTGCCCCAAAAGACTGTTGCACCTTTTTGCTACCCACTGTAGTTAAGGTGATATTTCAGAGTCCACTGTTTCACTCTCAAAGGTTTTGCACAAAGACTGCTCACAGCATCAACTACTATGTGGCAGCTTAGTGGGGAAAGGAGGTATGGAGTAGTGCAACAGAAAATATTGTAGCATAGTTAGTACCCTAATACGGTGTGCAAGAGAGTCGAGAGTATTAATTGAGCAGAGCGGCAGACCTATAATCTGCAGGAATTAGTGCCCCTGATATAGAACTGATATGTATGTTGAGTTGACAAACACAAGGGCCATATTATGGAGTTGTCCAGAGGTTTATTTGTAAAAGAATAACTGCTGATGGGCAAGGTTTTACCCAGAAGCTACAGCTGGTGCTAAATATAGGTGGTTCAGAATCCTGAGTTTGCACATTCTTGATTCCACTTCATGCCTCTTTCCTCAAACCCCAAAAACCCCTGGCACCTTATTTCACTTTTGCAGTTTCATTTTCCCTTTTTCACATTTTTTTCATCTTTCTCTTCCTCTTTCACCCCCCCCCCTTAACTCTACTTGTGACCACTGTCTCAAATTAGGCACTGATATTAACACTTCAGAGCAAGGGACAATTTTACCGAATTTGTCGTGTTTGAACAATCTGACATTAAAGAAGGAGCTGCAAACAGCTGCATGTCTCCTTTCATAAAACCTATTTCATAGCTGCAAGGCATGTGCCAGTTTTTAGTCCTGTCAGTCTTAGGGTGGTCTTCCCCCAAACATTTTACCTTCCTCCTCCATTTTTGATACTATTGTTTTTGCTGACCTTAGGACTCTACACTTTACCACTGTAAACATGGTAGCCTTTATCTTATACCCAATTGGCATATTTAATTTACTTATAGGTCTCCGGTACAGTGGAACTACATGTGCCCAGGGTCTGTAAATTAAATGCTACTAGTGGGCTTGCAGCAGATTTTGCCACCCTCTTAAGTGGCCCCTTTAAACATGTCTCAGGCCTGCCATTGCAGCCTGTCTGTGCAGTTCTTCAACTGCCATTTTGCCCTGTCAGGACCAAACCTTTCTTTTTAATGCACATACGGCACACCTAAGGGTATGCCCTGGACACCCCATGGGGCAGGAGCCAGTGTATTTAAATAGTAGGACATGTCATTTTAAGTTTTGTATGCCTTGGTAGTGAAAACATCTTACATTCATTTTCACTACTGCAAGGCCTACCTCTCCCATAGGATTGAATTGTAGTTGCTGTATTACATTTGATAAGCTTTAATTTCCAAATGGGGGCAGGCAACCTTTTCATGTTACTGCCTTTCAAACTGTAATGAAAAAACACCTGTCATGGTATAGTTGGATTTTAAATTACAAGCCCCCTCAACGACAACGCAGGACCTCCCACTGCAGCCATGCATTGCTTCGGCTGTGCGACTCATCTTTGTCACAGATCCTCGCAATGCTCCACAAACCAGGATCTAGGGCGCTCAGTTCAGCAGGGTGAATTGGGTCCCTATTGCTGGCCCACACTCTATCGCGGTCATTCTGTACTTGTGACTCTGTCCCAGTCCTGTGCAACCAGATATCCACAGTTGGCCCTTTGTGCTCTTTGGTGCTATTTTCACTCAAAATTTAAACCTGCTTATCTCCTGTTCTACTGAGTGGATTGTTTCTTGTTTTGTTCTTGAGACCTAAAGCGCCGCCACCGCCGAGAGTCACGAAGGGGGCAAAAACAACCTACCTGACCGCGCCGACACCGCCAAGAGTCACAGAGACACCGGACTCCGCGCCGCCACTCCGGGGGACTTTAACTCCCGGCAGGCCTCGCGGCGGCGCGTCCTGAGTGACGGGAAACGCGCCAACGACCAGGATAAAGCCGGCAGCACCCCGGCAGAGCGGGGGAGAGACAGCCTAAAGCGCCGCCACCGCCGAGAGTCACGAAGGGGGCAAAAACAACTTACCTGACCGCGCCGACACCGCCAAGAGTCACAGAGACACCGGACTCCGCGCCGCCGCTCCGGGGGACTTCAACTCCCGGCAGGCCTCGCGGCGGCGAGTCCTGAGTGACGGGAAACGCACCAACGACCAGGATAAAGCCGGCAGCACCCCCGCATCGCGGGACGCGAGCGGGATGCCCGGGGCGAAGCCCGGGCAAAGGGCGGGCCCTCTACGGCTCTCATCGGCAGGAGCAGGACCAAGAACGCTGCTCAAAAAACATCCAAGTAAGTGAAGCACCCTCCTCATTCCTGTAAGCGCCTGGGACTTCACATTGATTCTAACCCTACGGACCAGCATTGTTGCTACCTTGTAAAATGTCTAAAGCTAAAGCCTCTTCTGCTCCACTTAATACAATAGACAATTACATGGTTCAGAAAGTTGCCAAAATTAACCAGGACAGGAGATCATCTCTGGGTCTTAGCTATTCACCAGACTTGCTTATCGACAACACGCCTCTACCACCCTCAGTTCTTGATATTAGTAATGAGGTCTTCCAAACTCCAGATAATAACCCTCTGACCCAATTACTAGTTGCAATCAATGAACCAGCTCCTGAATGTATAACTGATATTGACATTATTACTCTAGAAGAAGAAACCCCTACACCGGTCCCAGCCCCTAGAGCAACAAAGGGGGGGGGGAAGAATATACCAAAAAGGGGTGGCCTTCGATCAGGCAAAAAGCGCCTTGAGGCTTCTCCTCAGGAGAAAACTGGAGATGATACTAAGGAGCAACGGGGGAGGAAAGGTTTACCTGGATGAAGATCAATTCAAAAAGCTACTGAATGCCATAGATAACAAAATTAAAACTATCACCAAACCACTCCTAAGCAAAATCGACCAGCTCACAGCAGAGGTTACTAGACTGGGGGTACTTTTGCAAAAAACTACAGAAGAAAGACCAAAGCCAGCTCTAACAAATTTGGCTATGGTTGACCCGAAAACTACCAAAGCCGCACTTGGGCCAGATTCTACAGCAAATACTTCCCAGAACATCATGTGGAGGCCCGGCCAAGGGGGAGAGGGGTTGGGAATCCCAAACCCAGCTACCATTGATGAGGTTTCTGCAAGGCCCGCCTCTAGAAGTACAAAAGAGATAGAGAACATAGATAAAGGGCCTGTAGAATTAATAGTGGAAGCTTCCCCTCTAATATTGGTTTTAGCAAATGTCCCTCAATTAGAACCAGGGCAAGTAGAAAACACCCCTTCTTTGATAAATAAATCACTTCACTGGTTATCAAAGAATATGGCTTTTAAACCAGGAGGCAGGGATCAGTTGGCACAGGAAGTAGTAAAAGCTAGAAGGGTTGAATGGATCGGGGGTGGCAACAAAAAGTTCAAGGGGGATTGCGTGGTGTTGCACTTCTCAGATCCCGAAGTCCTACCAAACATACTAGCTAATATATATCCCCCTCAGCGCAGATCTACCGAAATAGTGCCACTAACGTTGGATTTCTTTTACATAAAAAAGGGAAACAATATTAACCCAACACTGTTAAAAACCAAATGGAACCCTGTAATAAGAAAAGCCAATCTCCCTGTAAATAAAAACAATTGGGGAATTTCGATAGAAAACAGGTTCTCTGCCCTTTCAGGGTTAAGTCAATGTGATTGACTGGAAAAATCAAGGAGTTTAGGGGAATCAAATATTGCAAAGGTCAAACACGGGAATACTAGTACTCATATGACAATAGGAACAGATTGTTGTGAGTGCAAGATACCTGACCCTAGAGATTACACTTTTAATCCAGTAGAGAACAATTCATTACTTGTTCATACTGGTATTAATGTAGATGAAGTTAGTTCTCCACCTTGTGCGCCTCTCTCTAACCTGACTATTCCCTTAAATAAGAGGAATATGGAAAGGGAAGGTAGCACTAAGATCATCTCATGGAATATTGCGGGTATCCAACATAAAATAGAGACTCCAGAATGGTGTGACTTTATAGACTGTTATGACATTGTGCTACTACAAGAAACATGGTCAGTGTCACCAGTATTTCGTCAGGGCTTTTTAAACTTTTATGTGCCCGCGAAAAAGAATACCAAGGGACGCCCTTCAGGGGGGCTAATTATTTGGATACGTCAATCTCTGCAATGCACTATCAAGCAGAGCCATATTACTAATAGCGACCTACTCTCTATAGTCCTCACTTGTAATGACGGTTACAAGTTGGCAATATATAATATCTATGCAAGGGGAACTCAAGGGGGCACGTCCTCTGACATAGTAGGAGCTTTAGACAATGACCTAGAGATGTTACCCACGCAGTACACTATTCTGGTGGGTGGAGACCTAAACACAACATTTGAACCTCTAGGTTGCGAGGACAACGATCTGACACTTGAGGAAGATACCAAATGGGGAATTCCCCAGTTAGACCTTCCGGTGGTAAAAAAATGGACAGAAGTAGCTATACAGGTTAAAAGTTTATGCCTATCCAGAGGACTGAGGGCAGCCAATGGCCGCACCCCTTCTGACTTACAGGGCAGGCATACCTTTGATAACCTAAGATCAACTAGTAGGATAGATTATATTCTGATAGATGTTAGAGTTTGGAGCAAAGTCGTTGACATGCAGGTCATATCCAGGTTGGAGAGCGATCACAATCCTTTGTCTTCGCTATTCAACTTAGAACAAAAAGCAACTATAGAAAACTTAGCTAGGAACTTTATGACCTTAGATGTTGTTCCATCTAATAATCTCCGTCACATCAGATGGATAACTCTAGTAGGCAACCCAGGGGATATGCAGGTCCTTGAGGGGTTAGTTACTGATGAAGTCGCCAGACTACAGGTTTTAATGAATGATGAACATTTTAAATTAAAGATTGAAGAGTCACAGCCAAAGTTTTTTGCTAATATCCAGAAGCTATTCTTTAAAACAAGCAAGAAGAGGAAGGGTATTGGACCACCCATAAAGAAGGGATGGTACGACCAATCCTGTAGAATAGCAAGACAAAACCTTAGCATCGCACTAAGATCTAAAACGGGAGTTTTAAATGCTAGGGATGAAAATAGAAAAATTCAGATCAAGGCAAAAAAGCAATGGGATGAGAACCTTTGGCTAGATTTGAAGAAAGCATGTGCTGATAAACACCAGAAAGAGTTCTGGGCCATACTAAAGTGGGGCACAGGGGGTGTAGCTGACTGTCCGAAAAATCATGTAGCAAAGGAGTCCTGGGTGGATTTTTTCAAACCCCAATATGCAGACAATTCAGGTTCGCAAGCTGTTCCCCTCTTAGAAAGGGTATTTTTTACTAATGAATTATTCTCATTAAAAGATGTACACGAGGCAATGGATGGAGTGACCAGAGGTAGGGCGCCAGGAATCGATGGCATACCGGCAGATGTTTTCCTATCGGACAGGGATAGCTGGTGTAAATACTTTGTATGGCTTGGAAATGCCATTGCACAAGGGGCAAAGATACCAGCAACATGGAAAGGAGCAGAAATAATCCCAGTCTACAAAAAAGGGGACAAGGCTCTACCAAGCAACTATAGGCCCATCAGCCTCATCGATTGCGCCCAAAAATTGATGGGCAGGATGGTTCAAAACAAGATACAAGCCTGGATAGTTGATAAGGACATCCTTTCCCCATATCAAGCGGGATTCCGCCCTTTAACCAGCTCTGTCGACCAGGTATTCCACTTCCTAACTATATACTGGAAAAATGTAACCCTGCTAAATGGTCCTCTGTATGCTGTTTTCGTTGACCTGAAGTCAGCATTCGATTTAGTCCCCCGGCAAAAACTCTGGGATGTTTTAAGGGATTTAGGAATAAGCCCTGAATTACTAACTTTGCTTGTAAGGCTCCATGAGAACAATTATGCCCGGATCAGGTGGGGAGCCTTCCCTGTTGAGAGAGGCGTGAGACAGGGCTGCGTCCTGGCCCCCACCTTATTCTCCCTCTACATTAATGGCATAGTAGACTTTCTGAAGCAATTCCCGACGGATGCTCCATTATTAGACGGGAAGCGAGTTCCAGTACTAATGTTCGCAGATGACACTCTGCTGGTCTCGCAGACCCCTAGTGGTCTACAAAAGACAATAAACGCTTTTTTTGATTTCTGCCAGATTCTGGGCTTGGAAATAAATGCAACTATGACTAAATTTATGAATCTGAATCCCTCTAAGAAATTCAAGGGGAAAATGGTTCACAATGGGGCCTTTTTGGAAGAAGTGGATGCTTTCACCTACCTAGGTATCTCTTTGAATAATAGCATGAACTGGAGATCTCATATGGACTCTGTAGTGTTAAAATCTAACCAGTTGGCAGGGGCAATAGCCAAAAAGCACAAATCCTCATTCACAAAACCAATACAGCCAATAATGGAGATCTATGGCATGAAAGTGCTGGGTGCATGTCTTTATGGATCAGAATTATGGGGTTTTACCAATTTGAACACTTTAACAGTGGCAGAAAACAAATTCCTGCGGGGCTTAATTGGTGTTCCACAGAGCACCCCCTCGACCCCACTCCACCATGACCTCGGGAGGAAAAAGATCGAGGACATGGTCAGACTGCGTCCCCTCCTATATTGGAGGCGTATAAAAACTACTCCTGAGTTGAGTCATTACGCAGCCTCCCTCTTGGATGTTGATAACTCTGATATTTTCCATAAAGTACTTTGGCTAAAAGAAGTGAGGAAATTACTCCAAAAACTGCACCTTGAACACTTGTGGTCTGCAGTAGACCCAGATGATTTTCCTTCAAAGACTACACTAAAAAAGTTGTACTGGGACATGATAAACAATGCTGCATTGACCTCTAGTCAACCTTCTGTCCTGACATCCCAGTTCTTAGAAGTTAAAACTTCTCCAAAGTTTGAACAGTACTGGGATTTGATCTCCAAGCCTCTAGATAGGAAACTGTATTTCCAGTTTAGAATTGGCACCTTACCCTTAAATGCTTTTACTGTCAAATGGTCTTCTGATAATCTAAACACATGCTTTTATTGTAAAACTCATGTAGAGGACATTTCGCACTTTCTATTTGTATGCCCCTTATATGCTGCCCCAAGGAATAGATGGTTGAAGCCCGCATGCAGAAATCTGGGCCCAAGGAAATGTCTAGAGTCCTTAAGGATCCTGAAATCAAATTGCGCCCCTAATTTTGCAATTGCTGTGGCTAAATTCTTGGGGTGGGCATGGATGATACGCACGCGCACTTTAAAACTCCTATGAACTATTTGAGCAACTAATCTTTGTTTTTAAACTTTGTGTTGTGATGATATTCTTCAAAAATGTGTAATTTTTTAATTTTCTTATTCGCCAACAAAGTACAAATTGTATGGTATTTAATACGTTTTTATCTAGATTAGTATTTATTCTGTTTAGCTTAGGGATACATGCTTTTATGACAATGTTGTCGAATAAAGTATTTAAACTTGAAACTTGTAAAAGAATAACTGCTGGTGGGCAAAGTTTTACCCAGAAGCCACAGCTGGTGCTAAATATAGGTGGTCCAGAATCCTGAGTTTGCACATTCTTGATTCCACTTCATGCCTCTTTCCTCAAACCCCAAACACCCCTGGCCCCTTATTTCACTTTTGCTGTTTCATTTTCCCTTTTTTAATTTTTTTCATCTTTCTCTTCCTCTTTCATCCCCCCCCCCCTTAACTCTACTTGTGACCACTGTCTCAAATTAGGCACTGATATTAACACTTCAGAGCAAGGGACAATTTTGCCGAATTTGTCGTGTTTGAACAATCTGACATTAAAGAAGGAGCTGCAAACAGCTGCATGTCTCCTTTCATAAAACCTATTTCATAGCTGCAAAGCATGTGCCAGTTGTTAGTCCTGTCAGTCTTAGGGTGGTCTTCCCCCAAACATTTTACCTTCATCCTCCATTTTTGATACTATTGTTTTTGCTGACCTTACGACTCTACACTTTACCACTGTAAACATGGTAGCCTTTATCTTATACCCAATTGGAATATTTAATTTACTAATAGGTCTCCGGTACAGTGGAACTACATGTGCCCAGGGTCTGTAAATTGAATGCTACTAGTGGGCTTGCAGCAGATTTTGCCACCCTCTTAAGTGGCCCCTTTAAACATGTCTCAGGCCTGCCATTGCAGCCTGTCTGTGCAGTTCTTCAACTGCCATTTTGCCCTGTCAGGACCAAACCTTTCTTTTTAATGCACATACAGCTCACCTAAGGGTATGCCCTGGACACCGCAGTGTATTTAAATAGTAGGACATGTCATTTTAAGTTTTGTATGCCTTGGTAGTGAAAACATCTTACATTAATTTTCATTACTGCAAGGCCTACCTCTCCCATAGGATTGAATTGTAGTTGCTGTATTACATTTGATAAGCTGTAATTTCCAAATGGGGGCAGGCAACCTTTTCATGTCACTGCCTTTCAAACTGTAATGAAATAACACCTGTCATGGTATAGTTGGATTTTAAATTACAAGCCCCCTCGACGACAACGCAGGACCTCCCACCGCAGCCATGCATTGCTTCGGCTGTGCGACTCATCTTTGTCACAGATCCTCGCAATGCTCCAGAAACCAGGATTTAGGGCACTCAGTTCAGCAGGGCGAATTGGGTCCCTATTGCTGGCCCACAATCTATCGCGGTCATTCTGTACTTGTGACTCTGTCCCGGTCCTGTGAAACCAGATATCCACAGTTGGCACTTTGTGCTCTTTGGTGCTATTTTCACTCAAAATTTAAACCTGCTTATCTCCTGTTCTACTGATTGGGTTTTTTCTTGTTTTGGTCTTGTTTCATTTATTTATTAAACTTGTCTCTATTATTCTAAACTGGTGTGGGATCCGTTTGTGGAGTGTTTTCACTGTCTTACTGTTTGAAGTATTTCTCAAATGCTTTACACATTGCCTCTGAGTTAAGCCTCACTGCAGGTTGAGCACAGGCTAAGTTAGTGTTTGCTTGTGACTTCACCCTGAGAAAAATTATGGTTGTTGCTTGAGTATGGTTTCAACCCCCCCTAAACCAGTAACTCAATATTTCACACCTGTGCTGTCTCAAGATGGTGTACCTAGGTTTGCACATGAGCATCATTCCTCTGCACCTATACTAGCACCATCCATAGTAGAGATTTCTTTGCTGAGGTAAAGAGGCGCAAGGATCACTGGTAACCATTTAAGGGTGATATGGACATTTGCAACTCTGCTTGCATAGTTGTAGAAAGAGTAGGCGGAGATTGATGATTTTTCACCTGCAGAAGAAAGACTCAACACACTGGCAACATCAAAGCAGACTTTTTCAATCAAGGCATAATGTCAATCTAAGTTCTCTGGGAATGCTGGAAAGAAAGGTAGAGACAGAGGTAGAACTCACTCTAACTATACCTTTCATAATGGATTCCTGTTACATTAGTGGAGAAGTGTGGCTCAATGGTTAGAGCAGCAGACCCTGATGCAGAGGTCTGGTTGGGACCAGAGTTCAATTCCTGTCTTGGGTTAAATTTCCTCGGACCTGATAATTCTCGCCTTGGTGCCTACTCTAATCATGGGTCCCACTCTGCAACTCTGGGCAATAGCTTACTTAATCTCCACAACGGCCCCAACTGCGCTAGGATGCCCAAGAGTGGGCATTTCACAGTGAAAGCCAGGAAGGTTTCCACAGAGGTATGCGTACAGCGCCAAGACGCCTCAGGGTATAAGTGCGCTATACAAGTACGAATTCATTTCATTCAATCATTATTCTGAAAAATATAATGGGAGCAAACATTAAAAGTGAATATTCACAGAACATCATTACATTAGTCAATTGATCAGTTTAATACACTTATTTATATTTCCTTAGCTTTTGCAGTGGTTACACACTATTAATTCACTTACATGTAACACAAACATTAATGAACTTAAGGCACATTTTTAATATATACGTCGTATGTGAGCATATAAATGTATATTCATGATGTTTGCAGGGTGGAGTTTAAATTACACTGCTCGAGGTCTCTAAATGCCGCCATTATCTAGGAATGAAAAGGGCTATGATCCCACACCTCCTGCTGTAGTAATAATAATAACAATATAATATATAGTTCTTTCTGCAGTGGCCATGCTTGTGTAAGTTTAGGAAAAATATATAAAATGTACACAACATAGCAGTAAGTACTGAGACTGCTGATTTAACTTACCTATGCAGAAAATGAAAGTGATAACTGGGTAAAGCACAGGGAATGAAGAGCCAGTAGAAAAGAAACAGAAAAGGTCACACTCTGCCCCTTGTGATACATTTAAAAATTAAACACCCTAATGCATCAATGTATTTGAAATGTACTCCCATGTTCTTATGCTTACGTTCCAATTTTGTGAGAGCTTTTCAGCAGTAGAAATTCTGAAATGAGGGTTACTTTTTAAAGACCTTTGGGGATGGGACTAAACAGTGCACTACATAAAAACAGGTTCACAATTCAATCATAAACCTCTAATAACAAATTCCATGCAAATGTACAACAATTGCATTTCTACCATCAAGACAGGAGGACAAATATAATTCTACTGTTCTATGTAAATAAGCCACTGATCTATCTATAAGCTTTACCATGCAAAACCACTAGTAGAACAAGGAATTTCTTGACCTTCCCTTGGGAAAAATAGCCGTGTTACTACCCAGGGACACAGGAAGCAGAACTAAAGATTTAATGAATCTAGCCATTTATTTCATCTGGATGTTGACCGTGTAGAGGCATTTAACGGATGAATATCTGGCACGTCCCTGTCTCTTCCAAGTCTGAGACTTATCTACAGTAATTAATAACCTTGTCTATGGCACTCATTTCTACCTGCGAACTGTCTCCAATCTCCCTTAAACAGCCATGCAGAACTCTCTAAAGACACTCCCCGCACGGGGAAATGTGACAGGGAGCGGTGGCTTGTGACTGCGCAGTGAGTCGGTACACAAGCGAGATGGATGCACATACCACTTATCTAAATTAGGCTGCCATTTTACAGGGCTAATTTTCCTGTTGGATGCTCGAGATAGGTACATGACACCTCATTTCATCATACAGAGAGCTTCTCAGCGCTTCCAAGGCACGGCGCAAACAGCAAAAGCTTCTGCAGTAATTCTTTGAATACCCCTGCCTGCATTTGATTATTTGTCTTACACTGTGGGAGCTTTCTACAAGATCCTAGATAAATATATTGTGTACATGCCCAGCAGTCATGGCCCAAAGGAAAAAGCTACTGCAGCCAATATTCTTGTAACTTCACATCCACTCCAGCAGACAAGCTGTAACCACTTGGTGGAGTGGAGCTTCCATCCCCTTAGCTTGCCAGGGAACAAAGTTTGTAGAACCGGTATTGCAGAAACTTAGGGGGATATTCACAAGGACTCAACTCCGAATTATCCCCACCTTAACGCAATAAAAATAACACCCCATTCACAAGCTGGTGCAAACTGCAGATATCGCCTAGATTCCCACGATAACGGCCCTAAAATGTATCTCCACGGTGGACACCACCAACTAACCCTAATGAGATGCAGAGTAGGCGTTCCCGTGCAAAAACACACGAAAAAATCACAACACTTCTTTCACCACGAACTGCCAGATCTGCGATGCAAAACAAAATCAAGCGATAAGCCTCGGAAGCTGCAGGGAATTAACACCTGCTCATTGCTGGTGTAAAGCAGGACGACAACCTGCAGTATAAAAGGGAGCCCAGCAGAGAGCCACAACTGAACACCCACAGATGCCATGGAGACATTGACCATGCACCACGGATTCCCATGAGGGCCACAACACCCACTGCAACCACCCCAGGCCCGCCACCACCCCCAGGACCCGTCCCGCCCCCGGGAACACTACAGAGGCAGCTTACACAAAGACAGCAGACCCAGCTGGAATGCACCTGCAGCCCACAGTCATGCAACTCAAGACACTGCCAATGGTCACACAGCACAACTACATCCAACATGACACACAACATGCCGACCAACCAGACACGAAAACACAACTCCATTGGAAATCCAGCCTTGCCATGCCCACAGCCCAGCCACGGCACCACAGACACACAATAGCAGGATGTCGGAGAGGCATGGAGCAGGCATGTGCGAAAGCAGCAAGTGACTAAGGAAGGTGAACCTTCCCAATGCCAGGTGTGGCATTGAGATGCCGGACAGGCCACAGAGTGCAAACAATGGAAATGGCCGTGTGGCGAACAACTGCTGGTGCATGGAGTGTAGTGGCCAATGGATGCAACCATGTCCCCACAGGCTGAGGGGCAGAATGCGGAAATGTTGCACGTTACATCCCCCCCTGCAAGCGCGTGCATAGTGGGTCAGACCTGTGTATGCCAGGCCTGCGTATGGGTGTGAACAAAAAGCCAGTCGGACTGGACTTGGTTCTCATTCGAAATGTACCAAGCGTCATCCAGGGTGGCACCTCTCAGCCCAACACGAGTCCTGCGCCAAGTGCGGGGAGGCCTGCGCTCCTGAGTGCCTGCAGCACCCTCGGCTGCCGGTCCCCTGACCCGTCATGCCTACCCCAGCGCACCAACGAGGCTCTGCTCACCTGCCTACACCTGCGTGTGTCAAAGAGGGCCCTCCATGTGCCGGTGCAAGCTCCAAGCACCAGTCCCGTGACCTCTGCTTCGGCCCAGTAGGTCTCACATGTGGAACTGTGTCCAGAGTCTATACTAGCAGTGACCCCAATTCTGTGCCAGCAACTACAGCATCAGACCCCCTTTGATCAGTGAGGCATAATTCCATGTGGCAAGCCGGGCACACAAGGTGCCACTAACTCTGTTCAATGCCAGCCGGCCACACAAGGTGCCACTAACCCTGTTCAGCGCCAGCCGGCCACACGAGGCGCCACTAACCTGTTCACCGCCAACCGGCCACACAAGGTACCACTAACCCTGTTCAATGCCAAAGGGCCACACGTGGATGAGGGCTCAGGCCTACCCTGGGGTCCAGTAGGTTAGACATGTGGAACTGTGTCTTGGGTAAGATGTGGAGGAGTCCACACTCATTGGACAGGGCTCATCGAAGGTGGCATCCCCTAACAGCATGGTGCTACTAACTCTGTGCGCAATAAGTCATGGGCACTATATGGTTAGAACTTGGTGGCGTCTGAGTTCATGGCCTGGTGGTTTCCGGCATATCCAACAGGCTGGACCGGACTTGGTGTCCGACATGTGTCTGTTCCATTCATCTCCACCATAGTGACTGTTTCAGCGTGGTCCTGCACCCTGCATCATGCCCTGGGGGCACACCTCCCACTGTACACCTAGACACTCCGCAACAAGCTCCTTTTACATCTACGTAAACCTGCTCTGCAATTGTGACCCTGCCCCAGTGCCCCGCAAGTCAGCATCCCATGGCGGTGGGCCCGTGCTGGCCGCTGTGCATCCGGGGCCACTAACTCTGTGCAGCACAAGTCAAGGGGCCTTTAATTTTGAATGGTTGTATCCCTTGCAATGTACACTGTTGTTGATTTCTGACTGCACGAGGCAGCCCTTGCCGACTGGTGTGCACACACCCCACACACATCCAACACAGGTGTCATTCAGTATGTGTGCCTGCTAATAAATGTGGCAGTGCGCACATGCCTGTAGCTATTTACACCATCTGAGCAAGTGTGTCCGTGTGGTCATTGTGTCAGCATGAGGGCACTGCCCTGCAACATCACAGTGTGCTCTCTTCAGCGGACGTTACCATGTCACCTCAGCGTTGGTAGTGACCCTGGACATGTAGCTTCACACGCACCCCCCTTAATGCAGAAGCAGCATGTGCTGGTCTGGCGTACGTCAGGTCAGCACAGGGGTGTGCTGATTTGGCTGGGGGAGCAGGGCGGGACTCGGACTTGGCCCTGGGCTGGTAGTGTCCCTGGGTTGAAGTGTAGTCGCCACCAGGGCCGCAGTAGTTGATGTTGCAATGTAGCATGCACCAGCAGTGCGGTCCCGCACGTACGGGGACATGTAGGACCACTCGGGGTCTTGGAACATGCATGCCAAGAGTTATGTGTATCACCTCTGAGGATGCATGAGTCAGTTGCCTGTCCTCATTTACAGCGAGATCACAGCCAGCCATGGGCCATGGGCTGTACACCTGTGTCCATCCTGTCTGGTCCATTGGCCTACACTCCAGTGGCCGCACACCTTCAAAGGCCAGGGTCACGGTGTTCCCAGAGTGGCAGATATCCCACCACACAGGTTACTGTAGGGATGAAAGGTCCTTTGGGTGGAATACCAGGCGGTGGCACATCTGCAGCTCTGAGCAGGAACTGGCATGTGACCAGCACCTCCTGACAGATACAATAGCATTTGCTTGTGACAGCCACGATACGCACTGCCCAAAGTGAGACCACCGTGTAAACATCCCACACGGTGTCATAGTTGGTGTGCATGAAATGGCCTTCACACGTTCTCCCACCCCACCCAGGGCCTGCACCCGTTGCACACAGACACTGCTTATTGCACCAAGCTTTGCCATTTCATCCACAGGACTGGCACAGGGCAAGCCATTACCGCTTTTAGCAGAGCCACTGAGGCAATGGCAGACAATCCTGGACACATGCTCGGATCCAGTCACGTGGACCTGTACCGTGCAAGTCTGCTGCTTGTACTGGGCGTACTGCCATTAGCAGTCCTGAGGATCAGTTACCGACTGAGCTTCCGCCTCTCGGACCTCACCTGCATTCAGCCTGTGTTGCATTGTCGCTTGTGCATATTCGAGTGTCCCATGGATGTCTGCCTCTCCAACGGAACGGTAGCTGACCTGGATTATGACGTGTGTGTGCGCCCCCTGTTGGCCCACGAGTGTCATCATGATGCCCGTTTATGGTATGCATGGATGTTTGCCATGCAGGCTGGACACTAGACCTTGGAGATTGCACAAGTCCTGGTGTGCAGTGAGCACATTGAGTCACTACCCGATTTGGCTTTGGTGCACACTGGGGCCAGTGGTTGGAGTCAGCACATCTGTCTGGGTCAGCTGATGGATTACATCGACGACATGTCAGATGTGGTGGACGACGATCTCTCCCTACGCAGCTGCACTCGCGTTCATGGACGAGTGACAAGGTACCTGCAGCCACAACTGGATGTGACCCATTGCACGTGTCCCGACGCCTGGTTGCATGATGGGGATATGGTCACATGTCCCAAGTCAACACTGGACATGGCTGCATTGGCCTGGCTTCATGATCCATGCGCGGACAACCGACGCGGGTTGGCACTGACTTGTGTTGGTGATGGCCTCCCCCGAGGTGGCAATGGGCGCTTTTCTATGTTCCTCCGTCAGACATGCTGCTGCATTTGTCTGCATATCGTGGCACTTCTCTTGGTCGTACTGACACACACATGTTGATAAAGTTTCCCCTATTTCACTTTTCTCCAACTGTCTTGTGTGTTGATTTATATGCCAATGTGTGAGTCACGGACTCTCTGATTACCTGGGTACAATGGTCTGTTGCCAATGGGGCTTGTGGGGTTGTATGCTGGCTCGGGTTGCATCCATTGTGCTTGGCTGTTGTTTCTGTATGGATTGCCTCTTTTCTTCAGGCTTTTTTTGTGCTTATTCCCACCTGCCTGTCGCGGGCCTGGCGGTGCTTACCCCTGCTTTCCTCATCGCGAATGGGCTCTTCGCACTTTTTGTTGTGTTGTGGTTTGTGTTTTTATCTCTGTTGGGGTATTTGTATTGGTGACATTGGCCGCGGTTTAGGCAGACTATCGCATGCGACCGCCTTTTTGTGAATTCCACGTTGACACAGGGTTATGTTAACGTGATCTGCTGCGATGTGTAAAGGTGCAATGGCATTTTTTGTTGATGTTTAGCACACGTTCTTGTGAATATACCCCTTAGTGGCATCGCGACAGAGAATGGATATGCCAAGTATGCACTTTAATAGCTCCTCACACAATGCACGTGCACTTGGCAATCAAAAACAAGGAGACAAAAAGAAGAATATCAGAGCTCAATGGGATATCCTTTGTTCCAGGTTAAAGGCACTCTGGAGAGGCCCCCCCACGTGCAAAAACAATATTCATCTATTTCCCCAGAAACTATAATAAAAACACTCCTATGCACAATACGAGGATGGGTCCATCATGAGCATAATAAGAAACTTGGGCATTTACATGGTCATGATACTAAGTCACTCCTTCACCTGTGTCATTTCTACTTTACTATTCACGTATTCAGCACGTTCACCATGAAATTTTCCCCGCTACATAGGCACGGTCACGTGACATGGGTTGTTATGTTTTGAATCGTTTATTTTTGTGTTTTATATGCGTGCTAGCTTGTGGGGAGGGTGAATCTTGTTTCCACCTTATTTTTCAGATAAAGGGCTTCCCCTGATGAAGGAAACAGTCCTGAAATGCATTGGGAACAAATGCCCAAATCGTAGACGGATTTCAAGTTGTTCTCTTCTGCATATGTTATGTTATGTTATGTTATATGGATATTTATTGCGCGCACAACTACTCAAGAGTATCCTGGCGCGAAGCATAACCACAGAGAAGTCAAGAGCTGAACAGCAGAGCAAAACAACTTTAATAGGCTATGTTAAAAAGATGGGTCTTAAGGAGTTTCTTAAAGCAACCAAGGTCTCTAGTGTCCCTAAGAGTGAATGGGAGGGAATTCCAGAGGGCAGCGGCTTTGACCGAAAAGGATTGACCGCCCAATCTGGTTCGCCGGAAGCGGGGAACTACCATCCTTCGTTGGGAAGCCGACCTTAGGTGGCGGCTTGGGACATGGAAAGTCACTCTTTTCTTGAGGTAGGCAGGACCAGTATCGTGAAGGGCTCGATGCGTGAGTACCAGGGCCTTGAATTGGACTCTTTGGGCTACCGGCAGCCAGTGAAGAGTAGCCAGTTGATGTCTTATGCTGTTTCTTCTAGAAATACCCAGCAGGAGTCTTGCGGCAGCATTCTGGATAAGCTGAAGTTTATTAACCAGAAAGGAAGGGGAGCCCAGATACAAAGCGTTAGCGTAGTCCAAGCGGGACAATATGAGGGCCCTAGCGACCGTTTCTTTAGCTGGCTGGGGTAAGAGAGGAAAGAATCTACTCAGAGATCTGAGGGTCCCGAAGCAGGCACCCGTCAATCGCTTGATCTGCTCTGCGAACCTCAGATCTTCGTTAAACCATATGCCCAGATTCTTGGCTGGGCCACCTTCAGAGAGGGGACGGGGAAAATCAGGTGGCCAAATTAATTCAGTGAATTGGCTTGGAAATTGGCCGTATAGTAAAATCTCTGATTTTCCCTCATTGCATTTAAGTTTGGCATGAGCTAACCAGGTGAAAACGGCAGCCAGGCATTTTAGTGCGACATCAGTTTCTAATGTCGTGTTGCCCCATGTAAACAGGAGCTGGGTGTCATCGGCATAGGCCATAATTTTTGCACCCAGCTCCTCGGCCAGGTAGATCAGCGGGGTCATATAGATGTTAAAAAGAAGTGGGCTCAAAGTAGAGCCCTGTGGGACCCCTGTCTGAACAGACCTGGCCGAAGAAGAGTAAGGGGGCATCCAGACTTGTTGATAGCGGGAGTCCAGGAAAGATTCCAGCCAGGACCACACAGCCCCAGTGATGCCAATCTCAGTGAGGCGGGCCAGGAGGAGTTGGTGAGGAATCGTATCAAAGGCGGCAGAGAGGTCCAATAAAATTAGCGCCGCTCTGCCACCCTTGTCCGTACACTCCCTAATGGCTTCCACCACCTCCACCAAAGCTGTCTCAGTGCTGAAGGATGACCTAAAGCCCGACTGGGCTGGATGTAATGCACCAGATTCCTCCACAAAGGCATTTAGCTGCCGAAAGACAACCTTTTCGCAGACTTTCGCCAGTGCCGGGAGCAGGGAGATGGGGCGGTAGATGGCTGCAATAGCGGGGTCTGCCGAAGGTTTCTTCAGGAGAGGCAAGAGTTTGGCTTGCTTCCACTGCTTAGGTACCACTGCCGATTGTAAAGACCAATTGATCAAAGTAGTGACCTCAGAGCCTACACAGTCCGCTACTCCCGCCAGAACTCTTGCCGGGCAGGGATCCGAGGGGGAGCCTGATTTTAAAGATTTTAGAAGTGTTAGGGTGTCCAATTGATCCACCATAGTGAATTTGGTAAGGCAGCTACTAGCGGGGGCGCCGGGTGCCAGCTCCGGGGGGAATGAGGCAGCAGTACTCATAGCTAATCCCTCTTCAATAAGCCTGATTTTATTGATAAAGAAGGAAGAGAGCTCCTCACACCATTCGGCGGAAACCGGGATCTTTTTATGCTCCGCTATAGGTGAAAGAAAGCTTTGAACTATAGCAAAGATTTCCTTATCGTTGTTATCTGCTTTTAGGATCCTAGCCGCAAAGTAAGCCCCTTTCGCAGTCTTGACTGCTGTGTAGTACTCTCTTTGGGCTACACAAAGGTCTGCTTTAGTTTGCGGGGAGTATGCAACCCTCCAGAGCCGCTCCAATTTTTTGCAAGACCATTTTAGTTCTTTTAATGCTGGCGTGTACCAGGGTTGGGAAGGAAGCACGCGTTGGGAAATGTTCCGAGCCGGTTTGGAGGCAGTCACAACCCCCCGACTGACCCAGCTGTTGAAAAGATCCACTTGGCTCTCTAGGTTGGTGGACCGGTCAATTTGGGAGTGCATGAGGGCCTCCACCAGTCCAGGAATATTAATTTTTCGTGCTAAAGGGCCTGACTGGGTGGGAGGGTGGTGGGATGACAATGTCACATACCAGGAGAAAATAATCACAGCATGGTCGGACCAGGTAACAGGCTGGGGGTCTTTGAGGACTAAAGCAAAGTTGGAACAAACCAAGTCCAACACGTGACCTAGTGAGTGCGTCGGTTTGGAGACCCACTGAGTTAGGTGCGTTATGGCCAAAAGGTCTTGAAGACCCAATGAGTCCGAGGAACTAGTGGAATCTAAATGAATGTTAAAATCTCCTAAAAGGAGAAATTTTGGAAACCGTAATGCACGGTCTGTCAAAGTGTCTCCCAAAGAGTTCAGGAAGGAGCCGATCGGCCCCGGCGGTCTGTAGATCAAGGTCCCTCCCAGGGTAAAATGGGGAGAGAGAGTAAAGGAGAAATCAAGGGCTTCACCATCCAGCACACTCAGAGATTTATCACAGGAGAAATCCCATGTTTCTCTGAATATAACGGAAGTGCCGCCCCCTCTGCCTGAGGAGCGATCGGCTCTAGCCAGGCGATATCCACCTGGGACTGCTAGTGCAACCACAGGGGCACATGAGTCGCTTAGCCACGTTTCTGTGACGAACAGAATGTCTAGGTTATTGTCTCTAATGAGCTCGAATACATTCTCTGCATGTTTCACCATAGAACGGGCGTTTATGAGAGCTGCCTTGATAGGATACTCACTCTGGTTTTTGGAAGATGAATGAGATAGGCATGAGGGGAGGTGAAAATTACAGACCTTACAGTCCCATATGGTGTTGGAGCTTAGCGAGCACCTCTGCAGACCCACATGAGGGCCAGGGTTCAAGGAGATCAGGGAATCGCGACTATAAGACAGGGGACTCAGGATGTCTAAGGGAGTAGGGGCAGCCGGACCGGCTCTGGGCACGGTCCAGGCACGGACGGGCGCAGACGGGCTTGACTTATGCGCGACTTCGGCGCGCAATCGTCGCGCCCGCTGCGCTCGTCCGCTGCGCTTCCGGTGGGGACAGATGCTTTATAGCAGAGGGAAGAGGGGTCCAGAGGGGGCGTGGCTACGGAGGTGGGCGTGGCCTAGCGACCGGCCAATCCCGTCGTTTCAGCAGGGAAGATTGAGCCTACTTCAGCAAGCACTCTGCTGAGTAGGATAAGATTCGAATGCGGCGCAAAGTACACTAAAACAATAGAATTCTAATCCAAATGGTTTTAAAATGGGCTGTCTGTGCCCTGCTCCCGGCTGTGCCTCAAGAGCTGTAAGTGGTGCAAGCAAACGCGGCGCTCGAGATCAGCGTGCGTTTATGTCGGAGGGGGCGTGGCTACGGAGGTGGGCGTGGCCTAGCGACCGGCCAATCCCGTCGTTTCAGCAGGGAAGATTGAGCCTACTTCAGCAAGGACTCTGCTGAGTAGGATAAGATTCGAATGCGGCGCAAAGTACAATAAAACAATAGAATTCTAATCCAAATGGTTTTAAAATGGGCTGTCTGTGCCCTGCTCCCGGCTGTGCCTCAAGAGCTGTAAGTGGTGCAAGCAAACGCGGCGCTCGAGATCAGCGTGCGGTTATGTCGGAGGGGGCGTGGCTACGGAGGTGGGCGTGGCCTAGCGACCGGCCAATCCCGTCGTTTCAGCAGGGAAGATTGAGCCTACTTCAGCAAGCACTCTGCTGAGTAGGATAAGATTCGAATGCGGCGCAAAGTACAATAAAACAATAGAATTCTAATCCAAATGGTTTTAAAATGGGCTGTCTGTGCCCTGCTCCCGGCTGTGCCTCAAGAGCTGTAAGTGGTGCAAGCAAACGCGGCGCTCGAGATCAGCGTGCGTTTATGTCGGAGGGGGCGTGGCTACGGAGGTGGGCGTGGCCTAGCGACCGGCCAATCCCGTACATATGGAATGTGTATCACAGTCATTGCACGAATGAAGAAACCTTTGTGATGTAACAAGGTTCTACCATTAAAATTGGATTAAATTACACTCACCGCTTACTCACCTGGCTTATTTGTGAATATATTTAGGGATATTTTCCCAATGGAGTGCCTGATGGGGACACTGTTATGCCTTTAACAGTGCTTTTGCATTTGATCTACAATTGACTCCCTAAGGCCAGAGGGAGATACCCACTAGAACCCAACCGAATCAAACATTTATCTACGTGTTTACTCTGAATACTTTAAGACGACCCAGCGTGCCGCTCTTTTTCACGGACTCCATAATACGAAACGAGCCATATAAGGTCATCAATGGACTCCCACATAAGATGTTAAGCCTACATTTTTTATATTGGTCATTCTATTTATAAACTTAATGGGTATGTTTTTTATTTGAGTGTCACTTGACAATATTGCAAGAATTGCTATTGTTGTTAACTGTATGCAATGGTTTTTATTAACTTTGCAAGTAAACTATTACTTACTCATTTAAAGTGCCTTGATACCTTGTGTTTTCATTTGGGTGTAGCGATTGCTAAAGTGAGTAAAATACATAGGAAATCAACCATCATGCATACCAATATAATAGCTCCGATGATCAACTCTTTAGTATTATTGGTGAGAACGTTTGGGGCCCTGCTTCAAATTGTGGGTGATTGAGTGAGTGTATAAGTGTGAAAAAGTGAGTGAGTGACTGTGAGTGTATAAGTGAGAGTGTGTGAGTGAGGGAGTGGGTGAATAAGTGAGTGGAGTGTGAGTGAGTGTGTGATTAACTGTGTGTGTGGAAGTGAGAGTATCAGTGTGTGTGTGAGTGAATCATTGAAATTGAATGCAAGTGAATGAGTGAGTGTTTTTGTAGTCCAATGAGGAACTTTATCAAAAAACCTGTCTCATGAACTTCCATATTACACCGCTGTCCAACATTAAAAGAGGGCTGATTCAAGAAGATAGCTTCTTTGGGAGTATTCTGCAGGGCTAGATTTTTTGTTTCTGTTTATGGAAATTAATTTTAATACGTTCCAGACAAAAGTCCATCCAATTGAAGCCTCTGTTCCCTTCCAGGAGCTTCTCCCATCTGTCAGTGAAGAAATATATTTGGAATTGAACAGAATGGCCTTTTCCTCACTTAGCTCTAGCACTTCGACAAACTTACATCCACAGCCTGCTACTCCGACATGACTAATACTTCTCTGCTACTAGCTGGTACTTTCACAATTACTGGAATCTGTCTCTCATTAATAGTTCTTAGTTTAAACAGAATGGAAATGTCGTGAAATCTTCACCTCTATATCCCTGTTTTATCCCTATAACGAATGATTCCAGACACCGCCCGCACATGATAGCTAGATTTTTGGATTGTTTTTTCTTTCTGCAATCATGTAGCCCAAAATGATTAGGTTGAGTTGATGATGTTGGTTACGTAGCTGTGTTAGATTTAGGATAACAATGATGTATTGATGTTAAATTGATCAAGTTTTGATATTGAATGGTGACGGATGCCCTATTTCTAATAATACCATATCCAAAAGGACCAGTTCGAAACTACTTAATCCTATAATTGCTTATTGTATAGTTGTGTTAGCAGGTTAGACATGTGGTTGTGATACTTAAAACCACAGCTGTATCTTACAGCCATATTTAAACTTTTTGACTTCTCACATACATTGTCCATGAAAAACAGCAAAGAAATATGCGACAGGTCTATTCACAAAACTGTTCCTGTAACTAATTTACACCTAGGTTGGCAAGAATGAAAATCCGGGATGGTAGAGAAATACTATAATATTGTGCGATTCCCAAGGTTTCATTGAGAAATGAATAATTATCTGGGAAAAGAAGGAATATTGAATTGGAGTTTTGTAAGATTTCCCCCGGTATTGAACCCTGGCAGTTTGACTGCCTTCAGCTTATGAAGGGTCTGGGTGAAACACTTAGGGACTGATTCACAGAACTAACTTAAGGCAAAATCCTAAACTTACTACTTTTGGTATTCACAGAAGTTACAATTTTGTCTTAAGTTTGTCTTAAGACAGACTTAAGACATACTTAAGACAATATCCTAACTTAAGTCTGTCTTAAGACAAACTTAAGACAAAATCCTAACTTCTGTGAATACCAAAAGTAGTAAGTTTAGGATTTTGTCTTAAATTAGTTCTGTAAATCGGGCCCTTAAGCTTGTTAACAAGTTTTGTTACCTGCCCCATCAGGATTAACGCAACAGGCCTAGCATAATGAGGGACCGAGTGGCAAAAGAATGTAGTAGAATGTGTGCAAATGTGGTTGGACAATTCCTCTCACAACCCCATATTTTTAGAGGGAGCATGGCAAGGGATCTTTCCCTGCAGAAAAATTATTTCTAAAGAGGAAAAAAAGTTAAGGTGCCTGTGCACCTTAATCCTGTCTATAAATTGATGTTTTTTTTGGCAAAGGGTTAAGGATATGCACAGAACGCTACAATTAGGATTTCCTTGCCTAGCCCTTGGGAATTTTATGAATCTCAAGAAATAGGTGTCTATGCATAAATCGTCAACATCAGTGGCATACTCAATAAAAAAATTATTTGTGCCTTAGACCCTTGGAGCCCAAGTGCCTCAAAGTGATGGTGATTTATATAAAGATCTGGGTTGGATGAACAGCTTCACATATTTCATTGAGGAGTCCAGATGATTTATGTAGGGGATTTCTCAACACTACAAATACAGTCATGTGAGTGTGCATGCACTCCTAGGGAAATAACACGCACTGCAACAAGAGTTGTAGAGCATGTATTTCCAGAACTTCAGAAAGAGTTATAGAAGAAGGATACATTATAGGGCGTGTCCCAGCATTATGAGGATGCTTGTTGAAGTGGAGGTGTATCCATAGGCCTGTTGATGCATACAAGGAGAGATGTAGAATTTGAGGCATGTGAGTAAGGTGACTTATAGCATACATGGAGATCTTTCTCCATGTGATGTTACCCAGCAATGCACAGTGAGTCATAGCAGAGTTGGGTGCATGGGAATGTTCCCCTCTTTGCAAAGAATGTTGGTGGAGTAATGTGTGCACAGAATGTTCTCAGCATTGTGGGGAACTTTCTGGAAGTGATGATCTGTCTGCAAGGAGTTTCCCAAAACATCTAGTACTGGGATCACATTGGAGCTGTTCCTGGGTTGGTCACCAAACACTAAAGATACAGTTATAAGAAGAGAGTTGTACAAGTGACATCTTCCAGCCCTGTAAAGATAGCGGCTGAAGTGTAGGTATGGGTTGACAGAATCTACCCATGCTGATGCTTGACTGCTTGCCTTAGTCTACTTATAGAATTCAAACACTGTGTCAAGATAATTTTTGAAGTGCTTGTAGAGTCTACAGTCCTCCAGGAAAGTCAGTGATAGAAATGCAAAGTATGTGTTTTTCTTTGTGTGTGTGGGGGCGTGTGTGTGTGTGTGTGCTTAGCCCACATACTATATTCAGAGTGGGAACAGTGGGGGAAGCTGTGCACCTAGGGAATCTTCACTACTGCCCACTGAGTTCTAAAAGTTGACTTCTACTTTGGCTCTTTTTTCAAGCCCTAATGAGCAATTATTTTCATTTAGTTGTATAAGGGTGAGTAAGTGTTAACTGAAGAGGTGTGGCTATGGAAGGACACCCAGCAACAAGGTGGGTAGAATACATTTGACTAGGAATCATCCACTCCTGGGGAGAGGTGTCGAAAGAAAGAATTAGAATAGGGAATCTCCATACAAGGATGATAGGAGTTGAGGCTGCCGGGTATTCCTGGTGAGTCTTTTACAAGAGATGACGCATGGGCACCCGGATCACTGACATAATATAGAATGACAAAATATAGACTTACCAAAATATAGTCACCAAAATATAGAATGCCAAAATATCGAATTCTTATCTACAAACAGGTAAGTACAAAAATATCGAATCCAAAATATAGTCTGTAAAAAATATAGCCAGTCAAAATATCGAATTTTTTTAATTAATGAAATAATAAATATAATTAACTAAAACATACTTAAAAATACTCAAATAACCTTAAAATTAAGATATAATTAATTTAAGTTATTAATAAAAAATGTACAATATTTTACCGTAGGATAGCAGGAGGGTAACATTTAATATTACCACTCCAGTGAGTGCAACAGTAGGGAAAGCGTTGGATAGCGTAGGGGTAAAAAATACTATTCCCACTCCAGAGAGTGCAACAGTAGGGAAAGCGTTGGATAGCGTAGGGGTAAAAATTACTATTCCCACTCAAGAGAGTGCAACAGTAGGGAAAGCGTTGGAGAGCGTAGGGGTAAAAAATACTATTCCCACTCCAGTGAGTGCAACAGTAGGGAAAGCGTTGGATAGCGTAAGGGTAAAAATTACTATTCCCACTCCAGAGAGTGCAACAGTAGGGAAAGCGTTGGATAGCGTAGGGGTAAAAATTACTATTCCCACTCAAGAGAGTGCAACAGTAGGGAAAGCGTTGGATAGCGTAGGGGTAAAAAATACTATTCCCACTCCAGTGAGTGCAACAGTAGGGAAAGCGTTGGATAGCGTAAGGGTAAAAATTACTATTCCCACTCCAGAGAGTGCAACAGTAGCGAAAGCGTTGGATAGCGGGAGGGTAAAAATTACTATTCCAACTCCAGAGCGTGCAACAGTAGGGAAAGCGTTGGATAGCGTAGGGTAAAAATTACTATTTCCACTCCAGAGAGTACAACAGTAGGGAAAGCATTGGATAGCGTAGGGGTAAAATCTACTATTCCCACTCCAGAGAGTGCAACAGTAGGGAAAGCGTTGGATAGCGTAGGGGTAAAAAATACTATTCCCACTCCAGAGAGTGCAGCAGTAGGGAAAGCGTTGGATAGCGGGAGTGTGAAAATTACTATTCCCACTCCAGATAGTGCAACAGTAGGGAAAGCTTTGGATAGCGTAGGGGTAAAAATTACTATTCCCACTCCAGAGAGTGCAACAGTAGGGAAAGCGTTGGATAGCGTAGGGGTAAAAAATACTATTCCCACTCCAGAAAGTGCACCAGTAGGGAAAGTGTTGGATAGCGGGAGGGTGAAAATTACTATTCCCACTCCAGTGAGTTTAACAGTAGGGAAAGTAATGATTTAATATATTATTAAAAATAAATTAAATATCAATCCCAATAAAACATTAATTGAAATTAATAACCAATTTAATATTATGTAATAATTAATTAGAAATACAACTACATATTAGTTATTAAAAATTAATAACCTATTCATAATTATTTAACAACTAATTCATTTTCAATAACAAAAACTAATTAATAATACAAATTAATACCAATTAAAAATTAACAGCAAAATAATTATCAAAAAGTATTTTTAACATGTAATTAATTACAATTACATTACTTCCCACCCTATTCCGCTATAAACCCACATCCCACTACAGAAAATACATTAATACAATTATCATAATTATCAAATATTTAATTAATACAAAATAATTACCAATTAATAAAAATTAATTGCCAATTAATAGAAATTAATTACCAATTAAAAATTAATTAACAATAAATTTAAAATCAATACCAATGAATGAAAAAAATTATTTACTTAATTACAATTAAATAACTTCCCACCCTATTCCCCTATAAACCCACAACCCGCTACAGAAAATAAATTTAGAAAATTAACATAATTAACAATTAATCAATTATTACAAATTAATTGGCAATTAATAAAAATTAATTACCAATTAAAAAATAACAATCAATTCAAAATGAATACCAATAAATAAATAAAAATATTTAATTAATTACAATTAAATTACTTCCCACCCTATTCCCCTATAAACCCACAATCCGCTACAGAACTAAAAAGCAAAATGTATTTACAAATTAATAATAATTGCTAAAAATTAATATTTAATTTAATATAATTAAATTACTTCCCACCCTATTCCCCTATAAACCCACAACCCGCTACAGAATTAAACTACGCAAAAATTAAATAACATAAAATTCATTACTTAAAATACATTAAACATACATTACAAAAATTAATATACACTTTTCACACATATACTAACATACAAAACACTTAAAAAAATTGATAATATTAAAAAATCGATATATTTAATGCCTATATTGTATACTTCGATATTTTGACTTCTATATTTTGAAAATCGATATTACTTACCTTAAATTCGATATTTTTAACCACTATATTGTGTCCATTCGATATTTTGTCCATTCTATATTTTTAATTCGATATTATGTCCATTCTATATTTTGGAATCGATATTATGACTGTTTACCGGGCACCCACCTAAGTGACATCACATGTAGGTGGGACTAGTAGCATGGGAAGTGGTATACCCTACTAACATAATTCCCCCCTGGTTCTCTGAGTCAAATGCTTTGCCCTACACAGGATGTCTTACAATAAAGTGGTTAGAACATTTTCTGGTACAACATTAAATGAATGCACAAAAAGTCAGATTACAAACCATACAGAATTGTTCTGGTTTCATTTAGAAGGTGTGCGACGCTAATCAAGAGAATGTGGCACTGATGAAGTTCAATGCGGGCACAAACGCAAAATATAACGTGTCTTATAGTGGCGCTTCATACTCCTCCTCAGGCCGTGGTCTGGGCCCACCAGATATGTATGTTAAATACATCTCAGTATCTGATATTCCCAAACTCCCTAAAACGGACCTTGCTGTGAGGGATGTGGTAAAGCGATACTTATGGAATATGGACATATGGAATTACTGATAGTGCATGCTTCTCTTCTCCTGGGTGTTGTTTATCCCATCATTATTATATCTGCTGGTCAAAATGGAAGGGCAAGGCAGTAACAATGCAGTCTGAGTTGTGAAACTTGAAATACTGAAGTTTCCTTGCACACATTTTGTCAGGTTCTATCCAGAAATGTTTGTGTGTGGAAAACCACAATGTCAGTCCAACAATACTTAGCAAGTCATTTGCAATAACGTGAGTCTCCCACGACTAGGCATTGCTTGCATTTCCCCTGGAGTTCAATGGCATAAAAAAATGGAAGGGTACATTTATCATATTGCATTTCAATACGTTCAGGTCTCCGCGGTCTTTCGGTTAGCTTCGAGCCATATTTACATCACATGCATTCACACATACATATACTTCTTTACTTGAGTTACACACTGTGACCAGCCATACTAGGCTTACAATTACGAGTTTGTCACGTGAGGGAAAAAATACGCAATTTTGTCCAGTCATAATCTTACCTTTTCTTGCTATTGCATTGCGTGTGTTCAAATACTGTGAAACACTGACACTTAAATATAAAATGTGGTCTGAAACCGACATCACCTGCCACCCAAGCCATTCTTATAGCTGTGAGGCGGGGGGGTGCGGGGGGGGTTGAAATGGTATGAATTGTCACACTTGTGGGAGTGTGATGGTTAGTAGTTGTGTTATTAATATCACTGACAGGATAGCAGGGGCAATGTGTGCTGCAAGCTTCAGTGGCCTCCTGGCGAGAGCCCTGGCACTTATGTTTTTTTTTACAAATTAAGAACTGGCCAAGACTCCCTTCAGGAAAACTCGTTGGGCCCCATTCACAGATCTAACTTAAGACAAAACTCTAAACTTACTACTTTTGGTTTTCACAGAAGTTAGGATTTTGTCTTAAGTTTGTCTTAAGTGAGACTTAAGACAGACGTAAGAGAGACTTAAGACAAAATCCTAACGTAAGTCCGTCTTTAGTCTGTCTTAAGACAAACTTAAGACAAAATCCTAAGTTCTGTGAATACCAAAAGTAGTAAGTTTAGGATTTTGTCTTAAGTTAGTTCTGTGAATCGGGCCCGTTTACCTCTATGGATATCATTGTTGTGCATGTCTTGTAAGGCCAGTTTCTGATAAGTTCGCATAAAGTCATTTCTGCTAATTAATCATTGCCTAGATGTGAACTATATCGTCCTCACCTATTTTCAGCAAAGATGCAACGTACATTTTACAAAAGCGTTCACAATTGCATTAGTTCCTCTCTATTTGAAGATCTGCTCAGCTGCCAAATTGGATATTTTGCTGCAACATTAACACCGGATGACCGGTGCCAAACCGGTGCCAAAATGGCATTTGCCCAATTGACCAGTCCATTATTTGCAGTGACAGAATCTTAACGATTTTAAGATTAATTACAGAGCTGGCAAAAAATACAGTTCTGTGTGTTTGTGGATTTTGCTCAAGTCAATGAAAATGTCGGTTTTCAGGTTCGTCAATGCATATTTGCATTCTGCTCGCTTTGTATAACAGGATAAACTCCTGTGGCTGACGTCCACGAGCGTAAAGCAAAACTGGGGTTTGGGACAATACGCTATGCATTTGTTTAATATTTACCACGTATTATGTACATTGTACTGAGTCTGCAAACTTGTGGGCAGCACTTTCAATTGAAATACTACCGTATTATCCTAGACGATTTTTTTAATGTAACATTTTATTTTGAAAATGTGTGAGTATGTGAAACGTGTGTAACATATCAAGGAACTAATTCTCACCCCCTTCCCCTCACGCCTTCTCCCCCTTGTGCACCCTGGCTGAAGACGCAGCGGAAAGATGGCAATTTTTAGCCTGGTTTGCTGGCCACGTGGGTTGCCTCTGTCCCTAAGTTGAAAGGGAACGTATTTTGTAGTAGGGGGGGTCAACAAAAGAAAAGCTGGTGCCCTCCCTGGGATTTGCAGCATGTTCTGGCAAGATCTAAAAGAATCAAGTTGCTAGAGTGTAGAAAGCATCCTGGAGAATAGTGTTATCATGTTCATAGCCTTTTCTTTCACTGCATTTGGGGATTAACCTCTTGAAGGACACTTGAGTTTTTATGTGGAGCAGATAGACCATCTGCGGTCTGTGGGTGATGGAGTTTCAGCGTTGGCCAGCAGCAGTCCACCATCAGCATTCTTTACTAATTGGGTGAACACAGGGCCCACCCGCTGCATTAGAAAGCTGGGGGTTGAGAAATCTGGCAGACGGATCGTCCGCCTCGCATCCTACGGGCTCAATGCGCTTGTCAGACCATTGGAGGGACAGTAATCCGTACAATAGTGTTCTCAACGTAATCTCGGCCAGTGTCTACTGTAGATTGTGATATTTAGTTTTACAGTAATTTTTCTTTGAATCCTTCTTCTCTCACTCACTTTACACTTCTTTCCCTGCACCCTTTCCTAGAGCAACCTTTCATTTAATACATTGTTGATATTGCAATGATTTTGCTATATGTATAACAAGAAAATAAAAAGACAAATTATATTTTCTCCTCTGAAGACAGCTGTTGTGGCTTTCCCTCTGGTGTGTTTTGTGAATTTTTCAGTTCTCTCATGTGCAAATATCAAATGATAAAAACTTCTGACTCAGCTAATTTAATTTCTGGAGTCACAACCTCTTTGGGATCTCCAAGGAGTAATGTTAGGACCACTTGTTGTTTGTACTATATCATACCCAGGTCAGTTGGCATTTAATTGGTTACCGCATTAGTCTGTAAAAACTTTCTAAAAGTGGCATTGTCAAAATTGTACTTTAAAATCTGACTTCACCATGAGTTAGAATTTGAAATTTCAATTATAGAGACCTTAAACATGAACTAGCTATTTGTCCCCGTTTGCAAATTACACTTATAAAATGTAGTAAGGTAATTCCAATATTATCCCATGGGAGAGGTAGGCCATGCAGTTGTAAAAACAAATCTAAGAGTTATTTTCTCTACCATGACATGTAAAACTTAAAAGGACATGCCCTGCTTTTTAAATACATTTCACCCTGCCCTCCTAGCTATCTATGGTCTACATTTAGGGTGACGCATATGTAGTTAAAAGGGAGGTTTGGGCCTGGCAAAAGGTCTACTTTGCCAGGTCCAAATGGCATTTTAAAACTGCACACACACAGGCTGCAATAGCAGGCCTGAGGCATGGTTACATTGTGCTACTTATGTGGGTGGGACAACTAGTGTTGCAGGCCCACTAGCTTCATTTAGGGGCAGATTTATGAGTACTGGCGCATCTCTGCAAATCAGCAGGGATGCGTCAGAAAAGATGCGACAAGCAATTCCCTCAAGATATGGCGATGCGTGTCGTAGTTGTGATGCAAGCGTGAAGCGACTCCTGCAATGCTCAGGGGCGCCCCATGCCTAACATGCTGCATCATTCCTTACACCTGCTTCAAGCAGGCGCAGGGTTTTGACGTAGCATGGACGTAAAAGTGACTCAGTGAAATCTTGTAGATTTAACTGCGTCACTTTTATGAGGCGTTCCTGCGACGGAACGCCCACATGACGCCGGAACGCCCACATGAAACCTAATGCAGGTTTTATGTTGTACAGGGCTTTACAACGTGACACATCTCCCTAGATGAGTCACGTTGGAAATAAGGCGCAACATGGCGCATGGTTTACGCCGCCTCTGCGTCACAGAAGTGACGCAATGGCGGCGGAAATGTGGCGCTTGGGGTTTGTATATCGGCGCCTCAATTTCCAGGTCCTGAGCACATGTAGTGACACATTACAAGGGACTTATATGTAAATTAAATACGTCAATTAGGTATAAGCTAATCAAGCTTGTATTAAGCAGAGAGCACCAGCACTTTAGCACTTGTTAGAAGTGGTAAAGTATGCACAGACCTAAGGCCAGCAAAAACGAAGTCAGCAAAAACATGAGGTCTAAAGACAAAAGTTAAAGGAAACCATGCCAAGGATGCCAGTTCTAACTGCCCCTCTCAACAAGTAGCACTTATTAGTAAAACATACTCAATTATAGATTAGAGAAATTAAGGGCATATTAGCAACAACTAGCGATAATTATCGCTATGTTGGTTTAGCGGCGATATTTTTATCGCCGAGCTGCGGCGATTATTATCGCTTAGGAACCTTGCTATTATCAAGGTTTATCTCCTAAGCGATAGTAAGCGATATTCATGCATTACCGAGCTAATGCTCTTAGCCATGTTATCCACCTACCATTGGATAACATGGCTAAGAACTGCTCAGGGGCAGGTGTTAGCTTTTGGAGATATTCGCGCTTAGCGCGAATATCTCCAAAAGTTGGTAATAGGAGATAGCGATGTTAGCGACTGTTTCCAGTCCCTAACATCTTGGCACGCCCACTTTGCATGTCATTAGTGATAAATATCACTGACATGCAAAGTGGGGCCCAAGATGGTCGCTATCTCCTACTAGCTGTCGCTAACTGGTGTTAGCGACAGCTAGGTAATAGGGAGATAAAAATATCTCCGCTTTCTTGGCTTTTAAAGCAAAAAAAAACGGAGATAAACCCCCTTGATAATATGCCCCTTAGTTTTAAAATACAATAGGTCACAGATGAAGGCTGCACTTTGACTAGGTCGTGTGCACTGATTAAAATATACATAAAGTGCTCATGTTTATAAGTGAAAAATGTTCAGCTCCTTAGACTGAAAATATTCTATATTCAAGAGCATGGCACGTAATCTGCTATTGAATGTGTAATCTGATGTTAAATTGCACTAAAAAATAATCAGAAGAATTTAAGAAGCTCTCTAAGAGATCGTCTTAAAAAAATGAAAACAACCTTTACAGCTGCCACATCTGGCGGAAAGGCTTTAGGGTTTAATCGACTTAAAAAAAATATGTTACCTCATGTCAACTCTCAGAATACATTTCTGCCTCCCTCAACTCCCTCTCACTAACTTGTTTTTCATAATTTCTTTCTTTGTGTCCCTTTTCTGTTTTCCTTATTTACTTCTATCCTATTAATTTCTGATTTTTCTTCATTACTCTGGTCACAATTTACTTTGTCTGCCCTCTCTAGTCTTTGTCTTTTTTCTTCAATTTTCTTACCTTTCTGTCCCATTTGCTGCTTTTTTCCATTCCTTCCTTCTTTTTCCTTTGTTTCCTCCAACCTACATTTTCCCCTTCTTTTCTTCCTAACCCCTGCTTTCTTCACCCTCCTGTTTTCTTTTTGAACTTGCTTCCTTCTTCCATTTTTTACTCCCTTGTTCCTTTCTCAATTCACCCCTTCTTGGCTTTCTTCTTTCCTCTTTTCTTCCATTCTTAACTTATGTAAACTATTCTTCCTTTCTACCTTCATGAGTCCCTTCCTTCCTTCCTTCGTTGGCTCGTTCCTTCCTTACTCACTCACTTCATGTCTTCCGCTAGTGCTTCCATCTTCTCTAATTTGGTTTATCTATCACATTGTGTCTGCTCTGTTTGCCATTATTTTCTATTTCATCCCATCTTTTTGTATTCTTTTGATACCTCTCTGGCTTTCTTTTTACCCCATTCCTTTCCTCTTTGTCCTTACACTTTGTTCCCTTTCGTTCTTGACCTTTTCTTTGATTTTTTTTGCAGCAGGCATTCTTTCCATTTTCTATATTCCCCTTTTACTACCTTCCAGTTTTCGTCCACGGCACCTCTACAACTTGTCCTCATTCCTGTTTCTTTCTGTCTGGCGTCCTATTTATGTCTCCCAATCTTTATTTCTTCCTTTTATTTTCAATCTTCAATTCTCTCTTAATCTTCCTTCACTTAATTGTTCTGTTTCCTGATACCTTTCTTTCTCCATATTCCAAATATTTTGACTGTCAGTGGTAATATGCGCTTGTAGACGCACAATGAGCATGTTCTATCGGATTTTCAATATGACTGGGATGGTTCTGTGTTAGTAGATTGTTGGAGTTTGAGTGAATTTTCTGACTAATGAATGCATTATCTTTAGAGGGCCAGAGCATTTTAGTTTGTTTTGCAAATTCATTCTTTCTGTTTCCTTCTCTGTGCCATGTTGTCTTTTTCCTTGTTGACTGTCTTTCAGCTCCATTTTGTATTTATTTCTCTGCTTCTTGAGCTACTTTATTTTATATTTCTTATATATATATATATATATATATATATATATATATATATATATATATATATATATATATATATATATATCGTTTTGTCTTTACTAATATTCTTTCATTTTTTTTCTATCTTTATCTATAACTCTTTGTGTCCCTTTCTGTTCCCCACATTTTCCCTATGTTTACACTGTCTCTTTCTGTTTCCTGTTTTCCTTATTTCTTTGTACATCTATTCACTGATACTGCTAGCTCCTTAGAAGACCTCATGTTGTTAGTACTTCAAAAAACTTCAGAGATTGGGTTGTGGGTATGCCTCTCTTTAGTCAATGACTTTCATGTTTTATTTATGGTTTGCAATTGCTTGGCTAGGCTGACGATAAATATCTTGGCATTTTGGTGATGGTTACATTGTCCCTTTTGTGTTTGCATTTGGTTCATTGTGGTGGGGCACCAAGTAGTTCTTTTGTTATACTTGCGCCAATGTATGCGCTTTGATCTATTTACTTTGCTGACACAGCAACACTTTAATTGTTCATTTTTGGGGGGGGGGTTGAAAGTGTGTGTCTTAGCATTTTATGAAGACACAGTGTAATTCACTATTCATACTTGTGTGTTCATTTGTTCACTTTGCTGTTGTGATCAGGGCCAAGATTTATCAAAATGTGGCGCAGCGTAATAGAGCAAGAAAACGTGCTGCGCTGCATCAAATGGAGAGGGCTGGAATGGCCATGTCTATCAAGACCTGGCCCATTCCTGATCTCTGTCCCTGCGCTGCTGCACTATGGGCTGCCTAGTGCCAACACAGGGACCTTTGCCCCATGGTTCAAGGGGGCCTGCGTTGCAGGCAGGATTGTTTTGGGGCAGGTAGGTGGAGGTGGAGGTAGGTTGGAGGCATTTTTCTATTTGTAAGTGTGCTGTAAAATGACAAATGAAAAATGCAGCACATGTAGAAAGAGGAAACAACAAGGGGAAATAAAGATATTTCTACTCATTGAGCCTCTATCGGGAAGCATGTTATGTTATGTTATGTTATGTTAAAAGCATTTTTTACTGCGCACGTTCACCAAGCGGCTTCATGGCGCTCCTGACAAAGACGGAAAGCTTGGGCGGAGGTTTTACTCAAATGCTGAATGTAACAGGAGGGTTTTTAACAGCCAGCATTGTGACACATGTGCAGGTTTACCAACCTTGGTACATTTGGGAATTCACCAAAAAGCACGGGAAGATGCGCGGGAACGCCCACGCTCCACCCATGGAATGCCTTTACGGTGCAGAATAACACAAGGCTGCGACTTGCGCTGCTCCAGATTTACCAAGCAACGCAGGGTCATAAAAAGTGGCTTTGAGTGGCTTTGAGTGGCTCTGTAAATCTGACTTAAGGTTTGCTTTGTGCTTGTGACACCCTGCGTGATGCAAGGGAAGCACAATCCTATGATATCTCTGGGCCCAGACGTTGGATTGACAGCTCTTTTTTCACAAAGTAAATATTTTTCTGTACATAGGCATTCTTAAACATGCAGCAAAAATATTAGCCCTTTGTCAAAAGTATATACCACGCAATATGTTGATTGATACTTCATGAAGTGCACCACTTAAAAAGAAAACTTAATTTTTGGTTTTTCATAACATTCTTTCTTGAGGACACAGCTTAACTCTGCTACTACAACCTATTCGGCAAAAGGGGCCCAGCTTGCATCTTCCACACTATTGTAGCCCGAGAAACTACTGCAATATGTAAATGTAAATGTATGTAAATGTATTGGCATTTATATAGCGCACTACCTACCCGTAGGGTCCCAAGGCGCTTCGACCGCCGCGAAACCCTTCCTGGCTTCCCTGAGAGATGGTCCCTTAATGGGTATCTCCAGGGTGAGACCAGGCATCCCCGGCGGTCTGGTGGGGCCGTTAGTGAAGATGAGGCAAGCTAATGCCCAGAGTTGCCGAGTGTGATCGCTGATCAGAGTGGGCACCAAGGCGAGAGAATTATCGAGTCCGCTGACCCAGTCCAGAAACCTGCCGCGCCGGGAATCGAACCCTGGTCCCGGGCCTTCCTCTGCTCTCGGGTCTGCCGCCTCTAACCAGTGATTTTGTCTATGGTAGCTTGTGACAACACACACAATAGACCAACTAATAATGACCACTTCCTGTAAAAAAAAAAAGACTACAGTTAGTATCGTTTCCAAAGCTTCTTCTTCCTTTTCCGTCTCTTTTTCAACTTGCTTTTATTTATGTTTCTCATTTTGTTTTCTCTTTTCAATTCTACCCTTTTCTGTTTGCATTTTTTTCCCACCCGTTACTCTCTTTTACTTCTTTGCGCTTTTCATTTGGTTTCTCTTTGTCCCTGTTTCCAACCCACTTGCTCCTTTCTCTAACTAGGTTCTATTATTTCTATGTACAACTATGTTCCTCTCGATTGCTGGTTGTTTTCCAACTCTCTTACCCTGACTTCCTACTTTCTTCTACAACACGTCTCACAATTCTCCAAGGCCCGTGTAATGCATTCTCATGCTGGCCTTGATTTTTCCACAGCACAAAGACGCAAGCAGCCCACCCTCCTTCCCCATCCTGGAGGTTTCAAAGAGGCTTTTTTTCTGCTGGAAGGTCACCGAGAGAATTCGTGGGCCTTTTATGAAAGCGCCTCTTTGAAAACAATTTGGATGAATGAGCCCGTACCCTGTTGTGATAAAGGAATGACTAGTAATTATCCGGTGTCCACACTAATCTACTTTGCTTAATGAATGTTTTTCTGCTTGCAGTGTTTCCCGTCCTAGCTGCTTTTCATTTATTATAATTGTTTCTGATAGGGAGAAATGGAATAATTTGGCTGGTAAATTCCACGCTGAAAGCAGCACAGCGTTTTAAGGTACAGAGCCTGATTGGTGTTAGTTTTTATTGCCAATGAGTTGAATAAATGTACACACAATGATATCATAGGATACAGTTAATGGCCAGCTGTCCCTTTTCCAGCGACTATAGCCATTCTTCTGAATATTTGAATGAAAATCAGGTCTGAATCAAATATATCCTGTTATAGTACAAATTGAGAACACAACAAACTAGCTATTAACCCCTCCCCTGCTGGTGACGGAACCACTCCGTCATCAGCCGCGGTCGCGCTGTGCTGATGACGGAGCGGTTCAGTCACGGCCCGCTCAGAACGCCTGCGCGGCGCGGATTGCACGCCTGCGCTGAACGTTCCATTGAGCGGGCGGGGCCGTGACGGAACCGCTCCGTCATGAGCACAGCGCAACCGCGGCTGGTGACGGAGCGGTTCCGTCACCAGCATGCGCCCGCCGCGCGGTCCCCCTGCCCCCTTAGCACTGCGGCGGAATAGCCGCCGCAGTGAAGGGTTAATATCAAGATAAAATGTAACTCATCAATCACGCCTGATTTGTCACACTGAACCCCATATACCCCTGAACTGTGTCTTACTGGCAAATACATTTTTCCAAATCATATTGTCCATTCAGTCTCACAATGTGGTTTTTGTGGTAGAACTGGATAAGGAATGTGAGCCAAGATTTTCCTTGTTGGGTCATGGTGGTTGGTGGTCTACAGGTTCAGATGCACACAGACTCCTCCTCTTGCCGTGGCCTGTTTTTGGTGCCGCTCCAGGTCTAGGACCTTCTTTTCCGCCAATGACTCCTCTTCTGTTGCGTGTAGAGTGGCCCCTAGATTATCAATGGTTAAATTCTATGTCTTCCTTTCCTAATGCTTGAGAGAGGGCATCACCGCTTGACAATCTGTCATGTCAGATCACAACTCTTTGAGGAGTATCATCCTATTGAATATCTCCAGAGATGTGTTCCAACTGGAGAGTGAAGTGGAAATATAATTTATAGTTCATGCAACTTAATTGGAGTAGTATTTGCAAAAACAGTGTGTCATATCCTGAGTTGAATTTTCAGTCGTCCACTTTGTGATCCAGAATTGGTGGGCAGAATGGCTGGACACTAGTGATTTATCCGTTGCCCAGCCTGATGGGCAAAGATATGTATGACAAACCAAGCTGAGAAGAGTCAGCTCCATCTGCTATGCGAATTCAACCCACCAATACACACCACACCGAAGACGTTAAATAGCTGGTAAAGGTGCCAGGCCTATTTCCCTGAGATGACAACAACTTTCTATTTGCTGGTTCCTCATAAGCATCCTTAGTGTCTTTGGCGCATTTTAAAATTATCTTCTTGCTGGTCCCTGTCTGCGAAATCATGCCTTGTGGCATTTAGGGCGCTTGTATCACTTTCAAAGATTTATATTTTCACAATATTCAAAGCCTTTGTGTACCTCAGCTTTTATTCCCAAAGAAACTGCCACATGTTGCTAAAAAAGGCGCAGGTAGTGATTCTGCAATTGTGCAGAAGTATCTAGATCTATTATATAACAAACATTAGGTAGTAGAGCTAACTGTGGTCGTTGTTTCCCAATTTGTACACTGGTGCAATATTGCTCTGGATTACGTAAGGACCAGTTCCTCACTGGCCTCACTAAGGGAGGTTATAGTCAGTACTACTCCGGGTCGAACACATGTGTTGATTGTGTGATGAATCCATCATTGCCTCAGAGCAGACCAATGACCACAAGCAAAGTGACTGGTCGGTCATCCATTGTGGAATCTGTGCCATGTTCCACAATTCTCTCTGGTCCAATATCACAAGCAAAGCCATGCATTTTAAGATGGTCTGTGACGCCATCAAAAATTTATTTGGCTCATCTGAGCCATAAAAGTAAAAACAAAAAAAACAAACAGCATAAAAAACTTCATAAAATGATACAAAATTTCTTTAAAAACACACTAAAAACTGATAATAAAAGGCATCAATATGGTGGGAAAATCATTTAAATGATAAGGTTGTACCCTGTGACGTCTTTTCATGGAGGACTATGGCAGTCAGGTGTTACTAAGCAGAATCCTCGGTGGATGCTGTTGTTTACCTTTATCTCCCTTTGCCACCAATGCAATTTCATCCCAATCTGATAACGCATAATCCTGGTCCTAGGATACTGAAGTTGTGGGGTCAATGCTTACTCTAGGAGGTGGTAGGAGTTGGAAAACTGAGAAACAGCATGGCAAACTATATGCACCTCTGATTGTATGTCAGAAAATCAGTAGTCAGAAATATCACTGGTCATAGACATCCTGTCCTAAATATTGTTTACAAAAAAATAATCCGATCAGGTCATTAAGTGTAGATTTTCTATAAATAACCCCATTGCAGTGGTATTTTTGTAAAACATGATTTCTAAGTAAGTCAATACACTGACAACAATATACTGGTAGCGTATCATAAAATCAATGTCTAGACGATGATAATTCTTCAAATAAGAATAGGAATTAAACATAAATTGCAATGTTGTAGCACCTTCCAGGACAGAGACATGAACCCAAACATTTTTAGACCTTTCGTGTGCTAGGCCAAATGGGCCCGATTCACAGAACGAAGTTAAGACAAAATCCTAAACTTACTACTTTTGGTATTCACAGAAGTTAGGATTGAGTCTTAAGTTTGTCTTTAGACAAACTTAAGACAGACTTAAGACAGGCTTAAGACAAACTCCTAACTTAAGTCTGTCTTAAGTCTGTCGTAAGTCTGTTTTAAGACAGACTTAAGACAAAATCCCAACTTCTATGAATACCAAAAGTAGTAAGTTTAGGATTTTGTCTTAAGTTCTTTCTGTGAATCGGGCCCCATATGTTCTATATCACTGGTGTATTGACAATTGTTTCTTGTGGGCATGTGTTCTGGTCGACAAGGGACTTTCGGGACTCCCTGGTTCTAATGGCACACTATTTATAAGAGTTCTTTGTTGTTTGTTTCAATTTCTCTTGCTATAGATGGAATGCTGCACAACTCATAGGTCAGAATCCTCCCCCTTTCACAACAACAAAGAAGTCCTTGAGCTCTAAAGCCATCACCCAGACAACAAAGGTTCAACCCAGTGATGTCAGCAGTGCAGTGTCCATGTCAATGGCGGCCCCGTTATAGTTACTCACGGCCAGGCAGGGAACAACGCCTTTATCTGAATGAAACAGTCAGGCCCTGGACGGGTTGTTATGTTTTTTAATAAGAAGGGGGGACATTAACGTGGAAGAGCACGCATTAAGAAGTCTTGTGTCGGTAACTATCAAGAGGGGACCATATTATCAGAATGTATAGCTAGGGCGAACATTTTCTGAAGGCTGGGCACCCATAGGTCTAGAGATAGCCACCAAAGCTAGGGTGGTTTCAGAGTTGGTGAAAATAGCCTAAATTCCAGCTACTGGACACTGAGGTGGGTAGCTGTCAGCCTGCTCCTGTGGTACAACATGCGCCTGCCTGGCACTCAGGTGGTTAGTACCAATGGTATGTGAACTGGTGATGCCTAAGCTGTTTGAAAGGGATGCTATTTTTTATGCAGTAGTACCACAAAATGTATTGTTATCATTTGTCAGTGCCACATAATGCTTTTAATTACTTCTGTGCAAAAGCACCCTTTCAGTGTGTGTACAGAGGTTTAACTAGGGTTACACCATACATCCATCTTTAGCTGTAACTACGACAGACTCACTCCACATAGCAAGTACAATCTCGGAGACAAAGCGAAAAACCTCTGGATAGCAGCACAAACCCACAGCAACCTATTATCTTTTAAATCATCTCAACAGAATTTTCCAGGAGACATTTCAGGTTACAGTTCTTAAACATAACTGATATGTTACACTGAGACCAGCTTCACCACATCTCACATGAGGATACTTTTAAAAAATGATGACTTTAATATCTGGTGTGCTGCTTCTTTCGGAAGCTTCACTGCTGGGCGATAATTGTCTAGAAGGAAGAGGAAGGCTAAAAGTAATGGATACATAATAAAGCAGGGAGAAGAGACAGGGGGGAAGAGGGAATGTAAAAAAGAGAATAGAACACCTTCATAGTGAAGTGATTAAACTATAGTGGGGAAAGACTCTCGGCTTAAACATAGGAAGAACGGCACTGAATATTTTGTGAGGTATGTAATCCCTCAGTGACCTATTATAGTTGTATTGTGCACAGCTGGACACATCTTGCGCTCCCTATGACTCATCGTGATATTGTAACTGGCTATAGTAAGGGCTATGCTATGAAAAGGGCAGAGAAGTTTATATTCCATACTTGCACACCTTCAATGCATCAATTCCAGGATGAACTGAATCCACGTTCTGCTATGCCACAGCCGGCTTCTCCTTGAACGCGATACGTTATAGAACCGCCTTCTCATCCATAAAGGGAACATAAGTGTCCCAATAGAGACATTACCTCTCAATTTATATGAATTGGCTAATTGAATTGCTGCACAGTCCTATCAGAGACACCTAAGATTTTAAATATAAATGTTCAGCGTTTATATACTGTTTTCTTCACTTCAGTGACTTTATTTATGTATCTTCTTCTTTTTCCACAAAACCACTTGTAACTGCTAATGGAAGAGCACAGGCTCAGTGGAGTTAATAATAACAAATCTGCACCCAATGTGATAACTATTTTTGTAAATGAAGGAGTATATTACCAACAACTAGCGATAATTATCGCTATGTTGGCTTAGCGGCAATATTATTATGGCAGAGGTCCGCCGATTTTTATCGCAGATAAACCTTGCTATTATCAAGGTTTATCTCAAAAGCGATAAAATCGTCCGAAATGCCTGAATATCGCTGATAAGTGTGCGATATTCATGCATTACAGAGCTAATGCTCTTAGCTATGTTATCCACCTACCATTGGATAACATGGCTAAGAACTGCTCAGGGCAGGCGTTAGCTTTTGGAGATATTCGCTCTTAGCGCGAATATTTCCAAAAGTAGGTAATAGGAGATAGCGATGTTAGCGACTGTTTCCAGTCGCTAACATCTTGGCACGCCCACTTTGCATGTCATTAGCGATAATTATCGCTGACATGCATAGTGGACCCCAAGATGATCGCTATCTCCTACTAGCTGTCGCTAACTGGTGTTAGCGACAGCTAGGTAATAGGGCGATAAGGCCCTTGGTAATATGCCCCGAAGTTCCGGATATGATATGCATGCCAGAAGAGCTTTATGTATAGAGTATTCTAACACGCAACCATAGCTATGCATAGAGATTTGTCTTTCAAAAAGGACTGACTACAGTCCATGGCAAGGTGACCAGGTTTTGAAATCCAAAAGGTAGGGCTACACATTTGCACATTTCAAAGCGCACCAACAGTGAAGTTATAGGAGTAATTAAATGCACCATTTACTCACAATCTCCTCTGTGCTATTTGAATTGCATTAATTCAGATTCAAATAAGATCAGGCCTGTGGCCAACATGATTTCTTATGAGTTGAAGTTGTCTTCGGCAGTGCCAGGGAGAGTCGTGGCTAATGGAAACATTACACCAGCAGTAAACACTGAAATTCAGATAAAAGCAACATGCAAGCACAGAGGTAAAGCTAATAGATATAAAACAAGCAAACAAATTAAAATAATTGTTCCGAACACTGCACGGGAACATAGATAATTGGTTTAAAACACCGGGGAATCTAACAGATCTCAAGACAACAGCTCGTAATTTGAGTTTATAATTCCAAACATCAGCACAGAAATATAACTGATAGCACCCACAGAGCACAGAAATGATATAAAAGCTTCAAAAACTGATAATTAGCAAATAGCCACTGGTGAACATTATGAACAGAGTTCATACCTCCAAGCACATTACCGAAATAGAACCAAATGATGAAAAGGCGAAGGAGGGTAGCTGGTAACCACAAGAGCTGAATATGAAGGAAAAGAAAGAAGCTTAGACATGGATCTAACATCACATCTGGCCCTGCTGTGTAAAGGAGAGCTGGTAGTTCACTCTATTAACTTACAGATGCAGAGCATTGGTTAGCCCCTTCCCCACCCTGGACATATGAACATACTAAAGGTTCATGGGAGGAAAGAAGATGATAACACAGGAACAAAAGCATAAGACATTCGAGCTGACATAAAAGAGAACTCAATTACCAACAGACCCTTCCAGGTAAAAAATAAAAGTTCGCCCTATAATTGGTTACTCGCAAGAGCTTGATAATGCAAGCACATCACTGGTCCTGAGGCTGACATGCCATATCGATTTTCCAGAGTGTCAATTTATCTTTTTCAATGAGTGGTCCATCTTTCAGAAGGCACTTGTTTTTCGAGTATCTTGCTCTATTTGTTTTGTTTTCTTGACTTATAAAGAACCTTCAAAGTGTTGTCACCGTGGTCTCAGCCAGACCTGGGAAATAACTAAGCATGGGCGGAATTTGCGAACTCGTAATCGCGATTTGCAAAAATCCGCCAAATTCCGCAAGCTTGCAAATTTGCTTTTTTTTGCGAGTTCACGAGATTTTTTTACCGGTTCGGGAATGAAAACTTGCGCATGTGGTCGCAACGGTCGGGAACATGTTGTTTCCACTTAACTAGCCTGCTCGCGATGCCTTTTTCCTGTTTCGGGTTGCCATGACGTGTTCACGTTTGCAATTTCCTGTTTTGGGTCGCAATGACGTGTTCGTGTATGCAATTTCCTGTTTCGGGTCGCAATGACGTGTTCGCGATCGCGGCGTCGCTCGGCCAGCTACCAAAATCTCGCAGCGCACGCGAACAGGGAGGAAAACTCATCTGCGAGTGCAGAATCATGATAAGTCAATGCCGCGTTCGTGAGATTGTAGTTTTGAAGCGCGAACAAGAAAAAAAAATCCGCCAACTCACGAATTTCGGATTTTTGGACAAAAAATTCGCAAAATCCGCGAGTGGAACGAATTTTCCGCCCATACTTAGAAATAACCACCCAGGTCTGAAAAAGTGATAGAGGGCAGTGCTGTTTTCCTCTTGGACTCTACCTCATTCTTCCACTTAGGGCACTTCCCCCTGAGGCATGTGGAGAACTAAAGAAACCATAGGGCCCTCATTATGAGTTGCCTATACATCCAGATATTGGCATTTACTCTCATTTACTCTAAATCAGAATTCTTATTAGTGGGTTAATCTTGCATCGACACATAAATTAGTACATTATCCCAATTCTCAAGTGTGAAAGTCAAAACGGTGTGGTAATTGTGCAACTGGAACCAATGAACTCCCGGGGGCAGATTTATGAGGAAGTGCCGCAGCGCGGCAACACAAACCCTTTAGCTACGCCACGCTGCAGCACTTCACTTCTAAAGCATAGGAATGCAACATATTTACAAAAATATGTTGCATTCCTGTGCTCTCCCCTGCGTTGCCGCACGAGCAGCTGCCATGCGCCGGCGCAGGCACCCTTGCACCATGATGCAAGAATGCCTGCATCATGGGGTTTTGTGCAGGAAGGGGCACCTTCGTGCACAAAAACAATCACTACAGGCATTTTCCTCTGTCAATGTGTGCTATAGAATGCAGCATGCATTAAAAAACAAAATAGCGAGGAGAAATGAAAACTTTTCTGCTCGTTGGGCATCCCTACTCCTCCCCTGGTGAGGCGTAGCATTCACACGCATTTCCAGATTTACGATTCCTCGTAAATCTGGAAATTCATCTTTTTCCCTGGGTGTTGCATGTGAAAACCCACAGCAACACCCATAGAACTCCCCTTTCACGTAAAGTGCTGCTTGTAAAGGGGCCATATTTACAAGGACAGGAAAATCCATGCAAGGTGGCTTTTCCTGTCCTTGTAAATATGGGGCAGTAAAATGCAACGCTGGTGCGTCACAAAAAGTGACTTACTGTTGGCGCAGGAGGCTTGTAAATCTGCCCCCAGATTTGCAATTGCCATCCGGTATTGCTGGGCACACTTAATGAGGCACTTAGGGCCATATTTAGATTTTGGCCGATGGGATTCTCCCTCACAAAAGCCTTTTTACATGTGCCAATGGATATAATGCACTTGTAATGTGGCAGACAGATACTCGTCATGTTTGTGACATATAATATCTCCTGCCAAACTATAAACAAGACCGTTAATGCATTGCCTCACAGGGAAACATTGTAGCTGTTTTCATATTGACATCCTGGTTCTGTTACAGCACTTCTTGATGCAAAAAGCCTTGCTAGAGCTATTGAACTCTGGGCATTATGGACGCAAAATCCACAATATATCCAAGACTTTAAATAGAGCACTCTTTTTGCACTAACTTGTTCTGTCACTTAGAGTCCCTGCATCAGAATCAGTATCTGAAATATTTTATTCAATTAAAAACTTCATCAGAAAAGCACATTTGTATAAAATCACGAAATTTAAAAACAATAAAATAAAAAACTTTAAAAAAACATATATTTATGGCAACAGACAGTACATTTGAAACAGAAAACCACAGCAAAACAAATTGTGAGGTCCTTAAGAGTGTGAGGGCCACAATAGGAGCAGGTCTACAACTCTAAAATGGTGAATGTGCACAACTGGTAAAAGATACATCATTAGGTACTTGACATAACATGTGCCGAAAGAAATGATATTTAACAAGTGGGCATGTTATCAAGCGGCAGCTATAATTATGGATGGCCGCCCTCAGTGTGAAAATGTTTATCGCCGGCTGGCGTTGTATTAACAACGCATAGCGCAATGGCGATAACTATTCTAGCGATAGCGATGGTTTCCATGGAACATCCATGGTTTATCAGCGATGTTCCATTGAAAACGGCCGTTTACAACCAGTACTGCCCAGTGACGCCCATTTTGCATCTCATAGAGATGCAATGCGAGGCGTAGGGAAAACGGGTGCTAACATGCCCTAATGCATGTTAGTATCCCCTTGTAGATAGGGCGATAATATTATCTCCTCTTTTTTGGCTTTTAAAGCCAAAAAAACGGAGATAAGGCCCGTGTTAATATGTCCCAAGGTTTGTTGAGATGCACCATAAAATGGATAAGCAGAAGGACTATCCCGCTCATAAAGTCCCAAAGGGAAGCATAACAGAGTGCGTATAGTGCTGGTTTTACATCCTAGCAATGTGGGCATCTCCCACTGACTGACAGTGTGCAACAAATAGGGTTCAAAAGCGGCAGTGGTCTGTAGGAGAAGATACAATCTGCTTGTAGGTTTAGCAGGTGATTACATACATCAATTCTGAAAGAAGACTATCCATGACATATAAAAAATTGGGATATTTGGAACAGAGGATCTAAGTTGCCAAATAAGTTTAAATGAATATTTGAAGCTCACACATTTAAATGGCTGTAATTGTCATGTGCCCGATTTACGTAAAGGAATAAATATGGTTGTAATGAGTTGTGTATATCATTTTCTACTTCATTTATCAAATTGGGGGGCATATTTGCAAAGGAATGGCGCAGCACGGTGCTGCAAGCAATTTAGCAGGGCCGCTCTGCATCATTTCTAAAACAGGCTAGTGCCAATGCAGGCACCATGGCGCAACAGTGCCTGCGTTGCAGGGATGATTGTTTCTGTGCAGGAAGGGACACCTTCCTGCACATAAACAATCAGCAAAGGCAATTTGCTTCTTGTATGTGTGCTGCAGAATGCAGCACGCATAGAAAGAGGAAAAAACCAGGAGAAATAAAAGTATTTCTCCTCGTTGCACCATTCTAATGCCTGTTTTTCAATGGAGTTAGTTTATGGCTCTGCCTCTGATTTACACTTCCCTATAAATGTAGGGCAGCATCAAAAAGCAATGAGTGTTGTGGTGGAACACCCACAGCAACGCCCATTGCAAGCCCCTTTCACGCAAAGTGACAGGTGAAAAGTGGGTGAATTTACAAGCCCATGAAATGCCACGCAGAGTTGTTTTGCGTAGCCTTGTAAATATGGGTCAGCACACAGCCCCACAGGAAAATCAAATAAAGTGATGCTCCAGTGGCACTAGGGGCTTGTAAATATGCCACTAGGTACTCCAAGCTGCGTGCAAGAGAAGTGTTTAGAGAAATGTCTCCCTGTCTGAACTTAATAGGCATTCAAGCATAGGTAAATGCATTTTTTACACACTTAAGAGCGGCATAGATACACCTCCAAATCCAATAGATAGTGGTGCTGAAAGTGATTGCACATTTTAGCCAAGGGTGCTGAGTGTGAAAGGAGTGATATGTCAAAGGAAAATATTTTAAACAGTGAATGAAAAGGCTTTATAAAGTAGAAAAAAAATCAAATGTATCAAACTATTCAAAGCACGTTGATTAGGCGCAGTTAAGGGGTTATTTATGGAAGGTTTGCATCACGCAAAGTGTTACATGCGTGATGCAAGCCTCTAAGTCACATTTTATTATGCCGCGCAAAGCCACATTGCATGGCTTTGAATGGCTTCATAAATCTAGAGTAAGGCAACGGCGCGTAGATTGCTGCGTTGCCTTACTCTGCATAATGGAGGCCTCCCATGGGCTTTGCAGTGGGCGTTCCCATGCAACTCCCATGGTTTTTGATGAATTTCCAGATTTATAAAGAATTGTAGACCTGGGAATGTGTCAAAATCGTACGCCTCACCCGGAGAGGTATAACGAGAAGAAACATCTTTATTTCTCTTCTTTTTTCCTGTTTCTCTGTGTGCTGCATTCTGCACACATAGGAAGGGAGAAAGGCCTCTAATGTTTTTGTGCAAGAATGTGCCCCTTCCTGCACAAAAACAATCCTGGCTAGAACACAAGCACTCTTGCACCATGATGCAAGGCTGCCTGCTTTGGCAATAGGCTGCTGAAACGACCTGAATGCAGGGGGAAAGGACAGGAATGCCCTGTATTGCAAAAATACGGTGCATTCCTGTCCTTACCCTGTGGCTCAGGGCCAGTGGCATAACGAAATGTGAGGGGGCCTCCCTGCACGGTACTTAGGGGGGCCCCCTCCGGGCTCAATCAGGAGCTCTCCCGGCCAGAGTTCAGTGCCGAGGGGGCCCCTTGGAGCTAGGGGCCGCCCCGCACTGCGGGGGCTGCGGGGGCCTGTGTTACGCCTCAGGGCAGCACAGAAAGGTAACGTGCTGCGCGGCACCATGATTTCCTTAAATATGCCCCTTAGTTTTTCAGAAAACAGGCAAAAATGAATATTTCAACAATACCTGCCTCCTACACTTGTTTCTTCCTCCATGCATATGTTAAGCCTATAGACGTGAAAGTGGCAGATTCACAAAACTTGTATGAGTACAGGAAGAAGAGCAACTGGAGTACTCTCATATGTAATCTGCCACGCCGTTGTGAATTGACCAGCTCCCAATTTGTGAAAGTGCAATGAGAGCTCAGTCATTTCTATTGAAATAAGCTGTGTATGAATATTCCCATTCTATATGTTTTGGTGGCAATTTACAAACCAACACTTATAAATGCATGCAAAGGAGTACTACTGGAATATTACGTTGTGAATAGGTCCTAAATGTTTTCGAAAAAATGCAAAGATGTGTATCCGCGTAACTTTGTGTAGTAATTTCGCTGTGGCATAAGTTACACTTTTTTTCTTTTACAGTTTTATATAGCGCAAACTCGACCCTGAAGGTTTTGGAGTGCTTTACATGAGCACAAGTTACATTACACAAGGACACGTTAATTTTTTTTTAGAAATGTGAGTTGACGTGATTTGCCCAAAATCAAAGGATGTTGAGCTGACGCCATGACTCAAACCTGGTTCCCCAGTTCAAAAGTCAGAAGCTCTGGCCGTTAGCCACAATTATTTTTGTGAATATGGCCAATACTAGCTCATCTTCGGTTACTGTTCTCACTTACCATTTGGGAAAATGTAGAAGTTTGCAGCATCAGCCCCTCAACCCCTACTTAGCTGTATCCCACATTTCTGTTTTGCCAACAATACTTTACAAGTAGTTATCAATTCAGTGACATATCTTCAGTATGCTCTTCCTGCAGGTACCTGCACAGAGGAGCTGATGGCCACATAAATCATGGACTAAACACCACTCATTAATTCTCATTAACATGAAATTGACACTGCATGAAACTACAGCAAAACATGCAGGGTCATAAATTCACATTTCAAATGTTGACAAATGTTCCCAACCAGTGGTTCTTTGTTGGTCAGGGCAATGAACAGAATTATTTCATCCATGAAAAATGTCCACATGAAAAAGTGGAACCGAAAATGGTCTGGTACCTTGTATAGTTAAAAACGTCTAAAACTATGGGAAAAGATCACATTTTCGTAAAGCAAATTTCTGATTGAAGACATTGTTGCACATAAAAATATAAATAATCAAGGGATCATTTAAACTTTGGGAACAGATCCCTTCTCCACCTGCCCAGACCCAGCCTACCTGGCAAGGTCACAGCACAAGAGCCAGCCCACCTGGCAAGGTCACTGGTCCGGGAATAGGTGTGGCGATGTAGCCCGGGCGACTGATGCTGGAATCTGGGGCTCGCTGTTTGATCCCTGGCACCGGCGGTAGGTCAGGCCAGTACCATGTGACTCTGGGCAATAGCTTGTTTAATCTTCCCGACGGCTCCCAGCGCCGGGATGCCTTTGGGTAACTTTTCGGGCTTTACAAATACTGGATTTTATTTACATTTAGAGCCATCCCACCTGGGAAGGTCACAGCTTCAGAGCCAGCCCACCTGGCAAGGTGACCGCTCCAGAGCACGCCCACATGGCAAGATCACTGCTCCAGAACCAGCCCACCTGGGAAGGTCACCGCTCCAGAGCCTGCCCACCTGGCAAGGTCACCTCTCCAGAGCCAGCCCACCTGGGAAGGTCACACTCCAGAGCCAGCCCACCCCAGAAGGTCACCGGCCCAGAGCCAGCCCACCTGGGAAGGTCACGCTCCAGAGCCAGCCCACCTCAGAAGGTCACTGGCCCAGAGCCAGGGCGTCACTGCTCCAGAGCCAGCCCACCTGGCAAGGTCACCGCTCTAGAGCCAGCCCACCTGGGGAGGTCACCGCTCTATAACATCTTCTTTGAGACAATGCCGTATCATGGCAGCTCATTCAGCATTGCTTTTGTTTCTCAGAAGAACAAAAAATGTCTATCATCTCTGTGGCAGATGGGCCAATTGAGGCATTTTTGTCAGAAACTAGAGGTTCTCCGGTGGTTAAATGAGGCAGGGAATCACTTGAGTGGCAGATTGGAACATCAACCGGTTTACAACTGACGTTGTGCTTGCACCGCGTTCTAAATGAGGCCCTTAGTAAAATCATCAGGACATAAATATGTTCCCACCTCACAAGTTTCACATCAAAGAACTATTATTGCATGCTCGCAACTAATGGATTTATGGATGAAGAATTTATCTTTCTGCAAAAAATTCTATGGCTCCTAAAATATCAACACAACTATAGAGAGATGCATTATGCATTTGTTTCTGCAATTAACGCATAGTGTCATTGCGGTGCTGATACCCTAAAGTGTAGCTGTACTGGTACTCACAGGTTAATTATGGTTTATAATTAGGGTTCCCAGTTTATGGTATTTATTATTTTTTACATTTCCGTCTGTATTTATCCACATTTATATTTTGCTCATCTTTTCAGTATTTATACATATTTATTTTGTTCTCCGAATAGATGAATCTGTAATATGTAATATTTCCACATTTATTTAACGCACAAATATGTGCTAATACTTTGATGCCTGTCGTGTTTTAGCAAATTAAGCAGCCAAATATAGCATAACAATACATCCACTGGTAAATATTGGCATTATACTACAAATGGATATTGACAAATATCTTTATTTAATAAAAATATCATCCTCTTTTTTTTAACTTCCCAAGCCATCTAGCTACTCAGCTGTTGGCCTGGAATTAATGAAAGGCAGTATGGAAAGGTACTCAAAAGTATCCCATTGTTTTGTAATTTTCCCTTTTTAAAAATAAATGCAGAGAGGAAGTACGTTGTTTTCTGTCTCTACTTATCTGTAAAAATGGAAAACTGGGAGCCCTATTCATAATGTAATTTAAGTGTGCCCTATTTTTGAACAGTGCACCGATAATGTAATTGTAGTGTAAATACAGTGATCTAGAATGTAGATGTTTCCGTTGTGTAATAATAAAAGTTGAGTATGATTCTTTATTGACCCTTGCTCGTGTAATAAAATTACACTGTAAGTGCAGCGTAATTACAGCATCCTTCTCCACTGAATACTCTGTATCCTATAATTACAGTCATGTTTAACTAGAACATCTGATCCATAGAGAAAGCAGTTATACATATGGTTTGGTATTACAATTAACTCCATTGTATTTTGTAAATGTTGAGATGCCATGAGGTTTCATCAGTGATCCTAATGATGTACTTTTCACATTCACATTTTTCTTGAAATTCTAGAGCAATTAATTGCACCTCTTGCCATCTGACAGATCTGTAGCACAGGGGTCAATTTTTGCTATAGTCTTTTTGGGGAACCATAACTTTTCTTACTTTTCTGGTGGTTTCTTGGCAAGAAGAACAGCAGTGTAGAAATCTAGACTAAGAAGGACATGAACAGCTGTAGGACGCTCTCTATGATCATTCTGGGCTTCCCCCAGAAACCATTGTCTGGAGAAGTTTCACCACAATTTTCATCCATTTACATCACACTCACTTTGTACAACAAGAAGGTGTGGAGGTTTAGTAATGGGAAATACAGTTTTAGAATCATTTTGTAGCACAAGCATCTGATCTTGCTGAGAAAATTAGGAAGAGGGGAAACACTAAGAAAGCTAGCAAATCCCCTGCAACAATGCCATATACCATCCCTGCTAGAGGAGGTTACCTGAAAATATCTTGGAGGAGGAGGCAGAAGAAATGAATCCCTAATTCAAAACTGAGGGGTTACTTTGCTTGGTTTGTGGCAAGGTGATCTTTTACAGAGAACAAAGTGATAGAGTATAGAAAAATAAAGTGCTTCTCAATCAGAAAACGTGAAAAAAATGTAACCCAATTTTTCTAAATGTTCATGTTGTATTTGTGAATTGTTTTAACCAAAACATAAAAAACAAAAAACAAAAACAACTTTCATGATAAAAATGGAAAGGATATATGTTGTTTGTTATCTGTGTGATCGAAAGTGAGTGAAAGTAATGTTGAGGTGAGGAGATGGGTGAGCGAAGTAATCAGTTTGTGAGTAGATGAAAGTGAGGAGGTGAGTGGAAGGGGTTAGTGGATGTGTGTGAAACTGAGAGTGTGAGACAATGGGTGAAAGGGAAGACGTGCATGAGGGAGGGAGGATGTGAGAGAGGGGGAGTAAGATGAGAGGGATGTACTGGGTGAGATAGAAAGTGAGAGTCTGCGCGGGGAGGGTATTGGCTTGATGTGGAGGTTGAGCGCATGCCCTGGCCTCAGCCAGGCCCAGTGCCCAACACTCTTCAGAAATGTGTCCACAGGGCCTGGCCTCTGACCAGACCCAGCACCCTCTCCACAGCAGATGGCCTACTTCCACTGCTATTGGCCTTTAGCTGCAGGCAGCATGAGCTGGTCACAGGTCCTGTGCACAGCCTGCTGGGATATCTAAATCCAGCTGCACAAGCCCTTCGGGATGCACAGTGGGGAATCTCTTCAGGGCCAGACATACTTGAAATATGCCTTATGGTGAAATCCCATTTTTGAGCACTTAAGCAGAACAGTAACTTTGCAAAGATGTACTTTGGACTGGCTTGGCCAGAAAAGGTTTAAGACCAGTACTACTCATCACATTTCAGAGCTGGAATACATATCCTTGGTTGGAAGAGTTCACAACTCTGATTTAGAGGACAATGACTTGCCTCTGGGACCATGAAAGACCAATGCATGTTAACTGCTGACCACCTAGTTGGGATTAGCTATCCTTGAGTGGACAGGAACAATTGGCAGAACAAAGGGCACTTTAGCACCATTTAGTTTGATGTCGAGATTGCAGGGAGACTTTCTCCAATGCTTTTCCAGGATTCATCAATAGTGTAATCTAAAATGCCCCCGTTAATTGTTCGACCCTATATGCTGGCCATGAGCCAGATGATTAAATGCACATGCCACTTAAAGTCAAGGTTTTGTGCACAATCCATAAGAAAGGGTTTGGCAGAGCCAGGATGACTCTTCTACCTAATGCCTATTGGGCAGGGATTCGATGAGTGCGGACAGTAGCTTGCATTTGTGACTTATATGAGACATGAGAAGGAGATAGATTCCTTTTGTGCAGAGAACCTATAATAATCAGCTGAAGCTGGCGGATTGTGAGGCCCATCTGTGCTGAATGATGCAGTCAGAACTGCACTGTGGAGATGAGTCAGTCAGAGACTGGAGTATTACTGCTGCTGCCTAAATCACCACTATTGCTGATGGGGGGCAGGGGGCTGGGGGCTACAATTCTTTACTTGTCTCCCTGGGAAAGAAGTTGTCAATGTTGAATTGTTGAGTCTGTTGTACCCACAACAACTTGGAATGACACATTGCCCTTCCATAACTGCTCACCCCTCTCTGAGCTCATCTAACATGTGGGGTTACCATGTGCATGAAAACAGCAGCTCCAAATGTCCCCACAAACAGAAACACAACGGAGCCTGCTACATCACCATTGCACTCCACCTGCATCAGCCATCAAGCCAACCCTGACCATGCCCCAGTGTGGTTGCAGACAGACACAGCATAATAAACTTTAACGGCTGTAGACTTTGTGTACTTGCACACTGAGGCCAGATATTGTACTAAGGCCAAGCAGCAAACAACTTAGAATCCCTATTGTTTCCTATCTCTAGCTCTAATATACTTACACCATTGAAACCACTGAGTTTTCAGAATAATTCCACATTTTCAAGTGGATGGAAAATACCTTTTCTACATGGCCATATAAGGCAACTGGATCTTAAAGTGAACAAAAGACTTCTACTTTTTATAAAGTCATAACACTGGCTGGACATTCAATTAGTCAGTGCTATTTACTTCTAATTTGTAGCTAAGGACTCTGTCATACAGTACTCCATCCTTTACGGTGGCTGAGGACACCACCCTGATGTACTACTGTCTAGCAAATTGTGAGATGACCTCTGGCACATCAGTCATCTCTGTACCTTGATAGAATCTTCCATCAAGGTGCAAAAAGTTTGGTGAATGTCTGCCGTCAGTTTTGATGGCTGTTCACCAACGTTTAAACTTTTGTTTTGTTTTTCAGAAACAAACTTCCATGGTCTCCAAAAAACAAAAACTAAATAATGAACCCCAAAACCTGGGTGTTTGGGGTTTGGGGATCATTACTTGTTTTTGTTTTTCTGTGTTCACCATCAGGTTTTACCTCATGGAGACGGATGAAAAAAAGGACATTAGATCATCCACCCTTAATAGGGAAAGTGGTGCAAGTTCCTTCTTCTGATAACCAGCCCCTACTCAGTCGAACATTTGGAGGAAGCTTTCTGTCAATGGAGCCAATAGGGACTCCATTGATGGAAAGCTCAGGCTCCATCCATTTCCATATAAGGCGTGTGGACTGAGAGTTTGAAGAAGAGGGTTACATATCTAACAACAGAGTACCCTGTCCCCTAAACTCTTACTAGGGCACTATGACACTAAAGGGCTCATTTATGAGCCCTTGCGTCACTTTTACGCCGCCGGTGCGTCACTTTTTGTGACGCACCAGCGGAGTAAAAAATGTGCCTTGTTGCACCATATTTACAAAGTGACGCATCTAAGTAGATGTGTCACTTTGTAAACCCCTGCGCCACATTATACCTGCGCCAGGTATAATGTATGCAAGGGGGGCGTTTTGACGCAAGAAAGAGTCATAGAAGTGACGCAGTGAAATCTATAAGATTTCACTGCGCCATTTCTTGGACGCTAATGCATCAAAATCTTACGCCTACTAATGGCAGGCGTAAGACTGATGCAGACACTAACAACATGGGACTTGCCCATGTGAAAGTACACATTGCTGGAGTTGCGTCACTTTTGTGACACACTCCAGCAATGCGTCACTTTTGCGCCTACAGATACGTCAGAAATACTGACATATCTGTAACTCCTTGCGACATGATGCGTCATACTATAAATATGACGCATCGTTAGTGTCGCAGGGAGAGCACAGTGAAAAGTGACGCATCGCTGTTTTCACCCAGCGATGCGTCACTTTTCATAAATGAGGCCCTAAACATTTAGGCTGCTGGTGGCCTTTAGATATGGCAAGTCAGGGTGTGAAGGGAGGTTCTTGGTTCATGAAGTTTGAGAAATATTTGAGAATGCCAGTGGCGTAAAATAGGCCCCTGCAGCCCTTCGGAGCAGATGTTGGCCACAAGGGGCCCACTCAGCACATTAGTCTAGCGTGAGAGGTCCTGGCTAACTCTGGAGGAGGGGCCCTCCATGTATTTTGCAGGTGGCCCCCCCCCTCACGTTTTGTGACACTGCTGGAGAATACCTGTTACAAGGTCTTACAAATTACTCTTACCTGGAGAACTGACCTGACTTTTTGAACCCACTGCATGACTGCAATTAAGAGTGTCTCATGACACAACTATTATGAAGGCTCTGATTACTATTTTTATCTGTTTAACAATAACGTTCTTTGCAAAGAACCAACTTACACATTTGGAAACTTACAAAATCTGAAACATGTCTTTGTACTCAGCACCTAAAAGCTTTTCTGTAGTTGTCAACTGCACCAGGCAAAGAGGGTGACTTTCAGCACTGTTGGCATTTCGTCCTATTGTACTCCTCAGGTAGTGCGTGCCAGCCCAAACTACAAGTCCTCACAGGCTTAGTGCTACTGGTTAAATAACGGGTAATAATAATGGGAGTTATGTTTTTACACAACAGTACTCTGCATCCAGGAACGTATAGTTGGGCTGGCATGTCCTAGCATGTTTAGTGACTGAAAAACAAGCATTGGCAAAACCAATCGGTCCAGCTTTCAAAGAAAAGTGTTGTGAAGCATTACAAGTAGATAGCATGGGGTTGGATATATTTGTGTGGAAATAAACAACTGGAGAATACAATTAATTGGTGTAGGTTAAAAGGCCAGGTGTTGATTGCACTTAGAAGGCAGACCTTAAAATCCATGTAGTTTACTGACTTCCATCATCCCATTTGTGTTGCTGATAAAGAAAAGCAACATAAATTATCTAGTTATCCGAGAAACTTTAGTAGCATTACAATTTCATATATGTGCTCCTGAAAGTTTATGCTAATTCTTGTCGAAGTACACAACATCTGCCCAATCAAAACATATTCTCCTGGCTCCCAACATGTTGGCAGAGCCAAAGCCCCTCTCCTAGTGATTTTCCCATAATTGTCTGGTGACAGCTGCACTGTGAAGCCAGAGCATACCCAGCACCTCTGAACGCAGTTTCTAATGGGAAAGGATACATTGCTTGAACCAGAACACAAAGTGCTGTTGAATTCATTGTTATGATAGGCTATATTTAAGCCTATAACAAGACGGCAGTTGTTAGACATTGTCAGCAATGATGTCACATGTTCTTGCATGAAAGCAGATGATATGGATATATTACCTTCTGGCATGATGAGCAAAAGAAGATGGATTCAGGTCCAGCTCTATGTACTAGGGTGAATGTATGACATTGTTCTGCATTCTGTCCATCAATTGTTCTTTTTGCATTTGTTACCCCGAGTGGGACGGGTATACCCAGACGTGGGTCCTGTGCTCTCCATGCCACTGGAGTCAAGCTATCCGGACTGATGAGGAGGGCTGAAGCCCAAAAACAGTCCTAGGATGCTTATTTCCAGCCCAGGTAGGACCTGGCCTGGCAGTTCCGGCCGGACTGTTCCCATTGGCTGCAGGGTCAAGACTGACTTGCATATGAATGGGTCCAAACTGGAATGGCACGGTTAGCAAAAAATGATGGATTCAGCCCCAGATCTCTGTACTGGGGTGAATGTATGACATTGTTCTGCATTCTGTCTATCAATTGTGCTTTTTGGGTATATTACCATCTAAATCACTTATATGTTAGTTATGATTTTGTTTTCGTGTAAGCTTTAATGTTAAATTAGCAGAGATAAAGGAAAGCACTGTGTACATTGGCCCACTATCATGAAGATGAAGCTAAGTCACTCCAGATTGTTCAAACAATAGCACCAGGCTTTCATGGAATTGTAGTTTCACATTTCTAATTATTATAAGCAAGCACCAACAAGCCCTGACTGCTAAGGGTTGTTGGCTGAGAAACTAGGTCTAGCTGAAAGCCACCTCTGGGAATTTGGGTTGCTGGTTGAGGGGGATGTGATCCCTTCTCAAGCAGGAGCACAATCCTAAATTTGTTCTTGTGGTGGTGTTCATTTTTGTACTGATGTTTCATTGTAGTGCTTGATGTTATTGAGTGAAGTTGTGTTGTTCATTCAGGGGTGTGAAATGCTTCTCAAGCAACATCCCAATCATGGTCAGGGTGAATGTTAAAAAGTCACTAAATTACCTGTGCTTAACCCTCTGGTAGCTTGGTGTAGTAAAGGAAGATCAGGAGTCCACTTGATAGGTTAAGATCCTTTATTCAGGTTCCTTCCAGGTTAGACAGACAGGTTACTTTATCATGTAGATAGATAGGAAACCCCACCAGGAGCTCGCTGTTGGTAGCTCAGCCTCAGGTGACCAACTGCCACAACAGGGAATAGAGAGGTACAATCAACTAGAGAGGCACCCTGGCATTCTATGATGTCATAAGTATGTAGTATTGTCTAGCCAGAGAGGAACAGTGAAGATCATGTTTACTACATATCCTCTCTCTTTATACAGTAATATCAGAACAAAGGAATAATCAGTAACAATACCTCATATGTCTCAAACAGCAAGGAAGTACACATTTTAGAACAACGAAAAGTAGTAGTGTACAATAAAAGATGACTTTGACATGAGGTATTGTTATTCGAGAAAAGAACAAAGATTCAGCATTATGACATCAGAATTATGGCATAATACACCACATCCCCTCTCCTTAACAAAAGAGCGAGGTTTTAAGACAAACCAAGACAACCCTCAACACAACCCTTGATGAAGAAATGTCAACACCTAATGTATGACAAGAATGTAACTCGAATCTTAACTAAATGAAGCCCTGGCCAGTAGCAACAAGAAGGTAGACTAAGATAACACATAGTGTAAACACAATCTTTACCAATAACAGGAGACTTTGAACCTGAGGAGGGTACTCTGCAGGACAGCATGTTTACACTGCAGGACAGCATGGGCATTGACTACCCAAAAAAAAAACAAAGTTTCCCCTGGATAGGGTACACCGCAGAGCAGACTAAATATCTCTGGGAACAAGGCATGGAGTAGCCATTAACACTTAAAAATCTAATTTGGGCGTTGACTACCAAAAAAAAAAAACACATAACCTCCCCTGAAAAAGGGTACACCGCAGAGCAAACAACAAAATCTCTGGGAAAAGGGGCATGGACTAGCCATAAATACTTATGGAACCTACTATGGGTGTTGACTACCCATCAACATCCCCGAACAACCAACCAAGACATAGACCACCATAGACACCAACGTCCCTATGAGAGGGTACAGCATAGAGTAAAGACTATAGCCCTGGGACAAGAGGTGGAGTAAATACTACCTTTAAACACCAAGTACATGGTACAGAATACTCACACCAAAAACACGGGCATGGACTACCCACACAAAAATACCTCAGGGTACTAATTAAAATGATATGGACGGGCATGGACTACCCAAAAAAAAAAAAAAAAACACCAAATTACATCCCTAACTTAGAATACAGACAACTCATAGTATTAGCACCTAAAGACACCTTACTATATCTCTAACGTAGAATATAGAATTTTCATATGAGCATAACAGATTTGCTATATCAAAAACACACCACATTCCTGGAAAAAAAAACAGTGTTAACTCTAATGCATTCATGAAATAACTGTAACACAAATATATTAATAAATAATGATATTATCTCCGGTGAGCGACCTCTCACCCGGGATCCAAATGCACAGACCATTTACTAAAAAGGATATACATTAATTCAACTTGCTGTGTCCCAGTAGAAGACTTGTAGGTTGATACAGTGTTGGTAACACTGCTCCCGGAGCCATAGTCCCTCGAGAGGCAAAGTCCTTGCCACTGGTCACATAAGCAACAAAACTCGAACTTCGACAGGAGCATGGTGAAAGGAGCAAGAAAGACCAGGAAGATCGGACACCTTGGCATCGCACCTCGGCGAAAATGAAGTTCCAAGTACGCTCGTGTGAAACTCCAACACTGAACTTGTAAAAAAAACAATAGTTTGAACAAAGCACGTTTACCACAGTCAACCTTCTAGCTTAAACGCTAAAGTCATATGTTGATGACAGGACGCTGCCTCACGCAGTACACTGTTGCCATGGTAACCCAACAAACCCAAAATGGCCGCCACGTCGCTCGTAGCGACGTAAGGAGCGTGTCTCCAAAGATAACACTGGCGTCATAGGAGAATCTCCGTTCACCAACTCAAGAAGGATTCCATGGACGTCATCAGATGGACAGCAGGCAAGAAGGCGGAAAGACCGCTTGTGACCAACGGTCGACGGTGCAGGCAGCACGAGCCAGGTAAGACTCTGTGCATGGAGAGCGCGTGCGGGGCTCGCAGTGGTTGAACTGCCAATTATTAGTGCCCCCCACTGACCGGCAAAACTCTGTCTCTGTCTAGCCTCCTCAATCGCGCACAGCGGCTCACCTGTTTTTTAGAGGCAGGGGTTGAATTAAAGATTAGTAGTGTCTTCCACTGACCGGCAAAACTCTCCTTCAGTGCAGTCTCCTCAAACACGCACGTCAGTCACAGCCAGAGTCAATGAACCTTGTTTGTACAGACCTTGAAAACGTTCACAGCATTTGTTCCTCGAGCTGTAAAACGACCACACACTTAAATAGCCAGATTCTGTCAACACTTGACACTTCCCAAACTGAATGGAGGCCAAATAGAAAAACAGCGTAGACCTCAGGGAAGGGTTAACTTTTCCAACAGAAGCAAGGTGACAGCAGGCAAGACAAAAAGAAACGCCCAGGTGGCAGGCTCAACAGGTAACACGCACCCAGATTGCAGGCTGTCCAGAAGGTGAAACGGACACTGGTGGGGTTGGCTGGGGCATTACCTTTGGGTTTCAATTTGAGTTCGAGAGTAGACAAAGTCTTTAGTTCCTTATCCTTGAGTTCCTTAGTTGTCCTTTCTCCTCAGTGCACGCAGAGGTTCATCCTTCTTAAGAAACGTCGCCAAACTGTAGTAAAGGAAGATCAGGAGTCCACTTGATAGGTTAAGATCCTTTATTCAGGTTCCTTCCAGGTTAGACAGACAGGTTACTTTATCATGTAGATAGATAGGAAACCCCACCAGGAGCTCGCTGTTGGTAGCTCAGCCTCAGGTGACCAACTGCCACAACAGGGAATAGAGAGGTACAATCAACTAGAGAGGCACCCTGGCATTCTATGATGTCATAAGTATGTAGTATTGTCTAGCCAGAGAGGAACAGTGAAGATCATGTTTACTACACTTGGCACATACGCAGTCAGGCTTAACTTAGAGGCAATGTGGAAAGCATTTATGCAGCACACAAACAGTAATAAAGCAAAAACACAACACAAGAAAAATCCCACACCAATTTAGAAAAATACTGTGAAATTTGATCAATCTTTGACACCAACATGAAACTAATGCAATCAGTAGACCCAGAGATATGCAATTTCAAAGATTAAAGGTAAGTATAGTGCCAAAAAGCACTAGTTATGTTCTAGTCATGTGAGATCTGGTGAAAGTCGCAGGCAGGCTGGGCATTGGAGACAGTCATTGCTGGAGCATGTGTAGTAAACCAACGTACAACAGGTAAGTGGAAAATGTATTTTTTCCTGTATTCCACATATAGGAGCCACTGCTGTCGCCCACTGAGGAACCGATGCAACAGGCAGGTGAAACATTTTCCCTCTGAGGGCTCCATAGAACCCAAAGCATGCATAACATTATGCAACACTAGTACAACGTGCATATCCTGTTGGGCATCACAGACCGTAATTTTTGGAGCTTCTCGTTGGCGGTCACAGTGGGTTGTGAATGCTGTAGCTCAAAGTGCAGATATTGCATTGTCGGTCGTTGCTGACGGTCCTGGTTGCACAAAGAGTCAGATTAACTCGAGGTTCAAATTCACCGTCGGTGCGTGTAGGAAGATCTTGGTGCGAGAGGTCCTCATCCCAGTTGCGAAAAATCCTAAGACATTAAGGTTTCTCCTTTTCTTCTAGGAGGAGCTCAACTGATGCTACACAAAAGGCCTGATAACAAGTTTGGTGGTGCGGGAGCAGACCGCCATAGCAGCGGCCCGCTCCCTCACTGCCAAACCTGTGTGACTACTGCCCGCCAGATTACGAGTTTCTTCGTGTCTGTCGGGATTCTTTGGGCGGGCCCATGGGGATACCTCTGAAAATGGGCACTGTATTGATAACACTCAAAAAAAGTTCCTGCACAGCCTGGACTGTAAATTCCATGCCGTGTAGGTACTGGGGTGCATGCCAACAGGGGGCACATGCGCCAACTTCCATGCTTCCTCCTGCAAATGGGGAACATGGCCCCCTTTGTTTCAGGACCATTAGCTTTTTCATGGAATAAAGACCTCCATGACACCGCTGGTGGTCCTTAACTGGAAAAATGCATAGCGGTGCTGCAGCGGCACCACCAGCATACTACTGAGGCCCTGCCCCTGACCACCACTCCACCACTAGGGAACATCAGTACTTATAGGAGAGGCAGGGCTCTGAGTTTTTCACTGCCAGGACACATAAAACGTAAACATACATGTCTAGTTTTTAAATTGTAATGCACCCTGCCCTTTGGGCTGGTTAGGGCTTACCCTAGTGTTGACATATATGTATTTAGGATTAGCAAAATATATTTTGCCAAGTCGAATAAGCAGTATAAAACTGCATACTGGCTGTAATGGCAGATTTGAGACATGCTTAAAAAGGCTACTTAATTGGTTGGCAGCATAGGTGCTACAGGCCGACTAGTAGCATTTATTTACGGGCCCTGGGTACATATAGGACCACTTTACTAGGGACTTACAAGTCAATTCAATATGCTAACTGGGTGTAAGACAATTTGACCATGTTTAAAGGAGAGAACACAAGCTCTTTAGCACTGGTTAGCAGATGTAAAGTGTGCAGAGTCCAAAAGCCACCATGAATGAATCCAGCAAACAAGGGGAGTGAATTTGAAGAGTTTGGAGATGAGCCTGCAGAGAGGGCATGGCACAACACCACCCTTTTGTTGTGTGGGTGATTGAGAGATTTGTTGAAGGTAGGCATTATTTAATGCTGTGAAGCTTCGAAATTGGAGAGAGGTCTAGAGCAGGTTGTGAAAAGATGTTGTGGACCTGTGGCAATATGTCTGCTCATTTATCTAGATCACCCTGAAAAACAAAGCCACAGCAGTGCCTCCAGCTTTATTTTTAGCTCTTGAGACATGAGTAATACCTTGTGATTTTTCTCTGCCTGCCTGGAGAGTGCCTGATATTACATACCATTCAGTTGCTTGTTATCTTCTTCCTTCCATTATCTTGTTTTCTTGTTTTTTTCAGCTTGAGGCCTGTGAACTAAAACTTTCAAACATTTCTAGCAGTCCCTCCTGCACTAGCATTTCAAGCTGTAATGCATTTTTCTTTAAAAGCGTGTTGCATTCTATCACCAAATGTCACTGTGTACTTTGCGTCCTAACATTAAATAGTTAAGGTTTTGTAAAACTGAGGGCCTCATTTAAAATATTTTGACACATGGCAGAACAGCAAGCCTTCCTGCTGCTCTGCCATGCATCAAAAGAAAAGGGCAGGAATGTGCAGTATCTGCAACATCTGGTGCATTCCTGTCCTTTTCCCCTGTGCTGGCGCACAATAGACTGCCATGCTCCAACATAGACACCTGTGCACTATGGTGCAAGGGTGTCTGCAAATAGGGGTGATTACTTTTGAGTAGGTAGGGACACCTTCCTGCACTAAAACAATAACAAGAGGTATTTTCCTCTTTTTATGTGTGCTGCAGAATGCAGCAGCATAGAAAAAGGATAAACGAAGACAAATGAAGGTATTTCTCTTTTTTGTGCCTCCCTTAAACCTTCTCTGGGGAGGCGTAGGAATCTGATGCATTCCCAGGTTTGTAAATCTGTGAATGCATCTGGTTCCATGGATGTTGCATGTGAACACCCACGATTCAGAAGGGGTGGTGGTGATGGACAGAGTATCTGAATTAAACAGAACACTCCTACCCAGTCAACAGATCAGGGCTTGATCCATCACCGTTTTTTAGCTCACTTCACCATCCCAGCTCAGAACCTGGCTACATGCAAATCAGTCTGTCCCTGGCCCAGTGCATCATGGGAACAGGGCAGACCAAACTACCAAAGCCAATTCTTTAACTGGAAAGGAAACAAGCTTCCGGGGACCGGTTTCTGGCATTACAGCCGTGAACGCCCCTTTCATGCAAAGTAATGTGTAAAAGGGGGCCGTGTTTGCAAGGTCATGAAAAGTCACGCAGGATGGCTTTACATGGCCTGGTAAATATTGGCAGGCACACTGTGCATCTAAGAAAGGGTTTGTAAATAAGCCCCTGAGTTTCAGCTGTATATGCAGCCCCCCGCAGCAGAATTAGCTGAGTTTTTATGAGAATGCATATTTTTGGTTAATTGAAAATTCCTACACCAAAGTCTTTTTCTGGAAAAAAGAAAAGAATATTGGGTAAATTAAAAGGGGCACACGTTTGTCTTTTACTTATGATATGCTTCTTTCCGTCTTTAATTATATTTTGGAAATTAACCAGATATTCTGTAGGATTTCAGAATAAAAAAAAGTACAGTGTGAAGATAAAAGTTACAGACATTCTATTCAAAAAGGATTTGAATTATGGCATTCGTATTTCGATTTGTAATTTTAGTGTTGATATGTGCAGAAAATTCAGGCGGATCTCAGATAAAAAAATAAAGATACACTGTCAGTATCAAAATAGAAACATCAGGAAGCCTAGTATGCGTGGGTGCGAGAGCGGTGCTCAGAGTGTAGGTGCACCATTTTAGGCCATTAGATAGGATCACAGCAAGCTGAGGACAGACTGAAAAGCTAGCACTTTAGAAACGAGTATGCTCAATGACGTGAGACTAATTGGAGCAATTTTGGAAAATGCATGTTACTCTTGGATTCAGAATTACCGATAATAATGTGATAACAGTTGCTCAATTAATTGCGATAAGTTGGGGGGGAGAAATTCCATACAGAGATCACTTTTGGCAAGCACGCTTGTGCTGATGTTTATGTTCTGTCGCATTTAGCGCTATTTCCTTTGTGCAATATGCATCCTTGCATCCATTTTGAACATAAGGATTAATATCATTCTAAGAAACTAGTGATAAATGCTGGGAGTATGTTGGGGAAAAATCATACCCCAAGTGGACATTTAGCGAGCACAATCGGCTACTTGCACCTGTTTTTCATGTTCTGTTGCATTTAGCTCTACTTCCTAGTGGAAACGAATCCTTGCATCCATTTAAGACATGTGGGAGCATTTTTGTGCTAAGTAAAAAGCACTAAATGCAGAATTACTCTTATCACGTCAAACTGTGTAATCTTACAGGAGTTTTGAGGAATTACGCATGATGTACACTACATGGAATTATACGAGTTACACCAACAAGGGACTTCTATCCATTAAGATAGTCCTATCAGATTGAGCGTGCCGCAAGCATGAACCTGGTGGATGTCGGAGAAACACTTCTGGAACCCAGTGGCATCCTATGAAGTTTGCAGGATGATACCTGACCTCCAAGCCAGAGTGCGGTGGAACTACTAAACCCCAGCAGCAGGATGAGAAGTTGGGACAAGGTGTGGCAGCAAAGAGGATGGGGTAATTTAGCAAGTATAGGGTTGCAAAGCATGGGTTAAAACACTTAGAAAAGCAAACAGTGGAATGACTATCCAGCCAGAGGGGCATTATGCCTCCGAAAGAATACAAAAACAAACTGGCCACAGAAAAGTTGTATTTCTTTGTGCTCAGGTTACCAACTGGTGAGGAAATTAGTAGAGAAAGCAACTTTGAGGAGCCTCCTTAGGGGAACAAGTCCTCTATGTTGTGGATCCTGGATTTTGAGAACACTAATATGGTGGACAAAATATTGAGGGCCAAAATATCGAATGGTAGGGATGTATAGATTTTCTTTACCTAACTGCAAATCTATATACCTTGATGATATATATTTTCAGATCTGGAGATACGAATAGTAAACCTATACTTCCGTCTATGTACTAATCTTTCAATATTTTGTCCCTCAATATATTGATTACAGTGTTAGTGTGCCATGAAATTTGTGTACTTGATATTCCTGAGTATTATCCCTTCTGAGATTTTATAGGACCTTTAAAAATCAACACAAGACATTTCTGAGAAGGTCTCAGGGGAGGTGGCAATTGTACAAAAGCCATTCAGAGTGACCAAAATGGAGCATGAAATGCAGAAGTTGAATGTCAAGGTGGAGCTGCTGAGAATAAAGTGATGACCTTGACCGGCAACAGGAGACATGTGTTTTCCGACCTCTGCAAACAAAGGGCCCGATTCATAGAATGAACTTAAGACTCAATCCTAAACTTACTACTATTTTGGTATTCACGGAATGCACTTACTACTTTTGACATTCACAGAATGAACTTACTACTTTTGGTATTCACAGAAGTTAGGATTTTGTCTTAAGTTTGTCTTAAGACAAACTTAAGACAGACTTAAGACAGACTTAAGACAAACTTAAGACAGACTTAAGACAAAATCCTAACTTCTGTGAATACCAAAAGTAGTAAGGGCATTCTGTGAATGCCAAAAGTAGTAAGTGCATTCTGTGAATACCAAAATAGTAGTAAGTTTAGGATTGAGTCTTAAGTTCATTCTGTGAATCGGGCCCATCAACTTTAACATATTTTGAAAAAAATCATTTTGTTGGAAATGAAGGCCCACTATGCCATCCGACAAAGTGCAGAGTGACATCAGGGGCTGTATTATGAATACGGCGCACTTTCCTTGTTTGCACCATTGTGCACTTTACATGCTGCAAACTTGCGCTGCCCTCGAGGCAGTGCCTTTAGGTGAAATACTGAATGGCTGCTTTAAACCCGCTCTGTGTTTCACTATGCAGGTGTCATGCCATCTGCACTTTGGAGACAGGATAGATATCCCCTTGGAGGCGGGTGCAGCGAATGACTCTACCGACCAGCAGGGAGATGTCCTGGGGTCCATCCTAAAGGCAATCTGATTCCCTTTTTTTACGGGGAGGCCATGCCCCATTTAAATACAGGAACACACTAATATGATAGCGATGGTGCAACATGTGTGTAAGCGCTATCTGTATTACAGAGAGAGATGCACAAACGTCTGCGGCCCCCCTATGTAATACCATTGGGCACCTGGGGCACACAAATTGGCTGGACGCACCTATTTCACCCTCAGGGCACAATCTATAATATGGCCCCGGTAATGGAATCAGAATTTCCACTTAACCAAAAGGAGTCCAAAGCCATCTGGGGTTGATGAGGGCCAGGAGCAGCTCTGAAGACCAAAATCCTAACACCTAACAAATGGCATTGTCAATCTAGTGAATGGAGTCTTTAGAAGTACAAGAGTCCACACTTCTGCCCGGGACCCTTAAAAGGATTGTTATGTTGTTGACAGTATAATTATAGTACTACATTTTCAGCTGACTTGCCACTGTTACTTTAGGAGTTTAGTACCCACCACCACACCCCCCAAGGGTTCCCTACTTCTACATAGATGAAAAGTTAGGAGCCAGAGTTACTTTGTGTCAGTGCCCAATGATAGACTTGTTCTCAATTAGAAATGTGTCAGTGCCCAATGATAGACTTGTTCTCAATTAGAAATGTGAACAAAAGTTCCTATTCTTCATACCGGCCTCTATTCCTGCTACAACTGTATTAACTAATAAAAAGATCAAAACCATAAAAGAATGCAGATTTCTGCTGGCATGTCTGCAACACAAATCGGCTCATTAAAATAAAATACCGAACCTTCACACTCTTTCTTGCTAGTAGTTAATGAAGAGATACTGCCAGTAGAATAGTTTTTGTGAGGTTGTAGTAGTTTTTTTTAAAACCATGGACAAGAAGCCAATGCCTCTAGGGATTTCTCATTCTCGAGGCGCAAGGCCTCCACCTAATGATATCAGCCTATTATCACTTGTAAAGACGCCCACTAGCCTTCATTGAAAATAATGGCTATGCTGCCTCGGATAGTGCCATCAAATCTGCAAAGGTGATCCTTCATTTTCTCTCCCTTCATTGGATAAGGATGGTGAAGGTATAAATCTTGTACGTGCATATTCTATCATTATTTTATGTGAAGGTTGTTCGGTGTCCCAAGTATGAATGTTCTGTACAATGTGACTATAGACATTATTTGCTTTCCTTGCTTTGTGTGTTTCTTAATAAAAAAATACTTGGAAATGTAAACAAGCCATGGCAAACCAATAGGACTGTCTTTTAGTTAGTGAAAGTGTTACGTAATTGTTCTGACCCCAGTTATCCCAAAAAGTCCGTTCTCTGTATTTCTAATTATACCTTTTTGGAAAATGAATGACCTGACGTCCTCTAGACCCAAAACAAGCGTCTCAGTGAGCATATATGGAGTGGAATGGAACAGATTGAGACTTAAAGAACTTTCTCAGTGGAGTGCCTCAGGGGCCAGTTAAGGGATTTGTGCCATTTTACAAATTATATTTATAAGTGAACAGGAAAAGGGAATTCACATGAGCATAATTTGCTGAAGCCACAATTTTGAAAGCTAGAAAACAAAAGAGAAAACCAGGCAGTGCCACAATCCAAAATAGAAACACAGTTTCAAGGGTTTCAATATTTAACTTCAGATTGCTAAATTTAAGAAAACTGCAGGGTGTAGTGTGACTTATTAAACCTCTGGAAGTTTTATCACAAGCAAAGACCAAACCTAAGTTGTTAGGTTATAGGTAAATATTGATTAAGTATTATGAATATATAACTGGAAGTGGCAAATGTAAGGGTAATCGACAATTAAAGAAAGGAAATACTATAGCAAGTCTAAAACTGACAAAGGGAAAACGAAATGTGCTGCTAAACAGACTATTCTGAAAAGAAAGGTAGTTAAACACATTCCATGAGTTGCAATGGCAATTAAAAATGTAGGGGCATATTATCAAGGGGGTTTATTTCCGCTTTTTTGGCTTTAAAAGCCAAGAAAGCGGAGATAAAATTATCTCCCTATTACCTAGCTGTCGCTAACACCAGTTAGCGACAGGTAGGAGATCGCGAACATCTTGGGCCCCACTTTGCATGTCAGTGATATTTATCACTAATGACATGCAAAGTGGGCGTGCCAAGATGTTAGCGACTGGAAACAGTCGCTAACATCGCTAGCTCCTATTACCAACTTTTGGAGATATTCGCGTTAAGCGCGAATATCTCCAAAAGCTAACACCTGCCCTGAGCAGTTCTTAGCCATGTTATCCAATGGGAGTTGGATAACATGGCTAAGAGCATTAGCTCGCTAATGCATGAATATCGCTGACTTTTCAGCGATATTCATGCATTGCGGCCGATTTTTATCGCAATTGTGATAAACTTTGGTAATACCAAGGTTTATCTGCGATAAAAATTGCCGCAGCTCGGTGATAATTTTTTCACGCTAACCAAGCAATAGCGATAATTATCGCTATTGCTTGGTAATATGCCCCATTATTCTACGATAAATAGACCGATGCTGTGGGGAATTGAAGGGCAGTATTGACCCTCTCGTGCACCAGTTCAGGACTCCAGGTAAATCAACTATTTTCGTTCCTGATATGACTGATGTTTAATTTGCTGCTAAAGCTACTTTTTGGCCAATTGTGAAAAACTGACCTTACCCACCTTTTCTCTTTTCTTTGAATACTTATAGCCAATGCAGATAAAACATTCTTAGTCGTGCCCTGCACCACCTTTCTTCCTATTATAATCCTAAAGGCCTTGTTATGTGTTTATTCCAGAAATGTTCTTATATAGTTTTCAAAACCGCCCTAGAGTACACTACGAAATCGTATTGCAATCCATTTCCATGTGGGCTTTACGATTTCAGTGTGGGTAGATACAAGTTGTCAAACTGACAACTAATCTACTGATACGAATATTCAGTTTTGCTCGTCTAAAGGTGAACTTTTCTCTCCTTGTATAACATTTTCTCAGCCATGTGTTTCAAGTACGTGGAAGACATGACAAGCAAGATGTTCCTTTTCTTTCTCAGTTTAAATCAAAATTAAGGACGAGGGACCAAGGTGCTGCAAGAAATGAGGAACATGTTCAAGAGAGAGTACTTCCTTGTACCCTTTTGATGTCTAATTGAAATAAACGTGAAGTGGCTTGTTATTGCCATCCATTCAATACATGTTTTACAGTCTAACTTCTCAAGTATTAATCGCACTCACTTAAAGTCAGCCCCAGTGACCAGAAATGACCCTTTTGAAGGGGCGAGGATCTTGTGGGGAGGCTTTTTCAGTGAAGAGGGAAATCAACATGTTTCTAGACTTGTTCATGATAGACAGGCTATCCAAATTAACTTTCAAGGGTGAGATCCTATGGAATCTGCCTTGAAACCTTTTCACTGGCTGCCACAATGTGCAAAATATTCGCACCATGATGTGGGGCACCTGGGATGAAGCTGCTAAAATAAATGCCCTCGACATATGGGCAACACTTGTATATCTTGTTGATAGCAGTCATGCAGGACCCTCTATTAAGTGTTTTGTCTATTAAGTATATTGGAAAGAAACACTATTTAGGGGGCAAAGAGGATGTCCGCGCAGGACCAGGTTATGTTGAACACCCAGCTTTATGTAATTCTGGGTAAAAAGGTACAAAAAAACCTTTCCAGAGATTTGTTCTCCACAAATCTGTTTCTTCAATATTTTATAAAACAGTTTTGGCCCGATTCACAGAACTAAGTTAAGACAAAATCCTAAACTTACTACTTTTGGTATTCACAGAAGTTAGGATTTTGTCTTAAGTTTGTCTTAAGACAGACTTAAGACAGACTTAAGTTAGGATTTTGTCTTAAGTCTGTCTTAAGACAAACTTAAGACAAAATCCTAACTTCTGTGAATACCAAAAGTAGTAAGTTTAGGATTTTGTCTTAAGTTAGTTCTGTGAATCGGGCCCTATAATTCCAAGGATCCAACATGTTGCATTTGTTTACATTAAATACTATTTGGAGTCTTTTTCTACAATTGCTAAGGTCCCTTGTGGCCATTTGATGAGAAAAACCTGAACTATGTTTTTCTCCCTTAGTATATATCCAGCTCTGTCTGTACTGTAATACCTCTAAAACTACCTGTATCCTAGTAATATTTACTCTAGTGTAACCTAGGTACTCTATCACTGTCTATCCACTATCACCTGCACCCCAACATATTTTCTAGTACTATTGGTTCAAGTTATACATTAATACCTCCACCACTCCACTGCTTCGAGCTGTGTACCTTGGCCCGTGCCCACACTACCTCTATCCAAGCTCTAGTACTTATAACCCTTCGAAAACCCTAGCGTTGACATCCCCACCTATGACCTCGTACCACTACACATAGATATACCATAATATTGCTACTGCTACCTATAAACTAGTACCGCTACATATAGCCTAGCACCTTCTACCTAGAACCATCAACCCTTAATTATATCTTAGTACTTAAATCCAGCCTCTACTATAGTACACACAAACCAATATCTTAGTACCTCTACCCTTACCAATAACTGAGTACCACAGCCATACCTTTACTATAGTACACCCACACCAATTCCTTAGCACCTCTATCCTTACCAATAACTGAGTACCACAACCCTACCTTTACTCACCTTTACTATAGTACACCATCACCATTACCTTAGCACCCCTACCCTAACCAATAACTGAGTACCACAACCCTACCTTTACTATAGTACACCCACACCTTCAGGTCGTGCAAAACACGGCGGCCCGCCTCCTCACAGGTACCCGCAGTCGCTGCTCAGCCAAACCCTCCCTTAAGTCTCTCCATTGGTTGCCCATTCAAGAAAGAGTGCATTTTAAGGCCCTCTGTACCACACACAAAATGTTGCACAAAAAGGCCCCTCCTATCCTGAAGGATCTTATCACGCCCCACACAACCAACAGAACCCTCCGGTCATATCACCTTCACCTCACCTCAGTACCTAGGATCAAGAAAGCCTGTTCCGGTGGCCGCCTTTTCCCATATAACGCCTCCAAATTGTGGAACTCTCTTCCACTGGACATTCGGGCTCAACCGAATCTGCTTCCTTTTCGCAAACTTCTCAAGACATGGCTGTTTCCCTAACTCACTTCCCCTCACTTACTCCCTCTTTCACTAGCGCTGGGACGCTTATGGGCAGCCATGCGCTTTACAAATCGGTAAACATAAACATAAAACACCAATACCTTAGCACCTCTACCCTTACCAATAACTGAGTACCACAACCCTATCTTTACTATAGTACACCCACAGCAATACCTTAGCACCTCTACCCTTACCAATAACTGAGTACCAAAACCCTACCTATACTAACCTTCACTATAGTACACCCACACCAATTCTTTAGCACCTCTACCCTTACCAATAACTGAGTACCACAACCATACCTTTACTATAGTACACCCACACCAATTCCTTAGCACCTCTACCCTTACCAATAACTGAGTACCACAACCCTACCTTTACTATAGTACACCCACACCAATACTTTTGCTCCTCTACACTTACCATTAACTGAGTACCACAACCATACCTTTACTATAGTACAACCAAACCAATACTTTAGCACCTCTACCCTTACCAATAACTGAGCACCACAAACCTACCTTTAGTATAGTGCACCCACACAAACACCTTAGCACCTCTACCCTTACCAATAACTGAGAACCACAACCCTACCTTTACTTTAGTACACCCACAGCAATACCTTAGCACCTCTACCCTTACCAATAACTGAGTACCAAAACCCTACCTATACTAACTTTCACTATAGTACACCCACACCAATTCCTCAGCACCTCTACCCTTACCAATAACTGAGTACCACAACCATACCTTTACTATAGTACAACCAAACCAATACCTTAGCACCTCTACCCTTACCAATATCTGAGCACCACAAACCTACCTTTAGTATAGTGCACCCACACAAACACCTTAGCACCTCTACCCTTACCAATAACTGAGAACCACAACCCTACCTTTACTATAGTACACATAAACCAATACCTTACTACTTCTAACTTTACCTATATCTCAGTACTTTTACACTACCATGATTATACACCCAACCCAACACTTTAATGCCTTTATCTTTTCCGTAGCACTTTAACACTACCTCTATTGCAGTATATACATAGAAACACATGAGTACCACTACGATAGCTGTACTCTAGTACATCTTCACCCTCCCTGTTAAGTTTCCCCTTTTCCTACATATCACATTTTCGTAAACTGTTAGTGTAATCTATTCTCCCTTTTTTAGTGTATTTCTTTTTACATTCATCAGCATGTTCGACGGAATAGATTTGCTCTTTACTTAGTAATTTTCGTAATGACATTTTCACAAACAAGCTCTCATCATGCTGGTGTTCTCTATTTTGTTTTTAATACCAAAAGAGTTAAAGCCACATTTCCTACTTGAGCGTTTTGGGTGGTGTATGCCAGAATATTATAGTCACAAATATCTGGCAAAAATATTGCATTCCATATATCATGTTATAGCATTTCTCGCATTGGATCAAGATGCTCTATTATTAACTGTGACAGCATGTTACATTATTAATGATGTTTAGGAGCCTTTATTTATGTCAGACGATAGAATTATTACTATATTCTGGTACCCTGTAACCTAGGGATAGGTGCGAGGTGTACTGAAGAAGCACAAACCTTTCTCACCATGGATGGCCAAGTGCTTATTCAAAATGTCCCGATGAGCAACATCCCTGAAGCAGAAAGTAGCGAATAAAGAGGTCAGAAAAAAATGCAACGTTTCCAGTCTTTGGACTTTGCAACATCCCACACAGCTAGAGGTTCCAAAAAGTGTTTAAAAGGCTTTCATTTTAGGAAGAGAAGCGTCACTTTTTTGGGAGATACTACTGCTGGTTACATGAGGAACCTCCAAACGTTACTCAAGGGAGTTCGGTTCTTGTGGGTGGGCTACGAATCCTTATTTTCAGTGCACTTTAAAACAAGCATTTGCAATGCAATAGGTCTCGCAGTTACGAAAGTTTCAGCTATTGACATTGCAAATAACAATGCCTTTTATTTTGGTTTTTGTTTTAAAAACAAAAAAAGGCATTGTCATTTACAATGCCAATAGCTTAAACTCGCGTTACAGCGTGACCTATTGCATTGCAAATGCTTGTTAAGGTGTGTCTACACTCTGTCGTATGCATGTTGGATATTCGGTCTAATATTCCTTGATGGGTGCAGGGTGTAGCATAGGGTGTAGACATTTTCCCCACTCCAGTTGGCCGGTTACAAATATATCGGTGTGAGACATGGAAGGCGCATACCTCAGTAGTTGCCTTGGCCGAGCACACCACTAAGGGCGGAGGAGAAACGTGAAAAAGCATCTCTGTGCTGTACTCACTCAACCACGACCCATTCACGCCAGAATGCCCATTGAGCATGTCCACCATGCTGCACAGCGGTGCCCTGTTCTGGCCGTGTAGGCACAGCCACGACTAATGACTGTGCCTTCATTCCTGGTGTGCCTTTAACAATGACCTCGTTACTTTGGTGAAATATGTTCAGTGTCACTAGGGGAAAAAAGCGATAACGTCATTGTGCAGTCATGGCCTTTTCCCACCGAAAATTGTAATATTTTTTTACGCACTCATCACACAAGCGACCATTGTGTTTCTTCATAATTTACAGACTTTAACAAAACGATTTCTCGGTCAAAGGGATCAGAGGTTGTTTAAATCATGGCTCATGTTGATTACTGTAGTGGGACATTTAAAAAGGTGGCAGTTTTGCCAAGATAAGGATAGTAAGCGCTATATAAATACAAATAAACATCCCCACACTCCTTGTCATTATGCAGAAGGTGAGCCTGTTACTTTGCCACAACATATATTCTACTTATACTGCCCTTCAAAATCAGGTAACCCTGGCGTTTAATGGTTCAGCTTACACGCCCTTCGCACACTTTCAGACAAGGCTGTTCTTCAGGGACGGGCCACACTTTGTGATAGGCAGGCAGGTCAAGTCTGCGATTGTAGAACTTGTCAGAGGCCTGAAAGGAGGGTCTGTCTCTTCATTCAAAGGGACGTGGCCTGCAATAGGACACCGCCTGGAAAGGGGAGTACCCCCCGCAAGAGTGTCACGGTGAGCGTATATGTCCTTTTGTAAAGTTGGGAGGTGACTATTTCCACACGCCTGTCCCCCCACCTCCCTGCTCTTGGCAGCCTCGTACATACCGATGAAAAAGTTATTTTGATGCGTCACCCGTATGTATGTACAGGCGCTGTGCCCCCATGGACCCAGAGAGGACGTGAGAGCAGAGGGACTGCACCCCCACCCCGAGAAAGAAGGTATCTTATGTGTTATTTATTATCTTTGAGAAGTTGAACCCTCTGATGTCTTCTTGACTAGCGTCTGTTTTATTTCATCCTCCTTTTTGCTTCATAATTTTTGAGCCGTGAAACCGAATAGAGGTGCACGAAGCGTTCACTGTTCTATTTCTGCATTCGGACTATGACAGGCCTGTCTGGGTTTATTGCTTGGCTGTAAGATAGCAGACTGGGATAATGTTCCGGCTGCTGCAATCTCCATGTCCTGACGGTCACAGGTTTCCACGTATCACACCGTCTCCCCTTCGGCAGGTAGGAAGTACGTGAGCGCTGTGTGCAGCGCACTGAGGCAAATCTGCTCTGGGCGCCTGGAAAATGTGGCGTGTGGAATTGGGGCTTCTACGAAAGAGTGTGGAGCACAGGGGCAGGCATGGGCAGTGAAAAACATGAGGTTAATTGGAAACATATAGTGCGGGGCAGAGTGAAAGGCGAAGCTACAATATGAGTATAGGTGGCATAGGAGAACGCGTGGCGGAGGATAAGCACCGCGAGGTAAGAACAAGAGGAAGAATTAGTATCCTTATGTTTTGCACTCAGTCACTAAAAGCTAAATCAAGCGCGCGGTGGGAGCATGTGAGGAGACGCCATGCGCGTGCACATGGCCTGTCCGGGCGCGCTCATGTTTTGCCTCCTTTCGCGCACCAAGCCGACAACAATAGAGCCTCGCCAAGGGGAAGCAGCGCATGCCCGGCATTCGCTAGGTGAGACCAAAAAAGAGGTGCCACAAAAGGCTATAAAAAGCAATGTTTACAAGTCCATATCAAACTAAATACATGAATTAAGGAACCGGTTTGCAGAATTCTGACTTGTGCTGTGTCTGTGGTTTCGGGATTTGAAGGCACTGCACATGGACCCTAATATTGAGGAAACATTTGATGCTTTTTTCAGTCAAGCAGTAAAAAAAAGGTCAAACAAGATAAGCTACTCATAACAGGGTTACATTTCCAGTAGGACCTCACGATTCGAGAGTCCTCCTCATTCCCTAACTGCTATTAATTTCAGTTCATTGTTTTGTCCTGTTGATTAGACAAATGTTTCTATTTTATTTTTTGGTATCAGTTGTGCAAAAGTAGTTTAAAACATTAATTGGAAAGCCATTTCTGAATTTGCTAGTTTGGGAATTGTTGCATTGTAGACCTTGTTTTGAGTGTTCTTTTGTTTACCTACATTCTCTAGTTGGATGTTAACAATCTATGGAATGCCAACCGGGCTAGACCCAAACAATAGATGTGTTCTGTTAGACGCTTCACTGGATCCTCTATTCCTCTGAGTTAAAGTCTTCTATATCTGGAAAACATGTGCTTGCACGTGCCTGTGTGTAAACAGCTCATTTACAAGGGGGCAATGCATATGACACGCGATGAATAGACGTCCTCTTAGGACTCGGCAATCATCAAGTAATGCCTGATGACACTCACTGCAGCTTTCACTCTAGGTATTTCTGTAATGGTTTACGGCTGTTCTCAACAGCCCTGACTGGCTAATTGTCCAAAGGGGGAGCAGTCCCGCCAGCTTTCCTCCTCAGGGGAAGGCAGGTATTGCTTAGCTGTCATGGTCCAAGGACTCCCATGCATGAGGGGACGCGCAAGGGAGGTGCAGAGGTACAGGGAGGGTTGTAATGGGATATTTATGGAATCTTTGAATGATATAGGAACCAAATGGGATCAAAAGGGAAGAAGTCCCTAAACTATTTAAAGGTGAGAGTGTTAAAGCTGATGGAGCCAGTGATGTGGGATTGACCGCGGCTTCAGTGAAGCATATATACAGTGATGTAGAGATGAATGAGGCTCTGTTGGCATGATTGAGGCAGGATTGAGTGAGATATACATGGTCGAGAAAGCAACTCTGCATGCAGGTTAGGAGGAAATGATGTCCTGTATGAAGTTGAGTGTGAGGTGTGATTGAAGGGCAGATGGTGTGCGAATCTGGAGAAAATCCGCTCCACCGGATGCTGAAAGATGTTTTTCTTCTTTCTTATGACTCTGTTAAGATTATTCTATGTCATAATCAGTGCAATTTAACAGACGTCATTGGTGAAACTGACAGTTTGCCACATGTTTGTAACATTAGGAAAGGCCGCAACTACACTGGATGCCATTAAATGCCACAGATCACCAATCCATCTTCCATCAATACAGTGAATCCATCCTAATCAATCTTCCATAGTTATTGATGCTAGATATTCTGATACTATTCTATTGAGCCTATTTGTTGGTTGTTTTACACCACCCTAAGGCACCAAACAGTGGTTTTAGAGGGGCTATGTGCTCTGAGCATGAGTGGCTCCATTAATGTGCATGAGTCTGTGACAAATGTAGTGTTTATGGGGATTCCATTGGGGGTAAGTAATTATAGGCGGTATTAAAATATCAGAAGTCAGTGTGTGTCAGCTAACACTTAAGGTGCAACATTAACAGGTAATTCAAGTTGCTCTTCCTTAGTTGTGTGTACGTCTCCCCGGCAACCAAGACTCATAGGAGCAGAATGTCTTCCCCTCTGTTGGATATGAAGACAAATTAATTTGGGGGCCATATAGAATGGTGGGATTTCTGGTATGCCTTATCCTACCTAGATCATCCCCCATTTCCACAATGTACTTTCAGAAAATCTGAATTTGTTTTCATATCTACTCACAACCTGAGCACTCTGAGTCACTGGTGGGTGGTTAGTAGTAACTCACAAAAACACCAAATCATTGTATAGAGTGCTACCACTCAACGTATGTCATTTGAAACTTACTAGACTGCAGTGTAGTGTGAATTCACCCAGGGAAGAAGTGTTCCTGGTGCGGTCAGACACCAGGGGGCTTATGCACAAGCCCATTGTACAACTTCAGCAATGTGTCACTTTTGCGCTAATAGATGGTTCAGAAGTGCAAACAGATACCAATATTTTCAACGGGAAAGTGGGGTTTCTTAGGCCTGTGGTACCTGAATCACACTGTGTTCCTTTGGCTATTGAATGTTGTTGAACTCTTCCAACTGGGGCAATAATTTGCCTCTACAAAAGATCTGACGAGTCCAATGTGAAAGGGCCTGTGTCACTCCTTACGCCTGCCTATTGGCAGGCGTAAGGATTTGACCCAGTGTTGTCCTAGAAGTGTTGAAGTGAAATTACTGCGCCGGAACATCCACCCTGCATACATTATACCTGTTGCATGTATAATGTAGCTCATGGGTTTACAAAGTGGCACATCTGCTTACATGCGTCACTTTGTATATGGCACAGTGTGGCGCATATTTTACTCTGCCACAGCATTACAAAAGTTGACACAACCGTGGTGTATAGGGCTCATAAATAAGGTCCTTACTTTTTAAGATATCTGTGAGACTTTATGTACTTGGGGCCTCATTTATGAGAAATGACGCATCGCTGTGTGAAAGCAGCGATGCGCCACTTCTCAGTGCACACTCCTTGCGACATACCTGATGCTTCATATTTAATGTATGACGCATCATGTCGCAAGGAGTTACAGATACGTCAGTATTTCTGACATACATGTAAGCGCAAAAGTGACGCATTGCTGGAGAGTATCACAAAAGTGACACAACTCCAGCAATGCGTCCTTTCACATGGGGCAAGCCCCATGTGAAAGGACTTGTGTCAGTCTTACGCCTGCTGTGAGACAGGCGCAAGATTTTGACGCAGCAGCGTCCTAGAAGTGGCGCAGTGAAATCTCATAGATTTCACTGCGTCACTCCTAAGATAATATTTGGGGGGGAACGCCCCCCTGCATACATTATACCTGATGCAGGTATAGTGTAGCGCAGGGGTTTACAAAGTGACGCATCTGCTTAGATGCGTCACTTTGTAAATAGTGCGCAACAGGAGGCATGTTTTACGCCGCCGATGCGTCACAAAAAGTGACGCATCGGAAGTGCAAAACTGACTCAAGGCCTCATAAATGAGGCCCTTGATGCTTGGCAGTTGGGAGGTCTTCAAAAAGAGTGCTGGATAACTGGATATCGCCCATAAATTATTTTCTAAATACATTGTTGCATCTCAGTTAAGGTATACACGTGGTCTCTTCTGCTACACAGGGGAAAGTTATGTACTAATTCATACCTTTCAACCTTTAGTATCAGCTCGGTGGCTATGACTCATGATTTTAGCGAGCGACTTAACATAAGTAATTATTGTACCTGAGTTAAAAATAAATTCTGTTAGATCACACTGGATCAACATTTTTTTAAATTTATATAATTTTTAACAAAGTTGTGTTTTTTTATCACCTGTGCCCAGGTATGCTTCACTGTCCTCCCAGCTGTGATACCATTAACTGCATGCTGGAGAAATAAGTCAATTCGCCCATATAAGCATGTGTAAAGTGGCTGGTCACAAGTTTGAAGCCCCATATCACCTTGTGACCTCCTTAGGTCGTCAATTGCATTCTGTAAACTGTGTAATAGTAACCCTTATTATATACGTAAAAGACAAGTTGTTGGAGCCGGTTGCATCTGATAGCAAAGCAGGTGAAGAAGGGCAGGCTGTGTGCATGACCACCCAGAGTGAGTGTCACGCGCCAATGGTGGGTGCGTTGAGAGGCATGATAAGTTGATAGGCACATTCAGGTACAGGGCCTGATGCATTAGAGGATCTAGTTCAGGCATTCTCCTGCTGACAGACCTTTTCAAAGCACTCTCTTAGGCAAGCTTGCTTATATTTCTGAGAGTGTGTTTACATATTTCTGAACTCTAACAATGTAATTGAAGACACAGAATACATATATTCTAATATGGGATTATGAGTTTGCAGGTATTTAACTCATGTGTTAATTATCAGACTATCAGGTGTGTTAAATAACTCAACATTCATTCATTGATTTTGGCAGCTCAAACCTGCCAAAATTTAACAGGGGAAAACATACAGCATTTACCGTATCATTCAGATTTTGGTACACTAGGACCCAAAATCTGCATGTTATTGCCCAAAAACTCATAATGTGTGTTATTTGTTGTACCCAGTGGGAGCGCTTTTTATTAGGGGCAATAAATAACGCATACACTCATAATCAGGCCTTAAAGTCAGCTGATGTGATAGGTTTACAGCTGCATAGACTCATCGTAAACCCCCTACATGGTGGCATGTTCACTACTGGGCCACCAGGTCATAATGACAGTAGCCCGCCCTACTTATTATGCAGGGACTTGGAGGCCTGGTGGTCCTGGCTAGGGAAAAGACACAATTTCACCAAAGTGCAGGGAGAAAACACCATAGGAATCATGAACATTGTTTGTTTCTGAAAATATCCCTCCCATTTAAAGAATTTGTTTTCATAAAACAAGAACCTTTGCTGAGCATGTACATCAAACATGGCAAACATCAGTGTATGGGGATTAAGAACATGCTGTCGGATGGGATGGGTTGTGTTTATGTAACATTTCAAGAGTGAAAAAAGATTGCCAGATACAAATGTCAAATGATGTGCCACAACAAAAGCCTAACAAATGGCATAGGTTGCCCAAATGCATTTAATAATATTAGGTCACTCATGATAGGGAATAGTAGCTGTAATTCAGTTGTTTGTTTGTCTGGGCAATACTAAACTTAACTGCAGTTTTTAAATAATACAGTGCACCTATTAACCTGTCCCATTCTCTTTTTCCAACAGATACCCCAAATCAGTTATGCATCAACTGCGCCCGAGCTGAGCGATGACAGGCGCTATGACTTCTTCTCTCGAGTGGTTCCGCCAGACTCTTTCCAAGCACAGGCCATGGTGGACATTGTGAAAGCCTTGGGGTGGAACTACGTCTCCACTGTGGCATCGGAGGGAAGTTATGGCGAGAAAGGTGTGGAATCCTTCGTGCAGATTGCCCGAGAGGCAGGTAAGCAAGCACTCTCCAGTTCCAGCAAAGCTCCCCATATAATAGAAATATGGCCCTGGTTTTATTTATTTTTTTCCCAGCAGATAGGTGATCAGTTTACTAAAGTGTGGTCGTAAGCTCTCACTTCTGGGAACATTGTGTAACAGCAGGGCAGGTGTGTGCATTCAGTCTGAGTCTCAAGGTTTTATCCAGAGGTATATTTAGGAAAATGTATTGGAGACCAATTGAATATTAGATATTAACTGCCATGCAAGGATAAATCTCATGCTTGAGTCAGGGTTTATAAAATATCATCTCCTTCCTTTGAAAGATACGCTTGTTAATGCAACTCCTTGCTTGCGGACTTTCTATAATGCGGTGGCTTGCAGAGTTCTTTGGATGCCCTACGATAGTGAACAAGGCCGATTGCGGATCTTCAACATGACAATTACAGGATCCGCTCTCTGAAGGTCTAACGCTAATTCTACCAGACAATTTGACCCTAGTTCTCAGGATGGGATTCTAATCCCTTACTTTCTGGATCTGTCCAGATACACTAGTCTGAAACGTGTTGAGAATCCGATGAGCTTACATGTCTCACCACCACCAGCATAAGCATTCATATCTGGTTCTTCATAAGGTAATTTTATTTGATCCATAAAGCATCTGACATAAAGTGCTGTGTAGTTTAGATCTGTTTTTTAAAATATTAGGGTGCACTAGGGACTAGAACAGATGCGTCAAAGGTTGTTCCATAAGTGCCAAATAAGTGCGATATTTGCAGGATCGCCATCGCTATGTAAAGGTTTCCCATTTAGAGTCAAGTGTATGAAATTTAACTCATGTAGATATCCTGAACATCTGCACAAATTCAGCCTTTCTAGACCAATTTTCACCACTCCTTGGTTGGAATAATTTCGTCTAAATAACACAATGATGTTCCATTTTGAAGTAAATGTGTCTGCTGATGCATGTCTCTTTGTGAATAGGGATCATTGGTGTCATTGACGTTTTGCATTCAGTTTCAATACTTTAAAAATATGTTTAACTAAAATGTTACTACATTGGTCTTCTTAGGAAACAAAAATACCAGCAGAATAGACATTTGCTTATTTCCAGACAAAGGCGGACCCTTAGAATTTCTAATGGAGTATTAAACATGTTAAAAATGAATATTAGTTATGTTGTGAAATGTGATTACAGTTTGTGATTGGGCGGCATTCATTCTGATTGAACCATTTTTATGCATGACTTGCCATTGTCTCGGCATATCTTTTTAGCATTCTAACGACCCACCACATTTTTGTTAAATTAAAACAAAAACAAATGTTGCTTCGAAATTGCGTAATTAATTGCTACAGTATGGGCCGTCGGAGAGATAAAGGATGCTTGTTTCAATGAGCTCCAGCCCAGAGCTGCAAAGGAGAAGATGGATTCAAACACGGAAGTAATGGCTCTTTTCTGTAAGAAGCAGCTGGCAGGATTGCCCAGAGGGTTAATGCACACATTTCAAAGATGTGCTTCTTTGGATGTGTATGTGGGCGAGAGAGAGAGAGAGACAGAGAGAGGGAGAGAGAGGGGGAGAGGGAGAGAGAGAGAGAGACAGAGAGAGGGAGAGAGAGAGAGAGGGAGAGAGAGAGAGAGACAGAGAGAGGGAGAGAGAGAGAGAGGGAGAGAGAGAGAGAGACAGAGAGAGGGAGAGAGAGAGAGAGAGAGAGAGAGAGAGAGAGAGAGAGAGAGAGAGAGAGAGAGGGAGAGAGAGAGAAGGGGGAAAGAGAGGGAGAGAGGAAGAGAGAGAAGAGAGAGAGAAAGGGGAGAGAGAGGGAGAGAGAGAGAGAGAGAGAGAGAGAGAGAGAGACTGTAGCTTTCAAACCGTTCTGACTGGCACAGAACAATATAATTACTTAAAAAGGGTAATTCTAACATCTAGTCTACCACTGTTCTCAAGAGTTTAAACACAATTTGAATATAAAAGAATTGGGAGCTTTTTGTATGGCCCAGTGAACCTTTTGTACATTGTTTGTATTTGTTTAAACATATCCGAACACGGATTATCCTATTTAAAATAAAAGTAACAAACGCTTATTTGTTCTCCACTTCCACAGAAATTCATTGGTTTGAGAGGCTAGACGAGGGAGTTCTGTTCCTCTTCACAATTCTGAAGGACGATTTTGAACCAGACAAAAATAAAACATAAAACAAATCATAACGTTTGACATTAAGCCAATGGAAGTGACTGAATGTGATAAACATATTACTTAGAGATGATCTACATTTTGCAAGTCCTATAGTTGACGTGAGGAGGGCGCATGAGTAATGATGGATCCTCAAGTTAGCCAATGGGCTCATGACTTTGAAAGAGAAAAGAAACAACTTAAAATAATCAAAGCTCACATATAAATTGACTTTCTGGAGACATGCTGGTGCCTTATAATCCTACATATCCCAGTCGAAACCTCTTGATACTCCTAGTCGTGATGCACCTGATATGATTCGAGCGAAGAAATGTGATGGACTGACTATAGCCACGCGATGTGGAAACACGGGCAAGTGGACATATAAAATTGGCAATGAATGTGAAGTCTATGGAAAATTGAGAGCCTGGGATGTTGAAACAGGAGCATGGATATGAAGTGCAGAAGATGAGGTGGGCGTGAGCGGCATGAAATACCGTGGACATGCAGGAAGGGGTACTGCTGAATGTGATATTAAAAAGAGGAGTTGTGCATTTTACCTAACCTCATCGCTGCTGTTGATTTTTTCCCCCTGTGCTGGGCCCCAATGATAATGGGTGTGGCCGTGACGGAACCATTCCGTCATCAGCACAGCTCAACCGTGTCTGATGACGGAATGGTTCCGTCACCAGCATCGAAGGGGCTAAAGGACTGGGCACTAATCAGAGCTAAAGGACAGGGAATGTGAGTCTGGGCAGCATATGTAAGGTGGAAAGTCAGGTAGGAAACATGAGCTTAACTTAATTCACACAACCAACAGTATCAGTGCTTTATTTGTAATATGCCAACATGCTCTGATTGATCAATGTGTCACATTTGTGTGTGCACTACTTCGAGGGGAAGGGTGGATTCAGACAGTGAAGTTAGCCATTAATACATTGATCCAAGCACCCCAGTTCTTTCGAGGTTGTGTGGGCTCCCACCTGCACCCACAATTAAACTCAACATTGTGTGCCCGTCCTTTCCAATCTTTGGCATGGTCATGAGGATCTCACAGCACTAGACATAATAAGAAAACAGTCACTCAGTGGCATGGCCATAACCAGTTCAAAGGCATTATCTATAGCAGCTGGAGTGCCTTGTACCGCGGCCATGCGGGGTAACCTCTTTCTCTTGGATTGCCCTTGCATGGGGCATTCTCTCTTCTGGTAAGTTAGCTAGACTCATGTGCTTTGCCGGGGGGCCCCCTCAAGTTTCGTTACGTCACTGCTAGACTGGGTAGCATTGAATTGCCTAATACTAGTTTATTTTGCATTGTTTTGCTTAAATTTAAGAAGAAGGTTGACAAGAAGAGAATCAGATCTGTCAGTCAATGAAAAGTTGAGTGTTGACATTAGCACTGGTACGAGGGATCTTAAGGAGAGAAACAGTCACATCCTAAGTTAGGAAACCGTGTATTTAGCATGAGGACTAAGACAGAAAAAGACAGTGCCATAATATGGGATGCTGAAACCAGCTAAAAGGAGTGATACAACAGAAAGCATAGTAGAATCCTTTTAACTCCGGATTGTCCTACAATCTCATGTTAACAGCAACGTTGATCTATAAAGTTATACAGTGATACAAAGTGGTTGCAACATCTTTTTTGTTCCATTATAACTGCAGTGCTAATTTGGTTACAAAACACAGTAATAAGGAGGGCAAACTGGTAGTTGTGGTGTAATTGTTTGAGACCCTAGTTAAGCATCTCCCAACCCCGTCTATCAGAGATTTATGCAGGACTTACAACAAAAATGTTATGCTCAGTCACTACTGCTGCCTGGAAGCAGCAGTGGGGTGGCGGGGGGTAAAGGGGCGGGTCGATCACTATAAACAAAAATCACTTACCTCCCTGCTGGCCGGTGCCGCCTCTCTACATCCTCTTCCTGGCTTCTTGTCAGAAACAGGAAGCAGGAAGCACCAGGGCTCCTGCAGCCAATCACAATGCTGCGTTGTGGTTGGGCTGAGCGCGTGATATAGCGCTCAGCCAGGGGCTTTAGGATTGGGCACGTTCTCCATGCAGGTTGTAATGCAGCCTGCTTGGAGAAGGGGGAAGTGGGCATGACTGGTTTGGGTGGTCCGAGAGACCGACCAAACAGTCATTGTGCACTTAGGAGGGTTGCACCACTCCTCCCCTGCTCTTCACCCCACCCTGCCCCCTCGCATAACCTGCCGCAGCATAAGGACAGAACAAAATAATAATAACAATAGATTTTATCATTTTATTTTTTCCATTCTTTTCCTGCTCCGAGGCAGTGGGGTGACGCTCCTCCTCCTTAGCGGAGCAGCCGCCACTGGTTATGCTGGCCCCAGCATTCCATAAAACTCCAACATCTAAGTTTTAAAAACACATACTCCATCAAAAAAGAAATCAGTATCTGTTGCTATCTTTTCATATAGTCCCATTAGCTGCTTCATCAATAATGAAAAGGATAGGTTTGGTTCCTATTCTAGAAATACATTTTGTAGCATGAATGGGTACCCCTGTAAAAGTTCAGGCCTTGTTTAATAATAACCACTCTGCCCGCCTTCGTCACCACCCTGGTATCCGTTATACGGTATGGTAACTCATGGGACCGCCTCTTTATTCATATATGGTTGTATCTTCTGCTCCGCACTGCACTTCACTGCTTTGTAGCTATGTTCATGCTTCATAAGTATGGTATGATACAAAAATATTGTGCTCAGAATACTGACTGACATAAAGACTGTGCCCTACAAATAATTTCAAAGGTATTACCCCTATTGGATTTAATTATAGAAAATCAATTTCAAATGGGATAAGGAGTGTGCAAACGATATGCCACCAAATTTATACCAGATAATATTTCTGACTGCAATATTCTGACATGCATCCATAAGTACGAATACATACATACTCCCATACCTGCGTCCTGCAGAATTTTAGAAGCAATCTCTTCAGACAAAGGTAGACAGATGTAGTGCAGTGTAGCAGGCAGTGCAAATGAGAAACATCTGTCAATGGCCTCTCTGTGGAAAGCCATTACCCTCTGGTCATGGTGCATAGGTGCTCAATGTTAATGCACTCCCTTGCATTTTCATTTGGGATGCGATTTAGAGAGGTTCGGTTAAAGATGCCGCTTTCGGGCTGGCTCTCGGTGATGCAGACCAGCGCTTTAATTACCTTCGAACTTATGTCAAAGGATGGATGGCTAATTGTCTGTAGGGGCGAAGTGGGGGAAGCTGAGGCTGTCTGTAAATTTACATCACAACAGGGAAGCTGAACGCGCAGCCTCCAGCCCATCAGGGATTCTTCCAATTTTCTTAGAAAAATGTTGCCTGGTCTTGCAAGCCATTAAATCTTCCCAAAGAGTGCTGTTCAAAGGTCCAGGAGTCAGTGCAGATGTGCCTTCGTGGGTGAGCAGCACTTGAATGCTAATCTGCAGGTGTTGGGGTTCATTAAATTAAGGAAATGCTGTAATTGCAGAGCACATCAAGGACAACTCAGAGCGATAACAGAAAGTACCAGACACTTAGATCCCAGGCCAAGGATCTGTAGGGAGCTTTAAAAGATGCTGAAATAAAGGTTAAGTACTGTGTGAAGCACAAAATATCAAGTGCTGTGTTATAGCCAGAGCCAATCAGCTGATGTGTGTGTGTGTGTGTGTGTGTGTGCACATATATATATACACACATATATAAATACAATAAAGGTTTCCCTTGATTTAATGAAGGTACAGTCGGCAGAACAGACAGCGAGAATTCATTCATATCACAGCCTGACGTGTTTCGGGTCTCACACGCCCTTGGTCACAGGAAAGGGAGGGAAACCAAACGGGCTGAAGCAGTTCCTTCCTCATTTAAATTCAATGCATATCCCGCTCACTTGGGCCTCAAAGCATTATGGTATTTAGAGTTCTGCATCATTTCACCACAGTGGGTCAGACCGTTGTTTCCCAATTAGACATCCCAGCACTCGATGGTTCTCTGATCTCTGTTTCAAAGTGGAGGCAACAGCCCCAGGTGTTATGCATCCTACTCCTATTGTCCTTTCTTCCAGTTTAGGAGTGGTATCCTGACACTGGTTCTCCAGCCCATGGTCTGTACCCTGAGGCTAAACAACAGTCTGGAGTGACCTTTTCCTCCCTCCACCCCTCCATCTGGGCCTCTGTACCCTTTGTTTGTGAGTGATACCCCATGAAACCTGAGCTTTTCGGGCACCCCAGCTATTCCAACTCCTGTGGTAACTCAATATCCAGAATGCAGTAAATTGGCATTTGGGGACTTACTATGTCCCTTCTTTGGGTCACCTCCCCACACCACTCTGGGGATACCAGAGCCATGGGGTGAAAAAAGTCCTACCCCTGAGCCTGAGTCACTGTACACACCAGTCAGGTGTACTGTTCTGGGGAAACCAGCCTTCCCACTATGATGGTATTGATGGCCCCGGTGCCGCTAAGTGACAGGGACCCCATTCACTTTGACCTGGTAAAAACAATGACTTCCATCCTCAAAGATCACAAACTCACACTCTGAGTCTACCAACTAAGGTACAATAGGGAATGATCTAATAACTGCCCCTAAGGCCATATTGGCCACCTCTGTAGAAGTCCCACGACTTTGTGGTTTCTTAGGACAGACAGAGCTCCCCTGCTTGTGTCTTAACTCAGAAAAATCAAAGCACCAGGGCTGCAAATCGGGTGCCCTGAGCTACCACCATGGGAACCCTTAGCTTCCACCGTTTTCTGGGATAAGTCTGTGCCTTCCTTGACTTCCCCCTCACTCTGTTTTGGAGAACCTGGACAAGCCTTATTGGGGCCCCTCCCAGATACCTTCTTAGATACTCTAGTACTAATTCAAAAGTATGCCTTCTAAGCGAGCTCCCTGGAGTCAGGGAGCTCACTATTCACCAGGTGTTGGCCCAACTCTGTAAAACAAAGACTGAGCATGTGCTCCCTTGTAATCAAACTGTACAGCCCTTTGTAGTCACACATATCACTGCCCTACACCCAATCATCCTGCGCCTTGCAAAAATTTCCCACACAATCTACCCAGGACTGTTGGGTCAACTTCCCTAAACTTTGCCTATACTTTTCTGGGGTGAGCCCATATTTTCTGGTGAGAATGTCCTTCCTGAGGGAATACTTCATTTGGTCCCCTTTCCCCAGGGCTCACAGGGTATCCATCCCTTAACTGGGAATGTGCCTCCAGAGTCTGCCCCCCAATCCTCATCAAGGAGGTTGTATGGCATTACAACTCGGGCTTTTACCACACGTGCCATTACAACGCAGTTTTTACAACGCAAGTCGTTACAACGACTTGCGCTGTAAGCGCTGGATAGTGGAATAGTTTAATTTTCTATTCCAACTCCAGCCCATGTTACAGTAGGGAAGGTGTTGGAATAGAAAATTTAACTATTCCCTATCCAACATCGCCCTCCAGCGGAAGTCGTTGTAACGACTTGCGTTCTAATAGCAGCGTTGTAATAGTAGCGTGTGGTAATACCCGCGTTGTAAAGGCTGTTCCCCCTCAAGGATCATGTGCATCTTCAGAGCAACCTCATAGACTCAAACCATTATCTATGTCATCCACAACAGATCCTTGGGGATGGGAACACTCTTTTCTTCAATGTTCCTGGGCATTGCTGCCACCATTGCTGCTGGACTCTGAGGTTTGTCTGGCTTTGAGCTCCAGCTGTAGTTTCCTCTCATCTAAAGTTCTCTCCGTCTTAGCCTTCTCCCTTGCCAAAGTCCTCTCAGCCTAAAGATTTCTCCCGTCTGCTTCCAGTTTTAGCTTGACCAGTTACAACTTGAGCTCCCTTTCTGCCCTACAGTTCTCCAGCTCCTCTGGGGACAGGCCCTTGAACGACACACTGCTCTCTGTCCTGAGATCGGGCTCCCTCTCTGTAGGCAATTGGTTCTCTGCTTCAGCGAGCTGAATCTGAGGGCCTACAGTTAGGCCCTCCTCCAAATCTACTTCCGCCTCCTCAGGATTGTCACCCTCTTGACCTTCTATATCCAAGGGGCTATCTAAAGGTCCTGCTATGCATCCCTCTTCCCTGCATTCAGACTTCTCTCTTTGCAGAGCTGATTAAGCAAGACGTATCCCCTGCAGGAAGATAAAAAGAAAAGGAACCTTAATCTTTGGAACAGATTCGTCATGGATAGTTACCACTATATGAGATCACCTCTGATTGCTTAAGATTTAAAACGTTTCAAGCCCTGCTCCTGAGGAAAACCCGAAAAATTCTGGGGTTTGAAACACGTCAACGGTTGGAACATTGGAGATTCCAGACAAACTTTGCATCAATATGGACGATGATTAGGACTTTAGACAAAGAAATTCTTGTGGTGCCATATTGGATGGTGTTGGAACCCCACTGTATATGCCAAGAGGGTCTACAAATGTTTCCCTCTGGTTTCTGTAATTAAGGGCTGGTAGAACACTAGATCGTTACATATGAGTCATGTTGGTACATGTTCAAAGCACTTTTCACCATAATGTGATGTTTATGTTGAGCACGATGTTCTGAAAAATGTGATTTACAAATATGAGTTGAGGTATCATTCTCTCTGTTTATGTGCCAACAAATGCAGAAAATTAATGCAATTATGTGTTGAAATACAATTCAAGGTCATGCTTACTAAGTAGAGTGATCTTCAACAAAGTAAAAAGTACTAAAAATCATACAGCCACCAATGAATTTTTTGTTTGAACTTTCTAAAAGTCGAATTTTCAGAATTATGACTTATAATCCTACTTTACCATTATATGGTTTAAAATTACAATTCTACAGAGACCAAACTCGATTTTCCTGCCTGCTCCCAGTTGAAAGTTATCACTTAATAAATGTAATAGGCTGACCCAACATTATCGAATGGGTGAAGCAGGCCTTGCAGCAGTGAAAAACGATTTATGAGTTTTTCTCTATCAGGACATGTAAGAGTTAAAAATACATGTACAACAATTAAATACCCTGTAACCTGCACTATGGGCTGTTAGGGGCCTAACCTGGGGGTGATTAAGGTGTACTAAAAAGGAAGGTTTAGGCCCGACATAGTTTTTTTTTTACCATGTCTGAACAGCTACGTAAGTGGGTGACACGATTGCTGCAGATTTACTAGTAGCATTTAATTTACAGGCCATGTGTACATGTAGTACCACTTTAGTAGAGACTTACATGTAAATTAAATGTGCCAATTGGGTGTAAGCACATTTCAGAATGTTTAAATGAGAGAGCACAAGCACTTCAGCACTGGTTAGCAGTGGTAAAGTGTGCAGAGTCCTATGACCCAAGAAAAACGGTGTCAGAAAACAGGGGGTTTAAGGCAAAACGTTTGGGGGTGACCCTGTAGAGAGGGCCAAGTCCAAGAACATGCAACAACATATATGACTGAATGCGACAGTAATATTCTTTGCTCAGCAATCTGGTTCACTTTTGTTCAAATAAATAGCTGTTTCCAGCTACAAAAATCAGCTTGCTATTTGTCATGTCCATACCTTCTCTTACAGAAATCACACAGAAAAAAAATCAACTTGCAAAAAGATAATGTACTCTTAGACACGGTTTACCTCGAATATGCTCTTCGTAACCTGGTTTACACTCAACCTATATTCCAAAATGTAAACACTTGACCTACTGATAAGAGAGCCCTGTGGGCTGAGAATCTGTACAGCAGCCTGAAGGACACTAATTTAAGACACATCCTTTCAGGCTGAAAAAATTATTGTGACATCTGTCAATCACTGTCATTCGGATAAATGTGTATATAAAGTCCATGATGCTGTAGGGTAATGGGTAGCCGAAGAGAGAAATTGATTGACAGCATGTGTTTGTTGGAGCCTTGCCAGATTATCTTCCAAAATAATTAGACTTGGTTCATTGTCATCAGATTAGTTGGAATAGGTTGTGTAAAACAATATTGGTCTTTTAACACCAAAAGGTCAAGAGAGTGTGGCAAGCAGGTGGGCTGTTGCAGGCACATATATATCTCCTTCATCAGATAAAACAGAAACTTTAAAGAATATCCTCGGTTCCTTCTCTATATCTTCTCATTGTTGCCTCTTTTTTTTGTCTCCTGCCTCTTCTGGCGCTAATACTCTTCAACATAAACATGTAGTAGTCTGTCCTCTGTGTCCTTTGTCCTGACATCCCTCCTGACCCTTCTTTACTCAATTTACTTACGTCTGTCTCATTTAGTCCATCTCACCTCATCCTTCTCCATCATCGACTCTTATCTCTCCTCATCCTCTCTGCTGCTCACAACCTCTTGAGCCTCTCTTTAACCCCCTATCTCAAGTAGTTCCAAGGCAGATGTGTACTGCTTCAGTAACCTTGATATTTTAGCTCATATTACTTTCTCTTTTAGTGTATGGCCATGTTTATCTTTGTCCTTTAAATAGTGAAGGACACAACAGGTATCAACATTATAAAATGATGTAAACAAATGGACTAGGAATGGGTAATCAACTCCCACCTGATGTGCAAAATGCTTCATTGTCCCCTTCTCTGTCTCCCCCTGGCCTCTAAGGCTCTGGTTTGTGCACAGGTAGAGGAGGCTATCCCCTTTCTTTAAGATAGTATTTTTGAGGAATGCACCCCATAAAAGTGTCAGTAGAAAAGCACGCAGGAAAAGTTAAGCAGGCCATAACCTTGACCAACCATGTCACACGTAAACATCACACCATTTTTTCGCTTCTAACTCTGTTCCTATCTTGTTGATCAAATTGTATTACTCAATTAAAACAATATCCATCCTGCTCACTCCATGCCTTCAAAGGCCTGTGTTTTTCAGCCTGCCCCTTGATCATCCTACAGCCATCTGTTCTACCCTCCCCATTGTATCATCACGCTGGTTCTGAATTTACACTTGGTCCATCCATCCATTACTCTCACTAGTTTACATGAAGGATGAGGGTTGTACTGCATTTTCTGACACAGTCACTCAACACCTCATCACTTACCTTACTTCCACAAACACATTATCCCTTGGATCTTCCTCTGCGACCTCAAGATTCAGACTGTGTCCTTCCACTGGAATTCCTTCCAACCAAATTCATGGCAGGATGTAAATACTATCTCCATCTAGCCTGTGGTTCCACAGCCACATCCACTGATGGTCAACTTAAGAGCACACTACAACCTGACCGGTGACATATATTTGTCAAATGATCCACGTTGAGTTATTTTCGACTTGTCTCCATGCTGCCATTGTGTTACGATTGCTGCATTTTTCTTCGTACTGCCTCAGAACCTATGTGCAGTATTTCAGGTTGAGATACTCAACACATAAACAGCTCAAGTTGAAATCTGTAGTAGATTTTGTGTCCTCCGATTCCCTCGTCTCTTGAGTCCTGGGGGAGCAAAGAACCAAACGTCAGTCAGTTCATGCCGTGGGCTACCATTACCATTGTCTGCATCTCGCATGGGACACATGTCTCTGTCTTCATGGCCCTGTGAGAGTCTTTGGAGACAACAGTATCACTCCCATAAAGCACAGGACTCACCAGCTCTCTGGCTCCTGCTAGACACCAAGGACCCTGTGAGGTTCAGAGGGTCTAAGGATGCCCCCGTCCTATAATCTAGTAATCGGTAGATAGTTATGTATGTCATTCATGGTAGTCACCCGTATTTGGGTGCTGTGTCTGTGTGTTCATGCTTTTATCATTGTTGGTGGCTGTTCCTTCCAGTGTCTTTATCCTGTGTGTCACTGTCTACCTTTGTTTGTAACTGTGTGTATGGACGACATCAATATGACGTATTCACCTCTGCGCGCTACCTCTGTTTGTCAATAAAGGTACTTGTGTGTGTGTTACTGTGTGTGCCTGTGCTTGTATGAGTGTACGGGCATGGACTGTTTCTGTACTTATGTGTTTGTGTGTATGTGTGTATGTGTGTATGTGTGTGTGTGTCTTCTGGTATTTGAGTGTTTGGGCAGAGTATGCGATGTTACATCGCATGCGCTACAACGCATGCGATTACAATGCAGTCGTGGCAACGACTGCGTTGTTACAACGCAAACCATTACATCGCAAGTAATTTCTGCGACTTGTTTTAGGGGACATGCTGGATTTAGGAATAGTATAATTTACTATTCCAACTCCAGCATGTGCAACAGTAGGGAAGGTGTTGGAATAGTAAATTAAACTATTCCTTAGTTTAGCGCATCCCCTACAGCAAGTCGTAGAAACGACTAGTGATGTAATGGCTTGCATTGTAACAACGCGGTTGTTGTAACGACTGCATTGTAGCGCATGCAATATAAACGCTATTTCCCGTTTGGACATACTGTTTAACAATCTATGTACTCCTGTGTGTGTGTGTGTGTGTGTGTGTGCGTGTGTGTGTGTGTGTGTGTGTGTGTGTGTGTGTGTGTGGGTGTGCGTGCGTGTGTGTGTGTTTGTGTGTGCCAGTTCTGGGTAGCTTGCTGTCCATGTACCTCCTGTGTGTGTGTGTGTTTGCGTGTGAATGTGTCAGCAAACATTTTCTCAACCTTCGGGCAATTAAATGGCGAGGCTTGGGGTCAGTAAGTGCATGAGTACTTGTACCAGACCTTTTTTTGCATAGCCATGTTTTCAGTAGACTTGTAAAGTGAGATTCCAATGGTTTCCTATAGTAACCAAGTCACTTTCATTGGTATCTCACCAAGCACAAGGATACATTTGCAATCAGCTCATAGAGTACGGGTACAGAAGCAGCAAAACTAGTGATAAATTTGTAAAATAGTGAGTGTCGGTGCCCAAGGTTTTTAACAGATGGTTGCCGCCGGAACTGACAAAGGTTGTTGAATATTTACAATACCCCTGTTACACGCAGTGACACTCAGTACACTGTGCACCAACCATGCCATCAGATATTTGCACCATATCTAAATATCCCATATGGATCAAATCACAAACAACACCCTTTCAACTATGCACACCCAAGGGCAGCCAGGAACCCATTGTAAATTAGAGTGCTTGACTATCTAAACAGGGGTAGGGAATGGTGTGTAAATAATACAGATTAACGACCCAGGAAATTACTTTAGGTCTTACGAGGAAAGCGCTCTATGAAGACCAATACAATACACTCAGCAGCACGGGCTCACGGTTCGATCCCCGGCACCGGTGGCAGCTCACCTTCATGTGTCTCTAGGTAATAGCTCACTGTGGGCCAGATGTAGGTAGGCGTTTACCGGGTGGTAACGGCCGAATTCGGCCGTTACCGACCGGTAAGAGCAATTTGACATGTAGGTCCCTGTATTTTACAGACTCGGTAAATTTACCGATATGTAAATTTACAGAGTATGTAAAATACCGAGTCGGTATCATTACGGATTCCGGTAAATTGGTATGTAGGTGGGACTCTTCTGAGTCCCACAAGCAGTACAAAATCGGTATTTTACCATCAAATACTACTTGATGGTAAAATACCGTTTCTGGTGTGCATGCACATGTGTGCATGCACACCTATGCCATATGACAGGCAGACCTGCCCTTAGGGCAGGTATGCCTGCCACATGGCACCCGAGCCTCTTTTGGGGGTGCCAGAGGGTGTCAAAGTGACACCCCCTGCACCCTTGTGACAGTCGGTATTTTCCGATGTGGTAAATAACGACCGGTAAATGCCCAATCAATCCTATGGGCTTCAAAGCCCATAGGAATGAATGGGCATTAACTGGTCGGTATTTCCCGCATCGGAAAATACCGACTGTTTCCGATTCGGTAATTGCACATCTGCATTTACCTACATCTCGGTACTTTTATTTTCCGACCTCTGAAATACCGAGTCGGTATGACTCGGTATTTAAGAGGTCGGAAAATAAAATTTACCTACATCTGGCCCTGTATCTCCCGACAGCCCCCAGCGCCTTGAAACCTTAAGTGGTGATATGTTTGCACTTTACAAATAGGAATTATTATTACATTGCAATACAATAAAATATAGCCATGTCTGCCTAGCCTAATATAAATGCACCAAACCAAATTGCTTTGCTTATGCACCCACAAAATGCTAGGTTGCAGCAGATCAATCCCAGGTGTGGCTCGCATAATGAAGTCAATAATAATGTACAGCATCTATAACCCAATTACATGACAACAAAATATTTGTTTACATATTAATCATTAACACATGGTGCCAGTGGAGTAGCATGCTACCTATCTGCAAGTTGCTTCCACACCCATCAGGAGAAGTAAGCTCAACATAAATTAGCAGACCATAGTCCAATTCCAGACAATTGCAAGCACAGAATGATCAGGGGGGTTTGTGGAGAAAAGGCATAAGCCTTAAACAGTTTAGGTCAGTCATTCTTAACATGTCGTCTGCGGAACAATGGTGGTCTTGTAAGGCCTGCTCAGGCGGTCAGCAAATGTATTGCGTAATTAATAGAAGCAGATTGATATAGTATATAAAAATAAAAAAGCAAAAGTTAAGATTGAACATTTTAAAACACTCTGTAAATTTATAAGAGTTCACAATTGGGAGCTAAAAATTAAGCCGGCATCCTTAGCTTGATTTGGGGAAGTAGTGCAGGTCAGTAAACAGAAGCTTGGTGATTGGTGGCCTTAATGGAAGCACAGGTATGCACGGACAAAAATAACTGATGTATTAGAAGCAAAGAGCATGATTTGCTAGAATCCAGCACATTGCTTTGTCTTTTAGAAATAAAACTAAAAGTTTGAACATTTCCCATTGAACCTAACATTTTGATTTTTCTATTTTTTCTGGTTTTCATAAAGAAAAGAATTCATAATTTGTTTATTTTTGATGTATGCTTGGTTCTGTATTTACGTGCATTTTTTGATGTTCAAATCATGGAAATTGCTTGGTCCGGATTCCCAGCTTCCAATAGTTATTTAGTGGGGCTTCACAGAAGTATAAAGATTAAGAATTGCTGGTTTAGGGCACAGGTATGCACCGTCTCAGGGCTTGCATCCCAGTTGCAGCCAATATCCAGAGTGATCAAATTTGAACCACTCATATGCTAAACCAAGATGCATAATCATGCAACAGCATAATCAGTAAAGATAGTCTTTGCACCACATTTATTTGGTAAAAAATTAGGAACTAAATTTATCCACCTAGTCCACATTAGATAGCAGCTCTCTGGCATCATAAATGAGATGCTTCTTGAAAGTGAGGGCCCAAGGACCATGATTCATTTCACACTCTCTGCCGGAAGGATGGCTATAGGATCCTGGGTCACTGGAAGTTCAGGGTTAGAGGCTGGCTTTCTTCAAAGTGGAGTGACCCACTAATCCTCAAGAACTAGGTTAAGGTTACACCTATCAGGGCAAGCAGTCAGAAAACATGTTATAAGTGAAACAAATACATTAGGGCTCTTTTTCAGAAATATATCCCATAGATGCCAGCAGCTTCAATTTCCTTTATTTCCAATTTGCTTTGCCTAGGAAGACAAAGTAGGTCCCAAAAAATAACAGGCAAAGTGATTCTTCTTTGCATTTAATGAAGTGATAACCTGCTAATGATGAACTTTGACCCTAAGGATTATTGCTAGAAAATCTTTGTTCTGCACATGGGTGTAATATCTTGTGTGAAAATAAGTGACAGATTTTTTTTATTCTACCAGTGTCAAGATCAGCCTGACACAGTCCTATAACAGTGGGGAACCTCAATGCGTATCAGAAGAGAATTGAACATTTATTCAGCAATTGGTGAAATGCAGTGACCCTTAATAGCCATGTGCAATACAACGCAAGAGAAGAGTGACACAGCATAATATCAGTTGTACTCTTATAATTGGTCAATGGATTTTTCCTGCCTGTTGCCTGAGAAGTTTTTCAAAAGTAGGATTGCTAGAAGAAAAAGGGAATATGGTATTATGTGTATGCTGTGTTTGCCTTCCTTGACAACATGAAATGGAACGTCCATTACATTCCACATGGGCACCCAACAGTAAATAAAGGTAACCCACATGCTTTCCAAAACTGTACGTCAGTATGAGGTCTGAGGGATTGGGAGGTTGAATGAAGGACACCTGCTGATTGCAGGTTAAAACAGAGACCACCTGCATTTGTTCTAAAATCATTGTGGTTCATACACGTGTGCCACTCTCTTACAGCTGTACTAGTTTTCCATGTGCCAAGGTCCAGGCCCTAGGACTCCTAATTGACAGGACAATACTGCAGGGATGAAGAGTTTGTCAATGCAATCCCATTTTAGAATCTTCTCAACTTTCTACTATTCAAGTCATGAGATTGTGCCTGCAAGTGGCGCATGTGCTGTCTGTTTGAGGCACATTGTGGCTTACCAAGAACATAGAGGGGATTGGATCCCGTCCATTGCTTAACATTGCTTGGCTTTGTCATTCAGCCTCCTGCTTCTTATTTGCGTCCCTGCTTGTCAATCTTGTGTTTGTCCCTCCCACGGAGCATTGCCTCTTGACCATCTCTTTGGTTTTCTGGCATCACTGCTTCCACCACAGAATTTTCAAGCACAACTTTTGTGAAAAGCACTGTATTAAAATGCGTGTATTTTCAATACATCTCTCTCTTGTACGTCTCTCACCCAGCACTTGGTGTTGCTCTCCATTGCCCAACTGCGTATATATATATATATATATATATATATATATATTCACTGAAAAAACCATAGGTTTCACACAGTTATAGTTAACTGGAAATTTTACTGTCATAAAACCATTGAAATTCCACGTTATAGTTAGTTGGACTCACTATAACTTGCACGTGCAACGCACTGCTGATGACGTCACATATTACATCACTCAGGAATTTTGAGATTTAACATTGAAAAAAAATCCTAACTATCTAACTATAAGTATACCAGTAGGTAATATATATATATATATATATATATATATATATATATATATATATATATATATATATATATATATATATATATATATATATATATATATATATATATATATATATATATATATATATATATATATATATATATATATACACACACACACATACACACACACTTGCCCACGTCCACCCAAAGGATTCCACAAGAAACTTCAAAGCTTTTCTACAACAAATAGCATGGGCCTGATTCGCAAACGTTTTCACCTATGCTGAGGGAGAGGTTTCCGCTAGATGTCAGTGATAACCCTCAGTACTCAAAAATTCTCTAGTGACTGAGCCCATATAGGCTTAACACGTGTTCAGCAATGCTCACAGGACCTATAACACCTTTAAAGACGCAGTTAAAGACAGCTCAATGGTGACATCACAAAAATAGATCATAGATGAAATTCGTGACACCATCACTTACCAGTTCCTTGTGAAAAAACATCGTATTTGTATGTGATAAGTCTCCTGGTCGACAAAATTTGCGAAGCCCAATTGAAAGACATGATTTTCAGCCACAAACATTTTCCTAGGTTATCCTTTTGTTAAAATTTTTTACAGTCAATTTTTTTTTATTGGTAAGACGAAACATTTGGTATGGGAACATTTACTGAGATAAATTATGTGTCCTGTAATTAGTTCACCGTAAGGCAGCATCAGCCATGTGAGTTCAAGCCAGCGTCGTGCCTTGAAATTCGCAGCTCCTTCTGTCAGCCTGAAGACGGCTCCTCGCAGAGTTGGAGCCGATGTGATTTTCTCGCTTTTCTCGTTACTTCGATGACCTATATTCCGCTGCTCTTCAGATCTCATCCCAGGGTGGGAATTCGATTTGTGATGTGCGGGCCATGCTGCGAGGCCACGGTGGCGGCTTGTATTGTTGCTCAGGCGTTCCTTGCACTGGGCTTGGGTTATTTTATTCTACGCTGCCCTTGAAGCCCTATTTATGAAGCTGAGAAAAGAAAAGCCATAAAATACGAAGGGGCAGATTTACAAGCCTCTTGTGCTGCCAGTACATCACTTTTTGTGACACACTGGCAACGCATTTCTCTGCCCCGAATTTACAAGGACATGAAAAGCCACCCTGCGTGGCTTTTCCTGTCCTTGTATATACGGCCCCATTACACGCAGCACTTTGCGTGAAGGGGGCGTTCCATTGGAACACCCATGGAATAAGACACATGTCCAGATTTACGAGGATTCGTAAACCTGGAAATGCATCAGTATGCTACGCCACCCTAGGGGTGGCAAAGCCAGGCGCAAGGAGGACATTTTTTTTCATTTCTCCTCGTTTTTTTCCTCTTTCAATGTGTGCTGCATTCATGAAAGAGGAAAATGCCTGTAGTGATTTTTTGTGTGCAGGAAGGTGTCTTTTTCTGCACAACAATGATCTCCCATGACACAGGCATCCTTGCACCATGGTGCAAGTGTGCCTGAGCATGGCAGCTGTTTGTGCGCCAGCGCAGGAGAGAGCACAGGAATGCGATACATCAGTGTAAATATGTCGCATTTCTGTGCTCTGAAAGTGCAGCAGCGTGGTGCAGACAAAGGGCTTGTGGTGCAACACTGCGGCACCTTCTTGTAAATCTGCCCCAAAGCACGCAACATTTGCACTTCTGGGTAATTGACCTGCACTCTTTTATGATCCTGAGGTGTGCATCATTTTTTAAAACTATGATTGTTTAACAATGCAGTTGGACTAAGAGATGCTTTAAGTGCCCAGGTGTTTACTGTGTAGATAATCCGGATGGTTGTGATTGAGATATTTGGCCTCCTTCATTTCTTAACCTCTTAAATTGGCAGGTGGTGATTGTTTGAAGACCTTTGGACACTATTTTAGCGTTCTGATAAGACAAACAATACCAGTTTTCAGGCTTTGGTTAACACTAGAGCTGCACATCCCTGCTGAAAAGTGGGTGTGGCAAACTGCATCACCTATCCTTTTGCACTCCTGCAAAAGATTTCACTGTGCCACTGGAATCAAGCTATCCTGGCTGAAGAGGGGTGAAACTCCGAAACCGATCCTAGGATGCTTGTTTCCGGTCCAGGGAGGACCTGGCTTGGCAGTTCAGGCTGGACTGTTCCCATGAGGCACAGGGTCAAGACTGATTTGCATATGGCCAGGTCTAAACTGGGGTGGCATGTTGAGCAAAATTATGATGGATTTAACCCGGATCTCTTGACTGGGGGTGAATGTTTTGATTTGTTCTGCATTCTGTCCATCATGTGTGTGTCTTTTGCCTCCTGCAAAAGAATGCCATCATTCCTTGGTGTGCACACACGTCTAGGTGGCTACTGGTGTAATCATTGTATAGTTATTTCGTTCTATTATGCTGCTCTTTTCCAAATCTGCTTCTACTCATATCTACCCAGTGCTTAATTTGTTATTATATAAATAAGTGCCAGGGCCCTCGTCAGGATGCCTCAGCAGCTTGCCCCACCCAATGCCACTGCCTGTGTTGCCAATGACAGTACCCAGGGCCGGACTGGGAACCAGCTCTGGCAAACTGCTTGGGGTGTGGCTGAGCTGTTTGCCAGGGCTAGTTTTGGCCGATTTTGTTACAGGGGGCGGATATTGCCGACCCCGGTAACAAAAACAGTCCCCCAGGGGCCCATAACTGGCCACCACACTGGCTGCCCACTGGGGAAATGCCCGGTGCCCGCTACGGCCAGTCCGGCCCTGCCAGTACCTACACAACTACTAGCCATCACACTGCTACAAGTGTGACAATTCAGTCTTTTCCAGGCCCACACAGTGAAAAATTCAGTTTTGCTACTTTATTTAAAGTGCGTTTTAAAGTATCAAAGGAGAGGTTCTTATTCCTGAGCTCCGCCGAGTTGGTTAATACTAGAACCTTGAACAGATACTGATTATATGTTGGATTTTTGCTTTTTTCAATCTCTAACCACACAGCTTTATTAATCGGGCTGCGTACCAAATTTTGTTTCATTTTATACCAGCACTTTATTGTCGAGTACAGTCTACCTACAGTTTCATTAATCAGGCCAAATTCTAGGCGAACCTGCACTGGTGAGGCAGACTTAGGGAATTAGAAAACAGATTTATATGGAGTGACCCGCAGCTTGTTTGCCAATGCGGAATCTTTTCTGTATCAGATGATCCTCGCATAGGATATTGTAGTAAGCAATTTCGCCACTATAACCGCATGCTGCCAATGATATTAATAACACAACTACTAACCATCACACTCCTACAAGTGAAACAATTCATACAATTTCAGACGCCCAAAGCTATAAGAATGTCTTGGATGGCTGGTAACAGTAATTTTAAATGTATATTGAATTAATAATTGACTGTTGCTGTGGTCATCTCTAAATTAGCCAGACTGCGCCACCTTGTGGCAGACTGTCACAATTACCAGTGTTGACAATAATGTGCGGGTGCACCAGAAACCACCAGCTCAAATTAAGCACTGGTCTTGGCTTAACTTTGGTAGCTAGGAATGTGCAACAAGACAATCCATAGTGAAATTGTGTGCAGATTTTGTGTTTAACAACGCAATGAATATAAAAGTATAGTTTCAAATAAAGAACTTAATTTACTAGAACCATATTTAAGAAAAAGGTACAATTCAGTAAGAAAATATTTGCAAAATTGAAGGCAAATGGATAAGGAGCGCAAATGATATTGAAAAAGGACAAAGAGCAAACAATCGAAAGTTTTACAACAGAATTAAAACATCATTTTCATGCCAGGGAAACCCTTAACCAAGACTGCTGTGAGGAAATGCAGTTAGTTAGTCTGGAAAGGCTTCTTTAGAAATAGAAAACCATAATCTAAAACCAACCGTGAGATTCCAAATCCATATTCAAATTTATGATTTTAAGACTACATTTTCTCACCATTAAAAAGTTCTTGGCTTTGGGCCTCATTCTGTATTTCAAATATTTCTTCTGTATTTCTACTGTGGAGGAATGTCATACTCTGTTTATGTCCAATTTCCCCACTGGGGTATTAGCCCTTATCGTTCCAAGTTAGGTAGGTTAAAAAGGGGATATTGTGGTAATATTGTATGTTTTAACCATTTTTCAAACGGCAACAATGGAATATTGTAGCTTTTTTCACTCAATTTCACAGGTCTTACCTAGCAAATTTTGTTTTAGGAGATCTAACTAGTCTGTGCAAACTTTGTGCTCAATCTGTAATGCTGCTTCACTGTAGCGGCTGGTGTGCCGGACAAGCAGCGGGGTGGCGGGAGCATAGGGGTCGTGGGGGGAATTTAAAAAAACTAATAAAAAAAAAACGTACCTGCAGCCGGCTGCATCACGCTCTCCTGCTCCTCTTTTCCAAGTGGCACAGGCTCCCAGAATGCCCTGCGGCCAATCCTGAAGCTGCTATCACATTAGAGCAGATTCAGGATTAGCTTGAACACTCTCGATTTGCACTCCAGGACAGAATGGGAGTCTGTACCTACTCTCTCCAACCAACGCAACTGGGTCAGAGAGAGCTTTCACCACGCGTGACAGTTTGGCCGGCATGAGACGGCTGTCCAAACCGTTATGCGCAGTGAAGGGAGTGCACCTACCCCTCCCCTCAGTGTCCTGTCCCCAAGACTCAGCATGGAACGATAGTTTATCATCATTTTATTTTTCCTTCCTGCCGTTTTGTAGGGGGGGGGCGACGCTCCTCTGCCATCGCAGAGAAGCTGCTGCAGATTCAGGATCAAACTTTTTACTCACACCCAAATCAGCACTGCTGCAGCCCTAGTAATGCGATCCTTAGTGTTTTATTAGTTTATTTGACATACTGAAGAACGCTGCTTCCCTTGGGTCAGCCAGCATGGTGACCCTCTAGGTCACAGAGACACACCTGTAGTTTGTGAACCCTAAAAGTTGAACTTCAGCACTCATTGATACATGCAGTTGAGCAGGGTAGCTTACCTTACATGATGACAGGTATCAATATCTCACATCTTTCATTTTGATCTGGTCTGCAGTGGCTGAGGAGAGAAATAATATTTTAAGCAAAACATTTAGGTCCAGATCACATGAAGACGGTAATCCCATTTTGGGTACAAAAGTCGTTTTGCACCCAAATAATACATTAATTGGTTATAGTGTGCTGTTTGCACCCATTGTAGTGGGAAATCTAATTCCAATTAGCATATTATTTTCCATTCCAAATTTCTTATCTTGCTATCAGGTGCAACATGCACGCCCTCTGGTTCATACCATTGTTACTTCCCCATTGTGATCAGAGGCTTATTAGCCAAAGCGTGTGTGGTACACTTCAGACCACCACAAACAACATAACATAACATAACAGTGCAAATAAAGGAAAGAATGTGGATTCTGCAAGAGCTGATGATACTGGCTAAGATGCTCACCTAACTGAATTTGCAACTAGGTATCATGTATGGTAATATTGTTACTCTAAGTATTACACTAAAAAGAAAATACAAATACACCTATTTCAGGCTTAATAGTAATGTAATGTAATGTAATGTAGTGTAAAAACTCATTTATATAGCACTACTACCACTCCATGGAGCATCTTGGCGCTCAAGCCACCCCAGCTCGAAAGGGTTGGTGGACTGAGAGCAACACAAAGCACATTACACACTATATACTCTACACTAAAGCCCTGCATGCAGCATCAGTAAGGGAAAAAATCCAAGTTTTCAAGGATTTCCTAAATTGGCTCTCCTTGGACATGAGTCGAAGCTGAAGTGGCAATTTGTTCCAGGCCCTAGAGCCCAGAACAAAAAGGGATTTTACACCTTTAGTGGCCAGTCTAAATCTGGGGATTACCAGAAGATTTTGGTTAGCCGACCTCAAACAACGTGCTGGCTGATAATGTTTGAAGCCCTTGACCAAGTATCTGGGTCCTTGAGACTGGAAAGCTCGAAAGGTGATTACAAGCACCTTAAACAATACACGCTTGTGTATAGGTAGCCAGTGGAGAGTTTTTAGTGCGGCCGAGGCAGATGACTTTCTGGACCACCGAAGTACTGAACGGGCAGTGGCATGCTGGACTAACTGCAACCTGTGAAGCACTGTTTTGTTGGTCCCTGCATACAGGCTATTGCAGTAGTCCAGTCTATATGTTATCAAGGCCACTGCCACTGTTTTCCTAGCTGTAAGAGGAAGAAGATCAAAAAACTTCCTTAGTGATCTAATAATGTGAAAGCACATGCCAGCCACAGCCACCGCTTGCTGCTTGAACGATAAATGGTCATCAAACTTGATGCCCAAATTGCGGGCAGATAAGATGGTATTTGGCGGAGCTTCGGCATCTTCGGGCCACCATTGTTTAGGGGAAAACAGATTTTGAGGGCCAAACGGCAATATTTCCGTCTTTCCGGAGTTACATTTGAGGTGATTGTTATTCATCCACTCAAATGTGGCTGAGAGGCAGTTTTTAAGGTTTTCCTCTGCTCCAGGCAGCTCCCTGTCCAGTACCAGAATCAGCTGCGTGTCATCGGCGTATGATATTGCACTGATCTGGAAGGAGGCGATTAAATCCATCAGGGGAACCATGTAAAGATTAAAAAGTACTGGGCTCAAGCTAGAACCCTGAGGGACCCCTGAGCTGATGATTTTTTCTCCAGATTTGAACTCGCCTAATACAGTTACTTGGCGTGTCTGGTTAAGGAAATTCTTGAACCAAGTCAGAACCGTTCCTCCTATACCAGCGCTGCCAAGACGGTCGATCAAGATGGAATGCGAGACCGCATCGAAGGCCGCCGATAGGTCGAGTAAAATCAAGACGGCCTTCTTCCCTTGGTCCATAGCCATTCGCAGACTCTCCGCCGTGAACAAGAGGGCAGATTCAGTTGAATGTTTGGACCTAAACCCTGATTGATGTGTATGCAGGATGTTATTCTCCTCGAGAAAATTCGTGAGTTGGACATTGACGAATTTTTTGGTCAACTTAAACACCACAGGGAGTAGGGAAATGGGGCGCAGGTTGGAGAGCGTAGTTGGATCCGATAGAGCCTTTTTCTGGAGTGGGGTAACCGCAGCGAGCTTCCAGTCGCAGGGGATTTCAGCAGTAGCAAGAGATGAGTTGATAATACTATTGATGATTGGATTTACATCCTCTACCAGCGTCCGTAGGACCATGGCTGGGCAAGGGTCGAATGGGGACCCTGATTTGCTTGCCAAGATGGCTAGATGAGACTCCTCTAGGGAAATGGGCATAAATGAATCAAAGTGGATGGTATTAACTCGATCATGACCCGGCCCAGCCTCTTCCGACTTCAGCGGGTAGGACGGCGCAGGAGGAAAATCCTTCACAATGTCAGCGATCTTCTTCGCAAAGTAGTCAGAAATGGCATTGCAGAGAGATAACGAGGGGGGAATTTTCTGAGACAGTGCTGTAGGATTAATAAAGTTGGAGACGATCTTAAAAATCTCCTTCTGTCCATTGCCTCAGGAGGTGATAGCTTCTAGGTAATGTGCTTTTTTCGCCAGCTTAATAGCGGCATGATACTTCCTACAGGCAGCTTTAAATATGTCCCGAGCCGCCACCTCATACTTTCTTCGCCACCTCCGCTCGAGAGATCTCACTTCGCCTAATTCCAATTTTAAGGCTAATGAGAACCACGGAGCGCTCTTTCTATTTTTGCCACCGCTTGGATTACTATGCTTCTTTGCTAAAGGCAGAGACGTACCAAAGGACGTCATCCACTTATTAAACTGCAGATTGTCAGTCTGCTTGGGACCAGTGAACACTGGTTTACTGACTCTGAGTTTCTCCAAAAGATCTGACCGAGTGAGTCAATTTTTCCAGTCGGGTTTACGACTGGCTACACTTGTACTCAAACCTTTTACTGGGACCAAGTGTTTTAGGGAAAGATCGAACGGAATAAATTTATGGTCCGACCAAATTTGGGTGCTTGGAGATTTAACTGTCAGACTGTCTGAAAATAGAACAGATACAATCTAACACATGCCCTGCAATATGGGTAGATTCAGTTGCTAACAAGGTAAGACCAAGTATTTTAATGATATCCATAAAACAACTTGTCCCTAGCTCGTTGGGAGAGTCTAGGTGGTGATTAAGGTCGCCCAACACTGTACAATGGGCAAACCTAAGCGTGAGGTCACTCAACACGTCTCCAATACTCTCCAGGAAGTCCGTGGGTGAACCGGGTGGTCGGTAAATCAATGCCCCAGAAAAGGAGAAGGAGTCTTGGATACCGAGGCAGAAAGCCATGGCTTCTGCCCCCTTGATGCCTGGCAACTCATACGTCGTACATTTCAGTGTATTACGATATATTATTGCCAGACCGCCACCTCGTTGTAGCTCCTGCAACAGCTTTGGTGTAATACCAGGATGCAGAGGTTAAATTACTGACATTTTTATCTCTTACTCAACACCCGATGAAAGAAAGTACTCTTAGGTGTATACTTATAAATCTTTGTTTGACAGACTGTCCATTTAGGTGCTCTGAATGTAGACTAGTGTTCAGGGAAAATAAAACCACAGCCATAGATCTGAAAGGGCGTTAGGGTGGGGCAAGAGGCTTTTTCCACATGCTGGAGAAGTCATGAGATACCCCGGGAGGCCGGTTGCATCTGAAATGTTGGTAGAGCTGGAAAAGAATCACCATTGCATTCTAAGGGAATAGTTATACACCCTAATAGCCCATCATCTCTGAAAGATTGCTATTAGTGGTTGTATGACATACCATACTTTCCTTTCCCATGCGTTCCTTAACAACACAGGTGGACCAACAAATGCGTCGGAACCACGCATCCCATTTATAACACAAGCTGTTACAACTACTTGCCTTAGGGGGGTGCTGGACTTTGGAATAGTATGATTTACTATTCCAACTCCAGTCCCCGCAACAGAAGGGAAAGAGTTGGTCTTTAAAGTGCGAAGACTCTTGACAGGGTCGGATTCTGATTCAGATTTTTCACTTACCAGTCTTTAGAATCCCTGGTCAAACGAACCATTACTTTGTCTGCTAAGAAGTTTAAAGGGGAGAACACCAAAATCATAGTATTTTATTAACCAAATCAATTCAATTTTTAAAGGACCACTGACTACGGGTTAAAGTTTTAAGATTTATTACAAAGCCAAAAATAACTGAACATACAAACACCTCATCAAGAGGTTAAGGTAAATAGACAGGCACTAATACAAACATAATCCCATGCAAGAGTCTCAGATGACTCAATATAATGATTAGCATAAGTTCCAAAAGCATCAGGCAAACGATGACAGTCCCTGTTTGAAGCCTTGACTGTATTTACCCAAAAGGAAAGAAAAGTTAGTCTGTCCCTACACTAACTCTAAGGTGACATCCCTACTTAGCATTCCCACCCAGGGAAGAGAAAAAGGTGTCAGCAGTGAAGACTTCCTAAGAAGTACACTCACTTTCCATGGGTAAGTAGCCTAAGCTACAGAATCATTCTAAGATGCTCCATCTTGCTTCCAATCTGCTCAAAATCTACTCTAAGGCTGCTCTCCACCCTGTCCCTAATAAGAAATCCCAAAAACAGTAAACATGCCCTAAACACACCCCTTCAGGCAGGTCTTCTCTCCTGGGTTTTTCCATCGAAACTTCAACGTCATCCAAAAATCGTTGGTGTGTCCTTGGGTCCCAGGCACCTACTCCGCCAAATGTGTCATTCTACTTTCTTTCTCACTCCCACAATACTCAACTCTACCACCCTAACTCCTAAAACAAAAGGTTATTCTACCTAACGAGGCATGTCTCCTTTCACCTGCAACAGAAAGCTTGTGAAAAGGCAACATTGCAGGCACTCAAATCTACAATTAAAAATTTCAACTAAGAAAAGGAGCCTTTTCCAAGGAAAATAAATTTTTTGGCCTACAATAATTTGAACAACATAAGAATCGCAGTTAAGCCTCTATTGGCACTTTCAAATAACCAGGCCTTTACACATTTACACGTTTAAGCACATCTTTAAAACTTACATTCAAAATCATTTTAAAGTATTATATTTCACACGTGAATAAGCAAACCTACATGTGCAACTTTTAACATGGTGCACGTTTAATCCTAATGCATTATTTCAAACGTGAAGCGTCATGAATTGCATTACGTAAGGCACATACTCGGTTAAACACTACATTAGTCTGCAAACGATATGAGTACTCCTAAACATTCGAACATAATTACTAATAATCACACATTAGTACGGTCCTCTAAATATGCGGGTGCTAACTACCCATGATTATGATGCACCCCTAAAATTTTTCAGAATACCTTGGCGCTCTATCACTCTTTACCTAACACATGTACTTGTAACTTCTTGAGTTGTAAATGGAATGAGTGGTTCAGAAGTATTCGTTGGTCTGCCCGCGTTGCAAAGGCAATGCATTGTTCGCAGTCGTAGTATTTGCTGTTTCCCACTATCAATAGTTTGAAGTATATCACGTGGTTGAAAATAAGGCTCTTTCTTGATGTTAGCCTTTCTGAAAGTCTGGGGACAAGCCATTCCCAGGCGACTTTAAGCAGTCTTATGTGCAACCACATGGATTATTGCTGTACATGCCGCACCTGCTCTGTGCAGGAGGGAAGCTTGCACTAGTGATATCAATATAAAATATGTTCAATGCCTCATTCGGAACCCTGAGAAACACATTCTGTAATAATATACTAAAATGAATGGCTTCTTCAGCGACTGATGTACCAGCATGGAGTGAATAACTCTGCAGCCTTTCTATCGTATTGTAAACTTAAAAGGCTCTGGTTCGGATAAAAAAACATACATAAAGATAATATGTGCCAATGTAAATTTCTGCCTCTCCTTTAGATTGTTCAATCCCCAAGGGGCGTACAGAGATGTAAGTTAATGCACCAAAACTAGAAATTGCGTGTACTTCCCTGAGTACTCTGGGGATTTTTCTGAATCTCCTCAAAGGCGTAGGTATGAGTAAATTTTAGTCTTAACTGCTTAACAGCGGCGGCAATTCCGCCGCAGTGAGGTGGTTTAGCAGAGTGGGCGGGGCCGCGTCGGCCAATGGATGTGCGCAGCGCTACAAAGGTAGTGCGTGCGACGGCCGATAGCTGACAGAAGCACGCAAGTGGTTACATTTATGATGCATAGATTTCAGCTTTTTTGTCATTTGTGACCAAACTGTCTAATATTACAATAGCGTGATGCGCACCATCCCTGATGACATCTCTGCTGAATAGAAGCATCTTTCGTTCCAAAAAGGAACATCCCTTAAATAATCCCATCTGAGAGGTGATGGGCTCATTATTCCTGCCCTCTAGGCTTCTAGAACATGATTTCCTTTCACCCTGTCTTAGCTTGTCAATTCTGACTGCAGAGTGACTTTTCAGGACAGCAAGAAAAGTTGCTGCGTTGTGTTGCTTGAAAGGTAGTCGGCAGAAATGTGCCATATCAACTAAGGTATGGTGCATTTCTATTTTTCATAGCTCTTGTGCAGTGTATACTGCCTGGTGCCAATGCAGGCATCCTTGCACCATAGTGCACTGGTGACTATGCTACAGGCTGGATTGTTTGTGTGCAGGAAAGGATACCTTCCTGCGTACAAAACAATCCTTAACACCTTGCGTGCTCATTACGAGCTCAGCTCGTCATGAGGCACGGTGGCGCTGTGCTCATGACGAGCTGAGCTCGTCATGACCGCCGTGGCGTTCCTATATGGGAATAATTCCCCTGCTGTGCTGAGCATTCTACAGAAATGGGCGTGGCCATGACAAGCTCACCTCGTCATGAGCACAGCACCACCGTGCAGCGTGACAAGCTCAGCTCGTCACGAGCACCGCGGTGCCGTGCGCCGGCTCCCTCCCCCCAGCACAGCGGGGGAATTAGCACCGCAGCAAAGGGGTTAAAGGCATGTTCCTCATTTCAATGCTCGCAGCAGAGGGCATCATGCATAGAAAGAGTAAGTAACTATTAGAACTAAAAATATTTCTCCTCGTTACATGTGGTTCAGGGAGGTGTCGCGTTTTGACACATTTGCAAATGAGTGAATCTCTGAATGTGCCAAAATGCATGGGTGGATGAATGGGAATGACTGTGCATCACCCATAGAATGGCTCCCTAACTCAAAGTAATGCAAGGCAGAGCATAATACTGCCTTGCATTGCTGTTTTGGAAAAACCCAATGCGATTCCACACAGATCTGAATTGCATGACTTTGTAAATCACAAATAGCAGCACCAAATACAGTGGAGCATTAACAACATATATGTTAGTAAATCTGTACAAAAATGTTATTAGGATATTTGAGCAAAGAATCACTTGGGCTGAGACTCTGCATTCGAAGTGTTAAGAATTTAATTAGATTCTAGGAACATATTTTCATTTCTATATTTCTTTTAATATTAAAAGGTTTCAGTTGGGTGGCTTTCCTCCTCATATATCCCCTATACCAAATAGTGGATATGTCCTTTACCACATTTTCTGCAGCATGTACATATCTGCATGTAGGTGTAATTTAGGCATGCAGATAACCATCTCTTCTAACACATACCTAGGCATACTCAGGTCTAATTAGCATGAGTGGATTGTGACTTCAGGACTTCAGAATCGTTGCGTATCTTCTATATAATTGATGTGTGATTAAGACCTAGGCATGTAAAGATATAACTTTCATATATACGCCAATATATACTGCCCAAGAATTGTCTCAGGTTGATCTGAATACAACCTTTGACATTTCCTCCCCCGGGCATAATTTCTTGGTGTATATGTGAAAGCTATATTTGTTTCCATGCCAAGGTCTCAATCAGATATGGGAAAAGTTTTGTGATGGGGTCTTTTTGTCTGAAAAGAGGAACAAAGGTACATCGAAGACCTTAGAAGGGTCATCATACTGTTGACCAAGTTTGATGGGAAGGAGATTTTAGGTGTCAAATTTGAAGGTTCCTGTAGAATTGATTCAAATTCTGTAAGAGAGATCTGTATTTCAGATGCAATCAGGGATTTAAATGGAGGTTCATCTAAAAAATACAACAGCAATGAAATGGGAGCAGTGTATTCTGACGCATCGATCAGAGAATGGGGCTGTGACTTTAAATTGATGCCACTTTTAGCAGGTTTGCAAGAGTGTGACAAATTTCTGCCACTTTCTCAGGATTAATGCATCAGAAGTGTCGTGCCAAAGTTCCATTAACTCGGACTCCACACATGTGATACATTCTGTCATGATATGACTGCCAAGAACAGGATCGGGCATGAGTCATCCTGAACATGTGCAGTAACGTATAACAGGAGCCATCAAATCATCCAAGATTGAGGCAAGGATCTGATTCTGGACACTTGGACCCATATGTATCATTTTGTCACGCAGCGCAATGCAGCAAGACCTTCCTGCACAAAAACAATCCTGAGAGGCATTTTCCTTTTTTTATTTGTGCTGCTGAAGATATTTCTCCTCAATACGCTTCACCTGGGGAGGCGTAGAATTATGATACATTTCCAGGTCTATCACTAATGGTAAATCGGGTAATGAGACAAAATACATGGCTGGATGCACGGGAACATCCACGCTCCATCCACGCACCATCCATGGAATGCCTCCCTCCTGCAGAGTAAACCAAGTATACTAGTAGTATAAGCAGCAGAGGCAGAGTTGCTTTAAGTACCATTGTTGCTGCTCTATCATTATTATTGTAATTATAATATTAATACTTATTAGTACTACTAATAGTAATAGTAAAAGTATCAATACTAGTAATAATAGCAAAAGTATAGTGAGCCACCTGTAATATTATTAATAATATTATTGTTATAAATATCATTATTATTATTGCTGTTATTAATGTCGTTGTTGGTATTATTATTACCTTCAATTTTGGTGGCAAAAAATAAAATGCATGATTGTTAAATACAAATGCTGCTGTCAATAAATTTGAACTATATTAAAAGAACATTAATATGTATTATTAGCCCGTAGACATCAAGGGGCGTTACATCCGGGGCATCTGTATGCCAGTGTGAAAGGAGGGTTCGGTTGGTTCAATTGGCTAAGATAGGTATTTGTATTCGACCGCATGGCCCTAGCTTTGACTGTCAGTAGGGCCATTCAGCCTTCCATCCCTCCAAGGTCAATAAAGGAGTGTCATTGATCTGGGTACAGTACACAAGTGTTATTCAGTGCCATGTGTCAATGTGTGAATGTGAACTGAAAGCTTTTTTCAAGTGGTGGTCCAAAATTCAAGTGTCAGCACGATGGGTGATGAGTACAAACACAATCAGTTGGTAGAGTGAACCATTTGCGTCACTCACCCTAAAATGAATGTGGTTTAGGAGGACCTTAAAGTCACCTGTGCAGCAGAAGGACCATGGGGTTTTAGTACAAAACATACATTTAATTTATGACACAAAACTTAAAAATTCTACAAATGTGTCAGATCATGAATCCAGAAAGCGCTCCATTTGCAACTATTGCACCACCTATCAGCTCACTCATGACATCACATATGACATTTTGTTGACATCTCTGATGTGGCTGCATAAAAAATATTTTGATATGATGGAAAAATTGCCAGGACTGTGTCTGTGTGTATTGGAAACCAGGACTTCTAAAGCAGTAGGTAGAAGAAAAAAATGGAGTTCCTTCACTTTGCTTTCAGTAGACTTGACTGTAAAAGCTGCTCTAACAAACCTTTAAGAGTCTGCATAAAATAGGCAGGTTTGTATTGATTAGTCTATATAACTTCTGGAGCAACTGTGTTTAGTAGCCAAGCTTGTATGTGCTCCGCTGACAAAATACCCAAGAGACATTCATTATCCAGGATAGTAGTGGCAGGTCTATTATGACACTGTAAAGATACGATCCATGTTGAGGATTTGTTTGGGCTGGGCTGTCAAACCACTGGGCACCTGCCCAGAGTAGCCGGGATTGCAAGACCACTTTATCATGTGTATCAAGAGGCTTCATTCAGTATCTAAGATAGTAAGGGCTAGTCTATTAAGCCACTGTAAAGATACATACAATATTAAGGATTGTATGGGCTGCACTGTCAAACCGTTGGGTGCCTGCCTTTAGTAGCTGGCATTCCAAAGACTGGTTTATCATGTGAATCAACAGGATGTATTCAGGATAGTCAGTCATGATACTAAGGGCAGGTCTATTTAGCCTTTGGCAAGATACATTCATTATCGAGGAATGTATGGGCTGCACTGTCCCACCGCTGTGCACCTGCGTTCATGACCTAGGATTGCAAAGATTGTTAATTCAAAATGTTGCATTTACTATCTAGGATTGTAAGGACTTCCTTTTCAAATTATACAAGATGCTGGATTCAGTATCTAGGTTACTAAGAGATGGTCAGGTAAACTATAGGAAAACTAGATTCAATAACAAGGATGGTATTTAGTTGCGGGTTTCTACAGCGACACTTTACCACCAAGGTTAAGTGCATCTTAGGCAAGAACTGGGGAGATAAAATGTCAAGGAAACGAAAGGATGACAGCACACACAATAGAGCAGGAGGCAGAGGAGGACTTCACCTGCAGTACTTGGAGCCGTTCATTGAGTTAAATGCAGAACAGATGGGATTTTAGAAGTGTCCGGCAGGTGATCAAACCTTCTTGGGTTCTGATGAACGGAGAAAAGGAGTTTCCAAAGACTAAAGCGGATCCAGAGTAAGTTTGATTTGGTGCTAGACACGTCTTTAAAGCTACAGGGCTAGACTTTCCAAACCAATATAGTTTTTTCTCCAAAGTTCTCTCTTTCTCCACCACAGATGATAAGGGGACCTATGAGGGTATTGAAGGAACTTGAGAAGGATGACCTTCTGAGATGCACTGACAAACCATTGGTCTCTTGCATTCAGTAGCCAGAATTACCAAGACTGGTCTATCATATTACGCAAGAGGATGCATTTAGTATCTGGGTGATTTAGATCTTCTTCAACAACTTACTCCATAAGCTTGACTAAGAACCTGGGTTGGTTAGGACCTGTCTGGGAAGGCCACATAGGTGTGGCTGCAGCATCTGCTGTCACTGCGCTTGTGTAGGTTGTTTCTGTATAGGATTGTTCTGCATAATGAAACGTGTAATTGAGTAACTTCTTCAACAAAATTCTAGAATTTACAACTGCTTCAGAAACTCAAACAATTGGTTGTGAGATGTCACTGCTACCTGAGGATTCGGTTAGTCCTTCCATCAGCACAATCCTTCTGAGACGTTATCCAATGCTGCATGCGATGGTCGGTTGTGGAACGACTCCTACTTTATTTAATTCTCTCTCTTTTGTTACAGAGGATACAAAGGTGCTTTCTATCCTCCTGTATCCAAGTAGCAAATCTGCAGTAACTCAAGGCCCGCAGTTGATCCCACGCATTGATTGGCTAAAAGGTCTTGCTGCTAAACCACAGTATTCCCTGTAGATGTTGTTAAACGTTTGCAAAGTGGATACCAGAACTGCTCTGAATCCAAAACCTGTCCTGCGGAAATGTTCACACTGGACCCGGAATTCAGAGGGCAGTGACTATTACAGGGTGATGGGTACTGTGAGCGTTCCCGGTTGGGTCATTCCATTCCATCCTGCTCAGAAAGCAGCTCTCTAGTCTGCAGCCTTCCAGTGAAATGCCAAAGTGGTGGAATGGCCAATGTGGAATATGGGTGAGTCAGTTACCTCAATAAGGAAATCTGACCAGAGATTAGCTGTATACAAAATGATCTTTTTTGCCTATTGAGTTCACAATTTTTATTTTTTTCGCAATTGGTTCATGTTAATAGAAACCTGCCAAGCTAGATATCACCTACAGAGTGAAATTCGAAACAATGTCATATTTATGTCATATTTCCATGCTGAAAAAACATTTATAAAAATGTTCTCTTGTACAAAAATTGTGACTAAAGTCAAGATTTTCACAAGGATGTCGCAAAATTAAAATGTAGACCTCAATAAAGGATAAAAATTAACTTTTAACATCCCTACCAAAGATGTGGTCTCCATGCATCTCCTGCACGACACAGCACAGCCAAGTCAATGGTCCCGTCGCTATTACAGGGACCGTATTCCTGAAAGTGCCCCAACAGCTGTGTGCGCCCGCTTAGTGTTTCCCCGGGGCACTTTGGTATTACAGATTTGCTGCAGACGCTTGTGCGCTCCCTTTTGTAACACTGATAGCGCTGGTGCACATAAAGTGCCAGCTCTATCTGCAGGGGGCGTTCCCTCACTTGCATGGGGGTGTTCCCCATGCAAATGAGGTAATCCCTTTGCCTCTGCACCCATGCCGTACTACAGACAAGGGTGCAGAGAAGCCCTCAGGAGGCGCACCAAAAGGAGGCACCCTGTCAGTGCGCACCCTGATGGCAGCCCTCTGCAGGGGGTAGAAGAGGTCCTATGGACCCCCCAGACATCCACTTGCAGGCGGGTGCAGTCACTGACTGCCCACCTGCAAGGGGATCTCTAATCCCCTTTGAAAGTGCAGGCGGGTTTTCACAGGAATGTGCTGCCCCCATGACATCACGTGTGCGTGCTGCCCTGGGAGCAACGCATTCCATGTAATAGTGCGCATTTTCCCTGTTTGCGCCTCACGCACCTGTTTTAAAGTGCGCCGGGTGCAAATAGCGAAAGGGCCCCCTTTACATATTAGGGCCTCAGGTATTTTATGGGCAATGAGGTATACATCAGAAAGTTCTGTGTCATTGTCTTCAGAATTTTGATATCATTAGTTTTACATTCAACAATTCATCAATCACTCACTAGGAAAAATAGAGAAAAACTAAATTAAAAACTGAAAAAGGAACTAAGCAGATGTAAAATGGACTGGAATATGTACATTAGACACTAATGTTGTATAAATTAATCATTAGGCTTCAGCATTTGTCTTTGGATGCAAACAGATGATTTATCGTTTTTGCCAGAGTTGGAAAGGATTAGCTAGTTCATCTGTAGGTCAATGGTTGTCGTCAAGCCCAAATCGACCATGAGTGCATGCATGCGTGACCACACTCAACCATCATCATCATTATTGTTCAGCACTGATGTGTATTGGCCACCGTGCCTCTGGCAGCCAGGGTTTCATGACTATTAGACCTAAATTATCGTCACTACTCTGGTCTTTCCACTTTGAGGACTTGCGCTACCTTGGCAGAGCTTGGGAACCTGTGTCGCAGCTGCATTCGCTGCCATTGTTCCCCTTGTCCCTGATTCATAAACATGTTTGTGCATCTAAGTGACACTTAGGTGACCAAAAAGTACATTTTGAGATCTTTAGTATAATTGGGCGACACTTCACACCTAGGTGAGCAACCACAGATACAATCATTTCTCAATCTTCGCTTATCTCTTGCATTTGCTGATTTTTGTGCCCGGCTAACTGTTTTAACTCATTGTGATACTGCCTATAAACAAAGCACTTTATTTCAGTATGCTGCTGCCAATGGCTTGGTCAGGAATGGGCGGTTATAATGAATTATACATTGCACTATGCTGTTAATGCTGCTATATCCTTGTTGCACTTTATTAACAATATGTTGCTGATTTTGCACGCCCGTCCAACTGTTTTTTAAATGTTATTTCTGCAATTTTTTATTATTTTATTAATTTGTGAACTTACAGCCAGATTCATCAAGCGAAATGCAAAAATCGCTAATAAAGAATTCGCAAATTTGCGAGGATTAGCATTTAAGGAATCTCTATTAGAGATGTGCACACACATGTGCTTTGGACATGTGTGTGCACAACATCAGTGTAAATTCACATTTCAGGGGTGCTACAGGGTGTCCTTTGGACACCCCTGGCACCCTTGAAATCGCATCCTTATTTGCGATTAGCAATTTGCTAATCGCAAATAAGGAAGCTGTAGGAATCGCAATTTTTTTGCGATTCCTACATGAATCCCGTTTTGCAAGTCCTTAATAGCGATTCCTTAATAATCGCTATTAAGGACTCGCTAAACGGGACACTGATGAATCTGGCTGTTATTGCTGTAGTACAGTATTTGCATTGGATTTTAATGTGGATCTATATGTTCTTTAATTCGTACTGTATTTTTCCTGTTGGTGGTGATGAATTGTGCTTTTATGGATACTTGTATCTGAATAAAGATTATTTGATTTTTTTTTTATCTCTTGCATTGAGTGGCCCACCCTGGAAATGCATGCATCTTTACTCCTAAGAAAACAACTGAGGGCCCCATTTTGAACTTTTTGACACAGGGATGCACTGACTGTCACTTTGCTGCCCTGCTCTGCATCAAAAGGAAAGTGCAGGCATGCGTCGTAGCTGTGAGATACGCCACATTCTTGTCCTCTTCCACTGCTCTGGTGCAAAAATGGCTGCCTTGCACCGTGGTGCAAGGGCGCGTGGTGTAAGGGTGTCCGCATTGTAGGAATTTTTCTTTTTGTGCATTCCTGCGCAAAAACAATCAAAGGTGGCATTTTCCTTTTTCTTTGTGTGTTGCAGAAGGACGAGGAGAAATAAAGTTGCTTCTCCTTGTTACGCTACCCCAGAGAGGAGCACAGTGTTGACACATTCCCAGATCTACGCTATGTTGTAAATATGGGAATGTGTCAAAATCCATGAGCGTTCAGTGGGAACATCCACCGCAACGCCCATGACTCTCCTCCCTGACAAAGCATGAGCCAACACAGCTACTTGCACTATGTTGCCGTACACCATATATACGAGGCCATGAAAAGCCATGCAGGGTGGCTGTTTGTGGCCTTGTAGATATGGCTTGCACTATGTACAACCGGAACATTAACAAAAAAAAGGGATGTTCCTGCAGTGCACAGGGCTTGTACTTAAGCCCCTGAGTGTCTTTTCAAGGTCGCAAAGTACAAGGAGAACACACATGAATATTTATCTGTAGTGTGGGAGAATGGGTTTCTTCTCAGGAAAGATCTTTCCCTGTTGTAAAATTAAAGCACATTTAGAAAAAGTACAATTTTGCATGAGACATTTTTGTGGATTTTACACTTAAATGTAACTCTGCTCAATGAGAACACTATTGGTAATCTGAGGGTGGTATAGATTTTATTGCATGTTCCTATGACTCGTAGTGACCAATTAAAAAAAAAATCAGAAACGCACTTCAGTAAGACTGTGCCTATGTTTGGAGTCAAATTCGAACTTTGATGAAGTTGCAAATATTGCTGCTGTCCATGTCTGCTCACATGCGTATATCGTTTCACCTGCATTATCACATAAGGTGTACTTATGTAAACATAACAAAAAATGTATGTGCAATTGATCACCTTTTTTGCTCTACAGGGAACATATTCTAAATCTGGAAAGCGCCTGGCTCTTACCTTGGGAAGAGAAAATCTGCATTTCCATCCAGGGAGGATAGGTGCCTGCAAAATGTTTGTGATTACCTGTGATGTAACGCTAGCTCGCGCACCCACCACAGTGTGGAGGGGTCCCGAGCTCCAGGGCCCCCCCTTGGCACTGTGCACAGGTGGCAGACCCTTGGCCTGAGAGCTCCTGACTGGGTCCAGAGCGTCCCCCCACCCCCTCTGTGTACTTTGCAGGGGAGCCTCCTCAAGTTTCTATATGCCACTGGTGAAAACCCTCGAACTCGTGCCTCTGTGAGTGTTACCCCACTCCACCAGGCACACACTCCCTGGAATGCCCACCAAATAGTAATGAGACCAGATTTGCATACATGTAATATTAGATAATACCTTGGTAATATGCCATGTATGCTAAACTTTTATATGAGGGCAAATTCATCTTTAATCAATACCAAACAGGGGTTTTCCATGGTAAATGAAGGTGTTTGCACACTTCAGTGCATATATTTTCACGAGGAAAACCCTTTGTGAGGCTATAAAAGTTAGGATTGCAAATCAAATTTGGAATATACCTAGTTCAGCCTTTTATTTAACGATCTTTGAGATTCCAGGGTCTCATGATTGCAGATATAGATGTCATAAGTATCCATAGGATGTATATGACAAAATCAAGCTTGTGGGGCAAATTTCTTTTTTTTTAAATCACACAGCGCAACAAGCCACCTTGCTGCACTGCTTGATAGGGAAAAGGCAGGAATGTACCATATTTGACATTATTCCCGCCTTTTCCCTGCACTGACACTCAATGTGCTGCCTAGCACCAATGGAGGCACCCTTGCACCATGATGTAAGCTGGATTGCTTTTGTGCATAAATTGACACCTTACTGCAGAAAAACAATCCTCTTAGGCATTTTCCTCTTTCTATCAATCAATCAATCAATCACAGAAATGTGTATAGCGCGCTAATCACCCGTAAGGGTCTCAAGGCGCTGATGGGGGGGGGGGGGGGGGGGGGGGGGCTACTGCTCGAACAGCCAGGTCTTGAGTTGTTTCCTGAAGGAGAGGTGATCTAGGGTCAGCCGTAGGTGAGTGGGAAGGGAGTTCCATGTCTTGGCTGCCAGGTAGGAGATGGATCTTCCACCGACGGTGGACTTCCAAATTCGTGGGACGGAGGCGAGGGCGAGGCTGGCGGATCGGAGCTGGCGGGTGGGGGTGTAGAAAGAGAGGCGGCTGTTGAGGTACTTCGGGCCCATGTTGTGGAGAGCCTTGTGTGCGTGGGTGAGGAGTCTGAATCTGATCCTCTTGTTGACGGGGAGCCAGTGCAGGTCTTTCATGTGGGCAGAGATGTGGCTGCGGCAAGGGATGTCCAGGATGAGTTGTGCTAAGGCGTTCTGAATTCGCTGGAGTCTTTTCTGGAGTTTGGCTGTGGTTACTGCGGAGAGGGTGTTCCCGTAGACCAGGCGGCTGGTGACGAGGGCCTGGGTGACCATCTCCCTGGTTTCTATGGGGATCCATTGGAAGATCTTTAGGAGCATGCGCAGGGTGTTGAAGCAGGATGATGAGACTGCGTTCACTTGGTCATCATGAGTGAGGAGTCCAGGATGAAGGCCAGGTTGCATGTGTGGTCTGTTGGTTTGGGTGCGCTACCAGGAGTCCTCACACGCGGAGGGGGATGGTCCGAGGATGAGGCCTTCGGTCTTGTCTGAGTTCAGTTTCAGACGGCTGATCTTCATCCATTCTGCGACGTCTCTCATTCCTTCCTGGAGGTTGGCTTTGGCGGTGGTGGGGTCGTTGGTGAGGGAGAGGATCAGCTGGGTGTCGTTGGCGTTGGAGATGATGTTGAGGTTGTGTTGGCAGGCGATGGCTGCGAGAGGACTCATGTAGACATTGAAAAGGGTAGGGCTGAGTGAGGATCCTTGCGGGACGCCGCAGATGACTTCGGTGGCCGCGGATCGGAACAGGGGGAGGCGGACTCTCTGGGTTCTTCCGGTGAGGAATGAGATGATCCACTCCAGGGCCATTCCTTGGATTCCTGTGTTGCTAAGGCGCTGTGTCAGGGTGCGGTGACAGACATTGTCGAAGGCTGCTTAGAGGTCCAGGAGGATGAGTGCAGCCATTTCTCCGTTGTCGAGCAGGGACCTGATGTCGTCGGTGGCTGAGATGAGGGCGGTCTCGGTGCTGTGATTTGCTCGGAAGCCGGACTGCAAGGGGTCGAGGGAACCGTTGGTCTCGAGGAAGGCGGAGAGTTGTCTGTTGACGGCCTTCTCGATGACTTTGGCTGGAAAGGGGAGGAGCGAGATGGGGCGGAAGTTCTTCAGGTCTGTGGGGTCCACGGTGGGTTTCTTGAGGAGGGCGCTCAGCTCGGCATGTTTCCAGCTCTCCGGGAAGGTGGCGGATGCGAAGGAGCTGTTGATGATGTTCCGGAGTCGGGGTGCGTTGATGCAGTCGGCTTTGTGGAAGATGTGGTGAGGGCAGGGGTCTTCGGTGTTGACTGGGGTCCAGGTGCAGAGGGTGGTGGTTGGAGGCACTGGTTCAGTGGTTGGGTGCGTGGTATGTGCGTCAAAGTTGTTTTGAATGTCGGCGATCTTGCTGTGGATGAATGATGCAAGAGCGTCACAGAGGTCTTGCAAGGGAGTGATGTCGGTGTTGCCGGCGCTGGGATTGGAGAACTCTTTGATGATGCTGAAGAGCTCCTTGCTATTGTGGGTGTTGTTGTCCAGTCTTTCTTTAAATGCTGTCTTCTTGGTGGAGCGGATCAGCTGATGGTGTTTGCGGGTGGCGTTCTTGAGGGCGGTCATGTGTTCTGTTGTCTGGTCGTGGCGCCAGGCTTTCTCGAGGGTGCGGCAGGTTTTCTTGGAGTTTTTGAGGTGGTGGTGAACCATGAGGCTTTCCTGCTGCCAGGTCTGTGGGGGGGGGGAGGTTCTTCAGTGGTGCGAGTTCGTCGGCGCAGTTGGTGAGCCACAGTGTGAGGTTGCGGGCTGCCTCGTCGGGGTCCGTCGCGTTGGTGGGCGGGTTCTGGCTGAGGGTGGTGGTGAGCTGGTCGGTGGTGATTTTGCTCCAGTTTCTGCGGGGAGCTTGTTGCGGATGGTGGTGGGTCGTGGTTTTCCTGAAGTCGAAGTGGATGCAGCTGTGGTCTGTCCAGTGTAGTTCGGTGGAGTGGCTGAATGAGATGTGCTTGCTGGAGGAGAAGACGGGGTCAAGCGTGTGGCCGGCGTAGTGGGTGGGGGTGTTCACCAGTCAATCAATCAAGAAATTTGACCAGTTGCTTGAGTCCGAGGTTGGCGAGGTTGTCCAGTAGGGTGGCGGTGTTGCAGTCCTTGTTGTTCTCCAGGTGGAAGTTGAGGTCCCCTAGGAGGATGTAATCCATGGAGGTGAGGGCTGACAAAGTCAGCGATGGTTTCGCTGAATTGTGTGCGGGTCCCGGGGGTCTGTAGATGAGAGTGCCTCTGAGGGTGGTCTTGGGGTCGGTGTGGATCTGGAAGTGAAGGTGTTCGGTGGCGGTGAGGGTGTCGTCGGAGTTGGTCGTGATGCGGATGGTGTTTCTGTGGACGATGGCGATGCCTCCTCCGGTTTGGTTGACGCGGTCTCTCCGGGTGATCTCGTAGCCGTCCCGGATGGCTATGGCGATGTCGGGGGCTGAAGAGGCGTTCATCCAGGTTTCCGTGAGGAAGGCGACGTCCGGTGCTGTTGTGTCGAGGAGGTTCCAGAGTTCGACGGCGTGCCTGTGGACGGAGCGGGTGTTGAGCAGGATGCACTTGAGGTGGTTGTTGCTGGTGCTCAGCTTGGCGGTTGCGATGCAGGTCCTGAGGCAGGTGTATCGGCAGGCTTGGCAGGTGAAAGGTCCGTGGGTGCGTTTCGGGGTGGCTTGGTGGCAGGTGGCATTTCGGCCGGCGTTAAGTGCGTGGGAGGGTGGCGGCGTCGTAGGTCCGTTGGGTGCGCTGGCATCGTCGAGGGCCAGGGTTCCTGGCGCTGGGCGCGGACCAGGCGCGGACGGGCGCAGACGGGCTTGCCTCCATATGAGGGAGGGAGGAGCAGCTGGGAGGCGGGAGCGGGTGGCGAATGGGAACGGCGGGGGCGTGGCCGCAGGAGCAGCGGCGGGAAGCAGAGGGCGAGGCAGGAAGCGGGAGAGCACAGAAGGCAAAGGGGAACGAGAGTACCGAAAGTTAGCAGGCACAGTTACAAGGGCTAAAGGGGAGCGAGGGGTAAACCAGGAGTAAACAGCACAGGGTTACAAAAGGCAAAGGGGAAGAAAAACAAGAGAATCACACCGAACAATTAACAGGCACAGTTACAAGGGCTAAAGAGGAATGAGGGGTGAACCAGGAGTAAACAGCACAGGGTTACAAAAGGCAAAGGGAAGGAAAAATGAGAGAATCACACCAGACAAAGTTACCAATACAGCACGCAGAAATAGCGGTCAGAGCGTAGCAGCACAGCACAGCACGGGGAGGACCACGCGGTAGCTAGGGGGGCGACCTACCTGGTGACAGGGTCAAAGGTCGCTTGCATCCAACATAGAAAGAGGAATAAACGAGGAGGAATAAAGATGGTTCTCCTCGTTACACCTCAACAGGGGAGGCAAAGCATTTTGACGTATTCCCAGGTCTACCAGTAATGGGAAATCTGGGAATGCTCCAGAATGCATGAGTGGGTGCGTGGGAACACCGACGCTGCGGCCCTGGAATGCCTCCCTGGGGCAGAGTAACGGAACAAAAATGTTTTCCCTGCCTTGTGTTACTCTAGATTTATCAAGCCACATAGGGCCTTGCAAGGTGGGCTTGTATGGCTTAATATATCATACGAGGGTGACACAACTGCATGACCGAACCGAATTGGGGACCTAGGATCCAGTGTTTATTGCGCCACTTATGCAACACCCCAAACATCCTACCGAAAATGCAGATACATATGGTAAACACTCACAAAGAAGCCTGTACTGTGCTTCTGTTGTTCATATCTTTACTACTGTAAGCCCAGGCTCTGATGGAGCCATTACAGAATGCACTCCAACACCCTCCCTCACACGTGGGCCTCATGCAATCGCCGCGCTCGAAAAGCCTCCGACGTCAGGCTTTTAGCTGGAGTGCCATTTTTTTCTTAATGCGATTACTATCACCTTGACTTGAAATCCAAAATTGAATCAACAGCTTCCATCTCCTTCCGTGGCCTTGCCAGGGTGGAGAGGGAGAGAGTGTCAGTGCCTTTGTGTGGCTCAGAAGATGCTTTCCACAAGGGCAGCTATTGTGCTGTTAGTGCTGAACGAGTCCTGCCTCCTGTTCCTCGCATTCTCAGCCCTGCTTTTGTCGTGTGATTATTGACAGTTCCTGTAACAGCAAGGACAGCATTTTTGCTTCTCTTTCTATATTTACTTTTGAACATGTGCGTGTGTCTATGTGTGGGTGGGTGTATGTGTTAATTCAGGAAGATGCCTGTACAGTCAAGAGTCAAAACCTCTTCCTTGCCTTTCCTATCCTTCTCTGGTCAGCTTCCTTTTTCCTGGGTCACCTTGGACTGATGTACTAGGGGGATTTGCATGTGCTGTGTCCAGGGTTCATCTCCTTGTGATGCCCCCGGAAAGGGGGCATGAATGTGGTGTCCACTCTTTGTTGCGGCTTGCAGGGGTGTTTATGAATCGAAGTGACTGCAATTGCTGTTGCAAACCACTGATTGAATAATGATAGCTGAAATTGAGTGGTATCCATTTGCAAATTCGAAGGTTTTTGGAGGGCTGTGGGTAACTGGGTACCAGACAGTGCCCGGTGGACCACTACACACTCAGTCAATATGCACTCATATATTGATTGCATTCCACGCCGATTTAGGGGACAGAGGTACAATCACAGCATTTTGCAAATGTGCATATCTAAGAGACATGAATTTGGAGAAAGGAAATTGTGTGCTCCCACGGATTGGTACATACCTTATAGTGCAAAGATTTTCTCAGGTGTCATGGTTAAAAAACCATCTGTGATGTGCATCGATTATAGTACATCAGGCCTCTCAATCTTTGTCTTCTCTCTTTTCCCTCTTGCCTCCTTCCTATTCATTTCCTAGTTAAACTCTTTTGTCTTCGCATTACACTATTTTTTAACCTAAAATCTTTCATCAATGTTCATGTTTTGCTCTTTCTTTTTTTCGTGATATGTATTTGTTCTTTACCTATTTCTACCATTTGCCCATCTTCTTTTCAATGTACTCTCTTATGCATTCACTTTTGTCTCACACAATCTATTGTTTTCTCTTGCTCTCTCTTCTGTCTTACCCTCTTCCCTCTTTTTCTTGCATCTCCCCATCTCTCTGCCCTCCTCCTTGCTTTACCCCTCTTTCTATTTTGTCTTGCGTGCTCTACCTTGCTTGCTCTCATTGCTTGTTCTCTCTTTCTCTTCTCTACCTTTTCAGATATTTTGTCTTTATTCCTCTCCCTTTCTTCTACCGTCCTTCGAGCCTCTGTTATCTTTTACTATTTCTCTTTTGTCTCACTCTCGTCTTTCTTGCTCTGTTCACATTTCTGTTTCTCTTCTTCTCTTTCTGACTAGGTCTTTCTTTTTGTTTGTTGTTCCTTCTCTATCCCTCTCCTCCCCTCCCACTCTCTTGCCCTTTTACCTTCTCTCTCCCTTTGTTTCGATATTCTTCTTTCTCTGTCACTCTTCCCCTATCCCTACTTTGTCAACTAACTGCTGCCTCGCTCGCTTTGTTTCCTTCTGTCCCTCTCTTTTTTTGTTCTGTCTCTGGCCCCTTACAACTCTGCTCTCTTCTCTTTCTCACTCTCTACCTCTCCTTTCTTTCTTCCCCCTACTCTTTACACCGCCTCTATCAGTCTGTTGGTCTCTTTTGCCATATTTTGACTTTATAATGCCCTACAAGTTGAACCCACTATTACCATTTATCAGAAGACGCTGTGTTTAGTAGTAACTCAGATCTAAAAACACCTACTTCAGAGCTCCTTATGCCTCCAGCTTTCAGGCAGCAATAAAAATGTCAAGATAACTCTTGTGATTAATGCTCTTTCTAAAGAGAGGGAGTTTTGTCTAGTGGCAGTTTTGCCGCCCCATAAAGTAGTGCAGAAGGTCAATATGCCTGCAGCAAAGAACATATCTGTATTTTATGTGGAAAGCTGGGTTAATTAGTAAAGCCAGCCTTTACCAGCACTTTAAAACAAATGAAAAGTATGTGAGAGAGCGGCTATGGTGAGATGCAGGGCACTTTTGCTGTATGGTAGTAAGGGAATCCGAGGAAGAGGTCATGGGGAGGGGGTGAGGCGTCAAAAAAGATTGCCTCACTTTGTGCCACCAGAAGTAAAGCCAGCCCTTTATGCTGGGCACTTCCTGCTCAAAAGATATGTCAATAACATTTGTTTGGCGATTCTTTCCAATTTCTGTGATTTCTACTCTAAACCTAGGGGCTCTTAACTGCTGAATTCCAGTCCTTTTTTGCTGAGTAACCTGTTTCCTTTCTGGCTACTGCACTATCTTCTCCTAACCTATTAGATTTAGCATTGCAATTTCTTTGACATATTTGTATGTTTGAAGGTTCATAGTCTGGTGCACTAAATTCTGATGTTTCTCTGTGAGCTTAACTTGAATTTATGACACCAAAGTTAATGTCTTCTTGGTTTTGTCTTAAATGTATGACCTTCATATTGATATTATCTGTAGTGTTATCTTGCTATGCGGTTCAAATTTTCTGCTTTTGAATATATTGCTCTCTTTTTTTTGTAAAGCAATATAATTCCTTTCTGGTCTAATAGCATTATGAGAAAACGTTAAATGAATAAATAGGTCATCCCAGCAACTTCAAGACTGAAGGTTCTGACTTCGGGCCCGATTCACAAAAGTAATCTGAGACAAAATCCTAACTTTATGCCTTTCGGTATTCACAAAAGGCATTTAGGAGTAGTAAAGTTAATGGTTTTGAGGAGTATTGGTTGTGCTAAATTCCTTAACACCCAAAGAATTTTATGACTCTAAGGCATTTAACTTTTGGTGTTGTCAGGCACTATATTCCAGGACCAATCCCTCTGTAATGTGTGAGTTTGTTCCGGCCCCCTTAGAGTCTTCTGAAAGGTGTTGTCCTTTATTCAAGGTATAGGATTGACCCATATGACTAGACTTTGAGGAACACACACACTCAGATACAAAGAGGCTCACACCTGGGTCTTCACTGTGGTTTATCTCATCTTCTCTGCACCACAGCTCAAACACTGTTTTCCAAATGACATTAAAAAGTAAGACAGATTGCTTTGTTTTCTATGATATTATGGGCAAACAAAAGTGTGTTGTTGGTTTGCTGATAGCGCTTGGAGCAGGCAAAAGTGGCATAATCTATCCACAATAATATACCTGAAAGCTTTAAAATGTGTATTCATTCCACAGATTCCTTTCAAGTGATAGGACAGAGGGATCTACCCTGTCTTTCTTACCATTTCATATGCCACCAGTGTTTGTGAGTACAAGCTTCATGTTTTGCTCCGGTGTATTGTGTTGCAGGGAAAGGGCAGGAATGAGCCGTATTTATTACAATAAGGCGCATTCCTGTCCTTTCCCCAGCGCTGGCGCACAATTTGCTGCCTTGCGCCAATGCTGGCACTCTTAAACCATGACGTGAGGGTGCTTGTGTTGCATGTAGGATTTCCCCTTCCTGATCAAAAACAATTCCATCAGGCATAATTCTCTATCTATGTGTGCTGTGGAATGCGAAGAGGACGTAACGGCGAGAAATTAAGAAATTTCTCCCTGTTACGCCTCACCTAAGGCACAGGGTCAGACTGATTTGCATATAGCCATGTCTGAACTGGGGTGGCAGAGTGGGCTAAAGAACGGTGATGGATTAAACCCAGATCTGTTGACTGGGTGTGAGTGTTTGATTGGTTCAGATGCTCCGTCCATAACCACCCCCTTTTGTACCACCTGGGAACACGTTGGGCCCGATTCACAGAACAACTTAAGACAAAGTCCTAAACTTACTACTTTAGGTATTCACAGAAGTTAGGATTTTGTCTTAAGTTTGTCTTAAGACAGACTTAAGACAGACTTAAGACAAACTTAAGACAAAATCCTTACTTCTGTGAATACCAAAAGTAGTAAGTGTAGGATTTTGTCTTAAGTTAGTTCTGTGAATCAGGCCCGTTGGATTTTGGGGCATTCTCAGGTCTACCAGCGAAGGTAAATAAGAGAATGCACCAAAATCCATGGGAGTTGCATGGGAACACCCACGCAATGCCCATGGGACACATTCCCAGGGCAGAGTAACACATCACAGCGATTTGCGCTGCGTTACTCCTGATTTATCAAGCCACTCAAGGCCACGCAAAATGGCCATCCGTGGCTTGATAACTTACATTTGGGAGTTTCATTGTGCATGCACCACATTGCAAGGTGCAAAAGCGGTGCAACACCCTTCACAAATAGGGCCCTTAGTTCATAAAAAAAAAATTCAATTCATGGCCCCAAAGTTTTTCTAAGAAGCCCTCCCATGGCGTTGTCAAATGCTCAGTTTTCTAAATACCAAGGTTTCCTGATCTGGATTCCACCTTATGCCTCCTCTTTCCGCCAACCAACATTTCACATCTCTTTAACTCATCCCTCATTTCTGCCTTTGTCACTATTTTCATATCTGCCTTTTCTCCATTTTCTGCTTGTCTTTTGCTCTGTATGAATGTCATATATTGAGGAATAAGTCCCAGTCCTCAAAAGCTTGACCTGGTGCCCACCTTCTGTGACCACTAGCACAAATTAAGCAGTTGTGCTTCCGTTTCCAGCCCCTTCTCCAGACCGTGATATGCAAACTCAGCTTTTTATGCATTGCCGCTGGAGCTCCCACTTCAACGCAGTTGGCTGGTTTTGCATAATAATTAAATATACTGAATTTGACCACATGTACCTATGATCACTGGGCTTGGAAAGTATCCCACATGCAATGTAATTTGTATTTTCTTTTTTAATTTAACATTACAAGCCTGGGTCAGTAGCTTGATGGCCCTGCTGCTGCATTTAGCACACCACTATTTTAGCAAATGTTTGTCTATATGTCAGACACTTTACGAGTGGCCACAGTTCATCTTTTTTATGGACGATCAGTGAAATATTTCAGATGTTCCTGCCTTAATCTTTTAACTCATCAAGCCTTTTATTGAAGTAACCTTTGATTTTTATGTAATATGAGATTTGTATCTTCAAAGTACAATCCTTCACTAAATACTAAGGGCCTCATTTATGAAAAGTGACTCATCGCTGCTTGAAAACAGCGATGCACCACTTTTTTTTTGGGCCCTCCTTACGACACCAATGATGCATCATATTTACAGTATGACGCATCATGGCGCAAGGAGTTACTGATACGTCAGCATTTCTGATGTATCTGTAGGTGGAAAAGTGACTCATTGCTGGAGTGTGTCACAAAAGGGACGCAACTCCAGCAATGTGTTCTTTCACATGGGGCAAGCCCCATGTGAAAGGGCCTGCATCAGTCTTACGCCTGATGTGAGGCAGGCGTAAGATGTTGACACATTTTTGTCTTAGAAGTGGCGCAGTTAAATCTTATAGATTTAACTTCGTCACTTCTACAACACTTTTTTGCGCCGTAACGCCCCCCTGCATACATTATAACTGGCGCGGGTATAATGTTGCGCAGGGGTTTACAAAGTGACGCATCTACCTAGATGCGTCACTTTGTAAATTTGGTGCAACAAGGCACATCTTTTACGCTGCTGGTGCGTCACAAAAAGTGGCGCACCGGTGCCGTACAAGTGACGCACGCCTCATAAATGAGGCCCTAAAACTTTCTACCTCTGTGTTTTATGCTGGATTGAGTATAGCCCTAGCGCAGCATAAACAAGAATCTAATAGATATAAGGTTGACCTGACTCGGAAGGGGAAGGAAAAATTAAAATATACATAAAAAGAAGATTATTTTTCAGCCAGCAGTTGAAAAATGTAAATGTTTGGCATCTAATTCACAAAAATTGAGCATTCCCCACAGTCTCTGACACTAACGAATAATTAGTGCACTAAAATGTGTCCAAAATACTCATAAAAAAGAGTCATATTCTAAGAGTTCGGAATGCAGGTGCATAAATTAGACTTCCTGCTGGAGAAGGGTCATATTTATAGCCTTGTGGCCAGCCAAGGAGTCGCAGCGAGCCAGCTCAGAGATCCAAATGTACTCTTAGCAGAGGAAGTCAAACAGACGGTGCTCGTCCATCTACCGGTCATGTCATCAGATGGGAGGCTTCTCAACTTTTTGAATCTTAAAAAAGCTGCATTTCCGCCCTCAAACTCGCATGCAGGTTTGAGCACAGAAAGTTTTGAAAAAATCAGAAACGAGTGCGCTGTTCAAATGCCTAATTTGCACTGTTTGCAGTCAAGAAAGCAGCAATACAGGCAGTCTAAGTCTGACACAACTTAGTGAGAAATATCTAATATCCTCCCTAAAGCTCCCTAAAATGGATGAAGTGGCCTGTCGTTTGTACGAAGTGTATATATTCAGAGGAGTAGAGTTCACTGTTTCTTGAAGTAAAATCCCAACAAAATGATATATGTCTCTTATTGAATAAAATCGAATAATCTTGTAAAACCCTCACAGAAGCAAATTTAGACTACGGTATTTTACCCGTAAAAAAGAGAAAGCTCTTTTACAGCGAGGTACCTATAATGAATAGTGTTCAGGCACTAACAGGCAAAGGCAGAAATGTTTCTCAGGTCAAAGAGTAAGGAAATGTTCTTCTACAATTAGCATTATATTTCCTTTTTGGCAGGTTGGTTTAGACCTGTTGCCCATGTATTGATAGTTTCACACACTGACTAGTACAATTTCTCTATGTTGGCCTTGCTATCAATTGTCCTACAAAGGGTGCTTAAATCAGAGACAAAGCCTATTTTATGCCATCTTGATTTCACTGTCTTTCAACAAACCCCGATGCATGGAACAACACCTGGTGGCCCCCTGCCCTCCCCAGCCTGCCTACCCCCATGGACCACGCACGCAACCTGGAAATCATCCTGGACTCAGAACTCAAAATGGACCGCCAAATCAACTCCGTCTTGTCCTCCTGCTTCCACACCCTCCGCCTCCTACGTAAGACCTTCAAATGGATCCCCCTCGAGCACAGAAAGACAGTCACTCACACCTTGGTCACCAGCAGACTCGACTACGGCAACGCACTCTACTCCGGAATCAACAAAAACCTCACCAGCAAGCTACAGAACATCCAGAACGCCGCTGCAAGACACTCGACCTGCTAAGACACTGCCACATCTCCCAGCACCCGCGCACACTCCACTGGCTACCTATCAAAGCTAGAGCCACCTTCAAGATGCTCACCCACGCCCACAAGGCCCACAAGGCCCTCCACGACACCGGATCAGCATACCTGAACAGTCAACTCAAATTCCACGCACCCCAGAGGACCCTACAATCAGCCCAGCTCTCCTACGCTGTGGTCCACCGCACCAAAAAGACCAGATTGTGAGGCCGCTCCTTCTCCTTCCTCGCGGCCCGAGCCAGGAACGCCCTTCCGCTCCACCTAAGACAGACAATATTGCTCCCCATCTTCGCAAGAAACCTCAAAAACTGGCTCTTCGACAGACCCCCTCCTGATGGACTGGAGCCTGCTAACCCCTCCCCAACCCCATCCCCAGCGCCTTGAGACCCTTACGGTTGAGTAGTCAAGCTTAACAAAAGCCTTATTGATTGATAGAACAGGTAGCCATTTCAAGACCTATCTATTCATTTGTCCTAGTGTTGTGTTCAAAGGATACATCTCTTGGGGATCTATTACAGAATATGCACCAGGCACACATGGGTGGTGTTATCATTCAGTGTCCTTGAGTACCCAATAGGGGCCATATTGCAGGATGTACACCAGAGCAAACATGAGTGCAGGACTGTTAGACCTGACATCATTGGCGTGAGTCTCCCTTCCATTTTTGACGGATCACCTCCTCTGTTTTTGCTGGATTTATGCTTTGGCCACTGTGCCACTGCTAATCAGTGCCACAGTACAAGTGCTCCCTATGTTAAATTAAGGTACAAATTGGTTATTCCATGATTGGCTTATTTGATTTATCTCTCAGCCCCTAGTACAGTGCACCATGTGTGCCCAGGGCGTGTAAATCAAATGCTGCTGGTGGGCTTGCAGCACTGGTTGTGCCACCCACAGAGGCAGCTTGTAAAGTGTGTCTCAGGCCTGCCATAGCAAGGCATGTGTATAGTCTGTGACTACCATGTCGACTTGGCCAAGTGCACCCACTTGCCAGTCCCTAAACCTTCCCTTTGCTTCATATTAGACACCCCTATGGTAGGCCCAAGGGCAGGGTGCATTGTAAGTATAAGGTAGGGCATGCTCTGATGTGTGTAGCATGTTCTAATTGTGAATGACAGACATTTTCGTTTTTCACCATTGAAGGCTACCTGGTCTCATAGGCCAGAATGGGCAGTTAAGATTATTACATTCTTATAATCCTAACTGACTCAGGGAACACGGTAGAAATTCGAATTTAGTATGCCTGAACTCAGAATAATAAAATACATCTTTTAGTAAAGTTTATTTTTATATTCTGTGTTTGCAAATACCACTTTTAGAAAGCAGGTATTTGCTTGCCTAACCATTTGAGCCTGCCTCTGTTGGATTGTGTATTACTTGTCTGGGTTTGTGTATGACAGGGCGGGGGAATTCCAGGAGACAGGCTGGGGCATCCCATTGGTGAATAGAGAGATCTGCATCTAGATGGGAGGGAGGAGTACCACCTGGGACCTGAATAGGGCTGGGCCTTCCCTCTACAATGCTGGCTCCACCTCCTGTGGCTTATCTGATGTCTCTGCCCTGCACTGTTAAAGATGAGGAGGAATCATGTCAAGAGAGTGCTCCAGAGCTGTGTCTTCCCTTCCCTGTGCTGGCTCCACCTTCTGTGGAGCGGCTGATGTCTCTGCCCTGCACAGTGAAAGGAACTTTAATCATCTTTTAAGCAACCTTAAGTGTAGTATTGGTGATTTTTGTCGTTTGTGATCTTGTGTTAAGTCTATATAAAGAATACTTATTTTTATAAAACCTCTGTTGTGTCGATCTGTAGTGTTATCACTGTATTACTGTGTATATTCACAAATGCTTAACACACTGCCGCTGAGATAAGCCTGTCTGCTCGTGCCAAGCTACCAAGGGGGGGAGCAAGGGTTATTAAGGAGTGTAATCCACTTATTCTGACCGCTGAAAGGGAGCCCTAGTGTGGAGCTCCGGGGCTAGGGATCTCCAAATTTGGACTAAATCCCCGAACAACCCCAAATTGTGTCCCCATACCGAGCGGAACCACAGCCAGCCGATCTGAGCCGATCCAAGACGAAACCAAGCCAGAAAGAGCACAGAAGAAAGAAGCAGACGAGAACTAGGTTACCTGGTCGGTGAACTGGACGCGTCCTCCCTCAGAGCCATCCCGTGATGAACATCCCGATGGGGGGCAACAGCTGTGGAGTATTCGTAGGACAGGCGACATCTGTGCTGCAGCACAAGGCAAGCCGGTGAGTCGGGAGAATCGGAGGAGCCATCTGCGGCAGCCCCGGTGCCTGTGGACACGGGCTGGCCGCTGCGGAGGTGAGGGGCGGAGAGATCTTCGGGACCGTCGGAGAGGGTGCGTCCATCCCTTGCCCCGGACCTGCCCTCGCTAGCTCGCACAGGGGGGAGGCGTGCGACCGCGTAGACGGTGAAGCGAGACAGTGGAGCGGCGCGCCTGACCTTAAAATGGCAGCCGCGTGAGACACAACTACTGCCTCAGTGAGTGCCTCTTACCGCGAGCTACTGCTCCCGCCTAATCACAAGGATAAACAACACAAGAGCACGGACAGCGAAAGAGGACTGGGGCCTCGAAAACGAAAAGGAAGTCTACAGAGCCATATCTGTCCTAAAAAGAGAAAAAGGACCACCGAGCCTTGGTAGTGGAAAGAGAGAAGGGCCGAGAAAAAGCAAAAAGGGACTAAAGAACAGGAGTAGTGGAAAGAAAGAAAGTCTTCTCTCCTCAAGAGAGTGGAAAGAGAGAAGGGAGGAGGAAAGGTGAAAAGGACTAAGGATTTGGAGTTTTCTCTCCACAATAAACTAGCTGATCAGAATCACCGGACATCTTATACTGAGTAACTTTCAGCAGACAACCCCTTTTTGATATTCAATGCCATCTATTTAATTGATTACTGATGATGCCATCAAAATTTCAATGGATTTCGGCGAACACCATCTCACTATGATTAACTTTCCTCATGGACTATTTTTCATCTGATAACCCCTTTGATTACCAAAGTTATTTAATTAATTAATTACTACGCATGGCATCACAACCACAAAGGTTCAATTGTGATCTACGATAGCTTAACTGCTAGGTCTAATTAGAAGATACCTTCTACAGGAAAACCATACCTATACTTCTGAAACTGTAGACCTGGAATAACCTCAACGCCTGGACCCTCCATGACCATACAATATAAGAAGTATACTTTAGCAGGGAACTATTCAGAACAGATAGACAAAGAAGTCGGAAGACCCACAACGATAGGCCGACATGGATGGAAGATACCGAAGCGTGACCAGACCCAATGCAAGGAGTATTGAATACCCATCTACCCTATCCAAAAATGCTGCAAAAAAATTCAAACATAACACCTTAAGAAAAAATCCGGACACCCTATTCGTTGACCCTTATTTTGATAGAGTTAAGGGCGCTATGATGAATGATCTGATATTCTACACTGACAAAACTGCTAAATGGCGTAATGCCTTGACTAAAACGCTATTCACGAAAGCTATAAAAAACATACCACATGGCACTAAAATAACGACCTCACTAACTAAAAGAAGCAATACTGAACTTTACATTACTCTATATAAAACGGTAATAGTTCTGATACAAGCAGCTAACAGAGAACTCGAGAAATTTAAGATAACTTTCAAAACCCTGAAGGAATCCATTGAAGGTACAAGCCACCAACAACACATGACCCCACCAGTTGTCACTCCCGACCCCAACGACCCTATCACCAGTAACTCGAACCAATCGGGCGACCAGGACAATCTAACCTCCAATCCCAGAGATGTCACTGGATTTGAAAGTGCATTACCAGAGATTATGATAGAAGGGATCATGAAGCCTACTAACATTGGAAACAGAGTGAAGAATCTGGCACTAAGCGAAGAGCAGATGTTGCCAGCTCAAAAAGCCCCCACGCCTGAAGTGACTACCTCAGCTCCAAGGAAAACCCCCGATGAAGATAACCACGCCCTTCCTCAACAACCTGGGAATGTGAGTCTTGAATATCACAGTTCCTTACCCATATATTCACCCCCTACACCACTCAACCTAGGGAATAATGAGCACACCTGTAATAGAGTCAGTAATGCCAACGAAATGAAGGACAAAAAAGAAAGATCTGTGGAAAGGAGAATGAACCAATCATGGAGAAAAACTAAAAGTAGAACACAGACAAGCAGGGCTACTGCAATAAAGATAACATCACGAATTCAGAATGAAGTTAAGGAGCTCCAGAAACTAGTAGGTAACTTGGTACAAGTCTCGTCGAAATTCTCGCAGACAATTGAAAAAATATGGGAGATGACGTTAGGGACCCACACTAAAGTCTCACACATCCAGAATGTTGTACTCAGGCTCAACAGACCAAACAGAACCGATCCTTTATCAAATGAAGAAGCCTTGGCCTTGCTCAGATCTTATGAACAACCGGTCCATGGAAGAGAGGAGAGCATCAAATTAGTACCTATTGACTCCAATAGATCGTCCAGAAAGAATGACAGGAAAGCTATCCACAACAACCTACGACACATCCAGGTAACGGCAACTGAATCTGATTATGGCAACGTCCCGAACTCACACGAACCCCTGAAATGCCTGTTACTAAACTGTCGTTCGGCAACGAAACATGCATCTGACATAGCTGCTCTCATCATTAACAAGCAAATCGACCTGGCCTTCCTTACTGAAACTTGGCTCAGTGAATCATCCTCACCTAATTTAGATCTCCTAGTTCCTCCACAATATAACATTGTCAGATTAGACAGACCTAAGAAAGTGGGAGGAGGTATAGCTTGCATCCACAGGTCTGAGATTGAGGTCAGCCAATTCCAATCTGACCCCCTAGAGTCTTGTGAATACCTTGGTCTTAATATAAGATCAGCAAACAACCAAAGATGCAACATGCATGCGTTCTACCACCCTCCTGGAGATAATGCAAAGTTCTCAGAGCAACTCATGGAGATCATAACAACCAACTCTAACCCTGATGCCCACAATATATTCCTTGGTGACTTTAACCTCCACTGGGAGGACGGCAATGACAAACTAGTTAACTCACTTAAAGACTTCCTCATCGAGCTAAACCTTACACAAGCTTGCACACATCCCACTCACTCACAAGGAGGGACCTTAGACTGGATTATTTCAAGGAATAAAGAGACTTCAATTCTCGCTATTGACCCGTGTGATTGGTCCGACCATCACGCCATAACGTTTGCGATAACCACAATGAAAAAGGGCAGGACCATACAACCCCGCAAGGTCAAAAAACTGGTCCGAGACACAAAAGAGGCTAATATTGAACTATTGGTGGAAAGATGTGAGAAAGTCTTGAAGCCACCAAACAACAGACTGAATGTCAGCGAGTTAACGGAGCACTACTTAACCTCAATAGGAAATATCGTCAATGACACCATGCCACAGACACTGAAAAGAGTATCCGAGAAACCTAAAAATCCTTGGTTCAGTGAGTCACTAAATGAGGACAGGCGCAAATTGAGAATGGTCGAAAGGAAATGGAGGCAACATCCCTCCTCTCCCGAGCTGATAGCCCTCAGGAATACCAGAAGCCAATATAATAAGAAGATAATTAAATCCAAAAAAGATTTTATAAAAGCCGAACTTGACAATGCCTCAAACAGACCTCGGAAACTGTTTGAGATTTTAAAACAACAGTCGAATAAGCTAGCTAAAACAGTTCACGAGAATCCAAAAACTCCCCTAAGTTGTGAGGAATTCTCTATATTTTTCACGGAGAAAACCAAACTGCTTGAAGTGGAACTCTCAACTGCCGCAATTAACATCTCGACCCTTACCTCACCTACAAAAGAGGCCAATGAGCCAACAGAGAGTCCCCAAACAAAAAATAAGGCAAAGTGGGACACATTCGAACTTTATGACCAAGATAAGATCACCAAAACGCTAATGGAAATCAGACCGAACAACCACTATCAAGACCCTCTACCGGCAAAGTGCGTAAGAGTAATTAGCCATACCCTAGTTCCGATCTGGACTGAGATAATAAATGCCTCACTTACCCAAGGGGCCCTACCCGACTGCCTAAAAACAGGTCAGGTTGTGCCCATCATCAAAAAACCAACAGCGGATGCAACCGACCCGAACAACTATCGACCAGTGACCAACATACCTTTATTGGCCAAAATTATTGAGAAATGCGTACAAGGCCAACTGAGTCAACACATCGCTAAGTTCTCATTACTAGATGATTGCCAATCTGGATTCAGAGCCGGGCATAGTACTGAAACTGCGATCCTGCATATCGTGGACGATGCCCTACAAGCCCTAGACAGAAATCAAGCATGCCTACTGATTCTCCTAGACCTGTCATCTGCATTTGACACGGTAAATCATGAAATGCTGATGACCAGGCTACAAAAAAGGATGGGCTTGTCGGAAATTGTGCTGAATTGGTTTAGATCTTTCTTGCAGAATAGGACTCAACGTTTCCTGGTCAATCAAGCGACCTCTTCCCCTTGTCCTACTGCCGTCGGGGTCCCACAAGGTTCAACATTATCCCCAGATCTATTCAACCTGTATGTTGAACCTCTCACGGAGATCCTTCGGGGATCACAGATACCCTATCATATGTATGCAGATGACACGCAAATATACATAAAGATCGCCTCCCGTGCTGACATAGACCTAATGAACAAGACACTAAAGAGAGCCCTACAGTGGTTAACCACGAACCATTTGAAACTAAATGCCCATAAAACAGAATTCCTGTTAATCTCACCGACTAAGAACCGTCCCGAGGTAAAGGAATTGACGAAACTGGTGACAGCACTGAACTGCACCCCGACCCTAGTTAAGTCAGCTAAATCACTTGGAATTACCTTTGATGAGAACCTTGACATGAAAGACCACATAAACTCAATGGCCAAGGGTGCCCGCTTCCATCTGAACTATCTAAGAAAATTGAAACCGTACATCTCAAAGACGGACCTAAAACTGGCTGTACAATCCCTAGTTATTTCGAGGATTGAATACGGTTGCACTACGTTAGCGGGTCTACCCAAAACATCCATAGCACCGCTAAAAGCCTGTCTCAATGCAGCGGCAAGATTGATCACGGGATCGAGGAAATTCGACCACATATCTCCTCACCTGAAGACACTAAACTGGCTACCCTATGAAGCCAGAATTCAAATGAAGATTGCTTGTATTACCCACAGAGCAGTTCACTACAACATGCCGAGATACCTTACCAAGAAAATTAAGCTATCGGGAAGCAACAGACCAACGAGAAGCGCTAAAGAACTGCTACTGAGGCCAGCCTTTTTCCGTAAGAAAAAGACCTACAACCGAGCGTTCTCAGGAGCCGCCCCCAGAGTCTGGAATTCATTACCTCCGAACATCAGGAAGATTAAAAACTCGATAACATTCAAACGCGAACTGAAGAACCACATGATGAGCAAATACCTCTCTTAGGGAAGAGTACTGATTACTGATGAGAATATCCTCACCAAAGAGAGACGGCCTCGACTGGAACTTCTTGAAGATCAATTATCTGTTAACAGATTGATTTCATGTTTATACATTGGCCACACACGTTACTACTACCTTAAATCAAGGGGTTCCGATATCTGTAACTCTCAGACAATACGATATACCCTCTACCTCACTTTGTTTTATTGCCTAGAATCCCGGATACATGGCAACACTTTTTACTCCGTAATGCTATTTACACATGTTATTTGCACTGTTATGCTATACAACCCTACCTCACTCACCTCCTAATACTAATTGGATAGGCTGAAGAACTCTTACTTATAATCCCCCTTACAGCTTATCGCCTTAGACCTTATACTCATGTATATCTGTTGCTACAATTGCCTCCATAATGTCTGTAACTTATCTTACATGTGAAGCGCTCTGATACCCACGGGTCTTGTCCGCGCTATACAAAACTCTATAAATAAATAAATAAATAAATAAAGAAGTAAGGGTCCCTATTTGGACAAAGGAGAATACCATTGCCAACTAGAGACCCCCAGATCTAACAAGGACCATTCCACATTCTCAAGTACTCCATAGGGGCCATATTACTGAATATGCAACAGGGTACACATGGGCTGGAGTACCATTCAGTATCCTCAAGTACTCCAATGGGGCTATAATAAAGATTTTTAACCAGAGCACATGAGTGCAGTACAGTTCCACAGCCTCAAGTTCTCTGTGGGCGCCATATTGTAGAATATTTTGGAACACATGGAGTACAGCACCTTTCAGCACGCACCATCTAGAACTCTGTGGGCACCATATTAGTGAATGTGCACCAGGTTACACATGGTTACATCAGCAGTCTTCACCCTCAGCTACTCTGTGGTGCTGAACTAAAGAATGTGAATTAATGAGCATATGGGCTGTAATACAATTCTACATTCTTGAGTCCTTCAAGAGACCATATTGCTGAATGTGCACCAGGTCACACATAGTTTGCTGAACCATTGTTTATACTCAAGTACTCCGCATGGACCATATTACCGAATGTGCACTAAGGGACACATTGGATGGAGTACCATTCCACGTCCTCAAGATCTCCATCAGGCCCATATTACTGAATGTGCACCAAGAGACACATGGGCTGGAGTACCATTCTGTGTCCTCAAGTACTCTGTGGGGGCCATATTGCTGAATGGACACCAAGGCACACATAGGCGACAACACCATTCTTTATGCTTGAGTACTCACAGAGGACCATTTTACTAAATGTGCACCGGGTCCCACATAGGCAGTAGTAGCATTCTTCATCATCTAGTACTCCGTGAGGAACATATTACTGAATGTACATCAGGGCACACATAAGCAGCAGTACAATTCTGTACCAAGAGGCACACAGGTTCGAGTACCTTTCCGTGTCCTCAATCACTCTGTGGGGGCCATATTACTGAATATGCACCAGGTCACACATAGTTTGCAATTCCATTCTTCATCCTCATGTACTCCGTGAGGACCATATTACTGAATGTCCATGTTAGACCTGGCACCATTGGCATTGGTCTCCCTTCCATTTTTTGCTGTTGCCTCCTGTATGTTTGCTATCTTTTTGCTGGTCTAGATGCTTTGGGCACTTTGCCACTGCTATTCAATGTCAACGTGCGAGTGCTCCTTATTGTCAATTGTTGTAATGGATTAGTGACTCCAAGATTGGTTATTTGATTTACTTGTCAGACCCTAGTACAGTGCACCATGTGTGCCCAGGGCCTGTAAATCAAATGCTGCTGGTGGGCATGCAGCACTGGTTGTGCCACCCACAGAGGCAGCTGGTAAAATATGGCTCAGGCCCGCCATTGCAGAGCCTGTGTGCAGTCTGGGACTGCCATGTCGACATGGCAAGTGAACACACTTGCCAGTCAACAAAAGAATCACCTTCCGCCTCCTCACCCACGCACACAAAGCCCTACACGACCAAGGCCCGAGCTACCTCAACAGCCGAGTCAACTTCTACGCTCCCAAACGCCACCTCCGATCAGCCAACCACGCCCTCGCCGCCGTCCCCCGCATCCGAAGAGCGACTACAGGAGGAAGGTCCTTCTCCTACCTGGCCGCCAAGACCTGGAACTCCCTCCCGACCGACCTGCGCCTGACCCAAGACCACCTCTCCTTCAGGAAGAAGCTGACGACCTGGCTGTTCGAGCAGTAGCGGCTCCCCCCCCCCCCCCCCCAGCGCCTTGAGACCCTACGGGTATGTAGCGCGCTTTATAAGTGTCACTGATTGATTGATTGAGTCCCTAAACCTTCCATTTTCTACATATTAGTCACCCCTAAGGTAGGTCCAAGATACCCCCATGGGCAGGGTGCATTGTATGGGAAAGGTAGGACATGCCCTGATGTGTGTGGCATGTCCTGATAGTGAATTACAGCCAATTTCGTTCTTCACTATTGCAAGGCTACCTGTTTCCATAGGCCAGAATGGGCAGTTTGATTATAACATCTTGTAAATCTAACAGACCCAGGGTACAAGGTAGAAATTCGAGTTTAGTATGCCCCTCTTTGTCTTCAGAGAACAAAGTATTTTGCGGTATAAATGTTAGGGCCCAGAACTTTAGATCACTTCTGGGAATCAAGACACACCTTTGCCAAGGAGAAGAACCAAGGAAGCTGAAGGAGGAGACTGCCCCTATGATAGTGACTGTTTGGGGTTGACCTGCAGTGGTTACTTTATTGCCAAGGAAAGGAGAAAAGGAACTTTGTTTGTACTTTAATCATCTTGAGGAAGATCTCCAAGGGCTTGAAGTTGAGCTTGCCTCCTGTTCTGAAGTCTCAGGGCCACAATGACGTCACCCACAGCTCCCCCTGAATTCCCTTGCTGTGGATTCTACCTGCAGTGAGGTGCCTGCTGTTGTTAGGGCCGTCTGAGAGACTGTGTTTCACTGGAAGCTGGAAGTGCGAAGCAACGAGAAGAAGTGTGTCGCCGCCGCAGCAGTTTCTTTTGCATCACAGAAGAAGCGTGCCGCTGCCGCAGCTGTTCGCTGTTGCATCGCAGACAAAGCATGTCGCATCACAGAAGATTCAGAAAAGGGGGTGGTGAGGGACAGAGTATCTGAATTAAGCAGAACACTCGTACCCAGTCAACAGATCAGGGCTTGATCCATCACCGTTGTTTAGCTCACTGCACCATCCCAGCTCAGAACCTGGCTACATGCAAATTAGTCTGTCCCTGGCCCAGTGCATCATGGGAACAGGGCAGACCAAACTACCAAGCCAATTCTTTTACTGGAAAGGAAACAAGCTTCCGGGGACCGGTTTCTGGCATTACAGCCGTCTTCGGCCCGGCTTGCTTGAATCCTGATGGTGCAGTGAGCAAGGGACTCATGTCTGAGCATACTCTTCCACGCTTATGGTGGACAAAATGATTCAGAAAAGGGGGTGGTGATGGACAGAGTATCTGAATTAAGCAGAACACTCGTACCCAGTCAACAGATCAGGGCTTGATCCATCACCGTTTTTTAGCTCACTGCACCATCCCAGCTCAGAACCTGGCTACATGCAAATTAGTCTGTCCCTGGCCCAGTGCATCATGGGAACAGGGCAGACCAAACTACCAAGCCAATTCTTTTACTGGAAAGGAAACAAGCTTCCGGGGACCGGTTTCTGGCATTACAGCCGTCTTCGGCCCGGCTTGCTTGAATCCTGATGGTGCAGTGAGCAAGGGACTCATGTCTGAGCATACCCTTCCACGCTTATGGTGGACAAAACGATTCAGAAAAGGGGTTGGTGATGGACAGAGTATCTGAATTAAGCAGAACACTCGTACCCGGTCAACAGATCTGGGCTTGATCCATCACCGTTTTTTAGCTCACGGCACCATCCCAGCTCAGAACCTGGCTACATGCCTTTTCTGAATCGTTTTGTCCACCATAAGCGTGGAAGGGTATACTCAGATGTGAGTCCCTTGCTCACTGCACCATCACTATTCAAGCAAGCCGGGCCAAAGACGGCTGTAATGCCAGAAACTGGTCCCCGGAAGCTTGTTTCCTTTCCAGTATAAGAATTGGCTTGGTAGTTTGGTCTGCCCTGTTCCCATGGTGCACTGGGCCAGGGACAGACTAATTTGCATGTAGCCAGGTTCTGAGCTGGGATGGTGCAGTGAGCTAAAAAACGGTGATGGATCAAGCCCTGATCTGTTGACTGGGTACGAGTGTTCTGCTTAATTCAGATACTCTGTCCATCACCACCCCCTTTTCTGAATTGTTTTGTCCACCATAAGCGTGGAAGGGTATACTCAGATGTGAGTCCCTTGCTCACTGCACCATCAGGATTCAAGCAAGCCGGGCCGAAGACGGCTGTAATGCCAGAAACCGGTCCCCGGAAGCTTGTTTCCTTTCCAGTATAAGAATTGGCTTGGTAGTTTGGTCTGCCCTGTTCCAATGATGCACTGGGCCAGGGACAGACTAATTTGCATGTAGCCAGATTCTGAGCTGGGATGGTGCAGTGAGCTAAAAAACGGTGATGGATCAAGCCCTGATCTGTTGACTGGGTACGAGTGTTCTGCTTAATTCAGATACTCTGTCCATCACCACCCCCTTTTCTGAATCGTTTTGTCCACCATAAGCGTGGAAGGGTATACTCAGATGTGAGTCCCTTGCTCACTGCACCTTCAGGATTCAAGCAAGCCGGGCCGAAGACGGCTGTAATGCCAGAAACCGGTCCCCGAAAGCTTGTTTCCTTTCCAGTATAAGAATTGGCTTGGTAGTTTGGTCTGCCCTGTTCCCATGATGCACTGGACCAGGGACAGACTAATTTACATGTAGCCAGGTTCTGAGCTGGGATGGTGTAGTGAGCTAAAAAACGGTGATGGATCAAGCCCTGATCTGTTGACTGGGTACGAGTGTTCTGCCTAATTCAGATACTCTGTCCATCACCACCCCCTTTTCTGAATCGTTTTGTCCACCATAAGCGTGGAAGGGTATACTCATATGTGAGTCGCTTGCTCACTGCACCATCAGGATTCAAGCAAGCCGGGCCGAAGACGGCTGTAATGCCAGAAACCGGTCCCCGGAAGCTTGTTTCCTTTCCAGTATAAGAATTGGCTTGGTAGTTTGGTCTGCCCTGTTCCAATGATGCACTGGGCCAGGGACAGACTAATTTGCATGTAGCCAGGTTCTGAGCTGGGATGGTGCAGTGAGCTAAAAAACGGTGATGGATCAAGCCCTGATCTGTTGACTGGGTACGAGTGTTCTGCTTAATTCAGATACTCTGTCCATCACCACCCCCTTTTCTGAATCGTTTTGTCCACCATAAGCGTGGAAGGGTATACTCAGATGTGAGTCCCTTGCTCACTGCACCATCAGGATTCAAGCAAGCCGGGCCGAAGACAGCTGTAATCCCAGAAACCGGTCCCCGGAAGCTTTTTTCCTTTCCAGTATAAGAATTGGCTTGGTAGTTTGGTCTGCCCTGTTCCCATGATGCACTGGGCCAGGGACAGACTAATTTGCATGTGGCCAGGTTCTGAGCTGGGATGGTGCAGTGAGCTAAAAAACGGTGATGGATCAAGCCCTGATCTGTTGACTGGGTACGAGTGTTCTGCTAAATTCAGATACTCTGTCCATCACCACCCCCCTTTTCTGAATCGTTTTGTCCACCATAAGCGTAGAAGGGTATACTCAGATGTGAGTCCCTTGCTCACTGCACCATCAGGATTCAAGCAAGCCGGGCCGAAGACGGCTGTAATGCCAGAAACCGGTCCCCGGAAGCTTGTTTCCTTTGCAGTATAAGAATTGGCTTGGTAGTTTGGTCTGCCCTGTTCCCATGATGCACTGGGCCAGGGACAGACTAATTTGCATGTAGCCAGGTTCTGAGCTGGGATGGTGCAGTGAGCTAAAAAACGGTGATGGATCAAGCCCTGATCTGTTGACTGGGTACGAGTGTTCTGCTGAATTCAGATACTCTGTCCATCACCACCCCCTTTTCTGAAGCATCTCAGAAGAAGCGTGCCGCCGCCGCAGATGTTACTGTCGCTTCACCGGAGAAGTGTGTTGCAGGGCATGTCGCTGCTCCAATATTCATTGATCTGGCCGCATGGCCGTGGCATCCACATTGTCGCATCGCATCCAAGATGCCACTTTGTCACCTCGCACTGGATTGTCGCAAAGCATTGTGGCACCACCTTGTCTCATCGCACCGGATCACAGTAAGAAACAGACTCTTTGTCCTCCTCTCCAGTAAGGAACTGACACATAGCCTCCCCTGCGCTGCAGTAAGGAACAGGTGCGCCGCCTCCCCCAAAGCAAGGATCCAACGCATCGCCTTCCCTGTGACCTTTTTATTTGTATTGCGTGACGCATCCAAAGTACTTTGAGAGTAAAGTGTTGCATTTACCATCTACATTGAATTAAGTTATTTCTACCATTTTAAAGTCCTATTTTTGATTACTGTATTGTGAAGCTTTGTCCTTTGGTTGTGTGTTAAGTCTAGTAAAGATTACTTATTTTTCTAAACTGGTATGGTGCCCATTTGTAGTGTTTTCACTGTATTACTGTATGTTTTCACAAATGCTTTGCACACTGCCTCTGAGATAAGCCTGTCTGCTCGTGCCAAGCTACCAAGGGAGTGAGCAGGAGTGTATCCCCCTTTCCATGACTAGAAGCAAGGGTTCCTATTTGGACAAAGTTGTACACCATTGCCAGCTAGAGACCCCATTTCTAACAGTGCAGAAAGAGTCACATGAGCTGGAATACCATTTTGTGTCCTCAAGTACCAGTTGCATTACAGACGGACACATTCATTTTGTTATGCACAGGGAGATGAAGTGATTTGTCCAGAATAACAAGATGTTGAGGGTCCCTGCTGAGACTTGAACCGAGTACATTGCTTATTCGACAATTTCAAAAGGCATGAACAGCCATTTAGTGTTTGACTTTTCTAGTGGACTTCACTGACATTCTATTTCTATGACTCAGAGGTAAACGCCCCCTCTCTGATTTTGTTGAAGGGTGTCGAAAACAGAAGAATATTAAATCAGGTCGATGGCCCTCAGATGGCATTTAAACACCCGGTCCCCAAAGGCAGGAGTGCTGACACTGGCAAGGAACTCACCATTTGCCAGGATTTAAAGCCCTAATCAAAAAGTCCTAAAGACAGTTGGGTTGTAGCCAGCAGAAGACCTTCTCTTCCCTGGAACATCACTTTCATAAATATAAAAGGCTGCCAAGTCTGCTGCAGACCTGCGTGAATTTGGAGCGTGAAGGCCAGGCCACAGAATCCATTTAAAACAAGCTTTATAGGCCATGCCACTGTAGAAGTTTATTTAAGAACAGTGTATGGCGGGAATCTGCCCCCATTAACGCTCTGTAAATTACAGTGTTCTGTTCTAGCAGTACATGCTTTAAAGATGTACCCTATGCCAAAGACAAACTATTCTGGAACAGTAACTTTTTGTGTGATGACGTTTTTATTGTTATATACACCATAGGGCTTTAATATCCAGACCCCGTACATTCTCCTGCGCTTATTACGCCTTTTATCATTCGCTGCAGTACCAGACAATAAAGAATGCCACCTTTTTATATTTTTATGCTCTACTTATGTTGCTTTCGTTTAATTTGACAGGAAAGCATTTTAACTAAATTAATGTATTAAGGTAAACATACAGTTCATACGCAAACGAATTTGGGCTAAGACATATATAATCTGAACAGTGTGAGGGATTTCAGTGCTCTATGCAACATTAAATGTTGTCCAAAGTACTAAAACATAATTTTGCCAGATGGAGTGCTCCCCACCCACTGGCTAAAGGATATTTTGTATTTTTTTGGGGGGGAACACGAGGGACCTTGATTCTAGTTGGAAATAAAGGCTCGTCATAATTCGACTGTAACACAAATGGGTCCCTGGTCCAATGACACCATCTGCAGTAATGACACCTACTCAGGAGAAAGCAGGGCCGAGGACAGCTGTCTGACGACCAGTACTGGTACTCTGCATTATCCATTGAGTACAGCTATGCATATATCCCTCAAGCACACTTAGAATGTACTGATCTTGACTTCAAATGTATTTACCTCTTGTGAATACTTTGCACTGCTGCTGCTGTCCACTAATGAATATGTCAGCTGTTTGCTGTATTTTTGGACAGCTGATGACATCAAATGTGTGTGTGTGTATGCGCAAGCGTGCATGCGTGTGTGTGTATGTATTTTTTTTTCTGGAACAACAAACGTTGGAGAGATGATATAGTTAGGCGAAAATGTTTACTGAACTAGCTATGACTTGCTCCCTCTGCCATGCCCTGCTTATGAGCTCACATACCACATCACCCATGACATTATGATTAGCTCGGTAAACTACAGCTGGTGAGTTTCTGTGTTTAATATGCAACGTTAACCCTTTCATTGTTGCCGTCTGCAAACAGCCGTTGTGAGCACTACCTTCGTAGTGATGTGCACGTCCGTTGGCCGACGTGGCCCCGCCCACATGATAGAACGCTGTGCACTGTGGTGAAATTATCGCTGCGTTACACAGGTTGAGACTGACATTTTCACCTAACTATAATGTCACTTTAACCTAATGGACTAACTGCAGAATGTGAGGAGGGGCCCCTGCGTCTACCATATCTAACACATATTCATGAATCTTGGGCTTAATGTTGGCCCATTAATGGTTGGCGGCCTCTGAAGGGTTAAGAGGGGCCTTTCACTGCATGGTCTGCAGGCACCTGTGTTAAGGCTCGTCTTTAACCTTTTTTTCCAGAAAATTTCTAGGGTTTTGTAACCTACAGCTAGATATTATTTCCATACTTAACTATAAGGTCACTTTAACTTTAGTGTTTTTTCAATTAATTTCTGAGGTTTTTTTTAACGGAAAGTAAAATCTTGTTACCATACCAACCGCCCGCAGACGGTCAAGCATCCGTGAATGGCCAACTGCCCATGGACACCTACAGACATTCTTCTTTTTTGAAAATATTTTTCAGTCCTGTCTAGATGGAGCTGTCAAAATCTTCCACAAGAGGGCTGTGGAACCTGCGGGCCGAATTTTTGTTTATTTGACCCTAGAGGTTTGTCCCTCTGGGACCCCCACCCCCATGTACGGGCCAGTGGGTCAGGGTAACCTGCTGACATATACGTTTTAAACATGTTTTTCAAGACTTTACAGTGTCAATATTTCTTGGTCCAGCTGGTCCGGTCTTAGTCTTCCTGCGAGTCGAGCCAATCAAAATGCTTTATTTTGCTGATTTTTACTGCAGGAGCCCTGCGGATCTATACAAAGCTGTTTTCTTTAGCCATGATGTATCTAAAAACAGCTGAACAGATTTAAACCACATCACAAAAAGCATACTTTCAGGATAAAGATCTAGCTTTCTGACAAACTTGGTGTACTTCTGGTCAGTCATTTTTACTCTGTCTTATTTTTCCTATGGAAATATATATACACACACACACACACCTGGGGAGGTTGGGGAAAGTGGTAGAGTCAACAGCAGGAGCCCATTGCCTTTACAACTGGCCTCCAGTGTCTCCAGCCCGCCAGGGAAATCCCCGGCAGGGTCAGACCAGGATAGAAAATAGTCCCAGGCACCAAATAAAAAGAACCCCCAAATAGCGAATCAGATAGCTAAAAAAGAGGCCCCTATATGTAAATCAGGACTGTTTTGAACTTGTAAAGACATACAACACTTTACAGGTGTATCCGAGGCATGGGAGACTGCATGCATTTGTGCCTGTTGCAGGTAATATTTCGTAGTAATATCGAAGAAATCAACAGTAAAATCTGGCCCACCAGACTATATAAAAGGCCCACAAACAGCCAAAAAAACGTTCATACACTGACCTGTCAAGACCAGCCCTTCTGCACTGCCACATTGCCCTATAGGCATGTCTTACCCTGATGCCTTGTTGAATGAATGAATGAATTTAAAATTGATATTGCTCTCGAATGCCCAAGGGCATCTAGGCACTACAGCAGAGGAATATATCAGAGATGAGAGATAAATGAGGAATTATAATGAGAAAAGCCAAGTTTTAACAAAAGGGGGGTTGCTGAACTGTTCCTAAAGAAGTTGGGACAGATTGGCTCGGCCGAAGGTGTGTATGTTACACCTTTGGGCATCCATTATGTTGGACATGTTTGCCTCACACACCCAGAAGGGTGTCATGCTTTATCATCGGCGTTTGCTCCTCGTCGGGGAGGCGGTGCAATCCCCGACGGGCTCACCTCAGAGAGGGGCTCTTTGGCGGAGATCTTTTTGTCCAGAAGCCTATTGGTGAAGTGCGGGTGTGTGGGCCAGGGCAATCAGTATCCTGAAGGAAAAGGGTGAATTAAAATGTAGCAGGGGGTGCCGGAAACTACTTTATTCTGGGGGTCCCCCTACTGCAGTTAAAAAAGTGAAAATAGCTCACTCGGTTGCGGCAGGTTAGGTAGCGTAACCCAAGACGAGACTAAAAGTGAGGGTTGGTCAACATGTTTCTCGCATGGGAAGTTCCCGCGATTCGTCAGGACCTAGTGAAGGTGAAAAAATTGTAAAAAGGGGGATTAAAAGGAAACCATGCTGGTGTCATGCGTCTCGTGTGATTTACCTCAGGGGATAATCCTATGCCTAAACAGTAAGGAGAAAAAGGGAACATGGTTAAACAGTTTGTAACGTTCTCCAGTAAAGGCATCAACGGTCACGGCCAATACAACAACACAGTGCAGTGAAAATAGCGGTAGTGTGAGGTGATTCACACAACCAAAGCATGCCGGTGTTGTCGTCGGGTGTAGTTTATAGTGACCACTCTATCACACTATGTACATGCCTAGAGTGGTGTGAATTAAAAAACCGGTGTAGTTTAAAAACAGCAGCAGCAATCTCAAGGAGAGTATCTTGGCTATAGAGTAAGAACCGCCAATAGTGGTGGTGGTTGGGTGTTGACTCACCTAAAAGTCTTGGATTAATTGCCACTTGAGTAGTCGGCGGGTCGGTACAACAGGGTTTGCCTCTAGTTCTGGCTGAAGGAGGGGAAGAACTGTTAGCTTTGGGATGTATGAGTGTGCTAAACCCCTGTTAGAGGTTGAGAGAATGTTGACTATGGCATAAAGTGTTGCCAGGAGTGGGAATGGGAAGGGATTGTCTTACCTCAAATTACCCGTGTCCATGCGAAGTCACCTACCCTTCACTGCCGAGCTCGAATAGGTAATGGCGCTCGGGGCGTGTAATATTTATAGGTGGCCTCGTCAGAGGTAAGCGCCTGTCAACGCCCACTTAGTGTATCACGTGTTATCTGGTGTGATAGGAACAGCCATAGTAGAGTGGTGTTTACTCTTTCTAATTTTTCCTCTGGAAATATATATACACACACACACACACACACACACACCTGGGGAGGTTGGGGAAAGTGGTAGAGTCAACAGCAGGAGCCCATTGCCTTTAAAACTGGCCTCCAGTGGCTCCAGCCCACCAGGGAAATCCCCGGCAGGGTCAGACCAGGATAGAAAATAGGCCCAGGCACCAAATAAAAAGAGCCCCCAAATAGCGAATCAGATAGCTAAAAAAGAGGCCCATATTTGTAAATCAGGACTGTTTTGAACTTGTAAAGACATACAACACTTTCCAGGTGTATCCGAGCCATGGTAGACTGCATGCATTTATGCCTGTTGCAGGTAATATTTGTAGTAATCTCGAAGAAATCAACAGTAAAATCTGGCCCACCAGACTATATAAAAGGCCCACAAACAGCCAAAAAACAGTTCATACACTGACCTGTCAAGACCAGCCCTTCTGCACTGCTACATTGCCCTATAGGCATGTCTTACCCTGAAGCCTCGTTGAATGAATGAATGAATTTAAAATTGATATTGCTCTCGAATGCCCAAGGGCGTCTAGGCACTACAGCAGAGGAATATATCAGAGATGAGAGATAAATGAGGAATTATAATGAGAAAAGCCAAGTTTTCAAAGCCTTTCTGAACAATGGTAGAGTTGGGCAATTTTTTATGGGTAAAGGAAGTGAATTCCACAATTTAACAGTTTTGAGAAGAAAACTACTTCCTCCCCAACGAACTCTCCTGAATGTAGGCATCTGCAGAAGTTTGCTCTGAGCTGAACGCAGTGTTCTCCCTGGAAGATACCACGGCAGGTGCTGTTTCAAATATTCGGGCCCCTTACCCTGTAGCGCCTTAAACGCTAAACACAAGGCTTTAAATTCAGATCTCTTCTTCCCCGGTAACCAGTGTAGTTGTCTTAAACCTTGGCACACCAACTGGAATTTAGGAATATTCAGCAACATCCTGGCAGCGGAGTTTTGAACCCGCTGCAGTTTGAGCAGGTGCTGTTTCTGGAGGCCTAAGTAAAGGGCTTTTCCATAGTCCAGTCTGGCCAATGCCAAAGTTGACACCAGTGTTTTTACTGCAGCTGGGGGAATATAAGGATTCACCTTCTGAATTAATTTTAAAGTCAGATATACCTGGGAGGCAACCTTGATAGTTTGATGTTGGAAGGTGAGCCTGTCATCAAAGATGACGCCCAGATTTTTAACTTTATGCACTGGGGTGGGAAGTGTTCCCATAGCTCAAGGCCAGCAGCTCTGGGACCAAAAGGAGGTGTCTGAGCCCAACAGGAGAACTTCTGTTTTACTACCATTAAGGTTTAGGCAGTTCGCACACATCCAGTAATCCACGCGGGCTATGCACTTATTAAATCGGGCCGCTGTTTCTTCCAGATTGCCTGAGATGGATACTACAATCTGGGTATCATCGGCGTAGGACACCAGCGAGAAACCGAACTGCCTGATGACATCAGCTAAGGAGGTGACGTACAGAATAAACAGTGTCGGGCTCAGAGATGAGCCCTGCGGCACCCCACAAGGAAGTGAAAATTGTTTCCAACTAGAGTCTCCGATCTGCACACATTGTATCCTGTTGTTGAGGTAGGATTTAATCAAACTTAGTGCTAGGCTTGAAACTCCCAACTTCTGGAGCCTTTGAATGAAAATGACATGGTTCACTGTGTCAAAGGCTGCTGAGAGATCCAAAAGGATCAGGGCAGCCTTTGCACCGGAATCCAGCGTGGAGCGAAGCTCCTCTGCTGCTATAACCAAGGCCGGCTCCGTTCCATGCCCTTGCCGGAAGCCGTATTGTGAAGAGTCCAGCAGATTTTCCAAGGACACGAAGGCCGTAAGTTGGACATTTATAATTTTTTCCGAGCCCTTAGCTGGAAACAAGATCCTTGCTATAGGTTGTTAAACAAGCATTGGCAATGCCAATAGGTATGGCCTCAAATGAACGTTGTATGGTAATGTGAATCATTACAAGTCAATAGCATAGGAATGTATATGTATTTGTATGGAAGCAAAAAAGCTGTAGAAGAATATTGATGTAGGCTAAAAGGTCAGGTGGCAGTTGCACAATCAAGCTAGACCTAAAAATCCATGTAGGTTAAGGATAGCCCTCCTCCCATCTGTGCTGCTGCCAGAGAAAAACAACATACATTATCTAGTTATCTAGAGACAGTTTAATAGCATTACAATGTCATGTGTGTGCCCTTGAAAATTCAAGCTCAGGCTGGTGGCTAAATAAACAAAATCATCCAGCTATATGGAAGGCAAGCCCTCTTTTGTGGAAACACACAACGTCCAATCAATCAAAAGCTGTATTCCTGGCTTCGAACACGTGGGTGGAGCCAAAGCCCCTCTCCTGGTTATTCTCACATAAAATTCTGGCGACAGCTGCACTGTCTAGCTAGACCATAAAAATGGGCAGTCTGGGATTGCACCCTACGAGGAGAAGTAGTGCTATATAAAAAGTAAATAAAAAACAAAAAAATAAGAAAGGGAGCACACTGGCAGCACCATGGTGCTTTACATCCCATTGCAATGCAAGAACATGCGTTACAACAGTGCTTCCATTGCTAGGGCAATGTAAATAAAAACACAATAGTGTTTTTATACATTTGAGACGCACGGAAACAGGTATGATATTGCTACTTTCCATGCCAGAGATGTTTGTAAGGGGCATGATAATGTTGCCTTACTTAGTCGAGTTCAACTGATGTTGCACTGCTATTCACAAAGATAGGTGGAAGATGGCACGACAATGGGGCTTCCTTAGGTACTGGGATTGGAAAGTGGGTTGTTAGTAGTACTTTACGACCCAGAGTGCATAGCTTCAGGGTGCATTATTGGTGGGGATGTGAATAAGGTTCCAATGGATTGATGTAGAACAATGGGGTTGTTCAGTTTCTTTGGTACTCAAGCCTCAGCAGTCAGTCTTGACTAGCAGAGGTGAGGGTTGTTGACTGGCAGAGGTGAGGGCTGGCATCTAAATAGGAGGGTGAGTGTAGCAGAACATATTTGTTTTTAAGGCTTTTGATGTTTGCTGACTTTCTAGGCACTTCCCTTCATACGCTCGAGGAGCCCGATTCACATAACTATCTTAAGACAAAATCCTAAACGTACTACTTTTGGTATTCACAGAAGTTAGGATTTTGTCTTAAGTTTGACTTGAGACAGACTTAAGACAGACTTAAGTTAGGATTTTGTCTTTAGTCTGTCTTAAGTCTGTCTTAAGACAAACTTAAGACAAAATCCTAACTTCTGTGAATACCAAAAGTAGGAAGTTTAGGATTTTGTCTTAAATTAGTTCTGTGAATCGGGCCCCTGATGTTTTAATGGCACAGCATATCACGTTATGGATGAGGTACATTTTGCAAAAGTATTTGAACGTTCACCACGGAGAGCCTTCGTAGCCTGCCCCAGAAGTACCAAAGGGCTCAAGAAAATTGCAATAGTGGAGGAAATTAGTTTTGAAGCTGTTTTCTACACATTCTTGCCTATTTGCCACAGATAATTTCTTGCATGCTGTTACTACCTGCAGGTAGTAGGAGCAAGCGAAAAATGTGAACTCCATTCCAAATCAGGGCAGCACTAAAAGTGAGGTGCACAAAAAGTTTGTAACAGTTTTAAGGATTGCACCAGTCCATGAATGAGATGCTAATATGTCTCCAAATGAATTAACTTCACTGTTAAACTAAGGGGAATATTCACAACAGAATGGCAGAGCACAGTGTTATGCCACAATTGGTAACACCGCACTCGACATACTGATAATGCAGGAATGGCCCATATTTACAATAATACGGTGCACCCCTGTGTTTCCCCTAGTGCTGGCTCTACATTTTGCTACCTAACGCCAACACAGACGCCCTCACAACATAGTGGAAGGGTGCCTGCTTTACAGGGAATGTTTGTTCATGTGATGGAAGGTGTCCAGAACACAGCACATATAGAAGTTGCAACTTGTCATGATCTAACAATTGTTTATGTGCAGGAAGGGACATCTATCTGCACATGATCAACAACTAATGGCAATTTGCTCTTTCTATGTTTGCTGCAGAATGCAGCACACATAGAAACAGCAAAAACGAGGAGAAATGTATAATTTCTCCTCTTTGCACCAGTTTAAGACCAGGTTTTCCCTGGTCTCATTTTTGGGGCTGCCCCATATTTACTTCAGCGTCAGCGTCAAAACGCAATGGGTATTGCGGCGGCATGCCCACTAAAACACCCCATTGCCTGCCCTTTTAACACTAAGTGCTGCATGAACAGGGGCATTATTTATAAGGCGGCGTAAAGCCACATTGAGTGGCTTAAGGCCACCCTGTAAATAAGGCAAGGTTTTTTCGTCATCAGAATGTCAAAAAAGTGATGTTCTGGGATTAAGAGTCAAAGAGATAATTTTGGGCTAACAGCAAATTTGGCTGACTTCTATTTGTCTACTATGTATGTATAAGTGGAGTGGTGTGGCTCACTGGTTAGAGGCGGCAAACCCGAAAGCAGAGAACGGCCCGGGACCAGGGTTCAATTCCTGACACGGCAGGGTCGTGGACCAGGGTCAGAGGACTTGATAATTCTCGCCTCGGTGCCTACTCTAACCAGGGATTACACTCGGCAACTCTGGGCATTAGCTTGCCTCATCTCTACAATGGCCCCCCACATTAGCCGGGGATGCCTGGTTTCACCTTGGAGATAGCCAGGACGGGTTCCCCAGCGGTCTACAGCGCCACGACGCCTCAGGGCAGCAGTGCGCTTTACAAGACCACTTACATTACATAGGTTATTTTAAAATAACAACTGTGTTTACTTGTAAAATATGTATTAGAGGGACACCTCTTTCGGGACACTCCTCTTTAAAAGTGCAACACAACTTTTTCCTTGATGTGCCATCAATGGTAATGAAACACCGAAGAAATTAAAAAATTACAACATTGGCAGGCTTCTAACCCTGAATATGGCAGTCAAGTAGATATGTAGCGGAATTTCAGAGGTTTGGGGAAACATTAAAGCATTGGTAGCAACAGATCCGGAATCAATCCTAACCACATAAAAGAAAGACTGGCCCTTAGCTGGCAGCCAATCACTGAGCCCCTCATCTTACACACAGGCAGAGCTGCAAGCACTCAAAGGTGGGCCGCACAAATAATACCCTTTCAATTTATTTCAATAAAGCAACACCTGGCAGAGGGCCTACCTATATGAGAAAATAAAATAACACAATATATGAGAGGAGACACTGCCTCAAGCTGGGAGTAAATATTTCTGGAAAGAAATTGTCTTCAAAGGGTGGTGGATTCAATCATGTTCCACCAACCCCCTTCTCTCATGGGATACATGCCGCGGAAACAATGCCACCTTCTCCTTCCATGAACTTGAAACAACATATGAAAAGACTTTGAGACCTAGAACACTAGACTATAAATGACCATCCTGGTGGGCAATCAGAAGATCTTGCTACCACCACAGAACCCATTCCAGGGACCTGTGCATCCCAGGCCAGGAAAAAATAAGAAGTGGTCACTAGAGAATAGGCCACATTTAAATATGGCCTTTCAATTAGGGATGGGCGTAACTCACGTAATTCCATGTAGCGTAATCATGTTGAATTATCTAAAAATTCAGAATTATGTACAAAGAGTATTTCTGCATTTACTGATATTTTCTTAGTGCCAAAATGCCATATTGCTTCCAAAATGGACACAAGCATGCGTTTTGCACTAAGAAACAGCACTTAATACAACAGAACACAAATAGCCACCAAATCAGACCTTTGCACTTTCTAAATGTGTGCTTGGGGTTGGATTTTCCCTTTCTGACTCCTGGAATTTAGCCCAAGTTTCTTAGTGCAAAATGCATCTTTGTGTCCAAGATGGATGCGCAAAAGCATTTTGCAGTGATAAAATATTGCTAAACACAACCAGCAGCCACTCACAATCGCTAAATGAGCTCTTGCGGTAGGATTTTTCCTCCAAATTACTCTTGATTACCCAGCAGGCGTAATTGTGCTATTGCCAATTCCATATCACTCAGTAGTGCAGAGTTACTGAAATTACTCCAATTACTTTAGCGTAATTAAAATCATGCCCAGGCCTAGTCTCAATGCAGTAATGCAATATCACTGTTTTCACAAGAAACCTCATTCTGGCAAACTGAACTGGAAGCTTAAACTGCACTCTGTGGGGCTGATTCACAGAACTAACTTAAGACAAAATCCTAAACGTACTACTTTTGGTATTCACAGAAGTTAGGATTTTGTCTTAAGTTTGTCTTAAGACAGACTTAAGGCAGACTTAAGACAGAATCCTAACTTGAGTCTGTCTTAAGACAAACTAAAGACAAAATCCTAACTTCTGTGAATACCAAAAGTAGTAAGTTTAGGATTTTGTCTTAAGTTAGTACTGTGAATCGGGCCCAGAATTCTGGATCTAAAAAACATTTTGGTGCCTAATTACTTCTCAGAATAACAGGAAACTTCTGATGAGTTCCTCAAAGTGCATAACCAATAAGTTAGTATACACCATTCTCTCGCAATAAAGGCTCCTGATTCCAGTCTGCTGAAAAAAAACAAAAACGTGAGATGTTCCCGTCCCACAATCAAAATAATTGACTCCAGTCCGCAAACAGGCCTCGGAGATCCTTCATCCCAAAACATGAAATTAATAGAGCATGCTAAACCTTAAAATGGAAAAACAAATAAAATATAATTGTAAAACACATGTCAAATAATGGAATTTGATTGAGAAAAAACTAATATATGGAATAAGTAAGATTGAAATGTAGCAGGGGTCATCTGAACACCTAAAAGGGTCCTGAGTGAAGGATTGAAGGTACAACGCACACTACGAACAGCCATCAGTAGTGCGGCACTCAAAAAGTAGGCTGTAACAGGACATAGTAGGGTGAGAGCCTATTGACAGTGCAGGAATCCTAGTAAATAGGGTGGCCACAAAGTCAGGGCTGAGAAGATGTTCACACTGTGAGGAATATTTGTCAGCCCTGAGTTGGTACATTTTGTGGGAGAGGTGTGGCGCCGCGGCCAGGGTGACTGACGCTGAAATCTGGGGATCATGGTTCGATTCCCGGCACCAGCGGCAGATTAGTCCAGCACTATGTGACTCCGGGCAATAGCTTGCTTAATCTTCCTGATGGCCCGCAGCGCCTGGAAACCCTTACGGGTCATTGTTCGCGCTTTACAAATGTGGATTATTATTCTAGTCAGAGTGACAGTGGTGAGCTGCAGCTTCCTAATTCTACATGGCAACAGCATCCTGTATTCTCTGACCATGGTAAGTGCTAAAGTCTGACAAGACAAGTCACATGCCCTTGTGATTCTTACAAAATGGAGTTCTTTGTCTAAAGGGCATTTTTTACTTTTATGTCCGCCTACTATTGACAAAATACAATTTTTAACTAAAACCCTGAACTCTTAGCATTGTGCCTAATTGTTTCACTTAGCGTTCCAATGCCTTGCACTTTGATAATTCTCTCTGGGACTGGGAATCCGCCAGCTCTTCCTCTGACCCTGCCTTAGGACACTCAACAGTCCAGTGATGCACTGAAAAGCAATTAGGGCTTCTAAGTGCTTTTCTTAATGCTATCACTTGGGCCTCTCATGGGGGTCTTCTAAATAATGCTGCCAAGCTCCATTCCTGCTCGATGCTTCTGACAGCATGTGTGCTGCTGCCTCCTCTGGTGAGAGACCACTAACGTCTCCCTAATTGGTGATTTGATCCTGATGTGAAGAAAAGGATGAAAATGAACAATAGAACTCAAAACAAGAGCTTCAATGACGTCATGTCACATCCCTGTATCTGTTCAAGCATTATGTCTCTTCCACCACTCACCAACGCTGAAACAAGCATTGGGAACCCAACCAGCTTTACATTTGTATAGAATGCAGATCAGGCGTGTGCATACTTTATAAACTAAGCCTTTGTGTAATCCATGTATTTTTCCTAAAAATGTGGTGACATTTCTGGAAAACTATGAGCAATTATTCAAGATGCTTTAAGTGTTTTGGCTCAATATTACATGTTAATTTTCTAGGTGGTCGCACACAAGTATAAAAAAAGTGATGGGTGGAATGCTTGAAATAATCTCGGCCAATGATAATTACTCTGGGTGGCATCCCAGTCTATAGTTCTTTTTCTCAGCATGCCACCTCAGTTTGGAACCAGACATATGCAAATCAGCCTTGACCCTGCTCCAATAGGAACTGTCTAGTGTGAAGTTCCAGGCTAGGCCCTCCCTGAACCCGAACAAAAGCAAACCAAAACAACTTTCATTCTGATTGGGGCTCCTCAGTCGAGTGTAGCTTGGACACAATCGCACAGGGATCATGGGACCTACATGTGGCTATACCTGTTGCATTTAGGGCATCACAAGTATACAAAAAATGTGATGTGGCATTGTAAGCAAAACAACCAGGGACTGGAATGTGGCCCTGAGTAATTATCAGTGGCTGAGAATAAATCAAGCATTGCGCCCATCACAGTGTTGTGTACTTCAGTGCAATATCAGATAAGAAAATCTTTATTCGTTTTTTTTTAAAAAAAAACATAAAAGCCCAATATCACAGTTAATATATGTTACACACTAAAAACTTAATATGCAATCATAAAAAATCATTCCGTTAAAATGTATATTATTAACAACAATCACTGGTGAGCAGGTATAATAGTAGCAGCATTTATGAACAGTTAATTCTTCCTGCTATTTCTAAGTTTTAGGGCTGATTTTAGGAAACCAATCAGGAATAAAGTGCTTTCAGGCTTTAACAGTTGCAGGTAACAAAGGGCTGGTCGGACCTGGGTGAAATTCTGTTTTTTTAAAAGGGGCTTTAGGAAGAACCTCCGGGGTGCATCATAGAGGGGACAAATAAATAAAAAGTGCACTAAATCCTGAAGAGACTCGTTGTCGCAGCCGCAGGGCGGTAGCACTTGACGTCTATGAGAGCCTCTTGGAACAGTTAATAAAAGCTGATAATAATCCAATCGGAACCTGGTTCAAAAACCGCTCATAGTCCGATATGGGCCATGATAAATAAGGCTCCATTAAAGGTGCACTTTTTAACATAGTGTATTTGCGGACACTGGGTTTAATTAGTTCCACCTCATCACGATTCATTTGTTGTAAACTCCACGTCAGCAAAAGTAATTGAATCAGGATTAAAAAAGAGTTCTGGTCGTCCCAATGCAAGAAAACAGGCTTTTAAGTATTTTACCAAGGGATTTTGAGCATACAATCCATAGACAAAACTTCCTTTAAAAGCAAGTGATTTAGGACCAAATCTTTGTTGAGCCAGCATTTTAGCCAGAAAGTTAGTGGCCGTAGTGCTAGGGTATCACTAATAAAAGGTGTGCCAGTTTCTTCATGCACTATTAAGTTGGAAGTTCCCTTTGGAACCCCCAACAACTGTTTCAAAAAAATGTTCTCAGCCACCACAATATCATCAGCTGCCATGTAACCCCAAAGTTCACAACCATAGCTACCTGGTGCCACACTTTTTGCCTGGTAGATCTTTAGTAATGCACCCATAGGACGTTTGCCCATTTTCTTGGCAAAATTAAATATATCTGCATTTGCCCGAATTATTTCACCCCTTTTCCTTCGGAGTAATGGGCCCCATTTTAACTGATCATCGAACAAGACTCCCAAATAAGAGAATGTTCTAGTCATGGGGACCGTCTCCATATTTACCCTAAATGAGTACAGTTTCTTATTACGCTGCCCCACCTGCATTGTGTAGGATTTGGTATAATTAATAGATAAATCACGGGCAGCCATAAAACTATAAAAGGCACTTAATAAGGATTGGAGACCTCTTGCAGTTCTAGCCAAGAGGACTGCGTTGTCTGCATATAATAGAACAGGCAGACCCTTGCGGCCAACATAAGGATAATCAGCTCCGGTATTTAGTAGGCACTCCTCCAAATCATTAATGTATAAATTAAAAAGAAAAGGGGCGAAAATACAGCCCTGCCTAACGCCCCTATGGACACTAAAATCCCTTGATATCCTAAGGTCCTGCGAATACCTCACGTTAGCCTTTGTATCCCGATGCAGGTCCCTCAGAAGGTTAACCAAAGTAGGCTCCACCCCCATGGCGCCCATGGACTTCCACAGTTTCCCCCGGTTGACACAGTCAAACGCGGAGGAAAGGTCCATGAATGCCATGTGGATGGTGCCGTGCCGGGCCATGGTGTACTTCCCAAGGACCATATACAAATTGAGGCATTGCGCCATTGTTGAGTGGCCTGGCCGAAACCCATATTGGATTTTGGAAATGACCCTATGTTCATCGGCCCAGGCTGTCAATCTGTTCAGGATTACTCCTCCCGCTACCTTGACCACAGAGTCGATGAGTAAAATCAGCCTGTAGCAGGTGGTACTATTACGGTCTCCTTTCTTAAAGACTGGCACTATCGTAGAAGTCCCCCATGACCTTAGGCAGCCATGTTCTGCGGCTGCGTTAAGAACAGCAGTGAGAACCGGCGGCCAGAGAGACACTTTGGATTTAAATAATTCCGGGGGCATACAGTCTGGTCCCGGTGCTTTGTTACTCGATAGCCCCAAGATGCCTTTCTCAACCTCACTCATTGTAAAGAGTGGCAGAGTTACTCTTTGTTCACGGCTGTCCACTTCTGTCCGTGAGGTATTACTATTAAAAATGGGACTAAAATGAGACACCCACTCATCTTCAGTAATGTTAGTACCGACTGAGTTATCCCCTGGCCCATCAAACAGTGGCTTATTAATAATTCCCCCAAATCTCTCACTGTTGCAAAGAGTATTGGGATCTAACAGCTCTTGCCAGATTTTATCCTTTATTTCTGTTTTGCGTTTTACCAGGGCCTTTTTGTAGGACAGGCGTAGTGACCGAATCAGTAGGGTGTCTCTAGGGCTAATCTTCAATGCTGTCTTTAATTCTCGAGCTGCTTTTGAACAAAAATGATCAAACCATTTAGGGTCCCTGCAAGAGGGGCCCGATGACGGAACAGTTAGCATATAGCCTACTTTTGAGACAATCCCATCAAAGTCTAAGAGGATGTTGGCGGAAGAGATGCAGAGGACACACACGATGATAGCTCAGGGGCACATGTTTTATGGATCTTGTCATAAAGTAGATCCGAATTCACCTTAGACCATTTTAGGCGACGCCTTCCATCCGTGCAGTTCAAAACGCCCTGGTTTGTCGTCTTTGCCCGTAAATTTAATAGGTTACCATCCAGTAACATACAAACTGGGTTATGGTCACTATATATGCTTTCCAAGATTTTAAAGCCTGATATAATGGATTGTAGGCAATTAGAGAGCAGAATGTGATCAATAAAATAAAACATGGAGTAACCTTTAAATGTAGGAACGGACTGGTAACTACACACATCCACCAAGGACATAGCTGAAATTAGGTCAAATTCATTTAATAAATGATTCAGCATGTCTCCCCGGCCAGAGTGTTCGAAGTGAAGGCCCTCCATCCTATGGCAACCCAATACTCCCATGGTAGTATTCATAGTAGGATTCCCACAGGGGTGCACATTAAAGTTCCCCATAATAAGAATCCGGTGGGAAGAGCTGTCACAGTGCTGTCTAATAAAGTCGCCCAATTCTGCAATCCTACATACCCATCTAACATTTACGGCATTGTGGAAGTTAATCAGGGACACCATTACATTACCTTTTTTTATAGTGACTGCTTGGATATCAGTGTTGTTGGTAGTTATTGTTTTAACAACACAGCTCAAGGCTAGGTCAATATATAAAGCCAAACCCCCTTTAGCTCTGCCACTTCTTGATGGTTCAGCCGGCACAAAAAAGCTTTTGTAACCTTCTAAAAATATATTGCATTCCACCATCCAGGTCTCTTGCAGGCAAATCACCGGGAATGACCTAATGAACTCTACCCACTTTGGGTCTTTAACCTTTCCCGCCAGCCCAGCAATATTCCAAGAGATAATATTATAAGCCAATTCCTTGCATACAGCCATATGCGGGATTCGGGCTGCAGTCGTTCTCCCAAGTAGGTCATCATTATTAGCTGTAGTAGTATCCAGAGTAAACAAATGGGGATCTGGAGAATCACTAGACAATTGGCTACTGGTTGGCTCCGTAACTCCCTCAAAGTGTGCATTGCTCCCACTTTGGGAAGTCCCGTGAGTTTCATCCCTAATATGCTGTAATCAGTCGACCATTTCCAAACTGCTGTACCTATTTTGTGTGTGTATTTGGCTGGATACGTATGGTTGCCCGTGCCAGCCCCTATCCACCCTGCCCACACCCCGGTGCTCTACTAGAGTCCAATCACATTCCGTATCTAAAGGCTGGGGTGGGGGGTAGAAATATGACAATGGGAGGGGTTGGATGGTGGACCCATGGCTATGCTTCCTCCAATTACAAATATGCTCCACAATCCTTGGGTCCTTAAAATTTACCAGCACGCAATCACCTTTTATGGTTTTTGGCCTGTGCCCCACCCAAGACAACCTGCACACCATCAAAATTTCACTAGTGACATGACGGGGGAGTGGTCTATTTTTGTTGAGCCAGTGAGAGGCTTTATTTTTTAGGGACATAAAGGATTCCTTGCTGGGATTACATATTTCTGGGACCCCAGTCAAGACTACCAGATACGGGCTTGATTCTGGAGGCAAATCAATTCTGAGATCCCCAGAAGAGCCCGCATCGAGTAAGTCCCGACAGGCTTCTTTTGACTTTGCAACATGGACCCCTGTTGAGATATTAGCAAGTGAGGCCACAGGTGCAGATGGTTTTGCAATAGGTGCATTTACAGTAGATGGTACTAGTGGGGGAATAGGTTTATGTGTTACAACCCCCCCCCCCTGTACGATGTTCAATTGTGCATTACCCAAAGACAACACATTTGACTTTATAATGTCGATGGTTTCCAATGTTGCTTTCTCGATCTTGAGCAGCCGCTGCTCAATCTGCGTAAGTCTATCTTCAAGTGGCTTGAAAGATGACTTTAGTAGGGCTCCCAGTTTTGCAAGGACTGGATCTTCTGGTACCAATATTGCGCCGGTAGAATTTGGTGCTCCTGGAGTAGTTACAATCAATAGTGGTGAACCATTTTTCTCCATAGGGTTCACGGCCTCGGGGCCCTGGTGCTTGAGTGTTGTGTCACTATTACTGGCGCATTTGGCGAGTTTGGGCTTTCTGCCTCCGACAGCAGTAGCAGCCCCCCACTTCCTCTTAGATATCGCCCCCTTGTGTCTCCCCCCGCAACTGCCGGGTATTTGGTCTTTCAGGGGAACTGGCCGTGGTAGACACTATGGTAGCCTCTATTTCTGCTGATAGATGGAACTGATCAGCTGGTAAGGTATGACTCTGAACCTGGGAAGTAGGTGGTCTGTGAACAATCACAGGAGTGCCAATGATATCTGCTCGCAGTATAGGTTCTGGTGTACGAGCATTTGCGAAGTGACCCAGGGAAGATCTTTTTGCGAAGGCAAGATCTTGAGAGACCCGGCGCTCCATTAGAATTATCCCCTGGTCAATAACTGAGTTGGCTCTGATGATAAAATCGTCCAGGGTCCCTGTTAGATTTCCGCTCGAGGTCGCTGCCTTGCTCCTACTTTCACACGCTGACATGTTACTATGCAAATGGTCAACCAAGCGGGCACTTACAGTTGATCACAGGGTGAGAGATAAAAATGCGCCACATGGAAGAGAGGTGGCCCAGTCCGGTCTCCTCCGAGCTTCGCGCGTTTCGTGGTAGGGGTGTGGTAGGGGCGTGTATAAATACAGCAAGCAGGCGGGAAGAGGCACCAGCTGTGGCAAAAGCTGAGGATGCTGGTCCTCGCAGTCCCGTGTTGGCGTGCTTGTAGTCCCGCTGTGTTCTTCCCGGTAAAATGGGGGTCCAGGTTAGCACTAAGTCCCAAAGCAAAAAAACAACTGCTGCGAGCACTAAATGGGTTTTTTAATCATTATTTTTCTAGTTCTAGTTGTAATGGCTGCTTGTTGTTTGGCTGCTAGACGGCTAGTTAGCCTTTACTGTTAATTTTCTAAACCTGCTGTTTACGGTTTAATGGTCAGGAGTTCCATAGTCAGGAGTTCAAGAAGCTGAGATCAACTAAGTGGGGCTCCCCTGTATCATGCTGCAAAAGAAGGAAGAATAAACCACAGCAACCACGGCACTCACGGTTCTCTTAACTCTTGCGGGGCCGCACAGCAGCTGCGCTCAGTCCTTTCGCGGTATTCCAAGCTGCAGGATTGCTACCTCTCCACCGCTGCGTTCAAGCCACGCTCGAAACCGCCGTAGAGAGCCTGTATCACAGCTTTCACCTCACAGTGTGGTGCGATGCTAAGAGCCACTTCTTGCCGCTTCTTGACTCCTTCTCACTACTCCTAGGGTCCTAGGGTCGGCTACGGCTCCTACGGCTACTGCTGTTCGGCGACTCCGTGATTCTACGGCTCCAGTGATCTCCAATCTCTCCTAGAGCTGCCGCAGACCTGCCGTGGAAAGGCGTAGCTCTTCCTTCGTCTCCACGTGGCGCCTGCTGCCCTCTGCTGCGCTCTAGCGGCCACAATACCATTGGCATCTGGTGACATATGAAAGTTGTGGAGAGTAAAAGTTGGCTAAGATTTTTATGTGACGAGCAAGCGCAATGGACAAATGTGGGGTTTGGAGTTGTTAGAAATGGCGTTTCTGGTTGGCTAGGGTATGCACCTAAGCCAGGCAGAGCCCACCACTCTAGTCATGGAAAGGAAGTTGCGCACCTCAAGATAACCCCTGCTCACCCCTTTGGTAGCTTGGCAGAGCAGTCAGGCTTATAATCAGAGGCAATGTGTAAAGCATTTGCGCAGCACACACACACACTCCAGTGACAAACTAGGTACACCATAAAAAGAGACTCAACACAAGGTTATATAAAAATATCCTCTGTATTGTACTTAAAACACTTTAGACCATAATTACATCACATAGATCATAAAATCCCTTTGCATCCGGGCAATTATCATTACATCACAAATTAGTGCAATCAAGTAAATGCTTGTAGATTGCACACATTATAAAACACATCACTGCGCATATAAGGCAAATCCTGCAATAATGCTCATTATCCTGACAAATGGATGGTATGACGACATACACTAGAACACAGGGCCTTCAATGCAGGAGTTAGATTAGGGACATTACCAATAAATTGCAAAATACCCAAAATAGCATCTAAATCGTGAATATGGTGTACCTTATGCAATTGCTGGATAATACCTATTATACTGATAATGCAATGCATCACAACATATCTCAATATTAGCGCATGAAGTACAGCAGTGGGATACAATCACATGAGTCATAAATAATGGGCATATTATACACATCCTGATAGTGCGAGATTCACAACTACCTCCATTAGGACCCTGGCGCAGTTCTAAGGCAAGAACATGCAGCTTATTAGGCAAAAACACAGGAATGCTCATGAGACCTCAAGGCACAGCTAACATAGAATGCTGTAGCCCCTGCCCTCCTACTACTTCTATTACGGTAATGTGTTAAGCTTTTTTTGATTTAACCCATTGCCTTGATTGGAGATTGCTAGAACAACTTTCAACCCTGAACAATAATGACCCTGGGCCTTTTCCAAGTAAGGGGCACACACCTGAGGGAGTATCACGGGGAGACCCTCCTTGGCCCTCTCTTACGTGCTGAATCCCAGAAGGAGCAACTGCCAATGAGCATGCGGTGCAGGTGCTGCTAGGGCATACTGGTGGCACTGGACGCAGTGTCTGGATTCCTTCTCTCCCGTCTTCCAAAGGGGCACGGCGCCAGTGATCCGGGGTCGAGGAGGATTTCCCTGCGGCCGCTCAGTAGATGTGGCCACAGACTTTGGTCAACAGAGCAGTCCACAGCACCAGCCTTCTGGCTCAGCCCCCACAGTACCTCTTCAGGAAAGAAAGGTGGAGGCAGCTTCCCCGACGTGCGGCCAATCGCAGGAACCAGCAATTCCAAACTGTACGCAGTACAGCTTCCTTTGCGGAGAACTGTGCTGACTAGCTCTTCCTATTGCCAGCTTTTCAGCTTGTGTATGCACTGCTGGTGCGGAGTGGGTTACCAAAAAGCATGTTTCAGGCCAAAACATGAAGTGTTCCACATGCATTCATGAGGAGAGGCAACCAAGAAGCAAATACCACAACTCACCCGTGCTATGATTCCAGGGGCAGCAACCAGTGCTCACCACGTGCTGGGCCCCTGGGAGAACACTTGGCGGGAGGCAGATAGAGATGCTGCAGGCCAGCACATCAGCAAGTTGCAGAGTGGCAGTCTCTCTAGCAGCCCCACAGGTCTGTAGGTCAGCACAACAAAGCAAAGTCCAAGTGGGGGGTTTCTATGCAGCATGATAATCCTCTGTTGCAGCATGTAGAGCCAGCAGCATCTGGTTACAAATCCCATACAGTGTCTAAAAATATGGGGTCACAGCACCTGTACTTATACTGCAAAAGTCTTTGTTCTGGGGGCACGTCGACCACTTTTTAGAAGTGCACAACATCCCCATTCAATCCCACACCCTGGCTCCAGACACACTACGTGGGGGGACAGCATTGTGAAAGTCAGGCTCAGCCCTATTTAGGTGCAAGTGCAACTCCTCCCACCACTCTAAATGCAGACCAGGCCTATTCAGATGCAAGGGAAACTCCTCTCACCACTCTAAATGCAGCCAAGGTCTATTCAGCCCAGCGCTGACTCACCCAGGAAAGGCAGGGCACACCTCAACCCCCTTTGTGACTGTCTAAAATGAATGCACATCCCCTTTCCTGTCAGTCTAAACCAGACACTGAATACACAACCAGACGGGGCACAAACTGTCATTTCTAAAATAGTAATAACAAATCCACTAAGTTTACAAGAGAGAGCGCATGCACTTTATCACTAATCAGCAGTGGTAAATGCCCAGAGTCATAAAACCAACAAAAACAGGTCAGAAAAAATTCAGGAGGAAGGCAAAACGTTTGGGGATGACCCTGCAAAAAGGTCCAGTTTCAACAGGAGTGGTCTTTACCCAGAAGAATTTGAAAAAAGATTGGAAAATGGTGCATTTTCAGGCCCAGTTTAATAAAGAATTTAGCGAGAATGCAGGTAGGTTTATAAAGCAAATATAAAGGAGTAGTCTTGAAATATTTAAACGCATTAAAAACTACCCCATATCTTACTACATTAACATGTCCAACAGTTACTGTAGTGTGCACATTGTACAGCCCAACAACGTCAGGCCCTTTAAAGTGTGTGTGTGTCCAATGCAGCATCATCTTTGGAAGAAAACTCTATAACCAGGATTGGAGAAGCACCCATAGCTGCTGGCTGCAATCAATCATAAATACATTTGTACAGATAGGGCTTTAAGTGGGAGTAAAAAAGTGGGGAGTCTCTAAAATGGATGTGGTTTAAACATGTAAAATACATTTTGTATGATTCCCATTGTGTGCCATTTAACTGTCATTGTGGTTTCTCTCTGAGCTTTCTGTTATTTCATCAAGATATAAAACAAAACAACTAACAAACAACTAGTTCCTGCCAGCACCATTGGCTTTGTCAGTGACCGTTAGCTGTTTAAGTTAAATGAATAACAATGATTTTATTGGAAATAATTAATATTGAAAATGTTTCAATTCTGACATTGTGAGACTGTAAATGAAATATTATTGAGACCTTTGGAATGAGTTTTGATCTTTAGTTATGTGCACTTTATGTTAGACATGTATGTTCTTTTTCTCCCCACATCTCGTCTATCAGCATTTCATAAATTTCCTCTCTTTCTTCTTCAGCACCCACTTTTCACTCACTCCTGAATGTACTTGCACCTCCTTCCCTTCAACGCCCCAAAACATACACTATGTGCCCCTTCACACACACATATTCCCAGAATTGCAACTGCAATACGTGACCATTGTTCTGTGTGTTCTGCAGGGAGGCCGATTCAGACGGCCGGACTGGGAACCGAAACCTGCCCTGGCAAATAGCTATGATGGCCCCCGGGGGAGGGAAGTGGGGTTGCTAGTGGAAAGCACCGCTGCTGCTTTTGCTACAGGGGGCCAAGGCCTATATTGCCCCCGGTAACAAAAACAGCACCAGCGGTCCAAAACCGGCTTCCACCCTTGCGGGACACCGGGGAAACGCACAGTGCCAGTCCTGTCCTGCCAACCCACTGATAGGCACTGTGAGAAACAAGCACTTCCTTTAGTATCAGTGCCAGAGCTCTCAATCGCAGCCCATCATAAACACCTGCCACGATTCAAAGTATACACTATACAAGAGTAATAAGATGCACAAAAAAAACAGAAACTCAACATGATGGAAATAGCAAATTCTCTTAGGAAATGCCAGATTAAGTGAAAAAGGTTAAATGGAAACAGGAACTAAAGCCCTCCCAGTCAAAAACGTTTTTAATGTTCATTGTTCCGATATCAATCAGTGTTTTTGGCATTAATGTAAAGAGCATGAATATAGGTCCCTACGTGGACCATTTCAAGTTCTGTTTTATTGCAATATGACCGCGCCAGATACTCAGATTTACACTAGCACAGACATCGAGCATTCTAGAACCACTATTTGACCCATCTAAGTGATTCAGGATCTTAATAAGCAACAAGTATACATGTCATTTTATGGGCATGCATACTAATAGCATTTAGTATTTTTTTAAGTTTCTGGAATTCCACACATCAGGAAACTATTCATGCATATTTCTCCCTTTGAGCTTCACTCGGATATGTGGTTCAACTTCTCCAGGGAGCAAAATCCCAGCACATCTTTTGGATCAACATCACCGGGGAACAAAAACAGCAGATGCATTTCTACAGGGGTTAGCCATCAGCAGCGATGGTCTGGGGTGTCACAGTGAGGGAGCTCAGCATGAGCAGGCGTATCAGCACAATAAACCTAATACAAGTTTAGCATTGACACTTACTTTTACTCAGGACAAGGTGTCACATCTCACTTCCGCTCTTGCAACCTTGTGACGAATTGAAAAGTGTGGGATCTATGCCTGTTTTTGATAGATGTCCTTGTATATTGAGGGATGCAGCCTGCAACACCTGAAAATGCTACACCGGCAGCATCACTGGCCGACAGTGAGTACCACCATAGCCGTGGCACTGAAGAGCTTAAGAAAGGTAAGCCCTGCCTTGTGTGTCACATTGCAGAAAGTTGTTTTAATGCCTGGTTTCCAGTTCCTTGTTCATAGCGAGATGGCGCTGGCAGCCTGGGACAGGCAACCCAGACTTAAATACATTGATCTATTTAGAGATACGATCGTATCTCTAAATAAATTGATGTAGTTTATATTTTTTGCAGTAAACATGTAGAAATGTTAGCTGGGTACATCCCTAGAGTACTAACGTAGAAACCTCCCTGTGCAACACCCTCAGTATGAGGGGTTCCCAGATGTGGGTCCCATGCTCATTTTGTAATATAATGTAACGCAACATGGGTTTTTTGAGTGCCACCTGCGAGGGTATCCAGGTGCTGAGTAGTTGTGGGTTCTGCAAGTAGGATCAGTTGAAGAGCCAGATTTTCAGTTTCTTGTGGGAATCCATAAATGACACAGCTGTCCTGATGTGCTGGGGAGGTTGTTGCAGGATTTGCCTGCCAGGTAAGAGAAGGCCCTACCTCCTGTTGTGCTTCTATGAATATGGGGGGTGTGGGTGAGAGCGAGTGATGCAGAGTGGAGGTTCCTGGTTGGTTTGTGGAAATGTAGATAGGTGGGACCCTTGTTCTGAAGTGCCTTTTAAGCTAGGGTGAGCATCTTGAACTCGTAGCGTTTCCTATTGGGGAGCCAGTGTAGTTTTTGGAGGTGAGGTTTGATGTGTATGCAGTGAGGAAAATTGAGGATAAGTATGGTGGTGGCATTTAGGATGGTTTACAGCTTGTGTAGCAGGTGTCCAGAGATGTCGTAGTAGAGGGTGTTGCCGTAGTCCAGTCTGCTTGTGATGAGGGCTTGGGTGACGGTCTTTCTGGTATCAGGACAGAACCATTTGACGATTTTTCTGAGCATGTGAAATATGTAAAAGCAGGTGGAAGTGAATACGTTGATTTGATGTCTCATGATGAGGTTTGTGGCCAAGATGACCCCTAGGTTCTGGCGTTGTCAGACGGTGAGGAGGTGGGGTATAGCTCTGTGGGCCATCAGGTGGAGTCACAGGGTGAGTTATTGTTGCTGGTTATTAGCACTTCTTTCTTGTTAGTGTTGAGTTTGAGGTAGTTGTCTCTCATCCAGTTGGCCACGCTAATAATGCACATTTTGGGCCCGATTCACAGAACTAACTTAAGACAAAAACCTAAACTTACTACTTTTGGTATTCACAGAAGTTAGGATTTTGTCTTAAGTTTGTCTTAAGACAGACTTAAGTTTGGATTTTGTCTTAAGTCTGTCTTAAGTCTGCCTTAAGACAAACTTAAGACAAAATCCTAACTTCTGTGAATACCAAAAGTAGTAAGTTTAGGATTTTGACTTAAGGTAGTTCTGTGAATCGGGCCCTCTGAAATTACTTTTGGTGATGTTGGTGTCTTGTGTGAGTGATAGGATGAGTTGGGTGTGGTCAGAATAGAGATAATGTTGAGTCCATAGATCCAAATGAGGCTTGCTGGAGAAGTCATGTATAAATTGAAGATAATAGGTCTGAGTGAAGAGCCTTGCAGGACTCTGCAGATGAGGTCCTTGGGTTCTGAAGTGACCAGGGGGAGCTTGACCTGTTGCTTTCTTCCGGTCAGGAAGGATGATACCCAGTTGAGAGCTGGTCCTTGGACTCCAGTTTCGTGAAAACTGGAGATGAGTATATTATGGGAGACTTTGTTGAAGGCAACAGAGAGGTACAGGAGGATGCGTGCAGCAGCGTGGCCTTTGATCTAGTATGGTGCAAATGCTGTCTGAGGCAGCGACACTGGAATCATGCTCCACCCGACTGAAGAGCCCAAATTAGGGTGAAACTGGTCTTGGGTTGCTTGTGTTCCAATTCAAGTGAGGACCTGGCTTGGCAGTTCCACCTAGACTGTTCCCTATTGTAACAGGGTCATGGCTGGCTGGTTCTCTTCTGAGCTGGCATTCTGGGCAAAAAAACGCAGTTCGAGTAATTGCCAGACACCAAGATTAATCAGAGTATCGTTTCCTTCTGTGCTACAACAATAACATTTACATATAACAAAAAATAACATTTACTTAATTGTGCTTGATGGGGCATAAACTTACTCAAGGGGTAATATGAGATTGGTTTGAGCAGACTGTAACTGGCAACAAGAATGATTTCTGCTCAGAACAGTATCCCACAGGCAACAATCACTTACAATTTTGTGTTATATGAAATGGCAAAGAATTTGCATATTCTGCGCAACAGGAAATTTGAGAATTACATAAGACTGACCCAATATTGAAAAGTAATAATTGACCTAGTACAGACATCTAACCTATTGGCTTTACAATGCTTATATTCCTGACAGAACAATCAAGCAATTGCGACAAAAGTATCTGAAAAACAGATACTACAGAAAACAGTTGATTTATTTTCAATGCAATAAATTTTTTAGACTGTTTTGTCAGCGCTGGTCTAAATTGCAGTAAGGCGGCTCATTGACTCATTAAAAACATAGTGGCCATTTTGGAATTGATAATCAATAATAAATTACATATAGCAAGAGCGCCGATATGGCAGCCATGTTTGTGGTCAGTCTGAGAATGGTGCAGAAGCTCCCTGGAATGAATGCTGCACTATTGTATTTATTATAAACTTAAAAGGGACTTATATCCCCCCTCCTCTCTTTCCTGGCTTCTCATTGGTAACTGTGTGTGCCACTTACCTCCATTTCTATTGGCTGTAGCATATTTTCCTGCAAGTTTTCAATGCTTGTTCCTCATTTGCGTCTCTTATCAGTTTCCCGCCTCTGCAATACTGTTAACAACCACTATGGTGGAACTATATTCTCATAAAACTTTGCCTTTTACTCTTGCACCATATTTATATAACAATTTATTACCCGGAGAGATTAAGTGATTTGCATAGAATCACAGGATGTTGCACAGTGCTGCAGAGACTCGAAACGGGAACCCTCTGCTCTTGAGCCAGCTGCCCTGGCCACTGCACCACACCTCTCCACACCTCTCCAGGTACATGTACATATCTACATATTGTCAGACAGAAGAATATTTCAGTGCTTTTGCTACATTTTAAAGAACTTGAACTAAAACTGTGATTTTGTATGTTCAGCGAAGAAGGAAATATTCACCATTGTTTTCTTCTGCAAACATATGTGTGATCATTCTTTTGCTTAGTGGCTAGTCCACATTGCATTTGACAGGTCAATGTAGTGGTTAGCTGCTTTCTCCATTCGACATTGAGGCCCTTTCTTCCTATTGGCTAAGAAGCTTCACGTTATCTCTGACACCTTCAGCTCGTGTTGACATGTTAGCCAACAGCACGTTGCATGACTAGACTGTAGTTTCATTTTACCCCTTATTAGCAAATGCTCAAAGCACCAGCGATGTTTATTCTCCACAATCCCTGAATTTAGCAATTGGTGCATGCTTTATCACTGCCACACAACATCTATCTGGCAACTAAGCTGCCCCCATCTGTGTCTAATTAGGGGATGTAAAATTGAAAGTACGCGTGTCCCCCAGAGATGATTTACAAATAAAACATGAAAGCAAAAAGATCTTCAAAAATACAGTATCCTCAATTATTGAAGCTCAGTGTGAGCAGCCTTGGCAGGGAGAAACAGCCTGACTGACTCAAAAAATCCATCATGGTTGACCTTTGAAACCCCAGCATGTCTGGTGCTTATGCTAAGTAAGTCTAATTACACAGCCTTTAGTTATGTATTAATACACGCTCTGGCACTTCCAATAATCTATATTGTGAGCCGGGAGGTATTTATTGATCAGTTCTGGAGGCTGCTCCTCTTTTTGCTTCCTTTGCTCTTTAAATTTGCATCTTTATCTTGTTCACTCTCAATAAATGCAGTTCCACGCCACCCTGGCTTTTGGCGACATGACTCTTATCTACATTTAAAATAATTGATTTCAAACAAAAGTGTAAAACCCAGCGAGACAGCACTGAGACTGGAAATGAACGGATCTTGAGTATGCTCGGTCCAACTGAGGGCCAGAAGCAATCAGATATCAGGAAAGGGCCATCTCAGCCAATCGATGTAATTCGCATTAGCGCCCATCCGTTAGGCTTGTGAAAAATAACTTTTAATCGAAATTCCTAGCATGGTAACATTTAGATCACAGATAATGCAGAACTAGGCTAGTGGACAACAATCCATTTTCATCTCTGCTCTGCAACCTTCCACCAACTTCTGTGAATAATGGAAGGCACTGATAAAAGTATTTGCGAGTAGAAGAAAAATCCAACTTGGAAAACACTCCTAGAAATATGCAAAAATAATATATATTTAATAGTCTTCTTTTCTCCCTCCAGATATAATAAGTGATCCTCTGAGAAAACAGCCATGTCGTACAAGGACCAATAAGCGATGCCAGATGCAACACCGAGGCTTTCCTTATTTACTTGTTCGATGATGTCTCTGTTTATGATGTGATGCTGCAGCACTGGGGACAGGTGGTGAGGGTGCACAAATTCATTCTAAAGTATTTCATACCATACCATAGATGGTCACATCAATGTGACCATTTAACCAGTCGCGGCTCCTGCAGGTAGGCGCGGTGTGGTGTGGTGTGGCGTGGCGGTTAGGGGGACTATGTCTAGAGACAATGAAATAGGGAACATTGAATAAATAAATAAATACATCCTATTCCGTATTCTGTCCAAACCCCCCGCCCCTTCCGCTTACCTGCAGGAGCCCCGACTGCATTTGACTCTGGGGTGCTTTCAGTTCCCTCATATAATATCGATCACTAAGGAATTACCAGCTAGAAAATAGCATAGCTGTGTTCATGATTGTGCCCAAATGTATAATCACTCTTCCTGCCTAGCAAATCGTTGTGCAATATATTTGCTCATATTTTCCATCATACTGACATCATATCATATAGCGGTGCTGATATGTGTCCTAAAATACCTGCGTTGTGGCAAATAGGCTAGCATTGTGTGTACCCCATCACTGTACTGATTGGATAGTACACCATTGTGCCATAATTGTGCCAGATGTTATGATCATAGAACGGTAATAATAATTCAATATGCTAGAATATCTCATTAGTATATTACAGTGTATCGGACTGTAAGAGCCAAAAATCCAATCACTGTCCCAGAATATGCCAGCTTTGTTTCTGCATATAACAGTGTCTGCCCCCTGGCCACAAGTGCTCTTGCTTCTGGGTGAACCATTCCTTCTTTGCCACTTACCATCAAGATCCTTGTCCAATTCTCGCACAGCCTGCAAAGCACTAGCATCCACTCGGACAAGACCAAAATAAACGTCCATCCCTTGGTTTTCTCATTAAGATATCCTTACAAAGCTGATCCACACTGAAAGTGATAACCTACATATGTGCTGCTATAATGTTATTAACCCCTTGGGCGCGGCCGTAATTCTGCGCCTGTGCGGCCGTTTTAATGAGTGGACGGGTTCATGACGGCCCCCAGCCGTCATCAGCACACGCCCACCGTGATGCGTGATGGCTGGGGGCCGTCATCAGCATGGAAGGGGTTAATATGCTGTAAGGAAATGCTGTAAGCTTATTGCTAACGAACATATATGACCCTATACGACTACTCATTGGTGAAAACATATACACCCTTCTGAATCTCTTACCGATTTCTAGCACATTCTCAGTCCTTTATTGCCCCCTCTCCTAATTGACGTATTGCAACGTAGTCCTTTTGCCCCCCCCGCCCCCTTTGCTGCTCCTTTAACTCCTTAAACTCTTGTCCAACAGATAACTGTCTTCTGATTCCTTTTCCATCATTCTTGGACAATATCCAAGTCCCCTCAGGCCCTTACAACAAGTTTCATAATTGATCAATTTTAAACAGGCTGAGAAACATACTTTGGATGCTCACTGTCTTCCCCGAAATCCTCAAGTCCATAGTCCTGGATTATGTCACACATTTGTTTCTTCGTTGTAGGTGTACCAATGAAACCACCAAAAATATCCATGTATACAAACAACACCTGGGGAAAAATCAACAGCCATAGTCCATGCCAACTCTGTCTACTTTAAAGCCTTGTGACCTCTCTTCATCCACACTGACACATCACTACTTTATCAGTGCTTAATTTGCAAAATATGAAGTGCAGGTGCTGAAATGTCTGTCGGAGGCCACACCTACTTTTCTCTGGCTCCACCCACTGGTTTCACCCACTTACTCTATTAGCTCCACCAACATCTTCAATCGGCGCTGCTAAAATTCAGATCTTATACCTGATCTGAATTTCAGAAAAGGAACCTTCCTCATAGGTAAGCATCTACGGAAAGAACCTGTGGTGCTACAAGGATCAGTGATGGTGGGTGGTTTTATGTTGTGGTGGGGCAGGAAAACACCCAATCGGGGTTTCCTGGTTGTCTAACCATTGTGAAGGTCTAACCTTAAACCAGCCCGGCATTCCAAAGGTATTCTAGGTACATCCGGCTAGTACCGGCAACCTGCCGCTCAATATTTCATCTGCCTCAAATCAGACATGCAGTCTGGCTTAAACATTATTGCCTAACTGCGGGCAGGTTAGACAAGCACGACGTTCTGATAATACAGCGCTCCGAATGGTATCTTACAACCACAAGAAACTCACTAAAAGACATACCACAGAAGTACTGCTGAGTCCTGAAGCAGCACCCAGGTGGTGTAAAATGCACTGAGTGCATTGGGCTCAAAAAATTAAAATTAACTGTACATCATGAGAAACTACAGTTAAAAATGCCAAATGAAGTATTTGCACAAGTCATTTTAACCTCAACATTAGTGATGGAAGCCACAACAGGCGGTATTGGAGTTGAAAAGAAGATTTTTGGGGTAACAAATTCAGGGCCAGTCTGCATGTGAGCGCACAGGTTAACCTCGATGAGCCTAACCAGACTTGAGGGCGATGCCGCCTCCACTACCCCAAAACCGAATGTGGAGGAGACAACTTCATGCTGGTTTCAACCAATGAACTGGCAAATGGAATGGAGCACATTCTTATTCAAGTCACTTATATTCTAGTCTTCCCAGGTAAATACAAAGCACTATGTGCGCTGAACTGTGAATACAGGTCTTTATTTAACAGTTACTTCCTAATCATCCATCCTCAATGTAGCAATATGAAGTCCTGAACTAACTACGCGACTACCAATGTAGCATAATGATCCCTTGAGCAATTAACATTTAATAAGAGCATCACGGCACTAAAGAACGTTTTTCTTCACTGTAATGCATGGATTTGCAAAGTCCAAATCCATCATGTTTTTGCTTGAATTAATATTATCTTTACTACATTAACTCAAATATATAAAATTACAATACAAATTTGAGAAATAACATTCCCCCTTTAAAGTAAGCTCGACACTTAAAAACATTTGTAGATGACCTGTAATCGAAACATCCTGAAAAACAAATGCCAGAGGTTGCCTGAAAGAATCAAATACATTTTATTGGACTTAAATTTCCTAGACTTGCTGTATTACAGAACTGTTACAATAGCAAACACGAGCAGATGAAGTCATAATTGTTTGCAGAAAATCAAACAAGCCTGCATTTTCTAAAGGCAGTGTTTTTGCTGGGTACCTTCAAAGTTTGTAACTTCACTGGACCTACGCACGCACTCCTGCACGGACTCAATTAAAAACGCTAGCAAAAAGGTCAGGACGAGGATTCACATACTATTATCAAACAGGCCTGAAAGGTTTTGGCAAACCTCCGTGTACAGGGCTGTCCGGTGCTTGAGGGGGTAAGGGTAGCGTACCACCTCCACCTATATATAAATATTGATGGCATGCCCATGTAGAAGTCAGTGGCGTAACGAACCTTGAGAGGGCCCCCCTGCAGGGTACGTGAAGGGGTCGCCTCCGGACTCAATCTAGAGCTCCCCAGCAGAAGTGCAGTGCTGATGGGGCCCCCTGGAGGGTGAGGGCCCCCCGCACCGCGGGGGCTGCAGGGGCCTCTGTTACGCCCCTGGTAGAAGTGGGCACACAAGCCTTACGCAGGCCTCTTTTAAATGCCGCCTCTCTCTCTCTCTCTCTCTCTCGCTCTCTCCAGCTGGGTTGAGAGGTCTGGGTGGTGAGCTGCACCTCCTACTACAGAGGGAGGGCTACTCTGAGCCCGGTGAGACTCGGCCTTCAGTGCTCCCTGGGCATTCTGCCTCTCCCTCCCTCCCTCAACACCCCTCTGAGTCTGTCAGCACGTATTTGGTGACGATCAGGTCAGAGGTCAGTTGGGGTCAGACACAGGTCTCGCTATTCCTGCCCTGGTGGGCAGACCGGCTAGATGTGCCAAGGGAGGACAGGGAGTTCCCTGAGGAGAGAGAGCTATAGTGGGTGCATGGATGGAAGAGGTAGTGCAGTGAGGCGTGCGTGGCTTTATAAGGCGCTGGCTCTCCAGAGGGGTGAGTGCCACACTGCTGCTGCTGTGGGGCGAGATGCTGTGGTATCCATTGGCACTTTCGTGGAGAGGGTGGTACAGGGGCTCCATGTATGGGAGAGTGCGGTGTGTGCAGTGTGTGGAGTGGGGCTCCTGTATAGGCGAGACATGGCTCTATTGAATGCGGAATTGCGGATGCGCTATAGGGGGAAAGGGTGGTGTATGCAGTGGGGCACCTGTATGGACAAGGCAGGGCAGGAGTACTTTATAGGGGACAGGGGATGTATGGAGTGGTGCACCTGTATACATACACAAGACAGGGCTATATTGCCCATGAGTGCTATAAAGGGGACAGGGCGGTGTATGGAGTGGACTGTGCAGAACTGCACACGGGTCTGCTATGAGGGCATGAATAAGGATACAGCTTCAGCACCCAATGTAGCACGCCCATCCTTACCTCATACGTCCGTACCCACTACCCGCCCTGTTGTTTGATGAGCTGAGTCAGTGTCAGTCTCAGAAAGAAACACGGGCGAAAGAAGCTTGGAGCCTAGAAACTAAACATATTTTAGTTTTATACAAAGAGCATATTCGGTTTGTTGATAACAGCCAGCTCGTAAAATGTCTAACTCACTGTACACTTGTTTCTCCGCTGGCGTCGCTGTGCATGTTGTCAAACACCTATTCTGGCGCAGAGGCGATGAAGTTCGGCTCTTTTCTAACTGTACTACTAGTACTGGCTGATCCGATCGATGCCTGCACAGGTTGTTTGCCCTCAATTTCGTAGTCAGTCGGGTCAGGCAGTGGCTGACTTGAACGAGGATGATGAGCTGCGGTGGTTATGCTGGGGCATGGCGTGGCGTGGCCATGTGAAAAAATCTGTGCACGCAGCAGCGCGCACAGTAACCCACACAGCCCCTACCCCCATCGGAACCAAAATCCAGCCCTCTGAGGCTGAGCCCGCCCAAATTAATTAGTGTGTGTGTGTCCCGGACAGAAACTAAAGTGGCAACACTCTCGGTAACAGTCAACAGCACTGCACTGTGAAGTGAACTAAGGGCCGCGGCTGCCATGATCACATTTATGAATTTTCTCTTGGATTTGGGCTCAGCCTCAGGGCAGGCGAAGTGATTAAAAAGTGTCACACAGCTGCAACCAGTCACTGTTAACCACCGTGACTCATAGTGAACACACTGTGGCTGCACAGCCTGCACTGAGTATAGTACGGTACATTTAAAAAACTTAAATGTGTGAAGTGCACAGCAGATGCGTAGACCCGGCCCTGATAATTAAGTGCCGGTGCTAAGCACCAGAAAGCCCTGGCACAATTAAGCACTTAACTTTACTAAATGCCCATACCAACCTCCGACAACTATCTGGCTTCCCAACAGAACTCTGTCTGCCTGGATCACTGACTTTAATCTACGTCAGCCAAAACCCTTATTACAATTCTCAAATCTACTAACCTTTCACATGTTTCATATAACTCTTTCAGTCCTCACACTATCAAACCCCGTTGCCTTAACCTCAGTATGAGAATGTGCCTGATTTCCTCATTCAGGCATTATCTGGTAGCTATCTATCATGCTTTACATGTTAGATGGTTCTACCCTTTAAACACAACAATAGAGTAGATCTCATGTGCCCTATGAATATCACTCAGGAACTCAACTTTCTTTCCCAAAAAGCTACAACACCATTCCTTAAACCGCATGACTTTGTAACCCATTTCTAATAATCTGCTCAACAATTTCCAAGAACAGAGTCATAATAAGACAGTAACTGTTTTCCTTCTACCTTTCAGGCCAGTTCTTCTCTGTTGCTTGGAAATGTGAAAAATCCCCATCCACCCATAGCCTACTGTATCCCTCAAAGCCCTGGCCTGGGTCCTCTCTTTAAAGCTTCCTTTGGTGACATCATCTCCTTGCTTGTGTTTTCTTTACACCAAGGTGCAGCCAACACCCATATCTTATTCTCATTTCTAACTTTCTCATCCCTCCTTCGAGCATGCACATCTGTTTTACTGGCATGCACTATTTTGACGCATGATGAACTCATCTTAGTTGGAGGTTCTGTAATGTCCCCCCCCCCCCCTTTCTGCTACAATCTCTAATCCTAGCTTTAATCCCTGAGACACTTACTTTTGTCTCTTCTGTCGGAAGTGTTTGTGTTCTTTTCACCCCAGCTATGTGATTGGAATTCTCTTCACAAGCAGAGCACTGCTGCATGTTATCTAACCTCAATATAACAAAATCCCATTCCTGCTTCCATTTTCACATCCCAAAGATACTGATTACCCATTATTAATCAGCCAATTGGGTTAATATGACAGTCGTTTAGTTTGCCTTCTTGATCAATGTTTCTCTCCTATTGGCAAAGTTTAAAGGGGAAACATCCTTTATGCTGTATAGGTTACTCTGCAGTGCCATTACCCCGAAGTTTTTACACCGCAAAATCTTTTACAACGAAGGGCTTTACACCACAAACTATGACAATGCATTCCCCAAAGTAACACCATGACGGAGTTAGAATAGTTAATTGCATTGTAAAAGGGAATGCAATATAATGGATTGCGTTGTAAAGCCCTGTGTTGTCATAGATTTCGCACGTAAAAACTGCGGGGTAATGGCACACGGAGTAAAATTTTCCAGGGTAAATTTGTCTATTCACTTTAAACTTTACCACAGTTGTATTATCTCCATGGAAAATCTTCAATATCACATTATCATCAAAAGGCTGGTTTATGTTTCGCCAAAAACAAGGCAATGTATAAAAATCTACCATTAGACTTCGAACCCATTCAGGTTACCTCCTGCACCTTAACATTAGCTAATCATAATTTTCTATTGTCAACTAAACCACCCTCTGCATCTTCAAGATTCCGGTTCTTACTTTAGAGCCCTCCCTCTAGACCTCAAGTCCGCTGACTGTTTGTGTGAGCTTATCGCCACAAAAATGTAAAGCAACATTACATTTTAATCTCATGAAACCTGAGGGTGATTTAAAATAACCTGCAAAGGCCAGCAGCCAGTGTGAATATGCTAATTTGTAAATACACCTTTATGGGAGAGTTAGCTATCATAGTATTTCTGTTTACTATATAGTATTTGCATTTTACTGTATTTAGAGGTCCGTTTGTCCTTGATATTCATTTTTCATACAACACATTTCTCAAGACACATGATTAACAACCATATTTTTTCTTTATTCCGTCTATTGTTTTACTGTCCTGTGTATGCAATAAACATTTGTCCTATTGTATAAATTTGGGATCGAAATATTATATGTTGTTGCAAACAAATAAAATAATAAATATAGCAATATTAAAATAATCACAGGAAAAAACTCGACTTCCTAACTTATCAAAGGCAGATGGTTCCAAAAAAATATTCTTCAGAAAAAATTCGACATCAATCATTTAGCCGTGCAATAATAGTAAGGGGAGATGCAAGCATGTTAATCAAAAGGCCGTCACTATCTCCTGCCTTCTCCGACCACGAACGACAAAGCTAAATATTAGGCTGTTCTATGAATCACTAATCAAAACACAAGTTAGTCACATGCTGTCCTTCCTTTGCCCATCAAAATACTTTTTCCATATTTCTCAAAATGGACTCCTTTTTTAGTACACTCACAAAAACCATCATCTGGGGAATAGAGACGTGTTGACCCTCTCAATAAACTTCAACCATCTAGAAACCACCTGACACAAATACAAGTCTTTCATGGTTTCCTTGACCTCAAGACCACATGAACCACATAACGCAGAGCAGTGTTTGCAGCCAAATAAATACACCTTCAAGACAAAATACTAGAGGCTACTAGCAACTCCCAAGAACTACGCGGTGTACAGCCAGCAATAATCACTCCTCTTTGCACGTGTTCTTCTTTCCCCATAGACAGAGAAACCATGCATAACTCTGGTCAGCTTCTTCAAGAAAAACATCCATGCAACCACAACAGCTGTAAATCAATGCAGTGCTAGCACTACCTAGCCCCCAAATCCCAACTAATCAACGTCAAGAACCCTAACACCAAAATACCTTCACTTTCTTTGATGCAAACTTCAGAGAATACCTCTCCTAATATAAAGTCTCACTATATCGGACAGTTCTGCAACTATTGTCACAACACTTTCAGGGATCCTGCCTGATGCAATGGAAGTCTTCATTAACATCGCCCCATAGGCAGACGCGGTCCCCAACTCTCAGGTCACCTTAACCTCGAAAGTGCCTTCCATGACAGGGCAGGATTCCTGCATGACTCCTCTGTCCTTGATAGCAGCACAATCCCAGGCACAGTCTGATTGCTCAAAAACATTAGAGCCATAACAGGTCAGCATCTTGGCATGGTCATGACATGGACCAAACAGGTCTAAAACCAGCTGTGGGCAACAGACTCTACCACCATCAAATACTGCTAGATATCTCAGTCATTTTTCAACTGTGCACCCCATCCTCCATCACTGCATCCAAACCACGGCCAAAACCCTACTATATTCTCACCACCTGCACCTCCGTTGCTATGCGCGTGGCACCCAAACATCTCCAATTCTCACTCGCAAATATGACCAATTCTGCTGGAAGATGGAGTAAACCAGCTTCAAACTAAATAGGCTCAAAACCAAAATCATAATCTTAGGCTGACATCACATCCTCAAAAGGATGTACACAACTTATTGACATACCTCCTTCAGAGAAACAGTACTAGTGAAAGAAAATGTGAGAAACCTGTCAGTAATGTGGAATGTTGCATAGAGTCTTAAGATGCACAATGGAGCTGTAGTAAATATAATTTTTTAACAAAGTTACCCCTTCTAGAAATGTCTACCTTGAATCTGCACTGAAAACATGTGCCACATCACCTGCTTATGCTGACATGCCACCGTACAAACAAGCTTAGCAACTGAAAAGGTTAGAGTAAGGCACATATGGTGATGCAAGGGTAACACAAGCCCTTAATTGAGATTTTCTATGCCACACAGAGCCATCTTGCATAGTAAATCTGTAGAATTGCAAGACAGCGCAAGTTACTGCCTCGCACCGCTATACCTTGGGAACGCATTTCATGTGTAGAGCGTGCGTATTCCCATACATCCACCCATGGTTTTTGGTACACTCCAAGATTTACTAACAATAGTATGCATGGGAAGGCTTCAACATGCTACGCCTTCACAAAGGAGGCTTAATGAGCAGAAATATCTTTATTTTTCCTTGTTATTTCCTCTTTCTATGGTGTTGGAAAGAGGAAAAAGCCTCAGAGGATTATTTTTGTGCAGGAAGGTGTTCCTTTTTGCCCCAAAACAATCCTGCCTGCAACACCGGCACCCTTACTCCATGGTGCAACAGTACCTGCGTAGGATTTTGCAGCCACAAGTGCAGAGGAAAAGCAGGGATGCACCCTCTCCATTTGACGCAGCACAGTAAACTGTTGTGCTGCTTTGCACTGCTTCAAATGTTAGTACATCTGCCCCATTGTGTTTATTGGTTCTGTTCGCAGATCCTACCACCAAGAGACAAGATCTTCTATTAAATGCCAGCAGGTCTGGGACAAGGAGGTATTCGTTGGGTGTAGACTGTAAAGAGTCCACTCACCCTCTTTGAGCCTGACTGTGACATCCTCTCCCGCTTCGCTCAAGACTTTACTCTGATAGGGGTTGGAGCATCCCTGTAAGGTACCCCTTCATGGGCAGGCTTGTTCCAGTCACCATTTACAACAAGAGAATCATGAAAAGGCAGGGATGGCAGAAGCAGAAGGGCATGGACCCTAACAAACGTAGCATTGCATTATTTTTCAATTGATTGGTTTATAGTATATATACTAGTAACCTACAAAAGTAAAGCTCCTACCTTATGAACTACAGTTCTGGCACTACTTCATATTATATCAATGCTATGCCTGTTTCCCCTCTCCCCTCCATTCTCATAGTCCCTGGCAGCACAATATTTCAAATTATTGAACTTTGACTAGTGTGTCAAGCCACTCTTGCAGCAGAAGGAGATTTAATCAAGCAAACAATTTCTGTCGGTCCTATATCCAATCTCAGGGAGATCGATAAAGCTTTTATTAAAGTATTTATTTCAGGGGTTTCGCTTTGAAAAACAACATATCAAGAGACTGGCTAACAAAACGATTTACAACATGTACTTTGATAGAACATAACATGTAAAATAGAAGTACCAGGGCAAATTCTGCAAAATAGCTGTAATATTATCCAGTAATTCTGTACTATGGACGTGCATGTCGGTTGTGTGATTCCTAATTGTGCGCATAAGTTTCTTTAAAGTGAAATGTAGGAAGGCTTATGGTAAGACTCTTACAAGACAATCTAATAGGATTCTTGTAAGAGTTTCTGTAGGAAAGCACTAGGACCTTCTGGGAATGGCCTAAAACAGTAGGAGATGCTAGAAACCACTAGGTGACCTGTCCTTTATGACAACCTCCTATGGGACACATGAGTACACATATCCTGTTTCATTTATGATTTCTCTTACTTCGTGCATTGCTGGTTTAGTTCGAAAAAAGCTTTTTATGGAAAGCAGAATTCAATAAAAGAGGGCCATTAGCAGGCAATAATAGCCTTTCTCAGTAAAACTGTGTGTCATGTTGATGCAGTAGTTTGAAGGTTGGGATGAACCGAGCTTGAGAACCTCTTAGCATCTGCTGCAAAATCATGGGGCCCGATTCTCAAAGGTAAACTGAGACAAAAGTCTAACTTTACGACTTTCTGTATTCACAAAGGGCATTTACAAGTGGTAAAGTTAGACTTCTGTCTCTTAAACTTAAGACTAAAACTTTAGTTAAACTGAGACATAAGTCTAACTTTACTACTTGTAAATACCCTTTGTGAATACTTAAAGTCATAAAGTTAGACTTTCGTCTCAGTTTACCTTTGTGAATCGGGCCTAAAGTGAGGGAAGGAGTCTCAGCCACTGACAATCACCTGGGACTGCATTGCAGACCATTGTCTTTTTACCACTGTACCATTCAAGACAAAACCAGCCCTGTGAAATCCAGTCTTGGCCCTTCTTGATACAGTCCACCCCCAACTTCCAGAGCAGGTCCCTTCCAGGTGGGAACACAATCAACCACCTTTGGGTTCTGACCTACTTAGGTTTCAGTGAGGTATAGCTTGTGTCCTATGGCACAGTGAGTACAGGCCCACATCTGGGCATACCTGTAACACTTATGGCATCCCCTGCAAAAAAAAGGTGACAGAAGAGTGGTGTGGTGGTTGAAACAATGATGAATTGAAATATGGCCAGAGTGATTGGCAGTGGCTCATATTATTTATGTATCTATTTATGTCTTTTACAGATTTCTACAGTGCATGGCACCCAAAGGAATAGATGTGCTCTACTAAGTACAATACAAGTAACACAAGGTGTCACATGGGACTGATGACTTGTTAAATCAATTAGTGTGACTTAGGTTTATTATAAAAAGGTTCTGGTAATCAGAGATGAGTGGAGGGGGAAGTGGGGGGGGGGGGGGGGGTGAGAAGTTTCTGCTCTAAGTATGACGAGTAAGACCAAACATGGGTCCTGTGCTCACTGTGCCATACGACTAAAGCTACACCCTACTAACGAGCCCCCAAGTACAGTAAATAGGTGGGAGATCACATGTGGATGTGCCGGAGAGCTCATGCTCACAGTGTGTACATCAACAAATGTCATAAGTGCCCCTTCCTTTTCTGTACACCTTTCAGTGGCACATGTACAACTGCCTTATGAGAAGCAGAATATCGACCACAAAAGAGTCACGCTACAACGTTATTGTAGCAATAATGTCAACATTACAATATGGTGATGGTAAGTACATGTAGGTAAGTATAGATTTACTATTCTTCACCCCACATCTACATATCTTGAAACATATAGTGTTAAGGTATATATATCTATGCGTCGTTAGGTTCTGTAAATATTTACTCACCTACATGGTAGCTTATCTTCATCATATTTGTTGATGATATTCTATCTAGATATTTCTGCAGCACGATATCTAAGAGTGGATATTCTTGTAGTGTACAAGTATATGGGCTCCAATATGTTGTCTCACATCTAGTGTTTGGTACAATTTTAATGTGTGAAATTCTTAGATAAATTCCCTGATTTATTTTGATTCGATGTGTATGCATTTTGCTTCCTTTCTGCTGAGGGTGTTCTGCTAAAAAGCTAGTTTGAAGTAATTCAGGACTAGGGCAAGCTTTGTCCAGTTTGATTTGCAGTTCTTGAAAGAAATTTACATGTGGAAAGATCGAATATAGAGTTACATGTGTGAGAGGTGGAGTTAACAAACTCTGAACTGCCTTTCTGTGCATTCTTTAAGTCTTCAAGATGATATCTGAAAGAAAATTGGCTCTAGCTTATGGAAAGCGGTCCCTCATTGGTGTCATCCATCACATCACACCATGGCATATAAGAGACCTTTGGTTGCATATCACAATAATGAGTGATAAGATAGCGTCCTGTCAAGATGTTGTGAACACAATATTGAATAGCATGTAGCAATAAGGCATATAAGATTGCAGTTAGGCTCAAATGTACAAAGAGTTTATGCAACACAGGGCAGCAATCAAGGTGCTCTACTACTGTGTTGTGTGAAATGGAGAGAGCAGAACTGAACCATATCTACAAAGCAGTTGCACTGTATTGATCTCTCCCTGTACCTGTGCACTCTCAGCAGCCAAGCACCAACACAGGTACCCAGGCACCATAGTGCAAGGATATCTGCAAAATGCAGCACGCATGCAAAGAGGGAAAAACAAGGAGATATAAAAATATTTTCCTCATTACACCAGCCTCAGGTAGGCTCATGATTTTGGCACAAATCCATGTCTACAATTCTTTGTACATATGGAGTTGCGTTAAGATCTGTGAGTTGATGCGTGGGAAAATTCTTTCACCACTCCTGGAATGTATCCTTGATGATATTTTGGCTGTGATGCTCTGGCAGGACAAAATATATAACTCGATATAGTGGATTGGAATAACCTTTATATTCTGTGGCTTTTTTAACTTTTCCCTTTCTCTTACCTGTGTTTTGTAACACAGAGTGCTTCAATCTTGGGATTTTATGTACTTTGTGATATACAAAAAAGAGATAGTGAAGCTCACATATTCAAAATTGCATAGCATTAGGGCATGACACCCAACAGGGCTAGGACAAAACAAGTGCACAGTGATCAAAAACACGTTCTATACTATTACAGAGAGATAACCATTGAAAGTGTAAATATTCAGAGTGATCTCCTAGGTAAAATAATGAGTGCCTAGATCCCTAGCATTATTTCATATCAAAAATGTTGCTATTTTCTTAGATTTTTCTGTTGTATCTTATAGGTCTGCCCTGCATATGCATCCTCAGCTGAGTTTTACAAAGAGGACCAAATCGAAACCTAATTTTTCAATTACAGAAAAAGTATAAGCGTGAGCAGTGAAGGAACCATGAACAGGATCTCCACATGTGTATTCTGTAGGTCCATGTAGTCATCTTTGAAAGGCCAGTCTACCTTGCTTAAGGAAGAGGTTATGCAGAGGCATGATCCATGTCATACCCAGACATTTCTGAGGCCCTCAGTGCTGGGTGTTCTGCTGCTGGTGGTCAGTGATCTTTGAAGTGATGAGGTATCATAATGGTTCTGAATTCCTATGGGCCAGCAATGCAAGTAAATCTGACTTCTTCTAGGAGGATTTGAGGCCCGAGAAAATTATTAAATAAGTGGGTCAATAATGCATTTTAAAGCCCAAATGCAAAGGCACTAAAGGGGCACTTATTAAATATTCAAATTTTTCAATGGTGGACTAACCATTGAAGCGTTCGTCTCCACAAAAATTGACACAATTTAGTTCAAAATGTGCTTTGAGTAACCCGCCCTATGTGACAGTAATTTCTTCATTTTGTACCAGGGCCACAGTCGCGGTCGTGCAGGTAACAGCGGTGGGGCGGTGTAAGGGGGGATTTCTAGGGATGATGCCGAGGGAAAGTTAAATAAATAATTAATTTTCCCTCAGCATCGTCCCTCGAAATCCCCTCTTACACAGCCCCACCGCTGTTACCTGCATGGACGGTGGCTGCAGGGCCAACATATTGTCATTGGGGCCTTCTTATGTAAATAATTCGATATATTATGCCAGTGCCAGAACTTTTCTATTGATGCCATCCACACACCATGGGTGACACATGTGTCAAAATTTACTTCTAGAACGTCTGCTGGCATTTTGGTTAGCTCTCCCTCATACCACATCCCGTGGCTGTCGTCCCTAATGCCAAGAATTATTCCTAATATGTTAGTGCCAGTATTTTGCTGCAGGTGTCCGATGTGCCAATAATTACATCTAGTGTGCCAGAACCACCATTTTGCCATGTGTCCCTTTTGTCATCGATTACCTATAAAATACCAGCACCATAATTCTGGCATGGATGGCCCTTAGGCAAAAACTTACTCATTATATGTCAGTGCCAGTATTTTGTCAGGTGCCTCTTATGCCACGAATTACCACTAGTGTGCCAGCAGAAATATGTTGCCATGTGTTGTAGATTATTCCTACCTTTGTTTCCATGCTTTCTTTTGCTTTATACCTATGTCATTTGTTCTCGAATGTAAGTGGCCCTGACTCATCCTAAGGTTCTGGGGTGAGACAGTTTGTGACTGGCCAGCTAGCGTTGAAGATACTTTCTGTTATGCTCCAGCAATAAACCTGTTGTTACTCACCTGAAGCCTCCGAGTGACTTACTACAATTTTGGCGACGTTTGTAGCTGGTCAGTTGCAGTCTGGTGGCTTCTGGCGATTCCTTGATGATTTTCCTTCATCCTGGTGAAGTCGTGCGGTGAGAGCGAACCTGACAGCAAAAGATCTTCAATGTCTTGTGCCGTGTGCCTTCCTCTGGCTACTTCGATCTTCATTAAAGCAAGTTTCTGGCAAGTGTAATTGACTTTTAAGACTGTGAGTAGCGCGAGCTGTTTGAAGCGAGCGAGTGCCGCAGCGCGAGCTCCTTGGTAACCGTTGCTGTTGCTGGGCTCCTGACGTCTCTAACGTTGCTACTACCTGTCTCTTCAAGCCTCGTTTTGGACTATTCTTCTCTTAGGCGGCCATTTTAATTGGTCAATTCGGCGTTTCAAGCCTCATTTTGGAAATTCCTTCTGGCGGCCATTTCAGCAGAGGAAATCAAGCGTTCCAAGCCTCGTTTTGACAGTACTGTCTGTGGGGGCCATTTTGAGTCTAGGAAATCGACGCTTTGCTCGTTTGTTTTGGAAGTGTTAATTGCATACCAAGCCTCGTTGTCATAATTACCAGAGGAATTTAAAATCGACATGTTACTCATGATGCAACTTTGAGGTATGTACTGTTGTGAGAAGACCTGAAACTTCTTTTGTTTCTAATCTGCTTCAATTTGTTATTTCAACTATTTTCGTTTTACAAACAGTATAAATATGGCACTACAAATAGTAGTTACTTTACCTCCACAATTCCTACCTGAACCAGGGATTCCAGAAATACCTTGGGAAGACTGGTTTATAATGTTTGACAATTATCTTGAGGCATTAGATGGGCAAGAATTTTCCGCAAAGAGGAAAAAGGCTATTCTTTTAAGTACCCTTAGCAAAGAAGGGCAAAGAGTTTTCAGATTCTTACCGATAGCTTTAAGGGCTAATGGTCAGGAAATGCCTGGCGAGTTTAAGGAAGCTGTAGCAAGGCTCGAAGTTAGATACTCCAAGGAGGAGAATCTTGTTATGAACCGTTATAAGTTTTACACACTGCGACAAATAGACTCAGAGTCAATTGATGACTTTGTAGCTCGTTTGAGAGAGTTGTCTCTTAAGTGTAAGTTCGGTGCTATGAATGACGAGCTCATAAGGGATCAGCTGATCGTCCAATGCTCTAGTAAAAAAATTCAAGAGAGACTTTGGGCGGCAAAGAATCATTCGTTAAAAGATGCGATTGATCTAGCGAAAGTGATCGTAGAATCTAATAAATGTATGAAAGTTCTAGATTCTCACAAAATGTCTCCACAACAAGAAGTCTCAGTAGTTTCCGAGAAGAAAAGTACTACAGAGTGTGAGCACTGCGGAGGAGAAAGTGTTGCCGTAGTCAGGAACAAATCCAAGGCTCCAGCTAAAAAGACTTTTTCCTCAAATAAATTCTGTAATAGATGTGGAAGCAATACTCATTCTTCTGAGGCAAGGTTTTGCTTTGCTGCAAACAAGGAATGTCGTAAGTGTGGCAGAGTTGGACACTTTTCAAAGCTGTACAAATCTAAGGGCAAGCAGAGAATTGCCATTGTGAATGACTCTGAATGCGACAATGAAACTGAGGCCGAAAGACTTTTAGTAGTAGATGATATCGACGTGGTTTGTGAGGATCCTAGACAGAACAGACCAAAGGCAATTTTCAAGATTGACTCTAATGAGGTTTCGCTGATGGTGGACACGGGGTCGCGTTATACCATCATTCCAAAATCTACCTTTGATATCTTCTGGGAAGGGACAATTTTAGAAAAGAGTGACATTTCTCCTAAAGGTTTTAATGGCCAAAGGATTGAAATTCTTGGTTACTTTGAGTCCAAGATCGCTTTTGAGAAAAGGTCTACGTTTGGAAAGGTTTATGTCTCTATTGATGGCCCTCCTATTCTGGAATGGGTGCATCAATATGACCTCTATATCATTATCAATCCCAGAGCCAAGAACCAGGTTATGGTTGTTGAAGATGATTCTATTGAAAGCATTCTGAGCGAATTCAATTCTGTATTTAAGGATGAGCTTGGGGAACTTAAAGGTTATTCTCACCTTATCAGGCTTAAAAAGAATAGCTTACCTGTGCAACATCGGGTGAGAAGGGTTCCTATCTCTATTCGTGATGATGTGAAATTATTAATTGATGAGATGCTTCAAAGTGGGGTGATAGAACCAACGGAGGCCTCGGCATGGGTTTCTCCGATGGTCATTTCGAAGAAACCTGATGGCAAACTGAGGTTCTGTGTTGACCTCAGGGCACTGAATAAGTGTGTTGTGGCTGATACACACCCTTTGCTTAACATCAATGAGATGGTATCTACTCTGCAGGGAGCCAGATTTTTCTCTAAGCTTGACCTGAAGAGTGCTTATCATCAGGTTAAGCTACATGAGACCTCGAAGCACCTCACTTCCTTTATTACACTGGAAGGAATTTTTCGGTTCACTCGCCTACCGTTTGGATTAGTCTCGGCAGAGAGTTTATTCCAACGGTTGGTTACTGAAATTTTCAAGGGGTTGAAGAAAGTGGTGTTCTTCCAGGACGACATTTTAATCTTTGGTGATTCTGTGGCTGATCATAATCATGTTCTCAAGAATGTTTTGCTTAGGATTTTGGATACTGGCCTTACCTTGCGAAGGGAAAAGTGTTCTTTCCTGGTCCAAGACATTGAATATTTGGGTCATGAAATATCAGCTAATGGGGTAAAACCAAAGAGGGATCTCCTCGAGGCAATTCATTCTGCTCCTTGTCCTGGTGATAAGGATCAACTACGCTCATTCATGGGTTTGATTGAATATTATTCTAAGTTCGTGGAAAAAGTTTCAGAAAAAACCTTACCCCTCAGAGCTTTATTGAAAAAAGGGTGTACATTTGTATGGGGACCTCAACTTGAACAGTGTTTTAATAGTATCAAACAGGTTATTTGCAGTGCTACGGTTCTTGCTCCATTTGATACTAAGAAAACATCTACTTTGTTGGTTGATGCAAGTGCAACTGGCCTTGGTGCAGTTCTCCTACAAAGGCATAGGGAAGGGGAGAGGCCTATTGCTTTTGCTTCAAGGACACTTTCTTCGTGTGAACAGAACTATTCTGTCATTGAGAAGGAAGCGTTAGCTGCAGCTTGGGGGGCTCACCATTTCTGTACGTATCTGTGGGGTACCCGTTTCAATCTTCAGACCGATCACAAGCCTCTCATCAGAATTCTTTCTCCTGGTGGTGCAACTTGTAGTTCTCCCAGATTGGCAAGGTTAGCTTCGAAGCTGCAAGAATACCACTTTGATATTTCACATATTCAGGGGTGGAAGAATTTCCAAGCAGATGGTCTCTCTAGACTTCCTGTACCGTGTAATATCCAGTCCAATGGTGATTTTACTCTTGAGGGTACAGAGGAAAACATTGCTTGGATTAATGATGTACTCTATCTTAGTGAGAGTTCCTTTTCCCGTCAGGATTGGGTAGAAGCTATGCTTAAGGACAGTGTTATGCAAGAGGTCATTCAGATGATAAAATTGGGCTCTTGACGGGAGAGTTGTGTGCATGTTTCGGTTCGTCCCGTTTTTAAGGATATTGATGAACTTTCAGTGTGTGAGGATAACGTTGTAATGCGGGGCGACAAATTTGTTCCTCCTGTTGATCTAAGAGTCAAGCTTATTTCCATTGCGCATGAGGGTCATCTTGGCCAAACCTTAACTCAGCAAAGACTCAAGTTGAATTTTTGGTGGCCTGGGATGGACTCTATGGTATCCTCTTGGGTTGAGGATTGTCCTATCTGTAAGGTGGCGGAGAAAAGATTAAAACTTGCTGTGGGTTCAAGTTTAGGGAAGTTGCAATTTTCTGAGGTTCCTTGGCACACCATTTGTTTGGATTTTATAGGGCCTATGGAGGAGTTGCCGGCTTCTCAGCGGTTTGCTGTTGTCATTGTTGATTGCTTTTCCAAGTGGCTTGACGTTGAGTTTTTGAAGGACATCACCACTGACACTACCATAAAACATTTAAAATCTTTATTTTTTTTGGAAGGTTTTCCTAATGTTATCATTACTGACAATGGTACCCAACTGGTTTCACACAATATGTGTTCCTTCTTGTCTGACTGTGGTATTTCCCATCATAGAACCTCCCTCTATAATCCCCAGGGAAATGGCTTGTGTGAACGCATCAACAGGTTGTCAAAGGGACAATTCAGATGGCTCTTTCTAAGTGTTCACCTGTCAGTGGTCTTGTTCAAGAGATGGTTTATGCCTACTGTACCACTCTTCATGGTGTCCAGGTCAAGTCTCCCTTTGAGTTGATATGGGGCAGGGTTCCCAGTACCAAGTTGACTCCTTCCTGGCTTAAGAAAATGGTCCTTAATTCTGATTTAGCCAATTCTGTAGATACTTCTTCTTTGGGTTCTTTCGAACGTAGTACAGTTGCAGAAGTGGTAAAGAGTGTTTCTTCTAGGTTTTCAAAGGGTGATCTTGTAAAGGTGAAGTCTGGTAGAGTTTCTGGTGGGTTGTCAAAATTTAGGGGGCCTTTTACTGTAAGGAAGGTTTTTCCTAACTATGTCGTTCTTTCAAACGGAGAGAAGTGGAACTTGAGACGCGTGGCTCTTTACCAGAAGGGCAGTTCTTGCACTGTTCCTTTGGCCACTTGTTCTGTTTCTGGGGAGGGTCAAATTGACTGTAGTGATGGTTGTAATGGGTACAAGTTCATTCCTTCTCATGTTCCTAGCACCTCAAGTTCTGTGCCTTTTCCGGGGAGAGGTGATGGTGGGGGAGATGCTCCTGATTCCCAACTCTGTAGTGGTTTGTCTATCCAAACTTCTGTTCCTTCTTGTGCTGTTGCTTCACAGGTCACTTCCAGGTCTCAAAGGTACCACAGACCACCGTTATATTTTAATGATTACTGTTGCGATTAATGTGGAGCGCTATTGTTTTTTTTTTTTGCCTTAAGGTGAGGAGATGTGTTATGTTGTCTTGTTTGTTTTAGCATGCTTTTCTTTTTTTGACTTGTTATGTTTCTTGCTTGTCTTTATTTTGCTATCTTCTTACTCTGCTTCTTTTGTTTGGTTAATATTTTGTTTTGTTTTCCAATGAGAGGAGATGTGTTATAGATTATTCCTACCTTTGTTTCCATGATTTATTTTGCTTTATACCTATGTCATTTGTTCTAGAATGTAAGTGGCCCTGACTCATCCTAAGGTTCTGGGGTTAGACAGTTTGTGCCTGGCCAGTTAGCGTTGAAGATACTTTCTGTTATGCTCCAGCAATAAACCTGCTGTTACTCACCTGAAGCCTCTGAGTGACTTACTACACCATGGATGACCCTTATGATACAAATTGCGTCTAATATGCCATCGCCAGCATTTGCCATACATAACCTGCATGCCCAGAATTACTTTGAATATTCCAGCACCCGTATTTTTCCATGGGTAGCACGTATGCCAAGAATTACATCCAGTTTACCAGTATCAGCATTTTCACATGCGTGTCCTATGTGCCAAAAAAGACGCCAAGATGTGCCAAGGTATATTAGACCTCTGATTCCAGGGATGGGACTTCACCAGCCCTCCACAATCGTTGTGATGGGCCGCCACCCGTCAGACACAAACCCTGTTTATGTCTGCTGCTGATCCTCAGTTGCAGCGAGGGTTGGCAATGTGTGATTGGAACATTAGGGTATAATAGTCTATCATTATCATTAGTGTAATAAAAATGGAGCAGAAAGCCGGAAGTGCGAGTCCTGACAAAGATGAGCCACTGTTAGCCATGTCTTCTTCCAGCTGCTGCACTGCATTCTGAAATAGAGAATATTTTGTATTTTATAAATCGCATATAGCAATAAAGTAGTCATTCATAAAGGCTGATGTCTAATAGACTGCAGGACAAGAGAAATGCCTAGTGACCAAAGTAATTCACTGTATTGTTATATCAAATACCCCTGCAAAGTCCCTTAAATATGACCGGAAGTGCTCAGCTACCCAGCTCTATTTCTCTGCATAGAATGCAGTTATTTTCATAACAATATTCATGAAGATTACAGATGCATTGTATGGAGGCAATCTCGAGTCATTTTCACAAACAATGTGATATACCTATACATTCTCACCACTCTATTAGAACTCTTCTTTTCCCACAAAAATGATGAAGTAATCTCGCAGTCAAGCATTTTAAAGCCACACCAGTGATTCTCTGAAGTGAGAATGGTATTAGTGCATTTAGAATATTGCGGAAGCACAGTCAGTCCTTCATATATTTTTTATTTGGGTGGGGAGGTCTGTGACGTTTTATGATCCCAATATTAATGTTGTCTTTTATGGCCATCAGAGAACCTGGCTGTGCATATGTGTGAGCCATCAAATGATAAATAGAGTTGTTTCAAATTTACAAAACCTTTGCTGTGAATTATTGCATATTAATCATTGTTTACATGGAAATGCCATCTCCTTCATTCTTCAAGTTCAGTCTCACTGTGTGAATCCTGTGAATTCTCTGAAATGTGAATGCCCGAGGGGATCTCAGCAAATCCTTCCAAAACTTCACATTAGATTTTTTTAAATGAGCAATCTGACATCTATGTTAGATGCTAGCCGTGAGTGGGTAGATAACAGTTTGTATATTCGCTGTGGAAGGAGCAATATCTAAGCAGGGTAAATTTAGTGCACTGCGAAATATTCCTCTAAATGTCAAAGGCCCTGAAAATTCTGCACAGCTTTTAGTCTTAAAATTACTAACTTATCAACTAGTACAGCTATGAAATGTGCTGCAAAAAACGGAAACGTTCGTACCTGGTGCAGGAATATACAATCTAATCTAATTTAATCTAATCTGTTGTTATATACACTACTGCTGGTGTGTTGGCAAAGAAGAAGAATTTATTGATCTAACTATATCTAAATGAAGCTCCTTGCTCACACTCAGCCTTTCGTTTCTCCTTTTCACTTGTATCTTTTGTATTTTATTCTCTCTGGCATGATTCAGGTGTGTATTTGTGTGGTATGTGTGCCCCTGTGTGTGCCTAAGTGTATCTCTGCACACCCATTTATTGCCTCTGGTGGTCAGACTACAATAAACCACATCTTAAATACCTTTAGCTGTCCTCCACCCAAGGTGGAATGATTGACCGTGAGATATAAGACCCCCTGGTAACAAAATATCAATTTTCCAAGGTACCAACATCCCTCACGTGATTAAGTGTCACTCTTGACGGTGAACAATGAAGCACCTGATTCTTCTATACTAGTCCCATGTACTTTCATCTGCAGGATTTGTTGCATGCTGTGCAGTATGCATAATTAGTTAGCATCTGTGAACTGTGTTTTAACAGTTATTGTGTTTTGAAAGGAGGATCAAGAAGAGGACAATGTGTATGATCAGTGAGGAACAGTTTGCATTGTGAGCAACTTCGGTATCATCTGTTGTATCTGCTCTTGTGTTATGTGGTTGTTTTATTCAAGTTGTATGACATTGTTTCTTTTTTTTTTAATATTTTTTTTTATTAAACAAGCCGTAGGAGAAACATTGGTACATTAAATACATTAAATACTTCATAATTAGACAAAGATTTCCAGACAATATACAAGAGACAACACTAGACAAGAAGAAAAAAAAAAAAAAAGAAGTTACCACCAAAAAAATCTACACAAACTGCAATAGCATACGACTAAACGTTTTTCCTTTCATAAAGTGCTAGACCAAAGACGTAGTCAGATAGAAAATATAAAAACTACTGGTATGGAACAAGCATCAAGATTGCAATACGGTTTATAAAGTGCTAGTGCTATGAGGTATGAGAGCCGCTAATTTAAAACAGCAAGACTATTATTGTAATTTTTTAAGTGCTAGTGCAGTAACGTGCAAAGTTGGCATATATAAAGTGACTAGTGCATTAAAGTGTGGAGACCGGCAATATATACCAGCAGAAGTATTATCATATTTTTTTAAAGTGCAAATGCAGAATCACGCAACATTGACAAATAAATATATATACGATGAGGTGCACAAACAGCTGATATAATATAGCAGATCAAATATATACTTGCAGTTCTTTAAAATATAGAAACAATACAATCAACAAATTGACTTAAATAAAACAATCAACTTCCTTTTATCGATTCAAGCATCTCAAAATATTTCCAGTTCCTTTCAAATCTTGCAATCGCTCCCACTCTACCTGCATAAGCTCTCTCAAAGTTAAATGTTCTTCTCATTTTATTAATCCATTTTAATTGACATGGGGCTATCATAGATTTCCAATTTTGTAGAATCAAAGACCGTGCTACCTCTGTAGAGATAAAAATAAACACTTCTTCTGATTTGCTAAACCTATTCCTTTCTTTACAGATACCAAAAAGGGCCGCCATTGCCTCTGGTAGTAGAATTTTCCCAATTGCCATCTCCAAGTCTGCAAAAATCCCCTTCCAGAAGGATTCTAACTTTGGACAAGAGAAGAAGATATGATGCCAACCACCCTGACCCCTAGTTTTACATCTGAAACATTTATTCTCGCATTCAGGGAATATTCTCTGCAAGGCCTCAGGGGTGTAGTATAACAGCCAACGAGAAAAAAAGGACATACGTTTGTAATTAGCTGCTCGGAGTGCTTTGTTTCCTAAATGACATATAACTTCCCAGTCTTTATCTGTAAAAACACACTGAGTCGTAAGACTTATTTTTTCTAAGTGACTAGCAGTTATAGGAGATGATCCAGAAGGGAAGAGCTTTTTGTACCAGAATCCAATACCCGTATGTTTCTCCCCATATAGAGCTGTTAACAAAACATTGGGTGTTGTGTCTAACCCTCCTATTTCTTTTTTTATAAAATTGACCAGTTGTACATATTCAAAAAACCTAATACGTCTAGGGTGTGCTCTATCTAGTACCGTTTGCCAGCTGATTACTGTATTTTGGATGAGTAGGTGCCTTATTTCCCCAAATCCAGCAGATTCCCATTCTAGCAGGTGATTCAAAGATATCTTAAGACCCATTTTAGCACATTCTACCAATTTCAAATAAATAGATCCATCTGAACCATATTTTTTAAATAAAAGCCGTAATCTTGATGAATATCCTATCAGTGTCTTATATCTTGTTTTCTTAGGAAGCTTTGCAGTTTTTAAAAAGAAAAAAATTTGAGAGCTTGATTCCTCAAGCATTTTATCCAAAAAACATTGTCTCTTGTCTGCCTATTCCTTAATAATCCCGCCACTATGTCAAAGAAAGCTGCTTCATAATATGTTTTAAAATGGGGCAGAGCAAGTCCACCTAGGTTTACAGAAAGTTGCACCACCGAGAGCTTAGCTCTTGAGGCCTTTTTATTCCAAATAAATCTTCTCAACATGGATTCAAGTTCATTAAAAAAGGCCATGTTAACTTTAATTGGGATATTGCTAAACAAAACATGTTTCTGTATTATTTTTGCTGGAGATATATTTAATGTTCCTCTTGGAAACCAAAATCTAATCAAGCCAGGCATTCCATCTCACTTGCAGCTGTACTTTTGTAGTACTGCGCCTCATCGCAAACGTCACACAACCTAGTTTGATCTAGAACGCAACTGCTCAATCAAGCTAGTCAGAGACTTAAGGAAGCTTGGGGAACTCTTTCTAATGCAAGGGCCCTATCAATGGCCCAGTTTTTGGGTGAATCTCACCTTTGATAATCCTATGTTGGGCCTACCAACAAAATTGTTAGGAAAAACCTATAACACAAACGCTCCTATTGGTCACACTGGAATGATCTGCTAGGAAAACCTAATTCTCTATAAATGGTGAATGTCCAACTCCCTATAAGTGGACATTTTGATTGAATATTCCACAATACATCTTTTTTAATGTGGTTTTGTGATTTCTAGCCAGATGACAAACTCAAACAAGCATTGGCGTAGCCAATAGGTCTCGCTTTTGGGCCCTTATAAGTATATAGTTTTGCAGCACATTTTCCTTGGTGCAACAACATCAGCTGTTGCATGGTTAAACCATGTACCTTATAAGTGTTTAGCCATGCACCAGTTGATGTTGTTGCACCAATGATATTGAGCTGCAAAACTAAATACTTATAAGGTCCCAAAAGCGAGACCTATTGGCTATGCCAATGCTTGTTTATTCAGACAGCCACAACAATCAGAATTGCAAAATGGCATTAAGGAATTGGCAGGTGTGGTCTGTTATTGTAGATGAATGGTAGTCGTTAGTAATGCATGTTATCTCTTCATCTCAGATTTCAGCTGCCTTAATCTTGTGCGGATTCTTTAAACTCAAGATATCAAAGGAAAGATATACAATCTGGCTTCATAAGTTCTTAAAAGAGCTCGTAAACCTCAGTCATATCTTCTGGGGTAAATCCCCAAAAAGCAAGTCTTTTGACACTTTCCTGAAAAAAATTAGTGAACTTGCAGAAAAATGAAAAGTACTGTTTCAATATACATTAAAAAAAATTGTTACGGAGAAAATTGTCTGTACAGTGCAGGTTCTGTGACCTCAGGCATTGTAGCGCTTCAAAAGAAAAACAAAGAGAAAAATAAATTAAATTACGCTTAATGTCATGTTTTTTTTTCCTCTCAGGCTGTGCCTCCTAGACATCAGATTTAATTCTGCCCTTTGTAACTTAGACCTGGCATTGCTCACAACACCTCAATTCGACCCAAAGTTCACAAGCCAGTTTCTGATGTGACAATTGACAGCCTTTCTACAACTAACAGGATGGTGTTTACAGACATACAAGATCCTTTCCCCCCAGCTGGGGTAAGTGATAAGGCCAGACTTGTAAAACCAACAGCAAGGGGGAGGGGGGGGGGAGGAGAGTGGTGACACGGGAGAAATGAAAAAGGAGAGAAATTGTGAGGCAGACAAGATGGGGAGAGAAGAGATGGAGCAACAGACAGATGAGAGAGGCCCGTAAAAGAGATTAGAGCGAGGGCAAAAGGGAAGGGACAGAAAATGAGAAGAGTGCAATTGAGGAGCGAGAAAGAATAAGATGGCAAAAGTGAAAGCAGTGGTATGCACGCACGACGGCAAACAGGCGAGCTGCAAAAGTGAAGGTAATCAGGGTCCAGATGGCACCTCGGGCGCTGAAAGCTGGCGACTGATCGCGCTTGTGCGCGTAACAGCAAGCTGGTGGCCGGCTGCCTCTGGGTAGCACTTCCAAAACCAGCTTACTAAATGTCTCGCTTGAACTAGCGCATGTGCTGGCTCATGCGAGACCTAAAAAATTGTTTCTTTATCTTTCCTTTTTTTCTTGTCATTCTTCCTCTTTCATCTCTCTCTGGTATATTTTAATCCGATTTTGCGGACATTATTACATTTAAATTCCAGCATTGTTTACATATTATGAATTTAGCCTCTGGCAAGCAGCTGAACACCTCCCAAAATATGTACTCTGACCCCGAAGCATAGTGTCCTATTGGCTATCCACATATGCTGTAGCTAACCTTTATCCAGTGCTTAATTCGTAAAAATATAAGTGCCATGTGTTGTATCAGGATTCCACTACAGCTTGCATCATACATTGCCCTGACATGCTGCCAGTGATAGCAAGAACACAACTACTAACCATCACACTCCTATCAGTGTGACAATTCGAACCATTCCAGGCCCCCAAAGATATAGAAATGGCTTGGGCGGCAGGTAAAAGGCGATTTTTAATGTATATTAATAATTGACTGAAGTTGTGGTAATATCTATATTAGCTAGACAGCACCACCTTGTGGCAGACTGTCGCAAGCACCGATGTTGACAATTAAGGGCCGATGCAGAGCACCGAAACCAACATCTCAAATTAAGCTCAGCCTTTATCTAGGATTACAGTACATTACATACCACATGTGAACTGCAAGATCGACATACACCACCCACACGAGTGACTAAACAAATGCCATCAAATCTGCTGCTACAGCCCTGAATGCCTGCATGCAAAGTTGTATCATGCACAAGACAAAATAAACTATTTTAGTATGGGTATAGCCTATTAATAGTATTAGCTAAGAGATCTGTAAGTAGAAGCTTGGGTTCCAATGTGTGCGTGTGGAAGTGAAACAGGCAAAACAGGCAGCTGGATTGATCTTGAAGGGTTGTCTGTCAATATAACATGTAGAAAAAGTGTTAAACCTGGCATTATTGGATTGGGTCTCCCTTCCATTTTTGCTGTTGCATCATGTGTTTTTGCTGGTGTTAGATGCTTTGGGCACTGTGCCACTGCTGTCCAGTGCCACAGTGCGAGTGCTCCCTTCTGTAAATTGATGTATTGATTAGTGGTTCCATGATTGGATATTTGGTTTACATGTCAGTCCCTAGTACAGTGCACTGAGTGTACCCAGGGAGTGTAAATCCAAATGCTGCTAGTGGGCTTGCAGCACTGGTTGTGCCACCCAGAGACGTGGCCTTGTAAAACGTGTCTAAGGTCTGTCATTGCAGAGCCTGCTGACTGGGCAAGTGCACCCACTTCCCAGTCCCTAAACCTTCCCTTGTCTTCATATTAGTCACCCCTATGGTAGGCCCAAGGGCTGGATGCATTGTAAGTATAAGGTAGAACACGCCCTGATGTGTGTGGCATGTCCTAATAGTGAATTACAGCCATTTTCGTTTTTGACTGTTGCAAGGCTACCTGTTCTCCATAGGCCAGAATGGGCTGCTGGATTGTTACATGTTTATAAACCTAGCAGACTCAGAGAACATGGTAGCAATTCGAGTTTAGTATGCCTGGATACATCTTTTAGTGAAGTTTATTTTAATATTCTGTGTTTGCAAATACCACTTTTAGAAAGTAGGTATTTGCTTGCCTAACCATTTGAGCCCGCCTCTGTGAGGTTGTGTATTCCTTCGTCTGGTTTCTGTGGGTGAAAGGACTGGGGGACTCCAAGAGACAGGCTGGGGCAGCCCGGTGATAAATAGGGAGATCTGCATCTAGATGGGAGGGAGGAGTTGCACCTGGCACCTGAATAGGGCTGGGCCTTCCCTCTACAATGCTGGCTCCACCTCCTGCGGTGTGTCTGATGTCTCTGCCCTGCACCCTGAAAGAAGAGAAAGAAGACTGTCAACAAAGTGCTCCAGGGCTGTACTTGCCTTTCACAATGCTGGATCCACCTCCTGTTGGGCGTCTGATGTGCCTGCCCTGTGCTGAGAAAGGAAAGGAGAAGTCTGGTAAACAGAGTGCTTCAGAACTGGCTCGAACTGGGCACAGGTCCATCTCCCCTCAGAGAACAAAGGATTTAGGGGTATAAGTATTGGGAAACTGATCCCATGAAATTAGATCACATCTGGACTTACAAGACGAAACCTCTGCTGAGGAGAAGGAACCTGAAGAAACTGAGGAGAGACTATTCCCAAGCTGAAGTGCTGCTTGGGGGATTGGCCTGCAGTGGTGACCTGGCTGCCAAAGAGAGGAGAAAGAATGTGGACTTTACTTTAAACTTGTGCAAAAGATCTCCAAGGGCTTGAAAGAGAGCTTGCCCCCTGACCGAAGTCCCAGGACCAGTGGACTTCACCAGCCTTTGTGAATTGCTGCTGGAAACAAGTGGCTGTAGAGGCAGGGACTGTGATAGACTCTCACGACCGGCCCGGTGTCCTGTAGGCACCGCATCAAGCAACATCCGCCTCGAACAACGCAAGCTCTGCGCTCACCGACTCCTTCCTGACACCGTCACCGAGCCGTAGCCCGCACAGTAACTGGTAGACACTGCGACGTGCAATGCCTCCATGCACCGAATCGAACTGGTCTGACCGACGCGGTCACTGCTTCTACCTTTGAGTCCTGGGACCACACTAGAGTTGGGCACTGCCTGGCACGCTTCGCGATGTACCGCCCGACTCGCACCGCTGTCCGGACTGATCTGCGCCAGCTCCTGAACTCCGGCTCCTTCGCCACACTGCAAGCGGAAAGCATCGCATCGAAGCACCATCTCGCCCTGCAACGCAAGCCTTGGATCCACCGACTGTGTCAATGGGCCACTGCCTGCACCGCATCGAGGGACAATGCGTCCTGCAGCGCTTCCTTTCTGCACAGCGACGATCACCGGAACCGGCTCACACATCCGTGCCGGCCACCCAAAGTAAAAGGTACTGTGACTGAGTCTGTCGACATTTGAGTGGGCCCGTACCGATGCGGTCTGCTGGATTTGCTAGACTCTGTCCTTTTCAAAAATGCTGTAGCCCGTCCGGGCTACCGACTCATACAGAACCTTGATTTGAACCTTTTTACCAAGAACTCTTGAAAGCTAATAGTACTGTGGATTCTTTTTGTCGTTTATTGGTCCTGTGGTAACTCTATATAAAATATACCTATTTTTGATATAAAATCTTGTGTGGTGTCCATTTTTAGTGTTGTGACTGGGTTACCGAATGTGGTCACAAATGCTTAACTTACAACGCCTGTGAAATAAGTGTTGACTGCTCGCGCCACGCTACCTAGAGGGTGAGCAGGGGTATTTTAGGAGTGCAATCCTCCTTTCTCTGACTAGAGGAGAGGGTCCCTATTTGTCACAAGTACCTACCCGTGCCAACTAGAGACCCCCAATTCTAACAATTATGTGCTGCAAAAATATTATAACTAAGAACTTGACTACCACAATATTAAAATGGTAAATATGCATGGGTACGTGTAGATTTTGTTTACTTAACTTCACATGTACATATATGTGGAGGTAATAATAGTAAATTGATAGTTATCTATGAAATCTTACCTTCCACATATTTTGTCAGTCAATATGCTGGATATGATATTTTTGTAGCCTGATATTTAGCATATAGTAGTCTGATAGTATACTCACTGAAGTAACACGCTTCAAAAGTGCCATTGACAGCATAGGCAGGGCCGGTGAACCCATTGGAAACATATTATGATTCCAAGTGGAATATGGATTTCATCGCCATAATGACAGCCCAAGCCACTCAGCACAGCTGTCCCATTGTCAAAGCTACTTGGATTAAATCAATCAGGGAATTGTGAAGCATGCTACTCACCCATGAGGGTCTCAAGGCTCTGGGGGAGGTAGGAATGCAACTCTGTGTCATCTCAAGAGCCAGGTCTTGAGACTCTTTCTGAAGGTGTGGAGAGTGGGGTTGCGTCTGATGTTGACCGGGAGCTTGTTCCAGGCCTTTGCCGCAATGTAGGATAAGGCTCTTCCACCTACTCTGGTTCTGTGGATGTGCTGGGTTTCTGCCAGGGCAAGGTCGCAGGAGGGGAAAATAATACTGCAAGGTAATCTTAATTAAGGGGCACGGTCTAGAAGAGATTTGTTTTCCACCTATGTGCGTTAGAAACCACATTTTCAGTGAAAGCTGCAAATTACGTGGCAAATATTGCAAATCAATCATTATGCAGTAAACTCAGTGAACAAGATGTTAAGACACAAGCTTGAGCACATGAGAAAAAGGGAAAAGGACAGTGTGAGAGTGGGATAGAAATAAGTTGCTAATGAAAGTGATAAAAGTGTGCGAGAGGAAGGAAGAGATGTGGCAGAGAGGTATGGCTATAAAGGTATAAAGTATGAAGAAGGGGGAAATATTAAGAGGGGTGCAATGGAAAATGTATGGAGGTGTGAACAGGGGACACCGAGTGCAAGAGAGTTAAAGAGCAGCAAACAGAGTGTGAGTGAATCTCCTGTGAGGGAGTATGAAGGAGGAGAAAGAAAGCACAAGCCAGATCGTAGGGAGGGTTTTCGAAAGGAGGTGAAGAGTTTGCTTAGAAAATATAGAGATAAAGTGTGAGAGATTTTAACCCCTTGGCCGCGGCGGTAATTCCTCCGCAGCGCTTGGGGGTGGGTGTCGCGTGGCGCCACCATGCTTGTGACGGAACAACTCCGTCACGAGCCACGGGCAGGCTGTGCTTATGACGGAGTGGTTTCGTCACGACTCCGCCCACTCACTAATTTGCCCTCACAGGCGGGGAATCAGTGCTGCGTGGGCGAACGGCCGCGGCATGACGGAACCACTCCGTCATGAGCACACGCCACCCGTGGCTCGTGACGGAGTGGTTCCGTCACAAGCATGAAAGGGGTTAAGGCAAATAAGAGCAAAGTGGTAGGCAGTGTGTGGGAGAGCGTAGGAGGAGAGGCAGCTAGACGGAAGTGGGAGAGTTAGCAGGCGAAAAATAGAGTCAGGGGGTGGTGAGGGGGAGTGTGGGTTCCAGAAGCATCTGGAGCAGCGCAGACTTTGACGAGAGGAGAAACATAATTGACACTGACAGCGTGATCCTGTAAAGAATTTGAAACCATATTTTAGCACCATTAACTCACAGGGAACTGTTCTGTGAGGGGGTTGTTTTCAGAAACGCTGTTGTGTAATTGCTTATCCCTGCGGTGGCAGATGGGCAGACTCGAAGCACGTAGTGAGAATTCATTAAGGTGACAGGGTATGAAGGTGAGAGCCTTCAGGCGCTCTGGTTAACCATTATCTGTCTGTGTAAGTGACATGGTGCATTTGTTTCACTCTGTGCATGTTTGGGAATCACTTAACTTCAAACACAAATGTGCCTTAGGAAAACGAACATTCAGTGACTTTTGTGTCTTTTCCCTACTGTACAAAGATCCAAATTATGTCTGGATACAAATATTCAGATGCATTGTTTAAGGTTATCAGTATTTAATATATTTATAGGGCTGGCCGAAATGTTTTCTTTGCGTTGTTACGCGTAATTCCCCCGCAAAATATGCATGTTACGCACAATATATTTCACCTGCCATCTGCGTAAAAACAGTATCCATTGAGGGCATAACTTGCATACAAAAGTCAAGAGAGCTCATGGAGGGAGACTAGTTTGAGCAGAAGAGTTCTCTCGGACATTGCACGCTTAATTTTACACACCTTGGGGCATATTTACAAGCCCCCTGTGCCACCAATACGTCACTTTGTGTGACATACTGGTGGTGCAGGGGGGCTCCTCCATACTTACAAGGACAAGAAAAGACACCCTGCGTGACTTTTCCTCTACTTGTAAATTCAGCCCCTTCACATGCAGCACTTTGCGTTCCATGGGCGTTGCTGTGGGTGTTCCCACGTAACACCCATGGAACAAGACACATCTCCAGGTTTACGAGAAATCGTAAATCTGGAGATGCGTCTGAATGCTATGCCACCCTAGAGGTGGCGTAGCAAGGCGCAATGAGGAGAAATGTTTTCATTTCTCCTCGTTTTTTCCTCTTTCAATGCGTGCTGCATTCTACAACACGCATAGAAAGAGAAAAATTCCTGTAGTGATTGTTTTTGTTCAGGAAGGTGCCCCTTCCCGCACAAAAACAATCTCCCCACGACGCAGGCATCCTTGCACCATGGTGTAAGGGTGCCTACACCAGCACATGGTTGCAGTTTGTGCGCCAGCACAGGGGGAAGCACAGACATACAAAATATTCTTGTAAATATGATGCATCCCTGTGCTTCGGAAGTGCCACAGCCAAAGGGCTTGCGGTGCCATCCTGCGGCACTTCCTTGTAGATCTGCCCCCTAATTATACCAAATTACAAAATTTCATTTTTACTTGCAGGCGAAAACTACACGTAAGAGCATAACCAGTAAAAAATTAAGGATTGCTAAAAAAAGTGAACATTAAATGTAAATTATGTGAGATTTCACGTCTGTAAAAATTCACACAGGCCTCATTTTGGTATATTTAATTTAAGGTGCTAGGGGCTATCCTAAAAATCTGTCATGGACATGCCCCACCAGGGACTATACTAGACTTTCTTTGTCTACACTAAAAACCCGGGGCATATTTACAAGCCCCCTGCGCCACCAGTGAGTCACTTGTTGTGGAGTACTGGTGACGCATTTCACTTCTCTATATTTAAACGGACAGGAAAAGCCCCCCTGCGTGGCTTTTCCTGTCTTGTAAATTCGGCCCCTTCACACGCATCACTTTGCCTTGAAGGGGCGTTCCAAGGGAGTTGCTGTGGGTGTTCTCACGCAACACCCATGGAACAAGACACATCTCCAGATTTGTAAGAAATCGTAAATCTGGTGAAGCGTCTGAATGCTACGCCACCCTAGAGGAGGCAGAACGAGGCGCCACGAGGAGAAATGTTTTGCATTCTACAGCACGCATTGAAAGAGGAAAGTGCCTTTAGTGATTGTTTTTTGTGCAGGAAGGTGCCCCTTACTGCACAAAAACAATCTCCCCATGGCGCAGGCATCCTTGCACCAGGGTGCAAGAGCCCCTGCGCCGGCGCATGGCAGCTGTTTGTGCGCCAGTGCTGGGGCGAACACAGGAATGCAACATATTATTGTAAATATGTTGTATTCCTGTGCTCTGAAAGTGCTGCAGCGTGGCACAGCCAAAGGGCTTGCGGTGCCACGCTGTGGCACTTTCTTGCAGATCTGCCCTCCCTTTACTTAAAGACCCTTAAATACGTGATTTGCTAGCACAGTCACTCTTCTAGTTACCATAGGGATTTGCCTATTTGTAAATGAATTATAGAAAGTCTCACCCACATCCCAAACCTTTCATTGATGAGAATCTCTTCACATTGCCTAGGTCACCAAATATTCAGATAAAAAGGTCAATTTCAATGTGTCCACTGTGCTGTTGGCCCCATTGAAGGCAGTTTAAAGGTATTTATTATCTCATATTCCTCGCCCACGTTGTGCATTCATCTTTCCCCACTCTCCCCGTTAGCTTGAGAAATATTGAACAGAAATGCATCTGCCGTAAGCCCATCACTTTTTACTTATTCCTGGCTCTGCTCCAAGTCTATATTAGGCCTCTAAGCGATGGGCTCAGGTGAGTAGGAAGGGTAGGCCACAGTTGCCAATATCCAGAGATATTGATGGGATGGGAGCACTTTGCCTGTAGTGTTTAATTTAAGCCGGTGGTTTCCGGTGCTCGGCACTGCACATAATTGCTGGCACCTGCACTGAATTGCCAGACCCTGCACTTATTATAGCTGGCACATGGTGGCGCTGTTTGTGCAATGTAAATATGAGCAGAAAACCAGTTGATTGTTAATTCAATATACATTAAAAACAACTATTACCTGCCACCCAAGCCGTTCTTAAAGCTTTGACAGCCTCAAGCAGTCTGAATTGTCACACTTGTAGCAGTGTAATGGTTAGTAGTTGTTTAAATACAGTGGCAATGTGTGGTTAAACTGTGGTGGCCTCCTTACAAGGGCCCCAGCACTTATTTTTGTACAAATTAAGCACTGCAGTGTAAAGCAACCTCTGTATTTACGAAGTGACCTGACAGCTTTGTTCCTCTCAAGCAAGGATATTTGTCAAACACAGAGTCAAAAGAGACAAACCAGTAGGCTGTTTTCTCCGGTTCATTGACCACGCTTATGGCATTTCTTGCAACCCTCCGTCGCATTTCAAGACATCTGCAACTTTTCCAAAACACATTAGAAGTTACCCTGCTCATCTCTTTTCCCAGTGTTGTGCTTTTCCTTCAACATCTCTCTGATGCACCGCAGACACTTTACCAAGAGGCCTGTTGCCTGCAGATCCATAGCTATAGAATTCCCCTCATTATATCTCTACTTAAGGTCTGGTTTGACAGTGCATCTTCCCCAGGCAATTATGTGAACACCACTAGAGACCGGCTTTGGCTCCGCCCACATCAGGGCTGGACTCGGCATAGCGGGTACCGGGCAATCGCCCGGTGCGCCACACGGGTGGGGGTTGGTTTTGAGCCCCTGGGGGCCGTTTTTGTGACAGGGCCTGTACCAAAATCGGCAGAAAACCGGGCCCAGCAAAGAGCTCGGTGGCACCTCCAACCACCCCCCCCCCCTGCTCCCCGAGTGGGGAGGGCGGCCGAACACTTTGCCAGGGCCGGTTGTGGTTCCCAGTCCGGCCCTGGCCCACATGTCGGTAGTAGATGTTTTGATTGGATAGAAGTTGTGTGCTTCTGAAAAAAAGTGTTTGCCCTCCACAAAGCTGTGAGGTTAACTTTTTGTTTATTTATCCAGGTGCCTAAGCTTGAAACTTCAGGGTCATGGGGAGTGCTATTAAAGTGTCTTAGATAACTAACTACATCATATATGGTTTTTTTCTGGCAGCAGCACAGATGGGAGAAGGGTGGTAATTTACCTACTTGGATTTTAGTTCTGGCTTGACAGTGCAACAGCTACATGACCTTTCAACCTATACTAATAATATTATACAGTTATTTGTTTCCACATAAATTCATATCTACATCCATGCAATTTACTTTCAATGCTTCACATTAACGACCAGCATTCATGTAAAGCCAGACCTCCTGGCATTGCCAATTCTTGTTTTACTATTGCTTTGCCAGTCCATATTGGTTCACTGCAAAGCCCTCATGCATCATCTGCATATGTGACATACAATTAATATGTAAAAGTACAATGGCAGCTGCCTATGGCAAATCTAGGGTTTGCAATGTCTTCAATATGTCTATATACTGCAAGAAATGTATGGTTTGGTTAACTTAACTGTGAGACAGATCAAATGTAGTAAAACAGATCAACTTCGAGAGGAGCCTGCAATAGCTAAGGGTAGAGCTTAGTTAGAAACTTGTTTTGTTCTCAAAATGAATTCACTGTACCCACCACAGTAGCTGAGGGTGAAAAGGCATTTCATGTTGGTCCCTATGAAAGAAATAGGTCAGTCTGCTCTCTCAGCTCCACAATTTCCTGTACACTTGTGTGCAGCTAATGGATATCAAAGCAAGTTTAAAGGGATAGCGCCTAACTAAAACATAAAATGATTTGGGCGCCTAAAGGGTTAGGGACCCTTCCAGCTGCAGCCCGTGCAGGTAAGTGTGGTGAGGCCCGGTGGGAGAGGATTTCAGCGGACGAAGATGAGGGGAAATTAATTAGTTATTATTTTATTTATTAATTATTATACTGTCTTAAGTTTGTCTTAAGACAAACTGAAGACAAAATCCTAACTTCTGTGAATACCAAAATAGTAGTAAGGTTAGGATTGAGTCTTAAGTTCATTCTGTGAATCGGGCCCATTATATTTGAAAAGGGAAGATTATGCTTAGTGAAAATGCATGTTCAATGCTACAGTAAATGTTAGTTGCATTGTTACCATAATAGAACTGTAGTAAATTGCATGGTCTCCTAATCACAGAGAAACGTGTTTGCTCCCGTCTGGAGGGGGGAATTTTCAAATATTCTGCCCAATAGGAGCCCACCGGCGGGGAGCATACTTGTGTGATATTTTCCAGCCCACGGGAAACAGAACCCATATTGTTCCCTCCAATACCATCTCCTGCCAATATACCGGGGGCTCCTTCTGTGGCCCCCAGCGTTGTGCTTGGTGGGTGGGGACCTTGGACAGTAGCATAATGTTCTATATATAAATAGCCCAGTACAATAGCAACAGAGACTGATTTAAATCCAAGTAAACGCTAGAGAGCGTGCCAACAGTGCTCAGTTCTTGATGCAATCTAAGTCAGTTTGGTGACATATTACCTGCAATCAAAGGTACCCTTACATTTGAGTCACCGACTTAGTTTTCATTTGCGACATCTTGGATCTAGCCCAGACTCAACACCAGCAGGCATTGTTATACAGCTGGATCAGAAGCCTACATTATGTCTCGATTAATCTCCAAGCAGAAGCACCGTCATTTGCAGGGTTGGTTCTAGATTGATGGAAATAGTGACAACATTGCATTTAGAAACACTCACATCATTCAGCTGGTCCCATTCAGACCTCAAGATATTCAGTTTCAGTCATGAGGTCTACATGATTTCATTGCATACTTATCCCATGTGTTTATTGGTCAACTAGACTTCATCGTCTCAGTTACCCACCTCTGACAAACCCGCACTTCTCTCTCTTCATGATGTAAGGTTCTCCTTGGGACACCCCCCTATTCTCTACTCTACTGCATTGCGACACATTCTGTAAAACATAAACAGCAAAATGCAAACCTACAGCTTTCTTATTACAAGTCAGCTCTGAAATCATAAAATCATGTGCTTGCTATCTGTAATAATCTATTACAGCCACCACTGATGTCATAATAGTCATTCTGTATTAAAGGACACAAAACTGCAACACATGCTCAAAGGATGTTACTAGCACCGTTTTTACAGGCCCGGTCCCTATAGGCTTTTTTGCCCCTAAGTGGATCATACATGCAAATATATTCCCTTGATACATCTAGAAGGTCTGACAGTATCTTGATTCAGGAATGAAACTGTGAAATTGTTGCTAACATATTTAATTTGTGGCACTACAACACTAGACACAGGACAAACAACTTGACAAAAGAGATAAAAAGTTATAGATAAGCCATAAGACAATGTCTATGGTGCACTCTGTATTATAAGGAATAAAGTAACCCCAACCACTTATAATTAGGATGCCTCAACATCTTTGTGTCTCCAATGATCCAGGAACTTCTCAGTGACTTCCAGTATTCTGAGTCCATATGGTTAAGGAAGGCACTCTCATGACACCTTCCCTTGACAATGCAAGATTTGCCACCTTCAACCTATTGTTCCAGCAACAAAAATATTTTCTTTGAACAATGATATCGAATTATGATTTACTCAGATCTCAGTCGCCATCATCTCATTATATTTTAAAACCTAGCCACAGGGAATTTTTAAATACTACTTATTTGGTATTTAATTGATCTTTAATGATAACAGAATTGTATCATTAATATGAATGAGTGGTTCTTAATTAACTTCCTGCTTCCTTCATTTTCAGAGTCCACAATTAAAATAATGGGTTTCCTTGCATTTGTGTGTTCTAGCTGAGATGTGTTCAATATGACTGAAACTCAGGGGTGAACAGTGAAAGTGCAGTGTCCAGCAGAGTTCCATCCAGTGAAACTGTGTTTACTGTGCTCTCCTAACTCAATTGTCCTAACATCAGGTGCTGACTTCAGTGCTTGTTTTTGAACAACAATACAGATGGCCAGCTAGATTATTCAAATGTAATCCCACCATTCTTAGCCAATAAAATCCTAAACGGGCACACTTCTCATTTAGTGCTTTTTACTTGTTTCATAATTTTTTGGAAAACATTTACATATATCCAAACATCAAGAATACTCAAGTAGCAAAATTAACAAGAAACACCATACTACAAATAGACATTTTACAAACAATGTAAATGAAAAACATTCACGAAAACACCATATACAAATGAGGGAAAGAAACGATGCCTCTAATCATTCAATTCATGGGGCACCAGTCCTGATAACATAAAGATAGACAAGCGGCCGTTCATTTTTTTTTTTGCTGGTCTGCTTGTTTGACTGTGCTGGAAACTTTTTATTCCAAGGGTCCAATATTAGGTAGACAATGTCCCAAATTAAAATCCTGAACACCCTTCCTGAATCCTGTTCCAGCACAGACTTCAGTGTTTGGTCAGGGGCGGCTTTAGGCTCATGGCGGCCCTAGGCAGGGAGCGTAGGTGGGGGCCCCGGAAGAGGGGATCCGGGTGGGGCAGAGCCCCCCGGAGCTCAGGAAGGTACCAGAGGGCCAGCAGTGGGTAGGGAAAACAAGAAACCATTCATGAACCAGGAGGATCGCAGGCACGGAGGCCAGTGAAGAGGGGAGGGGGTCAGGGTGTTTGGAAGTGGAACAGAGCCGGATGCCGCCAAATCCCTGCCAGGGGCCGCCACGCAAATATGTATCCATCCTCAGAGGATTATTATATTAAGGATATATATTGGCGTGATGGCCCCTGGGGTTTGGTGGCCCTGTGCAGGTGCACAGCTTGCACATGCCTAAGGTCGCCCCTGGTTTGGTGTTCTGCTCTTGGCAGTGTACATATGAGTGCAGTCAAGACTAGTGCATCTCTAATTTCACAATGTGATATATTTTAGCACAAGCTCAACACTTGGCATGTATATCTCCTTTTTCTTTTCACCTGAACATCTGTCAACTAAGAGTTAAGCGACTCCCTTAAGGATAATGAAAATAGCCATTTAATAATGCTGTCATGAGCAGCTGCTTTGACAGTCACGGCTGACTGAGAACGGATGCACTTCACTTTATTTGCGTGGTCAAACTACCATCACAAGGCAAATGGTAGCAAGTTAGAAGGTAACATGATTTTCACAACACAAACAGCGGAACGGCAACCATAGGGGATGGATTACTGTAAAAAAGATGCTTTCAGTTAGAACACATTCTGATCCTACCAGGCTCAGAAGAGGTAAGAATGTGGAGAGAGACCCCAGCAACAGCTGAGAATGCCAAAGAGGGAGGAGAGCTGGGAGGGGCGGGGATAACGGTCACCTGACGTTCCCAAGGCCCACCGCTGCTCTCACTAACAAGAAGAGGCGCTCCTTAGGCACAAACAACAAACAGTGACATTATGGCCAGAGCTGCCGACTATGGAGCTGGGAATCTTGGTTCGAGTCTCAACGTCGGCTCAACATACTGTGATTGTGGGCAGTTCACCTATTCTCCCTGTGCCAACAAATATGAATGTGTCCTTGTTTAACCCCTTTGGTGCTCATGACGAGCTTGTGTGCTCATGACGAGCTGAGCTCGGCATGACCACACCCATTATCATTATGGCCCAGCACAGCAGAGGAATATCCTGCGCAGCCAAGGTGTTAAAGCAACTGAAAGCACTCCAATAATGCATCAGTAAACCAGGGTGGGTTCTACATATCCCTCTGGCCAGAAACAGTATGGGTAAGTCGGTGTAGTGAGCTGTATGTTGGCTTTATAAATATGTCTGCCTGCTCTGAGATGACAACCGTTTTTGTCCGTACAGTCTTGGAAAAGATGCTTTACAGATGTGTATCGCACATGCTGTCTGAGGTTCAGGCCACTTCGTCACCTTATAAAGTGTTAGGGTGTTCACTACGTATGTACGCATGTATGTGTGCGTGCACGTAAGAAGAATCTATAACATACAGCTAAAGATTTGAATAGCTCCAAACCTAATGTAGTGAGGTGAGACGGGATGTATAGTTAGTTTACTAATTGTCAGTGTGGTGCTAAAAGAAATAAAATGTGACACCAGCTACCTCGCTTGACCAACCTGCTTGATCCTTAGGCAATGATGGGCGCAGTTACTTGCAATGATAATTAAAAGATTCTGAAACTCTCTTTGAATAAGACAGTCGCATGGAAGAGCAACAGAACTCATTGGTTCACATTAAATTTTAGCTCCTTTTTCAAAACTCAGTATAACACACGGAATTAGAGAAAAAGGAATATGCAAGCTGTGTCTTTTTTTTATTAAACTCTGCAAAGGCTCTGAATGTGTCAACTGTGTTTCAGTACCACAAGATTACTCGCTGTAACATAGGCACACATTTAGATACACTAATGCTACTAAAGCATGAAGAACACATAGTGCCTTCATATTAATAATGTGTGCATAAATACTGCTTGCTGACACAGCTTGGCTTCTTCTAAATGTTGTACGTAGCAGCTGCAGCTATTGACACAACTCATTTGTATGGCGGAATGTGAAAGGGTAAAACGGCCTGGGCAGAGCTGGATGCCTGCACTATAAAAGCAGACTACTTTAGCATGTACATTAACCCTGAGAAGGTCCTTACCCCATATCAGTATGTTAGTATACCGGGGGCTAAAAAACAAAGGCGGATAAGAACAAGGAAGTGTACATAAACAAACCATGGCATTTTGCTTTTTGCCATGTGTGCTGCACAAGGCAGCGCACACGACACCTAGAACATTCAGTACAAGGCCTGAACACATGTTGTGCAAATGTTGTTGTTATTATTCATCCATAAGCCAACACCGCTTTCACAGAGGCAATAAACAATGTCAGCTTGGCTGAAGCCTTGACTCATAAGCAAGGATGCTGTTGTTATAAATACACACATTCATCCGCGCTCTAAATAGAAGAGCACTCTGCTGTCATTGCGAGGTCAAGCTATCGTCAGAGTCTCAGCCAGCTGATTCCTGTTTACCCTCTGCGAGGAGGGATGTCCAACTTGTGACCAGGACGGGGATCCAAATACTTTGCTTTCAGGTAATGGGGATTTAGATCAACCAGTAGTGGTTCTTGGCAGAACACCCACCCTGGCCAACTAAGTTAGGGGACGCATAGTAGAAGTACACTACATACAATATTCATATGCTAGCATATGTACGAAGTCTTAGCACCATGGTGTAACTATTCATTCTTTTCACTGTTTTTATATTGCTAATCACTTTTATCTCATTCTGTCTATTAATCATTGAAGCGCATTTTATACAAGAATCCCACTGGTTCAATAATTATTGAGAACGGCCGTTTGTGAATTCCATGTATATCTCTCTTAGTAAAAACGAGGGACTGAGCGAAAAGTATCTATGGGGCATATTAGCAAGAATCTCGTTAAAATTATCGCCGTTTTAGTGGCAGTAAACTGCAGCTAACAAGGCGATAATGGGCTTGCTAATATGAGTTATAGAATTCCAATAGAAGCCCAGGTTAGATGTCCTGTACATCCAACCTGGGCTTCTATTGGAATTCTACAAAGCATATTAGCAAGCCCATTATCGCCGTTTTAACAGCAGTTTCCTGCCGCTAAAAACTGCGATAATTTTAACGAGGTTCTTGCTAATATGCCCCTAGATCTGTTACCATGATGCCTTGGGGGCCAGAGTTGTCATGTTCTGAGGTTGCCCAAAACATTTGCTATCTATCTAGTGTTAGGGATACTTATGGTGGCACTGTGCGCTAGCCGGTCTATATGCCAATATATCCTTAGAGGGTGCATGGAATCAGTCTGTCACCATCCCAATGTTGATATTGTCCAACAAACAAACAGATCCTACTGAAACTGTACGACACTGCTCCCAGCCCCTTCACACTCACATCAGTAATCAATGTAGACTTCAGGCTGGGATCAAAATTTCCTAGATTGGGGCCTTCAGCGAGGTTGCAGTTTATTAACTTAAAATATTTTTCACAATCTTGGTCCCATTCAAAATCGGTACCCATTTTTTAACAAATCTTTTTCTTCATAATCTTCATAGCAAAATTGGGTAAAAAAATGCAATAATATTCAGCCATCCCTAAATATCAGAGTAGTTCCTCTTTGTTCTTGGGTAATGATAATCCATTGATCACCACAATCAGACTCGCCTTAGGTTTTATACTCTTATCTGAAATCACATCATGCTCTAAGTACAACTGCCTGAATCTGCATTTTTCCCTCTTTATGGTTTAGTTGATTGCTTCCAAGCTCCTGAGCACTGCCCTCACTCTCCCATCATGTTTGAACTACATTGAGCCTCAAATAGGTATATCATACTGATATAACCTGACTCTCTTTAACCCTTCCAGAACCCTCTCCATTGCTCTCACAAAAACTGAAGATGCTCACACCAAGCCAAAAGCCAAGCCTTGTACCTAAATGTGCCAAAAGGTATCATAAAGGCAGTAACTTCTTTGGACTTCTCATCTAGTTCAATCTGGTGGTATGCCGATATTAAGTCAATGGAGGAAAACACTCTGGCACCCCTCAACATTCTTAGCATGTCTGCTATATTCAAAATTTTATACATATCCACCACAACAACTTTGTTCCGCTCTCTCCAGTCCACACACAACCTCACCTCGCCACTGCTGTTTCTTGTCATAGCAAAGGGAGTCAACTATTCTGTCCCTTCTACTTCTTCTATCACCCCCTATTTTTCTAACTTGTCCAACTCCACTTGCATGTGTGCTTTCACTGCAAACAGCACATTGCATACTTTACCTCAAATTGGTTGCACACCTTCCCTTAACCTAATTGTGGGAACATACCTTTTAAGACAAGCTAATTCTGCTCTGAATACTGATGAAAATTCTTTCAATAAACTCGGAGTAAAATTCTTATCCAAGAGTCCATCCCTTTTTTTGTCCCCTTTTGAACCTATTCTTTGACAAGAATAGGTGGATAATGTTAGGATCTAGTATGACACCCAGATCTCTTCGGTGGAAGCTGCTCAAGATGCTATCCCTTTTGCAGAAACATAAATCTTGCCAGTTACGTACCTCTTCTCATACTCGATCACACCCATAAAATAACTTTTTAGTTTTATTGGTTCCCCTCCATAAGCATGCGGTCTGATATCCAGTTTCTTCAGTTCTCTTTATCCACCAGACACTAATAAAAGGCATAAGGCACCAATGTTATCTAAGCCCTTAGTCAAACAACATCCTGGTCTCTTTTCTTACACTAGGATGTCATCAATGGGACACTTCTTGTCTACATTCTAAACTTGCAAAACAGTTTGCCCTCATTCAAAGTCAGAATCATCTTCTTCTATAACCACTTCTTTGAGTTTGACTCAGAATATTTCCTCTTTATTCTGGTATTCACTCTGGAAGAGGCTTTTCTTGCCACAACTCCTGCACAAGGCTTTTAGTGCCGGACATTCTTTGTGGAAGGCTAAGGGAGTCTTACACCCATACCTGAAACACTTTCTCTGGTCTTTGCTTATATTCTCTAACACTTTGCTGTCTATAGACCCTTGCTTTTGTTCCACTGTGCTGACATCCTGCATCAAATCCTTCGTCAAACACATTTCATTGTGGTCAATTTCTTTTCGCTATTACCAACACTTCCCCTAGGGTAGGGTTATCTTTCTGCCAAATCTCATCCCTGACCTTTTTAATTCTGCACCCCTGCTGGAACTGGTCCCTTATTCTTTTCTGCACAGTAACCATATACTAACATGAGGGTGCAAGTTTCCTCCGGGAACAAGCTTTACAAAGCAACTTTTACATCGCACTACCATTACAACGCAGTCATTACATCGCAACATCCCTTACATCGCATGCCATTACAATGCAACCATTACATCGCATGACACTACAATGCATACCATTACAATGCATGTCATTACAACGCAGTCATTACAACGCATACCATTACAACGCATTGTACCCTCACACTATCCAAACCTTACCCTACTGTTGCACCCCCCTGGAGTTCGAATAGTAATTTTTACCCCTACACTATCCAACAATTACCCTACTGTTGCACCCCCTGGAGTTAGAATAGTAATTTGTACCCCTACACTATCCAAACACTTACCCTACTGTTGCACCCCCTGGAGTTAGAATAGTAATTTTTACCCTTATACAATCTAATATTTACCATACATGCAATGTAATGGTATGCGTTGTAATGGCATGCGTTGTAATGGAATGCGTTTTAAAGGATGTTGCGTTGTAAAAAATGCGTTGTAAAGGCATGCGTTGTAAAAGTATGTGGTGTAACGTCATACAACCGTTTCCTCAAATCTGTGATGTAATTCTCTATGGATTCACCCCCCTTTTGTACCCATGTGCCTATAATGGTATCTCTTAAGAATGGTTCTGACTTTAGGCAAGAAGTGGTTGTCCATTTTCCTTATACACAAATCATAATCATTCAACTCTACTGCATAACTATCAGACACAACAGGAAGATGATCAAAGCCTTCCTGCCCTTCGGAACCTAAGCAATGCAATATAAGATCTGTTTTACGATCAGTGCTCAATAAAGATCCGCAGACTTTGGCATATCTCTCAAACACCTTCTTCCACTTGTTCAATTTTATACTGGGTTCCCCTGGTGATAGCAGAAAGAACGGTGATGTAGTCAGGTTTTGCACGGTATTACTGTCTCATATACCAATATCAATTTTTGTACACAGCTTTAACTACTTATTTCCCTGCAAGTGTCCCCTGTTGATCTGAGCAGAAATAGAACTTGTCGTACCCTACTGCACTCTTCCACTGTACTCTTCCACCAGAGTTCTCCTTCATTATGAAGACGCATGCCTATCGCCATTAGTGCACAGAGACCAAACAATAATCACCCTCAGCTGACTAACAAAATAAATCAGTACCTTCTTCTGTTCAAAGGTGGGCCTGTCACAGTGGGCTCGCAGGCATTAATCTTCTCACTTTCTTCTTTTGATTTAATTTTTTGATATACATATATAACTAGGCGTGCCAACCGCTGTCAGCATGCACACTCCACCCAAGCACTATAAATACATACTTCTTAATTCTCACTAACTAGGGCAGGTTGTGGCATGCCTATCACCATAATTAACGTCATGGAGATAATGAATGCCAATGAGAAAAAGCACAAAAGCACAAAATGGCCACTCCAACAGCAGTTTACGTAGCTTTCTAAAACAAGTTGGGCTTGTTTCTCTTGCACATGCGCCAGAAGCACCCAAGCTCAGAATTCACTGCCTCTTCTTCAAGAGAGATTGGGCACATGTCAGGCTCAGGCTCATGCTCAAGCACCCTTGCACTGTGGCTTTTAAAATAATGTCATTCTCCACACACGCCAGGCTCGTATTCAAGCACCCTCATGCTGGGGCTGTTCAAATCCACGTCAGGAGCATTAAGGGACTGTAGATTGCGCAGCAGCACCCACTAGTGAACACTGCAGATGGAACCTTCAGGACACAGCACACAATATCGTAAGGTTAGCGAGGGACACTCCAAAGGAGTATTACGGAGGTCGTTCCACTTGACACTGAGATAGGGTTTTTCCTGTCAGGCATAGCCGCCTGCTTGACGGTTCACAAGATTAAGGGGAGAAGTGGCATGGCAGGCTGTATTAAGGCGCATCCAGTTGCTCATGATCGTTTCCTAAGGTTGATAACGAAATGGGGGTTGTTGGGGGGGGGGGTTTCTTTTGAGCGGGGTTGTTCACAAAAGGAAAAGCGGACACAAGGTCTTCCTACTAGATGGCTGCGATTGACTCTTGATTTACGTCCTTTAATTTCTCATGGTTACCGCCGCCCGGCCTCCAGGATGTGGGCACACGGGCTGTGTAACGAGATTCTAAGAGATTGTTACGTAGCAGCCACTGGGTTTGGAACTGTAAAATGTGATTACATGTAACTTTTATATTGTCTGCAATAAAAATATATAAAAAAAAAAAATGCTGTGGCCGTTCAAAGAATGCTGCTTACTCAGTGTTGCCCACTGCAAAATGAGCCAAAATGTTCACTGAATCCCGTAGATGCAGTTACAGTACACGGTGGGGTAAAATTAAACACTCTTACCCACTTGGCCCAATTCTCGTGTCCTTTTGTGCCCTCTCTGGCTATCACCACACAAACTGACCTGTTCTTGGTGCCTTGAACTATACTTGGGATGTTGAGATGACTGCTTCTTCTTCCCTTCGCTTTCCAGCTTCTGTGACTGTTCAATGTAACTGTAGTATGTTGTAAATAGATGGTGATAGATGACAGGATACTTCTAGTTGATTACATGTAGATTTATTGTAGGACACAGCTGAGTACAAAACTCGCCAGCTGACCAGACTATCAACTGACACTGGTAGAACACTCTGGTACAGGTTAGAACACTCACAGGTATTCTGGGAGGCTGAGGAGGTGGAAACACTAAGGAAGGGCTAATGACTACTGTCAGCCATATTACAAGAAGAATCAATATACAACACAGTAGTTTCCGCGTTGCCAATGTTAAAAGGTATATTACTCCCTTGAGGTATGAGTCACATGGGTATGAAGTAGCTAAAATAAAGCTTAATATGATAGATTACGGGAGAATCATCCCACCCATCCTCTTAAGCCTGGCCTCCAGTTGCAAATCAACTGATCAAATTCCCTTGAGAACATTCCCCACCATGACATCCAGTGGAATTTGACACAGTCACATACCACTCGAATGCACTCAATCGCCAAGTTACCACACATAAGTTCTGAAACAGCCTGAAAGTGGCACATTAGGGTGGTGCCAAATCGCACTAAGGATCCAGAAAATGCATGGTCTTGTTAGCAAACGGGGAGTGCAAGAGATGTTATTCTGCCTGGAGTACTGAAAGTCCTTGAACCACTATTGCAGATACACTTACATACAAGCATATACATTTGGCCTTAAAAGCCAGTCCTTTTTTCAAAAGCAGTATGCCAAAATCTAATGCACTGCACCCTGATGCTGATGTGCACAGCTATAATTAATTAAAACTGTCCTATTTTTCGTAGAACTAACTGGCAGCACTGTAATTTTGCTATCAGAAGCAATGGTCATCATAAAGCCTACAGCTCTGCATTTTAAATACTCAAAAGGCTCTCTGGTTAAATACCTTCTCATCCGTACGTGTGTATTCTTAAAAAGCAAATGCCACTTAGTTTTTATATTACCCACCAGAGAGCAGCTTATGTTATTTGCGGCGCTTTTAGTGCTGCAGCAATGACTCCTAAATGGATTCTTTATGAAATATTTACTGCCCTGGTTCATAAGGAATAGCGGAAGTACCTTTAATATTTCAACAATATTTTAATAGAGCAATTTAGATAAATAAACTTTCCTGAAATATTTTCGTCGGGCAGAGTCGCTGTTTATTTTTGTAGGAGTCAAAATGGCTGCCATCCTACAGTCCTACTTTGTAGGTGGCATGAAATGATCACAAATAAAACTACGGGTATTGTTTTTCAACGGGGACATGCACAACCCTCATGCAAAAAAAATGTATGTTAATGTATATATGAGAATGTATATGAAATAAAGTGTCTATCATTACAATATGACATCTTTAAAATGGTATGCAAAATCTTTACAAGCTTTTTTACTTATTTTACTCCTTTTCGGATGTTGTGAATTTTATTTCTTTAATCTGACCAGCTTTCCTCTATAGTAGAATCAGTAGGTAAATTAAACGCCTGTGCTGAAAAACTTAGGGTTGTTTTGTGAAAGTATGTTATGTTTATGTAAACACAGTTATATCATCCCCACCATTTTTATGGTCCTGGGCCTCTTTTAAAATGTGAATGCTTTTTGAGGTTGTGGGATTCTCATGAACAAAAATTACCACATCTGTTGAGATATATTTTGTTGTTCGTATTGTATAGTTGCCAGGAGATATTCACACACTGATGCACTATTTACTGATGGATTATTATCCAAAATGGCTGCCCATGTCCTGCTGTAGATGTTTGGAGAATTTTGGTGATTGATGTTTGTGCAGAGGACACTGCTGGAAGTTTTTTTTTTGTTTGCTTAAATCTTTTTATTGACATTTTTGCACATTTTAAAAACATACGATCAGAGCTGTGCTCATACAGCAGAAAGGAAGAAAAAAGAAAAGTGATGGCCAACAGCATAATGTGCGGTGCTTAATAGCAAAAGAAAAGAAAAACAGGTGAGTAGTTCACGTCAATCACATAAAGTCATGGGTCAATACCACTAGAAAGGCTGATGACACTGGTGGAAGTTTTGTTCTGCTGATGTCTAAGGTTGTCCATAGCTTGACTTCCTGTGGTTATCTGTATGTTGCACTCTGTGTATATATTAGTGTGTCATGTTTCATTTAACGTCTTCAGGATGGTAGATATATAGATTGGTGAGAGGACACCGATGTGGCAGAATAATCCGAATGGAGATATCATTAAGGTGGCAAAAGTTTAGCCAACTTTCCATCCTGGTCTTTGCACGTTTGTTCCAGGGGCTGTGTCTACTGAGCATTGAGTTTATAGGATGAGGAGTTTTGGGGTTTTCATAATTACATCAGGATGTGCCTTTGAGCTGGCAAATGTTTAGCCAACTAGGTGGACATTTGTAATTCAATGATATTCTAACGCAGAACAGCAACTGTTTTTATTTATTAAAATAAAAATGAGATGTTGCGGATTGTGCTAAAAGCATATGTAGGAGCCTGAAATCTACAGTTAGGTATCTGCAATGAGGCAGCGCCCCTAACAATTGGAAATTATGGGAGTGGGAGAGATCACAATATGGTGGGGAGAGAGAAAGACAGACAGAGAAAGAAGGAGATAGAGGCAGCAGCGGCTCCTCCGCTAAGGCAGAAGAGTGCCGCTCCAAAGCTCTTAGAGCAGTGAAAAAAGGAAAAATAAAATGATAATAACACAATGAAGCAGGTTTCATGGAGCGGGGCGGGTCTGGGCTGTCAGTCAGAAGGGGAGGAGTGGTTAGGGCATTTAAGTGCGCATGACGGTATGGCCGGCCGTCTTGGGCACTTAGCATGTTATTCACCTTGCTGTATTGCACAGCATGGGTGGAGAACATGCACCGGCCCCACTGCCTACCTGAGCGCTGAACCACAATGCTCAGACCAATCATGACCCTACTGTCATGCTGGTGACAGCAGTGTCATGATTGGCTTAGAGGAGCTGGTGTGTGCTTCCTGCTTCAGGCAGGAACAGAAGAGAATGGAGGCGAGGCGGCAGCCGGCAGCCAGGTAAGTCACTTTTATTAATTTTTTACCCTCAGCCGTACTATTCTGTCGCAGCCGCCACTGGATATAGGGAGGCCTAGCTGGGACTTCGAAAGATTATTTTAGATTACTTACCCTTTTGAGAAGTGTAGGAATGCAACAAAATTAGATCTAAATAATAATTCTATGCACTACTCCAGCGAAGCAAACATGGCAAGTGATCAGTGGAAGGATAATGCATTGGCACAGAAAACCATAAACAAAAATGCCTGACTTCTTATAAAAAAACAATCTTACAGAAACGTATATTATTTTCTGCAACTGTGTGGAAAAAAATGTACCCATCCAAAATACCCGTAGCCTTCTCCTTTATCCCACAAAAGTCATATGTTGAGCTTGTCCTTCAGAATGTTGCTAGCATAGTTATTCTCTTCTTAAGCAACAAAATCAAATATGCCATTTTAATACTGTGTTACACTGAATGTAAAGAATGTGAACAGCCACTACAAGTAAACATGGAGTGAATAGAAAATACTCGTTTCCCAAGAAATGAATGGGAAAGCACATGAGCATTGTGCTCGCCTAGGACACAATAATAGCAACAGAGATTCTGTTTGCCAATCGACCTCTTCATACAATTGCAAATCAAAAACATCAAAAACCAAAAAAGACCTCTATATGTCATTGAAGTTATATTGGTGTTATTGTAATTGTTTATTTATAATGTGCACATTCACTGAGGTTTCTTGGTGGTGTAGAGGAAACACAACAGCTGCTCTAGCTGATAAAAAAATAAACAGAATTTCAATGGGGTTTGGTGGAAAAGGAACCTTTTCAATGCCTTCCGAAAGATCAGCAATGATGGGCGAGAGCAGAGGTGCCCTTGAAGCTTGTTCCATTCTCTTTTTGCAGCCTCCATGGAGGCCCTGCAACCCAACGTTGACATTCTTCACTTTGGAATAGCCAATAGCCAGTGAAGTAGAGTCAGTTGATGATGGAGATGAGATTTAGAAGCCACACACTATGGCGTGTTAGCAGGGGCAATTAGCTGTGGTTTGAATAGAACTTTTTTCCCTATAGATATCCAGTTGTAGGCACTCCTAGATGGAGAAATACGCTGATGACGAGCCGTGATAATGCATTTTGCACAACCTGAATGTGTATTATGCAGCAGATATGGAAAGAGAAAAAGTCCCTAATACTTGTTTATGAGCAGGAAGGTGTCTCTTCCTTCACATAAACAATCATCCCTGCAATGCAGGCCCCCTTGCACTATGGTGCAAGGGTACTTACTTTGTTGCTTGGCAAATAATTTTAGCACCAGTACTTGGGAAAACACAGGGGTGAGCCGTATTGTAGTAAATACGTCGCATCCCATTGTTTTGAAAACATCAGAGCACGATGCTGCAAAATGTAACGTTGCTCCATGCTCACACATTTTCTAGTAAACGTCCCAGGTTTCAAAGATTCAGGTCACACAACCTGGGTCTCAAATCAAAACTCAGTATACAAGAAATATGCGTAAAATCCCTTTGCGGATATCGCAAAAATCTGACTATATTTATTATTCGGTAGGTGAACCAGTCCTATCCTACAGATCCAACACATGCTTGCCGTGTTCAGTCACAGGGGACGGCAGAGGCTCTCCACTGAGTGAATGGGGCTGAGCGCTTCTGCTGCTGAGTTTCACTCTGCACATGCTCACTACGCAGCCCTACCTGGAACTCGCCTGACCTACCTTTACACTTACGTAGTATCTCAGACATCAGAATTTTTACCCATACCGAAAGCGGCAAGTGCAATCCGTTATTCATACTTTCCGATGTTTCCACATGCTCTGCATGGTAATTTGTTAGAAATAGAAAATTAGACTGCAATTTCCCAAATTTACAATTGATTAATAAATCTGTATTTTTCCACAGAAAAAAACTTGTGTTGCAAATTCGCTTTAGCGTGTGCCCCTCATTGCACTTGTAAAATGTTTAATTGGCAAAATGCATACCGGAGTATCCTGAGTGGACCTTACCTCTGGGCCAACATGGCTTCAAGTTTATTCTTACTGAGAAGGTCCAGATTACCAGGCTGCTGATACCAGAATCAACACTTTTCTGATCATGCCTGAGACAATAAGTTGGTAGTAACTAGTGATCTTCTACAAAGGTTCTGGGTTGTTCTATTTAGAAGTTAGATGTGGCTATAAGGCAGAAGTTTGCTATCCCACACACTTGAGTTTCAAGCTACTGCGTCAAAAAACTTAATCGAAAGCTTGTCTCCCCTACTGTTGAAATATGGCCATGAGCTTGATGATAAATCTTGAGCCCCTTTTTAAGTGAAAAATTCCATGAGCTTTGGTGTGGAAACGAAACCTTCTTGTCACTAACATCATAGTCCCGTAATCTGACTGATTGTTCCTAACAAAACTGTCACAGAAATACACCTTCATCCCTGTCATATCCTGTCCCTAAACTTGTATAAGATGAGAAGAAACCTAACCTATCTCTAATTGAAACCAAACTAATTGGAGGAATAAGCAGACACATAGGAATTATGTGGCAAAGAAGGACCAAAATATGTGACGCGCTTGAATGTATGTCAAATTGAACCAACAAATGGTACAAGGCAAGGCAAATTTTCCAGCAAGAATAGACAAATTATGCTCCACCGAGTGTGGAAACGTGTGTGGTGTGCATGTGCCTATGTTGGCTCATAGGGGTGTGTGCTTTGTCTGTGCTCATATCTGTGTATTGTGTGCAGTTTGTGCATGCATGTGCGTGCCTGTGTTCGCCTGTCTCAATGCCTGTCTGCCTGTAATGCCATTAGAAAGGCTGGAAGTTGTGGTTTTGTGCCTTCCTGTGAGCCTTCTTCCCTGGATTCCTCTCACCAACCATGGTACAGCAAGGCCAAATATATGATGCCTCCTGGGTGTCAGACCTGTCTCACTTCATCACCTGCTCCCCTAGTCTGATAAATGAGCAACTGCCTCACACTGTTTTGCGCAAAATCACAGGCACTCAACAACATAAAAATAAAAAAAACGATCTCCCTGCCTGTTTAGATATTCTCCTCACCTACGCTATATCGTTTTTGGTGTCTAAAATTGAATTCCACCACTTTATATTTTGCTCTGTCTCTGTGTGAGACGTCTGGATCTTAATGGATTTCAATCACTTACATGGAAATGAACAGCATTGGAGGAAAAAGGAAAACCTCGTTCACCGGGTTCCCTCTGCTTTCCATGGGGGGGCAGTGCGGGGGGAGGCATCTCTGCACCCACAGCTGTAGTTTACAAGCGCCCACTTACAAGGCACACAGGGGGGGGGTCATTGTAACTGACACTGTCTGCAGGGAGTTGCATGGAACCTGCCAACAGGTTGCTAATGGTGAGCTGCTTGCATTAGTCACCCATGAAAACTCACCATAACCACCAGCCTAGTCTGTGTAAAAACCATGATGAAGAACAGCCAAGTCATCCGGGTAAATGGCCAACATCTGTGACCGGGTTCAACTAATTATTCAGCATCTGTGATCAAGAACAGCTGCATCCGCTTCCACACTCCGACCAGAAACAGTCGAGCTTTCTCCTACCTAGCTCAAAAAGCCTGAAATGACCTCTGCATCACAGAGCTGCCAGATGTGTCGTTGGGTTTCCAAAGAAACTCAAAACCTGGCTTTTCCACTAGGTCGTAGCCAGGCTCAGGCTACCCTGCCATGTGGTGTGTGCTATACAAATACATGTATCGTAACATAACATAATGACTGCCCTATGAAGCTTCTTGTGTCGCAGCACACACATGACTTCGAACCATTGCCCAAACCCCTTTAGTTTTAGGGGACATGGGGTTTTGTGGAGATTCAAATGCCTCTGGTGCAAAAACAGCACATGTACTTTTTTCACCATTCTTGTAACTCTTGCACGCCTGTTCACAAAGTGCTTTAGGGCTCCCAATTTTCTTTTGAGGTTCAGTGGCCCCCCCTCGAATCCGAAGGCTCAGCTGGCCCATGAAATGGCTGCAGAGATTTGAGGCTTCTATCCTGATCGGCTTCCAAGCAAATATAAGGAACTTTTAAATAAAAGCAACATATTTACTTCTTTATGTGAATGTGTGCACTTTGTGTGCTGCTTGTATTGTGCTACAAATATATATGGTTTTGCTGACAGCCTGTAGCATTATATTGGATTAGTAATCAATGTATTTCTCCCAGCAGAGTTTCTTCTTCTTTTTACTACTGATTGGTTGCTCCTGATCGGTTACCTCTACTTTTCCTGGGTTCAAGATTATAGGTGGAAGTGCCACTGAATTGGCTGTTGGTAACTACTTCTACATACACCACATAGAGGCCAGAGGAGGGTAGTAGTCATACTACTCAAATTGAAGAAACGAATCTAGGCTATCTCCACTTTAGCTACGGTTAAGCAGTCTACTCAATATGTGTGATCTGGGTCTAAGTTGCAGATAAGAGGCACTGTCCCTGTTTGTGCTTGCAGTGCACACATAACTAGGAGGCAGCGCAAACTATTGCGGACAATGTGTGGCCCCTGTGAAGGTGCACACCTGTGCCTGCACTGACAGCAGTGCATTAGTGAAAGGGAGATTGGCTGTTTCAAGTGCCAGAGATGCCTGAGGGTTACTGCGACCTCACTGCCCTTTCTCGAGAGCACTAGTGCATGGCCCGCTGACTGTTCACCACCTGATAGTGGCAGGGACGAACGGCTTCTTGTGACAGCTTTCTTGCCTCCCCACCTTCATCTGTAGTATGGGACAACTGCAAATGGGAATTGTTCCCTCATTTTCATGGCACCATCTGTCCACGCAAATGATTGGACTCTTCATTGTCATCAAGCCAGTGCACTTTTTCACCAGTGCAATCTGTATGACAGCAGGGATCGCACAAGCACCTTCGGCCCATTCTGTAATACTAAAGTGTCTCTGGAAGCAAAAGATGACAGAAACACCCTTTGTGCCACCTTGCAACTTGTATAATGTAGTCCCTAGTGTCTTTGAACAGAGGCTTTTAGATATGCTCATTTCCTGCACACTCATTTGCTCACTTTTTTTTTATTTCAACATGTATTATCAATTTTTTTATACAAGAACACATTAGCAATTCTGTTACAGGGTTTTCATCGATTCGTCCACTCGCTTTTAGCCTATATATTTCAATGCATCCCCTACCTATCTTACCAGTCAAGAAGAAAAGGAAAATAGAAAGGAGCATGAAAGCAAGGGGTGAAAGAAGAGATAGAGGACAGGCACCTGAGATTTACATTGCTTATACATTATGTCTGACATTAAATGGGACCAATGGGGCCCGATTACATTCTTGAGAGGGTGGAGCTTCACTTAGGGTGCCAGGATGTGTCTCCCCGGCCTACCACGTTTTCATGGGGGCTCAAAAGTGTCTAGGAAAGTGTCCAGGGACCTCCACATCCTTCTGGAGGCTGGTTTCCAGGGTGAATTCTGTAGTGTCACACTTTTAATTAATAAAGTATGTCAAAAGCACCCCCATGTCAAATGTGCTGGTAAAGTTGGTAAACTGTCTGAAGAATACCATAGACTTTACAGTGAAATGTTTTTTCATCATGGAGAACAAAACAAGGGGCCCGATTCACAGAACTAACTTAAGACAAAATCCTAAACTTACTACTTTTGGTATTCACAGAAGTTAGAATTTTGTCTTAAGTTTGTCTTAAGACAGACTTAAGACAGACTTAAGACAAAATCCTAACTTAAGTCTGAATTAAGTCTGTCTTAAGTCTGTCTTAAGACAAACTTAAGACAAAATCCTAACTTCTGTGAATACCAAAAGTAGTACGTTTGGGAATGTGTCTTAAGTTAGTTCTGTGAATCTGGCCCAAGGACACCTAGCCTCCTAGGTTTTAAATGTCCACCATGGCATAGGATCTTTCTGTGTTTTCCCTTTTTGGACTAGCGTTAGACAAGACCTTCTGATTTTACTACAAATCGATGTACAATATAGTTACTTGAAGGAGCTTTCAGCCACGTCTCTTTATCCATTGCTCTGCTCTTGTCATTCACATTTTGCTTCAATTCACTACAGCAAACAGTATGGGGCATGGGTCAGGATACTTCAGCCACTGAATAAATTCACTTTGAGTGAATGCGTTTAGCCCTTTTACAAGGGGCACATCTACACACAAGTGTCCCTTCAGTGCCAGTGCATTCTCTTTTATCTTTATTATTAATTTAGTGTTGCACCTGATTGTAGAACCTTGTGTGACAGCAGGATGCATTCTGCCAGATGGGAGTACAGGGCACATTCCAGCTTTATCAGTTCCTGTCTCCTACCAGTGTTGTTGTAAATACATTTTGTATGACCTTTGTTTACCTACCTGCTTCTTTGTGTCACACCAGACCAGTTTTTGCCAATTTGAAATTGTTCTTTATTAGGTTATCTTCTTTTGACAATACACAGATCGAAGTGCAATTATACCTATCTATCTTTTCCAAAGTGATACACAAGCTGAACGTTTCAACACCTTTGTGTGTTGCTGATATAGCTCAGTGGGTTGATTCTGTGTAAACTATTCTAATCCGTAATGCAACCTATGTCCATTTGATGCTATCTATGCTATCAATGATCAGCATTCGTGTGCCATAATTTGTCTGTGAAAGAAACAGTGTGTATGGAAATCTGCCTGCTGCAATAACAATAGTGCACCAACTCCGGGACTAGTCTGAAAGAGCTGTGAAGAACAGAGCCTTTTGAAGGAAAACAATATTACAAACAGCAGCTCACACAAATTCTTAATATAAGCTCAAGGATGTGCTCTATACTTGGAACACTGTCTGTCTTTGTTTCTTTAGTTATTTCTTTCTTGCCTTGCTCTTTCTCTTTCTTTTCTTCTTTCTATTTTTTCTTTCCTTTTTCTTTCTTGACTAATTTCTTTCTTTCTCTCTTTCTTTCTTAACCTATTTTCTTTCTTTGTTAAGCTATTTTTTTCTTTCTTTCTTTCTTTCTTTCTTTCTTTCTTTCCTTCTTTCTTTCTTTCTTTCTTTCTTTCTTTCTTTCTTTCCTTTTTTCTTTCTTTCTTGCCTTTTCCCTTGCTGTTTTGCCATCTTTCTTATGTTTTTGCGTTCTTGTTTTCTTGCCTCCGTTCTTAAAGGCAAATTGCTGGCAGTCTATGCAAGAATGATTGGCTTTTATAAGTCTCTGTTAGCCAAGATCTTTTGATTTTACTAAAATTAGCTGTGCAACATAGTTACTGATAGGGGATTTTCAGCCAGACGTCATTCTTTAGTCTGTGTTCAGTCATTAACTTTTTCACCCACTTCAACATGTATTGACGGTCAAAGTGTCAGCCCACTTCAACCAGTGGCTAACATCACTCTGAGATATGGCATGCTACCCTTTCACGAGTGCAAAACAACAGTTGATGGACAGAATGCAGAACAAATGCACTCCACACCACTGGATTCAAGGGAGCCGGGCTGAAGATGGCTGGAATGCCAAAAACTGGTCCTCGGAAGCTTGTTTCAGGTCCAGGGAAGGCATGGCTTGGCAGTTCGGCTGGACTGTTCCCATGAGGCACAGGGTCAGACTGATTTGCATATGGCCATGTCTGAACTGGGGTGGTGTGGAGTGCAAAAAAACGATGGATTTAGGCCCAGATCTCTGTACTGGGGTGAATGTATGACATTGTTCTGCCTTCTGTCCATCACCTGTGGTTTTTGCATTTGTCACCCCGAGTGGGATGGGTATGCTCAGACGTGAGTCCCATGCACTCCACACCATTGGATTCAAGCGAGCCGGGCTGAAGACGGCTGGAATGCCAGAAACCGGTCCTCGGAAGCTTGTTTCCGGTCCAGGGAAGGCATGGCTTGGCAGTTCGGGCTGGACTGTTCCCATGAGGCACAGGGTCATACTGATTTGCATATGGCCATGTCTGAACTGGGGTGGTGTGGAGTGCAAAAAAACGATGGATTTAGGCCCAGATCTCTGTACTGGGGTGAATGTATCACACTGTTCTGCATTCTGTCAATCACCTGTGGTTTTTGCACCCTTTCACGAGTAGCACATCACGGACAAAGTAATTTGCTTAGTTTTGCAAAAACCATAACAAAACAATAATTTACAAAAGGCTGGAAGCCAGCACCAGATTTATTGAATGTGACAGTGCTTGTTTTTATTGGTAAAACAGGCTCTATATATTAATTGCTTGTATCCCCCAAATTTGCCAAATTCTTTTCTTTTTCATGAAAAGAAGCACAGAGCACAAAATGACATTTGGCAACAGCAGAAGTTTGCTTATTTTGTAGTTAGATACCCGGAAAATAATAATCTTACATTTTGCATGGGTTTAGATCGGAAAAGGAGAAATATGAAGGGGGTGAGATAAGGAAAATCAGATGGAAAATCTAAAAAGAAACAAGGCAGATAGGAGAAGGGGGAAGTGTAGGAGAGAGGTAGCGTGAAAAAATAGGAATACAATTGTACACCTGAAGGGTTGTAGCACCTTTGAAGTTGCCTTTTTTGACTGATCAATTATGTGATCTCTCTCCACTTCACTTTTTATTAATGTCATCATTAATTATTTGGTGAAGATAATAGTATGGGCAGGAATGCTGTGGATAAGAACGTTAGCGGTACAGAACAAGGAGAAGTGGGCGATTAACTGGTTAAAAAGTAATTAGAAGTTGAGGTGTGGAAAACAGGCGCCATTGTATGGGAGTAATAACAGCTAAGGCAAACACCTTAGTATAATACAATATCAACAAAAAAATGCCTATCTCTGTTTAGAGCAACCGATTGGCGAGATTACTATATTATTAACCACAGGTTTTAAGAATTTTGCTTTTCAGATTTGGTATTTTGTGGCTACCGCTGGTTCTCTCGAGTTCCACCTCTTTGAGTTTCTCTATTTGCTTCTTGTTTAACAATGGAGAAGGTGCTAAGGATGCTCGAGTCTTGGTCCAACAGAAGTAAAGAAACTTGGGCATAACATTTCTGGTCAACGCTAATTTAATTTTGGTACAAAAACAGTTTTAACTATGAAATAGGTAGGAATGTAAAAAGCTTCAAACATGTTTTGTTGGCCGAGAGATTAGTTTTTTAAAATATATATAAACCAGGTGCTGGATTGTAAGTATTGCGTCATTAACTGACCATTTTTACGCAGGTATTTTAGCAAGTTTAACTAGCATTTGCACCAGCCTACCAGTGCAAATTTTAATGTTAATGAGTGCCGTTCTAGCACTGATTATTCATAGAAAATATCAAGCTGCACAGTCAATGCAAATGTCAATGTAAAATAGCCTGATCACCAGTGCAAATTGATGTAGCCACTGGTGCATATGTGACCCATTAGTGTTTTGCTTTGCACTGCAAATGTTGTTAGGACGTGCAATAGTGAATTTGTCAGATTAGCTCAAGTTAGCCACTCATGTCACCATGATGTCTAAGTTTCAGACATGTATAGCTGCTGTCTTTACCTATGTGAAGGACTTCCCAAGACAAAAGCAGGGAGTAAAAGACAGTTGTTAAGTAGATCTTCATATCACACTTTTCCCGCTTCTAAGATTTGCAGATAACAGGTGCTATTATATACTATTTTAAAGGTACTCGGTTTACCAACAAATGTTCAAGTCAGTTAGCCACCCTACCATAACACAGAAACAAAATAAATTCAGAAATTAGAAGAGAAAGCCAGCCACATTTCATCCTCCCTTCCATTGCAACCGAAACCCACCCTTCATCCTCACTATCATACTGACTATGCCAATCCCATACCATTTATTTATATAGTCCAAAATATGCATTTCCCAAAACAAGCTTAATATTGTTGATATATTGTGTTAAAGATAAAGGAGGGCCACAAATCCCTATAGAAATAGGTGACACCATATAGAAACAGTAGAATTCTTTGTTGGGAATATTTACAAGGGGATTACGCCGCTGGAACGTGACTTTTTTCAATGTACCAGTGGTGCAGTGCCCTGCACCATATTTACATGGCTGAATGCCACTTTGTAAATATGGTACCCTTCCACGCAGTTTTCTGCGTGAAAGGGGCGTGCAACCTCAGACAACATGCCTCCCTCAAGACAGCCACCCGCAAACACCACCAACTGATTCGATCCGCCAAGAAATCCACATTCAAGGATCGTCTTGACAACAACACTCATAACAGCAAGGAACTCTTCAATATCGTCTAAGAATTCACCAACCCCACCGCAGCAACTAACGACATCACCCCCTCCCAAGACCTCTGCTATGCTCTATCCTCCTTCTTCTACAACAAAATTGCCGACATCCACAACAGCTTTGAGAACTCTCCCAGCGATCAACCCGCCCCACCCCCTTCAGATCCTACTCCTCCAACTAACAACATCAGCGCCTGGAACCCAATCACCACTGAAGACACCACTCACCTCATGAACTCAATCCACTCTGGCTCGCCTTCTGACCCCTGTCCCCACCACATCTTCAACAAAGCAGACTCCATCATCGCACCCCAACTCCGCGATGTCATCAACTGCTCTTTCAACTCCGCCACCTTTCCAGAAAGCTGGAAACACGCCGAACTCAGCGCCCTTCTGAAGAAACCCACTGCGGACCCCTCAGAACTGAAAATAGACCGACCCATATCCCTCCTCCCTTTCCCGGCAAAAGTCATCGAGAAAGCCGTCAACAGCCAGCTCGCTGCCTTCCTTGAATCCAACAACTCCCTTGATCCATCTCAATCCGGGTTTCGAGCCAAACACAGCACCGAAAACGCCCTCATTGCAGCGACCGACGACATCCGAGCACTCCTGGACAACGGAGAAACTGTGGCCCTCATCCTACTTGACCTTTCCGCCGCCTTCGACACTGTCTGCCACAGCACCCTTATACATCGACTCAGCAACATCGGCATACAAGGAAAAGCCTTCGACTGGATCATCTCATTTCTCGCTGGGAGAACTCAAAGAGTCCGACTTCCCCCATTCTACTCGGAGACAACCGAAGTCATCTGCGGCGTACCTCAAGGATCCTCACTCAGTCCTACCCTCTTCAACGTCTACATGAGTCCTCTCGCCTCCATCGCGCGCCAACACAACCTCAACATCATCTCTTACGCCGACGACACCCAGCTAATCCTTTCCCTCACCAAAGACCCCAATACCGCCAAAACCAATCTTCACGAAGGCATGAAAGAAGTAGCCGAATGGATGAAACAGAGCCGCCTAAAACTCAACTCAGACAAAACAGAGGTGCTCATCCTAGGATCTTCCCCCTCAGCTTGGGACGACTCTTGGTGGCCTTCAGCTCTGGGCACAGCACCCACACCCACAAACCATGCACGTAACCTTGGCCTCATCCTAGACTCCTCTCTCTCGATGTCCAGACAAGTCAACGCCGTCTCGTCCTCCTGCTTCAACGTACTTCGCATCCTCAAAAAGATCTTCCGCTGGATCCCCCTCGAAACAAGAAAGACTGTCACCCACGCACTGGTCACGAGTCGACTGGATTATGGTAACACACTTTACGCCGGAATCACAACAAAATTCCAGAAAAAACTCCAGCGCATCCAAAACGCGTCAGCGAGACTCATATTAGACATCCCGCGCCAAGATCACATCACCGGACATCTAAAAGACCTCCACTAGCTTCCCTTCAACAAAAGAATTACTTTCCGCCTTCTCACCCACGCACACAAGGCCCTCCACAACCTAGGACCCGAATGCCTCAACACTCGATTATCCTTCTACAAACCCACCCGCCAATTAAGATCGTCCAACCAAGCCCTCGCCGCAGTCCCGCGCATCCGGAAATCCACCATGGGTGGCAGATCCTTCTCCTTCCTTGCTGCCAAGACCTGGAACTCACTCCCCACCCACCTCCGCCTTAATAAGAACCACATCTCCTTCAGAAAAGAACTGAAAACCTGGTTATTCGACAAATAATTTAACCCCTTCCCCTAGCGCCTTGAGACCCTCTGGGTGGGAAGTGCGCTATACAAATGCCTGAGCTTGAACTTGAACTTGAACATGCTGTGGACATTACACTGCAACACCCATTACTTTTTTACGCTGCCCCATATTTACAAGGATGTGTAAATCTGAGGCAACACCAAAAACTAACGGCATGCAAAAGCAGGCGTTAGATTGTGCAACCAAGAGAAAAACTTTTATTTCTTCTAGTTTTTGCTCTTTCTGTGTGTGCTGCATTCTGCATCACACATAGAAAGAGAAAACTGCCTTGATGCATGTGAAGATTTCCTGCAATGCCTGTATTGAAGGAATTGATCCCTGCAGCGCAGGCACCCTTGCTCTATGGTGCAAGGGTGTCTGTGTTGGCGCTAGGCAGCTATTGTTAGGGCCAGCACAAGAGCAAACACAGGGGTGCCCTATTCTTGTGAATACAGTGCATACCTGCATTTTTTAAATGACGCAGCACAGCACTGCTAAATTTGGAACCGTGCTGTGCCATTTCCTTGTGGATATACCCCTGTGTCTTTTAATTCTAAATTTAGCATTACTTAAACGTTTTTTTTCCTGCAAATTATTGTTTACATTACTAATGCAAAAGATTATTATAAATGTATAATATTCGGGAAATTACTTACTAGATGAGTGGCGACCTTGACACTCATCAATAAAAGGAAAGCGTCAAAGGAAATCAATTATATTTGCATTATAAAACGTGCACTTAATTTTCTTCTGTAATGGGAACTCGTCTTGCAACATCACGATGTTGCACGTCAAAATGTCATTGTTTAGAATGAGGAATGCATTAAACATTCAAAACCATCCTCCAGCTGCCTTGGCTTGGCATACACTGATATCAAATGATGTCCTTCAGACAGTCATTGGTGTATGATTACTTAACTTTAGACAGCTCACCAGCAAGGATCTAGTGTTATCTGCACTTATTTGCGTCATTCAATGTATTCAATCGTATTACAGCCGTAATATTTCATTTCCATGAACCGTAATATTTAATTTCCGTCAATTTAATGTTTTTGAGGGCAGTACTCAAAGTTCATGTTGCCCCCCACACATTTCCATATCAAAATCTGCAGTATGTGATATATGCTAGATTGAGCAGTGACCTTCACCATCATGGTGGAAGACCTTTCATGCTATTTGGAGAACCCACTTACCTACCGGGGATCTTCGTGCAGTGAAGGGACTCACCGCCATGGCGGCTTCCTTCACAGCTCTAAAGGTTTGCTGTATGGGTGCTGTGTTTAAAGCATCCATGTGGAAAACTTTCTTGTAACAACAAAATAAACTCCCAAAGCGACAATGTGTCCTCTCAATAAAAAAATATGACTCCGACTTGCAGAGATTTTTCTCCTTGTGCACGGTCTCCCCCCTACATTTTCCCTGCCTGTATCAGCCTTCCTCTGGGTGGTGGCAGTGTCGGCCGGCACAGGAAAGAACGGTGAGGTGGGGCAAGGTGCGGGGTGGAGTCGATAGACAACGGCATAGGTAAAATTGAAAAAAAAACACTTACCTTGCGCTCGCTGTGTCACCGACTCAGTGATGCGGCGAGCGGAGGTAAGTAGTTGTATTTCTTTTGATTTTACCTATCCCGTTGTCTATCGCCTACCCCACCATCCTTCCCCACCTCACCACTCTTACCTGGGCTGGCCGCCACTGGGTGGTGGGCATGGAAAATGAGTGTCACGTAGCCCTCAATAGGGATTTTCTGACCCCTTGACTGACAGGACTCCAGGTTTGAGAATTACCCTGGTGGAGTCAAAAGAGATTCAGTCGATGTAATCAGAGTGCTTTCCTCAACTTTAACCCATTCCGTGCTCCCGTCAGCCATTGGCTGATTGGAGCACTCCATCCCTGGTGCTGCGAACGACCGTTGGCCGATGCCGCTCCGCCCCACCCACCCATTAGAACGCCCGCACCGCGGCGGAATGTCCAGGTTAAATACAGCGCCGGAAGCCTGAGTTTGATGAGTGGGAGGACCTTTTAAATGAGGGTGATGTTGTTCTGCCAAACTCCAAAGTAGGTCCAAAGTCATAATTTACTGCATCAATAAATCTAAAAAAGGATTCACGATCAAGCTTCATATTTTTATGTTGATCATGTGTGAATTTAATGATTGTGAAACATGCAAAAAGAATACATTGAAAATTGTACACCCCTCCCTGCAAATACAAGTATACTAGTAATGTGCGCCTATACAATGAGAAGATACAAAAATTTAAAATAGATTTCCAAATTTGCTATTAAATATTCTTTTTTTCTGTCTTCGTGAAGAACGTATTCTTTAATTGCTGTCATGCCTTCTGAAAAGAACATGCCCACTCTGAACATTTTCTCTTGTTCTGCATGAAATTCTGAGTTATATTCAAATTCCTCTTCAAGGACAGTGAGTCCTGCATGGCAAAGCCTGTATCCCCTGATCTAGTCTTCAGAGGAACTTCCGCTTTCAACTTTTGTCGTTTCTGTGCCCAAAATCATCACACTGTGATTTGGAGGCTGGATATCCACTCTTCTGTGGGCGAGTCCTTGTTACTGTCTAAGCAGATAGTGATGTTCTGTGTTTCCGCACTGAAACCCACCTGTTCAGTCTTGCTTGGTGAATTGTGATCACCACTACTTCTTCTCACTCTGTGTCTCCTACTTCCAGCACTGCCTCTCTTCCTTCTTCCAGCCTTTCTTCCCTCCTTTCTGATTAGCTCGCAACTTCACAGAGCTGAGCCCCAGAGTTGTGTTTTTAATAGTTGCATAAATAAAAAGATAAACAATGAGGATATGCTAACATTTAAAATCTTAACTTCTCATTGATTTTGGGTCAATGTTAATTCTTTTTTGTGGTGTTCAGGTTCTTCAACCTGTTTTTTGTCTGTTTGCATAACTAAGCACAGAGACCATTGTGTCCTTGTACAGAATGTGGTTTGTGATATAGGGGCATCAATGTCAGGTCTGTGTTCACTAATGAAGATCTTTGTGGCACCTGTCTAACGCTACAATATGCAGAAGATTTAAGATGTTGTGTATGTCTAGTGCAAGGGAGAAGCATAGAAGCAGATGTGCAGCAGCGGTGGATGTAGAAACATCATCATGGTTTAAGGATGTTCCATGGTTTACAAAGCTCATGTGCAGCAAATAAAGTAAAACTACTGAACATTTGGAAATACATTACAATTGTTTCGATACATACTATTCAGTTATTTCTAAACATAGCTCCTTCTTTTCAGTTGCAGAGTTGTTATTGTGTTGGTTTGCAAATGCTTTTGTGTGAAATATAGAATTTCGAAAGCTATTGGCTCATCTTCTCTTTCCTACTCCTGTCACACCTACCTTGCACTTTCTCCATTCTTACACTTAGATATTATATTCTCTTGCTGCTCTGTGTCTGTCTTATGATGCATCCTGATAGAATGAGGGGCACCGCCAGCATGTAGCCATGCTCTGTATTAGTAGTAGATTTGTAGTGACACACCCAAAAAATGAGAACTGCAGGGCTTTGAATGGTTCTAGAGTGAATCATCTACATAGGGCTACAACAGTGGTTTGTCCACAAAATCCCAGTTGGAATGTATGTTTAGCAGTGTCTACCAGACTCTTGCAGGGACTCTTAATATGTAAGACCAGGTCTTCTCACGATTCAGCAATTTTGCAGCATTTATCACTGCTTCCTTTGCTGTGTGAAATCTTCACGCAAAGCGTCGATGGGTTTACAAAACATGGGCTGAGGAGCCCATACCCACCATCTTCACCTACATGTCAGCATCCCTGTCAATGTGTTCGAACTTGCCCTCTTTTTTTCATACTTCACTTTACAAGAGCCAGATATGGACAAGCTGTGTAGGTTCCTCTACTCTCCACCTAAAGGAAAATTTAACCTAAACATTTTTAGTGGGATCTCAGCAGCCGAGGTTATCCCTGAATTACAGGCGTAAACACTTCTTCTAGTTTCTCATTAGATGTGGCACAGACTCCTCTGGCCAATTAACAGTCTACAATTCATTATTTTTCAAAGGTTGTTGATTAATAAAGGTTCATTTCATGCATCAGCTTTGACCATGGCAAGACATTCAATTGAAGATTGGGCTTGAATAATTTTGGAATGATGCCCCGGAAACCCCAATATATCCGTTTTCTCGACATATTAAGGAAAAATCTCAAAGTTATTTGGATATAGGCCAGAGAAATAAAGCACTACTCCTTGATGTACAAAATATTTGTACATTTTAAGACCACTTAAAAGTGCAAATTTTGACCAAATTTTGCCCACCTCAAATGTATGTGTGTGTGTGTGTTTGTGTGTGTGTGTGAGACCGGCTGAGAGAATTCTGCAAGATTATGCTTTAATACTTGAGAAGATTAGTTGTGTGTTTAGAATTATTTATTAGTGCAAAATACCCCCTTGCTTCCAAAATGGCCTAAGAAATAGCGTGAAATGTGCTCTTTGGGTAGGATGTTTCCGCAACTTAATCTCAGCATTTGGCGCTATTTGCATAGTGCACAATACACCTAAGCTTCCAAATTGGATGCAAGGATGAATTTTACAAGAAGAAATAGCACTGAATACAGCACAACATGAATAGCGAGCACAAGCTCTAACTGTGGAATTTTCCCTCCCAAATTACTCATAATTACGTGAGCAGAAGTAATCAATTAGTTATCGGTAATTCTGTGTCAAAGTGTAATGCAGGATTATGGCCGAGATACCCGCCACCCCCTCTCAACACAATCCCCAAGAATTGGGAAACCGGAAACAGTTCTTGACTTTTGGAAGGCGGGAAGGGAGTCACCCTTCCCGGCCGTATTTATTAAAATATGAAACAAAAGAAAACATTAAAATAACAGTTTCATATAATGTACAATTTCATTTCCACATTACGATGTTGGCTAACCTTAACAGATCTCTAATACAAAGGTTCTCCTAGCCGAACTAACATCCTACAAAACATTTGACTTGAAATTGTACATCCTAACGTTAAGGGCCAACGGCAAGGTCGTAACCGGTGTCAGATCCCTAAACCAGAAATACCCCCCTCACTTGTGAGAGGGGCGACCGCACAGAGGCGTACCTCAAGTGCATTTACCAATTTCCCTTTGTACTTGACGGGGGCCCAAATAAACTCGACGCCATTTAACGGTCGTTCGAGGACTCGTGTGAGGTGTCTAAAAGGTAGCGTAAACCCCCTCCCGCACCCCACACAACTTACCCATCTGCCGTCGCAGATGTCCTGGCCCCGGGAAATTCCCCAGGAGGGGCCGTAGCCCCTCCTATCCAGGAAGGGGCCTTGACCACCTTTCCTTTCCTTCCGGCGGCCTCTCCTTAGACAGGACCGCCTCCCCATTGAGGGGCCAATTGGCCACCTCCCCCGCGCGCTCCCATCCGTAATGGGTGACGCCCCCTCATAGGGATCTTCCAATTACTGCTCACCGATCATGACCTTACCGCCCGACCAAAATAAATACGACAGTTTTACCTAAGTTACTAAGATCTCTAAAGCAAAACAGCATTTATTATCAAGCGTAAATACTGATCAATCCTTGTTCAAAATTACTTTATTAGCAAAATATACTGAAAATAATCAATCTTTATTGCATCGTTAAGAACTATCAGGACAATCATCACAACCTGTAAGAAAGCAGAGAAAACCAAAGATACTATATCAACTGTATTTACAACGAATCGCTGTCCTCAGGGGCTGGTGGGTGGGTCAAAATTGCTCTTCGTTCCGTCTCGAGCTCACGTGCAGCGGGGAGGTGCAGCTTCAGAGCACAGGAACAAGAGGATGCTTTGTTGGCTTCCGCTCCTTTTATCCGTCTTCAGGGTGGGCGTGAACCTGCCCCCGCCTGCCTCCAAGGGCGTGGCCGGCCGTGTTGGTGTCTAGGCCAGCCCACTCTAGGGCGGGAAAAAGGCGCGCCCCGGCTACGCCGCTTCGGGCATACCAGCCGAGACTCGCCTCCCGCCCAAGATGGCTTCCCGGGGGGATCGTGGTACTCGACCATACGTTCGGGGGGACCGATTGGTCGCCCCTTTCCATATGGCCGAGATACCCGCCACCCCCTCTCAACACAATCCCCAAGAATTGGGAAACCGGAAACAGTTCTTGACTTTTGGAAGGCGGGAAGGGAGTCACCCTTCCCGGCCGTATTTATTAAAATATGAAACAAAAGAAAACATTAAAATAACAGTTTCATATAATGTACAATTTCATTTCCACATTACGATGTTGGCTAACCTTAACAGATCTCTAATACAAAGGTTCTCCTAGCCGAACTAACATCCTACAAAACATTTGCCTTGAAATTGTACATCCTAACGTTAAGGGCCAACAGCAAGGTCGTAACCGGTGTCAGATCCCTAAACCAGAAATACCCCCCTCACTTGTGAGAGGGGCGACCGCACAGAGGCGTACCTCAAGTGCATTTACCAATTTCCCTTTGTACTTGACGGGGGCCCAAATAAACTCGACGCCATTTAACGGTCGTTCGAGGACTCGTGTGAGGTGTCTAAAAGGTAGCGTAAACCCCCTCCCGCACCCCACACAACTTACCCATCTGCCGTCGCAGATGTCCTGGCCCCGGGAAATTCCCCAGGAGGGGCCGTAGCCCCTCCTATCCAGGAAGGGGCCTTGACCACCTTTCCTTTCCTTCCGGCGGCCTCTCCTTAGACAGGACCGCCTCCCCATTGAGGGGCCAATTGGCCACCTCCCCCGCGCGCTCCCATCCGTAATGGGTGACGCCCCCTCATAGGGATCTTCCAATTACTGCTCACCGATCATGACCTTACCACCACAGGCCGGATAGTTGACCGGCTATCCGGACCCCCCACAAAACACTCCTACCTAAAGGTCATGCTGTAAACTCCTTAACCATGCTATGAAGTCTCCTATGAGTAATTCGTTCCCCACCCGGGACAAATGAACACCGTCCCCCAAATACATACTGTCCCCTTTAATACAACCATGCGAAACAGAATGCAGTGTACTTGAACGAAACAATCTACTCATTTTATTATTAATTTTCCTTACTGAATGATTCAGCGCAGAAACAGAAATAGCCCCCCGCCACACTTTCCGTGGGATCATATGGGACCATGCAATTGTGCACCCTGGAACTCTTCTCGCTAACCAACTTACCGTGGAAAGCATCGCCTCAAGAAGAAGTCGTCTACCAGTGGTCACCAAATCATTGCCCCCAAGATGTACTATGACTACAGACGGCGGTGACATTGTCCGCCCTAACAAAACCTCGAAAAATGCTTGAAACTGGTCAATACAGAGCCCGCCCTTTCCGTAGAAGGACACACTGTACCCGTATTCCCCAGCCACGTGAATCATGTCACCTGCTTTGAATACGTCCGCGGCACGCCTCACGTATGAGTGGCCCACGACCCACACCTCCTTTTTCACAGCCGGTAATGTCTGACCGCTGGCCCCCCGGTGTCGGGTCGACTGGACAGTCCGCCCCGCCTCGTAGGCTTGCGCAACTGAAAACCAAACAAAAAACAAGAAGCGTGAGTACATCGTTACAGCTTCACAACATGTGCAACCGTACATACCTCTTATAACAGTTCGAGGACCAACGCCCCACACGTTTTATTTGATCAACATTCAGACCCCTGGCTGTAGCTTCCGTAGCAGCCCCTATCCGAAAGGAATGGGTCCCAAAGTCGCCGGGGTTCAAGCCCGCGGCAGAAATCGACATCGCAAGCACCCGCTGAAACTGAAACCTCGTCAGTGGGGTGGCGTCAGCGTGTCTTAACAAGGTCCCCCCCCATGCTGCCACCCTCTGCGCTAAATATGCTTCTACGCACCCAACAGGGCACATGGCAGACCCGGGGATCCTCTGGATGATTACACAGTCCCCGATTGCATCCTGATCGGATTTGGACTTTACAAACGAGACCGTCATCGTCTCCTCTCTGACCTGAATGTGTTCCCGGCACAGTCCCCCCATCGTATCCTGCTTGTTCTTTGCCACTAATTCGCTTACCCGCATAGCCCCATGGAATGCTAATGCAAATGCGGCTCGGAACAACACTGCTTCGTACTGGGATGAACACGTTACCGGTAGCACGGATAATAACAGGGCCAACCTATCCAAACCTATCGGGTGCCTATCGTCTACTCTGCGACCCTCAAGGCGTTGCCACCCCCGTAGCGCTTTCTGCACAACGAAAGACGCTGTCGGGTCCTGGATCCCATGAGCCCTTGCCATGAAGGAAATGGCGGCCCGATGCCTCTGGGCCGTAGCTACTGACTTGCCTGCGTGATGTAAAGAGAGCAGGAATCTTACTACAGACTCTTCCAGACCCCAAAGCTCCCTCCCGGCAGTACCCAAAAAGGCCCAATAGGAACGGAACGCCCCTTCATATGCCTTCCTCGTCCTGGGTGCTAAACTCTCTCCCACGAGGTCTTGTAGTTCGGGGCACCGAGAGACCAGAGAGCTTCGGGAAAGGGTGCCGCCACCGGGTCCGCTGTGGGCAGAAAACCCCAGAAGGCCTGCATACGGAAACGAGAGAGCGCATGAGCCGCTTGGTTCATCACCCCCGGCACGTGCCGCGCCCTAAACAGTACATTTAGTTGCATGCACAACAAGACAATTTCCTTGAGTAGTCTCAGAATCAATTTGCAACGTGCTGCCTGACTATTGATACACTCAACCACGGTCATGTTATCAGACCAGAAAACCACAGAGTGACCCCTAAACCCTTCCGGCCATGTTTTCAAGGCCACCAGAATAGGGAACAGTTCGAGAAAAGCAATGTTACTCGTCAACCCGCACTCATGCCACCATGACGGCCATTTTTGAGCCGACCATTGTGTACCCAATATGGCGCCAAAACCCACACTCCCCGCCGAGTCTGTCCATAGTCCCAACTCCTCGAAAGACACTGCTGGTTTATTCCAGACAATTCGACCATTGAAATCCGCCAGGAATGCAATCCAAATGCGCATGTCCTGGCGAACCTCCGCCGAGAGTCTCGTACGATGATGTCCTTCCTTCAAGCCGACCATGGACTGTGCAATCGAGCGGGAAAAGGGGCGTGCCATCGGCATTACTCTTAGGGCAAAATTCAACTGACCTACCACCTGTTGCAATTGATGTAAGTTCACTTTCGTTGCACGAATACATGTCTCAAGGGATAACCTGAATTTTAACACCTTTTCTTTAGGTAAACGAAAACAACCTTCCACTGAGTCGAGCTCGATCCCCAGAAACTCGATTAAGGTTGAGGGACCCACCGTCTTACCTGGCGCCAATGGCACACCAAATTGATTCATTAGGACACAAAATTCATGTAAGGCCTGTCCACACTCAGAATCCCCGGCTGCCCCCAGAAACAGAAAGTCATCGAGATAGTGCATAACATGTTGAAAACCTGTCTTCCTCGTGAATACCCACTGCAGAAAACAACTGAATTTCTCGAAATAGGCACATGAAATGGAGCATCCCATTGGCATACATTTATCCATGTAATAGCGACCCTGAAACTGAAAACCAAGGAGACGCTGATCGTCTGGGTGTACCGGGAGCAACCGGAACGCTGACTCGATGTCCGATTTGGCCATCAGCGTCCCGGGCCCCAGGCGATTCAACATGGCAACGGCCTCATCGAAAGATGCGTACCGCACCGAACATACTTCCGGATCTATCGCGTCATTCACGGAAAGACCATGTGGGGCTGATAAATTGTGTATCAGCCGAAACTCACCCGGGTCCTTCTTGGGAACCACCCCTAGAGGAGAACACACAAAATTAGCAACTGGTGGCAAATCGAATGGACCGGCGACACGACCTCGAGTCACCTCTTTCCTAATCTTTACCTGCACCACCGCCGTGTGCTGTAAGACCGACATTTGATTCTTACAGTCCGGTACCCCCTGAAAATCCCCCACTGGGATGCGGAAACCATATGAAAACCCGTTCCGCAACACCCCAGCGGAAGCATAATCTGGGTATTCGCTGAGCCAAGGAATCATTGCCATGGTATCAATCGGGGTCGGTAAAGGTGCCCCTCGGACTATATTAGACCTGTTTGGCGCCTCAGTCCCTTACCACCGTTATCACCCGTTTTGGCTCTGCACATGGACTCAGGATGGGATGGCTGCCCGCATCTCCCACACTCATGTCTGAATTTGCATGACCCCTGGGGCCTGGTACATTTGCCCCTGTTAAAATTCCAACAGATCCCCCTTTTACCTGTGTTGCCACTCGGCTTCGTGTGGGACTCGTTACCTGTACCCGTCCGAAAGGGCGTCCCAGAGTTTTGGCGGGAAGATTCCCCCCCGTTACTCCCTACTAATGGCACCTTCAACATCCCTGTACTCTCCATATTTTGCCAAGACACAGAGTCGTAACAGTCCCAGGACAACAACGGGTTGTGTTCCTTAGCTTTTCTAAACAGATTATCATAGCAGAACCACTGATTGCCCCCATATGCCACAGAATACTCCATAATACGTGACTGATAAATGGGTAACTCGGTCAACAACTCAGGTCTGCGCTCCCCCATGATGGAAGTAAAAATTCCCCACGCTCTGCCCCAAGTACCAATGGTCTCCTCAACCTTAAAGGCGGCCATTTTAGCGCGCCAAACACTCGGATGCATGAGCTCCTTTTGACTCTTTACATGCTCGATCTCGTAATGGTCGGTAAGCAATGAAAACATGTTTACATATTTATCCGCCCAAATCAATTCCTTGACTTCTAGTGGGACGTGCTGGGCAATCTTCTCCTTTCGAGAAGGTGCAGAGTCCCCCCCCGCAATCGGCAATGGCCGCTTACCTGAAGTAGACCCCACGCTTGTCGCCGAACTTGGGCCTGCTGTACTTCCAACCGCTGGGACCTGCGGGGGAACAGGAGATGGAGTCTTCGCAGCCTCCCTAGATTCCCGCAGTTGCCTCATCACTGCCCGGGCGTCGTCAGCCGTGGCGCCCTCGCTATCGTTTCCCAACCACGCTGCCAATTGCGCCGCTAACTCGGGGGGCATATCCTCCCTGTTCGCAGGGGTGACCACCACAGGGATTGGGTTCCCCTCCTTTGGCGCCGGGGTTGGCTCCTCTCGTGGCGCTTCTGGAACCGGGGTCTCCCCCCCCAAGTGCTCCCCTTCTGGGCCTCTTGCTCTTTCCACCGGGGATTGTTCCCTGTAAAGGCCGTTTCGGTCCTCCCTCCCCGTCCTTAGCCTCAACCTTTCTCTTCAGATCGGCTATCTCCTTCATGAGCATGCGGAGCATCTCCTCGGTACCGACCCGCTTTCCGACCTTCTTGGGCATTCTTAGACGGGATATCTGTAAGACAAAAAGAGGGATTACAACGCTCAAAATTGCTCTTCGTTCCGTCTCGAGCTCACGTGCAGCGGGGAGGTGCAGCTTCAGAGCACAGGAACAAGAGGATGCTTTGTTGGCTTCCGCTCCTTTTATCCGTCTTCAGGGTGGGCGTGAACCTGCCCCCGCCTGCCTCCAAGGGCGTGGCCGGCCGTGTTGGTGTCTAGGCCAGCCCACTCTAGGGCGGGAAAAAGGCGCGCCCCGGCTACGCCGCTTCGGGCATACCAGCCGAGACTCGCCTCCCGCCCAAGATGGCTTCCCGGGGGGATCGTGGTACTCGACCATACGTTCGGGGGGACCGATTGGTCGCCCCTTTCCAGACTCTGGTTACTTCAACATAATTGAAATTATCCCTGTGCGTTGTTAAATGTCAAAATATCAATAACAGATGTATTGACATACACACATGTCTACACTAAGCGCAAGATCCTTCTAATGAGACCGAAAGAACGGGAACGGGCACTAGATAACTCTATTCCACCAGAGGTACTGTTTAGATTTAAGAGGGGCTTGGGGACAGTCGAGCAATGTGTGAATCTCGTGTTTCTGATTGGAAAGTATACCAGGACCAAGGTAGGATTCCTTTATCTTTGTTTTGCTGATTTAAGCAGTACATGTGACTTGGTCGACCACTCAATTCTGCGGTCAACCTTGACCTCCCTTGGTTCCCCAGAGGACATTCTTAGCTTTCTTTCACAGATGTAAAAATCTTTTCATCTAAGGTCCGGTATGGCCCCAATGGGGAATTTTCTCTTCCCATTCAGAGTAAAAAGGGGAATTAGACAGGGCTGTATATTGGCACCATTTTAGTTTTCTCTCTTTATTAATTTGGTCGATGGAACCATTCTGGCTGTGCAGCCAAATGTGCCCAGTATCTCCGGATGGCACGTTCCTGTGTTGTTATATGCTAACGACACTGTTCTACTATCTAGGACACCAATTGGCCTGCAGAATCTGATGAATGCATTTCGGGTCTTTATGGTATCTAGGAAAATAGTGATGAATAGATTGAAAAAGTATACAATGGTCTGTGGAAAGAAGGTGCAGAAGTGTAGAACCTTTTTGGGGGGGGGGACTCACCAATGGCAAGAGTAAACTCTTTTTGTTACTTAGGGATCCTTTTCACGGGCAACGGCACATGGTCCCAACAGGTTGTAAATGTTAGATGCAAGATGAGCAGAAATTGCAAGGGGATTTTTAGGTTTTCTCATAAGCTGTGCAGCTGGCCGATTAAGTAGATGATCAATATATGTAAGGCAAGAGGGTTGTCTACTGCTGCATTTGGGGGGTGCTGTGGAACTACACCCCAGTAACTCCCTTCAGGTAGAGGAGAATTCCTTTTTAAAGCATTTGCTTTGTTTACCAGCCTCCATGCCAACCCTTATTTTTCATAAGGAGGTTGGATTGCAATTTTTAGAAGATATGCTTTTTTTATTAAAACCCTTATTACTTTGGTTTTCCATCTGGTCTAAAGCCGAAACAAGTTTTGTCTAATCGGTTATTTTAGATTGTCTTGCTTTGGATCATGTTTTTATCATCCCTTGGCTTTCTTATATAAATATTCTTTTAGAACGCTTTTTAATATGTCTGTTTCTTAAGATCCACTTAGATCTTTATCCCATGATCAAATTACAATTAAGGCATCCTTTTTTAAATATAGGCAGGACCATAGAAGGTGTGATGAACTGAGAAAGACAAGAGTTGCATTTTACATGTCCACTGATTTACAGGTTAGATTTAAATATTACTTGTCTTGGGTGAATAACATTCAGCACCATTTTGCTCTGACTAGGAGGTACTTGGGCACAGTACATCACCTAGCTGCCTTTCCTGAAATGAAGGTACGACCATTGTATATGATCCATTGTCCCTGCGCTGGTCGGTCTAAGCAAAGCACACAGCACTTTATATTATTTTTTGATTTTTATAAGAATTTAAGAAGATATTATCTTAAACCAATTCTTCTTGTACAAAATATTAGAGACCACAAAATTACACTAAGCTATCTGTTTGCACTTGTCGACTCTGTATGTTTAATGGTGCACTTTTCATAAAGGGGGGGGGGGGGGGGGGCTATGCACCACAGAAAAACATACTGTATGCTAGAAGTTAATACAAGGGAAGACATGGCTGTTTTATAATTACCTGTTTTTATTCTTATCAGTGCATTTTATGTTTATGTTTTACATTTGTTGATGGTATACTGTATTGCACTTTTATGGCTGTTCTTAACTGAGCCAAATAAAGATGTGCAGATCTATAATAAAAACTCAATATTTCGGAACAATGCCTTAATTGTGGCTATAGAGGGTTTTGTTGTCCCTAGGTGCACTACTTAACACTGGAAGCAATAAAGCCAACCAATCCCTCAGCCAATCTGTGTCCCATGCAAAATGGCGCCTGTTGGAGTGCACATTTTAGATAACTGTCTTGTGATCCTAAAAGATGGAATATTCTACTTGACAATATGTAGTCATGCAAAGCTTTGGTCGTGTGCCCTTGCTGAAAAATGAGCTCATAAGCCAACAACAGATCATTAGCCCAATTGTGAACAACAGGTATTACTTAAGGGAATTAGATGTTTAAGGTGGTGCCTTTTTTGAACACTGCAGTACCTGTGAATGATAGTAGATGACCAGAAAAAGGACACTTGGTGACCTCTCAGAGAACTATAGATAGCACCAATAGCTCATCTCACTAGCAGTGTCATAGAAACCAGATGTTGAGTTAAGGAGCAGTGGCCATTTGAACATCTCTGAATTTGTGTGTACTCATACCAGTATGTGATTTAAAGGGACATTTGCATACTGGCTTAAATTTGAAAGGCACCATGCTGAGAAATTGAATTTGTAATATCAAGTGTTTTACACATATCTCCTGATAAAAACAGTACCCCTACTTTTGTGGCTTGGCCTAGCACCTCTGGCACAAAACACTCCAAAGCGTAACCTGGTGACATCCTATTTCACACTGCGGAAACCATGACTTTTTTCACAGTGAGGGAAGGTGGGGCTTTAGAGATCTACACGGGAAAACCTACCATAATCAGACATTGCTGAAAACTGGATAACCTGGGGTGTCCAGAATGGTGTGGCTTGTGTAGTTCTAACACGTTTTCTTACTAGAAAACCTCAAACAGTGCCTAAAATCACACATGTTCCTGACATTTCTGTTAAGGAAAGTTCTAGAATTGGTGGGGATCCATGAATTTCCTAAAATGCAGCATTCCCCCATGTAACCCTGATAAACATAATATCTCACTTTTGTGAGTGGACCTTGCACCCTAGACAACAAATAGCCCATAATGCAACACAGATAGATCAAAAATGTTGGTGCCTGTGGAATTTCGGTCCTGGCTCAGCCAACACCCAGGGAAATTTACGAATCCAAACCCTTCTGAAAACTAAACACCTGGGGGAGTCCAAGGAGATGTGGCTTGTGTGGATTCCTTGACATTTTCTTTCCCACAGTCCCAAGCAAACCTCAAACTTTGGCTAACAACTGACATTTTCCTTAAATTTCTGAGAGGGGAAGTTGTGGAATCAGTGGAGAGACACATATTTCCACCACCCAGCATTTCCCCAAGTCTCCTGATAATTACCTCACTTAGCTCTCCTCAAAAAGCCCACAGCCAACCAAAATCAACTGAGCAAACTCCAAGGCATCCCCCTGTTCCCCTATCCAGCCAAAGTGATTGAGAAGGCCTTTAATGAGCAACTCACAAGCCACCTACAACTTCACCATCTTCTAGACAACTCACAATCAGGATTCAAAAAGAACCACAGCACCAAAACCGCACTCATTACGGTCAACAACAACATTCAATACATCCTGGACAGAGAAAAAACAGTGGCCCTCATCCTCCTCGACCTCTCAACGACCTTTAACACTGTGTCCCGTAGAACCCTCATCAGAAGACTCCACAAGATTGGGAAACAAGGATATGCACTCAAACAGACCTGTTTCTTCCTCACTGGAAGACCCCAAAGGGTCAGACTGCCACCCTTCACGTCAGAAACCAAGCAATTAATTTGCAGTGTCCCAAAGGGATCATTCCTCAGCCACACTCTTTACAACCTATACATGAGACCACTCACCAATATTATCTGATCACAAGACACCCCCTTCATCTCCTACGCTGATGACACCCAATTTATCATCTCCCTGACAGACAAGACAAACACCAACAGAACCAACTTTACCAACTGCATTACCATGGTAGCAGATTAGATGCCAACTATTTGCCTGAAGCTAAGCTCTAACAAGATGGAGGTACTAGTCGTCGGCAGCAAGACCTCGCCATGGGATTCCACCTGGTGGTCGTCAGAGCCAGGAACAACGCCCACATCCACAGACCATGCAAGAAATCTAGGAATCATCATAGACGACAAGCTCAACATTAATGCTCAAGTCAATACAGTATGCACCTCCTGCTTCCACATCATATGCATGCTGTGAAAGATCTTCAAATGGTTGCCTCAGAACATCAGACGTACCGTCATACAAGCATTCATCACCAGAAGGCGGAATTACGGTAACTCTCTCTATGCCAGAATCTCCACACAACTATTACACAGACTCCAGGCGAACCAGAATGTAGTCAAAAGACTCATACTTGTCCTCCCATTCCACACCCACATCACACAGCACCCCACAAAGCCTCACTGGCTCCCCAATAACAAGCGCAGCCAATTCGAAATGCTCACGCAAACATACAAAGCCCTACACAAGACAGGACCAGAATACCTAAATAGCCACATGCATTTTCAACAACCCACACATTTGCTCTGCCTCACTCTCACTTGCACACACTCGTCACATTTACAAAAGAAAAACTGGAGGTTGATGATTATCCTACATAACCCCCAAGACATGGAACATCCTCCCCCAACACATCAGAGCATCCTACATGCTTGTTGAGCTTCGCAAGAAGCTAAAGACCCAGCTCTTCATATAATCGCTTTGAGGAAACACACATACACACCTTGCCCAAAAGCCTGGATACCCTCTTGGATGATTAGTGCTCTATAACAATCCACATAACATAACCCAATATCATAATGTAACATAATGGCTGCTGTCTGAGAGCAGCTCATGTAAGATTGGTTCAGTTAAATGGATATGTCTCCTGTCTGCCCTTGCAAGGTCTCTGTAACCAACGCAGTTGCACGAGCATCAGACTTCAGTTGAGTTGATATTAGAGCTTACTATTTACACCCCCCCAAAATTGAAACACTTACCAGTCACCACTGACGTAGCATAGCCTCCACCCTGCGTTAATAAATTTGCTTTGGGCTGCACCACAAAAGTGAAGCAATCCTGACTCAAAATCATAGTAAATCTGCCCTAAAGTTTAGAAAGAGCACTTATATTCATCAATGCACACAAATTGTATCGATGCACATAAGTGTGATTTTACCAAACTTTGGAGCAGACTTATTATGATTTTGCATCAGGGTTGTATCACTTTAGTGGTGCAGCACCGAAACAAAATCATTGTTGGTATTTACTAAGCCATGCTTTTCTTTCTGTGGTTTAATAAATACAGAGTAATTCAAGGCAGTACATAGTGGTGCCTTGTGTTACCTTGCATTGGGACGGCGTTCCATGGGTGGGGCATGGGCGTTCTAATACATCCATACATGGGTTTTGGCACATTCCCAGATTAACTAAACCAAGCAAGCCTTGGAATGTGCCAAAATGCCACACCTTCTCAAGTGAGGCGTAGCAATGAAAAATGTCTTTATTTCTCCTTGTTATTTTCTCTTTCCACATGTGCTGCATTCTGTGGTACGCATTGAAGGAGGATTATGCCTCTAAAGATTGTTTTTGTACACTAAGGTATACCTTCCAGCAGGAAAACAATCCTGCCTGTAACACAGACGCCCTTGCACTATGGTGCAAGGTGCTTGCATTGGCACTGTATTGCACAAGGTGCACCATCACGAGGAGAAACAGAAAGGCTCCATATTTTTGTAAATATGGAACATTTCTACTTTCTTCCTTTCACGCAACGCAGCACAGCAACTTTGCTTGCTGACCTGTGCGAAAGATAAGTAAATATGCCCCTTTGTGTGTATACACACGCGTTCAGGGGCTCTGTCACCAACACATCAGGCCTGCCACATCATTCCTACAGTTCATAAAAGATGCAGCTATTCACATAGCGCCTCATTCATCATCATAAAAGAGCATCACAGCCGCCACCGCCCCTTCAGGCCCAATGCTGAGAGGACCCTACCATGACTCTCCTTTCACTGCATGATATTCATGGTCTTGAGTTTTCTCAAAAGCCCCGTTTACATCGGTGTGTTGTGCCACCAGCTAAAATTGGGCGGCACAAATACAAACGTATGCATGCATGCAAGTTTGCACCAGTGCAAATTTTGACAGAAAAGAGATAGTTCCTTTGGTTAACGATTTTCTGGGCCCCTTATTTTCTGAACAGGAATGTGAAATGCCCTTGTATAGTTGCGTGGATCTAGGCGCGCAACGCCCATTGGGCTCAAAGCGCTTCAGCTGAGACAGCTTCCCGGGCACCAGAGGCGCAATTAGAGCCACATTTCAGGGGGGGCTAAGAAAAAATGTCGAGTGGGCCGATACTTTAAGCAATATGCAGAGTGGAGCTGCAGGGGCTCTTGGAAGGGGTGAAACAACAACAAAGCCTCATTAACAAGCACAGACTGGCAGATGCATCAACGTAGCCTTTTGCTATTCCTAAATAGCGATTTTTAAGGAATCACTATTTAGGAATAGCAAAAACCTATGCATGTAGGAATCGCTATTAAAATAGCGACTCCTAAACATTCCTCAATTGCTACTCGCAAATTGCTAGTCGCAATTAAGGAATGCTGTCCCATTCATTCCTATGGGCCTGCCCATAGGAATGAATTGGAGATTGCATGAGCAATTTGTGAGTACCAGTAGGTACTCACAAATTGCTCATGCAATTTCAAGGGTGCAAGGGTGTCAAAATGACACCCTGTTGCACCCCTGAAATTGATCTCTGCACATATGTTGCACACACACAGGCCCTAAGGGCATGTGTGTGCGCAACATGAAACATGAAACATGAAACTTGAAACTTGAAACTTTGAAAAATGCACAAAAGTGCTTTTTTTGAAATGTTAGCAAATTACCATGAAGTTCAACTTCATGGTAATTTGCTACTCCTATTAGCGAATTCGCTATTTTTTGGGGCAGATTCTGAGAATCTACCCATTTGCGACCGGTATTTACTTTGATGCATATGCCTGATGGTCTTTTAAAGACCTGTGAAGTGCTCAGGTGGGCTGTGTGTGTTTCTGGGAGCTGTCTGAGTCGGGCTGCCACACACGATGGGGGGGGGCTGAAGCCCTTTGATTCCAATGGGTTTTGCCCGCCTGCCGGGCACACACACACACACAGTTTTTGAGCTGTTGTGGTCTGGCGTAGTCTTAGTGCTGGGGCACCAGAGTACTTCACAGGTCTTCAAAAGACCATTTACTTGTTAGCCAGGCTTTGATGTTCTTTCACCCCTTCTTAGAGCCCCTGCCACTCTGCCAATTGCTGGAAGAATTAGCTCCCTGCCCCCCAAATAGTTTATTAGCCCACCCCCGAAATTTGACTCTAGTTGCCCCTCTGCGTGGGTCTCACGTGCACAAGACCACCTGTAATAGGCTAAATAAATACCACAGCCAGCTCCTCCTGCAGATTACTTCCTCCCCTTCCTTGTCATGCTTTGACCCCGCCCCCCTCCGCCCACTCCCTCCTCGTGACACCCCTCCCGATGCCTTCGCATCATCATGGCTTCCTCCTGGCTAATTGAAGCATATGATTTTCACAGGTTATCAGCTGGGTCCCCAGAGACAGCCAGGCACGCTGCGTAGGAGGCATTTTAAAAGCTTATCTCAAAAACGTGGTGTTTTGTGATTTCAAATTAAATATGGATTAGCAAATTGAGAACCGACACCGACTGGGGAATCGGAATTGGATTTCGAGGTAGAAAGATCATGGCTGAACAAATTGCTGTGCCTCCTGGCCACGAGCAAGGCGCGCTGTCCAGAATGCAGTGCAGCAGCTGAAAGCTGTTATTTTTTTGCAGTTTTATGTAGCGCGAACTCAACCCAAAGGTATTGGAGCGCTTTACATGAGCACCAGTTATATTACATAAGGACACGCTCTTTTTTTTGTGATTTTCCCAGAAACACAAGACGTTGAGCCGAAGCTGAGACTCGAACCTGGTGCCCCAGTTTCAAAGCTGGCAGCTCTGGTCGTTACACCACACCCTCTTGCCCTTTGAGTTGCCCCAGAAAGATGTACACATCCCATTATAAGGTACAGATGCAGGGGAAAGGGGCAGTGCTTCATTTTCTAGCTCTGAAATTCCCTCCTCTATGCTTCCAAATATGGACAAGCTGAAGGGCATAATGCTGGAGGGCGGGACAGCACCACTACATCTCATGCTACACAAATTCCGCTAGAAATGTATGGCATTTCTGCTGCTCTTGTGCAGGGCCGGACAGGGCTTTTATTCAATGGTGAGCTGGAGACCTTGGGCCTCATTTATGAAAAGTGACGTATCGCTGCGAGAAAACAGCGATGCGTCACTTTTCACTGCGCCCTCCTTGCGACACCAATCATGCGTCATATTTACAGTACGAATCATCATGGCACAAGGAGTTACAGGTACGTCAGTATTTCTGACGTATCTGTATGGTGCAAAAGTGACGCATTGCTGGAGTGTGTCAAAAAAGTGACGCAACTCCAGCAATGTGTCCTTTCACATGGGGCAACCATGTGAAAGGGCTTGCGTCGGTCTTACGCCTGCTGTGAGGCAGGTGTAAGAAATTGACGCATTTGTGTCCTAGAAGTGGGGCAGTGAAATCTCATAGATTTCACTGCGTCACTTCCATGACCCTTTCTTGCGTCAGAACGCCCCCCCCTGCATACATTATACCTGGCGTAGGTATAATGTAGCGCAGGGGTTTCCAAAGTGACGCATCTCCCTAGATGCGTCACTTTGTAAATATGGTGCAACAAGGCACATTTTTTACGCTGCTGGTGCGTCACAAAAAGTGACGCACCGGCGGCGTAAAAGTGATGCACGGCCTCATAAATGAAGCCTCTTTTGTAGGCAGCTTTTCCAAGCCCAAGTTCACTCCTGGCGCCTCTGCCACATTCCCAGGTCCTGAGGTTAGTTGCAGCAGACAGGGAGGCATCAAGAGAAAGAGGAAGAGAAGAGAGGGAGGGGGGCGGTAAGGAGAAAGAGTTCAGATAGAGAGAGAAGGATGGGAAGAGAGGGGGAGGAGAGGAGAGAGAAAGGATGAATGGATGGATTAGGGTGACCATATCGTGCGACCCAAAAACTGGAACGTTTTGTAAACATAGAAAAGGACTACCATTTTTCATCAACAAAGTGGCAAAGAATGACAGCGCTCATCAACATAGAAATACAGAAGAGGCACTAAGAAAAAAATGAAATGTAATTTTAAAACCAGCATCATTCGTGTTAATTAAATTGCCCACTCAAAACAGCTGCTAACTAGCCCTCCTTTGGAACACCTAAAAAAGGGCCTCTCACTGTTTTCAGTTTACCCTCTCTAAAAAACAGGATATGAGACAAATTTACTGAAATCTGCTGGTACAACTGTTGATAAAATGGGACTGTCCTGGCAAAGCAGGGACACCTAGTCACCGCAGGATGGATGGATGGAAAAAGAGAGATTGTGCGAGGAGACGGAGGGAGCAGGGCTGGTTTGAGCATTTTTGCCTGGCTGGTTTTGGTTCCCCAATCCAGTCCTGCTTGGGTGGGACATTCTCTCAGTGCCAACCCAAATATTATTCCTACCCTAGTCAAAGTGACATTCAAGAGTATACCTCACTCAAACATGGCGCATGTTGGGATGGGATTTGCCACTAGAAGGGATGATATGTGGTGTTGCCTACCATTGTGAGTTGCATGTCACAATATCAAGAGCAGTAATATCAACCTACATAAATAAAACATGCACAGTTTCAACTACTACTATATTGTCTAGGAATGTGTGTATAGGGAAATTTGCAGGGCACCAGCTATGACATCTGGGTAGTTCCGGGTCTTGTGATGGAGAGTTGCCCCTTTTTAGGGAGAGCATGCACAACTGCATCTCTCTAAACCTGTCCACTTCAATTGTTTGCCTTCCTAGCAAATGTTTTAAGCATTGGTTTAGAAGATGGTTATCCAAGCCGAACTAGAAAAGTGTCAAAGCCTTTTTCATTTTTGCAGCAAAGTCCTTAAGCATAGGATCAGGTAGTGCCATACATTCCTAGCTGAAAAATTACAAAGGTATTTAACCATTCCTGGTACAAATATTACCGCTCAGGATTAGTGAAATACAATTCAGTGCAATCTGGCATAAGTAAAAGCAGCTCCAAACATGTGTGTCACTCACAGAAGTGTGGCTCAAATGGTTAGAGCGGCAGACCCTGATGCAGATGTCTGGTCTGGGACCAGGGTTCAATACCCGCCTCGGTGGGTCTTGGGCTCAATTTCCTCGGGCCTGATAATTCTTGCCTCGGTGCTTATTCTAATCATGGGCCCTACTCTGCAACTCTGGGCAATAGCTTGCTTAATCTCCACAACGTCCCCAACAGTTCTGGGATGCCTGGCTTCACCTTGGGGGTGCCCAGGAGTGGACATTCCACAGGGAAAAGCCAGGAAGGGTTCCTAAGTGGTATACGGACAGCACCGGGACACCTCCGTTGGAGGTAGCTGTGTTTACAAACGGCGTTTACATCTACATTTACATTACAGTTAGAGGTCATCCAAAAAAGCATAGCCTTGGCCGGGCAGAAGCAGTGTGGGGTGCCTAGTATAGGTCAGAACCAGACTCCAGGAAGCTTAAAGCGCCACATAAGCTTTGCAAAGCACTAAATAGGAACTCTGGATAGGTTCCTGGTCTAAGATGGAGGCCTGCTCCTTTCACAGAGTGCATCTACAACACCAATAACACTCTAAATATGTGCACCTCGAATGTCCATTTCTCTAGCACTATTTTTAAGCATTGGGTTAGTCCACTGTTTTCAAAACCAAATAAAAAAGTGTCAAAACCTTTGTCATTTTTGCAGCAAAACCACATTAAGCGTATCAGAAGAATTAGCTAGTGCAATACACACTGAGCTGAAAAATGACCACACCATTCTACCAATCCAAGCACAGTATTATAGCCTTGGATTGGTTAAAACACATCCTAGCCAACTTGAAATCTCTAAAAGATGCTCTTTGTATAAGTGTTTTGCTTTCATTAGAGGAAGTATAGATTCACTACTCACACTCTGCATCCATTTTCCGTGATGATAAAGTGCAGGTCAATATTGTGGACTCAATATGTGTGCAGGTCAATACTAAAACCTCAACCCCTGTTTTGCTTTACACTAGAAACCATCTCTGGACCGCCCAATTAATCTACACACTTTCCAGATACTTCTCAGAAGGACGCCCTTAATTAGTCTCACGCTGATAACCCCTACCACCTTCAACAGCAGCATATCGCTCAATACCTCACAGAAATGTCTGCAAATCACCTTTCAGAACCAACACCATGTTACCGCATTGTCCTCCTTCTCTGACAATCATGTTTCCATAATATATCCTTCTGTTGTAGAGACAGTTCATGACCCCAGACTTTGCAGGCTTAACTTCTCGTTTTCCCCTGCTGCAGCACCTTTCTCCTTTCCTCTGAGTTTGTTCCATATCTTTCTCTTCCCTCAGCCATCTATCTTTCTTAAGCTCTCTATTACTCCTTTCACTAAAACTGTATTCTGCTTCCACTTGTCATCGTACAGCTCACTTTTCTCATACATCTTCTGTAGTGTCCCCCCTCTTACCTTTTCTCCTGCATCTCTTGCAAACATTCATCTTCCATCATCCACACCATTTACAGTACTTCCCTCACTTCTCTTCTTTTGCAGTGTTCTCCAAATCCACTTCACCTGTAACTCTCCTTTTCACCCACTCACCTTTCCTTTTCCTGCCAAATTGTCTTCCTTTCTTCTCCTGCAGCTTTTCCCATTATCTTGCCTCCTTCAGTCCTCCCTTTACCCCCAATTTTTTTGTGTGACCTTCCCTTCTTTCTCTCAAATCTTCCTCTCCAGCTTTACCTACTTCCTTACTTCTCTGCAACTTTTCTTTCTTCCCCACCTCTTTGTGGAGCTGTTAATTTGACACATTTTGTTCCCTAATTGTTCCTTTTCTTCTCTGCTCTTCTTCTGCAGCTTTTCTTTCTCCGTCCATCTTCTTGTTCTTAGCTCCCTTCTCTTCTTCACCGTTCAACCAGCTGTACTTACTTCTTGTCCTATCCTACAGGCCACCTCATTATGTTTTTTTCTGTGGCTCTGACATCTTCTTTCATTCTCTCCAGGCATATTCCCCATGTCCTTTTTTCACCTTTTCTTCTTCAATGCTACCTCCTTTCTTTCTGCTCCTGCTGCTTTCCAACATTTGCGCAGCTTTGCCTTCTCACCTGCACTGCTACATCTTTAGCTATACTTTCTGTCTCTACTCACGAACCCCTTTCCTCATCACCTCTCCTCAAGAAGCCATTCTCTCACTCATCCACTGGCCCACTCCAATCTTCCTAGTCTCTTCTCCTTCTGCATCTCTCTAGTCTTCCTCCAACCATTTGCGCAGCTCGCTCTTCCATCTTCTTCAGTCTCCCACAGGAAATTTACAACTACAGCACCAGCAGCACCTTAAGGCCCTTACGGGTGAGTAGCCGCACTATATAAACCCCTGATTGATGGACTTAGGCTTTCATTCTTCTTCCCCCTCTACTTTTGCTGTCCTCCCTCCCCTCTCTCTCTTGTTGCAGTTCTTCCTTCCCCTCTTAGCCCCCCCCCTTGCATGTTCCTCATCTCTCCTCCTTCAGTTTCCCCTTCTTCATTCTCAACTCCCTTTCACTCTATCTATTCCTCACCCTGTAAATCTCCCTTCCCTGCAAAGGCATTTCTCAGCCCCACTTTCACCTTGTTGCAATCCAACCCTCTCACTGCTCCCTATCCCCAAGGAGCTTCCCCCACCCCTACCTTTGAAGCCCTTCCTTAACATTGTGAGGCATTTGTAGTCTTGCACAGTTGACTTGAGTCATGTGGCTGCAGACAGGGGAACCATGCAGAGGTATTTCCTTCCTCACAAGGAACTCTATGCTAAAGTGCACAACACTGCACTCACTCTCACTCACTCACTTTCCTTCAATGAATTGGGCAGGAGTCATGGCGCTACATCAGAAAAAGGATAGCCTATATCCCTGTGGACAGTTCCCTTACACGGCCAATCGCATGGGAGCTGCACCACAGCAGCCATCTAGGTAACCCATAAGGAGATCCTAGATGTAGATTGCCTAGTGAAGAATATCTTAGGGCTTGTGAGTGCCAGGGTACTTTCATCAGCATCCTGAAGACCACTCCTCCTGGAACCCTGAAATCTGTGGCCTCCCAGAAGTCCCAGCTCCTGTTATTTGTAACTCTAATTCCCACCATCGTAGTCTTGCCCTCGTGGTCCTACATGTAAATGTATAGGCCAGGGAGAGGAAGCTAACTCTGGTGTGCATACACCCACTTCCAAAGGGCGATGAGTCATAAATCTCCCACTCTCCTTGGATTCTCCTGGTTTCCTATCCTAATGGACAACCATTATTCGCAACCATCTGATATGCACAGTTTCTCTCACCAGGCAGACCTTCATGCACAACTTAACCCACTCACCCTGTCATGCACACAGACTATGTTCTTCTCTGTCTTTGTCTCTCCAACTCCCTCTCTCACTCTCATCATCGCTCTCTCTGTAAACACCATCCCACCAACATACAAGCGCGCCCGGATTCTGAAAATGTTTCAGCACCATATTAATGTATTAAGTTACCTTACAAATGCTGATAAAAGTGCATAATATGACTTGTATTAGTATGATGTGAAGGCTAGAGAGGATGAGCTGCTTCTGCCCTATATTTTCCTTATCTATTTAGTGTCATCTCTGGAAGGGAAGGGTGTCTGGGTCCTGTATTTACTGAGTCTGTCTGATAACATGTCTGGGAGGGACAGGTTGTAAGGGACCAGCCTTATCTGTATCTTTGTAGTTACATATGTGGGAGAGACAAACTGTCTGGACATAGATTTTCTGTATCAGTGTGGTAGCATAGTTTGCGTGGACATATTGTCTTGGCCTGGATTTGTAGTATCTGTGTAGAAATATGCCTGGGAGGACTGGCTGGTGGAGGCCTCTGTTCTCTGTATTTGTGTGCCTGGAAAGGACATGTTGACTGGGCCCTACACTCAATGTTACAGTGGCTGAGACACAGAGAGATGGGGTAACTTGCCTTGCCTGGTATAACAAAGTCCTCGCAGGTGCACTGCAGACCTGCCAACTCACACAGTGCCACAGATTGACACACGATATTGACTCCTTTCACACGGTCACCCAAAGAGGAGCTGATATCACAGGGTGGCAGGAAAAACAATCTGAAAATCACTGAAAACAGTGGATTGTCAGACAGTTTTCGGAGGCTTTGAACTGCCAGTGTCCATTAAGGAATATGAAGACACCCCAGGTTATTGGCACCAGCCTAAGCAAGCTTGCTTATTTATTTATTTTTGAGCAGAGGGTTTGGGGGCGGGGTGGGGGTACTAGTGCCTCTTAGGTGTTTCTCAGCATGAGGCCCTCCCCCTTCTCACATGGTGTGATATTTGATTTAGTTGGCAGGTCTAACACTGGGATGAGGCCTCCTTCAGTTATGCAGATCAATTAGTTTTTCTCAAACTACTTTGGCCATCCAAACCCAAAACCTATACTCAACCCCATAAACAGTACTTTATAGACAGCCTTTTCCTTCTATACCAAATGCAGATACAGTAACTATATTTGGACTTTCATCTGTCATCAAACTCTTTGTGTGCGTGTGTGAGTGAGTGTGCGTGCATGCGTGTGTGTGTGTGTATATATATATATAAGGCAGAGGAGTAAGTTTATGCAGTAAGTAAAAATCACATTACATTTGCCTGAAGGCAAAATTACATTTCGACATTACAAGACAAAGACCTCAGTGAAACCAGGCTAAAGAATAGCAGCTTTACAATATACATGAGTGGCACTAGTCATCTCACAAGCTTCATTTTGCACACCGCAAACCAACCTCTGATTGCTGGAGATGCCACCGGTCGAGATGTGATATCTTACACATTCTATGGTCCTACCCATCTCCTGCACATAGCTGTGCATAGGGAGGCACAGCTTTAAAGGATTCCTGCGATAGCACCATCTCCTTTCCTACGTCATTTGGCATGCTATATAGTCTAATAGATATCCCTACAGTGCACGTGCTCTGGAGAACTAATCTGGCCACTGACATTTCAGTTGCAGGAATAAAAATAGTGTTTGCAGATCATTACAAGACTGGTGTAACCATCGAACTTGATTTAGCCAGCTCCCCATGATAAGGATTTCTAATCCAGGGTAGCTTGATGGTCAAGATAAGGAGCAATGAGGACATGTTGATCTATTTGTGCGTTCTCTCAGAAAACTCAGTTGGGACAATGGGCCAGATTCACAGAACTAACTTAAGACAAAATCCTAAACTTACTACTTTTGGTATTCACAGAAGTTAGGATTTTGTCTTAAGTTTGTCTTAAGACAGACTGAAGACAGACTTAAGACAGACTTAAGTTAGGATTTTGTCTTAAATCTGTCTTAAGTCTGTCTTAAGACAAACTTAAGACAAAATCCTAACTTCTGTGAATACCATAAGTAGTAAGTTTAGGATTTTGTCTTAAGTTAGTTCTGTGAATCGGGCCCAATGTATGTAAATTGAAACCACACAGGGGGATAGCAAGTGAACAGGGGAAATAGCGTCAGGCAACACTGAGTACACATTGCAAGCCTATAAATTTATCAGGCCTTTAAACTGTACCTCACTGAGTGAAATTAAAGTCACACAGACTGTAAGTTCTTTAGAAGCCAACCTGCTGAAGTGAAAGTCTATCAGAAAAGGTTATAAGTAAATAATTAAGACAGTCCATCCAATGAGCAAATCCATTCACTGCTTTCATCGGATGATTTATATTTAGTTTAACTAACTAACTTTTAATATAGCATAGTTTAAACACAAATAAATCAGTGGAATTATTCATAAAGTCCACTGAAACATAAAAGTATTCTTAATTTTTCATATTCGGGCATAGTGCTCAAGTGATCAAGTGGATAAGTGAAAAAATGGGTCAGAAAAGTGTGTATAACATAAAAGAAGCAATGGACAAACAAATAATTTGTTATTGTTTGCACAGATAATAAGGGTGAAGGCATAAAGATCTGAGATTAATCCAAAGTTTTTAATTACCCACAACGTTAACAGTGTTTCGACTCACAGTTTGGTAAAACTCATCATCAGGACTGAGAAAAGTTTTCAGCAGAGGAAAAAAATGAACTAATTGCCACATAGCTCAAAGAGCTATTAAGAGATATCAAAAATACCAAACATGCGGTGTAACAACAGTGCTTAGGGATCGTCTGAGTGGAATAACTGCTGTCAATAACCAAAAGAAAGCTTCCCTGTCAATGTCAGAAAAGCACTTCTATCATATTGCTGAAGGAAGTAGGAGCTCTACCGCCTTTTCATTTGAATAAAACAAGAATATAGTACAGATTTTACATAGGGATCAGAGAAACTTCTCTCTTAAATCTGAACCCCTTCGCTGTGGGGGTTATTCCCCCGCTGTGCTGGGGGGAGGGGGCGTGCACAGTGCCCGCATGCTTATGACGAGCTGAGCTCGTCATGAGCTACGGCGCACCTGTGCTCCTGACGAGCTCAGCTCGTCACAGGTGCATTGGCTCAGTGGAACGTTCAGCACAGCGGGGGAATTCTCCCCGCACTTGAGCGTTCCACGGGCCATGACGAGCTGAGCTCGTCATGAGCACCAGAGCGCCGTGGCTCATGACGAGCTCAGCTCGTCATGAGCATGCAAGAGGTTAAACTGTTAGTGGACAATGCAAATGTGCACCTGGCGAGGGAAAACAAATTGAAGAGTCACCAGTATCCTTGCTGGCAACAGTGACCTATCACCTCTGTCTTAACACCTTAAGAGCGTCGAACGTTCAGCGCCCAGTGCTGAACGTTCGACGAACGAATGCTGGCCCGTCGGCCAACGGTCGTGCGCAGCACTGGCAAGGTAGTGCTCGCGACGACCGTTGGCCGACGGCAGCACTTAAGGTGTTATTGACATTTAAGTTACTTTAAGTTCCTGCACTCATTAGTTTCCAGGAACAGCTCCTCAAGAAAGACATCAAGGAATTTAGATCTGGTTCCAAGAGCAAGATATATGTATATTACCCAACAGAATAGAAAAGGATCCTCAGATAAATTTAAATAAAAAGCTGCTCGAAATTTAAAACAACCCACTGACATTTTCAAAATCCCAGAATTGTTTGTGCTTGTGTAAATACTTGTGTCTGTGTAAAATGTACACTCACACTGCCATTGACGTTCTCTACGAAGAGGGAAACTTGTTTTTTAGAGATTGTCAAAATGAGGGCTTTCTCAGCATTACCTTTACTTTAGAAATGGTAAAATCATAGCAATAATAGTAAATAAAACTGAGAAGCTATCAGAAAAGACACCTAATGGAACCATAAAAACAATGATATGAATGAAATTAGAAATAAAAGAGCACATGAGAGATAGCGATTCTCTTTCCCTGCTCTGATGCAGAACAGAAATGATTATGGAGAAAATTCATAGCGAATCAGTGAAGGATGCAATTTGATTCCTAGAATCTGGGATTGGACGCTGCAGGAGGTAATGTTCAGGCCCTACTGGATGTTTCACAATTATGGATATGAATATGGAACTGCTTGTCCTCCCTTCAAAATCATGGGCGAATTCAAAGGTACAGGCGACGTCAGTTTGTTTAATTGAGTCTATATTTCGTTTAATTATCGTTTTCTATTTTTTTTTTTTTAGTTCAAAATATTTTTATTGAAAATAAATGTTACATATACAAAAACAAACAGTTGTAATAAAAGGATTCCATTTATATGAATGAAGGTGCATTGCACATAATTTCAAAATATGCAGTATTTTGTCTGTTTCTGCCCCTGCTGGGAGTGTAATAATGTTGTACTGCTTTGTTTTTTTCGATCATGGTATTTTCTTATAACTTTAAGCCTCTGGATGTTCAAGCATCATAACCGATCTTGCTTTCCGGAAGTGTTGTTGTCAACACACAGCTCAGTTGTGGCAGTTCTTATACTGCGTTCTCCGAGGGGACCTCATTATGTTATGAAAATTCACGGTATATGTCTTGTGTTTACCCCCACTTTAAAGCACCACAGGGCTGAATCATGTCTCGTGGAACTTGACCCAAATATTTCAAAGATCAAAGCACTCTGCACATATCGTAAGGAGTAATAAAACACACCCACAAACTTTAATGAGCAGGAGAGAAGAGGGGACAGGGCACGTTGTCAGCAGGAAGAATAAACAAAGAAGACATATTCGTAGGCTGAAGCAATGCTCCTTCAACAAACTATCACTGCAATGCCTACTTTCAAAAGAGGGAGCCAGATGCGATAAATAAAGCAGGTGGAAAGATCAAACTGGCCTTCAGAATCATAAATATTTATTTCATATTAAACCCTTAACCCGTCATTACACGAGGATCATAATTCAGGGTCCTCTATGCACACCCACTAAATACTGCTATCCAAGGCTGTGGTATTTTCTGTGGCTTATACAGAAACAAAATCCTCCCCAACTCCAGCAACTCAAAGGAACTCCACAGCGTCATTCAGGAATTCACCCCCCCCCCAGTGAAGCCACGGACGTCACACCCTCCCAGGACCTCTGCAACATACTCGGCTCCTACTTCCATCTGAAAATCAAGTCCCTCTACGACAACTTCAACAAACAGACGCCAGACACCGAAACCACTCATTCCTCCAGCAACAACAGCCAGCCTACCATCTCCGCCCGGACCCCAATCACCAATGAAGACACTACCACAACCATGAAAAGCATTCACTCAGAAACCCCCCCGCCTCACATCTTCCACAGAGCCACCGCCGCCATAGCACCCGCGCTACGATGCACCATCAATGCCACCTTTGAGTTCGGCACATTCCCTGACAACTGGAAACGTGCAGAAGTCAAGCCCCTCCTCACGAAGCCCTCAGTAGACCCGACAGACCTCAAAAACTACTGATCCATTTCTCTCCTCCCCTTCGCGGCCAAAGTCACCGCGAAGATTGTCAACATCCAGCTAACGAACTTCATTGAAGACAACTACATCCTCAACCCTTCCCAATGCAGATTCCACAGCAACCACAGCACCGAGACCGCCGCCCTCCTCACTGCCACAGACGACATCCGCACACTCCTCGACCAGGGCCACGACTAAAACTCTCTGCAGCCTGCTACACCATCTCCCACCGCACTCTCACTGCAAGACTCCATGACGCCGTCATACAAGGAACCGCCCTGGAATGGATCCATTCCTTCCTCACCGGCCGAGCCCAAAGAATCAGACTCTCACCCTTCCTCTAAGAACCCACAGAGATCAATTGCGGAGTACCCGAAGGTTCCTTGCTCAGCCCCATGCTCTTCAACATCTACATAGCCCCCCTCGCCACCATCGTCAGACAACTTGGTCTCAGCATAGTATCCTACGCCGACGACACCCAGCTCATCCTCTCCCTCACAAAGGATCCCCACAACACCAAACTTAGCTTAAAGTAAGGAATGAGAGATGTGCATCCTGGAGGAGCAGCAGCTTTCTGAAGCTTAACTCGGATAAGAGAGAAGTCCTCGTCCTCAGACCCACCCCCTCAGCATGGGAGAACACCTGATGGGCCACAACCCTGGCCAACGCCCCCACTCGCACGGAGCACGCCTGGAACCTCGGCATCATACTCAACTGCTCCCACATCATGACCCGACAGATCAACGCTGTTGCCTCCACCTGCTTCAACACCCTCTGCATCCTTTGCAAGACCTTCAAATGGATCCCCCGCCGAATCCAGAAAGACTGCCACCAATGCACTCATAGCAAGCAGACTGAACTACGGAAACGCCCACTACACCGGAATCAACAAATCACAGCTCCGCAAACTCCAGACCATCCAGAACACCACGGCCAGACTGGTCCTCAGCATCCCATGACATGAACACATCACCAAGCACCTGGGAGACCTCCACTGGCTCTCCGTTGAGAAGAGAGTAACCTTCAAGATACTCATTCACGCCTACAAATCCCTCCACAACACCGGATCCCAATACCTCAATGAAAGAACCTCCTTCCATGCACCCAAGAGAAACCTCCGCTCGGCCGACCTGCCTTTGCCAAAACCCCGCTCATCTGAGGAGCCAGAGTCGGTGGAAGAGCCTTCTCCTACATCGCATCAAAGACCTGGAACGAGCTCCCAATCAACATTAGACGATCCCCCACTCTGCACACCTTCAGGAAGAGCCTCAAGACCTGGCTCTTCGACTGACTCGGAGCTGCACCCCCCCCCCTACCCCCCCTCCCCAGTGCCTTTAGACCCTCATGGATGAGTAGCTTGCTTCACAAATCCCTGATTGATTGATTGATTGATATAGGCACATCATTTTAATTGTATGACCCTGCAATGTGGGGTAACATGCTTTTCTTTGTTACAAAGTGTGCAAATTAGAATTTTATGTACTTCACCTGTAAGATGTGTGCCAGCTTTTACATGTCCATATCGTGTGGTCACACACCAGTAAAGTGAAAAAAAAAACACACTAGATAGAATTCCAATTGAGTTGCAAATGAGACTTGGCTCCTGAAGCGGGATTTGCACACATGGACATTAATTGTTGTATTGCATTGTAGTACCATTTGTATTGTGTCTCATAACTGATAACAGCTGCAAAAAAGCTCTAGCCAGAATCGTATTGGATTGCAATTTCCCAAAATACAAAAGGTGATTTCTGATTCAAGGTAAAGCATTAGAATTAATCAATGAACCTACAGTACCTAGTTATCATGCTGAGAGTAGAATTTGCTGCAATTATTTTGAAGACATTTCCTAAGTAGCCATTATTGGTCTTGGAAATTTCCTAGGCTACTGGTATTTTTTGGAAGTGATAGGAGATACTCTTGGGGAGGCATGATTGGTGTGTCTGACTAGGATAACCAACATCCCTTGGGTTTAAGAAGGAAAGGAGTCTTTTCAATCTCGACTATGACTATGAATGTTAGATTTTAGATACTTTTTGCTGTTATCGACACCCAGAGCCCGTGCATCACTGTTGGATTTTGCCTGAATGGGTGAAGAACAGAAAAAGTACAAATTCATGGCCCAAGTCATCAATCACACATGAGGTCATTGATCAGGTGTGAAAGGGATAGAGAGTGCAGATTCCTGTGTGCCCAGAGAAGCAGGTTCACGTCAGACATGAACAGGAAAGAACAAATGATATCTCTCATCTAAGATACCCACAACCCCTCAGGCTTACTCGCTACAAAGGCGTCCACATGCCAGAACTTCAGTTAACTAATAAAGAAAGTCCATATAGTGCTAAATTCTCTTGCGCTGCAGCCTTTCATGCATCATCTGTGCATGAGAGGTGTGGCGCCGCGGCCAGGATGACTGACGCTGGAATCTGGGGATCACGGTTCTATCCCCGGCGCCGGTGGCAGATTAGCCCAGCACCATGTGACTCTGGGCAATAGCTTGCTTAATCCTCCTGACGGCCCCCAGCGCCCAGAGACCATTACGAGTGAGTGTTCGCGCTTTACAAATGTGGATTATTATTATTATCATCTGTGGCATGCCTCACCTCCTCTACCAGATACAGCAAATCCCAACTTGGTTGAATATTTCACCCTCATTAGGTAGGTTCTCCTCCATCCGGGCCTAAGCATTGCCTGTATTTCTGCTGGACAGTTGCTGCACCCAATGTCACCAGATGTTTAAGGGTCTAATTACGAGTTTGGCAGTGTGGCAGCGGGCTGCCACGCGAGCACCCTGTTACCATACCGCCAAGCTCATCCGCACACTGCCCGCTAGATGAGTTTGTTCATGGTGTGGCGGGTAGTGCTTTCGCAGTCCCACGGAGATGGCTTTCAAAGGCTTACATCTGAGCCTTGGAAAGGCACTGCAACGGGAGCACCAAAGCACGCTCTTGCAAGGCATAGACTGAGCAGTCCATACTGTGCAGGAACAGGGTGTGCATACTGAGAGGGGGCACAACATGTGCCCCATTGCATGCACTCCCTGGCCCTGAAGCAACAGGGGTCCTCGAAGGGCCCCCTTAGTTTCCTCACTGCCACATTTTTCATTGCGGGCTCACCGCCATGAAAATTGTGTCTGTGAGGAAACTCGTAATATGCTTGGCAGTGACGCTGCAGGACCACCAGCATATTGCAGCATCAGACTGCTGCGCAACCGCCGCAGGATCACAGATCCATGGCGGTTTCTGCTGTCTTGTGGTGGTCCAAGCGCCCAAGTCATAACAAGGCGGGTAGACCACCAGTCTGGCGGTCCACAGGCTGCCACAGCTACTACAACTGTCCTATGGACCGCATTAGTTGTAATAAGGCACTAAATCTATGTAAAAAAACGATAGGTGCAGCTAGGACAGAGCAGATGTCCACCATCAAGTCTGCATCCATCTGTGCCTTTCCTCATGTGAAAGAGCTGGTAATGGACAACTGACTTATACTGTGAGCATTCACACCTTCTATTTACACATGCTGGTGCAATTTAATGCATCGATTATTTAAATGTAATCATTCAACCTGATAAACTTCATCTGCTGCAGCAGCTCTAAAACATATCAAAGGCTCAACCCCCCAAAATAGTGTGTTAGGAAGTCCTTCCCGCACACTTACACCCCCAACAAACCACCAAAGTGGCATCGTTGGAAAAACAATACCACCATTTGCACAACTCACACGACCACTATGGAAAGATTAATAGAATATGTTAGTGAAACAATCTCATGCACACACTCAGAAAGGAACACAAACCATTCAGGTGGACAAGCAATACTTTCCTACAGTACAACATACTACTCACACATAACAGCGTTCACAATTACATACTAGATTAGACAGTCGGCCCGCACCTTCACACGGCTTCAAATATTATGGTACATTATGCAGCGATGGCATACTTCTGCAACAATCTGACATGGCCATGTGGAAACTTCGGACAATGTTGGTGTTAATCCGGAGCAGTTTCCTCAAACAGAAAAACTGTATTTGTTTCCTCTGTCTGATTCGTTGGTAAGAGGAACCGAAAGTGGAAGATTGTGGTAGATAAGCAGAGATCAGGGCCAGAAAGATTTAGGGGGTCATTAGGATCGCGGACGGACTTGAGTCCGTCCGCGACCCCAGAGCATGAGGGAACGTCCGCATGGGCTGCGGCGTTCCCTCTGTGCAGATTAGGATGTGACCGCCAGGGTGGCGGTCATATCCTCTATTTTTAACATTGCTGCGGGTGGAGCTTCAAGCTGCACCCGCAGCAATGTTAAAAATGCATGCACAGCATTTGCGTGCACAAAGCGGCAGGCACCGCGCGGTGCCTGCTGCATTGTGCACGCAAATGCAGGGGGGTACCATAGGTACCCCCCATGTGCACCCCCACCCCCCACTACACCTAGGGGGCCCGCAATGGGCCCCTGCAGTGCAGTTACACATGCTTTTCCTCGGCGGAAAAGCCACCGCGGAAAAGCATGTTCCCAAGCACATCCTAATCTGGCTGACGGTGTCTAAGAGACACCTTCACCATTTTAGTGCTTTTCCGCCGCGGTTGTAAGCCAGCCGCGGCGGAAAAGCTGCGGACCTAAACCATGACCCACCAGCCATCCTAATGTGGCGGTGGGTCCTGGTGGGTCCGCAGAGGATTTTCCGCATCCTCCGGGCCGGCGGTGGCTTCCGCCGGCCCGGAGGATGCGGAAAATCCTCCATCCTAATGACCCCCTTAGTGTGGTTCTACCTTTACTGTTTTTTTCTTTTTTTGGGGGGTTTAAAAAGCTTTATTAAAGTAATTAGAAGCATAGGTACGATATGTAACAATGGGTATAAAACAAGCACTAGATAAGCAAACTGAAAATACAATTTGGCGGAATAAGTGATATAATAAATCTATCATAATCTAAAGAGAAGCCAAAAAGGATTAAAATAATAAAAATGTGTACCTAAAGAGGAAATAGCATTTTATGTTTTACTATTTTTCTGACATGCTAAGGAGGCCTACTGCATGCTTTACATAAACCAGATGCATGCAGAAGATTTTGTTCACTTGCCCAGGAGTTGGCGTAAACATAACTAGGGAATGTCTACCCTATGATGCAGAGTTCAGATCCAGGGATGTTCAGTGTAGGTCCAGGAGACCGAAACCATGCTAAGGTTGGAGATATCAGCATACAATGCATTCACATGAAATTGAGTGACACTCAATTACAGAGCCAGTTGTTATCTGACATGCACCTGGACCACTTGGACCTACAGTGGACTGTGCTATAATAGAGTCACAGCTAGCACCAGAAGCAAAACCTGCGCATCTGCAAGTGCGCATGTGTTGGACATGCCTTAAATGAATCAAGAAACTTAAACGAATCAAGAAACCACCAGCACTCAAAAGCAAAAAATAACCTGCGTATATGCATCCCTGGGGTTGGGTGGGGTTCAGGAGAGCGGGAATCGTGAATATTGAGAACTACACAACATTGGAACTTTATGGGTAGACACATACGCGTAGCTAGGGGGGGGGGGGGGGGCGGTCCGCCCCAGGCGGCACCTTTTTTGAGGCGGCTGCGGTCGCACGGGCGGGCCGGCACACAGGCACTCACTCGCTGACTGACTGAGCTGAGGAGGCCGCCCGGCCGCGGAGGCCTGTGTGAGTGACAGTTAGTTGTAGGGCGGTCGGCGGTGCGGTGGCCCGTGGCCGTGGCGCTTAAGTAATTATAGCACTAAGGAGGATAAGCAGTAAGCATAAGCATGCAAAGCACACAATAAATAATTTATAAATGTCGGTAAAATGTCGGTTCCGACTTCGGAATCATACTAGTGTGCACTGTGCAGTGCAGCCGACCGTTGTTAGGGGGCCCCCAACTCCTCCCAGCCTCGTTCACAGGGCCGTCAATCAGTGGTAGCGTGCGCGGTGCGCACAGCTTTAACCAATGACGGCTCTGTGTAACATTTTTTGTGCCAGCCCTCTTGCCGCCTCACCGTAGTGCGACGCGTTACGCGCTCACCTCACCGCCCCAGCGCCCCTCCCGTCGTGTCGAGGAGTGTGGAGGAGACCACCGGCACCACGCACCACCATTCTTTTTGCCTGGCCCTGCTGCTCAGCTGGCTTTACAGTACTCAGTACTGTCTCTCTGTGGGCTGGCTGTGGCTGTGGGCGGGCGGGCGGCACTCTGCGCGACAGGCGATAAAAAAGCTAATTGATTTGAGGTGAGAATATTATTTTTATCACACACGATATTTTGTCTTTTAAGTAATTATTCCTATCTTCGCCTGGCCAAAGGTTTTTCAGTGAATTGTTCTAACTTTTCATGATAAACTTTGGCTCCTGCCCAAAGTATCCGCTGAACACAGCCTGTAGCCATGTGGCCAGCTGGCACAGCACCGAGGAAGTGGACTTTTATATCGGCCTGTCCTCCTCACCTCAGTAATCTGCTCGGTTAGTACTCTACTTTAAAAAATGTTAAGTTTGCGAATTGTTCACAACCAGAAATAATCTTAAATGGTTTACGGCGCCGCACAGTTCATAAACAACTACTGATGCATTCAGTAGCCTTGTGGCAACCTACTACTCGCTGTAGTCATTCTTTGTCTGGCCAACTACTGATTCAAATCGTTTTTGTAACCTGCCTGTGATCACAGTATTATTTTTGCGACTCACAAGCATGTATTTGATTTTGTTGCACAAGTCTGTGATCATTGGAGTGCAGACCTGCACATTTTGAATTTGTATTTTGTTTATTTTCAAACACATTTTCACACCACTCTGGGCTTCCCCCGATTCACCACAGGGTTGGTTGTGCGCCTTTCACTCCTACATGAAGCTTTTATTTTTTTTTCTGCAGCACATGGTACACGAAACGTTTCCCATACTGACTTCATCTTGTAAAGGCAGCAGACACAAGTTTTTGAACCCACAACATCCAGACACATTTTTAAATGTTTACAACAGTTTCGAGGCTTGCAAAACCTGCAATACTGCAGATGATGATGGAAAAAGCAGCCACCTTATAAACTCAGATTAGTGTTCAGTTTCGACTTCGCCAAGCAGGGGGTCTTTGTGAAATCCAGTCACTATGAGGTACGTGACCTCAGTCAGTAATGGTATGGTACTTTGCATCCTGCACTCCGGGCTCCGTAGAGGACGGGGCTTCCTCATATCTGTGTGGAAATTAAGGCAAGTCACCAAAAGTAATTATGAATTTGAATGCCCACAGAATAACTGGGGAATTGGCTACTTCTGTCTCTTCATTAAAATGGCGGTTAACCCACACCCAATCCTGAAATTGTCCAGGGGTTGCAAGAGGAGTTTTAAGGGATTGCATGTGTGATTAATAGCAAGGGATAGCCAATCAGAGAAGAGCCCGTGCTGTCTCTCACCTCAGGCAGCGAGTCATGAGACTGGTAGCAAGGTTTCAAAGCAACACAATCTTCTTTAAACTCTCATGTCTTGGTTCAACAGAAGGGGATAACTTGGGACATGTTGGAAACTGAAGCACCAAGCTCTGAAATCACTTCCTGCAAATAAATGGAGCAGAGAGGTTGTTGTGTTTTTTTCTGACAGTTTATTTTAAGAACAATTAAACTCTTCCTGGGGGCTTCTAGAGCCTGATCCCAGATCCCACAGATTCTGGAACCAAGTGAGAGTATCAATTATTTGTAAAGGGAGCTTTAATCTTAGAAGCTTTTGTTGTCGCTTTAAAATGGAGTCTAGCAAAGCAAAATCAGAGCATAGTTACCATTTGAAAAGTCATATCTTAAGTTCACGTTTGTTTGTTTGAAGCTGTAGATATATGCATGTTTTGTCTTTTTTTGTGACTCTACGGCCACTGCAAATTTGTCTTTGGTCAATGAGATTTCATCATTATAAACTAGCCTGGTGTTCCAAGATTCTCTTGTTTGGTGTGGCTTCAGGTATTTGGCTAATATCCAGTGTCGCACGCTTGTCGCAGGTGTTTTCACACATCAAGCATGCTGTCTTAATGTCTTTGACAATGAGAGACAAGGAGGATTAACAGAATTGTCTGGTACACAGCTAGGAGGGAAATAGGCTTAACACGTTTGGTCATTTGGTGGGGACAATAACTAACTACTCACCCTTTAGAAAATTACCGAATAAATGTACACTAAATCCGTTCTCCTCACTATCAGGGACTGTCACAATTTACTCTGCCTCTTAACTTCACCAGAATCCTGACTGCTCATGTTACGCTACCACAGGGTTGAGCAGGGGTTATCAAAGGGTGTAGCCCCCTTACTCTGACTTAGGAAGAAGGGTCCCCACTTGGACAGTGGCCAGCCATTGCTACCTAGAGACCCCCATTTCTAACAAACAACCATTCCGATTTTGAGAGGAGTAAACATCTCAATGCCCATTAGATTCCCCATGTTAGACTAATGTTCTGATTTGTTACCTTTGCCTCAAATTGTAAAGCGCTCTGATATCCTTCGGGTTCAAGTTTGCGCTATATAAAACTTTATAAATTACTAAATGCAACTTTCATAATCGAGGTAACTGTTAGCAGCAATACTACGTGTCTCTCCTCGGAGACTCGGACATCTTTCAAGTGCTCACCGTCCTTTTTCCCAAGCACCCCGCCCCCCCTCCACCCCCCCCCCCAGGGGCGGCACTCTGAGGGGTAGCCCCGGGCGCCACAAGCTCTAGCTACGCCCCTGTTCTTCCCAGCATAATCCCCATCCTAAATGTGTACCCACATGTATTACGCAACACGTTTGGATTAAAAACTCCTAGGACGAATGCCACCTAGCGCTTTGATTGGATAGACTCATGCCTCCTGCGCTATGGTGGCACTACTCATCTCGCTGGTTCAGTAGCGTACAAGGGCGTGGGAGGCCTCGGTGAACGACGGAAAATATGCCCTGCTGCTACCCAGATTTGTAGTAAAATGTTGCCATATGTGTAGGGTGCTAGGCACTTCCTGGGCCCCGGTGTCACTGCACCTGCTGCATTATTCATAGCCACGCCCCTGCACTGGTTATGTCTTTACATTCAGATAGGGTGGTGGTCGGCCCGGCCGCACAGACAGATGATTGAGCTGGGTCCTCGGGCTCCGGAAGTGCTGTCTCGACCCCCCCCCTCCACAGCCAGCCAAAGGACAGAGGACTCATCCATCCAACGCTTCCGCAGCCGAGCATTAACCTTGCAGCCCCTTTATCCCGTGTGGTTCTACCTAATAGGGAATCGCACATGATTCCTCTGAAGTGGCGGTATTACTCCACTAATAAATAATGTATTTCTCTTCATCTAATTTCTCATTGCTTCGCGGGCGCCTCACGGAGGGGTGGACGTGGGGCTCCTGAAGGGAATGGATTTGATGCACTCACCTCACTCGCCTCCTCGGGCTCACAATCTAACTCTGGAGTGATTGTAAATTACTGTCATCTAGGAGCCGCGCGATCGGAATATAATACGCCATATCCAATTGGCCCGACACCTTCATTGGTGGCTTGTTTGATCAAATTGCTGGGCGCGGGCCCGGGCCCTGATCAGTCAGGAGCCGGCGGCGCGCGGCGATGGGAAGGACACCGCGGGGGCGGTTGTGCGCAGCAGGGGAGGAGAACCGAGGTGGAAGGGGAGGTGGGCATCGACGTGGAAGAAGGACCAAGGGCTCACTGGCGCGCGCGAGGAGCTGAATCTTTGGATCCCTGGCAGGCCTCTTGAGATTTACCATCCTAAAGATGGTACCCATGACTTACACTCACGCCAGAAGCTCCTCACACCTACTACATGACTGTATTTGTCATTGATTCTAAAGTAGAGCTGCGGCCTGACAGGGGGCACTAATCGGTGTACAGTTTAGAGTGAGGGGTCCCCTGTTATGGTCACCCGGCATTTATTTTTCAGCACAGCATGGTTTCCAGGTGTAGGAGGCACACATCATCTTTGCTGGTAGGGACAATATATTAATCAATCCATCAATCAGGGGTTTATAAAGTGCGACCACTCACCGTGAGGGTCCTAAGGTGCTGGAAGGAGGTGTGTGTGTGTGTGTGAGGGGGGGGTGCTGGCCCTTCTGGGTGTGTTGTGAATGCTAAGATTGTGTAGCTGGTAGAAACATAAAGTCAGAATTTAAAATATAACGCAGGGCATGGGTTGTTCTTTATTACTACCCAAAGAATCCCTTTTAGAGGCCTTATATTAACAGCCCGAGAAAATAAATAAGGTTCTAACCCCATGTCTTGCTGTTTGCATGCAAGCCCTTGATGCTATACTAGAAGATTCCAGTTTAAGAACTAACTTCAAGTCATAAAAGGATCTCTGTGTTGGAAGTAGTGACCCACTTACCTATCTAGTTAGCATATTAATCTATCAACTGCGTTTTACATCATCTGGTTTGCAGTAGACACATTAACCCTCTACGCTACTTTATGGGTCAAAACTGTGGCTAAACAAAACACAGATCGCTCTTTGTTCAGCTGGCCTAACTTGATCACTGTATCTGGCCCATGCTCCATCGTGGTCAGCCTGAACCAATGACTTTGTCCCACTCCAGCATGAAAAGATAACCATAGTTATCTCTTCGTGCTTTTAGGCATTAGTTTTACTTTAAACTTTGGAATTGCATATCTCAGATTCTACTGATTGAATTTTTGTTTTGATCTCAAATATTTTACTACATTTTATACAATTTTTCTATATTAGTGTGGGATTTTTCTTGTGTTGTTTTTTCACTTAATTACTGTTTGAAGTGCTGCACAAAAACGTTATACATTGACTTTATTTTAAACCTGACTGCTTTGTGCCAAGCAGCCAGAGGGTTAAGCACAGGTTAATTGGGGGTTGCTTGTGACTTCACCCTGACAGGAATTGTGGTTGCTGCTTAAGTAGGGTTTCACCCCCTCAACCATTATCCCAATTCCCAACAATTAGCACGTAAAATATTTGACAATAAATACAGTAAACATGTGTTTATCTCTGTCATACCACCCCTTGCATTGCTTCTCTTCTCAAGGGACACATGTTTATGTATAACTCTCCACCTCAACATCGGTCTTGCTGCTGCCAGATCCTATGTTATCATTTAGACCATCTTCACACAATTTGTTAAATCACCAGCATCAGCTATCATTTGCACTTCCCTCCTGATTTTCTGTGCTCTGAGGAAAGAGCATTGTTCTAGGGTGCATTAAAATTGAGTAATGTCCTTTGTTTACTTGCACACTTTTTTCTATATCATGTCCCGTGTACTCTAGCTATCAGTGACCCAGTAGCTGATCTTCATGTTATCTTGCAGTGGTATTACCTTAACTTCCATCTCCTCTGCAGTGTCACTTTTGTAAGCATCGAAGATCAGGCGACCAGGTTTTGAAAAACAAAAACTAGGAAATTCCGCAAACATAGAAGTGGGACTACAGTTGTGCATCAACCAGTCGGTACAGAGTGACCTAACTGTCTTCTCCCACCATCAGTTAAGACAGAGTCAGTGAGTCACTAAGCGGAATTAAATGCAGCTTTTATACACAATGTGTCTGTGCTAATTAAATTGTTTTCTGATAAGGCCTCTTGACTAATCATACACTGGAACATATGAAAACTTGCCTTCCTCTGGGATTAGTAGCCCATCTCAGATAACTAGGGCATGATAAACAGGGCCTGACTGAGGAACAAAAGCAGCGATGGCAAAAATGTTCAGACCCAACCCCCTCATTTCTTCCCCACTCTCTCCCATCCATCCATGTTCTCTCTCTCTCTCCTTCTCCCCTCCCTCTCTCTCTCTGATCTCTCCTGGTATTCTCTTTTCCTCCTCTCTCTTTCTCGTTGCTTATGCCTCCCACTGTGGCTACCACAATTGAATGACAGCAGCGCCAGCATTGGCCCTTGTACTTTTCAGTCCAGGGGGAAATGCCCGGTGAGATAAAAGGCAAGTCCTGCCGTGGTGCCAATGGGGGCCACCAGCAGTTTTTGGTGGGGATCAGTCCTTATTTTCCCACATCAGACATTTTCAGAGTGAAGACAGAGGAACAGAAAGACGGCAGAACAGTCACTAACAGAGAAAGTTGGACCCTGCAGGAGTGAGATAAAGAGGCAGGGATAGGTTGACCAACCGTCCGTAAATTTCACGGACCATCCATAATTTGGATCTCACATCCATTGTCCGTGAGGATCTCTTATGTGGATGCCATTTGTGAGTAATTTTGGGCCTTGCAGGGTGCAGAGCTGTTCCCCTGCAAGAGGCCTTAGCTCCCTGATGGGGCTGCCTTGCACTCATTGTCGCAGCACAAGAACAGCTCCACCCGCCCATTGTCATTTTGTATGCGGCTGATTGTCACATATAGAATGACCATGGGCCAGTTAGAGCTGTAACAGCATGTGCTGGGCCTCCTCCTGCCGTGGTCTAGGGAAGGGCATTCTATTAGGGTTAGATGGAAGAAATGTACAAAACAAATGTACAAAAACACCCAGCTCATGGAAGGAGGCCGTCGTGAAACAAGTTAAAAAGAAGTGGTTATATGTCTTACAAGTCTCATCATTTCAGAGCTGAAGCATTTTAAAAATTATATACAATGAAGCCATAGCTTCTGCTTTTTTATTTATTCTAATGCAACTAACATCTATTGACAAAGCCAATGGTCATGGCTTGTTGTAGATCCAATGTTACTGGATGCAATGATAGAAACAGCAAAATTCCAGTAGGTCGGCACATTATGCCCAGCACATATTTTACCTTAGGTGTTTTAAGCTACGCCCTTAATTACATCAGACAAGCCCCTTTGGATACACCCAGTTTTGTCATCCAACTTAAAGCCCTGGAAACAGCACCATGTCACTGTTACCTCACCTCCTGGCACTGTGCATCATGCATGACTTCCAAGTTTGCCTATGTGCAGGGGCAAAGTAAACCCTCCCCCACCCCACCTCACCCCTTGCTTTAGGAATGAACTACAGGGAGGTTGAAGTTCTATATGGGCCTCCTCTGACAGCAACTCAGCAGACAAAGGCTCAACTCATAATTAATTTGAAAATGTGGGTGAGTGAGTAAGTGAAGGAATGGGCAAATGGCTGGATGTATTAGTGAAAGGATGAATGGACGAGTGAAAGTGGGAAAGGATGGATGGATGAGTGAGTGGAAGGATGTATGAGGGTAAATAGATGTATGTATGAAGGAAGGGTAGATGGTTGAGTAAAAGGGTTGGTGGATCAGTGACAGGATGGTTGATGGGTAAGTGAATGGGTGGATGAACTAGAGAAATGATGGATGGATTGATGAATTGATAATTGAAAGGGTGAAAGAATGGATGGATGGGTGAAAGGATGAATGTAAGGATGGATGAGTGAGTGAAAGGGAGGGTAGATGGACAAAAGGATGGATAGATGAGTGAAAGGGTCAATGGATGAGAGAAAGGATGGATGGATGAGTGAAAGGATGGAAACGTGATAGGGTCAACAGATGGACTCATGAGAGCATGAGTAAATAGATGCACGCAAGTTACTGTTGAAACAAAGCCCGAGAGCAATTTCAAGGGAACACACAGTTTGCCTGCCCTCCGGCATCTTGTCCTCAAGCCTGCCACCATTTCTGGTATTTGTTAGTTGCCGGTGCGTTTCGAGAAAGTTGATTCTCTTCTTCATGGGCATTCATGGGTGGGTGGATAGGTGAAGGGTGGATGGAAGGATGGGTCGCTAAGTGAGATTGGAATGGAGAGAGAAAGGGAAGATAGATGGATGGATGAGTAAAAGCATGGATGAATGGATAGGGGAATGGGTGCATGGATGAGTGAAAAGAAGAATATAAAGGTAAATGAGTGAAAGAATGCAAACATGAGTGAAAGGGGGGTGGGGAGCTGGAAGGATGGATGGATGGGTGGATGAGTGAAAGGGTGAATGGGTGGATGGCTGAGTGACTGGGAAGATGGACGAGTAAGTGAAAGGATGCAGGATTGGTGAAAGGGTAAATGGTTGGATGGGTGGATGAGTGAATGGATAGATGGGTGGAAGAGTGGATGGATGAGTGAAAGGATGGCTTGGGTGAAAGGGTAAATGGTTGGATGGATGTGTAAATGGATGGATGGGTGGAAGAGTGGATGGATGAGCGAAAGGATGGATTCGGTGAAAGGGTGGATGGATGAGTGAAAGGGTGGCTGGAAGGATGGATGAGTGAAATGGTGGATGGAAGGATAGATGATGGATAGGTTTGCAAATCGTTGAAAAGGTTTGGATATGGATGGGCACACAGATGGAAGGTCAGAATGAATGGTGTAAGACTGAATGATAGATGAAAGAATTAATAGATGACAGAACGTAAGTTTAAAATTGTGGAAATCAGTGGTTTGATGTAAGGATACATGGCTAGATCCTTGGACAAGACAGCTCTTCTGTGGAGGATTGTGATGACTTACTCTGTTTGTTTATTTGTTTGTTTTGTTTTTAATGTTTTATATAGCGCAAACCAGACCCCAGGGGGTATCAGAGTGCTGTACCTTTAGGATTATTGCGTTACAAATTACATCCATTACATGAGCATAGCAAGATACAGTAAAAAACAATCAGAGTTGCGAGAGTTTGTGGGAGGGAGGGAAAGGAGGAAGGAGTCAAAAACAGGGAGACCAGAAAGAACTGTGACCAATGTCCGGCTGGGTAGGTGACGGTAGAGGGGGATACCAGGGCCAATCTCCTCATTAGCTGTCTAGCAGCTCCACCAGGCATCAGCCCTGTTGCTCAGGTTTTAGCATTCAGGATTAAAAATAGAATAGACCCAAAGGTATCAAAGCGCTGTATATTACTTCCATATCACATACTTTGCTTTCTTGGTGCCAAAAGAGCTTCAGTTCAAAGTGGGAGGTATTTACATTTTCTGGCTACTACCTTGCCTATATGTTACTATTCTGTATTTGCTGTGTGCTTATGTGTGGGATCTATACATCATTCATATGACATTTTGCATGACACCCAACTGCTACTAGAATTTTACACTAGTAATTGTAAATGTTTGCATGTTTTGATTTAGGTGTAAAGTTTTAGGGAGAACCTCATAATGCCATGAGCTGTCCTTGAGATGTATATTGTGTTTCTAGCAATAGGCAAGGCGTCAAAAATAAACTATGTAATAGTGTATCGACTGTGCCTTCTTTAAGAAAGCTGCAGGGAAAAGCACCTTTGTGACTTCCGTCAGCTAGTGCAACCCTCTGCAAATCCCTCATAAGCAAAGTCAGATTCCATAATTTAAGTTCCACTTGCGGAAACACCCGTAATGCGTTCCATAGAGTGGGTTCATCACAGCAATCCTCCCTTTAGTTCACCAATACGTGCCGCTTTACATCTCACAATGGTACTTAGATATGAGATGCTAGTAACAAAGTCTATCTGAGCTGATCTTCTGGACCACTTCTCTCACCTAACATGCCTGCTCAGGACCATGAGTTGTAAACAAAATATCAGACTAGACAACCCAGTACAGTAACCATATAAATAGACTATTATCATATGAAATACCTCAAAAAGACCTACACAGTTGCTCAAAGCTGCACACATACAGAAAAACCATGAAGTGCACGCTTGTCTAAACCTAATATAAATTTATTTTGACTTGTACTTACTTTTATACTATCGCGCAACTTCCTCTGATGAGTCGGTAAAACGTACCTTTTGTCCCAAAGTTTTGACCTTCTGTTGTCCTGAATTTGTGTCCTGAATTTTGACCCTTTGTCCTGAATTTTTACACTTACCGTCCTGAATTTTCACCCATGCCAGTTGGTCACCCTGGGCAGGGAGTGTCTGGTGGGGGATTGGAAAGGCCTGAACTGGCTTTAAGATGCCCAGCCTTGGTATTCAGTGTGCCAACACTGACTTCTGAGCAGAAATTCGGGCACCATCACGCTCCCTCATACAAATTAAGCACTACCTGGTGCTACATTTATTGAAACTTGCTGGGAGAGATGGTGAAGAAAACAGAATTATCTCAGAAAATATGTGACACCTGGTCACCCTATTAAAATGGACTGGGGCGAGACTTCTTCCTTTTGTACTCTTTTGTCACGTTCTATTATCTCAAAAGGACCACAATACCCAGCATTCTCTTTCACCACTAATTGCAGTCCCTTTGGAATATCCACCAATGTGGCCACGAGCCGAGTGCTCTCGAGCTTATTTACTCATCTGCTGTGTGAAAGGATAACAGAGACGAATGTGCTCTTTCAATGGTATGACGTCACCGGTCGATGCATCACATCCGGTCAGACGTGGGGAAGAAGAGAGCGGCACAATAAGGTGTGACGTCAGAGCCCTCGCTTGGTCTCTGCCAGTGAGAATCAGCTGCAGTGCGTAACTCTTTTGCCATATGTGCCGTTTCCATGGCATTCAAACATTGCTCCTTTCAACATCAATCAAAGAGAGGATAGGATTGCAATGAAAAGTCATTGGCGGGTCTCGGAGGGAACAGAAGTTCTCTTTCATCCTACAATCTACGCAGTGCTCATCAAAATTACATTACCGGATATTTTGCGTTTGCCTCCTAGTTCTTGAAAGAAGGAGGAAGGCACTTGGGTTTCCTGTTTCCGTCATTGCTGTATGACAGTGAGACTTTGGAGGGGGGATGGGGCAAGGGGCAGAGAGAGAGAGATGGCGGGATAGATTTACAAGCTCCGTGCGCCACTTTTGCGCCGCCGTAGCGTCACTTCTGTGATGCAGCGGCGGCGTAAAGCTAGCGCCATGCTAAGAGGGATTTACAACGTGACGCATCTAGGAAGAAGAAACTTTATTGTATAGTTAATTAAAACCATTACAAAAATACAGATATGATAATATACTAAAAACACACTGATGTGAGAATAATAAAATTTAGAATTGGTAATAAAAACAAGTGTCTTTCTAGAGTAAAGAATAACAATTTCCATGTTCAAGATTTTGCCTATAATCTTTGTTTTTTCTCAAAATGTTCGATAAATTTGATTGATCTACAAATAAATTGGGGGTCTGTGGTGCATAATGTTTTTATAATCGCAGATCTACAGGTACGTGTTCCAAACTGGTTGAACTTGGCTTTCAATCAATTCCGACGTTCCTCTATGAGAGCCGGGCAGATGCAAATTAGGTGGATAAAGTCTTGCCTTGCTGCACCGCATAGACCACACCCTTCACTTTCTTGGGGCTTCCACTTAGGACGCTCGGCGTTGGTTGGCAAACTACCCAGCCTTATATTAAGATATTTATGTTTGATATAAGGCGAGAAGGTCAGGTCCAGGTAGTGTGCCGGCACTAGTTTTTTGTATGATTGGATAGTCATCCAGGCATGTGACCTGAGACTGAAAGCTATTTTGTCATCCAACAATGAGTGTTTGATGGCTGCCTTCCTGACCACCTGTTTGAATAAAGGTACTTGGAGCTTGGTTTCCCAGAGTTCATTCAGGTTTGTTGTTTCCAATTAAGTTTTGAGGTACTTGGCGTAATTTGAGTTTGGACATTTGATGATGGTTTCCCACATAGCACGATAGATCATGATCTCTTGGTGCATCCAGACATTATACCAGAATTTTATGGTCTCATACTTCCTCAGTAGCACTTGAGATTTCAGGCCCAGTTCCAGTCTTACCTGGGCCGGGGATGCTTCACTTGGTAGCGCAAATATGCGCTTGTAAATTCTCATTTGCACCTTATCCAAAAGTTGTGCACTCTTGCCATGGTGCAGTATGCTCCCGTAAGCTATCGTGGGAATAAGTTTGGCTTTCATTATTGTTAGCAGTGGCGAGACCAAAGGACCCTTGAGTTCAGTAGCTAAGCTCGTGAAGGCGTGCATTAGGGCCATGCCCTTCTTTTCCATGCTGGTGAACTGTGCCTGGAAGTTAAGACGCTTATCCAGCAGTATTCCGAGATACTTGTAACTTCCCACCGCTTCAAGTTTGACATTGTCTATGGTAAATGTTTGTGGCGGTTTATGGCGTCGGGTTATGACCATGATTTTTGTTTTTGCGCAATTTATTTCCATCATATTCTGTTTTGTGTAGCGGGTCAGCTCCTGTAGTAGCCGATGCAGGCCTATTCGTGTCTGGCTTAATAGGACCACATCATCGGCGTAAGATAGGTGGGTTACACGAAGCGTGCCCAGCCGAGGCGGATGGGCATTGACCAAATCGAGCCTTGATGTTAAATCGGCCATGAATAAATTAAAAAGGTGGGGAGCCAGCACACAACCTTGCTTCAACCCGTCAAAGGTGTGTATCTTCCTGGTTAGCCTTTGCCCATTGTTGATTTTTACCTGCATCCAGGTGTTGCTATACAGGTCGATAATCGGCATTAGGATTGACTCCGGCAGGCCCTGCTTTTTCAGTTTGGCCCATAGCAAATTCCTATTGACACGGTCGAATGCCGCTTTAAAGTCAACAAAACAGGTATACAGTTCCCGATGGTTAAGTAGACTGCTTTCGCCAATCATGCACAGCGCCATTGCATTAGCCATTGTACCAGTTCCGCGACGGAACCCGGTCTGATTTAACGGAACCTTGCTATTCATATCAGACCACTGTACCAGATCGGCTAGCACCAGGGATGCATAGTATTTTGCCTCTGCATCAATCAGGGCAATTAAGCGGTAATTTGATGGATTTTTCCGATCTCCGCCTTTATAGATGGGGTTGATGATGGCACCCCTCCAACTTTCAGGCACCCGACCTGAGTTGCTAATGGACTTGAATAGAAGATTAAATTTGCGCGCCCAGAATTCAGGGTCCTCTTTGTATATTGCCTGCGGGATGCCATTTGGCCCCGGTGCGCTCTCTTGCTTGCCTTTCTTTATTATGGAACATATTTGTTGATCGTCAATTAACAAGATTGATTGGTCCAAGCCCTCCTTGCCATTAGATGTGGCTCTGGGACTGGAAGAGGATTTGCTTTCCTTGACCCTAGTTCTTGTAATTTCAGGTGTTGTTGTGGTCAACATGGCCTGGTGCTCCAATGGTTTTACCGCGAATGTATCCACTATGTGTTGGACCCAAAGATTTTCCGGGACGCATGTCATGCTTGTGGGTTGTACTGCTCTGTTGATTGCATTGATTTGCATCCAGAATGCTCTAGAATCTGCTTTTTTAATGTTATGCATCAATTTGGCCCAAAAGTCATTGTATTTGTTCTTTTTTTCCCTCCATACTAACTTTTTGTATTCTTTCCTAATCAACCGAACTTCTTGCCAGGTGCTTTGGTTTGTCCTTGAACCTTGTACCTGTCTTGTGAGCTTTTGGAGACGGGTCTTCATAACTAGGGTGGTTGTTGAAAATTTGGTTTTGGTCGTGGGACTGCTATGGCTCCTGGGCTTGCTGCTTGATTTTGGCAGTCTTTCTAGAAAGTTGGTCCAGGTTTCAGAACAAAGATCATTCTCTGCCATGACCATTTGTAATAGGTTCTTGGCATCCAGCGCTATTTGGAATAGTGTTTTGCTTGTCCACTTAAGCCGCTTTAGGTTGTAAGTTGATAATTGACCTGGTATTTTTGGAGCCATTGTATACCTAGGGGAGCTTAGTTTCATTTCAATGTGTTGCATGGAATGATCACTGTCTAGAGTACCAATTATTTGAAATTTTTTGACCAAGCTCATTAGGGGCAATGTTATTAATGTGTAGTCCAGAGTTGAGTTTGTATTATGACCTATGTATGTAGCAGCTGGCGGCTTGTCGTGCTTCGATCTTCCATTTAATACCCGTATATCGAGTCGTTCCAGGTCCCAAACCAGTTGCTTACCCAGTTGGTCTGATCTCATGGGCGATATAATCTCCTGAGATTCGACATTCCAGATTTCGTTTGCCACTAAGATATTGTCCTCTTCCTCCGATTGATGCAAAAGATTGGAGTTAAAGTCGCCCGTAGCAATTATCTCCCAACTTGGGTGATCTAAGCGGATGGAAGTTACAACATTAACTACACGTTGGAACAGATCTTTTTTTTGCTGTTTTTTCGGGTGGGCATATATATTGATTAGGACAATTGTCCTTAGCACACGTTTGATTGTGCTCTCCAGCTTGATGATTTGCATATCCATTGCTGAAGCCGGCATTTGCGAGACATTGATATTTAATGAGGTGGAAACGTAAATAGATAGACCTCCCCTTGCGCGGCCGTAGCGCTGACAGCGTGTCGCCTTTTCATGGAAACATAATCTTCCCGGTACATCAATTGGTTCAGTTGACCAAGTTTCCTGCAGCGCTATGATATCGTATTGATCCCAGGTAGCTGTTTTCCTGCTTTGATTTAGGATATTTTTTGCTCCTGCGATGTTCCATGAGAGCAGTTTTATAACATTTTCTTCAGTTTTACCGGCCTCGTAATTGATTCAATTGTCATTAATGGCTTGCATTTGTCTCTGGTAACTATTAGTTGATGTTTCTGCCCCCCTGGCACCGTGTAGAATTGAATGAGTGGTCAGAATTGTGTAGTCTTCTCTTTTCCTAGATCTTTTTAGCAATGGTGACGGGTAGCCCTTTTTTGATTGTTCTTTCAGAGATATTCCCCACTCTTCAAATTTATTTACTTCTGCAAGAATGCTTTTTGTCACTTCTAAGCTCCTCCAGGTAGTAAGTGTGCCTTCCCTAGAGGCATTCTTTCCTAACGTGATGAATTCGATTGATAATAGGTCAGCCGACGTTAGGTGGGTTAGACTGGAAATGGAGGATGTGAGGTAGAGAATATTCCCTCGGTTTAGGTAGTCGAGGGTGCCTTGGGGCTCGTAGCCGGGGATGAACAATATCTTCCCCGCTGTGTCTGGCTGCTTCTCAAAGGGTGCTTTGCTGCTGATCTGAGCTGTTTCATTAGTGGCAGATTTCTGATCGTTGTAAGCCTCTGCATTAAGGTGAAGGTATTGCCCTATTTCATTGTACGTTTCTTTCTGAGTAAGTGCTAGTGGCCTATTTGTCGTGGTTTGTGCCTCGTGAGCTAATCTGTTGGGTCCCGCCTGTTCTCTGTGGTGCCCACTAGATGTGATCACTGGTCTAGGACATCATCTAGGGAGATGCGTCATGTTGGAAAGCCCTGCGCCACATGAAACCTGTGTCAGGTTTCATGTGGGCATTCCGGCGCAGGGGGGGGGGCGTTCCGGTGCAGGAACGCCTCGGAAAAGTGCCTGAGTCACTTTTCCGACCTCGCTGCGTCAAAACGCTGCGCCGGCTTGAAGCAGGCGTAAGGTGTGACGCACCATGTGCAAGATAGGCCGTGTTGGCACAGTGCTGGAGTTGCGTCGCACGCGCAACGCAACTCCAGCACTGTGCCAATGTTACGACGGCAGATGTGACACGCATCTGCATTTCCTTGCGCCACAATGCACCTCATTGTAATTGCGGTGGATCCGTGGTGGCGCAAGGATTGTGATGCGTGTCGTAAGTTTCCTGGCCCATCCCTGCTGGTTTTCAGGGATGCGCCAGGAATTGTAAATCTGCCCCAACATGCGTGCGCCACTGCCCCGTAAGAAGGGACACTGTACGTCTCCCACCAGTACTTAGAGAAAATGAAGAATTCATTTTTGTGTGACGTTGTTCACTAGAAAGAGTGGAATCTTTGTGTGCGCTGCTTATCATTGCCTTGCGCGACTGAAACACTCCCTATGCGTGACACTGCTCATTGAGAATGAAAGCCTGCCCTCTCACACTAGGGCCATTAGGACACTACGCTGGGGAATGAAAAATCCCCTATGTATGACACCGCTTTATGAAAATGTAATACTAGCCCCACATATGGAGGCCTTTATGCGCATTGTCACGCTCTCTGAGAATGAAAAACACTGTGTGTGATGCTTCTAAGTGGGTATGAAATACTATTACTTCAGAATGAAACCTTTTTGGGCACTCTTCGTGTAAGAACTTTGTATAAGAATTAAATACTCCCTGTGTGTGACATAGCTCCATGACAATGAATCACTCCCTTTGCGCGTCATAATTCTTTTTGTCGAAGCTGTGGCTTTGCCATTGCTCTATATTTTCAAGGTGATGCATCTAGGCTGATGCGTCACTTTTCATCGGCCTGCGTCGGTTGTTTCCTTCGTTGGAATTGTCTGCAGCACATTAGTTTTAATATATGCAAGATCCCACCTAGAATCCAACGTAAAACTGATGCAGTGGTGTTTATTACTTTTTCCCAAAGCGATGCATCTTTAGGAGGCGGGCCGCTGAGCTTGAGACATGTCACAATACCTATGCCTCGGAAACCGAGGCGTAGAAATGACGCATTGGCTATTTCAGAGAAATTTGACCAGCTGAAGTGACTTGAAATAGTGTAATCTGCAATCAAGTCACATCCCCTCAACAGGTAAGAGCACACATAAGCTAAGTAACACAGTAAATCACACATTACACACCATTAATGACTTTTGTCCCACATATGTAGACATAGTGGTACACATAAGTACACAATGGCCACTTGTATGTGTGACATCTAGGCCCTTTGAAATAGAGTCCAAGGTGAGTTGTTCACCTTTTGCACTCCATCACATTGGTCCCCAAACAGTAGGCTACTTGCAGCATCCTTCCGACAGATACGTCAGAATTTCTGACACATTCTCGGGACCTTGCGCCACGGACCCCAGTATTGTAAATACGGTGCATCCATGGTGTCGTAAGCATTGTTCAAGTAGACGCAAGAAATTTTGACACGTCGCTGCCTTGGCACAGCGCTGTGTCATTTCATGGTAATATACCCCTAAGGGCATTGCGTGCACTATGTGGGTCACTGCTCTGGGGAATGGAGCTTCCCCTGAGTCTGAGCTTCCTTGGCAAGATTGAAGCACTCTCTGTGCCTATGATACAACAGAGGAGTAACACAGGTGGATGCAGCCGCCGCAGTGCAGGGGGGTGGGCTTTCAGGAGCCTCCATTCAGCCCTAAGCCAATGAATATTTGTGAGATATGTAATTCTCAGGGACCCTCTTCACATTCCACACAGAGGAGTAACCTCATTTTGTGTGAGAATGAAAAAAATGCCCTATCACATAAAAACCAATAGGTTCCACTGTATGTATCAATTCTATAGGGACTAAAACTGCCCTGTGTCTCTTGCCGCTCAGAGAGACTAAAACGCTCTGTGAATGACAATGCTCAATAATAACAAATCACTCTGTGGGCGTAACATTGATCAGTGACAATGAAAAATGACCCTTCCATATCAAAATCAATGGGTGCACTGTACGTGTCACTGCTCTAGGGAATGAAAATGACCCTGTGACTGACACTGCTCTGTGGGAATGAAACACCCATATGTGCAACACTACTCTGCGAGAATGAACCACCTCCTTTGCCTGACACTGGGAAGTAACAGCTCCAGGAAGAGCTGGTACTTCTTTAATCAGCACAGTGCACTAATAGAACCACCAGTCACAGAGAGTCAAGAGATGATACAGTGCAGCCGGCCAGTACACACTAATTACACAGACAAGGTTCTAAGAGAGGTGAGAGACAGACTAAGTTATAGCAAACACAAACATGGAAAGGCCTTACATACAACACATTCCCACCCTCAAACAAAGGAGAACCTCACATCAGCAGAAAGAAAAGAATGATGCAAAACAAAGGAAGCTATAATACTGTATGTAAGAGCAGGTCATCCACGAACAAGAAAAATAAAGCATAAGCTAGACAGAGACAAACAATTGTGTACATGCAAGACGTCTCACACACAGTCTCCAAGTCTCACAGAATGAAAAGCGCAATTTTCTCTCAATTTGATAGCAGCTGCAGTGGAATCACTTAGAAGAGCATTTTCCTTATTCACACCACAATCAACCCTTGGTTCTTCACTGGTATAATTCCCAATAGACCCATCCACGAGACCTACATCTCTTCATGCTTTTGATATTGGCACTGAAAAGGAAACTCCTTTCAATTTTTCCTGGAACCTATGATGATTTTCAAGACTCTCACCATGGTTCCGCTCACATTTCACCACTCAGTGAACAGTCCGTACTGTCCCATCTTAAGTTACAACACTAGGCAGATTAACCATCTCAACCTATATAGGTTTATCATATTTGGAGCTTTCCAACCAGGTTTCAGGACCCTCGCCAAGTGCCCTGAGGCAGAGTCAAGGAACCGAACATCCCTCTTGCAATCAAACCTGATTTTAGGTTTCATCCGTTTATCTGCAACTCTCTCAATAACCAAGTCTCGTCCATTCTCTTCACCATCAAACACAGGTTTCTTCTTAAACCCCCATGCACATAGTTTAGATTGTAGATTCCTCCCTTACAGAAGTTTGAAGGGATTCCCTACCATGCACACTACAGTACGGCCAAAACTTAGGTCTGAGACAATATTTGCAATCCAGACCATGGGTCATGGCACCAGTAATATGCCTTGGATGACTCTGTTAAATCATTACACTTGACCATTGTTCTTGGGATCACATAGGACTGTAATAATATGTTTTATATTTGATATCTGAAAAAGGTTCAACTGCTCCATACAGAATTCATAATGTGCCCCAAATCCCAGACACAGGACAGCAACTCTTTTTGAAGCACTGCATACTTTTGTTCTGAATTATTTAATGCCCTAGATGGAAATGTGCAGCTCCTAAGGGGAGAGAAAGGGAGTGAACAGTTCTCTTATGGATGGTCCTCACACATCCTAAAGAATGTCATGCTTGATCATTTGGCTGTGCTCTTTGTCGGGACGGCACTGCTCCCAGCAAGTTAGTGTCCCTAGCCTTGACAATTGACATGATTTGGGGTTCATTTTCTCTAGGCTCATCAAAGCCCTGTATTTGCAAATTAGTCTTGCAGGATTTCTTGTCCAGGTCTTTTTAAGATAAATCTTGCAGAGGTAGTTCGACATGGCAACCAAATTAGTGTAGTACCATCATTGGCAGTCACCAAGCTGGAAACCATAGACCACCAAACCACCTTATTTTTCTGAGAACTGCTTTGAATGTACACAAAGGTTGTAAGATGAGGCTAAGAAGAACTCTAATTGCTGGGGACCAGTCCTTGTGGGCATCACTCATTATGCCGAATAGAAATATACTTTTAGACGTCAACATTTTATGCCGCAATTACAATATTCATTGATTCACTTGAGAATTTGATGACAATAATATTATTAATATTAAAAGATGGCAGCTGCTACAAAAATAACTGATAACAAATCAGCTTGATTCATTCTAGATACCACACATTCAATCACATTTTATATGGTCAAAAATACCTTGCAGTACCTGTTTACTAATGTGGAAGGTTTTCCAAAGCAGAATTTAGAAAGACCATCTAAGATATTGTTTCAGCCCACCTTAAAGCTGTTATCTCCCTCTCCCTTTTGCCGGGCTCTTGGAAGAGTGTCATATCCCAAAAGACCCAAAACAGACATCTCCATCATCCATACACTGGTAGACTAGCACTGGTCAATTATGTAATTAGTGTTTACGCCATCTTTAAAGGAACAAGAATCAGTCCACACCAGAATCCCTGATTGAAAACATAGTAAGACAGACGGCTAGCATAACACAAAAGAGACAAACTTTTGTCATGTCGGGAATCAAGAAGTGAGTTACAGAAAGTTAGGTTAAAATAAGTCGCTACAAAAGGAAAAAGTAACATAAAGAAAGAGTTAAAGGGCACATTGATTGCTCATAATCTGCGTGTATAATACAGTTTTGAGAATGCATTGTTCATTTCGTCTGCCCTATTAAAATATTTGTAGGCAATGTGCCACTCTTTTATGAAAAAGATATGCCACGTTCCCTCATTCTACCTTCTTTGAGAGAAGGACATTATGATTTGCTCAGTGTTCCCACACCTGGTTATCCCAGCGGTTGGAACATAGGACCCAATTTACCCGGGTATTAATTCCAGCGGGTAAATTTACAAGAGACTTTAGCTGCAACAACACCCAAGTCTGACCCACACTCCACAAATGTATTTATGTATGTATGCATGTATGTATGCATTTATGTATTTATGTATGCATGCATATATGTGTTGCTTTTATAGATCAAAGTTAGCCGAAAGGCAGTGGAGTTCTGTACAGGGTCTAATTCGGAGATACAGACAACAAGTGATTGGAGGTTGATCTGCTTTTTGAACACAAACCTGATGTAGTGTTTCTATATAGGTGCTTCTTCAACTCTTTACTAGATCCGAGTAGAATTAGCCTGACCCTTATGGATATAGGGATAGCATTACATATCCTGTGTGCATATAGGGAGAAGGCCTTTTGCCTTGTTCTTTTTTTTTTTCTCCAGTCTGATGGTGTCCTGGCCGCAAATGTGTCGAGAGTCACCATAGGCTGTCAGTTTGTCAGGCAGATAGGCATAGGCAGCAATGGTGATGGCTTTGTGGATGATGCAGCTGGTTTTGAAGGTAGTAAAGGCCAACAGAGAGAGCCAGTGGAATTCCATCTGCATGCAGGTGACGTGATCTTTGTCATGACCCTTGTAGAGGTGTACAACACTTAAATGCCCTTAAAGAGGCCCAGAAGGATTGTATTGCAACCATCTAGATTTGAAAGGATGATGGCTTGAAGGGCAGTTCAGACGTTGTATTCTGGGAGGAATGGTTTCACTTTCTTTAGTAGAGAGACCTGGCACTCATGGGTTTATTAGTTATGTGTTCTTTGAGGGTGAGATCAGTGTTCAGGATGAATCCGACTGACTGGCATTGGGTGAACGTTGGGATTGACTTGATCAAGTTTCATGTCATCAAGCAAAGTTTGGACTATTTGTTGCTTGTTCTAGTTGCATACTGGGAAATCTAAGCATGGGGAGGGTGGTGAGTGATAATTATAGAAAATATAAGTAGGGGGGGTTAAGGTTAGTAAATGGGGTGCACTACAGAGTGAAGGAAGACAAGAGTGACTATTAAATTGTGATCAATAGAAGTAGCAATGAACTTGTATATTGAGAAACAGAGAGGGATGGCAGGACTTTGTTAACACAGGTTTTTGGAAATGGATCCGCACAAGAGTTGGAAATGCAAAGCATTCTTTATTCAATGATTTTCCCTAGCCCAGAGTCCCAGAGCTGCCAATGAAGCAGTAATGAAGTATAGAAGAGAACGAGTTGTACAATCTATTCATCAAAGGGAGAAGGGAAATGCACAGCTCGCCTCGCAATATTTAGTCCGTGATATGAGCTGAATCTGAAATCAGTCCTAGTGTGTGACGGATGATTCTGCTAATGCAATGTTGCAGCAGGAGAGCGGTGTGATGAAGCTGACCAAGGTAATAGAAAGAGAAGATTGACAAGTCTGGCGAACAGAGGAGATCTATGGCTCTTGGAATGACCCTGGACATTGTAACCGTATAAATCATGACTATACTCAGAGGTCGGCGCGGGTGTGGGTGAATAGCATTGGAACAGGTTCTTGTAGTACGCGTATGCATTTCATGTCGCACAGGAAGTGATGCAATTGGACAGGATGTCAAATAATGCATGACACTGTACAGACAGGCAGTGGGCAGACAGAAGAAAGACTGAAGTTAAACTCTTAGCACAGTGTACCTGGGTTTCGACAATGAGTCAAACTTATCAATTATTCCAGTTGAGAGGCAGCTTAAGTAGGCCCGCCACCAATCAAACGGTAATATCCCTTCTCAAATTCAGGACCCTAAATACACTATGTAGGAGAAAGTATGTGCTGGCTTCATCCCTATAATGACATTTCCTAGCAGACAAAAAACACAGTGCCCGGAGACAATCTAGCCCACATTGGGCCTCAGAGAAATACCCTAAGGAGGATTCGCTATGGACTATTCCCCCTCAAAGAGAACACGACACACACCAAATAGCTCTAACACAAGAGGGTGGACAGAGAAGGGTGTGAGATTGTGGGGCTTTAGAAGGTACAAAGCAGAAAGGAATTGTTGCTGGAATCAAGGCTGCCCCTGATAGGTGATCCTCTTCCCATGTGAACAACCTAATTGAATGTGCATTTTCGTTTGTTCTTTCAATCTGTTTTAATACCATTACCTCCTTATTGATAGTTAGACTGAAAATGCTTTTATTTTAAACAGTAATTCCAATGGAAATGGTGCAATCTCACTCCTCTCTAGTCCTCTCTAGCTATCCATGCTCTTTCTCTTGACACCCTAAGTAGTGCTTTTGGGGCTGGAGATCCCTCAAACTTGCAATCAACTCAATATCCTCCAACCTGCAACACCTGCTCCAAGATGCCCATTAGAAATAGGCAAACTGAGCACAACACCTTTATGGAACCTTGGTGTAATCAGCACTGCATGCTGTAGAGTCCCTTTAATGCAAAAACCACAGGTGATGGACAGAATCCAGAACAATGTCATACATTCACCCCAGTACAGAGATCTGGGCCTAAATCCATTGTTTTTTTGCACTCCACATACATTCACCCCAGTACAGAGATCTGGGCCTAAATCCATCGTTTTTTTGCACTCCACACCACCCAGTTCAGACATGGCCATATGCAAATCAGTCTGACCCTTTGCCTCATGGGAACAGTCCAGCCCGAACTGCCAAGCCATACCTTCCCTGGACCAGAAAAAAGCTTCCGAGGACCGGTTTCTGGCATTTCAGCCGTCTTCAGCCCGGCTTGCTTGAATACAGTGGTGTGGAGTGCATGGGACTCACGTCTGAGCATACCCATCCCACTCGGGGTGACAAATGCAAAAACCACAGGTGATGGACAGAATGCAGAACAATGTCATACATTCACCCCAGTACAGAGATCTGGGCCAAAATCCATCATTTTTTTGCACTCCACACCACCCCAGTTCAGACATGGCCATATGCAAATCAGTCTGTCCCTGTGCCTCATGGGAACAGTCCAGCCCGAACTGCCAAGCCATGCCTTCCCTGGACCGGAAACAAGCTTCCGAGGACCGGTTTCTGGCTTTCAAGCCGTCTTCAGCCCGGCTTGCTTGAATCCAGTGGTGTGGAGTGCATGGGACTCACGTCTGAGCATACCCATCCCACTCGGAGTGACAAATGCAAAAACCACAGGTGATGGACAGAATGCAGAACAATGTCATACATTCACCCAAGTACAGAGATCTGGGCCCAAATCCATCGTTTTTTTGCACTCCACACCACCCCAGTTCAGACATGGCCAAGCTTGTGTGCCATATATGCAATATTGCATTTAGCAGAACTAAACTACATATTCTTAATTTTACTTTACAAACTTAAACGCTTTAGTTTCTCATTTCCTTCTACATTTTTAAACCTGTTCTTGGATGTCAGCTTGAGCTCTGTTCTGCGTTCAAACTATAATCCTAATTGAAGTTTGTAGATGGAGGTCTGGGCCTGTCTATCAAGTTCAATAGAAGAAATAATATTTTCCAAAACTCTTCTTCATTTATGCTTGGCGGGATGTGCCTTTTTTAATTAGTTGTTCCCACAGTGAGGTCACATGAAAAACAGCCAACACATGTTTTGCCCGATGGCTGATTGACCGAGGGCTTTCTCAAGGCAGGGAGTATGCATGCGGTCCTATAGCTGGAGGAATTACAGTCAAGCGGTCTCTGCGGTCCCGAGAGCAATGCTACTGGGACCATCACCTCTTAGGAAGAATCAAACTGTTGATGTGAGGGCTTTTAAAAGGAGTGGCTACTGATGAGGGATTCAGACAAAGAAAATTAGCTGGAAGTTTACGGTGCTGCAAAGAAAATACTTCAGAATATTTTAGATAGATTAATATTTAATAAAGAGGACTTGGGGGTGATTCTCGCCGTTTTAAAGATAAAGTGGACCAAAGAAAAAATAACTGCTGGAGACATCAATTAAGATCTACTGTTCACTCAAATTGTTCTCCTGTACTCTTTTATAGGATGAAGAGTCTGGGTGGGGAGTGCGTGGGTGAAACTCTTGATGGCATGTCATAGATCCAGCTAATTTATTTATGCAAGAGAAATCAGAGTCATTTTGGTAATTACGTTACTTTTGTGTTGCAAGATTATTAAAAGTTGTACAATCTCATGTAATTCAGAGTAATTTGGGCCAAAAATGCCTTCCGCGAGAGCACAGAAACAGTGGCAGCTGGCTAAGGTTGTTCATGCTATTTTCTTAGTGCAAAATGCTTCCTCTGGTCCATTTTGGATGCAAAGGTGAATTTAGCATTATGAAAGCGGATAATCCTGCATAATGTTGCTGTAATGTCGAATAATTATGCAAAAGCACATTCCACAAATTAATCATTTCCTTACTCCAGATTTCTCGTGCCAGGAGATGTATTGTTTTTGTGTTTTATAGAACCTAGGAGGCTGTATTACAGAAGGTGCCCGGGAGAGCAGTGAGCACTTGCTCCCATCTGATGTTCCCTTGTGGCACTTTGGTTTTACAGAAGGGGTCACAGATGCGTGTGTGCTTTAAGTATTGTTTTGCATCAGCACAATCCTAAGGGGATATTGCCTCATTTGCATGGGTACATAGCCCATGGAAATGTGGCAATGACTTTGCTAAGGTGCCCCTGCCATTACAGAGGTGCAAGCATAGAGTAGGACACTGCTCCACAAATGGCGCTTGCAGCAGAATTCTGTACGACCTGCAGACGCTGTACAAGATAGTCCGGAAGGCCCAGATAAAGGGCGTTGGCGTAGCCCAATCTGGAGCCAATCAACGCTTGTACCGTGATCTTCCTATGCTCTTCTGTGAGCAGAGGGAGAAACTTCCAGAGCATCTTAAGAATGCCGAAAATGACTTTTGTCCCACATATGTAGACATAGTGGTACACATAAGTACCCAATGGTCACTTGTATGCGTGACATACAGGCCCTTTGAAATAGAGTCCAAGGTGAGTTTCTCACCTTTTGCACTCCATCACATTGGTCCCCCATACAGTAGGCTACTTGCAGCATCCTTCCGACAGATACGTCAGAATTTCTGACACATTCTCGGGACCTTGCGCCACGGACCCCAGTATTGTAAATACGGTGCATCCATGGCGTCGTAAGGATTGTTCAAGCAGACGCAAGAAATTTTGACACGTCGCTGCCTTGGCACAGAGCTGCGTCATTTCATGTTAATATACCCCTAAGGGCATTGCGTGCACTATGTGGGTCAAGGCTCTGGGGAATGAAGCTTCCCCTGAGGCTGAACTTGCTTGGCAAGATTGAAACACTCTCTGTGCCTCTGATGCGACAGAGGCGTAACACAGGTGGATGCAGCCGCCGCAGTGCAGGGTGGGGGGGCCTGCCCCTTCAAGATTCTCACAGCCTTTCAGGAGCCTCCAGTCAGCCCAAAGCCAATGAATATTTATGAGATATGGAATTCTCAGGGACCCTCTTCACATTCCACATGGGGAGTAACCTCATTTTGTGTGAGGATGAAAACAATGCCCTATCACATAAAAACCAATAGGTTTCACTGTATGTATCACTTCTATAGGGAATAAAACTGCCACTGTGTCTCTTGCCGCTCAGAGAGACTAAAACACTCTGTGAATGACAATGCTCAATAATAACAAATCACCCTGTGGGCGTAACATTGATCAGTGACAATGAAAAATGACCCTTCCATATCAAAATCAATGGGTGCACTGTACGTGTCACTGCTCTGGGGAATGAAAATGACCCTGTGACTGACACTGCTCTGTGGGAATGAAACACCCACATGTGTAACACTACTCTGCGAGAATGAACCACCTCCTTTGCCTGACACTGGGAAGTAACAGCTCCAGGAAGAGCTGGTACTTCTTTAATCAGCACAGTGCACTAATAGAACCACCAGTCACAGAGAGTCAAGAGATGATACAGTGCAGCCGGCCAGTACACAGTAATTACAGAGACAAGGTTCTAAGAGAGGTGAGAGACAGACTAAGTTATAGCAAACACAAACATGGAAAGAACTTACATACAACACATTCCCACCCTCAAACAAAGGAGAACCTCACATCAGCAGAAAGAAAAGAATGAGAAGAATGATGCAAAACAAAGGAACAAAGAAAGCTATGATACTGTATGTAAGAGCAGGTCACCCACGAACAAGAAAAATAAAGCATAAGCAAGAAAAACAGCTGTGTACATACAAGACGTCTCACACAGTCTCCAAGTCTCACAGAATGAAAAGCGTCATTTTCTCTCAATTTGATAGCAGCAGCAGTGGAATCGCTTAGAAGAGCATTTTCCTTATTCACACCACAATCAACCCTAAGTTCTTCAGTGGTATATTTCCCAATAGACCCATCCACGGGACCTACATCTCTTCATGCTTTTGATATTGGAACTGGAAAGGAAACTCCTTTAAATTTTTCCTGGAACCTCTGATGATTTTCAAGACTCTCACCATGGTTCCGCTCACATTCACCACTCCGTGAACAGTCCATACTGTCCCATCTTAAGTTACAACACTAGGCAGATTAACCGTCTCAACCTATATAGGTTTATCATATTTGGAGCTTTCCAACCGGGTTTCAGGACCCTCGCCAAGTGCCCTGGGGCACAGTCAAGAAACCGAACATCCCTCTTGCAATCAACCCTGATTTTAGGTTTCATCCGTTTATCTGCAACTCTCTCAATAACCACGTCTCGTCCATTCTCTTCACCATCAAACACAGGTTTCTTCTTAAACCCAAATGCACATAGTTTAGATTGCAGATTCCTCCCTTGCAGAAGTTTGAAGGGATTCCCTACCATGGTGCTGTGAGGCACACTACAGTACGGCCAAAACTTAGGACTGACAAAATATTTCCACTCCAGACCATGGGTCATGGCACCAGTAATATGCCTTTGATGACTCTGTTAAATCTTTACCCTTGACCATTGTTCTTGGGATCACATAGGACTGTAATAATCTGAGAAAGGTTCAACTGCCCCATACATAATTCATAATGTTCTCCAAAGCCCAGACACAGGCCAACAACTCTTTTTGAAGCACTGCATACTTTTGGTCTGAATTATTTAATGCCCTAGATGGAAATGTGCAGTTCCTAGGGGGAGAGAAAGGGAGTGAACAGTTCTCTTATGGATGGTCCTTACACATCCTAAAGGATGTCATGCTTGATCATTTGGCTGTGCTCTTCGTCGGGGCGGCACTGCTCCCAGCAAGTTAGTGTCCCTAGCCTTGTCCATTGACAAGATTTGGGGTTCATTTTCTCTAGGCTCATCAAAGCCCTGTATTTGCAAATTAGTCTTGCAGGATTTTTTGTCCAGGTCTTTTTTAAGATAAATCTAGCAGAGGTAGTTCAACATGGCAACCAAATTAGTGTAGTACCATCATTGGCAGTCACCAAGCTGGAAACCATAGACCACCAATCCACCTTATTTTTCTGAGAACTGCTTTGAATTTACACAAAGTTTGTAAGATGAGGCTAAGAAGAACTCTAATTGCTGGGGACCAGCCCATGTGGGCATCACTCAGTATGCCGAATAGAAATATACTTTTAGACGTCAACATTTTATGCCGCAATTACAATATTCATTGATTCACTTAAGAATTTGATAACAATACTATTATTAATATTAAACGATGGCAGCTGCTACAAAAATAACAGGTTGATAACAAATCAGCTTGATTCATTCTAGATACCACACTCTCAATCAAATTTTATATGGTCAAAAATACCTTGCAGTACCTGTTTACTAATGTGGAAGGTTTTCCAAAGCAGAATTTAGAAAGACCATCTAAGATATTGTTTCAGCCCACCTTAAAGCTGTTATCTCCCTCCCCCTTCTGCCAGGCTCTTGGAAGAGTGTCATATCCCGAAAGACCCAAAACAGCCATCTCCATCATCCGTACACTGGTAGACTAGCACTGGTCAATTATGAAATTAGTGTTTACGCCATCTTTAAAGGAACAAGAATCAGTCCACACCAGAATCCCTGATTCAAAACATAGTAAGCCATACGGCTAGCATAACACAAAAGAGACAAACTTTTGTCATATCGGGAATCAAGAAGTGATTTACAGAAAGTTAGGTTAAAATAAGTCGCTGCAAAAGGAAAAAGTAACATAAAGAAAGAGTTAAAGGGAACATTGATTGCTCATAATCTGCTTGTATATTACAGTTTTGAGAATGCATTGTTCCTTATGTCTGCCCTATTAAAATATTTGTATGTAACGTGCCACTCTTTTATGAGGAAGATATGCCAAGTTCCCTCATTCTACCCTGGTTTTGAGAGAAATACATCATGATTTGCTCAGTGTTCCCACACCTGGTTTTCCCAGGAGTTGGAACACATGACCCAATTTACCCGGCCATTAATTCCAGCTGGTAAAGTTACAAGAGACTTTAGCTGCAACAACATCCAAGTCTGACCCACACTCCACCTCAACATTTTTCTCTGGCAAGGGTGGAGTATTCAACCCTCTTGCCTTCCAGAAATAATCTTCCCCATTCTTACCCTACCTTTCCTCCACCCTCTTTCCACCACTGCTCCACAGAGAAGGTCCCCATACATTTACCACATACACAGAGGAGGTGGTAAATGTGTGCTTTCAACCGCGCAGAAAAGGGAATACCTTGTGGAATACCAAATACTAATTCCTCTTTAGGATGGGTTTACCATGTAACTGCATGACACTGATGGGGTGTTATTGCATGATAACAGTAAGTGCGTTACAGAGTCTGTGCCCGGACACTACACATAACCAGGGTTTGTGTGCGCATGTGCTCTGTTAGAATGAGACACTATTGTACCTTTTGAGACACTTTCATCCTCGCACATTATTTTGGGGGATTGGAGTAGTCAGTGAAACAGTGATGAGTAAATGGGCAGAGAAAACATACCGAGTGAAGCAATGGGCAATAGCATCATTGAAAAAGTGGAAATTTAGAGGTGAATTTGCTAGGAAAAGTGTGCAGAAAGGTCATAACAAAGGGGCATATTAACAAGCTGAAGTATTGCCACTTTCTCGGCACAATTCGCCGAGAAAGCGGCGATACTTCCAGCGCCCTATTAACAAGGGCATTGCAACGCCTGCCTCAAGCCCACTTTGCATGTCAGCGAGAAACATCGCTAATGACATGCAAAGTGGGCGTTCCCAAGTCCAACCACATGTAAAATGTGGTTGGAGGTGGGAACACCCTATCACCAAGGCAGGCGTTGGGAGGAAAAGACCTACGATAAACTCGTTTATCGCAGGTCTCCCAACGCCTGCTCCGACCAGGCGTTAGGCATTGATAGCATGGGGGTGTGGATCATAAAGCTGAATCCACCCCCATATTATCAAGGCACACATTAGCGCATGAAAACAACGCTTGTTTTCACGCGCTAATGTTCACTATCGCCGGCTATCGCAGGATTTACTATCGCCTACGTGTTGCGCGTTGATAATAACGCGCTAACACGGCGAAAAAATCCGGCGATAGTGAAATGTGCGATGTGCGTTTTTTAACGCACATCTTGTTAATATGCCCCAAAGAGCGGTAAGGCACAGAAAGGAAGTGAAAGGTGAAACAGATATCTGTTATATAGCAAGTGGAGAGTTGGTGGTAAATCCTGAGTACAGATAAGGCAGAAGAATTGAACTCGTGCCTGATAAGAAGAAAATACATAAGTTAAGAGATGAAAAGTGGATGGCGGGGAGCTGAGGAATTGTAGAAAGGGTACACAATTCAGGTAGAGAGTGGCAAATAATGGGGTGAACAGGAATAAGGGTTTGTTTGACTGGTAAGGGGATACACGGAGAATGTGGAATGCACGATGGTGATGCCAACCATATGGTGGTGAGCAATGGGTTGGGTTATTAAAGAGGCAAACTGATGCAAGTGGATTGGGTCAGGTATACAGTGCAGATATAGATAGGAATTTCTTAAGCTAGGCAGGTAGTTGAGGGGCTGGGAATAGGAGGGAGGCAGAAAGCGTTGGGTGGGGTATGAAGGACATAGAATAGTAAGAGAAGAGAGATGAGCGAAAATAACTTTCTTTTATTTATCAATTACACTATGGTTTTTGCATCCATACCCATTTTCCAGGGGTTACAATAATCCAGTTTAATGGACCTTTTGTTATCAAACTCAGAAAAATGGAAGGTCGAACGGGCCCTCCTAGAATTCAAAGTCTTCACCAGCAGAACATTGCCAAAGTCATTGGCAAGCGTCGTGTCACTGAGGGGTATTGCTTGAGGAGACCCAGATGTAGGAATGCACGATGATGGTGCTTGGAAGGGAGGTGGATAGTGGTAGGCAGGAAAATGGACCAAGAGGTTTGCCGGGATGGATTCCCGGAGTCTGAGCAATTCTCAGAGTATGACGAATGTTAAGAGAGAAGGAGGAAAGTTTGAGGGGAAGGAGAGAAATGCAGTGGGGGATAGTTGGATGTGGGTTTAGACACTCCTAAGATTTAGTATGATGGTTAGTGATGGAGCTAAAATTGGGATTATACAGGCAAAGTGACTAGGTTGAATTCAACCTGAATGAATGAATTAATACATTGTGATGAATGGAGGATAGAGATGGATTGCTATGATCAGCAGCATAAAGGGAAGAGAGGAGTTTGTTAGGTGCAGGGAATATGGGGTACAAGTATGTACATATGTATGCTGGTTTGAATGTATGTATGCATGTATGGATGTATTTATGTATGTATGCATGTATGTTTGCATTTATGTTTGTATGTATGCATGCATATATGTGTTGCTTTTATAGATCAAAGTTAGCCGAAAGGCAGTGGAGTTCTGTACAGGGTCAAATTCGGAGATACAGTCAACAAGTGATTGGCGGTTGATCTGCTTTTAACACAAACCTGATGTAGTGTTTTTATATAGGTGCTTCTTCAACTCTTTACTAGATCCGAGTAGAATTAGCCTGACCGTTATGGATATAGGGATATCATTACATATCCTGTGTGCATATAGGGAGAAGGCCTTTTGCCTTGTTCTTTTTTTCTTCTCCAGTCTGATGGTGTCCTGGCCGCAAGTGTGTCGAGAGTCACCACAGGCTGTTAGTTTGTCAGTCAAATAGGCATAGGCAGCAATGGTGATGGCTTTGTGGATGATGCAGCTGGTTTTGAAGGTAGAAAGGCCAACAGAGAGAGCCAGTGGAATTCCATCTGCATGCAGGTGATGTGATCTTTGTTATGACCCTTGTTGAGGTGTACAACACTCAAATGCCCTTAAAGAGGCCCAGAAGGATTGTATTGCCACCATCTAGATTTGAAAGGATGAGGGCTTGAAGGGCAGTTCAGAGGTTGTATTCTGGGAGGAATGGTTTCACTTTCTTTAGTAGAGAGACCTGGCACTCATGGGTTTATTAGTTATGTGTTCTTTGAGGGTGAGATCAGTGTTCAGGATGAATCTGAGTGACTGGCATTGGGTGAAAGTTGGGATTGACTTGATCAAGTTTCATGTCATCAAGCAAAGTTTGGACTATTTGTTGCTTGTTCTAGTTGCATGCTGGGAAATCTAAGCGTGGGGAGGGTGGTGAGTGATAGTTACAGAAAATATAAGTAGGAGGGTTAAGGTTAGTAAATGGTGAGCACTACAGAGTGAAGGAAGGCAAGAGTGACTATTAAATTGTGATCAATAGAAGTAGCAATGAACTTGTATATTGAGAAACAGAGAGGGATGGCAGGACTTTGTTAACACAGGTTTTTGGAAATGGATCCGCACAAGAGTCGGAAATGCAAAGCATTCTTTATTCAATGATTTTCTCTAGCCCAGAGTCCCAGAGCTGCCAATGAAGCAGTAATGAAGTATAGAAGAGAACGAGTTGTACAATCTATTCATCAAAGGGAGAAGGGAAATGCACAGCTCGCCTCGCAATATTTAGTCCGTGATATGAGCTGAATCTGAATTCAGTCCTAGTGTGTGACGGATGATTCTGCTAATGAAATGTTGCAGCAGGAGAGCGGTGTGATGAAGCTGACCAAGGTAATAGAAAGAGAAGATTGACAAGTCTGGCGGACAGAGGAGATCTATGGCTCTTGGAATGACCCTGGACATTGTAACCATATAAATCATGACTATACTCAGAGGTCGGCGCGGGTGTGAGTGAATAGCATTGGAACAGGTTCTTGTAGTACGCGTATGCATTTCATGTCGCACAGGAAGTGATGCAATTGGACAGGATGTCAAATAATGCATGACACTGTACAGACACGCAGTGGGCAGACAGAAGAAAGACTGAAGTTAAACTCTTAGCACAGTGTACCTGTGTTTCGACAATGAGTCAAACTTATCGATTAGTAGATAAATCCAGTTGAGAGACAGCTTAAGTAGGCCCGCCAACAATCGAACGGTAATATCCCTTCTCAAATTCAGTACCCTAAATACACTATGTAGGAGAAAGTATGTGCTGGCTTAATCACTATAATGCAGAGAAGAGAGAAAGGCTGGGTCCTGTCTCTGACCGGCTTGGACCACTCTTATAAACCAAACAAAAGAAAGTGCCGGACAGTCTGAATGAATACAAACAAATGCACACCTAGTATAATTAATTGCTAGGCGGACAAACCATTTGTGATTGATCACTTGTATTTTTATGAAAAAGTTTTTTGAAACGATTTTTTGGCATCAAGGGATGCACACCACATTCACAGAAGTATACAAATGCATTGAAACCAAAGACAATACATAAAATTACAATGTACACATATGACAATTGTGATTACAAAAAACAACTGTGCTATGCCTCAAAATATAACGTTGTGCTGAGGCACCAATCCTGAATACAAAATGAACAAGTGTATTCATTCAGACTGTCCGGCACTTTCTTTAATCACTATAATGACATTTCCTAGCAGACAAAAAACACAGTGCCCGGAGACAATCTAGCCCCATTGGGCCTCAGAGAAATGCCCTAAGGAGGATTCGCTATGGACTATTCCCCCTCAAAGAGAACACGACTTGCACACCAAATAGCTCTAACACAAGAGGGTGGACAGAGAAGGGTGTGAGATTGTGGGGCTTTAGAAGGTACAAAGCAGAAAGGAATTGTTGCTGGAATCAAGGCTGCCCCTGATAGGTGATCCTCTTCCCATGTGAACAACCTAATTGAATGTGCATTTTCGTTTGTTCTTTCAATCTGTTTTAATACCATTACCTCCTTATTGATAGTTAGACTGAAAATGCTTATATTTTAAACAGTAATTCCAATGGAAATGGTGCAATCTCACTCCTCTCTAGTCCTCTCTAGCTATCCATGCTCTTTCTCTTGACACCCTAAGTAGTGCTTTTGGGGCTGGAGATCCCTCAAACTTGCAATCAACTCAATATCCTCCAACCTGCAACACCTGCTCCAAGATTCCCATTAGAAATAGGCAAACTGAGCACAACACCTTTATGCAACCTTGGTGTAATCAGCACTGCATGCTGTAGAGTCCCTTTAATGCAAAAACCACAGGTGATGGACAGAATCCAGAACAATGTCATACATTCACCCCAGTACAGAGATCTGGGCCTAAATCCATCGTTTTTTTGCACTCCACACCACCCAGTTCAGACATGGTCATATGCAAATCAGTCTGACCCTTTGCCTCATGGGAACAGTCCAGCCCGAACTGCCAAGCCATACCTTCCCTGGACCAGAAAAAAGCTTCCGAGGACCGGTTTCTGGCATTTCAGCCGTCTTCAGCCCGGCTTGCTTGAATACAGTGGTGTGGAGTGCATGGGACTCACGTCTGAGCATACCCATCCCACTCGAGGTGACAAATGCAAAAACCACAGGTGATGGACAGAATGCAGAACAATGTCATACATTCACCCCAGTACAGAGATCTGGGCCTAAATCCATCATTTTTTTGCACTCCACACCACCCCAGTTCAGACATGGCCATATGCAAATCGGTCTGACCCTGTGCCTCATGGAAACAGTCCAGCTCGAACAACCAAGCCATGCCTTCCCTGGACCGGAAACAAGATTCCGAGTACCGGTTTCTGGCAATCCAGCCGTCTTCAGCACGGCTTGCTTGATTCCAGTGGTGTGGAGTGCATGGGACTCACGTCTGAGCATACCCATCCCACTCTGAGCATACCCATCCCACTCGGGGTGACAAATGCAAAAACCACAGTTGATGGACAGAATGCAGAACAATGTCATTCATTCACCCCAGTACAGAGATCTGGGCCTAAATCCATCGTTTTTTTGCACTCTCCACCACCCCAGTTCAGACATGGCCATATGCAAATCAGTCTGACCCTGTGCCTCATGGGAACAGTCCTGCCCGAACTGCCAAGCCATGCCTTCCCTGGACCGGAAACAAGCTTCCGAGGACCGGTTTCTGGCATTCCAGCCGTCTTCAGCCCGGCTTGCTTGAATCCAGTGGTGTGGAATGCATGGGACTCACATCTGAGCATACCCATCCCACTCGTGGTGACAAATGCAAAAACCACAGGTGATGGACAGAATGCAGAACAATGTCATACATTCACCCCAGTACAGAGATCTGGGCCTAAATCCATAGTTTTTTTGCACTCCCCACCACCCCAGTTCAGACATGGCCATATGCAAATCAGTCTGACCCTGTGCCTCATGGGAACAGTCCTGCCCGAACTGCCAAGCCATGCCTTCCCTGGACCGGAAACAAGCTTCCGAGGACCGGTTTCTGGCATTCCAGCCGTCTTCAGCCCGGCTTGCTTGAATCCAGTGGTGTGGAATGCATGGGACTCACATCTGAGCATACCCATCCCACTCGTGGTGACAAATGCAAAAACCACAGGTGATGGACAGAATGCAGAACAATGTCATACATTCACCCCAGTACAGAGATCTGGGCCTAAATCCATAGTTTTTTTGCACTCCACACCACCCCAGTTCAGACATGGCCATATGCAAATCAGTCTGTCCCTGTGCCTCATGGGAACAGTCCAGCCCGAACTGCCAAGCCATGCCTTCCCTGGACCAGAAACAAGCTTCAGAGGACCGGTTTCTGGCTTTCAAGCCGTCTTCAGCCCGGCTTGCTTGAATCCAGTCGTGTGGAGTGCATGGGACTCACGTCTGAGCATACCCATCCCACTCGGAGTGACAAATGCAAAAACCACAGGTGATGGACAGAATGCAGAACAATGTCATACATTCACCCAAGTACAGAGATCTGGGCCCAAATCCATCGTTTTTTTGCACTCCACACCACCCCAGTTCAGACATGGCCAAGCTTGTGTGCCATATATGCAATATTGCATTTAGCAGAACTAAACTACATATTCTTAATTTTACATTACAAACTTAAACGCTTTAGCTTCTCATTTCCTTCTACATTTTTAAACCTGTTCTTGGGTGTCAGCTTGAGCTCTGTTCTGCGTTCAAACTATAATGCTAATTGAAGTTTGTAGATGGATGCCTGTGCCTGTTTATCAAGTTCAATAGAAGAAATAATAATTTCCAAAACTCTTCTTCATTTATGCTTGGCGGGATGTGCCTTCTTTAATTAGTTGTTCCCACAGTGAGGTCACATGAAAAACAGCCAACACATGTTTTGCCCAATGGCTGATTGACCGAGGGCTTTCTCAAGGCAGGGAGTATTCAAGTGGTTCTATAGCTGGCGGAATTACAGTCAAGCGGTCTCTGCGGTCCCGAGAGCAATGCTACTGGAACCACCACCTCTAAGGAAGAGTCAAACTGTAGCAATTACATTTGTATGATGTGAGGGCTTTTAAAAGGAGTGGCTACTGATGAGGGATTCAGACTAAGAAAATGAGCTAGAAGTTTAAGGTGTTGCAAAGAAAATACTTCAGAATATTTTAGATAGATTCATATTTAATAAAGAGGACTTGGGAGTGATTCTCGCCGTTTTAAAGATAAAGTGGACCAAAGAAAAAATAATTACGTTACTTTTGTGTTGCAAAATTATTAAAAGTTATACAATCTCATGTAATTCAGAGAATTTTGGGACAAAAATGCCTTCCGCGAGAGCACAGAAACAGTGGCTGCTGGCTGAGGTTGTTCATGCTATTTACTTAGTGCAAAATGCTTCCTCTGGTCCATTTTGGATGCAAAGGTGAATTTAGCATTATGAAAAAAAGATAATCCTGCATAATTTTGCTGTAATGTCGAATAATTATGCAAAAGCAAATTCCACAAATTAATCATTTCCTTACTCCAGATTTCTCGTGCCAGGAGATGTATTGTTTTTGTGTTTTATAGAACCTAGGAGGCTGTATTACAGAAGGTGCCCGGGAGAGCAGTGAGCACTTGCTCCCATCTGATGTTCCCTTGTGGCACTTTGGTTTTACAGAAGGGGTCACAGATGCGTGTGTGCTTTAAGTATTGTTTTGCATCAGCACAATCCTAAGGGGATATTGCCTCATTTGCATGGGTACATAGCCCATGGAAATGTGGCATTGACTTTGCAAAGGTGTCCCTGCCATTACACTGGTGCAAGCATAGAGAAGGACACTGCTCCACAAGAAATCCAGGGACAACTAAGGCACCTCCCCACCACCAGGTGGGTGTAGTCACATACTATAACTGCTTCTGCAAGGATCCCGCTTCCGCCTTAAAGTGCTGTGCTGTCCCCAGTGCAAACACAACTTCATGCCTGCACTGGACACTGCATTTTCTAGATAATAAGGGACACTGTCCCTATTTCATCCAGATGCACCTAAATGCAGTGGCGGCTGCCTCGGAACGGTAGTGGCGTTTTTTTAATTTTTATATAAACGTACCCTTCTCCGCTGCACCGCCGCACCGCCGCATGCCTCTCCTCTGTCGTCGTTCTGCTGGAAGCACTGGAAGAACCCAGGCTTCCGGACTCTCCCAGCCAATACTGCAGAAGCAGCCTCGTGATTGGTCTGAGTGTCCAGTTTGGACACTCAGACAGTGACTGATAGCCTGGGCATGTTCTCCATGGGGCTGTGCTACACAGCCCAATGAAGAACATGCCAAGTGCACATGGTGGTTTGGCCGGCTCTAGAGGGCCGGCCACACCGTCATGTGCACGTAGAGAAGTGCAAACCACTCCTCCATGCTCTGTCGTCACAGAGCCCATCCCCGCCCGACTCCAACATAGAAAAATAAAATGATAATAACGTCCTGTTATTATTTTCTTTTTCTTTTATACACTTCTGAAAATTGCAGTGGGGCGACGCTCCTATGCCTTAGTGGAGGAGCGGCCACTGCCTAATTGAGATCGGAACAATGTGCTGTTTTACATAATACATCCCCTGAATTGCTATGCTGTCTACTATCTAGTTAGGGCACCCACATAACAAAGAGACAGAGCACAAATATGACAGAATAAAGCAGCTTGAAGTTCCAGAAAATGGAACATGGTAATCAGGGCACAAGTCCTAAAAAAAGAAGTGGGGGTAGAAGTTGCAGTTTATAGTTATCGAGCTCCCGGTAAAATAAGTGGGGTGACGCCGTCCACCCGCGTGGTACCCCGACTCGAGCCCTGATGTGAATCCCCTAGATGAGGATCAGACTGAGTTAGGGCCGGACTGGCCATAGTGGGCACCGGGCAATCCCCCGGTGCACCGCAAGGGTGGGGGCCAGTTTTGAGCCCCTGGGGGACGATTTTTTTACAGGGCTGTGCAACAAAATCGGCCAAAAACCGGTCCTAGCAAAGCGCTCGGCGGCAACATCACCCCCCCCCCCGATCCCCCCATCCCCCCACCCCGAGTGGGGAGGGGGGGGCCGGCGGAGCACTTTGCCAGGGCCGGTTTTTGGTTCCCAGTCCGGCCCTGGACTGAGTACACTGTTCTTTAAGAATATGGCCTGTTGGAACCATTGCTCAGAGTACTGCAAAATGTGTCCCTCACTAAATGACAGCTAGAAGCTGTAAGTCAGCCTCCTAGCATAAAATACTGCCATAAACCTTCCAGCATCCTCAGCACGGGGACAGAGTGTGCAGTCCATCGCCAGACTCTGGGAAGCGCTGAGAGTTTGCCTAAGGGCAGAGACGAGATAATATATGAGTCAGCAGATTTCCCGAAACGCCAACTTCTCACAATTGCCTTACATTGAGAGCGTGTAACTTTGAGAGCAGTGAATAAAGACTACAGAACAGGAGCTCTAAACTCACATTTAAAGTATATTAAAAAAAACAATTATCTTCAGTCCTGCAGCTCTCCTCTCCCAGTGGCTGCATGTAGACTCATCAGGTGCCATGGCCGGTACTTTTAACCGCATGCGCGCTAGCGGAATTCCGCTCGCACGCTGGGTTTTAAAAAAACGCACATTACGTTACGAGCTGGGCTCATCATCAGCGTGCGAGGAGGCTACGCCATGACGAGCCTAGCTCGTCATCAGCGTCGAAGGGGTTAAGATATCTAACTATAAGCACATCTACACCTTTAGCAAATATCACATATGTTGTAATATTAAAATGTACGTATTTTGAATTTCTATGTTATGTATAGTATCATGCACATGTTTAGTATGTATACATTTTATAAAATATGTATATATAAACATTTAGATTAAAAAATATTATGTATCCAGTTCATTTTCAGCGCTTTACACACCTCATATGACGTACAGTCATTTCTTAAATGTTCTGAAATTAGAAAGAGCTTTATCTTCTGGGAGTTGCTGTCAATCATGGACGTCTTTGTACCAGTTCTGTGGACATGTTTCAAACATATTCACCTTTTGTTTTACTGACTATTCTTTGTTATGTTACATGTGCATTACATTTGTAATGTAATCTCTTGTAGGCAACAATAGGCTTGGTTGTGATTTTCACTTTCAAATTCTACGTCATGGAAGCTACTTTTAATTTTTTTTCAGACTATTACAATTCCTGTTTTTCAGCTGACACGTGCACCACTCTGTTGAAGTGGCCGAATATTCTCAAGGCTACTTTCTTGAGTGAGAACCTCAGACTTCAGACTGAGTGGTCCTTCAAATTTCAGACTGAGAGGTCCTTCAGACTTCAGACTGAGTGGTCCTTCAGACTGAGTGGTCCTTCAGACTTCAGACTTAGTGGTCCTTCAGACTTCAGACTGAGTGGTCCTTCAGACTGAGAGGTCCTTCAGACTTCAGACTTCAGACTGATTGGTCTTTCAGATTGAGTGGTCCTTCAGACTGAGTGGTCCTTCAGACTGGGAGGTCCTTCAGACTTCAGACTGATTGGTCTTTCAGACTGAGTGGTCCTTCAGACTGAGTGGTCCTTCAGACTTAAGTTTGAGTGGTCCTTAAGACTGAGTGGTCCTTCAGACTGAGTGGTCCTTCAGACTGAGAGGTCCTTTAGACTTCAGACTGATTGGTCTTTCAGATTGAGTGGTCCTTCAGACTGAGTGGTCCTTCAGACTGAGAGGTCTTCAGACTTCAGACTGATTGGTCTTTCAGACTGAGTGGTCCTTCAGACTGAGTGGTCCTTCAGACTTAAGACTGAGTGGTCCTTCAGACTGAGTGGTCCTTCAGACTTAAGACTGAGTGGTCCTTAAGACTGAGTGGTCCTTCAGACTGAGTGGTCCTTCAGACTTCAGACTGAGTGGTCCTTCAGACTGAGTGGTCCTTCAGACTTCAGACTGAGTGGTCCTTATATGGCTATACTATATTGTTTTGCATGCATTTCCGAGTTGCGACAAAGCCGCCATCAGATTTGGCCCATTCAGATTTTGTTGAAGTTTTCCTGGTAATTACATTTCCAATATTTAGTGGAGCTCCTAAAATTTTTAGAGCTTACTGTTGAGCTCTACATTCCTGGGAAGTGCATCAGAACATTTCAAGACATCTCGATGGTCTATCTCCATATTAGTGCTTAATTAAAAAGAAATGTTGGCGGTCCCCAGAGTTCTTGGGCAGCTGAACAAGGGAGAAAGGCCTTACCTTCCTCACTGCATCTGCACCCCATTACCGCCAGAGCACCCAGCCCACCTCTGCTACGTCGCGACGATCACTCTAAAATCTGGCAGGCTGGGAGCTGCATGTACTACACCAGGGAGTGTGTGCAACAGTCTTTAGTTCATTTTCATTTAGGTCTGTAAAAAGAGAAGAATTACTGCCAACACATGAATAGTTAAAGACCACTGCATTCGCTTTCTTCTTTACATGGGCCCTCATAGAAGTTCAGATCTGCCTTCTCTTGCCGTTGCTATTGTTTCCGGTCCAGGGAAGACATGGCTTGGCAGTTCGGGCTGGACTGTTCCCATGAGGCACAGGGTCAGACTGATTTCCATATGGCCATGTCTAAACTGGGGTGGCAGAGTGGGCTAATGAACGGTGATGGATTAAACCCAGATCTGTTGACTGGGTCTGAGTGTTTGATTGGTTCAGATGCTCCGTCCATCACCACCCCCTTTTGTACCGCTAATGGTTTCAGAGGACAGCAGTGAATGTGATGTACTGGATGTCATTACAGAGGCCTGGGCTTATTTTGTAGAAGAGGATGGGATTGGTGAAATGAGCTGTGTATCCTCGAAGGATGTTCACAACCCAAAGGTGGACATTCAGTTCTAGGTTGTTGAGGGGCAGATATAAAGTGTTTAAATGCTGTTTATCTTTAGAAAAAGCTGAGCCTCCTGCACAGACCGCATCACAGGAGCATATTACATCTCCCAGTAGAACACTCAGACATTGAGAAGCAGTCAGAAGAGAACATATTCGCGGGTGACACTGCACCTACCAGACAATTTGTCAGACTATTCCATTTGTTGTTTCCTTGTGTGAAGACAAATCGAAGCTGACCACCTTTTTCCATTATCACTTGTGTTTAAAATCCCATTTCGGGTAGTTTGTCGAGTCTGTTCCATCTCAGCGAGTTGCAAATTGTCTTGCAAGATTCATAGATGCTAAGAGTGTATTTCTGTAAAACACAGAATACATTAATTTGCAATCCACATAGCGATGTAAGGTGACAGGAAATTGAAAATCAGGCAGAGGTAGAATGTTTTAGGCTTGTAGATTGGCTATTTAATTCTAGCTATCAGTGTAACGTTTTGTGAGTAAAAGGGTTTTTTGCCCTTGTTTTCTTTGACTCCACTAGTGAAGAAGGTGTACACCGTAATTAGCAAAAGGAAGGTGTCCATTTGGTTCAATCTAGACTCAAAGTGTGAGACTCAGTGAGGTCTGTCTGCGTGTATTTTATATCAATTATCTTTAATTGCAATATAGTGACAAAATAATGTTTCTGACCTGTTCATACATTTCCACATGTAGATAGTGCAACACTTAGAAGTCTTTATTTTAACGAATGGCTGAATAAGTACAAGAATGTAACATGGAATTAATGCAGTTGCAGGTAATTGCGAATCACGGATGTAAGTGGCCGCAGTGCTCCTCTTATAGGTTGCACAAAAAGTTGAGGAAAGACAGTGGCGGCCTATGCATATAAACAGGGGTTAGGCGGGTGGATGGGGTGTGGCGGGAGCACAGGGGGAGTGCTTGGTGGGGGGAGCGTGGGGGTGTAATAATAATTGTAATACTGTTTTTTCTGCCTCCCACATGCTTCCTTATCCTAGCAGCCCCCCGGACAGGATCAGAGACTCCTTTATGCAATTCGTGCAATGCTCTCATGTTATGAGAGCAGCGCAGGGATTGGCCTGAGCGGGCTGATTTGATGCTCCGCTCAGGCACAGGGAGTCTGTGCTGTTTCTCCAATCGGGCTGTGCTATAATGCTGGGTTGGAGAAACCTAACTAGGCATGTCTGTTTGGCCGGCCTAAGACGGCTGGCCAAACAGACATGCACAGTTAGCAGTGCGCTAAGCTCCTCCCTCCCATGGCCCAGCCACGCCCCTCCCTGCACACGCTGGCTCAGCCAGGAGGTAAAAAATAATACAATAATGAAATATTGTTTTATTTTATAGCTGCTGATTTTGAGCCACTGGAGAGACGCTCCTCCGCCATTGCGGAGGAGCTGCCGGCGCCTGCCGCTGGTGTGTTTACATTTTCCATTGAAGATGTCTGCTTCGGTGTTGCTACCCATAGTGAGACTGTAACAAAGCCATAGGCCGTGGCCTGCAAAGCATGTTCCTCCTTTTGAGTTGGTTAAAGTACTGTGGGTGGGTCGGGCAGGCTTCGAATGGAATAGTTCAAGGAGAGTTCAAGGTTATAATGCTTTGTTTTGTTACTGAGATACTGTAAAACTTTCTGTTTTCGAGGCTGAGGGTTAGGTAGTTCTATTGTGTTTCGGTGAATGTTGACTGGACCTGATAGGGGCTGTGGATGAGCAATGGGTGTGTTGTATGAGACCAGAAGTGAGTTGTGGGTAGATGTGGGTATGGTGGTGTACCTTAGAATCATGTGGGCAAAACAGCAAGCGACAAAAATAATATAGCTTCATTTTGAATACCAAAATATTGCGAAGGTAAGCATATATAGTATATGTGTTTGGATGCCTTTATTGCAGAAAGTGTTGCACCATACAAACCCATACTTCACACCGATCGTTAAAATATGGGGGACATTTCAGGATTCTCAATGAAATATAGGTTTCATCGTCATAGTAACAGGCCAAGAGCTACTAGTTTACCATTGACAGCAAGGGTATCTAAATGATGCAGCCGGGTTAGCTTGCTTATGCAGTCAGAAAGTCATATTATATGGCACATTCTTTGTCAGTATTATTTGAACTAGCAGCAGCTTATTCAGTGAAATCTGCACATTATGAGCCAACATATGTGGTATCAGTAGTATGCCCAGACTTATGTGGTAAATGCTGCTGACACAGACTCTGAGGAATCTGCTGGCCCTTACAATTGAAACACACATAAGATGATGGGAGGCTGCTTGCAATAAGTCTGACTAGCAATCGCTTATGGTAGCACTCCAACCCATTGTTCGTTCGCACACCATGCCACCTCAGTTTGGACACAGCCATATGCAAATCAGTCTTGACCCTGCTCCTCATAGGAACATTTCAGCCCGTACTGCCAAGCTAGATCCTCCCTGAACCATAGCACAGCAACCCAGGACCATGTTCACCCTTATTATTGGCTCATCAGCTGGGTCTAGCTTGGTTTCTTTTATACAGTGAGCTCGGGATCCTCATCTGGGTATACCTGTCCGACTTAGGGAGACACACTAATGTATACAAAAAGTGACAATATCACATGGTTGCCAGTTCTCTATTCTATATATGTATGAGGCACTCAACACTAGGCTACAATATTTTTGTTGATTGGTAATTTGGCCACAAAATTATAGTAGCATACTGTTCTGGTTGAGTGGTGTTATGTGTTGTTAATGATTAGCATTATGGGGGTTGTGCTTGGGTGATGTGTTGGTGATTTATTTGGGAAGGTGTCTGTGAGTAGGTTGATGTTGTTTGTTGCTATTTGTTGCAACAATCCAACTGACTAGGTGGCCAAAGCTAGCTGTTCTATAAAATATTTGAAATGTAGATTAGAGTTGCCGTTATGTAGAGGATGGTTAGTGCCTGGACATTAATGTGCTGAGTGGCTGTGAATGACTCTGGGTTAGTGATTGCAGGTTTTATTATTGATTTCCCTGATTTTGAATCAAGCATTGCCTGCAGTATGCTCAAGACCATGCAGTTTTACATAATTTGCAGGATCGCTCCCGTTCACAAACATGGGCCACTTTTTTAGCTATCTAATTCACTAAAGGGGGCCACTTTTATTTTGGTGCCCAGGCTTATTTTCTGCCCCAACTCGACTCTCGACTTTGCTTAAAAGTCGTGCTATCTACACATGAAACATCGTTTACAATGCGGTTGTTACATCGAGATGCCATTACATCGCAGTTTTTAGACCGCAAGTCATTACAACGACTTGCGCTGGATGGCGCTCTAGGACAAGGAATAGTATAATTTTCCATCCAACACCTTCCCTACTGTATGTAGACTGGAGTTGGAATAGTAAATTATACTACTCCTAAGTCCAGCGTCCTCCAACGCAAGTCTTTGTAACGACTTGCGTTGTAAAAACTGCGATGTAATGGCATGCGATGTACTAGCATGCGTTGTAATGTCATACAACCATCTACACTATAAACACTGCACCATAAATGCTTCAGAATAACAGCCTAAAATGTGTTAGAGAAACAAGCCTTTGCAAAGGAGGAACACTATGACACGCCTATCAAGCCATATTTCATTTATGTAGGGTATTCCCAGTTTCAATGTCAGCGTTCATATGTCAGTGTCCCAATACTAATGCTCCATTGTAAACGCTGGTGCCTATGTGTCAGGTCCCTATTGTGAGCATCCCAGTACTTCTGTGCACTTTAATCGGGGTCTCAGCGTCACTGTTAATGTCAGAATCTTCATATCAGTTTTCACCCATGAGTGACCCAGTGATTGAGGAACCAATTTAAAATTTGGAGGTTGGGCTGTCCTCGTCCAGGACGATGGAGTAAATTACTCAGTCACCCTGGTGGAAGTATCGGAGGACAAATTTTGAAATGTCCATCAGGCCGGCAGACTCATCAAGCATTGACAGGAACCTCAATCAAGGCGGTTCCTGCCAATGCATTGTAACTTTACCCTACGACTCTGTCAAACATGACAGAGTTGCACAGCACAGCTACAATTTCTTTTTTATTTTCCAAAACAAAACCCGAAAGCGAGTTTTTGTTTTTGACTATAAACAAACATGCCCCTCCGATGAGGGGGGCATTTGGCAGTTTTCACTTCCCTTTACCGCCAAGGTTTTTCCTGGCGATGACAGGCGGTGAAAACTGGCCTTTATATCCACTCATCTAATTTGGGTAGGCGGACATACAGATCAACCTCGAACAGCTCTCACTTTGGTGGGCCGGCGGATTCATGTGAAAACATTTATTAGACTCCTGTACACAGAATGGATTATATATATACAGCATGTTTACATGAGGGAGTAGGAGGGGTGTAATGATGGCAGAGATTAAGTAGTTTCGCTGTCGTTACACCAAAGGTCCACCCACATTTAAATTAGACGGGCAGACAATTATGCTGGTGGAAAGGGCGCTCCGTCGCCGTTGTGACAGAGTACCCTTTCTGCCAACATATAAATCAGCCCCGTAGTTCAGATGCTAATTTCAGATCCTTCACATCAGTGGCCCCATAAAATGCTCAAAGCTCTATCAATCAATCAATCAATCGGAGTACTTGTAAAGCATGCTACTTACCCGTGAGGGTATCAAGGCGCTATAGGGAGGGGGGTGCTGCTACTGCTCGAAGAGCCTGGTCTTGAGGAGTCTTCTAAAGGCGAGTAGGTCTTGGGTCTGCTGTATGTGGGTAGGGAGGGTGTTCCAGGTCTTGGCGGCGAGGTAGGAGAAGGATCTGCGGCCGGAGGTCGTTAATTGGATGCGGGGGACAGCAGCGAGGGGGAGGCTGGCGGAGCGGAGCTGGCGGGTGGGGGTGTAGAAGTTGAGTCTGCTGTTCAGGTAGGCTGGTCCGGCATTGTGGAGTGCTTTGTGTGCATGGGTGAGGAGCTTGAAGGTGATCCTCTTGTCGACAGGGAGCCAGTGTAGGGCTCTCAGGTGGGGGGTGATGTGGCTGCGGCGGGGGACATTGACGATCAGTCGGCCGGAGGCATTTTGGATGCCTTGTAGTCGTCGTAGGTGTTTGGCTGGGATTCCTGCATAGAGTGCGTTGCCCCAGTCCAGTCTTGTGCTGACTAGGGCCTGTGTCACCATTATTCTTGTTTCGGTCGGGATCCACTTGTAGATCCTGTGGAGCATGAGGAGGGTGTTGTAGCAGGAGGAGGAGACGGCGTTGACCTGCTTAGACATGGAGAGGGAGGAGTCGAGGATGAATCCTAGGTTGTGTGCATGGTCAGTGGGTGTTGGTGCTGTTCCCATGTGGTCGGCCACCCTGAGTTATCCCAGGCTGAGGGGGTGGGTACGAGGGTGAGGACCTCCATCTTGTCCGAGTTGGGACAAGAAGAATAGAGGGGAATAGAAGAGTAAGCAAAGGGCATTCTCTGAAGGCAGAACGTGTACATGTATGAGAGATATCATGGATTCAGATAGAAAATGGTGAGTAATGCTTTATGAAGTATAAAGTGAAAAAAGTAAGATGTTTGTAAAGAGAGAGAGGCTCACTATTATAAATGAAGAGCTGGTAAGTAGTGTGCGTGTATAATATTGACTTTTGCAGCTCTATCATTGGCTTACCATGCTCAGATCCCACTGTCGCCCACACTGTGATGGGTAACCAGACAGAACCATTTCTACCGATTTGCACTGCCAGACTCAAATGAAATATAAAGTTTACTGTCATGAAAAAATGTTTGTTTTGCAGTGACAAAACAAGTCTTGTATTCCAACTGACTGAGGGCAAGTGAATGATGGTTGAACATAATTCGAAGAGTTCCTTTAAAATCAGTCTCAGGATCTGCTAGTCTGGGATACCGCCAAGAGCAGGATACTCAAAGTATGGCCTGGGGCCACTTGCAGCCGTCCTGACCTGTACATGTGGTCCCATGGTAAACAACACTTAGTTGAGCACTAGCACAGTCCATTAGGGCGTTGAAGCACTGCCCCACTGCTTCCTCTCAGTGTGAGAAGCAGAAAATATAATGGTATTTTAAATACCATTTTATTTCCTGCTCCTGAAAATGGCAGGAGTATGCCCGGTAAGGAGCCGGTGAGAGGGTATACCTGGTTGTGGGCGGGCGGGTTGGGGAGGAGTGGCTTGCACCACTCTAAGTGCCCTGACTGCTTGGTTGGCCCTGGCGCCGACCAATGCAGTCATGTGCACTCTACATTTTCTCTATGTAGGCTGCATGCAGCCTACATAGAGAAAATGGTGTCCCTACTGATGCCCGGCTGGGCGCCATCCGGGACTCCGCACCAATCACAACACTGCCATTGCAGCATTGTGATTGGCTTATGGGAGGGGAGGGAGCTGCAGCATGCCTGTTCCTGTTGAGAACGGCAGGCCCCGTCCCAGGAGCAGAGAGGGCGCAGACCTGTCAGGTAAGATTTATTTTATTTTAAACACATTACCCGCGCACCCCTCACGCGAACCCCCACCCCACTCCCCCGCGTGTATTACGAGCCACGACTGAAGGCAGGAAGTTACACACTACTACTTTGAAAGTTTCTAGTCACCACCACTTCAGAGTACATATAATGCAGAAAAGACGAGCTCAATGGAGTTATACTTTTAGCAAAAGTGTTTATGAAATGAGAGGAGTCCCGGGGGTGGGATAAAATATGGAATTTTTTTCTGTTCCGAATATGGTGATGCAAGAATCAATACCAGATCCGAAAGGACTGTACTCTATCCAACATCTGTCTATCACTCGCCCCTTATGCCTTTATTGTATTCTGTGCCATGCCCCCTGCTGTAACCTACTGACTGTTATGTCTCGTCTTTCATTCCTCGTCTTCTACTTTCGCAGGTCTTGTCTGCCAGTCATCATCGTGCCTGCTTGTCTGTGTATCCATGTTTAAGTAGCTGAGCTACAAAAACGAAAAATAATCTCACAAGATTAGTTAAATACAGGTTTCTCATTAATATTCATTGCAGCTGTCGAGGGCTTTATTATCATTAGCTCAATTGGTGCAGTGGCGCTGGGGCACAAGGATGTAAGGGTCCCTCGACATTCCACTCATAGCGGTATTTCACTCAGTCACCATTTACCTGCGGGCAAGGATGCCTGTTCTCCTTCCTGGCATTGGTGCCCACAATGCCCTTATTACACTACTGGTGGATACTCTGATAATCAGACTGGATTGTTCACTTTGATAGGTCGATGAGACCAGCCTAGTAGCGACCTCAAGTCTCATGCATGAGGAGTAATGCTTACACATTTTTCGGATCAAGTACAAGTCACTAGCTTGTACCAGGCTTTAACTCACTCCTAGTGAGGACATGTTGTCTCTGCCGTCAATTATGCTGTTAGGCGATAGAGTATGATTGATCCCCATAGGGTATCAGCACTGCGCGGAGAAGAACTCTACTTCGCCCTATAATAATAATATATTTTGTTTATTTAATCTGGACTGTTGTCTATATTGTCCTTTTCAGTCCAATAGTTTAACATGCGTACATTCATTTACATGTGATATTTGGTATACCGTTATTCTTTTTGCATATATTTAATATTTAAGCACTTTTCATAATTTCTTTGATCTCACATCCTTATGGTCATTGATGTCAAGGGTTGTGTGACAACACTTCCTGTGACATCACCACGTATACTTTTAGTTCATACTCCTAAGAACTGTAAAAACCTGAGAGTCCCGACCCAGCGCCGCCCACATGTTTCCCTATTTTTTTTTCATCTATATTTCTACATATGTGGATTGTAATGTTGGTAGAGTAGAGTGCACAGCTGGTAGTATTTTACTGGTCGCATACATAGTCGGCTGGGATGCGGTGTGAATGTTCCCTGGTTTGGTTCTAGTGTTTGTGCACACTGTTGGTTTGCATGCTGTGACAGTGTACACAGATGAGTGGATCGCATTGCTAGAATTATAGTGCAAACAGGTCAGATGGTCGCATGTTAATGCTCTCATATGTACTTGGCTGGGGTGTACGGTGAGTGTGCACATATTTGGTGGTAGTGGGAGCACACCGGTGGTTGCTCCCAGTGATGGTGTACATGGGTAAGTAGAATGCAATGCTAGTGTAATAGGGTGCACAGGTGGTGACTTTTCAGTGCTGGCATACATAGTCATCTGGGGTGTAGTGTGAGTGGGCACTGGTTTGTTTGCAGCATTTGCCACACCGTTGGTTGTATTTAGTGATGGTGCACTGATACTTGCAGTAAAGATTTACATGAGTGAGTGAATTGGAAAGCTTGCATAATAGTGTGCGCAGGTGGTGGAATGTTAGAGCAAGCATTCATAGTTGGCTGGGTTGTAGTGTGAGTGTGCACTGATAGTGCTAGTGCATACAGATACAGTGTTTGAAAGGAGGCTTCACTTTGCAATGGTGCACCATTTGATTCGCCATAATTTATTGAGTGGGCATTATGCGAGTGCATTCAACCTGAAATGCACGGGTGCAAGATGATGAGAGGCGTGTTCTTGTACTTGTCCAGTAACTACAGTCCGTCTGCAGTTTTTAAATGCCTGTTCTGTAATGTAGCAGGAGTTGAACTTTTTTACTCTAGTACTTTTAATACCCACACGCCACAGACTTCATGTATTTGCATTGTGATAGATGTAATATGTATTCTCCTCACTGTCGCAAACAATGACATTCCAGTCATATGTGTTTGTTAAACTGCATACCCCATTAGTTCTGTGCATCAGTGAATCGCCGCAGGGCATTATGGGAAAAGGCAGGGGGAGACGCAGGTCTGCTAGACTGTGCTATTTGAATCCTTTTTCACACAAACCTAACACTTGCTGCTTGTCATACCGATGAATGATAGAGCGTCATACTAGGACATAACGAGGGAATACTCCTCTGCGGGTCTGGGGCTGAAGACGGTGCAAAGATTTCATAGAGATAGTCAGGGACGTGGCTAGCATTAGTGCAGAAGGTGCAGTGGCACCAATGTCTAGAGGGGACAAGGTCATCAGACCTCAGAGTGGTTGACACCTTCCTGGTTTCTCAAATTTGCTTGAAAATGCACAATTTGTCCACTGATTTTAAACAAAATTCTTGGGGTAGAACCCCCTGAACCCCCTGTAAGGGGTACAGTCTCGCTCGCTATGCTCGCTCGCCGCAGTGCAGTACGATAATTGGTTTACGCCTCGCCACTTTCAAATGTCACCATCCGCCACTGCACTAGCATTCAGAAAGATGTTAAAAGGGAAAACATTTATGTACACATTAACTGAAAAAAAGATCTGCTGCACCACCTATTTTTAGGCATGACTTTATATTTAAAGACTTTCTGCAACAGACATGTAAATATGATAAAGCCTCTTCTAAATTCAAATAAAGTGTATTTCTTTAACCTGTAGAAGCATTTTGCCTTGGTTCATCACATCATAGCACTACATTGGCAGCAATTGTTTTTGAATATGAACTTAGAAACATATCCATGCGTCCCTCTGCCCTGATGATAATGCCATGTGTGAATTAAGAAGCAATTCAGTTGTCATATGCACCCTCTGCGGGGCTCAGGTTGTTGTTGCTAGTGGCACCTCAATAATGTCTATTAAATTAAACATGAGAGGGTTTTGTACAGCACACATCTTAAACTCATGTATTTAAAGGTGCTCTCATATGTGATAATAAAGAAAAAGGAGATACATTGAATGGAAAAAATTGCATAGGATCACAAAATTTGTTCAAGCACGGTAGACATTAAAGATCCCATGTTTTTTGGTTTCACATTGTGCAATTCAGCCACTAGATTGCTATCTCTTTCCCTCTATTGTTCTACCTTAAAATATAATGCTTTGTCTTTAGTTCTTGGTGCATGAGGGTAGAGTGTGGTGGCAAAAAGAAGGCCCATGAAGTTGTGGCTTGTTTTGTGCTTGAGGATAAAAGAGAAGCTTGAACTAAGCCAGAGCCAGGCATATTGATCAAGCTTGGCTCTTGTCTGCAGCAATACGCACAACTCTATTGCATAATTGCTGTTAAGGGTACATAGGCATAGGAAAGACATGATTTGGACATTATCAAATAATTTGGTGAGGCAGGAGCTCCAACATCACAGTTCAGGATTCTTTGCTTCAAGGTGCATAACTTTCTCACTACATCACATTTAGTAAGTGGACTATGACACTGGGGGCCTTATTTATGAAGGCCTTGCGCTACCGGTGCGTCACTTTTTACCATTTTAAAAATGATGCACCGGCGGCGCAGGTCTTCATAAATAAGGCCCTGGGTGTTCTCTTCCCCGTGTGTAAATTCAAAAGATTTTTTTTTAAAACATATTTTATTTGTCAAATGCACATAGAGCAGAGCTCTGCAACCCAGAGGCTTCCGTAGCATCAATATACAACATCATGACTTTGACACTTTTCTCAAATATTAAAAGAATATTGAAAGGACTTGCAATTAAAGCAAAACAAAAAAAAATAAACAACGAACATACAATACCCCACCCCACACCCCATCACACTGTCAACCAAACAAAATCAGCATATACAGTCAAAGAAAGAATCCTACACTCACCACTGTATATTTCTAAGAAGGCGCTATAGCACCCAGTGTATGTAGAGTAAAGACCCCCCAGTAAGGGGAAAGGAGAAGATTAACCCTTTCCGTGCTCATGACGGCTCCACACCGGCATGAGCCACGGGCGCCGTGTGCTAATGACGGTGTGGAGCCGTCATGCAACTGCTGCTCCGCCCACGCCCGCCTACGCTGCACTAATTCCCCACCTGTGCGGGCGAATTAGTGAGTGGGCGGGGTCATGGCGGCTCCATGCCATCATGAGCACATGCCGCCCGTGACTCATGACGGCATGGAGCCATCATGAGTGAGGGAGCACCACACCCACCCCCTAGCCCCGCTCGCGACACGGCTGAATTCAGGCCACGGCGAAAAGGGTAAATCCAGTCCGAGCCCTGTGCTGGAACAGGCTCCAATTCCAGTCCCCAGAGCTTCCAGATTTTGCAGTGTTTATGCGGGCACCCCTCGCATACAAAAATTATTGATTACAATTCTGTTTTCTAACTTACTAACAGTGTTTAGTTTGATTTAAGTTCTTGCTATCACTGTAAAATAAAGTAGCAGACAAATATACTCAAAAAGTGATTTCCCAAGAGCACACAATATGTCATAAGGGGATGCCAGTATTAATAAAACCATACCTTCTGATTCCATATTTAGCATCTTGCTCTTCACACAAGAACAGGATTGTGAGTGTTTCTGATGGGGAAACCCAAGGATTACTTTAACAAAAGAAATGGAACAGTGTTGTGGAACCTGCCCAGTCTTTAAATAGATTCCACTACAAGCATATTTTGTGGCAGTGATATAGCTGATGTAAAATGTCAAGTCTCCCAGTGTCATGGCTAAACCTTTCCCACTGCACGATATCTAGCGGTGGAGGTTTGATATTTGTGTCTGCTCACTTCAGTGAACTTTGAACCTTGTAGGTGGTCTTTACAAGGATTTGTTTATGGCACTTGCTACCGTAACTGAGCCTGCTTCTAAGCAATCTTAAAAATGAGACTCTGAACTTTCTGCAGGGTCATCCACAAACATTTTTCCTTCACCCTCCTGTTTGCTGAACCTGTTTACATTGGCTTGGAGACTCTGTGCAGTTTGCCACTACTAGCTTGTGCCTTCTCCGTTAAACATGGTAGAAATGACTTACATGCAATTGGTATATTTAAATTACCTGTAAGTCCCTAGCAAAGTGGTACTTCATGTACCAAAGGACCTGTAAATTAAATGCTACTAATGGGCCTGCAGCACTTCTTGTGCCACCCACTTAAATAGCCAATATAAACATGTCTCAGGTCTTCCATTGCAGGCTGTGTTCAGTGTTGAAACTGCCATTTCGATACAGCAAAATAAACCTATTACCTGCCCAAAACTTTCCTTTTTAATACATAGGAGTCACCAGTAGGGTGGGCTTTACTCAGCCCATAGGGCAAGGTGCAATGTATTTAAAAGGTTGGACATGTACTTTTAACTTTTACATGTAGAGGTAGTATACAACTCTTAAATTAGTTTTTCACTACTGCAAGGCCTACCTCCCCATAGGATAACATTGGCTTATCTTATTAAATTTAATTAGTGCTAACGTTCAATTGTGAGCAGGTAAGAATGCCAAATTTATACTCTACAGAATTGTTATTTAAGGCTCAGTATAACAGTAAAGTTGGACCACAATTTAGAAAATTTCACTTTTAAAAAGTTGGCATTTTCTAGTCCTACCCATTTGGTGGCTACAGCCTGTATTGTGGGTCTCATGACTAGGCGTAGCTGACAATTGGTCTTTGTGTATTATTCCCAGACAGTGAGACAAATGAAGAATAGGTGTTGCAAGATGGGCTATCCATGACTTGATATGAGGCAGAGCTGTCACCTGCCAGAATTGCACATCACAACGACTCTGCTTAAGCGCACTCACAAAGGGTTTCACATTAGTCTTTTGTGCCCCAAGACAAGCAGGGTCCAGGGCAGAAAGGCAGGAATTTCCAGACTCCTCTGTAGGGGGGAGAACTCTAAAAGCTTCTCCTACTTCAAAGTGGCCAGTAGGTATAATTATTGAACCCTCAGACCCAACTCATCAGTACACTTCTGGACCTATGGAAAACTCAAACGAAGGACTGCTGTGCTTCCAAGCTGCAAAAAGAACTGCCCTGATGCCCTGTTACTGTGCTGCCCTTCGTGAGAAGGACTGGACTTGCTTTTAGAAACCAGGACAACCAGTGTTTTCAAGGGCTAGTTGGCTGTTCTCTTGATCAGAGCCTCAGCGACTGAAAAGGGTCCAACCAACTTGAACCCTGCTCCTGGACTCTGCCTGCTGTGAACCGTAAAACTCCAAGTGGGGTCACCACAGTCCTGGGCCCTTGGTGGAAGAGATAAAGGTGCTCTGCTAGCCCAGCTGTGGTTCCCATCAGAACCAACATGAATCTATGTGAATCCCTGCAAAGCCTTGCCACACAGCTGCTAGCCTCATTGAATCGACGCCAAGCAACACAATGCCTTGATGCACAGCTGGCAGCTACATCGTTACCAACGCAGAGCAGTGCAGAGCCCCTCCTAGCTTCACCGCACAGGTCACCGGAACCGATGCTGGGTGATACAAAGCACTGCAAAGCCGCACCATACAGCTTCATCGGAACCAATGCCAGACATCATGACCCTTGCAAAGCAATGCCATGCAGACTGTGCACCAGGAACATAAGTACTTTGTTCAGTGGGCCTAACTTGGTCCCTGATTCAAAACTGCACTCCATCGTGGTTGGCCTGAACTTGTGACTTTGTCCCGGTGCGGTGTGACCACAGTTATCGCTATATTCCTTTAGGTACTATTTCTACATAAATCTTTAAACTTGCAAATAGCCAGTACTACTGAAAGGAATTTTGTTGTTTTGGTCTCAAATATTGTATCAAATTTAACGGTGTTTTTCTAAATTGATGTGGACTTTTTCTTGTGTTGTGTTTTCACTTTAATACTGTATGAAGTGCTGCATAAATACTTTACACATTGACTCTAAGTTAACCCTGACTGCTTTTGTGCCAAACCACCACAGGGTTAAGTACAGGTTAATTTGGGTTTGGCTTGTGTTTCACCCTGACAAAAAAGTGTGATTTCTGCTTAAATAGCCCTCCCCAAACTAGTAACCCAATTTCCTACCCTGATGTTTAAAAATCTGAATAAAAGGCATGGTGTGATTGTAAGGCCTAGGATTCTATCTCATTGTCAGTCAATAATCAAGTTAATTTCTTTGTACACTTGGCTCACCAAACTTAATGAAAGCAAGCAGAGTTAGCAACAGAAAAAAACATTAGCATGCTTACTGTAGGATGCGGTAGAGGGACACCAACTCCGCTATAGCATCAGACAATGTTGTAAAATCTGTCTATTCTTGATACTTGGGACTTAAGTTAGAGGCCAGTATTGGAAGAAACTCTCAGAATAACACAATGGCTCACAGTACACACCATGTACATGCTTTGCTCACCCTATGTCCACATTATAACCCCTGTATTCCCACCTAACCCCACCCTGCTGGTTTCAATGTGCCCTCAGCCACATCACAGACCATACTCTTTGTCTCTGGGAAAAAAATTGCAAGTACCCTTGGCCAAGAGTATTTGGGGGAGGTGAAAACATCAAGGTAGACCAAATGTATCTGGTCATTCCCTCCCCCTTTGGTCTACACTCATCAACTTCCTCATCGCTCAGAGCTATGGCCCTGCCCAGTGGATGTCACCTGCAATCTGAAATACCTACAACTGCCCTAGTTACACTTGGGAGCTTTCTTGATGGATAAAATCACATTCTCCACTAAAATATAGATAAAAGATCACCATCCTGGCCGCGTGACAGGATTGTCCAGGTTAGTGTATACAGAGCTGGATTTGCTCATTTGGATATTAAAATGATGTCTCGCCGCCTGCGGAAGAGACACATGAAATAATAAATGCAACTGTCCCTTTTGGCGCAGGAAGGCAGAAGATGAACTGATCAATAATGTGTAATTGTAGTCTCTAAGTTATGTCCTCCTGGGGCAGGATTGCAGCCATGGAACATTTGTTTGGACGCAGGAAAGAGGATAATTCTGAAAGATGGGAACAGTATACTGCCATGCAAATGATCAGTCAAGATGTGATGACATAAACATGATCAATTGTCTAGGCAACCGAAAAATGATCCATCAGCAAGGAGGCTCCTTTCCAGGAAGACTAATGGATTAATGTCTCAGTGAGGACTTGCTGTGCCGTATGTACGGATCCTAGGACATGATGGGACATATTATCAAGGGCGGTTCCACCACTTTAGCAGCATTTTTAGCCGCTAAAGCGGCGATACTCCTATCACCCTATTACCAAAGCGGCGCTAACATGCATCATCGCATGTTAGCAGCCAGATTATAACGCCACGCATCTTAGCGATATACATCGCTAATGAGATGCAAAGAAGGCATTCCCTCCTGACTTACCATAATTGCCTATGGGAGGTGGATTGTAAGGCTGAGTCCACACTCCCCTATTACCAAGCTTGACATTAGCACTGTGAAATTATCGCAGGATTTCACACGCTAATGTTCATTTTCGCTGTCTATCGCAGGATTTCACATCGCCTGTCAGCTAAGCGTTGCTAATATGCCGCTGACATGGCGATGAAATCCAGCGATAGCCGGCGATAATTTAAATCGCGCTAAGCACGCTTTGCGATGTTTATTGCAGACTGTAGATAATATGCCCCTTTATTTTTCTTCACACAGGTGCAGAAATTGCTACAACTATTCATGGGTTATTGATTATTTCTTATGTATGTATTTATTTATGCGCTTTTATAGAGCGCATACTTTACCCAGAGGTGTCAGAGTGCTTTGCAATAGAGCAAAGTAAATTACATAATGAAAAAGAGTAACATGGTAGTGGATATCACTACTTACATGTACAACAGTTACTCATGGTGCGAGTTACAGATTAACAAATTATGTTTTCGCTCAAGATTAAATATTAAGTAAAGGTGGAGTGATTAGGGGCACACAAATACATAATACATAATTACAAAATTGAGACAATCGTAGTAACAATCAGGGTCATGACCCAGAATGAGAGAGGGTGTGCCTGGATGGGAGCTAGGCAAGGAGAATTATTGATCAAAGTGTCTTTGGAAGGACACTCCCACTTTCTTCTACATAAAAGATCCTCATTCCACCTAGGTGGACAAAGCTGTTTAAATATGTAAGCGTAAGAGATGCTATTAGTATTGCTAATATTTTACAATTAAAGCAATGTATTTGTATGTGTACTGTTTCCAACCTATTTTGTGTTTATTGCTTGCATTTTTGCTCACAACCTACTGAGTGCTGTGGTGAAATCCATAAGGAAAAAGGGAGGGAATGTCAGTGCTTAATTTGTCAAATATTAAGTGCCAGGGCTCTGACCAGCAGGCCACTGCTGCTTGCACCACCCATCTCCCTTGTCATTGCTGCCAAAACAACTAGTAACCATCTCTTTCGCATGTGAATGCGACACTTCAGATTACTCCAGGTCCCCAAAGCTAAAGGAATGGCTGAGTAGGCAGGAATGGTGTAAGAAAGAGTTCTCCCGAGTAATTTAAGGTCCAGAGGGGGGGAGAGATAAACCAAGCAAAAAGTACAAAGCCTCAGTGGGGACCTATATTTCTTTTAACATTGAATAAATCTAATGAGTTTGTATGAAAGATGCCCAAGAGAGAAACTTTAAAGTATTATTTTAAAAAAAAAAGTTTATTAATCTTTTTTCATTATTTAAAGAATTTTTAAGAAACATTTGTGCAACTGTACAAATCATTTTGTTATCAATGGGAAGTTGATCATTATTACATACATATTTTCGTACAAAGCAAAACAATAAGAGTGCCCTCTAGTAACAGCTAATCTTAATAATCAAACACACATACTCACATACCAGTCATACTATTACCTATTTTAAAAGAAGCATATCTATCATCATGAACAAAAAAGACTCAATTCTACAAGACAAAAGACTAACACAATTGGCAACTCTAAGGTGTACTTAATGGAATACACATGGGAACCTAGATGGTACAGTTCTACTAGTTGTGATGGAATTAACCAGTTTGTATCCAAGACAGTAGATGTTTTGCTTTGTACGAAAATATGTATGTAATAATGATCAACTTCCCATTGATAACAAAATGATTTGTACAGTTGCACAAATGTTTCTTAAAAATTCTTTAAAAAAAATGATTAATAAACTTATATGTTTAAATAATACTTTAAAGTTTCTCTCTTGGGCATCTTTCATACAAACTCATTAGATTTATTCAATGTTAAAAGAAATATAGGTCTCCACTGAGGCTTTGTACTTTTTGCTTGAGTAGGCAGGAATGAGCAATTTTTATGTTATTGTGTTCATAAACAACCGTTGTCCTGCTCATCTCTAAATTAGATGAGCAGTGCCACCTTGTGGTAGACTGTTCTAAATATGGTGTATAGGTGCCAGTGCCGAGTACCGGAAACCAATTAAGTGCTGGTGCTGAGCACCGGAAAGCACTGGCTCAAATTAAGCACTGGGGAATGTCTACACTTTTCACACAATGATTTCTGAATGAATGTGAAATTGGAATCCCCAAAGTAGAGTGCTGCAACTTAGAAACCCAGGAGAAAGTAATGTTCAAAGTAATACACAGCATGTCAATGCATAGAAATATCTTTCAGTTGAACCCTGACAAAAGACACTGTATTTTTATTTTGGGGGAGAGAATGTACCAAATTAGTAACCTAGTGCCTTCTGATGAAAACAAAAACGGCTTCTGTGAGGCTACTGTTGTGGACACATGCTTCACAAGGCCCAATACAATGGATGTGAGTTACCACTGAAGCCTTCAGTTTGGGCACCAAAACGTCCAAGTAGAGCTACTGGAATTTGCGGTAGCCGACGTTGTCTCATAGTGCCACCTCAGCCTGCACTTCTCCTCTATATTGGGACATTATCACTTTTTTGGAGTATGAAATCCTCCAGCAGGGGACTGTTAGGGGCTGCAGTGAGGTACATCGCCGCCAAGATAAATATTTTCCTGGTGAGGCCCCGATTCTTCTTGTGGCCAAAACATCCCAGCAGGATAAACGAGGAGATATTATCTACTAAGGTTGAAACTTTCTCAGCAAGTTGATCCTCTCCTCCTGAGGAGAGAAAGTCCCATAATTTGTGGTTGCTGAAGTGTTTCTTTCAGGTCTTTCCTATAAGCTCCTGCACAGCAAAGGTCAACATTTGGGTACCAGGACAGAGCGTGGAGTTAGAGACAAGCTCAATTACTCTCTTCAGCCAGTCCCCAGGCAGCGCTATGTCAACTGGTCAGTTGCTTCTCCTGCTCTTTTGCCCATAAAAAACAACTTTCGTTTACGCCGCATTTTTTACTGTGCATGTCTTTACCCCACATTTGTTACTCCGCAAAAACCTTTACAATGCAGGGCGTTCAACCGCAAACTGTTAGAACACATTCCCAAAAGTAATATCCCCCTGGAGTTAGAATAGTAATTGCGTTGTATTGGGGAATGCATTGTAATGGAGTGCGTTGTAAAGCCCTGCTTTGTAAAAGATTTTGTGGAGCTGGGATAAAAGCATGCAGGGCAACAAGGAAAATCAGACAGGACCTCAGCCCTCCCGAAGAGTAGATAGACAAGTGCATGTCTCTTACTCTTCTGTTTTTCTCCAAGTCCAGTTGTTTTCTGCGGTGCGGGAGTTAGCACTGCATCTTCAGAGGGTGATGGGGGCACCATAAACTACCCTGCCAAGGTCCCACAATAAGCCCTAACACACTTTTAAAGTGCTTCCTTTGACATGGAGTAACGACATCTCAAGATGTACTGTTCTGATGTCTTTAAAACTGGTGTGGAGCACTGTATTCCCACCAATTTTAATGAGAAAACTATCCTCCCTAACCCTAGGAAACCATCTCAGGCTGGTTCTGCACTCCAGCCGCCTCCTGAAGTGACAGGAGTCAGGAGTCAACTTAGCTGGGAGCCAGAAAGAATCAAAGGCAAGCTTTACATAATATCCCTCTTTGTTATAAAAAATAAAAGGCTAGTCTAAGAGCTTCTGTCAGCCCCTGGTGGTGCCAGTCGATTGTACCTTTTAGTCTACTTCCTTGACACACCAAAATAACTAGAAGTAGATGCTCTATAGTTAATCTCCTCGGTTTTCCTTCCAGAGATCTGTTAGCAGGCCAACTGCACCCAGAACTCCTTTTTTTCTCAATGAAGAGCTTCTCCATTTCTCACCTTAGATCTCCTGAAGACCTCTGAATAATGTACCTTATGAGGGAAGCCAGTCTGAAACAGTTTGGGGTCCACTCAGCTATTTGGGTGGAGTGTACAACTTTTGTCAAAATCGTCATTGGAGCATATTACTATGTTCAGCAATCAATCAGATGCCAATAAACACTACAATGGTTTAATATGGCTTTTAGTCTTAAGTAAGCCTTTCCAGTGCAAATGACCCCACAGCATATACAGTGAAATAACACTTTGAACTGTGTAACTTGACTTTCACAAATTTTTGTCGCAGGTGATGTGGACACCAACTCACTACTGTTAGGTGAATTAGCTAATGTTAAAAGTAGGCTTCCTGAGGTTTTGATTTGACATGTGAGACTATAGCCTTTGGTTGCAGCAGCTGAGGCCACAATGGTTGTCCTACAGAAATGCTTTTAAACCTCCTGGTATTGTTCCACACAGGGCCTCATTCCAGTTGCCCCAGTTTTTTTTTTATTTAGCTGCAAACAGAAGTATGCGGCCAAACCATGATTCCAGTAGCGGGGGTGGATCGGGGGTGGCGGGCGGGTGGGGGAGAGAGGGTGGGTGGTAGAGGGGGGAACTGGATATTTTAAAAAAAGAAAACAAACTTACCTTATCTCTGCGTCTCTCTGTCGTCTCTCCTCACATACAGACTAAAACAGGGAGCAGACCAGGCTCCCCTGACCAATCACAATGCTGCAATGCACTTTGTGATTGGTCTGAGTGGCGTGGTTCGGTGCTCAGCCAGGGACTAGGGGCCTGGGCATGTTCTGTATTGAGGCTGCAATGCAGCCTGCATGGAGAACAGGGAAAGTGCGCATGACTGTTTGGAGGGTGCTACCACACCGCCCCTGCTCTGCAGCCCCACCCATCATACAAAGCTGCCGCAACAGGAGGACAAAATAAAATGATAACATTATGTTATTATCATTTAATTTTTTCCTTCTCTTTTGCTGCTTCAAGGCAGTGGGGCTAAGCTCCTCCGCCTTAGTGGAGGAGCCGCCACTGCATGATTCAAAGATTAGCACAAATTTCGCCTCTGACATTTTCAGCCCAACACAAATTCTGCAAGGGAACTCCTAGGAGAATTTACATAAGGAAAAAATATGACATTTGCTGGGTGTAACGGTGGTGTAACGTTTTATTCTCCATCTGGGCATACAAAACCTATAATGGAAAGTTAATACTGTATTCTGCAGCATTGATATTTAGCTTGTACTATATTATCTCCCCTGCTTTCCCCTACTCGGAATCCATTATGAGAAATTTAGGGCCTGATTCAGGAAGGTAAACTTACACTTTGTGTAAGTTTACCATTGTTTTCTATTCCGAAAATTATTTTAAGAGTAGTATCCTTACAGCTGCAGAATCTCCGCAAACAAAACGATAGGAAAGTCTTTTTATGAGACTTCACAGTTGTAAAAATACTACATGTAAAATACCTTTGTGAATAGCAAACAATCATAAACTTATACAAAGGAGTATGTTTACCTTTTTCAATCAGGCCCACTATATTCTACAGGGCCCACAACTTTCCCCTAATTAGCTGCCTCCCGTATGAATCGCTCTAAAGACCAGGAGAGAGAGACCCAACATTTCTTCCAGGTCAACTTCTAGTGCAGTTACTACTATACCTATTATTAGTCTACACCACAGCACATTTCAGACGACCATTGCAGACGGAGATGGAGATGTTTTACATACTGTTGTCTCCTTTCTGGTGAAGAATTGGCTTGGTAGTTTAGTCTGCCCTAAACGATTTGCATATAGCCAGGTTCTGAGCTGGGATGGGGCAGTGAGATAAATAACGGTGATGGATCAAGCCCTGATCTTTGGACTGGGTAAGAGTGGTCTGTTTAACTCAGACACTCTGTTCATCACCACCCCCCTTTTTGTAAATCGTCTTTTACAGAAAAGCCTGTTTTCTAAATAACCTACCAACCCATCCTGCCCTAAAAGTCATTATTGAAATAAATGGCTCCATTTGGCGGATTCTTTGCATGCTTCCCAGACACTGAAAACCAAGATGGAGTCAGCTTCCCCAGCAGCTGCACTCAGCAAGAGCACAGATCTGGAATTTGGGCCAATTCTGCTATTTAAATGAGACCAGCGACTCTATTGCTATTGTAATTCAGTCTTTATTTGTTTTTTGTGAAGGAACAAATCAGGTCCCGCGGCAACAGCCTCCGTCTATTCCCTCTGATCAGGGATTTTGCAGAGCAGGCTGGGAAGAGCTGTTGTTTCAAAGTGACACATTAATCAAGTCAGTTCCTCGGTAGTGAGTGATTCTAATTAAAAGCAGATAAGGTAACTTTCTAGAAACGAATCTCTCCTCCACCCACGGGGACTCGGTGGAGAGGATCCTCACAGACAAACAAGCGAAAAAAAATAATTTGTCTCTCATTTCAGCTAATTAATAATCCAATTAAGCTAGGTTAGAAAATCATTTGAGAAACTGCAATGGCAGAAGCAGAATGTATGCAGGTAAGATAAGACCCCTGCCTGGGTCTCACCCGGCTGCTGCCTCTGATCCAAGGAGAGTTTAGGAATGAGGGGCCCGATTCACAGAACTAACTTAAGAAAAAATCCTAAACTTACTACTTTTGGTATTCACAGAAGTTAGGATTTTGTCTTAAATTTGTCTTAAGACAAACTTAAGACAGACTTAAGACAAACTTAAGACAAAATCCTAACTTAAGTCTGTCTTAAGTCTGTCTTAAGACAAACTTAAGACAAAATCCTAACTTCTGTGAATACCAAAAGTAATAAGTTTAGGATTTTGTCTTAAGTTAGTTCTGTGAATCGGGCCTTAGTTTGGAGGACCACAGTGCCTAATTGCAGCCGGTGGTTGCTGGTGCCGTCCCCAGGACTCCTTTTTGGGGATGGCACTTATTTTTCCTCATTATGGGAAGAAGGCTAAGTTGCAGATTCTGATTTGCTACAAGTCTAATGCATAATCGGTTAATGTGTTTTGCATGTTCTTCCCCCTGGTGGTGTAGTAGGTGCGAATCAGTGTTTGAGTCTCAATCTGGACTTGCATGGATCAGGTAGCTTAGTCATCCCCCCACACAGGATGGCAGTAGTTGGAGGTAGTCCTCAAAAGCTGACAAGGAGGTGGGATTTGGCAGCTCCAGGTTCAGTCCAGCATTGATCGGCAGCCTGGTCTTTCCGTGCAGGTGTGGGTACGGCTGGAGACTCCTGCCCCATTTGGCAGATGAGAAGGATGCACCTACTTCTGGGCAACAGGCCAATGATAAAATAAGTATGGGCTCTGAATGTGCGGACACAACCACCAGTGCAGTTGCAGCCCTGACTGGGTTGACTCTACCACAAAGGCAGTGCATACCCTTCCGGGCTGATACCATCAGAATGGTGATTGCAGCCCTGACTAGGCTGATATTATCAGCAGCGCAATTGCAGTTCCGACTGACCTGGTGCATTCAGATCTGCTTTTGGCGCTTCCAGCCAGGACCCTTCTCAGAGATATGGAAGAAGCACTTCAAATATAGCCACTTATTCGAGAAACCAAGCAAACTAAAATGACAAAAGACACTGTTGGCCAACAAATCAGACAACTCGAATATCTCATGCGCCGAGAAATCAATCCGCGTTTACATGTTTAACACTGACACTGTACCATAAACCCAAAGTGAGAGTATCACTAAAACCAACTCTTTGTTAAATTAATAAGAAATTACCTTAATGCTATATTATTTTCTTCTTCTTTGACTGTTTGTATACCTTAATGCTCTATTGTTCTATAGTCTTTAGTTGACTGATGCAATCCACACAAATCCTCACATGTAGCTTGAGTAACTTTCTTTGCATAACATGTAAAGCACCCTGATACCTTCCTTTCTAGGTAGCGCTATATCAAATTCTAAAATAAATAAATAAATACATAAATAGGGGAACTCTCTGTAGTGCCATTCACTTAGGGTTTCGCTCTCAGTTAGCTTTCTCTGGGGATAGAAAACCCAAAGACCAATTAAGGCAGCACACATACAGAGGTGGCTTAGCCTCATCCTCTGCAACCTCCTTTTTGCCCCGTAGGTCATGCTGGTAATTTCCAGACAGTCTGTACCATATGGTTCCTTGTTTACTGCTGCATTGGAAAAATTAACATTTCCTTTGAAAATTTATATTTTGCCCGTCTATCTTAGATTTGCATAGAGAGCAAATTGAATATTGCTGCCTTTTTGGCATAAGGAATAACAGAATTTGTGTATTAACCCGTTAAGCGCGCCGCAAATTCCGCCCCAGTGCGGATGTTCCATTGCGCGGGCGGAATCGGAACGTTCAGCGGACGTGCGCAGCACTAGCGAGGTAGTGCACGCGACATCCGCCGAACGTTCGCAGCACTTAACGGGTTAACATTTCAGTCTAAGAGTATGATTCCAACTAGCCCATGAAATTGTGGTTGCTGCGAAAACATCTCTTTGCACGAGGATTGCACTCATCACTGGTGCAATGTTTATCACGCATGGTAGTTACTGGATGCAGTAAAGTTTGCACCTTTTGTTCCTGCCAGAATTTTAATTTTGGGGTGAGGAGGTGGGGGTAGAAACCTTGCATTCATTGTGAGGTGTGTATTTTGTGCTGCATCCCCCAAAAAGTGAGAGTAGGTGTATTTTTTCACGGTTGATACATTCCTAATCAATCAATCAGGGTTTGCAAAGCATGGCTACTCACCCATGAGGGTCTCAAGGTGCTGTGTGTGGGGGAGGTATGCAGCAGATCAGGCTAAGTGCTGAGTTCATTCAAAGAGCCAGGTCTTCAGGTCCTTCCTAATTTGAGTCAGCGAGGGAGATTTCCTGAAGTGTATGGGAAGGGTATTCCATGTCTTAGAGGCGAAGTAGAAGAATGACATCCCTCTGATTCTGGTCTTGCGGATTCATGGGATGGTAGCCAGGGAAAGCTGGGTGGAGGGCAGGTCTCTGTTGAATAAGTGGAATGTGAGTCAGTGATTCAGGTATGCGGATCTGTCGTTGTGAAGGGCCTTGTATGTGTGGGTGAGGAGTTTGAAGGTTATTCTTCTGCCTCCCCTGGGAGCCAGTGGAGGTCGTAGAGGTGTTGAGTGATGTGGCGGTGGGATGTTGGGGATTAGTCTTGCTGTGGCGTTCATGATATTGTGGAATCTTCTGAGGAGTTGTTGGTTTATGCTGCATAGAATATGTTGTCATAGTCGAGTCTGCTGCTGATGAGGGCATGGGTGACTGTCTTCCTGCATTCAGTGGGGATCCATCGGAAGGTCTTACAAAGCAGGTGGAGTGTGTTGAAGCAGGCCAAGGAGACTGTGTTTATTTGGTGGTCCATTGTGAGCCTGGAGTCCAGTACGATGCTGAGGTTTCGTGTTTGGTTCATGGAAGTAGGGGGACTTTCTAGAGTAGAGGGGCACCAAGAGTCATTCCAAGCCGAGGGGGAGGCTCCCAGGATGAGGACTTCTGTCTTGTACGAGTTGAGTTTCAAGCACCTGTCCTTCATTTGTGGCAACAGTGGGTTCTTTGGTGAGGGTAAGGATCAGCTGGGTGTCATCAGTGTAGCTGTTCCTCTTTGTTCTAGGGTGCTGTGATTGCTGATTCAAGGCTCTATACAGTTGTCTTTGGGAAAACTGTTCCTGTGCCTTCACCTGCTATAGCAAATTTTTCCACCCTTAGTTGTGAGGTAAAAAATGCTGCTCATGGAAGATAAATCACACAAACTTAGTACCTAATTATGAGTTTGGTGGTGTGGGAGCGGGCGTAACACCACCGCCTTGCTTCCACACCACCAAACTTCACCGTCGACCACCAGCTAGATTACAAGTTGTAATCCGGACGAGTAGTCCTGTGGCGGCTGGCTCACGGTGCCGCCTTTTAAAGGCTCATAGGAAAGCCTTAGCAAGGCAGCGCTGTGGGACTGCCACAGCATGTTCCAGCACAGCATGGACTGTAAACTCCAAGCCATGCATGAACTGGTGATACAGAAGGACAGGGGCACACTATGTGCCCACCTGCATATGCGCTACCCCTTGCACCGAAGAACCAGGGTGCGCTGTAGGGGCCCCTTAGTTTCCTCACCACCACCCTTTTCATGGGAGGCAGCAGCTGTACCGCCAGCATATTGAGAACACCAGGAATCGTGGATGCCTGGCGATAGCAGTGTTCCTAAGGAAGTCAGACCGCGGTTGTCAGGCCACCAGTGCGACGGTTGCTGCACTGCCACCATGGGTGTAGGAGAGTAGGGTCTGCTATCCTATGGTCACCCCAATTTTTGCTTTTTGCTTCACTGGTTTTCGACTTACTGAGGCTGTGGGCCTGCTAATCAGACCCCCAGCCTGCTGTTCTCTCTCTAAATTTATAATACATGTGCTATAGGTACATACCACAATTGGAAATGGACTCCTTGTCAGCCCCTGTACCATGCACTATAGGTGCCCAGGGCATAGGGGCCACCAAGGCCTACCAGGGGCTGAAGCATAGCTTTTGCCACCCCTGGCTGGTTCTTAAAATTGACACAACTGGCTGATCACTCAGCTGGGGCAAGTGGGTGTAATCACCCCTCGCTTAGATATAGTATACCTATATCTAAACCTATATCTGGACACATATATAACCTGTGAGCCACTCCTATGGAAGGCCTCATCAATCCTGGAGGCAGAGTGCGTGGTTTTATGTGAGATGGTGCTCTGGCATGAGCTGAGCCTGTCTGCAGCTGTCGGGAACAACTCCCTAAGCTGATCCGGGATAATGCCATACCATATACTCTTAAGCGCCTTATAATCCTCGCGGTTATATAGCAACTTTGGTTTGGCTTTATCAAAACATGTCGTGTAAGGTGTCATACGAATTGGAATACTACCCCCTCGACAGTTCTGGCGACGGGGGTAGCATTCCACCCTCCTAGAGGGAGAAGACATGTTACTTTACTGAAACGCGGTTGATTTAAAATGAGCCTCAGATCCACAAAATGGATGCCCCTGCCACAGACACGGGTCTGGCCTCCTGCTGCTGACCGAAACCCGGCAGAGGAGGCCTGGACAAAGAGTTTCCTGTCACAGGGCGGTGTCAAACCACCCCAGACAGGAGATAGTGGATTGGAGTAGGGAGGTTTCAAAGAAACCAGACACTGCCTGGGGAGCACAAGGCTGCCCCTTGCAGGATCCGGCCAAACCGGTTCTGGGGCCTCCCAGCCCCTGTCCCAGCGCGGCCAGGATCAAAGGAGAGGGGTGTAACCACCCCCTTCCCGGGTCCCACCCATAGGAGGGGACCTAGCAGGATGTCCAACCCCCTAGATTCGAATAAGAGGGGGAGCAGTCCCAACGGACCTCAGATCATCCTGAAGAAACATAAGAAACGAAATCTGGACCCTTCGACTTTCTACACGACGTGAGAAGACTGAAGAATCTCCCTTGTGGTCAAGGAGTGACCACCCTGTGCAAACAGGCACCATCCAGCCCTCGACCCTTGCTTTGTTGCAGTTCCCGCCGGAACTCGAGCGACAGAGATCGACGAGATCAAGCTTGCCTGCCTTCTACCTGCCCGATCCACAGTCCCTGCAGAGCTGAGACCCGTGGAGGCGACCGGAAGCGTGGGGCACGCCATCTTGAAAAGGCCACGAGACGCTGACCGTGCAGCCCCCGAGTGACCCTCGAAGCTGTGCACCGGGGTTTGAGAAGCCTCAGCCCCGAGCTCCACTTGCACCAAAGCTCACCCCTCCACACTCGACGAGTGCTGCGTGGGGCCCTTCTGCTTGTGTGCGCTCGACGCGTTGGCCCGGTCACTTGCCAGCTGGCTTGTGGCCCCTGTGCCGACGAAACCTGAAATACGACTTGCTTTTCTGGTTGCTCCAGATCTGCACCAGCTCCTGTGAAAAGGAGCACCCACTCTGACCCTCCTGGTTCGAGTGATAAGCAATCTCCCGGTTCTGCGTGGATTGCTTTTGCCAAGTGCTGTTTGCTGCAATCTTGAAGCCGACGGTGCTGACGGCGAGAGCCTACGTGGGACAGATCGTGACCTGCTCCTGGACGTCGCAGATGCCCCAGAGCCCACGTGACAGCGGAGAGAAGCCTATCGACAACCGCCTGATTGCGCCCGACATTGCCTGGTTCCGTCCTGGTTCCACCCTGGTCACTGCTGAGTGACCCAGACTCTGTCCCCTCTGCTTTCAGGTACTTTTCTATTTCGATCCACCCTTGGATCGCACCGGACACTTCTGCTTCACAGCGCCTGCAGCTGCAACAGCTCCAAGCACCAAGAACCTGCGTGACAGAACCCGACGCCACTTCGACCCTGTGCACCCACGGCCTGTGGGTGAGGTAACTTTGCAACGCCGGTTTCCTTACACTGGTACACACCTCTAGGGTCTGTGTCTAAAGTTTTGTGTTCCTAGGTTCAGCGGAAGTATCATTTAATTCACTTTATCCAACTTTTACGCACCATTGACTTTGCATTGGTGCGCGCCGCACTTTCCGTGCTGCACCCGTCTCCTGTGGGCTACTCCCGACTTCATCATTGCTAGTCCCGACTGCTCCCAGCGAATCTCTAGGCCCTAGGCCTAACCATTGTTCGATAAGTGTTCCTTATACCACTTTTTTAGTATATGGTTTGAGTGGCCACCCGCCCTCATCCATAATTGTGCAACTTTATATGTTTTACTGTGCTTTTGATTTAACGCTTGTGCCCCTTTCCTCATAAAGAGTACTGGGGAGTAATTTAGAAATAAATACATATATTTTTACAATATATACTTGTGTGGTGTCCTTTCATTTGATTACAGGATTGTATGTGGTAAAACAGCTCGCTTAACACGACCTCTTAAGTTAAGCCTTTAAGGCTGCTTAGTCCATGCTACCACTAGGATAGCTTGTCTACAAGGTTGACTTACAACCTGACATCTTTGGGGTTTGTTTGGACTGATACCCAGTGGTTCCAGAATTGGAAACACTACATATCAGGCCAACTTCTCACATTGGTGTGCAGCGGTGCGGATTTGAGCTTGCTGTTTGTTTTACCATTGCAATCTTTATCAAATTGAAAGATCACATCAAGTACCTCTAGGTACATATAAATCAAAAGCTTAGCATATTAAGTTCTACTGAACTTAGTAGTTGTAGATTAAAGGGATTAGCACACCCTGACTACAACTCACTAGCAAGGTACAGTAGGGAACCACTTAGTGTAGGTAAGTGCACCACTTACACCTCACTAGCAGTCATGTCTGATACAGGTAGAGCCTCAGGCTCTGCTCCTGTAGAAGTTGATCCTATAGGGACAACATCCAGATATGACAACCTTAGCCACAAAGACCTGAGTGCCTTGTGCACAGCCAGGGGGCTAAAAAAGGGCAGAGGCCCTACCATTCCTTCCCTAATAGCTCTCCTAGAAAAGGATGACCTAGATAAGGTGAGTCAGGCTCCCTTAGAATCAGGTGAAGGGATAAACTCCCCTGAGAATGAGAATCTTCCAGAAGAAGAGGAGGAGGAAGAGGAAGAGGAAGGCTCTGATGTAGAAGAGCCTGAAGATCAGGATCAGAGGGGAAACCAGGTACAGGTTGCCAGGCTTAACCAGGCCAACTTGGACCTACATGGGAATGGAGAGGGCCAGCACCTCCCCAGATCTCATAACCAAATTCTCCCAGGTAATAGGAGGGAGAGATCTCTATCAAGGGACTCTCACCTTTCTAGTGCCTCAAGAGAATCTCAAAGAGGGATGACTTCCTCCCAGAGAAAAGAGCATAGGGCCAGGATGAGGGCTGTCCAACTCCAAATAGAAAGGGAAGAGGTAGCCTTGGCTCAAGCTAAACTTGCTTTAGCAAGAGAAAGAAAATTGTGTGGCTTAGATGCCACTGGTGGCAGCAAAGTTCCTAAAGACAGGGCCTATGACAATAGAAACCTGACAAAAATTGTGCCCCCCTACAAGGAAGGGGATGATATCCACAAATGGATGACTGCTCTTGAGAGGGCCTGCATGGTACAGCAGGTCCCTGAGGATCAGTGGGCAGCAATTTTATGGTACTCCTTTTCTGAGAAAGGGAGGGACAGGCTCCTCACTGTTAGACCTGAGGATGCCAAAAACTACTCTGTTCTGAAGAGTGCTCTTATTGAAGGGTTTGGCCTAACCACTGAGCAATACAGGTTGTTGTTCAGAGACACCCAAAAAGCACAGACTCAGGACTGGACTGATTTTGTAGATTGTGCCACTAAGGCTCTGGAGGGTTGGCTGCAGGGAAGTAAAGTTTCAGACTATACAGGATTGTACAATCTTATGATGAGAGAACAGATCCTTAATAACTGTCAGAACCAGCTGTTGCATCAATACCTTGTTGACTCTGATTTGACCTCTCCCCAAGAATTGGGAAAGAAGGCAGACAAATGGGTCAGAACAAGGATTAAGCAGAAAAACCAGAACCAAGGTGACCAGAAGAAAACAGACCAGAAGGGTGGGAATCAGAAAGATAAAGAAAAGGACCAGAAGTCTTCAGGCCCCCAAACTAGCAATAAGGAGGGGGGTTCCCAAAATGGAAACAAGAAAAAGAAGAATGATGGCCCAAAGAAACCTTGGTGTAATACCTGCAAATCAGTTTCACACTGGGGCAGTGAATGCACTAAGAAAAATCCAGTCCCCACCACTGCAGCTCCTAAAGCACCTGCACCCCCTAGTACAGTTACCAGTGGTGGTACACAGCCAAAGGGTTTAGTAGGGTTGACCCTGGGTACTGAGGTGGAATCTGGCCTAGTCAGAATCCCCACACAGGCAGTTCTCCTATATGATGTGGACTTATCTTTGCCCACTGCAGTAAGCCCCAGTAACCTGGGCAAATATAGGCAGACTCCCTTAATTAATGAGAAACTGGCTCAGGCCTACAGGGACACTTGTGCCAGTGTCACAATGGTGACACCTGGCTTTGTGGATCCTGGACAGATTGTACTAGGTGAAAGTTACCTAGTGACCAATGCAAGCAACTCCACTACTTCCCATAGTGTGGCTGTTGTGAACTTCTCCTGGGGAGGGGTAGATGGCCTAAAGAAAGTTGTTGTGAGTGCAGACCTCCCAGTAGACTGTCTGTTAGGCAATGATCTTGAAAGCTCAGTTTGGTCAGAAGTGGAGTACAGGACTCATGCAGAAATGCTAGGGATTTCAGCTCATGTCCTTGCAGTGACAAGGTCTCAGGCTAAGAAGTGCCTTCCTGAACCAGTGGTGGATCTTGAAACAATAGACCAACCACAACCCAAGAGGAGGAGCAAGAGGGTTAAGGCTGTGCCTTCCCACTTGCCCCAGGTTGAGGATCAAGTTTCACAGGAAACTGATTCTGCAGTCCAAGAGGAGACGGTCTCAGATGAGCTTGAACCTGAACAGGTTGAGTTTCTGGGGACAGGGGGACCCTCAAGGGCAGACCTGGGGCAGGCTCAATTAGATTGCCCTTCACTTGAACCCCTCAGACAGCAAGCTGCTGCTGAGGCTGCAGGGAATGCTCAAGGTACCCATAAGGTGTATTGGGATGAAGGACTCCTTTATTCAGAGGCTAGAGACCCCAAGCCTGGCACAACCAGGAGGTTGGTTATACCTTTGAAGTTTAGGGGCTTCCTTCTTACCTTGGCCCATGATATTCCCCTTGCAGGACACTTAGGCCAGAATAAGACTTGGGACAGGCTTGTTCCACACTTTCACTGGCCTCACATGTCAGAAAATGTCAAGGAGTTTTGTCGCTCCTGTGTCACTTGCCAAGCCAGTGGTAAGTCAGGTGGCACAACAAAGGCCCCCCTGATACCACTACCTGTGGTGGGGGTACCCTTTGAAAGAGTTGGAATAGACATTGTGGGTCCCATGGATCCTCAAACAGCATCTGGGCACAGATTTATACTGGTGGTAGTGGATCATGCCACCAGGTACCCAGAGGCAATTCCCCTGAGGACCACCACAGCTCCTGTGGTGGCAAAAGCCCTCATTGCAGTTTTCTCAAGAGTGGGCTTTCCAAAGGAGGTTCTTTCAGACAGAGGTACTAACTTTATGTCTGGATACTTAAAAGCAATGTGGAAAGAGTGTGGAGTAAACTATAAGTTTACCACACCCTACCATCCACAGTGCAATGGGCTTGTGGAAAGGTTCAACAAGACCCTAAAGGGAATGATAAAAGGTTTACCAGAGAAGCTCAGGCGGAAATGGGACATCCTTTTACCCTGCTTGCTCTTTGCTTACAGAGAGGTCCCACAGAAGGGGGTTGGCTACAGCCCTTTTGAACTTTTGTTTGGCCACCCTGTAAGAGGTCCATTGAGTTTGGTGAAGGAAGGATGGGAGTTACCTCTCAAAAAGCCTAAACTAGACATTGTGGACTATGTACTTGGTCTCCGCTCCAGGATGGCTGAATACATGGAGAGAGCATCCAAAAACCTTGAGGCAAGTCAGGAATTACAGAAAGCCTGGCATGACCAAAAGGCTGTTATGGTTGAGTTCCAGCCAGGACAGAAGGTGTGGGTGTTGGACCCAGTGGGGCCAGCAGCTCTCCAGGACAAATGGACTGGACCCTACCCTATCATTGAAAAGAAGGGAGAAGTCACCTACTTGGTTGACTTTGGTACCCCTAGGAGCCCCCACAGGGTGCTCCATGTAAACAGATTGAAAGCATTTGTTGACAGGGAGGACATGAGTCTCCTCATGGCCACAGATGGGGAACAGGAGGAAGAGAGTGACCCTCTCCCAGACCTGCTTTCCCAGAACCCTGATGATGGTTCAGTTGATGGAGTAGCCTTGGCAGGCAGCCTCACTGAACAGCAACAGGTGGACTGCAGACAGGTGTTGCAGGCCCACAGACATTTGTTTTCACTCACACCCAGTCAGACTAACTGGTGCACCCATGAGGTGGACACTGGTGACAATCTGCCTGTGAAGAATAAGATCTACAGGCAACCTGACCATGTCAGGGATTGTATAAAGGCTGAGGTGCAAAAGATGTTGGAGCTTGGAGTGATTGAGCCATCAGAGAGCCCATGGGCTAGCCCAGTGGTCCTTGTGCCAAAACCTCATACCAAAGATGGGAAGAGAGAAATGAGGTTTTGTGTGGACTACAGAGGTCTCAATGCTGTCACTAGGACAGATGCTCATCCCATTCCAAGAGCAGATGAGCTCATTGATAAATTGGCTTCTGCCAAGTTTCTGAGCACATTTGATTTGACAGCTGGCTACTGGCAAATCAGACTAGCTGAGGAGTCAAAAGCCAAAACAGCATTTTCGACCCCTAGTGGACATTATCAGTTTGTGGTAATGCCCTTTGGCTTGAAGAATGCACCTGCCACCTTCCAAAGGTTGGTGAATCAAGTCCTTGCTGGGTTGGATGACTTTTGTGCAGCATATCTAGATGATATTGCTGTCTTTAGCTCCACCTGGGAGGATCACCTGATCCACCTGAAGAAGGTTCTGGAGGCCCTGCAAAAGGCAGGCCTGACTATCAAGGCTACTAAGTGCCAGATAGGGCAGAGCAAGGTTGTGTACTTGGGCCACCTAGTAGGTGGGGGTCAAGTTCAACCACTGGAGAGCAAGATCCAGACCATACAGGACTGGGCTCCTCCAACTACCCAGACACAAGTCAGAGCCTTCTTGGGCCTGACTGGGTATTACAGAAAGTTTGTAAAGAACTATGGGTCCATTGTGACACCATTGAATGACTTGACATCCAAGAAGATGCCCAAAAAGGTTCAGTGGACAGTTAGCTGTCAAAAGGCATTTGATGACCTGAAGAAGGCCATGTGCTCTGCACCTATCCTGAAGAGTCCTGACTACTCCAAACAGTTCATTGTACAGACAGATGCTTCTGAGTTGGGGGTGGGAGCTGTGCTTTCACAACTTAATCAAGATGGTCAAGACCAGCCCATTGCTTTTATTAGCAGAAGGCTGACCCCCAGGGAGAAACGTTGGTCAGCTATTGAGAGGGAGGCCTTTGCTGTGGTTTGGGCCCTGAAGAAGTTGAGGCCATACTTGTTTGGTACTCACTTCCTAATTCAGACAGACCATAAGCCCCTCTTGTGGCTAAATCAGATGAAGGGTGAAAATCCCAAACTGCTCAGGTGGTCCATTTCCCTACAGGGGATGGACTTTACAGTGGAGCACCGCCCAGGGACTGACCATGGTAATGCAGATGGTCTCTCCAGGTACTTCCACTTAGAACATGAAGACTTATCTGGTCAAGGTTAAGTTTAATGTCCCTGCGTTTGGGGGGGGGGTTATGTAGGAGAGTAGGGTCTGCTATCCTATGGTCACCCCAATTTTTGCTTTTTGCTTCACTGGTTTTCGACTTACTGAGGCTGTGGGCCTGCTAATCAGACCCCCAGCCTGCTGTTCTCTCTCTAAATTTATAATACATGTGCTATAGGTACATACCACAATTGGAAATGGACTCTCTGTCAGCCCCTGTACCATGCACTATAGGTGCCCAGGGCATAGGGGCCACCAAGGCCTACCAGGGGCTGAAGCATAGCTTTTGCCACCCCTGGCTGGTTCTTAAAATTGACACAACTGGCTGATCACTCAGCTGGGGCAAGTGGGTGTAATCACCCCTCGCTTAGATATAGTATACCTATATCTAAACCTATATCTGGACACATATATAACCTGTGAGCCACTCCTATGGAAGGCCTCATCAATCCTGGAGGCAGAGTGCGTGGTTTTATGTGAGATGGTGCTCTGGCATGAGCTGAGCCTGTCTGCAGCTGTCGGGAACAACTCCCTAAGCTGATCCGGGATAATGCCATACCATATACTCTTAAGCGCCTTATAATCCTCGCGGTTATATAGCAACTTTGGTTTGGCTTTATCAAAACATGTCGTGTAAGGTGTCATACGAATTGGAATACTACCCCCTCGCCAGTTCTGGCGACGGGGGTAGCATTCCACCCTCATAGAGGGAGAAGACATGTTACTTTACTGAAACGCGGTTGATTTAAAATGAGCCTCAGATCCACAAAATGGATGCCCCTGCCACAGACACGGGTCTGGCCTCCTGCTGCTGACCGAAACCCGGCAGAGGAGGCCTGGACAAAGAGTTTCCTGTCACAGGGCGGTGTCAAACCACCCCAGACAGGAGATAGTGGATTGGAGTAGGGAGGTTTCAAAGAAACCAGACACTGCCTGGGGAGCACAAGGCTGCCCCTTGCAGGATCCGGCCAAACCGGTTCTGGGGCCTCCCAGCCCCTGTCCCAGCGCGGCCAGGATCAAAGGAGAGGGGTGTAACCACCCCCTTCCCGGGTCCCACCCATAGGAGGGGACCTAGCAGGATGTCCAACCCCCTAGATTCGAATAAGAGGGGGAGCAGTCCCAACGGACCTCAGATCATCCTGAAGAAACATAAGAAACGAAATCTGGACCCTTCGACTTTCTACACGACGTGAGAAGACTGAAGAATCTCCCTTGTGGTCAAGGAGTGACCACCCTGTGCAAACAGGCACCATCCAGCCCTCGACCCTTGCTTTGTTGCAGTTCCCGCCGGAACTCGAGCAACAGAGATCGACGAGATCAAGCTTGCCTGCCTTCTACCTGCCAGATCCACAGTCCCTACAGAGCTGAGACCCGTGGAGGCGACCGGAAGCGTGGGGCACGCCATCTTGAAAAGGCCACGAGACGCTGACCGTGCAGCCCCCGAGTGACCCTCGAAGCTGTGCACCGGGGTTTGAGAAGCCCCAGCCCCGAGCTCCACTTGCACCAAAGCTCACCCCTCCACACTCGACGAGTGCTGCGTGGGGCCCTTCTGCTTGTGTGCGCTCGACGCGTTGGCCCGGTCACTTGCCAGCTGGCTTGTGGCCCCTGTGCCGACGAAACCTGAAATACGACTTGCTTTTCTGGTTGCTCCAGATCTGCACCAGCTCCTGTGAAAAGGAGCACCCACTCTGACCCTCCTGGTTCGAGTGATAAGCAATCTCCCGGTTCTGCGTGGATTGCTTTTGCCAAGTGCTGTTTGCTGCAATCTTGAAGCCGACGGTGCTGACGGCGAGAGCCTACGTGGGACAGATCGTGACCTGCTCCTGGACGTCGCAGATGCCCCAGAGCCCACGTGACAGCGGAGAGAAGCCTATCGACAACCGCCTGATTGCGCCCGACATTGCCTGGTTCCGTCCTGGTTCCACCCTGGTCACTGCTGAGTGACCCAGACTCTGTCCCCTCTGCTTTCAGGTACTTTTCTACTTCGATCCACCCTTGGATCGCACCGGACACTTCTGCTTCACAGCGCCTGCAGCTGCAACAGCTCCAAGCACCAAGAACCTGCGTGACAGAACCCGACGCCACTTCGACCCTGTGCACCCACGGCCTGTGGGTGAGGTAACTTTGCAACGCCGGTGTCCTTACACTGGTACACACCTCTAGGGTCTGTGTCTAAAGTTTTGTGTTCCTAGGTTCAGCGGAAGTATCATTTAATTCACTTTATCCAACTTTTACGCACCATTGACTTTGCATTGGTGCGCGCCGCACTTTCCGTGCTGCACCCGTCTCCTGTGGGCTACTCCCGACTTCATCATTGCTAGTCCCGACTGCTCCCAGCGAATCTCTAGGCCCTAGGCCTAACCATTGTTCGATAAGTGTTCCTTATACCACTTTTTTAGTATATGGTTTGAGTGGCCACCCGCCCTCATCCATAATTGTGCAACTTTATATGTTTTACTGTGCTTTTGATTTAACGCTTGTGCCCCTTTCCTCATAAAGAGTACTGGGGAGTAATTTAGAAATAAATACATATATTTTTACAATATATACTTGTGTGGTGTCCTTTCATTTGATTACAGGATTGTATGTGGTAAAACAGCTCGCTTAACACGACCTCTTAAGTTAAGCCTTTAAGGCTGCTTAGTCCATGCTACCACTAGGATAGCTTGTCTACAAGGTTGACTTACAACCTGACATCTTTGGGGTTTGTTTGGACTGATACCCAGTGGTTCCAGAATTGGAAACACTACATATCAGGCCAACTTCTCACAATGGGTTTGGTGGTCCATCAGACCACCAAACTCATTTCCATGCCCTTCGTTTTTTGCCTGAGAGGTCATCTGAGAAACACTTAAAAATCTTTCAGAAACCGACCCGTCAATGATAAAAATAATACATGCAGCATATTCCCTCCTCTCACACAGAAGGTTGTCACACTCGATATATCTGTCACTATGTTATACTGGACAAAAAGTAAAAAAACACACAGTAGGCAGTCTGGATACCATCTACTTATGTGTCACACATCAGGCTCTGAAGGCTCAGGATGAATGAAGATGCCTCCATCTACTAAATAAGACTTTACACTGGTCTAACGGGGGGAGTGGGTGCTCCAATCACAAATATTACATTTAGACAGAGACATTCTTGGGACTTTTTTTTTCTGCACATTGTTACATCCCATAGTCTTTAGTATTTCAAGAACTAGTACACTGTAGATTGTCATAAGGGCCCACTTAATCTTAATCACAATGTTTTGCAATTTGCGAGGCGCAAAAGCAAATGGTCGACATCTGGCCCCAAATGAATGGTGATTGGATGTCCAGGATCACTCCAGCCAGTCCCATTCCTTTTAAGGACTGTCCTGGTGTCCTGACAATATTTGCTACAATAAATCCATGTCCCGGTTTTGGAGAGTGCTGGAAGAGCAGGCACATTCATCACGGTGCTGTGAAGAGTCACATTTACAGCTGCCCTCTGCTCACGCCAGGGACAGAGTTTACTGGCTAAAGAGCCTCCTGCTGCGATGCCTGACCTCATTCAGGCCGCACAGCAGGATATAATGAGGGTGAGTCAGTCCCTGCAGAGCCCATCACCCAAGGCCAGGGTCACAAGCCTGCCCTTGGAACACCTCCCAGCAGTCTTGGCGGCCAGCGAGCCCTGTATTTGGCACTGCCTGCAGTGCTCTGGGTTCTTCAACTTATTTTAGACCAATTAAGCACTTCATAGGAGTAGGGAAAAAATACACCACAGGAAATGTTTTTCTTTTTCATTTCCTTCTTGTTATACTCAGAAAAGATAAAGTGGACATAAGAGAGCAGAGGGAAAGTGATCAAAATCTGTATGAGAGGCCACTTGAACTGACAGGCCTCCTAATGGAAGTGAAGCGCCTTCCTATATGTTTCTGAATTTTGCAGTGTTTTATGTATAGCAGCAATTCCACCTCTTAAGTCTGTGTCACCTTCCTCCTTCTTAAAAGAACATGAATCCAAGGTTTTAAACAGTACTGTGTGAACATTAATGAAGGGTAGGTCCCTGGTGGACAGATACATGTGTAATTCAATTGGCATTCAATATGCATGTATTTTCTTTCAGCAGTCAATATTGATGTAGGTGATGGATGGACACAGCTGACAGGTGAAAGTAAAGTAGAGGTCAGCTCAGTTAAAAAAGTCAGAATCATGTTTTGAAAAAGGAAGGCTGGTGAAAAAGCAGGAGGTCTGGGGAGGGCAGCTGTGAAGAACAAAAGCGGGAGAAACACACTCAGCACATTAAGCATATTGAGAGATGGACTTCCATTGCAGATTACAATTATACCACAGAACCATACCTAGTAGTGGTCAGTGTGTGGCAGGATTGGCGGATGGTGGAGGGCCGGGGGTAAGACGTAAAATGTAGGCACAACACAATGAGACTAATGCAGTGTACAGGAGAAATTAACAAAAACAGACTAGAGATAAGTATTATTCATTTATTTTAAAAAGTACATAATATAAAAAAGGAGATTTAAAAATCACAAGAATATCACAGTTAATCATAAAAAGTTTCAACATATACATTCATATTCTCCGTCGATAATCATATAAGAGAAAACACAAATACAGTCATAAAAAACAACCAAGTGGGTTAAATAATAGTAACCCACTTGGTTGTTTTTTATGACTGTATTTGTGTTTTCTCTTATATGATTATTTAAATAAATGAATAATACTTATCTCTAGGCTGTTTTTGTTAATTTCTCCTGTACACTGCATTAGTCTCATTGTGTTGTGCCTACATTTTTTTGTGCCATTGTACTTAATATTGCTTAAGGACCCCATAGTTGACTAGGATTGTTATTTGTACAAATCACTTAATCTCCCAGTGCCTTACAAAATAAAATGAATGTGTCCTCACGCAACTGGTGCTTTGTAAAGCGCTCTGATACCCGATAATTTGGGTCAAGTTTGTGCTATATAAAACTCTGTAAAATAATACAAAAATACAAAAATGGACAAATGGCAAAACAAACTTTAAGAAATGGAAAAAAAAACACCTGCGACTCCGCCACATTGCTGCACCGCGTCCCTCTCCACGGCAGGCTCTCAGAATCCACTGCGGCCAATCCTGATTCTCCTTTCATGCTGCTGAAAGCAACATCTGGATTGGCCTGAGCACTGAGGATTTGCACTCCAGTTAGACAAGGAGCCTGTGCCTGCTCTCTCCAACCCGGCATCGCAGGTCAAGTTGGAGAGAGCTACTGTGTGTATGATGTTCTGGTCGGCCTGAGACGGCTGGCCAAACCGTCATGCACACTGAATAGCAGAGCAACCACTCGTCCACCAGCCTGTCATCCCCCTGGCCCAACCCCCAACCCTTGTTTCTGAGAGCAAAAATAAAATGATAATAAAATGATAATAAGCACGCGTTTATTATCGTTTTATTTTAAATTTTTTGGGCTGCTGGCAGGTGAGGCGACTCTACTCCGCCACAGCGGAAGAGCCGCCGCTGACTATACAGATGTTTTATAGTTCAACCATCATGTGGTAAATGAATGACTGGTCTATATGTTATGCTTAAATAACCTACCAATAATTCAGTTACTCTGAGTCCATCCTTCCTCATTCCACTCATTATACTTCGAGGTGGGTCCATTTCCAAAGGCTTCTGTCCTCTCCTGAAGAAGCTGTAAGCACCTCCTCTACCTACATGGAAAAGTATATCTGAAGAACTGGTTAAAAAAACATCCTATACTGTTCCCATCACCCACACACCTCTGCTTTTAGGTCCGAGAAACCGACTAGCAGGGAGGGTGTGATTGGAGGCTGGAGCGACAAAGAATGGACTTACAGTAATGAAATTACTGGTATTGTAAACATTACCTCTTCTTCACTGCCTCATTCAGGTATTACACTTTGAAGAACACACAATAGCCAGGCATATAGAAAAGGGGCAGAAAGAAACTACAAAAACACATAAAAAATGTGGCACCCACACATAATGTATTCTTGAATCTTGTAGCTCTTTGGTTCTTAATGTGTGGACAGGAACCCCTGTGGGTCCGCGGCACCTACTCAGGGGGTTCATGACTGCTTAGAAAATTAAAAAATATTAACAGATCAATAAAGTAAGAAGCAACATTTAAAACTGGTTTCCCCAGATCAATTCATGGAAGCAGTGCATTTGCATGAAAAGAATATAATATGGGTGACGGGTGGCCTCAGTTGGATTTAGAAAAGCTCCAACTTTCCCATTAAAATTAAAATGTTGATTTTAAAATATTTGTGAATCATAACATATTTCATCATTTGGGCATATGTCTGATGAATTTTGTGCATATGTCTGATGAATGCCTGTGTCTGTATTTTTGTGTTTAGATTATCAAAATGGCTTAGGATAAAGTCCCTGGCTTCCAGTAATGACTCAGTTGGGGGTCCCAGATTCCAACAATTAAATAGGGGTCCACAGAAGTCAAAAGGATAAGAACCACTTCTCCAGCAGAGCCACATTACAGCAGGGACATCTCTCAACTCAAAGGCAGCTGTACTTGACTCCTCACATTGGAGACAATAGTGCTTCTGTGTTACCCATATAGTGAAGCAGCCCATCCTCTCCCTAGGAGGCTGTCATGCCTTGACTAGATGTTCCTTGGATCCTCAATAAGCAGGGAATATTCCGAATTGCATATGCAGCAGAAACGAGGAATCTGCTGCTAAAAAGGAATGACCCTTTCCATGTAACTTAAATGTGTCCTCATCACAGCAATGCAACCAATGCATGGAGCAAAATATCACCAGGAGAGGAAGGATGTGGCACAAACTCAGAAAAAACAAATTCTTGTTCAAAGTGGAAAGAAGAAAACTCTTTTGGTACAATGGAAGAATCCAACCTCAAAACTATCCTTTCATGAAAAATTCGGAGAAAAGGATCCCTACACGAACTGGTCCTGAGCTCGCTCAATCACCTGGAGGAAAATGGCAATAAAGAAAAAGACTCTAAAGGCCAAGAATTTTAAATCCACTGCATCCAAATGTTCAAATGTAGGCCTCTGTTAAGCATCCAAGACCAGCAGAAGATCCCAGCTTAGGAACAAGATACACTTTTGTGGAAGTTTACTCTTTTTTGGTATTCACAAACTACGAGTTTAATTTTGTTAATAGTAAATTTACGAATACAGAAACTCCCCACTCATTGCAGAGAAACAAAAAGACAGGTCTGCCCTATCTTTTTATGTGTGGAGTTCTCCACCCTGATTACTTTAGAATCAGAGCCTTGAACTTGTCATGTAAGGGAAAACGTGTGTCTCAAAGTTTGTCACACTGAGGAAACTGAAACTGGGAAGAATTCTTCACTGACACCCCTTCTAATTACAGAGATCCTTTCTCAAATGCTCCAAGATTGAACCTACCTTCTTACAGTGGGTGTTCTTGCCATGATTAGAAGGAGTTATAACGAAACCATTAAGCAGAGCAATCCCCAAGAATTAATTTGAAAGACTGAGACCAATAGAAACATAGCTTGTTAGATATTTAGATTTGTATTTTTTGTTGAGCCCAGCTCCCAGATGTGTGCATCTGTTAATTGCCCTTGTCAGTGGGCTATGCACCATTTAGAAGACTTTGCCTATATGTTCCTGTTTTTCTGTGGTCTGCCTAGCGCATCCTCCATAAACAAAGAACCAGCAATTGCGCTTGAACTTAGAAAGCTCTAAGCACCAAGCTCTTCTGGTAATCCCCACCTTCAAAGTCCTGTCAAACCTGGTCCAACCCCTGGAGAGGCAGAAGGACTTCTTCTTATGTAGGGACATTTGCCCCACACTCGGTCATGAAACAGCAGAAAATGCATAGTCAAAGTAAACCTGCAGACCCCTTTTCCTGAGGAGAGCAAAACACAGAGGGGCAGCTTTACAAGCCCCTTGTGACATCTTTACGACACTGTTGCGTCACTTCTGTGACGCAGTGGCGTCGTTAACAATGTGCCACTATGCAACATATTTACAACGTGACACATCTAGGGAGATGCGTCTCGTTGTAAAACCCTGCACTACTTTATACTTGAATCAGGTATAATGCATGCAGAGTGAGCGTTCCGTCGCAAGGAAGCCTCGTAAAAGTGATACAGTGAAATCTACAAGATTTCACAGAGTCACTTTTACGACCCGCTGCGTCAAAACCATACGCCTGCTTATAGCCGGCATAAGGAGTGACGCAGCACAGTAAGTCTCGGCCGCCCCTGAGCAGTGCTGGAGTTGCATCGCACTTCCCACACATCTCCAGCACTGCGTCACCTTTAAGTCGACAGATGCGTCACACATCTGTCTATCCTTGCGCCACTGTGCACCTCATTGGAAATGCGGCGCATCCATTGTAGCGCAAGGTTTTTTTACGTCTCGCATTTTAACTGGCGCATCCCTGCTAATATGCAAGGATGAGCCAGTTCTTGTAAATCTGCCCTAGAATGCCTTCTGGGTAGGTGTACCTGGAACATGTCCCATCAGAGGCATAGGGGAGGGTTAAAGCGTCTTTGAAAGGTATTATGTGCATTTTGTTACCTCTCTGTGTGGGGAGGCTCAACTCAAGATGAAATCATTGGAATAATGAACCTGGATGTAGTAGTTCACAAAGTAAGTTGATATGCTACTCGTGATTGTACACCACTTTCTGGTAATTGATCTTTTCGCCCTCAAATGTAAAATGAGTAATAATTTTAATATGTATATCCGGGTCTTCCCATCATTCTCAACACAGGCCCTGTACCAATTTATTCACGTTGAAAAATAACCTTTCCCTTCCTTATAATTCTGGTTTGTTATTTTGTGTTTATTGTCATTATTGAATGTGTATTTACTATTTTCTTCATTGTGTCATATCTAGTGTTCAGAAATAACATTTCCAGACTTCAAGTTATTTTAGTCGTTTATCAATTTATTTATTATGTCGATTTCAAACTATGCTTTAATTATATTCAGAGCTCTCATATCATGTTCCTGTGCATGTCGTATCTGCATGCTCTTAGTCAGTAATATCCAACAAGTGTTTGTGTGGTGCTGTGTAGGCTAGAGCTGTAACTCTTTCGAATCTCTCAGGTGAAATCCTCGCATTCGCCTACACATGACCACACAACTCCCTTTTTTATGATAGAAGATTCTGTCATTCCCTTAGTTTGTTGAAGTTGTATATAAAACAAAAACAAGCAATGACAATGGCAATACCTCTCAGCTGTGAAATGTATTGGCTTTGGCAATCTGGCAATTCTTATCACTATGCTTGATGGCTGCTGCTAATGCGCATCTATGCATCCGTTTGTGGACACCTTGGAACAATAATGCATATAAGGATGTCCACAGTGTAAGCAGGTGCATCTACACCGGCTGTCTTTGAATGCATTTTGCTTGAGCAAATCCCTTTCAAAGATGGACATTCTGAGTAAGCATGCATGTGCAGCAGCCATCTTTGAATGGAATCTGCTATAGTAAAACAAACTCATTTACACATACCTGCCACACATTAACATCTTAAAATGGTTACGAATATATTTTGATATGGCTCTGCATTGACAGCATGGTGGGTGGCAACAACTGTTAACAAACAGGGAGTTTGAGAAACAAGAGTGTAGCATCCTGCTACAATAAATACAAACACTTGGTTTCATCGAAACTGGAGCTTTATTAAGTACATCTAGCTCGTGCCCTGTCCCTACTCTAACTGCCCTTTCCTGTGTCCGCTCCTCCTCTTCCTCTGGCCCCCTAGCTCCGCCCACTCCCAACTACTAGTGTGCTGACTTCACAACATCTCCCCCCTTTGTAACAAAACAAACAAAACATACTGACTTCTCAGTCCATCTCCACGACCAGTCTCTTGGGTGGACGTATGTCGCGATGAGGTCGTGGCGACCTGACTCTCGGTCTATTAGTACTCAGTGTCTCAATGATCAGAGCAGTGCTTTCACGATCATCAGGATGCAGTTCATCCGAACTGAGAGTGTCCATTTCACTCATCAGGGTTCTGGAGGTGCCTCGTGACAGTTCCTTAAAGGGTGAGATATTTCTCCTGTCTAGCCGCTGCTCGGACTCCGCAGTCAACATGGTTCCTTTCCTCTTCGTGATCACCACTGGTTCATCCTTGAATAGACCAGCTCTACTGCTGAAGTCTGGACAGATGGAGCCTTCAGTGTCTGAGGTGCCTATGGAGAGCTCAGTTTGATATCGGCAGTCTGTCCTCCTTTGTGACTCGTGCTCACGTGACGCTCGGCCTCTTTTCCAAGGGGATGTAATTCTAGTTCCCTTCCGAGTGTCTGCATGTATTTTTACTTCCTTTTGCCTTGTCAGGTCAAGAGCAACACTGTCTTCCTGTTTCGAGTCTGGGATGCCAGCCGGTGGGGTATGAACTGGGGAGGTCATCTTGGTATGGCTTGGAGATTGATTGGCCGTCTCGGGTTGTCTCTCCCACTCCTGCTCGCGCCTAGAACAGGCAAACCGTGGAACTGGCTGGGTATTTGTGTGTTTCGTTCTTTTCCGATGATGACTTGGCTCTCCTGACGTGTCCGGCTTCCTTTGCAGATCGACTGGTTGGTCCGTCTCTGTTTGGGTGCTAATAGCCACGATGTCTGTTTCCATTTTATAGGACCAGGACCAGGACCTTCGGGTCAACCTTGCTGCCCCTACCCGGGGTGGCGGTGTAGTATTTGTGTCACGATACACCTGTGATCGATGTGACAGGTTGTCTGGTGGAATGATCGAGTGTGCATTGACATTGGTGTGAGACATGTCACTTTTGACAGGAAGAGTGTCCCTTGGTTTGCTGATGTGTTCAGGTGCTTGGCGCCATGGCCGTTGTCGGGACCACGACTCTGTCGACTCAAAGGATCGGACCGAAATGCTATCTGAATCAGAGGGGTTCTCCGTCACTTCCCTCTGAGAATGTTCCTTTAAGAATGTTGCGCGTGGTCGTTGTCGGGACCACGACTCTGCCAACTCAAAGGATCGAACCGACGTGCTTTCTGAATCAGAGGGGTGCTCCGTCAGTTCCCTCTGTGAGTGTTCCTTTGAGAATGTCTTACCAGGTGTTCTTCGGAACCGGGTAGTCCGTGACGAGCTGCTTTCCACCTCGGAATTGTCTTTGAAAAGCTTCTCCGTGTGTCTTTGTTGGAATATCTTCAATGTTGTCTCATTTGGAAGATTGTTTGAAAATTCCGTGCTTGTTCCTTGTGCTTGATCCCAAGCTTTTGCCTCTTCGTCCTTCTCGCTGGAGGTTACCCATCTCCGCTCTGTTGCTTCGTTGTCGCGGGGCCCATGGATGCATGGATCTTTTCTTGCTTGTTGTTGTGAGGGACCAGTCCGTCTTGCGCGATGTGGTTCTCCTTCCCGATTGTTTGGTGCTCTCGTATCTCTGATCTGTTGGTGATGTGTTCTCCTGCCGGCTGTTTCCTCTGACTCATCTTCACTCCTTGGCGATTGATGTTCCGGCGTCGATGTTCGTTGTTGACCATTGCGGCCCCTTCTTCTATGGTTTGTCTTTCTCCCCCACTTGTTATGCAGAGTGCCATCTTGTCCAGGAGTGCAATCTGTCCCACTGGACGCTCCCTCCTCGTCAGAGTAGCGTGTGTCATACTTTGAGTGACTCCTGGGAGTTGTTATTTGGATGATTGACTCTGAATCATTTTTGGTTGATTCTGAGTGGTCGGATGCTGAGTAATCTGACTCTGAGTACTCCTTGTCACTTTACTTGTCACAGTGTCTCCCCTGTTGTCTTTTCGCTGGTCTGCCTTCTCTCTCTCTCCTTTTGTGTTTGTTGGACTTCTGGGTATTCTCTTCCCAGGTATTTCGAAGTTTTGTACTCAGATGCACGTCCCTCAATTTGTCTCTTGTTTGGACTTGCATTCCAATTTCGGCTTTCTTGATAATTTCCTTTAGCGACCAATGCCCTCTCAGTATTTTGTGCCTTGTTTCGGGGTTTTCACAGCCTTCAATTATTTAATATTAAACACTTGGTTTCATCTAAACTGGAGCTTTATTAAGTACATCTAGCTCGTGCCCTGTCCCTACTCTAACTGCCCTTTCCTGTGTCTGCTCCTCCTCTTCCTCTGGCCCCCTAGCTCCGCCCACTCCCAACTACTAGTGTGCTGACTTCACAACAAAGAGGATACGGGGTGAGAATTTGGAGAAGAGAGAGATGATATTGGGTACAGGGAGGAAGAGAGACAGAAAAGTATCCCTCCAATGCACTGCAAAGAAAGGTCGGTTAACCTGTATGTGTTGGAAACAATAGGTCTGGCCAAAAAGACAGCCTGTATGCAAGACCTAGTAAAGAGACTAAAGTGCAAATAAATGTGTGGAACAATTTTGTTAGGAATACCAAGCTCTTTCCCATATGTTGTCACAGACCTCAGTGTTGTAGTAATCCTAATAAATTAAATATGGAGGTCTGAGTTAATCCTTTTTGCAAAATGCAAACACTTTATTATTATTGCTACGAATTTGTTTAAGAATTTCAAACAAAGACTGTATTTCACGGACAATATGAAGCTAAATTAATAAAGAAATTAATTCATTTATATCTGTTCAGTTTGTCACTCAAATGGAATCTTCACTCCACTCCCTGGGATTCCAGCCTTGTACTTTGCGTCTCAGTCTCTGCCCATTGGTTTCCCACCTCCCTTTACTGTGGCTACCGCCTGGGATTCAGTGACTTAATTGTAGGGCTAGGAAAGTGTCTAATGTTCACACACCATGAGGCCATCACTACACTTTCTTAATGAGGGCACCCCCACACAAGAATGAAGAATAATCTTACTGCTGCTGGAAGGATTGGACTAAAAATAATATGTCCTCTGCAAGGGTCGATTAAGCTGTTCCCGCTTTTGATGTTATTCATTCTATGCCATCAGACAGGCTCAAATGTGGGCTACCTGTCTACCACGCTACTTACAAATCTATTCTCCCTCTTACACCCATGCAACTGGATTGCACCAACAACATGTAACAGTCAAGAGAGGCACTTGGTCTTTCAGGTTAATGACAAAACATGCTTGTGCGCCGCACTTGTCCTCAGTGACACAAAATTAGGGTTTGGGTATCTTATATTCTCACATTCATCCATGGATCCTTCAAAGCTTGCACTCTCATCTCAGGAAAGAGATCTAATTTCTCAAGTCAAATATTGACAAGAAAAAGCAAACTCTTGTCTATGTTTCCATTCCTAAACAAATATCTCAAACTGCTCCGATTCTTCTTTGTATGCTACACTTTAAGTAAAGAAAGATGTAATATAGCAGTAATAAAAACAAGGGTTAAGATTGCAATGATTACATGTATTCCATAAAAAACAAACAGATTTCATTACTCGAAGAGAACATGGAAGAAAATGTCAAGAATTACCAACAACATCCAAATAGAAATGGAATTGTATGTAATGTTATGAGTCGATTAGGGACTATCGTTATTCTTTAATATTAAGAACAAAAATATCAAAAGGTAAGTATGCATACATTTTAACTTCCTAACTCTACATATATGAACTTTGACGATATATATAGCTTTAAGGTACTTAGGGGTGGAGTTAAAAAAGTAAATATAAACCTTCGTACCTGCACTTATTTTTCAATATTTTTGTCCTCAATATTTTGGCTAAAATGTTTCCCAATCGATAGTCCAACCCATGTAATTTGAACATCCAGGAAGACTTTTCATTTTGTTTAGAAAAAAATTATAATATTAACTAGCACAATTGGCCTCCAAAATGCAGAGATAAAAATAGCCACGTTCGAGCGCCTTGCAGACTTCTCTGGTTGATTTTTTTCCACTGGTTACACATTTAATAGTTTTGTACATCTCACATTCTGTGTTGTTTTGAGGGGACAAAATATTTTTATATCCTACGGGCAGAATTGATAACCTACAGACTTACATTACATGTGCAGTATTGAATGGCCGCATATTCAAAATCCTAAGAATCAGTAGAATTCAGGGTTTGCATCCACAAAAGCCGCTGTACATATGAACTAAACTCATTTTACGATTCAGAATGTTTTAAACAATCATAACATGGGTTTAGCCCCTTCCCCGCGGGGCTAATTCCCTCACTGTGCTGGGGGAAGGGTGTGCAAACACAGCGCTGCGGTGCGCGTGATGAGCTCAGCTCGTCACGCAGCACAGTGGCTCTGTGCTCATGACGAGCTCGTCATGACCCCGGACCCCGCCCGTTTTCATAGAACGCTCAGCAGAGCGGGGGAATTATCCCTGCGTGTGAGCGCCGCGCGTGTCATGACGAGCTCAGCTCGTCATGAGCACAGCAGCACCGTGACTCATGACGAGCTGAGCTCGTCATGAGCATGGAAGAGGTTAGAAAGGGTTACTCATTTGGTAGTTGAAACTGAAGTATTTTGGGTGTCTCTTCCAAATACCGAATCAATAGCCTATGTGACCGAAATATTCTGGTACCAAACCATTGATAAGTTACTCACTTCCAAGTTGGTGTGGCAACTCATTCACCTAGGGACCTCTTCCCTTTTGAGAGTTGTTGTGGCAGCTTCAGGAGTAGTATGCAGTGGTCCAGGGTACACTGCTAACTCTCACTGAAGTTTTTCCAAACTGAAAACATTTAAAAGCAAGGCTTGTATCTTGCAGGCCCAGGCCCCTGTCTTTGGAGCCAATCCGAGGGAGTCACTTGCAATCTGCATAATGCATATTCACTAGGTAGGTCATTCGGCGACCGACTCCAAATCATTAATTTATGAACCTATTAGTACATTGGTTGGATCGCATACTAATTTAATGGTAGCAAACGACAGGATGCAAATTTAGAATGTTTTTTGTAACCTCAGTTTTAATACATATGACCCTGAAGTTGTTTATGTTGGAACTTGGAAAACATAAATTCACAGCCACATTTGTGAACCAAACGTTACAATTCATCTGTTCCTCATGTTTTTGTGTTCTTTACATCTTTGGGTGTTTATCGTTCCAGCCTTTAATTCACTGTTTCCTCTTTTTTTTTCCTAACAGGAGGCGTATGCATTGCTCAGACTGTGAGAATCCCCCACGAGTGCAAAAATGAAGATGCCGACAAGGTCATTAAGCAGCTTCTGGAATTTTCGAACGCCAGAGGGGTCGTCATGTTTGCCAGTGATGACGACATAAAGTAAGGAGCTCTTTCAAACACACATACCCTCTAGCAGCTGCCGTTTCACAATATTGATTTTGAAACCTATTGTGATTATATTGATGATCATAAAATGCATGGTGGGTGCGACAATCATTTATGGCGCCCCCACGCCCCATGACCGCCTCCTCCGATTCTCTCACTACCACAGGGCAAAAGCGTCCCTCATCTCTCCAATCATAAGTTATTGCTAAACACAGCACCCCAACCTGAGGTCAGCGCCCCTCCACAGGTCAGCGCCCAGTGCGGCTGCACCAGTCACACTGCCCTGATAAAATATACTCTTCTAGGGCCCAATTCACAGAACTAACTTAAGACAAAATCCTAAACTTACTACTTTTGGTATTCACAGAAGTTAGGATTTTGTCTTAAGTTTGTCTTAAGACAGACTTAAGTTAGGATTTAGTCTTAAGTCTGTCTTAAGTCTGTCTTAAGACAAACTTAAGACAAAATCCTAACTCCTGTGAATACAAGTAAGTTTCAACTAATGTCACAAGGTTGAGTGGAAGAGGTATTGATGGGGTCAAACCTTTCTAGAGGGAAAAACGTGGACTAACACGAGGTCAGTAAGCGATTTAGAAAAGAATGGTACTCTGATGTTTAATTTTTAAAATTAAAGAAATCTGAATTATTTTTAAAACATTCCTAGAGAGATGATTTCTTGTTGTTCATTGAAAGTTGTCAGGAGAAGTAACCCTTATGGGATCCTTAGGGAGTAAAATCATGGGGATAGATGTAAAAGGGATTTTGACCCACACCCATAACTGCAGCACCATGAAGCAAACAAAACTCTTCCCAGAGAGGCAAAGCCTCCCCAATCCTAAAACGCCCTCTCGCCCTCCTGCTTAAAATCCCTATACCTGCAATGGACCCTGTACAGAGATTTATCACCTGCTAAGAGAACTGGAAATTTGAGGACACCTATACCAACAAAACTGGTAACTCTGGGTCTGGCAGGTTGTTCCCCATTGCGGGTACTTTCATTTATATAATTCCTGTTAATTTACAGGACCCATTGGCAGGATTCAATCATTCAGTCCCCAGTATCTCCCAGCAGAGTTCAGGGGCAAGACATAATGAGGGCCAACGAGAGTCATTTATCATTTCTATGTAAAGGCCTTTGATAGTTTCAGAGGCTAAAATATTTACTCTGGCTTACCTGTTTACGATTGGCTGCTCATAATGAGGCTCAAGTCCCCAGTTCACAAACGTGTTCTGCACTGGTTATCCCAGTTTACTTCTTTATAGCAGCACAGCTTGGTAGGGTGTTCAGTCAAATCATTTTTTTAAAATATGTTTTATTTGGAGTCCAATGCAGTACAAAAATGCATTAGGGTACACATACATAAATTAAAAAAACAGGGGGACAAACAAGCCCTAGAACAACAGGAATTAGCTCCATAACAGATGTCAACATAACTCTTTACATACTCATATCATAAATTCATAGATTAATTTTTAAAAAAAAATTAAAAATAGTACAAGTGGAAGACCTCTAATTTCAAAATAGGGGAGCTCAAATTTGATTGATATGACTGATGCCCTTTTTACCCTTGCGCGGTAGAATGGAAACGTCAGTCTCTCTGGTCTGCCCAGTTATACCCCCCACTGGTACACTGTAGGGGGTGCAGTTGCATTTTATTCCCTCGCGATACATAAACGTGCTGCGATGATAGCCACAGAGATGGCTGCCGCAATCTGATGAGCTCCATCTGCTTTCCTACCCAGCATAATATCTCTGCCAGTTAAATTCAAGCCAACTTCAAAAGCTGAGAGAGATATTGAGCTATATTGCTCCAAAGGTGTGTTAATAACAGACAACTAGCAAACATATGGACTATATCTGCAGTAGCTAATCCAAACCTTGGGAGCCGTACCTATTGCCGGATTTATTTAAACCCCATTTACCCACCTCCTCAGGAGTGTAGTACAACATACAAAGGGTTCTAAATTGTTGCAACCAGATATTAACAGAATCAACAAAAGAGCAGATAGCTTCAAAGGAACCCTTAATGTCCAATGCCCGAACTCGCAAGTCGATCTTAGAGCTTTTGTGCAGGGATACCGAGGTCATTCTCCTCGCTGACAGTCATTAAGTAATACAGCATCCTTATGATAAGTTTGCTGTCGCCTGAATGTATATAAGACAGTAAATCGAGGTCGTTACTAATAATCTTACTAACATCTTTACGCACAAAATAGTCCCGGACCTGAAGATATTTGAAGAAATCATTATGAGGCAGACCAAATTCCCGCTGAAGGGCAGCAAATGTAAAAAAAAAACCCTGCTGGTCAGACAGCTGCCCAGCAGCTTTAGTGCCACAGGAGTGCCACAATGTGGCGATTGCATTATGAAAAATTGACGGCCAGAGAGGTGTATAACAGTTGTTAGACCCGGCGTCTTTTGGCGTGGTTTCCCTGTAATTTGTCCTCTGACCTGTTTTTGACTGTGTGCTGCATTCCGTTTTTGCTGGTGTTAGGATTTTGTGCTTTTTACCACTGCTGACCAGCGCTGAAGTGCAAGTGCTCCCTGTCTAAAATGTAATTATATTTGGTTCCTCCATGATCGGCCTATTTGATTTACTGGTAAGTCTCTAGTACAGTGCTCTGTATGTGCCAGGGCCTGTAAATCAAATGCTACTAGTGGTCCTGCAGCACTGATTGTGCCACCCACATGGGTAGCTCTGCAAAAATGTCTCAGGCCTGCCACCGCAGTGTCTGTGTGTGCAGTTTTAAACTACCATTTTGACCTGGCAAGTGCACCCACTTGCAATCCCCAAACCTTCCCTTTTATTACATATAAGGCATCCCTAAGGTAGACCAAGGTAGCCCCATGGGCATGGTGCGGTGTATTTAAAAGGCAGGGCATGTACTGTTATGTTTTACATATCTTTGTAGTGAAATACGGCTAATTTTGCTTTTTACTAAGTTAGCATTTCAACTGCCTTGTAACATCTTACAAGCTGATAGAAAATTGGAGTTTGGAGTCTCTAGACTCACAATTTAAAAACATGTCTGTTTGTGAAGGTGGTTTTTAAATGACAAGTCTCAAAAATGCCACATTTAGAAAGCTGGCATATTCTTACTTTAAATATTCTTACCTTTGCCTGTCTCTGATTACATCTCTGGGTCAGGATGACAGTTGGACTGTTTGTGCATTCACTCTAGACGTTCACACAAAGAAAGCTTAGGTGTGCCCTGCATATCCAGATGGCCCATCACCAGGCTGCTAGGTCTTCCTGAGCTAGAGTGCTGGGAGTAGTTGACACTGATACCTGAATAGGGTTGTTCCTGTCCTCTTACAAAAAAGTCTCCACCCCCTGTAGTGTGTCTGGGGCTAGGGCAGGAAGGCAGGGTCTTGTGCACTAGAAAGACTTTCCTGTGAAGCTTTCCTACTTCAAAGGCTGAAATGGGTATACGTACTGAACCTCTGACATCATATACTCAGAATACTTCTGGGTTGAGGACATTCTGCCTGGAAGAAGAGCTGGATAGCTGTCAGGAGGGATTGCCACTTTGAGGTTTGCTTTGCTGTGTTGGCCTGCTACTTGCTGCTTCTGTCTGGAGAATCAAAGGATTGGGCTTTGCTTTCTACATCTGCTTCTAAGGTTCTCCAAGGGCTGGAGCTGAGCGTGCCTCTTGTTATCAAGTCTCAGGGCCATCAAGGACTTTACCTGGAATGCCAGGGCCCATCTCCGGTTGGAGCTATTTTTGATTTCTAAGTGATTTGTGTATTTTACACTTTTGTTGTTTTGGTCTTGTTTTATTCAGATAAATGAATATATGACGTTACGACCAAACATTTACAATGCATTCCTTTACAAGGCATTTTTTTAAAATTGCAACATCTATTACAATGCATGATTTTACAACGCATGCCATCACAATGCATTTTTAGAAACATTTACAATGCATTCTATTACAATGCATACCATTTCAACGCATACAATTACAACACAAAATACTTTTAGGGTAACAGTGGGTTAAGTTTTGGATAGTGTAGGGGTAAACATGACTATTCCCACTCTAGTGAGTGCAACAGTATGGTAAGTGTTGGATAGTGTGGGGGTAAAAATTACTATTCCCACTCTAGTGAGTGCAACAGTATGGTAAGTGTTGGATAGTGTGGGGGTAAAAATTACTATTCCCATGTACCCTCAAACCCATACCCACCCTAAAACAAAAGAAATCCATTACTTACCGTATAATGCATTGTAATGGCATGCGTTGTAATGGTATGTTTTGTAATGGCATGCGTTGTAGTGACATTCGTTGTAAGGCCTGCTTTATAATGGCATGCGATGTAAATGCAGTTGCGTTGTAACACCTGTGTTGTAAAGGTAGTGCGTTGTAATGACTGTGTTGTAATGGTTGTTTCCCCAGATAAATATTGGCTATTTATCTAAACAGGTGTGGTGTCCTTATGTAGTGTTTTCACTGTGTTACTGTGTGTGTGTGTGTGTGTGTGTGTGTATACAAATACTTTACACATTGCCTCTGTGATAAGCCTGCCTGCCCTGTGCCAAGCTACCAAGGGGGTGAGCCTTGGTTACCTTAGGTGTTTAACTTACTTACTCTGACTAGAGTGGTGGGTTCTGTCTGGCTTAGGTGCATACCCTATCAAACTGGAAAACCCATTTTTAACAATAATTTAGTGAAGGGATTTGAAAAGCAGAACAACTATCAACCCATATCTTGTGCGCACCGATAAGCACCCTATATCACTCCCATTTGAAATAATTATGGTCTGCATACTGGCACAGTAAGAGCTTTAATCGGGGACAAGACCCATTTGATATATGAACATATTACAATCTTGTTGACAATCAACAAGAAGACACCTAATACGAGAGACAATGGTGGCCCAAAAGTTGATCTTGAAGTCTGCAAGAGACCACCCCCTCGAAAGGGGGCATTTTCAAGAACATTCCTGACCCCCTAGCCTTTTTATATCCCATACAAAGCTACATCTTGCTCCCTCAAGCCTTTTACAAAATAAATGTGCCACCTGGAGTGGATTGACATGAAAAAGGTAAAAAAGGATATTAATTTTAATAATATGACAATGACCCATGATACTAATAAGTTGTCAATGCCATACAAGCATTTTAATTGTAGTCTGAGATAGTAACTGTTCATACATTTATTTGTTGATCCTATTTACAGATGAAGTAATCTTGACACCTAAAGAGGATTAAGAATAGTTATTTTTTTTTGCAAAGTTCCAAGCTGTACCCTGAGACTACCCCGAATGTCTGAGTATCCTAAGCAATAGATTACATAGCTGAGATTTATAGGATTTTGGTGGTTACGTTTATTAATCAATCAGGATTTATAAAGCGCTGCTAATCACCCAATAGCCGCTTGCAGGTCCTGGAGGCTTATTCAAACAGCCAGGTCTTGAGGTCCATTCGAAATTCCAGAAGTGATGTCCGGAGGTGCATAGTAAGGCTGTTCCAGGTCTTTGCTGTAATGTGGGAGAAGGAGCGTCCTCCACTTCTGCTTTAGTAGATGCTGGGAGAATTGTCAAGTGAAAGGAAGGCAGACTGTAATCTACTGAATGGTTGGTGGAAGTGCAGGTGGTGGTTTTTGTATGCGGGTCCTTGGTTGTGTAGAGTCTTGTGTGGGTTGCTAAGCAGCTAGAATTGGCATCTCTTCTGTAGGGGGAGTCAAAGGAGTTGCCTGAGGAGGGGTGTGATGTGGGTTCATTGGGGGAAAGCCAGGGATGAGACAGCTGTGATCTGTATGGTTTGATTTCTCTGTAGAAAGTGTGCAACGATTCCTACATAGAGGCCGTTACCATAGTCCAGTAGGTTGGTGAAGAGGACCTGTGCCACGGTGTGTCTTGTGTGTATAGGGACTAGCCACTTAAAGATCTTATGTAGCATGCACAGAGTGAGGAAGCAGGTGGATGAGACCGCTTTGATTTGTAATTTCATAGTGAGCTTGTTGTCAATGATGATTTCGAGATTTCTGGCATGGTCGTAGGGAGTGGGTGTGGGTCCTAGGTCTGATGGCCACCAGGAATTGTTTCATGTGTTGCTGCTGTTGTCAAAGATCAGCATTTCTCTACTGTCTGTGTTCAGCTGCAGGCAGTTGCTCTTCATTCAGTCAGCAATGTTTGTCATGTGTCTTTGGAAGATGGTTCTGGAGATGGTGCGGTTGTTGGTGAGTGAGAGGATGAGTTGGATGTCGACTGTGTTGGAAATTATGTTGAGACCATGGGTTCTGACAATGTTTGCCAGTGGGGTCATAAATGCATTGAAGAGTGTGGGGCTGAGGGATGAGCCCTAGCACTATAAACAATAGTGTGGTAGGCCCAGAGTAGGCTACTGGCTATTGCGGAAGTCCAATGTGCTGAAAAAAAGTGAGCTGATCGGCACATTAGCTGTATGGAAAAGGATACATATGCGGATCATGCATATGCTTAGAAGCTTATACTTTAATGCAGAAGGTGTGGTTATCATGAATAACTATCCACATACTGTGGCTAAAAAAGTTTGTATAAGATGAAGAAATGTTGGGGTATCAGGGTCAACGTAGACTGAGGTAGGAGGAGTGGTAGTTGACAGAAAGAACAGAAAGTAGAAGATCTCGTTCTTTCACATGTTTAGAATGATGGAATTGATGGCCTGAGGTTCAAAACCATTTTGCAATTGCAAACCCTGCGATTCACAAAATCACTGGGCTTGCAATTGTAATTTACGATTCTGGTGTTTATGAAACACTTTTCATGAGTTGGAAAAGCCTGTCTGACTATGGGTTTTGTAATCCATTCATAATAGCAGTTAAGAGTGGGTGTGAAAGGGGCTGCTTCAAAAAACATATGTTTTGCATTTTGGAAAGCTAATGCAGGGATGGAGGTCTGCTGTGCCTTCCAGGCCTTCATTATTTTACTGGCGCCAATCACAGGGGCAGCAAATCACAAACTGTTGAATTAATATTCATTGGACAGGTCTTTTTGCCACCATGCACCTTCAAATGGACAAATGCTCATGTAAACTATTAGTACATGGACAAATTGCATTTCTATTCGAGAATCAGGCAGTATGCAAAATGCACCCTGCCGGGGTTGTTAACAGGAATGATGCATGTGGTCCAAGGTGCCATCCATTATTGTATTTTCAGGCAGTCTAGTATGCATGTCTGAGGAGGTGAATGAGAAGATAGTTTGCTTTTCATCTGCTTAGAGGTAGTGTGGAAAGTCAAATTATGAGATGATGGGATGAGATGTGGCCTAACAGCTGTAGCTGGCAACCTTGGAAACTGTGCACCTAGGTTTGAATGCCAGCCTTGGTGGTCAACAGCTTTCCAAATTACTGAACCTCCCTGCGATTAAAAATTTGAAATATAATGAATTTGTGTAATTTCCAGTTAAGGTTCACGGTCTATCGACTCTCAGCATAGCTCATAATGTACAGCCTTTCAATGCTCCATAGTTAGGTTTCTGCCATGAAAGGCCAGTACATACATGTTACCAAGGCAGGTGATATAAAGAGAAAACATGAGAGGGCCCATGAAGGACACCTGTGGAATTCTAGCTACTAAAGCAGGGGGTGTTGATTGGTTGATCTGCCAAATGGCAGAGTTCTGATCAGCCAGAAAGGCAGGAGTGTGCCATTTGAGACATTAGTTGTTGCTGAAGATTAGGGTCATTTTAAAGAATAATAGGCTTGATAGATTGAAACATGTTGTCATTTGCTGCAGATAGGTGAAGAAGTATAAGGACAAAAGGTAAAAAAGGATTGGTGAGAGGTGGCTGTGCTGAGCTGAAGTAATAAAGCCAAATAGAAGAAGGCGGTTTCATAGGAGTGAAGAACCTGAAAACCTCACTGCAGATGATTGAGCAATTTGTCAGTGTTCACAAAAATGAAATGCAGTTAAAGACACGTCTTCGAATATTTTGGAGAGGATGGAAAGTTGTGCTACTGATTGTAAAAAAGACTGGTGGGTATTTGCAGTGGGTGTTTATCATGGAACTATGGGTCATATTTACAATCCCCTATCGCCACAGGAATGTCACTTTTCACGACGAGGAGGTAGCGCCAGAATTAAGACCAGGGAAAAGTTGGTCTTAGCCTGGCGCAACAAGGAGAAATGTTTCATTTCTCCTTGTGTTGCTGTTTTCATGTGTCGTGCTTTGCGTAGGAGAAATGGAAACAGCAAAAGGCCAATGGCTGTTTATGTACAGAAAGGACCCCCTTTCTGCACTTAAAGAATAATTTGTAAAAAATGTTGTTTTGGAACTTCTATGTGTGCTACTTTAAGCAGCACACATCGAAGTTAAAAAACAGCATTTAAAGATTGTTTATGTGCAGGTAGAGGACCTTCCTGCACATAAACAATCTTTCACTTGACGCAGACCCCCTTGCACTATGATTCAAAGGTGCCTGCATTGGTGCTAGGCAGCAAAGTGTAGCGCCAGCGCAGGGGGAAATGCAAGGCTGCACCATATTCTTGTCAATCAATCAATCAATCAATCAATCAATCAATCAATCAATCAATCAATCAGCATATTTGTAGAGCGCGCTATTCACCCGCTAGGGTCTCAAGGCGCTGGGGGGAGGGGGAGTCGCTACTGCTCGAACAGCCAGGTCTTGAGTTGTTTCCTGAAGGAGAGATGATCCTGGGTCAATATGGTGCAGCCTTGCATTTCCAAAGTGGCTGAGTGAGGCGTTAAGCCAGAAAGGCTAACGCCTCACTCCGCCACTTCCCTTGTAAAATACCCATATATTTTAAGCAGGGGAAAATACCAGTGTTGAATGGATGATTACACATAAATGGGCAGATTTACAAGCCCCTTGTGACACTTTTGCTCCGCCGTTGCATCACTTTTAGTGATGCAGTGGTGGCGTTAACAATGCTTTACATTGTGGCCCATTTACAACGTGATGCATCTAGGGCAATGTGTCATGTTGTATAGCCCTGTGTCACATTATACCTGCAATCCTACATGAAAGGCCATGTAGATCTTACGCAGTGAAATTTACAACATTTCACTGCATCACTTTCCACCTTCACTGCGTAAAAATCCCTACGTCTGCTCATACCAGGCGTGAGGAATGACACAAGGCTTTTTAAAAGGGACTCACCTATCTCCTGTTGGAGAATTGCTGGAGTTGTGTCACTTTCATGAGATACTCCAGCAATGCATCACATTTGGGTCAACAGATGCGTCAGAATTTCTGACCCATCTGTCAATCCTTACGGCATGGTGGGCCGTCAAGTAAATATGAAAGGCAAAAGGGTTTGTATGGAGGCGCAGGGAAACTGAGGCATCTGTACAAATGCTTCAGTTTCTTGTAAAACTGCCCCAAAGGGTGGAAAGAGAAGCACCTTGGAAGTGAGAGATAGACGTTTAATGGTTGGCGGGTTGAGAGAGTCATATAAGCGCATGATGGGTTTACAGATTTAAGAAATGAAAATAAGCCTTGAGGGAGATGTAGTGGTAAGGGCAGAGAGACTGGAAGAGCATGCCTGAGTTTGTTAGGTATTCCTCTAGTAATTTTGGAAGAAATGTATTCAGAAATATTGGCTAAAAAGAGTATGGATTGTGTGATAGATGTACATAGCAGAGAGAGCTGATTATTAATAGTATTTGGTAGTTGTTGTGGGCGTGGTCAAAGAGAGTGAATGAGGTCTTACAAACAGACCGATTTAGCATTGACTAAAGTTGACAAGAGTACTTGGGTGACTGTTATGTATTCAAGTAGATTTATATTGAGTGCATTCTTACACCAATTATAAAGGAGTGGTTTATGAAGAGGGAATGTGAGGTATGTTCTGGGATTTTGGGCATGAGGCTTCTGGGGGGACAGTGCTCAGAGGGCAATAGGATCAACATTCTGTATCAGAGGAGGGTTGAATTGGTCAAACAAAATAATAATTTGCAAAGATGTGAGGTTATTAAGAATTTGGTTTACGATTGTAGATATTGTATAAAAGAAATGTTTTTTTTGTTTTTTTAGCAAAGGGTTGATACATTTAGGGTTAAGTAGAAGGAGGAAACGTACCAAGATGTGTATGTTGACATGGTCAGAAGAAGGCAGGTCGATGATACATAGGCAGTGTATAGCATGTTCAAAATATAGTTAGAGCCATGGGTTTACCTTGGCTGTGCATGGGTTTAGTATACATATTGATCACTGAGTGATCACAAAGGACGTTGAAGAATAATTTGTTCTGTAATTTAATGTTTAGATTTAGGTAAAAACCTCCAAATATAATTAGTGAGTTCTGGAAGTTAATGGTTCTAGGACAGTGCCAAGGTAGTTGAAGAAACTGATTGATCCTGAAGCGCAATGTGAATGGCTTGCTGAGAGACATTGAATGAAATTCGGAAAATAATGGGAGAGTGATTGGTGCATGAGCAAAAACATTCATGTTGAATGTGCAGTGAAGCAGGTGTGGCAGTCCCCTAAAGATCAGTCCAGCTTTGGGTAACTGCTGTGAATGAGTAAGACCTGGTGTTTCTTTGGCTGTAGGAGACAAAGAACTTACTTGAAATAAGGATGCAAACTCTGATATATTTTAATGTCTAATCTTGGAGGATATATGGGTTGGTTGTTGGTTGATTTAAGTGGTTGGTGACAGTAGCGGCTCGTCCACTGCCAAAGTGGTGAGGTGGGCCAGAGGAAGGAGGTGTGGAGGAGGGGGATTCGAGGACAAAAAAATAAAATGAAAAAAAAACTTACCTCAATGCCGCCGCCACCAATGCCGCTGTCGCACACCGCATCATGCGCTTCCTACTTCTGGGCACAGTCTCCCAGACTGCACTGAAGGCAATCATGATGCATGATAGCAGAGTCAGAATTGGCCTGAGTGCTGACAACTTGCACTCCCAGGCAGACTGGGAGCCTGTGCCTGCTCTCTACTGCCCCAGCAATGCAGCTGGTCCTGGAGAGAGCTTCACTGTGCATGAGGCCTGAGACAGCCGGCCAAACCCTAATGCTCAGTGAAGGGAGTGCACCACCACTCTCCCACCAGCAGTGTCATCTTCCTGGACCTGCCCCCAAGATGCATAAGAGTCCTGGGGATGGCTCGGGGGATTAAAATTAAACAATAACAAAATGTGTTTTATATGAGGGTGGTGGGGTGAGTTGGGCTCCTCCGCCCTAATGGAGGGACCACCGCTGGTTGGTGATGTACAGAGAAGATGAGTGGATGTGTGATTGTAAACAACATGGAGGAGATTGTCTTGTGAATGACAAGGAGGATGGTGGTTTTAGGAATTGTGATGAGAACAAGGAAGAGAAATGTGAGTGCTAAGCATGATTATAGTGTTGAGAATGACATGTAATCAATATTTAGTGCTCTCCTGGTGAAGCTGAGAGTGCTACATGGTTAAGGAGGAGGTTGTAATTGGATATACTTCAAACACTCAGCATTCTCAGCTCTGGATAATATTTGTTTTGTATCCTCCCTGCACCTTTTGAAGAAGAAGGACAATGTAAAAAGTCATATCACAATCAAGGCAAGCGGAGGAGTGAAAGTAAGGAGGAATGCCCTCCAATTCTTATAACCACAAAAGTATTCTTAGCTAAAAAGTAGATGCTCTTGTTAGCTATAGAAAACATACATAGGTGCTTTTCTTTTCAGCATGAAATGTCCAAACCCACCCAATGGGTGGTATGCTTCAACATTGGGCCCCTACTAAAACCAGTCATTATGATCCAGATGTGAGCTCCTACCCTAATGTAGGGGAGCGCCTGAGGTGTTCGTAAGGTTGATATCAGAGTGCATATTGTTTGATGAGTGCCTATGGATATTTGGATGAACGAATGGGTTGCTGAGGAGAATGGATATGGACTAAAACTACCTATTGGTGAAGAGTGCTAATTATATTAGCCCCTAAAGTTCAAGAATTAAATGTATTGGTGGTTCTTTCAACCCACACAGAGGAAGACGACATGTGTCCTCCCAGCTAGCACCAGAGTTGTTTGGGCATTCTTCAGAACCAGAAAAGGCCCCTATGTTGATAATATGTACCGGAAAGGTAAAGAAAAAGCAATTACAACCAGTGGTCTAAAGTTCTCGCAGATTATTAGCGGTCAATCATCTGATCCCCTGAGAAGAGTAGGGGAACAGGATCACCAAACAGTGTAGCAGATTTGATGAAAAAAGAATATGTCATTCAGCAAAACAATTATCAGACCACTCTTTGTCAGTCGTGATATGGGTAATATTCAAAATAGCATATTGTTTTGTGCAGCCTCATACATGGAAAGCAAAAGGTTTCGGTCAAACTTATATGTAAGCCATTTTTGGTAGACAATTTTGAGGCATATAAGCGGTCGCGCTCCTAGTGGTCTTTGGTCCTGTTATCTGGTAGCCTGGACTTTTCTGTTGTTTGTTTTGCGCCTTGATGCCCCTTGGGGCTAAGTATGCGCGGTACAAATTGTCATTCATTCATTCATTCAGGCTTAAGTTTGGAGCAAACTTCCACTCATTATGGCCTAGAGTAGAGATTGTTCTGCATAATAAGAGTTTTCTGCAGAGCCTCCAAGTAATGAAATTAAATGAAAGGTGTTGCTTGATGAGCGCATCTGTCACTCCTAACGAAGTCTCCTGGGGCTGTAAATGACAAAGATCAGCCGTGTAGATTGAGACCTACATTAGGGCCAGGCGGCAGGCATCAGATGTTCCAAAAAGCCATGTCTTTAAAGCCTTTCTGAACTGCTCCTCCTGTTCAATTGCTCTGAGTTCCTTTGGCATACAATTCCAAATTTTTGCTTCCAGTACCATGGCCGATTTCCCTCCCCTGGTGGTTAGTTTGAAGCCAGGCACTTTAAGCAAGTTTGCAGCACTAGATCTAAGTGTTCTCGCTGTAGTGTAGGGTTTGAATCTTGTTGAAAGGTATACCAGACCCAGGCGGCAGTATGCTCTGGAGGTCATCAACAATAGTTTAAACAAGATTCTATTATGAACTGGGAGCCAGTGAAGGGCCTTCAGGGCCGCAGAGGCAGATGCTCTACGAGGAAGCCCTAGGACCAATCCGGCTGCTGCATGCTGAAGTACCTAAAGTCTCCTAAGGGTGGCTTTATTAATCCCTGCGAGCAGTAGTCCAGCCGTGATAGTATAAGAGCCACTGCCACTGATTTCCTAGCGGCCAGCGGGATCAGGTTGAAGAACTTTCTCAGAGTTTTGATAAGGCCAAAACAAGTCCCTGTTACCTTTAGGAAAAAAAGAGAGGGAAGAGTCAAACCATATGCCCAGATTTTTTGCAATCTCCACCGTTGATGGAGGGGCTGCAGTGTTATCTAGCCACCAATCTTTTCGTTGGAATTGTTTTTTCCAATCGGTAGTATTTCCGTCTTGTCAGTATTACAGCAGAGATGATTATTTTTCATCCATTTGATGACTGCTGTAAGACAAGCTTTAAAATGTTCTTCGGCTTCAGTAGAATTCTTTTCCAATGACAGGATCAGCTGAGTGTCATCGGCATAAAATGTAATTTCGATCCCATAAGCCGAGATCAGCTAAATAAGTGGGGCCATGTATATATTAAATAGAAGTGGACTAAGAGAAGCCCCCTGTGGGATGCCCGTGGTAACGATACGTTCCGACGGCAGAAAACATCCCAACGAGACGACCTGCTTCCTGTTTGACAGGAAGGATGTAATCCATGCCAATGCAGAATTAGAAATACCACAAGATCTCAATCTAACTAGCAGGATATGTGCGAGATGGAATCAAATGCGGCAGATAGATCCAGAAGGATCAAGACTGCCTTCTTGCCGTTGTCCATTATAAAATTCAGGGTATCTGATATCTCGAGTAATGCCGATTCTGTCAAATGTTTTGGGCAGAAACCAGATTGGCGGGGATGGAAAATCGGTGTTGACTCTGAAAAACTAGAGAGGTCTTCATACACTATTCTCTCTGTGATCTTACCTAAGATTGTTAATAGAGATATAGGCCTGTAATTAGAGAGGTTAGATGGATCTACATTCTGTTTGTTCTTAAGTGGCTTCACTATGGCAAATTTCCATTCATCCGGTACTATACCAGTGGATAGGGAGGAATTAATAATATTGTTAATCACAAGATTGACAATATCAATAATGTGATGTAATAAGGTCAGAGGCATGCATCCAATGGAGAGCCCAATTTACAGGCCAATATTGCCTCCTTGGTCTGGGATAGCGTGGCAGTTTGGAAGACTTGAAGGCCAGGACTGTCCTCTCTATAATCTGGCCACTTTCCCTCAATATGATCCAGGATACTATGGGTCTCAAAGTTCATTTGACTGGTCTTAATTGTATCTTCAAAGTATAGTGCAATTTTGTTGCATAACTTATGGGAGGGGAGATTTCTGAATATAAACCTTTGGGATCTGTAAAGGATTTTACAATTTTGAATATTTCGTTTTGATTATGCTTTGCCAAGGTTATTCTATTATGGAAATATTTTTTTTTTGCAAATTTAATGGCTGAATGATATTGCTTCCTGAAGGTTTTAAAGGTCTGTAAATTGGAAGCTTCATATCCCCTTCTCCATCTGCGTTCTAGCTATTTACAATGAGGATGATGTCCCTCCAGTTCTTTTGAAAACCATGGATCATCATGAATGTTCCTTTTACTCATTCTGGCCGTACACTTTGTAGGAGCTAATTCTTCACCTATAGACATAATCCAACTGTGGAACTGGCGATAGTCCTCTCCAGGTTCCCCCATGAGTGTTGGAATCGTATCTTGGGCGATTAATGGTAAGGAAGGATTAATGGCTAATAAATGCCATTTCCGCCTCGGTGCCTATGTATTATTCTTCTTAGCCCCATTGTCCTTATTGGGGATTGGAAAGGCTAATGGAATAAAACAGTGGTCAGACCAGACCTGTGGGATTAGATTGCCTGTCTGGAGGGAGATAAGGTTGGTGCAAACAGCATCCAACATATGTCCTGCTCTATGTGTTGATACCTGGATTACTTGTTTCATGTCAAGCAAAGTGACCGTTTCCAGGAAGGAAGTAACCCCTGGGCTGTCATTACATTCCAGATGCAGATTAACATCTGCAAGCAGCGAAAAATTTGAATATATGAGCAGTGCTTCACTGAGAGCACCCCCTAATGAGTCCAAAAAGGAATTACTGTTACCAGGGGGGCCATATATTAAGGCCCCACAGAAGGAGAAGGGATTATTTATTTCACAACAAAAAAACAATGTTTTCTGCTCCTTTAAGCCCTTGTAAGGTGAAAGTTTTCCATTGTAGGGTCTCTCTATGTATGATTTATGAAGTAATGGGAACATGGTAATAAGCAAGTGGTTCTAAAAGATCTAAACAGTCTACTGCACGTGAGGGCCCTCAGTTGATACTTCCCTCTGATTCCTGTATCCCAGCCTGGCATGCTTCCATCCAATTGGGGACACGTTGGCCATGACACAGAGCATATGTAAAACGTGTGTTAGTCATGACAGCACGTGTTACGTGGATCATAGGGGCACGTCATAATGTGACCTACGTTGCATGAGAAATGTAGTTTGTTGATAGTGCGGTGGTGGACAATGAGAAATGTATGTTGTAACCCCAGCATAGAAGCACCCACTTAAGTGCTAAACACTGTTCAGAACTAAGCATGGGCTGAAAATTCGTTCCGCTCGCGGAATTTGCGGATTTTCCGCGATTTCGCGATCCGCGAATCTCGAGAATTCGCGGTAAAATCCGCGAATCAGCGGGGACGAATTTTCAGCCAAGCACTTACAGGGTTACAGCAGCAGGTGCAAAAGTTGAAGCTAATTTTTTGTAACCTTTTACAAAAGGGTTACTAAGAAATTAACTTAAACTTGGGCACCTGCTGCTGTAAGCCTGTAAGTGCTTCCTGGCGCCTCGTTGCCTACTTGCAACTATTCTCTGACCCTGCTCTGACCCTTGAAGCATGGTCAGAGAATAGTTGCAAGTAGGCAATGAGGCGCCTGTCACGAAAATTAAACCTCAAAAGGAAGCACTGACAGATGTAAAAACAAGCATTTGCAATGCAATAGGTCTCGCATTAGGAAAGTTTGAGCTATTGGTCTTGTAAATGACAATTTTTTTTATTTATGTGTTGGTTTTGAAAATAGCTAAATTAATAGCTTTGTCATTGACAATGCCAATAGTTATAACTTTCGCAAATGTGACACCTATAGCATTTGTAATGCAACATGTTTTGTATTTACGTGACTTAGCTTACAAATTACAGTGGCTTTAATTTTTTTAAATAATTAATACTTAAATAAAAGTGATTTTAATTTATAATGGCAATAGCTTAAACTTTTGTAAATAACTTTTGTGAAGATTAAGTTCAGTGTATTTTATTGTGACGAAAATCCAAGAACAGAAGTGAAATATTAACATCTTTTTGTGACATTTGTAATAAAGTTTGAAACATTGAGAGAACATATTTGAACCAGTTGTTGTTGATTGGTTGTGCAGATTGATGCTGGGGTGGTGCTGAGTGGTGCTGTGGTGGTGCTGAGTGGTGCTGTGGTGATGCTGAGTGGTGCTGTGGTGGTGCTGAGTGATACCGGGATGGTGCTGAGTGATGCTGGGGTGGTGCTGAGTGGTGCTGAGTGATGATGTGGTGGTGCTGAGTGATGCTGTGATGGTGCTGAGTGGTGCTGTGGTGGTGCTGAGTGATAATGTGGTGGTGCTGAGTGATGCTGTGGTGGTGCTGAGTGATGCTGTAGTGGCGCTGAGTGGTGCTGTGGTGGTGCTGATTGGAATTGTGGTGGTGCTGAGTGATGCTGTGGTGGTGCTGAATGATGCCGTGGTGGTGCTGAATGATGCCGTGGTGGTGCTGAGTGGTGCTGTGGTGGTGCTGAGTGATGCTGTGGTGGTGCTGAGTGATGCTGTGGTGGCGCTGAGTGGTGTTGTGGTGGTGCTGATTGGTGCTGTGGTGGTGCTGAGTGATGCTGTGGTGGTGCTGAGTGATGCCGGGATGGTGCTGAGTGGTGCTGTGGTGATGCTGAGTGATAATGTGGTGGCACTGAGTGATGCTGTGGTGGCGCTGGGTGATGCTGTGGTGGCGCTGAGTGGTGCTGTGGTGGTGCTGAGTGATAATGTGGTGGTGCTGAGTGATAATGTGGTAGCGCTGAGTGATGATGTGGTGATGCAGAGGGCAGAAAGGCACAAAAAGCAGTCTAACAAAGGGCAGAAGGGCAGAAAAACAAGGGAAAAACGAGTCTAACAGAGGGCAGAAGGGCACAAAAATCCAGTCTAACAGAGGACTGAAGGGCAGAAAAAGAAGGGAAAAACGAGTCTAACAGAGGGCAGAAGGGCACAAAAAAACTAGTCTAACGGGGCAGAAAGGCACAAAAACGAGTTTACTAGAGGGCAGAAGGGCACAAAAAACGAGTCTAACAGAGGGCAGAAGGGCACAAAAACAAGGGAATAACAAAGGGCAGAAGGGCACAAAAAACAAGTCTAACAGAGGGCAGAAGGGCAGAAAAACAAGGGAAAAATTAGTCTAACAGAGGGCAGAAAAGGGCACAAAAACGAGTCTAACAGGGGGCAGAAGGGCAGAAAAACAAGGGAAAAACGAGTCTAACAGAGGGCAGAAGGGCAGAAAAACAAGGGAAAAACGAGTCTAACAGAGGGCAGAAGGGCACAAAAAACGAATCTAACTGGGGGCAGAATGAATCATGCCCTGCGTGTTTGTCCACGAAGATGCCACCTTTTTGTGCAATACCTTTACTCAACTGGAGTACTTTCTACTGTCTAATCAGGAAGTGCTCCCTCGTTGGCTAAATGTATAGGGGCAGATTTACAATGACTGGCGCATCCCCAGGGATGCGCCAGTTATTGTGCGCCGCAGCTCCGCCACCCATGGTGCGCCGCATTTACAATGTGGCAAAAACGGCACAGATGCGTCACGCATCTGTGCCGTAAAAGCAGTGCATTGCTGGAGCTGCGTCAAGCTTACGACGCAGCTCCAGCAATGCTCTGGGTGGCCCTATCTCCCCAATGTTGCATCAAGCCTTGCGCCTGCTTAAAGCAGGCACAGGGTTTTGACGCAGCATTGGCCTAAAAGTGACTGAGTGAATTCTTGTAGATTTCACTCAGCCTCTTTTAAGAGGCGTTCCTGCACAGGAACGCCCTCCCCTGCGCCGGAACGCCTTCTGTTGGCGCAGGGCTTTACAACGGGACGCATCTCTCAGATGTTAATACCCAGCACCATGGTGCATCTTTTGTGCTGCTGCTGCGTCACAAAAGGTCTCGGTAGAGGGTGGGAGTGGTGAACCAGAGGGTGGCAATGATTAACCAGAGGGTGACAGTGATGAACCAGAGGGTGGCAGGGGTGAACCAGAGGGTGACAGTGCTGAACCAGAGGGTGACAGTGCTGAACCAGAGGGTGGCAGTGCTGAACCAGAGGGTGGCAAGGGTGAACCAGAGGGTGGCAGTGATGAACCAGATGGTGGCAGGGGTGAACCAGAGGGTGGCAGTGGTGAACCAGAGGGTGGCATGGGTGAACCAGAGGGTGGCAGTGGTGAACCATAGAGTCGCAGTGCTGAACCAGAGGGTGGCAGTGCTGAACCAGAGTGTGACAGTGGTTAACCAGAGGGTGGCAGTGGTGAACCAGAGGTGCTGTGATGAACCAGAGGGTGGCAGTCGTGAACCAGAGGTGTTGTGATGAACCAGAGGGTGGCAGTCGTGAACCAGAGGGTGGCAGTGGTGAACCAGAGGGTGACAGTGCTGTACCAGAGGGTGGCAGGGGTGAACCAGAGGTGCTGTGATGAACCAGAGGGTGGCAGTGCTGAACCAGAAGGTGGCAGGGGTGAACCAGAGAGTGGCAGTGCTGAGCCAGAGGGTGGCAGTGGTGAACCAGAGGGTGGCAGTGGTGAACCAGAGGTGCTGTGATGAGCCAGAGGGTGGCAGTCGTGAACCAGAGGGTGGCAGTGGTGAACCAGAGGGTGACAGTGCTGTACCAGAGGGTGGCAGGGGTGAACCAGAGGGTGCTGTGATGAACCAGAGGGTGGCAGTGGTGAACCAGAGGGTGGCAGGGGTGAACCAGAGGGTGACAGTGGTTAACCAGAGGGTGGCAGTGGTGAACCAGAGGTGCTGTGATGAACTAGAGGGTGGGAGTCGTGAACCAGAGGTGCTGTGATGAACCAGAGGGTGGTAGTCGTGAACCATAGGGTGGTAGTGGTGAACCAGAGGGTGACAGTGCTGTACCAGAGGGTGGCAGGGGTGAACCAGAGGTGCTGTGATGAACCAGAGGGTGGCAGTGCTGAACCAGAAGGTGGCAGGGGTGAACCAGAGAGTGGCAGTGCTGAACCAGAGGGTGGCAGTGGTGAACCAGAGAGTGGCAGGGGTGTACCAGAGGGTGGCAGGGGTAAACCAGAGGGTGGGAGTGGTGAACCAGAGGGTGCTGTGCCCATACACGACCGCATGGGTAACTTCACCATGCAAGCGGCTCGTGAACATGCAAAAAGCCCCGCGAACACGCAAAAAAACCCTCGAACACGCAAAAAACCCGCGAACACGCAAAAAACAAAAATTTGCACGAATTCGCAAATTTTGCGGATTGCAAATTCGATTTTGCGCGAATTCGCAAATTTCACCCATACTTATTCAGAACAAGTGATTTGGTTTAATCATGTGCCAGGGTCAGGGTTATATAATTGTTTACCAGTTCCCCTTACACATTTTAGTTGTGGGGTCAAGTGATCATATGATTGGTGGGAACCTGACACTAAAGACTGCAGCGTGACTATAAGAGATTGGGTTACTGGTTGGGGGGTCGTTGAAACCCTACTCAAGCAGGAACCAAAATCCTTGTCAGGGGGAAGTTACAGGCAGCCCTAATTTAACCTGTGCTCACCCCTTGTGTAGCTTGACACAGAGTAGTCAGGCTTAACTCTGAGGACATTTTCAAATATTTGTGCAACACTTCAAACAGTAATACAGCAAAAATACAACACAATTGGGCTTCACATCAGTTTAGAACAATAGAGTAAATTTTAATAAATAAAGAAAGACAAAAACAACAAAAATCCAATCAATAGAAGCAGAGAGTTGAAATTTTAAAGATTTCAGTGAAAATAGAACCATAAAGCACAAAGCGCCAACTGTGTATATCTGGTCTCACAGGACCAGCACAACGTCAGAAGTTCAGGCCGACTGCAATGGACCGCAGGCTAGCTACAGGAACCCAGGTTAACCTGCTGAACAGGAGTATCTTAGTCCTGGTTGCAGAGAGTAGCAAGGTCTCACGTCAAGGATGTGTTGCTCAGCTGAGGCGATGCACCGGTTCAGAGGAGCTGTGAAGCTGCGATGCAAGATTCTTCATCGTTGTTAAGGACCGCTATGATGAGGGCTTGCAATGCGAAGTCCGGTGTCAAGGATGTGTCACGCAGTTGAGGTGGTGCGTTTGTTCTGAAGACCTCTGAGAGTGCAATGCGAGAACCTGCGTCGATGTCGAGTCTGCCGTCAATGAGGGATTTGCAATGCAGGTGCATGCATTGGGATCGCATCGCACAGGTGGTGGTTCTGATGTGACCTGTGAGGTCAATGCAGAGTCCTTTGTATTGGGAGAATAGTTGCGGCAGAGACAATGCATATGATTTGCTCAGGATTGCACTGCTCAGCAGAGGAGATGCTCTGTTCTGCTGGGTCCACAGATGGGCTGACAGTACACATTTAGACCCACTGCTAAGGTTCCAGGACTCAGGTGGCACCCCTTGGCAGGGTAGGACTTAGATATGTCAGAGTCCAGGGGCTGGGTTCAAGATTGTTGGAGCCTCCTGTCCCTAGGTCACATCAGGCCAGCCAACTAGCCCTTGGAGTCACTTTGGGGCACAAGGTTCAACAGATGCAGGTTCAGTCCTTCTCACCCAGGTAAAAGAGCAACAGGCATCAGGTCAGCACAGCAGTCCTTCTTTCTGGCACAGCATCCACAGGTGTAGAAGTGTACTGAAGAGTTGTTGTCTGAGGTCCAATATTTATACCCAGTTCTGCCTTTGAAGTTGGAGGTTTCCTTCTGAAGTCATCAGGGATCCTGCCTTTCTTGTCTGGGCTCTAAACTACCTGCAGCCCTTTGTGTGGAGGCAGAACACAGCCTTTTCACTTGTAAGTAGGGCTGTGCCCAGCTCTGCCCTCTCAACTTCTACACACTTCTCACGCCTAAGCTCTCTGTGGTATGTGGCTGTCTAGGAGGAAAACACAAAGCCCAGCTGTCAGATATACCCAGCCATGTGACCCAGAGACAAGCAGTAATAAATGGCTATGGCAGGAAAATCCCAACTTTCTAAAAGTATCATTTTCAAAATTATAATGAAAAACCCTACTTCATCATAGAAAAGAGTTTGCATTACAATTTCAAGGACACCAAACATGAACTGGTTACATTTTCCCATTTGAAAATCACAGCTCATTACATTTAATACGGTAACTCCAGTGTTCTCCTATGGGAGAGGTAGGCCTTGCAGTAGTCAAAAACAAATTTAAGAGTTTTTCACTACCAAGACATGCGAATCTTAAAAGTACATGTCCAACATTTTAAATAAACTGCACCCTGCCCTCTGGGCTGTCCAGGGTCTACCCTAGGGGTGACGTATGTGTATTAAAAAAGGAAGGTTCGGGCCTGTCAAAAGGTTTATTTTGTCATGTTGAAATGGTAGTAAAAACTACACACACAGGCTGCAGTAGCAGGCCTTAGACACTTTTAAAGGGGTACTGAAGTGGATGGCACAATCAGTGCTGGAGGCCCACTAGTATCATTTAATTTACAGGCCCTGCGTACATGTAATACCATTTTACTAGGGACTTTTAAGTAAATTAAATATACCATTTGGGGACAAGCCAATGTCACTGGATTCAAGCTAGCCTGGCTGGTTTTATTTATTTATTTAGTTAAAGATTTTTATATAGCACTTGCTAGACCCGGAGGTATCAGAGCGCTTTATATGAGGATATGGTTACAAAAGAACCGTGTTACAGAGTTACATTAGTTTCTAGAGTATAACATAGCATAGAGAAAGACAGTGTTACATTAATAAATCCGTTGCTAGAGCATATGAAAAACAAGTTCTAAGGAGTGTAGATGGTAAAGGGGGAAAAGTAAAAGGGTTGGAATACATATGAGATCAGGAAGACCAGTCATAGAGTAGGAGTACTTCAGTGGATAACCAAAAAGTCAGAGGAAGCAAGTCGAACAAAACCGGAGAGGGTCCAGGGATCAACAAAAACCAGTGCCGGACTGCTAGATTAGGTCAGGTAGAAAATAAGAAACGGAAGGGGTGTGAACGAGGGAGTGAAAGGGTGCCTCACAGAGGCCAAACAAGAAGAAAGGGGTGACGTGACTTAGAGGAGGTCGACAAAGGGCAATAGTCACTCCGGTGTGCAAAGGGTGCTGACCAGTGGCAAGGATCAATCAGGGGGAGGTCGAAAACTGCAACATGGAGGAAACTAGGACAAGGACCCCAAATGTTACATAATCCAGATGGTGGGAATTTGGGTAGAAGAAAAATCCCATCAAAAAAGCCAGCATTTAAAACTTACCCAAAAGCAGAGCTGAATGGGGAAGGCAGCAGTTGGTTCTGGTGGGAGGAAAGGTTGAAGGTTGTCGATCTCTCCCAGGACAACCAAGTCAGGGGAAGTCAGCGCGGGTGCCCAGGCAGCGGTCCCGGAAGAGGAAGGCGGCTGCAGAGTCAGGAGGGTGAGCAAAACAGAAAAAAAGGAAAGCAAGCTCAGTTGTGCAAGGCAGAAGCATGGAGTTGTTCTCTTTGCTACGTTGTCGTTGATTTTCAGTTCTGCACAGTGGGATGCCAAGCAACAAAGTCTCAGGTCCGGAAAGAGGGCGACAGCCGGAGGAGAAATCCCCCACCATCTCCCCAGCAGCCACTCAGGAAGAAAGACATTTTGTCGACCTTCATCGGCAAAATGATAGGTGTTTCTTCATGATAGCGGAGGAAGAAGGAGATATAGCGTAGAGACGAGGACAACTGTGCCCCATGTTCCGCTGGGTAGGTGACGGCGGAGGCAGTGAAACCAGAGCCAATCTCCCCTATAGCTGTCTAGGCAGCTCCACCGGGCATTGGCCATGAATGCTTGGGATCCGTGGTCAGAACATCAATCACGTTTTCCTCCAAAGATCTTGAGCCCAAATGTGAGAGAATTGGAGAGACGAGGTCCGCAGTAATCGTGACCCCAAGTGAGTGAAAGTGTCCAAGGAAGAGGTAGATATAAGGGGATTTGAGCCAAAAAGGCAATACCTAGCCGGGAGTTCCCGGCTGGAGCTCCTCACCTGCCAGTCATCTAATGTCATGCCAAGGGGTGATACCCCGAAACGGGTTCCAGGATGCTTGTTTCCAGTCCAGGCAGGACTGTTCCCATGAGGAACTGGATCAAGACTGATCTGCTCATTGCTGGGTCCAAGCTGGGGTGATTTGGCGAGCACAATAATGATGGATTAAACCCAGATCTATGACTTGGGGTGAGTGTTTCAACATTCCTTCCATCATTTTATTTTGTGATGTTGATCAGCCAATGTCATCATATTTTCATGTGTGAGCACATGCACTTTAGCACTGGTTAGCAGTGGTAAAGAGTGCAGAGTCCTAACGCCTGCAAAAACGAGGTCAGCAAAAATGGAAGAGAAAGGCAAAAGGTTTCGGGTGACCCTGAAGAGAGGGCCAGATCCAACATGGACATCTTTTCCCCCTGTGGGTGATAATTTTTTAGGGGTTGGCATTTTTGTAAAAGGAGACATGCCTATGCTGATTGCATATCCGTTTAGATTGCAATTCAGTAGGTTCATGGTGGTAGTTTACGTGAAGCGCCTCCTATTTTTACTCTGAAATGGCACATCACCTAATAGGAGTTGTTTTGTGTTTTAATGAAAGTAAACACTCCATAAGAATTAAATTGTCTTACTGGTTCTTTCCCTTACAAAAGGTCTTTTTGAAGTGTGTTAATGTTTAAATCATACTAGAGATGTAGAAAGAAGGTATTTTTGAGTGGGCTTACACAGTCATGCCAATGGGCAGGGGCTTTCCTCACACTTCCATCTCTCTAAAAGGATATGATGGCCTTGCATATCAGTGTGACAGATCTACATTTTCTCAGGGAATAAAGGGACAGAGATGGAAGGTATGTGTGACAAAGAGTTTTGGGTCCAATGCGATGACTGAATAGATGGTGGCCTCTACAGGGATTAATTATTCTGTAGATATACTTGATAATTGTTAAGTTAATACCCCTAGAAAACCTTTGATTTGAAGAAAGGAAAACACTGGCAATATGCTCTGATTGGAAGTGATCATAAAAAGTTGTGGATCAAATAGGAAACTGATCAGAGCCTGTTTTCGGAATAGCCAAGCAAATTCCTCTCCTGGCACCAGGTATTATAGTTGCCCCTTCAGACCCTCTTTATTCAGAACACCCCTGGACCTGTTGAAGATTCAGAAGAAGGTCCGGCCTGCTGCCTGAAGAAGGTCGATTGGAACTGCTTGCCTTTAACCCATACTCCCAGAAGTAACTCCAAGGGACCTGTTTGAGTTACAGGGACCCAACAAGCTTCCAGAGGCCTCCTTGCAACTGCCCAGCTAACCACAACCAACTGGCCCTACATGCACCTGTCTGAGTCTCACTGCTGGCCTCAGCTGGATTGAGTCCTGTTCCTCAAGAAGTGCCCCCAAGTTTCTGAACCCTTGGCTGGCATCAAATTGTATTCCTTGTGAAGAAAAGTTGAGGATACCAATGTTTTTTTTTCTTTTCGACCGCAAAGTGACCTCTTCGGGCCAGGAATCGACCTTCAGCAATGTCCACCAACATGAGGCTCCAGTGAGACCTGCTCATCTTGCCAACAGTGATTACCCACCAACAAGAATCTGCAGCATTGACCAGCTCTTTGGCTCTTTGTCTTCGATGCCTGACTTCCGTCTTGCCCTAACACCCTCCTCCTCGCAGCACCCAGCAACACGAACAACACTCTTTACTCAGACTTGAGAAGGTAAGTCTTCAGCAGGACTAACCTGGTTCCTTGTCTGACCCGCACTCTATTGCAGTTGGTGTACACTTGTGACTTTCCCCATGTCCAGTGGAAACAGATAACTGTGAGTGGTGCTTTGTGCTTTTTGTCACTATTTTCACTTAAAATCTTAAAAATTATATCTCCTGTTCTACTGATTGGATTCTCATTTTGGTGTCATTGATTATTAAATGTCATTCTATTTTTCTAAATTGGTTTGGGATTTTTGTGTGTATTATTTTGACTTTATTCCTGTTTGAATACTGTGTAAATATTTTACGCATTGCCTCTAAGTTAAGTTGGATCGCTTTTTGCAAAGCTACTAGAGGGTTTAGTACAGGTTAATTGCATGACTTTTGTAGTTCACATTGCCAAGGATTGCGTTTATTATTTGCTTCCACCTAAGTGCGCAACACCCATTGGGCTCACGGGGCTTCAGCCTCCCCCCCCGTCGTGTGTGTCAGCCCGGGCTGACACAGCTTTGCCGGCTGCCGACTATCTAATTGCAGCCGCACCCGAGTACTTAACAGGTCTTTAAAAGACCATTTACTCGTAAATTAGGCTTTTGTTGTGTTTTCACCCCTTCTTTCAGTCACTCTGTCTATGGTTGGAAGAATTAGCCCACCCCCGAAATATTTTTCAGCCCCCCCCCGAAAAATTTGGCTCTAGTTGCCCGCCTGTTCCACCCCTCTCAACTAATAATCCAATTTCTTGCAACTTCATTGGAAGAAGACCATCACCACATTTAGGAATAGCCACTAGGTGGCTGAGGATCTCTCTGCTTTCAGTGGTGCCACAAGGTTTAGGGTTCATCGAAACACTGACCCTTGGAGAGTGGGCATCTTGTTTGATACTCTGATTGGCAAAATAGTTTCTTCTGCAACAACAAGCTTGCAATGCAAGAGTTTGTTCTCACAGAACAAAATAGAAGTGGCCCCAAAGTGCATGTAGCTTCTCCTTGCCATGGGTGGCATTATATATTTTCTCCACTCACTACTGTTGTGCAGGACCGCCATGCCAGTCCTGGTTAGGGAAGTCTTGTGATGGCTGCCCCACCATAATGGCCAAGCCGCAACTGTCAGAGGTTTACGACAGTGGAACCAGCTATGGCTCTAGAGTCAGAATCCCTGCTCTTCCCCAGGCTCTAAACCGAGTAAAGGAAGACCAAGTTCTGCTGGAAACGAGTACTACTAGTACCACAGATTTACAGTGACAGTCCTGCTTGACCAAACTCTAAATGACACCCTAAGTCTAGTGTAAACAACCAACTCCAAAGATGAATTTGATAGTTTACCTTCTAGTTGGATTTGAGAAACCTATTGGATGAGTTGGGCTCTGGCAGGGGTCTGGGTAGAGCCAACGTGTTAGATTGTAGAGCCCAAGCAAAAAAAGTCAAACCTTTGACATTGAGGGGTTGAGGGCCCATTAAGCAGAACATCCTCTATTTAACTAAATAAGCTCTAGATACTGCTGAGGTTGATTAGTACTTTGTTAGGTAATCAAGTACTTACACATTTATCTTATAATTATGATAAAGAAATATTAATCAGAGAAAAAATTAAAACAAATCAGTCTTTCTTGGTTTTCGGAGAACTTGGCAATGGTAAAGTTAGGCAGCATGTAAGTGCATTCTGGAACACGGAAGCTGTATAAAAAAGTGATCTTCTTTCTGTATATGTGTTTATATTCCTCCATATTTTCAGTAGAAAGCAATTGTAGGATTGAAGAGTGTTGAAAATTGCATATTTTTTGATGTATAACTGAAGTCCACAATTGAAGAAGACTTGTGGTATTTTGTAAATCATTTTAAAAACAATATTTTGTTTACCAGGAACCAGTGCATTGTGAAGAGTGCTGGGGCGTGGGGTTTGTCCATTGGAATCTCATTCGGAAGTGTGTGGAAGAATATTCCAGTCCTTGTACTTAACCAGTTGAAAATTCTAGGTGGCCCAGGTAATTTTTGGGAAGTCAATGCGAGAGAGAACTAGTACAGTAGTAGCTGTTGTCAACTTGGGCTGCACCTTGTTAGTTTGAGGTTTTTACTCCGGATTAACTCGGGTTATTAGGTCAATGGTAATGTACATTTCAAAGCTAGAAAAGAAAAAGTCTCAGTCTCATTCTCATTTAACTCCTTCGACGCTCATGACGAGCTCAGCTCGTCATGAGGTACACCTCCATACACTCATGACGAGCTGAGCTCGTCATGAACAATGGGAAAACAAAATATCAAGCACAGGAGGGGAATAATATCAGCGTCGATGGTGTTAAATAGGAATCTTTAAATATTGGTGGAGCAGGGTCTTCTATATCTTAACCTTTGGGTGTAATTATTGATTAACCCCCACCATTGGTTGTATATGCTTTGCTTTTGTTCATCGACAAGGTGAAATTAAAAGAAGCAATCATCAACAGCAAATCCTTATACATTTTGAAAATATCCAAAGACTTTAGTACAGTCGATAAAGAGAATTTGGGTGAGTTAATGAGTTTTATGAATCAATTCTTATGTTTTGTTATATCATCAATAAGCATTAGTCTTAGAAGGACAAATACAACATTGGTAAGTACGACTGATAAAATTGAAATAATACAGCAAGCGTGTTTCTAAAGTTAAGCTTCTCATCGATTAACCCCTTTAGTGCTGCCGTCGGCCAATGGTCGTCGTGAGCACTACCTTGCCAGTGCTGCGCATGTCTGTTGGCTGACGCGGCCGCACCCGTTTCTTCGAATGTTCAGCACTGGCGCAGATCAAAGCAACAAACGGGCTAAAGCTCCACGATTTTTTACCTTTTAGATTGGGGATGGGAATGGTCCAATTACAGAAGGCCAACTGGTAGGGATCCTAAATTGTGGCTAATTTCAGAAAAGAATGACCTCGGTTTTATCCGAGTTTAATTTAAGGCAGTGTTTGTCCATCCAAACACTAATTGCTCTCATGCAGTTATGTAGTTGGGAGCTCTTAAAGTTAGTATTGTTGGAGGCTGACAGCATAATTTGTGTGTAATCTATATAGGAAGTGGGAGAAAACCCAAAGGATCTGATAAGAGAGGCTAGTTCTGTGAAGTATAGGTTAAAAGGTAAGGGGCTAAGTAAGGACCCTTGCGAGACCCCAAAGAAAGGGAGAACGGGTTAGAGGTGAAACTGTCAAGCAGCACTGTATTTTCTCTATCCTTCAGAAATGAGCCCAGAAGCGCTAGGGCTTTGCCTTTTATGCCCAGAGTTTTGAGACGGTTGACCAAGATGGAATGGTCCACCATGTTAAACGTCGCTGATAGGTCAAGAAGGATGAGGCCTGCAGTGCCTTCCCCATCCAGGGCGGTCCTCAACTCATCATTGGCTTTCATCAGTGCAGTCTCTGTGCTGTGTCCAGATCTAAGCCCAAACTGTAAGGAATCTAATAAATGGTTAGATTGGACAAACTGGGTCAGTTGAGTACTCAAAATTGTCTCAACAATCTTCGCAGGGATTAAGGGCCCGATGTAGGTAGCCCTTTACCGATCGGAATCGGCCGAAAAAACCGATTTTCGGCCGTTTCCGATCGGTAAAGGGCTATCGAGATGTAGGGGCACATTTTCGGTAATTTTACCGAATCGTTATCATTACCGAATCGGTAAATTTACCGAATCGGTAATATTTACCGATTCGGTAATGATAACGATTCGGTAAAATTACCGAAAATGCAATGTAGGTAGCCAATGTTCCATCAGCACATGGCTTACAGAATCGGTATTTTACCATGGAATACAAATCCATGGTAATATACCGATTCCTGTGTACATGCACATCTGTGCATGTACACATGTGCCATGTGACAGACAGACGTGCCCTTAGGGCATGTCTGTGTGCCACATTGCACACATGCCCGTTTTGGGGGTGCTAGAGGGTGTCAAAGTGACACACCCTGCACCCTTGCCAAATTCGGTATTTACCGATTCGGTAAATACCGATTCGGTATTTGACTTTAATCCTATGGGCTTCAAAGGCCCATAGGATTCAATAGCAAATACCGATTCGGTATTTACCGAATCGGTAAATACCGAATTTGTAAGGAATCGGTAACGATTCCAGATGTTGGGACCTACATCCCATTTACCGAGTTTGAAATACCGAATCGGTAAAATTCGGTATTTCAAAATCGGTAAATGGGATTTACCTACATCGGGCCCATAGTCTGGATATAGGTTGATGATTAGCTGGGATTTCAGGTTGTAAATTAGGTTTCTTAAGAAGTGGAAGAATGGAGGCCTCCTTCCAGATTGTGGGAAAGATTCCAGTAGCAAACATATCATTAAAAATGTTGGTCAGAATCAAAGCTATGGATTCCGGAAACCATTTTGACATGAAGGGTGGACATGGGTCATAAGGAGATCCTGATTTAGTGATTGAGTGAATGAGCTCAGTCCCCTCCTCAGAGGATATGGAGCAAATTTGATAAAGGTAGTTTGAACAGAGTTGCTTAAAGTGTTGGGTTAAATACTGAAGCAATGTTTGATGGAGGGATCATTGCCGGTGTCATGGATGATGGTTGATGTAAGCAGATTGTAGATTTTACCTACTTTTTTCTCAGAAATGAGGGGCTATGTCGTCTCCAAAAATTTGACTGTTATTGTTCCCTTTGATCTCATGAAGTTTGGATACTTTGTTTACTGCCTGAAATAAATCCCTGGTGGAATTCTTGGAAGATTCGATTTGCCGAGTTGAAATGCAGTGTTTTCTTTAATGAGTATGCCGTGTATTTTGATAGAGACAGTTTGTATATTGTTTTCCCATAGGAGTCATATTATGACCTCTATTTCATCTCCTGCTTTCTATAGTTTTGTTTTTCGATATGGAGGGCCTCTGTGAACTATGGAACAGAAGGTTTTTTCTGCCTGATTTTGAGGTTTTAAGAGGGGCTACTTTAGAGATGGCAGTGTTTAACCACTTGGAGTATTCCTTTGTGGCATACTCTGCATTTTGTGGCAGAGTAGGCTGAAAATGAGAATGCTATCTTGAAAATACATTATAGTCAATGTTGCTTTAGGCATGGTAGCTGGTGGGGTTTGCGTTGCTCCATTTGTCTTGGGTTAGAGATGGGGAATTAAGTTCAAAGGTAATGGCTGCATGATCAGGCCAGGTTAGAGGTAAAAAGTCCTTAATAGCAATTAGCAGATTATTTGAGAAAATTGCGTCTAAGGTGTTGCCCGCTGAGTGGGTGGCCTGATGCAAAAACTGTGAGAGACCAAAGGCATTAATTGTTTCTAAAATGTCCACCATATCTTTATCCTCAGGGAGATTCAGGTGTAAAGTAGGATCACCTAGTACAGTGTAGTCGCTGCTACAGGCCCGACCTCCATGAGGGTGCTCATCGATTTGAGAAAAGAACTTCTGGGGCCTAGGGGAGGTAAATAAGTAATCCTTTAACAGGGTGATTTTTTGATTATCTCTAGGCAATAGGAAAATGCTTTGAACTCTTGGATGGACATGAGGTCAAATCTGGTTTTGAGACACTCTTTGTTAATTATACCGATCCCCCACCCCTTTAAAAGAGTCGATCAAGTTAGGGATAGAATAGCCTGGGGGTAGCATTAATTTAGTCAGGGCAGTAACTTGCGTTATTAACATTTTATGTTGTCTTCTGCTGCAGCGTTGCATTTGGGGCGGGGCTCCTCTGAAGACAGAAGAGCATGGGAGGAGTGGTATACCCACTCCTAAGTGCACATGACTGTTTGACAGGCCCCCCATACACCGCTGCATTGCAGCGTCGTGATTGGCTATCCGGAGGCTCGGAGCCTGGTGCTTCATGCTGCTTCATGCATCCCGCTGCGGATGCATGAACATGTTGCTCCTGTTCTCCCCCATTTGGGGACTGTTCATGCACAAATATAAGCTATTCAAGTGCCTCCCTTTGGCGAGGGATTCAATGCGCTTTCCATCGCAAAAGAAAGGTGGGACGCATACGGATATGCTGGCTATCTTTTAATGCTGTTAAAGTCTTCCCCCATACCCCCTCAATACAAGGAACTGTAACCCCTTTTTAGCTACCCCTGATAAAGGGATTGGGCTGACACTGAATGTTATGTATTATTAGCCACTTACAGTCTCATTGAATCTAGAGACCCCCTTGAGGGGTGACTTGATAGCTTTTGTCATATGATGTACTTTGTGTAACACAACCTAAAAAAATATGTTTGACAAAAGAAAGCTAGTATGAGCATAAATACATTAAAAACAACATTTTCAGAAGGAAGTTTGGGTTCCCCAGCAGAAGAAATACCATTCGTCCTATAGCAGGGAACAATTGTCCAGACACCACCTAGTGGTGCTAAAGGGAAAGAAATTGTCAAAGACACATTTTTGCTAAAGCCAGAAAAACATAAGTCGACACACAAGAACACAGACATTGTGGTACTTAATATTCAGATCCTTGCCTGGTTTAAGGCAACAAACAATGTGTATTCTATGGTATTCTGTTACAGGCAGGTTCTACTGAATGTAAAGAGAGGCCCAGTTCAGATCAAAGCACTAGGATAAACAATTTATCTTAGCCACAATCCAATGGAATGTATGTGCTATGCAGTACCAAGGCAAATAAATAACATAGCAGTAATGCAAAAGAATAATGTAAAGAGGATAAACAAACCATTGGTAGTCTGGGCACCTAGTGTTGGGACCTAATAGTGGGAATGCTCCAAGTCTGTCTATAGCTGAAGCAGCTGAAAACATTCTCATCATGTATAAGGAGCCCCCCCCAGGAAGATGATAGGGTACAGGTGCCTTCAAGGGATTTATTCACGTATTCTAGCTTGAATTATTGATGTACTTAGTTTGTAAGGTCAAATAAATGATTTCCTTAGGTGGTGGTTAATTCCAGCTATTTGATACCTTAGTATAATGGTGATCACTAATCATAGAATAGCAACATTTATCATGTATGATTCAAATCATCAATGCAGAAGTATACAGAGCAAATAAAAACAGAGAGCGGGTGTAAGTAGAAAAATGTTTACTTTTATCTTACTCGAAAAAGGGTACTTTTATAGACATTATACAAACAATGTGACAGAGAGGTAACAATATCAATTGAGGCCTTCACTGTGACATTTGTAGACAACTTTCCTCTTAATAAAAGTAACAACAAATTGTAGAAGAGAAGGTGCTGGTCGACGTTTCGGTCTCTATGTTTCCATGCATGAGACCATCTTCAGCACAGTAAAATGTGTTAATCTTGACCCCCTATTATAATGTAGAGCACAAGTAATTACTCTTTATTCTAAAAACATATTAAACATATCAAAGTAGTTACAGTATAATTACAATATATCACCTGTCTCTAATGTAGAATACATGGCAGGGTCTACTGAATGTAAAGAGATGCCCAGTTCAGATCAAAGCACTAGGATAATCAATTTATCTTAGCCACAATCCAATGAAAGGTATGTGCTATGTAATACCAAGGCAAAGAAATAACATAGCAATAATGCAAAAGAATAATGTAAAGAGGATAAACAAACCAATGGTAGTCTGGGCACCTAGTGTTGGGAGCCAATAGTGGGAATGCTCCCGGTCTGTCTATCGCTGAAGCAGCTGAAAATGCTCCCATCATGTATAAGTAGCCCCGCAGGAAGATGGGCAGCCCTGCCAAGTTGTGCAGGCACATACATGATGTGCTGCCCTAGACCAGGTCTTTTCTTAAAATTCTAGGGCCTGGTGTTGTGTTTATTCCTATATAAAACAAGACTATTCAAAGTAAAAAACTTGGCCTGCAGCAACATGGACCTGGGAACTCCGCAGCTATGGTTAAGGTCCTTTGCAATTGAAAGGTATGAAGTGCCTTGAAACCGCCAGTGATTCTGGGAAAAGCCTCACATTTAAATGTAACACAAAATACTATATTGGTCTAAATCAGGGTTCTCCTTTTTATGATAACTACATTTATCTAAATGGGGATATGCTAAAATCTGGCATGGATCCGGCCCTCCAGGACGGACTTTGGAGAACCCTGTACTCTAAGTGGATATGCCTTGGATTATTACTGGTCAACAAGCTAGATGAAGGCAATCAGGTGAGCACCTCTTTTATGGCTTTATAAACAAGAAACAAGTTTACTCTACGTTTTCAACTATAGGTAAGTACAACGAATGCACTGAGCATCTAGACACACACAGTGCCAGCTCCTCCGCGAAGAGTGTTGCCCCACTGCCAGTAGAGGCAAACGAAAAATAAAATGCAGATCATGTTTTTTTTTGTCCTGCTGAGTCTTGGTGGGCAGGGCCGCAGCACTGCACCAGAGGTAGGAGGAGTGGTGGGCACTGCTGTCAGTATGCATGACGGGTTGTCCAGCTGTCTTAGGCCAACAAAACAGTCATGCACATTGACATCTCTCCAACCCAGCTGTGTTGCTGGGTGTAGAGACCAGCAGGCACAGGATCCCAGCTCCTGATGGAGCGCAAAACAAGCCCGCTACACCCAATCCTGACGCTGCTCCCATAGGTATGAGAGCAGTCTCTGGATTGGCCAAAGGGAAGGCTGTGAGCTTTATCCTGTGCCTAGAGGAGCAAAAGACTGGCAGGTACGTTTTTTAAAATTGTTTTCTTTGGTACAGGTCCCGGCGCTGCCCCCCATCCCCCGAGCTGCCCCCTCTCCCTTGCACAGCCTCACCACATTTCCCTAACACCAGCCGCTACTGCATACACATAAGGTTAGAAAACTGGCCGTGAGATTCCATTGTGTACTATGAATTTGTATTCAAATAGGTCACCACGGCACATCCTTCTGAATCACTATGGATACAGCATGCCTTCTTACTGATTGTCTTTGGCACATTTTTTGTTCAGATTTTTTTTGTGCGCTCTGGAAATTCACAAGAATTATGCAAACTACATTATTACTCTAAGTGCTCGCTGCACACCCGGCCAAAATATTTTCGACAGTGACAAAAGCAGCGCTTTGTCCATTTGTCACAGCACAGAAAAGAGTGCAGACTACCCCCGGGAGTGGTTTGGACGAAAATGTGCTTTTTCCAGAAAAACAAGAAAAGTGATTGTCATTTTTCTTGCTGGGATTCATAGTGATCTTGCAGCCATTTGGCCACATGCTGTCAGATATAATGCAAGGCAGTAATTAAATTGACTCCCGTTACCTCCAGATTGCATGAGAATTCCGTCTAGACAGTAGACAATCACAGAGGCAATTTCACAATTTTCTGACTGTAGTCAAATTAGCATCCCACAGGCTGTTCAATTCCGTTGAGGCCAACTGATGTATGCAATTCAATGCGGACTGGAGAAAACACTGGAAGAACTCTTTCGAGATGAGGAACTTAAAATAAAATATTTGACTGCATTTTGAATTGTATTTTGTGAGGCGCAGGCGTGCTACTGGTCTGGGAAATCAGGGTGGAATGTAAAGCCATTCACCCACAACTACATCTCAGCACATTACCATATCCTACTGTCGTTCATATACTTCTGTTATATTCTGTTACTTTACATTTTTATTTACCGTATTTTCCGGCGTATAAGACGACCCGGCGTATAAGACGACCCCCTACTTTGCTTAATAAAATGTAGGTTTCGTGCTATACTCGCCGTATAAGACTACCCCCACTTCCAGTGCAGTCCAACACAGTCCTGCATAGCCATTTTGAGAATGTATTTTATTTTATTTTGGCTCGTACTTTGTATGCTTTGTATGCTTTGTATGCTTTTGTAACCTGCACACTTATCACTTTTTCTCCAGGAATGTACCGATTGCTACCTCATGTATTTTGGTTGCTCGCTATTGTCACTTTTGATCCATGTAACTTAATGTTTGCTTTTGTAATTTGTCCATTGTTATTGTTGCTCACATCAGCCCATTTTTATATAATGCAGAAGCAGTGTGACACCTTCGGGTGTAGTCCGCGCTATGTAAAAACACATGAAAACATTCCTTCAAATTTAGCATCCGGCGTATAAAATACGGTACTCAATATGTATCTCGTATAATTTGCTGTTGTGCTATTTATGCAAAGTGCTCTGATGCTTTCGGGCGTAGCTCACTTTATCGTCCACACACCCCACTGTTTATGGAACGGTTTTCTTTTTTATTGTAACATTGTGTTTTACTTACTATGGGCCCAATTCACAGAACTAACTTAAGACAAAATCCTAAACTTACTACTTTTGGTATTTACAGAGTTAGGATTTTGTCTGAAGTTAGTCTTAAAACAGATGTAAGACAAAATCCTAACTTAAGTCTGTCTTAAGTCTGTTTTAAGACAAAATTAAGACAAAATCCTAACTTCTGTGAATACCAAAAGTAGTAAGTTTAGGATTTTGTCTTAAGTTAGTTCTGTGAATCAGGCCCTAAATTTGTAACTCATGTAACTAATAATGTTATAACTCTGTGAAGCACTCTGATGCCTTCGGGTCAAGTTTGTGCTACACAAAAGTCCACCAATAAATATAACAAATACATTAGATTTACAGTCTCAGAATATTGTTTTCAAATTCCTTCACAGTATTTGAAAGCTGCTCTGGCAACCACGTGTGCAAAGAACAGCCAGAGGTTTGCAGAATGTTCAATCGAAATGCAGAAAGGATAGGAGGAAATTAAAACTTTACTTTTTCCTCCAGACTTTTGTTTGAAAATCCAGTTTCTTTGAAAATTGTCTATTCTAGTGAAGGGTGAGAATTGGAACTAGATAAAGAGATCTAATAGTAACAGAATGGTATGTAGGTAAAGGAGAGGGGGAGTGAAGGGTAGGCTGGGTCTCACGTTGATTGCTTATTTCATCTAGTGTGAGTGATCTAGGGCCTGATTCGCAAAGGTAAAATACACTTTCTAGTAAGTTTACTACTGTATTGGTATTCACAAACTACGGGTGAAACTTTACAAGAAGTATAATTACACTCATAGTTTCTGAGTGAAATTTTACTAGAAGTAAAATTACACTCGTAGTTTGTTGATACCAAAAAGCAGTAACGTTACTACACAGCTAGTATAAACTTAAACAAAAGTGTAAGTGTAGCTTTGTGAATCAGGCCCCTACTTTATTTTTTACCACACTTGCCAATTTATGCAGTGGCATGGACTAGTTTTCCTCTAGTTCACTGTTAATTGAGTGAGGGGAAAGGTTCTGATTTTTCTTAAGTACCCTAGTGATTTCAGTAGAGGAAAGGACAGGTTTTTCTGTAGAACATTCATAGTTTCATCTAGTGTAATGCCAGGTTTCTCCTAGTACACTTCCTGCTTCATCTAGGACGAAAGCGTGAGCTTGACTTTCTTTAAGTGCACTGATGATTTCATTTGACGGATGTACCTGGGTTTCCCTGAGTAGCCCTATTATTTCACCTGGAGAAAGGGCCACAGGTTCCTTCAGGTCACAATGTGCTTCCATATGAGACTCTAATATATAGAAAGCACCAATCACAGAATTTCTTTACTGAGGTAACCTTGTTCTAAAAGAGGGTGTAGGTTTATTTACCATTGTGGCACATTTGACCTAGAGTTTGCACTAAGAACATCATATCTTCCCCCTGTATAAGACATACCTGGGACCCTCTGATGTCATACCACAACTGAACATTTGAGTCTTTTCTGATTGCCTTCTATCATTGTCCCTGTTGGACCAAATATGACAACCAGTATTGGAAAAATCAACTCCCCTCCTTGCCACTTAGACTTGGGCCAGTGTACCTGGGCTACTCCGCCTGTTGCATTGGCCTTCTTGTCTGCGGTGGAAAAGCCAAGGTCTACTAGTCTGTGTGGCTTAACATCTGAAGGGATGACTGCAGAGGGAGAACATGTATGTGAGAAAATTATGTGTTTTCTTATTCCTATTCCTGTCTCAGATGTTTACCTGAAGATGTCTAGTTGGTATGCAGGAATTGAAGTCTGCAAAATCACATCTACACTTCATCTCGAATAGTACTTGGTTGGCAAGATGTACAAAACGCTTAACTTTTATCAGATTGACAGGGTGAAGTGCCTGAATTAATCCAGTGAGGACTCACCTGTTCAAACAACATCAATTTTTTGCTAGAGCTTTTTCCCTTTTGCAAACCTCTCAGTGTAAATTGCCATGCGCTGTATCCATGTCAAAGAGCTGTGCTCACCCAATTAGTACAAATCCTGGTCATGGAGAATTGAGATGAGTTCCATAAATGCAGCTTAGACAAGTTATTGGGGGGTTCTTGGTTAGAAGTTCCTCTCAAGAGGTCTAGTAGAGGTAGGAATCATCACACTTCATGATGGTGGTTGACGTTCATGACTTCTGATTAAAAATGCAGCATCTCCCAGGACCTATGTCCCTTCCACAAAAGGTGAAAGTTCTGTTCATCAGGATTGGGATTCTGACTGCTTAAGCAACTTTTTTACTTGCTAACTCTAAGTTCAGTCCTAGGCTATGAGTCATGAGTCGCGGAAATTTAAATATCATCTTCTCGGACCATGCAATGATGATTCCACACTGCAAGAATTCCCACTGATAGAGGGTAACAGGTCCAGCGGGAAGAAATAGTAGTGTGTGGCTGCAAACCTGCACAATCCTGGAGAGCTGTGGGAAGTACCAGGATTTGATATGGCAAGTTATGCTTTGCGAGGCTAAAAATACATATTTTTCACCTTTTATTGGTGAGAACCTGCCAGTGCCTCAAAAATAAAGATTTACAAAAACCATGGCAAAATAGAAGAATCTTGCCTAAGCCAAAAGGCTGGCAGCCAAAGTCAGACTTCTTATTTTGCTAATGCTTGTTCTTGTTTCAGTGTTTATATTGCTATTCACTGTTGACCAGCTTATTCATGTCAATGCCAGCTCGCACTCTCTTTCTGAACTAACATTTCTTCACTTTCCCTTTATAGGTTTTACTCAATTGTACCATTTTGCAAATACTGGATAATCAGCATTTAGTTTTATGACTGGTTTACCCCGAACATTTGTGATTGTTTTTATCCTGTATTGCTGCGTGAGTTGTATTCTTGCACATGCCCTGTAAGTTTTTGAGAGCTATTTATGAACGTAGACCGCAATATTTAAGTAAGATCCTTTTAAAGAGTTTTGCATTGCCAAAATGTGTTGTGGGAGCAAAGCCATTTCTCCACCCCTCATGAACCTGCCAGTGGAAGTCTTTCCCCCAGATTCATCATTGTCATGTTTTGCGAGTCCTTAATAGCGATTTTTAAGGAATCGCTATTAAAGACTCGCAAAACGGGATTCATGTAGAAATCGCAATATTTTTAGCGATTTCTACTGCTTCCTTATTTGCGATTCGCGAATTGCGAATCGCAAATAAGGAATGACTCCCCATTCATTCCTATGGGCCTAAAGGCCCATAGGAATGAATGGGGAGTCATTCCTTATTTGCGATTAGCAATTAGCGAATCGCAAATAAGGAAGCCATTTCAAGGGTGCCAGGGTGTCCAAAGGACACCCTGTAGCACCCCTGAAATGGTAATGTACACTGGTGTTGCACACACAAATGTCCAAAGGACATGTGTGTGTGTAACATACAACTTAGAAAAATGCACTAAAGTGCATTTTTCTAAGTTTCCGCTATTTATCACGTAGTCAGACTTCGCGGTAAATAGCGGCCCCAGATTGCGAATTCGCAATTTTAGAATGGCTCATGAATTGCATTTAAGGAATCGCAAATTGTGAATCCCTTAATGCAATCGCAATTTGGGAAATCGCAATTATTTACGATTTTTCAAATTGCTAATTCATGAACCATTGATTAATCTCAAATGCCATTTTTGCGGGCGCAAACGGCCGAATTTTGCGATTCGCACCGTTTGGGCTCGCAAAAATGCTTGATGAATCTACCTGTTACATCCTACCAGAAGAAAATATTCTCGAGCTTAATGAAATTAGCCCAGTTCCCCCTGAAATATCTAGTTCACCAGATTTTCATTGGCATTTAAAATAGTAGAAGAAACCTACATCTGTTATTGATATTGTGAGGTATTATGGATCACTATTAACTCTACAGCACATGACCATGTACAGAGAATTAGATAATGGCATTGAGAGTGAGAAAAAGTCAACAATTTTGTCTCGCATTTGTTTTGGGCTGGTATTGTATCTTAATATTTCTTGTTTCTTCAGTTTTAATCTTTCATTTCACTTGGTCATGGCCCTGCCCAGTTAAACTGTGTGTGTTCCTTGGCCTATCATACCCTAACTCTGACAGGTTTGCAGTCACACACCTCCTCAAATTTCCCTTCACACCTGTTCTAGGGGGGTACATAATATTCTCAATACCACCTTTGTGGATTTCTGCCTGCGCGTCTCTCTGATTTCTACTTCTCTGAATAACACCTGTTGATTGAACTTGGTTTCTAGTCTGGCTGGTGGGTTTACTCCTGTGTGATATCCTTCCTCCAACAGGCAAGTCTTGGCAGCGGCGAAGAGAGCTGATCTAGTGGGTCATTTTATGTGGGTTGCATCGGACAGCTGGGGCTCCAAGGTCAACATCGTGAACCAGCACGAGGAAGTCGCAGAGGGGGCCATCACTATTCTCCCAAAGAGAGCAACGATAGAAGGTAAGGACATCATTGGGAAATGTAAACTGACTCTAACTCTTCCAAAAATATGGAGAAGATATTGGATTTGCCTCCAAAGTTAGGATCAGCTTAATTGTTGGTTAATTAGGGACCTTTTAGAGTACTACTTAGTGTCCATGTTTTATAGAATAAGATCCCCTGGACGAAGGGATCAGACCTTGTACTTGTTTGTCTTCACGGTCTGAGATTAGCATTCCTCGCTTGGCGATTGAAGGTGCCGGGGAGCCAAATCCAATGATTAATTGTTGTCTTGTCCTAAATAGGGGGGGCTTACTGCTTTGTCTGGTTGTCCATGGATTGCAGACCACCAGTTCAAGAATGTACAGAAGTGCAGCCAGTTGACGCGCCGCCCCATTGTCCCCGACTCTAATGAGATAGAAGAGCCTCAAGGTTGTCAGGTGGGATCTCGGCCAATTATCGCAGAGCTCCCTCCCTGCTAAACTTGGAACAAGGCACTTATCAAGTTGTGGGTTTGAACAGGAAGGCCAGTGGTTTTATTAAAGCTGTTTAGTAAATTTATTTTTCAATACTTGTGTCCATTGCCCAGCACATCTTCATATGTGTAAGGCACCTAGTGCACTGTTGTGTATTCTAGTCGCCAGATGGCTTTATATTTCTGCAAAGCTAGGTATGATTCAAGTAATCTCTTATGTGATGTATTTATATTGTGCTATGTAAATGTGTCTGTTGTGTGTGTGTAGGGTTTGTCTAACACATACTGTTGCTTGTTGCTTTTGGGCTGATGCATAGTGTGGCATGTTACACTAACTGGTGATAGATAGAATGCATGCTGTTCTCTGATGTGTACTGTGGCATGTTACACTAACAGGTGTTTGATAGGACACATGCTGTCATCGGATGCATACTGTGGCATGCTACACTAGCAGGTGTTTGATAGGACACATGCTGTCGTCTGATGCATACTGTGGCATGCTACACTAACAGGTGTTTGATAGGACACATGCTGTCGTCGGATGCATACTGTGGCATGCTGCACTAACATGTGTTTGATAGGATGCATGCTTTCATCTAATGTGTACTGTGGCATGTTACACTAACAGGTGTTTGATAGGACACATGCTGTCATCGGATGCATACTGTGGCATGTTACACTAGCAGGTGTTTGATAGGACACATGCTGTCGTCTGATGCATACTGTGGCATGCTACACTAACAGGTGTTTGATAGGACACATGCTGTCGTCGGATGCATACTGTGGCATGCTGCACTAACATGTGTTTGATAGGATGCATGCTTTAATCTAATGTGTACTGTGGCATGTTACACTAACAGGTGTTTGATAGGGCGCATGCTTTCATCTAATGTATACTGTGACATGTTACACTAAGAGGTGTTTGATAGGGCGCATGTTTTCTTCTAATGTATACTGTGGCATGTTACACTAACAGGTGTTTGATAGGACACATGCTGTCGTCTGATGCATACTGTGGCATGCTGCACTAACAGGTGTTTGATAGGACACATGCTGTCGTCTGATGCATACTGTGGCATGTTACACTAACAGGTGTTTGATAGGATGCATGCTTTATTCTACTGTGTACTGTTGCTTGTTACACTAACAGGTGTTTGATAGGGCTCATGCTTTCATCTAATGTATACTGAGGCATGTTACACTAACAGGTGTTTGATAGGGCGCATGCTTTTATCTAAGTGTACTGTAGCATGTTACAGACGCATGCTTTGTGTCTGATGCATACCGCGGTATGTTACATTAACAAGGACCCAGATACTTGGTCAAGGGCTTTAAACATTATCAGCCAGCACGTTGTCTGAGGTCGGCTAACCCAAATCTCCTGGTAATTCCCAGATTTAGACTGGCCACTAAAAGTGGAAAATCTCTTTTTGTCCTGGGTTCTAGGGCCTGGAACAAATTGCAACTTCAGTTGCGACTTATGTCCAAGGAGAGCCAATTTAGGAAATCCTTGAAGACATGGATTTTTCCCTTACTGATGCTGCATGTAGGGCTCTAGTGTAGAGTGTGGAGTGTGTAATGTGTTTTGTGTTGCTCTCAGTCCACCAACCCTTTCGAGTTGGGTTGGCTTGAGCTCCAAGATGCTCCATGGAGTGGTAGTAGCGCTATATAAATTAGTTCTTACATTACATTACAAGTGTTCAATGGCGCACATGCTGTCGACTGGCAAGTGGCATGTTACATTAACAGGTGTTTGATAGGGTGCATTCTTAAGGAATACCAGGTTAGTAGCACATCTGTATCATGTTTGGATGTTTGTGCATCCTCATGGCAGCAGCAATGTGCTAACCCCTTGACTGCCTGGACATTAAAGTAGCAGCCACAAACCCTTTCATCTGGATGACTCTCAGAGAATGAACTCAGCCACACTTTGTCCTCCTAGCAATAGGAGCTCGCATACTTTTCAATGCTGTGAAATTACCAAACGACCCACTGCTTTCTTCTTCTCTTGAATTTGCACTTAGATAGCGACAACTGGGAAGTTCTGTTAATTGCATTGCAGCATTCTCCCTGCCTCTGACAGATACCTTCTGTGTGCTTCCTCAGATGATAAAAGGCACCCACTCTCGTTAATTGGCCTTTGGTGTCGCCGGAGCTTTCACTTCCTAAATTAGAAAGCGAGCACATCAGAGCAGACACTCTTGAATGTCATCTTTTTGTCATGCAATGTGAAGCAGCTGTGAGTGACAAAGTGCCTGCACCATTGATTGATGATGAAGGCATGTTTGCTGAGAGCTGAATGTACCGCTTTGCGGATGGGTGCATTTCTGGCGGTTCCTCTTCTGTGGTTCCGTGTTGTTGGCATCGCTGGTGCCCACTGTGGCGCTGAATGTAATGCAACGTGTACTGGTGTAGCACTCTGCTACTCCAGGGAGTGTCCTCGCGATCTACCTAGTCCTCCACTGCAAGGGATTGTTTCAGTCCCTGTTGAGACTCCTGCACTTCGAATATATGATGTTACAACGCAAGCCATTACAACGCATGCTTTTACAACGCAGTTTTTACATCACAACTACCATTACATCGCATGATTTTACAACGCATTCCATTACAACGCATACCATTACAATGCATTTTTTAAAACTACCATTACAACACATTCCATTATAATGCATAACATCACTACGCATACCATTGCAAAACATAATATTTGTAGTGCAACAGTAGAGTAAGTGTTGGATAGCGTAGGGGTAAAAATCACTATTCCCACTCCAGTGAGTGCAACAGTAGGGAAAGTGTTGGATAGCGTAGGGGTAAACAGTTCTATTCCCCCTCCAGTGATTGCAACAGTAGGGAAAATGTTGGATAGTGTAGGTGTTCAAACCCGTACCCACCCTAAAACTTAAAAATCTCCATTACTTACCCTATAATGCGTTTTGATGACATGTGTTTTAATGGCAGACGTTGTAATGACATGCGTTGTAATGGCATGCATTTTAATGGCATGCAATGTAAAGGCACTTGCATGTAAAAGTTGTGTTGTAAAGGCATTGCAATGTAATGGCTGTGTTGTAATGGATGATTCCCGCTGCTTCAGGAAAGAGTCCATGGATGGAAGGTCCAAGTAAATGCTCTTACATACAGAAGTGTTGTTCAACTAAGATACTGACTGGAATTTTTGAGTTTGTGCAAACAGTTTAGCTACATGATGGTGCAAAACAAATCCCTTTGTAATTCATTACATTCCTCACCAATTCCTCTTTTACATTATAATTTGCCCGATCTAAGTGGTTGCCAGATTTGTTTGAGCTTTCATCAGTTCAGCACTTTAGCAAATTAAACACTCTATACTAGTCCTCATGCCCTCATGGCACATGTTACACAGCTGTGGCCCCAATTATTGGTGTCCACTTAATTCCTTTGGAACCAGTAACCAGCTGTTAGACCTCACACCGTGGGTGGCTGTCTCTCAAACTTTTTGATTTCACATTGCCTGTTTTTTTTAATTAATTGTAGTTGGCCTTAAGACTCTGCACACTTTACCACTGCTAACATGCTTGTGCTCTCTCCTTTAAATCTGGTGAAATTGGCTTACACTCAATTGGCACTTTTAATTTCACATAAGTCCCTAGTAAAGTGGTACCCAGGATCTGCATATTAAATCCATGAGGTGACTGTCAGGGAGGAAGTCACAAAGTTCAACTGTCAGATACACCCAGTCATCTGTCCTAACACAGGCTGAAGGCACATAAGGACTATGGGCAGGAAAATGTTAACTTTCTAAAAGTTGTGTTTTCAGAATTGTAATTAAAAATCCGATTTTACCATTAAAGAGGATTTTTCATTAGAATTTCATGGATACCAAACATGAACTGCCTATTTAATCCCAATCCAAAATTAGTACTTATTAAATGTAGTAAGGTAACCCAATGTTATCCTATGGTAGAGGTAGGCCTCACAGTAGTGAAAAAGGAATTTGGGAGATTTTCTCTACCAGGACATGTATACCTTAAAAGTACATGTCCAACCTTTTAATTACAATGCACCCTGCCCTATGGCCTACCTAGGGTCTACCTTAGAGCCAACTTGTATGCAATGAAAGGAGAGTTTGAGGCTTATCAAGGGGGTTATATTGCCAGGTGAAATTGGCATTGCAAAACTACATTCAGGCTGCACTGGCAGGCACAGAACATGTCTTAAGGTGCTTAGGTGAGTGACATAATAAGTGTGGCATGCCCACTAGTAGCATTTAATTTACAGGGCCTGGTTATATGGTATACCAATCTACAAGTGACTTATAAGTAAATTAAATATGCAAATCAGGTGAAAGCCAATCATACAGCACTTAGAGGAGTGAGCACAAGGACTTTAGCACTGGTTGCAGTAGTAAGTGAAGACTAAGGCTGACAGGTCTAACATAAGCCTGACTGTTTTTTTGCCAAGCTACCAGAGGGTTAAGCACAGGCTAATTGAGTGACCTTTGTGGTACCCAATGAACACAGATTGCGATTTTTCCTTGTGAATGCTCTTTAACCCCCCCAATCAAAAATCCAGTTTCCCACACCAGCCCTCCTATCAGATTCATGAGATCTGCAGAAACACTGCAGAACTGTGGTGTGTCTCCTACCTAGCCGAAATCTCCAGTTGATGAATTGGAGAAGCATTTACACTTATTGAGTGAATCAGTCTCAGAATTTCCCAACTCTGTAGTAAACCTCAGAATGTCACCTGCATTGAGTGGTAATTCCTCACATCCAATATCTCTCAGTATTAATTACTCCATGGGTGCGGAAATACTGCCTGAAAATCAGACACTTGAAAGGGGCCCTCTCCACTAGGACATCTCTGTATGTGCTTCTGGTGCATTCAAACTTTACTAGATGTTTAAACTTTACCCTAATACAATGTTCTCAAAATAAATATTTCCTATACGGTAGTAAAGATGATATACTATGACAGTATCAGCATCCCGATAACCACTGGCTTTGTAAAAGAATTTCATCTAGAATTGCTGTTGAAAATATTCTTGAATGAGAATTTCTGAAATGCCGCACTGATCCAGTCCTCAAGGATCTAACTACTCTGTACACACATGCACTAGACATTTCTATGTCCTCTTAATCTACACTTGTGCCATATAGGAAACTCGCATGGCCATATTCAGTGGTTTCCTAATTAATTATTTGCTTTCTTATTGGAAACCCATATTATTTCAGATGGAAAATGTCAGTATTGAAGGTTAGTCGTTTGCTTCAGGAATATGAATTGTGAGCACTGGACTTGGCATTAGTTTGTATACATGTCTTTGGGTGGCATTTTTAGTGTAAACTCTAATTTGCATATTTGTAAATGTGACTGTGAGCACCATACAACGTAATTGCTTAGTGGGATGAGTGTTATATGCCACCATTGGTTTAAATGTGTTTTAACATCTGAAGCTAGTTAGGAATAGTGCTACATTTGATGTCTATAACACCTTTTAAAATGGTATTTTTATGGGTTATCTGAAGCCGCTGCTTCTGGGATCTGGGCCACGAACTTTGGAGTAGTCACTACAAAAGAGGAAGAAGAGGTTGATAAGATGAGTACTGTGTGAGAAAAATAATTTATGAGGACAAGAAGAATAGAGATAACTAGCCCTCTAGCAAAACTGTAATTTTTAGACTTACATGTGTGTTTTCTGTGCAAAAGGATACCCAATTTGTGAGCTGAAATCGCAAACTACTTTATTATTATTTTTTTACCGAAAGACCTTAATGGGCCTTTATTGACCATCTGCACTGTCTCTTTTCTATGAGACCCAAAGCAAAGCGATCAGTTTCACTTGGTCCACTACCAATAGAGACATATCCAAGACCATTTAAAGTCAAAAACAGCTTATTGGTAACTCTCCTTACCATCTTACGCGTGCATGAGATGACACCCTGGGGCAGATTTACAAGTCCCTTGTGCCACTGTTTTGACTGATGCAAAAATGGCGCAAGAGGCTTGTAAATAAGCCCCCCCTGTTTCTACATATCACAGGTCACTTCATTCCCTTCCATGGAATTTCTATCATTACTGCACACATGTTGTCTGTCTGATGCACTTCAGTGGAGCCACCCTCGCACTTGGGGCACAGGGTTTGTACATTTCAGTAGATGATAACTCCTTCTGCACTTCTCAAGGCTAGATCCCTTCAATGATGCCTTTCCTCCTCATCGCTGGCCTTATAAATTATAGGACAGCGTATCTTCTTCCCACATTAAAGACTACACTTGTGCCAATACTGTAATCTCTGGATTCTCATGTATAAATGAAGCATATTCAGATGAGGATTTGAAGCACTTTTTTTTTTTTTTTTTTTTTTTTTACTTTTTACTTTATTATTTCTACCAACTGATAGTCTCATGGACATCAGGTGATGTGCTGATGCCAGTAAAACTAATTTGCTATTTGAATTTTAGGTCTAAAATATTTGTGGAAAACAAAACTTTAAATACAGTAGTTCATTTGACTAATTTACTCTTCTAACTGCAGTTATGGAGTATTTTAGGAAAACTTCTAGCATCCTCTAGATCCTGTAATTCATTCCTGAAATGTAAATCAGTGTCTCAGTACAATGCTAGCAGCTGCAGCTCTGAAGGCACAACTGCAGAATGCATCAAGGATGCACTTGACATCAGACACAAGAGTTCTTCTCACTTTTGAAAGAATCAGAAATCTGCACCCAGAGGCTCTGCTCATCACCTTTGAGGATGTCAGCTGGCTTGTCTGCTGTTCATCCAAATATGTCTGAAGCGATTGCTAACTTTAGACACCAGGCGCGGCACAACCTCCTCTGAAAATTTGCATAAGAAGCTGCCCCTGGCTGAACCAGCAATTAGTTCGTCAACAGCCCGACATCACCTGTGGAGCTGGCATAACTATGTTTCTGTCCCTGAGGGGTACTGGGAACGCCATTACACGAACCAGGCGAATCGCTTAAATCAAAATCACTCTGCCGCTTTGACTTTTCATCGTGATTATTGATGTTGATTAATTATGCTAAATGGATAAGGTCACATTACATTTGCATAATGCAAAAAGAGGACCAAGGAGAAAGCAGTTTCATGGTAATTACTTTTTAATTTGCTGCCTCTTTAAGAGCGCAAGCGACTCACAGACCGCTCCCCGGACGCAGGCATGGCGGGGACCAGAACTTGCCAGGCTCAATGTGGCCTCATTTGCTGTGTGATGATCTAACACTTTTCCTTGAGAAACTGGACAGCCAGGACACAAGTTGAACTTTTTGTTTAAAGAAATGAGTGCTGGGTTGCGCAGAGAAGAAGACAGCTTTTTCTGTATGTGATTGAAGTGTCCTGGGACTGAAGACATTTGTGGAAGTGTGAAACATCTGGCTGACTTTTGGGTCTAGGATTTACTGGCATTTCCACTTTTGTGCCTCTTGGAATATTAGTTGCCACAAATAAAGATGTGAGCAATTTCTGGCATTTGGAGTGGGGCCAGCTTACCATCTATAGGCAATTACCGTAGAGATGCTGAGCCTTCCAATTGAGGAAATAGAAAATTTTGTGTGGTCAATGTGTCCCCCACTCGCACCCTATCCACGTACCCATGCTCCATGTATGTCCATGTTATCATGTAAATCCTTTCCCGTGCCTGGCATAATAATGCCCCTGCATTTCCGTCTAACGTTAACATGTCAGTTATTAGGCCTTCCAGGAATGAAACGTTAATTCTGCACTAAGGCCTGCATTGCCAATGCATTTACATGGTACACGTTTAAATAACGCGAAGCACACATTTTTGTGGCCCAGCCGAGCCAGGCCCTGAATTCAGGCTCCGAGCCTCTTCTGTCTCCGAAAGCTGCAGTTTTGCATCCCTGACCTCTCCCTTACTCCCTGCCCAGCCGAGAGGTGCCCGGCCTGGCCCGCCTGCCAAGACGGTATTTTGCCTACAGTTATCTGTTCAGCCTCCGCAAAAACACATTCCAGTCTAGTGAAATAGGTAAACACTTTCCGCCTGCAGAGCATAGGGCCTAGCCTTCCTGTCTCCATGCAAGTGATTTACTGAACCCGTTGCCATAGTAGGCCCATGCCCCCACGTAATGCACTAAGAAATGTATGCACACACTAGCATTTAGTGATGAACGACTTCTGCTCGAGAGACCTTTACTTCAGACAATACATCCTCCAAACACAAGATATCAGATATGCCAAAGGTGCAGGTCGTTCTGACATCCCAGACTCCAGACTCCTCTTCTAGTGCTAAAGGCAACCCCCCAGCTCTCCCCAGCTACACGTCAATTTCACGTCATGACCAGTTGCGCGCACATGTAGGTTAAAGGTTTCTGCTGATCCTGCAGTCCTCTTCTATGCATACACCCACCTATGACACTCCTATGACTCGTCGAGTGAACACCCACGTGTACACCTCTTTACACGCCTTCTTCAACGAGCATATGTTCTTATCTCTCTCTTTTCACTTGCTCCGCCTGGAGTGTTACGCCTTCTGTATTCATTGCAATTATGTGATTTTACTATATATAATGTATGCTGTTAATAAAGCGTTAGATATCCCTTCCTGAACCTTAGTGGTGATGAAACCCGATTCTCCCCTGGTTCGAGCCATTGAAATAAAGCCCTTTTGACTCAGATACCATGGACTCTGCCTCTCATTATATGAGCTATTCCTATTGATATTGATGTATTGAAAAATGTCTAGGTAATTTTCTTTACCACACAATGGATGAATGAATGTGGGTTACCTGAAAGTGGGACATCGTGAAAAGTGGCTTAATAGAAATTGAAGGGAGTGCATACACTCATTGGTTGTGTTCCCAGAGGAGGAAGTAACCATGCTGAAGAAGCAACATAGTTATAGCAGGAGTGATGTCCACAATTCCGCTGCCCATCTTGTATGTCAGATCCCAGGGATATCATCCATCTCTCCTGTTTTGCGGGATTTGCACTGGCTCCGCATTGAGAGCCGTATTAAATTTAAGACCTTGTGTCTTATTTTTAAAATCAACCAAGGGTCTGCGCCTCTCTATCTTAAGGAAATTATCCACCCCTATGTCCCGTCTTGGCCCCTACGCTCAGCCACTCAGGGTAACTTGGTAACACCTAGTTGTAGACTATCCAGAATGGGTGGTCGTTCCATTGCGTTCCTCGGCCCCAGATAATGGAATTCTCTTCCCTGGTCTATGAAGCAGGAACCGTGTTATCGTAGGTTCCGGCGAGATCTTAAGACCTGGCTCTTTTCTCAGTGATGAGTTATCTGGTTATTCAGTTGCAGTAGTCTAACTACCTGCGCCGGGAAACCCTGTCTAGGGTAGCTGTGCGCAATATAAATCTAATTATTAATAATAATAATAATAATAATCATGCTGAAGCTGCAACATAGTTATAGCAGGAGTGATGTAAGGGACAAATATGTATGTGATGGATTACCATGACATAGGGCTTTGAAGTTTGTACAACTGAAGGAAAGAGAGATAGTGGTCTAGCGTGTTGTAGAAAAGAGGGCTATGCATTGGAATTATCCACCCTGAGATGGATGGGAGCTGGAAAGAAGTAAATCGCAGACCAGAGAGGTAGCCCTCATTTTCCTTCCTCTGCTAATCCAGATCTCAGTGAAAACAGGAGTATGTTTCTGAACCACACTTATATGTTGTGTGGTACTTGGCTACAGTGCAGGTGTTTTCTTGCTTGTTTCTCAGAAAGCAATGGAGTACATCTTCTTACAAAACTGAATATATGCCATTTGGAAATTATTTTCAAGTACACTGCTTAAATATTAAAAGCTTTATTTGTAGCAATGCATGATGAGAAAATAAATTAACGTTCCTTTATTCAACTGAATATTTTACTCATTCATATTCACTGCTTCAAAACATACAAACTGTTATAGGTAAGCATAAATCTCTCTCCAACTACATATCCAGTAAAAAAAACTTACATGAGCTTTCACTTGCTCTTGAAAATTACACACCCAGTTCAGATTCTTTAGTAGAAAATAATTGACCGACCACGGCTCCCCCTGAAATCATCAGTGGAGGCAAAATTGTCAAGTAAAGAGAAGACTCAAATTGATATATTACACATGGGTTTCTAGTATGAATCACATGACAGGGTTCTCACAATGAGCACAGCGATGTGTCTAGCTGAGCTTAAGATGCTTTACTGAGCTCACGAGAACTAAAGAAATGGCAATCAAGAGCTACAAATATGTCCCAAACTTTTTTCGCTTGAGCAAGCTTTTCTCATCTCTCATGCCAAGAAATGTTTTCCGAACTACCTTTTAATTCATCTGCTTTTTAAAAATGAATGCTTGCCTAGGTCTCTCATGCTTTACCTCTATTGTAATAATCTAATTTCTTAATGGGATATTTGAAAATATTTATTTGTCTCATATGTTAAAGCCTCTTTTGCATGTCTTGATATTCTCTTGTGTGCGTTTTGAGACAAAGCGGCACATTTCCATTTTCCAACTAGCCTTACTCACAATAAGACCCACATTTTCCATTGCCAATCATGAAACATTAAACTCTGGAGTAAAATGTGGATCTAGTAAAATTGCAGTTGAAGGGAATAGGTATATCCCAGGGCCCTATTTTTCGACTGTCCTTTCTCAGTAACACTTTGTCATGTCAGTGAGTAGCAGTGAAGAGCCTAGTAGGTGCCACACTATGGATTCATATACATTTCTTGAATGGGATCTTAATATTTTCCTTCTCTAATTTAATCTTGGCTTTACAGATGCTCTCATTTCAATACTCACTGTCAGTTTCCGATAGAGCTGCAAATATCCATCTATGTCTGTAACACTCAGATTCCTGGAGAGTGCTAATTTGACATGATATCCTTGACAATTATTGACTTTTTGTGCCATGATAAGAGCATTTGCTCAACATTTACTTCCTACTTTGTCAATCGTTATTTCATGCTATGGTTCCCCGTGTACATTTGTCAGTTGGCAGACAAATAGATCTGTGACTTGTGTCTGAAACTTTTAACATTGGCTAATCATACTCCAGTTAAGTTCATGGTGCTTAGATCTTCATGGACAGATCAAAGGTTACATGGAGAAGAGTTAGATGCAAGATCCATATAAGCTCATGATTTTTAGATCATCATGGACAGATTAAACTAAACATGAAGAAGAATAAGATTCACCTATCATTTTTATTGTGTGTCCCAGATTTGACGTGTTCCTAAGTGTCTCCGGTGTATGTTAATCTCTGTAAAAGAGGGGTTGGTCTGAGGTGAGACGGTAGAATGAACTTGCTTGTGCAGATTAGCATACACTTTTCCAGCTTGCAGAAGAGGGTCTAGACCCTAAGATGTACCTTGAATTTGTTGTGATTATGGAATCTACTGTGGAGTGCTCTGATGCAACAGTAGGACACGTGAAGAGTCAGTTAGAGACTGTTCTTGATTGGTGAGCTAGTACCTATCCAGTGTCGTAGTATTTTAAAGACTTATCTTCATGGTGGTGTCTTTTCCTTTCCAATGGTGTCGTTAATGAGTAAGGTGTCTGTAATCAGCTGTAACTGTGAGCCACAAAAAGAGCACATGCACTGTGTTTCCAGGACCCCCACTGAGAGAGGAGCTCTGGAATGTGCTGTATTTCAACCTCTTGTTCTGGTAGGAAAGGATTTCCTTTTTAGAACACTAAGAAGATTATCGACTACTGTCAGCTTCATAGAAATTACATTGCACATTATATAGAGTTACAGTTGAACTTGCTGTATTATGCTGAAGGCGGGGTGATGCAGAGCTGCTAGAGTTCCCCACGTTGGATCGGGGGTCCAATGTTTCTGACGACTGTGCTGCAGAAAGCATCCCTGGACATTGTGGTTCCAGTTGCAGCACTGGTCCGTAACAGAAAGAATGTATGCACTTTTTGTTGAACTTTATGTTTTTTGAGGGTGTTTATGTACCATCAATTTTGTCCCTATGGGCAGAAAACAGCTTATGTAGCAATGTGACAGGCATACCTGGGAGACACGTTTACACTGTTTAAGGAAAATGGAAACAGGAATATTTCCAATCAAATGTGTTACTGTGGAAAGTAAGAGAAACATATATAACACTCGGTCAGCCTAACGGTAGGGGGTTCCTGCACAGAGATTTGGAGATTCGGGCAAAGTCAGTAAAGGTTCAAGGTTTGCTGGGCCCATGGGCAGTACACCATCGTTGAAGGTGAATGTTTTGGTTGGTGGCACAGAGGCGATGGGTGAAGTTCATTCCGATCACTTTGAAACCTGTTGATATTACCTGTAAGCGAAAGTCACCAAAATGTATCAGTTGGGTTCTAAGAGCCTCATTTGCAATATTTTAACGATCAGCAGTGCAGCAAGCCTTCCTGCTGTGCTGCTGTGTGGCACAAAAAAGGGCAAGAATGTGCTGTATCTACAATATAAGGCACATCCCTGTCCTTCTCCCATGCGCCGGTGCACTAAGAGCAGTCGTACAGCAGCACAGACACACTTGCATCATTTCGCAAGGGTGCTCGCACCGACGGGAACAATCATTTGTTTTTGGTGCTTCTTCCTGCACAAAAACAATCCTGCTAATGTGCAGGCACTCTTGCACCAAGGTGCAAGAGTGCCTGCATTGGCGTTAGGCAGCACATTGTGCACCAGCGCTGGGGAAAGGCAGAAATGCACCATCCCAAGTTAAGTATGGTGCATTCCTGCCTTTTACCTATCAATCAGAGCAGCCGGGTGACTTGCTGCACTGCGCTGTGTGATATGATGATAAATGTGACCCTGAGTTTTTTTGTTACATCTTTAAGCAAGCCTGTGTACAAACATGTCTTTATTTATTGAGCAAAAATAAAATGGAAAATCCAACATGTTACCATGACACCAGGGTATACAAATGGACATACAGTGCCAACCAACAATTAAAATGTAATTGTGTCAGCAGTGTGAATACATCAAAGAACACACAATGTCTGTCCTTAACAAGTTACATGTCATCTCACAACTGCAGTCCAACAAACCCTACTCCTCGATTCCAATCACCAACATCTAATGGTAACACAAATGGCACATGCAACCATTAACAAAGTTCAATAGCCTTGACAGAAAGTGCATCCAAATGCTTAATAACTGTGGAAAGCACATGAAAGCCTGTGGTTGAATAAGTTTTCCCAAAGCCTACTGCTTTAGGTACTTCTTCTTGTAACTATTTGAAGAACTGAGGATGTGAGATTTTCCAGTTAGATAATGCTGTTGGTATCCGAACCTAAAAGGAAATATTTCTGTCTGGTGTGAGTAGTTATATATTTTAACCATCTGGTGCAAGTAGTAATACATTTTAACCACAAGACAAATATATAGGGGTGACAACATTGTGAAACTTTACTGGTAAAGTTCTCAATAAAAAATCCAATAAAAAAGCTGCTAAAAGAAGTGTTTTGGCTAAAAGGGAAATTCCCAGCAAACAAATGTTAGCAAAAGCAGATTACACCAACCCAGCGTTGGAGCAAAGTAAGCACATTTTACAAGTTTGTGAAACAAATGTGGTATGTTTTACTAACGAAATGTAATGAATGTACCAAATTGTAAAGCTCCTAATCTAGTAGCACGTTTTCAGGGAAGCAAACTATACATTATGTGATCCGAAATGTGTTTTACTTCATTAGGATTCTGTTTTACAGTGACATCATGCTTTACAGTAAAAAGGTTATGTTAACATTGGCCCAACAACGATAAAAGTGTCATGCAACAGGCCCAACAACAATAAAATTGACCCTGTCTACATTTCTTAACTACATGAGTTTGGCTATGTACCAGCACCAAAAGCAATAGTCAAGTTCTTATGATTCATGCAACAATGATTCCTCGTGTAAACAAAGTAGCAATCTCCACCAACTCGCTTTACTAGCTAAAAAACAGAAAACACCTCCTTTGCACCAGACAATTTGGATCCACAGCTCTTGCTCTCCATTCCACAGCGCTTACAGTGGACAAAGATTCAATCACATTCTTGAGAGAGCTTCAGTAGATGCTAATAGAGGACCACGTCAAGCTTAAATGTTGTTGCCTTACCTATAATGCTCTACATTTGTCCATGCCAAGTTATCTTGCTGATCTCCTGTTAAGGTAAGGTGATTTGAGGCATTCAAGGAGTAAAACCCCCCTTACTCTTGAACCACACACATTCAGACCTTCTCAAGTCTTGAAACCGTCCATTGCAGGCGCTGCCTAAATTAGCGAAATTCTCTGCCTCTTAGCCTAAGATTAGCAACAAACATCTTCTTGTTACAGATAGTACTAAAGCCATATTTTTTCTGAATGTACCTGGGTGGAGAAGAACCTTTCGACTCTTATGTTGTTTACGGATTGGAATTCTTGATCTGTCACCTGTGCCTGACTGATACTTGATTTCTGACCATGTTGGTCTTTTGTTTAAAAGTTGTTCGTGTTATACCTTTCCCGCCACTTTGTCTTACTCTTCTTCCAGCTTTCTCAGCTTCCTGTTCCTTATCCCACTGCCTTCTTCCATTTCCCTTTTTGCGTCCTGGATATCTATCAAGGATGCACTGCCCTCTCTGTTTTATGTAAAGTGCTATGTTTGTACTTTAGTGGCAAAACACTATATAAGAGCGTGAAATAAATAAATATGAAGCTATGGGGGTCAGCTGAAAGGAAAGTTTGTATGAACTATGCTCTTGTTACCTTTACTGCTCGCGTGTCAGCTGTGTGTGTGGGATGAGACTGAGGGCGTGCAGCAACATAGATAGAGCGTCACAATACATACCTGTGTGTTGAATTGAAGAAGTGTTTAGTGTAAATCAAATATAATCGTACAATTTACAGCACAGTTCATTATCGTCTTCAAAGAATGTGGTAACTTTGAATAGTGAGTGGATCTATTTGTCGTGGCTTGTTTTTTTGTGAATCAAAAGGATACAGACATACAGAATTCATAACTGTGTTAAAAGTAGAAAAGATTAACACAAAATAAAAGGGAAACATATGAATGTGTCCAATTAAATTCCTTATTCGTGTGTGTTAGTATTCCCCGTTGTGTGGAAGTGCCAAGGAGGGCGGGACTTTGGAATGGTTGGTGTGGTGCATGTAAACTACAGGTGTCACTGGGCAACGAATTAAAAAAAAAATGGATTCGATGGTATCCTGGGGTCATAGTAGTTTTGGGCACCAAATTGAAGTAACAAAACACCCATGATTGGCACCTGACTCCCAATCGCTCGGTCGGCGATGTGGGAAAGACGCTCAGAACCCAGTAAAACACAACAATCCTCTACCGAATAGCCAATCTGCGAGTTGCTTTATAAAAAAACAGTGCTTTAATACATGTAAGCAACAATTCTGTTTTTGAAACTGACAGCGACAACTGAATTACCTAGGGCCATTCCACCCAGAGATCTGTCTGAAAAGCTATTATAGTGCATTTGCACTAATCAAAATACTTTCTGGTAACATTGTCACGTTAGTTTCCGACTTGGGAAATGTTTGTGATCGCCAGCCTGAATTTGCAAGCACCGAACTCAGTAGCTGGTTACACAGCCTCATAAAAGACACTTTTCAAAGAAACAACAGTTCACCTTGATACTTTTCAAAGAAACAAAAGTGTCTCTTTTCACAGCACTGATTTGAGGTTGTTTTCAATAAAATGTCTTTACTGGTATTAAGCACAAACATTATAAATAGCAAAAAGTCCCACATATGTAAGAGAATGATAATGCAGTAAAGGTACTTGATGCACAGCGACACCCATGGGCACCCATGAACAATTACATTTAGGCGTGGTGATTTTCTAGAGAAGAGTGTCCAATTCTATGGACGGTTACTCATGTTTAATCGCCTGTAATATCATCAAAATGATCTTGCAATGCACATCTTATTTTGTGATGTTTAGGGGGCACCCTCTGGCCTTGTACGCACAGGAATCTTGAGGATGAGCCATCTGTCCATCCCCCGTCTTCCTTTCGCTATGTCATTTGGGTGGGTTTTCATCTAGTCTGAGAAATGTCCCTCTTTCCCCAAGTAAACCCCAATCTTAGAAGGACCGACTCTGCTTCCGTAACGCCCTCATCATCTAATATATGTAAGAGTGCCATCCTCGGTTGGATGTTCATGGTTGTGTGAATATTTCTCTAAATTCTTCAAAAAATTCCTTCCCAAGAGAATCCTGGAAGATCTTCTTGGTTCCTTCTGGGCAGCCTAATTCAGATTCCACCCTCTACCGCAAGGAAAGGAAAGCTGAGTAAGTCACAAGGGTTAAGGGGTTAAGGATGCCAACAGTGTAATGCTGGTATTAGCTCCTCTGGAAGGAAGAGATCCAACACTGGAGCTATTTATTACAGGGATACAGTAACACAAGTATGGAGGCATGGAAGTGTGAAACCCTAAGCTTGCTTGAAAAGTTCACTGTAGCACTGATATGTCCTCTTTTATGCTTGACACAGATGAGTGTTGTCATGGGTCATTTCAGAATGGGCCTCTGCCACAACAGAAGGTTACAGGAGAAATGCAGGCCAAACCCTCTGTACGTGCTGGAAGACATCTTGTCCACCCAAGGTATGTTTCCTGGGGTTGTTGTGCAAGAGGTCATGTACAGTCTCCTCCCAGCCAGGATGTTAGCCCCGAAATAGTTGCACAACCCTTTTTGATCTCTCCATGGTCTTATCTTTATCAGTGCTGGCCTTGTGGCCCTAGGTGCAAGTGATAGTCCCACCCTGAGTTCCAGGACAAGACAGTGAAATGACAAAGTGATACGTGCACCAGTCAGACAAGTGAGAGACAGCCATATATTACTGAGCACAACCATATTCGTAATAATGAGAACACAAGAGATTTCTTAGTCTAATAAATATTATCTGTAACAAAAAGAGTTTCAGTTCGGGCATGTCCATACAGTGTGGATAAAATAACTAGGCCTGGGCGGTAAATTCTGTTCCCCTCGCGGAATTTGTGTAATTTAGCGTTCCGTGGAGAACGCAAAATTGCCCAAAATTGTGCGATCCATGACTTCGCGAAATGTTTTGCTTGTTTGCTTTCTCAAAAATGCGTGTTCACAAGATATTTCCCCCCGAGCACAGAAACAGTGTTTGCGAACAGGAAAAAAGCATAGCGAACAAGCAATTCCGCATGTTCGTGGAATTTCTGCGCATTCGCAAAGATTTTTTACCGTTTTGCGGAGATTTGCGTAACGCAATTACGCAAATTCCGCCCACCGCTAAAAATAACTCACCACGACCCTGTCAATGTGGGGACTAATGAGGATTAAACTCAGGTATACCCAAAAGACTTCAAGCATTGCCCAAAGGCTCAACTGATTTGTGTTTTGAGAGCAAATGTGGCCACTGTAATGAGCTTTTGAGAACCTGCTAAGGAACCTCTCTGGATGAACACAAAGTTCAAAACTAAAGCCTCAGCAAGCAAAATGGTTACTGATCTGGGACACAATGGGTGGCATCCTGTGTCTTGTGTGGGGTTACAGTGTCATTGGAATCCACTAGTCCAAGGGGCAGTTGTCAGGTGACTAAAGGCAGTCCGGTGCCAGTACACAAGAACCCCCGCAATTGGGCACCAGATATTCAACAAGGCCTATATCTCATGAACCTGTGGTCCTTTTAGAACTTTATGGTACCAGGACTGCCAACAGATCCACAAAGGCTTTGGTTCCCATCAGGGCACAGCTGAACATAAAAGAGCTGGAGTTCTAATATGAATATCATGTGTAGCTGGTCTCATGAGGAGACTTGCAGACTGGCTCTCCTTTGTCGGGCACGGTCCTGCAACTTCTTACGAAAGGCCTCCCTCCTCTCGGGGAACCTCAGCAGTGCCTCAGTCTGGGTGCTGGGGAGACTCAACTTCATAGTAAGAGAGCGGTCAGTTAAGACATTTCAGTCCTTCTCAACTGCTCTGGTGTGCAGGGCGTTCCTCATTTAATGGGTGCTTCAGCAATAATTTACTGGTGATGAAGGGCCAGTATATATGCTCAAATACGCGGGGGCTCCTTTGATCGCAAGCTTTATGGACACTGCATGATCAGTCCATGCCAGGTCTATGTACAACACAAACTTTTCCCAGGCTGAATCCATCTGGACAAAGTACAATTTGTATTAATTGCGAACAGAAGATCAAATATTACAGACATGTAAATTAAACAAGGAGACAGGAGAAGGCTGAGAGCACTCTTATGAGGCATTGCACCTCCTTCAAAGGTGGACATGCTTGTCAACCCTGCTATCATTGTAAAGCCTGTGACATTATAAAGGAGGCAGGAGGAAATGTAATGAGAAGGGTGGCTCATGTTCTGAGCAGTGATCTGGGAAGCCTTGCACAAAGCCCTTCATTGTTTGGGATGCCACACACAGGCAGCAAAACAGACTCCACCACATATCTAGATACACACGCACAACCCTGTCACTCAACCAGCTGCATGCACAAAGCCTGTGCAATCATTTTCCATGTATGTCCTGTGCATATGAAAGCAAAAAACCCCAGTAAAGAGAGACCACTCACTTTTGCTCCTGGAGGAAACATGGAAAAACTCCTGTCCCTTCACCACAAACAATTCTGCCCTCCCGAAGTCTGAGAAGAAAGGGCAGCAATCACTTCCTGAAAGAAGGGTGTTATTTTGGTGCCCCCTCAAGTTCAGAGCGCAGCTCTGGGGTCACAGGTCATTAAACAGGAAGATCCTTATATTTGCTTAAAAGATTATTGAGTACACTAGGGGAATATATCAATCACCTCAGCAGAGCAACACAGGGCGGGCAGCACAGCTCCCCAGAGCCATGTTCAATCAATCAATCAGTGATTTTGTAAAGTTCACTACTCACCCGATGGGTCTCAAGGCACTAGGGGGTGGGGGGATAGCTCTGTTGGGGTCATTCGAAGAGCCAGGTCTTGAGGTTTTTCCTGAATTGGTCCAGTGTGGAGGTGGAGGGTGAGCTTGTTCCATGTCTTGGCTGGAAGGTAGGAGCTGGGAGTTTCCACCATAACACACTCTTTTCTGCTCTCTGTAAGGCTTTCTTCTAATACATGGATTTGTTCATAACCCAGGGGTTAGCTATTTCTGCAGTGCAGTATGAATTGTTGTCCTCTTTTCATCCTTCATACGTAAATGCTTTTCATTGGATATGAAATATAGTAACATAAGAATGTTGCTGAGCAGAAAATAGGGTTTTTGTGTTAATACATTACACCTGCTTATCTAGTACAACATGTTTGTGTACCTTTTAGAAAGAAAGAAAAACAAGGGCTATTTAAAGGATACTTATGTCTTTCATCAGTGGGCTTTAACAGCACAATCTAATGTCGTCTTTGTACAGACTCCATTGCCACTGGCGGCAGGGAATGTAGTGCCATGAAAAGAGGCACAAGATATTTGTGCTTATTCACTGCAAAAAGAACTAAAGCAAGTATTCACCTGTCATTGTCTCTGCTGGCTTTGGTTGTTTTGCTTTACATAACTGTTCTCATTCTTTGATATACACTTGAAAACAAACATGCTTAATTATTTCATAGGTCACATAAAGGAGAGGAGGCAGTAATACTTTCCACAGAAGCCTACACTTAACCTTCTCAATGGCAATTACTTATTATAATGACTGGAAGTTAGTGGTCTGATCTCAGGAGGGAAAGCTGCTTTATGTGGATAAATGTTGAAGGGTCAGGCGCCAATGATCACTTTGCTGGCTCGGTCTGTTCCATAGGTGGATTTGCTTACCCACTCAAACAGCAAAGACTCATGAATGATGCCAGCCTCTCGTGTAGACCTAAAGTTAACTCAACAGCTTGGAAAGTAAATTAACATTTTAATCTTTGGTAAAAGATCTAGGGGCATATTACCAAAGCGGCTATATGAAATTATCTCCGCTTTTGCGGACGTTTTCGTCTGAAAAGCAGCGCCTTATCAGCAAAGACACGCTATCGCGTGTTTTGCTGATTTAGCGCTCCTTTCAACAACGCCCAGTTTTGCATCTCTAATGAGATGCAAAGTGGGCGTTCCGTGCCAAAATAACTGGAGAAATGTCGCTGACCGACATTTCTCCAATGATCAAGCTGCACGCTACTAACAAGCAGAGCGTTAAGAAAAGGAGCGCTAACCACAGTTAATGCTACTTTCCTAACGCCTGCTTGTGACCTGACTTAGCCATGTAATCCAATGGGAGGCGGGTTACATGGCTAAGATCACCCTGCCCTATCAGCAAGGTTTCGCTGGTAGCAGTGTGATTATTGCTGGATTTCCAGCAATAATCACACTGTTTTCCAGCTAACGCATGGATTCCTATCATTTGGGAGATAAGCGTTGCTGATTGCACGCTATCTCCGCGATGGAATCCAGCGTTAGCCTGCGATAATTATCCTCGCGCTAAAAGCGCTGAGAGATAATTATCGCAGGAGATTGCTAATATGCCCCCTTGCCTTTTCAGTTGTAACTATCAGGCTGAACCTTGGTAGGGCCCAGAAGCGCCACCTTTTAGACTAATGAAACACAAGACATGTGGTCACATCTACCTAGAGAATATAGAGAATATAGCACCTAGCTTCTTTCACACTATCAACCTAAAATGAATTTGTTCTGCTATTATTCAGTAACCTGAGATGAGACGGAAACTAGGAGAACATACCAAGAAGGTCTAAGGCACATACATTTAGAACAACCAGAACAGCCCCTGAGGGATGCAATAAGATGTTACAAATTCAGGAAAGAACTGAAAGCCTTGCTCTTTTGACAAGCCCTCTTGCGGCTGACACTGTACTCCCTTTCTTCTTACCGATAGAGTCTGCCGCTGCTACGTGCCATGCAAGCATGAGACGCCAAGCGAATCACTCACAATTGATCTGATCTTCAACTCCACTCCATCAGCCCAAACATTCAGCCAGCACCAAGCCACTTGAGAAATCCATCTTCACAGATGGGTCATAAAGGACAGGTGGCAAAACTTCATGCTTCATGCCTCCACCTTTGCTCGAGCAGTGCAGAACTACTGTTAGGTGCAACATGACAAATGTGTATTAATGATAACTAATGATTACATTTTTTATTTACTGTCTTCTCTTTATTTTACATTGATCTTTTAAATGTGAGTGTTGCTACTGACATACACTTTTTATGAAAATCATTCTAAAAGCACAATATAGCACTTCTAATACCACAGAGGAAGTACCCTCTGCTTTTTGAATTTCAGCCTCCTCAATTTCTAGGTCTGGGCTTAAAATAACTTTAGTAGTTTTGAGCCTCATGTTTTCTAAAAGAATCAAACTATAAATGCATTCCTATAGGGCATTTTAGTTATCCCTCTTTATCTTCTGGCTGCTGGAACATCACTCAGTTCTTATTTTGGAAAAGAAAGACTGCTAGTTAGTGCAATTAATCTGTCTGGCAGGGTCCATGAGGTCAAAGAGCATTCTTTATAGATTCTAAGTGTACTCCTCCATGACACCACTGTGCTTTTCCTGATGATGCCCACATATGGACCACCTTGTCATACTCCCTTCTGATACTTTTATGTTTATCCTTATCTCAAGAATTTCCAAAAAGATGGGTACATGTTTTCTAAAATGTTTTTCGATTTGTTCCATTAAAGGCAACAAATAAACATACATTTACTGGCTCTCTTTTACTTAGCAGTTTAAACAGTATTTTTTCTTTTCTTAGATGAGCCTAAAGATACTGGTGCTGAATCTTGAGCTCTTCTTTTCTTTCAGGAGTTAGTTTCTCTCTGCTGTGTTCTTTATCATCCTCCATTTCAAAATGTTCTTGGGGCGGTATACAATCCTCTCATCTATACTAACTATGATAAACTGTTCTGTAACTTCAAAGACAATACAGTATTGTTAGTCTCAGGATCTTCTTTGAAGTCTAAGGTTTTCCCAATCACTTGTTTGTAAGATATTATCAAAATATCATTAAATATTCAAGCATATCAACTTTGTGAACTTCAGAACGTAACTCTGTCTTTGGCGTGGTGGTTTTAAAGGCATCCATGCACAAGAAGGCTTAGATTTGCAGACCATAACTGTGCTTGGGGTGGTCCTAGGAGGATGGAACCACCACCGAATCGTTCAGCATGCTATGCTTCTTGTGTTCAAGGCATCTGCTTAGTCCTCCCCCTAGGTTAGGTGTGATCCCAAAATCAGCACCTCTCTCATTGCATTCACTTTTGTGAATTGGTTATATGCTTTTTTAGCATGTTAAGGTAAAGTTGTTTTGTCAAAGTTTTGTGGCTGTAGTAGCTAACTCCGCTATGTGGCGGAGTTGGAAGTTATGCATGAATTCTGTGTTTCCAATATAATGCGTAGTTAACAAATCTCTGCAACCTCTGAAAGCGGATCAACGCTAGTGCTATTGATGCTGGAGTTACTAAGGCCCAAATAATTGGGTCAATGATGCTTCTGCGCTGGCAATATTTGGGTCAATTGGACATAACATGGTAATTGCACGCATCAGCTTCAGGAAGATCATTTATAGCTATGTGAAATAATTTCTAGGCTTTTGCATCTGATTGGGTAGGGACCTCTGGTCATGACACTAGGTACTGCATGTTTTTGGAGACTTCACTTGGATCTGACTGGAGATTGACACCTAGTAACCACCTAAAATACTGCAGCTTTGTGAAATAATTTTGAGAATTTTGCATTTCACTCAAAACTTCCAGTAATGCCTTAATGTACTGCACATTTTATCTTATCTATAATCTAGTAATGACATGGGGCACTGCAGCAATGCAAAAGGCCAGACGTATTGGCTTTGCTAATGCTTGAAGTTGAGTTTTCCTTCCCTAGGGATCCTGTGAAGGTATTGTTACAAAAGTCTGTTATGTCTGAGGTGTAGAGAGAAAGGCCCTTATTTATGAGGCCTTGCGTCAGTTTTGCGCCGCCGGTGCGTCACTTTTTGTGACGCACCAGCGGTGTAAAAAATGCGCCTCGTTGCGCCATATTTAAAAAGTGACGCATCTAGGTAGATGCGTCACTTTTTAAACCCCTGCGCCACATTATACCTGCGTCAGGTATAATGTATGCAGAGGGGGCGTTCCCCCGCAAAAAGCCTCGTAATAGTGACGCAGTGAAATCTATGAGATTTCATTGCGTCACTTTTAGGACGCTGTTGCGTCAAAATCTTGCGCCTGCCTCACAGCAGGCGTAAGACTGACGCAAGCCCTTTCACATGGGGCTCTCCCCATGTGAAAGGACGCATTGCTGGAGTTGCGTCACTTTTGTGACACACTCCAGCAATGCGTCACTTTTGCGCTTACAGATACGTCAGAAATACTGACGTATCTGTAACTCCTTGCGACATGATGCGTCATACATTAAATATGACGCATCAGGAATGTCGTAAGGAGTGCGCAGTGAAAAGTGACGCATCGCTGTTTTCACGCAGCGATGCGTCACTTTTCATAAATGAGGCCCAAGGTACTTAACTGATGTGTATGTGATTGGTGGTAGATTAAAGTATAGTTTAAACAAATAGAATCTTTCTGGTGCTAGGGAAAACTTTATGTGGAGTGAGGTCAGTCCTTGTAGTGATTACAGATATTTCATTCTTTTCTAATTATTGTATTACATTACAGTTCATGACAGTTGTGGAGCTGGCATTGTTGCAAATTTGCTAAGGTTTCAATGAATCAGCTACATTCAAGCGGTTGCTCCGTCTTCACTCCTGGACCCTTGCCTCTGCTTGGTTCAGTCCTAGCAGACGGAATGCTCACTACTGCCTGATAATATGGTATTTCCTATTCAATGCATTAGAATATGTCATGTCGCTACACAAAGGGCCTGATTTACAAAGGTAAACTTACACTTTTGTGTAGATTTACAATTGTTTGCTATTCACAAAGATATTTTACAGGTAGTATATTTACGACTACAGAGTGAGATGGAAGTGGAGCTTTCTGCGGGTCGGTTTGTGGATTGCCTTTTTGTTGTAAATAAGATCATGTAGACAGCAAGAGACTTCTTGGTAGTTATAAGTTAGGTTTATGCATGTACAGCAGAGCAACACAACTCGCCAGCTGACCAGACCTTCAACTGTCAAGTCTAGAACCCCCAAGTACAACATAGAATGTAGACAGGCATTGTGGGAAGCTAGTAGGTAGGAGCATAGAGGAAAGTGTGATGACAGCAGGTTACCATGTTGGAAGGATTTTGTAGTAAGTAAGTAGTCCTATCCGACCCTCAGTGTTTCTTTTCCCATATCTACAATTTCTTATTTCTGTTCTGTCATCGTTCGCTTCTCCGTTTCCAGTTTAACATAAAATCTCTTCTTGGTATCGGTCAATTGACCTAACATGACACAAGTCACATCTACCCTTTGATTGGTGCTATGTACAAAAAGAAACCTTTCATGACTGTGTCGTAATTCATGTGTGACATGGGATTGGTACTCTATGTGTCAGATCCACCAATAGCATCCCAGGTTGTTCAAGAGTCTCCTCTTTCCAGCCATCTTTTCTGGCTGCCCCTTGCTGCTACAAGGGACTTTCCTTCAGTGCCTACTTTCCAGTGCACTCCATTTTAATCTACCACTTGGCAAATCTCTGACCCATTTCCTCTGTCACGCTCTGCCATACATTGCCTACTCACTCATTTACATTGATGTATCTATGGTAGCAGGTAAAATATAATGGCCCCTAACCTAGCGGCCCAGAAATTCCAGGAACAGTACAATATTTAACGTCCAGCGTCTTCACGAATTGCACCACATTTTTCCCAGAGAGCTGCAATTCTGTGAAACATTGAATGAGTGAATACAAGTTATTATAGGAAAGATAATGATTGCACTTATGTGAATTGGCTCCAGGCAATTTATATTTCTCTTTTTTTGTTCTGTAAAAATGTTTTCCCCTGGGTGAATCGACAGGTCCATGATGTTTAGGTGGTTTAAAGAGAGAGAAGGTGATCACACATCCAACCTTCTCTCATCTCCAGTCTGATGTGGTGGAGCGAGTGCCCCTTAAATTCCCCAGAGAAAGGAGAGAAGGTGCAGCAGAATATGACTATTTCTGAGAAGTGTCTTTGTAGGTAGGGAAGCAGTTGTAGTTCACGTCATGACACCATCCTGTCCTACGCTCTATGAATTTCATACTTATCCAGGCTATGCGTAGACCGTTTTTTTCTTTTGTCCTATTCACTCTTTTTCTGACAGTTGATGCTAAGTTTCTCTGGCTCTGCTGTGCCATTCTTAGATGTACCCAACCTTGTGCTTACTCTCTGGTTGTATCTGGTCTGCGTGGTCGCACGTGGCGCTTACCCTTCTATATTTGGTACTGCATAGCCATGGGACTACCCAGTTCTAAATTTGTGTAAGTGATCAGCAACTGCTCTCCTTTTCTAAGACTCATTTTTCATTATCAGACTTTGAATTCACTAGGACAAAGAAAAGCAGTAATTGGGAGAAAGAAGGAGGAAGAGAATGATAGGAAAACAGTGACAAATGCAGAAATACAAAGCAACCTACAAGAGGGAGCTTGAGAGACAGGAAATGTTGGTTGATGGCAGCATCATGAGCTCTATTCAAGGGTAGCCAGCATGGTTATTCCCTACCCTTAACATTCAACAGCTGCAGCAGTGGGCCCTGCACATACTTTCTTACACCTTAGGGACTGGTAATAACAGAGCTTTTGTCTTTATCTTTTAGGAGGCTTGCATTGCACTAACATACCACTATTGAACTCTGCAGCGCCAAGCATTTTCCTCAAATGACAAAGTTCAAACTTGTGCAGTTGATTTAACTTTTGTCCAGGCTCGTTCTGTATACCTGTTGTGATTAACAAAAAACAAAATAGAATATAATAGGCCTTGGTAATAATCATGTTTCTATGCTGTATCTATACTTTTCATATCATATTCAGAATTGCACTGCCACGCCCCGTACTTCTCTCTCTGTTGCCACCCACTCCATTCTTCGTTTACCACTGCATGATTGGGGCTGGCTCCTTATGTGTGAAACTGGACATCCCAATTAATTAAAATTGACATGCATTAAATCCTGACATAAGAACACCTCACTACCAGGGGACAAGAAGCTGAAAATTAGGAGGACCTAGTGCATGTACTGTGGTATTTTGGTACTGAAATTGGCTAAAATATTCCCTGCATTTTGGTGCCTGTCTTGGCCAACCAGCTCTAATATTCCAGGGCATATTTATGAGGGGAGTTGTGTCGCTCTCGCACCACATAAGCGTGATGCAAGTCCAAAATGTGTTTTATGAGGCCATGCAATGCCAGCTTGCATGGCCCTTGGGGGTTTCCTAAATCTGGATTACCGGAACCCAGTTCAACTTACTGTGTTGCTTTTCTCTGCCCTGGGAAGGCATTCCATGGGCATTGTGTGGGTGTTCCCATGCAGCTCCAATGGTTTTTGATGCATTACCAGATTTACCAAACATGGTAGAGTTGGGAATGCACCATAAAGATACACCTTCTCAGGGGAGAGGCATAATGAAAAGAAATATCATTATTTCTCCTCGTTACTTCCTCTTTCTATCTGTGCTGCTTTCCGCAGCACAGATAGAAAGAGGAATAAGCCTCGCAGGATTATTTTGTGCAGGAAGGTGACCCTTCCTGCAAAAAACAAACCTGCTTACAACACAGGCACCCTTGCACCATGGTGCTAGTTTGCCTGAGTTAAGTAAGTAAGTAAGTAATTTTATTTAGCATAGTTACTTAAAACCATTGCAATACAAAACAGAGTAAAAAAAGATTTTTTAAACTACATGCTTGATAAAACCAGTAAAACACAATCACAGTTCCTCGATTCATTTAAGCACAAAATTTCATCCGGTTAGATTAGTCTTTTAAAAATTTTATTCAATTTTGTTTTATAAAATATTGTTGCTTTCCCAGTATCCTCATTTTTCTCTTTAAGTCAGCCATGACGATGGGTGCTGTTATGTCAAACTATATTGAAACCTTTAGAGATTAGTTTTTGGCATCTTCTTTTCCACTGCCTTTATACATTTCACAAAGCTACAGTTCAGCTGGGGGTCCTGGGATGCAAAACAGGCAAGAACTGCATTCCTTCATGTGCGTATCCCTCGTCGATTGAAGTGATGTTTCAGCAGATATTTCCGTTCGTCCAGCAGTTTCTCGCAGGAACATAGCAAGTGCAGCATGTCCTCTTGCACAAAGCCGCATAACCGACAGAGGGAGCCTGCTTTGGCTTTTATCCAGCGTGGAAGGTTTTGAGTGCAGGGTAGCAAGCCCAACCTATACTTTAAGAAACACATTTTAACGGGGTTGGCATAACCCACACCAAAGTAGCTCTGTAGTGCTTTTGTTGAGTAAGAGTGCAGGGTCATCCAGCCATGTGTTCTTTTTGAAAGGGCTGCCTTATCTTGAACCCACGATAGTTGTTTGATGGATTTCTTGACCAAATTTTTAAATGTTCTATGATTTGCTGGGGGGTCCCAAAGCTGCTTTAATCCTGTATTTGCCAGGCTACTCGTAAGGTACTTGGCTGCTGGTGAGGATGGGTGTTGCTCTAGCTCCGTCCATAGGTGCTAGTTTAGAGTTCCTTCTTTGGATTTCCTCACTTTGTCCCAGGCTGAAATATAGGCCCCCTGTCTTGCCAGGAGCTGTTGTTGGATACCGAACTCTAGCCGGATTTGTGCTGGTGAAGTTCGCTTGAGCAGGCTAAAAATGATTCTGTAGGCAGCTATAATTGCATTGTCAAGGATCTTAGCATCTCTGCCTCTAAGTACCTCGCTCCCGTAGGTAATTGTTGTCAGAAGTTTGGCACGGATTACTTGTGCCAGAGGTAAACGAGAGGGTCCAGAGAGTTCGCTGTTTAATGTTTTTAAAGAGATTGCCAAAGGGAGCCCTTTTCCTCTGATGCTCATTCTCTGAGCGGTAAACTGCCCGCTGTTATCAATCTTTACTCCTAAATATTTGAACATTGGCGTGTCTTCAATTCGTGTGTTGTTCCAGAACCACAATATAGATTTTCTTTTGTTCTTACTGATGGTCATCGACAGAGTTTTCTCCAGGTTTATTTTCAGTTCATTTGCTTTTGAGGGATGTATAACGTTAGAACGCATACATTGACAACGCGTACCTTTACAACGCGTTCGTAACAACGAAAGTTGTTACCACGCATTGCGCTGGGGGCGCAACATTGATTAATTTAATTTACTATTCCAACACCAGTCCCCGTGGATAGTAGGGAAGGTGTTGGGATAGTAAATTAAATCGTTTACTATCCTTGAGCGCCCCCCAGTGCAATGCGTGGTAACAACTTTCGTTGTTACGCCCGCGTTGTAAAGGTATTCCGTGGTAATGCTTGCGTTCTAATTGCTGCATACCCTTTTGAGTAGCTGTGTGTTGCATTCACAAGATGTTGAAGCCCTACCTTTGTGTGACTTATTAAGACTATATCGTCTGCATATAGAAGACAGGGTAGTTGGAGCCCTCCTAATTTGGGAGCGTGGGAATTGCAGCTGTTTAGGATCGGTACAAGGTCGCCTAAGAACAGGTTGAAGAGAGTCGGGGCCAGGACGCAGCCCTGTTTGAGGCCCTTGTTGGTCTGTATACGCCTTGACAGAACTGATCCATCCCCCACCTTTATCTGTACCCAGGTCTCTGTATGAAGGTTGATCAGCAGAACAAGCAGAGGTCTCGGTATCCCCCAGCCATTCAGTTTCGACCATAAAATATTCCGATTTATGTGATCAAAGGCAGCCTTATAGTCTATGAAACAAAAGTGGATGGGCATTTTGTTTAATTCTGCCTTATCTATGAGCATACCCATAGTTAGAATATTGGTCATTGTGCCTACTGATTTGGCAAAGCCTGTCTGGTTGACCGGAATTAGGGATTTCTCTGTGGCCCAATGCCAACAACTCCTCCAGGAGTATGCCTGCAAAATACTTTGCTTCATTATCAATTAAGGCCACCAATCGATAGTTTTGGGGTGAAGCCTTGTCCCCTGCCTCAAAAATTGGAGAAATTATAGAGCCCTTCCAGGAGCCTGTCAGGATGTTGTAATGTCTTATCTCCAAATAAAGGGGTTCGAGAGCTGCTGCCCAGCCTTTCACATCTTGTTTGTATAGGATTGGTGGGATTCCATTTGGTCCTGGAGCTCCCTCACTTCTTCCTTTTTTAATTTGACGCTTGATAGTGTTTTGTAAGTTCGACAAATCATCTTTTAAAATCGATTTCTGACCATCTTGGATGCTAATGTGCATTTGGGGTGATTGTACTTAGAATTTTTTACAAGTATCCATCTCACGGTCTGATATTAGCGCCTGTTTTCTTCCCGTGACCTGATTAAAGTGGGTTCCAAGATAACTTGCACACGTTTCTTCTGTGATATTGGATGAAACCCCATTATGCATAGGTCTTATGAAGGAGTTTATGGTTTTCCAGAACCTTGCCCCATTGTTCCGTCTGGTATCATAGTGAAGTCTTGCTCACAAATTGTCCTCCATGGATAAATTAGCTTCCCATTTTAGTTTTTTTAATGTTACTTTTAGTTTCCGTAAGTGGTCATGCTTCACTATGTCCATGGGTTTCTGTTGAAGTTCTCTCATCGTGCGGTAAATTGATGTTTTTGTGCCTCTAATTTTTGCTTCATACTTTCGAGTAAATTTCCGCGAACTGCCGCAACCTTATTTTACGTTTGGCTTGGGTCTTGTAGCGTATATAGACATGGTTTTTGTAAATTGTTCCATTTGACAATTTCGCTTGATCCAGTGCGAGCCTCAAAAGGCTGTTTTGCCCTTTCTATAAGAGTTTCATCAGTTGCTGCCGAGTATTTGATTTTTTAAAAATTAACGGTATGGACCGACTCTTTTGGACACTTGGATAGCTCAAATTTGGGCTTCACGGTTTCGAGAGTGATTTCTTGAGGGCAATGATCGCTATCTGTGTTTTTACCTATCTGAAAAGAGGTTGTGTGTTGAAATAATGGTAGTGAAATTAAAGTGTAGTCTAATATGCTACTTGCTCTTGTTGAGTGAAATGTTGAGGCCGGAGGGTTGTCTCCGGCAAACCTTCCATTTAGAGCCCTGATGTTGAAATGTTCTAATTCTTCTAGAGTCTGATTTTGAGTTTGCCTGAGTTGGCGCTAGGCTGCCAAAACCTCACTAGTGCAGAGACAATGACAGGAATGCGCCATATTCTTTTAAATATAGCGCTTTCCTGTCCTTGCCCTGCGATGCAGCGCAGAAAGTGACTTGCTGTACTGCGTCACAATCTTATAAATATGCCCCTCAATCTTTTAGTACTCACATAGAACAGTCTGTACTAGCAATGCATGTAAAGCAGTGCAAAACTGCAAAAGTGATTTACTTTCCAGCTAAATGGAAGTTGGGCTTTTCATGTTGCCAAAAGTACTTTACATCATAATGTGTCAAGGGGCATTACTGGGAACAGATCAACGCAAACACTCATAGAGTTTGACCCAAAGGCTGATCAACTAACATAGCCTGAGCAGACATTGAATCAAAAACTAACTCCGGATGAATGGAAGCTCAGATGGGAATGCATGGATTTCCCCCCACAATCGACACCTTGCATGTGTGTTGCAGTGTACAGCACTCATCCAGCTTGTCTTTCCCTTCGGCAGATGTTCACCTATAGTATGTCTCTAGCACACATTCTATGCAATATAGTGTTCTCTCTTCTGTGCCAAGTGGTTGTATGTCCTGCAACACAGATTGGTTGTGTTCCATGGCAGGGGATGCCACACACAGTAGACCAGCATTTGTGGATAGGGTGCTGCACTGAATTTTCCCCTTAATCCAATTTAGCACAACAAATTTGGAGCTCTGCAGCATTGTGTTAAACCTTAGTAAATTTTGTCTGTGGTCTTCTTAAAAGAAGGGTTCTTCTGGGTCTCAGTTGCAGTAGGGAAAGAGTGGGAATAGCCTTGCTCATATAATAGACTACTAAAGAGTGCGACGGGTGAGCATAGTCCCCATAATTATCAAAGTCACCCCAAAGATCGCTTGCAGCATTTATGCGCACGCTAGACACAGATCAGTGCATTTCCATCCAGAGTCAGAGGGCCGTTTAAAGAAAGCTCACCCTCATCTGGATGTATCCATTGGTAATGCATTTTACTTTCTCAATGAACCTGATTATTTGTGGCCAATTGATGCCTTCCATGGATTACCTAAAGAGATCCAGGTACCACCAGGAGAGTGTTTCCTACCAGTGCACATTGCTTTATATTCAATGCTTACTCCGCTCACTGTGGCCTCCTAAACACCGAGTTGGGTTTGCATTTCTCTATGTTTAGCATGGCTCAGATTGACTGGAAAAGGTTGTATGTCAGAATACGGATAACAAAAATATTGCCTGTGATAAATATCATGGCCGTCATACCATTTAGAAAATATCACTCCAATATAGGAAGATTTCCAGTTATTAACTCCAATGGGTAGATATTTACGAAATGCCATTAAGAACACATCGTTTTTAAGGTAATATTAGGCTGTAAAACGCTGACAGCATGCATAGCTCTTGAGGTGGAGTGTTGCGCATCTTGGCACTATAGAACACACCTAAGCAAAGAATCTGCACAGGAAATAAGACTGCAAAGCCCTTATGATACGTCTTGGAGGAGGAAGAAGATGGGCATGGATTATATGAATAACCCTATGTGTACCTGGGTATTCGAACTATGTTGACAAAAAACTACCCTTATAGGATAGACTTTTGTTTATCTTCCTCTCAATAGCAGGAATAATAAATATACATCCTCACATGCAGTGCCTTGCCACACACATGTCAGATGAAGATTGCTCATTGTAACATTGCATTTAACAAATAATGCATAACAACATGTTTAATTTAATTACTTCGGTAATCCTAGAATGAATGTGATTTCCATGCATTCCTATTTCAATTGGGGTGGTCCATATTATTAAGTATCCATGATACACCCCAGGAGAGTTCCAAAAAGTCCAGTTTGAAGACCCTTATATTTTTAATGATCTGTACTTCGCTCTATAGTATTCAGTAAATATCTAAATCATTGCTGAATGGAATATTTCTACTAAAAGGCTGTCAACGTGTTTCGGCCATCAATCAGACCACCTTAGGACAATATTACAAGGAGCTGATGTTTTTGGCAACCCAGTTGATGCTGTGGTGGATTAGTTGGTATAGGTCCTCTATATGATGGTGGGGCCATAGGTGGCAAATTGGAATCAAATTCCATGCCCACGCAGTGAAGTGAACTGAGTAGGGCTATAAGTCTTTTATATCTGCAAATGACGTTGTCGTTTAGAACCACCATATATATTTATTCTTATTATTACGGTGTCTGGTATTCGATCCATCAGTTCCAAGAGATGCCCCGTGCTGGGACAGGTATATTACCCAGGCTGGGCACGCCTGTTTAAATTTGTAAACAAAATCCGAAGATCCTTGGTGCATCCCATGTGTAATAGGTATTTTCTCTGTTTCCCAGAAGCCCTGTTGAACCCAAAGGATACTGGCTCCTGGTGGGAAGGACGTCCTTGCCCAGGAGAGCGCATAAGTTGCTTCTACTTGTAGAACTGGGGAGTATCATAAAGATTTGCGCCTGCTCACCTCAGAGCCGAGTGCCTGACATTTTGCGTTTGATTTGTGAAACTTTTATACATCTAACTTGGAATTTCACTGAGGTAATGCATGAACTTTAGACAGAGGAGGTCGGAAACAGAAGAGGTCGAAAACAGAGAGACGCAACCTGTGCTCACTGCTAGCGGCTAGTTTGATCTTCATTACTTGCACTGACTCGGAGAAGATTGGGCACACGGCTCTATGTCAGTGGTTCTATGTGTGTCCAGCTGTTGTCCAGTAGTGTAAGTTGATGAGTTTGTTTCTATTTGTAGACCTGGGTACACTGCTCATAGCTCTGTATCAGTGTTTTATGGCAATCTGAATTGTGTGTACTGTGAGTTGCTGAGTTTCTTTCTATTTTTATATCTGACAGACAGCACCACTGACATCTCTGTATGTGGTTGCTCCACAACTAAGCATGGGCGAATTTTGCGAATCTCGCGTTCGCGAATTTTGGGGATTTGCGAACTAGCAATTCGCAAAATCCGCGAATTCTCGCGAATTTGCGGATTTTTTTTTTTGTGTGTTCGCGCGTGTTTCTGCCAGTTCGCGGGGGTTTTGTACAATTTCGCAAAACGCGAACTTACCTGTCGGGTCGCAAGTTTTGCGAACTTGTTGTTTCTACGTGTCCAGCCTGTTTGGGACACTCTTCTTCATCACTGCCACTCTCTGTCACCACTGCCACTCTCTGACTACTCATGCCACCCTCTGGCCCACCCATGCCACCCTCTGTTTCATCATAGCAGCCTCAGTTGCATCATTCCAAACGTGCCATTTCCAATGTATAGCTCAAAATCAGACTTTACCATTAAAATGACTTAAAATAAAAAGTCATTTAAGTGGAAACAGCATACCTCCATCTACTCCCAATATGAAGTTATCACTTATTAAATGTAGGAAGGTAACACAAGGATAATCTACGGGAAAGATATACCTTATAATAGTTAAAAATTGTTTAGGAGGGTTTTAAATTAAAAGTAATTTAAGTGTACACAGCTTACCTCTATGAACTCCCAATCTGTAGTAAGCACTTATTAAATGCAATAACGTAACACAAAGTTAGTCTACAGGACAGATAGGGCTTACAACAGTCAAAACTGCTTTCTGAAATGTTCACTGACAGTAAGCATGGGCGAATTTTGCGAATCTCGCGTTCGCGAATTTTGCGGATTTGCGAACTCGCAATCCGCAAAATCCGCGAATTCTCGCGAATTTGCGGATTTTTTTTTTTTTTGTGTTTGCCACTCTCTGTCACCACTGCCACTCTCTGACTACTCATGCCACCCTCTGGCCCACCCATGCCACCCTCTGTTTCATCACAGCACCCTCTGGTTGTCCAGTCAGTGTACATTATTGTGGCAAAGCAAAGCACACCTTCCCTGTCTCAAGTGACCTGAATTAATTTGGGGCTGATTAATGTGTCACAGAATATTTTTTTAGCTGGCACCTGCTTCCATAGTGCTTCCTGATTAGTGATCTTTTGCACTTGCTAAGTGCTTTCATTGTTGCAAAATTAGTTACAACACCTGCCCTGCCCCAACTGACAATAATGAATTAGGGGCTGATTAATGGATTTGAACTTCCAGCCTGGCTCCTGCTTGTCTCCCTTAGCTGTAATTCAGGACCTTTGTGGCATATGTGTAACTATTCTGAGGTTCAGAGCAGGGTCACATAATAGTTGCAAGTAGGCAACTGAACTCTGGAGGGGCCCCTCAGGAAGCACTACAGGAAATGGCTACTAATGATGAGCCTGAACTTTTGAACCTGGTAAGTAGTTTCAGTTTTGCTAAGATCGTATTTCTGCAATTTAGCGCTTATTCGCGGGGCGCAAAGTTGTACTGGGAAGTCGCGAACTCACGCGAACAGTGCGAGCAAAATCCGCTGCTCGCGGATTTGCGGATTTTGCGGGAGATTCGCGAATCTCGCGGATTGCGAATTTACCGAAAATCCGCAAAATCCGCGAGCGAAACGGATTTTCCGCCCATGCTTATCCACAACATATGTGTAGTGTCTACTGCTACCTCATTTTATATATATGTGTATGTGTGTGTGTTTGACGTTTCTGACCCTATTTATTTTAAATAGGAATACAAAAAAGACAAAGCGCTCACCAGGGGTTGATCACGCCATTTTATTTGTGCAAAATTTCTGGTTTCCCATACCATAATCGAGGCTCAGGGAAAGGAAGTGCTTCTGCTCGGATTACACCATGCTAACAGGAGAGGCTGAAGTTTATACCCAGGTCTCTCTCTTTGCTCCAATCTTGACGCTGCCCTGTAAATCCTACGGTGTAAGTGACCTCTTCATAACTACAGAGGGATCTACAATGGCCCCTCCCTTCATGGAGAGTGGGGCTGATTTCGATTGGGAGTTGATCTTGCTGCTGTGATGCCTGCATGAGTGTCACCACATGTTTCACATCCATATTCCTGATCCATAAGATCGCAGGTTAACAAATCCTCTTCTATTCTGAGATTTACACTAGCATTTTCTTGTGTTAGGAGGAGTGAGTGATTTGCCCTGATTTGGCCCTTTAGAGATCCTGCTTATATTGTATCACTGTATGTTTTATATCCCTGTCTCAGGTAGTTTTGCGAGGTATAAAGGTTTGTGATTTCTCTGCTGTGGTAGGATTTGTGTTGGTGTTTGTGCTCTGTCCTTGCCCTTGAGAGGTTACTGTTGCTGCTAGACCTAGGCCAATATTGCTGCATCTTTCGTTCCCTTGTCCATTGTTGTGATTTGAGTTGTTTGGATTTAAGCTCACTTTGCATTGTGATTTGTTTCTACTGCCTTAGAAATGCCTTGTTACACCTCACATGTCCCTGGCTCTGTGTTGTATCAAGTTTTTGAATCTCATGCTATACTTGCATCGTTTGTAATTTGCCATCTGACCTTGCACTGTGAGAGCCGACATGCTGATTTGCAATGTGTGTGGATAACATTGTCACTAAACCCAGAATTGAATTGCTACAACTCACACATCTCCGGTACCTCCTGTGAGGTTTTAGGTGTAGAAAATCCCCTGTTGTCGTGGGATTTGTGATCTCTCCTTCCATTGTGACTGGTGATTGATGTGCTTTGTGACTTGCGTGTGTTGTTGCCTGCTTTAGATCAGCCGCACTGTATCGATCACACCACAAGGGGTAGTTCTGAGGGGTCTTAGGTTTCTCTAGACCCCTCTCCTGATTGGATTTCCATTTTCTGTGGTAGCAGTGTTCCAGGCAGACTTGTTTCTAAATAATTTGGAGCTGCCTTTCTTCCCTTTCAGTGTTCTTTTTCTGTTAGCCCTTTGATGCGTCATGTTGCCTTGATCTGGGTGAGGTTCCTTTTCCACCCTATTCCCTTCCCACACCTTGTCTCTTTAGACACCGCACTGCGTTGCTGGTTGAGGCTCTGCTTTATTTTTGGTTCCAGGACTTTGTTTCTGACCTTCTTTGCTTGCTGCAGAGAATATCCATTTAGCTGCAACCCATGTCCAGCTGTCAGAATCTCTTGTCTGAGTAGTTCATCTCTGGGATTTGATGTTGCTGCCCTTTCGGTGCGGCTCCCTGTTACTGAAGGTTTTACTCCTGTCGGACTCTGAGTCACGCATGTATTGATCCATCTTTGATTTTTTTCGGTGCCGCTTTGCCTGAATAATGCAGCCTGCTTACCTTATAGGACAGCAGCACATTCCACGGTTCATACCTGAATATCTTCCTCTATGTGATACCCTTGATTTACCTTCCAGTGTTACTTCACTATACATTTTTGGTGCATAAGTGTTTGTTGAATATGCATCTAAGAAATCCTTTCTTCAATCAATTACCCTGTAGCATTACTGCATATTTTCTCACACTAATTCAGAATATTGTTCATTTATGTCTGTGACCGTCAAATGTTAACCGGTATGGTGAGATTGTGCATGGTTATAGGACACTATATCGAGGGTGATAAAATTGATGTGCAATGATATTGCATCGACAACATCGCAGTGGTAAGATTTAATTATTAATCTTATTTCCACACACTTAGTTACTCTTACTTTGTCATGTAGTGCTTAGGCTGATGTATGTTATGCAATATTATTGTCATGGTTATATAATGCATTCACTATAGCCATGGCTACCTTAACTGTGACATTTTACTCAGATGTGATGTAGGGTTCTCAGTGTTAATCTTATACACTAGATTATAGACCAAAGACTATAAAAGAACTTGCTGCAGGGTTATGCATTATTACTATGAAATGGTACAACATTGTTTTGAAATAGTCTACACAAATGTTATATAAAAATATTTAAAAATGTGTATGACTAATTGATTGCATGTTCGCCAAATTGCTAACTTGAATACTATTTGTAAGTGTAAAGACATTTTAATAAAATCCCTTCAAAGAGATAAAAGGACAAGAAGTTATGTTGATGGAAATACATAAATGCCCATACCGCATGTGATGAATAGCCTCCCCGCCTGCTTTTAATGAAGAACTATTACATTGTAAGCGTGGAATCATTTGACATCTTTGGCTCACTTAGCTTAAGGTGTTGCAAAAGCTGGCAAGATTTATAACAATATTAATAATGGATAATTCATCAGTTTAGTATTACACCTACTGCTAAAGTCCCTAGCACTGTTAATGCAACAAGGGTTCAAACTGTGATCCATTAGTTACAAAGAGATATCTGCAGCATGCCTACTACCAAACTGAGCTATTTTCTGTCCTGAGTCGAAGTACATTAAGTGTGCAAACTACCATTAGTATTTGGTGCAGAAGGGGTAATGTATGAATGGCACCATCCACATGTGCTGTGTACTAAAACTGTTGCCTCTCGTCAACAAATTCAAATTAAGCAGTTGCGGAACTAACTGAGAGGGGTTGACACAATATGTTGGAATAGCATGTTTTGGCTTGTAGCACACAAAATGTGCAAAATGCAGCAGCCAGAACTCTGCTTGACATCCCCAGTCGCCGCTCAACCTCCTTGGCCATACGCCATTTGCATTGGTTAAGAGTTAAGAATCGTATAAAATGTAAAGCTCTTTGCATTGCTTACAAAGCTATTCATGACTCTGGACCAAAATTCCTCATAGACGCTTTTCGAATTTATACCCCACAAAGATACCTTGGTTCTGCTAGCACCTATATACTTGCTGTCCCGCGTACCAGAACCGCCAGCTGGGGAGACAGGCGTTTCTTGGTAGCCACCCCCAAGCTGTGGAACTCCCTTCCTCTGCCCATTAAAACCAGCCCAACCCTCACGATCTTTCGAAAACTCCTGAAAACATGCTTATTTGATCAATGAGTTCAAGGTAGTGTCATCTCAGGAGCCCGATCTGCGCCGAGACACCCTCGGGTATTTGCGCGCAATAAAAATTTCAAAAACATAAACATAAATCCGTCTTCTTTACTCACCTGCCAGTGATGTTATCAGTTCTTGCACTGTGCTTGTTGTAAGAAACTGAGGACTAACTGGTTCAATATAAATTACAAGTTAATAAGTACCTGGTCTACAAAGAAGTATATTACACTACACAACAGACACAACAATAGTTATTTCTTCCTGATTTGAAAGCTGGAGACAGCATTAAATCAGAGGTCAGGGGACCTAAACATAAGAATGTCTGAATTTCCAATTACTGAGTGATGAAACACACCTGTATCTGAAAGAAAGAACGCTATATGTCTTGCCACCAGGAATGTGATCTATCTGAGCACTGCATACACAGTGGAAAGTTACATTTGTAGCAAAGCTGTCTTCTCACACAGCAAAACAGAAGCTGTCTATTTGATCATCTTTGGCCCTGATGAAGCCCATTTACTTCCAGTAAAGTGTCTCCGCACTGGAGGGCTTGTTGCAGAGGTAAATAGTGCTCATACATAGGGAATTAGCTAGATCCAAATAACCAAGTTTTCAGTTTTTCCTAAAAATCCCCTCAGAAGTGGTAAGTCGAAGTTCCAACGGAAGTGAGTTCTAGATTTTTAGGGGCTACATAACTAAAGGTGCAACCACCAATTTTTGTGTTTTTAAATCTTGGAACTCTGGCCAGTTTATTGGCGGCTGACCTCAGATTACGCGTTGGAGTATAAGAGGTAACCATAGCCTATAAATAGGCTGGGGCTTGACAGGACTGCTCAAAACAGTAACAGAGAGCCTTGAAAGTGATTCCCTGTTTCACTGGCAGCCAGTATATCTTCTTAAGTGCGGTGCTGATAGAACCTCATCTTGGAAGACCAAGCAGTGTCCTCACTGCTGCACTCGGCACCCATTGGACCCTGTTAAATCGCATTTAGGTGACCCCAAAATAGTGCACATTTCAGAAATCGGGATTAACCAGGGCCTGAACTACTGTCTTCTGAGCAGACTCTGGGGAAAAAAGAATAACTTTTGTTAGAGATCTTAATAACCCAAAGCACTTTCCTGCAAGGGTGGTGATTTGGGCATCAAAGGAACGTTTCTCGTCAAATCAGATGCCGAAATCATTCACCTTGGGTTTGGGAGTTGGTAAAGGACCAAGATCATATGCTTTACACACTGCCTCTGAGATAAGCCTGCCTGCTCGTGCCAAGCTACCAAGGGGGTTAGCAGGGGTTATTTTAGGAGTGTAGCCACCTTACCCTGACTAAAAGAAAGGGCCCCTACTTGGTCAAAGGTACCTACATCTGCCAACTAGAGACCCCCATTTATAACAGCCACCAAGCATTCAACCAGATATGAAGGTATTTGCCCTATACCTGAACCTCAGTTTTTCCAGTATTGAGTTATAAACAATTTTGGTCCATCCACAGAGCATGGTAAAAATCGGGAATTGCATGGGCTGATATTGGCCGAAACCTAATATGAACATTAATGCATATTGTCCCATAGACATGTTCTGCAGATCAAACTTCTAGCCTACGACTACGGGCTGTTGCATAGGTCCGGTATTGATGGTTAAAAAATTATGTTAATTTTTGCTTCGTTTTAAATACAAAAGTGGTGTCCTCCTTGTTTATTTTCCTATATTTTGTCACCTGGAAGGTTCTCCTACATGTCCCTGTACAACCCAGACTTTTAACAGCAACAACACAATCATGATCATGTATAAACTATTCCTTGTTCTTGGTACTGCTTGGGTATTTCATGGATTACATCCAGCTGATTAACAATGTGGCTGCTGAGCTCATTTGTGTCACTAACAAGTTTCATTGTGTAGTGTTTGCAGTGATTTCCTGTCCCCTGCTCAGCTAAAACAAAATCTTTCCATCTGGGCACCCAAACATTACCCATGACCAGGGCATTTTCATATTTGGGTACATGGTTTGATTCATCCCGTAGCCTATTTACAAGTCCTTGGGCCCGCGGTACGTCACTTTTTTGCATGTTAAAAGTTACACACCCGTGGCCCAATGGGCTTGTAAATAGGCACCCAACGTTATAAGGGCAAATGCAGTGGTTTTCAATTGTGCATCCAGGTGGAGCATTATTGCAGGTTCACCATGCCAAATGTGTTTCTAAAGTTGTTCATTGGAGTTAGATCTGGGGGTACACTAAACCTACTCAGCTGTAGATAGTCAACATCATTTTTGTAAGACAACTCTTTTGTGTGCCCCAAAGTGTATCAACTTTTGCAGCACACAAGGAACTGGGAGTAGATTACGTAACCGATATTATGGTTCTTCGTCCACTTCTTCTATGGGTAGATATTTGAACAATGAATGAATCTAAGCTGAATAGGAAGATACTGAAAGATTGCCCTGCCCATAATCACTCCCATCATATTCCTGGCTCAAGCACGTTAAGGAAACCTTGCAGAGCTTCGTTAGGTAGGGTGGACCTATGTAATACATCTAAGAATGTAGTCAAAACTATTCGCAAGTGGATAAGAGACATTTTCATGAGGCTAAGGATCACTGTCAGAGAAGAAGCTACCCTTAAGATACCCCTGGGGCATAGATACATTTTCAAACAATGGAGCCCTACCTTTCAGTTGTTGGGTAATATTGACTGCTTTTTTTATCATCAGATTTAGGCTGGACTTATTGCACTGTTTGTGGGCTTTTTCCAGGTGCAGGAAAGATGTTTACACCCTTGATGTCTGCGGCTGCACCAATGTGTCTCCGCAGAAAACTTTGCATTTCATAATGGGGTTGTCGACCAAAATGTTCCGTAGCTGATTTTTGCAACCCCTGGCTTTAGCATTCTACCCACTCTTCATGAATACATGTTGCAATAAATTGAAAATCACTACATTGTTTTGGAGATGGAGTTGTAAGAAATATGTATAAGTTATGTGAATTCATCCTAAAGCTGTCTAAAAGATGTCCGACTGCGCTGGCCTCAGAGAGGGCGAGTCATCTGCAGTGGGTGCAGTTGGTTGATGCAACTCTATGTTGTCTAAGGCTGTCAGGGCAGCTCCAAAGACCAGTTTAGAGATGATTTTGATGTGTCCATGAATTGCTGCAGAATTGATTCTCTCTTGCTGATGATTAGATGAGTGACATGAAGAGTAGCAGATCGAGGAGACCTTTGTGGGCTTCCTCTTACTCTTGGCTTTACTGGAACTTGGGGGCCTCTCCTCTGTAAACCGGTCCTCTCACATAGAAGTGATTCTCCTTCTCTACCTGGTTCATCCTACATTGAGGCAGCTTCTCTTCTTCGGCCACAGCACCACAATCCCACGGTAGGAGGTAAAACACAATGTAAACGACGGTCACTGTGCAAGGTTTGCATACCTCCATGATGCAGTGTCCAGTGGCGTAATGATCCTTGAGGGGGCCCCCCTGCAAAGTACATGACCCTGACCCAGTCAGGAGCTCTCAGGCCAGGGACCCGCTACCCGTGCACAGTCCCAGGGGGCCTTTTGAGCTCCGTCCCCGCACTGAGGGCTCTGTGGGGGCTAATGTTCCAGCCCAGGCAGTGTGGCTGCAGGTCCTGCCCCTCTTGCAGCTTTTCAACGTTGATGGGGACAAGGGAGGGATGATGAGGATCCACCACCGGGTACCTGGTGTGACATGGAGGAATGTCAGGAGGGGAGAAATGTCCTTGTGTGTTATGTATATGTCATGTTCCTTTTAGGATACAGGATTGTGTCCCACTACATTGTTGTTCCCAAATATGTTTTTGGATTTTTTATATTATTAAATTGTTTGTCCGGCTGGACATTCTGAATATAGTATTGATTCTAGTCTATATTTATCCTGCTGATATTTTACTCGTTTAAGGACCACTGTTCGCATATATAACTGAAGAGCAGGAGAAGCACTCCCCGGGAGTGCTAAACAACAAACGACTTTAACAACAACAACAAAAAAAGGAATTGCAAGACATCTGAGGGGGATGGATACACCTTATCCTGTCAAATGTAGCTGCAAACAAAGTATGCTTCACGGGTGGGATAGACATAAGAGTGGGAAAAGTCATCCAATAAAAAGAAGGGAAGTGAGATTGACTAAAAAGGACATCGATTTATGAGCCGGAGCAAACACAAAGCTCCCTGCGTGTTATGTTGCATGCAGTGCTGTCTACAGCAGACCTCTTCAGCTGTCCACAAAAATAAGTCTCAGAGCACAAACATGAGTGCCACCTGCCAGCACTGGCACAAATTATGCACAGTTTAGTTGTCTGACATGTGAATGCCCCCTGTTGGATGTACGCCTCTGAGTGCAGGAAGAGTCAGCTGAAAAGGGACCTCTGCTGAGACAATATATGTGCTCATGCTGTGATGTTACTGTGTAAGTACCTGCGAGTCAACGAATATTTGGAATAAGCGTCTTCTAATTGTTGTTTCCAGCCTTCACTACGGGATGCTGATTTCATATTATGGAGTGTCTTCAGATTTGGAAACAGTGTGTAACCGTGCATTGCCTGCCTTGATTTTTTTCTATTTAGTTGGCTATAAAAGCACATTTTTTTTGCTATGTTTTACAATTTTTTTGCAATCCATTGGTCCTTTGTCTCGGGGTAACTAGCATCAGGTGACCTCTGTCGACTCCACCCCTTCCACATTCCCACATGAAACAAACCATGTCTCGGTTCCAAAAAGAAATATGAAATAATCGTCCAAAAGGTAGATTTTAAAGCCAGTGGAGGTAAGCGTGAGCTTGCCTGCGCTCCAGGTGCTGAGCCAGCCCTGACCTCTGCTCCTGCTGATGAGATGAGGGCTGTACACGGCTTACGGAGATAACATTTGTGACTCTTGATGAAAGGATAAACGTCTACGGTGCACAGCTGAGCAGGCTGCCAGGGGCCAGGATTTGTGCATTCACGGGCACTGCCACGCACGTGCTGCACGGGGTGGTGACTGCAGTTATACCGATGAAGGGCTACTCTGAAACAAGCACTGGCAAAGCCAATAGGTTTAGTTCTTCCAAGAGAATCACTGTATAGCATGCACACAAGCAAAGGGAGCAAAACACTTAGGGGCAGATTTATGTTAACTGGCGCATCCCCAGGGATGCGCCAGTTAATGTGCGCCACAGCTCCGCCACCCATGGTGCGCCGTATTTACAATGCGGCGCACCATGGCACATTGCTGGAGTTGCGTCGCAAGCGCAACGCAGCTCCAGCAAGGCTCGGGGGTGCCCCATCTTCACAATGCTGCCTCAAGACCTACGCCTGCTTCAAGCAGGCGCAGGGTTTTGACGCAGCATTGGCCTGAAAGTGGCTGAGTGAAATCTTATAGATTTCACTCAGCCACTTTTAGGAGGCGTTCCTGCGCAGGAACGCCCCCCCCCCCCCTGCGCAGGAACACCTCCTTATGGCGCTGGGCTCTACAACATGACGCATCTCCTAGATGCGTCACATTGTAAATAGGGCGCATTGTTTGCGCCGCCGTTGCGTCAAATAAAGTGACGCAATTGCGACGCAAAGAGGCGCAAGGGCCTCATCAATCTGTCCCAAAGAAGCACCAGTGTACAGACAGACACCAGCATGCACCCATATATCCACGCGAACCTGCATACAGGAACATCTACTGTCAAACTTACACATATTGCAACAGACATTGAACCACTCATACCAGTAAACTCAGAGACATAGAAGCAACTATATTCACCAACCACAAGATACATACAAGCACCCTTTACATATAGAACGACGGACATTAATGAAGCCTTCAACACCTAGGAAGGGACATGCAAACCAACAGGTTTACAGACACTCATAGAGATTCATCTACCCATAAACCAATGGACAATAACCCAGAGGCATGCATACACATGCACACACACACACAATCCACACACTCAAACCAAGTGACACATACAGGAAGTATGGACGGTGTAGGAAGGATGGAGAGATGGACAGACAGATGGATGGTCTCTCAAATCTCTGGGGACTCTTTCGAGGAAATAAAATGCACACCGGTTGGAGCAATGCACCTTTTAGGTGTGTGCCTTTTCGCTCATCTAGTCATCTATCGAGTGTGATTGGAAGTTTCCCTATCCATGCTAATCCAGTCATTGCGGCTTTAGAAATTCGCTATTTTAGATTATAAAATGCTGTGTATTCTGCATGCCAAAGAAACCCTAGGGGGTAGATGTATCAAGATTCCATTTTGCGATTTCTAAATAGCAATTTTTAAGGAATCGCTATTTAGAAATCGCAAAATGGAATGTATGTAGGAAGTCACTATTTTTTAGCGATTTCTTAGTCTTCCTTATTTGCGAATTAAGGAATAATTTTCCATGCATTCCTATGGGCCAGGAGGCCCATAGGAATGATTGTGAAATATTTCTTAATTTGCGAATCGCAATTTGCGAATTCGCAAATTGAGAATAATTTCAAGGGTGCAGGGGTGTCTCCAAGACATCCTGCTGCACCCCTGAAATTTACATGTGTGTGCATATGGCGCACATACATGCCCTATGGGCATGTATGTGCGTCACATGCCACCGTCAAAAATGCCAAATAGGACATTTAAAAATGAAATCGCAATTTACCACCAACTACAAGTTGGTGGTAATTTGCGATTTCTTAACCCAAATTCACAATTTCTAAAACCCACATACATCGCATTTAAGGAATCGCAAAATTTGCGATTCCTTAAATGCAAAGGAATCGCAAATTTTTGCGATTCCTCATTTTGCGATTTTTTGATACATTTCAAAAAATGCAAAAAAGCCTTTCGCGATTCGCAAAGGCCGAAATTCGCAAAATTTCGGCCTTTGCGAATCTCAAAAGGCATGATAAATCTACACCTTGGTTTCTTGTGAATGATCACCTGCTGTTAACCGTGCATTATGTTCTGCTTGCCAATTCAGATAGACATATTTTTATATTAATAAATGATGTTCAATTCAGTCTGAAATATTCTGGGAAATATGGATGTATAATGAAAAAGTCTGAGTTCTTGTTTCCCTTGGTATCCGCACAGCGTTGGGTGCAGCAGTTGGAAGTACCTTTTGTAAGCCATTTTTCAACCCCCAGTGATATATGGTTTAGGAGGTAAGCGTGTTAGAGGTGCAGCATTAAGTGCTTTGGAAACAAAACTCTTCAAAGTGTTCATGCTTAATGTTGGACCTGGCACTTTATACAGGGTCACCTCAGAGGGTTGCCTTCCTTTTCTGAACTCACTTTTGTTGATTTAAAATACTCTGTGCACATTTTCCCTCCCAATCTATACTAATATAATAAAGAGAGAGCCCAAACCTTTAAGGCGGGTAATCTCAAGAACCACAGCACCAATCACCACACCCAATACAGCATTGGAAAGGGCAGTTGCAGCAGAAGGACATAGGCTATGCAGACGCCCACCATATACATTTAAAAGGTAAAAGAACCGTGCCAGCAAATTAGTCCCTTGTGGGCGTGTCTGCGTTGTGCTGTGGGCGTGTGCTGGGGGCGTGACAAACGCTGGGGGCGTGTGGTACGTTCTGCCCTTCATGCCATGTCTCATATTGTGTGCTGTGGGCGTATGCTGGGGCGTGGGCGTGTGCGGGGCGCAGTATTACGGGGAAAAAAAGCGAGCGTTGTGCCCAATATTTCATTGTTTTTTCTTCCCAGGTTCAGTACATTCCAGCTCCGGGTGCCACCCTGCTCCCTTTAAATACCCCTGCACCCCATAATCATAACCCACCCTTACTCCTTAAAATACCCCAACACCCTGAAACATTAACCCATCTTAACCCTATAAATGTACCCTGTACCCCAAAACCCAAACCTATCCCTAAACCCTAAAAATACCTCTGTACCCCAAAACCCAAACCTAGCCCTGAACCCTATAAATACCCCTGTACATCAAAACCCAAACCTACCCCTGGACCCTTAGCATACCCCTGTACACTGAAGGACTGGGTTCTTTTAAGACCCAGCGGTGCCAGGGGACAACACCTGAAACCTTCGTGGGTAACCTGTTCCGGCGTACAAGTGACAGAGACACGGGACACTTCCTTCGGCGTCAAAGATTCGAGGTTTATTACTGCAGGGAACACAGAAGTCACAGCAAGTACAACACGTGCAACTTGGGGAGACTGCTTCGAATTGCTGCAAGTGGGTGGCTCCTTTTATACATGCTTCTCCCATAGGGTTACATGGTACACAAAGGTTTACAACTTGGTTCCCATAATTATCCCCGAAAGGGGTCGCTTTGATGTATTCAGGGTCCGGAACATAAGTGCGGATGCATTTGGCGGTTCCCAACTGTAGAAGCCCATCTTCCCACCATTAGTACATTCCAATCGGCAGTAAAACAAATCGAAGAAGGAACAAGAACAGGTGTAGAGGAAGATGGAAACAGTGGGGAGATCGGAAAGGGTGAAAAAGGGGAGGTATCGGGAAACACGAGCTACAGGCATCAAAGGGACGTGCCTAAAGAGATGCGCGGCTGAAACAATAGATCAGCACGGCAAGATGAGCCTCGAGCGGGGCCATCTGCCTTACAGTATCATCCCCCTCGTCATAAAGACACTTTCAGAGGAAATGTGTCTTCCGCTAATGTCTTGGGAATCCCAGGGTCGCGAAGCGGACAACGTCCGTTCGCTGGCTACTTGAGGGCAAGAGACAAAATGGATGCCGTATCTAAGATGGAACCCGTGGGTACAAATAGAAAAACCCACGAAACATAAGAACGGTTTAGGTTAATACAGCGAAACTGCGTACACCCACTAAACTCGTCATTTGCGGTTCGTAAATACCAGACTCGACCATATTCGTGCGAGTCGAAAACACCACTTACAATTGTCACGGTACCTCAACCCCAAAACCCAAACCTACCCCTGAACCCTAAAATACCCCTGTACCCCAAAACCCAAACCTAGCCCTGAACCCTTATAATACCCCTGTACCCCAAAACCCAAACCTACCCCTGAACCCTAAAAATACCCCTGTACCCCAAAACCCAAACGTAGCCTTAAACCATAACAATAACCCTGTATCCCAAAGCCCAAACTTACCCCTGAACCCTAAAATACCCCTGTACCCCAAAACCCAAACCTAGCCCTGAACCCTTAAAATACCCCTGTACCCCAAAACCCAAACCTACCCCTGAACCCTAAAAATACCCCTATTCCCCAATACCCAAACCTAGCCCTTAACCCTAAAAATACCCCTGTACCCCAGAACCCATACCTATCCCTAAACCCTAAAACTACCCCTGTACCCCATAACCCAAAACAATATCTGAACACTTAAAATACCCAAACACCCCAAAACATATACCTCAGTACCCCAAAACATATACCTCTATACCCATACTTACTTTATCCAAACATTTAAAAAAAAACATGCTTTTACCATTCATGCATTTACAACGAATTTCGTTGTAAATGTATGGGTGGTAAAAGCATATAAAATGTAATGCCATGCGTTATAATGGCATTGCGGAGTCATGGTACTTTCGTAATGAAAGTATGCGGAGTGATGGTATGCGGAAAGAAAGTTGCGGAATAATGGTGTGTTTACTCTCCCCCGGTAAGTAAATTGGTGGCACGGCGGCCCACATCTTCAGCAACATACTCATATTTTTTCACCACCGATTTGAAAAATGCACAGGTCTCTCTCATTGATGGCAAGCACCGACATACACTTTTAGACACACCTTCCGCCACAAGTTCTAGAATTGCGAACTTTAGAGCTGGGGAGCTACGTTCGAATCTCGGTATCAGCTCAACATCCTGTGATTCCAGGCAAATCGCTTTGTCTCCCCGTGCCTACCACAATGAATGTGTTCTTCTGTAATGTAAATTGTGCTCATGCCATGTTGTCGAGTTTGCGCTATATAATATTGCAAGGAAAAATAAAGTAGGGAAACTCGAGTTCACACACTACTGAACGCGTACTCTTAAGTGCATCAGCAGTGCACTGTGAATCGGAGCGTTTCATAGGCCTGTCACAGATAAGAAATGCTATCAAAACGAAATCCTACAAAACAATATACTACTGGCTGGCAGCAATTCATACCCGGACAACGTCGGGACGGGCTGCTAGTCAGTGATAAAGTGCTTGTGCTCTCCTTTGAAACATGGTAAAATTGGCCTACAACTGTTTCAATCAATCAGTTAATCAATCAGTAGATTTGATAAGTGATACTTGTCACCCGCGAGGGTAGCCAGTCACGGATTGGTACATTTAATTTACTTGTATGTTCCTAGCCTATGGTACTATGTGTACCCAGTGCCTGTAAATTAAATGCTAGTGTTGGGCAACAGCACCTATTGTGCCACCCACTAAAATAGCCCTTTAAACAAGTCTCAGGATAGCCACTGCAGCCTGTAGTTCAGTTTTGAACTGCCATTACAACCTGTCAAAATAAACCCTTCGTCAGGCTTACACATGGGATATAGCATAAACAACTAGATAGGCTTCTTTTGTTTCTGGATAGTTCCACATTAGATAGTAAAACTGGAACCTCTGAGAAACTGACTGAAATGTTGTTTTCTCATGAAATTAATGACTGTGCGAGGGATAGGGACAAGAAGAAGATGGGATGCTCAGTAATGGCTGGTATGCCCGAAGCGGCGTAGCCGGGGCGCGCCTTTTCCCGCCCTAGAGTGGGCTGGCCTAGACACTGACGCGGACGGCCACGCCCAAAAGGGCAGGCGGGGGCGGGTTTACGCCCGCCCTGAAGACGGATAAAAGGAGCAACAAGACAAGAACGCATCCTCTTGTTCCTGTGCTCTGAAGCTGCACCCCCTCGCTGCACGTGAGCTCGAGACGGAACGAAGAGCCAATTTTGACCCGCCCACCAGCCCCTGAGGACAGCGAGTGGTTTTGAATAAAGTTTGAAGTAGTAACGCTAATTTTTTGCAGGTTGTGATGATGATCGTGAGAAGTTTGGTTATGCAATAAAGAATGGTCAATTCGTAGTATGTTCTCAAATAAAGTAATCCTGCACTAGTGTTGATCCGTAATCTTGCTTGTTGATAAGCTGTTTGTTACTGTCTTTTAGTAATTTAGTCATTTTAGTAATTTAGTTAGAATCGTCGTATTTATTTTGGTCGGGCGGTAAGGTCATGATCGGTGAGCACTAATTGGAAGATCCCTATGAGTGGGCGTCACCCATTACGGATGGGAGCGCTCGAGGGAGGTGGCCATTGGCCCCTCAACGGGTAGGCGGTCCCGTCTAAGGATGGGCCGCCGAAAGGAAAGGAAAGGCGGTCAAGGCCCCTTCCTGGGTAGGAGGGGTTACAGCCCCCTCCTGGGGAATTTCCCGGGGCCAGGATATCTGCGACGGCAGATGTGGTAAGTTGTGTGGGGTTTGGGAGGGGGTCTACGCTACCTTCTAGATACCTCACACGAGTCCTCGGACGACCTTTCAGTGGCGTCGAGTTTATTGGGGCCCCCGTCAAGTCAAGGGAAATTGGTAGTTGCACTTGAGGTACACCTCTGTGCGGTCGCCCCTCACAAGTGAGGGGGATGTTTCTGGTTTAGGGATCTTGACACCGGTTACGACCTTGCCGTTGGCCCTTAAACGTTAGGATGTACAATTTCAAAATTTCAAGTTAATGTTTTGTAGGATGTTAGTTCGGCTAGGAGAACCTTTGTATTAGAGATTATGTTAAGGTTAGCCAAACATCGCAATGTGGTAATGAAATTGTACATAATATGAAACTGTTATTTTAATGTTTTAATTTTGTTTCATATTTTAATAAATACGGCCGGGAGGGTCACTCCCTCCCGTCTTCCAAAAGTTCAGAACTGTTTCCGGTTTCCCATCCTTGGGGAGTGTGTTGAGAGGGGGTGGCGGGTATCTCAGCCATAGATGGGATGCTCAGTAATGATATTTCTAGCCCTAGAGGCATTTAGTTCCCCAGGACACTGGGCTAGATATACTACAAGGCATCACTTACTACTGTTGGAAGTTACATCTTTTCTTAGGGTATGTAATATGAGTGTTATTTACTAAATGTTCCTTCCAAACAGGAGTAAATTACAATTCTCTATAAAAAAGTCTTGTGTATGGAATTCACAAAAAATAATCTCACACACGTTTGTTTCCCTATTCCTAAGGCTGTGTGTTTCATGCATTAACAAAGTACTGCAGGTTACACTTATGAAAATTCACACAATCTCAAATGAACTGTATACATCTTTCCTTCATTATCTTCCAATTGTTCTCAAAGTATACAGATAAAAGTGGAAAAAAAACACTTACCAATCTAAGTTACAAATCGGTAACTGTGTGCTACATTTGCTTAGGGTTTCCATGTTTGCTCCTCTAAAACACTCTTAGCGAGTGTGTTGATTGTAGAAATTTGAGAAACTTCGGCACTCTTATGCGGCTGCCCCTTAGTGCCGCATTCGGCACTATCAACCGTGCTCCTCTCTCTGAGACCCAGTAGGAGCCTCCCTTCTGGTGCTCTCCCACGCATTTCCAGCACCTGGGTGGGGGGGGGGGGGGCAGGTATTTAAAAACTGAACCAACCCAGGCATATGCCTCTTTATTGGCCGCTAGACACGCTGGGCCCGATTCACAGAACTAACTTAAGACAAAATCCTAAACTTACTACTTTCGGTATTCACAGAAGTTAGGATTTTGTCTTAAGTTTGTCTTAAGACAAATTTAAGACAGACTTAAGTTAGGATTTTGTCTTGTCTGTCTTAAGTATGTCTTAAGTCTGTCTTAAGACAAAATTCTAACTTCTGTGAATACCAAAAGTAGTAAGTTTAGGATTTTGTCTTAAGTTAGTTCTGTGAATCGGTCCCTCTGTCACCCACCCTAGACCATACCAAGCGTGCTGATGGCGGCGGTTTGCTTCCCATGCTGAATTTAGTAATTTTGTATGTGAGTTACAGGGCGATCTGGAGGCAGCTTGGTACATAGGTGCACCATCTGAGGGAGCACAGTAGAGGTGCTTGATGCCAAACCCCACAAATCTTTATGGAGGTGCCCTGGGATGCAGGTGATGGTGTCCTGTTAGTTCTTCGGGAGGTTGCAAGTTTTAGCAAACAAAGAGTTGCCCCGTACCGCTCCACCCCTAGGAAGGTGTAAGTAAAAATCCAGAACTGGCGATGACAGATTTAAAAATGGTAGCACCGAATAGGTTGGTCCTCGGTGCATTTTAGCTCACCTGGCAGGTAGGCAGCTTAAGTGAATCACTGCTGCCTGCCCTTGGGTTACCCGTAAATTAGCCCACCTCGTTAGCAAATTTCACGTATGAAATAAATATGCAGCAAACTGTTTTCTACCAAATCATGTGTTGTCTGATTTATTTAATTTCTTTTACGCTAAGTAACTATTAACCAGGTGTGCGGGGAGGGTTGCTGATATCGGCGCTATGCCACTTACTGTCCTAGATGTTTTGTAAATAGAGCTTAATCCACACAAGCATAATTTACTCTTAAATGTAGGTGTAAATTAGGATTAAATTTGAAAATACATGCTTTGTAAATGATACCATACTGTTTTCCTGCCATGTTTATGCTTTGACTCACACAATACAAACGCCTATCTCATTCATGTTCTCACTTTCCCTACAATACGGGAGGTAGAGGCTTTCACTCCAGATTTTTAGGCCAGAAACCAAAATCATTATGCCCTAAAATAAGCTGTAATGAAACCTGAAGATTATCATAGAGTTTGTCAAGTGGAATGATGTTACGAGTACTGGGTATAGAAAATAAAATGTCTAAATAAGTTACAGGAACTTTTATGTGATGGAACCCCACATATGCGTTTACCATGCATGCCGCTTCACGCAGTCTCAACAACGCAAGTCTTAACCATGCATATGCCTCTACCACGCATGCCTTTACAACCAATTGAATTATGCATTGTTAAGGCATGCATGGTAAACACATATCCGTGGGTAAGACTTGACAGGTAAGTCTTAAACCCACCAACCCTGCCCCTGCCCTGAGTCTGAAAACTACCCTCTCCTACCTGAAAACCAACCCCCCTGAGCCCTAGAAACTTTCCTGCCTCCAGCCCAAAAATCTACCTGCACTCCTCTAAGCCCTAAAACCTACCCAACCTCCCCCTGAGCCCTACAAACTACCCACAAGTCCCCACCCTGACACCTAAAACTAGCCCCTCCCTCCTAATAAACAACCCCCTCCCCAGCCTTGAAAACTACTCCACTCAGACCTGAAAATGACCCTGGCCCTCAAAACGACCCTGACCCCCCCGGCCCTGAAAAGTACCCTGAACACCCTGACCCTGAAAACTACCCTGAACCCTCCCAGCCCTGAAAACTACCACAAGCTCCCCCAGCCCTGAAAACTACAATGAGCCCCACAAGACCTAAAAACTACCCCAAACCCCCCAGCCTTGAAAAGGACCCCAAACCCCCAGCTCTGAAAACTACCCCAAACCCCCCTAAACCATACAAAGTACCCCCAACCATACAAACTACCCCCCCAAAACCCGGCCCCAGCCCCCTTACCTCACCGTGTCATGTCCTCTTCTGATCCCTCCTGCTGCTTGGCTGCTTCCTGCTTCGCCCGGCAGCAGCTAGACCGCGGAATACCTTAACCATGCATATGCTTGGTTAAGGCATATACGTGGTTGAAGCAAGCGTGGTAGCCCTTGCGTAGTCGAAACACGCGTGGCTGAGGTCGCCTGTTTCCACACAGGAAAACATACATCGCCTCAAAAATTCTGACACACTTTAGAGAAAAACAATATTGATGATATATTTTCTTTGTGTGCATGTTTGAGGTTCTTATAACCACTTATGCATGTTTTTTAGAATACAGTTGTCTGTACTTGACTTTACAAATGTTGTGGATAATAGTTTAAGTACCCACTCATTTTATATTGTATGATATGTTTTTCCATATTTTGTATAGGTAATATTTTTTTTATTTTGATTGCATTTAGGAATAATTCATTTATATGCAATTGACTTGCACATCTGCTCACTAATTACTAATCACTAAATAGCATTTGTTTGGTGCGATCAAAGAATTAATTTCACACCCCAGTAAAAGAAGAGAAAGGGGACATCTCGTCACGTTTGATGGAGAGGAAAAACTGCCACAAATCAGCTGAGCTCGGATTGCACCAATCTTGGACCGCCCTGCACCTCCACGACACACACACACACACACACACGCACGTGCGTGCACACACCATTCAGAGGTAGCAAAACATCCAGATTTCCGACTGATGGATTCTCAAATGGCTCCGCTATTGCAGACCTTTGCAGCGACGGCTCGTGGAGGGAGTTACGGTGGGGCAGGAGGGTGGGGAGGGGGAGGGGCAGGGTGGAGGTTGCTAAAAACCGGCATATGGATAATTGCAGGTAAGTAAACAATTTAATTAATAAAACGAATTTCGTAGTGCGCCTTGCATCGCAAAATGCAATGCAGTGCGAGCTACGAAATTCGTTTTATTAATTAAATTGTTTACTTACCTGCAATTATCCATATGCCGGTTTTTAGCAACCTCCGCCCTACCCCTCCCCCTCCCCGCCCTCCTGCCCCACCATAACTCCCTCCACGGGCCGTCGCTGGACCTTTGACTGGCAGTCATTCGATCAGTGGGTTGTCAGTGTTTGAACACTGAAATGCTCACCCTATTTAGGGCAGAATCTCTGAAGTCCATTTTTTTGTGCCTGTCTCAGTCATAAGAAACATAATGGATTCAGACATGAGAAAGCTGAAATGTCCGCACCACACAGGAACTCCCCACCTGTCTGGGACATTTGTTTTTGTTTGTTTCAAAAACTTACGGCCACATGCATCAAGGTATTTAGGAGTCGCAAACTGTGCGATTTGGTAAAATCAACCATTTGCGATTCCTTAAAAGCAATGCATGATTGTTTTTAAAATTGCTAATTCGCAATTAGGGGATGCAAATTACCACGAGGGTGAACCTCGTGGTAATTTGCGAAAAAGAATTAAAATGCTCAAATTAGCATTTTGAACACTGGCATGTTACAGACACACATGTCCTTAGGACACGTGTGTGTGAAACATCCACTTTAAAATACATTTCAGTGGGTGCAGGGGGGGTCCTTTGGACCCCCCCGCACCCATGGAATGCATTAACATTTTGCGAATTCGCAATTCCCATTGATTCCTATGGGCCTTTTGGCCCATAGGAATCAATGGAAAATGCAAAATCGCAAATTAGAATTCGCATATTATTTGCGATTCGGTAAAAATTGCGATTTTTACCGAATTGCAAACATTATGCTAAAATATACATGCATCCCATTTTGCGAATTCCAAATTGCGATTCCCTATTTTTCGCAATTTGGAATTCGCAAACGGCCGGGATGATGCATGTGGCCGTTAAGGTTGCCTTGTTTGTTTTTCTGCCATAGAAAGAATCATAGTAACCCACTGGCATGGATTTTCACCTAAAGTGAAAGTGTGACTTCTGCATGGGTTTTAGAGCACTTTAGACATAAATGCTTGTCCCAAGGCTGCAAAGAAGGCAAAACACTAAGGGCCACCTTTACAGAATAAGCTTAAGCGAATCTGAGGTGCATGCAGTCTGAGCTGTTAGACGGCAGTTTGTCCGCTAAGGTGGAAGAGTGTCACCCCACTGCTTTTAAGCAGTGTCACTAAAGGAAAAATGATGAGATAATAACTGTAAGTTATTATCATTTAACTTTTTCCTTGTTGCGGCTCTTTGAGGACGGGACGGGGCGGCTGCTCTGCTGACAGAGCAGGGGAGGGGAGGAGTGGTTTGCAGTCTCTAAAGTGCGCATGCCAGCCAAACATTCATGCACACTTTGCATGTTCTCCATGTAGGCTGCCTTACAGTCTGAATGGAGAAGATGCCCAGCCTCCTAGGATCTGGCTAAGCGCCGATTCACGGCGTTCTGACCAATCAAAACGCTGCATTGCGGCAATGAATTTGGCAATCGGGAGGCTGGGATTTGGGTCCATCCTTCCTCAGAAGCGGGGAAGAGGACCAAGAGGAGGTGACGGCAGGAGGCAGACAGGTTAGTGTGTTTGTTTTTTATTTTATCCGCACCCCCGGCGACCTGCCCACCCAAGGCCTTCAATTACCAGCCGCCACTGTTACCCTTCCTTTAAATGGCTGTTAAAATGCTGTACATTCAGAGCCGATGCTACTAAGGTGACTGTTGACAGCTGTCCTGTGGCACCACCATTAAATGCCACAAGGGAAAGTAGAGTTCAACAAATGCCCTGAAATTACCTTTTTTCTGTAGAAGAGGCAGCATCGAAACAGAGGTTGGCAGGTAGTTGTTGCAAGAAAACCTTCTCCAGAGCTGTTTATTTTCTGCTCCTATTTTCTTTTGCAATTGGACCGCGCTCAACTGACCCATTTGTCAAGGTCAGAATAAATAAATTAATAAGTAGAATCATTTAAAAACTCTTGCCAAAGGATGCCCGCATCTGACGCCTTCACGAAGCTTTAAGACCTGGTCACATCCCTGGACTGTTCCCATGAGTTACAGGGTCAGACTGATTTGCATATGGCCATGTCTGAACTGGGGTGGTGTGTAGTGCAACAAAACGATGGATTTTGGGCCCAGATCTCTGTACTGGGGTGAATGTATGACATTGTTCTGCATTCTGTCCATCAACTGTGGTTTTTGCACTGGCCACATTCCAGATCAGAGAAATAAATCTGTAACCTGGGCACCAGCAGCTCCACACAGGAAGCAGGACTTTATCGGAGAACCTTTTTTCTTTCCTTTCATGGTTTGCCAGATTAAAGCTTTATAGTGTAAAACAGCAAGCAATTAAATATTGGCCAAAAGACCAGTCAATAACTAGCCGTGCTCCCCAGGGGCTGATAAATATGCTAATAGCGTTGGGATGCAGCCAGACAGCCATGTCTACTTCCCAAATAAAACGGAAGGAGGTTGGCGCGACGTGCTGGCATGGAAACAGCGCAGCGCTTGTGCGTCGAACGTGAGCAGTGCTGGGGGGCGCGTGAAGCTCTCCTCGGAGAACAGGAAACTAAAAGAGAAGCGCTCCTTTGAAATCTGTAAACAAGGGCTACGGAAATAAGCGTTCCAAGGCAGTCCAGGCAGAGAAAACCAAGCAACCTCTGTGTTTTTTTTATTTTCATGCCTTTCTAGCCAATGGGAAGCCTGTGTAGCTTTGTCAGGGGTGATGTTGCAATTATCAGGTGGTGGTGGCCTGTATTCAGTGTTAAAGTTACTACAGTCATAGGGATTGTGAAAAATCCAAGTGCCCCACAAAAGAACAAGTTTAGCAAAGGAGTCCATTCAGCTGGGGAGTATGTAGCTGTTGTAAATAGATGACAGGATACTTCTAGTTGATTACATGTAGATTTATTGTAGGACACAGCTGAGTACAAAACTCGCCAGCTGACCAGACCATCAACTGACACAGGTAGAACACTCCGTTACAAGTTAGAACACTCACAGGTATTCTGGGAGGCTTAGAAGGTGAAAACACTAAGGAAGGGCTAATGACTACTGTCAGCCATATTACAAGAAGAATCAATACACAGCAGTAGCCTTTGGTGCATTTTGGAGCGCACTTTCACAAATAGATTACTAAAGCATGGCGGGGTAGCGCGCTATATACAAAGAGCACATCTTCCATTGAAATGGTCTCAAAATTCAGACCCACATGTAGTTTTACTGCTAAAACTATAAAGCGGACAAAGGATAACTTGTTTAAATCAGTTTTCAGTACATAATTACCATTTACACATCTCCAGTGCTTGATTCTAACACCTCAGAACTACAAAAATGTGCTTCATTTGTTCTTCTTGAGCTGCTGATAAATTTTGAAGTATTGGTAAAGGTCATTACAAGTATTAGAAAAAAAACCTGCCTTTCTTTTCATTACACTACCTGTACCCCAACAAGATTATCAGATAGTTCACAAAATGGCAGTCAAAGAAAGAAGAGTAAACACCAATCTCCATGCTAAGAGTAAGCAGCAATTTGGCATAAGGAATAGCTTGACATTTGACCTATGCCTTTGATGACACAGCAAAGGTGACACGGTAAAGATTAAGCATAATGCCATCTTTATTGCTCAAGCAGCTTCTGAAATCCAGCTTGTCTGTTCTGGGGGTGCTGTACTACCCTTCTCCCCCCCCCCCCGGGCCTCTTCACCTATGAGCCTGGTATGAGTATGTACCCCACCTTATTTATCCCTGCATTTACAACCCCCCATTTGCAACAAGAAACAACCACCCCATATGCACACAAAAAACTCCTTGCCCTTGAGGTTCAGGCTATAAGGCAAATATAGACAGCTGCTTACAGCCCAAGCACAGATGGCCACAGGAGGGGGCCAGATAGCAACAATTAGCTTTGCTATTGAAGATGCACCCAATAAGCAAAATATGTTTTTGTTAGTTGGCACCAAAAATCCTTCCTTAAGAAGGCCTTTCCTCTGTGCCTAACTATGAGTAATAATGCTCACAATATAATCTCACAATCATGCAACATAACCACTATATGAAACAGTTTTTACTGGTACTTTTAGAAAGTGTGAACCTAGCTGTAAAGCAACAAAAGGGGGTTAAAAAAACAATCATGTACACCACATGTAGATTACACACATTTTCAGCTGCAAACAGGACTCTGGGTCATGGCGCACCTGCACTTCTATCTACATATCCATATCAAGCTCTTCTTATCAGGCAGATTGTGAAACCATGATAGCCAAATTAAATATGGCAACAGCGACCGTAATAGAGACAAGTGTGATACGTGAACATTTTAAGAAGGTTTAATAATACCAGTGTTATCAGAAATATTTTCAGATAATAACAAAAGTAGATGGGATTACTAATGCAAAATCTTACAGGGTTAGAAATAATGAGCATACCCGGTGTAATTAGCAATAATTATATCTGAAAAGCTGATCTACTCTAACAACATCGCACAGATCTAGAAATAATAGGCATCTCAGAGATGAGTATTGTGTCAGACAGGATGGCTGGCAACAGTAGAAATAATGAGCACATCTGCATGGCTGAGAAACTATGCCTCTTAGGCAAGATAAACATTAGTGGCTATCTTAACCTTCATACATGCAGATCCATGCACACACACTCATGCAGCTTTCACAGACCCATGCATAGAATCTGTACGGTCATCTAGACCCTTTACCACAGATCACACCACATCCGCGACCCAACTCACAAAGGCCCAGAAACAGATACAGTACACACATGTACACTCAAAACCACAATTTCAAATGCAGATCTGTGCTTGGAAAAAACCCATACATGTACACTCACACACACATCACTACACCCTGCACCTTCACACTCACCTGCTTGTTTGCAGGTGGCACCACTGACAAAGGCCAGTGAATGTACACACTGGGTGGCAGGCCCAGATACAGTGGATGAACTCTGAGGATGATGTTCGCCTCCAAAGCCTGAATACAACTGCTCAGTGCCACAACTTGCTGTGTAAGTGAGCGGTGGCCAGGGAGAAAAGTGTGAGTCACTTCTGTGGATCTCAGATGGGCATCAGGTCACATAGGGCTAGGAGTGCAGAACATTGGAAGTGAGGTATTGAGAAAGAATGGGCACATGGGGGGTGATTCACAAAACTAACTTAAGACAACATCCTAAACTTACTCCTTTTGGTATTCACAGAATTTAGGATTTTGTCTTAAGTTTGCCTTAAGACAAACTTAAGACAGACTTAAGACAGACTTAAGACAAAATCCTAACTTAAGTCTGTCTTAAGTTTGTCTTAAGACAAACTTAAGACAAAATCCTAACTTCTGTGAATACCAAAAGGAGTACATTTAGGATTTTGTCTTAAGTCAGTTCTGTGAATCGGGCCCATGATGTTTACTGTGGATCTGTCAATGTCAATCAGAAGGAGCTTGAGTCCAGCTGCGGTCTGTGCAGATTACAGCAGTGGGGCGGTGGAGCCAGGTGGGGGGCATTTCGGGGAACAATGCAGAGGAAAAATTAAATAATTCCTTTTCCCTTGTCATCGTCCATTGGTATCCCCCCCCCCTCCCCCACCCGGCCCCACCACCCCACCGCTGTTACCTGCTCGGTCCACGGCTGCTTGAGACTGTACGTCCATGAATGCCAATCTGAAAAAAGTGCCAGGGGTAGTGCTATTAACATCACAGATCCATTAATTCTCAAATAAATACCAGACTTGACCAACTGTGGCCTCTTTATTGCCCCACTCCCCTGTATTTTTACTGTTGAAGGCCTATTGGGAAATGCAATCAAAGAAAAATACTAACTCCTGCAGCCAGGTATAGTAAGGGAAGTTTCAAGGGTATTTAAGGGCACGCAAACAGGTAGCAGCTGATGCCTCTGACTGCCAACAGTGGGTGTCCATATGTAGGTTTAACAAAGAGCAGAAATGGTTGAATATTTATTTGGGATCAGGTGTTGGGTAAGATATGTCAAGCAGCAAAGAGGAGAGAGTATGTGCTGGTGTGGAATCCAGAATAGCAGGTGATCTAGCAGGTAGGTCGGGATGAGTCAATTGCTGTGAGAGTTATGGGCAGGAGAGATGTGGATGAGGTATAGAGAGGTAGGTTTTGGGACCAGTGGTAGGTGAAGATTATGCATTCAGATACATGGAAGACTGCATGCTTGTGTGGTCAAGCATGGGCAGTGCGCATGCATTCTCTGCAAGACTTGCTGAATCTACAATATTGGCTTAAATCACGCCCATCGAGTGCATTGATCCTTTCTTGTACCAATTGTAAATGCTGCCTTTTTATTAGTGCCTTGCCTTCATTTGGGTGCTCATTGTTCATTTTGGTTGTCCATCGCATGCGCTCAAGGTTCGGGCGCAGTGCGCGATGGCCCCTACACTGCCTGGGCCTCGCAGCCTCCGGATTCCTGTTGGTTGTCCATCTCTAGGACTTCATGTGACCCGTGGCATTCCTGCAACACGCAGACACCTCCGGTCCGGGCACGACATGCAGCGAGTAATATGCATTTTTATTAATGTATTGCCTTGTGTTGCTTCTTTTAAACCCCAAACAACACTTCTCCACCCTCCGCGCTTGCAAATGCACCCCATCTTTTTATTTATTTACTTTTCTCTTTTTGCCTCCCACCCGAGCCCTCCGTATTGCTTCAACCATGCCCCTTATTGGTGTTTTGCTATTTCCTTGCAATGCCTTGAAGATTTTCCCCTCTTTTGTCACAGAAACTTGGAAATATTTCGGCAGAATTCCACATATTTAATTTGCTCCTCGTGCCATCCCCCCTACCCCTTCTCCCCTCCAACAACATTACTTGCCCACCCCACAACAACCCCTCTGACGTTGCTGCTTGTTTTACTGGTTACTGGCATTTTGCGATTTTCTTAGCCCTGTGAAGAGGTGTTGCATGAGCATGTCACTTCTATTCCAAATATCTGCAGTATATACAAAGCTGGGGTAATAGTGTTTTTTGATATTGGATTAATCAGCAACCCGTTACTAAACCCTGTTGATATACCCCATCGCGTGATGGCTGTCTGCGTTTGATAAAACTCTCAGACCCCCACAGTGCAACCAGTGCTTCCCTTTCATCTTTGAAGCTCGCATTGCGGGGCCACCCTACATTCTCATTGCAGTGGCAGCCATTATTGTTGATGTTTCTGGTGCATTTTTAGTTATTGCATTGTTTTCAAGTGAGGTTATCCAGTGTGATTTTGCCATTTCCAGCTTCTCTTGCACCTCTCTCCTCGTGCCTCTTTTGCCCGCACTTCTCTCCCTGTGCCCCTTTTGATCTGCACCTCTCTCCCTGAGCCCCTTTTGCCCCACACCACTCCCTGTGCCCCTTTTTGCCCCGCACCTCTCTCCTTGTGCCTCTTTCACCAACACCTCTTTCCCTGTGCCCCTTTCTGTTGCAGGCTGCTCCCTCCATCTGCACTGGCTGATTATTTGACCTAAACAAGATTTCTGCGTGATATAGGACTTTTACGCATGTCCTGGGTTGCGTGGATGTTGCACAAAATGTAAGCCTGTCCGAAACTATACCCTTCTGCCATTTATTACCACAAAACACTATACCATCCACCACTGATTTACCACTAATGGCTAATGTAAAATAATGGTGTGGGAGTGCGGGCCGTGTAAACAGACGCAGAGGCTGTATATAGTGAGTCAGTGGACTGGTTGTATTCAAGGTTTCAGTGTTTTGGATGGATAGAGTTCTTGGATGACTATCAGCTTTCTCCCCGGTCTCCTTTTTCTCGTGGAGTTCTTCTTTGTCCACTGAGCTCCCTTCCGTCTGCTCTTCCCCGGGGTTGATGGGTCTCCCACGGAGGCTCATAAGAGCAGAAAATAAGGAGCCGTCAGTCACCTCTGGCAAACGGTGTGGCCTGATCGGCACCCTCCCAAAATGGGTAATATACTGCATGGCTAAACACTTATAAGATCCCAAAGACGAGCCCAATTGGCAATGCTAATGCTTGTTAGAATCAGTTTGCTCTACTATGTCTAAAGAGACTGTTATTGGTGGTAGCATAACATTCCAATAAATGGGACAGGACCTCTTTGCTTGTCATCTTACACGGAGAGATACTGATTGGCCTCACTTGTTAAAAGGTCTGTCCCCTCAACCTGGTTGTTTGCTTCATTTGTGTGAGGAATGGGTGAGGAATTAATGTGGAGTGCTGTTGTTAGATCTTGATACCATAGCAGGAATAAAGTGACTGATCAGCTATTCAGTCATCAAGGCGTCAGTACTTGCTGTCCTTCAGCGAGTGTATGATTTCCTTCATAATAACTTTTTTTTTATATATCCAGGGTGGAGACAATTTTCTACATAATGATCCTATTAAGCATATTTGTGACCATTCGTACGGGCACATGCAACATTGTCAATTGCATTCGCAAACGGTGCGAATCCAATTTTCGGCCGTTTGCGAATGCAATTGACAAAATTGGGATGCATCATGTTTTTCGCAATTTTAGAAATCGCAATCTTGTTGCGATTTCTAAAATTGCGATTGCATTTAAGAAATCGCAATTTGAGATTTCTTAAATGCAATGCATGAACATTTTAAATTTGCGAATTCGCAAATAGGGAGAGGTAAATTACCATGAAGTTGACCTTCATGGTAATTTGCGAAAACTTTCAAAAATGCACAAAAGTGCATTTTTGAAAGTTTCATTTTACACACACACATGCTCTTGGGGCATGTGAGTGAAAAATGCACTTAAAGTTATATTTCAGGGGTGCAGGGGGGGTCCTTTGGACCCTCCCCTGCACCCTTGAAATTGCATTCTCAATTTGTGATTTGCAAATTGCTAATTGCAAATTGAGAATGACTTCCCATTGATTCCTATGGGCCTCTTGACCCAAAGGAATCAATGGGAAGGGATTCCTTAATTGCGATTCGCAAATTGTGAATCGCGATTAAGGAATTTTTAGAAATCGTAAAAAAAATTGTGATTTCTTGATGCATAGCCTTTTGCGATTTCTTAATTGCGACACCTTAATTTTCACAATTAAGAAATCGCAAACGGCAATAATGATGCATGTGGCCGAAAGTTCCTATCATATATGTATTTAGGTAACTGTAAAGTAAGTATCCGGATGCTTTATCGCTTAATGACTGAACTCTGAGAGGACGATTTTAGTAGCCTTGCACATAAATGGAGCCTTAATGGTTTCCCTGTTCAGGCGTCGGATATTCGGGATTTTGTAGAAATTATTTATTCTTCAATTGTCTCTGTCAATTTGAAGTTGCAACAATTCAGAACTCTCTGTATGTTGTATTATACACCAGAAAAGATAGATAAATGGGATGCAAAAAAGTTCGGTAGCAGTTGTCCGAGGTGTGGGCTATATGCAGCAGACACACTTCATATGTGTGCCACCGGCCCACATTTAAAGCAATTCTGGAGTGAGATAGCTCAAAATCTCTCTCAGCTCTTCAGGCTGATGTACAGCTAACTGGGAGAGATATGCTGGACTGGAACGAAGACACAGCTCAATATATCTCTGCAGCCGAATCTAGTGAAATGATTATAGCTCACTAATGTGGTGCTAGGAATGAAAGACGTTTGCACCTCCAGTGGTATATCAATGGCTTTTTTTTCATATATGAATTATACATTTGAAATTAGCAGTGAGAAATGTTTATATAATTATGGTTTTTGTGCTTAGCTATAATAATTCTTCCTTTTTTTCTTCAGCTTCTCTTCTTTATTCTCTTCTTTTCTCTGCTTTTTTGTGTGTCTTTTCTTATAATTTCTGAGTGTATGCTTATGCATTTTTGTATCACATCCAATTCCAATAAAATAAATCATTTAGTGAATGTGGAGTGAATGCAGAGAGCTGGGTCTTTGAAAAGTCTGTATTCAAATTAATGACTGACAGCGCAGACAAATGTATCTTGGGATTCTTGTGAGGGTGACTGACAGAACGAACAATTGATTTGAGTCTGCACAGGTACATTTGTTCATTTGGAAAAGGCCCTGGAACCAGTTGTGGCCGCTGGCTATAAAAAGTGGCAGGCAGCGATGAAGGGGGGGGGGGGCGTTAACAATTTTAAAAAAACATAACTGATGCTGCCGGACAACTCGCGGCTCCCTGTGCTGCTCTCATGCATGGGAGCAGCTCAGGGATTGTCCTGAGCGGACCGGTTTAGCGCTCGTTTAGGCACAGAGAGTCTGTGCCGTTTCTCCACCCGGCTGTGGAATACAGCTGAGTTGGTGAAACCTAACTGCGCATGTCTGTTTGGCTGGCCTAAGACGTGTCTGGCCAAACTGACATGAGGACTTATAAGTTCACTCAACTCAACTCCTTCACCCTCCCATGGCCTGGCCCGCCCCTCCCTACGCACGCCTGGCTCAGCCAGCAGCTGAAACATAAAGCAATAATTAAATATAATTTTATTTTTCTGCTGCTGCCTCTGAATTAGTGGGGCGACGCTCCTCCGACCTTGCGGAGGGACCTGCCGTTGTCCCTTTAGAACTGCAAATAACCTGGTACAGTCACTAGTATAAGCTCTCTAGTGTATACCTTGTTTTCTCGTGGGTTTGTCGTCTCTGCTATATGAGATCTCATTGTCTCCCTAATAACCAGCCATCCAAGCAGTTTCCCCGTCTTATCTCCCCCTTCACATATTCTCCATTGTTGTGCTTTATTAGAGATGTAGGTATGTGTAGTTATACATGCAATTCTATTCATATTAGCTCTTGGATTTGTCTCTAGAAGGCCATCTCTAAAACGGTTCTTGGTCCGTTTGCGGGCTCTTCGTACCGTTTTCCTAGGGTAGTTTCACCGATTTTTCTTGTAAGATTGTGGATTATGATTCAAATGACTCAAGTGTAGAGCACTTGCATCTAACTCTCAGGAATTGACCCACTGGAAAATGTTCACGTAGGGCCCTCAGATAGAAACTATCATACAGTAATAGACTGTTCTTGTCTGTGGTCTTGTTGTGTACTTTGATTTCTGTGCCTGTTTCATCAATGTTGATGACCGGGTCTAGAAAGACTGCCTTGCTCCTGCTGATAGCATAGGTGAAGTTGAGGTATCTGTTGCTGGTGTTGACTTACAAAGCAAATTGATGTGCCCACTCCTCACTGCCATGCCATATTATCAAGACCAAGTCAATGTAACAATGCCAGAGTTTTAAGCTGTCTTTATATGGGTTGCTTGTGACACTGATTTGATCAGCCTCAAACTGGTATACATAGAGGGAGGCCACACTTGGGACGAAGGTGCTGCTCATCTAAGTATTTCCTCAAATTCTAAGAAATTCTCATTTAGTGCTAATTCAGCACATTCTGGCACAAACTGTCCTGGAGTCATGACGTCCCACTCTGTGTATTCTACGATCCCTCCCATAACCTGTGGCATCTTGGTGGGATGCTGATGTATAGGGCCTCTATGGCCTCTGTCCATGATGATAATACTGTCATCCATCACAGTAATCTCATCCATTACATTAATCTCTAGTTCATTCAGTAGACATAGAAGTGTTTTTGTATCACTCAGATAAGATGTGGATTTTTGGACTATAGGTTTTATGAACCTGTGATAGGGGTTTAATTAGTGACCCAATTTCAGAAACAAGTCTCTCCGGAGATGGAGGATCTCGGTTTGTGGATCTTAAGTAAGGTATAGAATCTGAAAATTCTAAGTTTCTCAGCTATAAGGAATCTGACTCATGTTATGTCATCCAGTCATGTGCACTTGCTTCCTCCACCATAATTTTTGATTTTATTGCTCAACCTCGGGGCGGGATCCTCATGCAGTATTTCATTGATATCTCTGTCAACTAAGAGGCGGTAGCATTTGGAATTATACATGTGTTTGTTCATAACCACAATGGCCCCTCCCTTGCAAGCAGGTTTTATCAACAGATCATTGTTATTTCTAAGGGTGGCCAGTGAGTGTAATTCATCCTTTGTTAGATTATGGAAGGTGTTTTTTTCTCTGTAATCAATTCCTTCAAAGACAAAACCAAAATCTGTTAGACCATGTTTTCATAAAGCAATGCATATTTTGTATAGCTTCATTGATTCCAAGAAAAAAAAAACACTAAAATGCCATCAACTCTTCATTTTGCTTTGTAAGTAGGGCCATTTCTGCCGAAATCTGGCAATCCTAAAGATCTGTAGTGAACACCTACAGGAGCAGCCTATCATCCTTGTTATAAGACTGATAACTATTGAACATTTATATATTTCTTTTAATATTTATATATTATTTTATTTATCATTTAATAACAATGAACTGCATTCGACCTGAGCTGATGGACAGACAAATGGACGGGCGGAACAAGTACATCTTCCGGGCTCCCAAATACAATGAGGTATTAAATACCCATTCATAGTTACCTGCACTGCACAGGGCATTGAAGTTCTCCATTTCTGTGGATCTTGCTTTTTTAAGTATTGACTTTTAAATTACTATTCAAATCACTTTAAGCGTTATTATTAGCATCAGCATCTGTAGTATTGTTATTCCTGTTTTTTCTTATTTCATCATTATCGTGGATACTACTACTCCTACTATTAGTAGTACTATTATACTACTAGAAGTACTAGTCATACTACAATTACTACTATTGCTACTACTAATACTACTACTACTACTACTACTACTAATACTAATAATAATAATAATGTTAATAATATCTAATAATACAAAATTAAGGTTCCCTGTTTTCCATTTTTACTGATTTTTACAGATAAATACAAACAGAAAACTATTTATTTTCTTGTCTGTATTTATTTTTAAAAGTGGATGAAAAATAGAAATTGGTGCTTTTTGAGTGATTCTGAATACACTTTGCCATGACTGCCAGGGCCAATAACTGTGTGGATTGATAGGTAAATGGGTTAAAAAAGGAATTTTAGGCCCACATGCATCAAAGTAAATTGCATTCGCAAACGGTGCGAATCGCAATTTTCGTCCGTTTGCGAATGCAATTGACTAATTTGGAATGCATCATGCATTTCGCAATTTTAGGAATCGCAACCATGTTGCGATTTCTAAAACTGCGATTGCATTTAAAAAATCGCAATTTCAGATTTCTTAAATGCAATGCATGATTATTTTTAAATTGCGAATTCGCACTTTGGAAGGGGTAAATTAGCATGCAGTTGAACTTCATGCTAATTTACCGAAAACTTTCAAATATGCACAAATTGCATTTTTGAAACTTTTAATTTACACACACACAGGCCCTTGGGGCATGTGTGTGTGTAAATTGCATTCAAAGTTAAATTTCAGGGGTGCAGGGAGGGGTTCTTTGGACCCCCCCTGCACCCTTGAAATTGCATTCACATTTTGCGAATCGCAATTTGAAATTCGCAAAATGTGAATGCCTTCCCATTCATTCCTATGGGCCTTTTGGCCCATAGGAATCAATGGGAAAGGTTTTCCTTAATTGCGATTCGCAAATTTTGAATCGCAATTAAGGAAAAATACAGAATCGCAAAAAATATTGCGATTTTTTCATGCAATTAAGAAATCGCAAAATGTAACAATGATGCATGTGGGTCATAGAGACTTAAACAGCAGTAGATATGCACAAGGCTGACACTGAAATGCGCATATCTATACTACTATTATAAAGAGAGAACTTGCACCTTTTGGCAAGGTAATCTCAGGAACTACAGCACCAATCACAACACCCAATACAGCGTTGGAAAGGGCAGTTGCAGCAGAAGGACATAGGCTATATAGACGCCCACCATATACATTTAAAAGGTAAAAGAACCGTGCCAGCAAAGTAGTCCCTTGTGGGCGTGTCTGCGTTGTGCTGTGGGCGTGTGTTGGGGGTGTGTGCTGGGGGTGTGACAAACAATGGGGGTGTGTGGTACGTTCCACCCTTCATGCCATCTCTCATATTGTGTGCTAATCCCACCCTGCTCACTTTAAATACCCCTGCACCCCATGATCATAACCCACCCTTACTCCTTAAAATACCCCAACACCCTTAAAACTAACCCATCTCAACCCTATAAATATTCCCTGTACCCCAAAACCCAAACCTATCCCTAAACCCTAAAAATACCCCTATACCCCAAAACCCAAACCTAGCCCTGAACCCTATAAATACCCCTGTACCTCAAAACCCAAACCTACCCCTGAACCCTAAAAATACCCCTGTACCCCAAAACCCAAACCTAGCCCTGAACCCTAAAAATACCACTGTACCCCAAAACCCAAACCTACACCTGAATCCTAAAATACCCCTGTACCCCAAAACCCAAACCTACCCCTGAACCCTAAAAATACCCATGTGCCCCAAAACCAAAACCTAGCCCTGAACTCTAAAAATACCCCTGTACCCCAAAACCCAAACCTACCCCTGAACCCTAAAATACCTCTGTACCCCAAAACCCAAACATATCCCTAAATCCTAAAAATACCCCTATACCCCAAAACCCAAACATATCCCTGAACCCTATAAATACCCCTGTACCTCAAAACCCAAACCTACCCCTGAACCCTAAAAATACCCCTGTACACCAAAACCCAAACCTAGCCCTGAACCCTAAAAATACCACTGTATCCCAAAACCCAAACCTACCCCTGAACCCTAAAATACCCCTGTACCCCAAAACACAAACCGAGCCCTGAACCCTTAAAATGCCCCTGTACCCCAAAACCCAAACCTACCCCTGAACCCTAAAAATACCCCTGTACCCCAAAACCAAAACCTAGCCCTGAACCCTAAAAATACCCCTGTACCCCAAAACCCAAACCTACCCCTGAACCCTAAAATACCTCTGTACCCCAAAACCCAAACATAGCCCTGAACCCTAAAAATACCCCTGTACCCCCAAACCTAGCCCTGAACCCTTAAAATACCCCTGTACCCCAAAACCCAAACCTACCCCTGAACCCTAAAAATACCCCTATACCCCAAAACTATATCTGAACCCTTAAAATACCCCTGTACCCCAAAACCCAAACCTACCCCTGAACCCTAAAACTACCCCTGTACCCCAAAACCCAAACCTAGCCCTGAACCCTAAAAATACTCCTGTACCCCCAAACCCAAACCTAGCCCTGAACCCTTGAAATACCCCTGTACCCCAAAACCCAAACCTACCCCTGAACCCTAAAAATACCCCTATACCCCAAAACCCAAAACTATATCTGAACCCTTAAAATACCCCTGTACCGCAAAACCCAAACCTACCCCTGAACCCTAAAAATACCCCTGTACCCCAAAACCCAAACCTAGCCCTGAACCATAAAAATACCACTGTACCCCAAAACCCAAACCTACCCCCGAACCCTAAAATACCCCTGTACCCCAAAACACAAACCTAGCCCTGAACCCTTAAAATACCCCTGCACCCCAAAACCCAAACCTACCCCTGAATCCTAAAAATACCCCTGTACCCCAAAACCCAAACCTAGCCCTGAACCCTAAAAATACCACTGTACCCCAAAACCCAAACCTACCCCCGAACCCTAAAATACCCCTGTACCCCAAAACACAAACCTAGCCCTGAACCCTTAAAATACCCCTGTACCCCAAAACCCAAACCTACCCCTGAACCCTAAAAATACCCCTGTACCCCAAAACCCAAACCTAGCCCTGAACCCTAAAAATACCCCTGTACCCCAAAACCCAAACCTACCCCTGGACACTAAAATACCTCTGTACCCCAAAACCCAAACCTAGCCCTAAACCCTAAAAATACCCCTGTACCCCCAAACCCAGACCTAGTCCTGAACCCTTAAAATACCCCTGTACCCCAAAACCCAAACCTACCCCTGAACCCTAAAAATACCCCTATACCCCAAAACCAAAAATGATATCTGAACCCTTAAAATACCCCTGTACCCCAAAACCCAAACCTACCCCTGAACCCTAAAAATACCCCTGTACCCCAAAACCCAAACCTAGCCCTGAACCCTAAAAATACCACTGTACCCCAAAACCCAAACCTACCCCTGAACCCTAAAATACCCCTGTACCCCAAAACACAAACCTAGCCCTGAACCCTTAAAATACCCCTGTACCCCAAAACCCAAACCTACCCCTGAACCCTAAAAATATCCCCGTACCCCAAAACCCAAACCTAGCCCTGAACCCTAAAAATACCCCTGTACCCCAAAACCCAAACTTACCCCTGAACCCTAAAATACCTCTGTACCCCAAACCAAAACCTAGCCCGGAACCCTAAAAATACCCCTGTACCCCAAAACCCAAACCTAGCCCTGAACCCTTAAAATACCCCTGTACCCCAAAACCCAAACCTACCCCATAACCCTAAAAATACCCCTATACCCCCTATATCTGAACCCTTAAAATACCCCTGTACCCCAAAACCCAAACCTAGCCCTGAACCCTAAAAATACCCCTGTACCCCAAAACCCAAACCTAGCCCTGAACCCCTAAAATACCCCTGTACCCCAAAACCCAAACCTACCCCACAACCCTAAAAATACCCCTATACCCCCTATATCTGAACCCTTAAAATACCCCTGTACCCCAAAACCCAAACCTAGCCCTGAACCCTAAAAATACCCCTATACCCCAAAAGCCAAACATAGCCCTGAACCCTAAAAATACCCCTGTACCCCAAAACCCAAACCTATCCCTAAACCCTAAAACTACCCCTGTACCCCATAACCCAAAACTATATCTGAACCCTTAAAATACCCAAACACCCCAAAACATATACCTCAGTACCCCAAAACATATACCCCTATACCCATACTTACCTTATCCAAACATTAAAAAAAACATGCTTTTACCATTCATGCATTAACAACGAATTTCGTTGTAAATGTATGCGTAGTAAAAGCATATAAAATGTAATGCCATGTGTTATAATGGCATTGCGGAGTCATGGTACTTTCGTAATGAAAGTATGCGGAGTGATGGTATGCGGAAAGAAAGTTGCGGAATAATCGGTGTTTACCCTCCCCCGGTAAGTACATTGGTGGCACGGCGGCCCACATCTCCAGCAACATACTCATATTTTTTCACCACCTATTTGAAAAATGCACAGGTCTCTCTCATTGATGGCCAGCACCAACATACACTTTTAGACACACCTCCCGCCACAAGTTCTAGAATTGCGAACTTTAGAGCTGGGGAGCTACGTTCGAATCTCGGCATCAGCTCAACATCCTGTGATTCCAAGCAAATCTCTTTGTCTCCCCGTGCCTACCACAAATGAATGTGTTCTTCTGTAATGTAAATTGTGCTCATGACATTTTGTCAAGTTTGCGCTATATAATATTGCAAAGAAATATAAAGTAGGGAAACTCGAGTTCACACACTACTGAACGCGCACTCTTAAGTGCATCAGCAGTGCACTGTGAATCGGAGCGTTTCACAGGCCTGTCACAGATAAGAAATGCTATCAAAACGAAATCCTACAAAACAATATACTACTGGCCGGCAGCAATTCATACCCGGACAACATCGGCACGGGCTGCTATCAACAATGAAATCATAAACCAAGGACTTATAGAAATTGAAGACCCACTGTATCTATTAAGCGAGAAGTCCTTACAAGATTTCAGCCTTCCGCCAGCGGTCCGAACTAACCTAACTGGATACCACAATATCGCTACCGCACACAATATTCCAGAGCTAAATAACTACCTTGCTCAACACTTGCCTAACTTAGTTCCCGATCAACATCTCGCCTACAACACCATAGTTGATAGTGTTGAAAAGAAGCAAGGCAAACTATTGTTCATAGACGCCCACGGTGGCACAGGAAAGACTTACCTAATCAACCTCATACTTGCCAAAGTTCGATCTTCTGGGAATTTGGCTCTAGCTGTTGCTTCATCTGGAATAGCTGCCACTTTGCTAACAGCTGGGAAAACAGCACATTCTACCTTTGAACTGCCTCTAAAAGTTTCCCTTGAAAGGGATTCAATATGCTCTATTCGGAAAAACGGACCTTTGGGGACACTGCTTCAAAATGTGTCTCTTATCATGTGGGACGAATGTACAATGATACTAAAACCATTGCTGCCTAGCCTTTTTTTACCCGGACAACGTCGGGACGGGCCGCTAGTTTTCATATAAGTGTACAGATTTATCTTCTGCAGGTGTTCATATCACTGAAACCTGGCAGGCATTTAAGCAAAAATGCATATTTGTTGGTTCATTATATGTGGAAATATACCAGTTTCAGCTTGATTTTTGTAACAAAACCCATAATAAATATGGATAAATACAGATAAAGTTGACAAAAATAAATTTGGATAAATACAGACGGAAATGTAAAAAAAAAAAATACCATAAAATCAGGAGCCCTAATCTTAATCCCAGTAACAATAGTATTCCATATTATTATCTTAAGTCAATGTCACTGTTAAGGTATGTTCCTAATTGTTATCTGAAATCAATACCACTATTCATTTCCATCAGCCAAATAGGGGACCCTTTGTAAGTGTTCAATAATCATGGTGAAATTTTTTGTTGTTACTGGCTACCATTGTGATGAAGTAGACCTGTTGTGAGAGCAATAGAGGTCAAGCGATGGTTAGCACCAAACAACCTCTATACGTCAAGCGAAGCAGTGACGCTCCCTTTAACCAGTCAGAAAATGAGATTTCCAGAATGAAAAAGGAACATAAAAGTGTCATCATCTCTGTCCCCGCCATCCGCAGTCATTCATACAATGGCCGTGTCAAAGGCTAGTCCCCGCCCTTGACAAAGGTCACCCCAGTGAATTGCTCTTTGGCTGGGATCCCTTTTCATTCCATTCAGGGAGATGACACATGAAATTGAAAACCTGAGCCCACATGACAGGGCCCTCGCCTTTCTCCTTATAATGTGTTTTCTAGGAGCTGGTGTAAATTTAAGCTGGATAGAGAACAGAAAGTTGCTGAGGCTCCATGCATTATGAATGCAATCTGCCAAAAACAGGGCCAATATCTCACCAACCTTCAGCTGAAAGCAAGAATTGCAAAGGATACAAGGACAGGGAGGGAGAGGCAGGTTCAAGGGAGAAGGTTACATTGATGGTGAGGGGGAAAATGATGATGAAATATCTCATCATGTGAAAGAGAGAAACAGAATGAGATAGTTTGAAGGGTAAGGCTGTAGATAAAAATAGTTAAATATATGTCCTTCAGTTTATATTTATTTTCTCTTGTCCAAAAAAAGAGAAAGAGTTTATAAAAAAGGAAAACAATCTTATATAGTGGATCATTGTATCTTTAGTTATTAATCAACCATAACTTTCCAAATAACAGTAAAACATAGTTATGTTATATGTGAAGAGGGGATAGAGTGTCTGAATTAAAAACAAAAAACAGAGTTACCTCAAATTGTTTGTTGGTAGTCCTGGAGAGTAAGCCATGCAGAGTGAGGTAGAAGTGAATGTCTTGTGGTTCAGAATGTGAACATCTGAAGTGGAAGCTATGCCAAACTTAGGTAAAGTTAACAACTATCAGGAAGTGAAGCTGGGTCGAGTCTGAATCTGGATCCCTACCAACTAACATCGTCCTCAGCAAGACTCAGCTCCTTCAGGGAGTGAAGATGGTTTGTCTTTGCTGATTTGAGCCAGACCCCTGGATGTCAAGTTGCATTGACAAGAGTGGTAGTGTTCGAGCCGGCTAGGGTTTTCTTAGAGACGGGTTATGTCAAGCTAGGTTTGAAGGCCACAATCAAAGATTCAGGGGCATATTATCAAGGGGTTTATCTCCGCTTTTTTGGCTTTAAAAGCCAAGAAAGCGGAGATAAAATTATCTCCCTATTACCAAGCTGTCGCTAACACCAGTTAGTGACAGCTAAAAGGAGATAGCGACCATCTTGGGCCCCGCTTTGCATGTCAGTGATATTTATCACTAATGACATGCAAAGTGGGCGTGCCAAGATGTTAGCGACTGGAAACAGTCCCTAACATCGCTATCTCCTATTACCAACTTTTGGAGATATTCGCGCTAAGCGCAAATATCTCCAAAAGCTAACACCTGCCCTGAGCAGTTCTTAGCCATGTTATCCAATGGGAGGTGGATAACATGGCTAAGAGCATTTGCTCGATAATGCATGAATATCGCTGACTTTTCAGCGATATTCATGCATTGCGGCCGTTTTTTATCGCATTTGCGATAAACCTTGCTAATAGCAAGGTTTATCTGCGATAAAAATCGTCGATGTGCGGCGATAATTTTTGTCTCTAAACAAGTTAGAGACAAAAATTATCGCTAGTTGTTGGTAATATGCCCCTCAGTCCTATTGCGGTCCCTTCGAACGCTGTGTTGGACTACGGTTTTCTGGCTCATACTGGAAACAGTTTCAAAAAGTTATTAAGTTTGTCCAGTTCTTCAGGCTAGTTTCAACACAGCAAGACACTTCTAGGGATCTCCTCCTAGGAAGAAGACTGCTAGGCAATCTCCAGCCCCCATACATTAGCACAGAATAAGCCAACAAGAAAGTTAGGACTCCACCTGCACTGGGTCAGAAATAATTATTTTATCTTTTTTCGGGAGATGGCTTCCGATGAACCTTCAGCCAACTCGTATCAATGCCTTTCCTTGGAAGGGAGATTTTGTCAAACATCTCTGGTAAACTGGTATATGAGTAGGTTTGAGATGTTTGAGATCAGACTCATATTACAAGAGCTACAATAAAAGGAAGAAAGAGTACCAATTTAAAGTAGTGTACACATTTCCGAGTCCTTTTTATTAGTTATTAGAGGCATTACAGTCAAATTACCACAGTCCGAATTATTGTTATCCAAAGAAAATATGCAAAAGAGAGGATTTTCTCACAAGAATATTGAACATCCAATCCCTCAGCATTGTTATAATAGTGTATGGGTGGAACAAAGGATTTTTAAGTGCAGATGTGATTAAATACCTTGAGTTATTTTACAGTGCTTAATTTGAGCCGGAGCTTTCCGATGCTGAGCATCGGAACTTAGCTAATTGTCAACATTACACTTAGGGCAGTCTGCCACAAGGTGGCGCTGCTCATGCAATTTAAAGATGAACAGTATAACAGTTGTTTAGGAAAACAATAAACATAAAAAATACTAATACCTGCCTCCCCAGCCAATTCTTTAGCTTTGGGGACCTGAAATAATCTGAACTGTCGTATTTACTTGCGAGAAAGATGGTTACTAGTAGATTTGGCAGCGTTTGCTAGGGTGATGGGTGGTGCAAGCAGCAGTAGCCTCCTGGTCAGAGCCCTGGCACTTAATATTGCTGGGGCTCGAGATTCGATCAATATCTTATCACTCTTGATCTAAATCCGATTCTGGTCGACTGAATCTTTATTGCCTGTCATTGAGGAATGAAGGTGCATCTAATATCAGGTTAGTTCAATCAATAACGGGCTTGACTCGGAAGAACCACAGACTACTTCTAGCTTTCAAAGGTTTATTATAAAATCAATATAAGTTGCAAGTACAGGCATCTCAAGATGAGATTCACGAGATATACGGGCCCAACTACATACATGTGCTCTCTGAAAACCCTCAGGCGAGCCACGAAGACTACAAGTACCAATTCTAAAAATAATAGGGCTACCAGCATAGACACGTATTGAGATCTCTCTGACATTTACAGCAGGAGGGAAAATACAGGTTAGGCTGTCCCTACCCTGATCTAGATGGTATCCCTACTTAACAAGCTCTCATCCTACCAAAAGGTGTCAGTTGTGAATGTCTTCCTAAGAAGATCACCCACCCTTAATCTCTAAGTTGAAACCTATATTCGCCAGTCATGACCCCTCTCTGCCTACCCATCCGCTCTCTGAAGGGTCCTCAGGCATCTGCTCTACCTCCACCCAGGGGTGCTGTCCCTAATGCAAAACAATAACATTCTGAGACGCCCCTCGGGAGACGCCCCTTCACGTGATGTTTTCTTCTGGCTTTTTCCATGATCTTCCCCGTTGAGCCTCGTGCGTTAGAGTTGACCTTGCTTCTCAGACTCGTCTCCGGCCCGCTGATACACCCCAACATTCTCGAACCCTCCTACATGTCTGCGTCTAACTCCTAAACAGTTCTCTATTCATCTCATTATTTAATTTGGACCCCCTCACATTTGCAGACAGACATCCGTAGCTGGATCCCCATTCCCAAAGACTTCTAACAGAAGTTTGCAACATTTCTAGACACCAGTCGGCCTGTGCCTTTACGTGCAGATTAGAACCTTTAGGCCTTCAACCTTCTCGCAGCAGTTAACTAATATAACGTTAGCATCATTTCTGAATTATTAAAAGGAACTCACATCTATGGAATATAAGTCTAACGAATAAACAACATTGATTATAACGTTTGTGCTGTCCATGTAAATGAAAGATATACCATTCTAACTCTTTCAGACATGGCCCTGTGGCCTGTTCCCTTCTGTGCTTTGCAGCACGACCTTTCCCCATTAGCAGCTACATTTATCATGGACCTTGATTAACCACATCTAATAAGGTTATACATTTCATACTCATTTCTACATTAGTTCCACTTCTATATGTATATTCTCTACATTGGCTACACAGTTTGGATATAGGTGAATATAATATTCGCACTGATGGCATTTCTCCTCATGACTTGTGCGTGCTATATGTAATTCGGATGTACTCATACATTTTACTCAGTTTACGCTCTCTCAGTTCCCCCCTTTGATGACCTCTCGGGGTCATCACCAACACTTAAACTGAAGTAATTGCTAGTGCTCCTCGTTTCTGCGTTTCTAGAGCCCTCAAGCTCCTATACTGATTGTCTTGTATAGCAGCCAATCTCTGCAGCTGCTCTCTTCTGGATCTTTCCAACTCATTTGATCTATAGCATTGATACAGCCTCACCAATCCCCACAACATGATCACACAGATCACTATTATGATGATAGGTTTTAGGATGTACCAAACAAAGCTCCTTCCTATGTTGGCGAACCAACCTCCAACTTCACCCATTCCATGACCCACTTTTTCCCAAACATTTTCTTTTGTTAGGTCTTCGATCTCCTTGTGAATATTAGTTATATTCATAATGACCTTTTCCAGAGGCTTTGAATTGTCTGGAATGTAAGTGCAACATTCCTGGACCTTCAAAGCCTTACAGACTCCGCCCTCTTTTGCTAACAGGACGTCTAATGCAAGACGGTTCTGAAGCACCATGGCCCTTATCGATTGCATCTCTCCTTCCACCAACATTAAGGACCTAGCAGTGCTAGCAGACAACCTATCCACGACTGTAGCCAGTCGTCTAATTTTGACATCATTAAGAATCAGTCCTAAAAGAGGAAAAACAGCTCCAAATACATCCCCGACCATTTCTGCATCTCTCAGGTCTCTTCTCCCCCTCACTGAGGCCTTGCCCTCGATGATCTCTAAGTCTTGGGCATGGTATATTTTGGGGAAGATGATTGCCAGATAACATGATCCGTACCAATTGTCAGGCAATCTCACATAGGCGTTTCTCCCACACACAAAGTATACATTTGGAATCACTTGCATTCCTTTCAGGAAGTCCTTAGTATAATACTCTATATTGAAAGCATGTTCACAACTGACTTCTCCTACGTACACATTTTCGTAATACGTTTTGGCTCTGTGAAGACATAATTTCCCTCTTTGTGTTTTATCTAAAGCTATTGGACCGCTACTACCTTTCCTCTTGTGTGACTTCTCTTCTTCGGTCCAATCTGTTTTCCCCTGTCCTGATTTCTTCAGGATCTTTTGCCTTCTATATCGATCATCCACCTGCCCTATAAACTTCTTCTCGACTTCTGACACCTTGCATGTCAGATTATTTCTACGGGCATGTGAAGTATCTAAAGTAATCCAAGGAATGAAGAACTTGGCCAATCTGTCTTCACTCTTCCAGTAGTCCCATTTATTCATTTGCTTATAATTTGGGACTTCTGGTAACACAGAATCATAATTGGAGAAATAGTATTCAAAACTATCTCTCCCATAAAATATACTAAGCAATAAGCTACATGTAATGCCATATGTCAGCGGGAGTTGATGATATCTAATGCCTTCATCTACAGACGCCGGCAACTGCATGCAGACATAGCAGTCCTTAACCTCCATGGCATCCACGTATTCATACAAAAGTTTAGCATAAGCGTTTGACCTATAGTCGCCTTGGGACTCATCTATGTGTAACCTACGGGCTTCTGCTGCTAATAACGCTTTCCCCTGTACATTTTCTCCCTTCTTACTAGCAACAGTGGGTTTCGATGTCACTACAGCCTTGTCATCAGTTACCTTGGCCTCACTCTCATGTCCCATAACATAAGATACAGTTACAACTAAAGCTATAAGGAAAATCACTCCTACTATTAATGTGCCTATTATACATTTGGCCTTTCTGTTTGGGGTGCCGGTCTCCATTTCTTCAGATGGTACTATTCTTTTCTTTTCTGTAACACAAAGTTCTTTTCTTTCTGCTCCTTTACAGTCTCTTTTGATCTTCCAGTCTTTTAGAACCACCTGTGGGAACTGGCACTCCTCTGTTGCAAAGTCTTTAAGCTTTTTACACAGACATCCCTAGCCCTTCTCCGTCAACTTATAGGGAAGTCCCTACAATTCTCTGCTTCCTGGGCGCTAGGTAATCTTCTTTCTCTTCTCGCTTATTTACAAAGTCTTTTAAGCATCTACTATAAGGCCTGGGCCTGCGGCTTGAATAGCATAGTTCAGTATTTCCAAGCGAAGGATATTCTCCTCATGGTCTGTTACCTTGTTTCCAAAATCGGGGAATTGCAGTTCAGTGAAAAACATGTGCTTTAACTTGCTTAAGCGGGGAGGGCTGGGGAGTGTGAAAGTTAGTGTCCCCTCTGCTTCGACACCGGGCACTAACAGCTTTACTTCCACCTTGATGATAGGTTCAGAGCAGGACACCAGCACCGCCCTGATCCTCCCTGTCGCTCGTTCCCAAGACATCTGTCTCCAGATATGTCCACTCAGGGGTGGCGTATCTCCTGTTTGGCACACGTATCCTTCTTGATCTTCTTGGGTCTGGTGCTGCAGCGCCCTGAGCACCTTCCTCCTGATCTGAGTCTTCCGATATTGGAGCAAGGGTTCTCTCTGGCGTTGACCTCAGGCTTGTACTCCTTCTCGGCGGCCAACTAGCTTCTCCACGCCTTACCCTTCTGCTCCTTCTCCTTCGGCTTGACTCGCGTTCTCTGTCGGCTGGGTCGGAGTCCGACTCGTCCTCCCAGCTACTTCCTCCTTCTGTAGCGTCGTCTGTTTCACTGTTGTACTGACCGTCCTCAGCCTGGTCAGACACACTTCCAGCTTCTTCTTGCACCTCTACAGCTTGGCTGGCCCCCTCTGTGGCTTCTCTGTCCGTTTCCAGACTTTCATCCGAGAGAGGAGCTGTGTCTTCCAGAGGTGCTGGAACCCTCCGCGTATGCGACGCGTGGATCCAGTTGGGCAGACTTCCCACTTTTACCGCTGTATTCGTGATCAGGATGACCTGGTAGGGCCCTCGCCAACGAACATCTAGGCAGCTTCTTCTCACGTGCTTTTTCACCAGGACCCAGTCCCCAGGATACAGGTCATGACACGGGCCCTGGCACGATGGAACCTCGGCAGCCTGCACCTGAAGGGACACAGAATGAATGGCGTCAGACAGCCCCTTACAATAGTCCAGGATCATATCATCTGTGATGTTTAACAGTGCAGCCGTCGGCACAGACGGCAATCTCATTGCTCTCCCCATTAACACCTCATGTGGTGATAATCCTGTTCTCCTGTCTGGGGTACTACGAATGCTCATCAGAACTAGTGGCAGAGCATCAGGCCAACTCAGAGACGTTGATGAGCACATCTTGGCAATCCTGGATTTGATCGTGCAATTCATTTGTTCCACAATTCCTGAAGCTTCTGGTCGATAGCTGCAGTGCAACTTCTGGTCAATGTTTAAAGCTGCACAAATCATCTTTACAAGCTCGCTGTTAAAATGTGTTCCCCTATCTGATTCCAAAGAGGCCGGCACCCCGAACCTCGGAATAAGCTCTCTAAGCAATAGTTTGGCTACTGTGAGGGTGTCGCACCTGCGTGTAGGGTATGCCTCGACCCATCGTGAAAATATGCAAACAACCACCAGGACATAACGAAGGCGGTTGCATCTTGGCATCTCTATGAAATCTATTTGCATCCTATTGAATGGCCCTCCTGACCTCCCTATGTGGCTTAGAGCAACTGGTGTTCTCTTCCCTATGTTCAGCTGCTGACAGGTCACACAGCGCTGGCACACTGATTCTGCTGCTACTCTAAATTTGGGGTTATACCAGGTCTGCCTGAATACTCTCAACATAGCATCCCTTCCTAGGTGTGCTGAACCATGAATCAGCCTGGCCATTGGGCTCACCATCTCATTGGGTAATACTGCTCTTCCATCTGCTGACACCCAGAAATTAGCCTCACCTAGCACACATCCTGCAGTTTTCCATGCTTGCTTTTCAAAGTCTGGTGCATTTTCTTGCATACCCCTTAAATCGTCCCAGGAGTCAACAGTTTCCAAAACCATAGCTAATTCAGTTCTGACATGTATTCCACCCACTTTCACCTCCGTGAAAGAGTATCCTTGTTCTGCGCAGTACCTTGCGACTTCGTCGGCATATCTATTGCCTTGTGACACGAAGTCCATATTTTTGGTATGCGCGGTACATTTCACAACAGCGATAGATGCTGGACATTGCAAAGCTTCCAACAGTAATCGAACAAACTCTCCATTACGAATAGGAGAGCCTGAAGAAGTCATGTAACCTCTTTGAGACCACAACTGCCCGTAATCATGAACTACCCCGTAACCGTATTGGCTATCGGTGTATATGGTGACTCGAATTTGTTTGCTTGCCAGGCAGGCACGCGTTAATGCAACAATTTCAGCTACCTGAGCGGAGTGTACTCCTTCCAGGCATCCGGCTTCCACAACTCCCATTATGGTACATACAGCATAAGCTGCTCTCAGCTGCCCAACCTCGTCTCTTACACATGAGCCATCGACAAAGAAAACTTCGTCTGGGTCAGTCAGTGGCTCATCAACAATGTCGGGTCTCGGTTTGGTGCATAGTTCAGTCACATCAAGGCAGTCATGGTCTGTACATTCATCCTCATCCTCGATATCTCTTGGAAGTGGCATCAAGGTAGCAGGGTTCAAAACAGAGCATCTCTTGAGGGTCACGTTCTCTGCAGCAAGAATGACTTGCTCATAGCGCGTGAGCCTGTTATTGGTCAGATGCTGTGTTTTGGTCCTGGTCATCAACAGTTCAACAGAATGGGGCACGTATACCTCTAACGGGTGCCCCATGACAATATTCTCACATCTCTCGATACTGACACCTGTTGCAGCAACGGATTTGAGACATCCGGGCAACGCTGCAGCTACTGGATCTAACGTAGCTGAGAAGTAGGCAACTGGTCTACGGGCATTCCCATGGATTTGGACTAACACAGCCAAAGCACAACCCTCTCTCTCACAACAGTAGAGCAAGAATGTTTTATTGTAATCAGGCATTCCCAGAGCAGGAGCACGACACAGGTCCTCTCTCAGCTGCAGGAACGCCATCAAACAGTCTTTGTCCCATGGTACCGGATCACTCACCTCCTTGTGCGTCGGTTTTTGTAGTGGTTTTGCTTTTAGTGAAAAGTTGGCTATCCACTGTCGGCAATACCCCACCATCCCTAGGAACATTCTGACCTCTCTCTGTGTTTTAGGCGCATTCATTTTCATGATCGCCTCGATCCTGTCTGGTGACACTTTTCGTTTGCCTTTCTCAATTCTGTGCCCCAAGTACTGCACATCTGTCAGGCAGTACTGCAATTTCCCGGGGGACACCTTGTGCCCATTCACAGCTAGGTGATTTAGCAAAGCAATGGAGTCCTCCCTGCAAGCTTCCTCTGTCTCTGACGCCACAAGCAGGTCGTCTATGTACTGGACCAGAACTGACTTCTGGGGCAGCACTAGACTTTCAAGATTTTTCTTCAACAGCTGGTTAAAGATCGATGGGCTTTCTGTATACCCCTGGGGGATACGACACCATGTTAATACGCGATCTTCCAGCTTAAATGCGAAAAGAAAATGGCTCTCCTCGTCCAAAGGGATCGAGAAGAAAGCCTGGCACAGGTCTATCACCGTAAACCATTCAGCCTGGAACGGTATCTGAAACAGTATCACTGATGGATTCGGTACCACTGGACAACATGAAACGACTATGTTATTAATCTTTCGAAGGTCCTGCACTATTCTGAACTTTCCATTCGGTTTCTGCAAACCCATAATCGGGGAGTTACATGGACTACCCACGATTTCTTTCAATATTCCCTGCTTGATCATGGACTCGATCACAGGCTTTATACCGGCAATCGTTTCTGGAGTCAATTTATACTGGGGTGTTCTTGGAAACTCAGCATGCGGTTTTACTACTATCTTAACTGGTTCTACTCCTTTGACTAGCCCAATTTCCTCCCCAGTGAAATCCCACACTTCCGGGGCCACAGTTTCCCTTAGGTCCCATGGAAGCTCATCCACTGTCAAGGTGGGATATAGTTCCACACATATTCTCGAGTTTGCGACTTTGAAATCTGCGTCATCGTCGTTGGTCAATACCTCCACTCCTTGAGGTGTGCAGTATATTGTGCAATTTAATTTACACAAAAGGTCTCTTCCTAGCAGACACACAGGACTAGAATCGCAAACCACAAATTGATGCTCATCACTGTACTTCCCTATTTTCACCTGTACTGGCTCTGTCAATTGACTGGTTATTCTCCTGTTTGCGACCCCCACCACTTGTATTGTCTCTCCAGACATGGGCAGGTCTGGAACTGCGGCTGATCTGATCGTGGATCGAGTGGCTCCTGTGTCCACTAGGAATGTCGTGGGGCACCCTGCCACTTCGGCCTCAACATAGGGTCCCCTCTGATCCACCTCCAAGGCTGCCCCGAGGGTGCAGTCCTCTCTTTCCACTCTCTGTCCAGTTAGTGGGTCTACGTAATAGCATTCCTCTCCACCTACAAACAGAGGCATCTGTCTATATGTCTTACCCATAGTCCCTACTCTGGGTGGCTGAGGGAACTGGGCTCGTGGAGGAGGGGTCCCCCCTTTGAGCACCTTTCCCTGGTACTGCGTTACTCCTCTCACAGGCGTACTCTGAACCTCTTCCTCCTCTATCTCCTGTTCCCCAATTTCTACGTTGTAGGGACACTCGCGTTTCCAATGCCCCACCTCGTTACACTGGTGGCACCTGGTCGTTTTCTTCAAGGCAGCTATGTCTACTCTGGGTTTAAAGGTGGAGTTCTCTTCATTGCCCTTATTCTGGCTATACTGTTTCTTACCCCCAGTTCCTGTTCCTTGTTGCTGTTGCCCCCCTTTTGCTGACTGCATCTGTACCACCATCAATTTTTCCTTTAGCTTCTTTGCTTTAGAATCTATCTCATCACAACAGTACCTAGCATATCTCAGGATTTCATCCAAAGGTTTGTTTTGCCAACAAATCAAGTGTTGCTGAATCATTAGACTAATGTCTGGTCTCAGACCCAAAACAAATTTAGACACAAACTGCCCTATATCTTTAGGATCCATTACGTCCAACCCGCTGTACTGCTTGAATGCTTTCAACAATCTCTCATAATATTCATGGACTGTCTCTTTGGGCTCCTGTCTAGTTCGATCTATTTTTACCCAATCTATGTCCTGCATTGGCACCTTATCCTTCAGCCAAGTCATCACTCTCTCATATTTGGCCATTACTGTCTCGGACGGTCCATTAGTCCGTGTATCTCTCTCTGGTTCCGATGTGGGCCACTCGGCACTAACTTTGCATGCTGTCCACAAGTCTCCTGGTACCACTATATCGAACAGAGTGTTCAGATCTATCCATAGGACTTTAGAGATTTTTACAAACCTCTCTACTTGCTTGTACCACTCTACCGGGTTCTCCCTCAATTTTGGGAAGGAGTTGGTAAAAGCAGCTAAATCTCCCCTACTCCAGGGCACATGCACGTAGTTCCCATTTGCAACCTCACGCAAAGGGTATGCCTCTATCCCCTGCAATCCTCCAGGTGTCGTACCAAGCATGCTTCTCCTGACGGTCCCTTTCTTGGACCACCTCTCTTCCCATTTGTCCAATGCCCTCCACGTCCTTATTCCTGCGATCAGCTCTCTTATGTGTGTTTTTAACCCTATTGTTCTTCTCTCATCTAAATCTCGATCCGTATAATGTAGCCTATGATTACCCTGTAATGCTTTGGTCCTCGACAGGTCTACCGTGTATTTTTCTGCTAATTCGACTAACTTCTCATGTGCTGCCCTTGCCTTTCGTGTGACATCTTTCGACATGAACAGTATCTCATCCTGTTCATACATGTCCATTCTTTCTAAGGGCAAGGTACCGTCCACCATATCATCTAGATCAGACTTTAAGGTAGCAACATCGAGTCTTTTGGCTTTTATCTCTGCTCTCAGTATATCCTTATTAGGTGGCCCATTGGTTTCTCTTCCGTCCCAGCTCCGGGCTCTACGCTTAGGGTCAGGGGAGTTAAGGGGAGTCCTCCCTTGTTCCCATCTCTCTAGGTCCCATGCTCGCCCATCTTGCCTCGGGGGATGATGGAACACGAGCCTGTTTCCCTCATTCCCACTTTGTCCATTCTCTCTGGGCTCTCTTATTTCGCGACAGGATTCTTTGCTGTCCTCCACCCTATCGCTATTCTCCCTCTGTCTGGTGTCACTCAGTATCTTGTAAGACCCTTCTCGACTCCCTATTTCCCCCAGACCCCGTTCTCGTCCGCGCTCCCAATGGTTATGGCAAAGTCTCTCGCGACTCCCATTCTGTCCGTCTTGTCCAGATGCATGGTGAGCGCACTTAAAGCTGTTTCTATACTCCTGTGTTCTCCTATCCTCTCCGCTGTGTATTCGGCGTGACACCCCCTCACACTCAGGGCTTCTGGTAGGGCAAGGGTCTCTGCTACTATCTTGTCCCTTCTCGCCCCACTCTGGGTGACTTTCATCCGCTCCGCAATGTGTCCGGGTTCTGATATCCTGGCTTTCCCTTCCTGCTTCTGCAGCTATGATGCTCTTGTGAGCCTCTACTGCCTCATCCCATTTTTTCATGTACTCATTTAGCTCCTGGAAGGATTTGCGTCCTGACCCCCTTAGATCCGTCGGCCATCTAGGTCCCTCCGGATCTCCTGTTGGGTGTACTGGGGTACTCCAATCCCTTGGCCTGGGCATCTGACTTGAGGAGGTGATTGTATCGTTCCTCCTTACCATCTCTGCTCTCTCCCTGTCCTTTCTTACCTGTTCCTCCCCTCTGGCTCTCTCTGGGTCATAAATCGATACAATAGGGCCTATAGTAACAGGTACTTGCAGGGCATCCGGCAGTGCGTAGGAAGTGGCACACTCTGTTTCTGGCGCCCTCTGTACCACAAACCTTCCGACTACCTGCTGCACCGGATTAGGTTGGGACAGTTCTTTCTTAGCAGGGGGATCCCAATCGGTTATGGGAAGCGGTCCATTTTCCCCTACACTAGCCCCCCTTTCCCGGCTTTGCTCCTCGTTACCTGTCTCTTTGTTGTATGGGGGTGGCCTGTCTGTTAGTAACCTATTTATCAGGCTGTCCTCTGTCTCGCTCTCATCATCTTCCTCACATGGATTCTTGTTTGGGGTCACTTCTAATACTGGGTACAATTTGTTTACTTCAATGTTATGCACTCTCCATCTTTTAGCATCCGCATCCCACTTAGCATCTTGCACTGCTCTTACCGATCGTTTCACCCTTTCTTGGCGTCTATTCAGGTTTCTCTCGTGCGCCGCCCTAATCCAGGCATTGAGAGCTTCGAACTGGGTCGGTCTAGGCATAGGTCTCATTGAGGTCATAACTGCTTTTAATCGGTGTAGCACCTCTAATCTGAACGTCCCGTACTTAGGAAACGTCAGTTCCTCATTTCCCTCTGTAATCTTACTCCACTCCGAGATCCACATTATTGTATGTAACCCCACATTCACCGCCATGTAATAAGCCGGCGTACCCTCCGGCGGGGCTTCTTCCCCTTCATAAGATCTCCGCCTTTCTCTCTTAAATGCTGCTCTTAACCATTTAAAACATTTCATGATTACACATACAATTCTCAACCTCGCTATTCTGTTTACTTCCTGATGACAATCCACCAATCCTAGCGCGGCTTTTCTAGCTGGCCTATCACAGCGCGGTCTTGCTCCGGCCGGCCAATCCCAGCGCGGCGCTTTCTGACGTCACTAGTCTCCGCTTCGCAGCACCACCCCTCCTTTCTCAGCTCGTCTCCCGGTCATGCATGCGTCCCTTTCATACACTGAAAAATGACTACTTCCGACCAAGCCGTCACTTCTCTTGACTGTACGTCCACAGTCTATCTGTAATTGTCACCACAATTGACGAAACTTCTTCCGTCTCTCCGATAGGTTGCTTACACACAGTAACTTCCGTCCAGCGTCCGTTACTCACGCACTCACTCTTACGTTCCCCCTATCTCGGTCCTGCGGGCAATCAATGGTACCTCATGACCCCCTTCACTTCTGGTTGACAATTACTCTGGATGTCCGATGCACCCGAACCACTTAAGCTCTCTTTGAATTTAAGATTTGCACCGGTTGCGCGCGCTCACAACCTGTCTCACAGTCACCCTAAGGCATTCAACTCCGCTAGACATTACAACATAGATACAATACAGAAACACCGCAATCTAACACGCATGACCCTTTATACTCACTCTCGACCGATACTGCTGCTTTTTCTTTCTGGTCTCACGTCATCCGGATCTTCTTCGGCGGGCGGTTCTTCCGATCATCGATCTCTAGGGGCCTTGGGGTAAGCTAACCTGGCCTAGGTCACCGTCCTCAAGAAAGCAACCATCCTCTATAGCTACCAACTGCTGGGGCTCGAGATTCGATCAATATCTTATCACTCTTGATCTAAATCCGATTCTGGTCGACTGAATCTTTATTGCCTGTCATTGAGGAATGAAGGTGCATCTAATATCAGGTTAGTTCAATCAATAACGGGCTTGACTCGGAAGAACCACAGACTACTTCTAGCTTTCAAAGGTTTATTATAAAATCAATATAAGTTGCAAGTACAGGCATCTCAAGATGAGATTCACGAGATATACGGGCCCAACTACATACATGTGCTCTCTGAAAACCCTCAGGCGAGCCACGAAGACTACAAGTACCAATTCTAAAAATAATAGGGCTACCAGCATAGACACGTATTGAGATCTCTCTGACATTTACAGCAGGAGGGAAAATACAGGTTAGGCTGTCCCTACCCTGATCTAGATGGTATCCCTACTTAACAAGCTCTCATCCTACCAAAAGGTGTCAGTTGTGAATGTCTTCCTAAGAAGATCACCCACCCTTAATCTCTAAGTGGAAACCTATATTCGCCAGTCATGACCCCTCTCTGCCTACCCATCCGCTCTCTGAAGGGTCCTCAGGCATCTGCTCTACCTCCACCCAGGGGTGCTGTCCCTAATGCAAAACAATAACATTCTGAGACGCCCCTCGGGAGACGCCCCTTCACGTGATGTTTTCTTCTGGCTTTTTCCATGATCTTCCCCGTTGAGCCTCGTGCGTTAGAGTTGACCTTGCTTCTCAGACTCGTCTCCGGCCCGCTGATACACCCCAACATTCTCGAACCCTCCTACATGTCTGCGTCTAACTCCTAAACAGTTCTCTATTCATCTCATTATTTAATTTGGACCCCCTCACATTTGCAGACAGACATCCGTAGCTGGATCCCCATTCCCATAGACTTCTAACAGAAGTTTGCAACATTTCTAGACACCAGTCGGCCTGTGCCTTTACGTGCAGATTAGAACCTTTAGGCCTTCAACCTTCTCGCAGCAGTTAACTAATATAACGTTAGCATCATTTCTGAATTATTAAAAGGAACTCACATCTATGGAATATAAGTCTAACGAATAAACAACATTGATTATAACGTTTGTGCTGTCCATGTAAATGAAAGATATACCATTCTAACTCTTTCAGACATGGCCCTGTGGCCTGTTCCCTTCTGTGCTTTGCAGCACGACCTTTCCCCATTAGCAGCTACATTTATCATGGACCTTGATTAATCACATCTAATAAGGTTATACATTTCATACTCATTTCTACATTAGTTCCACTTCTATATGTATATTCTCTACATTGGCTACACAGTTTGGATATAGGTGAATATAATATTCGCACTCACGCCTGCAAGTTCACCTGCATCCGGACCTGCCTCGCACCAGCACCCACCAAGCCGAACACCAGCAGCACCCACCTCAAGTGCATCCTACTCAACACCCGCTCCGTCCACAGACATGCCATCGAACTCTGGAACCTCCTCGACACCACAGCTCCAGACGTTGCCTTCCTCACGGAGACCTGGATGAACGCCTCTTCAGCTCCCGACATCGCCATCGCCATCCCAGAGGGCTACAAGATCGTCGGGAGGGACCGAAACGCCAACCAGATGGGAGGAGGCATCGCCATCATCCACAGGAGCACCATCCGTCTCACGACCAGCACCGACAACTCCCTGACCACCGCCGAACACCTGCATTCCCAGATCCACACCAACCCGAACACCACCCTCAGAGGCACCCTGATCTACCGGCCCCCTGGACCACGCACACAATTCAGCGAGGACATCGCCGACTTCGTCAGCCCACATGCCCTCCCCTCCGCTGACTACATCCTCCTGGGAGACCTCAACTTCCATCTGGAGAACAACAACGACCGCAACACCAGCACCCTGCTCGACAACCTCGCCAACCTGGGACTCAAGCAACTGGTGTCCACCCCCACCCACCTCGCCGGACACACACTCAACGCTGTCTTCTCATCCAGCAAGGACATCGACTTCAGCCACGCCACAGAGCTTCAATGGACGGACCACAGCTGCGTCCACTTCACCTTCAAGAAAACAACGACCCACCACCACCAGCAACAGGCCGCCCGCAGAAGCTGGAACAAGATCACAGCAGACCAGCTCGCCACCTCCCTGAGCCAGCACCCTCCTGCCAGCTCAGCGAACCCCAGCCAGGCCGCCGACAACCTCACGAAGTGGATCAGCAACTGCGCGGACGAACTCGCCCCACTGAGGACCCCGCCCAGCAGACCCGGCAGCAAGAAAGCCCCATGGTTCACTGACAAACTCAAGAGCTCCAAGAAGAACTGCCGAGCCCTCGAGAAAGTCTGGAGAAGGGAACCGACACCGGACAACAGGACCTCCTTCAAACTTGCCACCCGGAAACACCACCAGCTGATCCGCGCCGCCAAGAAAACAGCATTCAAGGACCGGTTGGACAACAACGCACACAACTGCAAGGAACTCTTCAACATCGTCAAAGAGCTTTCCAACCCCAGCGCAGGAAACAACGACATCACCCCATCGCAAGACCTCTGCAACTCCCTGGCTTCATACTTCCACAACAAGATCGCGGACATACACAACAGCTTCAACAACCAACCAACGCACACCATGACCGAACAACCACCCCCCACCACCACCCTCCACGCCTGGACCCCGATCAGCACCCAAGACACCATCCGCACGATGAACTCCATCCACTCCGGATCACCGACCGACCCCTGCCCTCACCACGTCTTCAACAAGGCCGACGCTGTCATCGCACCCCACCTGCGAGACATCATCAACACATCCTTCGACACCACCACCTTCCCCGAGAGCTGGAAACACGCCGAACTCAGCGCTCTACTCAAGAAACCAACAGCGGACCCCACCGACCTCAAGAATTACCGCCCCATCTCGCTCCTCCCGTTTCCAGCCAAAGTCATCGAGAAGACCGTCAACAAGCAGATGGCCGCTTTCCTCGAGACGAACGGATCCCTCGACCCCTCACAGTCCGGCTTCCGAGCCAACCACAGCACCGAGACCGCCCTCATCGCCGCCACCGATGACATCCGAGCCCTGATGGACAACGGAGAAACAGCGGCCCTCATCCTCCTGGACCTCTCCGCGGCATTCGACACGGTCTGCCACCGCACCCTAGTACGGCGCCTCAGCAACGTCGGAATCCAGGACAAGGCGCTGGAATGGATCATCTCCTTCCTCGACGGGAGAACACAGAGAGTCCGCCTACCACCGTACAAGTCAGAGGCCACCGAAGTCATCTGCGGCGTCCCCCAAGGATCATCTCTGAGCCCCACCCTCTTCAACGTCTACATGAGCCCCCTCGCGGCCATCGTACGCAAACACAACCTCAGCATAATCTCCTACGCCGACGACACCCAGCTGATCCTCTCCCTGACCAACGACCCCGCCGCCGCCAGAGCCAACCTGCACGAAGGGATGAAAGAGGTAGCCGAGTGGATGACGACCAGCCGCCTGAAACTGAACTCGGACAAGACGGAGGTCCTCATCCTGGGCTCCTCTCCCTCCGCCTGGGACGACTCCTGGTGGCCTCCCGCCCTGGGCTCCGCACCCAAACCGACAGACCATGCACGCAACCTGGGCTTCATCCTGGACTCCTCCCTCTCCATGACCAGGCAAGTCAACAACGTCTCCTCGGCATGCTTCAACATCCTACGCATGCTACGGAAGATCTTCTGGTGGATCCCCACCGAGACCAGGAAGACCGTCACCCAGGCCCTCGTCACCAGCCGACTGGACTACGGCAACGCCCTCTACGCCGGTACCACCGCCAAGCTCCAGAAGAGACTCCAGCGGATCCAGAACGCCTCAGCCAGACTCATCCTCGACATCCCACGAACCAGCCACATCTCCGGACATCTGAGAGACCTTCACTGGCTCCCCGTCAACAAAAGAATCGCCTTCCGCCTCCTCACCCACGCACACAAAGCCCTACACGACCAAGGCCCGAGCTACCTCAACAGCCGAGTCAACTTCTACGCTCCCAAACGCCACCTCCGATCAGCCAACCACGCCCTCGCCGCCGTCCCCCGCATCCGAAGAGCGACTACAGGAGGAAGGTCCTTCTCCTACCTGGCCGCCAAGACCTGGAACTCCCTCCCGACCGACCTGCGCCTGACCCAAGACCACCTCTCCTTCAGGAAGAAGCTGAAGACCTGGCTGTTCGAGCAGTAGCGGCTCCCCCCCCCCCCCCAGCGCCTTGAGACCCTACGGGTATGTAGCGCGCTTTATAAGTGTCACTGATTGATGGCATTTCTCCTCATGACTTGTGCGTGCTATATGTAATTCGGATGTACTCATACATTTTACTCAGTTTACGCTCTCTCAATATTTTACAAATTAAGCACTGCTTGGGTATATTAGTACCCTTAGTTAATGAATTAAAACCCGTGCCTCGTGCTGCAAACATAGCTCATACGTCTGGGACTGCTGGAAATGCATGTTTGAGCATCGGAATTGAACATGAAACTCATTGTAGTTAACATGCACCTTTATCTCGAGACGCGTAATCTCCACATGTTTAAAGAGATTAATGAGCCTATGTCTTATGATCTTTTTGTCTACCACGTCCTTGTTTCTGCACAGTAGAAAATGGTGACAAATTGGATCATTACAAAGTCATCCTTTAAGGATCGCTTGCTTTGAAGAACTAGTGAATGCGCTGATATGAACCAATGGCCTGTCCATCAAACAGCAGAGAAAATAAGCTGCCATCAGTGGGAAGTGCTCGGTATTATCTCGAAAAAAACTAATGAGCTCCCAAAGATGCAGGCTTTATTTAGTAGTTTTAAATTGCCAAGCAATTAGTAAACATGTGTTGCAGCAAAATGCTCCTTTATTTTCCCAGTTTCCATCTACCCACCTCCCTTGTAGCCTTATTACATATTCTTCTTCCTTTCCTCGTTTTTTTTATTTCTGTTGCTTTCTAATATTTTCCCTCCTCCTTCTTAACTTAATTATTTTCTTTTACCCTTCCTTTCCCCTTCAATTTATTTAGTTTGCCTTATCGCTTTTCATTATTTTTCTTCTTCCGCCTACTCTTTTTCCTCTCATGCATCGTCCATCATCTCCTCCTTACCTTTTCCTATTTTTGTTCTGTTTCCAGCACCTGAATTATGTTACGTCTTATCTCTGTTACTTTAACATTTCTTCTTCCTTCATTCATTTATATTCTCCCTATTTCCGATTCCTTCATGAGTTCTCGTCTCCATCCAGGGCTGGACTTGAAACCAAAATAAGCCTTGGCAAAATCATTTAATCAGTCCCAACCACAGGAGGCTGAGATTAGGAAAGGTCCTTGTGCGCAAGGTTGGGTTATGGCAGTCCATGCTGTCGTCGAAGCAGACCAGATTCTGCCACCCATTGGGAATATGCCACAGTGGCAGATTAGCCTGTCCTTCCATGCAAGGGGGTTGACATGTTTTTGTAGGTGATGGCTGGTTGTAAGGTGGACAGTTCAACTGACATCTATATGGGACTTTTTCTTGCTGAGAGGGTGGTGCTGAGGCCAAGTGGGATTACTCTGCAAATAAGGGTAAACAGGGAAGAATAATGATGAAAGTAGAGATGGGCGAGCCACTGGAAGCTTGAGGCATACGCCAGGCTCTTGCACAGCTCGAGGTGCTCCTGGAACCTCAAGGCCAAAGCGAGATAACTTTCCAGTGGTTTCTGTCTTCCTTCCTTGCTCTATATTAATGTCAAAGCGTAGAAAAAAATAGTTTTGTAGAGTTTCAAAGAGTCTTTATCATTTTTTATGCCAGGTTTGTTGCATGATTTACGTGAAAGCATTTTCAGGGCTCGGCTCGTGCACAGCCTCCTGGAGCCGAGCCAGACCCTTGTTAATTGGTTGCCTCGACCACCTCTTGCTAAAAGTCACTACATGCTTTCCAACACCAAAAACAGGGCCGTTCTAACTCTGGATAATAAATGTGTTCCCTATACAATCCATTGCATTTCTAAAATGAGAACAGAAAAAAAACACTAACGAGAGAACTTTGAAATAACAAACTCAGGGCTACCTGTGTCCCTCCCAGATCTTTGATCTTGCAGGACTCTGGCTGTTTTAACTCGTTCCGTGCTGCCGTCGGCCGACGGCGGACGCAGCCCCGCCCACCCTTTAGAACGCCCGCACCACGGCGGAAAAACTGCCGCGGTTAAGGCGTTAACGGCTGTTCACTTCTCTGGTCTGCCTTCTGTTGACTACTGTGCTCGGGCGGGTAATGCCGGCAGGTGTCAAGTTAGTTGCTATTAATGCGCATGTACAGACGTACTCATGCTCCCTAAAACAGCTCCAAAAATGTACCAGCAGCTGTTGATTAGAGTGGTGGCAGAACCGCATAATCCAAAGCATCACTTCTGGGGTCAAAAAGCCAGCCTCCAAAGGTCGAAACGTCTCCAGAGGTTGCAGCCCCAGAGGGTTTTCCCGCTTGCCCAGCTGGCCTGTCCAGACATGTCCCACCAAACTTCAGGTCATATTATCAAGAATGGAGATAACATTATCGCGGCTTTAGCGGCAGGAAATCTCTTCTAAAGCAGCACTGAGGGGTGTGATAATATGCCCTTGTGAATTCCCATAGAAGCCCAGGTTCACACCAGAACCTGGGCTTCTATGGGAATTCACAAGGGCATATTATCAAGCCCCTTATCGCCGCTTTAGCGGCAGTTTCCTGCCGCTAATGCGGCGATAATGTTATCACCATTCTTGATAATATGGCCCTTCCCTTTCGTTCCTTTCACCCTCCATTACCGTCTTTCCGTCCCTTCCCCATGTCCTTCTTTATTTCTTCCTTCTATTACTTTGTTCAGCCTAGATTGACTTCTCAAATCTTATGAATACCAGGTTCTCGTTTTCACTTTCCTCTCTCTTGCATTTTTTCCCTCCTCCTCTTCTTCCCCTTCTTCCTCATTCATTCTTCTTTGTAGCCCGTATCCGTAAAATTCTCTATATGAACATATGTATATAGTATGTGGTATTTCTGCAGCATAAACCTAGCTTCAACACTTCAATCATCTCGCCTACTTCACTTTTTCTGTTGCACTTCCTGGTTTGATGCCCCCAGAGGGCTGACCAAACAGTCATTGCGCACTTTGGAGTGGGCAAACCACTCCTCCACTGCCCTGCTCTGATAGCAGAGCAGCCCCACCTACCCGCCCGCCTGCAAAGTAGCTCAAACAAAAAATGATAATAACTGGAAGTTACTATGATTTAATGTTTCCTCTTCTCGCACTGCTTGAAAGCAGTGGGGCGAAACTCCTCCGCTAGGAGGAGCAGCCACTGAAAGAACACAAATACTTTATTTGTTTCGATTAATTGAAATCGCACACATGTGAACGCTGTAGTTAAAAATCATAAAAGAAAGTTTTAGGTAAAGAGGTTCATGAAGTGACAGTTTAGACGTTCAAATTAACAGTTTTAAGTGATTGTGTGCTATCTGGAAGTTGTCAGAGGACCCCAGGGTGCCAGGATAGCCCATAGATTTAATGTTGGTGTTTCCACTCCGACTATCAGCCTGGCCCAGGTCTCTGGTTGTTCCACAAAGGTTTGCGAGCAGCAAAACAACATGCAATTTAGCAGCTTTAAAAGTGCTTATATGCTGTCTGGGTAGCTGTCAGAGAACCCCAGGGTACCAGGATAGCCCATGGTTATGGTGTTGCTGTTTCCATCATGTTGTTGCACCAAGGATATTGTCCTGGATAACTAAACACTTCTAAGGTCCCAAAGGGAAGACCTATTGGCTATGCCAATGCTTCTCTTATATGCCCTACTGATCAGCATCCGTTTGATTGATAACCAGGTATTTTTGTGTAGTGTGTAGGTAGAGTGTGTTTATCAGTCTCTTCAGGCCTACTTTGGTTATGCTACACAGGACCACGTCATCCGCATATAGTAGATGGTTCAATGCTGTTGTGCCAAGACGTGGAGCATGGCTGTTGGTCGTGTCAAGGGTCGCATAGAGGTCAGCTATGAAGAGGTTGAAGAGGCGTGGGGCCAGCATGTACCCCTTCTTAAGGCCTTGTTGAGTGTAGATTTGTATTGACAAGATGGTGCAGTCTTTAACCCCTTCCATGGTCATGACGAGCTCAGCTCGTTATGAGTCACAGTGGAGCTGTGCTCATGACGAGCTGAGCTCGTCATAACGGCCGTGGCCCGCCCACTCACAGCTAATTCCCCACCTGTGCGGGAGAATTAATCAGTGGGCGGGTCTATGACGAGCTCAGCTCGTCATGAGCACAGCTCCGCTGTGAGTCATGACGAGCTCAGCTCGTCATGGGCACATCAGCGGAGCGGACCCCTCCCCCACCCTCCCGCACCATGAGGGAATTACCCCAACTGCCAAGGGGTTAATCCGCATGCATGTTTGGGTGTGAAGTGACTCAATGCCTCTAAGCAGGTGTGAGGGGATGGTCCAGGCCCTGAGCTGTCCCCATAGCTTTGCTCGGTTCACGCAGTGGAAAGCTTATTTGTAGTCAATGAAGCAGAGATAGGCCAAGCGGTTCTGTTCCCCAGTTGGCCAAAAATTATGGAGAAGGCCAGGATGTTGATGATTGTGCTAGAGCCCCTCCAGAAACCAGATTGTGTTACAGGGATTATATGGTTTATATCCGCCCAGGCAGTCAAGTCGACGAGGACAAGAGATGCAAAGTATTTTGCTTCATTGTCTAGAAGTGTGATAAGACGTTAATTTTCTGGCAAGGTTTTATCTCCACCTTTGTGGAGTGAGGTGATAACAGCGCTTCACCAAGAATCAGGGATGACGCCCATCTGGACTGTGTTGGAAAAGAGGGGAGTCAGCTTTCCTGCCCAGTACTGTGGGTCTTGCTTGTAGATATCCCGGAGTATTGCTTTTGACCCCAGGGCACCGTCCCTCCTGCCTTTAATGTTAATACTTGCTGTGTCTTGTACGGATAGTTTGTCCCTTTCTGTGTGATGGTGAAACCGTGGATCTGTTACCAGACTGGCCACCTATGGGGGAGTTTATGCCAGTGGACCATCTTTACAAAGTAAGGTTGAGTTTAGTGATGGCAGCGATGCAGGATATGCCTCTGGAGAAGGTGAGGGAAAGGGGTCATTTGCTGCAGAGGAATGTTTCTTAAGAAAAGCAGCCCAGCACTCGTCCCCGATAGGAGTGTTCCCTAAGGGCTGCTGCTGCCGATTTAAGTTGTTCACAGTTGACCAAAAGTTTCTTGGGTTAGTTTGCTTGCTGTCATGGAGCAGTTTGGTCCAAAATTTGTCTGCGGCTTTTCAGTTGTCGAGCCAGACCGTCTTAGCGTATTCTTTCTTAGTGGCCCTAAGAATATCCATGTTGCTTGCTGTTTTACTAGGTCCCATTCGCACTAGGCTCAAGGCATGGTTACGTTCTTTCTTGGCCAGGTTGCCGGCTGCTGATCTCTTTTTGGATTTTTGGCTGTGACCTTGTCTACAAGAACGTCAGTTGTGAATTGTTGTCATGTCACTAATCGGGTTAGGTTTCGTCTTTCAATTTCCTATGGGACTGAGTTGGCACTGTTTCCAATCTTCACTATAGATGATTCTGACCATTTCAGTTTCTTGTAGTTGATGGTAGAATGGGAGCCAAGTACTCCCAGCACGTTCTCAACAACCTCTCTTTTTAGGTCTAGAGCCAGTATTTGGGGAAGGTGTTTGCTCTCACAGTGATCTGTGATTTTAAAAGAGAGGATGATAGGGAATAGGGAGAGTGATAAAATGGTATAATCGATGATAGACTTCGATCTCCGATGTAAGTGAGATTTGCCCGGCATTCATCGGACTAACTACCATTGAGCGATATCATCGCGAGGGACTCGATATCTAACACAAATATCTCCCCATGTTTATCTATCCGATTACTGGATTTTGACACCGTGGGCTGTATGTACCAGAAGTAGTTCCGTTGGTTCAGAAATTTGTCAGGTGATCCGGAGCTGATCAGATTCATGTTGAAGTCTCTCGTGATGATGAAGTCGGTTTCTAAAGTGCAGTGCATTTATTTTCGGATAACTGATTCGATTTTCTTGATGATGTTGTTTTTTGAGTTTAGGGTGGGTTGAATATAGCACATGGAACTGGTCAGTAGGGAGATACCTGGCTCCGGTTCTGGCGTCCACTCTATACAATCTGTAGGGGACAACGCGAAGTAGGTGGCCAGCCCCTTGGATTAATAACCAAATTGTTTTGGTTTTTCTGTTGATTTGTAGTGGACTGAGTAGCCTTAAATGCTAGGGAACGAAACAGTCCTTGTTGCTCGAGGGGCTGAAAATGCCCTTGTCGGACAATTACATCATATTGGTCCTGGAATGGAAGCTTATCATCCAACCCTAGATTGCTGTCCAAGCCTGCAATGTTCCAGGAGCAAAGTTTTAGGGACTTGCGATCTGACCCTTTCTCTGGGCTGCGGCATCACATTTTGCTCCTTGAAAACAGCTATATTTGGGGTGCAATTTGCCCCTCAGATATCTGGGCCCAGGTGCCACTGCACCTGCTGGACTATTGATAGCTAAGCTCCTAACCCTACCCCTCCTATATTTATCTTCCTCCATCCTCCCCTTCTACCCCATCTCCTTCTTTACCTTAACTCTCTATTAATTTGTTTCCTGCTTCTTCCGGCCTCCTGTCCATGTTCTTTTTATTCCTCTGTTTATCTGCTACGCATCTCGTAAACAGTCCCTGCATGGCCCAACCATATCGGGCCGCAGTGCACTCTGGGTCCAGTGACAGCAGCTGATGTAACGCCCCCCTAGGAGCCTCTGATGTTACCATCGTGAGAGCCACTTATCCGCCCAATGAAGATGCTTTTAAAAGAAGACCGAGAGCTTTTCAAAGGGAAGCGAGCCCTGTGCTCTGCAGATCAGTGTCACCGGAAGTCACTAAAATAAGCTGCCTCTCATCTCATATCACAGAAAATGCTGGGACGAAAACCCTCCACGGGCTTTAGTGACCACTAACAGGAATGTTTGCGCATTTTTTCCATTTCTGAGTAAAAGCACATCAGAGACTGTGGATGGGGCAGAGATTCATTAGAAAGAACATTCTCTCAGCAAACTGTCATGTGGCATCACCCCCCCCCCCCCCCCGCCACCCCCCTCCTCCCAATTTAAGCAGCGGTGTCCATTTAACTCAACTTAAATTCACTGGTTTTTTTTTTACTTCAAGCTCTGTATTTCATGGTGTCGTGTTAAGAATTCTGTTTTCTGTCTGTAGAAATCTATGCTCTTTTTTGCCACTGCTTTGCATGTAAGAACATGAACGTATGGATGATTAATTAATTATTCTATATTTCCAAGTTTTTTAGTTGATTTGAGATTGTATTTTATTTTACATATTTATATACTTGTTTATAGGCATAAACGCGTTTATCAAATCAGCTTAGCGACTCCTTCCTGGCAAAGGGTACGAGAAATGACTCATGGTTGCCCTCAGTGACTAGGTCACTTGTAGACAGGGGGCTGGGTGCTCAACTGTGTAAATCCTATTTATGACCCCCCCCTAACGCAAAGAGAATATATCTGAATAGTGACTACCTCCCGTCAAGCTGGGTACAAGCTTCCTCACACTTGCAACATATACATTTTCATGTTGTACCTCTTTCTATCTTTAAAGTGGCAATATGGTGAATTATGTCACAACACTTTTCGAAGCCCAAGTAGGCATCACCAAAAAAAGGCACATTCTACAATGCTGATTGTTGCTTGTTACTGAGTTAGCAATGCATTACTCGGTAAATAAGCTTTGATCTGGATAGCCCCTTTAATCCGTTTACCGCGGCCGTTATTTCTGCGCAGTGCGGGCGTTCTAAGGAGTGGGCGGGGCCGTGTCGGCCTTTGGGCATTCGCAGCACCAGTCAGGTAGTGCTCGCAACGGCCAATGGCCGACGGGAGCACGGAAGCGGTTAATGGATCACCCTGACATACAGGTGAAATATCATTCTTTCTCTGGTCTCTAGGAGGCAGGAGTGCCATTTATAGGTACCATTGCCCTCCCAAAGCAGGCATGGTAAGGGGTGCTCAAAATCCCATGCCGGAGGAACTCTGAAAACCACAGGACCTCTACTCAGTTTGCAAAGTGAGCCAAAGAAGATGCAAGTATATGGCAGGAAGGCACTTGACGAATTAAGCCACAAACAGGCAGAATCAAATACACTGTCCAAGTCAGCATCATATCCTCACAAAGGGCACCAAGCTGGAGAGGATGGAGAGAAAAACATAGACCAGCTGCTTCCTTGAGTAGACTGTAAATAGAACAGTCACCACTAAAGGTTAGCATCTCTGTGGTGAAGTCAGGGCACCAGGTGGGACCTCAAATCTCTGTATTGGGGGGCGAACTAGGCTTGCTCTCCGACTCCCGCCCATGTCTAGCTCTTTACTTTGGGAGACATATTGAAGGACCAAGTGGGACAAATACTACACCCACCTATACACTCTCAGAGCTGCCTCTCTATTTTCTGAGCTATCACCTAAGAGTTCTTGCTTAACCGAGGTGGCACCTCTGCTCCTGGCGACAGGAGAAAAAGATTGATTTTTCACCATCACATTCCCTGAAGAATGGAAACATGCGGAGGTCGAATCCCTGCTCAAGAAATCCTCTGCAGATCCACAAGAACTAGAGAACTACTGCCCTAGCTCTCTTCTGCCCTTCCAGGTGAAATTGCTGGCGAAGCAATCAACTGCTAACTAACTGACCTCTTGGAGAACATAACCTGCTGGACCGCTCCCAGTCTGGATTCCAATCAAGGCACTGCACAGAGACTGCCTTGATGGCAGCCATGGATGACATCAAGTCCCTCATTGACCAGGGGGATACTGCAATCATTATCCTGCTCGATCTCTCAGGAACATTTGATACAGTATCCCACCACAACCTTCTACACAGAGTCCACCAGCTAGGAATTCAAAGAAATGTCCTCAAATGGATTTCATCTTTTCTCCCCGGAAGAACATAAAGCATCCACCTCTCATCCTACACCTCAGACCACAAGAACATCATCTGAGGTGTTCCTCAAGGTTCCTCCTTGAGTCCCACCCTTTTCAGCACCTACATTACCCCTCTAGCCACACTGGTCAGAGCCCATGGTATAAACATCATCTCATATGCAGACAACACACAGCTCATACTCTATCTATCTGCACCGAAGCAAACTTCCACTGGTGTATGGCCTACGTTTCCACTTGGATGCAGAACAACTCCCTCAAACTTAACACCAACAAGACAGAAGTGTTCATCTTTGGAACAACACCTCCCCCTAGAACAATACATGGTAACCAGCTAAACTGGGTCTCACCTCCACACCCTCAGAACACACTAGGAACTTCAACATCATATTTGACAACAGGCTCACCATGATAAGCTAGATAAACTCAGTATACTCAGCTTGCTTCCTCACTCCATGCATGCTCTGGAAAATCTTCAAGTGGATACCCACCAGCACCAGATATACAATCACCCAGACCCTCATTGCCAGCCGCCTGGACGATGGCAACACCCTCTAGATGGGAATCACCACCCAGCTTCAGAACCGACTACAAATCATCCAGAACCCAGCTGCTAGGCTCATCCTTGACCTCCAGAGACGAGCCCACATCACCCCCCCCCACCTCAAAGCACTCCACTGGCTCCCCATACACAAGCAATGCCAGCTTAAAATGCTAACCCATGCACACAATACTCTGGACAACACAGGACCAGCCTACCTCAACCCCAGACTGAACTTCTAACGATTCATCAAACAGCTGTGAGCCGCCACCTTCGCACACACACCCAGTTCTGCTGAAGCAGGATCGGCCGCCACCCTTTCTCCTAGATGGCCTGGAACAACCTTCTCTCCTCCACCCCAGGACCTCCCAACTTAGCAAGAATTCAGAAACAGCTTCAAGCCCTGGCTGTTCGACTTATAACGCCCAACAGAATAACTCCACCCTTCCCAGCACCTGGATACACTCGTGGGCGATAAGTAGCACTCTAAATCCTGTTTGATTGCTTGGTTGATTGACAAGGCATACATTTGCACTCATTAATTAATTGAATCACACATGAATTTACAATTGTGAGTACAGAAACAGATTTTAGGTGTTTCAGGCTGGGGACATCTACAAAGGATGCGGAGACTTGTAGGAATTATGTAATTTCTCATTTAGAAACATGGGGTCATATTTACCATTATTTCATGCTGCACAGCATGCCACCTTGCTGCTCTGCGTGAATAGAAGAGGCCAGACATGTGCCGTATTAAACATGATACAGTGCAGTCCTGTCATTTCCTTGTGCTGCCACCCATTTGGCTGCCTAGCATCAACGCAGGCACCCTTGCACAATGGTGCAAGGGTGCCTGCTTTGTAACCAGGTTTGTTTTTGTGCAGGAAGGCACACCGTTCTGCACAAAAAACATATTGTGAGGCATTTTCCTCTTTCTATGTGTGTTGCAGAATGGCCACCAGGCAGAACAGGTGCAGCCCCTATGATCCCCTCTCATCCTGTGCCTACTTCCAACAGATTCTTGCCTATTGCACACCTGGATCAACTGGACTGACTACGTGTCCAAGCTCCCTCTCCTAGTCAACATTCATCTTCTAGTGTGAGCTGCAGGGTAGAAAGGCCTAGTGCTGCTTTAACAGACATTGGATGAATTCTTATTTCCTGGAATATTGCAGCCACAAGTTCAAAGTCCTGACTGGATCGATTTCATAAGCTCAGCAGACATTTTTTGTTTTGTTAGGAAACAAGGATGACTGAGGACTTTCACATAGATGGATTGTATGCCTTTTTTGAACCAGCCCTTGCTTCTCCTGCAGGAAGGGCTAAGGGAGGCCTTGCATCCTCTATATCAGTTCAAATTCTCACTTCTAAGGTGACAAAACTTTGGTCCGCCTCCTTCCTGATAACCCTGTTAGCCTTCTCAACTGAGTATGATATCTTGTTGATTAACTTTTATTATAATCATTTTAATATGGTTGATAAAGAGAAAAGTAAACTTCCAACTTTTACAGGTAGAGCTACAGGGAGTAGCATAGATTTTATCTTTATGATATATGAGTTGGTTTCTTGTCTTTCTGATTTTAATAGTAATGCAAAATGTGTGAGTGATCGTCACCCTTTAATTTTATGCTAAATCATCAGATGATAAACTCCACAAAGAATGATTGTGATACCATAGTGACCTCCCAAGAAACAAGCCATTAAAATTAAATGTGTTAAGGTGGACCCTGAGGCTTTTAATAGTCAGATTGTGTCCCAGAAGATGGTTCCTGTTTTAAATTGCCTATCAGACAATGCAGCAGCCCACACAATCATAGAGGGTTTTGACATTATATGTAGATTCATCTCAGACAAATTGACCTCAAGGAAATTCCTGATCGAGGGCTCCCCACATATAGATGGTTTAAGTCAGCCTTTACACTGGCGCATGAGAAGTCAAAGGTGACACTAAAAACAACCTACAGTCTTTAGTAGATGTTAGAGCTGCAAGAAGATCATATAAACACATTGTGGAATAGAGAAAGAAGGAGATCCAAGCTAAAGCATGGGAGGATCTTTTGGAAGCTGTCAGGAGGAGAGATAACAACACATTTTGGGAAATAGTTAATCACCTGTTTTTTTGCAGAGCCTGATGCCCAGAGGGTTTAAGTATTAGTCCCAGTTGATTTATGGGTGGCTCATTTTTCATAAATGTTTAAGTCTGGGCCTATTCAACCATTTCCCACCCCTTTCATAATTGAAATTATCTGGCCTGACACAGGTTGACAGGCCCCTACTTTGGTTATAGAAATCAATGAAGTAGTTAATGCCATTGGGAAATGTGCCCTGGGGAAAGTGCCAGGCCCTAATGGTGTCCCTGCAGATATCTTTAAATCCAATGTGACCTTTCAGACCACTGTTAAATAATGTATTCAGGGGCGCTGTGATGGGCCTAATACCCGACTCCTAGAGGACAGCTACAATTATAAAAAGGGGACAGACACTTACCTTCATGCTATAGACCAATTTTGCAGATAGTTTCTAGCATGAAGATTTTAGGTAGAGTGCTTCTGTGCTACCTGGAATCAGAGGCCACAGAAAATGAGATCTTGTCCAATGTACAATTTGCCTTTAGACCAAGTGCTGGGACTATAGACCAGTGTCTAAACTTCTATATGATAGCAGACACATATGTAATGGCCAACAAAGGAACCCTGCATCTGGCATGTATTGATATATCTAGCACCTTTGACCTGGTTAATCGTTCCTAACTTTGGGCCCCAATGGAAATTATGGGGGTGGAGTCAAAACTTCTCACTTGAACTAAAATTTTACATCAAGACGTGTCAGGGTCGCTATGGTTTGCAGGGTGAAACCACCACTCAAATTTGATCTACACTGGGAGTGAGACAGGGCTATATATTGGTTCCTTTTCTTTTTCTCCTTTACATAAATACAATATCTAATCATCTAGCCAAGGTAGGAAAGGACACCCCATGAATTGGTATTCAGTCCATCCCAATTTTGCTGTATACAGATGATGTTGTGTTGATCGCCCACACAGCAAAGACCCTTCAGATTGTATTGGCTCTTTCTCCTCATATATGGAAGAACTGGATATAAAGGTCAACCATTCCAAATCATTTGTAATGATCTAGTGTCCCAGTAGGAGATAAAAATCCTTTGCTATGGGTGAAACACCTCTTGAGGAGGTGAAAGATTTGAACTATTTTGGGATCCCTTTTAGTTCTTCTTTTAAATGGAATTTGCCTTTTAACGGTAAAGGCACAACAATTTAGTTGGAACATAGAGGCACGTTTTAGATTTGTCCATAGGTTGAGACAGAATCCCACTAGAGAGATTATTAATTTGTATACAAGTAAAAGTATTTCTGCCGGGTTTTAAGGAGCAGGTTTGTGGGGGTCTACAAACGGAACAATCCTTCAGCGGGTAGAAAAACGTTTCATACGGAGGTGACTTGCGGTTCCCTCGGGGACCGCTAAACTGATTTGTCGCTAGAATTAGGCCTTCCTTATCTGGATGATCAGATGGCCCTTGCACTGCTTTAATTGTGAGTTAAGATCTGGGGAAATCTGGAGACAGCCTTGGTCAGATCTTGTGTTTCTAATTGTTTATCTTTGGATGGGGTTGTTCAGATTCCGTGGATTGCAATTGCATTCCTAAAGAAATCTTTTGAGATAATAGGCTTGAAAGAACTGTTTGATAATCCTCTGGTGATAGCTTTAAAATGTAAAGAGGAAGTTAAACAGTGTTTCTTTAAGTATTGACTAGATCAGAGGATACAGAGGGCTCATTCATTGGTCTCAGTTTTTAGATACGTACATATATCAACTACAAACTATATAGAACCTTACCTATTCTGGATTTCGAACCTCACCCATTGTTGCTATTTAAAAATTTTAAACTATGTATGATACATTTTAAGTATGCCTTTCCTTTACAATGTGTGTGGTCGAATGTTCTACCCACATGACGCTGTAATAATTCTATTAAGCAGAGCAATTGTCACTTTACATTGTTTTGTCCCCTATAGACAGAACCAAGGATTCAATTTTTGACCTCCATTTTACATGGATCAAAATTGAGAGCACACTAGTAAGGTCTGTTGTTTAACAGAATCTAGTCACTGTAGAGATTTGCTGTGCAGTGTTACATTTGACTAGAAGGGCATTAGCTATTAGAAAAGGTATAAGGCACTCTGTATTAAGCATGGGCGAATTTTGCGAATCTCGCGTTCGCGAATTTTGCGGATTTGCGAACTCGCAATTCGCAAAATCCGCGAATTCTCGCGAATTTGCTGATTTTTTGTGTGTTCGCGCGGGTTTCTGCCAGTTCGCGAGGGTTTTGTACAATTTCGTAAACGCGAACTTACCTGTCGGGTCGCAAGTTTCGCGAACTTGTTTCTACGTGTCCAGCCTGTTTGGGACACTCTTCTTCATCACTGCCACTCTCTGACTACTCATGCCACCCTCTGGCCCACCCATGCCACCCTCTGTTTCATCACAGCACCCTCTGGTTGTCCAGTCAGTGTACATTATTGTGGCAAAGCAAGCACACCTTCCCTGCCTCAAGTGACCTGAATTAATTTGGGTCTGATTAATGTGTCACAGAATATTTTTTTAGCTGGCACCTGCTTCCTTAGTGCTTCCTGATTAGTGATCTTTTGCACTTGCTAAGTGCTTTCATTGTTGCAAAATTAGTTACAACACCTGCCCTGCCCCAACTGACAATAATGAATTAGGGGCTGATTAATGGATTTGAACTTCCAGCCTGGCTCCTGCTTGTCTCCCTTAGCTGTAATTCAGGACCTTTGTGGCATATGTGTAACTATTCTGAGGTTCAGAGCAGGGTCACATAATAGTTGCAACTGGCAACTGAACTCTGGAGGGGCCCCTCAGGAAGCACTACAGGAAATGGCTACTAATGATGAGCCTGAACTTTTGAACCTGGTAAGTAGTTTCAGTTTTGCTAAGATCGTATTTCTGCAATTTTGCGCTTATTCGCGGGGCGCGAAGTTGTACTGGGAAGCCGCGAACTCACGCGAACAGTGCGAGCAAGCCATAAAATCCGCTGCTCGCGGATTTGCGGATTTTGCGGGAGATTTGCGGATTTTGCGGGAGATTCGCGAATCTCGCGGATTGCGAATTTACCGAAAATCCGCAAAATCCGCGAGCGAAACGGATTTTCCGCCCATGCTTACTTATTGAAATTTATTATTTATTTATTATTATGTGTTTTTTAACTTTTATGGCTTCATTGCCTAATAAAGATTTGCTTGACTTGACTTGAGATTTAAGGCAACTGATTGGAATGGTCACCACTCTGTCATCCTATGTATGACGATTAGGCTGACCCTAATACTTCTAGGAATATGGCATTCCATCAACAGCCCATATCACGCCCTCTTAAAAAATGCACAAAGATTCAAGCTAGCTTGGCTGAGGAGGGGTGATATCCCGAAACTGGTCTCAGGATGCATATTTCTGGTCAGTGGAGGACCTGACTTGGCAGTTCCGACTGGACTGTTCCCATGGGGAGCTCGGTCAAGACTGATATGCATATGTCTGGGTCTAAACTGGAATGGCATAGCGTGCTTAAAAATTATGGATTTAACCCAGATCTTTGTGTGAACGGGTGAATGTTAATTTGTTCAGAATTTTGTCCATCATCGGATCTTTTTGCACTCCTAAAACTTGGTTTCAGGGCACATCTGTTACAGGGATAAAACGTGCCACCCTATAGTAACTGAGACATCTATCTAAAAATTATAGACCTTACTTAATGACCTTAGTCCCTTGTCTGAAGTATAGCCGTCAAGACATTCCCTGCAGGTTTGAAGCACTTATTCTCATTTCCAGTCTGGCTCACAGTCTCTCCTCCCTCGAAAGTAGTAGTGCAGGCCATCTCATTCTTGATTTAGTGTCCCTTATTAAGTGAAATGTGCTATTTTACCCAGAGTTTCTCTCCAACTATCACCCTCCCCTGCAGAAATTGAACAGCCCAAATTGTCCTAGTCACATCATTTCACAGGAGTGCAATAGTGTAGGCTCACCTGAGACATTAATGAAATCAGTTTTGTGGATGACTCTCTACAGATAGTGGAGAAGTGTGGCTCAATGGTTAGAGCAAACACAACAGGTGATGGACCGAATGTGGATCAATGTCACACACTCACCCCAGTCCAAAGATCTGGGCCCAAATCCATCGTTTTTTTGCACTCCACACCACCCTGGGTTAGACAATGGCGATATGCAAATCAGCTCTGACCCTGTGCCCCATGGGAACAGTCCAGTCCGAACTACAAAAGCCATGTCCTTCCCAGAAAGGAATCAAGCATCCGAGGACCGGACCGGTTTCGAGGTAACACCTCTCATCAGCCCAGCTAGCTTGACTCCAGTGGTGTGGAGTGCCTGGGACCCACGTCTGGGCATCCCCAGCGCACTTAGGGCGGAATATGCAAACACAACAGGTGATGGACCGAATGTGGATCAATGTCACACACTCACCCCAGTCCAAAGATCTGGGCCCAAATCCATCGTTTTTTTGCACTCCACACCACCCTGGGTTAGACAATGGCGATATGCAAATCAGCTCTGACCCTGTGCCCCATGGGAACAGTCCAGTCCGAACTACAAAAGCCATGTCCTTCCCAGAAAGGAATCAAGCATCCGAGGACCGGACCGGTTTCGAGGTAACATCTCTCATCAGCCCGGCTAGCTTGACTCCAGTGGTGTGGAGTGCCTGGGACCCACGACTGGGCATCCCCAGCGCACTTAGGGCGGAATATGCAAACACAACAGGTGATGGACCAAATGTGGATCAATGTCACACACTCACCCCAGTCCAAAGATCTGGGCCCAAATCCATCGTTTTTTTGCACTCCACACCACCCTGGGTTAGACAATGGCGATATGCAAATCAGCTCTGACCCTGTGCCCCATGGGAACAGTCCAGTCCGAACTACAAAAGCCATGTCCTTCCCAGAAAGGAATCAAGCATCCGAGGACCGGACCGGTTTCGAGGTAACACCTCTCATCAGCCCGGCTAGCTTGACTCCAGTGGTGTGGAGTGCCTGGGACCCACGTCTGGGCATCCCCAGCGCACTTAGGGCGGAATATGCAAACACAACAGGTGATGGACGGAATGTGGATCAATGTCACACACTCACCCCAGTCCAAAGATCTGGGCCCAAATCCATCGTTTTTTTGCACTCCACACCACCCTGTGTTAGACAATGGCGATATGCAAATCAGCTCTGACCATGTGCCCCATGGGAACAGTCCAGTCCGAACTACAAAAGCCATGTCCTTCCCAGAAAGGAATCAAGCATCCGAGGACCGGACCGGTTTCGAGGTAACACCTCTCATCAGCCCGGCTAGCTTGACTCCAGTGGTGTGGAGTGCCTGGGACCCACGTCTGGGCATCCCCAGCGCACTTAGGGAGGAATATGCAAACACAACAGGTGATGGACCGAATGTGGATCAATGTCACACACTCACCCCAGTCCAAATATCTGGGCCCAAATCCATCGTTTTTTTGCACTCCACACCACCCTGGGTTAGACAATGGCGATATGCAAATCAGCTCTGACCCTGTGCCCCATGGGAACAGTCCAGTCCGAACTACAAAAGCCATGTCCTTCCCAGAAAGGAATCAAGCATCCGAGGACCGGACCGGTTTCGAGGTAACACCTCTCATCAGCCCGGCTAGCTTGACTCCAGTGGTGTGGAGTGCCTGGGACCCACGTCTGAGCTGGGAAAGATATGGCTGTGTAGTTCGGACTGGACTGTTCCCATGGGGCACAGGGTCAGAGCTGATTTGCATAAAGCCATTATCTAACCCAGGGTGGTGTGGAGTGCAAAAAACGATGGATTTAGGCCCAGATCCTTGTACTGGGGTGAATGTAAGACATTGATCTACATTCTGTCCATCAAATTGTTTTTTGTAATTTTCTCAATGGTTAGAGTGGCAGACCCTGATGCAGAGGTCTGGCCCAGGACCAGTGTTCAATACCCGCCTCGGCGGGTCTTGGGTAAGCACGGGCGGAAAATCCGTTCCGCTCGCGGATTTTACGGATTTTCGGTAAATTCACAATCCGAGAACTCTCGCGAATTTACCGAAAATCCGCAAATTCGCACGCAGCGGATTTTTTTGTTTGGTAATCACTTACCGTCATTCAGCGTTTGCCGAGTTGTTTTTCTCGATATTTTGCGAGTGATGCGCCATTTTGGATCTTGCTGCGGGATCTCGCTGGAGTTTGGCGACGCATCACGAGAGTTCGCAATTGCGAACATGTAGATGCGGCGGGCAGCAACAATCTCGCACTCGCGAAATTATAAAATTTGCAATTCTGCACAAGAAATCCACCAGCAAGCAGCATAAACCTTCTGAAAATGATGATTTTTATCAGAATAACTCCTTAGGTTGACATTTGCCTGCACTTTTTTTTTGCAAGGAGTCCATTTTGTGGGGGGGGGCGGGGGGGAGGAAGGAAGTGCCCCACAGAAAAACAAGTTTTGCAAAACTGAAAGGACTCAGCAGGTGCAAAAGTTCAAACTCATCATTAGTAACCATTCCCTGTAGTGCTTCCTGAGGGGCCCCATCAGAGTTCAGTTGCCTACTTGCAACTATTCTATGACCCTGCTCTGACCTTCACAGCAGGCTCATAGAATAGCTACAAGTAGGCCACAAAGGTCCTGGGAAAGAAAATTGCACTGCAACAGAAAGCAAATTACAGATAAGGAAGCAGGTGCCAGACAGTTTAAATTCAGTGACACATTAATCAACCCTAAATTAATTCATGTCAGTTGAAGCAGGGCAGGTGTGCTTGCTTTTCCCACCCATAATCTACAGTGATGAATCAGAGGGTGGCAGTGATGTACCAGAGGGTGGCATGGGTCAACCAGAGGGTGGCAGTGGTGAAACAGAGGGTGCTGTGAACCTGTGATGATGAACCAGACGTAGAAACAACAAAGTCGCGACCATTGCGAGCCGACAAGTAAGTTCGCAATTGCGAACTGGCAGAAACCCTTGCGAACACAAAAAAAATCCGCAAATTCGCGAGAGTTCGCGGATTTTGCGGATTGCGAATTCACAAATACTCAAATTCGCAAATGCCAGATTCGCAAAATTCGCCCATGCTTAGTCTTGGGCTCAATTTCCTCGGACCTGATAATTCTCGCCTCGGTGCCTATTCTAATCATGGTTCCCACTCTGCAACTCTGGGCAATAGCTTGCTTAATCTCCACAACAGCCCCAACAGAGCTGGGATGCCTGGTTTTACCTTGGGGGTACCCAGGAGAGGACATTTCACAGGGAAAATCCAGGAAGGGTTCCGAAGCTATATACGGACAGCGCCCGGACACTTCCGTTGAAGGTAGCTGTGCGCTTTACAAATGCTGGCATTTACATTTACATTTACCGGTACAGCAGAGCTCAGTTATCACACATTAGAGGTGCCATCTACCAACATGAGTTGGGTGGCACAAAGTATAAATTCAATTATAGCACACAGTCATGAGAATTGAGACTTGCACAATATCTTAATGGAAAACACACCACAATGATGTTGTTTTGTTGAAACTTAAATGTATACCGCACTAATCAGACAGGGAGTGTTCGGTCATTTATAATGGTGAGATAGTCACTGTGCTGAGAATACCAGATCAGAAGGGAGCTGATCAAGGCAGATGTGTTTGCTCCATCCCCCCCTCGAACTGAACCCGTAAGCAGTGAGCATGGGGATCTTCGTGAACCTGATTGAGTCATGGTTTATGCTTAAGAGCAAACCATGGTGAACAATTTGATACGTGGGAGCATACTAAATACACTGTGATCATACACTGCATGTACCATAATGCATCAGGAAGAAATGTGTGCTAGTGAGCAAGGCAGTTCGCTCCCCTCCCCTTTAGTAAAGAAGAAACAAGCCTTTGTGCAACAGGTTTGGGTAAGGCAGTGAGGATGGGCGTATTCAGGGTATTGTATAGCAGCATTTATGTAGCACTTACTACCTCTTTGTGGGCCACTGAAGTGCTTGCATATCTGGGCACCAAGCTACACTATGTAGGGTGTGCATTTGGAAAGTCGCTGTCTTTGTTTTGTGGTCCTATGTGGGAGGTATTTTCCACATGCTGATGTCATGCTGATGACAACAGAGACATGGCTATTGTGTTCTGTGACACAGAACTAAGCAGTGATGATGAGGTGTGAGAGTTAGAAGCACCATTTATGGTGTTCAGTAAGCTGGTAGATTTGAACAGCGCTGCAGATTCCTTATTGTATCTGTTATGTTCATAGTTTACTTAACTGGTCAATGCAGTGGGTTTCCCACACCAAAGTCTTGTTTATATGTTGACCCAGAGCTGGCATGCCTGAAGAGAGAAATGAAAGTGGAGAGATCTATTGACATGGTTACTATCATTTCATATCTGAGTGTCATTGTGCGATGTAAAGAATTGGTCATAATGTATTACCTGCAGTTGTGGACTAGATTTGAGTCCTCCTTTCTAGACCACCAGTACAATAGACTTCTTGAATTATTCCATGCCTGTTTATTTAGTGATGGCTGAATTATTGGCTGCACAGTAGTGGTGATGGGCAAGACTCATAGGGTATGTGAGTGTAAGAGGGGTAAGTTAAAAAAATTTTGCTGACCACTGAGTGCTATGGTATCAGAATTAGTGTGGGCCAGAAATGTTATATGTGAACTGACATAACAATATACATAACAATATAAATCTCACCCAAACCATAGATCAGTCCCTCCATATCTGTGGGTTGGAAGCTGGAGATTGAACTTGGGGGTGCAATTGGTTTCTGAGTTCTATCCAAGGGACATGGGCTAATGTAGCTCTATTTGAACTAGCCATGTTTCAACTGTCTTTTGAAGTTTATGTTCTTCTAGATGTTGGCTGGAAGCGAGTTCCAGAGCTTGGCGGCTTGCAATGAGAAAAGAGTACCTCCTGTGGATTTCTTATGCTGAGGTTGTATGATGATGTTATGCTATGTTAGAAAGTTTGTGAAGTGCTTGATTGCCCTAAGGGCATCTTGGCGCTAGCTGAATTGACTACTGTAAAAGTGCAACCCTTAAATACAAGATCAGCAGGCCTTAAAGAACCAAGTTTTCAGAGCCTTCCTAAAGGCCAGCAGATTAGGCATCGATTTAAGAGTAAGAGGAAGTTTATTCCAGGCTTTGGAGGCTCCCGCCACAAAGCCCCTGCTGCCCCAAGAGGCATGCGTAAATCTGGGAACTAGTACTCGCTTGGCCGAAGTGGATCTCGGTGTCTTGGAAGGCAGGTACAACTGGAAACTGTTGATGAAGAACTCAGGTCCTTGATTTTGCAAAACCTTATACACAGCACTCTTTGTCTGACTGGAAGCCAGTGTAGCTTCTTAATAGAATTGGCCACCGAGTGAGATCGTGGAATTTTAAATAAAATCCTAGCTGCCGCAATCTGAAAGGTTTGCAATTTATTTAGCAGTTAGGTACAGACCATTCACGTAGTCAATTCTTGACATAACTAATGAAGTGACTACTGTTTTCTGCAGGTAGCTGGGAATGAATGGAAAAATCTTTTTTATTAATCTCAAGCTGTAGAAAACGGCAGATGTGACAGGTTTGGCCTGATCCATCAATGAGAGCGAACTGTTGATGATTATGCCCAGGTTTTAGACTTTCCTGACAGGCACCAGGAGGAACCGAACTCTGCAGGCCATCATTCCCGAGATCAGAAAGAGTACGGCGGCCCAAAAAGGATCACCTCTGCCTTTCTGGAATTCAATTTCAGACAGTTCTTGGCCATCCACAAGCTGACAGCCTGCATACAGTTGCAAAAGTTAGAACCGTCTGCTACCACTCCACTCTCTAGCAAGACGACAATCTGCGTGTTGTCAGCATAATATGTAAGAGTGAAACGAAAGGTCTAATTAGGTCTGGTAGCGGAGTCACATACATGTGAACAAAGTGTGGGACTGATGGATGACCCCCGAGGAACTCCACAAGGCAGCGAGAATTCCCTGGAAGAAAACTCTCCCAACCATACTAAATGAACCCGTCCTTCAACAGCTTCCAAGCCTCACACAACATTCCTATCCTGCTCAACCTACCCATCAGCAGCCCATAGTTTACCATATCAAAAGCTTAGGACAGGTCGAGCACGATCAGCACTGCCCTGCAACCATTGTCGAGTGAACTCCTTATATTCTCAGTGGCCTTTATAAGGGCAAATTCAGTGCTGTGCCCATCCCTGAAACCGAACTGGGTGGAGTCCAGCAGGTTGTTATCCTGTACATATTTGACCAATTGCTCATTCATGATCTTTCCGATCAACTTAGCCAGAAGTGGCAGGCATGAGATTGTCCGGTAGTTAGTCAGATCTGTGGGGTCGAGAGAAGGCTTTTTGATGAGTAGCAGGACTGATGCCATTTTCCATTCAGATGGAAATTGGCCGTCACAACACCTAAGATGAAAAATCAAAGTAAGCTTAGGAGCAATGGTTTCTGCCACCAGTGCTGTGATTTTTGGAGGACAGGGGTCACAAGGAGAACCAGATTTAGTTGACTTAAGCACGTCAGCAACTTTCTCTTTAGAGGGCGGTGTGAAAGCATGAAAAGAGCTGTTTGGCAGTTGACTGAAAAGAACCACAGCATCAGATGGCCCAGACATGGAAGATGAAGCAAAGATGTTAAACTCCCCTCCACTTTATCCCTAAACACAGTAGCCAGAGTCTCCCAGAAAGCTTGACTATGGTCGGAACAATCCCTAATGCTGGCGGAGTGGAGCTTTTTGAGAGTCGCAAATAGCACCTTGGTTGAATTAGATGCTTCTTCCACTCTAGTGCTATTGAAAAGGCCCTTTCCCTGAATAATACATTTTTTGTGTTCCGCTATACATTTTCTGTAAATGGTCTTTTCTGCCTCAGAGTATTCAAGTCTCCATTATTTCCCCTGTCTGTGACAAGCCTGCTTCGCTGCTCTAAGTTTGTCATTGAGCCAGGGTGCAGATTGCTTTTGTCTTTTGATTAGTGATTTTTTTAACTGGTGCTATGACACACACCGCAGCATCTAGCCAATGTGTATAATGTGCTACTTCCCAATCCAGATCAACAGAAGCTTATGGAGAAGATCTGAGTAACAGAGAAGTCAATTCATCAGCCCGAATGTTGTACCACTTGCGAAAAGAGATCCATCTCGGGCAGCCGGAGACCACCTTTCTAGAGGGTAAATAGCCAACTTCGAAGAAAATTGCCCTATGGTCAGGCCAGAGATGGGGCAGTGAGTAGACGTTGCCTAAGGTAGGAGAATTGGATAAAATACTGTTGAGCGTGCGGCCAGCTTTGTGAGTAGGCTCCACCACTCTCTGGGAAAGGCCTAGTGATTACATGTTGTCAATCAAAGAATCAGTATCTGCATCACAGGGCCGGTCCAAATGAAAATTAAAATCACCTAGAATGGTGTGATGCTCATGATATGTGGTGCAAGCCCAAAGCACATGGTCCTGTTTTCATTGTATTGCTTATATTGCAGGTATAGTGATTCTTTTACTTGGTATGCTCTGCAGACAATTTAGAGTGTCTTAAACATTGTCCTTCTATCTATAGGCAGCCAGTGGAGTGATTACAAGACTGGATTTCATGCATTTTCTTGGTTGAAGGTGGAGAAGAATTCTTGCAGAGCATTTTGGATGAGTTGTACTTTCCAGATGATGATTCTGGGTTTGACAATGTATAAGCTGTTTGCATAGTCAAGCTTTGAGATTATGAGTGTGAGAATGGTTTGCAGCTTCTGTTGGTATCCAAGGTATGGAAAGATGTGATAAGATGTTTTTATTGTATAGAAGGCACTCTTTGTGATAAGGTTATTATATGGCATCAAGGATAGTTGGGAATTGGTAGTTACCCCTTGGTTTCTGACTGCTTTTGATGTTATTGGAGGAAATTGAAATTCCTTAAGCCATATGGCAATAGGCTGACATTTTTGCCATAGTCTCAGTGTTTGCCTATCGCTGGATATGTTAGTGGAGAAAACATGCTATTAGCAGCATTTTTCTCCATTGTGCTAAAATATCCAGCAATAGCAGCGAAATGTGTGAATATCGCTGGAAATCCAGCGATATTCACGCATTAACGCCAATGGGGACTTAACCTGACAATCCACCTCCCATTGGATAAACAGGTAAGTCATGTTTTTAGTAGGCGTTAGAGTATAGCGATAATCGCGCTTAGCGTGATTTTTTTTATCGCTTTGCCTGCCTTGCTAATAGGCAATAGCTGTGCGAGCGACTGCTTTCAGTCGCTAACAGTTTGGGTACGCCCACTTTGCATGTCATTAGTGATAAATATCACTGACATGCAAAGCGGTCCCCAAACCGGTCGCTATCGCCGGAAAGCCGTTGCTAACTGCTGTTAGCGACAGCTTGCTGATTGGGCGATAAAAATATTGCCGCCCTTGCTAATATGACCCTTTATTTCTTCCTATTTTTCTTCCTATTTTTCCTCTTTCCATGTGTCCTGCACTCTGCAGCACACATGGAAAGAGGAAAAGTAGTCCCAAGATTCTTTTTGTGCAGGAAGGTGCCCCTTAGTGCACAAAAACAATCCTGCCGACAACACAGACTCCCTTGCAGCATGGTGCAAGGATGCCTGCGTTGGCGCTACGCTGCACCAGTGCTGGGGGAAAGGACATGAATGCAGAATATTAGATAAATACGGTGCATTCGTGCCCTTTCACTTTTACGTAGAGCAGCTCAGCAATGTGGCTTGCTGCACTGCCCTACACCAAAACCCCATAAATAAGGCTCTAGGTTTTGGATTTTCCTTTGGGTTTTTTCTGGGTTTTTTTTAGGGTCCTGTGGGAGTTTGGTGCCTGGTTATCCAGGCTCCCTAAACAAATACCACAGTTAATATAACCCATTTTTGTTTTCATTCGTCGCCTTTTGCTTGGAAATGTCACCCTGACGCTGGAGAACAACAGCAACGGGTTGTGCAAGTCAAGACGTTGGATCAAGTTTTTAATTTCAGCGTAATTGGATTAAGCTGGTTCATTGAAATCTGGTCTAATGACGGTGCACGTTGCCCTAAAGTGGCTGTCGCTGAAGATGGATCACCTCTGGGCGCGCGCCGAGCTCTACAAACCTGGTGCAATAACACCACTGAAAGGCAGCTGGGCGAATCCATATCAGAGAACGATCCCTTTTCGTACCAGCCTTTAATTTACTGAGACATTACTTTTGAAAAGCTTGGGGAGAGGGCTTGGGAAGCAGTTTATGGCAGAGATAAATATTCTTTCCGTGCAGTGTTCGGCCCAGCTCGTGTTTTCCCATGAATCATTTGGCGGCGGCTGGGAGCCCTCTGGATTGGTTGGTTCCACACCTTCTGCTGTTTTGCATACACTTATGATGAATGCATTCAAGAGAAATTGGGTTATTGGTAAAAACTGTTCGAGTAGCAGCAAATTATTTTTCTGTTAGGAGATGTAAGCCATTTTCTCAAAATCAGAAAGCAGTGTCGTCAGAACACATTGCATTCTGGGATCTGTAGTCTTGCAAGCCAGTCTTCTTAAGTAGCAGACTGTACGACACCCTCGTGGAACAGTCTCTGTAGACTGCATTGGTAAATTACTGTGAACCCCTTCCTACTTCACTTTCTGCTGCCAGGTGATTCATTTAAATCTTTCTAAAATTAGCACACTTGTTGAGAGGTAGGCATGGTGTTTGTAGCTGTAGGTTTTACCATGTGTGAGTCTGAAAAGTAAGGGGTAGATCTACAAGGAAGTACCGCAGCGGCACTGCAAGCCCTTTGGCTGCTCCACGCTGTGGCACTTCCGAAGCACAGGGATGCGACATTTACAAAAATATGTTGCATATCTGTGCTTCCCCCTGCGCTGGCGCACAAACTGCATCCATGCGCCGGTGCAGGCACCCTTGCACCATGGTGCAAGGATGCGTGCATCGTGGGTATATTGTTTTTGTGCTGGATGGGGCACCTTCCACCACAATAACAATCACTACAGGCATTTTTCTCTGTCAATGCATACTGTAGAATGCAGCAAGCATTGAAGGAGGGAAAAACAAGGAGATTTAAAAACTTTTCTCCTTGTTGTGCCTCGCTACGCAACCTTTAGGGTGGCGAAGCATTCAGACGCATCTCCAGATTTACGATTCCTCGTAAATATGGAGATGTGTCTTGTTCCATGCGTGTTGCGTGGGAACACCCACATCAACACCCATGGAACGCCCCTTTCATGCAAAGTGCTGCATGTAAAGGGGCCATATTTACAAGACAGGAAAAGCCACGCAGGGTGGCTTTTAATGTCCTTGTAAATATGGAAGAGCCCCCTGCGCCACCAGTACGTCACGAAAAGTGACGTACTGGTGGTGCAGGGTGCTTATAAATCTGCCCCTTAGATTGTTAGCAAGATTGAACTAGAGTATTCGTTACCCTTTTTGAGCACCACCCACAGACCTTATTGTAGTTTTTCCGACCAATCATTCAGTCCAGTTCCTCTAACATTTGTGCAAACGGATAGTGAAAGGCAATCCTCCACAGGCAGTCAGAATAATAAATTATGTCTATAAGCTAAAATCTTAGGGCATCATTTATGAGGCCTTGCGTCAGTTTTGCGCTGCGGATGCGTCACTTTTTGTGACGCATCGGCAGCGTAAAACATGCGCCTTGTTGCGCCATATTTAAAAAGTGACGCATCTAGGTAGATGCGTCACTTTTTAAACCCCTGCGCCACATTATACCTGCGTCAGGTATAATGTATGCAGAGGGGGCGTTCCCCCGCAAAAAGCCTCGTAACAGTGACGCAGTGAAATCTATGAGATTTCACTGCGTCACTTTTAGGATGCGGTTGCGTCAAAATCTTGCGCCTGCCTCACAGCAGGCGTAAGACTGACGCAAGCCCTTTCACATGGGGCTTTCCCCATGTGAAAGGACGCATTGCTGGAGTTGCGTCACTTTTGTGACACACTCCAGCAATGCGTCACTTTTGCGCTTACAGATGCGTCAGAAATACTGACGTATCTGTAACTCCTTGAGACATGATGCGTCATACATTAAATATGACGCATCATTGGTGTCGCAAGGAGTGCGCAGTGAAAAGTGACGCATCGCTGTTTTCACGCAGCGATGCGTCACTTTTCATAAATGAGGCCCTTAGTTTCTTGATTGTACATCTGTCAAATGTAGGCCGTCTGCCCACTGTTTGCCTTCTGTGGCTGTGCTGTGTGTGTTGCCTGCTGTATCTCTGATCCTCCCATTGTTTTCATCTCCCACATTCCATTTGATGTCACTTGATCAAATCCCCCCCCCCCCCAGCTCCTGCATCACATTTTTTCTAAAATTAAGAACCTGGATTGTGAAAACCCTGACACACAAATACCCACTGCCTACACAGGACCCTTGCGTGAGTATAGTCAAGGGAAACCAGGCTTACAGGACTGGACAGATCTTTCCAGTATGCAGTCTCCACAGAGGGTTTTAATGTAAAAGCCCTGCACCTGTGAGTCAATGTCATGGTGCTTCCACTTATCACCCCCTGGCACTGACGTATGCTTCCACTACTGCAGCTGCCTATAGCTCTCCTGCTCATAACAGAGCTTGGGGCATATTTACAAGACCCCTGGGCCACCACCGGAGCGTCACCTTTTGTGACTCTCTGGTGGAGCACAATGCTGAACCTGCATGAAAGGGGCACTCCATGGGAGTTGCTATGGGTACTCCTGCACAACACCTATGGATTCTAATGCATACCCGGATTTGCAAGGTTTCATAAGCCTGGGAATGTGTCATATTCTAACGCCTTCCCAGGGGAGGCGTTAAAGTGGCACAAAAGAGAGAAGTAACCTTTATTTCTCCTTGTTTCTTACTCTTTCTGTATGTGTTGCATTCTGCAGCACACATAGAAGGAGGAAAACTGCATCAATGATTGTTTTTGTGCGGTAAGGTGGGTGCAAGGGTGCCTACATTGGCCGTAGGCAGCCAAATGTGTGCCAGCTCTGAGGAAAGCACAAGGATGCATCATATTGCTGTAAATACGACATATCCTTGCACTTTCCTAAGTAAGCTTGGCGCAGCAAGATGGTTTGCAACACTGCATTGCGTCATTTTCTAGTAAATATGCCCCCTAGTCTGTAAAATATTGAACACCCCAGACTGTTTGCAGATTGTCAAGTTCCCGGCAGGAACAGGAAGTGGCTAGGCTGATAGGGCTTAACTTCTGGTTTTCCCAATGCTTTTTGGCCATGCTGTTCATTGTTGGAGAAATGAAAAATAAAAACGGTTAATGGATGATCCTGAGCAGCATCAACAAAAAAACAAAAAAAATCAAGAAACAGCGCAATGATGTATATGTGCACATGTGTCATCAGACTTGCACACAAATGCGTCGTGACACAACTGCGGCCCCAGCGTCATGACGTACATTCATATATGCACCATAACACATGTACAAGTGTGAGTGATGATGCTTCAGCAACCATGTTTTTCCTTTATAATTTTCTGTTCCAAAATGGTAGCCAGTCATCTTGTAATGATTTTTTTTTTTTAAGCATCTTATTTATTCACGCGGACCAGCTGTTTGTGGGCAAGACCTCAAAATATACAGTCGTCCAAAAAGGAATGCATGGCATATAGAATAACTTTTCTCAAGGCATACAGATGCAAAGAACTTTCATCCCAACCGACCAGAATTCAGTTTCTTAAGACCCAGATAAAAATTCGGAAAAAAATAATTGTTCACTGACAAATTAGAACCAAAATAAAGAAAAGACATCCTGATGCTTCCTGAAGCTCCTCCTTCACTATGAGACCTAGAAATGATAGAAACAGCTTCTCAGATGTTTGTAGTATAACACATAATTTCCCTAATAGACACTGCATTGATTTACAGACATGCTCATGAACCACTATATCGACTATGCATTCTGCTTGCATCAGGGTCAATCTGCTCGAGTACACATGGCTGAAATGTGAAAAAGCTAATATTTTATGACGCTTTCTTTGCCCAATAAAACCATATTTTCCCTGAAATCCTTTTTAGATACCCACAAACATGCTTGTTTTTGGGTGTTCATTTATGTTTGGCTAAATAACCATCTGGGAATTTGCTCTATCCTGCTCATGATCAGGGTTTGCTTCTACAAACAATCTACACAAAAAGGGATTGCCACATGAGTACATTTCACACGTGGGTTGACATCCCCAGTGATTTTGGAGCCATGCAGCAGAAGCGGACATTTTTCACTTGCTGATCACTTTTTTGATCACACAAAACTTTAGCACATAAAAGGTCATGAATCTATCCCTCTAATGCATCTCACTGGCAATTACAGTATATATGATTACCTATCCAAATTTGATAAATCTTTAAATCATATCCTTTTTGAATTTCAAAATCTAACCTTGAACTCACTCTCATATGATCACTTTCCTTTAATGTTCCCAGAGCTCTTATATTGTTTCTGCTTCAGGTTGTGATATTGGGGATGAGACAGGGCCCCCTCTTGCCTTCTTTTGTTGATGAGCACTCTTCATGGACTACAGAAGATCAATAACAGTGGGAGGCTTCAAGAGGAATTTCTCATCATTGCTTCACCAAAATATTCCCTGAGTAAATATCCCTATGGAACTTGTTGCATGATTAGAGACAAAACAAACATTGGTAAAGCAGAAGGTCTAGCATGATGACTGAGGGCCCAATTCAACAGAACTAACTTAAGACAAAATCCTAAACTTACTACCATTTTGGTATTCACAGAAGGCACTTACTCATTTCGGTATTCACAGAAGACACTTACTCATTTCGGTATTCACAGAAGGCACTTACTCATTTCGGTATTCACAGGAGTTAGGAGTCCTAACTTTAGGACTCCTAAATGCCTTCTGTGAATACCGAAAGTCTTATAGTTAGGATTTTTCCCAGTTTAGGAGTAGTAAAGTTAGGACTCCTAACTTTAGGACTCCTAAATGTCTTCTGTGAATACCTAAAGTATTAAAATTAGGATTTTTCTCAGTTTAGTAGTAGTAAAGTTAGGACTCCTAACTTTAGGACTCCTAAATGTCTTCTGTGAATACCTAAAGTCTTAAAATTAGTATGATTTTTCTCAGTTTAGTGTCTTAAAGTTAGGACTCTTAACTTTAGGACTCCTGAATGCCTTCTGTGAATACCGAAAGTCTTAAAATTAGGATTTTTCTCAGTTTAGGAGTCCTAAAGTTAGGAGTCTTAACTTTACTACTACTAAATTGAGAAAAATCCTAATTTTAAGACTTTCGGTATTCACAGAAGGCATTTAGGAGTGCTAAAGTTAGGACTACTAACATCTGTGAATACCGAAATGGTAGTAAGTTTAGAATTTTGTCTTAAGTTAGTTCTGTGAATCGGGCCCTGAGTGTACATCTCAAATGTAAAATAGTTCCTTGTGCATTTCAATTAACTTACTTCCAAGAAGGTGGAATGACATCGCGAACAGCTAATACCATGAAGTGAGGTTGGACCTGAAGTCCCAATGTAAGTTTATTTTTGTAGTGTGTTTAATAAATGCTGGATCCCAACATAGGTGAGTGGTTTCCAAAAATATTAATTAGCAATAAAGGACCCACAACAGGGAAGCCTTGTAACAGGAGCACACCCTCTCAGTTAACTGCCGTTGGCAGAACAACATGACCGGGTTTCAACATTATGGCTTCTATGTCCAAAATGGGACATTCCTATAAATAAAGCATACAAAAATAACTAATAACACTACAACTTACCACAGTTCTAAATAATTAGTACCAATGGGTCTAGGAGACAGCTGCACTGTCAAGCCAGACCTAACAAAATGGGAATCAGATGTCTTGTTGAAGCTTCTCCCAAAGTGAGAAAGGGTTAGAGGTAAACCTGTAAATGACAAGTTTAAAAAGACTATTAAACGACGTGGAGTATGTCCAAAGGAGAACTCACCTTTTTTATGTATGTATTTGTTTGTTTGTATATTATAATAATATTATTAATATAGATCCACGCCTTGCTTTTGAGTTCAGTTAGCGGAGACCCTCTGTCGGACGTTCTTCGAGTTCTACCTTCAATAGGTAAGAAATTGGACGAGGACGTTGTAGCATCATGCAATTTTACAACTTAGATGTTCCCTACTGTTGCTTTTATTCCTCCCGTATTTCTAGACAATAAACTCTGCTCTTTGGCGCTTGGTTTAATTGTACAAAAGTGGTCCTTATTTTATGATTTTTTCCTGTGTGCCTCTCTCTCTCTGTACGGTTTATTTAAGGCAAAGAAATAATTGAATAGTGCTCTTCGCCTGTCACTATGCAACAGCTAAGGTTATGGACTCGCTGGTCCCAAATCTCTGCATTAGCAACTAAACCATCGCAGTCAACAAGTGCAGAGCGTCTAATAGTTCTTTATAGAAAGGCAAGTCATGCCCTGCATTAGCCGCAGATGCAGTTTGCTGCATTAGATGGTACCCTGAGCCGAGGCAATGGCATCCATTAGCTTTCTCTTCAGAAGAGCTGGCTGAGCCAGGAAACCACTGCAAAGGGAACATTGTCTGTAGAAATCACCATCAATCCTGCAGAAAGTAGAACAGATGTTCCTGCCCCACATCCCAGTGGTTGAGGGATGTACGAAGAGGAGGCCAGTGGTTAAATCTTGATTGTGAGCCACAGTTTAAGTTCATCTATGTACAACGATAATACAGGGAGGCTGTGTCTAGGTGCTGGACTGAGGGACAAGTTGTAAGTGGATTAGGAAAGATGACATTTTAGTGATCCAGATTCATAAAGGTCGCTGTATGAGTAAGTGTGGCCAGTGGTGGAATGAAAAATGACGGGGCCACTTTGTTCTGGATGGGGGTCCAAAGAAAGTTGGGGTTCACCCTTTGCCGCAGGGACCCAGTTAATGGCCCTGAGTGCGACTTGCACTCTTGCTAATCCTGTTTACTCATATATTTCAGGACAAACCAGGAATGCTCTTTACTTCGATTCCTAAACTTTATTCAACATAAAATACACATTTTACAATATAAAATTACATTAAAATGTATACAATAAATATTTAAAACATGATTAAACTTCAAGAGACTATTGTCGAATGCCTTATATCCTTAAACCTCATCAATATATACAGTCCAGGGTAATATTGCTCAAAGCTCAATTAAAAGAATATCTCCCCTCTTTTCCACAACTAATTTAAGTGGATGAATATAAAATCCTCTATTTACTGCCGTAACTGTTTTAACCGAATTACCCAAGCCCATTTTAGAAGCTTAGCCACAGCTATAGCAATTGGGAGACTGGGGTCAGTACATAAGATTCTTAATGCCTCTTCATGTCTGCGGGTGCCAATTAATTTACAAATAGGTTTCACCCACATTGATCTAGGAGCAGCATATAAGGGACAAAAGAACAGAAGATGACTTATAGATTCTTGTTCATCCCTGCACCTAGGGCATTTCTCATTGTCGTTTTCTCCTGCCCATTTCGCTGTGAATGACCTTATTGGAAGGGTGCCTACTCTAAGTTGGAAATAGAGTTTACGGCCATACTGCTTCTCTATGGCATCCCAAAATAATTCCAGCTTCGGTTGTGCCTTAAATTCAAGAAAACGACCTGTTTACTCTTTACTTACTCCTTGCTTACTTCTGGAATTCAGGAGTACTGTAGGAGTAAGTAAGAGTGGGGCTCTTTGAGGCAATAATTCTAAAAGGGGGAGCCCATTGATCCCCTTAACACCCACCCTTGGTTGAGAGATAAAACCATTGTGTTCACTCGTCTTGAATACAATCAAACCCCTGGGCAAATAAAGCTATTTATTTCACGAGGACATCTCTTTCAGTTGAGTTGAGAAGAGTTATATCTCTACAGCACACTGACATATCTCGACGTGCTGCTCAGTTTATTACCGACACATTGAGAAGAAGCCAGGAAGCTTTAAAGAAAGCAAGGCAGTTCTTATGTCAGCATTACAATTAGCAAAGAGAGATTCCAGTCTAAGATCATGATAGTCAAAAGCCCTGTACCCTCAGGGACAAATTATACCAACCCCTAAACGATGACGAATGGCAGGACCGTCTTCAGAGAGCCAATATTTAGTGGCCGCAACATGCTACTGGTCAAGGTTCTAGTATTTGTTTAACCTAATAATTATGGGCTCCCTGAGCATGCATTTATGCAGCCTACAAGACGAGGGGAAACATTTGTGATTTTGGCTTTCAAAACGCCTCAACTGGTCGATGCAAAAAATCCCTGTTTACATTGCTGTTTAAAGGTCCAAGCAGAGTTCAGTACACGCTTTTTGGCTTTTTGAACAGCACATAATGATCTCCTTTCATTAAATATTCATTAACCACCCCATATTGGATTAGCAAATTCTAAGTGCCCGACAACACAGTACAATGCAGACAATAAAAAGAGCAAAGCTCGACGGGTCTTTAATAGGTAAATAATACACGTTGAACACAAGGTTCATGCGTCCAGCAGTTTAATTTGGATGCTGTCTTGAGGAAGGCTCTATTCCCCTGGGATACCCCATGCACCTGGATCCAGCCACAATTGAAGATGCTGGATGGAATGCATTCACCTTGCCCCAGACATATCCAGCTGTGGTAATCAAGCATGCTGAATGCCTCAACACGCAACTGTCCTTCTACACACCCACCCGCCAACTAAGATCCTCCAATCAAGCTCTCGCCGCAGTTCCGCGCATCCACAAATCCACCATGGGAGGAAGATCCTTCTCCTACCTGGCGGCTAAGACCTGGAATTCTCTCCCCACTCACCTCCGCCTCACACAGAACCACATTTCATTCAGAAAGGAACTTAAAACCTGGCTATTCGACAAATAATACACCCCCTCCCTCAAGCGCCTTGAGACCCTCTGGGTGAGTAGTGCGCTATACAAATTCCTGAACTTGAACTTGAACGTGTGTGTGCATGTGAGTCTTGAAATGGCTTTATTCTGGCCCTGTGTTTCAAGACTGATGTTGAGACAGCTGTTTTCTCCGCCAACAACATTTATAATACTTACAATGTACTTATAAAGTGAAAACTAAAACTGCAAGTTCGAGCATCCTTGGTAACCTTGCATGCAATCATGACATACCTACAGTCATCCTGGTAGCATGGAACCAGATGGCATCTATGTGGTTATACTCTAGTGGTGGCCAGTCCTTAATGGCGGCAAGGCCTCGCCCCCCCCCCCCCCAACGTTTTGCAAACATGAAGAGTGTCTGTCAGGCTGACCAAAGGTCACTCTGGCAGACAGACAGTTTTTATGTTCACGTCTGTCACCCAGGCACTATACATACAAAATGCGCAGGTGCTTGGCTGCTTGAGCGGAACTTTGCTGGATTGAGGATTTGACTGGCCTGTAGGCGTGACCCCTCAGCCCAGAAAAGCACCTCGCAGTTCGCCCCCCATGACAAGGGGGAGTGTCACTGACTGATAGCCTCAGACCTGGGCACCTCAGATTTAAGTCCCGGAATGTACAGAGCTGAGTGTCTATTGCTGACTTGTCACCACCGAATGGGGTGGTGTGAGCTGCTCTCCCCTACCACATCCCACTCTGTGATGAGTAAGGGACTGCTGCTTCCTCTCATTGCCTAACCTCAGATCCAAATTGTCAGGAACCAGCAAGGTGTCCTACTGAGACACTGCAGCAGGTAAGCTTTACATTTTTTTAATATTTGGAGTGTGCCTGCGTGTTTGTATGTATGAATGTTTGGCCATTTGGGAGTGAGTGTTGTGAATGGGTGTGTGTGTGTGAATGCATGGGTTTGGATAAGGTTCCTGAGGAGATCTTGACTATGTGGCAGTGACCCAAATTAATGGCTGCACCATTCTCAAAGAGCACGTCCTATAAGTATCAGATGTAAAATGTGTTCTTAGCTGAATTATGATGAGAATATACCTGCTGATCGAGACTCTGGTAGAATTTTAGGAGGTCCCATACCAACTTCACAGTCAGACTCTGAATATGAGCTAAGTAATTATCATTGCTAATATTAAGTCACAGGAATTTCGCCCTTAAAGTGACAACTGAAAAATCCAATGATATTGCTGCTCCCATTAAAACATTGAGGGGCAGATTTATGAGGCCGTTGCGCCTCTTTGCGCTGCAATTGCGTCACTTTATTTGACGCAACTGCGGCGCAAACAATGCGCCCTATTTACAACGTGACGCATCTAGGAGATGCGTCACGTTGTAAAGCACTGCGCCATGAGGAGGCGTTCCTGCGCAGGGGGGGGCGTTCCTGCGCAGGAACGCCTCCTGAAAGTGGCTGAGTGAAATCTATGAGATTTCACTCAGTCACTTTCAGGGCAATGCTGCGTCAAAACCCTGCGCCTGCTTGAAGCAGGCGTAGGTCTTGACGCAGCATTGTGTAGATGGGGCACCCCCGAGCCTTGCTGGAGCTGCGTCGCGCTTGCGACGCAACTCCAGCAATGCGCCACATTTCCGGCACAGATGCGTGACGCATCTGTGCCGGAAATGTGGCGCATTGCTGGAGTTTTTGCACCATGGGTGGCGGAGCTAAGGCGCACTGTGGCGCACGTTAACTGGCGCATCCCTGGGGATGCGCCAGTTAACATAAATCTGCCCCTAAGAGACAATAGCAAAGTGAAAGAGCAATACTCGCACCAGCAATCATTATTATCCAAGATTGTGACAAGCATACTTATCCTCTGCCATTCCACTTAAACTGTCGCCCAGACACATTATAACATTTTAGCACATTCTATCTATACAGCTTCCGGATAAAAGCAACTCCGGGTGCTTCTTACAATGTTCCTGGTACACTAACTGCAATAGAGTACTTAAGTGAGTTGAGTAGTCCCGCTTTACACCATTCCTCTAATCTCTATTGTCACTTCTTGGTTCCATAGATTTCAATTGGGAAACTCAATTTTCCGGGTCCCCCAAGCCAGAGCAAAAATTGTATTTAAGCTATCAAAGTTTGCAAAAATCCCAAATTTGTAGCAATGCAAAATTTGTGAATTTTTCTCAGAATTTTGCAATATACGATTTTATGTAACCTTTTGTTAAGTGAGCAGCTCACTTAAAAAAAACTGGTTTGCACAGAAAACTTCTGGACAGCAGACATTTTTTGGTCGAACCAGTCTCAGACAATGTCACGCCAAACTGTTCTACTCGAGGTGCACGTTTGCGTAAAAACACAACACAAATTACAGACAAAACACAGTTAGATGTGAACACATAGGGGCATATTATCAAGGGGGGTTATCTCCGCTTTTTTGGCTTTAAAAGCCAAGAAAGTGGAGATAAAATTATCTCCCTATTACCTAGCTGTCGTTAACACCAGTTAGCGACAGCTAGTAGGAGATAGCGACCATCTTGGGCCCCACTTTGCATGTCAGTGATATTTATCACTAATGACATGCAAAGTGGGCGTGCCAAGATGTTAGCGACTGAAAACAGTCGCTAACATCGCTATCTCCTATTACCAACTTTTGGAGATATTCGCGCTAAGCGCGAATATCTCCAAAAGCTAACACCTGCCCTGAGCAGTTCTTAGCCATGTTATCCAATGGGAGGTGGATAACATGGCTAAGAGCATTAGCTCGGTAATGCATGAATATCGCTGACTTTTCAGCGATATTCATGCTTTGCGGCGATTTTTATCGCATTTGCGATAAACCTTGGTAATACCAAGGTTTGTTTGCGGTAAAAATCGCCGCAGCTCAGCGGTAAATTTTTGTCTCTAACCAAGCAATAGCGATAATTATCGCTATTGCTTGGTAATATCTATGCCCCATAATTTTGCGGAATATCACAAAAATGTTCATGAATTTCATTACATTTTGTGTGAAATAAACCAGCACTCCTTCCGTTTCCACACCGCACAGTCTTACTCCAACTAACATCCCCAAAGACCTTAACTGCGTCATGTTGACAACAGCAGCTATTCTAATCAAGTCAATACTTATATCACTGTTAATCATTATCAAATCGATGCCACACATACTGGCATTGCTGATTGTTTCCTAGACACATTAGTAGACTTTGGGGGAGCTCAGTTTAATGGACTAAAAAATGTAATCTTATTCCAAAAATAATCAATATTGCTATTGATTTGGTAACAATAGCAACCCGTACGTAATGAGTGTAAAGCGTTAATTGTGCATCTCCACAGGGCCTCCGTTCACTTATGTCTTCAGACTGCATTGCACGTCGATAGAGGTAATTGTTGCTGGGGGTTTTTTTCAGTCCCTGAAAGCAAATTTAAGAGCTTCTTAAAACCGTTTCTTTCAAAAGTATCTCAGCCCATTTTCACCCTGTTTATAAAATGAGGGTGGGGAATAACGGGGATATCAGTATTTGGGGGAAAACCATAGGCATCAGTACTTCCACGACTATTCCCGCTTATTTAAAGCCTCTTGCGCCCCCGGTGCGTTACTTTTTCCCATACTAAAAGTGACGCATCGGCGGTGCAAGGGGCTTGTGAATAAGCCCCAGGTTTTGGCTGCTTTCAGCAGCCAAAATCTTTCTGCAATAAATACAAATGTACAGTGGCGGCTCCTCCACTTAGGCGGAGGAGCGTCGCCCCACTGCTCACTGAGCAGTTCAAAATGGAAAAATAACATGATAATAACACAACCTCATTATCATTTTATTTTATTGTACTGGCTCAGTTGTCTGGGTACAGGGGCTGAGCTGTATGTCACTGGGGGAGGAGTGGTAGGCAATTTCTAAGTGCGCATGACAGTTTGGCCGGCCGTCTTGGGCCGGCCAAACAGTGATGTGCACTTTGCATGTTCTACACCAGGCTGTATTGCACAGACCAATCACAATGCTGCTGTCACACAGTGATTGGCTAGGGGATTCTGGGAGTCTGTTTGCTTCCTGCTGCTGGAGAACTGAAGAGGGCGGAGGAGAGGCAGCGGCCGTACGTACACAAGTAAGTGCATTTATTGTTTCTTTAGCCTCCCTCCGCTCCCTCCAGCTGCCCCTCCTCACCACCCGGTTCAGTAGCAGCCGCTACTTCAAATGTATAATTCCATCAGACTCTTAACTCCAGTTACTTGGCCCAAGTGAACTTACCGGGCACTTGTAATTAATGACAGCGTTTACAAAGTTGTTACAATTGTTATAGTAATTTACAGGCATGAGTGAATAATGAAAACTTGACCCCTCGTTATTTTTTTGGCTCTCCTCAAACAGTAAGCAACAAACTTTTGCAAAACCCTATAGCAAATGGTGCATGCAAGCCAGTAATTCCATTTCTTTTGCAGTTCAGATTTTAGTGGTTATAGCTCCTGTATCCATATGACTGTTGCAGGGTCGGCTCTAGGGTGGTGTGATAGGTGCTGTCGCACCTGGTGCTCACCATGGGGAACCTGTGTTAATCAATAACTTATTGATTTAAAAGCACTAAAAGGGTGCTTCTGGGCCTTTTCTGCATGTCCAATGTTTCCAGATCTAGAATCACTGGGTCCACAAACTTCTGAACCGGTAATGCGGTGCTGCGATGACTTGATCAGTTATTGTCTCTGGCCACCCTGATTGTACACAACTGAGGGAGCTGCAAATGATCTTGCAAGCACACTTGCTCTGTTGTCAACCTTCTCTTGAACCAAGGGCCAAAACAACGCCTTTACATCTATTTACCGACTGTTTTTATATACCATGGAATAATTCCCTGATAAAAGCTTTGAAAGCTTCCCCATGTGGGCTGTTGTTGCAAGTAGCGCCTGGCAGGCCTATAAAATAGCCTTCGAAGTCAGGAAAGAGGAAATTAGACACAAGGCTTGGGCTGATTTGAAAGAGGCAGGGAGTGCAAGAGGCTCATGAGGAACCCAAACTTATGCCACATTAGTGCGGATAGTTGTGAGGAACATTTTAGAGCAGTTTTTCCCACTGCTGCTGGAAATGTGTCCTTGGATAAGGGTGTATCACCCAGGGTGGATATGGCATCTGACTGTGCTTTTAGTTAGTCATTCACTCAGTCTTAGTGAGGTAATAGATGTCATGAATAAGACTGCCTCCGGGGAAGCCCCTCGACTTGATGGGATCCCGGCCGATATTTTGAAGGCTAATGTGAACATATGGGGGTCCTTATTGACAAATGTGTTCCGTGCAGTAATTGTTGGTCCATCCCTTTACACCTGGATAGAGGAAATGATTGTCCCCATATTTAACAAGCTTTTGCAAAGCTAATTGGTCTCGCCTATGCAAGAGCTATTGGCATTTGCAATGTGTTTTTGCTGTGTTGTACACCACTGTGGCTTCTGTTCAGCATGGCTAAACGTTGGTGGGGTGGTGTGGGATAGATTGGAGTGGGGAGGTTTGAGGTAGAGTAGAGTGGGGTAGATCTGATTATCGTGGAGTGGATCGTCTGGGGTAAAATATAGGGGGTGATTGGTTTAGCATAGCTTTGAGTTGGGTAGATTGGTTTAGAGTAGAGTGGGGTAGTTTGGGGTAGTGTGGAGAAGGCTAGATTGGTTTTGAGTGGAATGGGTTGGGGTGAGTGGGGTAAATTGTAGTGGAATATATTGGGGTAGAGGGAGGTACACTGAAGTGGGGTCGATTGCAGTAGTGTAGGGTGGGGTGGGGATGATTGCGTGGAGAAGAGTAGGGTAGATTGGAATAGAGTGGGGTAGATTGGAGTGGGGTGGGTAGACAGGAGTAGTGGGGTAGATTGGAGTGGACGGGAGGGAGTATATTGGAATAAAGTGGGTGGGTAGATTTGGGTGGATTGCAGTAGGTAGGAGTGCTGTAAGATTGGGGTAGAGTAGAGTGAGGAATATTGGGGTAGATTGGAATGGGCTAGACTGGGAAAGAGTGGAGTGTGATGGATTGGAGTAGATTGGAATGGTGAGGGTTACATGGAGTGAGGTAGGTTGGACTGGAGTGGGGTAGTTTGGAGTGGTTCAGGGTACTTGGAGCAACAACCCAAAATCCAGGTTGAAAAGGGTTCAAAAGTTGTATTGCTGGCTGAAACCCGAAGCACATCAGGTGTCGTTGGGTGACTGGGCCTTTTTTAAATGCCTATTATGCTGGGTGTAAGGCGGAGAGGAATTGGTCATGAACTCATGATTACAGAGCTAAAATGCTCCCTCTTTATAGCCCAATTTGACTCTGCAGGAGATTGCAAATCAGTCACAATTGGCTTTTCTCAATTTGTTTTCACCCATCTCTACCTACATTATTACACTGTCATGGGGGTGGGTGATAGAATGACCTCTGAATTAAATGTTGGACATAGGTATACAATTGCTTCTTGTCATAATTAACACCTTTATTCAATGCTGGTTTTCAATCTAACAGTAATCTGCATGCTGGGAATTTGAAGACCATACTATTAGGAAGAGGGATGCAACATATTGCAGAATGTAAAATAATTGTGACTTAAGTTTAGAGTGCATTGAAGTCACAAACCTTGTCATGAGATCTCTAGGCAACTACGATCATACAGGGAATCAGTTGTATGGGGCTTTGAACCAAGATCACACAGGGCATCACTGTAGGGATTATGAAGGAGGACAAAGAATAGACACTGACCATAGGCCATAAATGACGTTGCAGGGAAGAGGTTTAAAACCTGGGTCTTCTACACCCTACAGAGGTCATTGTCCTCACTAAGGAGAAAGCCTTGCACCTTTTCTGTAATCTGGTATAACACCACAGAGCCTTGCCAGCAGAATGACTTAAACAGCATGATCCACTTATTCTCTTATTAGATGTCAAAGTCAAGCTGTCATAGTCAGTAAAATTGGGCATCATGCAGCATGGATCTGTGGTGCGTGTCCACTGTGGGCGGAGAGTAGAGGTATAGGAAATGAAATTGCAGGAGGAATTGATCTACACATGGTAAGAGGCAAGAGAGAAATTCAGTAGGGCTAGCTAATGATGTAGGCAAAGGTGGTAGAGAATGCAAGGGTGGAGGAAGGGCCAAGGTTTTGTAGAAGATAAAATGTAATTGGACAATTTAAAGGAGGAGGTATAGGAATTTGAGAAGTAGGGTTCGAAAAAGTGAGTGGCTGGTGAGGAGGTCGGGCAGCAGATTGTGAGGTAAGAAGGCAGATTGAGTGTTAAGGGAAAGGGGGTCTGCAGAGTGGGAGCGAAGGACGGCACGAATAGAAGAACGGAGCCCGCGATGAAGTCAAGGATGATGGGAAGAGTGGGAAACTAAAGGGAAAGTCAGGGCAAAGTGAGGCGCAGCATTAGCACTGCAAGTGGACCATGTTTGGTGGAGAAAAGACATTCCTAGTTTGTGAACTCATAGAAATGCTGCACCCCATACTGGTCGAGCGGATACAGACAGTGAGACTTACAGTGCATAGATTTACATATACTAGACACAAATGTACGCATCGATGCATTTGCAGAGCCACCACCAGAGGAAGATCATTCTTCTACCTTGCAGCGAAGACATGGAATTCCCTCCCCGCCCACCTACGACTGACCAAGGACCATCTCACCTTCAGGAAATACCTCAAGACCTGGCTATTTGAGCAGTAGCATCACCCCCCCCCCCTTTCTCCACAGCGCCTTGAGACCCTCACGGGTGAGTAGCGCGCTCTACAAATGTACTGATTGATTGATTGATTGATTGATGGAGAGACTAACATTCCATGCATCCTATGGATTTATTGTGACAATGCTAGTAATGTCCCCTCAGCATATTGTGCAGCAAGACAGGAAGCATTAATGGCGTAGAGGGACGTGGTGGGGATGCAGGGAGGGCACGCTGCTCCTGAACACCGGGCTCTGCTTCCATGACATTTGAGGAGAGGAGAAGAACACAATGTTCTTGCTCGGAGATTAGCATCAAAGCACGGAGTGGGAACAAATGGAGCAAAGAAGCGGGGATATCACCTGTAGCAATGGAGGAGGGGGCACAACTGGCCACCCTGGGCCCTTACCTACAGCAAAAAGGTGAGTGTAAGAAGGGAGGGGGGCATTGCCTGCAGCAGCTGGGAAATTGGTGGCAAAACAGAGGCAGTTGTTGTTGTATTACTTTATTCGATAAAAAAAGTATCATAAAAGCATGTACATTCTGAGTTCATAATTTTTAAAATCATTATTCCATACAACTAGTGTATAAATTCATCAAAACAGAGGCAGTTGGGAACTGGGAGCATGAATCACAGCTGTCGAGGTGAGAGGTAAAGGGGCAGGGACAGCTGGTATCGGGCATTACTAGCAGGTCGAAGGAGAGAGTGCTGCCAGCAATGGCAAGAAAAATAAGCAGCGATGGGTGCGGGGGAGAGGGGCAGTAACACAAGAAGATGAAGGAGAAACACAAGGGGAAAATTAATATACGTCAATGACAAGGGCCGGACTGGCCATAGCGGGCGCCGGGCAATCCCCCGGTGCGCCGCACGGGTCGGGCCCGGTTTTGGGCCCCTGGGGGCCGATTTTGTTACAGTGCCCTTTTTCCAGCATAGCTGCAAAATCAGCCCTGTACCAAAATCAGCCGAAAACCGTCCCCGGCAAAGAGCTCGGCAGCACCTCCAACCCCACCGAATGGGGAGGGGGGGCCGGCCGAGCACTTTGCCAGGGCTGGTTGTGGTTCCCAGTCCGGCACTGTCAATGACAGCGCAAGTAGTGGATGGACATATATCTACGAGAATCCATCTGTCCTTTATTCATGCGCCAGATTTGGAACAGAACGTGACGCATGGCATGTACTGGTCAATCAGGAGACAGCAAAGTAGAATGACAATGGAGTCAAAGATTGGAAAGCAAAGGTGTGAAGCACAGTGCGTGTGCTGTGTAGGTGAGACCTAAAAAGGGGGATGGAAATCATTCCTTTTTTGTTACCATCTCATATCTTTACTCGATACTGATTCTATAATAGTAGGTCACATTTTATTGTCTAGACTGGAGAAATACAGAGGATAATAGAAACATTTCAGACGTTCAATTTGGTTTTCGTTGAGGTATGGGACGACCAAGCAATGTCTTAATCTGTCTTTGATTTTAGGGAAGTCTGGGGGGTGCCGTTCATATGGCCTTTATGGACCTCCCAGGTGCCTTTGACATAGTAAACCGTGCACAATTATGGAATCTGCTAAGATCCATGGGGGTTGAACAAGCGCTGTTTGATCTTCTTTGCTGCTTGCACTGGGCCAACTTTGTGAAGTTGCATTACTCCCAAGTTGGAGAATATGACTCACGTATTCAATTTTTTTGGGGGCAGGCAAGGATGTATTTTGCCTCCCTTTCTCCTTTAACTTTATATAAATGACCTGGATGACTATTTAATGATTTGTGGCAGGGATATGCCCCAGATTGGGGAGTGGGCTATCCCAGGCCTCTTATATGCAGTTGATGCTGCCCTCCTTGCAAGAACAACAAATGGGCTACAGCTTTTGTTGAATGGATTAGCCTCCTTTATGAACTTGCGTGACCTAAAGGTAAATATGTCCAAGTCTTACACCTTGGTATGAGGACCTAGAAAAACGAAGGTTAAAATACATGCAATAGGGTTCTCATTGAAAATAGGGTAAAATATTTTAACTATCTGGGTATCTCCTTTGATGAGGATCTAAAATTTACCTCTCTACTTAATGTTAGGTCTATTCGGTTCCAGAGAGATGTTGATGCAGTCTTTAGAGTTGCATCAAGACTCCGACATAGACCTGCGATGGAACCTATTCACATTTATAATGCAAAATGCTCTGCAGTGGCCTTATATGGAGCAGTTGTTTGGGGTCCTACTAACTCGCTTTTACTTCAGAGAATTGAAGATAACTTTCTATGCTGTTGGCAATACCAAGGTCCACAACAAACATAATCTGTCACGCTGAAGTAGGGATGAATTACCTGGAGGATTTGATTGGGTTGGCCCCAATTTTATTGTGGCATAAAATCTGACATCTACGTGGGTGATGATTGTTAAAATCCCTTTTAATTGGTTGCCGGGACCTTGATAATGTACTCCAAATGTTCTTTATATTTGAAACATAGGGGCCCGATGTAGGTAAATCTAATTTACCGACTCTAGAATACCGAATTTTACAGATTCAGTATTCTAGATTCGGTAAATGAGATGTAGGAAATAATTCGGTAATTTTTACTGAATCGGTATGATTCGGTTATTACTGAATCTGTATTTACTGATTCGGTAATAGCCATTGAGTCCTATGGGCCTCAAGGCCCATAGGAATCAATGGCAATTACCGAATTGGTAAATATCGATTCTGTAAAATTACCGAATTGTCAAGGGGGACAGGGTGTCACTTTGACGCCCTGTTGCACCCCTGATTCTGGCATGTGTGCCACGTGATACACATACATGCCAGAATCAGGGGTGCCACATGGCACAGGTGTACATGCACAGATGTGCATGTACACTGGAATTCGTTATTTACCACAAATATTATTTCATGGTAAATAACGAATTCTTAAGGGCCTCTGGCACTGGTTTCAGTGCCACCTACATCTAGATTTACCAATTCGGTGAATTTACCGAATTGGTAAATTTATCGATTCTGTAAAATTTAAGGCCCCTACATATCAAAAACCAAATACCAGTCGGTAACGGACGAAATCGGCCGTTACCAACCAGTATTTGGTGTCCTACATCGGGCCCATAGTCTCTAAAGATACCATAAAAGCACATATTTAACATACAAGGCTAGGATGCGTAATTTAAAATCGTTAAGGTCAGTGGTTGCTCATTCCGCCCTGTGTGTTTCTGCTGGGCTAGAACCATATCCGACTTTTATCAAAAATATTCAATACATATTACACACTTTTGACACAGAAATGTGCATTTTTTATTTGGTTTCCCAATACAGGGTAGGTAGTTTCATGTTGCTACCTATATGCAATTGCAACCCACCCCAACCTCAGTGTATTGTGTTCCATGCAGATGTTTTTTGGTAGCTCATCTACTTGCTGCTAAAATTAAACGACATCAGGCTGCCATGGCATATCTACAGAAAGTACCTTCACCTCATATATGGTTTGCTGTTTTATATTATACCAAGAGTGTACTTATTAAAAGGAAGCGTTATGGGACTTCTGTAATGCCGTAATTTTATGTCTGTTTTGTTCTTTTCTAATGAACTTGTCTATGCTTTTATAGAATCCATCTGTATTTGCTTTTATGGCCTCGAGGCGAATAAATTATTTTTTCCATTTCGATTTTTCGACAAGGCTTAGTAATGAGATAACCACGAACAGGTGTCCTGGTGTTATAGGTAGATGTTAAATGATAATCATAAGTGTCCAAGGACTTGTTTGTCTAGGACTGGGAATCAACACAGAATGTGTGATCATAAACTGTTTTACCTGCCACTTCTGACAACTGTTGCCATTACAAATGACATTGCATATTGTTAGTAAAACAAATGCTATTCGGTTTTCGTTTTTTTAAAAACATTTTTAAACTGCTTATTACACATGCAATGATTTTGGAAGTGTATTAATATTTGAAGTTTTGTGTGATGATAAATTGAAGGAAAACAATTGACAATCATGTTGTATAACATAACATAACTCAAGAATGTCGTGAATACCAAAATGTAGTAAGTTTAGGATTTTGTCTTAAGTTAGTTCTGTGAATCGGGCCCCATGGTGCCTCAAACAGAACAATTATACAATTGAAGGCAGCTGAGTATTAAACGTCACAGCACACCAATTGTTATAACAATGAAAGAGTGTCTGAGGTGAGTTTTCGATAATTAAGGGGCATATTATCAAGGGGGTTTATCTCCGCTTTTTTGGCTTTAAAAGCCAAGAAAGCGGAGATAAAATTATCTCCCTATTACCTAGCTGTCGCTAACACTAGTTAGCGACAGCTAGTAGGAGATAACGACCATCTTGGGCCCCACTTTGCATGTCAGTGATATTTATCACTAATGACATGCAAAGTGGGCGTGCCAAGATGTTAGCGACTGAAAACAGTCGCTAACATCGCTATCTCCTATTACCAACTTTTGGAGATATTCGCGCTAAGCGCGAATATCTCCAAAAGCTAACACCTGCCCTGAGCAGTTCTTAGCCATGTTATCCAATGGGAGGTGGATAACATGGCTAAGAGCATTAGCTCGCTAATGCATGAATATAGCTGACTTTTCAGTGATATTCATGCATTGCGGCCGATTTTTATCGCATTTGCGATAAACCTTGGTAATACCAAGGTTTATCTGCGATAAAAATCGCCGCAGCTCGGCGTTCATTTTTTCACGCTAACCAAGCAATAGCGATAATTATCGCTATTGCTTGGTAATATGCCCTTAAGTTATTTTTTGGCTGGGACCTGAGTGAAAAGGGATGATCTGAGATGTTTCAAGGAGGCATTAGTGGGTAATGCAATGTTATGGTTTCCTATGGGGCTAGTTAGATGATTGACAAACTGGCGATTCCTACACCACATAAAAGCTATATAATACGTCAGTGTGTGTTTATAATAGTAATCTTAATGGAAAGATGGCAAAACAATTATACAATCTAGTGTCTAGAAACTAAAACTAGGCTTCTGTGAGGAATTATGGGCTAATCCCAATGGGATATGGTCAGCCATTTAGAGAATTAAGTCCATTCTGATAGAGTGCACTACTTTGTAAGAAAGTTACCGTAGACTAACTTTAAACCATTTGCCGACATCCTGTGTAAAGCAGATGCTGACCAGAAGTAAAGCAGACATGTTCTGTATCTGACAACGGCACAAAAGGGTCTGGTCACCAATGCACCCCATCCTGATGACGGTAGGAGTCACCACTAGCATTTCTCACTAACTCAATTGCATCACATTCTCTTTAGGAGGTTTGGAGTTCCAAGTTCAAATATCTGCTTGCATTTTACATCTATTTTTAATTTATTGAGTGCATTTATAAAACACAATCCCAGGTCCAAAGAGCTTTGTATGGAGCCTCGGATCCACTCTCTTGGGCCTCGCGTAATATGGGGAAATAAAGAGACTTTGCTATGTGAACTAAGGACTCCATATAACATCAATCAGAGATCAGAAACATAGGATCACACGTGGAAGATATAAGGCACTCAATCTAAGATACATGGAAAATTGTGAAGACATGACTTTTGAGACCTCTTCTATATTGCTATAATGAAGAAAACATTTAAGGTTCCAAGGGAGGTCCTTCCAGGGTCTCGGACCATCTGCATAGAAAGCGTGCTGGCATGTACGTTTTAAAAATCTTTAGAATTTGTAGCCTAGCTAGGGACAAGCCCCTGGTGGTGTGGGTGCAACATGACATTTAGTTTCAGAGAAAGCTTGTCAAGGTTATTCAGATAAAGTACCTCATATATTGCACAACACCATTTTAAGTGGATTGTGGCATCGAGAGGAAATCAATACAGTTTTAGTAATTTAGGTGAGATGTGCTCAAACTAATTAGATTGGTATCTATAAGAGTTCCGAGACATCAGTGAGTAGAGCGCTACCTCAGTTGATGAGCACTGAAGGCGACAGAACTGACTGGAAGTTTATAAGAGTGAAGAAAGCCCTTATTGTTGTGCAGAAATGGAAGCTGAAGCCATGCTGGTTATTCTAATCATGTAATATAGGTGCACATGTATAAATGTAGGCAATTGTGATTCCTTAATTGCATTTATGAAGGAATCTCAATTATGGAATCGCAATTGCCTATGCATGTAGGAATCGCAAATAAATTTGCGATTCCTACACATTCCTTAATTGTGACTCGAAAATTGCACATCACAATTAAAGAATGGCTTCCCTAGAAGCCAATAGGAATCAATGGGAATTGCATGCGCAATTTGTGAGTACCAAATAGGTACTCGCAAATTGCGCATGCAATTTTAAGGGTGCAAGGGTGACACCCTGATGCACCCCTGAAATTGCAATTTACAAACATGTTGCACAAACACATGCCCCAAGGGCATGAATGTGTGCAACATAGAACTTTGAAAAATGCACTTTTGGTCATTTTTCAAAGTTCTTGCACATTACCATCAATTGTGGGTTGATGGTAATTTGTGTTTCTTAAATGCGAAATCGAAAAAAAGTTTTTTGTTGCATTGCATTTAGGGAATCGTAATTTGCGATTCCCTAAATGCAATCACAATTTAAGTAATCACAAATTTAGCGTTTACTTAAATAGCGATTTTTGCATTTAGAATGATGCATCCCAAATGCAAAAATTGCGGTCACAAAGGGGCAGATTCACGACTGCAATTTCCAATGATGCATGTGCCCCATAGTCCTTGAAGGACAGAGAGGGGTCAATGATGAAGCACTGGGATATAACTGAGGAAGAGAAAGCATGTTATTGATTATAGGTGAGACCCTTGTGAAAATAGGTGTTTGAGGGTTTCTCTGTTCAAGAGGAGGACCTTAGATTTTATTAGATTACATTTCAGTCTGTGGACATCAAGGTTTAAAATATTTCAAGGCAGGATCTGAATTTAAGAAGGTGTTTAGCCTCTGGCACCTTGAGGTATAACTGGGTTTTTACAACATGTTCATGGGTTGCAGTGTCATATTCACTGAGCAATGAGTTCTCCCAGAGGCTTCATGTGTAGTTTTATCACCATGGAAATGTGTATAGATGCCTGCAAAACCCCCTCAGGACATAGGAATCTGTGGGGATTTCGAGGACTTGATTTGTACAAATTGTTGACCAAAAGAGGACTGTGGCCAAGCAATTTAAGATGGTGTCAGAGATGCTCAGGCATGAATGGAGAGTTTCAAGAAAAACTTTGTGGTCAAACGCATCAAAGGCGGCTGACAGGTCAAGTAGCACCTAGTGATGTGTCTCATCTTCATCAGGAATCAATATAATGTCATATACTATGTTGATTGCGACAGTCTCTGTACTGCTGTAAGGGTGAAATGCATTATGAAAACAATAACAAAAACAATATGAAGGAATTTATAAAGGTCAAGATTCTCTTGAAGCTGGTCAGTTAATCCCCTTTTCAAGTATTTTTTCAAGGAAGGAAAGATGTGTAATAGATTGTTCATGGTAACTCATCTGCTTTGAGGTTCAGTTTATTGAGGCATACTGCTACCAGATTATTTTATTTTTATGTATTTGGATTGCTGGCATTTTGTTTCTCCGTCCTGTCAGAGCATGTAGAACACTGACATTGTATTTTGCTCTACTCGATAAAAATAAAGACTGATTGACAAACGGCAAGAGAAATATTTCGCTTATATGTAAGTACACAATAAAGGCATTCCCGCGACACTGTAGACAAAGGTTCAGAGTCAAGTTTATTTAGACATTTGTCCATAAAAAATTCTGTAAACAAATTGGACATGTAAAACATTTAAAGGAAGACTGTAGACAAAGTGCTAGTGGTACCTGTTAAACAAACCCCTTTCTGACATGTTCAGGCCTGCCTCTGGCATAAAATAATTACACTGTAGAGTGTGCCAAGAAGCCTGCAAAGGTTAGTTGCATAACCTTCAGAAATGAACCATAGATGATCTGGGACCATGCTCGGTGGACCACAAGGCAGACAGAGGATACCGAGTTCCAAATGTGGTGGTTAAGTTGATTCTTAATTTTGTCCTGGTGACATGCAGTGGTTCTGCATACTTGCCCAAATACAACCCTATCTAAACCTGACTCTCTGGGTAGTATGAGTAAATAGTCATAGGCTTCTCAGGGCAGTAGCGTGGGAGCCAAGAGCTTAGAATACAACAGCAAACAACAGGCACTATAACATAATGTCCAGCCAAGTGCTTATATATTAATATGTCATGCAGGGTTTTCATAGGTTGCATTTTAATCATGAATCTCTACAGTTCCCCTTTCATTTCCTAGTAGCCATCTTCTGTCCCACTATGGTCAACATCCTGTCATTACTGTACCCACAACACTAGGACATATGTGAGGATTAGGTTCAAGTGCAGATCTCGCAAAAGGTTTATAAGATTTAAGTTTGTAACTCAGTTCAATGTCTTTAACAATTCTTGTACCAAAAAGTCTCAAGCGGACATTGATTCTTACTACCTTACGTGTATCAAACAGTCATTGTAGCAACACTCGCACTCAACATGCACACTGGATATCAGCATTAAGTTCTGGGCTTCACATAGGAGCAAACCTTTATGCTAGATGGGTCAGGATACCACACTCTCACATACATGTATGGAAGTAGCCTGGCCACTGTAAAAAATCTCAAAACATGGTATGCTATCACCATTGCCTTACATCATACACTTACAACAGGCATAATAGTCCACTATCTACTTTATATGCACACTAGGTGCGCCTCTCCAGGTTACACAACAGGTTATCGAGAGCCAAAATAAAAATCAGTATATCAGTTTTGCATGCTGTCGAGCATTCAGTGCAGGGGAAGACATTCCAGTCCCTACAGAAGGTATGCTAACATATGTGTTGGTAGTAACAGGCACACCAAAGTTTCTACACAAGCCTGTATCGGATTTACACTGATAAAGTGTATCTGTTCTTAAAAGGCCTATATTGTCTTGTGCTAGGAGTATATTATACATCTCTTTCTTGTGACATTTTCTGTATCAGTGGAAATCTAATTCATTCAGTGATGAGCATAGATATTTAATGCAAGTGTCACAGAAATATTTCTGGAAGTGTTGGATGAGGAATGAGGTACTGACTAAAGAAAATTGAAACACGTAACCCCTACTGTAAAATACTGCTATGGAAACTTAGAGAATGTGATAGAGTATTCAGCTAGGCACCTTCTGGTGGTGACGTAATAAAAACAAGACAGACGGAATGACAAAGATCATTCTAAAGACCTTTTTCATGGCTCATATAGAGGATTATGCAGTGGAGTCGCAATACTCTCTGACGAGTGAGGGAATCGCCAGAGGAAGGATGCATGTAGGTGATTCATATGCAGCTGCCCCTGAAAAGGAATGAAATTTGTGATATTAGTGTCCTCCAACCAGTAGGCAACCAGGCAGAAAGTAGACAACTCACTACAGTGAAATGGTAGAGAAAATTAGTGCTTCTCTCGAAAAGAAAGACCTAAAGTCATGCCTCTTGGAGATGAAGGTGGCCTTGAGCAGTCCTTAACTAATCATTTGTCCAACTGAGAATGAGCATTGGGGTGGTATTGTGGTGATCAAGTCAGATATGGAGGGCATAAAGTGGTGGGTTGAGTCAGGTGAAAGCCAATTGCAAATTTGCCAGAAGATGATCAATTTGCTACCACCACAATCAGTCATTGGGAACCCCAAATTAAAGCCCTAATAGCCTAATGTGAAAACATTGAAAATAGGCCCAGACAGGAAAACATTCATGCAGATGGGGAAGATATGTAGCTATGTAAGCAATGGCTATTCAGGGGTGTTTTAATGAACCCACAGACTCTCTCATTGGCCGTTAAAGAGCACACCGCATTGACAAATGCTTATCTCACACAACAATCAATGTTGTGCCAGCAAAAAGGCTGTTTCTGATGATTTTGACCTATGAGAGAAAGCAGGAAGAAGATAAAAGCTTTTATTGACATCGGGGCTACCATTTTTCAACTCCTAGAAGATCAGGAGAGGGGGACAAATATATCTCACAGAGGTGCACCCTATCCCACTCAACGCTTTTAATAGTGAAGTTTAAGTTTACTGTAGCACTTATTTACACCAGACATCCAAAATTGTGGAACCCTGTGTGAACAAGGGTACCAACCTTGCCCTTCTGAAGAATTTCGAGCTCTCAACAAATGGCCCATTGTGAAAAGAGGGAGTGGACAAAGGTGGCAAAGGAGCCAGACTGACAAACGTTATCTACAGTTTTCAGAAGCCCCTCAGAATTGATATTTGATATTCCAAACAAAATCTTGCCTTCTCCACTACAAAGATAAGTATAAATCTTAAAAACTACCAGAATTCAAAAGCAGGGACTATGGTGAAAAGATAGGCTTTACCCCTCCCTCCATGTATTGTGATTGGCCTGGAATGGGCCTTTGGACCTGGCCAATTAATGCACCAAAGGCTAACATTGACATTTGACTTTCCCAATGTGTTCAATGGAGCCTTTTAACATTTAGTAAAATGCGTAATCTCCTGATTCTCTTAATTGATCTTTTGTTTTTAATTTTTTCTTAAACACTACATTTTATTTTTATTTGACTAATTCAGTTTAGAAAGTCTATCTCTTCAATTTCTTAATTTCAATGTCTTTTTGATGTTGGCAAATATACACACAACTTTTCTCTAAGATGGGCCTGCCACTTGATCCAAAGTTCCTTTGATAAGTGCATTCTTCCTCATTAAAATATTTATTCTACTCCCTAAGCACTAGACTGTAAAATTGTATGGCCATCTGAAACCTTTGCCGATGTTCGCTCTTCATAGAAACAGTTTGAGCTTAAAACATCATATCCCTATGTACTGACAGTATGTGTCAGGCCGAGGATATCTCGCAAGCGGAATGCCCAAAATCACAAGACAGCAAAGACACTCAGCAGCCTGTGTGGGTTACCACCGGCTCAGCAGATGGCCAGAAAGAGCTGGCATGCCGCAACAGTATTGAGGGGCGGCATGAATTATTCAACCACGTGAGGCTCAAAGTACATCAGCAGCTTAAGTGAAGTGTCCTCGGCATCTGTGCTTTTGGCACAGGACTCATTTTGAGCACAGAGATGTATAAATCTGGCCTGGAGGCACATTGCTAGGCAACCTGCGGAAGGCTATGAGAGCGCTTCCTGGGATCTGTGTCATGGTGTGGAATGTGTGTGATATCACTCCTGATAGAATTTCCATACTGTACACTCTTGCATTGATATACACTGTCAGTAATTTATTATAGTATGCTTGACTGGCACAGCTGCATCCCTGTGAGAAGGGTTTCCAAATGTGTGCTTGACTTGACTGCTGTGGCATACGTTTAAATTAGGGGTGCACAAGGTAGCATAGTTCGCCCCCACCCAACCTTCGCAATGGTCAATGGAAAAATTCTGAAGTTTGAACACTCTTTCTCTTTGATATTTCTTTATGATCACCAGGGCTGTACAATCATCATAATCTATGAATGGTGCCTTTGCCCCGTCATAGTTTAGGATTGTCACTCCTCCTTCATCACATGACATGAGTGTATCTTCAGCCTCATCACATAATAGGAATATAACTCTACGATCATCTAAAGCTATGAGCGTTTCGCCTACCTCATCAGAAGTTAGGGGTGTCAGTCTTCCATCATCATGCGATATGCGTGAATCTTCAACCTTCTCACATGATATGAATGTCACTTCACTTTGTCATGTGTGAGGGCCGCTCTTCCAGGATCTTGCGGTTTGGGTGTCAATGTTCCTGGAATTGTATTGTTTCCCTCTGTCAGAATCGCGTATTGCGTCAACAGTGCATGCCTTTCTCTAACAGGATCACATGGTGTAATTGAAAACCTCCTAGCAGCACCTGGTCAAAGTGTAGCCATTTCAGCAGGAGGCAGGGCATCAGTTCTTCTGATTTATATGACACTTCATCCCATGCAACATGTGGTCTTGTGTTACTCTTAGCACTGCATGGAGTGTGACTTGCCTGTTTTGATTAAGTGCCAGTATCGCTGTCCGATAACCACCTGATGTGAGTGCCACTCTTCTGAAATCACACCATGTTTTACTTTTCTCACACAGCATGGTACATATGTGTTTATTCGATCATCACAGTGGCAAGTACCAATCTTCCAGAATAAGGCTATGATGTCAAGCCTCCAACAACACTTAAGACCAGCATTACTATTTATGATAAATGTGTGTCATTTGAGCTGTCAAAACAATCAATTCTTTTGGGGGATACAATTGTATATCTCTCCTCGCCTATCCCATAGCCTTTCACGATCAAAAGATCACATGTAGATCATATCTTGGTAATTGGGAAAATGGTACGACATTGTGTACGTTGAGGTTCACAGCATTATACCATGGTGCGTAAGCGTCACTGATATTGTAGTGTGTTTTCATTTACAATAAGTGATGTGAGCATCAATGTGGAAAATCTAAATGTGTGAGCTATTCCATTCATGTTTGAAGTGATGGTCGTTAATACTGTTGTGTCCTAGAGGCTGTGTATGGCCAGTGGTAATATCATTGATAACCTGATGTACTGATAAACCTGGGAGTGCTTAATCGTGCTATCCTGCCCAAAACATCTTACCTTGGATTTCCAAGAGAATATGGTCCAAGGCCCATGCCTGGGGCAGAAAGAATCTCTGGAGAATGACCTCATATTTTGGGGAGAAAAGAAGATGAAATACCCACCAAACAGATCCTCACTTCTTTAATAGCCACTCTTAGAGTTAGAGGCTATCCAGGCCACTCACCCAAGTAACTTACACTTGTGAGTAATTTACATGTGTAATTTACTCTTACACTTTTGGTAACTTTACTACTGTTGGTGATTCACAAAATCAAAGTGTACAATTAATTGTTTTAATAATTATTAATGGCTAATTAAAATATACTTAATATGGGAATTTATTTCAAAAATTATAAATTTTGAAAAATATTTTACGCTTACTTTAATATATTCACATTCATGAAAATTGTAATTCCACATATCGTTTACTATCTGGAGTAATGTAATACTATTGTGGGTCTCATTTTGTTTGTCCTAACTTTAGAAGTGGAGTTTGGGAATATCAAGGGACTTACTCTTTTTTGAGTGAGTGCATGTCTCTACCTAAACCCCTCCCATTTAGTAGTAAGTCCAGCCATTCCCTCAGTCCCTCCCATATTTGACAGCAATCAGTAAACTTCCATGTGTGAGGATCACCCCTTAGGAAAGATAGAAGAGGTGGAGGTGGATATTCACACTCATATGTTTGTAAAGAACATTTTGTAGTACTTTAGTGGTACTATTGTAGCACTGCTAAACATACTACAAAATGCAATTTGTAAATAGATGCCCATGTCTCTAAAGTTCAGACGCCTACTCTGGAATGCGTGACAGCTGATTTTAGGTAATGGTCTGATCGCTGGCACGTTTGCAGCTTTCCAAAACTGTGTCTCCTAACTAACTGATAGCCTATGAATCTTTTTTCTGGTTTAACCTTCTGTCTCACAACACCATGATAAGCATTGGGCGAGTGACTGCTTCCCTAAAGGAATCAGTACTTAATATAAGTGCTTACTACATCATGTGATCTATATTTGATAGCCACACCTTTGTAGGGTTTGAGTATCACTTTTAAAGGGTGCTTGTTAAGTTCTGCTGTCACACACACACATTTGAATACAACAGTACATGATGTGAGAGTCACTGTTACAGGGTGCATGCATAAAATGATCATATAAAAGTACATGGTGTGTACCACTAGCACAGCAGGCATGGTCTTATTGCCACTGAATCATGTTAAGTGGTTGTCAATGCAACTGCCACAGAATAATATATCATTATTTTTGCACTGTGTGGGAATAACAGAGACTAGCAATCTCACTTGGTGCCTGTGTGTATCACTGTTGTAGCAGTACATGATTTTAGGGTAACTGTTGAAATGTGCAGGATATGTTTGTTGCCCTTCAGGCACAAGCTAACAAGACTGTGTTGTCTCTTTTTTGTCTAAGTGACAGCATTGCATAGCGTGAGTGTCACTCTTACACTGGACTTTATGTGGCAGGAAAAGTGCTGAGGGTCTCTAAATGGGGAATGGCCAAAGAAGAGTTACTAGGAAACTTTCGGAAAGGCGTGACCTATGTTATTAAGGGTGTAGCTTGAAACATGTAAACTACAGTCATGTACTTCCCATAGTCTGGCACTCATCCAGTATTTTGGTAACTCTCTGGGAGCTTTCAGCTGTTGCATCCAACAATATTACATAGTAATGGGTATGTGCCAAAAACAAGCCAGACCTATTGGCTTTGACAATGCTTTTTAGCAGTATCAGCTCAATGAGTAACAGCAGTGATTTTGATGTGAATAATTACAAATAAAAATATTTCAATTCTGACAATATGAGACTGTGAAATAATTGTTACCAAAACCTGTGGATGAGGAGGTGATGGTGTTAAAAATCACTCAGTCATTCCTGTTCTTCCCTCCCTACACACCACTTTCATCTCCAGTCTCTCTGTCAGATATGGCCTTTTTCTCCACTTGTCTTTTTGAATTTCTCAGTATGTATATCTCACACCTCATCTCTTTCCTCTTCAGCACCATCTTTTCACTCTCTGAGGCATGTACTTCCTTACATCGCTTACATCCCAGTACACACAACTCACCCGCTCATCTGTAACACTTCATTTTCTTTTACTTTCTCATGACTATTGCTCTGTACAGAGGCCAAGGACTGGATGAGCATGCATTCTGCCCCCCATTTTGCCCCCACTTTCAGGCACTATGAAAAACTGGTTCCTTCTTCAGTCTCAACTCCAGAGCTTTCAATTGTGGCCCGTTATGAACACCCACCAACAACCTGGGCTCACACAGCCACATAGAAGGGATGCAGTGCACAGGAGGCAGACACAAGATTAACATGCAGCTCGAAAACAAAAACATACGAGAAAAATAACACACTCTTATAGAATGCAAGACAAGGACTGCCACGCTGCCATGGATTTCCTTAATGGTTTTTGCAGTCATTGGGGCATATTATCAAGGGGGTTTATCTCCGCTTTTTTGGCTTTAATAGCCAAGAAAGCGGAGATAAAATTATCTCCCTATTACCTAGCTGTCGCTAACACCAGTTAGCGACAGCTAGTAGGAGATAGCGACCATCTTGGGCCCCACTTTGCATGTCAGTGATATTTATCACGAATGACATGCAAAGTGGGCGTGCCAAGATGTTAGCGACTGGAAACAGTCGCTAACATCGCTATCTCCTATTACCAACTTTTGGAGATATTCACGCTAAGCGCGAATATCTCCAAAAGCTAACACCTGCCCTGAGCAGTTCTTAGCAATGTTATCCAATGGAAGGTGGATAACATGGCTAAGAGCATTAGCTCGCTAATGCATGAATATCGCGGACTTTTCAGCGATATTCATGCATTGCGGCCGATTTTTATCACATTTGCGATAAACCTTGGTAATACCAAGGTTTATCTGCGATAAAAATCGCCGCAGCTCGGCGATGATTTTTTCACGCTAACCAAGCAATAGCGATAATTATCGCTATTGCTTGGTAATATGCCCCATTGTTCCTTAATCGATCAAAGTTTTTACCTCTGATTTTCAGGACATGGATGTAGGGCCAATGTCAATTTTTAATTACTAGCGGATCTGAGATCAGGAGATACCGGGACAATTTAAAGCCATGATCTTACACCATTACCTTCTTAGAGAATCACTCTTGCAGCATTCTATGGCGTGGAATACAAAACTGTTCATATCAGTGCCTGGTAATGGTTACAGAAATAAGTTGGTGGGTGTCAGTGGCTATCCATAAGATTTGGAACAGCTGAAAACTGCCAGACTCTCAATGTCCTGCAGCTGGCTGCAGCCAGACAGCCCTTCCAGACGGAATCCCAATGGGAGGGACTTTTGATTAAATGAAAAGGTGCCAAATCTGTGAAGACATCACCTGGGTGAACCTTCCATGGCAGCAGACAGGCTGTAATTTAGCTTGTGCAGAGCACCAAAAATAAAATGGAAATGATGCAAGAGAAACGGATGAGTTGCTGGGCTGGGGTCAGAGCTTTTTTTAAACTCAAGACATCATTTTCCTGCAGACCGCGTCCAATTTCTGAAAGCAATTCACATAACAGTGAGGGAAACATCACTCAATAAATATTAAAATATCAGTGTATCTTGGAAGAGCCTTTCTAGCCTGAGAGAAGGTGTGTCTCGACAGTCCTGGCCAGCTTCTGAAGTATGCTTTATTTAGTATGGGAGCAAAATGCGTAGATACAAAAAAGGATGGGGGCTGTCTAATAGATGCTGGCTCGGTTATAGGTGGCTTCCTGCAGTGCTTCGGGCACTTGACTTCGCATCACACACCTAAAATTGAGAGCAGGGTCCCATTGCCACAAGAAACTCAGAAGAGTGTGCCTGCAGCTCTGGAGGCATGAGTATATGATATACACAGTAAAGGCTTGCTTGTCGAGGTATCATTTAATATAGCATCAATTTAATTATGTTTGGCTTCATAGCCCCTGACTGAAAGTTAGGCTGAGCTTCAGGTCTATAAATAGTTAAAAAGTGTATTCCTTTAATACGGGCCAAATATATAAAAGAAAGGAGCATTACTATTCTAACTCCATTCTCACACACATTTGAAGAAAGTTCATAAATTAAAAGTTGTGAAAATTTAGGGGCATATTATCAAGGGATTTATCTCCGCTTTTTTGGCTTTAAAAGCCAAGACAGCGGAGATAAAATTATCTCCCTATCAGCAACAGGGTGCTAACACGCAAATTCGCATGTTAGCGCCCTTTTTCTCTACGCTTCCCCTTGCATCTCTAATGAGATGCAAAGGGGGCGTTCCAGAGAAAAATAATAGGAGAAATGTTGTTAAGCGACATTTCTCCTATTATCAAGGATTTCGATAACCCTGTTAGTGATAAAAAAGCAGCGCTAACCGCGGTTAGCTCTGCTTTTTTAACACCTGGTATTTTCCTGATTTAGCAATGATATCCTATGGAAGGTGGATATCATGGCTAAGTTTGTGAGCCCCTATCATCAAGCTAACGCCAAACTTCGAGGGATTATCGTTGGTTCTCCAGCGATAATCTCTCAATTGGCAGTTAGCATGAGGATTTTTATCACTTCTGAGATAAACCTTGCTAAAAGCAAGTTATCTCTGCGATAATTTCCGGCGATGCTTAGCGTTAAAAAATTTGTTGCTAAGCATCGTTAGCGTTAAATATCGCTAAACGTTGGTAATATGCCCCTTGGTATTCTGACTGCAGTCTAGCAAATGTTAGATAAAGTGCATAAATAATGCCAATAATATTTAGAAATCAGACCCACATCCTACGAACATTGGAAAAAAGCGTGTAAATTGTGGGGTGAAATATACTGTTCCAAATCCAATCCAAAGAAAATTGGGAAGTGTATAAATGAAGCTGGTGAGATTTACAATTCAACTCCAGCCATATACGCGTTGTGAAAAAGAACATAAATCACAAAGATTACCTTTTGTATTTTAATTCTAATCTCATACAATTTGTGGAAAGAGTGTAAAGGGGGAGGGGGCTAAACATTTCTATTCTAGTTACAGTTCAAAAAATATTGAGGAAAATGCATAAATATGTATGGAGAAATGAAATGTATTATGCTTACCCTAATGTAACAAACATTGTTTCGAATAAAGAAAAGGATGGTGCTCAAAAAAAGTATTTTTCATAGAAAAATGAATGTTGATACAAAGGAATAATCAAAAAAAACTTTTAATATAAAAAAATTCTAATCCATGATATATTAATTACATTGAAGCAGAAGCACAGGTACACATAAATTAGAAGTACACATAAATGGATTTACAATTTTAGTTTTTCAGTCTTTAACGTTTAAATGTACCTCATGTTTAACAAATTAATTACAGGTAAGACAATAATTAAAAACTAATGCAAATATATTAATGAAATGAACATCAAAATGCATCAGAACACCACATACCCAGACTCTTAGTAGGACATGTAACCCTACTTTAATTTTTTTTTTTAAATTATGCAGCCATAAAAGGATTCAACAAAACATTTACAATCATATCGCTTTAAAAAAAAGATATATTCAATTTTTTATAATGTATTTCAAATAATAAATCTTTTTACAAATATGTATTGAATAACTTTGAAAACAAAATACATTCCCAACAAATATTGGCCTTCCCAGTCAAGTGTTCTATTTTCAAGCTAAAAAACAAATAACATACTTACATTTGGGTCCCACACCTAATCCTTCAATAAACACTGCAATACAACCCATAAGGCATTTTCATTTACAATACAATATTAATTTCTAAAAAGTCAAAACAAAAATAAATATTATAAAATAATGGAAATCAAAACAATTATTTACCTGCAACATATAAAATAAATTTTATATAACACAATGTTTTAGCTACTAATATATAACATTGATATAACTTCCAAAAACAAAACAAAACATTTTACCTATCCTAAATATTATGTCCCACAAGTATCCTGCAGCCACAATATTTTGACTACAATATTGTTCTCAAATGATATTTTGGGATCAATATTCATGAACCATATAGTTGACTTAAATAATCATAGCTTTTCGGGGGGTCAGCTGCATTTTGAGTTGTTGAGATCGATCACTCTCTGAATTCAAGGCTTATGGAGGTGTTCCTTCTGAGAATATATCTGTTACAAAATGGCTTATAATGTGATTTCTTGGGTTAGAAAATGTGCTCTACCTTGAAGCCACGAGTCACTAGAAGGTCAATTTGTCAATTTTGTGCAACATGTGTTACTGTGATTTCAGATGGGACTTTCAATGATTCCATGGGTTTAAAGATGTCCTTTCTGCAATTTCAAGAATTATAACAAGGGTTCTTTTGAAGTTACAAAATGGGTTCAAATTAACAAATTAGGAGATGGGCAAGTGGTGGATCAGATATCGCTAGATCACAGGAGACATTCACATCGATTGGGCGGTCACCCTTCTTCTAGAGAAATCAACTACTCAATAGAGGTAGGCATGGCTAGGGTGCATACAGATCTCAACTTTATGCAATCTACATATATGATTCCTCTTTTAGATGACCTACAACTGAAGTGGAGCTATGTTTTGGAAGCAGGTTGAGCCATAAAGTGAAAAGAACTGCCACCATGGCAGAGCCCTGCATCCAACTTCCCTTATCTCAAAACTGTGGGGCGGGCTCTGTCACTCTCACTCAGCTGGCTGCCTGCTAATGGGGTGCATGTGTCATAGGGGGCTTGTATGGCGTCACATGCACTTGGGGATCATACACACTTCCAGGGGTAGCAGTGCGACAGTGCCCTTGGAAGATATTGTGGGTAAAAGTTCTTCTATTAAGGAAAGTCATTGCACCTGTAATCTTCATCCATGACTCCTCAGAATAAGCATACTCTGCTAACAATCCATGTTTAGTTTTATACAATATTTGAATTTGGTAATCATAGTTGCTGAAAAATCACAAATGCATAATGCATTTAGATCACATTGATAGACATTTGTTGTCATTCTTTTGGAGGGTGCTGCTGAAAGGCAATAACTGCTAATTAAGAAGGCACATTGTCTAGCACCAGCACTGTTCACTGTCCAGTTCCCAAGGGCACGTGACATTTTGACTGTACTGAATATGGCCACTGTTATGACATGGCCCAACCTCTTTCCAACCACCCACCCATCTTTCCTTTTCTACATCCTTCTTTCCACTTGCCATCGTAGCATCCATGCAGCATTCTTTCTCTGCACCCTTCTTTTTTCGTCTCATGTATCCATCCCTGCATCGCTCCTTCTTTCTCTTCACCCTTCTTTCTTATTTACATATATTCATGCATTATTCCTTCTTTCTTTTTCAACTATCTATACACATTTACTTTGTTTTTTCTTTCCTTCTTACTTTCTTTCTGTCTTTCTTCCTTCCTTCTGATCATATGTACTGCTTTATATTATTGTGCATGTTTATGAGATTGCATTTTAGTTTAAATATAAACCTCGATCCTGGGAATCCTTTTAGCGCCTTGCAATCCTGCTTCGGATATAAGCTGTGCTCTATAAATCCTTCTATTTCAAAAGCATTGATGGCTCACTTATACTGGCCAGTTTAAAATATTCGTTCACTTGGTGTAATGATGGCTAAATGTTATTGACCTGATAATTATTTCAGCAATAAGGTAAAGCGATTTCTCTGTTAGATTTCTACTGCCTCTTTGCGTGGCAAGTTGGCAACGAAGGCCCCATCAAAATCATGATAGCTTGTTTTAGTTCAACAGTCGTGGCCTGCTGTTCTATGAGGAGTAAAATCCATGTGGTTTACAGAGAGTAACTGAGTGCTCCCCAAACGAACAACAAAGCTTGTTGTCGAGGAGGAGCTAGGACACCAACCAAGATGGCCGCATAGTCTCCCTGCTCCGCTGACCTCCGTCCTACGCTTGCTTATCCTGTCGAATATCCTGATCTCCTGCACCGGATTTGTGGGGGTGAATCAGTCGGCACCCCGATGGTGTGACCACGGAATTTTTCTGATGTTCTGGGGTGAAGTAACATTAAAAATGTTTTGAGGCCTAACCCAGACTGGAAGCCGGGGTCTCGATTGCTGGTCTACCCGTGTCCAAAGTGAACAACAACGGACTGAGGAGAGTGGTTGGGTCCGGTCCTTGGAACTTTTGAAAATTTCTTTGGACTACTTTGCAACCATCTGCTGCCTGGTGCTGTACCTGAGGAGAGGTGACGGGTGGCGCGCGGTGCTGCGTCGCGGGGGGCCCCGGCCCGGAAGCCCGGCACTAGCACCGCTGGTGCCCGGGGGCGGGGGTCCCGCCGCGCGTTGCTGCGTGCTGCTGGCCCGTCCCTCACGGCTTGATTCTGCTCCTGCGTATCCTGCCCCAGAGAGGGTGCCTCCCCGTGGGGATCGTTATGCCTGCGGACGTATGGAACTTGGTGGAACAGACTCAATGTGGCCCTTCCTTGCGGATGGTAATGGCGGAACTTGCGGCGCTTCGCGCGACGATGAGGGCCCAGGCCAATCGTTTGCTGTTGGCAGCAGATGGGATCAAAGGACCGGGAGCAAGCCCTGACTTGATTTTTGAGACCCGGCAGCCGACTTGCCTCCTGTTGGGTGCCCTAGTGGCGCGTTTGGACCAGGTGCTGGAAGCTGTGCCAGCCCCCGCAGAAATGGAACTCATCGTGTGTGCTGAGATTGGTGACTCGCTTACGTTCTCGGAAACATTGGTCCTACAGTTATCAGAACATTTCATTGCTTCCCCCATCCTGGACACTGTTGGCCCACACTATAATCTGTATCGGATTTTTCGTTTTTATTTTGTTTCTATGGCCTTTGTTCTCTTCTCTTATCTTTCTTTGTCTTTTTCTTTTTCTTTTTCTGGGTCAGTGCAGTGGGTTTCCTTTGGTATCAATCACTCCTTTTTCATCTGTGCCTCAATTTTCGTGGTGTTCTCTGGGTCTTAGGGCAGGTGACTAGCAGGCGTGAATTGCCCGTAATATTCCTCCATATCCTGAACCGCCTGTTTTAGCGCCATTCATTTGACCGATTACTGTTTACTGTTGGCACGTTTACTATTCTGCCTGCCATTTTTCGCTGCTGGGAAAATGTTCGGCACCTGATCCTTCCATCCTGTACTATAAAATGAAAACCTTTTATATCCTGTTTTTCTAATTGTGCTATTCAGTGACCGAGAGTATGCTAGCATGGTGATTCTGCTCCCCGAGGTGCTGCATGTGATTTAAAATTTGCTCTCTGCTAATCTAACTGCTTAGCGGCCAGCCCCGGGGGTTGTAGGCCCATACTTGTATTTGGTTGAAATGTCAATAAAGGTTTTAAAAAAAAAAAACAAAGCTTGTTGTCCCTGGCACCATAGGATATTTACAGCGATTTACAGAGACCCTGTCTAAACATCTTCAAACTGCCAATATCCTTGACCCCTGCCAAAACGGGTTTCGGCCAGGTCATAGCACCGAGACAGCTCTCCTTGCCATGACGGAACACCTACGTACCGTGCTGGACTCCGGACAGACTGCGGCACTGGTGTTACTTGACCTCAGTGCCGCGTTTGACACGGTTTCACGCACGATACTGCTGTGTCGTCTAGGAGAAGCAGGTGTCTCAGGGAGGGCACTGGACTGGTTTCGATCTTTTCTATCTGATCGTACCTTCCGGGTTGCTATTCCCCCATTTGAGTCCAAACCCTATTCCATCGAGCAGGGAGTACCTCAGGGGTCGGCACTCAGCCCCACGTTATTCAATCTTTATCTTCAGCCGCTGACTGCAGTCGCCAAGCAGTGGGGCCTGAATATGATCTCCTACGCTGACGACAAGCAGCTGGCGGTTGCCCTCAGTGGGGAATCCGACTCCATGGCCTCTAGGTTCAGAGGGGGTCTGATAGGTGTGGCAGGTTGGATGACAGAAAATCGTTTGCAGCTCAATGCAAAGAAAACAGAGGGTTTAATTGTGGGTAAACACAGCAACCTCTGGGGCGATCATTGGTGGCCATCCGAGCTAGGCCCTACCCCCATTCCAGTATCTGAGGTGAAAAATGTGGGTGTCTGGCTTGACCCTGCTCTTAGTTTCCGCGGACACACCAAAAAAGTAGCCGCTACCTGTTTTTGTATTTTGCGTGAGCTTAGGCCGGTCCTGAGATTTTTTGACTCCCCGCCCAGACAGCTGATAATCCAGGCTGTCATACTCTTGCGATTAGATTATGCGAGTTCACTTCTGCTGGGGGCCAATCAGGCAGAAATCATTCGGCTGCAGCATGTACAGAACGCTGCGGCGAGAGCCTTGGTGGGCCTACCCAGGTTCTGTTCGGCAAGAGCTACTATTTCTAAGCTCCATTGGCTACCTATGGCTCAAAGGATCGAGTTTAAAACTCTCTGCCTTTCTTTTAAAATTCTCAAATTGTCTTCCCCCTTGATTTTGGCTAACCTTCTTACTATGTATGTCCCTTTTCGTTCCTTAAGGTCATTGGGCCAAAATCTGGTGAAAGTTCCACGGGTCAAACGCTCTCGGGCTGGAGGCCGATCTTTCCGCTACCTCGCGGCTAAGCTCTGGAACTCTCTACCTGCCCATATTCGTGCCCTTGAGGACTTGTATGCTTTTAGGAGAGCCATCAAGACATTCCTCTTTCCTTCTGGACCACTATAGTTTTCTGGTTTCTTTCTGTGCTTGTTTAGTTGTGTTTTGTTATTTTCTGCTGCCAGCTAAAGCGCCGGGACGCCCCTTTGCTGGGGCAGCTGTTTTGGGCTATAAAAATCTCAATAACATAACATAACATAACATAACATAAAATTTAGTGATGCTGACCCCTGGACATGCATAGCCTGATATCTGCAGTAGGAGAGCATCAACTTGGATTCATCTGGACAATTAGAGCCCTTCCCACCCTCTATATCTCATGACCACTTTATCATTATCTATAATGTAGAATGGTGCAGTTTTCTTTTAAAGTTTAGGAATGTAACTAAATTATGTTGAATAGAGCAACTCAGAGTATTGGAAGTGTCGAAGGGTAATATGTAGCAGTCTAATATCGTCTCCATACTGCTCACTTGTATATGTGACATCAGCACGTAATGTGACGCAATATGACATTACGTGCACATACCTACCTTCTGTGGCTCACTGATCATGTGACTTGAGATTGCAGTCAAGTCACTACAGCTGTTGTAATCCCTTGGCCACAGCCAATGTGTCATTCATATGTCTGGGATTAGCAGGTGTAGGGATTGTGACACATTGGCAGAGCAGTGGTGGATGCACCAAAAACTAAAAAAATCATAAACACCACTGTTTTATGGGGGGTGTTTCCAAACGGAAACGCCTACCTTGCATACATTAAAAACTAACCCAACGCAGCAAATTCCGATGTAGGAAAAATTGACATATCCCGACGAAAAGTGACACATCTGCATCCTTGTAAATATAGAGCAAATGAAGCGCCGTCTTTACGTCAAAAAAAGTGACTCAGCGGCGGTGCAAGTGGTGCAAAGGATTTGTAAATTAGCCGCTCAGTTCTTTTCAGAGATTCCACAATCAAACCAAATTTGAATGACCATAGTACAATGGAAAGTAATTTCTCATTTTTAGGGCAAGGATCTAGAGATGAAAACCCCAGAAAGCATGGAAGTCTTTACCAATTTTAGGGCATTCATATTAAAATGTAACAGAACTATCAAGACACATTGATCATCTGTCATGGTAAGTAAGGCATTGAATAGCTGCTTGCCGCTCTCGCAGCTTTCAGAATTCTGATTTGCAAAACTGATCTGCAAAGAGGTCTGACAACTTTCATGCAAGTATTTATTTATATGTCAAGACTTGGCCTTGACCTGCATGCAGAGAATGGGAACAGGACGTTGCTGGAATGATGTCTGAACGCAGAAACTTAGCATTTCAGGTCTATCAGCAGTTTGTCCGCGATGGGCAGTCCCTCTGACCTGTAAAGCCCTCTATCACCCTTCTGGGTCTAGTTTGTATATTTAACACTGGAACCACCACATCCATCCATCTAAACTCCATGGAATAGGCATAGCATGGCATCTTACTAATTGATATACAGGTGGTAACTAAAATAGTCCACACAGACTTATCCATTGGAGGAACCTATCTATCTGTACTCTAGAGCTGAGAAGAGCTTTTAAGACACACCTAAGATGTCCAGTCACTATACTAAATTCCTTGTTTCTGAGTAGAAAGCTTAGGGTCTGTAGCAACCTCTTATTTTAGCCTTCCCATAAAGATATGTCAGTGGACAAACTGAGATATGGAACATGTTTGCTTAGATCAGTCGTATCAAGCACCGCTGCTTGATGTCTTCAGAAATAAATGACTATTCTTCAGTTAGTGGAAGTAGCATGCTATATAGGGAAATTTCCAAGTAATATGTTCCTGCAAGGCCCAGCCTCACATTGCAGCCTAATCTCACTACTTGGGAAAAGGAGTGCATTCTTTGGCACACCAACAGATTGTTCACCTTTAGTGTGTGAGGACTGTGAAGGAATAGACTATTTTTGTATTTCAGTAAATATTTGACAGTCGATTATAGCGGCCCCTGATTCCTGAAGCCATGGAGTATCTGGGTCTATGTGTGCCACGGTTGTCCTTTTATCTCCATTACCAGTAGACACCACACATTTGTTGTATCATGGAACATAAGCCACAGAAGGCTCATCTTTGGTACCTGGCTTTGGTCAAATACTTGCATTGAACCCAATACACTGGATCACCCAGATGTACTTGATTTGTGATCTTACCCGGGACTTGTGCTAGAGTCTGAAGACAAAAGATGTACAGATTGATACATTTCAGAGAAAAACCCCAATTAAAGAAATGCCTCATTGTGAATATATTGTTGAGGAAGAGTGCATGAATTGTACATCGAGGTTAATCGAATGTAGCTAGTCTTCAGTGTAGAATTGCTAAATTGTCAGCGACAATTGCCAAATCAGAAACTCACTGGGTAAAAGGAGATACTCCCCAATCTTTGTGTGCAAAGATTACTGGGAAAACAGGGCCTGGTGTGAGGGACAGCGCCAGTCATGAATTTAAATTCACCGAAGGTGCTTCCTTACTATATCGTAGTCAATTATTTCCCAGTCTTATCTACATTTCGTCCCATATTATCTGAGCATTCAATTCTTCTTTGCTCCCTATGTGACAGAATCTTCACATTAATTTTATTAATCTGTAAGTTATTATATTATTTTTAATACTAACTGTGTTACTCTAATTGTGTTACTACCTATCGCTGCTCCAATTAAGGAAGGAACTGAAAACTCACTTCTTTACATAGCACTGCGCCATGAAGCGTTAACCATTTGGGGAGAGGATGTATCCTTATGGCTAGAGCGGTCAACGTAGAAGCTTGGGAACTGGGTTCGAGTCTCGGCAACGACGCTCAACATCCTGTGATTCTAGGCAAAACACTAAATCTCCCTGTGCCTAACAAAAATGAATGTGTCCTCATGTAATGAAACTGGTGCTATGTAAAGCGCTCTGATACCCAATATCTTTGGGTCTAGTGTATGCTATATAAAACTCTTAAATGCAAAATAATAAATACAATAATAATAACCATTCACAACTCAGCTTACTCTCCTATTACTCGCTGACTTTAAGCTTGCCTTTGACAATGGACAGTGATTTGCTGGGTAGGTTTGCCCGTGCAGAAGCACCATATGAATTTATAGTCCATCATTTCTGAAGGGAGGCCATGTTCTTATATAACAAATGTAAGCTCGGATACTGTAAGGATTTTGTTTTCATCCATATTCAAGCCCATTGGTACCTGGATCTGGGTAGAAGTGTCGGTTCAATGCTCCTTTACCCTCAAACCTATTTTCTCTTAATTAACAATCAAGAAAATGTATAAAATGGGATCTAAGAAGGAGTGGATGCAGTGAGTTCTTAGTCCCAGAAATGTGAAAGCTGCTATCTTCTGAACTGGGCAAATACTTGCCTGTGGTCTGTGCAGATCTTCCTGCATCTCCCCACGTTTCTTGCATGACCTTTGTGAAAGAAGATGCAATTCAATGTTGTTTGTGGAATATGATGGGCACTCTGTCCATGGTGGCCTTCAGAGATTTATCCAAACAGATACAGCCCCGGCAAGGGCGGCCTTAGGCATGTGCAAGCTGTGCACCTGCACAGGGCCACCAAACCCTTGGGGCCACCATGCCAATATATATCCTTAATATAATAATCCTCTGAGGATGCATACATATTTGCGTGGCGGCCCCTGGCAGGGATTTGGCGGCCTCCGGCTCTCTTCCACTTCTAATCACCCTAACCCTCCCGTCCAGGGGGCTCCGCCCCGCCCTGGCAGCCTCTTCCAGGGCCCCCTACCTACGCTCCCTTCCCAGGGCCGCCATGAGCCTAGAGTCGGCCCTGGCCCCAGGCCCCCCGCGCCTTATGTTCTTTCTTTCGGTAATATCTGGAGCCAGGTCCTTGAAGGAGCATTCCAAAGCTTTTAAAATAATAATTCTGTTATTCATTAGTAGAAATTAGGCTTAGGGGAATGATTGAAATGGGTTCTGATTTGATCACACTTTTAAGAGTGCTATTTGTTTCAACTATTGTGGCAATAAAAAGTCCCAGGGACCAGGAAGGCATTCTCTAGATTCACTTTCAGTGTACAGGATCACTTCACTTATCAATTATTGGATAAAAGGACTTCTCTGCCTTAATCTCATTTATGTTTTCTTCTTTATCTGAGATGTGAAACAATTTCCATCTCAACAAATGGCAGCAATTCCTGCTGCGAACCCACTCGCCAGCTGCTTTAATTATGTAGTCTTTTAGTGCCCCCACCACTTAGTTCTCCGAGATAAGCCTCATCAGCATCACATCAAAGCAGAGGAGATGCTCATGGCTCAGAGTCCTGTTAGTATCATGGTTTGGCCAAAAAAATGTTGGGCTTGTATAAAGGAGCTTTTGAATCAAACTGACCGCTTTCTCTTTTTGTGTTTGTTTATAATTCTTAGGTGGGTTTCAAAATCGAAATCTAGCTAAAGTAGCAATTAACATAGTGTTGCCTTATACTTCTGACTCGCATGAAAAGGAAACTGCCACTGGTGCTCTTGGGAGAAAGCTGAGAGCATTCACGTATGCGACTCTAAACAGTCACTAGTGCATACATGCTAAATTCCCTCTACCCATGCAGTGCCTTAAAAGATCCCCAGTGGCCTCCAACTGCCGCTATAATGCATCTCACTTTAATTGCTTTGTACCTCACTGCACTCACACTACACCTTACTGCACCGACATTACACTCCACTGCACTCACTCCACATTCCCCTTTTCTCACATTGTGCCCCACTCTCCCCACACTGGAATAACCCTGGGCGTAGTTGTGCTACGCGTAGCTATGCGAAGTGCACTTCGGACTACGTGAGATACGCGTAGCGCTACGTGAACTGCGTAGTGCGCTGTTCGTGATGATTGCACAGTGCCGGATGCTTGGCCACACTGTGCAATCATTGAAAACGGCATCTTGCACAGTGTGAGCTGTCGTTTTCTGCCGCTCGAGTAGATTTTTATTCGAGCAGACTGGTAAGTTTCTCATAGGCGACCACTCACAATAAGAAACCTTACCTCCCCGTGTTGAGAATCTCACCGGGAGGTTTATTTTCCTCGTTTGCAATCGCCAACTTGATTCTGCTGATCACGAACGAGGAAAAATGGCAACTACGCTACACGATTTTGCACTGTGCTTCGTGCAATTCGAGTAGAGCGAAGTAGCGCAAAGTAGCACAAACTACGCAAACTTCATAAGCGTAGCGTAGTTGGCTGCCCAGGGTTACACTTGAACCCACTGCGTCACCCATTGCATACCCATTGCATACTACAAACTAAAGGAGAGGTTCCTAGTGGCCGTGGGGCGGCAAACGAAGGGGCTGCCACAGGCTGCCCAAGGTATAGCTACACCATTGGTTTCTCCTTCTCCTTACCCAGACCAAACCTGTCTGTATCTCCCCTTTCAGTCTTAGAGCTCAGAGGAAAAGTAGCTGTTTGTGTAAGCACGGATGCAGGGCTGATCATTGGTGGGTATTTTGAGAGCAGAGATGCAAGGTATGAAAAGAGAAAAGACCTCAGCATCTGAGGACTCGTTACAGCTCATTCCAGTCAACACAGCAGCGTATTCTCCAATTGATCCCTGCAGAGGACTCAATTCAATTTATAGACAAGAACATTGAATTTTGCAAACACACAAGCAAATTAAGGCAACATGAGACACTCCAGTGGCATTGTGACGGTGCACAGAGTATTTCATTAAATTGAAATGAAGCAGACTGAAGTTCCTCTTTAATGGTCTTATTTAAGCTTTGGCAGACAGGATACTCTGTCACAATTGTGGTGAATGCCCTGTTTGCCTTTTTACAAATGCTTTATATCCTATATAACTGTTTGTAAGGCAGGCAGGATATCGGCCACAGTTTGCCATAGTATCCCATACACAGAGCTCTTAATCAGACTAATAGTGAGAAAGTACTTCAAAAATTCATGGAGGGAGATGAGATAAGCTGTGCTAGATGCGGGTCCCTATCCAGGCCTTAGGTACATTTTCTCTGGACTTGCCCAAATGTAGATGGAAGTTTTGTAAGAGCTTGGAAAGATCATGGTGAAAGTCATGAAGCCTTGCTTTTTTCTGTTGATATGTTAGATGCTTATTTGTTCACTAGTGGCGTGGTGGCTAACTTCCAAAACCTGGAAAAGGATAGAGGTACTATCCACATCAGAACATTTTATACAGTTGAAATGGATCGTGGAACTGACAGAAGGGTGTTATTTGAGAACTAGGAAAGGTGAAACCTCGGAGGACATTTCGGGAAAATATGTGCCATTAATTAAGTTATAAATGAAAAATGTTGGTAGGGTAATAATGCTTTTGCATGAGCATCTTCAAAAGGGCATTTTGTTTTACTTCTGAATGGATTCCAATATTTTTGGTAATCTATAGAATGTTGCACTTTAAACACAAATAAGCTAAAAGAGAACAGCAGTTAGCGACAGCTTGTAGGCGATAGCGACCGATTTGGGGCCCACTTTGCATGTCAGCGATAATTATCGCTAATGACATGCAAAGTGGGCGTACCCAACCTGTTAGCGACTGAAAGCAGTCGCTAACACAGCTATCGCCTATTAGCATCGCAGGCGAAGCGGTTAAAAAATTTGCGCTAAGCGCGAATATCGCCAAAACCTAACGCCTGCTCAGACCACTTCTTACCCTGTATATCCAATGGGAGGTGGATATTCAGGTTAAGACCCTATTGGCGCTAATCCCTGAATATCGCTGGATTTCCAGCGATATTCACGCATTGAGCCACTATCACCGGATATTTTATCGCATTTGAGATAAACGTTGCTAATAGCACGTAAACCCTGCGATAATATCCGTCGATAGGCGGCGTTAAAAAAATATGTGCTAAGCGCATTTAGCGATAAATATCGCTAGTAATTGATAATATGCCCCCTAGACTTTCTTTGTTTAGTGGCTTATGGGAGGTGTTGATATATTATCATTTAGTACCCTGATCTTGTGGAGTTTCTAATCTCGGCTCAGTAACTCCTCAGAAAGTAGCCAAAAATCCATACTTGAATCAGCATAAGTGTAAAGCCAACTGTTGGAGTTACACAGTTGCATAAATGTATGTGGGTCAGGCCCCTTTCCCAGAGTCCTCACACACGAAAATGGTAAAAGTAGTGGTATGGTGCTTATATCAAGCTTGGCTATGGATTCCCTTGATCCAGCCCTCCTCGACCTGAATTGGACACCCCTCAAAAGAAAGGTCAACTTCTTTAGTTAAAATGATCAGGTTAAGTCATTCTTAAACTTTCTAACCTGAGGAACTGCACACACATTGGGACTGGCTGAGCACAAAAGGGGAAACGTTCTTTATCTATAAAAATCATGTCCTTGGGTTGGCCTTCGTGGTGTCAGTCCCACTCTAGCTTTCCTCGTCTAGAAAGCATCACAATGATTTATTTCTAAAATTAAATCCAAGCCTAGTTGGTGCTGCAGCCATTACCATGTTTTCAATCCATCTCAGCCTTGACAGCTTGTTCACCAACTGTAAATTGCTTTCCCTGGAAATTACAAGTCAGAGAACTGCAAAACATTTCAGATATATTTCGCCATGTTGTATATCTCGAACTTCAAAAAAGGGAAACCTTCATTAAAAGCTTCGATGGATGTATCACTTATTTGTGTTCATTGGGATAGTATGACATAAAACTTTTCATTTTGTTTTAGCAGACACGCTGTCATACAATCTGCAAGTTGCATCATATTTCAAAATATCAGTTTTTGGTTGATAAAATGTATTGTTCCAAAGGGTATAAGAAGGGTCTACTCTAAATTGTGAGCTGTGCTTTTGTATGCATGCAGTGCCTGAGAGCATCCCTTAGCCAGTAACTTTTAAAGTAGATTTTAAAAACTAGGCCCAGGTTTACAAACACTTTGGGGGATATTTAAAAGAAAATGCCAGAGCGTGGCATAATGCCAAATTTGGCTACGCCACTCTCCAACATTTTCCAAACGCAAGTGCACCTCTGCATTTCCCCTAGCGCTGGCACTAAAAAAGCTGCCTAACGCCAGCGCAGGCACCCTTGCACCTTGTTGCAAGGGTGTCAGCCCTGCAGGGGCGATTGTTTGTATGCAGGAACGGACACCTACCTGCACATAAACAATCAATAATTGCAATTTGATTTTCTATGTGTGCTCCAGAATGCAGCACACATATAAAGAGCTAAAAACAAGCAGAAATGAAGGATTTCTGCTTGTGTCACTATTCTAAGACCAGGTATTACCTTAGTTTTTGGCACTGCCCCAGCCTTATAAATCTGGGGCAGTGTAAAAAAATGGGTGTTGCGGTGGAACGCCGACAGCAACACCCATTTTCCCACCCCTTTGTCACAGCAGACTGCGGCTTAGCACCACTTTTTAATTATGAGGAATAGCGCAACGCCAGCGGAGCATCAAAAAAGGTGCAGCTCCGGTGTTGTTAGGGGCTTGTAAATATGCCAGCTTGTGTTAGGTTTGAGTTACAGTTTAACACAAACCCAACGCAAACGTGGATTTTAAATCCAATTCAAATTGTAATTTGTGGCTGGATTGTAAAGCAAAGCTGTGCAACGTGCTGCCACGAGTTACTTTGCGTCAAGTGTGTATTCCATGAGTGATGCCTTGGTATTTCCATGCGTCCACCCATGGGTTTTGACACAAATCTCTATCTACAAAGAATTGTAGACAAGTATTTGTACCACAATCTTGTGGTTTCTAGAAGCATTTCTCCTCGTTTTTTCCCCCTTTTCATTCATATAGCATTGTGCAACACACATACAAAGTAGGAAACATCTTAATGAAGAAGTTTTTTTTGTATTGAAAGGGACCCTTTTCAGCACAAAACTGGGGCTTCCCACAACACAGACACCCCACTGCATGGCAGCCAAACATGTACCAGCACAACAGTGGCATAGCTAGAGCTTCTGGCGCCTGGGGCTATCCCTCAGATTGCCGCCCTTGGCAGGTAGCGGGGTGGGGGGGGGGAAGGTGCTCGGGAAAAATTTCTGCGAGCACTTCAAAGAGGTCCGAGAGACACGTAAATGTAAATGTAAATGTATTGTAAATGTATTGGCATTTATATAGCGCACTACTTACCCGTAGGGTCCCAAGGCGCTTCGACCGCTGCGAAACCCTTCCTGGCTTCCCTGAGAGATGGTCCCTTAATGGGTATCTCCAGGGTGAGACCAGGCATCCCCGGCGGTCTGGTGGGGCCGTTAGTGAAGATGAGGCAAGCTAATGCCCAGAGTTGCCGAGTGTGATCGCTGATCTGAGTGGGCACCGAGGCGAGAGAATTATCGAGTCCGCTGACCCTGATCCAGAAACCTGCCGCGCCGGGAATCGAACCCTGGTCCCGGGCCGTTCTCTGCTCTCGGGTCTGCCGCCTCTAACCAGTGAGCCACACTACTTCACTTCACACGTGGCCTCAATCATGCAAGTTACAGGCACATACATGGCACGGTCTAAGGCTACACAGTTGAATACACGGGCAGTACAAAGGAGAACACATAGATTGCATGTGCTGCAAGAAAGTCCATAGCTACAAGGCATTCCATTTCAAGAAGGAATAATTGTACCCAAAAACAAAACCTGCTTTGCCGATTTTTTCCAAAACTTCCCCACTTGGAGCATCTGTCCCAGGGCCGGTGACAATGGCGACTGTTTCCATTAGGCGTCAGAGCCTAGAGAGGCGAGCCATCTTGTACCGGGAACATCAGGCCTGAGTGGCAGGCATAACTGTACCAAACAAGCACACAAGAGGCCACAAGCCTGCTACTGAAAAGCAACAAATCAAGAAGATGTCGGAGATTAATAAATAGGTCTTTCACCGTGATACTCGCACTACCTAAATCTGCGGGTCCAGAACAGTTCTGTCAAGTATTGTGCGCATTCTTACTCGTACAAGAAACACATCGTCCTATAATACGATAGGAGAAACAACTGGAATTAAAACTGGAGATGAGAAGAGAACAAAGAGAAAGCAATTAGAGGAGTGAAGGGGTAATAAGGGGCGAGAGGGTGTCTAGAAAACAACGAATGTGAGAAAATTAAAAGAGGAAAATAGGAATGTGATAGAATACAAGTTCTAGTTGCACTTGAGATGGATTATAAAAGTGATTATAACATAAAATAACACAACTCATACACAGAGAACAAGGAGTGCAGGAGGCTGCGCTGAGACTAAAGGTCATACTTGGGCGGAATTGCAATGGTCCATTCTGCTGAATTCTTGTACTTTTCACATCAAGTCAGAACTTTTACAGAAAGTTCTGGGGAGTATACAATCTGTTTCCCCTGCATGCTAAAAGTATCCACAATGTAGAGCTGTAGAGTTGTAGGGTGCTTTATCACACTTCTAGGCGCGTCCTTTCCCAGAGCCTGCTGTGATATTTGAACATATACTCCCAGACAGGTTTGGCAGTTGCATAGGCCAGACCTAGCAGATGGAATGGGGATACAGAGGGCCGCATTAAATCAAAAGGGACTGATAGAGGCGTAGAATGCATGGCATTTGCAGAGACAATGTTCATAGCATTGAGACAGACTGAGGCATAGTAACGGGACAGACAGGGGAAGTTTTGTACTGAAACAGACAGAGAGGCATTGCCCAGAGACACAGTAGGGGCACTATCAAGAAGACATTATATTGAAACCAAAGATTCATAGTACTGAGACCAGCAGGGAGACATTATACTGAAACTGGTCAGTCATGCTACTGAGAAAAACAGGGAGACAGGACTGAGACAGGGGAGTCATAGTACCAAGAACAACAAAGAGCCCAAATACTGAAACTTGGGAGTTACAGTACTGAGAACAAAAGGGAGACGGAGTACAGAGACACAGATGAGTGGGAAAAATAACACTGAGACCAACAGGGAGACATAGTAGAGAGAGACTGGGAAGCCGGTAGGCATAGCACTAAAACCAACAGGAAGGTGTAATACAGAGACCAACAGGGAAACAGAACACAGAAACAGGTGAGTCATGGTACAGAGACCAACATGTTGTAAGTAGTGCAGACAGGCAGGTGAGAGGTCAGAGACTTTGCACTGATACCAACAGACTGGAGCCCAATGGAGTCAACAGTGTTGGCTCTATCGCGTCAAAAAACAGAGTCCAGCTGATTATTGACATATAGAAGCTCATTTCATACAGGGTCTAGTGACTTAGAGAAATCCCACAATGCTTTTGTGCTCTGACATTCTTGGCATGCTTATTTCACACAATAGGTCACTTGTGCTGTGTACAATTTAGTCTGGGGTACTGTCTCAGTTTCACTTATGCTGTGCAAAGTTTGGAATCACTGCCGTCTGCACTGTTTCTACTCTAGAGGTCCCATGTGTATGCGCTTCTGGAATCATTGCCTTCAGTATTGTCTTTGTTCTGAGGTCACTGAAGTTGTGTGCAGCGTGGAATCATTGTCAGTCAGTCAGTAATTCTTTATTCGGCGATTAAAAAACACCATAAAAGCACAATTAGATATAAGTTAAAATACATTTAAATCATTATCTGGAGCCTGACTGGTTTTTACACATGGGTTAAAAAAAGATTAAAAATTCATTACGACAATCAGTATCAAGCCTGCCCCCAAGTTTCCCTTAATCTCATCGAGACTTTAATAAAATTCATAATGTAACAGAGTGTCCTAGGCTCATTTGCCCTTTGCAGAAAAAGTAGAGCATCTTTAGCATGATTCAATTTGGCTTGTTTTAAAATTTCTTCCTGAAATCTACGCCTGGGTATTGTATAAAAGGAACAAAAAAGTACAAAATGAATGGTGTCCTGCGGAGACTTATTGTCGCAGCCGCAGGCACTCTTCTGCTCAATTGTCAATGTAAAACCTGGCGGATCAGCCAGTAGATGTGATAAAAGATTGAGCCTAAAACGAGACCCTGTCCTGGGCATTATACATGAGAAAGAGATACGGTTCCATCCCCTCGGTGGTTTTAACAAGGCAATGGGCGCTTACTGAGTGTTTGGTCCCTTCAACAGCTGCTCTACGTGTGATTCTCTGGTCCAAAAAAGATCTCTTTATTTTGGCCTTGTCTTGAGATACAATTACTGCGGGGTTTGTGAAAAGCTCCTTGCAACCTAGACTTTCCAGGCTATTCTTCACATATCTTAGCCACGGGATATTCATACTTTTGTCCCTATCGAGGCAATCTTTTAAGATTTGTCTACTCAGCGCTACTTCAGGTTTTATCCATATTTTTATCTAGGCTAAGATAGATCTAAGTTTAATCAAATCCTCAATTTAAGGCCTCCCTAATTCCCTATGAGCAATTACAGCTGGGGAACTCTGGGGTATTTTTAAAATAGATCGAAAAAATTTATTTTCCTCCCCTGCAATTGGTCAATGTTTACAAAACCCCACACTTCATAGCCATATATGACTTTGGAGCAGCATATAGAGCTATATAAGTTCATGACTTGTTCAGGGGACCAGCGACCCAGTCTACGCCCATTATTTGCAATAGCCCCATTTGAAGATACTAGTTTAGAACAACGGTCCTCCACCAAAGGGTTGAATTTAAGTGAACCATCGAATAATAAGCCAAGATAGGAGAAAGAATGCACCCTTTCTAATGTGGGACTTCCTATTCTATAAGAGAAAGTGGTGCAAGGTTTATTGCCTGCCAGCATAACATATGACTTATCTAGGTTCACCGAAAGCTCTAGGGTTTCCATAAATTTAGCGAATCCGTCAATTAAGATCTGTAAGCTCTTCGGGGTACGGGCTAGCAGGACCGCGTTATCTGCGTCTAAAAGTACCGGTATATGACGCATTCCAGCTCTTGGATAATCTTTCTTTAAATTGATCAGAGCCTGCTCTAGATTATTAATAATAAATAATAAATAAAAAAAGGGGCCAGGATACAACCCTGCCTCACCCAGCTAGTACACGAGAACGGGTCAGTGTTCCCCCCCATTCGTGTTATAGCGTACTCTGGCGGTGGTATCCCTATGTAATTCTCTCAGGATATTAATCAGACCAGGGTCGATTCCCAAATTGCTCATTAGGGACCAGAGCTTGTCCCTATTAACGTGATCTAAAGCGGCTGCCAAATCCATGAACCCCAGATAAATAGCTTCATAGCTGGTTTTAGTATATTTAGCAACCAGCATGTAAAGGTTCAGGCATTGATCACTTGTGGACCTCCCTGCCCTAAAGCCATATTGGATGTCCGAGATGATGTTATAGTCATCGGTCCACTCAGTAAGGTGATTAAGGATTACCAGGCCCAGAATCGTGGCTGAGACGTCTATCAATGAGATAGGTCGATAGCACTGAGGGTTGTCCCTATCGCCCTTTTTAAAAATCGGGACCATCGTAGCAGTGGACCAGGACCCGGGTAGACCAGACCTAGTTGCCGCGTTTATCACTCTGGTGAGAAATGGGGCCCATAACTCTACATTAGACAAGTACAAGTCAGGTGGTGTACAGTCAGGGCTGGGGCTTTATTTTTACTCAAGCCCTTAATTCCAACAGTTATTTCATCTAAAGTGAAGTCTATTACTTGGCCCTGTTGGACAACCCACCCCACCTCTGAAGGACTTTCCTGTCCGTGGTTGTACAAACCCTTGAAATATATAAACCACTGTTCTGGCAAAATATTTGTCCCACTCTCCAGGGCACTACTGTCCTGGAAACATGGTTTATTAATTATACTCCAGAACTCGGTTATGTCCCTTCTATCCGCCGCTTCCCTTAGGTCTGCCCATGCTTCCGCCTGGAGTGCTAATTTCCTCTTCTTAACCGCACTCTTGTATACCTGTCTACATTGGACTACTCTTTGTTTATCACTAGGCCTATTCTTTAAACTATATTTTAATTCCCTTACAGCGGCGGAACATTCCCCATCACATTTGCATTTTATTAACCTGTGCACTCCTTTGATACATCCCTGTGCAGAACAAAGAAAGTGCAAAACAAAAATTGCACATTAGAATTTGTAGTGCGTTCATGGTTTAATTCCTTTGGGAGTCATGGATATAACTTAAGTGTATGTTATGAATTTTTCTACAAGTTTCAAGCAGCGAATGGAAAAAGTCTGTACTTACTACAACCTGGGTCCTGATTTTCTCAAAGTGCATATTGAAAACATGGACCATTTTGTTGTGATGAAATGGTGAGTCCCTGTGGTGTGAAAGAAGATGAATCAAAATCCAGTGAGACAATTTTGGGGAACATATCTTTATCAGGGGCAATGATAAGCAAGCAAGAAGGCCAATGCCATTATCATGCATCAAATACCAACCAAGAGCAATAAATATTGCTATCAGTGAGGAATTTTGAAAAACTACCTGTGTGTGCACTGGGTGAAACCGTTAGGAAGTATAACCAGCTTTAAATGTGGTGGAACTTTACATGCGTTGACAAAGAATGTGAATCTGTAAATGTGGACAACTCTATTGACATGCTGAAATCATGAAAAAGGAATCTTGGAAAGACTGGAATTTAAAGAAGTTAACTAAACAAGACGATGGAAAAGAATGTGAAGCCAAAGAAATATTGGCAGATAGTTGCACTAATTGATTTTATTTAAAGTTTGATGTCATGCCAGTAAGGCAAAACACGAATTTCATATACACACAGATCAAAATACAACATACTGCTAAAAAAGGGAACTCCAATCATATCTATTTTTACACTAAAATAAACACCTCCCACGCCTCATAAAAAGAAATTCTAAGATCCAAGAAACTAGGTTTTATCTACTGTATGACCTATTTTTTTAGACATGATGAATCATATATTTCAACAAACTTCAGTTCTCATCAAACAGAGTACAGTTCCCTTTAAGCAAAAATAAAACCACAACAGGGAGCCATTAAGAACAACACTAAGATACATCCAGCTCTCAATTCAAGCTGGGACACTCATCCTTAAAACCAGTTTCACTCAAATATGTAATTAAACATATATTTAAACAAGAAAAGCATTGTCACTGTGCAAAATACAGGTAGTTTGGTTTGGTGCAAAATAGAGCCACAGTAGTTTGGCAACCGGACAAGATAGACATTGACATTGTGCAAAATACCATTCATCTTGTTCAGGATAGAACAGTGACAGTGTAACACTCAATTATATTTGCGCAAAAATGCAATTGTTGTTGGAGGGAAACCTAAGGATTACTTCGTGTTACGGCGTAGGCCCAATTTTAATACATTTCAAGTGAGAAAAGGTGGGGGACCATCCTACTCTTAATTCCAGCAGGAACATGAGTCCTTGACACCTATTCCACAAACACCATCAATCAGACCCCAATGAACATGCCTCAATGTTCCCATTCTATAGCTCTAATAGAATAAACTACTCTGCTCTTTTGACCATTCCTCAGACAAAAGTTTCCCTACCACATGGCACAAAGCTATATTATCACACCATTATATCACTTGTATGGCAAACCTGTAGCATTATGAAAACCTGTAGCAGCAATATTCCTCTACATTTGTCAAACCATGTGCAAAATATATGTAAATGCAAAAAGGTTAATGGAGCATTTTGGCAAAAGGAACACTACTATTTCTCCCCCTACCTGTCTAGCCAACTTCCATCTTACAAAGGCTTGGACCTTCTTCAGCCTAACCTTCAGGGCCCACCTTCTTATATAGCTATTTTTTATATCACACAGATAAGGCTGAATATGATATCTGTAATATGACTCCTCTAGATGATACAAATTATCTCTATTACACATGTCCTCTATATCACTCCTCCTGGAGCACTCCTTTGCTAAGTGCTTTAATGTTTGTTTCTGCTAAACTACAGGCATTTTTGGAAATTCTACCCCTATAGGAACATACAGGTAAGCCTTAATATCAAGGAGATTAGCAGCCCATTGACCAGCGTGCTTCTCCTGCAGGAAGGATTTTATTATTTGCCTTAAGGAACCCTCCTCAGCCTTAAGGAGACCAGACCAATAATGAAGGAACAATGTTTTTAAATAAATAGTACACTAGTAAGGCTCAGTTCTAGTCTCAGGATGCTATTTACAGATCCACTAGGCAGGCCAAGCCATTTTTTCTGCACCCTCCTCCAATATCTTTCAGGCTGAACCTCACAGCCATACAGTAGCAAATTACCAATTTTGGCATTATAGGTCTCTCTGAGAACTTCAATGGACTTGTGGCCCAATGCTAAGTCCAGCCTATACAAGCACCTGCGATGGCCGTAGAACGCACAAGTTATGGTTATATCCAAAAAGAAGACCAAGATAACAATATTCCTTGACCACTTTTTAGCCACTGCTTAAACCTTTCATACTGAGCCCTTCCTTTCAAAAAGACCATTACTTTGGTTTTAGCCGTATTTATTTTCCAATCGTTGGCAATATTCAGAAAAAATATCTAATTGCCTCTGGAGGCAACTGGTGTAAGATCCAACAAAACCGCATCATCGGCATAAAACATTACTGAGATTGCCTTGTTGCCAAATTTTGATGGAGAAGTTCGAACCTAGTTCAATCCTACCATTACATCGGCAATATATACAGAAAAGAGGAGCGGGCCAACACCCCTGCTTCAACCCATTAGGAGTGGCAATTTTTCTCGACAGTAATCCATTACCCCCTGGTTCAACCCTGGTCCATGAGTCTTCGTGTAACTTTAAAAATCCTGGAGGGCACTTCCTTTTCCTCATCTTCTCCCAAAGTAGAGGACTAGGACAAGAAGAAAAGGATGTAATGCGTAAGCATGGGCTGAAAATTCATTCCGCTCGTGGAATTTGTGGATTTTTGGCAATTTTGCGGTCCATGAATCGCGCGAAATTGACAAACAATCCGCAATTCACCATTTTTTTTGCTTGTTCGCGCTTCAAAAATACAATCTCGCGCGCTGCGCTGACTTACCTTGATTCTGCCGAGTTGTTTTCCTCCCGCGAACAAGATGGCCGCGCCCAAAAACGACGGCATGGGTAAGTTCGCGGTAGCCGCCCTGAAAAAAAACCCTGCGAACACACAAAAATAAAAAAATCCGCAAGCTCGCACAAATTCACGGATTTTGCGGACCGCAAATTCGCTTTCGCACAAATTCGCGTACCACAAATTTGCAAATTTCGCCCATACTTATGCCCAGGAAGATTGTTGTAAAAAAAGGGGACCAGAACCTGCAAGCTCCACCCAATCTGAGCCAGGCCACATTCACTAGGATAGGCTCTAAATTATTGCTAGAGCCACTGGTTTGTCCCTTGCTCTGCATACCAAGGTCAACATCTCCTCACCTTCCCCAGTTGCTGATTGTACAATAACTCTACAGGGCAGGGGCACGAGCACACTTGGAGACCCTCTCCAGGTTTTACAAAGGACATTTGCAGACTGTAGCAGCACCTGGTTACCTCGATTCTTGAGCTCCAGGACTCATCCAGCGACTGGAAGAAAACTTCTCTCCAGTCCTCCAACTTGCGGCAGTTCAAATATTGCCATGTAGCAAAGACTCAAAAGGCCGGGTTGAAGACAGGTTATCCAGATGGACAAAGAAAATGGTAATTCCCCTAGGCTGCAAGCTGTACCCAGCTCTATCTAGACTGCTTCTTCTACCCGCTGTACACTGCCAGTGGCGACAGGGATCTACACCAACTGCACCCTCACCATATTCTTCATCCGTTAAGAGACTGCCCTTCCTTCCTTCGCTGCCTGGATGACCATATAGACCAGTGCTTATGGCCAGAAGGAAAAAATAATCGATGATTTAGTGAATCAGGCCTTAACAGCTGCCCTGAGGTCTCTTTTACTGATCTGCAGACCTTATAAGATGGCCACTTTACGCCTACTGGAATTATAGCATCAGAAACTAAACTGACCCCAGCTGCCCATAGTACAGAAACAGAAAACAGTGCTAAAGACAGATGAAAGCTATTGAAGCTATTAAAAAACAGATTGTGCAAAGTTACTTTGGGTTTAATCAGCATGCAGCTCACTCTGTCTGCTAGGTTTATTTGGGTCTTAGCTCCCTGAGGCTACCTTCAAATGCAGCCTCAGTCTCAACCTTGCTGACAAAACCTGACTGCTGCAGCTGTAATATCTGATCCCCCGCTGCTGTCCAACAACCCGTCCTTACAGCCCCCAGCTGATATCGCGTCCCTCCTGCCACTGGAGGCGTGACAGCTCATAGGACTCACGGGACTCGCAGGTTCAGCAAAGTTTGTCGGAGACCACTCCCGCTGCTCCTACCGCGTGGACTCACCTGGACTTACGGTAGGCTTCAGTGGAGCTTCGGTGGGGCTATTAGGGGCTCTGAGATGAGCGCCACTCCAGTGGGGGCCACTACATGAGGGCATCTGGCCACTGCTATAGCAGTGAGCAGCACGGCTTGCTGCATGCGACTCTGGCGAACCACGCTTCATCCGCAGCAACTCAGTGACTCGACAATTGGCAAGCGAACAGCGACCAAAAACAACCAGTTTTGGTGGCAGATAATAAGCATGGATAACTAGATTTTTGGAAATATAGTGCAGAAGGGGAAGTATATGTGACCAAGTATAGACACAGAGTTGCGTAAAAGACTGGAGATGCATAAAAGAGTGAGACCAAAACCAAGACTATGCAGCAAAAGACAGGCAAAAGGTGAGACTGCAAAGAAGCAGCCTGCCCTGCTTAAAGCAGGATCCTATAGTTAGACTTAAGGTTTTTTTAAGTGATACGTGCATTAGTGGCATTAGAAAATAGGAAAATAAGTCACTGATAAAGATGAAGAAGCATGAGGCTAAAATGGTGGAGGGAGTGGTGCTCAAGTAGTGCATCAGACTAGTGATGGCGAAAATGATTTAGGGGCCACTGAAGTGGAAGAAAATAAATTAGGACCTTGGGTTCAACACATTAAAGTTTTCTGCAGCTGTGATTATTGGTGTTCTTTATAGAGTTTGATACCTCTAAGGAGAACATAAGGAGTATTTTATGGATACACTAGCCCCCAACAGCAGAAACCATGCTATTAATAAAAGGTAACACCGCTCGGGGGAGTGCTGGTACTGTGGGTTTGGCTTTTCCATGTTGTGGATTTGGCTTTTCCCTGGTTCGCAGTGCCACAGGTTTGAATGAGGAATAATACTGCAATAGCGAAATGTTCCTTCTTTGCATGCTCAGAAGTTAGAATACTGCAATTGTTGTCTTAAAAAAATTTCACCGTGTGAAATTTGCACTGGGACACTTTGCCAGATCTTTGAAGTATTTGTGCACCAGTTGCAATTCCCATTTGGTCAGTGTTAGCATAGGGACAACTCAATACCGGCTGTTTTCACATGGTCTCCCAGTGAAGAGCCAATATCACACAGTTTGTGCACAGCGAGCTGTAACCCCTTGCAGATAGCAGGTGCCCAGTGCATTGACTCTGCACAGTTGACATCAAGTGGAGGTTGGACATACTCCCTGGAATGTTGCCCTTTGCAATTTGTTATTTGGAGGTGGGTCTGCATGGCCAGGACCTGTCTCTAAGCCGCTCCTCCTTCCCTTGGCCTTCACACCCTCCATTGTTGGCCAGGGGATGATGGGCTCGAAGCCCCATGCCACCCCATTCCCTTCAAGTTCCCACTCCCTTCTCACACAGTAGAATTAACTTCCAAGCTGGCAGGCAGGCCTGAGAGCTTTAGAGCAAACCTCCTTTTGGAAACACACAATATGATGCTGACCTATAGAAGGGTACAGTGGGTTGCACACAATTTTGAGTTCGGCAGTGTGTGGCATGTTTTGAAGGCTGCAGTGATCTGTACTTGATGGTCTCTCACCCGACACAGAATGCCATTAGTACTTGTCCCAGCAGCTTTGCTCTCCCAGAACAGTCAGTCATCACCTTGGACCTGGGCTGCTGCCTACAGTTCTGCACTCATCCTCCTGCTGCAGCTTTAGATGTCATATTTGAGCAACGAGGACCTACAGGGCCCACTTAATCAGGAAGGATCCATGCCAAACACACGTAATCCCCATTGAAATAAGGTTTTGCAATTGGAAATTCCAGCTTCATTTCTGATTTCATATCAAATGCTTTCTGTTTTTAACTTTGGGAAATATAATGAAAAATAGTGAACAAATTGCAAGACTTTGGTGGAGTCTATTCTGAATTTAAGTATTTACTTCATTTTGGTGGACTGATTCACTATATGTCTGAAAATGTACCTTTTTGGAGTTTAGCCATTGTTGAGTCACAAAATGTAAATTGCGTAGCGTAAATGATGCCATGGGGACCACCTCTCTTTAGGTTTGTATGAAGTTGTAGTTTAAATTATAAAGGGGGTGAAAAAAGGACCCTTCCGGTCACTACATTCCTGATAATTTACAGGGCCGTGCAGATTTTCCCTCACAATCTGTTTCCTGCTGTTGGAAGTCCTACAGTGGGACGTCTGCCAGTGGGAACTGGAATGATGCAGCCACTGAGATAGGTGACTATTGCGCTATTTCCACTGACATGCAGGGGTCGCGCAGGTCTGACAACAGTCAAACACACTGTAGTATTTAAGTTTTATGCCATTGCTTTTATAGTATGTTGTTTATTTTTTATGCATTCTTATCTGGAAATTTGATTGCATCAGGTTCTGGAGCGCTGCCACTTGGTCAGTTGCCTGGTCTATCTGGTATGGATCCATAACTGAGTGACTCCATTCAATAAAAGAACTGATCTTTTCACTCTACGCGGCTCCAGTGTTTACTGAAGTGTGCACAGTGTGTGCGTTGACTTCTTCACTGCACTACATCTTTGGTACTAAGAGTGGGGTCTTGCAGAGCCGGTTCTGGACACACCGACATTACAGGGCTATTGGGAGGAAGACTGACTTCCAATTTGTGGACCGTCTCATATGGTTTCTCATGTTATTTTCTGGACACGGACCCTGTGGACAATTTAGCTGAACCTGTATTAAACCCGGGAGCTTTTAACTCTCAAGCAAAGGTAAACATTTCAGAGGTCAGTTGCTTTGGTTACCTGGGTTACATTTACTTTTGTCTGGCATTCCAGGGAGTGTGGCTGCTTTGGAAGTTTGAGGGACTGTGTCCTTCTGAGGGCGTGCTTGCTGTGACATCGTGCGCTGGGAATCAGCAAGAAAGGTGCACTGTGAGTGGCTAATGGCGGCATCGTGAGCTGCGTTTCCACCTTGGACCAGCCCAGTCAATCTGACGCTGACGAGGACGTCAACGTGCAGCGTCAGGGTGGCCATTTTGAAAGGAGCAGCATTTTTGGATTACCAGTAGTGGAATTGTTCAGGCGCTGCCGCGGGTAGACATCATGAAATGTCCTGGGCCAATTGTTTCACTTGGAAGCTCTCTTTACTGCGCTAGCGTTATTAGCACAGGCGATGGCCCTGGAAACGGTAGAAAATCCTGCTTCTCCTTCCACGCAGTGCTGTGCAATTGACTCTGTGTAGAGACGGGCATTTAGTTTAAGATATCAGGAGGACACTTTACTGTGTTTATTCGGTACTGTGCATTTTCTTTCATTATACTGCTCTGAGCCGTTCCTTTCGCAGTTTGACTCCTTCCTTCTGCTGAAGCAGTTTACTTTCGCATCGCTATTTCCCATTTCTTTCTTTTGTTAAACGCTTGCTCACAGTTGGACATGACCATGAGTCAGAGTGTTGTTCAACCTCTTTCTTTCCTTCAGAAACCAGGGAAGCCAGAGTTAAAGTGGTGTGAGTGGCTACGCATTTCATTTTCCAAAATTATCTTAGAGCAATCGATGCCAATGGGTATGCCCCTGTCAGGAAATGGTACAAAAGGGGGTAGTGATGGACAGAGCATCTGAATCAATCAAACACTCACACCCAGTCAAACGAAATGGGTTAAATCCATCACCGTTCTTTAGCCCACTCTGCCACCCCAGTTCAGACATGGCTATATGCAAATCAGTCTGACCCTGTGCCTCATGGGAACAGTCCAGCCCGAACTGCCAAGCCATGTCTTCCTTGGACTGGAAACAAGCTTCCGAGGACCGGTTTCTGGCATTCCAGCCGTCTTCAGCCCGGCTTGCTTGAATCCAGTGGCAAAGTGAGCAAGGGACTGTCAGGAAATGGTTTTGTTATTTAATCATTTGGGAGTTGCAGGGAAATGTGTGTTAGATAATTTACCAGGAATTTCAGTGCCGCCTAGTGAGGATGCACCATGAAATGTTTATTTAGAAGGAAAGGAGAGGATTAAAACACAATACTTGGATGACTCAAATATGCTATTGGAAAGGTTCAACTTTGTCATGTGTAAACAGTCTGCAGATGAGACCATAGAGGCCTACATTCCCACTATGCATGTGTTGGCTGCTAAATGTGATTTTGGCAACAAAGTCAATCAAATTTTTTTTATTGCTTTTCTAAAAAAGTGCAAGAATGTCTGTTAAGTTGTTGTAATCCGACTTTGGGTGAAACAATTGGCATGGCAAAAGGCCTTGAAAGGTCCATGTTTACACCTAAAGTCTTTTCTAGTGATGTTTTCATGTGGGGCAGCCTACTGTCAGCTGTGAAATGGAAGAAGACATTGTTTATACAGTAAACAATAAGTCCAGTAAGTTTAAGAAAGAAGCCTATGGTCCGGGATCAAGAGTTTGTTATCTTTGGGGTTGTCGCAATTACAGCTGTAACAATCCCTCTTTTCCAGCAATTGGGAAAAGGTGTGAGAAATGTTGCAAAGTGGGACACTTTTAAGCGGTTTGCAGAAGTGTTCCCAGTACTGGTACTGCTGCCAACACTAGTAAATTGAAAAATAGTAATGTCTACGCAGAGGATGTGGATAATGAGACGCAAGAGTGTGCAAACAAATTTTCTAATGTATTGTTGACAGTGGATATGCCAGATGTGACTGAGCGCAGAGAACTTAAACCCATCAAGGGACCATTATGTGAAGCCATCATTGATGGTAAAAAGTTAACTGTCATGGTAGACTCAGGGGTTCCAGGGGTTCCAGTCACAATTTTGGCGGATTGTACCCACTATAGATCATGGCCTAAGTCCATGGTTTTAGAGTGTACTGACATCAATCCTAGATCATTTGGTGACCAGAATATTGATCTTCTTGGGTTCTTTTGGTCATCATTAGAGTTATTGGGTAGATCTACAGTCACCAAAGTGTATGTTGCTATAAATGACAGAGATATTGTGGGGTAGATACATTTGGCCAGGTTAGGCATTAGTTTGCTTTCTGGTCATGATGTGCCTATTGTGTTGGGAGAGTTGCCAGAACAAGGCGAGTTCGAGTCTTTCATGTCTGTAACTGTTCAAGTGAACACAATGGTTTCTAGGTTTCCCAAACTTTTCGTGATAATGTTGGTTCAGTTCTAGGCTTTGAACATTGCACTAAATTGAAGAAAGGGGATTCACCTTTAATACACAAAGTTAGGCCGGTACCTTTGAACGCAAGGCAGAATTTGAAGAACTGGTTGGACAAATTGGCCTCTGAGCAAATTATAGAACCCACAGATTTATCTGAATGGGTGTCTTTGATTGTTCTTACAAAGAACAAATAAGTGGTCTGGGGCCTCAGGTTGTGTGTGGACCTGAGATCCCTCAATTAGAAAATATTAGTGGATTGTCATCCTCTTCCCCATAGACAATTGAAAAAAGGGCCCTGTATAGCCACTACAACTGTCAAAAGAGAAAAGAAAGACCTCACAAAACCGGCAGTCCTAAGGTATCTATCATTTTTCACACCAAGTGACAGGCCTCCTAATCTACCCGAAAGTTATCTGTGCAGAAAGATGAGTAGATGGAACAGGAGTTTGCTGTTCCGGTTCAGGGATGGGAGTATTAAAAATCTATTATGCTTCCCAATAGGATTTAATAAGACTTAGGAGCACTTAAACTGTCCTTGTAGCCATGGTGGCAAACAAAGCCTTTTGCACTTTACACTTTTTTGTGATTTTTATGTTAAATATACCAAACATTTTTTAATGCCATATTTTCGTAATACCGACCAATTTGACTTTGAATTAGCTTTTGAAGATTTATTACGGTTAAGCTGTGACGAAGTAATTTTTAGAGTCAGTTGCTTTCTTAAATCTGCAGTCCGCTCTAGAGTATCACTGAACTTGCCTTGAAAAGTTTTGTACTGTGAATTGCTGATTTGCACATCGCCTTATTTTGCACAAATAACTGCATTTTTGCACATATTATAGAATTATTTTTGTAGAGTCGCCAATCGTAGTTCTTTTTAATACGAAGTCCGCTCAAGAGTGTCATTGAACCTGCCCTGAAAAGTTTGGTAATGTGAATTGCTGATTTTGCACATTGCTTTATTTTGCACAAATAATTGCATTTGGCACACATTATAGAATTACCTTTTGTAGAGTTGCCGATTGCAACTCTTTTTTATGAACTCAAAACTCGATACTTCTAATTTTGAAGTTACTTGCACATACAGACCATGATGAATTTGCTGTTTTTATTACATGATTTTAAATGTAAGCGCATTGGACTTGGTTTCTTATATGAAATTCCATGATGTTGAGATTTTATGTACTTTTATGGATGTTGAATCCGAATAAAGATCTTTTGACTTGACTTGACTTGACATAGACAATTGATGATCACCAATGTGGGAAAATCCTAATTCATTTTCCACTATTGATTTGCACTCAGGGTAATCAAATTTCCCCTTAGTGAAAGTTCTCAAACACCACATTTGTGACTCAATATGGTGCTTATAAGTATCTACTCTTAGCATTTGGACTTTCACCTGCTGCACGTGTCTTTCAAATACTGATAGACACCCTGTTTGGGGACATGGTTAACGTCCAAGCATTTCAGGATGACAAACTAGTTTATACATAAACTGCTGAATATCACATGCAGGTTTGTGAAAACATTTTTAGTGTTTTACAGTCAATAGGTTTGACAGTCAGAGCAGAGAAATGTAAACTTATGGTACAAAAGATTGAGTATGTGGGCCACACCATTTCCGGAGAAGATATAAAACCTAAACTTTGTAAACTGGAAGACATCAAGAAAGCCCCTCCACCTTCATATAAAGATGCATTGCATTCTTTCCTGGGGCTCTGGGAGTACTATGCCAGGCGGGTCCTGGGGTATGCTTTGACAGTGCAACCTCTTATAGCCCTGCTCAAGAAAGGTATTAAGTATGTCTGGGTAAAGTACGTATGAGAAGAAAAAACATTCTGGCTGATTGGTTGTCATGTATGCCATTGCCACATTTTGAAGCTGAGAGTGTAGATCAGGATACTGGCTGTGTGGTGGCTCTCATTGATGCCATATTAGTTTGCGACGGCATCATTACAGAGAATGAATGAAAAGTAGGCCTGGGCGGTAAATTCCATTCTGCTCGCGGAATTTGGGTTATTTTGCATTCCGCAGAGAACGCGGAATTGCCATAAATTTCATGATCCGCTGCTTCGCAGAGTTTTTTGCTTATTCACGCTTTCAAAATGATGTGTTCACGAGATATTTCCCCCTAAACACGCAGAACGGCATTTGCGAAACAGGAAAAAATCATTGCGAATGGACAGAACAACCAATTCTGCGTGCTCACGGAGATTTTTTACCGTTTTGTAGAGCTTTGCGTAGCACGACTACGCAAATTACTCCCACCGGCCATGACTAGAGATGAAGTGTTGTTGTTGCAGGTGCTACGCTTCAGTAAGATTGGTTGGCCATCCGAAAAAGATTTTACAGGGTAGCTCAGAAGCTTTAGGTAAGTAGCTATGGAGGTGCCATGTGAATACATTTGTATGAGAGCCAGAGTGATTGTTCCACCCACCATCCAACCTGATCATTAAAATTGCACATGAAGGCCACATGAGTGTCTCTGCCACTTGCAATAAGTTAAGGCAGGTGTACTATAGACCGAGTTTGGACAAACAAGTTTCTGCATTTGTGGATAATTGTTCGCCTTGTGTAGTTTCTGATAAACATTGGAAGACAGCTGCCAAGCATTTGCTTACTGTTCCACTTCCTTACAAGGCTTGGGATAAATTATCTTTGGATTTTTCTGGGCCATTTCATTTATTACTGGGGACAAGAGTTTTTTATTGGTTGCTACAGACTACTTTTCCAAATGGATTTATTATTCATTTGTTGAAGCTGCTAACTCTGATTCAGTTGTCTATTTCTCAGAAAAGCTATTTTTAATAGAGGGTTCTCCATCTAGTATTGTTACTGACAATGGGGTACACATTTGTTATCTAAGAAATTGACAGATGTTCTGCACAAACACTAAGTTATAAATTCTCAGGCGGCTCTACCTAGTCCTCTATGCGATGGTCTGGTGGAAAGGGCCAACTGCATTTTGAAGGATGGTGTCCAAACTGCAGTAGCAGACAACATTGTTGTTTCCCTTTTCCTGCAAGAGAAAAAGTGGGCTTATCTGACAACACCCCATTCCACCCGGGATATATCCCCAATCACTTTTCTCAGTGGTAGAGATGCCAGGACCAAACTTCTACCATCTTGGTTATCTAAAACTTTGGCAGGAAAAGCCAGAACACCTCATTATAGTGATATTAAAACCATGCAACCCTGAGTGATGGAGAAACAGCTTTTTTTTTTAAAGTATTATGACAATAGGAAACATGTCAAGGATGTACAGGTGAATGTCCAAGAGCACAGATGTTATAGATGAACAGGTGAATGCCCATGATTGGGTGTTGATGAAAACACCACACAGACTTACTAAAAAAAGAATATATATATATATTTTTTTTCCCTGTGAAAGTACCCTGGTCCCCTAGAGCTTCTGAGTTGTTGTAGGGAAAAGGGTGGTGGAACAGGGACAGTATGCTTTCAATTTCTTCTTTTAAGCCTCGTATCTTCAGGCGGGTGTATTCTGACAGGGTCAGCATGCCTGAGTCTAGCACTATGTTATGTTCTCATGTGATTATGGATAATATAGTTCAACCTGGTAATAACATTGCTTCACTTGACGATACTGTAAGTGGTACCCATGTTGGAATAGCGTTGGGCTCCACAATCCATATTGTTGAAGATAATGTTGAGGGGTTTATTCCTGGCTATTCTGATAAAAGGGGGTGATGGCAGAGATGAGTTTTTTTGAGGGTGGATTGGTAAGGGAACGAAGTTGCACGTGTGGTGCTCGTACACTTAAGTTACCAGCCACGTTTGAAGATTTCATTATGGTGTCATTTTGTTTTTTTCCTACAAAATTATTTTGCATTATTTTTATGTTTTGCGTGTTAACTTTGGCAGACTTGCACATTGCTGCATTTCATTAGGGAAAGGGGGTGATGCAGTATGTCATGTTTTATGCTGTTGCTTGTATAGTCTGTTGTTTATGTTCTCTGCATTCTTATCTGGAACTTGGATTGCATCAGGTGTCAGCCAGGTTCTGGTGCACTAGCACTCGGTCAGTTGCCTGCTCTACCTGATATGGATCAGTAGCTGATGCATTTATGGGTCCATTCGATTAAATTACAAATCTACTCCATGTGGCTCCAGTGTTTACTGAGGTGTCCACAGTGTGTGCTATGACGTATTTGCTGCGCTACACACACTTCCAAATTCATCTTTACAAGGTCAAAGCTTCGGCCAAGCATTTCACTTCATGCACCCCTATTCTATGCAGGCAGTGGGCAGAATCATCTGAGATTCACACTGGCTTACCGACTAGCATTTACCTTCTAAAACATAACTATACAGCTCAGACCAATCCTAATATGTACAAAGCCCTGTGGGAGTATATGAGCTATACAGAACACTTCAGCATATCATAGCACTCTACAGTAAAGCAGAGCACATCACTCAGCAACACTACACAGTACAACATAACACTGTTTGGTAAGCATAAATAGAGAGGTATTAATATAGAAGGGACGATACATTTGATATAAAGTGCAGAAAACATTGACAAGAGTTTCTGGAAAATCAAAAAGGGACATGTCATGAACCCTTCCCCTTAGGGACAAGCCCCTGATGTCCTGCAGCCCAAGAGACCCCCATCCCTTCAGAAGGCCTGAAATTATGGAAACGCCAATGAATATCTATGAGATATGGGAGACACAGGAGCACCTCATCACATTCTGCAGGGGGGAGGGCATCATCTTGCATTACACCACTGTGTTCCCCACAGCCCTCCGTACCATCAGCCTGTGCACACTGAAGAATTTAAACTCTAAGGGCCCAATTCACAGAACTAACTTAAGACAAAATCCTAAACTTACTACGATTTTGGTATTCACAGAAGGCACATACTCATTTTGGTATTCACAGAAGACACTTACTCATTTTAGTATTCACAAAAGGCATTTAGTAGTAGTAAAGTTAGGAGTCCTAACTTTACTACTACTAAATTGAGAAAAATCCTAATTTTAAGACTTTCGGTACTCACAGAAGGCATTTAGGAGTCCTAAAGTTAGGACTACTAACTTCTGTGAATACCAAAATGAGTAAGTGCCTTCTGTGAATACCGAAATGAGTAAGCACCTTCTGTGAATACCAAAATGGCAGTAAGTTTAGAATTTTGTCTTAAGTTAGTTCTGTGAATCAGGCCCATAAAGTGCTAAGAATATTAATATAAACAAAAGGCTTTGCAACCAGGTGTTCTCAGTGAATATAAGTGATGTTGTTTGATGGTGCAACGTAAAAGAGTCCTCAGGTTTATCACAAACTATTGTGAGGCTCAGGTCACAAAAGACACCTGAGCCTCACAATCTGATTTTATGGCAGCACCAGGGGCAGCAGAGGGTGCCTGCTTAATCGAAAATGTACTAAAAAAGATTTAGCTGTGCCAGCACCAGGCCTTGAAAAGAGTAGGGTCTGGAGCTTAGAGTCCTGCTACTTTTTCCCTGTGACAGCCCAAAACTTTCCTGGACTTGCTGTAAGAGACATGTAGAAAATCCCCCTTTGTGAATTTAGTGTTTAAAAGAGCCTTCTTGAAATCACAGCAGTGTTTGAAATGGAAAGAAAGAAGTGCAGGCACCCTATACCTGAGTAACTACTCACCTCGAGAGGTGCTGTTAGAAGTATCGCACCTCTGCTTCTGAGAAGAGCAGGTACTTACCTCTCAAAACTAAGAAGAGCAGGTACTCAGTACCGGACAGTACTTACCCAGGTAAAGCACTAGCTCAAAGGAGACCTTGGCCCATGACATCTGTGCTATCACTCCATCACACTGCCCTCTAGTGGACCTGGAGTGGATCATTAAAACCTACATGGAATTGGAGAATTACTGAGTGAATGAATAACATTTGAGACTTAAATATAACTCAACGAAAACATTGACGTTCCATACCAGTACAATAACAACCATTGGTATATTCTTCTGCTCTATGGATTTTTATAGGTGCGCTTGTATTGGAAAGTTCATTTAGCATTTTAAATGTCTTTTACTTCGCTAGCCCTCCCTTGTTGTGCCATGTACCGACACGCATTTCGATTTGAGACTCCTCTTTGGTCATACACTTTCCTGAGGGCACATATAATAGATTCCACATTCTTAGTAATTAGATGGTCAAAAATATAATGTTCCTGTCAAAGTTGTGTGAAGCGCACGACTTTTGCCTTTCAGAAATTCACATTACTTCTGTAACTCATACATATTAATTTCAAAAATGTGTTTGCTGGAAAATTCTTTTAGGTCGAAGAGGGGTTTTCTCCTCCAAAAGTATACTTTTAGCTGATGTTGTATATTTGATTTCAACTATGACAACTTCTTGTAGGTCACGATGTTTGTAAAGATTTTTTTTTAAAACTCATTACAAAGTAGTATTAAATGATGTTACCTAACTTCATTCAACCCTTATAAAAAGGCCCATGTACTGAGGAAGTCCAGTGGTGTCACACAGCCAACAGAAAATGTTACCTTAAGACAATACGCATGGGCAATGTCTGCTTCAGGCAGTTTTGAAGCTGCAGCACACATCAAATGAACTGCATATAGTTGATGGGTTTATTTGATTGATCTTTCCCCCTTCCATGACCCTTTTCTCAGCATCTTCTACATTTTCCCACTTAGTCCTATCTCTTGTTCACTCTGTTCACTCTTTCTTCCACCTTTCTCGACCCTTCGTTTTCTTTCTTGACTGTAAAAAGGCAATCCCAAATTAAAAAACGCTTCATGTACTACATTACCTACCTAATGATTTTTACTGTCATTAAAATGTATTGTAAATGGTATAACGCGCTCTTCCGTGGTTAGTTCCTAAGGTAATAAAGATAATGATGATGATGCCACAAAAAAGCTGATAGAGCGGCTCCAGTATGTTCAGGTTTCCTGATCAGTGGTGAGCATTTTTTAATCTATGCTGTACGCTGGTAATTAAAAACCTTCACGGTTCCGGTTTCAGGTTGTGCCTGAAATTTAGGCTGTGCTGCTGTTCTATTACTCAAAATGTTAAAACATTTGTCTTTTTAATAGAAAGGAGATGCATTTTATTTGCATTTCAAATTTAAGTTCAAGATTGGCTGCTATAGTGTTTTAAGGTCTCTCTTTCATCTGATTACAAGTTTGGCGGACAGGTTACCCCATCACATTGGTTATAGTGTAACTTGTAATACAGCAGACAGGATATCCATCATGTTTGTGATCAATCAATCAATCAATTAATCAATATATTTATAAAGCGCGCTACTCACCCGCGAGGGTCTCGAGGTGCTGAAGGGAGGGGGAGCTGCTACTGCTCGAATAGCCAGGTCTTGAGGTGTTTCCTGAAGGTGAGAGGGTCCTGGGTCAGTCGTAGGTGTGTGGGGAGGGAGTTTCATGTCTTGGCGGCCAGGTAGGAGAATGATCTTCCTCCTGTGGTGGTTCTGCGAATCCGTGGGATGGTGGCGAGGGCGAGGCTGGCGGAGCGGAGCTGGCGGGTAGGAGTGTAGAACGAGAGGCAGTTGTTGAGGTATTCAGGGCCCATGTCGTGGCGTGCTTTGTGTGCGTGGGTGAGGAGCCTGAACGTGATCCTCTTGCTGGCGGGGAGCCAGTGCAGGTTTCTCAGGTGGGCAGATATGTGGCTGTGGCGAGGGATGTCGAGGATGAGTCGTGTGGAGGCGTTCTGTATGAACTGATGACGTTTCTGAAGTTTGGCTGTGGTTCCTGCGTAAAGGGCGTTCCCGTAGTCCAGTCGGCTGGTGACGATGGCCTGAGTGACCGTCTTTCTGGTTTCTGTGGGGATCCACTGGAAGATCTTTCGGAGCAGGCACAGAGTATTGAAGCATGAGGATGAGATGGCGTTTACTTGTTTGGTCATCGTGAGGGAGGATTCCAAGATGAATAACAGGTTGCGTGCGTGGTCCATGGGTGTCAGTGCGGTGCCCAGCACTGTGAGCCACCAGGAGTGGTCCCAGGCGGATGGGGTCTGTCCGAGGATGAGGACCTCCATCTTTTCTGAGTTCAGTTTCAGCCGACTGAGCTTCATCCATTCTGCAATGTCTTTCATTACTTCCTGGATGCTGGTTTTGGCGGTGGCTGGGTCTTTGGTGAGGGAGAGTATCAGCTGGGTGTCGTCGGCGTAGGAGATGATGCTGAGGTTGTGTTTGTGTGCAATGGTGGTGAGGGGGCTCATGTAGATATTGAAGAGGGTTGGGCTGAGCAAGGAGCCTTGGGGTACGCCGCAGATATTCTTGGTGGCCGCGGAGCGGAACGGCGGGAGGTGGACTCTCTGGGTTCTGTTTGAGAGGAACGAGGTGATCCAGTCCAGGGCTTTTCCTTGGATCCCAGTGTTGCAGAGGCGGGTTATTAGGGTGCGGTGGCAGATGGTATCAAAGGCAGCTGAGAGGTCTAAGAAGATTAGGGCGGTTGTCTCCCCGTTGTCCATCAGGGTCCTGATGTCGTCGGTGGTTGCAATGAGGGCGGTCTCGGTGCTGTGGTGGGCTCGAAATCCTGACTGGGATGGGTCGAGCGAGTTTTTTGCCTCGAGGAATGCAGTCAGCTGTTTATTGATGGACTTCTCGATGACTTTTGCCTGGAAGGGAAGAAGAGAGATGGGGCGGAAGTTCTTGAGGTCTTTAGGGTCTGCTGTGGGTTTTTTCAGAAGAGCGTTGATCTCTGCGTGCTTCCAGCTCTCTGGGAAGGTGGCTGCTGCAAAGGAGTTGTTTATTACGTTCCGGATGTGGGGTGCGATGATGGTGTCGGCTTTGTTGTAGATGTGATGGGGGCATGGGTCAGAGGGAGAGCCAGAGTGGATGGTGTTCATGACGTGGGTGGTGTCTTCTGTGCTGATGGGGGTCCAGGCTCTGAGGGTGCTGGTGGGGGTCTTTGGTTTGGTGACTGGAATCGCAGTCTGGGCGTCAAAGCTGTCATGTATATCTGCGATCTTGCGGTAGAAGAACGTGGCGAGGGAGTTGCAGAGGTCTTGCGACGGTGTGATGTCGTTGTTGCTGGCGCTGGGGCTGGAGAGCTCTTTCACGATGTTGAAGAGTTCCTTGCTGTTGTGGGTGTTGTTGTCCAGCCTCTCTTTGAACGATGTACTTTTGGTGGTGCGGATCAGCTGGTGGGGTTCGCGAGTGGCGTTCTTGAGGGCTGTCATGTTTTCTGTCATGGATGCAGCTGTGGTCGGTCCAGTGTAGTCCTGTGGAGTGGCTGAAGGAGACGTGGTTGCTGGTGGAGAAGATGGGGTCCAGCGTGTGGCCGGTGTAGTGGGTGGGGGTGTTTATCAGTTGCTTGAGTCCGAGGTTGGCGAGGTTGTCGAGCAGGGTGGTGGTGTTGTTGTCGTTGTTGTTCTCCAGGTGGAAGTTCAGGTTCCCTAGGAGGATGTATTCTGGTGAGGTTAGTGCGTGTGGGCTGACGAGGGATGGAGAAGCCCATCATCCAAACTTGTGATCAGGCCCTTAGTGTGTTGCATATAGCCCAATCACATGCAAGAGATTGGTCTCCACAGCGTTAAGGAAACTAAAGTATTTCTATAGGTGATTTTTAGAAAGGGTCTCCTACTTTATCTGTAGTGAGAGCTACTTCTAATCAGTGCAAATCATTGTGAGCTAGTGATGCCCAAGCCACTCACGCAGTGCTACTAGACACCCCCACGCACAGCTTCATTAACTTTAAGCCTAATGTCAATGTAGCCTGATACTATGATTTGAACAAAATACTTTGCCTAGGGGCACTATGAGAGGGCTGTCATGTGTGTCAGTGAAAGCGTGGTCTTTGAGGCGTATGAATGAGACTTATGTTTATGGGTGAATGAGAGCCTGTGTCATATGTATCAGTGCTACAGGGCATGCCTTTCACAATATGTGCCAGCATTACCTGTATAACACAAACAGACAACCTTTTTTTCAAATGGAAGAAAAATTTTCATAATGTAAAAAAAATTTGCATTTTAATTTCTCCTACTTAAAAAAAATGCCTTGATTTTTCAGTTATAAATAAGAGACCCTCAGCCTGATTCATGAAGCAAAATTGCGAGCGCAATAGCTGCGAAAATGCTATTGCGAGCGCAATTGACAAAATCGGTATTCTAGAAGAAAATTGCGAAATCGCAAACACAGAATAGCGAAATTGCAAAAAGATTCGTAGAATCCCGGCAGTAGACCATTAGCGAATCGGAATTTGCGAGAAACCACGGATTCTGTGAATAAAATAGCGAATTCGCAATACAATCGCAATCGGTAATCATGAAAAATCGCAAATAGCAAAAAAAAACGAAATCGCTGTTTGCGAGGCGCAATTTAAGGACAACCCAAAGCAGGTGGTAACCATCAAAGCCATTGTAAAAAAAAATTGGAAAAACCATTGCCCAGTCAGTAACAGGTGCAGGCCTGACCAAACACACTTAAGGAGATGCAGCATCAGCATAAGGAGTCTCACAATGCCAGGACTCTACATGGTGGTCAGGTAGCGAAGGCTACAGCGAGCAGCACGGAGGAGACGCAGAATCCAGGACAGGATATTCCGCCAGCGGGTCACCCTGCTGGGCCAAACCAGAGAGCAAATATACGCAAACTACCGCCTGAATGGGCCAATGATCATCAAGCTAATTCAGGACCTTGACCCCCTCATGCAGCACCCAACAAGGCGGACCAATGCCGTGCCCACACATGTCCAGGTATTGTGTAGCCTGCACCTTCTGGCCTCCGGGAGCTTCCAGGGGATAGTTGCGGCTGCTGGGGGGATATCCCAGCCCACCATGTCCCGCTGCCGAAGGAGTTTCCTAGACGCAATGCTGACCCAGCTACACCACCACATCAAATTTCCCACCAGCCAACAGGATTTGGATGAGACCAAGCATCAATTCTACAATGTTGCGCATTTCCCACATGTGATAGGATGCATTGACTGTACCCACATCCACATCTGCCCACCAGCTGCAATGGAGTACATGTACCGCAATCGCAAGTCCTACCACTCCCTCAACATCCAGATGGTCTGCAATGCAAAGACATACATCACGGACATAGTGGCACAGTACCCAGGGAGTACACATGACTCCTTCATATTCCGGCACTGCGGCCTCCACACACGACTGGCCAGGGGAGACTTTGGTGAAGGACACCTACTTGGTAAGTACACTTGGCCCACAATGTTACACTGCGATGAAGTAGCTGCGCTGCACAGGCACTCACCCTCTGCTCCTCTCATTCAGGTGACAGTGGCTACGCCCTCCGTGAATACATCCTCACCCCATACCTCAACCCTGCTACACCACAGCAACAGCGCTACAATGTACCACACATACGCACAAGGAATTGCATTGAGAGGGCATTTGGGCTACTGAAGAGCAGATTCTGCATACTGCACAAGACTGGTGGGGCCATGTACTACAGTCCTGATGTGTGCTGCCGCATTGTGGCTGTGTGTGCAATACTACACAACATTGCTACCAAGCGCCGGATACCTGTAGAGATCTCTGGGAGTAAGTCGGAAGGGGACGACCGGCCACCTGCACATGTGCGTCATGCACGCGGGGAGAACCCAGCTGAAGGACACAGACGCCGCAACCACATCACAATGAACATTTTCTAGTGCACCCACTCCCCTCACCCAACAAATCACAATTGCATGCCAATGGAAATAATGACAGGAGGCCGATGTACGATGCTAGAATAAATATTATTGTTGAAGGCACAATAATAATGTAATTTTGCTATTCTTTACATGCAAGCAGTATTGCGCCATACTGCTCCAAACAATACACAGGACATGCTTGTATCATCAGCATGTCCCTGCCAATGTACAGTAAAGTCAATTGCGCCTCCGGCGCACGGCACCCAATCGCCTCTCTGGCTCTTCCTCTGGGACGGCATGTGACCCTGTAGTGGGCCTGGTGCTGCGGCGTAGCACACCAACTTGTGAGGCAGACAGGCTGCTGACACTGGAGGTGCCCTCACTGGTGTCGTCCCCACCAACATTGGCTGGCCCAGTAGGATGTAGTGCCAGTACGGCACTGGTGACCTGCTCCAAGACTTGTGCCACATCCTCGCAGCATTGCACCATTTGCTGCTGCATAGCCAGGGACCGTTGTGAGAGCTGGGAGGTGGCATTCCCAATGACATAGTTTGAGCGGGTTGCCAATGTTGTGGAGCTGGAGTTGTATTGCCCCTTGCCGTCGTGCCTGCAACTGATGGATGCGCAGCATCAGGCGCTCTATGCTGAGCCCTGGCACGTGCACAGCAATCACCCTCCTGCCGCTGTGTGCTGTGCTCTGCTGGCGATCCCTGCCATGCCTGCTGTGCTGGCTGGCCACAGTGGGTGTGCGCACTGTCACCGCACTAGCAGCACCAGATGTAGAGGGTCCCGCTGGTGGTGGTGTTGCGGTTGTCAATGGTGCTGCGCCTGATGGTGCTGGCGCAGATGGTGGTGCCCTGGCTGCGGGGATAGGTGCAGCGCCTGATGGTGCTGGCGCAGATGGTGGTGCCCTGGCAGCAGGGATAGGTGCAGCGCCTGATGGTGCTGGCGCAGATGGTGGTGCCCTGGCAGCAGGGATAGGTGCAGCGCCTGATGGTGCTGGCGCAGATGGGGGTGCCCTGGCAGCAGGAATAGGTGCAGCGCCTGATGGTGCAGGATGTGTGGCTGTTGGCACCTCCTCTGCATCCTCTGGTGCCTCGTCTATGAGCAGCCTGTCGCTGTCGCTGCTGTTGTCAGCGCCACCTGTGAGGGGAAGTGGACGTAGATTAATTGCATGTATCCGTCACACGTGCAGTTGCTACATGCATGCTGGCTGACATTCCCTGACTGGCTGTGGCATTGCGTACTTTGGGACATGTCTGGCTGCATTGGGGTTCTAGTACATTGTGGGCAGACTACATGTCCCACAATGCTTTTGGGCATGACCTAATGTGCATGGATTGCATGACTTGGGATGATTATGGGAGGCTATAGGGTCATGGCCAGTGTTAGGGGACAGGGTCGCAGTCGCATGCCATTTACATTGGCTGTCTTGGGTGGGTCGGGATGAGTCCAGATTGAGGGGCCGATTCACAGAACTAACTTAGGACAAAATCCTAAACTTACTACTTTTGGTATTCAAAGAAGTTAGGATTTTGTCTTAAGTTTGTCTTAAAACAAACTTAAGACAGACTTAAGACAAAATCCTAACTTAAGTCTATCTTAAGCCTGTCTTAAGACAAACTTAAGACAAAATCCTAACTTCTGTGAATACCAAAGTTAGTAAGTTTAGGATTTTGCCTTAAGTTAGTTCTGTGAATCGGGCCCGATGACCCCTATGCACGCCTCTCGCTCAAGTGTGTCCTCCACGCAGTCCTCCAAGGGGGTGTTGGGAGGGACTGTAGGATCTCCACCTCCAGTAGCCAGGGTCTCGCCCAGCCTCTCTGCCACCCTCTCCTTGGCACGACCTCGGAGGTCGTACCACCTCTTTTTCAGCTCCTCGAGCGACCTGTGTGTCACGCCCACAGCGTTGACTTTTGCGGCTATCCCAAGTCAGGGTCAGCGTTTCTCCGCCTCAGGCACCCTCCGGGAGTCCTTTCCAAAAAGTTTTGGGTGGTTTTCAACCACTCCGTCAATCAGGTGCTCCAACTCCTGCTCAGAGAATTTGAGCTTCCGCTTGCGCCCGGTGTCACTGGGCCCTGGTGCTGCATTCTCTGCCATTGTTGCAGTCACAAAAGTAAAGGATTTGGAAGTTTGGAGGTGTCCTGGAAGGAGCTCTGTGAGATGCAGCCTCGAGATCAGCCTCACTGTTCTGAATGGGGGTGGGAAGTGCCTGCTTCCTGGTTGTGATGTCATCACTGTGCTCGAAATGCGACTTCCCGTTTTTACGATCTCGCTAATTGCGAGATCGCATTTAGCGATCTCGCAATTTGCGATATCGCAATTTCTACACGGATTTTGACGGAAACAGCGATTTATCTGCGATTTTTAAAAATCGCTAACGCTTTTTGCGGCCGTGTCCGAATCGCTTTATTTTCTCGCAAATTTTGATGAATGCCGGTCTGCGAATTCTAAATTGCGATTCGCTGTAAATCGCAATTTAAAAATTTGCAGAATTCGGTTTTCATGAATCAGGCTACCTGTGTCTTTCAGCCACTGGGAGCAAGATTGCTTTTGTGTGTAAATGCAACACTTTGAAATGAGAGCAAATTTAACTGAAGAGTTAATTTTATGTTTATATCGAATTCATGAAATTCATAATTTTAATGGTCTCTCCATGTCCGCATTGGTGGCCAAAGGGTGGTAAAATGTGGACTTAAAGGGGCATATTATCAAGAACAGAGTTAAAAGTATCGCCGCTTTAGCGGCAGGAAACTGCAACTAATGCGGCGATAATGGGCTTGATAATATACCCTTGTGAATTCCCATAGAAGCCCAGGTTCGCATCAGAATCTAGGATCCCATTATTATCAAGCTCATTATCGCTGCTTAAGTGGCAGTTTCCTGCCGCTAAAGCGGCGATAATTCTAACGCCGTTCTTGATAATGTGCCCCAAAATGGGTAAAAAGGTAAGGAAAACGTATGGAAAAAGTTGTGGGTCTTTGCAGTTTCCACACATATTTTCTGTTGCCTCCTATGTAATGAAGCTGGAATGTGTTCCATGTAGGTCAGATAATGAGTTTATACACTGTCTTAAGACAGGCTTAAGATAGACTTAAGTTAGGATTTTGTCTTAAGTCTGTCTTAAGTTTGTTTTAAGACAAACTTAAGACAAAATCCTAACTTCTGTGAATACCAAAAGTAGTAAGTTTAGGATTTTGTCCTAAGTTAGTTCTGTGAATCGGGCACGATGACCCCTATGCATGCCTCTCGCTCAAGTGTGTCCTCCACGCGGTCCTCCAAGGGGGTGTTGGGAGGGACCGTAGGATCTCCACCTCCAGTAGCCAGGGTCTCGCCCAGCCTCTCTGCCACCCTCTCCTTGGCACGACCTCGGAGATCGTACCACCTCTTTTTCAGCTCCTCGAGCGACCTGTGTGTCACGCCCACAGCGTTGACTTTTGTGGCTATCCCAAGTCAGAGTCGGCGTTTCTCCGCCTCAGGCACCCTCTTGGAGTCCTTTACAAAAAGTTTTGGGTGGTTTTCAACCATTCCGTCAATCAGGTGCTCCAACTCCTCCTCAGAGAATTTGAGCTTCCGCTTGCGCACGGTGTCACTGGGCACTGGTGCTGCATCCTCTGCCATTGCTGCAGTCACAAAAGTAAAGGATTTGGAAGTTTGGAGGTGTCCTGGAAGGAGCTCTGTGAGATGCAGCCTCGAGATCAGCCTTACTGTTCTGAATGGGGGTGGGAAGTGCCTGCTTCCTGGTTGTGATGTCATCACTGTGCTCGAAATGCGACTTCCCGTTTTTATGAACTCGCTAATTGCTAGATCGCATTTAGCGATCTCGCAATTTGCAATATCGCAATTCCTACATGGATTTTGACGGAAACAGCGATTTATCTGCGATTTTTAAAAATCGCTAATGCTTTTTGCGGCCGCGTGCGAAACGCTTTATTTTCTCGCAAATTTTGATGAATGCCGGTCTGCGAATTCTAAATTGCGATTCGCTGTAAATCACAATTTAAAAATTTGCAGAATTCGGTTTTCATGAATCAGGCTGCCTGTGTCTTTCAGCCACTGGGAGCAAGATTGCTTTTGTGTGTAAATGCAACACTTTGAAATGAGAGCAAATTTAACTGAAGAGTTAATTTCATGTTTATACCGAATTCATAAAATTCATAATTTTAATGGTCTCTCCATGTCCGCATTGGTGGCCAAAGGGTGGTAAAATGTGGACTTAAAGGGGCATATTATCAAGAACAGAGTTAAAAGTATCGCCGCTTTAGCGGCAGGAAACTGCAACTAATGCGGCGATAATGGGCTTGATAATATACCCTTGTGAATTCCCATAGAAGCCCAGGTTCGCATCAGAATCTAGGATCCCATTATTAGCAAGCTCATTATCGCTGCTTAAGTGGCAGTTTCCTGCCGCTAAAGCGGCAATAATTTTAACGCCATTCTTGATAATATGCCCCAAAATGGGTAAAAAGGTAAGGAAAACGTATGGAAAAAGTTTTGGGTCTTTGCAGTTTCCCCACATATTTTCTGTTGCCTCCTATGTAATGAAGCTGGAATGTGTTCCATGTAGATCAGATAATGAGTTTATACACTGCCTTAGGATGGTAGTACATAAAGAAAAAAAAATCAGTGCAACAGGTCCATTTATACCATGGCTGTGTGATGTGCCTACTCTCAAAATGGAGCAGAGACGCAAAGGTGTCATTAGTACTGTCATTTCTGGGTGCAGTTATGTCACCATTACAAGAGTACCATTAAGGAATGGGGAAATGCTAGGAAAAGCAGCCTTTCTACACTAATTTCTGCATGTTTTCCAACATTTTGCAACGTCTTTGAAGTGACAAAAAAACTTGACGGAGTTCTGCAAGTGGTGGAATGCAGTACGAACTGCAGTTGGCAAGTGAGGAAAAAGTCTGCTGCGCTAAGCGCAGCAGAGTTTTCTTGCACATTGCGAGCTCCGTGGAGTACGGAGTACAGAACACTCTGCAAACTCCACGAATGGAGCGGAGTTCACCACCCAGGCTTACTTTCTAGTCCATGAGGTTTTAATACTGTAGATCTCAGAAGCCAGATTTGGTTGAAAACCCCCCTTTCAGTCCAAGTTGTAATTAAAAGAGACACTCACAATTAACCCTGGGCGAAGCACTACGCTACGCTCGCGGAGTTTGCTAAGTTTGCGCAACTTCGCACTACGCGAGCTGCACGTAGCACAGTGCGAACACGTGTAGTGCAGCGTAGCGTAGTGCAGCGGTCATTATTTGCTTGTTCGCGGTCCTCAACATCATGTTCGCGACCGCGAGCAACCAAAATGACATCCTGGCGAGATTCTCAACGCGGGGAGGTCAGGTTTCTCATTGTGAGTGGTTGCGCATGCTCGCGACCGCTCTCAATGAGAAACTACCAGTTCGCGTTGAGAAAGCTGCCGCTCGAGTAATAATGTACTCGAGCAGCAGAAAACTACAGCTCGCACTGTGCAAGATGCCGTTTTCAATTATTGCACAGTGCCAGATGCTTGTCCGCACTGTGCAATCATTGAAAACGCATCTTGCACAGTGCGAACATGCTACTACGCAGCTCGCGTAGTGCTACGTGAAGTTTGCGTAGTGCGAAGTGCACTTCGCATAGCTTTGCGTAGCGCTACTTCGCGAACTACGCCCACCCCTACTCACAATGAGAGGCAAAAGTATTGAGTAGGAACGACACAATTAGAGGGGGCAGAGTTCCATGTTACTGGTATCTTCAATAGAGAGAGAGATGCTGCTGGACGCATTTTTCTACAAAATGACAGAATTATTATATTTTCAGATATTTACCAAGCAGGTGGAACTCCTGCCAATTGTGAAGGAGACGTAAGGAGGTGCCACTCTGCATTTCCAAGAGACTTCCTTCTACATTTTAGAGATGCATGCCAAGAACTGGGTTCAGAGAGACTGGATCCTCTTCAAATTAACCCCTTTTTAATGCAATGTTTTCTTAATGAGGCTTTAGCATGTTGTTTTATTACCCAGAAGCAATTGCACATCAAGTATTTCTGGTCAATAGTCAGTCTGTCTCCATGTGCCTTTATAATGACCCTCCAAGCTCCTGCCACGGCCACCTGTCCATGGTTTGCAACTGACGCCTCCTGTTTGTTCCTCACAGGGTTCGATGCCTACTTTACCACCCGAACTCTGGAGAACAACCGGCGGAACGTTTGGTTTGCCGAATATTGGGAAGAAACCTTTAATTGCAAATTGACAATGACCGGCTCCAAGAAAGAAGACACTGACCGGAAATGCACAGGTTAGTTATTCACCCAGTGCCCTCTTCTAGTGCCCACGCGCAGCATTTTGTGACATGAAGCTGGCAACTGTCGTGCAATTACAAATATTTCTGTTTAGTGACCGGAGTATTCATCGTAGGGGGCCATGTTCAAATTATTGTTTGCCACTCCTTTGAAGTCTCGGTGTATACACCAAACACGGCTACCTGATTGGAGGCCACAAAGAGTGACGCTCAGCCTCATGCGCATGGATAAATCATGTTGTGCCAGGACACACGTTATGATTATTATTAGCCTCACACCTTCGGTCCTGCAGTAACTCTCTGCTGCATACTGTACACGCATCTCAAATTATTTTATTCTAATGGCCTATTCTAAATCACAAAACAGTATTTCGATTTACACAAATAACCACATGCTTTGAATTTGTAAAAGGTTATTGCTAGAGACTTCTCCATATGTGCCCTTCTGCACTCACACTTTTGACCATGACCTAGGAGTCTGGGTATCTCACTGGCTCCCCTGAACGCAGACATACACTCCGCGTGCCTGATTCACAGAACTAACTTAAGACAAAATCCTAAACTTACTACCATTTTGGTATTCACAGAATGCACTTACTCATTTCGGTATGCACAGAAAGCACTTACTCATTTCGGTATTCACAGAAGTTAGGAGTTCTAACTTTAAGACACTTAAATTCCTTCTGTGAATACCAAAAGTCTTAAAGTTAGGATTTTTCTCAGTTTAGGAGAAGTAAAGTTAGGACTCCTAACTTTAGGACTCCAAAATGCCTTCTGTGAATAACAAAAGTCTTAAAGTTAGGATTTTCTCAGTTTCGGAGTCCTAAAGTTAGGAGTCCTAACTTTAGGACTCCTAAACTGAGAAAAATCCTAACTCTAAGACTTTCGGTATTTACAGAAGGCATTTAAGAGTCCTAAAATTAGGAGTCCTAACTTCTGTGAATACCGAAATGAGTAAGTGCCTTCTGTGAATACCGAAATGAGTAAGTGCCTTCTGTGAATACCAAAATGGTAGTAATATTAAGATCTTGTCTTAAGTTAGTTCTGTGAATCGGGCCCGAGGTCTGTGCCCTTGCTGGTTCAGCCAATATTGTTCTGGAGTTGCCATTGTATTTGCTTCTATTTCTGTGTTTTAGATGTTCACAAAACTCTAGTGCTGGTAACCTCAGACTTGCTGAAAAGTAGCTGATTTGAATAGAAGTTTGTGTTCTCCCCTTACCGTATACTGAGTGTTTCAGCACTAGTGTGATGCACCCCAAACCAACTTCTGTGAGTTAAGCCTTAACTGTTCTTGACTGTTCTGTAGTCAAGGAGTCTGAATGAGCCTGCTTCCCTCTGAAGATCTATACCTTGAAGTACAGATGGCTAGGAATCTTCAGAGAAGGTGGTGGCCCTTACTGCTGTGTGCCCAGAAGCCCAAACATGACAGCATACGTATTACTTTTACTAGACTTAGATATGTGGAGTGGACATTAACAACACCTTTTCCAGTTCTATTTGGATCTCATAAATGAAAATTCGTGGCATAGCAGGGTTGAGAAAAATGTAACAGCGACTTGAGCAAAGTACTTTTTCCAAATGAGTAAACAATAAACTACTCATCCTAGCAAGTGTACTTGCAGGTTAATTACAGAGGTTAATACTTTCCAAAAATACCAAAGGTGATGGGTGGATGCTTGCAATAAGTCTAACCACTGGCAATTCTTGGGGTTGCATTCCAACCCATCATTCTTTTGCCCACCATGCCACCTCAGATTAGACCCAGCCATATGCAAATCAGGCTTGACCCTGCTTTAACAGGCACAAAAGAAAACTGCCAAGCCAGGTCCTCTCTGAACTGGAACACAAGAAACTCAGGAGCAATTTAGCCCTAATTGGGGGCTCTTCTATCATGTCCAGCTTGGTTCCAGTGGCACGGTGAGCTAGGAATCCATATCTGGGCATACACTTGGCCACTGAAACCAAGCTATACCTAGCTGATGAGCCCTAATCAGGGCATACCTGGTTCAGGAAGGAGCTGGCATAGCCGTTCGGGCGAACTGCTTCCACTGGGCAGAGTCACGTGATTTGTGTGTGGCTGGGTCCAAACTGAAGTGGCATTGGGAGCAAAAAATGATGGACTAGGATGCGGCCAGAGTGATTGGCAGTGGCTGAGATTCATTCAAGCATTCAACCCATTAGCTTGTTGTTGTTCCAGTAATACTTTCCAAAGCCAGTTGCTGAAATATTCCCTCCAACATACTCCATGGTCTTTATGACTACTAGAAGCTAAAGGGAACTTGGCAAATGTTTTCTCAACTTTCGAGCAAAACACCCAGTTGAGCCTTAAAAAGAAATGCACAAGCTTTTGAGCTTCATAGTGAAAGAACAAAGTGATCACAATGTCCACAATGTTTGCACTACAAGACCTTCGATTCTCACTCACTCACTCCCTCACTCACTCACTCGCTCACTCACATACGTTGCTCGTTGTTCCCTCAGTGATAGTAAATTTTACTCACCCATAGTTTGGTTTACTGACACCAGAAATAAACCCAAATATCAATGAGAAAAATTACAGAAAAAACATTCTACTTAATGATTTGTATAATTATATATCCACTTCGGCAATGTTTTTTTTCTTCTTAGACACATGACCATCCCGGAGCCCTATTTGTAGCACTGTATGGATCAACTTATACTGCTTGGTCTTTTGAAATATGGGTTCAGGGTGGCCTATCAAACCGAATTGGCATTTTTCATATCCTTGATCAATTACATCTGTGCGGGTTGAAATAATGGTTCAGAGTGGTGCGTAGAAACAAATTGGCATTTTGAATATTCCAAATTGATTCCAACTGTTCTGGTTGAAATATGAGTTCAGATTGGTCCGTAGAACCAAATTGGCATTTTGAATATTCCCAATTGATTACAACGGTGCTGGTTGTAATATGGCTGAGTTCAAACTGAGGTGGCAACATAATGATGGACTGGGATGCAGCAGTGAGTCATTGCCAGTGGCTGAGATTAATTCAAGCATTCCATCTATCACGTTTTGTATACTTTAATATGTTGGCCTATGTGCGACAGGTATGCCCAGATGTGGGTCCTGTGCACAATGTCACTAGAACCAACTCCTACCCAGCTGAGAAGCCTATGACGAGGGTGAAACAGGGTACTGGGTTACTTGTGTTCCGGTTCAGGGAGGACCTGACTTGGCAGGTGGGGCTGAACTGTTCCCATTGGAACAGGGTCAAGACGAATTTTCATAAAGCTGGGTCTGAACTGAGGTGGCATGGTGCGCAAAATAACGATGGCCTGGGATGCTGCCCTAGTAATTATGAGTGGCTGATTATTAATTCAAGCATTCTGTCCATCACTTTTTGCATGCTTTATTATGTTAAGGTATGGGTGCAGTATAGCCCATGGGAGAAAATTGGCATTTATAAATGTCTTTATTGATTACAACTGTGCCCATTGAAATATGGGTGTTGGTTGCCCTTAGAACTTAACTTGCATTTCCATATTCCCAGTTGACTACCACAGCACAAGGAGGTGTGGAAACAAGCTGTCTAGATTTCACTTATTTTATCTGCTGCTTCCTCAAGTTTGAGCTTTGAATGTTGTTCTCAAAGATTTTAAAGTTGATTGTGCTATTGGCTCTGAAGTGGGTTAATTCTTTTTAAGAGATCACTTTTAGTGTAAACAAATTCAGTAGTTTCCATCCATCACTTCACAGCCTCAGGGTTGGAAACCTAAGAGGCCATCAATTCTTACCTTTCTGCAGATGATACTAACAAAGATGTCCGCATCACCAAAATTGAGGTAAGAGCCTCATAGGGAAATCTTTGACAGATAGCATGACTGAAATTGACTTTTGTTCGTTGCAAATCATTAGGGTAGCTCATGTTTTGCCCTTCCATGATCCTAACTCTACTTCCTTCAATCCCACTGCTGCAAATAGTTGGTCATGCTCCTGATCGCTTCCCAAAATCTTTAAGGGTGTTTCCTAAACTCATCTCTAAACTTATGCCTTGATTTCTCAAACTGAGCTGATTCTCATTAAGCACCTTTCTTTATATAGGCACTTAGGCATGGCACTTTCTCATTTGCTCAGTGTACACAAACTGTATGTGGTCATTGTGCTAAGTTCTTCCTCATATGATGAGCTTATGCCAGTTGTAGCATGCTGTCAAGGCAAACTATTCAACACCCCAATTCTGACTTTCTCAGGTGGTTGGCTTTTCACCATAGGCTGTATTGCTGCATACTGTATTTTCTTACACTTCACACTGTTTAGGCTGATAGCAAGCCTCAAATGGCACTGCCTGGAATCTAAAGAAATGCAAATGTAAAAAAATACACCTTACCAAGTGTGAAGAATCATTGTGCTTGCACAGTGTATTCATTCCAAAAAACGGATTCATCAGTCTTACGTCTTATTAAATGGTCTCCGAGATGGAGCAGACGCGCTGGTAATGCACCTTTGAAGGTTACCGGGTGTACACAGTCCTCAGTTCATGGCCTGATAACTCCTGTAGTCTACATTCACAGTCTTTATACATTGAACTACATCTGGTTCAATTGGGAGGTGTTGTTTAACCCCTTCGACGCTGATGACGAGCTGGGCTCGTCATGGCGTAGCCTCCTCGCACGCTGATGACGAGCCCAGCTCGTCACGTAAAGTGCGTTTTTGAAAAACCCAGCGTGCGAGCAGAATTCCGCTAGCGCGCATGCGGTTAAGCAAAGTTTTAGGGTTTTGAATGCCCAACAGAAAGCTCTAATGAGATAAAACAAGTTATTTTGGGACTGTTGAAGGAAAAAGCAAATATCAGGAGAGATAGTGCACTGAGGATCTCAGACCATGAACATGAAGAGATAAAGAAGAACGAAATTCATTTATAGGGATAGAAATGTGGACAATGAGGAGCAAGGAATGTTCATGGTGGCCTATCCTCTTTCTCATGACGGGTGCTTAATGCTCATCTGGATGGCAGATTGACGCTGAAGGTTTTCTCACGATGCTGGTGTCTTCCATTTCTGCAGGCAGCTGACTCACCTTTCGCCCAGGTTCCAAGTGGTCAAATGTCCTATCCATTAGTCACTGTTTATTAGCAGTCCAACTTAGTGATGGCAGTCGTGGACTGTGCAACCAACATTTATGGAGTCCCATGTCCTTGCTTGCACTAGGGCGCCTAGCATCCTTGCTATCTCAGCTGGGCCATCCCGAGAAAGGGCAAGTCATGCAGAAATTATTCAAACACCAATGAGGAACAGTTGACGGTCAATTAAACAACTCTATTCAATTCAGTTGTGCAGTTTTGAAAGGGGACCAACCATATGAAAATCGGTGCCTCCTGCCATACTGAGCAGCTTGGTATCCTAATCTTCACTAGGAAGGAAGCAGGGGGCATATTACCAAGGGCATTATCGCCGCATTAGCGGGACTTTTTCCCGCGAATGCGGCGATAATTTTATCGCCCTATTACCAAGCTGTCGCTAACACCAGTTAGCGACAGCTGGTAGGCAATAGCGGGCATTTAGGGGCCCACTTTGCATGTCAGCGATAATTATCGCTAATGACATGCAAAGTGGGCGTGCCAAGATGTTAGCGACTGAAAACAGTCGCTAACATCTCTAACGCCTATTAACAACTTTTACTGCTAAAAGCAGTTCTTAGCCATGTTATCCAATGGAAGGTGGATAACATGGCTAAGAGCATTGTCACGATAATGCATGAATATCGCTGATTTTTCAGCGATATTCATGCATTTCGCAGGATTTTTACCGCTTTTGAGATGAACCTTGATAATATCAAGGTATCTCAGCGGTAAAAATCCTCGGTGCCCGGCGATCAGGACTTTTCAGCAATCCAAGCAAAATGCCATTTTTTTCCTGGTGGAGCCCTTTCTAGTCTTTGAATGGATCTTGATGTCTGGCCTTTTATAGTTATTTAGTTTCACCAGTAAGCGGCAATCCATAAATGTATTTACTTCAGTTTTTTTACTGTTATAAATTACACACCAGCCCAATGTTTCCTGACTGGGAGCAGTATCCCCTCAAGTGTTGTGACCTATCCTTGCTATAGAAGGCCCCCAGAACATAAATAAAAGTCAGGCATGAGACAGTGTGACAGACTGCTCAGCAACTGTGTAACAACAGCCACTGGCTTCATGTGGTTCTTTCTTGAATGAGATTCGTTTTCGGATGGTAGAAGAATTTAAATTTCACACATGAGTTTTGCAGAATTGCTCAATTTTACCTGTTAGAGAAATTGATTGCAAAAAAATACATGCACACTTTTTTATTGCTTGAAAACTGTAGTATACATGTAAGTTTTTTAGAAGAATATTTCCTGAAAATACTACTTCTGTGGAATCTTTCGCCACTTTAATATAATTCACATCTTTCATGAAAGATGAGACTTTTTGGGAAAAAAAGCAAGTTTGCAGCTTTTTCACACTTCTTATTCTAAATTTGCTTTTAACACTCTTTTGAATGAGTTATCATGACGTTCTTGGCTTATCATGTGTGTAATGCAGTGCATGACCCGTGCTTTGGGTGGATGCTTTGTGAAGATATTGGTCCAATCATAATAGTTTTTGTGATTATTTGCTCATCATCAGATTTTTTTTTAGTCGATGTAGCATTGGTGTAACTTCCCACATCCATAACATGCCAAGAGCATCCATCTGGGTGATGCTTGCAGTGATGCTAAATGTGCCCATGATGGAGGCTTCCCCAACGAGCAGCTCGTGAGCTACTGGGAGCTCTCCAGCTACAAATATGTACCTCTCCTATAAGGAGGACAACCTACCATATTAGACATTTTTGCTTATTCTAATTAATATATGTGTACCAAAACTGAAAAGTGTCTATTAGAGATTATGGGGCCGATTATGATGGTGGGCGGTTTCACTGCCATGGAAAGGCTGGATACAGCCTGCATCGTAATTTGGTGGACGGTGGCTGCTAGGCACCGGCACCATTTAAAGATGCAGACCGCTCCGCCAGACAATCAGTACGATTGCCCGTGGCAGATCCGTGGCAGGCGGTCTTTGCGCCCGACAAGGTCACGGTTTGATTACCCCCGCCATCCTAATTTGGCGGGCAGGGAATCGTCATTCAATGGCAGAGGGCTCGCCACCGCACGGCTGGCGGTGGCGGGCCTTCTGCCATCGTAATTGGCCCCTATGTTTCTAGGAAAATGGTTGAATTACCAACATATAATATTTGAGTGGCAAATTATATGGCGTTAGAGATTTAGTACTCAAATTATTACCTTGGTGCTGCGGCATTGCTGCAATAGGTCATATTTTGTTATCCATGTAGAGGCATTCCAAATTCATGAAACACTTTTTATATATTGCTGCTGGCAACCCTGCCTGGTGCACTGAGGTGGTCACTGTTGACAGTCTTGCAGGAGGTGGCCACCAGTTCTTACACTGTGCAGCTGGGTGCAAGTGGGGGCCAACAGCACTCATTTTTGATGACCAGTTTCCTCAACAGACTTTGACCCAGAACAAGATATTGAAAAACACAACAAGGGTAAAGACGGAGGAAGAGAAAAATGGAAAAACAGTGACACATGGAGAACGCAGGAATAAAAAAAAGACTCTACATGGGTGAGTTAAGGGGGCAGGGAGTGTCCGGTGATGGATTGAAGAAGTCTGAGGTGGAATCATGACTACACAGCCTTGGTATTTAGTGCTCCAACCTTTAACAGTCTCAGCCACGGGCTTCTGAGCAAAACACTGGGCCCGCACTGATTATTTTACAAATTAGGCACTGAATTGGCCACTAACTAATTCTTGTCTGATGCATTCATTACCCCCTTTGCTGCGGGGGTTATTCCCCCGCTGTGCTGGGGGACGAGGGGGGCGTGCACAGCGCCCGCATGCTCATGACGAGCTCAGCTCGTCATGAGGCACGGCGCTCCTGTGCTCATGACGAGCTGAGCTTGTCACAGGTGCACCGGCTCCCGTGGAACGCTCAGCACAGTAGGGGAATTCTCTCCGCACCTCAGCGTTCCACGGGCCATGACGAGCTGAGCTCATCATGAGCACCGGAGCGCCATGGCTCAAGACGAGCTCAGCTCGTCATGAGCATGGGAAGGGTTAATACAACACTAATAACATTAGTAGCTCAGGTGATTTTTATTGATTGAAAAGGTTGGAGACAACTTCCATGGTACATACTGTGGGATAACGAAACTTGAGCGGCCCGCTGCAAAGTACACGGAGGGGGCCCCCATGCTCTGGACCCAGTCAGGAGCAATCAGGTCAGGTGCCTGCCATCCTTGCACAGTGTTGGAGGGATTCCCTGGAGCTAGGGGCCCCCAGCACCTCATTGGCTGTGTGGGCTATTGTTACGCCATTGGCTGCATAGAGCTACTGCTGTTTATCACAACTAGGCGCATACTGGCCATGTGTCGACATTGTGTGCGTTGGGCTCTCAGTTTCACTGTATTTCGATACCTGTTCATGCACATACCTCCTTGATGCTTACGCTGTCAGTGTGCGATCTATTTTCAAGACATGCCTGAAGGGCATTGTGTCTTCCAGGAATATATTCTGAACATGAGCTTCATCACATATGGCACCGTATGCTGTGCTGAGCACATTTTGCATTCCACAGTGCCGCTGACTGCCATATGTGATAGACATTTCAAAGCAAAGGATATGTTCTTAACAAACTTTTTTATGTCATACATTTGTCTTGTTTATGTTGAAAAATGCAATTTGTTTATTGTGAGACGGGTCATCATGTTGTATCTGAATGTGTCAAAACATCAGTTTACCATTTCTGTGAATATTGACAAATGCTAACAATTGAAGTTACAGCTATTTATTTTAATGGTTGCATAATTGACAGTAGCATGTACCTCTTAAAGGGGCATAATTACTCAAAAATGTCGGAGCGCGGTGTTACACCAAATTTGGCAACACCGCACTTTGCCAATTTTTAAATGCAGTGATGTGCTGAATTTACAAAAATATGGCACACGCATGCATTTCCCCTAGCACTGCTGCTAAAAAAGCTGCCTAGCGACAGTGAAAGCATCCTTGCGCCATGTTGCAAGGGTGCCTGCATTGCAGGGGCAATTGTTTATGCTCAGGAAGGGATCTCAATAATTACGATTTGCTTTCGCTATTTGTGCTGCAGAATGCAGCACACATAGAAAGAGCAAAAACGAGGAGAAATAAAAAATGTCTCCTTGTATCGCCATTCTAAGACCAGGTATTACCTGGCCTTAGTTTTTGGCACTGCCCCAGCCTTGTACATCTGGGGCAGCTCAAAAAGCAATTGGTGTTGCAGGGGAACGCCCACAGCAACACCCATTGCCCGCCTCTTTGCCGCAGCATACTTCGGCAGAAAGGAGCATATTTACAAGGTGGCTTTATGCCTCGTTATGTGGCTGGGCGCCACCTTATAAATTTGTGAACTGGCACTACACCATAGGAGTGTCAATAAAGTGACCCTCTGGTGGTGAAAGAGGCTTGTAAATATGCTCCAAAGTATTTTTTCAAAACAGTTGCATTTTAAATGGTACGTTTTATAATGGTGTTGTCCCGTTACTGTACGCATAGATTGAAAGTCTTTGATATTTTTGTTTATTTTCAATCATATGAGTAAACCTTTTGACCGCTTGTCAAAAAAGTTGGAAAAACGTCAAAAAGCATAGGAGTTGTGTGGGAACACCCACCTAAGCACTCATGGAATCAGTCCCTTGTGCAGACTAAAGAGTTGAGCTGCATGGCTTCATAAATCTTACTTAAGAGGCAATAAAAATGTATCAAATAAAAATCAAAAAGGCTCAAGCACTTTACTTTGAGGAAAACATTAAGGCAGCAACTAACACCCCTAAAGAAATAGCCAGAAGGTTCCAAGGAAGGAGCCTCTCAGAGATGTAAGGAACTAGCAGAATTCTTTAATAACAACATTCTCAATATATACAATACGTTCCAACCCCTACAGCAGAAGGACACACCCTACCCCCGAAACACCTAGAGGATCAGACAAAATAGGGCTTCTTGAAGAAATCCCATTCATGGATTTCACTACCTTGGATAAAATTTTTGGGAAAATAAAATCAGGATCGCCCAGCGACCCAGCGCCTGCAGACATGCTAAAAAAAGTTAAGGAAACAATCCTCCCAGTTCTCCTAGAAATGCTCAACCTATCCCTGATCACTTCAACAGTACCGGTAAGGTGGAAACAGGCGATGGTGAGGGCACTCATAAAAAGACCTAGTCTAAATCCAGATAACTTGGGGAACTACAGACCGGTTTCACTCCTCCCACTAGTCAGTAAGATACTAGAGAAACCCGTGAACGCGATACTGTTCAATTATCTAGAATCACAGGACATTCTGCACAAATCACAGACAGGCTTCCGACCTAACCATGGGACGGAAACTGCACTCCTAATGGTAATGGAGGAAGCGAGGAAAGTGATGGATCGTGGAGGAACAGTGGCAGTTATCCTATTGGATCTCACGGCCGCGTTTTATACGGTAAACCATAGGATCTTACTAGACAGACTCAGAGAGATAGGAATCGAAGGAAAGGCCTTGGCTTGGCTGAAGTCCTTCCTATCAGACAGAACTTCAAGTGTTCGAAGGCAGGTACAAATCAAGAGAGATACCTCTCACTTGCGGAGTCCCGCAAGGCTCATCTCTTAGCCCCACCCTTTTTAACATGTACATGAGACCACTGGCCGAGATAGTACAGCTGTATGGTGTCACAATTGTGACCTACGCAGACGACACCTAACTTGTAGTAGCCCTAGAACACCCTAAAGAAAACACCATCGACCTTAAGTCATGCCTGGAACAGATAGCCACCTGGATGGAGCAATCGTTCCTCAAACTAAATGGGGACAAAATGGAGCTAATGATCCTCGGAAATAAGGCAGAGTCACACACTAACATAAGTTGGCCTAGCCGCCTCGGTACCCCTCCCCAGCCCAAAGAGAAGATTTAAAGCTTGGGAATCTGGCTAGACAGCTCACTCAAGCTGGACCACCAAGCAGTCCTAGCAGCAACTGCATGTTTTGGCATTCTAAAACAACTTGGAAAGATTTTACCACTTCTCCCGGACACTGTGCGCAGATCCATGGTACAATCTTTGATTCTCCCCCGGCTGGACTATTGTAATTTACTCTACCTAGAAACCCCTAAAACCACAATCAGGAAGCTCCTAATAGTGCAGAACGCAGCAGCCAGACTACGTCACACTATTCCAGGAAAACAATCAGCGAAACCAGCATTAATAGCTCTATGCTGGCTGCCCATAGCAGAACGTGTCAAATTCAAAGCACTATGCATTGCCCACAAAACCCTCTAGAACACAGGCCCAAAAATAAATCAAGCCCGCCTTACCTTCCACCGACCTTCACGTAACCTTAAATCCGCCAAACTTTGTCAATCCAAGACACCCAAAACAAAGCGAGCAATAACAGGCGGACCTATGGTCTCATATAATGCATCCATCTTATAGAACTCTCTCCCAACCGAGCTCAGATCCAATCCTGACCATCTAACGTTCAGGAAACAACTAAAAACATGGCTATTCCAGAACATTCACTAGACCTCCTTGCCTAGTCCGTTGCCTGACAGCACTGGGATGCCTATGGGTAGCCATGCGCTCAACAAGAATGAACTAATAATAATAATACTAACTTAAAGGCTTGTGTCACGCATGTGTCATGGATCTCACTTTGCGTGGGGCAAACGTGACACAAGCCTCTCATAAAAATGCCCCTCAGTGTCTCCAGATGAGCCACCTCTGAAGGCACTCTGAAGGCATAAAGTTATCAACCACAATGGCGGAGATCATTAAATATGGGGGGGCTGAAGTCTGTCAAAGCAGCAGAACCCTGTCTACATTCAGAGCATCCATTCTTCAGTTCTGCTCCTGGTTCTGCAGTGGTACCCATCATCTGAAGCCTATTTCATTCCCATCTCAAACTCACTATTAACCATTTGTGCTGAGCATGGATTAATTTAGGTTGAAGATGAGTGAAGTTATGTCCTCCAGCACTTGTTCTGCGGCCTTTCTCATGGAGCAACACTGACGCCATGTTGTCACTCAAAATGGTGGACAAGTTGATTTGAGAGCTTCTATGTCAGACTTTCTGCCATCTAAAAAAGACTGGTTTGATTAATTTTCCCATAAGATATGCAGCAAACTGTCATGGGCTCACCTGGAAATCCACAGTTTGGGTTGATTTGCATAGCCAAAATGTGAATGTGAATCATCTTGTACCTCCTGGATGTAATTCACTTCTTAAATAACAAACATTTACTAAAGTTGGAATATACATTTCAGTCATACAGCAAGTATGTCTGCCAGCCCAGACTAAATAGTTTTAAACATAAACTATATGGTGATATAATGTCTAAAAACGACAGTATATATAAAACATGTCCAGTATGCAATCTATTATGAAATATGCATTTTAGACAATTTCTTGCCATTGACTCTATAATAACAAGTATATATCACCCCATATTTGCTAAGAAGTGTGGGTGTTTTCAGGTGTTTCGTATAAGCTATACCCACAGCAGTCATCCAGGTTTCTATTCCGAAATAGGAGGAATTTTTCAGTTTATTAGTAATATTTTTGCCACGTTTAGGTTCCTACCAGTCTAACCATTTTGAGCTGTGTTGTACTCAGCCCATGCAGTGACTTCATTGAAGAGAAAAAGTGACCAGAAGAAAGGACTGCCTTGTGAGATTGTTACATGAATTATTTCAGCTATCCATCAGCATTCCTGACATTTACAATTCAATTCAGTTATTATTCAGTCATTCAGTTCATTATGTTGTCAGCCTCTGCAGATTGTGGTTGTGACTAGAAGAAGTCATCTATGAGCTTTGCAAACAGTGCTACTTTAGGTTTCACATTCATACTGGATCCCTTGGCTTTGATTATTTATATATTGACTAGCCCTACCTTGTATTTTTAAGATGAAGGTAGGGGTCTGAATCTCTCAATTTTAAAATACTAATAGAGACTGGAGGGGTGGAATTAGCCAGTGTACTCACACTTATTTGATACAATGTTAGTCTCACTTTGTTGGCCCATTGTCGATGCCTTCTTCTCCCTGTAGTTCAGAAAAGATGATTGTGTTTCTGAAACAGTGTCATCACCAAACTTAGGAACACAACCAAGTTTCCACATTTCTAAAAGCATTATCCATTTTCCATGGGTATATAACCCCTTGCGTGCTTCTGTCGGGCAATGGCCGTCGTAAGCACTACCTTCGTAGTGCTGCGTCCGTCCGTTGGCAGACCAGCCCGCCGCACAGCGGCGGAATTTCCGCCACGGTTAAGCGGATAATGACGAAAGGCAGAGTTTTGTGATTTTATATCACAATGTATAAACCCAATGTCCCTTCCTCGCTGTAATTCAGTACATATGAAGCATACCTGACTCAACTAGGACTAATAACCAAGGGCGGCTCCTCCGTTATGGTGGAGGACCGTTGCCCCACTAGCTGGCAACAGATTTTATTTTTCTTCTTACCTGCAGACTGTTAAAATGCAATGCATGTCAACAGTGGGGAGGGTGGGTGATGGGTACTACTAAGTGTGCATGATGGTATGGCCGACCTTCCTAGGCTGGCCAAACTGTCATGCGCACTTAGCTTGTCTCCACACAGCTGTGTTGTACAGCCGCGTGGAGAAAAGCCACAGGCTCCCTGGAACTTTCTGAGCAACAAACCAGGCTGTTCAGAACAAAACCGGAGCTTCTCTAATGATGGGAATACTATTCACAGTATGAGAGAAGCTCTGGGATTGGTATCAGGAAGCCTGCGCAGTGTGCACCAGCTGGCCCTGGATAGGACCGGGAGAGGGGCAACGCGGTTACAGGTAAGCAACGTTTTTTGTTGTTGTGTGTGCTTATTTTTGTATTCCCCCCTCGCACCACCGCTTCAGACACCGAGCAGCAGCCACTGCCAATAACATGGCAAAAGAAGCAGTAAAAACCAAACCCTGTCACCATTCCTCCGGTCAGTATTCAAGTTCACAAGGGATGAGGTGTGGTGCTGCGGCCAGGGCGACTGACACCGGACACCGGGGTTCATGGTTCGATCCCCGGCACCGGCGGCAGGTCAGCCCAGCACCATGGGACTCTGGGCAATAGCTCGCCTACTCTTCCTGACGGCACCCAGTGCCGGGATGCCTCTGGGTAGCTGTGCGCTTTACAAATACTGGATTTACGTTTTTTACATTTACGACTAAAATGCGTCAGTTGCACATATTGGGAGGGCGGGAGGAAATATGAATTGAAGTGAAGGAGTAGGACTCAGGGTACTGCGATTACCGGTAAGTGATATAGATAGCACCATTGTCACAACCACAGTGCTCAGCATATCTTGCATTGAATGGCGCACGAGTGGCCAGCTTCCAAGCATCCATTACCCAGGTGCAGTGGTGCATGGCTCGAGGTGAGAGGGAACTGCATTTCAGCAGTGTGTGTCTTTTACTACCGTCTGGACGGAACGAGTCTATTTTTCTGGCATGCATTAGCACCTTGACACCATTGCTGTGACTCAGACGAGGACAATTCATCAGTCCACAAACCCACAGGACGTCTGGCAAAGTGAAAGGTTAAGACACCCACACGTCCAGTTTGGTGAGCATAATGTAATGTATGTGGTTTTGTAAAGCATACTGCTGCCCTGAGGCATTGTGGCGCTGTAGACCGCTGGGAAACCCGTCCTGGCTTTCCCTGTGGGATGGTCCCTACTGGGAGTCCCCAAGGTGGAGCCAGGCATCCCCGGCAAATGTGGGGGGCCGTTGTAGAGATGAGACAAGCTAATGCCCAGAGTTGCCGAGTGTGATTCCTGGTTAGAGTAGGCACCAAGGCGAGAATTATCGAGTCCGCTGACCCTGGTCCACGACCCTGCCACGTCGGGAATTGAACCCTGGTCCCGGGCCGTTCTCTGCTTCCGGGTCTGCCGCCTCTAACCAGTGAGCCACACCACTCCATAACATACATCGATCTGCTTACGTAAAAACATATTTTATTTCCATCAAACTGTTTTCTATGTACTTCTTGTTTGCCACGCATTTCGTCTTTGGCTGAGATAAGAAAAAAAAAAGATTTTGGTGGGAATTAAATTAACGTTAGATTAGTGTATAATAATTCGTCGAGATCTGAGAAACGGATTCTGCATAAAGACATTGCAAGAAGATGCTAATCCCATTAATATGCAATGGGCATAAAAGCGAATTAGTTGTGATTGATAATACATATAGGACGAAATCATACAAAGTATTGTTTCGTAACCTGATGTAGTCCCCTGATGTTTGTGGACGAAACTGTACCTATTATTAGTGAAAATCGCCCATCCCAGACAAGTAAGCTTGTCATTTCATACAGCTGTACCCCACCAGGAAAACTGCTCTGGGCAACTTGCATTGATAGTCCTCATGTCTGATTAATCAATTGATGTCCTCAGACCATGTGGCACCTCTTTGAAGTGGAGGAAAACCTGCACATCTGCTGTCTACGCTGTACCTACCCTATAAACACAAGGAAAGATTGCAGAAACCACTCATTGTGTAAATTAGTCTTAATATGGGAGGAACTTGTTGTTGTTACGGTTTATGTGGCTTTGGCTAAAATCACCATGGACCACCACCATCATCACCACTCAAAGCAAGCAAGTGTAAAAACTATGGATTCATTTAGGAGGGCTTGAGGAGCAATATTCAAACTCCAGGAACTAACCTATCAGCTGATTTCCTGTGACGTCACGTGTGCTCCACTCTTGCTTTAACTGCTGTCCTACCATAGGCAAAGGATGATAACTGGGTACAAGTTGAGCAGCATCCGCTCCATGTAAGTCAAGAGCACTAAGGTAGTAGCTGCCAATGTTGTATCTGTTTCATAACTGAGTCGAGATTGTACCTCTGATTGCTGAGCTGTAGCATTTTAAATGAAACTGGCACTACTGCAGCTCCTGAAATACTGCACTTTAATTGTAGGACAACAGCCCATCTATGGATGCTCACACTTCTGCAACCCATGCTCAATGGCACAGACAGGAAAATGCCCTATGCTCGACTGCATGCCCCTGTACTGTACTGCATGCACACATGGTCTCGCCCTTTCATACAAATCTCTCTGAGTAATCGCCACATTCAATCTGATCTACAGAGGCTTGCGATCTGCCTCAAATTAGCAAGGACTATTGTATTCCCACACAAGTTCAACTTCATGTGAGGGCAGGAGTGTAAATGGGCAAATCTACAAGACAGCGGGGCATTTTCCAATGTAGAAATGAGAATAAACACTAGTACTCTTCCTCATATCAACACCTACTTCAAAGGGCTGGACCTTTGCCATGAGCCAAGCCTACCTAACAATATCTCTTTATCTCCTGCCTCTTAACCTTTACCAAAGCAGTAGCCTTTAACAAATTGTCTTCTACCACACACAAGGGAAAACATAATTAACCCTGCAGTCTTTACAATGACCAGATTTACAACAAATTCAGTATCTTCAGTCTTTACAATGACCAGATTTACAAGAAAGTCAGTACCCCGCATGCCACATTACCACGCAAGTCGTTAAAACGACTTGCCGTAGGGGGAGCGTTGTTGAACTGGTGTTGGATTTCTAAGTCCAAGACCTTCCGTACGTGGACTGTGTGACTATAGTGCTAAAAAATAACATTTTCCTTTTCGAAAAAGACTTCTATAGGCAAACGAAAGGGACCAGCATGGGAGCCACCTGTGCTCCCAGCCTGGCTTGTTTGTATGTATCACAATTTGAAGAAAAACATATCTTTAATGTAGCCGCCCCATTCTACGAGAATATCTCGATGTGGTCGAGGTACATCGACGATATCTTCTTTGTATGGACAGGGACCCTGGAATTACTGCAAGAATTTATAACCTGGCTGAATCTTGGAGATACCAATCTAAAGTTCACTAGTCATGTGGACCAAGAACAATGCGAGTTCTTAGACATCCTAATCAAACATGTGACAGGCACCTTGCAGGTTGAGTTATTTACCAAAAAGACAGATAGAAATACCATGTTGCATTACCACAGCAACCACCCTCCATGCCAGAAAAATAACATCCCTTTTGGTCAATTCCTGAGATTGAAACGTAACTGTACCAACAATAAAGACTTTCTATACCATGCAGGAATTCTAGCTAAAAAACTTGCAGACAGGGGATATCCAAAAAAGATGGTAAACCAAGCACTGAAAAGAGCAAAATACTTCAATAGGGAAAACCTATTCCAGAAGAAGACCAACAATTCTGACACAAACAAAAGATTGGTTTTCATAACTAACTATAGTGGTGTTAGCAACAAAATTAAAAACATTATCAACCGAAACTGGAATTTAATAACCACGAACACCAGTCAGCCACCTATCCCTAAACCAATCATTGCCTTTAGAAGGAACAAAACCATCAGAAACAGTGTAGTCCATACTTATAGGGAAACCACCCAATTACAAAGAACCATGGATAACAACCCCCTGCCTACAGGAACATTTCCTTGTAGCAAATGTTCTAATTGTGATCACGTAATAAAAGGCAATCCAATTGAACATAACAAAACTAAACATTTTACCAAATCATTCATCAACTGTAGATCTAAAAATATAATATACCTTATCAAATGCCCATGTGAATTAGTATATGTAGGTGAAACATCGCGAGAAATTAGACTGAGATTGAACGAACACAAGTCTGCGATCAGATGTAAAAAGCAAGGAGCACCGCTTACTGAACACTGGCAAGCGGCTAATCATAAAATTAATGAACTGAAATGGTGTGGCCTTGAAACTATTACCCAAAACACCAGAGGAGGAGACATCACCTTAAAACGGAAAAAAACGGGAACAATTTTATATGTCCCGCTTTAATTCCGTAAATAATGGGCTAAACTCCAAGGAAGACTGGGAAAGGATTTTGCAGTAAATCCTTTCCAAAGTCCGCTCCTTATGTCTGTAAATTACCAACTACTACTCGCAGATAGCGACATTCAGTATTTATACACGAACGCTGAATAAAGTTTCCCCCGGTCAGCTAATAACCCTGATTGCAATTGTAAACAAACAAATCCACTGTGCCTTTCGTCACCGCCTATCCATTAAAAATAGCAAAGAATAGGACCCTCCTTCGTGCAGAAACATTGCGTCCTTAGTTACCGCTAACCAACTGAAACTAAAAACGGTAACCAAAGGACTTTCTATCACGTGTCTAGGGACGAGGAAAACTACAACTGTAGTTCCTTGTGTTAGACCGTTCTGATTGGTTAATCACCCGTGACGTCATGAATTTGACGTTTTCCCGGGAAACTGAATCCTTTTTAAACTGGAGTCGAAAGACCCTGTTTATCTTTGGCCGATCGAGCACGCTAACAGATGCAGGAAGGACCGTGAGGGGAGCAAGGAGGCCGACACGAATACGAAAGGTGAGCGCGAGTCTAGCCACTTTATTTTAACAATGCCGACGACTGTAATTCGAACTGTGGCATTTTTCCTACTCGAGGCGCCTTTAGTTTAGTTTAAAAACGATCGGAGGTATACTTACTTCGGTTTCCTTGGCTTCCCTTTTTAACTCCTCATAAACGGGATAGATACCATTAAAAAAGCAATAACCAAACCTTTTTTTCTCGTTTAAAAGAAACCATAACGATAACTAATTCTGATATATATTATATGTTCCTAATAGGTTGAATGCTAAAACAACCGTGAGTGTTCTTTACCCAACGCTTTGGATATAATTGAAGGCATCCAGTAGCGCGGTTTAACTCAAAAATGAAGGACCATTCATAATCCTTATGTTTGGTGAGTTACATATCTTGGAAGTAACCCCTTCGGCATAGATAGGATATACTTATTGGCCCAACAACGAATAATGAGGCCAATCTTTTCCCTGTCTTTTTTATTCCTACAGTGGTCCCCCAATTCAAAATCGGTGGCACCCCTCCGGCAACCTCTACAATACAGAGCTTTGAATCTAAACAGGTAACCAGAGAAGTTTAGGAATTCCCGTCTAGACAAGAGCACTTCTGAAAATAAAAAGTAACGGATAAAAATGAAGTACTTATGTTCATTATATTCCATTATAGAAATAGCACCCTGTAAATTAAGAAACAGGAAGCCATTTTCGCCAAATTGATACATGAGAAGTTCCTCGCAATTGATCAGCAGAGGACTTTCAAGAATTCCCACACAGGTATACTTCAGACCTATTCTCAATTAGAAGTAGCCTTATACACGTGTTGCTTAGCCAACAGTACTATGGAGTCCATAGTTATAGTTCTTTGTACCAATTTGCTCCTATTAATACACCTTTCTGAACCTTATTATGTAATTGATATTTGCACCAAGTACCATGGTGTTTTAACCTGTTGTTCACTAAAGATAGAAGGTTAAAATATGTCTAAACTAATGTTAGTCTAAAAAAAAGAGAGCCCTAGACGCTCAATATGCACAAAACTGGATGTCCTCTAATTATAATGTCTTTTTATAGAAATTTGTTTGTCCTGAGGAAGGTGGTATCACAGACTCACCGAAACGCAGCGTCGACAACGAAAACAAACTGTGACTCCTGAAACTCATTGTTTTTAACTTAATTGTGATATTTTATTAATTTTTATCTGTGCATATGATTGTTTTTAACCTTGTCAATATTGTAATAAACTGTACACTTATTTGATAAAACAACAACATCTAAGGTTCTTAATTTCTTATTCTCACATTTCTGTTTTAGAATTTATATAAATTTGGTGTATTACAGTGTTATTTTGAATGTATACTTTAGGACTGGGGCATAGCTTTTTGGTACATGTGAACTAGACTTGGGTTCCAAAGTGAGTACATAACCCAGGGACTTTCCTTGTGTTTTCCCTACTGGGAGTCCCCAAGGTGGAGCCAGGCATCCCCGGCAAATGTGGGGGGCCGTTGTAGAGATGAGACAAGCTAATGCCCAGAGTTGCCGAGTGTGATTCCTGGTTAGAGTAGGCACCAAGGCGAGAATTATCGAGTCCGCTGACCCTGGTCCACGACCCTGCCACGTCGGGAATTGAACCCTGGTCCCGGGCCGTTCTCTGCTTCCGGGTCTGCCGCCTCTAACCAGTGAGCCACACCACTCCATAACATACATCGATCTGCTTACGTAAAAACATATTTTATTTCCATCAAACTGTTTTCTATGTACTTCTTGTTTGCCACGCATTTCGTCTTTGGCTGAGATAAGAAAAAAAAAAGATTTTGGTGGGAATTAAATTAACGTTAGATTAGTGTATAATAATTCGTCGAGATCTGAGAAACGGATTCTGCATAAAGACATTGCAAGAAGATGCTAATCCCATTAATATGCAATGGGCATAAAAGCGAATTAGTTGTGATTGATAATACATATAGGACGAAATCATACAAAGTATTGTTTCGTAACCTGATGTAGTCCCCTGATGTTTGTGGACGAAACTGTACCTATTATTAGTGAAAATCGCCCATCCCAGACAAGTAAGCTTGTCATTTCATACAGCTGTACCCCACCAGGAAAACTGCTCTGGGCAACTTGCATTGATAGTCCTCATGTCTGATTAATCAATTGATGTCCTCAGACCATGTGGCACCTCTTTGAAGTGGAGGAAAACCTGCACATCTGCTGTCTACGCTGTACCTACCCTATAAACACAAGGAAAGATTGCAGAAACCACTCATTGTGTAAATTAGTCTTAATATGGGAGGAACTTGTTGTTGTTACGGTTTATGTGGCTTTGGCTAAAATCACCATGGACCACCACCATCATCACCACTCAAAGCAAGCAAGTGTAAAAACTATGGATTCATTTAGGAGGGCTTGAGGAGCAATATTCAAACTCCAGGAACTAACCTATCAGCTGATTTCCTGTGACGTCACGTGTGCTCCACTCTTGCTTTAACTGCTGTCCTACCATAGGCAAAGGATGATAACTGGGTACAAGTTGAGCAGCATCCGCTCCATGTAAGTCAAGAGCACTAAGGTAGTAGCTGCCAATGTTGTATCTGTTTCATAACTGAGTCGAGATTGTACCTCTGATTGCTGAGCTGTAGCATTTTAAATGAAACTGGCACTACTGCAGCTCCTGAAATACTGCACTTTAATTGTAGGACAACAGCCCATCTATGGATGCTCACACTTCTGCAACCCATGCTCAATGGCACAGACAGGAAAATGCCCTATGCTCGACTGCATGCCCCTGTACTGTACTGCATGCACACATGGTCTCGCCCTTTCATACAAGTCTCTCTGAGTAATCGCCACATTCAATCTGATCTACAGAGGCTTGCGATCTGCCTCAAATTAGCAAGGACTATTGTATTCCCACACAAGTTCAACTTCATGTGAGGGCAGGAGTGTAAATGGGCAAATCTACAAGACAGCGGGGCATTTTCCAATGTAGAAATGAGAATAAACACTAGTACTCTTCCTCATATCAACACCTACTTCAAAGGGCTGGACCTTTGCCATGACCAAGCCTACCTAACAATATCTCTTTATCTCCTGCCTCTTAACCTTTACCAAAGCAGTAGCCTTTAACAAATTGTCTTCTACCACACACAAGGGAAAACATAATTAACCCTGCAGTCTTTACAATGACCAGATTTACAACAAATTCAGTATCTTCAGTCTTTACAATGACCAGATTTACAAGAAAGTCAGTACCCCGCATGCCACATTACCACGCAAGTCGTTAAAACGACTTGCCGTAGGGGGAGCGTTGTTGAACTGGTGTTGGATTTCTAAGTCCAAGACCTTCCGTACTGTTGAGTAGACTGGAGTTGGGAAAGTATTTATACATTTAAAAGTCCAGCACCCCCTAAAGCAAGTAATTGTAACAATTTGCGTGCTAAAGTAATGCGTTGTAACATTTCACATGGGGTACTGACTGTGCTGTAAAAGCGTGCAGGGTAAATGCCTGCGGGGTACCGTCATACAACCATACACAAGGGAGGGTGTTAGTTAGGGGTGATTGTGAGCTCTAGGTAAGTACTTGACGGAACACCTCCTCTTCCCTCTTCCTTGCTGCCCCATATGTGGATGCACAATAGAATGTCAAGTCTCCTCGTCCCCACCCCTTTCAAGCACACAATGTGTACGTAGAAAGGCACCTCCTGTCCGAATTGCTTTGAGCTCACCAGCATTCAGTGGAGTCCTCAGTGCCTTGGCTTGCCCAGGGGTTCACTCCAGTATACTGCAAAGCAGTTACCTAAGCCTGGGCAGAACCTCCCATTTCAATCGAGCGCAACTACATAGGGAGGCTAATTTGCTTCATGCAAATTCTAGTGCAAATTCTGATTCAAACAGCGCCCTCCAATACACCTTTAGTTCTTACTGTGCTGACATTAAAATTCAATTCATTTCAAGACATTTGGCTCCACAAGGAAGACAGAGACTGGCTAAGTTCAAAAGAATAAAGGTTTACTAAATTACTAGCAAAGTTACAAACATCACTATCATCAGTATTAATGTCAATCAATAATTAATACATGAATGCAACAACCAGTATATAGTTCAATGCAATATAAAGGTAATAAAATCAAAGACCAACTATTATAAAGTTGTCTCAAAAAGAAATCAAAGCTAGGTTATTTCTCCCATACTGAGAGCTCCCTCCACCCCTAAGTTGAGTAAAAAGGGGCACCTGAATCAAAAGGCAAGTAGAAAGACATCTGAACTCTCGTCCACTTTGCACTAGTTTAAATCCCACATTTCTATCAATTCGCCACAAATACACAGGATTCTCAGATGCAGAACCAATCAGGTTAAGGCACAAGCAGATAAGAAACTTCATTATTTTTTCAAGCTACTACACACTGAATTCACATTAAACGTTCCTCGGACTCACAGTTATCTGCAACATAATGAGATGAGATGAGTTCAGTTCAGGCAGTGCACTGCATTTTACAAGATTGTGTAACAAAACAATTTCACATGTGAACAGAAAACAAATGGTACATCACTTAAGATCGCTGCTTCGGTTATCTTTTGAAAGAAATATACACTACACAGACAAAACGACAACCAGACGTTAGTTATGTTAAAATGTAACATACATTGCTATGGTCAAGCTAACGTGAAAAATGCACATTCACTACATTTGCATGTTACATGTTAATATTGATATCGAAGCAAAATATTTCATTGTGAAAAAATCTTTAATTATGAATAAATCTCCATTAGGAGAATTAACAGTATGAGAAATCTTGAATCCTCTCAGTGCCCTTGCCAAATTCAGACAGATGGCCCAATGTGTAAATCCATCTTATGCAAGGAGACTTCAATAATGTGCATTCTTGTAGGTGCAGCCATCATCAGTCTACAGGCAATCATATATCTTAGTCCATGTGAAAAGATTAAAATATATATTTCCTTATACAAATATTCAGGTGGATTTGAGGTGCACCATCTCATTCAGGTACATACTGGAACAAAGTTCACAATTATACGAGTTATAGTGCACGCTCCTTTTGCAGTCAATGGTTGCCATTGGTTCAGTGCAGGCAGGTTTTGAACTGAAGGTTTACACTTTCAAAGCATCATTGCAGTTTTTCATGGTAGTTTTTTAAATCTTTTTTGGGACATGGCTTTCTTTAAAAGAGCCTTCTGGTGAATGATGTCACAATAGGACTCTAGACATATGCAAGTGTCTTCAAAGAGTTCAACATCCTGTATGGCTTATTGTAGGTGAATATTTTTGAGGCCGAACTGGGTAAAGAGAATAAGGGGCATATTTACAAGCGGATTTTGCCACCGGAACATCACTTTTACTGATGTTCTGGTGGTGCAGTCCTCTGCACCATATTTATAAAGTGATGCATAGCCAGTTTTTGTGGCTTAACGGCACTTTGTAAATATGGTACCTTTTGACGCAGGTATCTGCGTGAAAGGGGCGTGCAATGGGTGTTGCTGAAGGCGTTCCACTGCATCACCCATTGCTTTTTGACGCTGCCCCGATTTACAAGAATCTGTAAATCTGAGGCAGTGCCAAAAATTAATGTAATTGAAAAGCAGGCGTTAGAATGGCGCAACGAGGAAAAATACTTCTATTTCTCCTAGTTTTTGCTTTTTCTACATGTGCTGCATATTTAAGCACACATGGAAAGAGCAAAACGCCATTAATGTTTGTTTATGTGCAGGAAGGTTTCCCTTCCTGAACATAAACAATCAATAAATAATAACGATTTGCTACTTCTATGTGTGCGACAGAATGCCGCACACATAAAAGTAACAAATCGCCATTATTGATTGTTTATGTGCAGGAAGGAAAACCTTACTGCACATAAACAATCATTCCCTGCAACACAGGCAACCTTGCACTATGGTGAAAGGGTGTCTGTAATGGCGCTAGGCAGCTATTTTTAGCGCTTGGGAAAACACAGGGGTGTGTAGTATTGTTGTAAATACAGGGCATCCCTGCAATTTGGAAATGGCAGAACGTGGTACTGTGAAAATTGCTGCAGCGCCACGCTCCGCCATTTACTTGTAAATATGCCCCATAGTTTTTATCTGGATGGTCCCTTTTAGGTTTAGAGAATTTTGATATAAGATTTATGTTGTGGACTCGTTTGTAAACATAACACTTCATTGTAATAAAATGTAATACAATGTACTGAAAAAAGTTGCAACTTCACACACCCTTAGTGAGACGTTAGATCAGAAAGAACTCGTCTAGGGTAGAGACATCTTGATTTTATTCAGCTGATACTGATTGAGAAAATGAGGACAGCGATGTAAAAAAATACTCAGATAGTCTAAAGAAGATCTCTTGAGCGAAGGAATCAAGTAATGTTTGATGAGAATTTCAGGATTCTTTTTTTAAAGTTTAGAGAGGGTCAAACGCAGCAGTGGGGGTCTGCGTTTCTTTCTGAAGGTGGGCGTATCCGTCCATGGAGTGTTTTGTTACTGCAGAAGCAGAGAGGGCCTTCAAAGATGGAGAATTTCAAGATCAGGTAGCTGATGCTCTCCCGCCTTTTCTATTATTTCGTAAATCTCCACTCCTGATCCTGGCATGGACCTTTCAGGAGTTGGACGTAATGCTTTGTGACCGTCTCTGGGATTTGAGTAGACGCCGGATTGTGTTGGCCGAACTAAAGTTCCCTCGTGACAGAGGCATAGCGGCCTCCAATTTCTGTAGCTATTACTATGCAGCACAGCTTCAACGCCCCACCCACTGGCTAGTGGGTCAGAATCTGATCAAATTCTGTGTGCTGCATGGTATTCTCTTTCTACCAAGTAGAAACTCATAGCACTATACTCTATTGCTCAACACGATGGTGACCTGTCTTCGTAATAGCATGCGTTACACAAGACCAATCCCTTCCTTATGCAATGGCAATCCCATTGCTCGGTGTCTATATCTACAGAGGTATCCTTTCCAGACGAGAACTCGGCCCATGGGACCAGGCGGGAATAAATACTTTGGGTGATTTTTTAGAAGAGGTCTCCTTGACTTGATTACACCCCCATGTGGACCAGTCGGGTTATAAAGGCGTTGATTCCTCACATATGGTAGAATCACTCATGCCAGTCAGGCACAATGGCACACAGCATGGTTGGAACCTGCCACACAAGCTTGCAAACGCTCCAATCAACCACAATAGAAAGTTGATCGCTTGGTACTATAGGGCCATCATGGATCACACAAGAGTTTCCCTACAAACCATAAGGGTTACCTGGGAGTCTAAATTGCAACTTGTTTTCAGTAATTAGGAAAGGCCTTCTATTGTATTATACCTCTCCAAGATCACATGCAATGTCTGATTTAAACTCATTTAGTTTAATATATTTCATTGAGCCTATCTCATACCCCTGAAATGTCACCACTTCTTTACCACCGTTTCCCCCAACTGTCCCAGGTGCCACACCACACCTGTAAACCTGACCCAAATGGTACCCTTCTGGTGCCCTCACGGAGTACACAGGCTGTGCACTCTCCGGCACCCCTGCATCTACTCAGTTTCTCTTTTACCCCTGCCCCAAGCAGGTGAATCTGACCGCCTGTTTTCTGGATCTAGCACTCCTATTAGCCAAAAGAGAAATTACCAGATGTTGGAAGTACTTTACTTCCCCGCGTATGCCTTCCTGGCAGGCGGAACTTCAGAAGTGGAGCACCTAGAGCACCGCCCTATGTAGGGAGGAAAAACGGGGCATCCAACCTATCCAAATAGCAGGCCAATGGGATGAGCTGTTATTGCAACTCGAAGAATGTTAAACAACTAATGACAGGCCCCCTTGAATCTTCACCTGTGGCCGCTCGAATTGTTACACCTTAGTGTTGGGCATAGGCTCCTCTGTGCTCCCCCCCCAATCTATCCCACTTTCCTCATATCCTATCTTTTGCTCAACCTACTCCAATTGGGCACGCTAAGATCCTACCTCGTTCATAACTCCTAATTGGTGTTGGCTATGGCTTCTGGACACATCCTTCCATTATCATTGTGGCTTGCTGGCACCCCTTTCTCCTTCAACGATATTTTATGGAAGGTTTAACAATTTTTTTCTCTCTTTGACCACTGTTGTTTCTATTTGTTGTGGCAGTACCAGTACATTCTACCTAATTATCTTTTCATGGTGACTACTTACATGAATTTTTATATAATTTTTCCAGATTACTTATGTACCAAAGCTGTACTGAAACCTAGTCTAAAATGCAATAAATATGGTTTTCAAAACAAACCAGGGGCCTAAATCTTTCGTAGGAGCCACCTGCCAGTGCCAGGAATGAAGCCTCATAAAGCTGCCTAGTCCGGATTCCACCTCTTGACTCTTTCTTCCACTACCTTCCACTTTCTGGCTCTTTGTCTCTTTTTTATTCCCCACTTTCTCTCTTTCTTTCTGTTCCAATGATAGTCTTCATCCAACTTTCTTCCTTTTCTGCCGCCACTTGCTCTGGTTTAAAGTCTGGTAATACAAAAAAAATCCTGATCCTAAACACGTGTGTTAAAGACCATCACCCGCAAGCTCCTACACAACTTAAGCATGGAGGGCAACACTGATCATATGCAGACCTTTGCGGAGGGCATTTCTACAGCGAATCAATTTCAAAGCAAGAGCTCCTACAGAAGACTTTAAATCTCAATGTAAAGTTTTCCAGGAATTTATTTTTTATAGTTTTCAGATTTTGTTGCATACAATGGTAAAACAAATGCATTACTTTCTAGTTATGCCAATCCTTCAATTCTAGTAGTACTGAATGACACATAGAAAACATATTTGATGAACCACATGAGTCTCACACCGGCTTCTCCTCTTTTCTCCGGCTTTTGTTCCCATGTGCAGGGCAGGAGCGCATTGGCAAGGACTCGCACTATGAGCAGGAGGGAAGGGTGCAGTTTGTGATCGATGCCGTCTATGCTATGGCCCACGCCCTCCATAATATGAACAAGGACCTCTGCCCAGAGTACCCTGGAGTTTGTCCGGAGATGGAGCACGCTGGTGGAAAGAAGCTGCTCAGATACATCCGCAATGTTAACTTTAATGGTAAGTCCTAAGTAACCTGAATCCCAGGGGTGTAGGCCAAAACCAACCAGATTGACACCATGTATTTTATTGCAATTGTATATTTCTACAAATGAGGTGCGGAGAGAACTGAAATAGGCGTTGCTAATAGGCACTAGAAAGTATGATTTATTGCCCGCTAATTCCATGCACATATTCACTTAATCACCTTTCACATATTACCAATGAGCAATTTTGATTCAGTCACTCTGATTTTGAAAGATTCTGCAACATACTAAGAGAATTTCAAGTTTTTCACATGGACCTATACAAATATCGACTATTACTATATTGTCAAAGTAGTATACATAGGTAGATTTACTTTTCCTAACTCCCCTTTTATGTATACATTGACAAGGTATGAAGATATGGAGTTAAGAATGGTGTGTCTATACGTTCCTATGCACAATATATATATATATGGTGGTTAACATTTTGTAGTCAGTGTTTTTGTAGGGCGGTATGTGTGACTTAAATGATTTGATTTACAACTGATTTTGTCAGGTGTTATGACATTTTGTGGAAGAGAAAATTAGTTATTTAAGTGTTCCTTATTTATGTCTGATCCAAAAGCGTGAAATGCATGTGCTATAATGTTCCTCCTGTCCGCAGTGCTGTGTGCCCTATGCACAGAACGTTTGCACTTAATTTAGACCAACCAGTGTCTCCAGGGAAGTGGTAAGGGAAAATCGGGCAGAGGCGAGGGAAATTGACTGCTAACTACATTCCTACATTTGTAGGAATCCATAAACAATTTTAAGTGCATTTCTCCACACTTTCCTCCGATTTCATTTACAGCTTAAAGGGCCATCCTTAAATATTGACAGTGGTGTGGGCAAGTGCATTTACTGCGTCCAATCACATATTGGAAGAGTTAATGGTTGTGTATTGGCGTTTAGTACAGGGAGCATGATTTACAACTGTGCTCGTGAACATGGACTGGTTTCCAAGGCTGTCAATTCTGCTTAATATCCCTCGAAATACTGTGTCCACTCCATAAGTGCAGAGATAATTTCAGTCTAAGATACTGAAGAAAATGATCCAATTAAAATACACCTCTGCACAATTTGTCTAATGAGGGAAAAGCATAACAAATGAGATTTTGCGATTTCTTCACCAAATAAAACAAATAATTGTGAGCGTCTTACATTAGGACAGGGGAGTAGCAGAGGCTCCTGAAGCTAGGCGGTGCAGTGGGACCTCAACCATTCAGGGGGCCCTCAAACATTCATGGGACCCCTGTTTAGCCCAAGGTGAATGAATATTTGTGAGATATGGAAGACTATGGGAGCCCTCGTCGTCACATTCTGCAGGGGGCCCCATAATTTTTTTGTTACGCCTCTGCATTATGTCAATAAATTTGCCCACCAGATCTGTGAAATATTATAAATTCTAATTCATTGATGGCCCATAAGCTATGACAGATCATCTGCATAAGCAGTTCATGAATTCACGTGTTGGTTGAGGCACCACACCAACACTTATTTCACTGTGGAGAAGTGTGGCTCAATGGTTAGAGCGGCAGACCCTGATGCAGAGATCTAGCCTGGACCTGATAATTCTCGCCTCGGTGCCTATTTCAATCATGGAGTGCAACTCTCGGCAATAGCTTGCTTAATCTCCACAACGGCCCCCACAACGCTAAGGATGCCTGGCCTCAACCTTGGGGGTGCCCAGGAGTGGACACCTCACAGGGAAAGCCAGGATGGGTTCCACAGTGGTATTCGTACAAGCGCCTTGAGACCCTTGCGGGTGAGTAGTGTGCTATACAAGTATCAATTACATTTACATTTTACTTTTTGAGTTTACCATGTGATATAGAGTCTGTATGTAGTCTCAAATCCAGATGTTTGTGTATTGCCTCAGACATGAATTTAATCTGTTTCCAAGCACTTCCATCTTTTGGCAAAAAAAAAAATCTTTCGCAAATCAGTGGGGTGATGTGAATAAGCCATTATTAGCATATGTGTTTTCTAGATGCAAAGTGAATAAATTACTTGGAGGATGCACTGGTGGTGGGACGTGATGACAAAGAATACCATATGTGGCCCATGTTGTGTAGAGGATGAGAATGACCTTTTTACTTTATTTTTGAGTACTTTAGTATAATGGAACACATTAGCCTTAGTGTACTTGCAGAACATGGGAATCTATGAAGTAGAAGAGCAACAAAATGAACACCTGTACAGAGTCTGCCTGTCTGAATAGATTTACTTCTAAAGCCTTTAAAGCAGTTTCAGAAAACCTCCTTGAGGTAAGGATACCTCATAAGGTGTGCACCTCTAGGGTGAAGTGAACCTCCACAGTGCATAAGGTTTAATTTGCACTAAAACGTGCGTGGTGCAATGAGACGCAAAACTCCAATCAATTTATACACAATAATAAAAGCCTTCTGCTGCAGCACAAAATGATGCTGCTTCTCACTCAATCCTTAGTTAATCTAGCATCTTGGCTGGGTGGTATAAGAGCAATCTTTTGGACAAGTTCTCTGGTAGACTGCTGCGTAGGGCCTTGAGGGACTGATCAAAGGAGTTGAAAATGAAATCTCTGTTTAAATGGTCAAAACAAATTGTTCTTCATTATAAATTATTTAAAATCATCCCAATTAAACCAGCAACATTAAAAGAACCGAGTCTGGAGTTGACAAGAAGAGATTCTAATAAAGATGTTAATCTCAGCCGCGGTTCCATGGAAATATGACAATGTTTCACCAAAAAATAATTACTTTTTGGGAAGTATTAATAGAAATTGTTCATACTTTTAGAATTATACCAAGCAAAATAGCAAAATAAGGCATTAATTCTTCAAGCATTGGGAGTCAAACAGAATCTGCAATCAAGAGTTTATTGATAATTTTTGTATCGCACTTCTCCAAAATGTGGCTAATTGATAAGACACATGCACATTCTCTCCCTTAACATAGTATTCCCATCATGTTTTTGTTTTAATGCAAGCTGTATGAAAAGCCTTAACCTCATTGTGGTCAGTACTTGGACAGATGCATAAATTGTGGACCACATCTTCCAGTGGACAGCCACAATCGCTCCAGAATGACCCGTCAGATTTGTAGCAAACCAGTGCACGGAATGGATGCCTTTTAATGGCAACAGTGTAAATCAAACTCTCATCACCCCTATGGCAGTAATGATGTACCTATGTACAGGTACAGGTGTGGGGTTGGAGACTATTTAAATGATAATCAATGGAGTGACATCAATGTCATACTTTATCCTGAACTTTGACTGTAGCAAATCAAAGATAATCAAAGGGTCAAGGGGGGCCTGTTATTGGGCAACCATGGTGTACTTGGAGCAAGGATGCAGAGAGAATACTATATGAAGCAGCACTTTGAATGAAGGAGTTGGCTTACAAAGTTGAGGGTTGGGTACATTGCACCTAGAAAGAGAGATGGTATTTTAAAGTAGAAGGGCTTGCATTGAGGGGGGGCTGGAAAATAAACATGGGATGGTTGAAGCTGGTAATTCAGAAGGAGCATGGATAGATATTATGTAGAAATTCAGCGCATGAGCATTATTGAGTGATGAATCTAGAAGATACATGGGGAACATGAAAATTGAGATTGGAAGGCAGCGTGAGTCTTCATCACTTAAAGTTTTAATGAAAATAGGGATTGGAGGGAATTTGGGCTTGAAACGCGCTTTATAATGGTAAATACGGTGCATTCATGCCATTTTACTCAGTGCAGCACAACAAAGTGACTTGCTGTGTTACGCTGCATTAAAGAATGATAATTCTGCCCATAGGTTCTCTGAATGATCTGATCATTTGGAGCATGGTATTGATGTGCTAAAAAAACGATAAATGAGAGAATCTTATAATCCAAGGTGAAATGGTATTTAAAGATCTAAGGGCCAAGAAAAAAGTCAGCATCCCAAAACAACCATTTCCCATGTAAATTCCTATAGGAAATTCTGGAAAGTGATACAGACAAAACGGCTGAATGGAATCCCACTGTGGGGCATATTTCCTAAGAAGTGATGGAGCGTGGCGTTAGCCTTCTTGGCCTAACACCACACTCCGCCACTTCTGAAATGCAGGGCTGCACTGTATTTACAACAATACGGTGCAGCCCTGCGCTTCCCCCTGTGCTGGCACTAAATTTAGCTGCCTTGCGCCATTGCAGGCAACCATTAGTTCTTATCTCATTTTAATACCTAACTATAATGCCACTTTAACGTTTGCTTTTATTCTGTATATATGTGTTTATGTATATGTTATATATATATATATATATATATATATATATATATATATATATATATATATATATATGAGGTACGTGAAGTTCCCAGTCCAACGCAGCGCAGCGCGATCAGCCACACCGCTAGTCAGGAACAGGCAAGACCCAAACGTGGTGCAAATAGATTTATTTAAGTTTCAGCCCAGCACCAATCCGCCATGACGCGTTTCGGCTAGAGATAGCCTTGATCATATATGTGTGTATATATATATATATATATATATATATATATATATATATATATATATATATATACACACACACACATATATATGTATATGTAACATAAAAATTCATACAAAATATACATGTATACATACATATATACAGTGACAGAACAAAGCAAAGGATAAAGTGGCATTATTGTTAGGTGTTAAAATGAGATAAGAACGAATGTGGTACCCTGAACCCCTTGCCCTTATGGGGGTCTGCATGCCACTGCACTACTCTTGCAGGAGATTTTGACAACTCCTGCTGCACTTCTGCTGGGCCCATGATAGTGCGGAAAATGAGATTTTGATCTCTTATCTGATCACCTAGATACCTATCTCATTTAATCCCTTTTCGGATCGATTATTGACTGTCATTGAGTAAAAGGCAAACCCACATAAGTTATATCAACCCCATAGACTGACGCAACTCTGAAGAACCACTTACGACTGGTAAAGTTTAAAGGTTTATTATAAAACCAAAATCAGTTGCAAGTACAAACTCCTCAATATAAGGTTCAACAAGTATACAGGTACAAGAAGGAACATGAATTCCCTGAAAAATCTCAGTCTACAAAAGAAAACAATCAAAACTAATTCGAAAATCAACAAATTGAATAGCATAGACACAAAGTGGAGCTGAAGCGTCATTTACGGAAAAAGGAATGAAACAGGTTAAAACTGTCCCTACTCTATGCTAGATGACATCCCTACTCAGCAAGTTCTCTACCTAAAAAGGTGTCAGCCGTTTGACTCCCGGAGAAGTTCAAACTCTCTCAGTCTCAGATGGAAACCTATGTCGCATAGCAGTACCCTTTCTGCCTACCCATCCGCTCTCTAAGGGTCCTCAGGCCATCTGCTCTGCCTTCTCCCCGGGGTGCTGTCCCTAATACAAAATCACAGTATGGGTGGAACGCCCCCTTGAGACGCCCACCACGTACACATTTCACGCGGTCTTGCTTCTGGTTTTTTCCATAGTTTCGTTTCTTCGAATCGTCTGTTAAGTTGACCTTGCTTCCCAGGCGCCGTCTTCCACCGTGCTGGTACCCCCATGACATTCCGATTGACTCCTCCAGACCAGAGCCTATCTCCTCAAACAGAGCTCTATTCATTACAATTGTGATTGTAACCCCTTTGCACCTGGAACCAGACACTTCGAGACAGGGCCCCAAATTCCAAGCGTCCCTTATCTCACTAGGCCATAAAACTTCGACCAACATTGGCAATTTAATTTAACGAGACCTTTGACTCTTGGCTCGCACGTGCAGATCAAAGCTATCCCCCTATTCCTGTGAGCCCACTAAATTATGCAGTGGACTGCACTCTTGCGAACCCTTATTTCGTTAGGTTAAAATAACATGTGAACACACCACTCTATAATTCTACAAACTCTTCTATACGGTATGACTTTTAACACACATATATATATAAAATAAGCAAATCATTGATTATAATCGAATCCATGTTACATGAAAGATGCAATGTTATACTCTCGGTTCTTACACAGTGCTATGTGGTCTGCACGTTTCTTCAATTTACATTCATCTCTTTCTCCGTTTAATAATTGCATACATGAATTCTGTTTAACTCGTTCTACTGTTCTTAAGCATTTTCACACATTACTATATTAGCCCAACCTAAATACGGGCCTTTCTAATTCTAATGCACTCTCTAGAGTAAATACAGATACATATTCTTACTTATTAAGTTACATGTGCCAACTTTACGCTACAGGCTTGTAAATATGGTACGGACATACTTTTCATTCAAATTGCGCTCTCTCAGTTCCCCCCTTTGATGACCTCTAGGGGTCATCACTAACACCTCAATTTGAATGTCACCTTACACAGAACTGGTTGCAAGGCTCCCTCTTTTTATCGTCTCGAGAGCTCTCAAACTTCTATACTGATGATCTTGCAAAGCAGCTAATCTCCTTTCCTGCTCTCTCATGGACCTTTGCAACCGGTTTGATTTATACCATTTGTACAGTCTCACTAAACCCCACAATATGATTATGCAAATCAATATTATGAAGATAGGTTTCAGGATATACCAAACAACGCTTTTACCGAGATTGGCAAACCAACCTCCAACTTTTCCCATTCCATGACCTACTTTTTCCCACACATTTACTTTTGTTAAATCTTCGATTTCTTGGTGTATCTCAGTAATGTTTTGTATAACCTTCTCAAGTGGTTTTAAATTGTCTGGAATGTAAGTACAACATTCCTGGACCTTCAAAGCCTTGCAGACTCCGCCCTCTTTTGCTAACAGGACATCTAACGCAAGACGGTTCTGAAGAACCATTGCCCTAATCGATTGCATCTCTCCTTCCACTAGCATCAATGACCTTGCAGTACTGGCAGACAATCTATCCACAACTGTAGCTAGTCTCCTGATCTTAACATCATTAAGTATCAAACCTAAAAGAGGAAACATGGCTCCAAATACGTCTCCAACTACCTCAGCATCTCCTACTTCCCTTTTCCCTCTGGTCGAAGCCTTTCCCTCTATGATCTCTAAATCCTTTGCATGGTATATTTTGGGGAAGACAATTGCCAAATAACATGAACCATACCAACTGTCAGGCAATTTTACATAGGCATTTCTTCCACATACAAAATATACATTAGGAATCACTTGCATCCCTTTCATGAAATCTTTCGTATAGTACTCCAATCGGAAAGCATGTTCGCAACTAACTTCACCTACAAATACACTCTCATAATATGTCTTGCTTCGTGTCAAACATAACTTTCCTTTCTGCGTTCTATCCAAAGCTATTGGGCCATTACTACCCTTCCTTTTGTGTGCCTTTTCCTCTTCGGTCCAATCTGTTTTCCATTGTCCTGTCATTTTTAGAATCTTCTGCCTCCTGTAACGGTCATCAACTTGTCCAATGAACCTTTTCTCAATCTCTGACACCTTGCAAATCAGATTATTTCGGCGTGCATATGAAGTATCTAATGTATCCCAAGGAAGAAAGAATTTTGCTAACCTATCTTCCTTTTTGTAATAGTCCCACTTATTCATTTGTTTATAATTCGGGACTTCAGGCAGTACCGAATCATAATTTGAAAAGTAGTACTCAAACCCTTCTCGACCATAAAATATACTGAGCAATAAGCTACATGTTATCCCATATGTCAGAGGAAGGTGATGATATCTGATGCCTTCATCTACGGAAGCCGGCAATTGCATGCAGACATAACAATCTTTGACCTCCATGGCATCAATATACTCGTACAATAACTTAGCATATGCGTTTGATTTAAAATTTCCCTGCGACTCGTCTATGTGTAACCTACGAGCTTCATCTGCCAGTAACGCCTTTTCACGGATCACATTGCTCTCCTCTTTTTCCCCAACAAGAGCAGGTTTCAAAGTCGTTACAGGCTTTACATCTGTTGTCTCCTTTAAACTTGTATGTCCTACTATGTATGATACTGTGACTACTATGGCTATGAGAGAAATTACTACAGCTATCAGTGTGCCTATTATGCATTTAGCTCTACGGTTTGGACTGCCAGTCTCCATGTTATCAAACTACGTAGCTCTTTCTTTTTCGAGGGAAAGTTTTCTTTTTCAGGGTTTTATTTGCTTTATTTAATCTCTCAGTCTGTGAAGCGCTCTTAACCAACAAAAGTCTCTTTTTCAACAACGTCTTTTTATTTTCAGCAACAGACAACCCTAGCCCTTCTCCGTCCTCTAAATGTAATCCCTAATTTTCTTCTTCTTTCCACTTGGCGCTAGGTTATCTTCTTCTTTATGGCTTTTATGTATCTACAATGATTCTAGTGCCAGCAGCTCTAATGGCATATTCCAACAGTTCTAAACGAAGGACTTTTTCTTCATGTGCTGGTATTGGGTGACCCAAAGTCGGAAATTCTAATCGATTCAGCACCAGGTCCTTGATCCGACTTAGGTAAAGGGGAACGGGGAGTGTGAATGTCAGTAACCCCTCAGTTTCGATTCCAGGTGTCAACATCCGTACTTCCACCGTCACAATTGGATCGAGATTGGTCACCTGCACCTCTCTCACCCTCCCGGATCTCTGTCCCCAAGACATCTGCTGCGAGATAGGTCCACTCAGGGGTGGCGTATCTTCTGCAGGGCACACGTACCCTCCTTGATCTTCTCGGACTCTCAGAGCCTGAGTCCGTAGCTCCTTCGTCTAGATCTGAATCTTCCGAGATCGGGACAAGGGTTCTTTCTGGATTTGCTCTCGAGCTTGACCTTCTCCTTCTTTCCGGCCAGCTAGCTTCTCCACTCCTTGTCCTCCTGCTCCTTGTTCTTGGACTTGTCTCTTGACCACTTACAGCTTGGTCAGTGTCCGACTCGAGCTCCCAGCTACTTTCACCTTCTGAGGCAGCTTCGGTCTCACTGGTGTACTGACCGTCCTCGGCCTGGTCCGACACAACCTCAGCCTCTTCAATCACCTCTACAGCTTGACTTTCCCTCTCTATGGCTTCTCCGCTTTCCGCTGGATTCTCATCCGAGAGAGGAGCTGTTTCTTCCAGAGGTGCTGGAACTCTTCGGGTGTGTGAGGCGTGGATCCAGTTGGGCAAGCCTCCACACTTTACTGCAGTGTTCGTAACCAGTATGACTTGGAATGGTCCACGCCAGCGCACGTCTAGACAGTTCTTCCTGACGTGTTTCTTCACCAGGACCCAGTCCCCCGGACACAGGTCATGGCACAGGTCCTGAGCTGATGGAACCTCTGCAGCCTGCACCTGGAGGGACACAGAATGAATGGCGTCAGATAGTCCCTTGCAATAGTCCAGGATCAAATCATCTGTGATGTTCAACAGTGCTGCAGTTGGAACCGATGGCAGTCTCATAGCCCTCCCCATTAGCACCTCGTGTGGAGAGAGACCTGTCCTTCTATCTGGTGTGCTACGTATGCTCATAAGGACCAGTGGAAGTGCATCAGGCCAGCTCAAGGATGTCGATGAACAAACTTTGGCGAGTCTGGATTTAATGGTACTGTTGATCTGCTCCACAATCCCTGAAGCTTCTGGTCGATAACTACAGTGGAGCTGGGGGCGCTAGAGGGCGCCGGACAAGATGGCCGCACTTGCGTGAGGCTCTGTCGAGACCTAGTAATATTCGCCCATTTATCCTTACATATCTCACGCCTGCACCCTGCAAAGACGCCGAGAGAACCCCACTGCCATCGGGGGTCAGACGCGACGCTTTTTTCTGGCGCCTGAGGTGACTCGGAGAGCCCCTGGGGGCCAGGACGCTCTGGACCGCGATCACGCTGGTGCGGTCTGGTGGCCTCGTGGAGGAACCGACCCGCTGCCGTCCGACCTGAAGACTCCGCTACCTCCTGCGTGAGCTGTCCCGGAGGCGTGGAGTCGGCGGACTACGGAGGTGCGACAGAGGCGGTGCACGACAGCGGAGAGACGCCGGAGTCGCAGCGGAGCGGCGAGCGGCCTGGACCCGGCCTGCCGGCGTTGGTGAGTGGGGCGGGGCGCTACGCAAGCCCGGGGCTGCGGAGGTGGCGCCGGGCATGGTTGGGCCGCGCCGCGCGAGCTAGGGCTGGCGGGGGTAGGGCGAAGGGGCTACGGAGCGCAGAGATGGCATAGCAGCGACCCTGAGGAGTGTCCTAATCGCCCTGGGCTGAGGCGGTAAATCGTCCCGAGTAATGCGGAACCGCTAGGGCCCTGAGCTACACTGCAGGACTGGCGACCTGAAGCACGTCCGCCATTTTAAGGGGCAAACATCCAGATCGGAAGACCTTGGCCTTAGATGGGAGCTTCATGAAACATAGCCACAGACTGTACACGCGATAGTGGGGTTATGTTCCAAGTCATCGGAAATCGTGCTGGTTGTGGCACATAGTACAACACTGAAGAATCAGACCGAGGATTGATGCGAGAGGAGATGTAAGCAAAGGGATAGATTAAAAGAAAACTGCACGGGTATTCAATGACACGAAGGAACAAAGACAACTTCTAAAGCGTCAGAAGCAACGCGAAATGCGTGAGAAGAGTGATTCTGTGTAACCCTAAGATAGAAGGAAAATAACAAACAATATTGCACACAGCTCTAATCAAAGATTCAAGTGTGACCTTCACCTCTACAACCCAGAGGATAAGGAAAAAGATTCACTCAGCCCTGATGAGAGTGTGGGCACAGGATACCCACACTTGAAACGCGTCGGCACAAAGGACTCAACCCCATAAGTTTGAAATAAAGACATAAAGGACTCAAACCCATAAGTTTGATATAAAGGATTAGAACCTAAAATTGTTGAAGAAGTTTGTTGTTGACATAGGGGGACTGAACCTTATCGATTTAAAATATCGTTGGCATTCTAGTAATTTTGAAATGAATGCATGGATGCATTGATGTCTATTGATTAATAAGTTTGACATCCTATTTTGATTTCATTTTTCCACCTGTTTGTTTTAAATTCACGTCATATCATGAAATGAAATGTATTGACTGTTTGCTGTTTTATTCTTGCACATATGTTTTGTAGAAATCATTCACGAAAACGTGTGGTTATTTTTGTGGAGAACTCCTTTTTCTCTTTCTAAAAATATTGCTCTTTTGTAAAACTCATTAATAAAAGGCTCAAATAATTGCCGAGATGAACATAATAGATTTGGTTCATTTCTTGCTCTAAATAAGTTTAAATTAAACAATTGGAAGTGTGGGTACCTTCTTCTTTAACACGGTTGTGGCACATAGAGCAGTGGAGAGCCTGAAGTTGCGACGAGGTGCGCTTCTGCTTTCTTTAACGTAGGGCGGTTGGCCTACCAGCGCTATACTGAAGTGCACTGATATAGGCTGGAAATAGCACTGGGCAGTGTTCTGGACCCGGCCTGAGAGCATAGCCTGGACTAGCTGCATAGCTGATTGGCAACTCTTCTTGGGCTGAAATAACCACCACCATGGGCAGGCCAGACAGGAACCAGCCAAAAATAACGTTCGAAGCAAACCAAAAGACTGCTCACTCATCTTCCCAGGCGCCTGCTGACCCTGATCAGGGGGGGGCTGTGGGGGGCACCCCGAACTTGGAATCCACCCTAGTGGCCATGCAAAAGACCCTACAATCAATTGAAGGCACCATGGAATCAGTCAACCACCGCCTCGATCAAATGGCGACACAATTCGACCGCCAAAACGAACAGAGAGTTTCTGCCACGGAGGATGGGCTGGCCACAGTCTCTTCTAAAGTGTTCAGTATGGAGAGGGTGTTGGCGGTCATACAGGCCAAAAACGAGGAGTTGGAAGGGAGGTCCAGAAGGAACAATGTAAGGGTCACGGGCCTGCCGGAATCCACAAATGTGGGTCATATGGAAGATTTCATGGAACGCATGATTATTGATATATTCGGGGCTGACCAACTGTCCAGAGTCTTTATAGTGGAGCGGGCCCATCGCTCTCTAGCCAAACGGCCTCCGCCTGGAGCACCACCGCGGCCAATTGTAGCCAGGATACTAAACTATAGGGACCGAGATACCATTCTTCGGCTTGCAAGGGAGAAGGGGGCTATCGAATACCAGGGCAACAAACTCGAGTTCTATCCTGACTTCACCATGGCGGTGCAGACGGCTCGTAAAGAATTTGCTGCGGTGAAACAGATGCTGCGAACTGAGGACGTAGCGTATGCCATGCTTTACCCGGCACGCCTGCGGATCGGACCCCCTGCGGACAATAAGATATTTTCCTCCCCAAAGGCGGCCATGGACTACGCCAAAAAACTGAAAAAAAGAGCTAAAGGGCCGAGGGACCGTCGGGACGACGACGATGGCGGGCAGGAAGAAGCCGCCTGATCTGAAAATGTGCAGTTGGCTGTGGAGGGGGAATTGCTGCGAGTCACTGCGATATGCCACCCCCACTGTTGCTCGGGCTGTTATAGCTTCTAGGACTTGGGATCCACTGGGGTCTGCTTTGCCCTGTTCAGCATCTATTTACATTGTGGATGGAGGGGCATGCTAACTGATGGGGACTCAGTGGACAGTGCGGCACTGACCCTTTATAGGTCATTTCACCTGAGTGAGCAGTGCAGGGCCGGGCTGTGGACCGCTGGGGCTGTGCGCTGTGTACACGTGCTGTGGTATGCATGCGGTGCCCCTTTGCCTATGAGTTCTGGTCTATTTGCTGTGGACTCGGGCCGGGGCGAATCTAACAATGTACTGAGGTTTACTAGATTGTCTGTTACTGTTTTATTCACGGAATAGGGCTGCAGGTATGGGGATGTAGTTCTAATGTTAGGTCTACGCTCTCGTCAATTCCTGGCGTGAGTGGAGTGCCACTACGCCCCCCAGGACGGGAGATCCCCACACGCATTTGTTGGTATTGTTGGGGTTTGGGGAAGGGGGGACAATGGGATTGCTTTGGCACATTGGGTACGCTGAAGTGGGTGGAGGGATGGGGGTTGGGTTTCTGGGGGATGTTGGGGGACTGTTAGTTTTCCTGGTCAGAGAAGTGAGATCTGTGTTGCTGCTAGACTGTGCTTGGAATTTCTGGTACTGGTTCGATCTCCGTAGTGGAGGGTCTCAGGTCCTTTGTGTGCTGATGGTGGCGGTGGATGGGCCTTTAAGATGGAAGCCGGGGAAAGCCTATTGCATTGAAGGTGGATTGCGGGATTGGTGTTATGGAGAGGGGGGGTAAGATTAAATGCATTAATTGGAATGTGCGGGGACTCAATAGGCCGCAAAAGACTAGACACATGCTTGCATTTCTGAATAGACATGGCGTACAGGTGGCATTCCTTCAGGAAACGCACCTTCAGGGTAAGGCGGCCGAAAAGGTGGGCAAACAATGGGCGGGGTGAGACTGGCTACGAAATACTCTTCCTATGCAAGAGGGGTGATGATCCTGATAAAGAGAAATGTTCCATTTTAAATTATGCATGAAGACATTGACCTAAATGGTAGATACATCATAGTACAGGGTAAATTATGCGGCACACTGATAACTCTGCTCAATGTTTATGGGCCGAATGTGGATGACCCTGATTTTTATGTAACTCTCTGGAACAAGCTCTATTTACTTGCACCTTCGGCTATCATTTGTGGGGGGGATTGGAACGTCACTCTGGATTCGGACCTAGATAGGAAACAAGACAGACCTCCTGTGCGTAAGAAGGCAGTGGATGCGGTATGCGAGGGTATGGATGGGTTGCGGCTGCTGGATGTATGGAGACTACGTAACCCGACCAAACGAGAGGGCACCTGCTACACCTCAGCGCATGATACATGGTCGCGATTGGACTACTGGCTAACGACACGAGATATCAGTGGTTGGGTAGTGAGTGCTGAACATCTACCTCGTACTATCTCTGATCATGCGCCCGTCACACTGGTGCTGCAGCTGCCATCGCATGACTCCTTTCACCTGGCGGCTTTCCTCTGGGGTGCTGACGGATCAGGTGTTGTCTGAGAGACTGAGGCAGATAATTGAGGAGTTTTTTACGAACAACGTGGGGTCTGTAGACAAAATGGGTACGGTCTGGGAGGCCTTCAAGGTGACGGTGAGGGGTGCGTGCATTGGGCTGAGGTCAGGGGTGCTCACGTCCATTAGGGGCTCCATGACCAGGTTAGAAAGAGAGTTACTGATTCTGGAGCGGCAACTAGAGGAGGGAGTGGATGGCACGGTCCTTGCTGACATTCGAACGAAGGTGGACGAATATAACGATCTGGCGGAGCAGGAGGTAAAATTCCTCTCCAAAAAAGCCACAGCTGGGTATTACGGCCAAGGGGGTAGACCAGGAAAGGGCCTGGCGGATCGGATCAGGGATCCATGGGCACGTCACTGCACAGTGCAGGAGATTGAAGATCATGGGAACGTGGTTACTAGCACAGAGGGTATACTGGCCTGCTTCACCAAACATTATGAGCAACTCTATGCACATAGGGACACAGCTGAAGAGGAAGAAGTGAATCAATATTTGGAAGATGTAGCCTTGGTGTGGCTATCTAGGGGGCAGCAGGAATTCCTTATGCATCACATCACTGAGGCCGAATTCAGGGATGCAATAGCGGCCCTCCCTAGTGGTAAGGCGGCTGGTACGGACGGCTTGCCCTCCGAATTTTATAAAACATATGCAGATTTACTGATCCCGCAGCTGGCACAGGTGCTGGAGGAAGCGTTTGACTGCGGACAATTGCCGGCAACCATGAGGGAGGCACTGCTGGTGGCACTACCTAAACCGGGGAAACCGCCTGATAAGTGTGACTCGTATCGCCCCCTTTCACTTATGAACACTGATGTAAAGATAATCGCAAAAGTCCTGGCCACACGGTTGCGGTTACTGCTGCCTGTCATGGTCTTACCGGACCAATCGGGTTTCATACCACTCAGATCCACTACGCATAATTTAAGGACACGCTTTGCTGTACTGCACCTGCTTAAACCAGAACTGCCTGCAGCCGCGGTCATGCTTGACGCGGCTAAGGCCTTCGATTCAGTGGCGTGGAAGTACATGGTGGCAGTACTGCACCGGATGGGGGTGCCGTTCTTCTTCACGTCACTCATCGCCCTCTTATATGCTGCCCCCACGGCAAGAGTCAGGGTCAACGGCCACGTATCTTCCTCGTTCCCGATACAGAGGGGAACGAGACAGGGATGCCCTCTGTCTCCGTTACTGTTTGCCATGATGATGGAGCCCCTGGCCTGTATTTTGCGGCAACGGTATGCTGAAGCTGCATTGAAATTCCCGCTTAGATCTCTGGCGGTGTCAATGTACGCGGATGACATGGTCCTGTATGTTAGGGAACCGGCTCTCCACCTGGAAAACATTTTACGCGAATTCATTAAGTTTGGTCCACACTCTGGTCTCACTATAAATTGGGACAAATCTGTGATTGTGCCGCTCACAGATGCAACCCGCCAGACCCAGCTGGAATTCCCCCTGGAATGGGCAACGGAGTCAGTTCGGTATCTGGGCGTCTGGGTGCATAGGGACTGCCAGGAGGTTATCCGGGCCAACTATGGTGTTGCCGTATCTAAACTAGAAGATCAAGTAGCGCGCTGGACACGTCTCCCGTTGACTCTAGCGGACCGTATATCCTTAATTAAAATGGTGGTGTTACCAAAATTTCTCTACCTTTTCATTAATATTCCTATTCTGTTGAAGTCGCATTTCTTTGCAAGGATCAGATCGCTCCTGGTAACTCTCACATGGGCCGGCAAGAAACCAAGAGTGGCTTGGGAGGTGCTGACCAAACCGTATGCACTGGGGGGGTTCGCCCTGCCGGACATGAGGCTGTATTATCTCTGCGCACAGGCGCATTTTGCGAGTTATTGGTTGAATGCTCCACCATACACCCCGCATGTGGCACTTGAGGCGAGTGCGGTTCTACCGTATCCGCTGAGGGCCATGGTGGTTAACAAACACTCGGTTTTTGAGAAGGGAGAGATAGACACAGTGCGGATTACGGCGACAGCTTGGGAACACCTTGGTCGACGGGCGGCCTGCCTGCCATTATATGCACCGGCTATGCCGTTACTCTACCACTCTGATATTTCGGTATCTGGTGAGATTGGAGGATTACAAATTTTGAGGGAAGCCGGATTGCAATCCATGGGGGACCTTTTTCCCGGGGCGTCGTTTCTCTCCTTGCAGGCCATGACGGCTGGATCGACTAACACGTGCATGCCTACTTTTATTTATGCCCGATTGCGGGCTGCGATAAAGGATTTGTATCCAACATACCCAGAAGAGCCACCGACACTCGGGGCATTGCAGCTGCTCTACACAGCTAAAGACAGGGCTAAATTGGTCTCTAAACTGTACAAGGTTGCACAGGAGGATGAGGGAGGGGGGGCGGAACTGGCAAGAGCGCGGTGGGATAGAAGTCTTCCTGACCCTCTTAGTGATGACGAATGGCATGAGTGTTGCAACATGACGGGAGGATATGTGATAAATGGAAACTTCCGTCTATTACATTATAAATTTCTGCATCAGTGGTACTACACACCGATTCAACTAGTGAGGTATGGGCTTAGTACTGCGGCACGGTGCGTGAGATGCAGTGAGGATGATGCTGACTTTATACATCTGGCCTGGGGGTGCCCGCGAGTGTATGCCTTTTGGAGGGCGGTAACTGAGTGTCTGACGGTTATGACTTCAGCTGAGGTTAAACTTGATGTGCGTCAATGTCTGTTGGGTATAGCTTCTGGGGTGGCAGCACAATCACGACGACTAGTGGTACTGGCGCTCCAATTAGCCAAGAGGAGAGTCGCTATGGGATGGGGGGGAAGGAGGGCACCAGACGTGCAGCTATGGCTGAAGGATATGGCTTACTGCAGAGACCAACTGCACTGTTATTATGAGGGTCTGCCGGAGAGGTCTCGCCCGCGAGACATATGGGCTCCATTTACGCTTTATGTCTTGTCTCTAGAGGATTCAGATAGCGAAAGGAATACGACTGCTGACTTGCCGGAACATGATCATGTGTCGGATTGAATGTTGTTCGAAAGCGGTGGAGATGGCTGCGTTGTGAAATGTGCTCGTGCTGTTGTGCTTATTGTGTCCTGGACATTAGCTATGAGAGGTTGACCGGGCCAGGCTGCCTTCTGCTATCCAGCTGTGATCCGAGTATAAGATGTAAGAATGGCGTTACGTTACCTGAGATGGCCACGCACACTGTGCCGTGTCCTGCAACAGCTAACCCTTGAGCGTTGTATGTGTCCAAATAGTAAGGCTCACTAAGACCAGGAGTGGGAGGGGTGGGGGGGAGTTGAGATTGTTAGTCGGTTGACTTTGTTCTACAAAATCAGAAAATGAGACCGAGATCACATGAGGGCTATATGACCGCCATCAACGTGTGCTCTGACCATTGCAACTGGAACATATATGGTGCCTACAGGAGCTCAGTCTGGGACTGCAATTGTAATAAAGATGTGTGTTACTGAGACCCACTGTGACTGTATAGTACACTGATTGCGGCCGGCCCTGCCAGTGGGTTGTAGGCACTCCGCTGTGTTTATTCATAATGTGCAATAAAGGTCTACCAAAAAAAAAAAAAAAAAAAAAAAAAAAAAAAACTACAGTGGAGCTTCTGGTCTATACTTAAGGCTGAGCATAGCATCTTCACTATTTCGCTGTTAAAATGCGTTCCTCTGTCCGATTCCAAAGAGGCCGGCACCCCAAACCTCGGTATCAGCTCTCTAAGCAACAGTTTTGCTACTGTAAGTGTGTCGCACCTACGTGTGGGGTAAGCCTCGACCCATCTGGAAAATATACAGACAATCACTAAGACGTATCTGAGGCGATTGCACTTGGGCATTTCCAGCTGCATTCTATTGAAAGGCCCCCCAGACCTCCCTATGTGACTCAATGTGACTGGTGTTCTCTTTCCTACATTCAGTTGTTGACAAATTACACAACGCTGACATACTGCTTCTGCCGCTACTCTAAACTTTGGATTGTACCACGTTTGTCTGAATACCCTTACCATGGCATCTCTACCTATATGTGCTGGTCCATGCAATCTCCTTGCCATTGGACTAACAAGTTCGTTTGGTAAAACTGCTCTCCCATCTGCAGAGATCCAAAAATCCATCTCACTTTTGGTACAACCTGCTGTCTCCCATGACTTTTTCTCAAAATCAGGTGCACTCTCTTGGATACATTTCAACTCATCCCACGTGTCTACAGTGTCTAACAGCATAGTCAATTCAGTTCTTTCCTGTATTCCCCCTATTTCTACTTCTGTGAGAGAGTACCCCTGCTCCGCACAGTAACGTGCGACTTCATCCGCATACCTATTGCCTTGTGACACAAAGTCAGTGTTTTTTGTGTGCGCGGTACATTTAACAACTGCTATGGCTGCTGGACCTTGTAATGCCTCTAACAATAATCTCACGAATTCTCCATTCCTAATAGGAGAACCAGAGGAGGTCATGTAACCTCTTTGAGACCATAACTGCCCATAGTCATGAACTACCCCAAAACCATACTGGCTATCGGTGTATATGGTGACTCGAATTTTATTGCCTGCCAAACAGGCACGGGTCAAAGCAATGATTTCGGCTACCTGAGCGGAGTGTACTCCTTCCAGGCAGGCGGCTTCCACAACTCCGGTAATGGTACAAACTGCATATGCTGCTCTCAGCTGACCGATATCGTCTCTTACGCATGAACCATCAACAAAGAATATTTCATCAGGGTCAGTCAATTGCTCATCTACGATATCTGGTCTTGGTTTGGTGCATAGTTCAGTCACATCAAGGCAGTCATGATCTGTACAAACTTCATCATCAATATCATTAGGAAGTGGCATCAAAGTAGCAGGATTCAAAACAGAGCATCTTTTTAGAGTCACATTCTCAGCAGCCAATATGACTTGCTCATAGCGAGTGAGCCTGCTATTCGTCAGATGCTGAGTCTTGGTCCTAGTCATTAACAATTCCACAGAATGCGGTACATACACCACTAACTGATGTCCCATAACCACGTTCTCACACCTTTCAATGCTGACACCCGTTGCAGCAACGGATTTGAGACATCCGGGCAACGCTGCGGCTACTGGATCTAAGGTAGCCGAGAAGTATGCAACTGGTCTACGGGCATTTCCGTGTATCTGGGCCAAGACTGACAACGCACAACCTTCCCTTTCACAACAGTAAAGTAAGAATGGTTTTTCGTAATCAGGCATACCTAAAGCCGGGGCACGACACAAGTCCTCCCTCAGCTGCAGAAATGCCATCAAACAATCTTTGTCCCATGGTACCGGATCACTCACCCCCTTGTGCGTCAGTTTTTGTAAAGGCTTTGCCTTCAGTGAAAAGTTGGCTATCCACTGCCGACAATAACCGACCATACCTAGAAACATCCTGACTTCTCTTTGTGTTGTGGGCGCACTCATTTTCATGATCGCCTCTATTCTGTCTGGAGACACCTTCCGTTTCCCCTTTTCTATCCTATGGCCCAAGTATTGCACTTCTGTCAGACAATACTGCAATTTACTTGGAGACACCTTGTGTCCGTTCTCGGCCAAGTGATTTAGTAAGGTGATGGTGTCTATTTTGCAGGCTTCCTCAGTGTCTGACGCCACAAGTAGGTCATCTATGTACTGGACCAGAACCGAGTTCATGGGTAGTACTAGACTTTCAAGATTTTTCTTCAGCAGCTGGTTAAAAATCGATGGGCTTTCTGTATACCCCTGGGGAATACGACACCATGTTAAGACGCGATTTTCCAGCTTAAAAGCGAAAAGATATTGGCTTTCCTCATCTAAGGGGATTGAAAAGAAGGCCTGGCATAGGTCTATCACCGTGAACCATTCAGCTTGGAATGGTATCTGAAACAGTATCACTGATGGATTCGGTACCACTGGACAACATGAAACAACGATATTATTAATCTTTCGAAGATCCTGCACTATTCTGTATTTCCCACTAGGCTTCTGCAACCCCATAATCGGGGAGTTACATGGACTTCCCACGATCTCTTTCAGTATTCCCTGTTTAATCATGGATTCGATCACAGGCTTTATTCCTGCAACCGTCTCCGGGGTCAACTTGTATTGGGGTGTTCTTGGATACTCGGCATTTGGTTTTACCATGATCTTTACCAGCTCTACCCCTTTAATCAGTCCTATTTCTTCTCCAGTAAAATCCCACACCTCAGCCGAGACCATCTCCCTCAAATCCTGTGGAAGCTCCTCCACCGTTAAGGTAGGGTATAGTTCCACGCATCCCCGTGAGTTTACAACCTTAAAATCGGCATCATCATCGTTAGTCTGCACTTCTACTCCTTGAGGTGTACAATATATTGTACAGTTTAGTTTACACAACAAATCTCTGCCTAGCAGACACACAGGGCTGGAATCACAAATCACAAACTGGTGCTCATCACTGTATTTCCCTATTTTCACTGACACTGGTTCTGTAAGAGGATTCGTCATTCTCCTATTTGCGACTCCTACCACCTGGATCGTCTCTCCCGACATTGGCAGACCTGGGACCACCGCCGATCTCAAAGTGGATCAAGTGGCCCCCGTATCCACCAAAAAGGTCGTGGGACATCCAGCCACTTCAGCCTCCACGTATGGTCCTCTCTGGTCTACCTCCAGGGCTGCCCCTAAGGTACAGTCTTCATCTCTATTCACTCGTTGTCCCGTAAGGGGATCAACGTAGTAACATTCCTCTCCTCCTACGAACAGTGGCAGTTGTCTATAGGTTTTCCCTCCATTTCCAATGCGAGGCGGTTGAGGGAACTGAGCTCGAGGGGTCTGATTCCCCCCTTTGATAAACTTTCCCTTCTGTATCGCTGTTCCCTTCACCAGATTGTTCTGAACCTCGTCCTCTTCCTGTTCTAATTCCCCCGTCTCGACATTATAGGGACACTCGCGTTTCCAATGTCCCACCTCGTTACACTGGTGGCACCTCGTTGTCTTTTTCAGTGTCGCGATATCTACCCTAGGTCTCTGTTTTTCCTCATCGTCTTTACCTTGATTATTCTGCTTTTTCCCTAGGGTTCCTGTTCCCTGTTGCCGCTGTCCACCCTTTCCAGCTGACTGCATCTGTACCAACATCAGCTTCTCCTTAAGTTTCTTTGCTTTCGAGTCTATTTCATCGCTGCGATAGCTCGCATACCTCAGGATCTCATCTAAAGGTTTGTTTTGCCAACAAATCAAATGTTGTTGAATCATTAGACTTATGTCTGGTCTCAACCCCAGGACGAACTTCGACACAAACTGTCCTATGTCTTTAGGATCCATCACGTCCAATCCACTGTACTGTTTGAATGCTTTCAGCAATCTCTCATATTACTCGTGAACGGTCTCTTTAGGTTCCTGAGTGGTTCGATCTATTTTAACCCAGTCTATGTCTTGCAACGGCACCTTCTCTTTCAACCATGCCATTACCCTCTCGTACTTCTCCATAACTCTCTCTGACGGTCCATTCGTCAGGGCATCCCTCTCTGGTTCACAAATGGGCCATTCGACACTGAGCTTACATGCCGTCCACAAATCCCTGGGTACTACAATGTCAAACAGGGTGTTCAAGTCGACCCACAGCACTTTAGAGATCTTCACGAACCTCTCTACCTGTTTGTACCACTCTACGGGATTCTCCCTTAGCTTTGGGAAGGAATTGGTAAATGCCGCTAAATCCCCCCTACTCCAGGGCACATGCACGTAGTTTCCGTTCGCGATTTCTCGCAAAGGGAAAGCTTCCATTCGCATTAGCCCTCCCTCCGGGGACCTCGCAAGTGTACTCCTTCTGACGGTTCCCCTCTTGGACCATCTTTCCTCCCATTTATCCAAATCCCTCCACATTCTGATACTCAGGATCAGTTCCTTTATGTGTATTTTCAGCCCAATCGTCCTACGCTCATCTAGATCCTGATCCGTGCAATTTAGCCTATGGTTCCCCTGTAAAGCTTTAGTTCGTGATAAGTCTATCATATACCTGGTTGCCAACTCAGATAATTTTTCATGAACTGACCTCGCTTTCCGAGTAACATCCTTAGCCATAAACAGTACTTCATCCTGTTCATACAGATCGATCCTTTCCATTGGCAATGTGCCGTCTATTATTTCATCCAAATCTGATTTTAAACTGGTTACATCGAGCCGTTTTGCTTTTATCTCAGCTCTCAGTACCTCACTCTTAGGTGGTCCATTTACATCCCTCTCACCCCAACTACGAGTCCTACAGCTAGGCACAGGTGAGTTATGAGGAGTCCTCCTTGCTTCTCTTTGTTCCCACCTCTCTAGGTCCCAAGCTTTCCCATCTTCCCTAGGTGTATGGTGGAACAATGTTCTATTCCCCATCACTGCATTCTGTCTTTTCGGCTCAGTCTCTCTAGACGCAAGATAAGATCCTCCGTTCTGTTCTAAATCACTGCAATTCCCTTGCTGTCTGGTGTCACTCAATAAACGATAAGGTCCCTCACGGCCCTCCATGTTCCCGCGATCCCATCCGTGATCACCGGATACATGGCGAGACCTTTCGCGACTCCCCATACTCTCGTGACTCCAATGTCGCACATTTTCGTCCGGGGTATGGTGAGTGCACCTGTAACTATCTCGGTAGTCCTGTGTTCTTCGTTCTCCCTCACTGAGGATGGGGCGAGGCATCCCCCCACATCCTGTACTCTTGTCTTCACACAATTGTCTATTGCCACCGATGGTATGGCAAGTATCTCCTTTGCTTCCTTGACTCCCTCCCTCCCACTCCCGACTGCTTTTGCCAGCTCCGCAGTGAGAGAGGATCCTGTTATCTTGATCTCTCCATTCTGTTTCTGTTTCTATTCTTTTATTCTGAGTCTCTACGGCAGCATCCCATTCTTTTAAGTACTCCCTTAACTACTTAAAGGATTTCGGTTTCGGTCCCCTCAGATCCATCTGTCCTCTCTGACCCCCCTGTTCTATCCAGGGATCCGTTACTGGATCCAATGGGGTACTCCGACTCCTTGGTCCTAGCAACTGCCTTTGGGAATTAATCGTGTTGTTCCTACTCTCCATCTCTGCCCTTTCCCTGTCCCACCGTGTCTGTTCCTCTTCCTGAGCTCTCTCCGGGTTGTAGATTGACACTATCGGACCTATGGTAACAGGTACTTGTAGAGCATCCGGCAGTTGATGCGACCTTGCACACTCCGTTTCTGGCACCTTTTGTACCACAAATCTTCCTACTACTCTCTGTACGGGACTAGGTTGAGGTACTTCCTCACCTTTCTTGGGTTCCCACTCTGATATGGGGAGCGGTTTATTTTCCCCCTTCCTAGCCCCGTCCCCCTGCTGTAGTTCGGGACTTTCGGCTTCTCTGTTGTACGGAGGTGGTCTGTCTAATAATAGCCTATCTATCAGGCTATCATCCGTCTCGCTCTCCTCATCCTCTTCTGGAGGTTTCTTTTCTCCCGTAGCCTCTAGCATTGGGTACAGTTTGTCTGCTTCTATTCTTTGCACCCTCCACTTTTTAGCTTCATCCCATTTAGCATCCTGCACTGCTCTTACCGATCGTCTCACTCTTTCTTGACGCCTATTCAGGCTCCTGTCGTGTGCCGCCCTGAACTATGCATTGAGGGCTTCGAACTGTGTTGGTCTAGGTAGAGGTCTCGTTGCGAGCATTACCGCTTTCAGCTGATTCAATGCTTCTAACCTAAACGTCCCGTATCTCGGGAACGTCAGTTCCTCATTTCCCTCTGTTAGCTTACTCCACTCAGAGGTCCATAATATTGAGTGTAACCCAACATTCACAGCCATATAATAAGCTGGTGTGCCTTCCGGTGGGGCCTCTTCCCCCGCATACGAGTTTCCTCTATCTCTCTTAAAGATCGCCCTTAAACATTTAAAACACTTCATTTTCAAGACCCTACGATTTCCTTAATTCTCTTCCTTATTTACTTCCCGATGGTGAACCACCAATCCCTGCGCGGCTCTCGCTGACCAGCCTATCCCAGCGCGGCTCTACACCAACCAGCCAATCTCAGCGCGGCTCTACGCTGACCAGCCAATCCCAGCGCGGCTCTACGCTGACCAGCCAATCCCAGCGCAGCTTGCTCTGACGTCACTTGTCCCCTCTGCAGCAGTTCCCCTCCTTTCTCAGCTCGTCTCGCTGTCTTGCATGCGTCTCATTCATACACCGAAAAATGACTACTTCCGACCAAGCGATCACTTTTTTTGACTGTACGTCAACAGTCTAACTGTAATTGTCGCCTCTACTGGCGAGACGTCTTTCTCTTACGTTCAGACGCTCGCCTTAACTGATAGGTTACTTACACACAGTAAACGTCCGACCAGCGTCCGTTACTCATACACTCACTCTGACACTCCCCCTATCACGCTCCTACGGGCGATCAATGGTACCTCATGACCCCCTTCACAATGGTAGACAATTACTCTGGATGTCTGATACAACCGAACCACTTAAGCCCCTCTGTAGACTTAAGATTTTCACCGGTTGCGCGCGCTCACAACCGTCTCACACTCACACTACAGACATTCAACTCCGCTTGACATTACCACACAGGTACAACACAAAACACCGCAATCTGGCAACGCATGACCCTTATACTCACTCTCGACCGACTCTGCTGCTTTTTCTCTCTCGCACCGTCAGAACCTTCTTCGGCAGGTGGCTCTTCTTCTGGTCGTCGATGACTAGGGGCCTTGGGGTAATCTAGACCTAACCTAGGCTGCCTTTCTCAAGAAGCCAACCATCTTTCTCTGCTACCAACTGCGGGAAATGAGATTTTGATCTCTTATCTGATCACCTAGATACCTATCTCATTTAATCCCTTTTCGGATCGATTATTGACTGTCATTGAGTAAAAGGCAAACCCACATAAGTTATATCAACCCCATAGACTGATGCAACTCTGAAGAACCACTTACGACTGGTAAAGTTTAAAGGTTTATTATAAAACCAAAATCAGTTGCAAGTACAAACTCCTCAATATAAGGTTCAACAAGTATACAGGTACAAGAAGGAACATGAATTCCCTGAAAAATCTGTCTACAAAAGAAAACAATCAAAACTAATTCGAAAATCAACAAATTGAATAGCATAGACACAAAGTGGAGCTGAAGCGTCATTTACGGAAAAAGGAATGAAACAGGTTAAAACTGTCCCTACTCTATGCTAGATGACATCCCTACTCAGCAAGTTCTCTACCTAAAAAGGTGTCAGCCGTTTGACTCCCGAAGAAGTTCAAACTCTCTCAGTCTCAGATGGAAACCTATGTCGCATAGCAGTACCCTTTCTGCCTACCCATCCGCTCTCTAAGGGTCCTCAGGCCATCTGCTCTGCCTTCTCCCCGGGGTGCTGTCCCTAATACAAAATCACAGTATGGGTGGAACGCCCCCTTGAGACACCCACCACGTACACATTTCACGCGGTCTTGCTTCTGGTTTTTTCCATAGTTTCGTTTCTTCGAATCGTCTGTTAAGTTGACCTTGCTTCCCAGGCGCCGTCTTCCACCGTGCTGGTACCCCCATGACATTCCGGTTGACTCCTCCAGACCAGAGCCTATCTCCTCAAACAGAGCTCTATTCATTACAATTGTGATTGTAACCCCTTTGCACCTGGAACCAGACACTTCGAGACAGGGCCCCAAATTCCAAGCGTCCCTTATCTCACTAGGCCATAAAACTTCGACCAACATTGGCAATTTAATTTAACGAGACCTTTGACTCTTGGCTCGCACGTGCAGATCAAAGCTATCCCCCTATTCCTGTGAGCCCACTAAATTATGCAGTGGACTGCACTCTTGCGAACCCTTATTTCGTTAGGTTAAAATAACATGTGAACACACCACTCTATAATTCTACAAACTCTTCTATACGGTATGACTTTTAACACACATATATATATAAAATAAGCAAATCATTGATTATAATCGAATCCATGTTACATGAAAGATGCAATGTTATACTCTCGGTTCTTACACAGTGCTATGTGGTCTGCACGTTTCTTCAATTTACATTCATCTCTTTCTCCGTTTAATAATTGCATACATGAATTCTGTTTAACTCGTTCTACTGTTCTTAAGCATTTTCACACATTACTATATTAGCCCAACCTAAATACGGGCCTTTCTAATTCTAATGCACTCTAATGCACTCTCTAGAGTAAATACAGATACATATTCTTACTTATTAAGTTACATGTGCCAACTTTACGCTACAGGCTTGTAAATATGGTACGGACATACTTTTCATTCAAATTGCGCTCTCTCAATAGCACCTGTGTTGCCTTGGTTCACCTATGGGAACTTGTGTGTGGATGGTTATTTATGATTTACATGACTCTGTACCATTTAATACTTTATTTCATATTCGAAATGCTGTACTGGTTTATAGAGTCATTTGCACAGCAGGAGGTTTGATGATGTGAGTAGTGACATCATCAGTGTTCTCACTGAACATGTCACGAGTGAGGTCGTATGCAAGGTCAAAAGCAAGGCAATATGGCGGGCACAAGTCATAGTTTAGCTCAGTAAACTGTTACTGGTGAATTTCAGTGTTTTTTTTTGCATTTGAAACATGATGTTATGACTGACCTTTGTGTGTATATGAACACTTTCCTGCACAAGAACATTCAAAAGATATGTTTCCCTCTTTCTTTGTGTGCTTTCTGCAGCACGCATAGAAAAAGGAAAAACAAGGAGAAATAAAGGTCTTTCTCCTCGTTGCGCCACCTTTTGCCTCCCATGGGGAGATGTGTAAATCTGATGCATTCCCAAGTTTACAATACTTGTAAATCTTTTAATGTGTCAGGTTCAATGGATTTTGCATAGAAACACCCACAGCAACAACAATGCAACACCCTGTTCACGCAGAGTAATGCGTAAAAGGGGGCCATATTTACAAGGCCGTGAAAAGCCACAACACTCACCAAGTCGATAAATGGCACAGAAATGTAACATTTCTCCAAAATCTGTTTACTTTATGTTGTTTTCACTGCTACACTACTTGTCTTTACCCTGCTCCGTTAGCAGAAAATAGGGTGTTGCTGAGGGGTGGAGTAAGGGGTCACCTCTGTGATGTTATCAGCCGGCAAAGGGCAGGGTATTCTATTTACAGTACCCATCACCCCAGGCATTTTGGTGGATGTGCATGCATGCTGGTGGTGTTTTGCAAGTATAATCTTTAGCCATGACCTGGGGAGGGACTAGTCATCTGAGTGGTCAAAACATCTTGAGGTTTCTTGGCATTCCTGTCTATCAAATCGCTTGAAATGCTCTACCATGTGACAGAAACACTGAACAACCTTCCCACGTGTGTTGTTATTGAGTGTGGTCGGGAGAGGAGTAAGTGCCTGTCTTCCCCTAACTACCCATATTCCCTTAAACATAGTGTAAGAAAAGGATTCTGAAAACAACCTTCCATACATGTGCAGGGGAACACCGCGCTTTAAAAACAGCAGTCCCGGCGCGCCTTTCAGCGGAGGCGAGCACTTTGTCATCTTTGCCACATGTCATTTCATTATTTTTCCGCAGTATTTGGTAAGCCGCGGTGAGACGTTTCCACCTGTTTAATCCTTTCAGGATTCAGTTATGTGTCAGTGGGTTGTTAATAATTGAGCATTGTCTTTGTGCAGTGCGGCTTCGTTACCTGTCACGGCTGCGTGCTTGTGCCTGACAGCTGCTTTTAAACACAGCTTGTTGTCGATGATCCCATTCCGCTGCTCGCTTCGGTATGAGAAGCAAACAGCCCACATTCATTCCATAAATGCGCGCCTCGCCTCTTCTGTCAGATTCTGCCGCAGTCCCTGGCGCCCCTTCTCTGTCTCAGACCTGCCAACTGCACACCTCCCGGGATTACTGGCTGGGGAATTAAAAATCCCCCTCTTCTTTGCCCTAATTGTCTCCCTGTGTACCTGGTAAGGTAAGTGTACGGGACAGTACGCAAAACAAGGTCACATTGGCAAAAAGAGAGAAAACTCTGGCGCGGCGTGATGGCGCACAACTCTCCATAAACTCTGCAGCAGCTTCCGCCCGGTGCTGCTCTTCTCTGTCGACAATCCTTGTGTCCACGAGCAGGAGAGGGAAGGGCTTACTTCCTGCTCGTGCAATGTGAATCCAACCAATCCTGGTGCTGCTCTCATGCTGTTTCCAGCATGAGCTCAAAAAGAACAAATGCTGGACAGAATGCAGAGCAATGTCATACATTCACCCCAGTACAAAGATCTGGGCCTAAATCCATCGTTTCTTTGCTCACCATGCTATTCCAGTTTGAACCCACCCATATGCAAATCAGTCTTGACCCTGCACCCAATGGGAACAGTCCAGCCCAAACTGCCAGGCCAGATCCTCCCTGGACTGGAAACAAGCATCCTAGGAACGGTTTCTGGGTTTAACCCCTCATCAGCCAGGATACCTGGACTCCAGTGGCATGGAGAGCACAAGACCCATGTCTGGGCATACCCGCCCCACTCGGGGTGACAAATGCAAAAAGAATAATTGATGGACAGAATGCAGAACAATGTCATACATTCACCCCAGTACAGAGATCTGGGCCTAAATCCATTGTTGTTTTGCTCCCCATGCCATTCCAGTTTGAACTCAGCCATAAGCAAATCAATCTTGAGCCTGTGCCTCATGGGAACAGTCCAGCCCAAACTGCCAAGCCAGATCCTCCCTGGACTGGAAACAAGCATCCTAGGAACGGCTTCTGTGTTTCACCCCTCATAAGCCAGGATAGCTGGAATGGAGAGGCATGGAAAGCACAGGACCCACGTCTGGGCATACCCGTCCCACTTGGGGTGACAAACGCAAAAAAGAACAATTGATGGACAGAATGCAGAACAATGTCATTCAGAACTGGGGTGGTGAAGTGAGCTAAAGAATGATGATGGATCAACCCAGATCTGTGACTGGGGGTGAGTGTCTAAAACCTTTCAGCACTCCGTCCATCATCTCTTTGTGTTTGCTTTGTTTCCAGCATTAGAGCAGCTCCAGGATTGGCTGGAGCAGGCTAACCCAGTGCTTATTTTGAGGTTGGGGGCCTGTGCCCACAATACCCAGGCTGCTTTTCTGCCCTGGGATTGCTGGGTCCACAGTGCAAATGTTGGACAGGACGGCTGGAGACATCTGGCCAATCTGACATGTGCACTGGCAGCAGTCATCCTGCACCTGCAGATTGGCCCGCACCTGCCTCACCCTCACATTGCACAGCGCAAGCTAGTGGAAAAATAAAATAGCATTGACAAGCCATTCTATTTATTTGTCTGGGCCTGCTGTGCTCGCAGCAGGTGGGGGGCAATGCTTCTCCGCCATTTAGGAGGAGCCGCCCCTGGGTGCAACACTGGCAGTAGCTGTGTGAGCTGCAACCAGAGCAGAGTTTCAGTATGGGACAAGAGAGCGGCAGTGCAAGCTTCGATAAGTGCATCGCCTCAGGATGGGAGCAGCAGTGCAAGCTTTAACCAGAATACCTTCAGTATGGGACATGGGAGCAGCAGTGCAAGCTGCAACCAGAATGTATGTAAGTATTGGAGCAACACTGCAAGTTTCCACCGGAACATATGTTCAGCAGGGGAGCAGCTGTGCAAGCTTCAACCAGAACGTGGGTTCAGTATGGGACATGGGAGCAGCAGCACAAGCTTCAACCAGAATGTAGGTTCAGTATGGAGACAGCAGTGCAAGCTTCCACCGGAACGGATGTTCAGCATGGGACATGGGAACTGCAATGCAAGCTTCAACCAGAACATAGTTTCAGTATGGGACATGGGAGCAGCAGTCAAAGCTTCAACCAGAATGTAAGTTCAGTATGGGAGCAACAGTGCAAGTCAAGTCAAGTCAAGTCATAAAATTTATATAGCGCACTACATACCCAGAGGGTTTCAAGGCGCTTAGGGAGGGGAGGAGGATTATTTGTCAAATATCCACGTTTTAAGTTGCTTTCTGAACGCTAGGTGATTCTGGGTGAGGCGAAGGTAAGCGGGAAGTGAGTTCCATGTTTTGGCAGCCAGGTATGAGAAGGATCTGCCTCCCATGGAGGTTTTGTTGATGCGAGGGACAGTGGCGAAGGCTTGGCTGGAAGAGCGAAGTTGGCGGGAGGGGGTGTAGAAGGACAATCGAGAGTTGAGGCAATCTGGTCCGATGTCGTAGAGTGATTTGTGTGCGTGGGTTAGCAGTCGGAAAGTGATTCTCTTATTGACGGGTAGCCAGTGGAGGTCTTTCAGGTGACCAGAGATGTGTTCGTTGCGTGGGATGTCTAATATGAGCCTGGCTGAGGCGTTTTGGATTCGTTGTAGTTTCTTCTGGAGTTTAGCGGTGGTACCTGCGTAGAGGGTGTTTCCGTAGTCCAGTCGGCTCGTGACTAGAGCGTGGGTGACTGTTTTCCTTGTTTCGGAGGGGATCCAGCGAAATGTTTTTCTGAGCATGCGAAGGATGTTAAAGCAGAAAGAGGATACGGCGCTGACTTGTCTGTTCATTGAGAGTGAAGAATCCAGGATGACGCCAAGGTTCCGTGCGTGGTTTGTCGGGGTGGGTGCATTTCCGAGGGCATCCGGCCACCAGGAGTCGTCCCATGCAGAGGGGGATTTACCTAAGATGAGGACTTCTGTTTTGTCTGAGTTCAGTTTCAGACGGCTTTGTTTCATCCATTCGGCGACTTCTTTCATTCCTTCGTGTAGGTTAGTTTTGGCGGTGCTGGGGTCCTTGGTGAGAGATAGGATCAGTTGAGTGTCATCCGCGTAAGAGATGATGTTGAGGTTGTGTTGGCGGGCGATGGCCGCGAGGGGGCTCATGTATACGTTGAAGAGGGTGGGGCTGAGTGAGGATCCTTGTGGTACGCCGCAGATGATTTCAGAGGCCTCAGACTTGAATGGTGGGAGGCGGACTCTCTGGGTTCTTCCGGTGAGGAACGAGGTGATCCATTCCAGTGCCTTTCCTTGGATTCCGATGTTTCTGAGGCGTTGTAAAAGGGTGCTGTGGCATACTGTGTCGAAGGCTGCAGAGAGGTCGAGGAGGATGAGGGCGACTGTGTCTCCATTGTCCAGTAGAGTTCGAATGTCGTCTGTTGCTGCGATGAGGGCGGTCTCAGTGCTGTGTTTGGCTCGGAAGCCAGATTGTGAGGGGTCGAGTGATTTGTTGGCTTCGAGGAAGGCGGCGAGCTGGTTGTTGACAGCTTTCTCGATGACTTTAGCCGGGAATGGAAGAAGCGAGATGGGGCGGTAGTTTTTGAGTTCGGTGGGGTCTGCTGTTGGTTTTTTCAGAAGGGCGGTGAGTTCAGCGTGTTTCCAGTCTTCTGGGAAGGTAGCGGAGTTGAAGGAGCAGTTGATGACGTCTCGGAGGTGCGGAGCTATGACGGAGTCGGCTTTGTTGAAGATGTGGTGAGGGCATGGGTCTGTGGGGGATCCAGAGTGGATGGAATTCATCAGGCGGATGGTGTCCTCAGTGGAGATTGGGTTCCAGGCGTTAAGGGTGTTAACGGGGGGAAGATAGTCAGCTGATGGTAGGGTGGGTTGGCTTCCGGGTTGGTTGTCAAAGCTGTTGTGGATGTCAGCAATCTTGTTGTGGAAAAAAGAGGCTAGGGAGTCGCAGAGGGTTTGAGAGGGGGTGATGTCGTTGGAGTTGGCCGAGGGGTTGGAAAATTCCTTGACGATGTTGAAAAGTTCCTTGCTGTTGTGGGCGTTGTTGTCGAGTCGATCCTTAAATGCTGTTTTCTTGGCTTTTCGGATCAGTTGGTGGTGAGTACGGATGGCGCTTTTGAAGGCGTCCTTGTTGCTGGTGGATGGGTCTTTTTTCCAGGCCTTTTCAAGGGAGCGGCATAGTTTCTTGGATTTCTTGAGGTCCTCGTTGAACCATGAGGCCTTCTTGATGCCAAGTTTGTGTTGGCATTTTTTCAGTGGTGCTAAGGTGTCGGCGGTGTTGGATAACCAAAGGGTGAGGTTGGAGGCGGCTTCGTTGGCGTTAGAAGAGAGGGCTGGGGAGGTTTGAAGGAGCGATGTGGAGATCTGCTCCGTGGTGATTTTGTTCCAGTTTCTTTGTAGAGTTGGTTGGAGGTGGATGATAGGTTTCGGCTTGTTGTAGGTGAAGTGAACGCAGCTGTGGTCAGTCCAGAGGAGATCCGTAGTGTGGCTGAAAGAGACATGGTTGCTGGAGGTGAAGATGGGGTCGAGTGTGTGACCTGCGATGTGGGTGGGGGAAGTGACTAGTTGTTTAAGTCCGAGGTTGGCGAGGTTGTCCAAGAGGGTGGCGGTGTTGCGGTCGTTGATCTTCTCAAGGTGGAAGTTGAGGTCTCCCAGAAGGATGTAGTCTTTGGAGGGGAGCGCGTGTGGAGTGATGAAGTCCGTGATGTCTTCACTGAATTTAGCGCGGGGTCCTGGTGGTCTGTAGAGGAGGGTGCCTCTGAGTGTGGTCTTGGGGTCGATGTGGATCTGGAAGTGAAGGTGTTCGGAGTTGGCGAGGTTGGCGTCAGAGCTGGTTGAGATGCGGATTGATTTCTTGTGGACGATAGCGATTCCTCCTCCTGTATGGTCGGTGCGGTCCTTGCGCGTGATCTTATAGTCATCAGGGATAGCGATGGCGATGTCAGGGGCGGAGGAGGCGTTCATCCATGTTTCCGTTAGGAAGGCGACGTCTGGAGAGATGGTGTCTAGTAGGTTCCAAAGGTCAATGGCGTGTCTGTGGACCGAGCGGGTGTTGAGAAGGATGCATTCTAGGTGGTTGGGGTCGGGAATCTGTGGTGTGGTCGGAGCGGAGGTGTCGTCGGTGCCGCTAAATTTGCAGGAGAAGCAGGAGAACGGACCATGGGTGCGTCCAGGAGCGGCTTGGACGCAGTTGGGGGCGCGACCGGGGTTAAGGGCTAGGAGGGCGGCGGCATCGTAGGTAATGCGGGGGGGTTGGGCAGCGCGAGGGGCAAGGGTCTGGCACTGGGCGCGGTCCAGGCGCGGACGGGCGTAGACGGGCTTACCTTTGGCGCACCTTCGGCGCGGATTGGGCGCCGTCGCTGCGCGTAAACGCTGCGCGCGGGAACTCCTGTCATATATGGATAGTGGGGGGGAGGGGCGAGGGCGCTTCAGCTGGGAGGCGGGGCGGGCTAAGGAGGACGAAAACAACAACAAAATGGAGGTGGAGGGGTCAGGGCGGCAGGAGAGCTTGGGGGGGAAACGCAAGTACTGAAACAGGGTCGCGCTGGTCAATAGAATGCAAATTAGCAAAAGCGGCGATAAGTAAATAAATTAAACTGCAGAGTCACGCTGGCAGAATCACACTGCGAATGGGCAGATCGTCAATTTCAGCAAATAAAATGGGCAAAGCAGCAAACAAAATGGGCAGAGCGGCAGGAGCAAAACGCGATTATTTGCAGTCTGGAATAGAGCAAAAGCGCTGCACAGACGGTACCTTAGCAGCAGGGGAGCGACCACTCAGCTCGGAAGCGTAGAGCGAGTCACGGCGCTTCTAGGTGTGTGAGCGCTGTTTGTTGTCTGTGGGAGGGCGCTTCAGCTGGGAGGCGGGGCGGGCTAAGGAGGACGAAAACAACAACAAAATGGAGGTGGAGGGGTCAGGGCGGCAGGAGAGCTTGGGGGGGAAACGCAAGTACTGAAACAGGGTCGCGCTGGTCAATAGAATGCAAATTAGCAAAAGCGGCGATAAGTAAATAAATTAAACTGCAGAGTCACGCTGGCAGAATCACACTGCGAATGGGCAGATCGTCAATTTCAGCAAATAAAATGGGCAAAGCAGCAAACAAAATGGGCAGAGCGGCAGGAGCAAAACGCGATTATTTGCAGTCTGGAATAGAGCAAAAGCGCTGCACAGACGGTACCTTAGCAGCAGGGGAGCGACCACTCAGCTGCACCCATACTGAACATAGGTTCAGTATGGGTGCAGGAGTGCAAGCTTCGACCAGAACGGAGGTTCAACATGGGACCAGGGAGCAGCAGTGGAAGCTTCAATCAGAGAGTAGATTCAGTATGGGAGCAGCAGTTCAAACGTTAACCAGAATGTAAGTTCAGTATCGGAGCATGAGTGCAAGTTTCAACCAGAACATAGGTTCAGCATGGGAACAGCAATGCAAGTTTCAACCAGAATAAAGGTTCTGTATGGCCAATGAGAGCAGCAGTGCAAGCTTCAACCAGAGAGTAGATTCAGTATAGGAGCAGCAGTGTAAGCTTTAACCAGAATGCAACTGCAGTATGGGAGTAGCAGTGCAAGTTTCAACCAGAACATAGGTTCAGTATGGGAGCAGCAGCTCAAGCTTCAACCAGAATGGAGGTTCCGTATGGCAAATGGGAGCAGCAATGAAAGCTTCAATCAGAGAGTAGATTCAGTATAGGACATAGGAGCAGCAGTGCAAGCTTCAAATTGAACATAGATTCAGTATGGGAGCAGCAGTGCAAGCTTCAACCGGAATGTAGGTTCAGCTTGAGAGCTGCAGTGCAAGCTTCAACCAGAAGGGATGTTCAGCATAGGACATAGGAGCAGCAGTGCAAGCTGCAATCAGAGTGTAGATTCAGTATGGGAGTGCAGTGCAAGCTTTAACCAGAATGTAGCTGTAGTATGGGAGCAGCAGTGCAAGCTTTAACCAGAATGTAGCTTAAGTATGGGACAAGGGAGCAACCGTGCAAGCTTCAACCAGAAAGTAGGTTCAATATGGGAGCAGCAGTTCAAGCTTCAACCAGAACGAAGGTTCAGCATGGAGCATAGGAGCTGCAATGCAAGCTTCCTCAGAGCGTAGATTCAGTATGGGAGCAGCAGTGCAAATTTCAACCAGAACACAGGTTCAGTATGGGAGCAGCTGTGCAAGCTTCGACCAGAATGTAGGTTCAGTATGGGACATGAGAGCAGCAGTGCAATCTTCAACCATAATTTAGGTTTAGTACGGGAGCAGCAGTGCAAGATTCAACCCAAACGTGTGTTCACTATGGCACAAGGGAGCAGCAGGGCAAGCTTCAACCAGAACGTAGGTTTAGTATGGGACACGGGAGCAGCAATGAATGCTTCAATCAGACCGGAGGTTCAGCGTGGGAGCAACTGTGCAAGCTTCAATCCAGAATGTAGGTTCAGCAGGGAGCAGCCATAGAATCCTCAACGAGTACTTAGTTTCAACATGGGAGCTGCATGTCAAGCTTCAATGAGAATGTAGGATCAGCATGGGAATAGCAGTAGAAGCTTCAGTCACCTTATATATTGTTTTAGTTTGGGAAGCAATTGTGTACTTGTCAATACCATAGTGTATCATGCAAGCTTAAATGCTACATTGTTTATTATTTATCATGGAAAGCAGCAGTGTAAGCTTCCATCTCACAGTGTATAGGCTTAGATTGGGAAGCAGATGTGCAGGCTTCGGTCTCACGGTGTACAGGCATAGCATGGGAAGCAGCAGCGCAGGCTTCGGTCTCACGGTGTACAGGCTTAGCATGGGAAGCAGCAGCGCACGCTTCAGTCTCACAGTGTATAGGCTTAGCATGGGAAGCAGCAGCGCGCGCTTCAGTCTCACAGTGTACAGGCTTAGCATGGGAAGCAGCAGCGCACGCTTCAGTCTCACAGTGTACAGGCTTAGCATGGGAGAAGTGTGGCTCACTGGTTAGAGGAGGCAGACCTGGAAGCAGAGGTCAGCCCGGGACCAGGGTTCAATTCCCGGCATGGCGGGGTCTTGAGTCCTAAAAAAAAAAAAAATGTCCATGGACTCGACAATTCTCGCTCCGGTCCCTACTCGATTCACGGGTTCACACTCTGCGACTCTGGGCAATAGCTTGCTTAATCTCCACAATGGCCCCTCACGGCGGGATGCCTGGCTTTCACCTTGCGGATACCCTGCCGGGGTTATCTCACAGGGGAATACCAGGACGGGTTCCCTAAGCAAGCGCTTAGAAACCGCTCGGTGGTTTGCGCTATATAAATTCCTATACATTTACATGGGAAGCCGCAGTGAAGGCTTCGGTCTCACGGTGTACATGCTTAGCATGGGAAGCAGAAGTGGAAGCTTCAATCTCACAGTGGTTAGGCTTAGCATAGGAAGCAGCAGTGCAGGCTTTTGTATCACAGTGTACATGCTTAGCATGGGAAGCAGCAACGCAGGCTTCAGTCTCACCGTGTACAGGCTTAGCATGGGAAGCATCGGTCTCACAGTATATAGGCTTAGCATGGGAAGCAGCAGTGCAGGCTTCGGTCTCCCGGTGTACAGGCTTAGCATGGGAAGCAGCAGTGCAAGCTTCGGTCTCACAGTGTATGGGCTTAGCATGGAAAGCAGCAGTGCAAGCTTCGGTCTCACAGTGTATGGGCTTAGCATGGAAAGCAGCAGTGCAAGCTTCGCTCTCACAGTGTATAGGCTTAGCATGGGAAGCAGCAGTGCAGGCTTCGGTCTCACAGTGTACAGGCATAGCATGGGAAGCAGCAGTGCAGGCTTCGGTCTCACAGTGTACAGGCATAGCATGGGAAGCAGCAGTGCAGGCTTCGGTCTCACAGTGTACAGGCATAGCATGGGAAGCAGTAGCGCACGCTTCAGCTTCACAGTGTATAGGTTTAGAATGGGAAGCAGCAGCTCAGGTTTCGGTCTCACAGTGTACAGGCTTCGCACGGGAAGCATCGATCTCACAGTGTACAGACTTAGCATGAGAAGCAGTAGCGCACGCTTCGGTCTCACACTGTATAGGTTTAGCATGAGAAGTAGCAGTGCAGGCTTCGGTCTCACAGTGTACAGGCTTAGCATGTGAAGCAGCAGCACAGGCTTCGGTCTCACATTGTATAGGCTGGACTTAGGAAGCAGCAGTGCAGGCTTTATTCTCAAAGTGTACAGACTTATCATGGGAAGCAGACCTGCAGGCTTCGGTCTCAAGTGTGTAGGCACAGCATGGGAAGCAGCAGAGCAGGCTTCGGTCTCACAGTGTACAGGCTTAGCATGGGAAACTCCAGTGCAGGCTTCGGTCTCACAGTGTACAGGCTTAGCATGGGAAGCAGACGTGCAGGCTTTGGTCTCACAGTGTACAGGCTTAGCATGGGAAGCAGACGTGCAGGCTTCGGTCTCATAGTGTGTAGGCTTAGCATGGAAAGCAGCAGCATCGGCTTCGGTCTCACCGTGTACAGGCTTAGCATGGGAAGCATTGGTCTCACAGTGTATAGGCTTAGCATGGGAAGCAGCAGTGCAGGCTTCGGTCTTCCGGTGTACAGGCTCAGCATGGGAAGCAGCAGTGCAAGCTTCGGTCTCACAGTGTACAGGCTTAGCATGGGAAGCAGCAGCGCACGCTTCGGTCTCACAGTGTATAGGCTTGGCATGGGAAGCAGCAACGCGGGCTTCGGTCTCAGGATGTACAGGCTTAGCATGGGAAGCAAATGGTCTCACAGTGTATGGGCTTAGCATGGAAAGCAGCAGTGTAAGCTTCGGTCTCACAGTGTATGGGCTTAGCATGGAAAGCAGCAGTGCAAGCTTCGGTCTCACAGTGTATGGGCTTAGCATGGAAAGCAGCAGTGTAAGCTTCGGTCTCACAGTGTATGGGCTTAGCATGGAAAGCAGCAGTGCAAGCTTCGGTCTCACAGTGTATAGGCTTAGCATGGCAAGCAGCAGTGCAGGCTTCGGTCTCACAGTGTACAGGCATAGAATGGGAAGCAGCAGCTCAGGTTTCGGTCTCACAGTGTACAGGCTTCACATGGGAAGCATCGATCTCACAGTGTACAGACTTAGCATGAGAAGCAGTAGCGCACGCTTCGGTCTCACACTGTATAGGTTTAGCATGAGAAGTAGCAGTGCAGGCTTCGGTCTCACAGTATACAAGCTTAGCATGTGAACCAGCAGCACAGGCTTCGGTCTCACATTGTATAGCCTGGACTTAGGAAGCAGCAGTGCAGGCTTCAGTCTCAAAGTCTACAGACTTATCATGGGAAGCAGACCTGCAGTCTTCGGTCTCAAGTGTGTAGGCACAGCATGGGAAGCAGCAGAGCAGGCTACGGTCTCACAGTGTACAGGCTTAGCATGGGAAACTCCAGTGCAGGCTTCGGTCTCACAGTGTACAGGCTTAGCATGGGAAGCAGACGTGCAGGCTTTGGTCTCACAGTGTACAGGCTTAGCATGGGAAGCAGACGTGCAGGCTTCGTCTCATAGTGTGTAGGCTTAGCATGGAAAGCATCAGCATCGGCTTCGGTCTCACCGTGTACAGGCTTAGCATGGGAAGCATCGGTCTCACAGTGTATAGGCTTAGCATGGGAAGCAGCAGTGCAAGCTTCGGTCTCACAGTGTATAGGCTTAGCATGGGAAGCAGCATAGCGGACTTCCGTCTCACGGTGTACAGGCTTAGCATGGGAAGCAGCAGCGCACGCTTCGGTCTCACAGTGTATAGGCTTAGCATGGGAAGCAGCAGTGCAAGCTTCGGTCTCACACTGTACAGGTTTAGGATGGGAAGTAGCAGCGCTGGCTTAGGTCTCACAGTGTATAGGCTTAGCATGGGAAGCAGCATAGCGAACTTCCGTCTCACGGTGTACAGGCTTAGCATGGGAAGCAGCAGCGCACTCTTCGGCCTCACAGTGTAAAGGCTCAGCATGGGAAGCAGCAGCTCAGGCTTCGGTCTCACACTGTACAGGCTTAGCATGAGAAGCAGTATGGCACGCTTTGGTCTCACAGTGTATAGGTTTAGCATGAGGAGCAGCAGTGCAGGCTTCGGTATCACAGTGTACAGGCTTATCATGGGAAGCAGACGTGCAGGCTTTGGTCTCAAGTGTGTAGGCTTAGCATGGGAAGCAGCAGTGTAGGCTTCGGTCTCCCGGTGTATAGGATTAGAATGAGAAGCAGCAGCACAGGCTTCGGTCTCACAGTGTACAGGCTTAGCATGGGAAGCAGCAGTGCAGGCTTCGGTCTCCCAGTGTATAGGCTTCGAATGGGAAGCAGCAAATAAAATAAATAGGAAAAAATGGATAATAAAAATAAATAAATAAATACACAACGGTACAGGCTTTGGTCTCACAGTGTATAGGCTTAGCATGGGAAGCAGCAGTGAAAGCTTCAATACCCCAGACTCTAGTTCTAGCAGGGAAAGGGTCAGTTCCAGCTTCAATCAGCAAGAATATAGCTTTAGCATGGTACGCTGCTGTACAAGCTCTGCTCAAGTGCAATGTAAGTGCAGGATGCAGGGGGAGAGCTCTTCTGGGGAAGGTTGCAATGACTTGATTCACTTGCTTGGTGCCATAAGAGCTTTGATTTAAAATTGGAGGGGGGGGTGGTGAAATGTTTGCTACTTTCTTGGCCTTTTGCATAAACTCAACATAGTTAATGGGATGAAATGTGAAATTACCCAATTTGCTTTTCTTTTTAACTGTTTAGAGTATGTGTCATTGATATTGAATATATTTGATATTTGGTCGTGCTGTATGTGTATACAAGCTCCTGGTGCCAACAGACAATTGTTTCGTGCAATCCAACCTTCTGACTTAAGTTATACTGCACTGTTTAAGCGTTGTCTCATAGTTTTGTATGTCCCTCACAGTTCTCCATCATACTTTTGCAATATTTTTGTAGTTTCACTCTCAAACATCTTGATGTTCCTTAGAAGGCTTAAGTGTTTGGTTGGATCAACCACATTATCGGTTCCGTTAGCACGCTTGATATTTGCTTTATGTATTAAGTATAGTACTCTAAAGTGTAGTGGGCAAACCCATTTATTAGCAGTGTTTAGGCCATAGAGTAGCCAACAGGATCTCTCTAGGTTTGTAATCCACTCTACATAGAGGAGTTGATTTTGACTGAATGACTGAGAAATAGTGGCTTCCAATGCAGATCTGCGAGAGTTTTCCCTGGTCAGTAGATTTCTTTTTTTGTAAAATAAATGGAAGCAAATCAACTTGTACCATTTGATGATATCATGAAAGTAGCCAATTCTTTTTCAATATTAGGCGCCTGCTCTAGATCTTGGCAGATGGGTTACTCTGTCACAACGTTGACGGATATCCTGTCTGCCAAAATATAAATCCCATAGGATATAATGGAAGTTATAATTCAGGGGACTAGATATCCATTACCTCTGTGATAGAATAACCTCTCCACCAACTTCTAAATCAGACCCTAAGTTTGGTGTCAGATGTCTTGCTTTGTTTTTCATTATGTCTCTCTGTTGTTTAACATTTTTGGAGTTGTTGGTATTATAAAACATGAGTGTTTAGGCCCAGTTATGTGTTGTCTCAAATTCTTTGGCTTGTTGCTCAGGAGGACATTACTTCAGCCAACTTTTATCTTTAGCAACAAATTAGGGGCATTCATTGAGATAGTAGCATATCCTGATTAGGCCTGGGCAGAAGTTCAAATATGCTGGAGTAATCAGATTACATTTTGTAGTTCCCATAGAATTACTGATAATAACAACATTTTTTCTGCTTGCTTAATTAGGAGTAGTTTGGGGAGAAAATCCTACTGAAAGAGCTTATTTAGCGTGTGTGGGTAGCTGCTCACACCTGCGATTCGTGTTCTGCTGCATTTCTTAGTGCAAAATGCGTCTTTACATTCATTTTGAACACAAGGGTGCATTTTATGCTAAGAAAATAGTGCAAAGTAGGGGTGCTAGAGGCCGCACAGCGGAATGGATGCCTGTTAAGACAGCGCCTCCGGCCAGGCGAATTTATCGACGGTAAACTTGGATTTGTGGCTGCGAATCTGGGGAAATTCAGCAGTAATGGACGTCGGAACAACTCACCACTAACCTGTGCGGTATGAGAGAACTGAGTCGGTTAGTAAGGCGGAATATTTGTGAGTGGACTACTGGTGATTGACTTCTGCAGCACAACATTGTGGCGGCTCGAGAGCCCTAGTAGCTGCTTTGTGGCGTCGGCTCCAGAGAGAAGCAGGTAACAGTGTGCTGTGGACCCTATCTTAGACCCGCACTGCGCGAGAGGGAAGCATTAAAGACTGCGGGGGCAGAGGCTTCATCGGGCTTGAATAGCAGGGAGGCGGTGAGATGGAGTCGTGCATAATGGCGGCCCCCTAGGTTGCAACCGAGCTGAAGTTCTCAAGGAGCTGTGCCCAGACAGGCGTGAAGCTGGCGATGGAAACCTCAAAGTGATATCATGTGCAGCGGACGATCCATGGCCCCTACGTTGGATAGCAGTAAGGTATTTCACAGTGTGGGGGCAGCGGCATAATAACACGTGAGCGCTGGGGGTGAGGCAAAGCAGCGATACACACAATGGCTGCACACTGAATTAATCCCACATCGGAGGGTCTGGAATGTTGTGAGCGGGTATATGTGGAGACGAAGACTGAAATTGCGGCTTCCCCCCAGCGGCAAGAGCAGTGACTGGCATATTGGATGCCGATGGAAGTGCTAGATGGTGGCGGTGCGATAACGGCTCCTGCTATAAAATGGCAGCCGAAATGGAAACGGACTTATGATGAGTGCTAGTCCTCCGATTGTTAATAATGTGGCAGCTGTGGCCGGCCATCGTTACCTTCCTGTACTGTTCATGAATCTGCATGGTGCCTGGCGAGGAATGCATCTGGCTCCATATTAACTGCTGTTGGCGCGACATGCGGTCAGGATACGGGCAGCGGGTATTAAGATCAGGTACTACCACAGATCAGGAGCATGCTTGACTTGGTGTCCATTTGGGGCACATAGAGATAAACAGTATTATATGGCTTCGCTTGTGCAGGCAAGACGATAAGTGCACAGATATCCTGGACGGTGCTATCATTCATCAGTAGTTTGTAGAGTGCACCCCCTTGAACACTTGAGCGACACGCAAGAGTTGTCTGTGATAGACATCTGGTGTCCTGGAGATCACCCATAACGGGCCTATACCGGCTGCTTGGGGTGCAAACTGTCTCTGCGCACATATCCTGCTACTGATACCCATAGACTATGCGCTAAGTGGTGGTATCTGTGATCATTGGTGGCGGACAGCAACCGTGGGCCAAGAGTACACGATTGTTACGGGTGACGACATCATACAATATTTACACTCATCAGTGGTGCGCCACGGCAACCCTTCTCACACCCCAAATCGACGACTGGCAGCATAATGGACAAGCCAGACAGACAGCAAACCAAACTCTCTTTTGAAGCAAAAAGGCAACCTAGGGGTGCAACCGCTCACTCTGACACTGAGCATGAAACTGAGTCTGCCACCAGTAATGCAATGGAGAATCCAGAAACGTCTGCAGGATATAAACAGAAAACTGGATACCCTCACTCAGCGGGTCGATAATATGTCAGCGAAGTTGGATAAGCAAGGTGAGCGCCTGGATGAAGCCGAGAATCGTATTACTGCAGTGGAGGATGAAGCGCATGCCACGACCAGTAAGTGCACAGGCATGGAGAAAGTGCTGGATGTTATAAAAAACAAAGCAGACTTGGAAGCGAAATCTTGTCACAATAATATACGCCTGCGGGGATTCCAGAGTCCACTTTTACAGGACGGATGTAGACGTATGTGGAGGAGATGCTTCGCTCAGTGTTTGGGGCAGAACATTTCTCGGCGGTCTTAATAGTGGAGCAGGCACATAGATCGCTGGCTCCGCGACCACCACCAGGTGCACCCCCGAGGCCCATTGTTGCCCATATCCTTAATTACAGGGATCGAGATGCAGTCCTGCGGATGGCCTGGGAAAAGCAGCAAGTATCTTACCAGGGGAACAATCTGGCATTTTACCCTGACTTCACAATGGCAGACCAACTAGCGAGGAAAGAATTCAACCCAGTAAAAAAGAAACTACGTGACCTAGGGATGGAGTACTCTATGCTCTGCCCTGCCCGATTGAAGGTAACCTGGGAGGGTCGCTCCACAGTTCTCCAAACACCAAAGCCAGCTCAAGACTTCATTAAGAAATCCATCAATCAGCGTAAAGAACAGAAACTAGGATCTGTATGCTAAGGTGCCTTTATCGAGAGCCGTAACAATGTGTTGCCTGACCCGGTTCAGGTAGGAGTGGCTACAAGTGTATTATACTGGGAGAGCACATCGTTTGGTCTGTTCAGATCACAATGGAATGGCCCAAACATACGGCAGCTAGTACATGTGAATCTTGCTGGTGGTGGTAAAGTATAACTTTCTATGCTGATGGGGATTGGCATTGCAGCGAGACTGGGCATGTGGAACTGTTAACTGATAATATGACTTTTGGGTAATGTGCCATGCGATTGCAGCAGCAAGATGGACTGTGAACTGAATGGAATTTAATGAACAGTAATAGTTAACATCTGGAAGTTGGGTGGGTATGTGGCACCACATTTGTGATATGGTACTGACTTGTGTATAGACATAATAAATCACAGTGCTCCAAGCTTATCTTGCGGACTGGTCAGCTCATGTGTATTTCTTTGCTATCGTGCAGGGTATGTAACGATTCTGAACATTGACTGATGTCCTGGTTCGCATGACAATAGGGGGGTTACTAGAATCGCTTTCATGTTGCAGTAAACGTTCATTCTGCGTTAATGATACTGACCTGGCCACATCCACTATGTTGGATGGAGTTGTGTGCACTAAGTGGGCCCCCAAGCGGGTGATCCCTACGAAGTACCTTGTTATGTTTGGTTTTGGATTTAGGGTCTGTCTTTGGCATAGTTATACTGTTGTATATTGAATTGGGTGGGGGGTTGGTGGGGGGACGTTGGGAACTGTTATGCAGACCATGGTACTTGAGATACATCGCGGATATCCAGGCTATTCTTTCAGATATGTGTTGTTGCCACTACCTGTCCAAGCAGACACACGATCTTTGGAGGTACATAGTTACGTCAGTTACAGTATTCTGAACTATGTTTTCAGGTCTAGATAATGACTGCTGAAAATTTGTGACAAGCAAACCCTAACTTGATTACCTGGAACGTAAGGGGGCTTAATAATCCCAAGAAAATCTGACAAACATTTGAATATTTTGACATGCTTAATATTGATTTTGCCCTTTTACAGGAAACTCATATTGCCCCTCACTCGGACAGTCACATTGGACGTAAATGGGCAGAGTCAATTCATAATTCAATGTACTCCTCATACTCTAGAGGGGTTCTAATCCTAATAAAAAAGGGGATGCGCTTCACTTTTGAAACTACCACTGTAGATGACCAAGGGAGGTACGTTATTGTCACAGGGCTGCATAGAGGACAGAATTTAGCGCTCATTAATACCTATGGCCCAAATACTGATGACGCTGATTTTTATCATACGATCTGGCAAAAACTGCATGAGCTAAAGGACAGAACGTTACTTTGGGGGGGGATTTGAATCTTGTTCTAGACGAACATCTTGACGGATCAGGTACGACTATGGAACCACATCGTAAGGCACTGGGTAAATTGAAAAATATTATGTCTGAGATGCACCTTACTGACATCTGGAGAGTCAACAACCCGGGACGTATGGCGGCCACGCACACATCAGCGCACATACCAGCTGGTCTCGTTTAGACTACTGGGTGGGAACTATCAACACGGTGCTATGGACGAGAGATATAACTCACTTACCTAGAACACTATTGGACCATAACCCAGTATCACTATCCATTCGTATACCATATTTCCCACCACCCCGTTCAGTTGGAGATTTAATGCGAAAGCACTGTTGGACTCAGTATACACTGATACCATTAGCACGGCTATTATAGACTACTTTGCATCAAATGAGCCCACTACGGAAGTCCCTAGCCTGCTGTGGGAAGCTTTTAAAGCTTCAATTAGGGGTATTTGTATAAGCACAAACGCTGGAATTCTGAAAGATATTTGTAGACAGCTGAGTGTACGAGAGGCTAAATTGAAACACTTGGAGCAGGAATACGAACGCACACAACATACCAAAATATTGGGGGACATTAGGGTTGTGATGTCGGAATACCAGTCGTATGCAGAAGACGAATTTAAGAACATAACCAAATGCACTGTTGCGAGATCCTATGGTGAGGGAGGTAGACCAGGTACACTATTGGCATTTAAGATTTGTACCGGACGCGCTCTGCAGACAGTCCTAACTATCCGGGATGACGCTGGAGCCACACATAATGATGCGCAGGGGATAATGCAAGAATTTATGAAAACCTATGGGGCCCTGTATACATCACAGCCCACAGCCTCACCCTTTAAAATTATAGAATACGTAGAAGACGTTTCCATTGCATGGCTTTCTGACACGCAAAGGGAATACCTATCATTACCAATTACAGTAGAGGAGGTTACAGAAATCATGAAATCACTTCCCAATGGTAAAGGACCGGGTCCAGACGGGTTTACATGCACATTTTGTAAATCCTTTGTAGACCAATTAGTGGCCCGTTTGGTTGCGATGTATGGTGATGCCCATAACAAGATGCTGTTACTCCCTACTTTGAGGGAAGCTATGTTGATTGCACTCCTTAAACCAGGCAAATATCCATAATTCTGTGATTCATGTAGGCCGCTTTCGCTACTAAATGTAGACACAACAATATTAGCTAAACTTCTGGCGACCAGATTATTGCCCTTAATGACAAACTTAATATTACCTGATCAGTCAGGGTTGATTCCCATGATATCAACTGCACACAACACCAGAACTCTTTTTGCACTTTCGCACTATTTGATTCCGAGCACTAAGGCAGTTGCGGTTATGTTAGATGCAGCTAAAGCATTTGACTCTATTGAGTGGCCATATCTAACGACAATTTTAAAGGCGAATGGGGTTTCCTCCGGTCTTTCTGCAGTGGGTGCAAATGCTGTACACAAAGCCAATTGCGCGTATAAAAGTTAACAACTACATATCTGATACTGTGTTGATTGCACGGGGGACAAGGCAAGGATGTCCACTGTCCCCTTTACTTTTTGCAATTGCCCTTGAGCCCCTGGCTTGCAAAATTAGACAGGGACATCATTACTAGGCTCTCCAATTTCCACAGCGTCCATTACATATATCGCTATATGCCGACGATATGATGTTGTATGTAGGGGACACAGAACAGCACTTAGCCCCTCTGTTACGGGAATATAATAAATTTGGACGGAAGTCAGGACACCAGATTAACTGGTCTAAATCTCTCATAATACCGCTTACAGACACCACACAGACTCACCCCACGGAATTTCCCTTGGAATGGCAGTCAGACCCCGTAAAATACCTTGGTGTGTGTATCACCATGACCCGGAGGTGGTAATTCGTACAAATTATGGCACAGCGATCAGTTTGATGGAAGATCAAATAGGGCGCTGGATTCAATTACCGCTATCACTAGCTGACCGACTTGCCATTGTTAAGATGGTAGTATTACCAACATTTTTATATCTTTTCAACAATATTCCCATTACTTCCCTGGCCAAAGTTTTTCATAGACTGCCTTCCTTGGTGACTCGTCTGATATGGGCGGGCAAGCAGACCCGCATTGAACTGCGAGCTTTGACATTACCCTATTCCAAGGGTGGCTTTAAGGTCCCGGATTTCCTTCTTTACTATTTGTGTGCGCAGGTGCAATATGCGCATTATTGGTATCATCGGGTCCCTTACCTTACCCATGTGGCTATAGAGGAAGGGGACGCTTTTCCAATCCCTTTGTCTGCTGTGGTAACTCATCGTCAACCTCCTCTCTATAACAAAGACATGAATACCATAGACACGACCAATGCTGCCTGGTGCAAAATGGGTAGATTATCGCATAAATTGCCTCTGTATGCCCCTGCTTTACCACTGCATCAATATCCAGAGTTATCAGTCACATGGGAAGCGGTAGGCATGGGTCTGTTATGACAGGTGGGCATGGATACTATGGGAGACCTATTCTGTAATGGTACATTCAAAACACTGCAAGAAGTTACATATATTAGTAATCAAACTCCACTGTTTTGCTTCACGTACCATAGATTGCAAGGTGCGATCAAGAAACTGTACCCCTCTTACCCAGCGGAACCACCGCAATCGGGGGCGTTACAAATGATACTCACTACAACCAGTAATAAACACATGGTATCTAGACAATATATTTCACTGCAGGAAGACATTGCAGAAACAACACACAGAGCACTTGCAAAGTGGAATGATGTATTAGGCACTCCACTAACAGAAGAGGATTGGGCTGTGGCTTGTTCTCTTACGGGTATGCTAATGCCTAATGGTAATTTGCGAATATTGCACCTCAAATATCTTCACCAAACCTATTACACCCCAGCAAGGGTATTTCGGTATGGATTATGCACGGATTCCAAGTGTCAACGTTGCAGTGCTGAACCAGCTGACTTCCTGCATATTGCATGGTGTTGCCCGACGATGCATGTGTTTTGGGAGGAGGTGATGCAGGTGCTAGGGGACATGGTGGGTGTTAACCTGTTATGCTCTAGTCGAACCTGTTTACTGGGGCTAGTTCAAGGTGTGCACGCCACTAAGCGCAAATTTTGTGTGATCGCTCTACTTCTAGCCAAACAAAGAATTTCAATGTGTTGGGGCAGTAGAGAAGCCCCTAAAGTTAAACAGTGACTTCAGGAAATAATATATTGTAAGGAAGTGCTGTTAACTTATGAAAGAGAACAGCCTGCTGGCTCCAAGCCAAGATACTATTTGAAATATATGGTCACATATATGCAAACACACTAGGTCGATTAACTATGTATTGTGACTTTATCTGTAGTACAGGTATTATGTGGTACTATCCAACAATTGTTGACTGGATGAAGGTTGTTGTAGTACAACTGTCTGTATTTTGTTTAAATGTTTGGATATTGTATGTCTTTGAAAATGCCGATAACAAATAAAATAAAAAAAGAAAATAGTGCAAAATGCCGGGAGTAAATTGAGGTAAAATCCTACCCCAAGAGCACATTTAGCTAGAGCAAGCAGCTTCTGGCGCTTGCTACCTTTTTGTTTTGTTGCATCCTTTCATCAATTTTGGAGGCAAGGGGCATTTTTGCATTAGGAAATAGCGCTAAATGCAGAATTACTCTTCTCTTGTATAATTTCCCATAATCTCACATAATTCTTAGGTAATTCCACATGATTATGCAACACAGAATTACACGAGTGACCCCCACCCCTAATTCTGGATACTCTGACATGCAGGATAAAAGAATGATTGATGAAAAGCGGGCTTACTAGGTACATCCTTGTGAGAGCATTATTGATGAGGGTCAACTAGGGCTTTAGATAGTTTATCTTTTGGGTGCACAATACCTGAGGGTATGTGCTACTTATATTGTGTTACATTGGGCTTCATACATTAATCTTTAAATTCTCCTTACGGTTCATAAAACATTAATAATAAATTACTGTTTGCATGGGCATCTGCCATTTTGAAAATCAGGTTCAGATGGTGGGTTTGTTTTACGCGTAGCCCTCAAACATTTATGAGCTGCTGTACAGGCAGCGCTACACCATCCAAATAATGGCATCGCACAATTTGACCTCTTTAAAAACGTTAAAAACATTTACACCTATGATGATTATAAATGTCTGACAAAATATCGAAATCAAAAATATCGAAATACAAAAATATCGGAACAAAAATATCGAAGTCAAAAATATAGGAATCCTATCCCTAACAAGGTAAGTACAAAAATATCGAAAAAATAATATCGTAGTACAAAAATATCGAAATTAAAAATATCGTTTTTTTAAATGTATTAATAATAATGTAAAAATAATAATAAAATACATATAATGTTACAAATATTAAATAAAAATATTAAAACATAATTGAAAAATTTAAACTAATACATATACATTTAAAATAAATTAAAAACTTAATAATTTAATGTAATTTTATATTTTTTAATTTCATTTAATTGATTTAATTTACATTTATTTTATTTTTACCCTGTACGACTGTACCCCAAAAACCCAAAACTGACCCTGAACCCTAAAAATACCCCTTTACCCAAAAACCCAAAACTGACCCTGAACCCTAAAAATATCCCTGTACCCCAAAAACCCAAAACTGACCCTAAACCCTAAAAATACCCCTTTACCCAAAAACTGAAAACTGACCCTGAACCCTAAAAATACCCCTTTACCCAAAAACTGAAAACTGACCCTAAACCCTAAAAATACCCCTTTTCCCAAAAACTGAAAACTGACCCTGAACCCTAAAAATACCCCTTTACCCATGAACTGAAAACTGACCCTGAACCCTAAAAATACCCCTTTACCCAAAAACTGAAAACTGACCCTGAACCCTAAAAATACCCCTTTACCCATGAACTGAAAACTGACCCTGAACCCTAAAAATACCCCTGTACCCATGAACTGAAAACTGACCCTGAACCCTAAAAATACCCCTGTACCCAAAATTAATTAATATTATTTAATTACCAATTAATTATTAATTAACAATAACAATAAAGTAAATATATTAGCACATTTGCTGTAATTAATTTAATTTAATAATTAATATTATTTTGCCCAATTAATTAATTAAGAATAACAATAAATTATATATAAACAATTACTATAATTAATGTAATAAAATAATTAATTACCAACTAATTAATAATTATAAATATGTAAAAAATTATAATAATTAATTAACTAATTAATAGAAATTAATTACCAATTAATTATTAATTAAAATATGTACAAACATATATCAATTAATTAATTATTATTAAATTACTTCCCACCCTATTCCCCTATAAACCCATAACCCGCTACAGAACATATTTATCAATTAATCAATTAATTAAAAATAATTAAAAATTAATTCTCAATTAATTAATTAATAATTCCTACTAATTAATAATTAATTTAACATAATTAAATTACTTCCCACCCTATTCCCCTATAAACCCACAACCCGCTACAGTAGTAAAAGACAATATTTAATTAAATTACATTAAAAATAAATAATAAAACATAATAAATACAATATAATATACACTAAATTTATTTAAAAATTGATATTAGTAACATCAAAGTTATTAATTTCGATATTGTTAACATCGATATTTACAACTTCGATATTACTGATATCATACCAATATCGATATTTAGACTGTCGATATTACTTACCTTCGATATTTTTGTATATCGATATTTAAACTTCGATATTTTGGTATATCGATATTTAAAACTCGATATTTTGTCTGTGTACCGATGATTATACTTAGGGTATTTATTGTTTTAAAATTTCTGTCTGTATTTATCCATATTTATTTTTGGGCCATCTTATTGGTATTTGTCCATATTTATTTTGTGGTTTGCTAATGAATGGAGTTATAAAATGGTATATGCCCACATTTATTTAACTGATAAACACACACTCCTAATTTGCTGCCGGACGTTTATTAGCAAATTAAACAGCCAAATATAGTGAAGCACTACAGTCACAGGCAAATATCAGCATTGTAACACAAATGTATTTTGACATATGCCTGTATTTAGGGAAATCTCAACATGATTTTTACCTTCTCAAGATGTCTATCTGCTCAGCTGATGTCCTGAAAATCATGAAAAACAGCATGGAGAGTCTTTCACAAGAAGCACAATTTTTCATATTTTTCTGCTTTAAAAATAAATATGGACAAGAAGCACATTGTTTTTTGTCTGTATTTATCTGTGAAAATCAGTAAAAATGGAAAACTGGGAGCCTTAATTATACTGTATGGAGTTTTTGTAGAAAGGTTGGGGGGCAGATTTACAAGCCCCTTGTGTCATTTTTGCACCGCAGTTGCGCCACTTTTTGTGACGCCGCGTCGTCGTCAAAATGCGGCCCATTTACAACGTGACTCATCTAGGGAGATGCGCCACCTTGCAAAGCCCTGCTTCACATTATACCTGTGTCAGGTATAATGTATGCAGGGTGGGCGTTCCCACTTCAAAAAGCCTCGTAGAAGTGATGCAGTGAAATCTAAGATTTCACTGCGTCACTTCTAGGACGCCACTGCGTCAAAACCTTACACCTGCTTGGAACAGGCATAAGGAGTGACGCAGCACAATGAGGATAGGCCTCACCATGCATTGCTGGAGTTGCGTCGTGCTTGCAACACAACTCCAGCAAGGCATGACTTTTAGGTTAATAGTCAATCCTTGCTCCATGGTGTGCCGTATTGTAAATACGGCGGGCCTCATTTATGAAAAGTGACGCATCGCTGCGTGAAAACAGCGATGCGTCACTTTTCACTGCGCCCTCCTTGCGACACCAATGATGCATCATATTTACAGTATGAAGCATCATGGCGCAAGGAGTTACAGATACGTCAGTATTTCTGACGTATCTGTATGGCACAAAAGTGACGCATTGCTGGAGTGTGTCACAAAAGTGACGCAACTCCAGCAATGTGGCCTGCGTCAGTCTTACGCCTGCTGTGAGGCAGGCGTAAGAAATTGACGCAATGTGTCCTAGAAGTGGTGCAGTGAAATCTTATAGATTTCACTGCGTCACTTCTATGACCCTGTCTTGCGTCAGAACGCCCCCCCTGCGTACATTATACCTGGCATAGGTATAATGTAGTACAGGGTTTTACAAAGTGACGCATCTACCTAGATGCGTCACTCTGTAAATATGGTGCAACAAGGCACATTTTTTACGCTGCTGGTGCGTCACAAAAAGTGACGCACGCCCTCATAAATGAGGCCCGACACATCCATGGTGGTGCAAGGGTTTGTCAGGGTGACGCAGGGAATGCAACCCATCTCTGCAGATTTATTTTATTTATTTTACCGATTTGTAGAGCGCATGGCTGCCCGTGAGCGTCCCAGCGCTAAATGACAAAAAACCAGATGTAGGTGGACCTCACGGGAACAGACAAGTTTTAAGTGCTCTGCGGAATGAGAGAAGGTTGGGTTGGGCTCTGATGTCTGGGGGTAGTGTGTTCCATAGTTTGGAGGCATTGTATGCGAACAGTCGACCGCCAGAGCGGGCTTTCTTAATTCTAGGAACAGAAGCTAAATTGCAGTTTGAGGATCGAAGCGTTCTTTTTTTGGTGTGAGGTGTGATGAGGTTTTGTAAGATTGGTGGGGCCTTACCATGCAGGATTTTATATGTTGTGCAGAGTGCTTTGAATTGTATTCTCTCCTGAACGGGTAGCCAGTGCAAGGCGTTCAAAGCGGGTTTGGCTGAACAGCGGCGATGGGTTCCTGTGAGGATGCGGGCTGCGGTATTTTATACTGACTGGAGTTTTGACAGTACTTTTTTAGGAGCCCCCAGAAATAGGGCATTCCCGTAGTCCAGGCGAGACAGCACGAGGCCATGGATTAGGAGGTTTCGGGATTGTGCTGGGAATAGGGGCAGAAATTTCCTCGCTGACCGTAGGAGGCCGTGGCACATTCCGGCTGTTTTCCTTGCCTGGGCGGAGAAATTGAGGCTTTCATCTAGCCATATTCCCAGGCTCTTGATTTCCTGTTTCGGAACGGGAGGAATACCCATGCAGGATGGCAATAGGGATTTAGAATGGTAGAGTGATTTATTGCCCAGGATCATTATCTCTGTCTTGTCGTTGTTCAGTTTGAGGTGGGAAAGATTCATCCATTTAGTTATTTCAATTAGACAGGTTTGGAGGTTAGGGAGGGAGTGGTCTTGCTGACTTAAGGATACCACCAATTGGGTGTCATCAGCGTAGGTTAGAAGCTTGATCCCAAAAGGGGCGACGACTTTCTCAAGGGGGGACATGTAAACATTAAAAAGGGTCGGGCTCAGGGACGAGCCCTGAGGGACCCCACAGCTGATGGCCGTGGACCTGGACGTGAAGTTGCCATCTGCTACCTGGAAGGATCTGTTATCAAGAAAGGATTTAAGCCAAGCTGTTCCCGCGATTTCAAGCTCACTGAGCCTGTGGACCAGCATCGAGTGGTTGACGGTGTCGAAGGCCGCGCTCAGGTCCAGGAGGATCACTGCCACTGATCCTCCTGAGTCCATGATTTTCCTTGCCTCTTGACAACCGCCAATATCGCAGTTTCTGTGCTCTGGCCGGGCCTAAATCCAGTCTGGGAAGGCTCCAGGAGTCCATTGGTTTCAAGATGGTGGGATAAGATGCGCCTCTTTCTTGTAAATCTGCCCCTGGATACCTAGATTTTGCCTCGTAGAACCCATATTTTAGGTTAGCTACAAGTTGCTAGGCCATAAGATCAAGCCACAGGTATTTTATGATTTCATGAATTTCCTATATGTATTTTATGTCTCGTAACTTTTTTCCCAAAATTATCTCAGCGCAATTTTATATGCAAACTTCTGTTAAGATCATTCTATACAGAATTTTTTTTTAAATGCTTTTATGGCTCATGCCGAAAAAAGATTTTGAACCTGAACCTGACTGTTTGCATTGATACAAAAGTTAGACATCCAGATTGTTTTCACACTTGTGTCATCTCAAATTTGAGCTGAGAATCCATTTTTTCCATCTAATTGTATTACAGTGGAAAAGGAGAAGAAGGGACAAGTCCACTATCTGAAATAAATCTGTTTATCTGTTGCGATTCTTTCTCATAAAAGTTGCGGCGCCAACTGTGAGCGAGGTCCCCCCGGGGAGGAAAGAATTGATTAATATTTCATAACCAACCGCACCACGCAGACAGAAGCCGGGAAGATGTTACTAAGTTACCGCGGGTCCTGATGGGAATTCTTCCAGGAGCAGGCAGCTGAAGGAAGTCTGAATTTCTGGAGATATGAAGATTGCTGCCAGCGCGGCGCCGACACTATTGTTATTGACACTTCATCTTCTGCTGCTAATCAGCATCCTTTGTGCATCAGCATCCTTGTGTGCATCAGCACACGTTTGTGCATTAGCATCCTTTTGTGCGTCAGCATCCTTCTGTGCGTGCACTAATTCAGCAAATGAACCACGATTAACAGGGAGTTCATTTCAGGCAATGAGAGAGACTGTGCAGAAATGGCAAATGTTGAAAGGGTTAAAAACGAAAAATCCTTATTTGAAAGCCTGTCTGTATGCCATTGGTGCACTTAACATCTCATTCCTTCGAGATTCCCTCACTGGACCAGTTTAACTCGAGGTTTTCCCCATGGCCATATGTATCAAGCATATTCGCATTCGCAAACGCTGAAATTCGCAGAATGTAGGCGTGTGCGAATTTGCTAAATGGTATGTATTAAGGAAAATCTGGTGCAAAATAAGGAATCGCAAAATTTGCGATTCCTTATTTTGCAATTGCATTTAAGGAATCGCAAAGTTTGCGATTCCTTAAATGCAATGTATGAAGCAAAAAAAAATTGCAAATTGTCCTTAAGGAATCGCAAATATAAGTAGCGAATTCCTTGAAAAATGCACATTTTTCATTTTTCAAAGTGCCATGTGACGCACATACATGCCCTTAGGGCATGTATGTGCACCACATGTGCACCCATGCTTATTTCAGGGGTGCAACAGGGTGTCCTTTGGACACCTCCTGCCCCCTTGAAATTATTCTCAATTTGCGATTCTCAAATTGTGAATCGCAAATTGAGAATAACTTCCCATTCATTCCTATGGGCCTCCTGGCACATAGAAATCAATGGGAAAGTATTCTTTAATTGCGATTCGCAATTTGCAAATCGCAATTAAGGAATACTAAGAATTTGCAAAAAAATTGCGAATTTGTACATACATCCCAATTTGCGATTCTGAAATAGCAATTTCTAAAAAATTACTATTTCAGAATCGCAAATCAGGTTGATGATACATATGGCCCTTAGGTACTAACCATATAATCGAGGAGCTGATACAACCACATGTTTTTCTTTCCACATTTATTTATCTTTGCTTTCCGCTATTTTTTCCTGGAAAAAACTATTGGCGGTATTTTAATATATTGCTACCACATTTTCTAAATTTGTTGCAATGGCAGATTACTGCCCATATCTAATATTATCACAGCAGTATAAGTGAGACAATATGAATCCAAAAGAAGGCCCATTGTGTTATGTTTGTACAGTATTTCCATTTAGTCCAAGGAAAGTTATCAAAACCTGCAGTGCTTAGATCGGAAATTCTCTTTTTTTATAGTTTACCAAGCTTATCTGAGAAACAGAACACATATGTGTTTAGTCGAAAAAAGCCGTTTGAAAGTTTCTGGTAAGCAAAAGAAAAAGCATTTTAAAGGATTTAACTGTCCATCGAAATGAGGATTTCCAAGTGGGTGACCCAGAATCCACTGGTATTGCAATCACTGGCAGTGAAAGAATTCTGATTTGTTAAGTGACACATTTTGTATAAAGTGGCATGCCTGTGCTGGCATTTGGCCCTCTCAATGGGCCCGATTCACTTCAGACTTAAGACAAAATCCTAACTTAAGTCTGTCTTAAGACAAACTTAAGACAAAATTCTAACTTCTGTGAATACCAAAAGTAGTACATTTAGGATTTTGTCTTAAGTTAGTTCTGTGAATCGGGCCCAATGTTTTCTACTTTTCTAGCATGGAGAAGGACTCTGTTATTGTACGGCACTCATCGAGGGTCATTTAGACTCTGGCTGAGGACCGACTGTCCTATTTAGAGTTCCCTACCTGCCTGGCAGGGATATCTGTGCTGAGAAGGGAGATGCTGCTGCTGCACCCTTTACTGCACTGAAGGTTGGTCAATTAGGGACAATGTTTAAGGAGCCATAGAGCACGCTTTTGTTATAGTGAGAAAATAAATTCCCAAAGCCAGATTTGGAGTTCTCAATACAAAAAAATGCCTGAGGCGTGCAAGGAGTGTTCACCGTGTGTGTGAGGCTGTTCTCGGCTTTACCTACCTGGGTCCACCATACATCACATGGTGGACACGGGCACGGCCAGGTTCAGGGTATACACTGGTGGATCCAGTTGAGTCTCTGCCTCGGTAAACCTGGTGCTTCATCAAATGCAAGTACAGTGGAGGATCATTTGGTTTGGTGGAGCAGAAACACCACTGATTTACGGTGGAGCTCCTACTCGGCCAAACTATAATTAAGGCCCTTAGGGGCCTATTGGAAACTGTTGGAGCACGGCATTAAGCCAAGAAGGCTAACACTGCGCTCTGACATTTTTGAAGCGTAGGGATGCACCATATTCACAGGAATATAGTGCACTTGTGCATTTCCCTTAGCGCTGGTGCTAAATGTAGCAGCCTAGCGCCACCGCAGGGACTCTTGTACCAGTGTGCTAGGGTACCTGCATTGCAGGGAAAGATTGTTTATGTGCAGGAAGGTGTCCCTTTCTGCACATAAACAATAGTAATGGTGTTCTATAACTTGTATGTGTGCCACAAAATGCAGCACACATAGAAGTTGCAACTCGTCATTTTTTAAATTATTTTTTATGTGCAGCAAGGGACACCTTCCTGCACATAATCAATCAATGTCATTTTGCTGCACACAGAGAAACCACAAAACAAAAAGCATTTCTCCTTTTTTCGCCATGTTAACACCAGTTTTTACCTAGTTCTAATTTTGGTGCTGCTGCACATTTACGCCTCCCTTGTAGATATGGGGCATCGTCAAAATCAATAGGTGTTGCGTCGCAACGCCCAATGCCCATTCTTTTCACTCTAGGTATAACGTGAAAGGGGTCCTTATTCACAAGGCAGCGTTAAGCCACGTTAAGTGGCTTAGCGCCACCTTGTGAATAAGCCAAAGCCCCGATTGCAATGTGAATGTCAGAAAAAGTTACGTTTCTGTGGCGATAGAGGCTTGTAAATATGCCTTTTAGTCTGGTCTATGGCACTCTGAACATTAGAGTTTACCTTTTCTTGGTTCCTTGAAGGGGGGACTGGTCCTGATCTCCAGGCACCATTAGGGATCATCAGAGGTCACAGTAAACATCTTTGTATTTGTCCTTGAGCACAAGACTCTCACCTGTTTGACAGGCTTGCCTCTACGCAGTGCTTAATTTGTAAAATAATGAATTCCGGCACCTAAAGTTTTGCTCAGAAACCTGATGCCAAATACCAATGCTGAATCCACCTCAGGCCTCTTTAATCCAATGACAGACACTGCCTGCCCCTTTATCTCACTCCTATAGTTTCCTGCTATCGCCCTTAGGGACAGTTTTGCCATCTTTCTCTTCCTCATTGTTCTCGTTTGTGTGTTTTCCCACTCTTGCTCTCTGGAAATGTCTAATGATGAAAATGAAGTGCCAGTTCCCAAAAATTAGTCCCAGTGGCCCTCACCAGTAACCGCTGGCTCAAAGTAAAGACTGTATCTTCCTCTCTTCTGCCTCTAACACCACAACAGCTTCCCTTTGCCATGGAAATTAGCAGTGAACTGATGGGGAGCCAATCAGTGGCACAGAGCTTGATGCCAGCAAGCTAAACTGCGACCCATACACATGTTTAAAGCACTGACTTAATATATAGTCGTTCTGTTGCCATAACAGAGAAAAACCAAACTGACCCTTTAAGGGACCTACATTCTGACTTCAGAATGATTTTCCAGCGCTAAAATAAATATTTTGGGATGTGTGCACCTTAGGAATGTAATCTTTGATTGATTGATTGATTGATTGATACATCATGGGAACCCTAGGCTGTGTTATTTTGACTGCGCTGGCTGTGTGTGTAGGGACAACAGATAGGAACTGTTTCTTCACACCTACAGCCAGGTGAGAACTGCAAGTGTAGGCAGTGGTAAGTTCAGAGAGCGTGCGGGGGAGATTAGCATGGAAGCTCTCTCTTCCTCATTCATCAAAGGCACCTAGGCAGTCCTTCCCAGGCTCACCAATACCTTGAGGTGGAAGCGGGGAGTGATAGCCACCCCTAAACTACGGTGGGGTGAGAATACCAAAGTGAAAGTAGTTAGGGGGCAAGAAAGCGGTCTGAACCTTACTCATTCTTTAGCATTCTAGCACCAGTCCAGTTGATCAACACTACTGGCCTTCCTTTGGGCACTCTGCCATATGGCTAGGTGCCCTGACACACTGAGCAGCAATTATTTATAATGTACAACACTGTGGTATATTGACTCTGGGATCTTGAGCAACACCGCAATGATACTGGAAACTCATGACCACCCTCAAAAGTATTCTGATTTTACTGGCATCGTCCCATCATATTGAGCATCGACAGTGGCGTACTGATCAGTCCTTAGCACATTGAAGAATACTCCTGGAACTAGGCAATGCACACTAAGCAATACACTTGTCTAGAATTCCTGCATATTGGACAGCACCATTTTATCTCCCAAACTATTTTGAATCTTAAACAAAACCATAGCAAAGTGAGCATCACCTTGGTTTACATAGCAGCTGTATTGTAGCACAAAGTGATTTGTTGGACGCTCCTTGAGATATTTAAGTGTAGTTCATTACCTGATATCTCTTAAAGGACCTAGTTATATTGATGTGGCATCAATATATCTATATCTAGAAGCCTGGTACATCATAAAGACATTCTAGCAAATCAGGCGTTTAATTTCCTGGCATTTGAATCATTCTGGGATGCTAAATGTTAGAGCAACTGGGGCTGGCACAGTTTCACCCATTAACTTGGGAAAATGAGATTTAGAAAATGTTATTAGGCCTTATTTACAAATAATTGTGTACCGGGAAAACAAATGGCTGGTGTAATGTATGGATTGTCTAGCCCTGCCCCCTTGCCCTCGCTCTCTAAGTTTTATGGTAGCAAATTCAGTCCATAAATAAGACAAGGGAGGGGCCTGAATTATTAGGACTGGTGCATGGTACGAGAGGGCAGGAGTAAAGCCCTCGTTGAGGTTGAGCACTGGCGTGCTGGTCCACTTAGGCATGGTACTGCCTGTTCTGGTTGCACTTATGCATGGTACTGCCTGTTCTGGTTGCACTTAGGCATGGTACTGCCTATTCTGGTTGCACTTAAGCATGGTACTGCCTGTTCTGGTTGCACTTAGGCATGGTACTGCCTATTCTGGTTGCACTTAAGCATGGTACTGCCTGTTCTGGTTGCACTTAGGCATGGTACTGCCTGTTCTGGTTGCACTTAAGCATGGTACTGCCTGTTCTGGTTGCACTTAGGCATGGTACTGCCTATTCTGGTTGCACTTAAGCATGGTACTGCCTGTTCTGGTTGCACTTAGGCATGGTACTGCCTGTTCTGGTTGCACTTAGGCATGGTACTGCCTGTTCTGGTTGCACTTAAGCATGGTACTGCCTGTTCTGGTTGCACTTAGGCATGGTACTGCCTATTCTGGTTGCACTTAAGCATGGTACTGCCTGTTCTGGTTGCACTTAGGCATGGTACTGCCTATTCTGGTAATCTGGGTGCTTGTCATGACTTGTCATACATGAGTGAGTCCTACACTTGCTTGGCCTTCATGAGTGCTACTCTGTTACTGAATCTTTGGTCTGGACCTTGACTTTTGGGACTGACGGAAAGACAAAGGTGAAGCAAGCAAAAATAATTCAGATACTTACAAAGAAATATATTTGTAATTTTACATGGATTATAACCTCCATCAGATTATTATTTGGCAAGTCCCATTCCAGTATTTTTGCAAATCCTAAATTCTCAAACTGTAAACACAGCACACCAACATTGAGTAATCATTTCATGTTATTTCTGAAGTGTGCTCTCAGGAGGTTCTGACAAGTGGATTTTTACATATTTTTGAGTACATTACTGATCAATATGTGGCTGTCTCATTTCTTAGTGTCCATGTCTGCTCCAGTGTGTTCCTGGCTAGGACATTTTGGAACATGGAATGGTGATTTTAAGGCTGCATCTTCCAATGAATCCCATTAGGTACAGGAGAAGGCAGGGGAAATATGTTTGAAGGGGTCACTACGAAAGGTATGGGCAAGGTGGATAGAGTGGAATCTGTCTTTGCCATGTGCAACTAATTAATAGTGGGCATAACTTGCGTAATTCCATGTAGTGCAATTGGACAGAATGTCTTAATTAACAAGATTATGCTCGAATTACACGAGAAAAGTAATTTTGTGCTTAGTAAAAAAATGGCCCATTGCCTCTAAAAAGGACAAGTGGATGCATTTTGCGCTACCAAATAGCACTAAATGCAACAGAACGCAAATAGTGAGTGACCACTCGTGCTCACTAAATGTACTCTTAGGGTACGATTATTCCCCAAGTTACTACCTTCATTTAGATCTGTTCTCTTAGCGCAAAAAGGACTAACTCTCATCAAAGAGTATCAGAGAATTACCGAAATTACTTTGATTACTCCAGTATAATTGAAATTCCGAAAGGCTGAACAAGGAAACACTGGGTGCGCCCACCTGGTTGTGCAATTCGGCTGGGAATTTCCAAGGGAAAGAGTACCCAGGAAAAAGGTATGGGAGGGGGCAGCTACATACCAGTGACAATGCCCATTGCTCTGAGTGGACCCTCACTTTTTTAAGCTATGGTTAAGTACACCATTTTAGTAACTTTAAAAAAATTACGACTCAGCACTCACTGAAAATTAACATACTTAATAATGCGCAAGTCAACGTATATTTGTAAGTTGAAACATTTTCAAATTACATAATGCACATACTCTCAGAATCTCTTTCTTAAAAGGTAGATTTATTTATTCATAATTTTTCATTATGAACTTTTTTCTTATATTTGCTGTAGCCAACTCGTTTCGTCCCAGCAGACTTCTTCAGTGCTGTTTTCCTATTTCTTGTATATAAAGTTGTGATCCACGCTGTGATCCATGCCTAAAAGAAGTGCGTCAAAGTTCAGGAAAAAATGTGTGCTTCCTCCCTTAGTTGCAGCGTGTACGGACGTAATTCCTATGTCTGTGTATCCCACTGATGTTCCTCCAAAAATACTTTCTTCTATGGTGGAGATGCGCCAGTGGGAGCCATGAATTTTGTCAGGACACTCCTGTGAAGTCCAAATACTTCTATATCGGTTGTGAATGCTTTTCGACGTGTAATAAACCCATGCATGCAGGAAACGTGGACGGCCCAGTGAGTGGAGACAGTAATGCGTAACGTTTCCGCAAAAGAAGTGTTGGCTCCAGCAGATATAAGAAAATTGGGGGCATATTAACAAGAGGCAGTCATAATTAGCGCTGACCGCGCTTAACGCGTTTTTTCTAATCACTATCTATTGCTGAAACTTATCGCCAACCTAGCGCTGTATTAACAACGCTCAGCGCATTGGTGATCAGAATTCCAGTGATGGCAGGAAAAAGGGTGAACATCGCTGGAAATCCAGCGATAATCACCTCAAAACGGCGAAAACCTTGCTGATACGACCCTGTGGTCGTAACCCAAGAATCCACCTCCCATGCAAAGTATGCCCAAGTCTGGATTTTAGCAGACGTTAAATCCAGCGTTAATGGGCAGTTAGCGCGATTTTCTGTATCGCTACGGTGGCCGAGGCATTGTTGTAAATATTGCAAAGCCCGGTTAGCGATATTCTCCCGTGTAGTTTTGTCAGGCACGCCTCCTTTTCATATCATTAGCGTTGCGATGCTGGGGGTTTCGAAAACGGGCGCTGAGGCATGGAATCATGCGCTAGTGTGTCCTTGATGATAATGCGATAAAATTATTGGCTCTTTTGCCCGAAAATGGACGATAAAGCGGCGATAATTTTATCGCGGTCCCTTGATAATATTCCTCTACTTTTATAATGAAAAATTATGAATAAAGAAATCTACCTTTAAAGAAAAAGATTCAGAGGGTCTATGCATTTTGTAATTTGAACATGTTTCAACTTTAAGTAAATCGTTGACTTGCACATTATTAAGTATGTTAATTTTGAGTGAGTGCTAAGCCATAATTTTTTTAATATTGTTGGAGTTTCTCCGGTGTGGGAGACTAAAATGACTGGTCTTCTAGACGTGTGCACCACTGTGTAAATGTAAATGTATTTGAGCTTATATAGCGCACAGCTACCCGCAGTGGGTTTCCCAGCGCTTGCTTAGGGAACCCGTCCTGGTATTCCCCTGTGAGATAACCCCGGCTGGGTATCCACAAGGTGAAAGCCAGGCATCCCGCCGCGAGGGGCCGTTGTGGAGATTAAGCAAGCTATTGCCCAGAGTCGCAGAGTGTGAACCCGAGAGTCAAGAAGGCACCGGAGCGAGAATTATCGAGTCCGTGGAATTATTAGCCCAAGACCCGCCGAGGTGGGGAATTGAACCCTGGTCCAGGGCCGATCTCAGCTTCCGGGTCTGCCGCCTCTAACCCCTGAACCACACTTCTCTTTGTTTAGAACATAATCACAATCCAGTAAACTGATAGGTGTAATTTATTTGCACCTCAGCCTCTTCTTTGTAAATTACAATTTTAGTAACTAACTGTGATTTTGAAAAATAAAATACTGGAACCTGTAGGCTATCTGGCTATGCCACTATGCCACCCACAATGGAAAGCTGTCATATGGGATGGACATTGCTCCCTCTACTTACAGTGTCTATTCATGCAATGTCATCTCTGTGAACACTGTGGACATTTAGGTGAGATTTTTGCAGTATGTTTTGTGGACCTCAACAACTTCAGAACTCTGTGTGCAGTGACAGAGACACTAACGGCACGATTTTAGGTGCTCCACTGAATGTTTGAAAGCACCACAGCAGCCTCTATTGTGTTTTCATTGGCTCTTTTTCATGGTGGTGAGTACACCATGAAAAGGGTGGAAGTAAGGAAACTCAGGGGGTTCTAGCAGGGACCCTTGTTACCTCAGTGCATGAGGGGGGCACAAGTTGTGCCCCCCTGTATTTTTGCACCCCCTGGGCCTGCACAGAAAGAAATGACCAAAACGGGCTGCGGCTGTCTCGCAGTGGTGCATGTCAAAGACACACCTATGTGCCTTAGGTACACACTGCTGTGGGACCCCTGCAGCAGGACCGTCCGACAAGGTTTCCAGGCGAAATCCGGCAGGCAGTCTGACTATGGATTGGGTGGTGTAGCGGCCTGCTGCAAGACCACCAAACTCGTAATCAGGCCCTAAGTGTTTGCATATGGTGCAAATCGTCACAATGCAGTACAATGTGACAAAAGCATGTCATGAATTTAGCATTATGAAAGCCTGAAGGCCCTGCACAAAGTTGCCCAGTGGTTCGGAAACACCTATCCGGCCCTTCATTAATAACACCAAGAATGTGGTGCACTGATATTTCTACAAGGGACCTTCTTCGGTCCCAAATACACTTTAGGAGGCTTCAATGCAGCACAGTTTGTGTTAAAAAAGATCTGAACCATGGGCATGTGCTCCTGCTGCTCCTGTGCCATGATCAAATAACCATTGGCAAAGCCAATAAGTCTTGTCTGTGGGAGCTATTGGCTTTGGAAATAGTTAATAGGGATTCACTGATACTGTGCAACATGGCTAAAGAGTAAGCAAAAAAAGTTGCTATGATGCATCCACTTGCTTCATTTGGTAGGTGCACATGCATACACCTTCAAAATGAGGAGGGAGTTTTTTTTTCTTTTTTTTGGACTGCTCTGAATTGGCTAGGTAAATTAAAAATAGGTTACAAAAAGAGAAGAAGCCTCTTTTTCTTTTTTGTGGCACATGTGGGTGGAAGCAACATGGAGGAAACAGAAGAGGGGAGCGCAGTTGAAGAAGGAAGCGATGAAGTGGGTGGAGCAACATGGGGAGCAGAAACAACACAGCGGACTGGGGCAAAAACAATATTTAGATCGAAGTTTGAGGAAGCAATATACAAAGCAAATGGACGCAACGCGTGAGATATAGAAATGTAGTGCATGAGGGTAAGAGTTGGACACAGGCTAGAGGTGGAACATGGAGCTGCTGAGAGGGCAAAGCACTCAGGAGGGCAAAAACGCGGTGGAGAAGCACAAGAAGGCCATCAAATCTTGAAGTGGGGGAAAGGGAAGTACACAGGCGAGAGAGACCAACACGGAGTGAGGCAGAGGGGAAAAGGGCAGTACACAAGGAATACTACTGGAAAACACATGCACTCTTCACGAAGTGTTTAACCAAAAAAAAAAAACATAGGGGCATATTTACAATAACTGGCGCATCCCTGCAAATCAGCAGGGATGCGCCAGTTATTGTGCGCCACAGCTCTGCCATCATGGATGCGCCGCATTTACAATGCGGCGCACCATGGTGCAAAAATGGCAGAGATGCGTGACGCATCTGTGCCGTAAAAGTGACGCATTGCTGGAGTTGCGTCGCAAGCGTGACGCAGCTCCAGCAATGCTCTGGGGGCCCTATCTAGTTAATGCTGCGTCAATCTTTACGCCTGCTTCAAGCAGGCGCAGGGTTTAACGTAGCATTGGCCTAAAAGTGACTGAGTGAATTCTTGTAGATTTCACTCAGCTACTTTTAGGAGGCATTCCTGCGCCGGAACTACCCCCCCCCCCCCCTGCACAGGAACGCCTACATGTGGCGCAGGGCATTACAATGTGACGCATCTCCCAGATGCGGCACGTTGTAAGTACCCCCGCACCATGGAACAGGATTTGCGCCGCCGCTGCCTCACAAAAGTGACCCAACGGAGGCGTAAATGAGGCGCAAGGGGCTTGTAAATCTGCCCCATCGTGCTTCAAAAGTGAGCAATAGAAGGGCACAAGAAGTGTGTCTATGCTTCATGGGAGGGACAGATACAGGAAGAGGAAGTAAAGCCTAATAACGCTGACAAGTAAACAGTATGCAAATGAGACTGACAGTAAAGCCCAACAATTGTAAGCAATTGGTGGACTCTAAACCCACTGTAAGAAGACATTAGTTCTGTTCGCCAATAGACAACTTGTGTTGTCAGGTTAATGAGACCTAAAAAGGAATCAATCATAACGCAAATGCTAGTGGATTCAGGCAGATGCACCACAACCCTACCCCTCTTGTTTACTCTGTGGGCAATATTGGAGAGGCAGATAGGAAGTAGAGAGCAGTGTGGCTTTTAAAAAGTCTCGCCACCTGTTATTCCCCATCACACAAGCAAACCAGATGTGTGCCTAAGGCAGGAATGAGGGAATTTACATATACCCGTGAAAACATCCTGCAGTGCCGAGGAGTAATGTTGCTCTCCACTGCTCACCTCCTCAGAGCACAAGCTGCAACCTAAACAGGGGCTGAAGCACCACCCTGTCATTGCAGAAGGGAATTGGAGCTTGAATGACCATCAACAGCAAATGCAAAATGTTTAAAGAGAAAAGGAAGCAAGCTTCAGTATTCTGTTTCCATATTTTATCAGTCGGTGTTCTCTCCTTTGACCTTAATTTCCTTTGTAGACAGTTGGCTTCTCAACCCTCCTTCCTTATTATCGTTCCAATATATCATTTGACAGTTGTTTCATTGTTCTCATCTTATCATATCCCCTAGCGCTGCACTATTTATTCCAGAAGAACACTTGCATATTCAATACTCTGTTACTCATTTCATTTCCCTCTTTTTTTTGCATATTTCCATTTACTTTTATTCTCTATTATGTGAGTGTTTTAAAGTGCCAGATTGTGTTTTGGTGGTTGGTTTTCAGTACATTGTGTTCTACTTTGTCCTTTCTACTAACAGCTGCTGACAGCCAAGCTGGAGCTAGTCAAATCTGTGGTGTGGACCAGGGGACAAGACAAGCAATTACATTTTTCACTGAGCTCTACTTACTGGCGATAATCTAAATGTTCTCTGCCTTTTTTCAAATCAGATTTGTCTTTCTAAACGATTTGGCTCCCTATTTAAACAACCTGACCAAGGCAGAAACATATATGAGTTCTAAAATATTGAGAAAAAAACTGTATGAATATATTTATTATATCTGCCTCCCAGGTACTGCCAGAAGACCGTGAGATGATTGCTTATTATACGTTTTGATTTCTGTAATTTCTTATTGTATAAAAAAATATATATTTACATGGAGCATGGAATATACATGGGTGGAGGAAGAGGCAAGAGAAAGAGGAAGAATGTTGCAGATACAAAGGAATATAGGAGCCCGGTATGCATCTCTGTTTACACGTCATGTAGGTGCAGGAATTTCAAAGATGCTTCACAATGTCTTGAAAGAGGGTCCACCAATGTTTGTGCTGCCTTAGCTATTAAGACATGGCTTACATCAATGGCAACATGTATTGGATTCAAGTTGTCTCTCCCATTTACAAGTGATAAACTCATCATGTGCTGTCACAGTTAACCAATCTGTTCTCAATCACAATGTTTACCTTAAAACCACCTTATCAGAAGGCAAGCAGAGAATATTTTTAATGAAACAAAACAAAGCAACATAAATAAAGCTTGGACCAATCGATGTACCATCATTTAAAAGGTCCTCGAGAATTTGAAAAAAAAATACATCAACACTCTTGAGATCCCCAGTGGTTAACATGGCGTACATTTCACATCTTCAACCTTCTTCACAACTTTACCTAGTACTACTTGTCCTTTGAGGGTACAATCGTTGCAACTCTGGTAATACTCCAGTTTAGAGTTCTGGGGCTAAAATTTGCATTTCAAACCGTGGTGAAACTAATTTTTGCTATTTATGTTTCATATATTTCCCTACCTCCTAATCCCCTGTTTATATTTTAGAAGCTTTGTGTTGCATCTACTAGATAAGCACAGCAGGGTTTCCTGGTGTGCAAGTTCACATTGGGGTCTAATATAGAGAAGCAAACATAGACCCTGACACAAGACCCTGGACAAAGTGGTGCCCGGTCAGACTTGTGGTACTGCTGTGCCCAGAAGTGTTGATATCGATTGTGGTCAACTTCTGGTTGGCTTTACCAGCTGGTTCTGGTTTATACACCCAAAGGATGTGTCTGTAGAACCATACCAACTAACATTAGATATGGAATGACTTTTTCCAAAAAGAATATTGTTAAATTACTGTTATTATCATGATTAACACATTGACCATGTTTAATGGCATGGTGTTTATGATGTCCAGATTACACACCTGGCTGTTGCAGGATGGCTGCAGATCATGTGGACGCCAATGATTTTCCTTATTAATCTTTATATGACATATCATGTGTAAAGTGGGCTTTTGAATAAACTTGTCCTATCGTGGCTTGAGTTCTAGAAGTTTATTCAGCATGGCCACTGGATCACCTTCTGCCCATTTTCTCTAGAGGTGATGGCTTTGATTCTCTGAAAGAAGGTTCATGGTAAATGGTCTTGAAATAAAATGTTCTGAGCAACTCAACTTTACCATTACTCCATCATCAAACTTCTAATTTTGCTCATCTGCTCCTTCTTTTCTCCTCTACGAAATATCCACTGTTCCTTTTCAATTTATTCTGCATCACTGCTCTGATGGCTCTGATGGTGTTTACATGAATTTATTGGAAGTGGAGGAAAGATTTGTTTTCACTCAGAGTCTAATCATCCTAATGGGACCTGCAGTCTCTTCAGCCCTTGTTAATGCATCATGTGGCACCTGGAGCATTTTGTAGAGGGGACAAACAAGTTGAAGTTTGTGTCTTGTCTGCAGCCTGTATGACCTGCTCCTGTTTCAAAGTCTTGGAGGATGCAAAAGGTACTGGACGTACAGGAGGTAACATTGAAACATACTGGAGATTTTCCCAGTTTGTTTCTTCTAAAAACATTTTTAAACAATGTCAAGCCTGTTTTGGTCCTTTGCTTATGCTCCTGAGATCTGTGAGCGATTTGTAATTTACCATTTGCACATATGAGCAAGAATAACTCAGCCTTTCCACGCACCAAAGAGGAACAAAAGAGAACCCATGAGTTGGTTAATGTTATCATCAAATGACGAAATAAGTACTCATCTTTTTACTCTGATTAGATAGGAATATATTTGTTTTCAGCAAAAAAAAACTGTGATTATTAATCTGCAGATAACATTCGAATACTTGCAAGGATGACTCAACCTTTCATACTTTCAAAGTGGATCATGTCTCACTAGCTCATCCTGCCAAACATGTGGAATAGGGGCAAGGCTGAAGAGTAGGGGTGGGCGGAATTTGCGTAGCCGCGCTACGCAGTGCTCCGCGAAGCGGTAAAAAATCTCTGTGAGCACACAGAGTTCTCCGAAAACGCGGAATGGCTTATTCCACCCATTCGCGGTGCTTTTTTCCTGTTTACGAACGCTGTTTGCGTGCTCTGTGGGAAATATCTTGCAAACACGCATTTAGAAAGCACGAAGAAGCAAAAAATTCCGCTAAGCTGCGGATCGCAGAATTTTTTGCAATTCCGCGTTCTCCACGGAACACGAAATCACCCAAATTCCGCAAATTCCGTAAGCGGAACGGAATTTACCACCCAAGCCTACTGAAGAGGCCACTTCGCAATTATAGTATCAGGCTCTTCTGTTTTGAAGCTCTATCACAAAATGCATTTTAATTGAAAAGTCTGTTCCCCCTGAAAAATGCAGAAGTATACAATAAAAAATTGGGTTATTGGTAGAAGGGGTGAGAGCTCACTACAAATAATAACCACAGCTGTTATCTGGGTGAACCACACAAGTCACTAAATGAACCTATGCTTCACCCTCTGGAAGCTTGACACAAAAGCAGTCAGGCTTAACTTAGAGCTAATGTCTAAAGTATTTATACAGTACACAAACAGTGATAAAGTGAAAACTAAACACAAGAGTAATCCCAAACCAGATTAGAAAAATGAAGTACATTTTGATTAAAAAATGACATTAAAATTGACAAAAATCCAATCAGTAGAACTAGAGTTACGAGTTCTTACAATTTTAGGTAAAAATAGCACCAAAAGGAATGACATATGGTCTCATCAGACTTTGACAAAGCCGCAAGTTCAGGCATTCTGGAGCCTGTTTATGAAAAAGCCTTATGCAGTTTAAATCTGGTTCCCTGAACAGTCAGTGCTGTCATACTACTGTGTACGGGTTTGCCCGTGCCATTACCCTTTCTTTGTGTAGCTCTCCAAATAGCTTAGTTATCTCAGTGATAGTCCTAGAGATAAGTGAATAGTCCCTTCTCTGCTTTAAAAGTCTCTGCTTGACCCGAACTTTGTAAAAAGCTACAGGCCCATCAGGTTTTTGCATTCTTCCGCCAAGCTTACAGAACAATTTCTCTTGCTAATATCTTTGAGAGAACAGTGGCCTTAAACTGGTCTTTAGCCACGTGTAGCGCAGACACTATGCTGAAGGAGTTCTGTTAGCTTCCTCTCGGTGATTTTCAGACCACAATGAATCAGAGAGTTGAGGCAAGGCTATGGCTTTGTGAACTGTTGGCTATGCCATGCATGTGCAAAAGAAACAATTGATGGATGGAATGCTGGACAATGCAAACATTCACCCCCAGTCACAAGGATCTGGGTTTAATCGATCATACTTTTACTCATCACACGACTTTTACTCACCACACCACCCCGGTTTGGACCCAACCATATGCAAATCAGTCCTGACCCTGTTCCTTATGAGGACAGTCCAGCCTGAACTGCCAAGCCAGGTCCTTGCTGGACCGGAAACAAGCATCCTGGGACCGGTTTCAGGGCATCACCCTTCATCCGCCAGGCTAGCTTGCATCCAGTGGTGTAGTAAGCACTGAACCCACGTCTGGGCATACCCTTCCCACTTAGGGCAACAAATGCATTAGAAACAATTGATGGATGGAATGCTGGACCATGCAAACATTCACCCCCAGTCACAAGGATCTGGGTTTAATCGATCATACTTTTGCTCACCACACCACCCCGGTTTGGACCCAACCATATGCAAATCAGTCTATGCATGGCCAAGAACAATATTTTGATGTTCCTTCTAGGCGCTTTAGGTTGACTTGTCTTGCTCTGGCATTGTTTAAACACTTCTTCAACGGTTTTCCCTTTGTGATTGCCTTCCTTCCTTTCTAATTGCCTGAAAACCCTAATGCTCAGATGCTCTGTCCCAAAGTGCCGGGAACTCTTTTCCATATTTATTCAGCGTATAAGTGCAAGCTTTGAAAGAGTTAGTACAGCCATTCGGTTAAAAGGCAAAATCAACTACAACTCGTATGAACAGAAATAAAAAACATGCACACGTGCACGCACATATACATGCGTGCACACACACACACAGATTCTAGGCACACCATTAAATTCACCACTTTAAAGGATTCAATAACCCCATCCCTGACTGCCTCCAACAATAAATAAACCTCTAGACACTCCATTTAGGTAGTCCCCACACACCAGTGCAGTCATCCTTACCCAACACTTGCAAAACAACAGCACTCCATGACATAGAAAAATCAAACAAGGAGATCACCCAATAGTTCATACAGAAGGCACGTCTGAATTGCTAGTAAGGCTGAAACCAAGGCCGGAGTGGCTGTATGGGCATCATGGGCATCAAGCATTTCCGCTGGAGGCTGGAAGGCTGGGGGGGGGGGCAGGCGCTCTTGTTACTGGGGTTGGTTTTGCAGCTGTGCAGCACTTTTAAAAGCACTGCTAACTTCCTTTAATATCCATCACTTTTCAGGCAACAATAAAAGTGCAAAGATAACTCTGGTGATTAATGTACCTGCTGGAGAGAGAGAGATTGGAGTTTTGTCTAGTGACAGCTTTGACTCACCTTAGGTAGTTAATGTGCCTACTGTGAAGAAAGTGTACTATGAAGATCACAAAACAGTATTTTATGTGCAATGCTCAGTGGGATACTGCTTTCATCGAAGAGATGCTTTTGTTACTGTGCAGTTCATAACTTACAATCAAAACTAACACAATTAGCTATGCAGCGTCATCGAAGAGCTGCATGCAACCTGCATGATACAGGTTAGCAAGTTATCAAATTCAATGTACACACATTGATTATTCAAAGGCTGAATCAGTGATCTTGTAGAAGTTCATTCTTTATTAATTCTTCATTTAAAATGCTGTAGGCTATGGGTACAGCATTTTAAATGAAGAATTAATAAAGAATGAACTTCTACAAGATCACTGATTCAGCCTTTGAAAAATCAATTTGTGTACATTGAATTTGGTTAATTTTTGTTTAAGTGTGCTGGACTATTTTCTGTTGTGTTTATATGTAAGAACGGTTCTCTGTCCTGGGATATTTAGGGGACTTTGAATCTCCGGTCCGTGGCACCAAAAAATGTGTATAGATATAGGACGTAGGATAGGTGCAATCTTTTATAACCCCATTCCCCTGTAGCGCTTATTGAAAGGTTAGCAAGTTATGTTTTTCCCAGGCTTTGATTATCCCAATTTTGCTAAAAAGGGCATGGTTGGGAAGAAATAAATTGTTGTTAGTAAAGTCAACCCTAACCATTGTTACATTCTGAAACCTGAGTTTATCCTTTCCCAGACCCGGCACTCTTAAAAACTGCCTACCAATATGGATGACATGTGAATCCTACACATTGTAGTCCCCTTTGTCATATTTAACATGTTACATACACTGATTTAGACACATATCATTTCTTGACTCTGTATGTGTGTGTGATGTAGAGTGCTCCAACACCCTACACTGGTAAGAGAGGCGCTATAAAACAAATGAAATACATGTGAGGGAGGAGCTATGGACAGATGAGAGGCACTGTCAGAGGGTGATGGTGAGGGAATCTTTGAAGAACCCCAATAAAGATTGTAGGATCCTGGTGCACGGTCAGCTCATCATTTACTGTGCTTTGAAAACTAATACAATTTAAGGTATAATGAAAAATGTGTTGTAGAATAAACAATTTTTGCCACTTCCCCCTACATTTTCTTGGGGGGGAGAACCCTCCCAAGCCCCATTGTACTGGTCAGGCTCCTCGATATGCACCCTGAAATGAAATACCAGTATTTGAAAAAACAGCATTTGTAAAGCACACAGCTACCTCCGATGTGGTGTCCCGGCGCTGGGGGCCCTCGGGAAGATTAAGCGAGATATTGCCCAGAGTCACATGGTGCTGGGCTAACTTGCTGCTGGTGATCAAACAATCACCCGAAGGTGTCAAGGCGCTGGGGGCCGTCGGGAAGATTAAGCGAGCTATTGCCCTGAGTCACATGGTCAGACCCCTGCCACCGGAGTGGGGATCGAACCATGATCCCCAGCGTCCAGCGTCAAGCTTTTGGATAAAAATAAATGCTTTCATATAGCACAAAGAAGTACTGATACTGCAGAGTGTGGCTATACAATGCCTTTGCTAGGTGAGGAGGTCGGACTGGATCATAACAAGTATCAGATTTTGTGCCCCTGAATAATGCATAAGGAACAAATGATTGACGGAATGCTGATCTATGCAAACATTCAGCCCCATCCACAAAGATATGGGTTTAATCCATCATTATTTAGCTCACTTCACCACCCCAGTTTGGACCCAGCCATATTCAAATCAGTCTTGACCCTGTTCCTCATGGGAACAGTCCAGCCCAAACTGCCAAGCCAACTGCTCCCTGATTAATGCATATCTGCCTCTTTCTGAACTCTAAAATGCTGGGAACTTACCTCTCAGTTGTGCAGCAACGCAGGGCTTAATTTGAGCCAGTGGTTTCCGGTGCTCAGCACCAATACTTAGTCATCAACACCAGAGCTTTTCATGTGCACCTGTTAAAGACACATTCATTTATGGTTGGCACAAGGAGATTAAGTGATTTGACCAAAATCACAGGATGTTGAGCCTACGCCGAAACTCATACCTGGTTCCCTAGCTCCGAAGTCAGCAGCTCTGGCCATTACACCACATAATCGCCCCATTTTCATGATCAGTAGCTGGTTCAGTTTTAGCCAGCGCTAACAGGAGAAATGGGCGCAAGCTGTCTCCTCACGAGAGCCCCAACACTTATTTTTTTCCAAATTAACCACTGGCAGCAAGTACTGTGTACAGCACCTTGGAGTGTACGGGGATGTCTGGATGTCAACAATGACTGCCTTTTGCTTCTAAATTTTGCGCAGGGGCCCATTCCTTTGCGTTCATGATGGCCCATGCATTGGAGAGCGCGGTAACTCGTATTCTTGATTCGGCCGAAACTACAGTTTTGTCCGAATTGTGAATACTTCAGGACTCAGAATGGGAATCAGTGCTGTAACATATTTATAGCTGTACAGTACAATCAATTTATGTATGGATTTAAGTACTCCCTGCCATATTTTGTAAGGATATTGCAAGTCACCAAGGAGTTTCTTGTAACATATGACATGGAGTACTTTATTCTTTATAATACTTTTTCACATCATCATCGTTCCCGCAAACTATGTAAATCCTTGATATCTTGCTCTTTTAATAGAGTTATTATGGTAGCAGACATGAAATATTAAATCAGAATCTGTGGTGTGAAATTAACCACACCAAAAACATTCAGTAATTTCTTGTAACAAAGATATTAGAATCATTTTAATTTGTGGTTGTTTTGTTTTAATTATGCAATGATTTGCATTGTACAAAACAATAACATGATTATTGTCTGCTCTCTGCTGATTGCTGTTCATTTGAGAAAAACAGATCAGAAGAAGAATACCCAGTTCCAGTTTTCATTGTTTAAACTGCAGCTGTAACTATGCTCTCTGACCTGAGTTTTATCTTAGCTGCTGGCTCTGGCAAGATGCATTATGACATCACAAGATGTGATTAGGGCCATCACAACTCGAGCGGAATAATGACATTAAAGATGGGCTCATGTACAGGGCTTGCAAATTCACATGTAATATATTTATTATTATAATGATTTTCAGCAGGAAAGTAAATAGTTGCCAGGGGAACAATAATGAATGGATAAAGGCTCACTCTCACACATCACTTAACTGGGTACCGTCACTCATATTTGAGGACAAGGACTTATTTCCCACCAACAGTCTTGAACCCAAATCAAGTGTAGGAAAGGCAGAATGGGGAGAAAGACTGGAGAGAAACACAGAAAATCAGTCACAGAGGGAGAGAACAGGGGTGAAAAAGAAACTGCAAGAGTGAGGTAAAGATCTTGGAGCTATAGTAAGGTGGATGAACAAAGTTTGAGTTGAAATCAAGTCTCGGCAGCCATAGAATTTGACAACAGCAGTGGTGGTCTCAAAAGCAAATCTTTGGACCCATGCACTTATGTTTTTTTCCCCTCAAATTAAGGGGCGTATTAGGATGGCGGACAGACCAGCTTCCGTCCGCCACCCCCGAGGTGGAGGGACCGTCCGCAGGGGCAGCGGCGTTCCCTCCGTGCGAATTAGGATGTGACCGCCACCCTGGCGGTCACATCCCGTATAATTTACATTGCGGTGGGAGCTGCTTTAAGCAGCACCCACAGCAATGTAAAATATGCATGTGTAGCCTTGGCATGTACAACTTGGCAGGCACCGCGTGGTGCCTGCCACCCTGTGCATGCCAAAGCAGGGGGGTACCATAGGTACCCCATGTGCACCCCCCACCCCCCAACTCCCTGGGGGCTCGCAACGGGCCCCCAAACACGAAGGACCACATGCTTTTCCATGGCGGAAAACCGGCCGCGGAAAACCATGTTTTCTGCCCCATCCTAATATGGCTGGCGGTGTCTGATAGACACCGCCACCATATTAGAGCTTTTCTGCCACAGTCGGAAGGCGACCGCTGTGGAAAAGCAGCGGGCGGTCTTCCCGTCCGCCGCTGACCCCCCAGCCATCCTAATGTGGTGGGGGGGTCTTTGAAGGCACTGCAGCGGTGAATCCGCATCCTCCGGGTCGGCGGTGGCTTCTGCCGGCCCGGAGGATGCGGATTCACCGCAATCCTAATCGGCCCCTAAGTACGGCTCCAAACTATTAAACGTGAAAATATATATAGATTTTAAAGAAGTGCTTGAATTGTGCTGTACTTGTTTGTAAAAATTGACAAAACGATTTTTTATATTTATGACAAAAATGTTCCCTTCTAAAAAATTATAATGCGTTTGCAAAGCAGCAAGAAAACTATTATTTTAATAAGCAAGATGACTGGACATAGAAACATTTCCATTCTCATTTGTTCCGTTTTTATATTTTCATTTGCTGGAGCAATTTTTGAGGCCATCATATTGAATTATGCTCTATTATTTGCGAATGTCTATGTTTTTTGTATCTTGGAGGGAACAACAAATTGTGGTGGCAAATGTGCAGTGATGTGCTCACTCCATTTATAAAGTACCTTTGTGGGGTGATTTGATTGTGAAGTAGACAATAGACTTTACTACCGACCAAAAGTTTTTATGTTAATAAAACAACGGTCAACTTCTTTGAAAAGCTCAATTTGAAGGGATATTCTTATGAAAATACAATAGCAAATATTGCAGCAGTTATTGTGGCGACCCAACCTGAACTCCCCATCCAATACTCATGACCTGGGATTGCATCAAAATGAGTTAATTGAAGGCATCGGTGAGGGTATGTGAGCGATATGACCTTGGATGACATTGAAAATGACCTCATTCAAAACATCACTGATGACATGTTTGTCCTATGCAAAGTGACTAGGGCTGCAGCCATGCCCAATGTGTATATCAGTCATAGCATACGACTTACAGACTTTGACGGCAGGCCTTTTTAGTGCATGTGTAGAACTGCAGCCATGTAATATAGGGCCCGATTCACAGAACGAACTTAAGACAAAATCCTGAACTAACTACTTTTGGTATTCACATAAGTTAGGATTTTGTCTTAAGTTTGTCTTAAGACAGACTTAAGAAAGACTTAAGACAAACTCCTAACTTAAGTCTGTCTTAAGTCTGTCTTAAGTCTGTCTTAAGACAGACTTAAGACAAAATCCTAACTTCTGTGAATACTAAAAGTAGTAAGTTTAGGATTTTGTCTTAAATTCGTTCTGTGAATCGGACCCATCGACACTACCTAGTCCTCTCAATCATTGTTTGCAGACTCTGTCACGGGCACTGTCAAGTTGAATTCCTGATGAAACAATAAATGAGCAGCGCCCATACCCTGGGTGTGAACCGATTCAGACAGAAATGTTGTTTCTCAGTGAATTAAGAATTACCAGGAAAGGTGGTGTAATTGTTGTTTGCAAAAAGAGGCAATCATGCAGAATTACAGCAGGAACACAATGTGCCATTCCTGATACCTGATATCCCAGCCGCAGCAAGCAGGGCTCGCTGGTGGGGGTGTTGCGTGGGGAGTTCACACATGGGGGTCTAATTTAATAATAAAAAAATATTTAAACTTACCTTTCCGCCAGCCAGGTCCCAAGTCTTCTCTGCTCCTGCTCTCCTGCCTCCGGCAGGAACAGGAAGCAGAACCAGGCAGCCAGGCTCCCTCCTCTAAGCCAATCACGATTGGTCGGGACGCCGCCCAGCAAGGGGCTTATGGGCGGGCCATGTTCTCCATGCAGGCTGCATTGCAGCCTAAATGGAGAAGGGTAGAGTGTGCATGACTGGTTTGGGTGGCCGCAGGGGCTGACCCAACAGTCTTTGCACACTCTGGTGTGGGCAGGTACACCACTCCTATCCTATCCTGCTCTCAGAGCCGTCCGCCCACCCACGCGCAACCAAACATAAAATGGCAATAACTGAAAGCAGTGGGGCGATGCTCCTCCTCCCTAGTGGAGGAGCCGCCCCTGTGATACCCCCATTTCTCAAGGAATCTTTAGAATACCACAGTATTCCAGACTCCAGTGATTTATAACACCGGCAGCATCAGTAACTTTAGAAGTAGGAGTAGTGCTTCAGGACTTTTGACCCCTCATGTTGGAGGCCTACATATTTCCAAGGTTCCAAGGTTCTGCTTATGTACAAAGGGTCATACTTATGAGGACCTTGCATCATGCTTGCACCACTTAATGGGGTACATGCACAATGCAAAGCACTAAATCATATTTATGAAGCTACGCAAAGCCGCTTTGAGTGGCATTAAAAGGCTTAAAAAATATGGAGTAATGCTACGCAATGCAAATCGCTGTGTTGCATTACTCTGAGCAAGGGAGGCGGTCCATGGGCATTTTGGTGGGTGCTCCCTTGCAAATCCCATGGGTTTTTACGCATTCCCAGATTTTCCAAACCTGGTGTACCTAAGAATGCGCCAAAAGATACGCCTCACAGGTGAGGCGTAACGAGGAGAAACAGCTTTATTTCTCCTCGTTTTTTCCTCTTTCTGTGTGTGCTGCGCTCTGCAGCACACACAGAAAGAGGAAAATACCTCTCAGGATTGTTTTTGTGCAGGAAGGTGCCCTTTCATGCACAAAAACAGCCTTGACTACAACACAGGCACTCTTGCACCACGGTGCAAGGGAGCCTGCATTGGTGCTAGTCTACCGAAACGTGTCAGCACAGGCGGCAAGGACAGGAATGCGCGATATTGCATAAATACAGCGCATTCCTGCTCTTCTCTGTGATGACACCATTCCTGTAAATATTCCCCATAATGTCTCTTATCAGGATTAATACGATGGCGTTGATGATGATACAAGTGATGGCATCTTTCATACCATGTGTGAGGTCATGAGTGTAGTAGGACGATTTTGTAGACGTTTTAGGTTTTATACTGAAATTTTGCAACCTCTGTGACTCTCTAACTCTCTAAGGCATTTTATTGCCAGAGAGCCCCAAGTGGCTTTAACACCCACTGCACCAAGGTCTTTCTAGAAGATACCATAGGTTTTGATTATATTCCATGATATTTAATAATTACACGGCTCTGACGTACACAGAATGCTGCTCTCATCTGTGAGGCATGCTTAGCACTCATGAGGGTAAACGCTATTCGAATTCTGCGCTCGGTGTGTACCTCTTAAATGTACCAACATCGGCGAAAATGGTGTGAATCTATATGAAGATTCTTTTCCTTTATATTAAAAGCGAAGCTCCATCCTTTCAACCCTGGTAAAATATTCCTGTCCTATTTGAGCGCCTCCTCCTAAGAAGCAGGTGATGTGACCCCCCACACTCCCCGCCCACACCACATTTTTCACCCTTTCTGTCTTTCTCTGACTCTGTCTTTTTCACTCTATTTCCCTCTCTGTCTTTCTAGCTATTTTGCAGTCCATATATTTAACACATTGTTTTCTTTGAGACTGCTTCTGTGACTGGTCCCTCACACTAACTTGCAGGTGATGTTTTCAACTAACTCCCTAAAATGTAATTCTCTGCAAGAAATGAAAATCTCAAATTTCTTGAATGTACTCAATTTACATACATTGACAAGCAAATCAATATCCTGGTCTGGCTGAAGATGGCATATATGACATGAGACAACCTGGAGTCATTCTTAAGAACTGAATAACATTTTAAAAAATCGTTCAATAAATGAAAATGCATATTTGGTGAAATTTCCAAATTATTGAAAAGACAAAAGGTCAACTCCTGCTTAATTAGAGATTGACATTTCTTCTATGTTGTGCTCCTCTTTCAACTCTAGGAAGTGCTGGGACTCCAGTGGTATTTAACAGAAACGGTGATGCTCCTGGACGCTACAACATCTTCCAGTATCAGATCACGAACACCAGCACCCCCGGCTACCACCTCGTGGGACAGTGGACCGATGACCTGCAGCTTACCGTAAGTCCAGGATGCTTTATCATGTTCTGTTACACAGATTTGTGGAGTGGTGGAGGGGCGAGCAGAAGTTACTGTCTAAAATAAAAAAATGGACATGTGCAGAATTTAGTACAGGAGCAGCTGCAGGATAAACCTTCACTAATGACATCTGTGAGGGACCTGTAGCTCCACCCAGGCATGGCCAGGTGAGCCATCTACCAGCTGAATTCAAGAAATGGGGTTGTATAAAAATTGGATACCATTAACAATTAATTTTTTTGAAGTGCTTAGACTCTGTAAAACTGAGGTGTATGATACCATCTACAACAAAGTCTTATTATGATTACTACAGAAGCTTCTTACAAACATGACAGCCCATTTTCTATTGGTGATCTCAAGGTAGGATTTGTTAACTGGGCCTCCTTCCAGAATGTAATTGGATCCGGTTGGTCACTTGCCAGTATCTCAGATAATAGGATCCATGTATGATATACATTGTGAGACCAGAACGGACAAACTTTCTTGAACAGGGAATGGACCAATACAACTAAATTGTTGTCCACTAACCACTCCTTTGTTCAACTTACTTTGAATACCTTATACAGTTTTCCTTGGATTTCTAGATGATGCTTAACATTATCACAACTCTGTGTGATTTATATCCAAAGTTTCCGTCTGTATTTATTTTTTATAAAATTTATGCTATAATTATTTTACAACGGAGGTCTCACTTCAATTATATTTTGAGGTTTTTGATGCTTTTTAAAATCTATATACAAAATATATTTAAAAAAAATATTTTTATTAGGAAGATGCAGATGAGCTAATTTTCCATACGTTCGGTGGTCAGTAGCTGACTATTATTATGTGTGGAGATTTCTATCAGAATTTAAACATTAGGGCTATGTTTACTACTCTGTACATTCAACATGTACAAAACATGGATTGAGACCACTTCTGGGGGGTACCTGGCACTAAAAAGTCCTCACTGAATCCTAAAATGTCAGAATCTTGGAGCTCTGGGAACTCTGAGTATGTCTGATACTTGATATCCTAAGATGATTAACACTGTGTGAAGACAGAGGTACACCACTACTCATAAAAATACGTCCCAATCATTTAGGAAAGCCAGAAAGATGGCTCAGGTTCAAAATCATCCTGTTAATGATCACTGTGATTGGCGGTAATGTGCTCGAATCCTGGAAAGACCAGTTCAATATTCCATGTTTACGATGTCACTAAATTGGACTCGTGTTGACACACACACTGGAGCTGCCGAACGGTACAAAGTGCAAAGCAAGAGTCTGGGTAGCTGCTACCAGAATCCTTGCACTTGCCATAGTGCATGAATCATTCAAGCCTCAATGAGAGACATAGGTGCGCCGTCTGCACCTGGAATGTAGCGCCGTCACCACAGTGCAAGGAGTGGGAGGAGGGGAAATTAAAACACTTCCATCCATCTATTGGCCATCATTTGTTTAGTAGTAGTAGTCATTGCACTCTCAGTTGTAGTTGTCACTGACTGTCGTTGTCAATATGAAGCATGGTGATATAAGGCTGTGGTAGCATCTATTTAGTTTGCAGCCAGCTCCCTGAAATAAATAGGCTCATGGCAAAACTTTATGGGGCTCAGCACTTCACTTCATTGGATGTGAGATCCAATAGATACATTTTTACTTGTTGTACCTGGATTCATATCCATGATTGGACACAGGAGCTCAAAATGATGTCATTTGAATATCCACTGTCTGTTTAGTGTTTCAGAGGCTGGTAAAACTCTGTTACAAACTGTAAATTAAGCCTGGGGACTCCATGGCATCGTTCTGATATATGGTAGAACTAAAATAGAATAAGGCATACCAACTGGCCATAGTGTACCATAGGTAAAGCTGTCAGACTAATATCCACGTAATGTGGTGCTACTTCAGACCCTATACAAGTGGCTACAAACAAGGTCGAAGTGTGAGATGTTGCCAAAATGACCAACAGCCACAATCATGCCGAAAGGCCAGTTATACATGTGCAAAGAATATCTAAGATTTTGATTAACAGACAATCTTGATCTTAAGCTGTCACCAGTGGTGTAGCAAAGATGCCTTGGGTCCTAATGCAAGCAAGTAAAATAGGACCCGTAGTGCCAGGTTGGTTATTAAAAGGCAGTTTGACTGCCGATGTTCCCTCACACATGCATGCCCTGGTGCCACTGCACCTGCTGCACTATTGATAGCAACACCCTTGGCTGTCACTGTAATAAAAATGTTTGTACCAACACCTCCTGAGGACCGATGCTTTTAGTAGAGTTGTTGCTTATTAAGTGGCTGTAAAACGTCTTAATATGAGATCAATCTTACAGTGGGTAATTACAGATAATATGATTTCAATAACATTTTCCCTGGTGATATAAATGCAAGAATATTCTCTACATAGATTCTTATCTAAAAATATTCAGAAATGCTGATTCTATAAAGTTTGTTAATAGATTCAGCTGCATCAAGGGCTCTGTGGGCGTTCTGATTAAACTAGAAATGCAGCTGCTTTCTTGGGTCCTGGGCCTTTCAGCAGGTGGCAGGCACTGCTACCACTGTGAGGCTCTAGAAAAGGCCAGGCCCAATGGGGGGGCATTGAAACACCTGGCAGACCCCATTAAGTGACGTCAGGTTTCTCGAAGCTGGGCCAATTTTGGTATAAAATGAACTGTACACTGATTACCATGTAACGTTCATGAAGAGGTTGCATGGAGGTACAGAAAACTGACTACCCCCCCCCCCAAAAAAAAAACGATGAGAAGAAGATTGCATTGGCACATTGTAGAATGTGAAATGCCCCCCCGAAAAACAAATTCTGAACTTCTTTGATGCACCAGTTGATATATATAGTCCTGAGACAATGGTGTATGTAAGCTGGGGAAAACTGGTTACTTAGGAAAAAAGGGCAAAATATTATGGAAATATAGGAAGCTCCAGACCAAGATTGTAATTAATTTGAAGGGAAATGAGGTTTTCCTTCATTGTTCTTTCACAATGCTCTCTTGTAAAGAAGATGTACAATCCGAAAAATGGGGTTACTAGAATAAACGACTCAAACATATAAGGAGACACACGTTAATTTTCCTCATAGTAATTTTTTGCATGTGGGGGGCTGTTGACATCTGTCAGACCCCTTCTGAAATGTAAATAGCGATGGTGCACCTGTAGCACAGGCGCTATCTCAAGAGGGCATTCCCTCATTTGCATGGGGGTGTCTCTCCATACAAATGAGGAAATCTAATTGCCTCTGCACCCACAGAGAGGCCAGGAAGCTGTCAAGAGGCCCTCTGTAAGTGTGCCACAAAAAGCTGACACACTGTCAGTGCACCCCCTGATGGCAGCCCTCTGGAGGGGGTCAATGGGTCCTATGGGCCCCCTGACATCCTCTTGCAGTCAGTGGCTGCACCCGCCTGCAAGGGAGCTCTCTCCTCTCTTTAAAGTGCAGGCAGGTTGCTGCCTTCAAATGAAAGACTGCTTCAAAGCCACCCCTTATTTCACTTGAATGTGCACTTACCCTGTTTGCGCACGGTGCTCCTTATTGACGGTGCGTTATGGCACAAACAGGGAAAAGGCGCCGTATATGTAAAGGGTCCCTGGGTTTTCCTTTGAACACATACCATATTAATGGTTGCCAGTATGTGGTAAGTTGTCTGATTGGGTCCAAGCCAATTCAGGGACTTGTCCTTTGGAATATAGGTGCAAGATCCCTCAACATGAAGAACATGGATATGTGAAATATTGAATATACAGCCACACTCTATATCGAAGCCACTGGTCGAACTCTTCTCCAGCCTTCCCGTAATCCAGAGGATGAAACTTTAAAGGACAGGCGATTGTTTCACTAAGGCAACCCTTCGAGAGGCAGAGGCAATCATTTTTCCTTCTTTTGTCATCAAAACTTTTATTAAATGCCGGTGATGAAGACTCTGGACGCGGCCGGCTCGGAGGCTGAGCGCAATTGAATTTTCTTGGCCCTTTAAGTTTTATCGGTGAGGGATTCTCTCAGCTCTTTTATTACTCATGTCTGACAGGGTATTTCGCCCACAGCACATCAGCTGAGACCTTCCAGGCAGTCTGACAATGAGGCTGAGGTGAGGACCTGACTTGCGCTCCAACAACGTAGGGTTCGGGGGAGCGGAACCTCCTTTCTGGTGGTTTGATAAAGTCTGAGAAAATGAGGCCCATTGTCAGGTTGATTGGCTTTGTTAACTAATCCATAACCTTTCTACATCGCTCAAATTATTAGCAGCTAAGCCCCTTGTCCTAAGGCCAAATGCATCTTGGGCTGTTACACTTCGGTTTTCAATCTGGCCCATTGTTCAAACGTAATTCAGTAAACCTGGCTGTTTACCTTCATAATGCCCTGTACAAAGCCCCACATGCTTCATGTGATTACGAATATCCCGTTCCATCATGTCTGCCCGAAAGCAATCTCTCACCTTATTTGGTGTCAGTGGGGACCCGTTCTATGCGTCAGCAAGGGCAGCTCCAGACTCGATCACTGCTGTAACCTTTGCGTGTGACTGAACAAAGGGGGGCAGATTTACAATCCCCATGCGCAGCCAGCGAAGGGATATTTACAAGCACAGGTAAAGTCACCCTGCGTGACTTAACCTGTGCTTGTAAATATCGCCCCTGTTCACCCAGCACTTTGCGTGTTAGGGGCGGGACATGGGTGTTGCTGTGGGTGTTCCCACGCAACACCCATGTCCACTGATGCATTTCCAGATTTATGAGAAATCGTAAACCCGGAAATGCGTCAGTTTGCTGCACGACCATAGGGGTGGCGTTGCCAAGCAAAATAAGGAGAAATGTTTTCACTTCTCGTTTTTTCCTCTTTCAATGTGTGCTGCATTCCACAGCACGCATTGAAAGAGGAAAATACCTACAGTGATTGCTTTTGTGCAGGAAAGGGCCGCTTCCTTCACAAAAACAATCTCACCATGGTGCAGACATCCTTGCACCATGGTGCAAGGGGGCCTGCGCCGGCGCATGGCAGCTGTTTCTGCGCCAGCGCTGGTGCATGGCAGCTGTTTCTGCGCCAGCGCTGGCGCATGGCAGCTGTTTCTGCGCCATCTCTGGGGAGAACACAGGAATGTGACATATCATTGTTGCATTCCTGTGCTCTGAAAAGTGCTGCAGCGTGGTGCAGCCAAAGGGTTTGCGGAGCCACGCTGCGCACTTTCTTGTAGATCTGCCCCAGGGTGTCTGTAATCCAGAGTACCCCGAATGCAAGGTTCTAGGTGAATGTGGGGTGTACTGAAGTGACTCCCAATAGAATCGAGAACTCATTTTGAGTGTGTCTGTGCCCTGGACAATTGCCCTCATAGATCAGGGCCTCGGAATTTACAGAGTAAAACCTCAGCATTCCCAGGCCAGACTTCGAGATCAGCTCCTCTTGCATTTCCAAATGTAGGCCCACTTAAGTGGTGCACAATGAAGGGCCACGTGTTTGATTACAAGGGGTCCTCTCTTTACCTCTCCCACGCTTGTGACGGAACTGTTCCGTCACGCCCCTCGGGTGGGCTGTGCTGGTGATGGAACGGTTTCGTCACGGCCTGCTCGGCGTGCCTGCTCGGCGCTGATTTCGCGGGCCGTGACGGAACCGTTCCGTCACAAGCACAGCTCACCCGAGGGGCGTGACGGAGCGGTTCCGTCACCAGCACGGGAGCACCGCAGCCCCCCCCCGCCCCTAAGCACTGCGGCGGAATAGCCACCGCCGTGAAAGGGTTAAATAGCCACCCTGCGTCTATGGTTTCAGAAAACATTTTTCTTCAACCACAAAATAAAAATGGTATATGTCCTAATTACCTAAACAACTCCCCATATGTGCAGAGTAGGGGTGTGCAAAGTGTTTTCTCATAACCTTCGTGTTTTTATCTAAAACAAAGCTCCATTTATATATATCGAAGTTTTACACGAGTTGGGCTTTCCCTTGACATTTGGACTGTCACAATATCTTTGTACATACCTGTAACATACCTGTACATACCTGTAATACCTGTAACCAAATTGCGAATGTTGGGCCAAACACGATTTGGACTCGAGTAAAAACAGTCTCAGGAGTGGCTGGCAGAACATAGATTCACTGTACATATATATAAAGTGCAGCCATTTTAGCAACACTCATGCACGAAAAACAACACTTCAACAACACTTCGATATCAGCAAAGGGCAATTGGGAAACTCGCCAAATTATTCCAAGTTTGTTCCCATAATAAAATCTTCATGCACTTTGTTGTGGAAAGGACTTGATTAACACATTCATGAGGTTGCATGGCATTTTATAAATAAAAAGAAATGGATTGTGTGAACCCTGCGCTTTTACAAGGTGAGGGAGCACATTACTCAGTAGATGGATTGGTGATGCAAGATTACCAAAAAATAGCCTATGCTCTACCCCTAATGCAACCCAAGAGATTGCATAACGATCTTCCTTTCTTACGCAGTCTTGGAAGGGATTGTTACACCGTTTTGGGCATAGAACCTTTAGTGCAGCTGTGGTCATCCTTAAGAGCGGAGGGTCCAGGCCCGCCCAACTAAAAAGTGTCTGTCAGACTGAGGAAACATCAGCATGAAAGGTACTCTTTATGTTTAGGTCAGGCAACCAGGTGCTATACATGCTCTAAAAAGTGCTAGAGGTTCGCTGCCTGTGCTGAACTTTGCCAGGCTGAAGATGTCATACCACTTGTGGGAGTGACCTTTTAAGCTTGCCAACGCTCTTGGAGGGCCTCTCCCTCGTGATGAGGGGGGTGTCAGTGATAGCCTTGGACCCGGGTGCTTCAGTTTTAAACCTTGAAGTGCCCAGGGTCCAGTGTCTATCACCGGCTCCTCATCACAGAGTGGGGTGGGGTCAGCAGCCTCACTGATCCCATTCCACTTTGTGACGTATGGACTGCTGTTCCTCTCATTGGTGTACCTAAGGTCAAACAAAGAGTGGAGGCGGCATTTTCAAACCTCCTGGAACCTCCAAGGCTTCCCTCCAGAGACACTGCAGAAGGTATGCTTTAAGTTTGTATCCAATGTTTGGTGCGGAAGTGTGTGCATGAATGTATGCCTATAGGAGAGTGTGTGTGTGTGTGTGTGTGCATACATAGGTGTGAGTGAGTGTGCATGTGTATGTGTATACCACCCTGACCTCAACCTATGTTCTAGTTACTGGCCGCCACTGCTTTAGTGTACAAATAACAAACATGAGGTAGGTAATGGTGGTGTAGAATTGGTAGATGTTGCATCCTCCCACTGGAAGATGCAACGCTGCAGGGGTGAGGCAAGTAGCGAAGGTTAGGAGGACAGTGAAAACAGAATGAGGAAACAAGTTATAGGAAGGAGAGGGGTAGTAGAGCTGCAGGGCTTTGGATACAATGTGAAATGTGAAAAGTTCTGGCTACAAATCTATTTTTTTAATAAAGAAGTTGACGAACACCATAAATGGCTTCATAATCTCCACATAATCCCAGTGTATGCAGAAACAGTGAGTCAGTATAAAGAAATAAGTCACCAAGAAGTAAATTCAAATCTACCAATTTACAGGGTGACATAAATATTTTCAGTCTGAACTATTGCGAACTGTACAGTAGGTGTTTGGCAGTCCAGTATACAAATTATTGCCGCAGTCCCCCTTTGAGCCAATATTGACTTAAACCACCATTTTATAGTCATCTCGCAGTTCACACATAAAATAATCCAGCAAAGTTCCTTAAGGTGGTGAAATGATTACTTACATTTTGGTAGAAAGGATATTGTCAATTTTAGGCCTAGGAATGTTGCCACCGCTGACCTGGGGGTGGGGTATGTTTTATTGGAAACCCCAAAAGGAATGGCCAAAGACTTCATTTCATTACCACTGTGACCTCACTGCAATATCATTGGTATGAGAATTATGTTTAACAAAATGGAGGTAGGGAGACCCTTGGGGGGGCACCACAGAAGTCTCAGATGGCCTAATTCAGAGGCCAACCCTGCAGAAATTATTTTTTTGTGGTTAGGGGTGCCAGATTATCCATGTCCTCAGGGCTTGAAGTTTCTCTTTCAGGTCTTGAAAGCACATCATTTAACATAATTTGACATATTCGTACTAAATGGCAACATGTTGTAAAGGAGAATCCCAGGAATGAAACAAATGATGTCATGGGGATGTTGTTCCCCATTAGTGGAATTTAGTTTAGCTGTCTCGCCTGCGCTTGTTGTTCTGTTGATGCTGAAAACTGAGCATGATGGACATTGTTCTAAGCTGCCAACTCCACCTCTTGTATAGCTCTGCTGCAGTAAATATCCATATCGAGGTGACAGTAATGGGCCGTGACCTCTGGTCAGGGTGTTATTGTTAGGTTGATGCTTCATTCCCCAGGAATCCCCTGGAGCTGCACTCCTTCCTGATAACCCCAGTGTCCACAGATCTTGGTAATCACATTGTAGTGGCTCATGAGCAATGTTTTATAAACATACTAGCTTACCCGTCGCGCGTTGCTGCGATCTCAGAAGAAAGGAAATTTAAGGAAACTTGTTATGATAACATTCAATTTACATTGTGTCATTTTGATTGAAACATATTCATTTTAATATGGAAAACATTTTAAAGTGTTGTTTGAATTCTGTTTACTTATTCGAGTGCTTGTGTATACACAGTATTTTTTGTTTTTCCGTCTGGTGCGTACACGAATAAATCAGAAGGTTTTCCGACGCATGAGCTGGCCACATACAGTTGGTAGAAGCACGGATTCTCCAAATCTAGTCCACAAACTTGCAGCAATTGTCCTTTGTTTGATGGTCATTGCAAAACGGAGTTGCACCGTAAACTGTAAACGTTCAGTATTGGAAAGATTATGAGGGCCCTGGGGGGCCGGGGGGCCTCTTATTTAAAAAATTTTTCTTTTTTTTTTTGCCAGAAACCTTAGCGGAAGTGTACTCAACAACCATTAATAATTTATTTTTTGGGGCAGAAACCTTCACGGGAGTGAACTCAACAACTTCCCAAAGTTTCATGGCGATCGGATGAATGGTGTAGTAATGCATAAAGGACAAACAGGCATACTTTCACTTTTATATATATAGATATATAGATTGGTTTAAGGGGCTATTCCACATACAACTGGGTTCAAGGCTAGGCCTGGGTGAAATGTACATTTTGTCAGAGTAATTGGAGTTATTCCGTGTTACTCTTTCGATGGAAAACTTCTGAAAATTATGCAATTACACCGGTTTGCATAATTAGGAGTAACTTGGTGCAAAGAAAAACTACAGCAGGACCAGAGGAGCAACAGACTTAGCAAGCACGAGTGGTTGCTGCTGTTCGTCTTCTGCTGCATCTAGCAAAATGCATCCTCGGGTCCATTTTGGATGCAAGGTCGCATTTTGCACAAAAAATATAGTGCTAAATGCTAGGTTATGCTCCTTGCAGAATTATGCATAAGCAAGCAAAATTTTGATGTACATTTGCTCCATGCACATTGCGCGAGTTACGGCCACCTCTATTCATGACTTTCAGTTGTTGTGGCCAACACAAAACATTGACAGTATGCGAATTAGAAGATTCATAGCAAACTCAAATCTGCAGATAATTTATGAAAAGTGTTTACAGTGCTTGGTCTTTCCTATGTGAACCTCACCTCATTCTGTGTCAGTATTGATATATGTATGTCATTTTGCTGCTTTTGAAAACTACTCTGGGGCAGATTTACAAGCCCCTTGCGACACTTTTACACTGCAGTTGCATCACTTTTGTAATGCAGCGGCAGCGTAAACCATGCACCACATTGCGACTTAGTTACAACATGACACCTCTAGGCAGAGGCGTCACTTTGTAAAGCCCTGCACCACATGAAACATGCGTCAGGTTGCAAGTGGTCGTTCTGTCGCAGAGTGGGCGTTCCCTCGTAAGAAAGGCCTGTAAAACTGACGCAGTGAAATCTACAAGATTTCACTAAGTCAGTTTTACGACGATGCTGCGTCAAATCCTTACACCTGCTTGAAGCAGGCGTCAGGAGTGACGCACCACATTAAGTATGAGCGGCCCCTGTGCATTACAGGAGTTGCATCATGCTTGAGACTCGGCTCCAGTAATGCGCTGCCCGTACGCCACAAGATGCATCACGCATCTGCCCCTCCTTGCACCATGGTCGCCGCATTGTAAATGCGACGCATCCGTGGTGGCGCAAGGGGGGGATTACGTGACGCATCTGTTCTGGCGCATCCCTGCTGATTTGCAGAGATGCGCCAGAAGTTGTTAATCTGCCCCTCTGTGAATGCCCGTCTGTCACTACTCTGCATTAGGAAAAATAAAAATCTGAGAATATCCTGATTCCCTTTTGTATTATGAAAACTGCATATCATACATTGGCTGGGCACTGTTATGTATTGGGATAATTACAGCCTGAATACAAGTCTGACTCTTCCTTGTATCAGGAAAAGTACTGTCAAAATTTCAAACTGTAGCCATGTTTCAATGGATAAAGGGCTGTCTAGGTTTCAACCTGACCACGTCAACCCATATACAAAGCTTAGACTAGATCAACTGACCCCTTCCTGCATTAAAATTAGCTAACAATTACATATGGATTAACAGGATCATAAGCTGATTCATGCAAATCAGGATTTAGCGATCAAAAGAGAGAGGGAGGTAAGGAGAGTGAGATGTGAAAACGTGGTTCTTCAATGCCTTGTGGAAGAGAAATCTATTTGAATTTTCAAAAGTCCCCCAGGAGACAGCTACAAAGTCTAGGGGCAAAGTAAGTGAGGAGCTAACACCACCAACTTGAAAAAAAAACAGATTTAATTGGCTCTCAATGTAGCAACGAACATCAGCCATCCAATGGCAACACACCATATAGTATCAATAGTACAGATCTAATGCAACCCCTGCAACTCGCCAACCAGGTCATATGAGTCACGCCCTCGAACCTACAAGGCAACTCCGGTGTCCCATCATTATCTACCCTAACCCGTAAACCAAGGGCAGGGTACAGCAATATTTAGTGCTGCAAGGGTTGTACAGGGGGAGCAGGAAGTTCATCAGCAGGTCTAGACAATGGCCGGGGCCATTGGACTGCAAGGAGATGCCACCTCTGGGTCTTTCAGTTTCAAACTGTCCACCAATGCTTCCCAGGCCCAGGTGACCCCCATTGAAAAAAAAAAAACATACTGAATTACCGACTAACCCGGTAGTATCCTGGCACTGTCGGATTACGATATTGTAACGTGGAACAAAACGCGCCCGATCCTGGGTTGCTGAACCAAATACAGGATACACTCCCTTGCCGGTCACATACAAATGCCCGGGCAATTAGAGGCTAATAACGTTAAGGCATTAATTGAATGTCCTGATGGGTCCCTATGATTAACAGGGGGACCGAAACGCCGTCGACCTGTCTAGCACCCTATACAAAACGTGATTGCTATGTAATGTAATGGTGCTGTGTTGATTTCTCTGTACAACTGTATTTTATACAGAAAACGTCTGTTTGCCTTAAAAGCCCTTCTATGTTCGTAACCTATCTTTTGTATTTGATCCGTAAGTGGTCGGGCACAGGCTTGTGTACCACACTGGTGATTAGTTGAAGGTATTCCAATTGTACAGATCATTTGTTTATTGAGTAAACTTAAAGACCTCTGTCCGGCTGGACATGTCACTCAAAATATAGAACGGATTCTGTCTATATTCATTTTCTCATATATTCTTGAATGCATGGGACCGCTGTTGTTCGAAAAAGTACGTTCCCCGAGGTCCCCTGCTGACTGATTTGGGGTCCCTTGTTGTTGTTAATATACTCAGAATGAGAACAGCAGTTGCTTGTCATCCACATAGGAAACTACCTTCACTTCCCAGGTTTCAACAAGTGTGCTCCGAGGGCCCAGGTAGAGGTTGAAGAGCAGCAGACTGCGTGAAGAGCTGCGAGGTACCCCACAGACCAGGGGCTTGAGAGAGGAAGAAAAAGGCTGGAGAAAAACCTGCTGAGACGGCTCCTCCAAGAATAACCGGATAAAGGACAAAACAGTGCCACGAAAGCCAAGTAGGCTATGTCTATTCAACAATGTGGAGTGAGCAACCATGTCGAATGCTGCAGACAGATCTAAGAATACCACCATGGCAGCGTCTCCACCATCCAAGGTTTCTATTAAGGACTCTGATACTTCAAATAAGGCAGTCTCTCTTCTGTATCCGGCACGAAAGCCCAATTGAGTGTCGTGAAGCAGACCATTTGCTTTGACAAAACCTATAAGTAGATAGTTTACCAGCTTTTCCAGAATCTTTGTGGGCAACCGTCAGATGGGCCAAAAGCTGCTGAGTACACTTGCATCTGCATTGGGTTTCCTTAGGAGAGGCAGGAGGGATGCCTGTTTCCAAATGGCTGGAAAGGTACCAGATTTCAGTGAGGTATTCCAGATCATGTTTAGAGGAGAGATGACCTTGTGTGCGACTATGCTGAGAATTTAGGAAGGACACAGATCCCTGGAGAACCTGATTTGCATTTTATCGATTCTACTAGTGAATCGTGCTCTGATATAGCACTAAACTCTGGGAGAGTAGATATTGAGAGAGCGCAATTTGAACATAAAGTATATCGTAGCCATATTTAGACGTATATGTTATAAACGTAGGAATGAAATGCATATCGTAATGTGAAGTGATGACTATAGCGTAAAGTCAACTAAAGTGACGACATGATATAGGAAATGTATAACTATATTCACTTTAGAATGTATTTAGAAGGCCGTATACGTAGTGGGCTAATGTAGAAGTGCTTACGAACAGTAGAACGTGCAGAGTAGAATTCATGTACGTGTGTAACTTTAAATGCAGAAACGGCAAGAGAAATGTAACATGAAGAAATGTGCAAGGAGCATACACATAACGATGTAATCAATGAGAATATAAAGTTATGTTCCATGTATAGGGTTTATATTCTAAGTATGGGATTATATTTGGTGTGAACTTTATATTCTATGTATTAAGGTTTATACTCTACGAAATTGTATTTTAGCTAAGATGTATTCACACATGAACGAAGTATTTGCTAGAAGCGTTCATATATAAATGTATGTTAAAGGTTATACTGTGTAGAAGAAGTTTTAGGAATGCTAGAAGAGTTTAGGTCATTTGTGATTATAACCTGAATGACCACGGGTTCGCAGGAGTATAGTCCATGTATGTAATTTAGTGGGCTCACAGGAGTCGTGAATAGTTTCATTTGAAGGTGCGAGCCGAAGAGTCTAGCATTTGTTAGATTTAAGGTGACAAATGTCGAACGAAGTTTATTGCCTAAACATGAGAGGAGGCGATTGGAATTTGAGCTTTGTTTTGAATGACCATTCACAGGATCTCGTAAGGTCAAAGAAAGAGTTATAATGTTAAGGTCTTGTTTAAGGTTATTTGACTTTGGATGGAAATGTCAACTAAAAGTCGCCAACAAGAAGATGAAGATGACATCTAAGGAGAAGGGTCAACCTAACGGACGACGCGAAGAGATGAAGCAATGGAAAGAGCCAGAAACTGACATCATCGGGGAAAGTCCGTGGTGGGCGTCAAGGGGCGTTCCACCCACACTGTGATTGTGTATATTTTAGGGACAGCACCCCGGGGAGAAGATAGCAATTGAAGATTAGGAACAGCGAGGCGAATTGCTCAGAGCGAAGGCAAGGGTAGATGCCTTGAGCAGATGCGCTGAGAGAGATCAGAGCGTAAGGGAGCAGTAGGCCGAGGACCCTTAGAAGAGCGGATGGGTAGGCAGAGAGGGTACTGCTTCTTAAACTCAAGTTACCTTTAGAGGCTAAGAGAGTTTGTACTTCTTTGGAAGTCAAACTACTGACACCTTTTTAGGGTACCAGGAAACTTGCGAAATAGGGATGTCACCTAGTATAGAGTAGGGACAGATTTAACTTGATGATTTTCTCTTTCTATAGATGACGCAAAGGAACCACCTTACATCGAAGCTTTAAATTGCTGATTAAGGAACTGATTTTGTATTTTGTATACTTGAGATTTATCTTGAGAAGATTGTATTCGCATTCAAATCTGACTTTTATATAAAAGCCTTAAAACTTTATCAGTTGTAAGTGGTTCTTCAGAGTGGCGTCATTTAATGGGGTTTAACTAACCTATGTGGGAGTTGTCTTTTACTCAATGACAGATATTAGCGGTCCAAAATCACGAATGAGATAAATTATTAATTCGATCATAAATTGATACCAAAATCTCATTCCCCGCAGTTGGTAGCAGAATAATGATGGTTATCTTCTTGAGGAAGACGACCTAGGTCAGGTTTAGTTTACCCCAAGGTCCCTAGTCATCGACGACCAGAAGAAGAATCCCTGCCGAAGAAGGTGCTGACGGTGCGTCGAGAGAAAAGCAGCAGAATCGGTCGAGAGTGAGTATAAGGGTCATGCGTTGTAAGATTGCGGTGTTTTATGTTGTTCCTGTGTTGTAATGTCAAGCGGAGTTGAATGCCTGTAGTGTGATTGAGGGAAGGTTGTGAGCGCGCGCAACCGGATAAAATCTTATGTCCAGAGAGGGCTTAAGTGGTTCGGGTGCATCGAACACCCAGAGTAATTTGTCTACCATTTAATGGGGGTCATGAGGTACCATTGATCGCCCGCAGACCGATGATAGGGGGAGCATTTGAGTGAGTGTATGAGTAAACGCATGCTGGTCGTACGTTTACTGTGAGTAAGTAACCTATCAGTTGAGGCAAGCGTCCGACCGTAAGAGGAAAGACGTCTCGCCAGTTGAGGTGACAATTACAGTTAGACTGTGGCCGTACAGTCAGAGAAAAGTGATCGCTTGGACGGAAGTAGTCATTTTTCGGCGTATGAATGAAACGCATGTGAGACCGCGAGACGAGTTGAGAAACGACGGAAATCGCTGTAGAGGGAACAAGTGACGTCAGCGTAGAATCGCGCTGAGATTGGTCGGTCAGCGTAGAACAGCGTTGGGATAGGCTGATTAGCGGGAATCGCACAGGGATTGGTGGTTGTCAATAGGACGTAAATAAGGAAGAGAATTATTAAGAGAAAATCGTAGATTATCAAAATGAAGTGCTTTAAGGGTTTAAGAAAAATCTTTAGGAGGAATAGAAGAAACTTATATGCTGGAGAAGAAGCTCCACCAGAAGGCACACCAGCTTATCATATGGCAGTAAATGTCGGCTTACACTCGATAATTTGGATCTCCGAGTGGAATAGGCTAACAGAAGGGGAAAAGGAACTGACGTTTCCGAGATTCGGAACGTTTAAACTAGACGTGTTGAACCAATTGAAAGCAGTAATGCTTGCGACAAGACCTCTACCGAGGCCAACACAATTCGAAGCTCTTAGTGCATGGTTTAAAGCAGCACACGCAAAAGGCGTAAAGAGACGTCAGGAAAGAGTGAGACGATCAGTAAAGGCATTACAGGATGCTAAATGGGATGAAGAAGCTAAGAAGTGGAGAGTGCAAAAGATAGAAGCAGACAAACTGTTCACCATGATAGAAGCTACGGGAGAAAAGAAACCTCTAGAGGAGGAAGATGAGGAAAGCGAGACGGAGGAGGATCTGATAGAGAGGCTGTTAACAGATAGACCACCTCCATACAGCGGTGAATCCGCAAGTCCCATATTACAGCAAGGGGACGGAGCTAGATGGGGAGAATATAAATCGATCCCAGTAACAGAGTGGGACTCTAACAAGAGTGAGGAAAAACCCCAAGCTAGTTCCGAACAGAGAGTAGTGGGAAGATTCGTGGTCCAGAAGGTGCCAGAGACGCAATGCGCAAGGTCGTACCAGATGCCAGACGCTTTACAAGTACCTGTTACCATAGGCCCTATTGTGTCAATCTACAACCCAGAGGGGGTCCAGCAGGAGGAACAGGCACGATGGGACAGGGAAAGGGCAGAGATGGAGAATAGGAATAACATGATGAATCCTCAAAGACAGAGGTTAGCACCAGTGAGTCGGAGTACCCCATTAGATTCCGCGACGGGTCCCTGGATAGAACAAGGGGGTCAAAGAGGATCAATGGATTTGAGGGGACCTAAACCGAAATCCTATAAGGAATTAAGGGAATATCTGAAAGAGTGGGACACTGCCGAAGAGGCTCGGAATAAAAGTTTAGAAACAGGAGCAGAGTGGAGAGACCAGGATAACAAGATCCTCTCTCATTGTGGAGCTGGCGAAAGCAGCCCGGAGTGGGAGAGAGGGAGCCAAGGAAGCAGGGGAGATACTTGCCCTACTACTAGTGGCAATCGGCAAATGTGCAACGACAGGAGTGCAGGGTGTGGGGAAGTGCCTCGCGTCACCTTTAGTGAGGGAGAACGAAGGACGCAGGAATACCGAAACACTTTCAGATGCACACACCATGCTCCGGATGAAAATGTGCAACATTGGAATCACGGGAACATGGAGAGTCGCGAAGGGTCTCGCCATGCGTCCGGTGATCAAGAACGAAGTCATGAGAATATAGGGAGTCGCGAAACGTCTCGCCATACATCCGGTGATCACGAACGAGATCGCGGGAACATGGAGAGCCATGAAGGTCCTTATCGTTTGTTAAGTGATACCAGACAGCAAGCGAGTTACAGTGGTTTAGAACAGCACGGAGGATCTTATCTTGTATCTGGAGAAACCGAATCGAAAAGACGGAATGTAGGGTTGAAGGATGGAGCATTGTTCCACCACACCCCAAGGGAAGATGGAAAGGCTTGGGATTTAGAGGGGTGGGAACAAAGAGATGGAAGAAAGATTCCTCATAACTCACCTGTGCTCAGGCGTAGGGCGCATAGCGGAGGAGAAAGGGATATAAGAGAACAACCTAGGACTGATGTACTGAGAGCCGAAATAAAAGCAAGACGCATAGATGTAATGAGTTTAAAATCAGACTTAGATGAAATAATTGACGGCACAGTGGCAATCGAGAGGTTAGAGCTGTACGCACCAGACGAGATACTGTTTTTATCTAAAGACGTTACTCGGAAAGCGAGAGCAGCTCATGAAAAATTATCTGAATTGGCAGAAAGGTACATGATAGACATATCGAGAACTAAGGCTTTGCAGGCCAATCATAGGCTGAATTGCACGGATCTAGATTTAGATGAGCGCAGAACGATTGGGCTGAGAGTACACATAAAGGAATTGGTCATGTGTATTAGAATATGGAGAGATCTGGATAGATGGGAGGAAAGATGGTCCAAGAAGGGATCTGTCAGACGGAGTACACATGTGAAGTCTCAGGATACAGACCTAATGCGAATGGAAGCTTTTCCTTTGCGAGAAATCGCGAACGGAAACTACGTGCATGTACCATGGAGTAGGGGGGATTTAGCGGCATTCACTAATTCCTTCCCGAAGCTTAGAGAAAATCCCGTAGAGTGGTACAAGCAGGTAGAGAGATTCGTGAAGATCTCTAAGGTACTGTGGATCGATTTGAACACATTGTTCGATATCGTAGTACCCGGAGACTTGTGGACGGCATGCAAACTTAGTATCGAATGGCCCACTTGTGAGCCTCAGAGAGATACCCAGACAGGTGGTCCATCAGACAGAGTCATGGAAAAATACGAGAGAGTAATAACATGGCTAAAAGAGAAAGTGCCGGTGCAAGACATAGACTGGGTTAAGATAGATCGAACAACTCAGGAGCCTAAAGAGACAGTTCATGAGTTCTATGAGAGGCTATTGAAAGCATTCAAGCAGTACAGTGGACTAGACGTAATGGATCCTAAGGACATAGGACAGTTTGTGTCGAAGTTTGTTCTCGGACTGAGACCAGACATAAGCCTGATGATCCAACAGCATTTGATCTGTTGGCAGAACAAACCTTTAGACGAAATTCTGAGGTATGCTAGATACTGTAGCGATGAGATAGACTCGAAGGCAAAGAAGCTCAAGGAAAAGTTAATGCTGGTACAAATGCAAGCAGCTGGAAAGGGTGGACAGCGACAGCAGGGAACAGGAACGCAGGCAAAGAAACAGAATAATCAGAGCAGAGATGAGGAAGAAAGACCGAGACCGAGAATGGATATCGCAACACTGAAAAGGACGACAAGGTGTCATCAGTGTAACGAGGTGGGACATTGGAGACGCGAGTGTCCGTATAATATTGAGACAGGGGAATTAGAACCAGAGGAGGAAGAGGTACAGAACAACGTGGTTAAGGGAGCAACAGTCCCGAAGGGAAAGTTTATCAAAGGGGGGACTCAGACTCCTCGAGCCCCGTTTCCTCAACCGCCTCGAATTACGAATGGAGGGAAAACCTACAGACAAATGCCATTATTCGTAGGAGGAGAAGAATGCTACTACGTTGATCCTCTTACAGGGCAACGAGTGAATAGGGAAGAAGATTGTACCTTAGGAGCAGCCCTGGAAGTAGATCAGAGGGGACCATACGTAGAGGCTGAAGTAGCTGGATGTCCTACGACCTTTTTGGTGGATACGGGAGCCACTAGATCCACGATGAGATCAGCGGTAGTCCCAGGTCTGCCGATATCAGGAGAAATGATTCAGGTGGTAGGAGTCGCAAACAAGAGGATGACGAATCCTCTGACGGAACCAGTGTCAGTGAAGATAGGGAATTACAGTGACGAACATCAGTTTGTGATCTGTGATTCTAGTCCGGTGTGCTTGTTAGGAAGAGATCTGTTGTGTAAACTGAATTGCACAATACATTGCACACCTGAAGGAGTAGAAGTGCAGACCAATGATGAAGATGCCGATTTCAAAGTTGTAAACTCGCAGGAATGCGTGGAACTATATCCTACCTTAACAGTGGAGGAACTTCCACAGGATTTGAGGGAGAAAGTGTCAGCTGAGGTGTGGGATTTTACTGGAGAAGAAATAGGATTAATCAAGGGGGTAGAACCAGTAAAGATTATGGTAAGACCCAATGCCGAGTATCCAAGAACACCACAATACAAGTTGACACCAGAGACGATTGCAGGAATAAAGCCTGTGATCGAATCCATGAATAAACAGGGAATACTGAAGGAGATCGTGGGTAGTCCATGTAACTCCCCGATTATGGGTTTGCAGAAACCTAGTGGAAAATACAGAATAGTGCAGGATCTTCGAAAGATTAATAATATCGTTGTCTCATGTTGTCCGGTGGTACCGAATCCATCAGTGATATTATTTCAGATACCGTTCCAAGCTGAATGGTTCACCGTGATAGATTTGTGCCAGGCTTTCTTTTCGATTCCTTTAGATGAAGAGAGCCAGTATCTTTTCGCTTTTAGGCTGGAAGACCGCGTTTTAACATGGTGTTGTATCCCTCAGGGGTATACAGAAAGCCCATCGATTTTTAACCAGCTTTTAAAGAGAAATCTTGAAAGTCTAGTGCTGCCCAAGAACTCAGTTCTAGTCCAGTACATAGACGACCTCCTAGTTGCGTCAGAAACAGAGGAAGCTTGCAGAGAAGACACCATCACCTTGTTAAATCACTTGGCCGAGAATGGGCACAAGGTGTCACCAAATAAATTGCAATATTGTAAGACTAAAGTGCAATACTTGGGCCACAGGATTGAAAAGGGGAAACGGAAGGTGTCTCCAGACAGAATAGAGGCGATTATGAAAATGAACGCGCCTACAACACAAAGAGAGGTCAGGATGTTTCTAGGCATGGTCGGTTATTGTCGACAGTGGATAGCTAACTTTTCACTGAAGGCAAAACCTTTATTACAACTGACGCACAAAGGAGTGAGTGATCCGGTACCATGGGACAAAGACTGTTTGATGGCATTTTTGCAGCTGAGGGAGGACTTATGTCGCGCCCCGGCTTTAGGAATGCCGGATTACACAAAACCATTTTTGCTTTACTGCTGCGAAAGAGAGGGATGCGCTTTAGCAGTTTTGGCCCAGATTCACGGAGATGCGCGTAGGCCAGTAGCGTATTTTTCGGCTACATTAGATCCAGTAGCCGCAGCGTTGCCCGGATGTCTCAAATCCGTAGCTGCAACGGGTGTCAGCATTGAAAGATCGGAAAGTGTGGTAATGGGACATCAGTTAGTGGTGTACGTACCGCATTCTGTGGAATTATTAATGACCAGGACTAAGACTCAGCATCTGACGAATAGCAGGCTCACACGCTACGAGCAAGTCATACTGGCTGCCGAGAATGTGACCCTAAAAAGATGCTCCGTCTTGAATCCTGCTACGTTGATGCCACTTCCAAATGAGGTGGATGGTGAAAATTGTACAGATCATGACTGCCTTGATGTGACTGAACTATGCACCAAACCGAGACCCGATATCGTAGATGAGCCATTGACTGACCCCGATGAAATTTTCTTTGTTGATGGTTCATGTGTAAGAGACGATATTGGTCAGCTGAGAGCAGCTTATGCAGTTTGCACGATTACCAGAGTTATAGAAGCCGCTTGCCTGGAAGGAGTACACTCCGCTCAGGTAGCTGAAATTGTTGCTTTGACGCGTGCCTGTTTAGCAGGTAACAAAATTCGAGTCACCATATACACCGATAGCCAGTATGGTTTCGGGGTAGTTCATGATTACGGGCAGTTATGGTCTCAAAGAGGTTACATGACCTCCTCGGGTTCTCCCATTAGGAATGGAGAATTCGTGAGACTTTTGTTAGAAGCATTGCAAGGACCGACAGCTATTGCAGTGGTCAAATGCGCAGCGCATACGAAAAATTTAGATTTTGTGTCACAAGGTAACCGCTATGCGGACGAAGTAGCGCGTTACTGCGCAGAGCAAGGATATTCTCACACTGATGTGAAAGTGGGGGGAGTACAGGAAAGAACTGAATTGACAATGTTGTTAGACACTGTAGATACGTGGGATGAGTTAAGGAGTGTTCAGGAGAATGCACCAGATGATGAGAAAAAGGGCTGGGAAACAGCGGGTTGTGTGAAAAGCGAGATGAATTTTTGGATCTCTGCCGATGGGAGAGCAGTTTTACCAAATGAACTTGTTAGTCCAATGGCAAGGAAATTGCATGGATCAGCACACATAGGGAGAGATGCCATGGTGAGAGTATTCAGACAAACGTGGTTTAACCCTAAGTTTAGAGTAGCGGCAGAAGCAGTATGTCAGCGATGTGCGATCTGTCAGCAACTAAACGTGGGGAAGAGAACACCAGTTACATTGAGTCACATTGGGAGGTCTGGGGGGCCTTTCAATAGAATGCAGCTCGATTTTATAGAAATGCCTCCATGTAACAGACTCAGATATGTTTTAGTGATTGTCTGCATATTTTCTTGATGGGTTGAGGCTTACCCTACACGTAGATGCGATACACTTACAGTAGCAAAACTGTTGCTTAGAGAGTTAATACCGAGGTTTGGGGTGCCATCCTCTTTGGAATCGGACAGAGGAACTCATTTCAACAGCGAAGTAGTGAAAATGCTATGTTCAGCTTTGAATATTGATCAAAAGTTACACTGCAGCTATCGACCAGAAGCTTCAGGGATTGTAGAGCAAATCAACATTACAATCAAGTCCAGACTGGCTAAAGTTTGTTCATCGACATCCCTGAGTTGGCCAGACGCACTTCCAGTGGTTCTTATGAGCATACGTAGCACACCTGATAGGAAAACAGGCCTCTCTCCACATGAAGTGCTAATGGGAAGAGCTATGAGATTGCCATCGGTTCCAACTGCAGCGCTATTGAACATCACAGACGACTTGATCTTGGACTACTGCAAGGGACTATCTGATGCCATTAATTCTGTGTCCCTCCAGGTCCAGGCTGCAGAGGTTCCATCAGCACAAGATTTGTGCCATGACTTGAGTCCGGGAGACTGGGTCCTGGTGAAGAAGCATGTCAGGAAGAACTGCTTAGACGTGCGTTGGCGAGGACCGTTTCAAGTCATACTTGTCACGAACACTGCAGTGAAGTGTGGAGGCCTGCCAAACTGGATACATGCCTCACACACCCGAAGAGTGCCAACACCTCTAGGAGAAACAGCTCCTCTCTCGGATGTGAATCCAGCGGAAAACGGAGAAGCCATAGAGGGGGAAAGCCAAGCTGTGGAGGCTGAAACTGTGTTGGAACAGGACGACGAAGGTCAGGACACTAGTGAGACCGAAGTCGCCTCAGGAGAAGAAAGTAACTGGGAGACTGAATCGGATACTGAACAAACTGAGAGTGACCAAGAGACTGGTCCAAGAACAAGGAGCAGAAGAACAAGGAGTGACGAAGCCAGTTGGCCGGAGAGAAAGAAAAGGCCAAGCTCGGAAGAAAAGCAAGAAAGAACTCTTGTCCCGATCGCTGAAGAATCGGATCAGGAGGAAGAAACGACTGACTCAGGAACTGAGAGTCCACGAAGGTCGAGGAGGGTACGTGTGCCCTGCAGAAGGTACGCCACCCCAGAGTGGACTTATCTAGCAGATGTCTTGGGGACAGAAATCTGGGAGAGTGAAGAGTGTGAAAGTAATCGATCTCGATCCATTTGTGGCGGTGGAGATATGGATGTTGACGCCTGGACTCGAGACTGAGGGGTTACTGACTTTCACACTTCCCATACCCCCATACTTGAGTCGGATTAGAGATTTAGTGTTGAACAGATTACAATTTCCAACATTTGGTCATCAAATATCAGAGGAAGAAGACAAAATCATTTGTTTTGAATTGTTGGAACTAGTTGCAAGAGCTGCAGGTACGAGAATAATTGTTGATACATAAAGACTTTTGTATATAAGTTATAAAGAAGAAGATAACCTAGCACCGAGTGGAAAGAAGAATAAAATTAGGGATTACATTTAGAGGACGGAGAAGGGTTAGGGTTGTCTGTTGTTAAAAATAAAGAGACATTGTTGCGAAAAAGAGACTTTGTTGATAAGAGAGCACTTTACAACTGAAAAGAAAACAAGGCAAGCAAAGGACTGAACTGAAAACCTTTTCGCAAGGGAAAGAGTCGCGCTGTTTTGACAACATGGAGAACGGCAACCCAAACAGAAAAGCTAGATATATAGTAGGTACACTTATAGCAGTAGTGATATTTCTCATAATTACAGTAGTGACAATATCATACATAGTAGGACATGAAACAGATAAAGAAATAGCAAATGCAAAATTCGTAACGACTTTGAAACCTGCTCTTGGGGGAAAGAAAGAGGAGGGCAATGTCATACGTGAAAAGACGTTACTAGCAGATGAAACTCGTAGATTGCACGTAGACGACTCATAGGGAAATTTTAGGTCAAACGCATATGCCAAATTATTGTACGAATATATCGATGCCATGGAGGCCAAAGATTGCTATGTTTGTATGCAATTACCGGCTTCTGTAGATGAGGGCATTCAATATCATCATCTCCCATTGACTTATGGGATAACATGTAGCTTACTGCTAAGTATATTTTATGGTAGAGAAGGATTCGAGTACTACTTTTCGAATTATGATTCGGTACTGCCAGAAGTTCCGAATTATAAGCAAATGAATAAGTGGGACTATTACAAAAAGGAGGATAGACTAGCAAAGTTCTTCCTTCCTTGGGATACGTTAGATACATCATACGCACGTAGAAATAATCTGACTTGCAAAGTGTCAGAGATTGAGAAAAAGTTTATAGGACAAGTAGATGACCGATACAGAAGGCAAAAGATTCTAAAAATGTCAGGACAGTGGAAAACTGATTGGACCGAAGAAGAGAAGGCACATAAAAAGAAAGGTAGCAATGGTCCAATAGCATTGGATAGAACGCAGAAAGGAAAGTTATGTTTAACTCGAAGCAAGACATATTATGAGAGTGTATTTGTAGGTGAAGTAAATTGCGAACATGCTTTTAGACTAGAGTATTATACGAAGGATTTCATGAAGGAAATGCAAGTGATTCCTAATGTATATTTTGTATGTGGGAGAAATGCCTATGTAAAACTACCTGACAATTGGTATGGTTCGTGTTACTTGGCAATTGTCTTCCCCAAAATATATCATGCAAAGGATTTAGCGGTCATAGAAAGAAAGGCTTTGACAAGGACGAAAAGGGAAGTAGGAGATGCAGAAATAGTAGGAGACGTATTTGGAGCGATGTTTCCTATGTTGGGTTTAATACTTAACGATGTTAAGATCAGGAGACTAGCTACAGTCGTGGATAGATTATCTGCGAGTACTGCAAGGTCATTAATGCTAATAGAAGGTGAGATGCAATCGATCAGAGCAATGGTTCTTCAGAATCGACTTGCTCTTGATGTAATACTAGCAAAAGAAGGCGGAGTTTGTAAATCTTTGAAGGTTCAGGAATGTTGCACTTATATTCCTGATAATTCAAAACCACTAGAGAAGGTAATAAGAAACATTACACAGATTCATCAAGAAATCGAAGATTTGACAAAAATAAATGTTTGGGAAAAAGTAGGTAATGGAGTAGGAAAAGTTGGGAGTTGGTTTGCTAACCTTGGCAAAAGTATAGTATGGTACATATTAAAACCTGTATTAATAGTATTAATTTGTATAATCACATTGATAGGGTTTGTGAAATTATATAAATGGTATAAGACGAACCGGTTACAAAGATCTATGAGAGAGCAGGAAAGGAGATTAGCTGTTTTACAAGATCAACAGTATAAAAGCTTGAGAGCACTTGAAATGATGAAAAGAGGAAATGATGTAACTAGTTCGGTTTAAAAGGTGTTATTCAAATTGCTTTTAGTGATGACTCCTAAAAGTCATCAAAGGGGGGAACTGAGAGAGCGCAATTTGAACATAAAGTATATCGTAGCCATATTTAGACGTATATGTTATAAACGTAGGAATGAAATGCATATCGTAATGTGAAGTGATGACTATAGCGTAAAGTCAACTAAAGTGACGACATGATATAGGAAATGTATAACTATATTCACTTTAGAATGTATTTAGAAGGCCGTATACGTAGTGGGCTAATGTAGAAGTGCTTACGAACAGTAGAACGTGCAGAGTAGAATTCATGTACGTGTGTAACTTTAAATGCAGAAACGGCAAGAGAAATGTAACATGAAGAAATGTGCAAGGAGCATACACATAACGATGTAATCAATGAGAATATAAAGTTATGTTCCATGTATAGGGTTTATATTCTAAGTATGGGATTATATTTGGTGTGAACTTTATATTCTATGTATTAAGGTTTATACTCTACGAAATTGTATTTTAGCTAAGATGTATTCACACATGAACGAAGTATTTGCTAGAAGCGTTCATATATAAATGTATGTTAAAGGTTATACTGTGTAGAAGAAGTTTTAGGAATGCTAGAAGAGTTTAGGTCATTTGTGATTATAACCTGAATGACCACGGGTTCGCAGGAGTATAGTCCATGTATGTAATTTAGTGGGCTCACAGGAGTCGTGAATAGTTTCATTTGAAGGTGCGAGCCGAAGAGTCTAGCATTTGTTAGATTTAAGGTGACAAATGTCGAACGAAGTTTATTGCCTAAACATGAGAGGAGGCGATTGGAATTTGAGCTTTGTTTTGAATGACCATTCACAGGATCTCGTAAGGTCAAAGAAAGAGTTATAATGTTAAGGTCTTGTTTAAGGTTATTTGACTTTGGATGGAAATGTCAACTAAAAGTCGCCAACAAGAAGATGAAGATGACATCTAAGGAGAAGGGTCAACCTAACGGACGACGCGAAGAGATGAAGCAATGGAAAGAGCCAGAAACTGACATCATCGGGGAAAGTCCGTGGTGGGCGTCAAGGGGCGTTCCACCCACACTGTGATTGTGTATTTTAGGGACAGCACCCCGGGGAGAAGATAGCAATTGAAGATTAGGAACAGCGAGGTGAATTGCTCAGAGCGAAGGCAAGGGTAGATGCCTTGAGCAGATGCGCTGAGAGAGATCAGAGCGTAAGGGAGCAGTAGGCCGAGGACCCTTAGAAGAGCGGATGGGTAGGCAGAGAGGGTACTGCTTCTTAAACTCAAGTTACCTTTAGAGGCTAAGAGAGTTTGTACTTCTTTGGAAGTCAAACTACTGACACCTTTTTAGGGTACCAGGAAACTTGCGAAATAGGGATGTCACCTAGTATAGAGTAGGGACAGATTTAACTTGATGATTTTCTCTTTCTATAGATGACGCAAAGGAACCACCTTACATCGAAGCTTTAAATTGCTGATTAAGGAACTGATTTTGTATTTTGTATACTTGAGATTTATCTTGAGAAGATTGTATTCGCATTCAAATCTGACTTTTATATAAAAGCCTTAAAACTTTATCAGTTGTAAGTGGTTCTTCAGAGTGGCGTCATTTAATGGGGTTTAACTAACCTATGTGGGAGTTGTCTTTTACTCAATGACAGATATTAGCGGTCCAAAATCACGAATGAGATAAATTATTAATTCGATCATAAATTGATACCAAAATCTCATTCCCCGCAATATCACAAGGGCCACTGTGCTGGCTGAACCCGGGAAGGTGGACTGCCACATGAGTTTATTGAAGTTTTTGAGAGCCGCCTTATTGGTCTGTTTTGCCTCAGGGTCATAGGACCTTGGCCAACAGTGTGTGAGATTTTTGCATGAGCTTTTCTCTGCTCTTAGGGTGAGGAAAACCAGGGAGCAGGTGGCTTGGACCATTTTGCCGTATTCTCTTTCAAGAGTACTAGAGGGTCAACTGCATTAGAAATCAATTGTTTGAATAGGATTGAGTCATTGTCAGGCTTTTCAGTGAATGCAGAGAGGAAGGATTGAAGAGAAAGCGCAAATGACTCTTTTAAAACATTCTGCCAAATTCTCCTGTTTACCAGTGCAGTCCTAGTCTCTGACTGATTACGTGGACCAGAGAAGATGAACAGTGGTAGGACATGTTCCATCCACATCAAGCGAATGGATGTATGACGGTACAACGCGTGCTTTTACAACGCGTACCGTTACAACGCAGGTTTTTTGGGGGGCGCTGGATAGTGAATAGTTTAATTTACTATTACAACTCCAGTCCCCGTGGATAGTAGGGAAGGTGTTGGATAGTAAATTAAACTATTACCTATCCTAGATCGCCCTCCAGCGAAAGTCGTTGTAATGACTTTCGTTGTTAAACCTGCGTCGTAACGGTACTTCGTTGTAAAAGTTCCGTTGTAAAGGACGTTCCCCCAAGCGAAAAAGAGTACTGGTTGGGAGACCCGTGATGTTAGAGAAGATTAAGTCCAATGTGTAGCCTGCTTTGTGGGTAGGAGTAGAGACGTGTTGGATCAGGATAAGGCCTGTCAGAGGCTGGATCAGCTGAGCAGCCTGGGGGCAATTCGGGACGTCAACATGGGTAGTAAAGTCTCCCAAAACAGTACTGTTGGCATAATGAAGGGATAGGTGGGCAACAGCATCGCACAGCTGTGGGAGGTAACTGTAGGGGCAATCCAGGGGTTTATGTATCAACAAATTGGTAAAGGAAGAAGTGGGGTTTGGTTTGATACAGGACAACAGACCCTCAATATTCCTGATTTGGCCCAATATGGAGGATGAGACATCCAAGAATCCCTGAGAATAATAGCTATGCCCCCTCCCATCCAATGCCCACCCTGGTTGGTGCATAAGGTTTGATAGCCCAGAGGAATGGTGAGAACTATGTCTGAGGTGAAACCATCCTTGAGCTAGCTTTCAGTAAGAAACATAAAATTCCACATATTATCCAAAATTAAGAGCCATAGGTCAGATTAGTGCTTGGGAGGGACCTACAGTTGATGAGGCAGCCTCTAAAGCTGACCATTGCATCAGATACCACATGAAACAAAGGTACGCCATCCCCGGGCATTGCTTGAGCGTTCCAGATCACCTTTGGGGTGCAGCCGCATAACTTACACATAAAGTCAGTGGCACTGTCAGCCGCAGGATCATAAGACATGGCTAAATGGCACGGACCCCCATTCAAGGATAAGAGAGCATCTTGTGAGAGGGGACTGACCTAGATGGTGGGAGGACGGGCAACATGGCTGGCGATGGACGCAATCCAGATTCAGGCGGGTGCAGAAGGGTTTGCCTTTGGTGTTCCTTCAGTGCACCAGCAGCGTGCCTGCTGCGTGCACCTGCTGCAGATCCGCAGCATTGGTCTCCTTAAGTAGGGTCTAGGGAGCTGGTCTACGTACAACAGACCACTCACCCAGACAAGATGGCCCCAAAATATGGCCACGGGGAGCGGAGTAAAAATGACGCTCTGTTCCAGGTAGAGTCAGCAGATTTCAAGAGTGAGCAAATTCCCAGCAAATTCCCCCCAATCTTCTTTTATCACCAAACCTTACCATGCATCATACAACCGGATCAGCATAGAAATGCTTTTAAAAATGGGCGACTTTAAAAATGTAAACACGATTTAGAAAGCAACTTTATAAGAGTGCCGAATATATTATAGGATACTATGGATCCCTGCCATGTATTCATCTCAATGGTCTCCTTTCCCTTTATATGATCTTTCAGAAAGACACCTTACAATACGACAATTATTCTGGGATTAATTGGTTTCCTTGGATGAAAAGATTTAGCAATTGCTTATCTAGTGTCACCCCAGAGAATGTCTGACTGTGTCAAGTTATAGGGCCTGCTCTATTCATCTTCATATTGCTTTAGGGATCCCTGTGCATATACAATCTTGATTTCCAACCTATGCTTTGTGTGGTTCTATTCTATTTAATCTAGTCTAGACGATTTGTAGAGCGTGTGGCTACCCAATGGGCCTCCCAGCGCTGAACAACCAACAGGGCTCTGATCCATCACTGAATCTGAGTACTTGACTCCAGTCAGGTCAACTTCAATTTAATAAACAGCCATGCTATTAGCATCTTCCTGAAGGTCACTTCATTTTCAATTTTGCATAGCCTGGTTATCAAATTCACGTTTTTCCGGAGATAAGTATCTATTTTTTCATCAGTCTTTTGCTGTGAATGAATCTTGTCACCTTACCGATGTCAGGCGCAACGTTGAATACTTTCGCCTGCTCCTTCTTGATGATGAAGAACTCTCATAGGAATGTATACTTGTCAAAAAATGTGTTTCATGGTATACCTCCTCCTGCATTACCCATGGTGTTTAGACAAAATATCAGGGAACAAATATTGTGTGGACAAAATATTGTGTCAATAACATTGAGGACAAAAATATTATAAAGGTATGTTTCTATGGGTAAGCAAAGTTTTACTACGTATAGTTTCACATAAATGTACCCTAACTATATATATATATATATATATATATATATATATATATATATATATATATATATATATATATATATATATATATATATATATATATATATATATATATATATCATCAAGGTATGTAGATGTGGATTTAAAATTGTACATCTATACTTACCTATTTGCACTTACCTTCCCTATATTTTGGTCCTCGATAATTTTGACACGATATTCTGTCCACACAACATTTTTGTTTCTGATATTCTGTCAGTGATCAACTACTTCTTTTAGACAACACTGTTTTAATAACAAATTGCCACTGATTGTGGAAGGTGAAAAATTCAATTTACTTCTAGAGGCATATTCCATTTACCTACGGAAGAAGCAGACCGGAATCAGAAGGTCTATCTATGGTCTATTTGTGAGGATTTGAACTCTCTGAAGTGAAAGTATTAGCCCAAAATACCCTCACATATAAAGTACATAGGGCATTCTGTAGGAAGGGCTTTAGTAATTGCAAACCCTTCAATACAATACATGAGAGAGTTTGTGAATGCTAAAACCTTTTCTCAAATGTACTAAACCCAGTTAGAGATTCAGAATAGGTTTTCAGAATTGCTAAGTGGGTTAAAAAATTGTTTCAGAATCACTATTTGCAAAGGACATGATTTGAGTGACCGAAACAGCGATTCTGACAAAGATAAATGGATCTTTTGTTACCGTAATGCAGAGGCACACTAACACTCAAATACTACCATCTCCCTGTTTCAAAGAGAAGAAGGGGAGGTGTCCCCTTTGGACATCTTCCCCTTGAGGGAATCTTTAACCCTTTCGACGCTATTGACGGAACCGTTCCGTCATGCCCCTCGGGTGGGCTGTGCTCATGACGGAACGGTTCCGTCACGGCCCGCTCGCCGCGCCTGCGCGGTGCTTATTTCGCGCCTGCGCGGCGCGTTTCATTAAGCGGGCGGAGCCGTGACGGAACCGTTCTGTCACAAGCACAGCTCTCCCATGAGCCGTGACGGAACGGTTCTGTCACCCACACAGGTGAGCCGCGCGCCCCCCCCCCCGTGACCGTTAGCGCTGCGGCGGAATAGTTTCAGGGACCGTAGACAGTGCTCAGTTTTTTAAACACAATCACAGACATGATGGTATGCTGGCCCTTACAGGCCACCATACATGTGGTTGTGACAAATCACGGGGGGATGCAAATTGTGACAGATTGCTCCACAACCCCCTGCGATTCAGTATTCAGAAAAAGTCTGTGCACAATAGGCAACCACTGTTTGCAAGTGGAACAATTGTACATAAGCTGGTATTCATTGTTTCCCCAGCATATATGCCATTAAGGTGCCTGTAAAATCAGATGCCACTATGATGGGCTAAAATATGAGCACACAGGGCCTCATTACAAGGTTCCAATCCATCCTGATTTCTTCTGTAAAATTAATTTACTGTCCAAATCAGGATTAAAAGATCTGTTGTAACTGTGTGGATCTGTAATGTTTTATTATTTTTAAATGCAGGGATATTTCTAACACTGTACACTTCTAAAATATAGAATCTTGCCCTTCTGTTTCCAAGTCGTTAAAGAAAATACTATTACTTTTACCTTTTTGAGAGAGTAATTGTGTGCATCTTTCCAGGATAGGAAACTGTTAGCAACATGTCTGTGAATATCTTCAAGCATAAGAGTTTGTGGGCAGTTACCATGATCATCTGTAGTAATAGCTCTTTTCTTGCCTCTAACCCTACATTTATTGAGGTAAATTAATTTGTTTTGGAAAACATTCTGCAATAGCATGTTTCTGTTCGAAAATCCCCCCTTGCTTCTGGAAATCAGGATATGGAAGTTCGATGCACAATTGGATTCTTCCGCACACCACAAAGTGCATGAAATCCTTAGCGAACTGGCCAACAACCCTTGGAGAATTGTTTTTATTTATTTTAAATCTGATTTTATGTAATTTTTCAATTTTTACTATGTTTTAAGTAATGAAGCAATCCTTGTTTCTTTTTTTTATTTTCTAACCCTATCAATGGGCCAGATGTACAAAAGTCTTTAGCATTTGCCAACCCTCTGATTCGGTAAATAAGAGGATATTCAAACTCTAAAACTCTTTTTTAGAGGCTTGGGCGACAGCTAGAAGTTCATTGGTAGCTAAAGCGTAAGGCCACTCTCGGCGGTTGGTCCAGAGAGACAGGCAGATCCACTTCGAGGCTGGTTCACAAGTGGGTAAGGAGTGGACAGTCATAGGCCAGACAAGACCACCCTACAGAGAATATGATTGGTGGAGCATAGAGCAACTCTCCTGGTCATGGGAAAATATATGTAATTTTCAGTGCCCCTGAGTTACATGGGAGAGAAGTGGCCTTAGGCAACAAATACAAGAGGGAGGCAAGATGGAAGTTGTGAGTTAAGGTCCAGGAGGGTGTGGAGTAGGGAAACACAAAATAGTGTTACAGGCAGCTGAAGGCTGAACAACACTGTCTGATTCACAGCATGAAACAAGGATAGGGCTGCAGCATGGATAAGAGAGTTATGCTGTAAGTGAGGTGTGTCAAAAATGAGAAGGGTAAGAGAGTGGAAGCACATACTAAGGAGGTGGAGTTGGGAGAAGATTGGGAGGTGGTCACCATCAAGCAGAGACTTAGAAATGAAAAGTTGCCCTGGGCGGTGTTCGCAGAGTTCTTCTATGCAGATCGCTGCAAAGTGACAAAAAAACTCCGCCAAGCTACATGGAGTCCCGCGAGCGGTGGAGTAGGTTACCTTGCACCATTCGCACTGATTCTTAGCACCAAGTGTTTGTCCCGTGCTGTAAAATCAGCGCAAACAGCATCACACATGAGGGTGTTGCTTCTATCTGCCACTTAAGTAGAAGTTTTACTCAAGCGGCAGCTTCCTCAACGTGAACAGAATATTTCTCAACAAGAGCTGTAGCAACCATCAATGACCGCTCACGTTAAGAAATCTCACTGGGAAGCAGTCTTGAGTTGGATTTTCCTTGCTTGGGCTTGCAAATTTACCATTGGCGAGTAAGGAAAAACCTCTGTTACGCAACACATAGCAGAGTTTTTCAGAACTCCACGAGCTCAGCAGAGCGTGGCGTGCGAAAAAGTCGGCACACGGAGCGTTGTTCACCGCTCAGGCCTAATGAAAAGTACAGAGATAAGCATAGGGGATCTTAGAGTTGTGCAAAAATTGTGCCTGAAACAGAGGGACATATTTACAAGCCCCTGTCGCCACCACATTGTCACTTTGAGTGAAGTTGTGATGGCAATATATAGGATCTTCGCCTTAGTTACAAGGCAGCGTTAACCCCTTCGCTGCTCATGACGAGCTCAGCTCGTCATGCAGTACACTGGTCGTGTGCTCATGACGAGCTGAGCTCGTCATGAACAATGGGGATCCTGGAGTAACAGCACTCCAGGGGAATTCCCTTAGCACTGATGTGGTTAAGTAACTTAACATGGCTTAGCGCTGCCCTGTAAATAAGGCCTCCTTTCACGCTACGCTTGCATGAAAGGGGCAGGCAAGGGGTGTTGTGCTGGGCGTACCACCACAACACCCATTGATTTTGACGCTGCCCCCTATTTACGGAAGCTGCATAAAGAGGAGTCAGCGCCAACATTATGACCAGGAAATTATGAACCTGGTCTTTAACGGGTGGAACAATTAGAAATGCTTTATTTCTCCTTGTTTTTGCTGTTTCCATGTGTGCTGCATTGAGCAGCACAGATATAAACAGCAAAATTCCAATGATTGTTTACGTGCAAGAAGGTCCCCCTTCCTGCACATAAACATTAATTTTAAAAAAACACTGTTTAGCAACTTCCATGTGTGCTGCATTAAGCAGCACACTCAGAAGTTACAAAATAGCATTTAAAGATTGTTTTTGTGCAGGAAGGGGGACCTTCTTGCACGTAAACAATCTTCCCCTCAACACAGGAACCCTTGCACTATCTTGCAAGGGTGCCTGTGTAGGCGATGGGCAGCAAAATTTAGCACCAGTTCAGGGGGAAACGCAGTGCTACACCATATTCTAGTAAATTTGGTGCAGCCCTGCATTTCTACAGTGAGGGGGCGTGTTGCTAGCCTTCATGGCTTAACAACACACTTCGTCCCTTTCTTGTAAATATGCCCCAGAGTCTGTAGAGGACAAGGGGATAATGTAGATGACTTCAGTGCACCAAGTAAATTATTAGCAAACCTATTTCCTTATATGAGCATCACTAAAGGCTAGGTTCCAACTTAATTCCAGAAAACAAAGACAAGTTGATGACTTTGTGTAGATTTGTGAGCTTCTATACAGCAAGATGTGGAGCAAGGAGAGGTCTAAAGATGTAGAGAGTGTAGGCAAAAATACTAGAGGAAGCGCATGGTCAATAAATGGTCATTTGCCTGTAAAATGTATGCAAAGGAATCTTGTTAGAAATATGCGAGTGATGAACTATATTCCTTAAATATCTAGACCTCATAGGAGTGCTATCTCTAGCTCTGGTTGTATGATTCCACATAGACGGCACATTATTTATACATTGTTGAAGGTGTAGGATGAGCTATACATGGGTGTGTTGCAGCAGTAGATTGCAATCTCAAAACCGATTATGTTATGAGGTTGCTTTCTCATTAACTACTTTGGGCCCGATTCACAGAACTAACTTAAGACAAAATCCTAAACTTACTACCATTTTGGTATCCACAGAAGACACTTACTCATTTTGGTATTCACAGAAGGCACTTACTCATTTCGATGTTCACAGAAGTTAGGACTCCTAACTTTAGGACTCCTAAATGCCTTCTGTGAATACCGAAAGTCTTACAATTAGGATTTTTCTCAGTTTAGGAGTAGTAAAGTTCGGACACCTAACTTTACTACTCCTAAACTGAGAAAAATCCTAACTGTACAACTTTAGGTATTCACAGAAGGCATTTAGGAGTCCTAAAGTTAGGACTCCTAACTTTACTACTACTAAACTGAGAAAAAACCAAATTTTAAGACTTTCGGAATTCACAGAAGGTATTTAGGAGTCCTAAAGTTAGAAGTCCTAACTTTACTACTACTAAACTGAGAAAAATTCTAATTAAGACTTTCTGTATTCACAGAAGGCATTTAGGAGTCCTAAAGTTAGGAGTCCTAACTTTACTACTTCTAAACTGAGAAAAATCCTAATTTTAAGACTTTTGGTATTCACAGAAGGCATTTAGGAGTCCTAAAGTTAGGACTCCTAACTTCTGTGAATACCGAAATGAGTAAGTGCCTTCTGTGAATACCAAAATGAGTAAGTGCCTTCTGTGAATACCAAAATGGTAGTAAGTTTAGGATTTTGTCTTAAGTTAGTTCTGTGAATCGGGCCCACTGTTAGTGTCCCTAACTTGGGAGAGGTGATTAGAGAGGATGCTCACAGTGGGTGATTGATGGATGTTCAACAAATGTATGTGCCACCAGCTGCCTTGCAAGTGGTATAGGGAGTGGAGGCACCCTTGTTGAAGTTCTGTAGTCAGCAAGCAAGACAATCTGGATGGATACATTGATAACAATACTATGGGGCAAATGGGACTTGCAGATAAAGACTTTTTATAAAGTATGAACTATAAGGTGGAGGGGACAAAGAGATGAACAAGGGGGGCCTTGGGTGTTTTGAGGTTGATTGGTGGTGTTAGTTATGATTTATATAGAGTGCTGAAGAGAGAGCATGTTGGAGTTTAAGATGGTGCAGTTGGGGACATGTTTTTTTTGGGAACCATGGTTTGTTTTATCAAGTGAATGCGCCCCTCTTTACTATGATATGTGTAATTTGTGTGGCTCAGTTGCTCCAAGCAGGGTGTGGGGAAATGGGGGATGCCATTTCTATCCAAGTGTCAATGGAGTTAGTCAGGTTCACATAGTGACATCAACAGGCATTTCCAGCCACTTTTACTGGGTATGGAGTGAGTAAACTACATCAAGGAAATGTGCTGAGGAGGGTTGCGCGTTGTTACTCTGGAATCTTTTGGACTTGTTTGGAAGTTCCTTGATTTTAGAAGGCAAGAAGCTTGGGAATATTGCTTCAACTGGTGATGGTGGGATGGAAATGTTCAAGAAAGTAGATTTGAGACTTGGTAAGATGATCTACCTGTTTCATTTGGTGAGCGATATGGCAGTTTGGGGTAGGGGTTGACCATATGGTCAGTACAGTGAGGCATGGTCTTAAGACTAAAATAAGGGCCTGATACTCAGACACATATGCTTTTGGGCAGTGAAGGTGGTTACAGCATGAACTTTAAGGGAGGCATAAAGTAAACAAGCACAGGTTGATTTGTTTAGGTGTGTTGTGTGGTTAGCTTTGTTTCCGATATTAGCATTTTGAATGCAGGAATTTTGTGGGGGTACAGCGAAGTCCTGAGGTTGCTATTTGAAAGCATGTGGGGTCCTTTCAAATACATAATTTTTTTTTAACGGTACCTGACTTGCGTAGACCATCCACTTCACTGTCTACTTGGACAACGGTGGTACATTTATATATACACTGTAGAATGATAAAAAAAATCTACTTCTCTCAATGCTAAACATGTGTCCTTTTTCAAAATAGATGTAGATGGAACATTACATCTACCTCCAAGTGCAACATTGTGTAGTGTCATATGTAGGTTTAACTATGCATTCTTTTTCAATCAAACAGCATTTTTAAAATGCAACACTGTCACTCTTGCGGGTATCTGGGCGCTGTGTCTCTGCCGAAGAGCCAGGTCTTGAGGTGCTTTCAGAAGCCTGTCAGTGAGGGGTCTGTACGGAGCTGAGCGAAGGTTGTTCCAGGTCTTGGCAGTGATGTAGAAGGAGTAACCACTGCTGCAGCTGTGACGGATGCAGGGGGATGTGCGAGGGCGAGTGCAGTGTAGCACAGCTGTCTAGCCAGTTGGTGGAAGTTCAGCCGATGGTAAAAGTAGGCAGGTCCTATGTCATGTAGGGCTTTGTAGGCATGCACGAGGATCTTGAACTGGCATCTTTACTAAATGGGGAGCCAGTGAAGGTCTCTCAGGTGGGGGGGTAATGTGAGTTTTTTTGCGGAGGTCCAGGGTGAGTCTGGCTGCAGTGTTCTGTATGGTTCTGTATGGTCTGGAGTCTTGTGAGGAACTGAGTGGAGATGCCGGCATAGAGGGTGTTGCTCTAGTCGAGGTGACTGGTGACGAAGGTCTTTCTGGTGTTGGTTGGAATCTATCTAAGGTTTCTGCTGAGCATACAAAGTGTGTTGAAGCAGCAGGAGGCACCTGCGTTGGCTTGTCTTTTCATGGTCAGTTGGCTGTTGAGGATGATGCTGAGGTAGCGTGCATGGTCGGTCGGTGTGGGTGTCGGTCTTAGTTCTGCAGACCACTAGCGGTGGTCCCATGTAGAGGTGTTGTTCCGAAAAATCAGTTTTGTCAGAGTTGAGTTTGAGACAGCTGTCCCTTATCCATTTTTCTACATTGGTCATGGCACTGCAGAAGTTGGTTTTGGCACAGGAGGGGTCTTCGGTGAGCAAGAGGACCAGTTGAGTGTCCTCTGGGTTGAGTCCGAGGATCTGACAACATCAGCAAGGGTGGTTATGTAGATGTTGAACAGGGTGCGGATATGGGGAATGATCATTCTGGCACGCCGCATATGATCCCTTTGGGTGTGGAGGTGAAGGGAGGCAGGTGGATGCTCTATGTGGGTCCTGTAATGAAGGAGGCAATCCACTTGATGGCATCTTGCTGTATGCCTATGTTGTAGAGTCTGTTGAGGTGGATGATGTGGGATACTGTGTCACAGAGAAGTCGAGGAGGTTCAGGGCCACAGTTTCTTCATGGTCCAGGAGTGTTTTATGTCATCTGTGATGGCAATCAGTGAGTTCTCAGGGCTGTGGTTGGCACGGAATCCTGATTGAAAGGCGTCCGGTAAGTGTTTTTTCCAGGGATTTGGTGAGCTGCTGGCTGATGACTTTCGTGAGAACTTTGGGCGGGTAGAGGAGCAGGGAGCTCAGACGATCATTTTTTAGATCGTTGAGGTCAGCGGAGGCTTTCTTTAGGAGGGGTCTGATGTCTGCATGTTTCCATCCATCAGGGAAGGTTGCTGTGGAGATGGAGGTGTTGAGGATGCTGGTGAGTTGCGCTTGGAGTGGGTTTGTTGCGAGGTTGTAGAGGTGGCAGGGCAAGGGTCAGTGGGTGCTCCGGAATGGATGGAAGACATGATAGTTGAGGTGGTCAGGGCAGTGAGCGGTGACCAGGTGGTGATGGTTTGCTTGGTGATTGCTGGATGGTTGAGGTTGTCGGGTTGAGCGTGGCAGTTTGGATGTTGAAATTGTTGTTGACACTGGTGATCATGCTGTGGAAGTAGTCTGAGAGGGCGGTGCAGAGGTCTTGGGATGGTTGGGTGGTGCTCTCTATAGCTGATGGGTAGGGGAATTCCTTGACTATTTTGACAAGTTCCTTTGTGTGGTAGGCTGCAGAGTCGAGGCAGGTGGTGATGGCTGCTTTCTTGGCTTCTTTGATGTCCCGGTAATAGTTGCTGAGGGCTGTTTTGTTAGCTGCACAGTTGATGGGGTTCTTGGTGGTGTGCCATTGTTTCTCCAGTTGATGGCAGTTATGTTGTGTGGTCCTGAATTATGGGGTGTACCAGCTGGCATATTTTGAGCGCTTATTGAATTTTGTGGGTTTCAGTGGGGAAACTCTGTCAGCGCTGTTGGTGATCCAGGTGCCGAAGTTCTGGACGGCCTGGTTGAGGTCTGTTGAGTCCTCAAGCTGGGCAGTGGTGAGGGCCTGTGACTACTGGGTTTCAGTGATCTTACTCCAGCTGCGGTGGGAGGGGATCTGATGCCTGGTGATGGTGTGCTGGTCATGGGTGATGGTGAAGTGTACAAAGGTGTGGTCAGTCCAGGTGAGTTCTGTGGTGTGGCTGAATTTGATTCTGTCACTGGAGGTGAAAATGGGGTATGAAGGAGTTGGCATAGTTCAGGTCATTGATGTGGAAGTTGAGGTCGCCGAGTAGGACGTAGTGTCAATTACTAGGGGAGTAATGAGGTTGAAGATGGCACCACAGAATGTTGCTCGGGGTATGTGCCTCTTATCTTGGTTTTCGCGTCAGTTTGTAGTAGGAAGTCGAGGTCTTGCATGAGAAGTGTGAGGTCGTTGATGGGGATGGTGCATCTGATGGTTTCCCTGAAGATGATGGCGATGCCGCTGCCTTCAGTTCGGGCTGGACTGTTCCCATGAGGCACAGGGTCAGACTGATTTGCATATGGCCATGTCTGAACTGGGGTGGCAGAGTGGGCTAAAGAATGATGATGGATTAAACCCAGATCTGTTGACTGGGTGTGAGTGTTTGATTGGTTCAGATGCTCCGTCCATCACCACTCCCTTTTGTACCGCTCTGCCTTATTTGGTGGGATGGTATGGTGTATTATTATATTGTATCCTTCGGGAGTGACAGTGATGATATTGAGATCAGGGAGGGGTTGAGCCATGTTTCGTTGATGAAGGCAACGTCCGTGCAGAGGGTGGTGATGAGGTCCCAGATTTCCATGGCATGTTTGCAGAAAGAGCGGCTGTTGGGCAGGATACAAAGGAGTGGTTACGGGCTGTTCTTGGTCTTGTGGGCAGGAGTGGTGTGAGATCTTTAGTAGGTTGTGTAGCAGGAGAAGTGTCAGTGTCAGCAGGTGAAGGGTCCTTTGATGGATCGTGAGGAGGAGGAGACGCAGCTATATCGGCATCTGGGAGTCCTGGTCTAGGAGTTCCTTGGAGGTGTATAGTCAGGTGGTGGTAGGGCCTGGGGTCTTGGTGCTGGGCGTTGTCCAACCAGTGATACATTGGCAGCACGCCGGCTGCATGCGTCCGCTGCATCTTCGTGCGGAGGCCTCCATTAGAACTCCTTGTAGGTGATCCTAGTGGTCATGGGCACCCAGCAGGGGCATGGTTTGGCCAGCGAAGGTACAGGGACAGCAGGCAGCGCAGGCACAGGGGCAGCAGGCAGCACAGGGGCAGCGACAGCTGGCAGCGCAGGGACAGCAGACAGCTGAATATAAGTAAACTAGGAGGATGCAGTTTCTACTTTCATGGATCCTCAGCTAAAGGGAACAAAAGAAATCCGGTGGTTATAATGAGTGATATTCCATGTTGGATATTTTTGCAGCGATTCAAAGAGTATCATTTCAAAGGTGATATGAATTGCCTATCCTGGCTCATCAATTTCTTCAAACCAAGTGCCGCATCAGTTAACATTCGTCCTTGTTCATTCTAGTTTTATTTAAAGCCTAACATCCCGAAGGGAGCCACAAAGCTAGAAAGACAGAAGAGCTTAAGGAGAGAGGAGACACCTGGAAGTGGTCTCTCCGGGGTGATTGCGCTTGGCAGTCGCCCAGTGCCACTTTCTTTTAAGCGGCTGTCAGGATTTTGACAAACACATGATCCGGCTTGGATGAAGAATGCCTTGTCCAAGTGAGTTGAAATCGCCTTTTTGACAGATGAGTGCCTGGCACTGGTATAACCTTTGGATCAGCAACATTTTGATGTGTATAACCTGAGTGCTGTGAATAAACTGCCTCAATGAGAACCGATCTTTCTATGTGTAGAAACTCAGGGCACAGTTGGTAGGACTTGGGAAAGAGAAAAATCGTCTGTATTCACCTTCATTTCGGAATCACCTCAACATACAAAGCAAAGGAACAGCCACAAATACAATATAGTGGGCCTCATCTACAATAAAATGATGCACTGTGGCGCCACAAGCCATTTAGCCTCGCAGGCTGTGTCATTTTCAACGCACAGGGATGCTTCGTATTAACAAGAATACAACACTTTCTTGCGCTTTCCCCTTCACAGTTGCACAATTTTCTGCCATGCACCAGCGCAGCCACCCGTGCGTCATTTTGCAGGGATGCCTGCACTACAGGGATGATTGTTTTTGTGCAGGAAGCGACACCTTCCTACTCAAAAACAATCATTATTGATATTTGCCTCTTTTTATGCATGATGCAGAATGCAGCATGCATATTAAGAGGAAAAAAATAGGAGAAACAAAATAATTTCTCCTAGTTGCTCCATTTCTGTGACTCCCCTGGGGAGGTGTTAGATTCTGACGCATTCCCAGTTCTACAAAATATTGCAAATCTGGGAATGCGTCAAGTTCCCTGGATGTTACGTAGGAACACCCATCGGACGCACCTTTCACGCAGATAAGACATGAAAGAGGCCCATATATACAAGGCCAAATAAAGTCACAAAAGGTGACTTAACGTGGCATTGAAAATAGGGCAAGCCCATTACGCCACAGCTCGATGGGCTTGTAAATAAGCCCCAGTGTATTTTGTTAGTGTGATTGTGTGATGGTAGCTTTTTGCCTTTCTGCATTCTCCTCATCTCACGCTCTATGACTCTGACGACTCTATCAACAGTAAAGTCAAACCAACACAGGAGCTGTGTGATGGCTTGAATCATTTCTTACTAGAAAAGGTCAACACGATCATGGAAGGTCTGAAAGAGTCAACCACTCCTAGGCCATTAGATCAGCTGGAGGGGGAAATGGGTGACAATGGGGACAAGGACATGAGGTAACTGCCCCTAAGGTCATCCTGGATAGTTTTCCGATTCCCTCGGAAGAGGAGTTTACCCGAACAGCTTTGGGAATTTCATCTGGATCTCCTCTGGACCCTATCCCCCATACAATACTGAAGGAACTCGCAGCAGAGTTGTTCCCTATTTTGTACAAACTGTGCTGCCAATCGCTCAGCAATGGACTGGTACCATCGAACTGGAAGCAGGCCATCATAAAGCCTTAGCTGAAGAAGCCCACTCTTGATCCGGGTGGTTATAAAAACTACAGGCCCATCTCCCTCTTGCCTTACCTGACCAAGATAGTGGAGTGTCTGTGAGCAGGGCGCTGTCCCTTTTTTTGGAGAAATACAATAAGCTGGCAGAGGAGCAATTTGGCTTCCGACCAGGCCACGGAACAGAGACAGTCCTGTTGACCGTCTTGGATAATCTCCGAATGCGGCACGGTTAACCACAACATCCTTCTGAAAAGATTGGAATCCCTAGGTGTAACTGGGGTGGCACTAGGTTGGATGCGTTCCTATCTATTGGATAGGTGGCAAGCAGTAGCGCTTCCTCCGTACCCGTCGCAATTTATAAAAAACTAATATGGAGTTCCAAAGGGTTCGTCCATCAGCCCGATTCTGTTTAATGTATATTTGCGACCATTGCTGGGAATCATCAAAACGTATAACATCTGTGTGATTAATTACGCCGATGATACCCAGCTCATTGTCTCCCTGGATGGAAAGCAAGCAGACTCACTGGAAAGCTTTCATGCCTGTTTGTCTGAAATGGCCAATTGGCTAAGAGGCAACTCTCTCCAATTTAACAAGGAGAAGACAGAGATCCTTCACTGTAAAGTAGGGAAGATCTCCCGAGGACTGCCAAATGATTTCTGGCCGACAAATGGAAACAGCCCACTGGCACCAGTCAGTGCTGTACGGAACCTCAGGGTCAGTTTCAATGAAAAAATGAACCCGGAGTCACATGTAAATAAAGTAGTGGGAGCTTGCTTTACCCTCTGCACAAAATACTGCCCTTGCTGCCGGTCCAGGCAATAAAGACAGTAGTCAGGAGCATTATTTTAAGTCATCTTGACTACTGTAATGCCCTACTTTTGGAAATACCGGGGTATTTGATTGCCAGACTCCAGAGTGTACAGACCATAGCTGCAAATTTCGCGCTGAGCCGTCCACGCCAATCATCAACAACAGAAGCTTTAGCGGAGCTTCACTGGCTTCCGGTAGCAAAAAGGATTTTGTTTAAATCCTTGTGCGTAACGTTTAAAGCGCTTCATGGGCAAGTTACCTCCTTTTTGTGTGACGCACACAAAAAGGAGGTAACGCACTTTGTCAGCGTAGTGACCTCCCACCCTCATTTTTAACAGCACCAGCCCGGGGCTTATTAAATAATTTTTAGTCACCCAACGAGCCAGGTTCTTTTTAACTAGAGACTATTTCCCAAACCCCACAATATACTCACATTTATTACAAAATACCCCCTCACCAACACCACACGTAGTCTAACAAGTGCTCCCACGTCTCCATCGGTCTCAGCACCCCGTACCCCATAGAGGGGTACGATGACCCCGATGATAAAGCATGACACCAAGGGGCCTGTTGGTGTGTGAGGGGACCTAAAAACATAAAGGTGTTCCCCACTGTGGAGGAGACACCCTTAATCTCAAGGAGTGGATTCTAACTGTTTATTTAAATATGCCCAGGGAGAATGAATCCATTCTGATTTCTCTCTCTCCCCCCTCTGATTGTTAATTATCTCTGTGTGAAACCAGTTCTTTGTGCCCATTATCCGTAAACTGCTGAAAGCCTGCCCCATGTCTCATTGAGTTGACTTGCTCATAAGTCTTTTCACTGGTCCTTAGTTGTTTAGCACAAGGATGCCAATTCTGGATATTGGAACGCTATATAAACATTTTAAATCAATTATACAGTCAATCTGTAATACTCCAAAGAAAAGGACATCTTGTAAATATCACTAATGCACCTTGTAGCCAAGGCCCCCAGTATTCTGATGTTATTGATTTTTACAGGTAGACCAGACAAAAACAACGTGTTCTCATAGGGATATTTATACAAAAATGCAGCAAACCCCCAATGTTGTCTCTAAGTCTTCCAGTCAGAAGGTAATTTATATTGCCCCTGCAGTCTTTCCATCCCCTTTCCAATTATCCTTCTGTCTTGTATGCGAAGCTCCTCTTCTTCAATGAGCAGGAAGCAAAAAATATTAGTTTGAAAAACAAAAAAAATTAAAATGGTTGCTCATGCATGTGATCCTATGAAGAACAGGACGAATCAACAGTTTTGTGCAGGAATAATTTGAGTACACGCTAAAACCTAATAACACATTCTTAGTATTTTGAAGAATGTGGACATCTTCACTTTCTAACTCTCTGAATCTGGCGCTTTCAATAAGAGCGCTAATAACCAAAGCGATAAGAAGGATTTTTTTTATAAAAAGGACTATATAGCGTCAGTATATTCATGGTGCATGTTTAATTGCAATGTATTATTGTGTTGTACGTCTGTCTGGTACAACTTTATCCCCGCAAGGTTTTCTAGCACTGTTGGGTATTTTCCTACAAATTAATTTGTAAGACTAGTAGCTGCAATTTATATTTTACAGAATGAAAAAAAAATTGGTTAACTGGTACTAAAATATTTAAATATATATATATATAAATTCTAGCAGAAATGGCAAATACACTAACAAATGAGCACTTTATTATTAGGCTGGGGGTGGTCTTGCGTTTACCAAGAGAGCATCACCTCATGAGGGGTAGTAAGCACTATATATAAATTGTGAGAAATTGAGTTGTTGGTTGACTGGTATGTGAGCCCTGGTCAAGCGGCCACCCCAAACCTTGTCAGGGTGTGGCACAAACCCAACCCTAAGTTAACATGTGCTCAACCCTCTGGTAGCTCGGCACAGGGCAGTCAGCCTTAACTTAGAGGCAATGTGTAAAGTATTTGTGCAACACTTCAAACATTAATAAAGTGAAACCACCGCACAAAAAGTACCCCACAGCATGTTAGAAAAATAGAACTCTCTTTAATAACTAAAACAAGAGCAACCAATCAGTAGAACGAGGGATATTTAATTTGAAAGTTTTTAGTATAAATAGCACCAAAAGCACAAAGTGCCAACTGTGGATACCTGGTCATGCTGGACCAGGACAATGGAGTATGTGTTGGCTACCGAGAGCCAGTTAGTCCCACTGGATAAAGTGCCTTCAATCCTGGTTTGCTGAGCATTGCAGGGATCTGCGTCGAAGATGCATCACACAGCTGAAGCAATGCGTTGGTTCCAAGATGCGGCGAGGCTGTGATGCGAGGGCCTTTGTCATTCTCGAGGATCCCATTAATTGAGCACAGAATGGGCGATGCATCAGTTCTGAAGTGCTGCAAGGCTGCTACGGGGAGCCTGCCGTCATCATTGAGGCTGCCTTTGTAGAGAGATGCGAGAGCCTGCACCGAGGATGCGTCATGCAGTGGCAGTTCCGAAGGCGTTACAGGCTGCGGTGGAGATGCTGGTTTTTCTGACAGGTCCAATCTGCACAGCAGTGGGCATGCATAAGTTCCACTAAATCCACAGCGGCTAGTTTAGCACCATAAGCCTACTTCAGTTGGTCCAGGACTGGGGTGCGACCACTTGGCATCGTAGTCTTATAGTTAGCAGAGTCCAGGTGCAGCAGTAAGGTTGGTGGAAGCCTGTTATGTCCCTGAGGTATCAGATATGGAGGCTAGTCAACCCATCCTTGGAGTCCCTCTGGTTTTGAGTTCAAGAGATGCAAGTCCAGTCCTTATCACCCAGGCAAGAGGGCAACAGTTCCTTCGAAGCAGCAGTCAGCACAACAATCCTTCTTCGTGGCAGAGTATCCCTAGATCCAGAAGTGTGCTGAAGTGGTGCTGTCCGTGTTCCTGTATTTATGCCCAGTTGTGCCTTTGAAGAAGCTTTTGGAGCCATACTTTGGAAGTGCACAAGTGCCCTGCCTTCCTGTCCCTGGCTCCAGACTAATTGCAGGGGATGGGCAGCCCTTTGTGTGGAGACAGGACAGCCTATTGAGGTGTGTGTTGGGTTGGGTCCAGCGTCTCCCTCCCATCCTGCCAGGCGACCACCCAGTCACACCTAAGCTCCCCATTGTGTGGGGCTGTCTAGGAAGAATACACAAACCCCAACTGTCACCCACACCCAATCAAGTGACCCAGAGACAGTCTGCAGGCACAAAATGGCTAGGGGAAAATGCTGACTTTCTAAAAGTAATACAGTAAATAAGAGTGCCTGCAAGAGATTTATTTGCACAAATACATTTATCTGATGTGTTCTAATTCAGTATGTCAAGTTATGACATCAATATTTAAATTCACAATTTTTAAAAAGTCAAACCAAAAAAATTGAATGATTACTTAAAGAAAAATATTTTTATTGAAGCAAGTGTTGTTGATTAATATTTTATATTCAAAACGTTTATATTGTATATCCAAAGGGGTTCACAAAAGATCAATCTCAAAAACACATTGACAATGTTTATGAAAACATTTCACACATCTTGAGGGACCACAAGTCAATGGGTGAACTGTTCCTATACACAGTATTTGAAACTGTCCAACAAAGTAGAACAAAGTTACAATTAGCACATTTGACAATAGCTTCTCAAAGGAAATAGGACACTATGTCAACCTTTCGATCTCTGTAGCTGTAAGTCAATGAGACCATCTTCAGGACTGCAGATTGTTCAAAAGGATAGTAAAAACCCCTGTTAATAGTCCCAGAATAAGCAGCAGGGGCCCGATTCACAGAATGAATTTAAGACTCAATTCTAAAGTTACTACTAGTTTGGTATTCACAGAATGCACTTACTACTTTTGGTATTCACAGAAGTTAGGAATTAGTCTTTAGTTTGTCTTAAGACAAACTTAAGACAGACTTAAGACAGACTTAAGTTAGGATTTTATCTTAAGTCTGTCTTAAGTCTGTCTTAAGCCTGTCTTACGTTTGTCTTAAGTCAGTCTTAAGTTTGTCTTAAGACAAACTTAAGACTAAATCCTAACTTCTGTGAATACCAAAAGTACTAAGTTCATTCTGTGAATGCCAAAAGTAGTAAGTGCATTCTGTGAATACCAAAATAGTAGTAAGTTTGGAAAGGGGCGACCACTCGGTCCCCCCGAACTTATGGCAGAGTACCTCGATCCCCCCGGGAAGCCATTTTGGGCGGGAGGCGCGTCTCGGCTGGTATGCCCGAAGCGGCGTAGCCGGGGCGCGCTCTTTCCCGCCCTGGAGTGGGCTGGCCTAGACACTGACGCAGCTGGCCACGCCCTCGGGGCAGGCAGGGGCGGGTTTACGCCCGCCCTGAAGACGGATAAAAAGGGACGAAAGACCGGAAGACATCCTCTTGTTCCTGTGCTCTGAAGCTGCACCTCCTCGCTGCACGTGAGCTCGAGACGGAACGAAGAGCCAATTTTGAGCGTTTTAATCTTTCTTTTTGTTTTCTAGATACTTGGTCGGAAAAATGCCCAAAAAAGGCGCGAAGAGAATGACGACGGATCAGATGATTCGGGTCCTCATGAAGGAGATGTCCGAACTGAGAAAGCAGGTGGCGAAGCGAGATGGGGAGGAGGGATCGGGGCGTCCATCGGCTGGAGCAACCCCTGGAGGGAGAGCCAAGAGGCCTAGAAGGGGACCAGCCGGGGGAGACGTCCCTGTTCCCTGTACCCCGCTCGAGGCGCCAACCCCGGTACCGGTGGAGGGGAATCCGATTCCCGTCGTGGTCACCCCGACATCCACTGAGGATATGCCTCCCGAGCTGGCGGCACAGCTAGCAGCGTGGTTGGGCGACAGTAGCGAGGGCGCCACGGCTGCCGAGGCACAAGCGCTGATGAAACAGTTGCGCGAGAAGCGAGATGCAGCCAAGGTGCCCGCGCCGGCGGCAGTGATAGACAAGCCGCAGGCCCCGGTTGCGACCACAGAAGCAACGTCCGGTGCAGGTAAGCGGCCATTGCCGATCGCGAGGGACGAGTCAGCACCCTCTCGTAGAGAAAAGTTGGGGCAACATGTTCCTTTGGCAATAAAGGAAAAGATTTGGGCAGGGGAATATGTGAACATTTTCTCTTTGCTTGTCGACCATTATGAGGTGGAGCATGTTAAAGGTCAGAAGGATCTGATGCATCCGAGTGTTTGGCGCGCAAAAATGGCCGCCTTTAAAGTAAATGAGAATATTGGCAATTGGGGCAATGCTTGGGGGATTTTTACGTCGATCTTAGGGGAACGTAGGCCTGAATTGCTTTCTGAGTTACCAATCTATCAGTCACGAATTATGGGGTACTCGACGTCTCACCAGGGTAACCATTGGTTCTGTTATGATAATCTCTTTAGGAAGGCGAAGGAGCATAACAAAAGTTTAACCTGGGACTGTTATGATTCTTTGACATGGGATAAAATGAAAGAGTCAGGGATGTTGAAAATGCCGTTGGTGGGGAGCAATGTTGGCGAGTCCTCCCGCCAATATGCGGGGACGCCCTTTCGGTCAGGTACGAGTACCGACGATTACTCGAGATCTGCCAGTAATGCAGGGAAAAAGGGTTTCTGCTTCAACTTCAACAAAGGTAAATGTACTAGGCCACAGGGATCGTGTAAATTCAAGCACGAATGTAGTGGTTGCGGTTCGTCCCATCCTGAGTCCTCGTGCAGAGCCAGAACGGGTGAGAATGGGGGTAGGGGAGGCGCCAAACAGGTCTAACATAGTCCGAGGGGCGCCTTTACCAACCCCGATTGATACCTTGGCGATGATTCCCTGGCTCAGTGAATACCCAGATCGTACTTCTGCTGGATTGCTGCGAAACGGTTTTTCATATGGTTTCCGCATTCCGGTGGGGGACTTTCAGGGTGTCGGGATATGCAAAAATCAACTTTCCGTCCTGCAGCATACGACTGTAGTACAGGAGAAGATCCGGAAAGAGGTTATCCGAGGTCGTGTCGCCGGCCCGTTTACTGCACCCCCGGTACAGTGTTTTGTTTGTTCTCCTTTAGGGGTGGTCCCCAAGAAGGACCCGGGTGAGTTTCGATTGATTCATAATTTGTCAGCTCCACGTGGTCTTTCTGTAAACGATGCAATAGACCCAGAAGTGTGTTCGGTGCGGTACGCATCCTTCGATGAGGCCTTAGCCATTTTGAATCGCCTGGGGCCCGGGGCGCTGATGGCGAAGTCAGATATCGAGTCAGCGTTCCGGTTGCTCCCGGTACACCCGGACGATCAGCGTCTCCTAGGATTTAATTTTCAGGGTTGTTTTTACATGGATAAGTGTATGCCGATGGGGTGCTCTATATCTTGTGCCTATTTCGAGAAATTCAGTAGTTTTCTGCAATGGGTCTTCACAAAGAAGACGGGTTTCCAACATGTAATGCATTACCTGGATGATTTTCTGTTCCTTGGGGCAGCCGGGGATCTTGAATGTGGCCGGGCCTTGGCCGAATTTTGTTTATTAATGAAACAGTTTGGTGTGCCATTGGCACCAGGTAAGACGGTGGGTCCTACGACTCGCCTCGAGTTTCTGGGGATCGAGTTAGACTCCAGAGAAGGTTGTTTTCGTTTGCCAGCTGACAAAGTGTTAAAGTTCAGGGCAACCCTGCAAGATTGTCTAAATGGGTCAAAAATTACGCTGCATCAGTTACAGCAGTTGGTGGGACAGTTGAATTTTGCCCTGAGAGTTATACCAATGGCCCGCCCCTTTTCTCGTTCAATTGCACAAGCTATGGTCGGCCTAAAGGAGGGCCACCACCGCACGAGAATATCGGCTGAGGTCCGCCAGGACGTGCGTATTTGGTTAGCATTTCTGGCGGACTTTAATGGTCGAGTCATATGGAACAAACCAGCTGTATCCTCTGAAGAGCTGGGGCTATGGACAGATTCTGCAGGTAGCATAGGTTTTGGTGCCATCTTCGGCACAAAATGGTCAGCACAAAGGTGGCCGACGTGGTGGCACGACAATGGTCTGACAAGTAATATTGCTTTCTTGGAACTTTTTCCCATTTTGGTGGCCTTGAGAACCTGGCCAGAAGGGTTCAAGGATCACTCTGTGATATTTTGGTCCGACAATATGACTGTGGTTGAGTGCATCAATAGTCAGGCAGCACGATGTAAGCTGATTTTAAGACTACTCAAAGAGATTGTTTTGTTGTGCATGCAACTGAATGTGCTGTTCAGAGCAAAACATGTCCCAGGGGTACAGAATCAGGCGGCTGATGCACTGTCTCGTTTTCATATGCAGGCTTTCTCGGGCTTCCTTCCCTCAGCGGACCCAGAGCCGGCACCCTTCCCCGAAGCTCTCTGGTCTCTCGGTGCCCCGAACTTCGTCACCTCGTGGGAGAGAGTCTAGCACCACGGACGAGGAAGGCATATGAAGGGGCGTTTAGGTCCTATTTAGCCTTCTTGGGGACTGATAGAGAGGAGCTTTGGGGCCATGAGGAATGGGTGGTGAATTTCCTGATGTCCTTACGTAGGGCTGGGAAATCTGTGGCTACGGCTCAGAGGCATCGTGCTGCTATTTCCTTTGTTGCCAGGGCTCATAGTATCCAGGACCCGACAGCGTCTTTCGTTGTACAGAAAGCGCTGCGTGGGTGGCAACGCCTTGAGGGTCGCAGAGTAGATGAGAGGCGCCCGATAGGTTTGAATAGGTTGGCCCAGTTGTTGGCTACACTCCCTGCCACATGTTCATCTCCGTTTGAGGCGGTGTTGTTCCGAGCCGCTTTTACGCTAGCATTTCACGGGGCGATGCGAGTAAGCGAACTGGTGGCAAGGAACAAACAGGATGTGGCGGGGGGTTTGTGCCAAGAACACGTTCAGATCAGAGGAGAGGCAATGACGGTCTCCTTTGTCAAGTCCAAGACCGATCAAGATGGGATAGGTGACTGCATAATCATACGCAGGATTCCCGGGTCCTCCATATGCCCGGTAAAGTGTTTAGAAGATTACCTAGCACGAAGGGTGGCAGTATGGGGGGGACCTTGTTGAGACACGCGGACGCCACCCCACTGACGAGGTTTCAGTTTCAGCGGGTGCTTGCGATGTCAATTGCCGCTGCGGGCTTGATCCCGGGCGAGTTTGGGACCCATTCCTTTCGGATAGGGGCTGCTACAGAAGCTACAGCCAGGGGTCTTAATGTTGAACAAGTGAAACGAGTGGGGCGTTGGTCCTCCAATTGTTATAAGAGGTATGTGTGGTTACACATGTTGTAAAGCTGTAATGATGTACTCACGCCTCTTGTTTTTGTTTGGTTTTCAGTTGCGCAAGCCTACGAGGCGGGGCGGACTTTGCAGTCGACCCAACACCGGGCCAGCGGTCAGACATCACCGGCTGTGAAAAAGGAGGTGTGGGTCGTGGGCCACTCATACGTGAGGCGTGCCGCGGACGTATTCAAAGCAGGTGACATGATTCACGTAGCTGGGGAATACGGGTACAGGGTGTCCTTCTACGGAAGAGGCGGTCTCTGTATTGACCAGTTTCAAGCATATTTTGAAGATTTGTTAGGGCGGACGAGGTCACCGCCGTCTATAGTCATAGTGCATCTAGGGGGCAATGATTTGGTCACCACCGGTAGACGACTTCTCCTGGAGGCAATGCTTTCCACTGTAAGTTGGTTGGCGAGGAGAGTTCCGGGGTGCACAATTGCGTGGTCCCATATGATCCCACGAAAGGTGTGGCGGGGGGCTATTTCTATTCCTGCTTTGAATCACTCTGTTAGGAAGCTTAATAACAAAGTGGGTAGGTTGTTCCGTTCCGGGACATTGCATTCTATTTCGCATGAATGTATTAATGGTGACAGTGTGTATTCGGGGGATGGTGTGCATTTGTCTCGGGTGGGGAATGAGTTACTCATAGGAGACTTCTTAGCATGGTTAAAAACGTTGAAGCATGACCTTTAGGTAGGAGCTTTGTGGGGGGTCCGGATAGCCGGTCAACTATCCGGACCTGTGGCGGTAAGGTCATGATCGGTGAGCAGTAATTGGAAGATCCCTATGAGTGGGCGTCACCCAACACGGATGGGAGCGCTCGGGAGAGGTGGCCATTGGCCCCTCAACGGAGAGGCGGTCCTGTCTAAGGAGAGGCCGCCGGAAGGAAAGGAAAGGCGGTCAAGGCCCCTTCCTGTGTAGGAGGGGTTACAGCCCCCTCTTGGGGAATTTCCCGGGGCCAGTGACGTCTGCGACGGCAGATGTGGTAAGTTGTGTGGGGTTTGGGGGGAGGTCTACGCTACCTTCTAGATACTCACACGAGTCCTCGAACGACCTTTAAGTGGCGTCGAGTTTATTGGGGCCCCCGACAAGTCAAAGGGAAATTGGTAGTTGCACGTGGGGTACGCCTCAGTGCTGTCGCCCCTCCCAAGTGGGGGGGGTATTTCTGGTTAGGGATCTTGACACCGGTTACGACCTTGCCGTTGGCCCTTAAACGTTAGGATGTACAATTTCATTATTTCAAGAAAATGTTTTGCAGGTTGGTAGTTCGGCTAGGAGAACCTCTGTATTAGAGAATCTGTTAAGGTTAGCCAAACATCGCAATGTGGTTATGAAATTGTACATTAATATGAACTGTTTAACGTTTAATTTTTTGTTTTAATAAATACGGCCGGGGAGGGTCACTCCCTCCCTCTTCCAAAAACTTCAAGAACTGTTTCCGGTTTCCCTCCTTTTGGGGATTGTGTTGAGAGGGGGTGGCGGGTATCTCAGCCATATGGAAAGGGGCGACCACTCGGTCCCCCCGAACTTATGGCAGAGTACCTCGATCCCCCCGGGAAGCCATTTTGGGCGGGAGGCGCGTCTCGGCTGGTATGCCCGAAGCGGCGTAGCCGGGGCGCGCTCTTTCCCGCCCTGGAGTGGGCTGGCCTAGACACTGACGCAGCTGGCCACGCCCTCGGGGCAGGCAGGGGCGGGTTTACGCCCGCCCTGAAGACGGATAAAAAGGGACGAAAGACCGGAAGACATCCTCTTGTTCCTGTGCTCTGAAGCTGCACCTCCTCGCTGCACGTGAGCTCGAGACGGAACGAAGAGCCAATTTTGACCCACCCACCAGCCCCTGAGGACAGCTAGTTGTTTTAAGATGGTTCGATAATTCTAATTTTTCGTTTACAGGTTGTGGTATTATCATGTTGATATTGAGTGTGTAATAAAGTTGGCCGTTTCTATGTATGTTCTGTGATTAAAGATATTCGGTTTTGTGTCCGTTGGTATTATCATGTTGATATTGAGTGTGTAATAAAGTTGGACAATTTTTGTATGTTCTGTGATTAAAGATATTCTGTTTTTTGTCCGTTATAAGCATGCTTATTCGGGTCATAGTGGCCAATGGATTGTTGGTTTAGGTAGCATTGTCGTATTTATTTGGTAGGCGGTAAGGTCATGATCGGTGAGCAGTAATTGGAAGATCCCTATGAGTGGGCGTCACCCAACACGGATGGGAGCGCTCGGGAGAGGTGGCCATTGGCCCCTCAACGGGGAGGCGGTCCTGTCTAAGGAGAGGCCGCCGGAAGGAAAGGAAAGGCGGTCAAGGCCCCTTCCTGTGTAGGAGGGGTTACAGCCCCCTCTTGGGGAATTTCCCGGGGCCAGTGACGTCTGCGACGGCAGATGTGGTAAGTTGTGTGGGGTTTGGGGGGAGGTCTACGCTACCTTCTAGATACTCACACGAGTCCTCGAACGACCTTTAAGTGGCGTCGAGTTTATTGGGGCCCCCGACAAGTCAAAGGGAAATTGGTAGTTGCACGTGGGGTACGCCTCAGTGCTGTCGCCCCTCCCAAGTGGGGGGGGTATTTCTGGTTAGGGATCTTGACACCGGTTACGACCTTGCCGTTGGCCCTTAAACGTTAGGATGTACAATTTCATTATTTCAAGAAAATGTTTTGCAGGTTGGTAGTTCGGCTAGGAGAACCTCTGTATTAGAGAATCTGTTAAGGTTAGCCAAACATCGCAATGTGGTTATGAAATTGTACATTAATATGAACTGTTTAACGTTTAATTTTTTGTTTTAATAAATACGGCCGGGGAGGGTCACTCCCTCCCTCTTCCAAAAACTTCAAGAACTGTTTCCGGTTTCCCTCCTTTTGGGGATTGTGTTGAGAGGGGGTGGCGGGTATCTCAGCCAAATAGTAGTAAGTTTAGGATTGAGTCTCAAGTTCATTCTGTGAATCGGGCCCTAGGCTTCAGGAATTGCCCCAAAGGAGTCACAGATATACGACGGGTCATGAAGTCAAAGGGAAATGTGAAGTCCCTTTTGCCAAAAACCGCAGCGACAAAGTCGTTATTTAGGCATTAATTAATGCATATCAATGTTAAAATACAGCGAAAACATTTATTTCGATTTAGACTAACGATATAACTACATAAATAGCTCATCGGAGTTTGCATTTTACGCAAGGTGGTTTAAATTAATTAGACACAGTCTTGTAAGACTTTGGGATAAGTCGTAGATCAGTGGCTCCTTTGGAACAATCCCTTACAGCCCTTCTGCTATTTCTGGGACTATTAAGAGGGGTCTTTCCGATCCTCTTGAAGTCATCTTACAGTCTTGAAGATGGAAATTGGAGCAGAGATGGGGTAGTCCTGATCAGAACTATTTTTCATGATCAGACAGCAAGTGAGATAAAGGCAGGAAAGAGAGAAAGAAGGAAGGAAGAAGAGAAGTAAAGACAGGAAGAAGAGAAGGACGTGAAATCAGCGAGAAAGTGAGGAAGCAATTCTGAAAAAAGCAACGAAGGCTAGGAAAAGACGTTAAAGAGTGTAAGGAAGAAAGAATGAGGAACAGTGACTCGGTATCTGGCGTGTCGGTGGAGGCTTCTTAGAAAATCGTTGGTCCCTGTACTATTTTTTTTTATAAATTAACTAAGCATTGTGGGATGTATAGAAGATATCATTTTGACAGGAATATTATTTTATGAACCAGCACAAGAAAATACAATGAATATAAAGTATGAGAAAATGAGAAAAAAATCCAACTATTTTAGTTCTTCCTGGAGAAAACAAACAGATTGGCTTCAAAGTAAACATTATAAAGCTAGAATTATGCTAGCTACCACACAAATGTTCGCCCTTTCATGAAAAATATGCAAATAAATGGAGAATGGGGCTATGAGAGCTATAAAAATAACATGCCATAAAATGAAATATAATTTTCCTAGGAATCATTCCCTGGGGGCTTTTTTCACATTCATCTCTATTCTCCGGAGACATCAGACTGTGCCTTTTACTGAGTCAGCCAGAATATTTTATGTGTGACGACATCACATTTGTGCTACCAGAAAGTCCTTGGGGGATCCCTTTAGAATCTAAAAGCACAGGCCATTTGTGAAGAGTTCTAAAGAGGGCTCTAAGAAACATCTGTTTGTTACTTATTTTAGGTATTTGATGCAGCGCAGACTCTAATTAGAAGTTGCGCTTTAACAAACAATATATTTTGGGCCTCATTTACGAGAAGTGACGCAACACTGCGTGAAAGCAGCGATGCATCACTTCTCAGTGCGCCCTCCTTGCGACATGATTGATGCGTCATATTTACTGTATGACGCACCATGTCGCAAGGAGTTTCAGATACGTCAGTATCTCTGACGTATCTGCAGGCGCAAAAGTGAAGCATTGCTGGAGTGTGTCACAAAAGTGATGCAACTGCAAGCCCCATGTGAAAGGGCCTGCGTCAGTCTTATGCCTGCTGTGAGGCAGGCATAAGATATTGATGCATTTGCACCCTAGAATTGGCACACTGAAATCTGATAGATTTCACAGCGACACTTCTACGAGGCTTACTTGCTTGGGAACACCCACCCGGCATACATTATACCTGATGCAGGTATAATGTAGTGCAGGGGTTTACAAAGTGACACATCTGCTTAGATGCGTCACTTTGTAAATAGGGCGCAACAGGGGGCATGTTTTACTCCGACCATGCGTCACAAAAAGTGACGCAAAGGAAGCGCAAAACTGTTGCAAGGCCTCATAAATAAGGCCCTGAATTTGCAGCAGGAGCACCTAATATATGAGATGTAGTCCAGCGGAGACCAGGGGCCAGATTTATCATTATTTGATGCAGCACAACACGGCAAGACAACTTGCTGCCCCGTGCTGTGTCAAAATGAGAGGGCAGCAATGTGTCATATTTGCTCTCACTTGTGCAGTGTAAACCTCTCCACATAGCTTCTCAGACAGCTGGCTGGAGAACAGGCACAGGTCTCCTGTGCTTGCTGGAGCGTTGAGGCAGCCTGCTCCAGCCAATCCTGGCACTGCTGTCATGCTACTCATTTGCAGCGTGAGAGCAGCTGCGAGATTTGCAGAAGGGGGTTGCCTGAGGCTCCATGAGGTATCTGAGCTGACTCCAATAGAAAGATGAAAACGTGGAGGGAAATGCGGGTTTATTTTTTAATGATCTCTTTGTCCCCCAGTGGGATTGTCTCTTGCCCCTGCCCCTCCAGTGTTGAGAATCACAACCCGCCACTGTAACTGATGTATCGTGCATTCCTGGTCTTTCCCTGTTCTGGTGCTCTATGTGCTGCCTAGCATAAACACAGGCAACTTGTGCCAGGCAGTATTGTTTCTGTGCAGGAAGGCACACCTTCCTGCACAAACACAATCCATAGATGTGTCTTCTTTTTTCTAAGTGTGCTGCAGAGCACTGCACACTTAGAAAGATGAAACAACATGGAGAAATAAAGATCTGGGAATGTGGCAAAAGGCATGGATGGATGTGTGGTAACATCCACTCTTCTCCACCCAATGGAACGCCTTACCAGCGCAGAGTAACTCAAGGCACAGACCTGTGCTGCCCTTTGTTACACCAGATTTACCAAGTCACTTAGGGCCACGAAAGAGGACTTTGTGCGGTTTGGTAAACCTGACTTAAGGACTGCGTTGCCCTTGCGTCACCTGGCGTGACGCAGTCACGATGCAACCCTTTGATAAATCCGGGCCCAAGCGCCGAAACTAGAACACGATGGGAATAACAACATGTAATTGTAGTTGTGCTAGGCTGCCTATTGTGGAGTTGTTTTCACATATCTGAACTTCAATGCACATATTTTCAATTGGAAACAGACAGAGATAAATTGGTTTTCTCAGAATGACACATTGTTGGCCAAGTGCCAAAGCTAAGATTAGAAAACTGGTTCCAGGAATTCTGTCACTGTAGAAGTGTGTTCATGGCTTACTTTTGTCCTTCACCCCTAATCTGCTTTACTTGCCGAAGTCGCATTATCATCTTGCCTTTGTGTTTAGGAGCTATTTAAAAGTGTAAATGTATGACGTGCATACATGGCATACAAAGTGCTCTGATATCTTCATGGACCATGTCCACATTATTGAAAAATGTAACAAGTAAAATGTAGTGAGCACTCCACAAATTGATGTTCAGTAAATTCAAAGACAGTATGAAACCAGGGATTTTTCTGGTTGTTGATATGCATACAGGCAACAAAAGTTTTAAAAATACATAAAAAGTAGTAAAATAAATGCATACAAATAAGTGATGTCAAAGTTATATGACTTTAGTGCAGTTGGGTATGACATGGAAAGCAGGCCATAAGTACGTAACAAGGGAACTGTAAGGGGCCAACAAACGACTGCCACCATCAGCACTTCATGAAATTCGTCTTTGAGGAGGTTTTTACCAATAATCTCCTGAAATACTTCTTTTTCCTGAGCCTTTCCAGGATTCGGTGCACTATTTGAGTGGGTGTCATATAGTTTGCGGGGTTTGGTTCCTAGAATGGATTTTGTTGAATGGTGGGAGGTTTGGCAGTAACATTGGAATGTGTCAGGAAATTTCAGAGACTGCTGTTTGACGATGTGTGGGCTCATACTTCATACTACTGTTCGCCTCTGTCTTACCACTTCTGTCGTCTACACAATCAAATACTAGAAGCAGTGCTTAATTAGAGCTGTGGTTTTCACTGCTCAGCACCAGCACTTAATTGTCCACACCGGCACCTGTGACAGTCTGCCACAAGGTGGTGCTGTCTGGCTAATTTAGAGATGACCACAGCAACAGTTAATTATTAACTCAAATATACATGACTATTGCTTGATGCCCAAGCCATTCTTATAGCTTTCGGAGACAGACACAGTTCGAATTGTCATACTTGTAGGAGTGTGATGGTTAGTAGTTGTGTTGTTACTATCATTGGCAGCATGGCAAAGGCAATGGGTGGTCCAATCTGCAGTGGCCTCCTGGCGAGAACGCTGGCCCTTATTTTGTTACAAATTAAGCCCTGACTAGAAGCAGTCTCCTAGGTGAGTATAACTGGCCAAGAGTGAGGTTTCACGGTTTCTATACGGACAAAGGCCCAGATTTACAAAACTCCCATGCGACGTTGTACAGCACCCAAAAGTTGCTGCGTTGCCTTGCGTGAGAGCGAGAAAGAAGGGCAAGGATGTATCTACAGAGCTATTGTACTATTGTCCTCTCTCTCTCCAGTGCCGGCTCAAAATTATGCTGGTGAGTGCAAAGCTGTTGGTGTGTTTGTTTAGCATACGTTTTGTACTGGAAGGGTGCCCTTTCAGTACAAAACACTGTGCTTAGACTAACTTAAAAACTTTTCTCACATTGGATGTGTGTCGTACAGTGCAGCTCACATGCAAAGGCAGAAAAGAAAGAAGAAATTAAAACATTTCTCCTTTTAATGCCTGCTTTCAAGTGGCATTAATTTTTGGCGCAACTATTGTTCGTAGATAGAGTTTGCTTAAAAAACCATGGGTTGTAGCACAGGAATGCCCATGTACCACCCATGGCACTCCCCTTTGAGGCAGAGTAATGCAAAGCAGCACTTTACTTTGCGCTGGTTTGAGTTACTTTTACTTTTTCTTACAAACCAATGCAAAAACCAATTAGTGTTTGTTCGTAAATTCCCAAAAAGATTTTGCATAGCGTCTCTGTTAAAAAACCGATGCACACCCAACACAAAACCTTTGTAAATCTGGCACATTGACTTGAAAGACACCTGAAAGGAGAAATATTTTGGAAGTTTTCTTTTATAGCTCATCTCGAGGTGAAAAAATGCACTACACAAAAAGGAAGTGTTTTTTCTGAACTTGCCATGATTTTATGTATAGTCGTATTAAAGCATCAAGAATTTTGGTAATGCCACATCCATGCTTAGATGGTCTGTTCTTGTTAACACTAGCAAGAACCTAACTCCATGCCTTTAAGTGCAGAAAAACTTTGTAAGTAATTAAGGGTAGGTGTATAGGTTTTGCACAACATTCAACGCAGCACTCTCTGGAGCAATTAGCAGGAAAGGTGAACCGGAGTGTGATGTTTTACGGTCTCATAAGCTGTGTCCTGTGTTGCAGTTCAGACAGGTGTCCTGGTCATCAAACTGCTAGAAATGTATTGTGCCAAAGGTATTTGGTATCATACATGTGAGCATGTGCCACTGGGTAGTGTAGATAGTACCACATTTCCATAGGAAACTCATTTTTGGCGGTTTACTTTTATCTTTGGCGCCATTTGATGAATCTTCACAAAACTTTCCAAACAAAGGCTCACCCTGCTCAGTTCTTTCCCGGAAATTGGGGGCTGAGGAAAAAGGTGGTTCCAAACGTATTTTCCCCATGCATTTTACATTGTAAAATTAAACAAAGCTACAGCCAAAATGGCTGAACGGAATTATACTAAATTTAGCAGAAAGCAGACTCTTGGACCAAAAAGTATCTATTCTGTAGATTTAGAGAAATTAAGGTTAAAAATATATAGATATTTCAACCCACATAGGATCCTCATAGCCAACAGATGTAGTGGTAAGATATGATTGGCTGCCATCACATCAATAAAGATATGGCATCAGCCATTTTAGGACTCAGGGACTTAGTCCCCTGTCCTGTCAAAAAGTTAAAAAAATATATAAAGCGAGGGCAAAGTAGTGATACCATGCTCCCCTATGCACGTTGGGGAGGTCCTATGGGGAATCCCAGCCCTTGGGGCCAATAACTTATTTTTAGGTCTCGCCTAGCGACACAACGCATGCGCTGCTCGCCTCTTCGAGATCTATAGTTGCTGCTTTCTGTGCCAAAGGGAGACAGGAGGTGGCACGCGCTGCCAGGAGATGTGCACTCGCGGACAGGAGACGTGCACTCCCTACGCGTGCACATCTCCTATCCCGTTTTTGTATGAAAGACTGTGGCGCGTGTGCGCACACACTTAGCAGCACATACTCAAATTTAAAAGAAAATACAAATGAATGCAAATATTTTAGTTACATATGCCATATGGGTGCAACACGTTTGTCGTTCCATTGCACTTTATGCGTAAAGAGACAGCTGCTACTTATCAGTCACGCGGCTCTCAAGCCTAAATCAAATCTTGTGAATCTGATGTACCACGTATACGCATGTAGCACCCAATGTCATCAGCAAATGCAACACTTTTGCCCGCGTAAGACAGGTGGTCACACGCTCTGCTCCCATTCCAGCCTTTGTAGGAGAAAAAGATCTGAATCTTGAAAGTGTTAGACATCCGTCTTCAACACTATTTTTTTAAGATGCTTTCGGTTTGCGCAGAACATATTATCTCTAATGCACTTCCTGTCATGAAGCAGATTACCTTAGTAGCAATAACATTGCTTTAAGCGCCTGGATACCAGTGAGATGAGGCGCCTTAAAAAGTGTACTGATATGCATAAGAAATGGAATACCGATATATCAATTACGGGCCGGCAACACAAAGAAAAGACTACATAATTAACATACATAAAGTAGGTGATTGCTCCGGGAGGCTACTTCAGATACTAAACATGACATATTTGGATTATGGATTGTGGGTTATGTTGGACAAAGGAGTTCGGAGCGCACTGCACATCCTGACACTCTGACATTCCTTTCCTTATGTGGGAAGATATGGATCCTGTCAGAATTACTCGCAGTTATATGTGAGGTGGTCTACATTTTAACTCAGTCCGAGGAAATGTGTAATATTTAGGACACTTTGTTAAATAACCAATGATAGGGCAATGAGCTCTTCAAATGAAATGGCAGTCACCAAGGGGGAGAGTTTGTTGTCATAGGGTTTGCTACACTGCAAGTGTGCAGTAACTACATTTATTTCCACATCACTAATTCGTTATCCATCAGCAGCAGCTCATCATTTTCATGGTAGAAAGAGGGATGACTGCACTTGATTTTAGTATTAGATCTTGAGTGCATTAATCTGCCACGAAGTACCAATGCTAAGCTACCAGTTTACAAACCTGTTTATGGATTCATGAGTTTTTTCCTGCCCCTCTCATGCTGTAACTCTGTCCCTCTGATATAGACATCTGTGAAACAAGCATTTGCAATGCAATAGGTCTTACATTTGGGAGCGTTTGCGCTATTGGCTTTGCAAATGACAATGCATTTTATTTGTGTGTTTTGAAACCTGCAAAGGCACTCTTTGTACATATAGTCCTTGCTTACAAGATGCAAAGCTGGCAATAACTGCGCCTCTTTTACTGTCAGCCTTGCTTCTCGTAAGCAAGGACTAGAAGTACAAAATGCGTATTTAAGCACCACTTCCAGCTTTTCAAACTTTTTACAATGCCAATACTTCAAAACTCTTGTAAATGCGAGACCTATTGCATTGCAAATGCTTGTTTTATCATTTTACCCCAAATTTACTTTAGGATACTCGGATCAGTGGTGAAATTGGATCTGTGGTGATTTTTTTTTTTTTTTAAAAGGCTACGGCGGGAGGTGGCACTACATATTTTGAAGGGGTCTGGGGCATGCAGACCCCTTTCCTCAACTTTTGCTAGGCCTGAGGACCCCATCTCCCAGGGTAGATTGATTTAAAATGGCGAGGGGTTATCCAACCCACCTCCCTGGCCAGTTACAGCGCCAATTGATTTATAAAGGGGAGGGGGACGTACAGACTACTCCCCCAGCCATTTCTAGGCCCTGTGGACCCCATAATTTGGGACTGGTTGATATAAAAGGGAGAAAAAGGCGAGCAGCCCCCTCTTCTAGCCCTTTCCAGGCCTCAGGGACACTGTCCCCTGAGACCAATTAATTTAAAACAGGGAGGGGGCATGCAGCCCTTCTTCTTGGGTCATTTCTAGTCCATTGGAACCCCCCCCCCCTCCCGGGTCTGAGTTAAACGTTATGGGGAGGGGAGCATGCAGCCCCCATCCCTGATCCTCATTGAGCGGCTCAGTGACCTTTTCACGGGGACCCTGATCATCTGGGACACCTGGTTTCTCACCATATACTACTAGTAAAATACATTTGTGAATAGCAAACAATCATAAACTAAGTGTAAATTTACATTTGTCAATCTTGCATTATCATTAAAAGATCCACTAACATTTTACATGATTGCTACTTCTGAAGTTTTCATTAAGCTTCTAGGGCCTCATTTAAAAAAAGTGACGCATCGCTGCGTGAAAACAGCGATGTGCCACTTTTCATTGCGCCCCCCTTGCGACATGCTGGATGCTTCATATTTACAGTATGATGCATCATGTCACAAAGAGTTACAGATACGTCAGTATTTCTGACGTATCTGTATGCGTAAAAATGACACATTGCTAGAGTGTGTCACGAAAGTGACGCAACTCCATCAATGGGTCATTTCACATGGGCAAGTCCCATTTCAAATGTGCCTGGGTCAGTCATATGCCTGCTGTGAGACAGGTGTAAGATGTTGATGCATTTGCATCCTAGAAGTGACGCAGTGAAATCTCATAGATTTCGCAGCGTCTCTTCTACGAGGCTTACTTGCGTCAGAATGCCCACCCTGCATACATTATACCTGCAGCAGGTATAATGTGGAGCAGGGGTTTACAAAGTGCCTAGATGAGTCACTTTGTAAATAGATCACAACTTAGTGTATTTTCACGTCGTCGTACCCAGATGCGTCACTTTGTAGATATGATGCAACATGGTGCATTTTTTACCCTGCTGGTGCGTCACAAAAGGCGACGCACCGGCGGCGCAAAAGTGAAGCAAGGGTTCGTAAATAAGCCCCCTAGTTTTTTGGGGTAATTGATGCATGTGTGTGCAATTCAGTGATTTAAAAAAAATGGAGGCAGGGTGTCAAGCAGATCCATCGACAAGAACCTTTGATGGTCCATGCCAACAAGAGCATAAGCTTCAGGATTCTCTGAATAACCCAGAAAAGTGTAACTAGAAGGGAAAAATCAGAAGCTGAATATTTACACTTCTTTAAAGTAATACATTTTATATGATATCAATACTCTGGAAGCAATCTTTTGGTTGAAAACTACACTGGCATGCAGGCAGAGGAAAATGGTATTGGTGATGTCGATATTTCAGTTGCCTACAGGAGTAATGGTAACTGAGATGTCTTTTTTCTTGATCAGTAGCTGAGCAGCCCTCTGAAGGTCTTTGGGCATTATACAGCACCTTGAACCCAATCTGTGCCCAACAGGAATCAAATGTGAAGCTGCTGCGGCAGAGGAAATATGACTGGAGGTCTTGGCCCCAGCGAGAATTGAGAAACACGATTACAAACCAGCAGTGTTTGTTTGATACAGAATGGCACTGGAAAGAAGTGTACAAACGTGTCTACACATGCTTTAGGAAAACTCTTTTGTGATTTCAATTTGAACGTGCAAAATTGAACACCTCAAAGATCTCTCAGGAGCCTTTTACTGCTCACACATCCTGCAGCACTTTTCTAAAAAAGGACTCAATTGCTCCATTCTCAGTTGGGTTTGTCAACCACCCACTTTCAAAATCTATTGACTTCAGTTGCTAAAGCTGTCCTGTCATGCCCACGAGCAAATCATTGTAGCCTTACCCGAACTGGTGGAGAAGAAAACAAGGCACTTTTGACAATTGTCAGAAAGGTTTCAGAGAGATGTGTGATACACAAACAGAGTCTGTGTGAATTTGCATACACCTCATGCAGTGTTTTTAAATAATGAATCTCTTACACACAGGGCCGAACTAGTCGCAGTGGACACCGGGCATATCCCCAGTGGGTCAGGAGGGTGGGGGCCGGTTTTGTGCCGGTGAGGGCCGGTTTTGACACTGGATGCCAGTTTTGCAGCAGTGCTGCAATATCGGCCCCCTGTAACAAAAGCAGAAGCTATGCTTCTTGCCAGCACCCCCAAACCCTCCTCTACAGGGCTCGATGCTGTTCCTAGTCCGGCCCTGCGAAATGTATACCCACCTGATGGGGTCATCATCTACCTGAAATCACCGAAGGATGCACAGAAGCGGTAGATCCCAATGTGGGTATCTTCTTGTATGTTTTGTAAACTTGCAGCCTCCAGGGCCCTAATGCCCTTCCCTTCAAATCTTGTATCTGATTATACTCATCGCCCTCTCTATATGTATTCCTCTACGTCTTCTCTCTTATCGTCTTCCCACCTCAGCCTCTCTCTTCATTGCCTCCTCTTGCCCACTTTCCCTCTCTTTCCCTGTTCCTCTATTCTCTCCTTCCTTCCACCTTTAACCCTTCCACCACCCTCATCCCCTCACCTTACACCTGGATTTCATTGCTGCCCTCATACAGCCTGATGGTTTTACTGTGACTGATACAGCTGTACAACTTAATAAAAACTTAAAATTGTGTTTTCATGAACTTTGAGAAGTGTGAGGGGCAGGCCTTTGTAAAACTGACACACCGCTATGATTCGAAAATTGAACTCTGAGTAATGGTAGAGTTTTCAGTTCGTCCCAAGAACAAGTAAGGTGCCCAAGGTTTGGTGATGTCAGGGGTAAACTGGGTACCAGGACAAGTGTGACTGTTATGTGGACACTGGATGGTGTTTTTTAATCCATGTTCCTACATGTCAGAAACATTGGGGCCGATTCACAGAACTAACTTAAGACAAAATCCTAAACTTACTACTTTTGGTATTCACAGAAGTTAGGATTTTGTCTTAACTTTGTCTTAAGACAGACTTAAGACAGACTTAAGTTAGGATTTTGTCTTAAGTCTGTCTTAAGTCTGTCTTAAGACAAAATCCTAACTTCTGTGAATACCAAAAGTAGTAAGTTTAGGATTTTGTCTTAAGTTAGTTCTGTGAATCGGGCCCTATAATCGTTGCGGATTGCCTGTGAAATGTGTAAAGACAATTTGGAGTTTCAGAATGTGAATGGATACTGCATTATATCTGATCAATCTATAAACCATGTCAATTTCATTGGGTTTCACATGTGGCTTATGATCGAAGCACAAGAAATAACTCAATCACCAATACCGATGTCTCTACATAATGATCCGCAGATGATGTATCACCAGTTGAGGGAGAGGAGATTGCCCCGCGTCCCCTCACTGACCACAAGGATCCATTTTAGCAAATCAATGTGTACCACAGAAGATGAAGTGTAGTTTATGGGTTTATTGTGATTTGAAGCAGAAGTGATGAATAGGAAAGGGTAAATTGTGATTGGAGGGAGGGATGGAAAATGGTAAGAAGGGCAACTCTTAGCTAAAGCAACAGGAAAGAAAGGAAGCTGCAGAAGGTCCCTTTTTCCAGGCGATTCCTGCAGCAGTGGGATTTACATCAGAAGGTTTGGTACTAGGAAATACAAATTCGAATCTCATGTCCCCTACCTAGAAAAAACCAATGTCATCACAATAGCTCTCTCTTCGTCTCAGTTTTTCTAACTCTATAAATGAAGCTCATTATTTTAATATGTTATATTTTATGGGATAGTATAGTGAAGGCAAGTTCCAAAAGAGCACATTACAAGTTTCAAGTCAACAAAATAATTGTATTTGGTTGTCAGGGTATTAAAATCAACAACACAGAAAAGGGTAAAACGACAGTAGAATATCAGATGGTGTGTTGCAATTCATAAACAGTGTTTACCGCTTTATCGAAGGCTGAGGTAGAACCCTCAGTGACTTTGAACTATGGAGTTGTGTCTGAGTAGAACCATACAAAAATGAACATCAAAGGGCTGCTAGAAATGAGCCGCAGCACTGGAGTCCTAAGATTCAATATGGCCGGGCCTCTTAGAAAACAACATTGCCTCTACCTTAGGTTCTCTAGAAACATCCTGATCTTAAAATTATTCAGGGTCATTTTCATAAAGTACATAATATGAGAGGAATTTATTTATACAGTGCTCCCAAGTAGAAATATATATTCTTTTTTGTCAAGTAGACTCTAGCTCTTCTTCATACATGTAAAAGAGGTGTAAAAATAGTAATTTGTCTGTAATTAGAAATGATAAAGAGTGAGATAAGAGGTCAGCTCTCTGAAGTCGAAGGGTATGTGATGTCACTTCCGTTTCCCCACGCACGTCCCTTCTAATAAGCATCAAAGCTTTCAGGCTTCACTCTGCCTCTAGAGTCAGGTCCTGCCACCTATAACCCAAGACATTTCACAAAAATAGAGGAAGGACTACAATTTTACATCAACAAAGTGGTAAAGAATGAGAGTGCTCATCAACATAGAAACACAGAAGAGGCATAAGAAAATAAATAATGTGTAATGTTTTAAACCAGCATCATACCTGTTAATTAAATTGCTTTCTCGCAACAGCCGCTAACTGCCCTGCTTTGGACCACCTAAAAGAGTGTCTCTCTCTGTTTTTAGTTTTCCCTCTCAAAAAACAGGGACATGAGACATATTTGTCGAAATCTGCGGGGACAACTGTCTAAAAACAGAGACTGTCCCGGCAAATCCGGAATGCCCGGTCACCCAATCTAGGGTTCAGATTTACAATAAACTAATGCAGCGCGGTGCAGCAAGTCATTTTGCTGCACCGGTCTGAGTTAGTTTGGAAGCACAGGGATGCAACATATTTACAACAATATGTCACATCTATGTGCTTCCCGCATCGCTGGCGCACAAACTGCTGCCATGCACTGATGCATGCACCATTGTTAACAACTTTGGCCCAGGCTTTATTAAAGCCCTAAAAGCCCTGTATATCAGTCCTAGGGCTAAATTATCCATCGATGGCTTTGAGTCAGAGTTTGTTGAGGTACAAAGAGGCACTAGGCAGGGCTGTCCTTGCTCCCCGATATTATTTGCCCTAGTAATTAATCCTTTAATTTTAAAGCTTAATTCCCATCAAATACAACTTGTTAGGGTGGGTCCATATTCTACTAAAATACTGGCATACGCCGACGATATTGCCGTGCTCACAACCAATCCGGCTGATGCAATAGCAGAAATAGAACAAATAACCCAGGTTTTTGGATCTTACACTGGCTACTCACTTAATAGGGATAAAACCATGGTTCTTTGCACAAATAATATCATATACGACAGCCCCTATAAAGTTAAAAACGCAACCTATCTCGGTGTAAATATATCCCCTGAGGTGAAAGAGATTAATCGGCTTAATTATGATCCTTTGATCAAGTTAGTAAAAACTGATCTTAAGAGGGTAGATAATCTACATCTGTCAATAATAGGGAGAGCGAATTATATTAAAATGAGCATATTTCCTAGAATACTCTATTTATTCCGGGCTATTCCATTGATGGCCGACGGTAGTACTATTAAAATCTTCGATTCCACAATATCTAAATTTATATGGAACTATGGTAAAATAAGGAGAGCACTACCATCACTAACTCTCCCCCTACATAGAGGTGGCCTGGGCATCCCGAACTTGACATTTTATCTTATAAAAAGACCAAATTTAAGGTGATTGGAGACTCGTGGAAAATTTGGAAATTTGCCTCTAAACAACTAGGCATACCCAAAATAACTAGATACACCTCTCTATGGCATAGTAAGATCATATCATCACGTTTAAATGATAATGTCTCTAGGAGATGGGAGAATTTAGGCATATATACACTAGGTGATTTTTTGGGACAGAATGTTATTCCATCCTTTGAGAGGTTACAGCAGAGATTTGATATCCCATCTACAGACTATCTAAAATATTTCCAAGTTTTTACCAATATCCGTAACTCTAAACTTAATATTAACTTAGATAGCTTTTATTTTTTCTCTATTATTGAGAAACGAGCTACCAGGATAGGTACCTTATATGACATACTCTCTCAATCCTCTAATGATGATCTAGAGTGTGTTGAGCGGTCTTGGGCACTAAAACTCGGAAACGCAGATGTGGATATTGACTATTCCCTAACCCTTTACACAACATTAATTTTAACTCCTAACCTTAAAGCGCAATATTATAAAACTATTTACAACCTTTATTTTACTCCATCTAAACTCTTCACTTGGGGATTGCGGGTAGACGATTGCTGCCCAAGATGTAGACAGGGGCAAGCAAATTTAATCCACATGTTTGCCGAATGTCCGAAACTAGATAATCTACAGACAATGATCGGAGGATTTTGGGCTCAAGTTTTTGGGTGGTATCTTAGATCCTCCGCTACCCTATATCTTCTAGGCCATGACGAATCCCTAGGTTACAGTTTGGAGGAACAGAGGATCGTCTTCCTGGGTACTGCCGTCTTTCGTATTATTCTGGCGGCCCGATGGAAAGATTCCAACGTACCCACCTTTCAGATGTGGCTTAGTCGATTTCTTGCCACATACAAACAGGAGATAGCTATATATAGCACAAGAGGTAGAAAAGCTAGAACCCGGGGTACCCAGATCTGGGCCCCAATCTCTGACTGGTACTCCAATGTAAGATCTCCCCCCTGATAAGAGAGGGACTGATATGATATGATGAACCAAATCGTATAAATGTTCTCTTTTTATATTTTCTTCATATCAGCTGTGCACATGCATTGGGTTGTAATGTTGTTTTTTTTTGTTTTTTTTCTCCTATTAACCTTCCTGATGTATTATTGTTTCATTAAGAACTTATTCTATTGTAAAGAAAATGTTTGATTGAATACTACAGATCATGCTCAATAAAAATCTTTAAAAAAAAAGAAAGAAAAAAAAAATTGTGCAAGGATGCCTGTGTCATGGGGATGATTGTTTATATACAGGAAGGTGTCCCTTCCTGCGCTTGAACAATCCTTTACATAAATTATGTTTTACAAGTTCTATGTGTGCTAATGCAGCAACGCCATTTCTGATTGTTTATGTGCAGGAAGGGAACCCTTCCTGCACATAAACAATCAGAAATGGCGTTTTCCAACTATTATATGTGCTGCATTAGCACACATAGAACTTGTAAAACATCATTTATGTAAAGGATTGTTCAAGCGCAGGAAGGGACACCTTCCTGTATATAAACAACCATATGGGGTTATTTCCTCATTCTACGTGTGCTGCAGAATCCAGCACGCATAGTAAGAGGAGAACAACGAGGAGAAATGAATACATTTCTCTTCGTTGCACCTCCTTCTCTGGGGAGGCGTAGCATTCAGATGCATTTCCAGATTTATGATTTCCTGTAAATCTGGAAATGTGTCTGGTTCCACGGGTGTTACGTGGAAATCTTTATGAGGTCTTGTGTCACTTTTACGGCACTAGTGCACCACTTTTTTTTGACACACCGTTGACGTAAAAAATACACCATGTTTTGCCCAATTTATAAAGTGATGAATCTAGGAACTTTGTAAACCGCTGCGCCGCATTACACATGCAACAGGTATAATGTATGCAGAGTGGGCGTTACCCCACATACAAGCCTCGGAGAAGTAGCGCATTGAAATTATAGAATTTCAGTGCACCACTTTTAGGATGCTACTGCATCAATATCTTATGCCTGCCTCATGGCAGATGTAAGACTGATGCAGGCCGTTCCTCATGTGAAAGGAACATTGCTGGAATTGCGTCCCTCTTCCGACACAACTCCAGGAATGCGTCGAAGATACGTCAGTAATACTGACGTATCTGTCATTCGTTGCGACATGATGCGTCATACTGTAGATATGATGCATCAATCAGGTCGCATCACTGTTTTCACGCAGCGATGCATCACTTCTCATACATGAGGCCCCAAGTTTTCAGAAGTTTTCTAGTGAGTTTGGCCTTCATATCTGAAGTAGCTACACAAAAATGAAAGATGTCCTCAGCCTCGAGTCCAGTGTCTGAAAAGCACATGTACCAGACATCCTAGGAGACACTGCGCCGTTTGGAAGCGGCATGCGTATATACTTTTTTTTCTTTTTGAGCCTGAATGTGCAGGGGGAATCTGCATCACAATGCCGAGACATAAATCCTCCCTAATAATCCTCTCTGCACAAAAGGCAGAAGCTGCCTGCGTGCGCATTGTGTGCTTAAACCCATCAACGTCTGATAAAACTGACAGCTCTGTGGATCCCCCCGGCATGGGAGCGAAGCCTTTCATGCGCCTGGCAAAGTGCTAGAGAGAAGCGGATGAGCCCGGTCCCCTCTGCCTCCAGAGGCCCCCTCCCTCGGTTAGCGCATTTGTAAGAAGGCTGCTCTTCCAACCCGTCTGCGCGCGCCCTTGGCACCTCTGCGCCAACCACCTACATTCTGCTGATACAGCCGAGGCCGCCTAATTGCCAATGTAGATAGATCCCCTGTCTCCAGCCTGACTTAAGCAAGAAACCTGACAGCAATCTGTGCACGCGGCAAGGTGCGACATGCGGCATGCAATCCCCTTCAAACAATACTGGATGCCCAACCGACTGCTATAAATCTTTCACACCACATGGTTTTGAGCCAGGCCCCACATTCACATGTGCCTTCGTTCGAATCATCTGAATACATTTTTTGTGTGCATTTTGTACGGTTCAGTGAAGCGATGCAACCGTCTGGCGCCAGGTTTCTTTCTGGTGTCACGAGAACGGTCGAAGCAGAAAGAGCAGGATGCACTTTAAGTTTGAGAACAGGTTGCTGTAGTCACCAAAGAATCGTAGGGCCTTATTTATGAGGCTGTGCAACACTTTTGTGCAGCCGTTGCGTCACTTTTTGTGACACACCGGCGGTGTAAAAAATGCGTCATTTTGCGCCCTATTTACAAAGTGACGGATCTAAGCAGATGTGTCACTTTGTAAAGCTCTGCACTACATTATACCTGTGTCAGGTATAATGTATGAAGGGTGGGTGTCCCACTTAAAAAGCCTCTAACAGATTTCACAGAGCCACTTCTAGGACGCCACTGCGCCAAAATCTTACTTGTGCCTCACAGCAGGCATAAGACTGACAAGGGTCCTTTCACATGGGGCTTGCCAGCAATGCGTCATTACTGCACCTAGAGATGCCTCAAAAATACTGACATATCTGTAACTCCTTGTGACATGACGTGTCATACAGTAAATATGACACATCCATCATGTCGCAAGCAGGGCGCAGTGAAAACTGTTGCAGTGCTGTTTCCTCGCAGCGATTCAACAGTTTTCATAAATAAGGCCCGTAGTCCACATTCAGGACAGCCAGCTCCAATAAATATAGCAGTGTGCCTTAAATGTTCATGGTGCAGAGCATCTTTGGCAATAGAGTAAACATCAATTATCAGTTAAAAGGGGCTCTCAGCTGCTACTCCTGGCTTGCCAGCTTCCATCCAATCCGCTACCCTTTTTGTCCCTGGTCTCAGGACTTCATGGAGTCAGAGGCAGGCACCGAAAGTAAACAGAGCCATGTTTATACATAACCGATTACCCCTGAATATACTTTGATACGATGCAGTGGGCTAAGAGAAGGGCAAAGTGTAGAAGCCCACAGCATCATATAAGACACGGTTCACCAAAGTCGATCCTGGAGGGCCAGATCCATGCCAGATTTTTAGCATATCCCCCTTTAGATTAAAAATCTGCCATGAATCAGGCCGTCTAGGACCGATTTTGGAGAACCTTAATACAAGAGGGTGTTGAGGGGTAATCGGTGGAACAAGTGTTCATTCCTGTCATGTCACTACTTTTCAAATTGTGCATGATGTTTCTTTCACTATCACTGGCATTTTGATTAATTGACATCTGTGTGGTATGTCGTACATAAAAAGAACACCTTCAGCTACATTAAAAGTGTATGCAATTAGTACAACATGCAACATCCAGGCCCAGATTTGTCAAGAAGTCATACAACGCTGGGCAGCAAGTAAAGAAGCTTTGCTGTGTCGTGTGAAACGGAGAGAGCAAAACAGCCCCATATTTACTAAGGAGTGTGGCTTTTCTCCTCTCTCCTTGTGCTGGTGCACTTTAGGCAGCCATAGGCCGATGCATACACCTTTGCACCATAGAGTAAAGCATTGTCAAAGAATAGGTTTTGTACTGGAAGGTGTCCCTTCCAGTAAAAAAAAAAAAAAAAAAATGAAGACTTTCCCACTTTATAGGTGTACTGTACAATTCAAAGTGGGAAAAACAAAGAGAAATACTAAAACTCTCCAAGTTGCACCTGCCTCGAAGAGGCATAGGATTTTGACTCAAATGTCTGTCTTCAATTCCTTGTAGGGAGGGATTTACTTCAAAGCCCATGGGTGGCTGCATGAGAACGCCCACGCATCACCCTTTGAATGTCCCCTTCACGACTCGCATGGGATTGTAAATCCCACCTAACCACTTTGCGTCGGGTTTGCTATAAAAAAGTAACGCAAACCCATTGTAAAGCATTTGTAAATCTGGGCCCCAGTCTCCTCCATCATGTGAACTAGTTGCGCCAAGAGGCGGTTCTATGAAAGACAGTAATGTTCTTCCAGTAGTAAAACAGTATGCGATCCACAGCTTGGAAATTTAGGGGCATATTATCAACGTTTAGCGATATTTACCGCTAACGATGCTTAGCAACGAATCTTTTAACGCTAAGCATCGCCGGAAATTATCGCAGAGATAACTTGCTATTAGCAAGGTTTATCTCAGTAGTGATAAAAATCCTTGCTCTAACTGCCAATTGAGAGATTATCGCTGGAAAACCAACGATAATCTCTCGATGTTTGACGTTAGCTTGATGATAGGGGCTCACAAACTTAGCCATGATATCCACCTTCCATAGGATATCATGGCTATGTCAGGAAAATACCAGGTGTAAAAAAAGCAGTGCTAACCGCGGTTAGCACTGCTTTTTTTTATCACTAACAGGGTTAGCGAAATCCTTGACATAGGAGAAATGTCGCTTAACAACATTTCTCCTATTATTTTTCTCTGAAACGCCCCCTTTGCATCTCATTAGAGATGCAAGGGGAAGCGTAGAGAAAAAGGGTGCTAACATGCGAATTTGCGTGTTAGCACCCTGTGGCTAATAGGGAGATAATTTTATCTCCACTTTCTTGGCTTTTAAAGCCAAAAAAGCAGAGATAAATCCCTTGATAATATGCCCCTTAGTGAATTTTATCCTTTGCCAGACAATGGGGCATATTATCAAGGGGGTTTATCTCCGCTTTTTTGGCCTTAAAAGCCAAGAAAGCAGAGATAAAATTATCTCCCTATTACCCAGCTGTCGCTAACACCAGTTAGCGACAGCTAGTAGGAGATAGCGACCATCTTGGGCCCCACTTTGCATGTCAGTGATATTTATCACTAATGAGATGCAAACTGGGCGTGCCAAGATGTTAGAGACTGAAAACAGTCGCTAACATCGCTATCTCCTATTACCAACTTTTGGAGATATTCGCGCTAAGCGCGAATATCTCCAAAAGCTAACACCTGCCCTGAGCAGTTCTCAGCCATGTTATCCAATGGGAGGTGGATAACATGGCTAAGAGCATTAGCTCGGTAATGCATGAATATCGCTGACTTTTCAGTGATGTTCATGCATTGCGGCGATTTTTATCGCATTTGCGATAAACCTTGGTAATACCAAGGTTTATTTGCGGTAAAAATCGCCGCAGCTCAGCGGTACATTTTTGCCTCTAACCAAGCAATAGCGATAATTATCGCTATTGCTTGGTAATATGCCCCAATGTTTCCTGACATTCTCTATCACTGATTCCATTCAGCTGGATTTGGTGCCCAAGGTAGGCGTGACGTCAGGATGCAATGGGTATGGTTGCTTACCAATAGCAGTTTTACATGCTGTTATTTATGTGGTGTTGACAGTTGCCATGTGCAGTTCCTTCTATGCCTGCCTCAGTCGTATGTTAAGAGGCACAACCTCTCCTGAGCAGGCACTATAGTTATGCACTGTCATTTTCCCTTAATTGAAGGACTTCCAAAGGGCTGGGAATGGCTGGTGCCTGGCAGCTGAGTTACAGTTACCAGCTCCCTGCCCTGAGTTGCAATGGATCTGTTTTCCTACTGCTCACACAGGGACACCTTTTGTCACTCTTTCCTGTGAATTGTGTGCTTTCTGCTTTGTGTAGTGGGCAAAGTTTAATAAAGTGATTGACTTTCCAACTTTGAATGGTATGCAGCCTTTGATGCGGGCAAAGTTGTCCACCAGATGATACCCCACCTGCACTTCACCACGGGATACAACAGCACAGTTGTAATTAAAACAAACAATGATAATTACTATAGGTTTCGCCTATGTGATTAATAATAGGCTGTTTTTGATGTAAGTTGTAGCTTGATGAGCAGTTGTTCAATTTAACCAAAAAGCATAAAAAAGCTTTGGCAAAGCCAATAGGTCCAGCCTATTTGAGATTTATTGGCTTTGATAATGTTTTAGCTATGTTGCAAATGAATGAAAGTAATGTAAAAAAGCTGTATGACACAGCCAGCCTTGACTGCGATATAGCACTTTCAGTTATGCTGCACTGAGCTAGTGCTGCTGTATTAATTGCCACAACGAGACATTGACAAAGCCGACATGTCTTGCATTGTTTAGTATCAACATAAAGAAGTAATTAGTGTGCAGTGGGTTTCCTGGAGCATTTGGACCCTGCTGCACCACTCAAATCATACCCCTAGGGCCTGCAAGGTAGCTGCACTAGTCACGGCTTGTTTAGTAGAAACATATAGCAATGATTGATGTTCAGTGGTTTCCAAAAGCATTTGTCCCACAGTGCCACTGCACCTGCTGCACCATCTAAATCATGACCCTGGTGCCTCCAAGGTAACTGTGCTTGTGACTGCTTGTTTAGTAGCAACACATACATATAATCAGTGTTCAGAAGGTTTCCTGGAGGTTTTGGCCCCTATGCCACTGCACCTTCTAAATCACATCCAGCAGATGTAGAGTGAAAGGGGGATGCTGCCTTGAGGGGGGTTTGCGAGGATTGGCAGCAAAGTCACCCAATCACGATTGCTGAAGAAAGGGGGGCTGCACTGAGGGAGGTTTCTGCAGTATGGCAAACACACGTGGAACACAACGAAATAGTGTGTGACAGCCAATAGAAACAGAGGAAAAGCAAGTGGCAAGCACAAGAACCAATAAAAAGTAAGGGTGGGATGTATGTCCCTTTTAAGATTTATATTAAAACAATGCATTTCACAAGCAGAGTACAAGTGCTGTGCATGCGAAACCTAAATAGGTGGTAGATTGATGGTGGGAGTTCGGGGGTTTTGGGAGAGATGCCCCACTCCACAAAAAACATGGGCAAGTGGGACCGCCATCAACAAAAAAATAAAGAAAAAGCCCAGCAGTTGATTGAGGTTGAACTAATTTTGCATCATTACCTGCTCTCATAAAAGTTAATAACTGGAAAACTCCCCTTCTGGTAAGAAGCAAACATTTACCAGGCAAAGGCAGCTCAAGAAAACATACAAAACAAGGTATGATGCCTAAAGAAGGAGATATATACAGGAAAGTGGTACCTTCTACGCGGAAAACTTGCAGACAGGAAGTGCTTGTTAGGGAGTTTCTTGTAATGAAATATCATGGATCCACTTAACACACACCTAAGTATGATAAGCAAGAAAGCTATAAACTTCATTTCAATCCATAAATAAAAGATGACTCTAGAAGAGCCTGTTGGATACTTATTCTTCAGCATGAACTTTGTGCTCTTGTGTGCTACACTTGATTTGACTTAGACATGCAGTCTGTACTTATATGCAAATGCATGAGGGATTCCTTTGTGGGAATACTAAAGCTGGAACTGGGTGACAGTGATTGACTTATACAATGACATGCTGTTTTGTAAAGCTTTTAAGTAAATATTACGACAGATGAAGGGGCAATTTGCGCCTAAATCTGAAGGAAGACACAACTGCTCATAGGAAAAGGATTGTGAGTCTGGACCTCAAATGGTATTTTAGGTAGCTGTGGGAAATATAAATCTGACACTAAGGCAGCTTCCCTGGGATCCCAACTGAGGGCAGGCAGATGAGGGAGAAGGTCAATACTGTATTCTAAAAACCTTTTACATATATAGAGCAAATGTTTTTCAGGCAAGCTTTTGTGTAACTGAAGCTGAATGTGTAGTTTTGAAGTATAGGTTTTACTGCATGAAAACCTATATGCTTCATCCTTAACCCCTTCGATGCTGGTGACGGAACCATTCCGTCATCAGACACGGTTGAGCTGTGCTGATGATGGAATGGTTCCGTCACGACCACACCCATTATCATTGGGGCCCAGCACAGGGGGAAAATATCAACAGCAGCGATGGGGTTAAATCTGTCAGCTCTCTCTACATCGAGTGCTACCAACCCCACACCTGCATGACAGGATCCATATCAATCTATAGTGTGCAATTTTCTATTATCACTCCACGGGACACTTTGGATGCGTCAAACCAATTTTGAGTTTCATCCTATGTCCCCTTCTCGATTATGTCCACAATGTAACTTTGCAGGATGTTGCTTATCGAGTGTGATTACTCGCAATACTGTATTTTAGTTACAATCCCTTTACTACCTCCTGGAATAAGGTTTGACTGCCGTTTTTTTTTAAAAATCTGTTTTTATTTGTCATTACACAAAAGAAATACTTCCAAATACCATGTTGTCATTCAATATGCGGTATAAAATCAAAAGAATGGTCAACCCTGTCTTTTACAATAAAAGATCTTATCCTATAAAGGTAGAATAAAGCAAATATATCACATAAAATGGTATCAGAAACTACAATGTACACATATCGCAGTCAATACTGTCATCTGCAGGGTAGATCCACATGCGTACTTCATGGGTCAGTGCATACAGTTCTCAACAGATTATTATGGAACTTAAAGAACAACTCTACAATTCCCATTCCCCCCCCCCGGTACATTCGCATTTAGTCGGTAATACGTATATGTCGGCTTGATATGTGGATTAATAGACTTTGTTCCACATTGTAACAACAACGTGTGTGTCTTCCTATATGTAGTAGTGTGCGCGCAGCCCAGGTCATCTCCATATCGTATCCTTTCCATGCACGCGTCATTGCACTGCTACAAAGTTGGTCAATAAAAGTAAATTATCAATCTGGCCGCAGGGGTCAGGGTTCTCTATAAGGAGGATCCACTATTTTCGAAGCCCAGCAACAGGGTCTGCCATTCTAACGATATTGGTGTCTTCCTCAGCCCTCTATATTCCTCACGCTGTAACTCAGTCACCTCAGCCTTCCCCCATTTCAGCACCTCGCTATGCCAGTCTTCGGGGTTTGGGGGTCTAGCGGACTTCCATCGTGCTGTCACCGTCCTCTTAGCAAGGAGCAGGGCCAAGCTAATAAATCTAGAGGATGGGATCGTGTTCCAGTAGTACCCCAGTTTAGGACGGGACCACAGCATGTGGAGTAAGCCCGCGTCGGAATCGTGGCATCTCGGGCAGGTATCTACAGCATCCGGATACATGATATGTAGTCGGCGCAGGGTAAGATACGCCCTATGAAGTATCATTAGCTGTATAAATTTGAATTTGGGATTACGTGAAACCTGTCTAGGGTATTTCAAAATTCAGTTCCATTCTGCGTCAGTGAAGTTCTTATTCACGTCTCCTTCCCATTTAGTGTGTAGGGGTTGTAAGGTAACTGCCCGTTTGGTTCGTATACCATGCGCAAGCCATTTTGTCAATCATCCGCCCTTACCCATTAAATATTGAAGTGTGAGTAGTGAGTTTGTGGGGGGTTCTGTTCCAGTACGTGTCCAAGTAGTGTGTATGTAATGCACAACATGGGCGTGCAGTAAAAAGGATATGCCTGTGATGTGGTGTAACTCTGCAAATTCGGTGTGGGACATCAGCTGCCCGTCAGTAAAGAAGTCTCCTACCGTTCCAATTCGGCGTCGGCCCAATGCTGTAGTGTATGAGTAGTGAGGACCCCGGATCTAGTGGGTAGTCCTAGTAGGGGCAAGGTAGGCGCATACGGTGATGTTCCGCCTGTGTATCTCGTAGCACTACGCCAACAGTTAATTGCCAATCGCAGCAAATGCGGCATAGAGCGGGGTAGGGTAGTTTTGGGCAGTAATAATCTATGTATTAGTCCCCTATCCCTATCAGCCGGAGTCATATCAATTTCGTGCAGATTACGGCCTGCTAACCAGTAGGTCAGCCATTGCAGCTGGGAAGCATAGCTATAGGCTTGCATATTGGGGACTCCCATGCCTCCCTGAGTAGTGGGCAGTTGTAGTTTAGTTAAGCCTACACAACGTCTACCCGCTCCCCAAACAAATCCTATAGGAAGGGTATTAAGAAGTTGATAGGTGCATAGAGGGACAAGGATAGGGAGGTTCGCAAAATAATATATTAAGCGCGGCAGAACTACCATTTTGGTTATAGCTATCCTCCCTGCTACAGATAACGGTAAAGAGGTCCAAAATTGTGCTTGTGCTCTAAGAGATGTTATAGCACGGCCTAAGTAACCGTCCAAAAGCTCCTTATCTGTTCAGTATACATTGATCCCTAGGTATTTAAATCTGTCTGGTGGAGTTCTGGACTTTTTGGTTCCGTCCAGAGGTGTCAGGGAACAACACCCAAAGACCCCGGAGTTCCACCTGCCTTGGTGCGCAAATGAACAGAAACACGGGTTTCTCGATGGTGGCGTCAAAGACCAAAGGTTTATTACTGCAGGGATACAGAAGTCACAGATACTACGCATGGGCAGTAACCAGGAGCCTGTTCGATTTGTACATTGAGGGTTGCTCCTTATATACGAAAAATTGTGCTTCAGGCAAATATTTCACATGCTAGTACATTCCTAAACCTTTGTGTCTTAAACAATAAATATTTGGCGTTACACAGGAACTGTCGATAATATCTGATGCCAAACATCACGAAGAGGGGTTCCCACTAGTCCATCACAATCCCTTGTCAATATTGCATTCAAGAGCCGGACCGCCTCATCGTAAAGTTCGTTACCTCCCCCTAATAAAGGTCCAGAAGGAAAGGAGCAGAGCCAGGTGCAGGAGATAGAAAAGCGGGATAAGAGATGTTTGTGGGTTGTAAATGGGCAAGGCTACCGGCTTCGGCCGCTTAATCATGATCGGGACAATGGACACGAGAACCAGTTCAGGTGGGCTGGCCTCGGGCAGAGGAGGCAGCTTTTGTCAAGTCATGCAGCTACAGCGTGATCTGGTTTAAGGTACACGTGTCCTGAAAGAGGTGAATCTCCGGCTAAGGCTACGTGTCCTTAATCGAAATGAAGTGATCAGAGGTTATTGCATATGTGAGGGCAAGAAACACAAAATGGCGGACATGATCTAAGATGGATGCCGTGGGTAGATCAGAAATGTGTTCATAACAGGAGTGCTCTTGCTCGTATCGTAGCGAAAACACCAGGATATGCTAAATGGATCATTTGCGGTTCGCTGATACTAATATTATGTATTTCCGACAAACTTGAAAACACGGGTTCAAATCGTCACGGAACCTCAGACCCTCCTTTTGCCCTTACATAGGCAATTACTCAGTCTATATCAGAGTCTAGTTCTATACTCATCAGGTCAGTAACATGTTGTTGTATCATCATCCTTTCTCGTGCCTTTTCTCCAAACGCAGGTGGTTTTCTGAGACAAGTTACAGCGCAAAAACTACACAGAGCAGGACCACACTGGATAATCAGGCAGCATGAGAACAGGAATACTAAGATGACACCGATGACCATTAGAACCTTCCATCCCCACGCTGATATCAGAGTCCAAAACCACTCCATAAAGGACCAGTTTCCCTTGTCTACATGTATAGAGTCGGAAATCTTGTGTAGCTTAGAGATCGCCTCATAGACTGTTGGAGCATTATTAGGAATAAAGACACAGCAGCTCGATTGGATCATTCTGCATACCCCACCTCGATCTGCAAGTATAACATCTAGAACCATACGGTTCTGCAATGTCATGAGTCTATCCGCCTGAAGCTCAGCTGTCAAATTGCTAAGGGCACCAGCAGTTTCAGTAATAGTAGATTCAACTACCCGTGTTAGTTGACGTATGTTTCTACTATTGGCCATAGGCCCCCAGAACGGAAGGAAGCCTTTGAAGAAGTCTCCAGCTTCCTGACCAGCAGTATCTTCCTTGCTGAAGACACCTCTCGCTAATCTGGTTCTGTGGTAATCAGATGAAGCAGTGTATGTTGGAGGCAACAATCGAGCAATATAGCATGAACCTGAAAAGTCAGCAGGCAACCATGTATAAGCTCGGTCTCGACAAATGAAATAGGTACCCCTAGCAGTAAGGAATGCAGGGGAAGAGTTAGCCGGAAACACATAAGTCTCAACGCACTCACTCCTCCCTAGCTGAGCTTTTGGATTTCTCCCATTCCCTTGCAAACAGACCTGACCTCGGTGAGGTACGACCCAGATTGGAGTTGAGCTTTTACGCTTGCTTTCTCCTAAACTAAGGCGATACTCTGAAGTATTCCAACTTAAATACACTCGTAGTTCGTCTCTAGGGTATGATGGAGTATTATTGACATCCTTGATCATGTCAATAATTCCCTGGACTAAAGCTTTGTTGGCAGAGTTATATCTAGTGGAACGTGGTGGACGTGGAGGATAGGTCTCAAGGGCATAAGCAAAGATTGTTTGAAGGGCCTGAAATGATCCATTATAGCTGAAAGGCAAAACCAGATAGGGTATACCTTTATCCATAGTGTGGGGTATCAAGCCACACACCCAGCAGTCTGTAGTGTTAACTACCAGTTGGTGTTGGTGCAAGAGCTGTACAAAAGTGTTGTTAATGAACTCTGTGCGTCGGGCTTGTTCATGTTCAGGAAACGAGTGAAAAGAGTGTATAGAAGAAACAGTAGAAATGACAGGATCAAGGGGAGGTACTGTAGTAACTGGCACAAAAATCATATTTATACTAAAGATGATTCCACCCACCAATGTTGCTAAAATAATCAAAAATGTAACGGTACATTGCATCAAAAAGCATTTGCTACGAAGAATTCTGTACAGTTTGTTTCTGCGAACATAAATCACATTTTCTCGTTGCAGCGCAGGAAGCTCCATCTTCTACAATCCGCTCGCGACCACTGATGATGTGTACGTAGATGAAAATGCCTCTGTCAGCCTTGGGAGTTCCCAGAACCAACAGAAAGATCGACCTTGTGTCAGACCCCTGCAAATTCAAACTAGGCACACAGCCACGACCCTACGGCTACCCAGACGGCAAGGCAATTTTAAAAAACAATAAACAATAGCAAACTTCCTGGCTGAAGGCAAATGTTCAATATATCAAAATTACAATATGCAGTTGCCTGCTTTATTTGTCCATTTTACGTTTTCTCAGGTTGTATTTCTGCTTCGCAGGTATTGTCTGATCGGAAAATAGTGTATCACTAGCAGCTGTTGCAGTGTTTAAGTTCGCAGATAGCAAAGTTTCTTCTGATGCTGGAGACAAATGTTCAGTGTTCAAAAGAGTCTTTTCAGGAGGAGAGTCAGATTTTGGAGTGTCAGTAATCAATTCGGCATCGCTGAAAGGGATGAACTTCGGTGTGCTGTCAGTTTCGGAGGCACCAATTCCCTTTTTCACCCAGTTGTCGTAAGGTAGCGGCAAGGGTACACGCTTAACGTGAGACGCGTGCACCCAGTGTTTGCGGCCAGCTACACGAACGGCTGTCCTCGTTGTCAGTAAGATCTGAAAGGGCCCCACAAATCTTGGTTGAAGGTTCTTCGTCCTCGCGAAGTTCTTTATGACAACCAGGTCTCCTGGTTTCAGCTGATGCCCTGGACTCTCCGGAGGTTTTGGCAGTGCATCGAAAACCTGTTGATGAATAAGACTCAATTTAGCAGTCAAGTCGTAAAGGTAGTCTATCAACATAGGATATTCTATAGATTTAAATTCCTTGGGCCTTGGCACACCCCAGATATTTGCTGGGCGGCCAAAGACCACCTCGTATGGGCTAAGCCCCACTCTAGAATGTACAGTTGCTCTTGTTGATAACAGAGCCAAAGGAAGTGCGTCTGGCCAGGCCAAACCTGTGGATGCTTGTATTTTAGCTATCTTCAGCTTAAGGGTGCCATTGTAACCCTCCACTAAACCAGCTGACTGGGGATCGTTCGCACTGTGAAATTTTTGTTTCAATCCTAGGCCGGCACACACACTCTGCATAACTTTCCCTATAAACTCACTTCCATTATCTGACCATACAATCCGTGGCATTCCAAATCTAGGGAAATATTCTTTGAGAAGAATTTTGGCAGTTGATAAGGCAGTATTGTCCTTCAGTGGGTATGCTTCTATCCACCTGGAAAAAGCACACACCACCACCAAGACGTATTTCAAATTATTACAGCGTTCCATGTGAATGAAGTCTAACTGAATCACTTCAAAGGGGCAGGAAGGAGGAGCGAAATGACCAGCTGGAGTTGGAGTTCCCTTGCCAGGATTATGCATCAAGCACACCATACAATTTTTCACCACTCTCTCTGCACACTTACTTATTCCCTCATTCTTCCAAACCGGAGCCAACATCTTACATATCCCTTTAGAACTTATATGCGCTACTCCGTGCGCCATTGTCACTACCACAAGCACATATGCATCCGGCAACATCCAACGCTGCTGCTCTGTCAAATCAATCCAACATCCATTTGAGTCCAACTTGCCCGTACTCTCTCTCCATACACGTTTCTCTTCCTCAGTTGCTTCTCTCTGAATCTCTTTCACACTTTCCATTGTATCTTCACACATCCCAGACTCAGCGATCCATCTTGCAGACGTTGCAACATACATTCTACTCATCATGTCTCTAGCTGTCTGTTTAGCAATTTCATCAGCAAAAGCATTCCCACGTCCAACATCATCCGTGATTGCTTTATGAGCACTGCACTTTACAATTGCAACTTCAGTCGGCAAGGTTAGAGATTCCAACAAGTCGTTAACTAGCTGACCATGTTGAATCTTAGTCCCATGGGACGTAATGAAACCTCTTTCTCTCCACAACCGGCCAAAACTATGGGCCACGCCAAATGCGTACTGACTATCTGTGAACACATTCACTCTCTTTCCCTCAGCTAAAACACATGCTCTTGTTAGAGCTATTAATTCTGCAGCTTGGGCAGAATTCTGACTCACTCTTGCAGTCTCCACAATCGTCTTCAACGTCGTCACCGCGTAAGCAGCAGTCACATCACCATTTTCCAATTTAAAACATGACCCGTCCACATACAGCGTACCATCCGGATCGGGTAACGGAGTATCTTTCAAATCGATGCGTCCTTTTGTCTCTTCCTCCGTTTTAAAAAAACAGTCATGTGGCTCAGAATCACTCGACTCTTGATCAGTCGGCAACAGCGTTGCTGGATTCAATACATTACATCTTTTGATTTGAATATGACTCGCTAGTAGTGTCAGCTCGTAACCAGATAATCTCGCACTGGTAAGGTGTTGTGTCTTCGTTCGGTTCATGAGTGTATCCACTGCATGAGGCACCATGACCACTAGCATGTTGTTCATCACCAAACCAGCAGATTGCCGAATGGAAGCCGCAGCTGCCGCTGTAGCTCTCAAACAACTAGGCAACGCTCTAGCTACCGGATCTAATGTTGATGAGAAATACGCACAAGGGCGTTGTTTATCACCAAACTTCTGTGTCAGGACACTCAACGCGCAACCTTCTCTCTCGTGAACGTAGAGCGTGAATGGCTTACTGTAATCAGGTGCACCCAATACAGGAGCTGAACATAAGGCTTTTCGTAATTCAGTAAAACTCTCTTGACATTCATCAGACCATGGCACCGGACTCGGAACATTTTTCCCAGTCAAAGCTACCAATGGTTTCGCTAAAAGAGAAAAATTTGGAATCCACTGCCTACAGTAGGAGGTAATACCTAAAAAGGCACGTACTTCTCTCTGTGTGCGTGGAGCACTCATTTGTGTAATTGCTTTTATTCTTTCTGGGGTCAACTTCCTTCCCTCCTTTGACAAGAGATGACCTAGGTAGGTCACTTCTTGGCAGCAGTATTGCATCTTGGAAGGTGACACTTTGTGATTCAAGTCAGACAAATGATGCAACAACGATACTGTAGCTGCTTTGCAAGTTTCCTTGTCATCGGCAGCCACTAAAAGATCGTCTACGTACTGTACTAGGGCAGAACCTGGAGGAAGGACAAAAGAATCTAGCTGGCTTTTTAATGCTTGACTATAAATAGATGGACTTTCACAGTAGCCCTGTGGAGCGCGTTTAAATCTGAAACTTCGACCTCCTAGACAGAAGCCAAAAATATCTCTGCTTTCCTCGGCTATCGGAATGCTGAAGAAGGCATTCTTCAAGTCGATGACTGAGAACCAAGTGGCTGTAGCCGGAATCAATGTTAACAATGCAGTAATGTCTGGAACCACAGGGAACTGCGGAACTACAATCTTATTAACTTCTCTGAGGTCTATGACAAACCTATACACTGGAGGTTTCGTAGGATCAGTTCGTTTCAGAATCGGTAACACAGGACTATTACAAACATTTCCTCGAGTTTCTTCAACCACACCTTTCTTAATCAAATCTTGCACAATCAATAAAAGTGCACGTTCTCCTTCACTCGATATTTTATATTGAGGAATTCTTGGAAATTTTACATTTGCTTTCAAAGTTACTACATACGGTGGTATTTCTAAAAGGCCTACATCATTAGGACCAGTCGCCCAAAGAGAATCAGGGAGTGAGCGCAGCTCTGGCGGGAGTGCGTCCATTGACAAGTACATCGGAGAAGTGATTCTTTTACCCAAAGTAAGCTGTACCCCTTCCGGAGAACAGTACAATGTCGCATATAGTCGTTTTAACAAATCTAAACCAAGCAGATTTTCATTACAACCTGTCGTCAAAATCAAGGGTGCTTTCAATTGACACGGTCCAACAGAAATAGACAAAGGACCAGATATCGGGTTGTAAACAGGGGCGCCTGAAAAACCTACGGAAACATTTGTTGAGCCGGACAAAGGTGCGCCAGGGAGTTTCGCATGAATGATAGAACTTTTTGCGGCACCAGTATCCAACAGAAACGGTTCGACTACACCTGATGTTGCTACCGCGACATAAGGCCCACTCTGATCTACTGGAACTGATACTACTCCCTCTCTCTGTCCATGGCTGTCCTAGTACCCGTTTTGCTGAAATCCCTCATCCACTTCACAATAATCTTCAACAAGATATTGCTGAGATCTATTCTGTTGAGCTGACTGTACATTTCGTTGATCAAAGTGATTGGAGGGACGATCATTCATTTGCGGAGGCATAGCACCTCGCCCTCGACCTCTAGAGTTCTGCGCAAAACCACCACGACCTCTCTGAGCTGCTGCTGCATTATTTTGCGCTAAGATTGGACATTCATTTTTGTAGTGACCCTCTTTCTTACAGTACGCACACTGATTCCACTGATATTGAGGCCTGGTTGAACTATAATCTGTCCTGTGATACGAATTCTGTTGCATATTAGTCTGATTCGTGCGAGGCGGATACGCCTGCTGTAAAAGAACTTTGGTCTTTAAATCTTTCGTTTTCTTCTCTGATTTTTCCTTTTCCTCTTTATCCCTATTTTCGTAGTACTGTGCAGTCGCAAGTATTTGCGCAGTTGTGGAAACAGCCCACGCGCTCTCTGAATCCTTTAATTTATTGCATAATTCAGGTAACAAATTATGCACAAATTTATCGACAAACAGTCTCTGTCCTCCTTCAGTGCTCATATCCTGACCACTATGATCTACAAAAGTCTCTTCGAACCTCGTGAAGAAGTCGGAGACACTTTCATCTTTCTTTTGCTTGCATGCAGATAATTTATCCCAATTAACACGCAACGCAGGCATCAAAGTCTTCATTAAGTCAATTATTCTACCTGGAAGATTAGCAATTAGGGGTTCGGGTTTTGCACCACCCGTTTGCTGACCATCCGCTGCAGTGATAGCTGCCCAATCACCACCTAAGGCTGCTTGATGATCCTCCCTACGAATTTTAGCCCACACTGGTTGTGGAACTACATTACCAAATAACATATCGATATCCGCTAAGTTCATTATACAAGCTTCGACTGTCTGCGTTAATTCCTTGTAATATCCGGCTGGATTTTTACGCGGATCTGGCAAGGCCTGTTTCACCGCTAGCACTTCAGCTCGCTTCCATGGAATGTGTATCCACACTCGTTGGAACTGTGCTGGAGCAGCTGCAATACCCGCATTATCATCACGTTGTATTGCTTCGCGCCAAATTGGAGGAACCTCCCTCATAGGATATTGGCGACTTGGCTTCATTTTACCTTTCTCTAAATCTCTCGGCGAACGAAGAGATGGATCATTCCTAAAACTTAAAATGAGTTCCATCGCTTCTTTTATATTATCACCCACTATCATTCCTGCAGCAAACTCTTTTTGAATTTTAATTAAATCCTCCAAGTCTGATTCAACATCATCTTCCTCTATTTCCTCACGTAACAACGAGCACATCTCATCAAAGACGTACCGTTGCGTTGGTTCCTTCCACTGCATAAACGTATCTAGTACATCTCTCGTACTATATCTTCTAACTTTCGTAATCCATCTGAGAGCCGTGGAATCTAAAACTCCCCGTTCTTCAGTACTTGGTAGCTGACTACGTCTCTGAACTGAATCAGAAGTAGGAGTCTTAATTAAAGATTTATATAAAGGAGACAGAATATTAGCAACAGAATCAGTTATTTTTCGACGTACAGAAAGTGGAGTTAACACACTCGCAGACGTAGAGAACACAGTAGAGGTAGGAACAGATTGTGAAGTAGTAGGAGTATCGAGAAAAATAGTTTGTGATGTAGTAGGTGTAAGCGAGACAGATACAGGTATAGAAGACGGAAACCCAGGAAGAGGAGGAGCCGTAGGAATATTCACATTAACCACAGGAGGTACAGGAACTACATTCTGAGGAACAAGAACACCAGGTTGTCCAGCAACCGGCAATTGGACATTCGGTACAAGTTGAGCCGTAGCACCTTGTGCGTACGGTGGAGGTGACCGTAACAGATAAGACAACAGAGGATCGTTTTCGGGATCCTCCAGTATCTTAGCTGTTTTCGATGGCAAGGCAGGGTAGCACTTGTCAATCGCTAAATTATGCTCTCTAATTGCTACATCTATGGCCTTTTCGCACTCATTATCTTGCAATTGTTTAGTTGCTTGCTCTAGAGTTAGCTCTTCTATCTCTTTCTGTTCTTTTTTCAACCTTTTCATTTCTCTCTGTTTGGATTCTTTTTCGCCAATAACGGAAAGAATCAAACATTGCCGGCCGGGCTTTCTTCCTAAACAATTTCGCTTCTAAATTATCAAGAATCTCGGGTTCAAAACTACCATGTAGTGGCCAACTAAGGACACCATCCTTCTTACAGTAACGGACCCACACCTCGTTATAGGATATAGGACCCACACCATGTTTACAGTACAAGTCATAAAGGGGAGTCCCAATCGGAGGAACCAGACAGCAATCCTCCAATCGTGAGTCACTGTTGCAACCAAAACAAGACAACATTTTCCGACTTACCATTTTCAGTCTGGAACACAAAACAAACAAAACACGGAACAAATATGTGCACTTGAACCAAGAACTTAGGCCTACCAAAACCAAACTAATGTATCGATACCCAAACTGAACCAAATAGATTATCGTAACCAGAACAACTAGTGATAATCTTACGAAACCAAACCAAACCAAGAACCGATCAAGGATTTTAACAACCCTCACAAAGTAACCAGCTAGCTATCACTAAATACTTAACTGAGGCACTGAAGACGTCACCAAGGAGAAACCCGTCACGTTTCGCTGTACTAAGGGCTGCACCTCGGGTCCAAGACAGGGCGACGGTCAAGGCAACGGCCCACTGCAGCCGTCCTGAACGGGAACCCTCGTGGAAGAGAACTTCGGGCCACTTTTGCGATATGCCGGGATCGATGAAGTGGGGCGCCTCCCTCTGAAATCTTCACACGAAGCTCCTCGAACTCTTCAGGCTTTTGGACCGGTACCGAATGACGTCGCCCCACGTTGGGCGCCAATTGGAGTTCTGGACTTTTTGGTTCCGTCCAGAGGTGTCAGGGAACAACACCCAAAGACCCCGGAGTTCCACCTGCCTTGGTGCGCAAATGAACAGAAACACGGGTTTCTCGATGGTGGCGTCAAAGACCAAAGGTTTATTACTGCAGGGATACAGAAGTCACAGATACTACGCATGGGCAGTAACCAGGAGCCTGTTCGATTTGTACATTGAGGGTTGCTCCTTATATACGAAAAATTGTGCTTCAGGCAAATATTTCACATGCTAGTACATTCCTAAACCTTTGTGTCTTAAACAATAAATATTTGGCGTTACACAGGAACTGTCGATAATATCTGATGCCAAACATCACGAAGAGGGGTTCCCACTAGTCCATCACAATCCCTTGTCAATATTGCATTCAAGAGCCGGACCGCCTCATCGTAAAGTTCGTTACCTCCCCCTAATAAAGGTCCAGAAGGAAAGGAGCAGAGCCAGGTGCAGGAGATAGAAAAGCGGGATAAGAGATGTTTGTGGGTTGTAAATGGGCAAGGCTACCGGCTTCGGCCGCTTAATCATGATCGGGACAATGGACACGAGAACCAGTTCAGGTGGGCTGGCCTCGGGCAGAGGAGGCAGCTTTTGTCAAGTCATGCAGCTACAGCGTGATCTGGTTTAAGGTACACGTGTCCTGAAAGAGGTGAATCTCCGGCTAAGGCTACGTGTCCTTAATCGAAATGAAGTGATCAGAGGTTATTGCATATGTGAGGGCAAGAAACACAAAATGGCGGACATGATCTAAGATGGATGCCGTGGGTAGATCAGAAATGTGTTCATAACAGGAGTGCTCTTGCTCGTATCGTAGCGAAAACACCAGGATATGCTAAATGGATCATTTGCGGTTCGCTGATACTAATATTATGTATTTCCGACAAACTTGAAAACACGGGTTCAAATCGTCACGGAACCTCACTGGGGCTATGCGGATCGTGCAGGTAGTGAAACAAAGTTGGTCACCTCCTGCGTTAGCATCGAAATGATAGCCATATAACTTAAGAGCGTTTATGGCAAGTCCCAAAATCGCACAAAGGGAGTTGAATATGATCGGTAAAGGATCAAGTGCAGCAGACATATCATTGATGTACAAGACAATGTCGTATGCATATGCCGAGACTACGTGGCAGACACCATTGCACATTATACCTCTCGGGGAGACAGATAATCTGATTCTGTGCAGCAGGGGTTCCAGTGCCAGAATAAATAGCAGTGGAGATAACGGGCATCCCTGCCGGGTGCCTCGCGCTATACCAAATGGAGCGGATATGCAGGTTCCCATACGTGCACGTGCCGTCGGGTGTGAATACAATAATTTCACCCGCACCAGATATTCTAAGGGCAATCCGAAGCGTGACAGGGAAGTGAACATATAGTCCCATTGCAGGGAATCAAAAGCTTGTTTCAAATCTAATGCGATGCACCCTTCCTTGCTGCCCACAACCTCTATATCCAGCATTATCTGGTATAATCGTCGAAGATTGAGAGCCGTGCTCCTACCGGGAACAAACCCGCATTGATCCTTGTGTATAAATTGCGGTATATATTTGTTTAGGCGTGTAGCTAGTAATTTGCTAAGGATCTTATAATCAGAGTTTAGAAGTGACAGTGACCTGTAATTATGCGTGTGAGTGGCCTCCCTTCCTGGTTTCTGAAAAGAAACTATTAGTGCCTGTAGCGTTGAGTGCGGGAGTGTGCATGTTTCTAACAATTCCTGGAATATCGTCAATAAATGTGGGGCTAAAAGGTCAATATATGTAGCATAAAACTCCGCGGGGAGTCCATCAGTTCCTGGGGCTTTGTTACGGGGTAATGCTTTTATAGCGCAGCGTATCTCTGCTAACGTAATGGGGCGGGCCAAATCTTCTTTCTGATCGTGTGTTAACTGCAGTAGTGGGAGGCCCTCAAAGAAGGTATCTAGTTGACTGTCTGCCATCGGAAGAGGTGGTCCGTAGAGCTGGGTATAATAAGCCTGAAATGCTGCGTTAATGGCTATCTGAGTAACGGCCACCCTTCCAGTGCAATCCCGTATCATCGTTATGGGTATGGGAGTTGGGGTATCTCGAACAATACGTGCAAGCAATGGTTCTGATCTGTCAGCTTGAGTATGTTGCCTAGCCGTGTATAGTCGTAATTCAATGACGCAGAGATCTTCCAGGAGTTCCGCATAGCATACATTGGCCTCTTGTAATTGTGTAAGGCGGTCACCAGTGCCTGCCGCTTCACCTTCCCTCTACTTCTTTTAATTGATCCAATACTGATCAACGCGCCCCAACCTTGGTACCGAAAGCCACACCTCTTATCGTGACCTTGAACGCATCCCATTCAATTTGGTGAGTACTGGCCGTGCCTAGGTTGAGCTCAAAGTATGTATCAATCGCTTTCGAAAGTGTCGATTTGAAGACAGGGTCTTCAAGCGCATCCGGTTGCAGCCGCCATGTTGGGATTGGGGTCAGGATTTTTCCCCATTATAATTTCATCTCTACAGGGTTATGGTCGGACAGAGTTTTCCCCATTTGTGTCACGGTGAGGACAGTGCACAGTAGCGTAGCAGAGCAGAGAATACGGTCGATTCTAGTGTGCAATTTGTGCGGAGGTGAATAATAAGTGTATTCTTTATGTCTCTCATTTTTGTATCTCCAAACATCACATAACTCCCAGCCTTGCACCCAGTTCATCAGTGCTTCCGCCTGCTTCCTACTGTCCGCTGCATGTAATGGGGTGTGCGATCGGTCTAGAACTGCGTTGTAATCCCCCCCCTAGTAGCCAGTGGCACCCTGCCCAGTCCGCCAGAGCTACACTAAGGGTTTCTAAAAAGCGCGCTTGATCTACATTAGGGGCATAAACACATCCCAGCACCACCTGTGACCATCCACCAGCCCTCGTAACAATACATACCGGCCCTCCTGGTCTATGCGCTGCTCCAACAATTTAAAGGGGACTGTGCTTCTCAGCCAGATCGCTGCGCCCGGGAAAAAACAGAATACGTGGTAGCGAATAGTTGGCCTTTCCATTTCTTGTGGCGTTTAGTTGTTTCGGCTGCGTTAAGATGGGTCTCTTACAGGTACACGATGGAGACCCTGCACCTATTCAATTGCGCTAATACTCTATGGCGCTTGTGTATCGATCCCAGGCCGTGAAAATTCCACGTACACAAGGTATAAACATTATGCATCGACATCACCACAATATCTTCTCACCCAGAACCTGCAGACATTCAAGCCATACCAGGGAATTTCATTGACTGACGGTTATTGGCAATTTTCAGAGAGAGGTTTAGAAAATCTAAATGGAAAATATTAGTCTTAATACCTGAAACACCAATAGATAATATGAGAAAGACAATTACTAATTGATGTTGATGGTACAACCACAAGTAACAAAGTTACTATAGTGTTAGGTCCAGGCACAGATTTCAATAATTGAAACCTGAGCTCAACCATGGCAGCTTTATCAAAGAGCAGACAGGCTTAATTTAGAGAAAATGTGTCAAGCATATATTTAAATGTACCAAAACACTAATATGGCAATAACCGACTACTGTAAAATTTCCACTACAACTTACACAAATAGAGTAAAATGAATTAAAATACAGTGACACAAAAATTACAAAAATCCAATAAGTGTTAGCAGAGTTAGGAATTTTAAAGATTTAAGAGTTAAAGTAACATGAAAAAGTTAAACACCAGTAGAAGATACTGTAATCATGTGACAGGATCTAGGCACGATTTAAGGCCGAGAGTGACAGTGCCTAAAGAACAAAGGCTTCCCCATCTTTACGTTTTGTTTTACATTAACCTATGAAAGGACAGGCTTCACTTCTGTCCTTTTTAAGTTAATAAAATTCCTAGATGCTCCCCTGCTGTTCTTTCTAAGCTGATAGAAATCACCCGCAGCATATCAAATATGACTTGTCACTAGGGCTAAGCAAGCCATTGTTCTGCTCTGATAGCAGTTTTCACACCTCTCATAAGTTCAAGCACTGACAGGCAACAGCTGCCTGGCTAATGCAAATTCAGGCAAGGTAAAGCCAACTTTCTAAAAGTTGCTTTTCCAAACTATTTATTATAATCTAATGTTAACATGTTATTGGATTTCTAATAAATTTAAAATATTGTGGTCGAATCATTTTTCTAGTGGGTCCTAAACCCTTGATAGCAGAAATGCCACATTGCTAGGTTGGAGGCCTTTGTTTTCTTTGTCACACTAGTGGATGGCACAATACGTTCTGCGAGTGACATTGATGTTTCCGTGACATGGGTATATTTTCTATGCCATATAATTTGTACTTACAGGGCAGGTGCTTGGCTCCTTTGTATTGGTGGGAGGCCCGGCCTGCCCTGCTAGGAAAACATTGCAGGTTCTGGGGTCCTTTAAAGATGACATACCCACACAACGGGGGACTAGAGCAGTCATATGGCATCAGCTGATAGAGATGAGTTCTGCTGGCATGACAGGACCTGGGTGTAACAACCTGGGGCATCAGAGGAACAATGCTGGTACTTTGGCTGATGTGGGCATGGAGTCCCCTCTCCAGGGCCTATTGATCCCAAGGGTGCCCTCCATGCTAGGGTGAAAGAGCAGGAAATATTGATCAGTTGTTTAATATCAGCAGTACTTGCCATGAATCCCATGTGAGAACTGACACAACAGAAGTGATGTCCTCTGTAATCACCCAAGATGACCTGCTTGGTTATCAGCTCTGAGAGAAGACCTAGAATGAATGAGGAATGAAGGAACTCTCAACTCAGAAAAAAAAAAATTACGAATGATATTGGTGCATGAAATGGGACATGAATCAGCTAAACCAGAGGTTGGAAAAACTTAAAAGTCACCTGGATTGGAGACATTGGAGCAGGTTCTGCATACATAATCTTGACCCTTGAAGCACAGATGCAAATAACGAGGGACAAATGTGAGGATCTTGGAAACAGATCCCAGCCTATAATATCTAAATTTGAAGCCCAGGGAAGATATGGAAGGTAACAACACATATGTCTGTCTCTCAGATGTTTTTACGAGCATCTTAGATCGTAACACAGATTCTCCAGTAGGCATAACATGGGCTCACAGAGTGGAAAGGAAGACAGGTGAACCAAGTGCAAGTCTATAAGATATAGTAGTGAAGTTGGAAACTACATACAAAAAAGAACACATTATCGTGAAAGCTAAGAAAATTGATCAAGTCATGATTAGGGTTATCAAGTTTCTCCACTTGCAGGATCTTGCTGGGACCACACACAACATTGGAGAAACTTCAGGCCTTCAATCCAAGAACTACGAAAGAAGCATCCAAAATACAGATGGACATCTCCAGCGGTCCTACAGTTCAAATGATATTGGATAGAAAGGACCATCAGTGATATGGGGAAGGAGGAGGGACTGTGGAGCCTAGTTGGTATCTAGGAAAGACTCATTGGCAACTGTGTTCCAATTATACTAAGCAGCTGTAGTAAAATAGATTCAGTCAGAGACACCCGGCAGGCATACGTTCTTGGTAATTTCATTGAATCTTAAAGGTCTGAGCACCCCCAACAAGAGTTTAGAGTCTGCTATTAAATTCTCCCACTGGACACTGATATCATTTTCCTATTAAAAAAACCATCTCTTGGCTACTGATCACAGATTCAGAATGTGACCCAGGAAATATCATATTCAGTAGTGGGCATCTGCCCCCATTAAGGTGGCAGGAATAGCAATACTGTTAAAAAACGGAATACTTAGAAAGGCTCAAAGATTCTTAGAGATAGGTCTGGCTGTTACCTTAGAGTCAGTATTATGTAGGGATGCAAACACATGAACTTTATCAACATTTATGCCCCTAGCACTTGAGAGGATAAGTTATTAACGTCCTGCATTGAAAAAAGAGAGCCAGTGTTAGAAGACGAGGTTTTTTAGGGGAAGATTTTATTTTGGCGTGGTTTGTACGCATGAACAGATCAGGTGACACAGTTAGGTATGCAGATGCAGCTTCTGCCACCTTGAATGATAACGTTAAGTAATGGGGCTATTTGACACGCACAGAAATGATATATTCTACTCCTATATACATATAGTCTATCACAAATTGACTACTTATCTCTGATAGCCTACTGCATTAGTAATCTGTGGAAATTGTGTAGATATCCATCTCTGACCACATTGTTATTGAACTGGAATTGGAAGACAGGGAGAAAGAGAAGGTAGATCTGCCTGGAAAATTGTACCAACACTTTTCTTAGACCCTGTTAGCAAGGCTGCAATTACTGAATTTGTTGGGCTAAACAATGAGGAGATTCCCTCCCCTTGAACAAATTGGGACACCTTGAAGGAAGTAGCCGGAGGTGTCACAGTCTCACTTTCTGATAGGGTCACCTGAGAGGCAAGGCTACAGGAACAAAAGATAACAAAGCAGGACTCTGGAAGCTGTAGACAAAACCAATCCCACTAGAGTGGTTAGATGGAATATTACGGCATCAAAGGGGCAGCTTATTCTACTGTGCACTAAAAAAGCTGAATTGATGCTATTAAAACTGAAGCAATCCTTTTTTGAAAGAAGCAATACAGTGGGTACCCTACTGGCAAAGAGATTATGGCGAAAAATGCCTAGGGCCCATATAGACAACCTGAGAGACTGGATGGGTGAGTGGCCAACCACTGAGGCTGACAAGAGGACTACCCTGAAAAGTTATTATCGAGAACTCTTTACGAGGGTAACTGGAATAAATGGACATAGATAAATACCAAGTTGGCTGCTGTCTTCTCCATGTCCCTGATATGATATTTAAGGTGTGGATGACCCAATAGATGTCTCCAAAACCTGAAAAGTAATTAAAGAAATGCTGCCAAACAGGTCTCCAAGCCCTGACAAGATCTTAGTCCATGTTTACAAAGTGTTCCTTCAACAGCTAGCAAGCAATTGACTTACCTATGTAAACGCTTTCATAATAGGAGCAGATTGATACCATTGATGATAGAAGCAAACATCTAAGTTGTACCCAAGCCATGAACAGACTCGGTGGGTAGTACTTTGTGTAGGCCCATAGTCCTGTTGATCTACAAAGTTAAGATCAATTCCAAAATTCTAATAAATAGGAAGGGAAAATGGTTTCCTTATCTAATAGATTCAGATCAAGTAGGTTGTGTTCCAGGAGAACAAGTGTTCAACAGTGATTGGCCTCTTGTGCATTTAGAGGGGAAAGCTTCAAGGAGGCGAGACTACTAGCCTTAGTAACCCTTGAAGCAGAGAAGGAATTAAATTGTTTTAGCTGAGTATTCCTGAAGTGATCTTATGCCACACAGGTCTGGGTCCTAAAATGATTAACTGGATACTTGCATGCTATCAGATACCTAAAGCGAGGATAAGAGTAACTGGCAAACTGTCAGGCACAGTTTATATACTATGGGGAGAGGACAGGGATGACATCTCGCTCTCTCCCTCTTCCTTATGTAGTCATTGTGTACCCATTAGCTGATAAGATGAGCTGGGAAATTGGATAAAAGGGCTAAGCTTCTTTCAGGCACTCAACACAAGAAATGTGTTATTATGTGGATGATGATATGCTTACACTGACTATCCCTCTACCACTGTTGACTGAAAGATTCCCAAACTAGAGCAATTTGAGAAGATCAGGCTACAAAATCAATAGGTCAAAGTCTAAAATGTTAGAAGTACCATTACCGGATGACATAAAACAACAACAGATATCAGTGCACCGCCGCTTCCGATGGTCCACTGGGTATGTTAAATGTTTGTGCATAAACTTTTTAGTGAACTAGAAGACTGGCATACAGCCAATAGACATCCACTAAAAAGTAAACTATTGGGAGATTTGAGGAGATGGTGAATCTGGTGCTTTTCCTTGCTTGACAGGATTAATGTGTTGAACATGAAAGTCTTTGCAAGACTGCTGTATCTCTTCCATGTATTACCAACCCTGAACCCTTGGGTAGAGCTTCAGCTGTTGCGAGGAAAATATTTGGACTTTGTTTTGGGGTGAAGAAGGTCAAGAGTTAACACTAAGGTCCTCAAGAGAGAAAGGTGGGTTTCACTGTCCTTATTTGATTCATGCTATAATGTAGTGGAATGGAAGGTGTTAGAATCGGACAAGAAGTATTTTTTATGGACTGCGCAATAGTGAGTAGGTTCCTCTCGGACCAAGCCTGGGTGTCGAAATTCCATAGACCGTGGAACATCGACTTGGTACTAGAGGTATGGGACCAAGTCTCCAGAGGTGGAATATTGATGTCCTTTCACTCCCCTATACATGATAATGCTAACATAACCCCAGCCCTGCAGGGGGATGATTTTGGGTTGGACAGGAAGGTGAGTGAAGAGATTTCGCTGACCAATGAATCCCAGGTCAGATAAAGTCCTTTGCTCAATGGACGACATACTTAAGCATGGCTGGATACAGTCAAACGTCAATTCCTCCAGTTACAACACTTGTTACTGCATCCAGTGAATAAGAAATGGCTGTAATGGATTTGACCAGACTTGAAAATGTTATTAGTAATCACCTCAAAACCTAGGGGTCTATTTATAGGCCTGTATGTTTGGGAAATGACTAGGCCTGCTAAGATGCAAGTATCAAGACAAGTTCAGCACTGCTCTGGGGAGGAACATTTCTTACAAGGAGTGGGAGTGCATCTGAAGAAATAGAAAGGGCAAGCCAATTATGCAAAATGGTGGGTAGAACACCTGCTGTCCTACATGATTACATGTTGTAATCAAATTTTTCTGCCAAGCTTAAGGTTTGATGGGAGACAGAATCAAGGTATGGATCAGAGGGTACTAATTCTGGAATCTGTGTTTATTTTTTTGGTTCAATACTGAGCTTTGACTGTTCAAAATAGTGTGCAAAAAAAATCCTTAACTGGATCCCTAACAAGGTGAGGAAGTCACAGGGTAAGTTTACCAAAATGCAATATGGTGGAAAACTGGTTTCCTTTGGAGCAAGTATTACTGTGCTGCAATGTTGGGTTCCGTAGTTCAACACACTATATGATCCTGGACAACCTATATTATCCCTGTGTTTCAGTCTACTAATCTGACAATATGAGAGCACTTTGAATTATTCCTAATGGACGAATTAAGTAGCTAAGGCTTAATAATAAAACAGGACTTTGTACGGTTTTCATTCACACATTCAGGACAGTTTAGTGGCAGGGGGCTGTATGTACAGTACTGTACCTGAACTTGCCTCTGAAGTTACATTGTGCAGGATCTATTCTGCTGCAGCTCAAGGGCATAGCGTAGGACACTAGACAGAAAGAGAAGGTAATAAACAGGGCCACTGGAATTATGTGATTGTTAGGCCACAGCTATTTTCACATAATTGTAGATTTGCTGCATTTGCCACATAATCCATCATCTAGCTCAAAGAGTTCAAATGTTACTCAACATGCAGCAGCACGTGTTGCTGCACAGTGGAAGGCCCTCTGCAAAGGTTGACTGGACACCTTTTTGTAGCTTATTGGTATAACTGGATGTTAAACTGGTGTTAAAGAGATGCAACTAAGGCCCAGACAGTGAAAACAAGTTTAAAATGTCAAAATAATAAAGTAATACTACAAGAGAATGTGCCGCATAATTTGCCATTTCTTGCTGCATAATTTAAACAACCCTGCCACATTATTTAGCACTCCCCTGCTGCATAATTCCAGTGGCGTTCCTAATAAATACCATTGCAAGAAATGGTTAAAACAAGAGAAAATGTAAGAGCAAAAAAAATATAAGCAGGAGCCAAATGGAACAAGGGTTAGATGGAAGAAAAGAAGAATGGAAGGAAGTAAAGCAATATGGAAAGGAAAAAAGAAAGGAAAAATTGGGCAATAGCTCCACAGGGCCATCTATAAAAGGGTCCAATATTTTGCTCACTCTTGCAGTGAGGAATGCTTTTATATATCTGGTGTCTCCCTTGCAGCAGCTCCTCTCTTTAAGCCACCGACAGATGCCTCTTTTACAGGTAATACAGGGCTGAGAGAGTGAATGTTCAACACCTCCCAGACCACTCATGTTTCTCACCTGGCAACTCCAATCCTCTTCTCGTCCTTGTTCTTTGAGGGGTCCATTCGTGATGGAAGCTAAAATTCTGGAGAAGTGGAGTCCCACAGATCATCTATCCAGGCAGCAAGTCAGGCCTCACAATTGTGGGACTAAGCTACAAAATGCAGAACAGTTGGACTTCTTCGTGTAATCAGATACTTGGCTACGTGAATTGATGAATCTCCAAATATTTCAACAGGTTTCTATAGCTTAAACCAGCAGATTTGTGAGAGGGAGATGCTGAAGATGGAAATGCACTAAGTGATTACAAGACCCTCGACCTTTGTTCTGGTCACTACTTGTTAGTGCATTACTTCTGTGATATCTTTTTGAGCTACTGAAATAGACATCAATTTATGAATCACCAGTGGGTGAGAGCACATTTCCTTTAAAATCTAAAGATATCACAGACTGTCGCCCTTGCGCACTCTTAATACCTCAACAGCATCACATGTGTTGCTAAGCAGTTATTGAATACCAAGGTTTAGACTGCACAGAAATGTAACAGGGTTCTTAGAGTTTTGTTTATTTTGTGTTCACAGTACTGCCTAGAGGACCCCTTAGATCAGGAGTTGCATGGTTTGGGGTACAAAAAAGCAAACCCTGAGAAATGCGTTAAATCAGGTTATGTTCTACGGGCCCGATTCACAGAATGAATTTAAGACTCAATCCTAAACTTACAACTTTTTTGGTATTCACAGAATGCACTTACTTCTTTTGGTATTCACAGAAGTTAGGATTTTGTCTTAAGTTTGTCTTAAGACAAACTTAAGACAGACTTAAGACAGACTTAAGACAAACTTAAGACAGACTTAAGACAGACTTAAGACAAAATCCTAACTTAAGTCTTTCTTAAGTCTGTCTTAAATTTGTCTTAAGACAAACTTAAGACAAAATCCTAACTTCTGTGAATACCAAAAGTAGTAAGTTCATTCTGTGAATTCCAAAAGTAGTACGTGCATTATGTGAATACCAAAATAGTAGTAAGTTTAGGATTGAGTCTTAAGTTCATTCTGTGAATCGGGCCCTACATCTTTAATCTGATTTAGAAGACCACGTAGGATGGACTATGCTCCAACAATAGTTATCTCTTGTCTAAAATCTGCCAACAGCACTTCCTGTTTTCAACTTCAAACTTGATCTTATAAAATCTCATTCTTTGATTTACCGATGGAAACGTATTGACTCCAAATAAATAATTTCATATAAAATACTTGTGCAGACATTTGGAGCAAAATAGTTTATGGAAGATGTAATGAGTGGAGTTATGATAGGATTCTTTAAATCTCCTTCATCCCTCAAGTCTGGGATGGAGGGTCGTTCCCAATATCACCTATCTATACACCCACAACTTTTTACTTGATCAGTTGCGCAGGACTCTTAAGTGAGTTTTGACTCTAATTGATTTGAAAGTGACTGGGTACATTTTTTTATTTTCCTTTTTAATGCACTATCCACACCATCAGCAACCACTGATTCATCTGTATCGTTGTTTTCACAATTGATTGCATTTCCAGGCATATTTACAGCATAGCTTCATTCACCAAAGGAAAACATATATATATCTATGTAGGTCCCGTAAAACTTTGGATTAATTCTCCTGTCAATTTCATTTCCTAGCAAAGGTTTCTATTAGAAGAACAACACAGTCCTTTTTCCTTTTCTTTCTATCTGCCTCGTCTCCTTTCCCAGTTCTCCCTTTCTGGCCAGTAAAGTTTCCTTACAACATTTTTCAAATTTCGTCCCTAAATATCTTGTCTTCTACTTTAATATATCTCTTATTCACTCTCTCTCTCTCTCGCTCTCTCTCTGTATCTGTTGCTTATGCTCCCATATCGCTTCCATTTCTATATTTATGTGTGTCTCCTTCCCTTTCACTCTGCCATCTGTTCTTCAATTTTCCAAAAACATTTTTCTTTCAACACAAAAATGGTCGACAAAAAGGTACCTAGAAAACGATTCGAGAGCCAAGGTTTACACAAACTGATAATCAATTTCAGTAATCACCAATTTAATGTTCCTCAAGGTTACAATACCATTCACCCCTGTAGCCTCAAAGATACCGCCGTCTATTCCTAGAGATATCTCCATATTTTCCGGCTTTTTGTTTCCTCTCTGATCATGAGTTTGCCATTTTATTTTCTAAAACACATCATCACATGAGGAGCTTCAGAACAGTTGCTTTTTTCTCCTCCCACGGACCATGCCTCCCTTCACTCTGCTGCTGGTGTATTTCTTTCCTCACCAGGAAGCTGATTTCTGCGAGAAACACCTGGCCTGCATTTTAACAAGTAATTAGCAGGTTAGGAGGGTTGCCAGCACAAGGATGAATTAATTTCTCTCACCTGCTAATAGAAGTGAGCTGCTATTTCGGCACCGCACATCTGTGCAGTCGAAGAGCTTCCCTGCTTCCAAATGGGAGGTCTGTATGGACGACCTTCCTGCCTCTCTCTGCTGCTTTTCCTTTGCAAACATAGCACGCTGCTGCTTACAGAGGAACAGCTCCACACATCAGATCTGAGCAGGTTGGATGGCGGTGAATTAACAAGTGCAGACCGCTCGCAGAGCTCTCCTTAGGCAACTGATGGGGCAGCCATGTCACCAGGAGGTCACACTGGAAATGATCTGAGTGTGACCCGGTGGGTCTGCACACTGGCAACTTCTGGCCTTGTCAAGCCTATGGAGAAGACACTTTCATGGAACGTTTCCAGGTCTGCAGATTTTTTATTTGCAGTCAATATGTTGCCAAGGCTCACGCTGGCGGGAAGCGACATATTTTAGAAATATTGGGGCATATTACCAAGCAATAGCGATAATTATCGCTATTGCTTGGTTAGAGACAAAAATTTACCGCTGAGCTGCGGTGATTTTTATCGCAGATAAACCTTGGTATTGAAAAGTCAGCGATATTCATGCATTACCAAGCTAATGCTCTTAGCCAGGTTATCCACCTCCCATTGGATAACATGGCTAAGAACTGCTCAGGGCAGGTGTTAGCTTTTGGAGATATTTGCGCTTAGGGGGTGACATAATCCTAAAGTTGGTAATAGGAGATAGCGATGTTAGCAACTGTTTCCAGTCGCTAACATCTTGACACGCCCACTTTGCATGTCGTTAGTGATAAATATCACTGACATGCAAAGTGGGGCCCAAGATGGATGCTATCTCCTACTAGCTGTCACTAACTGCTGTTAGCGACAGCTAGGTAATAGGGAGATCATTTTATCTCCCCTTTCTTGGCCTTTAAAGCCAAAAAAGCAGAGATAAACCCCCTTGATAATTTTTCTCAGTTCACCGTTTGCTGTACAATCTCCCTTATTTGCGTTATGCTGCTGGCGGCACAGCGGTTTGTTAGCATTACTTGAGCTGGGATGTGAGTTTCTTTATGGTTACTAACAATCATTTACGTCCATGTTATGACCGGTTTGCATCGCTCTTGCACGTATCAACTTGGTGCAAGAGCAACACAAGCCTTAGGTCAATATTTGAAGCCAAGCCAAGCCACTTAGTGTGGCTTTGAGTGGCTCAAAAAATATTGAGTAATGCAACGCAGCCCAAATCGCTGCATCGCCTGATTATCAGGGCCGGACTGGCCATAGCAGGCACCGGGCAATCCCCTGGTGCACCGCACGGGTGGGGGACGGTTTTGGGCCCCTGTGGGCCGTATTTCTTACAGGGCCGTTTTTGCAGCATAGCTGCAAAATAGGCCCTGTACCAAAATCGGCCGATAACCGGCCCTAGCAAAGCGCTCGGCGGCACCTCCAGATCCCCCACCCCTCCCCTCCCCCGAGTTGGGGGGGCGGCCGCGCACCTTGCCATGGCCTGTTGTGGTTCCCAGTCCGGCCCTGCTGACTTTCCATTAGCATTACGTGAATGTTCCCATGCAACAACCATTTTTTTGACACATTTCCAGGATCAGAAGACTTTGTAAGCCTGGGAATGTGCTGAAAAGATACCACTCCCTAGGAGAGGCATAACGAGATGAAATATCTTCATTTCTCCTCACGTTTTCCTCTTTCTATGTGTGCTGGATTCTACAGCACTCATAGAAAGAGGAAAAAGCCTCTTGGTATTGTTTTTGTGCAGAAAGGTGCCCCTTCCTGAACGAAACAATTCTGCTTTCAACACAAGCATCCTTGCACCAAGGGTGCCTGCGTTGGAGCTAGGTTGCCAAAATGGTGCCAGCACAAGGGAAAAGGACAGGAATGCGCCGTGTTGGATAAATATGACGTATTTCTGCTCTTTCCCTGTGAAGGAGGGCTATGCAGCAAGGTGACTTGCTGCACGGTACTGTGCCACAATACTCATACATTCCAGCCGTCTTCAGCCCGGCTTGCTTGAATCCAGTGGCAAAGTGAGCAAGTGAGCAAGGGACTCACGTCTGAGCATACCCTGCCATCACCACCCCCTTTTGTACTGCTTTTGGCCGCCATAAGTGTGGCAGGGTATACTCAGACGTGAGTCCCTTGCTCACTTTGCCACTGGATTCAAGCAAGCCGGGCTGAAGACGGCTGGAATGCCAGAAACCGGTCCTTGGAAGCTTGTTTCCGGTCCAGGGAAGACATGGCTTGGCAGTTCGGGCTGTACTGTTCCCATGAGGCACAGGGTCAGACTGATTTGCATATAGCCATGTCTGAACTGGGGTGGCAGAGTGGGCTAAAGAACGGTGATGGATTAAAACCCAGATCTTTTGACTGGGTGAGAGTGTTTGATTGATTCAGATGCTCCGTCCATCACCACCCCCTTTTGTACTCCTCCTTCCGAGCTCGGCACCGGGTGACATGGCACTAGTCACCTTAACCCCTTGCCCGCGGCCGGAATTCCGCTCCTGTGCGGCACATTCCGATCGCGGGCTTGGTTATGACGGCTGGGAGCCGTCATCAGCACACTAGCACTGTGTGCCATGACAGCTCCCGGCCGTCATCAGCATAGAAGGGGTTAAGTCAGCACTAAATGATAGGGAGCCTATGGGGTAGCAAGGGTGTGATGAGCCCTAATGCAAGTGAGGAGATTTGGACCCTTCATGGCCGTGTTTAGATTTTATTAAACAATATAAACAGGAAAAATAATTGAGGCTAGAGGGTCCTTCGTTTCTCTGTACTCTGCATAATTAATCATAACATTGCCGAGAATGGAACATTTTATATTATGCCTAGATCTGGTTCATACTACGAGTATATTGCAAAATTACCACCAGGTCACCTCATGGTATTTATTAGACACTGGGTTTTTGGTTGGCAGAAGTATGCACCCTGTGCAGGCAGGAACCACAATTCTAGTCAGAGTAAGTCACAAACACACCCTAAATTAACCTGTGCTCATCCCTGGTAGCTTGGCACTGAGCAGTCAGGCAATATATAAAGTATTTGTGCAACACTTCAAACAGTAAAACAGTGAAAACACCCTACAAAAAATGTGTAATCTTTACCAGGGGCCCTTACTCTGAGTTAGTTTTCTGTGCCTAAGCACGTAATAGAGGAATGAGGTCTGAGGGATAGAAATCACACCTTTTATATTACAATACAGTTGTGTCTGGTTGAAGGGGTGTGAGACACGAGTGAGATATGATTTTGTGTCATGCAAGATATGTAGTGTGGTGCACTCCTTGCGGCACTGTAGAAGTGTAGCTCATATTTTGCAGGAAGTGAAACAAACTTTAGTGAGGTATAGCCCAGCATATTGGCTCACTTACCGTCTCGAAGAAGCATTGTTCTGGTTGTTGGTTTGATTTCATGACAGGTCGATAGCCAAATGCGGGTTTCCACGTTAATCACCTTTGCATGTGTCAGGAAGAAGTATGTGAATGGCATACGGTGTCTAGCGTCCAAAGGAGTGCTGCATAGTATCACTGGGCGGTGATCGGACAAGGGATCCTGGCACTGGACATGGTCCAGGCGCCGATGGGGCAGACAGACTTGCCTTTTGCATGCAAGGGGCACATTGCTATGCATCCTTGTTGCAGTTTCTGTTAAATAGCTCCTGGGAGGGGGTGGAGTGCAGGGTGCTGTCATTTCAAGTGCTAATGCGTGCTGGGAAATGAAGTCCTCGTACGTGGCTTCTTCTTTCAAAGGCGACTTTGTTGGTAAACCCAAAATGTCACTTCCTGTCCAGAGAGATGATGGGAAATCCAGTGTTATCACTTCCTGTGCTGATGGTTGATGGGAAATGCAGTCCTTTCTCTTGGCTTCTTGTTTTAAAAGTATTTATACTTGGTAACTTGTTTTCGAACATAATAGAAGCAATTCTTATTTTTTAACATTAGATACGATAAGCAGTGATAGCCTGTCTTCCATTGGCTGTTTTCCTTTGTTGGATGTTAATATAAATATCACAATACATATAAAGCTTTAAATACTAAGCTCCTGCTATTTCGAAATGCGGTTAATGATAATGCTCAATTTACCAACCACACGAAGATGAAAGACCGAGATTGTCTTGTAAGGTTCAAACTTGTTGCAGATTACAACACATATCTGTAAAATATGTTAACATCTCTATTCAACTCTGCAGGAGTTTAGATCAGTAGGTAGTTCCATTTGTCATTGTTTTATGCGTTTTGTCTTGTTACTGAAGACTGTACTCATAAACTATAGAGATTAAAGACATTAACTTTTACAGTTTTCTCCAGTTCGGGCCACTGTGATGTCTGCCATGTCTTTCAACGATAACCCAAAATCCCAGTTCATAAATCTTTGAACTGTAAACATCACTAAACAATCAACAACTGTGAGGATGGTTGACCTGGTCTAAAACCCAAACACATATGTATTTCTTTCCTCTCCAACAACAAAGTTCTGTGTACCTATTGGCAAGGCTTTCGATCTTATCTCTTGGCCAGCCCCAAGGCAGATATTCATACCCCTCACCTTCAAATCACGCTGAACTTGGACACTCCCATTAAGGATTCCTGCCATGAGTGCACATAGGGAAAATGCTGTGTACACAACAAATGTCTCCTACTACAGTTAGAGTCTCCGGGCCCGATTCACAGAACTAACTTAGGACAAAATCCTAAACTTACAACTTTTGGTATTCACAGAAGTTAGGATTTTGTCTTAAGTTTGTCTTAGTCTGTTTTAAGACAAACTTAAGACAAAATCCTAACTTCTGTGAATACCAAAAGTAGTAAGTTTAGGATTTTGTCTTCAGTTAGTTCTGTGAATCGGGCCCACAGTGCATACCTTTGGTGCAGTGGTACACTATTCCAATCAGTATATTTACACTTCATCTTTAACTAGGTGTGCACCCGGTGACTCTGTGAAGTCTTCGAGGAGCCTCAAAACCCGACCTACATTTATTTCCAACCCTTGAACCACAGTATTTTCCAGACAGCCCACAAACCATAGTTAAAAAGTACATCCCTCACTGTGAAACAGCAATGTATATGGTGCTTTTTTCAAGGCTTCCAGCAAGGATCTTCTCACAAGTGGGCCAGTGTGTATTCCTCTCAGTCCCCAAGCAGTACTGCCCCATGCGCCTCTAACGGTACAAAAGGGGGCGGTGGTGGACAGAGCATCTGAATCAAGCAAACACTCACACCCAGTCAAAAGATCTGGGTTTAATCCATCACCGTTCTTTAGCCCACTCTGTGACCCCAGTTCAGACATGGCTATATGCAAATCAGTCTGACCCTGTGCCTCATGGGAACAGTCCAGCCATTACTCAACTGGAGCTGAATAAGTTGGGAGGTGCATTAAATCCATCATTATGCAGAACATGCCCCAGCTACATGATCGCCCAATCGCAGTGGCCCTAAATATATTGTAAGATTAAGATTACAGCAGCATTACATTTTAGCAATGTTTTTTGCAAACTCTTTCTCCCACTGCGTTTGCCCCTTCGGCTCAATTGGGACTGTAGCAAGGTTTCTTCATTAACTAGGTTTCCCAGGGCAGTTTAACAAGCCTAAATCAACAGATGGTGGAAAGATGCTCATAGTAGGGTGACCACCTCACATAAACTAGTAATACAAAAAATCTCTACCTGTATTTATTAATATTTGAAAGTCGCCAGTAGATAAACTCCCAAGCAGCTGGCCTAAGAACAGAGACATGCCAAAGTCATGAGCTCAGAACATATCAAAATGTATTAATAATCAGTTCATATACTCTTATATCGCAACCCATTCATTCAAACACTCATACCAACAGACTCATGGACACACATACACATTCGTCCTAACACTCAGGGATCCAGCCATACGCGCAGCAATAGGGTAGTGTTTGAAAAAGTGGACCTCAGTAGTCAAGAACAGTCATTGAGTAGATCAGATATATTTTTACGTACAAAGGACTCGTTTAAATATGATGGGAATTATTGTCGAGTTAATGCTCAAAATTCAAAAATGAAACATAAATCGATGAGATGAAGCATTTTTATGTGGCCCACAGAAGATTACAATGTACAGCTATTGTATTACTAGTGTGCGCCTTTCCCCTGCATCTCTACCTTTATTAAACTTCAGGGACCCCTTCGTTTGAGTGGTATTATTGAACACAGCACATAGTCTGCATTAGCTCTGCATTAGCTCATGCAAGCTCCCTGGAGTACAACACTGAAAATCCTCCCTCCCTCTATGTGGTTGCCGCTGTTAAAAAACAGTGGGCCTCGTTTATGAGAAGTGACGCATTTCTGCGTGAAAGCAGCGATGCGTCTCTTCTTGGTGCGCCCCCATTGCGACATGATTGATGCACCATATTTACTGTATGATGCATCATGTTGCAAGGAGTTACAGATACGTCAGTACTTCTGACTTATCTGTAAGTCGCAAAAGTGACGCATTGCTGGAGTGTGTCACAAAAGTGACGCAACTCCAGCAATGTTCCTTTCACATGGAGCAAGCCCTTGGCGTCCTAGAAGTGGTGCACTAAAATCTCATAGGTTTCACTGCGCCTCTCCTACGACCCTTTCTTGCGGGTGTACGCCCACCCTGCATACATTATACCTTGCACAGGTATAATGTAGTGCAGGGGTTTACGAAGTGATGCATCTACATAGATGCGTCACTTCGTAAATACGCCGCAACATTGCATATTTTTTTTTACCCTTGGTGTGTCACAAAAAGTGACGCACCCGCGGCGCAAAAGTGACGCAGGGGCTCATAAATGAGCCCCAATATCTTCAAGGTGACAGCTAGTGATGTCAGATTTAAAAAACCCTCACCATTTATAAGCATCTCATCATGGCCCATAGACGATCACATTGCAATTTGTGTCTTCTTCAGATATATATATCTTTTAAATGCCTGTGATGTGGTTCCGTTGACTTCTACCAAGGATAGAAATCACAGTTTGTCCATATGTGTCTGGGAGTTAAAGGGAGATGCTGCTTCAGGTTCACCTGGAGAGTCAGGCGTTGAAAGCAAGGCGCGGGTCTGTTGCTGTCAGGGTGTCTCTTTCTTGCCATGCTGGTAGTTATTCTGCACTTTATCGGTTGTGAAGCCCCAGAGGGTGAGAGCCTCAGTGAACTGACACCAGCTCTGAATTGATGGAGGAGTTTAGGTCCTCCATGCGGGTAGTGTGGTTGCTTAGCAACAATAAGACAAGAGAAACAAGCAGGCACCTTTTTAATAGGAACTCAGGCAGAAATAGCAATAGGGGAAAGGTTCTTTTAACATTGATGATACTTTATTTCTTATTACTAAGCAGCCCGCCTTACGGCTGCAGATGCTGCTAACTTTCATGAGCGGATAATATGGCATTCGTCAAAGCTCTAGATGAAAATTTCAAGGCAAATTGCCTCTTATTCAATTTATATGCGGCAAACCAAAGGAGGAGCATAACTAAAGTGACAATAATAATCTCATTGATAATGCCCTTTGGAATTTCCACTATAGCATAACTATAGTGATGGAGAATTATCTCAATGATAATATACTTTGGAGTGTCCACTATAGCATAGCTATAGTGATAGAGAATTATCTCAATGATAATGCCCTTTGGAATGTCAACTGTAGCATAACTATAGTGATGGAGAATTATCTCAATGATAATGCCCTTTGGAATGTCAACTGTAGCATAACTATAGTGATGGAGAATTATCTCAATAATAATGCCCTTTAGAATGTCCACTGTAGCATAACTAAAGTGATGGAGAATTATCTCAATGATAATGCCCTATGTAATGCCCACTGTAGCATAACTATAGTGATGGAGAATTATCTCAGTGATAATGCCCTTTGGAATACCCACTGTAGCATAACTATAGTGATGGAGAATTATCTGAATGAAGTGTGGCTCACTGATTAGAGCGGCAGACCCTGATGCAGAGGTCTGGCCCGGGACCAGGGTTCAATTCCCGACGTGGCAGGGTCCTGAGCCCAAAATGTCCACGGACTTGATAATTCTCGCCTCGGTGCCGATTCTAATCATGAGGTACCACGCTGCAACTCTGGGCAATAGCTTGCTCAATCTCCACTACGGTGGCCCACCTGCTGTGGGATGCCTGGCTTTCACCTTGGGGATGCCCAGTAGGGGTTATCTCACAGGGAAAAGCAAGGACGGGTTCCCAAGGCAAGCACCTTGATGCCTTCGGGTGATACGTGCGCTATATAAATCGCAATACATTTACATTTACATACTGCCCTTTGGAGTGTCCGCTGCAGCATAACTATAGTGATGGAGAATTATCTCAATGATAATGCCCTTTGGAATGTCCACTGTAGCATAACTATAGTGATGGCGAATGATCTCAATGATAATACCCTATGTAATGCCCACTTAAGCATAACTATAGTGATGGAGAATTATCTCAGTGATAATGCCCTTTGGAAGGTCCACTATAGCATAATTATAGGGATGGCAAATTATCTCAATGATAATGCCTTTTGGAATGTCCACTTTAGCATAACTATAGTGATGGAGAATTATCTCAGTGATAATGCCCTTTGGAAGGTCCACTATAGCATAATTATAGGGATGGCAAATTATCTCAATGATAATGCCTTTTGGAATGTCCACTTTAGCATAACTATAGTGCTGGAGAATTATCTCAGTGATAATGCCCTTTGGAAGGTCCACTATAGCATAATTATAGGGATGGCAAATTATCTCAATGATAATGCCTTTTGGAATGTCCACTTTAGCATAACTATAGTGCTGGAGAATTATCTCAGTGATAATGCCCTTTGGAAGGTCCACTATAGCATAATTATAGGGATGGCAAATTATCTCAATGATAATGTCTTTTGGAATGTCCACTTTAGCATAACTATAGTGATGGAGAATTATCTCAATGATAAGTCATAAAATCTTTATTTCGGTTTATAATACCATAACAGATACAAACACATACATCCTTATCAATAGTACTCAGAATAAAAATAATGGGAATGAGCCATACATCAAATCCTAAAGGATCAAATATTTCATATTACAGTATATAAACACAAGAGGAAACTGACAAGAGATAAAATTTCACTATTTGCCATCTTAATCAAATATATTGTGATATAAGACTAAAGTGCAAATGCATTATTAACTGGCAATTGTCGGAATTGATACAATGTACACCCCTTCTACTATAAACCAGTCTTTTAAAAGCCATTTTCCGCAATATACTATAAAATCAGACTGATAAAGACATAAAAAATACATTAAAACCAGATTTAACAGTGATGACTTTAAAATTAGGAGACTCTCCATTCCTAGAACTCTAATTTGTTTTGACTGTGCCACTCGGGGATGCAGTCAAAGCCTACGCCTGGTTGCCCAAAACTGGCCAAGAAATTTTGCGACTGCACATACAAAGAGTGGTCTTGTGTCTGATTTCAAAATACGTAGAGATTCGTTATAACTATAGGTCCCCAACTGTCTCGTACTGGTGCCAGCCAAGTCCTTCTTGGACATGCAAAGAAAACATGGCCTATGTTTTCATGCGTGTTTGAGCAAGCACGACAGCTCTTAGGCTGGATGTTATCTGCCAACTAGGAATTAGTGTGAGCATTAATGCGTAGACAACCATATCTAAACTGAGTATACAGTTTCCTGTCTACTGGCTCCTTGATGATATCAAAGAAACGCTCAAGCCGTTTTCCAGATTTAATATCTAGAAAAGCATCAATTAAGCTACCTTGGCGGATTTTTAGGTAAATATTCTGCTCAACCCTTGTCCAAAATAGGGATAAAATTGTATCCTTAGAGTATGAGGGCGGGGACCCACAATCTCGTTTGGGAGACCAATAGATATTGTTGACATGTTTGATCCAACCGATTTTTTTATTTTTATCCAGTGCTAAAACTTTGTTAAAAGCAGCGGCATAAAGGACCAGATCAGGAGTGGAGACCCATCTATACCAGAAGAGCAAAGGGCGCAGTCTCGCTTGATTGTTAATCGATCTAATACCCAAGTCCAATTTCAAGGGGAGGAGGGGGGGTGCTTTGGGGAAGTGATACCAGGCTCCTAAGGAACCTATTTTCCACTGTCGATAGCAAGCTTGCGTCCACTGATCCCCAGAGTTCTGCCCCATAAAGCACACTACTAACTGCCTTGGAGCTATATAGTTTAAGGGCTGGGGCGACAGGCTTGGTATATGGGAGACAAAGCTCTTGCCGCGAAGCCCCAGTTAACTGTGAGAATGTCATGGACACCTTATCTAATGGTTCTTCCAGATCATTCTATCAGACAGTTTAATGCCCAACTACTCTAAGGAGCTGACCCTCTCTAATGGGACATTGTCTAGAACCAGATTTCTTTTAAAAGATTTACAGGGGTTCTTGGACACAAATGCATCAATTCTTACGCCTGCCTCACAGTAGGCGTAAGACTGACGCAGGCCCTTTGAAAGGACACATTGCTGGAGTTGCGTCACTTTTGTGACACACTCCAGCAATGCGTCACTTTTGCGCCGTACAGACACGTCAGAAATACAGACGTATCTGTAACTCCTTGCACCATGATGCGTCATATTGTAAATATGACGCATCATTGGTCTCGCAAAGAGGGCGCAGTGAAAAGTGACGCATCGGTGTTTTCACGCATCCGATGCGTCACTTTTCATAAATGAGGCCCCATGGGTCTTGCGTGGGAACACCCACCACAATGCCCATGGACCACCTACTTGACATAGAGTCAGTCAACGCAGCGTCTTGCACTGCTTGTCTTACTCTATATCTATGAAGCAATGCAACGCCACGCAGGGTGACTTAGCCAAGCAGTGAACAGTTCTATTGTGGCTTTGAAGTTTACTGGAAGTTCAACTTCCTACCGGGGCGAAATATAATTGTCACAAATGTAATCAAAGTAAAAATGTCAGCTCTTTCTAATGAAAAATCTATATCTTATTCTAAGTTAATAGTTCTTTTTCTGTAGTGAATTATAAAGTATGTCATACATATAATACAACAAACAAAATAATGTCCAGTTCCAAAATATCAATCAACAAGCATAAATACAAGGAATGGAGGAAAGACTGAAGGCAATGGTATATGTCTGACATGTCTGCTTCCAGAGGGCTTTTTTTGGATTGGGTCTGGGATGGTACATTTTCAGCCTCATATTGTGTCCTTGTGTCCGGACATGTGCATGAACATTTTGACTTTTTTCAATTTATTTCATATTGATCCTTATTTATCTCATAGATAAGGATCTTGCAGAAGATACACTTCTCCAGGAAACGGTTCTCTTTTCCTCTACACTTCCAATATGCAACTAGAAGTGTAAAGCAGTCAATGACAAATTCTACCTTTATTTTATGCACTAGAATATATAACTACTGTACGGAAAAACGTGCATCTTTGTCTATTGGTTACACTGGCATGGCTGGCTTCTATTAGCATAATATTCAACTGGCAAAAATGAGAAGCCATTTTGCACCTCTCTGTTATTGGTGGATTCTGCACAAAAGGCCTGTTGTACCAGGAAGCTTAGAGTTTCATTATTAAGCTGGTTGCTTCTTTGAGACTTTTGAAGGATTGCAGAAAAAATAAGGAATCTGGAAGTCTGTGTCCTTGAAATGTGTCCTGAATGGCGTGATAAAGAAGCTACAGCAACATTTTCAGTAGCAATCAATGTCTTTCCTAATGGTGCTGCTGATACACGACCTGCCTCTATGAATGCAAACTAGGTACCACCAAATCCCTCTTGAAAAAGCACCGTTTGCATCTTGAGGAGCCATGACCTTATGCTCAAGTTTCTCCTTCATGATGCATATCCTTAAAAAAGAAAGAAAGGTTTTTAATTATCAATTGTTTCTGTTACTGGCACATTGTGAAATTGTGCTTTACAATGTTGAAATATTATTCAAGTAATAATCATTTTCATTACAAATTTAGAATGTTTGGAAAGAGTCTGAAATTACATTTGAAGTACAAGATATTCCCCTATAATTCCACGTAGAAATTCAGGATTTTTTTGTTTTGTTTATGTACTTTAAATTCTGCAGGTTGCTCATGCAAAACGAGTCCTTGGACCTGGAAGTGACCGCTTGTGCCTCTTTTGACTGCAAGTGATGAATCTCACCCAGTCCTGTCTCATCCATAGGTCATCCTCATTGGGGGAGCTCCCCAGGATCCTAGACATCCGGAATAGTGTGAACAATTTGATCGGCCTAGCCTGAGATACTGAGTACTTTCCATCCCCGCCCTGGGTTAGTTTGCCACCCACATGCTCGTTTGGACCTTCTGTGGTTCTGGTGCATAGACCATGAGATCCCTGCATCTAGTTGATGCCCTGTAGGCCCCTTGCCCTTGCAGCCTCCCTCATTCGATACCCTATCTGGATTCTTAGGCTATCCGGTCAGTTCAGGCTGAACTGATACCATTTCAGGTTTCCCAGGCTCCCTCAGTTTCCCTTGCATCTAGTTTTTCTGTGCCCTGAAGAAGGTTTGACCCACATGCAGGGTCCTTCACCGAAACGCGAGTCGGCGCTGGTGTCCGCTGATCTTTATGTCTCCTTCAATACCATCATGTTGTGGCCTCCTTTGAGGTTTACATAAAGCCTTGAAAACATTATTATCTCACCTAATGGAAATATATGTTGAAATGGTGACTGTATGACATGATGGAAGAACTATAAAGCACTTTGTGGCTCATTCTATGTATAACATCTTCAAAGACCTACCCACAGAGACTACTGGTTTTGATGCAGTGGACCCTTTGTGAATACTGCGATTGCATGAACGAGTGAGTATGATTCTGTTGAGAGTATGAGTTGGTTACATGTATGTGTGTTGCGCCTGGGTTTCATCTATATATATAATCATGTTTCTGATTGTGTAATGTATTTTGTGGAATATGTATTGAAGATGTATTAATTGTCTATTTTATACCTTCAGGATTGTTACAATAAATTTGATACATTTGTTATGATAACAATGGTCTCTGGGTATTAGCTTTTGAGCGTCTGCTGCCTGTTGTCTGTTAGCACACTGTATTTTTGCTCTTGAGGGGTGTGACTTTGCTGTTCCTATGTTTTATCCTTGACGTATAGCTTTATCATAAACGATTTCCTGGCAGTGGATTATTCCTTATTGATAACTCATCCATAGGAAGCCCTCTATCTTGGTCCATCACATTGAAATTGCTCTGGTGGACATTAATGATGTTTGTCATAGAGCCACAGCCAGTGCTTGATTTCTAAGAGAATGAGTGGCGGTGACCAAATCTCTGCACAGAATGGCTAATAAATGTCAGTGCGCCGAATACCAAGGCTGTGTAGTATGAACTCCACCTCATCCTTCGGTAATCGACTACCGGACACTCCCTACTCCTTTATCTCACTTTGACAAGTTCCTGCTGTCTCCGCTTGTGACATTTTTTCCATCTTTTTTGTGTTTGTTACTCTCATGCTCTTGGTAAATGTCTGATGAGGAAAAATAAGTGATGGTCCCCAAAAATGTGCTAAAAGTTGCTATCTAGAGAGAAGAAATATAAGATGAAAACAGCTGGATAGTAGAAAATGCAACAAATTACTGCCCTCTAGGCGAAGAGTCTGTTGTACTTATATAGTTGAGGTACTAACTCAAAAATTGTTACCAACAAAAAGCCTGCATGATCAGCATAATAATGGTGACATTTCAACCTCTTGATTTAAAAGTTAGGAAAACTCACAAACACACTTGGCAGACCCATCAAAATGTTACTGCCGGTTGCATGGTTGATGTTATTTAATTGTTGCCTCTGGGTAGTTTACACTGAGTGTTAACAGCTACTTATGAAGATGTGACTTAAAGAAGTGATATAAATTTTAAGCTGCACAGTAGTTAGCCCTTGTTCAAAGTCTGAACCAGTGGTAGGAAAGAGTCTGTGGCCACTAAAAACATAAAATGATGTTGAAGGAGCACTAATGCTCACAAGCAGTCTCAGTGTTAGGAGGCCACGGAGAGGTTAAAGTTTAAGGGCCCGATTCACAAAGGTCTTCCGCACTCGTTTTGGCGGCCCAGCAGTGGTGGCGGCGGCCTACACTTGTGGCGGGACCTGCGCACTGCAGTTTCTCATTCTGGAGGTCCCACTACGAGTGCGAACCTCCGGCAAGGTTGCGGGGCCTTTGCCACAAGTGTGGAGGCCCTTTGTGAATCGGGCCAACACTGTTTAAAGTGCCATGGAGCTCGTCTACTAGTTTGTTATCTTCACAGGAATTCCCTTGCCAACACCCTCTCCTGTCCCAGGGCTCTCCTCTCCCCAGCCTTCTGCTCACTTAGTGGGCAGGGATTTGTTCAGCCCCTGGTTGGCAAAAAATATGTTTTAAAGTGTTTTATTAGCACAGCACTACATCTGGCCACTGGAAGCGGAATGGTACATGGGGAAGCGATGAAGATGACTAGTAGTAAATTAAATATCACCTTGATTGTACTTTACATATGTATGGGTGGACTGTAAATTATCACCCTGCACATATTTAGAGCACAAGGCACAGGAAGACAGAATCATTTATTCAACCCTGGAATTCAGCAGAGGTCAAGAGATGCCAAAACCAGCAACCTAACCTCTAGACTGCATCAGACACCATCTACCTTTACCCTAGCTTGACTTATAGAGGGACATATTATCAAGGGCTTTATCTCCGCTTTAGCGGCACTTTTCACCGCTAAAGCGGAGATAATGCCATTGCCCTATTAACAAGGCAGCGCAAACATGCATTAGCGCATGTTTGCTGCCTTTTTAGTAACGCCTCGTTTTGCATCGCTAATGAGATGCAAAGTTGGCGTATCTTCAGGAAAGAACAGGGAAATTGATCGCTAACCGCACATCGCTGTATCAACAAGCCGGCCCAGACAACACGCAGCAATGAAAAAAGCTGCACTAACCGCTGACCGCCAAAAACTAACATCTGGAAATTTTCCGACTTAGCCATGTGCATAATGGGAGGTGGATTGTAAGGTTACATCCACTTCTTCCTATTATCAACATTTTACTCAGCGCAATGCTAACTTCGCTGGTATTCAGGCGATATTGCTTTAAATTGCAGTATATCGAAGGTTTGACATCGCCTGTTAGCAAATCGTTGTAAATACGCCACTAACACGGCGATGTGAACCGGCGAAACACGGCGTTAGCGCAAAATGCGCTAAGCGCGATTTGCGATGATTACTGCGGCCCCTTGTTGATACCTCCCGGAGTTCTCAACTCCATCTCAGTAAATTGTTTTAAAATAATGAGCTACATTTCCAATCCTTATTTATAGTTTCTAGCTTATATTCTGTAAATGTCAACATCTTTTTTTTTTATTTTTCTATTGCTAGTGTTTTCCTCCAGCGTCCAGATCTTTACCGCTCTTTCAGCCGCAAGTTACATTGTAATGGTAATCTCTAAATTACATGTTTAGATCAATGTAAAAACAGCATTCGGGGGCTGCAAAAATACATTCAATGTGACAGGACCCATAACTCCCACTTAGCGTGGAATGCTGCCAGCGGCAGGCGACAGACTGCCAGGACCGGAAATCTATTCAGCGTTTTGTGGTTTTTAGACACCGTTGCATGCCTGGTGTGTTCTGATACCACAGAAGATGCTGACAACTCTCTGCTTGGAATACTTTAGGACTTAATAAAATATCTTGAATTATCCTGCGTAAGGTTAATGGGTAATATGAACTCGAAGAAGAATTTGTTTTAAAATGAGGTCAGTTCTATTGAAAACTTTTCGCAAATCACAAAGTAAAGGTCCTGCAAATTCTGTGCCACAGGATTTACCGTGTGTGATATTTAGAGCGGGTAATGTGGTGGAGATCCTGCCTTCGCCAGAAGTACTGCCTAATACACCACAGGTCATGGAAGTATAGCTAAACACGAGCTCAAAAATTCGAAAAATCAGAGTTACACATACATGTTCATTTGCATAATTTCAAAATTATTTTACAAGTACATTTCACACTGGGTTAGAAGAAAGTACATTTTATTCTTGTACTTTGGCTTGCCTCTATCACTATGGTGATAACAGCTTAGTGGTGAGCAGGGGACACCTGATTTGCCTCTTATTGACACACGCGCAGGGGGCTTTGTCAAGGATGTAAATGTTTTTTTTTTTTTTTAAAACAATCTGTTAAATCCGCTGGCCAGAATTGTTAACTCTTTGTGATAATAAAGTGATTGGCAGTCTAGTGCATCACTACTCTCATGTGCCAGAGCTGGACAACTGTATTGTCGGCTCGCTCGTCATTGATTACGACAGTACACTTGAGGCGAGCCCTTTGAATAAACAGGTTCTAAAAATTATTTTGATAAGCTTTTAATTTACACACACATGCATGACCTAGAGTGAGTTGAAAGGTAATCCTTGTTATTGTTGATCCAGGGCAGAGTCACTTGAGATCAACGATATGGATCTAATTATGATATCGGGCGGATCGCCATCGTTAGGCCGTCAGTGGCGATCTGTCCGACATCTGTGGCAGAGGTCCGACCGCCAGATTAGGATACTGGCGGTCGAAGCACTTTGGGCACTGGGAAAGACCGCCACCTCTGACAGGCTCAAGAACCCCATCGGGCGGCAGTTGAAGCCTCATCCCTACAATGGAGGTCGTGACTGCAAAGGCACCGCCGTAGGCATTAGGATGTCAGTTTCTGACAGCCTTTTTTTAGGCGGTTTGACCACCATGAAAAAGCTGTTGAAAAATGACCTCAGGAGGGCCCCGTCACCCGTGGGCCTCCACTATGTGTCCTGGGGGGCACAGATGGTGTCCCCCAAAACATCCATGCACCCAGTGGTAGGCACCACATTGTGCCTGGTACTAGATGCATGGATGTTTAAAACCTGCCTTTTATACTGCAGCATGTGCTGTGGCCAATTTCCGCAGCTATGTAGAGGTTTGTTGTGGTTAGAGGTATTCTGCTACCCAGCTACAATTACAAGCAGCTGCATTACATTTCAGAATGTATCTCTCTGAAATGTCACACTTAAGCCAGAGTTTTCTTAAAAAGCACATTTTTGGATTCCAAGGATATTTTAGGAGATTTGAAAGTTGTGAGAAATGGGCAGTTTTCCATGGAGCAGATATTTTGACTATCAACCCCACATTCCTACATGCTTAGCAAGGAAAACACCACCCATGGATTTCATCTCTTGGTGGCATCATTTGAAGAATGCATATCAGAGTAGATGGAATTGATGATTGAAACATGAGCGTAGCAAAACCAAAGGGGATGATGGACGGAGTGTTGAACAATGCAAGCACTCACCCCCAGTCAACTGATCTGGGTTTAATCCATCATCATTTTTTAGCTCACTCTGCCACCCCCAGTTCAGACCTGGCCATATGCAAATCAGTCTGACCCTGGGCCTCATGGGAACAGTCCAGCCCGAACTGCCAAGCCATGTTATCCCTGGACCGGAAACACGCATCCTGGGACCGGTTTCTGGCTAATCAGCCGACATCAGCCCGCCTAGCTTGAATCCAGTGGCAAAGTGAGCAAGGGACCCACGTCTGGGCTTACCCTGCCAACTTAGGGCGAACAAAGCAAAACCAAAGGGGATGATGGACGGAGTGTTGAACAATGCAAGCACTCACCCCCAGTCAACTGGTCTGGGTTTAATCCATCATGAAACATGAGCGTGCCACCAGGAGTTTAACATCTGTAAAAATGAAGGTGTCCCAAATTGCAAGATAGGAACTGCTTCTCAGCCAAACCCTCCTATGCTGTCCATTCGGAGTGCGCTATCCACATGTGGTAAGGAAAAATAGACAACTGTTTGCTATAGTCAACATTATCCAAGGCCATTGAAATATCTTGATGCCTGAATAGTGTAGGACATATAAATCATCATTCAACACCTGAAGAGGGCCTGGGTAAGTGTTTCAGTCTAATGAATGCACAGAGAATCATGATGTTCCACATGGCTATGAAGTTGCATAGCAACACCTTTTTCAATGAGTTTGTCCATATGAAACGAACATTCGTGATGGAATGTTCTTTGGTTATGTCAGGGACATTTATTATTTTTATTATGTAAAGATTTGTCTGATTTTCAAAGAATCTGCTTTGAAAAACAGTAGCATTCGCAATTGTGAACATGCCTGAAACACCATGTTCTTGCTGCAAGAAGTTTGCTGAAAGCATCTTACCTAAGAATACATCTGGCTTGCTGTATAACACTGTACAGTGTATTGATATCACATAAAATATCCCCAGACATGTTAAAATTCAAGGTTTAGTGATGTTTCTAGCATCAAGCGTTGCCATGAGGACAAAATGGCTGTACGCGATGGTTTCTGGCTCCAAGTTTAGTCAATTGGCCATCAAGCAAAGGCAGTTATAATGTGCAAATATTTGAGGATAACTAATGTAGCACCAGTTAGTTGAATGTGTCCTTTTCTCTCTCCCTTTTCCTCCTACCTTTCCTCAAATTTGAAATTCACATCAAGAGAATTGGAGAAATTACCATTTGGCATAAGAAAGGGTCTATATGATTTGTGGGAGGCTGGTGCATGGCGTCTCAAAGCTTCGCTAGCCTCCATAGAATCTTGCGTAACCTTGTGTACATCAAACAGTGGTGATGTCTGGAGGTAGGCCAACTCCTAACAAGGTGAAGATGATTCCCACACCCTTCAGTGGGAATCACCTGTGCTGAGCCTCGGCCAAGTCAAAACCTCCAAGGTTATCCAAGCAGTCATGGCTGCTTGTCAGTATTCAGTTCTTCTCTAGGTGCATCTCATTATGACCTTGAATGCCCTTCCTATGTTTGCTTCACTGTGGCTTTCTGCATTCTGATGCTCACAGCCTGCTTTCAAAACACAGTTTCCTTTCCACAATCATTGAAATAATCAGTAGCCACATCTCAAATGTGTAAGTGCGTCTACCTTTGGAAAGAGTGCGTCTGCAGCACCGGATACAGTTATTACCCCTTAAACCAGAAGCAGCTTCAACTTATTATGCAATTACATCTCCAATTACTGCATAATGACTCAGCAGTGCTGCGGTAATTGACCGTGGTCGCTTCTATTAGACATAAATGATACTCTACAGTGTTACATCTGAGCACAGAAGTGGTTTTAAAGTGGAGGTCTCTAATTAGATTTTCATAGGCTTGAAAGCTACACGTAAAACCGTCAGCGTTGTCAATTCAATAGAGTGCCATCGACATGATATTGCGATTCAGAATTTTACCTGATGGGCGGGATATGGTTCTGAGTCTAGCCCACATGACTCGAGCCAGGGCCGGCTTTAGCCCTGGTGGCGACCGGTGCAATAAACTTTTTGGGCACACCACACCCCATGATTCTCTCACAACCACCGGTCAAAAGTGGCCCTCATCTCTCCATTCATAAGTTATTGCAAAACACAGTGGTTCCCCTGAGGTCGGCGCCTCCTCCACAGGGCAGCGCCCACTGCGGCCACACCAGTCGCACTGCCCTAAAGCCAGCCCTGGCTCGAGCAAGCCGAACTCTGAAAGTCTGGGGCGCAAGGGTGGGTCCGCTGAATGGGTTTTAAGTCGTAGGTTATGCTGCGTACACTTGCAGTGCTGATATAAGTATTTTTATTTATTAGCACTTCCCATGCATAGCGGCTTTTCTTTGCTAAATTTTGCACAACATTGGATATTTTTATGTTGATTCATTCGCCCTCAAATGATTCTGCTGACATCAGTCTTAGGCAGTAGCGGTCGGTGGTGGGAGCAGCTGCCGGGCGGTGACGTGGGGACGGGGAGGGGCAGGGTGGGGGGTAGTAATCTATGGATTACGGAGGATTACAGGTAAGTAAACATATTAAAAAAATAAATTTCGTTGTGTGCACTGCATCCCATTTGGTGATTTTGCCCTCCAAAATATGCTATGGTTCTTCGGGTCTTAGCGTGTCATTTCAGCATCATGCAAGTGACGCACAGAGTCACTCTAGTGACTCAGCAGCAGAGGCCAAACATGCAGTCACCATCCCACATTTTCTTTTCATTCTGTTTTTAATTGAATAGTTTTAGAAATGTGGTCCCCTGCTTATTTATATACCTAAGCATCCACCTAATCTATCTATATAGAAAGGTCGCCCTTTCTCATAGATATAGGGGCATTTTTCCAATGCCCCTGCAGCACTTTTACGCTGCCAGAACGTCACTTTTGTGATGCTCCCGAGGCGCAGTGTGCTGTCCCATATTTACAAGGCCACGTAAAGTTACCCTCTATGACTTTACATGGTCTTGTAAATATGGAGTATGGCAATGCCTTACTCTGCGAGGAAGGGGCGTGCCATGGGTGTTGCTGTGGGTGTTCCCATGAATTACCCATGATTTTCGACACTGCCCCAGATTTACAACACACCGTAAATCTAGGGCAGCATCAGCTAGTAACCAAGCATAGGACCCAACACTGCCACCCCCTACCCTCAACATCATAAGGGTTCCGTCCTACTTGAATCCAAAGCACCATTCACTAGCTCTTTACACTATGGGGCATATATATATATTTTTTTCTGAGTTGTATGTAGCACAAACTTGACCTGAAGATATCAGGTATTAGAAAGCTTTACATGAGCACCAGTTGCATTACATAACAATACATTCATTTTTGTTAGGTGCAGGGAGATTAAGTGATTTGCCCGGAATCACAGGATGTTGAGCGTCGTTGCCGAGACAAGAACCCAGTTCCTCAGATTCAAGGGCAACGGCCCTAGCCATTAGGCCACATCTTCTAGCATATTGACAAAGGCCTCTCATCATTATTGCACTACGCAATATGGTACGTCCACGAGTTTTATTTATGAAGCCACGCAAATCCACTTTGCGTAGCTTCACAATGTGGAGTGATGCAATGCAGAAATAATTGCTGCCTAGCCTTGCACTGTGCAAGGAAGGCATTCCAAGACCGTTGTGGTGGGGGTTCCCACACAACTCCCATAGTTTTTTACACATTTCCAGATTCACAAGGAGTTGTAAACCTGGGAATGCTTTGAAATCTTGGGCCTCATTTACAAGAAAGGGCTGCAGCGCTCCACGGCAAGTCCTTTTGCTGTGCCACACTGCAGCACAGGGATGCAACATATTTACAATATTATGTCGCATCCCTGTGCTTTCTCCTGCACTGGCTCACAATGGGCTGCCATGCACCAACTCAGGCACCCTTGCACCATGGAGCAAGGATGCCTGCATCACAGGGATTATTGTTTCTGTGCAGGAAGGATTCCCTTCCTGTACATAAACACTCAGAAATGGCTTTTTTAACTTCAATATGTGCTGCATTAGCATACATCGAACTTGCAAAACATCATTTTTTTAATGATTGTTTATGTGCAGGAAGGAACACCTTCCTGCACATAAACAATTAGCAGAGGTCATTTCCTCATTCTATGTGTGCTGCAGAATGCAGCATGCATGGAAAGAGGAAAAAAAGAGGAGAAATGAATACATTTCTCCTCATTGCACCTCCCTATGCCTCCCCTGGAAGGCGTGGCTTTCAGATGCATTTCCAGGTTTACGATTTAGCGTAAATCTGGAAATGTGTCAGGTTCCATGGGTGTTGGTTGGGAACACCCACAACAACACCCATGGAACGCCCGCTTCACCTAAAGTGCTGCGTTTAAAGGAGCCATATTTACAAGGACACGAAAAGCCAAGCTGTCCTTGTAAATATGGGACAGTAAAATGCATCGCTAGTGCGTCACAAAAAGTGATGCACCGGTGATATAAGGGGCTTGTAAATATGCCCCCTTATGCCTAACCAGATGAGGTGTAATGAGGAAAAATATGTTTATTTCTCCTCGGCTTTTCCTCTTTCTATGCGTGCTGCATTCTGCATCATGCACAGAAAGAGGAAAATGCCTCTATTGATTGTTTCTGTGCAGGAAGGTGCCCCTTCCTGCTCAAAAACAATTCTGCCTGTAATGCAGGCTCCTTTGCAGCATGGTGCATTGCAGCGATGTGATTGGCCTAAGCGCTGTTGTTAGGCACTCAGACAGGCAATGGGAGCCTATGCATGCTCCCTACCATGCTGTGTGTTACAACCTGGTGGGGAGCATGCAAAGTGAGCATGACTGTTTGGCCGGCCCAAGACGGACAGCCAAACAGTCATGCACACTTAAGTGCCCACCAATCGTCCCCTTACTGGCTGTGACACAGCCAAGCCCCAACTTGTAACTTGGAAAAATAAAATGATAATAACATAGATATGCTGTGCTGCTCTGCTAGAAGGACTGCTACTCTTTTGCCCTGCTGCCTGATGTTCTATAGCCTGAGGGAAACAACTGTGTCTGCATCTTGATCTCACGTTCACCTAAGTGACTCCAAGGGCTAGTTATCTGGCCTCCTGATCAGATCCTCAGAGACAGAAAATACTCCACCACCTTAATTTCAGCACACAGACTCTGTCTGCTGTCAGTCCTACCCCCCAAGTGGTGTCACCCCTGACATGGACACTTGGAAGTGGGCCTGAAAGGGATCTGCCAGCCGAGCTGTTGTCCTGTGAAGCAGAAGCAATGCAGTGAGATGCATCTCCTCTCAGCTGCATTGAAACCGCCACAGCACGATGCATCTTCGACGCCAGACCTCGCATTGCAGCTTGCAGTCTCCTGGAACCGTCTCTATGCAGCACATCCTTCCCACACCACTTGAGAGCAACAGATACCGTATTTATGGGACACATTCGGCCTGACATCCTTCCAGGTAAAAAGAGTATCAAAATTGAACTACAGCTTTGGCTACTGGAAGGATGTAACACTTTTACTTTAGTAGGCCTCAATGTGAGTGTTAGTACGTATTATTCCTCGTGTATTGACTGTTTGGTGTTCATGTTGCCCTTGTACTTCCGGTCACCTGATTTCTAATAGTATGAATTGCAGTCTCATGTCCCTGAAAGGGAGTTTGTGGATTTTCTGTTTTGAGAAATTGGATCTGCACAGAATAATTGTGTCATTGCTGTTTTGTCTCTTCTTGGACACTTTGCAACCCTCCAAACGAAACCAGTGACCCTCCCAGACTTCAGCAAGGATCACTCACCCTTCGTTCCACTTGCCTCAATTGTTTTCAAGTTGTATCACACTCTAGAAACTTCTATGGGGTCTCTTCTTGAACACTCATCGAGCAGACGTCTATAGGCAATGAGTAGATGTTTTATATCTAGTTTTTGTGGAGGGATTCTAGAGTGCCTTTTGCACGAGTCTCTCCTCAGATCAGGGGATGGAGGATGGAAGTACTTCTATTGCTTAGACAGCAGTTTTTAGCCTGGCATTTACAGACCCATGGTGGTCTGCGAAGCTACTCAGTGGGTCCATGACGGTTTTGGAAACTTAAATAACATTAGCATACTAATAGAGTATATGTACATATAAAGTAAAAAGTAAAACTGAAACTTTAAAAATGCTCTGTAGTCAGTAAAAAAATGTATTTGTTGCATTTCTGCCGCATAAAAGTACAGATCAAAATAATACAAATACATCCAATAGTCAACGAAAGACTAAATAAAACCAGAATATTAACAAATAACAAATTGTTCATTAAGAAGATAAAAACCGACAGTGCATATTTAATTGGTATAAAACCACCCTTAATTCACCTACCATCTGTTTCTTTGCAGAGATCTGTGATGTCTCATGAAAATAATAAAAATATATATCTTAAAATATAGATTAAAAAAGGCTGCACATTCTAATACAACTCAAAAAAGTGCGGCTAACTGTAGACTGCCTTCCTCCTTAGTTTTATTATTTGCCATATGAAGCTGATCATAGAAAAACAAACTAGATGGCAGTGCAGTTGCTGAAGCGACAATGACGCTGCTCTACACTGGCAAAATGTAACAAGCATTGGCATAGCCAATAGGTCTCACCTTTGGGACCTGCGGCATAACTAAATACTTATAAGGTCCCAAAGGTGAGACCTATTGGCTATACCAATGTGTTTTAAAAAGCCTTAGAAGAACATCAGCAAAATGTGCTGGACAGCAAGTTCGAAATATGGCCAGCAGAGTGCGACCCAGCTTAGGGCACAGAGAAAGAGATATTCAGAGGAGGTGCTGAGGAGAACTAGAGAGGGGAGACAGCAATTGGGAAACACAGGGGCATATTATCAAGAAAGCTCGATACATTATCGCCGCTTTTAATCGGCAGGAAACTGCCGTTAAAGCGGCGATAATGGGCTTGATAATATGCTCTATGGAATTCCAATCAAAGCCCATGTTAGAGGTCTTCACATCTAACATGGGCTTCGATTGGAATTTCATAGAGCATATTATCAAGCCCATTATCGCCGCTTTATCGGCAGTTTCCTGCCAATAAAAGCGGTGATAATTTATCGAGATTTCTTGATAATATGCCTCACATACCGGCGTTCACGTTGTGGTAGTGGATATTAAGAGGAGCCCTGAAAGTGCCATTGGGAGGGGTTATTGAGGTTATTGACTCTGAGAATATATTGCGAAGAAGAATATTGAGAAAGGAGTACAAGATTTGGCGAACACATTGAGACAGAGAACGTTATGGGAGAATGGGAGACCCTGAGGCAAGCAGAAAGAGGGCTATGTCAGATACGTTATAGATAAATCGATCAACTGTGTGAGAGAAGCAGAGGCAGGGAAAGTGAGAGGAGAGAAGGGGTGACAGGGAAAGAGAACGAAAGAGGGAGATACATGAGAAGGGGAAAGACAAGAAGAGAAATAGTGTGTGAGGTAGATTGAGGTGGAAAGGGCAGTAGAGAGAGGGGAGGGGAGGAGAGAGAGATGAAAAGGGTTCCTAGAGAGACTGGTGTATGGGCGCGGAAGAGGGAGAGAGGAAGGAGTGGAGCTACAAGTGAAGGAGTCTGTAGGAAGAGAACCGTGTCAGAGCGCGTGGAAATGAGACGGGGTCTGTGCTCTTTTGCGTGGGCTCATTACTGAGGTGTGTGGATGTTAGCAGGCCGAGGCTGTGTAAACACGAGTGTGCCCGGCCTGGCCCTGCCGGTGACACTGAAAGACAGATCGTGTGCTAGGAGTGGACCCATAGTGTCCTTAAAGCAGCTCAAAGGCTCCCCGGACAAAGGGGCTGCCCGCTGGGGTGCAAGTGATCAGCCGAGGGGCCGGGGATGTCAGCACACTAAATATTTACTGATCAGACACTCAGGGCCGCCATGCACCGTGCCTCCGCAGTGAGCGGGCCGGGTAAATCATTCCATTAGTGTGCATCAGGCGCAGCGCATACTGTGGCTGGGCGGGCTCAGCATGTTCCGGGGGGTGGGGGTCGTCTACTGGAGCGACGGGAAGAGCAAAGAGTTGCAATAGGGCATGCAGGGGCTTCGGGAATGGTATAGGGCATGCAGGGGCTTCTGGAATGGTATCTCCTGGAGACAAGAGAGCTACTTCTGCATCCAACTCAAGGAGTTCAAGTTCAAGTTCAAGAATTTATATAGCGCACTACTCACCCAGAGGGTCTCAAGGCGCTTGGGGAGGGGGTTCATTATTTATCTAATAGCCAGGTTTTAAGTTCTTTTCTGAAGGAGATGTGGTTCTGTGTGAGTCGGAGGTGAGCGGGGAGTGAGTTCCAGGTCTTGGCCGCTAGGTAGGGGAAGGATCTACCTCCCATGGTGGATCTTTGGATACGCGGAACTGCGGCGAGGCCTTGATTGGAGGATCTTAGTTGGCGGGTGGGTGTGTAGAAGGATAGTCGAGTGTTGAGGCATTCGGGCCCTAGTTTGTAGAGGGCCTTGTGTGCGTGGGTGAGGAGACGGAATGTTATTCTCTTGTTGACGGGAAGCCAGTGGAGGTCTTTCAGGTGGCCCGTAATGTGATCTTGGCGAGGGATGTCCAAAATGAGTCTCGCTGATGCGTTTTGGATGCGTTGGAGTTTTTTCTGTAATTTGGCTGTAATTCCGGCGTAGAGGGTGTTTCCATAGTCTAGTCGACTCGTAACCAGTGCGTGGGTGACAGTCTTTCTTGTCTCGGTGGGGATCCAATGGAAGATTTTTTTGAGCATACGAAGTACGTTGAAGCAGGAGGATGAGACGGCGTTGACTTGTCTGGTCATCGAGAGGGAGGAGTCTAGGATGAAGCCTAGGTTACGTGCGTGGTCTGTGGGTATGGGTGCTGAGCCCAGATCCGAAGGCCACCATGAGTCGTCCCAGGCAGAGGGGGATGATCCTAGGATGAGCACTTCCGTTTTGTCTGAGTTAAGTTTTAGGGGGCTGTTTTTCATCCATATGGATACTTCTTTCATGCCTTCGTGAAGATTGGTTTTGGCGGTGTTGGGGTCTTTGGTGAGGGAAAGGATCAGCTGGGTGTCGTCAGCGTAGGAGATGATGTTAAGGTTGTGTTGATGCGCGATGGAAGCGAGTGGACTCATGTAAACGTTGAAGAGGGTGGGACTGAGTGATGATCATTGTGGTACACTGCAGCCACCTACGTGCACACGAGAGATGTAAAGAGGCGCAGGCCCGTGTTGAGTGGTGTGCGCCTGCTCGCGCAACGCTGTGGGTCAGCGCAAGCCATAGGCTGGAAGCCAGAGCGATGGTGCACGCGCGCTCACGCAACGCTGCTCGCAACCACAAGCCATAGGCCGGAAGTCCAGAACGATTCCAAAAAGTTGTTTTACCTAGGCAGCGCATGCTCGCTGCGCTCGGCTCGACCTAACCCATTATAAAAAACTGTAAAATCATTTTTTCCCTGGGTGTCTTATAGATCAGATTAGAATAGATTAGTAGTTTGTAGAGTGCCTGGTTACTCCAACGGAATGTCCTCAAGTTAGGAACTCTTCCTCTAGGTCGAGATTGCCACAGTTCGAAAATACCTTAGCACCAGTGTACCTGGGATGACCTAAAGAATCATGTTTTGAGTTTCCTATGGAACAGCACTTCTGAGGGCTGCATCATGAGATCCAGTGGCAGTTGGTACTAAACTCTTACTGCTAGAAAACAAAAGATCCACCCCAAACTGTGCCCTTTGCTCTTATAGAAATGTCAAAAGATCACAACTGGAAGCTCGATTGAATGGATACACAATCGCAAGGACAGGGGGCAGATCTGACTTCAAATAACAGTTTGCTGGATATCCCACTTCTGTAAAGAACAGCAAACAGAATCTAATATGGGAATTTTGTGGCATAAACTGATGCAGTGGAATTCCCCCTCAATTAGAGAGCATGCACTAGGAGCAAAAAAGACAAAGTAATATGCTGATGTGTATTAATTGCTTCATCTTTTAGAAGTAAAACAGATTTTCTCAACTCTCCAACCTTTAACATTTAGATTTTTGTATATTTTTTGTTTTGTGAATTAAGGAAGACATTTCATAGCTTGTTTATTTGTTTGATGTATACTTATTACAGAATCCCAGCTTCCAAGAGTGATTTAGTGATGGTCCACGGAAATAAACATTTAAGAATCCCTAGCTGGAAAGAACAGTGCCACTGTACCCTTTTCCATATATTTGGACTTCATCTGGGTTTCTCCCAATGGGCGCAACAAACATTGAGTTAACTGGAAGAGATCTGAGTATTTGATATGATGCATGAGTCATCCAAAATGTACGCCCTCAAAACAGGTTATTTGGTGGATTATTTGTTCAAGAAGATATGCTATTTTCCCTATACCACTGGAGGGGACCGGATTTACTCAACTCTGCTTGCGATATCCATCCAGTGTCAAAAACATGGGTACTTACATTCAGTCACTGTGCATACATGTGTTTGCTTGGTATAGGGCAAGGCAGTGCTGAATTTGTAAACAATGAGTACCCATGTCCAAAGCTCTGCTCAGAAGCCCGTTGCCAGTGCTATTAAATGTCAGCATGCTAATTGCCAAGACTGTGTAGTCTTGAGTAACCTCAAGCCTCTTACACCCACTACCAGAAACTCTCTGCCCCTTTATCTCACTTGTGCCGGTCTTGCTTTTTCCATCTTACTCTTCCTCCATCTTTTCACTTTGTTTGTTTTTCTGTCTCTTGCTCTCAGTAATTGTCTGATGCAGAAAAATAAGTGCTAGTACCCAAAAATGAGTGCTGGTGGTCCCCACCATCAACTATTGGCTCAAAATGAGCACTGGGGCCAGGAGACTTTGTGCAGGGAAACATGTATTCATGTAGGGCACAGAAAGTGGGTCAGGACAACATGAAGGATTCCCTGTGGGTTATATTTATCCTCCAGTGCATGTGACAACTTGCATGCCATTTGTGCCCTTTGTCCTTGGTCCCCATCCCAAACCCCTGGAGGTGTCTGATGGGATGTTGGAATCTTCATCAGCTCCCTATCAATTCGGAGTGTACCTACCTTCCCTTCTCCACACCCACGCTACTGTGCAATCTGTGTTCTTTTTACTACTACCTTCAACATACATGAAACTCCTTCGTATACAAATCCTGTGAAACCAGGCCAGATTATTGCAGGTACTGCTCTTTTGATAGTACTTGCATCTCTACTATTTGAGTTTTCTGCTATGTCTGTAAATACCATGCATAAACTCTTTGGTGCCCAAACAGTTATTACCTCCTGGGTGGTATTCCCACATTCCAAAACCAGTCAGGTTTTATGTGTGCATAATGTACACTTATGTATGTGTATGTCATACCTACCCTTGTACAGTGCAACCTTTTATACCAATACTTTCCAGGAATAGGCCTGTCTTATGCTTCAAAAAAGCATTCTGAATCACCCCTAGGAGCTTAACCCTAAACTGATCCCTGACAGACAAAGATAGCCCAGTACCTGCCCCTCATGTTGTAACCTGTGCATAGACTGAGCACGTTGTTTTCTGGCTGGACGCGGGCTGGCCATCGCGAGCTACGCGCTGTGACCTGCTGTCATGATGATGGAGAGCGTTTCTTATTACTCAATGCACTCTCATCCATCACAGGTGCCAGCTCTCATTTTCAATGCTGCTCTTCATCCGGGGTGCACACCACCTTGAGACAAGCTATCTCTCTTGTGGAAGGTGCAGATTCTGCAGTGCTGGGATCTGTCCTCGCAGGCGTGTTCCCCGGGGGAGACTCTTTTGATGGTCCTGGTTATTGACTAGGTAGACTTAAGCTATGATAATTACACACAAGAGCAACCCTGGAAAACAATTTCAGTGTGAAACTTCTTCGGAAAAGTCTAACTGATGGGTACCTGATTGATGCCGCTGATGCGCCTCAGGTGTTCGCTGATCATAGAAGTTATCCTGCGTATCAATGCAGTTGATTCTGACACTTTGATGCCATTGTACTGCAGAATATTTTTGCTTCTCCTTGCAAGTCTAGGAGATAATGCATATAAACCATAAGTACATAGACATTTTCTCTGGAGTAAAACAGCATTTGCCATTTTCTATCTAATTTACATCATTGGCTTACTCGCAATATTTGAGTTACCCTTGTTTGTACTTTGCAATATATGTAGTTCTGGCTAGTGGCAGGAAGCTGTTACCTTGCCATCTTCCAGACTTGTGGTTTGATCATGACTTAGAAATTGTGCAATAAAAGCTGCCTCCCTTTCAATGGACTGTGCAGAAGAGGTAGATAGGACTTTGTAATATTCATTGGGGGGAGGGGGTTGTATGTGCCGCGGTATGCATTACCCCTCTTCAGTGGCACAACTCTAGTGGACAGCAATCATGGCCACAGAACTTCCAAACTCCTCAGCTGGCAGAATGGTCATGTATTTCGTTTAAACAAAATGGAATCCACTCAAAAAAGTGGCAGTGATCTCTAAAGTGATGGGGAGCACTCAGTGTTGTTTAAATGCCCCTCACACACCAACAGGCCCCTTGGTGTCATGCTTCATCATCGGGGCCTTCGCACCCCTCTACGGGGTGCGGCGTGCTACGACTCACGGATACGTAGGAGCACTTGATAGTGAACTATGTGTAGGTGTGTGTTTAGGGAAGGAGTGTGAGTAGTGAGGTGAGGTGAAAAAGTGAAGGTTAATTAAAAAATACCTGGCTCATAGGAAAAAATTATTTATTATGTCCTCGGCTGGTATTGTTAAAAAGGTGCAAAGTGAGCTTGACAAATATACGTATTAGGGTATATCAACCTCTAAAAAGTCGACATGTTTCGGAGTACAGCGACTCCTTCTTCAGGACAAGGATATGCATGTTATCCTCACCTTACTCACATGGGTGTAGAATGTCAAAGTGTATTCTACCAAAAAACTAGGTGAAATGTACCTATCAGTGTATTTTGTAAATAAGCTCCGTTGCGCCCAATTGGCGTTAGAAGAACCTGTAGGGTAAAAAACATAGTAAACATCACAATTGGACGTCCAGGAACAAGGAAAAGCAATTGTTTTCAGTTATATGAGGGTAAAAATGAACCCGGATTAAGGTTCAAGGACCCTGTGGAGTAAAACATTAAAAAAGACACACAGCAGACATAGACATACATATACATTGGAAAGAACATCAGGATACCTTTCCTACCACAGACTGTGAAGGAGAGGAAAGAGTTTAAATGGAGGCTTACTTATAGTTCAAGGTTTTCTGACCTCATGAGCCTAAGCGTAGTATTGGGGGATTCCTTCCTCACTGCTCAGTAAAGCAACCTAAAGGATGTTAAGGATAGGTTTTAGGTTCATATAGTTGTTAAAGGGAGAAATTCGATGGCCCTCGATTTAGCGACCCAACTCATGGTTACTGCACGGTCTAATAGACTGCCTTCCCCTCAACGCGGCTCCGACGATGTGTAGGTACAGGTTGGTTTTTGGCCTGGTTTTGGCCCACCTTAGGGGGCCCGAAATAAGTCTAGAAATTGAGGCTGGTGCAAACCAATCAGGCACACACTAGTGGTTTGGTAGGTTTTCAGGGGGCCCCTCTGAGGTTCCTTCTGAGTGCATTTACTATTATACGACTTTTAGTGAAGTTTAATTTAATATTCTGTGTTTGCAAATACCACTTTTAGAAAGTAGGTATTTGCTTCTCTAACCATTCAAAACTACCTCTGCTAGGTTGTGTATTCCTTGTCTCGAGTTTGTGAGTGACAGGGCTGGGGAATTCCAGGAGACAGAATGAGTCAGCCCAGTGGTAAATAGAGAGATCTGCATCTAGATGGGTGGAAGGAGTTGCACCTGGGACCTGAATAGGACTGTGCCCGCCCCCCACAGTGCTGGCTCCACCCCTGTGGAACGTCTGATTTCTCTGCCCTGCACACTGAAAGAAGAGAAGGAGTCCTGTAAACAAAGTGCTCCAGGACTGCACCTGCCTTTCACAATGCTGGCTCCACCTCCTGTGGGGTGTCTGATGTGCCTGCCCTGCACTGTGAAAGGAAAGGAGAAGGATGGTAAACAGAGTGCTTCAGAACTGGTTTGGACAGGGCGAAGGCCCCTCTCCCCTCTCCCCTCTCCCCTCTCCCCTCAGAGAACAAAGGATGTTGGGGTATAAATATTGGGACCCTGATCCCATGAAATTAGATCACTTTTGGACTACAAGAAGAAACCTTTACTGAGGAGAGGAACCTGAAGAAACTGAGGAGAGACTACTCCCAAGCTGAAGTGCTGCTTGGGGGATTGGCCTGCAGTGGTTGCCTTACTGCCAAAGGAAGGAGAAAGGAACTTTGTGTACTTTGCTTTCAACTTGTGAAGGATCTCCATGGGCTTGGAAAAGAGCTTTCCCCTGCTGAAGTCTCAGGGACAACAGACTTCAACCCCCAGCTCCCCAGAGTTCTTGTGGAAGTGCCTGCTGCTGTTTTGGGCCTTCCGAGGAACTGCGTGTCACAAGGAGCTGGAAGCGCGACTCAACGAGAAGAAGCGTGTCGCTGTGCCTGCCATCACAACTCCACACTGTACCGCATCGGAGAGAAGCGTGCTGCAATGAAGAGGAAGCGTGCCGCCGTTACTGCTGCTGCCCTCGCAACTCCGAAGGAGGGTGTCGCCGCTGTAGTTGTCGCACTGCATCGCATCAGTAGAAGAATCTCGCAACGAGGTCGGAGCGTGTCATCGTCGCTGTGCCTGCCGTCGCAACTCCAAAGGAGGGTGTCACAGCTGGAACTGTCGCACTGCACCGCATCGACCAAAACCACCTCGCATCCCTGAGAAGCGCGTCACCGTCGGAGCTGCTGCCGTCGCATCTTGGATGTCGCCGCTGTAGTTGTCGCATCGAGCGGAAGCTTCCCACATCGTGGGAGAATAGCATCGCCGCTGGAGCTGCTGCCGTCGCATTGTCAGGTTGGCGCCTCTGCAGCCCATGCATCGTACTGAGAACTTCTCACATCCCCGAGAAGCATGCCGCATCTGGAAGATCTTCACATCTTTATTTCTTTGCACCTGAACATTTCCATCGCCGCTGTGACATTGCTTGTCGTGAAAGCGCAACGCAACCTAAGGTACATTGACACAGAGTGTCGCCTCTAAGAACTGAACCGAACTAAGCTTAAATCTACCATCTTCAAGTAATAGTATTGTGTACTTTTGTTGTTTATGATCTTGTGGTAACTCTATATAAAGTACACTTATTTTTTATATAAAACTTGTGTGGTGTCCATCTGTAGTGTTACTGTATGTGGTCACAACTGCTTAACTTACAACCCCTCTGAGATAAAGCCTATCTGCTCATGCCAAGCTACCAAGGGGGTGAGCAGGGGTTATTTTAGGAGTGTAATCCCCTTATCCTGACTACAGGCGAGGGTCCCTATTTGTCACAAGTACCTACCTGTGCCAACTAGAGACCCCAAATCTAACAGTGCTGCAGCCCTTAGAGACCTTCTCTGGTCACAATGCCCTTGGGAACACTGGTACCTTTTGCAAAGGTCTTAAATGTAGGCCCGGGGTGCACCAGTTGTGAAAACATTTTGGGAAAGAACACAGGCACTGGGAACCTGATAAGCAGGAACCCAATGCACATTCAGTCAAAGTTGCATCCAGAGTCAGGCAAAAAGTGCAGGGTAACCATGCCAGTACTCTCCTTCCTGAGTCATGTTGCACCTGAAGAAGAATTAGACTTCCAAAATACATTGGGCACTTCATAAAAGCATCTAAAATGCAATGAACTTGGATAACATTTAAGGAACACAATACATTGGGCACTTCATAAAAGCATCTAAAATGCAATAAACTTGGATAACATTTAAGGAAAACACATGGAATGAATTGAGTTCTGGAAAAATGGAATGAATTTAGTTCTGGAAAATTGTCTCACAATGGAGTCAGAGATGCTTGTTTGGAATACAGATTACAGCACATATGAGCTTTTGAATTGTGTAGAAATTAATTTAATGTTTTCAAAGGCTTCGGCAGATGATGCTCATTGCAACCAGGGATTAGATTGTCTATGACCTATACCAGTTATTTCAAGTGCAAATGTTGCCAATTCAAACTGTTCAAGCTCACATACAAAGCACTACACAGAACAGGGCCAGAATACCTGAACAGCCTCATACACATTCACCAACCCACCAGACACCTACGCTCTGCCTCACTCTGACTCTTCACACACTCCCTGTATCTGCAAAAGCAAAACTGTGGGTCGCTCATTCTGCTACTTCACACCCAAGACATGGAATGACCTCCCTCAACACATCAGAGCCTTCTCCTCACTTCTTGAGTTCTGCAAGAAGGTAAAGACCTGGCTCTCATATACACACCTTGGCACCACAAGCCTACACACCTTGCCCAAGTGCCTGGATACCCTCTCAGGTGATTAGTGAGATATACAAATCAACATAACATAACATAACAAATGATATTAAACAACTTGTCAGCTATGGAATATAGCTAGGTAACAGGACCACGTTGGTAGCAGGTAAGGATCGCACTAGGACTCCTTCGCTAAGGGAAGCTGAGGGTTGACATATACTCAGCAATGGAATTTGTTTATAGAATAATGGAAATGAAGCATGTGTACAACATGTGAGAGAGGGCGTACCCCATACCTGTGCGTATGACTTCGGTGAATTGTCAATTACTTTCTTAGATGCTGCAAAAGGCGTACATATAAAAGTAAAATATTAGGGGCCTGATTCACAGAATGAATTTAAGGCTTAATCCTAAACTTACTACTATTTTGGTATTCACAGAATGCACTTACTACTTGTGGTATTCACAGAATGAACTTACTACTTTTGGAATTCACAGAAGTTAGGATTTTGTCTTAAGTTTGTCTTAAGACAAACTTAAGACAGGCTTAAATTACGATTTTGTCTTAAGTCTGTCTTAAATCTGTCTTAAGTTTGTCTTAAGTCTGTCTTAAGTTTGTCTTAAGACAAACTTAAGACAAAATCCTAACTTCTGTGAATACCAAAAGTAGTAAGTTCATTCTGTGAATGCCAAAAGTAGTAAGTGCATTCTGTGAATACCAAAATAGTAGTAAGTTTAGGATTGAGTCTTAAGTTCATTCTGTGAATCGGGCCCTATGTGTTGTAAATGCTCATTTTATAAAGTTCGTAGGCCTGATGAGCAAAAGTCCAGGTCATGAGACACCCAGCAGCAGCTGCAAGGATTGTGCAGGGGGTGAAGAGGAGACCGCATAGTTTTACAAAGAACTCTCAATTGTCGCTGTTCCATGTGAGTAGCTGATCAGGTACAGGTTTTTAAGCTGCATGCCGGCATTTGTAGTCGTGTTAGAAAAGCAGAGTGAAAATGTACAGCGTTCACAGAAAATTCCTGCACTGCGCGAGCTACCCACGCATGGTGAACCTTAAACGCTTGAGAGCGCTGATGGTGAGACATGACGTGTGACAGTGACACCTCTGCAGCCACCGTGTTGAGAACCGAAGGCGCAGATGCTCTTCTCGCAGAAGCTGGTTCTGCTGTGCCAGTCCTCCCTAGCCAGCCTCCTCCCACTGGACACAGGAGTCTTAACACACTGCCCGGATGGGTCACTGATGGGGGAAGGAAGGGCACAGGCATTTAATATCGCAACGTATTTGGCACTTGCCTTTCTCGTCTGCTCAAGACTAAGAGAGGTGCTTGCAAGGACCTCATAGTTGATGGCCTGGCTTTGCATCTGTGCTGCTGGCCCTTGCCAAGTCCCAAATTAATACTGAGAGACATTAGATTGTTCCCGAATCACATACTGGTTTCCTGGCAGTGTGCCTAGAGCAGACTCACAACTGTCTCCCATCACAGCTAATGCCAGCAGGGCCACCCAGCTAAAGGCATCGGCTGGCTGCTGGAGGCCCAGCAAGACAAGTCACTAGAACGGAGATCCTGTTACAGGCCCGTCCATCAAAATAGCACAACAACATTGGGAATGCCTGCTTTTTCACACGATTGGCTAGAAACAAGTTTACACACATGCCAACATTTCGAAGGTGAAAAAGAGAGATTCTGAAAAAAGAAATTATGGGGGATTTATTTACCCCTTGACTTGTATGAAAGAAGAGGACATTTTATGCCAAGTATTTTAAAAAATGGCCATTTTCCGGGTGCTTTTCCTCAACTTATTTGCTTTAGCTCCTCCTGGTTTTCCGCTGATCTATGTGCTAGCCTTAGGACTTTGAGCGCTTTTGATACTACCCGTCAGTGCCAAAGCACATGATTATCTGATTTGAGGTAGCTTATCTAGGTGTAAGACATATACCCAAGGCATGTAACTCAAATGCTCCTGTGTGGGCCTGCAGCACTGGTTGTGCCACCCACAGAGGTAGCTCTTCAAATGTGCCACAGGTTTGCACTGGCGGGGTCTGTTTGTGCAGGGTACTGTTACTCGGCATGGCATTTAAAAAGCTACTTGCCAAGGTTCTGCATGTCTCTCGCTACATCGGAGTTCTCCCTGGAAGCAGGGTGCAGTGTCGGGAAGAGGGAGGGAAGGGGCGCTGGGACACTGCATGCACTGGTAGTGAATGGCACCAGATGGTGTGTCCAGTACAGTGGGGCCTGTTTCTCGCATTTGATTAATATGAGGGACCAGTGGGAAGGCTATTGAGCAGTATTTCCTACATGCAGAGCAGTAGCAGTATAGTGTTTGATATCGATGAGTTAGTAGTGGCAAATCCTCTCCAGTCGTGTGAGTGGATTTGACATTACTAAGGTAGAACTACCACTTTGGGAAAGTGTGCATTTCAGTGCTCATGGTTCTGCGTGCCTCTCAGCTTGTCTGCAAACCACATCTGCATGTTGGGGGACAGCTGCATCTGTGCATTTCTGAGAGAAGGCCATAAACTAGGGGCTCAAGGGAAACTGCAGATCTCTGGCTCTGAAGGGCCTTCCTGGGATGGATACAAGGGGGAGGAATTGGCACCTGCATTCCAGGAGGCAGGGCCTTGGCCCCACTAAAGATGTTGATCAAGCCTCCCGGGATGGGATGGCAGACAGGACAATATTTTGAGAGGGCCTGTGCATTTCAAAGGTGGCCTTTTGAGCTGATCTCATCTTCAAAAGCCATTGTGGGCATAACTACTAGAGCTCTGCCCTCAGGAGTCAGAGACGCTTTTGGGATTGGAACCATACTACGCTGGTTCGACCCTAGTACATCAACAAGTGGAACCATTGGGGCCGGAGGGGATGGAACTAGATTATCCGCAGGCTTGTGGTGGCTTGGGACTTGTTGTGCTCCGGGAAGGGGATTATCACTTGGTGGATTTTGCCTGGATTTTGCTGGTCTGCAGCTAATTGTCAACTGTCATGGCCCAGGTCCCTAAGTACTCTCCAAAGGCTGGTTGGCCTCCTGTCCACGAGATCCCAGGGACAGAAAGGAACTCCCTTTTTCCACAAGATCGTAAGGACCGCACAGAGTCCGGTGGAAAGAGGGGGAAGTGATCGTTGGTTGGGACAAGGACCGTTCTGACATACGCTGTAATAACACTGTGCATAGGAGTGTGCTCATAAAGATCAGTGGTCTACCTGGGATGCCAGAATGTGAGGAGTTTCAGGAGTGCTGGGGAAGCGTGCCAAGTCCGAGGGATCTTGCAATCGGAAACCTATGCTAGCTCGCACTCCATAGCGTGTGGTGTCGGAGGGCTGGTGAGGGTAGTCTGCGGGATACAAGCTGGAAGCCTAGACTGTCTCCCACCTCCAGATCAGGAGGACAACAGTGCATGAAATCACAGCCTCCATCCAAGGTTGCAGGCTCCCTCTCCCCGGACCCTCACCACAAGGTACTCTTTTGTTGAGACTATTGTGACTGGATACGAGGGGTCTCGTTGTGCCATGCGTGCACCCACGTTTTGCTGTCTTGAGCAATTGCAGTTTGCACCTACGCCAGTGGGGAAACATTTCTCCTATTTGAAGCATGCCAGCTTCTGTTGTCACAATCTTTTCCCTACAGGAGGATAGTGATCCAGCACTTGTGAAGGTACTGCTGAGTGCTTGAAGGCCTAATCTAGATGGACAAAATGAAGTAACTGTTTACATACAGTGGTGAGTCTTTTTGTAGTGTACTCAGTGTCTTGCTAAGGTGGTGCTGTGCAAATACTTTACACTTTGACCCTGAGGATAAGCCTGACTGCGCTGTGCCAAGCTACCAGAGGGTGAGCACAGGCTATCGGACAAGTGTATCATACTCATTCTATCTAGGACAGTGGATTCTGTCTGGCTTTGATGCATCCCTGTCAGCCAGAAACCACTAGGACATCTAAAATAAAAATATTTTGGGCTTAAAATATCATGAGTGTCATGCCTAAATTGGCGTTTATGGGTTGGCTTGCTCTCACCCCACCCCATGAGGAGCTGTAAAATGGCTGTGAGTGATGTGCAAGCGGTTTTGAATCAGTCTGTAGTTTGAAGCACCCAATGCTTCAGTGCACAGCAGATCTGCACATGCAACAAAAGAACTTCTCTGTCCACTAACACTGCCAGATTGAGAATAGCTAAACTGAGAGTAAATGCATCAAATGTGCGGATGCGCACTGGGCATCGTGTAGGATCCTGCCAACCTGCCAACCTGGTTCTCAGTCCCAGTGTTGGTAAGTATCTCAGCCAGGCACTCAGATATTACATGGCGTTATTTTTACTTGGACTCAAACTGTCAATGACAAAAGAGAAGAAAAGAGAGAGAGAGAGCGGAGCCCCAACACACATGAATAGGAGCCCCACTGATTCTCTCTGAAAGAAAACTCGTTTAGCTTAGAGTTTGTGTCTGTTGTGTTAGGTCAATGTTAGAGTAACTAGAAAGATTGTTTCTTGAGTTCCTAATGTATGTATTTGATGTGGTAAGATAGGAGAAGGGAGGGATGAAGTGGAAGGGGAAGGGGAAGGGAAAGGGAAAGGAAGGCAAAGGAATGGAAGGGAAGGGAAAGGAAGGGAAGGGAAGAGAAGATAAGATAAGATAAAAGGAAGGGAAGGGAAGGGAAGGGAAGGGAAAGAAAAGGAAGGGAAGGGAAGAGAAGGGAGGGGAAGGGAAGGGAAGGGAAAGGAAGGAAAGGCAATTCAAGGCAAGGAAAGGGGAAGTAAGGGAAGGGAGGTAAAGGAAAGGGAAGGGGAGGGATGGGAAGGGAAGGGTAGGCAAGGGAAGGGATGGGAAGGGATAGGGTTGGAAGGTAAGGAAAGGTAAAGGAAGGGAAGGCAAGGAAAGTGAAACGAAAGGAAGGCAAGGCAAGGGAAAGGGAAGGGAAGACAAGGGAGAAGGGAAGGGAGGGGATGGGATGGGATGGAAAGGAAAGGGAAAGGAAGGAAAGGGAAGGAAGGGAAGGTGAAGGGTCAGGGGGAGAGGACGGGAAGGAGAGGGTGATAGGAAGGGGAGGGAAATGGATACAGTGCAAGCAATAGGTGCCATTTACACGTGTTATTTCAGATTACTTTTATTTAACTTGCACTGAGTTGAAACCAGCTGCTTAGTATCAAATATCCAGCCCTGAATAGACAGCAGGTTGGATTCTCATATTCAATAAAGCACCCATTGAAGTTACCTTAAAAGCAACCTGGCTATAATTCATATAGGACTGAAAAAGGGTCATGACTTCTATTAATGATCTTCATATTTTTTACATAAATGGTGAATATTGCTAGCAAAAGACGACCCTCAAATACAGAAGTCAAGCTGGTTTCAGAGGATTACAAAACTCAAATTTAAAACTGTGCAGAGCCTACAAAGAGATTATTTAAATGTGCTATACTCTCAGAACCTGATTTAGAGTTTTGTGAATTGGTTACTTCATCACAAATGTGATACTAGCCTGCCCATAGAGGAGGCAGACCTGGAAGCAGAGGTCAGCCCGGGACCAGGGTTCAATTCCCGGCTCGGCGGGGTCTTGAGTCCTAAAATGTCCATGGACTCGACAATTCTCGCTCCGGTGCCTACTCGATTCACGGGTTCACACTCTGCGACTCTGGGCAATAGCTTGCTTAATCTCCACAACGGCCCCTCGCGGCGGAATGCCTGGCTTTCACCTTGCGGATACCCTTCCGGGGTTATCTCACAGGGGAATACCAGGACGGGTTCCCTAAGCAAGCGCTTAGAAACCGCTCGGTGATTTGCGCTATATAAATTCCTGTACATTTACATTTACATTTACATCTAATTGCAAGTGCATTATATACTTATAAAACGACAGATGGGATCATCATCACTTTCTGATGGAGTAACCTGTACGCCAAACTCTAAGACGGACCCTAAGTCTGCTATGTGGCTGCACTTAATGGCTATCTTATGAAACCTCTGCTGAAGCAGAAGTCAGTGTGGGTGTTGTAAAACAGGTCATAGTAGAATATGCTTAACCTGTTCTCCCAGAGTTATTTTCCACCATTCAGGTTTAAGGAGAGACTCAATAATTCAGTTACATGTATCAGAAAAAAATCTATGTTAGTTTAATGTTCATCATGTTTGCCATTCTTTGCCTGCATTTTCTGTATAAGTTCCTTAAGGTTGGCTATTTCCATTGAAATAGAAAAAAGCATGTGGCGCTTCCTTTTTAGGATGATGTAGCCGGCTCCAGGTGCCTTGCAGGACAAGCTCATAGGTTAGGAATGAGCAGGGCTTTGTTGCACACTCATTCAGAATCCAAAGGGTGGCTGTCAGGTGGACCTAGACAAGTAGGTGTTGAAGTGCTACTTGACTAGATTGCTGCCTTCCTGTCTTCTTTTGTCTGTAGATTCAGGTAAGCTGGACATTAGACAATAAAAGGCAGCAGATATGTTGCAACACACAATAATGTTCCGGTGACATTTAATGTTGAGTTTTTGGAGCACTAGATGATTTTTACCAACACATTCGGGGCCTTATTCATGAAGGCCTTGTGACACTTTTACACTGTTGTTGATTCAATATTTGTGGTGCAAGTGCGGCGTAAACAATGCACCATGTTGGGCCATATATGTACAAAGTGAATCATCTAGGCAGATGTGTCACCTTGTAAAGCCCTGCGCCACATTATACCTGCGTCAGGTATAATGTATGCAGGGTGGGCGTTCCCCCACAAGAAAGCCTCGTAGAAGTGTTGCAGTGAAATCACTGAGATTTCACTGCAACACTTCTAGGACACCAATGCATCAAAACTTTACGCCTGGCTCATGGCAGACGTAAGGGTGAGGCAGTGCCATAGGCACAGGCCTACCTCATTCATTGCTGGAATTGCGTCATGCTTGCGACACAACGCCAGCAATCCATGATTTTTGCACCTACAGATCCGTCAGGATTCCTGACGTATCTTTCTTTCCTTGCCACATGGAATGCTGTAGAGTAAATATGGCGCATCCATGGTGTCGCAAGGAGGGTACAGTGAAATCTGTTGCATCGCTGTTTTGTCGCAGCAGTGCAACAGTTTTCATAAATGAGGGCCACAATTTTCATGTTATGGGGACATTTTATCATGTTTTGGACAATATATAATCATGAGATGTGTGTGAATCAGTAATTTGACAAAACAATATTCATGTACACCTCTTTTGGCCTGTTGTGCAAAGTGTATGTGATTTACTTCAATCCTCAGAACAAAGTACTACCTTCTTCACCCTCAAACATTTTATGAGCTGCAGGTGCTTGGCTGACGCCTTGAAGCTTTTTGTTGAAATTTCCGCAAAACTATCCAAACTCCACAATCTATCCTGAGCCTTCGACTAGCTTGAGCTTGGATAACACTTTTTTCAGCTGAACTAGTTCACCCCTTCACAAAACCTTTGATTGCGCACACAGAGAATCAAGCTTAAAATATTAGTCTTTGGGCCTGATTCAGAAAGGTTTTGCTGTGACTTACTTTTGTAGTACTCTTAGATTCATGGGATAAGACAGAAGTAAGGTGGGGTGCTCATCACTTACTCCTAACATCACAAGTAAGCCAGGAGTATGACAAGAGTAAGTTACACCTGCTCATTCACCATTGTTTGTGAATTGGCCCATAAGCTTTAGAAATAACAATAACATCTTCTTGTCCTGCAAGATTCTCTAATCATAATCAGATCCAGCATAACAGATCTTTTTTAAGGAGGATGCTTGTTACACTGTGGGTCAAACGTGCACCTCGACAAGGACAGTGTAACTTCTACACATTCTTAGGTCTTCATCCAGGCCTTCTGCCTGTTCGCTGAAAAGCACAGTCTGGCAGTTCCTTCTGTTACAAGCATTCCTGAACCCTCTCCCCATAATCTTCATTTGCTGCTAGAACGCTAGCATGTATTGCCTGTCTTTTCAGTGGTGTGTACATGTACCCACTATATTCCTGATATTGATGATAATGGTCCACGAATCTTCATCTCTATATGCAACATACATAGGTGCTTATTTACAGGCCCATTGCGCCGCCGGTGCATAACTGTTTTCGATGCACTGGTGGTGCAGTGTGCCTGCCCATATTTACAAGGCCTCATAAAGTCACCCTGTGTGACTTTTCATAGCCTTGTAAATATGGGCCCCTTTCATGCATTTCTCCACTTGAAAGGAGTGTTCCATGAGTGTTGCTGAGGGTGTTCCCAAGCAACATCCATGGAACTTGATGCATTCCCAAATTTACGACATTTTGTAAAACAGGGAATGCTTCAGAATCCTATGACTCCCCAGGAGAGGCGTAGCAATGGTACAATGAGGAAAAATACTGTTATTTCTCCTTGTTTTTTCCTCATTGCAGCATGCATAGAAAGAGGAAAATGGCATAAAGGATTGTATTTGTGAAGGAAGGTGCACAAAAACAATCATCCCCGCAATCAGGGCCGTCTTTAGCACTGGTGGCACCCTGTGCGACAATGTTTGTTGGCGGACTCCCTCACTACCACCCTTTAACAGTGCCCCCTCAAGACTCCATAACCACTCTCTCTCAGATGTATTTGATTAGGTATATAGCACCACCTACACCAGGTTAGGTTGCCAGAGCACTTTACATCACACACACGTTGCACAGAGACAATCAATCATATGTGTGTAAATCAGTGTATAGGAAATGTTACATAGGCCAGAAAACTACAAGGTGCGTCACATGTCATCCATACTGGTGGACATTATAGTTTAAGAGTGCTTGGTCTGGAGAAGCACAGCCTCAGAATTCAAAACATATCCCCATGGTTGTGGGTTACAGTTAATAAGAATTTTATTTCTTACCGAAATGAACCCTTTTTGAAACATTAGAATAATGAAAGATGGAGAAAAAAATCATAATGCTCAAATCTATACCTTGCAGTTTGCAAGGAGCTTTCTGATGACAGGTATAGCGTAGGGGAAAGCACAGGGATGCGCCCAATTCTTGTTTATACGATGCATCCATCCTTTTTGCTTTGAAAATGACGCAGCACGGCACAGCTAAATGGCTTGTGGCCCAGCTCTGTGTAATTTTTTTGTGGGTGAGGCTCATAGGGCCTCATTTATGAGAAATGACGCATCGCTGCGTGAAAGCAGCGATGCGTTGTGAGAAGTTGGCCTGATATATGATGTCTCCAATTCTGGGGGCACCTTGTATCAGTCCAAACAATCCCTTATGGTGTCTGGTTGTAAGTCAACCTTATAGACAAGCTATCCTAAGGGTAGCATGGACTAAGCAGCCTTAAAGGCTTAACTCAAGAGGTCGTGTTAAGCAAGCTGTTTTACCAATCACAATCCTGTAATATCAAATGAAAGGACACCACACAAGTTATATATTATAAAAATATATGTATTTATTACTAGAATAATCCTCTGTACTCTTTATGAGTGCAGAGGCACAAGCGTTTAAACAAAAGCACAGTTAAGCATACAAAGTTGAACAATTATGGATGAGGGCGGGTGGCCACTCAAACCATATACTAAAATAGTGGTATAAGAACCACCAATCGAACAGTGGTTAGGCCTAGGGCCTAGGGAATCGCTGGGACCAATCAGGACTAGCAATGCTGAAGTCGGGAAAAGCCCGCGGGAATCGGGTGCAGCGCTTAAAGCACACACACGCACCAATGCAAAGTCAATGGTGCGTAAAAGCTACAAAGTTACTGTTTAAGGAACCTTCCGACTGACCTAGAAGGACGAAACTTTAGACAAATACACTAGAGGTGTGTACCAGTACAAGAGCACCGGCGTTGCTGAGTTACCTCACCCACAGGAAGCGGGTGCACAGGTGCAAAGTGCAGGCGTCGAGAAGGGAAGTGTCCGCTGTGATCCAAGGGTGGATCGAAGATGTAGATGACCTGAAAGCAGAGGGGACAGAGTCTGGGTCACTCAGCAGTGACCAGGGTGGAACCAGGAAGGAACCAGGCAATGTCGGGCGCAATCAGGTCGCTGTCGAGAAGCTTCTCTCCGCTGCCACGTGGACTCTGGGGCACCGAGGATGTCCAGGAGTGGATCACGAGCTGTTCCACAAAGGCTCTCGCTGTCGGCCGTGTCAGCTTCCGGATTGGAGCAAACAACCCTGGGCAAGCGCAACCCACGCAGGATTCAAAGATCGCTTAGTACTCGGACCAGGAAGGTCAGAGCAGGTGCTACTTTTCAGGGGAGTGAGGGCCAGTCCAGATCAACTGGACTGGCGAGTCAAATTCAAAGGTTCGTCGGTACTGGGGCCGCAAGCCAATGGGCAAACGACCGGACCAATGCGTTGAGCCAAAAAGTGCAGAAGGGCCCCACGCAGCACTCGGTGAGTGTAGAGGGGTGAGCTTCGGTGCAGGAGTGGCTCAGGGCTGGGGCTTCTCAAACCCCAATGCACAGCTTCAAGGGAGCCTCAGAAGCTGCACGGTCAGCGCCTAGTGGTCTTTCCAAGATGGCCGGCCCCACTCTTCAGGTCGCCTCCACGGGTCTCAGCTCTGCAGGTACTGTGGATCGGGCTGTTAGAAGGCAGGAACGCTGGGTCTTGTCGAACTCTGTTGCTCGAGTTCCAGCGAGAACTGCAACAAAGCAAATGTTGAGGTGCTGGATGGTGCCTGTTTGCACAGGGTGGTCACTCCTTGACCACAAGGGAGATTCTTCAGTCTTCTACGTCGAGTAGGATGTCGAAGGGTCCAGAGTTTTGTTTCATAAGTTTCAGTCAGGATAATCTGAGTGCATGGGCACTGCTCCCACCTATATACCAATCTAGTGGGCTGGATTACCTGCTAGGTCCCTCCTATGGGTGGGACCCAGGAGTCGCGCTGGGACTGGGGCTGGTGTGCCCCAGAACCGGTTTGACCGGATAATGCAAGGGGAAGCCATGTGCTCCCCAGGCAGTGTCTGGTTTCTTTCAAACCTCCCTGCTACAATCCACTATCTCCTGTCTGGGGTGGTGTGACACCTCCCCGCGACAGGAAACCGTTTGTCCAGGCCTCCTCTGCCAAGTTTCGGTCAGCAGCAGGAGGTCAGACTTGTGTCTGTGGCAGAAGCGTCCATTTTGTGATGCTGAGGCTCTTTTAAAATCGACCGCGTTTTAGTAAAGTAACATGTCTTCTCCCTTTAGAGGGGTGGAATGCTATAGCCATCGACAGGACTGTCGAGGGGATAGTTTTCCAAATCGTATGACACCTTACACGACATGTTTTGATAAAGCCAAACCAAAGTTAACATATAACCACAATGGATTATAATGCACTTAAGAGTATATGGTATGGCATTATCCCGGAACAGCTAAGGGAATTGGTCCCGACAGCTGCAGACAGACTCAGCTCATGCTAGAGCACCATCTCACATAAAACCAAGCACTCTGCCTCCAGGATTGTTAAGGCCTGCCATAGGAGTGACTTATAGGTATATATGTGTCCAGATAGGTTTAGATATAGGTATACTATATCTAAGCAAGGGGTGATTACACCACCTTGCCCCAGCTGAGTGATCAGCCAGCTGTGTCAATTTTGGATAGCCAGCCAGGGTTGGCAAAAGATATGCTGCAGCCCCTGGTAGGCCTTGGATGCACCTATGCCCTGGGCACCTATAGTGCTCTTGTACAGGGGCTGATAAGGTGACCCAAGCCAATTTAGTTATGCACTTAGGGTACATGGAATCCATTTTAAAGAGAGAGCAGATAGCCTGGGGCCCTGATTAGCAGGGAACCAGGCCAACTAGGTCGAAAACCAGCTAAACACAAGGCAAAAAATCTGGGGTAACCATAGTCAGGTATCCACCTTCCTACATGCGTCATTTCTCAGTGCGCACTCCTTGTGACATTCCTGATGCGTCATATTTAATGTATGACGCATCATGTCACAAGGAGTTACAGATACATCAGTATTTCTGACGTATCTGTAAGCGCAAAAGTGACGCATTGCTGGAGTGTGTCACAAAAGTGACACAACTCCAGCAATGCGTCCTTTCACATGGGGCAAGCCCCATGTGAAAGGGCCTGCGTCAGTCTTACGCCTGCTGTGAGGCAGGCGCAAGATTTTGACGCAACGGCGTCCTAAAAGTGACGTAGTGAAATCTCATAGATTTCACTGCGTCACTTCTACGACCCTTCCTTGGGTCAATACCCCCCGCAGGTATAATGTGGCGCAGAGGTTTACAAAGTGACGCATCTACCTAGATGCGTCACTTTGTAAATATGGCGCACAGCGGCGTAAAAGTGACGCACAGCCTCATAAATGAGGCCCATAGTTTCTAAGCCCCAGGGTAATAACACGTGGTGCGGCAATGGAACTACCGATGGAGGATGTTAACACAGAGGAATTCCTTCGAGTATGTAATGATGGTGTTTTGTTTTGCTTACTAAAATTGTTGTGGGGCCAACGTATTTTGTTAAGTGGCATGCTTCAATGTTTTTTAGTTTTCACTGTCTTGCCTTTTGAAATTTAGGCCATAATGTTGCTTCAAGATGCTTTAGCTCAGAAGCTCAGGACAAATGCCTTTGGACACTTTGGTTACTTCTGTTTACAATCTGGAGGAACTAAACTTTAACAGAGGACCCATAAATTAAGATGCTGGGGTGAGGGGCCCTCACCCTCCCCAATGAAGCCAGTGTGTAAATGCTGAATTCCCCTCCTAATCTCAGGGGGCCAGATGCGTGTGCCATGAAGCTTATCTGACAGCCCGTATTCTATTATTAATTTTCTGTTCTGAAGCACCCGGGCGTGTGCAAGTTTAAAGCAAAGCTGAAATATAGAGGGATCCTGGGGTCGTTCGAGCGCGAAAAGCAACTTTTAAGAGTGATTGTCTCACGTTCAGCTATCTCTGTGCAGGCAGCATCGTCAAGCTCTTTAAAAGGTTCCACGGTATGTAGGGGGAAAAGGAAGGTTTTAGTCTGAAGCCAAGCAATAAGTATTCCAGATACTTGCAAATATAACGAGAAAACAATCACAAAGCCAATAAGCTATATTGAATAGTGCATGCATACAGATCTACACTGCATACATGGATTTGTGCATGAATGAACATGCACACAGTTACCAACTTCCATGCACAGACATCTAAACACATACAGACATCCATTCACAATAGAGACACCCATTCATGCAGACAACACATGCACAGCACACTGGTGGCCTCATTTACGGGGCCATTGCTCCATTTATGACACACTGGTGGTGCAGTGTGCCTTCCCATATTTACAAGGCCCCATAAAGTCACCCTGCATGACTTTTCATGGCCTTGTAAATATGGGCCCCTTTCACATGTTTCTCTGTGTGAAAGGGACGTTCCATGGGTGTTGCTGTGGGTGTTCCCCACATTCATAAAACATGACATATTCCCAGATTTACAAAGTTTTGTAAAGCTGGAATGTGTCAGAATCCTACACCCCCACATTGTTTCCTCATTCTATGTGTGCTGCATTTTCATCATGCATAGAAAGATGAAAATACCATCAATGGTTTATTTTGTGCAGGAAGGTGCCCCTTCCTGCACAAAAACAATCATCCCCTCAACGCAGGCACTCTTGCAACATGACGCAAGGGTGTACGCTGGTGCACGGCAGCCAATTGTGCACCAGCAAAGGGGAAAACACATGGTTATGTCATATTGTGGAGTGGTGTGGCTCACTGGTTAGAGGCGGCAGACCCGGAAGCAGAGGTCGGCCCGGGACCAGGGTTCGATTCCCGACGCGGCAGGGTCTTGAGCCATGGTCAGCGGACTCGATAATTCTCGCCTCGGTGCCTACTCCAACCATGGGTCCCACTCAGCAACTCTGGGCAATAGCTTGCTTAATCTCTACTAACGGACCCATCAGCGCCGGGGATGCTTGTCTTCACCTTGGAGATGCCCAGGAGGGACCATCTCACAGGGAAAGCCAGGATGGGTTCCCCAGTGGTATACAGCGCCGGGACGCCCCTTTGCTGGGGCAGCTGTGCGCTTTACAAGTATTCAACATTCAACATTTATATTGTTGTTAATACGATGCATCCCTGTACTTATAAAATGATGCAGCTTGTCACAGCAAAATGGCTTGCGGTCCGCGCTGCATTATTTTTTTTAAATGAGGCTCTACATTAGCAGGCAACATGTATAAAGAAACAGTTTAGGTATAGTGACCTTCATTGTTGAAGGAGGCCCCATGTTATTATATGTGATACCTTCAGGCAATGTTGACTAACAACTATGTATACTACATTATAAGGTTAACCACACACACAGCCAGACCTGGATAAAGATCACACAAGGTATGGGCCATATTATAACTATGCACTTGCATAAAAATTACACAATGATGGACTTTATGTAAAAAACATTTTACAGTTGCTGACATTGTGATTCACAAAATAACAGAGTTTGTGACCATAGAAAAGTGCTTTGCAATGTACAAAAACACTTTTGCAAGTCTTTCTGACTCACTTTGCAACTCATTCGAGATTGCAATTAGGAGGGGGCATGAATAGGTTGTCTCCTCCTAATTTCGATTAATACTGTAATGCTTCAATGGCTGTAATCTCAGTGTGGACACAAACCACTGAAATGGTACCTAACCCCTCGTTTGGATGGTAACATGTGCAAATTGGGAAGCTGTGCCATGGGGCAGTGCGTAATATGAGCCAGTGGTTGCAGGTGGGGTCCACCAGCACTAATTTGTGAGACCACTAGCGAGATAAACAAAGAAGAGGTTGGGAAGGAGGAAAAGAAAAATGGAAAAACATTGACAAATAGGGAAAACAGGGATCCAAAAAATCCTGCAAGAGTGAGAGGACAATGTCTGGTGGTGGATTAAAGATAGGGGGTTGATATCTATACTACACAGCCACGGTATTCAGCAACCTAACCTTCAATAGCGCTGGCTGCAGGCTTCTGAGGAAAACTTTGCACCAAGCACTTATTCTTTTACAAATTTAAAAGGCATCTCTTTGAAGTCTCCTCCACTTCAAAAGCACAGCTGGGTATAAGTACTGAACCTCTGACACCACCACTTCACTACACTTCTGGACCTGTGAAGACATTGCCAGGAAGAAGGACTACTTGTGCTGCTGAAGGACTGCCACTCTGCTGAATTGCTGCTTTGCTGGACTCCTGAGATGCTGAGCTGCCCTTTTGCCTTCTGTTCACCTGCCTGGGTAAGAAGGATTGGACCTACATTACTTGAACCCAGAGTGACTCCTAGGGCTAGCTGGATAGCCTCCTGTTCTGAATTCTCAGGGACATAGAAGAATTTCAAACTCACCTGCTTTTGCACCCGTACTCTGCCATCTGTGAGTCTTCCCTGCCAAGTGGTGCCATGCCAGTCCTGTAACCTTGGAAGTGAGCCTAAGGTGCTTACTGCAGCAAAACCCATGCATCCTCTATTGACCCTGAGCATAGGCGCTGAATGCATAGATCCGAACTGGCGCATCCCTCGTGTTGTGTAGATTGGAATCAGCGCATCACCTCTGCTATGTGGATCAGCTCCAATTCTTTACCTTTGGAACCACCACTGCACAAGGTCTACGAATTTCCATCAACTGCATCCTCGACAACGACGCCGAATTGCTGCATCACAGCTATTTGGTCATTTGAGCTGAAGAATTGCTGCTGCTGTACGGATCAGGACTGACTCATCATTTGTGCTGCGTGAATTGACATTGGCAGGCCACTTCAGCTGCACCCCACTTCTTCGACGTCAACGCAACCAGGATCAAGGTACTTTTGTTCAGAGGGCCTCACTGAGTAACTGTATCCTGCCCACCCATCATCATGGTGGGTCTCAACTTTTTCCCAGTCCAGCGTGACCAGATAACACCAAGTAAGCACTTATTATTTCTAAGTGCTATTTTACAGTTTATTCTTTAAAAATTCATATTTAAAGTTATACTTATTGGATTTTTGTTGTTTTGGTCTTGTTTTATTAAAATTAATAAGTTTTATTTTTCTAATCTGGTCCGTAATATTTTAGCGTGGTGTTTTTACGGTGTTACTGTTTGAAGTGCTGCATAAATACTTTACAAATGGCCTCTAAGTTATGCCTCGCTGCTCTATGCCAAGCTACCAGAGGATGAGCACATGTTAATTTAGGGTTTGCCTTCTTCTTACCCTGAATAGGATTGTGGTTGCTGCTTGATAATGGCTCATACCCTAGTCAACCTACAACTCAGTTTCTAACAGGACCCAATGCTGATTGTGCTGATCTCTTTGTAGAAATATGGCAGCAGATCCATAGGGTAGGACCCTCAATGGCACTCTGGGGTGGGGATTTTAATGTAGTGGCAAACGACCACCTTGACTGGTCAAGCAACACAAGACTCCCACACTAAGGAGCTGCCGCCCAACTAGATTTTATTATGACAGATTATGGACTGGAAGATGTGGGGAGGCTTAAGCACAACCACGATCACTTCATTCAACATCTGGTCAAGAATTGACTACTGGTTGGTCATAAAAGATGTGAACCCCTGTACCCTTGTGACTGGCCACTTCCCCAGAGCAGTCTATAATCATATTCTGGTTCTCTTAAAGATTGCCTTCGCCACTGCCTGAGACTGCACACACACCTGGAGACTTCCTGCGAATGCCCTTTGGGATCTGGTATTCCGTGATGAACTGCAGTCTAATATTGTGGAGTATTTCTCCCAAAAAACTCGATCAGTGTCCTCAACTTTCTAGGAGGTATTCAAGGTGGTAATATGAGATGCATGCATAGCTAAGCTAGCTGGAGTGCTGCGTGCAATCTGCGCGCAGCTTGCCATACTTGAAAGGGACATCCGTTCGCTTGAGCTGGACTGTTCTGCCTCTGGCGATATTAGTGTCTTGGCTCACTTAGGCAGAAAATCAGTGAATATAATGAGGAAGTAGCTCATGAGATGCATTACGTTGGAAAGGAAGAAACCGCGCAGCGCTATGGGGAGAGGGATAGAGTGAGCTATACGCTCACTAGAATTCTCCATAGACCACTGCTAGCAATCATATCACAGAACTAGTGGATGGCCAGCAAATCCCACACACAGACACTGCAGGCATCCAACACACTATGACAACTTGCTATGTGAGCCTTTACAGCTCTACAGGCACCCATGACCCTGAACAACTGGATGAGTTCCTTGATTCCATCCACCTCCTTTGGCTTAAGCCCTCCCAGGGGCTAGATGGTCTAACTACATCCTTCTATTCAGAATATGCACAGATTCTCCCCCCCACCCCCAGTTACTGGCAGTCTATGAGGAGGCTCGTTGGTTGGAAAACCCACCCCCCTACATTGGGCAAAGCAGTCATTCTGACCACTGTGAAGGCAGGAAAGCCGCCCACCCAGTGCAACATTGATCATCTGATAAATGTGGATATTGAATTCCCTGTTGAATTGCTTGTGAAAAGGCAATTGCCATTGTTGCCAGACATTGTCCATCTTGACCAATTGGGATTTGTTCCGAGCAGCAGCACATCCCATAACCTCTGCACAATGTTTACTCTCATGCATTTGATTAACCCCCATTTGAAGGTGGCAGCGGACCTCTTGACTCCCCTAAGACATTGATTCCCTGGAGTGTCCCCATCAGTTCCAATTCAATTGCTACTGCACCTTGGGTTATGCTCCCAATTTGTCATCTTGATTAAGGTCCTATATATGTTACTGAGGAACATATTATGCATAAGCAGTAAAGTAACAGCCCCCTTCCCCATGGCTAGCGGCACCAGTAAGAGGTGTCCCTTACCACCCATCCTTTTCGCAATTGGAGTTAAACCACTGGTGGCCCAATTACAACAGCATCACTCACAAAGAGGGCTTGCCTTTCATTCAAGGATCATTCTGGTCTCCATGTATGCAGAACAATATTACCATGTATGTCCGCGACCCACAGGCCAATATATCTCTCCTGTGATCCTTGAAGTTATAATGTTTGGCTACCACTCTGGTATTTATGTTAAGTGGCCCAGTATGGTGCTTTTTTCACATCTACCACCTCTACGACAGATCGTTTTGCCGCTGAATACCCCCTGTAGTGGCCTGAGGGCCGTATCGATATTTTGGCATATGGATTAGCACAGTTATTGCAGACATTTGGAAAGCTAATTATGGTGTATTGATGACCTGGCTCGAAGAGCTGGTTCTGATATGTACCTGCCTGCTCTTTTTTTATAGAGGTAAGAACTGCGTTTGCAAAAATCTTAGTATTCCCTACATTTTTATACTTGTTCATTAACATTCCCATGCCCTTTCCAAACCATTTCTTTAAACAACTCTGCATGCAACTTGTAACACTAGCTTGGGAAAGTAGGCAACCAAAGGTTAATTGCAACACACTGACTCTCTCCTTTATGCTGGGTGGCCTGTGCTTTCTGGATATGGAACTCTAGTATTACTGTGTTCAAGCACAATTTGCAAATTACTGGATCCACTCAACTCCATTCCAGCTGCATTAGGCTATTGAAATAGATTACGTGCCTCCTTACCCATTACCCACCACACTTTTTCCGCCTGTCTGTGGTTCACGAGAAGAAATTGACATTGTAGCCTGAATGAAATGGGTGTGAGACAGATTGCGACTCCAAGGCCATGCTCACTGTTTGTGTTCACCCAATATTCCCCTAACGGGTCACCTTCTACTTATGGCAGCAACGTATGATGGGGTGTGTCGCGAGCTAACCTGGCTGCAGCTTCTCAACATGTTCGACCTGTACACAGATGAACAATCCTCCCAGCAAAGCACATACTTGCACTCCTACAGCACACCCCACTTCACATACTATAGATTTCGAGAGACCTTTAGAGCCCTACATAACACTTTTCCGAAAGCTCTCCCCACTCTTGATATGTTGCTGACCACCCCATGTCCCCTTAACTGATCACACAACTTTACTTGACCAAGTACACCAAATCACCTATATGCACCTACAGGGCAAATCTTGCTTGGGCGCTTGACCCCTTTCTCACTGCAGAACAATGGGGACACTGCTGTGCACTGACCAAGGCACTGTCCCCAACTGCAGGTTGCACCTATTATTCCTTTGATTTCTACACAGGATCTACCACACTCCCATCCAACTGCACCATATGGGCCTTTTTGAGGATGTGCGGTGTCACAGATGCGGAGCGGACAACGCCTCATTCCTTCACCTAGCATGGGATTGCCCCACAGTGGGCCACTTTTTTGGACTGCTGTATATGGTGCCATTTCTGCAAACACTGACTACCGTCTGCACACGACTCCATTGAGAGCCCTGTTAGACTATGTAAAGGAGGCATCTCGTGCCAATGCTCCTGCTTTTAGCAAGGCACAGAGTTGCGATCCACTGCTTTCCTCAGTTTACCAGCTGGTTGCACAATGTGATCTATTCTCAGGAACAACTCAGCCTGGATTGGAAGCGAATGCCAGTGGGCTCCCAGCTAGTAGACATCTGTTCCTCCCTTCTTCTAGCAGGCATTCAAGTTGGTAATATGAGGCATATGCATAGCTAAGCAAGGCTGAGTACTGCGAGCATTCTGCGTGCAGCTTGGAGACATGAAACAGGCATCCGTTGACTTGAGCTGGCCTTTTTTACCTCTGTTGACATTAGTGTCCTTGGCTCACTTAGGCAGAACATTAGTAAACAGGACGAGGAGATCACTCTTGGACCTTACCATGGCCCATGATGCCGCAGACCCCCAAACCCCAAAAATATTCTTATGTGATAAAAAACTACATTTTACAAGGTCGTCTGTGGGTACAACCATGAAGCATGATCTAAGACATCACACATCATTGCAGTTTGCTACTTACAAATCCATTTCTATCTTCCTTTAAGACTTAGTACTTTCATCCAGGCCAACTTGTCCAGTAAACACAGGGGGCCTCATTTATGAGAAATGACGCACCACTGCGTGAAAGCAGCGATGCGTCACTTCTCAGTGCACACTCCTTGCGACATTCCTGATGCATCATATCTAATGTATGACGCATCATTGTGCAAGGAGTTACAGATACGTCAGTATTTCTGACGTATCTGTAATCGCAAAAGTGACGCATTGTTCGAGTGTGTCACAAAAGTGATGCAACTCCAGCAATGCGTCCTTTCACATGGGGCAAGCTCCATGTGAAAGGTCCTGCGTCAGTCTTACGCCTGCTGTGAGGCAGGGGCAAGATTTTGATGCAACGGCGTCCTAAAAGTGACGCAGTGAAATCTCATAGATTTAACTGCGTCACTTCTACGACCCTTCCTTGCGTCAATACGCCCCCCTTGCATACATTATACCTGGCACAGGTATAATGTGGCGCAGGGGTTTACAAAGTGACGCATCTACCTAGATGCGTCACTTTGTAAATATGGCGCAACAAGGCGCATTTTTTATGCTGCGCACAAAAAGTGACGCACCGGCGGCGTAAAAGTGACGCACAACCTCATAAATGAGGCCCCCGGAGTAAGCAGCATTTAATTAAGCTTACTTCTGACAAAAAGGCTATTTTATATAAATTGTTTCATGAAATTTTAAGAAGGCCTTGTGCTGCCACTGTTTAACTGGGTTTGGAAGAATGCAGTTTGAAAGGTGTAATATCATGTCTGAATGTTGGGTTAAAAATCAACATTTTGATCAATTGGTCAATTGAAATGTAAACTTATTCACAACTTGTTTCCATCCTCGTCTGGCAAAGGCCTGCAACTATGAGTGCAGGCTTTGGTCTTGAAACATTGAACTACATGAACCCCATATATGCAGAATTTCTGCTTGGACTAATGGGCAAGATTCTGAATTTGAAGATGGCTAAGCAAGTCGCCTTTTATTATTTATCCACAATAATCTCCTGTTTTCAGATTTTCCAGACTAATTGTGGTATACTCCATGCAGCCCAAGCTGATAAGTATAATCTAAAACAGATTTGTTCAGTCTGGGTTAAGAAGAGTTGGACCAAGAATGTGTAGTTCCTGCCTGGGTATATTAATCCAAGCCCTCCTCCAGTACTGGATGCTGGACATACCTTAATCCTCGGACACTCCCCTATTTCATGTATTTCTACGTTTACTCCTATGAATGATATTTATTTGAGTGAGTTAATGTAGGGCGTTTATTATGACACCCTAAGTGGATTTACTATATTGTAATTTAGTGAATGAATATATTAGAAGGGCGTATTATGTGGAAAAAATGTAATTTGGTCTTGACAGTTGACAATTAATTTGGTCTTGACAGTTGGCTCATAATTTGCATACCATTCATTAAATCTTTATTTCGACATTTTTCAGTCATAAAAGATTACAGTAAAAACAGTGTAAGTAAAAAGCATAAAATTAATTAGATAAAAATGAATTTGTCATGAAGTGCACAGTCACTGTATAAAATCACCCTTGGGTGCCACTGTAATAAGAGAGGATCTTTTGGACCACACTGCTAAAAGGAATTTTGAAAGTGCAAAAACTATATGTGGTGATGTATCTGTCTTGAGAACTCTCAATGCAACAATATTTTGCATAACATGTTTGATCATTACATAGAGAAATAGAGGTGCCATATTCACATTCACCCAGAAAAAGTTCAATACTCCCATGCAGCGAGCACCATCCTAAACTCCATTGTGTGGGTAAGTGATTAACTGCAGTCCGCTCGCCACCGAAACCAAGGTGAATAGTTGATCCAGAAGGCTAGGGATTATTTACCAGAATGGAGATGCAGGGCATCGCAGCAAGTGTCCTTGATGCGCCTCTTTCCATCACAGGGAAAGGGCAGGAATGAACCATAGGCATCCAAAATGGTGCATCCCTGCCCTTTCCCCCTGCGCTGGTGCCATTTAACAGCCTAGTGCCAATGCAGACACTCTTGCACCAGTGTGCAGGGGTGGCTGCTTCATAGGCAGGATTGTTTTTGTGCAGTAAGGGGCACCTTCCTGCACAAAAACAGTCTTGAGAAGTGTTTTCCTCTTTCTAAGTGTACTGCAGAATGCAGCACAGACAGAAAGAGTTAAAAATAGAAGAAATAAATGTATTTCTCCTTGTTACACCTCAACGGGGGAGGTGTACGAATTTGAGGTGTTTCCCGGTATATAAGTCCTTGTAAATCTGAGAATTCGTATAAAAACATGGGAGTTGCGTTGGAACACCCATCGCAATGCCCATGGAATGCTTCCCTTGTGCAGAGTAAGGAAACTCAGCGATTTGCGCTGTGTTGAATTGCTCCTTATTTGTGGAGCCATTCAAAGCAACGCAAAGTAGCTGTGTGTGACTTCATAAATATGACTTGCGCTTTGCTGCAAGCATCACGCAAGGACTTCGTAAATCTACCCCTAAGTGTTGTCCATGCGATTGGAAACTAGATCAAGGGCAGATACTTGCATGACATGGGCCTTTTCTTTTGACATACAGGAGACTTTTAGATTAGCTTTCCTATGGAACCTAGCCACAATATTGCAAAACAAAGAAGCTCATTACAGTTATGACCAGTTAGGATCAGAGATAAAGAGTACTACAAGCAGCCTCAAATGTTGTTAATCACAAACTATGTCAGCCATGGGGCTCCCTATGATTTTGTAATATGGTTATGGACCAAGCCCTTTAATCAAGTCAAACAACCGCTGTACAATAGTTTTCTAGATGAACCTAACCAGCTGTTTGGCCTTTCTAACATATATTCTGTTATTCAGTTTAGCATTTTTAACTTTTTGGTCTCTTAGGCAGGTACCTTTGTCTACCCACTTATTGTGTTTATAAATATCCATGAAGTTACACTTCCACCACATGGAAGTCAAGTCACCAAAATGCCTGTGGTCCCAGAAGTGACATTGCTCACCATATGACCTTTACTTTTACTCACACACACTTGCTTGCACACTCATTCACACACTCTCGCGCGCATAAACACACTCTAACCCGCAAGCATGAATAGAACACACATTTAGCAACATTTTTTACTTACCAGATAGGGTCATAGTCCAGTGAATGTACTACATTTGTTATTACACTAATAGTGAATAATATCATTCACTATTTGTACAATAGAAAAATGGACAGAAACAAGGTAAGTGGAGCTCCAACCAGCGTCCATTAGGAAGAGCTGCCCCTGTGTTCCAGGCACTGATTTTGCCACATATGATGCCAGGGGTCACAAAAGCAGTGCCGGGGAGTTTGCAAGAGGCAAGCCAGGGGTCTCAGATGCGACCCATAAATGAAGTCCATGTGCCACCATGCTCCCTCATTACGTGTGAAATCTCACCACTGGTGCGATGCGAGATGAGTGAATTCATGAAAGATTGCTTGTAGAAATATAGCACTGAAAAATATAGGAAGAGGTTTGAAAAATATAAAATGTTATATTACTTTGAGATTCATAAACAAGTATGATTTATTTTTATCAGATGATGTAAGCAAAATTGTAGAAATGACTGGAAAGCAATAGAACATTTGAATAATGAGATCAATTATCATTTAAAATGGAGAATTTTGCTGATGACAAGTTAATAGGAGACCAAACTAAAGGTTAAATTATTCAGATGCAGAAGTAAAAAGGAGCATTTTATAACTGTAGCAGAGAAAGGGTATGGTGAACCCCCAACCACTGATAACCAAGGGTCTTCCTGTGGTGTTTGTACTATAAGGGGCAGATCCACGAGGGACACTAGAACAACCAGTGGCCTGTTAAAAAGCTACCTGTAGTAAGTTTATTAATCCACTGAGCCATAGTCCTATTTCCAGTGATAACACATGACACAAATGTCTCAGAATGGTATCTTTGGTGTGATTTGGCATGTGTAATATGTGTTATGAATCATTGTCCAACTTTGTTTTTTCCCTGCTGAGACAAATGTTATGTTATGTTATGTTATTTTGTGTCTTTTATAGCGCTCGGCTACTCAGAAGAGTGTCCCGGCGCTTTATTGACAACCTAGGAAGACAAACACAACACAACAGATTAAAAGAAAGCAGGGTCAACAGAACACAAAAAAAACTAGGAAGCAAAAAGCCAGGTTTTCAGGCCCTTCAGATTCCCTCTTCCAAGACCAATAGAGAACATAGAAGATAATTTTATAATCAGAGTTCTAAGTTTCTGGTTCAATTTAAATGGTGTTTAAATACACACTAAAAATAATTGAGAAGGGAAACTTTATGGAACTTTAACTGACTACCTTCATGTGTAGCACCATATGCACGACTATTCTTTAGGTATTGACAATATATAACCTTGTATTTATTATTTACAGGTTGAGGACCTGCAGTGGAGCAGAGGAATGAAGGAGGTGCCTCCCTCCATCTGCAGCCTTCCCTGCAAACCAGGAGAACGTAAGAGAACGAAGAAAGGGGTGCCCTGCTGCTGGACCTGCGAGCTCTGCGATGGCTACCAATTCCAACAGGATGAGGTGACGTGTAATGTCTGCCCGTACGGCTTCAGACCCAATGAGAATCGGACTGGATGCCGGCTAATCCCTGTCGTCAAACTAGAGTGGCACTCTCCATGGGCCGTCATTCCAGTTTTCCTCGCTATGTTGGGGATCATTGCTACCACCTTCGTTATGGCAACGTTTATTCGATACAATGACACTCCCATAGTCCGAGCATCAGGAAGGGAGCTCAGCTATGTCCTGCTCACTGGAATATTCTTTTGCTACATTATCACCTTCTTGATGATCGCCAAGCCTGACATTGGGGTTTGCTCTTTCCGGCGGATTTTCTTGGGCTTGGGTATGTGCATCAGTTACGCGGCGCTCTTGACCAAAACCAACCGCATCTACCGCATCTTTGAGCAGGGCAAGAAATCAGTGACTGCACCACGGCTCATTAGCCCCACTTCTCAGCTGGCAATCACATCCATCTTAATTTCTGTTCAACTTATTGGGGTATTTATCTGGTTTGGGGTTTACCCACCCAGAACTGTCATAGACTACGAAGAGCAGAAGCCCATGGACCCCAATAAAGCCCGAGGTGTCTTGAAGTGTGACATCTCTGATCTTCAGATCATTTGCTCGTTGGGCTATAGCATACTTCTCATGGTCACGTGTACTGTGTACGCCATCAAGACCAGGGGAGTGCCAGAGAATTTCAATGAAGCCAAACCTATTGGCTTTACCATGTACACTACCTGTATAGTATGGCTGGCCTTCATTCCCATATTTTTCGGAACAGCCCAGTCAGCTGAAAAGGTAAGTTAACGTGCCTGGTGTTATGGTATTTCTTTGCATGTTGCTGCGGTGATGCCGGTTAATTGATTTATTGATTGATAGTTTGATTTAATATGTTAAAATTTGCCACATGGGGTGTGTGAGACTGTAGCTCTTATCCTCATTGCCAGGGGCACAGTGATTTGTTTTCGGTCATGTTCTTGGTTGTTCTGGTTGCTGTATTGTATCCAAGGGTCTGGCCTGGTCTTTTCTTGTTTGAAGGCTCCCCAGAAGTATCTGTATGCAAATGAAAGGCCTCCTGGGAGAGAATAGTTTTCAGGACCTTGTTGAAGCGTGTGGGGGCTAGGATCAGAGATGGGAAACTAGGATGTTCCAGAAATGGGGATCCTGCAATCTGAAGGTTTCTGTTTGATTTTGGCTTGTTGGATCACTTTAAACTTCTGATCGGGGCTTCTGTAGAGGGACCGGTTCCCATAGGTACTCGCATGGTTGGAATGAGGATCAATTCTTCAGCATCCCTGACATCTTTAGTTTTAGCTAGTGAAACGTGGTTGTTGAATTAAGTACTCTATGTAAGCGTTGGCAGAATATTTTTATCAAACGCTTTACAACTATTAATCTATATGAGAATTTGATTTGTGGAGGTGGCGCAGAAATGGAACAGCCCAAACTGATTACATGTGGTGCTGTTGTGTGGAATACAACTGCAATATTGTTTTGAGCTGGAAAAGAAATGCATTTACCCTCTGAACAATAAATGTCACCCAAAGGTATGAATTGGATGTCGCCCCTGTTGTGCTTCTGTATGCACGCTGTGTTGTGAAATACAGGTGCAGGAACTGAGATGGTTTCCCCACTGTACTTATCATGGACTGAAGCCACAGAGGGCCTGGGCCGTCTAAGGGGGTCCATTTGTTCAAAGGTCTGATGGGTAAGATTGACAGGTGCAAGAAGGAAGTCAATGGAATATGTTACAAAGCTGAAATAGCAATATGGGCCTTCTCATCTTCCGGCATGTTCTTTTAGCTCACAAACTACTTGATTGATAACAAAGTTTTGCATATGATCTGGTGAAGTATGAGGGTACCTATAACCTATATGTGACAAGGTCAAAGCTCCCATATGGCCTAATAGCATGGGTGACATCTTCCACTATTTTTGGCTTTTTTTAAACAGCATTTGGGGTTGTGGGCCCTGTTGTTTTGCATTTACATATATGTGCATGGGTTTCATAATCCCAGCACGTAGAGGTACATATTTATGACTTTTGTGGTGCAGGGCAGCGCAGCAAGTCACCTTGCAGCACTGCCCCGTGTCACAGGGAAAAGTCAGGAATGCTCAGTATTTATCCAATACAGCACATTCCTGTTTTTTCCCTTGCGCTGGTGCGTTTTGGGAGCCTAGCACCAATGCAGGCACCCTTGCACCTTGGTGCAAAGGTGCCCTTGTTGTAGGCAGGATTGTTTTGTTCAGGAAGGCTTTGAGGCTTTGGTCCTCTTTCTATGTTTGCTGTAGAATGCAGCACACATGGAAAGAGGAATAAACAAGGAGGAGTAGATATACTTCTTCTTCCTACTCCTCTCCAGGGAAGGTATAAGGTTTCGGTGCATACCCAGTTTCACAAGTCCTTGTTGGGAATGCGTCAAAATCCATGGGAGTTGCTTGGGAACACCCACATCAATGCCCATGGAATGCCTGCCCAGGACAGTATACCACAACACAGCGATTTGCGCTGCGTTGCTCTACTCCCGATTTATGAGACAACTCATAGCCATGCAATGTGGCTTTGCGTGACTTCATACATCTGTCTTCGAGGTTTGCGGCATGCATGTACCATATTGCGCGGTGCAAAGGCGATTCAAGCCTCCCCTAAATATGCCCCAGATTTTGTTGGACTATAAGACCAGCTGAAGGTACCACACGCGATATGAGGCACCTTTGAAGGTAGGTAGCTGGTCTAGCTTTCAGAAACTCCACCCCTTCAAGAACGTCCCTATAGGTGAGCTCTTCCTGTGAAGGGCAATGTAGTCTGATGAGTGGTACTTTCCGTCTGCTGGGCCGTGTTGATAGATGCTTGTGGGAGGCGTGAGGGAACTGATTGGGAGGTTTGAGCCGCCCGTTTCCTGGAGCTGTAGGGCCCGATTCACAGAACTAATTTAAGTTAGGATTTTGTCTTAAGTCTGTCTTAAGACAAACTTAGACAAAATCCTAACTTCTGTGAATACCAAAAGTAGTAAGTTTAGGATTTTGTCTTAAGTTAGTTCTGTGAATCGGGCCCGTCATCTTTAACCATCTCCACTATACACAACAAATGATATTTTTATTAGTATTAAATGCTCAGGGACGTCAATCCCAAAAGTCATCAATATTCTCCAGGGCTGTCCTGGGTCCTGATGACAACTTGTACACAAATGCTGATTCCAGAGCAAAGTCCCATTTGGCCTCATCTGGGGATTTCACCCAGATGAATTTCTCTGGGTAAAAAATCGATGTACCTTGTGAAGGCAAGTATGCAAAAAGAAGGTTTCCAAGTCTCAGAGCCGATGAAGGCGCATGCAGCTCTCATGTTATTCCCCATTCTGATATTTGAAGCTTAGAATCGGGTGTAAATTGTTTACCTCTAACCGCCTGTGCAGGCAGTATGCGCCAGGCGTCTACTTTGTACAGGGCCCTCCTGCACACAACAACACAGAATATATTATCCAGAACCGTAACATGTCCCATTTCCGGCAGTAACATATGGTGCATAAGTAAAGAAAACTGGGCGGCTACTTTGGAAAATGTATTTTGCTGAATTTCTAATTGTTTAGAAAATTCTGCAAGACTTCCGCTGCTTATCGAAATTGTTTTTCACATCGACTATGTAATTACAAGAGATGAGCAACGCATTATAACTCAGCCATATAAATGAGACAATGTCCCAGCACACATTAACTATTAAAAGAGAGATTAATTGCGGATCTGTGCCAAATAAACAACAATGTGTTTCCTTATTTATGCAATCAGTAAAAAGAGGACCGTGTGCAGTGACAGAGCCCTGTGTTTGTTATCCTGTTTTAGCCACTTTGCTGTGTATGGCTTGCAGGCATGGTATGTCTTACACCAATTGTGGGGCTTTAATAGAGCTCTTGAGGCTGACCATGATATTACTTGCCTTTAAGGCGAAACTTTAACATCTGCCTGCTTCTGTGATTTAGACTGAACTAACACATCCTGCATTGTGCACTGCAATCTGTCTCTCAGTGCCAAGAAGCCACCTGAGTGGCGAATTGAGCATTACCAACATAGCATATATTACATGACAAAATATGTTGTCAATATATATTGAATAAAGTCTTAGACCCTCATAGGTGGGACAGGATGGAGTAGTTACCACACCTGGTAAACAGCATTACCTAGGGGTGATGTATTTACCAGGTGTGCTAATACGTCATATTATGAGGTTTTTTTCATCTGGAAAATGAGGCATAACAAGCAGAATCAGTAGTCCACGTTTTGCCTTTTTACGTGCCTTTACTCTTGATAAATGTCACCAGCTGGAATCTATCAGGGGAAACCTATGAGCGTGCGATAAGTATCACACAACTGGTAATTCCAACCCATGTGCAAATAGCTGTTTGCACTGGGGGCCTCATTTATGAGGATTCCCTACGGCAAAAGGAAAGGGCAGGAATGCGACGTATCTATAGGATACGGCGCATTCCTGTCCTTTTCCCCTCCGCCGGCGCACAATGGGCTGCCTGCGCCAACTCAGGCACCTTTGCACAATGGTGCAAGGGTGCCTGCGTTGCGGGGATGATTATTTTGTACAGGAAAGGAAACCTTTCTGTACAAAAATAATCACAAGAGGCTTTTCCTCTTTCTATGTGTGCTGCAGAAAAGAGAAAAAGGAAAAACAAGGAGAAATAAAGATATTTCTACCTGTTGCGCCTCCCTTATGCCTCCCCTGGGAAGGCAAGCTATTGGCACTGCCTCAGATTTACGATTTCTCGTAAATCTGGGTCAGTGTCAAAGGCCATGGACGTTGCAGGGAAGGCCCCCAGCAAAACCCATTGCACGCCCCTTTAACGCAGAACACTGCGTTAAAGGGACTTGTTAAAGGGACTGATATTTATCAGGCAGCATTAGGCCAAAAAAGTGGCTCAGTGATGCCTGATAAATATCACACAGGCTTCTGCGCCACAGAACGTCACAAAAAGTGACGTTCCGATGGCGCAAGGGGCCTCATAAATGAGCCCTGGATTTTGAATTTAGCCCGAAATGTAAATGATGGGCTAGGAAGGAGAATGGAGGGACATTCAGGTTTTCAGAAGTGAATAACCACTGTGCCCCATTACTAGAAACATCTTTTCATAGAGCATTACATTGGTAGACAGAAGGAGCATTTTCCTCATTGTCCATCTATATTTCGCTCCATGCTCCATTCCTATGCAAAGCTAACCCAAAAGCCATCAGTGGCAACGTTTCCAGACTCTGGAAAAGGAACACTTGCTTTCTCCTATTTTTGCCCAACATATGTGGTAAGACGCTCAGTACAGTTACCGAAGAAGTAGATGGAACTTCAGTGGTACTCTGCTGTTACATCTTACTTGTGCCAAGCCATTCTGATTTGATGGTGGGCAGCTCTTTGATGGTTTGTTGCTCTATTTGCCCTAGTGAGGATTGGTATGCCCTATCCTATGGGTGCTCAGTTAGTAATTGATAATGGGGCTGCATTTTTTCCCTACAACAGTTTGATGAAGCCCTCTCCTTGTCAGTCTGTGATTTTTTTTTATCAGAATGAGGTTCTTCTCGCCTCTTTGTGTGCATTGTTATGATCAGCAAGACGCACTTACTGTCACAGAAATGTACATCATACATTTATATGGCCACTCCCAGGTAGCCATCGTATATTCAGTACTAAATGCATCTGTGTTCAGTAAAAGACCCTCTTCTTGCAGTCAGGCTGTGGATCTTTCTATGTTCACTAGGAAGAGCCCCTCCTTCTCCTATCAAATCACACTTGTCCCTATCAACAATCAGAAGATCTTCACTTGCAGCCATGTTGCATGTATTCCTGTAAACAGGGAGATGTATCCTTCTGTATACTATGTGGTCTGTCCTCTTGCTCTCAGGATTATGGGAAACAGGAAGAGTAGTACATTTGTAACCATGAAGCAGAGCCAATGGATTAGTGATTGGCCACACGCGCCTCTTAGTGTTTAAATCAGTATTCCTTAAGGCAACCTAGTGGCAGGTTAGTAGTAAGGACATACTACAGCACTAGAAATATACAGAACAAAGTAGTTTTGTACACACATAACTTGCTTGAAAATGCTTTCTACTTCGGCCTTAGGAACAGGTGGAGAAAAACACAATATCCGCTCCCCATTCAAAGCCCAATTTCCGTAAGGCTGGGGTTTACGGTAAACTTTGCACCCCACAATTTTCCCTTAAAGAACTTTGGCTGTCCAAACCAGCTGAAATTCATTGGGCAGGGTAAACATTTAGGGGCAGATTTACAAGCCCCTTGCACCACTTTTGCATCACTTTTCCCAAGTAAAAAGTGACGCAAAGGTGGCGTAAGGGGCTTGTAAATTTGCCCCATAGTATATTGAGCCCAGGTATTAATTGTACTGAATTATACTGCACCCCCTAGTATTGTTATTTACTGGGCACGTTTAATGCATCACCGTTTCACTGCTTCCTCGGAATCAGGACCTAAATAAATAATCTTCACACCCAAACCTTCAGAACTGCTCATATTCTGAGTGTGATTTTTTAAATGGAGACTCTTAACTAGTGTTTTATTTAAGAAGAAAGTAATACAAAAAATTGATGGGTGCAATGCTGAAATTAATTTAAACCACTGATTACTACATTCCAGTGCATCATTTCTTTGCTCACCATGGTAACTCTGACACCAAAAGCCATATGCAAATCAGCCTGGGTCGTGATCCAATGGAACAGCCCAATGCGAGCTGCTAGGCCAGGTAATCTCTGGACAGGAACAAAAGCAACCCACATACACAGCAATGGATGGATACATGCGTGACAGTTTGAGTGAATGAATTATTCAGTACAATACTTGGATGGATGAACGACAATGGGGTACCATGTCATATATTTTAAGTATAAATGAATAAAAAAATGAAAATCTAAAACTTATGTTTATTGATCTTGTGGTTATGAGGTTTATAATTTGACTTCTTTCTAAATTTGTTTTCGTTGTGTTGCATTCAAAGAATGTAAAGAGGCACCAAAACTGACATATCTCTACAGTTTCTGATCCAAGAAGTTTCTAGATTGTATTGCAAAATGTGTTTCTGACGTCCCAAAGCATGATTATGATGTTATGCCTGTTCTGATAATTTCTAGCAGTACAAACCGTTTACTAATCTATGTAATGTGATGTAGCCTCTATGAACCTAACCTTACATAATAAGGGCCCCACTCATAAAGGTGGACACCTTCTAGATCCCATTTTTTCTAATATCACTCAACTAGTCTGTCTTCCAGCACTGCCAGTTACTTGGTCTGACCATTACCTCATTAAATTTACCATAATGAGTAATGAAGCACAGTCTAATTACAACTCTTCTGTGACCATCAGGAAGCGAGACTGGAAGAATCTCGATATTGGTGCTTTTAATGAAGCCTTGTTTGACCTTGCGCCTAATTATCCACCAGGCTTGGATGACATGGAAGTGGCGGCCAGCTTGGTGAATTCCTGTCTTTTTGAAGCTATTAACATCTGTCTCCCCCTTGCTCAAAAAAAAAAAAAACTGTCCATAATTACCTGCCCTCTGGTACAATGAGTCACTTCGTCTTCAAAAATCCAGATGCAAAAAATTGGATGCGTGGGTTCTGGTAGATGCAGCACTTTATACTCACTTTCAGGGGCCTAGGACCCGATTGGCACTACTTGCCAAAAAAATGAGGTCAGAAAAAGAGGAGGAAGGCAAAAAGTTTGGAGTGACCTTGCAGAAAGGGCCCTTTCCAACAGTGATGCTCTTGGCCACCACAACTAGGTGGCTCTAAATAACATGAAAATGCATAACATGGTATTTTGTTAGGTTATAGGTCGTGCTAAAACCAAGGAAGCCTGACTAGTAGTGCCAAACTTAATTCATCAACTGAATAGCTTTCTTCGACAGTTTGGCTAATTTATAAAGTTCTTGAGGCTGGTAAATTGTATTAAAGGAAGCAACCAATGAAGTATCTTTCAAAGTAGTCTTTGTGGGAAAGAAAGTGCTTATTTTACTTATTTTTAAGAAATATTCAGCAAATAAATAAAAAGGTAAAAGCTGAGGCTAATGTACTAAATTGTAGAGCTTTCAAGTTTGCAGCACTGCCTACATTTAAATTCAGACATTTCTAGTGTTGTTGGTGCCCCGACTATGATCTTAGAAGAGAAAAATGCCTATAGAAACAATGCGCGCTGTATTCCCTTCCAGGATCCTACATTGCTCTGTCAGTCTCACCAAATGAGCAGCTAATTAATCAATGTATGAAATTATAAATTAAGCAGTGATCCTCAGCTGAGCATGGCACAGGGATCCTTTGCCGCTACCTGGCTGCGCGTTGCAGAGCCTAGCCGCGCTGCGGCAGATAGCGGGTACAGCAGTCGTTAGTGAGTGCCATTGAATCAATGAAGATGCTTCGAACCATTAGTTTCAGCGCTGAATCTATTTCAACAGTGCCATGTCAGTTTGATAAATGGAAACGGGTCGACTGTGCAAGAGGAGTTACCTTTCCTAACTAAATCATTTTGATTATGAAGAATAAACCTGGTTCCAGTTTCAGACACAGTCAATGTTTCATATATCGTCAGTCAATGAGTTCCATATTTATGGGATAGGTCTGGGCAAAAACACTCTAGACCTTTACTGTATCGGCAGAGCATCGCAAACAGTACATACGCAAGCAGGAATGAGTACACAATGAATTTGCTACCAGGAAGGTTATGTTTTTGTGCAATGTTTCCTGTGTGTCAGCCTTGTGCTCCTTGCAAACCAATTTAGGGATCAATTTTGGACCAAGTTCAAGAATAGTGAAGTCACCTTGTGGACCTTGAATGCTCCACTGAAAGAGCATTTGAACCAAATTTACCAAATTGACCATTGTAGATGGATGCTCTATCCAGTTAATATTTAAGTATTCCTGACATTCTAAAGCATCTTTATTATCCCCCAATTGAAGCTAGAGTTGACATCATGATTGTGTGAATTACAAGCAAAATAATCTAAACCCCCTAACTCCCTATCCCTAACTGAACAAAAAACCCCACAGACTGGTGGCCAATGAAAAACTAGGGGAAGACATCACACAACTCTTACAATTCCCAAAACCAGGAAAGCCAAAACAGGCCCTCTCATGCTAGGAATCTAATGCTTTTCGGGGGCTGCATACAGTGCTTCATTTGAGCCGGTGGTTGCTAGTGGAAGATAACAGCACTAATATTTGGGGACCAGCACTTATTTTTCCACATCAGACATTTACAGATAGCAAGAGAGAGGAAAACCCACAAAACGGAAAGATGAATTAGGACTAAGGTGGAAACCCAGTGACAAAGTGAGAAAGCAGGAACCTCCAAGATTGAGTTAAAGGGACAAACATGTCCCATAGTGGATTAATGAGGCCTAATTTAAATTGAAGACTACACATCTTTGGTATTCGACACTCTGACATTTAATTGCACTGGACGTTAAGCTTCTGACCAGAGCTTTGGGCACCTCCTGTCGGCTTCTGACCAGAGCTTTGGCCACTAGCACATTCATTTTCATATTAAGCACTGGCTAATTAAGTCTAAATCTTAACCTTGCTTTCAGGAAAGACCTAAAAACACAAATCATCAGACTATACTTTCCATTGGTACTCATTGCTAACTCCTTTGAGGTCTTTTGTAATGCCCATAGTTCCCTTCTTATCTGTAAAGCATTTTTGTACTTTAAATGTGTTAAGTAATTGAAGTTCTGCACCAAAATCAAGGCCATATAGAGGACAATGTTGTTCTAGTCCAGCACCTAGAAGCGTTTCTTGTGTACCTCGTTTGACACCAGTGTATATCTTGTTTAGTACAAATAGAAAGGCATGTTGTCGCTAGGCAGGTGCCCAGGTAGTAAAGTACTCATATGCATAACACGCAAAAACTAATTTATGAAAGGGCCCCTTCCACTCCTTAGTGACAAAATGTGAATATTTGCTTGTATATGGATTCACTTATCTGTACAATTGCACTAGTATGGTGTATTTCTCTATGTGCATAAATTACCTCAGAGTGGATGGTTGTGGGCAATCAAAATGAGGACATCTGCAGAAGTTGCTGAACACTCAAAGTTTCTGAATATTAACAAAATGTGTTGATAGACTCCCGACCTTCTGACAGTCAGAGATTTGATCCGCTTAACAGCAGTAGAAATTCCCTTTCTGGTGACCAGTTCATCATCGTACAGAGGACTATGTGTTCCTCGGTGGGTGCCAAAGAGGCCTTGTTTGTGGTTATAGATAGGTCCTTGAGTGCCCACATCAGCTGCAGAAATCTTTTATTGGGTACCAAGTTCTTCTGAGTGGAGATAACAGCACCATACAGACAGCCCTAGCAATCAGGCGCTACCACAGTGATGGCCTTATGTGATCATTTAGTGCCCTGGGGTGGTATTGCATATCAATGTTAGCAAATATAAAGTGCATGTAGTGACTAGATCAGCAAAAAAGGAATATTTTGTGTAGGTCAACAGCATTTCAAAGGCTTTATCTCCCGAACCCAGTACTAATTAGATAACCTACTGTGCCCCTTTACTTACTATAGGTCAGCAGCAGATAAACACATTAGAGATAATCTTGGGTACCATTAAATTGGGTAATAATAACATCTGTTATTTATAGCACTAGGAAACATAACATCTGCTTAATTAAGTCTGCATGAAAAATAGAAAAATAAGTTAATTTAATTGTTGTTGTCCTCTTCTTTTTCTTATTACTATTCTTATTATTTTTATTATTATTTCTTATCTTCATCATCATCATATATGTGACTGGTTTAGATCTGCCATTGTCTTTATAACGCCTTTCTGTTTTCAGACCAACACCATAGACATTGTAATTCTATTTGCTCTGCAGCATAAATATCAGGGCTACGTGAGTTATTGTTTATCTTGGGCATCATAACAAAAAAGCCTTTTGTTCTTATGTCAACACCATAGAGACTCTAATGTTGCTTGTCATGTACGTTAGACAAGACTGGCAGTGCTCAGGCAATCAAAGTATGAATACTTTTGTTTTTTCAGTTCAGTTCCCTAGTTTACCATCTATTTTCTAAGTATATTACTGACATATATATGAGGTTTTAAATATATTGATAAAAATATATTGCATGAAAATAATAGACGACCAAAATATCATTAAGGAAAGTATATATGAGTAGGTATAGGATTGCTCTACTTAGCTCCAAATCTATGTATGTTGCCAATATAAACTTTGACAAAGTTTTCAATGCTGATATTTTTGTAGCATGATTCTCCATAAAGTCGACATTCTCTCATACAACCATTCTCTAAGATATTTCTTAATTGGTGGTCATTAGGTTTCTTTGGTTGATGTCTACATCATGCTTTTTATAGCTCATCTTTCTCGAGTTAATTAGCATAACTCACTAAGCACCAGTTTATGATTACTGTGTCACCATTCCCCACGCTGGATGTCTGTTTCCAAGGTAATATTTCATATTTGCCTGTGCAATTTAATGTTTGCTTGGTTTTGAAATATTTATCTCAAATAGCACTGATTAATTTTAGAATCACTTCATCTAATCTATAAAAGGAAAATTGAAATGTACAAAATGAGTATTTACCAAATCCTACAGTGCAAGACATAACTTCTGGTAAAAGTGTTGCAATACAAATGTAGTGCAGCAAAGTATGAGTTGGCAGCACTGATGATATCTCCCCTAATTTACTTATAAAAAGGGCCCCAAGTGTTCTTGAATTTCCTGTCTAAATCCCCCTTTAATAGAAAAAAACCCACTCCTTTTGATGCAAGATCTATTGCATTTTCGGTGAATAGTAGCCCTAGGAACAAGGACCAACAAGAATACCAATTGTGTGATTCACGAGGAACTAAAGGAGAGTCAGCCCTGTCACCGATAAGCGCCATCTTAGTATCTGGCTCTGTTATGATTCTTTTAGTCCCAGTCACCACCAAACCATGGATTTCCAGGGTCCTGTGAACTGTCTACAATGTGTATAAGTGAGAGGTACTCTGCCACCCATATTATGCATTCTTTCCTAAGTGTAACATGGATGAAACATACAAAATTTACCTCTTTCTGAGATTGGAGTCCTGTGAATGTTCTGCAGAGTCCAACATCATTCTTGTGTAATTTTTATCTTAGCTTTTTTCCTTCAAAGTTGTTCAATAAATCTTTGGATGCCAACTCGAAAAATTTATTTAAATACATATGATATTCACATATACTGCCTTAATTGGTCGGACATCAGAAAGGTTTTAGCACATATTTGAAAATGTTCACTAAGCTCGTGTGTGAGGCTGAAGAAATTCCTCAATTACAAACATTTCAAAACAGCCACTGTGTGATATCATGTACAGCTCCTGAAGTAACGCAAACGACTAGAAGGGTTGCCATTCTCTAATAATTAGGTAAATTCTATTGTTACTTGCCTGGTCCAGTGCTTGTTACTGATGTTTATATTTCCTCATGCAACTGAGGTTTCTCGATGAAGGAACAAGGTTGCCTCGCTTCTCTAGCTTTTGATTTTTACGAACTTGTAAATACATTTAACACACATTTTGTAACATTAATAATACCACCTTTGTAAAAAACATGGGCACAATTTAGTGTTGATTGAAACAAATGTACTTATTTATTTAATAATAACAATTAGTTCACCTATATATTGCACTGAATTGGCGTTAATAAGTGTTAATTGCTCAGTTAATGCCCAATTCAGTAAAATCCAGCTTAACGACACCAGAAGAACTTGATACCAAGCAGAAGCACCACTTTATCTTACAAGCTACACTCAGATTTCTATAGTAGATGTCACATTTCACAGTGGGGTAGCAAGAGGGGGTAGGAGGCAGTCTGCGCCTGGCCGCATGAGTCTTTTGGCCTCTCCCCCATTCTTACCTGCCGCCGTCGTGGGGCGGAAAAATGGAGGAATCACAAGTCCCACGCTCTTACATGCGGGAAACACAGGGACAGCCACGGGTGGCAAAAGGCCTAGCTAGGCCACTGCATTCTATTGAACTATTTCATCGGGCCATAGGTAGCTTCTTTCTTAAACAATGTAGGATCCAACTATTTACAGATAATAATGTGTTCTCTGTTCTTAAGGTCAAAGAAAATGCTGTTAGTATCTTATAGCTCTTTAATGGTTAGGGATATAAGTTAAGTTTTGATGCCCTCTCACTGACTCACCACAACCCTGTCTATAACCACGAAGGTGGTTATCTCTGTTTTTATCCTTCCATCACTGCTCATATATACAATCTTGTCTGACAACCGGGCAACATAAAACCCTTGCATGCGCTCTGATGAGGCACACTTAGCATGAGTCTCCGGGTTAACGTGTAAGGCACTGTATTGCCATGGCAGAGATTGCATTTTGTAAATACTGCCAGTGAAATCTATACTAAAGTTAAAAGTACCGTGCCAGCAAAGTAGTCCCTTGTGGGTGTGTGCTGGGGGCGTGACAAACGCTGGGGCGTGTGGTACGTTCCGCCCTTCATGCCATGTCTCATATCGTGTGCTGTGGGTGTGTGCTGGGGCCGTGGGCGTGTGCGGGGCGCGGGATTACGGAAAAAAAGTACGCGTTGTGCCCAATATTTCATTGTTTTTTCTTCCCAGGTTCTGTACATTCCAGCTCCGGGTGGCCACCCTGCTCCCTTTAAATATCCCTGCACCCCATAATCATAACCCACCCTTACTCTTTAAAATACCCCCACACCCTTAAACACTAACCCATCTTAACCCTATAAATATACCCTGTACCCCAAAACCCAAACCTATCCCTAAACCCTAAAAATACCCCTGTACCCCAAAACCCAAACCTAGCCCTGAACCCTATAAATACCCCTGTACCTCAAAACCCAAACCTACCCCTGAATCCTAAAAATACCCCTGCACCCCAAAACCTAAACCTAGCCCTGAACCCTAAAAATACCCCTATACCCCAAAACCCAAACCTACCCCTGAACCCTAAAATACCCCTGTACCCCAAAACCCAAACCTAGCCCTGAACCCTAAAAATACCCCTGTACCCTAAAACCCATACCTATCCCTAAACCCTAAAACTACCCCTGTACCCCATAACCCAAAACTATATACGAACCCTTAAAATACCCAAACACTCCAAAACATATACCTCAGTACCCCAAAACATATACCCCTATACCCATACTTACCTTATCCAAACATTTTTAAAAAACATGCTTTTACCATTTAAGCATTTACAATGAATTTCGCTGTAAATGTATGCATGGTAAAAGCATGTAAAATGCAATGCCATGCGTTATAATGGCATTGCGGAGTCATGGGACTTTCGTAGTGAAAGTATACGGAGTGATGGTATGCGGAAAGAAAGTTGCGGAATAATGGGTGTTTACCCTCCCCGGTAAGTACATTGGTGGCACGGCGGCCCACATCTCCAGCAAAATACTCATATTTTATCACCACCGATTTGAAAAATGCACAGGTCTCTCTCATTGATGGCCAGCACCGACATACACTTTTAGACACACCTCCCGCCACAAGTTCTAGAATTGCGAACTTTGGAGCTGGGGAGCTACGTTCGAATCTCGGCATCAGCTCAACATCCTGTGATTCCAGGCAAATCGCTTTGTCTCCCCATTCCTACCACAAATGAATGTGTTCTTCTGTAATGTAAATTGTGCTCATGCCATGTTGTCTAGTCCGCGCTAAATAATATTGCAAGGAAAAATAAAGTAGGGAAACTCGAGTTCACACACTACTGAACGCGCACTCTTAAGTGCATCAGCAGTGCACTGTGAGTCGGAGCGTTTCACAGGCCTGTCACAGATAAGAAATACTATCAGAACGAAATCCTACTAAACAATATACTACTGTCCGGCACCAATTCATACCCGGACAACGTTGGGATGGGCTGCTAGTAAATTCATAAAATAAATACAACTCCGAAAACAAATAGTGATTATATCATATCTCTTCTGGGTAGACCCTGTGGGTGCTTTGTGCTTTTTTCCTGTCTATTATCTGTCAAATGGCGCACTGTGCCATACGTTTGTGTGCGGCATGGATGACTTGCAAAGTGCAGGTCCATCCTTTCCCTGGCACAACACAAGGTTTCTCAAATGTTATAGTCATTGTGTTTGAACTTAATGTGTTTCTTTGTCTGAACTTAATTTGTACCTATCCTAAATGGTTCAAAAGGAAACAGAATGTGTTAATTTTATTTTTGATACAGTGTTTTGTAATATCTACCATATTTTTAACATTGTGGTTTTTAGACAAACTGGCTATTTCGGGACCTTCTGAGTGGTAGCTTTAGAAGTCCGAACAAAATGAAAGTACTGATATGAGAATATAAGCGGCAAGTCTGCCAAAACGTGGTATGTTCCGCAACTACAATGTGGGTACTCTTAGTAGTCTACTTGGAGTTCTCCTTATGGCAGACATTCCACCAGTAGAGACAGAGACCAGGTGCCTGGTCAGTGAAACAAATGTTATGTTATGTTATAAAACATTTTATTACGCGCTCTGCTACTACAAAGTATCCTGGCGCGATATGTAGGCACTAAACTGACCCAATCCAGAAAAGAAAGAAACAGAAAACTAAATACTAAGATTAAAAAGATGGGTTTTTAGCCCTTTCTTAAATCCTGCTAGTGTAGTTGATGATCTCAGAAAAAGCGGTAAGGCATTCCAGGCCCGTGCTGTTTGGACAGAAATTGACTGACCACCCAGTCTCGCATATCTGACTTTAGGCATAGACATCAGGCGGAGATTGGCCGATCGAAGAGCACGATGAGGAGTATAAAAGATAAACCTCTTGTGCAAATATTGTGGGCCTTGCTGATGCAGGGCCCGAAAGGCCAGAACCAATGATTTGAACATAATGCGATGTGCCACTGGGAGCCAGTGGAGCTCTCGAAGATGGGCACGTGCACTAGTTCTTCGTGGAAGATGGAACAAAAGTCGCACGGCCGCGTTCTGAATGATCTGCAATCGCTTTATAAGGTATTTAGGGAGACCACTGTAGAGGGCATTGGCATAATCGAGCCTTGACAAGATCAAAGCACGCAAAACAGTCTCCTTCGCCTACAGTTAGTAGCAGATATTCCACCATATGGCATGGGCATTGGTGGAATGTCCAGTAGTGTCCCCAAAGTAGACTCTTCCATGGCAGCAACAGCCTCCTTCAATCAATCAATCAATCAATCAATCAATCAATCAATCAATCGGGGGTCTGTAAAGTGCGGCTACTCACCTATGAGGGTCTCAAGGCGAAGAGTCCGGTGGGGACTATGGATCAATTTGGATGGTAACAATATTTCCATGACTTTGTTGGGCATCAGTTTCATGTCAGCCAAACGCAATATATCAGCAGATATTGTAGGAGCAGTAACGCTCCCACAGTGGTGAGTGGCGAAGGGGCACGGACACAGAGAAAGCAGTCTACAAAGCACAGGGGGGTCTGCAGAAATATTATAAATTGGAATGCATCTACCAGATTGTCTGTTCCCCTCCTTAGCAGTGACACCTCAGCATCGAACGAGATTGAATTATATAACCCACTGTTGTGGTAGAGGGCATAAATCCAGCACAAAATAAGACTGAAAATCCACCATCAAAACTATAAATGAGGGGTACACTCCTCTCCCCAATTACCAATTGGAATGATTAGGGAAATGGAAACTCCACCTTGTTGCAGTGGAGAACAAGTGTTCTTAATACAGAGTGCAATGACCGAGCCCGACCCCGGGAACAGCATGTTCTCATCACTCCTCTTCTTATAGCCAGCCTGTTCTGCAGAGAGCACATTTGTCACTCATACAGTGCACTGATATGTCCCCTCTGGTGATTTTCCTTGCTTGTTGCATAAATCCCTACTTCTTGCATCCATCAGCATGAGACACTATCAGAATACCTCGTCCCCATTTGATATATATCATAGATCTAAGCTTCCCTCTTGGGTAGGAGATAAAACACAGCGTCAGTTGTCAATGGGGGATTAGGAGAGGAAAGTCTCTGTCACAAAGGGAAGAGGCTCCTATCACTATCAATGCAGAGCCCTGCAGTCAGTCATGTTCTCCGATACAGACTGAGATATGATATCTGCACTTGTTCAGCAGGCTGTCACTAAGCTATTGCAAGATGGAACATTCTGTTGACCTATTAAAAGATGCTCAAGTCGCCCGGAGCAGCCCTTGCAATCATGAAACAGCAACAAGTAAACAAACTAGGTCCCAGTGCTCCTCCGTTTGGTAAGCAGCTTAAAGATTCTTCTAAATCGCCTTTGGTGTCCAGCATCGCTGACCAGCATCTGCTTACAGGTGTGATGTAACTTGTCTCGCCACCATCTTTTTAAAGTTTCAGGAGATGAACTGTAGCTGAGCAGATGTACCAGGAAATGCAACATGGGAAGGCTTACTTTAACCCCTTGCATGCTGCCGCGATTCTGCGCCTGTGCGGCAAAATCGCGAGTGGGCGGGTTTATGACGGCCCCCAGCCGTCATCAGCACACAAGTGCCATAGTGCATGACGGATGGGGGCCGTCATCAGCATGCAAGGGGTTAATCAGTGTTGATTCGGGGTAAATGGTTTGTAAAGTACTATTACACCTCTGACGTCATGGGCAAGCCTGAAGAATATCACTGAAGTAAAAGTAGAGGATTGGCAATTCCTATGAATGCTCATGAGGTCCCAGGTACATGGAAATCCTAAGTACAGAAGTGTAATATTAATTGTGCTTGTTTGCTTCTATTTAAGCACCCTGAAGAGACTTTGGAGAATTATTATTGTGTAGTTATATGCTATCTTAGCATTTCTAAGAGGTATGAAAAACAAGTTTTTTATTTGTTTCATCAGGAGCCAGAAAAACTATAGACTAACACATGCAGCCAGATGTACGAACCACTGTGCATAACATAGTTGTCACAGTTTGTGACCAGTACGATATTTCGCAAACTGACCTATGTATTAATAGGTGGGTTTGCACACCTACCTCATGAATATTAACGAGGTAGGTCGCAATTTGTGACCCAATAGGAATCAGAACCATCAAAGGGATGATGGTGTGCTGAGGTCAGCAGACCACTATGTCTGTGATTTCTTTTAAAGAAAGTATTTTTTTAAACATAAACCTTATGGCAAGAAAAGACAAGAAATGATCAAATATAATTTTTTAAGATGAGGCAGCGGTCCATGGGGATCTTACCTTCTTAAAAAAACATATGTACAAGTTTGTGTTGACTGAAACAAATGTACTTATTTATTTAATTATAATAAGTAGTCTACATATATAGTGCACATAGAGAATAGCCTTGCCTCTAGACGTTAATAATTGTTAAATACTTAGGGCCTCATTTATGGCATTTTTGCAAAGGGCAGCGCAAAAAGGTTTCTGCGCTGCCCTAGGCTAAAGTGAAAGGGCAGGATTGCACCGCGGATTCCTGTCCTTTTTGCCTGCGCTGGCACAGTTTTGGCAGCACTAAGGTGAGCGTAGGCACCCTTGCACCATGGAGCAAGGGAACTTTGCTTGCAGTCAGGATTGTATTTGTGCAGGAAGGGGCACCATCTTGCACAAATATATTTCTAAAAAGGAGTTTTCCTCTTCCCAGAATGCAGCCCACATGGAAAGAAGGAAAGAAACTAGGAGAAATTAACATATTTCCACATACCTCAGGAGGTATATGGACTTGACACTTTTCCAGGTTTACACCACTTTATAAATCTGGGGCAGCGTCAAATTCAATGGGTGTTGCATGGAACAATGCACCGCAACGCCTCCCTGGCGCAGAGTAGGTGGGGCAGCAATTAGCACAGCGTTCGTTGCATCGCCTTTCTCATGATTTATGAGGCTACTCAAAGCCACGGGTGGTGGCTTTGCTTGGCTCCATAAATATTCATGAAAGCCCTGCGTCATGCATGTACCACTTTACATGGTGCAAATGTGACACAGGGCTCTCATAAAAAGCCCCTTAGTTAATACCCAATACATTTTATAGTGCGGTGCAATGCATATATTCTCTTTAGCCCCTTCCGTGCGGGCCTGTTTCCCCTGCTGTGCTGGGGGCGGGGGGGGGGGCGTGTACAGCGCCCCCATGCTCATGACGAGGTCAGCTCGTCATGAGCTACGGCGCTCCCGTGCTCATGACGAGCTGAGCTCGTCCTGGCCACACCCGTTCTAATGGAATGTTCAGCACAGCAGGGGAATCAGCCCAGCGTGCGAGCGTTCCGCGAGCACCGGAGCGCGGTAGCTCATGGTGAGCTGACCTCGTCATTAGCATTAGGGTTAAAAGCATAAAATATTACTTAGGGTAGTAATCACAATGAATGTCAGTTGATATTTTTTAGACGTTTATTATGTTTTGGCATTTTAAACCAACAAAATGCATTTGCGTACTTTTCCTCACTAATTTCTTAATTGCATAATATGTCACTTATCAATAAAATGGTGTAGTTTTATGCCGAGTTGTAAAAATAAAATTACTCATTTTTATACATCTCTGAGTAGCAATTTGTTCAGAAATTTGCGATCATAATGTGCTGCCTTCCATTCTTCTGATGGTGCAGAAATTAATAGAAATGTGAACCCTTTTTACAAACATGTAGATTCCAGCTGCGCACACAGCTTTCTGCTATTAAAGGATGCTGCCGCAAGCTGAAGGCCAGGAGATAACACGAGTATGAATCTTAATAATCCCATCCTCATGATGTCCTTTATAATAGAAATAATCAAATTTAAGTAGCAACAATGCACAGCTACTTCTATGTTGCTCCCAGGTTAATAAATGTACAAAAATGGGTAGATGGATAGACACAGATCAGGAATAATGACTGTACCTTTTTGATAAACTTTGCCACATCAGGCTAAATAAGTGATTTTTTTCAGATGGAGGTAAAAGGCGTATCAACCAAGGCTGGACTGACCTTTTGGGCACCTTGCATTTCCCCAGTGGGCCGGTTTTGTGGCCATGGGGGTCGTTTTTAGGTCGAGCAGACGTACGCTCAATGCGTGAGCATTGAGAGTGTCTGCTACAGACCTAATGTCGCCCGTATTCAGGAGACTGGACACGACTCAGACGCGCGCTTTTGCAGTCTCGGATTTGACCGCGGGAGCGCGCGTCTGAGCTGCGCTTGCGCAGAGTAACTTGTAACTCACAGCCCCTGCTCACAAACAGCCAGCCCCCACCCCTCTGCATGCACGCATACACACAGGCGCGCGCGCGCGCGCACACACACACACACGCGCTGCCGCCCCCCACCCACCCCCCTACATACACACAGACACGCAAGCACGGAGCCCCACTCACCGGACACATCCAGCCCCCACCCCTCTGCATGCACGCACGGACACAGGCGCGCGCGCGCGCACACACACACACACACACATACACATACACACGCTGCAGCTCCACTCACCGGGACTTCTACTCCGCAGGACTCTTCCGACGTCAACGGGCACAGGGACACCGGCACTCCGCTCCTTGGCTTCCCGGGCGGACGCCGGCTGCACGCAGGGCTCTCCTCTCTGCACCGAAGCCATGCGCCAGCCACAGCAGCCTGCCTCTTGGGAAGCTCCGGTCGCGTGTCCGGCCCCGCCCCCGTCCCAACAAAGGTTGCCTGGCTTCCTGTTGAAGCCGGGCTGCTGCGGTGAGTTTGCTTTTTAACCCTTTCCTGTCTGTAGACACGTCACCCTGGGCACCGCGTCAGCACATAGGACTTCGATATGTGTAAAAGTTGTGTTTTATTTTATTCGCCCGCTTTTCTGTGCTGACACTTCCTTGTTTCCCTGCGCTGCAGAGACCCGGGGGAGCCCCTCGTCCGGGTGACTTGTTTATTTAGTTATTTATTTAATGCGTTTTTATATAGCGCGGACTTTACCCGAAGGCGTCAGAATGCTTCACAATAGGAACAGAACTGATACTTGTATTACTACTTGCTACTACTTTTCCTTGGTGAACACGTCGCCAAAAGCGCATGCCTTTGAAAATAATCCCCCACTTCCCAGTCCCTCCACTGTGCTCTGACAGTGATCGTAAGATAGCTCAGCGGGCTGTGCGCCTGCCAGGGTAATCCAAGTCAGAGATTGTTGGATTTCCAGCAGGCTCTGCTCAGCAGCTCAGACTTCCAGTCTTCACAGGTACCTGAAATGGTAATGCATTATTAGCAAGCACTTGAGCCCACTTTAGTTTGTTGTGATTTAGCCGTGCATGAATAGTGATAGCGTGCAGAATGTGCGTGTTGGTGCTACGAACAGTGCACGGCCCCTGCCTGCTTGGAGTATCACAGCGCCTCCTCTTGGCCATAGGCAGGCTCTTGTGTCGTGATGTTTGTTACATTTCCGTTGGGCAGGCGAGGTGAACACGAAGGACAGGCTGTTGGCTCACGGGGCACTCCCCACCAACTGCTTAGAACTCTACAGAGGAGCTGTGCAAGTGGAAAGCAGTTCGAACTGTGTGCTCTTGTGCAAAGGAAGAAATGCTCCGACAGCCCGTGTCTGGAAGGCCATTAGGACAGGGGCGGAGTCAGACACTTGTCAGGCGAATCCCTGGTGCTTTGTATCAGAACCCCCACGCAGATGCCAACAGTTATTGCCGAAGCCTTGGTGAAGAAAGGGTGTGCCCCAGTGGCAGACTAAGTTCAAGTCTGCGATCGCTCTCCTTTTCTCTCTCTGTGTTTCTCTCTCTTTCTGACTGTCACTCTCTTTTTCTTTTCTATCTCCACTTTTGTTTCTCTTTTTGTCCCTCTATAGTTTCTCTATCTCTTTAGCCCCTCCACTGTCCCCTCGCTTTCTTTCTCTCTCTCTTGCCCCTTTTCACCATTTTATCTAACTCTCTCTCTTGATCTTTCTATTACTCACAACCTCTCTTTTCTTGCTAGCTCTTCTCCATTCCCTCTTTCTAAATCTCTGCCCTCTCCTTTCTCCCATCCGCACAAACAAACAGATGCGCTAAAGGCCAATAAACTAGATTTATTAAGATGTACTTGCATTTTCTTTAATTCGGCAGAATCTAGCCTATGAGCTCCTCATTTACATAAAGTACAAGCGCCGGATTTTATTCGACTGGAAAACTGTTCTGGCAGCGGGTTTCAGTGGACATAAATAAAATGCAATAATGTTGTTGCAGTTTTGTCCTGCTTGGGCGGACTTTGAAGCAGAGTTAAAAGTATTATGCCTCACAAACTGCACTGCCTAGCAGTAGCTGCGCCTCCTACATTTGAATGACAGGTTTGCGAAATTACGTGATATTCCCCTTGATAAGGAGGAGTCAGGTTGGGCAAAGTACTGTGAATGAAAGAAATCGACTCATGAGTGAGGCTTTGTTATTATTTATTGCTACCATAAACTATTGAAAAATGTCAAAAACATATTCTGTGACGAACGCTGGACCGGTATTAGCTACAATAGAATTCAACACAAGTTATTGCACCAGGAACAAATCCAGTGTGACACGCCAGTTACCAGGACGTGCTGGAGGTCTTATGAACATTGTAGATGGATCTGGAAGTCTGCACAGAGATGGATTATTGACAAGGGTAAGTGTTGGTTGCATTAGCATAACTCCAATTCTCTCTCTTCCCCTCTCTCTCTCTCTCTTCCCCTCCCTCTCTCTCTCTCTCTTCCCCTCCCTCTCTCTCTCTCTCCCTCCCTCTCTCTCTCTCTCTCTCTCCCCCCTCTCTCTCTCTCTCTCTCTCTCTTTCTCCTCCCCCCCCCCTCTCTCTCTCTCTCTCTCTCTCTCTCTCTCTCTCTCTCTTTCTCCTCCCCCCCCTCTCTCTCTCTCTCTCTCTCTCTCTCTCTCTCTCTCTCTCTCTCTCTCTCCTCCCCCCCCTCTCTCTCTCTCCTCCCCTCCCCCCAGCACGGAATACAGTACAACTGTGATCACAAAATTCTTAAGCACCCTGGAACGCAGGGGATTTACAGGAATCCAAACACCAGCGTAAAGTACTCGAACAACGATGACGTCTGTCTTATAAATGTCACAAAAAGATGTTAATATTTCAATTCTGTTCTTGGATTTTCGTGAAAATACAACACATTGCATTACAAAAGCTATAGGTGTCACATTTGTGAAAGTTAAAACTATTGGCATTGTAAATGACAAAGCTATTAATTTCGGTATTTTTAAAACCAACGCATAAATAAAAAATGTCATTTACAATACCAATAGCTCAAACTTTGCTAATGCGAGACCTATTGCATTGCAAATGCTTGTTGTCACTGGAGGCCGGTTTTGCAGCAGTTCTATAATATCCGCCCGCTGTAACAAAAGTGCGAGCAGTACTTCTTACTAGCACCCCCCCCGTCCCAGGTCTGGTCGAGCAGCAGTCTGCCAGGGCTGGTTGCTGTTCCCAATCCGGCCCTGGTATCAACAGATTGTCCATTTTAAACAATTGTCAATCGAAGTTCTAGTTGCAGATTAAGACCCCTTCTTCTATGCATGTATATGTAGATTTAGAGGGAAAGTACCCTTCCTCGTGCTTGCAGGTTTTTGCATATTTACACAAATGTGGCTTGCTTACCTGCACTAGTGTGTTTAAAAGCCCCAAGTACATTGAATCAAACGTTTTTTTTTTTGCAGTTTTATATAAAGTGAACTCAACTCAAAGGTATTGGAGCGCTTAACTTTAGCACCAGTTGCATTACACATGGATACATTAACTTTTAGACACGGGAGGTTAAGGGATTTGCCCAGAATCACAGGATGTTTGAGCCTCCTGCCAGACTCGAACACTATTCGCCAGCTTCAAATCTGTCTTCTTAGGCCATCTACTGAAGAAACCAACACACTACCTCTGATTTATCTCTTCGGGGCGACTTTAGGGCAGTGCAGCTGCACCCCGCACTAACCTCGGTGTGGGGGGTCGAGGGATAGGTGTAGTGTTTAGAAATAACTTTTGGGTTTAAACGCACCTGCTACAGAGTTCCTTGTGTGTCTAGCACTTTCGAGGCAGCAAGAAAAAATTCTAAATGTTGTCTAGTGCCAATTCTGACTCATCTGACTGAAGTAGTGTGGCTCACTGGTTAGAGGCGGCAGACCCGAGAGCAGAGGACGGCCTGGGACCAGGGTTCGATTCCTGGCGCGGCAGGTTTCTGGACCAGGGTCAGCGGACTCGATAATTCTCTCGTCTCGGTGTCCACTCTGATCAGCGTTCACACTCAGCAACTCTGGGCATTAGCTTGCCTCATCTTCACTAACGGCCCCACCAGACCGCCGGGGATGCCTGGTCTTACCCTGGAGATACCCATTAAGGGACCATCTCTCAGGGAAGCCAGGAAGGGTTTCACAGCGATCGAAGCGCCTTGGGACCCTCCGGGTAAGTAGTGCGCTATATAAATGCCTATACATACATACACATACATCATAAAGTAGCGCTGAGCGTTAAAGTGTACCATGCACATTATTTGCACTGTATTTTCTGTGGATAGCTCAGTGGGCTACTGCTTTTGTCACAGAGATCCTTTTGCTATATGGAGCAAATTAGTTATACCCTTAAAGTACTAACCACCCATTGCTTTTTGATGCTGCCCCATATTTTCAAAGATGGGGCAGCGCCAAAAACTAAGGCCAGGTAAAAGCTGGTCTTTGGATGACGATACGTCGAGAAAATATAAATTTCTCCTTGTATTTTGCAAACAGCAAATCACTTTTAAAGATTGTTTCTGTGAAAGAAGGTGTCCCTTCTTGCATATAAACGATCGACCCTGCAGTGCAGACACCCTTGCAACGTGGCACAAGGGCGCCTGCACTTTAACTAGGCAGCTTTTTTAGCACCAGCACTAGTGGAAACAAAAAAGAGATGCCCCATATTTTTGTATATACAGCTCATCCCTGCAAATAAAAAATGTTGGAGGGTGGCGTTAGCAATTTTGGATTAACACAGCGCTCCAACATTTTATTTTAAATATCCCCCACTATCTTATGTAACATTTAAAAAATACCGCCTTGCACACGTATGATTCTTTGTCCCTGTATATCTAAAGTGCCCTGACACCCTAAACTGGTATGAGTAGCACTATAAAGCAAATGGGATACATGTGAGACAGGGGCTATAACTGGACGAGGGACACTTTGAGGGTAGAAGTGAGGGAATCCGTTCAGAAAAAAAGTCATGGGAGGGCACCAAAAAAGATTGTCTTATGGGGGCCACCAATGCTAAAGCATGCCCTGTATCTGTTTGTACCATACTAACCATGCCATTAGTGGTCGTGGAAAGGAGCATGTACCTCTGAGACATCAAAAAAGGCACAACTTCTAAGTCTGCTATTAATTTTCTTGTGGTCAGCCCGTCCGGAGACCCTTTAGAGAGATCCTGGAATGCTTTATATGTTTATCTCATTTTCTCCACTCTAATGAGAACACAGAGTACAGATCCCCAAAGTCAAATTCATGGCCACAAGAACACTTTACAATTGCTCGCTTCTGAAGGGCCTGAAAAGATGCTATATGGACTTGGTCTTACATTTGTTTGACTAATGTTGCTTCATGAAAAAAAGACAAAACAGGCAGAGTATTGATGTACTGTAGATCTTCAAGCTACAGTAATCATTCAACTAGTAATTTTACAAACACTTTTCTCCTTCTGGAAAAGCTACTTGATATTAGTAGGCATTGCACTGAATGAAGTTAATTCCCTGTTAATTGATATATTTATTTTATTAGACTCTGATTTGACCATGGATTTAAAAGTGGACCATTTGATGTCTACTCCATTCTACCGCGTTTTTTTTTTTTACGTAGTTTAATATAGATCCAAAGGTATCGGGTATCAGAGAGTTTTACATAGCACCAGTTGCGTTACATGACGACACCATGGGCCTGATTCACAGAACTAACTTAAGACAAAATCCTAAACTTACTACTTTTGGTATTCACAGAAGTTAGGATTTTGTCTTAAGTTTGTCTTAAGACAGACTTAAGACAAACTTAAGACAAAATCCTAACTTCTGTGAATACCAAAAGTAGTAAGTTTAGGATTTTGTCTTAAGTTAGTTCTGTGAACCGGGCCCAATTTTTTTTTTTTTTTGTTAGGTACAAGGAGAGATTAAGGGATGTGCCCAGAATCATAGGATGTTCAGCGTCATTGCCGAGACTCGAACCCATCTCCCCAGATTCGAGGTCGACCGCCCTAGCCGTTAAACGAACTCCTTGGTTTTATATGAATGGATCTGGTGACAGAAAGTTACTTTTAACAGGGGATATGTGCAATAGTTGATGAGGTCTAGAAAATAAGTTGCTGAACCTCGATCTGGAGATGCAGGTGTTGTTCTCTGCTTATGCACTCGACCAAAAATCTGTTTTTATGCCAGTCTCACAATTTCCATGTGGTTCAGTCTGTAAATATGTAATAAACAGCTGTACCATGTAAGACGTCAAATTCAATTTACTTATCACAACCTGGTTTCTGTTATCCAATTTCAGCAATACAATAAATTAGATTACGTAAGCACCTATCATTCTAGAAGCGCCTGCTGTAATAAAATGTCTTCTATAAAGTCCAAGTAATTGTCAGCATATGCACAATTCATTTTTCTTCAGTTGACAAGTGCAAATATTTCAGGTTCTATAAAGCTGTGAAAAAAAGTGGACAGGGCACTCTTAGAATTATTAAGTGGCTATATCTTCAGAAATAAGTCAGTTTGTCTGCCTTGTTTCTTGTTTGTTGTAATTGCTGTATGCCCAGTTATGTGGTTGGATGAACAGAAATACAGGCACCCCTGAACACTTAATGAAAAGAGAGCTAGTTACACACATACACACACACAAAGAGACACACAACATGTATACCAACACATATGATATAGTCGAATATATACTTTACTTTCCGTTTTTTCGGAGATACCATTACAACCCAAGTCATTACAACGATTTGCGCTACATGGCACGCTGGACTTAGAAATTGTATGATTTACTATTCCAACTCCAGTGTGTGCAACAGTAGGGAAGTGTTGGAACAGTAAATCATACTATTTCTTAGTCTAGAGCGCCATCAAGTGCAAGTTGTTGTAACAACTTGGGTTGTAATGGCACTGCGTGGTAACAACACGGTCGTTGTAACAACTGCGTTGTGATTGTAATGCGGTGTAAAATTCACGTAGTAAAGGTTTCCCATATAGTTGAGCATTGGTTGGATTGGTAGTAATTTTGCTGGCCATGTTCTTGTGTACAAGGATATAAGCTCTCAGATATATGTAGTGCAATAGGTTCTCTCAAGGGTTTCTGACCATGCAGGTTGGTGCACTCAGTAGGCGATATTATTGTTCTACTTTTGTTGCAAGTCATGAACAATAGTTTTACCTGTGGCTGTGTTTCAGTTCATCTGATATCAGCAACTGTCCATCTACTTCTGAAGATGCCTTCTCTTTAGCAGCCCACCCATCTCACTCCTGCCCTAGAGGAGTGAGTTGCTGGACAGGTTATTGACATCACAGTATAAAAGTTTTATGGAATAGGATGTTCCTCTTTATCCACACCAAACCAGTGTTTGTCTGGAGACTGACGCATTAGTAGTGTCAGTAGCAGGGGAGCTAAGATCGAAAATCCAGATGTATTTAGTGCTGTCCTATGATCATACTGGATTTATAAGTGTCATTTGACATCTTCAAATTCAGATTCTGCTACAGATGGTGACTCATTTTCAAATCTGATGTCTAGCAATGTGTGCTGGACTATGGTTGTATTGTCATAGAGACCTCAAAGTGTCCAGATGGGTTCATTCACCTTTCCTCCCAAACCAGTGCCATTAGAAATCCCTCAGGACTCCTAAATGCCCCTAACTCAATCAATCAATCAATCACAGCATTTATATAGCGCACTACTCACCCGGAGGGTCTCAAGGCGCTAGGGGGGGGGTCCGCTACTGCTCGAACAGCCAGGTCTTGAGCTGCTTCCTGAAGGCGAGGTGGTCCTGGGTCAGGCGGAGGTGGGTCGGGAGGGAGTTCCAAGTCTTGGCGGCCAGGTAGGAGAAGGATCTTCCTCCTGTGGTGGCTCTTTGGATCCGGGGGACGGCGGTGAAGGCGTGGCTGGTCGATCGAAGATGGCGTGTGGGAGCGTAGAAGTTGAGGCGGCTGTTGAGGTATGCTGGTCCTTGGTTGTGCAGGGCTTTGTGTGCGTGGGTGAGGAGACGGAAGGTGATTCTCTTGTTGACCGGGAGCCAGTGCAGATCTCTCAGGTGTCCGGAGATGTGGCTGTGACGGGGGATGTCCAGGATGAGTCGTGCTGAGGCGTTCTGGATCCGCTGGAGTCTTTTCTGGAGTTTGGCGGTGGTTCCGGCGTAAAAGGAGTTGCCGTAGTCCAGCCGGCTGGTGATGAGGGCCTGGGTGACCGTCTTCCTGGTCTCGGTGGGGATCCACCGGAAGATCTTACGTGGCATGCGCAGGATGTTGAAGCACGACGAGGAGACAGCGTTGACTTGTCTGGTCATGGAGAGGGAGGAGTCCAGGATGTGGCCTAGGTTGCGTGCGTTGTCTGTTGGTTTGGGTGCGCTGCCCAGTGCGGGGGGCCACCAGGAGTCGTCCCAGGCGGAGGGTGAGGATCCCAGGATGAGGACTTCCGTCTTGTCCGAGTTCAGTTTCAGGCGTCTGGTCATCATCCACCACCCTCATGTTCTACCTTTATTTAAATGAATCTAATTAAATTCTAAAAATATGCCACAGTGGTCACTCTCTGCTCCACATCCTTCCTGCTGGATCAAGTGGCGCGGTAGGTTCTTCAGAGTTCAAGGTATGAGTTTGTACATCAGATGCAAACCACTATTTTACAAAACAAGGAGAATTTAATAGTCTAACAGAGCAGACTGATAGAAATGTCTACTGTTGCTCTGATGGGCAATATTTCTCCTGCTGTATGTTATGCCACATTTATTTATCCGCGGATTTCTAGTACCATCCTGTTCAGGAGTTTTGGAGGGTCGGCCTTGTTTTCTGGGTTTGGTGGTGCGACTATGTTGGTGCATTCGGTGATCCAGGTGTTACAATTTTGGACCTAAAAGGTGGAACCCTTCCTTATAGAGATGAATGAAATTAGCACTTAACAAAATTAATTTTCCACTTGCTGTACTAAGTACCCATGATGCAAAGAGTAAATATGAAAGCATGAATGTGCCTGAAAAGCCCAAAGCACAAAAGAGGTCCTCAGAATTTAAGCTTCTCCAATCATAGCAGATGTCCTAGTAATTGTGTGCGTATGTTCATATAGTATCTGAAAATCCTTTCACTGGCAATGCCTTGAATAGATGAATTCACTGCTAAATAAAAACTACCTTTGTTTGCCCACTTAAAGCAAAATGTCAAGGCAATTGATGATTGAGTCATTGTTTAGCACCGAACAGAACTCTTTACAAATCACCTCTCTGCAGGGACTCAAATGCAATTCAGTACAAAGCATGTAATGGCTGAGGGATAAAGAGATGGTCAGAATCGAAAAAGTGACACAGAAAACAGGGCAGTAACAAAATCATGTCTGGCTTTGCGTCACTTTTACGCCGCTGGTGCGTCATTTTTTGTGACGCACCAGTGGCGCAAAAAATGCGCCTTGTTGTGCCATATTTAGAAAGTGACGCATCTAAGTAGATGCGTCACTTTATAAACCCCTGCGCCACATTATACCTGCGCCAGGTATAATGTATGCAAGGGGGGCGTATTGACGCAAGGAAGGGTCGTAGAAGTGACGCAGTGAAATCTATAAGATTTCACTGCACCACTTCTACGATGCAAATGCATCAATATCTTACGCCTGCCTTACAGTAGGCGTAAGACTGACGCAGGCCCTTTCACATGGGGCTTGCCCCATGTGAAAGGATGCATTGCTGGAGTTGCGTCACTTTTGTGACACACTCCAGTAATGTGTCAATTTTGCGCCATACAGATAAGTCAGAAATACTGACGTATCTGTAACTCCTTGTGCAATGATGCGTCATACTGTAAATATGACGCATTATTGGTTTCGAAGGAGGGCGCAATGAAAAGTGACGCATCGCTGTTTTCACGCAGCGATGTGTCACTTAAATGAGGCTCTAAATCCTTGTTAGATAAGTGTGTTTGGATGCCAGCACCGTAGAGCGCTTTGTCCAGAGGGATGAAGCAGGGAGTGGATGTCTCATAACTGGTTCTGAACCGTATTGAAAACTCCTTGAAAATTGAGATGAGCATAGTAAATTGGGTGCAATATTTTGAAAGAGACCGAGTAAACAGTGTTTAGCTCAAATTTCTGGAGGCAGCATTTTCATACTGTTAGAGCCATCCAGCAGAAATAATCTAAAATGTACTAAAACTAGCAAAAGGTAATGTTATGCTTACTTTTGAGGGGGATGCACATCAGTAACAATATTTGCAATCAGGAACATGGAATTAGCTATTACCATTAGTGTATTTCCTGATTTCAGGTCCCTGGTGATTCCTGTTTTGGAAAAGTTTACTAGAAAACAAGTCACATCTGGATCACACTGATACTACATGAAAAACTATTGAAATTTGCAATGGTCTTAGCAAATGGAAGTGTGCTTGAAGGTAATTGTAATAGATAGAGAAACATGACAGTGGCCCTGCTTTACAGAAGTCTTTGCAGTGACAATTTACAGCTGGCATTAGACACATATTTGGCCTGATTCACAGAGATCTTTCATAGAGTAGGTGTGACTAACTCTAATAATACTCATAGCTCACTTATGAATCAAACTAGGACTGGAACAGGAAGTTACAGCAAATTCTTAGTGATTAAGCCTTTTGATTTCCCATCTCGATGGAGTGACAAGGAAAGGATTTCTACACACCTAATATGGTTTTCCAAATGGAGAAAAACATAGTAAAGAAAATAAAAAGTAACTATTTAGTCGCAACAAGACCTGAACCAAAAACATTGATCTTCCTCTTTCAGCAAAAGGTTAGGAGCACACCTGAAAATAAATGATGTCCATAGATTTTCGAGTGGGACTTAAGGGATTTTTGTAAAGTGCTAAATAGGGGTAACTTTCCTTGAATCATTGTCATAGTAATAAGTCCAACGCATAAAGTTTTGCAGGCCCAGTTTGAGACATTTCAAGACATTCAGATGACACCTATGGGCCAGATTCACAAATGGCCAGGTTGCAATGCAGTCAGTATTTCCGCACTACGACGGGATGGAACCCTGGCCTTCATGTTGTGATGCAACTGATGTACTAATCAATTGCATTAAAGATGCGGATTGCATGAGGTCCAGAACTCCCTACATAATGAACTTAATTTGTCAGGAGGCATTCTTTGCTACTCTACGGATGCCTGCAGTAATGTTGTGTGATCATGTGCAGTAGTACCTTTGTGGTCCTAGGTGGACTGCTTACAAAGTTAAGTAATTACTTGAGAGGTATTTGAGTGTTTCTGGGTGTGGTCAATAAAGTCTAAGATGCAATGCGTTCAGTTAATGGTTACATGCAGAAAAATAAAGAAGTTTATTACAGAGCTCCATGTGTGACGTAGTTATTTACGTGCTCCAGAGCTGGGGTGGCTGCTTCACCTGCAAATGCAGGAATGGAGGATGGCAAGAAACAGCAGACCTCTCCTGAAAAACATTCTTTCAAAAGCAGCCCATGATTGTAAAAGAGGCAGGTGTTGCTTTACAAAAACATATGCTTCTTATGAATGATGTCAGGGGAGCTTGCAGGGGTATATTGGATGCAGACAGTCATGATTTCCAAATGTGAACCTTCCCCAAAGGGGCAGCATCCCATTTCGATACGGTGTCACATGAGGTACTTCTCGTCGTCTAAGGGAAGTGGGCTTAGGAGATACGGCGCTGTCCTGGTTGGAGAGTTTTCTCTCAGGCCGCTCACAAGAAGTCAGACTGGGCTCTCATCATTCCATCTCTAGGGAGCTCACCAAGGGAGTGCCACAGGGCCCATGCCTAAGCCCCACACTGTTCAACGTGTATGTGGCCCCCTTGGCAGACATTGTAAGAACTTATGGGTTCACCCCGGTGTTGTATGCCGACGACACTCAACTTCTGTTCCCTTTTAAGACTCTTACGCCCGTATTAAAAAATCCTTTGCGGACAGAATGAGGGCAGCATCAGACTGGATGGCTTTAAATTGCCTCCAGTGCAATGTAGGCAAAACAGAGGTTATGCTGTTCGGGGAGGCCACGCTTTTGTGGTCCCCTGAATGGTGGCCTCTGGACTTAGGACCAGCACCGAGCCCTAAACAGACTGTGAAAAGCTTGGGAGTGCGATTAGATCAGGCACTACTACTTAAAGAACATGTAGGTCAAGTTGCCGGATCTTGTTTCCGTTTCATCGGACTACTGCGACGGGCTTTTCCTTTCCTGCCTGATAGTCACAGGAAAACACTTGTCCAGACTTTGGTGATCAGTAGATTGGACTACTGTAATGGTCTGCTTCTCTCGCCCAATGAGGAACAACTCAATAGATTACAAGTAGTCCAAAACACGGCGGCGAGACTTGTCCTTAATGTCCAGCCCAGGACCTCCTCATGCCCCCTTCTGGATAAACTCCATTGGTTGCCAGTGCGGCAAAGCATTACATTTTAAATCTGCTGCACTATACACAGATGTTTGTTTGGCACCGGCCCTAAATATTTGATTGGAAAATTTAACTCCTATACTCCGGGATGTTCTTTGCGTTCCAGTAGGCTACAACTACTTCAGATACCCAGGATTAGGAGATGTAGGCAGGGAGGACGAGCCCTCTCCTACAAGGGCCCTATCCTCTGGAATTCACTACCCCCCATTCTGAAACAAACCACTAATTATTCATCCTTCAGGAAATCATTAAAAACGTACTTATTCTCGACTTCCTAAAAACTATAAATTATCAATCATCCTATAGACCATGGACCAACTGGGCAATTCTTAACTAAAAGCGCAAGCGCGGAGATACCCCTTCGGGGGTCGAGTCCTGCGCTATACAAGAATATAAATAAATAAATCAGTTACCACCACAACTCATGGATTACTAACATACCAATGGTTTGCAACTGCAATTCTAGTCACAAGTTATTGATACATCCTTTTGCAAACACTATGGGTGCCTCTTTCACGCTCCTTCAATATCTGAATCCAGAATTGCCCTTTTGCAGATTTACTGACTCACAAAAGGGCTTCACAACATTGTGAAAAGTTGCTTTGCTGACCCTAACCCTATATTTTTTCAAATCACAGGTTTAACACTTTAAAAATAACCTTTGTACGTCATGTCGCTATTTCTAGAAGCACCTTCAGTACCATGCTCTTCACTCACAATGGGCAAAGAAAGCATTACATCAATTGAATGGCACAGTACTTAGGGTATGATTTAGATCGGTTACTCTGTCAAAAACATGACGGATATCCTGTTCGCCGTATAATAAGTGCCATTGGATATAATGACCGTGTAATACTGCGGACGGGATTGTCGTCACGTTTGTTGCAGAGTATCCCATCCGCCAACATCTAAATCAGGCCCTAAATTCTTAAAACTTAAGTTCCAGAGCCCTTCTAAGAAGGCTACTGCATTCTGCACCATCCATTGCTCCTGCCAGGGCTGACAATGTCAGTACCAATCTCTAAGACCTACCCATCACACTCGTACCAGTGTGACAATTCAGACAATTTCAGACCACACAAAGCTATAATAATGTCGTGAGAGGTTGATATTATTAATTTTAATGTGAAATGAATTATAAAGCGCCATTGTTGTGCTAATCTCAAATGAACCAGACAGTGCCACCTTGTGGTGGACTGTCACTAGAACCGGTGCTGACAATTAACTGTTGGTGCCAAGTCCCGGAAACCTACGGCTCAAATTAGGCACTGGAATGCTATCACAGAATGGCAACAAACGTTGCCCAAGTTACTAAAGTGGTTCTACTATAAAGCAATTTTAAAATCTGAAAATTTAAAAGTTCATACATCATATTGAGCAAATATTTTTTTTAAAGAAATTAAAAGCCTTTAATTGCTGCTTCAAGGAAAATGAGAAGCAGTCATTTACAGGAAGGAAGGAGGAGAAAAGATAGCTCTCTACAAGTTGTGGAATTATATGACTTGCATACAAATCGAAAAGGTCAAAAACGTGTCAAGTAAAGGGGGACAAAGGAGAAAACAGGGAAAATGACATGAAACTGCTAGGAACTCAAATGATTAAGGGGAAAACCAGCAGGTACATCTTATGAAACAACCTGATTTAGAAAGCAGCAGGATGGCAGCAAAAAAAAGCAATTGTGTCTCCCAAGGTCATACAGGATGGTAGTAGAAATCTGCGGATAAATCAATATGGAATTACATACAGCAGGAGATATATTGCGCATCCGAGCTATAGCAGACAAGTCTACCAGTCTGCTCTGTTAGACTATTAAATTCTCCTTATTTTTTAAAATAGTGGTATGGTAGATTGGAATTGTATTATTATGTTAATAATTTATGTATCATTTCTGCCATATATGCACAAATGTAAATGTTAAATCAGCATTTTCAGACAAGAAAGGGCTCTGTTGCCATACATCTTGTAGACTGTGGCTGTAGACATTTTTTACCAAAGGCCTGGACGATGCCTGCCGAAATGCCCAGTTAATAATACAGTCACCCATGTTTGGGCCCAAATATTAAACCTGTTCACCTGTGGGTAAACCTCACTGGGCGAATTTTCTGAAGTCCCATTTTAAGACTTTTGGGAAACGTACATATATAAGAGTTGCTCATTATTCTCAATTGCCTGGCATCAGTCTGCAATGGTGCCATTTGGAGAGTTAAGGGGGAGGGATGGCATGAGAACTGTTTGTGCACTGAACACCTGCATGCAGATCAGTTCCTACAACCCTGAGAGTGTTTACTCAAGATGCAACAGTGGCATACAACAGGGCTACTGACCCCATGTGAGCTACACTACTCATAATTTATAGGGGGTGGAGGCAGGCTCTTCCAGACTTCTGGTGAATGCTCAGGCTTCAGCAGATGACATCTGGGATACCCTTGCTTAATTCTCAGTCTCTTTTGAACCTGACATTAGGAGAGGTTGGTCTGACCTGCGTTTAACGTGCTAAATGATACAAACACCTACGAGGCACGCGCACATGAGTGGGCATGGGCTTACAGCATGGCTACTTTGCCCTTTTCAAAGGCCCATGACAGAATTCCTGTTGAGTTGAGTCAAACTCACCCAGGCTCTTTGTGCACACTAAGCAATACTGAAAGCCCGAATGTACCTATGATCAGTCAATGAATTTTAGTTTGTCACCTCAGCTAGGCAGCACCAGCTAAGGGCATTGATTTTGTTCGGGTTTGTTCACTGCCAAAAGCTGTTTGGAACCATCAACGTCTCATACTTTTTTGTCAGTTTTGACCCTGCTCTAATGGGGACAGTCTAGCCCGAACTGTCAAACCAGGTCCTTCCTGAACCAGAGCACAACCAACCTAGGACCAGTTTTACCCTAGTTAGGCCCATCAGCCAGGTATAGCTTGGTTGCAGTGGCACACTGTGCGGTGCACCCACGTCTGAGAAAACCCGTCCCACTTAGATTGACACACTAAAGTATTAAAAAAGTGATGGAGGGAATGCTTAAATTAATCTCAGACATGGGTAATTACTTGGTGGTGCATCCCAGTCCATTGATTATTTTGCACACTGTGCCACCTCAGTATGGACCCAACTATTTGCTAATCAGACTTGACACTGCTGAAACAGGAATAGTCCACCCTGATGTGCCAAGTCCTCCCTGAACGGGAACATACACAAGTGTTCAACAGAGGTCCTTCCTTTTCCATACTCTTTAGAATATCCCTAGTTCAACATCTTTCAAGACTAGGATGAGCTCATACAATCCTGCACGGATTACACAGGTATTTGTCTGTCCCAATAAATTCACTTCAAACGGTTAAAGCTCAATAGCTAAACCCACCGTTGCATTCCGACAACTCAAAATGGGGGACTGTTTTCTTCTTCTCTTGCACCTTAATGCTGTTTCATATCAATTTCTGTCTCGGATTTATTGTATTGAAAGAGTTGCTAAAAAATAGCTGTTTTAGCCATCTTTACCCCTGTTTGATTTGCTTGCAACTCGCCTTTCTTTGTATTAGACTATAGCGTTGAGATACTCCTGTTCCAGTGATCTGTTATACTATATCAAATGTTGATAGCAACATTCAGCCAACTGACATATCCTTCCAGAAAATAAAATGGGGGGTTTTGTAGACAGCATGTCCCTCCCCAATCAGATCAGTGTGGTAAGCGGTTGCTTCTTCCAGATGATCAAGAAGAAACACATTCTACCAGTACTGACCTTCTGCAACAGGCGGAAGGTAGAAAGAAATGTAAAATGCATATGGATTATGGTTTATCCTCTACCAAGCCTCACTGCCTGCATATGGTCAAGAATGCTGCAGTGTGCCTGGTCATGGGACTTTAGAAAAGAAACTGATGTACCTCCGTCAGATGTTTCTTAATCAATACCCCTGTAAAGAGATTATACAGTTTAAGGTAGGCTGCTTAGTTGCAAAGTGTCTGCATAATTTATCTCCAGACTGTTTTACCAGTCACCTATGTCCATGTCAATACTTCTATCAGAGAAGTTATGAATAATAATCTCTAACTCGTACGCTGATCCCAAATCTGCAGTCCAAAGTGAATAAACCGTTTTCATGCCAGGAGCCCACATGTTGAATTTCCTTCATCTTAATCTGTGTCAGTGATGCATAAAATGATTTCTAGAACTGCCCTGAATCTCTGCAGGTTTTAGCAGTGCTGGTTGCATGTTTTCCAAAACCTGCACCAAGAGACCTAATGTAGAAAGTGTGTGCATAAGACTTATTCTCACTTAGTAAATCAGTCAGATTAGTAATTTTCATGCTCTTTGATGCAGCCGGGGGAAGTTAGGATTGTGGTGGTGTCTTCTGGATTAATGTGAATTGATATGCAAGAGTAATTGTGTAGGTAAATATGGTGGAGGCGGCAGGACACTGGGCTAAAAGAGTTGCATGGAGACATAGCAGAGGACTAAATGAAAAGAGAAGTGTGAGAGAGTAGAACATAGAAGTATTGGGATCAGTGGCATGGTGGAGTGTGGAGTGTGAAGAGGTATGTAAGTGAATAGAGAAGGAATATTGTAGGGGATTGTGGTGGGCTGCTTGGGAAAGCTATGTGGTGGAACAATGGAAAACATTTGCTGAGGATTAATCTGAGTGTTGTGGGATAGTTTATTGTATAACAGAACTGGGGTACTACGGTCACAGTGTAGTCTAGCAGTGGGGAAGAGCATTTTGGTAGTCTTTTATTGTTTAGCAGTTATGTGTTTGATGGCAAAGAGCAGCAGTAGAACTGTGTGAAGGGTTAGTGTGGATTATTAAGGTGCAGTGGAGGAGTACAGTAGATATGTGATAAGGTAGTGATGAGGTAGTATGGTAGACCCTATTGAGGAGTACAGTGGTGAAATATGATGAAATATCATAATTACTTTGACAGAGCCTTTGAAACAGTCTCTTGACTCGAGTTGCCACGCTCATATATTTACAGGCTACATACATTCTGTTTGATTTGATCAATAAAGGTTTAAAGTAAAAGTTTGCACTATTTCTGGTTAGACAGAATAGTTTTATCTATTATGTTTTAATATGTTTCCTCTCCTTGAACAGACAGTGGCTGTAAACAAGTGGGAATCTAATCTCCAGTCAGATTATGATATTTCCATATTTGTAGAGAAATCATTCATGGCTAATTATAAGCATGGCCGGACTGTCTAGCCGGGCAAGCAGACAATCACCCGGGCGGCTGGAGCAGCAGGTTTGACACTCAGAGCCCGGGTTTCGCCTCTGAGAGTGGTGGTGCACGTTACCCTATCTCGGTGGAAACTTGAAAGAGTTGCTCTGGCTCTAGCGCACATTAGCACGTCTCACATGGGGGCTGAATTTATCATTTTTGCCAGGTCTATTTTAAATTCCCAGTCTGGCCCTGATTATAAGCCAGTTCAGTCATTCACATGCTGACCTGAAGGTGAAGCCTTTACAAGGGATGCTACTTAGTCTACTACAGCTGCTACAAAGCCTCATCTGCTGCCTTCACCACCAGCTGCTATCACCATTGGCTACCATTCCATGGTAAATCGGGTTTCACCCAACAAAAGGCTATAATTCCCAGTGCCTGCTGCTGACTGCGGCAGGAAGGCAGGCACCATTTACCCATGATCTGTCATGGCAAACCCATTGGTTGGCATCTAGGATGTCCCTCCTTCAAATTCATGTATATGAGAGCCCTTCGTAGGCCTCCATCACTGGTCTTCATTAAAGTGAAATTACAAGAAGGCTCTGGGCCAAACATATCCTTGCCATACATGGAGAGTACCCATTTTTAACTACTACTGTGCGGACATTAGCCTCTATGAAACATCTCACCATCAGGAACACAAGCCGCACTTACACAACAAGCACACAAACCACAAACATTAATCACTTCATAATCCAGTGCCTTTCATTAATTCCTCCTTAATATCAGAGTGGCAGTGAGGCTAAAACAGTAGTCACATAACCTGTTTACTTCCAAGCAACCAGGTATCTGTTGCATTGTGCAATTTTAGCTCATGGTTGATAGTGGAGAAGTCATTTATCTGTTCTTCTCATCCTTGTTTTCTTCATAAAGACAGAGGTGTTTTGTCATCTCAACTTCCTCTATTCATGCTTTCCTCACAGTTTGTGAATCTTTCAACTTCTCCCTAGCGTTCTATCACCTTCCTAGTTTGCTACTAGACAGTTCTAAACCTTGAACATTTTAAAAAAATAAATCACAAATCTGATTGGTCACCTCTCATATTGACTACTCACTAATTATACTAGGGGGTTGTAATCTCTTGCTCTGGAATGCCACTGAGTCTATGGCTTCTCTTTCTCTACAGTCTTATTGGAAATAGGACTTAAACAACAGGTTCATGTTGCCACCATATCAAGGAACTCTCAAACCTCAATTTAAAGTGCCATTCCTGCTACCTGTTCAGAGCATGCTCTGACTAACTCTCACGTTTTATTTTAGGTATAAACTTATCATCACTTTGCACGTCCTGTGCAGAGGCCTTTACATAAGACTGATAACTCCCATCTTAGATATTGCATTGCATTCTGGAACCCACATTGGCGGGAACATGAACTATGAGCCTGTTTGCCCTATTGTCTTGGGAGCTATTTTAACCATCTCCAACTCAGCTTCAACATTCTGAGTCCAATATCTCCATGCTGCTCCCAAGTTCAAACTTAACCTCAAGCACATGAAATAGGTTAACAGAGCAATAGAATCAAGATGGAGAAAACACCAGTGCCCCATTGATTGAACACTCCGTTCTCAATCCTTTTAAACACATAAAATGACAATCAGGGAATCCAAGTGACAATCAAGAGACTGTTCCATCTGGTTCCCTTCCTTACAGCATCCCGGTTTTGCTACTCCATGGTAGTACTTTCAGTAGTAATGTAAGAAACCTTCTTCATCGAAAAAATGTCAGATACCACTAATGTCAAAATTCTGTGATTTGTCTTTGGCACTCAAGTTGCCCTCGCCGTTCAGATTAGGAGGGTCGTTTCCCAAACTATAATTTGCAGGCCCATTTTGCTGTGCTTGTCCACTTTACACAATATCTTGGCAAGTAAGTGTTGTGATCTACTCCAGGCTGAACTATTGTTTAAACTCAATAACTGGATTTTTAAATGTATCAACAAGCTAACCCTCTAGTATTTAGCTAACAAGATCCTTTTATGCCATCCTGAAAGACATAAGGATCCAAGACAAAAGTCTGCAATATATCGCGGTTTAAACTAAAATTCAGGGGTCAAGCGTTCAAAGTCTCAGCACCAGTTTTCCAGAGCTTTTAAAGTATTCAACCAACGTTTCCCACTTTCTTAAATTATGCCTCTTAAGGGGAACATAGAGTGTCGCCTTAATGCATGTTTTAAAAATATTATTAGATTCTTATTAGACCTGCACCAAGTCTTATTAGAACTACTCCAAGGGACCAACGTTCTAAGTGAAATCCTTTTAAGAGCCATAAACAGGGCATGCATCCATCATGTACAATATATAAAAGGTCCATATATACGTTCGTCATTCAACTTTTTATTTTAATTTTTAACATTTATTAAAAAGCAAAATTAACTATTTCAATTTATCATTCAGGACAATATACACTCTGTAAAATATTGTCTAAAATAGATGCAGATATTATTGCAAACAATAACAGAACATAATTATCTTGAAACAATGTTTGTTCTCAGCAGTGTAACTGTTGGAATGTATGTGCACATTGCTTTCATCACAAAATCCCATGCAGTATGGCTCCAGCAGATTTCTTCCGGGAATTCCGCTTAAATAGTGCCCTGATTTCGTGGGTCAGATATTTTTGATCTGCAAACAGTTGTTAAGGATGAAAACTGTCCCCTGCTGGTTAGCTCTTGGGTTTTCAGATTTCACGCTGTTCACCATGGTTGCACCATCTGCTTCCTCCTAAATGCTGCAGTCAAGCAGAGCTTTCCAAACTAGAACCAGCCGAAGCAGGCCGAATAATTCTAGTAAATATTCTTAGACCAAAAAAAACTTATCTGCGAGCACAGTCTTTCTTTCTGAAGTTTCGAAATGTTTCGATGTTTAACCCGTTGGCTGTGCTGAACGTTCCGCGCCAGTGCAGAACGTTCTAAGAAACGGGCGGGGCCGCGTTGGCCAACAGACGTGCGCAGCACTACGGAGCTAGTGCTCGCGATGGCCGTTGGCCGACAGCAGCAGTCAACAGGTTAAAGCACAGTATTGGAAAATGGCCTCATGTTGTCAAAGATTAAGGGAACCAACTAAACCCAAGATCGATGCTAAGGTGTGAGGTCCACAGGAATCTAAAAAAGTGAACTGAAGACTAGATCAGTGACACAGTAGCATCACATTCTTCAACAGACGATTGGATGTTTGGTGTGGGGGAGAGGAACTCAATCTGACCTTAAATTTGGCAAGACCACAAATTAAAAGGGCAGTCAGCCTGATACTGATTAATGCCAAAAGTGTTCAACTCTTGAATTAGTGAGGGAAAACATCAGTGATTAATGGGTGAGATTGAGAACAAGACTAAAAATTACTATGCAGCCCGAGCTCATTTTTATGGTAAAATGACATAGTCAACGTAAATAAAACAAGCATTGGCATAGCCAATAGGTCTCGCATTTGGGACTTTATAAGTGTTTAGCCATGCAACACTTGATGTTGTTGAACCAAGGATATTGTGGTGGATAACTAAACACTTATAAGGTCCCAAAGGCGAGACCTATTGGCTATGCCAATGCTTGTTGAATACAGCAAATGGTTACAGATTGTTTACATGCTGAAAGAGCAATCGCCATTTTAACAGAAGCGACAGAGAGAATATATGGGAGACTATACATTGAGCAAGGCGCTGTCCCCATTTAGCACTGAACAGAGTAAAAACTGAACGAAAAGACATGTCTAGTGAAAGACAGTGCAAGGGATGAAGTAATGGTGACAAAGTTAAAAAACAGTACAGAGACATTGGAGGTCCCTACTAACTCAACACTGGTCATTGGGTAAAAGAAAGGCGAAAACTTGCAGAATTTAAGCAAATAATACCTAACAGGAGACAACTAGTACACACAATTCAGTGAATACAAGAAACTTTCATGACCATATATCACAGAATCAGTTATGAGAAACATACAATAAGAAAAATGTACTACTATCTTGTTCAAGAAGTTAAAATACAAAGTTTTCAACTTCCAGCTTCAAGTGTTTCTTTTCCCAATGCTATGATTAACTCACTATTAAACGAGTTTTGATAGTCTGCATTAGTAAAGCGGGCTGCGGAGCCTACGGACAGGAGGTATTTTTTCAATGATCCGCAATAAGTTATCTACTTTGCATAGTGATTCACTTGCTACAAGGTCTAATTTCTTTGCATCAGTGATTTGTTTAATTGCTCTGATGTTGATTTTGCGGGTCTAATTGCTACCTACAAGAATTATAGCTCTGAGCTTAAGATTCACCCCATTTCTTAATATTGTTGTCAATGTGAATTATGTGGCAAGTGGGAGGGGTGAGATGGTGTTCGTAAGGCACAGGAGATCCGCAAAATCGGGGAGATGAGTCATCCGCAAGAAGACAAAACAAGGAATGTGCGTGAGAGAGAGGGGGAGCAGGAGGTGAGTGGTGCATACGTGCACGCGCAGTCTGCTCATTTTCAAGCACTGCACTGTGCTTGTTGGGCACACCTGCTTGCTCCCGCAAGGTGGATGCTGCCTAAAGCACGAGTGTGTGCTTGAAAATGAGCAGAGCGACAGCTAAATGCCCTCCTAAGCAGCGATGCACGCTGCGTAGGCGAGACCTAAAATAGGTGCATAACAACCAGAAAATAATTAAATGTAAGGGTAGTAAAATGTGTAAATTCTGGAATTAAAAGGAGTGTGATTAATACTCAATGCAAACTGTTGGTAACGTCTATACTAAATTATAATCCAAATTAAGCTGGTTTTATAATCATCTTCCAAGAAATTTACAAATTTACAAAACTAAGTCCAAGGGGTGATTTACCTCTAAAACACACTTTAAATATGTATTTATTAATTTATTTACGTATTCATTTACTTATTTATTATTAAATCCCAGCAGATATCTGTGAATGGGTAGTTTGAGAGCATCACAGAACAGATGTGATGATATAAGAACCAATCCATAAAGCTATTGATGACACAAATAAACAAGGTTGACCACCCAAATCCTGACTGGCATAAAAATATTTTGCACAAAACATTGCATATGTAAACAAGATAAGTGAAATTTCTTGCACATTTAGAACAAGCAGCAGTGTTTTCGGTGTACGAGGGAGGACCGATCTAAAAGTAGGTGAACACTCACAAACTGTTTGTGGCTGTTCATTTAATCATTTTCAGGTAGAGCGCCCTCTTGAAAAAGCTACTGTCAAGGATACGAGCAAATGTGTTTCCAATGTAAGAATGAGTACATAAAACCCCCAAAAATTATTGGGTGATATATCAGATGTCAAAATGTAAAAAGAATTAGAATACTTTGGGGAAATTATCACTATTGTTTGTTTAGGAGTGTTTCTGAATGTCTTTCACAGTTTTTTAAAAGTTAGACATTTGCTCCAAACATTAGGGAAGCCTACCAAAGCCAATTTCAAGCTATTTTAACCTCATTTTGTGTATAAGGTCTTTCTAACGCTGATGGTCTCTTCACATCAGGAATTATTAGCGTGTGTCACCTCTGGCAAAGACATCAATAAGATGAGCATTCATTCCCATGATTCCATACCTCAGAAAAGGGTTATTTGGGGAGACTAGATTGAAAATCACTGCTTACATTTTTTTGCAGTTGTGGCTGTTCGCGCAAAGCAGTAGTGGGGCTGGGAGGGGGGAAAGGGAAGGAAGAAGTAAAAATAAATAAAGATCACTTACCCGCCTGCCGGGTCAGCTGACTGGTTGGCTGCCGCCTCTCTTCCATCCACTCTGTCCTCTTCCTGGCTTCTGTTCGAACAGGAAGCAGTATAGGCTCCCCAAAGCCAATCACAACTCTGCAATGCAATGAGGTTCAGCACTCAGATGGGGAATGGGAGCCTGGGTATGTTCTCCGCTCAAGCTGTAATCTAGTCTGGGTGGAGAAAAGGCAAAGTGTGCATGAATGTTTGGCCGGCTCCAGAGAGTTGGCCAGACATTCATGTGAACTTAGGAGGGTGCCATCTCTCCTCCCCCATGCGCAGCCTAGCCCCACGAAAGTGCCCCAGCATAGAAAAATAAAATGAGAATAACATTGTGTTATTGACAATTCATTTTTCCTATTTTGCTGTGCTGAAATGCAGTGGGGCAACGCTCCTCCGCCTTACCGGAAGAACCGCCCCTGGTGGCCAGTTAATCAGAAGACTGGTTAAACATTAGGCTGATAGGGGAAAACATTATATTTGTGCTAATTGAGGCTGCCTAATTAAGCCCTCCAAAGTTAAAGTAGGTTTTTAGTGTTTGTACAATGGCTTTTTTAAGTCTATTCCGCATAGGTTAGCTGCAATACAAAAGATAGCAAAAGTAAGTGAAAAGGTTAACAACAAAAAAATCAGAAGTGATCAGAAAAACAAAAAATAATAATTGGAAGTGATTTACTAGAGTGTAGGTAAAATACAAAGTCACACTAAACAAAGGGGCAAAGATTTTTCAATTGTAGGTGGGAATATTAGACCTATAGACAGTAATGGAGAAATTAACGCGGCCTACAAGACGTTAGGAAGGTTCAAGCATAGACACAAAAACACACACACTAACACACAGGAGTTCAAGATTTAGAGGTGAAGTTCCTGTTTTTAGGTAGCTCACCTGCCTGTGAAATGTCTTTAGCTGACGCAAACATTCTCTGTCTACACTACGTGAAGAAGAAACCAAAATTGCCCCCACACTTCCCTTCCTGGCTGTGAGTTAAGTGTTAGAGGCAGAAATCGGAGAGGCGTTGTACTTGTTATTGTTGTCTGTAATTATGCAGTCTGACACTGTATTCTTTGAACTTCTATTGTATGTTATTCAGCCAGAGAGATTGTGTACAAAATTCTACCATTGTTGGTCTGCATTCGTGTTTATTACAGAGTACCTTCAGCATAGCAGACCGGTGGGTGAAGCAATCAGAGCCTCTGAATTACTGGAGCCCGGTTTGAGACCCTTTCAGTGGACCTTCCATAGGAGGGATAACAGGGAGTGGCGTATGCGAGAAGGGCCTGATCCTGTGTCCTTCTTACATGGTGAACAACAAAACTTTTACAACGCACTACCATTACAATGCGACCATTACAACGCAAACCATTACAACGCATTGCACTGGGGGGCGCTCTAGGATAGGGAATACGTTTAATTTACTATCCAACACCTTCCCTAGTGTCCACGGGGACTGGAGTTGGAATAGTAAATTAAACTTTTCACTATCCAGCGCCCCAAAGCACTATGCGTTGTAAAGATTTGCGATGTAAAAACCGCGTTGTAAAGGCATGCGTGGTAAAAGTATGCGTTGTAACGTCATACATCCTTCCTACATAGATTACACATTCCTGGCTTGATTATATAACTTGTATGAAGATGAACAGCTGATCAGATCTAGTAATTTGATGTCCATCAGTCTGACAACACCGGTTGTAACCAGCAACGGCCCGTGCAGGTAAGAGCGCTGGGACTGGGTTGGGGGGATTTGACAGACAACCATGAGGGGAAATTAAATAGATAATTAATTTTCCCTCAACGTCCTCTGTCGAAATCTCCCCCACCCCCTGCAACTCTGCCCCACCGCCTATACCTGCATGGGCGGCTGCTGATTACAGTAGAATCTATATTCTCCTGGGAAAAGGTACAGACTGGTGGTGAAAGTATCACGGCTGGTCAGAGTAGAGCAACAGGCTATGTCTCTCAGAGGTTCTTGCAACCTGTCTCCTGGTCATGGAGCTGTTAAATATCAAAAAGGTACATCTGAGCAGGTGAGAAGAAAAGGAAACTATCATAACAAGTTGGTTCCCCATGTCAGCCCACCTCTTGCTCAGGAATGCCATCTTTTAGGGTTCTTGGTATAATATGGCACCACAAATTTGCTATTGTATGGAATAATATTCAAGGATATGTAAACTTTGTGGAACAGATGTGCCACACATTTCCAAGGTATTGTTTAACTATAGAAAGCATATCCATCCATGAAATCAAATGATGACAACCACCCTTTATACCCATAATATATAGAATATGGAGAATGCTGTGAATTCACAGGTGGACCAAGCTGCTCATGATTCATTCGTTTTTTAGAAATAAAATTAATTTTCAGTCAGTATGGAATTCTGATTAGCACTTATACCGTTGGTTTTATTATTTATATTTACATACATTTCAAGCTATGTTAACACAGTTTCGGAATTTAGGAAAAATTGTACTTGGACTTTATTGTTAAAATTAGCGGTGGGCGTAACTTGCATAATTTCATTGTAGCGTAGTTACCTAATAAATCCATGAGGTTACACAGAATTACGTAAGAAGAATACCTCTACATTTCACACCAAAATGGACGTGAGGTTGAATGTTGCGCTAAGTAATAGCTCTAAATGAAACAGGGATGAATAGCAGAGTAAGCAGCTGCTCGCACTTACTAAATGTGCTCTTGGGATAGTATTCCCCCCTGAACTTACTCATAGCATTTAGCATTTTTTTTTTATCCAAATGGGTATAGGATGGATTGTGAACTAAGAAAATAGCACTAAATGCAAAGCATCATGAACAGCTGCTCGCACTCACAGAGGGCCCAGTTCACAAAGGTAAACGTAGACTCTAGTCTAAGTGTACTACTTTTGGGTATTCATAAAGGTAAAGCTATGGGCAGCAGCTTTATGGATGTGGAGTTTCTGCACTTGGGGCAGAGCCTCGCCTCAAGTTTGGAGATTCCACCTCCGTAAAGTTACTACTCATAACTTTACCTTTATGAATACCCAAAAGTACTAAACTTTGACTAAAGTCTAAGGGGCCGGTTCACGGAACTAACTTAAGACAAAATCCTAAACGTACTACTTTTGGTATTCGCAGAAGTTAGGATTTTGTCTTAAGACAGACTTAAGTTAGGATTTTATCTTAAGTCTGTCTTAAGTCTGTCTTAAGACAAACGTAATACAAAATCCTAACTTCTGTGAATAACTTTCCAAATGTTGTTATAAAGGTAATGTATGCCAGGGGCCCATGATTCGTCAAGGAGAGTTGAAGCCGTCGACGAAAGACTTGCGAGACAGTTGGATCTCCTGACACCTTCCAGGCAAGAAGGTTCAAATTCCCTGTCTGAACAAGAGGGTGAATTTGACAGTCTACTTCTGTAAAGGGGGTCTACCAGGGAAGAAATCAGGAAGGGAAGATCGTACGTTAGTTCCAGGGCAGTAGGGAACCATGCCTGGGATGGCCAAAAAGAGGTTACCAGGACAATCGAAGAGCGTTGGAGCCTCACCTTCTGAAGGACTCTCTGGATCATGGCAAACGGAGGGAAGGCATAAGCGTTGATCCCTTCCCACGATTGGAGAATAGCGTTCACCGCTAGAGCACCCGGGTCAGGCATCCAGCTGTAATAACTTTCCAATTGGAATGTTAGTCTGCTCGCATATAGATCTACTTGGAAAGGGCCCCAGAAATGATTGAGTGAGTGGAAGACAGACGTGTTGAGCTTCCAGTCGCTGTAGTCCAAGAGCAACCTAGAGTTCCAATCTGCACAGAAGTTGGATTTTCCCGTAAGATATTCTGGTCTGAAAGAGATTTTGTGTTCCAGACAGAAGATCCAAAGTTTCTTGGCCAGGTTGGAGAGGTCCTCCGATTTGGTGCCACCTAATCGGTTTATGTAGGCGACAGCAAACACGTTGTCCATTTTCAGAACAGCCAATCTGCCTTGAAGGGAGTGCTTGAAACTCATCAGAGCATAAAGCCCTGCGGTTAACTCTAGGTAATTGATGTGTTGAAAAGATTCAACTTGAGACCATACCCCTCCAGTGCTCTGATTTTGGAGACAAGCACCCCAGCCATAAAGGCTCGCATCTGATTCCAAAATAAAATCTGGTGCCGAACCGAAGATCGCTCTGCCATTCCATGCGTCCAGATTGTCCAACCACCAGGTCAGTTCTGAGATGGCCTCCTGGTGCAAGGAAACACGATCCCCGTACCATAGACCTGATCTCAGAGCCCTCGCTTTTATTCTTTGAAGGGCTCGATAATTTAGGGGGCCCGGAAAGATAGCTTGAATAGAAGAAGAGAGAAGGCCTAAGAGTCTGGCCAGTTCTCTTAAAGAGAGATTCTGTTGTTTGAGGACATGTCTTATCTCTTTCCTGATTATGGAAATCTTCTTTGGAGGAGGAAGGAGAAGGCAGTTTGTGGTGTCTACGGTGAAACCCAGGAATTCCATAGTCTTTGAAGGGGATAGTATGGATTTTTCTTTGTTCACAATAAAACCCAGGCTTTCTAAGAGATCCACAACAATTTTCAGATCTTGAATGATTTGATCATAATCTTGAGACAGAATAAGGATGTCGTCTAGATAGATGATGAGATGGATACCTTTTTCTCTCAGAGATGATGCGACTGCCCTCATCACCTTGGTGAAACACCAGGGGGCTGAGGACAGGCCGAAGTGAAGGGCTTGAAATTGAAAAAGACGGTTTTTCCAAATAAATTGGAGGAAGGGTTGATGTTCCTTCGCCATAGGGATGCTAAAGTAGGCATCCTTCAGATCCAATTTGACTAACCAGTCCCCTTCCAAAAGGAGGTCTCTGAGAAGATGGATGCCTTCCATCTTGAAGTGTCTGTAAACAAGGTATGTGTTAAGTTCCCTCAGGTTTATGACGGGTCTCCAACCTTTGTCCTTCTTTTCTACCAGGAAGAGAGTGCTTATAAATTTTAGAAATTCCATAGGGACTTCTATAATTGCACCTTTCTGGAGCATTGAGGAAATTTCTTCCTTGATTATCTTTTCCTGATCTAAAGTAAGGGGAATTACTTTGGTGAGAGAATTTTGAACTGGAGTCTGTAGGAAATCTATAGAAAAGCTGAGCACAGTGTTCAAAACCCAAGGGTCTTGAGTGATAAGTTTCAAGTTGTGGTAAAATAATTTCGTTCTTCCTCCCACTTTTGGATTCAAAAGAAGGGAAGGGTAAAGAATAGGAAGAGGAGTACTCACTTTGAGGGTTGGTGTCGGCAGAGGCTCCTCTCACTCTAAATCCTCTCGAACAGAAGCCTCTTCCTCTCGGGGGGGGGGGGGTAGAATTGAGGCTGGATCGGGGTTGGTATCCTCTCCCACCATAGCCCGTAGACCTAGAATAAGGCCGACGGATAAAGCGGCCGGAAGATTGGCCCCTTCTTCCGGCCCTTCCAAAAAGGTTGTTTGAATTGATGACTCTCTTCATGTTCTGGTGCGCTTTATCTAAGGCAGTAAATGTAGAGACATATTTGCCCAGGCTTTTAATTAAATCTTCTCCGAAAAGCAGACCTTTTGGGTTGAGAAGTTTTTTTGTCGGCCAGGTCCCTTAGTTTAGGACTAATTTTGGTTAAAACTACTCGTGTCCTTTCAGAGTTAAGGCCTGCATTAGCATTGCCTAATAGAACCAGGGCCCTTTTACTCCAGCCCCAGATAGAAAGGGTATCAAGGGGGCAGCCGTTAAGGTAGCTCTCTTCAGCAGCATCGATGATCTTGGTCAAGGGACCCAGGATGTCAAGAACTTTATCTTGGCAGATTTTAAGGGATCTCTCCAACCCTTTACGAGGGTCTCTGCCAAGTTTAAAAAGATAAGTAATAAGTTTGGGGTCGAGTTTTGGGGTCTGACAAACTCTACCCTCGATCGAAGGTCTGGAGCACTCGGCTCTCAAGAGATTGTATAATGGTAGCCTCCGGTCTTGTAATGAAATCCTAACTTCTGTGAATAGCAAAAGTAGTAAGTTTAGGATTTTATCTTAAGTTAGTTCTGTGAATCGGGCCCTAAGTTAACCCTTGCGAATTGGGCCCCGAATTAGTTGTTTTTGTGCTAATTTCCCCCTCCCCATATTACTCTGAACTACGTGAGCGGGCGTAATAATGTAATTATCGATAATTTCGCTTCAAAGAGTAGCCCTGAATTACCAAAATGACTCCTATAACTCCAGTTTAATTAAAATTAATACCAGGTTTAGTTATTTGTAAATCAGTAATTTCTCTAAGAAATGAAATAGCAAAGTAAATTTTTAGCATCCAAATTCAATAATAAGAACCCGAAGAACTTGGATTGACTGATGAATCCAACAATGAGTGACCTGTACTTACGACATTTATCGTTCAATCAACAATCAACAAATGTATCTGTTGATTGGCTGTTTTTATTCATATTGTCCTTCATTCTCCATTGAAACATTATTATTTTATGCGAAAGGTAGACAGCAAAAGTTGAAACGTAAATTGTGAACATTTTAATGGTGTTGCTTTGTGTTCCAATACATTAGACATGTCACTTTCCAAGACAGAATTCTTTTGTTGTTGTGTTTATGTGCATAATGATTTGTCCGACATGCTGAACAGGTTGCCTGAATAACAAAAGCAGAGTACATAAACAGCATCATTATAACAATGAGCATTGACTGGCAAATTCATGGAAGTAGAATTGTAAGAAGAATTGACAGGAGACAGTGAGTGACAGGAAAGGGACAGAAAATGGTATTTATGTTTAGACCACAAAGTGATAATGGCAGTAGAAGAACTAATGGAAGCAGGGAGTAGGCAATACCTACTTGGGCACATGGAGTGTAAAAGAGCGTAACAAAATAAAGAATAAACTGTTAGCAAAGTTCCTTTACAAGTACAATCAAGAGTGTGCCTATCTCCTTATCCCATTAACATTGTTAATCGAATGAACAAAAAAAATATATATATATCATGCATTTCAAAATCATTTTGATTACATGTGCATTTAATCAAAAGGAAGTGTTTGGTGTGCTCCTGAGTGTAAGATGCTGTGTGTGTACATCTTGGTTGCAGTCACACAGGAGCCACTAGAACAAAGAGTATGCCTTTTGCTGAATTCTACACAAGTGCTTTTATATAACATTTTGACCCACTGCCTAGGGCTATGCTATTCCCCGAGATACAGTCTACAGATGAGGGCCTATGTGAGGGAGAGGGCCTATAATATAGCCTCATAGCCCGCCGTAGCGGGCTATACCGGCTATTAAAGACCTGCTGCAGTGTTAAAGGCCCTAGCTGAAGGCGAAGGACTTTAACATGGCAGCGGGACTTTAATAGCCGGTATAGCCCAGCTACGATGTGTTATAAGGCTATTAGAACATTCTGCCACTGGAAGGCAGAGTGATCTAACAAATGACACAAAGGCTTCAGGGAGCACAATGGGATTGAAATCCCCTCAGGCTCCCTTGAAGCCTTTGTTCACACCCACAGCTGTGAACAAAGAAACATTGGAATGTTGGAGCACAGGGCTTATACCAGCCATTATAATCCCAGGACTACTCCATTGTTTTCAAAGGAGCTTCCAACATTCCAATGTTCTAATAGTTAATATAGTTTGGGAGTTATAACAACATTCCACACACTGAGGGTCGAACATAGTTAATTTAAAAGTGAAAAACTGACACATCCGCCTGTGAACTTTGGAGCACAAGGATAGATTTGGTGCAGCGATTGTTGTCCCTCTGCCACCCTTTGTCTTCAATGGATCTCCCAAAATTTCAATGTTCTAATAAAGCCATAATATCCAAGAGAGAGGGCTCATTCAGGTAGTTACCAACTGTGGTGGCGCCAGTGGGCCTGAGTTGAAGCAGAGGGCCCTATGAGACCTTAGGTATTCACTTTCTGGGCAGGCATCTTGCAATAGATAATATAGATGTTGTAAATCAGACCCATACATGTTGGGATGAAATTCACAAAAATGTGTGTTAGATAGAATGTTTTTCATGGTACTATTTAGTTGGAAGGTTACAAGAACTATGCCTCTGATTGTTTTTAGTCATACAGCTCCACCATTTTTGTCCTGCTGAAATGTGTGATAGTGAAGACTTGGTTTTGAGGTTAGCAAAAAGTAGCATATAGAAAAGGTAAGGCCGGATTTTAGTAACAAGTCAATCTTTTATAGGTGAGGCCTACTAATTTTAGGAATCTTAGTGAGATTTAAGGTGAATTTACCCTGTAAACGATGTTGAACCTCTGCTGTTATTTGATAAGCAATCTTTGAATGAGAATGGGTTGCCCTCATGATTTTATCATGGAACTTATGGTTAGTGCTCCAGAAGCTATAACGAAAACACATTTTCATTAAAGTAACATCTATCTTTGTCATATATGTGTGGAGAAAGTAGCAGCAGCCTGTCCAATAATTCGATAGTGGTCTACCTAATCCTAGAATGCTAATAATCTACAATCATGATAGTATTTGACACCTTGGGTTTAGTTTAAACCCTGTCCCATGGAGCAGGTGCAACCATCTGAATTAACAATCTACACTCACAAAGCAGCAGAATAGTAGTTGTGGGGTTAGAGCTGCCATGGAGTGAGTCTCTGTCTTAGTAGTAGGTCCAGTGGGGTAGCAAAGGGGCAGTCACTCGCTCTTACATCGCAGGAATCGCCAGCACCCCTCACTCCTACATGAAACCAATGCAGGCTGCAAATGCAGCGACCGCCACGGGTGGCACAAGGTCTAGCTACGCCACTGAGTAGGTTATAAGAGGGAGCATTATGTTAGAGGGCAGCAACATTGTTTTAGTTGGGGTGTGGGCAGAGGTGCCTTTCTTTGAGTGGCGGAAAGGAAGTATTTTGATTTTGATGAGTAGCTGGTGCTGAATTCCAGATGGGATGAACATTCAGGTACCGGGCCAAGTGTTGTTCAAATCTGCCTTTTTCGGCAAGAAACAGATAATAAAATGTATCATTGTTTTGTTGGTACCTCTGGCTCCCCTTCGATCCTTCGAGGGGGGGCAGAGGATACATAAAACCTTAATTCCAGATGAGGTTAAACTTTGTTTACATTCTTACCTCTGTTAAAAAGAGGAAAATAATCGTAGTCTGCATGAATAAGGCTGATGTTTGCCCTGTAATCACAAACCAACGAGGTGCAGGCTATGTTAATTCTCCAGCACAAATCACTTCCAACTATTCAATTTTAAAAGGTTCACCTGAGGGTGTGGTGATGAATAAAGGAAAGAAGTAGGGCCCGATTAACAGAATGACCTTAAGACTCAATCCTAAACTTACTACTATTTTGGTATTCGCAGAATGCAGTTACTACTTTTGGGATTCACAGAATGAACTTACTACTTTTGGTATTCACAGAAGTTAGGATTTTGTCTTAAATGTGTCTTAAGACAAACTTAAGACAGACTTAATACAGACTTAAGACAGACTTAAGACAAACTTAAAACAGACTTAAGACAATATCCTAACTTAAGTCCGGCTTAAGTTTGTCTTAAGACAAACTTAAGACAAAATCCTAACTTCTGTGAATATCAAAAGTAGTAAGTTAATTCTGTGAATACAAAAAGTAGTAAGTTAATTCTGTGAATGCCAAAAGTAGTAAGTGCATTCTGTGAATACCAAAATAGTAGTAAGATTAGGATTGAGTCTGAAATTCATTCTGTGAATCGGGCCCCTATTTCCTGAATTATACTTCCCACTATTTTATCTCATTCCTTTGAGACTCCGGGTGGCGCCATTCCGAGAGGAAGACAGAACTAATCAATGCAAATTACTTAAATGCTGACACATCCTGACCTATAATTTCAACAACCTTTTTGCTTTATGCCAAGTTGTAATAAACATCAAAATTAAGAAATGCAATCAGCCTCCACGCTTATATATCTGCCCAACCATCCCGCAAGAGGTAAGCTGTTAAAATACTTCCTGGTACACTCCAAACATTTATTGCAGTCTTTGTGGGTGAAGCTAAAAATAATCAAGGAAATAATTCGACCCTTTTAAGGTAGGTGTGAAGGAGTGAATTGGGAATTTGAAACATGTACAGCATCAAATAATAAAGTTCAAGTTCCAAAATTTGTATAGCGCACTAATCACCCAGAAGGTCTCAAGGCGCTTGAGGGAGGGAGGTGAATTTACTTATCGAATATCCAGGTTTTTAGTTGCTTTCTGAAAGAGAGGTGGTTCTGAGTGAGACGGAGGTGGGTGGGGAGAGAATTCCAGGTTTTAGCCGCTAAGTAGGAGAAGGATCTTCCCCCCATGGCGGATCTGTGGATGCGCGGAATTGCGGCGAGGGCTTGATTGGACGATCGTAGTTGGCGGGAGGGGGTGTAGAAGTATAGACGCGTGTTGAGGCATTCGGGTCCTAGGTTGTAGAGGGCTTTGTGTGCGTGGGTGAGGAGACGGAATGTTATTCTTTTGTTGACAGGGAGCCAATGGAGGTCTTTCAGGTGGTCGGAAATGTGAGCTTGCCGAGGGATGTCCAAAATGAGTCTGGCTGAGGCGTTTTGGATGCTTTGGAGTTTTTTCTGTAGTTTGGCTGTGGTTCCGGCGTAAAGGGTAATGCCGTAATCCAATCGGCTTGTGACCAGTGCGTGGGTGACAGTCTTTCTTGTTTCGGTGGGGATCCAACGGAAGATTTTTTTGAGCATTCGTAGGATGTTGAAGCAAGATGATGAGACGGCGTTGACTTATCTGGTCATCGAGAGGGAGGAGTCCAGGATGAAGCCCAGGTTACGTGCATGGTCCGTAGGTATGGGGGCGGTTCCGAGGGCCGGTGGCCACCATGAGTCGTCCCAGGCAGAGGGGAATGGTCCTAAGATGAGGACTTCTGTTTTGTCCGAGTTTAGTTTTAAACGGCTGTTCTTCATCCACTCGGCTACTTCTTTCATTCCTTTGTGTAAGTTGGTTTGGGCGGTGTTTGGGTCTTTGGTGAGGGAGAGGATCAGCTGGGTGTCGTCTGCGTAGGAGATGATGTTGAGGTTGTGTTGGCGCGCGATGGATGCGAGGGGACTCATGTATACGTTGAAGAGGGTGGGGGTGAGTATTGATCCTTGTGGTACACCGCAGATGACTTCGGTGGCCTCTGATTTGAAAGGGGGGAGGCGGACTCTCTGGGTTCTTCCGGTGAGGAACGATATGATCCAGTCCAATGCCTTTCCTTGTACTCCGATGTTGCTGAGGCGTTGTATGAGGGTGCTATGACAGACTGTGTCGAAGGCTGCGGAGAGGTCAAGTAAAATTAGAGCAACTGTTTCTCCATTGTACAGTAGTGTTCGGATGTCATCTGTTGCTGTGATGAGGGCGGTTTCAGTGCTGTGTTTGGCTCGGAAGCCTGATTGAGAGGTGTCTAGGGATTTGTTGGATTTGAGGAAGGCGGCGAGCTGACTGTTGACGGCTTTCTCGATGACTTTGGCGGGGAATGGGAGGAGCGAGATGGGGCGGTAGTTCTTAAGTTCGGTTGGGTCAGCCGTGGGTTTCTTCAGAAGGGTGCTGAGTTCGGCATGTTTCCAGTTTTCCGGGAAGGTGGCGGAGTTGAGGGAGCAGTTGATGACGTCTCGGAGATGGGGTGCGATGATGGAGTCTGCTTTGTTGAAGATGTGGTGGGGACAAGGGTCGGTAGGCGATCCTGAGTGGATGGAATTCATCAGGCGGATGGCGTCTTCAGTAGTGATTGGGTTCCAGGCGCAAAGGTTGTTAGAGGGGGTTTTTGGTTCGGAGGTAGGTGGAGTGGGCTGGTCTTTGGACTGGTTTTGAAAGCTGTTATGTATTTCGGCGATTTTGTTGTGGAAGAATGATGATAGAGAGTCGCAGAGGTCTTGGGAGGGGGTGATGTTGTTAGTGCCTGCGGAGGGGTTAGGGAATTCTTTGACGATGTTGAATAGTTCCTTGCTGTTTTGGGCATTGTTGTCAAGTCGATCCTTAAATTCTGATTTCTTGGTGGATCGGATGAGTTGGTGGTGTTTGCGGGTGGCGTTCTTGAAGGAGGCCAGGTTGTCAATGGTAGGGTTTTTTCTCCAGGTTTTCTCGAGAGTCCGACAGAACTTCTTGGATTTCTTAAGGTCATCGTTGAACCAGGGGGCTTTTTTGTTACCTTGCTTGATTAGATGGTTTTTCAAGGGTGCTAGTTCGTCTGCGCTGTGGGGAATCCATTGTGTGAGGTTGGTGGCTGCTTGGTTTGGGTCCGATGTATTGGCAGGGGGGTTTTGTTGAAGCGACGAGAAGAGCTGGTCGGTGGTGATTTTGTTCCAGTTTCTTCGGGGAATAGGTTGTGGGGGGTTATGGGTCGTGGATTTTTTGTAGTGGAAGTGAACGCAGCTGTGGTCCGTCCAATGGAGAGCTGTGGTTATATCAAAGGAGATGTGCTTGCTGGAGGTGAAGATAGGGAATATATGGAATATAAATGTAAAGTTGTGCAGAGTTAAAATGCCCTCTGATTGAAGGGAGCTCTGGTCAAGGCCAACCATGGCTGGTAGTTTGTGGTAGTTAAGGGGAAAATGAAGGTCTCAGGTGATTTCTCAAATTGGTTGAGTAAAGGGTGTGCGATAAAGAACAAGTTAGTGAAATGACAGATTTAAAGCACAGTGTGGTTTATGAGTATCACACGTGATTTCTTCCACCAGGTTGCCCTTTGTGTAAAAAAGTCTTGTGAGGTACCAGCAGGAGACTTGCTTGAAGACAACATGTCTTGATGAGATTTTTTATTTGCTTCTGAGCCTACAGTGTGCAAAGAATTTTGCTAAATTGTGCAATGTGAAATTTTGAGAAATTTCACAAATTTTTACAGAACACGAGATTCCAAACCTAACAGAATTTCAGCATCATAAATACATTTTTACCCTGGTCTAGTGATGAAGATCCTGTGTGCGGTGGATAGTTTTTGGAGTTGCTACGAAACCACCCTTGCTGACGCCTGGCAACATGTGGTTATGTACCGTGAAAGCCGCGAAAGCTTCAATTTTTGCTTTGAGTCACAAAAAAGCTTAAATGCAGCCCGCTGCACAATTTTTATCCACCACTTCTTTGACCGAATGGGAGGAGATTCAGGGCTCGTCAGAATCATTGGGCAATTTGTATCAATCAACTGCCAGGTTTACTGATTGTCCAATGGACTGTAAAAGCAGATCAGAAATCACCCAATGTGAGAAGTTGACCTTTGGTCCTTCCTAATTGTCTGTCATGTGGGGCTGTTGATTGGCAGCTCAGAATGCAATGCGATGTGACAGGACACTCTTTCGAGCATGATGAGAATATTATCAGACATTGCAAAGTGCATGATGTTGGCAGCATAAGGGCTTTGCCGCTGGGCCTCACATTTTCTGAATAACTCTAAAGAGAGAAGGTTAAAATGAACTGTTAAATATAGCAATGACATGTTCAGGTCTTGGTGCATTCTGAGATGTGTTATTTGGGGTGTGAACAATGCAAAGGTTCTGAATCTATTCATAGAATTGGTATCGCTAAGGAACCTTCAATGACCTACAAAAACCAGAATCTAGGCCACGGCGTACTCTAAAGATGTTGAAGCACGTGTATGTAGAGAAAGAACATTAACATGAAAGGTGTGCATGTTTTATTGAAAGCACTAAGCCGCATGCACAGCCGAGCACACACAAACACACCCCTTTGTTTTGAAGAGGTGTACTGCAAGCTTTTGTCACTTATTGCAGCTAAATCAGGAACAGCTGTAGCAGAGCAATCCTTATTTACACACAGAATAAGTATGCAATAGAATTAGAAATGCAAGATTTAAATAAGCATGCGCATGTGGGTGCTGGCCTAGGCAGGATCCAGTTAGAGATGTTCTCCATGCCTCTCTTGTGTCAAAGAATACTACTTCAAAAAGGTCCAGGTATTTGCCACTCATGGCTGTAAGAAATTGGGCTACTGGTTGAGAGGAGTAAAATCCTTCTCAAGCAGAAACCACAATCCTTGTCAGGGTGAAGTCACAATCAAACCCCAAATTAACCTGTGCTCAACCCTATGGTATCTTGGCACAGAACAGTCAGGCTCAATTTAGAGGCAATGTGTGAAGTATTTGTGCAACACTTCAAAGAGTGGCAGTAAAAACTCACCAGAAAAGGATCCCACACCGGATTTAGACAAATAGTTTTATCTTTAATAAATAAAACAAGACCAAAAATGACAAAAATCCGATCAGTAGAACCAGAGATATGCAATTTTAAAGATTTCTATGAAAGTAGCTCCAAAAAGCACGGAGCACGAACTGTGGATATATGATTGCACAGGGCTGGAACAAAGTCACAAGTTCAGGCCATCCACAATGAAGCACTGGTTAGCTACAAGGACCCAGGTAGGCTAGCGGAATAAAAGTACCACAAATCCTGGTAGCAGAGTGGTGCAAGGTCCCACGGAGCGGTGCAAGGTCCCACGTCGAGGATGCTTTGTGAAGCTGAGTTGATGCATTGGTTTCTAGAAGCTTTTTAGCTGCAGACGAGGTCCTGCGATGTCATTGAGGATCTTGTCAACAAGGGTGCAATGTGAAGTCTGTTGTCGAGGATATACTGTGCAGTTGAGGAGATGTGTTGGTTCTGAAGAGCTGTGGGGCTGCGATGGAGAACTTGAAACGTCATCGAGACTGCGGTTGACTAGAGATTTGTGATGCAAGGACCTTGCATAGAGAAAGCTTTGCACAGTGGCTTTTCTGATGCAGGTTGCGCGGTTGATGCAGAGGTCTTGCACTGAGAGAATCCACGCAGTAGAGGCGATGTGTCCGTTGTGCTTGGGATTGCCGGGTCAAAAGATTGGGCTGGCAGAGCACCTTCAGGCTTTCCTATAATGATTCAGCTTAGGTGTGGTACCACTTAGCATGGTAGGGCCCACAGATGGCAGAATCCAGGTGCTGTGTTCAAGGTTGTTGGAGCCATCTGTCCCTGAGGCTTTAGTCAGGAGGCCAGCCAAAGAGTCCTTACAGTCACTGGTGGGTCTTGGGTTCAATAGATGTACATCCAGTCCTTCTCAGCCTGGTAAAAAGGGCAGCAGGTACGCACAACAGGGCAGCAGTCCTCCAGAGCAGCAGTCCGGCTGAGTGGCAGTCCTTTTAGTAGTACAGCAGTCCTTCTTCCTGTCAGAGTATACACAGGGCCAGAAATGTACTGAAAAGTTGGTGTCTGAGGTCAAACATTTATACCTGGACCTTACGCTGAAGTGGGAGAAGCTTCGAGAGGTTTCCCTTTGAAGTATGCAGTCTTCCTGCTTAACCAACCCTGGCTCCAGACTATCTACAGGGGTATGCAGCCCTTTGTGCGGAGGCAGGACACAGCCTATTCAAGTGTAAGTAGGGCTGTAACCAGTTCCAGCCTCCCAACCTGCCAGTAATGCCCCATCCAGGCACACCTAAGCTCTCTATTGTGTATGGCTGTCACACAATTCCCAACTGTCATCCTCACCCATTCATACGACCTAGAGACAGGCTAAAGACACTAAATTGCTAAGGAAGGAAAATGCCAACTTAAAAGCACATGTCCGAATTTTAAATACATTGCACCATGCCAGGCTGTCGAAGGTCTACCATAGCTAGGTTTATACTGCCAGGTCAAAATGGCAGTTTAAAACTGCACACACAATTGCTGCAATGGCAGACGTTAGACATGTTTGAAATGGCTACTTAAGTGGGTAGCACAATCAGTGCTACAGGCCCACTAGTAACATTTGAATGAATGAACAGAATTTATAGAGCGCTACAGCTACTCCAGATGGAGTGTTCCACCGCTGTCAGTTCATAGATGGCTGTCCTGTTGAGGTTTTCATTTTTAATAAATAGTTCTTTAATTTACAGGTCCTGGGTTCATGTAGTACCACTTTACAAGGGACTTATAGGTAAATTAAATATGCCAATTGGGGCTACGCAAATCTTATCATGTTTTAAGGAGCAAGCACATACCTTTTAGCACTGGTTAGCAGTCGTAAAGTGCTCAGAGTCCTGAGACCAGCAAAAACGTGTAAATGGTAGGACCCCCATCGATAGCTATGAGGGGGAAGTGTCTAATAAAATCATTGGCTCGTACTCAAGAGTCAGTTTTGTATTGATCAATGCTAGGACATAGGTCAAGCAACATTTTGAATTCTCTGAATTCTTAGATGTGCACCAAGTTGATCTGGTTTTTGCCACCGAAACCTGGGCGGACCCAGAGAGGACATTTGCGGTTCCCTCTGGTTATACCATTTTTAGACTGGGCAGACCCTAAAATAAGGGTGGAGGAATAGCGGCTATTTATTGCAACTCCTCCTCTGCCATCTTCTCCCCAGCCTCGTCCTCGAACTTCATAGCCCACCTATTCAATGTTGAACTAACTAAAACACAGTCATTCAATGGAGTCCTTTTTTAATGTTTGCTGTGTTCAAGAACTTCTTTCATTCATGCAATTGAGTCATTTTTGGAATCATCCCCGACCAAGTCAGATTTGAACCTACTAGGTGACTTCAACTTCCATTTAGAGAATAAACCGGACCCTTATACAGACCTTTGGATTGATACTCTGTCCTTGTTTTGGAATCGCTCAGTTGGTTGGTGGCCCCACACACCAGGCAGGCCATAAATGGAATCGAATATTTACGAACAATCCTGCCCTCACTACCCTTACTATACCTTAAGAGGTGTGGCTCAGCGGCCAGGGTGACTGACTCCAGAACCTGGGGGCTCACGGTCCGATCCCCGGCTCTGGCGACAGATTAGCCCAGCACCATGGGACTTTGGACAATAGCTTGCCTAATCTCCCCAACGGCCCCTAGAGACCCTTACGGGTGATTGTTCGCACTTTACAAATGTGGATTATTATTATTACTTCCCATTACTTGGTCAGACCCTGTGGAAATATCTTGGATATTAAACTTGCTGGCAAACTTCCCGCTGCCACGACTAGTGGAAAATCTTTTGTCTCTCATGACTGGCATAAGGTTCAAGCAGCGGAGTTCAGCACCCTTCTTGCTGATTGTCAGCCAGAAGACACAAAGGACATCGATTGAATGTTGGCAATGTTTCAGTCTGGCTGAAAGCGGCAGTCAACGAATTAGTCCCAGCTACCACTAAAATATCCATGATCAGCAAGCCTTCGACAGCATGGCTTACTGACACTTTAAGGGCTACTGCATGGTTGCCACAGACAGGCTTCCCTTCACAGCTAAGTTGGTAGAGAAGGCCATTAACTTGGAGCTGGCCATGTTCTAGGAAGATAATCATTTACTGTACAATACTCAGCTTAGCTTCCGAAGTCGCAACAGTACTGAGTCAGCGTTAATTGTGGGCACCAAGGAAATCAGCGCCTTAGTGGATGTGTTAAAGATTAGACTGCAAACGTCAACATTATCGGCGCCATCTTGCCCCTTTCAAGCTCATTCTTGCGCGTAAGCGGCAGCCATTTCGAGCACCATGGCCCCTCTGCCCCTCGCTGATGGCCAGCGCGTCTCTCGCTCTCCTATCCTCGCAGGCATCCCCCGCACGCTGACAACCCCCTCGCTCTCACATGCCTTGGGTCATAAACCCCTCTTCAGCGCAGCTCTGCCACAGAATCCCATCCTGTTCCCAGCGCGACACCTCCTTTCATTCCTTTCATAGTCTCAGGCCCTTTGATGCAAACCCCCTTTTCCTGTGTGCCCGTCTGTCTTCCTTGTTCCCAAGCCTCCACCTGGCCCTGCGGATACTGTTTATTACCCCGTACAGTAGGAAGCCTCCCCTCCCCATCAAAAGACTCTCGAGCCGATCAAAGCCCCCACCCCTCGAGATCCGATCAAACCCCACACATTCCGTGAATCAGCGGAATGTCCTGTTGCGCGATAATCACCACCTGTTGTGATCGGGGTGAGGAATTCAACTGTAAATGTATGTGGGAACGGGCCTGACGGGGAGATTCCGAGGATGTTCTTTCACATATCAAAGTGTTGCAAGAATGTGTTACGTGCAATAAAGATCATAAAACCTGAGTATAAGAGGCCAGGCCTCAGAGATGCGGGCAGAGCACCTCGTGACGATACTTGCTGTCTGAATTGATGTGTTCTTCTCCGGAGAGAATAAACCCTCGTTTCCTGCCTTTCAGTCTCCAGCGCCTGCTTCTTCATTGATTAATATTGGTGGGTCATAGAGGCAATACCGCCGGGCAACACAAAAGGGTCTTTGGTTACTGGTTGTCTTTGCACCCTTTTTTACAATTGGCGTCCCAAGCGTGGGGCCCATCAGCGACTCGTGGATCCAGTGGGAGAGGTCCTGACGACAGAGTGAACGACTGCAACGATCGGAAGGTACCCTGTCCGATAGACCCTCGTCTGACAGCCGATCATCCGAACTTCACTGGTTCCGAACAGACCTCTCTTGAGTGATCTACGGTCCTGACTGGGAACCATCAGGAGTGCCACGAGGAGTACGAAGAGAAGAGGACGATCGGGCGCTGGATTCGGAAGACAAGAAACTGTCCATGCGGTCCGGGTAAGGTCGTGTAAACACGACAAATCGCGAAATAATTGATAATTGATGGAAAATACTAGTATTACTTTTTGTTAATTTATTTGGAGATTCGCTGTCTGCAAACGGAGAAACAACAGGCTCTCCCTTTACAAACAGTGAAGGATAGGTACGCGTCCGTTGGACCTATCTTTCTCCCCCACTGATCAATTGCCCCTCCCCATTGATTAACTGTTACGGATTGTCTCCTGGAGATTCTCTGTCTGCAAACAGGGAAAAGAATAGGTCCCCCTCTTTGCAGATAGTGAAAGGGTAGGTGACGCAGACCTTTGCGGGCCTACTTATTCTCCCCATTGACCATTTTTTATTTTTTATTTATTTATTGACCAAACATTGATTGCCCAATATTGGTTCATGAGGTATTCACTGCCTGCAAACAACGTAGAATAGAAATATTCTGTCTAGTCTTTGCACACAGTGATAAGATAGGTAGTGCTGACTATTATCCCCATTGCGATCTGTCATGCCTGTCTTCTCCCCACTGGTTAGTAGCCTGTTTAGCCCGGACCGCTTATTAGAGATGAACCATCCGGCTCCGCTGGAAGGCACCCCTAATAAGGACATGTTCATGAAGCATGGATTGATCGCTATAGCCTATAGCAAGCTGTGGCATAAATATACGAAAAAGGATCGAGAAAGTCAGTGGCCACTGATAGGATCCTTCGATGATGATAAAATAAACGCACTAGAAACAGCCCTGGGTAAAAACAAGACGACGCCCACTATGCTCGATAGTTTCGGCATGTGGCGCAAAGAAACTGAACAACGTAAAAAGAGAACTGAGAGTAGGTTGGGAAAAGAGCTGCGGAAAGCAGCCCACCTAGCGGCTCAGAAATTAGAAGAAGAGATAAAGGAAAGAGAGGAAGCCAAACTGAAACTAGAAATAGAAACGTCAAGCCAGTGTCCGGTTAGAACATCCTCCACGCTCTACCCTGAATTACCCTCGAAACAACGAGCCAACGATGATCTGCTGCTAGGTCCTCCGATCATCTACATGCCCCCTCCATATGCCCCTTCCCAACACTTAACTCAGCACCCACCACCCCCAGGTACAAGCGAGAGTAGCGCCACAGCTTCGGCCCCCAGGGCCTCTGTGCCGGCCGGACCCCTTGCATTAGATGCTACGCAAACAACAACATTAGACGACCCCGAGGCCCGAAGGGTTGGCTCTGCTAGAACAAACAGACTAAGCAAAGATGAGCGAGCAGGGGTTGATAAGATAGCAAGGACACTGGTAGAAAGGAGGGAAGATGAAGAATACATCACGGATGTGTTTAACTCGTATACAGGGAGTCACAGACGACACTTTACTGTACAACTGTGTTACCATGTCTTGAACGCATACGAGGACCGATATCGAGACAAAGGTCCCCAGAGCCTAACGACTCTGTACCGGAAGGTCGATATCGGAGATGAGGGTGAGTGTGATGTGACGGACCTCCTTACGCGTACGCTTGGGGTTTTCCGCCACCTCACTGAACGAAAACCGACGACTGAACCTACGGCGTCTGTAGTGACCGAACCTCAGACTGAACAATCTAACGCCATGATGCCGATACGAGAGGCTGCCCCTTACTGGGTCCCTCCACGAGGTGAAGGGACCCACGATGATGCAAACAACAAAGATGCGAAAGGGAGGGTAGTGTACAACTGGGTCTACCAGCCCTGGGACCGGCAGGAGATTCTGACATTCCGGAAATCTCTGCCTGACCTACGTAAGAACCCGACTGCCTTCTATACTGAGTTGGGTACAGCCCTAGGATCGACGATTATGACCCTGGCTGACATCGACTTGTTTTTCGGGTTATGCCTACCAGCTGATGTGTGGAAGCAAAATCCGGAAAGTCGACCACGTTGAGCTGTTTGGACATAACTGGTCACAACTCGATGGCATAGATAAACAACGAGAACCCGGACAAAAGCCTTTGAAAGCCATTTTAGATCTCCCGGATAAAATTGTACAGAAATTAAAAACCCTGATCCCCGAAAAGAAAGTGGACTGGTCGATAGTAACGGCTTGTCGCCAGAAACCTCAGGAGGATGTATCGGAATACTTCTCCCGGTTTGAAACGGTGTTCTCCGATTACAGCGGTCAGGACTTGACCACTGCAACCGGACACCATCTGTTCGTCCAGAATTACGTTAAGGGTCTATCACCAGAGGTGTCACAGAAACTGCAGGCCAGCGAGAGTAGCTGGGCAGCCTCTAAACCTACGGCTATCCTCCAGATGGCCCAATATTATGAACATCAGAAAAACGAAAACGATAGAGCAACAGAGAGAAAGAAGAAAGACTTAAAGGAGAGGGTGATGATAACTCAACTGCAAGGGGTGACTATAGGACGAGACCAATACCGGGGAAACCATCAGGTGAATGCCCCTAAAACTGCACCTCCCAAGGACCGCACTTCGACTCCCCACATTGGACGTACAGACATTAGAGAGGACCAGTGTGCTTTCTGTAAAGGAATGGGCCATTGGAAATCTCAGTGCCCAGTTCTTTTGGAAATCATCAGAAATAGAGATCCTAGGGACATAGCGAGTGGACCGAGAAATAGGGGACCGCAGCGAGGGCCCCCGAATGACGCAACTAACGATAGATCAAGCAGACCAAACACATTTGACCGACCCAGACAGAACCAATGCCAGCAATCTGACTACGATGACGTTCATGACTTTGCATAGGACTGCCCAGGGCAAGGGAGGGATCCAGTCGAGCTCCATGTTGACCAGCAAGGCCCTTACGTCACTGCTAAGGTCCTGGGTACAAAGTCTCCATTCCTGGTAGACACTGGCGCAACACGTAGTGCGTTATCTAAACGACTGATTCCAAGGGCACCCTTGTCTGGCTCACTAATAACATCGACAGGTTTCGATGGAACGCCCTCCACTAACCCTTTGTCCGCCCCGATCCTCTTCGACCTAGAAAACAACACCACTGACACCACGTTTTTGCTTTCCTCCAATAGCCCTGACGCAATTATGGGACTCGACTTATTGAAACACTTCCGAGCCACAATTAGATGTTCTCAAGACGGAGTTCGAGTTTTCCTTTACGACAACCCCGTTCTGCTTAGACATTGCCCTCCCAGACGCATGTTTTCCATCACCGATGCTGACACATCCCTGCTTGACACTCTGCCTCCGTATCTGTGGGCCAAAACGGATTCAGATGTAGGGCGCATGATGATTGACCCAGTGCACATTACTGTCCGACCAGATGCAACACTCCCAAAACTTCCACAATATCGGATATCGCCCGAGGGTGAGAAGGCATTGGTAAAGATCATTCAGTCACTGATAGACGCAGGAGTGGTAGAGGAAGTGGTTAGCAACGTCTGCAACAGCCCAATCTTGCCCATTATCAAAAAGCAAGGGGAAGGAGATGAGAAAGCATACCGCTTTATCATCGACCTTCGAGAGATCAACAAGGTGGTGGTACCCCAGTACCCCGTGGTTTCAGACATCACCACCATCCTGACTTTGATTCCCTCTACTGCCACCACCTTCACTGTCATTGATCTTAAAAACGCTTTCTTTTCCATCCCCATCCACCCAGACAGCCGATATCTCTTCGGCTTCACCCTCAAAGCCCGCTCATATAGGTTCTGCCGAGCACCCCAGGGCTACACAGAGAGCCCCAGCATCTACAGCCAAGCCCTCAAGAGACAGCTGGATCAAGTCCAGTTACCCGATGGAGTGGTGTTAGTGCAATATGTCGACGACATCCTTTTGGCAGCCGATACCACTCCATTAGCTGTCACAGCCACCATTCAACTCCTACACTTCCCTGCAGAAAATGGCCACAAGGTCTCCAAGAAGAAGTTGCAATTCTGCCAACCCCAGGTCACCTACCTAGGCCACCTTTTGTCCAAAGACGGAAGAAAACTCACTCCCGACCGGATCCAAACCATTCTCGAAACTCCTATCCCTAAGACACAGAAACAGGTTCGCTCCCTACTTGGCCTCACCTCCTTCTGCCGACAGTGGTTACCCAACTTTAGCCTCACAGTAAAACCACTGCTTGCACTACTAGCTAAAGACGTCCCTTTCCCACTCCCTTGGACCTCTGAGTGTCAGACCTCCTTCATGCGACTACGAGATGCCCTTTGTTCGGCCCCTGTGTTAGGTACTCCCGATTACACGAAGCCTTTCTCCCTTTACACTCACGAAATAGAAGGGTGCGCTTTATCTGTCCTGACCCAGTCCATTGGCCCAAAGCAACGACCGTGCGCTTACTTCTCTGCCACTCTTGACCCTGTAGCCAGAGCCTTGCCTGCCTGCCTTCGAGCTGTAGCTGCTGCTGCGATCTCTATCCGACAGAGTGAGGGGATCGTGCTCTCGAATTCCCTCACAGTACTGGTACCCCATGCAGTTGACACCCTCCTAAACCAAACCAAGACGCAACACCTGACGAGTGCCCGACTGACTGGATACGAACTGACTCTGCTCGCACCCCACATCACTCTGAAGAGATGCACCACACTGAACCCGGCAACTCTGCTACCCTTACCAGAAAACGATCCCAATGTGCACCCTGTGCATGACTGCGTGACCCTTACGGACGAACAGACTAGAAGCAGGGTTGACCTCAGAGACACGGCTTTTCCTGACCCTGACGGAGAGCTGTGGGTGGACGGTTCCTGCATCAAACTCCCCGATGGCACCACTTCAGCTGCCTATGCAGTCACCACGGCTCGAACTGTAGTCGAGACAGCCCGCATCACGCAACGATCTGCACAGGCAGCGGAACTGATTGCCCTAACACGAGCCTGCATTCTAGCAGCAGGAACCACAGCGAACATTTACACCGACAGCCAGTATGCCTTCGGGGTGGTTCACCATTTTGGGCTCCTCTGGAGGGAGAGGGGATTCCTGACCTCACACGGCACTCCCATTCTGCACGGGGACCTAGTCTCCGCCTTGATCGAAGCCGTCCTTCTCCCCAAAAGGCTTGCAGTCATCAAGTGCCAGGCACACAAGAAGGTGACGGACATTATAGGACAAGGAAATGCACTAGCTGACATCACTGCCCGAACGACAGCCGAAAGTAGGACGACAACACATATGTACGTGACCAGGTCACAAGCAGAAAAATGGACTGATGCTAGGGATACTATTAGGGACATTCAAATGGCTAGTACACAACACGAACTCACAGAATGGACACGGGTGGGATTAAAAGATGACGAAGGCTGCTGGCGGACAAAAGACACAGACAAATGGTTGCTACCTGACTCGTACCTGATTCCCATCCTGACTATGGCACACTCCCCTGCCCACATAGGATCAGCCCCCATGATTGAACTTGTCTCCAGGGTTTGGCACAACGATAAAATCACGGACTCCGCCAAACGTCTGGTTCAGCAATGCTTGATATGCCTACAACACAACCCCGGGAAAGGAACTGTAGTACCCCGGGGAGGGTTTGGGGTCCCAAATCACCCGTTTGAAGTCCTGCAGATGGACTACATCCAACTAGACAGATGTCAAGGCCTGAAATATATACTTGTTGTGGTATGCGCATTTAGCAAATGGGTGGAAGCATACCGAACCCGTGACAACACTGCTATGGCCACAGCAAAAGTTCTGTTGAAGGAGTTTTTCCCCCGTTACGGCCTTTGTCGAATTTTGTGGAGCGACAATGGCCCCCACTTCGTAGCCGAAGTTATCCAACTTATTCTGAAAGGGTTGGGTGTAAAACAAAAGTTCCACGCAGTCTTCCCCCCCCAATCTGCTGGTCTAGTTGAACGACATAATGCCACCCTGAAACTAAAATTGGCCAAAATAGTGGCTACCACAGGACTGAAATGGCCGGACGCACTCCCACTGGCATTACTCTCAATGCGTTCCACCCCTACCAAACACCACTTGACACCATACGAAGTTGTATTCGGCCGACCTATGAACGTCTGGTCTGCACCGAAACCAACTTCCATTCATGACGTCCCGGACGTCCTAATGTCTGATTATCTATGCCAGCTGACTAAAACACTGTCTGTTATCCATCAACAGGTGCTGCATGCCATCCCTGACACTTCCAGGGGTCCCGGACACACCATCCAACCTGGGGAGTTCGTCCTGATCCGGAATTTCCAGCGTGCCAAGAGTCTGGAACCCAGGTGGACGGGCCCCTGGCAAGTCCTCATCACCACCCGAACAGCACTTCGAGTGGAGGGAAAACGCAACTGGGTGCATGCGCACCACTGTAAGAAGGTCTCCCCGACCCTGGCCGCGACAGAAAACATCGACGTCCAAGAAGAGCTCCTGAACAAGGACCGACCGTCACTGACCTGCTATCCTGATACCGAAGCACTTGAACTCTCGAAATTTTCTGATCCTACTGTACCATCCAGAGAAGGGTATTTCCTGCGCCGAAGGGAGGGAGCTCTGGTTAAGCAGACCACGGACTAAGTTGAATCTCAGAACGGTGACCTAAACACAACCGAGGGTTACCGGGAGAGAAGCTAAACGAAGTCTGAGGTTCTGCCCACCACCGAGCACCTTGAAGATGATGGAAGCACCAGATAAGAAGATGATGGAAGCGCCAAATAGGAAGATGATGGAAGCAACAGGAAATACCCACTACAGAAACCCAAGAGCAGACAGACTCCTCAGCTCAAAGACAATTGCACTCTTCATCACAATCCTTTTCTGCTTTCTCCTCATGACCACACTCTGGGTGGTGGAAAAAAATACACCTGCTCACGAAACATTCCTGACTACTGCTCAGCCTACCACCATGAAGGAACATTATTTGATTTCGCTCTCTCCCCAACTCAGAGAGAGGCGAAAGGAATTTTGGAATAACTCTTTCGTACAACTACTTCACCAGCACAACCTTGCCACCAATGCCACCAACTGTTGGATCTGTGGGTTGCTACCCCACGCCACTGGACACTCGATACCATTCATCCCTTCGCCTTTCTCAGTTCACGGCTCTTGTCTTGCTTGGCTGATCCTCCTGCAAGAAAGCTACAAGGACAATGCCACCTCCAGCAAAACCGTAACACATTTCTACCACGGAACCTGGCGGAACAGAACAAAGACACATTTCTGCCCGCAGACCACCAACAACACAATCCACTTGGACATTCCTGCTAAAGAGCAAATTGAAATGCAGGTGTTCAATAATCCAACCAGAACCACCTTCTCCTACCTGCGAAAACGAACAGCTGCCACTCTGACTGTGGCCCTGTCAGTCATCAACGTCACCGGCCACATGTGCATAGAAGGGCTTGGGACTCAGCTGGTAGGCCACAGTGCTTGCCGGTTATCCAGAACTCTGGACTCCACCGACCCACCTTCCTTCGTGGCATCCCCAAACATGTATTTCGTCTGCGGCACGAAGGCTTACACCTGGCTCCCCAAAGGCTGGAGGGGCACTTGTTTTATTTCCTTCATCCTTCCTCCGACATATGTGGCACCAGCAAATCATCACAGACAAAAACGAGCCAAGGACATTGAACAAGCCGACTCAACAGGAGCACAGTTCCTCGATGCTATGAAGGGACTTGTTCCCCTCTGGGGCCCGATGGCAAACAGCCGTGCCATCCGACATCTGACCCAAACAGTCGAGACAACAATGAACATCACAGCTGGGATCCTTGCTAATAACACCGCCGAGCTTCAAGCGGTCCGCTTGGTGGCCCTCCAGAACCGCCTTGTCCTAGACGTGGTTCTTGCGGACCGCGGTGGAGCATGCCGCATTATCGGGTCCAGCTGCTGTACGTACATACCGGACAACTCGCCCTCAGTGTACAAAGCCATCGAGCATCTTCATAGACTCTCTTCAGAAGTCCACCAAGAACAAGAAGAATGGTCGCTTGGTGGTTGGCTCTGGAACACTGTTAAGAACTGGGGCTGGAGACTATTCACCATTATCCTGATTCCTGTGGTTGTGATATGCGGTTTATGCTTAGGAATTCAATGTCTGCCACCTCTGTGTACATTATGCGTGAATTGTATTTGCCCTAAGACTGTGGACTCTGGAAACGAACGTATGAGAGCACTATATGATACCGAGGTTAGGAATTTGATGAAGATTGACATTGAGTAAGCAAGATTGGCTAAAATATGTTGAAAAGGGAGGACTGTTAAAGATTAGACTGCAAACGTCAACATTATCGGCGCCATCTTGCCCCTTTCAAGCTCATTCTTGCGCGTAAGCGGCAGCCATTTCGAGCACCATGGCCCCTCTGCCCCTCGCTGATGGCCAGCGCGTCTCTCGCTCTCCTATCCTCGCAGGCATCCCCCGCACGCTGACAACCCCCTCGCTCTCACATGCCTTGGGTCATAAACCCCTCTTCAGCGCAGCTCTGCCACAGAATCCCATCCTGTTCCCAGCGCGACACCTCCTTTCATTCCTTTCATAGTCTCAGGCCCTTTGATGCAAACCCCCTTTTCCTGTGTGCCCGTCTGTCTTCCTTGTTCCCAAGCCTCCACCTGGCCCTGCGGATACTGTTTATTACCCCGTACAGTAGGAAGCCTCCCCTCCCCATCAAAAGACTCTCGAGCCGATCAAAGCCCCCACCCCTCGAGATCCGATCAAACCCCACACATTCCGTGAATCAGCGGAATGTCCTGTTGCGCGATAATCACCACCTGTTGTGATCGGGGTGAGGAATTCAACTGTAAATGTATGTGGGAACGGGCCTGACGGGGAGATTCCGAGGATGTTCTTTCACATATCAAAGTGTTGCAAGAATGTGTTACGTGCAATAAAGATCATAAAACCTGAGTATAAGAGGCCAGGCCTCAGAGATGCGGGCAGAGCACCTCGTGACGATACTTGCTGTCTGAATTGATGTGTTCTCCTCCGGAGAGAATAAACCCTTGTTTCCTGCCTTTCAGTCTCCAGCGCCTGCTTCTTCATTGATTAATATTGGTGGGTCATAGAGGCGATACCGCCGGGCAACACAAAAGGGTCTTTGGTTACTGGTTGTCTTTGCACCCTTTTTTACAGATGGGGGTAGCAATGCTGCAGCGTGTTCCAAGGTTTACATTCCTGCTCTACTATACATCATTCGGTTTCTTTATTTTTTGTCATAATATCTGCACTTTCTTATCATTTACCTTTTCTTCGCTCATGCTCCCTTACTACTGCAGAAACCTCGGTTCCCTTATATTCTCTCTTCTAGTCTTTAACCTGCCCCAACATTATCCTCGCCACTCCAGGTTTCTGACATTCTCCCCCTCTCTCTGCCTCTTGGTCTCAGGCTTCCACTTTGGCTTCCTGTATTTATCGTGTGGTTTATTTCCCATCTCTCTTTCCTTTTTTCTCAACTATTTTTCTGCTAATGCCTCCTTACCTTGTGCAGTGTCACCAAGCCGATGGAGATTGCTTTTCTGTTCACCTCTTTTATTCATGTCTGTCTTTTTGCTTTACCATGCCATCTTCTTCCTCCGCTTCTCTACCATAATCTCTCCGTTCTCTACCCAGTCCACTCCCTCTCTGTTTTCATCCCTTCAACTCACGTTGTTTTCTTTCTGCTCGCCCTTCTCTCTCTATTTCCTTCCCTCACTCCTTTATTCTTTTCTTATTGGTGTTTTGTAGAGTGATAAACGTCGCTGTGGGGTCGTTTCGAAGCACTAAGTTGAGCAAATGCTGAGCAGGTGGTAAAATGAGTTTGATGGCATAATGTGTGGTAGGGCCTCCTCCCTCGAGAGTGTGTGCTTCCAGTCAGGGGCCAAAGGGTGTATCTCAGCTCTCTTAAAATTAGGATATGTCTGCCAGTATTAAGTCTCATAATGATCAAGGCTCTTGCTTTCATAGGTGGATGTCAACCTGTCCGTTCCATGTCAAGTCATCCTGCTTCGTGCCTTGGGAAGGGATGCTGGGTCCAGGGCCGGACTGGAAACCAACCCGCCCTGGCAAAGAGCTCGGCCGGCCCCCTGTCCCCCAACTCCCCTCCCCTCCCCCCTCCAGTTGTGGGTGCCGCCGAGCTCTTTGCCGGGGCCGGTTTTTGGCTGATTTTGGTACAGGGACGATTTTGCTGCGGAAACGGCCCTGTAACAAAACCGGCCCCCACCCGTGCGGCGCTACGGCCAGTCCGGGCCTGGCTGGGTCTCAATTAGATGATCTGGGGCGGCTGGGCTCAGTGAGGGCTATGACCATGCCTATGTGAATGAATGAATGAATATTAGCTTTTTAAAGCGCAAACTTTGCCTAAGGGCGTCAAGGCCCCATGTCCATCAGGCACGTAATGCAGGCCCCTGCAGCCCCTCCTGTCCAGTGGGTTGAGGGGGGGGCAACTCTGGAGGAGCCCACCATTCAACCAACGGCCAATGAGATCCCATTACTTATCACAATAACCAACAATAACCACTGGACTAACCACTAGGGTTTGGGAGTAACATCCTACTCGCTGTTAGTGCTTCGACGCCTCGTCAGGGGTAGTAAGCCCTATATAAATCCAATTACAATACAATATCTGTGAGATACAGGAGGTGCCGGAGCCCCTTTTCCGAATCTGCAGAGGGGGGGGGAGGAGGGGGGAGATTCTTTTGCGTTGTTGGTTCTTTATTCTATGGTTCCCACTTCCTAGCCCTCAAGACCACCCAAGAACGCCCAGAGGGTTCCTCGGTCCGCCTCATACCCCTTCCTGCCTCTCTTCCTCCACCTCCCTCGTTCCCTTGCAGCTCTCCTCTCTCTCACACTCCTTATTTCCCTCCTTCCCCCTGCCTCCCCCTCCCTCCCGTCATTTGCATCCGTCAGTAATGCAGAGATGCAATGCAGCCAGGTACCACGGCCCCTGCGTTTTGAGAATCCCTTCCTTTCAAAGAATGTTCACTGTTCCAAAGACGGTATACGATGTGCCAGTTTCCATGGTAACAGGACAGAGCTCATTGTATGGCAATCAATAGGCACAGTGAGGCCTGTCAAGTGTCAGTGTGTACGTTATTGTTGCACCGGGAGCTGCTGTACGTCGTGAACTGAGGTCCAGCGCGTGTCTTGGCGTGGGTCACCAGGAGCTCGTGGCGTCCTTGCGTCATCGCCTTCCTCCGTCAACACTAATAAAGTCCAAAGAAAGCCATTATAGGGAGGTGGGAAAATCAATCCGTGCACTTTAGAAATATAACATTCAATGTTGATGATAGACGATGGCATGCACGAGACCCCCCCCCCCCCCCAAACTTCCTAGGGCTCAAGGGAGGAGAGTGGGCACCAGAGCAGAGAATCAGTAAACATCCTAAGCCGGATTCACAAAAGTATAGACCCGGATATGTAAACAGTGCCATGTGTAACGTACATCTACGCATGCACATACTTTACACCTACCTGGGCATCCGCTTGCATTTTCTTGTCCTGCGTGCATGAAGTATGTAGTCTGGACTAACCCTGGAGTCCCACCTAGCCACGGGTCCTGGAGCAGCATGCTGCCCGGCGTAAAACGCTTCAACGCTTCAACGCTGCGTCAAGGGTAGTAAGCGCTATACAAAAAAATCCCAATTGCAATTACAATCTATGTGCATGTTATGTAGGTCAAGGCTTTAGTTGGCATAGGAGCAAGCATTATTCATTCATCTGAATCAGAGGTTTATCATCTCTGAGGCGCAACTAGAGCCCAATTTCGGGGGGGCTAAGACATTTTTTGGGGGGGATCTGAATCTTTAAACAACATGCAGAGAGTGGAGCTGCAGGGGCTCTTAAAAGGGGTGAAACAACAACAAGGCCTCATTAACATGCAAATGGTCTTTTAAAGGCCTGTGAAGTGCTCGGGTGCAGCTGTGTCTGTAGGGGGGGGCGGGGGGTGGAGGGGGGGGGGGTTGAAGCCCTTGAGTCCAATGGGTGTTGCGTGCCTGTCTGTGATAGAGGTAGGTTAGTGGAATTTGCACTTACGGGTTTTAGAGTTCCTCCCATAACAAATTGGTGTGCCAGATCCGCCACCATACATAGTGCCACTGTGTGTCACATGATATCGGCTCCCTTCACAGAGTCACCTGCTGGAGAGCTGATGTTGCATAGTGCAAGAAAAGATGATCTCCAAACCCTTGCACTGAGTGTGAAAACACCCGAGACCATAAGAGGCGGTCTCAGCAAGGTTTTATTTATTATTTATTTATTTGAAGGAGGAGCATCCGTGGGAGTGGGCAGAAGTACCTCTCAGGCAATTCTCAGCATGAAGCCCCGCCCCTTAAAGGCCCCACCCCCTCCTCACAAACTGAGTTTTTTAAGTAGGCAGGTCTGATGCACAGGTGCGATCTCTGAACCTATTACAGTACCCGTGGGCTGTAGGAAACTCCTGTGGTTGAAGGCAAAGCGTTGTGTGTCGGAATAAATCTCAGAAAGCAAGGGATTGCACTTCCTGGAGTGTTCCCCCCAGTAGCCCTTTGCTTCAGGCTTTTTGGGCAAAAGTTATGCAAAGTAGACATAAAGTTAAAGCTAGCTGCGGACATTTCGCTTTAATAAACAGATCATGAATTCGATCAAGCAAGGAAAACTCAGCTTTTCAACCTACAGAGGTTGATAAACTGACATTTAAATGGGCAATAGTAAGACAAGGGGCCCGATTCACAGAACTAACTTAAGACAAAATCCTAAACTTACTACTTTTGGTATTCACAGAAGTTAGGACTTTGTCTTAAGTTTGTCTTAAGACAGACTTAAGACAAAATCCTAACTTAAGTCTGTCTTAAGTCTGTCTTAAGTCTGTCTTAAGACAAACTTAAGACAAAATCCTAACTTCTGTGTATACCAAAAGTAGTAAGTTTAGGATTTTGTCTTAAGTTAGTTCTGTGAATCGGGCCCAAAGTATTTACATCACTTAGATGTGATTAATATTAATGGTGTTCATATCATTGATATTCTGTTTCATTTCCCCCCTATGAATATTTGAGTGTAGATCATTTATATGCACAGTGGCCCACATGGCATGGGGAGGAAGCTTTCTTATGGGGTCAGTTCTTTGAAGAAGTCACAAGTGTCCTGGACGGATCTGTAGCTAGTTCTAGTGGTTTAAAAAAGCTATTTGGAACAAAACCATTGCAGAAATATTCTCAAAAGTGACCAGGCACGCATCTTAAACTATGTACACACATAAAAAGGGCTGGGCATGGGTTAATTAGCCTCTTTTGTTCAGCATGAAAGATATCAACGAGAGAATAAATAGTTTGAAGGTTTTGCCAATTAGGAAACTCAAACATTTAAATTCGGAAAGTCTGGACTCAATTACATATTTTTTGGGAATGTAGATATTAGAAATCGCTAATCCGAAAGAATAATAGACATACAGGCACATGCATCAATGTTGGCTTTTGAAATTCCTTAATTGCGATTTTTAAGGAATCGAAATTAAGGAATCGCAAAAACCTATGCATGTAGAAATGGCTTAAAAAATAGCGATTTCTAAACATTCCTTAATTGTGACTCGCAAATTGCGACTCGCAATTAAGGAATACCTCCCCATTGATTCCTATGGGCCTAGAGGCCCATAGGAATCAATTGGAAGACATTCTCAATTTGCGATTCTTAATTAGAGAATCGCAAATTGATAATGCAATTTCAAGGGTGCCAGGGTGTCAAAAGGACACCCTGTTGCACTCCTGAAATTGATCTGTGCACATATGTTGCGCACACACATGCCCTTAGGGCATGTGTGTGCACAACATGAAACTTTGAGAAATGCACAAAAGTGCATTTATCAAAATTTTTGCAAATTACCATAAAGTTCAACTTCATGGTAATTTGCACTCCCTATTAGCAAAATCTCAGATTTTTTTAGTTTAATGCATTGCATTTAAGGAATCGTAACATGCGATTCCTTAAATCAAATTGCGAGGGCCTTGACCCTTGATGCATCGCAAAAGCAAATTTTGCGATAGCAAACAGCCGTTTTTTGAGAATCGCACCGTTTGCGATCGCAAAAGGCTTTGATGCATGTGCCTTTAAACCAAGATGGGGAGTTTATCATCCACAATTCAGCGGTCTCAGACACAACTGAACTCCGCTGTCAAGCGAGTTTTCTAAACCCATGGAACATTAGCATTTAATATAGTCTCTTGGGATTTTACAGCTCTCCCACTGCCCGTTCCCTTCACACTGACCCCATATCACTCTTCTTGGGTTAAATCTGCAATTAGAGTACACAGTAGCTGTGCTTCTCTGCCAGAAAGTGATCTCTGTGACCCCCCAGGGCTTCAAAAATGTTTAACACAATTTGTGTCAGTGACCGAGAATCGCTGTAAACTTTCCCCCTCATTTAAAAGTTGTTGCATCTGAAGAATGTTCAGTCTCCACAACTAAAGCACTATTCCATCTCTGCAGTCATGTTCTCAGTTAAATGCCAACGCTATCAGTAGAGAGGAAAGCTGCAATTACAAACACGAGCACATTAAAGAGGATTTTCGTACCTTCAGGTATTTTCCTTCTCTTTCCCCTCCCTGGCTGACTATTCTGGGCAAGCACAGGGAGAGGGGGGTGATGGGGGAGCTCAGTAGAATCAATAGCTCTCCTGCTGAGGTAATGAACCTTCCTGCAGATCAAATCCACAAGGCTTCTGGCAAAAAGAAGGTGACTGATGAAAGAGATGCCAGAGTTTGATGGGAATGAATATGTATATTCAGCGGCACTCTCTAGGAACATTCTTCTGTTCTTTGGGTTAGCTGTCTCCCGGCTCAGAAAATCTCTTTCCCTTTGCAATGCTTTCAACAGATTTTTTGCCCCATTAGAGTATTTTGGGAGCTTCAGATAATCTTATTTATAGAAGTTTCTTTTTTTAATGAAAGCCATGAAATTCTCTGCTGGAAACTACCTCGCAATGAAAATTAGAGGCAAATCTGAAGATAATTTAGCCCAGGCGTGGTTATATGTTACTACATAATGGTTGTAATATCGACTACAACAAATATTGCAACTACTGTATAACTTGCCACTGCATCATATACGCAAGTATATATTTCATCTTCTTAACTTTACATCCACTTACTTAGACGTACTATGCAATATTGTGGTAAGGGTGATTTTGCGCATGCATTATTTTTGCAAGTTGATATTTCAACCATGATATAGTGGTCGATTATCACAGGGTTGTCCAAATTGGTTTACAAGAGCCAAACGCATGTCAGATTTTTAAGGTAAGCCATGTGTACATTTTTCTGGTTTTGACATTTAAATTGTTTCTTTGTAAGTTGATCCATGGCGGATATGCTGAAAACCTGGGAATTATGTGGTCCTCATCATGCTACATTAAACATGACTCTTGTAGGACTTACATCTTATTTGACATTAGCATCAATGTACATAGAAAGTACCAAGTCGATTTACCTGTTAAAGCCAAAACACTCTTCATGACTTTGTAGAGAGCTGTGGAAGCCACCAATGAAATGTTGTCTTGGTGATGAGGCTGCAATGCTCTCTAAGCAGCTTCAGGAATATCTGTGTGGTGTATCGGAGGATAAGGTGGGAATCTGGTGCTTTAGGTTCTATTGTAAAGGCTGGTGGTTCGTATTGATGTGTTATGGAATTTTGTGAGGTTAGTTGTTTCCATTGAGCTGATCTATTCTTTGCGAGAAATTCCAGTCCACTTGTGAAGTTTTAGCTGGACTATTTGACACTCACTTCTGTTATACTATAGAGTGATTGTTTAATGTACTATGACGTACCACAATGAGGCCAATTTATAAATGTTAATTGTTCATTTTAAGTTGATAGTTTAGAAAATCTGTCTAGTAGTGGCTAGACATGGGTGGTAAGAGCATTGTTGTGGATTAAACTGTATTTAGTTGCTTTTGACCACCTGCTTTAGGAGTTTGTATCATCGTTGCCCTACCTATGGAAGATAAAGTAATGCAGTGGAAATGATCATTTAAAATGAATATTGCAGTGCCGTTAGAATCATATGTGGAATTGAAGCCAGACACATGTAGATGTTAGTCTGCGCCATCTACTGTAGTATTTAATCGAACCTGTCAAATCCACTATTTTACAGAGTACATCTATTTTATATGTGCAGTCAATTCTTCTCTCAGTTGGATACTTTGCCACAGGAACACCTACTCAATTAATGTGATGTCACCAGGCTATAAAGACAACATGATGTGTTAGTTTCCAATTGTACCCAGGGAAATAAAAGTTTACAACCCATTCTCAACTGAACTTTTTCCTCCAAGTCTTGTGGCAACATATGCAATAATTTGAACAATGTACTTTTATACGGTATCTTACATCCTTGTTATAATCTTTAAGACGTTTACGAGCAAGAAACTCATTTTATTGTCAGCCAGTAAAATGGGGACTCATTTTATGTACCTTTTTAAAAAGAAATGAATGGATTAACTTACTGTCTGGGATTTAATTTTGTGCAAATCAGGTTCACATCTATGTTGCAGTATCCATCCAAAGGCAGCATTATTTCAGCCTCTCATTAGACTTTGCAAATCATGCGCTCTCTTTTCAAATCCTAGCGTACAATGGCTTAGTAGACGTACACTATTGCCCCACATTCTCAAGTGCAATGTCTTAAACAATCTTGGTGTAGGAAGATAGCGGTGTATATAGTGTACCAAAAAGAGGTACTCTGTGCAGAGAGTCCAAGCGACTATCTTTGGTTTATGGAGGCAAAAGTAATAATCCTTAATGCTCTCTTTTGTGGTAGTGTGAGCGAGCAGTTTTGGCTTATTAGAGGGTAGTGCTAAGCATTTATTGTACTCACAGAGACAATAAATGAGATACACACTCAAGAATAAATCTGAGACCAATTTAGAAAAATATTTTTATATAAATTTTAACACTAAGAAACACTAAGAAATTTGTTAACAAGCAAGTACTTTTCAAGATATTGAAAGTAAAGTAAAATGTTCACTTAAATGCGGGAAACAACCTTCACAACGCAGTCATTACATTGCACTGCATTTACAACGCAGTCATTACATCGCAACATCCTTTACAACGCATGTCACTACAATGCAGCCATTACATTGCATATCACTACAACGCATGTCATTACAACTCATGTCACTACAATGCAGGCATTACACCACATGTCATTACAACGCATAAAATTACAATGCATAGTACTCCTACACTATCCAACACTTACTCTACTGTTGCATCCACTAGAGTTAGAATAGTCATTTTTACCCCTACACTATCCAACACCTACCCTACTGTTGCACCCACTGGAGTTAGAATAGTCATTTTTACCCCTACACTATCCAACACTTACCTTAAATGCAATGTAATGGTATGCATTGTAATGGTATTATGCGATATAATGGAATGCGTTGTAAATGTAGTTTTAAAAAATGCATTGTAAATTATGCATTGTAAAGGATGTTGCACTGTAAAAACTGTGTTGTAAAGGCATGCATTGTAAATGTATGCGTTGTAACGTCATACATTCCTTAAATGCATCTTTACGCGGTAATGTTTCTTATTGGAAAATAGGCATATACTGCATACAGTTTCTTGCAATAGGTCCTTCAGGACTTTAGGTGTTATGGGGCCAAGATCCAAAGAACCACCTGAAGTTAGTCTTCACCTGCCTTGGAGCGTCCGGTTGCCGAGGTGCTGGTCGAGTTGGTAGCTTTGCATGTTATGCCAACAGAGAGGGTGGGGCAACTAGAAACAGGCTGCAGAGGGGGACTTGGGCACCAATCCGAGAGCTATCAATGGTGGGGCTCAGTTCATGAGGGTCCTGGGAGCAAGGAAGCACAGGTGGTTCTAGGGAACCCAGGCAAGGGTGCTCTGGTGCAGAGTGGTTAGGTCAGTTGGACTTGTGCATCACACATGCTCACAGTAGTTGGTCTTGCTTTTTGAGGAGACAAAAACAAGACAACTGGGCCACTCTCAAGTGGGTCTCTGTGGTGCTGACATCCTTTGACGGCTGCTGAGTCTTGGAGTCATTGTAGTTCGGACTGGACTCAACCAGGCTTTGGTTGTTTAAAATGGTCCAGTATCTGGGGTGTTGCTGGTGCGCGGCTCTGGTTTTTTCTGGCGTCTTCTCCCTTGATGGAAAGACTGATTTGAACTCCTGGAGCACTGCAACCTCTTCCTGGGTGGCTCGTGCATCGGTAGAACCAGAGGCGGCAGCACAGTGGACTGGTCTTTACTGCTTGGTGCCTGCAAGCTGCAGGGGAGTATTTCCGCTACTCCAAGGGAGAATGCTGGCAATTTGGGAAGTGCTGGCAGCCCACTGTGGTTCTTGGGTGATGCACAGTCGCATGACGAATCAGTTCATCGCGATTATCAGCAAAGGTTCAGGTAGACAGGGATTGATGCCACAAAGTCTGCGGCTGGTCCTCAGTTCTCACTTCTTCACTCTTCTTTGTCCGTTCCTTTTTGTTTTAGTCGAATCTGAGTTACTGGTATCAGGGCTGACACCTAAATGATCAATTTAGGGGCATTAACGGGATTGTGAGGTAGTAGCCAATGGGCAACCTTTTATTGGGGTGCCTACACCCCCTATATGACCACTTCCTGTGGGAAGTCTTCGTAACCTTGACCCAGCGTATCTAATTTCACCAAAAACCAAGATGGTGGAATTCTACGTTCATGTTCACGTCAGGTAGCCGACCTTAGGGGGCGCAACTAGCCTAATACTGAACATGCCTCATGACCAGCTAATTTTCCTGCCTGTCCTAGTGCCAAATGGGACCTGAGCAGCGGGTGGCATTTCCCTTGTCTGGGGGAAGCCAGGATTGCATATTAAAGGCGGCAGATGTGTTAATATGCTGATTGCTAGCGATCCTGCTTGAGTGAGGTGACAACACCTCCAGCCAGAGCAGGCATTGTTTATGATCTCTGAGAGTGCGAGCTTTCACCTCCAGGATGTCAGAAATGTGTCTGTTGTGGTTGGCTGGTCAAGAACATTCAGCCAGTACACTAGAGGTTGGTTGGCTTTCAGGGGACACCTCTAAGATGCATTCTGGGTACATGGCATAATAAATCTAGTGATGCCATCAGTACAGATTTATTAAGATGAGGTGTTTAATACCAAAGGTTTCAGTGAAGCCGTCCTGGAGCTGGGAAACTCGTAATGGCTAGTGCCCAGTACATGTTCTCAAGAAGGCTTCCTTGTTCACTTATACTGTTTAGTAATTGGACTAGACAGCACAGGGGCTTATCTGCTCATGCAGATATGTCCCAACAAGTCATATATTACACCCCGTCTTAGGGCTATAAGGCCTGCTGTAGGGGTGACTTAAAAATATTGCATGCAGTGTTAGTGGGCCATGTTGTGTCTTTACTTTTGTGTGCACCATTTCACGCAGCCTGCCATGGCAGTTTGCATGTGTGCCGTAAGGGGTCCCTTTTGGTGACACAATACATGCTGCAGCCCTTAGAGATTCTCTTTAGTACTCATGAACTGGGTACCAGGGGTCCCATTTGCTAGGGACTTACAGGGTGCTAAAGGTCTTAACAATTGGGGAACAATTGTATGGTTTTAGCAGTAGCGCCCAACACGGATGTGGGGTGGTGGGGCAAGGGGGTAAGGGAGTGTAAAAAACAAAAATACACTTGCCTCCTCACCACTCTGTCTCACTTCGTCTCTCCTACGTTGGCCGAACAGGAAGCAGCCAGGCTCCCCAAAGCCAATACAATGCAGCATTATGAGCGGTCTGAGTACCGTAATTCAGTGCTCAAACGGGGAAAGGCATCTTGGGGTCCTGGGCATGTTCTCCACCCAGGCTGCATCACAGCCTGGGTAGAGAACATGCTAAGTGTGCATGACTGTTTCGCCGGCCTGAGATGGCCGGCCAAAGCGTCATGTGCACTTCACTGTGCCCACCAATACCACTGCTCTGCTCTGTGAGCAGAACAGCCCCCCCCCCAGCCCCCATGTTACCACAGCAGGAACAAATACAGTGATAATAACATCACGTTATTATCATTTTATTTTTCCTTTCCTTCACTGCTGCAAAGCAATCGGCGATGCTCCCCCACCTTAGCAGAGGAGCCGCCACTGGTTTTTAGGAAAAGAGATCTGCCACTGGGGACCTGGTCAGCAGGAACCCAGGGCACCTCTGTCGAAATTGCATCAGATACCTGGAAAAAAGAGTGGATGAACATGTCCAAAAAGGGTCCTTTTCTACACTTTGTATTACCTCTTTTAAGACAATCAAGCATCAACATGTATACAACAAAGGTGATTGACTGTTAGAATCCTAGAGGCAATCCTTTGGGTAGCAGAGACTTCAATTTTCTCATAAATCATAAATTAGGATATCTTGCAGCAGAGCAAACATGTTTCCGGAAAAATTTGAAATAATCATGCCTTCCCAGTAAAACAATATATTGTGGTTCTATGGTTTAATTTATCATGATTTGGTAGAGAGACATTCTTCTTTTGGATACCAATGAATCATTCTTTAGGCACAATGGTTAGTTTTTTTATATGTCAAGGAACCGTCACTTATATATGAAAGTTTTGGGACACTCTTCAGATACCAATGAGTCATTTCCTAGGCATAAGGGCTACAGACACTGTTCTTTCAGATATAAAAGATGCCCTTCTGTAGAAATAAGTGAAGGACACTCTGCATTTAGATATTAAGGGGTCATTCCTTGGACATAAAAGCTAGAGATACTCTTACTACAGCTATAAAGGTATCATTCCTTAAATATAAAGGGTAAGGACTCTCTTGCTTCAGATTTTATTAAAGTATCAAAGAGATAAGCACTAGAGACTATTTTCTTGTGCTAGTGACATTCTTCTTTCAGATTTCAAGGTATCATTCTTTAGACATAAGTTTTAGAAACACTCTTCAGTCAGATACAAATGTATCATTCCTTATTGTCATGCACTCACCTGGTCCCAACCGCCGAGCTGACACTGGAGCTGAGGCTGGACTTCACAACCCTCTCAGCACCCCACAAGATCAAGGGGCCAAACTCTTTAGAGCACGCAATGCCCCCGGGGGAAAGGTGGTTGGGATAATATAAGAAAAGAGATAGTTAGTCATAGGATTTTTTACGCACACACATCACCCGTGGGTCTCAGAGCCACTTGCAATAATGGATTTGCCCAGCAGCTAAGCCTCACTGTGTAACAGGCATTGTCACTTTGGAGACCTTCGGCGTGTGCGAGGTAGAGATGTGAACTGGACCAGAACCTCTGGTTTTACAATGACGCAATGCACTGAAAACAACAAGAGGAGGCAGTTACCATCAGTACACTAACAGGTCCCTACATACAATGGCCATACATTAACTTCAGTAACATACACTTACAGATTTCATCAGCAGCACAGAATGAGAGCAAAATAACCTAAAACATGCATCAGAGTGTGTCACTCCCAGACATAATCTAGGAACACAGATTAGAGTTATGTGCACTCCTATGGATAAACTCATTATACAGGCTAGATTTCTTACACCCCAAGGATAAACGCGCTACACAGGCTTGAGTTACTTGGAACATGAGCAGCCCTTGTAGGTAAGAGCAGTGGAGTGGAGTGGGGGGAGAGTCAACAGACAATGACGAGGGAAAATACAATTTAAAACAGAAAACCACTTACCTTGTCGACTACCCCCACCCCACCTGAAATGAATGAAATGAAATGAAAATGGATTTGTAGAGCGAATGGCTACCCGAGAGCGTCCCAGCGCTATAGAACAAGGAATGCCAAGGACAGTACCAGCGTCTAGGAGTCCTGGGGGTACAGAAAGGTTTTGAGGAGCTTTCAGAACTTCGGATAGCTCGGCTCCATCCGAATCCTGGGTGGAAGAGCATTCCACAGGGTCGCCGAGTTCACTGAAAAGCGTTGAGTCCGCCTTACTCTCTGAACAATGGCTAAATTGCCATGATCGGAACGAAGCGATCTAGTGGCCTTGTATGGGCGGACAAGATGCCCTAAAATGGGGGTCCGTCCCCTGCAGGGACTTGTGAGCAATACATAAGGACTGGAATTTGACCCTTTCACGAATTGGTAACCAGTGGAGGGCTTTGAGTGCGGGTCTGGCTGACGATCTGCGGGAAGTGCCAGTAAGCAGTCTCGCTGCCGAGTTCTGGACTCGTTGGAGAATATTAATTGTAGATTCGGGGGCAGCCAAGAAAAGGGCTTTACTGTAATCCAGTCTTGATAGGATCAGTCCCTGAATAAGTAGTTTCCTCGAGTGTTCTGGCAATAGGGGAAGAATCTTACGAGCAGAACGAAGTAGCCCTATACAGATGCCCGCTGTCTTTTTTGCTTGGGTCCTAAATGTAAGATCCTGCTCCAACCATACCCACAGACTTTTTAATTCATTCTTTGGGGTGGGTGCAGGTCCCAGACAGGCAGGCCAGACGGAATTAGGTAAGGATATTATATGGTGGCCTAGCAGCATAAGCTCTGTTTTAGCTCCATTCAATTTAAGACGTGAGCCATTCATCCAGGAGTGGATTTCTGAGAGAAAATAGTGAAGATTTTCCGCGCAGTGGTTTTCTTGGGAGAGCGAGATGACCAGTTGGGTGTAATCAGCGTAGGTGACTACTTTAATCCCAAATGGATTCTCCACATCCTCCAGGGGGGCCATATAAGCATTGAATAAGGTAGGGCTCAGTGATGAGCCCTGTGGGACCCCACACTCGAGGGGGGTTAATTTGGAGCGTGCTGCACCTTCCCAAACCTGGAAGGTCCGATTCTCCAAAAAAGATGTGAGCCATTGCCGCGCTGAGCCTAACACTCCCATGTTGCTCAGACGATGGATTAAAATCTTATGGTCCACCATGTCGAAGGATACGCTTAGATCCAGGAGGATCACCAACGTTCAGCCCCTTGAATCTAAGATGCACCTTGCCTCCTCCACGACTGCTAATAGGGCAGACTCTGTTCCCTGCCCTGGGCAGAAACCTGTATGGGAGTTGTGAAGCAGCTTATTACTTTCTAAGAAAGATGAAAGCTGCTGATTGGCTATTTTCTCCGCCATCTTGCTGATACCCGGCAGCAGCGAGATTGGTCGGAAGTTAACCAACTCGGCGGGATCGAGCTCTGGTTTTTTAAGGAGCGCTTTGACCATGGCCCACTTCCAGCTGGGCGGGACAATTCCCTGAGTCAAGGAGGCATTAAGAAGGTCTGTGATTATTGGGGCAATGTTGGCAGCTACCCGATTCATAATATGCATAGGAGCAGGGTCATTGGGAGAACCACTCTTTACGGTATGCAGAATTTTTAGGAGGTCGTCCTTTGAAATCGGGGCAAACGAGTCAAAGCGAGGGCCGGAAGGAGGGGCCAAAGAGTGAGCTAGGTCAAAGGATTGGTCGTTCTGCGGCAGAGTTTTTTGTATGTTTTGAATTTTGCTTTCAAAGAAAGCGGCAAATTGAGTGCACCTAGCTTCCGATGCCACTTGCACCGTCGGGGGGCTTGGTGCTTTAAGGAGATCTTTTAGAATCTTAAATGTCTCTCTAGATGAACTAGAAGAAGTTCTGATTTTCTCCTCATAGTAAGCGGCTTGAGCCAATTTCCGGGATAATTTGTAGGTCCTCATGGCTGCTCTATACTCAAATTTATTGTCGGAGGCCCAATCTTTTCTCCAGGTGCGTTCGGCTTTCTTGCATATTTTCCTTAATTCTCGAAGTTCAGGGGAGTACCAAGGAGTTTTAAAAACCCTGCTCTTCTTTTCCAGTGTTTTTTTTAGGAAGGACGGAGTCAAGGGAGCTATTGAGCCAGTTTGCCACTCTTACCTGCACAGGCCGCTCCTGACTTGCACTCCCAAGGATAAACTCGGAACAAAGATCGGAGTTTCTTGCACTACTCAGGATACACTGGGAACACAGGTTGGAGTTACTTGCATACCCAAGAATACCCTCAGAACAAAGGTTGGAGTTACTAGCACTTTACCAAGTATAAACTCGGAACAAAGGTTGGAGTTACTAGCACTCCCAAGGAAACAGTCGAAACATAGGTTGGGGTACAAGGTACATGCATATATCGAAGACTTTGAAGTGCTTTCTCTTGGCACTAATTGCATTTATATAGTGCTTACTACCCCTGATGAGGCTCCAAAGGTTCATCAGAGAAATTGGAACCTAAAATCTTTAATCCTGGCACGGTGACAGTTCTGGTGCCATGTTTGCGGGAAGGATCCGGAGTATAAACACACAAGAAGATCTGTGGTATATCACAGAGAGGGCATGGAGGAAAAGTCTATAGTTTTTGGAGACATGGATACTCAGTCCTCCTTATTGCTAGAGGAGTATTAGTGCACACTATCCTGATATCAAGTACTTAGCCTAGTTCTTCTGCTTGACTGAAGTTAAAAAAAGATCTCGAGGCTTTGACTCAGGGAGTCGTGCGTAGCTGTGCAGCTTTGACTCAGGGAGGTTCTGAGTAGCTGTGCAGAAAGGAGAGCGGAGTAAGACGTCAAGGGAGCCTGAGCCACGGGGATCACAGGTTCAGATGGACTTGAAGGAGACTGGTGCACTTCTTTGTTCCGGCAGAATTCTTCAGGTGAGTGGGAAGGGGGAAGCTTGTTCTGCAGGGAGCAAAGCCAAGTCACTATTCGAAGTTGGGCGGGGTTTATATTCGCTCTTGAAGCCTCAACAGATGTAGGTAAATCACGTGTGGCACATGGGGCACATGGCCATCTGGAAGGTTCTCGCACCTAGGAGGAAAACACATGTTAGTACACTCACTTTGACCTTACAGAATGGGCAGGTGCAACTTGATGATCGGAACCAAATTATAGGAAACAAGCGTATTGTTTTCGCTCAAATGTGCATAATAGAAAACAACACCAAGGTCCTAGTAACAACAAGAGCAGGGCTTGCCATTGGCTTATGGGATTCTGTGCACCCATACACACTCACTCACATTCATGCATTCACACATGCACGCACACACATCTATTCATAACACACAATTCCATACATTCATGCACACACGCATGCATCAAAGATTCAAAATACAATCATATTTACCGGCGCAGTTCTACCTGGAGATCCCACAAGGGTTGGGACTGCTGCCTTTCCTCAATGCTGACCCAAGGTCAGCCAGTGAGGAAAAGCAGCAGTGCCAAGCTTTGGAGGTCCCACAAGGGTTGGAAATGCTGCCTTCCCTCATTGGCTGACCTTAGATCAGACAATAAGGGAAGGTAGCAGTGCCGCAATTGTCACAGAGTGGGATGAAGTCAGTGAGACTGCTGACCCCACCTGACTCTGTGGTGAGGTTTCATTGATTGACACTCAGCCCTAGGTACTTCAGCACTTAGAACTGAAGTGCCCTGGTCCGAGCCAATCAGTTAAGCTCCCCCTCGCCATGAAGAGCTGTGACTTCTTCAGCCCAGCAAAGTTCAGCTCAGGAAGCCAGGAGACTGCACATTTAGCGCCTGCCTAGATCCTGGCTGCCTGACGTGAAAATAAAGAGTGTCTGTCAGGCTAACTTTTGCTCAGCCTGACTGGCATTCTTTAGAGTGAGCAAAAGGTGAGGGGACATGGCCTTTCAGTCATTTAGGACGGGCCGGGGCTGAATGGCTAGATATCCTTTTCCATTACATATAAACATGCCACTCCTTAGACATAAGAGCTAGGGATACTTCCTTCATGTCTATCAAACATAAATGTTTGATAGACATAACTGCTAGAGGCACTCTTCCTTCAGATATTAAGGTTGAATTTTTTAGACATAAGGGCTAGAGACACTTTTTATTCAGATTTCAATACATCATTCAATGGACAGATGTGCTAGAGAGTCTTCTCATTATTTCGATTAAATCTTTATGAACCAAGCCTTCAGCAGCTGACATTCACTTTTTCTCCAGATACTTAAAATTGTATGTCTAGAACAGCAGAATCTTGATCTTTCTCTTAATCTGAAAGGCCTAGAAATCAGCACACTGTATCATTCGATTTTGGAGCAACATGCCTTTGAGACCTGTTCTGTGGCATTGCAGCAGATCCGAAACTAATATGCAGGCGTCACCAAAGCAGTTATATCTCTCCATTGTATACCTACCTGTACTTTAATCAGCAGTGTAGTATGCTTGACATTGTGAAAATGTGATCCCTTGATAGCAGAATTGTAGCCTGTGTCAATGTTTCACTAATCTATGTCTTTAACACCTTCGGCGCTGCGCAATTTTCGCGCTGTGTTGAAGGTTCTAAATAACGGGCGTGGTCGTGATGGAACGGCTCTGTCATAAGCACAGCCCAACCGCCGCTCGTGACGGAACTGTTCCGTCACTAGCATCGAAAGGGTTAATGTTGTGGTTTCTGTCCAGTGTACTAAATCCTGCCTTCCGCATCAGAGCGTTCTTCGAGCCCTGCTGCTAACACTGTTTGCCTTGTGTGAGTGGGTTAACATGACAGTTTTCCAGTTTGTTAACTCCTGTCCCTCAGTTCGCTCCTTAATACAATGTCAAATATCATTGAACACATGTTTGAAAATAGTTGACCTGTCTCAATTGCATTAGTGCAATTGGGCTGCTCATATTAAAATAAATGTGCTCTGCTCAAATTCAATTATAGCAGTGCTGTGATGGGTAGCTATCTCTCTAATGTAACCTGCAGAGTACCGGGAGCAAGGGTGGGTGGAATTGGTGGAGTTTCATGCCGTGGAATTACATTAAAAATCTGCCAGATTCCGCGGAATTCCACAGCCGGGCAACATGGGCATTTGGCGCTATTTTTATAGTGCAAAATGCACTCTCTTGTCGAAAAGTGGATGTTATGTGAACATTTTGCTTTATGAAAATAGCATGACCAAATACCACTTGGTGCCAGGGCCGGACCGGGAACCTAAACCGGCCCTGGCAAAGTGCTTGGCCGGCCCCCTCTCCCCACTTGGGGGGGTGGGGTTTGGAGGTGCCGCCAAGCGCTTTGCTAGGGCCGATTTTTGGCCGATTTTGTTGCAAGGACGATTTTGCAGCTATGCTGCAAAAACGGCCCTGTAACAAAATCGGCCCCCAGGGGCTCAAAACCGGCCCCCACCCTTGCGGTGCACCGGGGGATTGCCCGGTGCCCGCTATGGCCAGTCCGGGCCTGCTTGGTGCCCTTGTATACACTACAGAGGCTGGTATGCAGGGGAAACAACCATTTCAATGCAGTCATTGCAACACACTACCTTTGCAACGAGGGTGTTACAACGTGACTGCATTTACATCGCATATCATTACAACGCAGGAATTGCAACACATGTCACTACAACGCATGCCATTATAATGCTTACCATTGCAACGCAACCCATCACAATGCATTATAAGATAAGTAATGGAGTTTTTGTTAGTTTTAGGGTGGGTATGGGTTTGTGGGTACAGGGGAATAGTAATTTTTACCCCTACACTATCCAACACTTACCCTACTGTTGTACTCACTGGAGTGGGAATAGTAATTTTACCCTTACACTATCCAAAACTTACCCCACTGTTACCCTAAAAGTATTATGCGTCGTAATGGTATGCGTTGTAATGGAATGCGTTCTAAAGGTACTTTCTAAAAATGCATTGTAATGGAATGCGTTGTAAAGGTAGCTGTGATGTAAAACCTGGCTTGTAAAGGCTTGCGTTGTAACATCATATATTCGTATGCAGTGGTGTCTTCAATTTAGAAACCACTGTATATCAGTTGACACCCTTACATACTCCGCAGTGATTAAACGTTAAACACTGCAGAGTATGCAAGGCGGTCAAGTGGTATGCAGTGGTTTCTAAACTTTAGAAACCACTGCATAATTTAATTCCACCAGCGGAGCGGGGGAATTTGAATTAATCAATAGTTCAGTGTTACAAGAATAAAACGGAAGAACCAAAATTCCTCTGATTCTGCCTGCGGAATTGAATCCTCCATCCGTCCCTAAGTAGGAGGCCTTCGGGATGCCTTCCACTATGGAGATGAAGGCCCAAAAGAACAGAGTGTGATGAGGTTGCATTTGGGAACAGGTACTAATAATAAGGTGCATATAGGGTTGTTCTGGGAATAGGCTTGCCTTAAATGGCTTGAGAGCCAAGCACTGATGCTAAAACTAATCTGAAGGGGAAAGGGAGGACAAAAGGGTAATGGATTAGGCAGGAAAACTTGAAGAAGGACAACTGGCCCTCATTCATTGTAGCAGAAATAACCACAAATAATTATGCAAAGCTATCCAATATACCACTCGTGAACAAATATGCCTATCCGAAGAACGTAACCAATGGGTGATCACGGCTTTATAAACTCGGGAGGAAAACCAGGTTTGGCATAAAAAAACAGATACGCATTGACCTTTTTTGATACCTAGTATGCACCAAAATGTTTTATATAAACAGTTCAGAAAAAACATTTCTCCAAAGAGCAAGCCCCTTGCAAACTCACTCTCCTAGATGTCCACAGCACTTAAAAATCAGGATCTACAAAAAGTGTTGAAGATCTTACAGTTGGTAATAGCTGTTGGCAAATTGCATGGCCATCGGGCCAGCAGGTAATAGAATTACAAGCTGGATGAGAAAGTTGTGTTCCAAAATGAGAGATTATTTCTTCTGCTTCCAACTGGGTTGGCAGGGAGAGTGGGTGGTTGGTTCTTTACACTCTGAAAACCCTCCACACCATCTTGCTTATTAGTACCTAAGTGCAGAAAAAAAGAAACAAGGAATACGTGAGTTACTGAAGTAGAATATTTCTACAAAGTACTTTCCAGAACAGGAAAGCGAGAAGTCTAAAAAGTCTTATTGACGTACACCAGCAGCCAATGAATGTATCCAATTTGTCCTTAAATGTAAACAAATGTCCTAAGCTCGAAGAGAGCCCACACAGCAGCATTTTGTATATATTGGAGTCTAAGTAGTGGTTTTCTTAAGAAACCATAATCTACCACTTTGCAAAAATCCAACCAAGAATGAATGCATTCATCACCAGAATGTTTTACTGAAAATTTAAAGAAAGGTAGTATACTTAAAAGGGTTCTCATTTGATAGAAATATGCTTTGGAAACAATTAATATGTTTAATTCCGAGTCAATCAGCACATAAGGATTTCTTACTGCTTTGGCTGGAGAATAGAAGAAACTCATTGGGTCTGTCTAAAGGCAAACATCCCATTCATTTGGAGAGTTTTGAATCAGCAATAACTTTGTTTATGGTGGACTATATGTTAACAGTTGTTTCTAATCCACTAACTTTAGGTCTATGCCTGGAGAAAGTGTGTAAGCTGGTGAGACCGCCTTCCATTTTTAAAAGAATGTGTGTAACATCTGCACACACAGAGAAAGAAAAACACACTTCAGACAGAACAAACGAAAAGACAGTAGATAAAGATTGAACAACAACACGCAGAAACTAATGAACCCTGAGTACTCCACAAAACCAAGACTAAGAGAAGAAAGCAAAAGTCCATAAATAGAAAGCTCAGGATAAAGACAAATAAAAATGACTCAACTCATTTTATTTCAAAATATTTTTATTGAAAATAAATTTTGCATAATGTGTGTTATTAATTATAGAGTTCACCTAGGAACTAGAGGATAATCTGCTGGTCAATGGTGTGAAATGTCGCTGATAGATTTTATAAAATCAGGGCAATAACACCATAAACCTCAACCGCCAACTGCTGTTTATTGAGGACAGAGATAACCACAGGTTCTCCCTTTTCATCTACAAGGTTTTGTTTTATGTTGAGTTGCTACAGTTACCATCTCAAGATGTTTTGATGGGTAGTGTATCAAATATTACTCGGTCCTCTAAATCAAGTGAAGGTTTTTTTTATTTTAGTTTTTTAAGTAGAGGATATATAAAGGCAGTATACATTTCTAAGGGTACTTGTCTTGGTCCACAAAAGGAACAACCATATTACTAATATCAAAGTATTATTTTAAATAATAAGCAGTGATTCAATGGGCACCCTGTGAGTTTTGTGGCTGCTAGGAACTGCTTGAATTGCTAAAATGAGAGAGGGTAGAAGCTATTGATGATTGACAATTGATGATATTCAAGAGGTGAGAATATTACTATGGATGCAAGCAGTCGGTATCGGATGACTATTGCGATAATATAAATGTGACTCAGCACCTGTATGCCATAAAAGTACAACATATGCATTAAAAGTTTGGGTACTAACTGGATGTCCTACTTATAGCTTGCTCCCATTCCAAATCTGCCCTTTGATCCAACGTATGCACAGTGTCTACTTTAGAGTTACTCACGTTTCATGTGCTGTGACCTTTTTGTCATGGCAGGGTTCCATGTTTGCCTCACTTCTCATGGACCTGAAGTACTATCACTGTCATGTGTGTACCATGTCCCAATACTAATACAGTGCCATCCTTATACACGCGTGTCTATGTGAACTTTAGCTGACTCCAGGTTTGCATGTGTCAGGTGATTTGTTCTGATACTTGATTGTTTTCTGACCATCAGTTGAATTTGAGCATGGTTACATGTGTGGTATTTGCTGATTTACATGCTACAACTCTGTATTTTGGATGATTTCATCATATCTCATATGACCTCTTGGTAATTTCATAGTTGTGTGCTTGTGTGTGTGTGTGTGTATGTGTGCCAAGTTGTATTACTTCCACTTAACGCCAGGGAAACATCTTTGAATCAAGTACCTTGGTCATGAGACACTAATAAAGTGACAAAGGGTTCAGGGAACATCAATGAGACATGTGTTTCATGTCCCTTGAAGTGAAGTTAATGTCTTGTACACATGTGTACCTTGCCCCAGAACTCCTGAAATAATCAGCATGTTCATTTCAAGCAAATATGGGTTGCATGACAGTCGGGTGTGTCATTTTAATGAACTCCAGGTACCCTGTCTTTTAGGCATTGAAATATTTGTCTCAAAACTTCGTATAGAAATCTTGACAGTGTTAACTTGCCAACACCCAGGAGAGAGAAACAAGTAAATAAAACTTGTGGATGCTCAAAAACAAAAAAATTTCGTTTATATATTTCATTCAATTATTGCTCCATGACAAATTTGGCTCAATTACCAATTCTGGAGATTTAGAATTAGAAAATGCCAAAAGCAGGCATTGTCATGCATGGCTCGTTGCAGTGCATCAATGCGCTTCAGCAATTTCCTCCTCATCAGGATTTATAAAAACTATCACAGTCCAAGTGATATCAGTCTAGGAGTGATTCATTTAAAGAGATACGACCTCTTTTTATGCTCTAGTTCTATATTCTGATTAGTTCTAGTAAAAATGTTTCCACAAATAAAGAGGAAATTATTAAATCGTTTTTGAATGTAGGTCTCTGAACATAAGAAGATCCGATTTGCATAGAAACTATGCTGTTGCCAATATTAACGGCAATTTGGTGTGGCATACGACTATGAATACAGCACAAAAACTGAGTTATGGATTAGTTTCTGCGTCAAGTGCATGTGGCGTATTAAGGGGGGTGGCCTCCCCCACACACTCTTAACTGTGGGCATGCTGGGGGGCCATTTTGAGAATCGCCACCTATCCCCCCGGCTCTCAAACCCAGGGACCGCAACTGGCGGCAAAACGGCTAGCTCCGCTACTGGTCAAGTGGTTTAGGAAGCAAAAGCTAGACTGGAAACAACCCAGAGTAATTGCCAGTATTTGAGATTGGTTCAAGCATCCCATGTGTCATTTATTTGGTTTTGGGCCATGAGATGTTTTCAGTGTCACTGACATGCCCAGGGGTTGATCATTCCTTTACTGTGTGTCAGGACTCAAGCTGCACCTCAATGTTAACCCACAAAAATGCTGTCAGCAGAACGTGACTTCTCTTGTTCCCACACAGGAGTCAAGATCAGCCAGTCTTGATCAACAGATTCTGCACATAATCCTCACCGCTCCGCAGAACACAGCTTACCTTTCAGTGACTGAGCACAAAAAGTAGGACAAAGCCTTAGAGCGGAGGCAGAATGGGAGTGAGGGAAAGGAGAGATAGATAGAGTGCTGTGATCTTGTCAACCACACGTTTCTCGTACATCCGGGAATTCTCAACAGTGTATTCAAAGGTGATTGCCAAATGTACACTGAAGGTAGGAAAACCTACGGTTCACGGTGGTAATGCTGACCCATTTGTAAATGGCGGGCTGCAGTGAACCTACACCGCAGTTAAAGGTAGCCAGTATCATCACTCGGGGAGTTCTGGGATGAAAGTGAACCAGGAATTCAGGAAGGAAGATGGAGAGCAAACACAGCAACCAATACCAATAATGCAGAGGCAAGTCAGTAGTCAGGCAACTGGTCAGTAAACAAAATGAACCTGTAATACAGAGGCAAGTCAAAGTTTAGGCAGAGTGGTCAGGGATGAAAAATGGAAACAAAACAACAAAGGCTAGGAACACAAATATGCTGAACAAACGGGATAGTGCAAGAGTCAATACAATACAGAAAGTTGCCAGGCACCTTCCCAAGGAAAGTAGACTGCCTATAAAGCCCAGCTGTCACTCATAGCCAGAAAGTCCCTCCCTTTGACCTTCACCAATGGTGATCCTTATGTTGTAGCCACTATAGAACTGATCTTCCACAACCTTGCAGGCTCTCTAATGGTGATTCTATGGTGTTCTTCCCAGAAATGAATCCCTGTCGCCACACAACCCTCTTATTCCTGAAATCAGAGATGTGGTCCAGCAGTTCTCAGGCTCAGACTCAACTAATATTATTGTTATTATTATTCTAATTCAGTATTTGTTGAGCGCATAGCTACCCGGAGGCATCCCAGTACTAGCAGCATCAGGCAGTACAGCAGGCTAGGTGGTTTATGGGGCTGCGTTTTGAAACAATCTGGTTTTGAGGAGCTTCCGGAAAGAGAGATGCTGGGTCACTAAGCGAAGATGTGGAGGAAGGGAGTTCCAATATCTAGTAGTGTTGTATGAGAAGGAACGGCCTCCACATCTTACCCTTTTCGTTTTAGGGACTGGGGCTTGGATTAAGTTGGCTGAACGTAGGCATTTCCTGGGATGATAGAAAGTGATGAGAGAGTGATTAATTGGGGGCCCTTTCCTCCAGAGGTTCTTGTGGGCTATGCATAAGGATTTGGATTTTATTCTTTCATTAATTGGCAGCCAGCGTAAGGTCCTCAAAGCCAGCTTGGCAGACTGAGTTTTGGGAATATTAAGCTGCATCCAAGCTGCACAGTTCTGCACAACTTGCAGTTTCCTTATTGTTGTCTTTGGAAACCCAAGATAGAGGCAGTTTCCATAGTCCAGGCGGGAGAGAATCAAAGGCTGGATCATGATTCTCCTTGTCATCATAGGAAGGAGAGGTAGGAATTTCTGACGCAATCTGAGAATGCAATAGCAGGTTGCTGCCAGTTTCACTGCTTGGTGGTCAAATTTAAAGAACTAATCCAGCCAAAAGTCTAAACTTTGAATCTTTGCATTAGGGACTGGTGCAGGATCCAGACATTTTGGCCATTCCAGTCCAAGATCAGGGATGGTGGGGTTGCCCAGGACCATTAACTCTGTTTTATTTCCATTGAGCTTAAGACAAGAGTATTAAAGCAGCACTAAAACTGTTTTGGTTGAAGTAGGCCCCTGTCTGGAGGAGCTCAGTGAGCAAACATTAGGGTGAAGCCCAGAGTAATTACCAATGGATAATAATTGATAAAGCATTCCCTCCTTCACTTTTCTCAGTTGCACTATGAAGGTTAAGCAGATAATCATCCTGTTAACCTATGATTGTCTAACCATACACATACGGGATGCACTTAAATGGCTTGTGGAAATCACACAGTGGACTCGCACGGCAAACACGCCACGATCTGAAGATCGGATCGGATCTACATAACTGCGGGATGGGGCAGTGACTTTCAACTCCACTACCTTTAGATACACTTAGAAGCGATTCAGTTACCAGACTAATTAGACTACATCTCCATGATCTGAGCTTACAGGAACCCCTTTCCGGGTTAGAATTATTTATCACTGGAAATAAGCCACTGATAGAAACTGACAACAGCCCTGAAGAAGTCCCGGGGTAATCCCTTGTAACAGCGACGAAACACGTGTTGGCTAAAAAGGTTTAAGATTTGAATTAAAGACTTCGGGAAATACAAGACAAGCATCATTGTAATACATTCATGAAACTTTATGTGTTTATTTCTAAACGTGTGCAGAGGATTTGTATGGAAGGCTTGTGGAAATAATTTCTCTTTCCTGGGAAGGGTTGACTCAGTTTCAGGCGAGTCTTCCTTATTTTTCCACACCGCCACAAACAGAGTGACCACAATACTCCTGGTAAATCTGCTGTTTTCTTTTATGCTAACCTCCGGTTCCTTAGATTGCATAGCAAGGGGCATAACATCTTTCGTCCTTCTTAAGGGAGCTAAGGTGCAGTAGGCCCCCGTAATGTCTGTCAATGGATTGATTTATTTGCCTGTTGTGTTCCAATATATGTGCATGACTCCAATGATGACCATGTCGGGGCAGTGCCAGAATGATGTGTATCATGGATATATAATTACATTTCTCCTGCGCTGTTAACTGGGGATCATCTGGGTTACGCTCATGTTATTCCCTCATTTAGGTGCAAGTTCATTACTATGTGTGTGTGCGTGTCCATGATCTCTAAGCATTGTCATAAATGTTATATCCTTTGTAGGAAGGTACATCCTGACTATGGTTGCCCCCAACTTTTTTCCCTGGTTTTAGCTGGTTTTGGACATAGTCGACCTGGGACCCTGCCAATCAGGACCCCAGGCCTACTGCTCTCTCTTTAAAATGGATTCCATGTACCCTAGGTGCATCTCCAATTGGTACTGGGCCACCTTATCAGACCCTGTAACTCAGGGCATAGGTGTAACCAGGGCCTACCAGGGGCTGAAGCATGTATTATGCCACCCCTGGCTGGCCTCCTAAATTTGACACAACTGGCTGCATGACAGCTGGGGCAAAGTCGTGTAATCACACTTTGCTGTAGATATAGTATACCTATATCTAACCCTAAAATGGACACACAGATTCCTATCAGTCACTCCTATGGCAGGCCTTGACAATCCTGAAGGCAGAGTGCTTGGAATCGTGTGAGAGGGTGCTCTGGCATGAGCTGAGCCTGTCTGCAGCTTGCGGAACCAAGTCCTAATAGCTGTTCCATGATATCGCATACCATATACTCTTAAGTGCATTATAATCCTCGCGGTTAAATGCTAACTTTGGTATTGCTTTATCAAAACATGTCGAGTAAGGTGTCATACAAATTGGAATACTAACCCCTCGCCAATTCTGGCGACGGGGTTAGCATTCCACCCTTCTAGAGGGACACGACATGTATGTAACTGTGAACCCCGGTTAAAGTTAACTGAAGCCTCAGCTCCACAAAATGGATGCTGCCACCACAGACACGAGTCTGACCTCCTGCTGCTGGGAGTCCTTCCAGCGAGGGAGGCCTGGACAAAGGGTTTCCTGTCCGGGGCGGTGCTAGCACCGTCCCAGACATGGTTTTGTGTATCCTGGGTAGGCAGGGCTTTTCAGGAAGGTGACTGCTGAGTGGCACCCCGGTGCTCACTACGCATAGGCCAGTCAGAACCAGTTCCAGGGGCACACCAGCCCCTGGCCTGGGGAAGTCCGGCAGGGGAGAGGGGTGTAACCACCCCCCTCCTGGTCCCACCCATAGGCAGGACCTAGTCACCGGGTCAGCCCCCTTTTTTAGTATAAAGATAGGAGCGGGCCCCCTGTTCAAATTAGATCATCTTTGGAATCAAGATACCACTTTCTTCGAAAGGACTTCACGATTTCTTCTTCAAGATTCTCCCTTGTGGCTAAGGAGTAGTCACCCTGCATCAAGCGGGCACCATCCTAAAGAACACTGCGGTCTGCTGCAAGTCCTTCATCACGAATCCGACGACCCAGCTCGACGAGACCCGGCTTCCCTGGCACCTCTGACCTCTACTCACCTCTACAGCCAAGCTGAGAACCGTGAGTGCGACGAGACCTCGAGGGACCGACGATCGCCAAGACTGCACGACATCTTTACTGCAAGCCCACCGTGTCCTCCACTGGTGAGTGCTTTGGGGTCCGAGAAGCCCCGACCCTGCGCAGCTCCAGCACCCAAGGTCAGCCTCCCTGCATCTCCACGATCTGCGTGGGGCCCTTCTGCTGTTTGCTGTGCACCGCGTTGTTTGGCTACTAGCCGGCTGGCTTGTGGCCTTCTGAACGACGCCCGACGACTTCACGACTGCTGGTCTGGTTGCTCCAGACTGGCCCTTGCTTCCTTCTTAAAGAGAGGCACCCCGGACCCTCCTGGTCCACTCCAGACGCCATTTTGAGTCCACCGCGTGGGCTTGAATTTGCCAAGGCTTTGGTGCCCAATCCTGGGTCCAGCGACGCCGACAGCTTCTATCTTCGTGGGACAGCTCGATCCTCCATCCTGGTCGCCGACAACGCCTCCTGGTCCGTGAGATCTTCGAGCTCCAGCGTCACCCACTCACCTTGTCGAGGTGGCTACCATCCGGTGCCCACTGACTACTGGCTAGTAGTCTCGAACTTGGTCCCCTCTGCTTTCAGGTGTCATCTATCTTCGAGATCCAGGCTTGGATCCAACTGAACTTTCTCCACTGGTCACCGGCCAGCATCTTTTCTTCCGGCTCCTGGTCCGTCTACGAGGATTCCCGACGTCTTTTCAGACCTATGCAGCTGCAGCCCCTGGGCTAGGTAACTTCGGCATTTCGGTGCCCCAGCATAGCCTCACTATCCAAGGGTCAGAATCTACTTTCGTTTTCTCCCTACCAGGTCGGGTTCGCCCGAGAACACTAACTTTTCATTTCCTAGCTACCATAGACTTTTGTCCGCATCTCGCGTGAGAGTGCACACACTGCACCCGAGTCCCCTAGGCCTCCTAGAAGTAATCTAATGATTCCCTAGTCAAGTCCTAGCGATTCCAAAAGCTATTAGTACTGTACTTACCTGCTAGGAATTTCACATTCCACTTTCAGAGTATATGGTTTTCCGTGCCCCTCGGGCATTTGTATATACTGTGCTAACTTAAGTATTTTTATAAGAGTTTTGGTTTGTGCTTAGTACCCTGTCCTCATAAAGAGTACAGGGCTGTTGTGATCTTTAATAAATAACTGTTTATTTTCATAACACTTGTGTGGTGTCCTTTCACTTGGTGTTCAAGGGGTATATGTGTGGTAAACAGCTGGCTTAACACGCCCTCTCGAGTCTTTAGCCTTAGACTGCTCGTATCCATGCTACTAGGATAGCTGGTCTATAAGGTTGACTTACAACCAATCATCAATAAGGGTTGCTGGACTGATACATAGTGTTCACTAGAATAGTGAGCACTGCATATCAGGCCACCTTCTCACATTGGTGAGCAGCGGTTGGGATTTGAGCTTGCTGTTGTTTTACCACACGTATCCTAAGAATATCTTGTTGAAAGATCACATAAGTACTGTTAGGTACATATAACTAAAGCTTAGAATACTCTGAGTTCTACTGAACCAGCTGTTGTAGCTCCTCAAGGCTCAGCACACCTTGGCTGCAACTCTTAGCAAGGGATCAGTAGGTAACACATAGTGTAGGTAGGTGCATCACTTACACCACACTAGAAACAGCATGTCAGACAAAGGTGGAAACTCTGAGTCTCCCCTTGTGTCAGTGGACCCTCCACAGGTCATCACTTCTAAATATGCTGCTCTTAGCTTCCATGAGATGAGACAAGTGTGTACTCTCAGGAAACTAAAACAGGGGTCTAACCCCACAACTTCCTTTCTGATTGGTCTCTTAGAGACTTATGATGCCAGGAAAGCTGAGAAACTTTTTAGCTCTCCTAATCCAGTTGGGAATATGCCCTCCTTACAGGGACCCTTTGATAGCCAGGAACATCCCCTCCAGGAAGCAGATGGTGCTGAGGAGGAGGATGAGGATGATGACCAGTTGTCAGGGGATGAGGCAGATAAGGGACAGCTAGAAGTCAGTAGACTAAGCAGGTCCAACTTAAACAGACATGAGATTGGTACTGGGGGACCCCTGGGGCCACTCTCAGGTCAGCTTAACATTGGGAATGGACGAGTTAGGTCTCTATCAAGAGGCTCTAACAGATCCTTTCGAACCAATGGCTCTCTCAACTCTTCTCACAGAGGAATGTCTTCCCCTAAGAGGAGAGTGTATGAAGCTGAAGAAAGGGCAGTCAAACTGAGGATTGAAAGGGAAGAACTTGCCCTGGCCAAAGAGAGACTTGCCCTTGCTAGAGAGCAAGAATTATGTGGGCTACAGCCCACTGGTGGCAGCAATAATCCTAGCAATAGGGAAAGGAGTTTTGATAAAAAGCACCTGAATAAGATAGTGCCCCCCTTTAAAGAAGGGGATGACATCCACAAATGGATTACTGCTTTGGAGAGAGCCTGCAATGTGCAGGGTGTTCCCCAAAATCAGTGGGCAGCTATCTTGTGGCTCTCCTTTGATGGTAAAGGTAGAGATAAGCTCCTCACCACAAGGGTGGAGGATGCTAACAATTACAAAATCTTGAAGAATACACTGGTTGATGGGTTTGGTTTAACCACTGAACAATACAGGATGCTGTTCAGAGACACCCAGAAAACTCAGTCTCAAGATTGGACTGACTTTGTTGATTGTGCCACTAAGGCTTTTGAAGGCTGGCTACTGGGTAGTAAGGTTACTGATTTTAAAGGATTGTATAATCTAATTATGAGGGAGCAAATCTTAAATAATTGTCAGAACCAGCTATTACATCAGCACCTGGTAGACTCTGAGTTGACCTCTCCACAGGAATTGGGTAAGAGGGCAGACAAATGGGTCAGAACCAGGGTTAGGCCTAAAAACCAGGGTGGTGACCAGAAAAAGGAATCAACCAAGCCTCAAGAGAAGGGTGGGGATAAATCCACAGAGAAGACTTCCCAAGGGCCCCAAAACTCCAACAAGGGTGGTGGGTCCCAGAACACTCCTTCAGAACAGAAGAAACCTTATTGCCATACCTGTAAACCGGTGGGCCATTACAAAAGTGATGCCAAGTGCCCTAAAAATAGCAATAAGGAAAATATACCCCCAAGTAACACTCCCAGACCTCCTGTTACCACTAGTGGTAATCCCCCAGGTGGTGGAAGTGCCCCCAAGAATGTGGTGGGCATTACTTTGGGCAATCAGGAGGACTATGGCCTAGCCAGGTTCCCTGACCACACTCTTGTCTGTGAGACTGGCATGGGGTTTGCCAACTTCACTACTGGACCCCACATTTTGGGAAAGTATAGACAAGAAGTTTTAGTGAATGGTCAGAAAGTTGAGGCATTCAGAGACACAGGGGCCAGCCTCACCATGGTGAGTGACCATCTGGTCCCCTCTGCTCAACTGACCCCTGGTTTTACTTATCAGGTGACAGACATTCATGGAGTGAAGAGAAGGCATCCCATGGCAGTAGTCAAGCTCAGTTGGGGTAATGTCACAGGGCCCATGAGAGTGGCAGTGACAGATAACCTACCTGTAGATTGCTTACTGGGGAATGACCTGGAACTCTCAGCATGGGCTGAGGTGGAGCAAGAAACTCACTCCAGAATGATAGGCCTATCCAGACAGGTTAGTGGGGCAGTAATAGCTACAGCCCCAGTCCAAGCACCATTCCGCCCTGAAAAGGTTGGAAGGGCAGTGGTAGCCACTGCCCAGGCTCAGACAGACTTTCCAGAACAGGATAGGAGGGCTGTGACAGTCACAGCCCAAACCCAAACTGAGTGCCCTCCTGAAAAGGTTGGCAAGGTTGAAATGGTCTCAGCCTCTACTCAAACAGATAGTGAGGTTGTGAAGCCTGAAACAATGGATCACTCCACTCAAACAGAGAGCATTGAGGAGGAAGAAGAGTCTTCCCCCTCCCAGACACTAGGTGAGAGCCAGCCTCCTCAGGGAACTGACTCTACCCCTGTTGAAGGAACTGCCCCAGAGGTAGTCAGGCCTAGCCTGGCAGAGCCCCTGATGGCAGTGGAACCTTCCCAGGTGGGACCCAGTCTGGAGCAGGTAACCTGCACCTCTCTACCCTGCCTCAGTCAGCCCAGGGCTGAAGAGATCAGGGAGGCCAGTGGTGGACCCAAAAGGGCCCCCTGTCCAAAAGAACCCCTTAATCAGCAGATTAGGATCACTGAAGCTGGTAAACCTAGCCAAGTGAAAATAGAACAGACTCCTGAGGGATCCCCCTTAAAAGTAGTTAGGGAACTCCCACAGCTGGACACTGTTGGGCACAGCCGAACATGGGGCCTAAAAACCCCAGACCTGACCTGTCCCTCCAGTAAGCCAAACAGAGGGACTCAGCCTCCAGCTTTAGGTAGCCAGAGGCTGACCCTGAGAGCTCAGTGCATCTCAGCTAAAGAAAGAAAGGCACACATGATGAATGGTGATTGGAGGAAGTTGAGCCCAAAGGTAGAGGAGCCTCACTTCAGTACTCCATCCCAGCATCAGCCTTTTACTTTCCCAAGACACACCAGAGACAGAGATTCCCTATGGTGGAGACCCTCAGATACCCTTAGGGTGAGGGGTTGCCTAGTGGACCATGACACAGGGGGAAACCAAGCCAGAGCTGGTCCTTCCTTATATGGCCACTTAGGTAATAGAGGCTTACCTGGACAAGGATAGCCTTATCTCCTTTCGTTTGGGGGGGGGTTGTGTAGGAAGGTACATCCTGACTATGGTTGCCCCCAACTTTTTGCCCTGTGTTTTAGCTGGTTTTGGACATAGTCGACCTGGGACCCTGCCAATCAGGACCCCAGGCCTACTGCTCTCTCTTTAAAATGGATTCCATGTACCCTAGGTGCATCTCCAATTGGTACTGGGCCACCTTATCAGACCCTGTAACTCAGGGCATAGGTGTAACCAGGGCCTACCAGGGGCTGAAGCATGTATTATGCCACCCCTGGCTGGCCTCCTAAATTTGACACAACTGGCTGCATGACAGCTGGGGCAAAGTCGTGTAATCACACTTTGCTGTAGATATAGTATACCTATATCTAACCCTAAAATGGACACACAGATTCCTATCAGTCACTCCTATGGCAGGCCTTGACAATCCTGAAGGCAGAGTGCTTGGAATCGTGTGAGAGGGTGCTCTGGCATGAGCTGAGCCTGTCTGCAGCTTGCGGAACCAAGTCCTAATAGCTGTTCCATGATATCGCATACCATATACTCTTAAGTGCATTATAATCCTCGCGGTTAAATGCTAACTTTGGTATTGCTTTATCAAAACATGTCGAGTAAGGTGTCATACGAATTGGAATACTAACCCCTCGCCAATTCTGGCGACGGGGTTAGCATTCCACCCTTCTAGAGGGACACGACATGTATGTAACTGTGAACCCCGGTTAAAGTTAACTGAAGCCTCAGCTCCACAAAATGGATGCTGCCACCACAGACACGAGTCTGACCTCCTGCTGCTGGGAGTCCTTCCAGCGAGGGAGGCCTGGACAAAGGGTTTCCTGTCCGGGGCGGTGCTAGCACCGTCTCAGACATGGTTTTGTGTATCCTGGGTAGGCAGGGCTTTTCAGGAAGGTGACTGCTGAGTGGCACCCCGGTGCTCACTACGCATAGGCCAGTCAGAACCAGTTCCAGGGGCACACCAGCCCCTGGCCTGGGGAAGTCCGGCAGGGGAGAGGGGTGTAACCACCCCCCTCCTGGTCCCACCCATAGGCAGGACCTAGTCACCGGGTCAGCCCCCTTTTTTAGTATAAAGATAGGAGCGGGCCACCTGTTCAAATTAGATCATCTTTGGAATCAAGATACCACTTTCTTCGAAAGGACTTCACGATTTCTTCTTCAAGATTCTCCCTTGTGGCTAAGGAGTAGTCACCCTGCATCAAGCGGGCACCATCCTAAAGAACACTGCGGTCTGCTGCAAGTCCTTCATCACGAATCCGACGACCCAGCTCGACGAGACCCGGCTTCCCTGGCACCTCTGACCTCTACAGCCAAGCTGAGAACCGTGAGTGCGACGAGACCTCGAGGGACCGACGATCGCCAAGACTGCACGACATCTTTACTGCAAGCCCACCGTGTCCTCCACTGGTGAGTGCTTTGGGGTCCGAGAAGCCCCGACCCTGCGCAGCTCCAGCACCCAAGGTCAGCCTCCCTGCATCTCCACGATCTGCGTGGGGCCCTTCTGCTGTTTGCTGTGCACCGCGTTGTTTGGCTACTAGCCGGCTGGCTTGTGGCCTTCTGAACGACGCCCGACGACTTCACGACTGCTGGTCTGGTTGCTCCAGACTGGCCCTTGCTTCCTTCTTGAAGAGAGGCACCCCGGACCCTCCTGGTCCACTCCAGACGCCATTTTGAGTCCACCGCGTGGGCTTGAATTTGCCAAGGCTTTGTTGCCCAATCCTGGGTCCAGCGACGCCGACAGCTTCTATCTTCGTGGGACAGCTCGATCCTCCATCCTGGTCGCCGACAACGCCTCCTGGTCCGTGAGATCTTCGAGCTCCAGCGTCACCCACTCACCTTGTCGAGGTGGCTACCATCCGGTGCCCTCCTGGTGCCCACTGACTACTGGCTAGTAGTCTCGAACTTGGTCCCCTCTGCTTTCAGGTGTCATCTATCTTCGAGATCCAGGCTTGGATCCAACTGAACTTTCTCCACTGGTCACCGGCCAGCATCTTTTCTTCCGGCTCCTGGTCCGTCTACGAGGATTCCCGACGTCTTTTCAGACCTATGCAGCTGCAGCCCCTGGGCTAGGTAACTTCGGCATTTCGGTGCCCCAGCATAGCCTCACTATCCAAGGGTCAGAATCTACTTTCGTTTTCTCCCTACCAGGTCGGGTTCGCCCGAGAACACTAACTTTTCATTTCCTAGCTACCATAGACTTTTGTCCGCATCTCGCGTGAGAGTGCACACACTGCACCCGAGTCCCCTAGGCCTCCTAGAAGTAATCTAACGATTCCCTAGTCAAGTCCTAGCGATTCCAAAAGCTATTAGTACTGTACTTACCTGCTAGGAATTTCACATTCCACTTTCAGAGTATATGGTTTTCCGTGCCCCTCGGGCATTTGTATATACTGTGCTAACTTAAGTATTTTTATAAGAGTTTTGGTTTGTGCTTAGTACCCTGTCCTCATAAAGAGTACAGGGCTGTTGTGATCTTTAATAAATAACTATTTATTTTCATAACACTTGTGTGGTGTCCTTTCACTTGGTGTTCAAGGGGTATATGTGTGGTAAACAGCTGGCTTAACACGCCCTCTCGAGTCTTTAGCCTTAGACTGCTCGTATCCATGCTACTAGGATAGCTGGTCTATAAGGTTGACTTACAACCAATCATCAATAAGGGTTGCTGGACTGATACATAGTGTTCACTAGAATAGTGAGCACTGCATATCAGGCCACCTTCTCACATCCTTGACCTCCAAGTGCAATCAATAATATGTGCCTGTTAGAATTTTGGGGCGTTTATAACTTTGTGCTTCATTAACAATGTACAGAATTTAGTTATGTTATCGATTGCAGGTGTACATACTGATATTGTGCTAGGTTCTTTGAAATATGTGGAAATGTGTTTTCCTAGGTCATATTACCAGGCCTCAATTTGGACCTGGTCGCCATCTTTCTCAAAATGGATGCCTCCCCCTTCATGTTTAAATGTTCAGTATTTCTGCAGCATACAGTCAAGTAGAGTCATGTTTGTTTATTTCCATTGACGTTCTTCTTGCTGTTCTCGATGACATTTTCCTAGCTTGCATACAAAACTGTATGTATCTCAAGATCATTCTGCCAGCTCACTGTACCCTATTCATTCATAACAGCTTGCTGTTGTTCATGTAATTAATTTGTCCTACTATATCAAGATGATTTTAGCATAGCGTGGGCAGAACAAATATTAATTTATTGGGATAGTGCTTAGGTGCTAATGCAATATGACGTTTAGCACAACTGTGCTCTGATTTACTGAGAATGTTACACTTTTGATCATATAACAATGATTTAGCAGTTTTAGTGATTTAATATGTGAAATTAGTGTATATAAGCCCTCAGTATCGGGGGTGAGCCAGATGGCATTCCCAAAGACTTAGATGCTGCTTGGGATGCTGCCTGTTCCTCTGTTTTTGCTGCTCACTTAGGAATTAGTATACTTCTTATTTTGCACGACTTTCTAATGCTCTATTTGCTAAGAGCCTTCATGGCAATGACTTTATTTCAACTTTGTATCACATCTTTTGAATTTTGTTATTTTTAGCAACCGTTTTTTATCGCCATAAATTAGGTACTGAAAAATTACAGAAAATACAATGACATGCACCAATAACAAACTATACTAATATATAAGCAAGCAAGAAAGAAAGAGAGGGGTTTGAAATCTGCTCATTTAGAACTGAAATACTGAGTATGCCCTTATTAAATTTATAGTATGTTTGATGTGTTTAGAGGTGCCTTACCTTGGGAACACATTGTCTCATGAAAAGGAGGTTTAGCACTCCAATTTATCAACCTGTGGGTGCTCTGGTGAGGTAAAGTTTTGGCGTGTAAATTGTTCAGGGATCACCTCACTTACATGTGCATGTACATATGTGTGAGTGCATATGTTGTGTGTGTGTGTGCGCATTTCTATGTGCATATGTTTAAGTAAGTGTGAGTTGTGTGTATGTACATTTTCGTTCATTTGTGTATGCTTGCATATGTATGTATGTACATGTACACATTCATATGTATTTGTGGATGTGTCTGTTTCTCATATCTCTGTGTATGAGTACATGTTTGTATGTTTGTTTGTGCACAAACTTTGCACTGATGTGTGCGCACATATGTATGCACATGGTTGAGTTGATATTTGTTAATATTGGTGTGTGTATATATGTCAAAAGTGAGTAATTTGAAGATAATCAATTGCCAGGCCCAAGGGATTGCTCAGCAGGCCAAATGCAGCTGGCACTCCCAACTGGACCTGCCATTGCTGTCACGTGCCAGCATAAATGTTTCCTGGTAAGCATCACACTCATATGAACGTGATAGTGTGGACAATTCTAGGTCACGCAAAGGTGTAAGACGGCCCTGGACGGGCTAGAATTGTTTTTTAAATGTGTATTGATTTTGTTAAAAATACGCAGACAGCACTACCATAAGGTGGACTGTCATAATCATGGGTTCACACTCTGCAACTCTGGGCATTAAGCTTGCTTAATCTCCACAACGGCCCCCCCGCGGCGGGATGCCTGGCTTTCACCTTGGGGATGCCCTGTAGGGGCTATCTCACAGGGAAAAGCCAGGACGGGTTCCCAAGGCAAGCGCGGAGATACCCCTTCGGGGGTCGATTCAGGCGCTATATAAGAAACATAATAATAATAATAATAAGTAAGTGCTGGTGTTAAGTGGCTGTGTCAAGTGCTGGTGAACACTGTTACAAAATAAGCACTGACTGTGTATGTGTTAGCTCAGCCTCGAATCTACTGGAATTGTCAGGAAAGCTATACATTTCAGCACTTCCAGGGAATGTACACCCTTACTCCCTTGGCTTGATGTGATTAAATGTGTAACAGCTTTTAACTTGTGGGTAGCGGAAAGGTTCTTGTAACAGGGCCTCCAGCAGATATCAGCTTTGTGTGTCTGTCATGCCCGATGAGATCTGCCCTTGTGATAGGAACCTCTGCCTTTGCGCTCCAGGAAGAGGCATAGGATTCTAAGCACAAGTCAACATGCTCTGTCACCTTGGCAACTGTATTCAGTAGTACAAACCAGCTCTTATGGTTGATGCATTCTGCGGCAAATGCACAGAGTGGTACCCAGGGGCCTATGAGGGCCATGAGATCCATGTCTCCCTCACCAAGAATACTTTGGGATATGTTTTCATTGGTAATGATGGCAATCACTGCCGCTAACATTTAAAAGCACCAAACCCTTCACCCACAAAAGGCCGGGTAAGGCTCTTTCTAATCCATTCAGTGGGGGATGGTGACCCACAAAATGGTGAGTTGTCTTAAATAAAAAAAATTAAAAAACCAAATAAATATTTACATTTAAAAATGGAAAAAAAAAAGTTTCACTTACCTTCCTAGCCTGCCGCACACCCTCGGTGTTCTCTGGTCTCTGTCTCCAGACTCCTCCTAGTGCGAGCTTCTACTTCTCCCACAGCTCCTTTTCCAATCCAAACACTTCTCTCCTGCTGCATGAGTGAAGCATCTGGATTATCTGGAGCGGTTGCCTCAGCGCACCGAAGAGAACTGAAGGCCTGTGCCTCAGCCGGGTTGGAGAGTTTGAATTGCGCATGCCGGTTTGGCTGGAGCAAGGTAGCCGGCCAAACCAACATGCACATTTCATACTGAAGGAGCCACTCGTCGTTGCTGCCAATCAGCAGCAATGATGCACTGGCCTTTCCCTGCCCCTTCCATTCAGCAGAAAGCCGTAAAAATAAAATGGTAATAAGATGTTTTTATTTTTCCAGCTTTCATTCTATGGAGGAATCGCTGCTGAATTTATGTGCTATGAATTTTGCAGGCGCGCAGGGAATTCGCCCCTGGTATTCTGCAAAATGAGGCATCAGTGGTGTCTGCCTTTGGAAAGAAAACCCAAAGCCTAACTTACACTCTCTGCTTTGCTTGACATCTTAATGTGTCTTCCTTCCTCTAATTTAGAACTAAGACTTAACTCCTTCCCAACTGGATCACTCTTAACGCACTCCGAACATGCAAACGCTGCTTCTCCGTTCTTCGCAAGAGTTTGCAAGTCTAAAGACAAATAAAAACAAACAGACTGAGCATAGTCATTGGCCAGAAACAGATGTTTAGATTCTCAGAAGACTGCGACAACTAGGCGCATTTGGACTGACCGTGTCACCAATCTACAGATTCTGCTTGAACTCCAGCGATTTTTGCTTTAACACTGCAAGTTCTCCCATGAGACATAACACCATTTTGGATTGCGCTACTTATTTTGAAGCCATCATTCCAGGTGGAAGGTGATTGGTATAGCTCTATAGCCTGCCGCTAGGGGTTATGCCAGCTGCCAAAGGCCCTGAACCTAAGTAATAGGTCTGCATCATTATAAGTCCAGGCGTGGACCTATAACTCTGGAGAGGGTCTTTAACAACTGGTACAGCCCAAAGAAGAAGGGCTGTAATGCAATTAGAACTTTCCACCCTCTGAGGATAGAATGTTCTAAATAACAAAGAGGGATTCACAAAGACAGTTGTTAGAATGTTGAAGCTCAAGGTTTAACCCCTTCCATGCTGATCACGGCCCCCAGCCGTCATGCATCACGGTGCTCGTGTGCTGATGACGGCTGGGGGCCATCATGAACCCGCCCACTCTTAAAAATGGCCGCACAGGCGCAGAATCGCGGCCGCGCCCAAGGGGTTAAACTTGCTACAAATATGCCTGGGCCACTCCATTGTTTTCAATGAAGTTCTTGTCATTCCGATGTTCTAATTGTTTTACAGCGCACCATGTGAAGGACAACAAGTAGTGTAGCAATAGACCCTGCAGCCCCGAGCTCCAGGGGGCCCCCTCCAGTACTATGCCCCAGGGGCGGCTGAGAGCTCCTGACTGGGTCCAGAGCGTGTGGGGGGCCTCTATGTACTTTGCAGGGCGGACCCCTCAAGTTTGTTACGCCACTGAGAACAACCTTATCTTCCTTCCAAGCTTTGTAGTCAAGCTGTCACCTACGTTGTGTTCAATTTCAAACTCAGCAACTCTACAGCCGAAGCCCTATGACCTGGTGAAATCAGTACAAATCAGCAGGGCAAGTAGCTCATATGCAGTGTTAATGCACCTTGGAATGTCGATGCAGGAAGCCCCCAATCCAAGGTTTGCAAAGTGGAATCAGGTGAAAGCCACTCACCAGGTACACACCGAACCAAAGCAATCGGTATTTACCGGAGTCACACTTTTCACCAGACAGGCCACTCAATTTGCAGATCTAATGCGTTTAGGCCCGTATCTTTACTATGGTCCTATTTTGATTTGAAGATTTGCCTCTTTCCACAACTAGCATTAGGGAATTTTTTTGTATTTCCGTTTTAGCACTTTTAAAAGTACACAGCTTTTCTTGCTTTCTTCTCCACCCACTCACACTTGCCCCCTGCTCGTTAACTATGCAGCCATATTGCATTGTGAAGCACACATGGAAGTTGCAAATCGTAATTTGTTTAATGATTGTTTATGTGCAGTAAGGGGCACCTTCCTGCACATACACATTCATTCAGGGCAATATCCTGTTTCTATGTGTGCCGCACAATACAGCGAGGAGAAATTAACCATTTATCTGTGTTTCGCTATATTAAGACTGGGTTTTCCCTGATTTTAATATAGTCGCTGGCTCCAATTTCCGTCACCCTTGTAAATATGGGGCAGCGCCAAAATCAATGGGTTTTGCAGCGGAACGCCCACTGAACACCCATTGCCCACCCCTTTCACGCTAAGTGTAGTGTGAAAGGGGGCCTTATTTACAAAGCAGCGTTAAGCCAAGTTAAGTGGCTTAAAGCAGCCTTGTAAATAAGTCTAATGGATTATCACCAAAGGAACGCCGCAAAAAGTGACGCTCCTGTGGCGATAGGGGCTGGAAATTATGCCCCATTGTGTGCACATTTGCACTCCTTGTTTGGAATACCAGAATGCTGTCATTCAGAGTGAGGTTAGCCATTGCCTGAAGGGTGCTGGCCCTTTCCCTCATACTGTATACTCTAGTGGGAGGAAGAAAAATGTAAATGACACTATAACAGACTTATGGATGGAGAGGGCTGACTGGCTGAAAGCCCCAGTGAACATATTGCATATATCATTTCAGTAAAATCAAAAGATCTTCGCTAACCTCAGTGCTAAAAATATACATCATGCGATGTAGGTTTTCAGTTAAAGTGTAAATGAAAAAAATGAGTCATAAGATGCGGCGTCACACCTCTGCTGCAATATTGTCGCCTCCTGTCTTGTTTGTTATGCCTCTCGGGTGTTTAGGTGTCTGTTGGGAGCGAGGTGAACCTTGGGGCATCTTGCAATGAAAGTGCATCTCCTAGTGCGCTGGTGAAGCTCAGAATGTCTGTACTGTGCACGTGCGCTCATCGATCTGGTCTATCTACGCATCCAGGCTGATGTCATCACGCTTCACGGTGCTAGCCACAGGTACTTAAGACTGAAAGCCGCTCTTGACATGCCGCAGATGCAGCTTGCAGATGCCATGGAAACATTTGGATGAGGAGTGATCGATGGTCCTGTCTCCTATTGGTCCTCAAAGCTACCAGTGCTTAACTAAAAGTGTTGTTGACTGGGAACTGTGGTGGTTAAGGAAGAAGGCTTAGCTGGTGACATGCACAACTGTTTGGAACGTCCTTACAAGTAAATGTAGGCAGTCTTTGCATGCATAATAAAAGCCACTTAGCGACATTAAAAAATGAAGTTAAAGGTGTGCACCATATGTAACTTCAGGGACAGGGAGAATGTACGAGCTGAGCTTTAGCTACCTTTTATTTATTTTTTGGGGAAAATAGTTAATCACTGCAGGATAGTGTGGAATTCACCCACTTGTACAACTGTTTTAACCCCTTGCATGCTGCCACGATTCTGCGCCTGTGCGGCATATTCGCGAGTGTGCGGGTTCATGACGGTCCCCAGCCGTCATCAGCACACGAGCGCCGTAGTGCATGACAGATGGGGGCCGTCATCAGCATGAAAGGGGTTAATATTGCAAAATTACAAAGAATATCATAACTCATGTTGTTAACCACATTTATGCTGCACCACATTTCCCAAAGACAGAGAAAGTAAGAACATTTATCTAAGACCTTGAAACACAGTGTACCGTGGAAACTATTTCCCTTTCCGAAGAAACTATCAAATCAGCTGCATCACTTTGCTGAAGGCCATTAAAGGGTGTTATTTCCTGCAGCTGTTGTGCTGTTCTTAAGTAAAAATGGATGGACCACAGCCTGTGGTTGTAGGAAATGTGAGTCAATGTCCAAAAATGAATTACTGAAAGTAAAGCAACTGAGATCCTGTGTTGGTTGCTGTGCTGCCACTTCACTCTACTCCACTCCACTCTACCACACTGTACTGCACACTGCTCCACGCCCTACTCCACGCTACTCCATTCTATAATTTGTAATCCACTCTGTGGCACTCCATTGCACTCCACTCTATGACACTTTCAAGACTTTCAACATGCCAGACCACTCCACTAGACACCGCACCACTCCACTCTAAGACACTTTACTCCACTGTATACAAGGCGAGGTCACTGTACTCCACGCCATACAATAGCACAACAGAAATTCGGTTGTGGCCTCAACTTCGCCTGCAAAATGTTTGTCCCTAACGTTATTCCGAGTGTTCACTCTTTTGGGTCATTGAAAACAATGGGGTAAACCCAATAAATCAATAGGACCTGGGTAAATGTATATATATAAAGAAAGTGGTCCTAGACACAATTTTTAAACACTGCAAGTGATGTGAGTATTACTTCTTCACAGTCAACAAATAGTCAGACTTAATCTGAACACACAAACACATGGAGATGTATTATTAGATAATTCAGCTATAAATGCAAAAAATGCAAAAAACCCAACACAACGGTATCACGACAAATTCTACTGCAGTTTATTTACAATTTCATAAAATTTCAGCAAGAAGAAAAGAGAAAAGTTGGTGCTCAGGTGAAGAAAGGTGTAAGTAAAGGTTTAGAGTGATTCAGTGCAACAAAGAAGATATTTTTACATTGCACATGTAAAGCCTACCCATACACAGTATATATACAATATTATACAGGGGGACAGGGAGGGACTGGTGTAGGCTTTGAACAATACAAAATGGGGGGATCGTCGACGTTTCGACCCTGGCGCAATAAGGGAAAGTCACGACCTCTGCTGCGGGTCTTCTTCAGGACGGTTGGGGGGGACTGGGGACGGGGGAGCACCACAAGAAATTGAGAAGGTGTAGCAATTCCAGATCAGTTGGGCGATACACCTCTCACTGAGAAGTTCAGCTCTGACTGAGAGTTCAGTTGAGAAACAGTTGGTACAAAACGGGCAGCCGAAATCAATCGTGCCTAGTCCGGTAGCGCAATGGACATTGTACCGGTGGTAGAAAGCGAGAGTCGGGAGTTGCTGGATTGAGCTTAGAGTTACCAAATCTTATAATTTACGGCCTGCCCAATTCCGAACTACTGGGAATAACAAACTAAATTGAGGTCCTCTTGAACTAGACCTAGTTCTTCCTCGCTTTCTACCACCGGTACAATGTCCATTGCGCTACCGGACTAGGCACGATTGATTATTATTTTTAGAAGAGTCTAGATGAGGACAATAATAGTCCACGAAGTCTGTACAATACATTTATTAAGGTCAAAAAGACAGCAAAAGACTTTCACTTGTCATATAGCAAAAAAGTTACATTCAGGACTTAATTGTTTCTCTTCCTCTTTATTAATCCCGTTATATAATAAAACAGAAAACCAAATCCAAAGTGGAAACAGCCTATGAATGTCATCCCTTTTCACATGTACAACACTGTATCGTATAACACTCCAGAAAACAGCACTCTACTCAATGACACTTTAGTGTATGATTTGAAATATAGTTTTATTAAAAATTGAAAAACATTGAAATTCAATGGAAAAACAAAAGTTAAAACTTAGTTATAGTTAGGAAAAGTTTATATATTCTTTCTATATATAAAGTTTTCCTAACTATAACTAAGTTTTAACTTTTGTTTTAAGTGTCTTTTTTTTCTATACCAACTAAACTTAAATAGCGGAAACATTAAAAATTCCAAAGTTATAGTTATACCTTCAATTTCTAATGTACGCACCACATTTAAATTACTATAACTTTATTTCTTCTTTCTATACAAACAAAAATTAAAGTACACAAAAAAATGTAAAAGTTAGGTATATCTTAATTTTATAATTTATGCAACAACTTCGCTCCTCCAAACACGCTGTTTTCAGCATGATCACCACACAGCAACTATATATCACAACTCTACCAAGCACTCCTTAAACCCTTTCATATTACATGGTTTATACTACCTGAAATCATTGAATTTATAACAACACTTATGACATCTCATCATTTCTGAGAACACAGTGCATGTTAGAGTAGCGAGTTATAGTTAATGTAGTGTGGTTAGCGAGCTGAAAACAGTCCATGGGGTAATTTTAACATTGGATCTATTTTTACGTTCATGTAGTGGAAGGAGTTTTATAGGAGAAAAGGGATGTAGCAGTACGTAGTGCTCTCCGCGATCCTATAGGATACACCATTTAGGCCTTCATAATGGGCACCTATTTTTTGCAATGTAGTATTAGTGCAACCAGTATTACAGATAATTACTATCAGTAATTCCAGGGTGTGGCATTGCCATAGGGTTACAACAAATCAAAAATAGGGGCCCATTGAATTGAGAATATCAAGCAGAATTAATTGCTGCGTCACCAATTTTTCATAGCATGCATGTATTTCTTGGACTTTCTTTACTAATAGCACATGCCTCTAGGTTTGACTTGGGGGATTTGTTTGTAATCTCCCATTTGTAAACACTGCAGATGGTATTACCCCAATTACTCCTAATATCCGTTTACCAATTCGTACATAAATTCTTGTTTTTGCCTAAACTGTTATTAAGAAGCTACTGTGTGTTGCATTTTTATATAGCGCAAACTCCAACCAAGGGCATTGGAGCGCTATATGTGACAAGTACCTGTCATATTACACAAGGATAGTTTCATTTTTTCTTTTTAGGCACTTGGAAATTAATTGATTTGCCTAGAATCACAGGATGTTGAGTTGACTCCAGGACTCGAACTTGGTTGCCCTTTTTTAAATTGGGCAGCTCTGGCCATAATGCCACATCCTCTCCACTTTCTCTAATAAGAGCCTTTGCGCTATAATTAAACGGCCTCAGGGTAAGGGAAGGAGTAAATAGAGGAGACAGACGGAGACAAAGAGAGAGAGTGTCAGAGGCAGCCCAGCAAAGAGCTGACACTGAGTCACTGCTTCCAGATTCTTCATGCCATGGCGACAGCCTGATTAGAATTCATGGTGCAACCAAGTTAACTGTGCTTTAGTACATCTGTTGCCCCGTAATAATTCTCTAATGTTAAGATGTACTTCTCTGCATAGAATCTAATTAAAATATTGAGGGAACAGGGCCCTCGGCCAAGTCAGACTCTATTTATGTAATTACCGCAAATATAATGTGCATGCTTCCCTGGAGATGGACCTCAGGCGTTGTAAAGATCAGGGAATACCAGAGTTAATGGACTTTCCCTATGTAACATCGGCTAAGCGGATATCACAGAGGTTGATGCTTAATTTATTTACATCAGATTGGGATATAGTGCCTGTTTACCAAAGAACTGTAGCTCTGGGCTGGATGCAGACACATTTTGGTATTACAGAAAGGGACACAGATGCTTGTGTGCTACATTATTTAATGCACAGTGTGTGAGGGTAAATTGTATGGCTGTGCAGTGCAAAGTGGTCACTCCTTTGTTTGCATAGGCATGGGTGAAGCTAATGAGAAAAAGCTCTAGCCCATACCTGCACTATAACATCGAGACATGCGCATGTATAAAAATGCAGAATGCAGTAAGTTCAGGTCACACACAACCTGTTGAATAGTGCACTGGTGCAAAGTACCCTTAGCTTCTCTGGAACATGCAGCGACCCTCTCGGACCCAACTTTTCGCACCTTTTTCGCAGAATGCTCCTCTGAAGGAGTTATGTCTCTTTGAATGCCTAACGTTTCTCATACTCCATTGATCGAACACTAGGCAATGCAGGGGTGTCGCAGCAAGCATTCTGGGACCTAAAAGAAGTGATCAACTGTGAGACTGCAGTGGGCACAAAAAAGCTTAGGTCCATCCATTGCCAACCCAAACTGGTCCCAGGTCATGAATCATACTAGATAGAATTCAATCCTTTAGATGAGGTATCCTTATGTTTGATACAAGTTGCAAGTTTCTGCTTGTTGGAAACCCCTCTGTGAGCGGGAAGAAGGCCCATGGCTCCTTCAGTCTTTGTATCCGCCCAGAAGAGACTTGAGAAATGATAAACCTTTTCCTGTTATTATTAAGTGCTGTACATAAACGGCCCAGGAGGAGATGGTTGTACCACAATTTAAGACATGTATCAGAGGCCTTAATCTTTTGTAGGGTGATGGAAAGTCTGACAACAGTTTTTGCACAAGCAAAGTTTTTAAATTCCCCCTGGAATACCCGATATGGGGTCAGATGTAGGAAACTTCGATTTAGCGAGTCCTTAATAGAGATTATTACCGAATCGCTATTAAGGACTCTCTAAATGGAATGTAGGTAGGAATTGCTAAAATATTAGCGATTCCTTAACATTCCTTAATAACGAATCGGTATTTCTGATTCGTTATTAAGAAATACCTAGCCATTCATTCCTATGGGCTAGGAGGCTCATAGGAATGAATGGGAAGAGATTCACTATTAGCGATTCGGTATTACAGAATCGTTAATAGCAGGAGGTATTTCAAGGGTGCCAGGGTGTCCAAAGGACACCCTGTTGCACCCCTGAAATGTGCATGTGTGCACATGTGGCGCATATACAAGCCCTAAGGGCATGGATGAGTGCCACATGGCACATTAAAAAAAGCAAAAAAGTGCGTTTTGAAAGGATATCGCTACTTACCACCAACTTGAAGTTGGTGGTAAATAGCGATTCCTTAAGTGCTACGTTCATTGCATTTAAGGAATCGGTATTTCCGATTCCTTAAATGCAAGAGCAAAATAAGGAATCGCTATTTTGCGATTCCTTATTTTGCATGTAGGTTTCAGGTCACCTAGGGCCCGATTTACAGAACTAACTTAAGACAAAATCCTAAACTTACTACTTTTGGTATTCACAGAATTTAGGATTTTGTCTTAAGTTTGTTTTAAGACATACTTAAGACAGACTTAAGACTGAATCCTAACTTAGGTCTGTCTTAAGTCTGTCTTTGGACAAACTTAAGACAAAATCCTAACTTCTGTGAATACCAAAAGTAGTAAGTTTAGAATTTTGTCTTAAGTTACTTCTGTGAATCGGGCCCCTACATCGCACATGGCTAAATACCAGTCGGTAACCCAGACATTTTACGAATTTCGGCGTGACGAATCGTTATTTATCCACCTACATCTGGCCCTACGTCTGTAAGGATCTTACCATCTTCTAATTTTGTATGTTAATAATTGCCATAAAATTAGTCAAGACCAGTATACAAACTGTTATTGGATTGTCCGTGTGTGCGCCTAACATTTACTTTATTGTCAAATAAATGAATATTTGAGTTTAATAACTGCAGTCTATGTGATTTTATCTGACTAATATATTGATTGATCAATTAATGATACAAATATCGCACACTTAGGGCACGATTCACAGAACTAACTTAAGACAAAATCCTAAACTTACTACATTTGGTATTCACAAAAGTTAGGATTGTGTCTTAAGTTTGTCTTAAGACAGACTTAAGACAGACTTAAGTTAGGATTTTGTCTTAAGTCTGTCTTAAGACAAACTTAAGACAAAATCCTAACTTCTGTGAATACCAAAAGTAGTAAGTTTAGGATTTTGTCTTAAATTAGTTCTGTGAATCGGGCCCTTTGTTACCATTTTTGCAGCATTTTACTCATGGCTCATGACAGCGGGTAGAGATCAACCTTTTGATACTGCATACATTTGACCTAGCCCGCGTTTTTGTTTGTCTATTACTTACCGGGGTCTGCATTCCCATGAGGTGGTCCGACAGCAGTATTATTTTGCCTCTTTGTGGCTGCTACAAATTACTGCGAAAGGCCAAAACACTTTTTTTCAGCTTCTTTACCTAGAACTCTTGAACTAAAAAGGCGCTGTGGGTTGGAATGCCGAAGATCGTTTCCCACTTCTCATACTTTTCTCAAAGACAGATGGAGAGGGCTAGTGTGGGGGCAAAGTCCAATTACTACTTATATTTAATGCCAGCCGATCCAGGTGGTTTGACTCAACAGAAGATTGAGCAGCAAACACCGACAGCCAAAGATGAAGCTGAGGGCAATGTGGAATTTATGGAAGGTTCACAGTTCATATAAGAAATGATTAAAAAGTTACATTTTGAGTAATAACTGTTCATGCCTCTGGCAAAACTAATCCCCAGTCCTCCCACACATGCTGAGCCATCGCCTGCTCATTTGCACAAAATAGGATTTGATCTGTTTACCGGGAAGTCGCGACCGGCATGGCTCGCAGGCGGGGGGGGGGTGGAGGGTGGGCATGGGGGCAGGACCTGGGTAAAAGGGGTCACGGGGTTGGTCGCGCTGAGGTGGTTACATTTGTTTTTAACTTACCTTGAGGAAAGGTCCCTGCTCTCCTGCCTCCAACAGGAAGCAGGCAGCCAGGCTCCCTCCCCCAAGCAAATCGCAACGCTGCACGTAGCGTTGTGATTGATCGGTACAGTGCCTAGTCAGGTGCTAATGGGGTGGGCATGTTCTCCATGTAGGCTGCATTGCAGCCTACATGTTGAAGGGAAAAGTGCGCATGACTGGTTTGGGCGGACCGAGAGGGCGGACCAAATAGTCTTTACACACTTTGGTGAGGGCAAACCCCTCCTCCCCTGCCCTGCTCAAAGAGCAGAGCAGTCCAGCCGGCCCACGCACAACACAACCATAAAATGGTAATAACTAAAAGTTATTACCATTTTATGTTTCTGCTTCTCGCACTGGTAGAAAGCAGTGGGGCAGCGCTCCTCCGCCATAGCGCAGGACCCACCCCTGTTACTGCGACACTGATTTATGAAGATTCAGACCTTTCTGCCACTATATGCCAAGGAGTTTTTAACTGTTCTAATGAATTTTATACATCAACGTATTTTATATTGTAATGATTTTAATTAATCTAACAATAAAGTTTACTTGAAGTTCAATTTGAACACATAGGTTTCCAAGAAGTTATGAGGAACCAAAATAGCTTTTAACAACATAGCTGAGGACCCCCAGAGCTGTCTCTTCAATGCTAATACGAAGCACCGCTCCCTCTTTTGTTACTGGGGGCCGATATTGCGGCACTGCTGCAAAACCGGCCCCCATGGCCAGAAAACCGGCCCACCAGGGAAATGCCCGATGCACACTATGGCACTGCCCATATTCTACCAGTCCATAAGGTTACAATAAAAGGACACGCTCCCTGGTAACGTATACTTGTGTCTTCAAATGTGAAAGAGGTCACGTGTGTATTGGGGGGGGGGGGGGTATGTTTTTGTGTGGTGTGTGTGTGTGTGTGTGTGAGAAGGCAACAAAAACAGAAAATGTGGAAAAGGAAGTTTGAAGATGAGGATCATGATGGGAGCCACAAAGTGAGTGAGAGGTGTGCGTGAGGTAAGTGATCTATAAGAAAGTGTGCAGAAGTGGGGAAAATCAGTGTCAAAAGATAGATGGGGAGGTTGGAAAAAAAGAACAGAAACAAATAGGATGAGGTGAGTGGGAAAAGCAAAGGTATGGCAAGCCTGAATGTAAGAAGATGAAGGAAGGTGGGTAAGTGAAAGATAAAAAGAGAGGAGGTTTGAGAAATAAAGGACGAATTGGAGAAAGAAGGAGCAATTTTGGGGTAGGGAGTAATAGGTGCACGGCTTGCGTTCCTCCAAAAGGGGATGCCATATTGCGAACCCAAGCAGCACATCATGGAACTATTACCATGTGGGGTGGTACAGAAAAAGGTACTGTCCCCTAGTGGACAAAAATATTTGCACTTGTCCTAAGAAGCGGAGCGGCAGATAAAGTAAGAAGTAGGAGAATGTAAGAGAGGAGGTAGTCGAGAGATAGAAGAAGTTGAGAAAAGAAAGGGAACAAGAGAAGAATTAGAAAATAGATGCAGGAGAGAAGGGTGAGATAGAGGAGGTTGAGAGAAAGAGGTACAAGAGGAAAAGGTGTGCAGAGGGGTGGATGAGTGCAGAGGGTGCATTGAGTTGAAGGTATAACAAGAGGAAGAGAGGAGCCCTCGAAATGATAAAAATGGAGAAAAGAGAGCTGAGGAGAGTGAGACTGAGAGGGAAAAGGAGGGGATAAGTGGTAGAGATAGAGACTGAAATCTAAACCTGAAGGGGAAGATGTATGCCAAATTTGAGATACTGTATATTGGATGGGCTGATGTGTATGTGGGCCCCAGTTCTATTGACTAATGATGTAATCAGAGGTCCAAGTAAAAGTACCTAACACATCTGAGAAGTGTATTTCTTCAACACCAGATCTGGGAGCACACTTTAGAAATATACCTCTAGTCTGACCTGCAACAAAGAGCGGATGTGCCATTATTGACACAATGAAAGGCTTGTCCTGCACCCCCCTACAGGTGCATAAACACAGCTCTTATGTTGACCCTAAATATTGATGAACGCACACAACTGTTCAAAGGCGGCTGCCTTGATTGTTCTCTGATTTTCTTCTCATTGCTGTGCCTTTGCTCTCTGACGGTATCCGTCTGTCACTTTCCATGTTCCTGGTTTGATTTCCTGTCACCACCGCCCCCTTGTTTTTTCCTCAGCCTCCCTATGTACCACTATCTTTATTCCTTCCAGTATTTCCCAATGGCCAACAGGAGCCCACTGAAACAGTGATAACATGAGCTTCTTGCACCCTTCTTTTAACGGTGAATAGAAGACACACACCTACATTCTCAGCATGCTTGCCCAAGTAATTGCTTGATGCTGGCAGGATGCCTATTAGGTGTTACATGGCGGTGCTTTTACCGTGTGGGGAAAACTATCGAACAACAGGCAGAAAGAGGCTGGATTCATGATATATCTTTGCTTTAGCTAAAGAATGCTTTTGCATTGCCCCCGGCCAGAAGCAAGGCTGATGGTCATAATATATGAAAATGGAGCTGTGCCAGGAAGCATCATTAGTGACCAATGGTGGTGAAGCAGCAAAAACAATCTAAAAATATATGTAAATGTTACTGTTAGGCTGGGTGTCTCCTGCATAAGACAATGCAGCAGAATTAGATTGAGACAAATGGGTTAGCTAGAGAGAAAGCCAAGGACACCATGGACATGGAAACCTGCAAGTCTGCCCGCGCACCCCAAGCCTCCCCAACTCCGAGGTCATGCAGCGGCAGTGGTGCATAACTTCTGCATCCCTAGCCTGTGCATGCCATTTTGATCCTCCAGCTGATAAAACACTGGATTGTTCTTATGCAGAAAGATGGGACCTGCAGCCTAGGTGAGAATGCACAGCATGTCATATTCCAATAAAAGTGACATATGCATTCTGAGATGATGCAGGACATCCCTATGTATGCATCCTTGAAGTGGAACTCTGCTCTTGGTTATATGCAGCATACCACCTTTCACTCTCTTTGCTGTTTGCCACCTTTAACCAAGCCTGAGGGGTTACAGAAGTAGGACTGTCAGCACAACTGAGAATGAGTGCTGGATGCATCACAGGCAGAGGAAGCAGCAGGAATGATCTGAGTAACATGAAGTAATAGCTTCTGGACTGGTAGGGCACTATGCCATGGAAGATGCATGCAATGACACCATCCGGACCATCAGGATCTGATAGTAATAGTAACTACAAACACTGGTAACAGGACAGTGACAGCAGCAAAACTGCAGGATGCGACGATAACAGGAGTTGCAACAATTTCAGTAAGGTTCAAAATGGCCGCAGTAGGACCTGCATGAGGTGGCTCCTGACACATCTGTGACAGATGTGCAAGTGAAGGCAGAAGTGAAAAACAGTGCCAACAGGTGCACTTACCAGGATGGCACATGAGTGGAAGTGGCAGCAGCACTCAGCCATTCACTATTTTATCCACCTATATGCCATCTCAGGGAGATTAAGCACCTGTCCCAGACATTTGTGTATAACATACATGACAAGGATGCTTATAACAGTTTGCAAGATCTGTTTTGCTGAGAAGGGACTTTAGAGAAGCAAATTTGCTTTACTGTTGTCAAACGTTCCACATTATGTGAGGAAGGGGAGTTTGTGCTGCTACTGTGGAGAAGTGTGGCTCAGGGGTTAGAGGCGGCAGACCCGGAAGCTGATATCGGTCCTGGACCAGGTTTCAATTCCCCGCCTCGGCGGGCCTTGGGCTCAAAAATTCCACGGACTCGATAATTCTCGTTCTGGTGCCTTCTCGACTCACAGGTTCACACTCTGCGACTCTGGGCAATAGCTTGCTTAATCTCCACTACGGCCCCTCGTGGCGGGATGCCTGGCTTTCACCTTGTGGATACCCTGCTGGGGTTATCTCACAGGGGAATACCAGGACGGGTTCCCAAGGCAAGCGCCTTGATGCCTTCGGGTGATACGTGCGCTATATAAATCGCAATACATTTACATTTACTGCCCAACTTATCACTGTTTTATAGGAGAGGTAAGCATGGACTGCAGCTACCTAGCAATGTATGTTCTTAAAGGAGAGATGTTTGCACCACAAGTGCGAGGCCTGTTCTGTGAGGGGGCAAAGCTGGCACATATGATGCTTGGCTGTATCCGGTCTGATAGGGAGGGATGTTTGTTCTATTAGTTGCATGAATGGCTACTTATGGAAACCTGAAAAGTGCTTGGCATTGCAAGATCTTGCTTTTAATGCTCAATACTTAATATGGGACTGTGAAGTGTAAACTCTCACAAAAATATCTGCTTTGGCTTCCGGTCAGTGGCGGATGCTATGGACCAGAAGTGGTGGGGCAGCAGGCCATTGGGAGAGGGGGAGTTTGAAATGAAAAAAGATCAACTCACCTGTGTATGATGGCCGCCTCTCCTCCGTCCTCTTCTGTTCCTGACTCCTAAAAGCACGCAGGGTTCCAGACTCCCCAAAGCAGATCACAACGCTGCTGTCATGGTGATAACAGTATTGCTAGCATGACAGAAGCATTGTGGTTGATCTGAGCTGCCTTGTTTGCCACTCAGACAGTGCCTGGGAACCTAGGACTATTCTCCACCCAGCTGTGCAACACAGCTGGGTGGAGACTAGCTTAGTGTGGATGAAGGTTTGGCCCTCCTAAGATGGCCGGCAAAACCATCATGGGCACATTTGTTGTCCACCACTCCTCCTCCCTGCTGGCTGCTGTCCATCAGGATAGCACAGCCCCACCCTGCCACAGCTCAGCACTGAAAAATACAATGATAATAACAGTATATGATTATCATTGTATTTTTCTTGTTTACACTGCTCAGACAGCAGTGGGGCAGCGCTCCTCCGCCTTAACGGAGGAGACGCAGCTGCTTCTGGTTGGGAAAACAAGCAGTCTGAGTTTTTGAAGTTGAGTTCAATATTTTGTAAAATTTCATAGCTGCCAAGAGGCTCCATGTCATGTGTAAATTCTTTAGCCCGGTGATACTCAAAGTACGGCCCTGGGCAGCTTGCAGGCATCCTGACTTTCACATACGGTCCCCTGGTGAACTGCAGCCCTGGGCTGATGTTTACTCGGCAGATCACCAACATTTAGAAAGATGTTAAATAAATGGGCAAGCATTTATATATAGGCTAACTGCAGCAAACGAAAAAAACATAAGGTGTCCTGCACCACTCAACACCTTCATTTATAAAGACATCTTGCAACAAACATATACAAATTTGATAGAAGTCTCTTTATGATTCAACAAAAAGTGTATTTCATAAACTTGCAGAAGCATTTCAGCTTTTTACATCATATTAATCCACAGTATTGAGAAGTATTTTTTAAAAGTACTAGTCTAAAAAAAAAATTCAAACCAACATGCCTCCTCTCACCATAACAACAATGTCACTAATGAACTAAGAGCCAAGTCAATTGTTATTTAGACCCCACTGGGCGGGCAATGTTGTTAGTATACATGGACACATTCATACTTAAAATGCAAGGGAAGGATTAGTACAATGCACATGATGAACTCATGTATTACAAGGTGCTCTTATATTTGATAATGAACAAAAAATAGGAAAAGGATTGCACTGTATATTCAAGTGTGGGAGCCGGGCTAGAGCCCAGGTTTTTGGGTTTCACATTGTGCTATTCTACTTCATTCATGTTCAATCATCTATTTCTACACTTGACTCCCCCCCACCCCCAAGGTACCAATAGAAAGCAGAAATGGCTTACCCCAAGGTGCAGTAAAGGGATAGAGATTCAGATACAGCATAACACAGTATTGTCAAATCTGTGACTCTTCTAGAAACTAAGAGCTTCATTTAGAGGGCACACCATGTACATGCTCTGCTTTCCCTATGCCGACCTTATACTCCCCAACCTCCAACGCCCTATTTCCCTCTTGCTGCATCAGTGTGGCCCGCAGGCACACCACAGATCATATTTCTGACCATAGGGAAAATATTGGCTAATACCCTTGTTTTAGCCGGTCCTGATCCACTAGCCAATATTGCTTTGTATGTTGGGATTTTGAAACCATAATTACAGTGTTATAAAAGCAAAACTACAAGTCCCAGCGTGCAATGCTTCTGCCTCAAGTGTCAGGGTTGGCTAAAGGTATCACACATGACATAGAGCCACTTGACAGTGGAGTAACCAACAAAATAAAATGCAGTTGTGAGTTGTTTTGCTTTAATTTCTCCCACCCCAAACTGTAATTTATACATTTTAATTGGGGAAAATGTTTTAATTTTGACATAGAAAGCTAAAAGGTGCTCTTGATAACCCCAAGACTGTCCTGCTCTTCACGGCATTTTTACTCCTGCTCCAATGGGACTCTAAAGAGAAGGACAATCATCTGTTTATGACTAAAAGAGGGAGAGGGTGGGGATGGCACTTCTAATGGTAGCATAGTAACTCTCCCAGATGCTTAAGGACCATAGGAAGAGACCCTATAGGGATCCAGCAGCAGCAACAGTTTCTGTAGAGACTTTAGGGGAGAAAAAAAACAATGCACTTGTGCCAAAAAGTGGTCAGGGATCCGCTTCAGGTCCATAATAAAAGGCACATCCCAGTCATCCTTACTCTCGGGCTAAAGGGAATGGCGTCTCGGATCTCCCAACTTGAAAATAAAATCCAGTTTCTGAGAAGGGGGTGGAGGGGTGGGGCATCATGCCAAGAGCTACCTGAGAGGCCCGTCTGCCCCTATCACCCTCTAAAACAAAATAAAGCAAAAGGTTGCTGAGGCTGCTGTCGATGTCCTGGGGTGTTTTCACACCCCTTAATGGACACCAACGTTTAAAAGCCTTGAAAGCCATGCTGAAAATACACTCTACGTAGTGTGTGTCTTCCCTGCCACCATGTGATATGGGCTCCCCACCACGTGACAATTGTAATATCATGGGCCCTAGGCCCGCATACTACAGAAATGACTGAAACAGACATAGTATGCATCGCTCCTGAAGTGGCCACAAGCTCTAGTGCTCTGGCCCCTTTATTAACCCCATGCGCGCTAGCGGTTTTCACGCTGTGCGCTGAGTTTTTAAAAAACCCGTGTTACATGACGAGCTCAGCTCGTCATGAGCGTACGAGAACCGTAACTCATGACGATCTGGTTAACAGGCACACGTCATTCATGATATCTGTGTTGGATGGTTGTGGGGTGGGAGTAAAGGCCATCACTCAAAGAAGTGGCTGGTAAAATAGTACATGTTTGAACACTAGAACATATCCAGCAGGACACTACAACCTTGTGAAGGAAGCCAATATCATGCGACAATCTGTGCCACAGTGAGAGTTTCCCGGTCCGACGTCTACTTCCTAAAATTATCTACATCTGACTTGTGCCCGATGAGGTCCTTTCTGTCCTGGTTCTTTCAAATGAGCAGTAATTGAGCTTCGTTGAGAGACTTCACTGCTTGTGTCCAGGAGAAAAGACCTGGTCCTTGCAAGCCCCGATCTTTGCTGAAAGAGGTTCCATCAGTGTGAATCATGCAACTTCGAATCTAACGAACCATTGCTAAAACAAAGCAATGGAAACTCGGTTCCCTTTACAGCTATCTGATCATATGCATGAAAGCAAACATTAGAGCACATTTTCATGGATTCCTGCAGTAAGGCCTGCAGCCACCGCGGGATTCTTTGAAGCGGGCAAGGGCTGCAACTTTGATGTATCATGCAGGGAGAGGGGAGGCACTTCTTTGTGAACGAGCTGGATCCTCTCTTTTTCAAATGAACTAAAAAATATGATGCGCGGATTTAGCTTAGAAACGTGATCAGAGTCAACGTCTGACTTGTTCATCCGATAAGGCTGAGCCCGGATCCGATGACTGCAGAACGCGTGACATGTCTGGTTCCCTGATCCCATGTGACAGCCCCAGGATTGTCGCAGTGAAGGGGGAACCAGCACCAAATTCCCTAGACCCCACTCTGCGCAGCACCCAGAACATCAGCTGACAATGTATGTGATTAATGGTTGAGAGTAAGATGTATATAATAACGATGTTATAGTATGTTATATGTTATGTCATGTTATGTTATGATATGTTATGTGAACTCTCAACAGGAAGGGTATCCATGCACTCAGCAGCGAGGGTGGAGCTTGGTCAATAAGATTCGGGGAATGTGAGCTCCAGATTTCCCAACAATCATGCTGTGATATCTTGTTAAAATGCAATATATGAAAAGCAGAACATGAGTGGGGTGTAGCGGGTGGTGGAGAGAGGATGGTGTATTGTTAGGAGCACTTAAAACACAAAGGGTCATACTATCAAGGGGGTTTATCTCCGCTTCCTTGGCTTTAAAAAGCCAAGAAAGCGGAGATAAAATTATCTCCCTATTACCAAGCTGTCGCTAACACCAGTTAGCGACAGCTAGTAGGAGATAGCGACCATCTTGGGCCCCACTTTGCATGTCAGAGAAATGTATCACTAATGACATGCAAAGTGAGCGCACCAAGATGGTTGCGACTGGAAACAGTCGCTAACATCGCTATCTCCTATTACCAACTTTTGAAGATATTCGCGCTAAGCGCGATTATCTCCAAAAGCTAACACCTGCCCTGAGCAGTTCTTAGCCATGTTATCCAATGGGAGGTGGATAACATGGCTAAGAGCATTAGCTCGGTAATGCATGAATATCGCTGACTTTTCAGCGATATTCATGCATTGCGGCGATTTTTATTGCTTAGGAGATAAACCTTGATAATAGCAAGGTTCCTAAGCGATAAAAATCGCCGCAGCTCGGCGATAAAAATATTGCAGCTAAACCAACATAGCGATAATTATCGCTAGTTATTGATAATATGCCCCTATATCTTTCAAACTAATCAAAACATTTTAAGGCCTTCAAAACAGAGACAATAGAGAATGTCTGTGTTTTTTTTCAGTGTGGGCATGTGAAAATCCCACGTGTAATCCGACAGACACTTCATCATACCCAACTGAAAACAATTGTACCCAACTATTTACAACAGAATAAATCCTTTAGGGGGGTGTAACACCCCAAACAGGTGTGAGTCTAATATTTTGAACTAGTGGGACTACTTGAAAGGCCAGGTTTTCAACAAGTGAGGAGGAGGCTCTTCTGTCTAGCGACAGGTAGTTTCATGTTTAGGAGTGATGTAGGCGAATGCTCAACCCCCAGATCTGGTTATCTATATGCATGGGATGTGTGTATGTAGGAGTTTGGACAAGCAGGTGTGTCTGAAAGGTTTGTGAGAGCAGGTGCGATTGTTAAGGTATGCTGGGCCAGTGTTATATAGTGCTTTGAAAGTGTGGGCAAGGAGTTTGAATAGGGCTTGTTTGTGCATGGGGAGCCAGAGGAGCTTCTTCAGCTGTGGTGTGGTGTGATGTGAGGGCAGCGTGGGAGGATGAGAGTGATTCTGGCCATCAAGTTCTGAATGGTCTTCAGGCTTCTGGGAAATGTTTTGTTGAACCCAGCATAGATTTTGCCATAGTCAGTTTGCTGGTGACAAGGCAAGGGCATGTATGACCATTTTCCAGATGCTGATTGGGAGCCGTTTGAAAGTCTTCTCTAACATCTTCAATGTATGAAAGCATGAGGCAGTGATGGCATTGACTTGGTTGTCATGTCAAGTTTGTTGTTGATGACGATCCTGAGGTTCTTGGAAGGCGTGGTGGGTGTTGGTCCCTAGCTCTGTTGGCCACCAGGTAGTGTCCCACAGTGAAGGGCTGTTCCTGAAGATCACTATTTCAGCCTTGTTGGTGTTCAGCATCAGACAGTTTGTCTTCATCCAATGGATGCATTGAACCTGATCCGGGTACTGGATGTCTTGTCAGTGAGGGGGAGAATGAGTTGTGTGTCACTGGTGTATGAGTGGATGTTGATGTAGTGAGCATGAATGAGGCTGGCTAGAGGGAACATGTCTACGCTGAAGAAGGTTTAGGCTCAGGGAGGATCTTTGCGGAACTCCGCAGTTGAGGTTGCTGACATCTGAGATGTACTGTGCCAGGCTGAGTGACTGGGTCCTTGCCGCCAGGAAGGAGCAGATCCAGCGGAGTGTATGCATTATGATTCTGATGTCATGTAGCTTTTTGATGAGGTTGGAGTGGGAGACTGTGTCAAATTCTGTGGAGAGATCCAGGAGGATGAAGGCTTCCATGTATCCTCTGTCTAGAGTTATATGGATGTCATCCTTAGCGGCAATGATGGCAGTTTCCATGCTATGGTTGAGTCTGAAGCCAGACTGAGAGGTGTTGAGGAGTTGGGGGTCATTAAGGTATTCAGTGAAGTGTCTGTTGACAATTTTCTCTAACATCTGGGCTGTATATGTTAGCAGGGAGATGGGTCTTTAGCTGGTGAGCATTAAAGGGTTCACTGAGGACTTCTTCAATAATGGAAGAACAGTTGCATGTTTCCAAACATCTGGAAAGGTTGTGGCATTCAGAATGGGTGTGAGCCGGGCGCTGATGGGTTGCAGTACTTTGGAGTAGGCATGGTGTGAGCAGAGGTCCAATGGAGACCCTGAGTGCATAGACCTCATGGCAGCACTGGTTTATTTTGGGATGATGATGGGCCATGTGCTTAGCGTTCATTCTTTGGATATTACAATGATTTTGTTGCTGGAGAAATGAGAGATATTATTAGAGAGGTGCTGTGAATGTGTGATTGAGTTGGAGGCAGCCCCTGGTGATGTGAATCCTCCACCTTGACATCATTTACAGTCCCACGAGCAGCCTGCTTTGGAATCAATGACCCTGGTATACATATCTATACACAACCTGTAAACCACAGATTTGAATCCTAGCTTGTCCCCTTTGCTTTTCATTTTTCTTAGATTGATGATAAGTTTTGGGCTCTGGGGCAAGGCAACAGTGTTTGTCCCAGGGAAAATCAAAGTTTGTGACAGCACTGTATAAAACTGTTTGTTCCTACAAGTCATATCCCTCACAAAATTGGAAAACATTTTGGAAGCCTCTTGCTTGTTGACAAGGTACAGAGAAGAGAGGGTGTGTTTCTGAGATGACAAAGTATTGTTCAAGAGAAGACTTTTGAGCCTAAAGAGAAAAAGACTGTTATATGATGATAAGAGACGTTATCTAGAGGCAAAGAAATGATAGGTAGACGATGAACAGAGAGGAAGTGTGACAATGGGCACAAATGTGGTCTGTTAAGCGACCATGTAGTTTAAGGAGGAACGTTCTGTTCTAGAAGATGGTATTGTTTAAGACCATTAAGCTTTAAGGAGAAATTATAAGTCTAAGGAAAGATGGCAAGGTCTACAATATTGTTTGGTCTAAGGAGAGATTGCACAATCTAAAGCAAGACAGTGCAGGCTAAGGAAAGGCAACATCATGTAAGATATTGTAAGGTCTAAAAAGGGATAGTGTAATCTAGTGAGGCACAATGTGAGTTAATGAACAATGTGTGGTGTAAGGGGGCTAGAAGGAGGGATTGTGTTGTCTGTTACATGGTGAGGTCTGAGAAACAGATGGTATGGCCTAAGAATATTTATTGTAGTATCAGAGATATTTTGGTCCACAGAGATATAGTGGATGGTCTATGGAAAATTCATAGAAGACAGAGACATGGTGTGATCTGTGAGACTGTTGGGTTTAGTTTGAGACTGTGTGGTCTAAAGAGTGCTGATGTGAACTAAGAGATTATGTGGTTGATGAAATTTGGTGTGATCTAAAGTGAAGCACTATTGTTTCATGAGAGATAAGGTGGTTTCAGGAGCAACAGTGTTGAATAATAAGAGGGATTGTTTGGTCAAAGAGAAGGTGGGGTCCAAGAAATCATAGAAATTAGATGGATTTATGAGAGATAATGAGATCTAAGAAAGAACGCTTGAAAGAGAAATTGTCTAGTTAAAGGAGAGATCGTTTATAAAGTACAGACCTAGCCACAGAAGTAAAAGAGCACTTTGAGTTTCCAAAAATGCATTGAAGTTTGATGATAATATCAAAGGTATTAGGTTGGTATAGAGAGGCACAATAAGGACTGGAGTCTTACAGATGTAGTGGGTTGATGGGATGTGGTTGGGTCTAATAAACGATTATGCAGCTTAAATGGAGTTTGTGTGGTATAAAGAGAGAACAGTTGTATACAGAGATATGATATGTTCTAAAGACAGACAAACGTGATGTACACAGAGTATGGTCTAAGGAAAGGTTTTTGGTTTAATGATAAATAGTGTGGTCCAGCGATGGAGAGTGTACGTTGAGATGGGAGACAGTACTGCCTAATGTGAGATATTGCTGCCTAATGAGAGGTGTACATGTTGTGATCTAAGAAGAGATGACATCATTGAAGGGGAGATAATGAGAAATGTTGTAGTCTAAAGAGAATGGTGTGGTCTAGAGGCAGATAGTTTATGGAAAGATGCTTTGGTCTGGTGAAAATACTTGTGGCCTAAAACATTAAATGCTATAATCAAAGGAGTGGAAGTGGACAGGAGTGGAAGTATAGTATAGTATAATGAGAAAAGAACTATTTCTATAAAAGGAGTCTTTGTCCACTTCTGTTCAGGGCCGGACTGGCCGTAGCGGGCACCGAGCAAACCCCTGTGCGCCGCAAGGGTGGGGGCCGATTTTGTTACAGGGTTGTTTTTGCAGCATAATCGGCCCTGTAAAAGAATCGGGAAAAAAAACCAGCCCTGGCAAAGAGCTCAGCGGCACCCCCAGACCCCGGGGGAGCAGGGGGCGGTCGAACACTTTGCCAGGGCCGGTTTTGGTTCCCAGTCCGGCCCTGCTTCTGTTCAGGGGTGGCTGGTATTCTTTGAAAGTGGTGGGGCGAGCAAAGTTCCCCACTGCTTCCTAAAATACATATATAAAAAAGCATGCACAATACATAAATAACACATTACGGCATGTATTACAGTAACATTATAAATAAAATAAATGTTACTCACCTGGGCTGCGTCCTCTGTGTCCTCTGCAATCTCTGACTCCCTCAAAGCATGAGTTGATGACCTGAATTCCCTAAAAACTCCAGACACTGCTCTCATGCTGTCAATCAGTATGAGAGTAATTCCAGGATTGGCTAAAGCGGGCTAGCTCGATGCTCCTTCAGGCCCTGTAGGCCTGTGTTTGGTCTCCACTATCTAAGACAGCTGGGTGCAGAGCTTCAAAGTGTGCATGTCACTTTGGCTGGCCCAAGACAGCCAGCCAAAGTTACATATGCACCTTGGAGCATCCAATAAAGCCACCCCTCAAGTCCTCCGCTGCCGATCAGCAGCAGGGTACACGTCTTGATTTACTTTCCTTTTTTCAGATTTAGTGCGGCTCAAAGTGGGCAGGAGGGGTGACGCTCCCCTGCCGTCATTAAGAAACTGCTTCTGCTTTCCTTACATTTCCTTTGTCCAGTATAGCTGCAGAAAAAAAATCATTTGTTTGCTGTAACACTTTTCGCTCTAAATGGGATGGGTATGCCCAGATGTGGGTCTCCATCATTTGGTTGCTGGAAGAAAAAAGAAGGCAGGGTCTGAAGGGAAGAGTTGTTTGCTATGAAGGGATGTTGTGGCCTAATGAATTGCGAGAATGTCTTAGCTAAAATGCTGATTGCTAATGGTGTTGAAATTGTGTAGTCTATGGGAATATAGAGTAGTCTAGGATGATGTTTTCGAAAGATGGATTGTGTGCTCCTAAGCAAAGAGTGATTACCTATCACTTTACAACCACACCCCACCTTCTTTCCGCAACGTTAGGGAAACATTATGGACAATTACAGTGTTTTTTTATCTAACCCAAAAGAATGTTTGCATCAGATTTTGTATAGAGATATTTTGAGAAAATTGGTATAGTAAACAAATTTGAAAGTTCAAACCGCATTTGGGCAAATATGTTCCCCTATATCTTTCAGGTTTGTTTAAACCTAATATTAGCATAATAATAATAAGAAAAAGAACAACAACAACAAAATCTCAACAACAAAAATAATACAATAATATTAACCCCTCCCATGCTGGTGACGAACCCCAGCCGTCACGCCCCGCGGTGGGCGTGTGCTGATGACGGCTGGGGTTCGTCACGGCCCGCCCTGTTCTTTTGTTTACCGCACAGCTGTAAAATCGCGGCTGCAGCGAAAGGGTTAATAATACGAATAATAATAATACCCATAATAATAACACATATTATGATTGTGATTATTATTATCCTTGCGTGAAAAATAAACAAATCCCCACTACCTGTGCCCATATTCCCCTAAAGTGATAAGAAAGTAGTGATAAATTAGTTTTGAACAGAAATCCAGTGACCAAATGACAAGCAAAAATGTGACAAATTCTTCAAAATCAGAACAATAGTAAATTCATGTTGAAAAGGAGGCTGGTTGAGAAGTAGTACCATATTGTTTCTTTATATTCCCTTAACATTAATAATCTGCAACAAACACGAAGTAGCATTTTTGTGGCATGTATGTACACCTCATCATTCTGATATTTTCTTATTTTCGTACTCCATATAGCATTTTAGATATTTATCTATTCAATTGCATGTTCTTTTCAATAAAAAATACATAGCACTAAGTATTGCTCAATATTTGTTTCAATACATATTGATATGTCAGCTTGTACAAATATATTGTTTTATGTTTGTTTCAGAATGAGCTGAAGCTCAGTTTGAAGTCATGTATTGTTTGATGTTTTGAAAGTTAGAAAATAGTTTTTCAGATATTCAACAATGATTCAGATTGTTTAAATTTGCTTCAAGTACTTCAGTAATTATTTATACGTTTAATTAAAATATTCAACTACCTTTCATAGAAGCATAAGTAGGTGATAGTGCATTAAGGCTCATATATTGATTTTGATGAAATTCAATGAACTAAAAGGAGTGATCTGCATAAAGACTATAGATAAGCATTAGCAGAGCGGAGCTAGGTAGCAAGGAGCTGAGAACCAGCAGAACAAAACTTTAAACACCATATCATTTTTCATCAAGCTACTAGACCTGCTTCATTGGCACACTATACCTGTTAAATGCAGAGAGAGAGAGAGAGAAAGAGAGGGATAACAGGTGTCTAAATCATACTGGTGAAAGGCCGTCTAATGAACAAACACAGACTGCTTTTGGAACGGAGTATAGCTTAGGTAAAGGATTTGCAGAACAAATGCAGAGGAAATCTAAAATACTGTTATTATGTTTCAATTGTATCTAATAGTCTGTTTATTATCTGCTAATATTGCTATCATTCTGCTTAGTGTATAGTCACAACTATTCACATTATTTGCAGTTGAATGGAATTTTGACTTCAATAAATTTCATAAAAGTATTTCCTCTTGTGTATTCTTGAGTGTGGACAGTCATGGTGAAAGGAGGGTTGGAATCTACTCCTGTGATGATCATGTGGTTCATGAGTTGCAGTCTATCAGGTTCTCTGTTTCATGTTAGTATTGACTAAGTCTGTGCTGCCAGAGGCTCTAGAGACACCAAACGTTAGGTAGTATCCCAAATAGGTTTCAGAAAACATATGGCACTAAAAGAATACATACATGTATGAGCTAATATGTTTGCAATCTAAGACTAAGAATTTCAGAAAGTAATACAGGATAGGGCATTTGTGTCAAAATCTGTTTTGAAAGTCACATTTTGGGTTTATCATTCGCAGAAAATGGGTGAAAATCCCCAGCCTGTCTTAATATGTTCCTTCAACTCAACTGCTTTGAGGAGGTTAAGGTAACTAATCTGGGGGCATATTACCAACAACTAGCGATATTTATCGCTAAATGGGCTTAGCGAGTTTTTTTTTTATCGCCAAGCATTGCAAAGATAACGTGCTATTAGCAACGTGTATCTCTAAAGCGATAAAATATCCGGCGATAGCGGCGAAATGCGTGAATATCGCTGAGAATACAGAGATAATCACGCATTAACGCCAATAGGGTCTTAGCCATAATATCCACCCCCCATTGGATATAATGGCTAAGAACTGGTCTGAGCAGGCGTTAACTTTTGGAGATATTCGCGATTACCGCAAATATTTCCATCGCTCCGCCTGCGTTGATAATAGGCGATAGCGATGTTAGCACTGTTTTTAGTCGCTGACAGGTTGGGTACGCCCACTTTGCATGTCATTAGCGATGAATATCGCTGATATGCAAAGCGGGCCCCAAACCGCTCGCTATCACCTAAAAGCTGTCGCTAACTGATGTTAGCGACAGCTTGCTAATAGGGTGATGAAATTATCGCCGCTTAGTGGCCTAAAACGGCCGCTAAAGTGGCGATAATTTCATTTCGCCCGCCTTGATAATGTCCCCCGGGTATTCAGCTGTACACTTCTACATTTGTATTCATCAATGCTACTACCTGGTTTGAATGTGAAAACCCTTAAGTTTATACCTAGATGCAATTCTCCACTTGGAAATGGTGAATAGCAAAAAAGTGGAGATTTACGGCTTGGTGTAGAAGTTGATGCATACGTTAGCAGATATATTATTATTATATTATTATTTAATGATTTGTAGAGCGCCTGGTGACCCGGAGGCATCCCCGTGCTATAAAAACTTGTAGTGACCAGGGGGGGAGGAGGTACTATTTGGGGAAAAGAAGAGTTTTCAATTTTTTACGGAAGAGGAGGTGGCAGGGTTCCAACCGCAGGCAGCGGGGGAGCGAGTTCCACCCTGAGGACGCTTTTACTGCGAAGCGTCGACCGCCGGTGCGCACCTTCCTGAATCTGGGGACATTGGCCAAGCGCTCGTTATCCGAGCGCAGGAGTCTGGGGGCCTTGTATGGGGTGACCATGTCTCTCAAGATAGAAGGGCCTAGACCGTTGAGGAGTTTGTGGGCGGTGCACAGAGCCTTGAATTCTATCCTCTGACGCACTGGAAGCCAGTGTAGGGCCTTGAGCGCTGGTCTGGCAGAGGCTCTGGAGGGGAGACTCGTAAGAAGCCGGGCAGCCGCATTTTGGGTGCGCTGAAGTTTTGCCAGGGTAGATTCAGGGGCTCCAAGATAGACAGCGTTGCTATAGTCTAGCCTAGCAAGGATCAGACCTTGAACCAAGAGTTTCCTTGATAGGGGAGGGAGTAGCGGAAGGATCTTGCGGATGGAACGCATGAGTCCGAAGCAGGTTCCTGCTGTTTTGGCTACCTGGGTCTTCATGGACAGCTCAGGTTCAAGCCAGACTCCCAAAGTCTTCATTTCTTTTTTCGGGGTGGGCACCTCGCCGAAAACGTCGGGCCAGACCGATGGGGGGATGGTAGTCCATTTCTTGCCCATGAGCATGACTTCGGTTTTCGATCCGTTGAGCTTAAGTGATGACTCGCACATCCAGTGGTGTATTTCCTGGAGGCAGTTCAACAGATTGTCTGGGTGGTCGTCAAGATGTGAGAGTGAGATGACCAGTTGTGTGTTGTCCGTGTAGCTCACTGTCTTGATCCCGAATGGGGCGACGACATCCTCCAGAGGGGCCATGTATGCGTTAAACAAAGTGGGGCTTAGCGAAGACCCTTGGGGGACTCCGCTAGAGAGGGGGAGAGGGGCTGAGTGGGAGTTGCCGTCCCATATCTGGAAAGAGCGGCCAGATAGAAAAGATTCTATCCATGCGAGCGCAGTGCCCGCGAGTCCTGCCCCGGCCAGCCGGTGGAGTAGGACACGGTGGTTCACCGTGTCAAAGGCTGCACTGAGATCCAGGAGGATCACTGCCACTGACCCTCCTGAATCCAAAATGCACCTTGCCTCCTCGATGACAGCGAGGAGGGCGGTGTCCGTGCCGTGGCCGGGACGGAACCCAGTTTGGGACCGACGCAGAAGGTTGTTGGATTCGAGGAACTGGGACAGTTGTACATTGACCAGTTTCTCTGCCATTTTGCTAATGCTTGGGAGAAGCGAGATCGGCCTGTAGTTAGCCAGATCGGTGGAGTCCAGTTGAGGTTTCTTAAGAAGAGCTTTGACTACAGCACTCTTTCAACTCGGAGGGACAGAGCCTTGGGATAGCGAGATGTTGATCAGCTCCGTGATAGTGGGCACGATGGCAGGGGCCACTGTTTTCAGGAATCTGATGGGGGCGGGGTCAAGGGGGGAGCCGCTTTTCATCTTGGCCAGAGTCGTTCCTACTTCGTCCAGAGATACTGCCCTAAATGCGGTCAACTGTGGGTGTGGGATGTTTCCTGTATGGTTAATAGGTGCATTAGTGTCCGTGTAGTTAGACAGACTGGGAGGTGGGAGGGAGGCTAGGATACGGGCGATTTTGGAATCAAAGTAGGTTGCCAGTTCATCACTTCTGTCCGGGGGGGATATGTTGGAAGAGGGGGGCGCTGGTATTTTCAGAAGTTCTTTGGCGATGAGGTAGGATTCTCTCGCCGAATTGGTGGAATTTTTTATTCTGGCGTCGTAATAAGACGCTGTAGCGAGCTTCAAGGTGGATTTATAGGTTCTCACCGACCTACGGTAGGCGTCCTTGCTGGCATGAAGCCAGTCCTTTCTCCACAGTCGCTCCGCTTTTTTGCATTCTTTGCGGAGAGTTCTGAGTTCCGGGCTGAACCATGGGGCTGATCCTATTTTCCCGTTTTTATCCTCTCGGGTTTTTATGGGGAGGATAGAATCGAGGGAGGTGAAGATCCACTCCCTGAACTTTCTGTCCGCGGTGACCGGGTCTTCCGGTGGACTAGGGGTTGTAGAGTTCAGGGCTCTGGACCAGTCCTCTGCAGAGAGTCTGGACCATGCCCTGTCCCTGGTATAGGTGGCGGGCTTGTGGGGCTACCTGAATGCCCCTGGCAGGAGGAGAGGGACCAGAAAATGGTCCGTCCACGGGAGGGGAAGGGACTTTTTGGCTTGAAGGGTGTGGATATTGGTAAACACTGGGTCTAGCAGATGACCCTTGATGTGTGTGGCTCCGGAGTTGGTAAGTTGGAGGCCGTAGGCCGCCAGGTCTAGGATCAAATCGGCTGCCCCTGTGTTTAGGGGGTCGTCGAAATGGATGTTGAGGTCTCCTAGTATAGAGAAGTTGGAAGTAGAATGGGCCAATGATGATATTGTTTCTAGAAGAGCGCTAGCAAAAGGGCCAAAATGGCCAGGGGGACGATATACTAGGAGGCCTGACAACGAACTTGTCGGCGCTAGCTGGATGGTAAAATGACTGCTTTCAGAGTCCAGGATGTGGGCGTCGTTAGTTCTACAGGAGAAGTGATCCCGGTAGAGGATGTCTAGTCCGCCTCCTCTGCCAGAGGGGCGTGGTTGGGACTGGATAAGAAAGCCCGGGGGTAGGGCTAAGACCACGTCCGAGTCCGAGTGGTCAGTGAGCCACGTTTCCGTAAGGAACAGAATGTCCAGGTCGTGGTCTACTATTAGGTGGTTAATGAGCAGAGCATGCATAGGGAGTGACCTGCAGTTCAGTGCGGCTAGCTTAAGGCCAGGGTGTGAGACGGGAGGATTGGTGAGTTGTAGCTGGACTGGGTGATAGAGTGTACAGCTAGTAAAAGGTCCGTCTAAGTCATGAACATAATTGCACGTGCTGTCGTTAGTGGGTCTGAGACTAAGGAGGTCCCGACGCGAGTAGCTTACCCTTGTGGGAGCTGGCCCCGGCATGGGTTCTGGCCCTGAGCCCGGTCGAGCGCGGACGGGCGCAGACGGGCTTGCCTTAGGCGCGACTTCGGCGCGCAAACGGCGCTCCCGCTGCGCTCGTCCGCTGCGCTTGCGTGGCAGGCACATTTGTAGAGAGGGAAGTGGGCGTGGCCTCACGTGTGGGCGTGTCTCCGCGTTCGAGCCGCGATGGCGGCTGAGGAATATTTCCCTGGCGCAGCGATAAGATCCGCTGTATCAGGGTGTGGCAGGGAGACTGCTTGGCGAAAGTGACACAAGTGCTCTGGAAAATGGACAGTGAGTTTTAAAAACAATTTACACAGTTTTAAAATACGATCAAAGTCCTCCGGCTTCCGCCTCAGAGGTCAGCAGTTTTAGAATGGCGCGCTATCAGTCAGTAAATGTATCTTTGTGAATCAGCCCTTAGCAATCTTGGGGCAAGTGAAAATTGTGAAATTTGCAAAGCTTTGTTGGAATGAACATATGTGCATACTCCTAGTGAGAAGGGGTATAGCACAAGAATATTGAGTCTTAAATATTGTTCTACAAACATATTGTAGCAAGAATATCAATGCAGAATATACAATGAGGGTAAGCATAACTAGGTAATTATAGTTTTACTATATACTTACCTAATCATCTAAGCACCTTGCGGATGTGTTAATTGTCAAAGTGCATAGTGTTTAGATGGGTTTATGAATAGTACATTTATACCCGCCTGCATATACTTACATTCACAATATTTTTGTTGTCAACATTCTTGCTGTGATATGTTTGTGGTCAATATTCTGGCACAAAGCCATGAAACATGATTAACCCTTGACTCAAGGGACAAAGTAGGAAGGCACAGCTGAGTTTATAGCATGTCTCTCAGGATGGACCTAAGTTCTGAGTTTGCATCCCAGTTGTTGTCTTAGAAAGCTCAGACATTTCACTCTTTTTGTGAACCTGAGTTCTAGCATATTTTACACTGGCCTTTCGGCATGCCTTTCAACTTCGATCTTTGCTTTATATACTAAATGATGATATTGTTGAAAGCTGTTAGAGTAGCAGAGGGAGTGGTTTGTGGTTATATACCTAGATTTCAAAAATAGGAGGTCACTTGTCCTTTTACCTAGATTTCTTGTCCCTGAGCAAATAGTCCGTTGCCTTCAGGCACAGCAGATTTCTTTACAGAAAGGCCCACATGGTCAAAGAGAGGTTTCACACTGAAAAGAGGCTTTTAAATCATGTGTATGGTTGTCTGACCCATTCAATTGAGGGAATCCCTTTTCCCTTGTATGTGCCGCCATTAGAAAGCATTCACACGGCCTGGAGGCCAATGAGGTGTACCCTGATTGTCTGCTATCAATGAGGCAATGGAGATTTAGCACATCATTCAGAGGTATTTTTGATAGTGCCCATGGAAGAGACCATTGATGGTGGGCCTCGCCGGCACACCATCAATGTGCACTGCCCATTTCAAAGGCTTGCCATAGCACACTTGGGACCAGATGCACATAGACTTCAGTTTGCAATTTCCTAATTGCAAATTTTTGCAATATGCCATTAGGAAATCGTGAACAGCTATGTACAACAGTGTGTTTTACACTGTTTGTACTTTTCAATGGGGTCGCAAGGGACCTTCCTCATTAATATTCACGCGGCAGGTCGCAATGTGCACCCCATTTGGAATGGCTGGCATTCAAGGGAAGGTGGTCTAGTGGGGTCAGCAGACCACCAAGTCTGTGACTTCTCTTTAAATAAAGCAGTTTTTTATTTTGAAGTGCAGCCCGTTTTCCTTAAAAGAAACGTGATGCATTTCAAAAAATTCTGAAAAGTTTCCTTTTAATTTTTTAAGAATAGGCAGTGGTCCGTGGGACCACTGCCTGCACTTATAAAACGTTTTTGCCACCAGACCCAAAAGGGAAGGGGTCCCTATGCGACCCCTTTCTATTTGCGAATGTCTTGCCACCAACTTGAAGTTGGTGGTACGTGCAAATGTTTTGTGACCTCATTCCCAGTGGCAAAACATTCCATATACCAGTGCGACTCGCAGTTAGGAAGGAACGTCCTTGGCACGCACCTTCCTAATAGTGATTTGCAAACCCATTTTGCGATTCAGTAATAACTTAGTGGATCAAAAATAGGGCTTTGTACATATAAAATGGTTTTGTTCAGGTCGCAAAAGGCCCATTTGTGAGCTGAAAAAAAGCTTTATACATCTGGCCCGAGGTGAGTTCTTTGATACAGCTGAAGCAATCCAAACAGGACTTGCTTATGTACAGCTTGCTCTATAAGTGGCAGCAAAAGAGCCAGGGGTCCAGTAAGGGACTGGACGAACCCTTGCAAATGTAAATGTTGTTTTTGTACTTGTATAGCGCACAGCTACCCACAGTGGGTTTCCCGGCGCTTGTACGAATACCACAAGGGAACCCTTGCTGGCTTTCCCTGTGAAGTGTCCACTCCTGGGCATCCCCATGGTGCAGACCAGGCATCCCTCGCGTTGTGGGGGCCGTTGTGGAGAACGCTATTGCCCAGAGTTGCAGAGTGGGACCCATGATCAGAATAGGCACTGAGGCGAGAATATCCAGTCAGTCGAATTACTGAGCCCGAGACCCACCGAGGCAGGAATCGAACCCTGGTCCCTGGCCAGAGCTCTTCATCAAGGTGTGCCTGCTCTAACCATTGAGCCACACTTCTCCACCTTCAAGAAATGGGGCTCTTGCATTTTTTCCTATTAAGCACTAGTAGTCCTCCGAAATCAGAAAATTCCATCCTGTGGCTAGTGGCCAGAGTCTATTGATTTTATTTAACAATGGGATTTGTGGCTCCTGCCCCTTGCTCATCACTATTTCCTGCTGCAAGAAGTCCATGAGAATAATATCCGGGAGCAGGAAATGGAGATTGTGAAGGTGATATAGTTACACTTTAAAAAATACACTGATTTGCGCCCCACCAATGCATGGAACAATGTTGTGCACCCGGCGATTTAACATAGACCTTTGTTGCCTGTCCTCTCACAATCCAGGCAAACATTAGGCATGGCCCTTTGCATCCAAGTGAATAAAGCTCTCATTTTGAATTATGAGTTTGTAGTGGGAGAATTTCACATCATAACAGACTTCATAAATTAGCTGTGCTAGGTGTGGCAGGGGGTTGTATGGTAATAGAAGCACCAATGCAGAAAATTACCTGACAGTATAATCAAGTGTGTGACAGGTGACTCTACTTTGGGGAGCTGGGGAGGCAGCCTGTGTAATGCTTTCAGCAAATAAAACATGTTTTTAAAGTCTGTTAAAACGTGAATTGAAGTAATGAACCTGCATGTATGTAAATGAACCTGCATGTATGTAAATGAACCTGCATGTATGTAAATGATGACCCAGTGGGACACACTCAAGGTCGTGGCCCATCCATGGCTGTCCATCAGCTGTTCCCTCCCATGATATTAATGTCTATCTCCCAATATGATGTCACTTTCGACAGGGCATCCTGGGGGGTGGGTTAGGGGTTTCTGCTCTACTGGGATAATTATCCTTATGAAACTCAGCAGTCCTCGAGGCTCGAGTGCTTGGACTTTAATGACTATCTTTTCCAAATCTCCTCTCTTCCTGGAGTTAATGGACTGCATACATACACCTCAAGAGGCTGGAGACTGCGAAATGACATGCCAAGCTCTGTGTATTTACACCACAAGCAAACCCAAATTAGCGGGGTCATTAGGATTGCGGTTTTTCCGCATCCTCTGGGTGGGCGGAAGCCACTGCCGGCCCGGAGGATGCGGAAAAACTGCAGCGGACCCACCAAAGACCCACCGCCACATTAGGATGGCTGGTGGGTCCTAGTTTCTGTCCGCAGCTTTTCCACCGCGGCTGGCTTACGACCGCGGTGGAAAAGCTCTAATATGGTGAAGGTGTCTGCCAGACACCGTCTCCCATATTAGGATGGCCTGTTTCAGATGCTTTTCCGCGGCGGGTTTTCTGCCGTGGAAAAGCATGTGTAACTTCACTGCGGGGCCCGTTGCGGGCCCCCTAGGTGAAGGGGGGGGTGCACATGGGGGGTACCTGTGGTACCCCCCTGCATTTGTATGCAGAAAGCGGCAGGCACCGCGCGGTGCCCGCCTCTTTCTGCATACAAATGCAACACCTGCATTTTTAACATTGCGGCGGGTGCAGCTTGAAGCCGCACCCGCCACAATGTTAAAAATAGAGGATGTGACCGCCAGGGTGGCGGTCACATCCTAATTGCACAGGAGGGAACTCTGCATGCCATGCGGAGGTTCCCTCCTGCTCTGGGGTCGCGGACGGACGCAAGTCCGTCCGCGATCCTAATGAGGCCCTAGGTGTCGATTATGATGGCGGAGAATCCACATCCTCCAGGCCGGTGGAAGCCACCGCCAGCCCGGAGGATGCGGATTCACCGCCGCGGACATTGGAAACACCCACCGCCACATTAGAATGGTGGTGGGATCAGCGGCGGATGGGAAGTCTGTCCGCCGCTGATCCGCGGTGTATGCACACAAATATGGTGGCGGTGTCTGCAAAACACCGCCAGCCATATTAAAATGCAGGCGGAAACATGCTTTTCCACGGCGGCTTTTCCGCCATGGAAAAGCATGTGGTCTTTTGTGTTTGGGGGCCCGTTGCGGGCACCCAGGGTGGTGGGGGGTGGGGGGTGCACATGGGGGGTACCTATGGTACCCCCCTGCTTTGGCATGCACAAGGTGGTAGGCACCACGCGGTGCCTGCCAAATTGTGCATGCCAAAGGTAAACATGCATATTTTACAGGGCGGCGGGTGCTGCTCAAAGCAGTGTAAAATAGACGGGATGTGACCGCCAGGGTGGCGGTCACATCCTAATTGGTATGGAGGGAACGCCGCAGCACCTGCGGACGGTCCCTCCACCTCGGGGGTGGCGGACGGACGCAGGTCCGTCCGCCAACATAATCGACCGCTAGGTTCTGCTTTACATACGCCACCTAAATGTGTTTCTTTAATAATGCAATAAACAATTTCTTGGAAAGTGAAAAAAAAACAGTTAATCAAGTTACCCGTTCTCATAAAATTAATTTCTCTGAATGAACATGGATTGCAAAGCGAAAAGGTTGGGCTAAAAGACGGCTAAAAGGCGCCGGTGAATGTTAACACAGGAGTTTATTTACAAATACTCTTTACATGCATTGCCTGCACATATGTATTTGCCGCGTTAAAGCATGCACGAACGATGGGAAAAATATCAAAAGGGATTGTTTTTGGTATTGAACACATACAGTGGAAAATGATTGGATGTGACTGTGATACGGCTGAGTGTAGACTGCCAAAGTGGACTCTATTATTCAAAGAATTTATGAAATTAGTTCTTGCATGGAGCTGAGCTGTCAAATTAGACTTAAAACGTGTTGAAAAGGGAAGTTGCGCTTAAACACCCATTAATCCCTTGCTTCCCGGTTTAAAGAGCCATAGGGAGGAATGTTTTAAATGGTTGGGTAAATAGAATATGTCTCGCACGCCTGTGGAGTCAGTTATGCTTCAGTGTCTCCTAATAGCAAAATGTATCAATATGTCAGGCAATAACATGCAGTGTCAACAAGCAGTGTAAAGCGAAGAGATATCGGGTTGGGAAGCTGGTGCATTGGGCATTTTTTTTATCGCATACATAAGCAACATAAAATGTTTTTTAAAAAGGAAGCACGCCCTCACTCAAGCGTAGCAGCCGCATGTTTGCAAGAAAATGTGTCCATTATAAGAAATAACCATAGCATATACTCTAATAGACCGGTATGGACTCTTCCTAGCGGGCAATAGGTAGAAACCCGCTTTGAGCTTTAGGGCACATCAGAGTAAGATATGATAGTGGAACAAAGAGAAGGTACGATGGGCTATCAACTTAGCTCGAGAACCTGTTGTGATTAAGACTCTGGGACAGAAGAATTGAAAGTTGCAGGAGAGAGGAAGTGACGTTCTTGACGAATCAGACAAATGCAGGTCTTCTCGTAACTGGTGCTTAGGTTCACAGAATGAGAATCCATGATTTGAAGGACCTTGTGAGCAGGGTGGAAAAAAGATTGGCAAACAAGCGGAAACGTCACTGCCTAGTTCTCTGGGACACATTTTTGCTCCTCTATTGACCAATATATCCTTACCAAAGAAGGGGTTAACTGGAATCTGTGATAGAGAATGTATATGTCGGATGGCTTAGTCCTGATGAGACCATACGTGAACCACTGGGTCGAAACATCCATCCACAGCTCTGGTTGTGATGGGATTAAGTTTGCCTGGAGATTATTGTTAGAACTATTTGTTATTCCCATCGTTGTACCAAACATACACCTGTTGATGCGTCAGTGATTTTATGGCAGTATATAAAAATTCACTCTACAATGAGCACTTTCCCATCTGCACTATGTTGATTCATTTATTGTCTACCACATTCAATATGGATAGAAAAGAGTGACCTTCTAGAGTTTTTCAATGAACCCATTGGGTGTGTTTCATGATCAACACTAAAATAGCACAATATTTATTTATTTGGGTTCTTTATTTGAGTACAATCTGCAAATGTCTACCTACAATTGAAGTTCATGGGACAGTTGTGTGCAGTATTATGAAAAAATTGTTTAAAAACAGAAATTTGACAAAAAGAATGTAAAAAGATTCGCAAATGGAAAGAAAAAGGAATGGCAAAGCATTGGCCCACCCGCCCGGTGCACCTTTTTTTCAGAGGATGTGCGATGTGACCTGCAAAATGCCTTCATGCGGTGCAAGAAACTCAAGGCTGAAGAAGGCTAATCCCTGGCCCCTGTAGTGGGAGTGGCTACGGATGTCTGATGCCATTGAAGTAAAGCGTAGTATCCTACTGTTGAGATTGTAATGACATTGAAGTACGTGACTGAGAACCATTTATTGTAGAATGAAATGCAGCTTTGACGTTTGGAAGCTGAATCATTGTTGGGATTGTTATTCAGGTATGTGATTGTCGTCGCATGGGAGTCAATGGAGACATATAATTGAGGGAAGTTTCAGTCCGTTGATGTCAGTAGAGCTTCACCACTGGCAGAAGGGTGATAACAGCTGGTAGGAGAGAGATTCAATTGAAGTCAATGGGGCTGAACCATTGTTGAAAGGGTTTATACAGAGGTTTCAACCAGCTGAGGATCTGGAGGCTTCCTGGGGTTGACTGACTTGTCCTGATGGGGGGTAATGTCACTGAAACCAGGGAGGGAGAGCCAGTGTCCGGAATTGGTGCCCTTGGTAAGTGACTGGTGCTGGCTAAGACTGGTAACTCATTTTGTCCGTTTATCTGTGGACATTGGTGTGTAAGACGATTCCAGAAGAGGAAACACCCTAAATGTAATAGTGAATTGAGAGGAAGATGTGCATATCACCTTCTTTGCACAATGTATTGAGCTGAGAATGCAAATCTTTCTCTCCCCGAAACCTAGAGAGTTTGGCAATAAGACCAATTATCCAAATGGCAAGAGCTTTGTCATGAGAGATATATAAATAATATTTTGTACTATTATGAATTGCTAATTTGGGGCATTATCAGTGATTTCATTATACCCTTAAGATCATAGCCAGTTCAGCGCTTTGTAGATTTTGTGTAATTAAGGCATTTATGTGATCTTTTCTGTAATTCCGCTAGATGTAAGCAGATTTGAGGTGAGCTTGTCAGCTAATCAGCATCTTATGTGGTCTCATACCCAGCCAACTCTAGTTCTTTCAGTCACAGTGTTGTCAATACTAGACCGTGCACATCTACATCCTAGCGATTGATAAAGAACTCCAACTCCCACAAAGCAGAGCTACATGAGCTGAAAAGGCATTGTTGCCTAAAGAGTTGACAACAAAGGTCATGACTTCTTAAGTTATTTTCACTGGCTGGTGCAAACTCCCTTGTATTGTACACTCCAGTCTTTGCAATGCTGTGTTCCAATAAAAAAAATGCAGGCCTACGTGTACCAGACTAAAGATTTTACCAGACCGCACTGTAAAGGTCTTGTATCAGAAGGAAAATCCCCCTGTCACCTTAAGAATCGTGAGGTTTATGATATGTGTACGCTAATGTAAATGCATAGCCAAACATCTCACTGAAAACAGAGAACAAAAAAGTATTTCCCAAAGCCGGGATTTTGGGAAGAGGTTTGGTCAAGCCAACTGCTTTTCTAAATGCTTGCTGGAAGTAGCATTGATTTACATCAGAGTGGAACATGTTATGGTAAGCGTGCTTATTGAGTCTACTCCAAGTCATTGAAAATTTTGAAAAACATGAGGTCACAAGAAAAGATCCCCTACCAGTGATTTAACTTTGCAATTAAAATGAAGAGAAGAAGAGATGTATTCTGGGGCATATTATCAAGGGGGTTTATCTCAGCTTTTTTGGCTTTAAAAGCCAAGAAAGCGGAGATAAAATTATCTCCCTATTACCTAGCTGTCGCTAACACCAGTTAGCGACAGCTAGTAGGAGATAGCAACCATCTTGGGCCCCACTTTGCATGTCAGTGATATTTATCACTAATGATATGCAAAGTGGGAGTGCCAAGATGGTAGCGACTGAAAACAGTCGCTAACATCGCTATCTCCTATTACCAACTTTTGGAGATATTTGCGCTAAGCGCGAATATCTCCAAAAGCTAACACCTGCCCTGAGCAGTTCTTAGCCATGTTATCCAATGGGAGGTGGATAACATGGCTAAGAGCATTAGCTCGGTAATGCATAAATATCGCTGACTTTTCAGTGATATTCATGCATTGCGGCGATTTTTATCGCATTTGCGATAAACCTTGGTAATACCAAGATTTATTTGCGGTAAACATCGCCGCAGCGCAGCGGTAAATTTTTGTCTCTAACCAAGCAATAGCGATAATTATCGCTATTGCTTGGTGATATGCCCCGTATTCTGTTCTGGAATATCACCACATAAACTCAATAGGATTTTATCTTTGCTGACATGAACTTATAAAGCACTACTATAACTTTTTGACACCAATTGAGTTTGACAACAATGACAAACAGGTGGGTGGAGGGTCCTATGGAATATTTAACGACCACACATTTACTACCCCCTACACGTAATATCAAATACAAAAAGAGTACCTGTGGGTCTACAAAAAATCTATGTGTCAAAGATGACTTGGTGTCTACTAGAGATGTATTAGTAGAGCACACAACAGGATATCGCACTGTATGGGAAGATGTCCATCAGTTACTCATCCTATGCCGCCCTCTTCATCATTTGAACCACTTCCCAAAGTGGAGAATCTTTGTTGTTGCCACCTCAGTTGTTGTGAATGGGAGTGGCTGATACTATAAAGTGTGGGGCAAAAAGGAATGATGTTAGTAACTGAAAGCAGTGCATGAAAAAGATGTGAAAAAGTGCGATATTAAAATTAGAGAGTGAACGAAAACAACTTTATTCTGGTGCCATCCACTTCCATTGTTAAAAACAATTCAGTGCAAAAAAGTCAGTAGGTTTAGCAAATAGCTACTGACCAGATGCCCGCACCGCAGCAAAATTTGCGCTGCGGTCAACGGGTTAAAGTACTCAGATTGGTACAAGGCCAGTGTGTAAATGATTATCTTGTAGCACATGCACAATATATTTATTCAGTCACTGCATCAGTGGTTGAGGCAGAGAGTCTTGATTGGTATTCATTCACTAACAGGGAGCTGGCTAAGTTTCACTACAGCAGATTTGAAATTCTCCCTTTTTGGTGGCATTTTGTACTTTCTAGCATCTGTCAAGGATGTATTTTCTGAGGTTAGTAGACATATCATTGGCACTGTTCAGTTTAGCCTTGAAGAAGGTGCCTACTACTGGTGCTTTTGAGATCAAGATTGATTTAATCTTCATCTAGGTCATGTGGGAATCTGTATTAACAGTAACAAGTCAGCCAGCTGTCAGAATGTGGGAAAATATTTACTGTCCTGCTTGAGAAGAAAGCATTAATATACTTACTGCTGGACAGAAGGAAATACCACAAGAGCTACTGTCAGAGATGAGGAAATAGCGACAGAGGTGCATCAGGAGAAGAGAAGGTGGCAGAACATGTTGGAGGGAAAGGCATGACTATATAGCTGGTGGAGCAAATGAAAACAGCCAGGCCGGTTGGGGTAGGGTGAGCAAGTGTGTACAGATAATAACACTCTTCTAATCTGGTAGAGAACAGATAGAAAATAGAAAGAGATGCCATGGAGACGTACGTGATAGACTGAGAATCTGCAAAATTCAGCCTAACAAGTGCAATTCTTGACTAAATTTGGTTTGTTCTAACGTTTAAAATGACAAATGTCATGCACCTTGCTTTTTATCCCCTGGAAAAAAATCCTGACACATTTATTTTTAGCTGATGTACACTTTGTATATTTGATAATAGCTCCCTCCACTCCCTTTACATTTCAGGTCGAGCATAGAGTCAGCGTGCATGTGCTGCTCTGTGAGACTTGTTTTAGTGGAGTAGGGAAAAGAAGCCCTGCCTACTCTCCGCCCATATTTGCATTGGCGTGTGTCATTGTCCTTCCTAAATGCTGGTTTCTGATTCGTAAATAGGCTTGTTAGTCCCTCCTTAGTACTGCCTCGTCTTCGTCTGTCACCTCCCATGGCTACTGGCCCTTTTACTTTGGTTGTTACACGGTACTTGTTATTTTGTCTTTTAGCACTATTTTAGCTGTTGAATTTCTCTTACTGCAGACACGACGTGCTTTAGTGCCTTCTTTACCTGCCCCATCAGTGCCACCTTTACCCCCTCCCGTTGTCCGTGCCTTCTTTAACCCCCTCACTCCTTTTGTCGTGCCTTCTTTAACACCATAGTCCGTGCCTTTTTTACCCCCCCCCCCTCCCTCCCGCTGTCCATGCCTTCTTCCACCGCCCTCCTGTTGTCCGTGATGCCTACCATTTGCAATGCAATAGATCTTGCATTTATGCGAGTTTGAACTACTGGCATTGTAAATGACAATGTCTTTTATTTAAGCTTTGGTTTTTAAAACATAAATAAAACGCATTGTCATTTACATTGCCAATAGCTTAAACTCGCGTAAATGCAAGACCTATTGCATTGCAAATATTGTTCATACGGCGATACCTCTGTATATCTTTCATTCCCTGGTGACTTTATGGGTCTCTGTCTTACTTTGTCTTTACATTTTAACATGAAAGAATTTTTGTAAAAGTCTTTGTTGACCTTCTCCTACCGTAACTTGTTCTCCCTATTCCTATCCCTATCCATAACCCTATGCCTATCCCTTTTCTTATCCCAATCACTTTCCCTATCTCCATCCCTATCTCTATGTCTAACCCTGCCCATATGCCTATCTCTATCCCTATCCCTATTCTTATCCCAATCACTATCCCTATCTCTACCTAAATCCCTATCCCTAGCCCCATCTATTTTCCTATCTCTATCAGTATCACTATCCCTATCCCTATCCCTGTCTATATCCCTATATCTATCCACAAGCCTATCCCTATCCATATCCCTATTCCTAACCAGGGGAGTAGGTTTAGGGGAGTGCTTGGGGTGTTACACCCCCCCCTCAAATTAATCTAGTTTCTGATAAATAGTTGGGTGCAGGGCATTTTAGTTGGGTATGGTGAGGTGTCTGTCTGAATTCGCTAGGATTTGTTATATAGATACAGTCAAAAAGGAACACACTCTCTCTGTTTTGGATGTTCTACAAAATGTAAGTTATTTTCCAAATTATTATGTTTTCTCTCTCGTAGTACTCCTATCAATCCACACTCCTCTGCCCTTCAACTGCCCCTTAAATAGGGCCGGACTGGGAACCAAAACCGGCCCTGGAAAAGTAGTTGGCCGCCCCTCCCCTCCCCCCCCCCCCGACTGCGCTCTTTGCCAGGGCCGGTTTTTGCCTGATTTTGTTACAGGGCCGATTTTGTAGCTATGCTGCAAAAATGGCCCTGTAACAAAAATGGCCCCCAGGGGCCCAAAACGGCCCCCACCCGTGCAGCGCACGGGGGGATTGCCCGGTGCCCGCAACGTCCAGTCCGGGCCTGCCCTTAAACCCCTCTCATGCACCCTGCTTGTTGTATAATGTATTTTAACATTATATTTCAGTGATTGTTTGAAATCTGAAGCTCCCCCCCAAATTTTACCAAAAAAATTATGTCCCTGTCCCTAACCAGAGCCATATCCATATCCCTATCCCTATCCCTAACTTTATCGTTCTCCCTTTCGATATCACCCTCCTGCCCCAACCTATGCTCCTTTCTGCCTACAGCTCCATACCATTTCCCCCAGCTGAGTTCATATTTTCCATCTCCTCACCTCTTCTTCTGCTTAGGTGACATTTGAAATGGAAAAGTGTTAATGTGACCCCCATTTTTATAAGTCTTATGAATTCAACATATTTACTTGATTTTTTTGCCAATCCAAACTATGGAAATGTTGAATTTACAGTATTTTAGGACTAGTTAGGGTAGTTATCATTTTATATCAAGCATTCTATTCTGTTTCTCCAAAGCTCGGCACTCAAATCTTTGGTTTTATTTTCTACCATTCACCAGTTTTGTTTGTCAGTTATCAGTTTTATTTTCTCAGCAATGTGTCGCAGTAGGTTTGCATCAGGAAGGCTTTATCAAATAAGTGTTGTTTGATTGGTTTTTTGTCGGGTGAACCCAGCCTTTGCTGAAGTTTGCTCCGAAGAGGATGTGGAAATGTTCATTCTGGAGAGGGGGGTCGGTAGTGATATGGTTGAAGATGACACACGCTGCTGGAGTCGGAGTCCGTGTCCAGCTTCTTCCAGGATTGCATACACTGCACAGGCTCCAAGATTCCCCACCCAATCCAGACTCGGCTCTCATGCTATTACCAAGCATGAGAGAAGAGCTGGGATTGGGCTGGGTCGGCTACACTGATGCTCCCTCAGAGACACAGAGCCGGTGGCTCTTTCACCATCCGGCTCTGCAACACAGCTGGGTTGGGAAAATGTAAGTGCGTGCCAGTTGGCCATCCTAAGACGGCCGGCCAAATTGACGTGTGCACTTACATGGGCTTATTTATGAGCCCTTGCGTCACTTTTGCGCTCCTGGTGCATCACTTTTTGTGACCCCCCAGCAGCGTAAAAAATGCACCATGTTGCGTCATATTTACAAAGCGAGGCATCTTGTTAGATTTCTTCACTTTGTAAACCTTTGCGCCACATTATACCTGCACTAGGTATAATGTATGCAGGGTGAGATTTCACTGCACCACTTCTAGGACGCAAATGCATCAATATCTTACGCCTGCCTCACAGCAGGCGTAAGACTGACGCAGGCACATTTGAAGTGGCACTTGTCCATGTGAAATGACTCATTGATGGAGTTAAGTCACTTTTGTGAGACACTCCAGCAATCGTCATTTTTGCGCCTACAGTTACGTCAGAAATAGTGACGTATCTGTAACTCCTTGCGACAAGATGCGTGATACTGTTTGAGCGCAATGAAAAGTGACGCATTGTTTTCACGCAGCGATGCATCACTTTTCATAAATGAGGCCCACAGTGCGTAACTCTCCTCCTCCCTGCTCAGCCTGCTGCCGTCATAGGCAGTGGCCGCGCCTCACCCTGCCCCGCCCTAGACCTGGGCACTTGGCTCAGCCAGGGAAAAATAAACTCATAATAAAATCGATGTATTATTTTATTTGTTTCTTCTCCTGGCTCTGACCAGTGGGTCGACGCTCCTCCATAACAAAGGAGCCGCCGTTGTCCTGCCTTTGAGGGGATTGGAAGTGGGGAGCCTGTGGGTTTGCCGCTTAATGGTATTGTCTCCACCCTAGAGCCAGGGTTCATTTACACACAGCGCAAAGAACTAAGGCAACAGCTGCGCGCCGGGGTAAATAAAGAGCAGACACATGTCTTCCTTTCTTTGCCCTGCCAGGATGCAATTATGAGTTCTCTTCTCCTGCTGTTTGTAATTGGACGAAGAAGCATATGTCAAGGTATAAATTACTCAAAATTCCAGGGTGCATTCATTATGCAAGGGCTCGGCATCATTATACTGCGCTGGAAGCAAGAGCAGGAAGTTACAGTGATTGGATTCAGGCAGGCAACACTATTAAAGCTGTACAACAGATGTGATGTTCACCGCGTTATGATGTATGGACGCAGGCGAATTCTGCATAAGAAAGTGTACATACATTAAACACTAGGATGAAAATAAATGGCAGGTTTTATAAGGACATCCAGGTGACAAATGTCACTAAGATGTATAGCGATACCTTGTTTCCTTTGAGTGTTACTTCTCAAGGATTGAACCATTTTCCATATGTCTAAGGGGTCTTGTAAATAGAGCCAGCTCTTCCTCTACCCACGTTTGGCTGATTCTGAATAAGTTTGCTGTTTTGTTCCAAGTGGTCTCAAAGTTTGGATGCTGATCAGTAGAAGCAGGTACTTCCTCCTCACCACTCTATGGAGAGGTTAACAGCTGCTGGTGGTGATTTACCAGCATCAGATGGAGAGGAAGCAACAGGGACTCTTGATACACTTCCTCCAGTCCACCTCACCTGGTACTTCCCCTGTCCTGTGTCTGGCTGGTCTTACTGATTGAACACATGGTTTATTGTACTAAGGTGGTGACTGAAAAATGGTGGTTCCACGCATTAGACCGTTTAAGACCTTTCTGTTTACCTCCGATCTCTAGCTGTTAGGCTTTCCTCACGCTGCCCGTCTTGAACTTCGGGAGTCGATTCTGGCGCTTGATAAAAGAATAAATAAATACATTGGGACAAGTCTGTGCGGTGGTGCTAGATAGGTGCCCCATTTTGCATGCCCTGTTGTTGTTTTGCAGACGTCTAGCTTATCTCTACAGCGCAGATGAAGACCGCTCCAATCACTTCCCACCTTCTGGCCCTCCTCCTACACTGTTACCAACCCATGAAGAAAACTGATAATGTTACCGCTGCTCTTGTTAGTTGAAGGACTTGAATGTGAACAACTGGATGTCTAGCTGCTTGGTCGACCTAGATGGGAAGGAAAAAAGCCCTGATCAGAGATCAAGAGCCCTGGGTTATAATTATGATATTTCCATTCGGGTATTTAACAGGTAATTCATCCTTGGTAGAGGGGTAATACTCCTTGAAGAGATCTGTCTTCAAGTTTTTTTCTGGATGGCTACTACATAGAATCAGGTCAGGCCATTTTCCTGTTATTTTCTTTCTTGAAATTCTTTTTTTGGGCTTAGAAGTGTCAGGATTCCTGGTGTCACATTCTTCACCTGAAGTGTTCAGTTTCTTGAGCAGGTAGGTTTGGGTGTTCTTTCTATTGGCCCACTAGGCAGAGCAACTTATTTGTAAGATGATTAAGTCTGGTGAGGGAGCATGTGTTGTTCCTTCTCTGTAAGGGAGATATGGTTGAAGTTCTTCAGTCCTTTAATGAGATATTCTTTTTGAAGCATGTAGGAAGCCTTTCGGTGGTGCCAGATTGATACTGACAAGGCCTTTGAGCAGACAATTGCCTCCAGCAAGGTGGGTGAAGATGAGGGCACACACGCTTGCTCTCAAATCTGGTTCAGGAATACATGTTTAACTTTAGTTAAAAGGGAGAGCTGATGCCATGCTGTATTTGTTTTCCTGATGATGTGTTCTTTGAATGTGAGGTGTGAATCAAGAGTGAATCCAAACAAGCTTGAAACGTTTTCCAGCTGGATTGAAGCCATCTTTGTTCATGTCATAGTGCAAAGCTTATATAAGTTGTTTTTTGGAGCTACTGGCCAAGAAAAAAAATTCAGTCATTGCAAGTTAGGCACTAGCAGCTACTAAGTTAACATCCAACTCTGAATTAGCTCAAGGTTGGTTTTAAGTCATTGGGTGGTGTTGGTGGAGTTGATCTTGAGGTAGAGGTGAGTTTCTTCCGTGTATTGGTGGTTATTTGTCTTGGTATCAGTAAGTATGCATGCACAGAGATAGTGTTCAATGGTTAGGATGAAGGGGGAGAAATGGAACCCTTGGGTACTCTGAAAAGTTTTTTCACTGAATGGCACACATTTACCTAAATCCAAAAATTCGTATTGATGTTAACCGACTGTACATTTTCTCAATAAGGATCAAAATGTGCTAACTTTGTGGTGCAAAGCGAGTGTTCATTCAATATGTTTTGACACTCAGCTCTCGGCTGTTTTTCTAACTTGTCTCAATCTGAAAACATTTCTAGTCTGAGATGGCACTAGGCATTTGCAAATTTGACCATGTTTGTCATCATTTGTTGGCCTTGCAAAGGCTGCCAATTGAGGTGATACCTACCTTGGATGCACTTTTTGTGGTATACCACTTGTTTCTGGACTTTGGCCAGAGTTTCCAAAGCAGAAGCTGGTCTGTTATTGATTTTGCTAGACTGTTGTGTCCTCAGAAGCTAAAAAGTTATTAGTTCCTTGTGCTGATTAGTGGAGGTAGATATGCTTCACTCATTACCCCTCTTGTTGCTTATTTTCTGCTTGGAGATCAGTTTTTCAGAATTCCGGAATCTTCCTCTCAATTACAACACTTCACAATTGCCATATTAAGTCATGCTGGCTATTATTGTGGTTCCTCCCGCATACCGTTAAAGCTTAGGATGAAAGGGTGATGAAAGGGTGATTTAGTAAAAATCTCTATTCATTCGATCATATACATAAGTCTTTTCCATCGCCTGCCTTGCACATATAGGCAGTTATGTTTTGTAGTGTTCCCTACAGAAGGGGTTTAGACAAAAGCCTCAAAAATACACTAGATTATTCCTCCCATGCAAAATAGAGGTTCAGCACCAAGACAAATAAGTTTCATACTGATTGCAGGGCACTTTTCCACACTCACAGAAACAACCAAATGCATAGCTGCTAACTGTCCCTTTTCTGCTGGGACAGTCTCGGCAAGTTGGCGACTGTCCCGGTAAATTCACTATCCCGGGACAGTCCCACCAATAAGGGCCTACTCAATAAAGAGATAATTGCAGGGAATTGCGATGGCAATTTCAAACATTAGGCCAAAGTAGCCGAGTTGGAAAAATTCTCCAGTGCAGTTGAATGGGAGACGTTTCCTAACTCAGCTACTTTTGCCTTAAGTTTGAAATCCCCTTCTCAATTCCCTGCAATTCTCTCATTATTGAGTAGACCCTATAATTTGCACTACGATCAGTAGGTGGAGTTAAATTATGCTAAGTATGTGGGTTGGGCGGAGTGGGCGGAGCTTTGGGGCAGTGGGTGTGGTACATTTTCAAGTAAGTAAGTGATAGCTGTGCTGCAAAGTGTCCCTGGACATTTGTTTCTCTTGTTGGCAACTATGCAACTGTTGAAGGTGACATGTGATTTTAAATGACTTGATCTAAGTGAAAGAATCAGAATGTCACCTTGAATAAAGGAATAGTGCCCAGAGAGAAAAGATCAAGGATAGAGCCCCCATTTACCCATCCTCACAGGCACAGGGAGGCACTGAAGCTTGATCAGGACCAATGTAAACACACCTCAAGTACAAAGAGCTAAGGCAGCACATTCAGAAGAAACAATGAATGGATTAGGGGAACAAGCACAGCACTGACAGAAGCAGTTTAAGGCTCCCTTGAATGGCAAGCAGCAACACTACAAGCTTCAATTACTCTGCAAATGCTGAGCAGGCAAAAGCGATGCGAGTGCCACTCACAAACAAGCACCGAATGCACCAGCACCCGTTTCAACGACTCGATTATACAAGTGATTAGTTAGGAGTAATTTAAGGTTTTCTAAGTTAAACAGAAGTGGTTTCAGTGTGGACATATGAAGTAAAAAGTTTGTTCTCACAAAATATGTGCATTGTGGTTAGGGCTCCATTTAGAAACATGCACGGGCAATGACACTTGCACACAATAAAATAACCCCATTCACATACAAACATGCATACACACACATGCAAACATGCACCCACTGAATAAAGTTACCACACACCGATGTGCGCACGCATGCACACACGCGTACACACAAGGTCCTGCAAAGAGGAAGCCAATGTAATCAATAAATCATTGAATTTCTTTCAAGCTTTTCTTCTACACAGTGAGTGCTTAATTTGAGCCACTGTTTGCAGGAGGGTCCCGCCAGCACTAATTTTTGGGCACCACCACTTATTTTTCCTCTTCACACACTTTGACTCAGAACAAAATAGAGAAAAAATACAAAAGGGGGAAAGAAGAAGGAAGAGAAAGACAGATAAACAGTGACAAAGTGAGGAAGCAGAGACAACAAAGAATGTGCAGAAGTGAGATAGTTGGTCAGGGAGTGTCTGTTGATGGGTTAAAGATGGATGAAGGGAACTCAAGACTATACAGCCTTGGTATTCAGCATCATGAACTTTTCAGCCCCGGCGGCAGCTTCTGAGCAAAGGATTTGCCCTGGCACTTAATATTTTGCAAATTAAGCACTGCAGACCATGTGGTTACAGCATGGCGTGGGTAGTTTATTTAACTAACAAACGTATGTAAGAGTTTTTAAATTTCCGCAATATTCATTATGTGTCTGCAATATTCATGATTATGGGCCAGATGTAGGTAAAATAGATTTACCGATTTTTAATTACCGAATTTTACCGATTCGGTAATTAAAAATCGGTAAATCTAAGGGGTGGATATGTAGGTATTCCAGATGTGCTGGAATACCGACTCGGAAAAATTCAGTATTTACCGATTCGGTAAATACTGAATCGGTAATGCCCATTCATTCCTATGGGCTTTGAAGCCCATAGGAATGAATTGGCATTACAGAATCGGTATTTACCGAATTGGTAAATACCGATTTTCACAAGAGTGCAGGGGGTGTCACTTTGACACCCTCTGGCACCCCAAAACAGGCTCGGGTGCCATGTGGCAGGCATACATGCCCTAAGGGCAGGTCTGCCTGTCACATAGCATAGGTGTGCATGCACACATGTGCATGCACACCGGAATCGGTATTTTACCATCAAATTGGAATTGATGGTAAAATACTGATTCGGTTAGGCCTCTGGGACTCTGAAGAGTCCCACCTACATCTGGGTGCCACAGAATCGGTAAAATTACCGATTTTTTATTTTACCGAATCGGTAAAATTACCGAATCGGTAATTTTACCGATTCGGTAAAATAATGCCCCCTACATACCTGTCAGCCATTTACCAATCGGTACCGGCCAAAATCGGCCGTTACCGCTCGGTAAATGGCCTCAAACGGCCACCTACATCTGGCCCTATGTTTTTATTAATAGTTGCACACCTTACGGCAAGGACGCTTTAATGCAGTAAAGTAAGGTAAACGCAAATAACACTCAATCCTCCCCCATTCTCATGAGTTGTTTAATTGAGTGAAAGGTGGAGGTAATGGCCTCCTCTTGCTACTCCTGGCACTGCCCCATAATTGACAGTCCTGCTAAAGGCAGAAACATGAACCGCCATGTGCCAAAAGTAGTAAAACAGAGATAAACAAAGGGGAGAAGGGAAGAAATGCAAAGAGAAATATAGGTGAAACAAAATGGAGTTGAAAGGACATCGAAATAAGTGTAAAAAAGGCAAACTAGAACTCGAGAAGTAAAAGATGAAAAATATAAAGATAAAGACAAGGCACAATAAGTGATTAATTTGTAAAAGAGTTTGTGCCAGGGCACAAAGCTTGCAGCCGGCTCAACTGAAAGAGAGCGTGCCAAATACCAAGACTGCAAAGACTTGATTCCATCTCATGCCTCTTTAATCCACCACCAGATACTCCCTGCATCTTCATCTCACTCCTGCAGGCTCTTTGTTATCTCTGCTTCTCCTTTTGTCAATGTTTCTCCCTATTTCCCTTCCTCCTTCAGTAACACCTTTGTGTTTTCCTATCTCCTGCCCTACATCAAAGTCTGTTGAGTTAATATATGTATCATTCACGAAAAATGTGTTCCGTTGTTCCCCATCTGCAACCAGTGCCGCACTGGCCTATTGGGCAATCTGACAGTGCCCAAATGGGTGGTCTCACAGATAAGTGTATGAGCCGATTGATCTCTTTTATGGTCTGGTGGGCCACCTTTTACTTTTGATTTCCCTGATAATACCACAAACATTGCCTGCAGCAAATACAAATGCCTGTAGTCTCCTGTAATTTGGAAGAAAATGATACAGCTAGACTTTAAAAGTTAAAAATTGCCCAGATTTGTAAATGTACAACACTTTTTTGCGATCTCGATCCATTTTCTGTCCTTGTCTGATGCTGCCTGCAACCAAGGGCTGAAATTAAACAATGGACACAATAAAAGAAGGGAACGTGATTTAAAGAGAAAGAAAATGCACAACAAATGTGGAAGAACTAGACAAAAAGAACAGAGAAAGGAGGGAACATAAAGGAGAAATTAGTAGGAAAATGTTACGGGGTTAGAAATTAAGAGAGGCGAAAAGACCCAAACAGATGGGAGGGGGAACTACAGGACGGGGGAGGGCCGGCGACGAAGCTGCCTAGAAAATCTTTTCCAGTTTTTCCAGGATGAAGCTGCAACTGTTCACTGTGCGATGTGCCATCGCCTAAATGGTCTGTACCTTATGATGCTAAGCAGGTGCCTTACCACCCTTCTACGCATTCTTTAATATCTCTGCACACAATAAAACAGAGCATTCCAACCGGAGCAAGCACCAATGGATTCAGTGCCCCAAAAGCAATTGGTAATTAATACAGTGAGTGAATTATGGCGGACAGCCAGCGGGCAGGTGCGCAGCAGATACATCTAAATTTAAAATGCGCGACCAAGCAGTATTAGGGTCACGTTTTTGACAAATATGCAGAAGAAAATTTGCTCTGAGAAGCTCGACTTTCACGGATACACACACCAGTGGCGTAACTAGAGCTTTTGAAGCCCGGGACGATCCCTGTTTGACGCCCATTGACGGTCGGTGCAGGTAAGAGGGTGGCCCGGGGGTGGGCCTGGTGGTGACCGATGATGATGAGCGGTGGGCGAGATGAAAGACTGTGCTAGAAGAGAACAAAATTAAGAATAAAGAAAACGTACCTTGCGCGTGCAAGTGCCACCCAGGGGAGACCGCTCCCCCCTAGCTACGCCACTTACACACACAATATATTATGTATGCAACACTGGCTAACAAAATTTCCACAACAAGTGCTCGGAACAGCAGAGTCATGAGGCTAAGTAAAAGCTGCTCAGACCACTACCTTGCCCAAAAATAGAACGATGGAGGAGGAAAGAATCTCTAGAAAGGGATTAGGGAAATCAAAGTAGTAAAATGAGGTTTGGGATGAGCTTAAGGAGGGATACATGAGGGAAGAATTTAGAAAGGGTTGTTTATAACAGTTCTGCAGACCCCTATCTCCTCTCTGGCCCAGCCCACTCAAGCATAAGCTAAAAGCAGGAGGATCCCGCATCTTTAAAACCTAAAGTGGTGGGAAAGATTCCACAAGAAGGACTGACAAGAGCATGCTGGGAAGCGCACACAGCTTCTCTACGCCAGACACAGCTCCCTAATCACTGCCTCAACAATCCTCGCTCTTCTCACCCAAAAAGGAAAGGTAAACATTCTTTGAGACAGACTGAGAAGAGCATCCTAGGAATACACCCAACAGCTCCTCCATGCCCCGGACACTGGCTGCATAAAACAGTCCATCAGTCAGCATTACAAGTCCTCCTGTATGAATGTGGGCCTTCCATGTTCATAGTAGTGATGGAACACGTTTGTGGCGTCTAACTGAGGACAGCAAGCCAGGAATGCACAAACAGCTCATCCACTGGACCTGTAAATCACTCGGTGCTAAAAGCCCTCCCCAACGAACTGGCTCTTTAAGACCTAAAGTGGTGGAAAAGTATCCTGGGGAAGGATGAAGATCATGCTGAAAAATACACAAACTACTTTTTCACGCCCCTTACACATACCATAAAACTCTCAGCGTTGCAAGACCGCCTAAAAAATCCTGTCTTCTTGACCCAAAGTAGTAGGTAACATTCTTTGAGACAGACCGAGACGAGACACCTCTCAGCGTTAGAAGACCACCTCAATAATCCTGGCTCATCTTGACCCTGAGTAGTAGGTAACAGTCTTTGAAACAGACCGAGACGAGCATCCTGGGAGTAAACAAACATCTCATCCGCACTCTGATACAGCCCAAATAACTTTCAGCATTGCAAGAACACCTCAAGGATGCTGGTTCTTCTTGACCCTAAGTAGTAGGTAACATTCTTTGAGACAGAGACAAGACACCTCTCGGCGGTAGAAGGCCACCTCAAGAATCCTGACTCTTCTTGGCCCTAAGTAGTATGTAACATTCTTTGAGACAGATAGAGACTAAACACCTCTCGGCATTAGAAGACCACCTCAAGAATCCTGGCTCTTGTTGACCCTAAATAGTAGGTAACATTCTTTGAGACAGACCGAGACGAGCATCCGGGGAATAAACAAATATCTCCTCCACGCCCCGACATATAGCCTAAAACTCTCAGGGCTCCAAGACCACCTCAAGAATCCTGGCTCTCCGCGATCTAAAGTGTCGAGAAAGCTTGATTGAGAAGGACCGAGCTGAGAATGCTGGTAACACACCGACAGCTCCTTCATGCCCCTGAATAAAACACAGCACCAGTCAGCATTACAAACCCTCCTCTGTGATCCTGGCCCTTCTAGGCCCAAAGTGGCTGGAAGCATCCCACGAGCCAGACAGAGGTGAACATGATGGGAATAAACAAACAGCTCCTCTGTGCCCCTGAAGCTTGCCCTGGTGGCTCCTGTCAGATTTTACAGCTGCATTGCACAGGAGGCTCATTTTGTTCCATTATTCCTTTGGCAGAGTCCACATTCATGTTTAATTAGGTAAATGGCATGAGCTGTCCGATTCTTGTTTGCTCCTCGTGTATCAGAATTAGAACAGAGAGTAGCCATGGTTACCGCCTGTTTCACCAGACGACCGTCTAGTCGCATGCAGACCTCCGGATACCCAAGAGGGGTGCGCATGTCTATTGATGGTCAGTTTAGCTGGATGTCATGTTACCCTGGGATGTGAAACTCAGACTGGCCTTTGCTTCGCCCCAGCCATTCATGAGTCTTGGCTGTGCTATCTTAGCTTCTTTCGGGGTGTGCGATTGTTTACTGGCGAACTCCAGGAAGAGTTCTACCTTTTATAAAGTCCAGAGGTATTTGGCCATCTTGATCAAGGATTACGATTTCCATGAAATAGAGTTGCCTGGTGTTCCTGTAAGAAAATGCATTACACTATTCTAAATTTGCAAAAGGACAAAAAAGTTTCCATTTTTTTATAAGCGAACACAGGCTCGCTGGTAAATGCATGAAGTTAACGAGGATTTTTTAATTTTTTTAACTTTTATATGTGAAACATATTCTAGAATTGTCATCAGAGTTTTTTCCGAAGCGTGGTAAAGACAGGTGTGCCTCACTGAAGTGTAATTTCGAGTGTAAATTTAGCTTGCACCTTCAAATATTGTTTTTAGCAAATCCAAAACTACTTTTGAATTCATAAGTGTGTTTTACACTGGTAAATAGATTTACTCACACAGGATAGTTGAGTAAGTAAATCTTTAATCGGAGGTGGTAAAGGCTTTACAAGGTGGGAACCCTTTGTTGAATTTATGAACATCAACCATCTCATTTATTTTTATGTGATAAACTTGTCTCTATCATTTTCCCACCTTGGAAAATTGTGAAGATTTACTCTAGTTAAAAGCAGGAGTAAATCTTTTTCAACAGGGGAAGAAGACTCTCTTTTTCCTCCACATTGCCAAGTGTATTTGCACAGGCATCGTCGATTTTCTCCTGGACAAAAATCCACATTTATGTTTTTACTTGAGAAAATGAAGTTCTGAAAGGTTTTAAAGAGTAGTCCTATACACCTGAAAATGGCATGGATCGCCAGGCGTAACTCAGGAAACAGTTTTGAATTTCTGAAATTCGCCTACGGCTCAATGGGCTTGTAGATAAGCCCCGTAGGGCCTAAGTTATAGTGCGGCACATGGAGTTTACTCCATCGGTATGGCAGAGGATAATACCTTTGCCATCCTGAGGGACCACCGCATGTCACATTTAGAGATGCCCGTTGGCCCTGTGGACAACTCTCTGACAGGAAGTGGTGTCATGGCAGTTCCTGTCAGCAGGGTCAGCCAAGACAGCTGCCCATTACATTTTTCAAAGTTTTTTGTTTTTCAAAAACAAGCTCTCAAAGTGGGACTTTTTTTCCCTACATCTTACCACAAGCTTTTTGCTGGTCGTGACGAACAGGAACAAAAGACTTTACACTATTTACCCTAAATAGGGGGGATGATGTAAAGTCCTTCCTCCAATGTACCCGCCTTCATCGAGATGGTGGAGGAAGTATTCTGTCAATGGGGCCAATGGAGTTTCGTTGATGTAATACCTAGAGTCTACCTGACTTAAATGAGGTGGACTAAGTGAGGGTTTGGTAGACAGGGTACTCCGTTGCGTTTGCCCTCTGTGCTTCTTTATAAAATGGGTTTAGCATTTCACTGCTCTCATGTCAGTGTAATGATACACAGCTCTTGATGTTTTAGGTCCCCAGGAGGCAGCGGTAGGGCTGATGACAAACCGCTACAGCCCACTCCTCCTGCCCTACGACACCTTCTCGGATCTCCCTGCCTCCCATGGGTCTTTGCAATCCTAACAGATAGGATTTATCACCCTACTGACAGGTGCTCTTCAAATTAGCACACAGTACAAGCTCCCAGCTGAAGACACCAAAGTGACTTCTCTTTCTACTTCATGCTGAAAATTGAATGCTAGTAAGCAGAGCCAGGGCATAGTTGGTTGAACTATTGTTGCAACTCTATCTAATTAGGTGTTCTCAATGAAGAAACCCAAACGTGCATAGGATGCAAAATAAGTCAGCTGGACTCTGCCCGAACAGATCTGACCACTCATGCCTCACCCACCGAGCCTAGAATTATGTTCAAGTGGATTTTCATTCAAAAGCTTACAGAGATCACGCTTAGCAAATCAACCAAAATTTGTAAACAAGAAGCGTGTTAATAAAATTATTCTCTAACAGAAATATAGTGTCCTACATATTGTTTAAAATATCATCCCATAGGGTAAAGATTTTCCATTATTAACTTCAATGGGGTGATCTTTTTGTAAACAATATTTCAGCTGCAATATATCTGTCAAGCGATATTTTGGTTACAATATTATGTACGCATAGCCTACAGAACGACACAGTGGAACCCCTCTACCGATCTCATGTTGTGGCTCCAGACACACAGCATAAAATAAAAGTAAACATTTTAGCCCCTTCGATGCTCATGACGGAACGGTTCCGTCATGAGCATCGGTTGAGCTGTGCTCATGACGGAACCGTCCCGTCATGACCACACCCAATTCTGAGGATGCAGCACATCAGGAAAATATCCTTAGTAGCGATGAGGTTAAGATGCGTATGATGAACTAACAGCCTGTTGTGTCGAAGGGTTTTATCCAATCAATGTCGAAGGGGAAATGCCTTGAGATGTAAGAGCTTCTGGTACTAATACCTGAAAGCAGTCCTGTTTTGTTTCTTTCTTGAGTAAAACACAAGGGTAGCATGTTGGCTCATTGAGTGAAAGGCTTGTCTCAGACATCACTTTGAATGTGGAGTTCACATGTTTGAATACTGGCTTGACTAATTCAGCCTTCCACCCTAAATGCTAAAATAAGCATCATTTATTTAGTTTATTTAAGCCGGTGGTCCAACTAGCACTCCTTCATTTGGAAACAATGAATTTACTTTTTCTTCAACAGACTTTGATCGGCAGCAAGAGAAAGGAAAACTCAAAAGGGAAAAGGAGCAAGAGAAAAGCAGAAAAACAAGGGCAAAGAAAGAAAGCAGTGATGAAAAAAACTGAAAGAGTGAGTTAAAGGCCAGGGAGTGTCTGGTGATGGATGAAAGGGGCATAAGTTGGTGTCGAGACTATGCAGCCTTGATATTTGGCACCCCTAACTTTTGATAGCTCCAGACATTGCAGTGGCGTAGCTAGACCTACAGTCACCCAGGGTGGCCACTGAGTTTGCCGCCCCGTGCCGGGGGTGGTGGCCGACTGTCGACTCGTTCTGGAGGGTGGGGGTGATGGATGACTTGTTCGTGGGGGATGGTGCTAGTCGACAGACAGGAGTTGCTCACCTCAGCCGACCGAAAAACAGTTACGCCCCCGTTAGCTAACGCCACTAAAACGTGGGCCTCTGAGCAAAACCTTGGTCCCTGACACTCATTCCTTAACAAATTGGGCACTCTGTAATAATGGCCTCTGATATTTACAGCTCTTGGAAACTGTAGAGGTATGAAGTGGTATGAGAGCAAGTTGATATCATTATACATTTTTAACTCAATTTAGGCAAAAATATCAATACACACGTCCTATGAAAGCTGATTTGCTCAGGCTTTGGTATACTTTCAGATCACTTAAAGCTAGCCTATGCTACCGATAGAGTAACAGGGAAGCAGTAGCATTTAAGGACTATGGGTTGAATTTCTTTCAAAGAGAGTGTAGTTACAGCTATGAACACACTGCAGAAGTGATTTATTCATGAAAGGGTTAAACTCTTCTCCACAGGCAAAACCTCAAAGGGAGTTTTGATCTTAAGAATTGATGTAGAATTTCGCACTAATAAATAGTTTGCATTTATTATTCACATTTACTATTCAAAATATCAATCAACAGTAGCATTATCTTGCCATTGATAAAGTCCCACTATTGACATTACTCTAAATTGATCCACCTTTGCTTGTTCGATTGCTTAAGCATTGCTTAAGATCAGTAAACAGATAAATATGCAACATCAAAAAGACAGATTTAGCCTGTGAAGCATTTCTATAGCTGGGGTAACAGAAACTGATTTACTTGAAAACAAGAAGAAAACAACCGAAATCCATTATTATGTTGTCAGGAAATGGTGCCAAGCATTGCACAAAGAGGAAATGGGGAAACAGACCAAACACTCTCCAGCTGTGGGTCATAGAGTCTGGAAAGGGGCACGAGTGTCACATGCCCTAGACTAGGCCATGGGCCAGTACACACAAAGCAAGCCTCCTTTCTCGGCTTTAGTTTTACAGGACATGCAGTGCCTTAGCCAAGCCACTGCTCAGAGGTTCTGGAAAGGCACAAAGAACGAGCAAGCAAGCTTGCATTAGCTCCATTCACCCCTGCAATTTACATAAAGAGGCCTGGGGGTGTTCACCTCTAGAAACGAGGCTGACTCACCCGACGCCACACAGAGTTTTTAATATGTTTACAAAGGATTTTCCTGTATCACTGGATAATTTGGTGACCTTTGAAACCGCCAGTTAAGTACTGAGTTGAACTGCTCGCATTCTTGGCCTCTGCGTCGTGCAAGAAGGCTGCATGGGAACGCGTTCCAGAGGACAGGGCCTTTGTCCCTCGTGCTCGAATCTGACGGAAGGAATAAAACAAAGCTCCTTCTTGCTGGCAAAAGAAATGACTCGTATGGATAGACCCTATGACGTCAGAGGGCGGAACTCCTCGACTCCATGCTCTTTTGTGCAAGTCTCCAAGGACAGGAGGACAAGCACATGACACGTCGCTGCCTCTTCCCCTCTGGCGCACTGTCATACATGATGCATGTAAAACAAAACACCTGTTGACAATGATTACATGAGACCACGCAGCTTCGGATGTCGAAGAAGTAATTGTCAGAGATCTATTGAAACGAAGGTTGGGTTAATTGATGGGCGGTGTGGGTAGTCAGTGATGGGTTAGTGAATCATCGGCTGACTCCCAGCTAGGAAGCAAAACAAACCGGAAATAGTTCATTTACTGTACTATTTTTTTTTCTTCAGATTTTACTGGTTTTCCAGCACCAATAATATCATCACCTAAGCCAAGCCTCAGATCCCAAATGTTACCTAAAGGATTATGAAGCGCCACTGCATTTATCCTAATGTATTTCCACAGTGACTCCCTGTAACCTGGGGAATAACTCTCAGGTCACCCCTTTTTTCTTTCCATGTTTTATTAACTCTTCCTGATTCCTTTGACTTCTCCCCCCAACTCCTTTGAAGAGGAAATAGTTAACCTTGTACAAGTGAGATACAGGTATTGAAATGATTCTTGCATGTCAATGCCTCATGATTGAAACAAACCAACAGCTCCCATACATTTTGTGTGATGCTCTGGGCTTCCGCCGGATGTGATGCCATCTTTAAGGGGTGGGTTGTTTGCTGACGTGTTTTTTGACAGACACCACATTCCCCATACTAGACCAGGAAAACAGACTCCAAACTTTGGCTGGGGAACAACACAGAGTTGCTGCCCCTTGTAGGTGACGAGTCCAGTTGTATGTAATTGCTACTCCTATCCATGTGGGCCCATATTTGGAGCATGTAAAAACAAAACATGTAGGGGCATATGTACAAGCCCCTATCGCCACCACAACGTCACTTTTACTGACATTGTGGTGCCGTTCGGGTCTGGGCATTTTGTACAAGGCAGCGTTAAGCCACTTAATGTGGCTTAACGTTGCCTTGTAAATAAAGCCCCCTTTCACGCTATGTTAGCGTGAAAGGGGTGGGCAGTGGTGTTGTGGTGGGCGTTCCACTGCAACACCCATTTATTTTGACGCTTCCCCCTATGTACAAGGGTGGCGTACATAGGAGGCAGCGCCAAAATTAAGACCAGGAAAATCCTGGCCTCAAGTTGGCGAAATGAGGAGAAATGCATTATTTCTCCTAGTTTTTGCTTTTTCCATGTGTGCTGCGTTGTGAAGCACACATGGTAAAATAAAATGGCCTTGGTTTGTTTATGTACAGGAATGTGCCACTTCCTGTACATAAACAATCTTTAAAATAAAATGCAATTTTGTCACTTTCATGTGTGCTACATGCAGCAGCACACATAAACAATCTTCCCCTGCACGCAGATGGTTGCAAGGGTGCATGCGTTGGTGCTAAGTGGCTAAACTTAGAGCCATTGCAGGGGGAAATGCAAGGCTGCACCACATTCTTGTAAATATTGTGCATCCTTGCATTTCAGAAGTGGCGGAGAGAGGCGTTAAGCCAGGAAGGCTACTTCATTGTACATATGGCCCTTAGTTTAACCATTTAGTTCATCTCACAGCCCAGTCGTTGTCCCTCCTTGTGGTTAATGCTCCAGTTATGCTGAATATTTTAAAGGGTCTGTCCTGTGTATGATGCCTAAGGACCAGAGTGCAATTTAGATATGCATGGGGGCCAGGTTACTGTGATCACACAGGCCTTACACCTGTGCTTTCAGCCTCTTTTTTATTAATGACAAATAACACAAGGAAAGGCAACTGGCTTGCATATTCATTTGAGTGTCCCAACCCCCTCAATATTGATGTAATCCCATTGGGGAGGATGTCAGTCTGATCTTCAGAGATACTACAACAGTATTGGAAATCAAACGCAGTTACAGTTTATGTTACCAAACGCATTGAACACCTGAATAATAAACATGGAGTATTTTCATTAATCCGTTTTAACAAACGAAGTTTACTTGCCATCATCACAATATGATTTGGACTAACTTAACTTTACATCGTTTCAGAACATCAAGATGACAATTTCAGGGGTTTTAAAGGGAACCGAATTCAAAAGGTGTTACATAGAAACATGACACACTCAAAGTACATCTCAAATTTTGAATAAGTCTGAAACATTTTTGCCAAGTTGTCTCAATAGTACATGGGAAGAAAATCGGTTCAAAAGTTATGTTGAATTATAAATATGTATTTATTTATAGAGCGTTCGTGGTGCTATTAATCAGAATCAATACGCAGGACAAAATGATTTAGTGATTTTAGAGAAAAAACTGTTTTGTTCAGGGAACATCTGAAAGAATGGAGGTTTGAGGTGTGACAGAAGGCTGGTTAGTTAGTCCGAGTTTCATCATAAATTATGCACTGCCCCCCCATTTTGTTTGATGAATCTTTAAAACTAAGAGATTGGCAGAAGATGGATGTCGAGAGCTTCAGGATGAGTATTTTTACCCTGTTTCCAGTGCAATGTTCTAGGCCATGGGGACTCACAAATATTTTTCAGGGATCAAAAAGTTAATCTGTGGTGGGACCGAGGGCCGCGTTGTTGCCAGCATGGAGGTGGTTGGTGCGTGGGAGGTCTAACATGGACATAGGGGAAGCAACTAGTGGTTGAATTGCACCTAGGATCAATCCCAGCTTCCACACTTGACCAAACTGTGTGATCCTATGCAGTTTGTTTTATTTCACTTTCCTATTGGCATTGTTGTTAGGGAGGGTGGGGGGGGGGAGGGGGATGAGTGTTTTGAAATTCATGCTTGAAACCTGTCACACATAGAAAAAAGTTGCAATGCACTTTTATTATCTGATGAACTAAAGTGAAACGATTCTGGAAGTTAATGAAATACTTTTTTTTTAATTGTGAAGGGACTCATATTTGTGTACGATTGTTGCAAGATGTGGAGCAGCAGAGCTTCTGTACATCCTGTTTTTTTTAACTTCAGTTCAACTGTAAACAAATGCTTGCCATTTAATATCTTCATGAACATTAGTGCTTTGTAAAGTAAACAGTAAACTAGTGCTATTGCTCAACCAGGGGCCGCGTGGGGCCCTTGGCCCGTACTTTGAGTGTCACTGCTCTAGGCACAGTCCTTGAATCTTTTCTATGTAAATATTGAACGAGGCCCTGCTCTGTGGCCCCAAACAAGGTATGAGGTAAAGAAGGGCACTCTTGGCTTCAGTTCTAATGTCAGTATTGTCACCTTCCAAGCATTATTCAGTTGTGGGTGTGGCGTGCACCGAGCTCAAGTGTTGATGTCACACCTGTGTTTAATAACAGAGAAAGATTTTTAGTTTGCCTGAAAAACATTTTGCATGTGGCATCTAGTTACAGTGCTTAATGAACATAATTAAGTTTAATTTGAAGCGAAAGCAGTGCTTTCTTTACAAAGGGGGGCAATAAATTCTTGCAGCAATCTCAGCCATCAATGTAATCTAGCTAGTAAGCCTGGCTTTATTCCCTCCGCATATGGTGGAAGCTCAGAATCCTCCACCAGTCAAGGATAAACGGCCCTATTCACAAAGGCACATTTGGTGATAAACGTAAGTTCAGCTTGCTTAGTACATTTCAGAATGAAGCTTCCATTGCAAATAGTGAACTTAAAAGCAAAATACAGCATAGCACAACTTTTAGAGGAAAGCATTGCTTTCATTGCATCATTAAGAAATCCCATATGCGTGCAAGTCTGTACTTACTGAAAAAAAACCTCTAAATCCAGCACCATGTTTTCATGACAGCCAAGTAATACAATTGAACATGCAAGGGGAACTAGTGAATAGCACTGTGTTTTCATGGAAAGCTAATGCATCCAAACAGCAGGCACGTTGTAAACAAACATCAATAAACCAGAATCTAAACTGTTGCAATTTCATCATATTAAGTACATCACAGAGCATCCAATGAATCTAGTCTATCAAAAGGACCACCTGATGCTCCATAACTAAACCCTGATGGGAACACAAATGGGACAATGTGACCACACACCAAATGGAGTGGGCATCATGAACAGCCCGAACAAGGAACGGTCAACCATGAAAAACAGGAGAAAAGTTTTAAGGGAGCTGACACTCTCTGTACTACTTCCTAATGTACATTTTGAAGAGCTGATGACCTAAGGTCATTTTACAGCCAAGATGTGTGTAGGCAGACTTAAAAATACATTTTATATGGAAAAGGCAACTCTGTACGCTCTTTTTCTAGAGCCATCCTTGCAGCGGGGGCAACAAATATGCCGGGCGGTGTGCTATGGATAGTGAAATTAGAAGTAAATACTTTTTAAGTCTGGTATGGTCTGGGTTTTTAGCTCCTGCGAGGGCATCTAACTAAAGCCCTAAAAGTGCACTACATTATTTTGATCTGCTCCACCAGTATAGGAGACTCCTATGATCTTCTATAGCCTAAAGCATTTCTATAATGCTAAAATCGTATAATGACGTACAATATTTAATAATTGAACCATGTGTTTAGACCCTTGTGGAATTGCATTAGCCTTGGTTCAACGTTTAATGAAGATGGCTGATTCTTTAAAAATGTAGCCCCTAAAACAGCGCTATACTGCAATATATTAAACTGCACTTTGGTTATAAGTCAAAATATCAACCACAGAAATATCGACCAAAATACCATAGCCAAAATATCTAGTATCAAACCACTGAGAAGGTAAGTGCATAGAGGTAAGTATTAATTTACTAATCATAACTCCACTTCTCTAGATAATCCACATAATCTAGATGGAATTGACGATTAGTCTGGCTATTGTAATTTATCTATAGTATTTTGAAACAAACAAGCATTTGTTTTGCCACTCTAAAGAAAATCTCTTTAGAGCTGATTAGATTCCTTTTCTTCTGAGAATAGCATACCTCCTTTCTATAGTTGGAATTAATATTTGAAGTTTGTTGCAAATGAATGTATTGATGATTTTATTGATAACAGTGTATTCATTATGATTCTTAAAGATTTTATTTTCAATTCGGTACGGTATCGATTAATGAGTTTAGTTAGGATTTCCCAGCTAGGGAGTCCTTATCTATTATTTTTAATTTTAAATAACAGTAAAGTGTTCAATCAATGTCTGTTAATCACAAACACAAGAATTGTGAGTCATGAGTACAATTATGAAAGCCTAAAGTCTCAGCCACCAAACAACTATGGAATGATTTAATAATAAATAATAATAATACAGCATTTTATAAAGCGCGAACAGCTACCTCGCGAGGAGGTGTCCTGGCGCTTGATGAAGATACAAAATGTATGTAACAACAAGCAGGGAGCTTGTGCATATGTAATATGGGAAAGACCTTTGACTTCCGCTGGGATGCTCATCGAGTTACTACGCGCTTTATAAAACCATTAAATAAATTAAATAAATAAACTTCCTGAAAAAGTAGGAGAACCAATCTAACATCTTCTTTGATCTTTCTACAATCCACTATATTTGTTTAATCAAAAGGCTTTGGCCGCATGTAGATTCAGATTCAACCATTAACAAAATGCTTTCCCATCATTTGCTACTAATCACCTTTTTTAATGTGCATTTAATTTGTGATGTTTCGGAAACTATTTCTTAAGGAGAGGATTATTTAAAATAGTTAAGGGCCTTGTAACACTATTGCATTATTAAAGGAAACATTGATAGTTTCACCAACATTTAGATATTTTAAATTCTTTTTTTCAATGGTATTGATTTCCCCAAGTGAACCATAAGCCTGGAACACTGAATCATTCTTCTGATTTTATCAGTATTTGTTGGTTTTCATTAAAATATTGCATTATCTAAATAATATTTCCCCTGTTTTGGGAATTCTCATTGAATCTTTTTCAGAAGAGACATCTAGACATTTTATGCTGATTTTTTACTATGTTTTCTCTTATCCTATTGATTTTGAAATGTTAGTGCTAATTGATTATATTTTCTAATTCATTTAATATATTAAACAGTTACATTGCACACTCAGATGCGCTCAAAATGATTATCCACAAAGTCAGTTGTTTTTTCTTTTATAATTTCATTTCTGTTATTCTGTCATACGCATGAGAGATTGAATTTGACAACCAAAGTTATGGTGTTTTATTTGCTTCCCACCGGTTACCGGTCACCAGGTATGCTTCTGTGGACATTGCAATTACTGTAGTTCACATTCTTATGCATCAGCTCATTGGAGGAAACTCCATTTGATAAGGCTGTTGGGCCAGGAAGTGGACCAGTCATGGATTTGATCTGAGTGAGCTGGGAAGGAGACAAAATGAATGCTAATGGGTGCATACGATCCACTGTTTAGAAAATACAAGTTTGCAATAATTCACAAGGTTTACAAGCAAATTCTGAATGTGGTAGGAAGAATGCATGTTTTGCTTGAAGGTGAACAAAACTGAAGAGGTGGTCATGACCTGAATGGTGCAGGTAAGACTGAAGCAAAAACAACAATTGATGGACAAAATCCTGAACAATGTCATACATTCACCCCAGTACAGAGATCTGGGCCTAAATCCATCGTTTTATGCTCACCATGCCATTCCAGATTGAACCCAGCCATATGCAAATCAGGCTTGACCCTGTGCCCAATGGGAACAGTCCAGCCGAAACTGCCTAGGATGTTTGTTTCTGGTCAAGGGAGGACCTGGCTTGGCAGTTCGGGCTGGACTGTTCCCATGAGGGACAGGGTCAAGACTGATTTGCATGTGGCCAGGTCTAAACTGGGGTGGCATGGTGAGCAAAAGAATGATGGATTTAACCCAGATCTCTTGACTGGGGGTAAATGTTTTGATTTTTTCTGCATTCCGTCCATCAATTGTGTGTCTTTTGCAGGTAAGATTGAAGATCATTGTTCTAGCAGGAAATAAAAGCTATTTAGATACGAAAAATTGAGCAGTTTAGACTAAAAGGGGAAAATGGAATTAAGTGCACAAGAAGGTCTGGCAATATGATCACAGCTGTCTTTGTTACAAGTTCAGGGTTAAATTCTAATCTTGTGCAAACAGGTGTTTGAGTATTTTATGCGTTTTCATGATATTAAAGATGCCTTTTAAATGCAATTAGCAATCGAGGGATGTCATGAACACTGTGACCAGGCCTCTTTAAACCTCTTCTATTTTTATATTGTTCTTGCCTGCAGATTCTGTTAGTATCATGTCCACCTTCTATCCAGGCTGACATACTTTTGTTGTTTATGTCATGGTTGCTGCCATGTTAATATAGACACTCCCATTAAGGATGGGTACCTACATGGGAATTGAGACGACACATTTATCGCCATGCCTATTTTGTCATGTTGGGACTTTAGTGTCTCCAAACTTATTAACATGAGATTACATTTTAGCTTCTGCTAAAAATTAGCATAGTACTGAAAAGTAGCAATAGGTTGTTAGGATGCTAAGAACTTGCTATACATGTTAGAAATGTTCATATTTTTTCGCTGGCCATGTCATGCATTGCTGCATTTATTTTCTTACTGTGTGTGATCACTGTTCATATTTTATGCACTACACTGGGGTTTTAGAAATAAAACATTTTGAACTTTTATCTTGCTCTTCTTAGCATTGTTTTGAGTGTGGTATTCATTTACCAAAGAGAGTTTGGTGTTCCAATGTGACCCTGAACTCATTTAGAAGAACTAATCATGACAAGAAAACAACTCCCCAAAAACATTGCTTATTGGATTGTACATGGGTCACAATCCAACTGGATTTCTAATTTGTGCTGGTGTGTCGAACTAAGACCTTGCACCAGTGGGTTGAAAATCTGATCCCTGCAGCTCCTTGGGGACCAGGGCTGAGGTTCTTTAATTTTGACTCCATCTTATATTTGTCAGCAATTTGTGTTGCCTTTACACAGACTGCTCTATTCATGAAGTATTTCTGCCCTTTTGACTGCAACGTATAGAAAACCCCCCTCTGTCCTTGCTTTGAAAGCAATCTTAGACACTAGCTGGCCTAACTGCATACAGACATGTTCTGCCATTACTGATTGACTTATAAGTGCTGTAATTGATTGACTTATGGGTTGGGCAGAAACACGACGTAAGGGGAACATTCTGGTTACATGATGTTTTTCTATTGGCTACTATTTTGCAGATCTTGTATGTCCATATTAGGTATTTTGTATGCTTGCAGAAGCTAGGACTGCCCCTTTCTTTGATGCTGAGTTTGTAATTCTGAACATATAAAAGGCGTCTGTGTTTTGTACTTTTTAGACTACCTCATTCAATTGCTAAGGCAGTTGGGTGACGTGGCCTCACTTATTAAATTTAATAAAGATGTCTTTTGATATTTCAGCTTCTGTGCCAAGTTCTTTTGTATTAGTGAGACCCCTGAGAATGAAGATTTCAGTTCTTCAGGGCTGGACTGGCCATAGCAGGCACTGGGCGTTTCCCAGGTAGGCCACTAGGGTGGGGGCCGGTTTTTGGCCCCTGGGGGGCCGTTTATGTTACCAGGGGTCGGCAATATCGGCCCCCGGTAACAAAATCGTCCGAAACCGGCCCTCGCAAACTGCTTGGCTGCACTCCTCCTCACCCGAGAAGGGGGGGGGAGGGGTCAGCTGAGCAGTTTGCCAGGGCTGGTTTCTGTTCCCAGTCCGGCCCTGTTGGGGACCCCTAGATCGTGAGAGCTGAAGCCTTTCGTAGCCATTTGTCCTACTTGTTTTTAAAACAAATGTACAGATAGTAAAAAAAAACCTTAGTGAGCACATCAGTTCTTGATGCAAGCATGAATGGAAGTTTACACTAATTGCAAAGCTGGCCAGAGACCCTCAATTCCCTTTAGTTTCATTTGGCAGAAAGATCCCATGTATCATAGAAACGGTGTGAATAAAAACCAAGCCGAAGGAACAACATGACCAGTGTGATCTGCATACAGGAGTGAGTGAGAACTCAGACATTCCCTGCATTCAGCAGCCAAGCATCTGTCTTAGCAGAAAATAAATCTGGCTAGACCTGCAACTGACATAAATAATGATATCAGGCATATTTCCGAACCTCCTGAGTAAACAGTGACGTGCTTGCAATGCAGCAAGCAGCTCCGCTTAGTCACTTCTATATTAACTGCCAGCATTTGGGCTGCAAATTGGTATATTTCTCTGCCTGAGAGTGGCAGTCAATGTCAAATGAGCAAGACAAATATCAATGTGCTCTATAAATAATAAAAAACAATAGTCATGAAAAGTATGAAAAATGAAGGGCCATTTGTGACCGCTAAAAGGGGTTGTAGCATGTACTAAACCTATTTTGCGAGTAGGTATCCTGTTACTGACTTGAAAAATAGGTTTTGCGAGTTGTTATTAGGAAGGGGTTTGCCAGAGGTGTCCCTTCCTAATAGCGTGCCGAAAGGAGATGTAAGATTGTTTTGTGACACCAAATGCAGTTGCAAAAAAAACACGTTTGCCACAAATTTCAAACTGGTAGTAAACCAGTCGCAAATGAAAAACACTTTTTTTTTGTAAAAGCGTCCCATGCTGTGCTTTCACTTTAAGGGTGGCTGCGCCCCTTATCTTAATAAACGGGGCTCTCTGTAAACTGAATATGGCGAGCAGCGTCTAAAGAAAGGGGTGCGGGCACCATTAAAGTGAAAGCACAGTGTTTGGCCGTTTCCCCCTCAATAAGAGCTCATTTAAAGGAATGCTTCCGGAAAACGCAAATATAGTTAAAGTGGACCATGCTGGCAAATAAAATAAAGGAAGGAGCGTGGCTGCTATAGTTAAAGCATACGTGCTGACAAAGAAAAGAAAATAATGTTGATGAAAAGGTGCAAGTTTGGGCGAGTCGCGCATTTTATAAATATAACGTGCCTGCCATTGCTAATAAAAATATAAGAGCAGGTGGCATGCTGCGTTGAAGGAAAGCATGTTGTGGGTGGAATAGGAGAAATCATTCAAGTAAACAGTGTTCACAGACTAAATAAAACATACAGAGTCACAGCACAAGTAAAAAGGCCAGTCCTTATGGAAGGTTACTAATGTTGACAAGGTAGTATTAAGGAGGGACTACTAAGCCTATTCAACAACACAAGAGGGTCCCTGAAAGGGGTATAAATTACCGGGAGAGGGAAGCAGGGAAAAACATGAGACAAGAACGAACCTCTCACCGGTGTCTATTTAAGTATTAAATAACTTTAGTACAATATACAAATCATAATTGTCCCAAATCAAGAGTTATTTAGAAAAACATATTCTTATTTATTTATAGCTTTTTCATGGCATTAATCATACAACACATAAACAAATTTATATTCAATTCAATAACTTATATAAGCCCTAAAAGAAAACATGTTCACACACACCAAGAATTCATACAATCATCTCATCATATATACAAAAAACTACTAAGCCTATTCATGAATCAAAAGCAACCATTTTGAGAGGACAGTAACAGAAGCCATTTGAAAAGATGAGCTTCAACTACATACCTGAAAACAGCATGCCTCGCAGAGCAACGCATGCGCTGCCCAGGCTCGACCTAAAAAAAATGCTTTATTGAAAAAGCAATCATAGACATGGTGGTCTGCTGACTCTGGCTGGCTACCATCGCTGTGAGTGGCAGCCATTCCCAATGGGTCACCATATGTGACCTATCTCATGAATAATAATGAAGCAGGTCATTTGGAAATCACAAACAGTGTCTCAGACACTGTTGTACATCAATTTTTTTGCCACTCGCGATTTGCGAGACGCAACAAAATGCAAATTGCGAGTTGCAAACACAGAGGGTCGTACATCTGGCCCACAGGTTTTTAACCATATGCCCTCAAGTAGGGTCGAAAGTATGAAAAATCGTAGTACACGTGTGTTTGGGTTTCCCCGAATTTAGCATATTTTCGTATTTTCCGAAAAGTGGTATTTCACATCAAGAAATATGATGACACAATTTCACTGTATGAGTAGTCTGTGCCTCTTAACACCAGAACAAAGAGCTGGTGTTAAATCCACACCTAATTCGGTAAAGAACCAGAAAAACTTTTATTTCCCATTCAATGCAAAATTCTCAGTTATGTTACGATTACCGGTTGCAAAAACGAAGTTATAGTGTCACTCCAAACAGTCCATCCACTAAATGAGGGCATATATGTATGATCATGAAAAAAGTACCACTCATTGACAAAGCATGATATTGCTAGGATGCAGGACAGTAAATAAGGGAGCTCAGAGTTTCACAAATATTCCATGCATGAAGAAATGCCTTGTTTTTTTAAAACAGGAAGTGCTACATTTACAAAACTCAGCTGAAAATGTAGTCCTATAGGCAAAATGATTCAAGACGTACACTTATGTGTGGAGTAACTTTGCAACTAGGATGAAAATGATAAAGAATTCCAGGACTATTCACTGGAAACTGTGACTTTTGTAAACTCTGAGATGAAGTTCTGATTTGCTTTTGAATTCCATGTTTTTCTTATGGGGAAATATAGTAGTGTTCATTTACACATGCACCAATATGCTACACAAGTGCATTTTGACTTGCTAACTTTTAAAGTTTCTCAGCAGGCAAATACTTTTCACTTGGAGTTGTCTTGTTCTTAGTATTGATCAAGAGTAACAGAATGTTCAAATAAAATGCCTGAAGGCAAGAGAGTTATGTCTGCAGTTAGATGTGTTGCTTCACTTTGATTCATTGAAAATACCATATTAGTGTAGCGACAGATTTGGCAGCTCTCGTCAACACTGCACATTGCCTATGTCCCCTCTTGCTAAACTCTCCTTTTAAACAGTGTAGTAAAGAAACTCCTCACTATATGAGCAACTCTGGCACAACATGAATGGGCTCTCCACTATGGGTACCCTCGTTACACTGGTGTGTTGGCCAACCCTGCAAGTTACCGCTCAAATGGATATGTGGAGTGCATTGTCAATCTCCATCCAACCGCTTGAGCATTTGTGTGTACTCTCTGGGTCTCAGTAGACAAGAAAGCCACAAAACAACTATCTCCAGTCAAGGTATCTGGACAAATACTTGTCTTGTGCCTTTGAGGGGAGGATAGGACATATGGGCTTAGTTTGAGAATAGTGCCCTCTGGTTCTGACAGGTAACTCCAGTATCGGTCGCCAAGCAACAGAGAAAGGGTCATCCACAGCATGCGCTATGTATTCATTGGTGATCCTATGAGGGCTCTGAAATGATGTGTCTTTGACTTTTTATTATTATTTTATTTTAGGAAATTTCAGATCCACTCTATTATGACCTCATGCTGTACATGGTATACTTGGCAGCCTACAAGTATGTGATGTAATTACTCAATTATAGTCTTTCATATGTAATGTTTATTTGAATGAATATGCGTAGCTGATTGCTGAGATCTGTTTAAAAATAATCCATCAATCAAATACTCATTCACTGACAGATGAATGTAAATAGAGGTCATGTAATTGGACCCCATATGACTACTTAAGATAAGAGAGATTATTTTCCTTGCAGCTGTCACAGCTCTTCCTATTAGAATTGGCCCCTTAGTTTTAACTCAATATATTCAAGTTATGTTCTCTACAATGTAGAAGGGGAACAGACTGCCTTAGGTTCAATGTGTTTCTATATTAAAGTGTGAATCTTTAATGACTGCAGAAATGCTTCACGAAGTGTCTGATAAACCCAGTGAAAATGAACTGCTTTGCATGACATATGTTACTCCAGGGGGCGCCGGTATAATTTACACATATGTCGACATACTAAATTCCTTATGTACACAGCCCCAGGTACTTACTATAAGAAGAGCTCATTGTGTTGATTTTATCCGTGATATTTACCCTTTGTGTGGCTTTTCCATGACCTTTTCCTGACACAAATGCTGGTGCCACCATGTTCAGTTCTGTGCTGCTGGCTTTTCTATGCAAAGGCATTGTACACAGGATCTGATAAAGCTATGTCTATCTTCAGTTGACACTTAACGGAGTCGAAGAGACGTAAGCTGATGTAGAAAAACATACCCATTTGGAAGAGAGGTGGTAGATTGAACTAAATGTAAACAAGTGCAAAGGCAAACGTTTGAGACATAGTGACTTTGGTTATGGTTTAGAACCTTAGTTAGATATTTAATACGTTGTGAGGATAGCTAACTGTGTTGTACTGTTTGATGAATTTGCACATAAAAGTTGTGAAATGCATCACTGACCCATCTAGGTCAATGTTGGGAGTCTGAGCATATTTTATATTTGCAAGCGATAACATATAATTCTGTTAACAATTAACGCATCCTTACTTGTATAAGTGAACAATGCACACACTAGCTTGGTTGTGATGACTAATTGAAGGCTCCTAAACCTTGGATTTTATCTTTTCCAATATGTCAAGCATCGCTTTACAGAATTATGTGTCATGACCTATCTGTGGTAGTATTACTAAAGTATTATTGTCTTATACCAGGTGGTTTTCCTTTATTTTTAATCATACCTTGGTAGTAGAAACAAATTGACCGAATTCAAACCGTGGCTTTTATCCTTCTCATTTAGTCAAGCGTCACTTACCAGAATTAATGTTTTTGATCCACCAATGTTAGTATTACTATATCAGAATTTTCTTAAGATACACCATGTGGTTTTACTGTTTTAAACTTTTGAATTAATACATTGGTATGGTTTTCATTAACTAAACAATAAATTTAAACTTGAATCCCATGCACAGGGAAGAAGAGGGCACACTGCAGAGAGGTGTAAAATATGCTCAAACTGAACATGCACCCCTAAGATGTTAGTTTATTTCTATTTTCATATGCACGAGTGGCCAAGATAAATGCCGTAGACTAAAATCAATGGAGTACAGAGGTCTGCAGACAAATCTTTGGCCTAAACAACACAAGCCCTAACATATAATGGTTCAGTCATACTGGGATTAGGCATGCTCCCATGACAGAATACACAGAAAGGGCATGACAAGAGGCGATGTTGTAGGCCCGAAGTCATAGACACTGGGTGCAATGCACAGCTATATTCTAAATATGGCACCTAGTCCCTCAGATCACGGTCACTGGTTGCGCACTGGCCATTTACTGTGTTTCACTGACTTGAGTTTGGGGTACCAAGGGTATATCCAGTGCCAGAAGGGCCATAACACATGCCAGGCTCTTCAGGGACTGTGAGCATGGACACTAGGAAAACGGCATGGCTGCAGAAGGCCCTGTGTCAAGTACGGACAGGGAATGGACTGTGGTCGTACACCATCATACTGAGAGAAACGTCTTTTTCTTATTGCATAATTAAGGCTCCCTGTTTTCCGTTTTTACTGATTTTTACTGATAAATACAGACAGAAAACATTTACTTTCTTGTCTGTATTTATTTTTAAATGTGGATAAAAAAGGAAATTGGGTGTTTTTTTGTGATTCTAAATGCTGTCTGCCATGACTGTCAGTCCAAGAGCTGTGTGGATTGATAGGTAAGGGGGCAAAAAAGGGACTTTAAGTAAAGAGGCTTTAACAGCAGTAGATATGCACAAGGTTGATACTGAAATTGGCATATTTTCTTATAAGTGCATTGATTTAACTTCTGCGGGTGTTTACAGCATTGAAACCTAGTAGGCTTTCAAACATGAGTGCTTTTTTACCAGTTAAATCAATGTGGAAATATACTAATTTCAGCTTCAGATTTCCACAAAACCCATAATAAATATGGATAAATGCAGATAAAATTAGCAAAAAATAAATATGTATAAATATAGACGGAAATGTTAAAAAAATAAATACCATAAACCTGGGAGCCCTATGCATAATCCAATCATCCCTAAAACATAATATGGCTTTACAATGCTACCTCTCTCATGTGGTCCTAAGCATAACTCACTGATCGTGCCTCTGCAATGTTAACTATTAACTCATGGGACAGTGCAGGGCAGCCAACAGATCTCTATATTGACTCATTGCTGAAAAATTGTGTATTTAAGGGATGCTTTAGGGATGGAATCATAAATGAGATTGTATAGTGCTGTCAGTGGTGCAAATGGGGTGAAGTCAGGAGGATTGTTTGATAGAAAAGATTGGAGCACAGGCATAAATTCATTATATTGTCGTCAGCAGGGTTCAGGTAGGTTATATCCTTCTTGTAATTGAGCAAAAGACAAAATAGAGTTATGAAAAACCAAATCATGAACATAAATAATACCCTTTTCCTTCCAATATTTAAAATAGAATGCTTTATGGGGAAATTTAAGAAACATATTATACCAAATGGCGGAGACAAGAAAGGATCAAATCCCTGGGTAGATATTGTATGCAACAAATATTGAGAGTATTTTAAAATGAGGTTTTTAGATACGAATGTACAATTGGACATAAAAGCAACTTCATAAAGTGAAAAATCATGTAGTAGAGAGCGTTCAAAACTAATCCATTATGGTATCGGAGAGACACAATTTTCATCAGTATGAGAATAAAATTAACAAATTTAAAAGGCAGTATGATATAACTTAAAGTTAGGAAAACGTACACCACCTTCATTCTTTGGTTGAATTAATTTGGATGAAGCTATATGGGCATGTTTATTATTCCAAAGACATTTTATCCAAATTTGGGAGAAATGGTAAGTAGGAATTTTAAAAGGCAACAAGATAGCATAAAAAGAACAGGAGGGATAATCATCATTTTAATGATATCTAATCTACCACACCAAGATACATAAAGAGGGGATCAGGAAGAAAATTCATTCTGAAGTTTAAGTTTGAGAGAATTAAAGGTATGAGCGAGTGTTTTAGGAATGGTAGGAGAAAACCAGACACCCAAGTATTTAATTTTAGAGGGACGCCATGCAAAATTAGTGTTATTGAACATGTAAGGATAGCAGGAGAAGTTTAATAGTAAAATCTCCGTTTTAGAGAAGTTTAATTTATAACCAGAGATATTAGAGTATAAATCAATTTCTTCCACAAAAGATCCCAAGGAAGTGAAGGGAAAAGACATATAAACCAGAATATCATCTACATAAACTGAGAGTTTTATTTCTAGGGATTTATGTTTGAAACCAGATATGAGAGGATTGCAGCGAATATGCTCATGGAAGGGTTCCAATCGGAGAAGAAATAGCAAAGGTGAAACAGGACAACCCCGTCCGGTGCCTCTATGCAAATTAAAAAAAGGGGGGAAAGGACCATTATCAAAAACAGAAGCCCGTGGTTCAACATGTCGCAATTTGTAAAGGTATATAAACTTAGGTCCAAAACCAAACCATTGGAGAGTAGTAAATATAAAATGCCAATTTATACGATCAAAAGTTTTTTCAGCATCAAGTGAAAGGGCAGCAAGAGGAGATGGGTGCTTTTTCCCAAGAGCAAGGATATTCTAAAACATTCTAGCATTATCAGATGCAGGTCTGCCCTTAATAAAGACAGCATGGTCTGATTTAACAAGAAGGGGAACCACATCCTCCAATAGAGATGCTAGACCTTTAGCAACATTTTACAATCATAGTTAATTAATTAAATGGGCCGGTAGTTTTTACAAATGGTAGGGTCTTTATCCTGTTTGGGGATAATGACAATGAGGGCATCCAAAAAGGAGCTATTGGCTTTAGAGCGCAGCAAAAAAGAATAAAAAACGTTCTAACAATTTAGGAGGAAAAAAAGAGGAAAAGGAAGAAATAAGCTCAATTAAAAAACCATCTGGGCCTGGAGCTTTGGCCTTCTTCAAAGATTTAATAACATCAATAACTTCCTGAATAGTAATATATTTTTCAAGATTTTAAAAAAGTATCAGGCATAGAAGGAAGGTTTGAAATGTCCTGAAAAAAAAGTTTTAATATTACACTCAGAAGGAGTTGTATCCTCTGTATATAATAATTCATAATAGGATTGAAAAGCATTACTAATATCAGAGTCAGACGACATTATAGTGTTGTTGTGTTCATTACGAATATGGCCAATGTTTTTCCTTTCAGATTTGATTTTTAAATAATTAGCTAACATTTTACTAGCTTTATTTTGGCCTCCATGGAATTTAGATTTAGTTTTAAGGAGAACATTGCTAGCATCAATCGTGACAAGTTTATGCAGGGCAGACTTGGCTTTAATCAGTTCTTGCAAATTAGAGGATAATTTGGAAGGGAAATAGGCATGTTCAAGTATTTTAATGTGTTGGAGAGCCGAAAGATATCTGGAATGCAACATCTCTTTCTTTTTGGCAGTGTAAGCAATAGAAAATGTCCTAAAAGAAGCCTTAGAAGCATCCCAATGATTATGGACAGAAGTGTCCTTAGACTGATTAAATCTAAGGAACTCAGTAATAAAGGATCATGCTTCTAAGATAAAGGTTTGGTCTGACAGTAGAGCATTATTAAAACACCATTATTAACACGCCATCTTCCATGTTTACAAGTATTAACAAATAAATCAAAAGAAGACAAAACAGGGGCATGTTCAGAAATAAAAATAGAACCAATTTCCGACATTCGAATAGAAGAGAGTAGGGATTTAGAAACTAAAATAAAATCAATTAGAAACCTAGTGTGACGCACATTGTAAAAGAAGGTAAATTCACATATATCCAGGTTACAAGTTTTCCATGTATCAAACAATAGGCGAGAGAGGCAATGGCAGATTGAAATGCTTTGTGGGACTTATCAGGTTTAAATTTAGATTTTCTATCAGTAAATGAGTCTAGCCAAACATTAAAGTCCCCAGCAATAGTAATATTGGGGTTAGAAAAGAAGATCATTTTAACTTAACACATTGCCCAAATTCAGAATCAGATTTGACAGGGCCATAAATATTAAATAGAGTATTCTTTTTTTGAAATACAATAGCATCAACCAAACCCTTTCGCCCATTCGTGTTACATTCAGTAAACAAAATTTGAATATTCAATGATGTGTGGCATAGAATGGCAACACCACCTTTGCGATTACCAGCAGGGGGAAAAATAACCTTACCAACCTATTGACGTTTAAGTTTGAGCGATTTAATATCATTACGATGTGTTTCCGGTAAAAAATCTACATGTGCATTAAATTTTCATAAATGGGAAAGAACCTTTTGATGCTTGATAGGATGACCCAAACCATGAGCATTCCACGAGACAACATTAAACATGCTTTGAGGTGAGGGAAAGGATACCCGAACAGGTACTGCAGGCTGCAGAACCAAAAGGAAAAATAAGAAGACACCATTTATCTTCAATTTAGAAATATAAGTAAACAGTCATTGGTAACACAACAAGAAAAGAAGGACAGAGTGAACACTTATACAAATACAAAAGGAATAAGAAACGAGAAAAGGAAAACATTAAAGAAAGGATTAATAAAAAAGAGAAAGAAAGATAAGAGGAAACAAAATAATATAAAGGAACATACAATACAGATCAAGGATAACAAACCAGATCTGAAGCCAAAAGACTGTACGATGAATAAAGAGCATACTAGTGCCAAAAGCAAGAACGACAGCAGCGTAGGAGAACAGTATATTAAAAGAAAAAACAAAAGGCCATATATTCAAAGAGATGTAAAGTTAAATAGTAAGTTAAGAAAAACCATGCGTAGAGTTAAGAATATTTAGAAGGATTAGGCAATAATTTCCAGAGTTGACTTGTAATATTTAGTAGAAAAGTTTTAAGATTAACCGGATCCTCAAAGGAACATGAGACACCCTCATGGGTAATTTTACACAGCTAAGGGTGCAAAATGCCATAACAAATATTCAGTTGTCTCATCCGAGGTCGAAGGGCTAGGAATTATTTTCATCGAGCATTGGTTGCGTTGGAAATATCTTGAGATATAGATATGTTGTGGCCAGACCAAATAAGGCAACTTTTTACTTTAGCAGCCTTCAAGACACGCATCAAGTCAGTAAATTACAGAAAGAGTATAATAATGTCACATGGTTGAGTAGAGTGAGGATTAAGATGGCCCTAGTGATGAACTCACTGGATAATCAGAGGTGGTGCAGATTGAAGGTCGAGAGGATCAGGTAAAACTTTTTGAAGGAAGGTGAAAAGGGTCAGGACCCTCAAGATACTTGTGGAGACCATAGGTTTGGAGATTATTCCTTCTGTTTCGATTTTCAAGGTCGTCGGTGTGTAGTTTAAGTTTTGGAATTTCTTGTTTCAACAAGGGTATTTTGGTAGTTTAAGTTTTTGCATTTCTTGTTTCAACAAGGGTATTTTGGAAGAAATGTCTTGAAGGTCACCAGCACACTTTTCCAGGTCAGACATCTTACCCTCCATACTAATCCAACGATATTTAATTTGTTGCAATTTCTCATTAGTTGCACACTTGAAAGGTTGGAGGCCACGGACCTCATCTAGAATAGTGTCTAAGACAGGATTATGAGATAACAACATTGGTGAGGGAGGGTCATTTTTTGCTCTCTTTGGTTTTGTGCCTGAGGAGCTCAGTTTGGAGCTGAATGTAAGTTATTGGCCATCTTGGTAAAGTGAAATGAACACTGCACAAATTTTGAAGAAGACCAAATCCTGCCCATGTCTTGTGAAAGAAAGAAAAAGTATGGCTTGAGTAGGTATGGAAACTCAAATTGATTTTTGAATGTAGAAGTATATATGAAGAGTTATCCAGGAAAAATGATGACTGTATTATATCTTCATTGTTGCCTGCACAACGATCTGGCCAGCATCATGCACCAGAAATACTGCATTAATCTATCAATAGTTAAGAAAAAAGAAGAATATTGAGGCTGAACAAAAAAACAAGGCATTTCCTGAAGATGAAAGCCGACTGACACAGAAACCAAGTGATGTTAGAAATCTGCTTTGTGAACAGTGCTCCAGTAAAACGGCTAGCCCTCACTAAAAGTGAAATGGTTAATCACTTCCGTGGCACCAAAAGTTCAGGAGTGTGCGTCCAGGTGATTCTCTCTGTTCCTCTCTTCACTTTATGGGGAGTTATATAGGCAAAGAAACCCCAGAGAGGTTGAAGATGTAGAGATGCGAGAGAGTGACGCTCTATAAAATGGCAACCGCTTGCATAAAGTGAATCAACGCCGGAGCCCAGGGAGCTAAACAAAATGTACCTTAAACAATTGTTATGGTACAGAATGTTGCCGACACCTTGAGGATATGGGCGTTCCACAGGAAGAAGCCAGGCATGGTGAAAAAAGGCCGAAAAGAGCAAACAAGCTCCGCAGTCGCAACAGAGCTTAGAGGTCTGCCGCCTTCTTTTTTTGGCACGGAAGCCGCTCCCTTGTTTGGAAATTTTCAACAGGTATAAGACTGATAAAAAACAGAATAACATCAGAAGCCAAGGTAACAAAAAAGAAAGGGGAGACAGCAATTGCAGTTTTTAAAAGTTAGTGCTTGAAATGATAAAATACACTTTCCAACTACACTTCAAATAGAAGTATAGGATAAATAGTGAAAAGGCCATCTTCCCAGTCCTGGTGAAAAGACTACCCATCCCTCGGCCTGTGACTCAAAGGCTAGGCAGGGACATTAAGAGAGATGTCCAAGGCTCTCTGGTAAGTGAACCTCTTGTTCTTAAGATTCAGGATAATGTCCACAACAGCGGTACTGCTTTTCACTTCACTGAAGGGTACAACAGGTTCAGATCCTGGCACTTCATCCTCACTCACCTCCCCTGGAGAAGCTTCTTTCAATGTCAGAGACAGAATAAAGTACTGGCACAGAGGGCTGAAGTTCTTCAGAGTTGCTGGCACTATCAGGAAGGCTGAGGTCAACTGAATACCATGTGTGTGGTAGGATGTGGAAGTCCCACACATTGCCTTCAGTGCTAGGGCTACCCATATAAAATGCTGTCCTGTGCTTAACAGGTATCTCTCCAATGGTGTGTTTGTATTTGCAGGTGGCTGATTCTGGGGGAGGTTGAAAAATGTATATTTTTCAAAACTGGTGACTTTGGAAATTACAGTAAATTATATAGCATGAGACTAATAACACATGGTTTTGTTCAGTTCTGGATCACTAATTTAGACCTTGGTTGTTCAGAAGATGAGATGACATAATTCATGCATGTGTTCAGGACCAAGGTTTCTGACTGCTGTCTCCTTGAAGTAATGAATGGTTGTAAGAGCATGGTAAAGTTCAGGAATATACTAGGGATTCTCAAAGAAGGGGATTCTGATAAAGCATTTCACAGAAGTAGTTTAGGGTCAAGTAGATTGTTTGGGGTGGCAAGACTGGAAGCAAGAGTAGCTCTGTTTTGGAAAATTTCTGTATAATATTTACCAATACAGAAATAATTTTATATGTTGCAGTTAGTGGCTAGTTTGGGCTTCGTGCAGTTTGGATTGAGGTTAACTGGTGAGTGGGTACCTGCTGGATTTGAAAATGTGTTGACATTTCTGGAATATGAAGCTTGTGAGAGGCACAGGTGGAAAATGTTTTGGTCAAAGATGATGAATCATGCCTATGGTGACTCAGTATTGAAAAAATGTATGTCAGTTGGCAAGGGACCAGCCAGCTTGGGTTCAATTGCAGTAGAGAGGTCACCAGAAAGAGCGCACCTGTTTCTCAAAAACGTATCCCGGTGCTGTCGCTAATGAATATATTACAACACTGCTTTCCAATCTTAATATTCAAAAAGCAAGGTCTTCAGAATTTTCTTAAATGGGAGGTTGCTAAATGTCTTCTTTACAGTATCAGGGAGAGTGTTTCAACGCTTGGCCTCTAAATAGCTGAAGCCCCATCCTACACACTGGGACTTATTGACCCACTCCAGAGTGTCAGATTATGATCTCGGGCTGAACAACATGGATGACTTGGATTGTATCTGTGAAATGTCTCCTGCAGGTAGTTAGGGCATCTCTTGTGAACTACATGATGGACCAAGCAGAGAGATTTAAACAAGATCCTCCTCTCTACAAGGAGCCAGTGGAGATTTTCCTTATAGGTTGATACGTGATCTTGATTCCTGTGGCCAAAGATCAGATGGAGTGCCTAATTTTGCAATACTTGTAGTTTAATTACATGGACTTTTAAGATGCCCAGTTAAAGGGCATTACATACAGTAATCGGTTTTAGACAAAATAAGGGCTAGGGCAGCCAACATTTGACAGTCATGAGGATAGAAAGGACAGATTTAGTTCACCATTTTGAGATTAAAAAGCCGGTAGAACCTGCTTTGTTGACCTGATGACAGAAGAATAACTTATCACCTAGGTATACCACCACGTTCTTCACAACTGGTCTTTGAAGTGGAGGAGGGGGAGCAGTTCACTAGGCTACCAACTTTCAACCCAACTTTGGCCAATGATCAGTCACTAGGACTTTTTAGAGTTTGAATTTAGTGCATTGTTTTGCATCCAGTTAGTCTTCGCTGAGCTGTAGACCTTGATTTGTTGTCTACTCTTCATCGGTTCCCTATCTAGCCATATGAAGACCTGAGTGTCATCAGTATGTATCGAAAAGCGATACCCAAATGATCGAACTAGTTGGGCTATGAGTGTCACATGAATATTGAACAGGGTCAGATTTAGAGACGATCCTTGTGGTACTTAATGTTCAGCCCTGGAAAACTCAGAGTAGGCTGAGTCAGTCTTTATCTTTCGATATGATTCTGAAGATAAGAGTGTAGCCACATAAAGGCATATCCTTCGACACCTATATCTAATACGGTACAGAGGTTTATGAAAGCGGCTGATTGTTCTAAGAGTAACAGGGCATAACTCCCACCTTGAGCCACAATCCTGATAACCTTATCCACAACTATGGCCAGTGCTGACTCAGTACCATGTATTGGCCTAAATCCAGAATGAGCTGTTTGAGTCCCTAATGGAATGGAAAATGTGAAGACAAAATACCATTCCCATGTTTCTCCAAACGTTTGATCATAGTGGCAGTAAAGAAATGTGAATCAAGGATGGGTGATTGGCATGTGCGAGTTGCTCAAATTAGATGTAGTGAAGGGATGTCTCTAAAGAGTGAAACCATTAAGTTGGATAAAGGTGATTCATGAATGGCTCTTGTAAAAGAATAGGTAAAGAGAAAAGGGGAGAGTAGGGAGCGCATGGCGAAAAGAATGGCTTAATAGGCAAGCAACACAGATAGATTATAGCAATGGGAGCCAGCTGTTTCAGTGACTCTGCACTAAACGTGCAAGGGAAGGAGGAGGAGTTAGTGAGCTTGAGCACGGGGCTCAGATCCGCAGAGGTTGTGGGTGAGAATGAAGCGCCGTAAATTAAAGGTGTTATTCAATTTATGTAAAAATTGGAAAAATGTAAGAAGTGTTGTGACAAATAGTGTGGCTGGTGGTTCGAACTTTGATACAGTGGAGTTAACCACAGCCATGACTACTATAGTAGCACTACTACTACTAATACTACTACTACTACTACTAATATTAATAATAATCGTTGTTATATTGTGCTGAATGCTGCTGCTTCTAAGGCATGATAGCTGTTACAATCACCCAATATATGATAGGGCATTTACCAGACTGAGAACAATGGAGGGCTCAGTTTTCCCTACCTGGATTCAACCTCATGGCAACTAGAAAACTCGTGTAAGTGTTGCGCATTTCAGCTCCCTGGGACGTCCTAGGGCTAGGTTCCAGGAGGACAAGGATAAAGTAAAATTAGTTTTGTTTTATCCAAAAGAACGGTGGGATCAGTGGAATCTGGAATGGCTTATGATTTAAAGCCATAGCCAACCCGTCTCTAATGTCCATTATTCTCACTGAGGAAGTGGTTCAGAGCTTGTCACAAATACACTGGCAGAGCCATGAAGTTTGCCTTCTCACCTTTTGATAGGCGAGAACTTGCAGGACTCTGAACCGGTACCTAAGCAGGTGTAGATTCTTTAAAGTGAATACTTCTTGTTTCTCATAAGGTTGCTTCAAGCTTCTAAATCTAATCGTTGCATGATTGATGATTCATAGTCAGAAACCTTTGTGAACATCTTTGTATATTCTGAAGTGCTAATACAGCAAACTAAAAAAGAGCAGTCCTGGGGGATACTATTATTAAATGTGTGGGCAGAATGCGGTGTAAGAGCTCATCTTGTAGTATGAAATGTGCATGAGAGAATTACAAGGGAAGGACAGAATGGGGGCAAGCTGGGATGATATGACATGGGAAGGAATTCCTTTCAATTACTTAGAAACCCGGCTGTTAATACATAAAATACTGAACATTTACACTGTTATCTTTTGTTACTGTTTCTGCTTGCAGAGGGATTGGGTAAGCACATTCTGTTACTTAGACACATTTATGTTTCACCTTTGTAAGTATGTCCCAAGGATACTGTGCTAGATAGGGTAGGGAATACTAGTTATTTCTGAGGGCTTTCCAGATAGACACTAGGGGCCCGATTCACAGAACTAACTTAAGACAAAATCCTAAACTTACTACTTTTGGTATTCACAGACGTTAGGATTTTGTCTTAAGTTTGTCTTAAGACAGACTTAAGACAAAATCCTAACTTAAGTCTGTTTTAAGGCAAACTTAAGACAAAATCCTAACTTCTGTGAATAAGTTGTAAGTTTTGAATTTTGTCTTAAGTTAGTTCTGTTAATCGGGCCCTACATGTATAGAAGACTGGTCCTGAGTAAGATGGAGTCTGTTCTTAGCTAGGGAAAGAAATAGAGAGCTTCTGGCCTAAGAAAAACCAGGGTCAATAGGAGCGGGCGAAGTGGGATTAATAGAAATTCTCCAGCTGTCATATCTGAGAATACTGATGTGTTAGAGGATACAGTTAGCACTACATTCATGATGTACCACAAACTAGCATTTAGCCCATAGGCATTGGAGACCCTCTACTGTTTGGCCAAAATGACACGCCACATCTTGTCCTTTCGATGGAGACGAACAACATCACTCTGCCCCGTGGGTCTTATTTCATTTATCAGGGATGAAGGGGAACCTGTAGCTACTAAAAACTTTATAAAGCTATCATAATTCACAGTTTATAATAATACCAGAGAGGCGAGATGTCACATGTACTTAATTATCATTTAATTATTTAATCAGAGAGTTGTGATGTGCCAACAGAGCTCATTCAGATGATGATCTACCGCTGGTCATAATTATGAAGACCATACAATACAACAGATAAACCTTCTCTCTTTTCACATAGATCTGTCTCCAACCATGCATTTAACAACACAGATCCTATCCACAGCTCCTCATGAATTCCAGTTCCTTGCAAGAATCTACAGTGTGGCTATGGTCTCCTAAATTAGAGAACACAACGTGCATACAACCAGATAGTTGATGGCTAGAAAAGCATGTACCCACTGCCTTTTTAGTATTATCCCGAATATTGTACCCTAAGTACACTTTAAGGCGATGAGTTATTCTACAACCTGTACAAAGCCCTTACCTGTGGGCTCATACTATATGGCACAGAACTTGTTTGGGACCATAAATAACTTAAATATCAGCGTTATACAGTTAGAGGTAGAGTATTCTACATGTTAGCCATGTAAAATCACAAACACAGGACCATTAAGGTGCTCTTATAATCTGTTTCCACTGGGTTCTTTATTGGTTTGTTTAAATGTTTGTTCCTTCACTGAAGGCACTAACTTGTCTTTGATCAGTCATTATGAGATGTTCAATCGACAAAAAAGTGATCATTTTGTGGGGTATTGATCTAAAATATGATATAATTAATAAATAAACATTACCTCAAGCAGATTAAGTACTTAGGAAAGCTATTTGAAGCAAAGGCTCAATTACAAAATTTGATGTCAACATTATTCTGTTATTAAAAGTTTCGGAGCCTCTTAATATTGATTTCTGTTTTAAGACACATAAAATAATTAAATCAATGTGGGCTGATCTCGATATACCAGATGTAGACAGACTGAAGTTTACAGGCAAATTGATTATGACTCTCAAGAATGTTTGTAAGACGAAGAATTCTATATCATTATTTTGAGCTAAATAGGAAGAAATGTTTTACACACAAAAATATATTAATTTCCTCTCATTCAGAAACTCATGGAAAAAGGCTCATAGAATACCCACAAATATCAACCGAATTGAGTATTTTCTGGTGAGCAATGAAATTAAATCTATTAAAAAACTCACCATTTTCTCAATTAAAGTTAGCGATTAGATTTAAGTATAGAGATCTATGAAGATTTATTTTTAGATATTGATTTGGCGTGTCTATCAAAATCCCCAATATATTATATGGGCTCTGGTCTTAATGATTGGGCAATCATTTAGTAATAGAATGCCACAAGTTGTGAACCATCTTATTAAAGCTGGTATTTAAAATACTGTTTTGCATTTATGTAGGCTTCACCTCTGCCTTTAATTTAATAGACAGGCTCACTGTGGAATACGTTATTTTATTTAGTAATTTCTTTCTCACATCTAAAAACGATCTAACTTTTATGTATTCACTCTTGGGTGACTATATGGATTCTTGGTGAAAGGAAATATTTTTCTAGAATCAAGTTGATGTAAGGAGTAAGACAGGGTGCATATTGGACCCATAACTTTTAATATGTATGTAGTAGATATAAATCTTCCTAACAAACTGCACCACACACTCCGTGTGTTGGAAATATATTTATGCCAGTTTTGTGTTAGGTAGGTGACATGATTTTACAATCACATGTGGGTCTACAGAGAAATGTGAGTCTATTAGACAGTTATGTGAAGTAAAATGTCATGAGAATTCATCTGACTAAAACAAAGTACATGGGGCCGATTCACACAGGCAATCTGAGACAAAAATCAAACGTTACGACTTTTGGTATTCACAGAGATCATTTACGAGTCATATATTAACGTTCGTAGTCGGGCCAGAGTCTCCGCACCCGGGCCGTACTCTCCGGCTCGGGCTGGATGAACTGTAATCAGGGGGCTAGAATGCAATTTTTACAAAAGGGAACATTAGGAACATGTGATAAATGGTAGAAGAGGACATCAAAATCAGTTTGGTGAGGAAAAAGGTTATGGTCAGAGACTACCTTATATCCCAGAAAAGTTTACTTCTTTGCATCATGGTACATGCAGTGCACAATTTGCACTCCCCTCAGTGTTAACTGTATTGTCAACTCTATAAGTTGGGCCGGAATCTTTTCACCCAGGCCGTACTCTCCGCAACCTGGCCATACTCTTCTCACTCGGGCCGTACTCTCGGGCTCTGGCCGTACTCTCCGGCTTGGGCCGGATGAAGTGTAATCAGTGGGCTAGAATGCAATTTTTACAAAGGGGAACCTTAGGGACATGTGATAGAGGAGAGGAGGTAGAGGAGGTCATGAAAATCAGTTTGGTGAGGGAAAAGGGTGTGGCCAGAGACTACCTTATATCCCAGAAAGGTTTGCTTCTTTTCATCATGGTACATGCAGTGCACAATTTGCGCTCCCCTCAGTGTTACCTGTATTGTCAACACTACAGTCTACACTAAGGGGAGTGCTCTTAGTGTTGACTGTAGGGTTGACACTACAGTCAACACTAAGTTGAGCGCAAATTATACCATAATGCAAAGGAGCAACCTTTAATGACATATAATGGTCATTTGATGCAGTGGCGTAGCTAGACGTACTGCCACCTGGGTTGGCCCCTAAGTTTGCTACCAAGTAAGAGGGGGATCTGGGTAGCGGCCAATGGGACAGACAACTTGTTCTGGTTGGCTGGGGGGAGAGTTTGCAGTTGACGGATGACTTGTTCTCTGGGCTGGAGGATTGTGGTAGTCGACAGACATGACTCCTGCCGCCCCCACAAACAGTGCTGCACAGGGCAGACCCCCCGACCGAGCCAACCCCCCCAGCCAAGCCACTGATTTGATAAAATGGCAGAGAGATGATGGGATTCCTTCTCCATCTTCTAAGCAGAAAGTACACTCCATTCAACCGGATATATGTTTCCTTGTGGAAACCTGGCTGAAACCCCACACTATCACAGCCATTGCAATGGGGATTCCCTCTGGCTACAAGATCAAACACCTTGACAGAGACATTAAAACCGGAGGCGGTTTAGCAATTATATATAGGGATCATATACACTGCACAATTATTGAACAACACTCAAACGCACAATTAGAAACCCTGCTTTTTAAATTTCATCTAACTAATCATTTTACTTGGAAAGGGGCCTTGGTCTATCGACCCCCGGGAGCAGATCCCACTTTTGCACTTACTCTCCAAGAAATCTTAGCCCCACATATTAAATCAAAAGAAGACTTTCTGCTTCTAGGTGATTTTAATATACATGTTGACCAGCCAATGTTGACCGAATCCATGGCTCTAATTACAGATTTACTGAATTTGGGCTTGGAATTAAAAAACCATGGACCTACTCATACAGGAGGACACATGCTCGATCTTATTTTCTCCAACTCCACTAAAATAAACTGTTCCTTAGCCACCAGTATATCGTGGACTGACCACTCTCTGTTGGAATTCACTCTTCCTACTCCTACGAGACCCATAAAGAATGTCCCCTCCCCCCCCTCTTGGAGACGTCAATGGCACAAAATTAATATTGACATGGCTCATGAGGTATGGACAGATCCCATCTTTTTGCAATCCGATACAGCTGATACTGCATTAGCCAAACTTAATGAATCTATCAAAAAAACCATTGACATTATTGCTCCCCTAAAAAGACACAAACAATACCTAGTATCAAAACAAGAAAAGTGGTATACAAAAGAACTGAGAGTAGAGAAACAAAAGTGTAGACGTTTTGAGAAAGCCTGGAGAAAAACCAAAACTGAAAATAACCGTCTGATTTTCCTTAAGGCCCAATCAGAATATTATAAAAACATTAAGTCAGCGAGGAAACTACAATTGACACAACAAATAGAAGAAGCAAGTAACAGCCCTAAAGAACTTTTTAATATTCTACAAAATTTTATAAAACCTACAGCGTGCGAAAGTTCAGACGACTTTTCACAGGAATTGTGTGATAAAGTATCGCTGTTCTTCGAGGACAAAATCAACACTATCTATGAAAAGATATTAGTTGCCAACAATACCAGCAAAAGCCAAACCAAAACTGATTCCACCGCGACTTCTGTTTCAGACAGTAAAACCTCCCTGACGTTTTTCCCTCCCATTACTTATACAGAGCTTCTTACTCTCTGTACTCATATCAAAACAGGATCCCCCAATGACCTTGTACCGGCTAAAATGGTCAGCCCTTTGATCCCATTACTAGGCCCCCATATTCTCGAAATGGTAAACATCTCCCTCAGAACAGGCCAAGTCCCGGCAGATTGGAAAAAGGCAGTGGTGAACCCAATAAGAAAGAAGGCTTCATCTCCCTGGACAGACCTATCCAACCTGCGTCCCATCTCCCTCCTACCTTACCTAGGCAAGATCACGGAGAAGCACGTGAACACCTATCTCTCGAAACACCTTGAAGCGACGGAAGGCCTGGACCACTCTCAATCTGGGTTCAGGCCTAACCACAGCACAGAATCGGCACTTCAAACAGTGACCAATAACATCAAAATGGCACTGGATGATGGATGCTCTATGATTCTGGTGCTGTTGGACCTTTCCGCCGCTTTTGATACGGTGTCTCACAAGGTGCTTCTCCATCGCCTGAAGGAGGTAGGAATAGAGGGAGAGGCTCTGGCATGGTTGGAGAGTTTTCTGTCCGGGCGTTCCCAAGAAGTCAGGCTGGGCTCCCACAAGTCCACCTATCGGGAGCTCAATAAGGGGGTGCCACAGGGCTCCTGTCTGAGCCCGACACTTTTCAACATATACGTGGCCCCCCTTGCCAACCTAGCAAGATCCTTCGGGTTCACCCCTGTATCCTACGCTGACGACACCCAACTTCTTTTTCCCTTCAAAACTCTCACACCTGCAATAAAAAGATCTTTTGCAGAGGGGATGAGAGCCATTGCAGACTGGATGTCATCGAACTGTCTGCAGTGCAATGTCGGGAAAACTGAAGTTGTGCTGTTCGGGCAAGCGACGACACACTGGTCATCTGACTGGTGGCCTCTGGAACTTGGTCCTGTTCCTACCCCCAAGGTTAAGGTCAAGAACCTAGGAGTTTTGTTTGACCAACAACTTACTTTTAAGGACCATGTGAATCAAGTAGCCGGCACCTGCTTCCGGGCTATAGGGATGCTCAGACGTGTTTTTCCCTATCTCCCGGATCACCATAGGAAAACTCTGGTGCAGGCGCTTGTTATTAGTAGGATCGATTACTGCAATGGATTGCTCCAAGGAGCCAATGAGGAGCAAATCAAGAAATTGCAGGTCATTCAAAATACAGCCGCCAGGATCATCATGAATGCTCCTCCTAGGACTCCATCCTGCCCCCTACTGTCTCAGCTTCATTGGCTTCCTGTGAAGAAGCGTGTTCATTTTAAGACTCTGTGCACCATACACAAGAGTCTAATAGGGATGGGCCCTAAGTATTTTACAGACATTTTTAAGCCTTACACCCCAGGACGCTCCTTGCGTTCCAGCGACCAGCTACTACTCAAAATACCTAGAATTAAGAAAACTAGGCAAGGTGGACGTGCACTGGCCCATACCGGACCCGTTTTATGGAACTCATTGCCGCTCGGACTGAGGTCAATCACTAATCACATGGCGTTTAGAAAAAACCTAAAAACCCATTTGTTTCCCAGCTATTAACTGTCCTTCCATCCTTGAACACTTTCTCTTACTCTCTCTATACCTGCAGTTATAGCGCAGAGATACCCCTTCGGGGGTCTAGTCTGGCGCTCTATAAGAATATAAAATAAATAAATAAAATAAATAATAAATAAGTCTTATGGGCAGTTCCTGAAGCGCAGACATCCTCAACATTTTCAAAGCAGGGATTTCTAATAATATACAGTACTGCCTGGTGGGGCAGTGCTGGTGATATGCTACAGTGGGAAATACCCCAGAAGTCAGTCATATCATTTGTATTGATGGTGCTACTCCATGTCTGGCAGTGCTACTGCTGGAATTCAGGAGTGATGTCCTCTGGTAAAAACCATTTCACTTTGACAACACAACCATCCAGGAAATGAACTGCTTAGGTGAATAAAAGTTTTCAAGGGATTTACTGTACAATGTGTCTTGGTAAAGTGTTTTTCTCTCTGCTGTTGGATCATTTAACTTTCATAGAACTAAATTGTTGAAGATTGAAATTGCTTTAAATTGCTGCTTTTAAGTCCTTTTAAAGGTATTACTCTGGAATGTTGTCTACTCAGATTAATAGCTGTTCTCCCCTGACTCCTAATCCTGCGCACACTGAGTTTATTAACTGCACAGAATTGAAAATAGCTCAGCTGTTATCACTCAGACATGACATTCACTTTCACAACGTTGGATGGGAAGAAACATGACACTAACCCATCATGTTCCAACCCCAGTATGGTACAGAAAACTGTGACCTTCATATGGTCTGTCCAAAATACAGTGTCCTAAACATAGTTTACCAAGAAATCTCCCTACTGGAGGTAATGATAGAAACCCTGCACCTAATAGAGTAATACTTTTCTTGGGTATATGTAGGCCACGTTTTTATATCAGAGGCATTTCGCCAAATGAGACCCTTTCAAATACTTCTAAGAAATGTATTGTTTTTTCCCGTATTTACCACGTGATTTCAGGAAATTGGTTATTAATAATTTCCTAAGAAGGGATATATGATCTTCATTGACTGCATGATGAATCCTTTATTGAACACACATCAAGTGTTAACATTATTTGATGCTTCTTAAACGATATATTTGTCAATTTTCAAAATTCACTTAAATAACAGATTTCATTCTTCTATTGGTAAAGTATCCATTATCAGTGTCAAAGTAAGCATTTTGATTGGGGTGTGTATTACATCACATGCAGTGAGTCAAAAATGATCCTTTGTGAGAATTGTAGGGTCCAGATGCTATTGGATAAGATGGAAACAGCACCAGGCACATGGACACACAGACACAGACAAACACACAGACACAGACACACAACAGCATAATGACACACATCACACATGGAGCAAAGACACAATGCATAGGTACATTCACACACAGACATAGACACACACACACACATACTCACACATATAAACATGCATAACAAAAACGTGCATGGTTTGCACACTGACTACTACCACTCCCACAAGTAGGAAAGACATGGACACATGTGACAGGCCAGTGCATGCCTCCTCCTCTGACACCCAACACAATCCACTGGAGCCAGAGAGTTTCTTTTTTGACCCAGACAGGAACAGCAGTGCAACCTATCTTCAACTGTGGATGGCCCTGTGCTTATACACGTACGTGTGACTTGTAGCCTGGTTCATACAAAATAGACCAATCGTTTCTCAGCTTCCAGCAAAGTCCCAAGTGATTGGATAATATTGCAGTTTCTGCTCTGTTATTCACATTGTGTGTGAGTGGGTAACAATGAGGCTTGGCAGAGCAGCATGATGGTGGGAGGGTGATCTCGAATAGATCGCTGACTGGTGCTGAACCTTTAGCAAATCTTAACAACATATCTGATCTGTAATGGGCCACCCAGCCCTCCTCAAACATCAATGACTCTCCCTGTTGCTGCCACTCGCAGGGACAAAATCTGCCTAGTGGTTCCATTTGCAATCTACAGATGACGGCACCAAATAGATCCACTCACTTTACTGACTCTAGTGGGCCCTTGCGGATGAGCCACCACTGACGGAGCATGTTTCGCCCTCCTATGAAGACACAAATTCAGTGTCTGATTTACTAAAGTGTAGTTGCAAAGCAGTCTGTGTTTATTGCACACCAAGTGGCTTGTGACCCCATTTTCATTTTGGGCTTTCACTGATGTATATATCAGTTTCGGTGCAAAACAGCAGTTAGTATGAACAGTGCTGGCTTTAAAAGATAAGTTATGGTATTCGTTGAATGCATTGTGGTCGCATGCAGCACTCTCAAGGACAAGCTTTCTGCTCCACTCAATGCCAGCAGCCACCATTCTTAATGTGGAAGCTGTCTACTTTGGTAATACTTACCACCCCCTACAAGTAGCCAGAAACAAATCCATGATTTATAAATGCAGTTGCAAACCATTGGTACATTATATACTAATTTATGAGAGGGGATCACATTACACACTCCCTTTCCTGTTAGAGTTGGTATGGATTGCTAAGTACCCATTGAGAATCTGACATGCAATGTACCTTTTGTCAGAGTTGGACTAAACTGTAGGACAATCTGGCAGGGTCAGATGGGCGAGTCTGATGAGTCGATGTATGGACCCGTCTTGTGGCTGTGTGTGGGCAGGTTTTGTGGTGTTGTTGAGTGGTTGTGTGGGGTTGGCCACTCACACTTTGTGGTTAGAAGACCACGGATGTATGACTATGAATATATTTTTCCTAGAGAAGGAATATAGAGGATTTCACTGCCACATTTACCTAATATTGCCACACATTGCTAGCAGCAAGTTCAGATAGCTGAGGGTCCCCAACCCTCAGAGACCACATGGACAGCATCTCATAAAAAAGCCCACAGTGGCTTGATTTACAAACGAGAGCCACGTTTTTACTACCCAGTTAAAACACATGAGCCCTTATTTCAATGGCCAAATGTATTGTCTGCCCCAAAACAACCCTGTATTTTGTACATTGGGACCTGAATTTTTGTGGTGGCAAAATCTTTGCTTTTGCAAATTGTAGGCTTTGTGACCTCAAAAAATCTTCGTACATTGGTAGCTAACTGATCTACAAATGCATAGCTTTTTTGCAAAAATACTTGTTTAATAACGAGTTTTACTAGACCCACTCCACGATTAATGCTGAAACTTTTGCAATGGTGATCAAGTGAGGTGATTCACCCCTATACTTTGGATCCTTCACACACCCATTTTACTAACTGTCAACTCTTTGAGTCAGTCTTGCTGGCTTGTTCTTCGAAGGGTTCAATCTGTGTGAGGTTACAGTTAGCATACTGACGCTCTCAGTATTCTGATACTAAAACTGAGTCTTAACCACATGGCTGCTGGGCGTTTTCCCCCCCCTGTGCTGGAAAATGCCATTTTAGTGGCACCATGACGAGCTCAGCTCGTCATCAGCACACGACACCCGTGGGTGATGACGAGCTGAGCTCGTCATCAGCATCGAAAGGGTTAAATACCATTGTGGCAATAGCTGTGAGTTCCAAGGAAGATTCTGACGGTCAGGGCCGCACTGGCCATAGTGGGCACCGGGCAATCCCCCGGTGAGTCGCACGGGTGAGGGACGGTTTTGGGCCCCTGGCGGCCGTTTTTGGTACAGGGCTGTTTTTGCAGCAAATCGGCCCTGTACCAAAATAGGCCGAAAACCAGCCCAGCAAAGAGCTCGGCTGCACCTTCAACCCCCCCGAGTGGGGAGGGGGGCCGGACGAGCACTTTGCCAGGGCCGGTTGTGGTTCCCAGTACAGCCCTGCTACCGGTTCTGGAGAAGGTGAATTAATATAGACTTTTAGCCCACCGTAGTGGGGTATACTGGCCATTAAAGGCACGCTCCAGTGTTAAAACCCTGAGCCGAAGGCGAGGGCCTTTAATAAGGGAGCTGACCTTTAATGGCCAGGGTGGCCCACCTACATTGGGCTATAAGGCTATTAGAACATGCCACTAGAGGGCAGAATGATCTAATTAGTAAAACAAAGGCCTCAAGGAGCCCGTTGGGATTGAAATGCCCTCGGCTCAGCAAGGCCTTTGTTCACAGCTGTTGCTTTGAAAGACAAACATTGGAATGTTGGATCTCGACGCTTCTACCAGCCATTAGAAGCCAGGAGCTATTCCATTGTTTTCATTGAGCTCCCAACATTCCATTGTTATATTATATCCTTAAAGCCCACAGTAGCGGGCTCTACTGGACATTAAAGGTCCACTCCAGCGCTTGGCTCTGGCCTTTAACAAGGGATTGTGCCTTTAATGGCTGTTAGAGCCCACTACAGATGGATCTAAGGCGGTTTAGAACAGTTCACCCCTAGAGGGAAGAAGCTTCTACTTTGTAAAACATTGCCTTCCCTGTGCCCGATGGTATTGAATTCCCCTCGCACTCGTGAGGCTTTTTTTAACATTGGAATGTTGATTCTCAGGGCTTCTACTGACCATTAGAACCCCAGAGCATTCCATTGGTTTCAATGGAGCTCCCAACATTCCAATGATCTAATGAAATGTAAATCCAGACTAGAATATGCATATTGAGGCAGTGACTAGATCTTTGCTTTGCCACAGCCCTCTGGTGAGGTGCATTTAATAGGCAGTAGGGATGCATTTGCAACAATTCATTGCATATCCAATGAACCTTGTTCCACTATGTTTTAAAATGTTTTTAATAAACGCTTCTCCGGGGAGCTGAAATGGCAGCGATCGGCGCCGCTATGTCAGGAACAATGGGTCATGCTGCAGTGGTTGCAAAGCAATACATGTTCAGCATCTCTGGAGCTGCCTCCCAGGAAAACTGACATGGAGGCTGCCTCGTGATGGATAGCTTTTGGAAGAGGGGGGCGGGGGCAGTACTGGTGGTCACGCCAGTGACAACGCCATGGACCGCTTTGCAAGTGACTTTAATTCAGAGGGGGCGAATTATAATGCAGAGCGCTGAAAATAAACATGACCTTTATTGCTGCAGAGAATATAGAGTCATTTTGCATAGTTAGCAATAGAGAGGAGCTCAACTGACAGGCCAGGTGTTCATTTGAAGCGCACGGTGGTATAGAATGACTCCACGGCAATAAGGTGAGGCTGTGGCGTTACGGTAAGAGCTGCCGGCTCAAGCACCATCGTGTGATTCTGGGCAAAACTCCCCATGCCTTGAAAAAATACAGATGACCTTATGAAGTGTGACTGGTTTTCGTGTAAAAAGGTCCAAAAGTTTCCGGTCGAGTTTGAGCTATATAAAACAGCGAAATATATTTTAACAAGAAGTGTAAGTAAACTGGGCCCAGAGCCTTGACCTTTGACCTTGTCAACTTGCTGCAAAAAAGGGAGGCTGTTGAGAGGTGATGAGGTGTAAGGGGACAACCCTGACTTGGTATCGGAGGTCAAAGGACATATAATGTCATTCTGCAACCTCTTGCATTTTAGTGAATCCACGTCCATGCTCACCCTATCTGTATAAATATAAAAACATTACATGTACTCTATTGCTAGTGCTTTTTCAGTTGTGTACAATTTGAACCCTGTGCCGTACAACATACAACCCCGTTTTCTTTCCCTGCAAAGAAAAGGTCTGTAAGCAGCAGACCTGTATATATACCACACCTGAATATACATGAGCTCCTCGACAATAAAAAAGCATTACAAATCTTCTAAGAGACTGTTATATCGACATATTTCTAAAGGGAGGGGGTATATTTATTTACCAATGCGGCAATATATGCATGAATAAATCACATGAACACGTTATACATTTCTATAGATTTTCAGAAAAGGTAACCAACCTTCCTTGTTGATTGCAACATCAAATTGTGAAATCTAAGCACTTTAAATCATCCTGTGCCGCCTACATTTGATATGTGACTGACTTCACCACATTTTGTGCAATATTACGATGACACTTCAATTACTGGTGCCAGCTTTGAAACTCAATTATGAATCCCAATAAAACATACCATTCCACTTGGACCCTTGGCAATTCAGCTCTTAAGTGAAGTGTTCTGACAGTCATGGCATGATGTTTTATCTAGCTAGGCCTACGTTTAATACAATGAACTAGATAGATGATACTATATATATTTGTGGAGTTGGTAAATATCAGTGGGGATGCTTGTAGAGTCACAGGATTTGGGGCTGATGCCAGGTGAGGGAATTTGAGGGATCTCGGATGGGGGCACTGTGTTCTCCTCAGTGGTTCCTGAGAAGGCAGGATGGGGGCCTGGTATACTTCTGCACTGCAGCCCCGCCACGGCTTTTGGTCGGTATGGACTCACACTTGGTAAAACTGGTCTGATGTTTGAAGATGTGGAAATTCCCAGTCTCGAGACACCAGACCACTTGGAGGTGTGCAAGAAACCCACTCCAGCCTTCAGCAGTGTGAAGAATAAAAGCTTGGAATTCCACTGCTATTGGGAACATCAGAATGTGCGTGCGGCTCACGATGAGCGCTCTAATGTAGGCAGCAAGAGGGACTTCTTTTGCCCACTTTGTACCAAACATACTTCAGTTTTTCACAATGTTGTGCCTCATTTGCTCTAATCCCAGATATACCAGCTGTGCTCTTCCGCTAGGATATTCCCTGATTGGAATGTCTTATGATTTGCATGTGGGGTGCTCAAGACAAATGTCATAACCCTTGCCCTTTTATAAATATTGTAACCCTGTATGCTTTCTATATTCACATACACATTTAGGAGAAGTCTGGAAGTTCCAGCAGGGGGCCTAGACATTTTATAGTTTTGACCAGGATTGGCACCCATGCACCCCTAACCTCTGTGTTTGAATGTCGTGAGGCCTTCTGTAGTTTGATGGGTGTACAGTCCAAGACCACATACCATCTGTGGAGGGCCATCTGGTTATCTGGTTCCTGGCAATGGTGGCGGGAAGGAACCTCATTCTGACATACAATATAGTGGGGCCACCCATTGTGACAGTGTGTTAGCAAATCAACACACAGTTGCAAAGATGGGTGATGTTTGTGCAATGCGGTCCCCGACTGGTCTCCAGGACAAGAGAAGAATATTTAGAACTCCTCAGAGATCCATGGTGCAGATTTAAATATTGTACAATATATTTATTCAGTAACCCTTAACCTATGCCTTTTCAGTCTGAATCTGAGAACAAAGATGCTACTTTTAAGGAAAGGCAGAACTCTGTGTGCATTGTGGCTCATTTAGAGTTGTCTAATGAATGAATGAATGAATGAATGAATGAATGAATGAATGAGCTCTGGATTTATATTGAGCAGAGATGCACTGAAGTCCTGGGAACAGAAAGGCGCTGTCTCTGTCATACAAAGACTGCCATAAAAATAATTCAGTATAAAATAAACTCTATTGTTCACCCTGCAGTGTCAGATTGAACAGGGAATTTTTTAGGTCTTACTCTTCACCTCCCCACTCCCAAAAGGAATGTTCATTTGTACACTAGTGGCCCCCAGGGGGGATCTTCTCGTTTAATTACCCCCTACTTCCTTCTACCTGTAGGTACAGAAACAATGCCTTGCCTTCAGGAAATTATAAAAACAACATTAAAACAAAACTTAACATTATACTGCTTCCATTTTCGTAAATATTTGTGTCAACAAGACTTAAAAGATAACATTATTTTTCTCTTTGCTATTCACAAGTTCTCCTGTCTCAATTATGGGCAACATTTTAATTTTTAACAATTCCAGGTAGTGTTTTTTTTTAATGCAAGCATCTGGTATTGTTTCATCGCCGTTATTGTGTCCACGGGCCTTGTTCATCATTCTGACATATTTGACAGCTACTTGCAGAGTTTTCCCATGGTGAGCAGCGCAGCTGCACCGCATCACACTTTGAAATGGTGCGAACGAGGAAACTGAGGGATATAGAAGTCTTACTAATATGTGCAAGAAATGCCTTCTGCGAGCACAAATCACATATATTGATAAAAAATCCAAAATCTGCGATATTTACACTTGCATATGGAGCTCCCCATAATGTGGTGGGATTTTCATGTTGGGAGTTAGAGATGGAAAGATTAGTGCTGCCAGGGGTTGGAAAGGGAGATGCCATCCAGAAACTGATCAACATCTACAAGATGGCAACTTTGTTGGGAGTCACAACACTTCCCAGTGTTTTTCCACTGCACATTCACATCTTCTATGCAAATCACCAGTGTTAGAGAAGGTGATAAACCTAGTGGAAAAGTTCCCCAATCTCTTCAATATGCCAGTGGTGTGCCAGGGAAGGGAAAAAAAATAAGGTAAATGTGATAAGTATTTTTTTTCTCTCACTTACTCTAACTTGCCTAGATTTCCACTCCTACTTCTGGAGTTTTTTTTAAATCATCTTAAATTCAGACATCTGGTCACAGGGCCTCACTCAAGCTCTTGCTGGAACAACAATTTGGGCTCTAATTCAAGTTTTTTTCCCGAATTGGGAGTCCATGTTTTGCAGACATTACCACACACACTATTTCCATGTATGACTGTTGCCAGGCCAACCCCAGTGAAATTTGTACAGGAAAAAACAGCAACATTCTGAGATTCTGCACCTCTGAATCAGAGAAATCAGCAGTAATAGCCTGTTAATCTTATTACGAGGGCCAGAAACACAGCATCTGGTAAATACCGTGCCCCATTGAATTGTTAGTTACATTATGCAGTATTACAATTCCGGAAGACCATGTGATTCACAATAAGCCTGCAGTGGGAGCAAACTTAGGGAATACATATGTGCCTATGCACACAGACAGGCTCGTTCACACAAGTGCATACAGGCACTGGACATCACAATTTACATCCACTGAACACTGCACATTACTGGTTGCCAGAAGATCCACATTCAAGCTACGTTGTATCATCCACAAAGCAATACATGGAGCGAGGACTGCTTTTCGTCAGTAATAAAATCACCAAATAGATTCAACAAAGGAACCTCCGCTGCAGATGGTCACCTCACCTCAAAATCCTACCAAACTAGGAAAAAAACAAAGGTGGCCCATCCTTCTCCATTCAAGCAACCAAACTATGGAACTCTTTACCCCCAGATATAAGATCCATGGATGCCTATCTTATCTGCAGAAGACTACTCAAAAGTTGACTCTTCCCTCCTTAGACTCATCAGAGACCTGATTTTCCTACTAAGATCTCCCTAATCCATTTCAAGAGACTCTTCCCTCCTTCTCTCGCCTTTACTCTCCACAATCTCCTACTACTACATTGATTTCCCAATGAACACTTTCTAGACCTGTCCCTCCTGTATCCCTCCATTATCCTTTTCAATCTAACTAACAGACTCACATGCCCAACGATCAAATTAACTAATATTTCCCTATACTAATTCACCCCTAATTCTTTTTGGGTTCCGGAGTAGCTTGCTACTTGCTGAAAAGTGCTTCGATGTCTCATCAGGGGTAGTAAACGCGATATAAATGCAATTACAATTACAGATGTATGTGAATCTGTCTCAAAATTCTCAAACATTGTGGAATGAAATTTTTTTTTTTTACTAAAACCTCGATTTCAAGCCTTTGATCTGTTCTAAGTAATGAATTACAAATTGAGATGCCTTTGTGATCCTAATACTATTGTAATACAGCACAAGGCATCCTAATTGCGCATGAATAATTACTTCACAATTTAAGCGCAAAGATGCGCGATGTTAATCATATCCTCCCTTTAATCATGCGGCTGAAGGTTCTGCGTTAAAGGGAGGGTGCGCACCTTTTGATATCATGCGGTTAATGTGCTCGCCTTTCTTCTTGGCAGATCTTTAGCGTGAGCGTGGCAGTAAACAAGAGCAGCGCTCAATTATTAACAGCCCTCTGACACATCCCAGAATCCAGCATGGCTTAAACAAGCGAAAGGAGATTGTGGAGAGGCAGAATCAGCCGAAGAAAAGAGGTACCTGGCCGTCAAGTGGGAAAACGCGCGGATCGATAATCTGTGTCGCAAAATGAAGAGGATTTAATTAGGGGGAGCTTTGTTATCACGGGGATGATGCTACATGGCAGCCGTAAACACTGAATCCTACTAGGTAGACCGTGTTGTGTTTTAGGTAGAGGTGGGCGTAACTTGCGTAACTTAATGAAGTTTAATTGTGCGAAATTACGGCGCATTACGCAAGATTACAGAGAATTACAAGAGGAGCATAACCAGTGGCAGTTCCTCTACTATGATGGAGGAGTATCAACCCCCCCCCCCCTCCTGAGAGTCAGCTGAGGGAGGGAAAATTAAAATGATAATAAAATCATTTCATTATTGTTTTATTTTTTCTTTCCGACTTGAGCCAGCAAGCCCAGTCCGGGTGCAGCCATGAAGAAAGCAGGGGGAGGAGTAGTGCACACTGTAAGTGCGCATGATTGTTTGGTCGGCTGTCTAAGGATGGCCAACCGTCATGCACACTTTGATTTCTCTCCACCCAGCTGTGTTGTACAACCAGGTGGAGCAGATTCACAGGCTCCTTGGACCTGAGCAAGTGTTAAACAAGCCAGCTCAGGCCAATCACAGTGCTGCTCTCTCGTGCTGTGTTACCAGTATGAGAGAAGCACCATGATTGGCATCTAGTAGCCGGGCAGAATGCACCAGCCCCTGGGGAATTGGAGTCCGACCACAGCAGAAGAACCCCAAGATAGCGACTGGCAGCAGCAGGTAAGTTCTTTTTTTTGTTATTAAAACTTGCCATGCCGCCCGTTAAGAAGAACAGCTGCTACAGAGCATAACCCTGTATTTAGCACTATTGTCTTAGAGCAAATTACACCCTTGCATCCAAAATTAACCTGCTGAGGCATTTTGTGATTTAATAAATAGCGCTAAATGCAACAGAAGAGGAACCGCAGCAGGCTGTGATCCTGTGTAAGAATTTTTGCCCCAAAGGAGCCCAAATTATGTGAACAGGTGTAATCAAGTAATTTTAATGTTAATTTCATATAAATCACCCAAATTACTCAGATTACTCGGACGTAATTACAATTTCTCCCAAGCCTAGTTTTAGGTCCTCAAATGCTAACAACTGTTTCTGTTTTGTTTGGAAAAAAGACATTTCACCTAATTCTCAAAGGTTTTGGTGCATGTAAGTGAAGCCTAGAGGTGCCAAAAAATATAAATGTACGAGGGCAGAATCCAGTTCCTGATTCGCAGTGGACCAGTTTCACAAGAACTATTTCAGTGCTATCATTTCTGATGGAAAATTTAGATCAGGATGATGGAAGATAGAAGAGATGCCAGTTCAAGATGCTGACTCATGCCTAAAAGGCCTAGCACAATGAAGGACCAGCAGACATCAACAAATGCAAGGCCTTGCATCAACTGACCAAACACCTTCGATCAGCTTCTCTCACCCTCGCATACACCCTACGGATCCGTTAAGCCAACAGCGGAGGACGCTCCTTCTTGCACCTGGTAGCCAAGGCTTGGAACAACCTCCCCCTGCACCACAGGACCACACCGCCACTCCAGCAATTAAGAAGAGATCTAAAGACCTGCAGATTTGAATGATCAAACCTTCACGCAGTAGCAAACAGCTCCAGCGCCTCAAGACCCTCACAGGTGATTGGCTGCCCTCTATAAATGTTTGATTGATTGACAATAGGCAGGTGACTTGGTTGCATCCCTAAGGAAGCAGGAGGTAGGAAAACCGTCATCCCCTAAGAGAAGATGCCACCTTTGAAAAAGGAAGAAGCAGCCATGTGGACTATGTCCGTGGCCCTAACAATGTAAGAGGGAGAAAACTCTGTCTCTCCTTGAAGAAGGTCTCAGCATCTCAGAGGGAGTGGAGTTTAGGTGTGACCCTAAAGTAGAATGGGTTCAAGAGTCTGTTTCCCCCTTATATCTAAAGTTGGATTGATGGAAGGGATGTGGTCCAGCTTCAGCACGAGGAGCTAGCCTGAGAATATCCTTGAAAACGTGTGACAGCAATGCAAAAATAAAGTTATGTTCCATTTGAGAGTTTTGATATAGTTATAGATGCAAAGAACACGTTTTATTTGTCACTTGGCATTTTGTGCATTAAGACCAGGACCGGCCCTAAATCAGATTGACCGAGGCAGTGCCCTGGACGGAAAGAAAATGTGGTGTTTGTTCTGGGGCAGGGGTCGTTGCAGTGTTTTGGCAGGAGGTGTGAAGATGATGGGAGGAGGATAGGGGGTTGTTGGGGTGCTATCAATTACGCAAAGGTACATTAAGGGCTGATTAGAAAGCCTTTAATGGGACCCCCATTGAGACCAAGTGGGGTGGACGAGCTGCTGTTTGCATGACATCAAGTCAGGTAGTCCCTTGCTGCCAGCGCCGGACTACCCATAGCGGCACCGGGCGTCTCCCGGTTGGGCTGCTAGGGTGGGGCCTGTTTTGGGCCCCTAGGGGGCCGTTTTTGTTACCAGGGGTCAGCAATATCGGCCCCCTATAACAAAATCGGTCGAAACCGGCCCTCATAAACTACTGAGCTGCACTCCCTCTCACCCCAGGGGGGGCGGCTAAGCAGTTGGCCAGTTTCTGTACCCAGTCCGGCCCTGCCTGCTGCGCCCCTCGGGTTGGTGGTGCCCCGGGCCTGGTCCCAGCTCGCCCATGCCATGCCAGGGGCGCAACAAAGACCCCTGCCGCAAATAGGGTGCCTCACCCATCTGGGGACCTCTCTGCAGCCCAAGGTCTATAACAATCTGTGAGATATGGGGGACTTAGGGAGCGCTGACCATATTCTGCAGGCGCAGCGCAGGGGAACTTCATTTTGCAGGATGGCATCACTCTTCTTGCATATTTTTCTGCATGCCCACTGGTATAGACTAAACGCCGGACTGGAATACCGTGTCCCCGGTGGCATGGAGGCGTTTGGCAACTAGACATTCCTCACAAACTCCCAGAGATGCCATGAAAACGTGTAATTTTTTTTCGACTCCCCCCTGAAAAATTGACTTTACCTTCAAAGAAGAAAACGTGAGACCCAGGTTAATAGCCGTACCCAGGCCCAATTAACGCACTGAAATACATCATTAGCACAACAAACATCTTGGCGCGCTTCGACACAGACGTTGCAGCTCTTTGGTGCTGAGTGAAACAAACGCATTTGTTGACAAGAGAAGAAACAATTGAGTGGAACAAATCCGAGTGGAGGTGGGCGGCCCCCAGAACTTGTGACAGCTCGGAGCTGACAGGCACGATGGTTCCTGAGTGACTGGCTTTTAGCGGATGCCAATTGATTTAATTGGCACAGCCCAGAACGCCTCCCCGTGGGAAAGCGCCTCTGTGCCCGCAGATAATGTTTTCAGCTACATTGAGTCTGAAAGCTGCGAGAGTCGCTTCCTTCGCCGAGGCACGAGGCTTCAAACCTTCCCAGGGCCCCATCGAGGCCTCTGTGAACGCTGTGTGCTATTAACAAGTCAATGCGAGGCATTAACCCTCGCGGAAGAAAGGTGTAAAGTTTGAAGAAGGCGCTTTAAAAAAAAAAAATGTGGGATAGAAATTAAACATTGTTAGACTTTGGTGAAGCATGTTTTCTAACCTTTGGCTTTGTAGTGTTACAGAGAATACGTTCTGCTCTTTGGGGGTCTTATTATGCTGTTCTTCGGTGCATCCTTTGTCCTGGAAATAAGGCCATTTTTTGAAGCCATGTAGCAGCATTTGCTCCCATCTTGTGGCCATTTTCAGTTTCTACATACAGCTGCTGCCTATTGTGGCTTAAATTATCACTACCCTGGCCCACCAAATTATACATTAGCCTCCTCATTGTGGTGAAAGTGCAGTAGCAGATTAGGGAAAAAAAGTGCCTTGAAGCCAGACCATCATAAACTCCCCATTGTGCGTAAGGTTTTGGGGTAGAGGTGGGGATTTGTGTCGGCGAACTTTGCGGTGATCTTGGGCCAACACTGGTGCGTTTCAGGAGGAAATATCTCAGGGGCATATTACCAAGAACTAGCGATAATTATCGCTATTGCTTGGTTAGAGACAAAAATTTACCGCTGAGCTGCGGCGATTTTTACCGCAAATAAACCTTGGTATTACCAAGGTTTAACGCAAATGCGATAAAATCGCCGCAATGCATGAATATCGCTGAAAAGTCAGCGATATTCATGCATTAGGGAGCTAATGCTCTTAGCCATGTTATCCACCTCCTATTGGATAACATGGCTAAGAACTGCTCCGGGCAGGTGTTAGCTTTTGGAGATATTCGCGCTTAGCGCGAATATCTCCAAATGTTGGTAATAGGAGATAGCGATGTTAGCGACTGTTTCCAGTCGCTAACATCTTGGCACGCCCACTTTGCATGTCATTAGTGATAAATATCACTGACATGCAAAGTGGGGCCCAAGATGGTCGCTATCTCCTACTAGCTGTCGCTAACTGGTGTTAGCGGCAGCTAGGTAATAGGGAGATAATTTTATCTCCGCTTTCTTGGCTTTTAAAGCCAAAAAAGCGGAGATAAACCCCCTTGATAATATGCCCCTCAATTTGTTGTTTGTTTTTAGTCTCTTTTTAAACTCCAAAGAACCCGGCTCAAGACACACTCAGTGCACAGTTGGCAGAAAGGCGGCCCACAGATCTCTGCAGTAGGTGCACTAACCTGCTGCTTGATCTTTCTGAATAATAGTAGCACTTGTCATAGGAAGGTCATATATACATATATGCAGTATTAAATTAACTGACTATATCTCAGGTATTGCAGGTGTTAGATACACTGACATCCAGTGAATATCAACAGGTATAATTTACATATTCAGTGGGTATTCTGGAAATCTGGTTTGGATCCATAACAATGTTGCAGGAACCTGACATAGGTCATAACATTACCATTAGCAATTAATAGCTTTCATTTGTATTCATTAAAACGCCAGAGCTGTCACCCAGATTGAAATGAAACCACAGCTTCAGAGATCTGTCATAAAAGGTAGCACTAATGTGACATTTATAGTGCACACTGAAATTGAAGAGAGATTGCAGGAAACCTGTCCATTAAGCTACACAAGTCAAAGACACTAGAAATTGAGACAGCAGGGTGTCCCTCTGAGTTTCGTGATCGCACATGTTTTCAATCTTGCACAGAAGAACGGTCACAAATATCTTGTGGAATCTGGATTTTACAAGCAATCTTTTTACTTCCGGTTAGCAAAAGTGTTCACAGTAGGTTTCAGCAGCAAATGAGCCACAGTGATTGATAGCAAGGTTAAGTAAGGAACTCAGGCCTGGTAAGATCTTGGTGATGGGTATCCCGTCGGGGGAAACGTCTAAATTGCATAAGATATAATGGGATTTATATTCCAGCCGACGGAATACCAGTCACCGTTGTGACCGAGTAAGCTGTTCGCCAAGATCTAAATCAGACCGACATGCAGTACAGATAGCAGCATAGATACCTAGCTAGGGGGTGCCAAAGGCATCCCCTTGTCACCAACAGTGGCGGCCTGTGCAGGTAAGTGCAGTGGGGAGGGGTGGGGGTTTGAAGGGTGAAAGTGACAAATGACGAAATCGGGAAAATAAATAAATACAACCACTTACCTTGCGCTTTCCGCATCGCCAACTCGGGGATGAGGCGAGCGCAAAGTAAGTAGTTTTATTTATTTATTTTCCCAATTCCATCGTTTGTCACCCACACCTCCCCACCGTGCTTATCTACACGGGTCTACCCGCCCCTGGGTCAATCCTCCACGAGGGCAGAGCAGCATCGCCCCACTGCTTTCTCACAATCCAAGAAATACCATTTTATGTTTCTGCTTCTCACACTGCAAGAAAGCAGAAGGCAGGGCTTGGTTGGGGGTGGGTGGGGGATCCTGCCACAGGCAGGGGAGGAGTGGCTAGCCCACTGTTGAGGGTGCTGGCTGTTTTGTTGGCCCCAGGGCCAACCAAACCAGTCATGCACATTCTGCATTTCCACTATGTAGGCTGCATGCCTACATTGAGGAATTGTGTGCTACTGACAGGAATTTTCCTCCATTGCAGTATGCCCAAAATGAAATGTGCACTATTTTCCCTCAAGCTTTGTGCCAGCCTTTACTTGAGAAAAGCCATCTGGGACACAGTTTGTACCTGATTTGTAATTCTGATTCAAGAGCAGAAGTAAGTTTGCATCCAAAATTGGTTGCAAATCGAATTTTGCCCTGAATAGGGATTATCAAAGATATATTGACAGTTAAACTTCTGTGGTGAGAAAGAATGTGTTACTGCCTTGACCAATGCAGACCCATTTAACCGGTTTTGCATTATGTGCGAACCATATATGCATAGTAGACAAGCGTAGGCAAAAGCAGTTGGTCTCACTTATGTGAGGTGTAATGGCATTGTTGTAGTGAAGTGGAGGGGCGTGGTCTGGCATGGTGTAGAGTAGCATTGCGTGGCATGGAGTGGCATTGTGTGACATGAAGTAAAGTGGCACTGTGTGACATCACCACCTCGTCAGGGGTAGTAAGACCTATGAAAATATAGTTAAAATTGAGTGGAGTGGCATTGAGTGGAGTGGGGGTAGTGGGATGGAGTGGTTTCATTGTGTTGAGTGGAGTGGTATTGTATGATGTTGAGTGGAGTCAAATGGATTGGTATTGTGTGGTGTTGACTGGACTGGCAATGTGTGGCATGGAGTGGAGTGGCAATTTATGTGGCATCAAATGTCATTGTGTGGTATGAAGTGGAGTGAAATTGTGTGACTGGTATTTTGTGGCGTGGAGTACAGTTTTGTGAAATTGTGTGGTATGGAGTGGAATTGTGTGGGGTGGAGTCGGATTGTGTGATGTGGAGTGGAATGGAATTCTGTGGGATTGTTTGGCATGAGTGAAACTGTGGTGTGGAATTCTGTTGAGTGACTAGAATTATGTGGCGTGAAATGTGGAATTGTGTGATGTGTAAATCTTTGGCATGAATGGAATTGTGTGGCATGCAATTGTGTGGAGTGGAGTGGAGTTAAGTGGCATGGAATTGTGTGGGGTGGAGTGGAATTGTATGGATTGGAGTGGAATTGTGTGGCATAGAGTGAAGTGGCATTGTATGACATAGAATGGAAAAGAGTCAGCAGTGTGTGGCATGGTGTGGAGTGGTATTGTGTTGGGTGGAGTGGACTGGTGTAGCATGAAAAGTTGCCTGACTGAATTGCTTCAAAACTGTGTGCTACATAAATGCAATTATAATCCGTTATATTACCAATTATCTATGAATGATGCCTTGGATCCGATGCAGGAGCTTGGTATGAACAATACTTCTGCGGAAACTGGTTTGTTTACAAATAAATGCATTTCGATGGGGCGGGCTAGTGGGAGAGTGAGCAACATATATTATACCAGTTGGGGATAAAGGTGATGGTGTCAGGTGGTGGCAGTGAGAAAAATGTATCTGAAGCACAGTGTGAGCAGCAAATGGTCACTAACTAAGATGAATCAATCTGTGCTTAGTCCATGCTCCACACAAAGAAAAGGGAGTGACGCCTGGCATGTACTGGCCAATTAGGAGGCAGCAAAGAATATTGATAATGTTGCCAACGAATGGTAAGAAATGGGCGTTCTCCAACCCCTTTACAGTAAACAATAGCCCTCCTAGAGGATAGCGCATACACTATAGGGAGACGAGAACCAAAAATGATAATTCTTTCTATTCTTTAGAGAGCATTGCCTTTAGGCCTGTGCATTTGAGCAGATGGGAGCAAAAACAGCAGGAGCAAAAGAGCAAAGGAACACAAACCTCTCTCTCTCTCTCTCTCTCTCTCTCTCTCTCTCTCTCTCGATTTCCTTCTCTCATTCTCATCAGTCCTGTACTGCTAATGCATTTTTTTAATTCGGTTTGTTAAGGTTCATTTAACCAGTTTATACCCTGTTTTCATGATTCAGTGCAAACACCATCCATCTCTCTGCTGTCATTCCTGCTATATATTTTATTTACATTGAGGGAAAGCACACTGTTCCCTCGGATTCAAAATGTGAACATACAGGTTGGTGGATTAAAACATGTACTATTCCAACTCCTATCTTTGTTTTCCGTATAAATGTGCAAAATTAATATTTTTACCTATCTTCCAGTCCACGGGTAAAATACTGGCTAAGTGGTCCAGTGGTAAATGCACTTGCTGTGTGCACTCTCTGGTTACATGCTTACCTCCCCGTAAAATAGCATAGATGATGAATGTGACTGTTGCATAGAACTGCTTATTATGTGAAGGTCACTGATCTGCATTCTATGTAATATAGCACACCTGGTTAATACTATTTTTGCAGAGACCATGTGTAACTCCCATGGCAGGAGTTTCATTAAAGGTGAAATAGCTTTGTGCTTTATGTATTACTTGCAAATATCTATCTGTAATCTACAATGCATAAATTTGACTCCCTGCATGTTTGAATACTTTTTTCAATATTTTGAGGTTGATACAATACGTTCCACTTGGTAGAAATAAAGATTTGTTGTCTGGTACCACAAAACTATTATATTAGCATTCTGTACTATATAGCTGGCTATTGTGAGAAATGGGGTTGCTGGTTTTGGGTGAGTACTTCTCAAGTAGCAGCCACAGTGCTTTCAGGGTTAACCACTAATAGTCAGTAAATTAACTGGTACTTAATCTCTGGTAGCATGGCACAAAAGCAGTCAGGCTCAACTTACAGGCAGAACATTTACATACAAAACACAAGAAAATTCCCATACCAATTTTGAAAAATAGAGTAAAATGTAAGGACCATTTGGATCAGTCAACCTATGATGAAGGGAGCAGGTCCACTCTTGCTTCTCAGCAAGCAGGGAAGGCTTCAATCAGCAGGGTGGCTTTCTTCTGTATTATCTATAGATACAGAAGTGAAATGGAGTGGGTCTGAAGGTCCTCTTTTATACCTAGTGTCCACTTTGGAAGTGGGAGAAGCTATTGGAGTTTACCCCTACAGAGGTAATTTCCTGTCTCCCTGCCCTGGTCCCAGTCTATCTGGGGGCACAATAGGCTAGTGTGAAGTCCTTTGTGTGTGAGCTGGACCAGTGCATTTGAAGCGCAAGTGTGGTAAGTGGAAGCTCCACCTACCATCCTGCCAGAGATGGCCCATCCTGCCAACCCCCAGATGCTCTTTTGCGATGCTGTCTGAGGGGAATACACAAAGGTCAACTGCCAACTACACCTAGTCATGTGAACTAAGAACAGGTTACAGGCAACAAATGGTAAGGAAAAGAAAATGCCAACTTTCTAAAAGTTGCATTTTTAGAATGTAGAATTGTAACTTAAAATTCAACTTTACAATTATAGAGGGTTTTAAATTACAATTCCTCACACACCAAAGATTACATTCCTACCTGCTCCCAATCAAAAGTTACAATTTAATAAATGGAATAAGGGAACCAAATGTTATCCTATGGGAGAGTTAGACCTCAAAGTATTGAAAAACGATTTTCTGAGTTTTTAACTACCAGCACATGTGAATCTTAAAAGTATGTGTCCTGCTTTTTAAATACAATCCATCCTGCGCTTTGGGCTGTTTATACCCTACCCTAAGGGTGACATATATGTACTAAAAAGGAAGGCTTAGGCCTGGCAAAAGGTTTATTTTGCCAGGTCAACATGGCAATTTAAAGCTGCACACACAGACTGCAAATCACAGACCTGAGGCCTTTTTTCATAGGCTACTTAAGTGGGTGGCACACTCAGTGCTGCAGACCTACCAATTGCATTTAATTAATAGGCCCTAGGTACATGCAGTACTCCTTTTCCTGGGTTTTAGGATTACATTAATAGTGTCAATTGGGTGTAAGCCAATTTTATTATGTTTAAAGTAGGGAGCACAAACACTTTAGAAATGGGTTAGCAGTGGTAAAGTACGCAGAGCCCTAAAGCAAACAAAAAAGGGTTCAGAAAAGAAGACACTGAAGGTTAAAAGTTTTTGGGGTGACCCTACAGAGAAGGTCGGAGGGTCAAGTAAACTGTCACCATGCATGTGACCACCTTCGAGAAATGTAATGCCTTAGAAACAATTTTTAAAATGGTTGCACACTCATACTAAAGGGTGAGGACCTCACAACATGAGAGGTCTGGAGGGTCAAAGCAGCGCTGGGGGCTGCACTTAAAAAAAAAACAGATTAGGTACAGAAAAGTAGTGGGGAAGTATTGAAAGAATGAATGAGGGAGAGAAATACCTCCTTATTTATTGCAATGTAAGGTCTGAGGTTAGCTGTGGGAAGGATTCATTCATCCAATCAGAACACGGTGTTGGTCTAATTTACTATTTTTTGATGCAGGACAGTGCAGCAAATCACTTTGTTGCTTTGCCGTATGTCATAAGAAAAAGGCAGGAATGTGCCATATCTATGAGATACAGCGCATTCCTGTGCCGTTCCACTGCGCTGGAACTCAATTGGCTGTCATGCGCCAACGTAGGCATGCTTGCACTATGGTGCAGGGTGTCTGAGTTGTAGTGATGATTGTTTTTGTGCAGGAAGGAATACTTTCCTGCACAAAAACAGTTGGTGGATGTGTTTTCCTCCTTCTATGTGTGCTGCATTATGCAGCATAAATTGAAAGAGGACAAAACTAGGAGAAAGAAAGTTATTTCTACCCATTACTCCTCCCCTGGGGAGGCATAGGCTTTTGACGCAATCCCAGGCTTTCAAGTCCTTGAAAATCTTGAATGCACCAAAATACACCGCTTTGACGCAGAGTAAGGCAACGCAGCAACTTGTGCTGCTTTGCCTTACTCCATAACTACGAGGCAATGAAAAGCCAAGCACAGTGGCTTTGTGTAGATTCGTTGATACGGGTCTGCACTCTGCCACGCATGTGTGTCCAAAAAAGTGAGGCACCAGCGGTGCCAGCTCTATGTAAATAAGCCCGTAAGAGTGAAGGGATCCTTGGTTGGTACAAATAGAAGAATAGGGAGGAAATCCACTGAATCTGGAGCAGGGCAGCGACATGGACAAGAAAGCCATTCAATCATGAGCAAGAGGTGGACAGAAAGGACACCTTAAGTTTATTCAATTACGTTAGGTATTTTGTGCCAAAACCGTCTCTAGACAGCAACATAAGAGTCTTGCAGTAAGAGCAAGAATGGCACATCTATCAACTATCAGACGAAAAGACAGAAGGCGATCAAAGCAAAACCAAAGGGGATGATGGACGGAGTGTTGAACACTGCAAGCACTCACCCTCAGTCAACTGATCTGGGTTTAATCCATCACCGTTCTTTAGCCCACTCTGCCACCCCAGTTCAGACATGGCCATATGCAAATCAGTCTGACCCTGTGCTTTATGGGAACAGTCCAGCCCGAACTGCCTAGAAATATCTTCCCCGGACCGAAAACAACCATCCTTAGACTGGTTTCGGGTTCATAATCCTCATCAGCCAGGCTATCTTGAATCCAGAGGCAAAGTGAGCAAGGGACACACGTCTGGGCATACCCTGCCAACTTAGGGCGAACAAAGCGATACCAAAGGGGATGACGGACGGAGAGTTAGAGCAAATCAAACACTCACCCCCAGTCAACTGATCTGGGTTTAATCCATCATCATTCTTTATGTGCCATACAAATTTGAGAATGCGACAAAATCTATGGGTGTTGTTCGGGACTCCCACGCACCTCCCATGTGACAGCTCTCTGGGTCAGAGTAATGCAACACAGTGATTTGCGCTGCATTACTCTAGATGTATCTAGCCACTCAGTGCCATGTAAGATGGACCTGCTTGGCTTGATAAAATGCATCTCTAAGTTTGCATCGCATTTGCACACCGCCCGCGCTGCAAAAGCGACGCAACCCTTGATAAATATGGCCTATATAGTCTCGGTCCCCTGCTTGTTCTTCTCTTTTTGATAACGGCCTGTTCATGTCTCTCTCCTGGTCTTCAGTACATTTTTAGAGCTATCTTGTTCCCCCCTACAGAATAACCACATTTCTGCATCACATCAATCCGAAAATGTGGATTTATTTGTGATTCATCTGCTGCTGGCCTTGGGCATGTGCGCTGACACTGGAGTAGAGGTATTGATTGTTGCGCCTCCTCGCCCGTGTTTGCTATTCAGACTTAATTATGTGCCAGTGAACATGACTTTCTTGATTAGCAGTGCCACAGTCCTTGACCCAAGGAGTCAGGAAAGCAAAGAAAATTGGCACCTCACCACCCGAGAAGAGATAAGCATTCTCTGCCCGATCAATACTGCATTGTGCCTGCACCGCGGGCAGCCTCCGGGAGCTGGCACCAATGAATATGAATTTCTCGTGCATTGTTGTGCGTGTCTTTCAATTTTAATTTACCAATTCTTCCTAACAAGGTCAGTGCTCATAGAACCGATGGCCTCCTCTGAAGGGGCGCGACTTCCTGCTGCCTCTTCAGTTATAGACAGAGACAGGAAGTGCGGTGCTCACCTCCCCCCCCCCAGATGATTAACACGCATTTTCTTCTGAGATGAAGAGCACTCATAACAATGATAACACTTCCGGTGTATTGTCAGATCTGCAGCTTGATGTGTGGTTGTACTCTTGTCATTCAGTTCTCTGCCCTTGCGCTGCATGGGGCGTATTTACAAGCCCATTGCGCCGTGGGTGTGTCACTTTTTTTGATGCATTAGCAGTGCAAAGTGCTTGCCCATATATGCAAGCCCACGTAAAGCAACCCTGCGTGGCTTTTTATGGTCTTGTAAATATGCACCCCTTTCGCGCATAACTCTGTGTGATAGGGCGTTCCATGGGTGTTGCTGTGGGGGTTCCCATGTAACATCCATGGAAGCTGACACATTCCCAGATTTAAAAGGTTTAGGAATGTGCCAGATTCCTACGCCTCCCCAGGGTATGTGCAACGAGGAGAAATACCTTTGTTTCTCCTTGTTTTTCTATGGGTGCTTCATTCTGCAGCACCCATAGCAAGAGGAAAACACCTCTTGTGATTGTCTTTGTGCAGGAATGTGTCCCTTCCTGCACAAAAACAATCGCACCAACAACTCAGACTCTACCAGGCATGCATGCCTACTTACCCCATCCACCTCCTGCTCTCTAGCCACAACATTCCCAATTGGACGCATGTCTCATGCCCTTCTCTCATTCCATGGCAAAGCTTTAGAATGATATGTAAGACTCTTGCTTATTTCTCACCACATTTTGTTCTCCTCTTCACTTACTATAACCTTTCCTTTAGAGCATCCTGAACCTTCTTATGGTCCCTTGCTTTAGCCCTCCACTTGCAAATACATCCTCAATCAAACTGTTCTTAAACGACCAGCCCTCTATCAGGCTGTTCTTTAACGTTCCCCGGTGACCTTCATATTATAGTCCTTCACAGTTAAATTGTAGATCACCTCCTTCATCACCACACATTCACAGTCCCACTTTTGCTCTCTCTGACTTAATCTTCAGACTTCCCCACAACTACCACTTTCTCACCTTATGAAATTCTCATGCCTCAGCTTCTCCTCCTGCTCAAAAACTTCCGCCTCCAATGAGTCGCTTGAAGAAACTCTTATAGCTTCTTCCCCTCTCAAATACAAACATTTCTGCAAACACCACCACTCTCCTTATGAAACTCTCACACAAACATCTAATGCGTAGACCTCACAACCACCACCACCTCATAATTTAATTTGCTTCATGCTCAGATTTCTCCACAACCTCTGGCTCCTCACCTCATGACACCATCATGCCTTATTTAATTTCATGCTCTAACTCTGTAAGTAAAACCTAGTGCTGTAATGAAAGACTCCTACTTCCATCTCAGCTTATGATAATGAAGCAGGTAAGGTCAAAACAGAAAAAAGGAATATCGTAAAAACTAGCAAAAACAATGAGTGTTCAAGGGTCTTCTCCATTACTGGTGTTTCATCTGAGCTCTTCTTACTAAAAGGCCCTTGTGCAAAAGAAACCCTAGCCAAGGAGAACTGGAGCGCATGGACTTGTGTGGTTAGTGCTTTATATATGCCTTGTAAAGGTTTACCAATAGATTCATTATCTACATGTTTTGCGAGTCTGTAATAGCGATTATTAAGGAATCGCTATTACAGACTCGCAAAACGGGATTCATGTAGAAATCGCAATAATTATTGCAATTTCTACAGCTTCCTTATTTGCGATTAGCTAATTGCTAATCGCAAATGAGGAATACGTCCCCATTCATTCCTATGGGCCTAAAGGCCCATAGGATGAATGGGAAGACATATCAATATGCGAATCGCTATTAGTGATTCGCATGTTGACTTTGCGATTTCAAGGGTGCAGGGGTGTCCAAAAGACACCCTGTTGCACTCATGAAATGGTATTGGATGGTGGTGTTACGCACACACATGTCCCAAGGACATGGGTGTGTGTAACATACAACTTAGAAAAATGCACTTAGGTGCATTTTTCTAAGTTTCCGCTATTTACCACGAGGTTTGACTTTGCGGTAAATAACGGCCCAAAATTGTGAATTCGCAATTTTTAAATGTTTCATGAATTGCATTTAAGGAATCTCAAATAGTGATTCCTTAAATGCAATTCCTCGCAAATTTGCTAATTCTATAATTGCAAATTTTGCATTTGGGATGATGAATCCCAAATGCAAAAATTGCGCTCGCAAAGAGCCAGATTCTTAGAATCTGGCCCTTTGCGAGCCGATTTTACTTTGATGAATCTAGCTGTTAGTCCCTTGACTCAGAAGTGAGCTATGCTCAGCTAACCCATTCACTGGCATTGATTAATGGATGAGCAAGGACCAATGCTTTGGCATCAAAGTTGAATTTATGTAGGGGTTCCCAAATCTGGTACCGCAAAACATTATAAATTGTCACATAATGTTACCATCAGAGGTTGATACAGAGGTTGATGAATCACTCATTTATGGGTATATGTGTGGCTTTGACAATGGCCTTACTGGTGAAGGACATCAGTGCTTTACATGAGCTGCACTGTTAATCCAAGCATACAAAGTACCATTGCATCATTGAGGACAAAAGAGTTTGCAGTGAAATCCATTTATCTAGAGGGACATTCATCTGCACAGGGAAGTGATTCTGAAAGTTTTTTCACAGGGTATCTGGGAATTGACTTGCTTCTGGAACCCATAAACATAGAAAAGCCACTATTTTATCTATCCATAAATTGTTCTTTTTGCACTATTGTATCTATAGCAAGATTGACACCCACAAAAATATGTGTACCCATAACAAAAATGTACTATCTATTTCTTTTTTAGTTTTGGGATTTCTTGATGTTATTGAACAGTTTAAATAACATATACACTTTTCCCTTCTCAAATTGAGTCTAGATTTAATAATCAAGTTAAAACAATTGAACCAAACTCATGAATTGCAGATACTCAGGGATTCAATTGAGCACTGATTTGGATGAGTCTGGACAGTCGATGTGTTATTGACTAATCCGGAAAAAATAGATGGTTGGGCTTCCCAATGCCTCTTACAGGTCGCATTGCCCTTAGCAAAATGATTATGCTATTCCGGGTACTAAATATGTTACAAAACATGCCCTTGTACATCCCAGATTCATGCTTCCGCTGGCTGAATCAACTTCAGTGGTTGCTCTAGTGGTCACTGCCTTCTACAATAAATGGGAGGTTGCAAATACATGCTTTCTGTTGTATGCAGGATTTGCGACAGACGTAGGTATCTGTGGCCGGATTTTACCGCGGATCCCAATGTGCATCCTACCAACCAGTCGGTGGTAGGTTTGCAAGTGCAGTTTCGGATAATCTCAAGGTTTTACCGCCTATTCCTACCAATGATAGAAATAAAGTTGATCACACTCAAGACACACTGGTGAAGGGATCTCAGAGAAGGCAACAGGGGAACGAGACGGGGGGGGGGAATCTTCAGTAACTGTAAAAAAGTCACTCGTACAGCAAGGATGAAGCTCATCCATTATAAATGTCTACACAGGGTTTATGTAACACCCAAGTGGCTGCACAAGATGAGTCCAGATGCTGTGGAACACTGTCCTAAGCGTATAGAGGGTGGTGGGTACCCAGCAATACTGAATTTGTGGACGGAGGTAGTTGACAGGCTTAGTGGCTTGGCAATTATGGTGAAACACACATGAGCCAGAATGTGGGGGCAATTTAATTGTTGATGTAGAGAAGACGTGGAGAAGTGTGGCTCACCGGTTAGAGGAGGCAGACCCGGATGCAGTGGTCAGACCCGGGACCAGGGTTCAATCCCCGACGCCGCAGGGTCTTGAGCTTAAAAATGTCCACGGACTCGACAATTCTCGCCTAGGTGCCTACTTGAATCATGGGCTCACACTCTGCAACTCTGGGCAATAGCTTGCTTAATCTCCACTACGGCCCCACCGCAATGGGATGCCTGGCTTTCACCTTGGAGATGCCCAGTAGGGGTTATCTCGCAGGGACAAAGCCAGGATGGGTTCCCAAAGCAAGTGCCTTGAGACCTTACGGTGAAAGGCGCTATATAAGAACGTATGATTTACGATTTAGAGGGAACTTCAATGCAACAGTGACGGAGTACTCTCCCTGCCAACACAGTGGTCCGCCTGCCCGATTTATATGCAAGCAGACCCTAGGTTTGGCTATGCCAGTGACTACTCTGTCATTACTGCAGCCCAAATTCTCCAACAGCCCGACAGCGTAAGGGATGTTGGAGAATTGTCTATATGTCCGTCCACCCAATTATGATGGGTGGACCTATACCCATTTTTTACTGTCCGTCACCACCAGGCAAACCCTGTCGGTGAGGGACAGTAAAAGAAAAATGCCCCTCAAAATGGTAGGTGCTTCTCATGGTGAGAGGGTTATTGTCTTTTTAATTTTTAAGAAGAAATCCCACTTCAAGATTTTCTTTTTGAAACTAAAAAGAAACCAGTTTGGTGCAAGGCTCCATCATGTTGACTATCCCTGCACCAAACTGTGAATAACATTGCCACGAACCACCATGACATTGGTTCCTGGCAATGCTTTAGAAATGGCCACCAGCTTTGTGGTCATTTCTAAATTTGCCAGGTAGCATCTCCTTCAAGGCGATAGAGTAATTTACTCAGTTACCCTGGTGGAGAAATGGGCCTTCGACCAAAATTTAGATTGCTCACTGTGTCTCTTAGAACTAGTACCAAGGACTAAATAGACAAAAGTCGTGTCCAAGGTGATCTAACTGGAGCTGGTTGTGGCAAAGAAATGTATAGCAGTGTGTTGGATTCGGAGCCGGCTTTTAAAAAAGAAGCAATGGGTAAAAGAACTGCTCCAATGGGTATTGGCTGAATGCATGGTACGACAAAAGTTGAAAAGTTGAAATATGTTGATGGCCACCAGGGTTAGCAAAGGATTGGGATCTGGTGGAAATAAATTTAGAGCAAGGGGATATTGAGGAGGAAAATGATGTTGAACCACTGGATGAACAGGAAGCAAACCTGCAGATTTATACAGACATATAGCAGACAGTGGCGGTTTTACCGTGGGGGCGTTTGGGCGCCGCCCCCCCTGTTTTCTCGCCGTGCGAGAAGAAGGCAGAAACAAATGGTAGTTATTTATTTATAACTACCATTTGTTTCTGCCTGCCCTTCTCGCACGGCGAGAAATCAGTCAGCAAACTTCCTCGAGCCTCAGTCTCCTACTCTGCATGCTGCAGAACGGAGAGTGGGAGGAGGCTTGGGGGAGTGGCTTGCCCACTGTTGTGAATACGGACTGTTTGGACAGCCTGAGAGGCTGTCCAAACAGACAGTATTAGCAACAGTGGGCAAGCCGCTCCCCCAAGCCTCCTCCCACTCTCCGTTCTGCAGCATGCAGAGTAGGAGACATGACGTATTTAGGGCAGCCGGCCGGACCAATCAGCGCCGGCTGCCATGGAGGGGAGGGAGGCTGCCTGCAGCCTTCGGTGACGTCGAGGGAGGCATTCAAAAAAATCCAGGATGGCGCGCGGGAGACTGCAGTATCGGCCCTCGGGACAGGACTCGAGTCGAGAGCCAGAGCGGGAAGCCAAGCCAAGGTAAGTTTTTTTACATTTTTTTTTATTTTTATTATTATGAGGCAGTCAGTCCGATTTTACGCCCCTCCTATTTCAAATGTCACCAGCCGCGACTGATAGCAGATATTATCAAGAAGGGCGATAATGGCCTGGATAATATGCCCTTGTGAATTCCCATAGAAGCCCAGGTTCTGTTGTGAACCTGGGCTTCTATCGGAATTCACAAGGGCATATTATCAAGCCCATTATCGCTGCTTTAGCAGCAGTTTCCTGCCGCTAAAGCGCGATAAGTTTAACGCCGTTCTTGATAATATGCCCCATAGTTGTTAAACTTGAGCATATGATATAAAAGTGCATTGTGTATGAAGTATCAAACACCATGGGAGACGCACAATGATGTCATAATAAGACTGGGGTGTGTCTGCTCCGGGGGATGGGGGTGAAGGGAGTATGTTCATTACTTTTGTTAAAATGAAAAGCAATAAAGAATTAAAGATATGTACAAAATAATCACCTACCCAGAAAAATATATTCTGTTTTCCTTCATTTTCTCAATATTTTCCCATCATTTCATTCTTAAGATCATATACATACGGATCAATTGCTTTTGATTTTGCAGACTGCTTATGCCAGCTAAGTGCAGCAAAATACTCACCATGCTCTCCAATCTACCTTGTGAAATAGACAGATGCTATTCCCTGTAGAAGCATTTAACTTTGCTCAGGTAGCCCACAGTTTTGGTAAATGCGTATATCTAAAATACAAAAAAATCGTGTAACTTCATGATCATCAATACAATGGGCCCGATTCACAGAACTAACTTAAGACAAAATCCTAAACGTACTACTTTTGGTATTCACAGAAGTTAGGATTTTGTCTTAGGTTTGTCTTAAGACAGACTTAAGACAAAATCCTAACTTAAGGCTGTCTTAAATCTGTCTTAAGACAAACTTAAGACAAAATCCTAACTTCTGTGAATACCAAAAGTAGTAAGTTTAGGATTTTGTCTTAAGTTAGTTCTGTGAATCGGGCCCAATGTATCTTGGGCAATTTTCTTTGGAAAAGTGAAACACAATAATGAAAATTTAAAGATTCTTTTTTTATTAAATCAAGATCGGACTTATAATTAAAACAGTCCCTTCATTTGACAATGATTATGAAAGTAAATGTAAGTATTAGCACAAGATAATTCTAATTGACTTGTGCTATGGTATGGTATGTTGGGTGCAAATGGCAGGCAAAATAGAGCGAAATGACGGGCATAAGTTACCATAGATGTAATCATTCCTATAGAATAAGAACATAATTTCTTAATGATAGTTGAAATAGAAAATAGCACAAATCTTACTGTCACCTGTCACTTAAAGTGTACGACTACTTTTGGAATAATTGGTACTGATTTTAACAGTTCGCAAAGAACAAATGGTTGAGTCGGATCTAAAATTCAGACATGTGACTTGTAGGTTACACAGAGATGTCTCTACCAGAAGCTCCTTCAGCCCAAATATCTTTAAATTAATAATTTGTGTGCTGAACTGTCCTGTAAGATCCGTGTAAGGAGAAGCACCCATAGAGTATGGACAGTGGTGCCAGGCAAAGAGCTTTTCTTTTGAAAGTCTAAAACTCAGCTATGGTTTGTGTTTGATGTATCGACAAACACAACCCAAACACTTATATGTGCTGAAAATGTAACTATCAAGCTCTAAATATATTCCATCAGGTGCATTTGACTTAAAACCAATATCCTAAGCAAACATCAAATGATATCACAATTCATGTAAAGGGTTCAATGCACAAGAGTTTCTTCAGTGTTCTTTATTTCTTAACTTCTTTAACTCAGCCAACACATTTCCGTCATATGGAGGGCTCCCCACGACTTCTTCAGGGCTGTCTTCCTTTTCTCAATAGCGTTAAATAATCATCTGGTGACCGGTTCTAATTCTGTCCCGGTGTTCACCTCCAGCAATCCCAAATGTATGTCAATCTGTATCAATCGAGCTATTTAAGTTCTCCTATTACGATCATGCCTCAATGTATCGGGTTCGTTCACCCTTCTCCCTTATGCTGCCACAAGTATTTCACTCCTCGTTAGCGAGTACGCTAGACGATCAAAATTTCCCTACAAGTCTGCTTGGATTCGTCTTGTTTTGATGATCCTCTTAATCTATATTTAAGGAGGCAGGGTGATTCCTCCGTCCCTTAAAGCTCCATTACTGATACCAGGTTCTACTATACAAACCCAAGGATAATAAGCATCACAGTCAACCCCAAAAAATCTTCACCCAATCTTTTTTTCTATCTTGCATTTCACTTAACTCTGCCCAGATCTTTTATCTGAGGAGTATGTGTTGCTAGAACTGGATTTCCTACCGGGCACTGTCTGACCTAGATTGGATCTACTTAAAATAGCACACATATTCTCTTTCCTTTCAGCTTCCCTAGAATGTGATTTAAACGTAAAACTAACCCACAGTAAGAAGAGCTGCATTGGGATATTTGATGCGCGAATCAATGGACGATACTTTATGAAAAACTGCATTATTGCTCATTCACTAACCAAATCACTCTCTTGCAAGGCAGCGACCAGATGGGTCCGACATTAGTACTTTATAAGAGATGGACTAGTTATCAGACACACCGTTGTAAACATCCCCTCTAAAAGCATATCAATCAAATTGAGGTCTCCGAAGAAATGCTGAAGGATCACCCAGGAAGCCACAAGAACATACAGGGTGACCATGAGTAACAAGCCATTGACTTGTGACAGATATCTAGAAACCTTAAGCCTGATCCTCCTCTTCTTTCGCTCAACACTCCTCTTATCGGACAACCATACGCTCAAGGCGTAGCATATTTCTGTGCTACACAAATCCTTCCTTGTCCAATCTCTTGCGGTTCACAAGGTAATTATTAAAAAAACATCTTTCATTGACTGTCCTCCAAGGAAACTTGGAAGGAATCCAAGGCAAGCGCTGCAGATATTAGAAAGAAAAGCATTGAGTGCGCCTGGAGCTTTGGATATATCTCGCGGACTCAGTCCTGTCATGTCCTTCTTAATTCTATAATGAAATGTCATATTCATTTATTGTATCCTGTGATGCAGTCGTTCCTGATTATCATAGAATCAATTATTTTCAGCCACACTGACAAGCGAAAAACTCTGACACCACCTCCAATGCTTGATTCACAGCTTGGGAAACATTTATTAGTGTACAACACAGCTGTGTGTCCTATAGATTTCACATCGATAAGAAAAGCATTCTTCGTGGCACGGTAAACGATGAATTATCGATTTGTTGTCTGTTCAATTAATTTCTTTCAAAGCGTTCATCATGCCTACTTTTTCAGGGTAATCACTCTACCCAGTAGATTCGTTATTACCCACAAACTCCTGAATACAAGCTAGAAACATATAAAGAAGGTAGCAATCTATTGTGCTTATTCTCCCACTGGTATAGCCATCTTTGGGGTATATGATACAACACAGAGCGTGAGGGCAGTGTCGGATGTCCCTTACTAATGATTTTCTTATGAAGATTTATATGAAGGTTAAAGTAGAGCTCTATCCTTAGAAATATGCTATCTCTTTACAGTTATGAAAAGGACTACTTGTCACCTCCAAGTGATATGCTACACATGCCCACTTGTGGTAGAAAGGAAAGTTCAACAATCTAGAAGCAAAGAGAATACTTATTTTACAAATGCTGTAGTAGTTAATTTTGTTATAGAGAAATGAGTATTCAAGAGCATCACAAATATCTTTCTCATTTGTAACGTCACCAATTTAGCAACTAGCTATCAGTGTCAGTTTATGTGTGTGTGTGTGTGTGTGTGTGTGTGTGAATGCGTGCATGCATGTGCATATTCGTGAAGCTATATTCTGTCCCATGTCTTATGCGGATTGAATACACCCTGGCATAAATTAATAAAGTATAAGGATATTGCAAGTCGCCTTTGACTTTCATAACCTTACAGTCTCGGAGTTCCCCTAGGGGCCTGCAATAGCCTCATGATGCATGGCAGGGTGTACTTTATTCCATATATTATAGACAAAGGCTGAACTGGTGGGCACCCCTGACAACAGAAACGTTATAGATGGAGCAAAAGAAAGGGTTTCAGATTCCCAAATATTATTCCTAGCCCTTCTCTTTCACCGCAGGGTTCTCCCTGGGTCTGGAGTTAGCTGTCTGCCCTTCCTGGGTCCTAAACACAAAGGGCCATATTTATGGCAAAGTAAGGTAACACAGTGCAACAAGTCACCTTGCTGCCCTGTGTTATAGGGAAAGGGGAGGAATGCACCATTTTTAAAGGAATACAACACATTTCTGTCTTTGTCCCTGCACTGTCACCGTTATGGCTGCCTAGCGCCAAAGCAGGCACCCTTGAATCATGATGCAGGGGGCCTGCTTTGCAAACACTAGTGTTTGCACCTTCCTGCGTAAAAACAATCTGCAAGGCAATTTCCTCTTTCTATGGGTTCTGTAGAATGCATCACATATAGAAAGAAGAAGTAACGAGGAGAAATAAAGATATTTCTCCTGGTTACCCTGAGGAGGCATATCTTTTTGGCGCATTCCCAGGTGTACCAGTTCCCTTAAATCTTGGAGAGCATAAAAAACCATAGGAGTTGCATGGGAACGCCCATTAAACACCTCCCTTGTGCAGAGCAAGACAATGCATTGATTTGCTCCTCGTTGCTTTACTCGAGATTTGTGAAGCAACTTAGGGCCACGTTGTGTGGTGCAAGAGCGACGCAACAGGACTCTTAACCCGTTTACTGCGGCCACGATTTTCCCGCTGTGCGGCACTTCCGCAAAACGGGTGGGGCCGTGTCGGCCATTGGCCGACGGCAGCACTGGGGAGGTAGTGCTGCCGTCGGCCAATGGCCGACGGCAGCAAGGAAGGGGTTAAATATCCCTCAAAATAGCTGCAGCTTTGGGCTTTATTACATGCAAGACTCGTAAGTCAAGACATTCTGGTAGGAATGCTGGTATAAGGAGGCGGAGTGTCAACGGTGTATTGCCGACATGCAGTCAGTAACTGAGGGCTCGCATCAGCTCAGATCTGTATACAGTTTTGATTTTGGACAAGGCCATTTTTCTTCGAACCAACACCGGAAGCTGCCTCAATCTGCCATAAGGCAATAAGATGCATGCACCTCAGTGCACACAGTAGCATCTGATTAACATTTGACAGACTTATTTTTCAGTGAAATAAGCAAGACACCCTTTTGGGTTGGTTTTATCAGCTTTCTCCTTTTGTCTTCTTTATGTCTTGGTGATGGGAGGGGAGGGGGATGATGGCTGCGAAGAGCCACATCTCGTTCTTTGCCTATATTTCTATCACAGAGCCCTCCTTTCAATCACATTGCAATCAGCCTACTAGATGAGATAAATAAAATATAAAATGGGATGTTACACTGCTACCAGCCACTGCAAGGAACATAAAAGGCAAGAATGGCGGAGACTTCAAAATTGGATTCAGAGGGAAAGGCGTACAAGTGATGATTAATGATGTGCATTTCTCTCCAACTTCACATTAAAGAGCTACTAGCATCTCCTGACTTCCCAGCTCTATGACACATCTCCTATTCTAAATTATACTGACAGACTAAAAATAATCAGTTTTCTGTTTCACAGCTTAGCAACAAGTTTAGAATGTTTCACACTGGTTTGGTGTTGGCGGGAGATGTGATGCTATAGGTGACTCCGCAGGTTTTCCGTTGCTGCAGCCTGCAAGTCCTGTGCTTCTTTGATATTAGCATGTTAGGGCCAGCTTTACGGTGTAGCTGTCATTTGTCCTTATGTGATCAACAGAAAAAGAGGCATAAGAGGTTTTAGCTCCACCCACATGCTGATCCACCCCCTGCTTCTTTTTGACGACCACCAATGGTGCTTCTGTTGCTCTTCAGTTGTATCCCTAGAGGTTTCCTCCAGTGGCGGCTGGCAGGGAACGGGGGATTGCGGTGCGAGGAGGAAGGGAGTTGAAAACAAACATTTTTCTTTTTTTAAACCTTACCTTTTCACCTCCGTGGTCTCTCCCATATTGTTGCTTCTTTTCCTGGCAAGTTCTCGAAGCAAAAAGCACACAGGCTCCCATAAACCAATCACAACACTGCATTGCAGCATTGTCATTGGTCTGAGTGCCGTGGTTCGGTGCTCAGAGGGGGACTGGCAGCCTGTGCATGTTCTCTACTCAGGCTCTCTATTACAGCCCGGTCGATAACAGGCAAAGTGCGGTTGACTGTTTAGCTGGCCCAAGACGGACAGCCAAACCTTCATACACACTTAGAGAGTACCCACAACTACTCCCCCTGTGACTCCAGCCCCACCCCACCCTAACCTAGCCACGAACCTGCGAAAATTAAAATGATTCTAGCAATGTTATTATCATTTTATTTTTCCTTATTCCACTGCTCCGAGAGCAGTGGGGCGACGACACTCCTCCACCTTAGAGGAGGAACCACCCCCGGATTCCCTTCACTTTAAATGGCCTCCACTTTAAAATACAATGATGCAGAGGCATTGAAGTGACACTGTGCTATGGCAAACACTTCATGATATGAAGAAGCTAACGGCTGAGAGGAGCACCAGCCCAATGCTATGCTGCAAAATCTGCCAGAGCCCTCGCCTCCTTCTTCTCTGCTACATCACATTTCTTTATGTATTTGTTTTTGTTAATACACTCTCAATTTTGTCTGGCTGATTCTCCTGTCTCAGTGAATAGAGCCTCCAGAAACAGACACAGAGTGTGCACGTGTTTGGCACAGGAAGTGGTGGGACGGGCATGTGGCCAGAGAGGAGAATCAACAAGAGCCATTTTGCCTTTAGCGACTGTGTCTGAGGAAGAAAGGCTGCGACTATGCCAGGGGGAAGGGGCTGCGTGAGTAGAGCTGAAGCGATGAGAGGGTAGTGTTGCTTGTAGCTAACTTGTGTGCCCAGCTCCACTACTGTGTGTGGTGAAGGAAGATATTTGCTGTCCCTGAGGGTTAGAGTTCCCATCAAGTCCCCTAAACATCAGAGAAGATTGACTTTCCACTCCTTGCGAGCGTCAGTCGCTATCCACCCAGTCACAGGCCTGCCCCAGATGACAGACCCAGCTCTCTCACCCCTGGACATTCCTCTGTAGTGAGCCAGGGTTCCTATCCATAAGGCTAGCTTCAACCCTTAGCCGGTGGCAGGCAACACGCATGTGCCTTAATGAGACCAGGGTAAACCGTGAGTCTGTGTGAGTGCCGCGGAGAAGTGTGTCCTTGCCGGAGCAGACAGTGGTGCACCTGAATGTGTGAAGAGGGAGAGATCATCAAACTGACCCATTGTTGGAAAATGTTAAAAACATCATGACATTTGGAACCTTTAAAAGTGATGTAGTATAAAAGAGCCACACAAATGGACTCTATAGGAGTAAAAACAAGAAAATTAACATATACCTCAATATGTTTAGAAAAATAATTGAGCTATCCAGAAAGATTTTTTTCATATAGTTCAAAGTAAATTATTAGTAGTGTATCCTAACTATTAACTATATTACATAAGAAACTTAGGCATTGCCTTCGTGTTCATTCTCCTTGTGGTGTGAAGTCTATGGAAAGTTTAATGAAATCACGCAGTGCCTCTGGGTAACTCACCATCCATTGCAGGTTGAAATGCTGTGTAGGTAACATTTGTAAAACATCTAAATTTTTGAGTTTATTCTAGCTATACATAGGCAATCTAGAGTGTTCAGATATTTCAGAAGGCTACCATGGTAACCGCAGAAAGAGGTCTCCCTAGAGAAACATAGACTTAAATCCTGGTGGACTAAATCAACTTTTGTGCCTTCATAGGGTAAATGGTTGAGTTTGTAATAGATATATCGTCAACTAAGGAGCAGACCATAATATTGCATTCATCTTTGAATCCATAATTTATTCGAGATGCATCTCAAAACAGATGTTCATGGTATGAAATTGGCTTATCGGTTGAGATGGTGGAAGCCCTACTCAAACAACAACCTCACTCCTTGCCAGGGTTAACCACAATCAGTCCCTAAATTACCCTGTGCTTAACCCTCTGTTAGGTTGGCACAAAAGCAGTAAGGCTTACCTTAGAGGCAATGTGTAAAGTATTTATGCAGGACACAAACAGTAATAATTTGAGAACACAAGAAAAACTTGCAATTCAATTTAGAAAAATAGAGTACATTGTAATAAATAAAATGATACCAGAATGACACAAATCCAATCAGTAGAACAGTAGACATTCAATTAAAATGTTTTTAGATTTAATAGCGCCTAAAAGCACAAAGCGCCATTTCGTCATAGTAGATCAGTTAAAAGTCACAAGTTCAGGCCGACTGCAAAGGAGCATGGGTAGGAAACAGAAACCAGGTTAGTCAAGATGAAAAAGGTACCTTCTCAAAGTCTGGTGCAAAGAGTTCCTTTCGTGCTGGAGGAGCCCATGAGGAGCACGTGGAGCGTTGCGTACCATTGTCGCTATAGCATGAAGAGCCAATAGGGCATTTTGGACAGTAGTTGCTGTAGCTTCACATTGGCCGTCATCACAGGCTATCATCACCATAGCACAGAGTGCAGAATTTGCGCTACTGGTCATCATTGGTGGTCACTGTTGCTCAAAGAGCAGATCTCACCGGAGCTTCGCATTGTGATTATCACGGATGGCAGGGTCCCGGTGCAAAGAGGCCCATTTGCAGTCGCGAAGAGCCAAACCTCAGGATTTCAACTTTTCTTCTTTGGAGGAGCTGTAACTGGGCCTGGGAAGCACCTCTTTCAGATCAGGATCCCCAAGAAGTGTCCCGCCAGCAGAGGCCGGCTGGGCTCGGGCAGGTCCAGTTGCAGGTCCAGTGGAGCAGGTCAGGCGGGCAGTGCAGGGAGGCCTCTAGAGCTTGTTATGTCCCTATTGGTCACACATGAGGTCAGCCAACTGAGATTTGGTGTCACTCGGGGATGAAGGTAAGCTGGTCTAGTCTTCCTTCTCAGGCAGCAAGGCAGTCCTCAGCAGCAAAGCAGCCCCCTGGCAGGAAGGCAGTCTTTCTTCTGGAATACTTACAAGTCCGTGAGTGCTCTGATGAGCTGCGATTGAGGTCCAATATTTATACCTAGTGCCAGCCCTTGTTTGGAAGGACTCCCTGTCCTACCCCAACATTTGGTCCTGGAGAGTTTTTCACCTTCTCTCGTCAAGGCTCCAAACTGTCTGGGGTGACAAAAAGCAGGCAAGCCTGGTTGCAGATTCCTTTGGGAGCAGGGGTGGCTGGTGGATTTTGAAAGTGGTGGTGCATACATTTTCAACGCAAGTGTAAAATGATTGAGCACAGTGAGCAAGCTCGAACAGAGAAAGTGGGTGCAGGGTTGAGGGGCACTGGGCACACTCCAGTTGTTGCTTGTGTTTATATGTTTGTCTTCAATATTTATGAATTCTAAGGTACATGTAAGAGAAAAGTATACACTGCTTATACCTGTCCTGCCAGCAAAGAAAGCTTGCACTACTGCGGTCTGTGTTTAGGATTGAAGTTTGTTCTGCCTCTTCCGTGTTGTGTACAAAAGCAAGGTTACACTGCTGCTTGTGTAGTATAAGTAAGAGTAGCTCCTCCATTTGAGTATAGGAGTGTTGCCAAAGAAGCCCGGGAGCCAGAGGCGCGGGGGTTGGTGGGTGTGCGAGACACAATTGAAGAAAAAAAAACACTTAGCTTCCCGCTGGGTCCCGTCTTCCAGGAACAGGAAGCACCCACCACACAGGCTCACCTGACCAATCACAATGCTGCAATGTGTTGTGATTGGTCTGAGCACTGAGGCACAGCGATCAGGTAGAGGCTGTAGAGGTGGGCATGTTCTCCATGTAGACTGTAATGCAGACTGTATGGAGAACAGGGAAAGTATGCATGACTGTTTTGGGTGACCCTAGAGTAGGCATGGGCGGAAAATCCATTCCGCTCGCGGATTTTGCGGATTTTCGGGAAATCCGCAATCCGCGAGATTTGCGAATTTCCTGCAAAATCCGCAAATCCGCGAGCAGCGGATTTTGCTCGCACTGCTCGCACTGTTCGCGTGAGTTCGCGCCCCGCGAATAAGTGCGAAATTGCAGAAATACGATCTAAGCAAAACTGAAAGTAACTACTTACCAGGTTCAAAAGTTCAGGCACATCATTAGTAGCCATTTCCTGTAGTGCTTCCTGAGGGGCCCCTCCAGAGTTCAGTTGCCAGTTGAAACTATTATGTGACCCTGCTCTGAACCTCAGAATAGTTACACATATGCCACAAAGGTCATGAATTACAGCTAAGGGAGACAAGCAGGAGCCAGGCTGGAAGTTAAAATCCATTAATCAGCCCCTAATTCATTATTGTCAGTTGGGGCAGGGCAGGTGTTGTAACTAATTTTGCAACAATGAAAGCACTTAGCAAGTGCAAAAGATCACTAATCAGGGCGCACTAAGGAAGCAGGTGCCAGCTAAAAAAATATTCTGTGACACATTAATCAGCCCCAAATTAATTCAGGTCACTTGAGGCAGGGAAGGTGTGCTTTGCTTTGCCGAAAATAATGTACACTGGACAACCAGAGGGTGTGGTGATGAAACAGAGGGTGGCATGGGTGGGCCAGAGGGTGGCATGAGTAGTCAGAGAGTGGCAGTGGTGACAGAGAGTGGCAGTGATGAAGAAGAGTGTCCCAAACAGGTTGGACACGTAGAAACAACAAGTTCGCAAAACTTGCGACCCGACAGGTAAGTTCGCAAATTGCGAAATTGTAAAAACCCTCGCGAACTGGCAGAAACACGGGCGAACACAAAAAAAAAAAATCCGCAAATTCGCGGGAATTCGCGGATTTTGCGGATTGCGAATCCGCAAATCTGCAAAATTCGCGAACGCGAGATCCGCAAAATTCGCTCATGCTTACCCTAGAGGGCCGACTTAATAGTCTTTGTGCTTTTAGGAGGGTTGTACCCTCCTCTCCTGCTCTTCAGCCCCACCACCTCATGCAAACTGCTGCAGCAGGAGGACAAAATAAAATGATAATAATTACGTTAACATTACGTCATTATCATTTTATTTCTTCCTTGAACATTGTAAAGTTAACTAACTTAGACAGCTGGGTTTGAGAACGTGCAGGCCTCCAGTGATCTTAAGAGCAGTGAGAGAGCCTGCTCTGTCCAATCCTGGTGCTGCTCTCATGCTGTGAGAGCACCACCAAGGTTGGGTAGTGCAGTTTCCTGCATCCAGGGAGTTCCATAACACACCAGAGGGAGGAGGACATAGCTCTGCAAGTTAGGAAGGTACTATATTTAATTAATTTTCTGTGCATACCGCTCACCACCCTCAGTACAAGCCAGCCACCACTGAGTTTAAGTTCTGTAAATTTAGAGGAAGTCGGCTCTGCTCCTGTTGCCTATATAGTTCCTGCTCTTTATTTTTGATCAAAGCTTGTACTGTTGCTGTGTGTGCAGGACCAGCGCTGTCTGTGGAATGGAAGATTGTCTAGCTTCCACTGCCACTCGGCTATGAGTTTGTTGAAGTCCATACAGCACCAGTGCTGTCTGTGGAATGGGAGCCTACCTTGCACCTATTGCCTCTTCTGTTCTGGTTATGCATTTGTGAGTGAAGCTTGCACAGTTGATTTGCATATAGCACCAGTGCTGGCTGTGGAATAGAAGCTTGCCTTGATTCTACTGTCCCTTTTGTCACAGTTATGCGTTTGTTAGTGAAGCGTACACTGTTGTTGTGCGTACAGCACCAGTGCTGTCTGTGGAATCAGAGCTTACCTTGCTGCTACTATTCCTTCCGTCCTGGGTGCATGCTTGTGAGTGAAGCTTGCACTGCTGCTGTGCGTACAGCACCAGTTCAGTCTGTGGAATGGGAACTTTCTTGCTCTACAGGGCCTTATGACCCAGTTATGCATTTGTGAGTGAAGATTGCACTGTTTTTGTGTGTACAGCACCAGTGGTGTTTGTGGAATAGAAGCTTCCCTTGCTGCTACTACCCCTTCTGTCTAGGCTAAGTACTTGTGAGTGAAGCTTGCACTGCTGCTGTGTGTACAGTCCCAGTGCTGTCTGTGGAATGGGAGCTTGCCTTGCTGCTACTGCTCCTTCTGTCCCGGCTATGTGTTCATGAGTGAAGCTTGCACTGCTGTGAGTACAGTCCCAGTGCTGTCTGTGGAATGGGAGCTTCCGTCCTGGGTGCATGCTTGTGAGTGAAGCTTGCACTGCTGCTGTGCGTACAGCACCAGTTCAGTCTGTGGAATGGGAACTTTCTTGCTCTACAGGGCCTTATGACCCAGTTACGCATTTGTGAGTGAAGATTGCACTGTTTTTGTGTGTACAGCACCAGTGGTGTTTGTGGAATAGAAGCTTCCCTTGCTGCTACTACCCCTTCTGTCTAGGCTAAGTACTTGTGAGTGAAGCTTGCACTGCTGCTGTGTGTACAGTCCCAGTGCTGTCTGTGGAATGGGAGCTTGCCTTGCTGCTACTGCTCCTTCTGTCCCGGCTATGTGTTCATGAGTGAAGCTTGCACTGCTGTGAGTACAGTCCCAGTGCTGTCTGTGGAATGGGAGCTTGCCTTGCTGCTACTTCTTCTGTCCTGGCTATGTGTCCAGGAGTGAAGCTTACACTGTTGCTGTGTGGACAGCACTGTGAAGTCTGTGAAATGGGAGCTTGCTTTGCTGCTAAATGTAAATGTGTTTCGATTTATATAGCGCAACACTTTAACCCAGGGGTCTCAAGGCGCTTGCTTAGGGAACCCGTCCTGGTATTCCCCTGTGAGATACCCCGGCCGGGTATCCACAAGGTGAAAGCCAGGCATCCCGCCGCGAGGGGCCGTAGTGGAGCTTAAGCAAGCTGTTGCCCAGAGTCGCAGAGTGTGATCCCGTGAGTGGAGTAGGCACCGGAGGGAGAATTGTCGACTCCGTGGAATTTTTTGAGCCCGAGACCCGCCGAGGCGGGGAATCGAACCCTGGTCCACGGCCGATCTCAGCTTCCGGGTCTGCCGCCTCTAACCACTGAGCCACGCTTCTCCACAACTGTCCCTCCTGTCCCGATTATGTGTTTGTGATTGCCCTATGAACAGATTATGTGTTTGTGAGTGAAGCTTGCACTGTTGCGGTGCGTACTGTACCAGGGCTGTCTGTGGAGTGGGAGCCTGCCTTGCTGCTACTGCCCCCTCAAGTCCCTGCTATGTGCTTGTGAGTGAAGCTTGCACTTTTGTGTGTACAGTACCAGTGCTGTCTGTGAAATGGGAGCTTGCGTTGCTGCTACTGCCTCTTCTGTGCAGGTTCTCCTTGCCTTACTGAAGTTAAAGAAGACATTTTCTCTATAAAAGAACTTCACTGTTCCTCTTTTTTACAATGTTATTTGGCTTGCTTTTGGAGAAGATTATTGAAGTGGATTTTTGCCAACATGTCTTTCTGATGCACTCTGGTCAGGTATTGAATCAAGAGGTATAAGTGCACAGTCACTTGAGAGAGAATGTTTCTAACCAGTGCCCAAATGGTGAGAATATACTGGATTTGGCAGCAAACAGCACATAAAAAAACATGTTGGGGCATATTAGCAAGAACCTCGTTAAAATTATCGCTGTTTTTAGCAGCAGGAAACTGCCTCTGAAACGGCGATTATGGCTTGCTAATAGACGTTATAGAATTCCAATAGAAGCCCAGGTTAGATGTCCTGCACATCTAACCTGGGCTTCTATTGGAATCCTATAACGCATATTAGCAAGCCGATTATCGCCATTTTAGCGGCGGTTTCCTGCCGCTTAAACTGAGATAATTATAACGAGGTTCTTGCTAATATGCCCCACTATTTTTTATTGTAATTTAATATATTACGTTCTCTATAACATGTATAAAAAGTAAAACAGTGCTTTACAAAAACACACAAGTATGTGTTCTCCTTTAACTTTATAGGCCCATAAGGCTTTTGAAATACTGATTGTGACTCCGTAGCTGTTGTGTGGGCCACTACAGACTCCCCTCCAAGCTGCTTCACATTTATTTCTATTACCTGCCTTGGGTGGCAGCTCCCTGGTGTGATATCCCTCGCCTTGTTTCTATGTCCATTTGACCATCAAAAATTGCTTTACAATTCTTAGTGGAAGCCTTTAGGTACCTTTCTTCTAAATGTCCCTTTGACAAACTGTCCTGATGATGGCCCGGGTCTATTTTACTATAAGAAGCTGAAACGTCTACTTACAATTTATAATATGGAGTGCATTAAATGTTTGAATAACTTGTGCTACAATTTAACATTTACAACTGTCTATTGGACAATGGCATGTACTGTTTTTTAATTTCAGCTTAATATTTTGAATTGGACTTCAGCTTTTGATCGCACCAGAATTCCTTGATTTGATTTATCTATGTATGACTTTTTGATTCTAACTTTGTAATTTAATTGAAATGAGGATGTGTGTATTTAAACTTATTTCTTTATTACAGTATGCTTCAAGTAATTTAGAAAGGGGATCTATTATGTATATCAACAGATTCCTTTTGTTTAAAATAACAATTCTAAGTCTCCTGAGTGAACCAAAGACTTGGTGATCATTGTTGCTGCTCTGGTTCTTAGGGTTATTGGGTTGACTCCATCTTTTGCTACAGTTTACAGAGAACTTGAAGCAGCAGTTAGTGAGCATCCATAGACGACTCCATGAGTAACAGGGAGTATGGAGTAACACAGGGTTAAGCATGGGTGAGTTAGCGACTCCCCTCAAATCTAACAGGAGACAAATTTAGGTGAGACCGAAATAAGGGCTTGAAGAACATTCATACATATCGGTAAAAAATAAGGACCTCATTTATGAAAAGTGACGCATCGCTGCGTGAAAACAGCGATGCATCACTTTTCATTGCGCCCTCCTTGCGACACCAATGATGCGTCATATTTACAGTATGTCGCAATGAGTTACAGATACGTCAGTATTTCTGACGTATCTGTAGGTGCAAAAGTGACACATTGCTGGAGTGTGTCACAAAAGTGACGCAGCTCCAGTAATCTGTCCTTCACATGGGGCAAGCCCCATGTGAATGGGCCTGCCCCATGTGAAAGGGCCAGCGTCAGTCTTACGCCTGCTGTGAGGCAGGCGTAAGATTTTGTCCTCATAGATTTCACTGCGTCACTTCCATGACCCTTTCTTGCGTCAATACGCCCCCCTTACATACATTATACTTGGCGCAGGTATAATGTGGCGCAGGAGTTTACAAAGTGACGCATCTACCTAGATGCGTCACTTTGTAAATATGGCGCAACAAGGTGCATTTTTTACGCCACTGGTGCGTCACAAAAAGTGGCGCACCGGCGGCGTAAAAGAGACCCACAGCCTCATAAATGAGGCCATTAATGTTTTCAAGTTCTTGCTGTAATGAGAGGATGAGAAGGGAAATCTTGCACAGAGTTCCACACATGCTCAAATGGATCTTGGCAACTCCCCAAAATACTGCCAATTCACCCAATTCATAGATGTAAGATGAGCATGTTCTCGAATTTCTTTACAATACTTTAAACACTTGAGTCCTAATTGATGAAACACAGGGCCTCTTTTTCGTCCCCATCCCTTTGCCATGTGGCTCTCACTTTCTAGGAAGGTTACATCATCTGAGACCGATGCCACCCTGAAATAATGTATTCATAGGTGCCCTTCAAACATAAGGCAATGTAGCTTTCAATCCTTAACGCATCAAAGTCTCAGACTTCCTGGAAATTAAAGTCAAGACAAATTCTCAGGAATGTTTACCAGCTGCGTCCTAGAAAACCAATGGCGGGTGAGGAGGGCAGGAGGGGGGTTACATCTAGCAGATGTGGATCAGAATATTTTTAATTCTCTATTCTCTGAATAGATTACCTTTAACTCAGAGAGCAGTAGCCCCAGCAGGTTTGGTACCAGAAAGAAAATATTGTCTAATACCCAGGACACATTAAAAGGCAGAATAAGTCCAAATGTTAATTTTTCACAGAGAATTGTAATGTATGGTTATTTATTTATACTCCACTTTTCATATTCCTTGTGAGGGAAGTGCTTAATTTGTGGCGGTGTTTACCGCTCACAGGGACTGATTCACAAAGGGCCTCCACACTCATGAGAGTCTCCTGCACTCAATCTCCGCTGGGGTGTAACACAGGCCCCCGCAGTCCCCGCGGTGTGGGGGGCCCAGGAGCTGCAGGGGGCCCCCTCAGCACAGTACTCTGGCCCAATAGCTCCGGATTATATCATGAGCAGGGGCCCCTTTCGTTACGCCACTTAATCTCTGCACTCAGAGCGGAATCTCTGCAATGAGAATTCTCATTGGGGATATTGCGTCAGAGTGCCGAGACTCCCCCATGACTATGGGGCTTCCGCCATGAGTGGGGAGACCGTTTGTGAATCAGTCCCTTAACCCCTCCCATGCTCATGACCAGCTCAACTCATCATGAGCCACGGTTCTCGTGTGCTCATGACGAGCTGAGCTCGTCATGACCTTTAGAACGCTCGCACGCTGGCTAAATTCCCCTGCTGTGCGAACGTTCTAAAGAAACGGGTGTGGTCATGACGAGAGCACAAAAGCACTGTGCTGCATGACGAGCTGAGCTCGTCATGAGCACGGGGCGCTCTGCACGCCCCCCCTCTCCCCAGCAAAGCGGGGGAATGTGCCCAGCAGGGAAGGGGTTAATTACAAACCTCGGCACTTATTTATTCTAGTCCAACACATTAGAGAGCTGTTTCTCTATTTTTGAGCAGACCATAGTTTAACAATTAGGTATACATTTGAAAAAACAACTTTAGCATATCCAGGCCATGGTTACAGCTTTCGGTGGCCTGGTATTGTCAAAAGTCTTACATTTGTAGGAGTTTGATGCTTACTAGGGAGCATTTGTATTGGCATGTGGCAGCAATGGCAACTCCAACTGGTAGTGCAAACTGTGACTGGGCAATACCTTGGCACTGGTACTTATTTTATGATAAATGAAGCACTGCCAGTGATGAAGCGTTTTGTGCACATAAACCAGGGACACTACTGCTACAGCTGTGGAGTCATGACCGACTGACTGAGGGAGTAAAGCAGGGACGAAAGCCATCACTATTTTACAAAGTTGAAGTCCGTGAAGGGGACTATATATTCACCTCGGGCCTGATTCACAAAGGTAGACTTACACTTTTCTGTAAGTTTACGACTTTTTAGTATTCACAAATGTAAACTTAGAACTTAGAACAAACGTTGATTTTTGCTACTTTTCAGTATTCTCAAAGGTAAGTTACTACTAGTAAAGTTAGACTTTTGGTCTAAGTTTACCTTTGTGAATACTGAAAACTAGTAAAGTTAGACTTTTGATCTAAGTTTACCTTTGTGAATACTGAAAAGTAGCAAACTTACACAAAAGTGTAAGTTTACTTTTGTGAAATGGACTCCTCGTATTTAGGAAATATTCTTATATGTATCATTTCGTATGAATTATCCACTATAGGTGTATATTAACTTGTATTTGACCACATCATCCCACATTGTACATATGTATTTTCAAAGCACACGTATATTCCCATATTTAGCATAATACATTGTTTATTAAAGGGAGCAGACCATTGGATGAAGTAACAATTTTGGCAAGGTTTATTGTTATATTACTTAACATGTGCTGCTTCAGAGCTGTAGTTGGCATGCTTGCTTTCATGAAATGAGCAGCAGGAATTCCCATTCTAGGAAAATCAGGAGTTTGTGCCAAAACCGATACTCAAGGATGTGCGGGAAGCACTTCACTCTCTGAATTTTTCCCTGCCCAGTTTTCACCAGGATAATCATGTGATCATCATACATTTGATAGTGATGTGATCATTGTACATTTGATAATCATGTGATCATCATACCTTTGATAATCATGTGATCATCACACATGTGATAGTGATGTGATCATTGTACATTTGATAATCATGTGATCATCATACCTTTGATAATCATGTGATCATCACACATGTGATAGTGATGTGATCATCGTACATTTGATAATCATGTGATCATTGTACATTTGATAATCATGTGATCATCATACATTTGATAAACATGTGAGAATTTGCCCCGGAAACTGCAGCATTTTGAGTTTTACATCTTAGGACGACCAAGACACGTAGAATTGCTCGGTGCAGACTTGGATTGATCTTGCCAGCCCTCACCCAGTAGATCCCGCACCCCATGTTATGGGTCTTTACCTGGTCCCTTACAACCACACCAAAATAAATACTCAATTGTCATAAGGGCCTTAGTAATTAGATTCTGATTTCAAATGGGACCAGATCCAGACTAGGGCTTTATAGGTGCTTACAGGGAAGGTAGACGATTTTTCAATGGTTCTAGGCAATGCCATTTGCATTCCACTGAATGTAATTAATCCAGGCCCATGATTGTGGGAATCATTATCTCTTGGGCTAAGTTAAGTAGCTATTGCAAATCCTGAGGGATAAGAAACAAGGGTGACCCACTATATCTCCAAACTCAGATACAATCTATCTCTGTGTCAGTTTGGTTGTCTTGCTGAAGATCGCTTTAAATAATACATCTCTTTTCAACGGCGTGTGCACGCCATTTGATCTATAGACAAGACCATGCAGGCGGTGGAATAAAGAAAACGCACGCCGGCTTGCGGTATGTGTAAGTAATCGCCCAAATCCACAGTGACACATACTACGGGCAGAGACTAGGACTCTGTACACCGGAGCGATCTTGAACTTCCCGGCATGATACAGAGTATAGATCCCATCTTTTCCTTTCAAGAAATCGGTAAACCTGGTGACATAATTTTACGCCTTTCTCTTGGATTGCAAGCTTTCTTTCATCTTTCAGATCGGTTTTGCAGACAGATTCAAAATATCTACCAGTCAATTATCATCTTTAAGACTATATGCCCAACTTCCAGTCATAAGGATGCATACCAAACATGGCGTCCTGATAAAGGCTCATAGTCGAAACGAGCATAGGGCACGACTCAATCTAGCCATGACTTATATGAATGTTCTCCTAGACTGAAATAGATGCCTTACGCTAATTGTTGATACTAAATCCTCAATGAATTGTAAAATGGCCCATATGACAAAAAGTCCTATATAAACGTAGAGGCCACCTGCAATGAAAAGAATGGAGAAACTTTGTTTTGCCTAAAATGTAACACATGTTCAGAATTTGTGCATTACATTTGTATTAAACTTATGATAAGATAGGCAGTGGATGAATGTAGGAGTATGTTTGAATAAGGACATAGTAAGCACAACTACAGAAACATATCAAATTAGTGATATGCATTGGATTAAATGATAATTTTTGTATATGGATATATTGTATTGATACTGACTTTTTATATAATTAAAAAAGATAAAGAAACAATTTTTGAATAAACATAAATAACTTTTGACAATAATTAGCATCTGGTCAGTGATATATTTTCATTGAATCTTTCAAGGTCCACTTTGCACAGAATGTCCCAAAGAATTCTGCACACATGTCATTTTTCCCTGATTTAGGAAATAATTTCATTTTCAGGGGCACCCTTATTTTTTGCAAATACATGCTGAAGACGATGTAATCTTTCTGACCAGTTCCTGACCAGTTTTCAAGCCATCAGTGTCTTAGACTGCCCGCATAGAATCACAATGGGAATATATCACATTTAAATTCTGGGATGTGATTCCAGCATATTATGGTAAACATCAAACGTATCTAGGATCTGAAACATCCCAAATCTTGTTTTGCAGAAATCGCTCTAAAATAAAGAAGTGCAGGCGGTGGTTAATTTGTAAAAATGTAAGTGACAGCCCTTATCAGGAGCTGCTGCAGTTTAACCCTCCCATTGCCCCTGACGGCTGTCAATCACAGTTCAAACACAACCACTGACCATCATACTTCTAGAAGTGTGACAATGAAGAATATTCCAGGACCCTAAAGCAACAGTAAGAGCTTGGGGCGCAAGTAGTAATCATTTTGAATGTACATTGTATTGATAAACAGCTGTTGCAGTGCTCGTGTGTACATTACGCAAACTGCGCCCCCATCTGGCAGACTGTCATAAGTGCTGGTGTTGACAATTAAGTGCGGGGCCGATCACTGGAAACCACTGGCTCAAACTAAGCACTGAGTGCGGGCACTTTTTAAGTGAGATCATACATTTTGCTTTTATTTTGTTTACACTCGGGCAATGGGTGCACTAGATGCACAACAATAAATGCATTGTAAGTGCATGCCTACGAAAAAATAACAGAAAGTTTAATAACGACTTTTGTATAGCACTTCATGCAGTATTTCTGCTGAAATTAAAAAGCTTTTACTATTACACAGTTTCACTGTGTCTTTTGTGTGTGCAGCTCATGAATGTACCTGCAAAATGAAAAGAGGCTCTTAAAATTATCATAGTCGTAATCTGGTCTAGTACCAGGTATAAAGTAAAATAATCCAGGTGCAGCTCTCATTTGCTGAAATATTTTCAAAGGAATGATTTTTGCTTTTTGCAGACTGATCAGACCTCTTCACACATTCCAAAATCCTTTGTCTGCCAAATTAATTCACTTTGAATTCTCTTCTCAGTGATACCCCAATGTAAGCGGTAGGGTCTGTGTGCCAGCAAAACACAATTGAATGCTCATGTAGAACCAGGTGTTCCTCTCTGCAGGCAGGAGACCCTGAACAGTGCATTGTGTTTGTATTTAGATGTTGTGCTGTGTTCATCACTCTTGGATGGCAGAATGGTGTGTCTCATATTTGTTCAGGGATTAGGAGAAGCTGAGCGAGGTCAGTTTTTGATTGCTCTGGGATCAGAGTGACATTACCATGCATTGCACATATGAAAGAGCCGGTAGGTGTTAAAGGATCTGGACAGCTGAAGTGGGGAAGGTTCACACACAGCACTGACATCTTGCAATGTGCCTCCCATGGGAAGCAGCTCTGACTACAGCCTGCTGAACTTAACATATGTAAAGTAAACATTGCCAGATCATCTTTGTGCTAGTAGTACTAATCTGGGGGCATATTACCAACGATTAGCGATATTTATCGCTAACTAGGCTTTGCATTGATTTTTTTTATCTCTAAGCATCGCCGGAAATTATCGCTGAGATAACTTGCTATTAGAAACGTTTATCTCAGAAGTGATAAAAATCCTCACGCTAACTGCCAAATGAGAGATTATCGCTGGAAAACCAACGATAATCTCTCGAAGTTTGGCGTTAGCTTGATGATAGGGGCTCACAAACTTAGCCATGATATCCACCTTCCATAGAATATCATGGTATAAAAAAAGGTGTAAAAAAAGCAGCGCTAACTGCGGTTAGCGCTGCTTTTTTTATCAGGGTTAGCGATATCCTTGATAATAGGAGAAATGTCGCTTAACAACATTTCTCCTATTATTTTTCTCTGGAACGTCCCCTTTGCATCTCATTAGAGATGCAAGGGGAAGCGTAGAGAAAAAGGGTGCTAACATGCGAATTTGCGTGTTAGCACCCTGTTGCTGATAGGGAGATCATTTTATGTCCGCTTTCTTGGCTTTTAAAGCCAAAAAAGCAGAGATAAATCCCTTGATAATATGCCCCCTTGAGCGCCCACAGTGAAGCACTTTCCATGCACACAGTAAGTGCCACTGAAACCTCAATAGTTGGTAGTACAACTCTGAAGTGTGTAGCATAATGTAGTTGGACATTTTCTAAATGTTTCCAGGTGCGGGCACAGATGAACGTAACCGATTGTCAAAGAAGCTCCAATGGCAGAGCACACAGTGGCGGCTCGCACAGGCAATGCTGTGGGGCGTAGAGGCAGTTCGGGGGAGGGGCTGGATGGAGGGGTAGTGGAGTTTGACATATGATGGGACAGTGGAGTGCAAATAAATAAATAAATAAATAAAAGCACATACTCTGCGCTTGTATTATCGCAGAGGTGGCGATGCTGCGATCGCACCGCTACGCCTCTCCGCCCACAGCGTTACCTGGGCAAGCTGCCACTGAGTGCACACATTACATATATTAAGGTGTTATACTTATAAGTATGCCCAGTGTGACGCTCAAAGCTTTTGGTGTAATATATCCAATTTGCAGTTTTTAATAATATATATTTTATATTAATTATATATATTTTTAAATGGTTTTCATTTTAATATGGCTTTTTTGAGTGTCCATTTTTATAGAATGCTATATATTTTCCTATATGTATAACCACCCTGGCGTCTGTATGTATGTATGTATGTATATATTTAGCTGTGTAGCACTTTTTAAGATCTTTGTGATCGATGAAAAAGTTATGATGATGATGGGTATACTTATAAGTATGTGCAGCGTGACCATGAGTAGTTAGATTTTTTTTATTTGCAGGGCTATGTTAGTGTAGTGGAGGTAGATCGGATTTCAACCCTTTATTAAATTGTAAAATGTTTACTTTATTATTTAAATTAAAGTCCTTCCGATACATTCTATTTTTTGACATTTCAATAATTTCCAGGATACCTAAAGCTTCAGGGACATTTGCAATATAACTGATTACAAAATCATGGGAATATTCTTAAAACTCAAAGAGAGATTGGAAGAGACAGTGCAGTTCTGGCCACATCTAACAACTATTATTCAAATATTATCTGTTTTTTGTTGACACTGATCTAATTCTGCTTTGATTTTTGACATTTCTTTCTTGTAAGAGCTGGCACAGATGCCTGCAGTATATCTCGAAGGTACTGCGTGCCTGCTGTATCTCTTAACCGTTGTAAAGGTCAGCATGTTCATTCGATATTTCACTCCAATTCTTCAAAACTTTAAAAAAAAATCTCTGTTTTAGGCACTTACTCTTTCTGTCCCCCAACAGATAATTCCTTATCATTTGTTTTGTCTGTGAAATTGTTTTCTTCAGAATGTATGTCTAAAGTTAAGGGGCATATTTGCTAGTAAAGTGGCGAAACATGTTGTCAATCCAAGAAGGCTAACAACACGCTCCGTCACTTTAGAAAAGCAGCTTTACAAGAATATGGCGCAACCCTGAGTTTCACTCTGTGCTGGCGCTAAATTTAGCTGCCTATCGCCAACACAGGCAGCCTAGCACCATAGAGCAAGGGTGCCTGTGTTGCAGGGAAAGACTGTTTATGTGTAGTAAGGTGTCCCTTCCTGCACATACACAATCTTTAAATGGCGTTTTGTAACTTCTATGTGTGCTGCTCAATGCAGCACACATAGAAGTTGCACAACGTAATTGTTTTTAAATCATTGCTCATGTGCAGGAAGGCACACTTTCCTGCACATAAGCAATCAATAGCATTTTGCTGTTTCCATGTGTGCTGCACAACGCAGCACGCATGGAAACAGCAAAAATGAGGAGAAATTAAAAAAAATCCTCGTTTCACCAGGTTTTCCCTTTGCTATGTAAGTTTAGGATGAGATTTTAATCACATATATTATTATGATGATGTTTTTATGAATTATAAGATTTTAACTGTATATATAAGTTTTTAAGATGACTACATTTTGTGGGGTTTTATAATGTTTAAATACCAAAGTCTAAATAAACATCCTTTTTGACTGACTCGCTAATAAACACAAATGCATATTGTTTTCTGGACGGTCAGGAAGGGGTGTTTATTAAATAGGTGTACAAATGTGTGTGCCTGAAAACAAAGCATGTATGTACATGTGAACCAGACAGATTTTGTGTTGAGCAAGAATATTAATTTACAACTTATTCACTGGTTACATTCTGCCACATTGTAAATTGATCCGTACGTGTTTAATGAAAACCGTGCATGGAGCCAATGAGGCATTCAGGTATCTTGAAAGCTTTTTAGTGCATTTAGAAAGTAAGGACTGTATTTAGAGGAGGGCATTAATCTAAAATGTTGAGGGTCTGGTCTGCAAGGAAAGGTTGTCTGATGCAAGTTGAGTGTGTTTCTGAATTTCTATCAACTAAATCAACTATAAATATAACTATATAAATATATAAAATATATATAAATATAACTATATAATAAATATAATAAATATAATAAATATAATATATAAAATATATATAAATATAACTAGATCAACTAAAACCCTACAATCCAGTCAGAACACTCCGCTCCTCTACACTCAATCAACTCAATCAACTAATCACTCCACGCAGTAGAACAGCTACTTGGGGCGACCGTCGCTTTCCTGCTGCAGCTTCTAAGATCTGGAATTCCCTACCTTACTACATCAAATCCAGCTCATCACTCCTACAGTTCAGGAAACAACTAAAAACGTGGTTATTTGACCAGTAACTCACATCCTCAGCCCACCGTATCTACTTCTCAGGATAGACATTACTGCAGTCTAGCGCCGAGACACCCACGGGTATTTGGTTGCGCTCTAAAAATGCCAGTAAATAAATAAATAAATAAATAAATAAACAAGTCTCTTGGTAAGCGGAGTTGGTGAAAGTGTACTGTACTGTGAGGAGCTGAGGCTGAGGCTCCTGTCCTGAGCTGAGAGAGGAGGTGTGGAATATTGTCAGAAAAAATATATCATGGAAAGACGTTGTACGGAGCTCTTGTGACTAGTTGGGGTGAATTGGTGTCAAGAGGGGTGCAGTGTATTTAGAGTCAGTCCAGTGGAAGAGGTGGAGTCTGCTAGGAGGTGGTGAGTTTATGAGGGAGTTGTTGCAATGATCAGAGAAGATATCTTATCTAATAGGGTGAAATATTGTCTAGGGGTGTGTGTGGTTTATTTTGAGGAATTATGGTCTAGTGACACAGATGCTGTTGTTTTCAGGATGAGTTGCTTCACATGTGTTTTCAAAGATGTATGAAAAGTGTTTTGAATTTTTTTAAATATGCATTTCTTTATATATTTTTAATGGTACAGAAGGAAGCCCAAGGAGTGGGCGGAAATGCTATCAATCTCATACCCCCATATTTTATTACCCCTTTCTTTGCTCGGATATTTAAAAGTCCAGTCATCTTTTACACTCTTTGACACACACCTAACTGATGTCACTCCATCACACTTAAAAAGCATATGGGAGCCTGAGAATAATACTGAATTTGATTGTCTTATACACTCTAAAACAGATTTATTTTCTGCAGAGACAATAAACAATGTACCTCCCTTCTCCAAATCTCAAGCCTTTATTTAGTGCATGATGCTAAACCCATTGTAATGACCAAGAGCAGCCATTCGGTTACTGCAACTATCTTAAATTACATAACATAACGTGTATTTGTAAAGCACATGTTCACCCCAGCAATGGGGTATCTTGGCGCTGAAATAACAGATGTACATTGTTACCCAACTCAATGGTACTCATTTTATTGACCTCAAATGGTAGAAAGGCTAAATGGACCCACTGGGATTTTAACCTGTGACCATGAGGTCAAACAAAGGCCCCTGCCATGGATGAATTAGTCCACTGAGCCACCAGACCCAGCTCCAAAACTATCATCAAGACAGGGTTCTGAGATCCAATCACCTGAAATTGCTCAGAATTCCCCTTTTTTCTAAGGCCAGGATGGATGGCCGAGCTTTCTCGGTTAGAACAGCGTCACTCTGGAACTTCTTGACTATCCACCTTCGGCTGATAGAGTCTGAACTAGCATTTAGGAAAGCACAAAAAATCTGGCTTTTTAGCCTCCCGTAGTTCTCTCCCTTCTCTGGTAATCTGCATTTACCGCCGGGACACCTCTGTTGAGGGTAGCCGTGCGTTTTATAAATGCCTATTATTATTATTATTAATAACTTATGTCCAATGGATTTGAGTGCCTGTCGACAAAGATGGTGAAAAACCTTCGGTAGCGGTAATGTAAAGAAAACAATGCAGTAAAGTGATACGGTAAGAGCGTGCCGGATTCAAATTCTCCAAACGGTAAAGAAAAACGTGGTTACCCAATTATGAACTATTACCGCTAGCCTATAAACGCGGGGTTTGGCAGCTCTGAAGCTGGCACAGCTTGAGGCGTGAATTCCCTCATTACACTTTTTCATGATCATCTACCTATGACGATAATTATTTCTAATGGTCATTTTCTTTTTATGCCACTTCACGGTTCCTGAAGACATTTTTCGCATAAATGATCAGTTCTGCCTCTAATGAAGAGATTTTCCTCCTTGTTGTCGCTCCCACTCCTTTCAGCCGTCCTTGCTTTTCACACTTTGCCAGCATTGTCTGTGCCTGGCCTATTTGCTTCAAAGACATGCGCGCATCCCATGATTTCTTGTCATTTTCGTCTCTCTTGTGTTTGCCGCAGGTTTCATTATCCCTGATTACCTGGAATCACTGCTCTTCCCCATCAAAAGCTCTATATAAATAAAACAATTCATTAATTTATGGAAACTGGATTTAATTGGTGTTGGAATTTCTTATTGTATGAATACTGATGATGAAGGGAAGCACATAAACAAGTATAGGCAAACTACTGCATGCAATTAAACATTGCTGTTCTAGAATTCTTTCGCTGAAGTGTTCTTTTATAGGGTATCAAGCAGTAAAGGCTCTTTTTAGCACTTTTAGAGATGTATGGATCAAGACTAGAGTGGTTTTCTGGAACATTGAGGCACATTACCAAGGGTGACGATAGGCAATTATCGCCGATTTAGCAGCCGTTTTCGGCCGCTAAGCGGCGATAATTCTAGCGCCCTATTAGCAAGCTGTCGCTAACTGATGTTAGCGACAGCTTTTAGGCGATAGCGAGCGGTTTGGGGCCCGCTGTGCATGTCAGTGACGTTTATTGCTAATGACATGCAAAGTGGGCGTACCAAACCAGTTAGCGACTGAAAGCAGTCGCTAACATCGCTATTGCCTATTAGTAAGGCAGGCGTAGCGTTGGAAATATTCACGCTAACCGCGAATATCTCCAAATACTAACACCTGCCCAGACCAGTTCTTAGCCATGTTATCCAATGGGAGGTAGATAACATGGCTAATATCATGTTTTCTCCGCTAACATATCCAGCAATAGGCAGCAATAAAGAAATCGTCGCTAAGCCTATTTAGCTATAAATATCGCTACTTGTTGGTAATATGCCCCATTATTCCATAACGTTTCTCTGACAATGTCTGGACTTTTATCTAAAAAAAAAGAACACTTTACTCCCGTAGGTATCCTCAAATATTTGAAACACATTTTTGATTTTTGGGAATTCTCAAAGGTTTCCAGGAATATACTGAGAAGCTCATGCAGTCGTAGGGTCTCAGGAGTATGCCTGGGGAGATGTTGTGAATTCCGATTTACCACTGTGCATTTTGTATGCGTAAGTGTATATGTTACAAACATGCATACATTTACATTTTGCAATATTTTTATTTCATTCCTTCCCAATGTTGAAACACCTGGGTACTCCGCAACATTTTTGGGAAGTTCCCTTCCCATTCCTAACATAGAACCCGATTTACTTCAACCCTGGATAGAAGTAAACTGGTGATGGCTTCTGTGGTGGAAATGGTGAGTGGAAAAGTTTGTGAGTACTAGGAAACAAGTCCATATGTATCTTGATGTGTGCTTTAGCTTCTGTAGGTTTTGTACAGAAAGGGTATGTGGGATCAGATTACACAGATTGTACTGGTACACTGGCGTATCTGGATCATATATATTACCCTGGTTCCGGAGCAATTTTGAAGTAATATTTGGATTGTTCAACCTTCACAAAGGAAAGTGTTACCCTTATCTGGTATTACAAACTAATCTGCAAAATTTCACCAATTAAACCAGAGCAATGAGGAATTGGTATTGTAAAATTGCACCGATACCAGAGCAATTCATGCGACCCAGACAGAGATGCAGTGGCGGCTGGTAATTTTAGGAGGGAGGGGGCGGGCGGAACACACACACACACACACACATACACACAGCCTTGCATGCGCACAGACACACATTCATTACCAAATATTCATACATGCATACACCAAACATTAATTTATTTTTAAATCACACTTACCTGCAGCTCTCCCTCAGAGGTCCCAGGAGGTTTGGGATCCTAGGGCAACCAATGAGGGAAGGCAGTAGGGGTGGGTGGAATTTGCCTTTCGCAAAATTCTGCGAAACAGAAAAAAATCTCAGCGAACACGCGGAATTTCGCGTGCTCGTGGAGATTTCGGGGGCAAGGCTTCTATGTGAGTTCACATGCCCCTTGTGTTTATAAAAGGTCAGAGACAGATCAGAGCAGCAGATGAGGAGAAAGAAGCTCCTGGTCACAGGAACTGCACGGGGATTGCGCTTGTGTAAGTCAAGGATGCAAAGGCATCCATCAAGCATCACAGCTAATTTTCGACTGTAGATATGGAGAGAAAGCACACCTGCCCAGCCTCGACAGAGCTCACAATTTTTTTGGGCTGATTAATGAGTTACTGAATTTTGAGCTGAAACTCGGGCACCTGCTTTATTTATATCTGTAAGTGCTTCCTGTTGAGGTTTAATTTTTGTGACAGGAGCACTGTGCCAGAAAGAATCTTGCCCTGCATATTATCCATGAAGATTCCACCGTTTGTGCAATACAATTCCGTTCTGCCGCAGATCGCAAAAGTTTTGACATTTCCGCGTTCTGCGCGAAACGCAAAAATGCAAAAATCTCGCAAGTTCCGCAAGCAGAACAGAATTTGCCGCCCACACCCAGAAGGCAGCAGTCCCAACGTTATCACAGAATGGGATGGGGTCAGTGAGACTGCTGACCGCACTCTGTGATGAAGTCTCACTGATTGACACTCGACCCTGGGCTCTTCAGGGCTTAAAACTGAAGCACCCAGGTGCGAGGCAATTAGTGATACTTCCCCTTCTCACCAGGGGGAGGGCCTTAAGGTCCTTTGCTGAGCTGGAGGTAACGCCTACGGAGCTGTGACATCCTCATCCCAGCAAAGTCCATCTCAGGCAGATAGGAGCCTGTACATTTAGAGCATGTCTAGCTCCTGGCAGCCTGACCTGAAAATGAACAGTGTCCATGAGGCCAACCTTTGCTCTGTCTGACAGACACTATTCTTGAAGGGCAAAAAGGTGAGGGGTGTAGCCCCTCAGCCCCAATGAATAGGCCTCAGTTGCAGGGATGCTTGGTCTGGCTCTTTGTGTGATATGCCTACACATTTCCTTTACAGAGGGGTTTGCTGGTCTACGGTTTTCTTTACAAAATGATGCTCTTACCCACATTTGTGTGGACATCAGACACTAGTTCTGCATGCTCAATTCTGTGCACATTAATTCCCTTCTGGCCACACTGCAAGCACGTCTTTTGTGGCCAGTGTTAAAGGCCAAAGAACTTGAACTTGGGTAGAACAAGATGGGCCACGTGGGGAGATAGTGTGGAGGGGTTACTCCTCAGTTGAAGAAATAAATCACAAACATCCCATGGCATGCAATTAAGCACACAGAATGCACTGCCACACAGTGGCGGCTGGCATCTATGGGGGAGGCAGGCACTAGTGCAAATTATAACTTTCAAAAAAGTACAAATAATATATGAAACGATGTCCTCCGGTCCCTACCTCTTCTTTAGAACTGAAACCAGAACCGGAAGCAGCAACTCCCTTGGCCAATCATTGGGTTGCTCTCACCAGCACAAGAGCAGCCCTAGGATTGGTAGGATTTGCCTCACTCAGTGCTCAACAGCACTCTTGAGGCTGTGGCTTGCTCTAACCCAACTGGTTTAAGACAGTTGGCGGCAAACAACCTTTACAGCACAACATTTACATCGCACTACCATTATAACGCAGTCATTACATCGCAACATCCTTTACATCGCATGCCATTACAATGCAACCATTACATCGCATGTCACTACAGCGCATACCATTACAATGCATGTCATTACAATGCAGGTATTACATCGCAAGTCATTACAACGCATACCATTACAACCCATAGTACCCTTACAGTATCCAACACTTACTCTACTGTTGCACTCATTGGAGTTAGAATAGTGATTTTTACCCCTATACTATCCAACACTTACCCTACTGTTGCACCCCCTAGAATTAGAATAATAATTTTTACCCCTATACTATTCAACACTTACCCTACCGTTGCACCCCCTAGAATTAGAATAATAATTTTTACCCCTATACTATTCAACACTTATCTTAAATGCATTGTAATGGTATGCGTTGTAATGGTATGCGTTGTAAAGGTAGTATGCGATGTAATGGAATGCGTTGTAAAGGTAGTTTCTCAAAATGCGATGTTGTGTCATCCGATGTAATGGAATGCGTTGTAAAGGATGTTGCGAAGTAAAAAATGTGTTGTAAAGGCATGCGTTGTAAAGGCATGCGTTGTAACTTCATACAACCCAGTTGGCTTAGAGCTGTTTAAAGTGTGTATGAGTAGCTGGCCATCGCAAGATGGACGGCCCAAAAAACATTTGCACTTTGAAACAGTGCAATGCCAGGCCACCCGCCTCCCTGCTGAGTGACAGGCTGCTGTCATTCAGCAGCTGCCCGCCCCCGCCCTGAGGCTCTGTTCGCGATGGAGCATGAAAAATAAAATGGCAAAAAATTTGCATTTTATTTTTCATCTTTGAGGCTTTGGGTGGGGGGATTAAGTGGAGCAATGGTCCTCTGCTCCAACAGAGGAGCCTGCTGTCACGGAAAGAACATTTAAAATCATTCTTTATTATAGCTCCACATACAAATAGTTGTGTTTCACATATGTGACTCTCCATTACAGTGAGCAACAACCATATTGACGTTGGTATGTCACAATGTCAAGTGACAAAAAATGTTGCAACCGAAATATAGTACACAGAATATCAACTTCGAAAATATCATGAAGCTAAGTATATGGGGTCGAGTATTGATTCATTAACTCCACATGTGTGTACCTTGATGATATATATACCTTTACAACATGCATTGCCAACGAGCACATAGTTGACAATACTAAATCTATAGTTATCCGAACATGCTTCCCTTTGTGAGATTGCAGAAGTGGATGTTCTTAATTCGACATTTTGACACAACAGTACTTAAAAATCGATATTGTGACATAAGATTTATAAACCTGATTGTTATATTGACCATAATGGATTCAAGTCAAGATACCAACCATTTGAGCTAATCGCCATGGTTGAATTAGAGCACCGTCAATGTCAGTGAGGGATCACTGCACAGGTGTGCATTCTGCTCAGTCTGCATCCATTTCTTTAGAACCATATGAGTATAACAACAGAAATTACAGTATGAACATCTTTGGTGCTGATGATGGCTCCCGGTCGTCATCAGTTATAATGGGCGTGTGCTGATGACGGCCGGGAGCCGTCATGACCACGCCCGCAATTGGAATGTGCCGCACATGTGCAGAATTCCGGCCGCGGTGGAGGGGTTAACATACATGCTTTATTGTAGTGTCTTTCTCATTACGAGTAGAACTATTCCACATTCATTAAATAGAACATTTTGCCCTGACTACAAGTAGAGCTGCTACTTATTGCACTTGAAAAATAATGCTATTATGGGGTATGTTATTTATCAGGTGTGATAAATAGCACCTATTGTGAGTTTGTGGGGAATAACAGGCATTTTGGTGTTTAACTCACCAAAATCTGCTTGATACAGAGAATGCAATATGTTTTCCCCATTTAAATTTCATTAATTGCCATCAAACTCATAATTCAGACCTTGCACAATATTTTATCAGCAAAATTATTTGCAACCATTCTTTATTTTAACGGCCAAAGGTCACAAGGTGGAAATGACACACTTTCTACTTTGTCTGTTAATAGGAATAAACAATGTTTTGACTGCCAGGATTGCTTCTTTTGCACAATAAGCTTTGTCTGCACCTCCCCATTGTATTTGCTTTTAATTTATATTTAAATATCTATTTTCGCAGACTTCACGGCTTAAGCCACTGGGGTGTCTTCACTTTGTTTGCAGAAGGACCGAGAAAGATTAACTGTGTTAAACCTCATCTGTCATGTATGTTGTATTAAAGCTAGACTAAAGCACTCTTTGGCCGGTTGTATTACTGAATGCTACCAGCATAAATATTGTGGTACAAGAATATCGAGGACAGATTATCGAGGGACACACTATTCAAAGATAAGTGCAGATAGGGAAGAGTATATATTTCATATCTATGTACCTTGAAGATATTTATACTGCATAGGTACACATGTGTGGAATTAAGTGTAAAAAATATAGACTTCCCACCTGTTTATATTTTATTTTCAATATTCCATCCTCTATTGTGTCCCATTGATGTTGTTTCGATATTCAGGGGCACACCAGGTTGACCAGATGTACTGGTTATAGCACAAAGCAGAACAGCAGAAGGGCTTTACTGTGCTGCACAAATAGTGTCTTGCACTGGAAAGTTGACCCATCCACAGTACCAAACCCACTTGGTGCAGCTGTGCATCATGGGAAGAGATCAGTGCAAACACCTATGGGCCTTATTTATGAAGGTCTTGCGCCGCCGGTGCGTCACTTTTAAAATGGGAAAAAGTGACGCACCAGTGGCGCAAGGCCTTCATAAATGAGGGCCTATATCTTTAGCGCCTTAACTGCGGCCGTTATTTCGGCGCAGTGCTGGGCGTTCCAAAGAGTGGGCGGGGCCGCGTCGGCCGTTGAACGTTCGCAGCACCAGCCAGGTAGTGCTCCGAACGTTAGACGGGCGACGGCAGCAGCTATGAGGTTAGACCCCAGGCCTGAACAGCTAAAAAAGCCTGACCAGAATTTGCATCAAAAACGAATCCCTAGTGGAAGCATACGCAGACTAGGAGAAATGTGGTGCTTAACCACGGAACAAAATGCTTCGCATGTGGAATGCAGTACCTAGTACACATTCAACTTCTCTAGTTGTCTATGCATAGTAATTAGCTCTGGAAGGGCATGCGTCAACTACAGAACTTATGCAGTGGCGTAACAAAACTCAATGGGCCCCTCCTGCAAAGTGCATTGAGGGGCAGCCCCCACGCTCCATAGCCAGTCAGGAGGTTTCAGCCACCACCCTGCGCACAGAGGGGGGTTACGCCACAGCACCTATGTAAGACAGTGTATGCTCTCTTCGTCATGGCGTCAGGCTGAACATCATGCATGGCAGCTTATTTGTGCCATAACACAAATGACACCAGCAGAAGGCACATTTTGGTGGTTATGGCACTGCAGTGTATTTTTTCTTTCACGCAGTGCAGGAGATTCGGATGCTGTGCAGCATTTCATGAAACCAAAGAAATTGTGAGTCTTTGTGTCTGTATTATTGGAAAAGCAAATTGATTGAAGTGTGATGGGGGTGTTCGACGTAGGACCATTATTGCTGAATTCATCATAGATTTTTGGGGTAACCACTGACAATGTAAAAGAGTGCAAATTAGTGTAATTGTGTGCAATGGTTCAGACCCTACAGCATGAAAAAATAAATGTCACTGTTGGCTCCACAGTCAAACCCTGACATTTAAAATATGGCCCATTATTAGCAGCATTTGCATTGCTCATAACACAACTGTGCACTCGTGAGCAGGCTTCAAAAAGCAGCATAACACAATTAGTAGCCGAAGAGTGCTCTTTGCTGTATTACTGCAAAGCTGTGAAGCAAGGCTGGGACACCGGAAAAGACACAGTTGTGTGAAATGTTGCCAAGAAACCGAGTTTCTCCCTCTGGGAAAGTGATGACTATTATTGGTTGATGTTTGCCTGTGGACAGTTTTTTACCTGCACTTCCCATTTTAAGTAAATTGTCATGCTAATGCACACTGGTGCTGGGGCGAGATTGTAGATCTCTATCTTATCACTATAGATCTAAACCCCGTTCTGGTCAACTGAACCTTTATTGCCTGTCGTTGAGGAAAGAAAGTGCATCCAATACCAAGTTAGTTGCTCAATAATGGGCTTGACTCTGAAAAACCACAGACTACTTCTAGCTTTTAAAGATTTATTATAGAGTCAAAGTTAACTGCAAGTACAGGCATCTCAAAATGAGATTCAAAAGATATATGGGCACCACTACAAACATGTGCTCTCGAAAAGCCCTCAGGCGAGCAAAGAACACGACTAGAACTAATTCCAAAATCAAAAGGGCTGCAAGCATCGACACATATTGTGATCTCTCCGTCATTTACAGCAGGAGGGAAAGGTTTCAGGTTAGGCTGTCCCTACCCTGCTCTGGATGGTATCCCTACTTAACAGAGTCCCAACCTACCAAAAGGTGTCAGCTGTGAATGACTTCCTAAGAAGATCACCCACTCTTAGTCTCTAGGTGAAACCTATGATCTCCAGTCATGACCCCTCTCTGCCTACCCATCCGCTCTCTGAAGGGTCCTCAGGCATCTGCTCTAACTCCACCCCGGGGTGCTGACCCTAATACAAAATCACAATAACATTTGAGACGCCCCTCGTGAGACGCCCCTCACGTGGTGTTGATTCTGGCTTTTTCCATGAAGATCTTTCCTTGGGCCTCGTGCGTTAGCGTTGACCTTGCTTCTCAGACTCTTCTCCGGCCCGCCGATACCCCCTAAAACATTCCTGAACCCTCCTCCATGTCTACACCAATCTTATGAACAGAACTCTATTCATCCAGTTATTAATTGAATCCCCCTCACATATGCAGACAGACATCCGTGGCTGAATCTCCATTCCCATAGACTTCTAACAAAAGTTTGCAACTTATTTCCTGACACAGCTCGGCCTGTATCAGTGCATGTAAATCAGAAATCCTTTCATCATTTCAGGCCTACAACCCTTTCGCAAAAGTTAACTAATATAACATGTTAGTTTCTTTCTCTGGCATAATAAGAAAACACATCTATGGAATATAAATCTAATGGATAAACAAATCGGTGTATCATTAGTGCAATCCATGTCGTGCAAATGAATACCTTTCCCACCCTTTCAGCGCTGGCCCTGGGGCCTACTCTGTTCTGTGCTTTGCAGCACGACATTTTTACATTAGCAGCTACATGACATGGATCCTGATTAATCACTTCTAATAAAGTTATACATTTTCACACATGTTTGCATTAGTTCCACTTCTATATGAAATCTCTAGATTAACTACACATTTCAAGGTATAGGTGAATATATTTTCAGCACTCATAGCATTTCTCTTTATGATTTGTGCGTACTACTTGCAACTCTGGTGCACTCATACATTTTGTTCAGTTTGCGCTCTCTCAGTTCCCCCCTTTGATGACCCCTAGGGGTCATCATCAACATTTAAACTGAACTAATTGCCAATGCCCCTCGTTTCTGCTTTTCCAGAGCCCTCAGACTCCGGTACTGATTGTCTTGTATTGCAGCCAATCTCTGTAACTGCTCTCTCCTGGATCTCTCCAATCTATTTGATCTATACCATTGGTATGACCTCACCAATCCCCACAACAGGATCACACAGATCACTATTATGATGATAGGTTTCAGCACATACCATACAAAGCTCTTCCCTAGGTTGGCAAACCAACCTCCAACTTCTCCCATTCCATGACTCACTTTTTCCCAAACATTTACTTTAGTTAGGTCTTCGATCTCCTTGTGAATATTAGTTATATTCATAATGACCTTCTCAAGAGGTTTTGAATTGTCTGGAATGTAAGTGCAACATTCCTGGACCTTCAAAGCCTTACAGACTCCGCCTTCTTTTGCTAGCAGGACGTCTAACGCAAGACGGTTCTGAAGCACCATGGCCCTTATCGATTGCATCTCTCCTTCCACCAGCATTAAGGATCTAGCAGTGCTGGCAGACAACCTGTCTACGACTGTTGCCAGTCGCCTAATTTTGACATCATTGAGGATCAGTCCTAAGATAGGAAATGCAGCTCCAAATACATCTCCAACTAATTCTGCATCTCCTAGATCTCTTCTCCCTCTTGTCGAGGCTTTGCCCTCGATGATCTCTAAATCTTGAGCATGGTATATTTTGGGAAAGACAATTGCCAAGTAACATGATCCATACCAACTGTCAGGTAGTCTCACGTAAGCATTTCTCCCACATACAAAATATACATTTGGAATCACTTGCATTCCTTTCAAGAAATCCTTTGTGTAATATTCTAACTTGAAAGCATGTTCACAACTGACTTCCCCTACGAATACATTTTCGTAGTACGTTTTGCTTCTGTGAAGACATAACTTCCCTCTCTGCGTTTTATCCAACGCTATTGGACCACTACTACCCTTCCTCTTGTGTGCCTTCTCTTCCTCGGTCCAATCTGTTTTCCATTGTCCTGATTTTTTCAAAATCTTTTGCCTTCTGTATCGATCATCCACCTGCCCTATAAACTTCTTCTCGACTTCTGACACCTTGCATGTCAGGTTATTTCTGCGGGCATGTGAAGTATCTAAGGTATCCCAAGGAATGAAGAACTTGGCCAATCTGTCTTCACTCTTCCAGTAGTCCCACTTGTTCATTTGCTTGTAGTTTGGGACTTCTGGTAACACTGAGTCATAATTAGAGAAATAGTATTCAAAACTATCTCTCCCATAAAATATGCTAAGCAATAAGCTACATGTAATGCCATAAGTCAGCGGGAGGTGATGATATCTAATGCCTTCATCTACAGACGCCGGCAGTTGCATGCAGACGTAGCAATCCTTGACCTCCATGGCATCCACTTTTTCGTACAAAAGTTTGGCATAAGCATTTGACCTAAAGTCACCTTGGGACTCATCCATATGTAACCTACGAGCCTCTGCTGCTAATAACGCTTTCTCATGTATGTTTTCCCCTTTCTTACTGGCAACAGTGGGTCTTGGCGTCACTACAGACTTCTCGCCTGGTACCCTTGCCTCTCTCTCATGTCCCACTACATATGATACAGTAACTACTAAAGCTATTAGAAGTATCACTCCTACTATTAGTGTGCCTATTATACATTTGGCTCTACGATTCGGGCTACCGACTTCCATTTCTTCAGACAGTATGATTCCTTCCTTCTATTTCAACACAAAGTTCTTTTCTTCTTTATTCCTTTACAGTCTCTCTTGATCAACCAGTCTTTTAGAATCACACAATTGGAAGCTGGCAGTCTCTTTTTGCAAAAGTCTTTTTGAAGCTTTAACACAGACAACCCTAGCCCTTCTCCGTCAACTGATAGGAAGGTCCCTAAGATTTTCTGCTTCCTAGGCGCTAGGTAATCTTCTTTCTCTTGCTTATTTACAAAGTCTTTAAGCATCTACGATCAGGCTTGGGCCTGCGGCTTGAATAGCATAGTTCAATATTTCCAGACGAAGAATGTGCTCTTCATGGCTTGTTATCTTTGTTCCAAAGTCGGGGAATTGCAATTCAGTGAAAAACATGTGCTTTAACTTGCTTAGGCGGGGAGGGTTGGGGAGTGTGAACGTTAGTGACCCTTCTGCTTCGACTCCGGGCACTAACAGCTGTACTTCTACTGTGATGATGGGTTCAGAGCTGGTCACCAGCACCGCTCGTATCCTCCCTGTCGCTCGTTCCCCCGACATTTGTCGCCAGATATGTCCACTCAGTGGTGGCGTATCTTCTGCTGGGCACACGTGCTCTTCTTGACCTTCTTAGATCTGGTGCTTCAGAGCCCTGAGCACCTTCTTCCGGGTCCGAGTCTTCCGATATTGGAGCAAGGGTTCTCTCTGGAGTTGACCTCAGGCTTGAACTCCTCCTTTGCGGCCAGCTGGCCTCTCCACGCCTTACCCTTCTGCTCCTTCTCCTTCTGCTTTGCTCTCGCTCTCTTTCAGACTGGTCGGTGTCTGATTCGTACTCCCAGCTACTTTCCCCTTCGGTAGCGTCGTCCGTTTCGCTGTTGTACTGACCGTCCTCAGCATGGTCAGACACGTTCCCAGTTTCTTCTGGCACCTCTACAGCTTGGCTGGCCCCCTCTATGGCTTCTCGGTCCGCAGCTGGACTTCCATCCGAGAGAGGAGCTGTTTCTTCCAGAGGTGCTGGAACCCTCCGCGTATGAGACGCGTGGATCCAGTTGGGCAGGCCTCCCACCTTCACTGCAGTGTTCGTGATCAGGATGATCTGGTAGGGCCCACGCCAACGAACATCTAGGCGGCTTCTTCTTACGTGCTTCTTCACAAGCACCCAGTCTCCAGGACACAGGTCATGGCACAGGTCCTGGCACGACGGAACCTCGGCAGCCTGCACCTGAAGGGACACAGAATGAATGGCGTCAGACAGCCCCTTACAATAGTCCAGGATCATATCATCTGTGATATTTAACAGTGCAGCAGTTGGTACTGATGGCAATCTCATTGCCCTCCCCATCAACACCTCATGCGGTGACAGTCCCGTTCTTCTGTCTGGGGTACTACGGATACTCATAAGGACCAGTGGCAGAGCATCAGGCCAACTCAGGGACGTTGATGAACGCATTTTGGCAATTCGATTCTTGATGGTGCTGTTTATCTGCTCCACAATTCCCGAAGCTTCTGGTCGGTAACTACAATGCAATTTCTGGTCTATGTTTAGAGCCGCACAAATCATCTTCACAAGCTCACTGTTGAAATGGGTTCCCCTATCTGATTCCAAAGAGGCCGGTACCCCGAATCGTCGTATGAGTTCCCTAAGTAATAACTTGGCTACAGTGAGAGTGTCACACCTGCGTGTAGGGTATGCCTCGACCCATCTGGAAAATATGCAAACAACCACCAGGACATAACGAAGGCGGTTGCACCTTGGCATTTCAATAAAGTCCAATTGCATCCTATTGAACGGACCTCCAGACCTCCCTATGTGACTCAATGCAACTGGTGTCCTCTTTCCTACGTTCAACTGCTGACAGGTCACACAACGCTGGCACACTGCTTCTGCTGCTACTCTGAACTTAGGGTTGTACCAGGTTTGCCTGAACACCCTCAGCATAGCATCTCTCCCCAGATGTACTGGACCGTGTATCTGTCTGGCCATTGGGTTCACCATCTCATTGGGCAGCACTGCTCTTCCATCTGCTGAAACCCAGAAATGCGCCTCACCTATTACACATCCTGCAGTTTCCCACGTTTGTTTTTCGAAATCGGGTGCATTTTCTTGCATACATTTTAACTCGTCCCAAGTGTCTACAGTTTCCAATATCATGGCTAATTCAGTTCTTACATTTATTCCGCCCACTTCCACCTCTGTGAAAGAGTACCCTTGTTCTGCACAATACCTGGCGACTTCGTCGGCATATCTATTGCCTTGTGACACGAAGTCCATATTCCTGGTGTGGGCGGTACATTTTACAACTGCAATACCTGCTGGACATTGCAAAGCTTCTAACAGCAACCGCACAAACTCTCCATTACGGATTGGGGAACCTGACGAAGTCATGTAGCCTCTTTGAGACCATAATTGCCCGTAATCATGAACTACCCCATAACCATATTGGCTGTCGGTGTATATGGTGACTCGAATTTGGTTGCTTGCCAGGCAAGCACGCGTCAATGCAATAATTTCAGCTACCTGAGCGGAGTGTACTCCTTCCAGGCATCCGGCTTCCACAACTCCAGTAATTGTACAAACAGCGTAAGCTGCTCTCAACTGCCCAACTTCGTCTCTTACACATGAGCCATCGTCAAAGAAAATTTCATCAGGGTCAGTTAGTGGCTCATCCACGATGTCGGGTCTTGGTTTGGTGCATAGTTCAGTCACATCAAGGCAATCGTGGTCTGTACATACATCATCATCTATGTCACTAGGCAGTGGCATCAAGGTGGCAGGGTTCAAAACAGAGCATCTCTTGAGAGTCACGTTCTCTGCAGCAAGAATGACTTGCTCATAGCGCGTGAGCCTGCTATTGGTCAGATGCTGTGTTTTGGTCCTGGTCATTAATAATTCAACAGAATGTGGCACGTACACCTCTAACGGGTGCCCCATCACAATGTTCTCGCAACGTTCGATACTGACACCTGTTGCAGCAACGGATTTGAGACATCCGGGCAACGCTGCGGCTACTGGATCTAAAGTAGCCGAGAAGTAGGCAACTGGTCTACGGGCATTCCCATGGATTTGGACCAAGACAGACAAAGCACAACCCTCTCTTTCACAACAGTAGAGCAAGAATATTTTATCGTAATCAGGCATTCCCAGAGCAGGAGCACGACACAGGTCCTCTCTCAGCTGCAGGAACGCCATCAAACAGTCCTTGTCCCATGGTACCGGATCACTCACCTCCTTGTGCGTCAGTTTTTGCAAGGGTTTTGCTTTCAGTGAAAAGTTCGCTATCCACTGTCGGCAATACCCCACCATCCCTAGGAACATCCTGACCTCTCTCTGTGTCTTGGGCGCATTCATCTTCATAATCGCCTCTATTCTGTCTGGGGACACCTTCCGTTTCCCCTTCTCTATTCTGTGCCCCAAGTACTGCACCTCTGTCAGGCAGTACTGCAATTTTCCCGGGGACACCTTGTGCCCATTTGCAGCTAAGTGATTTAGCAAAGCAATGGAGTCTTCCCTGCAAGCCTCTTCAGTTTCTGATGCCACAAGTAGGTCGTCTATGTACTGGACCAGAACTGACTTCTGGGGCAGCACTAGACTTTCAAGGTTTTTCTTCAACAGCTGGTTAAAGATCGATGGGCTCTCTGTATACCCCTGTGGGATACGACACCATGTTAATACGCGACCTTCCAGCTTAAAAGCGAAAAGGAAATGGCTCTCCTCGTCCAGAGGGATCGAAAAGAAAGCCTGGCAAAGATCTATCACAGTGAACCATTCAGCTTGGAACGGTATCTGAAACAATATCACTGATGGATTCGGTACCACTGGACAAAATGAGACAACTATGTTATTAATCTTTCGAAGATCCTGCACTATCCTGAATTTCCCATTGGGCTTCTGCAAACCCATAATCGGGGAGTTACACGGACTACCCACGATTTCTTTCAGTATTCCCTGCTTAATCATGGACTCGATCACGGGCTTTATTCCTGCAATCGTTTCTGGAGTCAATTTATATTGGGGTGTTCTTGGAAACTCAGCATGCGGTTTCACTACGATTTTCACTGGGTCTACTCCCTTTACCAGTCCAATCTCTTCCCCAGTGAAGTCCCACACTTCTGGTGCCACAGTCTCCCTTAGATCCCATGGGAGCTCATCCACTGTCAAAGTGGGATACAGCTCCACACATATTCTTGAATTAGCGACTTTGAAGTCAACGTCATCATCGTTGGTCAATACCTCCACTCCCTGCGGGGTGCAATATATTGTACAATTTAATTTACACAATAGGTCTCTTCCCAATAAACATACTGGACTAGAGTCGCAAACCACAAACTGATGCTCATGGCTGTATTTCCCTATTTTCACCTGTACCGGTTCCGTCAATGAGCTCGTTATTCTCCTGTTTGCGACCCCCACCACTTGAATGGTCTCTCCAGACATGGGCAGGCCTGGAACTGCGGCTGATCTTATCGTGGATCGGGTGGCTCCTGTGTCTACTAAGAATGTCGTGGGGCACCCTGCCACTTCGCCCTCAACATAGGGTCCCCTTTGGTCCACATCTAAGGCTGCCCCGAGGGTACAGTCTTCTCTCTCTACTCTCTGTCCTGTTAATGGATCAACGTAATAGCACTCCTCTCCTCCTACAAACAGAGGCATCTGTCTATAGGTCTTCCCCGTTGTCCCTATTCTGGGTGGTTGAGGGAACTGAGCTCGCGGAGCTGGGGTCCCCCCTTTGACCACCTTCCCTTGGTACGGCGTTACTCCTTTTCCTGGAGTACTTTGAGCCTCTTCCTCCTCTACTTCTTGTTCTCCAATTTCAACGTTGTAGGGACACTCGCGCTTCCAATGCCCCACCTCGTTACACTGGTGGCACCGGGTCGTCTTTTTCAATGCCGCAATGTCCACCCTAGGTCTAAAGGTGGAGTTCTCCTCAATGCCCTTGTTCTGACTATACTGTTTCTTAGCCCCAGTCCCTGTTCCCTGTTGCTGTTGCTGTTGTCCACCCTTACCAGCTGACTGCATCTGCACCACCATCAGTTTTTCCTTTAGCTTCTTTGCCTTTGAGTCTATCTCATCACAACAGTACCTAGCATATCTCAGAATTTCATCCAAAGGTTTATTTTGCCAACAAATCAAGTGTTGCTGAATCATTAGACTAATATCCGGTCTCAAACCCAAGACAAACTTAGACACAAACTGCCCTATGTCTTTCGGGTCCATTACATCCAACCCGCTATATTGTTTAAACGCCTTCAGCAATCTCTCATAATATTCATGAACTGTCTCTTTGGGTTCCTGCCTAGTTCGATCTATTTTGACCCAATCTATGTCCTGCATTGGCACCTTGTCTTTCAGCCAAGTTATCACCCTCTCGTATTTTACCATTACTGTCTCGGACGGTCCATTGGTCCGTGCATCTCTCTCTGGTTCTGCTGTGGGCCACTCAGCACTAACCTTACAAGCTGTCCACAAGTCTCCTGGTACCACTATGTCAAACAGTGTGTTCAGATCTATCCATAGTACCTTGGAGATTTTTACGAACCTCTCCACCTGTTTGTACCACTCTACTGGGTTCTCCCTCAATTTAGGGAAGGAGTTGATAAAGGCTGCTAAGTCTCCCCTACTCCACGGCACATGCACATAGTTCCCGTTTGCAACCTCACGCAAAGGGTATGCCTCTATTCTCTGCAGTCCTCCCTCTGGGGTCATCCCATTCATGCTTCTCCTAACGGTCCCTTTCTTGGACCACCTTTCTTCCCATTTATCCAGCGCTCTCCATGTCCTTATTCCCATGATCAGTTCCCTTATGTGCGTTTTTAATCCTATTGTTCTTCTCTCTTCTAGGTCCTGATCTGAATAATGTAGCCTATGGTTACCCTGTAATGCTTTGGTCCTTGACAGGTCTACCATATATTTTCCTGCCAGTTCGACTAATTTCTCATGTGCCGCTCTCGCTTTCCGAGTGATGTCCTTTGCCATGAACAGTATCTCATCCTGTTCATACATCTCCATTCTCTCTAGAGGCAAGGTACCATCCACCATGTCATCCAGATCTGATTTTAGGCTGGCGACATCAAGTCTCTTGGCTTTTATCTCGGCTCGCAGTATGTCTTTTTTAGAGGGTTCACTAGTCTCTCTCCCGTCCCAACTTCGAGTCCTACGCTTGGGCTCAGGGGAGTTAAGGAGAGTTCTCCCTTGTTCCCATCTCTCTAGGTCCCATGCTCGGCCATCCTGTCTTGGAAGGTGATGAAACACGGGCCTGTTTCCCCCAATCTCATTTTGTCCACTCTCTCTGTCCTCTCCTGCTCCCTGGTAGGATTCCCTGCTGTTCTCCCTTCTGTCGCTATTTTCTCGTTGCCTAGTGTCACTCAAGATTCGGTAGGTTCCTTCTCGGCTCCCCATCTCCCCAGGACTGCGTTCCTGTCCGTAGTCACAGGGGTTATGGCGAGACCTCTCGCAACTCTCCTTCTGCCCACTATTGTCAGACGCATAGCGGGTGCACTTAAAACTGTTCCTGTACTCCTGCGTTCTCCTATCCCCTTCGCTGTGAATTGGGCGAGACACCCCCCACACTCGGGGCTCCTGTTTTCCAGGTCTGGTCTCCCTCTTCTCCTGGTAGGACAAGTGTCTCCTCTACTGTCCTGACTCTTCCCGTCCCACTCCGGACTGCTTTCGTCAGCCCCACAGTGAGTCCGGGTCCTGCTGTCTTGGCTTTCCCTTCCAGCTTCCGCTGCTATGATGCTCTTGTGAGCCTCCACTGCCTCATCCCATTTCTTCATGTACTCCCTTAGCTCCTGGAAGGATTTCCGTCCTGATCCCCTCAGATCCTCCGGCCATCTAGGGCCTCCCGGATCTCCTATTGGATCCACTGCTGTATGAACTGGGGTGCTCCAATCTCTCGGTCTTGTCAACTGACTTGGGGAATTGATTGTATCATTCCTCCTTGTCATTTCTGTTCTCTCTCTGTCCAGTCGTACCTGTTCCTCCCCTCTTGCTCTCTCTGGGTCATAAATCGATACTATAGGCCCTATAGTAACAGGTACTTGCAGGGCATCTGGCAGTGCGTAGGAAGTGGCACACTCCGTTTCTGGCACTCTTTGTACCACAAACCTTCCGACTACCTTCTGCACCGGACTAGTTTGAGACATCTCTTTACTTGCCGTGGGATCCCAATCTGTAGTGGGAAGCGGTCCATACTCCCCTATGCTAGGCCCCCCTTCCCTGCATGGCTCGACATTCCCTGTCTCTTTATTGTACGGGGGTGGCCTATCTGTTAATAACCTATTTATCAGGCTGTCTTCTGTCTCGCTCTCATCATCCTCCTCACATGGGCTCTTGTTTCCTGCCACCTCTAATACTGGGTACAGTTTATTTACTTCTAGGTTATTCACTCTCCATCTTTTAGCATCCGCATCCCATTTGGCATCCTGCACTGCTCTTACCGATCGTTTCACCCTTTCCTGTCGTCTATTCAGGTTCCTCTCGTGCGCTGCCCTAATCCATGCATTGAGAGCTTCAAACTGAGTCGGTCTAGGCATAGGTCTCTCTGAGGTCATGACTGCTTTTAATCGGTGTAGCACCTCTAATCTGAACGTCCCGTACTTTGGGAACGTCAGTTCCTCATTTCCTTCTGTAATCTTACTCCACTCTGAAATCCACAATATAGTGTGTAACCCAACATTTGCCGCCATATAATAAGCCGGCGTACCCTCCGGCGGGGCTTTTTCCCCATCATAAGATCTCCGCCTCTCTCTTTTAAACGCCGCTCTTAACCATTTAAAACATTTCATGATTAAACGTACAATTTCCAGCCTCACTATTCTGTTTACTTCCTGATGACAATCCACCAATCCTAGCGCGGCTTTGCTAGCTGGCCTATCACAGCGCGGTCTTGCTCCGGCCGGCCAATCCCAGCGCGGCACTTTCTGACGTCACTCGTCTCCGCTTCGCAGCAGCACCCCTCCTTTCTCAGCTCGTCTCCCGGTCACACATGCGTCCCATTCATACACCGAAAAATGACTACTTCCGACCAAGCCGTCACTTCTCTTGACTGTACGTCCACAGTCTATCTGTAATTGTCACCACAACTGACGAAATGTCTTCCGTCTCTCTGATAGGTTGCTTACACACAGTAACTTCCGACCAGCGTCTGTTACTCACGCACTCACTCTTTCGTTCCCCCTATCACGGTCCTTCGGGCGATCAATGGTACCTCATGACCCCCTTCAAACTGGTTGACAATTACTCTGGATGTCCAATACACCCGAACCACTTAAGCTCTCCTTGAACTTAAGATTTGCACCGGTTGCGCGCGCTCACAACCTGTTCCACAGTCACTCTACAGGCATTCAACTCCGCCAGACATTACAACATAGATACAACACAAAAACACCGCAATCTAACACGCATGACCCTTTATACTCACTCTCGACCGATACTGCTGCTTTTCTGTCTCACGTCATCCGGACCTTCTTCGGCGGGCGGTTCTTCCGATCATCGATCTCTAGGGGCCTTGGGGTAATCTAACCTGGCCTAGATCACCTTCCTCAAGAAGGCAACCATCCTCTATTGAGGTTCCGTGACAATTGTAAGTGGTGTTTTCGACTCGCACGAATATGGTCGAGTCTGGTATCTATGAACCGCAAATGACGAGTTCAGTAAGTGTGCGCAGTTTCGCTGTGCTAACTTAAACCGTTTGTTTGTTATGTGGGTTTTTCATCTGTACCCACGGGTTCCATCTTAGATACGGCATCCATTTTGTCTCTTGCCCTCAAGTAGCCAGCGAACGGACGCTGTCCGCTTCGCGACCCTGGGACTCCCAAGATATTTGCGGAAGACACATGTTCTTTGTAAGTGTCTTTATGACGAGGGGGATGATACTGTAAGGCAGATGGCCCCGCTCGAGGCTCATCTTGCCGTACCGGTTTATTGTCTCAGCCGTGCATCTCATTAGGCACGTCCCTTTGATGCCTGTATCTCGTGTTTCCCGATACCTCCCCTTTTACACCCTTTCCGATCTCCCCACTGTCTCCGTCTTCCTCTGCACCTGTCTTTGTTCCTATTTCGATCTGTTTTACTGCCGATTGGAATGCACTAATGTTGGGAAGATGGGTTTTTACAGTTGGGAACCGCCAAATGTTTCCGCACTTATGTTCCGGACCTTATGTGTATCAAAGTGACCAAAGCGACCCCTCTGGGGGATAATGGTGGGAACCGGGTTGTAAACCTTTGTGTGCCATGTTGTCCTATGGGTAAAAACTGTATAAAAGGAGCGATCCACAGAACCAATTTGAAGCAGTCTCCCCAAGTTGCACGAGTTGTACTTGTCGTGATATCTGTGTTCCCTGCAGCAAATAAACCTTGAATCTTTGACGCCGAAGGAAGTGTCCCGTGTCTCTGTCATTCGTACGCCGGAGCAGGTTACCCACAAAGGTTTCAGGTGTTGTGCCCTGGCACCGCTGGGTCTTAAAGAACCCAGTCCTTCAGTTGGCGCCCAACGTGGGGCTGCATCAGTGGTACCGGTCCAAGCCCGACGATCGTGAGGAACTTCGTGTGAAATCTCCGAGGGAAGGTGCACTCCGCTTCATCGACCCTGTTGTCGAAATAAGTGGCCCGAAGACTTTTCCCGCGAAGATTCCCGCCTCCTGACGGCTGCGACGGACTGCTGCCCTGACTGTAGACCTGTTTTGGCGCCTGGCGTAGACCTTGGTATAGCGAGACGATTGACGGGCCTTCCTGGAGACGCCATCGATCTTTGAGTTAAGTATTTGTGGGTCGCTCCCAGAGTTCTTGGTTGTTGACACTTTAACGAGTGTTTTTGTTGTTGACGCTGTGTGAGTGTTTTTGTCGGTGACACTTTGCTAAGCGTACTTTGTTGTGTTATTTGACGACTGCAGCCGCCAAAAACCGAGGGTTTTGTTCTTTGCTGGGACTTGGTAAATCCTGTAACCCTTGAAGTTTGTGAAACTCGGCTAGTGTGCAAGATGCCTGGTCGCAGTACTTTGTTTAGTTGTTTCAGACCTTGTGGTACGGATTCCCGACTGGAGGACTCGTGTCCGATACCTCCGGTTGGAACTCCGACTTATGAATTGTACAGCAAACATGGGCTAGGCCCGATTACGTTTAATGAATACTGGATCAAATATACGAAGAAAGATGGTGACCTTCGCTGGCCACCACATGGTAGCTTCGAGGCCCCGATCTTAGATAATCTAGAGGTTAAATTGTTCGCAAAAAAGTCAAGGCCGGCCATGTTTGATGCCTTTCGGTTGTGGCGTAAAGAAGCCCGACAGAAAGAAATCAGACAGACTAAGCGAAATCAGAGAGATAGTGCTGGTACCATTGTAAAGAAAGCAGAGCAGTTCCAGCATGATAAGGAGGTTAGGGAAAAGGAAGTGTTTGACAGATTACAGCGTATGACTATAGATAAATGCTATCCTACTTTGCCTACGGAGCCGGAAAAGAAGGATGAGTCAGTTGAGGATCCTTTAATGTCCTATCTTATGAAATCGCCACCTCCGTACGTACAGGGTACCACAGCCCCTGTGATTCCCCCTGTGCCTGTTCCTGCACCTATTCTTCCTTTGCCTGTTCCTCAACCTGTACCCGTTCTTCCGACTGTTCCTGCTCCTTTGGCTGTTGCTATTCCTACTGCTCCTCTGCTTCCACATACTCCTGCTCACGCTACTGCTCCTGCTCTGTTAACCCCTGCTGTTGTTTCTGTCTCTACTCCTTCACTTGTTAGTCCTGTGTCCTATACTTCTCCCTCTACTCGTAGTCGCAATTCTCCTCTTGCGGCTAGCTTCTTTCATTCGCTCGGACCTGTTCTTGGGTCCGCTGGTTCAGATGGTCCTCAGAGACGTAGTCAGCTTCCAGGTAATAGGGAACGTGCTTCGCTATATAATATGGCGATGGGTTGGATGACGCACCCCCTTAGAAATCCACCACGTGTTGTACTCGACACATTTTGTCAGTTCAATATACCAACCCAGAGATTTGTGTTCGAGGAAATGTGCAAGGTCCTTCGCGATCAGATATCGGCCGACGCACCTGACGAGGTGCTGACCGCGTTGTCTGATTTACAGCTTCAGTTTTCGGCTGGACTGATAGTGGATACCAACGTTCGACGAGCCGTTGAACGGTTGCTATCTTTTCGTCCCACTCCTATACCTCAAGCCTTGTTTGTTGAGGATATTGAAAGACAACCAGATGAGTCTGGCCAATTTCCTATGCGCGAAGTTCCACCAGTGTGGATGCCAGGTGATGCTACTGCTATTCCTATTGTTCCGCCGCATTTCCAGAGAGTATGGATACATCTCCCATGGAAAAGATCAGAAGTGTTACAGGTGAAGCAATCTTTGCCTGACCCTCGCAAGAATCCTGCAGGGTATTACAAAGAATTATCGCAGCTCGTAGACGCTACGATAATGAATCTTGCTGATATCGATATGCTGTTCGGCAATGTCGTACCACAACCGGTATGGGCTAAGATTCGTCAGGAAAATCATCCGAATGAACTAGGTGGTGATTGGGCTGCCATTGTAGCGTCGGATGCTTTACAAACTGGTGGAGCTAAACCCGAGCAGATGATTACTGCTCTTCCTCAAAGAATAATAACGTTAATGAAAACTCTTATGCCAGCTATGAGAGTAAATTGGGACAAATTGTCGGCTTGCAAGCAAAAGAAGGACGAGAGTGTTTCCGACTTCTTTACGAGGTTCGAGGAGGCATTCATCGACCATAGTGGTCAGGATATGAGCACTGAGGGTGGTCAGAGGTTGTTCGTGGATAAATTTGTTTCGAACTTACTGCCCGATTTGAGCAATAAATTGAGGAATTCAGAAAGTGCATGGGCCGTTTCTACTTCGGCTCAGATATTGGCTACGGCACAATATTATGAGAACAGAGAGAAAGAAGAGAGCGACCGTGCTGATAAAAAGACCAAAGAGCTAAAAACTAAAGTGCTGCTTCAGCAAGCGTATCCTCCACGTTCGAATCAGAATAATTCGCAACAAAATAGATCGCAGCTGCAATCGAACCGGTCCCAAACTCGTAATGACTCCTCTTCCCAAAGATCCTCGTTAGGGTACAGTCAATGTGCTTATTGTAGACAAGAGGGTCACATAAAATTCAATTGTCCTGTTCTAAATGAACGTAATAGTGGTAACTCGTCTAGAGGAGGTCGGGGTGGTTCGCAGCAGGCACCACGTGGTAGAGGTCGCGGTGCTCAGAACGAACGTTCAGATCACTCATCGAATTCCGATAATTGTTTTGATCAACGTGGATCGTCGCAAGGACGATCTGCGCAGTACAATGTAGACGATTATTACGTCGATCAGGGAACTGACGACAGTAATTACTAGGACAGCCAAAGACAAGGAGAGGGAGTGGTATCAGTTCCGGTTGATCAGAGAGGGCCTTACGTCGCAGTTGCTACATCGGGCGTTGTTGAGCCTTTTCTGTTGGACACTGGTGCAGCGAAAAGTTCCATTAAGCATTCGAAACTCCCTGGCGCACCTTTGTCTGGCTTAACAAATGTTTCCGTTGGATTCTCTGGCGCCCCCGTTAGCAATCCAGTTTCGTGCCCTTTGCCCCTCAAAATTGGGCCACGGGAGCTCGAAGCTCCGTTAATTTTAACCACGGGTTGTGGTGAAAATCTTTTGGGCCTGGATTTGCTTAAACGTTTGTATGCAACTTTGTATTGTTCTCCTGCGGGTGTAAAGCTTACGTTGGGAGAGAAGGTTGTCTCTCCCATGTACTTGTCCCTCGATAAGCTTCCACCGGAATTGAGTTCTCTTCCTGCGTCTTTGTGGGCGACAGGTCCCAACGATGTGGGTCTACTTGATATCTCACCATATGTTGTTCAGTTGAAATCTAATGTGCGATTGCCACGTATTCCCCAATATCGTATCTCCCTTGATGGTGAACGAGCACTGTTAGCGATCATCTATGATTTATCGAGAAAGATGTTATTGAAGAGACTCGGGGAAACGTGTGCAATAGTCCTGTACTGCCCATTCTAAAACGTACTGATCCTTCGAAACCACCTGTTTATCGTTTTGTTATCGATTTACGGGAGGTGAATAAAATTGTGGTTCCTCAATTCCCTGTTGTGCCTGACATCACGGCGCTACTGACTCTGATTCCAGCTTCTGCATCGTGGTTTTCGGTGATTGACTTGAAAAATGCGTTTTTCAGCATCCCGATTGCCGAGGAGAGCAGAGACCTGTTCGGTTTCTCTCTTGGTGGACGCAGCTTCCGGTTCAAACGCGCTCCTCAGGGCTACTGTGAAAGTCCATCGATTTACAGTCAAGCCTTGAAGGGTCAACTGGATGCGTTTAGGTTGCCGGCTGGTGCGGCCTTGATCCAATATGTCGATGACCTATTGGTAGCTGCTGATACTCAGGACATTTGCAAAATTGCTACGGTGTCGTTGCTGCAACATCTCTGTGAATTGAATCATAAGGTGTCCCCTTCTAAACTCCAATATTGTTGTCAAGAAGTAACCTATCTAGGTCACTTATTGTCAAAGGAGGGAAGGAGGTTGACCCCAGAGAGAATTGCAGCAATTGCGCGCATGGCTGTGCCAAAAACCCAAAGAGATGTGCGTGCCTTTTTAGGTATCACGTCGTACTGCAGGCAATGGATTCCGAATTTTTCATTGCTAGCGAAACCATTAGTGGCTCTTACGTGCAAGGATGTTTCGATTCCTTTACCATGGACGGAAGAATGTCAGAAAAGTTTTTCTGAACTGCGTGACTCATTATGTTCGGCTCCTGTGTTGGGTACTCCTGACTATAGCAAGCCGTTTACATTATATGTTCACGAGAGAGAAGGTTGTGCTTTGAGTGTCTTAACGCAACCTTTTGGTGGTAAGCAACGTCCATGTGCATATTTTTCCTCGACCTTGGACCCGGTAGCTAGAGCATTGCCGAGTTGTTTGAGAGCAACAGCGGCAGCCGCGGTCTCCATCCGACAATCAGCAGGATTGGTCATGGATAATATGCTTACGGTGATGGTTCCGCATGCAGTCGATACTCTTTTGAATCGGACGAAAACTCAGCACTTGACTAGTGCAAGGTTGTCTGGGTACGAGTTGACGCTGCTGGCAAGCCACATTCAAATAAAACGTTGTAATGTTCTGAACCCGGCAACTTTGTTACCAATTAGCACAGAGTCAGATGAAGTAGCAGAACATGATTGTTACTTGAGGACTGAAGAAGAAACAAAGGGTCGAGTGGACCTTAAAAACACCCCATTGGAAGATCCGGATGGTACACTGTATGTGGATGGTTCATGTTTCAAGTTACCGAATGGTGATGTGACTACTGCTTATGCTGTTGTAACGTTGAATACTGTTGTTGAGACTGCAAGATTAAATCAGAATTCTGCCCAAGCTGCAGAGCTGATTGCTCTTACTAGAGCGTGTGTGTTAGCGAAAGGGAAACGTGTGAATGTGTTTACCGACAGCCAATATGCATTTGGCGTCGCACATAGTTTTGGACGATTGTGGAGAGAGAGAGGTTTCTTGACGTCGCATGGTACGAAGATTCAGCATGGACAGCTTGTGAATGATCTCTTGGATGCACTGACGTTGCCTAAACAAGTAGCGATTGTTAAATGTAGTGCGCATCGTAAGGTGACGGATGATGTTGGTCGAGGTAATGCGTTTGCGGATGAGACTGCTAAGGAGACTGCCCGGAACCTTAGCACTCGAATGTATGTGACAAGTTCGGTTAGGTGGCCTACAGAATCGAGTATGTGTGAGGACACTATCGAGAGTGTGAAAGCAATTCAGAATGAAGCCACCGACACTGAAAAGACGAAGTGGAAAGAAAGTACGGGAAAGTTGGATGCGAATGGTTGTTGGATTGATTTATCGGAACATAAGAGATGGATGCTGCCTGATGCGTATGTGCTGGCTGTTGTGACTATGGCGCATGGGTTAGCACATATTAGCGCGAAAGGTATTTGTAAATTGTTGTCTCCTGTGTGGAAGAATGATGGTATCACGAAATGCGCTGAACGCTTGGTTAAGAACTGCATGGTGTGTATGTTGTACAATCCTGGCAAGGGAACCCCAACTCCTCCTGGCAGTTTTGCTCCTCCTTCATGTCTCTTTGAGGTGATTCAATTGGACTTCATCCACATGGAGCGATGCAATAACCTAAAATACGTTTTAGTTGTGGTTTGCGCATTCTCCCGATGGATCGAGGCTTATCCTCTCAAAGACAACACTGCTTTGTCTACTGCGAAAATCCTACTGAAGGAATACTTTCCTCGGTATGGAATGCCTAGAGTCGTGTGGTCAGATAACGGAAGTGAGTTTGTGGGTAGTGTGATGAAGAGTGTGTGTAAGGGCCTTGGAATTAATCAGAAATTCCACAGCGCCAATCATCCCCAGTCAGCTGGTTTGGTTGAAGGGTATAACGGCACCCTAAAACTAAAGCTAGCGAAGATTCAGGCTACGACTGGTCTTTCGTGGCCTGACGCTTTACCTTTAGCATTACTGTCAACTAGGGCGACTGTACACTCCCGAGTAGGGCTTAGTCCCTATGAAATAGTGTTTGGTCGTCCTGCGAATGTGTGGGGGGTTCCTAGGCCAGGTGTTTTCTGTGATCTTGAGTACCCAATGTTGATCGATTATCTTCATGACTTGACTGCTAAACTGAGGTTAATTCACCAACAGGTTCACGAAGCATTGCCGACGCAGACGGAGGGTCCAGGCCACCAGCTCCAGCCCGGAGATTGGGTGGTGACGCGGAACTTTTCGCGCAAGAACAACTTGGACCCGAGGTTTACTGGACCCTACCAGGTCCTCCTTGCCACGAGAACTGCAGTTCGTCTTGAGGGGCGGAAGAATTGGGTGCACGCCACCCACACAAAGAAAGTCCCCATCCCGTTGCCAGCAGACTCGTGGGTGAGGAAAGGCATTGCATCAACTGAAACCGAAGGATTGCCAGCGTTTGTACCTTTTAGCGACGCACAACCTGTCGGAGAATCCTCAGTGCAGCAGAGAGACACTGTCGAACAATTGTCGGCAAAAGACTCAAGACCAAAACATTCAGCTGATCAACAGGACGCTGTCCTTTCAACGGATCTTTTGTTTGACGAACAGACACGTCCTGGGAAAACCCGATACTTTTTGCGATCTAGCACTAAAGACTAATAAAAGATCCTGCTTTGCTGTATTGACAACTGCATTATCCCGTTTTCCGTGATCAGTTTTGAACATTCGTACCACTGTAATTATTTTTGTATATATACATTGAGCTTTGTTCCTTATACCTTTTGCTTCCATAGCTGAGAGACATTGTTTGCATATATATTGTGCCTTGAAGGCCGTAGGGCCGCGCGCGTACTTCCTTCTGGTTAGTAGGTCTTGACGCTAGGTTAAAGGCCGTCGGTTCCTGGGAACTCCTAGGGATTGACTATTGCTACACAGAACGAAGTGCGTCAAGAAACGTTGCGGACGGTCGTAGGGAATGGCATTCTCGAAGTTGAAGGATTTGGAAGGAGCTCAGGCTCATAGATTCAAGCTGCAGCAACTTAGTCGTACCAAATGTTTTATATTCCAAATATTTGTATTGTTTTTGACTGTTTCTGCATTATTGGCGGGTGGGGTGTATTACACGATGTTTTACTTCTTATCTTCTGCTACACCTACTCCTACTCCTGACTCTAAACTTACCTCCACTGTTTCTCCTCATTCCTTTCATATCTTACCCGAACACGAACAGGCTAGACGTGTAGAATTCCGCAATAATTCCTTTATTCAGCTCCTTCATCAGCATCAGTTAGTGGTTAACACTACTAATTGTTGGGTGTGTGGGTTGATGCCACATACTACGGATAAGGGAATTCCATATCTGGTGTTACCGTATAGTTCCCAAGGGTCTGCTCGAGCATTTCAGACAATGTTTCGAAGCGCACTGGGTTTCCACCCCATTCGAGAACCACGTTCTCCCTACTCTGGTCCTACCTCGTATCAAAAACCTTTGTCGATAGCAATAGAGGATTTAGATAGCGATATCTATGATCCCTCGCTTATTCCTGAAGAAGAGGTACAAGCCTATAGGGTCCTAAGTAGAGGTGAATATAGTGTGTTCACCAGTGAAAAACAGCTTAAAAGCTCGCCTCCGATATGGGTCGTACCCCACATTGGTAATTTTTGTCTCATGGGTCGTGGTCGAAGATCGAAAGCCCGACTTGGAGAAAGTGCTTGTACTGAAAATTACATTCTGCCGATGGTCTCGTCCCCTGTGTTTCTGGCTGCCAAGGGTACATACTTTATCTGCCATGATCGTGCATATGCATGGTTGCCCGCTGACTTCATGGGCTCATGTTTCATTGCAAATCTGTTGCCTCCGACGTTCACTGTAGATGCCGATTATCATAAGACTAGAGTTGTGAGAGGCGTAATTAGCGAAGAGGATACTGCCGGTCAAGAGGCAGGAGACTTTTTCAAGGGTTTCCTCCCGTTTTGGGGACCTATGGTTAATAGTAGGAACCTGAGACAGTTGACTCGAGTGGTAGAATCGACAGCTAATATTACTGCTAGTGCCCTTGGTAATATCACCACTGAACTTCAGGCGGAGAGACTTATGACGTTACAAAACCGTATGGTTTTAGATGTCATCTTAGCGGATCGAGGTGGGGTATGTAAGGTGATCCATTCGAGCTGCTGTATTTTCATCCCTGATAACGCTCCAACTGTTTATCAAGCCATCTCGAAGTTGCATAAGATCTCCGAATCCATACACGTGGATGTAGGGGATTGGACGCTACTTGGATGGTTTTGGGGCCTGATGTCGACTTGGGGTTGGAAGATTCTGATGATCATCGGAGTCGTTGTGGTGTTCCTGTTCACGTGTTGCCTTTGTGTGCAGTGCGGTCCTGCCTTATGTGGCCTCTGTGCTACAACGTGTATGAGACAGCCACCTGTTACCAAGGGGACTCGGTTGGACAGAGCTATGCTACAGCAACATCTCAATGGTCTGATGAATATCGAATATGATTCCGACTAGTGCTTGCCTACATGAGGGCAAAAGGAGCGTCTGAGGTTCCGTGACAATTGTAAGTGGTGTTTTCGACTCGCACGAATATGGTCGAGTCTGGTATCTATGAACCGCAAATGACGAGTTCAGTAAGTGTGCGCAGTTTCGCTGTGCTAACTTAAACCGTTTGTTTGTTATGTGGGTTTTTCATCTGTACCCACGGGTTCCATCTTAGATACGGCATCCATTTTGTCTCTTGCCCTCAAGTAGCCAGCGAACGGACGCTGTCCGCTTCGCGACCCTGGGACTCCCAAGATATTTGCGGAAGACACATGTTCTTTGTAAGTGTCTTTATGACGAGGGGGATGATACTGTAAGGCAGATGGCCCCGCTCGAGGCTCATCTTGCCGTACCGATTTATTGTCTCAGCCGTGCATCTCATTAGGCACGTCCCTTTGATGCCTGTATCTCGTGTTTCCCGATACCTCCCCTTTTACACCCTTTCCGATCTCCCCACTGTCTCCGTCTTCCTCTGCACCTGTCTTTGTTCCTATTTCGATCTGTTTTACTGCCGATTGGAATGCACTAATGTTGGGAAGATGGGTTTTTACAGTTGGGAACCGCCAAATGTTTCCGCACTTATGTTCCGGACCTTATGTGTATCAAAGTGACCAAAGCGACCCCTCTGGGGGATAATGGTGGGAACCGGGTTGTAAACCTTTGTGTGCCATGTTGTCCTATGGGTAAAAACTGTATAAAAGGAGCGATCCACAGAACCAATTTGAAGCAGTCTCCCCAAGTTGCACGAGTTGTACTTGTCGTGATATCTGTGTTCCCTGCAGCAAATAAACCTTGAATCTTTGACGCCGAAGGAAGTGTCCTGTGTCTCTGTCATTCGTACGCCGGAGCAGGTTACCCACGAAGGTTTCAGGTGTTGTGCCCTGGCACCGCTGGGTCTTAAAGAACCCAGTCCTTCACTATAGCTACCAACTGCTGGGGCGAGATTGTAGATCTCTATCTTATCACTATAGATCTAAACCCCGTTCTGGTCAACTGAACCTTTATTGCCTGTCGTTGAGGAAAGAAAGTGCATCCAATACCAAGTTAGTTGCTCAATAATGGGCTTGACTCTGAAAAACCACAGACTACTTCTAGGTTTTAAAGATTTATTATAGAGTCAAAGTTAACTGCAAGTACAGGCATCTCAAAATGAGATTCAAAAGATATATGGGCACCACTACAAACATGTGCTCTCGAAAAGCCCTCAGGCGAGCAAAGAACACGACTAGAACTAATTCCAAAATCAAAAGGGCTGCAAGCATCGACACATATTGTGATCTCTCCGTCATTTACAGCAGGAGGGAAAGGTTTCAGGTTAGGCTGTCCCTACCCTGCTCTGGATGGTATCCCTACTTAACAGAGTCCCAACCTACCAAAAGGTGTCAGCTGTGAATGACTTCCTAAGAAGATCACCCACTCTTAGTCTCTAGGTGAAACCTATGATCTCCAGTCATGACCCCTCTCTGCCTACCCATCCGCTCTCTGAAGGGTCCTCAGGCATCTGCTCTAACTCCACCCCGGGCGGCTGACCCTAATACAAAATCACAATAACATTTGAGACGCCCCTCGTGAGACGCCCCTCACGTGGTGTTGATTCTGGCTTTTTCCATGAAGATCTTTCCTTGGGCCTCGTGCGTTAGCGTTGACCTTGCTTCTCAGACTCTTCTCCGGCCCGCCGATACCCCCTAAAACATTCCTGAACCCTCCTCCATGTCTACACCAATCTTATGAACAGAACTCTATTCATCCAGTTATTAATTGAATCCCCCTCACATATGCAGACAGACATCCGTGGCTGAATCTCCATTCCCATAGACTTCTAACAAAAGTTTGCAACTTATTTCCTGACACAGCTCGGCCTGTATCAGTGCATGTAAATCAGAAATCCTTTCATCATTTCAGGCCTACAACCCTTTCGCAAAAGTTAACTAATATAACATGTTAGTTTCTTTCTCTGGCATAATAAGAAAACACATCTATGGAATATAAATCTAATGGATAAACAAATCGGTGTATCATTAGTGCAATCCATGTCGTGCAAATGAATACCTTTCCCACCCTTTCAGCGCTGGCCCTGGGGCCTACTCTGTTCTGTGCTTTGCAGCACGACATTTTTACATTAGCAGCTACATGACATGGATCCTGATTAATCACTTCTAATAAAGTTATACATTTTCACACATGTTTGCATTAGTTCCACTTCTATATGAAATCTCTAGATTAACTACACATTTCAAGGTATAGGTGAATATATTTTCAGCACTCATAGCATTTCTCTTTATGATTTGTGCGTACTACTTGCAACTCTGGTGCACTCATACATTTTGTTCAGTTTGCGCTCTCTCACTGGTTAATCTTACCCTTGAGTGCTATTATGCTACTTTTAAATTTGCATCATTGCTGCATGCTGGTAATGGGGATGCTACATTTTTCATGGGAAGTTTAAATCGAATTTAATAGAAAGTTAGCTACTTTATTTGACATGGATCTTCCCCAGAACTCTTTTTACGTGTGGCCTAGAGTTACCAACATCATGTTTTCCAAAAAGTCACATAATGAAAATAGATAAAGAATCTTTTGGAAAAATCCTTGTCGTCCATTGGTCTGTTCATGCATAATCCACCTTTTGCTTCCACCCACCACAGCATGAGGCAATGGGCCAGCCAACTTCAGGCATTGGTCCTGTCTAGTGTGGGTGACAGCATTTGGCTCATCCACATGTACATATCCACCTTCATCATGTAAATCTTTATTGGAGATACATCATAAAAGAGCATAAAACCACAAAAGCACATATTTGTTATGAAAATAAAAACAATCAAACACATTCATGTACTCGCTTAAAAGGTTAAAAAGAATAAGTTAATGTCAACAGTACAATGCATTAGATGATCCCCTGTACCACATCAGAGTTAATCAGGCCTAGATCATCTTGATCGCAAAGCAGCACGTAGGAAACATAAAAGAGCATGCTCCGTTGACGGGAAACACCCATTACAACGACAGTCTTTTCACGCGCTGCCATCGCAACGCGACTTTAACATCGCAGGAGGCTTTACATCGCATGCTATTAGAACACATGCTACATCTGCACATTGACTTTTACATCACTAGCAATGACAACGCGTGTGCAAGATGATGGATTATGACAGATGCAAGATGATGAAAGGGTGGATGGATGAAGGATGGATGGAAGGATGGATAAAAGATTGCATGGATGAATGATGGATGGATGGATATGTGGGTGAATGAATGATGGGTGGATGGATGGAAGGGTGGATGGATGAAGGATGGATGTATGATTGGAAGGATGAAAGGGTGGATGGATGAAGGATGGATGGGTAACAGGTTGCATTGATGAATGATGGATGTGTGAAAAGGTTGGTGGATGAATGATGGGTGGATGGATGGATGGAAGGGTAGATGGGTGAAGGTTGGATGTATGGATAGAAGGATGAAAGGGTGAATGGATGAAGGATGGATGGATGGATGGAAGGATGAAAGGGTGGATTAATGAAGGATGGATGGATGTGTGAAAGGGTGGGTGGATGAATGATGGATGGATGAAAGGGTGGATGGATGTATGGATGGAAGGATGGATGTATGGATGGATAAAAGGTTGCATGGATGAATGATGCATGGATGGATGTGTGAAAAGGTGGGTGGATGAATGATGGGTGGATATATGGATGGATAGATGAAAGGGTGGATGGATGAAGGATGGATGTATGGATGGATAAAAGGTTGCATGGATTAAGGATGAATGGATGTCTGAAAAGGTGGGTGGATGAATGATGGGTGGATGGATGGATGGATGGATGGATGGATGGATGGATGAAAGGGTGGATGGATGAAGGATGGATGTATGGATGGATAAAAGGTTGCATGGATTAAGGATGAATGGATGTCTGAAAAGGTGGGTGGATGAATGATGGGTGGATGGATGGATGGATGGATGGATGGATGAAAGGGTGGATGGATAAAGGATGGATGTATGGATGGAAGGATGAAAGGGTGGACGGATGAAGGATGGATGGATAAAAGGTTGCATTGATGAATGATGGATGGATGGATGTGTGAAAAGGTGGGTGGATGAATGATGGGTGATGGATGGATGGATGGATGGAAGGGTGGATGGGTGAAGGATGGATGGATGGATGGAAGGATGAAAGGGTGGATTGAAGGATGGATGTATGGATGGAGGGATGAAAGGGTGGATGGATGAAGGATGGATGAGGAATTGGCTATCTTAATGCACATTCAAATATGTGCACTGTGCGGGATAAGTTCCTCGTTATCAGTTTATGGGCTGTATATTGTGAGCATAGGTCGGGATGGCCGAAAGCCTCCCCTTGCCTCTGAAAGGGCTCCTCTCTCTAGAAGTAATGCTCTGGTATGTTCAGCTCTGCTGCATCTCTATAGAGTGACTGGAATGCATTGTGAGCAGCCCCAGGTTTGCGCAGTGCAAAGAACGAAGGGCAGCAGAGTGCGATGACCACATTAAAGCACACCAACACCTGTTGAGGACAAAGACAACCCTATCTCCAGGAATTAACCTCCTGAACCCCTTAATCATTAACCTCAGCGGAGAGAAAGTTAGACAACACAAGCCTATTTGGCGTGGTCCCTCGGAGAGATGTGGTGAGCAATACTTTAGCAGGAACCGCGTGAGAAGGGCTCGCGGGGCTCTGCACATTTTAAGCAGCGAATATATGTGTGTGGGAAACAAGAGCACAAAGGGTGTAAATACACAGCTGACCGTACCTTGAAGTTTCTATTCAGGCTTCGCAAAGGACCGACTGACTGTCTTGGGCTGTTAGGAAAAATAGAAGCACTTCCTCTAGACAATTTTAGGACTTGTAATGTGAATAAAGGCTTGTTGTGTCTCCTTTCAGTCGGCTGGGAAGGCATTGAAATAAAAAAGAGGACAACACCCAGGATTACAAACAACACGGCCCAGAGACTTCATAAACAAAAGTGAAAAGAACGATGTAACAGCGGGCGATTTGTTGACCTGCGTTGTAATGCCCCAAAGCAGCAGAGATACTATAATTGCGTGGCAACAGCATGCGCAGTAAATGCGTGCGATGTAATGCCTTTCACGATTTAACAACAGGGCGGTAAATGCTTGCGTTGTTATGGTTGGCGATGTATCATCATACATCCTCAGTTGACAGGAGCTGGAGATACATAAGCATCGGACTAGCTTGTGCAAAGTTCAAAGCTCTCAGTAATGGGAGGAGGAATCACTTCCTAGGCAAACTAAACTATTTACACAACAACACAAAATGTAGGGTATCCTCTAGAGACATGTTGTTGCAGCCGCAGAGCTCTAAAGTGCCTGGGTGAGACCAACCACTCAGGCTGTCTAAAAGAAGATGTAACAAGTTAAACCGGAATCGTGTCTCCTCAAATCTGTCCCTTTCTTTGGATAAGAGGAAAGAGGTATGGCTCCATACCCTGTGCAGTTTTTAATAACAGATGACCTGTAACATAGGTTTCACAAGCTCTGATTGTTCATGTTGTAATAAGGCATGTTCAAAATACACGTCCCTCACCCTTTTATGCTCCAATGGCTGCAGGGAGTGATAACTGTAAAATATATCCACCCGCCCCAAGCTGGCAAATGCAGCCTCCACAGAGGCACTCAAAGGGAGTTTGTACGCATGATCGAGGGATAAACAATCCAACAAAATCAATCTCTTTAGCTGAGAGACCTCCCCGGTCCATATCCAGCACAACAAGGGCCTGAGAACAACAAGGGGCATATTACCAACAACTTGCGATAATTATCGCTATGTTGATTTAGCGGCGATATTTTTATCGCCGAGCTGCGGCGATTTTTATCGCTTAGGAACCTTCCTATTGTCAAGGTATATCTCCGAGCGATACAAATCGGCCGAAATGCATGAATATCGCTGAAAAGTCAGCAATTTTCATGCATTACCGAGCTAATGCTCTGAGCCATGTTATCCACCTCCCATTGGATAACATGGCTAAGAACTGCTCAGGGGCAGGTGTTAGCTTTTGGAGACATTCGCGCTTAGCGCGAATATCTCCAAAAGTTAGTAATAGGAGATAGCGATGTTAGAGACTGTCTCCAGTCGCTAACATCTTGGCACGCCCACTTTGCATGTCATTAGTGATAAATATCACTGACATGCAAAGCGGGCCCAAGATGATCGCTATCTCCTACTAGCTGTCGCTAACTGGTGTTAGCGACAGCCAGGTAATAGGGAGATAATTTTATCTCCGCTTTCTTGGCTTTTAAAGCCAAAAAAGCAGAGATAAACCCCCTTGATAATATGCCCCCAAGATCGCTAACTTATCTAACACCAAGCTCCTCATACATAGAGAAGGCCAGTGTACTTCTTGGGAGTTGCAGAATATGTCTTAAAAATGTATTTTCTAGGAGTTCAATCTTATCAGCCATTTTGTAACCCCAAACTTCACTGATGTATAACACCTTAGAGATGCTCTTGGAATAGAAAAGCTTGACTACGGTGTCTGGTGACCATGAGCCTCCCCTCAGAGCAAATCTAACTAGTGCCCCAGTGGCCTTGACCAGGTCACACACCTTGGGCCCGATTCACAGAATGGACTAAAGACTCAAACCTAAACTTACTACTATTTTGGTATTCACAGAACGCCCTTACTACTTTTGGTATTCACAGAAGTTAGGATTTTGTCTTGAGTTTGTCTTAAGTCTGTCTTAAGTCTGTCTTAAGTTGGTTTGTATAGGATAGGTAGTATGTCATTGACTGGAGGAAGACGAAGAGCTTGTTCCATATGGGGATTGTAAGGTATTGAAAAGAACGCCGCACCCCTGCATTCATTCCCTTTATTGTAGTATAACGAGAAGATAAAAAATGGCAGATTTCAAGGACCGTGTGCGAGAATGTTTTGGGAACATATTTCTGAAGAAGGCCAGATGTCAGATAAGGTACGAAACAGAAGCAGAGAGCTTTGAAAAGGCATAGTTTGCTTACTTTGCTAACAGGTAGCCAATGCAGAGCGCATACATGGTGGGAAATTGGATCAAATGTTCTGATACTGAAAAGCAACCTCGCGGGTGCATTTTGAAACCTTTGCAGTCTGTTCCCCTGATAGATAATATTTTGTTGTACTTACAGATTTTTTTCTTTACAAAATATAGACATGCCGTCATATATGCTTATGAAAAGGTGCAAATAAAATGCTGACCCCTTACCAAAAGTATCTATTATGCAATATTTACTTTGGAAGCATTTTAAGTTGACCACTTAAAATGCAAACTTGAACTTCTGACTCCTTTTCATAATACTCTTCTTTGAAGGGCCAGCTTCAGCCAGTTAATGCTGTCTGTTCAGCAAGACAACCCCCTTTCTTAGGGTCTGTGTTTTTATCTTCTGTACTAGCCCAATAGGTTGCTCCGTTGCAGGGTTGTCTTTTTGGACAGTTGGTGGAAACGCACACCAAGGCGCCAAAATGTTAACAAATACTTCCTCCAACAACAAGCCATACCTTCTCGTTTTACCCATGTTTGTTCTTTTTCTTTCCCCTACTCTCATGTCACTGCTTTCTACCACCTCCTTTTTTGTTTTGTACCCCAAATCTCTTTCTTTTTTGTTAACACATTCCATAACCTCTCCCATTCTTACCTTCTGTTCTGCTTTTCTTCATATTGTCCTGCTTCAGTCTTGTCCCTTACTTCTTTCTCTTCAGTGCCAGGGCAAAAAAAAAAAAAGAAAAAGTTTGCGGAGATAACAAACATTTTTCTAGGCTTCATTCAAGCCCACGTTTTTTAATTAACAATTTCCAATTCCTTTGCATTTGGGAATTGTAGGCAACATGTTTGCAGTTGTTTAAAATAGTTTTTTTTATCTCTGAGTCCCAATTTTTTTTTCTAATTTTTTGTTTTTGTTCTCCATTTATTATATGTTTGTCCATTGTTGTAATGGGATAGAGTGATTGTACAAATGGTAGACACTGTTTTGATTTTCTATGAAACCACATTGTTCATGTTTGCGACCTCACACTGTTGTTTGGATGCCAAGAGCATGGCGACAATATGTTTAGCTCTCTTTGGCAGCTTCAGTTTTAGGTCGAGCCTAGCATGCGCTGTCGGCAAGACCTGTTGTTATCCTCTATCGGCTTTTGGTATGCCCATGAATTTCCATTTGTTCGTTGTTGTGCCATTTAGAAATACATGGTTTTATTGGTGCATTGGGTCTGATTCTCCCGCCTTTGTGTGTTTGGGTCAGGCCCAGGCGATTTCACTCATTGTTTGCTTGCGTTGGCCATCCCAATACGTCTGTTGTTCCTCTGGGTCATCCTGATCTGCCTTTTTATTTTGTAAGCTATCAACATCGCTTGAGGCTTTCAGGTTGTTTCACAGAGTAATGCTCCGTTCGGCACTCGTAAAATGCCAGTTTCTGTCTGGTAGCTGTGGAGCTCTAACTCAAAAAATGCAGGACCTGTTGCATTTCTAATGCTTGTTCATTGTTGTGATCCATTAAAGCTTGCTCTCCAATTGGTTAAAATACCAGGGGTAGTCATCATGCATCCTTTAACCACTGATGATATTACAGGTTCATCTCTTGTTGGACCCTCACGCATCAATAGTCTATCAGGCCAGGAAACGTAGAGCAGTAACTCCAAAGCTTAAACATGGCTCTTAGATATATGTTTGCTTTTCATTCCTGCCACTGTGTTCCTGGCCCTAGGACCATGGGTAGCTGGGGCAGTGAAAGTGCTATCAAAGGGCAATCCATGGGCAGCTGCAGCTACTTTTCACTTCTCCTAATTATTAAATTGGGCCCCAATCATGTGGATTTTTTTAAAACATTTCCATCTGTATTTATCTATATTTTTTTTGTCCATTTTATTGACTTTCTCCATATTCATTTTATGTTTTGAGAATAAATGGAATCGTAAAATGGTACGTTTCCACATTTATTTAACTAATAAACATGCACTCATACTTTGATGCCTGTCACGTTTTAGCAAATTAAGCAGCCAAAGATAACAAAACACTATACCGACAAGTAAATATTAGCATTGCATACAAATATACAAATATATGTTAACATAGACCTGCATGTAAGGGAATCTGATCCTTTTTTAAATTCCCTCTGTTGTCTATCTGCCCTAGCAGTTGGTGTGGAATTGATGAAGGACAACAAGGAGAGCAGCTTACAAGAAGCACAATTGTCTGTATTTTTCTGCTGTTAAAAATAAATACAGACAGGAAATAGATTTGTTAAAATCTGTAAAAATTGAAAACTGGAATACTTATTATTAAATAAGCACAAGTGTCTGTACCCTGTGCTGAATGGACTTCAGGAAGGGCAGTCATGTAATCTACGGCACATGTAGTGCCTGCGATGCCTCATAAGAAGAGCAGACAAAGAGGATGAGGAGGTATCTTACCAGGCCGCTAAGGAGCTCTAAATAAACTAAAAAGTGCTTAATTGAGTGAATTTGACAACAGAGTAGAGCCATTCTAGCGCTTAGAGACCCCTGGGTGATAATGCGCTTTTTAAATTCATATTAACATAACATAACATAACTTTCTTGTGACACAAAAATCATAAAGTATCTGAAAATCAGTGTGTGGGTGCACCTGGAGCATTCATTGCAACATTTTATATGAGGAGCCGGAAGTGTGTTAACCCAAGAGCCACTTAGAATCATGTATGTCGAAGGAATGCACTTAGTACAGCACATATAAACAGTAAAGAGTTTATTGTGTTGCTGGTTAATTATTTCCTTCACTGTCATTCTGCACCATGAATACTTCTCTGTGTTATCAGCATTGATCATATGAGATGGAAGACTGTTGTCAGCAGAAAGTAGCACATGCTGACTGATGGGACAGTTTTACATTATGCTGTCTATGACTATGACACAGTACATCTTTTCAAGGTCATGGAGCAGTGATCTCCATTCTGTGTGTGTGTGTTGGGATGCAAATGTCTCCTGTGTCGTATATAGTAGTGTTCCGCGCCCTACTGCAGATATCTGTGAACCTGGGGGCATATTACCAAGCAATAGCGATAATTATCGCTATTGCTTGGTTAGAGACAATAATTTACAGCAGAGCTGCGGCGATTTTTACCGCAAATAAACCTTGGTATTACCAAGGTTTATCGCAAATGCGATAAAAATCGCCGCAATGCATTAATATCGCTGAAAAGTCCGCGATATTCATGCATTACCGAGCTAATGCTCTTAGCCATGTTATCCACCTCCCATTGGATAACATGTCTAAGAACTGCTCAGGGCAGGTGTTAGCTTTTGGAGATATTCACGCTTAGCACGAATATCTCCAAAAGTTGGTAATAGGAGATAGCGATGTTAGCGACTGTTTTCAGTCGCTAACATCTTGGCAAGCCCACTTTGTATGTCATTAGTGATAAATATCACTGACATGCAAAGTGGGGCCCAAGATGGTCGCTATTTTCTACTAGCTGTCGCTAACTGGTGTTAGCGACAGCCAGGTAATAGGGAGATAATTTTATCTCCGTTTTCTTGGCTTTTAAAGCCAAAAAAGCGGAGATAAACCCCTTTGATAATATGCCCCCTGGTTTTTGGATTTTTGACCCAGTCACGTGCAAATCTAGCACGTGCACACAGGCCTACGCTTCTCTCTTGATGTGAGTGTGGTCCCTCTCAGACTGTTTTAATCCCAGAGGGCCGCACCAAGCACCCTCTCTTTAAGGATAGTGGACAACCTTACCAGCCAGGGGTATTAACCTGTAGAGGGGTGGTGACAGCCTACCGTGTTTTAGTGATCATATGGTCATGACTAGATAGTACCATCTTTGTCATGGGAGCGGTGGCCTATTGGCACTTACCTTACAAAGATGCTGATTCTCCTCCATCATCGTCGTCATCATCTGCTTGGTCCGGGTGGAACATAAAGCACAAACAGGCTTCTCATAGCCAATCATAAAGCTGCAATGCAGCGTTGTGATTGGTCTGAGCATCATGTTTCGGTGCTGAGACAGGCAGTGGGAGACTGTGCATTCTCTCCACCAGGCTGTGCATTACAGCCTGGTGGAGAACATGCTGAGTACGCATGATGGTTTGGGTTGCCCCTTAGGCCGGCCAAACCATCATGCGCACTTAGTGCACATATTTCCTCCACCCCCAGCTGGCTGCGCAGACACCCAAACTTGCCCCAAAACCTGCTTCAGTGCGAAAAATAAAATGATGAAAACATTGTGTTGCTATTTTATTTTTCCTTCTTTGCACTGCGAAAAGGGGCAACACTTATACGCCTTCGCAGAGGAGCTGCCACTGTCCTGCCTGCTTTATCTGTAAAAGAGTGGGAGCTGTTGACCCAAATGTTGCTCCAGTGCCAAGTTTTCTCAGACCAAAGAGGGGTGCTCCACAGAGTACCCACAAGGCAACTGTGCAACCAGAGCTGCTGTCTACATGACAACTAGCTCCCCAAAAGTGAGGGGGTATCAACTGAAGACTGATCTGAAGGATGAATTATCTCCCTGCCCTAGTCCACTTGGATGTAACCTTCCTGTGAAAAGAGGGAAGGAGCAAGCCAAGCCTACAAAGGAACTGACTCCCAGTGCGGACAAGAGCAGTTGTCCCCAGAGCCAGAGGTCTGTCCATCAGACCCCTGGCAGGCACAGGCACTTCACCAATCAGGAGACGGTATACAACCTTTACAACTAATCTGTTACCACGCACTACCATTACAACGCAGTCACTACAACGCAAACCATTACAACGCATTGTGCTTGGGGGCGCTCTAGGATAGGGAATAAGTTTAATTTACTATCCAACACCTTCCCTAGTGTCCACGGGGACTGGAGTTGGAATAGTAAATTAAACTATTCACTATCCAGCACCCCAAAGCGCTATGCGTTGTAATGGTATGCGTTGTAAAAACCGCGTTGTAATGGTATGCGTGGTAAAAGTATGCGTTGTAACGTCATATATCCTCAGGAGACTGATTGGTGAAGTGCCTGTTTGGAGCTGTCTCCCAAGCTGAAGCAGTGGGTCTGCGGCACTGTCTGAAATCTGTCTGCTGTTGATCCATGGCACTAGCCTGAAGTGTGCCAAATGAACTCCTGGTGTCAGAGCCCTCTGAGTCTGCCCAACTGTGCCTGTACAGACTGTGCCACTAAATAATCTACTGTTACCAGGCCTATGGCACTGCCAAGTGTGCTCAAATGGACAGGGCTGGCAAAGTGCTCAGCCGCCACCCCCCGTGCTCTTTGCCAGGGCCGGTTTTCGGACGCTTTTGTTACAGGGCCGACTTTGCAGCTAAAACAGGCCCCCACCCATGTGGCCCACCGGGGTATTGCCCCCATGACTAAGTCTTAGTAGCCCCTGCTTGCTCGTGCCCTACAAGCAAGCAGGGTCTGACAGTGTGATTTCCAGACATCCCAGACGCTATTTGAACTGGTAAAGTACAAATTCCATTGTTTCCCTTATAAAAATCGATTTAATTGTTGGTGGGTCACAATGGGGTTCAAATTCCATAATTACATTTCACTTTTACTCTACCTGCCAGTGTACAGTCTCTTCCCACATAACAAATTTTACTCGGACACATTTCTGTGCTGTGTTCCAGAAATTGGGGTACTGTATAGGGGGGCCTACTCAAGCACATACTACAATACTTGTCAGGGTGAGGCACAAACAAACCCCACATTAGCCTGTGCTCTACCCTCTGGTTGCTTGGCACAGAGCCGTCAGGCTTAACATAGAGGCATTGTGTAAAGTATCTATGCAGCACTTCAAACAGTAATAAAGTGAGTACTCAAAACAAAAGAAAATCCCACACCAATTTAGAGAAATTGATTAAATTCTATTAAATAAATCAAGACCACAATGAAAAAAATCCAATCAGTAGAACCAAAGATGTGCAATTTTAAATATTTGAGTTAAAAAGCACCTAAAAGCATAAAGTTCCAGCTGTAAATATCTAGTCACGCTAGCCCAGGACAAAGTTACAATGGAGAGTGGGTTGGCTATAGGGATCTAGTTATGTTTGTGCAACAGCAGTACTTTAAATTTTGGGTGAGGATCGTTTTGGAGTCCAGCTTCGAGGATGCGTCACACAATGACGATTCCTTGGAGCTGGGAAGCTGCGATGAGAGGTCCTGCATCGTCATTGAGGATGCGTTGACAAGGGGCATTGCGATGCCAAATTCTGCAATTGAGATGTGTTGAACACCGCCTAGTTCCAAGGAAACTGCAGGGCTTTCAATGTGAAGTCCTATGTCCTTATCCAGGCTGCTTTCGACAGGGTTCTTGTGATGCGAAGGACTGCAATGAGGATACATTGCGCAGTGGTGGTTCATGGAAGGCTGCGGGGGTGATGCAAATACCTTGTGACAGGGAAATCTACGTGATGCATCGCTTCTGCTCTGAGTTGCGCTGGTTCTAGTGACACCACAGATGGACTGGCCGGACATCTTCAGGGCCACTTCCAAGGGTCTAGGACCGTAATGGCACCTATTTGCAGAGTAGGACTCACAGATTGTAGAGTCCAGGAGTGGGTTCCAGGTTGTCGGAGCCTTCTGTCCCTTAGGGTCTAGTATTCGGGAGGCCAGCCAACTAGCCCTTGGAGTCACTCAGGGGTCCTGGGTTTACCAGTTGCAGGTCCAGTTCTTCTCACCCAGGCAAGAGGGCAGCAGGTCGGCACAGCCCTGCAGCAGTCCTTCAGAGCACATTCCAGCAGAGTAGCAGCCCTTTTAACAGCACAGCAGTCCTTCTTCTTGGCAGCTCCTTAGGACCAGAAGTGTACTAAAAAGTTGGTTTTAGGGGTCCAACATTTATACCTCGTATCCACTTTGAAGTGGAAGAAGCTTCTAGAGGTTTCTACCACCCTGAGGTGTTGGGCCTACCTTTCCTCCCTGTCCTGGCCCTAGCCTGTCTGGAGTCACAATAGACTAGTGACAAACCCTTTGTGAGAATGCTCAGGTAGAGCCTTTGTGAAGTGCAAGGGTAGTAGGTGATAGATTTACCCCCTCGTTGACTCAGAGTGGCCCATCCCGCTAACACCTATCTTCCCGGTGTCCCACTGTCTGGGCACAATACACAAAGACCAACTGCCAGCTATACCCAGTCATGTGACCCAGGATTAGACTGCAGGCACAAAATTGTTTGGCTACGTAAATGCCAACGTTCTAAAAGTTGCATTTTCAGAATTGGGACTAAAATTTCACTGTACCATTAGACCAAACTCGACCTGTCTAACTGCTCCCAACTGGAAGTTACAGTTTAGTAAATGTTATAAGGTAACTCCAATGTTATCCTACCGTAGAGGTAGGCCTTACAGTATTGATAAACACATTTAGGAGTTTTTCACTACTAGGACATGTAAAAGGTAAACCTATATGTCCAACTTTTTAAATACATGGCACTCTGCCTTCTGGGCTGTTTAGGCGTACACTAGAGGTGACAAAAGAAGGTTTGGGCCTGGCAAAAGATGTACTTTGCCAGGTCGAAATGGCAGTTTAAAAACTGCACATGCAGGCTTCAATGGCAGGCAGCCTGAGACATGTTTAAAGGGCTACTTAAGTGGGTGCCACCAGTGCAGAAAAAGGAGCACCAGGGCCCTATTATGGATGTCACTGTAGCCTACAGCACTCATTAGACCGGCCAGCACTGCCAATGACAAAACCAACAAACCTACTAACAGTCACACTCGTACAAGTGTTACGATTCACACTATTCCAGGCCACCGAAAGCTATAAGAATGGTGTGGACCGCAGAAATTATTCATTTTTAAAGTAGATTGAATTATTAAATACTCTGGTGCTGTGTTCATCTGAAAATAAGACAGACTGGGCCACCATGTAGTAAACTTTTTTAAGTGCAGGTGTTGAGAATTAATTCCCAGTGCAGAGCACTGGTAACCACTGGCACAAATTAAGCACTGGATGACACAATCTGTGCTGCAGGCCTACTAATAGCTTTTCATTTACAGGTCCTGGGTACATGTAGTACAACTGTACTAGGGACTTACAAGCAAATTAAATGTGCCAGTTGGGTGTAAGACAATTCTACCACGTCTTAAGGAGCGGGCACAAGCAGAGTCCTAAAGCCAGCAAAAACAAAGTCAGCAAAATAGGAGGGTTGATGGCATAAAGTTGTGGGAGAATCGCTCCATGTGAGCAAGGTCTAACAAACAGGGAATGCACAAAGTGATGAAAGGATCTTCTGCAGCCTTCCAGCACAAAAAGGAACTGTGCTACCACATTTATTGCTAATTTAGTTTATCAGCATATTAGACATTAGTTAGATGGGCTTAAATAATTTCCCTTTTTCCACTTGTTCTGTCTCACCTAAGCAAGAGCTATTGGCCTTGTCAATGTCTTTTAGTCATGATATACAGAGTGCAGCTTCAGTGCAGGTAAAAATAAAAAAGTGCTATGGCACGGCCAGTGCTGGCTGCATCATAGCACCTTTGTTCTGGCATGGTGGGAGTGGGCAAGCAGCAACTACGCAGGAACAATGCTGGAGGGGGCAAACAGGATGGGGGCAAGCAGCAACAATACAGGAGGGAGACAGGAGGAATGTGGCAAATAACAACATGTCCAGGGGTGGGCAGCAGAGATGGGGAAGCAACAACAATGTGGTAAGGGACAGGGCAAGATGTAACAATGCGGGATGGCACAGGAGGAAGTCGGGAGGCGGTCAGAAGGAATGTAGGAAGTAGCAACATTGCTGGAGGGGAGTGAGGGATAGGGCAAGCAACAACAACATAGGAGGGATGGGGCAAACACCAACAATACGAAAGATGGGTGGGAGAGATAGGGCAACCAACAATGTGGGAGGAACAAAGCAAGCAGCAACAACGCATGAGGGGCAGGATGGACAGGGAAACCGTCAACAAAAAGAGTGTGGGCGGAAGGGGCAATGCAATCAAGCAACAAAGTAGGAGGGGCATGAGGAATTGGGCATGCAACAATAATGTGGGAGGGGGTGGGACGAACAGGGCAAGCAACAACAATGCAGTTGGGACAGAGCAAATAGGAACAATTCAGGAGGTAGAAAGACATCTGAGGCAGGCAGCAACAAAGTAGAAGGGGACAAGAGAGACAGGGCATGTAAGCAACAATGCAGAAGGGGTGCAAAAGAAACCGGGCAAGCAAGCAAGACCATGGGAGGGGGTAGGTGGGATGGGGCAAGCAAGCAACAATGCGGGAGGGTGCTGAGCAGCAAACAACAATGCAGGAGGGAGGCAGGTGGGATGGGGCATGCAACAGTATGGGACAAGCAACAACAGGGAGCGGTGCGTGAGGAGAGACATCCTGCAAACACATCCACTCTTATGGAGTGATGCAACTGAAAGAAAAAAGTAGCTCCAAACGTACAAGCAGTGGAAGGACACTGGGCAAGGAGACAGTGCTTGGGGACTGCTCCAGGGGTGGAAAAAACACACAAAGAGGAAGAGAAGCCAACATGCAATGGGTGGGCTTTAACACCCTGTAAGCATACACAATATTTTTAATTTTGACAGCTTGAAAACGAAATTGTGCCTGCTTTAATGTAGTTTAAAGTGGGATGAACACCCATAACTGTAGTCTTGTTTTACAGAATATGCATCTCTTTGACCACCAATAGGTGTGTGATCATAAGGAAGAACTGTTATAATTGTGCGTTCTAAGAGAAGACTACTCTGTGTCCAGGGACAACTGGATAACTCTTGTCATGAATCTTGCACAATCTCTTCCATGGGATTCATGCAGTGTGCATGTGCAGCTACTTCTTTCTCATTGGGACTAGAACATTTATAGTTGCACAGGGGTCACTGAATAGCCAAGGCTCAGAATGTGATGTGTTATTGTGTGCTGAAGTCCTACTATGGTGTGAGTGCATTGTGCAGAGTGGGCCAGAAGCGCATCAACTTTACCTGTGTCCCTGTACACATCAAGGGAAATGACAGGGTTTCTTATTTCAAGGGCCTAAGAGCTATCATTTTCCCCTGACCAGTTTAAAAGCATTATTGATCTGTTCCCTTACCTTGCTTCCCTCTTGCTGAGATGAACATTTATATCTCTCTTTTTTTTTTAAACTCTCTCCTCTGCCTCAACCTGCCTCGCACACTCCACTATGTTAAAATGGATTGAGTGTCCATCTGTGCTGCTTAAAGGCATGGGCTCGGATTTACAAACATTTCACGCAAAGCATCACAGCATGTGAAGTTGCTGTGCTGTGTTATGTGAAAGGGATAAAGCAGAACTGTGCCATATTTTCAAAGAAATTGCTCATTTTTGCCCCCTCCCTGCACGTGGGCTCTTTTGGCTGACTAGCTCCAACACAGACACTATTGCATCACAGTGTAAGGGTTCCTGCTTTCTGGTCAGTATAGTTTTTGTGCTGGAAGGAATATCTTTCTGCACAAAAATATCCTTGGAAGAGAAATATAATACCCTTTCTTTGAAACCTGTAAAAGGATTGTCATCAAAATTCTCTAACAAGAATTGTGTGTTAATCCAGTAAACCTTCTCCCTCCTGCTAGGGTTGTGAAATCCGATTACGTTTTAAGGTATTATTATGGAAATTTAAAACTGCGCGGAAATTATCTAATATTACTGGCAACAAAAGGCAATCACTGAGCGGGAAACAAATCTAGTATGCGGCAAAAACACCCTCTCTCTCCTCATCCACCTTCATCTATTTTTCTCTTTTCTTGTGGATTATGTTTGTTCTTGTTCTGCTTTTTCATTATAACTCTTCTGCTGCATTTGGTATTTTTATTATGTTATATATTTCGGTTCGTGTTTACGTTTTGATTTTGCTTTGATCCTGTGTTCTTTTTCTGATGGTGATTTGTTGTAATCTTATTTTTTTTCAGTTGAGAGCTGCGCCATATTCCCAAATCTCTACATGTCACAGTGCCTTTAATATCTCGACAATTGCCATTTAGAAAGAAAATTCTGTAATAGTATTTTGAAAGGCAAATCCCTTGGGTGTCTGCCTAATGAAGTATGATTGAAAACTACTGAGACACTGGAAAACGACCAGAGAGACCCCACAAGCCTAGCTGTAAAGCAGTGAAGACTTCAGCAAGAGAAGCAGTCGCAGTAGCAGCTGGTGTCCAGGCAAAGTGAGGGGGGAGGGGGAGACCGGGGAAGATGGACAGATATATTTAAAAAAAAATAAAAACATGCTTACCTGCCGCATCGCCGGTCTTCCGCTCCTTTCTGGCTCCAGTCCACTGCAGGCACAGGTTCCCGGACTCCACGGCGGCCAATCCTGATGCTGCGAGCCCCATGAGAGTAGCATCAGGATTGGCCTGTGCACCCTCAATTTGCAGTGCCAGTGAGACTGAGAGCCTATGACTGCTGTCTCCAGCCCGGCAACGCAGCTCAGGTTGGAGAAAGCTTTAGTGCGCATGTTGGTTTAGCCGTCCTGCGACAGCCGCCAAAACCCAGATGCACACTGAAGGCTGTGTGTGCAACCCCTCCACTCAGTTCCTGTCATCTCACCTGGCCCACCCCCAAAGACTTGGCTGGGGGGTGGGATACAGATCGTAAGAGGAGACCCTACAACTTGAATGTAGTAGAAGGGACTTTCTTCAATTGGCGTTCATGCAAGGAATGCAGGAGGCATTAGTACTTGCCTAAGAGGTGCACATGCATTCCTGTGGGTAAATCATCACCCTATACCTACCACTTTGCAGAAGCAGGAACGTTCTGTTGCTATTATATATAAAGATAACGGATTAAGTTGTGGCTGCACTTAATAACGGTATTCCACCGGACCACCAGACTCTTGCGGAACTGAGACCGCACAAAAGCAATCTTGGTATGAAAGATAAAGAAATACACTGCGGCTTCACCTAAATAAGGCCAGTCCAGTGCCACTTAGCCACCAGGCACTTGCTGAACAAATACCACACAAAAGCAATCTTGGTATTAAACATAAAGGAATAAATTGTGGCTTCACCTAAATAAGGGAAGTCCAGTGCCACTCGGGCCACTAGACACTTGCTGGACAAAGAACGCACATAAGCAATCTCGAAGTCACGCAGCATCTCTACAAAACTATAGATCAAACTATGAAACACAAACAGAATCCAAACCTCATAAAGAACACACATGCAGCCAGAGTAAAAAAATGAGAACATACATCAAGAGAAGAGGTGTTTGCCCTTGCAAAACATGATTCATAGGTATTTTTGAAACTTAGAAACTGTATGGCGTACAATCTGGTATTAGGTTGGCATTGCAGTCCCATTCAGTGATTTAGCAATTGGTTTTCCAAATTTTTCTGTCGCAAACAGGAGACTGATCAGAAAAATACATACCTTAATATCTCTGAGAACATTAAATATTTCAAAAGAAGTATTGGAATCAGGGCTGGACTGGCTACAGAGCGTTTCTGTGTGATGCCGAGCTGGAGGCTAATTTCTCTGTGGTGGGGGCTTATTTTGTTGATGGGGACCTGCGCGCGCTTTGAAATAAAAAAAGCAAAACGAATTTCGTTTTGCACACGCAGGTCCCCATCAATGAAATCATCCCCCAGCTCAGCAGCACACACAACTGCCCGGTAGCCAGTCCGGCCCTGATTGGAATCACCAAAAAGTATATGACATAGGTACAAAAGACTCTGGGGCATATTATCAACAACAAGCGATATTTATCACTAAATAAGCTTGGCGACATTTTTTTTATCGCTGCGCATCACCGGATTTTATCGCAGGGATAACGTGCTATTAGCAACATTTATCTATAAAGCGATAACATTTCCGACGATAGCAGCGAAATCCAGCGATATTCACTCAGGCATTATCTCTAATAGGGACTTAGCCTGAATATCCATCTCCCATTGAATATACAGGCTAAGTAGCCGTCCGTGCAGGCGTTAGGTTTTGGAGATATTTGCGCTTCGCGCGAATATTTCCGTCGCTACGCCTGCGTTGATAATAGGCGATAGCGATGTTAGCGACTGCTTTCAGTCGCTAACAGGTTGGGTACGCCCACTTTGCATGTCATTAGCGATAAATATCACTGACATGCAAAGCGGACCCCAAACCGCTCGCTATCACCGACAAGCTCTCGCTAACTGCTGTTAGCGGCAGCATGTTAATAGGGTGATAGAATTATCGCCACTTTTGCAACTGAAAACAGCCGCTAAAGCAGCGATAATCTCATATCGCCAGGCTTGGTAATATACTCCTCTGTGCTTTCCTCATAGGCCACACAACCACACTCGCTCTCTCACCAGGCTCACAAGCCCTTAATTGCACCATATTAGACAAGGACTCCTCAACTCATCTCGCTACTGAAACATTGGCAACAAATTCACTATGCAATACCATGCTATACAATACAGCACAACTTAAACACCTGCATTATTCAACACAATTAGGCATACTGTACTTCTTCTCTAATTTATATGATACCATGCACATTATATTAAAAAACATGGGGGCATATTATCAAGGGGGTTTATCTCTGCTTTTTTGGCTTTAAAAGCCAAGAAAGCGGAGATAAAATTATCTCCCTATTACCTAGCTGTCGCTAACACCAGTTAGCGACAGCTAGTAGGAGATGGCGACCATCTTGGGCCCCGCTTTGCATGTCAGTGAAATTTATCACTAATGACATGCAAAGTGGGCGTGCCAAGATGTTAGCGACTGGAAACAGTCGCTAACATCGCTATCTCCTATTACCAACTTTTGGAGAATATCTCCAAAAGCTAACACCTGCCCCTGAGCAGTTCTTAGCCATGTTATTCAATGGTAGGTAGATAACATGGCTAAGAGCATTAGCTCGGTAATGCATGAATATCGCTGACTTTTCAGCGATATTCATGTATTTCGGCCGATTTTTATCGCTTAGGATATAAACGTTGATAATAGCAAGGTTCCTAAGCGATAAAAATCGCCGCAGCTCGGCGATAAAAATATTGCCGCTAAGCCAACATAGCGATAATTATCGCTAGTTGTTGGTAATATGCCCCCTGGATTTTTCATGACATTGTTCTTCTACAATGAGCACATCGAAGTATTTAAGTTCATTTGTCCCCCTGCATCACTCTATCCTCAGTTACTGTCATGGAATTTAGGATACACTATTGCTCACACACATTTGTGGTTCAAACCACACTTGTGTCTTTTCAAATCCCTAAACTTATGCGTGAAGCTGGTAGATTCAATGAAGAATTAATTAGTAGAACAGTAGTCTGATAACCATTTCATTGTCACTGCTGCTGACCATTGACGTGGCTCCATCTATGACTCGGTGTCTGGTTTGATCTAGGAACAAGCAAAGTTGTGTTAGTTTTTCCATGAAATTTCACAAAAACTACAGAAAAGTATGGGAATCGCTCAAAATGCGGTCTGGATAGAAGAGGGAACGCAGACCTTGTCCCGCTGTCCTTTCAACTACCTTCGATACAGTCAACCAGGCGCTGCTGGTTGACCGTATGCAGAGTCTGGGGATCGAGAACCTGCCGCTTGCTCTTCTACTGTCTTTCCTTTCCAAGATGCAACAAGTGGTGGTGGTTGGAGAATTCACCTCTAGACAGTTCTCACTGCCCTGCAGAGTCCCGCAGGGATCTTCATTGAGCCCCAAGTTGTTCAACTTGGATGTCACGCCATTGGTCACGCTAATAAATTCTTCCGGTCCATCTTGGGCATCCTAAGCCAGTGACACACAAATTGTTGTGTCACTTTCCAAAGACGAGGCCAACTCTGGTGACACATTTAGGAACTGCGTGAGTGCCTGTAGGCAAATGGATGGAATTTTTTTCTTTTTACAGTTATTTATAGCGCGAACGTGACCCGAATCGGGTATCAGAGTGCTTTACATAGCACCAGTTGCATTACATGAGGACACATTCATTTTTGTTAGGCATGTGGAGATTAAGTGATTTTCCCAGAATCACAGGATGTTCAGTGTCATTGCCGAGACTCAACCCAGTTCCCCAGATTCGAGGTCAACCACCCTAGCCGTTAGGCCAACTCCTCACAAATTATTTCTATCCTGCTATTGCTTGAAATTGAAATCATCAAAGACAGAAGTCATTCTGTTTAGGAATAATCTGTCTTTCTGCTCCCTAGCTTGGTGGCCACCCGAGTTAGGATCACTCCCCTCCCAGGTACCAAAGGTAAAAAAACCTCAGGGTGATGTTGGACAATGCCCTGAATTATAATTTATAATTCAGGGCATTGTCAAGTTAATACGGTCACCTCAGCTTCCTTTCACGCACTCAGACTGATAACAAAATAGAGAAATATTTACCATTCGATCTCCTAAAGATAGCGGCCAATTCCCGAGGATTGTCAAGACTGGACTACTGCAATAGCCTCTACCAATATCTTTCAATGGGTCCACTAAAAAGCTCCAAACTTCAAAACGCTTTCTTCTACAGATCCATAGATTTCATTCAGTAAAAGCGCCCCATCAGCAAACTCCACTGGCTGCCTGTTAGGGTAGGGAATTGTTTTTAAATCTCAATGCATGGCCTATAAGACCCTACATGGGCAAGGTCATTATTATTTCAAGAATAATCTAAGGTGGTGTTTGCCCAACAAGAAGCTTCGGTCAAGCACTATTAAAAACTTGGTAGTTCCAGCTTTTAGAACAACCTCCTGGGGCATAAAAACCTTCTTTAGGTCCACTGCCCTACTCTGGAACAGCCTGCCTTAATAAACTGAAAACAGCTGCTTCCCTCTCTGTTTTTAGAAAGTAATTAAAAATGCGGCTTTCCGCACAGAAATAGATGATTAGAGCTGGCCCTCTTTTGTCTCGCCTAGTGCCAAGATGCCTCTGGGCATTGTTTGCTCTTTAAAAGTCTCTTCATTCATTCATTCAGCAGGTATCTCCATTAAAAAATTCAGACAGGGACATACCTCAGGATACCAATTGGAGATTGGTTTGAGCTGAAAATGTCACTGAATAAGCCATTTTCTAATCAAAACATTCTGCTGCAAGGAAAAATGGATGCAAAATTACGGAATAAGAAATTAGGGGCCAGATGTAGGTGGCCATTTGAGGCCATTTACCGAGCGGTAACGGCCGATTTTGGCCGTTACCGATCGGTAAATGGGTGACAGGTATGTAGGGGGTATTATTTTAACGAATCGGTAACATTACCGAATCGGTAATTTTACCGATTCGGTTAAATAAAAATTCGGTAATTTTACTGATTCTGAGTGACCCAGATGTAGGTGGGACTCTTCAGAGTCCCAGAGGCCTTACGGAATCGGTATTTTACCATCAAATCCAATTTGATGGTAAAATACCGATTCCGGTGTGCATGCACATGTGTGCATGCACACCTATGCCATGTGGCAGGCAGACCTGCCCTTAGGGCATGTATGCCTGCCACATGGCACATGAGCCTGTTTTGGGGGTGCCAGAGTTTGTCAAAGTGACACCCCCTGCACCTTTGTGAAAATCGGTATTTACCGATTCGGTAAATACCGAATCGGTAATGCCCATTCATTCCTATGGGCTTCTTCCGAATCGGTATTCCAGCACATCTGGAATACCTACATATCCACCCCTTAGATTTACCGATTTTTAATTACCAAATCGGTAAAATTTGGTAATTAAAAATCGGTAAATCTATTTTACCTACATCTGGCCCTAGGTGAATTCGATTCATTGTGCATAATGCGAAATTCACAAATGTTGCAAATTTCAAGTGCAATACAAATTGCGCAATATCATAGTTCAATCATTTGTGGTCAAAAGTGTTCTTCACGCCACACTAGTAATTGGTTCTGCAATGCAGACATTAGAAGGAGCCATGGTGCCCAAAAATAACCACCTACACGTACAGTAACATTAGTTCTAAGAATCTGACTATTCCTCTGAATGGTAGCCTGCCTTTATTCGTCGGCTGGTTCTGATACTCTTGATCTCATTCTGGTTTTTGATAGATATAGGCCAGACCTAGAACGGCCTGTCCCCCTCTTGTCCTAAATTGAGATGCTATCTCAGGAGACCATGTTCATTTCCACTTCAAGGCGATGGAATATTAACAAGCTGGAAACCGAAGGCTATTCACATAGATACTTCCAGGTGGGGTGTTTCATAAATGCTTTTAAATTGAAATATAATGTGGTATGTTAAAATAAATTGCCTACCATACATTCCACCAATCCATCCTCCTTTACACGACGGGTATGCCTTCCCGCGTGCACAAATTTACAGCCACAAAAACGCACATCCTAATTTACAGAGCGAATGCGCACATAAGTATGAATACTATTTGCATTTCATTGTCTCCTGCTTCTGGGCCTCATATTTATTTATATCTAAGATGTAAGAAAATGACTGTATACCACTGATATTAATCTGAATTTAAAAACAGAGTGTGGGAGCATCTGCCCACAATCTAAATGCTTCGTCAGCAGAAATTGACTCTAATAATAAAATCCCTTGCAGAAACATTACCATGTTTTCCAATGGTTATTCTGGTTGTTTGAGCATTTGTGGAGCTGTATCTGAATATAGAAATGCATTCAAAAGCTCTACAAGGGTGAAAAACTGCATCCAAAAGGTAATCGGTACCCTAAACCAACTCACAATACACCCTTATTATGTAGAATAAAAGAAGATATAATGGGCTAGATGTATCAAGATACCCTTTAGCGAATCTCAAATAGCGATTTTTAAGTAATCGCTATTTGAGATTAGCAAAATGGTATGTATGTAGAAATTCGCCAATTTTTTGCGATTTCTTAAAATTCCTTAATTGCGATTAGCAAATTGCTAATCGCAATTAAGGAATAATTTCCCATTCATTTCTATGGGCCAGGAGGTCCATACGAAGGAATGGCAAATTATTCTAAATTTGCGATTTGCAATTAGCTAATCGCAAATTGAGAATAATTTCAAGGGTGCAAGGGTGTCTTAAGGACACCCTGCTGCAACCCAGAAATTGACGTGTGCGCATATGGCGTACATACATGCCCTGTATGAGCGTCACATGCCACCTTTACAAATTGCAAAAAGTGCATTTGTAAAAGAAATTGCAAATTACCAACTACAAGTTGGTGGTAATTTGCGATTTCTTAAGGGAAAATCGCTAATTGGAAATGCTTGATGCATAGCATTTAAGGAATCGCAATTTGCGATTCCTTAAATGCTGACGCAAAGTTAAGGAATCGCAAATTTTGCTATTCCTTAAATTTGCGATGCGATTTTTTCATACATCACATTTCAAGTTTTTTTTGTCGCAAACGCTGCTATTTTTTCCGATTCGCAGTGTTTGTGACAATAAAACGCCTGATACATTTAGCCCAATATATTTTGATGATTTTGCGCCATCAAACTGAGATAATGTAGTGTCCACATCAAAGAAGACCTTTTAATACCTATAAATTTAGATTTTTCTACTGGCTTCTGTACAATATTGTTCGGCTATTGTCGGGGGTGGGGCTACCGTGGATTTGCAGGGAACAGTACTTGATTTAAGCAAGATGCACTCTCTAAGAATGAACCATCCTGGAAACAGATTTGATGGTGTGCTCAAATTTCTCGTAAAGGTATTCCAGAATCTTTGTTTTTGAAATGAATTAGGTTAGGATAAAGGTTCGGCCAGTTGCAAGGTCATAAATCAGAAGAGACCTGATGAGCACTTGGTAGGTTTTATTTCTGAGTCTATATCTTCATTTCCGAGTCTATCATAGTGTTGTGAGAGTGATACCCCTTTAGAAGGCAAACATCTTGAAATTAGTCCTGTCACCTTCCTGCACAAAATCAATCTTAAGAGGTGTTTCCTTCTTTCTATGTGTGCTGCAGAATGCAGCAGACACAGAAAGAGGAGAAAACAGGGAGAAATAAACATATCTCTCCTCATTACTTCTCACCTCAGGAGACATATGGATTTGGCACTTTGTAAATCTGAGTTAGCATCAAATTCTGTGGGTGTTGTGTCGGAAGACCCACTGCAACGTCCATGGAACGCCTCCCGGGCGCAGAATAAGGTGACACAGAGATCTGCGCTGAGTCACCAAACTCATGATTTAGGAGGGTAGTCAAAGCCATGCAGGGTGATTTGCGTGGCTTCACAAATCAAAAAGAAAGCCCTGCTTCAGGCATGTATCACTTTACATGGTGTAAAAGTGATGCAGGGCTCTTATAAATAAGCCCCCAATTGTCTCAGGAGTGACATTAGAGGCCAAGGCAACATAATAAGGTCCCTCGAGTTTTGCACAAGAACATTTCTTCTGACAGTCAGACCACATGGGCAGGTGAATGGCTTATGCTTGCACTAGTTCATATAAGCACTACTGAGTGCCAAAAAGAGAAAGTAGGGTGTCCCAAATAGATAAATAAAATCTACAAAGCACCTTTTCCCAAAGAGAAGGAGTGCACTCAACACATTTGTACTTTATGAAAGACTGTTAATAGTCAGCCCTACTCTGTTCTCTGGTGAACTTTAGAGAGGGCTTCTTGGGTCACTGTATCCAAATCTCTGGGTTTATGGACGGCTATGCACTTCCACAAAGGCTTGGTCAAAATGGTGATAAACCAGCCATGCTTCAGCAGAGTAACATTAACAGTGTAATCCTTGGAGAAAGGTGTATCATGTGGATCCATGTCGAGACAGCACAGCAAAAGTGTCCAGGCTGTCCTTTCCCAGTAGAGGTCTTTATTCAGCTGGAGGTGAACTCTAGTATATACTAATTTTCCTTAGCAGCTGTACAGCAACCACCTACCAGAGGGTTCAAATGAATTTACAAAGTTTGAAATCCCATCAAAACTGGTTGGGGCAGTGTTTCCCTCCTCGGATTGGCTTCTGGGAAGGGCAGTCCCACACCGGCACCAGAATGCGCTTTGGAGAGTCGTGCTTACCATTGAGTGAGAGGGGTAGCACATGACACAGAGACATATTTTTGGGTGTAAAAAATACCACTTTATTGAAAACAGGAGCCCAACATATCTTTACCCCAGGCCTTATGCCTTACAAATTATAAACCTCGTTATACATGAGATCAGCTAAGAATGCTCGCCCACCCTCCTCTTCTAAAAGTCCTTCGGCCCCACATCATATCCTACAGATATTTAAAGTCAGCGGGATTTATCGGACCGGCTGATTGAGGTGACGGGTGTATAGAGGGAGACTCTGACATGGACAACAGAAATACGTAAAGATAAGAGTAGACAAACTTAAGGAATAAAGAAGTATTCAAAGTAGCGGATTACGTCCACCACAGGACAAAACACATAGGCTGACAAGAATGATTTGATCTTGAACAAATGACGCTGTGATTTGCATTTGTGAATAAAATGAGTTCATCACAACGAAGACCTGCCTGCCAACCTCTTTTTGCGAATTAATGGGTCGATTATGATTGCGGTGAATCCACATCCTCAGGGCCGGTAGAAGTCACCGCCAGCCCGGAGGATGCGGATTCACCGCTGCGGACCTGCAAAACACCCACCGCCAGATTATGATGGTGGTGGGAGCAGCGGCGGATGGCAGGTCCATCCGCCGCTGATCCGCGGGTGATGGCCGCAATTTGGTGGCGGTGTCTGCAAGACACCACCAGCCAAATTACGATGGGTTTGTAAACATGCTTTTCTGCTGCGGATTTTCCGCAGTGGAAAAGCATGTGGACATTAGCTTCTGGGGGGCCCTTGCTGGCCCCCAGGGTGTTTTGCACATGGGGTGTACCTATGGTACCCCCCTGCATTTGCATGTACAAAGCGGCAGGCACCGCGCGGTGCCTGCCGCTTTGTGCATGCAAATGCAAAGCATGCATATTTAACATTGCGGTGGGTGCTGCTTAAAGTACAGGGTGGCGGTCACATCCTAATCCCAATGGACGGAACGCCGCAGCCCCTGCGGACGGTCCCTCCACCTCGGGGGTGGCGGACGGACGCAAGTCCGCCCACCATCCTAATCGACCACTAAGTGTCCAAAAATGTTTTGGACTGAAATAATTGCCGTTATTTGGAGTGCGCTCCGTTCCCATTTGTAGTAGACATCTAAAGCCTACTCTAATGCACAATTGTAAATGTTATCCTTCCACTTCCCTTAGTGCTTAACCTATATCTCTTAACATCTATTTTTCTACAAGTCTTAAATCATAACTTTTATTATCCTGCCTCTTCTCTTTCATTGACACCTTCCCTTAAATCAAGAAATCGCCTATAGCAAAAACAATCAATTTAATTCAAACCCCCCCAACTTTATCTTACCCACCCCCAACTATTGCCTGCTTTCTCTTCTGTGCACATTCAATGCTGTAGCCACAACCTCCTTTAACTGCATAATGTAAAGCTCCATTCTGTGGGGCGACATATGCACCCCATCACCCTGATTTCCTTGTTAATTCTCCACCTGGCTTTATCTATGGCTGCGGGCCTCCCTGCATCTCTCCAGTTTCTCCTCGGAACAACTTCAGTCCAAATGGCGTAACATCCTGACCATTACTCTCTAATTTCCTTCAAATCCCTCTTTATTTCCTTCAACAGTGCCAAACCTTTTGTCACCCACCCTGTCATTCTCATCTAAATGAAGGACCAGCACATTAAGGCAGCAGGGATTATGCAACTAAGAATTCAAGCACTGGAACAGTTGTTTCCATCGCATACCCCCTTTACTGTACCATGACACATTAAAAAAACAGTTGTCGAAGCCCAGATTAGAACCGTAACCTTTCTGCATCTTGTGCCTCCCTGTCCAATTAACGAGGGATTATTGTAAGTGGCCGAAAAACCAACATGTTTGCACTACTTACCGTCAAACCTCACATATCTCCTGAAGCATGCAGAAGACCACCTCCCCAAATCCATGATCTGCTCTCCACCCCAACCCCATCTTGCCACTTTCGTAGCCACCTTGGTCTTTTACGAGTGGGTACTCCCCCAGCACCCTCAGAGCTGTTCTCAATATTGCAAGGAGTTGTAAAGCAGTAACCCTGGCCCCAGACTCATGCAAAAAGACCTCCCAGAGCATGCCCCCACTAAAACCTTGCAACCTTTCACCCGGGCACAAATCGTGGGTAGGGTAATCCGCAATGTCATTGTCCACACCTGGCACGTTCTTCCACCTTGAACATAATAACATATCTCAAGCAGCTCATCACAAACACCCTCAAAAGCTTCAGAATATGGGCTTGCTCAGCTGATGGTCTGTTCACGACATGAACCACAGCTGTGTTGTCTACCCAGAAAAGGACTGTCTTGTGTGCCAACTATTTCCCTCCACAGTGAAACGGACACTACCTGCAGAAAAAATCCCAGGAAGTGACTCCCCCCCCCCCCCCGCTCCTCCAGTTCAAGGGCCATTTTTCTGAACAGCATAGTCTCTTTCAGTGCAAGCCGAAACCGACGCCCGAGCTACATAGGAGTATATTTGAACCTTACACTCACATTGTTTGGGCACCATCAAAGGTATCCCATTGAAGTCTTCCAAGAAAATTTGCCACATGCAAAAATCCTTCTGTGTTCCGTGGATGACCGTACATGGTAATGGAGAAGAGACAACCCCATACACCTACAGAAAGTCCTCCCTGCTCTGACTACCCTGCAAGCAAAGTGGAGATGTCCATGAAAAAAACTGTACCTCTCACACCATGACCTTTGCATTTGCCAGCATGATGCCCCCGATCAGCCGCAAGTAGAGGCTCTTGTCCGTCAAAAAGCATGTTTCCATTGTTACCAAGTTCAGTTCAATGCTACAAAACAATAAAAATGTGCTAGACCCCCACTGTCTTTTCCAGTGCCAATGGCACACTAATGCCACCCACGAGCTCCTCAAAACTTGCCAGCTACTACTGGCAGTCCACAGAACAGGGCTGACCCACAAAAAAGAAGTCCCTCAGAAATTGTGTAATTGAAGAATGGCCCGGGTGCCACATGTACAACCATTGTAAGAAGGAGATGAAATGCTCAAAAAGGGGGCAACATATTGAACAACCCATTTGTAAGAACTTATCCAAGTACCATTGACTGTCAAACTGAATTCCCAGTAGCTGAGCGCAATAGCCGAAAATCCGACTTAATGTCGCTCTTGGCCATTTGCGCCCCTCTTATCATCTGCTCAACCGATGACATAGCAACATCCACAGATGAGTATCACGCCGATGCAATGTCATCCACTATGAAATCGAGCACTGATGTCCCTTCAGGCCAGGACAAGTGCTGTATCAATGGAAACTGACCCTTTTCCTTTTTTGGCACCAAGCTAATTGGGGAGACAATGGTCTTTTTTTCTATGAGTTTATATAGCACAAACTTGACCCAAAGGTGTCAGGTATCAGACCGCTTTACATGACCACCAGTTTTGTTAAACAAGGACACATTCATTTATGTATTTGATTTTGTATTTGTTTTCTTTTATTAACAGTGTGATTACTTAAAATCTTTACAGTATAAAACACATGAACAGCGCCCCCCTCCCAACCACCCTTCCCCCAGGAACAACCCAGTATTCAGCTTTAAAATAGCACCGTGTCTACATAGGATCTATTTACTACTTTATGTCCATTTAAAACTTCAATTAAAAAAAGTTAAAATATTGGGTTACCACCCAATCACATTTTTACACCTATAGGGATCAATGGTTATATAAAAATCCAATAGGGTTGTTCCGTCCGTGATATTAATTGTCATTAAAAAAAGAGTTCTTAGCATGCCCCCTAATGAGCCCCAAGTTTAATTTATGATTCCAGTGACCTTGCGAAAGACCCCTGGGTTAGGTGACGACTGACAGGGTTAGGGCACCAGATGATTTTCATTACAGAATGACAGGAACCCTGAGTTCTGCGGCCTTTTGAAGGGGATAAAGTGCAATTCTAATTTGATGGATAAACTTGCCAATTCTGGCAAGTAGGCAAGTTGTGATTGCTGCCCAACCAGTTGTAAAGGTCCGCCAAGTCCTGTGTCGTTAGTCCTCTCAGAACTCGTGCTGTGAGCCACCAGCAAAATATTAGACACAACCACATTATCCTGCAGAGTCCCCTTCCACTGTGTTCCTTTTGCGCCACCAGTGCTGCCCCTCCTCCACAGGAGGTTCCTCATACAACTGTTCCCCTTCCTCAAGGCTCCATTCATTGTACTCTAACAGAGTATCATCAACATCATTTGGCACTGAAACATGCTGCAAACTATGTTGAGTAACTTCGAGCAACTGTGTGCTTGCGTTGTCTGTGGGGCACCGGAAGCCACCCAACGCCCTCCTGGTGTACTCACCACTGGCTATTGTCAAGAGTCCGAGACATCCGTCCCAGAGGCTGGACCATACCTCCCTGGTTAAAGCGCCACTGAGGCCAAACCTAAACTTTCTTGTGGCAGTGATGTTGCCGTCCCATGTCACCATCCAGCTGGCCACCCTTAGCCTTGCCTTTTGCTCACGTCACACCTTGAAGCCGCACAAAGCTCTCCGAAGTCTGCCTGTGCCCTGTCATCATGAACCTGCAAGATTGAAAAGAGGTCCAGCGAGCTGGCAAACAACCTACTCGTCCCTTGTTCCTTCTCCACTTTGGGAAGCCGACACAATCTCTACGTCTCTCCAACACCCACCCTAGCTCATGCAGGGCAGAACCTATTGCCTTCCCTGTCCATCGTGAAGGACCCCCCATGAGGCTGCGCACCACCTGCACATCTGCCGTGGACTAACCCTCCCATCTGCAGGGGGCCGTTCCCCCATCTGGCTTGTAGAACATCCTCAGCTGTTGGAGGCTAAGCTCCCGGCTCACCTCCTAATCCCCTCCCCTGCCTCCTCAACCTCACAACCCTCATCAATCCCTCCTCCCCATCACTCCAATCGAGACACTTCACCAAGAGCTCTGATGCCAACCCCCTCTCTTCCGCCCCATGTGTTCCCTGAATCATAGTCTGACCTTCCTCCACCCTCCCCATGTGGTCTGGCTGCCTGCAGTCTTTACTCTGCCCTACCTTCCATTCCTTTCCTCAGACCATCTGGGCATTAGCCCCGCAGGGGCCCTGTTGTGTCACCCATCTCTTGCAAGTGACACCGCCGGCCACGACCAGACACCCTCAATGCCTTCTGCACCATACTCGCTCTCCTCCAGCACCCAGTGCATGTTTCTCCCCCCCTAGAACTCGACTAGGGTCTCATAAATGACCCCCTTCGTTGACCCACTACTGTCCTCCGGAGAGGGCACATGAGCCCCAATGTCCCTCCTGCCTACCTGGGCTGCATCACCTTTGGGGGCATGATCAACTGTTCCACTCCCCAGCTGACCATAGGCTTGATCCCCCTCACTACTACTACCCCCCCGTCTCAATCACACTAATCACTCTTGTGGATGTGATTAGCCACCAGGTCATCTCAAAATTGGTGGCTGTTTGAATAAAATGGCTGTATTTATATATTGGGATATCCCGCTTTGCAGGTACAGCCCAAAAATAGCCCACAGCAAAACTGGGCTGGTCTACTTGCCCAAATCTCCAGAGGGAGCAGTCCCTCCTGTCTCCAAATATCCATCACCCCTTGGGTCACACTGATCAAGGAAAAATACAGTAGAAGGTAAAGGAATATCTTAATTTCCAAGAGCCCATTAATACATGTTTTTGATTGTTGCTTAAGGAGAGACATTTCGTTCAGTTTTTGTTCTAAGCAGTATACATTGTTTTGCCAAACCTCAGGAATCCTCTGCCGAGAAAAGCCCTGATAAATGGCCGCTTGTGAATACCGGCATATGAAATCAGGTCACCTCATCCTTCCTGCAAACACTCACACTAGTACAGGCTATTCTTAGCCACAGCAGAGCAGCCTACTCTATCTTTTCTTACACAGTTGATCATATTTCTAGATCCATCGTACATTTAATGACCTACACTTGTGTCCTCATAGGCTGAACACTATTCTCCTAAGCCCGGTAGAGAGACGCGCACCTGGGACGCCAGCTGCTCATTTGTCCCAATAAAGTACCTGACCGCCTGCTTTATCCTCTTCCACCCCCCATAAGAGAGGTATACGTTTTGTGTCTAGACATATAAACACACCTAGAATACACATACACGCACAAATAGACAAAGATTTGCAAGTGTGGACATACATGTGCGAACATGCATTTGCACACACTTGGATACAGGAACATATACCCAGATCATTTGTGATTTAGTTTCACACATGTAATTGGGGAGCAAGGGACAAGTAACTGTAAATGGCATTTGCTATGTAAATGTAAATGTTTTGTACTTGTATAGCGCACAGCTACCCGCAGTGGGTTTCCCGGCACTTGTACGAATACCGCAAGGGAACCCTTCCTGGCTTTCCCTGTGAAGTGCCCACTCCTAGGTACCCCCATGGTGCAGACCAGGCATCCCTTGCGTTGTGGGGGCCGTTGTGGAGACTAAGCAAGCTATAGCCCAGAGTTGCAGCGTGGGACCCATGATCAGAATAGGCACTGAGGCGAGAATATCCGGTCAGGGGAATTAATGAGCCCAAGACCCGCCGGGGCAGAAATCGAACCCTGGTCCCTGGCCAGAGCTCTGCATGATGGTCTGCCTGCTCTAACCATTGAGCCACACCACAGCTTGATGAATGCTCCACTGTGGTAGAGTACCATTGTTGAAAAGCTGAGACTGAAATACCACAGCCCAATGAAATTTGGAGTGTAGGTCAATGTGTCAAGAAGGCCCCTTCCTTCTTCAGGTAAGGAGGATACACTCTATATCAGGTTCACTGACAGCACATATGTTCTATAGTATCTGTAGTGGACTCCTGTAGAACAGTAATCATATTCCATAGGTGGCCAAGCAAGATCAGACTGGCCCACGCATCTTCTGAGTTATAACCCATAAATCAATCAAACAATCAGTATAACTTCATTCGGATACAAAGTTTATATCCATAAAAGTACAGACAAACAACAACATATCAAAGAAAATTCCAGCAACAAAAGAAAAAACATCCAATTTCAATTAAAATTAGTCCTCCAGTCATATAATACACAAGTGAAAAAAGAGCAAATAATACAATAATTCACAAATTAAAAAAAAAAAGTACGGGATAAAATGCGATAATTCAGCAGGGGCACATAGTTATACCCATAAAGACTCATGCAGTTTCTTTCTATGTGCTGAACCAAGGACTGTAATATTCTGCAAGAAAGGGGAGGGTTGGTGTTTGTGGTCATTTGGTAGTTCAAGTAATCAAGTATTTAATGATGTTGATAGTAGGGAATGGAAATTACTTGTTTGGGTGGAGAATACTTTCTTATAGTCTAATTTCACAGATGAAAATGACAGTTCTCCCTGTTTGACTTAGAGTATGTGGTACTTCTTCATGAGTGACAGGGGCAGTAGTTTGTTTAATGCTGACGGTAGAAACAGTCAATGTGAAGGAACATATCTTCCTATTGCTGACCCTCTTACTTGCATTAGATAGGTCTTCTGTGAAATCTGGGCGGAGGTTTGATCAGTGAGTCAGTGATGGCAGGAGGATTGGTGGTGAATAGTCTGTCTGAATAATGTTGACATCTTGCTGTTTTGCCAGTGATGTGGAGAAGGGTTTACATACAACATTGTCTGCAGCAGTATTTTACAGATGTCCTTCATGTTTTTTAAAAAGATTACAATAATAAAGAAGGGTTTTTTGCCATGTGATTTTGAGACTTCTTACAAACTCCTGGTGGTACACTTTCTCTCTGTACATCTGTTTTGGTATCAGGCAAAAAGGTTCAGAGTTTTTTCATTGACTATGATAAAGGTGGGCGATGCAGTTTGAAAGTGTGTATAAAGCGTTGTGGGGCCAGATGGATTACACAGTATATTCCAGAGCAGACTAGGGCCATATTACAAATGGAGCACACTACTATCCCTGTTTGACAGTATCATATCCCTAAACTGGTGCACTGAGTGCAAACGGTGTCTCTCAGAGAAGATGGGAACTTGTGATTCTCCTGAGTTCAGGGGTTAATGAAAGATGGGGCGATTGCTTGAAGCAACATCCAGGGCCGGACTGGCCTTAGCGGGCACCTGGCAATCCCCCGGTGCGCCGCACGGGTGGGGGGCCGGTTCGGGGCCCTGGGGGGGGGGGGGGGGGGGGGGTTGTTACAGGGCCGTTTTTGAAGCATAGCTCGGCGGCCGAGCACTTTGCGAGGGCCTGTTTTGGTTCCCAGTCCAGCCCTTGCAACCTCTCCATGTTTCACTGTGCAGGTGGCACCAACCTGGATTTTAAAGGGAGGATTGAGACCCCCTCTGCAGGCGGTTGCAGTGAGTGACTGCACCAGACTGCGGAGGGGTAACTAAATGGCCCATGGGAGACCCTTTGCACCTCCAGGGGGCTGCTCTAGGCAGCACAGTGACTGTATGCCACTTGCTTGTAGTGTACAGTCAGTGCACCTCTTAACAGACTCTTTGTCTCTGCATCTTTGATCACAATAAGGCGCAGACGCAGAGACAAATTGCCTCCAGGCTTCACATGAACAAAATGCTATGAATGTGACCACATTTATGTAAGATTCCATTTAATCTGGAGTCAGATCTAGTCTGCATTAGGTGCACGTGCAAAGCTAATTACCAGGTGAGCGTGGATTGTTGTGGAATCTCCACACAATTAACATGATTACTCTCAAATGACTGAGGAACCTGTTCTTCTAAAATAAGCTGATCTTCACCTTTTGCTTTTTTGTCTAGTGTGCTCTGTTCTGTTGATCTCCCTTTCTCTCTGCTCACTTTGAATGCTGTCAATCATGTCAGCTTGTATTAAAGGCCATCATAGGATTCTTTCCTACCCATCACTTCCAGGTCAGAGTCTGGCTCAGCACACTTCGTCCTGGGGATGAAAAGAGAATTAAAAAAAAGATAAATACAGCTAATCCTCTTTTATTTACCTTTCTAAAACACACACTTAAAAATAGCTAGAGCCACTGCTGTGGACTCAGTCTCTAAGGAGTGCATGATTATGAGAACAAACCATTTGATCTATATGCTTTAATTAAACTCTGATTAATACTCTAAGCAGAGTATGCCCATGTGGACAATTGTAATCTTAACTTCCGATGAGCTAGACAATGCAGGATAACTAACGTCACTCTGGCATGCTGCATCCTTCTTTGGAAGAGAAAGAAATCCCTAATTCTTCATGTTTTAACCTCTCCGATGCTTATGACGGAACGGTTCCGTCATCAGCGTCGGTTGGGCTGTGCTGATGACGGAACCGTTCCGTCATGACCACATCCGTTTTTCGAATCTTCAGCAGAGCGCGAAAATTCGCGCCGCGCTGAAGAGGTTAAATGCGAAGAAGATCAACACCAAATGCTCAATAGTACACAAATATCCCTGGCTGAAACACAGCAGAGCCATTGCAGTTATCTGAGACTGTGGTTTTCCAAAAAAGCATCTGTATTCATGGGTCCACCTGAAAATGTGTGAAATCAACTAAAGACACGACTCAAGAAGACCTCTTGTGAATTTATACTGTGAACTGGTATATCATAGTCCACCATGTCCTAAGTAGGAAAAGGATATATAAGAATCAGAATGGTTATGGCATCGCAATCACCAGCGTTAATAAGCATGCCATTCATAGTGTGGAGTGGTGTGGCTCACTGGTTAGAGGTGGCAGACCTGGAAGCAGAGAACAGCCCGGGACCAGGGTTCAATTCCCGATGCGGCAGGGTTGTGGACCAGGGTCAGCGGACTTGATAATTTTCGCCTCGGTGCCTACTCTAACCAGGGATCACACTCGGCAACTCTGGGCATTAGCTTGCCTCATCTCTACAACAGCCCCCCACATTCGCCGGGGATGCCTGGTTTCACCTTGGAGATACCCAGTAGGGACCATCTCACAGGGATAGCCAGGACGGGTTCCCCAGCGGTCTACAGCGCCTCGGGCAGCAGTGCGCTTTACAAGACTACATACATTACATTACATTACATTCCAGACATACACCCATGCAGTCCACATCCAAGGACTGGGATCTACGCAAAGCCTGAAGGCATCTAGAAGTCACTTTTTCTGCGGTCTGTGCCACAGTTGTCTTGTTGCATGGATCTTCAAGACCTTGGTCCTAAAAATCACATTCAGAGTAGGTGCATTGTAGGTTACAATATGAGATTCACAAAAGGTTTTCAGTAGTGGTATAGGAGAGGAATCAGGGGTTAAATCCATTGCTTCAATGGAGTGGGCTATGATCCAAGCAGCAAATGTTTGCATCGCTTTAAACTGAATTCTTCCACCTCCATACTCATAGGCATAAATGACACCAGGTTTTTGAAATACCAGCATGAGAGAATTGAACATACTATGAGTCTGTTTCACAAAAGGAATCATAAATCTGCAATTGTTATAGAACCCGTGCGCAAGTGCAAATGTGTGATTTTTTTTTTATCCTATTTGCAACCAGTATGTCTAAAAAGATGTGCTATTTGCAGCTTTGCAGGAAACTACTGGAAAGGTCATGTGAAATATTTTGCTGTTGCTATTTCACCAATGCATAATTATGCCCAGGGAGCAATTCTTCAAAGGTGAAAGACAGACACATTGGGCAATTGTACATATTTTTTTTCTGTTTCTTTTTCCATTGTTGAAGAAAACTTAGGTTATTAATTAAGGCAGGGGACGAGTTCTCACCTGAAGTAATGAACACAATCTTTATTAGGGTGAACTATTAAGTAACTAAATTAACATGAGTGCAACCCCGTGATGGCTATTCCACAGGATTACCTTAGAGGTAATGTGTGAAGTATTATTACAGTACTAAAACAGTAATAAAGTTGAAACACTCAACAATAAAAATCCCAAAATCAATTTAGAAAAATAGAAATTATTTTAAGTAAATAAAATGACACCAAAATGCGAAACATCCACTGAGAGAAACCAGAGATATGAATTTGTAAAGTTTACATTGAAAATAGCACCAAAATGTGTTAAACTCCAACTGTGGTCAAATGGTCATGGCAGTCCAGGACTTAGGCGTGATTTGAGGACAACCACAATGGATGGGTTGGATGGAGTAACCAGGTTTGGCCCAGTCGGAGGTTTTACCGTAGGACTTAGTCTAAAAAAAAGAAGTTAAAATGCTTCTAGTGGGCAAGGCAGCAGGTTGTAGCTGAAGAGGGCTACACACAGTCAGCTAGGCATTGGGCACGATCTCAGTAAAGCCGGTGGTTCTCAGCGGGAAAGGGCCAAGCAAGAAAAATTTGAATTTCATGCTCTCAGAAGGTCCCTCGCTGGGCAGGTTTTTTTGGCACCTTTGCCCAGTCAAGAGTTCTACTTTTGCCCTTTGTCGCTTGTTTCGAGCCTCGCTTCTCCCAGCAGGACAAAGCTGCAGACTGTTGCCAACAAGAGCTTAATAAGGCAGTGTACTGTATCCATAAATTTCTGCTGAATTGGTTTTGCTGGTGCAGAAAAGCTCAGAGACGCAGAAATGTGAACCTTCAGTCCAGCGGCAATGCAATGTGCTCAGATTGGCTTTGTGGGTTTATTGTTTTAGATCTTTAGAGCCAAAGGGTTTCTAAGTCCCATGCTTTCAGAGGTGGTAGGAGGAGTCCAGCCGGAAAGAGCCAAGGGTTCCAGGACCTCAGGAACAGCACTTGGGCTTCTGGACTCCTTCTAACAGAGGCCCCCTGCAGGATCAGCTGCAATTGGTCATCTGTTCAGTTGCAGTAAAATTCCTCTTAAAGCTTGTTGTCTCTTTGTAACTTGAAAAGAAGATGAGCCGTACGACCCATGGAGTCACTTCTTTGTCATGGGTATAAGAGAGACCAGGTCCAGCCCTTTCGGGCACTTCTTAGGTCACAGAAACCTAGTCCAGTCTTCTTCTGTTTCTAGGTCCAGGAACTGTTCTGAAGCGGGTACCAGGGATGCTATATTTATGCATGACACTAGCTTGTGGCTGAGGGTGACTCATGGCTCCTCGTAAATGAATGAGGTAAAATTTCCAAGGGGTAACCCCACCCACTTTTGCCGCAGTTCCTGCCTGCCCTACACCAAATACTCCCACAGTTCCTAAATCCAAGATGGTAAAGTGTTCTCCCCTTGCTCAGAGACTGTGTGCCCACCACTGGCGGCCGCTAGCATGGCAAAGTGGTGGTGCAGCATGAGGGACAAAAAAATAAGGAAACTTACCTCCTACCGCCTACTGCCTTGCCGCACTCTGCAGCTCCAGATGAACAGGAGCTGCACACACAGGCTCCAAGACTCCCCTGCCCCAATCCAGACACGGCTCTCATGCTGGTTATCCCCAACATGAGAGAAGTGCTGGGATTGGGCGGAGCTGGCTGGATTTACGCTCCAGCTGGGGCTGGGACTGGGAGCCTGTTCTCCTAAGCCCTGCTGATATCTCCAATCAACAGCCTGGAGATATCCAAGTGTGCATGTCGGTTTGGCTGTCCTAAAACAGCTGGCCAAAATGGCATGCGCACTTCGTGCCCTGTGCCCACCACTCCTCCTGCTGCTGATGGCCCTTCCCTCAAGACTCAGCTGCGGCTCTACCCTACATGTAAAAAAACATTATGAAAAAGAAGTTTAATTAATTGCTTTACTATCATTTTATTTTACATGTTATCATGCTGGTTCCAGCAGTGGGGTGACACTCTTCCACCATAAGGGAGAATCCGCAACTGGTGCCCACCAAGAAGCGTAGCCAGGGTAATGAGCGCCCCCTCCTCTGGGGTTACTCCAAACCATTTCTGGGGGGAGTTCTGCTCTCATTCGGACTGATGCCAGTCTGACTGCAGGAACAAAATAAGCGGTCTGTCCCAGTATCATCTTACATCTGCCTATGACAGGGCAGACCCTTTTCAAGTAAATTAAGTTCCTGGGAATAGCCCAAATGGTCATCGTGCAAGAGGAACAAAAACACCTCTCCATTCCCAGGCCGTTTTCTCTGCTCTGGGAGCAGCTTACTCACTTCATCAGGGCTTGAGCACTCAGAGGGTTGGAGCCGGAGGCTAATACAAAGAAGGCTCCAGAGGTTTTAGGGAGGGAAAAGGTAACTTTTTTAAAGTACCTTTCCCTTAATATTAAGTACAAATCTGACATCTCCATTGAATTGGGTCATTTATAAATATAAAAATGTAAGGTTTATTCATGATTGTAGCTGTTTCATACTCTGAGATACATTGCATAAGGAGGGTTTTACCCAATAAAGTCACTAGGGACCTGGGTGCTGAAGGTGGCGAAAGGTTTCGGACGTAGACGCCACGATTATTGCACTAAAGAAACGAGTGCGGCATTTTTCACGATATGATTCCCCGAGTACCGGGAGAAGGTGGCAGCCTACGCCATTAGAAATCCGATGAAACGTAAGCGGGTTCCGTTACATTGTTGTGTGCCAAGCAACCTAGTTGAGACACGCCGAAACCTTTACTGTTGTGTAAACTGTTGATTAATTTGGGTATACACCTGTTACAACGCATTCGTTACTCCGCACTACCATTACAACGCGACTTTTACAACGCATACCATTACAACGCATTGCGCTGGGGGGCGCTCTAGGATAGGGAATAAGTATAATTTACTATCCAACACCTTCCCTAGGGTCCACGGGGACTGGAGTTAGAATAGTAAATTATACTTACCACTATCCAGCACCTCAAAGCGCTATGCGTTGTAATGGTATGCGTTGTAATGGTCGCGTTGTAATGGTAGGTAGTTGTAACGGTATGCGTTGTAACATGGTACATCCATTAATTTGACATCCTCTTGGAGGTGTTTCGGCTAATGAGAACACAGTGGATAACTACTGATCCTGATAATCATAACTGGATCTATGAATGCTCCCTGCTCCCCTGTCCAAGTTGTGAGCCAATTAGCCCAACTTTCTATGAGAAAACAGTGCTCCCCAGGGCCCTTTTCGTCCTGATGAAGACCCCACTTTAAGATGTGACGGATACCTACCAGTATATCTGGGGTCGAAACGTCGACAGCTTTTCCCATCCACCAGTCGATGCAACCAGCATTTTACTTATTAATTAGTAGCATCGCTAATATGATTTCTTTTTCAATATTGAACATTAGTAGCTCATCTATTGTACTGGCTAAGGGCTCTGAAGCCAGCTAAATTGATTGTCTAATAAATGGTATATTGATAAACTTTGTTACAAATAACCTACCTTGCACATTCCCTCCCTACCCAATCACTGTCCCTCACCCCACCTCTCCTGGGGCACTACTACAATTTTTTTATAAATTTGCTACAAAGAAATTTGAACTAGCACATTGTGAATAAATAACAGTGTGCTTAATTATTAGTTTGTGAATTCTTCTTTTTATACTGTGTGATATTTAGTGTTTTGTTTGTGTACTTGTGATACCTTCACTGGGACCCCTTATTCTGTACCATCATACTCTGAGATAGCAGAATTAATATTGTATATTGCTTCCCAGTGTTGCTGTATGGGCCAGCCAGCCTTCCTGCAATGAAAATAGCTAGCCTTTGTAAGCACATGTTGAAATGAAATTTCTACAAGTCCTACTTTTAAAAAACATGCACCTTGCCTCATGGGCTATCAGGCCTACATAGGGGTGACACATTAATATTTGAAAGGGATGGTTTGACCTGCCAAAAGGGATTATTTTGACAGGTTGAATTGCAGGTTTTATAAAGCTATAGTCAGGCTCCAATGGTAGGCCTGAAGCCATGTTTGCACTACCACTGTAGTGGATGGCACAACAGGTAGTACAGTCCTTTAGTGACATTTACTTTACAGGCCCTGTTGTTCCCCGACCTTGTACTATGTACTAGGGGCGTATAGGTAAGTGAAATATGCTATCTTAAAGTATACCCATTCGAACATGTTAACAAAGGGAGCCCAGACACTTTATTGCTGCTTAGCAGGGGTAACACCAGCAAAAAAACGGATAGGGGGAAATATTTGGCAGTACACCACACAAATGGGGATATTTTCATACAATGGAGAAACAGTTTCCTCCTAGAGAAACCACTTACCCTGCGTCCCCCCATCAAATTGGCATGTCCTTCTTCCAACAGTGGAAGGGTATTCGCTCCCGGTGTCAGCAGGGGCAAATCTCCATCCGTTTTGAGGTCGAAGAGGAGTCTCTGAATGCTCACAAACTCACAGGATTGTGGGCATTCACAAATTCACAAGGAAAAGCCTACTGTAACCATCCTGCCACCCTTACGTGGAGTAGTACTCCTTCTTTATTGTACACATTTATGGAGTACAAGTATGGACAATGACATGGGTTTGCAGCTTTCAACGTTACATTTTATAAATCCCAAGCTGGCAATGTATACTTGTAGGCACAAATGGTTTTGTGAATCAGGCCCAAAGATACACATCTCATTAATGCTACTGTCTTACTAATCAATGTCATGACTGTAATTCTGTCTAGTTTAGCATATTTACTCTACTGTTTCTAAGAAAGCCTAGCAGATTTGGACGAAAATCCTTAATTGCATGTGATATTCCATTAGCCCAACACAGGAGGCCATAAAAAGTGTCTCATGACCACCACAATGTTTTGACATGGCTTTACAACCTACTCCCCATCATGGCGTTTAAAAATAAACTCAGCCATGGGTCATCTCTTCCCCCCTATTAAAAAACCTCCCATTTTCCTTTTGCTTCACCTGCCACATCAGACATAAGAAGACGTGTACTATCTTCACCTATGACATTATGAGCCAAATATAGATGATGCTGTTCAGCAAACAGTTGAACTGAGAAAAAGTTAAACAGGTGTTGTAATGTGATGCAAATTGATCCAGAGACAGCAAGGCTTCCTGTGTTTTCACTCTGACAAGAGATGCTACCCAGGAGAGGCCTGCACCCAAAAGATGTCAGCCTTGATGGCTTTCGCTATATCTAGGGAATGATGACAGGTGTGCTAATCTGCCTAGCATTAGATTTATAAGAATAGAACACCATCCTTCAAGATATATTGCAAATACAAAAGGTACAGACATTCATATAGTGCCTAGTTTATCACCTAGAAAAGGAGTGCCAGAACACTTGATTTTCCAAGAAAGATCAGAGTCAAGTTACATATTGGAAGGATAAGTAATCCGCAGGAGAGTTCCTATCTTGCCGAAATGGCAAATGTCCACCTTAAGAAGCTCAACGTGAGGCGTCGAACAAAGGCTTTAGTTAGCCATGTGTAAACATCTGTATTACACAAGAAATTAGGCACTGACCCTTGCAAACATCTGTGCAGGTTGTAAAGGCATTTGAACCAGATTCTTGCCTCTAGAAAGCAAAGAAGGGGACATTTGGCTTGAACCATTGCTCACTTTTTACTAGACTGTTAGGCAGCTGAACTCCTGTTTTTGGACCCCATGAAGATGGGTCACTGTCTCCTTCTAGATACCTAACTTGTTGCAGTAGTCTAATTGAGAATTCACCAATGAACTAGAAGAATGGGCCCAAGACAGCGGATAAATACCATGACTTTCTGAAAGCAAGGAAACTGAAATATAATAGTTTAGACTATGTGACTAAAGTGGGTCTTGGTGTTGTACTGGACCCTTCACCTTGGTGTTGGTGGTGGGGTAGTGACCATCAATGACGTGGGGACGGAAAAAGTAACAGACAGGTACTTTTTGGTTCAGTGACACAGAGGATGAACTCTATCTTCTCCTCTTCTCAGTTCTATCTAATCTCAAGCCATCCTTGCTTCTGTCTGAGAGACATCTTAGCAAGTTTCCAGCTGGATGTAATTGCACTTCATCTGCTAGTTCTGTACTAAAAGCATACGGGTGATAGCACTAGGGGAATAGACCAATTCAGCAGCAAACATAGCGGGGGACATCACCTCCACTGATTTTTGTTTGTGCAGCACGGTACCCTTTCCTGCATAAAAACAATCCTTCTCACCTCGGAGACACCCTTGCACCATAGTGCAAGGGTGCCTGCATTGGCACATGGCAGCCAAGTTTGCGCCAGCTCTGTAGAGGAGGGCAGGAATGTGCTGTATCTCATTGATACAGCGCATTCCTGCCCTTTTCTTTTGATGTAGAGCAGCAAGGAGGCTTGCAGTGGGATGTATGACATTACAACGCATGCTTTTACCACGCATGCTGTCACAACGCAGTTTTTACAACGCATGCTGTTACAACGCATAGCGCTTTGGGGTGCTGGATAGTGAATAGTTTAATTTACTATGCCAACTCCAGTCCCCGTGGATAGTAGGAAAGGTGTTGGATAGTAAATTAAAACTATTCCCTATCCTAGAGCGCCCCCCAGTGCAATGCGTTGTAATGGTTTTCGTTGTAAAACCTGCGTTGTAAAAGCACTGCGTTGTAAAAGTTTCGTTGTAAAGGATGTTTCCCCTTGCAGTGCTGCCCAACGGCAAAACCTTGTAAATGAGGCCCATTGTATTTTATGTCACATGAGCATTGGTTCAAAATGTTTCTAAATTTTGGTCTTAATTTTACTGGAACTTGCATACAGTAGATGGCATGGTTTTATTTTTCATAAATTACATTTTGTTGTATCCGGACCTATTAAATTCAGCTCAGGTGGTAGCACCTGGGGCTCATTTACAAGCCCATTGCGCCACTGGTGCGTCACTTTTTTGACGCACCGGTGAGCAGTGTGCCTGCCCATATTTATGCTGCTTTTCATGGCCTTGTAAATATGGACCACTTTCATGCATTACTCTGCATGAAAGGGACGTTCCATGTGTTGTTCTGTGGATGTTCCCAAGCAAAATCCATGGAACCTGAGGCATTTCTAGATTTACAAGGTTTTGTAAACCTGGGAATGCATCAGATTCCTACGGCGTGAAGGAGGCGCAATGAGGAGAAGAACCTTTATTTCTCCCCATTTTAACTTTTTCCCTTTGTGTGCTGAATTCTGCAGCACACACAGAAAAAAAAAATGACCCCGACAACGCAGACACCCTTGCTCCATGGCGAAAGGGTGTCTGCGTTGGTGTATGGCAGCCCATTGTGCGCCAGTGCAGGGGAAAAGCACAGGACTGCGCTGGTCTTGCCCTTCCCCTGGGGTTTAGTATTTTAACCCTTAATAGGGAGTCCAGAGGCGGGGGTATAGCAGTAATTTTTTTAACTTGTTATAGTTGCACCTTCGTTAAGGAAGTGGTGGCTGGGTGCGAATGCGCCCGCTTCGCCATCTCCTTTAATGCTCACTCATCTATCTGACCTACTAGTGTATCGCCCCCCTGGGACCATCGGTGACTTCAAGGCATGCATTATTGATGCCGTTGGCTCACTGGCGCTAAAGGCCTCGAACGTCTGTCTGATTGGGGACCTGAATTTGCATTTTGATCACTCTAGTGACCCCGAAATCAGCGGCTTGCTTGCTGATTTCACAGCTTGCCAATTAAAACAGTCGGTCCCACCCACTTTGCCGGGCATCTACTTGGTTCGGTGTTCTCCAATATCCCCTCTCTTATGGTTGGGACACCTAGACCGATGGGTTGGACTGATCATTTTCTAGTCACTTTTTTTGTTCCCCTCTCTACGGTCATACCTAAAGCTAACCTCAAGGCCACTCTCAGACGCTGTTGGCACAAACTAATATTAAAGATTTGTGTTCCACTTTGACATCCTCCCACCCTGTTTTAGGCACTGACCCACACATTTTGTGATTGGATACTACAGCTCTAGACTCCCTGATTCCAGCCAAATGGTCAAAGGGCCGTTGTTCGAAGTCTAATCCCTGGTTTGATGACTTCTTGGCTGCTTTACGTAGCTTCTGTAAAAAGCTAGAGCGCGCTTGGAGACAGGCCTATGACCCTGGGGCAATAAAGCTTTATCAGGAAGCGATTAAACGCTATCACAAGGCTATGCATCAGGCCAGCTCGGCCTTTCTCACCAATGAGATCAAGGCCAGCAAGAATCCTGTTAAAAGCATTTTTTAAAAACTCCATGATTTTAAAACCAGGAAAGATCCCGCTACGGCATGTATCACGTCTGAACAGCAATGCGAGGATCTAGCCACTTTCTTTGTGCAAAAGGTTGAAACTATCTATAAATCCTTTGCCACTGTCCCTATGGACCTTGCTCACACTGCTATCCTTCGGCCTACTACTATCCTTGTTGCTATCCCTCCTATGTCCCAGGACGATTTTCTTACGTTAAGTAAGAGGGTTAAATTTGGCTCCCCTATCGATCCTATGAAACCTGCTCAATTCAGAGATGCTCTTCCTGTACTGCTGTCACCTATACGCCAGATCATAAACTCTACTTTTACTACAGCTGTAGTGCCCATGCCTTGGAAAACTATGAGGGTGGTCCCCTTGCTGAAAAAACCTACTCTGGACCCTGCTATGCCTGAAAACGTTCGCCCCATATCCCTGCTACTCTTGGTTGCAAAAATTGCTGAAGCCCATGTTAACAACATCCTTTCTGGCCACCTGAACAACTCTGGGGCCTTAGATCGGTCCCAGAATGGGTTCCGCCCGGGCCATAGCACCGAGACCCACTAGTAGCAGTGTGTGAACATCTTCGTAACATCCTTTATGAGAGACAGACTGCGGATCTCATCCTGCTCGACCTAAGCGCAGCGTTCGACACGGTCTCCCATAAGATCCTTCTGCGTTGTTTGGAGGAGGTGGGTGTGGTAGGTCCGGCCCTGGAGTGGTTCCGTTCTTTTCTATTTGACAGATCATTTCAGGTCACAGCCCCTCCCTTTCTCTCCCATGCTCATGCCATCAAGCAGGGGGTTCCTCAGGGCTCGGCTCTTAGCCCAGTCCTGTTCAACCTCTATGTGCAACCTCTGACAGCGGTAGCAAGAGACCAGGGTTTGACCATGATTTCGTACGGTGACGACACACAGCTGGTGGTGGCCCTCTCTGAGGACCACACTCGGGGTGCCGTGCAGTCTCAGGCTGACCTTGCAGCAGTAGCGCAGTGGATGACCACTAACTGCTTGCAACTCAATGCTAACAAATCAGAGGTGCTATTGGTGGGGACTCTGGAGCAAACATTGGTGGCCGGTTCTATGGGTAGTGCTCCCACCCCTAAGTCTGCTGTGAAAAACCTAGGGGTTTGGTTTGACACCAAGCTGGATTTCCAAGAGCATACCAAGAAGATCGCTGGCTCCTGCTTCGGTCTTCTCCGAGGATTACGACCTATGCTTGGTTTCTTTCACCCTCCTACCCGTCAGCTGATAGTACAAGCAACCATCTTGTCCAGGCTGGACTACGCTAATTCACTTTTACTGGGAGCCAATAAGTGAGAAGTTACGCGCCTTTTAAGGGTCCAGAATGCAGCTGCCCGAGTCCTTTTGCGGCTCCCTAGAACGTGCTCTGCGTCGGGCGCTCTGCGGCGCCTCCATTGGCTGCCTATGTCTCGACGGATTAACTTTAAGGCACTTTGTCTAACCTTTAAAATTCTAAAAAGGTCCTCTCCTGAGATTCTGTCTAATCTGCTGATTCCCTATGTACCCGCGCTCAGTCGAGCATTGCCTAGCCACGGTTCCCACGGGTGAAGCGTCTTAGAGCAGGGGGCCGATCTTTTCGGTATCTTGCTGCTAAATTATGGAATTCCCTCCCTTTGCAGATCCACCGTCTAGACTGCCTTCTGTCCTTTCGTAAAGCTATCAAAACTTTTTTATTTTCCAGGGCCTAGCCTCCACTCATAGGGCCTATCTTCTGTACTCTGCTGGCTTGACTACAAGTGCCGGGACGCCCTTCGATGAAGCATCTGTCGCGCTATATAAGATCTCCAAATAAATAAATAAGTAAATACGACGCATTACTGACCTTTTCTTTTGACGGACTGCAGCGCATCAGGAAGGAATGCTGTGTTGCTCTGTGTCACAATATTGTAAAAGAGACCCCTCGTCTTTTACATGCATCATGTCTGAAATTTGCCTCCCCAATTAATTTGTGCTTTTGCTGGTTTTCCGCCATTGTTAAAAGTAGTGCTTGAACAGCATGCGCCAGGTGGAGAAGGGCAGGCGTTACAAACACATTCACTTCCAGTGCTTGTCTCCCTGTCTCTTCTTTGTACCTTCAAAGCTTCCAGTTCCTGTTTGATGTCATTGCCTCACCCTAGGTCCGCTCTTCAAACAAAGCCTTTCATTCCCTCACATCTGAAATCCTCCCAATGTGAGATCTGTGGCTTCTACGAGCTGTACATCTCCGGCAGGAACCTTACCGGCTCTTTGTTGTGTAAACAATGCAGCAACCTTTCCCTTCCCAACAAGTGTGTGTGTGTCATACCTGCAGGGGATAAAAATTAATGAAGGAGCGCAAGCCAATAAAATCAGAACTGACCTCGACTATGCTGGCAAAATAAAGTAAATATGCCTGACAGGCTTTTTATAGCGGGTTTACTGAGGAAATGAGGGTGTGCTTGTGGACTCTGAAGTTTTTTGATTTCTAGTTCTGTGTTCGCTTAGCAAGGAAAACCTGGGTAGAATCTGCGACAATTCGCGTGAATGTGGTTAACCTGCACACTGCGTAATTTACAAGTATGCGAAATAGTTGTTGCTGCGTAATTTTGCTCTTATGCTAAGTAGTTATTATTCAGATTTTTGGTATTTCACAGGCATGTTCGGAAGGTACTTCTTTGAATTATATATGATTAAATGATTAAATCGCTTTAAAAATAAATCTTTGTTATTCATAGAACAAAGTGCCCACCCGTAGTAAACTGTGGGCCTCATTTATGAGGCTGTGCGTCACTTTTACTATCTAGAAAGAGCCTTGCAGATCATGTATCCAGCAGTAGGTGGAGACATGATCCTCTTTCTTTCAAGAGCTCTACCCCTGCATTTCTGTTGGTGGAGGTCTGAAATGTGCCTGTGGTTTTCTTTCCCACTGCCAGGAGATGGCTTGTGTGCTTTGAGAGGATCCAGTTGCCTGAGGAGCTAGGAAACCTTACACTACAAATGGGTTAATAAGGCCTCTCTAAAATATGCTGGACTAGAGTCCTGGTAGGAGCCTTCTTAAGTTTGTTTCAACTGCGTGTGTTGTTGTTGAGGAAGTTTGACAAATCATGGTTTGAGAATCAGAAGGCCAATTATTTATTTTAGTTGAAATGCAGCAGTCAATAAGAATAGGAGATATAGGCGGTGAGTTCTAGAAAGGATTGATTCATTCAACCTTTGAGTTATGCCTACGAAGTCCATGTCTTCAATGGGCACATGTTTTGGCGTGATCATCGCTCACATGCTCAGTTTGCCTCAAATAACAATCTTTATAGAAAATGAGAGGGTTTACTGAATTATACAGAGGAGGTTACCTTGCAAGGAAGCAGACTTCTTCTTGTGGAAGTAATAGATAAGTGTGAAGATGAAAGAAGAGAACGGGGTTGTAATGAAGTTGACTAGTAAATCCTCAAAGGCATTAAAAGCTTGGCTCTGTAGTTCTGCGTATGTGATCTAGTTTTAGTGAAACTGGGCAACTCTTTCTACTCTGCCTAGTTCTGTGTGTTTAGTTAGTGTGTAGGAACTGGCTGGGAAAAAAATCCATGACGGAGATGCTTCTTAGTTAGGAAGCAGCGATTGGCTGCGAGGTTATTCATGATGGGTGGGTAGACTGCTTCTCTAATCCATGTCAGTACAAGAGCACAGGCATGGGGTCTTAATACACAATATGGCTGTGAATGTTATGACCACTTTTTAGCTGACCTTATTTTAAGAATTGCTCCTACAATAACATTTATTGGTGGTGGACCACATGGGTTGTCATTACCAGTACTCTCTGTATTTGAGGATTAATTGAATGCAGTTGTTGCTGATGATAGTATTGCTTTGATGGGCTGATGTGGACTCAACATGTGATGAGAAACACTGTAGTTTAGGGTTCCATCACTTGGATGTAGTGAGATTTAGTTCTGGTCGATACTGGTCGCATGATTATGAGTAAATTTTACTACTTGGCAGTTACACGGAGATTAAAATCCCTCTATGTCTAGGTGGATGGAAGAAATGGGAGATGCCCTTTCTCTCTAACAGTCTAATTTACTTATGTAGCTCCAGTGGAGTGTCAATCAGAAATTACCCTGTTGCTGTTTCCTTTGGGAGAGGGGCTAGAGGGTCTCTCCTCTGTATTACCATGCATTCGATATGACACACCAAAGGCCAAATTAGTTCGAGGAGACCTTCCTGTGAGCCCAAAATCCAGAAATAGGGTCTGCCTCACTCTTACCTTGACATCTCTCTATAATTGATTCTTCATTTGGCTTCAGTGGTGAACAGTGCTCATTTGCATGGGGAGCACCATCACATCAATAAGCACTGATGCTTGGAGCCCTGCAGAGTAGGGCATATTTTGTTTGACCCTGCTAGCGCCAGAAATGTACCCTTTGGTGGGCGATTTTATTGCCTACCTTAGAGGGTGGTAATAATTGGCTCGCTTACATTGGCAATCTTTGTCTTATGTTCCTTGAGCACTACATATTTAGCCTCAAGCACTGGATATATTAAAAATGCACATCGCAGTAACAGGTGTAGCTAAGTTCCTGAGTTGGGCATGGGTATTACGGGCGAAAAATGGGGGGTCTCTATAGCTATGTTTTTTATTGTCGGATTTGGCTTTATCCATGTGGAATTGGTAATTTTATGGGTTTCTTATTATGATGTGTGTAAAGTCTTGTGCGTGAGATATATTTAATCATGTCTTAAAGAATTGAATCTTAACTGTAAATATAGGATTTTTTTTTTTTTACTTTACTGAGAAATTTGTAAGACAGTTTTAAGCTATATCAAGGTGCATTTATGGTCGTACTCATTTGTAATTTGTAACCAATTGACTGCCTTGTCTTCTAAGATGAACAATCGCAATAAAGACTTTAATAATAATAAAAATAAAAATGCACCATAAGGCATAACAAATATCCTTTGAAATGTATAAGTGTTTGGCAGTATTTTATTCCGCATGTTTTTTAGTGTATTCCAGATATTTGTCTAAATTTTGTGGTTTAAATGTCCCCAAGTCCAGCTATAATGTTTTACCTTTACGGTAATGTTAAACATTTCAGACATTTCACAAATTTTAAGTACGTATTAGCTGTTGAGTCACATTTAAGTGGAGGTCATTTGCTCAATAAGAGAGAGGACACCTGCTCTAATCAATTCTAAAAGTGAGGCTGCAGAAGAGAGGCCAATTCAAACACAACACATGTTTTATCAAGGGTTGTTGACAATGTCCAGTAAGTTAAAAAGGTCTGCAGTTCAAAGAGAGTCAGAGATAACACTCCTGGTGGACATTTGGGTGGAAGTTGGCCAAGGAATGGTATGAAGAGGACAACTGGATCTGTTCATGAGTAGGGTAATTCACTACAGCTGTGATTCCATCTTTGTGCTGTTTATCATTACCAAGCCAGTTTAAGTGATGTTTGTGGTAAAGAAACCTTCAAAATGAATGCAGGTTTATTAGATACAGTGGGTAGATTTCATACTGAAATGGGACATTATGAGAGAACTTTTCTAAAAGGAAAGTATTGAAAAACGGTATTACCCATAGAGTGACTGATATTAACACAAGAAAAAAACGTTTATATGGCACTCAGCAGCACCCACAATTTGACGTTTTTAAGCACTTTGCATAATTTAGGGTATTATTACGCAACTCAGAGCAATAATTTTAAAAAATCCGCAAGAATTTGAAATCAGTAGGCCTGCCAATATTCAGTACCAGTGCTGCAGTGTTGTTTCTGTTTGCCTAGGAGATTTTTGTTTCTTCAATATCAGGACATGGAAAAACCTCCCACACAGGATCACACAAAAAAGGCAACACCCATCACACCACACACCCTACATGGCGTTCATTTCTGCCCATGTATGTTAAGTGCTCCAAAGCCCCACATAAGGATAGTAGGCACTACTTAAATGCTGCAATGCAATACAATACTGCATTGCTGCCTGAATCATGGAAAAGGCGGAAGCTGCTGAGCTATCCGATCTCTGTCTCCTATTTAGTATCCCAGTATTTGCTGGGATTAAATTGGTTCAGAAGAAATATGCATAGCGCTGCGGTTGCAATTCATGGTGAACCGAATTACTCACGCCTTCACTCCTGACTCCGTCAGTTACACTTACAAAGTACTGAGTGACAATTGCTTTTTTTCGGGGTAATTGTTTAATTCGTGACCCAAGCAACTGAGATAGCTACAGTTTGTGCGAAACAAGTTTACACAGTGCTATTTTTAAAGGTTTGTTAATTGCTTTGTATTAGAAACCAATTGGATTTAGAATGATTGAAATAGACACAGCTTTAGATTTGATTCCCCTCTACGGGTGCATCGTGTTACTTGCTTTTTATGTTTTTACTAGCAGCCCGTCCCGACGTTGTCCGGGCATAAAAACAGAATGTCTTAAATGGTTCGAGTAGGTAATAATAATTTATTTTAAAACCTTAACAAGCTCCAGCCGCGAACGTGTTTGTCCGCGGTAGCCGACGCCACTGCAATATGTAACTTAACACGCTACAGCTGCGAAGGTGTTTGTCCGCTGTAGCCAACACCACTGCAATATGCGAACGTGTGTGTTCGCTCCATCCCCGAACGTGTTTGTCCTCTCCAGCCTATGCCACTTAGACGCACAACATCGTGTCAACGTCCAACACCCACAACAATACTAAAGGACACACCCACTCGTATTGGAAAGCTAGTCCCACACAGAACGCTTCTCGTAAGCGGTATAATTCTGCATGCTTTTGCCGAATGCCGCGCCCATCGCTTTACAGCACAACGCACATGGCCACAACAGACTCCTTTGCACAAAAACGTTTTTTCCCCTTCTAATGTATATGTTGGGCTGCTGTATAGCCTATGTCCATCTGCTGATACTGTGTTTTGCAATGCTGTATTGGGTGTCCCGATTGGCGCTGTAGTACCTGAGCTTACCCGCCTCAAAGGTTTGGTCTCTCTCTTTATAATATTAGTATGGATAAGACAACAGTGTACTGATTAACAATGATGTTACAAGAATTAGACTGAAATTACCAAAACCTAAAAAATGTAAAACAATTTGTCACAAAAGGGAACAACATCTCATGACAGGGTTTCCCAGCACATGCCCTACAATAATAACCCTAAATAGAGAGCCTCCCAGTACTAGCTCTGAACAAAACACAAACCTTAAATTTGGCCCATCTCTAGTTCAGTTAGTTAAGAAAAAAAACGGAATCCTCTGCGAGGAGAGAGCGAAGGACGGGGAGAGATAGCGGGGGGGGGGTTTGGGAGGGAAAGAGAGAGAGAGCACTACTGAAGTAAAAATGGTAACGCTATTGAGGCCTGTTTTAGCGTTTGATTGTAATAGAAAATGTCCCGTTTTATAGAGGAGGTCCAAATTAGTAAATTTTAGTGGTGAAATTTCATCCTTAGTAAAGGTATTGATCCCAATCATGAGTTGCGTGGAGCGGTACTCCCAAGGCGGAATTCTGCCCCACCCAGTTATGCAAGGGACAATGTCCTCACACGGACATTAACTTCTGATTAGAACAATTGGTGAATGTGAAATCCTACTGAAAATGGAAAACGTATGGAATTCTAGCTGGTAGTTTCGGTTCTAAACAGTTATTCCCCATTCTGCGTAGTTTAACTTGTACTAAAAGTAAGTATGTGTGGAGTTCCCATTAGGAAACAGTAATTCCTTCCACCCAGAACCACTACACATATTTACTTAAAATGTCCAATCAAGGCCATTTTCCAGTAGGATATATTGCATTGGTGGATTCCACTCTTGATTCAGCAATACTTCCAGTAATTGGGAGATTTTCCTCTAATCTTCTGGTTCACAGTCACACTGTTTCACCCTCGTGCATGTGGTCAATAGTTGGATGTTACTACCCCCGCTCAATTCCACATGTTGCTCATATCTTGCTATGTCAGCTTCCCATAGGCCATAGAGCTCTACGGGCCAGAAATCCAAAGCGAAATGTTTTTTCGATCTCCAAAATAGTTTAAAGAATTATCCAGTGGTTGTAAACCTGTGTGAAGGCACTACCAGTTCACATAAAAAAACATGTGAGCATTGAAAATAGGGGCTACTCAGAGCCTTGACTACGTTGTGGGATCAAAGTGACTGCATGTGTGCAAAGAAACATGCTGGCCTCTCAAACGAGAACAAAATGTGTAGGTTTGTTATTAATGGTGTGGCCAGCGAACAAGATCAGCGTAAGTTGATGCCACATCCACGACGCATTTGCCTCTTCCCTTAGACATCCCGATCCCTTTATACCAATGCACCCATCAAATCATCATCCAGATGGTAATCTTGTCCCGGCTGAAGAATTATAACATCTCGTACCTAGTAGCCAACAAATCTGTTACTAGAAGATTCCAGCTGGCCCAAAACGTGACAGCCAGGCTTCTATTTTCCCTCCTTAAATTCAGCTCTGCCTCTGGGCTTCTTCGCAGACAACACTGGCTCCCTGTGGACAAGCACATTCAGTTTAAGACTCTCTGTATCACCCATGAGATTCTCCATTCCCAAGGGGCCCCCATCCCATGCAACCATATTTAATCCTACAACTGAAGCGATCTTTGCGCTCTGCCGACCTTAACTCGGCCATTGTTCCCCAAGTCAGGAGAGTCAGACCAGGGGGCAATCTTGCCAGGCCCAAGCCCCTTCTTTATGAAACTCACTTTCTCCCTCCATTAAGAACATCCCAAACCACCTGCTTTTCAGGAAATCCCTGAAGTCATGGCTTCTCTTCATCCAGCCCCACTCCCCCTTCTTTTGGGTTGCAGGCAGCTGCAGTATGTTTGCCATCTGGGTCCCGCGGTGAGAAGACCTATTGTTAGGGCAGCTATGCGTTGATATACCTTGTAGCATAACATAACGTAACATAACATACTGTGGACCTGCATGTAAATCATCTAAACATCATTGTTAGTTATTAAAATCAGCTACAGCAAGTGCCCTATGTTTAGAAATGTGTAGACCTTCCCTGCAATATACGTTTTCCTTCCCCTATCGTCTCTTTTTCAGTAACTCCTTAAACAAATGGTTTCTCTACCCTGCCACGAACAAACGAGGTGCAGCCTAGGCCAGTTAATGAACATCATTTGGGTGTGAAGTGCTGGATGTAATAGTTGGTCTTGTTGCTTTCTGGAACTTTTTGCTGCATGCAGGTTTATAGAGGAGGGTTCAGTCTCTCCTCCTACCCAAGGGATTTATTGCATAAAGGTATATGCACACCTGATTGCCTGTTTCGATGATGGGCATGCCTTGCTTAGATCCTTGAGATTTGGACATCCCGGCCTTTGAAACAGATCTTCCTGAGAGGCCAGGTCCCTCCACACTGACTCCAAGAATTTGAAATCTCATCCTCTGGTTGTGAGATGTGTCACATGTTTTTTTTGCTTTACATGGTCTATCTCATTGGCCCCCGCTTAACTCACTGATCAAGTTAGAATTGCCAATGCTACTGTGTCCCTTTTTTTTGCAACAAGGTATTAAAACATAGTAAATGTGTGAGATACATGGTAAACATGTTTCAGGATCATAGTATGGTAGCCATGTGTGCATATTGTGAGCGCTGTACTAAAGATATAGCTCTATCTCAGACTTTGTATTTGTGGGGTCAGAGGTAGGTCATGAATGTTATAGACCCGTCTAGTGGAAACACCACTCTGTACATTGTGCCTTCCTTCTTCCACTCTTGAGGTACCATCAGCCTTCATCTGTGCTCTTGTGTCTGCAGTTTCTAATCATGTATTTTGTTGTTTCCCTCTTTCCAGCTCTACATTCAAACAACCACCCTCACAATATCCATGAACTTGAGTGCTTCGGTGGCACTGGGGATGCTCTATATGCCGAAAGTCTACATTATCATCTTCCATCCAGAGCTGAATGTGCAAAAGCGCAAGCGTAGTTTCAAAGCGGTGGTGACGGCGGCAACGATGTCATCACGACTCTCACACAAGGCCAGTGACCGGCCGAATGGGGAAGCCAAAACCGAACTGTGCGAAAACGTCGACACCAACAGTAAGTGCTAACAGTGTTCGAGACTTGGACTGACTTTTAGTGAGTGTATCTGGCTGACCTGAACTTGAATTAACAAGTGTTTTGTGAGAACTGATGCAAGGAACATTTTAAGATTCTATCAAGGTTCTTTGTAAAGTGTCACTCAAAGTATGCATTGCACACAGGCACTTTCACGTCTTCAACAAACACCTGTGATAGGAAAACAATTGCTAAGCTAAATACTTATATGGTTATGTCCTGTTTGCCAGGATGAAGGTGTTTTAATTCATATTTATCTACTTGAACATACATATGTCATGGTTATGGCACTAACTCTACACACCAAAAAAAATACATCCTGCACTTTAAAAAGTTAATAACAGTTAGGATAGTAATTGTTTCCACATTGCTTGGTATGGGAGCTCTATGGGGGAGCGGGACCTGTACACAGGACATATACAAAGACCACACCTTAAGCCAAAGCCATGCCTAGTTGGAACTGGTGGCATTGATCAGCTAAACTGTTTGTACAATCCCGCACAAAATGCTGTAGAAGCAGGTGGACTTTGCATAGTATGTGACCAAAAGACTCTCTCATTATAGAGAACCTGATGGGCATTGCAGAATATTTTGCACTGTGTGCTTTGTGGATAATGCGACTGGATCCCAAGCATTGCCATTGGCCAAGGGAGCTTGGGGACTCTAAACATATTATCTTTGAGGACCTCTAGTTGTTGAAGGTAGTACTGTAGCCTTTATGTCTTCCGGGATGTGTGTTATTTGTGAGTAAATTAAGAGCAACTTTTTCTCACGCTGTAAAGTAAATATTGTTCCTACATCAGAGACGTTATTGGTCATGACTTTTGTCATGTCATCTGTAACGGCATGTGTTAGGTCATGAACAGTTAATTGAGGGCATTGTAGTTGAATGTTGACCAGTATTTTCACAAGTCTTAGGTTTTTGAGTTTCAGTGGATTTAAAAGAAAATTTACACATTTTTGTGTCAGGAAGTGCCGAAACGCTTTACTGCGTATACTTGAGTAAACCAAGACCGCATGGTTGACCCATCCTCCGTGTTGGTGTCCGTCTCTTGATCAAGGGAATCGGAAGTGAAGTTGAGATATAAATATATATATATATATATATATATATAGATATAGATATAGATATAGATATAGATATAGATATATAGATATATATATATATATATATATATATATATATATATATATATATATTCATATATACATATATATATATACATGTGTGTGTTATTGTGTTGTAAAGCAAGTTATTTAATGTATATATGTTCATATATATGTTAATTAGAGTGCATACATCTATTTTATTTTGATATATATCTTATATATAAACATATCTATAAGATAGATAGATAGATAGATAGATAGATAGATAGATAGATAGATAGATAGATAGATAGATAGATAGATAAAGAGGAAAATAATTGTAGACTTGTAGACAGTACACTTTGCTTGCAAATGTCCTTTAGACATCCCGATGGAAAGCCAATGCAGTCTATGTTCCTTTAATTTATGTGCAGGTGAGTCTGTTGCCACAGCTTGTCTAAGTAGTGTTGTCTGTCCTAGTTTTTAAATAGGCCATTTTCCCAGGATCTCTGCAGCTGCTGTCTCCTGGGTACCTTGTGACTACAGAGAACATCATGCCCAGGCACTGAACATTTCCATTTATTAACCTGCTCTCACTTGACTTGGGCAACACCTCCTCATTAGATGGACAATAGAACTTCTCCACTCTTGTGCAAACAGTAGTAATTGTACTCCCTGGGTTTTGCTTTTCTTTGTTGAAGGATTACAGATTTAAAGTGATAACTTAATGGAACTATCATTTATGTTGTCATTATTGGCATTAATTAAGCCAGTTGTGCATACAGTTAGAGGATAAGCAATCACCCGGGGTAAGGGCAGACGCCCATCATGCCATTAATATTTATAATGTTCAATCGGGGAAACAAGTGAATTGTTGCGTGTAAGGCTACGGGGCCGTAGAAAGGAACCCATACCAGGTGAGCTGTTTATTCCAGCAAAGCAGAAACTAGGCTAAGGGCCTGGTTTAGAGCTTGGCAACAGGGTTTCCCCCATGCGTTATTAAAAGTGCATTATACCCTATGACACTTGTAATAAGGCGGACGGATGTCCAAAGTGTTGTGACGCAGTGCCCATCCGTCAGACTCTGAATCAGGCCCTATATTTTTGCTGATTTTAGGAATCTGATCCAAATAAATTGCAGGGCTCCATTCCCTTACATATGCCTTTGTGATTGGTTGGTTCTGCTGAAAATTCCAAAGGTGTTTGGAGGGAACTCTTCCTTTAGCCAGATCACCTGTTAACCCTTTCACTGCCACGGTGCTTGAGCACCTCTCTGCAGCTTTTTAACAAAAGAGTGCTCAAGGAAATGTACCTCTTTGATCTCTTTTTGCTCTCACCTGAATTATATGCAGTTTTTTCCTGCACATCCAGTGATACATATTGATGCAAACCCCAGAGCAATATCTCATTGCAGCCTGAAGATATAATGAAAATGTACCTTTTAAAAAAAAAATGTGCTCAATAGCTGGCTGTATTTCTCAAATGGAGAAAGATTAATCCGGGAACCCTAACAAAGGAAATCTTGCCCTGAATGCCTGTAGTCTGGCAATACCAAATCTGAGAGGAATATATACCGAATGTAGTCTGCCGAAATAATTATGTAATTTTAATACAGATCATGAAATTGTGTCAGACGTTTGTGTCTATATATATATAACTACATATATGTGTGTGTATCTATGTATATGTATCTATGTATAACTATATATACATATATATACACAGATACATATATAATTATACAAAACTCTGACACAATTTTGTGATCGGTATTAATATTACAAAATTAATTAGGCAGACTACATTCCCTATAAATATTCATATATATATCTATATATATATATCTATATATATATATCTATATATATATATATATATATATATATATATATATATATATATATATATATATATATATGCCATTTCACCTTGTCCAAAGAGCGGGGCTCACTCACCACAGAAACAATTCACTGTGCACCCACAAGAGTCTGCGCTTAACTTCATAATTTCATAGTGTGCCCAACGCGTTTCAGATATTCCAATCCTTGATCACGGGCTGACGATAAAAGGACAACAGAGTCAAATACAGGGCTCTCTTTAAATATCCAAGTGCTTGGTTTACTACGCTCAGGTGTTTACATGCCGTTTCACCGGCAGTCCAAGCCGTGAGAGGCGCACCCCCGCCTGGACTGGTATGGCGGACCTGGGGCCCTTTGAATATGGAGCCCGTCAGGACCACAGATTGTGGAATTTGCTCACCAGACAACCTGCGTGGCCTTCACAACTTATCAGGGTTGTTAAAAATTGCTACAAGAACTATGAATAATGACGATATGCTTTGTATGGTAATGGACTTCATTTCCCAAGTTGCATAGCGAATGATGATGTGCTCACCTGAGCGTAATAAACCAAGCACTTGGATATTTAAAGAGAGCCCTGTATTTGACTCTGTTGTCCTTTTATCGTCAGCCCGTGATCAAGGATTGGAATATCTGAAATGCGTTGGGCACACTATGAAATTATGAAGTTAAGCGCAGACTCTTGTGGGTGCACAGTGAATTGTTTCTGTGGTGAGTGAGCCTCGCTCTTTGGACATATATATAATTTGGCTGGGAGCTTGTATTTGCTACATGTACTTTGAGTTTATTGGTCCAAAAGTCTAGTAGCCATTTAAATGTGGCAGAAAATACATTCTTTAAAAGAGTTCTAGGCCTTATGCTTAATACATCACATTTTGCTTGCCATCAGGAGACTGGGCTGTGACACCTGGAAGATCACATCAAATCAACCCCAATTGCACTCTGGATTTCAGTTTGGTGAGTCCAGGGAGGTTATTGGAGTTGTGCTGGAAGTTTTACTATAGCACTATTTCCCATGGCTGCATTGTCTGGACAAGATCCAATGCTCATCTAATAGGTTGTTTCAGCAAGCTTTTGTCTTCTGCTAATAAGCATTGGCTAATTACAAAAGTTAATTACACATGTAATTTACTCTCACTCTTTTGAGTAACTTTCATGCTTTTAGCTTATCACAACATCCAAATGTAAAGCTACTAAAACGTGTAGAATTACACGCCTCCCCCCTTGAAAAAAAGGTTGAAGTCACATTTACAGTTATAAGTTATTGTCCAAAAAACTGTAGACCAGCACCATTTATTCATATTTGTTCATATTTTTAACTATTTTAAATAAATAATTTAATTTATCATCATTTCCTATGGGGTTTTCTTAAAAGTCGCTACCTCCATTATTTTCTGTGAGCTAGTGTTGCAGTACCAGAGGTTGGCCACGTGTGGGCAGAGTTACTACCTTTTCTTTTTTCTTGTAGTAATTTACACTGTGGCTTCTCCTCCTTTTTCAGGAGGTTGAGATGTGCAAGTCTACACTTTTGAGTAACTTTACACTTGGATTTTGTGAATAGTTAAAAGAAGAAAAGATACTCGGAAGTGTAGGAGTAAATTAAACTTATAAACACATAAGAGTAAAGTACGTTTGTGAATAGACCCGATAGTAATTGACTCTGTCAACAGAAATTTTGTATATCTTTGAAATGTTATGGTGCCTGTTGGTTGTGGGTAAGCATGCACTGAATACATTAGGCCTGAGTTGGTTATGGTGACAAGCTTTGGGCCTGATTGGTGTGCTGGGAAAAGGTTTTTTAATTGTCATAGGTCTGATCTGCTTGAGAAGAAAAGTTATGACAAAGACAGTAGGGCTAGATAACGTATTGTGAAAAGCACTTGTGAATGTCGGTATGCTTGTGAAAGTGAATTATCACTTTGTCTAACAGGCTATAGACAAGTATTATGTGACCTATAATCTCACAGATTACAATAGTAGACAAAGGTTTTGCATTGGTGTTGGTCACTCACTCTGGCAAACCCTGGACATTTTCACTGTGATGATTCTTGTTAGATCCTTTAGAGAGGGGGTTTACATTGTTCTGAAAACTATTTGTTTATATATCTGTAATTTAATGACTATATGCATGATGGTTGACAGTGTATGTGCACTTGAATAGGACTGTGTTGGTTATGGTATTCAGCCAATGGTAAAGCTGTAGAACTTACTGGCTCATTGGGAAAAGGTATGCTAGATTCCATATGTTTGATATACTTATTATGAAACTTTATGACAAAGCCACGAGGCCTGATATGATAAGCAAATGTTAAAGGCAATAGGCTTTAAAAGATGGGTCGTTGATATACTGTGCTAAAGCCTCTAAGAAGGATTACCATAATAGGCATTTTGGTGTTGGTGAGACACTTGAACAAACCATAGAAGATGTGCATTACATTAATCCTTATTTGGCGTTATGAGGAGGGATTTTGTATTGTTTCATCAACTGTCATTTTGTAATTTGTTAACATTTTATTGCAGTACCCCTAATGGCTGCATTCTGGAAACGCTTATGAGCCATCACAGTATGTCTGAGTTTATAATGGTGACAATCTACTGAGGAAGTGTATAGGTCTGATTGTTATGAAAAGTTACAATAAAGGCATTAGGCTTTACGTTTTTATTGGGGTGTGAAAATCTTTCATAATTTGCTGTAGTGTAACTTTGCCAAATAACAGCAAAATAATGCTCAATTAGATATAGTTACGGGAAATTATTCTTGCACTCCAAAAATTACAAGAACCATCAATTTGGTAAAAATTCAACTTGAAAATTTAATTTCAAGTGGATTTCCGGTTCCTTGCATTGAAAATGTGCCTGCTTGCATACTGATTTGTATTTTCATGTCTTAAATGCCCTCTTGGATAGGAAATCTATCCTAAATGTTAATTGAATTGCTATGTTAAAGGAATTGCAGATCACATTCAAAACACTGCCACACGCATTCAGATTTGCAGTTTTGCACTCAGAAATTACTTTATGGTCTGCTTTGGTAAACAAATCTACCAGAAATGTTAGTGAAATGCCTTTATTAAAGGAACTGGCATTCAGGGTCAAAATACTGCTGCTTGCGCTCAGAGATTACCCAAATGGTTCAAATCATTTGACCATTTCTCCCTGAATGGGAGTCTCATTATGCAATGTGACATAATGGCATAATCTCTGTAATTCTGTATAGCTTTGGTTATGTGAAATTACTAAAATTACACCAATAATGCCAGGGTAATTACAATTTTCCTTTTATTGTAAAAAGCATATGTGAAAGTCAATAGGCATTAAAGGTGGATTGTTATTATTCGGTATTAAAGCCTACAGACAGGTATTTTATTAAATGAAATCTAACAAATTACCATAGTAGGCAAGGGGTTGGGTATTGGTTCCTCCCTCTGAAAGACTCGAGGATAAAAGATTTACATTGTGTGAATCCTTGTTATTTCATTGTAGGAGAGATAGCATTTTGCTTTGCTAACTAATTTTGTATACTTTTATAATTTTATGACTGTATGCCTGATGGTTGCCTTGGGAAAGCTTAAGCTCAATACATTACAGTTGGAAAGTGGAGAAGGAGAGTATTTTTCTTTCTTACTATTACTAGGCATGTGAGCCTTTGACACCATCTCCCTGTCACCCAGGGATGCTAGGGTAACATCTGCAATCCCCCATTCCATCTGGGGATATCTCAGTAGGCACTGCACTAACCAGCCTCAGTGTCTGCCCACCAGTGGGGGACTGTTCTCGTTTGGGACACTTGGCATCCCCATTGTAGTGCCCAATCTATTGGGACTCATAGAACTTAGGGGTGCCTTCCCTGTTGACTTATTATCATGGAACTACTTCTTTTTTGTTCAGATGGAGATTGGTAGTCCTGATCCTTAGAACTAGGTTGAGGCCCTTTGGAGAACTCCTTGTTCTTACATTTGTCTCACTCCTCCTTCCTCTGGTGGGGACCCTGCCCACCCTTGTGGTGATCCCCCCAGATAACTTCTTGTGAACCTTTGTGCTGAGCCTGTGGTCTGCCTCCTTAGCAAGCCTCCTGGGGTCAATTAGGTGTTGGCACAGATCTGTAAAACTAAGATTAAACATGTGCTCTCATGAAATCATGTTATACAGCCCATGAAAATCCTTTACTTCACTGCCCTTAGCCCAACCATCCAGGGTCTGTCTTGCAAAAGAAATCCTCACAATCCAGCCAGGACTGATGGGCCACCTTCTGGCTGTCCCTAAACTTCTGCCTGTACTTCTCGGGGGAAGCCATATTTCCTGACAAGGGTTTCCTTCATGGGAGATACTTCATACTGCTCCCATTCTCTAGGGTCATTAGTGCATCCCTCTGCTCACTAGGGATATGCTTGTAGAGGCTAACCCCCAATCTTCCTCAGGGATCCTATGCATCTGTTAAGCTATCTCATAAGCTTCAAATCCCTTGATAATGTTGTCCCCCACATCAAAGTCTGGCACCAGACTCATTGGGTTGTGTACCCTCTTGTCTCCATTGTGCCCTGAAGTTACACTGTAACCATTTTTGTTGGACCCCAGCTTACCTCTAAAGTCCAGCTCTCTGAGACTTATTAGCTCATGGGCTGCCTTCTCTCTTCTATGGCTTGTCTCTTCTCCTTCAAGCCTCTCTCAGCCTTCTTCTTTGCTAAGGCCCTCTCAGCCTTTTCATTTGCCAAGGTTCGCTCAGCCGTTTTTGTCTCCATTCTTAATTGGGACATCTGCAACCTGAACTCCCTTTCAGCCTTCCCATCCACTCTCTCTGTCCTACTTATATGTGAAGCTCTGACCAATAAGATGGGTCATCCCCCCTCAGCTGAACGCTGCATCTCATGACCCTCCACATCATCCTCTCCATCCTGGTCATCTGTTGTAACTGGCCTTGCCTTCAAAGCTTTAAGGAGCTCTGACTTCTTGGTGCTCCCTTTGGTGGGCAGCTCTCTCTCCTTGAAAAATTCCTTGTGCTCAACCACAGTGTAGATATCTAGGCTGAGGAGCCCGAATTACATTCTTGCAGGTGAAGATGCAGGCACAAATATTCAGAAATAGTAAGGGTGAATTTGGAAAAAAGCAAAAAAGGCCGATCAAGGAGAATTTAAAACTCAAATTGATCTCCGAATATTTAAATGGGATTTTTAGTGTAGTTCATAATCACTATACTGCACTGCACAAACAAAAGTTCTAATCCCACCGCTGCCACCATTGTAAGAAATTGGGTTACTGGTTGGGAAGGTTGAAACCCTAACCAAGCAGCAACCACAGTCCTTGGAAAGGTAACTCCAATATTATTCTATGGAAGAGGCCGACCTTACAGTAGTGAAAAATGGGTTTTTCACTACCAGGATACACATGTCCCACTTTTTAAATACACATCACCTTGCCTTATGGGCTGCTTGAGGCCAACTCTAGGGGTGACTTACATGTATTAAAAAGGAAGATTTGGGCCTGGGAAAAATCGAAATGGCAATTTAACACTGCACACACAGGCTGCAATGGCAGGCCTGAAACATGTTTGAAAGGGATATTTAAGTGGGTGGCACAATCAGTGCTGCAGGGTCACTTGTAGTATGTAATGCCCTGGTCCTTGATATATGGAGTACAACTTATACATAAATTAAATAAGCCAATCGGGTGCAAGCCAGTTTTACCATGTTGTAGGGAGATAGCGCATGTGAGTTAGCACTGATTAGCAGTGGTAAAGTAAGTAAAGTCCCAAAGCCAGCAAAAACAAAGTCAGCAAAACTGGAGCATGGAAGACAAAAAGGTAGGGGAGAACCACGCCAAGGATGTCAGGTCTAACAAGCAGCAACACTAAAAGAAAGACATTTTGCATTGAGAATGAGTTGCAACAATACATGAAGGACTGACATTTACACTGAGAAAGATCATATCAGTAAATTAAAATCAGGAACTTACAGAAAAAACGCAGCAGCAAGAAATGGATGGGAGAAATATATGAACAACAGATATTTATATGAAAGAAAGTCAAATCAATAAATGAATAACTTGGCATTTATAAAGAGTAAGGCATGTGCAATAATTTAGGGACTGAAATTTACAGGGAGAAGGACAGCATAGGAAAGAAATACTGACATTTCCATGGAGAAAGGTTACATCAGAATGGCAGCAACAGTAAATGTATGGGCAACATTTATAGGGAGAAACTGTACAATAATAAATAAAAACATACATTCATAGGAAGAAACAAAGGCCACATCAAAAATGGAAGATCTGATATTTATAGGGAGAAAGGTTGTAGTTGTAACAAAAGCTGGCTTTTGGAAGGTAGAAAGGCCTGAACAATAACTGAAGGACTGACATTAATATAAACAGACTGATGTTTACGGAGAGAAACTGCTGCAATAAATGAAGATCAGGTATGTATAGGGAGATGTAAGCAGCATTAATAGAACGACTCACATTTAGAAAGGCCACATCAGCAAAAAAACAGAGCGCCTGAAATTCATAGGGCGAAAAACATGAAAGGCTCATGTTAACAAAGAGAAAGGTCATATACATAAATGAAGGAAGGACATTACCAGGGCGAAGGGTGGCAGCAACACTGTAAAGCATCACAACTGCACAGATGAAACCGGAGCCACTAGAAGGCAGGAAACAGAAAGAGGCAGTGGAAATGTAATATTAGCAAGAACTTTTGTTCTTCAGTGCGATCCCAAGAAGCCGTGCTATTAGGACAGCCATCTCCTAAGTCTATAAAAACAGATGTGCACAGAGATGTGTGCCCCTCGTCCCCGCCCCCATAAGATCAGTAAGGAACTGATGGGTAGGGATTCTGTGGCACTATAAAAAAGGTCATGACTGCTATGAAGGGATCAGTAGGGATCCCAATTGTGACTCCCACCTTCTACTCTACTCACAATCCACCCAGGACTGACAGGGCAGCTTCTGGCATGTGAGTGCATCAACTGGTGAAATGTTATTTTTCTGGCATATATAGAGCATGGGAACAGGATATGTTTGCTGGCATTTAAATAGCGATAGACCAATGTCTTCTGGGACTGGATGATCGGCTATTCTGACACCAGAACAGTGTATCGATGAGTTCCCCATTGGTACAATAAAATTTCTGCAGCGCACACATATTGCTACATGTATTTTCTGCTGCAATCGACAATATTACTTGCTTCTTGAATTGCTTAATTAGCCATAGGCAAAATCCATCTAAACCCCATATACGCTTTATAAAAAATTGTCAAGTCGCTGAAAGTGCTCGCCTACACAGCGAGACAAAAGATCTTCAGCTGCCTGGATTTTGATGACTTGGCACCAGTGAGCTCCAGAGGTAAGATAGTGTAATGGTGTCCACGAATGATCAAGAGTTCCGGAAAAACTGATATTCACAGGAGGGCAGTTATTCCACAAATCTGGAAAAATATACGAAAATAGAGTTACAGGATGTGAGTATGAAATTAGAAAGAACCTAGAGAAATGAGCGAACTGCAGGTTTAATATTTATCTTCTGGTTTTTGCCACAGTGATCTCATTTGAGCTCAAAATGCAGACGCTCAGCTGAAAAGATTATTATAAGTATATTTAAAAAGTAACAATTTCTTTCCTGCATTATCTCTAAAAAAAGATAAAAAGAATCAAATGACACTTTAACGTTATTAGGCGATTGTAACAATGAGAAGCAGAATAGACATGTTAGTTTGGAAAGCTCTCCCTTTCAAGGGCTTCTAAGAGGTTGACGTAGGTAGCCGGTCAGAGAGAAGGATCATTTTCACTCAGTAAAAGTTGAGACGACACTGGCCAGGAACTCAAAAATAATGCTGCACCATAGATCTACAACACCATTGTCAGCCAATGAGGGAGGAAAGTTAGAGCCTCCAGTGATAAGCTGTGCTATCTAAATCTAATAATTACAATTTTAAATTACAATTACAGTGTATTTCTTAGAGACTTGTGGTCCGCTACTGGATCGGGATGGAGTTAAGGCTGCTAGACATCCTAGGACAGATTATCGAATTGTGTTGTGTTTGTAATTCTTTTGTCCCAGATCCTGCACACTGAAGTGTGTTGATTCAACCATCACTAGCCTACTTTAGCACAACAAAGCCTCCCTTGCTCTTCCAATTCAACTGATTTATACGTGGAGCGCTAACACCATGTGGGGCCCTAGGCACTTGCACCACCAGGACCACTGTATTTATATGGTCACAGGAGGATAGAGCACGCGCCTGGTTTACATAACTAATGCAAGGTCTCCTAGGACTGCTGCATGCTTCACGTCACCCATTCAATCTGAGTTGTTAGCATTTGCAGACTTGGAGCAAACTATACTGTAAGCTTAAATTGTTCCTCGAAACCTAGCAATAAATCAATCACTGCATTTATAAGGCGCGCTGCATACCCGTGAGGGTCTCAAGGTGCCGCTACTGATCGAAGAGCCAGGTCTTGAGGAGTTTCCTGAAGGCCAGCAGGTCCTGAGTCTGCAGGGTTGGTATTCCTAAACCTTGTCTGAAATAATGCCCCAGTCACACACAACTATTTAGAAGTCCTTCATACGTGTGCAAGAAGCATAGATTACCCTTCTATCCGTGATGCACAGCGGTCTTATATTCGTGCATGAAAGATCAATCTTTCCAGTGTGTGCATGAAGCGTCAAAACTTCAACCATGTGCATGCAGAAGCAAACCCTTGTGTTCATCAGTGACACAATGAATCTCCATATTTGGGCATGAAGAATGGGGCCTTTATGTCTAATCATGAAGCGCCAGCCTTTACACCTCTCAATCCTTTATATTTGTGCATGAATCGTGTGTTTCTCATTTCTGCCTGAAGGACCAAGTCTTCACATCTATGTGTCTTTGACCACGCCTTTCCCCTTTGTGTATATATATGGTGTCTTTATGAATGTTTTTTCAATGTTTTCATTTGTTGGAATTTGTATTATGGATATGTATTTGTTTTGATGGTGTTCAATGGACTGAATAACGGTGTTTCTTTTTTCGCACCTCTTGAAAAGAAAAAAACATGTAAATAAGTAAAAATTATCAGAACTAAAATGTTGCCCGCTTAGGAATTTTGGCTAGGTGTGGTGTCAAGAATTTGAATTTGAACGTTCTACCTGGCCAATTTTGTTGTTTATTTATTTGACCACGCCTTAGCATCAATTCAGGATGGGTGTGGGCGTAATATCTGTGCATGAATTATGGGTTATTCCTATATGTGAATTAATAACCAATTCTTCATATGGTTGCATGAATGGCTGAGTCTTCCTCTCTGTGCATTTAATGGGAGAAGGGATTCCTATTTCTCCATGAAGCAGGAGATGATTTTGGGCCCAATTCACAGAATGAACTTAAGACTCAATCCTAAACTTACTACTAATTTAGTATTCACAGAATACACTTACTCATTTTGGTATTCACAGAATGCACTTACTCATTTCGGTATTCACAGAAGGCACTTTACTCATTTCGGTATTCATAGAAGTTAGTAGTCCTAACTTTAGGACTCCTAAATGCCTTCTGTGAATACCGAAAGTCTTAAAATTAGGATTTTTCTCAATTTAGTAGTAGTAAAGTTAGGACTCCTAACTTTAGGACTCCTAAATACCTTCTGTGATTACCGAAATGAGTAAGTGCATTCTGTGAATACCACAATAGTAGTAAGTTTAGGATTGAAGTTCATTCTGTGAATCGGGCCCTATATGCTTAGACCTAATTGGACTTACATAGACATTTCCCTGATCCTACATCTCTTGATTCCCCACATTAGTCCATTCAAAGGCCACAACCACTCCAGAAAAATATGTCACACGTCTGGTGTGCCTTACAATTCTTTCCAATGGCACAGACTTGTCAAATCTTTCTGATTTCCCTCTTTGCCAAAACGTAAAGAAATGATTTCCTAGCCCAGGCTGTTCCCAGTACAACTATAAATAAATATATTTGGGACACACTGTACGCATTTTTATTTCTGAAAAATACGTTAAATGATTTGAAATGTCAGCAATAACACAGTGCAAGAAATGACTTTTATGACAGCTCACACTGCTGCTGTCTGTTCTACAGTCCAAAAAACAAAGGTCTCCTATTTCACATTGACAAACACCACTATGCTGGAAAAGCAAACCTGGGCTGAATTTTTCGCTTTGGTTGTCTGGCCTCTCAAAACAAGGGCAAGACGCAGTACGCAATCAGTACTAAATTTGTTCCAGTGGTTGCTGGTGGTAGGCCTAAACTTAGGGCCATATTATAAAGAAAGGTCGATACATTATCGCAGCTTTTATCGGCAGGAAACTCCTGCTAAAGCGGCGATAATGGGCTTGATAATATGCCCTTGTGAATTCCCATAGAAGCCCAGGTTAACAACAGAACCTGGGCTTCCATGGGAATTCACAAGGGCCTATTATCAAGCCCATTATCCCCGCTTTAGCAGCAGTTTCCTGCCAATAAAAGTGACGATAATGTATTGACCTTTCTTGATAATATGGCCCTTAGTTTTTATCATCAGACATTGAAGCAGAAAAAAATAGAAAAAGGTATGAAGAAGGAGGAAGAGAATGGTAGGAAACCATGTCAAACAGAGAAGGAAAAGAGGAAAAAGAACCCACATAGGTGAGATAAGGAGACAGTAAATGTAACGTAATTGAAGAAAGAGGCATGAAGTGGAATCAAGAATACAGTCTTGAACTTCTGCAACTCTCGAATTGGGCGGCAGTGACACTGTGCCCCATATAATATCTTTGGGCCCCTATACTTAGTGCTTTACAAATTAAGCCCTGTATCTGGGCTTAATCTCCTTCGAAGCTTCTGTGCAATTCCATTCGCTGCACAACAGATTCCCTTCATAAATCTTGTCCTTTCATTCAACCATCCTGTACATCTTTAACAGTTGGCCAAAACAGAACAGAGGTATGATAGTTGGTTATAAGCTTGCGCTCAGTTGTTATTGGTAATTACACAACATATAAGGCTGCTCCCAGGGATAAAGGTGATGTCTATCACTCCGCCACCATTTGATGTGGACAGCATCCACAACAACAAATATATATACGTTGTATCCCGAGCAAGAGAGAGTCCTATGTTCCAAAGTAATTCACAAATCCAAAAGATAGGTTCCAGTGTAGTTAGTCTTCTTCTTTTATTATTTTCACAACAGCAACCTTGTGGATCCTAGCCAACACGTGTTTCGTCAAACAGCAAAATATGCACATAGACTGTTATGTTGTTATGTTAAGCCGTACTTTTTGAGCGCACGGCTACCCCAAAAGGGTGTCCCGGCGCTTCAGGGACTTCATCAGGGTAGCTAAGTATAAGTATAATCCAGCACCACAAGTCGATTTCAATCATAGATTGTGTTGAGAAATAAAACATGTAATCTAAAAACTAGTCCATGTAGATAAAAGCGTTCCAATTCCTCGTGGTTATTCTTACTCGCTACACACTTGATTGCAAAACCTGCCGAACCCCTGACGTGGGGACTGACTATTGCTCATTTGGAACGCTTTTATCTACATGGACTAGTTTTTTGATTACATGTTTTATTTCTTAACACGATCTATGATTGAAATCTACTTGTGATGCTGGAATATACTTATACTTAGCTGCCCTGATGAAGTCTATGTGCATATTTTGCTGTTAGACGAAACACATGTTGGCTAGGATCCGCAAGGTTGCTGTTGTGAAAATAATAAAGAAGAGGATGCATTTTTCAGGGGTTTTGGATAGGAGGGAGAGATTGGAGACGGGTCTCAAGTTATTCAGGTCCTTGGAGTCAAGGCATGTTTTTTTTAGTAGTGGCGTGACTTGGCCAACTTTGAGGCTTTCAGGTATGATACCAGATCTCAGGGAACTGTTTTTGATTCTGCACCAGAAAGGGGCTCTGGAGAGTTTCAGTTTTTTGGTCAATTAGGTGGGTATAGGGTCAAGGAAGTGAGAGGCGGGTTTGGAGGTGAAGATCAGCTTGAGGATCTCAGCTTCTGTAATGGGGTCGAAGGACTTTCATGTTTTCTTGGGGTGCATGCACATGCTGTCTATTGTCACTGGGGGCAAGCTTTTACAGGCGGGTTTGACGTTGATGTCTAGTGAGAGCTCAATTTTGGTGATTTTTTCTTCAAAGAAGGTGGCCAAGTTTTTGCACAATTCCTTGGAGGCCTGCATTGAGGATTCGAGGGGCTTGAAGGTTTGTTGCTTTAGGATTTAAAACAGTTTGTTGGGCCTATTATTTACGTTGCCCATGGTGGAGCAGAAAAAGGTGGATTTTTCGCTGCTGATGTTGTTTTTTGTACTCCCTTCGGGCTGCTTTGAGTTGTTCGCGTAGACTTGTGGAGGGGTTGCCCCTCCATAGTCTTTCTATAGCTGTAAGTTGTCTCCTTTCGTTATAAATGTCTGTGTTAAACCAGGATCTAGATAAGATGTTCCTGTTTTGTTTTTAGTTTCAGGGGGGCTACTTAGTCTAGAATGGATTTCAAGGTTGTGTCGTAATGGGCAGTGAGTTATGTAGTGGATAGATCATCCGCGGAGGTAGTGAGGAGGGAGTTAACCCTTTCCTCAAGATCAGTCATGTTGATCTGAGTGAGGTTCCTGGTCCATTTGGGATGGTCTTGGGTAGGGGGTTGGAATGTGATCGGTTGAGTGAGGTAGAAGAGGATTAAGTGGTGATCTGACCAATCCACGTGTCACATTTGGCGATAATGGCATCTAGTATTGCTCCTTTGTTGTAAGTTTCCTCTGTACAGTGTTGGGTAAGGTTGTTGTTGTGTAGCAGCTCATTCAGGTTCTGGATTAGCAGGTTGTTTTCTTCATTCCAGTCCAGGTTGAGGTCACCCAGAATTAAATTGTTCGCATTTCATTTCGGAAAGAGCAGTGGGCAATCAGGTCAGGCAGGTGTTCAGTGAATGTGGTGGTGTTGCCTGGGGGGTGGTAGATAAGGTGGAAGAATAATGTTTTTTTTTTTGCTAGTGTTAATGTTGACGGTTAGGCATTCAAAGGTGTTGTAGTTTAAGAAGTTGTGACAATACCTCTTTAATGCTCACTCTAGGATTCAGATAGTCCACAGACTCCTTATATGGCGGACGCAGATGAGGGGTGAGCCAAACTATTTAGGCGGACTATCTCTCTATCGGGAATAGAATTTAAAGCGGAAAAACACCCGCCAGTGCTGATGGTCTTTCCGGGATTTTCCGCCTTAGTGATGAGAATTTCCATGGAGTTGGGTAATTCTCCCCGTTTTCAGCTGAGGGACACATATTAGACCTGGCATCCTTGGCATGGTTCTCCCCTAACATTTTTCCTTCCATCCTCCTGTTTTGCTGACTTCGTTTTTGCTTCCTTTAGGACTCTATTCACTTTACCACTGCCAACCAGTGCTAAACTGCTTGTGCTCTCTCTTCTAAAACATGGTAGAATTGATTGACTTGTGCCGAATTGGCATCTTTAATTTACTTATAAATCCCAAGCAAAGTTATACTACATGTACCCAGAGCCTGTAAATTAAATACTACTAGTGGGCCTACAGCACTGATTGTACCACCCACTTAAGTATTTTTTTCAAACATGTTTCAGGCCTGCTATTGCGGCCTCTGTGTGCTTTAATACATGTAATTCATCCCTAGGGATGGCTCTGGACAGCCCAGAAGGCAGAGTGCATTGTATTAAAAAAGTTGGACATGTACTTTTAGTTTTACATGTCCTGGTAGTGAAAAACTCTTAAGTACTTTTTCACTACTGCAAGGCCTACCTCTCCCGTAGGATAACATTAGAGCTACCTAATTACATGTAGTAAGTGATAATTTCAAAATGGGAGCAGATAACCGGCTCATGTGTTTTTGTCTTTGGAATTGTAATGACAAATCCTCTTTCATAGTGAAGTTGAATTTTAAAACTAATTTTGAAAATGTCCCTTTTAGAAAGTTGGCTTTTTCCTGCCTTAGAAATTTAGTGCCTGCAACCTGTCCCTGGGTCTCAGGACTGGGTGTAGTTGACAGTTGAGGAGCTGTGTGTATTCGTCCTAGACAGCCACACACAATAGAGGGCTAGATGTGCCTGGATGGGCCATCACTGCAGGATGGGCGGGCGGAGCTGGGCAGAACCCTACTTACACTTGAATAGGTGTTCTGCCTCCAAACTAAGTGCTGCATACCTCCCTGTAGTTAGTTTGGAGCCAGGGCAGGGAAGGCTGGCAACATGTGCACTTCAAAGAAAAACCTCTAGAAGCTTCTCCAATTTCAAAAGAGGCACCTGGTATAAATATTGCACCTCAGACACCAACTCTCAAGTACACTTTTGGACCCGTGAAACATTTTCCAGGAAGAAGGACTGCTGTAATGCTGAAAGAACTGCCACTCTGTTGGACTGCTGCCCTGCTTAATTACTGCCTTCCTGGACTGCTGCCTTTGCTGGATTTCTGCCCTTTTGCCCGCCTGCCTGAGCCGGAAGAATCGGACCTGCAACTGAACCCAGGCCTCCCATAGTGACTTCCAAGGCTAGTCTGCGGGCCGCCCATTCAGAGACACAAGAACAAACAGACTCACAACAGTGCTTCATTTGAGCCGATGGTTTCCGGTGCTCAGCAGACGGACATATTCATCAACACTGGCACTTTTCATGAGCACCAGGTAAGGCCACATTCATTTAAGGGGAGATTAAGTGATTTGCTGATGCTGACATTCGAATCTGCTTCACCAGCTACAAAGTTGGCAGCACTGGCCATTATGTCACATTCTGTATCTACTTTTATAGTTAGTAATTGGCTCTGATTTAGGCAGTGCTGACAGGAGTAATGTGCTGGTGCAAGCTGCCTCCTTGACGAGAGACCCAGTTCTTAGTTTCTTACAAATTAACAACAGCTCACAACCACCTGAACTAGTACACATATCCAGCTAGAGCAAGCCGCAGACCCCGAAGTGGTGTCCCATAGGTCGTGAAACCTTGGCGCAGACTCAAAGAGAAAGAATTGAAGTTTTTGAGCTGTTTGCAACCATTGGCATCAAAACCTTGTCACTCGAACAGCCTGCAAACACAATCTTCCATCCACCTGGCTCTTCACGTTACAGCCTCGACTGCATTGCGGGGTGTGCCCACCTTCTTGCAATGACTACAGGATCTTCGCACTACAGTGACGGCCGTCCACAATGCTTGTCCATCGCGCTACATCGATGACGGTCCGCAGTGGTCTCTGCTCCTTGCTGCCCCCTCTACGGCATATGGGATTTTTGTAGTGGACTGAGAAGGTAACTTCTGGACAGGGCCAACCTGTTCCCTGTATCTGACCCATGCTGCATCGTGGCCAGCCTGAACTTGTGACTTTCTGCCCATCTGGCACGATCAGATAGCCACAAGCGGCGCTTTGGGATTTTTTGGGTTGTTTTCACTTAAACCTTTAAAATTGAATAGCTCAGGTTCTACTGATTGGATCTTTGTCATTTGAGTCTTGATTTATTTATTACATTTTCCTCAATTTTCCTAAATTGGTAGGTAATTTTTCTTGTGTTATGTTTTCACAATATTACTGTTTGAAGTGCTGCATAAATACCTCACACATTGCCTATAAGTTAAGCCTCACTGCTCTTAGCCAAGATGCCATACGGTTGACCATAGGTAAATGTGGGTTTTGCTTGTGGCCTCATCCTGACAAGGATTGTGGTTGCTGCATGAGTAGGGTTTCCCCACCCCTCAGCCAATAATGCAATTTCTTACAAAGTTTTTTTGCCTGCAGATATCAGTCCTTGACCTAATGCTTTTATGCACCCTGCCTACACCTATTACAAGGCTGCAGTTGTGAGGTCGAGGTCTGTTATTGGTGGTATGTTTATTGGTGGTGTATGTGTTTGCATGCATGCGTATGTGTAGTGGTGGTTCTGAAACTGGTTTTGACAAGGTTGCCACAATGTGGCCAGTCCTCTTGATTTTACAAAACATCACTTTGAAGGTTGAGAGGTTTCTTCACTTAACCTGTATCGTGATAGTTATATCAGCATAGATGTTGATTGTGAGTTTTCTACAGGATTTGGATTCACGCCTTACTCTAGGTTTGTACCCACTTGAATTTTTGTGCTCCTTTGTATGTTGAGCTCTATTTCCAAGGTTATCTGTCCTGTCTATGGGATGTTTCTTACTTGGATATTCGAAAATGCAAAACAATAAATATAATTCATATGGGCCCGATTCACAGAATGAACTTAAGACTCAATCCTAAACTTACTACTATTTTGGTATTCACAGAATGCACTTACTACTTTTGGCATTCACAGAATGAACTCACTACTTTTGGTATTCAGAGAAGTTAGGATTTTGTCTTAAGTTTGTCTTAAGACAAACTTAACACAGACTTAAGACAGACTTAAAACCGACTTAAGACAAACTTAAGACAGACGTAAGACAAAATCCTAACTTAAGTCTGTCTTAAGTCTGTCTTAACTTTTCTTAAGAAAAACTTAAGACAAAATCCTAACTTCTGTGAATACCAAAAGTAGTAAGTTCATTCTGTGAATACCAAAAGTAGCAAGTGCATTCTGTGAATACCAAAATAGGAGTAAGTTTAGGATTGAGTCTTAAATTCATTCTAGCAATAAGAATTACTCATACTTTTGATTGGGGCAGCCCAATTCTGTTGTGCGGAGCCTAACCGCAATTCCCTTAGACCCTTCTTAGTTTTTTCAAGTATACCCATTCGGAGGTACAGAACAACTAGACTGGCTAATCAAATAACCATACCATCCTTCTCGCCACAAAGATCTGATAAAGAGATACTCAAAAAAGGAACCAATCCAAAATGACACTCCTAATTTTCTGTTTAAAGCTTTACTCATCGCTGATAATAAAGCCGGCTACTTTAACCACTATCAACTTCATGGTTTTAACATTGCTAATCTTCCCTTCATAATCAATTATTTTTATTGTGTTTTATGTTTTATTGTGATAAATGATTGTTATGGTTTTAATTAACTAAACAATACATGTTGATATTGATTAAAGTATATCCAGGATGCCACAGCCAATTAAAAACAGTTTGATGGTATAGTAATCGAGGACCTATGGAGGCAGGGGATTCTTTTAGTTGTGTCATATAGTCTGACACTGTTTAGAAATATTGGCATCATGAATATAGAGGTTTTAGTTTATATTCTTTTAAAGTGAATTGGAAATATCAAACAAATCAAGAGATGTGTAGTTCATCTTTCATCAAATAATTGCATAGATTTTTTTAATTGTGTTTTAACAATAGTTAATCTATTTTGTTTTTTCTATCAAAGAGAAATAGGAATATTTCAATTATATTAGAATACTAGTTGTTTGTCAAGTGCTTTCATCTATATAATAAAATTAAAAAAAAATTCAAATGGCTAGGATTTTATTTGCTATCAACTTCCATAGAAGGCTGCTTTGAACTTGTGCACGGTAGAACTGCGATATTGTTAAAAAAAGTTGTTAAATGTTTAAGAGACTCTTGGATCTGATTGGATACACTTTTTGTTATCGCGTATCCATAATCAAAGTAGTCAACTATGCGTAGGTGAATCAATGTACTGTGCCACTTACAAAATAATGAGCAGAGGTGAGTTCCCATTTGTCAATGCTCATTGGCACAATTGTTATAAAGATTTTTTATTGTACGTAAGTATTATTTTGGGATCCTACCTTGGCCAATTCCGAGTGTCCTGGTAGAACCAGCATGCTGGATGTGGGTCAGGCACTAGAAATTCTTTTGGTACACCTCTCACAGAGAGCCAGTTAGCCCCATAGAGTCTAGAATCATAGCACAGCCATATAAGAAGGCAGAGTTTGAAAGTCAATTACAGATCATTATTGTCATCCTTAGCGTGCAGGCTCTGCAGAGCCTGCTTCTAAACCCATTATTTTACAGCCGCATATCTTACCAAGAATAGATTATTTGAATGTAATGCCATGTACTGTGACAAGAATCTGCTCCCTGGTTTTAAAATGGAATTAATCCAATATGATTTATCCTCCCCGGGGAGGAGGGGTTAGTGGCAGCCTTGCATGAACCTGCCATCTCTTCCAGTTCCTTGCAACAATCTCACACAGTCAGCATTTTGTCTCATTGAACTAATGTCTGTTCAGATCTTCCACAAGTTTAAGGGCGCTGACTTTTCCTGCAAACTGCTGGATAGCGGATTATCTTTTTATGAAAAAGGATGGTGCAAACTTTTTATTCAACATGTATTTTTTAATATTTTGTTTGTATGTTTTTTTGTGAATTTTATTACTCTCTCTAGCTCATAACATACAAAGCTAATGCCAATTTCAATAAAACCAGCCTTAATAGGAACAGAGGTTAGGTATGAATTAGGGTGGATCCTCTTTTATTCATTTGTCCTGTTTGTGGAGTGTACATATACATACATATTGATCCACTACCGGAAATGAATGAATGAAGAGAACAGGAGAAGGTCCCTCCTCCTTGAGGTGGGCGAGGAGGGGGCAATGACTGAACTAGAGACAAGACTTTAATGGGCTTTCCACATTTGACATTCTATCTATAGAGTGGGGTCAGTGAGTTGGCATAGACACTGCAATTAATAACTCAGCTCTCAGGTTAGCACTGAGGGGCATATTATCAAGGGGGTTTATCTCTGATTTTTTGGCTTTAAAAGCCAAAAAAGCGGAGATAAAATTATCTCCCTATTACCTAGCTGTCGCTAACACCAGTTAGTGACAGCTAGTAGGAGATAGTGACCATCTTGGGCCCCACTTTGCATGTCAGTGATATTTATCACTAATGACATGCAAAGTGGGCATGCCAAGATGTTAGCGACTGGAAACAGTCGCTAACATCGCTATCTCCTATTACCAACTTTTGGAGATATTCGCGCTAAACGCGAATATCTCCAAAAGCTAACACCTGCCCTGAGCAGTTCTTAGCCATGCTATCCAATGGGAGGTGGATAACATGGCTAAGAGCATTAGCTCGGTAATGCATGAATATCGCTGACTTTTCAGCAATATTCATGCATTGCGGCGATTTTTATCGCATTTGCGATAAACCTTGGTAATACCAAGGTTTATTTGCGGTAAAAATCGCCGCAGCTCTGCGGTAAATTTTTGTCTCTAACCAAGCAATAGCGATAATTATCTCTATTGCTTGGTAATATACCCCTGTGCTTTTTAAAGAGTGGCACAGAGATGGGAGCTATCTCTGAGAGCTTTAATGGGCAAGAGTGGTTGGAGCGAGGTACAGCAGGGGTTCCCAAACGTGTTGAAATGACATGTGTAGCAAGAGAGGGCGGGTGATACAAGCCTAATGAGTGTGCACTGTGATTACCAACTCAGTCCTATGCAGCGCCTGTAATCTGACAGGTATAGTAGAAGGCATGCAGCTTTTACGAAACCGAGAGCTCTGTATTAGCCATGGCTCTTCCAAAGAGGTCAGTGACTCAAAGTGCATGTAAAGCTACTATCTGATCAGATGTCAGTAGCCCACAAAGCATGCAGCAATTATCAATTTTATTTGCAATCTTAGACATGGGGTGCCCAGACAGGTCAGGCTCAGAGGTGATGCAGCAAACACTAAGTTGTCTGTCCCTGAGGAGTGAGGTCAGTAACTAAGTGGTTATGCTGCAGTTAATCAAGTGAGTTTCTAGCCATGGACATGGTCTATTCATAAAGGTCAGTAAGTCAGAGTGTGTCCAGTAATTGCTAACTCTGCTACCAGTCTTAGTCCTGTTATGCGCTTAGACATTAACGAACCAGGGTGTATGAAGCAATTATTAGCTTAGTCCTAGATATGATCCCCCTGGAACCATGGAAGTGTCACAGTGGGCCTGTAGAAATAACTAATGGAGATTGGAGTCTTACACTTGCCCTTCCTAAGATGTCTGTGACTCTGAGTGTATAACGAAAAGCCTGAATAGGTTCTCAACCTTATATATGGTCTTTGCATTCAAGTTAATAAAAATGTGTGAACTTCACACTCATGTCTCAATATATTCTTTCCAGATAAATTTACAGCAACTTTGAATTCAATTCTCCATCATAGGCATTGGTTGCTCGGATTTCTGTGTAACTTAGAGGCATTTAGCAGTTACAAACTGAACAATCTGAAACTATGGGCCAAATTTAAAAGAAAGTGACTCAGCGTGCACTGCAAGCCATTTGGCTGCGCCACACTGAGTCACTTTAAAAGCACAGAGATTCAACATATTTACAATATTATGTTGCATCCCTGTGCTTTCCTCTGCGCTGGTGCACAGTTGGCTGCCACGCGCAAATGCAGGCAACCTTGCACCATGGTGCAAGGGTGCCTGCGTTGTGGGGAGATTGTTGTTTTGTGCAGGAAGGGACACCTTTCTGCACAAAAAACAATCTGGAGAGGTGTTATCCTCTTTCTATGTGTGCTACAAAATGCAGCACGCAAGAAAAAAGAAAAAACCAGGAGAAATGACAACATTTCTCCTCATTGCGCCTCCCTGCGCCTCCCCTAGGGAGGTGTAGGTTTGTGACACATTCCCTGGTTGCAAATCTGGAAATGCAGCAGAATCCATGGGTGTTGCGTGTGAAGCCCCACAGCAACACCCATGGCACTCCCCTTTCACACAAAGTGCTGTGTGAAAAGGGGCCGTATTTACAAGGACATGAAAAGCCATGAAGGGTGCCTTTCCTTGTCCTTGCAAATTTGGTGCAGCAAAATGCGCCGCCGGTGAGTTTCAAAAAGTGACGCACCGGAGGCTCACAGGGCTTGTAAATATGCCCCTATATGTCTAGATGAACATGGAAGGAGATGAACTAAAGAGGCATATCTGGGCACATCTTGAGTAATCAGACAGGTTCCCACACACAGCAACAACTCCATGTCCTCTCTGTGCTGCTCCACTTAAAAATTATTATCTCCTTACCTTCTGTAATGCCAACTACCAGATCTGAAGCTTGAATTTTCTCTAAACTAATGACTGTAACTTAGAAAATGCATCTTAGAACTGGGTATTCATACATAGGGACTGTGCTCCCCATCATTTTGTCAGGGGTGTTCTATCTGTGTGAGAGTTTAGTTGCAATGATAGGAGGCGTCCAGTCACAGAGTTAGTCCATTCCCCTTCTACGGGTAGTTGTCTCAGTGTCCCAATATCAGGGTTTGTCCAGCTGTGGGGTTGATGCATTCCAGCTGTTTATGAATATGTACTCGCTCTTCCCTTGTGAGTGTGTCTCTCACACTGTACTTCAATCCTGGCCCCTTCATATTCAATACAATACACCATCCATTTAGGTCTGTGAAGTTCACAGAGGTATGGCTAGTCATCAAATAGCTGTACTGCAGTACTCACCTTTGTTCACCACTGGGACCACAGAGCTCTATTCTAAAGCACTCATTGATGAACATCAGGACCTTCTGTTATTCCTGGGTTGTGCCTCTGCTAAACTAGCACAATGCTGGCCTCTATCTCCCCTTTCTATTTGTGACTGGGTCACATGAACAAAGACATTCTGTCCCTTCATGTTCCAGTACTTCTCCTCTGCACCTATGCTAAAGAACCAAAGCAATGACCCTTTGTACCCTTTAATACATCCACTTTACCCCGGCTTTGCTAATGCACCTCAATTATGGCCTAGTGTACCCCTAAATATACCTACAATATCCCTAAAGGTACACAAATGCACGATAATACGAAGCTTGTGTACCCCTTAATGCACTTGCTATCTCCCCACAGGTAGGTTACTGTACCAGGGTACTAATCTGGTGTAACTCTTAATATACCTAACCTCTCCAGACAGGTATACTAATGCACCACAATATTGAGCCAGTATATCTCTTCAAAACACCTACTATCTCCCTATTGCATCTATATTAATTCACCGAAATACTGACCCAGTGTATTTCTTAATACACATACCTACCCTAACGTTGGCAATGCCCCAAAACAGTGACCCAGTGTATTTCTAAATTCACCTACTAACTACACACAGCTACACTAACAGCGTTCCCTTCATATTCCAGCACGATCTTAGCAACATCAGTGCTTAATTTGAGCAGGTGGTGTCCGGTGTTTGGCACCAGCACTTAATTGTCAACACCAGCACTTGTGACAGTCTGCCACAAGGTGGTGCTGTCTGTCTAAATTATAAATGACCAGAACAACAGTTATTTATTCATTCAATATACATTAAAATGACTGTTACCTGCTGTCCACAGCATTCTCATAGCTTTTGTGGGCCTGACACTGTCTGAATTGTAAAACTTGTAGGAGTGTGATGGTTAGAAGTTGTGTTATTACTATCATTGGCTGCAGAGCAAGCCCAATGTGTTGTGCAATGTATGGTTGCCTTCTGACGAGAGCCCTGGTACTTAGTCTTTTTACAAATTAAGCATGGTCAATATCCATATGGATGCTTGTAATACTGATGCACTATACTTCTTACTAAACCGACTATCTCTCCAGTGCTGCTCTAATGCATTGGTATTGAACCAGTACTTCCCTTGAAATTTCAGTTCGATCATCCCGCAGCTTTAGTAATAAACCTTAGGACTAATTTACTGTCCTCTTGTTTTCTTAGTACTATCTTCCCCACTTATATGTTCAAGCAACACAACACTGTCTCTAGATATTCTAGGATTACCTCACCCACACACTTGCTATGCACTATCATACTGACCAAGCTTGTATTTTGATAAGGCAGCATCTTGCCCACACCTATGTTAATGAACCACGCACAGTCCTAATGTAGCTCTTGGTATTCTAGCCCTATCGCCCCCTCTCCTTTCCTAATATACAATTATATTGGGAAACTGTGAGTTTTGCATCGTGTTAACGTCATATTGCGCTCACATGTATGTCAATGCATTGTAGTGCATACCCTTTGTGACCCTTTCGCTGAGGATGATCGTGCGGTTCTGACTCTCTCGCTGACAGTGCAATAAATACAGTAAAAATCACCTGGCATAAAAGAGGATCCTATATAAAAAGGAAAATAGAAAAAGGAAGAAGGAAGATAAAAATCTCTGATACAAGAACCGCTGATCACCCAGAAATTGTCTTTCAGATTGACTGATTACAAAAACGGTTCAAATATGGTTATGTGAAACCGCACCATAAAAACTTTTTGGGAGCCCTGAAAAAGTCTGTGTGAGGACAAAACGCGTTGGCGGTTGCAAAGCGTTTTTTTAGAAAAGAAAAGAAAGGATGAAGTTTAATAAGAAATAGACAACATCGACTCGTTTTTTGCACAACAACTATATTACAATTCTGATAATTGTTTGACTTACTAAATAAGTGTGCTGGGCTATTTGTTTTTGACCCTTATTACACTATCACTATCTCCTATGGATATTTGTCAATGCTGCAAAATAATGTTCCAGGGTACTTCTTGAAATTCAAGGCCTACTTTGCCCAAACCCTTGTTGGCAAACAGCTATTCACTGAAACCTAATAGAGACAAGATCAAGGTTCTGGTATTGTGAAGTGATCCTTCAATGTGTGGGCCCCAATACTGGCTGGAAATCCTACTACTGCTCGAAGAGTCCTGGTACAGGCACCCAACTTTGTGAGGCGCGACCACGGTCCCCATTTTAGACACTGAACCCTCTCTCCTCCGAGGCCCTGAGGTCACCCTGATGGATTGGAAACAAGGATGAGCATCTGCTCTGTCAGCCTCCTTGAGCTGCCGGCACTCAAGCACAGGTTGACGTGCCGTGAATAAGATGCTGCCACTCCAGCAGCATCACGCCATGATCAGGGGGCGGGCGCGCATGGAGGGAAAACATCAGCTGCCATAGATGTAAATGGATTACTCCTTCATCACACCTGTGAATCACACAAGCAGATGACACGGGGCTATCAAACCTGGAACAGATGGCTAGGAGAGCTGAGCGCAGATAAGGTTCACACGTATGAGAACAAAAGACGGATCAGAATGTGCTGCTGGCAAAATGGAGGGCAGGAAGAGCGTGGAGGAGGTGCCAGGCTGTCTCTATGCCAGCCTGGCTCCCTCCTTCCAGTGTTGTGCGTGTGCTTATTGATTTATGCCATGCTAACAGTGGGCCTCAGGTGTCCTTGTATCAGAACACATAAATAGGTGTAAAGTGGTGTTTTTTAGCAATCTGCGTAAATGTGTATGTAATTCATGCAAATTTCTAAGGTTTGCATGCAAATTGTCCCTTCTGCATCAGTAAGTGCTGTTAAAATCTTTATTTAACAAAGAGACTTTGTAGAAAATGTTCTTCACAGAATCCAATAATGGACCAAACTGCAAAGGATGTGGCTTAATGGTCAGAGCGTCTGACTTTGAAGCTGGGGAACTAGGTTTGAGTCTGGCAAGAGGCTCAAACATTCTGTAATTCTGGGCAAATCACTTAATATCTCCGTGCCTAAATTTAAAAAAATGAACGTGTCCGTCTGTAGTGCGACTGGTGCTCATGTAATGCGCTCTGATACTTTTGGGTCGAGTTCACGCTATATAAAACTGCAACAAAAAAAAGTGTTTTGCGATCTCAAACTCTCTGGTTCATTAAAATACAGGGCTTGTGACTTTTTGTTTATAGAAGGGAATCTGTTTGCTAGTTGGAGATGTGATTCAACTCTCCAAAGTGTTCTGCAACTCTTTCCGAACCGCAAACAGGAAAGGTCATGGAGGATTGAATGCAAACATAGTCCTGCATACCTGCCAACTTGCAGAACAATCTCACCATGTAAGGAGGGGGCGGGCCTGCTGCCAAGAAGTACCTATAAGGCACTTTTAAACCCCACCCACCCCCATATGGTCCTGGACATCTACTGTCCCCCTCTGGCCTCTACCACTGCATTCATGAGCATTCATGGGGGCTGCAGAATTTCTCCTCCCTAATTAAAATTCACTAGGGAGGTGGTTGTTTGACTTCCAGCAAATCCACTTTTATCAATGACACTGTAAGAAATTGTGTTTACTGGAACCACAATCCTTGTCAGGCTGAAGTCACAAGGAAACCACAAATTAACATGTGCTCAACCATCTTGTAGCTTGGCACATATCAGTCGGGTTTAACTTAAAGGCAATATGTAAGTATTTATGCAGCACTTCAAACAGTAATAAAGTGAAACACAACACAAGAAAAGTTTCACTACACTTTAGAAAAATAGAGCAAGATTTAGTAAACAAATCTAGACCAAAATGACAAAAATCAAAACAGTAGAAACAGAGATATGCAATTTAAAAGATTTAAGTGAAAATGTTGCCAAAAAGCCCAAAGTGCCATTCGCAGCTATCTGGTCATCAAAGACTGAGAAAAAGTCACAAGTTCAGGCGGAGCGTAATCAAGTGCGGGTTGGATACAGGGACCAGGTTACTCCCACTGAAAAGTTACCTTTAAAGTCCAGTGCAAAGACTCCTGTTTGCAGAAGAGGGGGCTGCAAAGAGCAGGAATTGGCAAAAGTCGATGCAGCACAAAGTACAGGCCTGGCATAGACGAAGGTCATCAATGTAGCTCAAAGTCATGTTGTCGTCGTGAACGGTTGCACCGGAGGTTCTCGGTGGTGCTCCCAGTGAGCAGTCTAAGCTGTAGGGGGAATAGTCAGGTTGGCAAAACTTTGCGTTGGCTGTGGTGCGAGCGACAAGGTTTTGGCACCAACGGGCCCAATCATTGTCACAAAGAGCCAAAAGGATCCGGGACCTGAGGGGCACCACATGGGGATCCAGGCTTAAACTAGCTGGATCTGGGTACTGGGTCAGGTGTTTGGGAGACTGTTATATCCCTGTGACTCTGAACAGGAGGCCAGAAGACTAGCCCCTGGAGTCACTGTGGGAGACTGTGGTTCAGGTGCAGGTCCAATCCCTCTGACTCAGGTAGAAGGGCAGCAGGGCAGCAAGGCAGCAGTTCAGCAAGGAAGTAGTCCAGCAGGGAAGCAGTCCAACAGAGTGGCAGTCTTTTCAGAAGCACAGCAGTCCTTCTTCCTGGCAGAGAAGCTTCTATTATGTTCCTTTTGTAGTGCACAGGTTTCCTGCCTGCCTGGGTACCAGACTAACTACATGGTATGGTGCCCTTTGTGTGGAGGCAGGGCACAACTTATTCAACTGTAAGTAGGGTTGTGCCCAGCTCTGCCCTTCCATCCTGCCATAGATCAGCCATCCAGGCACACTTAAATTCTCTAATATGTGTGGCTGTCTAAAAGTAATATACAAAGCCCAATTGTCAGCTGCACCCAGTCACGTGACCTAGAGACAAGGTGCAGGCACTAAATGGCTAAGGCAGGATAATGTGAACTTTCTAAACGTGCCAATTTCAAAATTGTAATTTAAAATCCAACTTTACCATGACAGAGGATTTTTCATCACAATTCCTAAGACACCAAGCATGAACTGGCTACCTGTTCCCATTTGGAAGTCGTAGCTTATTAGATGTAATACGGTAACTCCAGTGTTATACCATGGGAGAGGTAGGCCTCTTTTCATTAGCAGGACATGTAATTGTACATGTACATGCCCAACTTTTTAAATACACTGCACCCTGTTTTAAAACTGCACACACAGGCTGCATGGGCAGGCCTGAGACATGTTTAAAGGGTTACATAAGTGGGTGACACAATAAGTGTGTGAGTTTCGCTAATAGCATTTAATTTAGAGGTCCTGTGTACATGGGGGGACAAGCTAAAATTACCATGTTTTAAGGAGTGAACATGTGCACTTTAGCACGGGTTAGCAGTGGTAAAGTGCACAGAGTCCTAAAGAGAGCAGCAAAAATAGAGGAGGAAGGCAAAATGTTTGGGGGAAGACCGCCCTAACACTGACAGGTCTAACAGCCAGTAATTCATAAATCAGCTGTTTGCAAAGTGAAGCCTAGCCCGTACACCAGTCTCAATGCTATGCCACTGTTCATAGAGAAGCTTTGGAAATGCAAATTTGCAGACAAAAGTTCTATGTGCAATTTCTTATTTGGCTGTGTTTCACTGAAGTGCCATTGATGTTGCAGTGCCACGAAGATTATATTTGTGCACAGAAAACCTTCACATGGGTAAGGGTAATGGAAAACTGGAAAACGTCTCAAAGTTGCAAAGCTGAAAATTAAGAATTTAGCAGACTTTTGCAGTACAAAATAGGAATCTCACACCCTTCCGGACAGCGTATGAGTTGTCAACATTCTTTTGAAGAGTGGGAACAGCAGAGAAAAATGGGGAAGTCACTGTTTGATGATACTGCTGGGGTTTCTTTGTCTAGACGGAAGGTAAAACCGTCTCTATTCTTGCAGGTAAGGGATGACTTTTTGGTGAATAGCCCTAAAGACGGTGGTCAGGGTGTAAGAGCAAATGCTCCAAATTCTACCTGGGGCCTCCTAGACCGTGACACAACCATGCATCCCTCACAGTATCGGTGATAACCATATTTAGCAGCACCAATTGAAGAACAAAGATTGCCATTGTAAAGCACTCTTGTGAACACAAGCATGGCTTTCTATGAGACCAGACAACACATTGCAAATTGGAGGAACTTAGAAGAAACAGAAATACTTGAGAAGTGATCTGGGAAATGTAGGAGCTCTCCATTCTGGATGAGGGTCAGTCCCTCAAGAAACAAGTTTCCACTTCATAAGGAATGCAAATGCAAGAACACAAGGTCATTAAGGGCCATATGTATGAACGCATACTTCCATAGACACAGAATGGGTAAAACCCTTTGATACATCTGGCCCTAAGTATCTAAAGGAGAACATTGGTCAAGATCCAGTGTTGTGTATGTTTGTGACCACTGCATGATTTTAGGTACTTTCATAGTGTCAATCTAGTGATGATCTTTTAGATTGAATTATTTAATGATATAAATTTATTTTAGCTGTAAAGTGTTTTCCATGTTGTACACTCGCTAGTTTTTTTACCTTAAAAATAATCATAAAAGGAATACCTGTTTAAAATAAGGGACCCGATTCACAGAACGAACTTAAGACAAAATCCTAAACTTACTACTTTTGGTATTCACAGAAGTTAGGATTTTGTCTTAAGTTTGTCTTAAGACAGACTTAAGACAGACTCCTAACTTAAGTCTGTCTTAAATCTGTCGTAACTTCAGTGAATACCAAAAGTAGTACGTTTAGGATTTTGTCTTAAGTTCGTTCTGTGAATCGGGCCCAATAACATTAATGCTATTAATTGTAACAATACCGAGGATGGTAGTCAGGATAATAAATATTATTCTAAGTGTGTAGCCCAAAAACTAGCCTTGAAATGCACATATTCTGTTGAAAATGTCCAAGTAGTTTCCAAAATGTTATCAAAAGAATCATTTACATTGCTAAATTGAATCAACTCGTTTGCTCTGTCTGTGCCAACGTTTAAACATGATAAATAAGTCCCAGTCCCCAAAAATGGCAGTCGTGCCGGTCACCTGCAACCCCTGGCCCAGCTTTACTCGCAATCTACATTAATGGCAGAAACATGTGGAGGCTGTATTATGACACAGTGCACAAACATGCACAACTGCATTATGGGCAGAGAGTCAAAGAAACTCCTGTCAGTTCTGCCAATATGTCTTTAATTATTTAAATTGGAGCTTTCCATCCATGGAGGGTGTGTCAGTCAGTTGTGGCTTCATTGTCCCTTAATAAGGTGGGAACTCCCATGTTATTAGTGTATGTATGTCAGCCATATTAGCTTGGGACTGTATACAGCATTCATTATGGCTGTCTCAGCGTTCTGCAAAGTGACAAGCTGTGCATCCCCGTATTAGTCTTATTGGTACTTAACTTTGCACAAATGCCTGAATATTCCAGGCCACTTGACCCCGTTGCCAACCCCTCCATTCCCACAGCGTTGACATGCTGTGACCTGCCTCTTTAATTGCTGCTCTAGTTTTACAAGCACAAGATGGCCGAACGTCAATTATTCGCAGTCCCAGTGGCGCGCGAAAGGTCGCGCAGTGGTATTAGAGAAGGGTCTATCTCACATAAAAAAACAGCTTTAGATCTGTATTGTGCAGAGACGCTGCATATATTGAAGCTTGCTGAGTTATTGCTGCGCAGAGACGAAAATATTCCAGCTATAAAAATAAATTAGCAGGTAGACGAGGTGACATAGAAACGGAATGCTGGCTCAAATAGTTTTTTGATTTTAAAGAGGCATGAGAAGGCAGTGCCTGGTTAACGATTGAAAGATGGAAAAACTAAAACAGTGATGGAAAAGAAATGAAAAGAACGTGTGGACTAGGGAATTAGGATGCACTTGTGAAAAGCTATGTTTAAGAGGCGGGGGCTTATAAAACAGAGAGTAAAAACACCAATTTTATTTATTTGAAGTTTTTGTTCATTTTACATTTTTATTTAAATAATAGAAACATTCATAAATTGACTTGATGTGTAAATTACTGGTAAAGTCACAAAACTGATTGAACACTCATTTAATTTGTGGTCAATAAATGTATATAATCAAACTTGTTCATAGCAACACATGCATTATCTTATCTAGGGGCATAGCCACAAAAATATTGTGGAAGACTTTAGACAGACTTAAGTTACGATGTTGTCTTAAGTCTGTCTAAAAACACACTTAAGACAAAATCCTAACTTCTGTGAATACCAAAAGTAGTAAGTTTAGGATTTTGTCTTAAGTTAGTTCTGTGAATCGGACCCAACGTATACAAATGTAAGTGTGAACCACCTCTCCCTACCCAGGAAGACTATCCAGTATTCACATGAATGCAGATGTACCCCGTGTCACACAGGGGGTACATGCACAAAGTGTAGTTGTCACAAACTAGTGTAGTTGTCACCCAGCCCAGATGTGTTTTGGAGACAGACTGAAAAGCACAAAGAGTTATAAGCATAGAGAAATTCCTACTTCTAAAAGTGGCATTTCTAAAATAGTAATATGAAATCTAGCTTCCCCAGTAAGTAGGATTTATCATCACTATTCAAAAGATATCAAACATGGCAATGCTACTCCTTTCGGATCAAGAATTGCGACTTAAAAGTAAATAAGGGAATTCCAATGCTAGCCTATGATAGGAGTAGGCTTCGCAGTAGTGAAATATGAAATAGGCTGTTTGGCATTATCAGGACATGCAAAACATAAAGGTACATGTTCTACCTTTTACTTATAAAGCACCCTGCCATAGGGCTACCTAAGGCCTTCCTCAGGGGTGATCTATGTGTAATAAAAGTTGAGTTTAAGGCACGACAACTTATTTTAAATGGCAAGTTAAAGTGGCAGTAAACTGCGCACAAAGGCCCTGCAGTGGTAGGCCTGAGACAGGTTTGAAGGGCTACTTCTTTTGGTGGTACAAGCAGTGCTACAGGCCCACTAGTAGCATTTAAACAGGTGTATATCAATCATACCCTGTTTAGGGGAGAGATCACATGCACTTTACCAATGGTTAGCAGTGGTAAAATGCCCAAAGTCCTAAAACCAACAGATAGATGGTCAGAATAAAGGGAGGAGGGATGCAAAACGATTGGGGCTAGCCCTGTAAAAAGGCCCAGGTCCAACAGTTTTGTGTTGATATGCCGAATGTTGTGGACATTAGATGATTGTTCATTAAAGAAGTGTGCTGCATTGGAGTTGTTAGAAATAGGCTCGCTGGATGGAAAGAGACACTCTGAAATTAAGAACTAAAACCACCTATGAAATAGCAGTTAAGAGTACTAGAGACTTGCAAGAAACATTCCAACTGATAGCCATACTTTCTCACAAGGCAAGCCATCCAACAAATTCAGACAACATCTGTAACAAGGTATCTTTCAACCCAACACACAAAGTATCTTGAAACCTCTGAAAGGAAACTAGAAACAAGGTAACCATTCATCCCCACAAAAAGGTCAACTTGCAGCCTCAGAAACCTGATATGGATTAAGGTAAACAATCACATATTCAAGGTATCCGGCAACCTCAGGAAACTAGTAAGAAATGAAACTTTCAACAATGCAAGCAATGAATCGTAAAATTTCAGAAAACAAAGATGAAACAAGATAATGTTTTACCTCACACATGAGGTAGAATGCTGCCTCAGAAAAGAAGCATACTTCTGTTAATACAGTCCATGCAAACTATAGCCTTAGAAAGAAAGCAGCATAAAGGGAGGCATTGTGAACATCTGAGTATAAGCATACTTCCAGTATTACAAGCCACACAAACTACAACCTCAGGAAGAAAGCATAGTAAATGAAGTTATTGAGGACCTCAGAATGTAAGAATACTTTCGGTATTACAGACCCCAGAAGCTGCAACCTCAGAAAGAAAGCATAGGGAATTAATCTATCCCGAACCCCCAGAATGCAAGTAGAATATCTATCTCTAAGGCCACACGTACTGTAATATCAGTACGAAAGCAGAATATAAAGGTACTGTGTAACTCAGAAAGAAAACCATACTACTCACATTAGATGTCAAACTGAAACCTTAGAAACAAAGACTAGCAACTCAAGATATTGTGAGCCTCAAAAAGCAATTATTCTGTCTGTATCATAGCACACATAAACTGCAACCTTAGAACGCAAGCACATCAGCTTAACATGTTGTGAGCGTCTTAGCACAGCATATTTGAAACACATATTCAGAAGACTTCAAACACTGACCAGGTACTGATAGTAAAATAGTAGAAAACTAAGACCACAACATCGAGCACAGATATATTTACTCCACAAGGTTTGTGCACAATCAGCAGATACAAACCTCTCTCCGAAGGGCCTTCTTCGCAAACACCTGCAGTAACACAGTCCTCGTCAGTTCATCTTGTCGCACTGCAGTTTTCTTCACTTCCCATGTCTCTTGAAGGAGGTCAGTTCTATTGGGTTGGTTGATATGAAATTAGTGTGAGATTGGTATAAATTGAAGAAATCTGCAAGGTTCCAGTGTTTGTAGTTTATGTGGTAATTTGGCAAGAATCTTGAATTGGTGTTATCAAAAAAGTTCTCTTGTGAGTGTTGCCAACATGTTGACCAGAGAGGTCATCTTAAGATCCCTTACTGTACCGGGACAACGGCGTAAGGTATGGGGTGAATTCAGGGCTGAAAGGCATACATAGGTGGGGCTTGGTTCCTTAAACCTCTGGTTCACCATTGGCTATGGCATGTGAAAATACATGTTCAAACAAAACATAAACTATGCCTTCTGTACTCACACAGTGAAAAACTACTGCTAGGAAGGCAACTCTAAATTGTTGAATTGTCCTTTTGGCAGAAATCCGTACAAAAGGAAAGTCCAAGGGAATGTAAGATGTAGAGGCAGAAAACATTTATTGCACTATATAATTACCCATTTCCATACAACAGGAGCACTGTTCATTTTGCATTGACAAATACATTGTATTAAAATATTTTGTATATAATAAGCTGCTTGTGTACACGCAGTCTTCCTTCTTCAACGGTCATAGTATTTCGTCTTCCTGCATACGCAGTGAACAGACTGATCAAAAAAGAGATCAATACGAAAAGGACGATAGAGCCAATGCTGAAGGGAGAAAGATGGACAGGAGGAGAGATGTTGAAAAAAAGAATTACCGAATGAATAGAAAGAATATGTGTGTCTTGAAAGGTTTCTTCAAAACTATACGAAAGTACATTAAAAGAGAGTATGGTTATCTCCAATGCAGATATTGTACTATAGTAAATTCTGTGCAAGAGAAAACATATTCTTTGGTTAAGGAAAATCAGAATAAACTCTCAGTTGAAATAAAAGGCTTTAAACCTTGGCATAAATGTATTTAATAAAACACGGTGTCACAAGAGGAATAGGAAAACAGGTAGATTCTCTGGGTGATCTGCTGAGGCCTTTTTTGCAGTCAGATTACAGCCCTGGCAGGTTCATTGGCTAACCCCACAATATATCATCTCTGCACCCTTACTCTGCCTGCCACATTTTGTAAAAACACGCTAGCGCATGTAGTGCAAAGCAATTGCATGCTTGTGTAGAATTCAGCTTTGCACAGTACTGGTATACAAATGCTGATCCCAAGTGCTAATGGCAAGACGGCGATGGGAACTTCTCCCATTTCTCTGCTATGGGAACTACACCTAGTGCTTGCTGGATGGGAAATGAACATGAACAAATCTAGTATTCCATTTCAAAGCCTGCTGCATGTTCAGTAAAGTAATGTGCTTGAGAAATCCTACTTGCATCTGGACAAAGGGCCAGATTCACAAAGGCAAACATACACTTTTGTGTAAGCTTATGTTTTTTTTTCTATTCACAATGACTTAATAGTAAAGTGTTAGAAGTGGGGTTGCTAGTTGTCAGTGGTCTGAACCCTGTCCAAGTAGGCCTGAATGCTCTCAAGTGTTCTGAGTATATGTGTCAGAGGTCCATTACTTATACGCATTTCAGACTTTGAAGTAGGCAAACTGTAAAGGAAAGCCTTTGTAGTGCACAAGATCCTGTCTTTCCCTGCCCTGGCTCCAGGCACACTACAGGGGCGTGGGGACGGCTTTGTGTGAAGACAGGCACAGCCCTATTCAAGTGTCAGTGTCAGCTCTTTCCACCACTCTAGCACAGAAAGGCCCATCAGCTAGGCTGATGGGCCATCAGGCTATACAGGGCACACCTCAGCTCTCTTTGTCTAGAGTGAATGTACAAACAGCCCAACTGTCATCCGAACCCAGACTTGCATTCAGGTAAAGGCATAGGCATAGAATGGTTAAGGTAAGAAAATGCTAGCTTTCTAAAAGTGACATTTTTCAGACCTGCAATTTAAAAACCAACTCTTCTACAAATGCATTCTTAAATTGTGAGTCCAGAGAAACCAATCTCCAATTTTCTATCTGCTCCCAATTGGCAGATACACTTGTAAGATGTTACGAGGCAGCTGTAATGCTAACCTATGGGAGAGATAGGTCTTGCTGTAGTGAAAAAGGAAATGAGCAGTTGTTCAATACCAGGACATGTAAAACACAACAATACATGTCCTCCCTTTTAACCCCTTCACTGCGGCGGCAATTCCGCCGCAGCGCTAGGGGGGGAGGGGGGCGAGCGGCGGCCGCATGCTCGTGACAGAGCCGCTCCATCACGACCCGCGGTTGAGCTGTGCTCGTGACGGAGCGGTTCCGTCATGGCCCCGCCCGCTCAATAGAGCGCGCCGCGCAGGCGCGAACTCAGCACCGCGCAGGCGCGGCGGCAGGGCCATGACAGAACAGCTCCGTCATGAGCACAGCTCAGCCGATGCTCATGACGGAGCGGCTCCATCATGAGCATGGGAGGGGTTAAACACACTGCACCCTGCCCATAGGGCTACCTTGGGGCTACATTAGTGGTGTCTTACATGTAATAAAATGGAAGGTATGGGCCTGGCAAGTGAATGCACTTGCCATGTCAATGCGGCAGTTTAAAACTGCACACACAGACACTGCAGTGGCAGGTCTGAGACTTGTTTGCAGGGCTGCTCATGTGGGCGGCAGAATCCATGCTGCAGGCCCACCAGATTTACAGACCGTGGGAACACATGGTGCACTGTACAGGGAGTGCTTGCACTGTAGCACAGTCCAGCAGTGGTATAGTGCTCAGAGACCAGTGCTAAAGGGCCCAGAGTCCTACAACCAGCAAAAACATAATCCAGCACACAGTCAAAATCAGAAGGTCAGAGACAAAAAAGACAGGGGAAACTAGGCCAAAAGATGCCAGGTCTAGCAGCAAGTTTATGACTGCAGAAACTCCGCAGTCAGGGTGGAGATCTCCACTCTTAAATTATAGGACAGGTCTATTAACTAGTAGTTTGTGAATGCCAAAAACAAATGCCAATTTACAGAAAAGTGTAAGTTTACCTTTGTAAATGAGGCACCTAGTGTATTTGGTGGCATCCACAATGCTAGGAGCACATACTTTGCCAGGCTTTAAATGGTTAAACACATAATGTGTGTTCTCAGCACACCTACCTCAACCAGGACACTATAGGGATGCAGAACAGGGAGGGTAGAAAAAAACAAAAACAAGACAACAGGCCTTTTCCATCACTGCAACCCTGGATCTGCAGCAACATCTCTGTATCCATCAGGACCACCCTAAAGCTGCTCTAATTTAAAATGTTGAATTTGAAAAATAGATTGAGTCATCTCTTTAAAGAACACTAAATCACAATGCATTAACCGTACATAACCCACCTGCCTCTCCTATTACTTCTTGACTTACAGCTTGTCTTTGACCATGTACAGCACTCCGCTGCCATTCGGCTAGGATCACACTATAGAAATACCATAAATAAACAAACATACACATATATATACATACCAGTAACCCTTTTAGCATATGGCCCTAGTCTCTGAAATTCCCTTCGATTGTAACACAGCCTCTCTCCCTCACAAGTTCAATTCAGGAAATGTTTCAAACTCACTTTTTCACAATCCATCTATCCTCACTATCTTTATACTTGCCTCCCTTCACTAAAGTGTGATATTTCTCTCCCAGAGCCTCACCTTTGAAATGTTGTTTCTTGCCCATTTTTATCCACTTATTGTCTTGAGTTCTCATTCCAAGCATGTCTCATTATCTACACATAGGTTATGCATCTTGTTGCTATGTGCCGCAATACTTTGCCAGATTTAATGCCCATGCTTTATTAGTGCAATTAGCGAAAATAAATACAATGAAGGCGTAAATTTCAGGCATCCACCTCCCTGAAACAAAAAGTTGTTCCTTCTATGCACAACTCCAACCTCTGTCTCATGTTCATCCAGTGGCGGGTCCTCAAGGGAGTGCTGCGGGGTGGTGGGGCAGGGGGAAGGGGCAGGGTGGGGGTAGTAAACTCCGGAATTGGGCATTACGGAGTTGAGTAAAGAAATAAATAAATAAAACAAATTACATTGCGCGCTGCATCGCCGATTTGACAATGCAGCGTGCGCAATATAATTTGTTTGATTTATTTCTTTCTTTACTCAACTCCGTTCTGCCCAATTCTGGAGTTTACTACCCCCCACCCTGCCCCTCCCCGCCCTGACCCACAGCCCGCAGCACTCCCTCTAAGAGCCGCCACTGTGTTCATCTGTGAAACTAGTAAATCTTGGGAAATTATAGTCCTGTGAGGGAGATTATTCTCTGACCTATTAACCTTCGTTGTAAGTACGGGGCGAGAAGAAGGACTCTGCTGGGAGTCACTGTGAAGACCTTCGTCTCCTGCTGTTACTAGAAAACATTTAGCATGGCGGCCTTAGCCCCTACAATTTGTTGTAGCTCATACAGTCTTCTTGGCAGCAAGTTTAGACCCAGTGGTGCACTGCTATATTTATGAGATTAGTTTTAATGCTCTAACTGTGTGTGGAATCCATGTAACCAGGGCAGAAGCTATTTGAGTAGGATGCACACCGCCTACAATGCCTGCATTGCTTGATGTTAGTCATTCTGCTTTGCGCAAGGTCATCCTGTGGGATTTGTGCATCTGGAGTGATAATTCTGATATCTAAGGTGCAGGCAGCTTCTACAATTTGTCAAGCCTCAAGTTTACTGTAGATCTAGTTTCTGTAATGCAAACATATATAACTTGTTTAACATGAGTGATAACTCTACTGTCCATAGAGTAAGTTTGAAAAATGCATAGAAGCTATTTTGTTTCTCAACTGCTGTCTAAGAATTAGGGGCTAGATGTAGGTAAATCAGATTTACCGATTCATAAATACCAAATTTTACTGATTCGGTATTCATGAATCGGTAAATCTGATGTAGGTAATTATTCTGTAACAAATACCGAATCGGTAGGATTCTGTAGTTACCGATTCGGTAATTACCGAATCGGTATTTGCCATTGATTCCTATGGGCCTTGAAGCCCATAGGAATCAATGGCAAATACCGATTCGGTAATTACCGAATTGGTAAAAATTCCGAATTGCCAAAGGGGACAGGGTGTCACCTTGACACCCTGTTGCACCCCTGTTACTGGCTTGTGTGCCATGTGGCACACAGACATGCCCTTAGGGCATGTCTGTGTGCCACATGGCACAGGTGTACTTGCACAGATGTGCATGTACACAGGAATTCGTTATTTACCATGCAATAGTATTACATGGTAAATAACGAATTCTTAGGGGCCTGTGGCACTGTTTGCAGTGCCACCTACATCTGGATTTACAGAATCAGTAAATTTACCGATTCTGTAAAATAAAGGCCCCCTACATTTCAATCACCAAAAACCGGTCGGTAACGTCCGAAATCGGCCGTTACCGACGGGTATTTGGTGACCTACATCTGGCCCCAAGACTGTAAACTATGTGCAAACAAAGAGTTAGCTCGGATGTCTAAAACTTGAACATGCAACATATGTTTACTCTTGGGACAATGATGCTGTCTAAATGCTTCAGCATAGACTGTATGTTTGGTGTTTGATAAGAATATTGAAGGAAAAATATTGTGTGACAGAAATGTTTTTGTAGAAATATCAAAGAAAAAAATATCATGAAGGCAAGTTTCTATGGGTAATCAATAAATGTACCTTGAACCTTGATGATATATATATCTTCAAGTTGTGCAGAGGTGGAGTTAAGAATAATAAATCTATGCTTATCTATTTGCCCTTTCCATATATATTTTGAGTGATGAGCCTTTTGTCAAAGTTTGAAAAGGGTATGCAACCCTACCGATATGCAATATCTACATTGGATAATAGTTTCCTTTAAACGGCTTCAGTTTATAATGGCAGTACAACACAAGGGATGTACAATATATGCCTTGAGCAACAGGTCCCTTATAAAAGGACTGAGGGCAATATTTATGACCCTTGTGGACCCTGCGTCACAAGGAAAGGGCAGGATGGCACCATATTTGATCAATATGGCACATTCCAGTCCTTTCCCCATGATGTGGCACCATTTCAGCAGGCTAGCACCAACACAGGCACCCTTGTACCATGGTGTAAGTTTGCCTGTGTTGTAGGCAGGATTGTCTTGTGTGGGAAGGGACACCTACCTGCACAATAACAATCCATAGAGGTGTTTTCCGATTTCTATGTGTTGTTGCAGAATGTGAAAAAAATAAGGAGAAAATAACGATATTTCTCCTCGTTGTCCCTCACCTGAGCAGGTGTATCTTTTTGGTGCATTCTGGTTTACCAGGTTTAGTACATCTGGAAATGAAACAAAACCATGGGATTTGCATGGGAACACCAATGCGAAAAAAATGAGGAGAAAATAACGATATTTCTCCTCGTTGTCCCTCACCTGAGCAGGTGTATCTTTTTGGTGCATTCTGGTTTACCAGGTTTGGTACATCTGGAAATGAAACAAAACCATGGGATTTGCATGGGAACACCCACCTCATCGCCAATGGAATGCCTCCCTTGTGAAGAGTGGCTTTGCTTGGCTTCCTAAATATGACTTAGAGGTTTGTGTTGTGATTGTACCACATTGCATGGTGCAAGCATGATGCAAACCTCTCATAAATATGCCCCTACATTTGCAAGGTTTATGCAGCCTGCGGAATAGCTGCATTGTGTATGCCCCAATCCAGGACCGATGAGGTGGCACACCTATGTTTGTATGTATGTATGTATGTATGTGGGATTTGTTTAACACAAACAAAGTGAATGGCAATTACATAGTCAACACGTAGTTTGAGGTGTCAGTGATTTGTGCACTTTTACTGCATCATAATGTAGTATTCTTTACAAAGAGCAACAAAAAATCTACTCAAAGACGGCAGACCATTCAGCAACCGGTGGCCAGAACCAGTCTGAACCTCCCCACTGCACTCACATAACACCACACCTGAAGGAGCTCCATTGGCTCTCTGCTCACAAACAAGGTCAATTCAAACTCCTCACCCACACTTTCAAGGCATTATATAACACTGGCCCAGCATAACTGAACAATAAGATTCTTCTTGTTCACTGCCAGTCTTGCCGAGAGTGCATGGCATGCCACACAAGTGTTCCCATTAATAGCATTACGTCAAACTTTTTTGCATCCAGATCACCAAATTGAGCTCCAATCTTGAGACTAGAATCACATCATTTAATTCTAAGAAATCCACATTAAGTAAATTATTCTTGTCAAAACACATTAATCTCTGATGGGTAGGTGATTTGGACATGACAGACAAAAGCAGTATATAATTTGATTGCATTATGCAAATGTAATTTGTCGGTAACTACAAAATCACTCAGGTGGTCTCACGTGCATGCTTGAAATAGAAGATTGAACCGCTTGTCATCTGTTCGCCTCATGATCCTATTAATCTTCATATCTAAACGCTCAAATTTTTTCTAGAAATCTTCCTTTCTCGCCCTTTCTTTCCTCTACTTTCACACCATTCACACTTTCTAACTCCCACACCCACTTTCTCCCCTTCACAGTCTATTGTCTGTCACTCTTAGTGCTTAATTTGTGCCAGTGATTTGACTGTAGGTACAAGGAGACTGGTTTTAACTTTTTATTATTAGACTTTAACCCAGAGGAAAAGATAAAGGCAGAAAAGGGAAAAAGAGGAAGAAAGGAAAAGAAAGATAGTAAAAAATTGACCAAGAGAAAAAGCAGGGGTGAAAAGGAACCTGTACAAGTGACATAAAAAGGCAAGGGGTCAGTTCAAGAAACATTTTGGACTGGTGATGTTTTGGAGGTTGTAAACTATAACAATAATATTTGTGCATATTTGCTAATGTTAATATGTTGTGTTATTTTTGTGTGCTGTTGTGATTTTGTGCTGCATTTTTACAATGTATTCTGTTGCATTCACTCCTAAGTGTTTTGTTGTGCCCTGGTATGTTTTTGTTGTGCTTTTATTTAGCTTTGTTTTATGTTAATCTTTGTAATTCTTTTAAAGCTAACAATCGATGCTAGTACGTTTCCAACCAAAAGCAGCACATTCAAAGCCTTTTATTGCCATATATGTTCATAAAATGAAAAGACCAGTCTGACCAAATAAGGAGCAGAAACATGTTTTAAGGTAGCACTTTCAGTGCTCACATTATGTGACATGGCCCTGGATATCTAAAGTAGTGAAAGAAAGAGGCCTGAGGTGAAATCAAGACTAGAAAGCCTTGGTATTCAGCATCCCTGGCATTTGGCAGTGCCAGCGGTGAGATCCTAAGAAAACCTTTTGGCCCTGCACTTTTTATTTTTTACAAAATAAACGCCATTCTCATTTTCTCTGTTGCCAATCTTTACCCCATCTTTTAGTCCTTTCTTGGTAAGGTTACTGTATATGATTTATTGGTTGAGGCCTCTTTTGTTGACAGGTGCCGTTCACTTACTCTTCTACTAAAATGAAAGACTCCTAACAGTCCCAGAATACTGGATGCCTACTTGGCTCAAGAACTAGGAGATTCTTATTTGTTCATTTCTCCGTGTGATCCTGGGCAAACTACTTTATCTCCCAGGGCCGGTGTTTGCCAGTGCATTGACATAGACTACCTCCAATCCAGTAATAGCCTTTAAAAAATGTTGAAATGTATGTATCATGTTTTGTTTTCTTTTAGAACAAGAGTGGCAACTATATGAAGTGAGCCAATGCAGCAAAGTTATGGCAGCGCCGCGAGATGGCCAATTTGCTATCGAGGCCAAAAACTTTCTTCTGTGTTTAGTGTATGGGGAGACCTCCAGAGGCGAAATGCTGTTTCGTCTGGAGCATGGAATATACTTACTCTGTAGCTGTAGGTTTGGACCATGGTTGGAAATTCTTCATTCTGAAAAGGAAAAGGGAATGAATGTAACTATTTAGACCTGAAAGGATTATGGAAGCAAATGGGACCTTTTGGGAATAACTAATAGACTTTTGAGAACAGCTTCATCACACTATGTGCTCTTCCACCACATGGTGTATAAAGAGAAGTAACATTCCTCTACTGCAAATAAAAAGGCTAATCTGGAAACAAAAAGCATATCTCTGAATGTTAGGGCAGACTTACTAGCAAGTCACGCAATGCAGCACAGCAACCCAACTTGCCAGGTCTGGTGGCTTAGTGGACTAATGCGTCCACTGTAGGGGCCTGGGTTTAACCTCATGGTCACAGGTTCAAATCCCGAGCTCGTTGTCAAAGAAGTGCTGGAGCGAGCAGGGTGAAAGGGCAGACTTTGTACAATGGCAGCTGAGTGCTGGAATCACTTACCTGTGTTATTCAAAGAGGTCTTGTTATGGTCTCAGTGGCACAATGGGCTGTCCCACCTGACCTGTATTACTTCCTATGGGGCCAAGATTGTCTCCCAAAGCTGGCCATATTTTTAAATCTATAAGATAAAATATCAATGCCATTTTATTTCGTTTATAAATTTTATCGATGTCTCTTATCTGAATTTGTTGTTTATTTATATATTTGCTCAATAGAAAAATAGTTAAACGCGATTACAAGCAATATATACAGTGCTGTACAATACTTTACAATACTGTAAAAGAAAAATCAATTATTGGTATCTGTTCATTTTCTTTCATTGAAAGAAATCTCTGTTTTTACGACACAAGGAGCTGTTTTCATATGTATAAATGTTTTACAAAAACACTTATTTATAATATTGCACCACACACTGACTCAAATCACTCATTAACCATGCTCACACACATTCATTCCCTTATTTTAGCCATTTATGAACTGATCAAAAGTAGCTAAGAATGTAGTGACATGTCGCCACACTGCAGAATACCGTTCGCGAAGGTTGCCTGGTCACCTTTCAGTTGTTTATTCACACATGCGGGTGTTTAGCTGGTAGCAAAGAAGTAAAACCTTTGTCTGGATAGTGTTAACATGTGTAAAAATGAAAAAATAATAAAGTAATACTATCACAAAATGTGCCCCATTAGGCTGCATAATGTGCCTTTACTTGTCACATAATTTAGTCAGCCATGCTGTATAATTTGGTCCATCCATGCCGCATAATCCCATTACCCCTGGTAGAATGTTTTATCCTAAAAATGTATCCACAAAAAGGTATATTTTTTAAAAATAAATAAAATATGATCTAGCACTTTTGGCAACGAGGCGGAGCCCCGACGCCCACAGGCAGAAACCGCCACTGGTCAGGCCAGTCTGCAGCATTAACAGCGTATTTACAGCACAAAAATAATTTTTCTTTTATTTAAAGATCCAAATGGTGTCCACCATCTTGGATTAGTAAATAAAACAAATGGCGCCATGTTAGCACCAGTGTGCACATGCGTATGGTGATGCATACACACACATATGGGTTATTATGTTTTTGCTTGCATAGAGAATAACGCAGCCACCAGCAACAGCAACATTTAAATTCCTTTTTTTTTTCCTTAGTTTTTTCCCCAATGCTACATAGCATTAACCAAAAAGCAATCGCAAAGCCTATAGGTCAATATGGAGAGACCTATTGGCTTTGCCAGTTATAGTTACAAATTAAGTCTTGCATCTCCACCATGTCTTCTTATTCTCCTTCCATTTTTCACACTCTGATCATTTTCTTTGCTGCTCTCATGGGTGAGTGAGTTGATGTACAACTTTTGCACTTGATGTGACTTCACACTGGCATTTTTTTTCTCTGTACTAAGGGGCGGATTTACAAGCCCCTTGTGCCACTTTTGCGTCACTTTTAACATGGGAAAAGTGACGCAAAAGTGGTGCAAGGGGCTTGTAAATCTGCTCATAAGTGATTTTGTACCTAGATTTGAAATAACACTGTTGCCTTTGCTCAAACAGTAATGAATATATCTAAATTTGTTTTTGCTTCTAAATGTGATTTCTGCTGCTAAAATTGTTTGCATGTTCCAACTGATGTTGCGCCAAAGGAAATTTTACATGTTTATGTGATTTTCCACATAAATGTGTTTTGGCAGTTAAAGATGGTACCACGGTGCTGATTACTTAGCATAAGTGGTGATTCTGCAACGAAAAGTGATTTTGCACTAAAAGGGGATTTTTGGCTCATAGAGTTTGTGAACGGTTACAAAATAAAGAAAATAATGCACAGAAAACTCTGAAAGTGGAAGCTTGCACTGAGGCTGTACACGAATAGTCAGTGTGCCTTTCTGTGCGAGTCTTTTACTCCTGCCCTAGTACACTTTGCCAGTGAGGAGTTGCTCATTGTTATGATCTATTGTTCCCGCTGCCATCTAGGAGGACACATTTGTCAAACTAACAAATTGCAGCATAAACGCGTTGTCTCATGCTATCAATTCATTCCTTGTAGTGTATTCCCTGCTGTGGAATTTACAGGTTCCTTAGCAGGCCTGGCCCATGCAGACACCCCCACCTTACCATTTAAATCCCTCTGCACTTTCCCCTGTCACTATTGGTCAGCGGTGACTTGCAGGACAGCAGCAAAGCAGTTTTCTCAGTAAAGGTCCAGTTCCAAGTGCAGGGAATGTATTGCTGCCTGCTAACAGAATGCTGATCAGACTTATGTGAATTATTCAGTATGGCATCTGGAGGGTTCAAATCTGCATGCACGCCCTCATGAGTAAAGCCATAATGTGAATGTCTATCCATGTTACGGCACCGGGTGCGCTTTTGGTAAAATGGTGGCATTGTGGACAAAAAGAACATATCTAGGCTTTTTCAAAGTTGTCTCCAGTAAAACTCCTTATTAACTACCTTTAGGTTATGTTATGTTATGTTACTTTAATCAATGTTATGTTTCGCAGTGTTACGTTGCACTACACTACATCATGTCATATCATGCTATACTACAATGTGTTTATACAGTGCACTGTCCTGCGAGAGCCTCCCGGAGCCAATAAAGACCACAGACTATTTGGGCTCAAAAAAGGGACACTAAAATGTTGACTTGCGGTGAGAACTCCAACAGTCATGTCAGCCTCAGCGCTGATGACCAGTCTGGCATTTTCCGCCATGGAGATAGACAAGGATTGGAAAGCATGAGGGAGTGACCCGTCCACAAGGATTGGAGACTGTGAGGGTGTGTCTAGGCAAGACATTCTCCCTCATTGAGATGTATAAGAATTGGAGAATGCGAGAGGGGTAATGAGTTGAGGGGGGTGACCAGTCCTGATATTCTCCCTTACCGTGATGAACAAAAATTGGAAAACGTGAGGGGTGACCAGTCATGTTGTTCCCCTTCAAGGACATGGACAAAGATTGGAGAACATGAGGGGGTGGCCAGTCAACATCGGTTGGAGAACATGAGGGGGTTGACTGGTCCTGATGTTCTCTTTCACGGAGAAGAACTAGGATTGGAGAATGTGAGGGGGTTGGCCAATCCTGACATTCTCCTTCATGGAGATGGACAAAGACTAGAGAACATGAGGGGATGGCCAGTCAATGGGCATTGGAGAACATAAGTTGGTGAAGCAGTCCTGACGTTCTCCTTCACAGAGATCAGCAAGGATTGGAGAACGTGATGTGGGTGGCCAGTCATTAGATTACTCATTAATAGAACCACAGTTTTACCTTGATAAATAGTAGCAAGGTTTATTGTCAACTCCTATTGGGAAATGGCCATGGGTTACCAGGGGACGAGCCCTCAACTAGCATGGGAGAAACGCCAAAGAACCGAATGCAGACCGGCCCAATTGCTACTGCCTGTGAGCCAATGTCACCTGCATTCATGTCCAATCTGCTTTTGACTGTGTTTACAGTCGAGCTTAGTCTTTTTCTGCATTGTTTGCCATGCATACCATGTAGGTATGGGCGGAAAATCCGTTCCGCTCGCGGATTTTGCGGATTTTCGGGAAATTCGCAATCCGCGAGATTCGCGAATCTCCCGCAAAATCCGCAAATCCGCGAGCAGCGGATTTTGCTCGCACTGCTCGCACTGTTCGCGTGAGTTCGCGGCTTCCCAGTACAACTTCGCGCCCCGCGAATAAGTGCTAAATTGCAGAAATACGATCTTAGCAAAACTGAAACTACTTACCAGGTTCAAAAGTTCAGGCTCATCATTAGTAGCCATTTCCTGTAGTGCTTCCTGAGGGGCCCCTCCAGAGTTCAGTTGCCAGTTGCAACTATTATGTGACCCTGCTCTGAACCTCAGAATAGTTACACATATGCCACAAAGGTCCTGAATTACAGCTAAGGGAGACAAGCAGGAGCCAGGCTGGAAGTTAAAATCCATTAATCAGCCCCTAATTCATTATTGTCAGTTGGGGCAGGGCAGGTGTTGTAACTAATTTTGCAACAATGAAAGCACTTAGCAAGTGCAAAAGATCACTAATCAGGGCGCACTAAGGAAGCAGGTGCCAGCTAAAAAAATATTCTGTGACACATTAATCAGCCCCAAATTAATTCAGGTCACTTGAGGCAGGGAAGGTGTGCTTTGCTTTGCCGAAAATAATGTACACTGGACAACCAGAGGGTGTGGTGATGAAACAGAGGGTGGCATGGGTGGGCCAGAGGGTGGCATGAGTAGTCAGAGAGTGGCAGTGGTGACAGAGAGTGGCAGTGATAAAGAAGAGTGTCCCAAACAGGCTGGACACGTAGAAACAACAAGTTCGCAAAACTTGCGACCCGACAGGTAAGTTCGCAAATTGCAAAATTGTAAAAACCCTCGCGAACTGGCAGAAACACGGGCGAACACAAAAAAAAAAAAAATGCAAATTCGCGGGAATTCGCGGATTTTGCGGATTGCGAGTTCGCAAATCCGCAAAATTCGCGAACGCGAGATCCGCAAAATTCGCCCATGCTTAATACCATGTCTATTTATCAGACAAATGACCGAATGACCGAATATGGCGCATGACCAGTTTCAAAGGCTCCAGAAGATATCTTCTGCTAGAATCAATTCTCCAACAAAAAAGTAAAGTAGCTAATTAGGGCAGGAAAATGCTGACAATAGAAGGACCTATAACAATGTAATTCAAGAACTGGCTAAGTTTAAAAAAATGTGCATATATGATTGACTGAATTAGCAACAAAGATACCTTAATAGAAAAAGAAACAAAAAATCCATAAAAGTGCAGTGCTTTGAAAGTTCAAAGACTAGTGTCTTCACCGCCGCCCCAAATTACAAGTGATGTAGCACGAGAAACACATTTCCCTAAATACTGGACGGGTTCAAGACATTATGAGATGTAAATATTATCAAACAGGATAGCATAAATTAATTACTTTCAAACAACTTGAAAACAATAATCGCTAAATAAATGCCCTTAGATTTTACAGAAATGAAGTGTAAGAAAAAGTGTTTTAATATCGCCTACTGGAAGATACGAGTTCATTATTGTAAGAGGATGTAATCACAATTTCAATCAGATATACCTTGTGGTGAGGGACAATGGAGTAGAGAATCGGCGTTTGAATGACAGAACATCTTGCAAGGAGTAATGTTAACATCACCCTCCAGGCAGTGCCAGACTGTAATCTCAACAGGTACAGTGATATGAATATATACCCGCTGGATATATTGGTAATGAGTATGAGTACAGTCCACAATCTAGGATAACATTTCTTTCAAGACCCTGCTAGGAGAAAATGTCACCAGATGCAGGGCTTCTGTAACCTCCATGTTAAAGCCATGATAATGGTACCTTAGTTAAAATAGCAAAGAGGACATTCCCCTAAATAGGGACTCAGGATACCTTTTATCTAAATGCAATCTACATGTAACATTTCTCCAAATTCAGTGCCCTAGTTCTCTTTCTCCAGAAGCAATGTTATTAAAATAGCCCACTCACAAATAATGTGTCAGGATAATATCTCTGAAGGCAGAATGCCCTTATCATATTACTACAGACACAGTATCTTTAAAGCATTTAGGGCTAGATGTAGGTAAATAGGATTTACCAATTTTAAAATACCGAATTTTACTGATTCGGTATTTTAGAATCGGTAAATGCAATGAAGGTAATTCAGTAAAAAATACCGAATCGTTAAGATTCGGTATTTACAGAATCGGTAATTATTGATTCAGTAATTGCCATTCATTCCTTACCGAATCGGTAATTACCGATTCGGTAAAATAGGGAAAGAGTCATGGGTGGCAGGGTATCACTTTGACACCCTATTGCACCCCTGAATAGTGCTTGTGTGCACATGTGGCACACATACATGGCCTAAGGCACATGGCACAAGTGTAAATGCACAGATTTACATTTACAGAGGTATTCGTTATTTACCACCAACTAATAGTTGGTGATAAATAACGAATCCTTAAAGCACAGAAGCACTCTTCAAAGTGCTTCCTACGTGTCATTTACCGATTCGGTAAATACCAAATTGGTAAATGATGATTCGGTACTCCTATATCCAGTGCCAGTAAATGACTTCACATGCAGAGTACCATGATACCAATTCACAAATTACATGACTACGAATGCCTGTTTCCCAGATACAGTACTTTGGTAATGAGTCATTTAGCATACTGCCTGTATGCCACTCTACCAGGGCAACAAAAGTTCGCCACCATGTCAGTAGTAGCAGGGTGCCATGTTTTTCCTTCAAGCAGCACATGTGTTCCCATTCTCAGGGGAGGATTGGGTGGCAACAAAGTCACTGCAGCTGTGGTGGCAAGGATACTTACAGCAGCTGTACATTCTTTAAGGATGCCCTATCCTGATCCCATTCACCCCCGAGGAGTAGCTTGGTCAGTAAGATGGGGGCGGGGTGTGGGGTTCGAGCTTCAGATTTTCCAACAATCACACTGGCATATAATTTTAAAATACGTTATACGACAAGCAAGGTGCACAAGAGGGGTTCAAGGGGCAGTGGAAAGGGAGTGGAATGCGGATTGGTAAGGGGTACTAGATGAGAAAAAAAGTAAAACACATTATTTTGTGCAATAACCAACATTTCCAAATAGAGAGGGAGAGAGTGTGTGACCGTTTTTGTGTGTGTCAAAATTCCTGGTTGAATCCGGCAAACACCTCACCTCATCATACCCTACTGAAAGCACCTGCACCCAACTGTTTATCACAAAATACATATATTAGAGGGTCCCCCCACCAAAGCTGCTCCCCTATTTGTGTCCGGTTACTGTGTGCCCGTTGAAGTAAGTGTCAGATGCAATGCAAGTATACACAATGTCCCAAACACAGTGTCAGGCTGACTTTGTCTCTATTTATAGTGTCTGGATCTCTCTAAACCATCAGCATGCTCAGCAATATTAAACTTAACAAGCAGACAAATGTTCGCTGATTGTTAGAAAATGCATGACTTTGTTCTCTGCAGTGCTGATGCAGTGCCTTGCAAAGATTGTCATGGTTTTACTCATTCCTCCACAAAGACACATATATCATCATATACAGATACGGGAGGTAAACATACCTTTTCTGTAGAGCCCTTGAAGCACAATGACAATAAAATTATTTCAATTGATGCAAGGATGTGTGCACTATGGCCGCTAGGTAGAAGAGAGTGTAGATTTACAGATGTGGCTCTATAGATTCAGTGCCAATAAAGGAGGAGGGGGTGTATTACACATGAATTCCTTGGTGTATCTGGGGTCACAGCTTGTCTGGCTCACACAAGACTAGTATTATCCCCTTTGTGGGTGCACTCAGGCGGAGCCTTTGTGATGTACAAGTGGGGTAGAGGACAGCTCCTTCCCCTCATCAAGTCAGAGGTGGTCCATCCTGCCAATACCTATTCTCCTTTATCTTAGTGTCTGGGAGCAATACACAAAGACCAACTGCCAGCTACACCAAGTCATATGACCTAGGATACAGGCTGCAGGCACCAAATGGTTAGGACAAATACTTTCTAAAAGTTGCATTTTCCGAATTATGACTTAAAATCTGACATTACCATTAAAGTGGGTTTAAATTACAAGTCTTTAGACACCAAACTCGATATTCCCACCTGCTCCCAATTGGAAGTTGTCACTTATTAAATGTAATTAGTTAAGCAAATGATATCCTATTCGAGAGGCAGGCCTTGCAGTAGGGAAAAAGAGTTTTGCACTACTAAGGCATGTAAAAGTAAAAAATACATGTCCAACTTTCTTAATTCACTGCATCCTGCCCGATGGGCTGTTAAGGGCCTACCCTAGGGGTGACATATATGTATTAAAAGGAAGATTTAGGCCTGGCAAAAGGTATATTTTGCCAGGTTGAAATGGTGGTTTAAAACTGCCCATACAGGCTACAAGGGTAGGCCATAGACATGCGTAAATGGCTACTTAAGCGGGTGGCACAATCAGTGCTGTGGCACACTAGAAGCATTTAACTTACATGACCTGGATACATGTGGTACCACCTTACTAGGGACTTACTAGTAAATTAAATGTGCCAATTGGGTGGAAGCCAATTTTACCATATTTAAATGAGAGATCACCAGTACTTTAGAACTGCTTAGCCTAAAGCCAACAAAAACGAGAGCAGCAAAAATGGAGGAGGAAGGCAAAAAGTTTGGGGGAAGATCAGCCTACGGCTGAAAGTGGGGTGGACTACCCAACCTCTTGGGAGTTCTTATCGCTAAGGCAGAAGAACCTGGAAAGGCAATGAGCATTGGCGTGGTCTGACACAGGACAGTGTTTGCACCATAAAGTCAATTTCCTGTAGGAAGATAGACCACATCAACAGCTCAGGATTTTCACCACATATTTGCATGAGCCATCTGAGGGACCTGTGGTCTGTCTGAACCTGCCAGTGAGTCCCAAACAAGTATGGTATTGGCTTCTTCAGTACCCAGACCACAGCAAATGCCTCCCTTTCAATAACACTTAACCTATTTGTTTGTGGAAGTAATCCCCTACTAATGAAGCTACAGGTTGATCTAGGCCCTCCCCATTTAACTGTGCTAAGACAGCCCCATTGCCATGCTTTGAAGTGTCTGTCTGCACAATGAACTCTTTCGAGAAGTCAGGCGTCTCGAGTACAGGTGCTGTTTACATGGCTTTCTTGAGGAACTAAAAAGCCTCTGTCCAGGTCACTTTCTTGGGCTGCTTCTTAGAAGTCAGGTCTGTTAAGGGGGTAACAATGGTGCCATAAACCTTAACAAACCTCCTGTAGTATCGAATGAAACACAGGAAGGCCCACACTTCGGTCTAGAGGGATTGCCAGGGTAGTCTCCATCTTGGCTTGGAGGGACTGCACCTTGCCTCCGCACAACATGTGGCCCAGATATACTATGATAAGCTGCCTTCTACAGCACTTACTGGCCTTGATAGTCAGGCCTGCCTGCTGCATGGCCTAAAGCACCTCCTGGAGGTGGTACAGTTGTTCCTCTCAGCTGGAGCTAAAGACAGCTATTTAATCTGGGTTGGTGACATATAATACCTCCTTCCCAGCCAGATCCTTGTACACCAACCTCTGAGCGGTGGCAGGGGCATTCTTTTAACTGAAGGGCATCCCCCTGAACTGGAAGTGGCCCTCTCGGGTCGAGAATGTAGACATCTCTTTTTCCCCCTCACTCACAGCAATCTAGCAGTACCCTGATATTACATCAAAAACACTGAGGAATTCGGCAGCACCCAGCCTGTCTATGAGCTCATCAGCTCAGAAGTTGAAGTGAGCGTCAGTCCTTGTGACTGAATTGAGTTCCCCTGTAGTCCTCATCGAACTGGAGTTCTGGGGTGGCGCCCGGTGGGACAGCCTTGGGTACCAGCAAAACTGGGCTGGACCAGGGACTGTTGGAGGGATCAATCACCCCTAACAACAGCATTTTGGAGATCTCCTTGGTGATACTAGCCATCACCATATTCAATGACCTGTAAATTTTGTTTTTGAAAGGCATAATGTCCTCAGTATCAATATCATGGGTATACAAGTGTGTGAGCCAAGGGGTGAGAGCGAAAAGTGAAGGAAACTGTTTCAGCAACTGGTGACAGTAACTCTGCTGCTCTGGGATCAGAGCAAGGGAGAGGTTATCACCCTCTACTGACTCTTCATGGGCAGACAGGAGGTCAGGGAGAGGTTCGCTCTCTGGTTCCAAACCATAATCTGTCACTAAGAGCATGGTGTCTTCAGCCCTCTCAAAGCACGGTTGGAGGTAGTTTATGAGGAGCACTCTCAAGGGGTTTCTAAAGGGTTTTCAGATCTACCAGGTAAGTTGAATATCCCTTTGAGTACTTCATCTCAAATGGACCTATCCAATGATTTTGGAAAGCTATGGGCTCCACAGGTGCCATGACCCACAGCTTCTGGCCAGCCTGAAAGTAGGGTTGAGTGGCCTTCTGCTCTTACCAGTGTTTCATTACCTCTTGACTGGCCTCCAGATTGTCTTTAGCCTTTTTCCAGAAGCACTGCATATGGTTATGGTACGCCAGCATGTAGCTGACAACACCCTGTGGGGGTTTCTGGGAGCTTGCGCCATCCCTCGCTCAAAAGGATGAGAGGTCACCTAACAGGGTGTCCATAGATGAGCTCATGTGGCCTAAACCCAATCAGTAGGCATGGTAAGAGGATGTCCTACTTCTGCCTCATGTAGGCCATTAATCATGCCCTTGACTGCCTTTTTTAATCTCTTAACAGGCCCATTTGTTTGGGGGCAATAGTATGTAGACTTCAGAAGGATGTCCTCTGGGTACCATGTGGTGTGGTCCACCAAGACCAGCATGAACCTGCTGCCTAACGTAGTCTTGGGATCCAAGGGACTAACAATGTTGATGTCCACCTTTTCAAAGGAGGTGCCATCATCAGGCAAGGGAACCAGATCTTTCCCGGCTGTCCTGCTGGCCTAGCAGCAGGGACAAGACCTAAGGAATCTATTGAGGCTGTTTTCACCCAAGGCCAATTCAAGTGGATGGCAGGTCTGGCAAAGGTCTTGTCCTGCCCCAAACTGCCATACGCTCACAGTAGACAAGGTTGGTAACAAGAAGGACATCAAGGGGGTCATTATGATTGCGGTTTTTCCGCATCCTCTGGGCCGGCGGAAGGCACCGCCGGCCCAGAGGATGCGGAAAAACCGCAGCGGACTGACCAAAGACCCACCGCCACATTAGGATGGCTGGTGGGTCCTGGTTTCCGTCCGCAGCTTTTCCGCCGCGGTCGGCTTACAACCGCGGCGGCAACGCTCTAATATGGTGATGGTGTCTTCCAGACACCGTCCACCATATTAGGATGGCCTGTAAATTATGCTTTTCCGCGGCGGGTTTTCCGCCGTGGAAAAGCATACAGAACTTCACTGCGGGGGCCCGTTGTGGGCCCCCTAGGTGAAGGGGGGTGGGGGGTGCACATGGGGGGTACCTATGGTACCCCCCTGCATTTGCATGCAGAAAGCGGCAGGCACCGCGCGGTGCCTGCCTCTTACTGCATGCAAATGCAATGCGTGCATTTTTAACATTGCGGCGGGTGCAGCTTGAAGTTCCACCCGCCGCAATGTTAAAAATAGAGGATGTGACCGCAACCCTTGCGGTCACATCCTAATTGCACAGGAGGGAACTCCACATGCCATGCAGAGGTTCCCTCCTGCTCTGGGGTCGCGGACGGACGCAAGTCCGTCCGCGATCCTAATGACCCCCCAAGTTTGACAAACGCAAAAAATTAGAATGTTACAGATGCGTTAGCAGGAATAATTTGAGGAATGCTTCATTCTGTCCTGCTGCTGATAAATATTGTGCGAAGTGCAAAAAGAAGGGGCATTTCACCAAGGTATGTAGATTCAGACCTTGTAACATCAAAACTTCAACTAAAAAGTTTCTGTCTGTTGATACTATGTCGGAAGAGGATTCTAACTCAGACAGTGAGGATGGAAATCAAATTACGATGATATCCAATGCTTATGAATCTCAGGTTGAAGAGTCTTTGAATGTCGTATGTGATCCTCACGATGCCAGTCGTACCGTGACTGATTCAGAAGTGGTAAAGCTTCAGCATACTAGTATCAGGCAACCATATTATCATATTGGTGTAAATGGTAACAATATTTCCATAATGGCTGACTCTGGTTCTTTCTTTCACCCTAATTGGCCCTGAGGAATGGAGCAGATTAGTCGATGTTCCCTTGAGGAAGTCTCTGGTTAAACATGTAGCTTACGGAGGCAAGCCGGTTCAGGTTTTAGGGGAATTTGATTGTTCGCTTACTTTTAAAAGGGCACTCTATCCCTGCCATGGTGTATGTGGCAGAAGGTGGGTCTTCACTTCTTGGGTGGTTGGAACAAAAATCTGGGCATCATTTTCAATCCCAATAGTCCTGAGCAGGTTCTCCTCTAAGATGATTTCAAGTCTGTTTTCAATGTGGGGATACATGCTTGGGAAGCATCTTTTTCACTTGTTTTTTACACAAGATTTGGCGAAATAAAGGGTTTTTCTCATCAGATAATTTTGAAGCAGGGAGTCCTACCAGTCGTGCACAAGGCTAGATAGGTACCTCTTGCCATGAGGAAAGAATTAGCACTAGAACTAGAATCTCTTTGCCGCCAAGGAATCATTGGGCCCATGGAAAGCTCCGAGTGGTTGTCCCCTGTGGTTTTAGCCAGAGAAAGTAATGGGGCACTTAGAATGTGTATAGGTTTGAGGGACCTCAATGACAGGATATGGGTGGATAGACATCCTCTGCCCAACATCACAGAGATGTTGTTATGTTAACTGCTGCTTCTATAGCGCATAATCACAGTCAGTCTCTTAGCACTTTGAGAGAGGGGTCTACTACCCAAATGCAACTGCAGTCCCCAAGAGCATGCGTAACAGATGAGTTAGCTGGAATCTAGCACCTCCCTGAACAGGTGCGTTTTGAGGCGTTTCCTGAAAGGGAGGAGAGGGCATTCCTTACGGAGGTCATCAGGTAGTTTATTACAGAGCTGCAGGAGCAGGACAGAGGGCTCTGCCTCCCTTGGATTTTGTATTAAACCGGGGAACTGCCAGCCGGCAGCTCTCGGACAACTGGAGTTTACGGCCTGGCACATCGTGTTGGAGGCGCTCTTTAATGTAGATCGGGCCTGGCCATAGATTGCTTTGAGCGCAATACAAAGGCCCTTGAGTTTAGCCCTCTGCTTGATGGGGAGCCAATGAAGCTTGCACAAGAGAGGAGTCGCATGTGCCCTTCTGGGGAGCCTGAAGATGTTAAGTTCTTTGAAAGATGAAAATGTTTTTACCACTTTAGACATGTCTTCCACTTACCATAAGATCACACTCAAAAAAGAATGTTGCTTTCTCACATCCTTTGTAACTCTTTCTGGTGCTTACAGATTCGAAAGAATGCCTTTTGGCCTTGCGTCAGCTTCGGCTGTATTTCAAGGGGGCATAGAGGCGATTTTTTTTGATGTTCCTAATGTTAAATGTTTTCAAGACAACATATTGGTTTACGTCAAAGTTGTGGTACCTCAAACTTTGGCCCTGGTGTTATCGATCTTATCTGACGGGGGTGCCACTTTAAGAGCAGAGAATTGTAGATTTGCAGTGGACAAGGTGGATCACCTGGGTTACAAATTGTCTGCCAAGGGGGTTTTACCTAAGGAAGATTTGGTGATAGCCATAGAGAGTTTCCCCACTCCCCAGAACAAGGACCAGCTCCGATTCTTTTTTAGCAATGTTAGAATTCTATGCCAAATTTATCCCCAACTGTAGTGATACGACACATAACATGAGGTTGCTTAAGAATAAAAATCAACATTTACAATGGTCCTTTGATCTAGAAAAGGAATTCCAATTGATTACATTAGAATTGAGTAATGCAATTCCCTTACAGCCTTTTGACACTCATGATCAGCCTATTGTAGTCACAGATGCCAGTCAGTATGGTTTGGGTGCCGTGCTTCTCCAAAGAAGAGAGGGAAAGGAGGGAGTAGTGGCTTTTGCCTCTCACACTTGAAGAGGTGCGGAATCCATCTACTCCGTGGTGGCACGTGAGGCACTAGCTTGTTGGTGGGGTGTGAATTATTTTAGGCAATACTTATTGGGTTCGGAGTTTGTCATCCGCATGGAGCACAAGCCTTTGATCAATTTGTTCTCAACTAAGGGTGCTAGTAATGCTATTCCCAGCATTGCCAAGTGGCATTACAGGTTGATGGAATTCCATTTTCAATTGGAGTATATTCCTGGTGTTAAAAACATTTTTGCAGATTGCTTACCAGATTGCCTTTTCCTAATGAGTAAGCAGGGGAGCAGTTAAAGGATGAATTTTGTATTGTGGCTTCATTAGTGAACTCTGGTTCTAGTTGTATTTCAGAGGATGAATGGAAGGTTGCGCTTCAAGAGGATGAATCGATTCAGCAGGTTGTTGACATGTTAGGATAGGGTTGGATACCTAAGGACGGTGAAGTGAGTTAATTAAAAAATGTTTTACCAGAGTTAAGTACGCATTCAGGCGTTTTGAGAAGAACGGATGTGGTGGTTGTGCCAGTTTCTTTGCAGAACAAGGTTTTTGCTCTGGCCCACAAAGGTCATGTGGGTATGAGGGCCATGAATAGAAGATTTAGAGAAGTCTTTTGGTGGCCAGGGATGGATCGTGCAGTTGAACATTTTGTGAGAGACTGTATTGCATGTGCTGTCAGTGACAAGACTCAAAGTCACGTTTCCCAGTCCTATTGAGGTGGTGCCTGTTCCTGACAAACCATGGTTCAAGTTAGGATTAGACATCATTCGACCCATGTATGTTTTGGATGAACGGAACAGATATGGTTTAGTGACGGTGGGTTATGCTTCTAGGTGGCCTGAAGTTACATTTGTGAGGTCTGCCAACACTGAAGATGTTATGGATTTTCTTCAGTCTTTATTTTTAATGGAAGGTACTCCAATTGAACTCATCATTGACAATGAGGTGCAGTTCATGTGTAAGGAATTTCAAGAATTGTTGTGTCTTTGGGGTGTCAAACACATCACTACTTCATTGTATCATCAATGCAGCAATGATTTAGTGTAACACTGTAATGGGATCATAAAAGACAGCATTCAATTGTCCATGGCCAATGGTTTGAATTGGAAAAAGGAACTGGTAGATCTGCTCTGGGCTTTGCGTACTACCCCTAATGCTGTTACCAAAGTATCTCCTTTTGCACTATTAAAAGGTAGGTTAGCCTCTACTAAATTGGTTAGACCTTGGATGCGGGATTTAAATGTTCCTAATGTGAAACCTGAGTTAATAAAAGATAATCGTCACAAAGCTCAGAGTAAGTATGTTAACAGCGAGCCAATCTAAGGAAGAAAACAGGCTGTCTTCCAACAAGGGGATTGGGTTAAAGTGAGACTTCCTAGTTTTGTTGTCAAAGGTCATTCCAAGTTTTCCTGTCCCATGCAAATCTTTGCATTGAGAGGCAGATCAGTTAAACTCAGTGATGTGAAATGGTGGAATATGGAGAGGTTGTCCAAACAGATATTTGTTTTGGAGATTGCATGAGTTCCACTTCCCAAAGTGGGCCCAGTTCCACCACTCAAGGAGAGCCCAGTTTCAATGCTTCTGCAACGGAAATTAGATCTCCTGTTTGGCTCAAGGATTATGTTAGATCTTAATGCACGGTCTTAGTGCACACTTTCATCTATTGATTTATGTTAAATGCCATTGCATTCTTTCATGTTTTTTTTGTCTTTTGGTTTGTTTCTCTACTGCATGCATACTGCATAATTATTCTTTTCTCGCTATTGTAAGGGAAGAGATGTGTTGGGTCCTGTACCTTTTAATACTAGCACATGCCAACATGACTACGAGTTCTATGTTGGAATGGTGGCATGTGAAATGGTCAGGAGCAGCATTTGGTGTTGGTGTTTGCTCTGACCGGTCGTCTACCTTGAACTTCAATAAAGGAATATTAACTTACCTGACGAGTCCTCCACTTCCTTTCACAAGGAGCTTAAAAGTAAACTAAATGTGGAAAATGGATGTAAGACAATTTTACCATGATTAAAGGCTAGAGCACAAGCACTTTATCACTGGTTAGAAGTTGTAAAGTGAGCACAGTCCTAAAGCCAATAAAAACGAGATGATCAAAAACGGAGGAGCAAGGCAAAAATGTTTGGGGAAACACCACCCTATGGCTGACAGTTCTAAAAGTCCTTGTACCAGTCCTGTGCTCCATCATGGTCGGCCTGGACTTGTGATTCTCACCCTGTCTCGTATGACCAGATAACTGCGAGTGGCACTTTGTGCTTTTAGGTGCTATACTTCCCTTAAATCTTTGAAATTGCATATCTCTGGTTATACTGATTGGATTTTTGTTCTTTGGGTGTCAAATAATTTATTACATTTTACTCTATTTTTCTTAATTAGTGTGGGATTTTTCTTTTGTTGTGTTCACGCTCTATTATTGTTTAGGTGCTGCATAAATACTTTACACAATTGCCTTTACGTCTAGCCTGGCTGCTTTTGTGCCAAGCTACCAGAGGGTTAAGCATAGGTTAATTTAGTGACTTTTTGTTACTCACCCTGACAGGGATTGTGGCTGTTTCTTGAGAAGGGCTCACCCCTTCAACCAACAGCCCAATGTCTCACAGGAGAAGATTTGTTGTTGTTTTTTTTCTAAACCAATGGAAGCTTTGAGATCTACTTAAAAAACGTTTTCCAAACATACAACAATTGAGTACAGAGGAAAAATTAGTACTGTGTGTAATCGAATACTGATTCTCAAGGCAGAATCATTGAAGGTTAGTTAACACGTTGAGATGTCACCTCTGAGTGCTGTAGTTCTACCATGTGTGACAGTTACGGAGGGATCACTTGGTCTTTGTAGGAGAAGTGTACCTTACAAATGAGGTGGAGAGCCAGAGAGAAGTAACTTCTTGGCAAAATGGATAACGTCTAATTTTTCCAGGGTATTTGAGGGTCTATCTCAAGCTCAATGCTAGCTCAGCCGTCCATCCTTCCGAAGTCTGCAAATTGTTACATCTATTAAATGAAAAAAGAGCCACTTGGAAAGGTGTTTGATTTTGCTTTTCCATTCTGAGTACACAAGAGTCGATTTCCCCCTCTTCCTGGTGAACCAGCACGCGCCTCTCGCACACAGACCTTTGCCCATCCAGAGCTTCCCCGGCAGGTCGTGTTGTCTTTATGATTAAGGGGGCCGATGCTGCAGTTTACAGCCTGTGTGGCTAAGAGGAAATCCCTGGCCTGCGGGAGTCTCAGAGGAGCAGATAAGGCATCTGTCACAACCTGGGGAGGAGAAGAGCGAACTGGGTGGGAGGCTGCGGAGTGAGAGCTTGAAGATTGGTGGAAACATCTGCCACGCCCCTTGGAAGTCTGCGGTTTGTGAGGGACCGGAGCCACCCTCAACATACGGAGCGATCTCTTAACTCTGGCTCGCGCTGTGACGTCCCTTTTGCACCCATGCGGTAAACAAAAATCCGGTGCAAATGTGTAAAAGAATTGAGGAGCTTGACTGCTGGTAGAATAAATCCCTAGCAAAAAAATGAATGTGTCCTTGTGTAACGTAACAGGTGCTCATGTAAAGCGCACCAATATCTACGGGTCGAATTCGCGCTATATAAATCTGCAAAAAAAAACCCAAAAAAACAAGGGGTATCTTTTGTAAAAACAAAGAGCTAACTTTGATGGGACAATTGATGATGACGTGGCAGATCCGGCTTAACTTGCATCACGTCATTTTTACCCCTACACTATCCAACACTTACCCTACTATTGCACCCTCTGGAGTTAGAATAGTAATTTTTACCCCTACACTATCCAACATTTACCCTACTGTTGCACTCCCTGGAGTTAGAATAGTAATTTTTACCCCTATACTATCCAATACTTACCTTAAATACAATGTAATGGTATGCATTGTAAAGGTATAATGTGATGTAATGGAATGCATTGTAAAGGATGTTGCGAAGTAAAAACTGCGTTGTAAAGGCCTGTGTTGTAAATGTATGCCTTGTAATGTCATACATTCGCTGCTTACCTATGTTATTGCTTAAGAACCAACAGCATTCATTGTGAGAGAGGCACATATTGGCGCTCTTTGGACACTGGTGAGAGTACACCAATGCACATCCCTGAGGCACCACCTAGCTGCCGGGCACTAGTGAATGTCAGTGACTGGTCTGGCCGAGGACCCATAAACCCCTGGTGTAGCGATGATATCCCTTTAAATCTCAGCATGCTTCCTCAGGAATCAGCAGCAGGCAGCGGCATTAATCCCTTTCAGTCCGATGTTGTCAGTCTGCAGCTCCAGCTTGAGTGTGGTGGCTGCACTGCAATGCTGATTATAGAGATGTCATGGTACTGCACGCTTCACTGTCCACCACCAGCACCCCGCCCCTACTACAAGAAATCATTTGCTTGTATGGAGCTTTGACAGATGTTAACAGAATCGAACATCTGTGAAACTAAACATGAATCAATCAAGTCCACTGAGCATGTCTGGAATGAACATGGGGCCGATTTCACAAGGGTAAATTTGGTTGTAAACACAAATTTACAGCCAGGGTTATCTGTTTTGTGCATGGCAGGGATCCCTGGCAGGTGTAAACCCATTTACAGTGAGTGCATAGTCGTGGGCACCCATCAGTGGTAGACCTACTGCCACCCAGGCAGGCCCCTAAGTTTGTCTCCCATTGCGGGTAAGAGCGGGGGGGGGTGATGGAGGCCAATGGATAACTTGTTCTCGGGCGGGGGGATGGAGGTAGTCGCCAGACACCACCATCACCACTTGCTCACCTCTGCCGCCTTCAAAAAGAGTGCCACTCGGGATGGACCGCCCCCCCACTTTCCCCTAGCTACACCACTGGCACCCAAAAATGCCACTTAAGGGGTGGTAAAATGTGCATTTTAAGGCATCCCATGGGGTTGTTAACTCTGTAAGTTTGTGAATGCTGACAAACAAGTAGGATTGTCAGCAATACCAAACTTCACTCATTTCCCTTTCCTCATTGGGCCTCTGTAAATCCATATCCAGGTTGAGAAGGGTAATGGACCACGCCTGGATTTGTTTGTAGGTTGGATGAATGGGTTCTTCATCGGAAAATATTAAAATGTGTATTTACGTAAGGTATGCCTCTGGAGTTCTCTTCTGTCAAGAGCTCTACACAGAAATCATGGGTTCATCCCTGGGGAGTGAGCCCAGACATCTCCAGGGTGTATGTCTACTTTTCACACTACACTGTGGGCCATGTCTTTTACCCAGAAGATGTTGTGGCAGCAGATTATTATGTAATATTTTTATTGTATGTTTTTTTTTGCATGGGTCTAGCCTATGTTGCGCGCATTACAAATAAAGTGGAATTACATGCCTTATGTTTGCCATATTTGTATAGAGCCAACATAGCCAAAAGGCAGCAGAGCGCTGTACAAAGGCAACATTACAATCAACTAGTGATTTGAGAGGTTGCTTGACTGGACCATTACTTCATTGTATGTAGTGTTCTTTGAAGAGGTGTGTCTTCAGCTCTTTCCTAAACTGTGGCAGGATTAGGGTGGTCCTGGTGGAGGCAGATATTTTATTATTATTATTATTATTAGGAATCTTATATAGCGCATGGCTACCCTCGGGCATCACAGCGCTCAAGATCCAGATCCGGAGTGCCCAAATGGAGAACGTCTGTTGCCTTCTTTACTCTTTTGCACTTCTTTACCTTCATTCTGATGTGGCCTGGCTGTGGGTGTGCCACTGAATAGGTTGAGCTTGTCAGCCTGATATGTAAGGGTTCTTGTTAAATATTTCAGATGGATGTTTACAAAAGTGAGCATATAAAACATTGACAAAGGACTGCAGTATTTTAATATAGAAATGCCTTGCAAGACCTGTGAGATTTCACATGTGCCCTGTGCACACTGAGGTGGCAATGTTTATTCAGAAACTGGACAGTGAACAGTCATGAGAGCAAGGTATGGAACAGCCTTTTTACATGTAAATAGATGGCGAGAATGGGGCTCTGGGGCTCCTGAAGTGCAACACTCACTAATTTCATGTGAATGGCCACCCTTGCATACCACAGATAAAATTCATACTTATGGAGGAAATCTTCAGGTTTACCAAGAAAAAAAATCTGTGCAAGTGCTCCCAGCTCTATCTACAAAGTAGGCATGAAGAATTTAATAACATGAGCAGAGAGAGGAAATTGATGTCAGCTACCACTAAAATATGCATCCATCAATTCTGTGTGAATTGGCCAGGTTACATTATTGCATAGAACATGAAAAGTAGAGGAAGAAAAGTGTTCCTTGTATTGCTACCAGGCTTGCCCTCTTTCAAACACCTCCATCTCTGTTTTTAATAGCAGTACTTCTAGGTACCTTCTGAGTGGTCCACAAACAGGTAACCGCAACTTGCGCAGCATGAGGACTAAGCTTTTTAGCTCTGCATTTTCTTTTGTACCAGCCTTATTGCTAATACATGCAGCCTACCCGAAGGAGCGGCCTCTCAATATATGTTTGTATTTGTGGTATTTCTGTATTGCAAACCTTGCCTTCACAGCACTGTACAGTATCAAAGTCAAGCACATAGTCACCGAGTGATAGAAGAGGTAGCTGGTTTGTGGACTGTTGATGCATTGTGATGTAGTGTTCTTTAAAGAGGTGCGTCTTCAACTCTTTTCTAAATTGTAGCAGTGTTGAGGCAGTCATGATGGATACAGGGATTCACAATCTTGTCTCAGCCTGGTTTTGGGCTTTACCGAATTACTTGTGAGTGGGCCCATGTGAAATTTTTAATGCACGGAGAAATCCGAGAAATTTCACATAATGGACTGGTTGCAGCAGAAAATGTCTTCCGTGGAAAGTCTTGCCTTCAAGCCAGTCGGCTTGTCAGCATCTTGCATGCCTTTTAAATGTGAGGTTTTCGGTCACATTGAAAAGGAGGAAAACCTTGCTTTACTTGTGAGCCACCTATTTGGGAATTGCCTCTGTCTTTTCCACACACATACTATGTGTTTTGGTAATGAATTGTATCCCGTTTCTTTAGCTGGGGTTGTTCACTGCATGGTTTACTGGCATGTTCCCCTGCCCTCAGTGCCTAAATGCATCTATATCTGGTATCCTGACTTTTATTTTGGTCCTAGGATCATGCTAATCTAGCGTGAGCTGGAGGCCTGTGGCCATCTCTGACTATGAAAGGCTCTGGACCTGTCCTTTGAATTGGATGTGTGTACCAAGTGTGTTAAAATGAGTGGATAGAGGACTTCTATTTCTTTCCTGGACATAGAACATAAAGTGATAGGGGCAGCATACAGTGTTTTTGTGATTGTTTGGTAGTGTGAAATGTTAAGAACAGGCGATGGGAGTCTACATATCTATACTACTATTATAAAGAGAGAACTGTGACCTTTGAGCCAGGAAAACTCGAAAAGTACACCACCAATCGCAACACCCAATACATGTTTGAAAACGTCAGGGCAAGCAGAAGGACATAGGCTATATAAATTTAAAAAATAAACGTTATTTACAAAATGTATATTAAAAAAAAAGTAGTCCCTCCAAAGTAGCGCCGGCGGCGGCGTGCGTGCTCACGTCAGGAGCACTGGGAGGAGCGGCGTCCGAGGAGCGGCGGACATGGTGTGGGGGAGGAGCGGTGACCTGAGGAGCAGCGGTCAGGCCAGCGGCGGTTCGAGCATCCATCGGAGAGGGGGACATGGCGCGGGGGATGAGCGGCGGCGGTGAGGAGCAGAGCGGCGAGGAGCGGTGAACTGAGGAGCGGCGGCTGAGGTAAGGCTCCGGGGACAATGTCGGGGCAAGTGGGTGTCGAGCCAGGCGGGGGACAGGGACTAACAAGTTGACTGGCGGAACATTTTGCAGGTAGTACTGTTCGACCTCCACTGGGGTCAGGCAAGGCGGGATAACAGATCGGCTGAGGAAAGGCAATGTCGGGGCAGGCGGGGGTCGGGGCAGGCGGGGGACGGGGCGTGCGGGGGCACGGGCTGCTTGCCAATGTCGGGGCAGGTGGGGATAGGGGAAACCTGAATGCTCCCGGACAAGGACGGTACGGGCTGCTAGTATCAGTATATAGTCAACGCCTTATTTGTTTATTTAGAATGTTGTGGAAAAACGTAGGGCCGATGTCGACCAAGAACCTTTAAGTATTGCCCGGCATTAACTGCCTCTCATACCACTCGAATCTAGCAAACAAAGAGGTAGGCGCTGGAGACTTGAAGGCAGGAAACAGGAGTTTATTCTGACGGAGCAGAACACATCAAATCAGACACCAGGGTATCTTCTCGAGGTGCTCTAACCGCATCTCTGAGGCCTGGCCTCCTATACACAGGTTTAAGGCTTTATTACATGAAACACATCTTTGTCAACACTTTGATGTACGGAAAGACAACCTCGTAATCCCCGCTTCAGGCTCGTTCCCACACACATTTACAGTAGAAGTTCCCACCCCGGTCTCAACAGGTGATGACTGTCGCGCAGCTGAACATTCCGCTGATTCCCGAAATGTGTGCGGCTGATCGGATCTCATGGGGTGGGGGCGTTGATCAGTTGTGGATCCTTTGATGAGAGAAGCTTCCTACCGTATGGGGGCAATAAACTGCGTCCGCAGAGCCAGGTGGCGGCCTGGGAACGAGCAGGACAATCGGGCACAGAGGAAAGGGGGTTTATCAAAGGATACAAGATCATAAAAGGGATGGAGGAAGGTGTTTAGCTGGGAACGGGATGTGGTTCCGAGGCAGGGTTGCGCTGAAGGGGAGGCTTATGGCCCAAGCATGTGAGAGCGGGGGCTGTCAGCGTGCGGGGGGATGCTTGCGAGGTTAGAGGGGGAGAGAGAGACGAGCTGGCTATCGGCAGTGGGCAGAGAGGCCATGGCATTCAAAATGGCTGCTACTTACGCGCACATACAAGCCTGAAAAGAGACAAGATGGCGCCGATAATGTTGATGTCGCAAACTAGATTTTAACAATGTTTTTCCTCCTGTCAAAAAGTCTCCAAAGTGCACTTTTTTAATCAAAACTTTAGACTCACATCGCATGTTCTTAAAATGTAGGCCTTGAGGAAGAGGACTGTTGGCTGTTGTGTGCTCAGGTGTACATGATGCATTAAAATAATCCACATCATTTTTTACTGAAGAACTTTGTGGACATCATAAATGCACTTTGTGGAACTGGTGATTTCTGTTAGAAACGATACACTTCATCTTGCCTTTGTTGGGGTGCTGGTGTCTGGAGGAAGCTCCAGTGCTACCTATGTTGAAAAGTATCACTTTACACAAATATGTGTCCAAAGAGCAGGATCAGGGGACAATCTGAAAAAATCCACCCCAAACTGGTTTTGAAGTTTGACACCGTGGATTTGCATCCCCAGTCTTGTAAATGTGTATAAAAGTGAGACCCAAGACCAAGAAAGTGAGTATTCCGAGAGTACTCGCAGATCTGCTGTATGACCAGGCGGGTGTCCACCTTACAGCCAGTCTTCAAGAGGTGAGGGGACATCACCTAAATTCAGAAATGTCTTCTTTAGCCCAGCACCTGTTGCCAATGCCAGGTCGTCACAAACTAAAAAAATATTTTAAAATTAGAAAAATTTAAATATTGTGGATAGGTCAGGGGTGGTTGTAGGAACACAACATGTAGGGAATGAGCATGTTGAGAAAGCAAGCTAAGTCATGAAATCCCATTGAGTGCTAATCAGAAGATAAAAAGTAGTTTCTGGGGTCAGTGGTGGAAGGATACAAGTAATCTATTGAAAAGGATGATCAGAAGAAATGCTCCAGGGATAGAATAAGAAAAGATGAGGGATGAAAAGATTTGAATCAGGAGCACATTAGTGAACTAGACACTAAAGCTACCAATCATGGGCAAGGAGTTGGCCTGTAGTCCAATATTTGTATTATATTAGAGAAAATGAGCAGCCTAAAATATGGTCAGAAATTAAATGGTTATGTGCCCACAGGACCACTGTTTCCAATCTGACAATGAGTGACTCCATCCTGCCGTAATAGGGTAGTGGATTATACAGCCAACCGTGATTCAGCTGCTGTTTAGGATACAAAAGTTGATCAGTAATATAAAACTGAAGTAGTTAGAGCAATTTATTAGAAAATTGAATTTTGCATCAATATTTTGATAAAATGTCTGAAAATTAGGAATGAATTTTTGAGTAAAAAATAAAAAGCCACTTAGAATCCGTATTCTGGGTGACTGTGTATACAGCACATTACATACTCACATGGCTCGACTGTTCCGGTTACAGCCTCTTCCAGTCAGTACTGGCCAGACTGGGGATGTGAGGCATGACTGAGATTTGAAACTACACTAATTAATTTAATACGTTCTGATAGTTGTTAGTTTGCGGGTAAACATTTCCCACTCGATGCGCTTTAGGAACTCACATATAATCAATTACCTTGCTCTGATCTGCCCACCTTTTTACTCACTGAGACCCATCTGTAATGGCTAGTGTGGAATATTTTAACCATTTTCTTTTTTTTAACCCTTAAAATCAGGCGCTACATGGGTTTGCTAAAATGTGCCTTAGGACAAAGCTTCACTTAAACAAGTAATACGTTTTGGCAAGAATCCTTATGATGGAAACAAGAGAGCACATGGATTATGGCAAAATTCTTAGGGGCAGATTTACAAGGACTGGCGCATCCCTGCATATTAGCAGGGATGCGCCAGTAAAGATACGGCACGCAGGAATACCTTTACGCCACCAGGGATGCGTCGCATTTACAATGCGATGCACCATGGTGCAAGGATAGTCAGATGTGTGTCGCATCTTATGTCGTAAGGGCAGCGCATTGCTGGAGTTGTCTCACAAGTGTGATGCAACTCCAGCAATGCCCAAGTGTACCCTATGCCTAACATGCTGCATCACTCCTTATGCCTGCCTCAAGCAGGCGTAAGGTTTTGACGCAGCATGGACGTAAAAGTGACTCCATGAAATCTTGTAGATTTCACTTTGTCACTTTTACGGAGCTTCATTGCGACGAAACGCCCACCCTGCATACATTATACCTGAGGCAGGTATAATATAGAGCAGGGCTTCACAACGTGACGCATCTCACTAGATGCGTCAGGCATGGTGGTGCATTGATTACGATTCAGCTGTGTCACAGAAGTAACGCATCAGTGTTGTAAAAATGTCGCAAGGGGATTGTAAATCTGCCTCTTAGTTTCTAGTGTTGCACCTGTACAGGAGAATTGCATCAACTTTTAATGATATCAGTTCTGGTAAAAAAAACATCTGTAAGCACAGTAGAAGCATAGGGCTAGAGAGGCGCGTCTATGTTCAATCAGCTCTGCTGGCCAACGCAATCTTGTGCTCTTGAATGGAGAAAAATATTCTACTAGTTGCCATGGTTACCACCCTTGCACGTATTGTTTCACTCTGCTGCAGTTAAAGAGAATCATTGAGGAATCAGTTATAGATGAATATTGCAGGTATGTGTTTAGGCTTACATTGTTGAGTTCCTCAGAAGATGAGGTGAAGCAATGTACAGAGATGGGAAAAAGGGAGTGGGGAGGCCACGGTAGTCCTTTATGTTGTGCCTAAGATTCCATTTTGTATCTCACCCTGTGCTATCTGCGTCATGATCACCTCATGTCTTTATAATTTCCCCCCTCTCCTTTCGCAATGTCACTTGGTCAATGCAAATGTTACTATGAAGGAATGATGTCTGTGCTTTGCAAGATTTTTATTGCATAGCGCATCACTGACAGAATATTGGTAAAAGAAAAATTGTGTGGACGGAATATCGTCTCATAAATATCGAGGACCAAATTATCGAGAAAGTAAGTGCAAATAGGCAAGTACAGATTTATTCTTCTTAACTCCACATATGTACCTTGAAGGTATATATGTATCACCAATATACTTATATGTGGAATTATATATAGTAAAACTTTGCATACCTACACAATATTTTTGTCCTCAATATTTTTGACATAAAATTCAGGGGCATATTATCAAGGGGGTTTATCTCCGCTTTTTTGGCTTTAAAAGCCAAGAAAGCGGAGATAAAATGATCTCCCTATTACCTAGCTGTCGCTAACACCAGTTAGCGACAGCTAGTAGGAGATAGCGACCATCTTGGGCCCCACTTTGCATGTCAGTGATATTTATCACTAATGACATGCAAAGTGGGCGTGCCAAGATGTTAGCGACTGGAAACAGTCGCTAACATCGCTATCTCCTATTACCAACTTTTGGAGATATTCGCGCTAAGTGCGAATATCGCCAAAAGCTAACACCTGCCCTGAGCAGTTCTCCAATGGGAGGGGGATAACATGGCTAAGAGCATTAGCTCGCTAATGCATGAATATCGCGGACTTTTCAGCGATATTCACGCATTGCGGCGGATTTTTATCGCATTTGCGATAAACCTTGGTAATACCAAGGTTTATCTGCGATAAAAATCGCCACAGCTCGGCGATAATTTTTTCACGCTAACCAAGCAATAGCGATAATTATCGCTATTGCTTGGTAATATGCCCCTTAGTCCTCAAAATAGTTTCTTCCTGATATTGTGTCTAAATACATGCATAGCCAGGAACATTCAAGCACATTCATGTAACAAACCCAGTAGGAGTATACATAATGGGGCATATTTACCAGTCTTTCAATCAATGTAGTGCAACAAGCAAAGTTGCTGTGCTGCACTGTCTGAATGGGCGAGAGCTGACATTCTCCATATTTACAAAAATATGGAGCATTTCTGCTCTCTACTTGCACTGACACACATTGTGTAGCCTAGCTCCAAAGCAGGCACCCTTGCAGCAAAATGTTGCGGTGCCTGCATTACAGACAGGATTGTTTTGTATAGGATTAACACTTTCCTGAGCAAAAACAATTCATATGCGCATTTTTATTTTTCTATGATTGGTGCAGCGTGCAGCACATGTGCAAAGAGGAACTGATGAGGAGAAATAAAGATATTTCTCCTCGTAAAGCCTCACTTGGGAAGAGGGTAGCATTTCGAAGTATAAACAGGTTTGCTAGATTCAGTAAATCTGGGAATGCCACAAAATCAATGGGAGGGTGCCTGGGATCGCCCAAGTTCCACTTCCCAAGTTGAAATGTAACGTAACACAGCACAGGCATCTGTGTTGTAACACATTTTTTTGCAAAGCCATGCAAGGTCATGCAAATCAGGCCTTGCGGGGCTTCTTAAGTTCCAAATAGACGTTGTGCTGCCCTGCAGAGCCTTGCGTGACGCAAGGGCGATGCAAAGGCTTTGTAAGCTGGGCCCAAATATATTTGGGAACCCCAACTTTTCTATTTGGTCACCCTAGAGCTTTTGGTTCTTGCTTGACCCTATCTGTTTGGCTTGGTTTAGAACACTGGGGACTTAACCCTCCCAACCCCTGCTTACCTGTAGTAGTGCTCCACGTTTAAACATGGTTGAATTGGGATAGTCATAATTGATATATTTAACTTAGCTACAAGACCCAAGTATATCATACAAGATGTACCCAGGGCCTGAAAATTAAATGCCACTAGTAGACTGAAGCTCCCACTATGCCATTTACTTCAATGGCAGTGCAAATATTCTTTCAGATCTATAATTGTAGCCTGACTGTAGCAGTGTAAATACTGTAATTGAACCTGTCAGAATAAACCACTTTGACAGGTCAAATACTCCCTTTTAAATATCAATAAGTCACCCTTATGTATACCCTGTAGCCCACAAGGCAGGGTGCATGGTATTTAAAGTAGGACATTTCAGGTATGTAATCCTAACATGTTCTTACAGTGAATAGCACCCAAAATCTAATTTTCACTGTGGAAGACCCAATTGTCCTATGTAAAAAACCAGAGTACAGATTAAATTCCTAATACTGTATCTCTGGAATGGGACAAGCTAGAAAAATAATTAAACAACTATGTGTAATATTTATTAAAAGTCCAATTCAGTATTAAAGTTGGATTTTCAATAAATATCAAGGAAATGTAACCTTTAAAAAGTTACCATTTCCCTGCCTGAAGTTCCTGGAGGCTAATTTGCTCTCCTACCTCTTCCATTGAATTGGATGTGAAAAAGCCTCCAGGAGAAAGCAATAGGCCAACATGAATGGGCAGAGATGACTAGTTTGAACCTCACAGAATATGCAGATGAGAACTGTGAGCATTCTTTTTGAAAGTACAATGGCAAATACTTCTGGAGTGCCAAATCCTCCTTTGCAAATTTTATTAGTTTGCATTTCCACTATATTACTATTTGTGTACTGCATAAATACTTTACACATTTCGATAAGTTAGGCCTGTCTGCCCTGTGCCATAGCTACCAATTGGTTGAGCCCATGTTAATTTACTGACTTTAAAGTTTCGCCACCTTGACGAGGGCTAATATTATTCCTTGAGGTTGGTGGTCTTCGACCACAAATAATAATCCAAATACTTACAATGTCAGATTTCATAGCTATTTCCCCACTGACCAACTAGTTTGAATATTCCTCTGGTGTGAAAACTCCAGATCACAGCCCAGGCCCCTCTGATACCTTCGTTCCCAGTGTCAGTAGAATCTTTATCTTCCAATAGAGATACAACGTTCTGTTGGATAATAGGGGTTATGTTGGATTTGCATGCAGCCAGCAGTTTTGGAAATCACTTCAAAGAATAAGAATTATACATTAATTCCAGGACACATAGCTGCATTACTGGCATATGTTAGAATGAGGTTTTCAAGGATGGTGGCTGAGGAGCATAATTCAGGTATGGTCAGCACCTATGGTTGCAGGGTTCCTACTCCTCCTGTGACCGTAGCCATGCACTCCTATTCAAGACTTAAGACCCTGGCATCAGGCTATACTGCAGCTGTCATTAGAACATATGGCTCTAGGCACAAAGAGTTGGCTTGAATCCTACTGTCTTTATACTGAGAGCCATTGAAATCGGCAGCAAACCCAAAGATTATTTCAATTACCATTAACAGCCAAAGCGACTGTGAGACAGCTATAACACCCCTGTTTTGAGGCTGAGGTTCCTAAACAAGCCAGGACTCTGAACTCAAAATGGACCACCAGGTAAATGCCATCTCTTCCTCCTGCTACCATATCCTTTGCCTACTCTGCAAGACCTTCAAGTGGATACCCCACAAACACAGTAAAACTGTCACACAGGCCCTCATCAGCAGCAGACTAGACTACAGCAATTCACTATACGCAGGGATCAACAAGAACCTCACTCACAAACTACAGAACATCCAGAATGCCACAGTCAGACTAGTTTTCAACATACCGCACCACTGCCACATCAACCAACACCTACGGTCCTTACACTGGCTCCCCGTCGAGAAGAGAATCACCTTCAAGCTTCTCAACCACGGACACAAGGCCCTCCACAACACCGGACCCACTAACCTTAACCACCGCCTCTTGTTCCACGCTCCCGAGTGCTCTCTCCGCTCAGCCCAGCTCCCTTGCAACAGTACCTCAGATCAAGAAAAGCGGATCAGGAGGGTGCTCCTTCACCCTCCTCGCGGCCAAGGCATGGAACTCCCTTCCTCTCTACATCCGACACACTGCATCGCTCCCTACGTTCCTAAAGGACCTCAAGACCTGGCTCTTCAATGGAACACAGTGCTCACCCTCCCCCCCTCCCCTCAGCGCCTTGAGACCCGTTTCCAGGTGAGTAGCCAGCGCTTTAGAAACCCTGATTGATTGAGAATCCTAGCATCCTTAAAATGGATGGATCCTAAAAATCACTACTGTCCAGGGCCTAATCCCATTGAAAGTGTGGCCCTCAAACTGGCAGAAGTACAGAAACCAATTTCTGTTAAAATAAAGAGTCCCACGGAAGGTAATCCAGATCACTAATGTCTTTAAAACTGAAAACCCTAAGCTGGTCATAATTCATTAAGGCCTTCTAAAAATGACAAGAATGCTAAAACACTTACTCAGAGCAATTCAAAATATCCCTAAATTTAAGCCAGAGGTACCTAACCAGCACAGAATCCTACTGTTAATTAAAGTGAATTGTGAAAGCAGCCAAGAACACCATTGTCTTTAAAATTATTGGTCCCGATTCACAGAACTAACTTAAGACAAAAGCATGAACTTACTACTTTTGGTATTCACAGAAGTTAGGATTTTGTCTTAAGTTTGTCTTAAGACAAACTTAAGACAGACTTAAGTTAGGATTTTGTCTTAAGTTTGTCTTAAGACAAACGTAAGACAAAATCCTAACCTCTGTGAATACCAAAAGAAGTAAGTTTAGGATTTTGTCTTAAGTTAGTTCTGTGAATCTGCCCCATTGTCTTTAAACCAACAGAAGTTCAAGAACTAATTTGTATTAAAAATAGGAATGGCCACAGGCACTGACAGAAAGCTGGAACACTACAATCTTTAAGACTGGGGTCCATAAGAAGGTAAGATTATTTCTGTCATTAAAAAAGAGGTTTCACATCAATGACAGCAGGCAACAACAAGACTGTCACTAAAACTGTAGCGCCCAGAGACAGTTGGTGCACTGGAAGTCTTGTTTATTAAAATGAATAGTTTCAGGCACAAAAGAGCAAACCAGAATAACAATACGTCTGAGGACCCTAAGCAGACCAGAACATTATTGTGATTAAAAGTGAGGGCTATTTAGAGGCAGGATATGGGTAAGGTTAGTTGTAAGCTTATACCAGGTCATTGATGCTGTGAGTGGCATGAATTGCGGGAGCACCACACCATATTTTGCAGGGCACACCCATCCGTGTGCGTTAAACTGCCAATGGTGACAGGCTAGTGTTGAATATTTGTAACAAGTTAATTGTGTCTAAGTTGTTATTGCTCTGAGATGGCACCTCATGGCATCCTGTGATATCAGCCCACCCCGCAGGATGACAAAGGAACATCTAATGGCTGCCTTTAAATAGTCTGACTGCAATTTCCAGTGCTCAGGTCAATAAGAATGAAATGAGAAAATGCACACTCACCCACCAAAAACTGTTCAGCAAGAAATTATTCTTGTAGATTTATGCTTTTTAATTAAAGGTGCTTAGGGTTTAATATTCCCGGTTGGTGAGGCGTCGTTGGCAGCAATATTTTGGAATCTACATGCACCCAGAGAGATTTCATTAATAGCCCTGACTCCTGTCTCAGGAAACCTTGTCTACAAATGAAGCTGAATCTTGCCTCTTCTGTCCTTGTCTAATCTATGTGAATTCACCTAATGATATAGTGGAAGGAAACCTTCCTATAGTAATTCAAACATTGGTATCTGTTAGAAATGGTATCCCTGGTTGGTTGAGGTATGCACCCAGGTCAGGCAGGAACTACCGCACTAGTCAGGGTAAGTTATGCACACACTCAAATACAACCTGTTCTCACTCTCTGGTAGCTTGACACAGAGCAGTCAGGCTTATCTAAAGAGGCAATGTGTAAAGTATTTGTGCAACACACACAGTAACATAATGAATACACCACAACAATACTTAATGCAGAGGTAATAATATATAGGCTATATCTTTATGAATAAAACTAGACCAAAATGACAAAAACTCCAATGAGTAGAACAGGAGTTATGAATTTTTAAAGAATAAATAATAGACAGTGCTTATAAGGCCAAAGTTTACTATAGGTTGTGCTAGACTGGGGTAAATCTAAAATTTAGGCCAACCACAAAGGAGCGCGGGTCAGATACAGTTCCAAACAGGTCCTGCTGAAGTTTTACGTTCTCAAACCGAGCCAAGAGCCCAGTTCACGGGGGAGACAGTTTCTGGGAGCAAGTATGGCTGTGGGAGCGAAGAGTAAGCCTGGCGTTCCAAATAGCAGACAGGGACTTGCAGTCGTGGGCAATGATGCTTGCTGTGGAAGGAGACGATGCTGTGGATTCTTCGAGTAAGTTTTGCCGTCCCAGTGCGATTGGGCCTGTTCACGGTAGTGAAGAGCCCAAAAACTTGATTTCAGAGGTCTGAAAACCACTTCCCAGGACTGTAGAGGTGCCTCCTAGGGGTCAGGAGAGAGTTGAAGACAGGCCCAGGAGCTGTAGGTGATGAGTTGGAAGTCTTTTGTGGAAAGCAGCTACAGATCCCACTTCTGAGGCCTGGATCCTGAAGGGTGTACCTCAGCCAAGGGCAACACTCGCAGACAGCAGAGAACAGCAGCACCAGCAGAATTGTAGGAAGTGTTTTGTGTCTCTGAGACTTCATAAAACAGAAAGCACACCAGCAAGCCCTTGGAGATCACTTGGAGGGAAGTCAGAGTCCAACTCTCCTTCCAGCAGTCAGGGAGCAGCAGGAAACAGGGGAACAAGTAGAAACCAGTCCAGTTGAGTCCTTTAGGCAGCACAGCAGTCCTTATGACAGAGTTTCCGTTCAAAATCCAGAAGTGTCTAATGTAGGGTTGACTTTAAAGGAACACAGTGAAGTGCACATGGATCTATTTCAGCCCAGTCCTGTCTGCCAGGCTAACTCTGGGGATTAAATCACTGCTTTGTGTGTGGACAGGACACTACCTATTGATCTACAAGTGGCAGCCTCTCCCATTCCTCCCTGCCCAGGAAGAGACATCAGAATGCAGATGAACCTCACCTTCCTGTGTTTGTGGCTGTCTAGAGGAATGCACAAAGGGTAGCTTTCTCCCAGCCCAGACATGTATTGGAGGCAGGCTGTCAGGTATTAAGAGCAGTAAGTACAAAGAAATGTCCCCTTTCATAAAATGGCATTTCTAAAACAGTAATGTTAAATTCAACTTCACCAGTTATGAGGATTTAAAATTATCGTTCCAAACATATGAAACATGAAAAAGCTACTCCTCTCTGATCAGGAATTACAGCTTAAAAGTTTATTAAGGAATTCCCCAATGGTGGCCTTTGAGAGAGGTTGGCCTCACAGTAGTGAAAAACAAAATAGGTGCTGTGTGTCACTACCAGGACATGCAAAACATAAAGGTGCATGTCCTACCTTTTACTTACATAGCTATCTGTCCTTCTGGTTAGTTAGGGCATACCTTAGGGGTGACTTATATGTAATAAAAAGAGAGTTTAAGGCTTTTTCAAGTAGTTTTAAATGCCAAGTTGAAGTGTCAGTAAGTTGCACAGACAGGCACTGCAGTGGCAGACCAGAGAGAGGTTTGAAAAGCTACTTGCATGAGTGGCACAATGAGTACTGCAGGCCCACTAGTAGCCATTGAAGTACAGGCCCTGAGTATATGGTATACCACTTTACAATCGACTTGCAAGTGCAACAAATATGCCAATCAGGTGTACAGCAATGTCATCATGTTTAGGAGAGAAGCACATGCACTTTAGTACTGGTCAGCAGTAGTAAAATGCTCAGAGTCCTAAGGCCAACAAAAAGGATCAGCAAAAATGAGAGACAAAAGGCAAAACGTTGGCGTGAAAGACCAATCAAGGATGACAGGTCTAACAGTATTCATGTGTGAATTTAGTACAGTGTATTGTGATACTTATTTTTATTGTTTTATTTTTATTTAGGGTATTTGTTAAATATTGCAGACCGCCAAGGTAGCCTCAGGGTTCCCTGGTACAGGTTTAAAGATGAGAGGTGGTTATACAAATGTGAAGTACAAAACCAAGTGAGGATATAACATGGTAAGCAGATAGGGAAACCTTATGATGGGGAATAGTCTGAAGACAGTGGCAGGAGACTGTTTTAAGTGTCTAACCAGATGGAATCTGGCTTAACAGGGGACAGCAACAAAGGGTAACCTAATGATTGTTTGAATAAGTGAGTTTTTAGCAGTCTTCTGCATCTGATAAAGTTGTGTTCAAGAATTAAATACATTGGGGTGGATTTTCATAAGGATGATCTTTGCATGTGCAGGGTCCTGACTCCAAACTTCTTATAAATGTTTGTTCGAATGATTAGTGAGCTCTGGTTGGCAGATCTTAGGCTTCTGGCTGAGGAATAAGGGAGGAACAGATTCAAAAAGTAGCCTGGTGATGGGCTATGCAATGCTGTGTGGATGAACCATAGAGATTTGAACATAGCTCTTTCCTTCACTGGGAGTTAGCCGAGTGACTGTAGTGCAGGTGAAATATATTTGTAGTGATTCAGTCCAAAGAGGAGATGAACAGCATGATTCTGGACCTGTTGGAGAATAGGTATAGATATTTTTGAGAGTCCAGTGTTGCTATGATCAATGTGGAATTTCTCCACTAGGACTAAGATGATGAGTTTCAGGGCAAGGTAAAAAAAAGGAAGGACACATCATTGTAGGTAGAAAGCAGATTTAGAGATTTCATTCATATGAGGTAAGAAGGAAAGAGTGCTATTAAAGAGCATACTGTGGCTGTGTGCTTTTTCCAGTCAGACCCAAGGGCTTTGACCAACGGAAAGAAAGATGGGTCAGAGTAACAGACACCATCAGCAGTATTTAATTTTTCAGAGCATTCAGGTATAGACAATTATTCTACATCCAGTGATGAACCTAAAATAATCAGTGACAGCCTTCCAATGAGTTTCAGATCTCAAGCTTGCTATGCAATTGAGTATCATCAGCAGACATCTGCGATCCTAAGTCACAGGAGAAAAGAATTCTAATGGGAGGTTAGCAGCATATGTCATAACACTAAGCCTTGCTGGATTCCACAAAAGCATATCTGATTAGAAATTAATCATATTTGATCTGATGAAGGTAGTGTAGCTTCATTAATGCTATTCACACATGATAGGTGGATATGCAAAGACTTCAGCACATTTAAAGCTTGTAGAGGCATCTCTGGGAATTCGAGTGTAAAAATCAAGCAATTCAGTAAGATTTGATGCTCCGTTGGTAAGTGCACTCTGCCACCTGGGGTGCAAAAACAGGAACAGGAGATGCCCTGCTTGGTGTATAATTGTTCAAAAACAATACTGAAGCACTCAGAGAAGTCCACAGTAATATACGCCCGTTCAATGAAGTGGTGAGACAAAATTGTGATTGACTTCCATGTGGTTTATTTCTTCAATGTTGTACATTCTTTATGTCAATTCTTGATACTCAAATGAAAAACCGGCAGTCAACACGTGTTTCGCCAAAGAGACTTTCTCAAGGCTGAAATAGGCAGTGGAATGAAAATGATGCTGGAGCGTGCCACACTCACTCTTGTAACGTGATTTCACGGAACAAAATATAGACCGTGCTGTAACAGGCCTTGATAAGTCTGTATGTACAGTGAAGACCAGGGGCGGCTTCTCCGCTAAGGCGGAGGAGATTCTCTCCACTGCTTGCAGAGCAGATAAGAATAAAAATAAAAATAAAATGATAATAACTTTGTTATTATCATTTTATTTTTGTTTGCTAAGGGGCTGGGGTCACAGGAGGAGGGGTGGTTTGCACACTCCAAGCATGCATGACAGCTTGGCCAACTGTCTTGGGCCGGCCAAACAGTCATGTGCACTTTGCATGTTCCCCACCAGGCTGTAATGCACATCTTGGTGAAGAACATGCACAGGCTCCTTGTCCCCGTCTGAGCGCCAAACCACAGTGCTCAGACCAATCACAACGCTGCATTGCATTGCAGTGTTGAGATTGACTATGGGGTGCCTGGGTGCTTCATGATTCGGACCTCCCCAAGAAGAGCGGCAACGCAACGGAGAGGCGGCAATTACTTAAAAGGTAAATTTTCTTTTAAAATGTCTTCTTTTTTTTCTCAAACCTCCCCGCCCGCCACCCCCGTTCCCTGCTAGACGCTACTGGTGAAAACTCCTTTAGGTGATCAGCAGCAGACTTCTGACCTTCTGTCGCTCACGTACAGGCGTGCTCACCCTATACTTAGCTAGGTTCATTAATGCTAACTGACCATGTCAAACTTTTAAAGAGTACAAGATGGCCAATGATGTTGAATGCCATGGAGAGATCCTGGACAATTTATTTAGATTATATGGCTTGACTCCCAGATGTTTAGAAACATTGATTCTATGCCCCTCAGATATCTGAAGCCCGATTGAAAGTCCTGGAGAAGACCATGAGCCTCCAGATGAGAGAATGTGTGTTGTGCAGAGCAAGGCCCTTTGCAAAGGTTGACTGATCACCTTTCTGTTGCTTATTGCTATATTTGGGTGTTAAACAGATACTAATGCGGTACAAGCACTGCCCAGACTGTGTTACTTAAGTGTAAAAATGATAATATAATGAAGTAATGCTATCCCAAAATATGTCGCATTGCTCCGCATAATTTGCCTTTTCTTGTCGCAAAATTTACTGAACCCTGCCACATAATTTGACCTTGCCACACAATTCCAGGGGCCCTTTGTATGCGGCATGACCATGTAAGAATGGTAGAGCCTGCTATATATCTAATCTTCTAAACGATAATTGATCAGTGATTTTTCTAGCACTTTTGTCAAAGGCAGGTGATTTTGAGATTTGTTGATCTATTGTTTATTTTATCCTACCCCATTCTAAGCAGGTTCTCAAAATCTTCTTGCAAAGGGGGCAATTGAAAAAGGAACTGACGAAAGATGAATCATAATTGATAGTCAATGTGTGAAATAGTATAAGCAGATGTTTTAATTGTCTGCACTACATGGTGCCTGTTAGTCAGTTTTAGGGAAATATGTTTTAATATTCACTGTTTTACCACCATTAAAAATGACGTCTTGGGGAGTGTTAGTTCCACTATGTACCGGGAAGGGAAGAGCTGCTTGCCACTCGCTAAAATTGTCAGGATGTTTCATTAGAGCTCCTGCTAAATCTCTGGATTTCAAGTCTACTTATCTGAAAATTTTGCTCTAAATTCACCATTTGGCATAGTTTTCTAGGGGGAAAACTCGGAAAAAAATGACCTAAACAATTGGCTCCATCACTCTGCTTAATAAAAAGGTCCAATTCGAGGCGATGGATGATTTCCTATCACTTTAAAAGTTCATATTTAACTCTGCTTGGACGCAGGTCCGTTGCTTGCACCAAAGACAATGTACAATTCTCCCTGTGGCAGTATGTGATGCCAGCAGCAGAAGCAGGGAGCCTCGGCAGTGGCGGTGGGTAATGCCCTCCTCAGAAAAGGTTTAGATTCTGAACATATTTATTTTTAGAAATTAAGGGGCAGATTAACAAGAAAGTGATGCATCTGTAGAACTACGTCAGTTTCCCTGCGCCAGTCTGCAATACCCAGTCAGTCAGATACCCTTGCCCCACCATGGATGCGCCGTAATACGGCGCACTTTAACGCACGGATTGACAGATGTGTTAGAAATTCTGACGCATCTGTTGGCCCAAAAGTCACGCATTACTGGAGTCATGTCGCAAGCACGCCGCAACTCCAGCAATGCATGTTGAGGCCTATACTTATTGTACTGCGTCACTCCTTATGCCTGCTTCAAGGAGGTATAAGGTTTTGACGCAGTGGCGTCCTAGAAGTGGCGCAGTGAAAACTTGTAGATTTCACTGCATCACTTTTATGAGGCTTTCCTGCGTGGGAACGCCCATCCTGCATACATTATACCTGACACAGGCATAATGTGACTCAGGGGTTTGCAACGTGAAGCATCTTCCTAGATGCGTCACGTTGTAAATTGCCTGCATTGTTTATGGCGCCGCTGCGTCACAAAAGTGATGCAAAGGAAGCGCAAAAGTGCCGCAAGGGTCTTTTAAATCTTCCCCTGAGAACCATACCAGACTGTTTCCGGCATAGTGCCACACCAGAAAAGGTGCTACTGTGCTTAGATGTCAACTCATTCTGTGCTGAGAAATGAGCAGGAGCCCTCAAGCCTGTGCAGTACAAGACTCCTAAAACATAACATAAGACATGTTTTTAGAGCACACAGTCTCCCTCGAGGAGGTCTCTTGGCACTATTGACAGATAGTGGACATTATTTGTTATCAAACTCATTTATATTATCGACCTCAGAAGGTTGAACGGTTAAGTGGGCGGCCATGTTGTATCGGGACAAATACAATTTACCAGAGTGAACCCATTATTCCATTGACCAGAAAGACCCACCGCCTGCTTCAGTGGGACCTGTACTGCTGCAGTCTGGCCTTCTCTTGACAGCAGCAGATTTCCTTCCCTTTCATTATTCATGCACTTCTATTTCACCTCAGTTCTAAGTGTATTTGCCTTTTGTTTCGTAAGTACTTTTTTCTACATTTCAGATACTAATGCTGTCCGCACTGCAGAGCGAGATTTGCAAATGAATCATCGAACTTGATGCAGTATCGGCTGCTCCTGTCTGCTGTTAAACCCGCAGGGGCGCTGACGTTTTGTTCCTTCGCTTTGAAGTGTTTGCCGTCCAGGGCTGGTAGTCAGCTGGTGACACCCACCTGCCAATTAATTACTGTGTTTTGTGTGGGTCACCACTACAACAATGGCAACAGCACATTCTGAGTGGCTCGTAGTCTCCTTTGTGTCTGGCTGTGCTGGCAGCCCACAAAGGAGGTGCTCGCTCCCGTCAGGCATTGCGGTGTAATTAAAGGGCCCTCCACAGACAGAGGCCTGAGCTGGAAGTGTCATTGTTAGAGGTGTATAGTATATAGTGGAGTGATTGACTATACCACCGAAGCTGACATATGTCCTTTACCTTCCAACTCTGATCTATTTCCTCCTGCCGGCCTCTGACCATGTCCCCCTCTGTCTCACACTGTCGAATGCTCCCTCTTTAAAGTAGTGCTATGGTTTCTTCTTGGCATACAGCACACCATTTGCTCCATATACACTATTCGAACACATTCCACACATATACAGAACCAGGCCAGGAGGATGAGTTTTCTCTTACAAAGCATGGAACGACCTCCCACTTCACATCAGAGCATCCTCCTCACTTCTTGAATTTGGCAGGAAGCTGAAGACCTGGCTTTTCAATCAACCAACCTGACGTAGGCACACACACCTGTTCCGCACCTGGATACCCTGTCGGGTGATAGTGCGCTTTACAAATATACATCACATGCATTCACCTAAATGTGCGCGCCCATCTGAATAATGCTGGAATTCTTATTCGTATGGGGGTAAAACAGTGAAGTGGGCAGGATGGTCCACTAGCGGTACACTCATACTGTGGATCAATTATAGTTCAAGATGGAATGCCAGTGGTGGGTAGCTGGGGACGGGGGTGGCGCGAGGTGGTGGGGGGTGCTGAAAAAAACCCACTTACCTCTTTGGCTGGCCGTGTCTCTCCTCCGCTTCATTGTCGACATCACAGAACGGAAGCAGGAACTGGAAGCACACACAGGCTCCCTCCCCTAAGCCAATCATAATGCTGCAATGCAGCGTTGTGATTGGTCTGAGACCCGTGTTCCGGTGCTCAGACAGGGAAGACACAGGGCTCAGAAAGGGAATGGGAGCCTGGGCATGTTCCTCACCAAGATTTTTAATGCAACCTGGTGGGGAACATGTAAAGTTCACATGAACTGTTTGGCCAACCCAACACGGTCGGCCGAACAGTCATGCACACTTATAGGGTGTCCACCACTCCTCCAACTGGGAACCCAGCCCGCCCTGCCTAACCCAGCCCAGCAGCTACCAAAAATAAAATTATAATAGCACCAAAAATAAAATGATAATAACCAAGTTATTAACATTTTTTTCACCCACTACTTTGAAAGCAGTGAGGTTACGCTCCTCCGCCTTAGCGGACGATCCGCCCCTGTGGAATGCTCAGACCCCTTGTTTTTCTATTTTTTAAAATAATTTCTTTCTATTGGTGTTTGTTAAGAGCAGGCTCTGAATCGGCACAAGTCATCACACGCCAATGTAGTGTTGTTATAATGAGCCTCTGCCCCAAACCAACCTAGAACAGCACCAGACTTTAGTGGCAAGCGGCTTTGCTGCAGAAAATTGCTCAGGATGACTGGTCTCTGTTACCCCAAGCCCATGATTGGGTTCTGAGAGAATTCAAGTTCAATGTTTTTTACTTTAACATTTTACATAACATACTGCAATTCACCCACCACTATCCCTAGTGCCCCCCCTCCCCGGTACTTTACCCTAACTCACAGATGGCTGCAGTTGTTTCTGGGTGCAGGTAAGTACAGAGTTGGACAAGCCTATACTGCAGTAGCAGAAGGGCTAATCTGATAGGGCAGTGTATGGACTTTTTTGGCTGTTTGTAGGTCTGTTTTATGGTTTTCTAGGCTGATGTTTACTGTTGATGCCTCTGATATTTCAAAAAAAATTGTCCCATACCTCTCAAAATGCCTGTCAAACTGCCCTAATTTGCAAATGGTGACCACTTTTTCAGCCATCTGATTTGCTAATGGGGCCACTTTTAATCTGGTGCTGGGGCCTATGTTCTATCCCTGTCTGACCCTGGCTAAGTGAAGTACAGTTCTCCATTGGTACACACTCTCTACGCCATCTGCTGATGAATGGCCCAGAGAGCTCCTTTCAATTGCCCACAAGGAAGGATTTATATACAAAATAAGGGAACGACTGCATGTATTCCACAGTGCTTGTCACCCTTTCTCCCACGGATTCTCCACCAGCTTAATCAAGCTCCTCCTGTCATCCAACCCTTCAGCTCGACATAGAGTGCCCCTGCATCGAAGAAGGACTACACTGCTTACAGGTTCCTGTACTCCATTTCTTCGTTTAACTAGTTCACACTTTCCCCTCTCTTCCGACCGTTACCCTTTTGCCTACAGTGATTTTCTGCTTATCACGTAGTACCAACTGGGTGTACCGTACATTCAGGTCCCTGGAACAAGTCCTTGTTATATATCTGCTGATTAACCATCACCCTCACCCCACTCCCCCTTTTCTTGTTCTCTTCCACTCTCTGCTCCAGATCCATCCATCCATCCTTCCTTCCTTCCTTCCTTCCTTCCTTCCTTCCTTCCTTCCTTCCTTCCTTCCTTCCTTCCTTCCTTCCTTCCTTCCTTCCTTCCTTCCTTCCTTCCTTCCTTCCTTCCTTCCTTCCTTCCTTCCTTCCTTCCTTCCTTCCTTCCTTCCTTCCTTCCTTCCTTCCTTCCTTCCTTCCTTCCTTCCTTCCTTCCTTCCCTCCCTCCCTCCCTCCCTCCCTCCCTCCCTCCCTCCCTCCCTCCTTTCTTTGGCACCTTCCGTCCTCCCACCCCCACGCTCTTCCCCTTGCTTTATTTCTCTTCTTCCCTAACTCCCAGCCCCCTCCTTTCTTCTCCCCCTCCCTCTATGATTCCCTCCCTCACCGCCTTCCCCCTCTCGGACATCAGGACTGCTCCATCAATTCAGGAAAGGACTGAAGACATGGCCGTTTCAATGAGCAGATCACCACGAAGCCGCTAGCAACCCCAGCGCCTCGAGACCCTCAGGGGTGATTTGCCATGCTTTACAAATCCTTGATTGATTTCCCTCCATCCTGTCATCACTGTTTAATGCTTGAAACTGTGCAGGAGTTGGCCAGCAGGTGGTGCCAGAGTATCGATCTGTGTGATGGCTGTGAGAGGGGCTTTGCCTACAGTATATTCCTGGGATTCTGGGAGCTAGGCAGACACGGCACAGGGGGGCACAGCCCTGTGTGTCCCTGGTGGCATAACAATAGACCCTGTAGTGCAAAGGGGGTGGAAATCCAGGGGGCCCCCTCTGGCGCTGTGCATGGGTTGTGGGCCCCTCGCTTGAGAGCTCCTGACTGGGTCTTGAACATGGGGAGGGGGCTTCCATGTACTTTGCAGGGGGGACCTCCTCAAATTTCTTTACGCCACTGCCTGTCACCAGCCAAGCTCATGCCCCCCTAGGTCAGGATGTAAGTCTGGTTGGTCCGTGGAGCTGGCGGTGGCAATATGGATGGTAGGCCTCCACAGGGGTGCCCTGTCTTCAGGTAAGGAAAAGTGCAGCGCCTGTGCTGGCATACAGTAGTTGCTCCACTGCTCTGGGTCAACAGGGTCCCTTGTTGTACTCAGGCCCGGACTGGCCGTTGAGGGCACCGGGCAATCCCCCGGTGGGCCGCATGGTTGGGGGCCGGTTTTGGGCCCCTGGGGCCGTTTTTGTTACAGGGCAGTTATGCTGCAAAAACGGCCCTGTAACAAAAACGGCCGAAAACCGGCCCTGTCACAGAGCGCGGTCGCACCTCTCCCCCCTCTCCTCCCGGAGGGGGAGAGGGGGGCCGGCCGAGCACTTTGCCAGGGCCGGTTCTGGTTCCCAGTCCTGCCCTGGTTGTACTACATGGAACAAGAAAGAATGGAAGAGCAACATGCCTTCAACCTGGAACAGTATGAGCCCCAAGCCCAAGTAAAACCATGAGATAAGATAGCTGTTACTCAGGTGTTAGCACCTCCTTGCTCCTCTCCCCCTTGAGGACATTATCCTGAACTAAACTGCAGCTTTAGGTAAATTTAAGCTTGTGTAGTGAGTAAATAAGGGAGACCGATGGCACAGTCCATGCTCTATCATAGCATAACTTTTTGGTGGCCATACACACCATAGGCACTGACAGAGGCCCCCATCGCTGTTATACATTTTAATAAGAATTGCACAAATTTTTAGTGTGTGAAAAAAAAACGTAGTGGCTGTCATATAGTGGAGCATGTGCAGTGGAGGGTCACAGTGACCCAATTTCTGCACTTTCCAGTGCCCCGCTCTCTTTCAGCAACATTTATTTATGGATTTTTAATTGCAAGCATTGCTGTCATCTTCAGTAATAATGAGGGGGCTTTGGTGGACATACCATGAGCAGATGACATGTTTACTCTGTTCTCTCGCCTGCCCTTTTAGACGCAGTAACCTAGGTTATCATTAGAATACCCCTCTGGTCAATCAAAGCTAAACACTAGTACACTTCCAGTGAATTAGCATCTCAGGCCAGCCAAACACACATGTGCACATAGGTTTCTCCAACCTGGCTGTGTTGAACACCCATGCTGGAGAAACAGCAGACCCCCTGTCCTGAGCGAAGCGTCTCACAGCCAGCAGCTAAAACAATATTTTAATCCAGTGCTGTAGGGAGGCGCAGGCCCTGGGTCTTGGGAAGGGGAGGAGGACTGGTTCTTGCACTGTAAGTGCGCATTTGTGTTTGGCTGGCCATCTCAGGCCGACCAAACACACATGCACACTTAGGTTTCTCCAACTGGCTGTATTGAACACCCGTGCTGGAGAACCCGCTTAGAATCCCTTTCCTGAGCTGTAGGGAGGAGCGGGGTTTGGGCCATGGGAGTGGGTAGGAGGACTGGTTCTTGCACTGTAAGTGCACATGTGTGTTTAGCTAGTCGTCTTGGGCCAGCCAAACACACTTACAAACTTAGGTTTTGCCAACCCAGTATTGAACAGCCGGGCTGGAGAAACCGCACACAATCCCTGTCCTGAGCGGAGCATCATAGCATCACACTCAGGCCAATCCCTGCACTGCTCTCATAGCATGAGAGCAGTGCGTGGATTGCGCCTGGAGTCTAATGCTTCCCCAGTGCCTGCTGGGAAACGACTGTAAGAAGACCAACGAGGCGCGACGCAGGACGCAGCCAGCAGCTTCAAATAAGTATTTTTTTAAATTGTTATAATTATTAACTCCTCCAACACTCTCCCTCCTACTCTCCCCTGCACCCTCCCCACCCGCCCTACCACTTTTTGTATGTGGTGGCTGCCACTGATGCTGACAAATGTGATTGGCTGCCACACGATCAACATTCCACTGAATGAGTTACTGCATTGTCTTGACCTAGGCTCTGATTAAGAGTTCAGCAGACAGGTTACTCCTTCACAAAGGTGATTGATAATACGAGAGCAATAGGATGTAATGCACTTTTAATAAGGAGGATGGGATAACCTTCACATTTGTGACAGAGTTATCCTATCCCCAAATTCTAAATGAGTCCCTTAGTATGCAATTTAATAAGATGATGAGGCACAGGCCTGGAGAGGACTTACGCAAGTCTATTTGTTGCCATGACTACCAAGTACAGTGATGCTTTTGACTGTCCACAGACTGGCCCTGCAGCCCCCGAAGACACAAACCCTGATTCCGAATGAGACAGGAAGGACTGTGAATTACCCTGGGGACAGCAACAGCAAACACATAACACAACCTTATAGCCGCTTCTTTCTCTCCTGCTGCCTTGGGGGAATATTACTGGGTTTTTAGAACATTGTTTGAAATATTTCTGTGAGCTTCCAAGCAATAATTTGAAAGAAGTGAATAAATTGGCACTGCTGGGCGACTACTTTGTACCCATATGGCATTGTAGTGGCCCCCAGGGGCTTGCAGAGCTGTTCATTTGCTTACCTTCACATGGAGCCTGGGTGTTCAATTCGAAGTCTGCGCACTGCAGAAGCGGACTGAGGACAGGCCCCAGTTTGAAAATAAGTTTATCGCGTTGTCTCTTTGGCTTCAAGGTCGAAACACGGAACATTCTACCAGAAGCATATACGGGCTCTCATCTCAGACCTTATCTAAAATTACAGGGGAAGAGACTCCGCCACAGAATGCAAACATTAATTTCAGCACACAGACACCGAGACACACACACACACACACACACACACACACACACCCACACACACGCACACGCACACACACACACACACACGCACACGCACACACACACACACACATTGTAAGGACAGACACACACCTTCCCAATGTTTAAAAAAGACACACACCTTCCCAGTGTGAAAGAACACACAAACACAGAGAGTGAGAGACACACACTTCTTCCCAGTGTGACAACATACACACAACATAGACTTGCCAGACTTACCCCCTTCCCAATCTGAAAGCACAACAAGCATTACAACAACGTTTATAATGAGGGTACAGCACTGAGTTTAGTAAACTAGACATAGTGAATATGCAACCCTGAGTGATCCAGCCACTAAACAAATGTGTAAATCAATGCATGCTTTGCTCATACATACTTCCTGCTTAATTTTGCATATTTTTGGAGATTCACAAAAGGCTCAAGGAGTGCATCTGGAAATCTTTGAAAATCAAACACTTCTGGCTGTGCGTCTCTTTCCTCTAATGATTTTCCTATTACAACTAAAATGATTTGGAGGTACAGGAGTACAAAGCAAGCAGACATATATATACACACTTTATGTCCAGATGGAACATACCACTTCCACATTGAGCAAACCTTTAAATTGCATATCCAGTGGATTTGATGGCCCAGTTCAAGATCAAAGACTTGACCGTAAATCATTTCTTTAGTGCTCAGCTGTAGTATGTACGCATACAATAGCCAAAAGCATCTGCCCCATGTTCTTGCAACTCTGCAACCTCCACAGCTCTAATTATGTGTTATTGGTTTGGTTTCTCAATTCTAAGCACAAGTGGTGCCCCACAGGAACTCAACCATAGGCAACTAGAACTATCCTAGAGTTGACCAGAGTTGACAAACTCTAAGAAGAGCCTTACAACAGAATGCATTTTTTCTGGTGTTTTCTCCCCTGGAGCTGTTGTGATTTAGTTCTCAGCAAGATACATATTGAAATTAAAATGATCTCTAATACCTAAGATACAGAGCTTGTGTTCCTGGAACGATCTGAAAGTGGTCCATTCAAGATCTCTCTGGGTTATGTGTGTTCATTCGCCTAACTATTCAACCTAGTAAAAACCTGACCATTTTTATTAATTATACGTTCTGTTTCTCTATTGGGGTTAACTCCACAAGTCCCCACTTTTTTTTTATTACTTTTACCACCGTATACCACAATCTACCCTCGAAACCTAAAAATACCCTTACACCATATACCTATACCTACACCAAACCCTAAACATACCCTTACCGCCCATACTCTTAACCACCTACAAATGTACCTTACATATACTCAGCTTGCATGGTAAAGGCATTTGTGTAGCAAAGGCATTGTGTGGTAAAGGCTTTGTACGGCAAGTATTTGTGGTAAAGGCAGGCGTGGTTAAGACAGCATTATAAAGGCTGTTTTCCTGGCACACTTGCTTTTGCAATGCAAAATGGAGCAGATGGGCATGAAGTAAGGTCTGTATGATGCAGAGATCCTTGAGACATCATAGGTGCCTTGGGAGCATGCTGTCTCTGGTAAAGGGTAAAAGACACACAAATAATGGATGGAATGCGGAACAAATCAAAAATTCACCCCCAGTCAAGATATCTGGTTGATGAGTGGCGATACCCCGAAACCGTCCCAGGATGCTTGTTTCTGGTCCAGGGAGGACCTAGCCTGGCAGTTGGGCTCCATGAGGAGCAGGGTCGAGGCTGATTTTCAAATACCTGGGTCCAAACTGGGGTGGCATTGTGAGCAAAATAACAATGAATTTGTAGTAATTAGGTCCCACACAAAGATGATGTAAAGATATTTATTTGAAGATAAGCAGATAAGATGGTAAAACCCCACCAGGAGCATCCAGCATGGTGCTCAGCCCAATGTCAACTGAAGACCTCAGCCCACAGAATTCCAACATTCTCTTGTGCATTATAGCTGCAACATTCTACAAGCTGGACTGGTAGTGGAGAAAGCATGTATAACATATAAACAAGATACAAGAATACTACAGAATTCAACACAGATCTTTTGACTGATGGTGAGTGGTTGAAATGTTTCAGCAGTCCATCCATTGTCTTGTTGTGTTTACCCTGGCAGTGGGTATCTCAGTGGCAGCAGTGTTGGGAGGGACCAATAGCTGGCCTTCTGCATACCTCTACACTATAGACTGAGCATGAGACCTCTTGAAGTGTTTCTCAGAACGGCCATTGGGGCTAGACGATCCTCAGGAACACACAGGACCAACGTAGGAAAACCAGTGGACAAAAGATCAGACCAAAGAAAATGTGAACTGGAAGGCAGACTCTGTACAGAAATTCTGTTTGGTACTGGGCAGTGGGAGGGACAATGCAGAGGCCAAAACATGGGGTAAGAGCAAAGGTCTACCCATTTGAAGGTGCCAAATGGAAGGAAAGGGCTGGCTAACACAAGAAGGGACTAAAGGGGAGTGATGTCTGGAGCCCTGTTCCAGTGGGACGACAGGGACAAAGAACATAGAGGGAGGCCACCGAATGTTGACGAAGAAGAAACAAAACTAAGGATGCTCATTCCGCCAACATACAGTGACCTGGGCTGAAAGCAAATGGAGAAAGAAGGGGAGTGTGCCACTACCCCAAAGCAGTGGATGAAGGCAGCCTACAATGACTGACAGCTGACATTATGGTGAGACCTCAGGGCTTGTTAAGGAATGGGTGCTATGAAAATGTGTGGTTGAGGCCCACAACATGGGAGCGTCATCACATAAACTGCCACTGTTCGTAGGCATGATGGGTTTATTCCCAGTTGGTGAGGGCACAATGATGGGCAGATGACACAACGACAACTTCCAACCACAACGCATGCATACATACAATTTAAAGATACCCGAAAGAGAGGCTAAGAGAAGGTACCTGGGGACACGAGATGGGGAAACCAATGAGGTCTCACCTCTCAGGGCCTGGCTCAAGCTCTTTCCTGCCATGAATTCTGTGATATGCTACCATCACCTCCTCTCAGTTCCTAAAGACCTTGTGCTCATTACGACTGTCGCTCACCCCACCTCCATCCTCTCTGGAATGTCCTTCTGCTTAATCCCTTTCAGATAGGGGGTTTCACCCCCACTAAATACCTAACTCAGGATAGTCCTCTTCCTATGACCATCGTCCTCCTCTTAAAACCTAACCAGGCACTGTTATTCCTACTGCTGCTTTTTAACCTGAATCTCACCGTCTCACAAGTTTAATGTATAATATGTCATAAATGTATCAAATGACTTGTTATTTGCCTGACCCTTAAATATTTCATCCTCATCCTAACTCACAACCACAGCGGTATCCTAACATTTACCTAAACCTAACTTTAATCTGATTTAGTGGCCACATGCGCGTTTCAGGATTTGCAATGATTCTGTTGGTTGGGAGTATCTCACCCTGAGACTCACTGCTAAAAAGCAGTGGAGTCTAATGGTGAAATAGTGGGTTCAAAATGAGAAATAAAGGGCAGATCAGCACACACTTTACCTAATTGCTTGCTAATTTTTACTTTTTTAGGGAACTCGCCCTAGGGGCCCACATGCTATTCTCAGTACCTCTCACCCCCAGAGTTACTGATTACCCCGGTATCAGGTATCTAGTCACTCCTATGGAGACCACATACTGAGGAATAATCAGTGGATTGGGCACACGCTTTATGGAAGCGTTCTCTAATTCTTCGGGGCAGATTTACAAGCCCCTTGAAACACTTTTGTGCTGCCAATGAGTTACTTTTGTGACGCAGTGGCAGCGTAAAAAATGCGGCTAATTTACAACATGACGCATCTAGGGAAATGCATCACGTTGTAAAGCCCAGCACCACATTATACCTACGTCAGGTATAATGAATGCAGGGTGGGCGTTCCCACACAGGAAAGCCTTGTAAAAGTGATGCAATTAAATCTACAAGATTTCACTGCGTCATTTCCAGGACGCCACTGCGTCAAAAGCTTACGTGTGCTTTAAGCAGCCGTAAGTAGTGATGCAGTGTAGTGCCAATAGGCCTAAAAATCCATTGGTGGAGTTGCGTCGTGCTTGCAACATGACTCCAGCAATGCATGACTTTTGCCCCAACAGATGCGTCCGAATTTCGGACGCATCTGTCAATCTGTGAGCCATGGTGGAGCAAGGGTTTCTCAGGGTGGCGCAGGGAAAGTGACGCATCTCTATAGATGCGTCACTTTCTTGTAAATCTGCCCCTTCATTTTTAAGGGGACCCCTAGGGTCCCACAGGGTATACCCGGTACCCACCCACCGCCAGAGTTACTGCTGCCCCCGGTATCAAAAACCTAGGCACTCCTAAGGGGACCATTTAACGAGGCACTAAAGGGCACACAATTGTGAATAAATATTGCACTTTACCTCCACCCATGTTGCTCATGTTATTGTAGAATTGCTGCGTGTTGTGTCCACCTTTACCACCAGCTGGAAGTTGCTGTTATTAGATGCAAGCTCCCAACGTGAAAAGAGGAAAGTGTGCTCAGTTCATATGGTTTAGTGCACAAATATTGCACATAAGGTTTTCGATTGTGTTTGCACTACCACTTGCGCCTAGAGGTGCCATATTGCAGACCCATCAGTAGACATCTGTGCTAGCCCACCAGCCAGGCCTTACATTCATGGCCTTGGCCCAGATGAGGGCGGACCCGGGAGAGGTCCCTGAAAGAGTCAGAGAGACTGGAGGCGCTGCTGAGAGCTCATCCCTGAACAGCTAATTGATTCTGAATGACAAGGACTCAAGGCTGCTAAAAAGGAGGTAATTGATGAGCACTGGAGTCTGTAAAGCAATTACATCAGGAACACAGCATCGGATAATATGTGTGTTTGTTTCCCTGACAGCATATACTTATTCTGCAGTTTATCATTACAACACACTGGAACAGAAGTCCTGGAGGCACTTTTTACCTGCACCAGGATGGGGAGGATATTGCAATTCAAATGAAGAGTTATTATTTACTTAGGCCTTTCTATAGCGCCTCGAAGGCCAATACGGCCACTTGCTCTCACCGTTCCTCACAACTCTATTCAAATGCACTGGTTTTATTTCATACTCTGAAGCTCTGTGCACGTCCCAGACATTTCTCCTTCCTTGTATGCAGGTTTACATTAAAAAAAACTCAGGTTTAAGGGAAAAAACCTACCACAAGTTAAAGGACGTCAAAGGAGGAGACGGCATGCTGTGCTGTTGACATCAAAGATTAAGAAAGATCCACAAAGGGGTGTGGCATCTCACCAGGAAGTTTTCCTGGAAGAGAAGAGCTGATGTCAAAAGTTGGTCTAGGCGTGCCGGATCCATGCATCAATTTCAGGATAACCACCGACTATGTAAATGATTTCCATTTATATTATGGGTGTCCATTTATCTGGGGTGGAGACTGACAATGCAAGACTTTCAAAATGGAGCAGCTTCTTTACACTGGGTGCTTGGGCCCTATTTATGAGGCCTTGCGACCGTTTTGTGCTTATAAAGGCTTAAAACATGCCTCCTGTTGCGCCCTATTTACAAAGTAATGCATCTAAGCAGATGCGTCACTTTGTAAACCCCTGCTCTACATTATACCTGCGGTACAAAAGGGGGTGGTGATGGACGGAGCTTCTGAACCAATCAAACACTCACACCCAGTCAAAAGATCTGGGTTTAATCCATCACCGTTCTTTAGCCCACTCTGCCACCCCAGTTCAGACATGGCCATATGCAAATCAGTCTGACATTGTGCCTCATGGAAACAGTCCAGCCCGAACTGCCAACAGGTGCTGGGTATACTCAGACGTGAGTCCCAGGCTCTCTACACCACTGGAGTCAAGCTATCCAGGCTGATGAAGGCTGATAGCCAGAAACCGGTCTTTGGATGCTTGATTCCGGTCTGGGAAAGACATGGCTTGGTAGTTCGGACTGGACTGTTCCCATGAGGCACAGGGTCAGAGCTGATTTGAATATAGCCAGTGTCTAACCCAGGGTGGTGTGGAGTGCAAAAAAACGATGGATTTAGGCCCAGATCCCTGTACTGGGGTGAATGTATGACATTGTTCTACATTCTGTCCATCAACTGTGTTTTTTGCAATCTACATTATACCTGCGTCAGGTATAAGGTATGCAGGGTGGGCGTTCCATGTAAGTAAGCCACGTAGAAGTGACGCACTGAAATCTATGAGATTTCACTGCGCCACTTCTAGGGTGTAAATGTGTCAATATCGTATGCCTGCCTCACAGCAGGTGTAAGACTGACGCAGGCCAGTTCACAAGGGGCTTGCCCTGTGTGAAAGGACACATTGCTGGAGTTGAGTCACTTTTGTGACACACTCCAGCAATGAATCTCTTTTGCACCTACTGATACATCAGAAATACTTACGTATCTGTAACTCCTTGTGTCATACAGTAAATATGATGCATCTATCATGTCACAAGGAGGGCGCACTGAGAAGTGATGCATCGCTCCTTTTACGCAGCGATGTGTCACTTCTCATAAATGAGGCCCTTACTCTCTAAGGGTACTAATGCTTCACTACTAGGGCAGGTTGGTCCTAGTACGGGTGTAGGCAGCCATCAGGGGATATTCTGAGACCAACTAGACACAGACTGTGATGGCCGTAGGTAGGTGAGAAAAGCTATGGCTGCTGGTGGACCTGCTGACTCTCCTGACTTCGACGACACTATCTTGCATTGGTTTCCGCATAAGAGGCAAACACACATCAGTTTCTAGACCTGAACATCTTTAGATTTGACCACATCCCCATGACCTACGGTATTCGTAGCCCCAATCATCTTCAGTCACTACATCAAGCCACTTGGGTAGTAAAAAAGAAATCCAAGGTCCGCCTTTATGTGAATGCCACACCACTGTACTTGGAAGTTCATGTGGCAGCAGCATCACTCACCTGCACATTCCCTCCACCAACATTCCGTCCTATAATTCATAGAACTATCTGAACCAAGCGGATACCGAAGACAACAGACAATCCCAAGTACAAAATGGATCTCAGCAAAGATTCTCCACAATTTCACACATCAACAGCAGCAGTCTCAGTTTCAAGACCTGCACTACCTAGAGGAAACACTGATATAACCTTTAATTCTACGCAGTCATTACATTTTCCTGATCCCCATTATCTTGACCCAACTGCATCAGCATGACGCACAGCGGTACCTAAAAGTTTCACCTGGCAGCAACATCATTCTCCGGAGGTCCACCTATGCCACTATTCAAGACTCCTACCTGAGGCTGATCCTCCTGATAAAGGAGCTTTTCCTGATGGTAAACAACCTTTACAACAAAACTTTTACAACGCACTACCATTACGACGCAACTTTTACAACGCAAACCATTACAACGCATTGCACTGGGGGGCACTCTAGGATAGGGAATAGGTTTAATTTACTATCCAACACCTTCCCTACTATCCACGGGGACTGGAGTTGGAATAGTAAATTAAACTATTCACTATCCAGCGCCCCAAAGCACTATGCGTTGTAAATGCATGCGTTGTAAAAACCGCGTTGTAAAGGCATGCGTGGTAAAAGCATGCGTTGTAATGTCATACATCCGTCCTGATGAACTAGTGACATCAGACAAGCTCAAGTAGAAAAATGGCACACTGCGATGAATATCAGGTTCAAGACTCACAATGCCAAGAAGACAAGCTGGGAGCAGCTCTCACTTCTTCTATAATTTATTGTATCTTCATATCTACAGCTCACGCTCTAGTGCTCCTGATCTGGGCTTAGACGACAGTCTACACTCCGGCATCTCAAACACACCCCTCTGAAGAGCATCGTCTGTAGGAGGAGTTAAGGGTCTAAGAAAATACAACTGCATGTGAGCTAGACTGCAAGAACTTAAGAGCTACCCTTACCTGCTAACATCATATTCAAAAGCTGTTATACCACCTGGAAAAAATTCCCTCCAAATATTAGCAGGTGTTTTGTGCTTCTGCATAATTAATGTCTTGTTCTCCCACATATCATGTATCTTATAATTTACACTCAACTTGCAATACCAGGGTACCCTTAAGTACATGCGATTGGACAGGTTTACAAGATGCTTTATGCGATCAGATGCAGTGAATGTTATTTGGTTGTATAGAGAGACAGCTCCAGAAAATACACGGCCACATAGGACATTAGCATGGTGTTGGCACTCAGAAAGGAAAGCAGTGTGGTTTTCTGGAAGTTTGGGAATGTTGTGCATGCATGATTAGCCACACATTGTGGGCCAAAAAGCACTACAAAGCATTGCAGTGCTATCTTGTTGTCGAAAAGCATCCATTCTGGACTTTGATTGGAGCAGGACCTCATCACAACTATTTGTCAAAGTCCGTCAGGTGTGTCATCTCTGTTGCACTAGCCTTATTAAGACAGTTTAGCCACCATTGCCAATGAGTATGGTTGTCTCATGCAGGAAATTGAGTCCCAAGCTGAAAAAGAACATTTCCAGAAACTTTATGGACCTTACATAATTCAAGTTATTCCTCACTTTTGTATGCATAATGCTGTGTGTTATAGGTGCTCAACTGATGTACCAAAAAGGCAATCATCCCTGTGAGGTGTGTGTGTGTGATATCATCCATCATTTTGGCAGTAGGCGGGTAAACTCTAAAGGCTTCCACTTCACTTTACCCTCATTTAAACAAGTCTACGTATGCATGACTTTCGTAATATGCATCCCTGAGTTAGTGCCACCCTCCCCGGGCACCCACTCTCAGGACTGTACTACACCGGCATGTTGTTTTTATGCTTTCCTTACACATTCGGCATAGTGAAGGTTGTGCCTGAGGTTGCTGCCAGTCGTCCAGAACTAGGAAATATCCATCAATGTCCTGGAGGGAGACCTCTGTTGACTTCAGTGCATAATTTTGATTAATGCACATTCATTGACACAAACATAAGAAGTGTTGCTTGTGTACCACAATTTCATCATTAATGGTGTATTGTGGGCACGGGTGTGGCTTGCAGTTGACTTTGCAGGGACATGTCAAGAGGCCTTCAAAGTAAAATGAAGTGTCAATTGGAGTGAGGTATGGGAAGGTAGGTGGGAGACAGACATTAGTCCTTGTTTGGGAGTAACATAGTGAAGAACTATGCATAGAGGACATTTTGTAAATGCAAAAGAGCTGGGACAAGTCTAAGATCTGCGGCTTCACATATATCTGGCAACATAACCGGCCTCCTTTGTGGAAGCATCATGCCCAGGATCAAAGGACACTTTTCTAATAGGTAATAAAGCACTGAGATCAATGCAACCTCAAGATGTGCACAGGTGTACTATTTGAAGGTGTAGTCACAAACTTATTTGTCTTAGGAATCTCTATGCCAAATTCTGTACTCTCAGTGGGATTCTACTGTCACATGGAAATGACTTATGACATGAAGTTAGATTTATATTGCGCAATTTTTGCCCAGAGACATCAAGGCGCATAGGATGGAAAACCTGAAAACAGTGCAAAAACCAAGGGGAGGTCGAATGAATGAAGTTAGATTTATATTGCGCAAACTTTGCCCAGGAAAAGCTGAAAGTGCCTCTTGGGTTCTCTAATTTCTGATAATTTGAGAAGGATCCAGACTTCACATGTACTATGGTGCTTTGCTAGATTGCATTGCAGACTTCTGTTTGTGGCAACTCAAGTGTGTCTTTGGTGAACTTAGTTCTGGATACCTCGGTTTGAGCTATCTCAAGTGTGTCTTTGGTGACCTTCTGGCTACCTCTGTTTGGCGCATATGACAGGTGTGTCTTTGGTGACTTTCTGAATACCTCTGTTTGGCGCACATGAAGTGAGTCTTTTGTGACCTTCTGGATACCTCTGTTTGAGCTATATCAAATGTGTCTTTGGTGACCTGTATACCTCTGGTTGGCGCATATCAAGTGTGTCTTTGGTGACCTTCTGGATACCTCTGTTTGGTCCATAACAGATGTGTATTTAGTGACCTTCTGAATACCTTTGCTTGGCACATATCAAGTGTGTCTTTGGTGACCTTCTGAATACCTTTGTTTGGCACATATCAAGTTTGTCTTTGGTGACCTTCTGGATACCTCTGTTTTGCGCCATAACAAGTGTGTCTTTGGTGACCTTCTGTACACCTCTGTTTGGGCAATAACAAGTGTGTATTTAGTGACCTTCTGCATACCTCTGTTTGAGCTATATCAAGTGTGTCTTTGGTGACCTTCTGGATACCTCTGTTTGGGCCATAACAAGTGTGTCTTTGGTGATCTTCTGAATACCTCTGTTTGGCGCATATCAAGTGTGTCTTTGGTGACCTTCTGAATACCTTTGTTTGGGCCATCGCAAGTGTATCTTGGTGATTTTGTGGATACCTCTGTTTGGCGCATATCAAGTGTGTCTTTGGTGACCTTCTGGGTATCTCTGTTTGGGCTATATCAAGTGTATCTTTGGTAACTTTGTGGATACCTCTGTTGGGCTATATCAAGTGTATCTTTGGTAACTTTGTGGATACCTCTGTTTGGGCCATAACAAGTGTATCTTTGGTGACTTTGTGGATACCTCTGTTTGGCGCATATCAAGTGTGTCTTTGGTGACCTTCTGGATACCTCTGTTTGGGCCATATCAAGTGTATCTTTGGTAACTTTGTGGATACCTCTGTTTGGGCCATAACTAGTGTGTCTTTGGTGGCCTTCTGGATACCTCTGTTTGGGCCATAACAAGTGTGCCTTTAGTGACCTTATGAATACCTCTATTTGGCGCATATCAAGTATGTCTTTGGTGACCTTCTGGGTACCTCTGTATGGGCCATATCAAGTGTATCTTTGGTGACTTTGTGGATACCTCTGTTTGGGGCATATCAAGTGTGTCTTCGGTGTCCTTCTGGATACCTCTATTTGGATCATATCAAGTGCGTCTTTGGTGATCTTCTGGATACCTTTGTTTGGGCTGTATCAAGTGTGACTTTGGTGACTTTATGGATACTTCTGTTTGATCCATATCAAGTGTGTCTTTGGTGACTTTCTGAATAGTGCTGTTTGGGCAATATCAAGTGTATCTTTGGTAACTTTGTGGATACCTCTGTTTGGGCCATAAAAAGTGTGCCTTTAGTGACCTTCTGGATACCTCTGTTTGGGCCATAACAAGTGCGTCTTTGGTGACCTGCTGAATACCTCTGTTTGGTGCATATCAAGTATGTCTTTGGTGATCTTCTGGATACCTCTGTATAAGCCATATCAAGTGTATCTTTGGTGACTTTGTGGATGCCTCTGTTTGCGGCACATCACATGTGTCTTTGGTGACCTTCTGGATACCTTTGTTTGGTCTGTATCAAGTGTGTCTTTGGTGATCTTCTGGATACTTCTGTTTGGTCTGTATCAAGTGTGTCTTCAGTGATCTTCTGGATACCTCTGTTTGGACTATTTCAAGTGAGTCTTTGGTGACATTTTGAATACCTCTGTTTGAGCTATATCAGGTGTGCCTTTGGTGACTTTCTGGATGGAGCCTTTGGTGTAATATCTGCTTGGATAAAATGGTATTGTCTCAGCAGCCATGTCTTGTTCGAGAATGAAGTGTTGTTTGAACTTTTGGAGTATACTGCTGACATGATCCCAATAGAGCGTATTCATGTGTTTTCAATATAGACTCATTGATCAATTGGAATGCGTGTGTCACATGATCTTAAAAACATATATTCAAGTGTTATCAATAAGGACTTGTAAGAAAGTCCTTAAATTGAAACTGTTGGTCAAAGCAAAGAGCTAGAACAATCACTAGTACTGATGCTGTGGTAATAGTTTGTAGAGGGTGGGGGAGAAGATCTACTAGACTGGAATTTTAGTAACCAGTTTTGATAAGGTGCTGTTATCCCTTGTAGCATTTCAAGCAGGAATGAGTGACTCCTATACATACAGATGGGTTTTGATGACATACACGTTAATTATGTATTTATTTACCTTCTCTTAAGTTGATAACAAAGCTGGTTTTCCATGTTGTGCATCTTCTCTAGTATGATGCCAACATTACAAAGTGCTCTAGTGTTCCAGACTCATTCCATGGTTCCATTGTTTCTGTGGTGTCCTTTTAGCTGTGTTTAGTGAGGTGGGTTGGGCATAAATGTCATGTTTGAGTGCCTCTTTTCTGATTACAGTGATGCAGGTCATTTATGATGGAATCACTCATTTCATCCTCAATTGACTTGATTTCTCTTCTGTTTGTTCATACTCCCTTTTTAACTGCTCACATTATTTTTCACATAAATAGTATTTTTGTTGGCCTCATCCTTGAATACTTATTTGGGGCATTCATTCTTACTTTCAGATGGGGATATTGTGAGTGGTATGCACTTCTATCAAAATTTGAATTTATCGGAATTGATCGGTAGCAATTTTCTTGCCAAAATGTGTGTTTTCAGCCATACCGGGAGTACAAGTGGTGTAGTGTACAGGGAGCAGTAAATCTGCGCACAGTTCCACATGCTTAAAGCAGCTGAAATATCTGCCTGGTACATGGCCTGATAGTGATGATAAATATGTAGAAAAAGTAGCGATAATTCTCCACATTGCATAATATTTCACTTTCTGGACACATTTCAAATAACACAGTAGTAGCAGGATATTACGAGAAAGAAATGGTACTTTCAGAAGCAGACTCATATGATGATGTTCGTCCATCTTAGTCAATGAAGATCTCCACATCTCATTGATTGGTTGACCAGGCTCTGAGTGTCCAAAGATAAAAGAGTTGTCCGATTCTGGATTGGAACATCCTGTCACACGTCGGGCAGAAATGTGATGACATTGTTGGTGATGTGCGGGCAGCTCTGTACTTGTGTAGCTCACTCATACAGTCCAGAGTCCAAAGACCCATGGTGCCACCAACATTACGTAGAACTGGTCGGATTAGATTTCCATTAGACAATGCTAGTCTAGATGCCTTTTCATGGTAAGAGAGAAGAGGAAAGACCAGTCCTCCGGACAAGGGTGGTGCGGTGGGGTGAGTCGCGGGTCTTGATAAACAAAAATAAAAGTACCTGCTTTTCCGCTGCATCCATCGCACATCTCTCTTTGTCTTATTTTCTGCCTGGCTGCTGCCTGCAGCCTGAACCAGAAGCAACCATGCTTCCAACTCTGCCAGCCAATCACAACGCTGCAAGAGCAGCATCACTATTGGTCTGAGCATCCTGTTTGGATGCTCAGGAAGGGCCTGAGGAGGCTGGGCATGTTCTCCATGTGGCTGTTCAAAACAGCCCCCCCTCCTGGAGAACATGCCAACTATGCATGACTGTTTTGCCACTCGTAGAGGGCCAATCGAGACATCATGCGCATGTGGGGCGGTAGTGCAACCCAGTCCTGCTCCCTCTGCGTCAGCCAGCCCCTCCCTGCCCGGTGTCGCAAAGGAAAATAACATCATAATATCTTCTTGTTATTATCATTTTATTGTTATTTTCCACTGCTCAACGAGCAGTGGGGCGACGCTCCTCCGCCTTAGCGGAGGAGCCGCCACTGTGTACTCTCAAGTAAACCGATTAGAGAGCAGGGCTATAAAAAACCTGCGGCAAAACCAGTAAACATAACAGCATTAGAAATCTTTGCCGAGTAATTTAGAGGCAGTTATCGAGTGCATCAAACTTGCCATATAATGCAAAGGCAACAGACATAGCATTATTGCCAGGCGTCCCAGTATATTCAGAACCACTCAAAGCAGAGGCTGCAGTTCTTGAAAACAGAATGTAGCAATTCCCCAAGCACCCCAGACAAACTGCTGAGGTATCTTATAAGGACACGCCAAGCAGATTAAAGCATCATGGAGCTAATTGCGTTTGCCTCCAGACAGCAGGACATCAATTTTATTTTTCTGCCGCAGAAAATAAAAACATCTTCAGCCACAGACACTGAAAGTACTGATCTCAGTTGTGGTTTTCCTGCTGGACAGTAGTAATTACAGCTGATGGGAAGCGAATTGTCTGTAAATGCTTATCATGTGGATCAGACCCTGGGATGGGAGGGTGGGTTTTCACCTATGTCTTTCTGCTAATAAATCACTTACTTTGGGTCTTAAAATATAAACTGAGATTAGGTATAATATGAAGAATGGGTTAGAACAGTGGCTACAAACAGTAAAAATATAATTGTTTTAGAAGAGCAACACAGGGTAGCTAGAATTAACAAGCACCGCAAGGACCCAACGTGCAAAGAAAAAATGCACATACAAATCATGAAAACTAGTTGATTGCGGAAAAAAACAAGTGAATATTGCCAACAACACACAGTTGAGGGACAGCATTGTGCTGGATAGATAGCACGGTGTATTTAGGAGGTAAAATCTTGGCAGATATGGACACAATTGTGGAGGCTAATCTAGGTCCACAAATGAGAAATCCAAAAAACAACTTTTCAGGATGAATAACCTACATTTGTCATTAATAGGAGGAAGTAACAGTGTGAAAATGCTGATTCTTCGCGAAGTGCTTTATTTCTCTTGGGCTATCCCTCTGGAGGTGGGTATCCAGTTGTTCAAAAGACTGTATGAATTGGCATCAAGATTTTTATGGGCATATGACAGATCTAGAAGATCATTAGGTTCCTTACACTATCAAGAGACAGAGGTGGGTGGGCAGTACCAACCTTTATAATATATTTCTGGGTACTGGTTCTTCAACAGATGGCGAATCTTCATCAAGATAGGGATGAAAAGGATGTTGCTGGTGATGGCTCTTCCTTTGTTTATGAGATTTTATCAGGAAAAGAGGCATGGGGGTATTTATGGAGACAAACAGAGTGTAGTTATCTCATAAAAGTCCGCTTTAAGTCGCTACAGTGTGCCTTGAAGATCTGGCTGGTTATTAGGAAAACATTGGGGATGGGTCGGCTGAATTTCCATATGCCAATGTTTAATAGTCATAGACTTTCACATATATTTCGAGATTCTTGTATCTCTCAGTGGAAGGAGCAAGGTTTAAGTCAACTGGGAGATTTTTTTTCCTCACTCAGGGATAGTGCGGTTTGAGGAACTGAAAGAAGAATTTAGGGTTAGTGTTGGACTTTGCCCTTTTTGCAGGGTCATCCCTGAACTTTTTGGCTTCCTCCTGTATCCTGTCTGACCTGTTTTTGTTGGTTTTTATGACTCTTGGCACTTTACCACTGCTGATCAGTGCTAACGTGCATATGGTCTCCCTATTGTAAATTGATGGATGGATTAGTGATCCCATGATTGGTTGGTTTGGTTATCCTGTCAGAACCTAGTACAGTGCACCAGGAGAGTCCATGGCTTGTAAACCAAATGCTGCTGGTGGGCTTGCAGCACTGGTTGTGCCACCCACAGAAGCAGCCTGTAAAAGTGTGTCTAAGGCTTGCCATTGCAGAGCCTGTGTGTAGTCTGGTACTGCCATGTTGACTGGGCAAGTGCTCCCACTTGCCAGTCCCTAAACCTTCCCTTTTCTTCATATAAGACACCCCTATGGTAGGCCCAAGGTTAGAGTGCATTGTTCGTATAAGGTAGGACAAGCCCTGATGTGTGTGGCATGTCCTAATAGTGAATTACAGCCATTTTCGTTTTTCACTATTGCAAGGCTATCTGTTCCCCATAGGCCAGAATGGGCAGTTTGATTGTTACAACTTATAATCCTAACTGACTCAGGGAACCCGGTAGAAATTTGAGTTTAGTATGCCTGAACTCAGAACGATAAAGTACAAATTTTAGTGAAGTTGGTTTTAACATTCTGTGTTTGAAAATACCACTTTTAGAAAGTAGGTATTTTCTTGTCTAGCCATCCAAGCCTGCCTCTGCTAGTTTGTGTATTCCTTGTCTGGAGTTTGAGTGACGGGGCTGGAGGATTCCAGGAGACAGGGTGAGTCAGCACAGGACTGAATAGAGAGATCTACATGCAGATGGGTGGGAGGAGGTGCACCTGGGACCTTATTAGGGCTGTGCCTTCCCTCCACAATGCTGGCTCCACCTCCTGTGGTGCGTCTGATGTCTCTGCCCTGCACTGTGAAAGGAAATAACGAGCCATGTAAACAGAGTGCTCCAGGACTGACCATCACTAGTTTGGACTAGGCAAAGGACTCTCTGCCTTCAGAGAACAAAGAGAAACTGTGTATAAAAAAGGGGACCCAAACCCCAGATAATTAGATCACTTTTGGACAACAACAAGAAACCTTTGCTGAGGAGTGGGACCAGAGAGACTGAGGAGAGACTATCCCTAAGCTGAAGTGCTGCTTGGAGGATGGGCCCGCAGTGGTTGCCTGACTGCCAAAGAAAAGAAAGAGGATCTTTGTGTGTAATTTCATCAACTTGTAAGGATCTCCAAGGGCTTGAGAACAGAGCTTGCCTCCTGCTGAAGTTGCAGGGACAACAGACTTCACCCACCAGCTCCCCAAGAGTTCTTTTGAAGTGCCTGCAGTTGTGCTGGACTTTTTGAGGTCTTGCATGTTGCAAGGAGCTGGAAGCGTGACTCAAGAACAGGAAGCGCGTCACCGACCTGCCGCTGCCGCTTCACAACACAAAGCACCTCGCATCGCCGGAGAAGAGTATCGCCACTGCATCACCGGGAAGCGTGTCGTAGAGGAATCGTTGAGTCATCGCAGATCCACCGAAGCGCCTCGCATCGCCAGGAGAAGAGTCCCGATGTCGCAGCAGTCTCTGCCGCATCACTGGGAAGAGTGTCGCAGGGCCTGTTGCGGCTCATCACCGGAGAAGAGGTTCGACGTCGCAGCAGACGTCGCCGCATCACCGGGAAGAGTGTTGCAGGCCTGTTGCGGCTTGCATCGTTGTGGAAGTAACTCGCATCGCCAGGGGAGAGGATCGACGTCGCAGCAGACACCACCGCATCACTGGGAAGCGTGTCGCAGGGCCTGTCGTAGCTCATCACCGGAGAAGAGGATCGACGTCGCAGCAGACGCTGCAGCATCACAGGGAACAGTGTTGCAGGCCTGTTGCGGCTCGCATCGTTGTGGAAGCAACTCGCATCGCCAGGGGAGAGGATCGATGTCGCTGCACACGTCCCGGCATCACTGGGAAGCTCGTCGCATCAAGAAGAAAGTTTCTTTGCACCGGATCTCCAACGCATCCCTGTCCTTGCATGTAAGGGACTACTGCATCACCTTTCCTGCAACACTTTTGTTGCCCTGCATGTCGCATCTTAAGGTACATTGACTCAAAGTGTCGCATTTTAAGATCTAAAGAGAACTAATCCAATGCTACCATTTTAAGAACAGTATTGAGGATTTTTGTGGTTTGTGGTCTTGTGTTAAATTTATATAAAGAATACTTATTTGTAATATACATCTGTGTGATGTCCATCTGTAGTGTTGTCACTGGGTTACTGTATGTGTTCACAAATGCTTCACACACTGCCACTGAGATAAGCCTGTCTGCTCGTGCCAAACTACCAAGGAGGTGAGCAGGGGTTATTTTAGGAGTGTACCCCCTTACCCTGACTAGACGCAAGGGTCCCTATTTGTCACATGTACCTACCTCTGCCAACTAGAGACCCCCAAATCTAACAGTCAGTCAGAAGGAGTTTTTTAAATACCTATACTTTCGTGACATCCTCGGGCGTAATGGTGAAGGTCCCTGCAGATTTTCTATGGTAGAGTTAGTTGTGTTTTTACTAACAAGGTGGCCTTGTCTTATCGGTGGCATACACATTCTTCTCAACTCCATGTGAAAGAATCTCCAAAAGTGAAATAAGAGAATTAGAGACAGGAAGTGTAGAGTGGTGGAAGAAATCAACATGAGGTTTAAGCAAAACAAGGTACCATGGTATCCATCAATCCTCAGCATTTAGCAGCACTAGCAGCAGGGGCGGCTCTAGGCTCATGGCGGCCCTGGGCAGGGAGCGTAGGTAGGGGGCCCTTCCCCCCCTCCCCCCCCCCCCACCGGAGCTCAGGAGGTGTTTGGAAGTGGAACAGAGCTGCCAAATCCCTGCCAGGGGCCGCCACGCAAATATGTATCCATCCTCAGAGGATAATTATATTAAGGATATATATTGCAGTGGTGGCCCCTGGGGTTTGGTGGACCTGTGCAGGTGCACAGCTTGCACATGCCTAAGGCCGCCCCTGCTAGCAGTCGTCTCTGAAGAAAATCTTTGGCCTACTGCTCTCTTTTTTTTTACGTATGAAGCACCCCCTAAATCTGTTCAGCGTCTTTGAAAAACAGTGTGACGCATCTCTCGGCGTCTATTATCTTTGTGTAGCAATCTGCGTTTGCTCATAAATTAACAAGCTCCATCCTGCCATAAGTATCTATTGCAGCAAGATCTCATCACCAGTGTTCTTGTCAAGACTCCGCTGTGGCCTGCTTTGTATTCGTACACGCGCTTCAATTTCGTATTCTGCTGAATACATTTCACAACGCATTAGCTATGCTGTCGACAGGGTTCTCTCTCGCTCTGTCTTCTGATGTGTAGAGAACAGTGAAGCAAATATGTCTTTCCGCGCTTGCGTCTCTGTTGCTCAGGCACTTGGAACCGTTTTTCCTTCATGGTTATCGGGCTTGCCAATGCACTGATCTCACTTGGCTGGGTTATTCCAATCCTTATAGCAGGTGGCTCTAAAAGAAGCAGGTATCAGGCTGTTTTCCAGGTGATATATTTGCACCGCAACCTTCAGTGTGCTATCTTTATGACTGTTCCTGAAGGATATCTCTTACAATTTTAACATGTGTTACATTTTTCAGGTTTATACTCTTCCCTGGTCTTTACACCTAATCTCCTTTCTTAGTGCCTCATCATAGCTCTGAAACTTAAAACCATGTGCCTTCTCTGATGATATCTTGTTTAATATGGATAGAGCAGGGTTCTCCAAAGTCAGTCCTGGAGGGATGGAGCCATGCTAGATTTTTGAGTTAACTACATTTATCTAAAAGGGGATATGCCACAAATGTGGCATGGAGCCGGCTTTCCAGGACCGACTTCGGAGAACCCTGGATTAGAGTAGAAAATCTGACTGTGAAAGGTACCATTGAATGTTCTTGTCAGTGAATGGTTTTATATTTGCATTACTACTCTGTTCTGTCCCAAGAAGGCGGCTCCTGAGAACTGTTTGAATATATGTAATCACACAGGTCACAGGGAGGAAACATGATGTGGGTGGCTGGGATGTGGATGCTTTAGCAACATTCCTAATACGATTCCTTGGATCCCGCATACAATCTGCTTACACCTGCTGCATCTGCTGCCTGAGCCCCTTTCCACATCTGATTCTTTTTTTTCTTTTAGCATTTTTGTATAACAGCACTTCAATTAGCTAAGCTTTTTACAAGTCTTATACACATGAGGGATATTAAAAAAAATGCCTAGGTCAGAAATTTTTAGCAAAGCATTTGAACTATATACATAGATGATATTAGAGAACATACAAATACATTTTCAGGTTAAACCCACTTTGTTATCAAAAAACTTAAACATTTCCATCTTACACAGAGCAAGCGTGAATATAGATTAATCCAACCACATCTGGTTCTTGGAGTCTCCATATACCAATGCCCCATTTGCCAGCCCTTTCTGTGTGATATGGTCAAGATGTCCACCAAAGTCCGCAAAAAAGAACTCAACACAGGGGAGAACAGTAGTGGAGTGTCCTCAGACTCTTGAAGATCATCTCTAATAAAAACCCCTTTCATGAATTGCTTGTTCGAGGATGTATGACGTTACAACGCATACATTCACAACGCATACCATTACAACGCAGCTGCTATTACAACGCATGCCATTACAACGTAAGTATGGGTATGTTTTTTTTATTAATGGGAATGTAATAGTAGTGTAAGTGTTGGGTAGTGTAGGGGTTAAAATTACTATTCTAACTCCAGGGGGGTGTAATAGTAGGGTAAGTGTTGGATAGTGTAGGGGTTAAAATTACTATTCTAACTCCAGGGGGGTGTAATAGTAGTGCAAGTATTGGATAGTGTAGGGGTTAAAATTACTATTCTAACTCCAGGGGGGCGTAATAGTAGGGTAAGTGTTGGATAGTGTAGGGGTTAAAATTACTATTCTAACTCCAGGGGGGTGTAATAGTAGTGCAAGTGTTGGATAGTGTAGGGGTTAAAATTACTATTCAAACTCCAGGGGGCGTAATAGTAGGGTAAGTGTTGTATAGTGTAGGGGTTAAAATTACTATTTAAACTCCAGGGGGGCGTAATAGTAGGGTAAGTGTTGGATAGTGTAGGGGTTAAAATTACTATTCTAACTCCAGGGGGGTGTAATAGTAGTGTAAGTGTTGGATAGTGTAGGGGTTAAAATTACTATTCTAACTCCAGGGGGGCGTAATAGTAGGATAAGTTTTGGATGGTGTAGAGGTTAAAATGTAATTAAATACTTACCCATACTTAGGTTGTAATGGCATGCGTTGTAATAGCAGCTGTGTTGTAATGGCATACGTTGTAATGGCATGCGTTGTATTGGATCCTGTGTTGTAAAAGTTTTGTTGTAATAGTAGTGCGTTGTTTTGGTTGCGTTGTAATGGCTGTTTCCCCTTGTTCCCTCTGCATTCCCACCTGCTTGCTGAGTCTCTTTTCTCATGCTTTATTTGGCAGCGGATATAATCCCATTCGCCACTGACCTACACATCTGCCCACTCAAGTCATTCCAACTGGACATGCCCATCTAACGCTGGGCACAGCCAAGGCTATTACCATTTGACCGTCATTGGCTCTTGGGCCATGCTACTAATCTATAATTTTTCTGCATTAAGCCACAATGTGCTTTACCAAAGAAATTTCCAAACCACCTTTAATTTCTATTCCTATTTTGCAAAAACAGAACACAAGAATTCGCATAGCATCTCCATAACCTCATCCATACACCAACATTAAACTTACAACTTCTTACCACCATTTAAACCTCTACTGTCTGACTCATATTCAGTCACTGCCGTCTTTGTACCCACAGCTCACATAGCAAACCGTATCACCCATAATGACCTGGATACGCTGTTTATCAAAGAAACCGGGCTAACAAGCGCCTTTTAAACCATGATCTTCACTGAACTCACCCCAGATGCAAAAGTTTGCTATTAGGAAATCACAAACGGAAGTCTATGTACATCTGGCCTAATGTGAGTTGTTGATGCTACAGGTTTCTTAAAGGGAGATCAGATTGGTGGGTCTGGATGGTCCAGTGAGCAGGCTCAAAGATAATGAGCTTTGTGCCACTTGGGCTAGGTCAGCTAGGGGCTGAAGGGATTACCTATAGGAGGAAGTAAATGTAAATGTAAATGTGGTATACTTGTAAAGTGCACAGCTACCCACACCGGGGTGTCCCGGCGCTGTATACCGCTGAGGAACCCGTCCTGGCTTTCCCTGTGAGATGGTCCCTCCTGGGCACCCCCAAGGTGAGACAAGGCATCCCTGGCGTTGAAGGGGCCGATGTGAAGATTAAGCAAGCTATTGCCCAGAGTTGCAGAGTGGAGCCCAAGGTTAGAGTAGGCACTGAGGTGAGAATTATCGAGTCCGCGGACATTGACCCAAGACCCTGCCGCGTTGGGAATTGAACCCTGGTCCCGGGCCGATCTCAGCTTCCAGGTCTGCCGCCTCTAACCACTGAGCCACACTTCTCCATCAGTATGGCATCTTAACTGCAATAGTAGATCATATGAGACTTACACATGGATACAGTTTCCACTTGAGAGCCCTCCTCCTGTTTGTGGCAACTGGAAGAAAGCGAGTGGCGAGTCAGAGTAGATGAATTCCTTCATCCAGTGCTTTCTTTGAGCCAGTGGGGCCAACCGGCACTCATTTTTAAGGCTCTGGATTTATTTTTCATCATCAGGCATTCACCTGGAATACGAGAGAGAGGGGCCGTAAGGAGGAAAGAAGAGGGAACAGAACGATGAGGAAACAGTGAGAAAGGGAGAATGAAAAAGAACATGCAAGAGTGAGGTAAGGGGCTAGGAGTGTAGGGTGAGGGATGTAAGAGGCATGAGGTAGAATCAAGACTAGACTGCTTTGGTATTCAGCTCCACCAACATTGGACAGTGCTGGCTGTGGACTAATAACTAATATTTTGTGTCCTGAGGCTTATTATTATGCAAGATAGACACTGCATGCCACCACTTCAATTCTTCTCTTCTATTTTAGGCCCACCACTTGGATCTGACCTGAATGTCCCTTCCTTACCCTCCCTGACTTTCCAGGTACAGTGCCTAGAGAGTTTATCAAAGTTTGAGCACTATACAAGTGGATACACTGACTCACGTTGCAAGAACTAGAGGGCAGGGTACTAGATATGTATTATTTATTTTATTTATCAACTTTTTATAGTGCAACTATTCATAAAAGGCGTTGGTCAGTTGTGTCTAGTAGTTTGATGAAAACTAAGAGCAAGATTGTACTTGCAGACATTCCCAATAGCTGAGGTAAAAAGCGAGATTAGTTCAGGTGAGAGGGTAATAGATGTGTTTCACGATTGTTCTGAAAGAATCGAGGTGCAGCTAGGTACCCAACTGAGACGGAAGGTGATGCGAGGGGGTGGTTGTGGCACAAGTGAAGGCTTGCTTCAGCACAAGAGAAGCTTCGATTTTCACGGTTTCCTAATTTAGACTGGATAGTTAATATTCTTGTAAGAAAAGGTGTTTCCAGGTACAGCGCCTTCTATGTCAGACAGTATAGTTTAAATATTATTCTGGCCTCGATTGGAAACCTCTGCATTTCCTTAAAACCAGCGAGATGGAAGGTGGGAATAGAAATGGAAAAATTGGATAGACAATGGCTTAAAGGTTGAACATGAGGCCCTGCACGCGCTATCCACCTATTTCACTGCTTTGGGTACAAACTATTGATGTACAGTAAGGAAATGAGTTTTGTGTACAGAACATAGGGGCATATTTACAAAGACGTGGTGCAGCACTGCAATCAATTCAGCTGCGCGGAGTCATTCAAAAAACGCAGAGATGCACCATATTTACAAAAATACAGCGCACCCCTGCTTTTATCCTTGGGCTGGCCTTGAACAAGCTGCCTAGCAACAGCACATGAACCCTTGCACCATGGGAAAGGGTGCCTGAGTTGCAGGGTTGATTGTTTATGTGCAGGAAAGCCCATCTCCCTGCACATAAGCAATCATTAATGGTAATTTGCTCCTTCTATGTGTGCTGCAGAATGAAATACACATAAAAAGAGCAACAAACGAGGAGAAATAAAAGTATTTCTCTGCGTTGCACCAATCTAATGCCACTCTTTTAATGGCGTTATTTTTTGGCTCTGACTCAGGTGTACCATTTCTTGTAAATCTGGGCAGTTTCAAAAAGCAATGCGTGTTCCCTGGCAATGCCCACAGCAACACCAATTGCATACCCCTTTATTGGAGGGTGGAGTTTTATATAGTGTGAACTAGACCTGAAGTTATCAGAGTGCTTTACATGAGCGCTAGTTGCGCTACAGACGGACACATTCATTCTTGTGAGGCACAGGGAGATTAAATGATTTTCCCAGAATTACGGGATGTTGAGCGTCCCAGGTTCTCCAGCTCTGAGGTTGACCGCTCTAACCCTTAGGCCACATCCTCTCCCCTAGAAAACCGCTTCAAAGGGTACGATATGTACAAGGAGGTGTTAAGCCATGCACAGTGGCTTAGCACCGCCTTGTAAATATGGAGAAGGGCATTGCCGCCGCCGGAGCGTCGTAAAAAGTGATGCTCCAGTGGCGCAATGCCCTTGTAAAGACGCCCCACATTGCTTTCACCTCCAGGAGTTTGTGAAAAGGTACCTATTGCCAATAAAAGGCTGCGAGTCGGAGCATTTTCAAGTGAAATGCTTTACAGCAGGTTCCATTTTGCTTGGCTTGACATGTCACACACACTCAGAGGGGGGATATAATGACACCATGTACACAGAGTTCTTGGCCCCTTTCAGGAACTGCAAAATGTGCTGCCAAGTTTGTGGGTATTTTATTAGCGTTTTTCTGTAAGTGCTATAGAAATATTGATTAATAGCAGTCGAAAGAGGCCTTTCAGAAGGAGAAAGCAAAGCCTATTGCTTTGAGGGACAAAGCTTGTCGGTCTTGCATGGTTCAGACATAAAGCAAGGGCGGCCTTAGGCATGTGCAAGCTGTGCACCTGCACAGGGCCACCAAACCGCAGGGGCCACCATGCCAATATATATCCTTAATATAATATTCCTCTGAGGATGGATACATATTTGCGTGGTGGCCTCCGGCTCTGGTCCACTTCCAAACACCCTGAACCCCCCATCCGGGGGGCTTCACCCCGCCCGGACCACCTCTTCCGGGGCCCCGTACCTACGCTACCTGCCCAGGGGCACCATGAGCCTAGAGCCGCCCCTGAATAAAGAGTTATATGCAGGCAACTAAAGTGAACTTGTGACACATGAAGAAGGAGCTCTTTCTTTCTGTTGGCTCCGTGTCATATTTTTTATTAAATAAACATGAAAATGATTGTAAGAAACAAGTTGCTTACTGAAAACCTACTGTTTTCATACCAGAGGAAATGAAGGGTCTATTTGGAACAGTGGGTCCTACTAAAAACATGCAAATATACTCTCCTGTGGCCAGAGAGCCCCATTTATAAATTATGTGTGAAGACATAATGTGTCCTGTGCCAGTTAAGAGGCCATCAATACTTTCAGTGCTGCGAATTATTTGATAGTAATTAGCAGTATGGCAGACCTTATTTGTGCAAGAGCCTTCCACAGAATGCCAGTCGGATTTGATAGCTGATGCTAAATGACAAAAATGGGGTTATTCATTTGCCAGAAGGTACCTCTAAACTCAATAAACCCATTCAGGTTAAGTCAAAATGGAAAACATCCTTAACAACGCGGTCAGTACACCGCAATGCTGTTACATCGTGGTCGTTACAACGACCGCGATGTAACCACGCTATGCCATTACAACGCAAGTCTTTACATCGACTTGCGCTAGATGGCGTGCTAACATTAAAAATAGTGTAGTTTACTATCCCAACACCTTCCCTACTGATAAGTGGACTGGAGTTGGAATAGTAAAACACTTTTCTAATGTTAGCATGCCGATATAAAGTCGGTATGAAGACTTGCGTTTTAAAGGCATAGCGTGGTAACATCGTAGTCGTTGTAACGAATGCGATATAACAGCACGCGTTGTAATAACACGTGTTGTAACATCATACAACCAGTCAAAACACAGTCTGAGAGAATCTCTGATCCACCCCCTATAGCATAAGCAGTCAGCAATCCCCAGAAAAGTTCATGCTAATTGAAAGTAGTACCAACAATTGTAAGTAACACAAAAACATTTCCAAACCGATTTAGAAAAAACAGAGAAAGGTTTAATGAGCAAAAAGATAACAAGAAGATTCAAATAGATTAAGGGGAAACAGCAATATGAATTTTTTACTTTTTTAAGGCACAAAAAGTCAAGCAGTGTAGAGAAATCAGTTTGTCGTGGACTGGGACTGGGACCTAAGCACAATTTCAGGCCAATCGTGATGAGTGGAGGCCGTAGACACCAACTGGGTTGCTCCGGTCAAAGGTTTTGCCTTCAGACATATTCTCCAACTGCTTCTTCTAATCAGACTTGCAGCCCTTATCTTCTCAGGGAGGGCTTCTGAGCACCAAGTCTCCTTCCATCCTGTTCTCCTTCAGGGTCTAGACCTCTTTAGCCAGCTGTACTCTCTTTGAGTCAGGTGGCTTTCTGCTTTTCGTGTCACTGAAGCAGGTAATTAGGAGGCCAGCCACCTACTCATGGTAAGCAATTCCAGTCTCTGGTTATCAGCAGATTGGAGGGTCCTTGAGTCCTTGTGGCAGTCCTTCAACCAGCAGGAATCTGAATTCAGGATTCTACTTCTAGTGAGGGCTTCTTCTTCAGATTGTGTCTTCCTACATCTGAGGAGGTGGTGGTGAAGGTGGCAGATCGATGCTGTGCACTAGCCAATGAATGAAGACATTCTACCACACAGACCTAAAAATGTTCTCGTAGTCCCCACCTTGTTTTGCAGCACCTCCTCTGTGTCTTACAGTATAATTACAAAGGAGCTCCTGTTTCAAGATGGGGGAACCCAGCTGCCACCAGGCACCACTCCCTTTCCTTATAGTGTCAAAACTGTTTTTTCTTCCTACTGCGGCTGGGACCTGATGGTCTAGGAAAGTCCTGGGGATGAATATGAGAATCCTTCTGTGGCATTTCCAAGTCAAAAGAGGTAGTGCTAAAGATGCCCTCTATGCTGCCAACGAATCCTGTCTGCTCCCAGGTAACTAATCCCCTTGTCCCTTCCTGTATCCAGAGGCATGCCAATTTTCCACTGAACAAGAGGATCACCTTTAAGCTGCTCACCCACGCACACAAAGCACTCCACAACACCGGACCAGCCTACCTCAACAGCAGACTCGGCTTCTACACCCCCACCCGCCAGCTCTGTTCCACCAGCCTCGCCCTTGCCGCCGTCCCCCGCATCCAATGAACAACCTCCGCGGCAGATCCTTCTCCTTTCTCGCTGCCAAGACCTGGAACACCCTCCCCACCCACCTACGACAGACCCAAGGTCTGATTCCTCAAGACCTGGCTCTTCGACCGGTAGCAGCACTCCCCCCCCCTAGCACCTTGAGACCCTCACAGGTGTGTAGCGCCCTTCATAAATACTTGATTGATTGATTGAATGATTTACTCTACCATCCAAGTATGTGCATTCAAGCTCTGGAGGTGTGATGAGTGGCAAAAAAAAGTTTCAAGCCAGTTATGGCTTTGGCAGTCAAAAGTACATTTAAAAAAAAAACAAAAGTGGAAAGTAAAGATTTTAATCCTACCTAGATTCAAAAAGTCTAGCCTGACCTACATAATGAAATAGCTTTTCGGTGTTTTTCAGCTGTGAAGTCACACTAACTTCAATATGTAGGGTGCTCTATTTTTATATCATAGCACCGAGCCCCGTGGGATTGCAATGAAAACCTTAGGGGTGAATTGTGAATATATAAAAATATGGACCTTGTTAAAATTATCGCAGTTTTAGCAACAGGATACTACTGCTAAAACGTCGATAATGGGGTTGCTAATATAGCCTTATAGCCCGCCGTAGAGGGCTTTACCGGCTATTAAAGGCCCTCTCCAGCGTTAAAGGCCCCGAGCCGAAGGCGAGGGCCTTTAACAAGGGAGAGGGACTTTAATAGCGGTAAAGCCCTCTACGAAGGGCTATAAGGCTATTAGAACATTCTGTCACTAGAGGGCAGAATGTTCTAACAAAAAAACAAAGCCTTTTGGAAGCGTGAGGGGATTGGAATCCCCTCAGGCTCCCTGAAGCCTTTGTTCACAGCCAGAGCTGAACAAAGAAACATTGGAATGTTGGAGCTCCAGGCTTATACCAGCCATTATAAGCCCAGAGCACTCCATTGTTTTCAATGGAGCTCCCAACATTCCAATGTTCTAATATGCGTTATAGAATTCCAAGAGAAGCCCAGGTTAGATGTGCAGGACATCTAACCCGGGCTTCTATTGAAATTCTATAACGCATATTAGAACATTGGAATGTTGGGAGCTCCATTGAAAACAATGGAGTGCTCTGGGCTTATAATGGCTGGTATAAGCCTGGAGCTCCAACATTCCAATGTTTCTTTGTTCACAGCTCTGGCTGTGAACAAAGGCTTCAGGGAACCTGAGGGGATTCCAATCCCCTCACTCTCCCAAAAGGCTTTGTTTTTTTTGTTAGAACATTCTGTCCTCTAGTGACAGAATCTTCTAATAGCCTTATAGCCCTTTGTAGATGGGCTATACCACTATTAAAGTCCCTCTCCCTTGTTAAAGGCCCTCGCCTTCGGCTCGGGGCCGTTAACGCTGGAGAGGGCCTTTAATAGCCGGTATAGCCCTCTACGGCGGGCTATAAGGCTATATTAGAACATTGGAATGTTGGGAGCTCCATTAAAAACAATTGAGTGCTCTGGGCTTATAATGGCTGGTATAAGCCTGGAGCTCCAACATTCCAATGTTTCTTTGTTCACTGCTCTGGCTGTGAACAAAGGCTTCAGGGAACCTGAGGGGATTCCAATACCCTCACGCTCCTAAAAGGCTTTGTTTTTTTTGTTAGAACATTCTGTCCTCCAGTGACAGAATGTTCTAATAGCCTTATAGCCCTTCGTAGAGGGCTATACCACTATTAAAGTCCCTCTCCCTTGTTAAAGGCCCTCGCCTTCGACTCGGGCCTTTAACGCTGGAGTTGGCCTTTAATAGCCGGTATAGCCCTCTCCGGCGGGTTATGAGGCTATATTAGCAAGCCCATTATCGCTATATTAGCGGCAGTTTCCTGCCGCTAAAACAGCGATAATATAGACGAGGTTCTTGCTAATATGCCCCATGGTTTTCCTGCATGGCAGAGACAGTTTTAAACTGCAGCCTAGCTAAAGCACAGCGGTGCTCTTGGCAGAATTATATTTTGTCATATATGTGGGTGGTGCAAATACTCCCTGCAGCCCACAAATGTCATTTAACTTTCCATGCAATAGGTGCACTTAAGACACCAATTACATTGGACTTTCAGCTTTCAGGTACGATGTATAAGCCAGATATGAAGCTTAAGTGCACGGCACACGTTTCAGACTGGTGCACCCATTACATTACTACTGTTTAGCAGTGGTAAAGTGCACAGAGTTCTAAAGCAAGAAACAACCATTGGATCAGGAAAAAGGCAGAAAATCGAAGGTGACCATGAATGAAAGGCAGATTTGCTACACTCAACAAAGCAATTGCTATTCATTGTGATTGCAGAATGCACTTTATCAGAGCCGGTGAGGGTGTGGGGATGTAGTTTATGTTTGAGGACTGCTGCAGGTTACTAATTGTATATGCTAAGGCCTCAGATGCTAGAGATATTCATGAGGGTCGGTACTTATATGGTGCAAGTACCTACATTGCCGCAGTATACAAAAAAAACTAAATGAAACATCAGTTTCTTTGTTGACACAGTACATAAAACACCATTGCCTTGCTGGAAGCTACATTGTGGGCAGCCCTGTCATGCCACATATGTAAAGCACTATTGTCATGTCAGAAGAATCCACCTTTTCCCTGTATGTACAATACCTTTGCCATGCTAGAAATCAGAGTGCCCCAATATGTGAATCCCAGTTGCAAAGTAAGCATGTACATTGCTCTAATTTGTAGAGCAGCATTTCCAAGCATGAGGGATTCCACATTTTACAGGGATGTATAGCACCCCTGTCATGGAAGATTCCACATCATGCAGGTATGAACAGCATCACTGTCATGCCAGACGCCATATTGTCTCAAGCAAAGTCTCATGGCAGGGTAAGCACTGCTGTTCTTATATTTGCAAAGTGGAATTACCCCTAAGCCACCTGCAGGGGCAAAAATACAGAGTTACAATACATCATGTATTGCTACTTTTCATATGCCCTTCAACAAAAATTGAGCACTGAGCTAAAAGCCCCTGGCATATATTGTTGCCATCACTGTGCTTCTGTGAAGTTCATTGGTGCTTTCTTGTGCCCTGCCTCCCACACAGAACTGCCAGGACTTATTCAGCAAAGAAGGCAGCAAAAAAGTTTAGCTGAATGCTGAAGTGCTCCACCTGCCATTTACCTGCTTGAAGTGCCCTTAAGCTGGGATTTTGCCAGGGTCATTAACTGCATTCTTAAAGCCCAGAGAGTGTGGAGAACTGTTTGGAACAGGGAGTGTTGCGGTACACTAACATTAATTCCTCCTTCCTCCTCAGCTCGGGTTCTCTGTCTTGGCAGGGTGAGAAACCAGCCCATGGCCTCATCATCTCAAATACCTCTATTAACCTTTTGGAGGCAGTCCAGTGCTCCCAGAAGGTCCAAATAATCCCGTGCCAATTGGTGATTGATAGATCAGTCATCAAGCCGACAGGCGTGAGAAGGGCTTAGTGTTCTGCTGGGTTCCTAAATAAATACAGGTTTTTATTTTGCAGCTCAACATTGATTAATAAATGAACTTGTGCTTCATGTTTGATGGCGCCAGTGTAGGTATGCTGTGCTCTGAATAGCTTTAGTTATTGTATTTGAAGGAAAGAGTACCAGCACTTTCGTGCAGAGCTGAATTACTAACAGTTGAAGTGTGACACTGCAGTAGGGATGAATAACTAGCAATGGGAGAGTAGCAGCACTTCTCAGCAAGGATGCATTACGATCAATGATTATCCAGGTCTTGTCAATAGGGGTGCACTGCTACGTATGGGAGAGTACAGGCACTTCTCAGGAGGGATGCATTACTGTCAATGAGTGACCAAGTCTTGGTAGCAGGGGTGCACTACTACGTATGGGAGAATACTGCCACTTCTCAGCAAGTATGCATTACTATTAATGAGTGACCAACTCTTATCAGCGGGGGTGCTCTACTATATATGGGAGAGTACCAGCACTGCTCAGCAGGGATACATTACTATCAATGAGTGATCAAGTCTTGTCTGTAGGGGTGCTTTGTACCTCTGGGAGAGTACCAGCACTTCTCAACAGGACTTATTACTATCAATGAGTGACCAGGTCTTGTCAGCAGGGGTGCTCTACTTCCTCTTGTCAGCAAGGGTGCTCCACTACATATGGGAGAGTATCGGCACTTCTCAGCAGGGATGCATTACTATCAACGAGTGACCAAGTCTTGTCAGTAGGGGTGATTTGGTACTTCTGGGAGAGTACCAGCACTTCTATCAGGGATGCATTATTATCAGTGAGCGATCAGCTCTTGTCAGCAGGGGTGCTCTTCTTCCTCTTGTCAGTAAGGGTGCTTCACTACGTATGGGAGAGTACATGCACTTCTATCAGGGATGCATTATTATCAGTGAGCGATCAGCTCTTGTCAGCAGGGGTGCTCTACTTCCTCTTGTCAGCAAGGGTGCTCCACTACATATGGGAGAGTATCGGCACTTCTCAGCAGGGATGCATTACTATCAACGAGTGACCAAGTCTTGTCAGTAGGGGTGATTTGGTACTTCTGGGAGAGTACCAGCACTTCTATCAGGGATGCATTATTATCAGTGAGCGATCAGCTCTTGTCAGCAGGGGTGCTCTACTTCCTCATTTACTGATATATTTTAGTGCAAAATGTGTCCTTGTGTCCAGTGGCGGACGCTATTTACCGGGAGTGGCAGAGGAGGTGGGGGGCTGTAAATTAAAATAAATAAAAATAAAAACCACTAACCTTCAGGCCGGCCACCCGGCCAGACACCGCCTCTTAGTCCAGTTACCACCGCCTCTCGCTCCTCGGAAGCAGGACGCACCCAGGCTCCTGACTCCCCTAGCCAATAACAATGCTGCATTGCACTATATGAGTGGTCTGAGGGCCGTGGTACGGCGCTCAGACAGGGAATGGGGGCCTGGGCATGATCTCCACCCAGGCTTTAATGCAGCCTCGGTGGACAACATGCAAAGTGTGCATGACTGGTTGGCCAGCCCAAGAGGGCCAGCCTAACAGTTATGCACACTTTAGAGTTGAGCAACCACTTCTCCTCCTGGCCCCTACTCTGGCAGTCTAGTCCCGCCCCACCAGGAAACGGAAAACTAAAGTGATAACAACTCTGGTTACTATCATTTTAGTTTTCTTTTAACTATTGCTTGCAGAGCAGTGGGGCTACGCTCCTCCACCTTAGCAGAGGAGCCGCCACTGTGTTGTGTCAATTTTTGATTTAAGGACTCATTTCTTACTCAGCAAATGGCACCAAAAACACAATAGCCATGAACAACAGCCACCTGTGCTGTGGTTGTTCGATTTGTTCCTACGCTATACTGTTCTCTCTAACAGTGGCATAATTACAAAAAATACCATAAGTTTGCATAACATAAAATGTCTGAAAATACACATATTGTGCCAGCGTAATTTAAATGTTGCCGAGGCGTAGTACTGACAGCCGCAGAAACTGGTGCTGAACCCACAGGAGGAGAGAGGAGCAACAAAAACATGCCACTCCTCCCAGCCTGATATTGCCACCTAGCTATTTGAAATCAACCTTTGAAATAGCCCTCCACTGAGTGGGGAGAGGCATCGCCCTACTGCCTCGGAGCAGCAAAAGAAAGGAAAAAAATACAATTATAACTACTAATGTTATTATCATTTTATTTTGTCCTCCTGCTCCGGCAGCTTGAGTGAGTAGGTGGGGCGGGCCTACAGAGCAGGGGAGGAGGGTACAACCCTCGTAAGTGCGCAATGACTGTTTAGACAGCCCTCTTGATCCACCCAAACCAGTCATGCGCACTTTTACCCTTCTCCATGCAGGCTGCATTACAGCCTGCATGGGAACATGCCCACCTCTATAGCCCCTGGCTGATCGCCGAATCACGGCGTTCAGACCAATCACAACGCTGCATTGCAGTGTTGATTGGCTATGGGGAGCCTGGGAGCGCAGATGCTTCCTGTTTCTTACAAGACGCCAGGAAGAGGCGGCGGTGGCTGGCCAGCCGGCCGGGAGAATCGTTTTTTTGGTTTTCTTTAATAGTACTTTTTTTTTTTTTTTAATAGTGACACATTCCCCCACCTCCTCACCCGCCCCACTGCTGGTTCCAGGCAGCAGCCAAGACTGCTAAAATGTAACCATGGAATTTGAAAAGACACTGCGTGTCCATAAATTGGATAACCAGTGACACATTTCAGCAGACTGAAGCTGAAAAGAAGGCAGCGGGCGCTCTCCCTGGCCTAGGATGACCAGTTAAACTCTTGTGGCCCCAGCGAGCCCTGGAGAGCCTCGCGCCACACTTTACTGTGGCTGCTGAACTGTACTTTCTGTGACATATCACTGCTGACATTTCTATGTCAAGCCAAGTGTGCAGGGAAGCCACCAAAGCAAAACAGCTGCAGGGAACGAAATGAAATAATTAAAAGCTCTGCACCCCCTACCTGTGCCTTTCCCACCTGTAATGTGTTTTTACGTGCTGTATCTTCTGCTACTTGAATCTTTATATGCGCCATTGTGTGCACCCCACAAGTGGCCACAGAAACACTGTTGAAAATAGTGCCGTGACACAAATCACCAAAGAGTGCTACATGGATGCATAATTTACTATTAAACATAGCCGGTTATGCCGCTTGAGCTGCTGATGTGCAGCGAAGATGCAGACAGAGATGAAACATTGCTCGAGGGCAAGATGGCCCCCACGGAGCCATGGCAATGTTTGATGGACATTTGTCACTGCTGGGACCTACAAAAGATGATGGTGACCTAAGGTGACCGGGTCTGAAATGAGTTTGGTGGTCACAGTTAAGTCATCCGGAATGTGCCAGGTTATTTTCTCTGTTGCTCAGCATCAGGACCACATGCAGAACAATGTTAGTGTAGTGAGGCCAAATCGCGACTTTGCTGTCCTATTCTTTTCTAGTAATGGACAACCTGCCCTAAGGTGTGCTGTTGGAAAATGCACCTATATCATAGAATTATGGGGAAGTGGTGTGACATAAATAAGGTGACAATCAAGGGTTGAGATGTTTAGTATGCGCAGATGCTGAGTAATGAGGATAACCGATAATGTGGATGGCTTAGTAATTTAACAGTAAGACTGTCAGGCGTGTTGCTTGGCTGCTGTGTCTTTGAAAGTAATGATGTTGACCTTCTAATATAGAAGGGAGGGAGACGGGCTGCTTTTAATTAGGGTATTTATGACAAAGTATGATGGGTTTGCTATAGATAGACTATAATACATTGGTGAGAACTAATTAACATAGTTGATGAAAAAGAGGAAGTGATGTCACTTAACCTTTCATATTACCGACAACCCAATATATGAAAAAAAAGCAGTGAAATGAAAAAAAATCAAATGAAATGTTAAAAAGTAAATAACACTAAAGTCTCACTAAAATAGTTTCATGGGGTTCCAAATATAGTGGAGTGGCACTCTGAGGGGGTGTCCAAAGTGGCCCCTTCCTTCCAAGGGAGGGGTCTGCAGAATGGAGTGGCACTCTGGAGGGGTGCCCAAAGTTGACCCTTCCTTCCAATGGAGGGGTCTGCAGCAGGCAGTGGCACTCTGCAGGGGTGTCCAAAGTAGCCCCTTCCTTGCAATGGAGGGTTGCGCGTCAGGAAGTGGGCACTCTGCGGGGTGTCCAAAGTGGCCCCTTCCTTCTAATGGAGGGGTCTGCTGCAGGAAGTGGGCACTCTGCGGGGGTGTCCAAAGTGCCCCTTTCCTTCTAATGGAGGGGTCTGCTGCAGGAAGTGGCACTCTGCAGGGGTGTACAAAGTGGCCCCTTCCTTCTAATGGAGGGGTCTGCAGCAGGCAGTGGCACTCTGCAGGGGTGTACAAAGTGGCCCCTTCCTTCCAGTGGAGGGTTCTGCAGCAGGGAGTGGCACTCTGCGGGGGTGTCCAAAGTGGCTCCTTCCTTCCAATGGAGGGTTCTGCAGCAGGGAGTGGCACTCTGCGGGTGTCCAAAGTGGCTCCTTCCTTCCAATGGAGGGTTCTGCAGCAGGGAGTGGCACTCTGCGGGTGTCCAAAGTGGCCCCTTCCTTCTAATGGAGGGGTCTGCAGCAGGCAGTGGCACTCTGCAGGGGTGTACAAAGTGGCCCCTTCCTTCCAATGGAGGGTTCTGCAGCAGGGAGTGGCACTCTGCGGGGGTGTCCAAAGTGGCTCCTTCCTTCCAATGGAGGGTTCTGCAGCAGGGAGTGGCACTCTGCGGGGGTGTCCAAAGTGGCTCCTTCCTTCCAATGGAGGGTTCTGCAGCAGGGAGTGGCACTCTGCGGGGGTGTCCAAAGTGGCTCCTTCCTTCCAATGGAGGGTTCTGCAGCAGGGAGTGGCACTCTGCGGGTGTCCAAAGTGGCTCCTTCCTTCCAATGGAGGGTTCTGCAGCAGGGAGTGGCACTCTGCGGGGGTGGCCAAAGTGGCTCCTTCCTTCCAATGGAGGGTTCTGCAGCAGGGAGTGGCAGGGAGTGGCACTCTGCGGGGGTGGCCAAAGTGGCTCCTTCCTTCCAATGGAGGGTTCTGCAGCAGGGAGTGGCACTCTGCGGGGGTGGCCAAAGTGGCTCCTTCCTTCCAATGGAGGGTTCTGCAGCAGGGAGTGGCACTCTGCGGGGGTGGCCAAAGTGGCTCCTTCCTTCCAATGGAGGGTTCTGCAGCAGGGAGTGGCACTCTGCGTGGGTGTCCAGAGTGGCCTCTTCCTTCCAATGTTCCGATGGAGGAGTCTGCATCGGGCCTTATGGCTTCCTGAGGACTCTGCAGCTCACAGACATTACTGTGCACAAAGCACAGCTCTTCACATCAGATCTAACTCTTCTCCTTAAGTGTGACATTTAGCCTGCTTTGAGTAAGAGCTACAACCTAAGTCCAAATGTGTGTGTCTGACTCACAGATAGAGAGACTTAATGTTTCAGGAATTCAACTTACTCTAGGAAAATCATGTTATATGCTTGGAAATCAGTGCTTCATTTGTGAAAAGATTTGTGCCAGGGCCCTTGTCAGAAGGCCACTGCAGCTTGCACCACCCTTTGCCCCTACCAGTGCTGCCAATGATTTTACCGAAACAACTACTTACTATCACACTCCTCCAAGTGTGACAGTTCAAACTATTCCCTTCCCCCACAGCTTTAACAATGGTTTGGGGGCAGGTATCAAGTATTAATCATTTTTAAGGTATATTGAATTGACTAATAACTGTATTGTACTTATCTGTAAAATTAGGCTACAGTGCCGCCATGTGGCAGACAAATAAAAAGCATCGGTGTTGACAATTAAGGGCCGATGCCAAGCACCAGAAACCACTGGCTCAAATTAAGCACTGTCAGAAATCCATCCCCTGCACATTTTGGATGATTTTGCCACCTTATCTTGTTCTCTAATTGGGCCTGATGTGAAGTATGCCCTAGTGAGCCAGTCCATGATACACAAAATGTTGCTGATGGAGGGTACGGGGGAGGCAGTGTATGTGTGTGTGCATGTGTGTGTGTGTGTGCGCGAACATGCACGATAGGTAAATACACTATATGATGAAGGTGATGTAGCACCGGCGTCTGGGTCTGTTGGAATGTTACTAACAGATGCATATATAAAAACAACATGTAGTTTTCTGCAAATTTGAGAAAAACAATTGCATACCTAATGTCATTGCTTGCAAACTATGAAGATGCAAACTATGAAGAGCTATTAAACAGAGCAAACATTTAGGTGTAAACCGCATGGACTATACGGTGAATCGCTCATGACATCGAGACATTCCAATAATGCTGCTAGATGCTATGTGTCTTTTCATGCACACCCCATCTTCCTCATGTAACATTAGTCCATTTTCTGTCTTCATTACTCAAGCTTCTCATAGGGGTAACTTTCAAATTCATAAAAACAAGAAAAGCATACCATTTTTTTTTTTGCCCAAATGTCTGAAAATGAGCTAACACTTTTAATTGGAGTGTTATTGGATTGTTAAACGTTATAACATTTTAGAACCTTTATTAAAGTGAAGTACTTTTTTATATAGTTGCTGCATTTCGGAAATAAACGTATTTTAGAAATGAAAACCTACCAGTTTCAAAACGATGCAAAAATGGTGATGATTTTAATATATTTGAAATTGAATAAAAGCATTAAATCTGTGCTTTTTGTTGATATGTTTAGAAGCTTTTTTTGCTATAAATTATTTACATGCTGACGTTTGTTAAAGGAAATTCGTGAATAAAATATTACTTTAAAAAAACGACTAATAACCACAAAAAATCGTAGCCTGAGGCACGTGTTTGTAACATCTGCAGTGACTCCCTGCTGGGCTTCAGATATTTCAACATGGCTTCCCCTTTTCTGTATGTGTCTTTGCAGCCTCCCTATTTCACTGTAAACCTGTAATGTCAATTTTCAACATACATGGTCCACGACTTATACTGGAGCTTGTCAAGGAGGGGCACCTGAGAGCAGAAACTGTGCTGCTGGAAATTTCCTTTCTTAAAAAAATTCCATCTTGCTTTTGTGCAGAATCCGTGCATCCTCTACTAAAGTGTTGATGGAAGTGAGCAAACAAGGTATATTCCCTACATACTGCAGTGGGCAAGTGTCCATAGTCATGCCAGATCTTCCAACAGAAAAAATAAGAAATTAATTGTTGATTCCATCCCCGCCTAGTGCACCTGTCGTATTGGGGTCAGAAGTATGAATGAGCCCGAGACTGGCATTTGCACTAATTGGGGTCAGAAGTATGAATGAGCCTGAAAGTGGCCTGTGCACTGATTGGAGTCAGAAGGATGAATGAACAGCAGATTGGGCTTTGCCAGAGTCAGGCAGTTAACTGGCACTGACTCCCACCAGAGTCACTGCCTGACTCCGGCTGGTTCACACAATTCTTCTGTTTAGTAGATAGACTGACACACAGGGGCATCTTTACAAAAAAATGTTGGAGCATGGAGCTGTGTCAAATTTGGCAGTGTCACACACCTACATTTTAAAAATGGAGGGATGTTTCATATTCACAAGAATACAGTGCACCATTGTGTTTCCTGCAAAAAAAAAGCTGCCTAGCGCTAGTGCAGGCATCCTTGCACCATGTTGTAAGAGTGCGTACACTGCAGGGATGATTGCTTATGTGCAGGAAGGGACCCCTTCCTGCACATAAACAATAATTAATTGTGATTTGTAATTTCAATGTGTGCTGCTGAATGGGGGTTGAGTTAGATGTCTGTACACCCCCTTAGCCTCTAACTCCCCTCCCACCCCTTTTAATTAGGGAATCAGCCACGCCAATAACATTTATTGTGGACTGACTACCCTTTTTAACATTCACTCACATTGCACTGACTACACACTACTCCAGCCTCACTCACACTCACCATCGGCAAGGAACAAAAGAACCCCGCCAAAAGAGTACCCTCGGGTACTCCGTCGGACATTGCAGTGCCGGTCTGACAAGGGGCAGCGAGCCGATGATGATACTGGACATCCTTCAGTCAGGGTGTGTTTCACACCTAACGCTCTGGGTGTGTGAGGCTCTCTAGTTCCGACAAGGGAACCTTCCTAGTTCCTTGATTCTTCGGATCTACTCTCTTCTCCACACTGTATCACTTTCCCTGGGGAACTTTGTACTCCACTTTGTGCTCTGCTGAATGCAGCACACATGGACACAGCAAAAAATGAGGAGATATTATCAATTTCTCCTCATATTGCAATTCTAAAGTATGGTATTCCATGGCATTCGTTTTTGGCACTGCCTCTGCCTTGTAAATCTGGGGCAGTGTCAAAAAGCAATGGGTGTTGTTTTGAAACGCCCACAACAACACCCATTGCATGCCCCTTTGCCACAGAAGACTTACGGAAAAGGGCATATTTACAAGGTGGAGTTAAGCCACACTAAGTGTGTTTAGCACCACCTTATAAATATAGTAAATAGCGCTATACCACCAGAACGTCAAAAAACGTAACGCTCCAGTGGTGTTAGGGACTTGTAAATATGCCCCCAGTCCAATATCTCAATCAATCAGTGGTTTATAGAGAGTGGCTACTCACCCGTGAGGGTCTAAAGGCACTGAGGGGCTGCTGCTGATCTGCCTGGGTGCTGGGGTTCAGTTGGAGAGCCATGTCTTGAGATCCATCCTGAACTGGGTTAGTGACTGGGATTACCCAAGGTGGAGAGGTAGGGTGTTCCACATCTTAGTGGCGAGGTAGGAGAAGGATCTTCCTCCGGCTCTTGTCTTGTGGATCTGTGGGGCAGTGGCGAGGTCCCGTTGGTCGGAGCGATGGTGTCTGGCAGGTACATGGAATGAAGGTGGAGGGTCTTGTAGGCATGTGTGCAGAGCTTGAAGGTGATTATTTTGTTGACTGTGAACCAGAGGAGTTCTTGAAGGTATTCAGTGATGTGACTGCAGCGGGGTTGTTGAGGACTAGTCTAGCTGCGGTGTTTCAAACATTCATGTAGTTTCCTGAGGAGTTTCTTGGTGACACCAGCATTGAGTGCGTTGTCATAGTCGAGTCTGCTGATGATTAAAGCATGGGTGACCATCTTTCTGGATTTGGTGGGGATCAATCTGAATGTCTTTCGAAGCAGACAGAGCTTGTGGAAGCATGATGAGGATACGGTGTTGATTTGGCGGTGCACTGTGAGTGAGGAGTTCAGTATGATTCAGCGTTACTTGCAAGTTATGTGGGTGATTGCAGCCCCACTGCGGTGGGCAACCAAGAGTCATCCCAAGCTGAGGCGGGTGGGTCCCAAGATGACTACTTGTTCTTGTCTGAGTTGAGTTTGAGGCGACTGTCTTACATCCAGGTGGCAAAAGCCTCTAAGTGTAGCAATCAAAACGTCATGGGTTCATGCACCAATTACATCTTTGACTTGTTTTACTGAGAGATGTACTCTGTAAGATTGTTGAAGTTGCTTTAGGTCTGACGAGGCACATACTATCTCTTAACAGACCTAAATTGACGCAGACATTGGCAAGCTATGTCATGCTCAGAGGGACACAAGGGCCCGAGTGGCTAAGAATGATTTTAAACTTTGTGAACAGAGTTGCTGGCTGAATAATACTGTATTTTCAGTGCCAGTGATCTCATACAACTAAAAATAGGCCTATTAATTCATGTTGCTACAGATGAAAGGCAAAAAGATGTTTTTGTTTTTCAATACAATAAAACAGGAAATCCCAAGGCAATTCATCTAACTCAGTCAAGTGATCCCACCAATACTGAACTGTTATTACTTTGCAAATCTGTCTCATTCTGTGTGCGAAAATGTGTTGACGATTGCAATGTCCTTGGATTGCCACAACCAGACCTGACATTCATGCATTTTCTCTGCTTCTCTTCCAGGCCCTGCAGCAAAAAAGAAATATGTCAGCTACAACAACCTGGTGATTTAATGCATCTACTCATCCAATGAGGAAGGGAGGTTTCTGGCTTCCTGCTCTTCAGACGCCCAATTTGGCGTGGGCCATTTCTGGACTGACGGAATGTCCTAGGGCGCCCGTCCTTGGGGAAGAGAAGAGGCCAGATAGTTGTGCCGTAGGAAGAAGTGGAGGAGGATTCAAGGATTTCGAGCAGCTGTTCCAAAGGCCTGTTCTCTTCTAAATCTTGGCTTAATAAGCCATCGGCACTGCCACCACTCTGTGACCTTGGGACATTGTCGGCGATGGAGTGTCCTGAACTGAGCGGAGCACTCCCCAGTTATCTGACTGCGGGATAAACTCCAGAGCAGCCATGACTTTTTACAGGGGCTAATCTGTCTTTCTACCATACAAACTTCCAGACTGCAAGTTTTTTGAAGTTTCTGTACAGTTTGTGAGGACCTTTTAATTTCTTTCCGTGCCTAAGATTTTGGCCATTTGTGTGTTTTATTCCCAATTTCATAACTTTTGTTTCTTTTTTGAAGCCATGCAACCTTGGGACATTTTCAAGTGATCAGAGGACAATCCAGGAAGGCAGACATCAGTTCAGTGATCGCGTCTCTCCGCCCACTTTTGCATCCTTGTACGTTTGCTCCTTCTGCTCTCAGTTCGTCTCTTGTTTTATTTTCATTTTAAAGGGTATTTAAAAAAAAAAGACCAAAAACTGTGCTGGCAAGTTAAGCCCCACCTTTCACAAATCGGATTGGCTAAACCAGGACAGAAGTGATGGCAAAGTTTTGTGCAGGTCTGGATCACTCGAATGCATGCCAGTAATGTATCTTACATGTCGATTCTTTCCGTTGGGCGATATTTGTGTTGGTGTTCTATTTTTGTTACTTTGGACAGGGCAAACAACACCCCCTCTCGGTTATTATAATTGTTTTTTTTTTGTTTTATTTTTTTGCAATAACTTGAGGACTTTGTAAGGTATTTGCAGGAAAGAATATGGCTTTTTACTTGTCTTAAGGGTTTTTTGTAAATGCCTCGCCATAAATGATCAATGTGAAAAAGATTTAAAAAACAATTAAAATAAAGCATGTATGTTTTCTACTGTTTGTGAAAAGGCATTTTAATTTACCAATCTGGTTCATATTAGAAGACTATGGACCTAAAAGTCTGTCGCTGCAAGTTTCTCTTTCTTTCCATTGTTTTGTCTCTATTGGTGGCTGTCAACACTCTTTTGAAGGATACACTTTGCTTATTCAATTTCCTTAATCTTTTCCTTCTCTTTGATTGTGTTTCAAGTAGTATATTGTTTAGTCTATAGGAGGAATGGTGTTACTACTTTGATATTAACATATATTATATTCCCCTATATAGCTGCATCAGTAACCCCGGTGTGTAGGATGTTGCTCCTGAAAATTCTAGGAAGACAAAGGGAATTTGGATTTTCTTCTTTAGACCAGATTTAAAGCTTATTTGTGGATCACTGCTATGCGGTTGCATAGAATCTGAAAATAGTAAATATTTTGGGCCTTGTGTAAACTCCCAACGTCATTAATTATATAAAAAATCTCGTTAGGTAGTGGTAAAATCAACTATAATGGAAAGTTAATTAACAAGTGGAAACAAGCATTGGCAAAGGCAATATGTCAATCTTAAAACTAATAGTACTTCTTATTTGATTGGTGAATTTGTGTGTGTATGCAGTACTGTGTATGCATAATGAGAGTTGAGTGTCTAAACTCGCGAATCAATAAAATACCACTTTCTGAGGTAACCAGACCTATTGCCCTTGGCAATTTACCAGAATGTATGGACAAACAATAACTTAATACAACAGTTCAAGCCTTTTTTCATACAAATTATATATGGGATAAAGCACCCCCTCCCATACATTATAAGAATTTTGCACGTCTCAGAGGAATTCCATGGCCATGTAGAGAATGAGGCCAAAGGCTGAGTTTCTTTATCAGGTTATTGAACTCTGAGGTGATATGCAATATCCTTATCATGTACGGCAAGGGATACTTTATCCCTTATAATACATGGTAACACCATCACCTTTCCCAAAAACCACTTAAATCCTTAGTGCACAGCTCTTTCATATGAAAGAAAGAGAAGCTCTGCAAACAGGAAGAATAAAAATAGAATCAATTGTCCAAAATTAAACACTTCAAAAAAGTTGTTAGCTAGATGTTGGAAAAGTGTATTAGATGCAGTAAAATAGAAGTCAGTTTAGGGAAAAAAAGGCGCGGAAGAAAGATTTGAACTTTTCTGAAATTTTCCAAGGAGTGCACAAACATAAACTTGTTGCCACACAGATCTACTTTCTGCTTGGCACTGTAGAGTAAAGAAAAAAACAGAGCAAACAAAGGAAAAGCAGCTTTTATTTTCATTGCTTTAAACATCAGGTCCGTGATCTGATCTGCCTTTCACCTCGGCATTGGGACATCAAAACGAAACTATAATAAGTTACTGCAGTTGACCTCTGACTTCTTTTCTTTGTAATCGGCGACTGAGTGGGTCAGAAGTCGCCAATTCTAAAGATTTTAGAGAAAGGGCTGAAATGAAGATGAATCCAAGGAATTAGGGTTGATGCTTTATTCAATCGAAGAGCACAGTACAAGTAATCCAGCAAGATCAGCATCAAGGAATAACTGACTCTTACAAAGGATGCACATCAACATGACATGTGTAACATTCCACATTCAGTAATGACATAATAAGAATGTGCCTGATTAAAGGAGCAGTACAATAAGTAAGCAACACAACACATCCCCCTTTCTAATAATAAAATAAAAAAATAAAAACAAAGGAAACATACATTAAGTGGAAAGAAACTACTACCTATAGTTTGTGATAAAACCCTTAACTATTGTTAGTGATATAATCTTTAAGCCACAAGGGAACCACCCTCTTCCTTGAGGAATGGCGGAGAGTAGGATCCTCACCAGTCGCCGAACTATCATCCATAGGAGTGACAACCAAATCTTCAGAGATGTTGCTAGAAGATTCTAAATTATCATTCTCAGAAACAACCACACTTGCATTAGGAATATCATTCGTACTAGGATTCACACCAGAATTGTCAATCAAATTATTGTTGCCACTAGAACCATCGACATCCAAATCTTCTGGTTTCCAAAGGGTGTTAGGAATATCAGGCCTAGAAAAACAACTCATACTACATCTGGCAACTCTACTTAAATTCCAAACTTTCCCATTGCTAAGTTTAACAGAATTCTTTAAAATTTCCATTACTTGGAAGGGTTCAGAAAAGCTAGACTCACCTTTCTGTACTTTAAAAGGTTTTTTTATTCTAACCCAATCACCAACATTTATCTTAACCTCTTTTGATCCATGCTTCAAATCATGATATTTTTTGCTTTTGTCATGGACCTGTACCAACCGTGCCTTAACCAAGTCCTTAGAATAGGGCTCAATTTCACCTGAAAATAACCAAGTAGGGAGAGTTTTAGAACGTGGTTTCCTACCTTTCATTAAGACAAAAGGGGAAATACCAGTAGAATCATTAACAGTAATACGGTAATTCCAAACAACTTTCCCAACTTGAGTTGGCCAATCCAGATTATTACTAATAGAAAGTTGAATAGTATTCTTCAATACCCTGTTAAAACGTTCTACGACTCCGTTACCACCAGGATTATAAAGAGAAGTTGTCTTATGCCTAATACCAAGTTTACTGAAATATCTTTTCGCTTTTACAGATAAGAACTGAACACCATTATCAGTGAGAATACAAGAAGGAATTCCCTCTGTAACGAAAGTCTCATCCAGAAAACTTAAAACAGAATCTGTATCTGCTCTCTCTACCACCTTAACCACCGGCCATTTAGAAAACAAATCAATGAGTACAATCAAATACCGATGAGAACCATCCTGATCTTGAATAGGGCCCATAATGTCCACCGCAACAGATTCCCAAGTAGACTCAGGAGAAGAACACTCCAACATAGGAGGACGAAAGGTACGCAAAGTTTTGTCTGCAGAAGCACAAATGACACAATCTCTAACAATTTTTCCTGTTTGAGAATCACAACCAGGCCACCAGAATAAATTCTTTACCAAAGATTTGGATCTCACAATCCCAGGGTGACCTTCATGGCAAAGTTCAATGATTCCTTCACGCAAACCACCAGGAGGAACGATTTTTTCACCCCTTAATAAAGTCTCATGAGCAACAGAGAGTTCAGACCTAATTTCCCAAAAAGGTCTTAAAACATCATCCAACACATCTTTTTTATCTGGCCAACCCTCAACTGTGTAGGAAATTACTTTCTGTAAACATTCATCAGCCAAGTACTCATTACTCCATTCTTCCTTGCTGAAGGCTGAAAGACCTTCATCATGAATATATGCTATTTGTAATTCATTCCAATCATTATTATCAACTTCCTCTAACATTACGGGCATCCTTGACAGAAAATCAGCAAGAACGTTGCTTTTACCTGGCACATAAACAATCTTGTAAATGAAATTCTGTAACCTCATAGAAATCCTAGCCAGGTGAGCAGAAGCATTGATAACCCCTTCAGTAGTCAAAATCTTTACCAATGGCTTGTGGTCGCTGCGTAATAAACACATTTTACCCCAAACGAGGGATTTGAAATGATCTAGCGCCCAAGCACAAGCTAAGGCCTCCCTTTCTATTATAGGGTACTTTTCTTCACAAGGAGAAAGAGATCTTGAGGCATAGGCTATTACATTTTCCTTTCCTTTCTCATCTATTTGCACCAAAACAGCTCCAAGACCTTTGTTACTAGCATCAGTAGTAATCACGTTCTCCAAAGATGGATCGAAACTGTGTAGAGCAGTGGTTTGGGCAATAGCGTTCTTAATATTTTTGAAATCTTCATTACAAGATTTAGACCATTCAAACTTCACACCCTTCTTTAAAAGTTGTCGAATATTATATGAAACACTCGCAAAATTAGGAACATACTTAGAGCAAAACTCAGCCATTTCTAAGAATGACTTAATGTCATCTTTACTTGTAGGAACAGGAGCCTCAGAGATAGCTGAAACCAAAGAAGGTTTAGGTTTAACACCTTCAGCATCAATGATATGGCCTAGATAAGTTACACTCTTCTGAGCAAATTTACATTTAGAATGTTCAACGGTAAGGCCCTTGCTTTCAAGAATATTCAAAACTTTATGTAGTCTTGACAAATGCTCATTTTCATCATCTCCGAAAACAAGAATGTCATCTTGAAAAAATCTGACACCTTTTTCTCCCTTAAATAATTGGTACATTAGTCGTTGGAAAACTGCAGCCGCCGAAGCTAAGCCGAACGGCATGCGTTTATAACGGAAGCAACCAAAAGGTGTCACAAAGGATGTAAGCTTCATTGATTCAGGGCACAAGGAAATCTGGTGGTATGCAGACGATAAGTCTATAGTAGAAAACCATTGTGCATTACCAATACTAGAAACCATCTCATTGATTTTAGGAAGTGGGAACTTGTCAACCACAATATTGCTGTTTAAATACCTCAAATCCACACACAATCTGATTTTACCATTGCTACGTCTCGCGACGACAATTGGCGAAACCCATTCACTCGCTTCAATTGGCTCAATAATGTCAGTAGAAACAAGTTTATCCAGTTCTTTGCTGACTTCATCTCTTACCAAAATAGGGACGTTCCTACATTTATGTACCTTTGGACAAGCATCATCCTTCAGTATGATCGTATGCTCAAAACCAACTAAATTTCCCAAAGTTTTACTAAAAACTTTTGGAAATTTGTGTAAAATACCATCAGTAACAACAGAACTATCATTCACAACCAAAACTTGTTCTTTACTGTTTGGGTCTAGAATAATGTGAAGTTGTTTTTGGTCAAACCACCCTAAAACAGGTGGTCCTTTCTTAGAAATGTAAAACTTTCCTCTACATTCTCTACCTTTGAATCTGAAAACAAACCAACAAAAACCCAGGATAGAAATAGGTTCTCCCATATAACCTTCAGGGTGGATATCTGATGGCAATAACTTCTCACCAACATGTTGGATAAAAGAAGACTTCCACATTTCCTCATTAACAATGGTATAAGGTGAGCCTGAATCAGCATAGATTTTGACAACTACTCCACCTATACTCATTGTACAAATAGGTTTGTTGATCATATCCTCATCTCTTATTCTTAAAACTAACTTATCATGAACATTCATGACTAAATTATCTTCTATGTCATTCTCAAAGTTTTCTTCCTCATCAACGTCATTTACAAAATTTACTTTACTCTTCTTTTTTCTGTTACATGCTTTTGTCAAATGGCCTTTCAAACCACAACTAGAACATTTAGCTTTCAGGCCAGGACATCCTTTAAAATCAGCCAAATGTTCCAAACTGTTGCACCTGTAGCATTTAGGTTTAAAATTCGAGGAAGATTGAGGATGTTTAGTTGAAAAAGATTTGTTGTTAGAACCAAAAGATTGTCTAGAGTTATAACTAAACCTCTTTTTATCAGTAGCATTCACCTTACCAACCACTTCATTAGTCAGTGCACTATTATCATTCTTTATCACGTTAGCGCACCTGCCAGACATTTCTGCTTTGCGTGCAATAGCAAGAATATCATCTAAGGGAGAATCCCCATTAATCCATAACCTATCCTGTATAGAAGCATTGTAAGAATGCATAACAATTTGGTCTCTAATTAATTCTTCTTGTAGTACACCAAATTTACAGTCTAATGATAATTTTTTAAGGTCAGCAAGAAAATGATCAATGTTCTCATCTTTAGTCTGTTTTCTTGAAATAAAATTTGAATCTTGTTACACCAATACACACTTTAGGAGCAAAGTAAGTATCTAAATGTAAAAGCGCTAACATATAAACATTTAAATCACCTGGAAAAGAGGGTTTAGTCATAGTTTCATATACCTTTAGTCCAACAGGACCTAAAGAATGAAGAAGAAGTCTCTTTTTCTGAGCATGAGACATTTTTCCATCCTCATCTAATGCATCTATATAGTTACAAAAATAAGGCTTCCACTCCAACCACTTAAGTGGTGGTTCATTACCAGAAACCCAAAATGCCTGAGGAGGGATAATGTTGTAGTTAGGTTGAGTCATCCTAAATTAGAAACCTAATACCACAATAATTTAAAATCAAAAATGTGAAGAATGCTGGACTAAGTACTGTTAATTTTATCACTAACTGTGCTAGTACACAATTTATAATGTGCTTAAACCGGTTAAATAATATCACACAGGATTAAATAATCATTATACTGAAATACCGTAAAATAAATAATTATCTAGAGAAATAAACAAAGGTGTGCGAGTCACCGTCGATGGCAACGCGCTGATGAAGTTGGAGAAGGTGTGCGAATCACCGTTAATGGTAACCCGCTGTTGGATTGTTTAATCTTCTCTCCGATTCTTAAAGTATAGTAATGCGCTGAAATAATAGTTAAATCTTTCCTCCGAGTTAAAACGAAGGTGTTCGTAACTTCAAGTTTTACCAAAATGGCCGCTACAACGTGTTACGTCACACGCAATTACCCAGCATTCAAGGCGGAACGTCGGCGTCGAAGTAGAACATCAATGCGCCGAGTTGATCGTTACTGCCGAGTTGAAGATGGAACAGAAAGGAAATGTTTACTTTTGGAAATGGTGCGAGCCCTGGAGCGAGCTGTGGTGCGAGCTGCGATGCGCCAATGGCAATAACGGCAAGGCGCTTCTTGGCAACAACAGTAAACGCTTCTAGGCAACAACGGTAAAGCGCTTCTTTCTTTAATTTTCAATTACACACGCAAAGATTTCATTCCTGTTAGGATTCAAAGTTTAAATCGAAACAAGGAAGTTGCTCGAAACAGCTCGTTATTTTAAAATTGCCTGAAGTTTCAAAATGAACAGCGCTATAAAATATGCTCAAGCACCTTAAGGTTAATCCAAAAGTAATTAGTTAATAAATAGTTGGTATATTTACCAAGGTAGATAATGTCATAAGAGTTCTTTAACGTCCTTTCCAGTCCATTGAGGTAAAACAAGAAAAAAAAAATGTTAAAATCAGCTTGAAGTAAGTATCCCACGTAGGTTCTGCTCTTCGAATCCCGTCGCCAGTGAAATGAAGATGAATCCAAGGAATTAGGGTTGATGCTTTATTCAATCGAAGAGCACAGTACAAGTAATCCAGCAAGATCAGCATCAAGGAATAACTGACTCTTACAAAGGATGCACATCAACATGACATGTGTAACATTCCAAATTCAGTAATGACATAATAGGAATGTGCCTGATTAAAGGAGCAGTACAATAAGTAAGCAACACAACAAGGCCTCCAATTAAAGTTCCCAGTTTTTATTGATTTTTGCAGATCAACACAAACAGAAAGTTGTGCTTCTTGTAAATGATTCTCCCAAAGAAAAAGCCGCAGCAGAAACATGCATAAAGGTTCTAACTTTTCGGAAATTTTCCAAGGAGTGCAAAAACATAAGCATGTTGCCATAAATATCTATTTACTGCTTGGAACCGTAGAGTGAAAAAGAAAAAACAGAGCAAAAAAAAGAAAAGCAGCTTTTCATTTTTATTGCTTTAAACAGCTGCTCCGTGATTTGAGCTGGCTTTAATCTCGGCTGCAGGTTCTGGCAGCAGGCACTGTGACGTCAAAACCCAACTGCAATAAGTTATTGCAGTTGACTTCTGACTTCTTTTCTTTATAATCAGCAACTGAGTGTGTCAGAATTTCCCAATTATAGAGAAATTAGAGACAGGCTTCTAATTAGGGTTTTACTATTTTCCGTTTTTACTGATTTCTACAGATACCTAGTAACAGAAAACAATGTGTTTCCTGTCTGTATTTAATGTTAAAAGCGGAAAAATACAGAAAATTGTGCTTCTTGTAAGTGAATCTTCCACAAACGAAAAGGTGCAGCAGAAAAATGCAGACAGAGTCTAACTTTTCTAAAATGTCCCTAGGAGTGCAAATAAATGAACATGTTGCCACAGATATCTACTTTCTGCTTGGCACTGTAGAGTAAAAAAAACTGAGCAAAAGAAAGAAAATCAGCGTTTCATTTTTATTTACTTTAAACAGCTGCTGCGTGATCTGATCTGCCTTTTGCCTCAACTGTTGGCTCTGGCAGCAGGCACTGCGACGTCAAAACATAACTGTAGTAGGTTGATACACCTGACTTCTGATTTCTTTTCTTTATAATCAGTGACTGAGTGCATCAGAAGTCATCAATAAAAAAAAATTAGAGACAGGCTTATTATATAGGGATTGTAAAATGTTGTGTATTATAATATATTTGATTAATAGCCTCCCCCAACACTCACCCTGAAATCTCATGAGGTAAAAGGCTCATCCACGATCTTTGAGTCAAGTGTAACTATTTTGGCTCCTAGTGAGTGCCTATTTTGAGCTGGTGGTTGTAGGTGGAGTCAACGGGCTGTCATGTGTAGGAACCAGCACGTATTTTTCCTTATCATACTTTGACAAAGACTAAGAGAGTAAAAAACACAGAAGGAAGGAAGGAGGAGAAAGAGAAAGAAGGAAAACCATGATTAAGGTAGAAAGCAGAAACTTGCAAGAGCAAGATAAAGAGGTTGGGAATGTCTGGTGGTGGATTAAAGAGTCATGAGACTGAATCAAGACTATTCATCCATATTAGGTCAATGTTGACTGCGGGCATCTGAGCAAAACTCTTTGGGGCAGATTTACAAGCTCCTTGCAACATCTTTACGACACCTTTGCGTCACTTCTGTGACACAGCGGCGTTGTAAACAATGCGCTACTATGCCTCATATTGACAATGTGATGCATCTAGGGAGATGCGTCAGGTTGTAAAGCCCTGCGCTACATTATACCTGCATCAGTTATAATGTATGTAGGGTGGACGTTCCATCGCAATGAAGCCTTGTAAAAGTGACGCAGTGCAATCTACAAAATTTCCCGGAGTCACTTTTAAGACCCAGCTGCATCAAAACCTTACGTCTGTCTTCAGCAGGCATAAGGAGTGATGCAGCACAGCAAGTATAGGCCGCCCATGAGCAGTGCTGGAGTTGCATCACACTAGCGACACGACTGCAGCACTGCGCCATCTTTAAGCCGACAGATGCATCACGCATGTCTATCCTTGCGCCACGGTGCAGCGCATTGTAAATGCGGCGCATCCATGATGGCTCAAGGTTTTTTTACATCATGCAAAATAAATGACACATCCCTGCTAATATGAAGGGATGCTCCAGTTATTGTAAATCTGCCCCTTTATTGTTAGACCTATACATTCTCTTTTTGTGTCAATTCCATTTATTGATTTTCTTTTCTGACAAACAGAAATATATAACAAAAATCATGCATTTTTCCATTTTATCATCTAACAGAAATACAAATACAGTGGCTTGATAGGGTATTAAAGCAAAACATCTAATAAATACTTTACCCAAGAGGTTAAATGATCATGAGTCAAACGTGTTGCAGGATTTGAGAGGGGGGAAATCAGGAATAAGTGACCAACAAAACAAGCTTCTGCTAAGCAACAATTGGCGTTCAAGTAGTAGTTTTAGGCATACCATATTAAGTCTAGGATTTGCAAAACCCTGCTCTACTTTATCACTGCCTCTCTCGCTACACCGCATATCGAAGCCAAATGATTGCATAATCTACATGCAGATTTAAGGAATGATATAACCCACTGTTTTATGTAATACCACACCATCATATCTGGCTCTGCCTGATCCATGATTTCTATCCTTCACTTGTTACCTCTGTGTATGAGATTCTGAGATGCGATAAAGTATTATTACAACTCTTTAATTAATGCCATGGTATTCTCCCTGTTGTCGTTGTAGCTGTCGTAATTGTTTATATCCTATGACTGTCCTGCAAAATTCCACTTCCTAGACAGCAATAGGGTATGAACTCTTATCCGATTCCCCACCTTAGGAATGGATAAACTACTAAACATGCTGGTACTAAAGTCCGTCAGTCTGGTAGGATTTTTACGGTCATGCTTTACTCCAGCCGGGACTCTCGTTTCTTAATGATGCTATGATTTCATCATTTTCTTGCTCCCAGAAAATTAGCCCATACCTCTTCAAACTGAGACACTTTGTCTTTCCGTAGAGCAATCACTCTTTCATAAGGAGCCATTTTACACATCGCGTCAAACCAATCAGCATAGGTCTTGACAGATGTCTTCTTCCAATATCTTTAATACACCCATTTTTGCAACAGCTACGGCCATTGCCAGCTACCGTTAGGTATGCCGGAGAGCGGTGGAAGTTCATCAAAATCATGTAGGAGTACAATTCTGATACTCAGTACCTGAATTAAATCTAATTGAGACATCAACATAGATAGAAGAGCATGCCATTAGCAAGATAATCAAGGATAGTCTCACAATACATGGATAATATCAAAGGTTGGGGCCCTATATTTCCAGCAATTTGATTTATGGCCATACATTCCATGGACACATTACTTTAAAATAACCAGATTTAAGTCTAGCTTCTCTTAGTAGGTATCATGAACCACCATTAAATAATTTTAGTCATCATCAGGAACTCACCACCACCACTTACATTTCATGACGGCAATCCTACTGTAGACTACACTTTGTATTAGGACAGAAAGGAGGACAGATATTGCACCTTCAAATCCTTCCAAGTCGTCAAATAATTTAGTAAAGGTGCTGTTGGCAGCTTCAGCAGAGTAGACCGTAATGTCATCTGTAGACAATGGGAAATTTGCAGGTATCTTCAGTATCTCTAGTATTGGGAACGCAGTAAATCAAATTCTTCACATAGTTCTAAAGAGTTCTGTATCTACCATCTACAAGAAAATTATCAATCTTAATCCGTCCCACTCTCCATAGTGGCCATTCTATCACCTTTTATCCTACTAATATACACTTGTTTTCTCGGATCAAAGCCAAAAATATTAGGCATATCTCTGCCAGTATGCGTAACATGCCTGATTTGCCCTTTTCCACACTATGCAATACAGGGTAGGGCTGCATTTTAGGGACATCTTGTCCAGAGTACAGATTTGTCTGTCCGCCCATTGCTCTTAACAAGTCATGCTATTCACACACAGGGAAGAGTTTCTCCATGGGTCTACAACAGATGAACCTCAGGAGCTAGTTGATGAGCCAACCAGCAAGCCTCCATGTTGGGCAGATGTAACCCGCTGTATCTCATATTTGCGAGTAACTTTGCACTTGCTAACTGCGGTCGGTACACTCCCAAAATGAAGCTACGTATTTCTGAGTCAACTGTCGTGAGCAGTGTAAACGTGGGTTTCAGTGGTAAGAGTCCAAATACATAATTTTATCAGGGAGATAAGATCCTTTGACTATTTTGTATGCATCCCCAGAGAGAGCGGGAATCTTAAACAATTTTAGGAAGTCAAGATTTTTTTTTGTAAAGTAGGGGTACTATATTATCATGCACCATAATGTCCAGACTGCAATTCAAAAGAAGACTGAGATACCACAGTTGAGATGGAGCCCATTTAAATGGCCTATTATCAATGGATACCTTCGTTGTGCATGGCGTCATAGGGAGAGCTTCACATTTTATAGCCAGAAAACAGTAAGAAGTGATCAACCAGGAAGAATAAACCTTGAATAGGTTCAGATGTTGAGGACAGAGTGGGCAATATATCATGTGCATAATAAAATCGGTTTTTGTTCTCCCACCACCTTACGTATCACCTTAATCTCTGCAGTCCACAGTATGGCATTGGCTAGAGGTCCCAATGCTACCAAAAATTGAAAGGGGGAGGGTGAGCACCTCAACATGTACGCTGCATTGAATTGGTAAAAACAAAAATAAATATCCTCCACAATTTCTCAATGCCATGAGGTTGACATATAGGGGCTAAACCTTCATTGTATGGAGCTCTCCCAATCCCAATCTCTCCTCGGCTCTCATAAAATAGGGCCATTCTACCCAATCAAATGCTTTTTCTGCATCCAATGAAATTAATATCTTCGTATCAGCATCATAACTTACTTGCAAGAGGAGGTGAAAAATAGTTCTTAGCTGGTTAGCAGATGACCTGTGAGGCACGAAACCTGCTTGATTTGGGCAAATCAGTTGCAGTATTACTTTCTTGAGGTGATTGTCTAGTGTTTTCATGCCGGCATTTATCAAGGCCGTCAGCCTATAGATGAGACAAAGTAATGGGTCCTTACCTGGTTTATGTATCACATATATTCAGGGTCTATTGTATTCATAAGAAAACCTCCCCACCTGTGTCAGTTCCACACACAGGGTGCAAAGCAGAGTTACCATGAGTAGTTTATTGACTTAATTAAATTTCTATAGGGAGTCAGTCTCCTTCCAGTGCTTTATTAGTTGCCATTCCATCAATTGCTAGGCCAATCTCCACCTTCATAATATCCGAGCCATTCATAATTCATGTTTGCCCTCAGAACTGTCTGCCTGATCTGAGGTGCAGGGTATTTTGCAGTATCCAGTAAATGTTGTGGGGATGTCCCCCGGATTGGTGAAGAGGCTATTACTGGCATTTTTAATTACTGGGATGGTTCTTGACATTTCTGCCTGTTTTAATTTAGCTGCTAAAAGTCGCCTAGCTTCTCCCCCCTGTTCATATTGCCTCTGTTTACGTCGAAAGTGGGCATGGTCTGACTATTCAGCTAACATTTAGCCTGTATGAGTAGGTTCAATGTAGTCATGTTGTGGGTACCTTTAACACCTTCGCCGCGTGGCTTTTACCTCCGCAGCGCTGGGGGGGGAGGGGGGCGCGCGCTGCGCCACGGTGCTTGTGACAAGCTCGGCTCGTCACGCTGCATGGTGGCGCTGTGCTCATGACGAGCTGAAATCGTCATGACACGCCCGTTTGTTAGAACACTCAGCACCTAAGGGGTTAAAGTCCCCTTGCAATGTACTTACATGGTATAGTAAAGTAGGCTTATCTTTGGCCATCTTTTTTAAGTAGTGCCTCGTATCTCATAATGGTCCCTCTAAGTCTTGCCTCTCTTGCTGGCAAGAATGTGCAGACAGAAGTCTAGGAGCCTTCATTAGTTTCCAGACACTTTTTCAGGGAGTATCTCAGCTGTGCCTTATTTTAGCGGTTGCTGTACTTTGACACATTCATTTGCCATTGTCCTGGAGATTTTAGGGTGAGGCTTAAATCTAGAAAAAGGCCTATCAGGTTATGGTGAGCTACATGGTGGGGCATTGTAATTGCAGCAGCTAGACGATTCAATGAGTCAGTAGTGAGCAAGAAAACGTACATATACTGGTGTGCACCATGTACACAGAATGTGAACGTGTATTCCCCGTCATCTGGATGTGTCAGTCGGCACGGGTTCATGTAGAGAATGATCTGATAATATGTCTTGTAGTAGGGCTCTTTTCCTATTATGCCGAGTATCTGGTCTGCCAGAGCAGTCCAAGACAGGATCTGGGGCCATAGTCCAATGTACCCACAGAATTACATTCTTCTTCCGAATATAAGTAGGAGTCTAGATAACTGCAGCAAGAAATCCTGTTTGTCTCCCACTTGTGCATAAACAAATCTGAGAATCACGGTTCTTCTCTGAATGTTTTCTACACAAAGGCATCACGGCCATTTCTGTAAGTCACCCATGTGCTGAGAATGCAAAGTAGGAGTGATCTATGTACCTTTTCCTGTGATCAAGTGGAGTGTGGGAGGTGGTCCACTTGTTGTATTTTAGGACATGCGTAGATCACCTTCAGCCCAGTCTCTTTTCAATTTACCACGTTCAGTTGCCATAAGTTGTGCCTCCTGGATACGAGCAATGTCAGTACTATAGGGTTTTAAAAACATGATATTTTTAACAAAGCTTGTCCACCCATTCACATTTAGATAAATCACCTTCATGGAAGTAAGTGGGCTTCTTTAGTTACTGCAGTGGTTGATAGCAAAGAAACATCTGTTTCCTGAAATAAAGGGCATGAAACATGAACTTGATTGGTACAACTTCAGATCTTTAGAAACTGGGGGAGCCTAACATGCACTACGGAGGGGTAGCTGCAGAGATATCGGCATTGGTTCTTCTAAAACTAAGAAGCCTCTGACTTTTCCAACCGGAGCCTCATTTGAGGGCCGTTCGCTCAATCACCCAGCCACATAGTGCCTTATTCGTTCAGACTGCTCTACTACTAATAAACAGTAAATAGTAAACATCTAACTTAAAACTCTAAACTGGGGAATGAAAATCATGTCAGAGCCGATTCCCCGATTGAATATAAAATGATTAAATTTCAGTGGCATCATGGTGAGGTGAAATGTATAACATGGGTGTAAGCTTGGCTTTAAACCCTCCTGCTCAGTGCTCCCACATGCATCTCTCCAACCAGATGAAATGTATATTCAAGTTATAGGCCTAAAGAAGGTACATATAATCATGTTACGTCGGAGCAAAGTGTGCTCACTGATGAAGACAGGTGAGTGCTTCCACTTATTAATAACACACTATCTGGAAAGCCCTGAAGTATAAGGTCTCCACATATATTTCATTGGTCCTGATGAAGGCCGTAGACCCATAGGGGATGTTCCAGGCCGAAATATGTCGACCTGACCACTGGGTGTCTTTACTCATCCACTAAACACCACTTTGTTTTTAGACCTATCCCTAACCTAATCTTTCCCCCCCAATAAAGATTCACCTACAGGATAGGAGACAAGACCCGATGATGACGCTATACACCAAACCACACAAAGCGGAGATTACATACACCACAGTCTGTAAACGTGTGGTTGAGGGTCTCCGAGACCGAAAGTTCTGAGACTCTAGTATTGAGACTTATGTGGTTCATTCCCCCTTTCGGATAGAGAACCAGTACCTCTTGGAAGCTGAATGAACCTCTGCTTATTTCTCCCTGCATTTTTTGTTCTGTACTGTTTAGTTGCATTACCCTGTCCCCTTATTCTGTTAAATGGTAGTGGTTGTGTTTATTGAGTATTCGATAAGAGGCACCATCTTTTAGACAAAGGGGCAGATTTATCATTCTTTCGCACAGTGCAACGCAGAAAGATAACTTCCTGCGCTGTGTGAAAGGGAGAGGGCAGGAATGCACCATATCTATCAAGATATGACACATTCCTTTTGAATATCTGGAGCAAAACAAACCTCACAAGTAAAGCGCATCTCTGGTTACATTGGCATTTATAGTGGCTAAACGGTACATTGCTAGATTATGGAGTGACCCATCGACCCCTAGGTTGAACAACTGGAAATGTGATATGGACTGGTGCCTTGTTGCTGAGCAAACCATATATGAAAATAGGGGCTGTCCGGACAAATGGTCGAAAGAGGTGGAACGAGTATCGAGGTACGATATGCACACCAGTACCCCTGCCAAGACTAAGGAATCCATCGGTGAAAATCTGAGTGATGGGGACCTGGGGAAATGATCGGTAAGCTCTTAAAAATGTATGATCTGATTAAAATGGACATTGTATCACTGTGCTAGACCTACAGCATGTAACATGGTGCTAAATGTGCACTGATATTGCTGATTGTCTTGTGCTTATTTTCTCATTTGATTAATAAAAAGATTAAAAAAAGATATGACACATTCCTGTCCTCTATCGACTTAGCACCAATGCAGGCACCCTTGCGCCATGGAGCAAGGGTACCTGAATTACAGTCAGGATTGTTTTTGTGCAGGAAGGAAGTCCTTCCTGCACAAAAACAATCCTTGGAAGCCTATTCCTCTTTCTAAGGGCCCGATTCACAGAACTAACTTAAGACAAAATCCTAAACTTACTACTTATGGTATTCACAGAAGTTAGGATTTTGTCTTAAGTTTGTCTTAAGACAGACTTAAGACAGACTTAAGTTAGGATTTTGTCTTAAGTCTGTTTTAAGACAAGCGTAAGAAAAAATCCTAACTTCTGTGAATACCAAAAGTAGTAAGTTTAGGATTTTGTCTTAAGTTAGTTCTGTGAATCGGGCCCTAAGTGTGCTGCATTCTGCAGCGCACTTAGAAAGAGAAAACAACGAGGAGAAATTACGATATTTCTCCACGTTCACATCTCTTTTGGGAAGGCGTACAATTCTGACACATTTCCAGGTCTACCAGTGCTAGCAAATCTGGAAATGCCTCAGAATACATGAGTGGATGCGTGGGAATACCCATGTAACGCACCCACCACTTAGAAGAACACAAGGCAGCTATTTGCGCTGCCTCGCGTAACTCCAAATTTACCAAGCCACACAGGGCCATACAAGGTGGCATTGCTTGACTTGGTAAATATCAACTAGGTTTTGCGGCACCTTTGCGTTACCTTGCGTGGCAGAAGGGCGATGCAAAACTGGCTCAAAGTACTTTAAATGAAGTGACAATCGCAATGGAGACAATCTATGTTGTATCATGCGACAAGAAAATAGGACTCTTTTTTTATACGTTGTGATAATTTAGGATGTATCACAAATAGAGAAAGCGTCTAAGGTATTAACTGCATCTTATAATTTTGTAGTGAATCAAGGTGTATTAAACCTTGATAACTGCAGTAAGGAAAGTCCTAGGTCAAAAAATTTGGGCATTGAAAAGGCTCACAGGTATACATGCTGAGAGCAAACACAAGGCAGCTCACATCAGCCAGATATTATGTGGAGAGAGATGAACTGTCACTGGGTCTGTGTGTTATGTCCTCCCCGGAAGTATCCCCAACTACCCTGGTGAGCCAGGAGACTGCAGGAAAGAGCACTAACTGTAAAATGCTATGTCTGCACAAAGTACTATTGTCAATCACCCATATAAAACATACATAGTGATATGTGGACGTCTCTGTTATGCTGGGCTGCTCGAAAATGTGAACAGTACATCGCAGAATCAATCACAGAAAATGGCTGAGCAAAACATCCCTGAGTCTGAAGGGGACTGACCCAAACAAATTTCTATTTCTTTTTCTACATTGCTATTTGGAGTTATTGACATGAGCTCTGGTGACAACAAAATCTGTCAATGCAGGCTTAAAAAGAAACTAGGTGTATGGCAAAAATGTACTTGTTTTAGGCTCATCTGCCAATGCAAGAGTTCTCCCAGTTTACATATTTTCCATTTAAATATTCTCACCAGGTAAGTGTGCCAAAGTCCACTTGTCAAATGTGTTAAAATAATGTGGTCTGTGATGTTTGGTTAGAAATTGGTGACAGCAGGATGCTTTCTAGTTTCCCAAGATGCATTATATTGTCTATTTTGCTACATTCATAACCTTAGAGGAGCATATGTAAAGAGAACCCCTGAGTCACGTGAGCAGCCTTTGATGAGCAGCATTCAGGTCCTTCATTCTCTTTTGATAATGTTGTTCCTCTCCTGGTTCAGAAGTGCCAAGGTCACAAGACCGCAAACCGTTCCTCACATTTGTTTGTAAAAAAGGATTTGTTTTAGATAATGCTCCCCGCACTTTAGTAAGTCCAGGTAGCCAAAACGAGTTCGCAATGAAAACTCACTGTGGAACAAGTCACCTATCAAATATATTCTTTCAAATGTGATACCAATGCATCCTAGAAGAATCTAGTGAACCTAAAGAACCGAGGGCCAGATGTACAAAAGAATGTGCATACACAGATGGTGGGAATCACTATTTTGAGGCTTTTGCAAGTGCAAAACCACCTTTTGTAATGTACGAAAGGCAAGTTGGTAGGTAGAATTTGCATTTCTTCCATTTGGTAATCACTATTTTTGAGATTCCAAATGAGGAATCGCAAATAGGAAGCATTTCCTAATCGCGAATAAGTACAAATTGCAGTTTTAAGAAAGGCAATTACGCCCAAATCAAATCAAGTGTTAATCAGATGCAACCTATGTAAAGGGTCCCAAAATGCATCAGGCCTTTTTACAATTACGTCTTTGTATATACTGGCGAGGAGGAAATGAGTTCTGGCTGGTATGCAGAGAAGGAGACGGGAGCTGATTTTTAGGGTTTGGGTTACTATTTTTCATGGGGGATCATGGGGAAGAGATGTTTGAGACGTACAGGCTTGGTAGTCAGGTAATTTGGGATACAATAGCTGATTTACTTCCATGGCTCAGACCAAAGCAATGCAATGCTGTGTTACTTACACATGTTAGCCTCTATAGCAGGAGCAGGCGGAGTGCCCCAAAGTGCTCTATCACATTTTTTCCACAGGTTTCTTGAAATTATGTTGTCCAAAATAATTACATTTATTATCCTGAGTCTCAGCTGGACTTACAACATATCAAACTATTACATTATTATCTGGCACATTTTCCAAATGTCATAGGATGTGTTGATGGTGCACATATTGTAATCAGTCCACCATCTGCAAATAAATGTAGTTTACGAAACCTCACTCCCTCAATACATAGGTTGTGTGTGATAACTCCTGTATATTAATCAACCTGGTTGCCCTATTTCCAGGCAGCACACATGATTCCTATATATTCCACCACAGTGGGATATATAATATGCTGTCTCGAGGTGATTGTGGCAATGATGTTCTACTCGGTAAGCCTGCATAAAGTATTTACACACACTTTACCATCCAAAGTAATAACTCACACTAATGTAAGCTTCCTTGGTTGGAGACAGTGCATATGCATCATGGCCTTGGATCTTAGCACCATATTTAAATCCATGAGTATGCAGAGACATAACCATGCTCACAAAACTACACACTCTGTTATAGAGAGGACCTTTGAACTACTAACAGGGTGCTTCAGGTGTCTGTATAAAAGAGGTGAGTCCCTCCAGTACCGTCTGGAGATATGTTGTAAATCACTGCTATATGTGCTATGTTGCATAATCTTGCTATGAGGAGGGGTCTTCATAATGTGGAAAATTATTCAAAATCTGATCCCAAGAAAAGAATGCCACAGATGCAACACCAACCGGATGGTTCTCGTGCTGCTCATACAGAAATTACTAACCATAATTTTTAAGGTAGGTGAAAATAAAAACAAGAATACATGTTTGTTTTTTGAACTCCCAAAATGCCTTTTGTTAGGAAATCATAATATTGTTCTTTTCTAAAGCAAAAAATATATCCAGACACAAATTTGTCCAATATAGTTTTCTGTTTTGCTAAACAGTATATTCATAAGTAAGCATCATATTAAAAACACTATATTTGCTGTTAGTACCTTCCCCTGGAGTACCACTAACATCTGTACTGTGCTTGTGTGCCTAAGGTTGGACACATCAGGCACTGAGAGCCTACTCTCATCTGCCCTATATCTGCAGGCTCAGATATAGTACAGGTTTGCGTATTTTCCAAGGCAGGTTTGACCTGCACTAAACCACGTGTCGCCTCTCTACAGCAGTGCCCCATCTCAGATTTTATATTTATAGTGTGCCTGGATAATATATATAGTAGTAACTAGTAGCCCGGGTGTCTCTAACTAGTGGATCGCGAGCTACCTGTAGCTCACAGACACCTTCTGAGTAGCTCACAGTCTCCAGTTCATTTTTTTTAATTAGCACAGGGTCATATTTTCCTTTCGAAGTTAAAGGAAGGCTCTGTTTATTTTACATTATTAGCATCAGGCTGCAGATAGCAGGGCCTGATAATGAGCAATGCTGGGGTCAGAATTATGAGCCATGGTGAGGCACAGAGGTGGTGAACTGAGACACATTTAACTCTTAAAATACAAGTCCTGGTCAACTAAATATTGGAGCGGAGAACAACATTATGTTTCTGAATGCTTTTAAAGGGAGAAAATTAAAAAGAAAAGTTACCTTACTCATAAAGTTAACGCTTCGTTTTAATGTTCTTCCGCTTCAAAGTGTCAAACAGCAGGTCTCTTGCTCCCAGTGGCCAGCAGCCATTGTGCAATATTTAAAGCTAAAAAAATAGATATTTTTTTTAAATGGGAGAAATTTAAAGTGAAGAAAAATATTTCCATTATGCGCTAAATTGTAATGTCTTTCTCCACTTTCAATTAAGCCAGTTACATATTAATGTTTAATGAAGCATGTTTCTTCACTTTAAAGTCATCCCATTTACACAAAAGGCTGTATCTTTTCGGTTATGAATATACCGCTGTGTGTACAGACCACTAGGTGCACGATGCATGGTGTTTCAAAATAAGGGACCATATTATCAAGCCCCAGCGATAATGTAGATTTTTCTAGTATTCTTGACGGAAAATCTTAATTTTATTAAAGACACGGAGGCGAGTATTATGCTTTCTTATCTTGCTTTATTACACACAGCAGCCAAGATAAGTAAAAAACTACAGTTCCCAGAGGGCCAGGGGACAAACTGGGCCATGGGACTGAAAAAACGTGAGAATACATTAGCCAATCACAAAGAACCTATGAGATAAAGACCCTAACTGACTGCGCAGCTTCCTCTTTTCGCTGGCGAGCAGATCAAGAATAGTCATTAAACAAAGGGAAAATGAATAAAATTAAGGATATAGCCAAAGTCCAGGAACATAAGTCTTGCATCAGGGGAATCCAAGGGAGAAGACCAAACAGGCGTCCAGGAGGAGGATCCGGGAGCAATGGAATCGGAGCACTTGCAGGAGAAGATCGAAGAAGGTGCAGGGTAGATCTTCTAAGATGAAGCCGGTGGCAAGGCTGGATTCGCTGTAGGGAGGGAGAACAGAAGTTAAGAAATGTTGCGGCGGGATAATACTCGCCTCCGTGTCTTTAATAAAATTAAGATTTTCCGTCAAGAATACTAGAAAAATCTACATTTTATGGCAAGACCGGAGGCTCCTATTATGCTTGTTTAAAGCATATTAACAATATCAGAAGCCACAGTATGAACAGGTTTGCAATAGAACATGCGAAATATGCTGTCATTTGACCAGTCTGCTGATCTCAGAATGTCTTCCAGGCGAGAGCCAGACCAAAAGGCTGTAGAAGCCATGGCTCCCCTGGCCGAATGAGCCCCGAAAACGGAGACGTCAATTCCGGCAAGAGACATGACCCAACGGACCCAGCGGGCCAGAGTGGGAGAAGAGACAGGAAGATGGGGTTTAATAAAAGAAATAAGGAGTTGAGAATGAGAGGGCGTTCTGAGATCAGCAGTTTGGTGTTCGTACACTTTTAAACATTGTCCCACACACAGTTTGGGATGAGCTGGAAAATAAGGATAAAACACTGAATCCAAATTAGTCTTAGTACGTCTGCGTATCTGAAACAGCACACCTGAAGGAGAATATTGGCGAGCAGAAACATCTAGAGCCTTAACATCAGAAACTCTTTTAATGGAAACTAGACACAGTAACATAGTGAGTTTAGCAGATAACATCTTTAGTGAAAGAACAGCATTGTCTGGCCAATCATTAAACAATTTAAATATCACTGTAACATCCCATAAAGAGGTATACTTAGCCAACGGAGGTTTCGCACAACGGACACCCTTGAGTAGACGACAAATCATAGGGTGAGCACCAACTGGTTTACCATCAATTTGGGAATGGTATAGGGAGATGGCAGAGCGATAGAGATTGATGGTGCGGTAAGCCTTACCGGCACTGGCTTGTGAACCAAGGAAGTTAATTATGAAATACAGAGAGGCTGAAACGGGATCGAGGTCCCTTTCCAAACACCAGCTTGTCCAAAGAGACCAGGCGGATCTGTATGCTTTGGAGGTTCCCGGAGCCCAAGCTTGGTTGATAAAGAACGAAGCCTCTTGTGAAATGAGGACGTCAGAAGGGGAAGGCCGGAAACTTTCCAGGCCGAGAGTTGCAGGGAGGAATCGAGAATGAGATTGTGTTGATCGCCCTGAGGATTGAGAAGTAGGTCTCCGAAAGAGGGAAGAAGGACCGGGAAGTCCACTGCCATCTAGAGAAGAGTCGGAAACCAAACCTGGGCTTGCCAGAAGGGGGCAACTAGAACCAGGGATGAGGACTGGCGGCGAGCCTGAGAAAGAACCCTGTTGATCATCAGAAAAGGAGGGAAGGCATAATGAAGATGACGAGACCAATCCTGCAGGAAAGCGTCTGTCGCCAAGGCCAGGGGATCCGGGCGCCAACTGTAAAACCGGGGCAATTGGGAATTGAGACGGGAAGCAAAAAGATCGATAGAGAAAGGGCCCCAAAGATGGGAAAGAGAAAGGAAAACGGATGGACAAAGCTTCCAATCGCTGGAATCTCGAAGAAATCTCGAGTGCCAATCCGCCACGCTGTTGAGATCTCCAGGGAGATACTCGGCGGTCAGAGAGAGATGATGGGCGAGGCAAAATTCCCATAGACTCTTTGCCAAGTCCGCCAGGGGTTTGGACCGTGTTCCGCCAAGATGGTTGATGTAGCGGACCGCAGAAACATTGTCCATGCGGAGGAGAATAGAACAGTGAATCCTGTTTTTGGAAAGGCTTTTGATCGCAAAGGAACCTGCAAGCATCTCTAAACAGTTGATGTGCAACTTTGACTCCTCTGCGGACCATGAACCTCCAGTCGAGATTGGTCCACACCGGGCGCCCCAGCCCGACAGGCTTGCATCTGATTCTAAGACTAGATCTGGGGCCGTGGCGAAGATAGTGCGCCCGTTCCACGCATCTAAATGGTCTATCCACCATTGAAGCTCGGTGCGGGACTCGGGGTCTAGAGCCACGAGATCTGAATATGCAAGGCCTTGACGAAGATGACGGATTTTTAGGCGCTGAAGAGCACGATAATGGAGAGGTCCCGGAAAGATGGCCTGAATGGAAGAAGAGAGAAGGCCGACAATCCGTGCCAGAGATCGGAGGGACAAAAGAGAGGACTGAAGAACAGATAGGATCTCCGCTTTGATCTTGGAAACCTTGGAAAGGGGGAGACGAAGGGACGCTGCAGCAGAGTCCACCAGGAATCCCAAGAACTCCATGTTCTGAGAAGGAGTTAAAGACGATTTGTCTTTGTTGATGAGAAAACCCAGATCTAGGAGAAGGGACTGAGTCAAAAGAAGGTCGGAAAGGAGAGATTGTTTGTCCGAATTCATGAGAAGGATATCGTCCAGGTAAATAATTAGCCTTATGCCAAGAGATCGAAGATAAGCGACCACTGGTTTCAAAAGCTTTGTGAAACACCATGGCGCGGAAGATAGGCCAAAGGGAAGAGAGGTGAAACAATAGTTGATACCTGACCACTGGAATTGAAGAAATTTCCAGTGAGAGTGATGGATGGGGACCGTGAGGTATGCGTCTTGAAGGTCCAGACGGACCATCCAATCGTTGGGACGAAGAGTGTCCCTCAAATGTAAAATGGTCTCCATTTTGAAATGGCGGTAAACCACAAACTGATTGAACCATTTCAGATTGATGACCGTGCGGAGCTTCTTGTTTTTCTTCTGAACAAGAAAAATGGAGCTTAGAAAGCCTGAGGAGTCGAAGGGAAAAACTTGAATTGCTCTTTTGAGGAGAAGAGTCTCGATTTCGTTTGAAATTTGAGATGCCATCAGAGTTGAAAAGACGAGAGGGGGGGGAAGAGAAGTTTGGACGGGAGGAGAAAGGAACTCTATCAGGTAGCCTTGAACCGTGCTTAAGACCCACGGATCTGAACTGAGTGCGCACCATTTTTGAAGAAACAGTTTTAAGCGACCCCCCACAGGAGGGGAAGAAGAAAGGCTTACCTTGTTGGTTGGAGTTTTGACGATAATTTCGTTGGCCTCTGCCTTTGAATCCGCGGCCACGTTGGGGATAGAACTGAGGCTTGTAGTCCTGGTTGTTGTTGGACGAACCTCTGGAGCCTTGGTTGTAGGGACGGCCGGAAGAGCGACCCCTGCCTCTGCCGGCCCGTCCAAAAACCCGAGGGGCGAAGACCTTCTTTACTGTTTGCTGGGCTTTGTCCAAAGAAGCAAACGTAGAAACAAATCTACTAAGGTCACGAACCAGAGAATCTCCAAAGAGGAGACCATTTGCCTTGGGGCCAGGATCCATGGGAGCCAGATTAGAAAGTTTGGGATCCAATTTGATTAGGAGACCTTTACGGCGCTCATGGGTGATAGCGGAATTGGCATTTCCTAGAAGGCAGAAGGCGCGTTGGGCCCACATGGAAACATCATCTGCAGAAAGTTCAGAACCTTCTAAGCGGGCAGCTTCCGCTAGATCAAAGATACGGGCGAGAGGGCCCACAACATCCAATAGTTTGTCCTGGCAAGTGGTCCAAGCTTTATCCACCCCTCTGCGGGGGTCCTTGCCGAACTTGGAGAAGAAAGTGAGGAGAGGTTGGTCGATGGAAGGGACCATCGTAATTTTGTCTGGAAGAGAAGGTTTGGGACATTCGGATTTAAGTCTGGCTCTTACCGGTGCCTCCAAAGGGAGACGCAGCCTGGCAGAGATATATTCTCCCACATGGTGAGAAGGGAACCATTCGGTGGAATTAGGATGACGAATAGTGGAGGGATCAAACATGGGTAAACCCTCAGAGTCAAAAACAGGCTCAAAAGAAAAAGAATCCAATTTGGGGGATTTAGCAGGGGGGGGGGAAGGGTCAGTAGTATCAAACAGGTCAAAAAATTGGTCAGCGTCATCGAAATTAGCATCATCATCATCGTCATCAGTGTCCAATATAGTGGAAATTACCAATTTTCTCTTAGGAGACTCTGCATGTTTCTCTTTTTGTTTGCGTTTACCCTCGGAGCCAACAAACCCCTCCTTAGAAGGAGGCCTGGGAGGAACAGAGTCCTCAGTCAAATGCGAGGAAGACTCGCTGATCAAAGACGCTTTTTTGGGGACACGAGATTGAGCAGAGAATTCCACTTTTTTCTTTCTGCTTTCCCCCGCAGACTGGGCCAACATTTTGGACATGATGCTTAACATCGAATTTTCCATGTTTTTGGACATTCTCTTCATAGAGACTTCTACAGCTGATTCCACTGAATTATTAATAAATTTATTTAAATCCCTTTTAAAAGAATGTGATTCCTGGGAAGGGATTTCCTCTGAGGAACTATCACGTTCCATGATGCAGCTGTCAATAGAGCCAAAAATAACACCCAGGAGGTAGGAGAGGGTTAATGGACAGAGCGGGGGCGTGTACAAGCTGTGGGCTGGGCAGAGCGTGAAGCGACGTCTGCACACGGAGCTCTAAAGGCACGGAGGCTGGAGCACAAAGCGGAGCAGCAGGCACACACAGAACGGTGACCGGAGGGAAAGAAGAACCCAGAAAGAGGTCAGAAGGCGCGCGAAGACGCGCGCGCTGAGACGCTACCAACAGCGTCTGAAAACGGGGGGGGGGGAGGGGGGAGCGAGCTAGAAGCGCCGGAGCTCCGAGGAGAAACGCGCGAACAGCGCGAAAGAACTAGCGCGAGGTCGCGCTAAACAGTCACAATTAAAAAGTAATACAAGCGGACACAGTAAATGCATACAAAGCATAAAAAGTACTGAGAGCAAAGATAAAGGCACTTATCTGACTGCGAGCAGCAAGAAAAGAGGAAGCTGCGCAGTCAGTTAGGGTCTTTATCTCATAGGTTCTTTGTGATTGGCTAATGTATTCTCACGTTTTTTCAGTCCCATGGCCCAGTTTGTCCCCTGGCCCTCTGGGAACTGTAGTTTTTTACTTATCTTGGCTGCTGTGTGTAATAAAGCAAGATAAGAAAGCATAATAGGAGCCTCCGGTCTTGCCATAAAATTATCGCTAAGCGCACTTAGCGCTAGGATAATTATTGCCGGGTAGCGTGGATTTTTATCACTGAGATAGCGTGCTATTAGCAACTCTTATCTCAGAAGTGAGAACAATCCTCGCGCTAACTGCCAAATGAGAGATTATCGCTTGAAAACCAACGATAATCTCTCGAAGTTTGGCGTTAGCTTGATGATAAGGGCTCAAAAACTTAGCCATGATATCCACCTTCCATAGGATATCATGGCTAAGTCAGGAAAATACCAGGTGTAAAAACCGCGGGTAGCGCTCCTGTTTGCGTTATACAAGCAATGGTGCCACATACAATGAAAGGTTTCTCCTCTGCCATATGACACAGGCTCCCAGTCACCAATACACATATCTGTTTCATACGCACACATGTTCATACATCCCCAAAGACCATGCACTCACTTACACACATGGCAGCCCTGTAATAATGCCCCTCGTCAAAGTATTTTGTTCATACCATAGTATCTGGCTCTATGGACATTAGGCTCAAAGTCAATGAAGGTGGGCATGGGGAGGTCTGGAAAGAATACATGAGTGGCTTGGCCTTCAGTAACTCACGTTGATGTTCACTGATCAAAAGTAGCTCTCACTACAGAAAGGTTTGGAGACCCCTGTAGTAGTCTGTGCCAGATGGTTAATTGATCTTCTCAATCTATCAACATGCAACATGTGTTGGTGATGCCTACGCCTTTGCGTAATAAGGTGTTGTTGCATTGTTGTTGTGAGTTTGTCCACAGATTCTGTGAGTTTAGCAAAGTTGTGATTCATCATAATTTTGCAACTTTCTTGCCCATCAATAGTGACAATATATGGTATTGTTATTTAACTACTTACATTTCTTGCTCGCAGGTGTTGCACAGAAAGCATTGAGGTCTCCAGCCCCCTAAACAATTGCGGTGTCTTCAAACCATCATACCTAACAAAAACACCAGTGTTATGAAAATGTGTGGAATTACGATAATGCTGCAACACAGTAGGATGCATCACTACGACATCGGTCCCGAATGCCTCAACTCACGACTGTCCTTCTACACCCCCTCCCGCCAACTACGCTCTTCCAGCCAAGCCCTCGCCACTGTACCCCGCATCAACAAGACCACCATGGGAGGCAGATCCTTCTCATACCTGGCTGCTAAAACTTGGAACTCACTCCCCGCTTACCTACGCCTCACCCAGAACCACCTAGCATTCAGAAAGCAACTTAAAACGTGGATATTCGACAAGTAATCCTCCTCCCCTTTCTAAGCGCCTTGAGACCCTCTGGGTATGTAGTGCGCTATACAAATTATCTGACTTGACTTGACTTGACAGAACACTAGGAAGAGATGTATTTATCGACTTCTTTATTGTGAGGTCATCATTCAGCTACTAAAATGCAACTTTTCCTATTTGCGATTCCCCAATACAGATTTGCATTTGTGCAATTCTCTATAAGGAAATCCCTAAATAGGGAATGCAAGTTAACCGATTCGTAGATTGAGAAAACCAACCTTTCGTACATTTGAATTAGCAATTTCCATATAGTGATTCAGATGCAATCGCTATTTAGGAATCACTAAACAAAATATGAGTACATCTGGCCTCTAGTCTGTAGCTCCAAAAACTAGCCATGCTACAGGACTCGTCCCTGCAGAACAGGCAAGAGCTCTGTTCTGCAGGAGACGTACAGTGAGGCCCTCCTGAACTGTAGTGCCCTCTATCCTGACCTAGAAGTTTACACTTTCAATGTTTATGTAGCTCCTGGGGACCAGATTCTGCACGCATATGATCTTCCTTATCTTGGGTATTTTGGGAAAGGAATGAATTGACAGTTGTAGACCAAAAGGGCTACCTCCTAATGAAGATTGCCTATTCAGGAGAGCAAAATGGAAGGAAGAGGAAGGAAGGATTGTAGATCATGGAGGAGGAGAAATAGAAGTAGTATGGAAAAAGCAAGTCAAGGGTATCACATCCTTGCCATGAAACAGGAAAGGAGGAATCAGTGGCTCTGGAAATAAAGGCGCTACAGCACTTCATTCTATCCTTGACAGAGTTCAGATGGTGAATTAAGAATAAAAAGGCCTTTTTTGGTTATCAAAGATTTGATGTGCGTTGTCGTACAAACTTTGGCGCATATTTACATGTTCTAGCGCATTCTGCAAATCAGCAGGGATGCGCCAGGACAGATGCGTCATGCAATCTCTTCCTTCCGCCACCACAGATGCGCCGCATTTACAATGCGGCGCACCATGTGCAAGGAAGGGAAGATGCGTGACGCATCTTGTGGTGTACGGGCGGCACATTGCTGGAGTCGCGTCGCAAGCGCGACACAACTCCTGCAATGCACAGGGGCCACCCATACTCAACGTGGTGCGTAACTCCTTACTCCTGCTTCAAGCAGGCGTAAGGAATTGACGTAGCATCGTCGCGGAAGTGCCTGCCTGAAATCTTGTAGATTCCACGCAGGCACTTTTGCGAGGCGCACAGGCGCTGGAAAGCCCACCCTGCGTGGGAACGCCCTCATTGTGGCGCTGGGCTTTATAATGTGACACATCTCCCTAGATGCTTTACGTTGTAAACGCCTAGCACGGATGCGCCACATTTACGCTGCTGTTGCGTCATGCAAGGTGGCGTAAACGTGGCGCAACGGGCTGGTAAATCTGCCCCTTTGTTTGACAAAGTGGAACTTTACTAATAATTTTCCTATGCAGAGCTGTGTTTACTATTCCTTTCTCTGACAGCATCTTTAGGGGGATGTATGACATAATGTCGAAAGACATAATATAGACATACAAAAATATTGATATCAAAAATATTGAAGTTGTATCTACATACATATAAGTACAAAAATATAGAAAAAATAATATCGTAGTACAAAAATATAGAAGTAAAAAATATAGTTTTTTTAAATGTATTAATAATAATGTAAAACGAATTTAAAAATACATATAATATAAAAAATTATAGATATAAACTTTAAAACATATTTTAAAAAAATTAACTAATACCAATACATTTAAAATAAATTAAAAACTCTACATATAAATCAATATATATACTTACTCCACATATTGCATCAGTAGGGAAAGCGTTGGATAGCGTAGGGGTAAAAATTACTATTCCCACTCCAGAGGGTGCAACAGTAGGGAAAGTGCTGGATAGCGTAGGGGTAAAAATTACTATTCCCACTCCAGAGGGTGGAACAGTAGGGAAAGCGCTGGATAGCGTAGGGGTCAAAATTACTATTCGCACTCCAGAAGGTGCAACAGTAGGGAAAGCGTTGGATAGCGTTGGGGTAAAAATGACTATTCCCACTCCAAAGGGTGCAACAGTAGGGAAAGCGTTGGATAGCGTGGGGGTAAAAATTACTATTCCCACTCCAGAGGGTGCAACAGTAGAGAAAGCTTGCATAGCATAGGGATAAAATGATTATTCCTACTCCAGAGGGTGCAACAGTAGGGAAAGCACAGGATAGCGTAGGCATTATATTAACATACTATCAATTACATATTTAAAAAAAATAGTAATATTTTATTTACAAAAATAAATTAGTAAATCCCAAATATTTATAAATAATATTTACTTAAATAACAAAATATTACTTCCCACGGTACTCCCCTTTCAAGACACAACACACTACACCTACAAACAAACACAATTATTCAAAATATCAATTAAGACAGCGTTGTGCCGTCCTCGGATTCAGCCTGCTGACTTACGCTACTGAAGGATTTTAACTTAGAGAAAAAAAGATTAAATCCCAGGACAAAATCTCTGACTGAGTCTGGTTGGTGTATCAGACCCACTCTTCACCGCAATAGGGTTATATTGCACTTTGGTCACAGTCTACTGAGAACATTGACCACCATTGGTGCTACTTTTACTTACTTTCCGTTTCCCTTCATTGTATTTTTTATAATTTTGCACTGTAAATGATTCTGGGAAATGAGTGGGAGATTTTATTGTGTTAAATTTTAGACTTTTTAGCTGTTTTGATATTACTAAATGCTTTATACATTTTCTCTAAGTTAAGCTGTCCACTTGATACCATATCTATCAAGGGACGAGATCAGGTTTAAATTACTGAAACCTAATGCTTGACCTAGCAGGAGAGTGCCTTTATTACTTCTGGTGGACCTCAATCTACTCCAACTAATAATCAATGTCCTCACAGTCGGGCTTAGCCGGCTGCAAGATGGCCGCACTTTAAGTGGGCTCTGCCGGCCAAGACTACAATCCACTATCATCCTGCAGACACCCTTGACGCAGCGGCTCAGCACCCCGCCGCGTGTATCCACCTTGTCCTGGGGCACCTGTTGCTGTTACTCTCAGCCTTTTAGACCTCAGAGGTGCTGTGTTTAGCCACCTGATCTTCCCCTCGGGCCCGTGCCCCGCTGCTGAAGTAACCCGGCCTACCTGATCCTTCGGTGCTGTGGCATGCCGTGCCTGGGAGGCTTGCTGGAGGACTCCACATGATCCTGGACTGCGCGAGCCGATGAGTGTCCCCGCTGCTGGGGCTCCTCGTGGCAGGACTTGGGGCGCAAATTGCACCTTTAGGCCTGGGCCTTCTTGTGGCGTGTGCGTCATTTCCCTGTTCCTTGGCGCCCACGGTAACGGCCCAGAGTCTCCGTGTTGGGCGATGGGAGCGGCACATCCGCCGGACTCCCCGCTGTGCATGGTTCCCTCACTGGCGAGAATCCCGGCTCCCACCAGTGATCTGCCCCCGGCTGCCAGCCGCCCTCAGACTCTCCTCGACCTCTCCCTATCTGCAGCCTGCTGGGACTCCAAAGCCCTCCCGGCTGTTGCTTCATTGGGCTACCACTCCCGGATCCCTCTAGCTGAGGATGCCTCTCTTCTGGGTTGTGTGTTGGGCTTTTTGCTCCTCCTGCATAGCTGATTTGCGACCCTCACACCTTCCTGAGAGGGTCCTTTGGCCTTGAGCCCTCTGGTGCTGGACACTGCGGCACCCTGCTCTCCACGCAACTATGGTAACGTTTGTGCCCACCTGATTAGAGCGTCTTAGCGCCCGGGGCTCTTGCTACCCTGCGGGTGAATCGTGGCGGGGCTCGGTGTGTGCCGGCCATTCCGCTGGGCCTTTTCACTCATCATTGTAGCGAGGTCGTCTTGGCTTTGTCTTCGCAAGCCGGCTCGCTACACTTGCCCAGTGCCGGAGGCCGACTGCCCCCGCTGATGTCTCCCTCACGGTCGTGCTCGCCCCGAGTCACCTTTATATGGACAACCACCTCCTGTGTCTGGGTCGCACTGAGTGGCCTTTGATTCATGAATCTCCAGATCACATTGGTGGGCCTGCCTCCCTCATCGCACCTTCCGCCATAAAAAGGTCAGTTTGAGCCCCTCGGCTTGTTGGGCACTTACCCCGGCTTCGTGAGCGGTCTCTGAGACTTTTTTCCGAGCTTGGGGTGCCTGCCTATGCTCTCCTGCCAGGTTGCCAGTTTAGGGATTCATCTTACACCTGCTCTTGCTGCCTCTCTACTGGTCTACTGAGCCCAACCATCTCCGGCCTCCGCCTGCCATCCCTGGGGGGGTGCAGTTTGTGGTGCCTCACTCTCTCCGTGTCTGACCTGGCCACCTTTCCCCTGCTCTCCGCTTGTGACATCGCCAGGGGGCACTGGTATTCAACTTTGCACTCCTTCTGCAGCGCGGCCAGGCTGCCCCTGGGCGCTGTTGCCTTTTCTCATTGCCGTTGCCTCCCCTTTTTGCTGCTGAACTGAGCTACCCACCGGTTGCTGCCGAACATGGGGAGGACCGACCCGAAACAGCTGAGATCGCCTTCAACTAGCACGTCCAACGCACCAGGCGGGCGCAACCTCTGATGGGGGAGATACCGCAGCCTTGCTGGAGGCGGCCCCAACACGGGAGGACGATCTCAAGGCAATCATGTTGGACCTCAAATCTACGATCACTGGCATAGCGGCCCAGCTTGACCAGCTGTCTGCCGGTCTGGACACTTTTAAAGCCAGAGTAGACTCCCATGATGCCCACCTTCTACATGTCGAATCCAGGGTCTCTGATGCTGAGGATGCTGCCACGCAAGATTGCCAAAAATTGCTACAGATGGACAAGGTGCTTGATCTCATCCACAATAAAAACAAGGATTTGGAGGCGCGATCCCGGAGGTGCAACCTCCGCATTACTGGAGGGCCCGAATACACCAACATCTCTCAATGGAGAAGTGTGTTGAGCAGCTCACCAGAGAACTTTTTGGCGACATCCTCACTCCTGTCTTCCTTGTCGAGAGGGATCACTGCTCCCTCAGCTTGACCCTGGTCTTCCGGCTTGCCCCATCATTGCTAAACTCCTGAACTTCAGAGACCTCGATGCGGTGCTTCGGGCGGCCAGGGAGAAGGGCAAAATTTGTCAGCAGGGCAACTCTCTTTCGTTCTACCCTGACTACACCATAGCGGTCCAGGCGGCTTGCCGTGAGTTCCTTCCGGCAAAGCGGATCCCACTAAAACATGAAGTCACCTACTCTCTGGCATATCCCGCCAAACTGCAGGTTCGACAAGGCTCCAAAACACTAATTTTTTCAGACCCCAAGGAGGCCCTGGACTTCGCTAGTAAGCTGGACCGGTCAAATCGCACTTCACCGGCTGACTCCCAGACCGCCACAGCCGACAACCTCAGTGATAATGACTGAAATGTTGCTGCCTCTTATAGGTCTGCTAATTGTATGTCACGTTGCCTATGCTTTTGCCCTGAGCTAGCCTCTCAGGTTTCTGCAGCCTCCCTGGGCACATTATCCAAAATCCTTGTTCTGGGCTCGCTGTCCTTAGTCATTTGCTAATTTTCCTGTGCGGTCTTCTATGTTACAAGGCTTGGCCAAAACACACTAAGTATAGAGGGGTGAGAGGAAAAAACCCTCTTCGACCTCCCGCTCACTAGTCACAAAAAGAAGAGGGATTGAAAAGCTACGTGGAGATGGATAAGTTTGTGGAAATGCACCAATTTTGTAAAACTGCCCTCACACACAGCAAGCTGTGTCATGCTTCATCATGGGGTTGCTAACACACCTCCTCGCCAGCCAAACGCTGGAGGTGGAGCAATAGGGAGGGGAAGACAATACAACACAAAAGGTGAAAGTGGAACCACAGGTGAGTTAAAAGTGCGGAACAAGTGATGACAAGTGATATAAAAATGGAACCAGGAATCCTTATTACAATTTTAATGTTAGGTCCCCTGTCCAGTATTTAAAACTAAAAATGTGGGTGGTTAGTTGGAGAGCTTATAATGAGATTCCAACCCCCCCACTCTGCATAAATGCGACATGTTTCAGCCAGCACAAAATAATCCCCCATTTTTCCTCAGGACTTCTCATCACTGTAATCCCTAGGTGCAGAACCTTCCTCCTGACAACTTAGAGGAAAAAAAGAGATATCACCTTAAGTGGAGCCCCTCACCTTTAGAGAGCAATTAACCCCTTCGATGCTCATGACGAGCTCAGTTCGTCATGAGGTACACCTCTCGTGTGCTCATGACGAGCTGAGCTCGTCATGCAAAAGGGGATTCTGTAAATGTCAGCACAGGAGGGAAATCTGCTTAGCAGCCAAGCAACATAAAAAATAAACATAATATTATTGGTGAAATGTGCTCCATCCCACTATGTTTAACAACAAATATCCAGGAAAGGAGGGGGGCGCTCGGCCCCCATGCACACATGGCTGGGCCCGACTTCCCCCCTCCCCCGTACCCTCTGTGGTGGGGCATGCCCCCCCTTGCTGGTCACGTCTCCATGTCGTGGCTTGGAGGAGATGCCTCACCACCGATTGGTGCAGGTACCGCCGTTGACCCGGAAGCAGTGAGAATGCTTCCGGGTCAAGGGGAGGGACCAGGGAGGGTTTAAGAGGCTTGGGGGGCGCGGGAAGCGCTTTCTTGCAACCGCGCCCCCCAGGCTCGCTCCTCGCCCCGCTGCAGGGGCCGATTAATTTTTTATTCCTGTTGCAGGTTTTACGCGGAGTCCTTGACGAGCGGGCATACGGGCGGTGAGGCGGCATTTTTCAACGTCGCGTTCACTAGTAGGCGCGGGTGAATGGAGGACGGACAGCGACGGCTCGTGGAGGGAGTTACGGTGGGGCAGGAGGGTGGGGAGGGGGAGGGGCAGGGTGGAGGTTGCTAAAAACCGGCATATGGATAATTGCAGGTAAGTAAACAATTTAATTAATAAAACGAATTTCGTAGTGCGCCTTGCATCGCAAAATGCAATGCAGTGCGAGCTACGAAATTCGTTTTATTATTTAAATTGTTTACTTACCTGCAAGTATCCATATGCCGGTTTTTAGCAACCTCCACCCTGCCCCTCCCCCTCCCCACCCTCCTGCCCCACCGTAACTCCCTCCACGAGCCGTCCCTGAGGACGGACACCTCGACATCTGGGACGCGGTGCATTCAGAACAACTCGACACCCGGGACGCGGAGCATTTAAGGAGCGGCCAGCATTTCGTCGGGCACTCGGCCCAAATAGAGGCGCCAGTCACGGCTTGGGGGCACGAGGTATTGTAAGGACTGTGGAAGGCGGGGCGGCTGTGGAGCAAGGATCGGGCCCGACTGCTAGTGGGAGGTTTGCAAAGCACAATTGAATTTTGCCGCGAGTAAAGCGAAGCAGGGTCGGCCCGGGTAATAACTGGATGGGAGACCACAGCTAGAGCAGAGGGGGGAAAGCCTCACAGTGACTTAATATTGCAGAATCTATTCGAAAATTGTAAATACAAGTGGAAGACTGTGTTGGGTTTTAAGAAATTAAAAACTCCATGCCTATTAATTAGGCAGGACAGGTTTAAATTCCCTTAAAGCCACATTAATTAAATACTGTGCACAGTTCATCTTCATCAATATATAAAAGCTGCTACCAAGAGAGTGTTTTGAAGTACAGGCTGTTGTTGTTTTAAAAGTGAAGGCCTAGGGCCAATCCGAAGGGCATTACAGGGGATGATTTACATCCCATTCATAGGGTACTGTTCAGAACGAAGGGTAGAGGTTAGTACTTGGATGAGAGACCTAGCCGAACGCCTCCCAGTTGCATGGTGATCTATGGTCAGAAGGACAGAATTGTTAACTTTGCTCTCATCGTAGGTAATCATTCAGTGGGCGCCGCGGACGGAGCTGCTGGAGAGTGTACGGTGGATGGAGGGACCTGAGGACACGGGCAGGCCTGCATTTCACTACTTCTGTCGGGCCGCCGGGCTAGAGTGCGCTCACCCAAGCACCCAGGCTAGCTGGTGTGTTGCCGTCACAGTTGGGTGGTGCATACGGCCAGCCTGTGAGCCTTCAACTTTGGTGCAGGTACAAGGCACATAGTGCCCATAAGTAAGGTTTTGTGCAGTGTAGGTGGTGTACAACTGTTAAGAAATGTCTGGTAAACGGGGTGCAAGAAGTTCCCGCATGGAGCTCATGTTTCAGACCATGATGCGCAGAATGTCAGCGATGGACAAGAGATTGGGGAAAGTGGATAAGTTGGGGAAGACCGTGGCGGAATTGGGTGAGAGGTTTGAGGCACAAGCAGGGTCATCAGGGAGACCCAGGCGGCACATAGTGCCACCTAGACCCAGGGGGAATTAGATGCTTCGCCTAAGCGTGGCAGAGCTAAGAAGAGTTATAGTCGCCCCCACAAGTCACAGCTAGTAGGGGGGTCCCCTGGGACGTTCCCGGGCGGAGTGCCTGCATCACTTGAGACGCACACACCAACCCAGCCAATCCCGATAAGTGTACCGGTAGCACCAGCTCCAGCGACGCTGCCGGCACCCATAAACTCAGTGCCGCCAGTGGCCCCGCCAGTAAATCCAGGCGGAGGCACAGAGAATGGTAGCGAAAATCATGGGGGCTAGGGGTGATGGTGGAATGCCAAGCGCACCAATTTCTCCCCAAACAGGTTCAGCCAGCGATGCGGGGAAAGTCAAGACCTTAGAACCAATGGGAGTCGCTGAAAGTGGTAAGGAGGTTGCTTTGCCGGTATTAGGCGAAGGCTCAATACCCTCCAAGGGGGAGAATCTGGCGCAACATGTCTCTCAAGGAGTAAAAGACCTGATTTGGGCAGACAAGTATGTGAATATATTTTCATTGCTGATTGACAACACAGAGTGGAAGTATGCCAAGTCACAGAAAGATATGATGTTGCCTAGCGAATGGCGGTCACAGTTGTATAAATTCAGGGTGGAGGAGACACTGATTAACTGGATTAGGGCTATTTCTGTATTTATGGCAGTTACCGCTGAATGTTCTCCCACCTTGCAGGCAGAGATGGCTTGTTACCAGAGTAGGATTATAATGTTCAGTGACAAACATGGAGGGATGCTTGGAAAGAATATGACATAGCTTTCAGGAAAGCTAGAGAATTTGACAGATCTTTAGCCTGGGACAAAGTTGATTCCATTTTTTGGCATGCTCAGTTTTCAGGAGGTCAGTCAACAGGGGCTGGCACAAGCTGGAGCAAAGGATATTCGCCAAAGCCCCAGCAGCACTTTCGGCCAGCCCAAGGGGGGGATGCGGCCACTAAGGCCGTAGGGAATGCAGGTGGGAAAGGCGTGTGTTCGGACTTTAACAGGCGAACATGCACCAGGGCAGCGGGCACTTGCAAATTCAGACACGCATGTTACATATGCAGCCACCCTTCCCACCCAGAAACAACATGCCGATCAAAGGGTAGTACTTCAGCCAACAGGGGGAAAAGGAAACAGGAATAGTGGGGGACACCTTCAGGTTGCTCACTCTCCCATTGATGTGTTGGCTATGATTCCTTGGCTGAACAGGTACCCAGACCTTGCCTCCGCAAGGATGCTGCAAGAAGGTTTCACACATGGTTTTCGGATTCCAGAGGGGGGTATACCGGGACGCCGGAGTGTAGGAACCAGCTGTCAGTTAGACACAATCCTGGGGTGGTAGCGGCAAAAATTGAGAAAGAACTATGCCTAGGTAGGGTAGCGGGTCCTTTCTATGACATCCCAGTACCTAATTTTGTTTGCTCACCCCTGGGGGTGGTCCCAAAGAAGGAAAAGGGCGAATTCAGACTCATACACAATCTCTCAGCACCTAGGGGCGCTTCATTGAATGATGCGATTGACGAAGGCATTTGCAGCGTAAAGTATGCATCTTTTGATCAGGCAGTAGCGATGTTGAGAGTGTTGGGCCCCGGGGCATTGATGGCTAAATCAGACATTGAATCCGCTTTCAGAATGTTGCCAGTACATCCCTCTGACCAACACCTGCTGGGTTTTTCCTTTGAAGGCAAATATTATATGGACATGTGTATGCCCATGGGTTGCTCCGTATCATGTGCATACTTTGAGACATTCAGTTCTTTCCTGGAATGGGTTTTGAGACAAACTACAGGGCACCAGCATGTGAATCATTACCTTAATGATATCCTTTAGCTGGGGGTAGCGGGCTCACAGGAGTATGCGTGGGCATTGCGTGAGTTTTGCGTTCTCATGCATGCATTTGGGGTCCCGCTGGCACCAGGAAAAATGGTGGGCCGTCTACATGTCTGGAATTCTTAGGCATAGAATTGGACTCTGTTGAGGTTTGTTTCAGGTTACCCAAGGAAAAGATTGTGAAATTCAGGGCAGCCCTACAACAATGTTTGGTTAAGGAGAAAGTCACATTACAGCAGTTTCAGCAGACTGTTGGCCAGCTGAATTTTGCACCTACCAGCTGCAGAGGCTTCACCAGCACATTTCCCAACAACACTTTGGCAGATTGGTGCCCCCAATTACAGAACGTCGTGGCATCCAGCCTACCTCCCAGGACAACTTACGAAGGGGTGTTTAGGTCTTACTGTAATTTTTTGGGACAGGATCGGGAGGTTAAATGGGATCAGGTAGGCAAACTTTACCTTGTACATGGACACATTACACAGGGAGGGGCGCTCAGCGGCGACAGCTAGCAGATACAAGGCAGCTGTTTCTTTCTTCGCACAATTAAAGGGGGCCAGGGATCCCACGAACAGCTTCTTAGTACGAAAGGCATTGAGGGGGTGGCGGCGCCTACAGGCAAACACCGCCAAATGCAGACGGCCAATAGGTTTGGAACGATTGGCAGTAGTATTGGATGCCTTGCCTGACACGTGTATCTCTTCGGGGGAGGTACTCCTATTTAAAGCTGCCTTTTCCTTGGCCTTCTACGGGGCATTGCGTGTAAGTGAACTGGTGGCCAACACCAAACTGGACAGGTTAGGTGGGCTTCAGTTAGTAGACACTACGATAAGGGGTGAGTCAATGTGGGTTACCATTCGGAAATCAAAAACTGATCAGGAGGCACGGGGGATAGCTTAGTACTGCACCGGGCACCGACCAACCCGTGCTGCCCAGTGTCGCAAGTGGAAGCATTCATCAGGCAAAGGGCGGGCGTGGCAATGGGAACCTTGTTAATACATGCGGATGGTACCCCTTTGACCAGGTTTCAGTTCCAAAGAGTGTTGGCAATGGCAATCGCCAACGCTGGTTTGAACCCCAAGGATTTTGGGACACATTCTTTCCAGATAGGGGCGGCCACCGAGGCAACAGCGAGAGGGTTGCATGCCAACAGTGTGAAGAGGATTGGGAGATGGTCTTCCAATGCCTATAAGCGTTATGTGCGGCTGCACATGTTGTGAGGGACATCTACACCACCCTGACACCTGCCTTGTTGTCTGTTTATCTTTCATTTTCTCGAGCCTGTGACGCAGGGCGGAAACTACTACCGGGTCATCAAATACAACCACCAGCATCTCGGCAATAGCAGGAAGACAAGAAGAGGACACATGTAGTATGGGTTGTTGGTCATTCTTATGTGAAGCGTGCTAAACCAGTTTTCTTTTCAGGTGGTTGTAGACGGAGGGCGGAGAGCAGGGGTCTTGATGTTTGCTTTCATGGCAGAGGTGGGCTCTGCCTCAGCCAGCTTAGGGGCTTCGTTTCAGACGTACTCAACCCAATGTCTATACTTTTTGTATTTGCAGTTAAATGACAAACATCGCACATCTCACATCATGTGTGCCCTGAGACTGGAGGAAGAAATCCTCTCTGATGCTCTCCCCCTGCTTCCTCTTGCCTGTTTCTCGTTTTTCTAGGTCTTGTGTGAACCAGAATATCTTTGATATTCTGGCTCTTCTTAAATGAAAACAGGGGCTCCTCAAAGGCAAGTCCTTTGGAATTTAAGATTCTCCAGTTTCGCAAAAGGATTTTTTGAATGGCGTTTGATGCTGTGTTAAATGTAAACAAAACAGGTGATGGACCGAATGTGGATCAATGTCACACATTCATCCCAGTCCAAAGATCCGGGCCCAAATCCATCGTTTTTTTGCACTCCACACCACCCTGGGTTAGACAATGGCGATATGCAAATCAGCTCTGACCCTGTGCCCCATGGGAACAGTCCAGTCCAAACTACAATAGCCATGTCCTTCCCAGAACGGAATCAAGCATCCGAGGACCGGACCGGTTTCGAGGTAACACCTCTCATCAGCACGGCTAGCTTGACTCCAGCGGTGTGGAGTGCCTGGGACCCACGTCTGAGCATCCCCAGCGCACTTATGGCGGTATTGCAAACAAAACAGGTGATGGACCGAATGTGGATCAATGTCACACATTCATCCCAGTCCAAAGATCTGGCCCAAATCCATCGTTTTTTTGCACTCCACACCACCCTGGGTTAGCCAATGGCGATATGCAAATCAGCTCTGACCCTGTGCCCCATGGGAACAGTCCAGTCCGAACTACAAAAGCCATGTCCTTCCCAGAACGGAATCAAGCATCCGAGGACCGGACCGGTTTCGAGGTAACACCTCTCATCAGCCCGGCTAGCTTGACTCCAGTGGTGTGGAGTGCCTGGGACCCACGTCTGAGCATCCCCAGTGCACTTATGGCGGTATTGCAAACAAAACAGGTGATGGACCGAATGTGGATCAATGTCACACATTCATCCCAGTCCAAAGATCTGGGCCCAAATCCATCGTTTTTTTGCACTCCACACCACCCTGGGTTAGACAATGGCGATATGCAAATCAGCTCTGACCCTGTGCCCCATGGGAACAGTCCAGTCTGAACTACAAAAGCCATGTCCTTCCCAGAACGGAATCAAGCATCCGAGGACCGGACCGGTTTCGAGGTAACACCTCTCATCAGCCCGGCTAGCTTGACTCCAGTGGTGTGGAGTGCCTGGGACCCACGTCTGAGCATCCCCAGCGCACTTATGGCGGTATTGCAAACAAAACAGGTGATGGACCGAATGTGGATCAATGTCACACATTCATCCCAGTCCAAAGATCTGGGCCCAAATCCAACGTTTTTTTGCACTCCACACCACCCTGGGTTAGACAATGGCGATATGCAAATCAGCTCTGACCCTGTGCCCCATGGGAACAGTCCAGTCCGAACTACAAAAGCCATGTCCTTCCCAGAACGGAATCAAGCATCCGAGGACCGGACCGGTTTCGAGGTGACACCTCTCATCAGCCCGGCTAGCTTGACTCCAGTGGTGTGGAGTGCCTGGGACCCACGTCTGAGCATCCCCAGCGCACTTATGGCGGTATTGCAAACAAAACACGTGATGGACCGAATGTGGATCAATGTCACACATTCATCCCAGTCCAAAGATCTGGGCCCAAATCCATCGTTTTTTTGCACTCCACACCACCCTGGGTTAGACAATGGCGATATGCAAATCAGCTCTGACCCTGTGCCCCATGGGAACAGTCCAGTCCGAACTACAAAAGCCATGTCCTTCCCAGAACGGAATCAAGCATCCGAGGACCGGACCGGTTTCGAGGTAACACCTCTCATCAGCCCGGCTAGCTTGACTCCAGTGGTGTGGAGTGCCTGGGACCCACGTCTGAGCATCCCCAGCGCACTTAAATGTAGTCACACAGGGCCCGATTCACAGAACTAACTTAAGACAAAATCCTAAACTTACTACTTTTGGTATTCACAGAAGTTAGGATTTTGTATTAAGACAGACTTAAGTTAGGATTTTGTCTTAAGTCTGTCTTAAGACAAACTTAATACAAAATCCTAACTTCTGTGAATACCAAAAGTAGTAAGTTTAGGATTTTGTCTTAAGTTAGTTCTGTGAATCGGGCCCACAGACTGTTCTCTCCATGGAGGTTTTTTCATTAGACTCCAGAAGTGCCTTGGAGTGTCAATGTGATTCTCTTTTCTTTGCCCTTCGGACTACTCTAGCGGGGTAATCCCTTTGCAAAAGTTTCTTTTCGAGGGCATCCGCTTCTGACATAAAATCTGTGCGACTCGAACAATTTCACTGAAGTCGCAAAAATTGTCCCACAGGGAGATTTTCCCTTAAGGATTTGGGGGCATGTTATCAAGAACTGTGATAAAATTATCGCCGGAGGAGAGTGGGGGAGGAGCCAAGATGGCGACTGGTGAAGACGTGTAGGCTCCCGGCTCCGGCAGCTCCCTGCCCTCCGCACTGTTATCCTGCTTCATATCCTGACTTCTCCGACGGCGGACGGTTCGCCCAGCTGTGCTGACTTTATTCATCTTTCCCGGACCTCCCAGCTCGCCCGGCAGCCGGAGATACGCGATAGCCGGAGTCGAGCCCTGACCCCAGAACCACGCCACTGGCCGTCCCCGAGCCAGGTAGGCTGTGGAGCGGCCGTCTTGCCCGCGACCCGCTGACTCTGAGAGGGTGGCCATCTCTCCCCGGATCGAGCTCCTGACTGGGCTGCCTGCAGTGGACTGCCGCGCTCGGAGCCCTGTGGTCTACCTGCCCCTCAAGATGCCTCGTAAGTAACGCGTCTTTGTCTGTGACTGGCGGCGGAAGATAAAGGGGACACGGCCATTTTGGTGAAACGGTGGATGCTTGCTACCCTGTCCCGGTGTGACGGCTAGTGGTATTACAGCCCCCAGTCTCGACAGCCCGACCTTCATCGACTCTACTGGCTTGGAGCCCTGTGCTGTGGTCGGTTCGCGCTACACTCGATTTGTAGCTTGCTCTGTGTCTCGCACATCGGGATGGGATCAATTGCCTCAGAGACTGGGGGGGTGCGCATATCCCTGTCTGCGGGTTGTGTCGCCCTACGAGCACTGGACGCCGGAATGCTCGTTCCCCTCCGGGAACACGAATGCGAGGAGCTCCCACCACCGCTCTCCTACAGGGATATCCTGGCCGCCCTGACTAGCCTCAGTGTGGAAATGTATGCGGGCTTTAGAGCGCTGGGTGAATGTCTCGACGCAATGGCATCCGATCTACGCGGCGATCGTAATGTGGAGGGCAAGCCCAATCTGGCTTCATGTTCAGCCGATCCGACGAGGGATGCAGTGCCCTTCATTTCTGACGGTGCAGTCGTGACTGTCTCTGCCTCTATGGACGCCTGCCATGGGCCAACCAGAGCATTTGCCTGTGTTACTTTGTATCCTTTGTCTCCGGGACTGGTTGATATGCCGCCTGCAACAGTGTTACGGCCTCACGCCCGGGTCTTGCCACTGTTGCCTTTGCCCTGTGCCCCGGAGGCCCTGTGTTTCCCCGATGGCCCATGGAACTTAATTGTGACGAAGACAGGATTTATTGGTGACGTTCACTGGCCATTTTGTGTTACTGGGTTACTTTCCTTTGATGTGCGGCCATGTTGGTTCTTTGTCCTGGTGGGGGCGGGCCTTCTTCATGTGCTTCTTTCCTGGGTCTGTCCGAGGTCGGGTCAGGGCTAGGTTCTCCTTGTACTGTCGGTTGCTGGGCGGGTGGGACCGGGATTGGAAGTTGTACAATCTTGCTTAAGTCGCACAAGTTATAATGTCTTTCCCTAGCTGCTCTTGTATTAATAACTGGTTTTCAATGATTGTAAATTGTATGGGGACTGTGTTTCTGACTGGGGAACTGGGAATGGCTCGGTTGGCTCCTCCTCCCGCTTCACCTGTAGGGTTTTTTGAGGGTTGTAGATTAGGGTGGCCTTTTCTCGCTCTCTATATTTCATGGTAACGTTTTATTATTATTATTATTATTTTTTTTTTTTTTCTTTTCTCTTTCTCTCTTCTTTCTTTGCTTGATCTATATTTCGGGTTCTTTATGGGGCGACAGGCACATTGTCGGGGGGGGGGTAGGCCGTAGCCTCCGCGTTGGTGCAGGGTGGGGGGGTAGATTATAGTTTCCATATTAGTTTCTATGGGCCTTTTCTCTTCTTTTCCTGCGCTTTCTTATACTGTTTTCTTTTCTGGGTCTGTGACAGAGGATGGTTGGGAGTGGGTGGCACTGGGCGCGGCACGAGTTTGGCTTCTGCTGTCCGCTTGTCTTTCCTATTGTTCTGTCGCCTTGACGAAGAGCTCTACGTAATTGATATCATTTCTATTGTTGCCTACTCATGTGGACTCAATGTACGGACTCGGATATTCTTTATACCAATCCTTTATTGCTTTTATTTCATCAAAAACTTTAAAATTTGACCTCACTGCTCCTTCTCCCTGGCGGCATGTCCTTTCCAGTGTAACTGTTGTTAATAGTTGTTGTATCACATGATGCCGTCGGAAGGCCGTAATGTTGACACCTGTGCTCATAAATGTTGTGGCCGGCCGGATGGTTGTAGGCCCGTATTTGTTTTTCTGCAACATGCACAATAAAGGTCTTAAAAAATTAAAAAAAAAAAAAAATTATCGCCGGAGAAGTGTGGCTCAATGGTTAGAGTGGCAGACCCTGATGCAGAGGTCTAGCCCAGGACCAGGATTCAATTCCCTGCCTTGGCGGGTCTTGGGCTCAAAATTCCACGGACCTCATAATTCTCGCCTCGGTGCCTATTCCTATCATGGAGTCCCACTCTGCAACTCTCGGCAATAGCTTGCTTAATCTCCACAACGGCCCCCACAACGCTAAGGATGCCTGGCCTCCATCTTGGGGGTGCCCAGGAGTGGACGCCTCACAGGGAAAGCCAGGATGGGTTCCACAGCGGTATTCGTACAAGCGCCTTGAGATCCTTGCGGGTGAGTAGTGTGCTATACAAGTATCAATTTACATTTACATTACATTACATTTACATTTACATTTACAAACACACTTTGCAGCTCCCACTACAGGTCCCACCTCTGAATCTCAACATCAATATTATGTAAGTCTTTAATGCTTTTTACTAAATTGCTAATTTACTTGTATATCTTGACAGAAGTGTCCCAAGGTGCATAATTTGAGCTATTGGTTTCCGGAGCTTAGCTTAGCCACTGGTGTCAAGAATATAAAAACAGCATTTAACAACTATTGCACACAAACACCACCCTTCACAACAAAAATCAAGCGAAGAGTCATTTCATTTTTTAGGATAAGAGTTCTATGTGACAACAATCAAGTAGTTATAAGTTCAAGTGCACTTCCTTTCAAATTGGCCTCTTCTTCTAATACGATGGAGGCGTATTGAAACCCCTTAATGGACATGAATGACACGTATTGAAACTCCTTAATGAATAGTAATACCCACTCAATAGTTTAGAAACAGCATATCAAATAATCATGCAGTCTCATAAATAGCTCTCTTCTTTTTCCAGCACAAAGCAGAAGAAAGTGTGGCTGAGTGTTTAATAACAGGTAATGCATAACGAGGGGATAAGAACAAAGCCACTTATTGGGCAGTCACATGAAACTGTTGCCACAACCATAGTCCTATTCTGATCACAGGCATCAATTCTGAACCAGACACACAGCAACCAGATGGATAGCAAAGGGCAAAAACATTGTAAGAGTCAGATGGGTGGAGCATTTGTTACACTCAGGAATAAAGAGGTCATGTAGGTGGACAACAACAACTTGTTTTTCTATTTAAAGGGGACCGGGTCCAATGGCGCTCCCCAATGGAAACAGTGGCCCATGGGGGGCACAGTCGACATGAAGAAAGACTCCGACCCTGCTTGTATTGGTTCAAAAACTGAAAGAAAGCTATTGATTGATCATTTCAGCTCCTAGAGTGGGCAGTGTGCTCTACATGGCTGACATTGCCCAGCCCATCACCCACCTCCACCTGGCATAGCCAAAGGATGAACCAATCAAGAAGATGAGCAGTGTAGAGGGAAGGTCAGACCCAACAATGTGAGGCAGCCATACTTTCTGGGGCACAGTCCTTAGTCTAGGAAAATTAAATGAAATACCAGCATTTGTAAAGCACACAGCTACCTCCAGAGAGGTGTCTAGGCGCTGGGGGCCATTGGAAAGATTAAGCGAGCTATTGCCCAGAGTCACATGGTGCTGTGTTAACCTGCTGCCGGGCATCGAACCGTGAACTCCATGGTTCGGCGTTAGGCACCCTGGCCGCTGCGCCAGACCTATTCCCTCGGATGGAAAGAGAGGCTACATTTTCATCACATATTGATGATGTGCGAATGAAGACAGAGTCCCCTCAGCCAGCAGGCCAAGCTGTTTCTGGTTCTATCATTTGTTTGCAATGCGATGCAGTCCCAAGCAGTTCACAGCAGTGTCGGTGACGAGCTGGACATGGAAACAATGACTTTCAATAGGGGACACATTCAATTTATTTGTGAAACTGATATCAATCAATCAATCAATCAGAACATTTGTAAACCGCACTACTCACCCGTAGGGGTCTCAAGGCGCTAGAGGGGGGGGGGAGGGGGGGGGAATGCTGCTACTGCTCGAAAAGCCAGGTCTTGAGGAGTCTTCTGAACGTTAGAAGGTCCTGGGTCTGCTGTAGGAAGATGGGGAGGGTGTTCCAGGTCTTGGTGGTGAGGTGGGTGCCTCCAGAGGTCGCTCTTTGGATATCCAAGTTGTTAGTCTAGCTGCCCAGGAACTACAAAGTCCCTGACACCCCTGTTGATGCTCTGTGTGGAAGGGGGCCAATAGGCCTTTCTAAAGCTGGTGCACATACCTGCAACACAGAACACCTTTTAATTGACTGTGAATCTTATATCCAAGTTGGTATTCATGCTGTCCGGAGATTGCAAGGTCCAGATCCTACTGTTGAGGCTCTGTGTAGACAGTGACCAGGTTACAACAGGCAAGTCTGAGTCCGTCAGAGCAAGGAGAAGGCGGGGCTGCACCTCCTTCCTTGGGGGTGTGGGGAAAAAGGAAGGCTTCAATGATTTCTAAAGGTAAGACCACTGTCCCCCTCAATAGTCCTTTCCTTATTCGATACTCCCATGGTGGTGCGTCTAAGAGAATGTGATTATAATAAGACTATAGTAGTGAATTATTATAATAATAATTTTAAGCAGATGAATTGTGAAGTTTTAAAAGCAATTGGGCATATCTTACATAAATATACTGTACAAAATACAGAGGCATGGTCCTTGTTGTGGCTGGGGAACTTTAATGCACGTTTATGCAAGCCCCACATTTAGAGAGCTATATGAGTTGATAATTCAGATGGTAATGGGAAAACTTACATTTAGAATGACCCAATTGGAGATGCTTATAATGATATATTTAGGAATGTAAACTTTACTTGCTTCTGATGTGTGTAACTCCAATTTTTCAGGGGTTCCAACTTTTACAGGAAGGGGTTTTTCCTCCACCATTGATTTTGCCATCCTTTAAGCGAACCTCTGCCCCTTTATTTTAGACTTTAAGGTGTTCCCTTGTTGTGTCCCCTAGGTGCTGGATATACCTAAAAAATCAGTTTGGTGGTCATCAGGAAATCAGTTTAGTGATCATCAGGAAACGCTATGGTGAAGAATAAAGGCATCCTATGTAATGAGCTAAAATTGATTATATGAAGATTATTAGTGAGTTGATACAGGCCATTGGTGATGATTTTTATAATGTTTTTGAATGCCCATAGTGATCCATGAGCTTTTTTAAATGATTTTGAGGGCAAATGCCAGGCCTGTAATATGTTGATGAGGGAACCGTTTGTTGCTCTGTACAGAAGCCTCACATATGGGTTGATAATGCCTGCTCTATTACTCACAAAGTTTTAAAACTAGTAAAAAAAACACACACACATCCGGGCTGACATACAGGCTTTTAAGTCAGAATACAAGAGGATTTGGAAGCCAGGAAAAGCTGTATTAGAGAAGAAGCATGGGCCTCTTTGCAGTGCACCAGTGCCCTACTTGCTGATAGTGGATTTTTTAGGGTGGTGAATTCCCCTTACTTATGGGATACTTATCGTACCCACCCTAATGCCTGTCATGCCTGCGCTTATGCCGGAAGCACATTTTTATACGCCACCAACAATCCAGGGTGTAACACATTTGGGGCAATATTTATCAAGTGTTGTGCCGCTTTTTCAGCATTCAACAGGGTGCAAAAGTGACACAATCCTTGAGATGCAATTTATCAAGCCTTGCAAGGCCCCCTTGTGTGGCCGAGTGCCCTGATAAATGCAGAGTAACGCAATGCAGCGCAAATGGAGCCATTGATTTTCATACATTCCTAGATTTACCATAAGTGGTAGACCTGAAATGTGCTGAAACTGCTTTACCTCTCCAGGTGAGGCATAACAAGGAGACATAAGTTTATTTTTCCACGTTTTTTCCTCTTTATATGTGTGCTGCATTCTGCCGAACACATAGAAAGAGAAGAAATGCCTCGGGGGATTGTTTTTGTGCAGGAAGATGCTCCTTCCTCCACAATTCACTCCTGCTAGCAATGCTGGGAACCCTTGCATCATGCACAAGAGTGCCTGCATTGGCACTAGGCAGCACATTGTGCACCAGCATTGAGAAATGGCAGAGATGCGCTGTACGACGTTAAATACAGCACATTCCTGTCCTTTTCCTATCATGCAGCGCAGCACAGCACAGCAAGGTGACTTGCTGTGCTACGTGATGAAATGATAAACATGCCCCTTGATGTATCTAGTGTGAGACAATTTGTTCCTGTCCCTTTTTATGTTGAGGAAGTCAAATCAACGATAAGTGGATACGTTCTAAAGGGGATGCTTCGGAGCCTGATGGGGTAACAGTTGATCTTTTTAAAGATAATATCGATTCATGGGTTCCATTAGTTACCAATGTGGTTAAGGCTATTCACATTGTACATCAGTAACCTAGTAGCCCACCAGGAACAATGTGAGAATGAGGCACCAAGTTTAGCTAATATCAGGGTCCCTGCTTTAATGTTTGCAGGTGATATGTTACTGCTTTCAAAAACACCAATTGGGCTGCAAACAATATTAATTCGATTTTGCAGGCAAAGAGACCTGGAAATTAATGTAGGAAAAACAAAATACATGATTCTTAATCCATTATATTCCATCAGACCCAATCCTAAATTACGGGGCAGCCCATTGGAGCGTGTGCATACTTTTGATTATTTAGGGATTACCCTAACAGGGCAGTTTGAATGCACACCCACATAGCATAGCGTAGGCTCAAATTATAGGAAATAACAGGGGGAAAAGCCAAAATTCACAGAGGCACTCAAGGGCATATTACCAACAAATAGCGATATTTATCGCTAAATAGGCTTAGCTGCGATTTTTTTATCGCTGCCTATCGCTGGATATGTTAGTGGAGAAAACATGCTATTAGCAACGTTTTTCTCCATTGTGCTAAAATATCTAGCGATAGCGGCGAAATGCGTGAATATCGCTGAGAATACATCGATATTCACGCATTAGCGACCAAATGCTCTTAGCCATGTTATCCACCTCCCATTGGATAACATGGCTAAGAACTGGTCTGAGCAGGTGTTAGTTTTTGGCGATAGCAGGAATATTTCCATCGCTACGCCTGCCTTGCTAATAGGCGATAGCGACTGCTTTCAGTCGGTAACTGGTTGGGTACGCCCACTTTGCATGTCATTAGCGATAAACATCGCTGACCTGCAAACCGGGCCCCAAACCGCTCGCTATCGCCTAAAAGCTGTTGCTAACATCAGTTAGCGACAGCTTGCTAATAGAGCGATAGAATTATCGCCACTTAGCGGCCGAAAACGGCTGCTAAACCGGCAATAATTGCCTATCGCCACACTTGGTAACATGCCCCTCAATTTAGCCCCATATCCCCGGCAGTTCAATTCTATAATACCCATGTCATAGGAGAAGCCCTCTATGGTGCTGAGGTGTGCGGCCACAGGGATGCGACTGCCTTGGTGGCAGTCGAAAACCGATACATGTGACAACTGACGGGTCTCCGATTAGCACTCAGTGCTCCACCCAAGGTTAGATCTGGGGCTTAGATCAATATCTGACAGAACAGGATTGAGTATCATCCTGTATTGGAGGAGGATCTGGACTATACCAGTGTATGCTCATATCGACAGGGCCTAGAAGAAGTGCTACGCATCCCAGGTTAAGGTAACGTACTGAGAGAGCGCAATTTGAGTAAATTGTAGAAGTGCACAATATTTACATGTAAGATGCACAAATTTAGTTAAAGCACATTAGAGTGTCGAAAATATAGAATGCACATACTTACGAGTGTTTAATCAATATAGAATGCATATTTTAGAGTGTGAAGCTAATGTAGTAATGTTTAGAAATGTTAGAATGCTACTAGATTCCATGTTATGTGGCTGTTGCAGAAGAAAATGTAATGCTGCCAAACGTAGAAATGTGCAGGCCTCATGGCAATGTATGAAGAACGAAAACGTGCCTTTGCAGTTTCACATAAGATGGATTACTATTATTTAGAATATTATTGATCATACGTTAAAGTTATATTTTGTAGAAGTGTTTCATATAATCAGAATGTAATAGGTTAGAATATTGTTTTAGGCTAAGAAATAACGGTTCACAGAGTGCAGGCCTGTTTCAAGTAATTTAGTAGGCCTGGAAAGATAACGTCGTTTCTTTGATCTGCATGTGCTAGTTAAAATCGGGTCTTGTTAAGCATAAATTGCAGACCATGTTCGGAGTTTTACGACTTGGAAGATAAGCTGGAGGTCGGAATTTGGGGCCCAATTCATGGGTGTCTGTTTGCAGGTGTGAGGGGGTTCCAATCAAGAGATTGATGAATAGAGCTCTGTTCTGGGAGACAGGCACAGGTCTGGAGGAGGCTTCAGGAATTTCCTGGGGGTACTGGCGTGCCGAGAAGAAGCCTGGGAAGCAAGGTCAACGCTAACAAGAAGCCCAGAGGAGTATCAGTATGGAAAAAGCCAGAACCGACACCACATGAGAGGTGTACGTGAGGGGCGTCTCTGAGGGGCGTTTCAACTGTAATTGTGATTTTGTATTAGGGACAGCACCCTGGGGTGGAGTTAGAGCAGATGGCCTGAGGAACCTTAGAGAGCGGATGGGTAGGCAGAGAGCGCACAACTGCGATGCACAGATTTACAACAGAGACTAAGGGAAAGTGAGTGCACTTCTTTGGAAGTCACCACGGCTGACACCTTTTTAGGTTAAGATTCTGCTAAGTAGGGATGTCACTTAGTCTAGTGTAGGGACAGTCTAACCTGGATTTTTCTCCCCTCTGTAAATGACGCTTAAGTTACAACTTGTGTCTATTCTTGCAAACCTGCTGATCTTTGAATTAGTCTTGGTGATATTTTTCTGTTGCCTAGGATCATTTAGAGAATTCATGTTTGTCTTGATACCAGTATATCTCTTGAACCTTATATTGAGATGTTTGTATCTCCAGTTATCTTTGGCTTTATAATAAAACTTTAAAACTTCTTCGTGGTAAGTGGTTCTTCAGAGTTGTGCAAATTACTGGATTGTTTAACCTGGTAGTGAATTGCTTTTTACTCTATGACAGGCAACAAAGGTTCAGTCGACCTAAATGGGGATTTAGATCTAGAGTGATCAGATAAGAAATCAAAAATCCCGCTGTCTCAGTTGGTAGCAGAATTAGGATGGTTGCCTTCTAGAGGAAGGTGATCTAGACTAGGTTAAGATTACCCCGAGGCCCCTAGAGATCGAGAGATGACCAGAAGAAGAATCACCTGCCAAAGAAGGTGCTGACGGTGAGAGAGAAAAGCAGCAGAGTCGGTCGAGAGTGAGTATAATAAGGGTCATGCGTTGTCAAGATTGCGGTGTTTTGTGTTGTATTTGTGTTGTAATGTCATGCGGAGTTGAATGCCTGTAGTGTGATTGAGGCAGGGTTGTGAGCGCGTGCAACCTGGTGAAAATCTTAAGTTCAGAGAAGAGCTTAAGTGAAGGGGGTCATGAGGTACCATTGATCACCCGCAGGACCGAGATAGGGGGAACGCAAGAGTGAGTGTATGGGTAACGGACGCTGGTCGGAAGTTACCGTTTGTAAGTAACCTATCAGTTAAGGCGATTGTCTGGACGGTTGCGGAAAGACATCTCGTCAGTTAAGGTGACAATTACAGTTAGACTGTGGTCGTACAGTCAAGAAAAGTGATCGCTTGGTCGGAAGTAATCATTTTTCAGAGTATGAATGGGACGCATGCATGACCGGGAGGCGAGCTGAGAAAGGAGGGGAACTGCTGCGAAAGGGGGACGAGTGACGTCAGAGAAGAGCCGCGCTGGGATAGGCCCGTTGGTGTGAAGCCGCGCTGTGATAGGCCGGTTGACGCGAACCGCGCTGTGATAGGCCAGTTAGTGAGAACCGCGCTGGGATTGGTGAATTGTCATCAGGAAGTAAACAAACGCAGGGAATTAAGGAAAATTGTAGATTTGATCATGAAGTGTTTTAAATGCTTGAGAGCGATCTTTAAGAGAGATAGGAGAGAATCTTATGATGGGGAAGAGGCCCCGCCAGAGGGTACACCAGCTCACTATATGGCCACGAATGTTGGGTTGCATACCATATTGTGGATTTCTAACTGGAGTAAGATTACAGAAGGGAATGAGGAACTGACCTTTCCGAAATACGGAACGTTTAGATTAGAGGTGTTGCACCAGTTAAAAGCAGTTATGACCTCAATGAGACCTCTGCCCAGGCCAACACAGTTTGAAGCCCTTAATGCGTGGATTAGGGCGGCGCACGACAGGAACCAGAACAGGCGTCAAGAAAGAGTGAGACGATCGGTAAGAGCAGTGCAAGACGCCAAATGGGATGAGGAAGCTAAAAAATGGAGAGTGCAGACTATTGAAGTAGATAAATTGTACCCAGTGATAGAAGTTACAGGAGACAAAAGACCACCAGAGGAGGATGATGAGAGCGAGACAGAGGATAGTCTGATAAATAGGTTGTTGATAGACAGACCGCCTCCGTACAATAGAGGGATGGAAGGTGCCGAGCTCCAAAGGGGGGACGGGGCTGGCATAGAGGAGTATAGACCACTCCCTATAACGGATTGGGAACCCACCAAAGGTGAAGAAACACCTCAACCTAGTCCAGTACAGAGAGTAGTCGGAAGGTTTGTGGTACAAAAGGTGCCAGAAATGGAGCGTGCTATTCTCCATTCTCCCTACACTCCTTTTTTAACCCTCTCTGACACGAGTGTTATCACTTTACAGGGGTTGTGACCCCTTACAACACAAAATTACTAGCATGTTATTGTCACATGTAACAACATCTTTAGTAACAGACATACTATTGACCGTACCCTTCTTTTGTCTCCTTTCCTAGTCCCAGGGAGGGCCTCAATGAAGGGTTGATCCCGCGACACAATACAGGTCGTATATTCGATTCCTTCAATTACTGGGGAATCTTTTAGCAATTTGATGAGCATTTTGGTCCTGATGAATTGCCTTAGAGGCATGAAACATGTCGACCATACCTGGACTGAGGGTTGAATGAGGCTTGATTACCCTAATCGTCACGCCTCAATACCCCTCATTTTTCACACATTTTAATAAGGCAGTGAGCCATGTCATTAAAGTTTTCCCTAATGGACTCTACTGACCTCTTTTAAACCTCACTCACGCTCACCATTGCACTTTCTTCCTAGGTCCCTCACACACATGCACCCATTGGCAAAGGAATAAAAGACCTCCGCTAAAGTGCAGCACCTTGTGCTGCCCGACGGGCATTGCATCGCCAGCCTGCCGCAGGAGCAGGAAGCCAATGATGACACTGGACAATCATCGGGTGGGATGACAACAGTCATCCAACCTTTGACTTGTGTGAGGCATCCTTAATTCCGCAAAGGGATTATCACATTCCCTGCTATTTACACTCCTTAAGAGAGAGGTTCTATTGAGTTACTTTAGTTGACCCGCTGTGGGGAACTTTGTACAATTGTTGTTGATTTCTACGTCACAGGACATGTACATTGGACCCCGTTAAAAATTGTCCACTTCTTGTTCCCCCCTCTTGATATAATTCCTAGCGTGCACCCTGCACGGGAACTCTTTTAGGTTACCAGTGGTGAAGATTTTTCACCTCTCTTGGTCCACCCCTAGTCAGTATTTACTGCCTAAAAAGTACCACGAAATACACACTGCTCTGGTTGGCATAGTCCTTCGCACCACATCCGATCACACACAGAGAATCCGGGTGCCAACATGGAGGATGTTCCGGGTCTAAGCTTCAATGAGGACACCATAGCCGAGGCATTAAGAACAACGCCATCAATATTAACCAACCCTCCTGTCTCCACATCTGGTACATCTTCCGATGAATGGACAACCCTGACGGAGATGAAGAAAGAACTTATAAGAATTACGATCCACGGGATCATGATGACGGAATATTTGAGAAGCAACATAGCCCCACAGGGCTTAATTGTCAACATAGTCCCAAGACTATTCTTGGAAGACAAACGTTTTAAAGTGGACTGGTGCCAGGTATCCTGGAAGTGCACGAAGGATCTACTATTTTTGATCACTCAAACAGCAAAACGCCTCTCTGACGCCTTGTTAGAAAAGATCTCAGCCCTAGAGGCTACCATGAAGAACGCAACTTCCAAGAATAATAAAACTGCATTCACCACCAAGTTAACTGAGATCAATCAGGAAATGTCTGACCACCATGAGTTCTTATTAAAACAAAAGACAACCAAACTTGAAAAAAGACATTGCCAAGTTTGAGAAAGAAAAAGTCTATCCCTATCTCAAAGACGGTTTCAAAGGGAAAAAGAACAACTATTCATCCGATGAGAACTCAGGCAGTGACAATAGACGGGGATCGACAAGCAGCGATTCCAGTGGTGGGTATCCGTGTAGGAATTCACGAGCCCCACCACGCACCTGGCAACAAGGTTACCAACAAGGCCCAGTATTTCATGGTCCACCTCATATGACACCAGCGTGGCAATACCCTTTCTTCCCGCAAGGCCCCCCACAATTTTACCCCCTCAATCCGCCAGCTTTTCAAGGCAGAGGTTGGGGCAGAGGAAGAGGGCGAAAGCGAGGCGGGCAGAAAGGAGTGCAATGGCAAGATCAGCCGCCAATATCAACGTCAATGGAGACCAGGAGCATAGCAGCCAGGGGGAGACGAGTCTGATCGTCAACCTGTCAAAGAAAATCCTTTCACCAACGGAGAAGAGAGTTCTAGAGAAAGGTCTTGGGTTTGTCCCCACCCCGACCCCTGATAGTTTCCAAGAAACAATTGAACTGAAACAATTCTTCAGGAAAATACGTCTCCGGGCGTTCTTTGAGAATCGACCTGAGCTTCCCAGTCTAGATACTGGTTTGAAAAAACCATCCACCTTCACCCCGACTGATGGGATGGTCCCACCGGAAGTCTTAACTTTCGAACGGGCTGTGTTGACTAGCCTGCGGAATAAACCAAAGGTCAAACCCTTCCAGAATTTAACAGCTGCAGAAAGACAAGCATCCATTGATCTGGGCAGGGACGACTCTATTGTCATCAAACAAGCAGACAAAGGGGGAGCCACGGTTATACAAAATTATGAGGACTATGACCGCGAATGCAGACGACAACTGTCGAACACTACTCATTACAGACCACTGATGGAGGATCCCACAAAACGGCTAATTACAACCATCACAAGTCTCGTCATTGAAGCCGAGACCAACGAGTGGATCAGCAAGAAAGAAGCGGAGTTCCTGGTAACAACGGATCCTGTCACTCCTTATTTCTACACCCTCCCCAAAATTCACAAGGGTACCACTCCAGTCCCAGGAAGACCAATTGTCTCTGGCATCGGATCATTGTTGGAGCCTCTGTCCCAATTCTGTGACGCCTTCTTCCAACCTTTGGTGAAGCAGATTCCGTCGTATTTACAAGATACCAGAGACGTCCTACGTTTGATTAATGACATCGATGGAAGAGAAGACGTCGATCTACTCCTTACCTTAGACGTAGAGGCGTTGTACACCAACATTCCGCAACAAGCCACACTAGAAGCTGTGGACTCACTGATGCGACAGGAAGAATGGATCTCCCCTACCCCAATAGCCTTTATCATGGAGCTTGCCCACATAGCCCTGACTGAGAATTTCTTCCGATACGAATCACAACTGTATCATCAGGTCAGCGGTACCTCGATGGGTTCGACATTTGCACCGAGCCTGGTGTGTATCTACATGGCCTCCTTTGAAAAGAACCACATCTACCCTCCGGAACAAAACCCCTTTCGAGACAACCTTACATTCTGGCGTCGATATATCGATGACATTTTGATTTTCTGGAAAGGTGATCGCCCTAGCTGCGAGGCCTTCTGTATATGGATTAACCAGCAGGACCCATTCTTAAAGTTTACGGGCACTATCTCTGAGACATCTATACCCTTCCTAGATCTGACTATTCAATTAGATCCCTCAACGATCACTACAACCCTGTTTAAGAAGGAGACTGATAGAAACAGTCTGCTCTTGTATAATAGTCATCACACGAGAGCCCTGAGGGAGAACTTGCCCTTTGGGCAATTTCTCCGCCTTCAGAGAAACTGCAGTTCTGTCCAAGACTACAAACAAAAAGCGAGTATCCTGCAACACAAGCTCCAGGATAGGGGATACCCCACACGACTCCTAAAGACATCACTCAAACGAGCGTTAAACAACAACAGAGAGTCATTGCTTGAAGTCCACACCAAAGAGAAAGATGATACGATCACATGTGTAACGTCCTAAACCAAGCATTCCACGTTCATAAAAAAGATTGTGAGCTCACACTGGGGGATTCTCAACACAGCGGGCATGGAATTGCCTCGTCCGCGCTTTGCATTTAAGAGAACAGCGAATCTCAAAGACACTCTGATTCACACTTGCCCTAAAAAATCGAGCACCCGCCCGGTTAATACCTTATGGGACCTTCCACCGGTTACTGGACACTACCGTTGTGGATCCTGTGTAGTCTGCCCCCAAACAATCCATGGCAAAACTATAGAACTGCCAAGGGACTTTACCTGGAACATCAATAGACACACTAATTGCAATAGCTCAAGATGTATTTATGTACTCATATGCCCCTGCAGGATGATCTATATTGGGATGACGATGCGCCCTGTGAAACAACGCATCATGGAGCATAATAGCAACATCCGCTGTCAAAAGACCCACACAAGACTATATGACCACTGCAGAGAACGAAATCACTTGGCTGAGAATATGCAATGGACTATCCTGGAATGCCATCCCTCAATAAGTCAACAGGCCCTCTTTAAAATGGAACAAAGATGGGTACATCGCCTACATACTGATGAATTTGGCCTGAATCATGCTGTGCCCTGGACTATGCTGGCCAGATAATATATTCTTGTCCAACCAGGCATTAACTCTAGCATTGAATCACCTATGCCCTAAACCCGTTCCAAGATGGCGCCCTTCTTTACCAGCCCATTCACGCGTGGTAATCCTCTCTTTCTATGTCCTACCGCGCCGTGTTTCCTAGCAACACTCGCTGGACACGCCCATCACGGCGCCCGCGCAACCTGCTATCTTTAGCGGCTAGGTCGCATAATGTTTGTACCGGCTGTCCTGCGGTTACACCGATGTGGGCGGGGTAGGTGATTACATGCCTGATGCCAGAAGCGAGTAAGGTAAGGCGCATTGTACTTACGCGAGACTCACCCCAGGCATCGGTTTCACGATCGCCATGGCTTTACACCGATTGGGACTTCAAATAACGGTAAGCTCTACCGCTAACTAACTCCATGACAAGCGGTGAAATTGCTTTCTTTTTAGGTGACTTTCACGTAGCTCTGGCCCCACCAGGTCAGCCTGTGGGATTACCGACCAGGGACTGCGGGTAAGATCTTCGTGTCCGCTACAATCTTCTTGTTCACTACCTACCCGGGTTAATTCACCACGAGAGCTTTTTACTGTATGAGTGCTAGCTATGCCTAGTTGTAAATAGTCAGTGTGTTTTAGTGGTACTTCCTTCCAGTTCAATTGTTGGTGTGAATGCACACACCTACCGATGCCTGCATGACACACACGTGTTATTTAGCATGGTCTGGCACGCCATATATGTGATTAAAGATAATGCATGCCAATTGCTGATCACTGATGGCGTTTTTGCAGGACATAGTTCCATCCCATTCTCCCTACACTCCTTTTTTAACCCTCTCTGACACGAGTGTTATCACTTTACAGGGGTTGTGACCCCTTACAACACAAAATTACTAGCATGTTATTGTCACATGTAACAACATCTTTAGTAACAGACATACTATTGACCGTACCCTTCTTTTGTCTCCTTTCCTAGTCCCAGGGAGGGCCTCAATGAAGGGTTGATCCCGCGACACAATACAGGTCGTATATTCGATTCCTTCAATTACTGGGGAATCTTTTAGCAATTTGATGAGCATTTTGGTCCTGATGAATTACCTTAGAGGCATGAAACATGTCGACCATACCTGGACTGAGGGTTGAATGAGGCTTGATTACCCTAATCGTCACGCCTCAATACCCCTCATTTTTCACGCATTTTAATAAGGCAGTGAGCCATGTCATTAAAGTTTTCCCTAATGGACTCTACTGACCTCTTTTAAACCTCACTCACGCTCACCATTGCACTTTCTTCCTAGGTCCCTCACACACATGCACCCATGGGCAAAGGAATAAAAGACCTCAGCTAAAGTGCAGCATCTTGTGCTGCACGATGGGCATTGCATCGCCAGCCTGCCGCAGGAGCAGGAAGCCAATGATGACACTGGACAATCATTGGGTGGGATGACAACAGTCATCCAACCTTTGACTTGTGTGAGGCATCCTTAATTCCGCAAAGGGATTATCACATTCCCTGCTATTTACACTCCTTAAGAGAGAGGTTCTATTGAGTTACTTTAGTTGACCCGCTGTGGGGAACTTTGTACAATTGTTGTTGATTTCTAAGTCCTATCAATTGCCAGATGCTCTCCAAGTACCCGTTACCATAGGTCCTATAGTATCGATTTATGAACCGGAGAAAGCACGAGAGGAGGAACAGGTACGACTAGACAGAGAAAGAGCAGAAATGGAAAGAAGGAACAATATGACCAATGCCCGAAGGCAGTTGCCAGGACCAAGAGATCGGAGCACCCCATTAGGTTCAGCAGTGGATCCCATAATAGATCAGAGGGCAGAGAGAGGACCGATGGATCTAAGGGGACCACGGCCGAAGTCCTTTAAGGAGCTGAGGGCTGACTTGAGAGAATGGGATGCTAACACAGGAACTCAGAGTAACAGGTCAGGAGCGGAAGCTGAATGGGGAAGTCGAGGCGACGGAACATTGTCTCACTGTGGGGCTAGTGAAAGTAGTCAGGAGTGTAATGGCAAAGGTCAGGAGAGTAGAGGAGCTACACGTCATTTCCATAGTGGGAATAGACAGGAGCAAGAGGATAGGAGCACAGAGTGTGGAAGGGCGTCTCGTCTCATTCACAGTGAGGGAGACCGAAGGACGCAAGAATACAGGGACAGCTTTAAGTGCACTCACCATGCACCTGGTGATAATAGACAACATTGGGATCGCGGGAACATGGGGAGCTGCGAAGGGTCCTATCATGTGTTGAGTGATACTAGACAGCAAGGGAATTGCGAAAGCATGGGGAATAATGGAGAGTCCTATCATGCGTCTAGAGAAACCAAGCAGAATGGGCAGAACGGGACTGTGGGAAATAGAGCATTGTTTCACCACACACCAAGAGGGGATGGAACTGCGTGGGACCTAGAAAGATGGGAACATGGGAGGACTCCCCATAACTCGCCTGAGCCCAGGCGTAGGGCTCGGAGCTGGGATGGGAGAGATGTCAATGGACTCTCTAGAGATAACACACTGAAAGCTGAGATAAAGGCAAGAAGGCTCGATGTAACCAGTTTAAAATCTGATCTGGATGAGATAATAGATGGTACGTTGCCTTTGGAGAGGATTGACATGTACGAGCAAGATGAGGTGCTGTTTATAGCAAAGGATGTTACTCGGAAGGCGAGAGCAGTACATGAGAAATTATCTGAATTGGCAGACAAGTACATGGTAGACCTGTCAAGAACAAAGGCATTACAGGGTAACCATAGGTTGCATTATTCAGACCAGGATCTCGATGAGAGGAGGACAATTGGATTAAAAACACACATAAGGGAACTGATCACAGGAATAAGGACATGGAGAGATCTGGATAAATGGGAAGAAAGGTGGTCCAAGAAAGGGACTGTCAGGCGGAGCACAATTGTGATGTCCCCAGAGGGAGGGCTACAGAGGATGGAAGCATACCCTTTGCGAGAAATAGCGAATGGGAGCTATGTGCATGTGCCCTGGAGTAGGGGAGATTAAGCTGCATTTACCAACTCCTTTCCTAAGTTGAGGGAAAATCCCGTAGAGTGGTACAAACAGGTAGAGAGGTTTGTAAAAATCTCTAAAGTACTGTGGATTGATTTGAACACCCTATTTGATATTGTAGTCCCAGGACACTTGTGGACAGCATGCAAGGTTAGTGTCGAATGGCCCACATCAGAACCAGAGAGAGATGCTCATACCAATGGACCGTCAGAAAGAGTAATGGAGAAATATGAAAGGGTAATGACATGGCTGAAAGAGAAGGTGCCACCGCAGGACATAGATTGGGTGAAAATAGACCGAACTAGGCAGGAACCCAAGGAGATTGTCCATGAATACTATGAGCGGTTGCTGAAAAGTTCAAACAATACAGTGGGCTAGACGTAATGGATCCCAAAGACATAGGACAGTTTGTGTCGAAATTCGTTTTGGGATTGAGACCTGATATTTGTTTGATGATTCAGCAACATTTAATTAGTTGGCAAAACAAACCATTAGATGAGATTTTGAGATACGCAAGGTATTGCAGTGATGAGATAGATTCGAAAGCAAAAAAACTTAAGGAGAAGCTGATGTTGGTTCAGATGCAGTCGGCTGGAAAGGGTGGACAGCAGCAACAGGGAACAGGGACCATGGGAAGGAGACCAAATAATCAGAATAGGGACAACGAGGAGAATCCGAGACCTAGAGTAGACCTGGCTACCTTGAAAAAGACTACAAAGTGTCACCAGTGTCACCAGGTGGGACATTGGAAACGCGAGTGTCCCTATAACCTCGAAAATGGAGAACTGGAAATAGAAGAGGAAGAAGTGCAGTCCATTCCAGTAGAGGGGATGACAGTACCGAAGGGTAAGGTGGTCAAAGGGGGGACTTTGGCTCCTCGAGCCCAGTTCCCTCAACCACCCAAGATTGCGACAGGGGGAAAGACCCTCTGGGGTAGGAGGAGAAGAGTGTTACTATGTTGATCCTTTAACTGGACAGCGTGTGAGTAAAGAGGAGGACTGTACCCTCGGGGCAGTTCTAGAGGTGGACCAAAGGGGACCGTTTGTTGAGGCCGAAGTGGCAGGGTGTCCTACAACCTTCTTGGTGGATACTGGGGCCACTCGATCAACTCTGAGATCAGCAGTGGTTCCGGACCTGCCAATGTCGGGAGAAACAATTCAAGTGGTAGGAGTCGCAAACAGGAGAATGACTAGCCCTTTGACGGAACCAGTACTAGTGAGAATAGGGAAATACAGTGATGAACATCAGTTTGTAGTATGTGATTCTAGCCCTGTGTGTCTGTTAGGAAGAGATTTATTGTGTAAATTAAATTGCACAATATACTGCACGCCTCAGGGAGTAGAGGTACAGACTAACGACGATGATGCCACCTTTAAGGTTGCAAATTCAAAGGTATGCATAGAACTGTATCCTACCTTGACGGTGGAAGAGCTCCCTTGGGACTTAAGGGATACTGTGTCATCTGAAGTGTGTGATTTCACTGGAGAAGAGATAGGACTGATTAAAGGAGTGGAACCGGTGAAAATCATGATAAAACCAAATGTTGAATATCCAAGAACGCCTCAATACAAATTGACTCCGGAGATGATTGCAGGAATAAATCCCGTGATCGACTCCATGATTAAGCAGGGAATACTGAAGGAAATCGTGGGTAGTCCTTGTAACTCCCCGATTATGGGTTTGCAGAAGCCTAGTGGGAAATTCAGAATAGTTCAGGACCTCCGAAAGATTAATAACATAGTTGTTTCATGTTGTCCAGTGGTACCGAATCCATCAGTGATATTGTTTCAGATACCATTCCAAGCTGAGTGGTTCACAGTGAAAGACCTTTGCCAGGCCTTCTTTTCAATTCCATTAGATGAGGAGAGCCAATTTCTTTTCGCATTTAAGCTGGAAAATCGCGTATTAACATGGTGTCGTATCCCACAGGGGTATACAGAAAGCCCATCGATTTTTAACCAGCTGCTGAAGAAAAATCTTGAAAGTCTAGTACTACCACAGAACTCGGTTCTAGTTCAGTACATAGACGACCTACTTGTTGCGTCAGAAACAGAGGAAGCTTGTAAGATAGACACCATCACCTTGCTGAATCATTTAGCTGAGAATGGACACAAGGTGTCTCCGAGTAAATTACAGTACTGTCTGACAGAAGTACAGTACTTGGGTCACCGGATTGAAAAAGGGAAACGGAAGGTGCCACCAGACAGGATAGAGGCGATCATGAAAATGAATTCGCCCACGACACAAAGAGAGGTCAGGATGTTCCTAGGAACGGTTGGTTATTGCCGACAGTGGATAGCTAACTTTTCCTTGAAGGCAAAACCCTTACAAAAACTGACGCACAAGGAGGTGAGTGATCCGGTACCATGGGACAAGGATTGTTTAATGGCATTTCTACAGCTGAGAGAGGACTTGTGTCGTGCTCCTGCTTTGGGAATGCCGGATTACGAAAAACCATTCTTACTTTACTGTTGCAAAAGAGAAGGTTGTGCTTTGTCAGTCCTAGCACAAATCCATGGAAATGCCCGTAGACCAGTTGCGTACTTTTCGGCTACCTTAGACCCAGTAGCCGCAGCGTTGCCCGGATGTCTCAAATCCGTTGCTGCAACGGGTGTCAGCATTGAGAGGTGTGAGAGCATAGTAATGGGACACCAATTAGTGGTGTATGTACCTCATTCTGTGGAATTGTAATGACCAGGACCAAGACACAGCACTTGACTAATAATAGGCTCACGCGCTACGAGCAAGTTATTCTTGCTGCGGAGAACGTGGCTCTTAAGAGGTGCTCTGTTTTGAATCCTGCTACTTTGATGCCGCTCCCTAATGACATAGAAGGTGAAGAATGTGAAGATCATGATTGCCTTGATGTGACTGAACTATGCACCAAACCGAGACCAGATATTGTGGATGAGCCGTTGACTGACCCTGATGAAATTTTCTTTGTTGATGGCTCATGTGTAAGAGACAATATTGGGCAGTTGAGAGCAGTTTATGCTGTTTGCACCATTATCGAGTTGTGGAAGCCGCTTGCCTGGAAGGAGTACACTCCGCTCAGGTAGCTGAAATTATTGCATTGACACGTGCCTGTTTAGCAGGTAGCAAAATTCGAGTCACCATTTACACCGATAGCCAATATGGTTTCGGGGTAGTTCATGACTACGGGCAATTGTGGTCTCAGAGGGGTTATATGACCTCCTCAGGTTCACCTATTCGAAATGGGGAATTTGTACGACTGTTGTTGCAAGCATTACAAGGTCCGGCAGCAATTGCCGTTGTCAAATGTGTAGCCCATACGAAAAATACTGATTTTGTATCCCAGGGAAACAGATACGCAGACGAGGTCGCACGCTACTGTGCAGAACAAGGATACTCTTTCACGGGAGTGGAAGTGGGTGGGACACAGGAAAAGACAGAGTTAACTATGATGCTAGAAACTGTAGACACTTGGGATGATTTAAAAGGCATACAAGAGAACGCAACAGACTTTGAGAAAAAGACATGGGAAACTGCAGGTTGTGTAAAAAGTGAAATGGATTTGTGGGTTTCAGCAGATGGAAGGGCAGTGTTACCAAATGAATTAGTGAGTCCAATGGCAAGACAGATACATGGCCCAGTACATCTAGGAAGAGATGCTATGCTGAGGGTATTTAGGCAGACTTGGTATAACCCCAAATTTAGAGTAGCCGCAGAAGCTGTGTGTCAGCGATGTGTAACATGTCAGCAATTGAATGTAGGGAAAAGGACACCAGTTACATTGAGTCACATTGGGAGGTCTGGTGGCCCTTTCAACCGGATGCAACTAGACTTTATTGAGATGCGAAAATGCAACCGCCTCAGGTATGTCCTGGTGGTTGTCTGTATATTTTCCAGATGGGTTGAGGCATCTCCTACACGCAGGTGTGACACACTCACAGTAGCAAAGTTGTTGCTTAGAGAGTTGATACCGCGCTTTGGGGTGCCGGCCTCTTTGGAATCAGATAGGGGAACACATTTCAACAGCGAAGTTGTGAAGATGCTCTGCTCTGCATTGAATATTGATCAGAAGTTGCACTGTAGCTTTCGACCAGAAGCTTCAGGAATTGTGGAGCAGATCAATGGGACGATAAAGTCCCGAATTGCCAAAGTGTGTTCATCGACATCCTTAAGCTGGCCTGATGCACTGCCATTAGTACTCATGAGTATACGTAGCACACCAGACAGGAGAACAGGCCTCTCTCCACATGAAGTTTTAATAGGGAGGGCAATGAGACTGCCATCAGTCCCAACTGCAGCTTTGTTGAATATTACAGATGACCTGATCCTGGATTATTGCAAGGGACTTTCTGATGCCATTCATTCTGTGTCTCTTCAGGTGCAGGCTGCTGAAATTCCATCGTCCAAAGACCTGTGCCACGACCTGTGCCCTGGTGATTGGGTCGTGGTGAAGAAGCACGTCAGGAAGAATTGCTTGGACGTGCGTTGGCGCGGACCCTACCAGATAATCTTGACCACGAATACTGCTGTTAAATGTGGAGGGCTGCCCAACTGGATACACGCCTCCCACACGCGAAGAGTTCCAGCACCCCTGGAAGAAACAGCTCCTCTCTCGGATGAAAATCCAGCTGTGGACGAAGAATCATTAGAGGGGACCAGTCAAGCTGTGGGGTTTTCGGAGGAAGCTGGGAGCGTGTCGGATCAGGTGGAAGAAGGACAGGACGACAGTGAAACTGACGTTGCCACAGAAGGGGAAAGTTGTTGTGAGTACGAATCAGACACTGATCAAGCCACAAGTGATCAAGAGTCGAGTGTGAGGACAAGAAATAGGAGAACAAGGCGTGGAGAAGCTAGTTGGCCTGAAAGGAAGAAGAGGCCGAGCTTGAAGTCAATTCCAGAAAGAACCCTTGCTCCTATATCCGAAGACTCAGATCTGGACGAAAGTGCAGAGAATCAAGAAGCAGAGGGTCCAAGAAGATCAAGGAGGGTGCGTGTACCCTGCAGAAGTCAAGTCAAGTCAAGTCATAAAATTTGTATAGCGCACTACGTACCCAGAGGGTTTCAAGGCGCTTAGGAAGGGGAGGAGGATTATTTGTCAAATATCCACGTTTTAAGCTGCTTTCTGAACGCTGGGTGGTTCTGGGTGAGGCGAAGGTAAGCGGGGAGTGAGTTCCATGTTTTAGCAGCCAGGTATGAAAAGGATCTGCCTCCCATGGTGGTCTTGTTGATGCGAGGTACAGTGGCGAGGGCTTGGCTGGAAGAACGTAGTTGGCGGGAGGGGGTGTAGAAGGACAGTCGAGAGTTGAGGCAATCTGGGCCGATGTCGTAGAGTGATTTGTGTGCCTGGGTAAGCAGTCGGAAAGTGATCCTCTTATTGACGGGTAGCCAGTGGAGGTCTTTAAGGTGACCAGAGATGTGTTCGTTGCGTGGGATGTCTAGTATGAGCCTGGCTGTGGCGTTTTGGATTCGTTGGAGTTTCTTCTGGAGTTTAGCGGTGGTACCTGCGTAGAGGGTGTTTCCGTAGTCCAGTCGGCTCGTGACCAGAGCGTGGGTGACTGTTTTCCTTGTTTCGGAGGGGATCCAGCGAAATGTTTTTCTGAGCATGCGAAGAATGTTGAAGCATGAAGAGGATACGGCGTTGACTTGTCTGTTCATTGAGAGTGAAGAATCCAGGATGATGCCAAGGTTCCGTGCGTGGTCTGTCGGGATGGGTGCTTTTCCGAGGGCTTCCGGCCACCAGGAGTCGTCCCAAGCAGAGGGGGATGTACCTAAGATGAGGACTTCTGTTTTGTCTGAGTTCAGTTTCAGACGGCTTTGTTTCATCCATTCGGCAACTTCTTTCATTCCTTCGTGTAGGTTAGTTTTGGCGGTGTTGGGGTCTTTGGTGAGTGATAGGATCAGTTGGGTGTCATCCGCGTAGGAGATGATGTTGAGGTTGTGTTGTCGTGCAATGTCCGCGAGGGGGCTCATGTATACGTTGAAGAGGGTGGGACTGAGTGAGGATCCTTGTGGTACGCCACAGATGACTTCAGTGGCCTCGGACTTGAATGGTGGGAGGCGGACTCTCTGTGTTCTTCCGGAGAGGAAGGAGGTGATCCATTCAAGTGCTTTTCCTTGTATTCCGATGTTTCTGAGGCGCTGTAGAAGGGTGCTGTGGCAGACTGTATCGAATGCTGCAGAGAGGTCGAGGAGGATGAGGGCGACTGTGTCTCCATTGTCCAGTAGAGTTCGAATGTCGTCTGTTGCTGCGATGAGGGCGGTCTCAGTGCTGTGTTTTGCTCGGAAGCCAGATTGTGAGGGGTCGAGGGATTTGTTGGCTTCGAGGAAGGCGGCGAGCTGGTTGTTGACGGCTTTCTCGATGACTTTGGCCGGGAATGGAAGAAGCGAGATGGGGCGGTAATTTTTGAGTTCGGTGGGGTCCGCTGTTGGTTTTTTCAGAAGGGCGGTGAGTTCAGCGTGTTTCCAGTAAGGGAAGTGACAGTGACCAGCACTGATCCAATCATCACGTTGGAAGTGGCGTTGTTGGTACCTGGAGTAGAAGCTGAAGGGTTGCTGACACTCACTATTCTCAATCCTCCTTATCTGAGCAGAATAAGAGAACTGGTTTTAAACAGAGTAGAATTTCTGACTTTTGGCACAACGGTATCAGTACTCGAGGAGACCATTCTTCGTTTAGAGCTGTTAGAATACGTGATTAGAGCTGCTGGAACGCGGGTGATTGTTGACACCTAAAGACTTTGTAAATAAACAAGATTGAGAAGATAACCTAGCGCCAAGTGGAAGAAGAAGAAATTTAGGGACTCTTCCATTTAGTTGACGGAGAAGGGCTAGGGTTGTCTGTTGCTACAGTTCAAAGGACTGATTTTTCAAAAGGGATTGTCAGCTTCCAGGTGTAGTTCGAAAAGACTGAACAAGCAAAGAAAGACTGTTGAAGGTACAAAGAGAAAAGACTTTGTGTTGAAAAAGAAACTAAAACTACACTGTCTTGAGACCATGGAGGCCGGCAACCCGAACCGCAAAGCCAAATGCCTAATAGGCACACTTTTAGCAGGAGTAATTTTTCTTATAGTTTTAGTAGTTACTATATCATATATAGTGGGACATGAAAATGAAGCGAAAGCAACAGAAGCAAAGGTTGTGGTAACATTGAAACCTACTACTGCTGGTAAAAAGGAGGACAATGCAGTGAAGGATAAAGCTTTACTAGCAGCAGAAGCTCGTAGGTTGCACGTAGATGAGTCACAGGGAAACTTCAAGTCAAATGCCTATGCCAAGTTACTGTATGAATACATTGACGCCATGGAGGCAAAGGATTGCTACGTCTGCATGCAATTGCCAGCCTCTGTAGACAAAGGTATTAGATATCATCATCTTCCGTTGACTTATGGGATTACATGTAGTTTATTGCTTAGTATATTTTATGGACAAGTTAGTTTTGAGTACTATTTTTCAAATTTCGATGCTGTGTTGCCAGAAGTCCCAGCTTACAAGCACATGAATAAATGGGACTATTATAAGAGTGAGGATCGACTGGGGAAATTTTTCATTCCTTGGAAAACTTTAGATACTTCGCATGCCCGAAGAAATAATCTGACCTGCAAGGTATCAGAAGTTGAGAAAAAGTTTATAGGGCAGGTGGATGACCGTTACAGGAGGCAGAAGATTCTAAAGGCTTCAGGCCAGTGGAAAACAGATTGGACCGAGGAAGAAAAGTCACACAAAAAGAAGGGTAGCAATGGTCCAATAGCTTTAGATCGAGAACAAAGAGGGAAATTGTGTATATACAGGGGTAAAACCTACTATGAAAATGTGTTTGTGGGAGAAGTAAGTTGTGAACATGCCTTCCAATTAGAATACTACACGAAAGATTTCTTAAAGGGAATGCAGGTGATTCCGAATGTATATTTTGTCTGTGGAAGAAATGCCTACGTGAAACTACCAGACAATTGGTACGGATCATGTTATCTGGCAATTGTCTTCCCCAAAATATATCACGCTAAGGATCTAGAAATTATAGAGGGAAAACCTCAAGCCAGAGGGAGAAGGGATGTAGGCGATGCTGAGGTAGTTGGAGACGTATTTGGTGCTATGTTCCCTCTCCTAGGGTTAATACTGAATGATGTCAAAATCAGGAGATTGGCAACAGTTGTAGATAGATTATCCGCCAGTACTGCTAGATCGTTAATGCTGGTGGAGGGAGAGATGCAATCGATAAGGGCAATGGTTCTTCAGACCCGACTTGCTCTAGACGTCCTGTTAGCCAAAGAGGGCGGAGTCTGTAAGGCTTTGAAGGTCCAGGAATGTTGCACTTACATTCCAGACAATTCAAAACCTCTTGAGAAGTACATACAGAACATTACAGAAATACATCAGGAAATTGAGGATCTGACAAAGGTGACAGTGTGGGAAAAAGTGGGTCACGGAATGGGTAAAGTTGGAGGTTGGTTCGCCAACCTAGGGAAAAGCTTCATTTGGTACATACTGAAACCTATCATCATAATAGTGATTTGTGTTATCACACTGTGGGGATTAGTGAGACTGTACCAATGGTATAGGTCAAATAGGTTGCAAAGATCCATGAGAGAGCAGGAGCAGAGGCTAGCTGCGATGCAGGATAACCAATACAGGAGTCTGAGGGCTCTCGAAATGATAAAACAAGGGAGCATTGCAACGAGTTCTGTTTGATTCAATTCATTTTACAATGTTGGGGTTGTGATGGTGATGACCCCTAGAGGTCATCAAAGGGGGGAACTGAGAGAGCGCAATTTGAGTAAATTGTAGAAGTGCACAATATTTACATGTAAGATGCACAAATTTAGTTAAAGCACATTAGAGTGTCGAAAATATAGAATGCACATACTCACAAGTGTTTAATCAATATAGAATGCATATTTTAAAGTATGAAGCTAATGTAGTAATGTTTAGAAATGTTAGAATGCTACTAGATTCCATGTTATGTGGCTGTTGCAGAAGAAAATGTAATGCTGCCAAACGTAGAAATGTGCAGGCCTCATGGCAATGTATGAAGAACGAAAACGTGCCTTTGCAGTTTCACATAAGATGGATTACTATTATTTAGAATATTATTGATCATACGTTAAAGTTATGTTTTGTAGAAGTGTTTCATATAATCAGAATGTAATAGGTTAGAATATTGTTTTAGGCTAAGAAATAACGGTTCACAGAGTGCAGGCCTGTTTCAAGTAATTTAGTAGGCCTGGAAAGATAATGTTGTTTCTTTGATCTGCATGTGCTAGTTAAAATCGGGTCTTGTTAAGCATAAATTGCAGACCATGTTCGGAGTTTTACGACTTGGAAGATAAGCTGGAGGTCGGAATTTGGGGCCCAATTCATAGGTGTCTGTTTGCAGGTGTGAGGGGGTTCCAATCAAGAGAGTGATGAATAGAGCTCTGTTCTGGGAGACAGGCACAGGCCTGGAGGAGGATTCAGGAATTTCCTGGGGGTACCGGCGTGCCGAGAAGAAGCCTGGGAAGCAAGGTCAACGCTAACAAGAAGCCCAGAGGAGTATCAGTATGGAAAAAGCTAGAACCGACACCACGTGAGAGCTGTACGTGAGGGGCGTCTCTGAGGGGCGTTTCAACTGTAATTGTGATTTTGTATTAGGGACAGCACCCTGGGGTGGAGTTAGAGCAGATGGCCTGAGGAACCTTAGAGAGCGGATGGGTAGGCAGAGAGCGCACAACTGCGATGCACAGATTTACAACAGAGACTAAGGGAAAGTGAGTGCACTTCTTTGGAAGTCACCACGGCTGACACCTTTTTAGGTTAAGATTCTGCTAAGTAGGGATGTCACTTAGTCTAGTGTAGGGACAGTCTAACCTGGATTTTTCTCCCCTCTGTAAATGACGCTTAAGTTACAACTTGTGTCTATTCTTGCAAACCTGCTGATCTTTGAATTAGTCTTGGTGATATTTTTCTGTCGCCTAAGATCATTTAGAAAATTCATGTTTGTCTTGATACCAGTATATCTCTTGAACCTTATATTGAGATGTTTGTATCGCCCGTTATCTTTGGCTTTATAATAAAACGTTAAAACTTCTTCGTGGTAAATGGTTCTTCAGAGTTGTGCAAATTACTGGATTGTTTAACCTGGTAGTGGATTGCTTTTTACTCTATGACAGGCAACAAAGGTTCAGTCGACCTAAATGGGGATTTAGATCTAGAGTGATCAGATAAGAGATCAAAAATCCCGCTGTCTCAGTACCCTGGATCAGGTACATAAAAACAACCCTTATAATGATTGGAAACAAGAATCTATAGTCTGGCCCTTGGAAGGCTCCTGCAATCTATATACAGTCCATTAGGAATGACTATTGGCACTATAAAACCGGGAACTATGCAGGGGAAGTGAGGGGCATATTATCAAGGGATTTATCTCTGCTTTTTTGGTTTTAAAAGCCAAGAAAGCAGAGATAAAGTTATCTCCCTATCAGCAACAGGGTGCTTACACGCAAATTTGCATGTTAGCACCCTTTTTCTCTACGCTTCCCCTTGCATCTCTATTGAGATGCAAAGGGGGCGTTCCAGAGAAAAGTAATAGGAGAAATGTTGTTAAGCGACATTTCTCCTATTATCAAGGATTTCGCTAACCCCGTTAGTGATAAAAAAGCAGCACTAACCGCGGTTAGCACTGCTTTTTTTACACCTGGTATTTTCCTGACTTAGCCATGATATCCTATGGAAGGTGGATATCATGGCTAAGTTTGTGAGCCCCTATTATCAAGCTAACGCCAAACTTCGAGAGATTATCGTTGGTTTTCCAGCGATAATCTCTCAATTGGCAGTTAGCGCGAGGATTTTTATCACTTCTGAGATAAACCTTGCTAATAGCAAGTTATCTCTGCGATAATTTCCGGCGATGCTTAGCGTTAAAAAATTTGTTGCAAAGCATCGTTAGCGAAAATATCGCTAAACGTTGGTAATTTGCCCCTGAGTTCCCTAAATTCCGCTTTTCTTATAATGAAGGATGATTTTGCAGAATGGCAGTTCCTCGATGAAATTGAACCCGGAGTTGCCAGGAAGCTCTACCTGCATTTCGGTATGGAACCTCCAATCATTCACTGCTTAAAGGGTGCTCGATCCCAGTGTGATACAGCCGCGGTCTTTAGTGGGATGACCTGCAGGGCGGTGACGTGGGGAGGGGGAGGGGCAGGGTGGGGGGTGGTAATGTATGGATTACGGAGTTTTACAGGTAAGTAAACATATAAATAAATAAAACGAATTTTGTTGCGCGCACTGCATCGTATTTGGTGATGCAGTGCATGCAATGAAATTCGTTTAATGTATTAATATGTTTACCTCCCTTTAAAACTCCGTAATCCATACATTACTATCCCCCACCTTGCCCCTCCCCCTCCCCACATCACCGCCCTGCAGGTCTTCCCACTACCGACCACGGCTGTTGGAATAGTAAATGTATATCTTATGCATAAATAGGCACAATCGCACATGGAGACTGTTGCAGGATGTAGAAAGAGAAGGCAACACATAATAGTCAAACACTGGTTGTGGCATATGAAAATAGTCTGTACTTATCAATGCAAATCCATAGGGTGCATTGTGTCGCATGTGAAACGGAACCAGAAGAAAACAAGAAGAACAATAAACAATACAATTGTATATACAATAAAACAAAGGAAAGAAAGACAGATTTCCATAATATAACAAACAACCAATGGGATATATATCTCAAAATGTCGACAACGTTTCAACCCCCTTTGCAATGCAGGTTCTCATTAGGACCAATTGAGATGGGGGACACCTGTGGATATAACACAAGTGGAGTAACTACTTAGTGTGAGCAGTAGCCAAAGCCATAGGCCATAATGTAGATTGATGGTTCACATACCTGATGGAAAAATGAGGAAAGACATGTAGAAAACATGGAGGGTGCACACCAAACGATGTGCTAGGTAAGGGGAAGGGATACTCACATGGGATACCCTTGGCAGGAATTGGATGTAGGTCTTGGAGTGGTAAAATGGAGGAAAAAAATGAAAAAAGGAAATATAGTAATGAAGGAATACATCTCAATGAAAGTGGTACTGTGTATGCAGGACCCAACGCAGCTAATGCAGGAGGAAGACTTACCACCAGGGAGACGGAGGAGAGAAGTACCACGTGCCCCAGTAAAAATACAGCAGCATGCACCCATGTGCAATAAACTCTCTATCTACATCCTACAACAGTCTCATTGTGCGATTGTGCCTATTTATGCATCAGATATACATTTGCTATGCCAGTTAGAACCGCTGTTCTTTTGGATATTATGTAGATGCTGCACTGGTTCTTATTGAGTAGGATTGTCTTTGTTGTTTGTTTGACAGCCTATTAGAACAGCAGGAAGTAATTGATTTTAGAACTTCGTGGCAATCTGGGTGTTAGAGAACACAAAGAAGCATTAAGAACACAAGACACTGCATAGTGTTTGCAGTCTCATGGTTTCTGATGTTGATGTGGAGGATCAGACAGAAGCTGAGAACCCCGGTAGTACAATAAGGTATTAATGCCCATTTAATACTGTATTTTATGCCCTATTATCTCCACTGAACATAGCACTTTACTGAGTTAGGACATGCCTTAGACCTCCATACGCTTATGAATTTTGACATTTTTTATAGTTGTTTTAATGAAATGGAATTGCCTACGACTGTATTTTATGGGTCTTTACATAATCACTGTATTTACTTGTATTTTATATCTGATTTTATGTTCAGCTGTGATGTTTTATATCTACTTTTATGGCAATTGCTGAATACAAATTCTATTATTTTATGGTTAAGGCTGCGGCAGAGACTAAACCTCCCAGGTCCTGGAGTCGCTCGGTTATCGTTCTAATATTCAAGAAAGAGTTCAAAGTGGACCCTGCCTGTAATAGACCGGTGGTCTCCAACCTTTTCTGTAACAAGAGCTACTTATGTTCAATGAAAATCATGCTCAGCTACTACTATTATTTATGTTGTATAGTAACCACACAAGAGAAGAGTACATTTTTGGCCACCTTGTGTAAGATTGTCAGCAGTGTTCACCTCAGTGCATCAGGCAGGGCTGCCAGCAGTAATGCAAAAGAGGTTTCTCAACTTGAAATGCCTCTACATGGGCAGGGGCGGCCTTAGGCATGTGCAAGCTGTGCACCTGCACAGGGCCACCAAACCCCAGGGGCCACCACGCCAATATATATCCTTAATATAATAATCCTCTGAGGATGGATGCATGTTTGCGTGGTGGCCTCCGGCTCTGTTCCACTTCCAAACACCCTGAACCCCCAATCCAGGGGGGGGGGAGGGGGTTCGCCCCGCCCGGACCCCCTCTTCCGGGGCCCCGTACCTACGCTACCTGCCCAGGGGCACCATGAGCCTAGAGCTGCCCCTGACATGGGTAATACACTCCAGCCCTAGCTGCAGTGCCCCTGAGACTAAGGTTATAGTATGAGTAATAAGCAGTCTACAATCTTAGCAACTCCGGTATATATTCCACGCAACGCCAGGTTCAAATTAATTCAGTATTATATAGAGCATAGAGCATACCTCACTTCGATAAACATAAACAGATATTTTCATAGAACCGACTCACCCTGTCCTCGCCGCCTTCATGTGAATGCAGACCTAACACACATGCTATGGTCATGTCACAAATTGCATCAGTACTGGGAGGGAGTTACTAAGCTACTATCTGAATGTACTGAGCGACAAATCATGAACTCTTGGGAAATATGCATACTGGGATTATTTCCCAGAAACAAACCACACAGAGCCACGACCCGATTCATACATCTGGCCTGATAACAGCTAAAAGGCTTAAAACAAAGCACTGGAAATCCCAAGACCCAAGATATTGCTGTTTCATGTGTTTTTTTTGTTATTACTTTATGTATAACTATCCGCTGACATAAAACCAATAAAAATAAATTATAAAAAATTGAAAAAAAAGGAAATCCCAAGACCCTCCAATATTGGATGAATGGTCTGGTTCAGCTATGAACTGGGCTAGAGCTGAAGAGGTATCGCTTACAAGAGAAGACACACTGGGCATTCGTAAATTCCCACTCTCGACTAGCTGGAACGCAATCATCGCTGCTCTCCAAACAATCTTACAGAACGTACCAGATGATCCAGCTATGTGAGCCCAGTATGGTGCGGTACACTAAGCCTAAATACTAGGGGGCCAATTTAAAAGCACCTTGCGCCACTTTTGCGTCATTTTTTACATGGGAAAAGTGACGTACGGGTGTTGCAAGGGGCTTGTACATAAGCCCCTAGTTATCAATTTCTCATAGACAGGGAAGGGGGGCGTATAGCCTTGCTTATACGAAACAGTATGAAAGAAGGGAAAAACTGCGCTGACATGTACACATTAGATAAGAAATGCTGCAAAAAAGGTACTAAAAAATAGAGGGATGGGCTGGAGGTATCGGCATGCATAGGGTTGTTTAGTTTGTTAAGTTGAGAACTAAATTGATCTTGTTTGTTCTTTTTGAAAATGTGCAATATATATGGACAACAAAGCCGCATGTCACGACAAGGGCTATGTCATTTTCTATAACTGTAAGTATTTACTCTGTACTGCAGATTGAAATATATGCTGTAGACTCTCATGAGTACTATCTGTAACAATACTTTATGTATCTGGGGTAAACATTGAGAGATATTTATTAATCTTTTATATATAATTGTGAAACAAAAAAATGACAATAAACAGATCAAGCAAAAAATAGTATGAGTAATAAGCCTCCTCTGCACTACATGATTTATTACCCAAATGTCGTCTTTAAATATACTTTGGAAGTTCAACCATGTTTCTCCAAACATTGGCTATTTCATCTTGAATACATCCTTTACAAGTTTAGTATACGTATGTTAATTCATCCATTCAAAAGATTCTAACTTAGAAGCTGGGCTGCACCCAGGCGAGCTACTCACATTTGCTGAACAGTACCCGTAGCTGTCGAGCTACACGTTGGAGAATCCTGTATCAAACCAATGTAATTTTCCGCTGTGGCATAGGAACAAAAGAGCAGTGTTTTTACTTCTATACATTGACCTCTATATGAACAGTAGCCATACCTTTGGCAATGCATCTGGCACCTATTGATTTATCTTGTGCAATTGATCTGTGCACATAATCATTCAAAACAGGGTGGTCGATTTACAAGCCCCCTGCGCCTCTTTTACGCTGCTGTTGCATCACTTTTGTGACGCAGCGGCGGCGCAAAAGATGCGCCATGGAGCGGGGTATTTACAACGTGACGCATCTCCCAGATGTGTCACGTTGTACAGCCCTGCACCAGAAGGAGGCGTTCCATCGCAGGGGGGGGGGGGGGGGGGGGGAGGGGGGCCTTCCGGTGCAGGAACGCTTCCCAAAAGTGGCTAAGTGAAATCTACAAGATTTCACTCAGTCACTTTTGGGCCCATGCTGCGTCAAAACCCTGTACCTGCTTGAAACAGGCGTAAGGATTGACGCAGCATTGTGGAGATAGGTCCCCCCAGAGCATTGCTGGAGCTGCGTTGGACTTGCGACGCAACTCCAGCAATGCGCCGCTTTTACGGCACAGATGCGTCATGCATCTGTGCCGTTTTTGCCCCATGGTGCGCCGCATTGAAATGGGGCGCATCCAGGCTGGCGGAGCCGTGGCGCACAATAACTGGCGCATCCCTGCTGACATGCAGGGATGCACCAGTTATTGTAAATCTGCCCCAGGGTCACTATATGCTGGCCTTTGGTGAGGACCTGACAACGGTTTACATTTTGTTGCTGCTTCACCCTGGTATCGTTGCATGTGTTTGATATGACGTGCCAGATGTTGCACCAATTCTTTCAGGATTAATAGGAGAGTCTACCAAGTTTGTGTCCTGTCACATTTTCTTTTTCTTCGTTATATGAACGCCAATATCAGATCAATTGCTAAAGGCGTGTCCCAGATAGGCTCTCGCCTTGGCCTGGTGCTTCTCTGTGATAACATGATGTATTAATGGCTTGTACCAAAGGGCTGCAAAAACGTCTTTGCCAGTTTCATGAAGGATTTCGATGTACACACTAATTTAACCAAATCATATGTTATGGTTCGCATTCCCAGGTCTACAACAAGTAAATCACTTACATTGATGCAGCCCGAATTTATAACTGTAGACAATTTTTTTTTGCATTTGTGCTGATCTTTCGATTCAGCCTTCAAATAGGACAACCATAGAACAACTAGATTGCAACAGTTTAAAATATTCATTCAAGCAATTGTCAGATTGTTCAGTAAATTTGAGCCTAGCTTGGCAATCTATACAAATGTGTGCATTCCTGTTGTAACCTATGGGGCTGAACTCTGGACGTAACCAATTTAAGGGAGATACAAATTGCAGCAAATGCTTTCTTAGGACTAGTTCCCTAAAGTACATTTTCCTTTATGTGCCATGCAGAGTTGGGATTAGGCAGGTTAGAGGATGCTTTTAAGCTTAATCCAATAAATGTTCTGACTTTCCATTTAAAAAAACATTTCAACCGCTTAAAATTGCCAATTTTTTAATCTTTTATTTATGGGTTATCAAATCCCTTGGATTAAATGGGAAGTGGGGTTTGATTGGAGAAGTAAACCTGAAGGGGCATATTTATCTAGGTTTTGCGCAAGGAGGCGCAAGGGTGACACAAAACCTATTTCAGATTTATCAAGCCATGCAAAGCCACCTTGCATTGCCCTGCATGGCTTGATAAATCTAGAGTACCACAAGGCAGCGCAAATTGGATCTTGGCACATTTCCATGTTTACAATTATTGGTAGACCTTGGAGTGTGTCAAAATGCAACGCCTCAACAAGTGAGGCGTAACAAGGAGAGATATCTTAATTTCAAATCGTTTTTTCCAATTTCTACGTGTGCAACACACGTAGAAAGAGGAAAATACCCCTCAGGATTGTTTTTGTGCAGAAAGGTGCTCAGGCAGGAAAACAAACCTGCCTGCAATGCAGGCACCTTTGCACCATGACGTAAGGGTGCCTGCATTGGTCCTAGGCAGCCAAAAGTTCACCAGTGCTAGGAAAGGCAGGAATGCGCTGTATAATGGTAAATATGCCACATTCCTGCCCTTTCACTTTCAGGCAGCAGAGCAAGGTGCAACGCAGCAAGCCATTGCTGTGCAAGGCAAGCCATTGCTGCGTTGCATGAATTAATGATAAATCTGCCCAGATGTCTTTAATACACTGACCATAGCAAGCATCTGCACGAAAGACAGTCTGAAAATATTGTTTTCTAGGAAATGTAATGATGCTAGGATCTCATCTGAGGCTTCTAAAATCATTGTGAACTCTTTAGTGGACTTCAAATAATATTGAAACATATCTTTGATCTGCAATTAATTTGTATCACCAATTTCGTTTAACTCATTATAGGTTTAATTTAGTACATGTATTATTGACTTTCCTGAGTAAGGACAAAGGATCTGCCTTTTTATTCATGTGACAACCACTCAACGCTACAATTCAGATGATTCTATTCTGTTGGCTTTACAAAGATTTAAATGGTTTTTGTTACCCTTATTTGTCCAGTCCAGGCCGAATAACCAGGCCTCCAATGATATTTTGTGTGTTTCATGTACTGCCCTAAGTGGGATGGTTATGGCCAGACATGGATGACATGCTCTCTGTATCACTGGATCCAAGATGTCCAAAGCTGATGAGCACTGAACTAGGGAGAAAACGCTCGTGAGTTGTATGTGTTCGGTTCAGGGAGGACTTTGCCTGGCTGATGCAGCTGGACTGTGCCCATGAGCAGCAGGGTCATGGCTGATTTGCACATGGCTGCGTCCAAACTGAGGTGGCTTGGTGAGTAAACAAATGATGAACTGGCATGCTGCCCCAGGCGATTGCCAGTGTGTAGACAAATCGCAAGCATTCCTCCCATCAATGTTTGCGTGTTTATTGAATGTAGAAACTGTTCTTTTCCTTCATCTAGTTTAGTTGGGCATCCTAGTTCTTCATTTAATTGACCTATCATTGGTGTTTTATGCTGTTAGTTTTCTGAAAGGGCTAATGCATCCATTAGAAGTGTGGCTCACTGGTTAGAAGCGCCAGACCCTGAAGCAGAGGTCGGCCTGGGACCAGGGTTCAATTCCTGATGCGGCAGGGTCTTGGGTCAATGTCCGCAGACTTGATAATTCTCGCCTCGGTGCCTATGCTAACCATGGGTCCCACTCTGCAACTCTGGGCAATAGCTTGCTTAATCTCCACAACGGCCCCAGCAGCGCCAGGGATGCCTGGCTTCACCTTGGGGGTGCCCTCTCACAGGGAAAGCCAGGACGGGTTCCCCAGCGGTATACAGCGCCAGGATGCCCCGAGAGATGGGGTAAAAGTGTGCTTTACAAGTATACATACATTTACATTACAAGGCAGATTCCTTTCTACATTAGCATATGGAACTGGCATTGTCTCCTCTGTCTCCAACACCTCAGATTCAAATTTTAATGGGATAATTTCTTCAGGAGAATGAGTCCATCCACTCATCTACTTATTTGTGTTGGTGACATGGTGTTAGTCAGCATAGAGCTGCTACTGGTGCAAGGTAATTTCTGTGGTGGTGTTTCTTGGATGAGTAGTATAACATACCTGTGTTGCTGTTGTCATTGAATCTGAAGTCGTAGTGTGCACTGATGATGTTGCATTTGTAGTCTGTGCTGTAAAATGTGTCTTGTCCTTTTTTAGCAGTGGATACAGTTTTCCAGAAAGTCACAGGAACTTCTTGTACCAAGGTTTCTCCAAGAAGGTATCTATTGGGAGAAATTTAAAGCTATGGCTTGAAATTGTACTTATCTTCTTTGGTATTCTGATTTGACCACTATTTCTACATGTTCATGTACCTAATGTTGGGCCTGCTTTAGATGTTGATGCATTTTCCTCAGCTGCATCACCCATTTCAGGGGGCCATTCTTCTGTGAAACTAATGGAACATGCTCTAATGGGGAATCTATCATGCATATCACACAAGGGCCTCATCATGAGTGGCCTGTAAATTGCAACCCAGGCGCAAACATATACTTGCAGATGTATCACAATTACAAGTAGTGTAATGTTTACTGCTTCCACTCATTACCAGGTGGAATAAATATTATACAATTTCTTAAACATGCTGGAATATAACAAGGGGAAATTGCCTAATTTTAACTTGAACTTGTGTTTTTTTACGTTGTACTGGCTAAAATCAGTAAATGTTTCCTGAAAAACACCTCAATTGGGTGATAGTTAACACATTAGATAAATTCCAGTCAATGAGGAGTTGTATTTTACTAACTGACATAAGTAACAAAACAATTATAGATCAACTGGTAATCAGGGCTCTTATACCTAATGACACTGATGATGTATGGTAATAGTAGTGTACTTTGTTGCATCAGGTCAAGTCAGACTCCACCAGTATTTAACTCAAAGAGCATAATTAACTAGGCAGATTGTAACGAAGGCCAATATCATTACAGTAACTTTGTCAATCTAACTTTAAAATGCACATTTTTAATATGAAATATAAAACTTTATTCAAGATGCATTGTTGGGAAAGTATTGCAAAACAGCATGTATAGTATCTAGGTAGTGTACCCTCAGCAACCTCCAAAGGGATTTTGGGCCCAATTACCTCTATACATTTGAAAATATAGACACAATTATTATTGATTCAATACATTAGCATTCCCTATAGTATCTCCAACCTCTAATCCACCCCTGATGCCTTCTGTTAGAGTTGTCAGTCTTAGGGTGGTCTTCCCCCAAACCCTTTTACCTTCTTTCCTTCTTTACCACTGCTAACAAGTGCTAAAGTGCTTGTGCTCCCTACCTTAAACATGGCCAAATGAACTTAGACCTGATTTGCATATTTAATGTACTTATAAGTCCCTAGAAACATTGTATGCCATATACCCAGGATGGCAAATTACATACTACTATTGGGCCTCCAGCACACGTTGTGCCACCCACTTAAATAGCCCATTAAAACATGTCACAGGCCTGCCATTGCAGCCTATAAGCAGTTAAAGCTGCCAATTCAACTTGGCAAAATAACCCACTGGCCAGGCCTAAAACAACCTTTTTGATTACATATAAGACACCCCCAAGGTAGGCCCTAAACAGCCCATAGGGCAGGGTGCATTGTATTTTAAAAAGTTGAACATTTACTGTTAAGTTTTACCTGTCCTGGTTGTGCAAAAATTCACAAATGTGTTTTTTACCATTCTGAGGCCTTCCTCTCAAATAGGATAACATAGGATTACATTTAATAAGTGATTACTTTTGTTTGGGTGTTTATGGAATTGTAATTCAAAATCCTCTTTAATGGTAAAGTCGTATTTTGAGGTACAGTTCCGAAAATTCTGCTTTTAGAAAGCTATCATTTTCTTGTTCTAATCATTTGCATTTGATGCCTGTAGTTTGTTTTCTGGGTCACACGACCAGGTGAAATAGACAATTGGCCTTTCTGTCTCCCTCCCAGAGAGCCACACTATAGAGGGACTAGGTGTTGGCAGGATGGACCATCCAAGCAGGATGAGGGTGGAGATGAGCACAGCCCAACAGCACAGCCTCACTAGCACTTCCAAGACTCTGCCTCAGCCCACACATAAAGCTCATTGTGCCTGCAGATAGCCTGGGACCAGAGCAGGGAGAGAAATTCCAAGCATTTCTAAGGAGTAAATTCCAGAAGTTTCTCTCACTTCAAAGATGGCACCTGGTATAAAAATAGGACCCTCAAACCCACTCCTCAGTTCACTTCTCGATCTGCGGAAGGACTCTCAGAGGACTGTGTATGTCAGAAGACTACCCTGCTGCACCAAGAAGAATGCCCTGCTGCCTGAAGGTAAGTGGAGACCAGGCCTGATCCACTTTCTGTATCTGAAACACGCTCCATCGCGTTCGGTCATACGTTTTGACTTTGCCACTGGCTCAACCGATTAGGAGGCATATTTGCAAGGGCATAGTGCCTCAGGAGCGCCACTTTTATAGCTGTTCCGGTGGCACTCTGCCCTGCTTCATATTTACATAGCCACGCTAAGCCACTTTGAGTGGCTTAATAAGCTGCCTTGTATATACGACCCCTTTTCACACATCACTTTGCGTGAAAGGGGCGTGCAGTGGGTCTTGCTGTGGGCGTTTCCATGCATTTTGGCACTGGCCCAGATTTACAAGAATCTGTAAATCTGAGGCAGCACCAAAAACTAACACCAGTGAAAAAAGTGCAAAAGTGGTGCAACAAGGAGAAATACTTTTATTTCTCCTCATTGTTTGTTCTTTCTATATGTGCTGCATTATGCTGCACACATAAAAGTAGCAAAACACCATCAATTATATTTGTATTTTTGTACAGAATAGTGTTCCTTCCTGTAGAAAAACAATCATTTATTATTGGTGGTTTGCGTCTTCTATGTGTGCTTACAGAAGGTGTAAAAATGGCCCCTTCCTTCCAATATTCACTCTCTGCTCATTTTGTTACATTTTTGCAGCTTTGAGATGGAAAAATAAGGTCTGAATCCGTGTATTTTGTTTGTGATGAAATAGCCTCATAATGGGCAATGCTCCTGTTGCTTTGTGGTTGATAAAATGGCTACTACCTGCAAATGTGTGCATGTGTGTAAGTTAGCACATGTGCAGTTATTCACATGTGGTGTGTATCGCACACAGTAAACAGTGAATATTCAAATGTGATATTTATCACATACGATTTCTGCACCAGTTTACCAGCGGCATGTGCAGGTAAGAGCGGTGAGGATGGGTGGGGGGATTTCGACAGACTTCGACAAGGGCAAATTAATTACTTATTTCAAGTTCCCTTGTGGTTGTTTGTCAAATCCCCCCTCAACCCAGCCACACTGCCCCACCGCTCTTACCTGCACGGGCCGCACCTGTACCAGTTAAATACTAATATTGCTGGCTGTGGTGTATAGTCATATTGCAACAATGTTTACTCCACCATATTGTCAATTAATGGGTGAGTTATTCCTCTGAGATTTAACTCATGACTCGTATTTACGGCCTAGACCTTTTGGAAGATACTGGTCAAGGATGTGCCAAGTGTCTTAGGTGGAATGATTCAGGTATCAGTCAGGAGAAATAGAACAGTAAATATTGTAAAATGGCTGCCAATGAGGGAATGAGGCTCTCCTCTAGTTTGGTGACACTATAACTTATGATAACATATGAATCAGATTTCTGGTAACAAGGTCAAATTGCCAGGTATTAGGGCATGAAGGAAACTTCAAGGTAATAAGGCTAAATTAATATGGATGTGAAAATCTGCTTGATAAATAATAGGGCTAAAATATTGTTTTTCATGAATGAAAAAGAAGGGTTTTTGACAGCAAGCACTCTATTCTTTCATTTATATATGGTCAATAGTTGAAACAGACAAGGAAGGAAGCCAATAGATGCCATCATGAGTGATGCTACCTGCTTTCCGTAACAATGGATGCACATTCTAAAAGAAAGGTATAATGAGAAGCTAGGGAAGAATCATGCTAGACACCACCTGACACCTTTCAAATACAGTGAAAATATTTTACATTTGAAAGGCGAGCAGAGACTGAGAGCAATATCACTCATGTAAAGAAACAAACCTGAAAGTTTGACCTTAACCCCTTCACTGCGGTGGCTATTCCGCCGCAGTGCTAAGGAGGCGGGGCGGAAGAGCGGCGGGCGCATGCTGGTGACGGAACCGCTCCGTCACCAGCGTCGGTTGCGCTGTGCTTATGACGGAGCGGTTCCGTCATGGCCCGCCCGCTCAATAGAACGCTCAGCGCAGGCACGGAATTCGCGCCGCGCATGAGCGTCGGGCGGGCCATGACGGAACCGCTCCGTCATCAGCACAGCGCCACCGCAGCTGATGATGGAGCGGTTCCGTCATCAGCGCTCAAGGGGTTAAACAATCAACCTAACACCATAATATAAATAGTCAGACCCATGCGAGATCCAGAGTCTGCATATTAAACATGTCTTTGTACTATTTTTGATAGTGATGGGCGCTTTATTCGTGGACGAGCAGTATCGCCAGTAAAACCTACCTCTACACCAAGGACTGGGCTCTGGACACGGGGATTGTCGCTCTCCCCTCCCGCCGCCGCTGAATACATCCCGCGGCCGCTGAGTGGAGGTGGGGGACTACAGCCCCCAGAATTCACAGCGGGCCAACGTGAGCAACTTCCGCCCGGAGGCGGATTTAAACAACAGCCATCCACGACAGAGTGGGCGCTTTATTCGTGAACGAGCAGTATAGCCAGTAAAACCTACCTCTACATCAAGGACTGGGCTCTGGACATGGGACTTGTCGCTCCCCCCTCCCGCCGCCGCTGAATACATCCCACGGCCACCGAGTGAAGGTGGGGGACTACAGCCCCCAGAATTCACAGCGGGCCAACATGAGCAACTTCCGCCCGGAGGCGGATTTAAACAACAGCCATCCCCGACAGAGTGGGCGTTTTATTTGTGGACAAGCAGTATCGCCAGTAAAACCTACCTCTACATCAAGGACTGGGCTCTGGACATGGGGCTTGTCGCTCTCCCCTCCCGCCGCCGCTGAATACATCCCGCGGCCGCCGAGTGGAGGTGGGGGACTACAGCCCCCAGAATTCACAGTGGGCCAACGCGAGCAACTTCCGCCCGGAGGTGGATTTAAACAACAGCCATCCCCGCGACGTGGGATTGCGCGCGGGACGAGCTGGGCGAAACCCAGGCCAAGGGCCGGCCCATCTGAGCCCGTCAGAGACTGACTGAGACTGGACTAGGCAACCCCCTTTATGTTTACAAATTCAGTAAGACTTTATGCATATTCGTTTAATTGCTTTTTTAAACTTATTTTTATGGTGTATTTGTATCTCTGATTGAAATTGCAGCACACTTATAGGCCCAATAGCTATGGCGTTAACTACTTCCAAAGGGAATAAAGTAGGTAGTGGGGTTATTGGAGGAGGAGTCTCCGGTGCTATAGACGCCTTCTTCACCAAAGCTGTTATTGTACTGGAGAAGGAAATAGCATTAACTGAACAGCGGCTATCTCTTGACCCTGTATTTTTGAAAAGATCATCACCAGGGAGTATTGCTACAGTTCCTTTACCTGAACAACCCCATATTCAGGGTACGCAGAGCAATCAAATAGCTAGCCATCAACGAGATCTTTCAACCATCCTTGACATAAGTGGGATTGACGCGAGCCTAGACTCCTACATGGCCTATCCAAGTGAAGATCCGGGCCGGCGCCAAATTCAATTACTAACTAGGGAACTGCCAATAGATAGTAGCCACGTTGTACCACCTCAGGTTGGCGCTCTAAAACGTAAGCGTGGTGGAAACCAACAGAATGGCACCTGCACTAAAAAGATTAAAACAGTTTCTTCCAAGAATAGGGATACAGGGGTTACGTATAGAAACAAGATACCTATCCAGCCGGATAAGACCAGCTTGAATCCTGCTAGTCCTATTGTTGAGATAATTGAAAGTCCGCTCACAAATCCTATAAGTACCTCGTGTTCGTTGGAAAATATAGAGCACCTGGTCAAGAGTTTAATTCTCCCATTGGTGGAACGGACTAGGAAGATAGGTGAACACCTAGAAATCCTCGAGGGAATTGTTCAAGCTAATTCGGAAATGTTGAAAAAATTAGGGGACCAAACATCCGCGAGTACCATCATTCCTACACTACCTAAAAATAAACCAAATCCAGCTCCTAGAAAGAAGCAGGGACCAGTTATAAAAGAACCATCAGAGCAAACAAGTGGGAAGTCAAAAGCTAACGATCCCAAACTGGCTCGTACCATAGAGAATGATAGTAATGAAGTCTCCCATAAAACAGGCTTAACCAGAGGCCCTGACAAAACGGTACCAGAAATAGCTAACATAGAGGTTCCCTTAAGTAAAGGGCATATGAAGAGAGTTTATCTTCCCCCGGACTGCCACCCCTATGTAATTGTGTTGGCTGGGGTGCCGGAACGGAAAAATAACAGGGCTGAATCCGTCCACGAACTAAAAAATAAAGTTATGCACTGGTTGGGGCATAATGGACCCCTTAGACCTGATTTGAGGGGAGAAATTATCACTGTCCGGAGAGTAACCTGGTTGGGTCACATAGCGAAGGATATTGAAGGAGACTGTATCATTGGTAATTTTAGGGACCCAAGAACAGTTCAGTTCATTAGTGGTTTCTCTAATTATAATAATAAAGGAGGAATCCTTTCTTTGAATTTGAGCTATTTTTACCCTGCGGCCCCTTTGGTTCCTTGTAACCTAAAATCATATGAACCATTCAATGAAGCGAGGTCCTTATATAATGGAAGTCGCTTTAATGCTCCAATGGCACCTGTGATACATGGAGGTTTTGTGCCAACTCGCCACTATAATTATCATCATTTCACTGTCCCAACCTATAATAGATTTGACTGCTTGTCAGGTTTGGGAGGGGTAGATTGACCATCACGGGACCAGGTAACTGTTACATGTGTTAAAAATTCCTATGGCACTCAAGTTAAACCACTATCAGTTACTGAGGAAATCCAAGAACCAGGAGGGCGGCCATCACTTAGTCCAGATGATTCCCAACTAGAAAGGATTGACGCTGCATCTGGGGGGGACCCACTTATAAGTAAGGGTACTTCTGATAGCAGTATAGGTATAGTCATTGACTTAAATCAAGTTGTGAGTATTAAGCCAAAAGATAAATGGTCTTTCATTTCTTTGAATATTGCTGGACTTAGATCCAAATTGGATAATCCACTCTGGCCTGATCTAGTTAAAGATCATGATGTGATATGTCTCAAAGAAACTTGGGCTAAGGAAGTTTGCCATATTAATGGTTTTAAGACTGTTTTTACTCCAGCCATTGGCTCATCACTTGGCAGAGCCAAGGGTGGGCTCTGCACATATGTCTCGAATTGTTTTAAATGTAAAAACATGGAGTTTTTTTATAACATTCGCTATTACCATATTGTTGGTCTACATTTGAATAATGCTCTCTGTATTTTAATTGTTAACTTATATAACAATGTTCCCTCTGTTGACTTGGTTGCAGTGGTCAAAACTCTAAACTCCGAACTTAATGCGATAATAAGCAATGAACGTAAGGAGTACGTTGTTATATGGGGGGGGAGATTTTAATTGTACTCTCTGTAATAGAGCTGGTAAGGGAAACTTTGGTTTAACGGTGGACAAGGAGTCCATTCTGACACACTTTGAACATACCGGAAAGGGGGGTGCTTTGAATGAGATCCTCTTCACGAATGATCTAGGTTTCGCAAACAAACTGTGCCACCCAGAGGTCCCATTCTCTGCAACCTTTAACAGTAGAGGGTTAACTTCTCTAATTGATTATGTCTTGATCTCTTCTTGCTTCGGGTATAGTGTAGTCAACTACAGTGTACTGGAAATCACTTTAAGTGATCATTTTCCCATCAGGGTTGACATTTTAGACCCTCGTGCTCCTGTAGACAGCATCTCGAAGTTACTATCCGAAAACATTGAAATTTCAAGACAGAATGACAATGCCCTAAAATGGGCCAAGGTCATACCTGCAGAGTTTATTAGTAATTTATTTAAGGTGAGAAAAAATTGTTTCGAAACTTGCTTGGACATGGGGTCCGAGGACACTGCAGTTTTCGACAAATTTAAACTTATTATAACAAGTATTAAGGAAAGCCTTTGGGTTAACCTAAGGAATCATGATAATGGAAAAAAGGGCTGGTTTGATCTGGAGTGTACTAAGGCACATACTAGACTTAAACGGGCTTTGAATAAACAAGATAGAGATTTCAAACAGATCAGGGAGCTCCGTAAAATTTACAAATCAGCTATTAAACAGAGAAGGGCCAAGATAAAAAATGAAGCATGGGAGGCACATTTAGATGCCTCTGATTTAAAGGACATGACCACATTCTGGAGGGCAGTCAACGCGCCAGTTTTTTAAAGATGACTCAAAGGCGCGGCTAGAGATTGCCATCTCAGAGGAGGATTGGGTGAGGCACTTTGAGGCACTTTATAGCCCTGTGGAACTTCTAGGGGAATTGCCGGTGCAGGAGGTATCTTCCTTACCAAATAATAAAGAGGGGATGAATCTCTCTTTTATGTTGGATGAGGTAATTAAGGGCATTAATTCGGGCAAGGCACCGGGCCCAGATGGTATCCCAGTATTTATCTTTAAAAATAATGTACCATTATGGGCACCTCTGCTTACTCGGCTATTTGGGGTAGTTTGCTCTTAGGACTCCATAACTTTTCTTCTGCATAAGTTATCTACTTCAAATTTACGCCCTTTTTTTCTAATAACCTGGGGATTCCAATGGTACACAGGGTTTGGGGATTGCCATGGAGGGGACCAAAAGTATAGGCCAAATATAGCAACATTTTGAGTTTTTTTGAAAAAATAGCAAAGAAAGTGCTCCAGAAAAAAGTGTCTGTTTTTTTCCTAAAAATGTTATCAACAAATGGTTTTCTGTGCTAAACCAACCATTGCCCCAGCTTTCAGTAACATGCACAGCTAAATTTAAAAATACTAATATTTGTACCACTGTTCTGTCTTTTTTCAAAGAGGTAGCCATTGTTTCCTGTTTTTTATGTTCTCAGCCTACTTTCAGTTTGTGGTGGAAACCTGTTAGAACCCCATGGATGATCCAGGAAAGCTGTACATTTCTGAAAAGTAGACCAAACTCCAAATTCAGCAAGGGGGGGTATGTATATATTCCTCGAGATTTTTCCATAGAAACTAACTGCTGAAATAATGAAATGTTGAAAATGAGTAGGAAAAAAGGCCATTTGTGACAAAGTTTTCATCTGTAACTTTTTGTCACGATGTCCAATATACAAAAGCAATACACCATTAAGTCTGGTATACTCTTTTGTTGCAAAATTATATGGGGTTCGTAGGTTCTCCAAGATCTTAAGGTACTCAGACCCAACAAATGAACTACTTCATACAATTATTTTTAATTGTGTAAAGAGTATAGACCAAATCATCTGGTAAAATATGTACAGTGGAAAATGGGTATCAAGGAGGCCTATGTATTTCTTAAATGGGCACAAAATATGGAGATTAGGAGCAGTGGTTATTTGTACATCTCAAACACAACGAGATGATGGACGGAGTACTGAAACATTTGAACCACTCACCCTCAGTCAATGAATCTGGGTTAATCCATCGTTCTTTTGCTCACTATGTCACTCCGTCCATCATCTTGTTGTGTTTGCTATGTTCCCCCTAAGTTGCCAAGGTTATGTCCAGACGTGGGTTCCTTGCTCGCTGTGCCACTGGTTTCGAGCTAGCATGGCTGATATGGGGTGGTACCATAAACCAATCCCAGGATGCTTATTTCCAGTCCAGGAAGGACCTGGCCGTTCGGGCTAGACTGTTCCCATGAGGAGCAGGGTCAAGACTGATTTGCATATAGCTGGGTCTAAACTGGGGCAGCATAGTGAGCATAGAACGATGGATTAAACTCGGATCTCTTGAGTAGGGGTGAGTGGTTGAAACATTTCAGCACCCTGTCCATCATCTTGTTGTGTTTGCTATTTGTACATCTCTGCAATTGTGGGTACCCCTACTAGCATATGATTTGGGGGTTATTTTTCAAAATGTCTTCTTTCTTACTCACCGGCTTACATTGAGAAGGCACAAATCCCGCAAAATCCAATTGGCAATAACCAATGTCCTACTATTCTATGCTACCCACATGTCTTCTGATAAAAAGGTACCTCACTTGGGTGAGTAGGCCTAATGTCCGCGACAGTAAATGACCCAAACTGCAACATGGATAGATGCATCAAATTTTCCCACTCAAAACTGAACCTTTTTTGCAAAGTGGGTAGCTGCGGATTTCGGGCTGTAGCTCAGTACGGCACCTAGGGCAACCTAGCAAACTTGTACATTTTTATAAACTAGACACATGGTAAAATCCAGGATGAGATGACTTGAGTGGCTCTCACCAGGTTGTTTTGCTCAATAATCTCTTGCAAACCTTAAACATTCACTAAAAAAACACCTTTCGTTCAGATTTTTGTGATGGAAAGTTTTGGAACCTGCAGGGAGACACAAACGTTCTTCCAACCAGAATTCTCCTAAGTCTCCTGATAAAAATGGTACCACACTTGTGTGGGTAGGCCTAGAGCTCGCTACAGGAAACATGTATACATGTTTTCACTGACTCTTTTTTGCAAAATGAGTAGCTGTGGGGTTTGGGCCCTAGCTCAACTGGCACCTAGGTAAAAACCTAGCAATCTTGAACATTTTTGAAAACTCTTCTCCTGTGGGAATCCAGGCAGGGGTGACTTGAGTGATATTTGTACCCAGAATCCTTTGCAAACCTCCAATTTTGACTAAAAGCACCTTGTTCTCACATTCTTGTGATGGAACGTTCTGGAATCTGCAAGGAGACACAAATTTCCTTCCAACCAGCATTCTCCCAAGTCTTCTGATAATAATGGTACCTCACTTTTGTGGGTAGGTCTAGAGCCCGCTACAGGAAACAAGCCAAAATGCAACATGGATACATCACATTTTCCCACTCAAAACAGACCCTTTCCTTGCAAAGTGGGTATCTGTGGATTTTGTGCCCTCACCTAGGAAAACCTAGCAAGGTGGCACATTTTTTAAAGGTAAACATCTGGGGGAATCTAGGGTGAGGTGATTTGCGTGGCTCTCACCTTTTTATTTTAAAAATCAGAATTCCTGGCAAACCTCAAACTTTGACTAAACAAACACATTTTTCTAAATTTTCTGTGAAGGAAAGTTTTGGATCTGCAAGCAGCCACAAACTTCCTTCTTCCCAGCTTTCTTCCAACTTTCCTGATAAAAATGGTGCCTCACTTGTGTGGGTAGGCCTAGTGCCAACAACCGGAAACCGCCCAAAACGCAACATGGACACATCACATTTTCCCACTCAAAACTGAATTTTATTTTGCAATGTGGTTAGCTGTGGATTTTAGGCCCTACCTCAGCCAGCACCTAGGGAAACTTAGAAAACGTGTACATTTTTTAAAACTAGACACCTGGGGGAATGTAGGGTGGAGTCACTTGCATGGCTCACAACATGTGTTTTACCCAGAATCCCTTGCAAATATCAAACATTTAGTTAAAAGCAAATTTTCCTCACATCTCTGTGATGGAAAGTTCTTCAATTTGCAGGGAGCCACAAACTTCCTTTGACATAGCATTCCCGCAAGTCTCCCAAAGAAAAGGGTACTTTACTTGTGTGGTTAGGCCTAGTGCCTGCGACAGGTAACGGTCCAAAACGCAACATGGATAAATCACATTTTTTCACTCAAGGCTGACCCTTTTTTCACAAAGTGGGTAGCTGTGGATATTGGGCCCAATCTCATCTGACACCTAGAGAAAGCTACCAAACATGTACTTTTTTAAAATGTACTCACCTTGGGGAATCTAGTGTGGGGTGACTTGTGTGGCTATCTATGTATTTTTACCCAGAATCCCTTATAAACCTCAAACTTTGAAAAAAAAAAATCCTCGCATTTCTGTGATGGAAAGTTCTAGAATCTGCAGGGAGTCACAAACTTCCGTCCACACAGCATTCCTCTAAGTCTCCTGATGAAAATGGTACCTCACATGTGCCCGTGACAGGAAATGGCCCAAAACGCAACATGGATGCATCACATTTTCCACCTCAACACTGACCCTTTTAGTGCAAAGTGGATAGCTGTGGAGTTTGGGCCCTAGCTCAGCTGGAACCTAAGGAAACCTAGCAAACTTGCACATTTTTAAAACTAGACACCTGGAATAATCTAGGGTGGGGTGATTTGTGTGGCTTTCACCTGTTTTTTTTACCCTTGCAAACCTCGTAATTTGACAAAGAAAAAACAATTTCTTCATATTATGAGATGGAAAGTTCTGGAATCAGTGTGAAGCCACAAACTTCCTTCCACCCCACATTTCCTGAAGCATCCTGATAAAATTTGTACCGGATTAGTGTGGAGATGCCTGGAGCTCATGACTGGAAACCGCTCAAAACGCAACATCAATACATCCCATTTTCCCACCCAAAACTGACCCTTCTTTTGCAAAGTGGGTAGCTGCGGATTTTGGACACTAGCTTAGTCTGCAAATATGGAAAACTAGAAAACTTACACATTTAGAAATATGGACACATGGGGGAAGCTAGGATGGGGTAATTTGTGTTTCACTCACCAGGTTTTTTTTTACCCTGAATCCCTTGCAAACCTGAAACTTTGACTATTCCCCCATTCAGTGATGGGAAATTCTGGAATCTGGGAGGAGCCACAAACGTCTTTCCAACTAGCATTACCCCAAGTCTCCTGATGAAAATGGTACCTGATTTGTATGGGTAGGCATAGTTTCCGCGAGAGGAAACAGCCCAAAACCAAACATGGATATATCATATTTTTCCACTCAAATCGGACCCTTTATTTTAATGTGGGTAGCCATGAATGTTATGGCCTAGCTCAACTGGCACATAAGGAAACGGTGCATGTCTTGCATGGCTCGCCAATGGGTAATTTTAACCAGAAGCCTTTTCAAAAGTCAAACTTTAGCAAGAATCACACATTTTCCTCACATTTCTATGACGGAACTTTTGGGAATCTTTGGGGAGCCACAAAAACCTACCACCTTGAGTTCCCACATGTCGCCTAATAAGAACAGTACTCCAGTTGTGTGGGTGGGCCAAGAATCCACGAGACCAAAGGCCCAAAAGCTCTACGTTGAAAAATAAGGAATAGGGGTAGCTGCTGTGTTTGGGGCTCTGCTGTTGGGCCACCTATGCAAACCTACAATCCACTGACATTTATGAAAACTAGGCAACCAGGGGAGTCATAGGGGTGTACCTTGCATGGATCTCACAAGGTTTTCTTACCCACAATGCTCCCTAAACCTCTAATTTTGCCTGAAGCAACATATTTTCCTTACATTTCTGTGATGAAAACTTCCACAATCCACAGGAATGTAGAAGGTTTCTATCTCCCAGCATTACCCCATTTGTGCTGATTAAAAGACCTGCCCCACTTCAGTCGGTGGGCTTAGTGGCCATGAAATAAATGGACCACACCAAGGTCAATGGGAGTATTCTGGTGAGGGCTCCTATTGAGCTTGGTTTGAGCCATTCCTGTAGTGGGTACGACTAGACCCAGCCACACAAGTGAAGCATTGTTTTATCTGCACAAGTGGGACAATGCATAGTGGTAGTTGGAATTTTGAGCATTCCAGAAGTGTCCATCACAGAAATGAAAGGAACATGTGTGATTTCAGGCAGAGTTTGAGGTTTGCAGAGCATTGTGGGTAAGAAAATCACATTAGATCCACAGAAGGAGTGCACCATGGGCTCCCCTGGTTGCATAGTTTTAAAAAATGTCTGTGGTATGTAGGTTTGCATGGGTGGCGCCACAGCACAGCCCCACATACAACATCTACCCCATTACTTATCTCTCAAAGTAGCAATTTAAGGCATTTTGTGCCATCTCTTGGCCAAACCACACAAAAAAGGTACCCTTCTTCTTGAGAGACATGTGGAAACTCAGGGTGGTAGGAAGCCTGTGGCTCCCCATTCAGTCACAAAAATGTGAAGAAAAAATGTGCTTCTTACCAAAGTTTGATGTTTGCAATGACTTCTGCGTAAACTTACCTGGTGAGAGCCATGCAAGATATGCACCTCGAGACTTCCCTGGTTACCTAGTCTTAAAAAATGTGCAGGTCTGCCTAAGTGCCAGTTGAGCCATGGCCCAAAATCCACAGCTACCCACATTGAGAAAAAAAACAAGAAGTACTTAGTATAGAGCCATATTTACATTTTGGCTGGCAAAAAAGACTCTGTATCGCTGGCGGCAGGCTTAACATCTGCCATGCTGAGACTACTCCACCCCCCAAATTTAGAAATGACCGCCAAGCTGGCGGCCAATTCAAAAACGTTGACAGGAGCCGCCGCCACTGGAGTTCCCGTTAATTCCTTTGTACGTTTTGGTTTGGGTAGACACATAGGGTAAAAAAGACGTACCTGAGTACATCAGTTTGGGAGTTATCTCAATGGAAAGGGGGGCATTAGACAGTGATCACTGCCCTTAACCACCATGGTTTGCCAGGTCGTGATGGGCAGCGAAACATGACCTGTATGTCTGCACATCTAAATTAGGTGCGTAGACATAGCGGTCAGCCGCCGCAGATGGCCCTTACTCAGTCAGGACATGGGAGAGGTGCAACCATGCCAGAGACTGAGTTGTCCTCCCTACAGATACACCAATGGTCCGTCTGCACATGTATCGGGCAGTCAGACTATTATCTTTGCTGTAAGAATGCTCTGTCATCATTGAGATGGAGTATCCCTACCTCCACAGATATACATCTGGTACTCATTTTAATCCAGCACTGACACTGGTTGGTTTTAGTACCTCCAGAAATGCTAACTTCAAAGCACAAATACTTATCGAAGTATCTGAATTTTGAAACTAAGATTACTGAGGGTGAGACATAATGCCACATCAAGGCACCAACCGTTTCATGGTCCATTCACACGCCAATCACGCGCCACTAGCCATGGACCCACCCCAACAGATCAGTGCACTCCCATCAATGTACCACAGCAGTTCAAAAGCACTTCACATTGATACACCACAGGACAGAATCCCTATTCAAGACAACCTCTCAACCAGTCATCAATCAATTTGCACACAAACACACCACAAGCAAACTTCTATAAAGGCATATGTCCAGCCATGTTATCTGCACGGGCGTAACACAGGACCCCGCAGCCCCTGCAGTGCGGGGGGGGCCCCCAGGCTTCACTATCCAGGGGGGCCCCTCATGTCCGGGAATGCTTAAAAAAAGAACAGCTTGTGGAAGGCAGCCTGTTTTCCACTGAGCTGAAAGCATGAAAAACCTTGCAATATTATTGCTGCTTGTACTGTGAGGCCTCGCTCTCAGGAGCTGAACAGAGCCACAGACCGGAAGCAGCATACGAACCTCCTGCCTCCTCTGCCCCCTTCATTGCTAATTGTGCATCCGGGGGGGAAAGCACGCAGGTGGAGTCCCTGAAAGCAGCATTGTTGCCATTTAGGTACTGGATGCTAGAAGTCTTTACAGTTTACTGGCATGCTGACACTGGGCACAGAGTCAAGCGCAACACTCATACGGGTCGGCTGTGCAGGGACCTCTGGAAAGGGACTGGTAGAGTCTAATGCAGTTCCGTGCAAGTGAAGGCAGATGCTCCTAGATGACCTGCAAATTGAGATTATGACAACTTCTGTAAGTGTGTTCGCATTCTAATTTAAAAGACACTTCAATAACAACTTTGCATGACTACTAAGTTAAAAGGGTAGGCCCTGCTCACATTATGATGTAAACTGTGCACAATGTTAGAATAAATATTCATCAACATATATATACATGTTAGATTAGCCCTGAAACCCACTTAGAAGTGCTCACAGAGAAACACGGTCAGACATTCACCTTAAGCATTTGTTTCAAAGTCCATAATCCAATGCAGTGATGCAACATTGACTAGAAGTATGGAGGGTGTTGCAGTTTAATTATCCAATTTCAAGATTAGCACATGACACCGGGAGTAGTATATGTACACATAAATAGCTGTCAATTGACCCCCCTTGTCTTAAGAAACCAGTGCTCGCTTTTCAGTAGTAGTTTTTTAGGTACTTTCTAAGAGTGGGACTCTTGGATTGGAAATTATTGTTTTCACTTTCCTTTATGCCAAATATTAACACTAAAAATCCTCCGCTGGCTGGAGATGTCATATACATTAACACCACTTTGCATCTGTGCACACCAATCCTTCACTGTTGCCCATGCTCCACACGTTTCGTTCAGCAGGTGTCTAATTTCTGATATCAATCCCCTGTTTTCATGAGAGAGACTTACATCAATCAATCAATCAATCAATCAAAGACATTTATAGAGCGCACTACTTACCCGTAGGGTCCCAAGGCGCTGGGGGGAGGGGGGTGCCGCTACTGCTCGAACAGCCAGGTCTTCAGCTTCTTCCTGAAGGAGAGGTGGTCTTGGGTCAGGCGCAGGTCGGTCGGGAGGGAGTTCCAGGTCTTGGCGGCCAGGTAGGAGTAGGACCTTCCTCCTGTAGTCGCTCTTCGGATGCGGGGGACGGTGGCGAGGGCGTGGTTGGCTGATCGGAGGTGGCGTTTGGGAGCGTAGAAGTTGATTCGGTTGTTGAGGTAGCTCGGGCCTTGGTCGTGTAGGGCTTTGTGTGCGTGGGTGAGGAGGCGGAAGGTGATTCTTTTGTTGACGGGGAGCCAATGCAGGTCTCTCAGATGTCCGGAGATGTGGCTGGTTCGTGGGATGTCGAGGATGAGTCTGGCTGAGGCGTTCTGGATCCGCTGGAGTCTCTTCTGGAGCTTGGCAGTGGTACCGGCGTAGAGGGCGTTGCCGTAGTCCAGTCGACTGGTGACGAGGGCCTGGGTGACGGTCTTCCTGGTCTCGGTGGGGATCCACCAGAAGATCTTCCGTAGCATGCGTAGGATGTTGAAGCACGCCGAGGAGACGTTGTTGACTTGCCTGGTCATGGAGAGGGAGGAGTCCAGGATGAAGCCCAGGTTGCGTGCGTGGTCTGTCGGTTTGGGTGCGGTGCCCAGGGCGGGAGGCCACCAGGAGTCGTCCCAGGCGGAGGGCGTAGAGCCCAGGATGAGGACCTCCGTCTTGTCTGAGTTCAGTTTCAGGCGGCTGGTCGTCATCCACTCGGCTACCTCTTTCATCCCTTCGTGCAGGTTGGTTCTGGCGGCGGCGGGGTCGTTGGTCAGGGAGAGGATCAGCTGGGTGTCGTCGGCGTAGGAGATTATGCTGAGGTTGTGTTGGCGTGCGATGGCCGCGAGGGGGCTCATGTAGACGTTGAAGAGGGTGGGGCTCAGCGAGGATCCTTGAGGGACGCCGCAGATGACTTCGGTGGCCTCTGACTTGTACGGTGGCAGGCGGACTCTCTGTGTTCTTCCGTCGAGGAAGGAGATGATCCATTCCAGAGCCTTCTCCTGGATTCCGATGTTGCTGAGGCGCTGCACTAGGGTGCGGTGGCAGACAGTGTCGAATGCCGCGGAGAGGTCTAGGAGGATGAGGGCCGCTGTTTCTCCGTTGTCCATCAGGGCTCGGATGTCATCGGTGGCGGCGATGAGGGCGGTCTCGGTGCTGTGGTTGGCTCGGAAGCCAGACTGTGAGGGGTCGAGGGATCCATTCGTCTCAAGGAAGGCGGCCAGCTGCTTGTTGACGGTCTTCTCGATGACTTTGGCTGGAAACGGGAGGAGCGAGATGGGGCGGTAATTCTTGAGTTCGGTGGGGTCCGCTGTGGGTTTCTTGAGTAGAGCGCTGAGTTCCAGCTCTCATGGAAGGTGGCGGTGTCGAAGGATGTGTTGATGATGTCTTGCAGGTGGGGTGCGATGACAGCGTCGGCTTTGTTGAAGACGTGGTGAGGGCAGGGGTCGGTCGGAGATCCGGAGTGGATGGAGTTCATCGTGCGGACGGTGTCTTCGGTGCTGATCGGAGTCCAGGCGCGGAGGGTGGTGGTGGGGGGTGGTGGTTCGGTCGTGGTGTGCGTTGGTTGGTTGTTGAAGCTGTTGTGTATGTCCGCGATCTTGTTGTGGAAGTATGAGGCGAGGGAGTTGCAGAGTTCTTGCGATGGGGTGATGGGGTACATGGCCATAGGCGGGGCTGGGCTTGGCTGGGATGCCTCAATGTCTCTAACTTACTCTTGGTTTACAGCCCCTTGAGTAGCCTTAAACCGATGTGTACAATTGGGCCCAGCTGCTGGCTGCGCTGTTTCTGTTACGGGAGGGCTTGCACTGATGCTTGCTTCCCGTGCTACATCTAATATTAAGTGCAGCTGTTTCTCACCCACGCCAGCACTGAGGGACCATAAAAAGAAACTTAGAGCCCTAGAAAGAAGCTGGAGGAAAACTAAACTGGACTCAGCCAGGAACCTCTACTGTGCCTCCTTGAACGCATACAAAAAACACATCATCCTTGCCAAAGCCGAGTACTACGAAGCCCGTCTAAGTAAGGCAGTCAACGTGCAGAAAGAGACTTTTAAGATCCTGTCGGAGTTGACCAAAAAACCAGACAGCGTTCAGTCTCCCATAAACTGCAATTGCTTTCAGGATTATTTCTTGGAGAAAGTAAGAACCATCATCCAGGACATAAAAAATGGGCCGCTTAATGGAATGGCTACACCTATAATCCCCCAAAATCAAACTGACTGTGCTATCACACTGTTCCTAGAGATTGACATCTTGAGCCTGCAGCAGTTGATGGCCAGAATCAAATCTGGATCTCCAGCGGACCCTTGTCCACCTAAAGTTTTTCAGGCAGCCCGTCCACTATTGGAGGAGCAAGTCATCCATCTCCTAAATAGATCCCTGGAATTAGGACAACTACCAGCAGCACTTAAGGAAGCGCGGGTAAGACCGCTGTTGAAAAAACCTGGCGCAGACCCCGCAATACTAAAAAACTATAGGCCGATCTCTCAGCTACCATTCCTCTCTAAAGTACTTGAGCAACATGTATTAAAATCTTTGTCCATGTACTTGGAGTCCCACTCCCTGCTTCACGAAAGACAAGCAGGGTTCCGAGCACACCACAGCACCGAGTTGGTGATGCTCTCGGTGCTGGATGAACTGAGAGGCTTGGCTGACGGTAAAAAACCGAGCGCCCTGATTTTATTAGACCTTTCAGCGGCGTTCGATACCGTCAGTCATGCGCTGCTACTGGAAAGGCTGAGTGACTTTGGCATCAAAGGCCGGGCTTTCGAGTGGTTGCAGTCCTTTCTGTCAGGAAGGACACAAAGAATACAACTCGGAGAAGAAATCTCTGCAGTGGGAGAAATAGAATGTGGGGTACCTCAGGGCTCGGCCCTATCCCCACTGCTGTTTAACCTATATCTGCAGCCTCTGATTGCCTCCCTGGCGAGTATGGGCTGCACAATATATAACTACGCAGACGACACGCAGCTGCTGCTGAGTGTTGACAATACAAACATCGCCCAACTCCACACTCAGAATATCTTGAGACACACGGTCCAGTGGATGACTGGAAACCTCCTAAAAATTAATCCAGACAAGACTGAGGTCTTGGTTATTTCATCTACCACCTCACCATGGTGTGACCTCTACTGGCCCGCAGAGTTAGGTCCAGCCCCAAAACCCAGTTTGAACGTGAAGAGCCTGGGGATCAAACTGGATTGTGACCTCTCTATGGTCAGCCAAATCTCTTCAGTGGTGGGCAGCTGTACTAATATCATCCGACAGCTACGGAAATTAGTGCCTATAATTTCCCAATCTATGCTACGTTCCATCGTCGCAGCTACTGTGATTTCACGCATAGATTATGGAAATGCCCTCTACCTTGGCCTACCAAAAACCTTGATAAATAGGCTACAGGTGGTGATGAATGATGCCGCTCGTCTTATCTTCAGACAGCCAAGACACACTAAAGCATCCCCCCTGCTACAAAGCCTCCACTGGCTCCCTATTAAGGAGCGAGTGGAATTTAAAAATCTGTGCATCGCCCATAAAGCCATCTATGGCATGGCACCTGCTTACATCAAAGATCGCCTGGCAATGTATAGCCCAAAGAGAGCTCTTAGGTCCTCAGACTCTCAGCTATTAGTCTGCCCTCGGTACAAACTTGCCACCAAGGGCGGTAGAGCCTTTTCGGTGCTGGTTCCGCATTTATGGAACACACTACCTGAGCCGCTACGAAAGGAAGGAAACCTCCTACGTTTCAGAAAGGGGCTGAAAACGCTGTTGTTCAGGAGAGCCCTGTGAGCCACGTAGGCTAGTGGATGCCCTCTGTACTGTCAAAGTTGTTGTTTACCATCGATTCCCGAGCGCTTAGAGGCCTGTAGGTGATTGAGCGCGCTACAAATCAAAAATAACAATAACAATTATGCCATCGTGTTTTGTGAGGAAAGATTTGTTCTGTTCATGCTTTTCAGGATGCATCTTCTTTATGATGGGTGGTTCTCCTATTCCTTGCATCCCGTGTTGCATCAATTTTGTGACTCAGGCTTGTCCTCTTCCTTCCATCCCTGCTTGTATTTTTCTTTGTTTGTGAGGAAGGCTTGCATTGCGCCTTTCTTTTTGTCCTGCATCTGTTTTGTAGTCGAGGCTTATAATTCTCTTTGCTTTCTGTGCAGTTTCTGTTGTATGAGGGAGACTTGTACTGAACTATTATGATCATTTACAAAAAGGCATGCCTTCTGTTTTTCTTTCTTGCATTTCTCAGTTTTCATCCTCTTAATGTCCTGCCTTCTATGTGGCACTATGTGCCAGAGGGGGTCCTTGAAGATAATGTAGACTTGGAATAGGGAATAACAATGGTGATCTTTGAAAATGGTGGGGTGTAATCTAAGCCCTTGAATTCCAGTGAGCTATTAAAGCATGCTGGTCTAACTTCTCCAAGGGTGCTCAAAGTGGGGTTCTCTTCCCAAGAAAGATTTGAAAAAAATGGGGTCAAATAGTTTATTTTTAAGACCATCATAAATTTCCTCAAAAGCCATGAGTTCTGAAACAGGTTTCCTTGAACATAGAAGTACTTTAATGGTATCTCAAGTTAATGAAGCCCAAAGCTCCTGATGAGTTCACTCATTTATTTTCAAAAGGTGCAGTGATTACTTTCTTATGCTAATAATTATCCACATTATCACAGGGTAGGATTTTATCATGGATTCCCCACATATGCCTCAGGTGCCCCCGTATGCATAGAATTACATACAATAGGTTGGTTTCCATTTGACTAAATTCCTCTATGATGGGTGACCCATTTGACAAAAATTATCTCGAGTATGTCAGGACCTGCCAGCACTGGAGGAGTCCCATATGTCATGGGCACTCTGGGCCCGATTCACAGAACTAACTTAAGACAAAATCCTAAACTTACTACTTTTGGTTTTCACAGAAGGCATTTAGTAGTAGTGAAGTTAGGAAAGACTTAAGACAGTCTAAGACAAACTTAAAACAAACTTTGGACAAACTTAAGACAGACTTAAGACAGACTTAAGACAGACTTAAGACAAACTTAGGACAGACTTAAGACATACTTAAGACAGACTTAAGACAACATCCTAACTTTACTACTACTAAATACCTTCTGTGAATACCACAAGTAGTAAGTTTAGGATTTTGTCTTACGTTAGTTCTGTGAATCGGGCCCTCTGTCACGCCAAGAATTACACACAACATGCCAGTTTCAGAATTTTGCAGTTTTCTTCATCCATATACCACCAGTGACCCATATGTTGAAAGATACCATTAATCTAATATGACAAACATTTTTTCATGGTTGCCTGCCTCCCCATATGTCATGGCTGACCACCCTAATGACAAAAATTATTTCCAATATGTTAGTGCCAGGATTTTGCCACAAATGTCTCATATGCCAAGAATTACCTTTGGTTTGCCAGTGCCAGCGATTTGCATTGAGGTACACCTTATACCAAAAATTATCTTCAGTGTACCCGCGTGTTGCCTTGGCTGCCCCCTTATGGCGAGAAGCATTTCCAGTAAGCAGTACCAGTATTTTGCATATTGCACAAATTACCTCTAGTGTGCCAGTGCCAACATTTTTCCTCAGGTACCCATAATACTAAGAATTACCTCCCATGTACCAGTGCACCCCTTAGCTGTGGGTGTCCCTTATGCCTAGAATTATTTCCAATGTTTCAGCTCTAACATTTTACTATGGGTTTCCCTTATTCCAAGAATTAAACCCAGTTTGCCATCTCTAGTTTTTGCCATGGGTGTGCTATATGCCAATAACTGTGTCTAATCCACCTGCATTTTGAATAGGTGTCTCTTAAGCCAAAAAGCACCTCCAGACTCACATGTGTCACATACTCAGACACACACTGTTACTTATGCTCACTTACATTCACTCCCTCACTCTTAATCTCAATCAAACTCTCTCACTCCTTCACTCTCTCTCACACTGCCTTTCCCTCTTTCTCACTCACGCTGCTCACTCTTACTCTCAGTCACTTACTGTCCTATGTGTGTAAACTAGGATCTGTACATTACACCAAATAATGCTACTCTTGAGTTCTTATAAGTGTATGCTTCAGGGCCCACCAAACTATAGAGACTAGTTCAACCTGCAAGGTAAAGATAATAAAAACAGTTTAGGTGTACTTTGAGAAGTAAGGCAGAAATTTTAAAAAGGAACGAAGTTGTGAAAACATGGTAATCTCCTCTCATGAAAGAGTCATGTCACACTTTTAGGCAGGGCATACTGGCATCGACAGACTTGATGTGGAGAATACCAAAACGTACAGTAGGCCCACTGCTGATCAGTGTTTAGCTTTCTTGTCATTCTAATGTATTTGCTCCTTATGCAATCGTTTTCCTTCCGACTCTTGTGATTCTCCCTCCCGTGGACCATTGCTTCTTTACATTCATTTTTATTTAGAGGAATTGTATCCTTCCACAGCTTGACATCAAGGAACTACTTTTTTCCTCTGAGCACCCCATGTTCATGCTCTATCCCACACATCTCTTCCACCCACGATCTCCATGTTACTCCACCTCTCCTTTCCCATTTGCTCTGTTAAACCACAGCAAAAGCTACTCCCCAGTGTTTGACTAAAAGCTTTATGAAGCTGGTTTAGGTGTATCCCTTGTATTCTCAACAAGTTGCATTCATTATACTGGGGAGGTGCAGGATGCTGCACTCCATCTCTGTTAGAGATGTTGCTTCTTCCATGGCGTCATAAATCATCTCACTGGGCCGCTGCAGAGCACCAATTGGCCTGAGTTTTTGTTCCAGTTCGGAGCTATGTGGAAAGTAAATTAGGCTTGGGAAACTAAAGATGGACACTTCTTGAACCACAGGCTCAGACAGCTGTTATGTTCTATTAAGTACCTGCAACTGTCGCGTTTTAATCTAGGACCCTGATCGATACTGTGACCTTATGCCCCTATACGGCTATAATCCCTCTGTACCCCTATATTGGCATAAACGATCAAATGCAATATTCAGAAACTCGTCTCTGGCCTAACACGATCAGAGCCACATTTCAGAATCACTTCCTCTGCAGCTCATTAGAGCAAATGACACAGCAGAAGCCACTATCTAAGATTCCTAGATTACACTCCGAGTTCTTCAACAAGATAAAACTCAGCAACCTGGGAAAGCCCGCTTGCTATGTTTTGATTAGTAATAGAACTCTAATGAGCACTAAGAGACAATCACTTCCTAGTGACATCTTTATTGACGTCTTATGTCCAAAAACTTACGTCAAACCAGGCACCTTTCAGGTATAAATATTACCAACGTTGCCTTAAGCAAACGCTGCCACGCTGATACTGATGCTATCGCTGCCTCAACGACATCAGCGAACGATGGTGTGGTGCACATAGGAGCAGAACCGCTGTCCCCTTCAGAGCCCAGCAGATGCAAGCTGCCCACGGACGCTGCCCCTCCTCTTCCTCGACGCGCTGAGAGAGACGCTGTCTTTTCTCCTGCCGAGAAATCCAGCTCCGGCGTTTCCAGCCTACTCTTGCGAGTGACTGGGATATCGAGTCCTGAAGGAAGATACCAGACCTCCAACATTCTATTTCAGAGGTATGGTGTTGACTAAACCCTTAGAGAGAATTCTTGACGCAAACCTTGGCAAAACCAACTTAACTAAAACTGCTACTTACTTACTCCCTCCCAAGTATTAGACTTAGGTCAGGTACACTGGGGTAGGCGTAGTTAGAAGCACCAGTTGAGTACGTTAGCTAAATGTATATATGACTGTATATATGTTTTATTCATTTTAAACCATTGTATGGCTAAGAAACCATATCAATGCTTTTACAGTATTATTTCGCAATACTCATTTTACTGTACGCACTTTTTATAATAACTAGTCTTGCAATTGTGGCAATTCATTTCTCTTGCATGAGAAGAAAGACTGTTCAATAAATAATACCTTTTCATTGAAAACACCCGTCTCTCTATTCTCTGCACTTTAGTGAAAGTAATCTGCACAAAACTGACTGAGTAAAATAACTGTCTATTGTTTCACACGACTCTAGTGATTGACTCTTATTCTAAGGAGCAAAGTTGTCATGTTTATGCGGTTGTTGGACAACTGAATCCCTTCTTGTCTGTGCCAGGGAAGCTGATCATTTCCTATTCAGTCAAGAAAGTTTCCAGTGACCTCTGAGCTAGTTGGTAACAAACCCAATTAAGTTTAGCATAGTCAGTGGAGACCTGGAAGATCCGCACTTCTACGTCCATACTACTGTTTATGTTATTCCAATGCGCAGGGCCTATTGGGAAAATAGGAACTACACTACATGGCGCCCAAACGTTTTGTAAGGCGATAAACTAACGCAAGACGTTAGAGTAACTCAGTCGTGCATTTTTCACACAGACCCCTTTCTACCGTAAATACTCCAATAGACGTCTGGAGTGGGTGAAAGGTTAAAATCCGCCCGACCTTAGTAGGAAGAGATTCCTATGTAAAGCTCTGGTTTATTCAACGTTGAAGGATACAGTGTTCCAAAATATTGTGCACCTAATCTTTGTCTCCTTGGAGACCTGCTCTGCAAACCTGCATTTATAAAATGTCAGTAGAAAACAACGGAACTGATGCCGCAGTAGATGCGACTCAGCAGGGTCCCAACGGGACAACTGAACCGGGTGCAATAATCATCCCGACACATTTAAGAAAATCTATAACGTCAAAACTTATAGAAAATGGACTGACCACACAAGGTGGCACAGTCGTCTTCGTGATAGAGGCACATGAATATCGGCAGACAGAGGTATTCTATTCTTGGATAAAATTTCCAGCGGTAAACGCCGCAACACACGAGTTCCACTATTATAAAATAGGGGATCCACCGGAAGAGTACGCTCCTTTCGAGGAGATTGAAATCCCATTAAAATTTCAAGAGCACCTGCTCTGGTTTAAAGGCGCCCTAAAACACATTGATCATATTACCAGGCTCGGTCCACTAGGTAGACCAGGAGCAACGTGGCCGGTTCTAGCCAGCTACACACCACATCCGGACATTGATAAAATGTCAAGTGAAGAACTCTTAGTTAAAATAAGAGAATTAACAAAGGCATATAGAGAGTTAGTTAAATTATTTATTAAAAATAATTCAAACACTCCTAAAAAGAGCTGAGATGGAAATAAACAATCCACTCCCAAAGAAAAAGTTTTCCAGTCCAGAGGAAGGTCTCCTCGACGGAGGGAAAGAACTCCGACTCGAGAACACCAGTCTCCCCAGAGGTAGCCCTCTGAGAAAAGATATAACCTTAGAAATAGGGATAATTTGAAGAAGCCTGATAGATATCAAAGTATTGATACACGTCCCTCTCGATCTTTTTCACAGAAATCGGAAAGAAGAGGACGGTCAGACCCAGGGGAGCACACCAAGTCCAAAGACAAGGAACCTGCTCAGAGTAAAAAATCTCAATTTCCGAAAAAGAAGGTAGCCAGTATTAGAGTAATTGAACATGCCGAGAATACTGAGGACACAGTTGAAAAACGGGGAGTGGGCACAGACAATGCTAGACAGTGTAGCAGAAATCAGTATAGCCCGCAAGATCCTGATGAGTCATCTGGAGACAGTGGACACGAACGAATACATTCAGGTTGAAACTGCCAACACCAGAGTTAGCGAGCCCCATAAGATATACGAAATAACATTGCGTATAGAGGGTGATAAGACTAGGAAAATAAGGGGTCTATTTTGGGATAAACTCTCAAAAGGCTATGATATTCTGTTAGCTGAAAAAGATTGGCCCCCAGAGTTTGTCAGGGAGTGCCCTCGTGGCGAAGAAATGATTATGCCTGCCTTCTCGAATCACATTCCGATTCACAAAAAATATACTTATGCAAGGAAATGGGCAGTGGCCCAGGCATCGGCATTATATAAAAATCATGTAGGATGGGATGAGGACTCTCCTCCTCACAAAATCCAGTTAAAAAGTCAACCGACTGCACAAAGGCAGTATCCCATTAAGCAAGAAGCTAAAAAACAAGTCAGGGAGATTTTAGATCAACTTGAATATCAGGGGATGATTGAAACATGCACCTCTCAAATGAACAATCCTTTGTATCCTGTCTTCAAGCCAGTCAATTCATATTGTCTAGTTTTGGACTACAGACACCTTAATGCATGTTGCAAAACATTTGCAGTACAAAATTCGCATAGTGCTGCACTAATGAATAACATAGTTAGGAAAAAATATAAAACGACATTAGACATATCTAATGGTTTCTTTTGTCAAAATATTGCACCAGAGAGCAGATACTTGACCGCTTTCTCAGTAATGGGGTCACAGAAAAATTTCTGTAGGCTCCCACAGGGATTCAAGAACAGCCCAGGACTATTCTCAGCCAGAGTAACAGAGTTACTACAAATATATGATGATGATGAGGCATTATCTTATGTAGATGATATCTATCTCACAGACGACGACTTGGAGACTCACTTGAAAACAGTGAACACCATAATACTTGGGTTCGCAGCAGAGGGTTACAAATTCAACTTTAAAAAGTCAAGAATTGCCCATCTGACAGTATTATTTTTAGGATACGAATTATCAAGTGAAGGGAAAACCCTAGCGGACAAGTTCTTAGAGAAGTGCGCTGTACTCCAAGCACCGAAAACGCTGAAGAATTTACAATCGATTCTAGGCTTCCTGAATTTCGGTAGAACTTACATTCTAAATTACGCAGAAAGGGTTAAACCTCTCTACGAACTAATTAAACCTGATTTTAAACCAATCACTTGGACTCAAAAACACACAGAAATTTTGAGATCACTGCAAACAGACATGTTAGCAAAAACAAAATTAGATACACGTGACAACACACGCAATCTTGTAATCCGAGTCATCCCAGGAAGATGCGGATTCACGTACCTGACCTCTAATGAGGGAGAAAAGGTACCAATTTCAATTAAATCTCACTTGTACACACAAGCGGAAAAAACATTCAGTCCAACAGAAAATACTGTGAAAGCAGTAGAAACTGCATTTGCGAATGAACGAGAACTAGCACATGGCAAAAGGATCAATATCCTCACAGCGGAATCCGCCTTCGAGGCACTATTCAGCCCAGTAAACCTGCCTACAGTGTCACTGGATCCGAAATGGATACAGTGTGTAGATTCTCTTGGAGCGGAAGATGTGAAATACTATTTCGCCCCGCAATTCGAAAAACTGAATGATTTGACTTATGAAGAAGAATATCCTCTGCCAATCGAACTTCTGCTTCTCCCACAGTACGCCTGTATAATCTATACAGATAAATTTGTACAGCATTTCAACGTAGAGAGCAAATCCTACGATGCAGCCTATGCGATTGTTAAAGGTCGTTGGCTGTGCGGTAAATTCAGACCGAAAATAACAAAAACTGAATCAGTGAGGTACTGTTCGGCTCAGAGAGCTGAAATCAGATCTTTAAAGATGGCGCTTGAAAATGCAGAACGTGAATTCCCGACACTAATCGTGTGCGATTTGCATTTTTGCGTCAACTCTTACAATAATAAGTTGCAGAGCTGGATTGAAAATGATTACAAAGATGACACAGGTGCCACAATAAAGCATAAAATGCTCTGGAAACAGGTAGCTCTTTTACAGAAAGAACTACAAAAGACTCACGTGATACACACTCTGAGTCATCAACGTGATGGCGTTTACGTTGCAGGGAATTCATTGGCTAATACAGCCACAGCGGAAGCAACTAAACCGGCTTCCGTAGCCACAAAAAAGCGTTCAGAAAAACACATAGACGGGGAAACCATGCTGGCAGTCAAAACGTCCGTAAAAGGCGACTATGCAGCACTACCCGTGAACTATCCACTCAATTATGCATACGTAATTGATGCAAACTCCGTTCCTTTTGCTCGAATCCCTGGAGTGGGGGATAGGGTAATTCCAAACACGAACCGGAGAAAGTTATTAATAGCTGACGCACACATGGGTGAAGGTCCAAGGCACAAACAGATGAAGGAATCTCTGACTGAATTACAGTCAGTATACTGGTGGCCAGGAATGAGCCTGCACCACTACAAATATGTAAAGAACTGCCCGGACTGCGACAGAGATCGCAGCAATGAGTCAAGCGCATTAATGCCATGGTAAGCATAATGCTGTCTACATGCCATCCAGCGTCCTATTAATCATTAAGGCTAAACACACTTAAAAAATGTGGCCCCCAGCGCTCGGCTGACGCCAGAACGGTTATAAAAGATCTGCGAGTCTTTATCGGCACATACGCAATTTCCATGTTCCATTCTGACCAAGGTCCTGCTTTTAGCTCTCGAGCTTATAAGGAGGCCATGGCCAGCATGGGCGTTGACTTGCGGTATTCTTGTCCGTCACACCCCGAAGGGAACAGTGTGGTAGAAAGAAAAAATCGGGACATAAAGCAATCTATAACAGTGAAGGTATTAGGTTCAGGTGCTGGGTGGGTCAAACATTTAATAAGTGTCCAGTTAAGCCTAAACAACTTGCCAAGAAATTCTCTAAAAGGTTTCAGCTCATACGAACTATTGTTCGGAACTAGAATGCGAATTCAGGACTTAGATAGTCAGGTATCAGTGGTAAAAGATAAGAAAACAGACTTTGACATCAAACACCGTTTGGCTGTTTTACAGGACTTGAACGAAACAAGAAAATCCTTAAGCAACTTAAAGTTAAAGCAACAGCCAGCTACCACTGACGAGGCACCACCAGCCCCAGCAAGGCCTGTCTGGATTCCAAAGATTGGGGATATAGTCAGAGAAAAAATAGCGGTGAAGAAGGAATTTGGGCCTTCTTACAGAAAAGCAGTACCTGCCTTAGCTATCAACGGAACAAGATCAGTAGTACTACCACCCCTTGCTGGTAAAAAGGAGAACAGAGATGTATCAATCGACCTGGTAAAACCACAAGCATGTGGCCTATAATCAACAGTATGCCCAGTGGACTCCCGAGAAACAACAGAATACCCAAACTTGCAACAATCCAAGAGGTTCAAACTGAAAGACTAATCACATTCGATCAGCCTGCAGTGCACAGAGAGGGACTATGCAATAATGCCATGGAACTCTTGCCTCTTGAGACACGGATTGAAACAGTTCGTCAAGAAACACCAGTCTACAATGATGTGGCATCAGAATGTGCTACCGAAAGACAGATGGAGAGAACAATCCCAACAATTGACAGAACTGCCTCTGGCTACTTCATCAACTTTGATAACTTTTCTGAGGATCAAAGCAACCCCGAAGTGATGCCAGAAATAAAAAAGACTTTTAAAGAAAAAGCAACAGAACTCTTTCATCAACTCAAGGAAATTTACCTTATTTCTCCATGGTTAGAGTTCTGGTTTGGTCTAGGTGTATTTTTGCTCCTGCTTTGGCTCATCATGGTACTTTGTTTGGGAAAATTCATTGAGGGAAAATACAGTACAATGGACACAGCAAGTCAGAACATCAACTTAGTCCTCAAACCACACAGATCATCCCACATGAAGAAAAGAGAACTGTCAACAGTAAATGTCACAGCCATTCCAATACCCGGCGGGGTAGTATGGGACAAAACTGACTATGAAATATATGGTCCGGTCAAAATCCTGAAGTATCCTCATCAATTCAAGGTTTCATTAAGTGTCTTTGTAAAACCTAGTACATTCTCTGAAGATTGGGACTTTGAAAGTATTAATAATATGAAGTCTGATTTAGTAATGTCAGCAAGATTCACAGAACATGATTATTTACAAGGTTCGTCTAGTTATGAACAGATGTTCTGCTACACACACTATGGTGATCATTACTTACATAAATCTGCACAGCCTAGAAATGTTTTTAAGTATAACCAATGGGAACATTGTGCTATACCACCTAAAAGCAGTTCTAAAACATTCTATGAGAAATTTCAGTACTTCTCAGGGTTTAACACCAGTGATGCAGAAATGTTTTATTATAAACTGTTAGACAAAACAGGATTGAAAACTATGCTGACAAATACTAAATTGATATATTCAGAAGCATTTTATGAAAAAATGATGACATTTGGTTTTGATTATTGGAAAAATAACATTGAAACAAAAACCATCTGGGGTACAAAAGATTGGCAGGTACAAGGCCTAGAAGCACTATTTCGAGCCGGCATGATCCCAGAGCAAATAATGTTTTTAAATGAAACAATTCAACAAACAATCTGTCTTGGCCTAGCTAAGATCAAAGACCTTAACAAACCGTCTATTCCAAAGCCAATACCTGAAAATGCAACAACAGATATTGAGATAGACGTATCTAAAATTTTACATCTAAACAGAACACATCCTGATTGTAAAAAAGTGGTTAATCTGGTCTACTGACACAAACAACTGTCAAGATAGATTCCTGAACAAAACACAGGGGTTAACAATGTCCAGACCAGACCCTAGATACTCCCAGAGACTACATCCAGGGATAGTAACAACATACAGTGTAGGGAAGCTGTGCCTTGAATGGCTAGAATCATCCACACTGGCTGAAATTAAGCAGCACTTATGTTTACTTAAAGATGGTGCTGATTTGCGCGATTTCATTCTGGGACCACGCAAACAGCGTCAAAAATGTTTCATAGCGACCAGTATCTATGCGGCATACAACAAGGCTTGGAAAGTCACACAAATTGAAACAGCAGAAAAAATACGAGAAATTTATCGTATTAATTTGAGATTATCACAATTCCGATAACAACTTTCCAATTTAAAAATTGCCTTGAATACATACCTACTGGCCAGTATGAACGATTGGGTAAAGGATACATTAAGTCAACATGGAAATTACCATACACACACACATGCTATAGTGACAGCAACAAAATTGTATTTCTTAGTGGTAAAAACTGTAAACATTCACTAAGCGGTATACTTTTGTGCCAGGGTATTAATTTACATGGAGCCTGTGAAGGAAATTCAAAGAACCTTTCATGCCACCAATATGTCACACCTGCAACGCAGATAGAGCCTTTCTTTAAGCAGCTCTCGAATGGGAGTTACAGTTTAATAACGGATCACAGATGTTGTGGCCTTTTGCCAGGAAAAGCCTATCTCGTAAGCGTAACATCCATGGTCAAATGCTGTATGCAAGCATTGTTTCCAAACGGCCCTGGAGACACTGAGACTCCCATATGGCCTCGTCTGAATTTCTCTTCTATATGAATTGATACTTTAAGCAGAATGAAGTCTGTGCTTTTACAGACAACAGTGCCCATCACGTCATCAAAAGAGACGTATGAACTCCAAGTTGCAAGGACAACATCTGAGATTCATGACCTTTTATCAACAAATTGCCCCGTGCATTTCACAGAAATGCTTAGCCATCTCCTTAACATGTCTAGTGCCACAGGCATCCCAGGCATATTTAAGACGATTTTTTCGGGACTGCTAACACCATTCAAAGCAATTCTAGGAATTATTCCTAATTTTGTCCATTCAGTCTTTGGCGGCATACCCCTATTTTTTAGACTAGTAGCAGGGATTTTATTTTTGACCCTCCTGCTCCGATATGGCAAGCCAAAACTCAGACATGACTCCTACAAGGATGGAAGAAACGATCCTAGCAATACGCTACCGGGACCGAATAACTAGAGTCCTTGGATTGGCCAGGCTGAGAGATCTGAACATGACCTGGTTTCTTTCATTCAGACCGATATGGCAGACCTGCATCTTACCTGTGCTTCGATGTATGCTATGCGGAGATGAGTGCGTGTTGGACATCTGTCTTGCACTTCCATCAGCAGTACCAATGGATATCAATACTTTGCTAAGTCCGATAACGGCTCACGCATTGTGTTGTCCCCAGCGGCTACCAATCCTGATGACGGCATTCGTTGAGACTCCTGTGCTACGACTAGGTGGTAACAGTGGAGCGAGAAATAAAAGCAACATCACCCAGGTACAACCTTCTGTGAGCATTGCTGATCCAGACTTTGATGATAGCAATCATTCTCACACCTGCCAAGTTACAGCGTTATCGAACTTGGTCGAACTGTCACCTGATTTTGTAGACCAATTCTTTGAGAGCCTGTCTGATATGATGTTCTCACCCGAATAGAAACAATAATTTAGAAAAGCATTCCGACACACAGCGTTCCCATGAACTCTGAATTCGGCCTTCAATTTTGATCAACAAAAACTGCTGAAAAGCGTTGGAACTCTATTCCCCCGTTCAACCAGAATTTTTTTGAATTGAACACTTTAAAAAAATATTTACCTTTTTCTGGCACGAAATACTTTGCTTAAAGTAGACCTATTCATAAAGAACAGAAGCTTCTATTTTTAGGTAACTCTAGAGACATTATAACTTTACACCAGCCTCTAGCACATTTTATAACAAATGCATTTATATGTGATGAAATTATCTTGCCCTTCTTTTCTGTATTAAGAGATATTTAATGTGTAAGTTTTTTCGCAAAATTGTTTATAATTTTGAAGGATTTCTATGCTTAAAGACGTACAGTACATTCCATGTATTTCAAATACGCTATTTCAAATGCATATATGTATTTTGGGGTGGGTAATGTTACACATGCATCTTTTGCTATAGTTTTTAGTAAATTGATGGACATAAATTCGTGGAGTGGGTGTCGCGTTCTAATCTAGGACCCTGATCGATACTGTGACCTTATGCTCCTATACGGCTATAATCCCTTTGTACCCCTATATTGGTATAAACGATCAAATGCAATATTCAGAAACTCGTCTCTGGCCTAACACGATCAGAGCCACATTTCAGAATCACTTCCTCTGCAGCTCATTAGAGCAAATGACACAGCAGAAGCTACTATCTAAGATTCCTAGATTACACTCCGAGTTCTTCAACAAGATAAAACTCAGCAACCTGGGAAAGCCCCGCTTGCTATGTTTCGATTAGTAATAGAACTCTAATGAGCACTAAGAGACGATCACTTCCTAGTGACATCTTTTTTGACGTCTTATGTCCAAAAACTTACGTCAAACCAGGCACCTTTCAGGTATAAATATTACCAGCGTTGCCTTAAACAAACGCTGCCACGCTGATACTGATGCTATCGCTGCCTCAACGACATCAGCGAACAATGGTGTGGTGCACATAGGAGCAGAACAGCTGTCCCCTTCAGAGCCCAGCAGATGCAAGCTGCCCACCGACTCTGCCCCTCCTCTTCCTCGACACGCTGAGAGAGACGCTGTCTTTTCTCCTGCCGAGAAATCCAGCTCCGGCGTTTCCAGCCTACTCTTGCGAGTGACTGGGATATCGAGTCCTGGAAGGAGATACCAGACCTCCAACATTCTATTTCAGAGGTATGGTGTTGACTAAACCCTTAGAGAGAATTCTTGAAGCAAACCTTGGCAAAACCAACTTAACTAAAACTGCTACTTACTTACTCCCTCCCAAGTATTAGGCTTAGGTCAGGTACACTGGGGTAGGCGTAGTTAGAAGCACCAGTTGAGTACGTTAGCTAAATGTATATATGACTGTATATATGTTTTATTCATTTTAAACCATTGTATGGCTAAGAAACCATATCAATGCTTTTACAGTATTATTTCCCAATACTCATTTTACTGTACGCACTTTTTATAATAACTAGTCTTGCAATTGTGGCAATTCATTTCTCTTGCATGAGAAGAAAGACTGTTCAATAAATAATACCTTTTTATTGAAAACGCCCGTCTCCCTATTCTCTGCACTTTGGTGAAAGTAATCTGCACAAAACTGACTGAGTAAAATAACTGTCTATTGTTTCACACGACTCTAGAGATTAACTCTTATTCTAAGGAGCAAAGTTGTCATGTTTATGCGGTTGTTGGAAAACTGAATCCCTTCTTGTCTGTGCCAGGGAAGCTGATCACTTCCTACTCAGTCAAGAAAGTTTCCAGTGACCTCTGAGCTAGTTGGTAACAAACCCAATTAAGTTTAGCATAGTCAGTGGAGACCTGGAAGATCCGCACTTCTACGTCCATACTACTGTTTATGTTATTCCAATGCGCAGGGCCTATTGGGAAAATAGCAACTACACTACACAACTAGTCTTCAGTGTTCTGTTTTAAGGTGTATCAAGTGCAAAATTCCATACTGATATGTTCTGAATTTCCAGGGCGAATAACATTTGAAAATTATACGACATTGTTTATAAAGGTTGAAAATATTGAGTTAAGTGCTCAGTTTGGACATAAAGGAATGAGTTTGCTTTTCTTTCCTCCAGTATTTGAAAATGTTTTTTTTGTTTAACTGTTTTTTTTTAAACAGAGCTTTATAAACAAGAATTGGCAGAGCCAATAGCTTGTCTCTGGAATGAGATCTATTGGCTTTGACAATTCTTGTTTAGTGTAGATATGGATGGCAGCGGGAAGTTTAGATACTCTTTGTAGCTATGCTGTGTGTTTGGAGTAAAGTTGTTCACATTTGTTCTTCTGTCATTGCTTACATGATGCGCACACTACAACAATGTTATAGCTTGTATTGCAATGTGAGCTGTCTCAAATGCAAACAAAATCCCCTCTCAGTACTATTAATTTTGTCAGCTAGGGGAACCATGGTACTAGGTGTAATACTACCCAGTGTGATGAATGGGGAAGCTGGGAGGTCTCCTGGGCCCTGCAGCTACTAGGCAACTCGACATTTATAGAACAGTATTCCTTTACCAGTAGCGCATGAGGTACACTGCAAAATGTGGACTTTTGCTCTGTGAAAAAGTATTATGTAGAACTGCAACTGAGGAAAAAAAGAAAATTGGTATTTTTAATCATGGGGTGATGGTACTGAGGGTGACACTTTGGGCATCATTAATTGTTTAATGGACTTCACTAATATCTGCACATCCCTCACAAAATAATTAATTGAAGACCCTTTTCTAAAGAGCTGCATTGTATAATATAATAATGGGCGGAATGCTTGAATTAATCTCACCCACTCGTAATTACTCTGGTCGCATCCCAGTTCATCAATATTGTGCACATCAGGACACCTCAGTTTGGGCCCAGCTGTATGCAAATCAGTCTTGACCCTGCTCCAGTGGGAACAATCCAACCAGAACTGCCAGACCTGGTTTTCTCTGAACTAGAGTACAAGCAAGGATTGGGTTTGCCATAGTTAGGGCTCATCAGCCAGGTATAGCTTGGTCACTATAGGAATTTGCACTAACACTCCTGGTGATTTATCTGGTGTGGGTTGCAGGTTTTGAGGTACTCAAACATAATGGTTAGCAGGTTGATTGTATGAGGGGCCCCTTCTCTGTGCCTTGCAGGGGGCCCCCAAAGGTTTTGTTACGCCACTGTTTGACTGTTCGTGCATCCACAACCTTCACATATGAAAAACATTTTTACCACCTGCCACGTAACCGCCTTCATTCTGAACATTACTGAGCACATGCCTAACGAACCTTTACTAATGACTTCCATGACAGACACATGAGGCTCAGGAAGACGTCTTACATGCATATTTAGCACTCTTACTGAGGTAAGTTCAACCCTTTGCAGTTTTTGGATGCAAGTTGAGGGTGTCCAAGAAAGCCTTCTGAGGCCTACATAGCTTCGAACAGACAGAGCATATCCACCATTGAAACTAAGGCAAACATGCTGTGGAATAATGCCTAAGTTCCCTAAAAAGCAGGTCATAAACTACAAAGAACGTTAGTTTTTGACACACAGGGTAGTCAGTGAGAATCTAGCATAAATCGCATCTACTGTTATGTTCAGTGTTTGACTGGACTGCACTTGTCATACATTAAACTAATGGAGGATGAACATGGCAAGCAAAACAACTTTAACCCATATGTGTAGTGATAGATGCAGAGTTCTCTGTAATATTTTGATTTTTTTTGTAAAACACATTATTACCCAAGAGGGTATTTTGTTGCTGATGCAAGTGCAGCCAGGGCTGATCTTTGGATTAACCTAGTCGGAAAGCTGAGTATTCAGCTTCATGCGGAATGCAATAATATTAGAGACGACACAGTTCATTCTGCCCTTTTGGAGCCAAATAGAATAATTCACTTCTCCTTGTTCTGGTGCTGCAAATACATTTAACGTGTGTGAGTACGAGTCTGCCTGAGCAAAGGTGCCGGAAGGTTCTGAAATATGAGGTGGTGTTGAGGTATGCTGGACCAGTGCTGTGCAAGGCTTTGAATGTGTTGTCAGGACTTAGAAAAGTGTTGTGGATGGGGAGTCAGTGAAGCTGTTTGAGGTTCAGGGTGTGTGCGTGTTGGGATGCTGAGGGAGGAGGCTGCCTGCTGTGTTCTGTATGGTTTGCAGTCATCTGCTTAGTTGAGTGAGAGAGTAATTCAGTATTGGGGTGAGGGCGGCATCAATGGGCTTGAGTTCGTTGGTGAAGATGAATTGATGGTATGTGTATCTGTACTACCTTTACTATCTGCCCTCTTCATATGCAATATCTCTGTAAAAGCACACATAGCCTAAGATTTTACTATCAGTTCATGTCTCTGTCCTCATAAAAGTCCTTACTAATCCTGTGTACTTGCCAAGTGAACCTATACTAACAAGTTCTGTTGCTAGCTACTTGAAGCTCAAGAAAACATGTATTTCATGTGCCTTCAGTGCACTCACTGTGCTAAATCCAATTCCTTCTAGTTTGTGGGTGCAGGTTAGAGGTGTTTTTAGAATGCCTCCAATGCCTACATTCCTCAGACTGAGTGAACATATCTAATCTTTGAAACTAAGACAAACATGCTGGGTAATACTGCCTAAGTTCCCTAAAGTAATAAGCCAAACAAATGTCCTGTGGGACTCATTCAGCGACACTTCTACTTTTGCTTTGAAAGTGTAAAGTGTAAAAATTCAATTAGCCACTTGTATCATACTCAATGTTATTCAAAAGGGTACAAGACACAATATCTTGTATTATAATGATTTCCACATTTTTAGTATAGGACAATATAAATTTCATTAGGTATCCAAATCAGTGCAAAAGACACAGTCATCATAAATTGAAGGCATATATATACAACAACTTAGAGCAAGATAGTGAACAGATCCCAAGGTTGCATAGAATTTTATGTCAAGCAAACGTAAGCGGTTATCGTGTCTGTTCATATATGGTATCCCCTGATGAATGATAACATGATTTGAAAGCAAATTATTCAACCCCTGGTGAATGATAACATGCTTTGAAAGCAACTTATTCAAGTGATATCAATGTTTCGGTCTGTAGTTAATCTTTGGGTCTCCTCAGAACAAAAGTTGTCTGACTGTAGTTCAATAGAAACTGTGGAATCTTTATTTTATTTATTTATTTATATAGCACCTGAATCGAGCCCAGAAGGTGTATCTCTGCACTATGGACAGGCAGGCAGCATGGGTATAGAGCAGCTACAGCTGGATCAGGAACAGAAAAGAGTAGTCTTGACCAGCTTCCTGAATTGTAAATAATCAGGGCCTTGTCTCATGCATATAGGAAGCTCATTCCAATGACGGGGGCCCAGATAAGACAGGGCCTTTTCTCCTAATCTAGCCTTCCTAACTCTGGGAACCACCAGAAGATGTTTAGCGCCCAAGCGGAGGAATCTAGAAGGTAGGTACTTTATAAATTTCTCTGAGAGGTATGTAGGGCCTAGATCAAACAACGCCTTATAGATGGTACAGCAAACTTTGAATCTTACCCGTTGGTGAATAGGAAGCCATTGAGGTTGCAAGAGAAGAGGGCAGGAGGGAGTCCTAAGAGGAGCATTAAGGACCAGTCTCGCCGCCATGTTCTGGACTACTTGCAGTCTGCTGAGCGAGGCCTCATTGGCGGAGACCAGCAGCCCAATACAGTAGTCCAGACGGCGTAATACAAGTGCCTGCGTCAGAGTTTTCCGAGTTGAATCGGGAAGCAGAGGGAAGATTCGACGAAGCAGCATGTTCCTTCAAAGTAAGGGCTTGATCCAATCGGATGGCCAAGTTCCTAACAGTAGATTTATCGGCAGGATGGGCACCCAAATTGACCGGCCACTATTGAATGAATGAATGAATGAATGAATGAATGAGGAAGCACTTGTAGAGCGCCTGGTTACCTTAGGGTATCCAGCGCTAAGGAGTACGCTAAACCAGATTCACAACATGTCAACGGAATGGGTAGGTTTTTAACTGTTTACGGGAGTGCCGGTGGTTCGGTTGAGAGCAGATGAGAGGGGGAATCAGTTTTCAAATTTTGGCCGCATTATAAGAAAACGAGCGACCTCCACTTCTCTTCGTTTGATTTTTGGGACTGTCAGTAGGTATTTACCCTCTGATCTTAGGACTCTTTTGGGCTGGTAGGGATGAATCATAGCCTAAATCATTGGGGATTCTTTCCCAGCTAGCACTTTATGTGCTATGCATATAGCTTTGAATTAAATCCTCTCCTGGATTGGAAGCCAGTGTAAAGAGGCCAGAGCAGGTTTGGCTGAAAGCCGTTTTGGAACATTAAAGAGCAGCCGGGCTGCACAATTTTGAACTGTCTGTAATATTTTAGTAGTAGAAAGTGGGGCTCCAAGATAAATGGCGTTTGCATAGTTCAGGCGAGACAGGATTAATGCTTGTACTAGCAGTCTTATGGACAAGAAAGGTAGTAGGTAAAGGATTTTCCTGATCATCCGCAAAAGGCCGTAGCAGGTGCCTGCCACTTTTCACGCTTGTTCCTTAAGATCTAAGTTGGAATCAAGTACGACTCCTAAGCTTTTTATATGCTTTTTCGGAGAAGGGAGAGGACCAGACTGTTAGGCTGGAGAACCGCAGCCTTTAGGCCCGGCGGCGCAGGGCACGCCTGAAATCCCCGGGATTCACCTGACTTGTCAAAACAGAGACACGGACTCTTTGTCTGGCGTAGAAGATGGTATTTATTAGCTGCAGCTAGTACAGTGGTCTTAGAAGTTGTCAGTACAACGAGGTTCAAAAGAGACTGCCACTTAACTCTGTGGCGCACAGGTTTATATACAATACAATTCAATGCAAAATGCAATCCCACACGAGCATGAGCTATAGGCAAACGTTACAGACAATGTTTTAAGACCAAAGCAACTCAAGTTCCCAGTTCTATTTGTCATTCGACCCCTTAAGTAAATCACAAGTGAATCCACACAATTCGATTTACAAGCAGAGAAAACACAGCTGCATGTTGTAGAAGGACAGTCGAGAAACAGGAGAATACATGAGACATGTAGCGAAGGGCAGCAGATAAGATAGCTTAAAGGAAACAATGGTGTGAAATGACATGTAGTCCGGACGGGGATTAATCAGCTCAGACAGGAATTAGTATACTCGGCCAGACCCTGACACTCGTTAGTAAACATAGGCGAGGAAGCCACCTAACACGCAAAGCAGAGACGACAAAAAACATCGCGCTGGCCGAGCTGCCTGAGTGAGGGCAACATAAAATGGCAGCGATCATAAAATGAAGGCTGAGCACGAACGAATTCGTAATTTACAGAACCTCAGACCCTCCTTTTGCCATTACTCAGGCAAAACCAAACCAACTCATGCTAATCTGAGTCAGAATCAACACTGATGTTCATGAGATCTGCGAGCTGTTGCTGCACCATCATTCTAATATTCTCTGTCTTCTGAGCAATAGATCGTGGAACACATAAAGTAGCCAACAGGCCACAAACTGCAGGACCACACTGAACGCATAGGCAACAAGAGAATATGACGGCTAAAATTGCTCCAAGGAACGTTACGATCTTCCATCCCCAAGTTGACAATATTCCCCAAAACCATCCCATAAAAGACCAATCTCCTTCGTCCTGATGAGTCGACTCGGAGACAGTGTGCAATTTGGAAATGGCTTGGTATACTGCCGGAGCATCATATGGAATATAAATGCAGCAACTAGATCCGATCAATCTACAGACACCTCCTCGGTCTTCTAAGATCACATCTAGCGCAATTCGATTTTGCAGCGTCATAAGACTGTCAGCTTGAAGTTCTGCTGTAATGTTGCCTATTGCACCTGCAGTAACATTAATAGTGGTCTCAACCACTCAAACCAATTGCCTGATGTGTCTGCTGTTGACCATTGGGCCCCAAAAGGGAAAGAATACTTTAAGGAAATCTCCTCCCTCTTGTTCTGCAGTGTCTTTGGCATCAAATACACCTCTGCTATGTCTAACTCTGTGGTGGTCTGACAAGGCCGTATATGTAGGGGGAAGGAGGAAAGCTATGTAGCAAGTTCCAGAAAAGTTGGAAGGTAGCCAAGTATAAGCTCGATCATTACAGACAAAATATGTTCCCTGAGACGGAACTAACGGAGGGAAATCAAGAGATGAGAAAATATATGTGTATGTACATTTCTGATTGTCGTCAGATTTCTTGCTGTTGATTTAGAGACAAAGATTACCTTTATGGGGCACAGTCCACACTGGGGAAGACTCGCCTTTTCTAGTTTTGTCACCAAGAAAGTAACATTCCACCCATCATAAGCTTTCTTTTCATCTAATGGAATCTTACTCTTCTTTATAATCTTGGCCATTGCCACTATACTTTTGATCAAGGAGCTGTTGCTAAAATCTAGTCCATTCCCAGAAGTTCTCACAGGGCTTCTAAGTCTGTTGTGATATGCGGCTGAAAACATTGTCAATTCAATTCAAAGATGCTTTATTCGGTTTGTAAAGAAATACAACCATATAGCAACATACACAAAAATTTTACACAATACTAAATTAAGCTACCATAAAAACAATCTAACACAATAGCGCTCATGATAGAAACATTTAGCAGCATTAATAGTGCATAATGATTAGGCCATTCAAAAAGCTTTTGGCTAAAATCTTAACAATCCTACGACCTTTAATTATGTGCAAATATGCAATTTAAAGTGCTAAATATTGTCTCTATATTAGTATATGTGCAAATTGACAATTCTAAAGTGCAATATGCAATTAGCAGCACCTAGACTGGCTATTAACAGAAAATAATGATAAATGAGACAAAGTGCAAGTACTAAGCCAATCCAACGATGGATATAATACAATAGCAGCAATTAATCCAACAAACATATGTGTGCAAAATACAAATACATGATATCAGCAGCATCTAATTTAAAGTGCATAGTACATTTAGCAGCTGGAAAGATTCATATAATGATTGATTTTCTTGCAGAAATACATTTTAAAATATAAGTGGCCACATAAAAGCATACATCTGGGGACTCTAGGTTAAACACTAGTGTCATTGCTGTTTGTAGATGATGCGTATTATATTTTAAAAAGATGGGTTTCAAGTAATATTTCCTTAAAAAAGTATAAAAAGTACAAGATAACATAAAGTGACACGTGCTCTGTTTTGATTTGCCATCACATGGGCACAGACAAGTTCCAGGTTTTTTAGGCACAGGAAAGGCCACAAGGTGATGCACAATTCCTAAGCGGAGACAGGTTAAAACAAATCGATGGGAGGGAATACTAACTGTTACAAAATAAGATTGGAAGCCTACATTGATGTTATATTGTTGGTAAAGATTGAATGTACTCTGTTTAGTATATTTTTCCATCCTAGTCTCTTCTGTAAATTTCATAAACGAGACCTTCAGCTCCCGCTTTGATAATATAGGGTCCATTATTGGTTCATTATAAATGTCCAGTCCATATAATGTTTTATACCAATGATGTATATGTTTCAGCCAAGGAATGTTCGATCGGCGATCAAGTTTGATACAATCTGTTATTACGTCCTGCGTAAACTTGGTTTCCTCCTTTGCCCATATTGAGCGCCATAAAGATAGAGGACGAAGGGCAATTAGATCATTGACATAGTATATGTCTAATTCCTTATGTATTAGCTCCGTTGAAGCCATAACTGGGGCACTGGTTAATCTTTTTAAAAACACATTCTCCCTCACCTGGATGGATTTGGCACACTGTGCATCATACCCCCATACTCCAGCTCCATATATAGCTGAAGAAATGCATCTGGCATTAAAAAGGGTTAGCATTTCACGAATTCTGCGATCCCCTAATTTAGCAGCAAATCTAAATATACAGTTTGTATTCCGGGCCATTTTAAAAAGGAGACTGTTTTGTTCATTAATCCATGTCCCATTTCCCGAAAAGGTGATGCCTAGATAGCAGAAACTATTAACAGGTTCTAATTTCTCTCCTTCTAAAAAAAAAGGGTTTGTGTTTTCTTGGTTTCTTACCACAAACCATGGTAACCGTTTTCCCTTTGTTGATTTTCAATTTCCTAATAAAAACATGGAATTGATCAATTAATTGTTGCAGTCCATTATGTGTCCTAGAAAGGAGGACTGCGTCGTCCGCGTATAAAAGGACTGGGATGGGGTTACCATTTATAGTTGGAGCATCTGCATTAATCAGTCTTAGAGTTGTATCCACATGGTTAATAAAAAGCGAGAATAGTAGAGGGGCAAGTACGCATCCTTGACGGATGCCTCTCTTAACTTCAAAGAAAGGGGTACACTCTCCATCTGTTCCAAACCTTACTTTGCTTGATAAATTACTATACAAGCGAGCAAGCAGATGGATAATTTCAGTGGGGGCCCCCATTGCCAGTAGTGTGGGCCAGAGTAGTGCGTGTTCCACCAGATCGAACGCGGAACTCAAGTCGGCAAAGCATAAATAAAGATTACCAGATTTTGCTTTGGTATACTTGCCAACTATGAGTTCCAGGTTCACGCACTGCTCCATAGTTCCTAATCCCCTACGAAACCCATACTGCACTGGGGACAGGATGTTATTCTCCTCGGCCCAGGCTTCCAGTCTCACTAATAGGGCTCGACTAAGGATTTTAACTGTCGAGTCCAAAAGAGAGATTGGACGATAATTCCTTGCCTCTGACCTGGATCCTTTTTTATAAAGGGGTATGATAATAGTTTGGCCCCATGTCAGTGGTAAAATATCTTCCACCGCAGCATTGAAGTAACGAGTTAAGATTGGGGACCATAATGATATTTCATGTTTATAAAAGTCCATGGGTACCCCATGGGCCTGGGTGCTTTACCACCCTTACTATTTTTAATTGCATCTGTCACTTCATTTAAAGTTAAAAACAACTGCATTTTCTGCCAATTAAAACATAAGATAGACCCATCAGGTTTAAGATCAGAATTAAAAATCTCAGAGAAACGTGCAATCCATGCAAGACAGCTGACATGGGAACTGACCTCAGGAATATTTTCATTCTTTAAGAATGGGCCATTTATCGTTTCCCAGAAGAGTTTATGGTTTTAAGTTACAGCGGCCATATCAAGTTTATTCCAGGCCTCGTCCTGTAACTCCCTTTTCCTAGTTGACAGGGCCAGTTTATAATTAATACGTTCTTCTCTGACTCTTTCTTTATTTCTATGTTTAGCATTAAGTACACTTTTTAACCTTTTCAGAGTCTCAGCACAATGTTTGTCAAACCACACAGTTTTGTTTCTTTTAACCCTTCTATTTCTTTTTAACAGGGAATTTTCAACTGTGCATGTAATTTTCATAAAATTGGAGAGAACAACAGGCGCTATCACATTAGGTGCAAGGCAGTATTCAACCTCTCTGGTACATTTACAAATAATATCCTTTGTTAGTTTGTTAGGGTCAATTTTAATCCATTTAATTCTCGTGCCATTTGGTCTCTCAGCAGAAATCCCGTGGACAGCTTTACCATTCACAACGTTTTTTTTACCCCAGCCCATTAAATCCACAGAGATGCTGTTGTGATCACTCACAGGCTGCTCTATTACCCAAACATTGGAGAAAATTGAGCCACTAGACACCAAAATATGGTCAATATTGGAATGGGCATCTCTCCCCCTAAAAGTTGGGCAAATTTCATTATTTTTGTTTTTTGTACAATCAAGCAATTCCAAATTAAACTTGGCTATTAAGTTATTCAGTGCGCTGCCAAAATTACTGTGCGGGAAATGGTTAACAGAAACACTGTCACCCCCTGCATAATCCTCGTGGTGACCACATAACCCCTTCCGAGCATGTCTGCAGGCTTGGATGTTAAAATCACCTGCCCACAAAATTACAAAATTGTTCTTAGAAAGAATAATTGCATCTTCAATAGCGCGTTCAACATCGGGAACAATCATATCACGTTTAGGGCCCACAATATTATTATAAAAATGTACAATAATTAGGTCCCTACCATGGCTGTGTGTTAGGCGCAATATAGACGCATGCTGACAGGCTACAGAGTGTTCCCCAAGAATAAATTCTGTTAGTTTAGTTGAAACCAAAGTCAGTAGGCCTCCCTTAGCTCTACCAGCTTTGGAAGCTACTGCTGCCACACTGTAAGAAGTGTAACCTTCAACTTCTATTTGTTCTGTATGCCATGTCTCTTGTAAGCATATAATGTCATATCCACATATAATGAAATTGTCCCAAAACGGGGTACATAATTTAGAGGCAATTCCGGCTATGTTTCAAGTATTGATTATAAGGGAGTCAGCATAACTAGTTCCTATACTTTCGGGGTGGTTAGACAAGAGTGAAGCTTCAGAGCTTGCAATCGGGGTAACATTAGCATTAACATTTGTTACATTTGACTCATTATCTACAACATTGCCTGTACATAGCACAGTATTTGATGAAATTAATTGTGACTCAGTTATATTATTTACACAGCTTTCATCACCCAGCTCTTTCTCCAAGGTTAATGTATCACCTGTTACAAAACTTTCAGAACGCGGGGTCAAGGATGGAACATTCAGTCAGTCATTCTCCTCAAGTGAGTTGAGCAACTGAAATCTATTAGAAGTTGGGACCAGGAAGTTGTCATATAGATTAGGGAGTAGGGGAGGACAAATAGGTACAACATTAGGATATTTGATAAAGGCCGCCCTTGGATGCTGGAAGTTATGTGTGGTGAATTGTCTTCCTGACTGGTTCCTATAAAAATAATCAAGTGGGAACAGTGTAATGTTATATTCGTGATTCGATGGCATAGGTGCATGTAGGATCGAATCTCTCGCCCATTCTGTAGTCCTGAAATTTATAATTATGCAGTCCCCATCTATCTCCTTTTTATTTGGCCCTACCCAACCTACCCTCTGTGTAGTTATAATCTCTTCTGCACCTCGTATTGGGAACCCACAATTTTTCACCGACCAATACAGGGTTTTAATTTTCAGCGTTTCTTGATTTTCAAATTGGTTGGGCAACAACTTGGGGACATTCGCAAGTATCGCTACAACTGGTCTGCAATCAGGCGGCAAGTTAATAGTAGCTGGAATGACATTATTAATATGGCGCCTCGGTACGGGTAGGCTCTTGTGGTTGGAGGCAGGTTCATTGATGTTTTTTTGGCCCCATCTACTTTTTGCCCACCTACTATCTTGGGGGTGATAGTTGTTGGCCTCTGCCTTCCACTTGTAGAAGGTACCAGGTTTCCCTTCACAATGGGCACACTAGGAGTACGATTTACTGCACTTGATTTATTATTACTCTGGTTCCCAGAATCTACGTTAGTTGAATGAGATCTGACTTGCGAACCCAGGTGTTCTAAGACATCCAAGTTAGCTATGCCCAGTTTCTCTAGATTTTCTATTTTTTACTTAGAATTTCTAGAGATTCCATCACTGGTGCGATGTAGGTTTTTACCATTTTCTCGAGACATTCTTTAAATGCCTCGACATTATTTGGAGTTTGTATTTCCAGTAATTGTATATCTTTTACATGTCTCCCTCCACTGTTCTGCTGTAACAATAGCCAACAGTGCTCTCTCTCCGTCACTAGAAATACGATATTGAGGAATGCGTGGCATTCTAACATTATCTTTAACTGTGACAACATACGGTGGGATCGCAAGACGACCCACGTCATTCGGGCCCGTGGCCCAAAGGCTTTCTGGGAGAGAAAGTAACTCAGGTGGAAACTGGTCCCGTGATAAATACATTGGGGACATCAATCTTTTTCCCAACGTAAGATGCACACCAGAAGGGGAACAGTACAACTTCGCATGCAGCCTTTTCAACAGATCCAAACCCAGTGAATTCTCACCACAACCAATTGTCAAGATAAGTGGAGCTTCCAAATCATGAGGACCAATCGAAACAGGCAAGGGGCAAGAAACCGGATTACGGACTGGAGCGCCAGAAAATCCCACAGAGGTATTTATTAAGCCAGACAAAGGTGCCCCAGGGAGTTTAGAATAAATGATAGAACTTCTCATTGCACCAGTATCCAAAAGAAACGGTTCTGAAACACCCATTGCATTGACAGTGACATACAGCCCATTTTGATCTACTGGAATCGACACAACTCCCTCACTTCGTCCATGGCTGTCCTATTCAGTCTGAAAATTGTCAGCCCTCTCTTCAACATAGTAATCATCATTGTAAGACTGAACTGTCTGTTGATCAAAGTAATTTGAAGTAGATGGGGTAAGAGAACGCTGGTCCTGAGAGGACGCACCTCGTCCTCTACCTCTAGATTCTGTCTGAAAGTTACCACGACATCGGGGAGCAGACATCCCATAATTACGCTGTAATAAGACCGGACAACTATTCTTGAAATGTCCTTCTTCCCTACAATATGCACATTGATTAGGACCTAGTGAAGGTCGCGGCGTGAAATACTCAGGCTTCTGCAACAGTCTCTGAAACTGTGGAGGCTGCTGAAACTGAGAGTTTTGCTGATGCTGATTCGAGCGAGGCGGATACGCCTGCTGTAAAAGAACTTTTGTTTTCAAATCTTTATTTTTCTTCTCTTGCTTCTCCTTCTCCTCTTTATCCCTATTCTCGTAATACTGTGCAGTAGCCAATATCTTAGCAGGAGAAGAGACAGCCCATGCACTTTCAGAACTTTTTAATTTATTCGATAATTCAGGAAGCAGATTATATACAAACTTGTCCACAAACAACCGCTGACCACCCTCTACACTCAGATCCTGACCACTGTGATCTATAAACGTTTCTTCGAAACAAATGAAGAAATGCAAGACACTTTCATCTTTCTTTTGCTTGCATGCGGCCAGCTTATCCCAATTTACTTGCACCGCAGGCATCATTGTCTTCATCAAGTCAATTATTCTACCTGGAAGAGCCGTAATCAGATCTTCAGGCTTTGCACCACCCACCTGATTCGCATACGCAGCTCTAATAGCAGCCCAATCACCACCCAATTCAGCCACATGATTTTCCCTACGAATCCGTGTCCATATACCTTGCGGAACAACATTTCCAACATATCAATGTCAGCCAAATTCATAATACAAGCATAAACTGTTTGGGACAATTCTTTGTAATATCCAGCAGGATTTTTATGGGGGTCGGGAAGAGTTTGCTTAAGCGCCAACACTTCAGACCTTTTCCAGGGTTCATGAACCCATATCCTCACCCACACACACAAGGCTCTCCACGACCTGGCCCCCGGGTACCTCAACCACTGCTTGACCTTCTACACTCCCACTCGCCAGCTTCGATCGACCAGCAACACGCCCTCGCTGCCGTTCCACGCATCCGAAGAGCCACCATGGGAGGAAGATCCTTCTCCTACCTGCCAGCCAAGACATGGAACTCCCTCCCCATCCACCTCCGTCAGACCCAAGACCACCTCTCCTTCAGGAGGCAACTCAAGACCTGGCTGTTCGAGCAGTAGCAGAACCCCCTCCCCAAGCGCCTTGAGACCCTCCGGGTGAGTAGCGCGCTATATAAATTTCTTGATTGATTGATTGATTGATACGCTGGAAATGAGCAGGGACTTGAGGTGGACCAATCACCTCTTCTCTCCATACGGGAGGAACTTCACGCATCGGATAATTCTTGCTACCTTTTTTATTGGCGGGATCAGCCTCGGAAAAGGACAGGGACAGAAACATTGTTCGAAAGGCAATAAGTGTATTCACTGCCTCTTCAACTCGATGTCCTACAATAAAACCCTTATCAAAATCAGCTTGTAATTTCAGTAGTTCCAAAGGAACTATATCTAACTCCATATCTTCCCCACTTCTAATAAGAGTTTGACACATAATGTTGAAAACATATCTTTGCGTGAGCTCCCCCCATTGATGAAAGCAACTCATGATATCTTCAGTACTATATTCTGGTCCATGCTCAATCCATTTACGAGCAAGAAAACCCAAAACTACTTTCTCGTCCGCAAGGGGAAGTTGACCACGAGATTGTCGTCTAGAGAAAGCTGGAGACATTTTTATAGACCTAACAAAAGGGGAAAAGAAACTTTAAACAGCATCTGCTATCCTCCTCTGTGAAATAGGAGAATCCCTCGAGAGTATAGGAGGTGTTACAGATGTAGAAGGCAACAGAGACTGAAACGTAGCAGACCGAAGAGTAGGAGCGGGAGAAGGTGGGGGCTGAAGTACAAGCTGCGAGAGCAGAAGCAGGCAAAGAGGCGTTAAGGGGCTGAGCCGGTTGCTGGACAATCGGTAATTGAGCAACCACTTGTTGAGCGACTGGAGAGGGTAACGGGGTTGCATTCGCATTTTGGACATAAGGCGGAGGTGAACTCAATAAACAAGACATGAGGGAATCTTCTTCTAATTCCTTACTTTTACCTGAAGAGGAAGTAGGCAACATCGGATAGCATCTATCTATCGCCATACGATGTTGTCTCTCTAATACCTCCTTGTCATCATCTACTTCGTTGTCTTTAAACTGCTGGGCAGCCTGTAGAATTGACATATCTTGTGCTTTCTTATCCTTTTTCGCTTGATTTATTTCTTTCTGTTTGGCTTCTTTACTCCAAAGGCGAAAGGAGTCAAACATAGCCGGCCGGGCTTTTTTTCTAAACAGAATTGTTTCCAAATTATCTAGTATAGCAGGATCAAAGCTACCATTCTGGGGCAATCTCAAAACTCCACTATTTTTCGTATATCGGACCCATGTCTCGTTAAAGGTAATGGGACCAATACCATGTTTCGAATAAAGCTCATAAGTGGGAGTTCCAACTGGACGGATCGGACATGATTCCTCCAACTGGGAATCCCTTGTACAACCCAAACAACAAAATCTTTTAAACTTACTCAGCCCAGGCATCGTCACTTCTCTAGACTGATCACAAACAACATGGGGTATAGATCAGTGAAACAGTACAATCGTACTTACCCCTTGGCTTCAGCTATTGCAATACCTGAATAAAAACCCAAAAACAAAACAAAAGAAAGGTCTGTGGGAGCGACCCACCAAATACTTTACTAAGAATCGTTCTGCACCAGCGAAGGTCTGTCTATCGTCTCGCTCTACCAAAATTTATCAGAAGGGTCCAAGGCAGGGCGACAGTCAGGGCAGCAGTCGTCAGCAGCCGTCGGAGAGGAGTATCCGCGCCGTCAAAGACCTTCGGTCCACTTCCGACATACAGGGGTCGATCACGTGGTGCGCTTCCTCCGGAGTTTTCTTGCGGGGCTCCTCACGACCCTCGGGCTCAACCGCTACCGCTGAAGTTGCCCTACGTTGGGCGCCAGTTGGAGAACCGCAGCCTTTAGGCCCGGCGGCGCAGGGTACACCTGAAATCCCCGGGATTCACCTGCGTTGTCAAAACAGAGACACAGACTCTTCGTCTGGCGTAAAAGATGGTCTTTATTAGCTGCAGCTAGTACAGTGGTCTTAGAAGTCGTCAGTACAACGAGGTTCAAAAGAGACTGCCACTTAACTCTGTGGGGCATAGGTTTATATATGATACAATACAATGCAAAATGCAATCACAAACGAGCATGAGCTATAGGCAAACGTTACAGACAATGTTTTAAGACCAAAGCAACTCAAGTTCCCGGTTCTATTTGTCATTCGACCCCTTAAGTAAATCACAAGTGAATCCACACAATTCGATTTACAAGCAGAGAAAACACAGCTGCATGTTGTAGAAGGACAGTCGAGAAACAGGAGAATGTATGAGACATGTAGCGAAGGACAGCAGATAAGATAACTTAAAGGAAACAATGGTGTGAAATGACATGTAGTCCGGACGGGGATTAATCAGCTCAGACAGGAATTAGTGTACTCGGCCAGACCTTGACACTCGTTAGTAAACATAGGCGAGGAAGCCACCTGACACGCAAAGCAGAGACGACAAAAACATTGCGTTCGCCGAGCTGTCTGAGTGAGGGCAACATAAAATGGCGGCGATCACAAAATGGAGGCTGAGCACGAACAAATTCGTAATTTACAGAACCTCAAGGCCACCAGGAGTCTATATTGAGGTGGACCACGTTGCAAAGAAGCAACATTTCTGTTTTTGCTCCATTGAGCTTCAGATATGAGGAGTCCATCCAACTGGCCACTTTTTTTAGGCAGGATGAAAGGGCCAATCCTGAGTTGTCATTTTTATTTAGGGAGACGACTAACTGTGTATCGTCTGCATAGGTGACCATAGGCAGCCCGAACGGGATGACTATATGTGCCAGGGAGCTCAGGTGGACGTTAAACAGGGTGGGACTTAATGCAGATCCCTGAGGGACTCCACATGTAGGAGGTATTCGCTTGGAGATACTGTCTTCCTCAAAGACTGAAAAAACTCTGGGGCATATTATCAAGGGGGTTTATCTCCGCTTTTTTGGCTTTAAAAGCCAAGAAAGCGGAGATAAAATTATCTCCCTATTAACTGGCTGTCCCTAACCCCAGTTAGCGACAGCTAGTAGGAGATAGCGACCATCTTGGGCCCCACTTTGCATGTCAGTGATAGTAGATATTTCTCATTGTTACGCCTCCCCTTTGCTCATTCCCAAGTTTACCAGTCCTGGTAAATATGAGAATATGTGAAAAACCATGAGAGATACATGGGAACACCCATGTAAAGCCCATAGAACGCCTTCCCTGGGCAGAGTAACGCAGCACGGCAATGTATGCTACATTGCATTACTCCAGATTTATGAAGCCACTGAGGGCCACACAAAGTGGCTTAAAGTTTGTGTCGCGCGTGTACCACATTGAGTGTTGCAAACATGATGCAAGTCTCCTCAAAAATATACCCCTGGATTTTTTTGTTTTTGTACTACATGGTTTGGGGATTTTGAGTGAGTTTTACCAAATTAATCGCACTCACTGCAAACTGTGTTATAATGAATTTGCAGTGTTTGCCGTCAGTGTATGCTTTTTAAAACAAGATTTGGTGCTGCACACTGGGGCAAGAGGTTCTGAATTGGCGGAACGTGAACAGCTACTACTGTACATCTCAGCCTGGGATCTGAGCACTGGTAGGTTAGCACATAAGAGAACTGTTAGAAATTGGGTCTCTAGTTGGCAGAGGTATGCATACTTTCCAAGTAGGGACCAAAATCATAGTTGGATAGGGAAGCAGTGCCATCCTCAGTGGGCTCCGGGGTGGCCTCCGGATGTGACCCAACCACCACACGAGGAAGACAATCAGGGGCTGCTTTACCACGCCCTCTATCTTTCCACTTTTTAGTAGCAGCTGGGCCATTGTTCCAGGCTCCCGCACTTTTGGACTCCCATCCTGAGCACACATAGACCTTGTTGTTGCACAGATTCAATCAGGTAACCCCAACATCTCCACATGGCCCATGAACTCCACTTCTTTCTAGATAGTGTGCTCAAGGTCATTACCCAACAAACAGTCCACATGCATGACAGGGCTCACAGCAACTTTCAGAAGACCTGTAATCCTCTCCAAGCACACACACACGCACTCACAGGGAACAACACCCACTGGATAACGACCTTCTTTGTTGTCAGCTACTAAACTTGGTGACATGCATTATGAATTACTTGCTCTTGGGACACCAGCTGACTCCTTACCTTAGTCACTCTGGCTCCTGTATCCCTCAGAGCCTCAATACCTTGCCCATTGATGGTGACCCATTGACTATTCTTTGTAGTATTTGAGGGCACATCGATCTTATGAACCATCTCACTGTCACCTAGGGACACTAGGGTAACCCCACTAACCCTCTGCTCCATGAACTGGGAAAAGCTCCTCTTCCAGCACTACACTAGCCACCCTTGGATTCTTTCCTCCAGTGGGGTGTGGTGCTCTTTTCATACACTTGGGAACCCCCATGCAGTTTCCATACTTGTAGCTCTCATAGCACCTAATGGGCTTGGCTGTTGACCTTTGTCAGAGTAAGTTTTCCTAGCCAGATTAGGAATGTGAACCAGACCCTTTCCCCTGGTAGTTGGTTTGGGGGCCTTTGGAAAACTCTGTCTTTTTATCTCCCCTCTCCTTCTTCTGGTGGGAACTATGACCACCAATGTGGGAGTACCCCCCTCTCTCCCCCAGATGGCTTCTTGGACACTCTGATGACCTACATGTCTGCCTCCTCAGCATCGTTCTTGGGTCTGTAAACTTGCTATCAACTAGGTGTTGGTGCAGCTCTGGGAAACAAATATCAAGCATGTGCTCCTTCCACTGATCAACAATGTTATAAATTGGGTCTCTAGTTGGCAGAAGTATGCACCTGTCTAAGTAGAGACCATGATCCGAGCCAGGGTAAGCTAAGTACACACTTTAAAATAAGCTGTGCTCACCCTCTGGTAGCTTGGCACAGAGCCTGGTTTAATTTAAGACAATTAGTAACAGTGCGTACACAGCACTCTTTTTCCTGTAAACGTTTGTTCAAGTGTGCCGTGCTCCTGGGTATCACTCTTTGAACCAGAGTGTATATGAATGAGCCTAGCTGCATTCTCAGACGTGGGTCCCATGCTCTCCATGCAACTGAAGTCAAGCTATCCTGGCTGATGAGGGCTGAAAGACCGAAACCGGTCCTAGGATGATTGTTTCCAGTCCAGGGAGGACCTGGCCTGGCAGTTCGGGCTGGACTATTCCCATTGGGTGCATGGTCAAGACTGATTTGCATATGGCTGGGTTCAAACTGGAATGGCATGGTGAGAAAAAAAACGATGGATTTAGGCCCAGATCTCTGTACTGGGGTGAATGCATGACATTGTTCTGCATTCTGTCCATCAATTGTTCTTTTCACATTTGTCACAGGACCACAGCTGACTTTGCTCCATCCATAAGAAATAATGTCCTATGATAAAAATGAAAGTTGTGACCAGAAAGCATATCTAAGAGTGTAATCTCATTAGGAAGTTAGTTAAAAAACATCAGTCGTAAGAAAGAAACAAATATAAATAATACAACAGAGCAAAATACTTGCCAGGAAAAAGACAGATTTACCAGATAGGCTTTTCCTGCTTTGTTATTCAGCGTGGAATTCTGCACGGCCTGCCGCCACCTGGACAATGAGCTGCTGATGGTATTCATCCTGACAGGCGTTAGGTTTACAAAGTGCGATTAAGCGTGCCAGACACAGGTTCCCCTCAGCGCTGCTCGCTCTGCAGGGCTCTGCCTGCCAACCCTGCTTTTGTTGTTGTGCATTGTCCTGAAAGCCCGAGCAAGCCACTGGATTCGAAGGGTCAAGTTGTTTTGGTAACATGAGAGACACACTGGGCGAGTATTTGTGGCGTTTCAAGACATCCTGAGGAAGCATAAAAGTGCATTCACAATGTGTAGGTTGCAGTTTCCAGAACCAGATGCTGATGAGGTGTTGTGGATGTATGTCATTACATCGCATACTAATACCGCGCATGCCATTACAAAGCAGGTATTACTACGTGATGTCAATGACAACGACAACGACATGCCATTACATTGCATACATTTACCACGAGTATGCCTTTACCACGCATGCCATTACAACGCAAAGGCATGCGTGGTAAAGCTATACTTGTGGTTAAAATTTGCAAGGTGGTTGAGGGATGTTCGGGAGTGGTCTCTGGCGGAGGAGACTCATATGCAATGCACGCGCAGGGATGAGAGGCTGCAGGAAGACCTATTGGCATAGAGAGTGATGTGTACTGCTGGGCTGTCCCTGGGTGATTCTGACGGGACTAGTGCGGAGCTGTTCACACCTGAGGGGTCGGGAACTGACGGGGAGGGGGAGGGGGAGGGGCACGGGGACGGATAGATCTGGGTTGTCGTTTGCATTCGGCTGCTACCTTATGTTCACTGTTGCCAAGTCCTGATTGTAATGTTTGTTTTTTCTCATAGTCCGAATGTCCGATTTTTTTGCCCAGTGATACTTGTGTCCCTAAAGTGCCTTAATGAGGTCTTCGTTCTGTATGCAACAGTTCTTGTATGATGCTGCAATTGGGGGGGAATGTTTATGTTTTTTTGCATAACCAAAAATAAAGTTTAAAAAAAAAAAAGTTTGCAAGGTAAGTGACAACCCTACCCCTACACCTACATAACACACTACTCCCCCTACACTACCCCTAACCCTAAACACTACGACACTACAACACTACCCACACTACTCCCACCCCATACACTACCCTAAACCCTAAAACACCACTACACTACAACACTACCCACACTACTTCCACCCCTACACTACCCTAAACCCTAAAACACTACTACAGTACAACACTACTCCCAACCCTACACTACCCTAAACCCTAAAACACTACTACACTACAACACTACCCACACTACTCCCATCCCTACACTACCCTAAACCCTAAGACACTACTACACTACAACACTACCCACACTATTCCCACCCCTACACTACCCTAAACCCTAAAACACTACTACACTACAACACTACCCACACTACTCCCATTCCTACACTACCCTAAACCCTAAGACACTACTATACTACAACACTGCCCACACTACACCAACCCCTACACTAACCTAAACCCTAAAACACTACTACACTACAACACTACCCCAAACCACTACCCCCACCCCAAACACAGTAGGCCTTACCTCTTTCCTCTTGGTTCAAGCGTCGCCGTCTCTGCTCCCGGTTCCTGCTTCCTGCGTCGTCGAAGGTGCGCGTTGTTGTTAGGAAACAGCCTCAGTTTCCTCACAATGACGTGGATAGCCAATACATTGCATGCGTTGTAAAAGCGCATGCAATGTAATGGTATGCGTAGCTTTTACTACACGTTTTAACATTGCATGCGTTGTAACGCATGCGATGTAAAAGCAACGCATAGAAAAAGTTGCGTTGTAATGGCTGTTCCCCTGTGCGGTCCGGTTGACTAGTCTATAGTCACCAGGTGTGTGACAGTCCCTCAGTAGTATCTGTGAATTTTTTTGGTACCAAATAACAAAAGTAGTGCAAGAAAGGGTTGGCTGTCATACCTAATCATGACATTATATCCTCATTCAAACAAACAGGAGAGGGCATAGAGAGGGCATAATGCGTTCAAAGTATTTTTGTAGAACTACTTTAATAGTTAAAAATCTAGGGAGGATTGTGTAGAGTGCAGAGTTGCAAAAGAGAAGGAGGAAAGCCTTCTTTCTACCAGCACGGATATCATTTCAGGTCTGATGGCTCATAGTATTAATACGTGCACTGCAGAGATTTCTGTTTCTCCCTACGGGTATGGTTTACTCCCAATTTCATCCTCCTGAGTTTGATCAAATAAGTACCAATGAATTGAGCTACCATAAAAGTCTGTTGTATAGCGTCAACAGCTGCTTGGCGTGACCGTGGAGGGAATGTGATTTTTAGAAAAATACACATTGTTTTGGAAGTTTCTATAGTGTAGTGGCGATAAAGTTCACCTAACAAATATAATTCATGATTTCAGGAGCCAAATATTCATCATTATCACAATGAATCATTATTTATTACTTTCAAAGCACCATATCAAGGAACTGTTTAATTCTCTACTTTTGGAAATTGGAAAAGTTGAGAAGTTTTAGAAGCAAAGTGTCACCTACTGTCGTTACTACTAAAATATTGATATTTCACTGCTGAAGAACCTCCACTGATCACTTCTGCTGCCCCGCTCGATCTTTTTTAACCTAATTGAAAAATAACTATTGTTTTTACCTGTGTTGTCACATTCTCCTGGGCACTCCCCCCTCCTTCATACCATACTTGATCAGACTCACCCCGCGGGTCAGAGCACTCATTCGCCGCCAATAGCCGGAAAGCCAGGCCACGCCCACTGCCCTGAGGCCACGCCCCCCGATCGCTACATATGTCGCGCTTGAAAATAGCACACAAAGGGAGATAGGTCCTTGATGGGGCTGAGGGAGGGCTGGACCCTATATAAATCAGCAAACAAACTTTGCCCTCTCTCTCAATCACTTTACACTGAGGACCAAATAAACATTGACTTTGAATTTGGTCTGGTATATTTATTTTATACCTTTTCTTTAAATAATTATTTCAAGGTTTTTTTAGGCAAAAAGAGAATACACCATACAAAATTATTCACAATTTAACAAACCAAAATTAACACAATGACATTAACAAACTGTGTGAAAAGGAAGATTTCAAGTGTTACATCCCTCAAACAATATACAACACAGTGCTAGACCATAAACATTACAGTGCGACAATTTTATATAGAATACAAACAAATTATCAAAAAACAAATCAATCTATGAAAAGAGCCAATCAAATACAAGAGCAAAACAAGGGCGTGAGGCAATTATATTTTTTGATAAACATTCAATGTGTATAATTAGCTCTTGCTGGTCCGGTATAAAATAAATATACCGGACCAAATTCAAAGTCAATGTTTATTTGGTCCTCAGTGTAAAGTGATTGAGAGAGAGGGCAAAGTTTGTTTGCTGCGCTTGAAAATAAAGCTCGCATTAGCTTGACAGAATATCTCCTGAGGCGGAAGCCGGGAGGAACGTTCGATCTTTTTTAACCTAATTGAAAAATAACTATTGTTTTTACTGTGTTGTCACATTCTCCTGGGCACTCCCCCCTCCTTCATACTTGATCAGACTCACGCCGCGCAGCCGATCTGAACGCTGCCGCGGGTCAGAGCACTCATTCGCCGCCAATAGCCGGAAAGCCAGGCCACGCCCCCTGCCCTGAGGCCACACCCCCTCCCCCTTAAAACAGTGTGCCTTGGCCGGACGCGCAGCGGATGCACGCTGCGGGCGTGCCGTCAGCGCACCGAAGGCGCGCCACAGGTAAGCCCGTTTGCGCCCGTCCGCGCCAGGACGAGCCATGGGCCCAGTCCCCCTGTTCCTTCCAACTCATCTCTCCTCAGCTACGCTGCAGGCACACTTCGGCAACTCATGATTAGTACCCCCGGCCCCTGCCTCCACTCAATCTCACCCGAAGAGCGTCATAACAAATGCAACCATTGCTCATACAGACTCACTCCTCACTCCCCCCCCAAAAATTAGCACAATCAAAATGGCCCTGCTCAACTGCAGATCCCTCCCCAAACACAGCACCGAGATCAACCTTCTAATATTGAACAACGAAACCTGGATCAATTCAGCATCAGACCCTGACATAGTCCAAGCTCTACCCCCGGGTTACCTAATTAAACACCTAGACAGACCTCTAGGGCCAGGAGGTGGCATAGCAATTATCACCAAAGCCCACCTCTCCTGCCAAATCAAGGACAGCCCTATCCTCGACTGCGAAAACATCCACTTCTCCATACACCTTTCCCCGGAGAAAACTTTGTCAGGACTATTGATCTACCGTCCCCCGGGCCCACTTGGACAGTTCCCTAAACTCACTGGTGGACACAGCCACCTCCCTAGCATGTCTCTCCTCCAACTTCACAGTGTTAGGAGATCTTGACATTCATTTCGACGACCCAGGGAACAAGTCAGCGGTAGACCTCAAAGAAGACCTAGCCGCACTCATCCTCTTCTTAAAAATCCTCACCCCACCCACAACAAGGGTCACCTCTTGGACCCTATCTTCTCTAACATCCCGGAACTCGCCACATCAACACCCCTTCCCCTCCCCTGGACAGATAACCACCTGATCCTCCTTAAACTCCCAATCACCACTGAACCCACTCACGGCCTCCCACCCCAAGCACCCGCTCGCCCTTGGCACAAACTAGAGACGGAGGCATGGACTAGCCAGCTGTCAGCCTCCACTCCCACCTTGGATCCGGACCCCTCTTTAGCATACATCCAAATTCGAACCTGGAAAGAACATCCCTCGATTCGGTCCTCCCCTTTAAATACCTCCCCAGTAAGAGGGTATCTTTCAAGTCACCTTGGTTTACTCCCGAACTACGTGAAAAATGCAAAAAACTTGAACGTCTCTGGAGAAAAGACTGGGCCTCAAATAGCAAAGAAACCTACAAATCTTCCATGAAACAATATAAAGTCCTTATAAAAAACACGCAAGCTGCCTATTTCGAAGGGAAAATTCTAGCTGCAGCCAATTCGTCTAAGGAGACCTACCGTATAGTACGGTCACTTATGAAAGTCCCCGAACCCCCGCCTGTCGATGACCCCACCGGCGCCAGATACACCCAACTCGCAGAGTTCTTCTCATCTAAAAATCTCAAAATCCTTAAGATCTTTCCCCAGCTCCACCCCGACAGATCCATCAGATGGGCCCGTCGACCAAGACGCCCCCTTCCTGGATGCCTTCCTCCCCATCTCCATCGGGAGGTTGGGGGCCACCCTCAATCAAGTGAAGAGTGGGTCCCCGGCCGATCCTGCGCCCATGAGCAAGCTGAAACTAGTTGCTCCTACAATATCTCCCCTCCTAACCAGGCTGATAAAGGCCTCCCTCTCCCGAGGGACAGTTCCCGCCAATTGGAAAAGTGCGATAGTTCGCGCTCTCCTCAAGAAACCCCATCTAGACCCCACGGACCCCTCTAACTTCAGACCAATCTCCCTCCTCCCAGGCATTAGCAAAGTGGCAGAAAAAATCGTGAACGAACATCTATCAACCTTTTTAGAGACTAACAACCTCCTTCGCCACTCTCAGACTGGGTTCAGACCAGGACAGGGGACCGACACCGCCCTCCTGGCCGTGACAGAGGAGACTAGATCCATCTTGGACGCAGGGGGATCAGTGGCAGTGATCCTCCTGGACCTAAGCGCTGCCTTTGACACGGTGGACCATACCATCCTTCTCCACCATCTCCACAAAACGGGAATCACTGGCACCGCCTTGGCCTGGTTAAAATCGTTTCTGGAGAATAGGACTTTCCAAGTGGCCAATAGTCACGGCCATTCCAAAGCTCTTCCCCTTCAATGTGGGGTTCCCCAGGGGTCATCCCTGAGCCCCACACTTTTTAATGTTTACATGGCCCCCTTAGACGACATAGCATCACCATTCGGCATAAAGGTGCTCATGTACGCCAACGACACCCAACTAGTCGTCTCCATCAATCAAGCCGACCAGTCCATGGAGAATCTAGCCTCCTGCCTGCATAATATATCCAAATGGATGGGCGACTCTCGACTAAAGCTCAACGGTGAGAAATCCGAGATTATGCTCCTAGGCGACCCACACAAACTCCCCAAGTCCCTCGCCTGGCCACCCAGCATGGGCTCCCCCCCTGCACCAAAAAAGGAAATCAAGAGCTTAGGCTTCTGGCTCGACCAGGACCTGAGCTTCAGATCCCAAGCGAAAAAGACAAACGGCACTTGCTTTGGGCTCATGCGAACTGCCCGGAAGATCCTCCCTCTTATTCCCCCCCAGTCTAGGAAAATTCTCATCCAGGGCCTTATTATCTCTAGACTGGATTATGGAAACGCCCTGTACCTGGGCGCCCCAGTAGCTGTCATCAAAAAACTTCAGCACGCTCAGAATGCCGCAGCAAGACTCCTTACGGGGACGAAATCCAGATGCTCGGCTAAACCCTCCCTCAAAGCTCTTCACTGGCTCCCCATTCAGGAGCGCATCGCCTTTAAAACCCTATGCATTTCTCACAAAATCTTACAGGGCAAAGGCCCGCCAATACTAAAACCACTCATCAAACACCACAAATCCACCAGACAGCTCAGATCAGACTCTCTTTTCCATGCCAGCATCCCCAGAATAAGAAGAGCGCGCACGGGTGGGCACCGCTTTGCATACAACGCCCCTAAGCTCTGGAATAGCCTCGTCCTTAGCATCCGCAAAGAAACCAACCAGGAGCACTTCAGGTTGATACTTTAGTGCTGGGACGCCCATGGGTAGCTACGCGCTCTATAAATCCAAAATCAAATCAAACCTGCGCTTAGTGTTTAACAAGGCCTATTAGGACACCTCTCAACTACTGCCAGAAATGTCTTTGGCCAAAAAGGTAGAGTATTCATTAAGCATGGGCGAATTTTGCGAATCTCGCGTTCGCGAATTTTGCGGATTTGCGAATTCGCAATCCGCAAAATCCGCGAATTCCCGCGAATTTGTGGATTTTTTTTTTTTGTGTTCGCCCGTGTTTCTGCCAGGGTTTTTACAATTTCGCAATTTGCGAACTTACCTGTCGGGTCGCAAGTTTTGCGAACTTGTTGTTTCTACGTGTCCAGCCTGTTTGGGACACTCTTCTTCATCACTGCCACTCTCTGTCACCACTGCCACTCTCTGACTACTCATGCCACCCTCTGGCCCACCCATGCCACCCTCTGTTTCATCACCACACCCTCTGGTTGTCCAGTGTACATTATTTTCGGCAAAGCAAAGCACACCTTCCCTGCCTCAAGTGACCTGAATTAATTTGGGGCTGATTAATGTGTCACAGAATATTTTTTTAGCTGGCACCTGCTTCCTTAGTGCGCCCTGATTAGTGATCTTTTGCACTTGCTAAGTGCTTTCATTGTTGCAAAATTAGTTACAACACCTGCCCTGCCCCAACTGACAATAATGAATTAGGGGCTGATTAATGGATTTTAACTTCCAGCCTGGCTCCTGCTTGTCTCCCTTAGCTGTAATTCAGGACCTTTGTGGCATATGTGTAACTATTCTGAGGTTCAGAGCAGGGTCACATAATAGTTGCAACTGGCAACTGAACTCTGGAGGGGCCCCTCAGGAAGCACTACAGGAAATGGCTACTAATGATGAGCCTGAACTTTTGAACCTGGTAAGTAGTTTCAGTTTTGCTAAGATCGTATTTCTGCAATTTAGCACTTATTCGCGGGGCGCGAAGTTGTACTGGGAAGCCGCGAACTCACGCGAACAGTGCGAGCAGTGCGAGCAAAATCCGCTGCTCGCGGATTTGCGGATTTTGCGGGAGATTCGCGAATCTCGCGGATTGCGAATTTCCCGAAAATCCGCAAAATCCGCGAGCGAAACGGATTTTCCGCCCATGCTTAGTATTCATCCTTTTTCTTGCCTGTTCCTCTTAACACCCAGGAAAGCACTAGTAGCTTCCATCTGAGTAAACATCGACGGCTTTCCTTAATGGAACACTGTCAATGTGCCTCAATTCCACAACGTGGTTGAGACATGCACATCCAGAAGTTGTGTTTCACATTTAAGGCAACAATGTGTTCCTTTTTAGCACATCATTTCCACTAGTAGATTTAATATTTGTAGACTGCTGTCCGTTGAGCAGTTTTTGGGATATATATTGTTTGCTGTGTGACTTTATGCGACCTAACGCAAATTGTGCCCAGCCACCAACCTCTTCTTTGTAGGCTTTCTAAGTGTCTATGCCTGTCCACAGCCCTTAAGATTTTACATTACCAGCAAAAGGCCCCTTTCTGGGGTATTCTGATTTCCACTACTAAGCACCAAAGAGTTTAGCTTTGTACTCCAACAAAGACAACATCATCATCAAGAAGTGTGTTTCAACATATAAAGGAAAGCCTATGATGGCACAGCTCAAAAATGAACCTACACAGCAAATTTCAGAACATTCCATGAATGCTTTCATAATATTGTCAACTGTCCTTCCAATACCTGTGTTCAATGCAAATAAAAGAATTTAAAAAAAAATGTTTGCCAGGTAAGTTCACATCCCATTAAGGTAGATAGAAAGGCAAAGAAATAAATGCACTTCTCACTTTGATAAAGTGTCGCCCAACCAAGAGGGTGTCAGCATACTGTACATTAGAACAATAAAGGGGGCTTATGTTCTCTTAAGTTAGCTACATAGAACCATGTTTTGCATTGTAACATGAGCATGTCTTCTAATGGATTTATGAACCTAATGTCCTTCCAGTCACCATGTGACTATCGAACCCTCTGTGTTCAGATAAACAAAACTCTAGATCAGGGAATACCACTAAAGAGGTTGAAAAATAGAGATAAACCTTCGGCCACCTGGTATAGTGAGGATCTGAGATTGCTCAAAAGGATCCAAGCGTGGGCTTTTTTTCCCACGCTTGGATCCTTTCGAGCAACAGCACGCCGATTTACTCAGGTAACGTGCTGGAACACGGATGATCAAAGACGGCCGGCTAAAGCACAGATTTTCCAAGTGCCCTCATGCAGGCCCCAGATGATCCTTGACTTGACCAGCCAAATGTACTGTAGGCTGCCCCTCCTATTCGTGGAGGCCTGCTAACAACCAATATACGACTCACGCTACCGGAATCTACCCAAGCACACCCCAACTCAGACAACCAAGTCCTGATGACGATCCAAACTAATGGGGATCAAAACGCCGTCGACCTAACAGCCCAATAACAGGCGCACCCCTCCTCTGTGGCTCTACATCCAATTGAAAGAACCTCTGTTTACTGTGATATCACGTTGTCACATGTTTTTGAGCCACTCACTGTAAATTATCTGCACTTTGTTCACAGTGCGCCGTCCACGCTGTTCACTTCTTCACTTGCGTCGCCACTCTCACTTTGTACACTTCTATGCACCAAGTACTATATGGTTGTCACCAATTCAGTTTATGCAGTGCTGTTTCTAACTGTATATCGTCCGACCATGAAACTAGTGTCATAATATAAAGATGATTAACTATCTTTTTTCATACCAATGAGTACTCGCCTTCCTTCTTTACAAGTAATGCTGTATGCATGCATGTTTAATTGTCTACATATCCTTACCTCTCAGGACATTGTTTCTTTGTTGCACCTTACCTACCCAGTCCTGAATTGGTATATGGGTTACACTCCTGTAAATTTTACAAAGAAAAAAACCCACTGAAGTAGCCCTGTAAAAACATGTCTCAGGCCTGCCATTGCAGCCTGTAGTGCTGTTTTAACAGTGGCATTTCGACCAGACAAAATACATATTTTGCCTGGCCTAATATCTCTGACATAGACACTAAAGGGTCATAGGGCAGGATGCATGGTATTTAAAAAGTAGGACTTGTACATTTAAAGTTTTATATGCCCTAGCAGTGAAAAACGCTTCCCCCCAAGTTGTTTTTCATTGTGCAAGTGTACCCTCCTTTAGACTAGCACAGAATTACCTCATTACATATAATAAGTGATAACTTCAGTTTGGGAACAGCAAGAGAAATACTGTTTCTACTCTTTTCAATTGTAATTTAAAAAACGTCTTTAATGGTAAAGTAGATTTCAAATTACAATTAAAAAAATGGCACTTTTTGAACTTTAGCATTTTTCTGCTTAAACCAAATGTCCCTTTCTCCCAATGTCAAGGGTCACATGCTACAGCAAGCTTCCAGATGCCTTTCCCTTCAACTTCTGAGCTGACCAGTACAAACTCGATCTCCATGAATCCTTGGTTGTTGTTCGAGTTTAATCCTCCAACCTTAAAACTCCAGGTGAAAACCAGAGGGTCCGAACTCGGCGTGTTGAAAAGAACCATTTCCCGTCTCCTCATGGCCCGGAAAGGACTTCACCGAGGCTAACACAAGAGCTGCATTTGACTGCCGACAAGAACTTGCCTGTTACAGGCCCCCACACTTCACCACACAGGACTCATTGCATCATCAACAACTGCGTTTTGTTTATCACCAACGTGAAGTTCCAATTGATGACTAGGGGGCCGATTCACAGAACTAACTTAAGACAAAATCCTAAACTTACTACTTTTGGTATTCACAGAAGTTAGGATTTTGTCTTAAGTTTGTCTTAAGACAGACTTAGGACAGACTTAAGACAAAATCCTAACTTAAGTCTGTCTGTTGAAATTTAGTAATCAGATCAATTGATGTTTTAAACTGTATTTGTATATTGTCCTTTTATTATTTTAACAAAAATCGAATAAAGAGTATTTTGACTGACTATCTTAAGTCTGTCTTAAGACAAACTTAGGACAAAATCCTAACTTCTGTGAATACCAAAAGTAGTAAGTTTAGGATTTTATCTTAAGTTAGTTCTGTGAATCGAGCCCTAGCTCTTCAAGCCAACAAAGCCTGCCCTGCGATCCCCCACCAATGTGAAGTTCCAACCAAGGCCTGAGACTTTATCAACTTGTTGTCGATGAGCGCCTCTCCCGATTAAGCATGCAACCCGATTGTCAATGACCTCATCGAGAGCTTCTTGCATGAAACAGGCCTAAGAGCCTAATTTAGACTTTGGCGGATGGCCCATTCCTCTGCTACTCCATCACCCTGATGGATATGCTGCCTGCGGAATATATAACCGGCAAGATGACTGCAATTTATAAAACAGTGGCACGAACCATGGTCAATTCAGTAGACGTCAATTCCTTTTTTAGTTTGGTATAGAGTTCTGTCAGCAGCTGCATAAATACTTTACACATTTCCTCTAAGTTAGGCCTGACTGCTTTTGTGCCAAGCTAGCAGAGCTCAGGTTTATCTATTGATTTTTGTGGGTTCCCCCTGAAAATGATTGTGATTATTACTTGATTGGGGCTCACACCATTCTCAATAATAACCTAATTTCTTACAAGAACCTCTAAGTAAACTTGGAGATGTGATCATGAATCAGCACAAATGATTCAACAATATCTTAGCAGAAAGTACAATGGGATGAACTCCAAGGATAATATGGCCAGAGCAGGCCGTAAACTAATGAGGGAACGAATCAAAGAAACTGAGGAATGGAGTTGAACAGGGCACTAATTGAGGAGAACTGAATAATACAAGTAATATGTCAGTGGAAAGAGAGAGAGGGACATGAGATGAAGGTGTGAATAGCAAAATGAGGGAATGTGAGCAAGTGGCAAGGGTTGTGAAACACCAAGGGATAGACCTTGAATAGTGTGGCTCTTTTCATAAAGTAATAAGGCAAAGGCAGCAGAAGAGACATGGTCAAACAAAGTTGAAAGGACAGGTTGGGAGATTCCTAGACACACAAGATGGCATAAGAGGAGTAGGAGATGTAGGGGATGTGAATGGGTTAAGGTTATATGTGTAGGGGTGGAGGAGACAGTGGATTATGCAAGTTATATAGAATGGGAGAAAGGTTACAGGAGCTAAAAGTGTAAAGGGGGAGAGAATTGGTAAAGTAATAGAAAAGTTAAAAAAATGCAGGGATTTGTTCACACCTCCATTCCACACACATCTTAAATTTCATCCCCTCAGGTTCCAGTATCGAGGGTGACAACATAGACACAAGACAGGCACAGTTTTTGCTGTCATCTACAAGTCCACCTCACTTTGCATCATTAGTGAAAAAGCAATATTGAAGTCATCAGAGTGCCTCACTTGCCACATCTACACTTCATCATCCCAGACTGTTATATTCAACTAGATCTACAGATGCTAAAACCAACAAGGACTTCTCTGAAGAAATCTAAATCCTCAAAACCATCTCCATTCAGTCTCCATTAGTAACCATTCAGTGCACCCAACCTCCTTTTCTCAGACAATTCCATTTCCCTGGAGTTTGAAATACTGATGAAAGAATACCTCATCACAGAATCAATGTACTCCAGATGAAACTCCCTTGATTTAATCATAAATGCCTTATCCTGGATTTAATGCAAGTCTTTATTATGTTGGGACAGGGCCACAATCTCTCTTCATCCATCCATGACTCCATATCAACGCACCGAAAAGAGAAAACAAGTATACCCCTACTTCAAGAAATCCCCAAAAGACTCTCTTAAAACAGAAAATATTAAGCTCTCATTATCCAACATCAGTTGTCTAAACACTCATTGATCTATTTAACATCATCATGAAAAAGTTTGTGTACCTCAACAAACCATTGAAAATTTGATACTTCTGCATTGTTAACACTGCGTCAGTTAATTCAAAGACTCATTAATACTACAATCATTCTGTAAATGATACACCATTAATCTTATCCTCATTGGGACAAGATGCAAAATCCACATTAACTGCATAAAACAGACAATCAATTGCCTCCAGTTTTACATAATTTTCTTTCACACAAACAGTTCACTGACCCCCTCAACTATCTCAAGACCACCACCTACAAGTACATTATTTGTTGAATAATTTATGTTAATGGATTCAGCCATGAATATGGATAACGAAACAATATTTTTGTCGTTGTTTTTTTTAAAATTTGCAAAAACCTTTATTGACAAATTCAGCATAAACAAAATACACTTTAACATCAGATTAGAGCATCGTACGCAGAAGGTCATTAACAGAATATCATAGACATAATGATAATACAATCATACACAAGCCTAATTTGTGCAGAACAGCTATGGCACCATAAACAACCCAATGCTAGAGAGATGATGTCACCACTGTAAAGGTAGGAGCTGGCACTGTCAAAGGGGTAGGCAGGAACATGGAGGGAGGCATTCACTGACCAGCATCGGCGGCTGCCGCGGGCAGAGGGCCAGCAGGGTGTGCGGGGGAGGCAGCATGCTCAGATGAGGTCGGGAATGAAGGTTGTCACTAGGGGGCCCCATATGTCTATTGGATGGGATTGCGCAGGCAGTAAGTCCCAAAATTTGGATAACAAGGTCTGATCTCGAAACGACTTCAAGCCAGTGAGAGAACTGAGGCGCCGGTCTGCGACCCCAGCACATGGCCATTCTACACCTAGCCAGGACAAGCAGCATTGTGATCAGGCGTCGAGATGAGTCCGGGCAAAATTTAACAAATCCCTGCAGGCACAACGGCGGGTCCGGCTGTACCGGTGCACGGCAGCACAGCGCATGCAACTATCATTAGGTATGAGTCCCAGTTTATGGAGCTGAGCAGGGGTACGCCCTAAGCAGATATTTAAAATGTATGAGTTGCAACAATAAAGGCAGTCAGCCTGAGCAAAATCCATGCCCAAGTCCTTGTCCCAAGCCAAGCGTTCGTGGTCAGTAGAAATGGAGGTGGACGATAACGTGAGGGCATATAGTTTAGTCACCAACTTACAAGAAGTGGGGGATGTATATAAAAAGTCAAGGCCAGACATCGAAGGTGGGGGCTGGGGGAATGTCAAATGCAACTCCTTGCAAATAGCTTGGAGCGAATAAAAAAGCAATGTGTCCATCGGACCAGAGGAAACAGGGAGAGAATAGAATATTTCACTGGGGTAAAGATCCGCCAATGTCATCAGCCCCACGCGGATGGTATATTTAGACATGCCGGTTGGCTGGAGAGGAGGGAAAGCAGATGGCGTATAATCGGCATGGCGTTAGTCGATAACGTCGGAGCCTTTGAGAGACGGCGCAGTCCGGACCAGACCCAGCGCAGGGCCTCGACTGTGTCTACCTCAGCACGCGGGCGACTCACCGGCGCAAACAGAGCCGTGGTCAACAGCCAGGGATTTGCGATGGCAGCATCAAATAATGAAACAATATTTTAAAGCACAAAGCATAAAGTCTAATTAAGAAATCCATTAGGAAATATATTAATTAATACTACATAGATTGCTAAAGAAAAGGCATATTAAAGCTCTCACTTCCAACAACAACTTGGTGCTTAACTGATTACCCTTTGTTAAATTCCTTTACCATGCATAAGAAGAAGATTCTTCTTAACTTTCTATTGCTTTGCAATCGGAGATCGTGATTTCTTACAGAACAATCTTGTTGATGGAGCTACTAAAACATATAGAAATTGGGATCAGTTGCTTGAACTACATTATCATATCTCACTGTGCTGCTGTCCAGTTAAGCACCTCCTTTTATGAAATAAATAGTATTTACATATGGACACAAAGTAAAATATGACATTTACCAACAATACACATATCCTCCCTGAGGTCAGGGTTCTAGTGTTTTATAGGCAGGTCCCTGGGTTCCAATTCCCTCTTTCTGGTGGTAGTGGTTATTCCTCAATCATTAAAGGCGCCATTTAGGTTAAGTTCCACTTATAGTTCGAGTCTCAGGAGTCCCACTCTGACTCTTTAGTAAAGTCAGAACTATTCCAGTGCCGAACTGCTATCTGGTAGACAAGTTCTCCCGGGGCCGTTTGGCCCATAAATTAGTCTTATCCTCACCAGCTAGATCTGAGTGGCCAGAGTCGGTGAAGGTGCTGAAGCTGCAGCGGCTGTCTTTGGTAAGTCTTTCAAGTGTTAAAGTTAGGTGTCCTCAAGTTCTTTACATGATGTCCTACAGCGTCAGCAGCCAGAGGGTTGTCTATGCTCATCCAATGCTGGTAAGTTCCTTGGGATCCTCCACACAGGCAGGAGGGCGGTGCAACGCTTCTAGTGCTGGTCCACAGTAGTGGCTTAGGCCCACTTGGGTCACCATTGCCTCCTTCCTCTGCTGCTTGACAGTTGACACAATTTGGGGACTCCAGATTCCCTTCTTGTAGTCCATTTTAAAACATCAAAGTTGATTTAGAATCATTAGGATGGTGTCATCGGATATATAAAGTAAGGCAGCTCCCAAGCTGCACTGTGGTCTGAAACTTTATTGGTAGTCCTGTGGGGGCTTATTCTTTCTGACTTAATCTTGTCATTAAATGGAGAAATCATTGTCAATAATTGTATTAATGAAAGGTATGTGGATGATAGAGTCATAGTGGGTGAGATTGTTCAAGGCTAGGGTACGAGGAAAGAGGAGGTTGTTCAATAGACCATTACACAGGTATTTTCATGATGGATGCTGGGGGAATGCAGTCTTCAATTAGGAAGTTACATATAGTGGCTTCAAGATTTGTCTAGGGTAATAAATAGCCACACCATGCTGATGCATATAATTTCTGTATCCCTGACTAAAGGCTATTGTTGGAATGTAATTGTACCTCACATGGTACAATGGTATTTGCACCATAAAGCAAAGTATTCTCACCACCTCACCCCCTTCCTCCCCGGTTGACACCTACTACAATCCTTCTACCCTGGAATCTTTCCCCCCCATTGACGCTGTCTGTTTATCTAAACTCCTCCTCAAAGTTAAATCTGGTTCCCCTGATGACATCTGCCCTCCTTACATCCTGCGGGAAGTGGGAGCCGCTATCCCAGAGAGCATGCTTTCCATGATGAATGGATCCCTCTCACAGGGTTTGGTCCCTGCCAGTTTTAAGAAAGCTCTTCTCATCCCTTTGTTGAAAAAAGTAGGGGCTAATCCATCGGATCCCCTCAATTACAGGCCCATTTCTTTGCTGCCGTACTGTGCCAAAATATTGGAGGCCCATGTTTGTGACAGCATGTCCCAATTTTTGGAAGAATCACAGTACCTTGCGCCTAACCAGGCTGGCTTCCGCCCTCTTCATTCTACTGAAGCAGTCATCTTCTCAGTTCAGAACACTCTGAGGCGGAATGCCGACGAGGGGATCCACCAGGCTCTGGTGTTATTAGATCTATCAGCGGCATTCGACACGGTTGACTATACCATCTTGGTCAACCGTGTCGAACAGGCTGGTCTCAGGGGTCCTGCGTTGAGCTGGATTCGCTCATTTATTACTGGCCGCACCCAATCCGTGAGATTGGGCTCCTTTACGGCCCCCACTATTCCTACCACCTGCGGAGTCCCTCAGGGTTCTTCCTTGTCACCGCTACTTTTTAATTTATATCTACGCCCCCTGCTGTACTCCCTTAGGAACACCAGAGTCACCATCTTCAACTACGCAGATGACTTGCAGCTCATCTTTCCTTTAAACACCGAGGACTCAGTGGTAGTGTTTCAAAACACCATGTCTCACATCCTGAGCTGGATGAGCTGCAGTCACCTGAAGCTCAACCCAGGCAAGACTGAGCTGGTCTTGCCTGGGCAGAGTGTACTCAGCTGGAACCCTGGATTTTGGCCAGCCAGCATGGGAGCCCCACCATCTAAATCGCTCTCAGTTAAGAGCCTTGGAATTTTTCTTAGCGAAGATCTTTCTCTGAAAAGGCAGGTCAGCGCAGTGGTGTCCTCCAGTTTATTTCAGCTGAAGAAAATTAAGAAAATCGCTCGTTTCTTCTCTCTGGAAGCGCTCACACAGATTGTCATCTCCCTGGTTCTGTCTAGACTGGATTTTTCCAATAGTCTTTACCTTGGGCTCCAGGCCGGCGAATTAAAACGCCTCCAGTTGATTCAGAATCAGGCAACCAGACTTATTCTTAATCTACCTAAGAGGCAGTCTGTTAGAGCGGGCCTAAAAAACCTACACTGGTTGCCTGTTGAGCAACGGGTGGCTTTTAAGACCGGATGTATTTTATTTAAGTCCTTACACCAATCTGGTCCCCTATTCATCAGAGACTTGTTCAAAAAATATGACCCTTCCAGGAATCTTCGCTCTATGCATAAACATCTTCTGACTGTCCCTACTTACAAAAGGAAGCGTCTTGGAGGTTGCTGCTTTGACCATCTTGCGGCCGCCTTCTGGAACTCCCTCCCTCTTCACCTTAAAACGTGTGGAAACATTCTCAGCTTCAGACACTCCCTCAAAACATGGCTCTTTTCCCAAGCGTTCTGTTGAGCTCCTCTATGCTTCCTCTGTTTGATGCGTTGTGTCCCTGTCTATAGCGCCATGAAGCCTCCGGGCGAACGAGCGCTCTACAAATACATTTCAATATCAATGGTGATGTGCAGGCAGCCCTGCCCTGAGAGCCTCAGCTCTTATTATGTCTGGATTCCTAATGTTGATTTTTGTTGTCATGGGCGAATAGTGATCATGAGTGTGTGGCATGTCATTGGGCTTCAGCCGCGGCCGGTAGTGGGAGTACCAGCCGGGCGGTGACGTGGGGAGGGGGAGGGGCAGGGTGGGTGGGAGTAATGTATGGATTACGGACTTTAACAGGTAAGTAAACATAGAAATAAATAAAACGAAATTCGTTGCACACACTGCATAGCATTTGGTGATGCAGTGCACGCAACAAAATTTAATTTATTTATTTTTATGTTTACTTACCTGTTAAAGTCCGTAATCCATACATTACTACCAACCGCCCGGCTGGTACTACAACTACCGGCCGCGGCTGTTGGGCTGTTTTACAGATTGTGGTCTTTTTAGATAATGACGGGCACCCAAAGAACTACCCATAAAGTTGTGAAAGTGTACTGCCTTTAGCAGGAGTTAAACAGCACAAGCATGGTGGTGGCAGCATACCATGTAGTGAACAGTAGAAGTGGACAGTCCCTTTTTACCTCTGTTACTGGAGTGAGACCTACATGCTCACTTATTCAAAGTTCCCCTGCTGTTTGCTTAACTCACCTTTGGCCTATATCAGTTTGGTGTGGACTGCTGCTCAGTGCGTGTGTGGTACACATGTACTGGCCTTAGATGTGCCTGTGGGTGGCACAATACAGGGATAGTGTAGCGTGTATATGTGCCTGTGAAGGGTACAATGCTCATTGCCTGCCGGCAGGTTCTTATTGACAGCATATCTAATACACATTGCTCCATGATACTTACTCTATCCATCCTTACCTGAGTATACTGAACCACTGTCCCTAGTTTAACAGTCTTACTATGTATGGAGTTGATGCAGTACTTATTTATGATTTTTCTATTATTAGGAACTGCTGCCTCTGGTCCCATAGCCTGTCACAACGACACAGTGATGAGCAGTTGCATATTCATTTGATTTCTTTACTGTCATTCCAGCACTTTCAATTTACAGATTTTCTGTTTACTAAGTATAGATATGCAGACACATAGGTTTTTAAAAAGATGAGTCATTACTGCAGTTTTGCATAAAGAACCATGTGCGAAAATAGCATACAAACAAAACATGTGTCTCCTGTTGTATGGTGTTTCACAGTGTGTTTAAAAAAATCAGCAGAACTTAATTATCATGCCCTATAATGCCAATAATGATGGATGAATCAGAAAGCGTGCTTTCGTTTCTTTTCAGTGAAGTTTTTGCAATATAATATTTTGATACCAATATCTTTAACTATTCATTGACTTTTAACCAATCCATATTAGTCCGACATTAAACCTACCATACCTACATACATACCTATCCTATCTCATACCTACATTACCAAACAAGTTTTGCTCTCATACATGCATCTCCTATCTAAACTAACAAACGCCACATGCCAAACCTGTGCAACCTACCTGCTATGCTTACCTCCAAAAACGTACAACCTGCTTACTGCACCAACCATACACTTAATACCTTATCTACTATAACAGCCCTGAATCTAATGGTTTATCCTGCCTACCTACCATACCCACCTGCCTAAACTCCCATATCTAACTCTTATACCCAAGCCAACCATAACTACAATGCCTACCTACTATACTATTGTGTTTTTATCTAGGAACCCGAATCAATATTACAATTGTATGCCCTTACACAGCTATAATCAATAAATATCCCTCTAATGGCATAAGAATCAGATCCATATTTCAGTAAATCGCCCTTGCAGCCCAAGGCACAGCAAAAGCTACTTCCTTAGATTTCTAGAGAGCACAACGAGTTCTTTCGAAACACCAAACCTCCAGCAACCTGGGAAATCCCTGCTTGCTTTGTTTTGATTTGTAATAGAACTCCTGCGAGCACTGTAAGAACGGCCAGTTCTTAGTGACATCTTTATTGACGTCTTATGTCCAAACCTTACGTCAAACTCGGCACCTTTCAGGTATAAATATACCAACGTTGCCTTAAGGAAACACACAGTGGTGGTTCTGGAGCAGAGCAGCTTATCTACTTGCCGAGAGCCCAGCAGACGCGGAGAGCACACGGACGCTGCCCCTCCTCTTTGACGCGCTGAGAAAGACGCTGTCTTTTCTCCTGCCGAGAAAATCCAGCTCCGGCGTTTCCAGCCTACCCTTGCGGGTGACTGGGATATCGACTCCTGAGAGAGAGATACCAGACCTCCTACATTCTATTCCTAAGGTACAGTGCTGACTAAACCCTTAGAGAGAATTCTTGAACCAGATTCTTGGCAAAAACCAACTTAACTTAAACTGCTACTTACTTACTCCTTCCCACGTATTAGGCTTAGGTCAGGTACACCGGGGTAGGCGTATTTCAGAAGCACCAGTTGAGCACGCTAGCCTATGTATATATGTATATATATTTTATCCATTTTAAAGTGTCTTATGGCTAAGAAACCATATCAATGCTTTTACAGTATTATTTCATAATACTCCTTTTACTGTACGTACTTTACTTTATATTAAGTATTGCAATTGTGGCAATTCATTTCTCTTGCATGAGAAGGAAGACTGCTCAATAAATAATACCTTTTATTGAAAACGCCCGTCTCTCTATTCTCTGCACTCTGGTGAAACTAAGAATGCACATCCGACTGAGTGAAATAGCTGTCTATTGTTTTCACACGACTCTAGAGATTTACTCTTATTCTGAGGGAGCAAAGTTGTCATGTTTATGCGGTTGTCGGAAGCTGAATCCCTTCTTGTCCGAGCCAGGGAATCTGATCCCTTCCTATTCATTCAAGAAAGTTTCCAGTGACCTCTGAGCTAGCTGGCGCAAACCTAAATTAAGTCTAACATAGTCAGTAGAGACCTAGATGACCTCAGTCCTACGTCTACACTGGTGTATATGTTATTCCAATGCGCAGAGCCTATTGGAAAATAGGAACTACACTACAATACCTCCCATACCAACCAAAAATAACTGCTCTATGTAATATATCTAACTTAACACACCTACCTATCATACCTAACCTAACATACCCACATACCCAGTATGCTTTAGATCAAATACATTGGTGTAATTAGTGCAATTATGGGTATTTTGTTCTATACTCATAATTTCTGAAATGATGCAATTATGCCACTTTGCATAGTTATGCTCCATTCACTATAAACAAAATAACCATGAATAAGCCATTGTGGTAAATAAAAATATAGCACATGCATGGGAACAACGTAACGCGAGTTGATGTTGTTGGTGGTGCTTGTGTTTTTTGCGCACTATTTTTTCCTCTAAATGAATTCTTACATTAAAATATTGACAGGAGGACACATTTTGCACTAAACTATAACACTAACGACCAGATTCATGAAAGACCCGTTTTGCGAGTCTGAAATAGCGATTCATAAGGAATCGCTATTACAGACTCGCAAAACGGGATTCATGTAGGAATCGCTAAATTAAATGCGATTCCTATAGATTCCTTATTTGCGATTAGCAAATTGCTAATCGCAAATAAGGAATAATTCCCCATTCATTCCTATGGGCCAAAAGGCCCATAGGAATGAATGGGGAGTATTCCTTATTTGCGATTAGCAATTTGCTAATCGCAAATAAGATAGCGATTTGAAGGGTGCCAGGGGTGTCCAAAGGACACCCTGTAGCACCCCTTAAATGCACATTTCAACAGGTGTTGCGCACACACATGACCAAAGGACATGTGTGTGTGTAACATGCAACTTAGAAAAATGCTTTTAAAAGCATTTTTCTAAGTTTTCGTTATTTACCACGAGGTTTGACCTCGCGGTAAATAGCGGCCGAAATTTGCGATTCGCAATTTTAAAATGTTTCAAGAATAGCATTTAAAGAATCTCTAATAGAGATTCCTTAAATGCTATTCCTCGCAAATTTGCGAGTTTCTAAATAGCGATTTTTGCATTTGGGATGATGAATCCCAGATGCAAAAACTGCACTCGCAAAGGGCCAGATTCTCAGAATCTGGCCCTTTGCGAGCGCAAATATTAATGATGAATCAGGTTGTAAGGGCCATATGTAGGTGGGCTAATACCGGTCGGTAACGGCCGAAAATCGGTAAATTTCCCGTTACCGACCGGTATTTAGCCCTTTGCAATGTAGGAGGCTGGATGTAAGGATACGGTAATTTACTGATTCACTATTTTAAGGAATCAGTAAAACACCGATTCCTTAATTTAAGGAATTGGTAAATTATCGAATCCTTTAATCCTGTGTAGGGAGCACTCAAGTGACTACATTTTTGGTTTAAGGATGCGTTATTTACCACCAATTACAAGTTGGTGGTAAATACAGAATACCATTTAAGAAAGCAAATTTGTGCCATATGTGCACACATGCACAATTCAGGGGCGCAACAGGGTGTTAATGTGACACCCTGCCATGCTTGAATATGCACCCCCTATCATGTGATTCGGTATTTACCGAATCGGTAATAGTGAATGGCTTCCCATTCATTCCTATGGGCCTCCAGGCCCATAGGAATGAATGGGAAGGTATTCCTTAATATTATTCCTTATTACCGAATCGGTAATAACGAATATGACCGAATCGGTAAAATTTACCGATTGTTTACCTACATTCTATTTACCGATTCTTAAATATCGAATCGGTAAAATTCAGTATTTAGGAATCGGTAAATAGAAATTACCTACATCTGCCCAATATTACCAATTTGCATTTTGTATATTTATGTGTATGTGTAATTTTGCATAATTTTATCAACATTTCACATAGGGCCATATGTATCATAGTACCGTTTTGCGAATTCCAAATAGCGAATTTTAAGGAATCGCTATTTGGAATTCGCAAAACGGTATGTATGTACAAAAATCGCTTTTTTATAGCGATTCCTTACCATTCCTAATTTGCGATTAGCAAATTGCTAATCGCAAATTACCCATTCATTTCTATGGACCAGGAGGCCCTTAGGAATGAAGGGGCAATTTGCGATTAGCAATTTGCTAATCGCAAATTAGGATTTTTTTCAAGGGTGCAGGGGTGTTTAAAGAACACCCTGTTGCACCCCTGAAAAAGACATTTGGGGGCATATGGCGCACATACATGCCCTAAGGGCATGTATGGGCGTCATATGGCACCTTTGGTTTTTTTGAAAAATGCATAATTAAAAGAATTCGCAACTTACCACCAACTAGAAGTTGGTGGTAATTTGCGATTCCTTAACCCCTTCCCTGCTGGCCCGTTTCCGCCCCGTGCGGTAAACAAACGAACAGGGGCGGGCCATGACGAACCCCAGCCGTCATCAGCACACGAGCACCGTAGTGCATGACGGCTGGGGTTCGTCACCAGCATGGAAGGGGTTAATGGCATTTTTTGCATTTTTTTTCTTTGATACATTGCATTTAAGGAATCGCAATATTTGCGATTCCTTAAGTGCAATCGCAAAATAAGGAATAGCAAATTTAGCGATTCCTTATTTTGATGCAAAAATGTTTGATACATACCATTTAGGTATTTAGCATTCGCAAAGGCCGAAATTCGCAGAATTTCGGCCTTTGCGAATGCTAAATAGCTTGATACATATGGCCCATAGTTACTCAAAAGTAAAGTATGCCAATTTTACACACCCCTATTACCCCTGTTATCTATCTAAAATACCCATCATAACTAAAGTAACAACCTGCCTTACCTTACCTAGAATATGCAAACTATCATACAAAACCTATCATGTTCTAACCAACTTATCATTTCTAACCCATATACCTAATACACCTACATACACTACCTAACCAACCACACCCAACCTACCATACCTATCTACTATACATACCATACCAACTACATTCTTATCATATATAACATATATACACCACGCCCTACATGTATCATAACCATGCCCTTTTCCAATAACTGTATCCTGTAAATTACTAAACCCTGCATTTGGACTTGGTCCTTTCTGCGGGGTCATACCCTAACGTTTTGCCTTAAACCCACCTGTTTATTGCTGGATTTAGGACTCTGCACACTTCACCACTGCTAACTACTGCTAAAGTGCTTGTGCTCTCGCTTTAAAACATGGTAGAATTGGTGTAAACCCAGTTGGCATATTTAATTTACTTGTAAGTCCCTAGTAAAGTGGGCCAGGATGCTTGCTTCTGTTCCAGTGAGGACCTGGCTTGGAATTTCAGGCTGGACTGTTCCCATGAGGAGCAGGGCCAATACTGATTTGGACATGGCTGGGCCTAAACTGGGGTGGCATGGTGGGAAAAAGAACAATGTATTTAACCCAGATCTCTTGACTGGGGATGATTGTTTGATCTGTTTCACATTCCGTCCATCATTTGTGTGTCTTTTGCTTTCTCACACTAAGTGCACCCGGTATGCCCAGAGGAGGGTCCCAGGCTCACTGTGCCGCTGGATTCAAGCTAGCCTGGCTTATGAGGGGTAATACCTCACAAATGGCCCCAGGATGCTTTTTTTCTGGTTCAGGGAGGACCTGACTTGAGAGTTCCGCTTGACAGTTCCCATAAGGAGCAGGGTCAAGTCTGATTTGCATATGGCTGGGTACAAACAGGAAGGGTGTGGCTCAGCAGAATACTGATGGATTTAGTCCCAGACAGATTGGATGTGAGTGCTCACGTCTACATATGTATGTATGTATAGCTTTCTGACATGTAATAGTTAGGAATTAGCATTTAAAAAACCTTAGAAATTCACTGAACAAACCATAGCTTTCAGGGCTGTTATAGTTAGCTAGACATTTCACTCGTACAAAACCATTGAAATTCCTCCGTTATAGTTAGTTGTACTAACTATAACTCGTGCGCCCGCATTCCACTGCTGATGATGTCACATATTACATCGTTCATGACATGGTCAGTGACATCACTGATTACATCACTGATGACATCTCAAATGACATGACTGATGACATCATCCAGTGAATGTGGTTTGGTTAGTTATTTAAATATATTATCTATACTAATATAATAAAGAGAGAGCCCAAACCTTTGAGGCGGGTAATCTCAGGAACCACAGCACCAATCACAACACCCAATACAGCGTTGGAAAGGGCAGTTGCAGCAGAAGGACATAGGCTATGCAGACGCCCACCATATACACTTAAAAGGTAAAAGAATCGTGCCAGCAAAGTAGTCCCTTGTGGGTGTGTCTGTGTTGTGCTGTGGGCGTGTGCTGGGGGCGTGACAAATGCTGGGGGCGTGTGGTACGTTCCGCCCTTCATGCCACGTCTCATATTGTGTGCTAATCCCACCCTTCTCCCTTTAAATACCCCTGCACCCCATAATCATAACCCACCCTTACTCCTTAAAATACCCCAACACCCTTAAACACTAACCCATCTTAACCCTATAAATCAGGGTCTCCAAACCGGTTCTGGAGGGCCGGATCCATGCCAGATTTTTTAAATTACTACATGTATATCCAATATATATATGGGGATATCCAAAAAATCTGGCATGGATCCGGCCCTCCAGGACCGGTTTGGAGATCCCTATACCCTGTACCCCAAAACCCAAACCTATCCCTAAACCCTAAAAATACCCCTGTACCCCAAAACCCAAACCTAGCCCTGAACCCTATAGATACCCCTGTACCTCAAAACCCAAACCTACCCCTGAACCCTAAAAATATCCCTGTACCCCAAAACCCAAACCTAGCCCTGAACCCTAAAAATACCACTGTACCCCAAAACCCAAACCTACCTCTGAACCCTAAAATACCCCTGTACCCCAAAACCCAAACCTAGCCCTGAACCCTTAAAATACCCCTGTACCCCCAAACCCAAACCTACACCTGAACCCTAAAAATACCCCTGTACCCCAAAACCCAAACCTACCCCTGAACCCTAAAAATACCCCTGTACCCCAAACCCAAACCTAGCCCTGAACCCTAAAAATAACCCTGTACCCCAAAAAACAAACCTACCCCTGAACCCTAAAATAGCTCTATACCCCAAAACCCAAACCTAACCCTGAACCCTAAAAAAACCCTGTACCCCAAAACCCAAACCTAGCCCTAAACCCTAAAAATAACCCTGTACCCCAAAAAACAAACCTACCCCTGAACCCTAAAAAACCCCTGTACCCCAAAACCCAAACCTAGCCCTGAACCCTAAAAATACCTCTGTACCCCAAAACCCAAACCTAGCCCTGAACCCTTAAAATACCCCTGTACCCCAAAACCCAAACCTAGCCTTGAACCCTTAAAATACCCCTGTACCCCAAAACCCAAACCTAGCCCTGAACCCTAAAAATACCCCTCTACCCCAAAACCCATACCTATCCCTAAACCCTAAAACTACCCCTGTACCCCATAAACCAAAACTATATATGAACCCTTAAAGTACCCAAACACCCCAAAACATATACCTCAGTACCCCAAAACATATATCCCTATACCCATACTTACCTTATCAAAACATAATAAAAAACCATGCTTTTACCATTCATTCATTTACAACTAATTTCGTAGTAAATGTATGCATGGTAAAAGCATATAAAATGTAATGCCATGCGTTATAATGGCATTGCGGAGTCATGGTACTTTCGTAATGAAAGTATGCGGAGTGATGGTATGGGGAAAGAAAGTTGCGGAATAATGGGTGTTTACCACCCCCCCGGTAAGTACATTGGTGGCACGGCGGCCCACATCTCCAGCAACATATTCATATTTTTTCACACCCATTTCAAAAATGCACAGGTCTCTCTCATTGATGGCCAGCACCGACATACACTTTTAGACACACCTCCCGCCACAAGTTCTAGAATTGCGAACTTTAGAGCTGGGGAGCTACGTTCGAATCTCGGCATCAGCTCAACATCCTGTGATTCCAGGTAAATCGCTTTGTCTCCCCGTGCCTACCACAAATTAATGTGTTCTTCTGTAATGTAAATTGTGCTCATGCCATGTTGTCGAGTTCACGCTATATAATATTGCAAGGAAAAATAAAGTAGGGAAACTCGAGTTGACGCACTACTGAACGCGCACTCTTAAGTGCATCAGAAGTGCACTATGAATCGGTGCGTTTCACATGCCGGTCACAGATACGAAATGCTATCAAAACGAAATCCTACAAAACAATATTCTACTGGCCGGCAGCAATTCATACCCGGACAACGTCGGGACGGGCTGCTAGTATATATATATAGCAATCTGCATTGAAGAATGAGTGGATATATAAATATAAATATCTGGATGGAGGATTTAGTGGCAGTGTGATTGACTGTGTACTTGAATAATTTATAGTGTCTCACTAAATATATTGGATAGTGACTAAACTGTGTGAATATCTGTATCACTTTGTCAGTTGTTGTGTAAGCTGCTGCACCAGTTGGTTACTAGATATGTGAAAGTCTATATTAGTTATTGATTAGTTAACTGTGTATTTGTATGGGAGAGTGAATGTGTGTGTGGTTCGGTGGGGTTGTGTGTGACTGCCCAAAGATATGACAATAGTTGATTCATTGGTATATGAGGTTAAGACTACATGTTATAACAGTTGTTTGGGTGAGTGAATATCTTTATGGGTGTGGTGATTAGCAACTATATCTCTCAATGGTTTGTGTCCAACAAACTAGAAAAAAAAGGCAATGTATGTGACAGTTGTTGTATGTAAATAAGTATACATAAGACTCAGGGATTGTATGAGTGACTGTATGGATAACTGTATACTTGTAATAGTGATTTTATAATACACTATGTATGAGTTACTATCTATATGAATAAATGAAGTAGTGTTTGTAAAAGTGTGTAGCTGAGTAAATGTAAGTATGATCCATTGTTTCAATAAGTGAGTAGGATGACTGCATAAGTGAATAGGATGTGTGCTGGTGTGTAATGTCGATATAGGTGTATATGTATATTTGATAGTGTTCTATTGATCAATGACAGGATGTATTAGTGAATCTATAGGTAAGTGATTAGATATGGTGTGTGAATGGATTCAAATATGGTACACTATGTATTTTACAGTGAGTGATGAAAGGTTATACTAGTGTATGATGAGGTGTATCTGATTGTCACGTGGATGATGTCATCAGTGATGTCATTTGAGATGTCATCAGTGATGACATCAGTGATGTCACTGATCATGTCATGAATGATGTAATAAGTGTCATCATCAGCAGTGGATTACGGGCGCACGAGTTATAGTTAGCAGAAGCCAAGCACCTCCTTTTATGAAAAAAATAGTATTTACATATGGACACAAAGTAAAATATGACATTTACTAACAATACACATATCCCCCCTGAGGTCAGGGTTCCGGTGTTTTATAGGCAGGTCCCTGGGTTCCAATCCCCTCTTTCTGGTAGTAGTGGTTATTCCTCAATCACTAATGGCGCCATTTAGGTTAAGTTCCACTGATAGTTCGAGTCTCAGGAGTCCCACTCTGACTCTTTAGTAAAGTCAGAACTATTCCAGTGCCGAAGTGCTATCTGGTAGACAAGTTCTCCCGGGGCCGTTTGGCCCATAAATTAGTCTTATCCTCACCAGCTGGATCTGAGTGGCCACAGTCGGTGAAGGTGCTGAAGCTGCAGCGGCTGCCTTTGGTAAGTCTTTCAAATGTTAAAGTTAGGTGTCCTCAAGTTCTTTACATGATGTCCTACAGCGTCAGCAGCCAGATGGTTGTCTATGCTCATCCAATGCTGGTAAGTTCCTTGGGATCCTCCACACAGGTAGGAGGGCGGTGCAACACTTCAAGTGCTGGTCCAAAGTAGTGGCTTAGGCCCACTTGGGTCACCATTGCCTCCTTCCTCTGCTGCTTGACAGTTGACACATTTTGGGGACTCCAGATTCCCTTCTTATAGTCCATTTCCAGACATCAAATTTCATTTAGAATCATTTAGAATCATTAGGATGGTGTCTCTGGTTATAAAAAGTATGGCAGCTCCCAGCATTAAAACGAGAAATCATTGTCAATAATTGTATTAATGAAAGGTATGTGGATGAATGAATCATAGTGGGTGAGATTGTTCAAGGCTAGGGTGCGAGTAAAGAGGAGGTAGTTCAATAGACTTTTACACAGGTATTTTCATGACAGATGCTGGTGCAATGCAGTCTTCAATTAGGAAGTTACATATAGTGGCTTCAATATTTGTCTAGGGTAATACATAGCCACACAATGCTGATGCATATAATTTTTGTATCCATGACTGAAGGCTATTGTTGGAATGTAATTGTACCTCACATGGTGATGTGCAGGCAGCCCTGCCCTGAGAGCCTAAGCTCTAATTATGTCAGGATTCCTAATGTTGATTTTTGTTGTCATGGGCGAATAGTGATCATGAGTGTGTGGCATGTCATTGGGCTTCAGCCGCGGCCGGTAGTGGGAGTACTGGCCGGGCGGTGACGTGGGGAGGGGGAGGGGCAGGGTGGGTGGGAGTAATGTATGGATTACGGACTTTAACAGGTAAGTAAACATAGAAATAAATAAAACGAAATTCGCTGCACACACTGCATAGCATTTGGTGATGCAGTGCACGCAACAAAATTTGTTTTATTTATTTTTATGTTTACTTACCTGTTAAAGTCCGTAATCCATACATTACTACCAACCGCCCGGCTGGTACTACAACTACCGGCCGCGGCTGTTGGGCTGTTTTACAGATTGTGGTCTTTTTAGATAATGACGGGCACCCAAAGAACTACCCTTAAAGTTGTGAAAGTGTACTGGCTTTAGCAGGAGTTAAACAGCACAAGCATGGTGGTGGCAGCATACCATGTAGTGAACAGTAGAAGTGGACAGTCCCTTTTTACCTCTGCTACTGGAGTGAGACCTACATGCTCACTTATTCAAAGTTCCCCTGCTGTTTGCTTAACTCACCTTTGGCCTATATCAGTTTGGTGTGGACTGCTGCTCAGTGCGTGTGTGGTACACATGTACTGGCCTTAGATGTGCCTGTGGGTGGCACAATACAGGGATAGTGTAGCGTGTATATGTGCCTGTGAAGGGTACAATGCTCATTGCCTGCCGGCAGGTTCTTATTGACAGCATATCTAATACACATTGCTCCATGATACTTACTCTATCCATCCTTACCTGAGTATACTGAACCACTGTCCCTAGTTTAACAGTCTTACTATGTATGGAGTTGATGCAGTACTTATTTATGATTTTTCTATTATTAGGAACTGCTGCCTCTGGTCCCATAGCCTGTCATAACGACACAGTGATGAGCAGTTGCATATTCATTTAATTTCTTTACTGTCATTCCAGCACTTTCAATTTACAGATTTTCTGTTTACTAAGTATAGATATGCAGACACATAGGTTTTTAAAAAGATGAGTCATTACTGCAGTTTTGCATAAAGAACCATGTGCGAAAATAGCATACAAACAAAACATGTGTCTCCTGTTGTATGGTGTTTCACAGTGTGTTTAAAAAAATCAGCAGAACTTAATTATCATGCCCTATAATGCCAATAATGATGGATGAATCAGAAAGCGTGCTTTCGTTTCTTTTCAGTGAAGTTTTTGCAATATAATATTTTGATACCAATATCTTTAACTATTCATTGACTTTTAAACAATCCATATTAGTCCGACATTAAACCTACCATACCTACATACATACCTATCCTATCTCATACCTACATTACCAAACAAGTTTTCCTCCCATACATGCATCTCCTATCTAAACTAACAAACGCCACATGCCAAACCTGTGCAACCTACCTGCTATGCTTACCTACAAAAACGTACAACCTGCTTACTGCACCAACCATACACTTAATACCTTATCTACTATAACAGCCCTGAATCTAATGGTTTATCCTGCCTACCTACCATACCCACCTGCCGCACCTCCCATACTTAACTCTTATACCCAAGCCAACCATAACGACAATGCCTACCTACTATACTATTGTGTTTTTATCTAGGAACCTGAATCAATATTACAATTGTATGCCCTTACACAGCTATAATCAATAAATATCCCTCTAATGGCATAAGAATCAGATCCATATTTCAGTAAATCGCCCTTGCAGCCCAAGGCACAGCAAAAGCTACTTCCTTAGATTTCTAGAGAGCACAACGAGTTCTTTCGAAACACCAAACCTCCAGCAACCTGGGAAATCCCTGCTTGCTTTGTTTTGATTTGTAATAGAACTCCTGCGAGCACTGTAAGAACGGCCAGTTCTTAGTGGCATCTTTATTGACGTCTTATGTCCAAACCTTACGTCAAACTCAGCACCTTTCAGGTATAAATATACCAACGTTGCCTTAAGGAAACACACAGTGGTGGTTCTGGAGCAGAGCAGCTAATCTACTTGCCGAGAGCCCAGCAGACGCGGAGAGCCCACGGACGCTGCCCCTCCTCTTTGACGCGCTGAGAAAGACGCTGTCTTTTCTCCTGCCGAGAAAATCCAGCTCCGGCGTTTCCAGCCTACCCTTGCGGGTGACTGGGATATCGACTCCTGAGAGAGAGATACCAGACCTCCTACATTCTATTCCTAAGGTACAGTGCTGACTAAACCCTTAGAGAGAATTCTTGAACCAGATTCTTGGCAAAAACCAACTTAACTTAAACTGCTACTTACTTACTCCTTCCCACGTATTAGGCTTAGGTCAGGTACACCGGGGTAGGCGTATTTCAGAAGCACCAGTTGAGCACGTTAGCCTATGTATATATGTATATATATTTTATCCATTTTAAAGTGTCTTATGGCTAAGAAACCATATCAATGCTTTTACAGTATTATTTCATAATACTCCTTTTACTGTACGTACTTTACTTTATATTAAGTATTGCAATTGTGGCAATTCATTTCTCTTGCATGAGAAGGAAGACTGCTCAATAAATAATACCTTTTATTGAAAACGCCCGTCTCTCTATTCTCTGCACTCTGGTGAAACTAAGAATGCACATCCGACTGAGTGAAATAGCTGTCTATTGTTTTCACACGACTCTAGAGATTTACTCTTATTCTGAGGGAGCAAAGTTGTCATGTTTATGCGGTTGTCGGAAGCTGAATCCCTTCTTGTCCGAGCCAGGGAATCTGATCCCTTCCTATTCATTCAAGAAAGTTTCCAGTGACCTCTGAGCTAGCTGGCGCAAACCTAAATTAAGTCTAACATAGTCAGTAGAGACCTAGATGACCTTAGTCCTACGTCTACACTGGTGTATATGTTATTCCAATGCGCAGAGCCTATTGGAAAATAGGAACTACACTACAATACCTCCCATACCAACCAAAAATAACTGCTCTATGTAATATATCTAACTTAACACACCTACCTATCATACCTAACCTAACATACACACATACCCAGTATGCTTTAGATCAAATACATTGGTGTAATTAGTGCAATTATGGGTATTTTGTTCTATACTCATAATTTCTGAAATGATGCAATTATGCCACTTTGCATAGTTATGCTCCATTCACTATAAACAAAATAACCCTGAATAAGCCATTGTGGTAAATAAAAATATAGCACATGCATGGGAACAACGTAACGCGAGTTGATGTTGTTGGTGGTGCTTGTGTTTTTTGCGCACTATTTTTTCCTCTAAATGAATTCTTACATTAAAATATTGACAGGAGGACACATTTTGCACTAAACTATAACACTAACGACCAGATTCATGAAAGACCCGTTTTGCGAGTCTGAAATAGCGATTCATAAGGAATCGCTATTACAGACTCGCAAAACGGGATTCATGTAGGAATCGCTAAATTAAATGCGATTCCTATAGATTCCTTATTTGCGATTAGCAATTTGCTAATCGCAAATAAGGAATAATTCCCCATTCATTCCTATGGGCCAAAAGGCCCATAGGAATGAATGGGGAGTATTCCTTATGTATGGGGAGTATTCCTTATTTCGATTTCGATTTCGATTCCTTATTCCGATTTGAAGGGTGCCAGGGGTGTCCAAAGGACACCCTGTAGCACCCCTTAAATGCACATTTCAACAGGTGTTGCGCACACACATGACCAAAGGACATGTGTGTGTGTAACATGCAACTTAGAAAAATGCTTTTAAAAGCATTTTTCTAAGTTTTCGCTATTTACCACGAGGTTTGACCTCGCGGTAAATAGCGGCCGAAATTTGCGATTCGCAATTTTAAAATGTTTCAAGAATAGCATTTAAGGAATCTCTAATAGAGATTCCTTAAATGCTATTCCTCGCAAATTTGCGAGTTTCTAAATAGCGATTTTTGCATTTGGGATGATGAATCCCAGATGCAAAAATTGCACTCGCAAAGGGCCAGATTCTCAGAATCTGGCCCTTTGCGAGCGCAAATATTAATGATGAATCAGGCTGTAAGGGCCATATGTAGGTGGGCTAATACCGGTCGGTAACGGCCGAAAATCGGTAAATTTCCCGTTACCGACCGGTATTTAGCCCTTTGCAATGTAGGAGGCTGGATGTAAGGATACGGTAATTTACTGATTCACTATTTTAAGGAATCAGTAAAACACCGATTCCTTAATTTAAGGAATTGGTAAATTATCGAATCCTTTAATCCTGTGTAGGGAGCACTCAAGTGACTACATTTTTGGTTTAAGGATACGTTATTTACCACCAATTACAAATTGGTGGTAAATACAGAATACCATTTAAGAAAGCAAATTTGTGCTTTTTTAAAAGTGCCATGTGGCAGACATACATGCCCTTAGGGCATGTATGTGCGCCATATGTGCACACATGCACAATTCAGGGGTGCAACGGGGTGTTAATGTGACACCCTGCCATGCTTGAATATGCACCCCCTATCATGCGATTCGGTATTTACCGAATCGGTAATAGTGAATGGCTTCCCATTCATTCCTATGGGCCTCCAGGCCCATAGGAATGAATGGGAAGGTATTCCTTAATATTATTCCTTATTACCGAATCGGTAATAACGAATATGACCGAATCGGTAAAATTTACCGATTGTTTACCTACATTCTATTTACCGATTCTTAAATATCGAATCGGTAAAATTCAGTATTTAGGAATCGGTAAATAGAAATTACCTACATCTGCCCAATATTACCAATTTGCATTTTGTATATTTATGTGTATGTGTAATTTTGCATAATTTTATCAACATTTCACATAGGGCCATATGTATCATAGTACCGTTTTGCGAATTCCAAATAGCGAATTTTAAGGAATGGCTATTTGGAATTCGCAAAACGGTATGTATGTACAAAAATCGCTTTTTTATAGCGATTCCTTACCATTCCTAATTTGCGATTAGCAAATTGCTAATCGCAAATTACCCATTCATTTCTATGGACCAGGAGGCCCTTAGGAATGAAGGGGCAATTTGCGATTAGCAATTTGCTAATCGCAAATTAGGATTTTTTTCAAGGGTGCAGGGGTGTCTCAAGAACACCCTGCTGCACCCCTGAAAAAGACATTTGGGGGCATATGGCGCACATACATGCCCTAAGGGCATGTATGGGCGTCATATGGCACCTTTGGTTTTTTGAAAAATGCATAATTAAAAGAATTCGCAACTTACCACCAACTAGAAGTTGGTGGTAATTTGCGATTCCTTAACCCCTTCCCTGCTGGCCCGTTTCCGCCCCCGTGCGGTAAACAAACGAACAGGGGCGGGCCATGACGAACCCCAGCCGTCATCAGCACACGAGCACCGTAGTGCATGACGGCTGGGGTTCGTCACCAGCATGGAAGGGGTTAATGGCATTTTTTGCTTTTTTTTTCTTTGATACATTGCATTTAAGGAATCGCAATATTTGTGATTCCTTAAGTGCAATCGCAAAATAAGGAATAGCAAATTTAGCGATTCCTTATTTTGATGCAAAAATGTTTGATACATACCATTTAGGTATTTAGCATTCGCAAAGGCCGAAATTCGCAGAATTTCGGCCTTTGCGAATGCTAAATAGCTTGATACATATGGCCCATAGTTACTCAAAAGTAAAGTATGCCAATTTTACACACCCCTATTACCCCTGTTATCTATCTAAAATACCCATCATAACTAAAGTAACAACCTGCCTTACCTTACCTAGAATATGCAAACTATCATACAAAACCTATCATGTTCTAACCAACTTATCATTTCTAACCGATATACCTAATACACCTACATACACTACCTAACCAACCACACCCAACCTACCATACCTATCTACTATACATACCATACCAACTACATTCTTATCATATATAACATATATACACCACGCCCTACATGTATCATAACCATGCCCTTTTCCAATAACTGTATCCTGTAAATTACTAAACCCTGCATTTGGACTTGGTCCTTTCTGCGGGGTCATACCCTAACGTTTTGCCTTAAACCCACCTGCTTATTGCTGGATTTAGGACTCTGCACACTTCACCACTGCTAACTACTGCTAAAGTGCTTGTGCTCTCGCTTTAAAACATGGTAGAATTGGTGTAAACCCAGTTGGCATATTTAATTTACTTGTAAGTCCCTAGTAAAGTGGGCCAGGATGCTTGCTTCTGTTCCAGTGAGGACCTGGCTTGGAATTTCAGGCTGGACTGTTCCCATGAGGAGCAGGGCCAATACTGATTTGGACATGGCTGGGCCTAAACTGGGGTGGCATGGTGGGAAAAAGAACAATGTATTTAACCCAGATCTCTTGACTGGGGATGATTGTTTGATCTGTTTCACATTCCGTCCATCATTTGTGTGTCTTTTGCTTTCTCACACTAAGTGCACCCGGTATGCCCAGAGGAGGGTCCCAGGCTCACTGTGCCACTGGATTCAAGCTAGCCTGGCTTATGAGGGGTAATACATCACAAATGGCCCCAGGATGCTTTTTTCTGGTTCAGGGAGGACCTGACTTGAGAGTTCCGCTTGACAGTTCCCATAAGGAGCAGGGTCAAGTCTGATTTGCATATGGCTGGGTACAAACAGGAAGGGTGTGGCTCAGCAGAATACTGATGGATTTAGTCCCAGACAGACTGGATGTGAGTGCTCACGTCTACATATGTATGTATGTATAGGTTTCTGACATGTAATAGTTAGGAATTAGCATTTAAAAAACCTTAGAAATTCACTGAACAAACCATAGCTTTCAGGGCTGTTATAGTTAGCTAGACATTTCACTCGTACAAAACCATTGAAATTCCTCCGTTATAGTTAGTTGTACTAACTATAACTCGTGCGCCCGCATTCCACTGCTGATGATGTCACATATTACATCGTTCATGACATGGTCAGTGACATCACTGATTACATCACTGATGACATCTCAAATGACATGACTGATGACATCATCCAGTGAATGTGGTTTCGTTAGTTATTTAAATATATTATCTATACTAATATAATAAAGAGAGAGCCCAAACCTTTGAGGCGGGTAATCTCAGGAACCACAGCACCAATCACAACACCCAATACAGCGTTGGAAAGGGCAGTTGCAGCAGAAGGACATAGGCTATGCAGACGCCCACCATATACACTTAAAAGGTAAAAGAATCGTGCCAGCAAAGTAGTCCCTTGTGGGTGTGTCTGTGTTGTGCTGTGGGCGTGTGCTGGGGGCGTGACAAATGCTGGGGGCGTGTGGTACGTTCCGCCCTTCATGCCACGTCTCATATTGTGTGCTAATCCCACCCTTCTCCCTTTAAATACCCCTGCACCCCATAATCATAACCCACCCTTACTCCTTAAAATACCCCAACACCCTTAAACACTAACCCATCTTAACCCTATAAATCAGGGTCTCCAAACCGGTCCTGGAGGGCCGGATCCATGCCAGATTTTTTAAATTACTACATGTATATCCAATATATATATGGGGATATCCAAAAAATCTGGCATGGATCCGGCCCTCCAGGACCGGTTTGGAGATCCCTATACCCTGTACCCCAAAACCCAAACCTATCCCTAATCCCTAAAAATACCCCTGTACCCCAAAACCCAAACCTAGCCCCGAACCCTATAAATACCCCTGTACCTCAAAACCCAAACCTACCCCTGAACTCTAAAAATATCCCTGTACCCCAAAACCCAAACCTAGCCCTGAACCCTAAAAATACCACTGTACCCCAAAACCCAAACCTACCTCTGAACCCTAAAATACCCCTGTACCCCAAAACCCAAACCTAGCCCTGAACCCTTAAAATACCCCTGTACCCCCAAACCCAAACCTACACCTGAACCCTAAAAATACCCCTGTACCCCAAAACCCAAACCTACCCCTGAACCCTAAAAATACCCCTGTACCCCAAACCCAAACCTAGCCCTGAACCCTAAAAATAACCCTGTACCCCAAAAAACAAACCTACCCCTGAACCCTAAAAAAGCTCTATACCCCAAAACCCAAACCTAACCCTGAACCCTAAAAAAAACCCTGTACCCCAAAACCCAAACCTAGCCCTAAACCCTAAAAATAACCCTGTACCCCAAAAAACAAACCTACCCCTGAACCCTAAAATACCCCTGTACCCCAAAACCCAAACCTAGCCCTGAACCCTAAAAATACCTCTGTACCCCAAAACCCAAACCTAGCCCTGAACCCTTAAAATACCCCTGTACCCCAAAACCCAAACCTAGCCTTGAACCCTTAAAATACCCCTGTACCCCAAAACCAAAACCTAGCCCTGAACCCTAAAAATACCCCTCTACCCCAAAACCCATACCTATCCCTAAACCCTAAAACTACCCCTGTACCCCATAAACCAAAACTATATATGAACCCTTAAAGTACCCAAACACCCCAAAACATATACCTCAGTACCCCAAAACATATATCCCTATACCCATACTTACCTTATCAAAACATAATAAAAAACCATGCTTTTACCATTCATTCATTTACAACTAATTTCGTAGTAAATGTATGCATGGTAAAAGCATATAAAATGTAATGCCATGCGTTATAATGGCATTGCGGAGTCATGGTACTTTCGTAATGAAAGTATGCGGAGTGATGGTATGCGGAAAGAAAGTTGCGGAATAATGGGTGTTTACCACCCCCCCGGTAAGTACATTGGTGGCACGGCGGCCCACATCTCCAGCAACATATTCATATTTTTTCACACCCATTTGAAAAATGCACAGGTCTCTCTCATTGATGGCCAGCACCGACATACACTTTTAGACACACCTCCCGCCACAAGTTCTAGAATTGCGAACTTTAGAGCTGGGGAGCTACGTTCGAATCTCGGCATCAGCTCAACATCCTGTGATTCCAGGTAAATCGCTTTGTCTCCCCGTGCCTACCACAAATTATTGTGTTCTTCTGTAATGTAAATTGTGCTCATGCCATGTTGTCGAGTTCACGCTATATAATATTGCAAGGAAAAATAAAGTAGGGAAACTCGAGTTGACGCACTACTGAACGCGCACTCTTAAGTGCATCAGAAGTGCACTATGAATCGGTGCGTTTCACATGCCGGTCACAGATACGAAATGCTATCAAAACGAAATCCTACAAAACAATATTCTACTGGCCGGCAGCAATTCATACCCGGACAACGTCGGGACGGGCTGCTAGTATATATATATAGCAATCTGCATTGAAGAATGAGTGGATATATAAATATAAATATCTGGATGGAGGATTTAGTGGCAGTGTGATTGACTGTGTACTTGAATAATTTATAGTGTCTCACTAAATATATTGGATAGTGACTAAACTGTGTGAATATCTGTATCACTTTGTCAGTTGTTGTGTAAGCTGCTGCACCAGTTGGTTACTAGATATGTGAAAGTCTATATTAGTTATTGATTAGTTAACTGTGTATTTGTATGGGAGAGTGAATGTGTGTGTGGTTCGGTGGGGTTGTGTGTGACTGCCCAAAGATATGACAATAGTTGATTCATTGGTATATGAGGTTAAGACTACATGTTATAACAGTTGTTTGGGTGAGTGAATATCTTTATGGGTGTGGTGATTAGCAACTATATCTCTCAATGGTTTGTGTCCAACAAACTAGAAAAAAAAGGCAATGTATGTGACAGTTGTTGTATGTAAATAAGTATACATAAGACTCAGGGATTGTATGAGTGACTGTATGGATAACTGTATACTTGTAATAGTGATTTTATAATACACTATGTATGAGTTACTATCTATATGAATAAATGAAGTAGTGTTTGTAAAAGTGTGTAGCTGAGTAAATGTAAGTATGATCCATTGTTTCAATAAGTGAGTAGGATGACTGCATAAGTGAATAGGATGTGTGCTGGTGTGTAATGTCGATATAGGTGTATATGTATATTTGATAGTGTTCTATTGATCAATGACAGGATGTATTAGTGAATCTATAGGTAAGTGATTAGATATGGTGTGTGAATGGATTCAAATATGGTACACTATGTATTTTACAGTGAGTGATGAAAGGTTATACTAGTGTATGATGAGGTGTATCTGATTGTCACGTGGATGATGTCATCAGTGATGTCATTTGAGATGTCATCAGTGATGACATCAGTGATGTCACTGATCATGTCATGAATGATGTAATAAGTGTCATCATCAGCAGTGGATTACGGGCGCACGAGTTATAGTTAGCAGAAGCCAAGCACCTCCTTTTATGAAAAAAATAGTATTTACATATGGACACAAAGTAAAATATGACATTTACTAACAATACACATATCCCCCCTGAGGTCAGGGTTCCGGTGTTTTATAGGCAGGTCCCTGGGTTCCAATCCCCTCTTTCTGGTAGTAGTGGTTATTCCTCAATCACTAATGGCGCCATTTAGGTTAAGTTCCACTGATAGTTCGAGTCTCAGGAGTCCCACTCTGACTCTTTAGTAAAGTCAGAACTATTCCAGTGCCGAAGTGCTATCTGGTAGACAAGTTCTCCCGGGGCCGTTTGGCCCATAAATTAGTCTTATCCTCACCAGCTGGATCTGAGTGGCCACAGTCGGTGAAGGTGCTGAAGCTGCAGCGGCTGCCTTTGGTAAGTCTTTCAAATGTTAAAGTTAGGTGTCCTCAAGTTCTTTACATGATGTCCTACAGCGTCAGCAGCCAGATGGTTGTCTATGCTCATCCAATGCTGGTAAGTTCCTTGGGATCCTCCACACAGGTAGGAGGGCGGTGCAACACTTCAAGTGCTGGTCCAAAGTAGTGGCTTAGGCCCACTTGGGTCACCATTGCCTCCTTCCTCTGCTGCTTGACAGTTGACACATTTTGGGGACTCCAGATTCCCTTCTTATAGTCCATTTCCAGACATCAAATTTCATTTAGAATCATTTAGAATCATTAGGATGGTGTCTCTGGTTATAAAAAGTATGGCAGCTCCCAGCATTAAAACGAGAAATCATTGTCAATAATTGTATTAATGAAAGGTATGTGGATGAATGAATCATAGTGGGTGAGATTGTTCAAGGCTAGGGTGCGAGTAAAGAGGAGGTAGTTCAATAGACTTTTACACAGGTATTTTCATGACAGATGCTGGTGCAATGCAGTCTTCAATTAGGAAGTTACATATAGTGGCTTCAATATTTGTCTAGGGTAATACATAGCCACACAATGCTGATGCATATCATTTTTGTATCCATGACTGAAGGCTATTGTTGGAATGTAATTGTACCTCACATGGTGATGTGCAGGCAGCCCTGCCCTGAGAGCCCAAGCTCTAATTATGTCAGGATTCCTAATGTTGATTTTTGTTGTCATGGGCGAATAGTGATCATGAGTGTGTGGCATGTCATTGGGCTTCAGCCGCGGCCGGTAGTGGGAGTACTGGCCGGGCGGTGACGTGGGGAGGGGGAGGGGCAGGGTGGGTGGGAGTAATGTATGGATTACGGACTTTAACAGGTAAGTAAACATAGAAATAAATAAAACGAAATTCGCTGCACACACTGCATAGCATTTGGTGATGCAGTGCACGCAACAAAATTTGTTTTATTTATTTTTATGTTTACTTACCTGTTAAAGTCCGTAATCCATACATTACTACCAACCGCCCGGCTGGTACTACAACTACCGGCCGCGGCTGTTGGGCTGTTTTACAGATTGTGGTCTTTTTAGATAATGACGGGCACCCAAAGAACTACCCTTAAAGTTGTGAAAGTGTACTGGCTTTAGCAGGAGTTAAACAGCACAAGCATGGTGGTGGCAGCATACCATGTAGTGAACAGTAGAAGTGGACAGTCCCTTTTTACCTCTGTTACTGGAGTGAGACCTACATGCTCACTTATTCAAAGTTCCCCTGCTGTTTGCTTAACTCACCTTTGGCCTATATCAGTTTGGTGTGGACTGCTGCTCAGTGTGTGTGTGGTACACATGTACTGGCCTTAGATGTGCCTGTGGGTGGCACAATACAGGGATAGTGTAGCGTGTATATGTGCCTGTGAAGGGTACAATGCTCATTGCCTGCCGGCAGATTCTTATTGACAGCATATCTAATACACATTGCTCCATGATACTTACTCTATCCATCCTTACCTGAGTATACTGAACCACTGTCCCTAGTTTAACAGTCTTACTATGTATGGAGTTGATGCAGTACTTATTTATGATTTTTCTATTATTAGGAACTGCTGCCTCTGGTCCCATAGCCTGTCATAACGACACAGTGATGAGCAGTTGCATATTCATTTGATTTCTTTACTGTCATTCCAGCACTTTCAATTTACAGATTTTCTGTTTACTAAGTATAGATATGCAGACACATAGGTTTTTAAAAAGATGAGTCATTACTGCAGTTTTGCATAAAGAACCATGTGCGAAAATAGCATACAAACAAAACATGTGTCTCCTGTTGTATGGTGTTTCACAGTGTGTTTAAAAAAATCAGCAGAACTTAATTATCATGCCCTATAATGCCAATAATGATGGATGAATCAGAAAGCGTGCTTTCGTTTCTTTTCAGTGAAGTTTTTGCAATATAATATTTTGATACCAATATCTTTAACTATTCATTGACTTTTAAACAATCCATATTAGTCCGACATTAAACCTACCATACCTACATACATACCTATCCTATCTCATACCTACATTACCAAACAAGTTTTCCTCCCATACATGCATCTCCTATCTAAACTAACAAACGCCACATGCCAAACCTGTGCAACCTACCTGCTATGCTTACCTACAAAAACGTACAACCTGCTTACTGCACCAACCATACACTTAATACCTTATCTACTATAACAGCCCTGAATCTAATGGTTTATCCTGCCTACCTACCATACCCACCTGCCGCACCTCCCATACTTAACTCTTATACCCAAGCCAACCATAACTACAATGCCTACCTACTATACTATTGTGTTTTTATCTAGGAACCTGAATCAATATTACAATTGTATGCCCTTACACAGCTATAATCAATAAATATCCCTCTAATGGCATAAGAATCAGATCCATATTTCAGTAAATCGCCCTTGCAGCCCAAGGCACAGCAAAAGCTACTTCCTTAGATTTCTAGAGAGCACAACGAGTTCTTTCCAAACACCAAACCTCCAGCAACCTGGGAAATCCCTGCTTGCTTTGTTTTGATTTGTAATAGAACTCCTGCGAGCACTGTAAGAACGGCCAGTTCTTAGTGACATCTTTATTGACGTCTTATGTCCAAACCTTACGTCAAACTCAGCACCTTTCAGGTATAAATATACCAACGTTGCCTTAAGGAAACACACAGTGGTGGTTCTGGAGCAGAGCAGCTAATCTACTTGCCGAGAGCCCAGCAGACGCGGAGAGCCCACGGACGCTGCCCCTCCTCTTTGACGCGCTGAGAAAGACGCTGTCTTTTCTCCTGCCGAGAAAATCCAGCTCCGGCGTTTCCAGCCTACCCTTGCGGGTGACTGGGATATCGACTCCTGAGAGAGAGATACCAGACCTCCTACATTCTATTCCTAAGGTACAGTGCTGACTAAACCCTTAGAGAGAATTCTTGAACCAGATTCTTGGCAAAAACCAACTTAACTTAAACTGCTACTTACTTACTCCTTCCCACGTATTAGGCTTAGGTCAGGTACACCGGGGTAGGCGTATTTCAGAAGCACCAGTTGAGCACGTTAGCCTATGTATATATGTATATATATTTTATCCATTTTAAAGTGTCTTATGGCTAAGAAACCATATCAATGCTTTTACAGTATTATTTCATAATACTCCTTTTACTGTACGTACTTTACTTTATATTAAGTATTGCAATTGTGGCAATTCATTTCTCTTGCATGAGAAGGAAGACTGCTCAATAAATAATACCTTTTATTGAAAACGCCCGTCTCTCTATTCTCTGCACTCTGGTGAAACTAAGAATGCACATCCGACTGAGTGAAATAGCTGTCTATTGTTTTCACACGACTCTAGAGATTTACTCTTATTCTGAGGGAGCAAAGTTGTCATGTTTATGCGGTTGTCGGAAGCTGAATCCCTTCTTGTCCGAGCCAGGGAATCTGATCCCTTCCTATTCATTCAAGAAAGTTTCCAGTGACCTCTGAGCTAGCTGGCGCAAACCTAAATTAAGTCTAACATAGTCAGTAGAGACCTAGATGACCTTAGTCCTACGTCTACACTGGTGTATATGTTATTCCAATGCGCAGAGCCTATTGGAAAATAGGAACTACACTACAATACCTCCCATACCAACCAAAAATAACTGCTCTATGTAATATATCTAACTTAACACACCTACCTATCATACCTAACCTAACATACCCACATACCCAGTATGCTTTAGATCAAATACATTGGTGTAATTAGTGCAATTATGGGTATTTTGTTCTATACTCATAATTTCTGAAATGATGCAATTATGCCACTTTGCATAGTTATGCTCCATTCACTATAAACAAAATAACCATGAATAAGCCATTGTGGTAAATAAAAATATAGCACATGCATGGGAACAACGTAACGCGAGTTGATGTTGTTGGTGGTGCTTGTGTTTTTTGCGCACTATTTTTTCCTCTAAATGAATTCTTACATTAAAATATTGACAGGAGGACACATTTTGCACTAAACTATAACACTAACGACCAGATTCATGAAAGACCCGTTTTGCGAGTCTGAAATAGCGATTCATAAGGAATCGCTATTACAGACTCGCAAAACGGGATTCATGTAGGAATCGCTAAATTAAATGCGATTCCTATAGATTCCTTATTTGCGATTAGCAAATTGCTAATCGCAAATAAGGAATAATTCCCCATTCATTCCTATGGGCCAAAAGGCCCATAGGAATGAATGGGGAGTATTCCTTATGTATGGGGAGTATTCCTTATTTCGATTTCGATTCCTTATTCCGATTTGAAGGGTGCCAGGGGTGTCCAAAGGACACCCTGTAGCACCCCTTAAATGCACATTTCAACAGGTGTTGCGCACACACATGACCAAAGGACATGTGTGTGTGTAACATGCAACTTAGAAAAATGCTTTTAAAAGCATTTTTCTAAGTTTTCGCTATTTACCACGAGGTTTGACCTCGCGGTAAATAGCGGCCGAAATTTGCGATTCGCAATTTTAAAATGTTTCAAGAATAGCATTTAAGGAATCTCTAATAGAGATTCCTTAAATGCTATTCCTCGCAAATTTGCGAGTTTCTAAATAGCGATTTTTGCATTTGGGATGATGAATCCCAGATGCAAAAATTGCACTCGCAAAGGGCCAGATTCTCAGAATCTGGCCCTTTGCGAGCGCAAATATTAATGATGAATCAGGCTGTAAGGGCCATATGTAGGTGGGCTAATACCGGTCGGTAATGGCCGAAAATCGGTAAATTTCCCGTTACCGACCGGTATTTAGCCCTTTGCAATGTAGGAGGCTGGATGTAAGGATACGGTAATTTACTGATTCACTATTTTAAGGAATCAGTAGAACACCAATTCCTTAATTTAAGGAATTGGTAAATTATCGAATCCTTTAATCCTGTGTAGGGAGCACTCAAGTGACTACATTTTTGGTTTAAGGATGCGTTATTTACCACCAATTACAAATTGGTGGTAAATACAGAATACCATTTAAGAAAGCAAATTTGTGCTTTTTTAAAAGTGCCATGTGGCAGACATACATGCCCTTAGGGCATGTATGTGCGCCATATGTGCACACATGCACAATTCAGGGGTGCAACGGGGTGTTAATGTGACACCCTGCCATGCTTGAATATGCACCCCCTATCATGCGATTCGGTATTTACCGAATCGGTAATAGTGAATGGCTTCCCATTCATTCCTATGGGCCTCCAGGCCCATAGGAATGAATGGGAAGGTATTCCTTAATATTATTCCTTATTACCGAATCGGTAATAACGAATATGACCGAATCGGTAAAATTTAACGATTGTTTACCTACATTCTATTTACCGATTCTTAAATATCGAATCGGTAAAATTCAGTATTTAGGAATCGGTAAATAGAAATTACCTACACCTGCCCAATATTACCAATTTGCATTTTGTATATTTATGTGTATGTGTAATTTTGCATAATTTTATCAACATTTCACATAGGGCCATATGTATCATAGTACCGTTTTGCGAATTCCAAATAGCGAATTTTAAGGAATCGCTATTTGGAATTCGCAAAACGGTATGTATGTACAAAAATCGCTTTTTTATAGCGATTCCTTACCATTCCTAATTTGCGATTAGCAAATTGCTAATCGCAAATTACCCATTCATTTCTATGGACCAGGAGGCCCTTAGGAATGAAGGGGCAATTTGCGATTAGCAATTTGCTAATCGCAAATTAGGATTTTTTTCAAGGGTGCAGGGGTGTCTCAAGAACACCCTGCTGCACCCCTGAAAAAGACATTTGGGGGCATATGGCGCACATACATGCCCTAAGGGCATGTATGGGCGTCATATGGCACCTTTGGTTTATTGAAAAATGCATAATTAAAAGAATTCGCAACTTACCACCAACTAGAAGTTGGTGGTAATTTGCGATTCCTTAACCCCTTCCCTGCTGGCCCGTTTCCGCCCCCGTGCGGTAAACAAACGAACAGGGGCGGGCCATGACGAACCCCAGCCGTCATCAGCACACGAGCACCGTAGTGCATGACGGCTGGGGTTCGTCACCAGCATGGAAGGGGTTAATGGCATTTTTTGCATTTTTTTTCTTTGATACATTGCATTTAAGGAATCGCAATATTTGCGATTCCTTAAGTGCAATCGCAAAATAAGGAATAGCAAATTTAGCGATTCCTTATTTTGATGCAAAAATGTTTGATACATACCATTTAGGTATTTAGCATTCGCAAAGGCCGAAATTCGCAGAATTTCGGCCTTTGCGAATGCTAAATAGCTTGATACATATGGCCCATAGTTACTCAAAAGTAAAGTATGCCAATTTTACACACCCCTATTACCCCTGTTATCTATCTAAAATACCCATCATAACTAAAGTAACAACCTGCCTTACCTTACCTAGAATATGCAAACTATCATACAAAACCTATCATGTTCTAACCAACTTATCATTTCTAACCCATATACCTAATACACCTACATACACTACCTAACCAACCACACCCAACCTACCATACCTATCTACTATACATACCATACCAACTACATTCTTATCATATATAACATATATACACCACGCCCTACATGTATCATAACCATGCCCTTTTCCAATAACTGTATCCTGTAAATTACTAAACCCTGCATTTGGACTTGGTCCTTTCTGCGGGGTCATACCCTAACGTTTTGCCTTAAACCCACCTGCTTATTGCTGGATTTAGGACTCTGCACACTTCACCACTGCTAACTACTGCTAAAGTGCTTGTGCTCTCGCTTTAAAACATGGTAGCATTGGTGTAAACCCAGTTGGCATATTTAATTTACTTGTAAGTCCCTAGTAAAGTGGGCCAGGATGCTTGCTTCTGTTCCAGTGAGGACCTGGCTTGGAATTTCAGGCTGGACTGTTCCCATGAGGAGCAGGGCCAATACTGATTTGGACATGGCTGGGCCTAAACTGGGGTGGCATGGTGGGAAAAAGAACAATGTATTTAACCCAGATCTCTTGACTGGGGATGATTGTTTGATCTGTTTCACATTCCGTCCATCATTTGTGTGTCTTTTGCTTTCTCACACTAAGTGCACCCGGTATGCCCAGAGGAGGGTCCCAGGCTCACTGTGCCACTGGATTCAAGCTAGCCTGGCTTATGAGGGGTAATACATCACAAATGGCCCCAGGATGCTTTTTTCTGGTTCAGGGAGGACCTGACTTGAGAGTTCCGCTTGACAGTTCCCATAAGGAGCAGGGTCAAGTCTGATTTGCATATGGCTGGGTACAAACAGGAAGGGTGTGGCTCAGCAGAATACTGATGGATTTAGTCCCAGACAGACTGGATGTGAGTGCTCACGTCTACATATGTATGTATGTATAGGTTTCTGACATGTAATAGTTAGGAATTAGCATTTAAAAAACCTTAGAAATTCACTGAACAAACCATAGCTTTCAGGGCTGTTATAGTTAGCTAGACATTTCACTCGTACAAAACCATTGAAATTCCTCCGTTATAGTTAGTTGTACTAACTATAACTCGTGCGCCCGCATTCCACTGCTGATGATGTCACATATTACATCGTTCATGACATGGTCAGTGACATCACTGATTACATCACTGATGACATCTCAAATGACATGACTGATGACATCATCCAGTGAATGTGGTTTCGTTAGTTATTTAAATATATTATCTATACTAATATAATAAAGAGAGAGCCCAAACCTTTGAGGCGGGTAATCTCAGGAACCACAGCACCAATCACAACACCCAATACAGCGTTGGAAAGGGCACTTGCAGCAGAAGGACATAGGCTATGCAGACGCCCACCATATACACTTAAAAGGTAAAAGAATCGTGCCAGCAAAGTAGTCCCTTGTGGGTGTGTCTGTGTTGTGCTGTGGGCGTGTGCTGGGGGCGTGACAAATGCTGGGGGCGTGTGGTACGTTCCGCCCTTCATGCCACGTCTCATATTGTGTGCTAATCCCACCCTTCTCCCTTTAAATACCCCTGCACCCCATAATCATAACCCACCCTTACTCCTTAAAATACCCCAACACCCTTAAACACTAACCCATCTTAACCCTATAAATCAGGGTCTCCAAACCGGTCCTGGAGGGCCGGATCCATGCCAGATTTTTTAAATTACTACATGTATATCCAATATATATATGGGGATATCCAAAAAATCTGGCATGGATCCGGCCCTCCAGGACCGGTTTGGAGATCCCTATACCCTGTACCCCAAAACCCAAACCTATCCCTAATCCCTAAAAATACCCCTGTACCCCAAAACCCAAACCTAGCCCCGAACCCTATAAATACCCCTGTACCTCAAAACCCAAACCTACCCCTGAACCCTAAAAATATCCCTGTACCCCAAAACCCAAACCTAGCCCTGAACCCTAAAAATACCACTGTACCCCAAAACCCAAACCTACCTCTGAACCCTAAAATACCCCTGTACCCCAAAACCCAAACCTAGCCCTGAACCCTTAAAATACCCCTGTACCCCCAAACCCAAACCTACACCTGAACCCTAAAAATACCCCTGTACCCCAAAACCCAAACCTACCCCTGAACCCTAAAAATACCCCTGTACCCCAAACCCAAACCTAGCCCTGAACCCTAAAAATAACCCTGTACCCCAAAAAACAAACCTACCCCTGAACCCTAAAAAAGCTCTATACCCCAAAACCCAAACCTAACCCTGAACCCTAAAAAAAACCCTGTACCCCAAAACCCAAACCTAGCCCTAAACCCTAAAAATAACCCTGTACCCCAAAAAACAAACCTACCCCTGAACCCTAAAATACCCCTGTACCCCAAAACCCAAACCTAGCCCTGAACCCTAAAAATACCTCTGTACCCCAAAACCCAAACCTAGCCCTGAACCCTTAAAATACCCCTGTACCCCAAAACCCAAACCTAGCCTTGAACCCTTAAAATACCCCTGTACCCCAAAACCCAAACCTAGCCCTGAACCCTAAAAATACCCCTCTACCCCAAAACCCATACCTATCCCTAAACCCTAAAACTACCCCTGTACCCCATAAACCAAAACTATATATGAACCCTTAAAGTACCAAAACACCCCAAAACATATACCTCAGTACCCCAAAACATATATCCCTATACCCATACTTACCTTATCCAAACATAATAAAAAACCATGCTTTTACCATTCATTCATTTACAACTAATTTCGTAGTAAATGTATGCATGGTAAAAGCATATAAAATGTAATGCCATGCGTTATAATGGCATTGCGGAGTCATGGTACTTTCGTAATGAAAGTATGCGGAGTGATGGTATGCGGAAAGAAAGTTGCGGAATAATGGGTGTTTACCACCCCCCGGTAAGTACATTGGTGGCACGGCGGCCCACATCTCCAGCAACATATTCATATTTTTTCACACCCATTTGAAAAATGCACAGGTCTCTCTCATTGATGGCCAGCACCGACATACACTTTTAGACACACCTCCCGCCACAAGTTCTAGAATTGCGAACTTTAGAGCTGGGGAGCTACGTTCGAATCTCGGCATCAGCTCAACATCCTGTGATTCCAGGCAAATCGCTTTGTCTCCCCGTGCCTACCACAAATTAATGTGTTCTTCTGTAATGTAAATTGTGCTCATGCCATGTTGTCGAGTTCACGCTATATAATATTGCAAGGAAAAATAAAGTAGGGAAACTCGAGTTGACGCACTACTGAACGCGCACTCTTAAGTGCATCAGAAGTGCACTATGAATCGGTGAGTTTCACAGGCCGGTCACAGATACGAAATGCTATCAAAACGAAATCCTACAAAACAATATACTACTGGCCGGCAGCAATTCATACCCGGACAACGTCGGGACGGGCTGCTAGTATATATATATAGCAATCTGCATTGAAGAATGAGTGGATATATAAATATAAATATCTGGATGGAGGATTTAGTGGCAGTGTGATTGACTGTGTACTTGAATAATTTATAGTGTCTCACTAAATATATTGGATAGTGACTAAACTGTGTGAATATCTGTATCACTTTGTCAGTTGTTGTGTAAGCTGCTGCACCAGTTGGTTACTAGATATGTGAAAGTCTATATTAGTTATTGATTAGTTAACTGTGTATTTGTATGGGAGAGTGAATGTGTGTGTGGTTCGGTGGGGTTGTGTGTGACTGCCCAAAGATATGACAATAGTTGATTCATTGGTATATGACATACTACATGTTATAACAGTTGTTTGGGTGAGTGAATATCTTTATGGGTGTGGTGATTAGCAACTATATCTCTCAATGGTTTGTGTCCAACAAACTAGAAAAAAAAGGCAATGTATGTGACAGTTGTTGTATGTAAATAAGTATACATAAGACTCAGGGATTGTATGAGTGACTGTATGGATAACTGTATACTTGTAATAGTGATTTTATAATACACTATGTATGAGTTACTATCTATATGAATAAATGAAGTAGTGTTTGTAAAAGTGTGTAGCTGAGTAAATGTAAGTATGATCCATTGTTTCAATAAGTGAGTAGGATGACTGCATAAGTGAATAGGATGTGTGCTGGTGTGTAATGTCGATATAGGTGTATATGTATATTTGATAGTGTTCTATTGATCAATGACAGGATGTATTAGTGAATCTATAGGTAAGTGATTAGATATGAGTGTAGATCTAGGAATTAGTGAGTGGGTTTTTAGAAACTTGTATTGGTGTGTCAATGGATTCAAATATGGTACACTATGTATTTTACAGTGAGTGATGAAAGGTTATACTAGCGTATGATGAGGTGTATCTGATTGTCACGTGGATGATGTCATCAGTGATGTCATTTGAGATGTCATCAGTGATGACATCAGTGATGTCACTGATCATGTCATGAATGATGTAATAAGTGTCATCATCAGCAGTGGATTACAGGGCGCACGAGTTATAGTTAGCAGAACTAACTATAACGGAGGAATTTCAATGGTTTTGTATGAGTGAACTGTCCAGCTAACTATAACATGTCTGAAACCTATGGTTTTTTCAGTGAATTTCGAAGGTTTTTCCAATGATAATTATTTAAATATAATAATAGTTATATGTATTTTTTATACTGGTTTTCTACAGTTTTTTATCTGTTTATTTTTACATACTTTATTTTTTAAACTACATAATACGTTTTTAATATAAATGGAAATAAAAATATTTTTTAAAATATTGAAACTGAAATATTGTTTTTTTTGTTGAATGTATAAGTGCAGAACTATTAGTGTGTTGGTTAGTTAGGGGACTGCATGCATAGTAGATAGGGGTTTGAAGCAGTCCATGTGCTAAGGCCTGGCTCAGTGCATGACTACTTGGGTACTGACTGAATGATTAGAGTACTGCAAGGAGAGTGCCTGGGTGAATTTATAAGTGGTTGGGTTTTGGTGCAGTGAATGGATTAGTACATGGTGCTGAATGGGTCACTAGAGGAGTGCAAGTGGAGTGACAGGGTGTTTGCTGGAGGAGTATGGATACTGACTGGGGAATTGAAGGTGTGAAAGGCAAGTGTGTAGGTGGTTAGAGGACTGCATGCATAGTGGATAGGGGTTTGAAGCAGTCCATGTGCTAAGGCCTGGCTCACTGCATGAATACTTATACAGTGGTGAAGGGAGGGGTTGGGGCCTGAGGTGACGTGTGAAAACATGCCCTGTGGCACTTTTTAAGTTGGGGAAATAATTCCCCTTCAATCCTGAGAGCCCCAGAGGGCCCACTAGCCCACCAGGTGCTTCCAGTAAGCGCCACCGCACTGTGATTCAGAGAGGTGGCCCAGGCCGTGCCCCTTTTTACACCTCTCTGCAACACAGCTCTGTGGCACTTACTTGAGGTACCTAGTGGGCTAGTTCGACCCCAGGGACCCTCAGGATTCAAGGGGACTTAATCTCCCAAATTAAAACGGCCACAGGGCGCGTTTACCCAGTGGTGAAGGGAGGGGATGGGGCCTGAGGTGACATGTGAAAACACACCCTGTGGCGCTTTTCAAGCTGGGGAAATAATTCCCCTTCAATCCTGAGGATCCCTGGGGCTAACTAGCCCACTAGGTGCTTCTAGTAAGCACCACTGCGCTGTGTTTCAGAGAGGTGGCCCAGGTCGTGCCCCTTTTTACACCCCTCTGCAACACAGCTCTGTGGTGCTTACTGGAGGTACTTAGTGGGCTACTTGTACCCTAGGGACACTCAGGATTCAAGGGGACTTAATCTCCCACATTAAAACGGACACAGGGCACATTTACACAGTGGTGAAGGGAGGGGATGGTGTAGGAAAGTGGCTCTATATATACTGGACCAAAGTAAAATCTGTCGAACTACGAATTCCGATTTACTCACTTGTTATCAGGAGAGAGCTCAGTGCTTCATCTTTGTGCCCAGTGCTGATCCTAAAAAGTAATTCTAACCATACTTACCAGTAACTTGAATTTCCTTCCATTGGCTAACATTGACTGGTTTCACTTGGAAATTCTTCTAAGTGTGGAGTTTTGGAACTTTAAATATTCCTCTAAAATCAGCCAAACTACGAATTCCGATTTACTCATCTGTTATCAGGAGAGACCTCTTAACCTGAAAGTTTAAGGGTGATTCGTAAAGCGGGGGCTGAGAAAATGGGGGTCCCAAAACCGTTTTCCCCATGTTAATTTCTGTAGGAAATTTTGCGATAAGCTACAGCCCGAACTGCTGATCGGGATTACCCCAAATTTGGCATAAAGGTAGAGCTTGGTTCAGAAAGCGACCTTTTTTTTAATGGTGTAAATCCGTTCAGTAGTTTTTGAGAAATTCAAAAAATAAGAGTCAAAAAATCAGTTTTCCATAGGAAACTTTGGGCAAGGCTACAGCCAAAACTACTGGACAGAATTACCTCACATTTGGCAAAAAGGTGAGGCTTGGATGAATCATTATTGGCTGCTCAAAAATTATTTCTGTTTTTAACAGTTTGTAATGGTGAGGGTGAAAATGGAAAACAGTTTTGATTATAGTATGTATAGTGATGGATTTTGCCCACTTGAGCTGAATCGCAGAATGGCTCACAGTTAGTAAATTGTAAGGTATGCCCAGTGGGGCTTGATGGAATCTAATTATGGCAGAACAATTTTGGCTATCATCCAATAGGATTGCCTAAATGATGGTTGATTTATGGAATTACACAATGGATTCTGTTTTAATTAATAATAGTATTCAGTTTTATGTGTAATAGATCGCTCTTGCAATAAGGTTTTAAAAATAAATAAGAACTTTGTATTGTTCCTCACTAACTTAAAAAGAGAATAGTAAAACTACTAGTCTGCTTTCCATTACACTACTGTTGAAGTTTTCATGTGATGTGGCACATCATGGTGTTTAAATACAGGTTGAAAACTTTCTTCAAATGTTGGTGAGCAAGTCTGCTGCGCAGGCGAAACCCGTTGAACAACAACTGATGATTAAAAGTTTTGGATTGAGACACAGCTTCGTTACCTTTCTTTGGAAGGAAATTTCTGTTTAAATTGGACCCGACTTGGGTGGGCCACACGAACGAAGCGCCCTCTGATCAGGTGTATGCCAGATTACCCGAGTGGCAAGCAGGGGATATGTAACCCAGTGGCAGTCACCACTAAGGGCCCGATTCCGATGCGGTTAGGAAAGCATTACCACCTAGGACCCAATTACAATGCGTTTAGGAAGGCCTCCTAACAGCATTCACTCCTTCCAAATCAGATCGGGAATGTGTCTGCCCGACCAAGAGCCAGATTACGATGGGGTTTGGAACATAGGCTCCCATAAAAGTCAATGGGAGTTGAACCAAATTATATCTGGAAGCATCCGGATGCATCATACTCGGTCGGTCAGACTCTCCCGATCCAAGCCGGTCGGAAACCAAACCGATTCGATCAGGAACATTTCCTAACCGCATCAGAATTGGGCCCAATGTAGTTATAGTTTGGTGTGCTTCTCCATAGACTGTGCGTTTGCTGGTGTGCCTATAACTTCGGCGCTGTTTGACGAATGTTCACAGAACATTCCAAAAAAAGGGTAATCGTGCTCAGCTCCTTCTTGGAACGTTTCGGGGTGATCCATCAAGCTGGGGCTGAGAAAAAAAGGGGGGCATTTTCCATAGACTTCTTTAGACAATGCTACTGCAAAAACTGTTGAATAGAATTGTACAAAATTCAGCAGAAAGCTAGCTCTGGGTTCACAGATTTCGTTTTTGAGATATTAATAATCAAAAATAATTGTATATTTTGATAGTTGGGCTCGTGAGACTCTCCAAGACTCTTGTGGTAGCACCAAATTAAAAATAGAGCTGCATTTATTTAGTATAAGCCTGCCCCAGCGCTGTGTTTAGAGGCCCTGAGGAGCCAAGCCCTGAGGGTGAGATAATTTTTTTTAGGGAGGGGGCCATCCAAATTGCACCAGGGCACTAGTGAAGAGTTCCCCAGGGCTGAAATCAGTCCAGGGGGGACCTCCCTCCCTTCTCATTCAAAATGGCCCAGGGGATGGACCAGGCCCTATGGCCAACTCACTATGCTCAGCCAGAGGCACAACATGGACTTGAATGTATGGAGGGAGTTGATTGCAGGGCCTGGCCTAAGGCCAGGCCCTGCCACAAAACTACTTCACAAGAAATTTCCATTCGGAGTAAAGGACTCTCTTTTGTACCAAAATCTACCCCAACTTTTTAAATCTCCAATCTGAGTTGATGGGGTTCTTCCGGAAGGTTAGACTCCGAGCCTTCTTTGCCCTCAACCCAGCTCAACCCAGAGCCGCTCTGACCCCATTCCGACCCCCTTCTCCTTTCTCTCCCACATCGAGCATGATACCTAAAGAGATTACTACCTTTGAAAAAGTCATCCTCAAGGAAACGACTACCCTGGCCAAATCTCATACCTTCATTCCCTACAACATCTCCCTTGAGGAGAAAAATGCCATTTCCTCTCTATGTGATAGGAATTAATTAATCATTAAGCTCGCTGACAAAGGGGATGGTATTGTACTACAAAATATAGCTAACTATAAAACCGAACTGTCACGCCAGGTTTCCAACACAGACCACTACTGCAGACTTAACACCAACCCCACGAGAGAACTTCAAACCTTAATCAAAAAGGTCACGACAGAGGCCTTTGAAACTGGATTCCTAACAAAACAGGAACTGAGTTTCCTAAATGTGGACCACCCCAGAACTTCGGTTATTTATACCCTGCCAAAGATTCATAAACGGTTGGAGGATCCCCCCGGCCGCCCTATAGTCTCTGGTGGTGGTTCTGTGTTTGAACCCCTTGGCCACTATGTGAACTACTTCTTGAAAGATTTTGTGCCCTGTACTGTCTGTTATGTGCGTGATAGCATGTATATGATTAACCTGATCGAGAACCATCCTTTTGATCCAGCCAGTGAAACTCTATGTACTCTTGATGTTGAATCATTGTATACGAACATTCCCCAAACAGAAGCCCTACTGGTCATGGAAAAAATTCTTAATACCCGGCCACGCCCCCACACTGTACCAACTCTCTTCATTATTCAATTACTTGAAATTTGCTTAACCCAAAATTTCTTTATGTTTGATGGTGATTACTATCAGCAGGTGAAAGGTACTTCGATGGATGTAATTTTTGCCCCTACCCTGGCCATTCTCTACATGGATTGGCTTGAATGCGACATCATCTTACCTTCTACCAACCCATTCCATCTAGGACTGGTACAATGGAAACGTTATATAGATTATATCTTTATGATTTGGAACGGACCTATTGAAGCCCTGCCACTATTCCAACATTGGCTTAACAATAACTGTAATGGTTTAACTTTTACCTTAACCCACAGCAAAACTAGCATTCCATTCCTGGACCTCTGCATACAGCACAGAGATGGCCTACTGTTCACGTCCTTATTCCTGAAACCTACGGAAAGGAATACTCTACTGAGTTACAGTAGTTGTCACCCACGAGTCTTGAAAGATAGCCTACCCTACTCCCAGTTCCTACGTTTGAGACGGAACTGCTTTCTCAAAACGGACTATTTTAGGGAAGCCAATACATTGGCTGTTAAACTTAGATTTAGAGGCTATCCTCTGCGGCTAGTCAGAAATGCCATGAAAAGGGCCTGGTACTGTCCTCGTGAGTCCCTCCTTGAGCCTAAAGACAAAAAGCAATCCGACCAATTGGTATGTGTCACGACTTTCTCTGCAGTGTCAAACAAAATTCGTAAAAAAGAAGAGTTGGCACATTCTTAATTCTGGAGATCTAAAACTTGAAGCTCCCATGTTTGCCTTCAAGAGAAGTAAAAATCTCAAAGACCATTTGGCAAGGGCTGCTCTTCCACCTCCCAAACCGTCTAACACTCTCATAGATCTATGGGAACTTCCCCCATTGAAAGGACATTCTAAATGTGGTTGTTGTGTGGTGTGTGATTTCTGCATTGAATCAAAAGAATTTGTCTTTGGTGAAGCGAAAAATGTGTTACGAACCTTCACCAATTGTAACAGCTGCAATTTGGTTTACGCAATTCTGTGCCCGTGCAATTTAATCTACGTGGGACAGACCAAACAGAAAATTAAACTGAGAATCTCGCAACACCGCAGAAGGATTAGATGCAAAACTGAAAAAGCCCCTCTCGTCGAAAATGTTATTAACAAAGACCATACTGAAAACGATGTGAGGTGGACTGTGATCAGCCAAATAATTCTACTCCCCAGGGGCGGGGACCTATCCAAACTTCTCAATAAGGAAGAACTAAAATGGATACTACGAACTGACAGTCTGAATTCTGGACTCAACCAACAAGAGGACTAGATTGATGTAAACTGGGCTTATCCATCACAATCAAGTGAAATGTGTGAATCGTTAACTTGTCTATGTTAAACCTTGTTTTTATTTGCATTACTGCCACTGAATGATATCACCCCGTCAACCTGTCACCCAAATCACTGTCACAATTAGCCTAGAGACCTTCACTCTTATTCACCCAACATGGCCGCCTCCGTGTCCTTCCTTTATTTTTAATCAACCATGTGACCCTCTCTCCCAATCATGGCTTGGCTATATTTTGTTTCCTGGTTGGTCTGCCTTGCACCGACCCGGGAAGCTGTTGCAGTCGATTGTGGAGGTAGCGCCAGCGTGCACGACACAAAGACCACTCAGGTCTCTCAATACCCGTATTCTTAAAACGCCTTCATTCTTATCCCCCAGGCTCCTAGTGACACGACCAAGCCAACTGCTGGCGCGTCTTATCAGAAAACAGGGTAAGCCGACTTTCAATATAATTCCTTCCCATTTGCCTGGCCCTCCGTAATCACAGAGACTGACGGGCTGCTTTTCATTTAGGATATTGTTCTCCGCCCCATTTGTTGAAAATACTGCTTGGATTTACACGGAACGACGAGTTCCTTCACGGGTAAGAACCCGCGCTCGCGACTCTGCTGGTTTTCTCTCCTCCACAGCAAGCTTGCTTTGCTAACAGACCATTTTGGTCCTCTGTAGATCTTGACTGCTATCGGGTTTTATTTACCTTCTACCGTCCGGCACCAACCGCGTGCAAGCTGACTATGGCGGTAAGGTTGTAATTCGCGCTGCATGCTTTCACGGGCTCCTTAGGCACTAAACAATATCTTGACGCACCGTTTTTCGGTCTGAATCACCTATTATGCACCATTTGGATCTTCCACACACCGCATCTTGCACCTTTGCCACTCATCCCATAGTCTCGACTCACCGATTATGCACCATTCGATACTCCCTACGCCGCATTTTGCACAGTTGCCACTCATCCCATAGTCTCGATCACGGGGCTTGTCACAACTACTATTGGATCCTCATTATGTAAATATTGCTTAATTTACGGCTGACATTGTGCATGTAGGCCGGTAGAGGATTGTATTCCCTGTATTATATTTCATGTTTTCACTTTGTGCATTTTTGAGTAGCGAGGAGACCGCATGAACGTTGTTGCTATAAAACTCACCAGCAATACTATGTGTCTAGCCCTGTAAGAGAAACAGTTTTTTCTCAATTTCGATGATACCTGACGGCTCTGCCTCACAGTGGTCGTTTTTAATTCTCTTTAATTTGTATATAAACCGCACCTCACATCGTGTGCACAAAACTGTTCATATAGGCCCATAAGGCAACACGGAATGTCACTCATGTCTTATTGTAAAGATTATGTACAGTGTAAGCTTGAAGCTTTCCCTAATATGCGTCCTCCCTTGGACAAATCTCTTTATTTTTCCCTTTTCCTTTAGGCTATCATGGCTAGGAATAATTAGGCTTTATTCAGTCCTGATGATGATCCCTGTAACCTTTTAATGGGATCGAAACGCCGTCGACAATTACTACACCATATACTGTGTTGTGTATTAATTACTGTAATTTCAGTAATGGTGTGAATGAAAATTCTGTTATTGGTATATTTACAGAATATAATAGCTCTTGCCTAAGAATCTTGCTCTATCTTCTGTCCACTCTGCTAACCATGGCAATCTGTAAATGTTTGGGTACAGGCTTGTGCCCATCTCTAAGAAATTGTTGAAGGTATTCTTTCTGGAAATTGTTGTTGAAAATTAAATATTGGACCGCTGCCCGGCTGGGCAAGTCAATATATAATATAGCTTCCATTGTGTCTATATTGAATCTTGCTTTGAAATTCCTCCATGCATGGAACCACTGTTGCTCACACTACAAAACTACTTCAGCCTTGTGCAACAGGGGGAAGGATTTAGGTATTGTAATTAAGTATTATTGCACATTGAAAAAACCCTAGAAATTCCCTGACAAAAGCAAAGGTTAAAGTAACATTATAGTGTGGTGTAATAAAAAAGACTTTCTTTTGCTTAAAATAAATGTAGATATTCACCGAATTCATTTAAGATGTCGTCATTGATGAATAAATATATGAATTTGTGTAGACAATAAATAAAATCTTTAAAATTGAAAAATCCCAGGAATATGCTTACAAAAATACTATAAACATTAAATAAACTAAAAAATAAAAACTAATAAGTCTAAGAATATTAAATATACAATTCCCACTCTTGTTTATGCAATGGTGGGGAAAGTGTTGGACTTCGGGTGGTTAAAATGTTCTATTTCCACCCCAGTCTGTGCAACAGTAGGGAAAGTGTTGGACTTCGGAGGCTTAAAATGTACTATCCCCACCCCAGTCTGCACAGCAGAGGGAAAGTGTTCGACCTTAGAGGGATCAAATGTACTATTCTCACTTAAATCTTTGAAGCAGTTGAGAAAGTGATTGATTTTGGAAGGGTGAAATTTACTATTCCCACTCCTAACAGCGAAATAGTAGGGACAGAGGTTTATTTTACTATTCCTACTGAGTCTAAATAAGAGTATGCAGTACTACAAGGCAGGAGAAAATCAGCTGATGGGACGCCTACAGGCGTTCTTTTAAGAGGGTTATAGTTTTTTGGGCCATACTCAGGGCCCTTTCTATGCTTATTACTGACCATGAGACGAAGATCGGCGTTTGTGTCAGATCCGGTGTATTTATGGGCACACAGTGCTAGATTATTGTTTGGAGATTTACCGCATTTGGAGTCAATTGAGACATGGTGACAAAATTGTCTGGAAGGATCAGAAACATTCGTAGAACTAGGATTCTTATTTCTACTACTCTTCTGGCAGGGACAGAAGTACACCCGCTACATAGGTTCAGAGCTTTTTGACATAGAAATACAGCCCTGAGTAAGCCGTGGGTTATTGTCCCAGACAACACCCTATTCCTCTATAAGCCCAACAACCCGCTATGACACTATAAATTGCTATACAAAATTAATGAAAAGACTAAATCAATGGAAAGTGCAAGCTATATTTAAAACAAATTAACCTTCATATAAACAACAGTGACACATAAAATTAATATATCAACTAAAATACATTCAAATAATTAACAAACTATATTTTCAACCACTATAATATTGAATATGATATAAAAAATATCAATATTATTTAAAATTATATTACTTACCTCAGAAAATTATATTCTTTTAAACGATATTTGTGCATCACAATATTTGTGTATCTTAATATTTATTTTCAGTTTTTTCTGGAGTGGGAGTCTCATAAACACATTCTGAAATGGCAAGTGTAGGAAATTAGGTTTTTGAGTGAGGGGGTGAAACCCTAATCAAGCAACAACCACACTCCCTGTCAAAGTGAACTGCAAAAGTCACACAATTAACCTGTGCTTAGCCCTGTGGGGGCTTGGCAAAAAAGCAGTCAGGCTTAACTTAGAGGCACTGGGCCTCATTTATGAGAAATGACGCATCGCTGCGTGAAAGCAGCGATGCGTCACTTCTCAAAGTGCACTCCTTGCGACATTCCTCATGCGTCATATTTAATGTATGACACATCATTTTGCAAGGAGTTACAGATTAGTCAGTATTTCTGAAGTATCTGTAAGCGCAAAAGTGACGCATTGCTGGAGTGTGTCACAAAAGTGACGCAACTCCAGCAATGCATCCTTTCACATGGGCAAGCCCCATGTGAAAGGGCGTGCGTCAGTCTTACGCCTGCTGTGAGGCAGGCGCAAGATTTTGACGCAACAGCGTCCTAAAAGTGACGCAGTGAAATCTCATAGATTTCACTGCGTCACTTCTACGACCCTTCCTTGCATGAATACGCCCCCTTTGCATACATTATACCTGGCGCAGGTATAATGTGGCGCAGGGATTTACAAAGTGACGCATCTACCTAGATGTGTCACTTTGAAAATATGGCGCAACAAGGCGCATTTTGTGCGCCACTAGTGCGTCACAAAAAGTGATGCACTGGCGGCATAAAAGTGACGCACAGCCTCATAAATGAGACCCTCTGTGTTTAAGTACTTATGCAGCACTCAACCAGTCATAAAGTGAAAGCATAACACAAGAAAAATCCCACAGGAATTTAGTAAACTTGAAGCAAGCATTAATAAGCAATTTGACATCAATCAAAATAAATCCAATCACTAGAAAAGGAGTTAAAAGTTGAAAAAGTGGTAAGCGAAAATTAGCTTTCATTAGACCAAAGTGCCAACTGTGGGTATCTGTCTTGTTGCGCATGACCAGGACAATGTCAAAAGGTAGGGCTGCCCGTGATGAAGTGGGTTTGAATACCCGAGGTGGATTGGCCTGTCTTGACTTCCCTTTAGACTACGAATAATTTTCAAGAAAAAGTCTGTGAGAAGGTAAGCTTCAGTGGGACAAGGCAGGCGGCAGTTTCAGAGGATGTGGCGTTGTTGTTGGGGAGTCACTGGATGAATTGCCGTGGCAGCAGGGCAGTCCTCTGAGGTACAAAGCAGGCCTCAGGCAGCAGGTCAGTCCCAAAGAATACAACTCAGTCCTTCTGAGTGTCGTCTGCAGGTCCAGGAGTGAACCAAAGAGTTAGTCAGAGGGCTAATATTTAAAACTGGTGCCAGCTTTTGAAGTAAGAGAAACCTTTGGGCTATCCCCCCATCTGGTTCTGGAAATTTCCTTCCTTACCCTGCCCAGGCTCCAAGTGGCCTAGAGTGACAAAAAGTTGGTTCCCAGTGCCTTTGTGTGTGACCTTTCTGGAGGCAGCCTTTTTAAATGTGAATGGAAAAGGTAACAGCTTCACTCGTACCATTGTGGCAAGATGGTCCATCCTGTCAACACCTATCCCCCTTTGCCTCACTGTCCGGGAGGAATACACAAAGGCCAACTGCCAACTATTCGTCATGTGATCCAGGACACAGGCTGTAGGCACCAAATGGTTAGGACAAGAAAATAGCAAATCTGGATTTAAAATCTGAATTTACAACTAAACTTTAAATTTACGACTTTAAATTGCAATTCTTTTAAGACCAACCATGATATTTCTACCAGTTTCCAATTGAAAGTTAGCACTAATTAAATGTAAAAAGGTAACCCATTGTTATCCTTTTAGAGAGATAGGCCTTGCAGAATGAAAAAGGAATTTAGGAGTATTCCACTACCAGGATTTATAAAACATAAAGGGCCTATCTGGATGGACATATTAAGAAGTGTGGTCTCTTGGCGGGTCGAATTGGCAGTTTAAAACTGCTCACAGACTGACTTGGCAGGCCTGAGATGTTTTAAAGGGCTACTTAAGTAGGTGGCATGTTACAGGCCCTCTAGTAGCATTTAATTCACAGGCAATGGGTACCACTTTACTAGCGACTTATAAGTAAATTAATTGTGCCCATTACATATATGCCAATTTTACCATCTTTTAATTCGTGAGATGGAGCACTTTAGCACTGGTTAGCAGTGGTAAAGTACATAGAGTCCTAAAGACAACAAGAAGAAAATTTCAGCAAGAAGGATGGGAGAAGGCAAAAAGTTATGGGGAAGTACTCACTAAAGGCTGTCAGGACATTTTAGGGATATTCGCCCTGTAACAAATATGACATCAGCAAAGTTAAAACTACAGTACGGTCAAGTCATGTCAAATAATCTATATTCGGTTAATATTTCACAACCCTAAAAGCTGAAATAAAACAATAATTGTGAATACCTATTAAAAATATAAAATCAGATATAATATTCATGCATATGAGGTAGAGTTTTCCGAATTCTCACAGAATTATTTACAAAACTTAGCACGGCAAAGCAGATGGATATAGTTTACAGAGATTGTAAGTATAAAAGAGCAGGTGTACATTATTTACAAATTGTTTTAAAAACCAGCACTACGTTTTTTATAAACTTTACAGAAAAAAACACAAATATAAGGTGATTTGTGCGATAATCCATCACATGGTCACAATCTATTGCCTTCAAACCACTGACTTGATGTAGGAAGTGCTACCATAAAAACGGCTGTACCAAGACGAAACGGGTTAAAATAGTTCATTGGTTGTCATTTACGACAAGCACAAGATAAAAATGGTATTAGAGTATATGCTTCCACTGAGCTCTTAACACCTTTAAATTGTGCTCCAGCCTGGCTATTCGAGGCTTTCAGATTCTGCTTGAGTTCAAGTTTTGAAAATTTCATAAGAATAGGAAGAATACTTTCTTCAGTAGTGCCCAAAGTAAACCCTAATATTTTGTGTGTTGATCTAATAAATTCAGTATTGTCCCTGTGCTGCATTTATATTTTTAAACTTACATCACGTGTAACACACATGACATATATCCTGTCTTTGTTATTGCACATGTATGTGTTATATATGTAATTTAACATGCTTTAAGATTACTGGGATATCTGACACATTTGTGATGGAATAGTTGTAATAACAACTTTTAAAAACAATGTCATGATTTAGAGTTTCTTGGATGGGTAACTGTACACAAATGAAGAGACTGGTGGTCTAATGCACTGTAATTGTTTTAATGGCACTTTCACCACTGATTTAACATTTGGAAAGTTAACTTCCACACCCCGGGCCTGCCTTTTCTCTGATAGTGCCAGGTTCTAAAAAGTATATGCCACTAAAATAACCTTTACCTGAAAACAGGTAAGATGTAATGATTTGTCACTGTTAGAGCTGCTAGCCAGGTTGATCACACAAATTCCAAATGGCACAGAGTGTGCCTGCATGCCCTCACAACTGCAATACATTTGTTATACCTAACACAACATAGCTTACAGGTTAATAATTTTATTTCAATTCAATTCAAAAATCTTTATTTCGGTAAAATTTTTACCATAAAAGACGTTTAGAACATTCATTTAAAAACTTTTATTTCAGAATTTAAACATTGACATTTCTTAGCAGTTATTAATGTTAGATGTTAGTGGAGTACAAATAAGTACAACTTATTGGCATACTGATGTTCAGGATACGTGTGTGCATGTGTGTGTGAATAAAAATTGATTTGGGCATGCATGGCTTGTAATATTATACTATAAAAAGGTTGGTGGTTGCAGGGGTGGTATGTTTCTAGTATTTATACAAATGAAATTCTTGGCTTACCATATCTAAGGCCAATTTTACATAGAAATTACACAATGTAGAGCACCAGTTGATGTGATGATTTGCGTCAAACCAGAGAGAGCAGAACAGCATCACATCTATTGGGATGTGGTCCTGTTCTAGTATATACATTTGCTGAGGAACTTTTGGTTCCCAGGCACAAACACAGAAAGCTTTACTCCATAGGCAAAGGTGGCTGAATTTTAAGCAGCATGAAAGGGGCTCCACACTGCTCAAAAAACGATGCTTTAAGGCAGAAAGTAGCACACATGCAAAGAGGAAAAAATGAGAAGGAATGAAAACATTTGTGCCTGCCTCATTGAGGCTCACAACTTTGTAGCAAATCCTGTCTGCATTTCTTTGTATATAGAGATTTGCATCGAAACCCGTTGATGGTGGCATGGAAACATCCATGCACCATGCATGGAAGACCCCAGTAATGCAAAAAAACACAAGGCTGCACATTTTGCTCCGCTGCATGACGTTGGCTTCCAAACTCAGCATGATAATCCCGGCAAAAAAATATGCGTCGGGTGTGTTAAAAAATAAACGCAAACTTTTTGTAAATCTGGGCCTTAGAGTTTCAACACATTAGGAAAAGTTTAAATGTGGCTTTGCATTACCTTCGGTTTAAACAACGATCGCCACATAAGAGTCGTAACTTTTTTTTATCTTGTCCGTGATGGAAGTATTAAAACATTACTTGCAGATTGGGAAGTCATTCATAAAAAAATCATATTTATGTAGATGTATTTCCTGTATAACACTTACCTGACTGACTGCAGTTGATCAGGGCCCCTACCGCAAGGACTTCCAATTCCTCAGAAGTAAAGTTGAAACCCTGGCACCTGTTCCTTCAGCCATGGTGGGTCTCAGCAGCAGAAAATGATTGGCAACAGTTGTGGAGCTATGCTACACTTGATGGCTATGAGACTAGTAAAACTCACCTTTAAAAATGTGTATGCCAATGTGATGAAATGTAAATGACAAAAGGGACAATTACATTGGGGATGATGGATTCTGTCAGTCATGGACCATTTTAAACAATGGAGGATGGCAAATGTTATACATTGTCCATGACAGATACATCTGACATCCGTCATGTTTGGTCCGCCACCTATATTGTCAGCGTTGGGTATGACTAACAATATGAGGGACGGGTGTTGTGTTATCGATTATATAAATGACAGCATAAATATTATAAATAATTAGGAATATTTCAAGAATATTTTTTTGATTGTGGAAAAGTTTTTATACAAATTTGTGATCGGTGATTGGAGAGAATAGTACTATTGTCAAACCAGTTTATATATGTTTGATTATTTTTTTATTATATTTTTTATAAAAACTGTGAAAAGGCAATATATACATATTTAATTTTACATGAAATAAAATCATGACATATGTAAATATATCAATGTAATGTGTAAACATACAATTTTGTTACATTTTACTATGTTACATATATGTCCATCCAACAGCCCAGGGAAGAAGGCAAATGTTAGTAGAGTGAGAGAGTGTGCTAACAACCTCCTGATCTGAAAACCATGCAGGAAAGGCATGTTATTAAGAAGTACAAGCTGAATGGTGATACTATTGACTCTTACAATTTCAATCTGCGGTGTTGCCGGACAATCAAAATAAAGCCTTACCACCTATTGTGGAGATTATGGCAATGTCACATTAGTGTGCTACTGGATCCTTCTAGTGCATATTTAGTGACAACAACTTTTTCCGCTGTCTCCAGCCAGGTCCTTGATGTTATGCATATGAATGCCTACATCCAATTTCGAAATGCAACACTATAATCAACAATATCAAGGCCTAGTTCTGTGGTTTGAAAGTAATTAATCATGTTGGAACTCATGTTGAATTGGTGCCACCTTGGGACAAGGAACAAGTGTGCCACAATAGGAAGCATTTCCACTCCATCAATGTGCAGATGGTTTGCATAGAAGATTTCTACATCACATATGAGTGTGCAAGATGTCTAGGGTACACCCATGACCTGCTAGTGCTCTGCAACAGGAAACTTGCAAAAAACACAGTTGATGGACAGAATGTAGAACAATGTCATACATTCACCCCAGTACAAGGATCTGGGCCTAAATCCATCTTTTTTTGCACTCCACACCACCCTGGGTTAGACACTGGCTATATGCAAATCAGCTCTGACCCTGTGCCTCATGGGAACAGTCTTCATCAGCCTGGATAGCTTGACTCCAGTGGTGTGGAGAGCCTGGGACTCACGTCTGAGTATACCCAGCACACTCGGGGTGAAAATTGCAAAAAACACAGTTGATGGACAGAATGTAGAACAATGTCATACATTCACCCCAGTACAAGGATCTGGGCCTAAATCCATCGTTTCTTTGCACTCCACACCACCCTGGGTTAGACACTGGCTATATGCAAATCAGCTCTGACCCTGTGCCTCATGGGAACAGTCCAGTCCGAACTACAAAGCCATGTCTTTCCCAGACCGGAATCAAGCATCCAAGGACCGGTTTCTGGCTATCAGCCTTCATCAGCCTGGATAGCTTGACTCCAGTGGTGTGGAGAGCTTGGGACTCACGTCTGAGTGTACCCAGCACACTCGGGGTGAAAATTGCAAAAAACACAGTTGATGGACAGAATGTAGAACAATGTCATACATTCACCCCAGTACAAGGATCTGGGCCTAAATCCATCATTTTTTTGCACTCCACACCACCCTGGGTTAGACACTGGCTATATGCAAATCAGCTCTGACCCTATGCCTCATGGGAACAGTCCAGTCCGAACTACCAAGCCATGTCTTTCCCAGACCGGAATCAAGCATCCAAGGACCGGTTTCTGGCTATCAGCCTTCATCAGCCTGGATAGCTTGACTCCAGTTGTGTGGAGAGCCTGGGACTCACGTCTGAGTGTACCCAGCACACTCGGGGTGAAAATTGCAAAAAACACAGTTGATGGACAGAATGTAGAACAATGTCATACATTCACCCCAGTACAAGGATCTGGGCCTAAATCCATCTTTTTTTGCACTCCACACCACCCTGGGTTTGACAATGGCTATATGCAAATCAGCTCTGACCCTGTGCCTTATGGGAACAGTCCAGTACGAACTACCAAGCCATGTCTTTCCCAGACTGGAATCAAGCATCCAAGGACTGGTTTCTGGCTATCAGCCTTCATCAGCCTGGATAGCTTGACTCCAGTGGTGTGGAGAGCCTGGGACTCACGTCTGAGTATACCCAGCACACTCAGAGTGAACATTGCAAAAAACACAGTTGATGGACAGAATGTAGAACAATGTCATACATTCACCCCAGTACAAGGATCTGGGCCTAAATCCATCGTTTTTTGCACTCCACACCACCCTGGGTTAGACACTGGCTATATGCAAATCAGCTCTGACCCTGTTCCTCATGGGAACAGTCCAGTCCGAACTACCAAGCCATGTCTTTCCCAGACCGGAATCAAGCATCAAAGGACCGGTTTCTGGCGCTCAGCCTTCATCAGCCTGGATAGCTTGACTCCAGTGGTGTGGAGAGCCTGGGACTCACGTCTGAGTATACCCAGCACACTCGGGGTGAAAATTGCAAAAAACACAGTTGATGGACAGAATGTAGAACAATGTCATACATTCACCCCAGTACAAGGATCTGGGCCTAAATCCATCGTTTTTTTGCACTTCCACACCACCCTGGGTTAGACACTGGCTATATGCAAATCAGCTCTGACCCTGTGCCTCATGGGAACAGTCCAGTCTGAACTACCAAGCAGGGTATGCTCTGACGTGAGTCCCTTGCTCACTTTGCCACTGGATTCAAGCAAGCTGGGCTGAAGACGGCTGGAATGCCAGAAACCGGTCCTCGGAAGCTTGTTTCCGGTCCAGGGAAGGCATGGCTTGGCAGTTCGGGCTGGACTGTTCCCATGAGGCACAGGGTCAGACTGATTTGCATATAGCCATGTCTGAACTGGGGTGGCAGAGTGGGCTAAAGAACGGTGATGGATTAAACCCAGATCTTTTGACTGGGTGTGAGTGTTTAATTGGTTCAGATGCTCTGTCCATTACCACCCCCTTTTGTACTGCAACAGGAAACAGCATTTAGATTGCATGCGGTAGATTGCACACCATTACAACAAGGTTGTTACTATGCAAACCATTACATTGCAAGCTGTTACGGCGACTTGCAATTGGGGGCACAAGGTGTTGGATTTACAATCCAACACCTTTCCTGCTGTTGCACAAACTGGAGTAGGAATAGTAAATAATAATATCCTAAGTCCAGTGCACCCCCTACAGCAAGTCGTTGTAATGACTTGCAATGTATTGCTTCGCAATTTAACAACACTGTCATTGTAACAACTGCATTGTTGTGTCATTCGATCTATCGCATGCATAGTAAAGAGTCATCTTCCTCTGCAACAGCTCCATATCACAACATATGCTAGACCTTGCACCAAGGTGGGCCTGGCTTGTTGATAAGTTTTAAAAATAGTTATGTTGTGATATTGTTTAGGAACGATGGGCTCTTCCAAACATAATTTCATTTACATATGCTTTTTTGAAACTATTTTACGGGGGAATCAACTTATCGTAGCCACATGTGCTTCATAACACCACACCACTGAAAAACCCAACAATGCCTGGGAAGCCCGCTGAACAAGGGGCCAAGTAGAATACGCGTGTGGGCTGCAGGAGGCCCAGTTCTGGTGCCTTGATAAGACTGGAACGGCCCGTCTCTACTCTCCTGATAAAGGATGCAGGATTGATGCGTGATGGTGTATGCTTCACAACATAACCCTGCAGCGAAACATACTCTTCATCCCTGGTGATGAATACCAGTAAGAACCCCAGCATGTTGTTGGTGAGACATGTCAGGGAAGATGACAGCGCTGAGAATCAAGGGAATGGCCTGAAGAGTGAACTTATAATAAACATATTTGCCTAATGGTAAGTAGCCTGAAGACAAAGGTAGTTTTAAAAAATCCAGATCCAATATGGATTTTGTTGGCCACAATTTTATGGATGTGGGGGATGCAGGAGAGGCAATGATGTAGACAATGTAGACAGGATACTGTTGGATGTGGTGGGTGTGGTGTCCTGTGTATAAGGTGTAGGGCACCGGCCACACACACCTAATGGACTGGGATGCTTTTTAAGATGTTCCTCCTTAGCAGGAGTGCTACTCTCTCAGATGGTTTCTGATCTTCATTCCTCAGCCAGAGTGGCCAACATAGTTGAAGCGGATGAGTGAGATTGTGTTGCTTAACCTTGAAAAACAGAAAATAATATTAAAATAGCGATAAGCAATATATTAACTCAACAACATTTAAGGCATGATTTAGAGTTGGGCGGACAGGTTGGCTATCACCAAACTAACGTATATCCATTGCTGGTCCCAATGATGAAACTTCAGTGCTTAACTTGAGCAGGTGGGGGCCAGTGTGGAGCCACAGCACTCATTTTTGGGAACTAGCACTTTCTTTCCTCATCAGAAACTTCCCAAGAGAAAGAGAGGGAATAAAATAAAGGAGAAGGAATGGAAAGATGGGAACAAATTACACAAAAGGGGAAAGCAGGAATCTAAAAGAGTGAAATATGGGCAGGGTGTTTCTTTTGGGTGTTAAAAATGCATACGTCCGATGGAAGACTACATGGCCTTGGTATTCAGCATGCTGACATTTGATAGGATTTTTCCACTCAAAATGTGTTGTTACTCCTGTTTGAATAGTTTCCAATATGAGTTGTGTAAAGAAAAGTGAAGCCTGTCAATGTTGACTGATGTGTCTTAACGTTGACTGATGCACCCACTGATGGAAACCCCTAGCACCATTGCTTTTCTCTGCCACCTGTTGACTGACATCCATATTATGACAGTGGAGAGGTGGACCAACGATGGAGGACTGAGGATCGGCCAACGGACCATCCTTCTTCATGACACAGGTCCATCAGGCCAATCTCTAAATAGTTCTAATGGAAATCCTTTAGTTTGATAGATGGATCAGTGTCTCTTTGACAGAGAGCGATAGCAAAGGGGATGATGGACGGAGCATTTGAGCAAATCAAACACTCACTTATGATTATTGTTGTAAAACATGTACTGCTTCACCACCGTTTTTCAAATTATTCTTCGTGTGGGTCAGGTACAACACAAAAGTATTGGGAATTTTCATTATTGCTCCTTGAAAAAAGTTTGGATTTGTAGTTCAATTTTGTTTAAATTGCTGTTAAATCCATTGTTTGAAATTAGTTATTTCAATGTTTTTTTCTAGTGAGAAAACCCACAAAGTCTCCTAATAAAGTCAAGGGGATTTGTTCACTTGTAAAGTCCACAGCAAAGGAGGATGTTATGCCCCACCAGTTAAAAACTTTACCAGCCTTCACTGCCTAACATTATGTCTGGTTCTAGGTGCATAGAAAAGAGTGGATATTGCTTACAATTAACACACAGTGCAGTGGGTGGCACATATGGTACGAACACCACCCGTGGGCAGAGTCATCCTCAGAAACATATGGGCTCCTGCACCTATCGTTTTACAAATTAAATATATTGCTTTTGTAGATCAGCCATTGGGGCAATAAATAACAGATGAGCATAGACAAATAACCCTTTGGTGAATCTGGAAATGTGTAGCTTCTTGGGTCCACCCATGGGTTTCAAACCTGTTTACACCACACCTGTAAGTTGTGTGAAATCATAAAACATTGGAAAAATAGACTACAACTTAGATAAAATGGTTATTTGCTGTAAAACATTTTTCGATACAACCTTTATGTGAAAAAATATGCTTTCTTCCACAGCACTTTTTTCCATTTTTTTCTTATCCAAATGTTGCTATATTTTGGCACTTTCCCCAACACTGGGGAAAATGACACAGATTTGGTGTGATTCTTCTTTGTAAAAAACTTTGAAGGCTTAAGGATGCAGCAAAATTCAAAACAGAATTTGGTGGCATAGTAGTGTGCTATATGGTAGTAGTATCACAAGTCCTATCCCAGTGCTGCCATTAATGTTAGAACTGGGGGCATCTAGACAGCATTGGCTTGCACCCTGTCCAAATAGTGACCCTCATTCTAGTCAGGGTAATGGGATTACACAGCTAAAATAACCCCTGCTCACCCTCTTGGTAGCTTGGCACGAGCAGTCAGGCTTATCTCAGACTCAATGTGTAAATTATTTGTACAATCACAGAAACACAGGGAAAACACTACAAAATGACACCTCATCAGTTTAGAAAAATAACTAATATTTATCTGAATCGAACCGGATCAAAACAACAAAAAACCGACATACACAATCAAAGATATCACCGTGGGTGAGGGGAGAGATTGCTCAGGAACTAAGGGGTTAAAAGAAATACAATGGGAACTCAGCCCCTCTACACTTCATTGCTCACAAAATCTTTTACATGCCTCCTGAAATCAACTAGCCAAAATACATTTCTATAGTTAAACCAGCTTCTACCCGATTGACATTTACATGCTGGTTTTAATGAAACTGCTCTGCTGGAATGCCTCTCCAGCAAACTGTGCAAAACCCTCACTTCCACATCGAAGCCTGCCTTCAAAGTCCACTCCCTCAGGCTTAATGACCAACAAAGCTTATGACTCATCCTCTCAATTTCTGTTCCTTGACACTTGCTAATCTGTGCCACAAGGCAGATATATCATTTGTGTTACATCTTCTCCATATATTGCAGTGTCTCTGTCTTCATCTCACTATTCATCTGTCATGTTTGTCTAACCTCTCCTGCATATGCCACAAAGAAGCACCTAATGTACTAATCTACACCCATACAGTTACAACGGTTTCCAAAATCGTTTTTTTCTGAATAAATGCAAATAGAAATCAGACCCAATAGAAGACCAAACAGGCAGGAGTAATAAAGATGTTTCAACTTAAAACCTTACTGGTTGTGATTAATGCACAATAGCATTTGCATATTATCATAATTATCATATATCAAAAGACCCTAAAACCGAAGAATTAATTAGGAAAGTGAAGGAACATCAATGAAAAAGAACTGTGAGGACTCTAGAAACAAGCAGCAAATTAAGAAATGAACTGGGGGGATGAAAAATGGGGATGCGTTGGCCTTTATACAGTTAGATAACAACATGTGAACCACTCAAAAACAGTTGTCCAGATCCCCAGATAGGACAAGTGTTGCTCTGCAAAGCCACGGATCGTGGTGTCAAATTCTACTGATCTATGTAACAATATCCAACAACTCCCACAAATGTGTTAGTCAAAATTATTTTATTCGCCTTATATGAAAAGAAACTATATAGGTACCTTAAAAATACAGAAGCAACAAAACAGGTACAAATAAAACCAGTACCAATAAAACAATAAAATCAATGTAAAAACCAAGGGGCATATTTACAAGGGAATGGCGGAGCGTGGCGTGAAGCACAAAATGCTAACACCACGATCCACCATTCGGAAAATGCAGGGATGTGCCATATTTACAAAGATATGGCACCCTCCAGGGTTTTCACTAGCAGTGGCGCTACATTTAGCTGCCTTTCGCCAACACAGGCACCCTTGCACCACAGTACAAGGATGCCTGCGTTGAGGGAATGATTGTTTATGTGCAGGAAGGTGTGGCTTGTAAATAAGGCAAAGCCCCTATTGCCCCAGGAACGTCAGAAAAAGTGACGTTGCTGAGGTAACAGGGATTGTAAATATGTCTCCAGATGTAGGAGTTCAGAAGCAAGATTAAAAGGAACTGTACAACATTAATTAGGCAACAAGCAATGACGATTAATGACAGTTAATTAAAAGCCTAATTTGGCTGCCTCTCTCAGGAAACCGCCCAGTGAAAAACAAATATTATCTGTGGGTAACAATTGTAAAAAACTAATGCGGCTCATGCTTACATAATATTTAAATCCTTTGTAAGTGGAGTTATAAATGTACACCTCAATTGTGTGAAGAACCTACCAAAGAATGTGATATCTAGTGTGTCCTGTACACAAGGTGAATCGCCCTTGCAAGGCGGTAAACTGCCGAACTTATGCCACCACTCGGCACCGTCAGCAGGCAATGGACCAAATTTAACCTGAATGTGGTCAAAGGAAGTCGATGCCTGGTGCCACGCGCCATGATCAAATAGGGTTCCATAAGCGGAGAGGATTTCAGGAGAACATTGCTCAAACTGTGAGTATTTCTAATTGCTTCGTCTCCCTTCTATTATATTTAAAGGCCAAAATAGCAGACTTAGTCCACTTCAGATCTGACCTAGTTATACTTTCAGGGTTTTGAAATGAGTTACGGTGCCCAGGAGCGTAAAACATCAATTTACCATCACTCAACCATTCAATCTTAGCTGCCCAACACAGCTTCAAACAGTCCCTTATAATGTCTTTCTCATGGGAACAACCATTAATTTCCCAGATGGATAACACCCTAAGTAAAGGGCAGAGCGCAAGGACGTCTTAAATGTAGCCCACTTGAAGTTCATCATGAACTATAAAGCTCGTGGAGTGAGTGTCTGCATAGCCCCAAATGCCACTACCATACGCTGTGCCTAAGATACTTTTCACTAGGTAACGCTTAAGAGTAGTTGGGAGTGGTTTAGAGCCTAGTCTAAATGCAAATTCCGAAACTGCTGCAATGACTCTAGCCTCATCCGTGCGGTGCAGATTTATCCCCGGTGCTGAGCCCTAATGTAAATGGGTGTGGTCATGACGGAACGGTTCCGTCATGAGCACAGCTCGACCGATGCTCATGACGGAACCGTTCCGTCATGAGCATCGAAAGGGTTAAGCAAAATTAGAAAACAATTTTTTGACAATATTGATCCAGCACACAAGTCTCTTTTTTGTAAATATATACAATAGTAACCACAATTCGTAGATCACAATGGAAAAATGTTCAGTAGCAGAATCAAGGATGTTGTTTTAGAAGTTCAATCTTTATTTATTCTTCACAATGCACTGTAGCAAACGCGTTTCGTCCTCCAAGGACTTCTTCAGGGCAAATAAAGAGAACTTTTCTTGAATATAAGTGTAGACAAGTATTCTTCCGTCCAGGCAAATGAGTACTGTGTATCTTCTCTTATTTAGTGAAGGGCACTGTGTTTTCGAAATCAAGATCACTCAGGTCGGATAGTCCGGTGTAGTTGAGAATTTGGGAATAGATTTAAGCCGGCTCCATCGCGTGGAGTCTTCCGTTGTAGCGTTAGAAAACAATGAAAGCTTCTTAATGGAAAAGCTGGTTGACTAAACTGAATCTCCAAATTGGGGAACATGGGTATCCTTGTGATTTCACTGCCAGAAATGTACTGCCGGCGACATTTTGTGGACTTGAGGCCTGCAATAATAATATGGGATTTGGCAGAGTTTATAGAAAGATCAAGGGAGGTCATTAATCCTTAAAATGAGTGCATTAACCATTTTAAACCAAGAGATGTGCAGGCTAACATAACCGCATCATCTCCATATAGCAATGCCGACATGGGCGTGGTACTTCCTTGAGGCAAATCTGAGGGGTCTGAAGTAAAATGGACCCAAGGCGGTTGTTGAAAAGCATAAGCAAAAATGTGGAAAGAATCAATCCCTCTCTAACCCCAATCTCTAACCGAAGCTGATAAACATTGACCGTTCAAGCCATATCTTACACTGGAGGACATGTCCTTATGCAGATCTCTTGAAAAGAGAACAATGTCCATATCCAACCCCATTGAAATCTGCGGGTCTCAAAGTTTGTCCCTATTGATATGATCAAAAGCAGATGGAAGGGCCATGGAAGCCATATGCCAATTTCCCCACTTGCCCACAACATATTTATTGGTGAGAAAATTAAGGTTCACTATTAATCCAGAGTACTGGAGTGATATTGAAGGTCTGAGGCAATCCCATTGTCATCCACCGAGGACAAAAGTATGGCTAAGAACACCTGACCAATCACTTTGAATACTGAGTCAATTAGCAAAATAGGTCAGTAAGATCAAGGATCTCCCCATCTACCTTTTAGGTCTCGCTGGTGTTAGCAGTGCGAAGCGCTGCCCCATCAAAGACCTATTGTTGTGGGTTTGCAGGGAATAGGGCACAGGGGATGGTTACGCGCTTCACCTCGGCGATTTCATCTCGAGGACACGCTTCTGCAGTCGGGCTTGCATCACGTGTGCAGACTCTCCAGGGCGCTGCAGATCTGTTGTTGTGATTGCGCCTAATGACTTCCGTGCCTCACATTTTTTTAGGCAAGTTGCAGATGCTTGGCTCTCCAGGGCGCTGCAGATCTGTTGTTGTGATCGCGCCTAATGACTTCCGCGTCTCTAATTATTTTAGGCAAGTGGCACGCGCTTCTGCTGGCCGTGTGCAGACTCTCATGTGCTCTTCAGTTCAGATGTTGTTAACTAATGTGCTTGGTAATTTTTATTTAACCACGGTGTTCAAAGTCGCAAAGGTACGTTAAAAGCCACCTCACTGGGACTATGGTTGCTTTTAAATTCCAAGCATTACCACGTCTCAAACTTCGTAACCCTTCTTGTCACTGACACCATTACGGTTAAAATAACGGCTTACAATATATCATTTCTACCATAGCTCTCATGTCATGGAATTAATTAAAATCAACAAGTTATGTACAGCCCAGAGGACAAAGGAGCGGAGGAGTTTTGCAGGGATATTCAAGCCCTCCAGCTTGAACTCAAGCTCTCAGGTCCAACGCACCGTCAGGGTCATCTCTTGGACCCGGTCTTTGCTAACTGGGGAGGGGTTGAGGTCTCCACAGCTGAGCCGATCCCCTGGACGGACCACTTTTTGGTGGTATTCTCCATAAATAGTACTAAACCCTTAAAACATAGTCAGGCACCCTTGAATTATTTAAGGAGGAAGTGGGCTAAATTCTCCTTGGAGGACTTTAATGAAGCACTGACAAGGGAAGGCCAGCCTGGAGGTGAGGACATAGAATCTGCTGTTTCTAACTTGAATAGGCGCATTATAGAGGCGCTAGATCAGACCGCACCACTCTGCCGAACATCCGTGGGCGGCCGCAAGGAAAGATCTGCTCCATGGTTTAACGGAGAGCTGAGGCGGACAAAGGCAGAATGTAAGCGAGCTGAAAGAGCCTGGAGGGTATCTTATGACACTCAGGCCAGGGAACTGTTCTTAGAGAAAAGGCGGCTGCATCATAGGCTGATTAAAAAGTCAAAGGCGGCCTTTTATGCAGGGCAAATTCTAGGGGCAAAAAACTCTGCTAAGGAGCTCTTCTGCATTTACAAGTCTCTGACTACGATAGACTCGTCTGCAGATCCGGAGAGATGTTCGACGGAAACATGCGATCGCATCGCCGACTACTTCTCCACGAAAGTCGAGAAAATCTACTCGACCTTCCCTAACCCTCCCCCCACAGGGGTTGAGTTTGAGGTAACATCGGAGGGCACGGAGATTTCAGGGCTCCTCACAAATGTCATCACTCCCCCTCCTGAAGAGCTAGTGAGGGTATGTCTCTCAGTAAAATCTGGCTCCCCTCTGGACCCGGTGTCCCCTAAACGGTTGGGGAACAGCTTGGAGGCCTTGGAGCCCTACATTAGGCATGTCCTGGATACCTCCTTTAAGTCTGGCATGTTACCCAAGGGGTGGAAACAGGCTGTGGTGCTCCCTCTCCGGAAGAAATCACACATTGGTTTTGAGGTGTTGGAAAATCTGAGGCCCATCTCACTCCTGCCTTTTCTGTCCAAAGTGGCAGAGAAGGTGGTAAACACCCAAATTATGGAACATGTGGAGGAGGCGGGTTTGCTCCACGCCACGCAGTTCGGTTTTAGACCGACTCACTCCACAGAGTCCGCCCTTCTTATGGCAACTGAACATCTGAGACAGGGTGTAGATGAGGGGCAAACTATGGCCTTGATCCTGCTAGACCTCTGCGCGGCGTTCGACACTGTAGCACATTCCACCTTGCTACAGTGTCTGAGCAAAGGTGGCATCGCTAATACCGCGCTGAGGTGGATACAGGCCTTCCTAACGGGAAGAAGCTTCCAAGTGAGGCTGGGCGACTGCTACTCCAAAGGGGTACTTTTGGGCCAGGGCGTGCCGCAGGGCTCGTCCCTGAGCCCGACCCTTTTTAACTTGTATGTGGAAGCCTGTTGCCTCTATTGTGGAGAGCCATGGCCTCCAAATGGTATCTTACGCTGATGACACGCAGCTGGTCATCTCCCTGTCGCACGAGCCCTGTCTTGCTGCAGATGGCTTCCGATCATGCATGAAAGATCTTGCTGATTGGATGGCCATGAACTGTCTGAAGCTCAATGGCAGCAAGACAGAGGTGCTGGTGGTAGGGAGGGCCCAGTCTGCTTGGTCATCAGCCTGGTGGCCATCCTGCCTAGGACCGACCCCCACCCCTTGTCAGGAGGCAAAAAACTTAGGAGTATGGTTCGACGCGGGTCTTACTTTTGGGCCCCAGATCAACCGTGTGGTCGGTGTGTGTTTCGGGCTTTTGAAAAGGTTGAGGAAAGTCCTTGACCTACTGCCGATGGAAGCTCGTCAAACCCTGTTACATGCACTGGTGACCGCAAGGCTGGACTATGCGAACCTGCTGTATCTGGGGGTACCAAGTAAAAGTGTGGATCGCCTTCAAGTGCTGCAGAATGCGGCAGCACGTTTGATCCTTAGGCTGCCCAAAAGGGCGCCCTCGAAGGTGGCCTTGCAGAAGCTACATTGGCTCCCTGTGAGGAGCAGAGTCGAGTACAAGGCTCTCTGCACCTGTCATCGGATTCTGAATGGCAGGGCACCTCGACCACTGCAGAGACTGATTGAAGCATATGAACCAGCCCGAGCGCTTAGATCTACGGGTGGGGGATTGCTGAGGATCCCAAAGGTGAAGAAAGCTCGCATGGGAGGCAGATCCTTCAGGTATTTAGCGCCAAACCACTGGAACAAACTCCCAGTAGACCTTCGCTTGGAACCAGCAGAAACAAGGTTCCGAGCAAAACTAAAAACCTACCTCTATGTTAGATAGTGGCCTGCCTGGCAGCCTCATTTCCCTGTTTTCCACCTATCTCATCGTCAGCGCGGGGACACGCCGGTGCGCGTAACTCAGCGCTTTATAAATGCCCCTATTATTATTATTATTATTATTATGTAAAAAGCCACCTCACTGCCGCTTCTGCTGGCCCTGTGCACACTCTCCTGTGCGCTTCCGTTCAGCTGTTGTTGAATAATGTGATTGGTGATTTTTATTTAACCACGGTGGGCTCTCATGTTATGGAATTATTTAAAATCAACAAGTTATGTAAAAAGCCGCCTCACTGCCGCTTCTGCTGGCCCTGTGCACACTCTCCTGTGCGCTTCCCTTCAGCTGAAATTAAATGAAATGAAATTTAATTTGTAAAGCGCATGGCTGCCCGAGAGCGTCCCTGCGCTGCAGAACAAGAGCAAAAACTGAGGAGGGTACCGTTGATTAGGGCTCATTAGGAAAAAGAAAAGTTTTAAGGAGCTTCCGAAACTTAAGATAGCTGGATTCAGTTCGAATCGTGACAGGAGGGGCATTCCAAAGCGTTGCCGCATTACCCGAAAACCGGCGACCCCCAGTGCACGCCTTCCTCACCCTGGGGACAGTGGCCAAGATTCCGAGGTCTGAGCGGGGAGGGACTTGTAGGGGCGGATCAGATTCCTAAGGATGGGGGGACCTCTCCCTTGAAGTGACTTGTGGGTTATACAAAGAGATTTAAATTTTATTCGTTCACGAATCGGCAACCAATGAAGAGATCTTAGTGACGGCTTGGCCGAGGATCTTATTGAGGAGCCGGTAAGCAGCCTGGCTGCTGAATTCTGGACATGTTGAAGCATGTTGATGATAGCTTCAGGTGCCGCCAAGAGCAAGGTATTGCTGTAATCCAGTCTCGATAATATTAGCCCCTGGATTAGCAGCTTCCTGGACTGGAAAGGCAAGAGTGGAAGACCCTTTCGCACAGACCGGAGTAGGCCATAGCATATACCTGCTGTTTTCTTTGCTTGCGTCCTGAAGGTCAGGTCCCGCTCGAACCATACCCCTAAGATTTTAATTACACCTTTCGGAGCGGGAACATCACCCAGGCAGGGGGGCCTGATGGACTTCGGTAAGGGTGTTAGTTGATGGCCCAGGAGCATAAGCTCAGTTTTTTCTCCATTCAGTTTGAGCCGAGAGTTGGACATCCAGGAATGTATTCCCGAAAGGCATGCAAATAGATTTTCCAAGCACTTTTCTTGTTGGGATAGCGAGACGACTAGTTGGGTGTCATCCGCATAGGTGACTATTTTAATCCCATAAGGATTAACCACATTAACCTGTTGTGAACTAATGTGATTGGTATTTTTTAGGTCTCGCTGGTGTTAGCAGCGCATAGCGCTGCTCCAGCGAAAGACCTATTTTTCTGGGTTTCCTGGGAATGGCTGAGAGGGGGTCGTTACACGCATAACCTCGGCGATTTCACCTCGAGGACGCGATTCAGCTGGCGGGCTCACATCACGTGTTCAGACTCTCCTGGGCGCTGCAGCTCTGGTGTTGTGAACGTGCCGAACGTGCCTAATGACCGCGCCTAATGACTTCCGTCTATCAGTCTAGCCGTCAATGTGCCCCAACGCCCCCACTCACCGGGTCTCTCATACTCCTCTCGTCCTGTCCCGCGGTAGTGGCGCTGCACGGGATTCACAGGAGCGCGGGGTAGGCTCCCGTCCGCTTCCTGTCTGTGCTGGTGGCCCCGCCCTCAAGCAGGCAGTCCCGGGCAGTCCAGCCTGGCTTCCTGTGTCTCGCCCGTGCAGAGGGACCGGAAACACTCAATCCAAGAAAGGTACGTTGCTTGTTGTGGTCGGCATTTGCTTGCAGAGTTTCTCAGTAGTGTCTACCAACTTTGTTTGATGCGCTCTAAGCTTTCAATTAGCTAGATAAGAATATTTACATTTTAAAGAGCTGTGAATGTTGCTGTATACAAGCAGGCGCGATAGGCCAAGAATCACACAAGCTGATGAAGTGGGGAGCCGGGATCCCAACCTAGGTTTCTTTTTTGAGAGAGACACACTCTCTGCTCTGCCCCAGCTCACCTCAGTCTGAAGTTCCAACGCTCACTCTGACCTGAATGGAAAATTTGTTTACTCTTATAGCCTTAGAAAAAACTTTACCATTTATAGACTGTTTTAGGATGAAAAAAAATTGCCTCGGCTGTGCGAGATCCTGTCTTCCTTGGATCCACCTGTTGGGCAGACTTCACTGCAGGCTCTCTGAGCTGGATGCACCCTGTTTAGTGGCCTCTTTATGCCGAGTGAGACCACCGCCTTTATCCTCTGGGACTCTCTCCCAGCCTCTAATGGCCCTTCCTGTGAGATTCAAGCAGACCTCTTCTCTGAGGTATTGAGCCCCCTCACACCCCATTGGGCCCCTGCATGCAGGCGCAAAGCCTTGAAGCACCCTCTCTGGGGCTTTGCCTGTGTGGCGCTCAGTCCGATGCCCGCAGCCCTCATTCTAGGCCCTGCCTGTACAGTGCAGCTCGCCAAGATCCCCTCCAGGCTCTTTGCCTGAGGGGAGCCAAAGCACTGTCCCTCCATCGAGGACCCCCATGGGGTGCGCATCCACCCATTACTATTTGTACTGCAGAGTGCAGAGCCACTGCCCCTTCCTCTTAGCCTGGCCTGTGGGGCTTATAGCGCGATGTCTCTGCCTGTAGAGGGCACCAGTGCATGAACCGCCCTCACTGGGCCCCGTCTGTGGAATGCAGGGGTAATGTCCTTCCATCGATGCCCCCATGGGGTGCGCATCCCCCCAATCCTTTCCCATTTGTACTGCAGAGCCAGAGTGCAGAACAACTGGCCCTTCCTCATGGCCTGGCCTGTGGGGCTTATAGTGAGATTTCTCTGCCTGTAGAAGGCAGGTCTCCATTAACCCCCTTCCTGCTCCCACACCTGCGGAATGCAATGGGTAATGTCCTTCAGTCCGTACCAGTTCCCGCTCCCTCACACCCTGACACTTTCAGCTTCTGCTCTGCCTTTCCCCTCCGGGTTGAGGGTCCTGCGGGTGGGTGCGCTGCTCGATGGGACTTGGGAGCCCCCTCCCCGCATATGCTCCCAAGTACTGAGTGCTTTAACGCCAATTAGGGGCATCTGCCACACAGCCCCATAGAGCGCCGCCGGCCCCTGAATGCATCTGCCTAGAAATGAACATGAGGCGGGGAGTGGGTGAATGGTCAGGAGAGGGGGCTCTCCCGGAGGAAGGGGCGGGGAGCTATGATTTTATGGAGCGCTCTAAAGCAGCGCCTTTCAGATTTATGTGCACTACGACAACCGCAAGATATGAGGAATCCCTTGGAGGGGGCTTCAGAGGGACTTTTGCAACCTTCTCAAAGCAGGCTGGGGCTTATCTCTGGAGGGGCTTGGCATCAATAGTAACGTTTCCAAATTACCATCATGACTCTGGGCAATAGCTTGCTTAATCTTCCCGACAGCCCCCAGCGCCTAGAGACCCTTACGGGTGATTGTGCCACTTTACAAATGTGGATTATCATGTCATATGCTGGGATTCCCATATAACTGTAATTACTAATCAAAGGCCGGTTTAATATCCCACCTGCATTCTGTTAGCCCCGCACAGCTGGTCAGGGGGCGCCCTCCGCAGAGAGGTCTGGGCTGCTGCTGCCTTCACACTGCACTACAGCTAGTGCATACTGGCCGGGGTCTACAGGAAAATGCACAGCTGATACAGCGCCTCTCAAGAGACAACCGCGTGGGAGCTATGCAAATGTTTATAAGTGTGAATGCGGTGGCACTGGTGCCTCTCTGGTGCCTATTAGACTCGCAAGTCCTTGGGGAAAAAAACAATTTTGTGTTTGTAATCATTTTGGTGCATTTAGAACAGAGCTGCACAAAACTTTATCTTAAAAGGATGCCCTGCCACGGTCTAAGGTAGTTCTGTGCCACCATGGCTCACTGCTTTTCTCTGCCCAGCCACAGGCTCTGGTGACTTGAGAAATCCGTGGCTCACAGGGCTCGGGTGGCTTCCTGACACTGTGGAACTGTTCCTTCTATGTTGTCTCAGGGATACCCGTCTCTGTCGGAATCTGGCCTTCCCCTTGCACGGCTAGCATTGGGATGCTGTGGATCACAGTACTCTGCACCGCCACAGGAAGGGACTCACTAGAGTCAAATCTGTAGTTGCACAGTTCATTAAAACAAGCATTTGCAATGCAATAGGTCTTGCATTTGCGAGTGTTTGAGCTATTGGCATTGTAAATGGCAATGCCTTTTATTAAAAGCGTTTGAAAACCTGCAAGCTGTGCGTAAACAAGCACTTTGTAATTGTAGTCCTTGCTTATGAGAAGCAAAGCTGGCAGTCTCTTTTACTGACAGCCTTGCTTCTCGTAAGCAAGGACTATACTTACAAAGTGCATGTTTATGCATGGCTTGTAGGTTTCCAAAACAAAAGAATAAAAGGCATTGTCATTTACAATGCCAATAGCTCCAACTATTGCAAATGCGAGACCTATTGCATTGCAAATGCTTGTTGAACATAGGAATTATGATGAACTATGACGAAGAGCTGGGGAGGCCGTATATGACTGCAGCATTTAGAACCTAAGAAAGTAAGGGAGCCCATATTCTAATAAATACATGTCTGCTGGTACATAATCCAGACCAGGTGCTTTGTTCTTGGCTAAACCAACCAGGGCAATGGAAACTTACACTAAGTGAGACAACAATATGCTAGACACCCTCTGATAATACTGACCCCCAGCTGAGAGGTGTAAGTGCAACTGCTGCAATAAACCCCTTACAAATGGTTAACCTATGTGTTGGGCAAGATGTTGGAGCAGACATTACCCCTGGTGTTATGAACAAACAAAGGAAAAATAACAATTTCCCAGAAGATAGCACTCTGAGAATGTATAAGGTAGGTGGAGTTGATCCCATGACTCCTCTTTCAGAGTTCTTTTCCTCTCTTTAATAGCCCTTTGATGGGCCTGCCTAGAAGCTGCAACCCAGTTTCTGTCCCTTGGGTGCTATCTTTGAGCCTTCTCTAAATCTCTATGGTCCTCTCAGAGCACCTGTCATCAAACCACCAAGGGTGCAGGGGAGGTGAAAATGAAGCTTCACTAGTAAGTACAGAGCTCACTTTGCAACCACTATTTCAACAAGTGGTTAATATTTCATCGTCACTAGACCTCTCATTGAGGCACTTGTCCCTTGCAATTAATGTCTATTTCATTCTGATCTGTTGCTATTATTTCATTATATAGCAGCAAGCAGGCTCTAGGGGTGCAGTCATTTCTCCAAAAGCCTGTGCACTGAATACATCAAATGCTCAGCCCGCATCCTACAGGGTCTAATTTTCCACCACTACATCAGCTAGCCCCACTTATGACAGAGGAAGCAGGACCGTCCCACAAGCACCATGCCTGCAACAGGACAAAGAATCTGGCCTTAGCAGCCTATGCTTCTTTATTGTGTCAAAACAAACCATAAGCAGCTACGCAAAGTCATGAATGATTCAGCAGCACAAGCTTGTTCCAGCAGCAGGACCTTCTCAGCAGTAGAAGACTGGCAGTGTGAGAATGTTCCAGAAGTGAATTACTACAACTACTGGGCCTCTGTACTAAAAGCTTCATTCACTAATGTCTTCATAGTGCTTTAGAGTCTCAGATAATGTAAGCTTCCTACAGGAGTTCGCAGTGATGGAGGATCAGTCAAAATTGGCTCCATCTGGCAGCATATGGTCCCTGCTTTAGGGGCTCAGTTTTACGACCTACCTCCCATTAGTAATGCCTTCGCAGCGCGTGAAGAGACCCAGTAGTTTCAGCGTTGCCCAGAGATGCTGTGTAAGTGCTATCAACTTCTATCAGTGCCACAGGACATCAGAAGTTTAATCATCTCCAGCAAAGTTTCCTCATTTGCAAATGACTTCAGTGTTGGAAGTCGTTTACAACAAATGACTTCCCAGTGCATATGACTATGGAAAGTTTCAGCTTTCTCCTGCAGCACCTTGTATTTGCTAACGCAGCCAATGTTTCCTTCCTCCAGCCGCTCGGCAGCTTATGTTACGAATTGTTGTCTTGCGGGCGGGCTGTGTTTGACTCAGTGCTGAGTGAATGCAGGTCCGTAGCAGCGCCCCACCCCCACGGCCCACCGCTGCTGGTTGTGCTGACTATGGGGGGACACCCTCCCCAGATCTCATGGGGGAAGGTGGGCCTGCCTCAATGCACCACAGGCCTCACCTACACTGCTGGACTGATGGTGCACCAGCTTCAAGCGCTGCCTCTCTTGCGCCTCTGAATCACTACAACACCTTGTGCCAGCCTGGTTGTTGTGGCTCTTCCCCATCCCTGCCTGTCTCCTCCCCCAGGGACCACCAGGCGAGGCCTTACGAGCAGGTGTGGTAGCTCACCTGCTTCCGGGGCAGGCTACTTGTTCAGTTTGTTCAGGCCGCCCACGATTTCGGGACCGTGCAGACTGCAACCCACGAGCATAAACAGGTTTTGGCATTGCGACCGGGACGGTGAGACAGGAGAAGGATGTTTAACCCATCTGCCATATTGGCCACGCCCCCTACAATATATTTTTAACAGCAATCTAAGACGCAGTGGTCTGTTCACCATAGAAGGCCACCATCCCTTGGGATTGTCACCAATCGTCATGAGCTTTGATTTGCAGTCTACCTTATGAATATTAAGGAGATAGGTCAGCCTGGGACCCACTCTGATTGTGAAATTTGCAAACTGAAATTCAGTACTGGTCGCAAAAACTCTGGTTGCAAATTGTGACCATCGTTTGAACCTTTTGTGAACAGTGAGATATTAAATCTGTCCTGTTGTTCAGAAAATCTGTTATTTTCCAGAGCTTGTAGCATGGAACAAAAACGACTTGAAGTGCTTCCTTCTGAGAATTGTGGCTTCATAGCACTGTACATAACAGATGTTAGCCAGCTAGATGGCAATCACTTGATCCTTGATCCTGCTGGGATTCATAAATATGGTGTAGTCATATAGAGTTTTCAGTAGAAAGTGCATTAAGCAGCTCCTGCCGCGGTGGACCGGGGCTAAGGGCAAAGTCCCAAGCAATGTGCAAAGTTCGCAGGTTTAAAATGGCTGTAGCAGGGCAAGATGGCCGCTGACAGTCTGTTGTGGGAGAGAGAGGACGTGCTCCCTGTCGCTCCCCCGCTCCTGATCAGAGAATGATTTAACCGAACGGCGGAATCTGAAAACATCGGTGTAACGGGGCTATCTACATTTTACATTGTACGGCGGCAACAGATGCGGAGGATCTTTTAAGGAAAATAAGAACAGGGAGAGAGTCGGCCGATGTGGTTGTTTGTGCAGGCATTGACGGAGGCACTAACCTTCCCGGCGGTGGACACAGTGCTGACGCAGGCATTGGATAGTGCTCGTCAGCTGATGGTGAAGGCGAGCTCCTGGAGACAGCAGTACCGGCAGCTACGGCAGCAGCAGCATTTTCGGCAGCAGAGTTTGGCAGCGCTGTCTGTAACTTGGCGTGCAATGGCGCCAAAAATCTCAAAGGCTTTGCGGGAGGAGAAAGCTGCTTGGAGCGAGTCCGACGCACCGGCAGCTAACCTCCGTACAAAAAAAATGACACGGACCCAGGAGGAGATTGGTGACCCGCAGGTTGCCGATTATGGAAGGAGCACAGCAAGAAGTAAGGAGGCTGGCAGCTCCGTGGGAGAGAAACCTAAGAAAAAAGAGAAAAGTAAGGCAATTATGACGAATAAAGGGAATAAGGGAAAGCCAGTTGAACAAGGGAACTTGAGGCAGCCGCTGGTGTCAGAGACCTTTTTCCTGTTTCTGTTATTAACTCTATGGCGCCTGTTACCACTGTAGCCACAGCACAAACAGAAACCGCTCAACCAGAAAGTTTGCCAGAAAGTTTACAAATTGAGAACTTAGAACAGGAACGAGAACCCGAACTTGAAACTGAACTTGAAATTGTCCCAGATCATGGCGCTTCCACGAAAGGGGTAGATAGCAGCCTGCCGGTATCGTGTGCTCTAATTGAATCTGACAACATGAACACTTTGAATGAGAAAGTGGCTGCTGTTAATGGCAAGGGCATTGGCAGTATGGAGGATAGCAGTGCCATATACCATGCTGAGGAAAATATTTTGCCTCCTAGAGTGGATGTAGACAATTTTCTGACTTTAACAGAGGCACTAACTGAGGCGATAAGGGAGGGAGAAAGTACCCTCAATATTCATAAGTCGCCTATTTGCAATCTACTCGTAAGCGGTCATTCTGATGTGGGGGGGGCTGAAAAAGGTGGGAGCAAGGGGGATGGCGACGGCAATGGTGACAATGGGGATAAGGTTGAAAATAATATGAAGGATATGATTAGCAGGGACCCCAAGGCATTGACAACTATAACTGGCTCCCCTAGTGATGAATGTTTCTTCTCTGTTAATGAGGGTGAAGAGGAAGGAGAGGAGGTGGGGGCGGTCGGGGGGGGTGAGTCAGAGGACCCCTCTACTGTAGACTCGGGGAGTGATCAGACATTGTCGGGGTTAGAAACAGGGTCTACCTCCACATCAAGCTCGGGAGAGCTTTCTATTCAGGATATAGCTGTAAAACGTAAATCAAAAGTCCTGACTAAAAAAAGGAGAAGAGCAAAAGGGTCTATAAGCCCTGCAGCTATTAACGTTGCAAAAAGGCTAGATTGGGATTATGCAGCCACATCCCAGTTGTATAAAGAGGGTACTGAAGCCCTAGACGAGACTATGGGCTCTTCACGGATGAATGAGGAGGGGATTAGGCAAGGGCAATCTGAAAATCAGACCCAGACCCATAATCAGTCACATCAACGAAGCCAAGACTCACCTAAGGGGCTTGAAATGATTTTCTCAATGCTTAAACAAATTCAAACTGAGGCGAGGGTAGAGAGTCAGAGAGCTAGACAGGAAAGTAAAAAAATTCAGAGTTCCCTTCGGAAAGTAAGTAAGGCATGCACAGAATTGGCAGGGAGGCTTACAGAAGTTGAAGGTAGAACTGGGAATCTGGAAGATGAAATGAAAGGTTGGAAGGAATTTAGACAAGATCAAGAAAAAACTAATAGTGATGTGTTATGGAAGCTCGAAGATTTCGAGAATAGGCAGAGGAGGAATAATGTCAGACTCCTAGGTATTCCAGGAAGGAAGAGAAGGAAAGGACGTTAGAGCCTATACAATAGAACTCCTTAAAGGGGCACTCCCAGATATAAAAGGCTGGAACTGGGAGTCAGAGATCCAACGTGCCCATAGATTCCCATTTATACAAAGGAAGGGGGATGGGTCAAGCAAACCTAGAGCAATCTTAATATATGTGGGCAATTATTTGCTGAGACTGAGAGAAGAGATATTGGCTAAAGCAAGGCCACAGACAAAATGCAGATACCAGGAGGTTGAATTTTTCGCTAGACCTGACTTCTGCCACACAACGGTAGAACGTAGGTGGAGATTGCGGGAATTAATAGCTCCATTTCAGAGAATTGGCTGTGAGGCATACCTAATGTTTCCTAGTAGGCTCAAGGTGGTAAGAGACGGCCAATTCAAAATTTTCCATTCAGAAGTCAGGGCGGCTGAATTTTTGGCATGGCTCAAAGAAAGGAATTCGCAGAATCATTCACAATCTCAAGCGCATGCCGATAGTGAACTGGTGGTAGATTTATTGGCAAAAGATAGTAGGATTTAGGGTATAGCTTCTGGAAGCAGAAGTAGAGCAGTATAAGTGTTTTTGTGTTGTGCAGAATTTGTAGAAAGGTATTAATAAGTCGCACATGGTTTTTTTTTTCTCTTTGCCAATGTACAGGAGACAACAGGTGCGGGGAGGGCGGGGGCGCGGGACCCAACAGACACAGCTGTCACACATAGGTCCTTCGGACCTATTTGCCTGTAGGGGGGGTGGGCTAGTTGGGGTGGGGGGCACAGGGGGGGCAGGGAACACAGAGGAATTCGGAAATGTGGTATGCAGGAAACAGTATGGAACAAGAAGATTAACAAAATGGAGGAAATGCTTGTGATGTATAAAGCCGTGGTAACAAAGTGTGTTAATTTCTCTTTTTTCAAAATGATTAAATCTATGGTTATATTTGTCAAAAACCCAGGATGAGTACTCGTATTATGACATGGAATGTATGTGGTCTTAATGACAGGGTAAAAAGGCAGAAGGCAGCGGCCTTGATTTAAAATCTAAAACTGGACTTTTTAATACTGCAGGAAACCCATATACAGGTATCTGAAATTAGGCTTTTAGAGCAGCTAGGACTTACAGTTATAGCACACTCTAGGCAGGGGACTAGGAATAGGGGGGTTGCTGTGTTGGCAAAACAAAGAGACATATGTACTAGAAAAAAATGGGAGGATGTATGGGGCAGATGGGCTCTAGTAGAGTGTATGGTTGGAGAAACATGGGTCACTTTGGGGTCTATTTACGGATCTACAGGGGACGATCCGGAGATTTTTGAAGAAATTGACATCGAGTTGGCAACTTGGGCACCCTTTATATTGATAGGTGGCGATTTTAACATTAACGGAGCAGGAGGCCTGGGGTTGGGGCTAGGACCCCCAGTTAAATACAAAGGGAGAAAGAAAAGAGTCTTTAAAGCTGTCTCTAATCTAGCCAGGAATAATGGATTACTTGATGTATGGGATACTCTCAACCCAGGACAGGATGGTTATACATACTACTCAGCACCTCATAGATTAAGCGTGAGATTAGATTATTTCTTAATTAGCAGCCAACGCATCGATGGGGCAGAGATTGAAAGAATACCAAGACTTTTTTCGGACCATAACCCTCTTATTGTCACTCTGAAGGGTATGAAAGCTGCAAGGAAGGCCTCCGAGTGGACATTTGAAAGGGCATTGCTTGTGGAGGATGCATACATTCAACATATGAAGAAATGGATAGTCGAGTTTTTGAATATAAATAGACATACAGCATCGGTTGGGATAGTGTGGGATTGTTTTAAGGCCGGAGTAAGGGGTGAGACCATCAGCTTTGGGGCTAGAAAAAGGAAAGAGGAAAAAGAAAGAAGTGATCGGATAAAGAGGGAACTGCTGTTGGCAGAGGAGGAATTATCTAATAGAACATATCAAACTGATAATGGAGATTCAACAGATCCCGCATATTTGAAGCTAGCAAAAATAAGAATGGCAGCAGAAGAGGAAATAGCAGAAAGGGCTGCTAAACAATACACAGTGAACAGAGAGAACTGCTATGAGTTGAATGAAAGAGTTGGTAAAATGCTAGCAGCCAGAACTAGACAGAAGACATCTTTTGGTGAGATAAAAGCAATAAAAGATACCTCAGGTATGATGGTAACTAATGTACAAGAAATAAGGGAAGTCTTCAGGAGTTTTTATACGAAGCTTTATTCTGAAAATCAAATAAAAAATCCTGTAGACATAATGGAGTATCTGGACCACTATGATGGGGGACAGCTGGATGAAACAGAGAAGCAGAAGATAGACACATTGTTAGAATTAGAGGAAGTAAAAGCAGCTATGAAGAGTTTACCATCAGGAAAGGCTGCCGGCCCAGATAAAATCCCGCTAGAGTTCTATAAGGTGTTCTGGGAGGAGTTAGCAGGAGACATGCTTTACACTCTTAAACAGGCACAGAAGGGATGTTCAATACCGAATACCTGGTCTGAGGCTGAAATTGTGGTCATTCTTAAAAAAGGGAAAACACCGACTGACCCGGGGTCATATAGGCCAATCACTCTCATGAACACGGACACAAAGATTTATTCAAAGGCACTGGCAATTAGATTTGCCAGTGTAATAACACCATTAGTTACTACCACTCAGCATGGTTTTATACCAGGTCGGGGAACTACGCACCATGTAAGGAAATTAATTACCCTTATGGATATGACAGAGGCTAATGGAGATCCATTTGCGGTATTACTACTGGACGCAGAAAAAGCTTTCGACTGTGTATCGTGGGTATATTTATGGAACGTTCTGGAAAAATTGGGATTTGGCAGTGGCTTTCTGACAGCGATAAAGACATTATATAGAGACCCGAGTGCAGCAATTAGAATTAATGCGGGGTTAACGGACAAAGTAAAAATTGATAGGGGTATAAGGCACGGCTGCCCATGCTCCCCGCTGTTGTTTGCTATATATTTAGATCCGTTAATTAGAAAACTGGAGTTAAACAGGCATATCTCCCCAATTGTCACACTCGGGGGGGAGTGTAAGATTCTGGCATACGCTGATGACGTGGCGGTTATAACATCTTCACCCACAGAGGCTATAAGATACGTGGAACAAGAGGCAAAAGAATTTGGGAAAGTGTCTGGGTACTCCTTGAATACCGGAAAAACACAAATTATAAAAAATAATAAGGCTGTATGCCAAGATTCTAGGGTGGCGCTGACGGGAACGTATCTGGGAATAACTATAACCTCAGCTCTAGAAAAAATAGTAGAACTAAATATTGACCCTATTATACAGAAAGTAGGGGGAGAGCTAGACAGATTGAACAACCTCCATCTTACGTTGGTTGGAAGAGTAAACATTGTAAAAATGTTAATCATGCCAAAATTTTTGTACCTTTTCCGAACAATTCCCCTATGGTTTGACAATGTTTGGTTTAAAAAGATTGAGAACATGATCAATAAGTTTATATGGGCCAAAGGTAAAACTAGAAGGGCGGCGAGATTCCTGGCACTCCCACGTGAAAGAGGAGGCTGGGCATTACCAGATGTCAAGCTTTATTACTGGGCCGCTGCTTTGCAGTATATGATGGGATTAATAGGGGGTGCCGAAGCAGAAGGAGAGGATCATCTGGGGTCATTAGCAATTTACGGTATCTTAATGGGTGAAGAAACCAAAAACATTTTTTTGAAAAACTTTGACACGGCATATTTTAAAAGAACACGCTTTAAGACTATGATGGGAGCTTATAATTTATGGAAGGCTTTTATGAAAAAGTTTGGTTTGGGAAAATTCAATAGATATACGAGGATATATGAGAATAAGGCATTTCCGGGAGATATATTTTCTGACTCAGTATACAGAGAGTGGTATAGAAAAGGAGTAATAAAATTGGGGGACATTATGGGGACACCAGGGATGAAACAATTTGGAATAATACAGAAAAAATTTAATTTGCCAAGTAGTCAATTCTATAAATACTTACAAGTAAGAAGTTTCCTACAAAATAAAAGAGGGGGGACGGGAGGATTTGAAAAAAACAATATTCTAGAAATAATAGAGAGTGGAGTAGATTGCACTATTAAAAGGTTTTACGCAGAGCTAAATGAACACAGATCAGATGAAATGGCAAAATGGGGGGAAACTTGGTCAATAAAGTTGGGTATAGAACAAGAATGTTTTAAAAATTCATTAGACTTAGGGATAAATATTCTTTGTTCTGCATCACTACAGGCACAGCAATATAAGACTTTGTATTGGCTTTATTATACCCCGGCTAAATTAGCACAATGGGGAGCGACAACTGGTATACATTGCCCTAGGTGTACGAGTGTAAATGCAGATGCTATTCATATGTTTGCAACATGCCCAAGCTTAGCCACACTACTTAAGGAAATAGAAATGTTCTTACAAAGGGCATTAAAATTAGTTGCTAACTTAACACCTGTGACTATTTTACTAGGGGTAGATGATTAATGTAATGTAATGTAATGTAATTTGACTTATATAGCGCACAAATCACCCGAAGGTCTCAGGGCGCTTGCTTAGGGAACCCGTCCTGGTATTCCCTTGTGAGATACCCCCGGCAGGGTATCCACAAGGTGAAAGCCAGGCATCCCGCCGCGAGGGGCCGTAGTGGAGATTAAGCAAGCTATTGCCCAGAGTCGCAGAGTGTGACCCCGTGAGTTGAGTAGGCACCGGCGCGAGAATTAACGAGTCTGTGGAATTTTTGAGCCCGAGACTCTGCCGCGTCGGGAATCGAACCCTGGTCCACAGCCGCTCTCAGCCTCCGGGTCTGCCGCCTCTAACCACTGAGCCACACTTCTCCACTAGTAATGAAGTAATGAAGACGAAGCAGGGAAATACTGTATTTTTATTGCTATGGCAGTGTACAGACTATGTATTGCATCTGCATGGTTAGATCAAATGGCACCATCATTTCAGCAATGGCTAGCCAAGTTGCTGAGTATTTATAATTTAGAAAGAGCAATCTACTCTAGAAGGGGGAAAAACTCGAGGAAACTAGGTTTGAAAATATGGGAGGCCATAACGAAATGGAAGGAAGAAGGATGATGTATATAGAATATGTATATAATCTGTATTTTTACATAAATTGTATATAATTGATAGTAATACCGAGTGTATATATAATGTATATAAAGGATATCATTTTCAATATATAAGGTTTAGGATATTGAGCCCATCCCAAAAGCGATTGTTGTATTATTTGGCATTGAAGAATAAGGTTTATTATAATTATTTCTTTTTCTTTTTTTTTCTGTTTCTGCCTATGGTATATGGAGATGTATTGTATGATTATTTCATGGTTATGTAGTACTGTTTACTTGTTCCACGCCCCCTCTGTGTTCCAGAGGGTGGAAAATATTCAAAATCTTTTAATAAAAAGAATTTAAAAAAAAAAAAAAAAGAAAGTGCATTAAGCTGTTGACTTATCCTAGCAGCTATGGAAGTTCAAAATCTATGAGGGACTGATATTAGGAGTACAGGGCCTAATTTACTACATTTTGATGTCCAGCAGCACAGCAAGCCTTCCTGATATGCTGGTTTGCTTCAAAATAATAGGGCAGGAATGCTCAGAATCTACAAGATGCAGAGTATTCTTGGCCTTCACCCCTGCACTGGTGCACAAATAGCAGCTGTGCGCCGATGCAGACACCCTTGCATCAGTGGCGGCAGCGGGAGTGGCAAACAGGCAAAACAGTATCCTAGATTTACTTTAAAATGGTAACAAAATGTGTGTCGGTGGTTTAGGGATACATACAGACATATAATATATCTTTTTTTTTTAAAGGAAAAAAAAGTCCCTTTTGAATGGCGCAGGCTCTCTCAGCGCTCCAGAGACCACTGGAGGCATTTGCTCAGTCTCAATCCAGCTGTCCAAGACAGTTGGGTTGAGATGCTTAAAGTGCGCATGTCTGGCTGGCCTTCACACGACGGCTGGCCAAAGAGACATGCACCCTTTAAGTTGCCCAGTCCATCACTCTTCTCTGCTGCTTCCACTTGGGGGTTTGCAGAGTCAATATAAAATAAAATAGCAATAATGGTTATTACCATTTTTTTTCTCTCTGGGGGCATTTTAACGAGTGGGGCGATGCTCCTCCACCTTCCCCATGGTCAAGGGAGCTTGGATTGCAGGGATGATTGCTGTTGTGCAGTAAGGGACACTTTTTCTTCACAAAAATGGTCATTAATAGCATTTTGCTCCTTCTATTTGTGCTGCAGAATGCAGCACACATAGAAAGAGCAAAAACCGAGGAGAAATACAAATATTTGTCCTCACTGCACCACACCTACATCTCCCCCGGGGAGGCGTAGGATTCTGATGCATTCACAGGTTTAAATTACTTTTTGTATCCGGCGGGCTTATTTACAAGGCCCTTGCGCCACTGGTGTGTCACTTCTAATAAGGAAAAACGTGATGTACCTGCAGTGCTGGGGCTCGTAAATCAGACCCGGGGAATGTGTTCCAAGGATATTGCGTGGGAACACCCAAAGCAACAACCATGGAACGCCGCTTTCGTGCAAGAGGCCCATATTTACAAGGCCATGAAAAGTCACGCAGGGTGGCTTTGCTTGGCCTTGTAAATATAGGCAGGCAGACTGTGCCTCTGGTGTGACAAATAAAGTGATGCACCGGTGGCACAATGGGCTTGTAAATCAGGCCCACAGGTTTTTTGCCCCATTATTTTTCAGTTGTGAAGTAAACTATTCTGAGAAATGTATTGAGCACGTTAATGAATTGTGTCCCTTCATCATTTCCCAATTCTCAGAGATGGCAGGCGTAGTTGTAGGCCAAGAATGCTTGCCCTTTTCCCTTTTCTGTTATTTCGAACTGGCCATATGTTCCGCATTTCTGAGTGGTTAACTATTATATATGGTTTGCTTTAACTTGTTTCCTTTAATTTATTTGCAGACACCACAGCATGAAAGTATGAATGAATGATGATTTGCAAGTATTGTATATGTGCCTACATTGCTGTCTGGGGAAGCTAGCATGTCTATCTGCATATATCCAGTGCCTGTAATTCAGGCATGTGTCCCTAATTGTATGTTTTCTCTCTGTACCGGTGGTGCTCTCACATAGCAAGACCTGTTGAGTTTGTCAAGGCTTGTTGATTTCTGTCACTGCTTTCTCCGTGCATTATTGCTCATTATTGTACATCATTGGCTTGGCAGGTCGTGCACATGCCAGCCAGGGGAATGAGGATGAGCTCGGACGCTGCTATGTTGAATCCTGCCTTTAAGGAGCACGCCATTGCAATTTCATCGTCTCCCTTGGCTGCTGCATAAGCAGTAAGCACAGATCTGCAGAACACAGGCTGGAACAGCCGGCTATCCCCTGTGACGTGTCCTATTTTGACTCATAGCCTAATTTGGAGAGTGAATCCTAAGCGGGGAGGACAAGCAGAAGTTTCACTTTAGCCTTGAAGACATCGAGCAAACTGGGAGCAGAGGCTGATTACAGAAGGAAAAGGTAGTCACGATATTAAAGTGAGGAACTGATCTGGCCAGGGCGCCAGGGGATGGAAATACAGCAATGGGCAGAAAGCAGAGAGTCCTCGCCTCTGCTCGTCGCCACTGTAATACAGCAATGGAGGCAGCCACAAAAGAAAAGCGAGGTGTGTGTAGGTATTGCCTACAGAGGAGATGTGTGCCGCTATATGAGAAAAAAACATCAGTGATAAAACGCTAGCCCATACAAAACACTCCCCTTATTTAATGTGGAAGAAGCATGATTCGACACACCTGCCTATTCATTAATTTAATTTAATTATTTCATGATGCTTGTAAAGAGCAATAGGACACCGTTCTACTCCTACAGGAACATCTGGAGTACTGGTGGACACAAGAGATTCATCAGGTTCTCTGCTCAAGCCTTAATTACAATCTAGCTTGTAATTCCAACTCGGGTGCAAGCAGTTGTTTGACCAAAATTTCAGATTTAACAGTATGGGTGGGCAGAATTGGCAGGGTTTTATTCCACGGCATGAATTATCCAGTTCACCTGGGTAGACACACGTTATGCAGGTCCTTTGGAAAGGTATAAGCCATCGCACTCCTCTATAGATCACTAATCACAGATATACAACGCAATTGGAGGAGTTGCGATCCCTGAATCACACTAGAGCTAGATACTCACTAAAATATACAAGGTCTCCCGTAAGGACAGATTTAAACTTGTTCGCTATTACTTTTTGCATAGGGCATATCTTACCACCAGGGAAAATAATGCAGAATTTTGTAGCACATGAAATGAGATGCCCTAGAGGAACACGACCATCATATAAAATTGTTCAAAAATACAAAAAAAAAAGTTCAGAAAAATAATAAAAAAAATATAAAACAACAAAAAGAATTTAAAAAAAAGTTCTTTTCAGAACTACCTCCCATTTATAAAATATTGCTAAAAATTTTAAACTCTGGCATTCTTTTTTCTCTTTTGTGCGCTTACCGGGCGCTCTGTCCGCGAAAATAAAAAAAATAAAAAAATTGAGATGCTCCAGATGGTCTGGGAATGTCCGGAACTGCGAAAATTCTTGGAGGGAGTATTAACATACTATAGTGACCCTCCTATGCACCCCACTGTTTTGCATGCTGGGGGGATTCACCAGTCCAGCTAAACATAAAATCATTAATAGATTTGTAGATTTAGCACTTGTGCTAGCGAAACGAGCAAACACTATGAAATGGAAGGCCTCTGTTGGGCCGCAGATACCCACATGGAGGGAGTCCTTTCTGAGGAGGGCAGGCAATGAGGGAGAGGTACTATTCGAAGAGGTGAGTCTTAAAACCTTTCATTCTGGTGCACTCAAACGCTTCCAACCTGCCTGCCAATCTGCAGAGGGAATAAGGGGCCATGGGTGCCATATTATCAAGGACCGGTGTTAAAATTATCGCCGTTTTATCGGCAGGAAACTGCTGATGAAACGGCGATAATGGGCTTGATAATACGCTCTTGTTAATTCCCATAGAAGCCCATGTTAACACCAGGAACATGGGCTTTTATGGGAATTAACAAGAGCATATTATCAAGCCCATTATCGCCGTTTTATCTGCAGTTTCCTGCCGATAAAACAGCGACAATTTTAACACCGGTCCTTGATAATATGCCCCACAGTTTCCAGGGCAAAGACAAACTGCTGTGCCCTCTGCTTCAGGACCACAGCAAAAGTCTGTTCCTCGTCTTTGTCCAGATATTGTTGATTGAACCCCGTTGGATAATTCAAATGCTCACAATGGCCAGAAGCGCCTCGGGGGATGGGGGATGGGCTCCATTCACAGATCCAAAGGAGACACGGGCCTCTCTGTCCCTGCTTCCTTAGGGTCGCAGACAAAGTGCAATCTCTGAGTCCTTCTTCAAAACTGAAAGCTTCTCATTTCCATGGGGAGTAAGATTTATCTCCCACCCAGTACAACCAAAGTAAGGGGCATATTACCAAGGGCCGGCGATACAATAATTGCCGCCTTAGCGTCCATTTTTCGGGCGCAAAGCAGCAATAATTATATAGCATTATTTACAAGGACACGCTAGCGCGTGTTTCCTTGACTTAGCTCCCGTTTTTCACACACCTCGCCTTGCATCGATAATGAGATGCCAAGTAGGCGTGGCTGTGAAAACAAAATGGGAAAATATCGCGAAGGCAGTTTCGCGTTATTGTCAACGAGGCATAGTGATGATTTAAATCACGCTAACTCTGCCTTAACTCAGGAGTTTAACATCTGTTAAATTCCTGAGTACATTCCTGAGTAAGGCATACCTAACATGGGAGGTGGATTGTGGGGCTAAGGCCACAGGGCCTATCATCAAGCGTATCGCCATTTTCCATGGAACATCGCTGAAAAACCAGCGATGTTCCATGGAAAACCCGCTATCGCTGGAATATTTATCGCCATAGCGCTAAGCGTTGATAATACAGCGCTAGCTTGGCGTTATATTCCAGGGATAGCCGGCGATAATTAAAAGCGCGCTAAGCACACTCAGCGATAATTATCGCTGGAGCTTGATAATATGCCCCTACACTTCCATGGGCCAGCTACGTTCGTCTTCAATGGCACTTCTGCGTGTCCAGGTTTCCTGGGCGGACTATGAGAGACCTGTTCTCTGTCCCATTAAGAAAATTTGGGAAACAGGCAAATCCTCTTCTCTTTCCATTCTAAAAAACAACAATCAGGAAATAGACGCTTTCTCTCCTGTCTGTTCCAAGTGCAGTGGGTTCAGATTTCTTGAAAGCTGCTGCCCTTATTTTAGGATTAAAGCATCAGTGGGTGTAGATGCTTCTGGAGCATCTTAAATCCTTTCATATGGTCAGACCCTCTTTCTGTACCTCGATGAGCGTAGAAATCCCACAGTACCTGAAGAGAGACCTGCATCGTGGAACACTACCCATGGCACAGTTGATGTATGATGAGTGGGGCGGTCAGCTCATCCTGCTAGTCTGGTTGAAGATAAATGTCCTTGATACATCCTCACCCCACTAAGACTTCTTACAGTCACATGGACTCTATGGCCTTCATTACGATGGTGGGCGTGCAGCCAATGACAGGTCATTGGTGGTGGTCCGCCTGCCATCTAGGTCATCAGTCTGACTTCTGCATTACAATACAGGCATTTGGACCTCAGAGGTGGGCATAGGAATACCGCCTCTGACAGGATGAAAGATCCTGTTGGGGCAGTGGTCGGATTCCTAGTCCCTGCAATGGCGGAAGTGCCCGCGTATGCAACACCGTAAAGATTAGGATATCCCTTCCCTCTGCCTTTTCATGGCGGAACGACCACCATGAAAAGGCAGAAGGAAAGCGAGTTTGGGGGCCCCTAGCAGGGCACCTGTCTCCTATGGCCTCCGCTATAGTGCCCCGGGTGGGCACCAGTGGTGTCCCATGAAAACATCTATGCACCCAGTGCCAGGCACCATGACCACAAGGTGCAGGAATGTTTCTAAACATGCCTGTTTGCATTTTCTGGGCTGCATCATAGGCTTCAATGCAAAAAGGCATGTTTCCGACTGCCTACAAGACGGTTGGATCGTAATTAGAAGGTCGGGACTGCTGCCTACATGCAGTGCAGTCCCGATGCCGAATCGATGGTGATCGACCAGATTTGTAATCAACCCCTAAGATCAGAGAAAGCCCATATTCCATCCCGGCAGCCAGTTCCCTTGGCTGCATCACCACACCAGATAGGCTGTAGTCCTATTAGCAGAAAATATCTCACCTTCCTAGAAAAATAGAAATCTTATTTGGTACATTAACGCTGCAAATCTTCCTTCAACAATGGGTGTTCCTAACTCATTCTGGTAAAATGACCTTTTACCCTGAAGCTGCTTTTTTCAAAGGAGAAAGCCCATCTGCAAATGTGCAGTAGCAAGCAATATTGAATTCTCCCACTGCAGAGACATGTCCGTCTCATATTTGGCACATCATTTTTCTCAATTCTCAGGCATTTGGGGCTCCGAGGCACATGGCAATAATGATAGCAGCTTGCTTTTCAACAGGTCAATAAGGTTTATTCTGACGTGTTTGGAGCAGTGTGAGCATACATCAGTTCAGAGGTTCTAGGCCTTGAGCCAATCTTCACACAAGTGGGCGGTGCAAATCTACACTGCAGCCCATATATGACATTTGACTTTCATGCAGTTAGTGAGGCTTGATGTACCTTTTTACAGTGTTGAATCTATTTTCATTGGAGTTAGCTATTTTTATCCAAATACAGAAGCACCCTTGTGCCTGGAGTCACAGAATGGTAGCAACCTAATTCAATCTTTTAGATGGCATCAGATAGTTGCACCCGCCGTTTGGCAGAGAATGCTGATCTCCTGCACATGTTCTGGGTCTGCCAGGCATTGGTACATTGTGAACAAGTAGTTTAGGCCAGGTTAATCATATAATAGGGTTGAAATTACAAGAAGAACCTAAGACCTGCATGTGGGGTATCTTGACCAGGAATTAAAGGCACAAGGAAGCAGGTAAGTTCACTGACCCGGCTATAATACTTGCAAAAAAGCAGACTGCGATGTTGTGGAAGAGTTGTAGCCCTCAGATTGGTAAATGGAGAGAAATTTCAACAAAGGGCCAAGGTAGAAGAAAAGATACTTGTGAAATTAAGATGTAGAAATCAATATGGTATGCAAACAATGGGATGCAACATGTTCCCATACGAAGTGGTCAAGGATGATGGAAGGCAGCTGTGAACAGAGGAGGTTGGGAGAATTGGTAAGGGAGAAGTGAGATAAAAGTGTGTAGTGGCACCCAGGAGTGCAAGTGAAGTGGTCGCTCCTGCTTAAGAGTGGGCTGGGCATGACCCTATTTTGCAAAAGTTCTAAACTGCCTAAGAGGTAACATGATTTTGATAAGGAAGTGTCTGATTAAGTAACTTTACCGGTACTTTGTAAGAACATTACCCGTCAGCCCCTCTTCCTTTCCACCAAGCTTGCCCATTGGAATATAGAAAGCAGTTCTGTTAGAATTGAGGAGCTTATTTACTAGCCCAGTGAGCCACCGGAATGTCACTCTTTTGTGTCCTTACTTCCAAAATAGCAACCTGATTTCAATGCAGACATCCGTTTATCATGGTGCAAACAGCACTTAGAGGCATATGGTGCCAACCGGGGATTTCTAATCACACTGGACTGGGTCAAATCCAAGCATTCAAGCTGACCACGATTGAGTGCGGGTCAAAAATAGTCCCAGATAGGGCCGATTGAAGTCCTATTCACGGGGGTGATCCACGCTGGCAGACGATGCTTGCTGTGCAAAGGGATGGACTTGCTGCGTTTCGTGCTGATTATTCGGGTGATCTGTGCGGTTACGAGCGAGCTGACCAGTTTGCGAAGAGCCCATGAACTTGATTTCAAGAGCTAATGATCCACCCAAGGGTGCAGAGACCTGAGAGGCGCCTCTTGGGGTTCGGAAGCTCATAGAAGACAAGTCCAGGAGCTGCAAGGAGCCTGTTATGTCCCTGAGGCTCCTATAAGGTAGCCAGCTGACTAGCCCCCTTTGAAACCTTCTTAAGTCCTTGTTTCAAGATGGGTTCCAGGTCCAGTTCTTCCTCTCCAGGCAAGACAGCAACAGTAAGCAGGTCAGTACAGCAAGGCAGCAGCTCCTTCGGAATGGCAGACCAGCAGAGTGACCGTCCTTCCAGCAGCACAACAGTCCTTTGTTCCGGCAGGGTATCCACAATTCCAGAGGTGTAGTGAAGTGGAGGTGTCAGAGGTCTAGTATGTATACCTAGTTGTGCCTTTGAAATGGGGGAATCTTCAAAGACATGCCTTTGAAGTGCACAGAGTCCCTGCCCATCCTGCACTGGCTCCAAACTCACCTAAGGGGTTATGCAGCCCGTTTTGTGTGGACAGCACACAGCCTATTCCGGTGTAAGTGAGGCTGTGTCCAGCTCCTCCTTCCGATCCTGCCAGGATGCCCCATCATGTCACTCCTAAGCTCCCATTGTGTGTGGTTTGGGCCTGGCAACAGGTTTAACTTGCCAGTACAACATGGCAATTTAAACTACACACACAGTGTCTGCAATGGCAAGCCTGAGAAATGTTTGAAGGGTTTCTTAAGTGGGTGGCACAACCAGTGCTGCAGGACCATTAGTAACATTTAATTTACAGGCCCTGGGCACCTGCAGTACACTTTACTAGGGTCTTACAAGTAAATTCAATATGTCAATTGAGAATATGCCAATATTACCGTGTTTTAAGGAGAGAGCGCAAGCACTTTAGCAGTGATAAAGTGCACAGAGTTCTAAAGACAACAGAAACAAATTCAGCAAAAAAGGAAGGAGGAAGGCAAAACATTTGAGGGTGACCGTGCATAATGGGCCATTTCCAACAAGTACAAACTATTTATCTGGTTGATTGCAGTGTGGCTAATGGAGGGTGTAAGAAATTATGCTACTAGTTGAGGGGGGTGAGACTCTACTCAAGCAGGAACCTTTTTCCTTGTCAAGATGATGCACAGTAAACCCCAAATTAACCTCTGATCAACAATCTGGTAGCTAGTCAGGCTTAACTTAGAGGCAATTTGTAAAGGATTCATTAAGCATGCCAAACAGTAATAAAGTGAAAACACAACACAAATAATTCCAAAACAAATTTAGAAAAATAGAATAAATCGTAATGAATAAAACAAGACCAAAACAACAAAAATTCTATCAGTAGAATCAGCTATATACAGTTTTTGTGATGTTTGTGAAAATAGTAGGCCTGGGCAGTAAATTCTGTTCCGTTCTCGGAATTTGCGGAATTTGGATAATTTTGCGGTCCGCAGTGAACGCGAAATTGCCCAAAATTCCACCTTCTGCGACTTCACGAAATGTTTTGCTTGTTCACGTTCTCAAAGTTGGCGATTGCGAACAAGAAAAAAGCATTGTGAACAAGCAATTCCACGTGTTCGTGGAATTTCTGCATGCTCGCGAATATTTTTTACTGTTTCGCGGAGATTTGCGTAATGCAATTACACCAATTCCGCCCACCCCTAGAAAATAGCCCCAAAAAGCAGAAACGGCTTACTGTCAGTATCTGGTCGCACCAGACCAGGAAAAAGTCACAAGGTCAGGCCAACCATGACAGAGTGTGGGCTGGCTACAGGGACCCAGTTAGGCTCTCTGAACACGAGCACAATAAACCATGGTTGTGGAGCCTTGCAAGGCCCTGCATCAAGGATGTGTTGCACAGCCGAGTAGTTGTGTTGGTTATGAAGAGCTGCAGAGCTGTGATGCGAGGTTCTTTATCATCCTTGAGGATTCCTTCAAAGAGGGCTTGCGACGTGAAATCCGGCATCAAGGATCAGTCGCACAGTTGAGACGATGCATCAGCTCTGAAGAACAGTGAAGCTGTGATGTGTGAACTTGTGTCATCGTCCATGCTGCCGCCAATGAGAGATCTGCGATGCAATGGCCTGAATTGGTGAAGCTTTGCACAGCAGCAGTTCCAAAGCTGGCTACAAGGTCAATCCGGAGTCCTTGCACAGGGAGAATCTTCTTAGCAGAGTCAATGCCTTGGTTCTGCTTGGGATTGTGTTGTGCATCTGTTCTGCTTGTTCCACAAAGCGGCTGGCAAAGCAACTTAGTGCCCACTTCCAAGGGTCCAGGACTGGAGTGGCATCACTTGGCAGGGCAGGACTCACAGATGGCAAAGTCCAGGTGCTGGGTTCAAGGCTGTTTGAGCCTTCTGTCCTTGAGGCTCTGGTCAGTTATCTAGTGGTTGGAGTTACTTTGGGATCCTGGGTTCAACAGATGCGTGTCCAGTCCATCTCACCCAGAAAAGAGCACAGCAGGGCAGCAGTAATTCAGAGCAGCAGTCCAGCAGAGTAGAGTGGCAGTCCTTTCAGTTGCACATCAGTCCTGGAAGGGTATCCACAGGTCCAGAAGTATAATGAAGGGTTGGTGTCTGAGGTCTAATGTTTGGTCTTCCCATCATGGCAGCGGTGGACCATCCAGGTACACCTATGTTCTCTATTGTGTGTGCGTCTAGGAGGAAAACACAAAGCCCAACTGTCAACTACACCCTATCATGTGACCCCAAGCCAGGCTACGGGCACTAATTAGCTAAGGCAGGAAAATGCCAACTTTCTAATTTAAAATCCGACTTCTCCATGAGGGATGATTTTTCATTACAATTCCAAAGACGCCAAACAATAGCTGGTTACCTGCTCCCATTTGGAAATTATCACTTATTAAACATCATAAGGTAACTCTTATGTTATCCATTGGGAGAGGTATGCCTTGCAAAAGGGAAAACAAATGTAAGCTTTTCCACTACCAGGACATTTAAAACTAAAAGTGTACATGTCCAACTTTTTAAATACACTGCATCCTGCCATCCTGGCTATCAAGGTCCTTCCCTAGGGGTGACTTATATGTATTAAAAAAAGAAGTTTTGGGCCTTTTTAGAAATGTCAGTTTAAATCTGCACACACAGGCTGTAATGCCAAACCTGGGACATGTTAAAAGTTCTACTCAAGTGGGTGGCCAATCAGTGCTGCAGATCCAAAAGCAGAATTAAATGTACAGGCCCTGGGCACAGATAGTGCCGCTATACTAGGGACCTATCATTAAAATAAATATCCCATTTGGGTGTAAGCCAATTTTGCCATATTTTAAGGAGAGAGCACAAGCATTTTAGCACTGGTTAGCAGTGGTAAAGTGTGCAGAGTTATAAAAAGCCAGCAAAAAAGAAGTCAGCAAAACAGGAGGGTTGAAGGTAAAATACTAGAGGGGAACCACACAAAGAATCCCAGGTCTAACAGAGGGGATCTGCCAAAAAACAAGAAAACAAAGGACTTGCAGTGTCACAAGGTCAAAACCCTTGATTTGCTGGTCGAACCACCCCTGGGCAAACTGTGTCACTTTTATCAATGATTGACAAGCTTCTGAAAGCGTTCTAAAATTACGTTTGAATTGCGAGAAAAATTCCAACAAACATATATATTTTTTAGCAAAATCTATGAAAAACGTTTGTGGCATCTTCTAAAAGACACCAAAAGAAGATCAGTCATGGATCAGATTGAAGCTAGCTCCAACAACTGCAAAAATTATTTCCATCCTCAAGGAGTTCAACACCCCAGAACCCCAGTGTCCACAGCCAACTCCATCACTCCTTCCCATGAACCCTGTGACAACCCCTCCAACTGCTTTCAGGGCAAAATTGAAAAACTCTACATTAACATAAAAAACAACCAAACCCCAAAGACATCATCAGCAACCTGCCCACCGCCTACCAGGTATCCTACCTAACCAACTGGAGAACAATCATGAGGACAAAACCATGGCAATCTTGAAATCTGTGCACTCCAGGACCTCAACAGTCCCCTGTTCACATCATATCTGCAGCTTAGGAGAACAGCTGATCAGCAAGTTCCTCACACACATCATAAACTCCTCTATCGATCCACCACTTTCCCGGAAACACGCAACAGTCACAAGCCTCCTCAAGAAACCTTTGGATGACCCCAGCAAGATAAGCAGCTTCCGCCCTAGCTCACTGCTTTGGTACATATCCAAAGTGATAAAGAAGTCAATCACCAACAACTCATCAAACACCTGGAACTCCACAACACACTCAACCACACCCAGTACGGTTTTTGAAGCAACCATAGCATGGAAACAGAACTCATCGCCGCCACAGATGAGATCTGCACCTTACTGGACTGAGGAGATACCACCACCCTCATAATGCGAGACCTCTCCACTGCATTCAACACTGTGTCTCACTCCAGACTCATCAAAAGACTACAGGAAAAAGGCCCACTCTACACGTCAGAACCCAAGAACTTGATCTGCAGAGTTCCCCAAGGTTCATCACTCAGACCAACCCTGTTCAACATTTACGTGACACCACTCACAGCACATGGCATTTCCGGCCTATCAATGTCTGACAAATCCACCACCACTAGAACCAACTTTGCTGTATGCATGATCCACATAGCACAGTGTATAAAAAACAACTGTCTAAAACTCAACTCCAACAAGACGGAAGTGCTGATCTTCAGGTACAGGAATTCCCCCTGGGAAGCCACTTGGTGTTTGTCAGAGCTTGGTCCCACATCAACACCCACCAACCACATAAGAATCCTGGGTATCATTTTAGATGACAAACTCAACATGTCAGTATAGGTAAACACGGTCAGCTCCTCTTGCTTCCATATAGTAGGCATCCTCGGACAAATCTTCAAATGGATTCCCAGGAACACCAGACATACTGTCACTTTAGCCCTCGTCACAAGCTGACTAGACTAGGCAATGGAATGTACACTGGAATTTCCAACCACCTACTCCTCCGACTTCAGACCATCCAGACCGACACAGCAAGAGTCATTCTAGATTTTCCAAATTGCACCTACATTGCACTACACCTCTGAGAACTCAACTCGCTGCCGATAGATAAATGCTGCCAATTCAATCTCCTTAAGTACGTATACAGGCACTGCACAACTGTAGGTCCAACAGCCTTCACTTCCACCAACCAACCAAACACCTGTGGTCAGCCTCACTCTCTCTTGCACATACCCCCTTATATCCATAAAAGCAGAAAGGGAGGCCTAGCCTGCTCCTATATTGCATCCATACCATGGAACAACCTCACTCTACACATTAGGGCCTTTTCCTAGCTGCTTCCCTCGCACAGCTTTTGCACCTATGCACCTGCTCTAGCACCTGCACACCTATTGGGTGAAAAATCTCGCTCTACAGATCCAGTCAACATAACATAAGATAACATGGGCTGGCATGGGGCTAAATTAGATTTGAATACAGAGAACATTCCCAATGTCAATCTAGAGCTAATGTCCCACTGGGCTATTATAGTTAACATGAAGAAAAAGGCATATCTGTTCAGTCTCTTTTTATGTATGTCAGGGCAGAATGCTACAGGAGGATTCACAACCAGAAGGAGGAACAAGAGCATGCCTGTACCCTGATTTCTACAGTGGAAGAAGAATTATTTTACGCATTAACAAGTCTTTAGTCCCCAAACCCAACAGATTTCAAGCCATGGAGTCAAAAAGAAACTTATGCCTGTGGTGAAATGAGAGAACGTAAAGGAGAAGCTTCCATGGACCTTTTCTAACTGTCTGAAAAGTGTCTTACATTGCTTCCAGAAGATTGAAACATGTATGTCCTGAAGAGAATGGCTGGTTATAAAAGCAGTGCTACCTAGTTTGGGAGATACAAGTATACAAAAAAGTGAAGGATGGAAGGCCTGAATTATTCTCAGCCATTGGTAACAACTCGGGTCACATCCAAATCCATCATAATTTTGCACACCATTCCACCTCAGTTTGGACCCAGCTATAGGCAATTCAATCTAGACACTGCTCCAATAGGAACAGTCCAGCCTGAACTGCCAAGTCAGGTCCTTCCTGAACCGAAACACAAGCAACGCAGGACCAGTTTCATCCCAGTTATAAGCTCATAAATTGGGTAAAGATTGGTTCCAGTGGCACAGTGTGCACGGGAAGCACATCTGAGCATACCCATTCCACTTAGGATGACACAGTAAGTATACAAAACAGTGATGGATTGAATGCTTGAATTAAACTCAGCCACTGGCAATCACTCTGGAATACATGCCCATCCATCGTTATTTTGCACACCATGCTACCTAAGGGGCCGATTATGATAGTGTATAATCTGCATCCTCTGGGCTGGCGAAAGCCAACGCCGGCCCGGAGGATGCGGATTAACCGCTGCGGACTGGGAAAAGACCCCCGCCAGATTAGGATGGCTGGGGCATCTTTTTTCCATCTGCCGCTTTTCCGACCGTGGCGGAAAAGCTCTAACATGGCAAGCGGTGTCTATCAGACACCGCCAGCCATATTAGGATGGCGGCGATCCTATGCCTTTCCACAGCGGCATTTCCATGTGGTAAGGCATACAGTTTTTTTTGGGGGGGCCCTTTGCGGGCCCCCAGGGGTGAAGTGGGGGTGGGGGGTGCACATGGGGGGGTACCTATGGTACCCCCCTACCTTTGTGTGCACGAATCGGCCCGCCCCACGCGGTGCCTGCCGCTTCGTGCATGCAAAGGTAAACATGAATTTTCTAACCTTGCGGCGGGTGCTGCTTGAAGCAGCATCCGGTGCAATGTTAAAGGTAGGGGATGTGACCGCCAGGGTGGCGGTCACATCCTAATTTGCATGGAGGGACCGCCGCTGCCCATGCGGATGGTCCCTTTTCCTCGGGGGTGGCGGATGGACGCAGGTCCGTCCGCCATCCTAATGACCTCCTAAGTTTGGAGCCACGTCATATGCAAATCCGTCTTGACCCTGATCCAATAGGAACAGTCCAGCCCAAACTGACAAGCCAGGCCCTCCCTGACAGGGAACACAAACAACACAGGACTGGTTTCACCATAGTTTTGGACTCATGAGCAGGGTACAGCTTGGTTCCAGTGACTCGGAGTTCACATGACCCACATGTGGGCATACCTGTCCCACATAGGGCGACACAATAAGTATAACAATACAAAAGGCACAAAAGGACTGTCAATGGTCTGTACAACTAATGGGGGCAAAGAAAAATGTGACAGACTCTGTGTCTACCTATAAAGTGTGTACAACAAAAAAGGAAATGAATCCCATCAGCCCACCCATATGGCAGAGCTTCATCATCTGGGATAGAACCAAAGATGGTCCGGTTACGGAGCCGCACACCTGTTGGAATTATGTGCTTCTCCAAACCCAAGGAACCACCAGTGATGGATCATACCAAAAGTCAAATCAGTTTGGAATGGTGTGGGATGTTAATTTGCAGTGAGAAAAAAGTGTCCAAAAAGAATCAAAAAGTGAGATGTAAAATTGGCTACCATGATTTAAGGAAAACTTTATTAGGGAAAATCATGGTGTCAAGATTAAAATGAGTGTGAGACAGTTTGACACAATAACCGTCTATTAAGGATGGTATTTGGTCAACATGTTTCAGCCATTGTAGGAAAGTGTACCCGGCTTTCGTCAGGACCTCTTGAACACTACTGCAATTAAGCTTGACCTAAGATTAGTGAAAAAAGCAAAAATTAACACAAATTAATGATACAAAACATCCTACCGTACATTAGATTTTCCAGACAGGGGATGTCTGTTTCATAAGGTATTTAGGATTCTTTCCGCAAAAAGGAAGATACACAACAAGGGACAACAAATAGGTAGAACACAGACACACATTTCTATTATTTTTGTGCCATATGTGTCAATTTTTGTGGAATCCTCAGAGGCTCTCCATCCTACCCAGTCCTGGTTTCGTGCAGCACATAGCACGGAGTCAGCTTTGTGGAGATCACAGAGGCGATTAGGGAGTGTTTGGACAGTGGCGGCAGAGCGGCTCTAATTTTACTGGACCTCTCTGCCGCGTTTGACACTGTCCCGCACTCACTCCTCCTGACTCGATTGGCTGAGATTGGTGTGCTGGGCTCAGCACTAGAATGGGTGAAATCTTTTTTGTCCGATAGGTCCCAGCAGGTTTGGATCCCACCTTTTTCTTCCTCGGCCAAGCCCCTTACCACCGGGGTACCGCAGGGGTCCACATTGAGCCCCTTGCTTTTTAATGTGTACCTTACCCCGCTTATAGTGCTGGCTGAACAAATGGGGGCCAAAATTATAGCGTATGCAGATGATACGCAACTTTTATTTACATGGCCTGATACAGCACTCGACACTGAGGTCATTTGTTCCTGTCTTTCTTCGGTTTTTAATTGGTTAGCAGCGGCACAGCTGAAATGCAACGAAGACAAAACAGAAATTTTGTTGTATGGCCAATTTCCGCCTAATTTCAGAGAACTCTGGTGGCCTCTGGATTTTCCCCAGACAATTTTCAGCCTCCACCACAATGGTTTAAGGACCAGGCTGTTTCAGGACAGGGCCGTGGACGGAGCAGATGCAGAAAGAGCGGCCAGCCCCAGGTTCATTGGGAAGACGAACCATCCTTTCCCAACACCCGAAGCAGGAAGGGCCATCTGCAGCAACAACAACAACAAGCAGGACCCAGCACAGAGGGGAGAGTCTCATAGTCAATATTAGCTCCTGGACCCTCAGTGACCTTGAGGAACAAGTTCTTAATAGAGGACTTGGGTTTGTACCCACCAACATGGGTGATCCCTTTTAGTGTGTGCAGGTCTTCCTACGAAACTACTTATAAATATTTTACATTTTGGCTAATACTGCAGTTTCCACTACGGTCCTACAGCAACCCTGTGTGTGGGCTGGTTCAAGCACCATGGCACACTTCCTTTGAGAAACAGCAACTTCCTGTTCTAGTAAAAACGATTCCATTGGCTGATACTGCAGTTTCCACTCTGGTCCTACAGCTATGGAGCATCCTCATGGCCATTGGCCCATGTAACACATATCAACTTCCTCCCTGTTCCAGGCAAGAAAGAGAGGCCAGCCCCAGGTTCATTGGGAAGACGAACCATCCTTTCCCAACACCCGAAGCAGGAAGGGCCATCTGCAGCAACAACAACAACAAGCAGGACCCAGCACAGAGGGGAGAGTCTCATAGTGAATATTAGCTCCTGGACCCTCAGTGACCTTGAGGAACAAGTTCTTAATAGAGGACTTGGGTTTGTACCCACCAACAGAAAAATAGTTATTCGGCATTTTAGTTGTAAATCAGATCAAACATTACAGCATTTAATTATCAAAAATATGATGTGTAATCATGCTCTCTAGGGTCAGCAAGCAGCATCAGGACAAATCCATAACTTTATATCCAAAGACAAGTGGGCGACCTTACCTTTCACGATATGTTACTCGCCGGGGCAGTAAGTGAACACCCTCCCAGGTTGCAATGCGACATAATCATACAATCAAATTTAAGACAGACACACAGCAGTAGTTCGGGATTGCACAGTTGGGCTCACAGGTGGAGCTTCAGGGGAGACCGAGCTGTCATGTGACCACTGCAAGAACGGCTCCCAAATGTCTCTGGGACGTGAAGTATTTGGCATTAGATCCCAGTATGCACCCAGCTGCGTGTGGCCATATGTAACGTCCGCCAGCCAGTCATTAAATTTGGGCATGGTTTTCCGCCCCCAGTTCATGGCCACACGCCTCTTGGCATATAGCAACAGCAATGCATGTAGCTTTCGTTCCTTGGGCTCAGTGGTTTCAACCTAACCCAAAATGCCTAAGAGTGGAGACGGGGCATCCTCCCTGTTTAGGATTTGATTGATAGCAACAAATATTCCAGACCAGTATTCAAATAAAGCCGGGCAGTGCCAGGCCACGTGTAAAAAGGAGGCACCCTCTTCTCCACATTTCCAACATCTGCCATCATCTCTGATGCCCATGCGATGGAGGGACAGCGGGGTGCGGTAGAATCTGTGGAGGAACTTGAAGTGTACAAGTCGGAGTCTGTAATTTGGGTGGCGCTCCAATAGCTGCGTGCAGCAGAACGACCACTGTTCATCAGTCAGGGGCGTCTCTAGTTCATTGCTCCACAATTGCTGTGACTTGGGCACCACTATGGGGGATTGTTCTTGCATGGAGTTATAAAGGCGCGACTAAAGCTTCTTTCGGGAAGCCCTAGCTAATATGTTTTGTAGCGCTTGTAGGTGTGGTGGCTCCTCAGGGAACCGATCCCCCAGTGCCTTGCATGCAGATTTGTGCTTATGGTGAGTGAATTAGTCTCTAAATGACAGCGGGTTTTCTTCATCTGCAGCTGGCAGATCAAGAAATGTGACTGCAGGGTAAATGTCTGCGAAAGTGCACAAGGTGGTACCAGCAATGGTGACCTCACCTCCGCCGTCCTCCAGGCATGGGAGCATAGGATTATGTTGAAGGGGTATAGCAGGCGCATATAACAGAGGTATGGCAGCTCGTTTTAGCATTTCCCGCCAAGCCCAGCGGAGCATATCGGCTGAGTTGATGTCTTATGACGGCCTGGGAGTTTTGCGGTAGAGGGCCACACTCAGTGGGAGCGGAGCAACCATGTCAATTTCCACTGCCACATGTGGTTGGTAAGGTGTGGGGTAAGCCCAAAAGTGTAGGTATTGGGCTTGAGAGCAGACTGCGTACAAGTGCATATCTGGAGCACCCAGTCCGCCCTGTCTAAGTAGTAGTGTTAGCAATGCCCATGATAGTCTAGCCTGACTCCCAGCCCAAACCAGTGTCAGCAAGTGAGAGCGCAGACAAGTGAAGAAGTGTTGAGTCAGTGGAATTGGAATGTTTGTGAAAAGATAAAGGAATTTAGGCAGCACAATCATTCTTATTAGCGCACAGTGGCGATTCCTCCATGGGGGCGTTTGGGCGCCGCCCCCCCTGCTTTCTCGCTGTGCGAGAAGGCAGAAACAAATGGTAGTTATATAACTACCATTTGTGATTTGTTTCTGCCTTTTTGCACGACGAGAAAGCAGAACACTTCCTGGTTTAGAGTGAGTGGGTGCTTACTCGAGGGCAGGGGGGAGTGGCTTGGGGGAGTGGCTTGCCCACTATTGTTAATACTGACTGTTTGGACAGCCTGAGGCCGCCCAAACGGACAGTATTAACTACAGTGGGAAAGCCACTCCCCCAAGCCACTCCCCCCCTGGCCTCAACTCTCCCTGATCTCTGTATGCTGCAGCAGCAGCATACGACAGAAAATTACGTCGCCTGGGGCAGCCGGCCGCACCAATCAATCTGCGGCAGTGGAGAGGGAGGCTGCCTGCCGCGCCGCCTTCCTGTGATGATGTGCTGCAGGACTTGAATACGAGGAAGGCGGGAGTCAGGACGGGGTCTCCGGTCCGTAAGTTAATTTTTTTTTATTTGATAGCTAAGCTTCGTGTTTGAAACCTCAGATGACTCTTCCCTCTGCTAGATTGTGGGAACCACAAAGCTCAAAAACCCACAAATGTGTTTTTTGCTGGATGCCAGGCCAAGTGAAATCTGTGAAAACAATAGACACCGTTTATTAGGTTAAACCATGTTTGTGATCACTGAATACGGCATGTGATCATCATATCTGCACGTTCTGGGACGTCCTGTATACAATGATGTCACAGACAGGAAGCAATAACAATCTGTGGATTCACTGTGTCAGACCTGCACATCCAGAGTACATCCGTACGACACATGCCTGCACATAGGCACAATTTACATAACGTTTTGCATGCCTTTGTGCACTATTACCTAACATCGGTGGCATAAACACTCGCCGTTGCGCCTCGCGGAGCTGCATGAGAAACCTTCCTGCTATGCAACCCTTAACTTAGTCCCTGTGGAGTCAGGTGACCCACGCGCCGCATTCCTTCTGTGGAGGAAGAGCCGAAGATTGAGGAGGATCACAGGGCTATGTCGCAAGCATCCATTTTCATTGATATTTCTCGTGATATTTCTGAAGCCCCTTAAAGACACATCCTATCCGCCTTTTAATTTAATGAATAACAGTACAAGTTCTGGTCGTCTTCCCTTGGTGGCCGTAGCTAGTGTTGTAACCCTCTCGGTCCAAAGAAAGGAAATACTAAACTGTCTCAAAGTGCAAATTGTTAAGAAGTCGCGTATGTACACGCTGGTTCAGGGAGGGTTGTGGGAAAAAAGAGACCATAAATGCACTGATTGGCATCTATGTTTTCTAGAATTAAAGGAGAGGAATGCCACGTCTCAGACTTTGGGCTTCCTCTGGATCATTATGTGCAGGCCTTTACGCCCCGCCTATCAGAAAGTTCACCAGCCGCCACTGTTAGCGCAATTCAACCTGCTAAAGATAGGGGGAGTTTGGACCATATCGCCACCTTGCCCTCCAGCCAGGACTGCCCTGCCAAAATTCAGACTCCAGATCTCTTGGATTTTCCGGCTAATCCAGATACCCAGGTATTTTACCTCGTCCGCTTCCCATCTTAGAGGGTAGTCAGAGTGTACCTCGGTGGTGCTGTCTGTTAGAGGGAATATAACTGACTTGGACCAATTTATGGAAACGCCAGATAGCCCCCCAAACCTCAAGAATTCTCGCAATAGTGGATTAAGGTTCTCATTTGGGTTGTTAACATACAGGGTGACGTCGTCGGCGTATAGGGAGATGAGTAAACTCCGAGTGCTGAATCAAATGCCCCTAGCAGACCAGTATGATGTTGCCTAATCCTGGCAGCTAGCGGTTCCATAGCAATGGTGAACAATAACGGGGAAAGCGGACACCCTTGTCTAGTGCCCCTGGAGATTGGAAATGAGTCAGACACCATGCCGTTGATTCTAATTCTGGCTCTAGGGGCGGTGTCAAGTAGGCGAATCAGATTGACAAATAATGGGCTAAACCCCATACGCTCCAGAATGGTGAACAGGTATGACCATTCAAGTGAATCAAATGCTTTCGTGGCGTCGAGAAACACCACCGCCGCTTGAGTATCAGGATGCAAATAATGCAATGCTGAGAAAACCGCTCTTAGGTTGTGAGTGGTAGCACGGCCTGGTATGAATTCCGATTGGTCCGGGAGGGCCACGATGGGGAGCAAGGGTTGGAGGAGGTCTGCTATTATCTTCGCGTAAATTTTGACATCAACATTAATTAATGAGAGGGGCCTATAAGAGTCCATATTCTTATCGTCTTTGCCAGGTTTCAGCAAGGTAATAATAAGGGCCTCTCTCATCGAATCTGGCAGCACTCCTACCTCCTGTGCCTCTACAAAAACCGCGTGTAAGCGCGGAGCGAGCTCCTCTACATATGTCTTGTAAAAGGCTGCCCTGAGCCCATCTGGCCCGGCGCTTTATTAAGCGGCAGAGCCTTCGTGGTAGTGGCGATTTCCTGCACTGTCACGGGACGGTCCATGTATTGTCTGTGTGTATTGTTAAACCATACAAGTGCTAAGGATTCTAAAAAGGACTCAAGGGCCTCTTTCGATACAGCATGTGTGGACTCATACAACTTAGTATAGTAAGTGGTATAAGACTGTAATATCTCTTGCTGGCCTGTTGTCATTTCCCCTGTATTGTTTATGATTGTGTGCACCTGTGTGGGTGGAGGGGTGGTGTTAATCATTCTGGCAGTGTACGGCTGGGTCTGTCAGCCTCCCCGTATCTGCGCGCCTCAGCTTGTTTCCCAAGGAATTTCAGCTCACGTTGCGCTTCCTCAGCAAAATCCAATAGTTTGGCTTTAATCTGGGACGCCAACTCAGTCGTCGGGTCTATACAGAATGACTGTTCGAGAATCTTGAGTTCATTCTCAGCCACTGCCAAGGAATTTATAATAGTTTTTAAAATCCCTGCCTTACGTGCAATGCATTGCCCACGTATAACAACCTTAAAGGCGTCCCAGAGAACCGCCTCAGTGGTGACTGAGCCCGTGTTGGTGGCGAAGTAGTCGACAATATCTTGCCGCACCTCCTCCGTAAAGGCAGCGTCCTGAAACGAATCTGGCGGGAGACGCCAGGTGAAGGCTCTATTAGGGACTCCTGGTACGTCCAGTTCCAAAAGACAGGGAGCATGATCGGATAAGGAACGGGCCAAAATGTCGACTTTCACAGTCCATGTGGCCACATCTTGAGATACTAACCAGTAGTCCAGTCTGGACCAGGCCGCATGGTGTGCAGACATACATGTGCCCACTCTTGCGTCCGCATTGCGGGACCTCCTTATATCTATCAGTGAGCCCTCATTTATTATGTCTTTCAGAGCCTGGCTGGCATGGGGATGTAATTGCCTGGATGTGCCCTTTCTATCGAAGGAGTCTTCCATGACCACATTGAAGTCTCTGCCCCAAATAATCGTGGAGCAGTCCAGAACATTAACCCGCGCCCACACCTCTCTGAAGAATTCCGGGTCATCAGTGTTCGGACCATACACAGCTACAAATATTACGTTTTTGCCGAGCAGGGCCCCATGTAGTACGACATATCTGCCTTCAGCATCAATAAGTTCAGAGTGTTCCCTCCAATCCATACCCCGGCGCATGAGGATAGTTACTCCTCTTGCGTAGTTGGAATATATAGCCGAGTATACGGATCTCCACCTTGAGTGTCTAAGTTTGAGCGAACATGTGGAGTTAATGTGTGTTTCTTGCAGGAAGCAAATATCTATGTTGTGCCTAAGCAAGTAGCTATGCATGAGTCTTGATTTCCTGCTGTCGTTTAGGCTGCTTATATTCCATGTTAGGACTTTAGTCACTCCCATTGTCTGTGCTGACCCTCTGTATGTCCGTGCACCTCCCGACCCCAATCGAGCATAAGTAAGTCACAAAAAGCATGCCGATCTCTATACATTTGACGATATACCAAACACCCCTTTACCCAACTCCACCCCCCACCCACACCAACCCCCCAATCAGGTTGTGTCATTAACCCCCCCAATACGCCAAAGGCGCACAAACAATAGAACAGTTTAATTGTGGGAAACACCCCTTGGAGGCGTGGCATCTCAAGCATACACCCCTGCTCACACAGGGTGGCTGCAATAGGTAGGCTATCTCTCAAACGGACAAATTAGGATAATAGCTCAACACAACCGTACAACCAGTCATCATTAACATCTTATAATACCATACACGGAGCAAAGAGGCCATTTCGGAATCTCCAGGTCTATGTCACCAGCATCATTCTAAGCAAACCCTACATCCCTGTAGCAACTGGGACCCTGGGGCTTACTCAATGTCGCTCATTTGGCTTTCGGCCTCGCCCCCAGTCTGAGTCTTCCTCTTGGTCCTGGGATGGCAGATGTGCTTCGCAAATTTCAAGGCGGAACCAGCATCTAGAAAATGGTGCGTCGCGCCATCATGCACGACCCGTAGTTTGGCAGGGTACATGAGAGAGTATGGGATCTGCGCCTGGAGCAGCAGTTTCTTGACTTGTAAGAATTCCTTGCGTGCAGCTTGCACCAGTGGCGTGAAGTCCGGAAAGAAGGATATATTGTTCCCTTTGTGTGTTATCCTCCCCTTCTCCCTTGCCAAACGTAGTATTAAATCCCGGTCCAGGTAGTTGAGCAGTTTGGCCAGGATCGGCCTCGGCGGAGCACCCGGTGGTGGTTTTTTCCCCAGTGACCTATGCGCACGCTCCACAGTAAAGACTGGTTGAGAGGTTAGGGTCGAATAATTCGTGCAGAAGTTCAGTTACAAAAACCACCATTTTCCCCATCGCCGTGGTCTCCGGAATGCCTGTGATACGAACGTTGCATCTTCGAGAGCGCGCTTCAAGGTCATCAGCTTTGGCGCAGAGCGTCTCAATAATCTTTTCCAAGTTGGTGATGTGGGCCTTTGTGCTTTGCTGAAACTCACAGCATTCTGTGTGTCTGTTTTCCAGGCTATCTAGGCGCGTTTAGTGGGTGGCCACCTGTGATCTCACATTTTCTAGTTGGGCCGTCATGCTATCCAGCTTTGCATCTATGCTTTTCAGGCTTGAGCGCACCTCTAGCATTAGTGCAGTCACATCGATGTCTTGAGGGGCTTCCTGCGCTGTCCCCCCCGCCACCCCAATGTCCTGCTCAGCCTGTTTGGTCAGCTTCTTTTGCTCAAACGTGAGCCTCGGTTGGCGAGGGTCGCCCTTCCCCATGGCCAAGCGTATGTAGACTGATTCACCTGTAGTGTCAAACGTGTCAGTTCACTTTGCCTGTAGCGAGCCTATTTCACAGGCAGTATCCAGGAGATCGCAGGAGAGCGAACTCAATAACTGGTGCTTCTACACTCCCAAGGCGATCCGACGGCACGGCCTTGCAGCGATGGGACGGTGCATATATCGTCAGGGCATCGGCGCATATAAACAGTGCTCAGCAATTTGGCTACCCGAGTATCGGGGTGCAGCTCGTCCAGCGGGGACCACCGGCAGCCGGCCAACAGCAGCAAGAACAGAGAAGTGCACTCCCGCAGCAGCCCCACAGGTCTCCACAGTCTGCCAGCTCTCCCCCGCAGTCGGCCCTCGAACCTGCCACGTGCGCGGTCACCCGAGCAAGGACGCCTCTAAATCTATGGCCGAAGCCCAAGACCCTCGTTGACCCTGTGTGGCAGAGGTCGGCAGATGCGCCAATATTCCCCCACAGAATTCTGGACAGCTAGGATCAGACCCTCGCAGTTAGCCAGACACAACGATCAAGCCCAATCCAAAATGGCGGGCGCGCTCGCCGCCGATACTGAAAGTCTGGATTTCGTGGCCGCCCTGGGGTTAAGCTGGCTCATATATATGCCTTGTTTTCCAAAATACAGTCTCCGCTGCTCCGGAGCCTTACCCCACCTCCGGACTTGAGCATCAAGGATCGCCTTGCAGTGCGACGCACCACACTTGGTCAGGCCAGCGGGGGCGCGTCCTGAGGTAGCTCACAGCGCCCGCTCAGACCTCCAGCAACATCGGGTCCTGCCGCGAGTATCAGTCGGCCATAATCTCGGGGTCCGTATCAGGATGTTCTAGGCACTCCAGGGTGCCGGTTTTTCGGTTGATTGTGCCCCGGGTCAACCGTCGCCGCTGGGCATTGGTTAGGCGTGAGTCCGTTTGGAAATAGGCAGGATTGTAGAAGGATTTCGATTGTAGCCTGTGGAGCTCGCTTGTTAGGCGGTCATCTCGCTGCTCGTCTGGCCACACCCCCACTATGTATTATTGTTACTAAATGAACTAGGTTCGCTATCAGCCAGCCTTGAAGAGCTTTTTTCACTGCTCTTACATTGATATATTGTTCGAATCAGAGATTTGTTACTAACTGTGTCTCACTCTCACGGCAGCCCTTGCAGTTGCTGTCTGTCATGTACTCAGAAACAATGCCTAGGTTTTTAGTATGGATGTGATCTAACCAGACACCCACTATTCTATTTCACGAATTAGAGCGGGGCCTCCAACCCTGAGCAGTGGCCAGGAAGAGGTGAGGCTTTCTCCCAAGCATTTTGGGTGAGTAAAAATAAATAAAAAAACATATCTGTATCGTTTTGGAGAATGACCTATTGGCATAAAAAAACATATGGCGCAAAAATAATAGAAATGTGTGTCTATCTTCTACCTATTTGTTGTCCCTTGTTGTGTATCTTCCTTTTTAGGAAAGAATCCTAAATACCTTATGAAACAGACATCCCCATCTGGAAAATCCAATGTACGATAGGATGTTTTGTATCTTAATTTGCGTTAATTTTTGCTTTTTTCCACTAAGCTTAGGTCAATCTTATTTGCAGTAGTGTTCAAGGGGTCCTGACGAAAGCCGGGTACACTTTCCTACAATGGCTGAAACATGTTGACCAAAACCCATCCTTAATAGACAGTTATTGTGTCAAACTGTCTCACACTCGTTTTAATCTTGACACCATGATTTTCCCTAATAAAGTTTTCCTTAAATCATGGTAGCCTATTTTACATCTCACCTTTTGATTCTTTTTGCACACTTTTTTCTCACTGCAATTTAACATCCCACACCATTCCAAACGGATTTGACTTTTGGTATGATCCATCACTGGTGGTTCTTTGGGTTTGGAGAAGCACAGAATTCCAACAGGTGTGTGGCTCCTTAACCGGACCATCTTTGGTTCTATCCCAGATGATGAAGCTCTGCCATATGGGTGGGCTGATGGGATTCATTTCCTTTTTGTTGTACACACTTTATAGGTAGACACAGAGTCCGTCACATTTTTCTTTGCCCCCATTAGTTGTACAGACCAATGACAGTCCTTTTGTATTGTTATACTGTGAATAAGGGGTTTGTCTGTCCTTTGGTCTTTAAATAATTTTCCCCTTAGACCCTCCACCAACCTTGTTTTTTGACGACACAATAAGTATACAAAACAGTGATGGATGGAATAGTTGAATTAATTTGAGCCACTGGAAATCACTCGGGATACATGCAAATCCATCAATATTTTGCAAACCATGCTACATAGGTTGGGACCCATCTATTTGCAAAGTAGTCTTGACCCCGCTCAAGGAATAGTTTGAGACAGGCTGAGTTGGCCACCCAAAAGTTATATAAAGATCTTGTACATGTTCATGCTATTCTGCATTGTCTACCTTAAGCATTGGGCACCACCGCCTATCTAGTCTGTCTGCCAGCACCAAAACTCAGGTTGCTATGAAGTCGCTATAAATAAGGTTGCCAGCCACAAATTGCAGCAATGGCCTCCTGCATCCATTAATGGCTGCACTGCTGCGGTATCGGTATAACTGATCAAGTCTATGTTATTCTAATTCCCACAGCCCTCTTTGATTTTATATTTTAAATTAAATAAATGAAGTAAAACTTTAACAATCACACATGGAAAGGGAGACAAAAGTAACATTACAATAATATTATGGTTCTACTTTATTTGTCAAATAAAACTCTCTAAAAGCAGGTTTTATTTCTTTAAAAATGTATCATTGTATCTAATTGTTGAGGAAACTACCCTGAGTTATATTTCCAGATGAAAAAAATGAGGGGCATATCATCAACGAGCAGCGAAAAATATCGCTGAGTGCGCTTAGCGCGATTTTGTTTAACGCCGGCTAGCGGCAGATTTGATCGCCGAGTTATTACGTTATTTACAACGCTTATCTGGCAATAGAGACGAAATGCAGGTTTATCGCTGTGAATCTAGCGATAAACCTGCAGCGATAGGGGAATCCTTAGTAGTAGGGAGATGTGGATTCAGCCGTACAATCCACCTCCCACGTAAAAGATAGTAAAGTCAGGATTTTCTCAGGCGTAAAATACCGGCGATAACCGTGGTTAGCGCAGCTTTTAATATCACTTTGGGTCTCCTAATTTTCTTGGGAACACCTGCATTACATCTCATTAGAGATGCAATGCAAGGCGTAAGGAAAACCGGTGCTAAGACAAGGAAACATGTGCTAGTGTGTCCTTGCTAATAGTGCGATGCCATAATCGCCGCTTTTCGGCCGAAAACGGCGATAATGGGCTTGATAAAATGCCTCTGAGTTTTCATTCTCAAAGAGTTTGACAAACGATTTAACGTGCGAATCTTGCAGAACTGTTAAACTCTTCTACGAATATTTTATCCAGGAAGGAGCTGCTCCAACAGTGTGTTAGGGTCATTGATGAACTAGTAGGGTGGAACTCTAACCTGGATCAGATCAGTGACAACACTGAACTCCCACAATGCAGAGAAGCAGACATCATTCATCTTACCCACAGCGGCAGGGTTCTGCAACAGCACCAATGTAGGGCAGAGCTGTGGGGAGCTCCCTGGGAGGGCTCAGATCAAAGGAATTCCTGATGACAACCGAGTCAGATGTATAAAACATAAAGTCATGCAGTCAGCATTGAAACATCATCTGGGGATCTGAGCCAACAAGTAACTGTGAGCTTCACGTCTGCCATCGTTCGAGAACGCCCTGGAGCAGGGTTTGAGATAGAAATAGGGGCGATTTGATTCTTCCGATGACTCCCATTAGAGGGAGGATTAGTTTAGGACAAAGAAAGTTGAAGATGCCTTAAAAATCTTCATCAAGCAGCGAGGGTTTTTTTTGGATGGGGCTGTGTTGCAGTTCATCACACAGTCAGACACCCAGGCGCCATCTGCTTTCCTGAGCACTGAGAATCCTCTACATTGCAACATTCCAGTGTTTATGGTTAATGTGTGGGGAAGGTATTAGAATACCATCCCTGGAGTTTTAGGTATTAGTTATAAAGAAAGCCAAGGCTATCAAAAAGGGATGTGGAATTAAGGAGCTGATTAATACGTGGGTGGGACGGCCACCGGCAGACAACCCTTCGGAATGACCGCCACATTACAATGCAGGTGGTCAGATCATTGTCTTACGGGGACAGATCGCCACCTCCAGCAAAAGCTGCTTATCCCGATGGGGTGGCGGTTGGTATCATGATCCTGAAAGGAAGTGGTGCCGACGGCGGCACCACTGTCGGGATTACTCTGCCTCTTTCCAATAGCCTTTTTATGGCGGCCTGACCGCCATGAAAAGGCTGTCGGAAACTGACTTTGGTGGCCCAATACAGGGTCACGTCCCCTGTAGGACACTGCAAAGTGGCCCTGGGGGCACATGTAGTGCCTCCACACACATCCGTGCATCAAGTGCTAAGCACCACATGGTGCCTGGCAAGCGGTGCATGGATGTGCAGGAAGTGCTCTTTAACAGTGCTACTTGTGATTTGGCCATTTTTCTGGATAAACTGGACTTTCCGGCTGCCTGCACGGCGGTCATATCATAATCGGGCAGTCGGACCTCCGCCTGCTTGTCGGGCGGTTCCCTGATTGCAGTGATAGCAGATGGCGGTCCGACTGCCCACTATCAAGATAAAGCCTTGAGTTATTTTGGTCTAGATTTTGTAAAAAGTAAAGCAACTAAAGATGTTGTACTGCTCTGCTTTGCTCTTCATTGCATGGAAGGAAGAGAGCAGAACAGTGTCACATAATAAGAAGTGGCATTGTCTTCTCCCTCCCAACGCGGGTGCACTTTTGACTGCCCTGTGTGAACACACACAACTTTGCACCATAGCACAAGAGGGCCCATACAGTACAAAAACTATCCTTAGCATTTTTCCTGCTTTATATGTGTGCTTTATAATGCAGCACCCATGCAAAGCAGGAAAAACCTGGCTCTGCCTGGAGAAGGCTGATGATTTGAGTGCAAATCCCTTTCTACGATTGATTGTAGGAGTGGTGTGGCTCATTGGTTAGAGTCGGCAGACCCGGGAGCAGAAGTCGGCCAGGACCATGGTTCAATTCCCGACGCGGCAGGGTCGTGGACTTTGGTCAGCGGACTCGATAATTCTTGCTTTGGTGCCTACTCTAATCAGGGGTCCCACTTGGCAACTCTGGGCATCAGCTTGCTTAATCTCCACAACGGCCCCTCCAACGCCGGGGATGCTTGGCTCCACCTTGGGGACTCCCAGCAGGGACCATCCCACAGGGAAAGCCAGGAGGGGTTCCCCAGCGTTACACAGCACCAGGAAACCTCCGGGTAACAGTGCGCTTTACAAGCTCAAACATAATAATAATAATAATTGTAGATTGTGATTTGAATCAACATCACTGGGTATTTGCAATGGAATGCCCATATTTCACCCATGGAATGCCTCCTTGACGCAGTGGTAACGCAAAGCTGCACAACAAGATACCTTGGGAAAAACATGATTTGCATTGGATAGTAAATCTCAACATAACACTTTGGTCAGATTTGTGTTAAAAATGTATGCATTAAATTCTACAATGTTTCGGCCAACATATACATTTAGCCTGTCATCCAGAGTCGGGTACTTACTTGACCAGATAACTGCGAAAGAACTGTTATTTTCTTGCTTGGTTCACTGCATTTGTTGATAATAATGGAATTGTAGTTATTCAGTGGAAAAATATTTTGGTATACTGTTCGGTACAGAAAGGCCTCAGTCCAGAGCAGTCAGCGGGTGACCAATTCACAAAATGAATTTGCGGATAGAGATATCTGAAGCAGATTCCAACCTGGCAGATGTGTAAATCTTTGAGAAAAAGGCATTGGATGACCGGCCCACAGTTTGCCTCTGTAAACATGCATGGACTATTGTATGGCTAGATTTACTTTTAATGTTATAATCACTAAAGATGCATAACATTGCCACAAGTTGGAGATGCTCATGATTGGTTTTTAACAGTGTGTAGATGAGCACCAACTAATTTTGGAAATTTTTAATTTCCACAGGCCATTAGTTATTAGGTTTACACATGCTTTAGTTCTAGTTAAGGGAGGCCTAGGATGGGGCATATGCCCAACCAGATAGTCTACAACGTATTGTGTATTCCCCGTGCTAGAAGTAGGACTCAGTGACGACCCATGCTGAGTTGTGTGGATGAGAACACTACAGATCAATTGTTAGACACTTCTTGTTTCTAGTTATGTGAGGTAGTTGAAGGCTGGACAATACACAGGAATCATAGTTTCCTATGGTTCTGTATTTTATACTATGAAATTGAAAGGGTATGCAGTATTAGGTTTTACTTCCTGCTCCTTATTGTTTTAATGATAGTAAACGTATATTAAAACACTTCCAATTAATGTAGGGCTATGAGTGGCTGAAGTAATAAAGAAATCGGAAGTTTGAGGCACGGATGAGTATCAAAATTAGCACAATATTAGCATCCCAAAATATATTAATAAGAAAAGCCACAAATATGATAAGGAAAAAATATCCTGAATAGGACGAATGTTCCAAAATATAAGTCTAATGAAATTTCAGAAAACAAGCATAAACAAGCAAAGTCAAATCAAAGTACTTATTCAAAAAACAAAAGTTCAACAGTCCTCATGAGTTGGGTTTTATCACTGTTTTGCAGAAGTTTCCGCATATTTTTTCAAACAGCACAGTAGGTGTTACAACATCCTTACTATCTTACGCAGGAAGGGTTACAGTGGAATTCGAGGGGGACAGGTAGATGAACAGGCAGGACTGGTGATTAAAACTGTTGGGGAAGGGAGGTTTGTGCCAGGAGAACTGAAAATAGAAAAGTTCACTGTACTCAAGAGTCTATTGGTCCTGACGCCCAATAAACGATCCCATAGACCCCAATACACAGTTTGAGTTTTAATTTGAACAATTGCTTGGTTACTTAAAACCCTTGCAATATATACAGAATACATATTTCCATAGTGAGTTAAAATCATTATTAAAAATCTTCATTTATCAAATATAGCGTATTAAAAAGAAGTCTGGTAATTTCAATTTAAAATTGAAAATGCTGGTTCACGGAAACATTTCAATTTGTATATATGCCAATAGATTAAAATTTGCCCTAAAGGGCCACCAATTAATATTGTCATTTGATAGGAACTTATAAATACATAATAAAACAAGAAATTCATAATCAGGCAAAATTCGTAAATAAAATCTATAGTATCCAAATATTTCTAATGGTAGGAGGTAAGCATAGGCCATAATTTAGTGAATAAGAACATTCAAGTTCAGTGGTTGTCCTTAGAGGGATTCAGTTAGAGTCAACAATTCAACCCCTAGTAATGTTGTGGGGACTCTACTATGCTTCTAAATGTTTGGTATAACAGTTAAATTGCTTCTTATGTCAAAAACACAGAATTATTTTCATGTTATTTAAGTCTTTGCTCCATTTTCAGTAGAAATTTGACAACACTGCAATTTAATTGAGAGTCCCCTGGATCAAAGCAGGCTAAAATAGCCTGTCGTCTTGTTTGTATTCCTCTTCGGTTGAAAGCTTTTGTTAACAGTTGTTTTCTTTCTTCCCTTACAGTATTGCAGGAACAAACCAAATTCAAAAGATCCGCCTTGCAAATCCCACAAAGGTGATAAGTGACGGGTAGACTACCACGTTGCCAGGGATTCATATGTACTTTGGTTGGTAGTAACCCCAGCTGATATCCTAAAAACTGCCCAATACAGGTCCACCTGAATCTTTGGGCCAGCATGTTGACAAGAAATACCATCACTGATTTCTCCTTTGGTCGCAGTGATTAGGAGGAGAGGAGACACAAAGAGTGAAGGAGGACTTTGGTGATGGTGAGCATTTGGAGAAGGAGAGGACAAAGACGACGGAGACCATTGTCCAATGACACACTTCCATAGGACCTGCATATCATTCAGATAGAGTAAGGATAGGAATGGGTAAGGCTATGACTGATCCTTACCAGATGACACCAACATGAATGCCAGCTGAAGAACTCCCTCCTCTCTTATTTCCTTCTTGGTAATGGCAATCCCTAAACGATTCCCCACTAGCAATCTGGAGACAATATATCTCTTTAACAGCCACACGGCGAGAGGCTGTTAAATACTATGCAACCTGCCTTTATGGGCACTAAGGCTTACCTTTGGGTTGGCTGATTAGTATTTAAAATTAAGGTTTAGGCCTGTTAAAAGGGTTTGACAGGTTGAATTGGCAGTTTTAAAACTGCTTTGCCAGGCTACATTGAGAGGCTGGGGTCGGGTTCGCTGTGTCATTGCAGCAGATGGCAAAATGTGTGCTGTAGTCCACTGGTGACATTTAACCCGTGGGGCCTGGGTACACTTTGTACCATAGACTAGTGACTTATATGTAAGTTAAAGGAGCCAATCAGGTGTATACCAATTCCATCATGGTTGAACAGGAGCACATGCATTTTATCTCTGGTAAGCAGGGATACAGTTTACAGAGTTCTATGGTGAACAAAAACAGGCAAGGCAAAACATCTAGGGACTACAGCCAAAAGTTAGTAATTTTCAACATGGGTCCCTGAAGCAGAAGGTGGAGAGAACTACCTAAACCCCTGGAATATCTCATCGCTAATGTGGAAAACCCTGTAAAGACCATCAGCATTGGTGGTGTCAGTCCCAGGGTGATGTTCCACCTTAAAGTCCATTCCCTTAGAAGGACCACCTCCACAGTTTGGGATTCTCACCCCTACATCTGCACTAGCCATCTGAAAGGTCTGTTGGTTGTTGGAACCCGGGAATAAGTCCAAAACAGGTGTGGTCACAGTTTCTTCAGTGCCAGACCACTGTGAATGCCTCCCTTTTAATTACACTCCACATTTGGCCCCTGGGAAGTACCCATCTGCTCATGAAGGCTGCAGGTCGCCCCAAACCCTCACTGTTCAGCTGTGAGCCAAGAACCCAGGTCCCATGGTCTGAAGAATCTGCCTGCACAATGAACTCTTTGGAAAAGTTAGGTGTCTTGAGAACTGGTGCCGAACACATGGCTCCCTGCAGGGTTTCTGCAGCCTTCTGGTATACTGCTGTCCAGATCCACTATTTAGGCTGTTTCTTGGAAGCCAGCTCTATCAAGGGTGCCACAATGGTGTCATACGTAACATCCAGGGAGCATGTGGAAAGTTTCTCACCTCAGTCTTGGTCTTGGGAGGTTCCCAAGCCATGATAGTGGCCCAAGTACACCACCGAGCCCTGCCCTATCTGGCATTTACTGACCTTGATCATCAGGCCTTTCTAGTGCAGGGTCTGAAGCATTTATTTGAAGTGGTACAGATGGTAATACTAGCTATCACCCAGGTAGGCAGCACTAAAGATTTCTATCTAGCTATCACCCGGTTGACCAACCAGCTTTGGGTAGGTGGCATGGGCACTCTTCAGTTCACAGGGCATGACTTTAAACAGAGAAGCACTCTGGAGTGGAGAATGCTAGTCTCTCATTAGCCTCCTCAATTAGGGCAATCTGCCTATACCTGGATGTCAAATCAAAGATACCTTCAAACTTGGCGGCACCCCACCGATCAATGCGCTCACTGCTCTGTGGATGGGTTGAGCATCAGTCTTGATGACTGACCTGAGACCCCAATACTCTACTCAGAAACACATTTATGGGGTGGTGTCTGCTGGGGCAGCCTTGGGTACCAGTACCACTGAACAGTACCAAGGACTAAAGGAGGGTTCATGCACCATTTCTGACATCTTAGACACCTCATCTTTGATGCGGGCTCTCACTTTGTCAGACAGCCTGTAAATTTTATTTTTGACAGGCATGCTGTCCCCTGTGTCAATGTTATGGGTGCATCCGTCAGTGAGTCACGGGGTGAGTGAGAAATACTAGAAGGACTTATCCAGCAAGTGGTGAGTATGCCAAGGTCCAACATTTATTGAAGAGGTGGGTCACCTCTAATTCCAAAGACAGTTTAGTAATGCCTAAGTGTTCTTCCTGAGTGGGAGAAAAGAAGCAAAATAATAAGCTGTCTCACTGCTCCTTACCACTTCTTACATTTAGCAGATAGGTCTGAGAAACAAAACACCTCCTTCTGAAAATACCAGGTGACACTTGGTTTAAAATACAAATGGTGAAACATAGAAGGCAGGCAAATGTTTCCATATTAAGAAGTATGTGAACTCTCAGAAATCAAATTACTCCATAGCATAAAATGCCAACTACCAAGTAAATGGCAATTTGCAGCCAGCAGTATGATACTCTAGTCACCATCTTGGGTATTTTATAAAGTGACTGCCAATGTGTATCTTCCTCTCCAGAATATAGGGGCATATTATCAAGGGCCTTATCGCCGCTTTAGCGGGACATTTTCCCGCTAAAGCGGCGATAATTTGATCGCCTATTAGCAAGCTGTCGCTAACAGCAGTTAGCAAAGGTTTGTAGGCAATAGTGAGCGATTTGGGGCCCGCTTTGCATGTCAGCAATATTTATCGCTAATGACATGCAAAGTGGGTGTACCCAACCAGTCGCTGATATCGCTATCGCCTATTATCAACGCAGGCACAAAGATAAAAAAATGTGCGCTTAGTGCAAATATCGCCAAAAACTAACGCCTGCTCAGACCACTTCTTAACCTGTATATCCAATTGGAGTTGGATATTCAGGTTAAGACCCGATTGGCGTTAATGCCTGAATATCGCTGGATTTTCAGCGATATTCACGCATTGAGCCGCTATCGCCGGATATTTGATCGCATTTGAGATAAACGTTGCTAATAGCACTTTATCTCTGCAATAAAATCCGGCGATGCTCGGCGATAAACAAAATATCGCTAAGCTCATTTAGCGATAAATATCGCTAGCTGTTGATAATATGCCCCCTAGATTCTTGTTCTGCAGAACAGTGGTTGGTAATTCAATAGATTGATGGTCATGTACGGATGAGATTCACATCAGTACATAATGAGCCCCAGATAGGCTATGCACATTCCATACAGCATGCATTTGCCTTAACTTCTAAAAGAGCATCTATTATGATAATGTAATTTGAAAAGACCCTCTGTTTTGTCTTTCTGGGATTTATTATGATTTAGATGGCTGAAGACTTTGAGTAGAATAAGACTATAGAATGGATCATTTAAATTCAAACATAGTCCAAAACTATCAAGGATTGGATGCTGAGACAGTTTGCTTAATTTTTGTTCTTGATTGCACAGGGAGAGGGAGACTATTAACAGTAGCCACTGTGCCATATGGCATAGAATAGGCCACATGAAAGGTGTCTAGTATCTCCTACAGAGGTTTCCAATTAGGAGGAAAAACCAAGAAAGGGAACAAAAACCCTCACTGTAGATCTTGACTGAAGAAGGCAATGCATCCAAAGGTAAATAGCAAGCCACCAATCTCGTCCTGACTTCGGGGTTAGCCAAGCAAAGACCTCATCAGAATTATCAAAGAAAAATTCCAAGAGTTAGATGCATAAATCAGGGAGACAGTAGTAGTAAGAAGGTGACAAATGTGACACAAAACAAGGAAGCACATGCATTTCAAGGCATCCACCATTTCGAAATGCCTCTGTGTTTTATGATTCAAACTGGAACTAACATCACAGGAAAAAATTCAGATTAATTTTAGATTGGGAACCTCAGGCAAAGATCCCAGAATAAACCACCATCTTGGAAATGGCAATTTATAAGGTTCATCCACTTTAATTCGTGCAATTCATGTTGTCAGCCTAACAGATGAAGGAGAAGCCCAAATTTATATCCTTTTGCCCAGCACAGAGCTCTGAAGTCCTGTCGCAGTGTTCTAAAACCCCACACCTGTATCTCTTAACTTGCCCGACATAATAATACTGAGATGATCACTCTATTTAATAACTTTTCAAAGGCACCTTGGAATTCTGAAAATAGAAAGAGAAATCCTTGTGTTAAGGTGCGTGAATACCTTAGTTACTAAAACACATGCAAAAACAATACCCACGCCCAAATAGTTAGGTGTCTTCCAGATATAAAGGCATACCCAAATGGGCCATGTACTAACCCTATTTAGAGAGTTGCAAATGATTTGCAACTCAATAAATAGGATTAGCGACTCACTATCCAAGGGCGTCCCTTTCTAATAGCGAGTCTGAGCCCTATGTAAGACTGAACAACCAAAGAACAGGACAACCTGACCAAGGTTCAGCAAAACCAAAACATTAGTTCAAATTAAAGTAATATCGGTGCAGCACACTTCCCGCGCCCGTTGTCCCCAGGCACAAATCCTGTCAGTAAATTATGAGCAAAAAGTGGAAGGCGCACTCAGTAAGGAATTACACAGATTCTTATAGTCCCCAAAATTTTTCTTCTTTATTTGGGTTTGTAAGACTGTATTGCGTCCGCAATTGCGGTTGCAAAACAGTTGCAGTATTGTATATGGTATTTGTAGAGTGCTGCTATCACCCAACGGGTATCTTGTAGGTCTGGGAGAAGCACTACGCTACGCTCGCGGAGTTTGCGAAGTTTGCGCAACTTTGCACCACGCGAGCTGCACGTAGCATAGTGCGAACATGCATAGTGCAGCATAGCGTAGTGCAGCGCTCATTTTTTGCTTGTTCGCGGTCCTGAACGTCATGTTTGCGACCGCGAGCAAGCAAAATTACATCCCGGCGAGATTCTCAACGCAGGGAGGTAAGGTTTCTCATTGTGAGTGGTTGTGCATGCTCGCGACCGCTCTCAATGAGGAACTACCAGTTCGCGTTGAGAAAACTGCAGCTCGAGTAATAATCTACTCGAGCAGCAGAAAACTACAGCTCGCACTTTGCAAGATGCTGTTTTTAATGATTGCACAGTGCCGGATGCTTGTCCGCAGTGTGCAATCATTGAAAACGCATCTTGCACAGTGCGAACATGCTACTACGCAGCTCGCGTAGTGCTACGTGAAGTCCGCGTAGTGCGAAGTGCACTTCGCGTAGCTTCGCTTAGAGCTACTACGCGAACTACGCCCACCCTTATATCTTGGCGCTATATTACATGAATCCTCATCAGGCTGTGGAGGGAAAAGTGGGCACAAACTAAACAGGGCAGCTCCAGAGCTGTCCAGCTCTGGGAAACAGCCATGTTTTGATCTTCTTCCTCAACTGGAGAAGATCATATAGCTGCCTAAATTCCAGTGGGAGGCTGTTCTAGAGCTTGGCAGTGGCAGAGCTAAAAAACCTGACTTAGCTCTTCGAATTTTCAGGACTTTCACCAAACAGGCGGTGGCAGAGCGGAGACACCTTGTTGGAGTGTACCATGTCTCTTGAAGAGGTATGGGTCCAAGGCCATGAAGAGCCTTGAAGACCAAACACAGAGACTTAAACTGGACCCTCTGTATTATAGGCAACCAATGAAGCTCAGCAAGGGCCAGTGAACCTAACAAGCATCGTGGTTTCATCAGAGCCAATTTGGCTGCCACAGTTTGGACTCTTTGGAGGCGCTCAATCAAGAATTTAGGGACCAGATATTAAAGAGCTATTACAGATCTGGCGCAGAGTAGGCAAAAGCTTTGGGCCCAAATCCTTGCAAACTCTGTGAGGGAGAGTGTCTAAACGGGACCACGAAGATACACTCATAGCAGTTCTGTCAAAAATCTCCTCCGAGAGTTGTTCAAAATAACTCAGAGAGGTCAGTCGACCTGACTCTGCCTTTTTATCCTTAACTAAATCTTGTGTCTCCTTGATTTTAACAGTGAAGTCTTCTTTCTTAGAAGAATTATTCCTATTCAGTCCATCAATTATGTTGCTTATTTTCTCCATGAAGAAAATCGCTGAGCTATAACACAAAGCTTGGGTTGGCATAATTTTAGACAGTGTACATTCTGAGACATTCATGTTCTTCACTATTTTGAAGATTGCTCTGGAGTTATTTTTAGAATTTAGAATGCTATTAGCAAAGTATTCAGATTTAACCAAATCGATTCCCATATTCCACTATTGCAGCCTTCCAAGAGACTTTATCCTCATCCGAGTAAATCTTCCTCGATTTCCGCTCAGCCTTTCATCAAATTTCATTTTTTTTAACTTTATTGTTTGATTATTTAAAATCTTACAATATACAATTACAAAATTACTTTTAGTATAAAGACAAATAAAGAAGTAAAAGAACATTCATCTTAAAACTCAGTTAAAAAATTCCTTAGTATAGTTCATTTACAACTTAGTCTTCTAGTTTTGTTTTTATCATTAATAAAAACTTTACAAAGGTAGCATTCATGCCTATGTCATTTGATTGAAGACAACATTTCAGGGCTTGCCTACATGTCCGTATTCCTCGTACATTGAAAGGGACTTTAGGTAGTTTTATCCTTTCATTTTGAAGTCCTGGACAAATACAGAGCAAGTGTACAATATTCTCCTCTCCACTATTACATAGTCTACAAAGTGTACTCCTTTCAGAGGATTTCCAAGGCGGGAGATGGCAAGTTCCCGGAAGGATTCCAAATCTTGCTTTGAGAAGGATTTGTTTGCTGTTTCCTGACCACGGTATTTCCAAATAGTCTTGAACCTTCTTTGTTTTATATCCATTTATTATTGTCCAGGCATGTTTTCTTTTAGTCAGACTATCTTTGTCATTTACAATGTTTAGTAAGTGTGTTGTTCTGATAATTATTTTCTTAAGGGAACCATTGGCTATGGTATTATTCCAAATTGAGGTTACTGCAAACTCTTCTACAGCTTCATTAAGAAAATTCCATGCTGCTGCCTTTGTGTTATTTCTTATCTCCTTCCACAGTAACTGTGATATTTGGTTATCTTGATCATTTTTAATCCATTTCCAGGTTTTGATAAAATGACCCTTCCTGGCATAATATTGATTAGTTAAGCCAAACTCGAGTCTAATTTGGGCTGGCGAGGCATTTGTTGGGAGGAGAAATAGTAATTTATAAGTTTTAGATACAGCATTATTTATTGTTTCCATATCCCTTCCCATTAGTGACTCACTGCCATATGTGATTATTGGTAGTAATCTTGCACCCATAATCTTTAGAAAAGGCCCATATGTGTGGTTGCCCAGTGTTTTCTGCAAGATTCTAAATACAGCTGTTAGGGAGTTTGACTTCTTCTGAATATCTCTTAATTGCGGTTGGTAACTACCCTTCTCATCAAATAGTACTCCCAGGTATTTGTATACTTCGACTTGCTCTAGTTTGGTGTTTTCCATATACCAACTACATTTTTGCCTTAGTTTTTTGCTCTTGGCGACTATCATGATCTTCGTTTTGGTTTCGTTAATCACCATCCCATTTTTCCTTGCTTAGGTATATGTTCCAGAGATTAGTCGCTGGAGCCCGATTTTTGTTTGGCTTAACAGGATGTCATCATCGGCATACAATAAGTTTGAAATATGCCCATCCGCTAGTTTTGGAGGGTGTGCATTTCGTTCATCTAGGATCCTTGACAGATCCGCCAAGAATAAATTAAAAAGAAGGGGGGCGAATACACATCCTTGTTTTAAACCTTCATTGGCTGGGATTTCTTTCGACAGGGTTTTCCCATCCCCCATCCTTTCCCTAACCCAAGTTTTACTATACAATAGCTGGATCATTCTTAATAAGGTAGTTGGAATGTTCATTTCTCTGAGCTTTTTCCACAGTAAATTCCTTTGAACACAATCGAAGGCTGATTTAAAATCAACGAAACAGAGATACAAGGCCTAGTTAAGATTTATTGACTTATCCATTATTATTGATAGTGCCAGGATGTTTGTAGAAGTCCCTAATCCTTTAACAAAGCCAGTTTGATTCAATGGCAGGATCTTACTGACTTTTGCCCAATCATTCAGCTCATTAAGCAAGATCCTTGCAAACAACTTGGCACCATTATCTTGGAGTGTGATGAGGCTGTAATTTTCTGCGAGTGCCCAGTTCCCTTTTTTGTAAATTGGCGTAATTAGTGATCCACGCCATTTCAATAGCGCCTATTCAATAACTTCATTAAATACCTTTTCTAATTGCGCTGCCCATAAACCCGGATTTTCTTTAAATAGGGCAAAAGGAATACCATTCGGTCCTGGTGCCCCATCTTTCTGTTTTTTAATTCATTTTCTCAGTTGGTCTTTTGTTACTACGATTAGAGTTTCCTTATCACCTTCGTTCTTTTTAGTCGGTTGACTTTCATTTTTTTTTCTGTTGTCAAACCTTTTTGGTTTAAATGATTTCCAAGAAATGTCATCCATCCTTGCTCAGTTAAACTAGAGGAAACAACCCTTTTATTTGGTCTTGCCAAACCATTTATTAATGTCCAGAACTCTCTTGTGTTTGACTGTTTGCTTGCATGGTATATTTTTGCCCAAAGTGCTTGTTTTGCCTGATTTTTCTCATTCTATATTAGTTTCCTCAAATTTTGATTTGCAGCTTTAAGTTTGCCTGATATTTCCTCGTTAGGAATAGTTTTCTAAATTTGCCTTATCATCCTATTCCGTGCTCTTTTTAATTTAGTAATGGTATATGGCAGGTTTATGTATGATTTATTTTCTTTTCGATCGTCATTTGGGTTAATTTTATCCCGTCACATTTAAAATTGTGGTTGGAATTTAACCAGCATTGTAGTACATTTTACCCATTGTTCTATCGAAGTTTCAGGTGATCTTACATTAAAGCACATTTCTGATATTTGGATAACTTGGTCATTCATCACATCCTTGTTGTTAGTAGTCCAAATTTTTATTATTATTATTTTTCTTTTTTTTATTCGGCAAATCAATTTTAAGGTTTTAAGATGATCATTGTACCAGCAGGCTGACGGCCTGTCAGTCTTCCTACAGTTAATTAAAGGGATAATCTGGTCAAGTCAACTTTGAATCTGGTCACAAAAGCCCATATAATTGTCTTCCACTTTTCTATCATTATTAGAATCGTTTCCTAAGGAAAATATTGAAGAGAAATCCATCTTTTTTTTAGTAGTCCCCTCCAATCTCTGCTCCTAAGCATCCTTGTTTCGCTGGTGGCAGGTCGAACCCTTCTAGGCTCAAGTATCTGAAACTTGACCAGATGATGGTCGGACCAGCCAACCAGAAGGATCTCTACTGCTTCCACGGACTGATCGTTAGAAAAAAACAAGTCAAGTTTATTCCTCCCCTTATGGGTGGCTTCAATAATCCACTGGCATAAACGCAGGCTCTCACAGGCCTGAATAAGATTATTATATCGGAGTCTAAATTTCCGTTGCACCATAGATTAAAATCACCCATGAGAAACAAGATGGAGTGGGTAAGAGCCATATTGCAGATGATATCTATCAGTCCCTGCAGATGAGGTTAGCTCACCGCTCCTGGGGGTCTATAACAAATAATACCCGCCAGTAAGCAGCCTTTAGAGTCTTTACGTGAAAAACCAAGAAGTTCGAAGCCTTCAACTTCGTCGATCTCTAATTGGGCGAGGTCCAGGACTACCTTGAAAAAAATCCCTACCCCACCTCCTCGACCTCTAACTCATGGTTTATGTAAAATGTTATAGCCCGGAGGACAAGCCACGCCTAGTTCTACCTCCAATCCCGAGGGAGTCCAGGTTTCAGTCATGAAGAGAACATCTAGACAGTGAGAGTCAAGTAACAGTTGGATCTCCACATGATGTTTAGGTAGGGACCTAACACTGAGCAGCCCTCCCGCTATGACATCCTTCCTGACAAAGTCAGCCTTAATACCAGCTGTTCCCAGCAGACAGGGTATAGCAATCCTGTCACTTGCCGACTTACCTATCTGTCCTAGCGCTTCACTGGAGTAGCAAATCTTCTTAGTAGAATTGTCCCCTACATCAAATCAGGCAGCATGGCTGGCGCTGGGCGCGGCCAGTGTGCAGATGGAGGCAGACGGGCTTGCCTTAGGCGCGCCAGCGGCCAGCTTATGTAGGTCTAGGGCGGGAAAAAACTAGACTGCTGCCCTCGAAAATGGCGGGTCCGCTCTTACAGACAGACACTGCGAGGATCAGGGGTTCAGGCAAAATTAGTTAGTGCGATAGTTTCAGTTTCCAGCTTTCAATTAAAAACACAGGTGCAATCTTTTAAAAAAAAACAAAGTGTGCAAATACGCAAATTCACAGTACCCCCACCGCAGAAGAGAATCACGTAGCTTTCCACCCTTCTCAGAAGGGTGGTAAAGCACTCGCAAACAGGAAGTGGTCCCAAAGGGATGGGTACCCCTTCCCCTTAGTGAATGCAGGGGAAACTATTTTTCAGAGGCAGACAGTTGTCCCAGGTACCACTACCTGCCCTTAAAAAATAAAACAAAAATGTTTCAGTTTAATTTTTTTATATGCATCCCATTTTATTATCATTATTTTTAAATGCAGTCCCAGACATGGAGGTCTGCTTTACCAGCAGGTCACCATACCTGGGAGGGCCAGCTATTCCTATTGGGGTCGCAAATTGCGAGTGCCTCATTGATATGCATAAGGCATGCAATTTGCGACCTAATTAGGAATCGCTAACAGTGTCTCTGACACTGTTGTATATTGATGCTTGCGATATGCAAATTGGCTCACAGAGACCCCCCCAAAAAAATAATGCAGCAGATAAAAAGATAAAAATAGGGAGAAAAAACCACCAGAAAGTGACCAGTCTGAGCTTGTTTAAATTTGATAACAACAGCACCCAGCCTATCAATTAAAAGTGTAACATCAGGGAGCTGCAGTTTAAAAAGGCAGGTTTTGATCATGCCCAAATGTCAATAAAGCGTGCTAGATCATAGAAAACAGATGGTTCAGAAATGAATTCCAAGTCTGTCTGGCTCATTGTGTTGTTTACAGATCCCATTGAAAACTACTCTGCACCTGAGACCAGAATACATTCAAAACCTTCAAATGTACCTGAGGGAAAATATATCTGAGATATTAATAAATAATTATGCAGCATCACCTACCAAAAGGGAAAACTGGGATAACGCTCAAAAAGAATCTTCCCCCAAAACACAGAGCACAAACTAGGAGACTTTAAGGGGTTAAGATATGGAAACGATGGCCATCAATTAATATAGTATCATACCGCCATGTTAACACGTTAGGAGCTTTGAACTTCAGAGTGATTCAGAACTTCATAAAGGTTCCTCTAGTTCAAAGTGGCCTTTCAACTACAGCCGTCCATCATGGAGTGAAATTCGTTCATATTGCAAAGACATGTGAAGGAATGAAAATCAATATTATGATTGATTTACCACACATCTCCCCCATCAAAAACAACAGAACAAAATGTACAATGCAAATTTCAGAAAAACAAAGTGCTAATGTGCCACACCAAACCACAAAGATCAAATATAATATTTATATGAAGCTAGATAATCGCTAAAGCTTGTACAACAGTATATACCCTCCATAATCCTAAAAATAACAAACGAGCTACTAGAACATAACCAGCAAACTTTCAAATACAAATTGGAAAAAGGACATTAAGAAGTAACAACACACCACCAAAATTGAGCATGCACACAAGGAAAGTCGCACATATTCATTCTCAAGCATCCTGGAGTCATGAGAGCGACTAGTGGTGGTCGATAGATGCACCTGCTGCCCTGTGGTTAAAATTGTGAATCCCACTCTGTTCATAACATAGTTGCTAAATTGAAAACAATCTGCCACAAAAAGAAGAAGACAGAGAACACCTTTTCAGGGCACTGACTGCCAAATTCCTAAGGCATCTCAACATTCTCCATGCAAAATCTCCGCCCTCCCACCATCTTCGTCGGCTCCCAGCCAACAGGTAGGTGGAAAAGTTCAGGTGAACTTCCAAGATTATTGGGGTTGAACAACAAGAAAACCTTGAGAAGCCATTTATTTAGTTTTGTAAATGTGTCCCAAAAATACCGCTTACATGACTGCACAGCGGACCCATCCTCTATACTGTAGGACCAGGCATAGAATAAAACCACCCCCACCACTAATGGGTAACTATGAATCACAATAACCCTTGAAGACTTGGAAAAATAATGAGAAATTGAAATACTCCATGTGGGGCAAACCCATCCACAAAAGGGGTAGGCAAAATAGTAATTATTCAAGACCAACACCCTGAATGATGTTTCAAACATGTTTTAATGTGCCCCATGGCCTATAACAGATAACAACAGGGGAACGACAAGGTTAGTAGTTCACAAGGAAGTGAACCTGAAGTATCAAGTCACCTAGATCACACCTCAGTGCTAACTTCTAAATACTGGTATGTTAAGCAGATTTGTGGAGTGCACTATCACCAGGGTATCCTGGTACTGAACGGGTGTTAGTCCAGTCACCCCTAGGGTCTTCTGAGACAACTTGAAAAGCCAGGTCGCTAGCGTCGGCGGGATTCAAGAAATGAGGAGGAGGCTTTTATGTGTAGTGGAAGGTCGTTCCGTGCTTTTGGAGCGATGTAGGAGAAGGAGCAACCGCCAGATCGGGTTTTACCCATTCGTTGGATTTGTACAAGTAGGAGTCTGGATGAGCGGAGGTGTCTGGAAGGTTTGTGAAAGCAAATACGCTTGGACAGTGTTATGTAGTGCCTTGAAAGTGTGGGTGGGGGTTTGAATTGGGCTTGTATGTGAATGGGGAGACAGTACAGCTCATTCAGGTGTGGTGTGATGTGAGTGCAGTGTTAGAGGTAGACAGTTATTCTGGCAGCCGACTCCTGAATGTTCTAAAGCCTTCTGGTGAGTTTTTTTTATCCCAGTATAGAGGGTGTTCCTGTAGCCCACCTTGCTTGTGACCAGCCTGTGTATGACAGTTTTCCTGGTGCTGATTGAGAGCCAGTTGAACATCTTCCTCAGCATCTTCAGGGTATGGAAGCATGAGGTAGTAATGGCATTGACTTTGATGGTCATGTCGAGTTCCCACTGTGATATGCTCATCCAAATAATCACAATTTTGGTCTTCTCGGTGGTCAGCTATAGACAGTTGGTCTTCATCCAGTGATTGATTTCAATCATGCAGACCTTGAACTTGATCTCGCACTGGTCATCTTGTCTGTGAGGAAGAGAATGGGTTGTGTGTCATCTTCATAGGAGGAGACGTTGCTGTAGTGAGAGAGGATGATGCTTACTAGAGGAAACATGTATGTGATTAAAAGAGTCGGGCACAGGTAGGATCCTTGTGGAACTCAACAGAAGAAGTCATGGGCATCCGAGCTGTATGGTGCCAGGCTAACTGACTTGGTTCTTCCAGTCAAAAAGGAGCAGATTCATCATAGTGTTTGTCCTTCAAATCTGATGTTGTGTAGGTATTGGATGATGATGTGGTGGGAGACTGTGTCAAATGTTGCAGAGAGTTCCAGGAGGATGAGGGCCGCTGTGTCTCCTCCATTCAGAGAAATGCAGATGTTATCTGTGGCATCTATGAGGGCAGTTCCTGTGTTGTGGTTGGGTCTGAAAACAGATTCAGTCGGGTTGAGGTATTTGGTGAGGTGTCTGTGGATGATTTCCTCTATGTCCTTCGCCAGGAATGGTAGCAGGGAAATCAGTCTGTAGTTTGTGAGCATTGAAGGGTCAGTAGAGGGTTTCTTCTGCAATGGGGGGGCAGTTGCATGTTTGCAAGCACCTGGAAAGGTCGCAGAAGAGGTGGAAAGGGTGTGAGCATGCCGCTAATGGGTTGCAGCCCTTGAGCGTAAGTGTGATGTGGGTGGACTTCATAGTGGCAGCAGTTTCTCCTGGGGTGATAATGGACCAAGTTGTTAGCATTGGTTCTTTGGATAAGATCCGGAGGTGTTTGGGAAGATCTGCTGGGTCCAATTGCGGGTTGAAGTTGCTGTAAATGGCAGTGATTTTGTTGCTGAAGATCTGAGAGTGATTGTTGCAGAGGTCCTGCGAGGAGGTGATTGAGTTGGAGACAGCTTATCGTGAGGTAAAATCTTTGACAATGGTGTAGATTTAATTGCTTCTGTTGGTGCTGGCATCGACACAATCCATCAAAGTGGTGTGTTTGGTGGTCCAGATCATTGGGTGTACTGAGCCCTCTATAAAAGGGCTACTTTATTTAATGCCTCACCATCCACAGAAAAATCAATGACCTCCCAAAAGTCAAGGAGGCCTTGCCTGGTAGGAAAATGGGCACTGCCGAATTTGTACCCTTCCTTGGCCATCACAAAAGCTGCTGAAAAGTAAACTGTACTAATTGTTGATAAACTTATGCTTACTACCATTTTATCTGCACGTTTATTTCAGTTGGCAATGGTCTCTATGTCTTATACTCAACAACATGGACTTGAAAAGATGAGCCAGGCTCCATTAGAGGTACACCAAACCTCAAAGCCAAGCTCACCAAATGTGTCAAAATTACATGCAGCGTTGCATGTTCTAGCATCAGTCAGATCAGGGCTATATGTCCCTTTTGATGGTGCTGAGTCCACCTTAACATGTGGGCATGATACTAAGGAAACCTACTACTTGGTCACTCCCCAGTCATAAGAGGTGGGCTTAACGTGTCACCCAAATTGATTCAAGGTTTCTTTGATGTTATCAGGGAAGTCAGGGCAGTGTGCAATATTTAGGGTGTATTAACTTATTACATGACCCAAAAACTAGTGTCCTCATAGTTTAGAGCATAATGTTAGTCTTGGGTCACAGGATCAAAAGGGGCAAAGATAGCAGTAATACAGATTCACAGGACATTCTGTTTTCTTACAAGGTGTGGGGTCATTTTTATTTATTTTTGGATTGGGATCAGCAAAGTTTACCTGTTGACAAAGAACTGAAAATTACACTGATGCTGCCTTCTTCATTGGGGGCAACGCAGTAGTAAACACGATGGTCTGCCAGACACAAAATAGAGCAGGCAGACCGTAAGTTTGGCAGGCACGGTGCACAATGACATTTGTGGCGAAATACCCTTTCTACTAAACTCAGGCTCCTAATTTCTGAGTTTGGGTTACATAAATAGTGATTTTTTTGCCCTTTCGTGTTATATAATTGCTGCCCATACAAAGCTGGTTTTCACTATAAAGCATTATCTCATGGAACGAGTTATTTTCTCATAGTAACAGTGGGGCTTATTACCAAGCAATAGCGATAATTATCGCTATTGCTTGGTTAGAGACAAACATTTACCGCAGAGCTGCGGCGATTTTTATCGCAAATAAACCTTGGTATTACCAAGGTTTATCGCAAATGCGATAAAAATCGCCCGCAATGCATGAATATCGCTGAAAAGTCAGCGATATTCATGCATTACCGAGCTAATGCTCTTAGCCATGTTATCCACCTCCCATTGGATAACATGGCTAAGAACTGCTCAGGGCAGGTGTTAGCTTTTGGAGATATTCGCGCTTAGCGCGAATATCCCCAAAAGTTGGTAATAGGAGATAGCGATGTTAGCGACTGTTTCCAGTCGCTAACATCTTGGCACGCCCACTTTGCATGTCATTAGTGATAAATATCACTGACATGCAAAGTGGGGCCCAAGATGTCGCTATCTCCTACTAGCTGTCGCTAACTGGTGTTAGCGACAGCTAGGTAATAGGGAGATAATTTTATCTCCGCTTTCTTGGCTTTTAAAGCCAAAAAAGAGGAGATAAACCCCCTTGATAATATGCCCCAGTGTTTTGCCGTTACATAGTGTGATTTTTTTGGGCGAGAAATACTCTCATGGAGTAAATGTATTCAAGATACAAGTAAAATGTATTTCACATAATATCATTTTTTCCCCCAAACATGTTTCATAATTCTACAGAAATATTTGTGCAGATTTTCCTCACTCCCCTACTTTTAACCCATTACCTATGGGTGCGACCTAATTTAACCTACACCATTCCCCAAGCATTTTCAGTGCCTATCCTTATTTAGCTCCTGTTCTTCATGTGTGTGTTGATTTCCATTCCCCCTGCCTTTGCCCTATACTTAGATGTGCTGCTAAACAGATGGCTTCTGAATTCAACTTCTTTTACAAAAACTGATTGTTCCTGTGGTAGCCTCATGAAAACCGTGAGCTTCACACATTTTTTTAAGCTGCATAACTCGGTCTTTCATTTTTTTGAGATTTTGGGGCACATGCATCATTCTAAAAACCGGTTGCAAAGGGGCAGATTCACAGGTATTTTTTCATTTGGGATTCCTCAACCCAAATGCAAATTCGCAATTTAAGTAAACGCAAATTTTGTGATTACTTAGATTGCGAATGCATTAAGGGAATCACAAATTGCGATTCCCTAAATGCAATGCATGATGCAAAAAAATTGCGGTTCTGCAAATAGGAATCGCAAATTATCATCAATTTCATGTTGGTGGCAATTTGCGATAACTTTGAAAAAATGCACAAAAGTGCTTATTTCAAAGTGCTGTGTTACGCACACACATGCCCTTGGGGCATGTGTATGTGGGCAACATGTGATGACATGCCAATTTCAGGGGTGCATCAAGGTGGCCTTTTGGCCCCCTTGCACCCTTGAAATTGCATGAGCAATTTGCGAGTACTTATTTGGTACTCGCAAATTGCGCATGCCGTTCCCATTCATTCCTATGGGCCTTTAGACCCATAGGAATGAATGGGAACCTATCCCATAATTGCGAATTGCAATTTGCAATTAAGGAATATGTAGGAATCACTAAAAATTTTGCAAAACCTACATGCATAGGCAATTGCGAATCCATAATTGTGATTCTTTAATAATCACAATTATGGAATCACAATTGCCTACAATGATGCATGTGCTTGAGTGTTTCATATGTTGAGTAACGTTAATGCCAGTCATTAAGGGACAACTTTATCAACATTTTGTGCCGCTCTTCTGCCACACAAGGCGACCCAGGGGTACACAAAATCAAGATTCAAATTTTCAAGCCACACAATGTCATCCTGAATGACCCTGCCTGGCGAGGTAAATCTTATGTAATGTTAGGCAGCGCTAGTCGTTGCCTTGTGTTACACTACAAGTTGTGGTGTTACATGGGTGGAGTGTGGTTGTTCCAATGCTTTCACCCATGTAGTATGATGCATTCCCAGATTTACCACCACTGGTAAACCAGAGAATAAGTCAGAATTGTACGCCCTCCATTGAGAAAGAGGGGTGCATTATAGTGTAGATGTACTGTGAATAACAGATGTGCCATGAAAGGCAATGCTATAAAGAGAAAATGTGTGTCAAAAAAGGAAAATAATAAAGGGAAACCTAGGTCTGTTTGATGGATGTTCATCTACTCTAGGTACCCCGGTGGCGGAAAGTGCTCCCTGGAACATAGTCTAGCCCAGCCTGTGTTTTGGGGACCAGGATGAGACCCGATGATGAAGCATGCCACTACTATAGTGGGCGAGGGTCTTACAAACAGAAAATATTATTTTTTTCTTTAACAATAAACAACAGGGTATCTAACGGGGAAAGGACTCTCTTCTGGTTAGGCAAGGGATATCCATTTTTTGATTCAAAATAAACCTTTTGCCAGGCCAAAGCCTTGCTTTGCAATACATAAAAGTCAACCCTAGGGTATGCCCTGGACAGCCCACAGAGCAGGACCGGTACTTTTAAGTTTTGCATGTCCTGGTAGTGAAAGCCTCTTAAATACATTTTTCACTACTGCAAGGCCTGTATTTCCCATAGGGTAACATTGATACATTTTATAAGTATCATTTCCAAATAGGAAACTATGACTGGTTCACGTTTGTTGTCGCTTGAATCCTAATTTAAAAATCTAATGTATGGTGAAATGAGATTTTAAATTTCAATTCTGAAAATGTCACTTTTAGAAAGTTAGCATTTTCTTGCCTTAGCCATTTGGTTCCTGCAGCCTGTCTCTGATCACATGACAGGGTGTGGTTGGCAGTTGGGCTTTGTGTATTCCTCCTAGAAAGCCACACACAATGCGAGCTTAGGTGTTACTGAGTGGGCAACCACTGGCAGGATAGGAGGGAGGAGCTTGGCCCAGCCACACTTACACCTGAATAGGATGTTTCCTGTCTCCACACAAAGGGCTGCATATCCTCTGTAGTTAATCTGGAGCCAGGGCAGAGATGGCAGGGCTTCTGTGCACTTCAAAGGCATGCTTCTCAAAGCTTCTCCTTACTTCAAAGGCAAAACTGTGTATAAAAGAAGGACCTCAGACCCCACCACTTCAGGACATTTCATTTCTGGACCTGTGAAGACTCTGCCAGGAAGAACCAATGCATATTCTCTGCTGCGCATCCCTGAGCAGAATCAATGCCTCACCTCGGCTGCATGGTGCATCCCCAGAACAGTCGCATCGCTGCTGCTGCATGGATTGGACCCTTCACAAAGACATGCATTGCCCAACACAGTCCTCAGAAACCAATGCATCATCCTGGCATCTACAGCCTAAGTTCTTGCATCTCTTGTTGAAGGCAGCTTCGATGACGACACCTCACTCCACATGAACTAACGCATCGCCAGCTCCACGCCGCCTCTCCGAAGCCGGATTTCATATCACAAGCCCTGTTTATGGGATACTTGGTGATGACGCACAGGACTATGCACCACAGCCTTGCCGCTTCTCAGACCAAATGCATCACTACTGCGGTGGGATGTATCTTGGACACGGGTCACACAATTCTCAGCAAGCAGAATTTAAGGTACTCTGGGGCATATTATCAAGAGTGGCGATAGGGAATTTTCACCGCTTTAGAGGCTGGTATCGGCTGCTAAGCAGCGATAATTTTATCGCCCTATTAGCAATCTGTCGCTAACAGCAGTTAGCGGTAGCTTTTAGGTGATAGCGAGCGGTTTGGGGCCCGCTTTGTATGTTAGCGATATTTATCGCTAATGACATGCAAAGTGAGCATACCCAAACTGTTAGCGACTGAAAACAGTCGCTAACATCACTATCGCCTAGTAGCAAGGCAGGCGTAGCGTTGGAAATATTCGCGCTAAGAGCAAATATCTCCAAATACTAACACCTGCCCAGACCAGTTCTTAGCCATGTTATTCAATGGGAGGTGGATAACATGGCTAAGAGCATTTTGTCGCTAATGCGTGAATATCGCTGTATTCTCAGCGATATTCACGCATTTCGACGCTATCGCCGGAAAATGTATGGCTTTGGAGATAAACGTTGCTAATAGTACGTTATCTCTGCGATAAATTACGGCAATGCTCAGTGATAAAAAAATCGTCGCTAAGCCTATTTAGCGATAAATATCGCTACTTGTTGTTAATATGCCCCTCTGTTCAGTGGGCCTCACTCCATTGCAGTCGGCCTGACCCTGTTACTTTCTTGTCCCTGTCCAGCATGAACAGATATCCCCAATTGTCGCATTGTGCTTTTTTGGCACTATTTGCACTACAAATTTTAAAATTCAATATCTCCAGTTCTATTAGTTGTATGTTTAAGTTTTTGGTCTTGTATCATTTATTAGAATTTGCTTTATATTTCTAAATCTGTTGTGGGCTCATTTTGGGGGAAGTTTTCACTGTTTTACTGTTTGGAGTGATGCAAAAATACTTTATACCATGCCTCTAAGAAAGCCTGACTGCTCTGTGCCAAGCTACCAAGGAGGTAAGTACAGGTTAATTTGGGGTTTGCTTGTGCCTTACCCTGAAAAGAATTGTGGTTAATGCTTGACCAGGACTTACACCCCAGTCAACCCACAACCCAATTTCTTACATTGTTGATTTGTTATTGAAATATTTCTGATTGTTATTCATCATATTCTTAAGGAATTTCTTGTTGGTATCACCACCACTGCAGGGCATTGTGTCCTGTGAGATCATGTCCTGCGTTTTTAATATTATATTTTTTAGTGAGTGTCTTTCGAAAATGTATTACAAAATACAGTACGTTGCCACTTGTTTAAAAAGATTTCTGCGGGTGAAGAACGTCCCTAAACCTTCCTCACTCAGTTGTTGCAGGCAGTATGGAATGTTAATGGGGCCCTTTTTCCAGCCCAAATGACTCCAGGTGACTAAATTATTCATTTAAATAATTGATCATTGGAAAGATCAGGCACAAATGGCACTTGATGCTAATTTCAGAGTGTGATGATGCCCAGTGTTTCAGATAATTTAGTACTTTTACAAATAGATGCAGAGGAAGTGTAGCCTGGTTGTAATATAGATGGGTAACCTCTAACCTGCTCCATCCCGGACAGCTCCACAATTGGGGTATAAAGGCTCCATATGTCCCCCATTTACTTTAAATGCTGGTGGGTACCTTCTCTGGGGTGCTTTGACAAACTTTAGACTGGCAGAAGGCTGTGGGCATAGGCTGAGGCAGTGAACAGCTGGCCTGCCTGAAGGCTCCACAACAACTGGTGTAGCCTGAGGGTGTGGTTTGAGACTGATGCGACGAGCATGGAGGGTGCTCTTGTCACCTAGCCTAGTACTGAACTGGTGCTGTACCGTGAGTGCTGCCATCATAATTTAGAGGCAGAAAGCTGCTGTGGGACACCAGTCCCACACCACTCTACCAAAGGAGACATGTCCTGTCCCCGGGCTGGACACAGAGAGGTTGCCTATCCGAAGGCTTGCACAAAACCAGATATATTAGCACAATTATCCTACATGATGGCTACTGTTCTGGGGTTTTCCACTGTCGAGTCCTCCGTTTTTCTGCAGGACAGTGATGACGATAGACGAGTGAACCAAATGTTTTCGCGAGTGAACGGAGACTGCCATTTTTGTTTATATTCCGATATTTCGGTGTGCTCGAACATTAGTGTTCCCTACATCATTGGTCGTGACTGAACAGAAATGTTCCAGCATCCCTTTTCTGGAATGCTTGATCTTTTCTTTGGAGAGTCTGGATTCAGTCAAAATTAAAGGCAAACAGTATATATGATTGACTACTATGGCTGAGAGTATTTCAATTCACTTATATTGGTTGAACTAGATGTCTGGGAATAGGACCTCCAGTCAATTACTGTCCTCAGAATCATTGACTGGTTTTAGATCCAAAGCCTGTGTCCAAGAAATTGGTTTATTAGCTGAGAGAGGTAAGAGCCCTATTCAAATAATAAACACAGTCCTTGTCAGAGTGAACCACCATGTTCAACAAATAAACTTTTGTTTAACCCTCAAGTAGTTTGGAACAAAAGCAGTCAGGCTTAACTTAGAGGCAATGTATAATGTATTTATGCCACACTCAAACAGTAAAAAAGTGAAAACACACACAAGAAAGATCCCAAACCAATTTAGAAAAATAAAGCACATTTTATTAAATAAAATGACAACAAAACAGCAAAAGTCCAATCTGTAGAACCAGAATTTAGAATTTTCAGGTGAGAATTATGCCAAACTGCATAATATGTTACTCACAATTATCTGTTTGACTGTTCTTTGTCAAAGTCACAAGTTCTGACTGCATGCGATTGAGTGTAGGGTTGGATACATGGATCAGGTTCTTCGTGTAAAGATTATACCTTTGCATGCAGTCAAAGTTCCCGAAAGGAGGCTCAAACAAGCTTCGTGTTGGCAGGTGCTGCAAACAGATTGTTGTCAGTGCGAAGGGCAGATACTCACTGGAACTTTAATTTGGCAGGAGACTTGGGCGGTTGCTGTTGATGGGAAGAACAGAACACCGTTGGGCTTCACATCGCTAGGAGAGGGAGGCGGTTGTTGCTGATTCAGGGGCATATTCACAGAACTTACTTAAGACAAAATCCTAAACTTACTACTTTTGGTATTCACAGAAGTTAGGTTTTTGTCTTAAGTTTGTCTTAAGACAGACTTAAGACAAAATCCTAACTTAAGTCTGTCTTAAGTCTGTCTTAAGGCAAACTTAAGACAAAATCCTAACTTCTGTGAATACCAAAAGTAGTAAGTTTAGGATTTTGTCTTAAATTAGTTCAGTGAATCGGGCCCTCAGAGTCTACTCCTGGCTGCAAAGAGACAGAAATCTCTGGGTTTTCTCATGCCGTTAGATCTTTGCACTTTTGAAGTAGGAGTACACTCTGATGTCAACCAAGGGTCCAGTACCTGGTGTGGCAGCTCTTGGGGATCAGGACTTACTCCAGCAGAGGCTAGCAGCAGGTCTTACGGAGGTCCAGTCAGTGCTCATCAGCTGGGCAGTTGCAGGGAAGGCATCTGGAAGCATATGTGTCCCTGTTGTTCAAACAGAAGGTCAGTCATATAAACATTGGGAACAAAACAGGTGATGGACCGAATGTGGATCAATGTCACACATTCATCCCAGTCAAAAGATCTGGGCCCAAATCCATCGTTTTTTTGCACTCCACACCACCCTGGGTTAGACAATGGCGATATGCAAATCAGCTCTGACCCTGTGCCCCATGGGAACAGTCCAGTCAGAACTACAAAAGCCATGTCCTTCCCAGAACGGAATCAAGCATCCGAGGACCGGACCGGTTTCGAGGTAACACCTCTCATCAGCCCGGCTAGCTTGACTCCAGTGGTGTGGAGTGCCTGGGACCCACGTCTGAGCATCCCCAGCGCACTTATGGCGGTATTGCAAACAAAACAGGTGATGGACCGAATGTGGATCAATGTCACACATTCCCATGGGGCACAGGGTCAGAGCTGATTTGCATATCGCCATTGTCTAACCCAGGGTGGTGTGGAGTGCAAAAAAACGATGGATTTGGGCCCAGATCTTTGGACTGGGGTGAGTGTGTGACATTGATCCACATTCGGTCCATCACCTGTTGTGTTTGCATATTCCGCCCTAAGTGCGCTGGGGATGCCAAGACGTGGGTCCCAGGCACTCCACACCACTGGAGTCAAGCTAGCCGGGCTGATGAGAGGTGTTACCACGAAACCGGTCCGGTCCTCGGATGCTTGATTCCGTTCTGGGAAGGACATGGCTTTTGTAGTTCGGACTGGACTGTTCCCATGGGGCACAGGGTCGGAGCTGATTTGCATATCGCCATTGTCTAACCCAGGGTGGTGTGGAGTGCAAAAAAACGATGGATTAGGGCCCAGATCTTTGGACTGGGGTGAGTGTGTGACATTGATCCACATTTGGTCCATCACCTGTTGTGTTTGCATATAAACATTGGGGCCACATCTGGGGATCTCAGTTTTTTCAGAGCAGGAAGGTCCAATCTTCCTTCTTCAGACAGCAGGGCAGTCCTTCTTCTCAGTCTTACCAGCTCGAGGAGGGGGTTCTGATGAGAGGTTCTAAGGGTGACAATTTTATACCTGTGCCATCCTGTGTGTGGGGGTTCCTCTCTTTTTTCTACCCCAAAACTGATTCTGTTCAGTTCAGCCTCTTCTACTAGGTTTGTCTCTAAACCATCTAGAGTGACAACGGACAGGCAGGCTCAGTTGTCAACTGCATTTGACAGTAACAGAGCAGACATCCTCAGAAGTCAGGAAGGGGTTGGGCACAACCCTCACGTTACACTTTGAAGCTCAGGAAAGGCTGACTACAACCCTTCAGGCCATCTTTTGCAGGTGAGGAACACCCAAATCCACGCCCAAAGCCCTTTGTTCCCTGTCTGGATGGAATACACAGCACACCACAAGAGAGCCATTACCAGTAATGTGACCCCGGACAATGGCAGACAGACACAGTTGTTTCAGGCAGAAAATGGCAACTTTCTAAAAGTGGCATTTTCAGAATAGTAGCTTAAGTATTACTTTACCATTAAAAGGATGTTACATTATAATTCAAGTGAGTGAAAGAATTCTTTATCTATCTGCTCCTAAACTGATGTTATCGCTTATTATGTGTAATATGGTAACCCAGCATTATTCTATATTAGAGGTAGTCTTGCTGCAGTTAAAAATGGCCTAAGTTGTTTTTCACGGTCAGGACATGTAAAATCGAAGTACACATGTCCTACTTTTAAACCATCAACCAGGCCCTATGAGCCTGATGACCAGTGGTAAAGTGCATGAGCTGCTCCACTAAACATGGTAAGATTGTGTATGCACATTTGGCATCTTTAGTTTGCCTATAAGTCCCTTGTAAAGTGGTATACCATATACTCAGGACCTGCAAATTAAATGCTACTAGTAGGCCTGCAGCACAGAATGCTCCTCCCATACTACTAGTCTTTCAAACTTGTCTAAGGCATGCCTCTGCAGACCCTATGTGTGTAGGTTCACTGCCACTTCGACTTGGCATTTAAAACCCTTTACCAAGCCTTAAACTCCCCTTTTACCACACATACGTTACCCCTAAGGTAAGCCAGAGGTGGCCCATAGGGCAGGGTGCTGTGTAAGTAAAAGGAAGAACATGTACTTTTACGTTTGGCATGTCCTAGCAGTGAAAAACATTCGTTTTTCACTACTGTGAGGCCTACTTCTCTCATAGGTTAACATTGGGAATTCCTTAATACAGTTTTAAAGCTGTAATTCCTGATTAGGAAGAAGTAGCTGTGTCATGTTTTATCTCTTTGACGTGAAAATGATAAATTCTCTTTACTGGTAAAGTTGGATTTAACATTACTACCTAAATAGGCAATTCCATGTCCTCACACAAAAGTCTGATTACCCCCTACTGATATTCAGGTGCCAGGGCTCAGGAAGAAAGGACCACTATGTACTTCAAAGACCCTTCCTTGAAGTCACCCCTACTTCAAAGTCACAACTGAGTATAAGTACTTGGGCTCTGACCTCACCAAATCAGACACTTCTTGACCTGTAAGTAAACACTTCAGCAGAACTGCTGTGCTGCATCATGGACTGACACTCTGCTGAACTGTTGATCTGGAAGACCTTCTTTTCTGCTGCCCTGCTGCCTGCTTCTCTTTGACCCTGCTGAGGGAGAGCTGGACACTGCCTTGCAGTCAAAGTGATCTCCAAGGACTTGTTAGTTTGCCTCCTGTAGTTTGAGACTCAGGGCTATCAAAGTCTCTCCTCATGCTCCTGTGCATGGTCCATTGAAAGTGGACTCAGACACTTGCACAAAAGAAAATTCTGCACCTTCCGTCTGTGGGTGTCAGATCCGGCGCAATGACCCTTTTGCGGGATTAGAAGTGGCGCATTGCTATCAGAACTAATGCATTGCCTTGAGAGCCCTACGCATCTGAACCACTCATCACACCACTGCAGTGTGGAGAGATGAAAGCATCCCCTAGACTGCATGGCGAAACCCGGCGCACTGCACTTTGGAACCAATGCATCTCAGTGCTTAGTCTTCGGAATCCGACGCATTGCAAACACTGCATTGAGAAAATTGACTCATCGCCTCAACTGCAAGCTTGACATCAACACATCGCTCATGTGCACCCGGCATCACGCTGTTGCGACCAGGATCAAGGTACTCTGTTCACTCGGCCTGCGTGGCTCTGTGTTGGCCTAAACGGTTGATTTTGCCACGGTCCAGCATGACCAGATAACCTCCACTTGCACTTATTGCTTCCATGTGCTAGAATTCTTTTTATTTTTTAAAAATTAATAACAACTTCTACTTATTGTATTTTAATTAGTGGGTGCCAGGCAGGAAACCCTTAGGAAACTGCAGGATATAGAAGATAGATTGAAGAAGTTGTAAGGCGAGGTGGGGTGTGATCCTAGTAGAAGGGGGGAATTGCTACTGGAGAATATTGAACATGTGGACACCCTTGAAACGCTGCGCGTCCTAGATCACAGGGAATACTTAGGCAGACAGCACGCCGAGGCGGACAGGTCGGGAGCGCTGCTGGCCCGGTTGGTTTGGAGGTACCCGGACATCCCGGTGATTACCAGGATACTGTCACAAGACGGTCACATAGTGGGTACGCAAACAGAGATTAACCAAGCATTTCATGATCACCTGACCACTTTATATGCACAGCCCACAGAAGTTAACACAGAACAAACTGCTGCCTTTCTGACTGGCCCCCCATTCCCGGTCCTGACTGCTGACTCCCAAAGGGAACTTGAAGGTCCCATCACACAACAGGAAATAAGGGTGGCCATTAAATCTCTGAACTGCAGGAAGACACTGGGAATGGATGGACTCCCAGTGGAGTTCTATGCGACATATTCGAACATCCTGGTGCCCATATTGGAGAAGGTGTATCGAGTGGCACTGAAAAAAGGGCCGGCTGCCCGATTCCACGATGCAGGCATTGGTCGTCTCGTTACCAAAACCCGGGAGGGCCAGCCTAGATCTGGCAAACTACATGCCGCTGTCGATGCTCTTCACTGAATATAAAATACTCAGCAAAGCGATAGCTCTGAGATTACAGTCGCACCTCCCGGCCCTGATCCACAGAGACCAATGTGGGTTTCTCCCAGGCAGGAGCACATCTATGAATACGCGCCGGCTGCATGCACTTATGGCGTCCACCCCACAGAACCTTCCTAGGGCTGCTTGCATAGCCTTGGATCTCCGGCAGGCCTTTGATTCCCTAACCGGGTCGTTTATGTTTCCGACCTTGGAGAGGTTTGGACTCCCGGCCTCCCTCCTGGCATGGATCAGATTACTTTATACAGCTCCCTTGGCGAGGGCGCGCACAGGGCGACATATCTCAGATAAATATGAAATCCACTGTGGTACTAGACAGGGATGTCCCTTGTCCCCATTGTTATTTGTTCTCGCCTTAGAACCTTTGGCCATGGCCCTAAGAACTGAGATGAGGCATAGAGGAATACCGAGCAGCGGCACTCGGCACCTACTGTCCATTTACGCTGATGATATTTTAGTATTCCTCCGAGACCTGGAGGCAGATCATGCCCCTATATATGAAATATTCAAAAGATTCTCTGCGGTCTCGGGCCTAACTATAAACCCAGAGAAGTCAAATGGTTTCTATTTCCGGGATACCCCGGACCCAGGTGGCATATTGTTTGGTGCCCACACTATCCCAATAGCTCTGGATACTTTTAAATATCTGGGGATCCAGGTTTACAGGCAGCAGGAAGATCAGATAGAGGGGAACATTAAGAGAGCTATAACAGGACTTAGGGCCTCTGTGGGGTTCTGGACGACGTTACCACTGTCGGTTATGGGCAGAATCACACTCTCCAAAATGGTAATGCTCCCCCGACTGTTAAATTACTTTGTAAATCTTCCGATATGTCTGCCACAATCTATCTTTGACACTCTCAACTCTTTACTGACTACTTTGATCTGGGGGGCAGGGAGACGACAGATAGGGCTTTGCAAGCTCCAGCGAGGGACTAGAACCGGTGGGATGGGGCCCGGGCTTTTGGGGCTATTACTATGCCAGCCAACTTCAGTGGCTCTCCTACTGGATGGCGGCACGGAATTTTCATGAAAGAGGATTCTCGACTGACAGACTGAGACGGGGAGAACTGCATGCTCTGCTGCTCCCGAGAAGCTGTATCCCTGCGGATTGCCACCTACTTCTTCGCACAGCTCTGAAGGTCAGGCGGAAGGCCCTAGCATGCACGTCCTCGGCAGAGGCGTATGTGGCCAACATTCCTTTTTTGGTTCATCCCGACGCCACAGGGCAGACTTACAGATAGAGTGCTACGCCCATGGCAAGAGTCGGGCGTGGTGGGGGTAGGTGATTTCTTCGGAGACGATCACCTCCTTACCCACAAAGCCTTCGTACAGGCCACGGGTGCCCCCCCCCTCGAATGTACCTGCTGCATGCCACAGTCACACACTATATGCAACACAGATGGGCACCTCAGTGCCTGCAACCCTCACAGCACCAGCTGGTACACTTACTATATCTCATGGGCTCGGGAGGGAATTTGGTGCGATGGCTGTACACGGGAGTTAGGGCACACGCTGCAGTTTCACTCACTACTCTTCAGAAAATCTGGGCACATGACGCAGACCAGGTCCTATCGGACAGAGACTGGACCACGATATTAGAACATCCCAGGCGGGTATCGCGCAATGTCTGTTTCCGATTCATACAGGGAGATGGTCCTACACAGAGCATATCTGACCCCCCATCGGCTACATAAGACGTTCCCGAATTCTCCCCATACTTGCCCGCGCTGTGGTGAGGATGAGGCAGGGCTCCTTCACATGATGTGGTCATGCCCACAACTCCGAGGGTATTGGTCGGGGGTGTGCCAGACACTGAGGGAAGTCACGAACCTACCGGTGCCGGAAGAAGCACTATATTGCCTGTTGGGATTGCGCAGAAGGCCCAAAGCAATGAAGGCCCAAATTAAATTCCTGGACCTGGCTTTACACTAGCAATTAGGACAATAACAATGAGATGGAGATCGCATAGACCGCCTGGGACACATCTTTGGCAAACAGAAGTACTGAGGTGGTGGAGGGCGGAAGGGACGACCCTTCGGAGGGAAGAAACACGCGGCCTCCGGAAATTCCCTGTATCCCAGGAATGGGAGGCTATGCTCATTACAATGGAGGGGGAGGATCAAGCACAAACAGGGGACAATGGGCATGTGGATTAGAAAAGGAAGGACACGTTCAGTATAATGCACAACAAACCGCCCCGGCCTTATTCACACCGACATTCATCATAAGTTTCTACACCCCACGAGACAGCATACAGTAGCGCCTTAGATAACCGGAGGGACCCGGTTCTCAATGTTTCCTTTAGATGGATAACATTATTGGACGGGCAGGAGACGACTAGTTCAAGTAAGGGAGAGGGTGGGGGGAGGCGGGTGGGTGGGGGGGATGTTTGTTTAATGATACGGTATTTCCTTAAGATGAAGATACTGAGGAACAATGCGACAAGGATTCGAGTAACATTTTGCTGTAATTTTAACTGTCACTGTTGAGAGATAAGGAAGTATGCACAGGGGTGAAAATATAAAAACGGCTGTTGCATTGGTGGCTTTATTGTATTGTTCACTTGAATATAATGCAACAGAGAATAAAGTTCTTTAAAAAAAAAAACTTCTACTTATTGGATTTTTGTTGTTTTGTTCTTGATTTATTTATAAAATTATTGTCTATTTTTCTAAACTAATGACGATTCTTTTGTGGTGTTTTCTTTGGGTTATTCTGTGTTGTGTTGCACAAATATTTTACACATTGCATCTTTAGATAAGCCTGACTGCTCTGTGTCAAGCTATCAGAGGGCGAGCACAGGTTATCTTTTAGCATGTATCTAGCTTACCCTGACTAGGATTGTTGTTCCTGCATGGACAGGGTGCATACCTCTGCTAACCAGAAACACCATTTCTAACAGTTTTGTTCTCTTAATTAGGGGCATGACCCTAAAATCACAGCGTACAAAAAGCATAGTATAAAAAAGCCACGAGGGTGTCCCAAGTGATGTGGTGGCACACATCTCCTGTGCACATTCATCTCTGAACCCGTTTTGTAAGGGAGCCCTGGCATGTTGATTGATTCATGTGCTGTGCATCTTTTGCAAAATAGACCTGTTGTGCTGCTTCCTCTACTCTGTCAGTTTAGTGTGTAAGGCGATACAATGATCTGCCTTGTCTGTATGTGTTTAGAACGTTAGACTCTGTTGCTGTCTGCACTGTGCCTGTATTGTGCAATGCCATGCTGCTTGCTGTGCTGCACCTGTTTTGTGAGGTAGGCCTTCTCTGATTGAATTGTTTTGTGATAGAGGCTTACACTCTTGCTTCTCATGCAATTCTGGTTTTGTGAAGTAGATCTGCTCAAATGTAGTCCGTACTCTACCTGTCCTCATCCACGCACACAAGGCACTCCACAAGACTGGCCCAGCCGACCTCAACAATCGACTTTCCTTCTACATCCCCAACCGCCAGCTCCACTCCTCTGACCTCTCTCTCCCCACTGTCCCGTGCATCCGAAAAACATCCACCGGCGGGAGGTTCTTCTACCACCTTGCGCCAAGACTTGGAACACCCTCCCACTGAGCCTACGACAGACCCAAGACCTGCTGACCTGGCTGTTCGATCAGTAGCGCCCCCCTATCGCCTTCAGACCCTCACGGGTATGTAGGGAGCTCTACAAATGTTTGATTGATTATTACTTGCTGAGGCCTTTAATTCTGTTTTCCATGTTATACCTGCTTTTTCAAAGGGATGCTAGTGCCGATGCTATCTTGATGCTGATCTTAATTTCTAGGATTTTTTTCCAGTTTACGTGAAATGTCTGCCCAATATGTTTCCTTCCTGCATCCAGGAAAGCTGATAGTGGTGCTTCTAATGCTTTGCATTTGCTGTGAAGGAAGCATGCAGATGTAGCCTGTACTGTGCCTTCATGTGGCTGGAAGGATTGCAATGCCGGTTCATGTTCTGTGCAATGGAAACCTCACTGCTGCTCCTGAAAGTGCTCTGCATGGGGAATCTTTGCACTGCCAGAGTCTGGGGTGTACCTACACGGTGTCTATGAGAGAAGGTTGCACTGCTGATGCATATAGGTGACCTTTTATCTGTATGAGGTGATCCTGAACACCTGTCCAGGTTGTACCTGTTTTGAGTGTATATGAAAAATGTTGGTACGTGTGCAGTACCTGTTGTGCACAAAAGTGAAACTGAAACCACCATTACCTGTGTCATACTTATTCTATAAAATAGAAATCTCTTCTATGGTTGCCTTCATGTTTGCATTCTCAGGCAAGCGACCACTGATTTTCATGGGCACTTTTCAGCAGTTATATCTGCACTTATGTAGGGGTCATTAACAACAAGGAACTGGCATGGCTGGGGGAGAATGAAGGCCAACAAAGCACTCACCAAGATCAGGGTGAATGTCAAATTATGAAAATGAGTAGGCATGGCTCCTCCGTAGTTGCGGAGGAGCATCGTCCCAATGCCAGAGCCAGCAGATGATAAATAAAAGGATGATAAAACAATTGTATTATCATTTTATTTTTATGATTGTCTGACTGAGCCGAAGCCAATGGAGTCTAGGGCGGGGCGGGGTGGGACTGGGCCATGGTAAGGAGGAGGAGTGGGGGGCACTGTAAGTGTGCATGTCGGTTTGGCTGGACATCTTAAGACTGCCAAACTGACTTGCGCACATATTTCTCCAATCCAGATGTGTTGCACAGCCCGGCGGGGAAAAGGCACAGGCTCCTGGTGCCTGAGTGAGCGTCTGACTCGCCAGTTCAGGCAAATCCTGCAGCTTCTCTCATGCTAGGTGGAGAAGGAGGGCAGCGTCTGCATTGGGTAGAGAGCCTGTGCCTTGTGGCCAATGGAATGCCGTGAGGAGACGAGTACCAAGATGGCCGGCATCATAAGTGAAGTATTTTTATATATATTTATTCCTGTAAAACCACTCCTACAGCACCACAACACTTTAGGTTGGCCGCAGTCGCCAATGAAAATTAGAGAATGAAAGAATAATAAATAGGAGGAATAAAGAGGTGGCTAGAACAAGAAGCAATAGAAAATGGTGAAAGAATGAAATGAAGTGGAAAAGAATGAGAGAGAAAAAACTGATACAAGGGGAAAAAAGAAGAGGGGTAGGGAGAACTGTAGAAATAGGGGAAAAAGGAATATGAAGAAATGAAAGGCATGAAAAGGGAAAAAAGGAAAAGAGTAGGACTGAGAAATACAGAAATAAAAAAGAAGTAACACACATAGCAAAGGAAGTGGAGAAGAGCAGTAATGATAATGTAAGTAACAGAAACAACTGGCGAAAGAACCTGTGAGAGGAAAACAAGGGAGAGCAGACAAATAAGGAGGGAGAGGTTTTCAGAGTTAGGTGTACATGGGAGTGAGTTATGGGTGACAGATACTTAACAGGGTGAATGAACAGATAGTATGCAAAAGGTAGAGAAACTTGTTAATACAAAAGGAAGATGACTAACAGAAGAAATAGACAATTAAGAACTTTGAAGGGAAAATGTGAAATGGAGGGAGGACTCAACCAATTAGATATTTGGGTGACAACCTGAGAGAAAAATAAAACCTGAATGTGGATGTGACAGAATGGTGCAGACAGTGGTATAACACCTATGTTTCAGTGCGTAATCATTGCAAGGCTTGGGCTGGACTATAAACTAATATTCCAGTTTTGAAATGTTCTGAGAGCTCTTGTGGTGCGTGTCTATTGTGACTGTAGGAAGGGGGAGTCTCTAGTTGGCCCAGTGTAGCACTAGCGACAAGCAGGGACTCTCTCTTCCTCGTCAGGGCTGAGGGTTACCTTCAAGACAACCTCGGCTCACCCTCTAGGTAGTGTGGCTTAAGCAGTCTTAGGCTAATCTTTGGGGCACATAGGGTTAAACATTTGCAATATTACACCCTCACAACCAACCCACCACACAAGGACACCAAACTGTAGTTGTAAAAATATATATCTTTATATAAATTTCAAGCAGGCTTGTAAATACAGTCTTGATTCAATGCGAAAACGGTTCCAGTGTACTTTCAATTAGGTTGCCACAGTTCTTATCTTTAGCAATAATCAGTTAGTGATTCAGAACAGTTCTTGTTCAGCTGGTTTCCCCAGAATGGAGATTCTGGGCTCCTCACGGTACTTTTCTCGGCCCTGGTGGTCTACCAGGGTTCCTCCAGCGGTCCGCGGGTCTCTCTGCGCGGCGGGGCGCGGTTTGACGAGGGAGAGAGAGCGGGGGCCTTGGGAGCGCTCCGCACGCAGCTCCGAGGGCTGGGCGAGGCAGCGGGAAGGAAACAGTACCTTGCGGGAGAGTTGGTGGGGCGCAGGTCAATGCGGCAGTCCGCGTCGCGTTGTCTTCCGTCCGGTGCTTGGAGCGAGCAGCAGCTCGGCTCTGGCTCGTGGGTTGACGTTGCTGTGCGGGCCGGGTTGCACGGGGCCAGCGCCTCCCTGTGTCCTGATCAGGAGGGCGCACTTAGGGGACAGCGCTCCTCGGCGCAGGCCTCTATCAATCCAGGCGACGTTCAGGCACCCCACGCAACAGCTGTTTCTCGGACAGCGGCGGCGCGTTCAGGGGTACAAGACACGAAGGGGGCCAGCAGGCACCGGGCGCCACCTCTCTTCACGTTGGGAGCTGCAGCTCGGGGTCAGTCACTGTGCTCGGATCAGCTGGGCTGATCTTTACGATGCTTCTGGGCCAAGCAGGCGGCGGTCACTTTGTTTAGAGGGAGGGCAGCTCCCAGAGCGTTGCTGAGGAGCGCGATGGTCACAGCGCGCTCCGCTTCTCCCGGAGAGACCTGCAGAGGGGAGACAGCGTCTCGCAGTGGTTCCTCTGTCAGGGGGTAGCGCCCACTGGTCCTGGGGCGCTGGTCAGGGGGCAAGTTCACAAGCAAGCCCTTGGAGATCTCTCAGCAAAGTGTGGCACAAAGTTTTACAAAGCAAAAGTCCTCTTGTAGTCTTTTCTTTTCCTCTCCTTCTGCAGCAAGGCACCAGACACAGGCAAGAGACAGCACTCCTCCTTGTCCTTCCAGGTCCTTCTCTTCGGGCAGAGTTTCTTCTGTAGCACAAACAGGATCTAATTTACAAGGAGCAAGGCTTCTTCTTTTATACTGCATTTCTTTTGTTCTTACAGGCCAGGGGGGCCTTTGCATAGCCACTTTCAGTCCTTGAGTACCTTGTTGGGTGCAATCCGGCTTCTGCTTTCAGTGTGAGGGGCAGGCACATCAGACGCTCCACAGGAGGTGGAGCCAGCATTGTGTGGACAGGGGCAGCCAGAAGTACCTTGTTGATGGGGCTTCGCCCTTCCTGGGCCAGGTGCCGGCTGAGTCATCAGTCGCTCCCCAGGAGGGTGGAGCCAGCATTGTGGTGGCAGAGCACAGCTAGATTTCGAGTCAAGGGGCACTCCTACCTCCCACTAAGGTGTAATCTTCGCATTCACCACCTGTCACCCCCCCCCTGTCACTCACACATCCCAGACAGTCAGATACACATACCAGCAGAGGCGGGCTGAAATGGCTAGGCAAGCAAATGCTAACTTTCTAAAAGTAGCATTTGCAAACACAGGATATTAAAATAAACTTTACTAAAAGAAATACTTTATTATCCTGAGTTCAGGCATACTAAACATGACTCTCTACCATGCTCCCTGAGCCTCCTGGGATTATAGAGTGTAATAATTCCAGCAGCCCATTCTGGCCTAAAGGAAGCAGGTAGCCTTACAATAGTGAAATACGAATGTAGTTGTAATTCACTACTAGGACATGCCACACACATCAGGGCTTGTCCTACCTTACACTCACAATGCACCCTGCCCTCAGGCCTACCATAGGGGTGACTGATATGAAGTTAAGGGAAGGTTTAGAGGCTGGCAAGTGGGTGCACTTGCCCAGCCAGCATGACAGTGCGAGACTGCACGCGGGTTCTGCGGTGGCAGACCCCAGACACATCTTAAGGCTGCTTCTGTGGGTGGCGCAACTAGCGCTGCAGGCCCACTAGCAGCATTGGCATTCACAAGCCCTGGCACTCCTAGTGCACTTTACTAGGGACTAACAGTAAATCCAATGAACCAATCATGGACATCAATCACATGTACAATTTACAGTAGGGAGCACTTGCACTGCGGCACGGGTTGGCCGTGGCGCAGTGCCCTGAGTAGCGGAAAACCAGCAAAACATCGGAGGCACACCAGCAAAAAGTGGAAGGGAAACTCACGCCAAGGTGCCAGGTCTAACACGTGTCCCCTCCAGCTGAAATGTGGGGGGAACTACCCTTCCCCAGGGAGTTCCACATCACTAAGGCGGAAAAATCTGGACAGACCATCAGCGTTGGCCTGATCTGTGCCAGGGCGGTGTTCCACCATAAAGTCCATACTCTGTAGAGAAATGGACCACCTCAACAGTTTCGGGTCCTCACCCCTCATTTGCATCAACCATCTGAGGGGCCTGTGGTCCGTCTGAACTCGGAAGTGAGACCCAAACAAGTAGGGTCTTAGCTTCTTCAGCGCCCAGACCACAGCAAATGCTTCTCGCTCTATTGCACTCCACCTACTTTCCCGTGGAAGTAACCTTCTACTGATGAAGGCTACGGGTTGGTCAAAGCCCTCCTCAGTCATCTGTGAAAGAACAGCCCCTACACCATGCTCTGAAGCGTCTGTTTGCACTATGAATTCCTTGGAGAAATCAGGAGCCAGGAGCACGGGCGCCGTGCACATGGCAGTCTTCAGGGTGTCAAAAGCCTTCTGACAGGTGTCAGTCCAAATCACATTCCTGGGCTGCTTCTTCGAAGTCAGCTCTGTCAAGGGGGTCACAATCGTGCCATAGCCCTTGACAAACCTCCTGTAATACCCAGTGAGCCCCAGGAAGGCTCTTACTGCAGTCTGGGTCTTGGGGGGTTCCCAAGCCAGGATGGTCTCAATTTTGGGTTGCAAGGGTGCCACCTTGCCACTCCCCACTTGGTGTCCCAAGTACACCACTGAACCCTGCCCAATCTGGCACTTGCTTGCCTTGATTGTGAGGCCTGCTCTGCGCAGGGCCATCAACCCTTCCCAGAGGTGTCGCAGGTGTTCGGGCCAGCTGCCACTGAACACCGCGATGTCATCCAGGTAGGCGGCACTGAACTCATCCAGCCCAGCCAGCACCTGGTTGACCAATCTCGGAAAGGTGGCAGGGGCATTCTTCATTCCAAATGGCATAACCCGGAACTGGAAATGCCCATCTGGTGTAGAGAATGCCGACCTCTCCTTTGCCCCATCGGTCAAGGCGATCTGCCAGTACCCAGACGTTAAATCAAACGTGCTGAGGAACTTGGCAGCCCCTAGCCGATCAATGAGCTCATCAGCTCTGGGGATGGGGTGCGCGTCAGTCTTGGTGACTGAATTGAGTCCTCTGTAGTCCACACAGAACCGGAGTTCAGGTGTGGCTCCCGGCGCAGCAGCCTTCGGGACCAAGACCACGGGGCTGGACCAAGGACTGCTGGAAGACTCAACCACCCCAAGGGCAAGCATCTTGGAGACCTCCTCCTTGATGCAGGCCCTGACCCTGTCAGTCACTCTGTAAGCCTTATGCTTCACAGGTAAGCTGTCTCCTGTGTCCACCTCATGGACGCACCAATCTGTGACACTAGGAACCAGGGAGAACAGATCTGGAAACTGCCCCAGCAACTGGCGGCAGTCTTCCTGTTGTTCGGGGGTCAGGGTGGGTGAGAGGTTAACTCCATCCACTGACCCGTCTTTCTCACAGGCCACTAAGAGGTCAGGAAGAGGCTCCGACTCCTCCTCCATTCCATCATCAGTTGCCAACAACATGCCCACTTCGGACCTTCTTAAGTGGGGCTTGAGGCGGTTGACATGTAGGACCCTCAAAGGGTTCCTGGGCGTTTTCATGTCCACCAAGTATGTCACTGGGCTCTTGCGCTCCACAACCTCAAATGGGCCTGTCCACTTATCCTGAAGGGCACAGGGTTCCACTGGGGCCAGGACATACACCTCTTGTCCAGGCTGAAGCTCGACCAGAGTGGCATTCTGGTCGTACCACCGCTTCATCTCCTCCTGGCTGGCTTCCAGATTTGCCTCGGCAAGTTGTCTGAAGCGCCTGGTTTGGTTTCTGAAGGCCAGCATGTAGCTATATACATTCTGGGGAGGTTTCCTGGGAGATTGCTCCCAGCCTTCCTTTACCAAACTCAGCGGTCCTCTCACGGGGTGACCGTACAGCAGTTCAAAGGGGCTGAACCCTAGGGACTTCTGTGGTACCTCGCGATATGCAAAGAGCAGGCATGGTAAGAGGACGTCCCACTTACGCCTCATTGGACCTTCCAGGCCCATGATCATGCCTTTCAGGGTTCGGTTGAACCTCTCAACCAACCCGTTTCCTTGGGGATGGTAAGGCGTGGTGAACTTGTAGGTTACACCACACTCTTGCCAAAGGGACTTCATATACTTGGATATGAAGTTGGTCCCCCTGTCGCTCACCACCTCTAGAGGGAATCCTACTCGTGAGAAAATTCCCATCAGTGCACGTCCCACCACGGGGGCCGTCACTGTCCTCAGAGGGATGGCTTCAGGGTACCGGGTGGCATGATCCACCAAGACCAGGATGAACCTGTTGCCCATGGCTGTCTTGGGGTCCAGAGGCCCAACAATGTCAATACCCACTCGTTGGAATGGCGTACCGACCACAGGGAAGGGTTGGAGGGGAGCCTTGTTCTTCCCTCCACTCTTCCCACTTGCCTGGCAAGTCGGACAGGTCCTACAATGAGCGTCTGAGCTCTTGTGCATTTGGGGCCAGTAAAAGTGGGTGACAAGCCTGTCATAGGTCTTGTCCATCCCCAAATGTCCTGCTAAAGGCACATCGTGAGCCAGCCCCAGTAGGAAGGCTCTGAACTTCTGGGGTACCACCAGCACACGGGCTGACCCAGGTTCAGCAGCCTTAGGCTCTGAATACAGGAGGTCGTTCTCCCAGTACACATAATGTGTTTTGGCCTGAACACCATTGGCCTGGTCTGCAGCCTGCTGCCGCATACCCACGAGAGAAGGGCATTCTTTCTGCTCCCTGCAGAATTCCTCCCTGGAGGGTCCTCCTTCTTGCTGCCAATGGGTCAGCTCAGGCAGGTCCCCCAGTTCAGCAATCTGTTCCCCTGTAGGCTCCAGGGCATCCCCCTCAAGGTCTGCTTCCTCCTGGACCGTGGGAACTTCAGGGGCCGGTTTCCCGCGCCCCCTGCGCCTTCTCCCTAAGGCCGGTTCCTGGGCCTCTCCTTCAGGCCCCAGGACCTCTTGATCACCGCTACTGGCTGCCATCGACCGGGTGGTCACGCACGCCCAGTCAGGTAGACCCACCATCCTCAGGTGAGTCGTCTTCTCCACCTTTTCCCAAGGGGAGTGCTCCAAGTCATTCCCTAGCAAACAGTCAACAGGCATGGTTTTCCTCACACAGACCTGCAGAGTACCAGAGACCCCCCCCACTCGAAGGGAACCTGAGCCATCGGACACTGACTCTCGGAATTATCAGCATTGATAACCCTACAGTAGGCATGGGGTACAACCTGCTCTTGAGACACCAGGTGCTGCCTCACTGCAGTCACACTGGCTCCTGTATCTCTAAGAGCCTCAGCTTCCTTACCATTGATGATCACCACCTGCCCATATTTCTTAGTGTTAGAGGGCAGGTAGTTTGTAGGGACCATCTCGCTGTCTCCTAGTGAGACTAGGGTCATCTGAACGGGATCTCCACCCCCCGGGACCATCACTTCTTCTCCTAAGTGAACACTAGTCACTTGACGGGGCGGAGCACCAGTGGGTGCGGGTTTTCCAAACAGGCGACACTTGGGGTCACTGGATATGTGCCCCGGTTCACCACATTTGAAACAATTGAAGGGCCCCTTTGGAACAGGTCTACCTGTCGGGGCCCCATTCTGCTTTGGGGGTGGGGGAGGCTGAGAACCTTTCTGCTGGTCCCCTTGGGGATTACTTTGGGGGCCTTTTTGGAACCCTTTCTGTTTTCCCTTGTCCCCCCCACTCTTCTGCTGGGGACCCTGCCCACCCTTGGCGGAGTCTCCCACTGGACCCTTGTGGACCCTGGTGCTGAGCCAGCGGTCCGCCTCCTCAGCAAGCTTCCTCGGGTTGGACAGCTTGCTATCAATCAGGTGTTGGCGTAACTCAGGAAAACAGTGATCAGACAAGTGCTCCCATGCAATTAAATCAAAGAGACCTTGAAAATCATTCACTTTGCTACCCTTCACCCAACCATCCAGTGCTCTGCAAAAAAAAGTCACATACTCCACATACGTATTCCCAGGCCGCTTAGTACACCCCCTAAACTTCTGTCTATACATTTCAGGGGTAAGCCCATACCTGTTCATTAAAGCTTCTTTCATGTGGGAATAGGATCTCTGGTTTTCAATGGGCAAATCTAGCAGGGTGTCCCGCCCTTCGCTAAGGAACCTTCCCCACAACCCCGCTCCCCAATCCTTGTCAGGGACCCGGTGGGAGGACATGGCTACCTCATATGCCCTAAACCACTGTCCTATGTCATCCCCCTTAAAGAACTCTTTAACTACATCTTTTGGGGATGTGCACTCTTGACTCTACCTGCACCGGCGTTGTGCTGCCACCAGAGGGAGGATTATCCAAGCTTCTCTCTTTTAGATTCATCTCCCTCATTTTCAATTCGTAGTCCATTTGGTGCTTTCGCTCTTCCAGAGCCATTCTTTTGGTCTCAAGCTCCAATTGGATTTTTAATTCTGCCAACTTCCTTTCATGATCCCTGGTTTCCTTCCTGTCTGCCAGCTCCTCTGGCAACAGGCCTCTACCAAAGCTGTGCACGCTGTCTGGTTTTTCGAGATCCACCAGATCCACAGGTGCACCCTGCTCCTCAGTTGCATTCTGATCCTCAGGTGCATCTTGATCCTCAGGGGTCTTTCTGGACTCTATCCAGGCTTTCAGGGCTTTGTAGAGTTCTGGTTTGTTCCTACACCCTGCGTGTGGAACCTTGAGCTTTTTGCAAAAAAACTTCAGTTCATTTCTGGTGTAATTATCCAGCTTTGCTGCATCCCATTCCACCTCGAACATCTCAGAGGTCGTGGACTCCGCTCCATCCAGGCTCTTCGTGCCCGGCATGGTTTCTACACCAGGGATCTTCTCTTGGCAAAATTAAAAACAAGCCTGTGGCCAAGTTACTGTACCGTAATCACTGTGCAATGGTCAGAAGCTCAGGTATAAACACCGCAAATGTAAATTCAAGATCCTCACCGCTGCGTCCAATGTAGGAAGGGGGAGTCTCTAGTTGGCGCAGTGTAGCACTAGCGACAAGCAGGGACTCCCTCTTCCTCGTCAGGGCTGAGGGTTACCTTCAAGACAACCTCTGCTTACCCTCTAGGTAGTGTGGCTTAAGCAGTCTTAGGCTAATCTTTGGGGCACATAGGGTTAAACATTTGCAATATTACACCATCACAACTAACCCACCACACAAGGACACCAAACTGTAGTTGTAAAAATATATATCTTTATATAAATTTCAAGCAGGCTTGTAAATACAGTCTTGATTCAATGCGAAAACGGTTCCAGTGTACTTTCAATTAGGTTGCCACAGTTCTTATCTTTAGCAATAATCAGTTAGTGATTCAGAACAGTTCTTGTTCAGCTGGTTTCCCCAGAATGGAGATTCTGGGCTCCTCACGGTACTTTTCTCGGCCCTGGTGGTCTACCAGGGTTCCTCCAGCGGTCCGCGGGTCTCTCTGCGCGGCGGGGCGCGGTTTGACGAGGGAGAGAGAGCGGGGGCCTTGGGAGCGCTCCGCACGCAGCTCCGAGGGCTGGGTGAGGCAGCGGGAAGGAAACAGTACCTTGCGGGAGAGTTGGTGGGGCGCAGGTCAATGCGGCAGTCCGCGTCGCGTTGTCTTCCGTCCGGTGCTTGGAGCGAGCAGCAGCTCGGCTCTGGCTCGTGGGTTGACGTTGCTGTGCGGGCCGGGTTGCACGGGGCCAGCGCCTCCGGGTGTCCTGATCAGGAGGGCGCACTTAGGGGACAGCGCTCCTCGGCGCAGGCCTCTATCAATCCAGGCGACGTTCAGGCACCCCACGCAACAGCTGTTTCTCGGACAGCGGCGGCGCGTTCAGGGGTACAAGACACGAAGGGGGCCAGCAGGCACCGGGCGCCACCTCTCTTCACGTTGCGAGCTGCAGCTCGGGGTCAGTCACTGTGCTCGGATCAGCTGGGCTGATCTTTACGATGCTTCTGGGCCAAGCAGGCGGCGGTCACTTTGTTTAGAGGGAGGGCAGCTCCCAGAGCGTTGCTGAGGAGCGCGATGGTCACAGCGCGCTCCGCTTTTCCCGGAGAGACCTGCAGAGGGGAGACAGCGTCTCGCAGTGGTTCCTCTGTCAGGGGGTAGCGCCCACTGGTCCTGGGGCGCTGGTCAGGGGGCAAGTTCACAAGCAAGCCCTAGGAGATCTCTCAGCAAAGTTTGGCACAAAGTTTTACAAAGCAAAAGTCCTCTTGTAGTCTTTTCTTTTCCTCTCCTTCTGCAGCAAGGCACCAGACACAGGCAAGAGACAGCACTCCTCCTTGTCCTTCCAGGTCCTTCTCTTCGGGCAGAGTTTCTTCTGTAGCACAAACAGGATCTAATTTACAAGGAGCAAGGCTCCTTCTTTTATACTGCATTTCTTTTGTTCTTACAGGCCAGGGGGGCCTTTGCATAGCCACTTTCAGTCCTTGAGTACCTTGTTGGGTGCAATCCGGCTTCTGCTTTCAGTGTGAGGGGCAGGCACATCAGACGCTCCACAGGAGGTGGAGCCAGCATTGTGTGGACAGGGGCAGCCAGAAGTACCTTGTTGATGGGGCTTCGCCCTTCCTGGGCCAGGTGCCGGCTGAGTCATCAGTCGCTCCCCAGGAGGGTGGAGCCAGAATTGTGGTGGCAGAGCACAGCTAGATTTCGAGTCAAGGGGCACTCCTACCTCCCACTAAGGTGTAATCTTCGCATTCACCACCTGTCATCCCCCCCCTGTCACTCACACATCCCAGACAGTCAGATACACATACCAGCAGAGGCGGGCTGAAATGGCTAGGCAAGCAAATGCTAACTTTCTAAAAGTAGCATTTGCAAACACAGGATATTAAAATAAACTTTACTAAAAGAAATACTTTATTATCCTGAGTTCAGGCATACTAAACATGACTCTATACCATGCTCCCTGAGCCTGCTGGGATTATAGAGTGTAATAATTCCAGCAGCCCATTCTGGCCTAAAGGAAGCAGGTAGCCTTACAATAGTGAAATACGAATTTAGTTGTAATTCACTACTAGGACATGCCACACACATCAGGGCTTGTCCTACCTTACACTCACAATGCACCCTGCCCTCAGGCCTACCATAGGGGTGACTGATATGAAGTTAAGTGAAGGTTTAGAGGCTGGCAAGTGGGTGCACTTGCCCAGCCAGCATGACAGTGCGAGACTGCACGCGGGTTCTGCGGTGGCAGACCCCAGACACATCTTAAGGCTGCTTTTGTGGGTGGCGCAACTAGCGCTGCAGGCCCACTAGCAGTATTGGCATTCACAAGCCCTGGCACTCCTAGTGCACTTTACTAGGGACTAACAGTAAATCCAATGAACCAATCATGGACATCAATCACATGTACAATTTACAGTAGGGAGCACTTGCACTGCGGCACGGGTTGGCCGTGGCGCAGTGCCCTAAGTAGCGGAAAACCAGCAAAACATCGGAGGCACACCAGCAAAAAGTGGAAGGGAAACTCACGCCAAGGTGCCAGGTCTAACAGTGACCTGCACCAAACACTGATATTCCGGTACTGAGACCCTAAGATAATTTTTTAATAGCAAATTGCCTTAATCATTTTTGGAAGCAATGTCCACCTTTAGTTTATACATTTAACACCTTGGGTGCTATGGGTTTTCCCGCTGCATGCTGGATCCTTTGAAATCCCATTGTTCATGACAAAGCCAGCTCGTCATAAGCGCAGGGCAGGTAACACCCATGACGAGCTGGCTTTGTCATCAGCACTGAAGGGGTTAACTAGCAGCCCGTCCCGACGTTGTCCGGGAGCAATTATGGCTCAGGGCCCCCGCCCGCCCTGACGTTGTGCAGTATTATGCCTCTATGTTTACTTTGTACACTTTTGTAAGCTGCCCACGTCACTGCCCACATCACTTTTTCCTCCTGTAATGCCCCGTTTAGTACCTTCTCCTGATTGTCATTTTAGCTTTAAGCTGACAGCTCCACTTTGTTCGCTTTTGTAACCTGCATACGTTTCTTTTTCCTCCTGTAATGCCCCGTTTGGTACCTGCCCACGTCACTTTTTCCTCCTGTAATGCCCCATTTGCTACCTTCTCCCGATTGTCATTTTAGCTTTCAGCTGACCGCTCCACTTTGTACACTTTTGTAACCTGCACACGTTTCTTTTCCGTTTGGTACCTGTGGCTCGCTCACCGCTCCTCTCCGCCGCTCCACCCTCATGTTTGCTTTGCTCACTGCTTACTTTGCGCCCTACCTCATCCGCCGCTCACTGCTCCTCCTGCCGCCGATCCTCACCGCCTGTCCCCCGCTCATGTCCGCTGCTCCTCCGCTCGTCACTGCTCCTTCCTGCGCTGATCTCTGCCGCTCCTCGTCACTGCTCCTCCCCGCGCTGATCTCCGCCGCTCCTCGCGCTCATGTACTCCGCTCCTGATGTAAGCACGCACGTCGCGGCCGGCGCTACTTTGAAGGGACTACTATTTGTTTAACTTGTATTTTTTAAATAACGTATTTATTTTTAATTTATATAGCCTATGTCCATCTGCACACCCTGAGGATTACAACGATGTATCGGGTGTGTGGATTGGCACTGTGGTTCCCGAGTTTACCCGCCACAAAGCCTCAAAGTTCTTCCTTTATAAAAGTAGTATAGATCACAGGTAGTAGTTAAAGGGGTTGAGTGTCCATACAAAGAGTGCTATGTAAAACCTACATGTTAGAGGCTGCAGGACGAATACAGGGGCATATTCCCAATCCCTTATCGCCGCTTTAGCTGCACTTTTTCCTGCTAAAGCTGCGATAATTTTATCACCCAATTGCCAAGCAGTCACTAACACCAGTTAGCGACAGCTTGTAGGCAATAGCAAGCATTTTGGTGCCCGCTTTGCATGTCAGCGATAATTATTGCTAATGACATGCAAAGTGGGCGTGCCAAAATGTTAGCGACTGAACACAGTCGCTAACATCGCTATCGTCTATTACCTACAAAGGCTAAGCAATGGAAATATTTGCGCTATGCGCGAATATCTCCAAAAGCTAACGCCTGCTAATACCAGTTCTTAGCCATGTTATCCAATGGGAGGTGGATAACATGGCTAAGAGCTGTTTCACGCTAATGCGTGAATATCGCTGTATTGTCAGCGATATTCACGCATTTTGCCTGATTTTTATCGTTTTTGAGATAAACCTTGCTAATAGCAAGAAATCTCAGCCATAAAAATCGGTGAAGCACGGCGATATTTATTTGGCTGCTATCCCTACTTAGCGATAAATATCGTTGTTTGTAAGTAATATGCCCCACAATTGCTTATATGGTTAATGTCTCTACTGCCGAAATGTGTGTGTGTTTGTGTGGACATCATAGAAACACACACAAAGAATTTTATGCAGCAAATTCAGTGACCCTTCTGTGCTTTAGTTTGCACACCGAAGTTATGTAGAGTGGGAGAGCCTTATGAAAGTGTCTGTATTATCATATTGGGCATCCTACAAGATGTATTTTGAGTGCTTTTTGAAAGAGTGTACTGACAAAACAAGACACATAGTTGCTGTAGGACCTTTCTGTACCAATATATTAGTGTATGATGCAAAAGAGTATTGAGATGTTGTCTAAGACTTGTCTTCATGTTTTGATACTTTGATTCCAGGGAGCACCACAACCCAGATTCCAGCTTCACTGTGAGAGCTCTGAGTCCTACTTTCTTTGCTCCAAATGTATACTGTGGGCCTTGATATATATATATTCACTGAAAAAAACATAGGTTTGAAGCCTTATATAGTTAGGAATTATCATTTAAAAAACCTTGCAAATTCACTTAAAAAACCATAGGTTTCAGGCCTTATATAGTTAGGAATTAGCATTTTAAAAACCTTGCAAATTCACTTAAAAAAACCATAGGTTTCAGGCCTTATAAAGTTAGGAATTAGCATTTAAAAAACCATTGAAATAGCTCCTATATAGTTAGTTGTACTAACTATATTTCGCGCACCCGCAATCCACTGCTGATGATGTCACATATTACATCATTCATGACATGGTCAGTGACATCACTGATGAAATCACTGATGACATCTCAGCAGTGGATTGCGGGGGCGCGAAATATAGTTAGTACAACTAACTATATAGGAGCAATTTCAATGGTTTTTTAAATGCTAATTCCTAACTATATAAGGCCTGAAACCTATGGTTTTTTAAGTGAATTTGCAAGGTTTTTAAAATGCTAATTCCTAACTATATAAGGCCTGAAACCTATGGTTTTTTAAGTTAATTTGCAAGGTTTTTTAAATGCTAATTCCTAACTATATAAGGCTTGAAACCTATGGTTTTTTCAGTGAATTTGCAAGGTTTTTTAAATGCTAATTCTTAACTATATCAGGCGTGAAACCTATATTTTTTTTCAATAAATTTCAAAGGTTTTGTAAATGCTAATTCTATTAGCGGATAACATTTATATGTGTCATTATCCTTCTGGGACCACCTGAGCAGCCATCTTGTTTCTCAGGAGAAGTGAGGCACAAGAGAGCACAAAACAAGAGTGGAAAACGTGAAAATCGCCGGGTGAATTTTTTTTTTGCCCTTGGGGGTCCTTTTGGACCCCCTGAGAAGGGCTAGAGGATTGGGGGGTCTCTACCCTGCCCCCTTTTCGTGTTTTCCACTCTTGTTTTGGGCTCTCTTTTGCCTCAGTTATCCTGAAAAACAAGATGGTGGCCAACACTTTGGAACTTTGCCAATATAACAACGTTTCCGCCTTTATCAGATGGTTTGTAAATTACTGATGAGTCGGCTTGGAGATTTCTCAGGGCTTCTCTTTGCCCTGGCGGAAACGTCGTTATATTGGCAAAACGGAAAACTATGTTGGGGAAGCTAGAAGGCAGCTGCTTAATCGACAACACCATGAACCAACCACCATGAAGAAGTATCAGGATAGTGTACTCGAATATGACAAACTGATTCAGAAATGGCACAACAAAGACATGCTTAACACCGAGGAGTACTTGTTTTTGCGGTCAAATCATCCAGTTATCCCTACCTTCTACCATCTACCCAAGATCCACAAAGACCTCAGGGCACCACCAGGCCGCCCAATAGTATCCTCAATGGGCAGCGTAACTGAGAATTTGTCGGTCTTCATTGATCATTTCCTATTTCAATCAGTCTTGAACCTGTCCTCGTACATTAAGGACACGAAGGACTTTATTGTACAATTGCAAGACCTGGTTTGGGATTCCACCTATGTATTGATTGTGATGGACATTACCAGCCTGTATACGTGCATCGAGCACTCTCAGGGCCTTAAAGCGGTTGAATACTTCATGTCTAAAAGACCTTTGAAATTTGCAGGACATAGTACCATGCTTATGGAATTGACAGAATTTTGTCTACTGAATAACTTTTTTCTTTTTCAGGGAGACCTTTTCAAACAGACCTTTGGGACCGCGATGGGCACCTGCTTTGCTCCCAGCTATGCAAATTCATTTGTAGGCTGGTGGGAGGAGCAGGTGGCCTGGTCCGAGGGTAATTGGATGTGGACTGAGAATGTGGTTAAATGGCACAAATATATAGATGACCTCTTCTTGGTGTGGAGGGGGTCGGAACAAAGTGCCAGAGATTATATCTTCCACCTGAATAATAACAATGTTTATCTGCAATTCACCGGCGATGTGAGCTCAGTGGCAGTGAGCTACCTTGACCTCCGGGTAGCTATCACAAACAATCAGGTGACCAAATCCCTGTACCGAAAACCAACTGCTGGAAACAGCACCTTGCATTCTGACAGCGGACATCCGATAAACCTGAAATGAAGTATTCCCTACGGGGAGCTATTGCGCCTTAAGCGTAACTGCTCACTGGAGGAAGACTTCGATAATGCAGCTGAAGACAGCATCGCTAGGTTTAAAGAAAGAGGCTACAGTCCAGCTCTCCTGAATCAGACATTAAATAGAGTAACTGGGATTCCAAGAACTGAGTTGTTAAAACAAAACAGAGAAAAATAGAATGACGGTGGAAAATTCCGTCTAATAACAACTTTCTCTAATGATGCCAACTTTCTGAAAGGAACACTACGCAGAAACTGGCACATCTTGAAAACAGACCCCATTATTGGGATGGATATCCCAAGAAATCCCCTGGTGACTTTCAAGAGAACCAAATCCCTCAAGGATCTCTTAGTACACAGCCACTTAGATGCCCCAAGAACGAGAACAAGTACCATGGCAGACATGAAAGGCTTTTTTCCCTGCGGCAAGTGCAAGGCCTGCGCACACAGCAAAAGGGTTTTAGGCTATGAGATACCAGGCCTTAAAAATCGAAAAACTATTAGCTCTTTCATTACCTGCCAAACACCATATGTAGTGTACTGTCTGATGTGCCCCTGCAGGCTAAGATACATAGGGAGCACTATAAAAAGCGTGAAATTGAGAATCCTTGAGCACATGCGTGCTATAGCTAACAAGGACATGACATCTCCAGTAGCTAAGCATTTTGCGATCAAACACCGTAGCAACAGAGACCTCTTACAATACTTCGGGGTTGATCAGGTACCTGAGCATGAAAGGGGTGGTAATAGACTACTCAAACTAAGACGCCTGGAATCCCGTTACATAATTGACCTGCAAACCAAAATCCCAACGGGCTTAAACAGTGGGGAAGAACTGGCTATCCACCTAAGCAAGTAAATTCACTGAAATATTACCAGGGCCACCTAAACAAATCATGAGGAAGCTGTACTGCCTTAAGGCATGCCTTAGGGGTAAATTGGCGGTTTCTAGCGATAGGAGCCGCCCTAGCCGATCCACGGCAAGATCGAAGGGAATGTGCTGTATACTAGGCGATTGTACATTACTGTCTAATGCCAAAACACTGAGTAAACTACATGTGTCTTTAATGTGATAGATGGCACTGCCAAAGGTTTCAAGATTGAATTGTCAAAATATGAATGTCATTCATCTAACACATGTAATTGCTCGTTGAAGGTTTGATTAAGAATGTGGCATTATAACATTGTATGTATTTGGCTAAGCCGATTCACGGCAGTATGTGTATTTTCATAACAAGTCAAAATCATGGCTTGTAAGTAATTTTGATCGCTGATTAAGTATGAATTCTTGCTTATTTTGCACATTCCAATATGGCACTTGTGTATTGAGGACGAGCAGTCCTACCTCACTTTCCTCATGAAATCGCGCTTTGCACTTTAAAAATGGCTCCTGTGCAACACTCGTGTTGACACATTGAGAAAGGGCTTGTCCCGAAACGCGTCTGTGAGGAGCGTACGAATAAAGGACATTTCTGACTAACACCCCGCGAGTGCTGTTTCTTCTTTCCCGGCTGGGGGAGGAGATTTGGAGCAGTATTGTCACACGGCGTACCAACCGTGTTTACGGCACCCACCGCCAGTGCCCCGTCATCTTGGTACAAACCAAAGCCTCTCTCTATATATATATATATATATATATATATATATATATATATATATATATATATATATATATATATAAGGCAGAAATGTTAAACTCGCAAAACAAGTAGTGGCAGTAGTCTGTTTTTACTATTTATGATCAAATGACCCGCACAATCACCTGGGAAGGGGAGTGCACTGCACTGTGTTAAGCACTAAATAAAAAACGTAAAGTGGCATACAGATAGCTGAATGTGATCAAGGGCTCTTAATCCCAAAACGCATCTTGCTGGCTGTGAAGGAGCGAAAATAAAACTTTACCTTGCCTGAACATGCTGTGGTCGGTCTGAGTTCCTGCTTCGCCGTACAAACAGAAGTGGTCGGAATTGCTGGTGCATATATATATATATATATATATATATATATATATATATATATATATATATATATATATATATATATATATATATATATATATATATATATATATATATATATATATATATATATATATATATATATACTAGAACTCTTAAGATGTCAGTATTTGTAGAGCAGAGAATAGCGCAAACCCCCAGAGGGTGGTTTACAACAGTTCTGCAGGTGTCTTGATACTGGTGAACGAATATGTCAGGTATGTCAGGTTTGTTGTGTATCATAAGAATGACCTTGATGTCTCAGTGGTTAGGATAGGTTAAAATAGCTGTGCAGCATAACAGCTCAATGGGTCTCTTAATACTGGGAAATTAATGCATAACACAACCCAAAGTGTGATGGTTGTGTCTGGGCATATAATTGCAGTGTATAGGCCTTGTAGGTGGTGCTGGCCATTTGATTACAGAAAGCAATTGGGCATGTGTTCACATCTGAGGCTGAAAATGGGTATATTATAATGAGAATTCACTTGGGCCTGTCCAGCATTTAAGTTTCTACTTGGAGATTTGATCATTGCGTAGTACTTTACATATGGCCATGGCTAGGTTATTGATGTATCCATAGCATATCTTTGCAGCTTCCTATGTAATGTTGAAATGGCAAATTAACTACTCCTTTGCGTGTGTTAGTGCTTTGTTTGTTAATAAGTCTTGCATCTATTGTACTTCTTGTCAGTTATGTCATTTCCTGAGATGGAATCAGGGACACATGGTATGTGATGTCATTAGGACTAAAAGATTTGTGATGACACATCCTATGTTTTCATAGGGGTCAAAGGACATGTGATGTCACTTCCACCACCCTTGACATTTTGCTGACTTGACATCCATGGAAAATGGATGGTGGCAGTGTATTGGTTTAGTTAGTTCTTTTGAAAGCCCTTGTCGCAATAACTAGTTCCATTCTTCGGATTGGAGACCTTTTTCCCAAAGATACAAGCAAACAACAGTCAGGCACCAATCACTCTCTTGCTTGATATAATTATTCGAAATTCCTAGCTAATAAAATCAGAACTGTACAAGATATTCAGGGGCGGGGGACTCCTTAGGAATATAGCTTGTCAGCACATAGGCCCTACTCTGGTTTCTGTATAACTTCCCACTATCAATTCCTAGTGTAGTTGAGAGGCCCTCGATCCCCCGAAATATCTGTTCCACACCAGTATCATTGTCAGTCAGTCACTAAGTAAACTGAAGCAGTTACATTCAACCACGAAGGACAGTAACCCTATCAAATAATGAGAATGCACATTTTGGAGTTGGGAAATCCTGCTTTATTCTAGGGGTGTGTGAAACTATGCAAAATTACACGTAATGTAAAACCGGAATTTAACGCTATATTTTAGAACACGGTGGGTCCTCAGGTCCATTGTGGGTGTGACTGTACACTTGGCGCTCGCATTCTGGTCATTCCCATTGTTCCCGTGCTCCTGCACTAAAATAATGCCATGTGGCATCTTGACATCATTTTTCAAATTTCGCATAAGTGCAGAGCGAAATTTGCAAATGACCCAAGAATAATGGAATTTTCGCCAGGATCTACTTTATTGCGGCCATGGAAATGGGGATATATGCAACAAAAGGTGCCAGAGGATAATGTGAACAGCAGTGGCAATTCCATAAACAGAACTGACAAGACAATACGGAAGAAGAGATAATGGGGCAGATTTACAACAAAGTAACGCAGCGCGGTGCAGCAAGTCATTTTGCTGCGCTGGTTGAGATAGTTTGGAAGCACAGAGATGCAACATATTTACAACAATATGGTTCATCTCTGTGCTTCCCCCTGCGCTGGCGCACAAACTGCTGCCATGCGCCTACGCAGGCACCCTTGCACCATGGTGCAAGGATGCCTGCGTCACGGGCAGGATTGTTTCTGTGCAGGAATGGTTCCCTTCCTGCACAGAAACAATCAGAAATGGCATTTTCCAACATTTTTGTGTGCTGCATTAACACACATAGAACTGGTAAAATGTCATTGATTTAAAGGATTGTTTATGTGCAGAAAGGGACACCTTCCTGTACATAAACAATCATTAGAGGTTATTTCCTCACTCTACGTGTGCGGAAGAATGAAGCACGCATAGAAGAGTAAAACAACAAGTATAAATGAATTCTTTTATTCTCGTTGCACCCCCCGACGCCTTCCCTGGGGCGGCGCAGCATTCAGACGCATTTACAGATTTATGATTTCTTGTAACTGTGGAAATGTGTCTGCGTCCATGGGTGTTGTGTGAGAACACCCACAGCAACACCCATGAAATGCCCCTTTCACACAAAGTGCTGCGGGTAAAGGGGCCGTATTTACAAGGACAGAAAAATCCACGCAGGGTGGCTTTTCCTGTCCTTGTAAATATGGGGCATAAAAATGAGCTGCAAGTGCATCATAAAAAGTGACGCATTGGCGGTGCAAGGCGCTTGTAAATCTGCCCCAATTAGTTAATTCTTCGGATTTTCCATTTCTCATTGCAGAAGGAATAGTGTGTTTCTAGAAGGATTCCTACATATGCAAACACAAATATCGTTATGGGCTAAGCAATAAGTACTCTTTACTTAAAATAAATAAAAACTTGGAAAGTTGAAAATGACTACTATATATCAGATTGCATATTAACAAACATGGAATCACTCCCATTAAACAATTTATGGAATGTAGAATTAAATGAATTGAGTTAAATCCGAAACATGTCAGTATTACTTTTCCTAGCTAGCAATTTCCAGAGTACATGTTATGGTCCGGTATTCAACAGCATTAATTCAGGTGTGAGGGCCCTTAATAAAAACTAAAAATAATTTCTGTTAGTAAAACCAGTCAATGGGCAGAATAAATCAAGTCACTAAAAATAAACAAATCATTGATTGTCATCTTAAACCCAAAGACGAGCATTAAGAACTTTTGCCACCCAAAACCACAGGGAGACTTTCAGGTAGACTTCTGTGATATCTGCTGCCTAGTATCAATTAGACTGTGTACAGCAACACTAACTGAAAAGGAAAAAAGCAAAATGCCTTAAAACAAAATGGAAACCCCAGAATACAAATAAGAACAATGATTTATGGCACATGTGGAAGAAACACATTGCAGTTCTATTATAAATCATCTCTGACACTACAGAACAGTGCCATCTGGACAACCATTCAGCTTGTAAACAAAACAAAAAAATAGAAAGATAAAAACCTAATACAGAAACAGGAACATTATTTAGGTAAATTAAACGGTTTGGCGGAAAGGAAATCAGAGAAATGTCTGACTGAAGGTAACAAAAAAGGCTTGTAGATGATAAACTTGTTCCAAAACATGAGGCCCAAAAAAGGATGAAGCCTGCCATTTTGTATTGGAACAAAGTGGACTAAAGACCTCTCACCCTCGAATCGTAGGGTACAGGAGTCAACACCTCTCTTTTGTAGCAGAATGAACACCTTGAATTAAGCTTTCCTTTAGAAGTCTTCTGATGGGATGGGAGTGGCTCAAAAGAAAGAGTCTGCAGCTCATGGTTTTAGTTCCAAAAATAGCCTTCTTTTACTATCAACAGAATCCATTTTTCGTGAAGTCTTGCATCAATTAAAGGAAGAAATTATGGGGCAAATACACAAGCCCCTATTGCCACAGGAGCACCACTTTTTGTGACGTTCCTGTGGCTTTAAGTTCTTCGCCTTATTTATGTGGCGAGGCTTGCTGCTGCCTTGTACATAAGGCACCCTTTCAAGCTACACTTAGGGGGAAGGGGACGGCAATGGGTGTTGCAGAGGGTGTTTTACCGCAACACCCATTGATTTTGACCCATTTACAAGGGTGGCGTAAATAGGAGGCTACAGCAAAATTTGGATCTGGGAAAACCTGGTCTTAACATGGCGAAACAAGGAGAAATGATACATTTCTCTTTTTTTTTTGCTGTTTCTTTGTGCGCTGATTTGTGCAGCACACAGAGAAACAGCAAATCGCCATGAATGATTGTGTATGTGCTGGAAGGTGTCCGCTCCTGCACATAAGCAATCATTAACAAAATGACTATATGTAACTTCTATGTATGCTGCACAATGCAGCACACATAGGAGTTTCAAATAGACATTCTGGATTGTTTACATACTGGAAGGGACACCTTCCCACACACACACAATCATTCCCCCAATGCAGACACCCTTGCACTATTGTGCAAAGGTGCCTGCATTGGCGCTAGGCAGCTGGATTTAGCGCCAGCGCTAGGAGAAATGCAGGGGTGCGCCGCATTCTTGTGAATAGGGTGCATCCCTGCTTTTTCAGAATGGCGAAGCGTGGCATTAGCAATTTTCACTTAACACCACGCTTAGCCATTCTTTGGGAAATATGGCACTAAGGGGCATATTAGCAAGAACCTTGTTAAAATTATCGCTGATTTAGCGGCAGGAAACTGCCGTTAAAACAGTGATAATGGGCTTGCTAATATGCATTATAGAATTCCAATAGAAGCCCAGGTTAGATGTCCTGCACAAATTGCTAATGCCACGGCGATAATTTTAACAAGGTTCTTTCCAATATGCCCCTATGTCTTATCCTTACCACCATACAGACTGCTGGTCCTGAGAATTCAGCTGGGTTTTGTTGGAAACCAGAGCCCACTAGCCTCGGGCCCTGCCATGAAAGGGAATCTTGTTATCATTTGTAAAAGTATGGTTCTGTACAAAAGATTTTTTACCCAGAACAAAATTAAAGGGCTGTACTATCTTTTATTCAGCTTAATTGTGGACCATCTCCTTCAGCTCCGGGCCAAAAAGCTTAGGACCAAGATATGGTAGATGCTAGACAAGAGTAATTTGACCTGGATTCAATTCCCAAGTATTTAGCCACAGAGTACACTTACCTGCCAGCGCTGCACCTTTCGAAGTGGCCGCAGACAATAACATATTAAAAGAAACATCTGCCAAAATCGAGCCAGAAGTTCCGTAATATTCAAAATGGCATCCGTGTCACTGTTTTCCTGTATTCAAATAAAGTTTGTAAGTCTTTTAAAAGAACTTATGTGACATATGCAGTATAGGTACTGCCTTTCATGGCATAGTTGGAGGCAGGGATTTACCTTTTTGAGGATGTCTCTATTTTGACTGTGCACTATATCTGATAATGTGGATTCGTCCTATGAATGTGGAGAAGATGATGCCGTGGTGGACAGGGCAGTAAATCCTCACCAAACTTGTCAAACAGGTACCATTTTGCTAAGAATCTTGAAAGTAAGACATATCAATATCTTTCTATTCCTTTAGCAGGAGATGTTTTTTAAACATCATGGAGAGGAAATTTACTATATCAATATCTTTCCATTTCTTTAGAATTAGAATTATAGTGAATTGATGGATCGGAAATTCGCCCACTGAAGGTGCTCTGTACTGCCCATAGAACTCATCTTGTTGAGGTTTACGTTCAGGACCCAAGGCCTCTCTTACATGCTCCATAGGTTTTCGCAAATGGGCTCCAATCATATATTTGCCCTTCTTGATTTTCATCTGTATATTGAGCCAAATGCTGTCATTTTGACTTCAGCTCATTAAGAGCAGAAATCCCCCATCCTCTTTAATCAAAGACTTCTGATCAGCTCTTGTAAGGATGAGAACCGCCTTGATCTCTGGCTCAGAATCTGTATGCTAGGACATCTTGGAGCATTCCTTTCCCTGCATGGCTACCAACATACACATGACTGCACTAAGAACATTGGCTTCCTGTTTATATCTCGCGGGACGAGAAACGGCCACATAGTAAGTAACCCTGTGCATGCCTTTCCTCAGCATGTGTGCACATAACAACATGCAATACACTGGCATTGGAACATCAGCTCTGCAGCTTCCTAATGTCACTCTGTGATATAGAGGGTAGCTCTCTACCCCAGCCCAGTACATGAGCGGAGACTGTATCTCAGAGCACTGCATTCCCAACCTGGTCCACAGAGTGTACCAAGTGTAAATTTGTCAAAAATATGGACACATAAATTATAAACATAGCATCTTACCAGTCTGAGATAGGAAATCACAAGCCATGGTGGGAGGTGGGAGTCTACATATAAGTAATTTGAAGAAAGACTACTGTATGTATAGTTATTCTTCTTTAGGACCATAGGTAAAGCTGTCTGGAGGGCGGGGGTGCACCTCATGCAGTGAGGACTGGGATGAAGAGGGCGTGCGAAGGACAAATGTAAAACTTAGAGAAGGTTGATGACCTGCACTGGTTGTTAATTCCGGATGCACTAAGATTTTCTCCCTCAGTTTTCTGGTTAGCCTTCACCTTCAACTTTGTGAAGTGTTTTCCCAGATAGCCAGATAATGTTCATGCTACTAGAAGGCCGCTGTGTTATATACGAAATTTGGATTGGGACATGCTGCTCTTTGCATATTTCCTACAAAGTGCAGCTCAAAAATATATGTCGATGTTTTCTTCTAAAGTTTTTCTTTTCTGGGGGATGTTTCTTGTTCAGAGTAGCATTGTGGAGGAAAAGAACACTCATTGGGGCACACGCATCAACATAAGGAATTGCGATTCCTTAATAGCGGTTTTTTAGAAATCGCTATTTAGGAATCGCAATTACTTATTCATGTAGGAATCGCTAAAACAATTGCGATTCCTACATATTCCTTAATTGCAAATTGTGATTCATAGTTAAGGAATTGCTTCCATTCATTCCTATGGGCCTGGAGACCCATAGGAATAATTGGGAATTGCATGAGCATTTTGAGAGTACCAAACTGGTACTCAGATTGCAGATGCAATTTCAAGGGTGCCAAAAGGACACCCTGTTGCACCCCTGAAATTGCCATGTGTCCACATGTTGCGCACACACATGCCCCAATGGCATGGGTGTATGCAACATGGAACTTTGAAAAATGCACTATAATGCATTTTTCAAAGTTTTCTCAAATTACCATGAACTTTAAATTGATGGTAATTTGTGATCCCTAATAGCGAAATCACAATAAAAATTGCATTTTAAGTAAATGGAAATTTTGCGATTATTTAAACTGCGAATTTGCATTTGGGTTGATGCATCCCAAAAGCAAAAATATAGGTCACGAATGTGCTCCTTTGCGACCAGTATTTAGCGGGGAGCATGTGCCCCATTCTTCTCTGCAGCATCATTTATTTGCCACAAATTTAGATTTGATAAAACATAAACTGTTTCAAAGTCAAGATTGTGTCATAGACATCATGAAATAGAAACCTTGGCAAACTGGCTGTGAAGGTTTCCATACATGCAGGCCTGGCTCTGGGATTCAGGATCTGGGAGAGACACGAAAAAGTCTGGGTGGGTCATGAAGATGAATTGAGCTAGAATAGCATCTCCCGGGTGTCTGAGAGCTGGATCAGGGCATATGAGATGCATCTTCTACCCACTGCTGGTATTGTGTCCTCTACAGTGTATTTCTGGGGATTTGCATGTATGAGGTTTATCTCTTCTACTCTCTCCATCTCACCCTCTTTCCTCTCTACCTCGCCTTGCTTGCGCCCCACCTCACCCTCCTCTCTCTTTGCTTCACACTCCTTTCTATCTGCTTCACCCTGCTCTCCTGCGCACTTCACCCTCCCCTGCCCACTTCACCCTCTGCTTCCTCCCATCTAAGCCTCTTCCTTGTGTTTGACTCTCATCTTTCACCTCACCCATCTCTATTTCTGCCTCACCCTCCCCTCTCTCTCTGACCTCACCATCCTCTCACAGTGTCTCCTGTCTAGGGCATTAACAACGCGGGATAAACCATGTGTGCTGTTACAACGCATGCCCTAATCATGCATATGCCATTAACCAGGCGTATTCCTTTACAACGATTTCCATTGTAAAAGTGGTAAAGACATATGCATGTGAAAGGGTTAATGGAGTTTGCAGTCTAGCATTGGAGTGAGTAGGCGGGGTGAGAGGTGTTGGAGACTTCATGCAATTGGCAACGGAAGGAACAGCGGCTTGGTGAGTAGTATTTTATCGGATTTGGGCTTTAGGGCAGGGGGTCATGGTATTTTTAAGGGCTGGGACCAGGCTTTAGGGCTCAGGGCAGGGTGTTTTTAGCACAGCAGTCGGGGTAGTTTTTAGAGCTGGGTCCGGGTTTTAGGGCTCCGGGTGGGGGATTAAGGTCAGGGTCGTTTTTGGGGCTGGGGCCAGGTTTTAGGGCTCAGGCTATGGGGAAAAGGGCAGTATTTTGGACTTGGGACTGGTTTTAGGGCTTAGAGCGGAGGGTCTGGGGTCAGGGTAGTTATTAGGTCTGGAGGCTAGGTTTTAGGGCTAAGGGTGGGGGGTCGGGTAGTTATTAAGGTTGAGGTCAAGGAGACTTACATATCTGGGGGCAGGGTTTTAGGGCTCAGGACGGGCTGAGGTGATATCTTTACAAAGCATATGCCTTTACCAATCCCGCCTTTTCAACAACATTTGTTGTAAAGGCAATCGTGGTAAAGGCAATCATGGTTGAGACCATGTTCTTAAGGCATGAGAAGTAACTGCATGGGTTGTTCACCCAATATTTGGCTGTCAGGTCAGCTAGCAAAATATATTTTAAGGATAACAAGGAAGGAACGTTCAGATCATGTGAGTACCTCAAAACGGAACCGTCTCCTCTAAATTGTGACAAGCGTTTCCCCTCCTCTTTCCTATTCTCACACTCTCACCCACTAGTCTCTCATATTCCCATCACCCCTTCTTTCTCTATCACCCTCCTTGCTTATCACTCTCCTATCTCTTCTCTTCTACTTTTTCAGTTCCTTCATTGGTCCCTGCCCCATGGATCATCATTTACTCATCACCCTCATCTGTGAGCATCTTCCTGTCTCATCCGTCTTGTCCTCCGAGTTCACCCTTCCCTATTCTCACCACCCACTCCTCCATCATCACCCCTTCTCCGATGTCTACCAGTCGCTCTTCCCCCATCACCCACTTTCCTGCTTCATCCTGCCATGTAATTCTCCTTTACCTTTGCTGTTTTATGAAACTCATCACCATCTTACGTCTTTCTAATTGAACCTCTATATCATGATATGTCGTCCCTTCCCTACTACTCATGCCTTTACATCAACCTCTTACCTTATTATTCTTTTGTCTAATGCTAATAACTGGACGTTATTATCATTTTATTTTTCGATGTGGCACTCTGAGCCAGTTGGGGTGGGGTTGGGCTCCGTGACGCCAAGCAGAGTGAGGAGTGGTTTGCACTCCTCTAACTGCACATGAGGTGGCCAAAACGTCATGCACACTTTGCATGTTCCCCATTGGACTATGTTGCACAGCCCCGTGGAGAACAAGCCCAGCCTCCCCAGGCACTGCCCGAGCGTCCAAACAGGATGCTCGGACCAACCAGGATGTTGCTTCTGCAGCATCCTGATTGACTGGGACAGCCCGGAAGCCTGAGTGCTTCCGGTGCTGTAGCAGACCTGAAGAGGACAGAGGCGAGGATATGGCAAAGGAAAACATAAGTTTCTTTTTTTATTATTATTATTATTTTAATCAAACCCCCCAACGCATTCCCCACCACACTCATTCTGAGGCATCTACCACTGAGTTTAGACAAGGAGCCTATGCTGATATGTTGGCAAGATAATCTCTTTCTACCTACTAGTGTAACATAAAGTAATAATTTCTGGGGAAAGAAAAAATACACAGCACCAAATAATTAAAGTGTGGTTTCTGTGCCTTAAGTTCTTTATGATTATATTAGCAGACTCAGGCTTCTGTGAGTAGGTCAGGGAACTTGGAGTAGGCAGGGCAGTGGCAGCACGTGTTGCCAGTGCTGCCATGTGAGAGAGCGCCAGTGCTCTTCTTTGTAAAATGGGAACTTCACTGCTCCTGACAATGCTATATCCCTTTAATATTAGTGAACTGGTAATTTTTTTTATTATTTCAGAAAAACTAAGGCTTGTTTTATTGACAGTGTTGTTTCTTATAGTGTCACATTTTGAAGAATAGGGTCACACCGAGATACAAGCACTGTCAAAGAAAACAGGTCTAGCGCTGAACTCCAGCCTTTTCAAAATTTTTGGTTTCTTGGTCATGCTTTTTGTCAAACTTTATTGTTTGGAAATGTGCTGGGACCTAATCAATCTAAAAAAAAAAGAATTTGCTACAGGCAAAAAAACATTTCCTGCAAAAAAAAACACATTACTCTAGTACTCCCTGGCACTAAAGGGGACTACTTTGTGTGTGGGCATGTTTGGTGGGACAGGGTGGCATGCCATAACTCATAGTGAAGTCAGCCAATGACTGAAGTGGACTGATACATTGTCCCTTATAGCATGCTGGAGTGGGTGGAAGAAAAATATGAATGACACTAACCACAGACTAACAGATGAAGTTTGGTTGAAATCCCTATAAATAACTAAAGAGCATATGTCAAGGAAGTGGCGGAGTGAGGCGTTAGCCGTCATGGTTTACCGCCTCACTCCACCACTTCAGATACGCAAGGCTGAACCATATTTACAAGGAAATAGTGCAGCCTTGCGTTTCCCCCTGCACTGGGGCTACGCTTAGTAGCCTATCCCCAATCTAGTACAAAAGGGGGTGATGATGGACGGAGCATCTGAACCAATCAAACACTCACACCCAGTCAACAGATCTGGGTTTAATCCATCACCGTTCTTTAGCCCACTCTGCCACCCCAGTTCAGACATGGCCATATGCAAATCAGTCTGACCCTGTGCCTCATGGGAACAGTCCAGCCCGAACTGACAAGCCATGCCATCCCTGGACCGGAAACTAGCTTACTAGGACTGGTTTCTGGCATTACAGCCGTCTTCAGCCCGGCTTTCTTGAATCCAGTGGCAAAGTGAGCAATGGACTCACGTCTGAGCATACCCTGCCAACTTATGGCCAGATGGGAATATATGCAGAAAAATTGCCTGGGGCTTCGCGGCCTAGTGACTTTTAGGCTCCGCTATCCATGTACTTACTTGGAGACCCTGACTTGCCGCAACCATAATGTATAATTGTGTACATTCAAAAGACTGTATGCCTTGTTACTATCCATGATAGGTGCCAAAATTGTGATGTGTAAGTTGTAATATGTTCAACAAAGAGCAATTGTAGATTGGGTGATGTTGGGAGGGGGGGATCAGTTTATGCTTGTTTCTTGTATTTTGAAAATGCTTGCATATTATTTAGACATTGTATGATGACCGGGTTCAATTTTTGGAACTCTGTAACTGTGTGTTGCAAGCGGATAAATAAATATATATATATTTTTTAAAAAGGACAACTACAGTCCACCTATTGTATAAATATTGAACAGCAACCAGATCGAGAGGACTTTGTAAATTATGCATATCTCATCCTCACAGTAAGAATGTCCAAGAGGTTCAAGGTGTTTCCTATAGATTTATCAAGCATCCATTCTGCGATTCCTTATTAGCGAAAAATAAGGATTGGCTAATAAGGAATAGCAAAAGGCAATGCATGAAGAACTCGATAAAAAAAATAGCGATTTCTTAACATTCCTTAATTGTGACTCGCAAATTGCAAGTTGCAATTAAGGAATACCTGCCCATTCATTCCTATTCTCAATTAGAGAATCGCAAATTGAGATTGCAATTTCAAGGGTGCCAGGGTGTCAAAAGGACACCCTGTTGCACCCCTGAAATCTGCATATGGATACATCTTGCACACACACATGCCCTAAGGGCATGTTTGGGTGTAAAATGGAACTTTGAAAAACGCACTTTAGTGCATTTTTCAAAGTTTTTGCAAATTACCATGAAGTTCAACTTCATGGTAATTTGCTCCCCCTATTAGCGAATTCACAATTTTTTTTTACTTTAATGCATTGCATTAAAGGAATCTCAATTTAAGATTCCTTAAATACAATCGCAATTTAAGTAATCGCAATTTTGATACTTCTTAAATTGCAATTTTTGCATTTGGGATGATGCATCCCAAATGCAAAAATACCGGTCGCAAAGGGGCAGATTTGTTGAATCTGCCCGTTTGCAACCGGTTTTTAGCTTGATGCATCTATGCCCTAATCATCAAAACAAGAAAAAACATTGTCTTATTTTGTGCCATTACTAGCGTCCTTCTGGAAAGTTAACCTAATCACCTATATTCAGGGAGAACAGTTTAAGCTGAAAATACCGGGATTAGACAAAATACCAGTGAATATGTATGTTATGTTATGTTATTTTTATACTTCTATAACGCACGGCCACTCCACGGAGTATCCCGGCGCTTTATCGAAGGAAATCCCAACCGAAGAAGGGAGAACATAACACTGAGAGGACGTGCAGACACAGGAAGCAACATCAATTTAAGGGAAAAGCCATGTCTTAAGGGCCTTTCGGAAGGACAGAAGGCTAGAGGTCTGTCTCAAAGAGATTGGGAGGTCATTCCAAGCATGAGGAGCTAAGTAGCGAAAAGACCGTCCTCCTGCTCTAGCACGCTTGATAATGGGAACACTCATTTTAGATAGGGACGAAGATCTGAGAGATCTGGGGGGGTTATACCAGGACAATCATTTGGAAATATATTTGGGGCCTATGCCATGTAGGGCCTTGAAAGTCGTGGTCAAAGTTTTAAACAGAATCCTTTTAGCAATAGGAAGCCAGTGTAGTGTTGAGAGAAGATCAGTGGCTCTGGCTTTTCTTGGAAGACCAAAGATGGCTCGGGCTGCAGAATTCTGGGCGATTTGGAGACGCCTGACCAGATATTTGGGAAGTCCCAGAAACAAAACATTAGCATAATCAAGCCTAGAGCCAATCAGTGCCTGGACAATGATTTTTCTGTGCTGGATGGAGACTAGAGGGAGGAATTTACGAAGCATCCGAAGGATGCCGAAACATTTCCCAGTAAGAGATGAGATATGCGGTCCGAAAGATAGCTCATTGTCAATCAAAACTCCCAAATTTTTGGCTTTCAGAGACGAACTAGTGGGAGGAAACATATCTTGCGGCCACCAGGGTTTCCAATCAGGCTCAGAGGTACAACCAAAGAAGAGCAACTCCGACTTGTCGGAGTTGCACTTCAGCCCATGACGTCCAAACCACTCAAAAACTGCGCTCAAACAGCCCCTGACCTGGGCATCGTCAAACAGGCCATCCTTGTTGCTTACAAAGAGGAGCTGGGTGTCGTCAGCGTAAGTGACAATCCGGGCGCCGAAAGACTCCGCCGTCACCGCCAGGGGGGCCATAAAGATGTTAAAAAGGAGGGGGCTCAGAATGGAACCTTGGGGAAGCCCCACTTCTAGCGGTGGCATTTCGGCGGAGTAGGGAGGCGCCCAGATTGTCTGCCGGCGGTCGGCTAAGAAGGATTTAAGCCAATTCCACACCGTTCCCCGCAGACCAAAGTCCCAGAGTCTGGAAAGAAGGAGTGCGTGGGGAACGGTGTCGAAAGCCGCCGACAGGTCTAGCATAATCAGTACCACTTTTTTTCCAACATCCAACTCCTCCCTGATGGCATCTGTGACTTCAAGGAGCGCAGTCTCCGTGCTGAAATTTGCACGGAAGCCAGATTGAGTGCTATGCAACAGACCCTTTTCCTCGATGAAATTAGAGATAGATCTGTGAACAAACCTCCCAGTCACTTTCGCCAGAGCAGGGAGTAGGGAGATGGGTCTGTAATTGGCATGGACTGAAGGGTCGAGCGCTGGTTTTTTAATGAGTGGCAGGATCATGGCGCTCTTCCAAGCTTTGGGAACTACCCCGGAAGAGAGCGACAGATTCAGGATGGGATTTACCAGGTCATTTAGAACAGGTGCCATATTTGCTAGACACTTGGCCGGGCAAGGATCCTGTGGAGATCCGGATTTAAGACTTGCCAAGATGTCAAGAGAACTCTCCTGATCTAGTGGGGGAAAATCACACAGGAAGGGACCATGGTCTGGTAAGGGGCACCCCAGACTCATCGTGTGCTGCTGAAAAGTGGCCTGGAGAGATTCTTGAATAGTGGTAATTTTCTGTACAAAATAGACAGCCAATTCCTTCAGCCAAGCTTCTGAATGAGCATAGGTTGGAGTATAAGCGGAGGGAGAGGTGAAATCTTTTACCACCCTGAAAATTTCCTTGCAAGAGTGCTCCGCTTCATTTATTCTAGATTCCAGATAGGATTTTTTACCTTCCCAAATTGATTTATGGTAGGCTCGAGTCAGCGTCTGAAAATTTAACCTCTCAGTATGATCATAAGATCGCCTCCATGCTCTTTCTGCTTTCTTAAGATCTTGTCGTGCTTTTTTTAAATGAGGGGTAAACCAAGGGGCAGATGTCCTTTTCTCAGCGGAATTTTGTTTCTTGGCCGGAACCAAGCTCTCTAGACGATCTGTGAGCCAGTTGTGAAAGAGAGCAATGTAATCCTCTACATTATCAGAGGTGGGACAAGGGAAGTTTGTTAAAGCATTTGAGAGCATCTCCCTAGTAAGAAGATGGAAAGGTTTAGAGAGATGCTTTAACGACCCAACAGGTTTGGACCGTGATGAAGCCATGACAGGGATGGAAAAAGTGATGAGAAAATGATCTGACCACAAAACTGGCATGGGAGGGTCAACACAGATAGGAAGAGTAGAAAAGATCTGGTCCAACGTGTGGCCTTTATATATGCCTAGAACTCAGTAATGAGTATAACTTTAAACACAAAACCTGTAAAATCATTACTGACTAGGACTGTTATTTACTTACTAATCATAACTGAAAAATAAGATATGGTTTGGCTTCATTTCATCAAAATAAACTCCAATCCACTAATACACTCATCATTAGCGACTATAGTTAATAGTACTTCAAACCTTAGGCAACTAAGCACTGTGTTCACAAAGAGTTTTAATAGCACGTCAACCTGTAGGCAAACAAGCAGTGCGTTCAGGAAGAGTTTGAATAGCATGACAACCTTTACCCAACCCGTGTATTGTGTTCAGGAAGAGTTTTAGTAGCACCTCAACCTTTAGGCAATCAAGCACTGTGTTCAGGGAGAGTTTTAATAGCACTTAAACCTTTAGGCAACTAAGCACTGTGTTCACGAAGGGTTATAACACCTCAACCCTTAAGGAACCAAGCACTGTGTTCCCAAAGGGTTTTATTAGCACTTGAACCTTTGCACAACTAAGCACTGTGTTCAGGAAAGGTCATAATACTTCACCCCTTAGCCAACCAAACACTGTGTTGTTCACAAAGTGTTTTACTAGCACTTCAACCTTTAGGCAACCAAGCACTGTTTCAGGAAGGGTCATAACACTTCAAGCCTTAGTAAACCAAGCACTGTGTTCAGGAAGAGCAATTGGACCTGTCTGGACCTGCAACTGGACCTGTCTGAGCTCCACTGGCATCTGCTGGAGTGACTTTCTGATGCTCAAGAGATGCCTTTCCTGGTCCAGGACCCTTGGCTTGCATCAGAGTGTACTCCTCTGCAAGAAAAAGTCAAACCCCTTAAGTTTGGGGCTCTTCTCAACCACAACTGGGCACGTTCACACCATTTCTCTGATGTTCACAACGACTTCCAACGCGAAGCTCGGGTGAGACCTGCTCTTTGCACAACATTGACTGCTAGTGAGGACCAGCAATGTGAGAGGCTCATTTCACGCTATAGCAACAACTCGCGATGACCACCAACACGAAACTACAGTAATGACCAGCCATGACACCTGGCGGCTCTTCACACTGCAGTGCCAACCATTTGCTCTACCTGCTCCTCGCGGCCTCCTCCTCCACGCACACTGAAGTCTTCACTCTGGACTCAGAAAGTAACTCTCCAGCGGGTGTAACCTAGTCCCTATATCTGACATGTGCTCCATTGCAGTCAGCCTGAACATTTTACTTTCAAAGGGTCTAGGGTGATCAGATACCCGTGCGTAACTCTTTGTGTTTGTATGCACTATTTTACTTATCATTTTAAACTGCATATCTCTGGTTCTACTGACTGAATTTTTGTTGTTCTTGTATCATTCAAATGTACACTATTTTTAGGTTGAGCCTAAGCAGCGAATGCACTATCTCTTCGAGACATGCTGTATTCAGTTTGTGGACTTACATCCCACTCGTAGGCTTTCTATTTGTTGGTAGCATTGTCACTCTCGTTTTCTTTCTTCCTATTTTTTTATGGCCTGCATTTGTCATGCCTCTTGTAGTGTTTATACCTCCCTGAGAGCAAGGACCAAGTGCAATCTCACTCCACTAGTTACTATCTTGGCATCTATTTTGGAACTACTTTTTTGTTTATTTTGAGCTCCCTCGTGTTTTCTGTCACTAAGGCTCTGACTGCCTGGAAATCTGTGCCTTTTATTTTCTCATTACACACTGTGCTTTATGTTTCAGCATGCCTTTTAGTCTTTCAACATGGCGGCCATGAGAGCCTTATGTTTTGGCGCGCCTTTTACTTTATCAGCTCGACTCCCGCTTTCCAGCCACCGCGCTGATCCCCTGCAGGTGTTATGCGAGCTGGATTGCCTAGTTAGCCAATTTAACCCCTTTCTCTCTAGAGCCTGTTGAATTTAGCTTTCACTGGGAGGACGCATGCCTTGATTGTGTCACAGAATAGGCAGCTGCTTCTCGTTTGCTTGTCTGACTGCTCATCCTTGTTTCGAATTCCACTTAAAGAGACCAACTGCATCCTGTTGTTCTGCCACTTGGTCCAGTTCTAGATAAAAGCACTTTTCCTTTGCAAGTCAGTGTGCTGTGAGGGAAGGGGGAGAATTCTTAAGTGGATTTGTGCTGTAGCATGGTGCTTGGCAGTATCAGGATATTTTATGATTAGTTAGCACTCTAGTTCTTTGTCACTTTTAGCCTGCGCCTGAATGGGGGAGCCTGAGCCCCATATTTTCCAGAAGACATGCACATGCAGATCTTAGACTGAAACGGAGCTGGTCCAGGGTGGCATGTGATGGCGGAAAGCCAGGCTGTGCTTTTATATTGGGCCACAGTAAGAGCTTGAGGGAGAGCTCACTCAACTAATCTCTCATCATCCATGGATGCACTCTGCAACCCAGGGGCTTCGTTCATACTAAGCACGTTATGCAGTAAGTCCAACTCGTTTTCCTTTTCTTTCTGCGCATTCTCTTTCCCTGCCTGTTCCTTGCTCACCCCTTTTAGAACAGAGCGAGCCAATAAAAAAAGAAATTGTTAAAACCACATTTCCCCATACAAACTATCTTGTCTCCATCGGTGGAAGTGTGCATTGTCATCCCCATTGGGATTTTGCAGGCAATAACTGAAATAATCCCCACGCCCTGAATACGCATCCTACCAGTTATGCCTGTGATTGGTTGTAAGAAAACATGAGCATTAGGGCACATTTGTAGCCACTGAGTAGTAGTACAGACATATAGGTTGACATTTAAAGGTTTTGTAAAAACAGAGTTTTTCCTCCAGTGTCATCCCTATGGAAAAACATAGCTGAGAGCGGGGAATGATACATAACTATGGGGCAGATTTATGAGTTCTGGCGCATCTCTGCAAATCAGCAGGGATGCGCCAGAACTGATGCGTCACGCAATTCCCTCCTTGCGGCACCACAGATGCGCCACATTTACAATGCGGCGCACCATGCTGCAAGAAAGGGCAGATGCGTGACGCATCTTGTGGTGTACGGGCGGCGCATTGCTGGAGTAGCGTCGCAAGTGCGACGCACCTCCTGCAATGTACAGAGGCCACCCATACATAACGTGGTGCGTCACTCCTTACGCCTGCTTCAAGCAGGCGTAAGGATTTGACCCAGCAGCGTCGTAAAACTGACTCAGTGAAATCTTGTAGATTTCACTGCGTCAGTTTTACGGGGCTTTCCTACGAGGGAACGCCCACCCTGCGACAGAACGCCCACATGAAACCTGACGCAGGTTTCATGTGGCACAGGGCTTTACAACGTGACGCATCTGCCTAGATGCGTCACGTTGTAAATAGGTCACAGGGATGCGCCACGTTTCCACGCCGTTGCGTGACACAACGGCGGCGTAAACGTGGCGCAAGTCCGACATAAATCTGCCCCTATATCTCGTGCTCATTTACATTACTGACGCAACTTCTTAAAGTAGCACCAGAACAGATTACCGTAATGGTTCTAAATCACATTGCCTGCACCCACTTTACTTTGTAACGGGGGAAGGGCTGCCTCCCCATTGACCGTGCCCTTGTGTTTTTCATGAATTGCTTGTAAATGCTGTGTGTAGTTCCCTCATGCTCGGTGTTCTGAGCTCAAACAGATGAGAGAGCAATGTGTCGAGCTTGCAAATTCTCTTAGCTGCCTTATTTTGCAGAGAGGTGCTTGGTTGTACACACTTCTAATTCTGAAGCAAAGCTTGCATGGTAGATGCTGGTCATGTCTGTTTGTATATAATTGTATTGTTTGTGATGTGCTCTCCCATCCATTACTTTTATTTATTATTTATCTTATTTCCACCCCCTCGCTGTTTCTTTTCATCCTGTCCCTGGTTCTTTTCCCCCTCCTTCCCGCACCCCTCTTTAATCTCAACCTAAAAAGCTCTATGAAGTGGCCAGAGCTGGCCAATTCATACTGCTTTTTAAATTCATCACTGTTTCTGCCCCCCGTTAGCCACTTCCACCCAATTGCTAAAGCCAATAGCTCGTCCATTGGTGAAACCAATTGGCTTTGCCAATGCTTTTTTGTAAATTGGTTTGGGATTTTGTTTGTGCTGTGTTTTCACTTTAGTACTGTTTGTGTACTGCATAAATACTTCACACATTGCCTTTTGGATAAGCCTGACTGCTTTTGTGCCAGGCTACCAAACGGATAATCACTGGTTAATTTAGTGACTTTTCTGGTCCATCCTGACAAGGATTGTGGTCGTTCCCTAAGTGGGGCTTCCACCCCACCCCACTCAACCAAAAACCCAATTCCTTATGCGTGATGTCTGCATAAATCACTCCCTGGAATATTTTGCTCTATCTTAATGGTATCTCAATTGGTTCTGGTGTGACTCTGGATTTGGGGTGGGCGGAGTTGTACTCTGAGGAATTCTGCGGAGTTGCCGGAAAACTCTGCGGAGTTCCGCGAGTGACGGAATTCCACCCATCCGGCATACACATAAGTGGCACTGACAAGTGACATATGCATTATCCACATATGGGGCCTCATTTATAAGGCTGTACGTCAATTGTACTCTACCGGTGCGTCACTTTTTGTGACGCACCAGCAGCGTAAAAAATGTGCCCTGTTGCACCATATTTACAAAGTGACGCATCTAGGTAGATACGTCACTTTGTAAACCCCTGCGCCACATTATACCTGCGCCAGGTATAATGTATGCAAGGGGGGCGTATTGACGCAAGGAAGGGTCGTAGAAGTGACGCTGTGAAATCTATGAGATTTTACTGCGTCACTTTTAGGACGCCGTTGCGTCAAAATCTTGCGCCTGCCTCTCAGCAGGTCTAAGACTGACGCAGGCCCTTTCACATGGGGCTTGCCCCATGTGACAGGACACATTGCTGGAGTTGCATCACTTTTGTGACACACTCCAGCAATGCGTCATTTTTGCGCCATACAGACACGTCAGAGATACTGACGTATCTGTAACTCCTTGCGCCATGATGCGTCATACTGTAAATATGCCGCATCATTGGTCTCGCAAGGAGGGCGCAGTGAAAAGTGACGCATCGCTGTTTTCACGCAACGATGCGTCGGTTTTCATAAATGATTCAGAAAACTGTCCCCGGAAGCTTGTTTCCTTCCCAGTGAAAGAATTGGCTTGGTAGTTTGGTTTGCCCTGTTCCCATCATGCACTGGGACAGGAACAGACTAATTTGCATATAGCCAGGTTCTGAGCTGGGATGGTGCAGCGAGCTAAAAAACGGTGTTGGATCTAGCCCTGATCTCTTGACTGGGTGAGAGTATTCTGCTTAATTCAGAAACTCTGTCCATCACCACCCCTTGTTGTTTAATTATTTTGTCCACCATAAGCGTGGAAGGGTATACTCAGATGTGAGTCCCTTGCTCATTGCACCATCAGGATGCAAGCAAGCCGGGCCGAAGACGGCTGTAATGCCAGAAACCGGTCCCCGGAAGCTTGTTTCCTTCCCAGTGAAAGAATTGGCTTGGTAGTTTGGTTTGCCCTGTTCCCATCATGCACTGGGACAGGAACAGACTAATTTGCATATAGCCAGGTTCTGAGCTGGGATGGTGCAGTGAGCTAAAAAACGGTGTTGGATCTAGCCCTGATCTCTTGACTGGGTGAGAGTATTCTGCTTAATTCAGAAACTCTGTCCATCACCACCCCTTGTTGTTTAATTATTTTGTCCACCATAAGCGTGGAAGGGTATACTCAGATGTGAGTCCCTTTCTCATTGCACCATCAGGATTCAAGCAAGCCGGGCCGAAGACGGCTGTAATGCCAGAAACCGGTCCCCGGAAGCTTGTTTCTTTCCCAGTGAAAGAATTGGCTTGGTAGTTTGGTTTGCCCTGTTCCCATCATGCACTGGGACAGGAACAGACTAATTTGCATATAGCCAGGTTCTGAGCTGGGATGGTGCAGTGAGCTAAAAAACGGTGTTGTATCTAGCCCTGATCTCTTGACTGGGTGAGAGTATTCTGCTTAATTCAGAAACTCTGTCCATCACCACCCCTTGTTGTTTAATTATTTTGTCCACCATAAGCGTGGAAGGGTATACTCAGATGTGAGTCCCTTGCTCATTGCACCATCAGGATTCAAGCAAGCCGGGCCGAAGACGGCTGTAATGCCAGAAACCGGTCCCCGGAAGCTTGTTTCCTTCCCAGTGAAAGAATTGGCTTGGTAGTTTGGTTTGCCCTGTTCCCATCATGCACTGGGACAGGAACAGACTAATTTGCATATAGCCAGGTTCTGAGCTGGGATGGTGCAGTGAGCTAAAAAACGGTGTTGGATCTAGCCCTGATCTCTTGACTGGGTGAGAGTATTCTGCTTAATTCAGAAACTCTGTCCATCACCACCCCTTGTTGTTTAATTATTTTGTCCACCATAAGCGTGGAAGGGTATACTCAGATGTGAGTCCCTTGCTCATTGCACCATCAGGATTCAAGCAAGCCGGGCCGAAGATGGCTGTAATGCCAGAAACCGGTACCCGGAAGCTTGTTTCCTTCCCAGTGAACGAATTGGCTTGGTAGTTTGGTTTGCCCTGTTCCCATCATGCACCGGGACAGGAACAGACTAATTTGCATATAGCCAGGTTCTGAGCTGGGATGGTGCAGTGAGCTAAAAAACGGTGTTGGATCTAGCCCTGATCTCTTGACTGGGTGAGAGTATTCTGCTTAATTCAGAAACTCTGTCCATCACCACCCCTTGTTGTTTAATTATTTTGTCCACCATAAGCGTGGAAGGGTATACTCAGATGTGAGTCCCTTGCTCATTGCACCATCAGGATTCAAGCAAGCCGGGCCGAAGACGGCTGTAATGCCAGAAACCGGTCCCCGGAAGCTTGTTTCCTTCCCAGTGAAAGAATTGGCTTGGTAGTTTGGTTTGCCCTGTTCCCATCATGCACTGGGACAGGAACAGACTAATTTGCATATAGCCAGGTTCTGAGCTGGGATGGTGCAGCAGCTATAAAACGGTGTTGGATCTAGCCCTGATCTCTTGACTGGGTGAGAGTATTCTGCTTGAATCAGAAACTCTGTCCATCACCACCCCTTGTTGTTTAATTATTTTGTCCACCATAAGCGTGGAAGGGTATACTCAGATGTGAGTCCGTTGCTCATTGCACCATCAGGATTCAAGCAAGCCGGGCCGAAGACGGCTGTAATGCCAGAAACCGGTCCCCGGAAGCTTGTTTCCTTCCCAGTGAAAGAATTGGCTTGGTAGTTTGGTTTGCCCTGTTCCCATCATGCACTGGGACAGGAACAGACTAATTTGCATATAGCCAGGTTCTGAGCTGGGATGGTGCAGTGAGCTAAAAAACGGTGTTGGATCTAGCCCTGATCTCTTGACTGGGTGAGAGTATTCTGCTTAATTCAGAAACTCTGTCCATCACCACCCCTTGTTGTTTAATTATTTTGTCCACCATAAGCGTGGAAGGGTATACTCAGATGTGAGTCCCTTGCTCATTGCACCATCAGGATTCAAGCAAGCCGGGCCGAAAACGACTGTAATGCCAGAAACCGGTACCCGGAAGCTTGTTTCCTTCCCAGTGAAAGAATTGGCTTGGTAGTTTGGTTTGCCCTGTTCCCATCATGCACTGGGACAGGAACAGACTAATTTGCATATAGCCAGGTTCTGAGCTGGGATGGTGCAGTGAGCTAAAAAACGGTGTTGGATCTAGCCCTGATCTCTTGACTGGGTGAGAGTATTCTGCTTAATTCAGAAACTCTGTCCATCACCACCCCTTGTTGTTTAATTATTTTGTCCACCATAAGCGTGGAAGGGTATACTCAGATGTGAGTCCCTTGCTCATTGCACCATCAGGATTCAAGCAAGCCGGGCCGAAGACGGCTGTAATGCCAGAAACCGGTCCCCGGAAGCTTGTTTCCTTCCCAGTGAAAGAATTGGCTTGGTAGTTTGGTTTGCCCTGTTCCCATCATGCACTGGGACAGGAACAGACTAATTTGCATATAGCCAGGTTCTGAGCTGGGATGGTGCAGTGAGCTAAAAAACGGTGTTGGATCTAGCCCTGATCTCTTGACTGGGTGAGAGTATTCTGCTTAATTCAGAAACTCTGTCCATCACCACCCCTTGTTGTTTAATTATTTTCATAAATGAGGCCCAAGATATTTAGAAACTTTCACATATCATTATTCGAACACTATTAGTCAAAGACATGTGACGTTACACAGTCTTCAGGTGCACCCCTCTTCTCTGTGTTACTCCAGTCTGATATGCACCCTACACGGCCACCAGTCACCCCCCCCAGCAGACACTGCTTCGGTCTTTCCTACCCGGTCAAAGGGTTCACATGGCTCCCTGGCAGGTGGGGCTCCAGCTGCTCCTCGGTGTTCATTGCTCTGCTGCTGGTGACACCGTAGTGCCTGGCAGCGGTGCTGCTCCCGTGAACTGCTAGAAGAACCGGGCTAACAGCAACCCTGACCCTCACCATTCAGTAGTACTAGGAGTAGATGGCGTGGTAAGACATGTGGGTAGGCCGGGTAATAACTATCTACAAAAGATACATTCACCCAATTAGGAGGCAGCGGGACCCAGCACATTTGGTGACGCGCTCTGAAGGTTTCATGAGAGTGAGTGGGGAGTGTGGAAGAGAATGGGGGTGGGATCACATATACAGAATCACACGAACCCAACTGTGCATTAAGAGGCTGGAAAACCAATTCACTCGGTTCCATGAGCAGACAGAACACATAACCGGAGCACAGAGCTTGAGGTCACATCGGAGTGGCTTTTTACATTCTGCATCAAACACAAGGGGGTAGATTTACAAGCCCCTTGCCCCACTTTTGCGTCACTTTTTCCATGTTAAATGCTACGCAAAAGTGGAGCAAGGGGCATGTAAATCTGCCCCAAGGTGCTTTTAAATTGTCTTTAAATATCCCTTCCGTGCATGTCATTGTGTTCAGTCCTCGCAGCTCACCCCCAGAAGCTGCCTCACTCCTGACAGGGGTTTGGAGGATTGCTTCCATCCAATGGATTTCTCAGACGTGGGCAGCCTCGATTGCAGTAATTGTTCAGAACGCAGCAGCCAATCTGTCCGCTTGCTAAAAAGCTCGATTAGAATGTCAAGAGCAGGACAACCAATCAGTCTGCTCAGTGAGCATGTTACGTCCAAATGCCAAAGATCGGGCACAGTCTGATTATTAGCATTGCTGACCAGCTCCTCCATGTTTAATGGAATCGTGCAACCCTGCATGTGCAACAGGATATATTCCAGTTTTCCTAAAAGGTACACATTGACACCCTGGTGCTTGCACATCCATTACCAGTGTGCTGATAACATGCTCATTTAAAACCTGGCAAAAAACATAGTGGCAGAGCTACAAGAAAGTGCCGCTGCGTGGCACTGCAAGCCCTTTGGCTACGCCAAGCTGCGGCACTTTCAGAGCACAGGAATGTGACATATTTACAAGAATATCCTTGCATCATGGTGCAAGGATGCCTGTACCATGGGGAGATTGTTGTTGTGCAGGAAGGGGCACCTTCCTGCACAAAAATAATCACTAAAGGCTTTTTCCTCTTTCAATGCGTGCTGTAAAATGCAGGACGCATTGACAGAGGAATCGAGGAGAAACGAAAACATTTCGCCTTGTTACGCCTCGCTACGCCACCTCTAGGGTGGCGTAACATTCAAACACATCTCCAGATTTACGATTTCTCGTAAATCTGTAGATGTGTCTCATTCCATGGGTGTTGCATGGGAACACCTACAGCAACACCCATGGAAAGCCCCTTTAGCGCAAAGTGCTGCGTGTGAAGGGGCAGTATTTACAAAGAGAGGAAAAGTCACGCAGGGTGGCTTTTCCTCTCCTTGTAAATATGGAGGAGCCCCCTGCGCCACCAGTACGCCACGAAAAGTGGTGGTGCAGCAGGTTTGTAAATCTGCCCCATAAAATTTACCATCTAAAAGTGCATAGTGCACAATCAGCACTGGGTTATGCAAGCTGGTCCTGATAATCAAGAACATATGATCAAAAGGCTATTGCAACTGTCTATATTCTTTCTGTAAACACTTGTTCCTCTAACCGGAGAAATAATAGCGGCTCTTTTTCTCTGGTGAATATTGAAGCGGATTGGAAATTTTCGTGAGAAGCTACTTTATTTCATCAGGTTTTTATTCTTTGAAGCAGTTTGATCATTCGATGTCCTCCGTTTTAATTTATTCTGAGCTTTTCATATTTGTTTAGTATTAAGTGGAATACTCAGTTCACTAATTTGTAATGCAGGGGGACTGCTGGGTATTCACTTCCCTAAAAATAGACAGACAACAGTTTAGGAATTAGGACAACTATGTTAGCGCCGGTGGGCGGTAAACTTTGGTACGCGGCGGTTGTAGAGTATTTTTCCAAACTTCACGCCAAGTGGAACCCGGAGAAGCTAAACTCCGCAAACTCCCCAACAGAGCGGAGTTTGCTGCCCATCTCTACTCTGGATACGAGTGATGCCAATGGTTAACTTTGCTTAGTTCCTTTCTGTACATTATAATTAACCAAACCTTATGCTATTTACTGGCACTTCTGCCAAAGACTCTTTCTAATGTCATAAAACATTAATACAACATTTTCATTCAAATAATATGCAAGTCTGTGAACAGGTATTCCCAGTTTAAGTTATTAAAAACTTTTTTCTGATTCTCTGCAGTAATGTCCTTTACAGTTCCCTTAATGTGTTATTACTATGTTTCATAGCAACATAATGTGTTCACTTCTACCCATAATAAAAGCATCATGTTCCTTAAGGTTTCAATGTTTCACTGTACCTTCTGACCTTTCCATCCATATTTGTGTTACTATCTTAGCTTGAATGAATGAATGAATGAATGCATTTATAGAGTGCGACGTTCACTACAAGGAGCATCTTGGCACCTAGCGGAGAGAACTTGGAAATCTGGGGTGGGAAACAACTTTGCTAACACATGGGGAATTGGAATCAGATGAGAGATTCCACATTTATCAAGAAGTTAAGTCTGTAGCTCACATTAATGATGGATCTTTATACTTCTTATGATTCACTGAGATCAGAGAATCTTTTGTATTTGGATTTTCCTCACAATATTCTGGTACCATACTCTGCGTATCATTCAGGACTCTTCTTTGGTACAAACATTGTAAAATACTCAATCCATTTCCCAAGTTGATTTCCCTTACCTTAACAACTCAATAACGGCCCGGACATACACTACTGAAATTTTACCTTCTATCATTTTACGTTCTTGCTTACTTATGATAGATATTGCTTATGCAATCAAGAAATGTATAAGAAAGTTTCTCACATTCATTAGATTTGTACAAGTTTGTGTATAATGTATGATTTTGTCACCTATGTTATTGTTTTTCAATTTAAGAACTCCTTTAGCATCTTTTGCATCTTTAGCAGTACTTTTACTGTAGTATTTTTGATGATATAACTCTACTGATAGTTCGTAAGGTCTGTTTACTTTGTACTTGTATATAATCAAATACAAATTAAGTATTTTTATTTTTAGCTTGCATCTGTTATCTTTCTCTATGTCTCAGCTCTTTTTCTGAACCCCAAAGCTCTACCTTTCTGTCCTCTTTAAAATGCAATCAAGATTAACAAACACATTTAAATATTTCTACTGCTATGTAGAAATTAATTCTTGGTCAAGCGGTTTGTTTTACAGTATGAAGTATTTGATTCACTTTGAAGTGTTGCTACCATGTCAGTATCTTTTAATGGATGTTTGTTTATTCTCTGATACATAATAATCTAAGTGAGAAACCACAATTCAATTTGACAATTACAAGTAGGATGATCCAACATACATATACTACCAATGTTTCAACTGACAGTTTCTTTAACAGCCTTTTTATTGCCCATAACATAGCAAATTCTGGAATGACAGCCATAAGTATTCAATGCACTGTTTCTTAAGTTTTCCTTTTCCTTTTTTCCCAAGTTACGTCACAATTAAATCCCAACAATGTATCAGCGTACCATCCTTGTAAGATATAAGATTTTGTGTCAGAGTGGAAGAAAGCAAAGAGGAGACCCCATTAGAGTAATGAACATTTGTGACTGCTATCTTTCAATTGTTCATGCAAACATCTAACATAAGAAATCTGCTGTCATAGCTAGGGAATGTATGCAGTTTGACATTCAAAAATCTCTTGAATATCTCACTCGACCTCTGAAACGTCATGGATAGGTGTTGTGAATTAATAGTTTTTGTAACACATTTACCTTTGTGTTGGTTAAATGAGTCTCATGCCTGATCTGGATCACTTCCTGGAGGTTGTAGGTGGTGACTATGTATTAATATGGGCTGGGGACTTTAATTGTGTTAAATGTGTTTATGAAGCAGGAGAGCCCTGCGGATGTTGTGATCATCTAGGAGACAGGATCCCCCATTTTTTCCATGACTTGTATGGGGAATCCATTAATAATGTGTGCATAAATATGATTTAGTGATCCTGGAACCCGAAACTAGGGAAGGGGAAACCATTATACAAACTTTCGTAGGAGTAAGGTCATCTTCAAACATTGACCATTTTATTGTATCAGCAAACTGCAGTAAATTGGTGGAAAAAGTGCTGATTAATATCAGCCTTTTTAGTGACCATCATCCCTTAATAGTGTCATTAAGACTAAATCTGATACAAAAAGAACAGGGTAAGAGAGTGGAAAACGACATAATGGAGTGACAATAAAATGGTCAGGAGTGAATCCGGTTATATTTATGGCAAACGTTAAAGAAAAAATACAAAGGGATCTAGAAACCTGCCTGGATAGTTCTGCTTCGAGCCTGGCAATATTAACTGCTTTTAATAAAATTACAACTGAAATTGCTGGCGATTTAACTAGTAAAAGACAGAAGAAGGTTTGTGACCCGTAACCCTTGATGGTTTAACCACGAATGCTCAAAGTTGAATGGGGAATTAAAATTGTCCCTAAAGCAAATGCCAAGAGATAGCACAAGGATTTGCAGTCAGAGGAAATAATTTAAAAATACCCTGAACGAAAGAAAAAGTGAGATCCGTGAAGGGGCATAGGAGAAATTAATCCAGGCTGCAGAGATGAAAGATTCAGTCCTCTTTTGGAAAACAGTTAACTAGCCCTTTTTTAAAGAGAATATACCAGTAAATATTGACACTGTGGTACCCCCGGAAGATTGGGTTGCCAACTTTGAAGGCCTTTTTAATCCAGATGGTGTAAAAATAAGTGAGAGTAGAAGAGGAAACTTTATATTGGTAGAACCCGTTAATCTCCACCAATATCGCCAGAAGAGATTAAATTAGCTTTGCATAAAAGTGCGAAAGGTAAAGCTGCAGGTGCGGATGGGGTCCCCAGTGATGTTTTTAACCCCTTCTGTGCTGCGCGAATTTTGCTGAGGTGCTGAACGTTCCATTGGGCCTATGGAACCATGACGGAACGGTTCCGTCATAAGCACAGGCCAACTTACAGTCATGACGGAACCGTTCCGTCATGAGCATGGAAGGGGTTAAGTATAATATGGATTTCTGGATACTAATTTTAACAAATGTTTTTTATGCCACCCTTGGGGGCTACTAACCTGCAACTTGGGTTGAAAGTATCCTCATACCGATTATTAAAAAAAGGGGATAGAGGGAAAGCCAATTGCTACCGCCCAATATCTCTTCTTGACTCCACACCAAAATTGATGGGCCGAATAATGCTGGAAAGACTTGATAATTGGACAAATGAGATTTGTTTCTTTTGACTGATGCACAGTATGGATTCAGAAGAGGTATTGGGAGGGTAGAACAATGTTTAAATTAAGAGTTAGTAATAGGGAAGTACACACTAGCATAGGAAGGGGCGTTACACCTCTTTTTCATTGATCTCACTAGCGCTTTTGACCAAGCCAACCATTGTAAATTATGGCAAACACTGAAGGGGCTAGAGGCCCCCACTGATAAAATTACATACTTATCCCAGATCTACACCCTCTTATCGTCTAGGGTACGGTTTGGAAAAATGGGGGAATGTACAACTGACTTTAGGGTCATGGGTGGCATTAGAGAGAGTTGTGTATTAGTACCCCTCGTGTTCATCTTTTATGTGAACAACGTACACCCATTTTTACAAAATCTTAGATTAGATACCCCGAAAGGTGAGACTCGCCCTACGCCAGCACTACTTTACACAGATGACGCTGTCCTAAAAGCGAACGGCCTGCAAAACCTTATTGAAAATTTCCCTCTGTACATGACTGATAAAGACCTTAATTTAAATGTAAAGAAAACCTTTGTAATGGCATGTGGGAGCAGCAGGTTTAAAAATAAACAACATCATGTAGGTGGTGTTGTAAACAATAGAGTCTCATCTTTTTCTTATCCGGGGATGCTTTTTTAATAAGAATGGTACATGGAATACCCATATCGAATTATGCAATATGAAATTTCTAAGATCTATAGAGAACATTTTTAGATTTTCCCCAAAAATTGGTAATAAACCCATCAGAGAAATCCTAATACTTTACCGGAGCAAATGTATCTCAGGGGTTTGTTATGGGGCTGCAATTTGGGGGAGATCTAGCATCGCCTCCCTACAGATCCATGAAAACAAGTTCTTAAAAAGATTGTTGGCAGTCCCTAGTGTGACTGCAAACTATGTAATCCATAAAGAACTATCAGTCCTGTATATTAGTGAGCTCACCTTTTTTCCACGGGGTCTGGTCAAAAGACAAAACAAAATTTACAAAAGAAATGATTATGGACTGTTTAGGCCTCGATTTAAGTAGAAAGATACAATGGCTGGAGTACATTCTCAATCTTTTAAAATATTGTAAAGTCGACATTGATGGAAAAGACCCCCTTTGGATACAGGAGTTTAGTGAAAAGGAACTTAAGCTGAAATATTTAAAAAATAATGGAAAACTAAAGAGAATGGTCTGCTAGGCAAAAACATAGTGTCATCTCATATTGTGAACGACCGCTTGTGAGGGGTATACAGCCATACTTAATATTGGTGAGAAACGTACAACAGAGATTTTACCTAACAAGGTTAAGGATGGGTACACTACACTATTTAGTTGCTTTCCCCAGAGTGGAAAAATTGTGTCACAAACTGCCAAATTGTACATGACGGAAAATCTATACAGTCCACTATGCACTTTATTCTTTTTTGCAGTTTTTAGAAGGGCATCCGGAAATCTGTTTTAAAACCTCTCTTTTTATCTAATATGCTTTTTAATTATAAATACGCTTTTAACTTTGTATGTAGTCTAGAAAATGTGAAAATCATAAATTCTGTAACTTGTTTCGTACAACTTGCAATTTGGAAAAGAAAAGATTATTCCAACTTGGATGCATTGATATATAAAAATCTAGATGACTACCCCTAGTACTGTTTTTAATTGTGTACCCTGGATTAGATGTGACACTCTGCACTTTAGGTATCACTATGCACCTTCACACAATAGCACTTTACTGCCCAAGACTGGATGTAATGTCCCCTGATTAGCCTATAATGTTTTATTGCATCTAGCACCCTAAAAAAGTTTTAATTACTGCTCCACGAATTTTAAACATTTTATAAATGTTTTTTAAAAATTCTCTTTTCTGTATTTGTATGAACTAGACATGACAATGTGAATGTTGAAATGTTTTTATAATAGTATGCTTTTATGGTGAGATTTGTTGCAACGAATAAAGCTGATTTTGAATTGATTTAAGTCTCATGCTACAGAGCTTCATCAGCATTTAGTTTTTTTTGACAATCTAATACTTTTTGCCATTTAACAAGACATTTAAGGCAATCAATTGACAGTCCATCGCACAAAAGCAAAACATATTGTTGTTTGCAATTAGAATCAACCCTAGTATAATGAACACAAACTACATTCTCTTGCTAATCTTGACAATTGTCAATGAATATGACAGAAGAAGTGTTATTATTATTGAGAAAAGATTTGAGAAAAAAAGCGCACAGGCATATAAACAAATTAGCTATTTACGTAGCCTGCAATTCTACTACCAGAATTAACATTCACTGAATTGTTTTTCTAAATTATCCCACCCAGACCAGACCAAGTCTATTCATGAGAATTTCTGTTTTTAACAAAAACTAAATTATTAGTAAAGTGAAAAATGCCATTTCCTATATGCCAAATTGCAATTTTCATGTGTTATTTGTGCAATTATATGTGTAAGAAAGAGAGGAGCATGACAGTCTTTAATCTCCATGACATTCACATCAATTCCATCAACATATTAGACCTTCTATTTTTAAACGAACAAGAGATCCCTAGAAATATCCAAGTCTGTGCACAAGCTATTTTGCGTTTATAAATTCACTGAACTACTTGTTTTTATAAAACTCTGTCAAAATACTGGCAACTCCTGATTATAATAAGGCACAGAGGGACCAAATTATCCCTTACATAGTGAGATGTCAGTGTCAGTTCTGTGATCATTGCCTGCCTTGCTCAAAATATTCCGATGTGACACATCAATTAAAAAAAAGAATATCTTGTTAACATTCAAAGACATAGGGGCATATTCTCAAGGATTTACCACTGAGGTATTGGAACTTTATGGCAGCCAAAGTGGCGATAAATGTATGGACCCATTGACAAGCTGGTGCTATCAGCTCACATCACCGGTTAACCTGCAATAGCAGCGGCAAAAAACATTGCAACAGATGACCCCGGCAACTAACGCTAATGAGATGCAGAGTAGGCGTTCCGGTGCAAAAAGCTGTGACAACACCATTTCGCAACATTCTCAATGACCAGCCAGATCGGCGATAAGATCACAAAACAGACGCTAAGGCGCGTTAGCAGCTGAAAATTGACACCTGCTCCGACCTGGTGTAAAATCGGATGGCAACCTGCACCAGAAAAGGGAGACCAGCCCACAGCCACACCTGAAGAACAACAGATGCCATGGAGCCACTGATCATGCAGCGCGGAACCCCAAGAGGGCAACAACACCCAGCGCCACCACCCCCAGGATCGCCACGTCCCCCCGGACCCACCCAGCCCCCCCAGACCACCACAGAGGCAGCGCAGACAAAGACAGCGGACCTTCAGGAAACCCACCAGCCTCACAGACTTAACACCAGAGAATGTAATTGCCCACTATACTTCCCCCACACTGCGCAGGAACAGCTGGAGACCAAGCAAGGCTTCTATGCCATAGCTGGCTTCCTGCACGTGTTGGGGGCAATTGACTGCACACATGTACTACTTGTGCGCCCTGCCGAAACTGCACACAATTACCGCAAAAGAAAGCACACGCATTCCATCAATGTGCAGGCAATAGTGGACCACAGCGGACTCTTCACCAATGTCGTCTCCAACTACCGAGGCAGTGTGCATGATTCCTACATCTTCAGACAGTCCATCATCAACCAGCGCTTCCAGGATGGCATCTGGGGAAATACACTGCTTGTTGGTAAGTACCAAATGAACACACCACACACATCAAATCCACAACTCTGGGAATGCTCACGTCACAAACTCACATACAACATGCCAAACAACATGCCCCCCTATCAGACATGACAGCACAATGTACTGTGGTAACATGGGCTGGTCCTGTACACAAGCCACCAACGGCATGGCACCGCAGCCACACAATAGCAGAATGTGGGGAGAGGTGGGAAGCAGCCATGTGTGAAGGAGGCAGTGACCGAAGAATGGGAATGTACAAAATGCTAAATGTGGCGTGGATGTGCTGGACAGACTGCAGTATGCATACCACACATAGTGGTAGTGTAGTGGACAGTGGACGCAACCATGCCTCCCCAGCCAGTGGGAAAGATCACGGAAATGTAGCTTGTTAAGTCCCCCTTGTAAGTGTGTGTGGAGTTGGCTGGCCCAGCATATGCCAGGCTAGCGTAGGGGTGTGAATAAAAAGCATGTGGCCCTGGGCGTAGTTCTCTTCCAGAATTCTCAACGTGTTTGTCAGGGCGGCACCTTTCACCCCACCACAAGGCTGTTGCCGTGTGCGGTGCTGCCTGCGATCCTGTGCGCCTGCTGCACCCCGGGCTGCTGGTCCCCAGACCCATCTTGCCCACCACTTGTGAATCCAGGCCTCACTGCTCACCTGACGACACCGGTGTGTGTCACGGATGGCCCCTCATATGCTGGTCCAAGCTCCAAGCCCCTGGCCCGTGACCTTGGCAGCCTCCTCAGACCATCACGGCCTTGGCGAAACAGACCCGCAGTACTCCTTTTTCGTCTACGTACTCCACCGGCATACACAGCGGACAAGTCACACATTTGGAACTGAGTCTTGATTACACAATGGCCGAGTACACATTTCATGGCAGAGTTTATATCACTATACTCCCTTCGATGTGGTGCCATCAACTCTGTGCATAGTATTCCCACCACACGTGTCTGTGGGCCCTTGCTGACTTAGGCCTTCAGCCTACACTGCGATCCAGCAGGCCTCACACCAATCTAATGCAATCTGTACCAGGCAGGACACAGCATCATTACACGCTGCATACCCGCCCAGCTCTGGTGCCACTACCTCTATCAGCCACAAATCTTCTCTACATGCCATTCCAACATCGTGTGTCAGCGATCCAGGTGGAGCTGGCTGGACCGCGGTTGACCAGCGCTGACCGCTGCCTCTGGCCTACTCTGTGGTCAACTAGGTCACAAATTTGATACTGAGCCTTGATTTAGTTATGGATGACATGACGTCACTGTACAGGCCTCATCGCAGAGTGCATGCCCTTCCAGCTGCGGTCATTGAAGGAAGACAAGGGGAACCCAGTAAATGGCTCGGGACCATGGGTATCTAGTATTTATCAAAGAGACAAGTGGTCCTTAGCATATAGGAATAAGAAAAGACAGAAATACTGTATAGACCACAATGGGCTACTATATAGTTCTCAATTCCTTGTCCAGCCGGGCAAGGAATGTTTATTGATTTGATAGATTGTTGGATTTAGAAATACAACACATAACCCAGAACAGTAGGGTTATAGTAGGGCACAGTCCTGTGCCGTACGTAGGGAAGAAAGGAAAGTAGGTGAAAGAAATATCAGGCAAACATGGTGAGCTTGCAGGTCACTGATATGGATTTACATTGACAGTGTATCATGGAGTTACTCATACAAACAATAATACAATAGGGTCACATGTATGAATTACTCTACAAGGAGTCGACGTTTCGATCCCAAGCTCGGTTATAGAGGGATCATCTTCAGGACATGAGAATAATTTTGCCTGAATAGAGCTTTTTAAACGCCTGTTATGGAAAAAAGCAAGGGGGAAAAAAATAAAGACATACATGTAGTCAATTTTGATATAAGGCAGGTAATAGTCAGCACTTGCTTTGCCGTTACAGTATTCGGAATCGCAGTGGCAGGTGTGGCCATAAGGCGTGAGCATTCTGCGCAATCCTTTTTTGAGATTCATGCTACTGGGGAGTTGAACATTATGTGAACAGTCCAAGTTTAAACAGCTTTCTGATGGTGACAATCTCTAGGATAAGAATGGCACGTGTAAGTGATACAAGTTCTAATATTTTGCGCCGAGGTAGTGAGGCGTGATGCCGTGGTCAGGATGTGATGCGGAGTGAAAGTGAAGGTTTGGTGAGGGGACCTTGCCGTGCTATAAGGGTATCCCTGATAATAACTTAGTAACCAGTGGCAGGGAACCTACCAAGTTATTGTCTGAAAAAGATCTCTTCAAATGGAGTGGGCTGAATATTGGGACCGCCGAGCGTTGTCCTGTTAGGAATAATGAATTACTTTAGTAAACATTTTGGCAGTGTTGGTGATCTGAGAGGGCCGAGTGTGTCAATTTACCATTTCTAGGTTATCCCTTTAATACGGGGCAATATTTGAAGCGATGCTTGCGGGCTCAGTGCAGGTGCCGGGGTTCCTTATTCAGTCATGGCGTCACTGTTAAATACAGAATTGACTGAGTCATTCATTGGTAAAGGGAGACTTTAACTGTAATACATTAACTCAGAATACCGTATTACCTTTTGATTACTTTACAATTTTGTAAATGGTGCACTGGAGTTATGCATACAATGTGCCGGTGCCACGATTTTCTGCACGCATTAATTGCGTTGCTGTTGGTAAAAGATAGACTTTATCAGTCATGAACCCTCTAAGGAGATTTTAATTCTGTGAAGTTAAAATTCAGCATTACCGGGTAATTAACTGGTTAGTGAGCGTCCTCGAAAGAGAAACACTTTTTAGGAAGGATGGCTTGTATTTTGTAGTTGTGGGCTTCTGGGATGCCAGAGAGGATCACTGTGGGAATAATGCGGAGAGCAAGATTACAAATAGATATTGGAGGGTAATGAGCGGGGGTACATTAGAGCAAGGGCTGTGTTACCGTGAGGATTTTGGTTCCGGTTACAGCCGTGGTACATGCGCCGTGAAGGTCGCGAACTGCGGGAAGAGCAATCTCCATGGGGGTAAGGGGCAAAAGATTAGTGTCGGATTAGGAGAAAGCGAGTCAGCTTACGGTGAGCGTTGCCTTACCCGATTAGTTTCTTTTTAGGTAGGATACATTCGTCCGGCGTGGTTGATGGCGCCGTGTTGGCGGGGCGGCCAGAATGATGACTGGTCCGCTGCGGGGCATAAATACCAAGAAATTGGGAATTTTAGCGGGCGGGTTTGGAGTGTGTTGAGTCGGCGGGCAGCGGTTAGGCAAGCTTACCGGGGAGTGCGTGGATACTCTGCATACGCCGGTCACACGCTGTATCTGGCAGGATCGCTTCCGTGTTATTGAACAGGGAGCTAGTTATTGGTTGAGCGGGGTCCACGTGAGTGGTGAGGTCCATACTGACTTCGCTTTTTAGGGGCAGCCATTTTAAGTTAGGCAAACATAGCGTTCTGGCTACTGGGAATTATTAAGAATCATGGTTATGGGGAGAAACTTTACTACACAAAATTGTGAGTGCCATTGAAAGTGCTCGAATTGTGATCAGATAGTGAACATGTGCAAAGAATAAGGTGACATTAACTCACAATTACTGTAAAATTATTAACCTTTCAACACAGAATTACAGCAAGATTACAAAGGTATACAAAACCTTTGAAATTATGCAAATTGTTAGGACCTAAATATGTGATTTCTAGCATCTCTTGGCAGCCTGTCGTGAGGAAGTGGCACTGATGTTTTTTAGTATAGGTGCTTACAGCAGGGTTGTCCAATCCTCACTTCTGTTCAGTCCTGTGTGGATAGTATTGAATTGAATAATTGTCTTTAGTTCCTCTCGATTGAGTAGTTGGGCCAAGTTGCCTCCTCTCTGTGGGAGTTTCACTGTCTTTAAAATTGTCCATTTAATATCATCAGCAGTGTGTCTCAGTTCTGCAAAATGTTCGACGAGGGGTGCGTTGGGAGTCCAACATCTGATGCGGCTTCGGTGCTGGCATATGCGGGTCTTTACTTTTTGAGTGGTCTGGCCAACGTACATTTATGGACAAGGACAAAGGATAGCGTAGATGACATTATGGCTGTTACAATTGGTAAAGCTCCTCATTGTCACTGTCACACCATTATGGCTGAAATTCCGTGCCTCAATCGTGAACTCACACACAGTGCAACATCCACACTTAACGTGCCCCAAGATAGGTGGGAGGCCCCAGTTGGATTCAATTGTTGTCAAGGAAACAGGAGCAGGCAGTGCAGCTCTTACTAGATGGTCCCTTAGGTTCTTGCTTTTCTTAAAGGCAAATAATGGCCTTTCTAGATGTATTGGGCCTGCATTTAGTGTGGGCCAATGTTTGAGAATGGATTTCCGGATTTGTTGGATACTGGGGAGAATGTGGTAACGCACACTATTCTCTCAGTTTTATCCCTTGTCTTGGGTGTCAGAAGGGCTTCACGGGGGCAATACCAGGCCGTTTTAGAGGCCGTTTTGATTAATCTTCTAGGGTAGCCCCGTGCTTTCAGTTTATTAGCAAGTACGTCAGCTTCCCTGAAGTAATCTGCTTTGACTGAGCAGTTCCTCCTGATTCTCAGGAACTGGCAATATGGTAAAGAGTCTTTTAGTGCCCTGGGATGATTACTGTCGTAGCTCAAGAGAGTGTTGCGTTCCGTGGGCTTCCTGTAAAGGCGTGTTAGTAATTCATCTTCATGATGGAAAATAGTCAGATCTAGGAAAGCTATTTGGTTTTTATCATAGGCCAGAGTAAAGTTCAGGTCAGCACAATTGTTATTCAACCAATGGTTGAAAGAGTGCAATGTGGGAATATCAAGATTCCAAATCAGGAAAATGTCGTCTATGTAACGACGCCATAAATAAATTCCTGCATAGAAGGGATTACTTTCTGTTAAGATGTTGCCAGTTTATTTATGCCCCGCAGCGGACCAGTCATCATTCTGGCCGCCCCGCCAACACGGTGCCATCAACCACGCCAGATGAATGTATCCTACCTAAAAAGAAACTAATCGGGTAAGGCAACGCTCACCGTAATTTGACTTGCTTTCTCCTAATCCGACACTAATCTTTTGCCCCTTACCTCCATAGAGATTGCTCTTCCCGCAGTTCGCGACCTTCATGGCGCATGTACCACGGCTGTAACCGGTACCAAAATCCTCACGGTAACACAGCCCTTGCTCTAATGTACCCCCGCTCATTACCCTCCAATATCTATTTGTAATCTTGCTCTCCGCATTATTCCCACAGTGATCGTCTCTGGCATCCCAGAACCCCACAACTACAAAATACAAGCCATCCTTCCTAAAAAGTGTTTCTCTTTCGAGGACGCTCACTAACCAGTTAATCACCCGGTAATGCTGAATTTTAACTTCACAGAATTAAAATCTCCTTAGAGGGTTCATGACTGATAAAGTCTATCTTTTACCAACAGCAACGCAATTAATGCGTGCAGAAAATCGTGGCACCGGCACATTGTATGCATAACTCCGGCGCACCATTTACAAAATTGTAAAGTAATCAAAAGGTAATACGGTATTCTGACTTAATGTATTACAGTTAAAGTCTCCCTTTACCGATGAATGACTCAGTCAATTCTGTATTTAATAGTGACGCCATGACTGAATAAGGAACCCCGGCACCTGCACTGAGCCCGCAAGCATCGCTTCAAATATTGCCCCGTATTAAAGGGATAACCTAGAAATGGTAAATTGACACACTCGGCCCTCTCAGACCACCAACACTGCCAAAATGTTTACTAAAGTAATTCATTATTCCCAACAGGACAACGCTCAGCGGTCCCAATATTCAGCCCACTCCATTTGAAGAGATCTTTTTCAGACAATAACTTGGTAGGTTCCCTGCCACTGGTTACTAAATTATTATCAGGGGTACCCTTATAGCACGGCAAGGTCCCCTCACCAAACCTTCACTTTCACTCCGCATCACATCCTGACCACGGCATCACGCCTCACTACCTCGGCGCAAATATTAGAACTTGTATCACTTACACGCGCCATTCTTATCCTAGAGATTGTCACCATCAGAAAGCTGTTTAAACTTGGACTGTTCACATAATGTTCAACTCCACAGTAGCATGAATCTCAAAAAAGGATTGCACAGAATGCTCACGCCTTATGGCCACACCTGCCACTGCGATTCCGAATACTGTAACGGCAAAGCAAGTGCTGACTATTACCTGCCTTATATCAAAATTGACTACATGTATGTCTTTGTTTTTTTCCCCCTTGCTTTTTTCCATAACAGGCGTTTAAAAAGCTCTATTCAGGCAAAATTATTCTCATGTCCTGAAGATGATCCCTCAATAACCGAGCTTGGGATCGAAACGTCGACTCCTTGTAGAGTAATTCATACATGTGACCCTATTGTATTATTGTTTGTATGAGTAACTCCAGGATACACTGTCAATGTAAATCCATATCAGTGACCTGCAAGCTCACCATGTTTGCCTGATATTTCTTTCACCTACTTTCCTTTCTTCCCTACGTACGGCACAGGACTGTGCCCTACTATAACCCTACTGTTCTGGGTTATGTGTTGTCTTTCTAAATCCAACAATCTATCAAATCAATAAACATTCCTTGCCCGGCTGGACAAGGAATTGAGAACTATATAGTAGCCAATTGTGGTCTATACAGTATTTCTGTCTTTTCTTATTCCTATATGCTAAGGACCACTTGTCTCTTTGATAAATACTAGATACCCATGGTCCCGAGCCATTTACTGGGTTCCCCTTGTCTTCCTTCAATGAACTGAGCGCAATCGCATGATTGCAGGGGTTTTCTTTAAACCTTAATCCTCGTCTCTACGAGGCCGGTCACCCTAGTACCACTGTACTTTTATTTTTTTCTTTCTTCCATCTCCATTCTCTACCCTCCGTAAAGTAATATCAGCCCATGCCCCTTTATACACTGCAGAATACCTTAAACAGCTTTGTTCTGGACCCTCCTTACTATCCGACACTCCGAATGTACCAACAGTTACCAACTCCTCTTTACCCGAACAATTAGAGAAACTCAAAAAGAAACAGGTTCGACTACAGCTTATGGTGTTAATGTTGACAGATTATTTAAAGGCAGACGTCATACCAGTTGGACTACAGGTCCGTAACATTCCTGGCATTTTCACAGATAACCCTAAGTATATCTCTAACTTCAGCTACATAGGGACCACGTGCTCCAGACACTGGCTGGCACTCGGCATCGATATAGCCAGCGAGACCCTTAAATCACTAGAAATAGAGATTAGTGACCTACTAAAGCAAATTAATGATTCTGACCCTACTGCAGAGTGCAAAAAGCTACTTGATCAGGTAGAAAAGACAGTAGCAGATTTCCATCGCATCGAACAGAACAAGAAATCCAACAAAATCAAAAAAGATATCAAAAACTATAAAGTTGAGAACACCTACCCCTATCTTCACAAAGATTTTTACACCAACAGGCCCCAATTCAACCCCAACAGTAGACCTTGGGGGAGATACAATAGATGTCAGAACATAGTGGGTTTCTCTGACACCTCAGATGAATCTTCCGACACCTCTGATCCCGGCGAAGAAGCCAGCAACCAAAGACGGGGAGGTGCTCAGCCCAATTTTTTATCCAGGGGCCAACCAGGCACTCCCTAAAGGGGACGTGTAAAGAAACCACAACGATGGTTCAATGCCCCGGGCAAACGCAAGACCAGGAACAACTTTTATCAGTGGTAAGCTACACTGATAGGATTGACCCTTCACCGCCCTCCACCGCGGCAAACAGGCCGCCTGAACTAATACCAATTTTCAATTTATCTCAATATTCACTACAGGACCCTGAAATATCTTTATTAAAGAAAGGCCTTTCTTTTGTACCCACCATCCGCCCTAACTTTATGGAGTTACAAACCGAATTACTCAGATTTTTCAGACTAATTCGCCTGAAGCCTTTTTTTCAACTTCATCCGACTTCTATAACTAACGTTAACACTCCATTTCGACCACCCTCCACATTCCTCCCATCTGCCAGTATGATCCCTTCGGAGGTAAGAACCTTTGAGAAAAACTGGTACATAAAGACCTCTGTGTCCTTGAAAAAAAAAAACTTTATGTTCCTCACAATATCCCACGGGCTGAAAAAGACGCTATTACCTCGCTCATAAACAACCCCCAGCTTGTCATAAAAAGTGCCGATAAGGGCGGAGGGATTGTCCTCCAGGATATTGATTCTTATAAGCAAGAGATTCAACGTCAGCTAGGGAATACAAATCACTACCAGAGATTACCAGGGAATCCCACCAAAAGTATACAAGAGACTATATTAAAACTTACAACAGATGCAGTCTCCGAAGGTTTTCTGAGCAAGAAAGAACATCTATTCCTTAATGTAAAAAGTCCACGCCAGCCAGTTATTTATACCCTCCCAAAGGTTCACAAGAACATCAACTCCCCCCCCAGGCAGACCAATAGTTTCTGCATGTGGTTCTATCCTTGAGCCCTTGGGAGCCTTTGTGGACTTTTTCATCAAAGAATTCGTACCGTCCACAACCTGCTACGTGAGGGACAGTATGGAGATGATCAATCTAGTGGAACATTACCCCTTTGACCCAACAATCCATACCCTATGCACTATGGACGTAGAGTCGCTCTATACGAACATCCCACAGACAGCGGCTCTACTAGTCATCCAAAGAACCCTAGACTCACGACCACGTCCCCATAGGGTCCCTACCATCTTCATCCTACAGCTCCTTGAATTGTGTCTCACCAGGAACTATTTTGTGTTTGATAACACCTATTACCAACAAATCAAGGGTACTTCCATGGGGGCTATTTTTGCCCCCAACCTGGCAATTTTGTTCATGGATGCCCTTGAAACTGGCAACATCTTAACAGAAAGTAATCCCTTCTATGCAGGAATTTCTTTATGGCGTCGTTACATAGACGACATTTTCCTAATTTGGAATCTTGATATTCCCACATTGCACTCTTTCAACCATTGGTTGAATAACAATTGTGCTGACCTGAACTTTACTCTGGCCTATGATAAAAACCAAATAGCTTTCCTAGATCTGACTATTTTCCATCATGAAGATGATTTACTAACACGCCTTTACAGGAAGCCCACGGAATGCAAAACTCTCTTGAGCTACGACAGTAATCATCCCAGGGCACTAAAAGACTCTTTACCATATTCCCAGTTCCTGAGAATCAGGAGGAACTGCTCAGTCAAAGCAGATTACTTCAGGAAAGCTGACGTACTTGCTAATAAATTGAAAGCACGGGGCTACCCTAGAAGATTAATCAAAACGGCCTCTAAAAGGGCCTGGTATTGCCCCCGTGAAGCCCTTCTGACACCCAAGACAAGGGATAAAACTGAGAGAATAGCGTGCGTAACCACATTCTCCCCAGTATCCAACAAAATCCAGAAATCCATTCTCAAACATTGGCCCACCCTAAATGCAGGCCCAATACATCTAGAAAGGCCATTATTTGCCTTTAAGAAAAGCAAGAACCTAGAGCTGCACTGCCTGCTCCTGTTTCCTTGACAACAATTGAATCCAACTGGGGCCTCCCACCTATCTTGGGGCACGTTAAGTGTGGATGTTGCACTGTGTGTGAGTTCACGATTGAGGCACGGAATTTCAGCCATAATGGTGTGACAGTGACAATGAGGAGCTTTACCAATTGTAACAGCCATAATGTCATCTACGCTATCCTGTGTCCTTGTCCAAAAATGTACGTTGGCCAGACCACTCAAAAAGTAAAGACCCGCATATGCCAGCACCAAAGTCGCATCAGATGTGGGACTCCCAACGCACCACTCGTCGAACATTTTGCAGAACTGAGACACACTGCTGATGATATTAAATGGACAATTTTAAAGACAGTGAAACTCCCACAGAGAGGAGGCAACTTGGCCCAACTACTCAATCGAGAGGAACTAAAGACAATCATTCAATTCAATACTATCCACACAGGACTGAACAGAAGTGAGGATTGGACAACCCTGCTGTAAGCACCTATACTAAAAAACATCGGTGCCACTTCCTCACGACAGGCTGCCAAGAGATGCTTGAAATCACATATTTAGATCCTAACAATTTGCATAATTTCAAGGTTTTGTATTCCTTTGTAATCTTGCTGTAATTCTGTGTTGAAAGGTTAATAATTTTACAGTAATTGTGAGTTAATGTCACCTTATTCTTTGCACATGTTCACTATCTGATCACAATTCGAGCACTTTCAATGGCACACAATTTTGTGTAGTAAAGTTTCTCCCCATAACCATGTTTCTTAATAATTCCCAGTAGCCAGAACGCTATGTTTGCCCAACTTAAAATGACTGCCCCTAAAAAGCGAAGTCAGTATGGACCTCACCACTCACTGGTCACGTGGACCCCGCTCAACCAATAACTAGCTCCCTGTTCAATAACACGGAAGTGATCCTGCCAGATACAGCGTGTGACCGGCGTATGCAGAGTATCCACGCACTCCCCGGTAAGCTTACCTAACCGCTGCCCGCCGACTCAACACACTCCAAACCCGCCCGCTAAAATTCCCAATTTCTTGTTATTTATGCCCCGCAGCGGACCAGTCATCATTCTGGCCGCCCCGCCAACACGGCGCCATCAACCACGCCGGACGAATGTATCCTACCTAAAAAGAAACTAATCGGGTAAGGCAACGCTCACCGTAAGCTGACTCGCTTTCTCCTAATCCGACACTAATCTTTTGCCCCTTACCCCCATAGAGATTGCTCTTCCCGCAGTTCGCGACCTTCACGGCGCATGTACCACGGCTGTAACCGGAACCAAAATCCTCACGGTAACACAGCCCTTGCTCTAATGTACCCCCGCTCATTACCCTCCAATATCTATTTGTAATCTTGCTCTCCGCATTATTCCCACAGTGATCCTCTCTGGCATCCCAGAAGCCCACAACTACAAAATACAAGCCATCCTTCCTAAAAAATGTTTCTCGTTCGAGGACGCTTACTAACCAGTTAATCACCCGGTAATGCTGAATTTTAACTTCACAGAATTAAAATCTCCTTAGAGGGTTCATGACTGATAAAGTCTATCTTTTACAAACAGCAACGCAATTAATGCGTGCAGAAAATCGTGGCACCGGCACATTGTATGCATAACTCCGGCGCACCATTTACAAAATTGTAAAGTATTCAAAAGGTAATACGGTATTCTGACTTAATGTATTACAGTTAAAGTCTCCCTTTACCAATGAATGACTCAGTCAATTCTGTATTTAACAGTGACGCCATGACTGAATAGGGAACCCCAGCACCTGCACTGAGCCCGCAAGCATCGCTTCAAATATTGCCCCGTATTAAAGGGATAACCTAGAAATGGTAAATTGACACACTCGGCCCTCTCAGATCACCAACACTGCCAAAATGTTTACTAAAGTAATTCATTATTCCCAACAGGACAACGCTCGGCGGTCCCAATATTCAGCCGACTCCATTTGAAGAGATCTTTTTCAGACAATAACTGGGTAGGTTCCCTGCCACTGGTTACTAAATTATTATAAGGGATACCCTTATAGCACGGCAACGTCCCCTCACCAAACCTTCACTTTCACTCCGCATCACATCTTGACCACGGCATCACGCCTCACTACCTCGGCGCAAAATATTAGAACTTGTATCACTTACACGCGCCATTCTTATCCTAGAGATTGTCACCATCAGAAAGCTGTTTAAACTTGGACTGTTCACATAATGTTCAACTCCACAGTAGCATGAATCTCAAAAAAGGATTGCACAGAATGCTCACGCCTTATGGCCACACCTGCCACTGCGATTCCGAATACTGTAACGGCAAAGCAAGTGCTGACTATTACCTGCCTTATATCAAAATTGACTACATGTATGTCTTTGTTTTTTTCCCCCTTGCTTTTTTCCATAACAGGCGTTTAAAAAGTTCTATTCAGGCAAAATTATTCTCATGTCCTTAAGATGATCCCTCTATAACCGAGCTTGGGATCGAAACGTCGACTCCTTGTAGAGTAATTCATACATGTGACCCTATTGTATTATTGTTTGTATGAGTACCTCCAGGATACACTGTCAATGTAAATCCATATCAGTGACCTGCAAGCTCACCATGTTTGCCTGATATTTCTTTCACCTACTTTCCTTTCTTCCCTACGTACGGCACAGGACTGTGCCCTACTATAACCCTACTGTTCTGGGTTATGTGTTGTATTTCTAAATCCAACAATCTATCAAATCAATAAACATTCCTTGCCCGGCTGGACAAGGAATTGAGAACTATATAGTAGCCCATTGTGGTCTATACAGTATTTCTGTCTTCCAGCTGCGGTGCCACTAAGTCTGTGCCACGGAAGTCATGGACACTCTCTGGTTGAACGTTGGTGGCATCTGAGTCTATGGACTGGGTGTTGTCTTCATCACCATGTAGCTGATTCTGACATGGTGGGAAAAAAAGAGTCTGTAGCCTTCTACTCATCCATTTGCCTGTTCTGCTTACTTCTGCCCTCTGCATCATGCCCTGGAAGGACACCTTCCACTGTCCCCCGTGACACCCTGCAACATTCTCCTTGGACATCTGAGGACCCACTCAGCTCTCGTGGCCCTACCTCAGTGCACCGCAAGTCACCATCCTGTGGCAGTGTGCCTGTGCCAGCCGCTGGGCATCCGGGGCCACTTACTCTCTGCAGCTCAAGTCGTGGACCCTTGCTTTTTGAACTTTGAACTTCTGATTGTCTGATGCCTGCACCAACCATCCCCTGAGGGATGGCTTACACTACCCAACACCCATCCAGCACAGGCGTCACTGGACATGTGACCCTGGCAATAAAAGGTGCTGGGTGCATATGCCCGTGGCCAGTTCCACAAACTATCTCAGTGTGTCCGTATGGTCATTATGTATGCATGAGGGCCCCAGGCCATACCCATTTAAAATTATAATGTGTACTGCGGGCGCAACCATGGCACCTCAGGCAGTGGGGTAGACCTGTCACATGTAGCAGTGCTGTACCCCCTGTAAGCGTAAGCGGTGTGGACTGGCATACTGCAGTACAGCATAGGGGTGGGGTTATTCAACATGTGGCTCTGGACATGGTTCTGGACGTGGTCAAGTGTAGGCCTTGCCAAGGAAGAAACTCATGCGCGTGTCTCTGTTGTAGTGTCTGCGCCACCCGTCCCACAATGGACAATGTTGCTTTGTAGCATGCCCCGGAGTGCGTGCTCGGCCGAAGGGGTACATGAGGGAGCTCATACAAGCTCGGGGTCAGGGATCACACATACCAACTGATATGTGTGTTGCTATTAGCGCAGCATGCTCCACAGGTCTAGCCTCAACCGCATGCTGAGTTTAGCCAGGCATGTGCTCTACATCTGTATCCACCCTATCCTTACCATAGGCCTACACATATGTGTTCAGCCACCTTCAGCGCACATCATCACTGTGTCGTAGTCAGGCTTGCAGACATGCGCAGACCGTCATGACAATGGTGTGCCGTAGAGGTGCAAGTGATGCAACCGCGCTGCACACACTAGTGAATATGCTCGGGAGAGGGTAGAGCAGCAGTGAGGCTACGTAATACACATTGATGCCTCTCATTAGCAACAAGCGGTACATATTATACAGGAAGCACTAAGTCACACATATCACACACCATTGACCCAGTGAGCCTGCCAACACATCATGCAGTACGAAGACTTGACTCATGTCTCTCTGCACTATCACAGGTGATCAAGGTTATGCACTCTGCATTTGGGTGATGACACCCCTCTGAGCCCCGATCACACAAGCCCAGAGGCAGTACAATTTGGCCCACAAACACACCAGGGGCATCGTGGAACGTACATTTGGCGTGTTGAAGTCACGTTTTAGGTGCTTGGATGTCACAGGTGGAAGGCTTCTGTACAGCCCAGACATTGTGTGCAAGATGATCGTTGCATGCTGTGTGTTGCACAACATATGTGTATGCAGCAATGCCCCATGGATACCAGTGCCAGATGCACCGGACGATGATGATGATGATGAGGCCGGTGGACCACACCTCACTGCAGCCGCAGCAGGAATAGCCCTTAGGAACACCATCATTGGCAATTTCTTCTCATGTTAACGTAACATTGTGACAGTCCTTGTCAATCATGGGACAGTATGATGAATGACCACAGGCACAGCATGTGCAAATAAATGCTTTCCATGACACATTCCCTGCGTGCATGTCACTCATCTGTGCAGGCACATCACCCAGACAAGTGTGAGTGCGACATGTCGTGCTAGTAATTTTTTCATTTCTTAATGGATGGTGGGTGTGTCACGTCTGTGCAGAGAGGCTATTTAGGGTGTCACATATTTGAGCTGTTCTGTGGGTCACAGCTTGTACAGTATCCCACTCTTCGGCGTTTCACATGTGTCCCAAATCATTCAGTTTTGGCTGTCAGTTGTGGCCTGCAAGTGACAACAGGGCTTCTTTTGAGGTCAGATATGTGCCGCCATGATGCAGGGATGCACCCTGTGACTCAAGTCCCACGACATGGGCAACATGTACGTAAGTGGGAGACACTGCCCCTACGTTCGTCCATGCTTTCATGATTGTTTGATCATGGACATGGCACGTCTATGTGCAGGAGGTGTTGATTGTCCCTCTGCAATGTGGAGGGAAGATGCGGTTTCACAGAGTGTTCCATGTATGTTTCTGCATTGGCGCTGTTTACATACAGAATGCATGTCCATGTACATTGGGACGGTTTGTGTGGAGATGTCTATCTGATGCGGGTCAATGGTCTTTTGTTCTACATCACGGCTGTGGGGTTGTGCTCGTAAGTTGTCATCTCACCGTTTTTTTACTCTGCTTCTGTGGAGCATTTTTCCGCATGACGTGTGGGAATTGCAGGCCTGTCACTGGTTATCCCTGATGCAACACTTTTCGTATGCGCCATCCTTGCGACACCATGGATGCAAAGTATTTACTCTACTGTGCTCCATGTCACAAGGATTCACAGATACGTCATGAAGCCTGACATATCTGTTGGCGCAACAATGGCGCATTGCTGGAGTGTGTCTCATTCCCCATGTGAAAAGGCCTGCGTCACCCCTTACGCCTGCTACAAGCTGGCATGAGGATTTGACGCAGTGACACTGTAGAAGTGGCGTAGTGAAATATCATAATTTCAGTGCAACACTTCTACGAGGCTTTTCTGCTTCAGAATGCCCAACCTGCATATATTAACACCTTGGGTGCTATGGGTTTTCCCGCTGGGTGCTGAAGATCCTGGATGCCCATTGTTCATGACAAAGCCAGCTCATCATAAGCCCAGCGCAGGTAATGCCCATGACGAGCTGGCTTTATCATCAGCGCTGAAGGGGTTATACCTTAACAGGTATAATGTAGCGCAGGGGGTTAAATATGGTGCAGTGTTATGCATTTTTTATCCCACCGCAGCGTCACAAAAAGGGATGCAATGGCAGTATAAAGGCCTCATAAACAAGGCCCACAGTATTTATAGTCCATTTTCTGTGTCTGTGTCAACCATGAGTGGTCAATGTTAGCACTACCATATCAGGGCAATGATAACACAAATTCTCAGAATGTGACACATCCAATAGGTAATTCTTGGCCAGTGTGCAGCCATATAAAATGTGGTTAAATAACTACACACAAAAGATGAATGAGGAAATAGATGAATTTTGTTACTCCATAAAATACCAGTCACCTATGAGATAGCTTAGCTTTTTCAAGACATTATCTGTTATAACTATGTAATCTGAGGGATAACTTTGCTGTCTAGGGCAGTGCAATATATTTTCGATTATCATTAATTAATAGCTTTGCTATGTGTGACCTGAGCTTTTAGGTTCTGTATTAGCCAAGTAGGGCAATGAGGGGTAGACAAATCAACAGTATGTGTTATAAGGATGCAGAACTAAGTCCAAGTGTAGACATCCATGGATAAAAAAAATGAAGAAAATGAAAGTAAAAAACTGGTGTGTTAAGGAGAGAGAGTGTTCATGGAGATGCTTGTAGCTGTTTTGCCATGGAAAGATAGAAATGTAGATAGCCATAGCAAAAAAGAAAGATTTAGAGAGAAAGTTGAAAAGAAAATTAGGGGTTGGTGGTAAATGCAAGTACTGACAAAGGATTGATGAGAAAGAGAGACAAGAAACTGAGTAAGAGTGTGATATCATTCAGGAAGAAAGAACACACAAAAGAAAAAAGAGAGAATGCATGGATGGAATAGGGGTCATGGGAAATATTGAGAGAGGAAGTAAAAACAACAATTAAAAGGGCAATGTAAGGGAAACAAAAGAAAAAAGTTGGAAATTGAAAGAGTATTAAAAATGCAATACATGGGGAAAGTGGATGGAAAAGAAAGGAGCATAATGAGAGAAGAAGAACAAGAATCATGGTGTAAAAGTGACACAAGATGGACAAGAAGGAATCAAAAGTAAACAAAGGTGAAATCAGTGATGGGTGGACTATATTCAGGCAGAGAAAACAAAAGAGATGAGGGTCTGTGAGAACTAACAAAAGGAAGTTGTTGCAATGTGAAAGATATAAAGAAGATATGCCTGCAAGAAAATTAAACTGCTGAGCGGGGTGTGGCTGATAATGGCTTTGCTCCTGTCTGTAGGATTTTATTTGGTTGCCTGTGAGAATTCCATTCAAATCCCCCACAGGAGCTCCGTCTGATTCATGCACCAGCTCAGTTAAGTCCCTGGTGGAGCAATGTTGATTTCATTCAGGAGCACAGATGAGGTTTGGTACAAATGCAGATGTGTTCTTGAAGCAACAGAGTGGGTGGCCTGCAGAACTGAGTTTGGTAGGGTCTTTGTAAGGTCCCTGCAGTGGTTATGTGCTGGAATATCATGTTAGAAATGAGAAATATAGATAGATATATAATATAGATATATATTACAAATCCCTAGTGGCAGTCACCACTGAGTAGTAATAGTTAAGCCAGCCTTTCCGTAGAAAATCAAATTTTTGTGTTGTGAATAACTTTTGCCCTGTTTGGCAATTCTTCACAAAACTTTCCAGGAACGCGCTCTTTTTTGCCAAGTTTGTGCATGGAAAATTTTGTTGTGATACGAGGAGAGTCCCAAAACAGAAAATCCCAATGCATTTTCCATAGATGTCCTTAAGAAGCGGTTCACTGACATAATAACCAGACCATAAATATTGTTAACAAATATTTTGAGACCCTATACTTAATTTTAAAAAGTCACTTATATCAAAAAATAAATATCTGCATAAAAATATCTAATTTAACATATATTGGAGAACATAAATATCGGAAATAAAAATATTGTGACTGTAACTAACCATAGACTTTGTCAAAAATAGCCAAATCACCAATATCAACTACAGAAATATCTTTAAAACCAGTAATAGGTAGCAGTAAAAAATACAAAAATCTAAATATTTAAACAAAGAAACAAGAAATAAATATCCCATCATAATAACTATAATTTACAAATAAAATATAATATTTAACTTAAAAAAATAAAACTTCCAAAATATATCAACTTAGAAACTCCTCTAAACTATAAATTACGCATTTTTGCATCAGACTTACATACAACACATATTGATATTTGCAAACAATATTATTTTGTTACTTAAAATAAATGCATCTACTATTGAATAAAATAAGTTGTCTCGAATACGAGCATAAAAAAAACATTACTTGGTGGTTTCCAAATGAGGACATAACAGAAAAAATAATTTAAAAAAAGCTAACACAACCAATACTATGAAACTTTACAAAAGTATAACCAATAAAATAGTTTAACTAATTAAACAAACAATATAAAAGCCACAGTAATTTAACTACAAAATAGCTACAATATGAAAAACACTTGAAGAGAAGGAAACTCTGCATGATTTTCCTTTCAATAGAGAAGCCTTCAACGTTTATGACCGTATATCCACTTCGCCAGATAAGTAACAGTTATACTTAAAATAGGAATTTTAAGTAACTGTTTTTAATAAACAGCTACTAACACAGTTTTTACCATTCATCCTTTTCTACAGATTATTCAAGCTTCAAACAAACTTCATTAACAAGCAAATATCAAAGACCACAAAAAAGTAAGTATACCTTAAAAGCTGCTTTAAAAGTACTAAAACAGCAACAGTTAAAACTCAGAATAACCTAAACGTCCTTAAACATCAAAAAACATAATATGTGCAATAAATAAAACAACCTTTTCTTTTCCAAAAGAAAAAAGCACCTGTTTCAAAAAGAAGCTTGCTGAATAAAAAAGTTCCCAAGAAGAGAAAACTTCTCTAAATAAGATACAAGTAAGTTTTGGAAAACAAATGTCTAAACTGTATATTATAAAAAACATTCATTTTTCTATATTCATGTTGTTACAGTAAATAAAGACATAATGATAGAAATATTTATAACATCACAGAAGATGAAACATTTACTATGTTACATGGGATACCCGTACAGTCAAGAAAATTGTTCTGCTCAACATATTAATTGGAAATTTACCAAATCTTATTACAATGCATGTTATGGGAGGGCAACTGCCAGAGAAGCTGTAGTATTTAATGTAAAAGAGCACAACCACCCTCCTAATGTAACATAAATAGAAGTGAGAGAAATATTCGTATGTGCCCGAAAAAACAACATAACAGTGACCATTGGATGGATTTAAAAACGACACACCTGACAAGTAAACAACCCCTGCAAATCACCCTATAAAACAAACCCCCTCCCTGGCCTTAAACCTTTGCTTCTAAACTGCAGGACAGCAAGACAGGCATCACCATTTCCTGCATCTTTAGGTACCGCTTTTTTCATCTCTCATTTAGCTCTCTCCATCACCTGTAATTTCTGTTTTGCACCCTTTAACCAGCTATTACTTGTTTTTTTTTATTCATATACTCACCTATATTTTATTTTTTCACCATGCCTGGCACAAACAACAAGCTTTGCTGAGCAAGAGTTGACAGTCATGGTGGATGAAATCATTAGAGTAGAGCCACACATTATGGGAGGCCAAGTCAAGACATCTCCTCTCAGTAGAGTACGAAAACTGAAATATGGGACAGGATAGTCAAAAAAGTGAATGCTGTTGGTGCCACCCTGCGCGCACATAGCAACATTAGGAAAAGGTGGAATGACCTCAGGGTGAGGTTAAGTGCCAGGTACAACAGCCACCACCTGGAGGTTCAGAGGACTGGCGTTGGCCCTCCCAGCACACCATTACAACTCTTACCCAGGAAGGGGAAGGTCTTAGACATCCTGCATACTGAGGGCTTGACAGTAATAGAGGGGGTAGTGGACCTGGTAAGATACACTTCAACACCTGCCACAATATCCTGTTTGCTCTCAACTCTGCGTTTGCCATTGTATTCTCTATCTTCTTTCCTAACATGCAATACTCAATGTATCTGTGGCAATGTGTATTGCTTTATATAAGAGCACATGCAATCCACATTTTGCAATGCTGTCTGTAAGTGCATTACGATCAAAATATCAATCCAGGACCAATGATATGTGTCAAAATGTTAATTTATGGTCAATTCCAAATGCATTTTGCCAACAGCTATGGTACACTATCCGTTTGTCAAGTGTTGCTAAAGTGAGATTGAACTGACTACAATTACCATAGGGCCTTGTGACTGCAACTCAAACCAAGATGATACACTCCTTTTGCCTCACCTGTCTGCCATATTACTAATGAGCTATACCAGTCAGGGACCTTACAATTTTTCAAGTCTTACTAAAGTGACATTGAACTGACTACAACTAGCATGAGGCCTTATGACTGCAACTCTGACCAAGATGCTACACTCCTTTTGCCCCTTCTCACTTATCTACCATGTTATTACTGATCTACACCCATCATGGACCGTGCAATGAACAGACAATGTTCCACTCTGATTTACACCGGAATATTTTGCTTGATTGTGTCCTGGACTCGACAACTGAAACTATTGATGGCATGAGTGACATCATAAATGTATAGATTCCTGCGTTCTCTACTATTAGAGGGCATCCCTCTGGGCACTGCGATATAGGAATCGCTATGGCGATATTCAAATTTGAAGGTTCTTAATCAAAACACTGGTTGAATGCTTGTAATCCAAAGTTGAATCAATCTTTATTCATGGCATAAAGATGTATTCTTTGTTTCAACACAAGTATATCATCCTGATAAAGTTGATTTAACTCATTATCGGTGTTCCCGCTGGGGCTCAAGTTACTAGTTAGCATGGAGGTTAATTCCGATAACGAACGAGACTCCTTCATGCTAACTAGTTACGAATTAGGATTAGCAAGTGCTATTCACTTCAAGTTGATAAAATTGCAAATGCCTATTACCATGCCAGGCATAGGATTACAGTGTTAGATTGATAAAATACCCTTGTGGCTAACCTGGTATAAATAAAAGCAACCCTTGACACATGTCTTTGACTCTTATTAGAGCCCGTCAGGGAATTATAGCTGTGTCCCAACCCCATGGAGCAACCAGTATAAGTCATAATAATGCTGTTTTAGGCTTAGAGTGCTGCATAAAACATCAGAGAACCCTGGAAACATCCCAAGTTTCAGGCGGAATGCAACTTATTTTTATATGGAACACTGTACAACTACACTGGCACTCCAAATCTGCTCACCTCAATTGTGTGCTTTTCTAGCAGAGTTTTAAAGCATAGGATTAGCACAGTGCCATCCACGTGGACGAGAATAATGACAAAAGTCTTTTAACATTCCAAGCACAGTATTACAGCTTTGGAATGATAAAATACCATCCAGGGGCGGCTTCTCAGTAACGGCGGAGGAGTGTCGCCCCACAGCCCGTACCAGAAGACAATAAATAAAATGATAATAATACAATGTTATTATCATTTTATTTATGCTGTCTGCTTCCCACAATACAAACGTATGGGGTGGAGTGGACCGAGCATGACAGGGAGGAGTAAAGTGCCCTAACAGGTGCACACGTGTGTTAGGCTGGCCGCTTGAGGCCGGGCAAACACAAATGTGCACTTATATTTCTCCAACCTGGCTGTGTTACACAGCCCGGCTGGAGAAACAGCACAGACTCCGATGTACCATCTGAGAGGCAAACGAGGCTGCTCAGACCAATCCTGGCACTGCCCTCTTGTGAGAGAAGCACCTGGATTGGGTGTGGAGCCTGTGCCCTGAGGATTCATCCCCTTCCAGCTGTCAGCCACGGAGTGGAACAGCAATGTAGGCATCAGCTGGAGTGGAGCAGGGCAGCCGGGAAGTCTTCTTTTGTTTTTATTCAATTGTATTTCTCCCCATCCCCAACCCACCACCCTCTCTACCAGCGGCCGCCCTACCACTTTAGGCAGGAGGCCGCCACCACTGATACCATCCAAGCTAACCTGCTAGGAAAAACAGCACAGACACACACACACACTCATTTGTCTTGAACGTACATAAAGTCAAAGGTAAAATAAATTAAACGTAAGGCTAGGTTTTACACTTAAACATTAAATAATATTTATTACAAACAAAATGTAAACAATTGCTAAATAATTTAAAAACATAAAGTTAAAAAATGAAATAAAAAATCTGAAATATTGGTACATAAATATTAGGCTGAAATTGTGGTAGTCCGAAATAAAAAATCCACAATTCTGGTGCCTGACATTGAGGCGAGGAAACATTGACAAACAACCTTGCATTACCATGAGTTCCATCATGTTTATGGAAGAGCTCGATTAGGTGGCTGCCAGAGATTTATGGGGACCCAGAGAATAGTTGTTTAAAGCTTTATCAGAACCCAAAGGGGTATCAGCAGGCGCTCTGTACAGCAGCACAGGAGGATGCCTACAGGAAACTACTGAGGTGTTAGCAGGGGTTAGCAGGTTCTGTACCAGCATTTACAAAAGAAAATTATCCTAAATGTTGAAAATATGGGAATGGAGCCACCTTTCAGCATTTACCCTGGACTTTCTATTGCCTTAAATCTGCTCTCAGTAGATTAATGTTTCTTGGTATAGAGAGCCGATAAAGAAACAGGGGACAAATGTGTTTAAGATGAAGAAATCACATACGCCAATTATATTGCTACTCCAGTACCCGTGGTTAGAGGCATAAATAGGGAGTAGACATATGTGTTTCCTTTTTCTATCAAGACTAGTTGTCTTAAGTTTGTGATCCTGAGATCTCCTGCATTTACTCTATTGTTTTGATTAGGGTTAAATTACTTGTTGAAATGGATTAGAAAAACAAAGATGTGAGATACCAATGGGAGTGGTGAGCAAGGGTGCCTGTTAGTTGGTGGAGTAGGTAGATTGAAAGAAGTTTGGAAAGATTGGATGAAAGTCTACTGAAGTCTGAAATTCTTAGAAGTGAATGGAGTATACATGAGGTCAAATGTCAGGGAATAGGGAGGGGGAGGCAAAGGAAAATTTGACGTCTGGCCTGACACATGGTGCCAGGATATGTAGGGCGGCACCATAGGTGCCCTCATAAACCCAAAATCAAGGGCCAAGTGGGAAAAGGGGCCCGCTAAAGGCCCCCAATGTCCCTTTCTGCAGTCTATCTATGTCTGGTGAACCACCATGAAACGGCTGGTTGGGAGGGACATCGTAATCCCTATGGTGGTGTGTTAGACCTGGCACAATTGGCGTGGGTCTCCCTTCTATTTTTTGCCTTTACCTCCAGTGTTTTGCTCTGTGTTGGACTCCATTTTTGCTGGTCTCGATGCTTTGGGCACTTTGCCACTGCTGTTCAGTGCCAATGTGTAGGTGCTCCCTTTGTAAATTATTGTATTGGATTAGTGATTCCATGATTGGCTTATTTGATTTACTTGTCAGACTCTATCACAGTGCACTATGTGTGCCCAGGGCCTGTAAATCAAATGCTGCTGGTGGGCTTGCAGCACTGATTGTGCCATCCACAGAAGCAGCTTGTAAAATGTGACTTAGGCCTGCCATTGCAGAGCCTGTCTGCAATCTGTGACTGCCATGTCGACTTGGCAAGTGCACACACTTTCCAGTCCCTAAACCTTCCCTTTTCTACATATTAGTCACCCTTAAGGTAGGCCCAAGGTCCCCTGTGAGCAGAGTGAATTGCTGCGAAAGGTAGGACATGCCCTGATGTGTGTGGCATGTCCTGATAGTGAAATAATGCCAATTTCATTTTTCACTATTGCAAGTCTATCTGCTCCCATAGGACAGTATGGGGAGTTTGTTTATAACATCTCATAAACGTAACTGACCCTGGGAACAAGATGGAAAAGTAACATTTAGTGTGCCTGAACTCAGAATGCTAAAGTGCATCTTTTAGTTAGGGAGATTTTTACATTCTGTGTTTGAAAATACCACCTTTAGAAAGTAGGCATTTTCTTGCCTAACTATCCAGTGTTCCTCTGCTAGGTTTGTGTATTGCATGTCTGGCTTTTGGATGACAGGGGTTGGAGAAGGGCAGTGGCTCAAGAAGTCTGATGAGTAAATGCTGGCTGAATAGACCTGGCCTGCATTTAGAGTAGGGGAAGGAGATTTCCTTTTCACCTGAAAGGGCCTGGTCTGCCTACAACAATGCTGTCTCCACCTCATGCCAGGAAGCCTCACCAGTGAAGACAGAACTGGTTTTGGCTGGGGACAGACACTCTCTGCCTTCAGAGAACAAAGGATTTTGTGGTATAAATATTGGGGCCCAGACCCTAGACTTTTAGATCACTTCTGTGAAATCAAGAGGAACTTTAGCCAAGGAGAAGAGCTGGGTAGGCTGAGGAGGAATACTGCCCCTATGCTGTTTGCTGTCTGGGGTTGGCCTGCAATGGCTACTTGCTGCCAAGGAAAGGAGAGAAGAACTTTGCTGTTTGCTTTGCCACCTGCTTGGAAATGCCTGTTGGGCAACGAATACCACCTCTGGAATGGGAGGGAGGCTGAAAACAACAATGACGGGCCGGCAATGCGATCCGCGTCCGAGGAACGAAGGGCGATTCGTTCCTCGGACGCGGATCGCATTGCCGGCCCGTCATTGTTGTTTTCAGCCTCCCTCCCATTCAAGAGGTGGTATTCGTTGCCCAACAGGCATTTCCAAAAAACTCAGGCTATTGAAATCTGCGCTATATTTGCAAGGCTGAGCAAGTCAATTTTGACTTTTTTGAATAATGGAAGGCATATAATAAATGTCCTGAGGATGAACCTTTATTATTTATAGGTTCGAAACGTCGTCGACTGTATCACACTATATGCAAATGAAATGTATTAATTTATGTCAGTAATAGTGTGTTTGTATCATCGTCTGATTGTGAATCAACTACACACACTGTTCAGTTGCCTTTGTTTTTCTTTTCCTTAGTGTGTCAGTTGACATCGGCTGGTGTCCTGCTGTTAACACTTTTTAAAAAAAATCCAAATAACCTTTCTTACTAAAAATAAACCTGTCCGCTGGACAAAAAAATCTAGTGTCTATTCACCCTATATTTATTTGATTGACAATTTGTACCTTGTCTAGGGACCACTGTTCTGGATATAGATATAGCTACCCTAAGGTCCCTAGCATATTGCTTCCTTGGGTTCCCTTGTACACCAAAATGATGGTAAGAAACAAAGGCCTCACCTCCCCTGGGGTCCTAAGGAAATGACGCTGCATGCGCCAACAAAGCATCACGTCCCCCGACGCTGTGCACCGTCTTTGTTTTCATCAATTCCAAGGTACTGTTCTTTGGGTCTGCTTGACTCTGGGCACGACGCTGCACACCTCGCGGCTGGCGCTGTTCTTTGGGACTTTCATCTGTCATGATATTGTGATAATTCCAGGTGGAGTTATTTGTTGCCCGAACATTTATTTGAGTGAATAATCTATTTCTAATGCTATTTTTGATACTGTTTTGTGGATTTTTGTTGTTTGGTCTTGATTTGAGTTTAGATAAAGGTTACTTATTTTTCTAAACTGGTGTGGTGTCTATTTGTAGTGTTTTCACTGTATTACTGTATGTTTTCACACATGCTTTACACACTGCCTGTAGGATAAGCCTGTCTGCTCGTGCCAAGCTACCAAGGGGGCGAGCAGGGGTTATTTTAGGAGTGCATCTGTCGTAATTTGACAATGGCCGGGTTAGCGCTTAGCTTTGCTACACGTTATTCCCCTTAACTTGGCCATATTAGAAAACGCCATTTTGTATGTTACGGCGGCCATTTTAGGGAATGAGCGGCCTCGTGGTCAGCATGCCCTTTAGTCCGTTGTCCGTACCACTGACCACTCGACTTTACCCAGCAACAGGCTATTTTTAGCAACGGTCAAGCCTGTACATGCGCAGTCCCAGCTGACCAGTCACCACTCAGGAATGTTCCGCCAAACTGACCAGTGGAAGTGTAACCCCTCCCATGAGTTGGCTGTGCTCCAAAAATGACCATATATGTACATAAAGCTCTGTAACCTTGTACCGCCTACCTTTTATTACCTGTAAAAATGTATAAAAGAAGGATTCGCACCAACATTCGGTGTGATACTTCTTGCATTGCCGAAGGGTGCTGTAGGAATGTACCACCACCCCATGGGGTCTTAATAAACTTGTTCTTTGTACTTTTCAGTTTCCGTGCCAACAGTTCTTTTGGTGTAAGTGGGTTATCTACGGAACATGTAGGCCTTGGGAACCCGATACCACAAATTGGCGACCACGAAGGGACTCATCGGTGACTCGGATGCCTGAAGGAGAGGTCGTGACGAAGGATTGGAAACTCGCCATGGACGCGTACGCTGCCACTGAGTGACCCGAGTCTTGGCACCCACGATGTTTTCTTCCTTTCCTTCTGATCTGACCTTCCAGGTGGCGCCGGTCTCCGACTGAGATCTTGATCGTCTGCGTTGCTGTACAGTGCCTGTTTGGCTGATTCGATTAAAGACCTTGGCAGTTGGAACCTGGACATTTGAAATTGGGTAAGATTTGTGATCAGTAAGGTAGTCTGCGGACGCTTACTGAAGTTCTACGATTTGTGATCGGTAAGGTAGTCTATGGACGCTTACTGAAGTTCTATGATTGTGTCTATGATTTGAGTTAGCTAACATTTTTGACTTTGTGACCTTTGAATTATATGTGTAGTGCACTTCACATAGGCAGGCATGTAGAGATGTTTCTCTAATTTTGTTTTGTACTCTGAGCGGCACATTTGTGTGAAGTACTGTAAGTGCCATTTATATGGTATCACGCTTTCGTGATACTTTTTGAACATGCCTGTTTTAAGCACACTCCGAGGGATGTGCTGTCTTGGAAATGGTACCACAATTAGGTTAGCGGAATCACAGCCGGCTCCCCCAGAAGGAACTCCAAATCGTCAGATGTATGTGAAATTCGGCCTTCCCCCTATACTGTACAGTAAATTATGGCATAAATATACCAGAACCGATCCCGAGTTGCAATGGCCACTACATGGGTCGTTTGATTTACGAAAGGCTCAGTTTGTGGAGCAATGTTTGTTTCAGCGCAGGTCTAGACAGAATATGTTTGATTGTGTACGAATGAGGGAGAAAGCGGTGCATGAGCGTATGAAGCGTGAGGTTGCCTTGGCGGATAAAGAGCAGCGTAAGGCTGCTCGAGATAAGGCTTTACAGCTTGAGGAAAAGGAGGCGCAGGAGAAGAAAGAGAAGGAGGCACGGGAACGTAATTTGCAAACGACCGGTCAATTTCCTATTCGTCGTCCGCTTTATCCTGTCCTTAATAATGAAATTGATGATTTTTCATTACTAGATCGCTCTCTGCCTCCGTATGTCCACCCTACGGCTCCCTCCGAGGATTCCGGTGATGAAGGTCGGGATAAGTCGGATGGAAAGGACAACTCGAGTGTCAGGTTATCTGCGGAAAGAGCCGCGGACTTGCGTAGTCTTGCTAGGAAATTAAACATGGATCATATAACTGTAGCAACGGTTTTAGCTGAAAGGAAAATGTGGTCAGAACGTGAATTACTGTGTTTCATAAATACTTTAGCACATGAAGTTGTTACTCGCTTTCGTAAATATTCGGAGACTTTAGAACCCAAAGCTGTGTCGATCTATTGTGAGAATTTGGATAAAGGTTTATTTGCTCTTTCAGATGTTGATGACCTTTTCAAACGACTACTCCATCTGCGGGATGAGGCGACCAGACTGCGGGATGAAAGGGGAAATGCTAAAGAGTCCGTGCTGGGGTCGACGGAGGAGTCCAAAGAGTGTCCTCTCCGGGGTTCAGATAAGAATTCTAAAATGCATGTTATGCCTATGCGTGAAGCCGCACCTTTGGAGAAGATACAGATGACGATAAAGCGTCGAAGGATGCGAAGGGGTACTTTATATATAATTGGGTATATACGCCTTGGAATAGAGCAGATGTTATGGCATTAAAGAACTCCCTGCCCGATCTTCGTAAAAATCCAGCTGCGTTCTATGAAGGGGTGGAGGGGGCCATTTCCTCTTGTGTTATGACTCTTGTTGATATAGATCTCTTCTTTGGGTTAATTCTTCCCCCTGATATGTGGAGGTTGATTCGTAAAACTAATGATCAAACGACTTTTGGGGCTACTTGGAAGGACTTAGAACAGGCTGACTTACAAAGGGAACCTGCATGTAAACCGTGTGCTTTGATTCTAGATCTTCCAACGGCTATTTTGACTAAATTAAAAACTCTGGTGCCTCCTAAAAAGATCGATTGGACTATGTTGGCTTCATGTAAGCAGAAGCCAGATGAATCGGTGTCTGATTTCTTTACACGCTTCGAAGAAGCATTTCATGATTACAGTGGGCAATCATTAACAGATGATACGGGTAAGCATCTGTTTGTTGATAAGTATGTGGCTAATCTCCTACCGGAAATTGCGAAGCGATTGAAAATGAGCGAAAGTTCCTGGACCACGGCGACCCCTGCGTCTTTGTTAACTATGGCTCAGTATTATGAGCGGCAGGAATTGGAGGCTAAAGAAAGTGTGGATAAGAAAGCGAAGGAATTGAAAATGAAGGTGATGTTGGCACAGGTTCGTGGAACGCAATCTAGAGGGAATGATAGAGGCAGAAGAGGTGGGAGTAATGCGTCATATGGGCGTACGGATATAGCGGAGGACCAATGTGCCTATTGTAAGGAGTTTGGGCATTGGACTGATGATTGTCCGGTACTTCGTGAGCAACGTAGTCAGCGTGGTCGAGGAGGTGGAAGGTCAAGAAACAGTTATTCGGGGGCGAGAGGTGGCGGAGGTGATCGTGGTAGGTTTGAAGAGAGGGGCCGTGGCCAGGATGAACGTAATACATTTGATAGACGGAACCAGTATCAGATATCGGAGGGTGAGAATGTGGAGCATCAGGATTACGTGCATGCATAGGACTGCGTAGGATGGGGTACGGAATCAGTTGAAGTGCCAGTAGATCAGAGTGGTCCATATGTATCAGCGGGCATTTTGGGTTCTACTGATCAGTTTTTAGTCGACACAGGAGCTACTCGTAGCGCTTTGTCTAAAAACTTGGTTCCGAGGGCTCCCCTGTCCGGCGACATGATAACATGTATAGGGTTTGATGGCACACCCTCTCCTAGCCCATTATCGAAGCCTCTTGCACTTTGTCTTGATACATTTTTCAGTTTTGGTCAATTTTTGTTGTCACTCCATACCCCAGATAACATTCTGGGCATTGATTTGCTCAAATATTTTCGAGCAACGATACGTTGCGCTCCGGGGGGAGTGCGAGTTATTTTGAATGACAACTATCCAGATTCAGACAGATTTTGCACTATACAAGAAAGTGAAGCATTAGCCTCTCTCCCTCACGCGTTATGGGCGACCTCAGATACGGATGTGGGACAGATGCTTATTCCCCCTATTCGAATTACTGTAAAGGAGGGAGTACTTTTGCCACGTGTACCACAGTATAAGATTTCCAGGGAAGGTGAAATTGCCCTGACACACATTGTTCGAGATTTGATCATTGCAGGAGTAGTGGAGGAAGTTCCCTATAATGTTTGCAACAGCCCTATTCTTCCGATTCTTAAGAAAGACACTGACGACAAGGTCTATCGATTTATTATTGATTTGAGAGAAATAAACAAAATTGCCATTCCCAAATATCCGGTGGTGTCCGACATCACAACATTGCTCACATTGGTTCCCCCGACGGCGACGACATTTAGTGTCATCGACCTGAAAAATGCGTTCTTTTCCATCCCCATCCATCCTGATAGCAGATATTTATTTGGCTTTACCTTAAATAATAAATCGTATAGATTTTGTCGTGTTCCTCAAGGTTACACTGAGAGTCCTAGTATCTACAGCCAGGCTTTAAAAAGACAGCTTGATTCTTTTCAATTACAATCTGGAGTAGCCCTTATTCAATATGTTGACGACCTTCTGTTGGCTGCAGACACTTATGCACAATGTGAGCAGAGTACGCTCGCCTGGCTTTCCTTTTTGGCTCAGAACAATCATAAGGTTTCAAAGAAAAAGCTTCAATACTGTAGACCCAAGGTGACCTACCTCTGTCATCTTTTGTCTAAGGAGGGGCGTGCATTAACATCAGATCGAATTCAGGCGATTTTAGACACACCAGTCCCCCGCACTCAGAGAGATGTGCGTGCCTTTATAGGATTAACGTCCTTTTGTAGACAGTGGATCATGGGGTTTTCGCACATTATAAAACCTTTGTTAGCATTACTGTCCAAAACTACACCAATGCCCCTCGAATGGACAGATGAATGTCAAAATGCTTTTGATCAATTGAGACAAGCCCTTTGCTCTGCACCCGTGTTAGGTACACCAGATTATACAAAGATCTTCACGTTGTACGTGCACGAGAAAGATGGGTGCGCGTTATCAGTGTTAGTGCAGGCACACGGGGATAAGCAGAGGCCATGTGCATACTTTTCAGCGGTTCTTGACCCTGTAGCACGAGGGTTACCTGGGTGTTTTCGAGCAGTTGCAGCAACAGCGGTAGCTATACGACAAATTGAGGGAATAGTTTTATCGCACACATTGTTGGTGTTAGTTTCTCATGCAGTAGATGCCCTGTTGAATCAAACAAAAACACAGTATCTCACGAGTGCACGGTTGACAGGATATGAGCTCACACTTTTGGCGCCACACATTACATTGAAAAGATGCGCTACCCTGAACCCTGCCACTTTCTTGCCCTATCCGGTTGAGGAGGGTCAGGAAGAAAAACATCACGATTGTGTTTTCCTGACCGAGGAACAGACAAAGGGTCGTGTCGACTTACAGGATATGCCACTTCCAGATGTGGATGGGGAACTGTGGGTTGATGGATCGTGTTTGAGGCTGCCAGATGGTACGACTTCCGCAGCATATGCGATCACGACACTTAAGACAGTGGTAGAAACAGCTAGAATACCACAGAAATCGGCTCAAGCAGCAGAGCTGATAGCCTTGACAAGAGCCTGTGAGCTGAGTGCTGGCCTATGTGTGAACATATACACAGACAGCCGGTACGCCTTCGGAGTAGCGCATGATTTCGGGCTACTCTGGAGAGAACGTGGGTTTTTGACTTCTCATGGAGTACACATTATGCACGGAGAACTGGTGCGTGATCTCCTAAACGCGTTGCTTTGTCCAAAGAAAGTAGCGATAATTAAATGCAGTGCCCATAAAAAGATCACTGATAAAGTAGGTCAAGGAAATGCTTTTGCAGACAGCATAGCAAGACAAACAGCTATGTCCCGAACTGACTCCCCCATGTATGTAACAAAATCACAGGCTGAGCGATGGTATGATGCTAGAGCAGAGATACTAGATATCCAAAAATGAGCGACTGAATCAGAACTTGCGGCATGGGCAGCAGAAGGGGTACTAGATGATGAGGGTTGTTGGAGAAGCAAGGACATGGAGAGATGGAAATTGCCTGCAGCTTACTTGCAGGCGATGGTTCAGATGACACACGGATTAGCGCATGTGGGAGCTCTTGCAATCACTCGATTGTTAACACGAGTTTGGGAGCATCCTGAGATTGCCAATACTGCCAAGAGAGTAGTGCAGACCTGTCTGATATGTTTACAGCACAATCCTGCAAAAGGGACTCATACTCCGAAAGGAGGGTTCGTTCCACCTTCTGCACCATTCGAGGTACTCCAAATGGATTACATCCAGCTTGAGAGCTGCAATAACCTTAAGTATGTCTTAGTGGTGGTGTGCGCCTTTAGTAAATGGGTTGAGGCCTTCCCCACGAAAGATAATACAGCTTTGACAACAGCTAAGGTGTTGCTCAAGGAGTACTTCCCTCGATTTGGAGTTTGCAAATTTTTGTGGAGCGATAATGGGCCTCATTTCGTTGGAAAAATCATGGAGTATGTACTGAAGGGGTTGGGGATCCAGCAGAAGTTTCATGCTGTGTTCCACCCTCAGTCAGCAGGTCTTGTTGAGCGGTACAATGCTACGTTGAAGTTGAAACTGGCTAAGATTGTGGCGTCCACGTCATTGAAGTGGCCGGATGCCTTGCCGCTAGCATTGCTCTCTCTTAGATCAGTGCCCCACTCTCGAACAGGCCTCACACCGTATGAAGTGGTGTTTGGAAGGCCTATGAACATATGGGGAGTGCCTAAGCCGCGATTGATACATGATGTGCCTTGCATAATGATGAACGATTATTTGGCACGATTAACAAATGATCTGCTTTCTATTCATCAACAGGTTCGAGAAGCGCTCCCTGACAATTCTACTGGAGAGGCTCACAATCTTCGTCCTGGCGATTTTGTGATGGTGAAGTCGTTTGAGGGGGCGAATAGCTTGGAACCGAGGTGGCGTGGCCCCGAGCAAGTCCTCCTGGCAACTCGAACAGCTGTGCGAGTGACCAACAGAAAGCGGTGGGTGCACTCAACTCACTGCCGCCGTGTCTCTCCGGATCTGGTGAATCCTACTGTGCTGACCGACTACAAGGAGATTCTGGATAAAGAAAAGAGCCCAGCTGTGACATCGGCCGAATTTGAGGGAGCCTTCCCGGACCACACCGTTTCTGGACGACAGCGCTACGATCTGCGGCCACGATAGGAAGAAGATTTTTGTTTTTCGCGACTGGTTGGTTACCGCTCTGGGGTTTGTGAAACGGAAGCCGGGAATCTCAAGGGGGGGGGATCAGTTCTGCCAAGAGTAGCGACACCCGTCTTGACCCCGGAGAAGAAAACAACGGCTACCTCGGAGCTCAGCACCGTATTTTTCTTTTTTAGGTATATACATTTGAGACATTGTGAACTCTTTGAACTATGGCGTCTTCTGCATCACGAGACAAAAGAATACTTGGTGCCATTTTGTTCGTATTGACAATTGTGGTGATAGCAGTAATAGCCTGGGTAGTAGAACTCGTGGTGCCTGTATGTGAACATTTGCTGCCGACTACCCCGGCTCCATCTGAACATTTTCACTTCACTTTGCCCTACCATGAAGAACGGCACCGACAGACTTACTTGAACAATAGCTTCATTCAGATTTTGCATCATGCTCACAATATGACGGACACTTCAAACTGTTGGGTGTGTGGGATGTTGCCTGGTCATCAGAAGAAAGGGGGCACTCCACTCATCCCACTCCCATTTTCGCATAATGGTTCCTGCAATGCCTGGTACACTCTTCTATTCACTTTACGATGGCCAACGAAAGGGGGGTGCTCTTCCGTTTGAACAAAATTTGTTACCATGACCGGGATGGGTATCCACGAGCTGAGGGTACTCGATTTGAATGGGAAGAGTACTGCCCCGATAATGTGTCTGCACCCCATGTTTACAGTAATCAAAGGAACATTAATATGTCCAGTTCACATGTTATTAATGTTATCGCTACCAAGGCTGATCTCTGCATCCGTAATAAAGGTACCATCCCGGTGGGGAAAAGTGAATGTAACACTACACTTACATTTGACAGTCCGAATGGCATATCATTTGTGGCATCTCGAAATACTTACTTTATTTGTGGTAATAAAGGCTATCATCAGCTCCCTTTAGGATGGTTAGGCACATGTTATGTATCTTTTGTATTGCCCCCTGTATTCATTGCCCCACCAATGTACCATAATGATTATGTGCTCTATCATGATTTTGTACTAAATCGTGTTAAACGTGCTGTGGTCTTGGACGATATTGACCAGACCGATACTGCCTTACAACAGTATGTAGACTTTAATTTGGGACTGTTTTCCTTTGTGGGGGCTGCCTTGAATAGTCGGAAAATACGACGACTGACACGTGTTGTTGAGGCTGTAGCCAATGATACTGCTATTGCATTGGGGAACATAACAGAAGAACTCCAGATTTCTAGGATTGTTATGCTCTAGAATCGTATGGTTCTAGATGTGGTTCTAGCTGACCGTGGGGGGGCATGTAGAATCATCGGGAGTAGCTGCTGCGTGTACATGCCAGATAATTCGCCGTCTGTTTATGATGCAATATCAAAGCTTCACAAGATAGCTGCTGAAATACACCCGGACAATGGCACTTGGACTCTTTCAGGGTGGTTCTGGTCAATGCTTACCACTTGGGGTTGGAAACTGCTGACGATTTTATGTATCATTGTTGGGATATTGTTCTTTGTATGTTTATGTATACAATGTGGCCCTGCCTTATGTTCCATGTGTTTATCAGCTTGTATCCCATCCAGACGAGCTCTTGCTCAAAATGAAATGATGCTTCATAAAGAAGTAGCTCAAATAATGTTAATTGATATCGAAGATGAGTATCCCGACTACGTCCACTATGAGGTAGCTTCAGCTAAACGCTAAAAGGGTCGTCTGTCGTAATTTGACAATGGCCGGGTTAGCGCTTAGCTTTGCTACACGTTATTCCCCTTAACTTGGCCATATTAGAAAACGCCATTTTGTATGTTACGGCGGCCATTTTAGGGAATGAGCGGCCTCGTGGTCAGCATGCCCTTTAGTCCGTTGTCCGTACCACTGACCACTCGACTTTACCCAGCAACAGGCTATTTTTAGCAACGGTCAAGCCTGTACATGCGCAGTCCCAGCTGACCAGTCACCACTCAGGAATGTTCCGCCAAACTGACCAGTGGAAGTGTAACCCCTCCCATTAGTTGGCTGTGCTCCAAAAATGACCATATATGTACATAAAGCTCTGTAACCTTGTACCGCCTACCTTTTATTACCTGTAAAAATGTATAAAAGAAGGATTCGCACCAACGTTCGGTGTGATACTTCTTGCATTGCCGAAGGGTGCTGTAGGAATGTACCACCACCCCATGGGGTCTTTATAAACTTGTTCTTTGTACTTTTCAGTTTCCGTGCCAACAGTTCTTTTGGTGTAAGTGGGTTATCTACGGAACATGTAGGCCTTGGGAACCCGATACCACACATCCCCCTTACCCTGCCTAGAAGCAATGGTCCCTATTTGGACAAAGGTACCTACCTCTGCCAACTAGAGACCCCCATTTCTAACATGGTGTATGGCACCGCCGTGATAACAGGATTGCAAGACCCTCCGCCCCACTGTCGGGCTCAAGGAGCCAGTCAGATGCATGGTGGTCGGTGTTTCTGACCGCCATCACACGGCCTACCGTCCTAATGTGACAGGCGGTAAAAATGTTTCCGATGGTGGTAAGACCGCCAACGACACCTGTCATGGCGGTCTCGCTGCCATCGTAATCAGCCCCTTAGAGTGAAGCTCAACCTAAAGAATGTGGAGATGATGCTTTCTGAATTATTTTCCTTGTCACTGATGGGGAAAGATTTCCAAATTCAGGGCCTTATTTATGAGAAGTGATGCATCTCTGCGTGTAAACAGCAATGTGTCACTTCCAAGTGCGCCCTCCTTGCGGCATGATGGATGTGTCATATTTACTGTATGCCACATCATGTCGCAAGGAATGACAGATACGGCAGTATTACTGATGTATATGTCTGCTCAAAACTGACGCATTGCTGGAGTTGTGTCGGAAGCGTGGCGCAACTCCAGCAATGTGAGGGGGGCTATGAATATAGCACTGCATCACCCTTACGCCTGCTATGAGGCAGGAGTAACGATTGGATGAAATGGCGTCCTAGAAGTGGCCACTGAAATCTTTTAGATTTCAATGCGTCACTTCTACGAGGCTTAGACGCGGGGGAACACACCCTGTATACATTATACCTGAGGCAGGTATAATGTGGCACATGTAAATAGGGCTCAACGTGGCACATATTATACGCTGCCGTTGCATCACAAAAAGTGATGCAACGGCGGCGCCAAAGTGAGGCAGAGCTCATAAATAAGCCCCTCAGTGTTATATTTACAGGGCATAAACCTTGGAAACAGTATTTTGCACACTATTGCGGACCTTTCGGAGGGTACGGGGACAGAGGGGGCAAATAAAGAAGGGGAGGGAGAAAAAAATTCAATCTTTTTTTAGATACATGTAACACAGCTTTAGAATTCACATCACATCTCATTGTAGATCAAAAAAATGAAACGATCTGAGAGTAAGGGCGGGAATGGAGAGTTGACGATAGGAGAGGTGTAGTGAGTGTGAGACGGCAACAGAGACACGGTGCTTCTGAAATAATGAAGTGGATAGGTGAAGGCTTTGTCAGATTAATCACAATAATAATGTTTTAATATCACGTTAGTCATCTGGGATGTTCTCATTCTGCTGACAACAGCATATTATAGACTCCTATTAATTTATAAGGGTTTATTTTTACCTTCTGCCAAAACTCTCTAAATTTCTAGGTCATTCAATTACTCAGCCCCAAATACACTGACCTGTCTTGAGTATGTGCAGTTCGCAATGCAGGTATACAAAATACCATCCACGTAATAAAAAAAGAAAAACCTTCAACAAAAAAAAAAGATAAATTACTGTTATTCACAAAAAAAGTGAAACATTATTTTCAAATAATGTGTTATATGACATTTCATGGTTTAAATGAAAAATTATGAATGCTACTTTCTAAAAAAAAATATATTTACTAAAACTAGACGCGTGTTCACAGCCCCTGCATACACTGAGAAGCTGAGTCAAGCAAGCATAAATTCCACCAATTATCTAAATATTACAGCAATTAGATTGCACACTATTGTAAGCCCAACCCTGAAAATTAAACAACACAACATGGCCTGCATAATGATGGGCTCATCTGCCCCAACACATTGAAAACATTTGTTTTTAACCCCTTGCATGCTGGTGACGAACCCCAGCCGTCACGCTCCACGGTGCTCGTGTGCTGATGACGGCTGGGGTTCATCACGGCCCCGCCCTGTTCATTTGTTTACCGCACAGCGGCGGAAACGGGCCAGCAGCGAAGGGGTTAAGCACATCTACTGTGTAAATTCAATTAATTTAACCTGTTTTTTTGCCGGACTTGCAGCTAGATTCATCATTGTCCCGTTTTGCGAGTCCTTAATAGCGATTATTAAGGAATCGCTATTAAGGACTTTCAAAACGGGATTCATGTAGGAATCGCTAAATAATTTGCGCTTCCTACACATTCCTTATTTGCGATTAGCAAATTGCTAATCGCAAATAAGGAATAACTCCCCATTCATTCCTATGGGCCTATGGGCCTAAATGAATGGGGAGTTATTCCTTATTTGCGATTAGCAAATTACTAATCGCAAATAAGGAATAACTCCCCATTCATCCCTATGGGCCTAAAGGCCCATAGGAATGAATGGGGTGTTATTCCTTATTTGCGATTAGCAATTTGCTAATCGCAAATAAGGATGCGATTTCAAGGGTGCCAGGGGTGTCCAAAGGACACCCTGTAGCACCCCTGAAATGAAAATGTACACTGATGTTGCGCACACACATGTCCAATGGACATGTGTGTGTGTAACATACAACTGAGAAAAATGCACAAAAGTGCATTTTTCTCAGTTTTCGCTATTTACCACGAAGTCAGACTTCGCGGTAAATAGCGGCCAAAAATAGCGATTTCGCAATTTTCAAATGCTTCTTGAATTGCATTTAAGGAATCTCTAATTGAGATTCCTTAAATGCAATTTTTCGCAAATATGCGTTTTCTAAAAATGCGATTTTTGCATTTGGGATGATGAATCCCAAATGCAAAAATAGCGCTCGCTAAGGGCCAGATTCTCAGAATCTGGCCCTTTGCGAGCCGTTTTCGGCTTGATGAATCTGGCCGTAAGAGCTCAATTTTTGTACAGCACAGCTCAGAAGCCGTGAGCCAGGATTGCCTCTTTCTTTGCGCTAACTTGGTGCAATATTGTGTTAAATTAATTCACTTCACGCTCTGCAGGCACATGAAAAAGGCACTCTGCTCTGTAGAGACCCAGTGGAACCCCTCCCGCCTTCCAAAAGTTCAGAACTGTGTCCGGCTTCCCATCCTTGGGGATTGTGTTGGGAGGGGGTGACGGGCATCCCGGCCAAATAGATATTGCTGCATCTATTGTGAGAGGTCTTGTGGTCATAGTTTATAAACGTTTGAATTTCATGTTGCCTTCTGGTCACCGGGAAGTGGAAGGGATAGTTCTTATGGGGCGGGGATCTTCCAGAGGTCTGTGAGACAAGATTACTTAGCATAGATGTGTTGCTTTACACACGTCAACATCAAGTCACCTTAACGCTACTCTATTGGTATGATTATCAGCCACAATTATGCTTAATAGGGCAAAGTTCAGATGTGCCCCAATCATATTTCATCACACATTCCTACTAGATTTACCTAAATTAGTTGTACCCACCCATGCAATAGAATGGTTGAGTTAGGAATCAGTTTTCTAACAAGCCAAATCGAGCAACACATCCCAACATACATTATGGGCCCTATTATGACGTCGGTAGGAAAGCCTCCAAACTGCAGTCGGAGGCTTTCCGATCAACATCATAGGTTTCACTTTTGTCCGCCGTGTTGCTATGAAGGCAGTCGGATGTGAAACCAGAACGTAATCCCTTAAAGATGGCGTTTCCGGCAGTCGAGATTGCGATGTTGGTTTCCCACAGGCTTTCCATATCGGGCTTTCCGACATGCAAAGCCTGTCAGAAAGTGACTTTGTGGGCCCCTAGCGGGGCCCCCTTCACCCTGCGGCTTCGGGTTGGTGGCCGAACTCTCTATGGGAGTCTGTGCTGTGGCCGGTTTACGGCTGCAGCACAGCCTCCCACATAGAAATGGGAGTATGCAACCACACCATGTGCCGTCGCATTGAAATAGAGGTGTCGGGACCAGAGGTCGATCAGTCCTAAGACCGCAACGGTTTTTGGCAGACGTGAGTCCACCCGACATCGTAATAAGACCATATGTTTTATTTTGCAAGCATGGGGTATATTACCAACAACTAGCGATAATTATCGCTATGTTGGTTTAGCGGCGATATTTTTATCGCCGAGCTGCGGCGATTTTTATTGCTTAGGAGCCTTGCTATTATCAAGGTTTATCTCCTAAGCGATAAAAATCGGCCGAAATGCATGAATATCGCTGAAAGTCAGCGATATTCATGCATTACCGAGCTAATGCTCTTAGCCATGTTATCCACCTACCATTGGATAACATGGCTAAGAACCGCTCAGGGGCAGGTGTTAGCTTTTGGAGATATTCACGCTTAGCGCGGATATCTCCAAAAGTTGGTAATAGGAGATAGCGATGTTAGCGACTGTTTCCAGTCGCTAACATCTTGGCACGCCCACTTTGCATCTCATTAGTGATAAAAATCACTGACATGCAAAGCGGGGCCCAAGATGGTCGCTATCTCCTACTAGCTGTCGCTAACTGGTGTTAGCGACAGCTAGGTAATAGGGAGATAATTGTATCTCCGCTTTCTTGGCTTTTAAAGCCAAAAAAGCAGAGAGAAACCCCCCTGGTAATATGCCCCATCGCTTTTTATTTATTGATTTATTTTATTTATAAAGATTTATATAGCGCGAACTTCATCTCAATGGAACTAGGAGGTGTCAGCTCAGGCTAAGCTATTGTATCATTATGCAGGATATTCAATAACACATTTTGTTCATGAGTGTATGCAGAAGCTCATTGCTACTTTCCTTCTCTTTTCCTGTAAAATAGATCACACAAGGTCATCTCTTGAAGCTATCGCTTAAGCTGCCGCGCTCACAAACAGTGCGCGCACCAGAGAATGGAAATTTCCCTTCTTAGTCCTGTTATCATAAGTTAGAAAAATCATGGCAAAGCAAGCGCATGCATACTAACTACAGAAATAAAGTGACACGCTTTTTTGCTCTCTGTTTCGAGGGCTTTAGTTTGCACCGCGCTCGCACAGAATTTGAAAGCAAAAATCAGTATTAAGCCAGAACACGTTACATTTAACCAAGCCTGTGTAGCATGCAACTCTAGAAACATAATAAAAACCAGACACGCTTCACACACAATTGAACTCTGCCACACGTTCAACAACAAGGATAACATGATACAATGCATACATTCAGACATTGCTTTAATACCCATCACATCTGCACAGATTGCTGGCATAGGTGTAATATCTCAACACATGAGGTACCCATGTCTAGCAGGCAATATTACACCTGTATGATATCTGTTAGCAGTTGAGTTACACTCATGTAAACTGTGTTTATAGCTACAAAGCAGATAACGCCATCTGTCAAAGCACCAAAGAAGCTTGTGTGCTGACCTAGAACCATTAATCAATGTCTTGTATCATGGAATGTGCGACTGTGCCATCACCACACACAGCTACGTTTAAAAGCATCTGCGTGTCCAGAACATCACAACCTATGTCTTATCCTGCCTCTGAGAAATACCATCAAAGGTAAACAGTGAAGTTTTCCCAAGCTAGTATGTAACTCAACATGTGGTGTATATGTATATATTATTCTGCATCCACTTGATGCCCTGTGCCTAGGTTCACAGAAGGCCCTTGTGGTTTCGTGGTTGTGTTGAAAATAGTAATGTGTTGAACTATTACTGAAGCTGGACTGTATTCCAGAGGTGGTGAGTTTGTCTCAGAGCTCATGTCTCCTGTGGATCCCTTAAAGTGCTTTTCTTCTTACCAGCTATCACCTGACCACCTATTAAGCACGGAGTGGGGATTACAGGGTGCAAACTCAACTACAGAACAAAGGTGAGCTGTACATTTCAGAAGAGGAGCAACATAGAGGGACTCTGCAAAAGCACGTGGGAATGGGAGAGAGTTTGCGCATGGGATGATGCTACTGCTTAATTTGTGCATGTGGTTGGCTGTGGTGGCACCGACACCCGTGTTTAGGGAACAGTACCTATTTTTCTTGTCCTCATATTTTGACATGGAGCAAGGGAGAGAAAGGCAGAAAATGGAGAAACAGATGGAACACACTGAAAAAGGAAGAAACAGGGTTGAGCATGTGAAATAAAGAGACAGGACGTGTAGAATGGGGAAATGGGGACAGTGAGTAGCCACAAAGAAGAAAGTAGGAAGGGTGACAGGTTCAGGAAAGCAGACTCGGTAGTTAAGAAGTTGTTGGGTTCTTCAGGGAGACTTCTATAGGTAAGGTTACACAGCAGAAAGGCGTTTCTTGACAAATTGTCGGGCATATTATCAAGGGATTTAGCTCTGCTTTTTTGGCTTTAAAAGCCAAGAAAGTGGGATAAAATTATCTCCCTATCAGCAACAGGGTGCTAACACGCAAATTTGCAGGTTAGCACCCTTTTTCTCTACGCTTCCCCTTGCATCTCTAATGAGATGCAAAGGGGGCGTTCCAGACAAAAATAGTAGGAGAAATGTTGTCAAGCAACATTTCTCCTAATATCAAGGATATCGCTAACCCTGGTAGAGACAAAAAGAGCAGCGCTAACCGCGGTTAGTGCTGCTTTTTTTACACCTGGTATTTTCCGGACTTAGCCATGATATCCTATCGAAGGTGGATATCATGGCTAAGTTTGTGAGCCCCTATCATCAAGCTAACGCCAAACTTCGAGAGATTATTGTTGGTTTTCCAGCGATAATCTCTCATTTGGCAGTTAGTGTGAGGATTTTTATCACTTCTGAGATAAACGTTGCTAATAGCAAGTTATCTCACCGATAATTTCCGGCGATGTTTGGCGATAAAAAAAACTGTTGCAAAGCCTAGTTAGCGGTAAATATCGCTAATCGTTGGTAATATGCCCCTGTGTTTTTACTGCTTTTCTGAACTGGGGGATGGTGTATGTTTGGTGGACAGATGGCAGACAGGATGCCAAAGGAGCTTTTTGTTGCTGGTGCGCTGGACAGCTTCCAAGAACTCTTGAAGAGGTATGGCACAGAATACAGAAAACTCTTAAGGGACGTCAAATGGGTCACTGGAATGATAGCAAATAGTGTGTTTCCCCAAATAGAAACATAAAATCTAAATCACTCATGCAAGGAAACAACTAGTGTTCCTGATCATAACCGACTAGAAACATGGCAGTTATCCTCCAAGTCTTTTACACAATAATTAAAAGGAGGCTGTAGGGAATGAAAGCTTCCACGTGGGAGAAAATAATGCATCTGTAGAGACCACAAATTTTATTTGCATGTGTGTGCATGTATAGAAGCATGCATGTTCATCTGGCTCTGTAAGAAAGATGCAAATATCTATTTGCTGCCTTTTCTAACTGTACATGCATTATCTGTGCCAATGTGATTTTACCTACAAAACCTTATTTCGCTGCAACTATTTTAATATTAATATTTTATTATTGTGCCTTAGAAACAGTGCTCTTGCCCATATGAATGACAGCCACATGGTTGTGCAGGGAAGCATTTTGAATCAGATATCTCCAGGTTTGTATCCATGTATATTAATCACAAAAAAGGCCACGGGTCCAAAAAATGCGGTTTGAAGTGCAACAAAATTTAATCCACCATGTATAGGGGAATCACTATGAGGACGGTTCCCCTCACACACAAGAGGCGTCATGCTTCATCATAGGGGTGTCTCCTCTTGTAAAATACCTAGTTTCTACGTGGGCTACAACCCCCTCACTGCGCAGGAGAAGCACACAGATGTTTTTATGTAAGTGAGGCAGGTTGGACTAAAAACCCTGTGTGAGTGTGGTGTGGGTAATATGAATTGCAGTGCTGAAGTGTACGTGGTTAAAACTGGCTACGAAGTTAGCTATGTATCAACTTTTCAGTGAAGACAGTGCATGGAAGACATGGTAAATCAAACCACAGTAAAAGCAATATTTTAACACCACCACCTTCTTCGTTAGGTTGGACTGGTGCATGTGACCTAGGACTAGAAGGCCTGGACAGATGCAGTGAATTCCTATACCATTGCTGGTGAGTCATGCATGCTTGTATTCATTTTCATGTTAGCTAATTGGTTACATGATGTCCAATGTCTTGACTATTGAGTGCATTTACTGTGCTTTGATTTAACCATGACTTCCATGCACTGTCTTCACTGAAATTGTTTCACTGTAATTAGCGCAAGTTGTTTCGTTTCATCATAGTTTCCAAAGGTGAACATATTGAACAACAGGACCACTGGTTCAGTATAATACACTGTTGATACTGAGCATTATGCTTCACATCTGCATGTACCTTACTTTACTTCGCTTATTGCAGTAACTGTATGTTTGACCCAGAGGAAGGCCATGACACTTTGATAGGTCCTTAGGCCAAAACATGTCGGTCTAACACTAATACAAAAGCCTCTAATGATGACAGCTGTATTTTCAGCTATTTGTTTTTAATCCTGTCACAAGATAGCTGATTAAAGTTGCTACATAGCTAACCTTAGAGCCAGTTTTAACCACGTACACTTTAGCACTGCACTTCATATTATGCACACCACACTCACACAGGGTTTTTAATCCAATCCGCCTCACTTACATAAAAAACATCCCTGTACTCCTCCCTCGCAGAGAGAGGGTTGTAGCCCGCATAGAAACTAGGGGGGTCATTAGGATGTCAGGCGGATTGCCTCCGCCAGGCTGGCGGTAGCCACCGCCGGCCTGGCGGAGGCAATCCGCCCGACATCCATTGTCCAATTCCCCCCGCCATATTAGGATGGCGGGGGGGACCGCGGCGGTGAAAAACACCGCCCGCCTATTTTCCACCCCGTTGCCTTGCGGCCGGGGCGTAAAATGTTTAACATGGTGGTGGTGTCTGTTAGACACCGCCAGCCATATATCACAATGGGCATTTATCAATGCCTTTCGCCACGGAAAGGCAGGCGGACTTCACTCTGGGGGCCCCCTGCGGGCCCCCAGCGTGAAGCACAGTAGGGTATGGTACCCCCCTGCATTTGCATAATGAAAGCGGCAGGCACCGCGCGGTGCCTGCCGCTTTTAATATGCAAATGCTGCAATGCATTTTCAGCATTGTGGCGGGCGGTGCAGAGAGCTTTGCCCGCCACAATGCTGAATATACAGGATGTGCCCGCCACTGTGGCGGGCACATCCTAATACCACCCCTGGAACCCCCGCCCTTAAGGTAGGCGGTCCCGTTTTCCAATAGGGTGGCAGGCCCGCCATCTTAAATAGGCCCTTAGTCTTTTACGGAAGGAGGCACCCCTATGATGAGACATGACACCTCTGGTGTGTCAGTGGATCCGGTCTTAAAGGGATTCCTCTCTAGTACATGGTGGATCAAATATTGTTGCACTTCAAACTGCATTTTTTGGACCTGTGGATTTTTTTGTGTTTAATATTAAGAGTGGGTAGGTGGCCTACGCAGGTCCGTAAATCTCCTCCATACCCCTAGTGTGAATTCATAGTATCCACTTATATCCTGGCTTGATCGCACAGGTAGGTGTGTGTGTGTGTGTGTGTGTGTGTGTGTGTGTGTGTGTGTGTGTGTGTGTGTGTGTGTGTGTGTGTGTGTGTATGTGCATGTTTGTGTGTGTGACCATGATCCATGTACTGATTAAGTCAAGATGCACTCCTTACTGTCCTGATTTTGCAACCGCCATGGTCTTGCACACCCTACCTGAGGACTTTTGCAGTCTGCTTACTGCGCCACTCCACAGTAGCAGAGTGGTCCAAGTTAAGATCTAAGTAGGTATCCGGATCACCACTCCAGATAATTATGGAGGGAGTCAGCACATGAAGAGAGCACCAAATTTGTACATAAAACACAGGCTCATCTATATTTGAGCCAAAGATAGTATAGTAGCAATAGTTACCAGCATGCTGCAGAGGCTGCCCAGTACTCCTTCCTGCTCTTCATTTTTAGAATGTACCATTTCAAAAGGTATGCCTCTCCTAATGAGTAACCTCACCCCTTGCTAATTTGAAGAATATGACGAAGGTACAGGGGGCGTGACCAGCAGAGGCAACATAGCGGACATGTTGTGAGCCCACTCCACTACTAATCCCCTTTTATCTGACATAATTCTCAGTGTCCACCAGGCATCCACAACGTAAGGCCCTAGCGACGTACAGGGCGAGCCCTCTGGAATATGGGGGAGTGGTGATTCCAATGATCCAGATGCCATACGAGCCGGGCATAGGCGCCGGGCCCTTGGCCGGGCATGGCCCTGATACTGCGGGGTCGCTGCGACACAACTTGACTGCCACACATCAGTGAGAGGTTAGAGGAGCCCACCGATTCCCCCCCTGAGGCGAATTGGAATTGGTACCAGAACGGCAACGCTGACCGGAGGAGAACGGAGAGAGTGACCCGTCAATGGAAGGCCCAACTGGGGTCCCAGGAGTGGCCTGTGCTTGGGCCTGCCCCCGAGCCCACTGTGGAGACGGCAAAATAGTAGCATGCTCTGTGTGGGTTGCGGTACGGAGGATGCCCTAGCCTCCATTGCCTGCTAACTAAGGATGCCGGTGGGGCTGCACTGATCGGACGATGTGGGCTGGGTCCGTCACGGTCACTGCCTTGGCTTGCTCTTGGCCTGGGTGGGCTGTAGGCCGATACTACGGACGTTACGGCTGTACTGAGGCCCAAGTGTAGTGCTGGTTTCGTCTGGATGCGGCCCTGCAACCATGGGGCTGCTGTGCCTGGACTCGGCCGCCTCACACGATTGAGGAGTGGAGGAGCCTCCCTACCCCTGAGGCAGACCGGAGTGGTAATCAAGGCTGAGGCGCTGCCCTGAGATGGGATTAGGCGAGTAATACTACCATGGGAGAGATTTGCTGAGGCCCAGAGGTGGTGATGGTGTAGGAAGGACCTGCTCTGGGTGAGACGTAGAGTGGGGAATGCCGGGGCCTGCATCACCCATCCCCTAGGAGCACTAGTGGGACAAACAGACTGGACAACAAGAGCTGAGGCTTCCCTTAGCCATTGCTACGACTCGCTGGCAGCATAGGAGTTCTGGAAATTGGGCAGATGTTACGAGGAGGAGTGCCCAGGGAGAGGTTGTGGGACACGGCAAGACGCCCCTAAAGGAACCATGGTAGGGTTGCCAGGGTAGAGGTACGTGAGACCTGGCTTGGACACAGGCAGACCAAAAGAGACACTGAAAGCTACGAGTGGGGCTTGTCTCCCACTGTGATGGTGATGTAGAGGTATGAACAATAAGAAGGGTATATGCATAAGCTAATGGGCTCCTGTGCACCACGGAAAGACTGAAAACATACCTGTGACTTGGGGCATGAGAGGTGAGCGCACAGAAGCACAAGAGGAGAACACACCGGCAAGCAGGGGAGGCAAATAACTAACCAGAGCACAGGTGGGAAAGGCCTGTCATTCATCATAATAACCAATCTGGTGGCAGCACACACCCATACCGGGGAAGTAAGGTTGACACCAGGAGCTGCAGCGATGTTTAAGTAGAGATTGGTCACCGTTGATGGTCAGATTTGTAATAACTAAGGCCAGTCTGGGGCATAAGTCCAAAGACCGCGATTCTCTTGTGCTGTGAAGTGAGGCAACCGCTGATTTGCGACTGAGAGAAAAAAGCACAGGGTCTCGATGTAGGATGCTGGACTGCAATCACAGGGGAGCTATAGAATGGAATGGGATCAAGATTGCTGCATGATTCGATAAGGGTTGAGGAATACACTTCACATTGCAACCTCATTGGGTAAATTGTGAGACCATACCCCGTGCCTGGCCCTGTCCCGTTTGAGGTTTGAGGCAGCTGGAATATACTGGACACCCCTGCTGCACAGATGGGTCGAACCAGGGGAGCCGGATCGAGGGCCTCCACGCAGCACACTGGTTTGGCAGAAATGGATCCAGAACACTCACTAACACAACAGGACTCCCCGAGGATCGGGTAAATGCATTCTTGGCTGCTATAGAGCGCTCTAGAGAGTCAGTGGAATCTAAAATCAACTAAGTTGCATTAGATCTCACATTGCTACATGCAGATCAATAGAAACTGACGGACAGAGTTACCACTGTCAAGCAGGATTTCACAGAACTGAAACCTGCAGCAGAGTTCTTGGAAAAACAACAAAATGTGCATTAAGACAGAATACCCCAGCTAGAAGAATGAGTGGAGGACGCAGAGTGCGTCTCCACAATGAACAACGTCCGTCTGATTGGGCTGCCGGAAGGTACGGAAGGCCAGGACGCAGTGGCCTTTTTTGAGCGCTGACTCAAGGATATAATATCCCCTGATGCATTTTCTCCCTTCTTTACTATAGATCGAGCACACGGTATTCTGGGCTGCAAACCAGCACCTGGCAGTGGGGTGCGCCCCCTTAAATTCATGCTGTTATATTTCAAGGACCGTAATATGATCCTGAGGGACACCAGGAAGATGCCAGAGATTAAATAAGAGAATGAGAAAGTCCTTTATTTCCCGGATTATACACTAAAGGTTCAGCGTCAAAGAGGAACCTTTTCCCATATCAAGCAGAAACTCAGACAACTAGATATTACATATTTGCTGTTTTATTCTGCAAGGCTTCAAGTGGTCTCTGAGGGGAAGTTGAGGTTCTTTAAAACACCCCAGGATGCATGGCACTGGCTTGAGGTAACGGGACATTCACAGGGCCCAGGCCAACAGGTGTCCCAGGCGGCAACAATAAGGAGAAAGATGAAGGATCGTCGCCAAGGGTCCAGGCAGGGGTGGGAGTCTTGTTGGTGGTGTCCCGATCTTGAACTGTTCAGACAGAAACAACAGGCTGCGGTCCGAGTGGCAGAGAGAATTGCGGAGGCTTCTGAGACTAACAGCAGGGAAGGGACTCCAGTTCACTCATCGGAAGATGAAGGCACGTCAGCGGTGTGCCTGTCGGATGTCGTGTCTCTGCGGATGTTGGATGTGACGCCGCAGACTGAATATGGTATAGTATAACGGCCGAGACCTTGATACATTCCCCTTAAAAATTGGATGCAGAACTGTTTCCTGATGACATTTGGTACTCTCAAACATTACATTGTCTAGCGTAAGGTGGGAACAATATGATTGAATGGGCATAACGAGATACAAACAATGTTGGTGGGCTTCCCTCGTGGAACTGTATGTCCAGATGCTTGGATTTGAGCTAATTAGGGACTTCTGGGTGGCAGGTGTAGAGTGGCTTCACACCCTCTCACACCTTTCTTTCTAAAGGTAACCAGTTAACTTTTACTGACGGGATGTTTCTTTGTCAGGGTTTGGGTAGTATCTCTATCTAATAATATTTTATGGTTGTTGGATAGGTTAATTTTTTTTCTTTTTAGTTCCAATATTAGATTCTCATATGGGAGGGCTGAAGGATGATGCCATGTTTTGTCAATTCACATATACAACTGCACACATGGGCCAGGCTGCACTAATCATTTGCTCCAGGCACTGTAATGACTGATCACACTATACTCACTTGGAATGTGCGGTGTCTCCGTACACCAGCTCGCAGGTATGCAGTTTAATCTTACCTCAAATGACATAACATATGCATTGCCCTATTGCAGGAAACACACCTGAGCAAAGTCAAAGCGACTCGGCTGCAAAGAAAATGGAGGGGTAGGATATATGCCACTGACTAATCTCTGTTTGCACTTGTGGTCCTTGACTCGATCCGCCTGGGCACGCCATTCGCAGAAGAGGCGGTCCTTGTCAACAAGGACGGCAGATATGTGTTTTTGAAAGGCTGCTTTGATGGGAGCTATGTACTACTAGGCAATGTGTACGCCCCTAATGTAGATCAAGGGCATTTTCTTAGCTCGCTCTCTCTAGAACTGACAAAGTGGCGTGACATCCTGTGGTTGATTAGTGGAGATTTTAATAGTGTCTGAGACAGAAGTCTGGACAGATCCCCCCCCCCCCCTTCGGTGTATGGCCACTTCAGCCAACTCAACGGTGCTAGGAGCCTGGGTGCGGGGGTGGGGCCTGGTTGACATTTGAAGACATCAGAATCCTGCAGGGAGAATATATTCATTTTATTCGGCACCCCATACTTTAAATGTGTACCTGGACAGGTTTCTATGTTCACCCTCTCTTCTTCCTTACGTGAAGGGCTTGGACTATTGGAGTCATACGCGCTCTGACCAAAATTCCGCATTACATTGCACTGGCATCGGAGGGCAGACTGCCTGCTATCCCCACATGGACATTGCAACCGGCAATGTTAGAAGATCCCTTCTTTCGGGAATCCATTGGGGAGGCCAATGACGATTATTTTATTCTTAATGTCATGAAATCTACAATACGGGAAATGTTTTTGGGACTGGGCGGTGACCTTAAGAAGTAGATTAACTTATAACTACTGGTACTAGTAAAGAAGTTATTGACATTAGTATCCGAGGTGGTGGCGGGCATACCGGATTCGGCTTGGCTCTCGGGGGCATGTGAGAAGCACACAGAGCTACTTGAATGCCAATGGTGCTTACATTTTGCCTCACATTCAGCGTCAGTGCATGCTAAAGCTGATAAGTCTGGGCCTTAATCGGCTTGGCTGACTAAACAGAATACGTTCACGGGCCCATCACTGCACTCCGGTCGCCGGAAGGCAACATTAAATACACAAAGCATGAAATCCATAGTGTACTGACCACTCATTTTACAAGACTATACACGTTGGCTTTGGTCACCTCCAGAGGAGCAATAGGCTCTTTTCTAGATGGTCTTCCATTCTCCACCCTCACTGCTGAACAAAGCAGGGAGTTGGAGACAACAACTTTGTTAGAGGAGGTAAAGGGTACAATGCATGCCCTACCTACTGGAAAGTTCTCTGGACCAGACGGCTTCCCCCACAAATTTTATAATGCATTTGCTGACCTATTAAGCCCCCACCTTTTAAAGGTATCCACCAAAGCCTACCTGACAGAAGCGGCAGTGATTACATTCCCAAAACCGGACAGAGATCCCACACAGACAGGCGCCTACTGTCCTTTGGCATTGCTGAACGGGGACTATAAGATTCCGGCTGGCGTTTTGGCAGGCCGGTTGGCACTCCTCAACCCTCATCTGGTTCATCCAGATCAAAATGGTTTTGTTCCAGCTCGTAACAACACTCTAAATATTCGCAGGCTCTTAAGGATGATACGTAGCACAGCGACGACTTGGACAGCAGCGGGCTGTATGGTCCTAGAGCTGCTGAAAGCCTTTGACACAGTGGAGTGGCCTTACATGTTTGCGGTGTTGCAGCGCTTCGGATTTGTGCCATATTTTCTTAGTCTTGTTAAATTATTGTACGGAGTTCCTTCGGTGCGTGTCCACCCTGGAACCTTGATCTCTGGGCCCATACTGATAGGAAGAGGGACTAGACAAGGGTGTTCCCTTTCCCCATTGATCTTTTCCCTGCTCATGGAACCTTTGGCTATGGCGTTGCGCAGAAAAGCAGCACATGGGGGTATACCACTATGTGAGGAAAAGCATGCTGTATCTCTTTACGCAGATGATATTCTACTTCATATTAGGGATCTGCTGGTGATTCCCCCGGTCATACTGAACATACTCAAGCAGTTTGCCTTGGTTTCTGGCTTGGGCGTGAACTGGGGAAAGTCCTGCTTGTTCCCCTTCACTCCTCATGAGGACGCACCCCACTTGGTGGTAGATGGCGCACTGGTGGCTTGGCAGCTGGTTGTTTTCCGATATTTGGGCATCTGAATTATCACACCAACCGGGACCTCATGGATGGGAATCTATCGAGGGCAATTAATGCTCTGCATTCTCAGATAGACTTTTCGGAGACACTCAACCTTTCGGTTGTGGGTAGGATGGCGCTAATCAAAATGGTGATGCTGCCCAGATTGTTGTACTATTTCAATACCACCCGTTGTATTTGCCAGCGTTGTTCTCTCGTCCACAATAGGGCTCGTCTTTCTGTTCCCTCCCATCTCCCACCTTCATCGTCACAGTCGTCTTCCGGTTTCCGGTTCCGGGGCAGTTGCAGCAGTGTCGGCGGCGCAGCGTTGCGCGGACGCCTCTTGGGTTTTGCCTCACTGTTCTGCGCTGGTTTCTTTGGAGTCGGCGGTGCAGTGTGGTGCTGCACGGGACGTGACACTGCGTGGCTGCTTTTGCCCTAGGCCAAATGCCGTTCTCACTGCCCTCACTGTCCCCCGTTGGCAAGGAGTAAGAGAGACGCCACGGGAGAGACAGTAGTCTCTGGGCAGCTTGGGCGCCACCTGGTGGTCGGAGGTTGCTGGAAGCTGCTGGGTGTCGCCACTAGCAGGTTAGGGGAAGGATAGTGCCCCCCCCCCCCCGGATCCATAACCTGCAAAGTACACGGGAGCCGAGCAGGACTGGAAGCTCGTGTACCTGAAAAAGTCTGAGGAAAGGAGGAAAAAGTGGTGGAGACATAGAGAGTGGCAGAAAGCGGGCTCACAGGACAGAGGTAAGTGGATAACAATCAAAACAAAAAAAACAACAAAAAAAAGGGAACATTTATAGTTGAGGGTCTTTTACAAGAGGTAACTCAAGAGGTGGCTGTAGTACACCTAGAAAGCAAAAGGAAAGGAAAAGCGAAGGAAAACAGCCTGGAAAGTCCCTGCTCCCTTGGAAGCAAGTAAGCGGAGAGGGAAAGCTTAAAGACATGGCGCCAGGAAAGAATAAACGTCGGAAAGCGTCTAAGAACTCAAAACTTCCAGGTAATACAAGCGAAGGAGAAGAGGATTTAATAGATCTTCCCACTGACTTGGAAAATGTGTTAACAACACCTACCAGAAATATAACATCGGTACTGGTGCCAACAGCATCCTCAAGTACAATTAAACAAAAGGGGCCAATGTCCGCTAAGTCTGCAGGTGGAAAGGGTGGCTCCACAGTCTCAAAATCTATTAAAGACTTCTTTGGTAAGCATTTTAAAGAAAAGGAGACACCAGAAAGGGAATCAAAAGGGGTGGAGACCCCAAAACTGACTGAGATCATGATATCAGACACCGATTCCCTGAACCAGACAAATTTTGACACTGCTAACATCCCGATAGTACCTCGGCTGTCTTCCTCCCCACGGCTGTTTCAATCAGTATTAAGCCAAGACTCAGAGGGAGAGGGGGAGGAGGAAGAGAAAGAAAATGAAAATCAGACCGATTTACACCCGGTGAGGGAAGCTGCGGAAGCTGGACTCAATGATAAAGACAGTCTGGAAAACGTAAATATGGCCTATACTGTGATATCAGGCCTACCCGTGAATAGTCTAGAGGTGACGGGTACCTCAAGCTCATCAATGCTTGAGGTTATGTTGATGCTCCAGTAAACTCTACAAGGAATCCTAGAGGTTTCAGTGGTAAATAACAAAATTTTAAAAACCCATAGTAAGCAGTTTAATAACATAATTGGGGAATTGATGCAGATTAAAGTCCAAATGCCTTCCCTTGTAAGACCTGTAGAGAACGAGGCTAACGAGGTGGGAGAAACAACAAGGACAAATACACCAAATGAGGAGGAGCCCAATGTATATATTTCCCGCTGTCCCATGATCATAAGGAGATATGGCGAAAGTAGGCGTTGCCTGAAGAGGAGAACAGGGAAAAAGGTCCAACGGGTTAGACCGGCTGTAGAACAGGTGATCAGGAAACAGGCACCCTATGACCTAAGGCCCAGGGACAAGGCAGGAAGAGTAGAATTGGATAATGTAACCACAGTAGACACTGGGGCAAGCACCCCAGGTCCCCAGGAAAAATCAGGTTGGGTCCAAGGTAAATGTGTGACCAAGAACGCAAGGGCCGCTAAGAGGATGCCAAGGGGGAGGAAAGAACCTATATGGGAAATAGAAACGTCCACCGAGGCAGGGCCCAGTAACCAATCCCCGGTAAATAATTGGATGAAGGGTGAGAGAGTAGTAAGTAACTTGAAGAGAAGGAATAAAGGCCCAGAGGAAAGTCATAAGTCTCTACAGGTACCCAAGATTGTGGACACCTGGCTATACCTAGAACCAATGAGTCAGGGATATGGGGGGAAAAGGGGTAAGAAATTAAAACCCCTAAACCGCTCGCAGTTACTATTCTCATTTGCTAAATGCCCCAGCTTAAAATATGTCAGTTCTGAGGATTTAAAAGAAGTGGGGTTTTTGGTTAATGCTAAAGGTGAGGAAATAACAAAGGTCCTTCTCTACTCAGCTTTGATAAAAGTCGCAGTGGAAAAAGCGGAAGCAGAGATGTTAAGAGAAGGAATTAGATTAGTAAAGAGAGAGGATCTGAAATTGGTTAACCAAGGGCACAAATTTCTTAGAAACCATGCAGGGCTGGGAGAACGGCAAATAAAAATTATTTCATCTGGATGGAGTAATAAGGAAGGCCTGGCAATTACAATTGTTCCTAAAAAGCTGGGGTGGGGGGAGGAAGATGTCTTGGATGGGAACAGGTATAGAGAGCTGGCTTACTTAGACCAGGAGGAGGAGGGGAATTTAAGTAACATCGATTAGGAAACTGGGTCGTCGCACAGCCTGCGTATCTTGTCTTGGAATATTAATGGCTACAAAAGAATATGGCCTCAAGAGATTTTCAGAAATCTCCTCGGAAAGACCGATATCTTGTGCCTACAGGAGACATGGCTGTGCGACGAATCCCTTGTTACAGAAGGTTTTACCAGTCACATAAAACCTGCAAGAAAGAATAAAAAGGGTAGGGCATCAGGTGGTCAGATGACGCTGATCTCCACAAGGATAGTGAGAGACATCTTTCATCTCGACTTAACATGTATATGGGCACTAGGGAGCAGAGTGTCGATCCTAAATAACAACATAAGGGGTGAAGGTTTTTGTATCATCAACGTGTACATACAGAAAGGCGAAAAACAGGAGTATAAAGCAGAGTTGGATCGCTTAAAAAAGGATAAAAGAATTTACAAGAACTCTACCCAGGAGATGTGATTTTAATTTTGGGGGATTTTAATCATAGATTGAATCCCCTAAAAACAGATGCCTGGAATAGTGATATACTAAAAGCGTATAATATTGAGCCTGCAATGATCATCAGCACCGAGCTCTCAAACCAGGATGTGGAGCTTGGACGGCTGTTGGGGGCTATGGGTCTGGTTTGTGTGAACGGTAGGAAAGAAGGAGATCGGCCCACTAAGCGGACATTTAAAATAGGACAGCAATTGTGCCCGATTGATTATGTTTTTATTCAGGCCTGGTGCTTCCACTCAATTTTACACTTTGAAATTCTTCAAGTAGAGGGCAGCGATCATTTCCCATTATTGTTAGAAATGTTGGTAAATAAGGCTCCGCCAAGACAGAAGGTGTTGAACGTTGAGGTCGAATATCCGAAGCGACTTACAACTCGGATAAGTGAAGAACATCTAAACAAACTGAAGGACTTTCAGTTAGTAGCTGACTTAGAAAACCTAGTAATGGGGGAAGAGCTACCCTGGTATGGGGAAATGATAAGACAACTTGTAGAATGCCTCAGAATAAACATTAAACGGGGGAAGCACAGTCCGACAACAAAACTCCCATTGCATGCTACTAATAACCCATGGTTTGATGCAGATTGCCGCAAAGCAAAGGCTGCTATTAGAATGAGCGAAAGAAGCCTTAGGCGCAGTTACAATGAATTAGAACATCAAACCCTTAAGAAACAAAGGATAAAACATAAGGCATCAATTAGAGATAAAAAAAGATCCTTTAAAGAAAACTGCTGGAAGAGTCTATTAGTGGCAATTGAAGAAAAAAATGTCAAAGGCTTCTGGAAATTGATACAGGAATGTACAGGGAAAATATCAGGGTCCATGCAATGTTCTGTTCCAGAAGATAAGTGGGTAATTTACCTCGAGGAGATCTATGGCAACTGGCCAAGGAGGGAGGCAATACAACCATCTAGTTGGCCAGGAGTGAGGGAAGAAGTAATGGAGCAGTTCTCCCTAGGTCACATCAAAATCGTGATAGCCACCTTAAATTTAACACGAGCTGCTGGCCCAGACAATCTACCTGCCATTATTATAAAAACTAATATAGATTGGTGGGCGGATTTGTTTGCAAAGACGTTCTTAAGTATACTAAAAACAGGAACATTACCAGATAGCTGGAAAGGGGCTATCATTAGACCTATACACAAAAAAGGTGATGTAAACTCCCCCAAACATTATCGCCTGATAAATCTCTTGGACATTGGGGAAAAAGTGTTCTCTAAAATTATTTTGGGGTTGCTAAAAGATTGGGCTGAAGAAAATAGTATAGTACCTCCTGAACAGGGGGGTTTTAAAGAAGGTCATTCAACTGTGGATCATTGCTTTGCCCTCTGGGCGGTAGCGCGGAAGTCCATAGAGCAAAGGGGTAACCTGTTTTGCTGCTTTGTGGACTTCCGCGCGGCATTTGATCTTGTAAGCAGGGAGCAACTATGGTCTACCTTGAAAGGCTATAAATTACATGCAGACCTGTTAGCCCTTATCCAGGCCTTGCATACAGACAACTGGGCCCAGGTAGTCCTGGATGTGGAGGGTGGATTATCTGGTAGGATCCAGATTGGAAATGGCCTTAGGCAGGGGTGTGTATTAGCCCCGTTGCTCTTTTCTTTGTTTATAGCAGACCTACCCCAGATTCTAAAAGAGGTTAGAGGGGCGAGTCCAAAGTTAGGGGGTAACCATATATCCTGTCTGCTTTATGCAGACAATCTGGTGATCATGGACCAGACAGAGATAGGTTTGCAGAGGAAACTAGATATGTTCCATAAATACTGCCTAAATAAAAAATTGGTAGTAAATATGGAAAAGACTAAATCCTATGTTTCGGCAAAAGTAAGACCCGGTTCTCTTGGTATTTGGGTACGGAACTTCTTGAGAGGGTATCGGAATATAGATATTTGGGAGTATGGTTCACGAGTAACCTGAATTTGACCACCCATCTGGAAGCTTTAAAAATTAGGGCAACAGCTTCTATAAAGGGCTTAAAAAGGTTTAATAGCTTCTACGGAGATTTGTCAGACGGGCCGGTTATTAAGGCCTATCTGGCAATGGTCCCCGCGCAATTCCTATATGGATCAGAGGTTCTCCTCCTCAGTGGGAAAAAAGGTTGGGATAAAGAGGAGGGTATGATCCTGAAAAGCTTATTCTCGTTACCTAAATCAGCTATGGTACAGGCAGCAAGATTGGAGATGGGAGTCACTTCCTGGGCAATTACAACCAGGATGGCATTAATACGGTTTTGGCAGCGTCTGGAGATAGGGGAGGCGCCCAGAAAAATATCACAGTGGTGTAGATAGGAAATTACCTCCAGTGAGTTATCATGGGCTAAAGAAGTCAGACTTTCATTAAAGGAAGCTTATGGGAAGTTAGGAATAGAACTAGATGCCCAGTTAGGACACACCAACATAGGCAAAAAAGAACTACGGTCATTGGGAGCGGATGTGTCCCATACATGTGATCACGAATACCTTCGGCAAAAAATATCAGTGTCCCATATGATCCAAGTATGGACTTCAGAAGATCATCCCTACCCGTACTTGGATAGGTTGCCGAATCAGAAACTAAGAAGAGAGGTTTTAAAACTGAGAATGGGTGTAAACCCCTGTTATGTAAATACCAGGGTTAAAAACCTCATGATTAATAGTAATGGCAATTGCACATGTACGTTAGGCTCCACCTGTGACATTACTCATGTTTTATTAGACTGTAGGAAGACCCTTGATATACGTAAGGAGATTTTAGGCCCATTATTCAAAAATTACAGGATTACGAATAGGAAGCAAGCTGCAGAGCTCCTGGTGGGGATGGGAAACCTGGATATAGCCTGCGCCTTGAGGAAATACATGATTCGAGTTAGGGAGTTCCTCCAGAATACAGAGTTATAGGCGTATGTTATCGAAACTGTACTCTAATGTATGTATTGTGTTTGGAAGGCCTAGTCAGATATGTTTTCTCTTGTGTTTTTAACATCTCAGGAGGATACTGTTAGAAATAATGTTGTCGGGGTTATCCTCCGGGAAAGACTGAATTGCAATTTTATAAATTTTAATTCGTGTTTTTATAAAGTTTTATAAATTTATAGTGCATACTTTTATGGTTGTAACAACTCAAATAAAGTTTTAATGAATGACTGACTGACAAGAGGGCATGATGAGAGATCCCATATGGAACAATATGCACTGTAAGGTGGCTTTAGTTAAGTTGTACTTGCCAAGCGCATGTGGGGGATTGGCTCCACCCAACTTATAACATTATTACCTGGTGTCCCAGATTCAATGGATTGCGAAATGGGTAGCAGAATTACATCTCACCGATACAGAAGAATGTAATCCTCTGTATACATTGGAGAAGCTCCTTTTTATTTTTCATCCTTGCACCAGATCACATACCTCTCCATCCCTATTGGTGCGAGTAGCCCAGAAATGCTTCCGTAGAGCTCTAAGTCTTACAAAACATGTCATACCCTATGTGCAGTGCTTTACATGGGCCGGCAGTCACCGGTACTGAGTACCAGCACTTCTCATTTTTACCGCTCTGAGTACCAGCACTTCTCTGCTACCAAGGAGAGTACCGGTACTCATCAAAGATAGGCTCATTGTTGCTTTGGCTCAGGCGCACGAACGAGGTTGTCTGACAGCCAAAGCGTCTCTAGCCCAAGCTAAGCCACCTCTAAACAATTCAGCAAGGCTCATCTGCATGATGTCCGTTGTTCACCACCACCTGTGTTTGACAGAGCAGGGTCTATTCAGGCCCCATGCAGGTAATCACATTCACACCATGGTGTACATTTGTGCACACACTCAAATCCAGGCATCCCGCTCACAGCAGCAATAGCGGCAATTAAGAAAGCCACGGGAGATAAGGGGTGTAAAATAGCCTTTATCCCACCTGAGTCTTTAGTGTGAGTATCTGTCTGCTTGTGTTTGGGTGTTTGCCTGCTTGTATGCGCATGTTTGTATGTGTGTGTGTGTGTGTGTGAGAAAAGCGAGTGAAAGAGGGAGAGAATCCAGAGACTAGGGAGGTATTTTAAAGGACATTCTTGGAATGTTTTGTGTGAGCATTGCTGCTTGTTTCTGTGAGTTCGTACTCAAGAATATATAAGTATTCGGCCACATAGTAGAAGAGTCTTATATGTCTTGTCCTTAGCCCCGCCCCTAGCCCCGCCCTTTTGCTACACTCATAGCTCATTATAAGAGTACCTGCATTTATTTTTTCCCATTTAAAGCACTGCCTATGCGCCTACGCTTCATTATTGGGAATGCCGAGGGAGGGAAGTAGGGTTTGTGTGGTGGACCTCACATACTGGTAGGATGCAAACATATGCCCATCAGGAGATCTCTAAGAGGGAGGTGCATTACGGCCCTTTATTTCCTTGATTGATGAAGAGGGTATTCAGCTGGGGCAGATCCTGAGTCACGCCACTCGGATATCTATGCTGGGGCGACACGGGCATAGTATGTCAAAAGAGTTCCCGATGCATCTACTGATACAGTACATACATGTGATGGGCACAGGGCGACACCTTACAAAATGGTTTGTGGAGTCAGTTCACGATCATACCATGACTGATCTAACACCAATGCGCGGCAAATGGGAGGCAGATTTGGCACAACCTTACACGCCTAAAGAATGGGACACGCTACTGGAGAGCCCTAAAAATATCACCAGAAACGCAAGGTTCAAGTTAATCCAATTCTACATAATTCACAGGGCGTATTTAACCCCAGACAAACTTAATAGATAATTTAATAGAAGAGATGCTTGCTCTCTGCGCTGCAAATTACTGAATGCGGATCTCCTGCAAATGCTTTGGTCGTGTCCCCGGCTGCGAGAATAATGGCAGGGCATGACTTGGCTACTGCATACAAGCACTGATAGGGCACTGACGCACACAAGGAAGGCTTGTATTGTGGGAATACTTCCCAGAGATAAGAAAAACTAAGAATATTCTTGCTTTCTGGTTCTGGGGCTGGGAGTGGCCAAGCGGCTTGTCACGTGGCGGTGAAAAGCTGTAGACTCCTCACCACTTAAACCCTGGACACAATCTTTGCTAAACTGGGCCAAAGCTGAGGCTGTCTCTCCATTAAAGGAGGAACCACTTGGGCTGCGCAAATATCCTATCTCGTCTGCTTGAAGCACGATTTTGACAGAGCTCCAAGTGGCTCCAGAGGACTCCTTTGACACTTCTATTGATGTAAATATGGAATGCATACACCCTGTAATGTGCCTGATTACTAATAGCTGTAGAATGTCTATCGTCGTAATGTGCAGTTCCTTGCCCTCCCTTCCTTTTCTTTTTCTCCTTTTCTTTTTATTTGTTGATTAGCAGCTCGTCCCGACGTTGTCCGGGTATGAATTGCTGCCGGCCAGTTGTATATTGTTTTGTAGGATTTCTTTTGATAGCATTTCTTATCTGTGACAGGCCTGTGAAACGCTCCGATTCACAGTGCACTGCGGATGCACTTAAGAGTGTGCGTTCAGTAGTGTGTGAACTCGAGTTTCCCTACTTTATTTTTCCTTGCAATATTATATAGCGCGAACTCGACAACATGGCATGAGCACAATTTACATTACAGAAGAACACATTCATTTGTGGTAGGCACGGGGAGACAACGCGATTTGCCTGGAATTACAGGATGTTGAGCTGATGTCGAGATTCAAATGTAGCTCCCCAGCTCTAAAGATCGCAATTCTAGAACTTGTGGCGGGAGGTGTGTCTAAAAGTGTATGTCGGTGCTGGCCATTAATGAGAGAGACCTGTGCATTTTTCAAATGGGTGGTGAAAAAATATGAGTATGTTGCTGGAGATGTGGGCCGCTGTGCCACCAATGTACTTGCCGGGGGGGTGGTAAACACCCATTATTCCGCAAACTTTTTTCCGCATACCATCACTCCGCATACTTTCATTACGAAAGTACCATGACTCCGCAATGCCATTATAACGCATGGCATTACATTTGATATGCTTTAACCACGCATACATTTACAACGAAATTCATTGTAAATGCATGAATAGTAAAAGCATGTTTCTTTTTAATGTTTGGATAAGGTAAGTATGGGTATAGGGGTATATGTTTTGGTGTACTGAGGTATATGTTTTGGGGTGTTTGGGTATTTTAAGGGTTCAGATATAGTTTTGGGTTATGGGGTACAGGGGTATTTTTAGGGTTCAGAGGTAGGTTTGGGTTTTGGGGTGCAGGGGTATTTTAAGGGTTCAGGGCTAGGTTTGGGTTTTGGGGTACAGGGGTATTTTTAGGGTTTAGGGATAGGTTTTTTTTGGGGTACAGGGAATATTTATAGGGTTAAAATGGGTTAGTGTTTAAGGGTGTTGGGGTATTTTAAGGAGTAAGGGTGGGTTATGATTATGGGGTGCAGGGGTATTTAAAGGGAGCAGGGCGGTCACCCGGAGCTTCAATGGACAGAACCTGGGAAGAAAAAACAATGAAATATTGGGCACAACGCTCGCTTTTTTTTCCGTAATCCCGTGCCCCGCACACGCCCATGCCCCCAGCACACGCCCACAGCACACGATATGAAACATGGCATGAAGGGCGGAACATACCACACGCCCCCAGCGTTTGTCACGCCCCCAGCACACGACCACAGCACAATGCAGACACGCCCACAAGGGACTACTTTGCTGACATGGTTCTTTTACCTTTTAAATGTATATGGTGGGCGTCTGCATAGCCTATGTCTTTCTGCTGCAACTGCCCTTTCCAACGCTGTATTGGGTGTTGTGATTGGTGCTGTGGTTCCTGAGATTACCCGCCTCAAAGGTTTGGGCTCTCTCTTTATTATATTAGTATAGATATTATATATTGGTTGTAAACAATCTGATTGTTGTAATTGTATACTGGTTCCGAACAATTCATATGCAATTCATATATGTATATTACAAAGATGAAAACTCAAAAAATAGATCAAACAAAAAAAAAATGAAGAGTATGACGAAGCCACTCTGACACCGGCCCATCTAGCCTCTATTTCTTCCTCTGTGGATTGTGTAAGATGTGTTTCTTGATTTAGCACGACTTGCACCTTATGGCGATCTAGATAAAGCATAAACTGGCATTATTTTAGGGGTTGTTAAGTCCTCTGACATTCCATGTTAGGAAGGCAATGTGGCCTGTGCCCTCCGTCCTTGTACTGGTGTCTGACTGCCCCACCAAAGTCATTACCTATGCAATAGACAGGTGTGTTGGAAATGCGCCTTCCAGTGCCATGCAATGCTTTTTTAGCATAACAGTTAAACAACTTAGGGGCAGATTTACAAGCCCCCTGTGCCACAAGTATGTAACTTTTTATGACGTACTGGTGGCGTATTTTACTCCTCCATATTTACAAGGACAGGAAAAGTCACCCTGCTTATGGCCCCTTTACATGCAGGACTTTGCGTGAAAGGGGCATCCATGGGTGTTGCTGTGGGTGTTCCAACGCAACACCCTTGGAACCGGACACATTTCCAGATTTACGAGAAATCGTAAATCTGGAAATGGGTCTGAATGCTACGCCTCCCCAGGGAAGGCGTAGGAAGGCATCTCCTCGTTTTTTCCTCTTTCAATGCGTGCTGCATTGGATAGCACTCATTTAAAGAGGAAAATGCCTGCAGGCATTGTGTTTGTGCAGGAAGGTGCCCCTTCCTGCACAAAAACAATCTCCCCATGACGCAGGCATCCTTGCACCATGGTGCAAGGGTGCCTGCACCGGTGTATGGCAGCTGTTTGTGTGCCAGCGCAGGGGAGCGCACAGGAATGCAACATATTATTGCAAATATATGTTGCATTCCTGTGCTTTGGAAGTGCTGCAGCGTGGCACAGCCAAAGGGCTTGCGTTGCCACGCCGCAGCACTTCCTCGTAAATCTGCCCCATAGAGCCGCCCCCACCCACTTTAGCATCCCAACCATGCCAAAACTATTCCCAGAATGAACCAAAAAAAAGTAAATGCATAATACTACATGTATAATCATTTGGCTGTGAGAAATACAATGCAAAGACATTAGGGGCCCCTAGGGGCCATTTGAGGGCCCCTAGAGGCCGATTTCCCCTCCCGGTGTTAGGAGGAGGCATGGGCCTGATCTTCATACTCATACTTCCATCAGGTCAGAGAGAGCATACCGATTGCAGTCCGTCCTCTGCAGTCCGTCCTCCCCATTTCAAATATATTGCTCCGCCTCTCCTATCCACAGCCCCTGCTTGTCTAATTTGACCACCATGTGATGTATTTGTAGGTTGAACGAGTCTATCTTGCCATCTATTGACTGCAGACACTGCTGCATGGCCAACAGGGTGTATTCCAGATTTGTGGTACCTTGTCACTAAGCCTCTCCCTCTGAGTCCAATTATGCATATTGCTGGAGCTTAGCAGATTGGCTGGACTCGAATCTGAGTCATGACTTGCTTGTCTGCCTTTCCCATTGTGCACTGTCTTGCTGCACTCAATAGAGCCCCATTGTATCCATAATGCTGCCAATTAAATATGTTATGGGTCTCACACTGATCTCCAAATTCAGGGCCAGCCAACCCAGATGCACAGCCCGCAGCACAAGGTGATATAACTGTTGGTAAGAACTTTGAGTTTGTACGTAAATGCACTTTATCTGGGAACACTCGAAAATATGGGGGAATATTACCAGCAGTTAGTGATATTTATCGCTAACTGAGCTTAGCATTAGTCTTTTTTAACGCGGCGTTTCGCCCAATATTATCGCTGAGATAACGTCCTATTACCAACGTTTATCTCAAAAGCGATAATATCGCAGGCGTTAGCGTGAATATCGCTGGAAAACCAGCAGTGTTCACGCATTAGCGTGCAAATGCTGTTAGCCATGTTATCCACCTCCCATTGGATAACATGGCTGACAAGAACTGGTATTTGCAGGCGTTAGGGTTTGGCGATATTCGCGCTTAGCACGAATATTTCCATTGCTTCGCCTTTCTTGGTAATAGGCGATAGCGATGTTAGCGACTGCTGTCAGTCGCTAACGGGTTGGGTACGCCCACTTTGCATGTCATTAGCGATAAATATCGCTGACATGTAAAGCGGGCCCCAAACCTCTCGCTGTCGCCTACAAGCTGTCGCTAACTGGTTTTAGCAACAGCTTGGGAATAGGGCGATGGAATTATCGTTGCTTAGCGGCTGAAAACGGCCACTAAAGCGGCGATAATTCAATATCGCCACCCTTGGTAATATGCCCCATGGTTCTTTAAATGTGCGTGCATGCATTTCTCTGACCCTTTGTAAGGAGATTCTTGCTACCAGGAAAGCCATCTTCCATGTTAAAATTGCATTTGACAGTTATGTAGTGGTATAAAAGGTAGTGCCATGAGTCATGTTAACACAGTGTTTAAGTTCGATGTTGGTACAGTTGGTGTGCGATGTGAAATGATTCTTTTTATTCCTTACATGCAGGTTTTGATGACAGGAATGCGAAAAGGGGATAGATGTTTCCTGTTTTGTAGATGCGCTGCAGTGACTGCTTAATGGAGGTGTATGCTAATTTCTCAGTTTGCAAATATGATAAACTAGTTGTTCTGTTAGAGAGGATGGATTAATGTTTTGTGATGCACAATAGTGAACCAAATGTTTCCATTTAGCAGTATAGCATGCTCTTGTGGTTTGTCTTCTGGCCTCTTTTAAAATCCACCTGCATCTGGCGTTAAATATAAGTAACCAAACTCTAAATCCAGGAGCCAGATTGAGCTGTTAAGTGGTTGAATGTTTCACCGTCCCCCCCTATGAGTGGGGATGTTTGGATAATGGGGTAGCTTCTCGTGAGGTACTAGAGATATGTCTAGTAGCATTGTGTACCATGGATGTCGAGTCCATGTGGGAGCTATGAGTTATAAGGTTAATGAAGTCTGTCTAAGTTTCCTGAATATATGTGGAAGGAGTGGGCGAGGCGGAAAAGCATTAGTAAATGTCCCTGAACCGTTCATCTATAGTGCATTCCCCTTGGATTGAGGGTGTGGGTGCTTAGATGTGAAGCTTTGGAATTTTAAGTTTTCAATGGGGGGTGAAGAGATCCATTGTTGGGGTACCCCAACGTTAGAAGTGCTGTTGCAGTAATACATTCCTGTCATATTGTCTGTTCATAGAAGAATATTTTTCCCCAGTCTGGTTGGCAGGAATGCTTTAAGAGCCATGTAAATGGCTAACAGTTCCAGAATGTTGTTGTGTCGTCCAGTGTCCCTGAACGACAATGTCCTTCATATGAGCACCCCAACCCATGAGTGATGCATCAGTTGTGATTGTCATTTTCCGGATTGGGTCCTTGAATTGATAGTGGCGTCCATTTACCACAAACTGTAATTTCTTGGGATGTGCTAGGTGGAGTGGGATGTGGAAGTACGCATCTTTCAGATCAAACGCAGTCATTAAATTGCCCTCGTGTAGTAGTGGTATTAAGTCTTGCAATGTCACCACATGGAGGTGTTCCGACAGTTTGTATTGATTGAGGGGGACGTAGGTCTAGGATTGATCGTAGTGAGCCATCCTTTTTTGGTATGGGGAATAAAGGGCAGAGACTCCATTGTTGAAATGTGTCCTTGGGGCAAGCTCTATGGCCCTTTTTAGTAATAATGTCCTTACTTCTTTAAACAGATGTAGATGCTGAGGATTTAGTATGTATCTTTTCGGTAAGATTTTTGGTGAATGTTGAGTTATTTCTAGGCAATATCCCTGCCTGATTATCTGTAGTACCATTTTATCACCTGTTTTTTGTTTTAAACTTGTGGTTTTCCCTGCCCATGATTGCTTCCATTTAACGTGTTGAATTGTGGGACCTGCTGTCCAAACTCTGTAGTTTATCCCTCTCATTCCTGGTGACAATTCAGTTTTCCCTCCAAATTTCTACTTTGCTCTGTGCTAAGACCTGTATGTTAAAACAGTACACCCCCAGCCACCATTTTGTGTTCACAAGACAGTGAAACCAGCCCCCTGCAAACCACCCACCCCCAGAAACAGGGATTTTCTACATCAGAGGGTGCTTCTATGAGCTCTTTAAACTGTGTTTACTAGGGACTGTGCACTTCGTTTTTTGGCCAGGAGAGGGAGTAAAGTTTTATAAAAACAATATTTTTAGATTTCAAGTTAGTGAGGCCTTTACATGCAGAAGTCCAAAGTGTGGATTGAGCCTGTCTGTCTCCTAGGAGATTCCGAACAGGAGAAGCAGCTTCCAACTCCCTGGCCAGCAAACCCTGTCTGAGGTCGCTAGGACCTGATATGGTCTGCTAGTGGTTGGTACATGTGTACACTGATTGGTGGTTGTATCTGGTGTTTCTATTGGATTAGGGTTAGTGTCCTCATTGATCGGGTATTTGAGGGTTCTGATTGGTTTCTGTGTCTGTAATTCAATCAATGTAGGGTTGGGACTAGGGCTAGGGTTAGGATTTCTATTGGAAGTAGGGACTAGGGCTTCTGGTGTGATTGGTTGCTGGACTAGTTGTGGGACTAAGAGTAGGGTTAGTCTTTCTATTGAAAGTAGGGACTAGGGCTGCATGTGCCATTGGTTGCTTGGACTTGGGTTGGGACTACTGGTAGGGCTAGGGCCTCTATTGGACGTAGAGATCAGGGTTTTTTAACTGATTGGGTGCTTGGACTAAGGCTAAGATTGGCTGTAATGTCTTGGTCTCCTATTGGTTATAGATTTTAGGGCTAATGTTGTGATTGGATAGTGTTAGGGCTAAGGTTGCCATTGGCTGAAGGGGTCACCTGATTACTAGGTCTATAAAAGGCCAGGGTTAGGGCGTATCAGCCCGGGCTTCGAGGCTAAGGGCGGAGAGGACAAGGGCAATTGCCTGTTTTAGCCTGTTAAGGGTGGAGAGGACAAGGGCAGTTGCCTGTTTGAGCCTGTTAAGGGCAGAGAGGACAAGGACAGTTGCCTGTTTTAGCCTGTTCGAGACTGACCAGGACCAGGGCCAGAAATGCTGGCAAATATACTTACCTCCTTTATGTATCTACTAGCAGCCCGTCCCGACGTTGTCCGGGTATGAATTGCTGCCAGCCAGTAGTATATTGTTTTGTAGGATTTCGTTTTGATAGCATTTCTTATCTGTGACAGGCCTGTGAAACACTCCGATTCACAGTGCACTGCTGATGCACTTAAGAGTGCGCGTTCAGTAGTGTGTGAACTCAAGTTTTCCTACTTTATTTTTCCTTGAAATATTATATAGCATGAACTCGACAGCATTGCATGAGCACAATTTACTTTACAGAAGAACACATTAATTTGTGGTAGGCACGGGGAAACAAAGCGATTTGCCTGGTATCACAGGATGTTGAGCTGATACCGAGATTCGAACGTAGCTCCCCAGCTCTAAAGTTCGCAATTCTAGAACTTGTGGCGGGAGGTGTGTCTAAAAGTGTATGTCGGTGCTAGCCATCAATGAGAGGGACCTGTGCATTTTTCAAATCGGTGGTGAAAAAATATGAGTATGTTGCTGGAGATGTGGGCCGCCGTGCCACCAATGTACTTACCGGAGGAGAGTAAACACCCATAATTCCGCAACTTTCTTTCCGCATACCATCACTCAGCATACTTTCATTACGAAAGTACCATGACTCTGCAATGCCACTATAATGCATGACATTACATTTTATATGCTTTTACCACACATACATTTATAACGAAATTCGTTGTAAATGCATGAATGGTAAAAGCATGTTTTTAAAAAATGTTTGGATAAGGTAAGTATGGGTGTAGAGGTATATGTTTTGGGGTACTGAGATATATGTTTTGGGGTGTTTGGGTATTTTAAGGGTTCAGATATAGTTTTGGGTTATGGGGTACAGGGGTAGTTTTAGGGTGTATGGATAGGTATGGGTTTTGGGGTACAGGGGTATTTTTAGGGTTCAGGGCTAGGTTTGGGTATTGGGGTATAGGGGTATTTTTAGGGTTATGGGGTAGGTTTGGGTTTTGGGGTACAGGGGTATTTTAAGGGTTCAGGGCTAGGTTTGGGTTTTGGGGTTCAGTGGTATGTTAAGGGTTCAGGGCTATGTTTGGATTTGGGGGTACAGGGGTATTTTCGGGTTATGGGGTAGGTTTGGATTTTGGGGTACAGGGTTATTTTTATAGTTTAGGGCTAGGTTTGGGTTTTGGGGTACAGGGGTATTTTTTAAGTTATGGGGTAGGTTTGGGTTTTGGGTACAGGGGTATTTTAAGGGTTCAGGGCTAGGTTTGGGTGTTGGAGTACAGGGGTATTTTAAGGTTCAGGGGTAGGTTTGGGTTTTGGGGTACAGGGGTATTTTTAGGGTTCAGGGCTAGGTTTGGGTTTTGGGGTACAGGTGTATTTTTAGGGTTCAGGGGTATGTTTGGGTTTTGAGGTACAGGGGTATTTATAGGGTTCAGGGCTAGGTTTGGGGTTTGGGGTACAGGGGTATTTTTAGGGTTTAGGGATAGGTTTGGGTTTTGGGGTACAAGGTATATTTATAGGGTTAAAATCGGTTAATGTTTAACGGTGTTGGGGTATTTTAAGGAGTAAGGGTGGGTTATGATTATCGGGTGCAGGGGTATTTAAAGGGAGCAGGGTGGACGCCCGGAGCTGGAATGTATAGAACCTGGGAAGAAAAAAACAATTAAATATTGGGCACAACGCTTGCTTTTTTTTCCCCGTAATACCGCGCCCCGCACATGCCCACACCCACAGCACACGATATGAGACATGGCATGAAGGGCAGAATGTACCACACGCCCCCAGCATTTGTCACGCCCCCAGCACACGCCCACAGCACAACGCAGACACGCCCACAAGGGACTACTTTGCTGGCACGGTTCTTTTACCTTTTAAATATATATGGTGGGCGTCTGCATAGCTTATGTCCTTCTGCTGCAACTGCCCTTTCCGACGCTGTATTGGGTGTTCTGATTGGTGCTGTGGTTCCTGAGATTACCCGCCTCAAAGGTTTGGGCTCTCTCTTTATTATATTAGTATAGATATACTTTCAATGTACTTATGGATCTATATGTTTTTCACTTACTTCTAATTTAGCATTTCCAATGCACTACCCTATTCCTCAGCCTAAATTTTGCTCAATATATCTTCTAGCCCAACCTCCTGACTCATCTCAAACATCTTTCTACTACTCTTTCCAATGCACTACCTTATCTCTCATCCTATACATCTATCAATATATCCTCTACATCCACTCTCATTTATCTCAAAACCCATACCACTAATATGATCCCCAAAATAACACTTTCTAGACTCTCTCCTACTCTACCCCTCCTTGCATCATCTGACTACTCTTTTACTATACCGATCCCCTAAAACAAACCTTTATAAACTCCTCCCCTTTGACTTCTCCCCTCCAAAACTCATTTTTACTCATCCAAAATCCTACTCCCACTATCCTTTTCAATCAAAATTAACAGACTAACTTGTTCACTTCTCAAATTCCATATTCAACTATACTAATTTACCACTAATCCTTTATGGGTTCCCGAGTGGCGTGCTACTCACCAGAAAAGCGATTCAACACCCATTAGGGGTAACATGTGTTAGATGAATGCAAACCTTTCTTCCCCTTTTATCCCTCCGCTATCCTTCTCACTCCAAATAACTGACTAATATCCACCACTGAAATTAGTTTATATTTCACCATATTAATTCACCACTAATCCTTTATGGGCTTCCTGAATAGCGTGCGTCAACACCCCATCAGGGGTAACCAGCGCTATATAAATACAAACCTTTTTTCCTCGTCTATTCTTCTGCTATCATTCCAAATCCAAATAACTGACTAACCTATCCAGCACTTAAAATGTACTTGCATGTTTCACTATACCCATTCAACACTAATCCTCTATGGGTCCCGGAGTAGCATGCTACTCGCCGAAAAAGCGCTTTGACGCCTCGTCAGGGGTAGTAAGCGCTATATAAATGCAATTACAATACAATACAATACTCAGGGTCCATTGTTGTGCTATTCATGATCTCCACTATTCAGCTAAAGCGAGCAAGTCACTGCAAGCACCATTCCCCTTCAGCCCAGCTTTGAGGTCACAGCTGGCAATTGTCTCCTATCCAGCAGCCACAGCAGTCTCTGGGGCTACCTGATCTCTGTGTTTCCCTCAGGCCTTCCCCTTTGCTTATTTATTCCAAGTGCCAGGGATCGCGCCTCCATATTAAAGTAATCAGCCGATGGTACAGCGCGCACTTACTTAGATTCCAGTCCGGCCTCATATCACATGGCCTGTTGTCGGAGCCCTTCTCAGCAGCCGCACTGTCTCCCAACAGCTACACCTTAGGGCTCGCAGCCTAATCTTTCAAAAGCCAAGGGCACCAAGCAACACACACTCATGCCACCCCTTTTTGCGGCTTATATTGCAGCTTTGTTAGGCCTTCTCCGTCCTTGTCAGGGCCACCCTATCGTTACTACGCTAGGCCCCACAGCATCAGTTGCGCTGCTGTTAAGCCAAGGGCACCCTTGTAGCTCTGTTGTCACAAATGAGTGTGCAGCTCCCACCCCCAGCCGCTTTTTAGTATGGCTAGTGCTGCGCAGGCCTGGCCAGTAGATGTCCAATCCTCCAGGCGCACTTATGCCTGACTCCTATTCCCCGGTGACCAAAACCTCTATTGCAGGGCGCTATGGGGTTGCAGGGAGAATACATTCAGTCAGCATCTGTTTGGGGCCCATGTCTATTTAGCTAGCGCCTCGTTCCAGAAGATTTACTTTGCCTCACCCTCCAGGCTCTGACGGAGTTCATGGATGCCACAAACGACACGTCTCCACCATGCTCCCCAAGCAATCACGAGTCCCTCCGCAGTGTTACGGGCTTCACACACCACCGGCTGCCCCATTCATCAAATGCAGTCCAGGCCCGCCATCTCTTGCATACTTCTCCTTCTGCCCTCAAGACTCCCATCGGTTCACAGTTTAGTGTAAGGGCATCTAGTCACAGTGGCGGCTGGTGACATTTGAAAGTGGTGAGCTGTAAAATGATTGTAATACTGCACCGTAGCGAGCGAGCGTAGCTTGCGAGCACCAAAATCCTTAGGGGGGTTCAGGGGGGTTTTCACCCAGAGAAAAATTTGAAAAAAGAGTGGACAAATTATGCATTTTCAAGCAAATTTGAGAAAGCAGGAAGGTTAATAAAGCAATTGGGAAAGTTCAGTTATTACATTAATAAAGAGATGTCATATAACATAGGTAGCTGCTTATTCAAGCTTTCTTTCACCCCATAGTCCAGCATGGTCTTGATAAAAGACAGATAAGAGTAAAAGCAGTGTGATCCTCGACCAGGAAGACACTCATATTTCGTTGGTAAGAAGTCAAAAGATTGGTCAAATAGAAAACCTGAAATGCAATACGCAATCCAACAATTTGCAAGTGCATCTCATCAATCGCCAGTCGCGGGGAGGCTAGGCACTCCGAGTTATGCCTCACCACTCAGATGTCAGCACCTCCAGCCCCATCACAGACAGCACAGCTCACAGCTCCGTTACCGGGCTCTGGCCATCATCTTCCCTTGCCACTCAGGAACCATGTGGGCACTGCTCTCGGGGCATTATCCACACTACTCCACTACTACTGGTGCTTCTTAGCAGCTAAAATCAGCTTCAGGGTAGTTAGGCACCCTATTTACCCCACTGCAGCTTTGGATGACAGGTATAAGGAGGATATTTGGCAGATTTCCAGCCCCGGCTTGCCATGATACACTAAAGTGCGCCCATCTTGCATTGAACTCTTTAGTTCCCCCCTGGGTTCATGTATAAATTGAATAATGTGGTGAGAGTGTGGAATCTTGGGGCACTCCAATGGAGACCAGGCAATGTGAGAAAGTGTTTGATGAACTTTGATTCTTTGCACCTGGTTTTTAAGAAACTAGGACAGCAAGTTTAAAACAGTACCGGATGGCCCCATCCTATTTCAAGTAGGTCAATTAGACTGTCATGTTTTACCATGTCGAACCCAGAGGAGATACCAAGGAGTATAGGCAAGCAGTGTACATTCTGATCAAGCGATCTCAGAGCACCATCTACAATATGAGTTTTAGCAGATTGTAGGCTGCAACCCCTTCTAAAGCCTGATTGGCCAGTGGCATTGCATTTCAGTGTTGTGATTAGTCAGGGCAGCCTGGCTGTGCTTCCTGGAGTCCGAGAAGGTGGAGAGCAGGAGTGGAGATACGGGACCCGGTGGCAAGGTAAGTGTATTTTTTATTTTACATTGTTCCCAACGCCCCGTCCCCATCCCCCTCCCGCCACCTGCGAGCTGTGCCAGCCACCACTGTGATTGCAAATGATTTAGAAGCTGATATTGTTCAATGTTGTTGCTGCATTGTAGGAGTACGCATTTTTCGAGTAACTTTGCTTGAATCGGGATGTAGTTGATTGGATGGAAATTTTTGAGGTCATTAGCTTTTTTGGGATTGGTGAGACCTGGCCTATCTTTAGGCAATCATGAATCATGTTCTGTGAGAGTGAAGCATTGATAATCTTGGCCATATTGGTAGTATGGCAGAACTAATCTCTTTAATGAGTTTGGCAGGCAGAGGATTGTTGAAGTGGGTTGAGGGTTTTATTGATGTTATTGATTTAAGTATCTTGGCTTTATCCAGAACTTTTAAGGTACTCTAAGTAGCATTATTTTTGGAACAATGGCCAATGTGAGGGGCCCACAGTAGGTGTGTGACTCGGAGGAGACTAGGCTGGTCCAGGGAAAGTACACATTGAAAGGCTAGTTGCAATTCTAATTCAAACCTCTTTGTCTTTTCCATGAAATAAGATTAGAATTCATCTCCACTTTGCAATGACCTATTATTAAGCCTGGGAGGAGTTCACTGAGTCACACTATGTGGAGCTCTGCAAAATGCTGTTAAAACTCCACCACGCTACGCAGAGTTCCGCAAGCGACAGAGTCCGGTACTTCGCCCTCTTCGCACTGATTTTCAGTACTAGGAGTTGCTCCTGCCCTGTCAAACCAGCCCAAACTGCATCGCATGAAGCCGTAGAAGGTACAGCATCTTTCTACTTCTTGAGTTGATTTTCTACTCAAGCGTTAGCTTCCTCAATGTGAGCGTCAGCTTTCTCAATGCGTGTAGTAGTGACCTGGCGCGACCGCCTGTGGTTAGAAACCGAGCCGGTAGGTGGTCTAGTATGTGATTTTTGTGATTTTGGTCTTTTTTTATTTATAAAATTCAGCTCTATTTTCTAACATGGTGTGGGTTCCTTTTTGTGTAGTGTTTTCACTGTTTATTGTTTGAAGTGTTGCATGCAATACTTTACATATTGTCTAAGTTTATCCTCGCTGCTCTTTGCCAAGCTACTAGGGGGATGAGTTTAGGTTAACTTGGGGTTTGCGTGTGCCTTACCTTGACTAGGATTGTGGTTGTGGCTTGACCAGGGCTCACTCCCCAGGTAACCAGTAACCGAAAACTGAGCTCAACGCATGTTAGCTATGTCACAGAGCACACAGGCTTACTTCAGAGACCAATATGAAAGCATTTAGAAGTACTAAAGCAGTTAAAAATTCAAATGCACAGCACAATTTATTAAAAGAGACAAAAATGTAATAAACCAAATGGTGTTAAAATGACAAAAATCAAATAAGGGCACCCAGAGATATGAATGTTTAAACATTTGGAAAAAAAGCTCTAACAAAATGTAACCTGCCAAATAGTAATCATTCTTCGCGGTTGTTTGAGTCCTCAATGCAAATTCAGGCTGATTGCAATGGAGTGTGGGTTGGATAGGCCAAGTGGGTTCATCCCGATCAAAGATTTTACCTTCTGACTTAGGGCCTACTTTATACTTTGGGAAGTGGCCCGTTTCTCGATCAGGGAGACTGAGTAAAATACTTTGTTGCCCTGATGAAGGTGCCACCCTCTAAATTTATAAATGACCACCAAGTTGGCAGTCATTTCTAAAGCATTGGCAGGAACCACAATCATGGCTGGTCAAATCTGTTTATAGTTCGGTGCAGTGTGCAGTTTGGTGCAGGGCTCCATCAATATGACGGAGCCCTGTACCAAATTATTTTCTTTTTCATTTTCAAAGAGAAGATTCAGAAGCAGGATTTTCTTTTTGAAAATAAAATGCTGCCCTCATCATGGGAGTCTATGCACATGGCGAGTGGAGCATTTAGCAGTTTTAGCAGTTTTTCTGGTGGTGACCTCTAATTCCACCTATCTAAATTCGGTGGCAGAATTAGAGGGCTGCCACTGACAGTCCTTACTCCACAGGCCTGTTGGAGGGTTTAGACATGGCTTAGACTATGACTTCTCCGCCAGAAAAAAACCCTATGATCTGCCCATATTTAAATCAGGTGGATGGATCACTATGTACTTGGGGAAGGAGCAGCGTTGAGAAGTAATTCCCTCTCCGTCAATATATAGACACACAAATTAGGCCAGAGATGTTGTGGAGAGGCCTATTTCTCCACCAGGGTGATGGTGTAGATTACTCCATCACCATGATGGAGATGCCACCTGCCAAATTTTTAAATGGCCACCAATCTGCTGTTCTTTTCTGAAGCATTGGCAGGAATCACCATTACGGCGCATCCTGTCAATGATATTTTATAGTTTGGTTCAGGGCTCCATCAACATGAGGGGGCCTTCCACCAAACTGTTTTTTATTTTCTTTTCAAAATGAAACTCCCCAAGCAGGATTTTCTTTTTGAAAATAAAAAGATAATGCCAATTTCGCCATTGGAGTTATCTCTAATTTTTTAGTTTTTTACTGACCCTTACAGCCTGGGTTTGCGTGGCGGTGATGGACACTAAAACAGTGACTATACGTCTACCTATACGAATTGGATGGATGGATATTAACCAATTCTCTAACAGCCCTTACTTCATCAGGCCTTTGGAGAAGTTTGGCTACGGCGGTGACAGAGTAGTCACCACCGTAGCCAAAACTATGACCAGCCCATATTTAAATGGAGTGGGTGGATCCCTGTGCTGGCAATAAGGGCACTCTGTCACCATTGTGATGGAGTACCCTCTCCACCAACATCTAAATCAGCTCCTTAGTCTCTAAAATGGAAACCAAAATCCTCCTGTGGGGAAAGGTTGCAGGCTTTACCCGCTGACGTTCTCTTGGAACCTGATAGCCACTGGACGAGGTCCTACTGAAGCCACTGGATTTGGTAGAGAAAGCTCAGAGTGTGAGAAATTCCAATTTCATGTCTGACTAAGTATTTCCACCAGGTAGATACTTTTCGCACCTTTGATGGTAAAGAGTTCTATCTTTAGACTTAGGGGGCATATTTACAAGCCCCTATCGCCACCACAACGTCACTTTTTCTGAGTGGTGATAGTGGCTTCAGCTTATTCATTTAACGTGGCTTAACGCCGCCTTGTGAATATGGCCCCCTTTCATATCTGTAAAGATACGGGGCCCCCTGCTACTAATATGAAGTTCACCTAGGCAGGGAAATACATACTGTAAAGTTCCTAGGACAACTTCAAAAGCTATTTAAATACACATGATGGAAGTAATTGTGAGAGAAGAAAACTAACATTTTTAATTAGAAAAAATACAAATATATATGTTATTAAATAATGTATCTAAATGTTGTACGTTGTGTACAATTTCAGGACAGAGAAGTCACAATTTTAAGACTACATACACACTACATTCATCCACCTATCCATATATACATATCATAAACATGATTGAATTGTTCATAATGATCAATTGTTTAAATATTTCCGATCTACAGTAAATTCATACGAAGGAAAAACAATTTCCAGCTATGACAGCATGATAATGTGATTATTTAATTACACAAAAGATGGGCAAAAGCACACAGATACGAGATGTGGCAAACGTTTGTCTCTACTCACGTTTTGGCAGAACCTGTATTCCTCAGAAATGCCACCTCTAAACGACTTTTCAAATGGTACCGATCACTGTGAGCTCATGGAGTCACAATCCTCTGAACGATGGGGTGGAATCATAAAGGGTCTTCTTTATTTAGCAACACAGGTTTAAATGTAACACTCCCAGTGAGCTTGGGAAGTCAATTCGCAATTGTAGTGAAAAACGACTTGCTAAAACTGTTCTGTATTTAATTACAAAGGATGTATTCTATTGAAACTGTTTGCTCCATACTGGGCGAGCTGCACCTTCATACTCGTAATAGGGATTGTCATGGGACGCTTGCTTAGGATGGTGGTTCGCCTCCGTGAGGAGTCTCAACTCCAGCAGCTCGTTCTGGTTACCGCATGTGTTCCGGAACTAGTCCCGGGTGCCGTGAACGTTCACGAACAATAAGTGAGTAGTTTGTAAGAAAAGTGGCTCGCTGAGTATATTCTGTTTGTGGGTCTCTTGATTCAAAAGCCAAATGTTAATTAAAGCAGGGTAACCTTAATACCATTTGCTCAAAATAAATCGTTCTTCAAGTTCCAAAAACCATGTGTTATCCACACAATGACTATATCCATCCATATACATTGCACTTGAACCGTGATAGGTCAGCACATGTTTATTAAACTCCAGAGCCTCGCCCGGACTCCTGAGTCCGGATGAGGCTCTGGAGTTGAATAAACATGCGCTTACAATATACTCACTTAAAACATTAAAAAGGACTGCCTTTTTGGTTATTAAAAGAAGCCTTGAGAAAGTCCAGAAGGACGAAACGCTAGTAGGCTGTGGTGCTTGTGTCTATGATTGGAATAAAACAGTATGACCTGATACATCATCTTCTGTGGATCAAGTTTAGGAGTCCTAAAGTTAGGAGTCCTAACTTTACTACTTCTAAATTGAGAAAAATCCTAATTTTAAGACTTTCGGTATTCACAGAAGACATTTAGGAGTCCTAAAGTTAGGAGTCCTAACTTTACTACTACTAAATTGAGAAAAATCCTAATTTTAAGACTTTTGGTATTCACAGAAGGCATTTAGGAGTCCTAAAGTTAGGACTACTAACTTCTGTGAATACCGAAATGAGTAAGTCCCTTCTGTGAATACCGAAATGAGTAAGTGCATTCTGTGAATACCGAAATAAGTAAGTGCATTCTGTGAATACCAAAATAGTAGTAAGTTTAGGATTGAGTCTTAAGTTTATTCTGTGAATCGGGCCCATAATGTCATACTCAGAACAATAACTGTCTAGATTACTTACAGCTAATTCCAAAACTACAATACTCTCTTGTTATGTCATGTTATGTTATGTTACATTACATTATGTTACATTATGTGTATGTTATGTTTTGTTATGCTATAGGCATTTGTACCACGCATTGTTGATCTAGAGCAGGGCTTCTCAGAACAAATCCATACCACCCTTTTATTTGCCTCCAGTTGTTCATGTGAGCTAAAATATCTACAACCACTGAGAACTATGAGGAGCAAGCACTTTCATGGGTCCTACAGAAGGTAATGAAAAGAGCATCTATGGCGGTGAGTATTCATGGACATTGGCACAATCTCTTCTCTTGAAGAGAACAAGGCCACCAACCAATATATGTCACTTTTAAGCCTTCCAACAGAAAAGCCCATGGTTAGTTGGGGACATCAATATATCTGTTTTCTGGCCTCTATCCTTGGTCTTATTTTACCAGGCTTGCAGTAAAGTTGTTCATGGAACCTTAAAAATACACCAATACTGCAGTTGTTTACTCGAAATGTATCATGCACAAAGGAAGGCGACCCAAAATTGAAACATGTCTATCTGAATGGTGCAAGAATAAGACCTCACAATGGTCCTGTAAATCATAATCAGAGAGGGCTGGAGATCGATGGAAAGGGGGAGAACAGTTGATGATGGGCTTCTCAGAGTAGTAGCGAGAACACACACATCAACAGTAGAATGGAGGTGTAAGATGGAACCGTATGATTCATACAGAGAGCTGCATGGATAGAGAAACAAATGCATAGGGTTAACTTCAAAGGGACCCTCACTCAATCCCTTCATTTTTCAAGAAAGCAAGGCCACTAATCAATATATGGAAAATTTAGGAAGTTCTCTGAAAAACCTCTGGCACCAATTCATCAAATAATACATGCACTCTGGATCTACAAGCTTTAGGGACCGTGGGTGCCATGTGCTGAAATGCAAGCAAGGAAGATGGTTTCCTACACCATGATTTGGAAGTGCAAAAACATCTCTAGTTAGGGAGCAGAGGCCCTCTCACCATCCTATGGTTCACCATCCTAGGGTTCACAATTGATAACTGTGCCTCTGCCCCGGATCTGAGCATGTCTTAGGCCCTGCTTTTGAGAGAAGGTTATAGACTGATCTTTGCCAAAACCGGCATTGCAGAGGGATCAGTTCTCTGAAACCTGTGACAAATATCGCAACCCAGCAGTTTTTCTCAGAAATATTTTGCCAGGTTTTCTTCTAGGGAAAAAGCTGTATAAAAGTGTAATAAATACTTATTCTGCATGGTATGCCTCATCTCCAACTTCTAAACTTTTGATAGGCAGTATTTACTATACCTAGTAAAAACCAGAGCCACGGTTTTAGTATTTACTGGGTTCAGTAAACCCTACACCGTATTCCGACTACTATATGATCAGGGCTAGAGCGACACAGAATCTGCTTTAGTATCTTTAAAGATAAAAAATAACTGTAGGACTGGATTCAAACTTGGTTACACACAGTTATTACAACTTAACTCAATGAAACCCCATTTTGTTAACTTGTAATATTTATATATTACCACAATGTACTTAGTGACATCAAAAGAAACTATTTCTATGTGTTACTGAGGCATTGCATTGACTTTAGCACACAAGGCAGCTCTACCATCCATCTAGTGAAATTTCAAAGAAAGTCAATTTAGAGTCCTATGTACAAAACTATTTGTGTGTCAAAAATTTGGCAACCGTAAAATAGTGTTTTGAAATACACCAAACCCCTTGCGTCTGGCAAGGTGATATTCACTGTCCCTTAGTAAACACCTCTTCCAGGGGGTTTCAGTATTTACTTGGTTTGGAAAATATGTTTCCTACTATGATCATCTCATTATCAGGGAGTAGTTTGGACTACACAAAATCTGCTGTTGTATCTTTAGAAAAGAGAAATAAGTCACATGCAAATATCAGTTAACTTGTAATATGTGCATGACTAGAATGTAGTCAGTGCGATCACAAAATTGCTTTAAAACTCCCTCCAATTAGAAGACAGCTTTCACAGCCCCTCCAATTTGGAGGGACATGAATAGGGCGTCCCATCAGAACTGAGTACCGCAAAACATGTATCAATGGTTTGTGACCTCAAATGCCTTGGTGGATTATGATTCACAAAAAAAACCAGCCCGGGGGGCGGGGGCAGGTAATGGTCCAGGGTGCCACCGCCTGCTACATCAGGCGCTATGTTATGGATACGCTGGCCAGGTATGATGTTCTGTGGCAAACACTTAGGTCTGAGGGCAGACTGGGACAGTGCACCAAATCACAACAAATGAGCCAGCTATAGTGCCAATATTGGAAACCCTCCCCAACAAAAATGATGAGTACACAATGTATTACAAGAATCATGCCACACATAGGGGCTGATTAGGATGGAGGATTTTCCACATCCTCCGGGCCGGCGGAAGCCACCGCCGGCCCGGAGGATGCGGAAAATCCTCTGCGGACCCACCAGGACCCACTGCCACATTCGGATGGCTGGTGGGTCCTGGTTTCCGTCTGCAGCTTTTCCGCCGCGGTTGGCTTACAACCGCGGCGGAAAAGCACTAATATGGTGACGGTGTCTCTCAGACACCGTCAGCCAGATTAGGAGGTGCTCGGAAACATGCTTTTCCGCGGCGGCTTTTCCGCCGTGGAAAAGCATGTGTACTTCACTGCGGGGGCCCGTTGCGGGCCCCCTAGGTGAAGAGGGGGTGAGGGGTGCACATGGGGGGTACCTATGGTACCCCCCTGCATTTGTATGCAGAAAGCGGCAGGCACCGCGCGGTGCCTGCCACTTTCTACATACAAATGCAATGCGTGCATTTTTAACATTGCTGCGGGTGCAGCTTGAAGCTCCACCCGCCGCAATGTTAAAATTGAGGATGTGACCGCCACCCTGGCGGTCACATCCTAATCTGCACAGAGGGAACGCCGCAGCCCATGCGGACGTTCCCTCCAACTCAGGGGTCGCGGACGGACTCAAGTCCGTCCGCGATCCTAATGACCCCCATAGTTTGGTGGAAAAACAGTTTGCTGCAGATTTATTTCGTAAATGAGATATGCCAACATGATGGGTTAACTTACGGGTGATCCATGGGCAGGCAGCGATGTGTAAACTAAGCTGCCCACCCGCCTGATGAGCCAAACGGCACAGTGGACAACCCATTTGGTGCTACCATTTTATTTGGGGAGTTTCTTCCTTAAATACTGTGGAGTACCAGTCCAAATTGTTTACTCATGTCTTTTTTTAGGGGTGGATAGTTGCAAGGCAAGCCCCTGGTTGCTCAGGCTTACAACCACCCGAAGAACTAGAGGGTTGCCGATGTTTACACCCAGAGTCATACCGTGAATACTTTTGGGGTTTAGCATACAGCACCCCTGCAGTGCTCATTGAGATGGTACCCCATCAGCCTCTAGATCGCCCAGTAACTCCGCCTGCAACACAACTAAACATTTAATACATTCAGCACAGAGCAAAAGAAATCCTGCTGCCAGCACGCTGGGGTAGGGTGGGTGACAGCGTGACCAGCGGGGGAGCAAAGAGGCTGGACCCCTTGCTGGAACAGGTATAAGTACCTGATCCCAGCCCCCTAGGTGCTGGAAATGATGCAAGGAGAGCACTGGAAATTGGGGATTCCCTGGGGGGGGGGGGGTCCCAGCATGTAGAATGCGGCACTAAGGGGCAGCCCTCTTACAAGGGTGCAGTGTGTGTGCCTCTGGCAGCCGCATTCCCAGTGTAAGTGCAGATCCAGTCGGTGACCATTTTGCACATCCCCAGTTTGTGAACAGAGACAGTACATCAGGCTCAAGGACCAATGTCTGGTGACATCTATGCCTGAACAATTTGAAAAGGCATTATTGCTTCACCTTCTTCTTCCTGGGGTCGATAAAAGGAGAGCAACATTTTTTAAAAAACCCTGAAGAAACCTATGAGAAAGCATTCGAAATCAGGGTTTCTTGATAGCATTTACGATCAGAATCACTATGTTGTTTACATGTTTCACACTGCTTGTTCACTCTTTTAAAACAAATATTTCTTTTCTGAGTAGAATTTCTTTTTGCATCCCTACTTGGGGTATCCAATAAAGCAAGGTTACTTAATCAGTCTTAATAGATTTTATAATTATACCTATTCTAACATATGGTGCTTTCTCCTCGGAGCACAAAAACCTCCAGAAAGCATATTGCAGCATTAGCAAGGTAAATCCGGTGGCATGCGGCTGCCCTCGGCAGGAGGGCCTGAATTAATAGTGTACTGGCTCAGAACTATTCTCTGTAGGTTCAATAAATGGCCTCCTAGAATGTTGCAGGAGCCAATGGAGCGATCCAGCTTTACGACCTAACAGATTGAGTAAGTACGTAATAGAGAAAAAATAGGCAAATTTAAAAATATACGGCCAGGGAGACAGACATGCAGCAATCAGCAGTAGTTAGGGGAAAGCTGTCAAATTATTCATCACCCCAAGGCTGCCGTTAGTTTGCCGAAGTTTCGAGAGGAGCCCGTCCCACGCTGTATATAAAATGTCCGCCGGCTCCGAGGCACGTCGGGATGAAAGAGAGACTCGCCTTAACAGGTCTGGTCTTCCAAAGGCTTTAACTGAACAAAAGGAAACGAAATCTTTCAGCTGTGGTGTAAAAAAATCTTTTAGCTGAGGTGTGTGTCTAGCAGAGGCGCAACTAGAGCTAAATTTCGGGGGGGGGGGAGGCTGAACCTTTAATCAGTAGCCAGGGTGGAGCTGCAGGGGCTCTTAGAAGGGGTGAAACAACTGCAAAGCCTAATTAACATTCAAATGGTCTTTAAAAGACCTATGAAACGTTTGGGTGTGGCTCTGTGTGTGCCGGGATCTGTCTCATCCCGGGCTGCCACACACGACGGGGGTGGGGGGGGCTGAAGCTTGGCGAGTCCAATGGGAGTTGCGCTCGCCTGGTGTCTAGCATCTGGGGAACCGAAGCACGTTGTTACCTTATTAACCCCTTCCATGCTGGGCCGTTTCCGCCGCTGTGCGGTAAACAAAAGAACAGGGCGGGGCCGTGACGAACCCCAGCCGTCATCAGCACACGAGCGCCGCAGAGCGTGACGGCTGGGGTTCGTCACCAGCATGGAAGGGGTTAAAAATGAAAAATAAACAATCAGCCTACAACATTTGGCGAGTTAAAGGATATTTAAGAGAAATCAGTGCCTGCTTGTGTAAAACTATGTTTTAAATAGCTACATTTTATAGGGGACAAAGTCAGCTTCATACCAAAAGTTTCACCTTGACTCAGCAACGCAAAAATAACGACAGAACATTATTTACTAAGGGCCTAATTATGAGTGGGAGGAGCTCTCGGGGGTGGGGGGGGGAACGTTGTCCTTTGGGGGGCTACAGGTTAGGGATATGGACCCATATCTGGGGCTAGATCGAGCCCCATCCATAGCACAAACGGGCACACTCAACTACTCCAAGCTACTCTCCCAGATCACGAGGGACCTTCAGCGGTGGAAACACCACCAACTGTCACTGCTTGGGCATGTTGCAGCAATAAAAATGTCTATTCTTCCCAGAGCGCTGTACAGATTCCAGACTATACAGGTCGGACCCCATCTGGGATGCTCCACAAGCTACAAGAGGCAATACAGCAGTTCGTATGGGCAGGGGCGCGACCTCGTATATGCAGGGATCTTACCCATAGACCACCAGAGAAGGGAGGGTTGGGATCCCGAATGTACTGGAAAGGCAAGCCCGTCTGCGCCCGTCCGTGCCTCGACTGGACCGGGCCAAGGGCCAAAAACCCTGGTCCTAAGCCCTCAAACACCACCTCCACAAAGAAGAACCAGGCAATCGTAGAGATCCAGGCTGCTCACATCGCCCATAACAGCAATTTGCCATTACTTAGGTATAACTCAGAGCAGCTCTGGGTTCTAAGAATCCCATTTTCACCGAAATGCTGTAAATTACATCTGGAGGACGAAATTACGTCCTGCCCCAACTGTAGTTTCAGAGTTGCTCCTGGCGGTAAGCAAACTATGAACAGGGAAAATGATAAGAGCGACCAAAGTCTATCCCAATATAAAACATTCTCCTTTCTTAGCCTGAATTGTAGGTCCTTATCCAAACATAAATTTGAAATCTTCAACCTATTAATGGATGAAAAACCTGATGCTCTCTTCCTCACAGAAACGAGGCTCCAGGAGAGCTCAGTTCCTGACATTGCGGTGGCGGTGCCCGACCATTACGCAATAGGAAGCATTGATCGTACTAACAAGATAGGAGGCGGGATTGCTATTCACTTTAAAAAAGAGTACACTTGCGACTTCACTCACCTGCCCATGCCCAACTGTGAAGCAGCAATATTTAAGCTTGCCCTCACCCCCACCCCCAATTTTATGTTTTCTGGCATACTTGCGTATCACCCACCTGGTTCTGCTACAGCATGCGCAACTGCCCTCCCGGATATCCTAAGTCCTTTTGTGATGAAGGCTGCTAACCTCTCCCTTATAGGTGATGTCAACTTACATTTAGATAATCAAACCTGCACAACTACTTCTGAGCTTGTCTCAGACTTAGCCTCCTTAAACTTAAGCCTACTAAATTCAGGATCCACACATACGGCAGGTCATCTACTTGACCATATCTTTTCTAACTTAAAGGGAATCAGTGTTCTTCCCGCATTGCCAATCTGCTGGTCAGACTACTTGATTAAGTTCTCATTTCAAGTGGCTATGCATGACTCAAAGGTTCCTTCCAACGAACCCACACTAATAAGGAACTGGAAAAAATGAGATATAGAAACACTAAACATCTTCCTAAACTCTCATCTTTCTTGTACAAATCAATCAATACATTACCTATCCACAGCAGTGCAGAATTGGCTTTTGACAGCAATTGACACTTGCCTACCTCTGACTAAACTAAAACGTAAGGGCCTTCGACCCCCGGCCCCATGGTTTACGGAATTACTGAAAAAAGAAAAATCGGAATGTAAAACTTTTGAGCGCAAATGGAGAAAAAATTACTCTTTGGAAGCTAAAAAAAATCTATAAAAGTAAATTAGCTAAATACCATTCCCTTTGTAACAAAGCGCGAGCTGACCATGTGTGCTCTACCATCTCAGAAGCTCTAAACCAATTCAAAACCCTAATTAAAATGGTGAAAGAACTTGCAGGATCTAAAACATTAGCCATGCCACCAGACTTAAATAAACAGCAATGTGATACATTGGTCACCTTTTTCATACATAGAGTGGACAAAATCTACCAAGGAATTTCTACAGCTCAAAATAATGGCCCTCCTGTGGTAGAAACTCCACTGTGCCCCAGTATGCACAACTGCACCAACAACTCTGATAGGCATGCCCCACAGCATTCTATAAGTACTCTGGTTAGTTGGCCTAGGCTCAATATCGAGACTCTAACCAAACTACTTAATGCTATAAAATCAAGATCTCCAAGGGATCCCCTTCCTTGTGTAATATTCAAAAAACGTTGCCCCTCATCTTTGAACACTATCATGGACCTTCTTAATACCTCCCTACGGGAGGATACTGTTCCAGCTATCTGGAAGCACACAATGATCCACCCCCTGCTAAAAAAGGCTGGAACTGATCCTGATCAACCCTCCAACTTTCGGCCCATTTCCCTGCTTCCCGTGTTTTCCAAGATTTTGGAAAAACATGTACACCAAACTCTCACTGAATTTGTTGCTACACAAGATCTGTTGCCCCCCGGCCAATCAGGTTTTAGAGCTGGTTTTTCGACAGAAACCACTCTGTTAGGAGTTACAGAGAACATTCGATGCCAGCTGGATAGGGGTGAGACTGTGGCCCTTATACTGCTGGACTTAAGTGCCGCTTTTGATACGGTGTCATATACTGTATTAATTAAAACACTTAGCTCTTTAGGCATTCACGATTCGGCACTTAATTGGCTCATCTCCTTTTTAACAGGTCGTACTATCCAAGCATTCTCCCACTCAGCCTGCTCAGACACATATGTCTTTAAACATGGTGTCCCACATCGCTCCATACTCAGTCCTCTACTATTTAACCTGTATATGAGCTTTCTTGCTAAGGTGGTGGAGGACGCCGGCCTATTGATGTATTCATATGCAGATGATTCTCAGTTGATTTTTTCCCTTTCTTTGGAGAACACTGCCACCTCCTCCACACTTAAGGAAGTTCTCAGTAAAATAGCAGGATGGATGCAAGATAATTTCCTCAAATTAAACAGAGAAAAAAACGAATTCATTATTTTCGGTAAAAATAAGCACTTGTGGGGCCCTAACCATTGGCCTCAGAAAATGGGCACGCTTCCCGCCCGAGTCTCACAAGTGCGCAATCTTGGCATCATCATTGATGACTCCCTTAATATGCACCAGCAAGTTGTAAAAACCTCGGCCACGTGTTTTGCCATCCTTAAATGGCTAAAAAAATTCTGCTGGATGTTGCCTGAATCAACAAAGAAAACAGTAGTCATTGCCTTAATTACTTCCAGGCTTGGCTATGGCAATGTGCTCTATTTGGGCTCAAATAAAGCAACCATTCGTAAACTACAAGTAATTCAAAATTCAGCTGCCAGGCTGTTATGCAAAATCCCTAGATCCACTCCAACTACCCGATACCTTCGGGACCTCCATTGGCTTAGGTTCGACAGCCGAATCAAATTTAAAACACTTTGTTTCATGCACAAGATCAACGCAGGTAAGGCCCCTAAATATCTTCACTCGCTTGTCCACCTTTACCACCCTGCCCGCACTCTACGCTCCTCTACATCTAAAAAGTTTGTCATCCCCATAATTAAGCTCACACGTATGGGTGGCAGGTCCTTTTCCTACCTAGGGCCTTCGCTATGGAACTCCTTGCCTTTTACAGTACGTAACGAGATGAATTATATGATCTGTCGTAAAACCTTAAAAACTTTGCTATTCAACATCTAGCAATACTGTCCTCCTAACCCTACTTACATTACTCCACATTTTGCGCCGGGAAACTCTTTGTGGGTAGCTGCTACGCGTTACAAATGAAATAATAATAATAATAATTTTAGAGCGGCGCAGCTTAGATACCTGTTAGAGTGGAGCCGACCAGAATCTGAAAAGAGGTGGCTGTTCCAGGATAGAACGCTGGCGAAACTTTCCCTATGGAAGGTTCCGTTCTTGAATAAAGCGGATCAACCACCGAATCTCTTGAATAAAGCGGATCGACCACCGAATCTCTTGAATAAAGCGGATCGACTACCGAATCTCAGGGGCTTGTTGAAAGTATGGGATGAGGTGGCCATCAGACGAGGGTTGAAGTCCTTCCCCTCACCACTGACTCCCCTGTTTGACAATCAGGGGCCTTATTTATGAAGGACTTGCGACGCCGGTGCGTCACTTTTAACATGGTAAAAAGTGACGCATCGGCGGCGCAAGTGCTTCATAAATAAGGCCCCAGGAGTTTAGTCCGGGGATGGATGAAAGAGCGTTTTCAGGGTGGCGAGACTCAGATTGCAGAGAGGCGGGGCACCTATTTGATCTAGATGGGATTCTACGGTTCTTGGAAGTGCAACAACTGTACGACATTCCAGACTCTGGTCGGTTCCAATACTTCCAACTCCCCCACAGGCTCCTCCAGCCAGAAGTATGGCCTCATGTGAGCAGGAAACTAACAAAATACGAAACATGGCTGATGATGAAACATTCAGATAAGAAAATGATCTCTGAATTGTACAGCATGCTTAGAGTGCTAGCCCCTCCACAACCCTCTGTGGCCAGAAACGATAGGCGAAGGAATAGGTGAGGGAGCTCACGGAGAAAGAGTGGCGGACATTTATTACACAGCCAATCATACGGCTCGTAACACCGCCAGCAGGGAGGCTGCGGTCACAGTAGCCACATATTGATATTTGACACAAGCCCGTTTGCACAAAGGGAATCCGGACCGCAGCCCGACGTGTTTGTGAGGATGCGAGGAAGAGGGCACACTAATACACTTAATATGGCATTGGGGGCGGCAGTCCAACACATCCTATCACATTGGGGGACACAGACATGTCCGACATACACAGGATGGTTACACAAGCTGTGGTATATTTTAGGAATGGAAAGAATCCAGACTTCTTTTACGAATTCTGAAGAGAGCTTTAAGGTTACCTGGCAGCCCCTGGCGTCCCTCCTGGCTTCGGAGCTGAATGAAGTGACCTGCCTGAAAAATCTTCGACTTCTCCGGCTGACGGAGACAGAGAGGACACGTGAGGCTAACTGTGAGGCTAATTGATTGGCTATCTAACGAGTGTCTTCCGGCCGGGGCCCTGAAGGGACAGGCCTTAAGCACACCAGTTCAGGGGAGGGAGGAATGGGGGGAAGAGAGTTCTGGGTTCATTACATTTTTTACATGTTTAGAGGGAGTAAGCCTTGAACTCGGCTTTGACAAAGACCAATCTCCAGGCCGCACTCATGGACACTTGGGTGCGCCCACATGGACGATTTGCTTGTGCGGGCTCGGGGAAGGGGGGATAAGCTGCGATTTGGGTATGAGTGAACCCAGTATATGTGAGGTTTTTCTCTTGCAAAAAGTCAATAAAGCAAAGTTAAACATAAAAGCACAAACTATCTCCCCAAATGAATGGTAAATAAGTAATTTTTAGGGGATTAAATGTAGTATAAAATGTAAAAAATTATTAAACATGTAAAATATGTCAAAATTATAAAGCATAAATTAAATATTAGTATAGAAATATACATTTATTCAATATATACTGGAAAAAAATGTTAAAATGATGTTAAAAATATTTATATGAAAACCTGGCTCTTTCCCAGAGAATGAACCTCTCATAAGCGGCTGGCTTCGATTAGTCTGCCAGGGCCATCTGTCTATGTACAGCTGACTTGAGCACATGTTGAATCACACCAGGATACCCTTCTCGGCGACAGTGCACTTTACTAGTGCTTAATACAATACAATACAATACAATATAAGAAAGGAAAAAACACCTGGAAAATGTACAACATGCACTGCTAAATATGATTTACATTGTTTATTTTACAACAAAAATGTATTGAAAACTTTTTATTGATCACTATATAAATGTTTTATTTTAACTAAACATGTATGTTTAAAAATGTAAAAATATAATTTAAATAAACTTTGAAAAACTACATAAACATTAAAACATATGTTTTACATGTTTTTTTTTTTAATTTTATAAAGCGCAAACTAGACCCAAGAAATCGGGTATCAGAGCTCTTTACATGAGCATCAGTTTTGTTACAGATGGACACATTCATTTTTGTTAGGCACAGTGAAATAAAGTGATTTGCCCAGAATCACAGGATGTTGAGCGTTGTTGCCGAGACTCAAACCTGGTTCCCCAGCTTCTAAGTTGACCGCTCTAGCCATAAGGCTAATATATGTAAATATGTAAATAATAATTTTATTTATTACAAATATACAACTATCTTACTACATAGAAATGCAATGTATAAAAATGAAAAGATGTAGGGCACTAAAGGGGTGACATTTAATTTTCCCATTCCAATCTATTCCAATTTGGGAAAAGTATTGAACAATAAAGGGAAACATTTACTATTTTCACTCCAACATGAACCATTTTGAAGAAAGTGTTGGACACTGAAGAAGTGACATTTACTACTCCTACTCCTGTCTAAACCCCTAAGGTCCTGAATACAGCTATGGCAGTCCTATGGACCGCACATCCGCACCAGCATTCTGACCACCCTCTTACAATTGGATGGTCGGACTGCCATCGTACCACTGCTACCACCAGGGATCTGAGATCCCTGGCACTGGTGTGGCGGTCTTGAGGCCTTAATATGCTTGGCAGGACTGCTACAGTCCTGCCAAGCATATTGCAAGTATCCTCTCTGCCATGGTGTTCATGGCAGTTCCTACTCCATGAAAACCGTGACTGAGAGGAAGCAAAGGTGGCCCTACAGGGCTATCTGTTGCCTCAGGCACCCAGGCCCCCAAAGTCATTTTCCGGCAGCCTTTCTATGTTGGAAAGGCTGACATGGCAAGGCTGTCGGAAACCGACATTGTAATCCCGACAGCGGAGCCAAGGCTGGCTCGGCCGTCATTCAAGGGATTATAATTCTGCTCCTCTTCCGACTAGCTCTGTTAGCCCGTCGGAAGAGGAGCAGAATCCCCCCACGGGTTTTCCTCCGACTGTTGTCATCATAATAAGGTGGTCAGAGGGAAACCCTGAAAGTCAGGCGGAAAGCCTCCGACAGACAGTCGGATGACTTTCTGCCCGACATCCAAATCAGGCCCTAAATATTAAATATATCATAATCACAGATATCGTTTGATCTACAAAATAAAATAAAAATTATTTGAAAACACAATAACCCAAACAAAAAACATACATGTATATGTATATATTCCTGCTCCATAGTCCGCCACTTGCCTAACGGGTGCTTTGCCACACAAGGGGGTTTAATCCTCATACCGATGTTTACGTACACTAGAACAAACGCTTTTTGGGGTTCACCTTCTTCAGTGTCGACGACCGACACATAAGTACCTCTTTTATTCTCTGTACATCATCTGTTTTGATTACAGGTCAGACAGTATTATAACCGCTATCTTTGAGTGGTAATTCATCCAACATTTCACCATGCAACATTTGTTTACTTACAATTACTTAAAAACCAGCAAAGAAATTGTTCAACAATTATACTATACATTCTCATATATTACGCAAAAATCATTTCTACATGATTATAGAGCACTACTAAAATGTGATACCGGGTCTCACCATATTATAGCGGTATATTATTCAGCTCATTGTCTGTTCACTATTCATATTAATCATTAGATGGCGGATTCAATGGCCAAAGAATCAAATTAGAATGAATTCACCCTGTATGGGCAGTGACCACTAATTATAGATGTACAATAAAGTGGTCTCACACAATTCAGCCCTGAATGGGCATTATATCAAAATCAACGTATTGTCATTCGAATTTACATGTCATAGAAAAACGTATTTTCACATAATTCAGCCCTGAATGGGCATTATTTCCAAATCAGCCTCTTGTCATTCAAATTTAAATTTTCATAAAAACACTTGGCCTACTCATCTATCTAGTCGACTGTCTTGCTGCCTGCCTCTTTATCAGTTATAGGTGCACCACCAGTTCCTCCCCAACATTCAATCCTAATGGCTACTTGGTAACAATATCCAATATATATCGTGATTCCAATCTACGTAACCTTTTTTCTCTATCACCCTCTCTTATGTCCCGGGCATTATCCACACAGAAATATCTGAGCAGGTTCCTATTGTTCTGATGATGGGTTTGAAACTGTCTCGCAACGGTGTAGCTGGGTTCTTTATTGTTGATTGCTCTTTGATGTTCTAAAATACCCATCTTTTCAGGGTGGATTGTACTTCCCACGTACCTTAAATTACATGGGCAGATTTGGCAATATACTACATAAGGTGGACAAGAATCCAGCCAGCAGAACCGGAGATGTGCAGTTTTAATGATTTCAGTGAAAATAGTGCCTAGAAGCACAAAGCACCAACTGTATTTATCTAGTCTCACCAGCCCAGGACAAAGTCACAAGTTCAGTCCGACCACAATGGATCTCTGGCCAGATAAAGTTAGACCTGTTGACCAAAGAACCTTAAATCCTGGTTTGCCGCGAGTTGCAAGACCTTGTGTTGAGGATGCATGACACAGCCGCAGATCCAAGGAAGCTGTGAAGCTGGAATGTAGAGTCCTGTGTTGTCATTGAAAATGCCATCAACCAGAGGCTTGCGATGCAAAGTCCTGAATCAAAGATACGTCGGGTAACGGTGGTTCTGAAGAAGCTGCAGGGTTACGTTGCGGAGTCCTTTGTTGTCGTTGAGGATGCTGTCAACAAGGGGCTTGCAATGTGAAGGCCTTTGTTTAGCATGTGGCGTGCAGCAGCAGTTCCGAGGGGACTGAAGACTGCAATGGAAGTTCTGGCATTGGAGATGTGTCGTACTGCAGTGGTTATGATACGACTCCTGAGGAGATGCATAGCGCAGCATCGACTCTGCTTACAGGACCATAGCTGGTTTGGAAGAGCACCTTCAGGACTGGGGTAGCACTGCTGAGGGGGGGGACTCGCAGTAAAGAGAGAGGCCAGGTGCTGGTTCAAGAAGGTTGGAGCCTTTTATGTCTGTGAGGCTCTGCTCAGGAGGCCAGCCAACTAGCCCTTTTAGATACTCTGGTGGTCCTGTGATCAAGATGCTGGTCTAGTTCATTTCACTCAAGCAGCAGTGCAACAGAGTAGCAGTCCTTCTTGCAGAGCAGCACAGCAATCCTTTTTCAGGAGTATAACTCAGTTATTATCATTTCATTTTTTTATTTTTCATGCACGGCAGCTGTGCGAGGTAGGGTGGGGCTGTACAAGTAGCTGAGGAGTGGTTTGCCCTCGTGCCTAAGTGCACATGACTTTTTGGCCAGCCCTCTTGGGATGACCCTAATAGTCATGCACACTTACCCTCTTCTCCACCCAGGCTGCATTACAGCCTGGATGGAGAACATGCCCAAGACCCCAATGCCTGTCTGAGCGCCGAGCCACGACGTTTAGACCAATTGCAAAGCTGGAGCCTGGGTTCTTTCAATCTGCTACCTGCTCCTACCGTTGGAAGAAGGAGAGATGCGACCAGGAGGAGCGGCAAGGAGGACACGCACCAGGTAAACAGAATTAATTTTTTTATTTAATCGCACCTCCCCCCCCCCCCACCCCTGCTGTCCCTCCACCCCAAACTGGTGCCAGCCGCTGCTGTCTTCCAGCGGTGCAGAAGTGGACTGAAGAGTTGGGTCTGATGGTTTATTATTTATACCAAGTTCCCACTTTGAAGTAGGAGAAGGTTAAGGAGGTTTCTGCCCAAGATGTTTGGAATTTCCTACCTCTTTGCCCTGGTCCCAGCTTGTTTGGGGTCACAAAAGACTAGAGTCAAAACCCTTTGTGGGTGTGCTGGGCAGAGCCTGTGTGATGTGCAAGTGTGGTAGGTGACTGCTCCTGACCCTCATCAGGTCCGAGATAGCCCATCCTGCAAGCTACTATTCCCCTTTGTCTCACTGTCTGGGACCATTACACAAAGAACAACTGCCATCTAGACTTAATCATAAGACCCAGGCTGCTGGCACCAAATGGTTGGGACAAGAAAATGTCAACTTTCTAGAGGTGGCATTTTCAGAATTGTGACTTAAAGTGACACTTAAAGAGAGTTGTAAATTACAATTCTTTTGACACCAAACGCAACATTCCTACCTGCTCCCAGTTGACAGTTATCACTTATTGAATGCAGGCCTTGCAGTAGTGAAAACTAAATGTAAGAGTCTTTCACTACCAGTACACGCAAAAGTTAAAAGTACAGGTCCAACTTGTTAAATACACTACACCCCGCCCAATGGGTTATTAAGGGCCTGTCTTAGGGGTGGCTTATATGTATTTAAAGGGAAGGTTTAGAGCTAGAAAAGGTTTTACGGTGCCAGGTCAAAATGGCAGTTTGACACTGCACTCACAGGCTGAAATGACAGGCCTGAGACTTGTGTAAAAGGCTACTTAAGCAGGGTGGCACAATCAGTGTTGCAGGCCTACTAGCAGCATTTAATTTACAGACCATCGGTATATGCAGTACCACTTTTATAGGAATCTACAAATAAATTAAAAGTGTCAATTGGGTGTAATCCAATTTCACCATGTTTGTTCAAGAGAGCACAAGAACTTTAGCACTTGTTAGTAGTGGTAAAGTGCACAGAGTTCTACGGCATCAGCAAAAAATGGAGGAACAAGGCAAACATTTTGGGGGAAGATCACTCTAAATCGGACAGCTCTAACAGTCCCTATCCACGAATTTTGAACAGTTCCTGTGCTATGATCGCTCTGGCGCCTTCCCATCAAATAGGCCTGGCCATGTGCGTGATGTTATAACCAAGTGGACAAATGTTAGCTATTACATGACTCCATGTACCATAACTCTTTTTATACACAGGACCACAAGAGTCTCCACATTCAGCAGCTCATGTATTTAGAAGGCGTGGCACACAGTTGACTGTGCATTTATCGGAGGGTATGCTGAGAAAGAACGCTAGACCTTTCCTCATTGGTCAGAGTGTTTATAGATTCATTATCCTTAATGTAGACCTCGCTAATTGACATATTCTTATGATTACTGTTTACTGTCATGGTTCCCCAGTTTGTTGTCACATTGCACCCCTCCTACAGATAGCTTACATTGGTAAGTTTATTCCATTCCCTCATGAACCTCTCAATATCCAGCAACTGCTGCTTGTTGTATGTTATTTTAGGAAGATGATCTGCCTTTGACACCACAAAGGACAGCATAGTTGGTACTGAGAGCGAACGGACACAAACGGGCTTGCCACTGGCACACCAGCGGCGCACCAGCTGTGTGCACTCGCTGCATTCACGCGCTGCATGGTAGTGCATCAGTCTCCATTAAATGGGTAAGGGGTGAGCGGCAACTGGTCCACCACTCCAAGATGATGCCCTAAATGTGCCTCTGAAGAGGCATAACAATAACGTCCACTCACACTATACTTTTCAGGCAAAAACAGCTCAAAAAACAAATACATGTAGGAAGTGCCCTGAAACATTTTGCACCCTAGAATGTTAAATTAATGCAGGATGAGGAGTAGCACTCACTTGGCTGTGACCAATAGTTTTCATAGTTGTGGAGCTGTCTCCGTTAAATGGGTAAGGAGTTAGCGGTAGCTAGACCGTCACTTCAAGGTAGTGCTATACATGTGCCACAAAAGATCAGTAAAAAGGGCACCCCATCACAATTAACCTTCCAGGCAAAAACAGCGCATCAAACAAATATAGGTAAAAAGAGTCCTGAAAAGATTAAAAACTGTTAATCTACAGACATAACATATATATTACACATTTACAGTCAAACGAGTTATACTTTTCTTATGGACATGTTTACTGTTCACATTGTATAGATATCAATATCTGGCTGGATTTTGAATGTAGTGAGTAACACCAAGCAAAACGTATTCCTTGCAAATGGATTCCCCAGCACCCTTAATGTACTGCCTCCGCCAAGTTATTATAACTGACATTGGAATAGACAAAGGGTTCTCTTGTTGCTTGCCTATTTAAAAACTATGAAGGTTCTTATCATATTCACATGCAAAACCTAGACAAACTAATCTTTAATTTAATGCATTCTCAGTCCATGAGAGTAAAAATACAATTAGTTTATTCCCCTATAGTACTACAGAAAAATGGCATTATAAAGAATATGTGTGCAAGTAATATTATTCTCTTGAACATTTATGCACATCTATCACGTCCAGTTGGATAATATTTATTTGTTTTCCTTCATGATATTGTGCATCAGAGAGGACGTACATTGATTAGCAATAAAAAGAAACATTTCTTACCTAGCAAAGACAGTAAACTGTTTCCACTCTTTCGTAAAGGGGGAGGGGTGGGTAAAATGGTCATGGAAAAAGCAAGTCAGTCAGATAAAGTTACATTACTCAGCTGATGCCATGCAGGTGGGCTGACTATCCAAAAATACTAACTGAGCCGATCCACGAGTTGTTTCTATAGATGTTGCCTAATGATAAGGGATAATGCATCTGACTAGCAAAAGGACCACAAAGAGCAAGATTACTCAGCAAGCAAAACACTCTTACTGACATCTCATGTAACCTGCAGATCATGGCTTCAAAGCTAAGCAGGCCATCCCAACCTTTTCTCCTTCTGACTTTTCTCATTGAAATAGAATTAGGATCTAATTTAGAGTTTGGAAGAGAGGGTACTCTGTTGTAATGGTGGCAGAGTGCCCTCTCTGCCAACCTCCGGGTCCACCTGTTTGATTTAGAGGTGAAGAGATTGCCTAGTTCACTCCGACTGTGTCAAATTTTCTCATTCAGTGTCAATTTTCCTATGATGGCCTGAAGGTGTAGGGACCTTCAGAGGTAAGCCATCCATTCAAATAGCTCTGGGATAAACTCCTTCAATTCAGCATCTGCCATAGAATCTGAGATGCCATGGACCCAAACATTATTCCTGCGTGATCTGTTTTCACCACCGCGATTCAAACTCATCCTTTTCATGAATTCCATCCACCAACACTACTACTTATTGGTGCACTCTATTTTCCATTTGGTGTAATGAGTGGTCTAGGTCAGATAGGCACTGTGGCAAGGCCTGTATAAATGAGTCAATTTATGTTTTAAATTTGTCCATCATCAGGCATATGTCCCCACTGAAGTTTGGTTCAGTCAGCCATGGCAGTTATCTTTGATCGCGTCTCGGAGATGGAGTGGTTACACCACTTCTGCTTCGAACATACATCACGTCTTGATCAGAGGCTTCTGAATGTGCTCCCATGCTCCCATGCTCCTCCATTTCACACATTATCAGCAGTCTTTTAGCATTTGTGATAGCATCATAATGGCTGCATTAAGGCTTTAGGGAGCCGCCCAGCCTCAGGAGCTTAGGAACAACATATCTACATGGGTTCTCATTGGAGGCACGCCCCGAAGCTCGCATGTGATAGGGGTCTGCTCCCTGTCAGCTGGGCTCAGACCAGACTGGCTTGGACTTTCCTCCTTTTTCTAGGACAGTTCCTGTGTGTAGACAAATAGAGGACCCAGGGTTCTGCAATCTTGTTTACAAGACCAGGGTTTTCTAAGATGGATTTACAGTAATAGAACTAACTTCACTGTGAGGACTTTCTGATTATAGGTTAGGATACGGTACATATATCTGGCTAATGCCCACTAAAAGGAAGGCTTCTGGAGAAGTGTGGCTCAATGGTTAGAGCGTTTTTGGACACAAGGGAACCCAGTAGGGGACCTTCGGACCGTGGGTTACTTTAACTTGTTATAGAGAACAGGGGTCCTAAGGATTCAAAATATCACATGCAGATAATAATATAGACTACAGTCAGTACTATATTTTTGAAAAACGCCCAGCCGGACGTAAATTTATTCATAGAATAACATAGAATTGGGTTGGCCCATGGAGGGGCCACGAATAGTAGCAAGATAGGGTACAGTCCTGTACCTATCCCGAAAGGTTTAGAGGAGATAAACCAGGAAGGAGGAGATAGAGCAAAGAAAAAGTTTTTCAGGCAAGCAAGAATTTTGAGCCAGAAGGTGACTTGTGGTTAAAGTAAATACAGTCACAACAAATTCACCCTGCAGTGTCAACAATTTCAAATAAACATATTAAGTAATATGCTACACTGCATTTTGCGTCGACGTTTCGATCCCTAAGGGCTCATAATACAATGGGATCATCATCAGGACAGTTTTTTAAAGTTAGTGCCTGCAGTAAATATAGCCTGGCGCTACTGTTAGTCGCCTATAGTTGGAATGGCTCTTCCTACCGGTGGGCAAAATTTCAACCGGTTTGCAACCTCATTTGCTGGCCACATATGGTGTGGGCCGTGTAGCAGTCTGGAAAAATATGTTATACGAGGTATCTTCCGGATGGGTCCTCGTGCTTGTTGGGGATTGCCTAGTTACATGTGCTGCAGCCAGGAGCGTGCAATGCTTGCTTCTAGTGTGAAGCAGCGGCGGGTTGGGGGCTTGGAGTTAATCCGGCCAGTTGCTTGCTTCAATGTGGAAGCAGCGGCAGGTTGGGCGGCCAGTTGCTTGCTTCAATGTGGAAGCAGCGGCGGGTTGGGCGAAGCTCGATCGGCTTCTGCCCTTTCACAGTGGCAGCGCAGGACCTGCGCTGCCACTGTGAAAGGGCAGAAGCCGATCGAGCTTCGCCCAACCCGCCGCTGCTTCCACATTGAAGCAAGCAACTGGCCGCCCAACCTGCCGCTGCTTCCACATTGAAGCAAGCAACTGGCCGGATTAACTCCAAGCCCCCAACCCGCCGCTGCTTCACACTAGAAGCAAGCATTGCACGCTCCTGGCTGCAGCACATGTAACTAGGCAATCCCCAACAAGCACGAGGACCCATCCGGAAGATACCTCGTATAACATATTTTTCCAGACTGCTACACGGCCCACACCATATGTGGCCAGCAAATGAGGTTGCAAACCGGTTGAAATTTTGCCCACCGGTAGGAAGAGCCATTCCAACTATAGGCGACTAACAGTAGCGCCAGGCTATATTTACTGCAGGCACTAACTTTAAAAAACTGTCCTGATGATGATCCCATTGTATTATGAGCCCTTAGGGATCGAAACGTCGACGCAAAATGCAGTGTAGCATATTACTTAATATGTTTATTTGAAATTGTTGACACTGCAGGGTGAATTTGTTGTGACTGTATTTACTTTAACCACAAGTCACCTTCTGGCTCAAAATTCTTGCTTGCCTGAAAAACTTTTTCTTTGCTCTATCTCCTGCTTCCTGGTTTATCTCCTCTAAACCTTTCGGGATAGGTACAGGACTGTACCCTATCTTGCTACTATTCGTGGCCCCTCCATGGGCCAACCCAATTCTATGTTATTCTATGAATAAATTTACGTCCGGCTGGGCGTTTTTCAAAAATATAGTACTGACTGTAGTCTATATTATTATCTGCATGTGATATTTTGAATCCTTAGGACCCCTGTTCTCAATGGTTAGAGCGGCAGACCCTGAAGCAGAGGTCTAGCCCGGGACCAGGGTTCAATTCCCACCTCGGCGGGTCTTGGGCTCAAAATTCCACGGACCTGATAATTCTCGCCTCGGTGCCTATTCCAATCATGGAGTCCCACTCGGCAACTCTGGGAAATAGCTTGCTTAATCTCCACAACGGCCCCCACAACGCTAAGGATGCCTGGCCTCCACCTTGGGGGTGCCCAGGAGCGGACGACTCACAGGGAAAGCCAGGATGGGTTCCACAGCAGTATTCGTACAAGCGCATTGAGACCCTTGCGGGTGAGTAGTGCGCTATACAAGTATCAATTTACAAATTTTTACACCACTAGCACCTCAGAACACAACTGGATACGTGAAAATTAATGGTCAGAATTTGTGTAAACTGCCATGCCTGTGAAGAGGAATGAGGACCGTCCTGCTTTCACCATGTCTCTAGAAAGTGTGTTTTAAAGGTCCAACCAACTGATTTTTGAGAGGAAATGTATGCCCCTGGGACTTCCAATGGTCACTGGGTCACTTCTTCTGCAGCCTTCTAGGAAGCTGCTTATCCAAGGACTGAGCCTGTCCTGATTGGATTACAGTACTGCTATCTTCCTTGGTGCACCGGAAACCACATTTAACTAGCCCCAACAGATCCAGAATGCTGCAGCAAGGCTTCTCACGGGCACCTCAGTCAGAATGTCAGCTAAACCAGCACTTAAGTTGCTGCACTGGCTTCCGATACGCGAAAGGGTAAAATTCAAATGTATTGCACACAAACTGTTGCAGGGTAAGGGGCCCCCCATCCTGAAGAACTTAGTCGTACCCTAAAAAGCCAACAGACCACTCCGTTCAGATCATGAACGTCTGGTCACTGTGCCCAGAGTAAAAAAGGCAAGTACAGGAGGACAGCGATTCTCGGTTAATACAGCTAAACTGTGGAATTCCCTCCCCTTGAAACTACCGGCTGAATCCTGCCATCTGCGGTTTCGGAATTGTATTTATGCCGCCCTGAGCACAGAAGAGGTTATGTACTATTTGTTGTTGTTTTTAATAGCTATTCACCAGAACTTTTACATGTAATTCTATATCTTTTAATATGAATATTTATACATATGTGTCTCTGCTTACACTTACATTCTCCACTATATGTCTATTGTTTTCATTTATTGTTCGTACATTTCTCTATATTATCCATTTCACTCTCTTTTTCCATCTTCATCTCGTATTTCATTTTTCTACTTCATCTTCCTTTGTTCCGTAACAAAATATTCATATACCTGTAATATAATGTAATTTATTTAATTTTGTTTAAGTCACAGAATATTATTATATATTTTTTGTTCTTTTTCTTTGAATCACCATACTTAATCTATGTTATGGTAAGTATTTATCTTATCATATCGTATTTTATCTTACTTTCTCTTATCTTATCTATCTTTTAGAATGTCCTCTGCTACATTTGTATATATATACCTTAAATGAAATTACTTGACTCGTATATTCACCTCTTACCTATTCGCATTGTCTTTTGTCTATTGTCTTTTTCTCCTTGGAGCATACTCATATTGTATTATGCTTCATATTTGTACATTTTTCACTTACCAATTTCATTTGTGATCCCTCCTTTCCTTACCTCTCTCTTCCCCCCTTCCATTAATTCCATTTTTTATGGCCTCAATATAAATACAAATATTTGTCCTTGCGCTTATATGTTTATGTATTTATTACATTATATAATATGATTAATTATTCAATTTATTTTTACTATATGCTTATATATAACAATGTTCTTATATATTTATTGTTTGACAATGCATACAGTTATCATAATATATGTATTTTTTCTATTTATAAATTTCAATAAAAAATTGAAACACAAAAAAAACCCACCTCTTTCCTTAATCTTTTCTATCTATTTCTCTGGTATTCGCACTGGTCTTTCTTTTTTGGTTTAGCGCTGGGATGCTTCCGGGTAACTACGCGCTCTAAAAATCCCCGTTCATTCATTCATTCATTCATTCATTCAAAAGGTAAGAAAGGTATCTTTCCAGTGAAGAAAATGCAGACCAACGGGTACTTGGACTTGGAACTATGCTACCACCCTGACTAAAAAGAGTCGTTGAGTGTACCTCCCAGTGCTATCTGTGAATTGGTACCCTGAAAGCTGCTCTTGAAGTTTGGGTTCTTGAATAACTACCAGGAGACAAAAGTTGAACATCCAAGAGAAGTTGAGTTAAAAGTTCAGCTTTTAAAGAATTGTGTCAAGGTGCAGAAGCTACATGAGAAAGACGCTACTTCAACTATCAAGATTCCATGGTTCCGCCTCCATTGTGTTTGTTGTTGTCGTCCTCGTGAGCCCGCCCCGCCTCCCAGCTGAGCCGCCCTCCCACTGAATAGATCAGCGCTCCCCTCCGTGAAGGCGCTGTGACTCGCTCCTCTCACTCGGGCTAAGTGGTCGCTCCCAGTGTCCCTTGAAGGCATTTGGTATCGTTGTGCTGCATTGCTATTGCTATTGCCAATTAATATTGCCTGCTGTCTGCCTGGTTGCCGCTTTGCTTCATTTGCACATTTATTATTCATTACTGTTGTTTTTACTCGGTTTGCGCGTCTGCCCCTAGCGCTCCGCTGTGGTCCCCCCTCCGCCTCCATTTTGTTTGTTGTTGTCGTCCTCGTGAGCCCGCCCCGCCTCCCAGCTGAGCCGCCCTCCCACTGAATAGATCAGCGCTCCCCTCCGTGAAGGCGCCGTGACTCGCTCCTCTCACTCGTGCTGAGTGGTCGCTCCCAGTGTCACTTGAAGGCATTTGGTATCGTTGTGCTGCATTGCTATTGCTATTGCTATTGCCAATTAATATTGCCTGCTGTCTGCCTGGTTGCCGCTTTGCTTCATTTGCACATTTATTATTCATTACTGTTGTTTTTACTCGGTTTGCGCGTCTGCCCCTAGCGCTCCGCTGTGCTCCCCCCTCCTCCTCCATTTTGTTTGTTGTTGTCGTCCTCGTGAGCCCGCCCCGCCTCCCAGCTGAGCCGCCCTCCCACTGAATAGATCAGCGCTCCCCTCCGTGAAGGCGCCGTGACTCGCTCCTCTCACTCGGGCTGAGTGGTCGCTCCCAGTGTCCCTTGAAGGCATTTGGTATCGTTGTGCTGCATTGCTATTGCTATTGCCAATTAATATTGCCTGCTGTCTGCCTGGTTGCCGCTTTGCTTCATTTGCACATTTATTATTCATTACTGTTGTTTTTACTCGGTTTGCGCGTCTGCCCCTAGCGCTCCGCTGTGCTCCCCCCTCCGCCTCCATTTTGTTTGTTGTTGTCGTCCTCGTGAGCCCGCCCCGCCTCCCAGCTGAGCCGCCCTCCCACTGAATAGATCAGCGCTCCCCTCCGTGAAGGCGCCGTGACTCGCTCCTCTCACTCGGGCTGAGTGGTCGCTCCCAGTGTCCCTTGAAGGCATTTGGTATCGTTGTGCTGCATTGCTATTGCTATTGCCAATTAATATTGCCTGCTGTCTGCCTGGTTGCCGCTTTGCTTCATTTGCACATTTATTATTCATTACTGTTGTTTTTACTCGGTTTGCGCATCTGCCCCTAGCGCTCCGCTGTGCTCCCCCCTCCGCCTCCATTTTGTTTGTTGTTGTCGTCCTCGTGAGCCCGCCCCGCCTTCCAGCTGAGCCGCCCTCCCACTGAATAGATCAGCGCTCCCCTCCGTGAAGGCGCCGTGACTCGCTCCTCTCACTCGGGCTGAGTGGTCGCTCCCAGTGTCCCTTGAAGGCATTTGGTATCGTTGTGCTGCATTGCTATTGCTATTGCCAATTAATATTGCCTGCTGTCTGCCTGGTTGCCGCTTTGCTTCATTTGCACATTTATTATTCATTACTGTTGTTTTTACTCGGTTTGCGCGTCTGCCCCTAGCGCTCCGCTGTGCTCCCCCCTCCGCCTCCATTTTGTTTGTTGTTGTCATCCTCGTGAGCCCGCCCCGCCTCCCAGCTGAGCCGCCCTCCCACTGAATAGATCAGCGCTCCCCTCCGTGAAGGCGCCGTGACTCGCTCTTCTCACTCGGGCTGAGTGGTTGCTCCCAGTGTCCCTTGAAGGCATTTGGTATCGTTGTGCTGCATTGCTATTGCTATTGCCAATTAATATTGCCTGCTGTCTGCCTGGTTGCCGCTTTGCTTCATTTGCACATTTATTATTCATTACTGTTGTTTTTACTCGGTTTGCGCGTCTGCCCCTAGCGCTCCGCTGTGCTCCCCCCTCCGCCTCCATTTTGTTTGTTGTTGTCGTCCTCGTGAGCCCGCCCCGCCTCCCAGCTGAGCCGCCCTCCCACTGAATAGATCAGCGCTCCCCTCCGTGAAGGCGCCGTGACTCGCTCCTCTCACTCGGGCTGAGTGGTCGCTCCCAGTGTCCCTTGAAGGCATTTGGTATTGTTGTGCTGCATTGCTATTGCTATTGCCAATTAATATTGCCTGCTGTCTGCCTGGTTGCCGCTTTGCTTCATTTGCACATTTATTATTCATTACTGTTGTTTTTACTCGGTTTGCGCGTCTGCCCCTAGCGCTCCGCTGTGCTCCCCCCTCCGCCTCCATTTTGTTTGTTGTTGTCGTCCTCGTGAGCCCGCCCCGCCTCCCAGCTGAGCCGCCCTCCCACTGAATAGATCAGCGCTCCCCTCCGTGAAGGCGCCGTGACTCGCTCCTCTCACTCGGGCTGAGTGGTCGCTCCCAGTGTCCCTTGAAGGCATTTGGTATCGTTGTGCTGCATTGCTATTGCTATTGCCAATTAATATTGCCTGCTGTCTGCCTGGTTGCCGCTTTGCTTCATTTGCACATTTATTATTCATTACTGTTGTTTTTACTCGGTTTGCGCGTCTGCCCCTAGCGCTCCGCTGTGCTCCCCCCTCCGCCTCCATTTTGTTTGTTGTTGTCGTCCTCGTGAGCCCGCCCCGCCTCCCAGCTGAGCCGCCCTCCCACTGAATAGATCAGCGCTCCCCTCTGTGAAGGCGCCGTGACTCGCTCCTCTCACTCGGGCTGAGTGGTCGCTCCCAGTGTCCCTTGAAGGTATTTGGTATCGTTGTGCTGCATTGCTATTGCTATTGCCAATTAATATTGCCTGCTGTCTGCCTGGTTGCCGCTTTGCTTCATTTGCACATTTATTATTCATTACTGTTGTTTTTACTCGGTTTGCGCGTCTGCCCCTAGCGCTCCGCTGTGCTCCCCCCTCCGCCTCCATTTTGTTTGTTGTTGTCGTCCTCGTGAGCCCGCCCCGCCTCCCAGCTGAGCCGCCCTCCCACTGAATAGATCAGCGCTCCCCTCCGTGAAGGCGCCGTGACTCGCTCCTCTCACTCGGGCTGAGTGGTCGCTCCCAGTGTCCCTTGAAGGCATTTGGTATCGTTGTGCTGCATTGCTATTGCTATTGCCAATTAATATTGCCTGCTGTCTGCCTGGTTGCCGCTTTGCTTCATTTGCACATTTATTATTCATTACTGTTGTTTTTACTCGGTTTGCGCGTCTGCCCCTAGCGCTCCGCTGTGCTCCCCCCTCCGCCTCCATTTTGTTTGTTGTTGTCGTCCTCGTGAGCCCGCCCCGCCTCCCAGCTGAGCCGCCCTCCCACTGAATAGATCAGCGCTCCCCTCCGTGAAGGCGCCGTGACTCGCTCCTCTCACTCGTGCTGAGTGGTCGCTCCCAGTGTCCCTTGAAGGCATTTGGTATCGTTGTGCTGCATTGCTATTGCTATTGCCAATTAATATTGCCTGCTGTCTGCCTGGTTGCCGCTTTGCTTCATTTGCACATTTATTATTCATTACTGTTGTTTTTACTCGGTTTGCGCGTCTGCCCCTAGCGCTCCGCTGTGCTCCCCCCTCCGCCTCCATTTTGTTTGTTGTTGTCGTCCTCGTGAGCCCGCCCCGCCTCCCAGCTGAGCCGCCCTCCCACTGAATAGATCAGCGCTCCCCTCCGTGAAGGCGCCGTGACTCGCTCCTCTCACTCGGGCTGAGTGGTCGCTCCCAGTGTCCCTTGAAGGCATTTGGTATCGTTGTGCTGCATTGCTATTGCTATTGCCAATTAATATTGCCTGCTGTCTGCCTGGTTGCCGCTTTGCTTCATTTGCACATTTATTATTCATTACTGTTGTTTTTACTCGGTTTGCGCGTCTGCCCCTAGCGCTCCGCTGTGCTCCCCCCTCCGCCTCCATTTTGTTTGTTGTTGTCGTCCTCGTGAGCCCGCCCCGCCTCCCAGCTGAGCCGCCCTCCCACTGAATAGATCAGCGCTCCCCTCCGTGAAGGCGCCGTGACTCGCTCCTCTCACTCGGGCTGAGTGGTCGCTCCCAGTGTCCCTTGAAGGCATTTGGTATCGTTGTGCTTCATTGCTATTGCTATTGCCAATTAATATTGCCTGCTGTCTGCCTGGTTGCCGCTTTGCTTCATTTGCACATTTATTATTCATTACTGTTGTTTTTACTCGGTTTGCGCGTCTGCCCCTAGCGCTCCGCTGTGCTCCCCCCTCCGCCTCCATTTTGTTTGTTGTTGTCGTCCTCGTGAGCCCGCCCCGCCTCCCAGCTGAGCCGCCCTCCCACTGAATAGATCAGCGCTCCCCTCCGTGAAGGCGCCGTGACTCGCTCCTCTCACTCGGGCTGAGTGGTCGCTCCCAGTGTCCCTTGAAGGCATTTGGTATCGTTGTGCTGCATTGCTATTGCTATTGCCAATTAATATTGCCTGCTGTCTGCCTGGTTGCCGCTTTGCTTCATTTGCACATTTATTATTCATTACTGTTGTTTTTACTCGGTTTGCGCGTCTGCCCCTAGCGCTCCGCTGTGCTCCCCCCTCCGCCTCCATTTTGTTTGTTGTTGTCGTCCTCGTGAGCCCGCCCCGCCTCCCAGCTGAGCCGCCCTCCCACTGAATAGATCAGCGCTCCCCTCCGTGAAGGCGCCGTGACTCGCTCCTCTCACTCGGGCTGAGTGGTCGCTCCCAGTGTCCCTTGAAGGCATTTGGTATCGTTGTGCTGCATTGCTATTGCTATTGCCAATTAATATTGCCTGCTGTCTGCCTGGTTGCCGCTTTGCTTCATTTGCACATTTATTATTCATTACTGTTGTTTTTACTCGGTTTGCGCGTCTGCCCCTAGCGCTCCGCTGTGCTCCCCCCTCCACCTCCATTTTGTTGTTGTTGTCGTCCTCGTGAGCCCGCCCCGCCTCCCAGCTGAGCCGCCCTCCCACTGAATAGATCAGCGCTCCCCTCCGTGAAGGCGCCGTGACTCGCTCCTCTCACTCGGGCTGAGTGGTCGCTCCCAGTGTCCCTTGAAGGCATATGGTATCGTTGTGCTGCATTGATATTGCTATTGCCAATTAATATTGCCTGCTGTCTGCCTGGTTGCCGCTTTGCTTCATTTGCACATTTATTATTCATTACTGTTGTTTTTACTCGGTTTGCGCGTCTGCCCCTAGCGCTCCGCTGTGCTCCCCCCTCCGCCTCCATTTTGTTTGTTGTTGTCGTCCTCGTGAGCCCGCCCCGCCTCCCAGCTGAGCCGCCCTCCCACTAAATAAATCAGCGCTCCCCTCCGTGAAGGCGCCGTGACTCGCTCCTCTCACTCGGGCTGAGTGGTCGCTCCCAGTGTCCCTTGAAGGCATTTGGTATTGTTGTGCTGCATTGCTATTGCTATTGCCAATTAATATTGCCTGCTGTCTGCCTGGTTGCCGCTTTGCTTCATTTGCACATTTATTATTCATTACTGTTGTTTTTACTCGGTTTGCGCGTCTGCCCCTAGCGCTCCGCTGTGCTCCCCCCTCCGCCTCCATTTTGTTTGTTGTTGTCGTCCTTGTGAGCCCGCCCCGCCTCCCCGCTGAGCCGCCCTCCCACTGAATAGATCAGCGCTCCCCTCCGTGAAGGCGCCGTGACTCGCTCCTCTCACTCGGGCTGAGTGGTCGCTCCCAGTGTCCCTTGAAGGCATTTGGTATTGTTGTGCTGCATTGCTATTGCTATTGCCAATTAATATTGCCTGCTGTCTGCTTGGTTGCCGCTTTGCTTCATTTGCACATTTATTATTCATTACTGTTGTTTTTACTCGGTTTGCGCGTCTGCCCCCAGCGCTCCGCTGTGCTCCCCCCTCCGCCTCCATTTTGTTTGTTGTTGTCGTCCTCGTGAGCCCGCCCCGCCTCCCAGCTGAGCCGCCCTCGCCCCTCCCCCTCCACTATCCATATATGACAGTTGTTCCCGCGCGCAGCGTTTACGCACAGCGTTCGCGCCCCAGTCGCGCCGAAGGTGCGCCAAAGGTAAGCCCGTCTACGCCCGTCCGCACCTGGACCGCGCCCAGCGCCAGACCCCCTGCCACTTGCACCCTCCACCCCTCCCGCATCTCTTACGATGCCACCAGCCTCCTAGCCCTTAACCCTGGCCGCTCCCCCAACTGCTTCCAAGCTGTTCCTGGACACACCCATGGACCTTTCTCATGCAACTCCTGCAAATACTACGGCTCCGTCTGCAACTCCGCTACGATCACACCACAGATATCCGACCCCAACAACCTACAATGCATCCTGCTCAACACACGCTCGGTCCACAGGCACGCCATTGACCTATGGAATCTACTAGACACCATCTCACAGGACATCGCCTTCCTAACAGAAACATGGATGAACGCATCTTCCGCCCCAGACATCACCATTGCCATCCCTGAAGCCTATAAGATCATACGCAAGGACCGTACCGGCCACACAGGAGGAGGAATCGCTATCGTCCATAAGAAATCAATCCGCATCTCAACCAGCTCAGACGTCAATCTCGCCAACTCCGAACACCTCCACTTCCAAATCCACACCGACCCCAAGACCACACTCAGAGGCACCCTCCTTTACAGACCTCCAGGACCCCGCGCTCAATTTAGTGAGGACATCACGGATTTCATCACTCCACACGCGCTCCCCTCCAAAGATTACATCCTTCTGGGAGACCTCAACTTTCACCTTGAAAAGCACAACGACCGCAACTCCACCACCCTTTTGGACAACCTCGCCAACCTCGGACTTAAACAACTTGTCACTTCCCCCACCCACATCGCAGGTCATACACTCGACCCCATCTTCACATCCAGCAATCATGTCTCCTTCAGTCACACCACGAATCTCCTCTGGACTGACCACAGCTGCGTTCACTTTACCTACAACAAGCCCAAACCCAACAACCACCCCCAACCAACTCTGCAAAGAAACTGGAACAAAATCACCATCGACCAGATCTCCTCATCGCTTCTTCTTAACCCCCCAGCCCACTCCTCAAATCCCGATCAAGCCGCCTCCAACCTCACCCTATGGTTATCCAACAGCTCCAACATCCTAGCACCACTGAAAAAAAGACAAAACAAACTCGGCAGCAAGAAGGCCTCCTGGTTTAACGATGATCTTAAGAAATCCAAGAAACTCTGCCGCTCCCTTGAGAAGGCCTGGAAAAAAGATCCAACCGTCAGCACCAAGGCAACCTTCAAAAACGCCACCCGCTCACACCACCAACTGATCCGAAAAGCCAAGAAAGCCGCTTTCAAGGACCGACTAGATAACAACGCCCACAACAGCAAAGAACTATTCAGTATCGTCAAGGAATTTACCAATCCCACGGCCAACTCCAACGACATCACCCCCTCCCAAGCCCTCTGCGACTCCCTAGCCTCTTTCTTCCACAACAAAATTGCAGACATCCACAACAGCTTCGACAACCAACCCGAAGACCAACCCACCCAACCCCCTGCAGGACCCCCACCTCCCTTGAACACCCTCAACGACTGGAACCCAATCTCCACTGAGGACACCATCCGCCTGATGAACTCCATCCACTCAGGATCCCCAACTGACCCATGCCCTCACCACATCTTCAACAAAGCAGACTCCATCATAGCACCACATCTCCGAGATGTCATCAACTGCTCCTTCAACTCCGCCACCTTCCCGGAAAGCTGGAAACATGCCGAACTCAGCGCCCTCCTGAAGAAACCCACAGCTGACCCCACCGAACTCAAAGACTACCGCCCCATCTCGCTCCTTCCATTCCCGGCCAAAGTCATCGAGAAAGCAGTCAACAACCAGCTCGCCGCCTTCCTCGGAACAAACAAATCCCTCGACTCATCACAATCCGGCTTCCGAGCCAAACACAGCACTGAAACCGCCCTCCTCGCAGCAACAGACGACATTCGAACTCTCCTGGACAATGGAGACAGAGTCGCCCTCATCCTCCTCGACCTCTCCGCAGCCTTCGACACAGTCTGCCATAGAACCCTTCTACAGCGCCTCAAAAACATCGGAATTCAAGGAAAAGCACTAGAATGGATCACCTCGTTCCTCACCGGAAGAACCCAGAGAGTCCCCCTCCCACCATTCATCTCAGAGGCCACTGAAGTCATCTGCGGCGTACCCCAAGGATCCTCACTCAGTCCCACCCTCTTCAACGTATACATGAGCCCCCTCGCTGCCATCGCACGGCAACACAACCTCAACATCATCTCCTACGCGGATGACACTCAACTGATCCTTTCACTCACCAATGACCCTAGCACCGCCAAAACTAACCTACACGAAGGATTGAAAGAAGTAGCCGAATGGATGAAACACCGCCGTCTGAAACTGAACTCAGATAAAACAGAAGTCCTTATCTTAGGCACCTCCCCCTCCGCCTGGGACGACTCATGGTGGCCAGAAGCCCTTGGAAAAGCACCCATACCGACGGACCACGCACGGAACCTGGGCGTCATCCTGGAGTCCTCACTTTCAATGAATAGACAAGTCAACGCCGTCTCTTCATCCTGCTTCAACATTCTTCGCATGCTCAAAAAAACATTTCGTTGGATCCCCACCGAAACTAGGAAAACGGTCACCCACGCTCTGGTCACGAGCCGACTGGACTACGGAAACACCCTCTACGCCGGTACTACCGTTAAACTCCTGAAAAAACTCCAACGAATCCAGAACGCCTCAGCCAGGCTCATATTAGACATCCCGCGCAAAGAACATATCTCTAGTCACCTAAAAACCTCCACTGGCTCCCCGTCAACAAGAGGATCACTTTTCGGCTCCTAACCCACGCACACAAAGCACTCTACGAAATCGGACCAGAATGCCTCAACACAAGACTGTCCTTCTACACCCCCTCACGCCAGCTACGATCATCCAACCAAGCCCTGGCCACTGTAACTCGCATCAACAAAACCACCATGGGAGGTAGATCCTTTTCCTACCTGGCAGCTAAAACCTGGAACTCACTTCCCACTCACCTTCGCCTTACCCAGAACCACCCAGCATTCAGAAAGCAACTTAAAACGTGGTTATTTGACCAGTAACTCCCCACCCCTCTTCAAGCGCCTTGAGACCCTCTGGGTATGTAGCGCGCTATATAAATTCTATGACTTGACTTGACTTGACTTCTTATTGTAAGCTTTTAACTGTAAAAAAAAGACACACCAGTAAAACCTATAAATAGGACCCACGTTTGCTGAGTTATACATTTGAAAAACGCTTCTTAAGTGTAAATAGAAGGTCTCCATCAAGCAACATGTGCCAGATGTTGGCTATGGTGCAAGAGGCTTTTCCATTAGCTTTTGTTGAGTTGTACATTTGGAAAAAACGTCTTAAGTGTAAATAGGTCTCCATCAATCAACATGCGCCAGATGTTGGTTATGGTGCAAGAGGCTTTTCCATTAGCTTTTGTTGAGTTGTACATTTGGAAAAAACGTCTTAAGTGTAAATAGGTCTCCATCAATCAACATGCGCCAGATGTTGGTTATGGTGCAAGAGGCTTTTCCATTGGCTCTAACGGTCTGGATTTGCTCACCCGTACATCTATTGGAAGACCTTTTTTAGTTTATGGGGTCAACCAATGCCGGGCTATTTATTCAATAGTCTATCCCTTATTGCCCATTTAATATTTTTTTTCAAATAGCAGCAAGAGGTTAAATAGGCAGTCAAGCTCCAAGCAAATGATGTTACCAATACATACAGTTATCATGTAACATGGCGTAATGTAATGTAGTGTAACTTTCAGAATAGAATGTAACAACATAGAAATGTAGAGTCCAGGAAAGCATGAGATAGGACAGGATAGCATACCATAGTGCAGCACTGTGCGAAAAACATACAACCATAACGGGATGCAAGTGAAAGGGAAAAGAGAACAAACAGTTGTTACATGAATGAAAGTAAGAAGCAGACGAAAGCAAGGTGAATATGAAAAAATAGAAAAGGAGGAAGTGTGGAAAATGGTATGAAGTAAAAAGGCAGATCTGTGGGAAATCCACCTCTAATGTATAAAAAAATAAAGGGGCATATTACCAGGCAATAGCGATAATTATCGCTATTGCTTGGTTAGCGAGAAAAAATTATCGCCGAGCTGCAGCGATTTTTATCGCAGATAAACCTTGGTATTGCCAAGGTTTATCGCAAATGCGATAAAAATCGGCCGCAATGCATGAATATCGCTGAAAAGTCCGCGATATTCATGCATTACCGAGCTAATGCTCTTAGCCATGTTATCCACCTCCCATTGGATAACATGGCTAAGAACTGCTCAGGGCAGGTGTTAGCTTTTGGAGATATTCGTGCTTAGCGCGAATATCTCCAAAAGTTGGTAATAGGAGATAGCGATGTTAGCGACTGTTTCCAGTCGCTAACATCTTGGCACGCCCACTTTGCATGTCATTAGTGATAAATATCACTGACATGCAAAGTGGGGCCCAAGATGGTCGCTATCGCCTACTAGCTGTCTCTAACTGGTGTTAGCGACAGCTAGGTAATAGGGAGATAATTTTATCTCCGCTTTCTTGGCTTTTAAAGCCAAAAAAGCGGAGATAAACCCCCTTGATAATATGCCCCAAAATGTTGAAAGCTCCATTGCAGGAAACTATGAAAGAAACCAATAAAACAATGATATGTAGCCACAAACAGGCAAAACTCAGTAACAACTTACAGGTCCGCCTAGTTTTATGTGTGCCACCAATATTGTAATTTGTAGTGACACAGAGGAGAGAGGCAGCTTGTTAATTCGTAAACTCTACACGTCCTGTAGCAGCAGTCTCAGCAGAGTGCACTCTTTGCCCCAGCTGCTGTTAAACTATTTTAAACCTAACCATTTCCTTCCATCCTCCTCTCCACTTAAGTGAGAGATCTGCTCAACCAACTTCTGTGTGACCCTTAGGGGTGAGCAGTCGTCCAGGGTGCACCTGTCCAGGGAGTCATGATTGGGTAATTTATTTTCTAGCTATTAATGGAGCATGTGAGATGGCCCACGCAGCGCCCTCTGCTTTATTTCACATTCTCATCATGCACATTGTTTTATAGAACTTCTGGAGGGAAAGCAATCCCCAAGCACCAGACCAGCCATGAGCAGAGACTCGGATTATATACTTTATTTCTTCTGGTTCCTAATTATTTCACACTGTTATGTTTTTTATGTGCCTGTATTGGATTTTCAATGTATCTTTCTATATTTTCACGGAAATAATAGACTGTGGCGACCCAGCGCCCTGTTTTATTCAGTGAGAAACTCATAAAAAGTAGAAGAAAATATCCAGTCACACTCATGGCTCATAAATGACATATGCACTGCAGACGAGTTTATTTCACCACCACCCCCTCCCCTTATTGGCCACATGCACCTTCAAAGAGCCCACATATTGCTTTCTCTCTGTGTTCGGGGTGCACACCCCTGTACTGTCACTCGACCTGAGGTCTCATGTTCTACTTCAGAAGAGTCCCACGCAATCAAGACTCATACACTTCAGAAGGATGTATGACGTTACAACGCATGCTTTTACCACGCATGCTGTTACAGCGCCAGTTTTACAATGCAAACCTTTACAACGCATTGCGCTTTGGGGTGCTGGATAGTGAATAGTTTAATTTACTATTCCAACTCCAGTCCCCGTAGACACTAAAGAAGGTGTTGGATAGTAAATTAAATCTATTCCCTAACCTAGAGCGCCCCCCAGCGCAATGCGATGTAATGGTTTTCGTTGTAAAACTTGCGTTCTAATAGCACTGCGTTGTAAAAGTTTCGTTGTAAAGGATGTTTCCCACTTCAGAAGAGTCTCACACTATTATAATATGCTCCATACGTCCTATGACTGTTATTTCCGTACAAATAAAAACTTTCTCTGGTCCTGAGTTAGGCGTTTGACTTCACAAGAGTCTCACTCATTTCTATCAGGGTTTGGAAAATATTCTAGCCAAAGGAGACAGGTGCATTCAGACTTATCCATTTAACCCCTTCACTGAGGCGGCAATTCCGCCGCAGTGCTAGGGGGTGGGGAGGCCGCACGGCTCACCTGCGCTTGTGACGTAGCCGCTCCGTCACGCGCCTCGGGTGAGCTGTGCTAGTGACGGAACGGTTCCGTCACGAACGCGCCCGCTCAATAGAACGCGCCGCGCAGGCGCGGGGCGCGGGCCGTGACGGAACCATTCCGTCCTAGCACAGCTCACCCGAGATGCGTGACGGAACGGTTCCGTCATAAGCGCCGAACGGGTTAAAAAGGAGACAGCTGCATTCAGACAAATCCATTTGGCTCCTGCATCCATCCTGTTTCTTTTCTGCCAATCTGACCGGTCTAAATTCCAAAAATACAAGTAGCTGATGGTATTGAGCTGAAGCAGAAACCTCTGTCACATGGATGGGATTAGAAAAGGATGAAACTGTGCCCTTTCTGCTGCTCGGCTTGGCTGACCAGATAGGTATAAACCAATGTTACCATGTTTTAGCAAGTGAGCTCAAGCACTTTAGCAATGGATAGCAGTGGGAAAGTGCACAGAGTACTAAAGTCAACAAAAACGAATTCAGCAAAAATAGGATGGGTGAAGGCAAAGGTTTAAGGATAACCTTGCAGCAAAGTAACACGTCCAACATTAACCCCCTCCAACCAAAAGCCAGGGGAGACTAATTATTACCTTAGTGGGCTTCTCTGCTTAGGTGGTAAAACATGGACAATGGCCCTCTACTGCAGAGGCCTTTGCCAGTACTATGCCTCTCTGAGTTTAGTTTGATCCATTTGTCTAAACTCTCCTGTGCCACTGAACTGACCCGTGGGGTGCCCTACTCCTAACCTATGGACCTTTGCATTGCAGCACCTAACTTTAACTTGCTCACATATGCATCCAAGTAGGTATACAGTTTCACCATGACCAGCAAGGTGATGTTGCCCATTCCAACCCTTGCATCAGACTTCCGTCCGCAACCCAAGGAAAACTCTCCCCATAAAGCCAGAAATCAACAGAGGCAACTGACAGCTTTCGTTGTCAAGACCCAGGTACGAGACCATCTAGGGATCGCTGACGTTTCTCGCAGTGGGGTAAACAGCCACAGGTGCTAGGCACCTGTTTTCCCACTCTCCTTTCTACAAGTCCAGAGGTGGTAGCCTGATACATGCCACTCTGCTCAGGGCCTGTACTGTGAGACTGCACAGTGCCTGGTGAGCCAGGACATCCAGGGGGAATCCCCTCCAAAAGTGACACACTCTGTCTGGGACATGCAGGGGTCTGCCTGATGTGGTCACCAGCCATCTGTGACATAGCAGGGAGCACCCCCCCAGTCAGAACTGGCCTCATAAGGGTCAGTCTTGGGGTTCACTGTTCTCAGAGATGGCCTATCTGACCCCCTGGTCTTCCCACTGTGGACTCCTTCCACATCATGTCCTTCCATCTGGGCCAGGGTACACTCCAAATGGGTCTGTTACTCTCAGAAGTCTGAACCTTCAGGGTGCCCTCAATGGCTGCCCATTCCTGCTCCCCGGACACTAGTCTGGATTCTCGCGGAGTCGGAATAGTGCCATTGAGCACGCCGACTGATCTCTGCTCGACTCGTGAGCAAGGCAGCAGCGACTGCAAAATAACGCGTGTGGATTAATTTGAGTCCATACCTCCAATTGAAAAAGAATTACCCCAAGCGACTGATAATAATCAGCCCTCCACTCACTAGGATTTCGAGGAATCATTCCTCAATCTACTGACGTCAATCCACCCCCTCTCGACCTACAAGAGCATCACAGCTCTAACAGGCGCTTCAAAAGTACAAACAGGCAAATTAATACAAGGTCCTGATGATAATCCCAGTTCACTAGGAGCCAGGGATCGAAACGTCGTCGACACTTTTAGCAATTCTGTAATCTTTTCCATTGTGTTAAATTTTTTTTACAGTAATTGTCTGTCCGAACTTGCTTTAAAATTGTGTTAATAATGCAAGGGACAGTTGGCTCCTACGTTCTCTTTGCCTGATATTCTTTAAACCTTTTTTCCTTTCCTATTTTTCTCACTCCCGAACCTTGTTCGAGTGTCCTCTGGATAGGTACAGGCTTGTACCCTATCAGTTATTGAATCAGACCCCTCTGGCGGTCTTGCTTATCCATGTTTATTTTTGAATAAAACTTTTCAGGCCCGGCTGGGTACTGAAAACTTTCTGATATAGCACTGATTGTAGTCTATATTCCATTGAATTGTTCATGTTCTTAATCCTAAGGACCGTTGTTCTTTGTAATAGTCAATTGCCCATGGTCCCTAGGTACCTCTTGGGTTCCCTTTGTTACGATAAAAAAGCCCCGGACACTAGTGACAACTCATTTCCCAGAATGCAATCTATGGGCACCTGGGGACTAATTATGGCCCTGCTCTGGATCACCTCCGCAGCCTACTCCAGGGATACCAGAGATTTGGCGTGGAAAAGTCCGGCCCCTGGACCTGAGTTACCCATCAAGCCTGGCTGGTGTACTTCTCTGGGGAAACCAGGCTTCCCGCTACCATGGCCTAACTAGCCCCGGTTTCCCTCAGAACAGGGATAGGCCCCACATTCACCTTGACTTGATGGAAGTGACAACTTCCACCCTCCGGGATCACAAGTCTACTCTCAGAGTCTATCTCACAGCTAAGGCATGTTCTACCACCTGTTCCTGGGGAATACCTCCCCAAAAGGCCTCATGGGCCACTCTTGTGGAGCTCCCACTAGTGGATGATTTCTTCCTACTGACCAGATCTCCTTCCTTGTGCCCCAGCTGGAGGCATTGAAAGCACCAGGGTTGGAGTTGGGGCGCCCTGGTCCACCACCCACCAGAACCCATCTGGAAGGGGTATGAGAACCTTTTCCTCTCCCACTCTTCTGATACCTGTGCGGGTCACTGCAGACCTCCTCCTCACTCGGATGAAGGGAAGCAAAGCACCCTCCTCAGGAACACTCCCAAGTACCTTTGTATTGGCCCTTATGCTGAACCACCTCCTTAGCAAGCTCCCTAAGGCCAGAGAGCTTACTATCCACAAGGGTTTGGTACAGGTCTGTAAATCAAACAATGAACATGTGCTCTCTGGAAATCAAATTATACAGCCCCTTGTAGTACTCACTTCACTGCTCTTCACCTAGCTATCAAGTGCTTTGCAAAAATGATTCACACAGGTATGCTGGAGCAGCTCCTGACTGTCCCTAAACTTCTACCTATTTGTGGAGTGAGCCCATATTCCTTGTAGGGCCTCGTCCATGAGGGGATACTTCATCCTGTCCCCTTTCCATAGGGCTAACAGGGCTCCCCTCCTTTCATTGCGAATATGCCCCCAGAGGCTGGTCCCCCCAATCTACTTCAGAAACTCTATCCATATCTGGGGCAACCTTATAGGTCTCAAACCACATTTCTATGTCATTTCCCACAGCAAAGCCAAGCACCAGATCTTTTGGGATGTGGACTCTCTTTTTTTCCAGAGCACACTGTGGGTATGCTGGCACCATTTCTGCTAGACTCTAAGGCTTGTTTTAGCTTTAGATCCAGCTCCTTGAGATTCAGGGGCATATTATCAAGGGCGTTTATTTCCGCTTTTTTGGCTTTAAAAGCCAAGAAAGCGGAGATAAAATTATCTCCCTATTACCTAGCTGTCACTAACACCAGTTAGCGACAGCTAGTAGGAGATAGCGACCATCTTGGGCCCCACTTTGCATGTCAGTGATATTTATCACTAATGACATGCAAAGTGGGCGTGCCAAGATGTTAGCGACTGGAAACAGTCGCTAACATCGCTATCTCCTATTACCAACTTTTGGAGATAATTGCGCTAACCGCGAATATCTCCAAAAGCTAACACCTGCCCTGAGAAGTTCTTAGCCATGTTATCCAATGGAAGGTGGATAACATGGCTAAGAGCATTAGCTCGGTAATGCATGAATATCGCTGACCTTTCAGCGATATTCATGCATTGCGGCCAATTTTTATTGCATTTGCGAAAAACCTTGGTAATACCAAGGTTTATCTGCGATAAAAATCACCGCAGCTCAGCGGTAAATGTTTGTCTCTAACCAAGCAATAGCGATAATTATCGCTATTGCTTGGTAATATGCCCCTCAGTTCATGAGCCCAGAACAGTGTCTTCTCCTCCAGAGCCACCCTTTTCTCCTGCAGGCTTAAGGCTCTCTGCCTCCGCCCTCATTGCTTTTGCAGCCAGTTTCAGCTGGGCTAGCTGTAGCTGGCACTATCCTTTTGCTTTTCTATCCCCCAGGTCCTTATGGGGCAGGAGTGGGGAACACACCCTGCTTCCTTTGCTGGGTCCAGGAGGGTAACTCACTCCTGTGGGACTTCTTCTCTACTCTGGTTCTGGGGCCAAGGGAAAAAGCAGCTCCTCTCTCTCTAGCTCTGGAGCTGTTGCAAAGTAGTCCTCCCCAGAACTCTATTTCCCCCTCCTCATCATTATCCTCCTGTGCTGCAGCTTGCATTCTGCAGACCTCCTCCCAGGCTCTAACAGCTATTTGATACTCAAACTTTGGAACACCCTTAGGTGGTTTCAGTCCCTTTTCTCTGCACAACATTCTTAGTTCATCCATGCTGTAGCTTTAAATATCCAACTCCTTCTTGGCAGGCAAGAGACCAGGCTCACAAAATGCAAGGGGAAAGAATCAAATTTGGGAAAAGTAAAAATATGGCCATTCAAGGACAACTGGAAAAAAAGTTGAACCTGGCATGAAATTATTAGATGGAAATTTTACGTAACAGAAATCACTAAATGGTACTTCACAAACACAACTACTGGATTCCACTTCTGCCACCAATATGAAAAAATGGGCTACTGGTTAAAGGTTAAAGGACTCAAGCAGCACCCACAATCTCTGTCAGGGTGAGACACATGCAAACGCCTTATTCACCTGTTGCCAGCTTCCCACAGACATTTATTGATGCTATGCTGTTTTACTAATTGTGCAGGTTTCATGGAACTCCAGCACTGTAAATGTTTGTGATGTTGGGGTCAGGTGAAATGCCTTCTTGGGAAAATCAGGGTCTAGGGTCACACTATGTCACTTGTTGTGATGTTGTTCAGTTCAAAGGTTATGTAATGTCACTTTCACTACTCCTACCATTTTGAGTCAATCAACATCCATGAGCCCGAGATGGAAAATAGACCATTGTTTAGAACTACCAATCTATAATTTTATATTTACCTCCTTGACATTAGACACAAATGTTAAAAAATTACTTTTTACCATTTAGTGAACCATATATTAGAGTTTGACTTCAACCATATCAATCACAAAGTATTTACACAAGATCAAATGAAATCTACGCCCAACAGTCAACTTGGCAAGGGTAGCTTGGTGCCGGAGCACTACCCAAACAAGAAGAAACTTTGCTAAGTTTAAATTAATGTCATGAACAAAAGTTGCCCTGTTGCATGAAAAGATAAGGGCTCAATTATGAGTCTTGCGTTGTACGGACCGCCAGACTTGTAGAGGCGCGGTAGCGGCAGTCTCCCGACTGCCCTGCCCTATTACGATCAAGGTGTTCGAAACACCATTGCCTCGCTGAAGCCACCAGGAACCGCCATTCTCTGGAGGTGTTGCGGCTTGTCAGGAGGCATTATTATGCTTAGCATGACCTCCTCCATGAAAACCTTGGTGGAGTGGAAAGAAAATGGTCCCCTTTACCTGTGCACCCTGGGGTGCATGCAGGGGGGCATAATATGTACCCCCTGTGTGCATGCGCCACAGTTCATGCATGGCGAGGACTTCGCAGTCCATGCAATGCAGAAACTGTTTATGGCGTTCCCAATGCGGTGCCCATTTTTAGAGGCACTGCCGTGGGAATGCCCCAAAAAAGCCTACCAGACAGAGGAGAAACTCCTAATCTGGTGGGCAGCCCGACCACGGGTTTGGCGATGCAGCGGGGTGGCAGACTCTGCACCGCACCACCAAGCTAGCAATAAGGCACTATGGGGCATATTACCAACGAGTAGCGATATTTAACGCTAACTTGGCTTTGCAATGATTTTTTTATCGCTAAGCATCGCCGGAAATTATCGCTGAGATAACTTGCTATTAGCAATGTTTATCTCAGAAGTGATAAAAATACTCACGCTAACTGCCAAATGAGAGATTATCGCTGGAAAACCAACGATAATTTCTCGAAGTTTGGCATTAGCTTGATGATAGGGGCTCACAAACTTAGTCATGATATCCGTCTTCCATAGGATATCATGGCTAAGTCAGGAAAATAACAGGTGTAAAAAAAGCAGCGCTAACCGTGGTTAGCGCTGCTTTTTTTGTCTCTAACAGGGTTAGCGTGAAGCTTGATAATAGGAGAAATGTCGCTTAGCGACATTTCTCCTATTATTTTGCTCTGGAACGCCCACTTTGCATCTCATTAGAGATGCAAAGGGAAGCATAGTGAAAAAGGGTGCAAACATGCCAATTTGCATGTTAGCAACCTGTTGCTGATAGGGAGATAATTTTATCTTCGCTTTCTTGGCTTTTAAAGCCAAAAAAGCAGAGATAAATCACTTGATAATATGCCCCTATGTCTTTAAGACATTCTGATTGAGGGAAACCCGTCACCTGTTTGAGAGGACAGAGGATACCATTTTGTAGCTGCAAGTATTAAGTATTAAGTATTAAGAAAGCACATCAAAATCTAGGAACTGGCTGAAGGGGCACACAGGCTGATACAGCTGGAGCAAGTAATTAGAGGAGATTAGGTGTAAGATTAAAATGCACATAGATTTAAATAAAATATAACATTTCACAAGGAGCCAATATAGTGAGGAGAAGGCCAGAGAGTTAGTGGGATTTTGATTTTGAGGGACAGGCTACTCCATTTCAAATGTGATGGATTTTCTGTCCACCTTTCTAGTGCATTATATCCTATGGCACTTATAATAAGGAGTTTGGGATAGTTGTCACGTTTGCGACAGAGTACCGGTCTGCCAGACTCAAATTCAGGCCCCTGGTCGTATAGATTTAGTCTTGGCACCAGGCATGTGTTTTGCATGAGTAGCAATTTTTTAATCAAATAGTCAGGCATGCCAAGATAGATGAAGTTAAAATCAATGAGGTGTGCTGAAGAAAATGTATTTCCAGTCTGCACCTTGTGACAGAAAGTAAATAAGTACTAGATGTGCTTCAATCTTCACAGCTGAAAGTAACAGTCCTTAAGCACTGAAATGACCTGGCCTACCCATGATAGATCTGATTACATTTTTATCCCAGAATACTTCACACAGGTAGATAGTCGACTTAGGATCGAGAGTAGTAGGCCACAAAGGACAATCCCAAAAAGGAGAACGTCGGTCAGGAGGTAGAACTATCATCTTGGTTCCATTTAGCTTGAGATGGATGGCATTCATCCAATGGTCCACTTTGGTCAGGAGGTCACCTAATGCTGTAGCAGCTGCATTAAAATTCCCAGCATTCTTGAAAATGATTGGAGTGTCGTCAGCAGAGAGGAACACATCAAAGCCACAGGCATATATGATATGGAACAACTAATTCATATACAAATTAAGTTTTAAAGGATTAAAGGGGAAAGAACTGATCCCTGTGAAACACCGCAAATCCGGGTAAAAGGATGTAAAAGACAGAACTAAAAGAAAACTGGAGAACCAGAAGAGTGCAGTGATGCTGATCCCAATATGTATCAGTCTGTGGAAGAGAATATGATGAATTACTGTTTGAAAGGTTCCAAAATATGTAACAGAATCAATTTGGCCATGATATCAGAATCAGCTCAGCAACTCGGGAATTCTTCTTTTTAATCTTATGTTGTAACTGAATTGTGAAGTTTTAAAAAAAGCACCTTATTGTGATTTTGCACAACTACGGGACCCTAAAGAAAGTTAGGGGTTACTTTTTATTGGACCTGTGCTCTAGGATATCACCTTGATTTTAAAACGTGTCATTGTTAACCTGCGTTTTATACCGAGTCCTATGCTTCTCTCAGCGTTTCCTGTCCGTCACAGCTGTTGTGCGGCTTGCACGGAGAAACGCTGCAGGACACACCTCCCACACAATAAATTTAAATGTGTTTGTATTCATATAGCGCCTTCTACCCAGAGGTCTCGTAGCGCTGTATTCATACCGCTGTGGAACCTTTCCTGGCTTTCCTGTGAGATGTCCACTCCTGGGCACCCCCAAGGTGAAGCCAGGCATCCTAGCGGTGATGGGGCCGTTGTGAAGATTAAGCTAGCTATTGCCCAGAGTCACAGAGTGGTACCCATGAATAGACTAGGCACCGAGGCGAGAATTATCAGGTCCGGGGAGATTGAGTCCAAGAGCCGCCGAGGCGGGAATTGAACCCTGGTCCCGGGCCAGACCTCTGCATCAGGGTCTGCCGCTCTAACCATTGAGCCACGCTTCTCCACACAATAATTCCACCCCCACTTCCAGCTGGCTGTCGGGCTGCTGGCGGGAGACGGAAAGGGATTTAAACAAGATGCTACCCCGAACGTGCAGCGAACGCATGCAGCGGGCGCGCCACCTGCGCGCCAAATGACTCCAAAGGCAAGCCCGTCTGCGCCCGTCCGCGACCGACCAGGGCCAGGGGTCAGACCCCCTGCCAGTTCAGACATGTTTACAATACAACTTTCCCCAGCTATATGCTCTTCGTCCTACGATGGGGGAACACTGTTTGCATAGTATTAAGGCAGGAAACAACAGCATGGTATGTAATCACTGTTCTTTCACAGTTGGCAACCAGGTGAAGCTCAGGGAACCTGACCAGATACTGAGCTTCTCCTTGATTAACTGTAGATCACTGAGGAAGCACAGAATAGATATCCACGACCATCTGTTAGACGGTAAAGTGGATGTTCTTTTCCTCACGGAAACGTGGCTAAATGAGGACTCAGCCCCGGAAATCCTCGAGGCCCTCCCAAATGGCTACGGTATCACCAGGGTAGATAGACCCACTGGGAGGGGAGGAGGGATTGCAATAATTTACAAATACACCATTCAATGTACTCTTGAGTCGATGGATATCATGGACAGTGAAGCTGGTTTCTTCTCAATTCATGCTTCTAACAACTATATTATTAAAGGGATCTTGGTCTATAGACCCCCAGGACCCTCCTACTAGGTTCACCCCTAGTCTAATTGAAGGTCTTATCCAGCCAGCACTTAGGTATGAGAAATTGCTGTTACTGGGGGACATGAATCTGCACTTTGAAGATGCTTCCAATACCGGGTCTCAAGAGATCTGCCTAGAATTAGCAGCACTAGAGTTGACACTAAAATCGCAGCTCCCTACTCATCAGTTGGCCCATTTACTGGACCCGATTTTTGCAAATTGGGGAGCACTTGAAATGGAGACTTCACTCCCGGTCGTATGGTCAAACCACTTTCTGATTCCTTTTAAAATTAGAATTCCTGTAAGGAAAGAACAGAAATTAGTGTTGAATAAAGAGAAATGTAGAAGGTGGGTGGGTTTCTCATCAGAGAATTTCAACATGGCCCTTACAAAGGGTGGACCTCCGGGTGGGCATGATGTTGAGTCTGCATGAGGCGCATTAGATAGTCGCATTATGGAGGCTCTTGACAGCAATGCACCCTGGTCCTCTAAGTCAAACGAAATCTGCCTCCTGGTTTGGGGCGAAGGCAGCATGCAAGCGCCTCGAAAGACGCTGGAGGAAAGACTTCTTGACTATGGACATGAATGAATATAAAGCCAGTCTCAAGGGATATCATGCCCTAATTAGAAAGACGCGGGCTCTATATTATAAGGGGAGGAGAGAGACAGCTGAGAACTCGGTCAAGGAGTTATTCAACGTCTTTAAAGAGATATCATCCTTGTCTAATATCGCTGCACCTGTGCTGGGCTCAGTGGAATCTTGTAATCGAGTGGCTGACTTTTTCACAGAAAAGGTGGAAAAGATTTACTCCACCTTCCCAGCCTCGGCTCGAGAAGGGAGTATGGATACGAACGTGCCCAGTAACATACTGGGATCAGAATGCCTGGACATTTTTACAGTTGCGGCTCAGGACACCCTAAATAAGATAGCTACTAACATTAAATCTGGCTCACCCAAAGATCCTGCATCGCCTAAAGTGCTGAGAGGGAGTATTGAGACATTAGAGCCCTACATTAGACATCTTTTAGAGCTCTCTTTTAGCTCAGGCAGCGTCCCAAAGAAATGGAAGGAAGCTGTGGTTATACATTTGAAGAAGAAACCTAATGTCAACATGGATCAATTGGATAATCTGCGTCCTAGCTCGCTACTGCCCTATTTTGGGAAAATTGCAGAGAAGATAGTAAATACCCAATTGACAGCGCATATTAGCAAACACAATCTTCTCCACCCGACCCAATCAGGCTTTCGAGCATCCTACTCACCTGAATCTGCACTTCTCCTGTCGACTGAGACCATCCGACGACATGTGGATGAGGGACATACTGCGGCCTTGATTCTTCTAGATTTTAGTGCTGCATTCAACACTGTGGCCCATCACACACTGCTGCAGTGTCTCAAAAAGGGAGGAGTGGTGGGTAAAGCCTGGGAGTGGATGGAATCTTTCTGCAAGATCGTAGTTTCCAGGTAGCAATAGGACCTCACCTGTCAAAAGACATTAAGTTGAAACAGGGGGTCCCACAGGGGTCCACCCTGAGCCCAACCTTATTTAATCTGTATGTCACATCGGTGGCTGAGATCTCCGAAAGGTTTGGGGTCAAAATTGTGTCTTATGCTGATGACACGCAACTGGTTGTGTCACTTACACAGCCAGATGAGAAGGCAGCCAGCAATTTTAACTTATGTCTCCAGGAATTGGCGTCATGGATGGCTAGCAACTGCCTCAAGTTGAACGGAAACAAAACAGAGGTGCTGATCATAGGCAGAGCACCTTCGGGTGGACATCGGCATGGTGGCCACCGACACTGGGCCCCATACCGGCGCCCAGCGAACAGGTTAGCAATTTAGGGATGTGGTTCGACACCAAGCTCTCGTTTGAACATCACACAAGATGGGTGGTAGGCACCTGTTTTGGAGTCCTGCGAGGACTCAGCAAGACCTTGGACCTGCTTCCAACTACTTCTAGGAAAACCATGGTCCATGCCTTGTTGACATCGAGGTTAGACTATGGGAATGTCCTTTACCTGGGTGCGAATGCCAAATGCATCCAGAGGCTGCAACGCATCCAGAATGCGGCAGCACGCCTGGTTCTGATGCTACCCAAGAGAGTCCCTTCCAGGAAGATCTTAATTGGCTCCCAATTAAGGAACAAATTATGTTCAAAGCGCTCTGTGTGAGCCATCGGATTCTACAGAAGAAGGGGCCTGCCTATCTTCACAACCTTCATTCTCCTTACGTCCCCACCCGTCAGTTGAGATCTGGCGGGAAGGGGCGAGTCAGTATACCTACCATCAGGAGAGCAAGGATGGGAGGTCGCTCCTTTCATTTTGTAGCAGCACAACAATGGAACAAACTCCCATGGGGGCTCTGGACGGAGGTGTAAGAGAGGACCTTCCGTAAGGAGCTGAAAACCCACCCTTTACTCGCCGAGTATATCTGCAGGAGTCTTACGTGAACTAGACATGTTACTCCCGGACAGCAATGATGATGCAGGCTTGTTCCGCAGCTTGGGGACACACTAGCCTAGTGTAACCAGGTGCTTTACAAATCGGCATATTATTATTATTATTATTAACTCAACTTATCCGGGGTCAAAATTACAAACAAATCATTACTGACTCTGGGGCTGAAGCCTAGTTGAGATGACTAAAGAAGAGAGCTTGCAATGATAAACTCCTGAGGCTGCTGGAAAAATAATTGCACAATTTAATAATTTGGCCAAACAAAAGAGCAGGGATATGAGTAGAACGTTAGACATGATATCAGGAGAAGATCACTGTTTTTTTTAAATATAAGTGACCAGAGCACACTTTAAGCAGCTCTGTACAGTTCCTACAGGTAAAGAAGCATTGGGGACAGTGAACTGAAAGGAGTGACCGAGCAGTACTAGATCTTTATGAATCTTCTTAGTGACAGGGTCGGTGAGCCTGAAGGTTTGCTGCTGTGGAAATTCACCTCAAAACTCTCAGCCAGATGATGTGTCAAAAGAGACAAATGATTCACAGGAGGAGCACAACGAGGGGAAGGGCTAAGTAACCTAGCGGTTTCCATTCCTTCCTGCACTGATGCAAAGATACCAGACATTTTAGTGACCAAAAAGTCAGTTATTGCGTTCCATCTACCCTTCAATGAGGGGGATCTAAGCCACTAACTCAGTTCCTAAGTTTGTTGATAACAGAGACAGTAGCTTTGGTTATAATAGGTGTGTTAAAATACTAGAATAGAAAGCTGCTTCAGGTCCATGAAACCCACTTTTAGGAAAGATTCAACCTAGCCCATTGAAGTTCAATGGTGGGGTGCTAATCTTACTTCCACTGGCTTTGCACTGAGCATAAAGAATATTTAAGACAGCCAATTCTTCAGAAAACAAACCACATGAAGGGTAGAAGCATTTGCCGAAAACCTTACTTGTGGGAACTCTCAACTCAAGTGGAGAAAACAGGGGAGTATAATAAGCGACTACCAGCGTTCGGGTTGAGGGCCTGCAAGTACAGGCTCCTCAGCCACATGCTCCACCAAGAACTTGGCAGACCTTTTTCCAATAGCCGTCCTCATGTGTGTCATATTGGGAGGAGCTTAACTTATATAATGTGGATGGCCTTAGAGAAGCTATGTAATCATAATTATGCACCATTATTCTTTGCCTCATGAGCTCTTACCAACAAGTGCAAAGAAAAAACATCATGTTTGAAGTTAAAGCCAACCAAGCCACATCCAAATATAATTAAAGATTATTGTTTGTCAGCTAAAGCTCAGCTCTACATCAAATCCTGATCAAATTGTATTCCCAGAAATTTATATTTGTATATGACAGTAATAGTTTTCCTCATAAGCAATTTTTCACTGTATTTTGGAAGTACAAATATCATAACCCGCGCTTTTTCATAATTTATGTTTACAGCATTTTTGGAAGCATATGCTGCAAGGGTTGTCATTGAGCACTGTAGTCCAATAGGAATTTTTCCCCAAATCACTAAATCGTAGGCATAATACTGTTTTATCCGCATTAGGCTGCAGTGCTGCAATACAATGTTTTACGATAGCCAATTAAGACTAGGTATATATTAATTATTATGGTTCCAGGAGTCAACCCTGGCGCATGGTACATTTTGGTATGCAGGGACATTAGAGACCTGTTGTACGAAAGTTTGTTTTTGCAAATTGGAAATACCGATTGTACTGACGTTTTATTTTCGAATAGCAAAATGTGATGTACTGTGCTTTACAGTTATCAAGCAGCAATTTCTAAATATTCTCAATTCCCAATTTGCAATTGTTTTTAATCGTAAATTGTGATTCTGTGTTCGCAAATTGTGAACATCACAATGTCTGCAGATGATGACATCACAGATCCAGGAACTGTTCCAGAATCATTCATTCTGAGCCTGGAAGAGTGGAAGATAAATAGACCTCTTGAACTACCATTAAAAGGTAAAACATGTCCCTAAAAGATCACAAGAGGAAGTCAGCAAGAAGGGAGAAAAATATAATTTAATGACAAGGATTATGAAATCCCCATGTGAGACTGTGTCTCAGAGAATGAAAAGTAGTTTGGAAAGTCCTCCCTTACAACCCAGAGTCAACCAAAAATAAAGCTGAATTTGAATCCAAACAAGAATGAATGTTGGGGTGACTAATCGAAGTGCAGAAAATATTAGGAAGAAGTGGTATGATCGTATGTTGAGAAGAAAAGAAAAATGGCTGCCAGGAGACTGAAGGCAGCACACCCTTTAGGGGACCCAGCTTCCAAGAAACACCACCACCTTTGGAGCAATTAATTTAGTCAACTCAATAGCATGCTGCAGTATCAGGAGTTTCTAATATTAACTCACCTGCACCAAGAAAGGGAACTATAGATATTTACCTTTAACATTAACGTTTAATGTTTACATTCAAATACTTTATTAGCGTTAAACATTTAGGGGCCTATGAAGAAGGCACCCTGGCTGTGCTGGGACCGGCCACCAGTGGTGCGGCAGTCCCGCACCGGCAATTAGGATGCCACTATCACGGTGCAGGTGGCATCCCTCATCCACATCATAGTGGCGGGCGGTGCACATAGCACTGCCCGCCACAATGCTGGGGCTGCACACAGTGCATTTGCATGCACAATGTGGCAGGCACCGGGCGGTGCCTGCCACGTCGTGCATGCAAATTTAGGAGAGTTCCGTAGGTACCCTGATATGCCCCTCCCACCCCCCAACATCCTGGGGCCCCGCAACAGGCACCCAACTGTGAAAACCGCATGCCTTTCAGTGGCGGCAACGCCGCCACGGAAAGGCTGCTTCCGGCTCCCATTATAATATGGATGGCGGTGTCTAGCAGACACCACCACCATATTCAACCCTTTTCCGTCCGGTCGACCGGTTGACCGGGCGGAAACGTGGCGGACGTTCTTCCTGTCCGTTGCGGATACCCCCACTATCATAATATGGCGGGGGGTAAATGGGATGTGGGCGGGGGATTATGTCAGGCAGATCGCCACCACCATGCGGGCGGTGGTGATCCGCCCGACATCGTAATAGACCCCTATATATTTAAGTATAGAAATTACATAACTATTTGCAAAACTTTATTGAAAAATTCCAAGCAGAACTCTATTTTTAATTTTACAAAAACCTTTAACTGATAAATTATGTGTAGTGTTATTCATCATCTTTGTTCAGAAAAGTTATGATAACAAAAATAATGTGTAGATACCTGCAAATAAAAATAGTAAACTTTCATAAGATATAGAATAATTTATTTTGTGTAAATGAAAATGCAATTCGATATTACACATTACAGATTTGTATATGTATTTTACCTATAACATATTAACACAATAAATACAAAAGTTATATGTTGCCAAACAAAACCTCTTTTACAGACCAGACAGACAGAAGCATTATAAGAAACATTGGATGTGGAAGATCTGGACATTACTGAACATTGGAACGTTGAAGCTTCGCCTGCCACCAGACAAGAAAGTCAAATAGAGGACATAGACCCTATGTTGCACACTAAAAAATCAAGCTGTAGCAAGTGTGAGTGATATAAGTGCCACGTTTCCCTTATAGAAAGTGCTACATTTACATCTAGACAGTAGGCTGTGCTGAGGCAGGGAGGGGCTCTAAGCAAGCAGGAAACATTAGCAGAAAACATACCAGAAGGGACTCCACATGTATCTCAATTTCATGTCCTTGAAACATTGATGTTAACAGTTCAGAAAAAAACAACATAGGGCAGCTTGTGGGCTTAGTTGAAGGATTACCAACATTAACAAAACCATGCCATAGAACAATAATCTGTTCTGATATGTCAGACATTACTCAGGAAGTGAGAGATTTAGGTCATACAATAACATCAGAGGCTCATGGAGACAGGGATAGATAAAGACATAATGATAAATGTGAATAGGTTTTCAATCAGCCACTTCAAAGGCTGCCACCTGCAACAATGCTTATGTGTAAAAAACCTTTAATAACAAAATAGATATGTTACTCCATCAGTGATGTAGCTAGACGTCTGGCATAAAGGTAATATGGTCTTGAAGAAATACAAATATATACTATATCTAATAGATCCAAAATTGCCAAACAGGAAGAAGAAGGATCTAGCATTAGTAGTATCTCTGTTGCACCCGAGTCTTGTCCTACCAGAACAACTATAAGTCAAACTTTGCATGGAGAATCTGGTTTATCATACTTTAACACATCTATTTCTAGAGGTACTATTATGTTAAGAATTACAAAAGCCTCACTATGTAGCCACAGAAAATGGTACGTTTGTTGTGGTTGTTTATGGTAAATGAATATCTTTTTTATTTCAAATATCTTAGTGACTAAATTAAACATCAATGGAAGAACAAATAATTTGTTGTGTTTTTTTTTTATCAAAGAAACATTTGTTATTCACATCAATTCTGCATCAGCAACCTTCAACAGCTCTGGAAGCATTTCTTGTGTGGGAAGTGGAGGTCCAATTATATTTTCCTCATTGTCAGAATCATCAGAGACTATTTCTGAAGGCCTGCCTCTCTTAATTGCAATGTTGCGTGGCATTGCACATGTAGCAATACTTTTCCAGCATGTTGCACAGCCATACTCTAAGGCACCGCCAGAATAATGAAGACAGTAAAGCCTTCCTTCCAGTAAACCAAATGCCCTTTCTATAGCTGAACGTGTCTGCTTGTGAGCCTTATTGTACCTCCTCCCTGTAGCCTATCATGCTTGAAAAGATGGTGAAAAAATAAAATTGCATGGAATATACACTGTCACCTAAACAACATTATTTTATATAATAAAGTAATATAATTTTACAAAAATAATTCAATGTTGAATTATAAGTGGATTCTTGCCAGGCAACAATCCACCTCTGCTGTGGCTAGCCAGTTAAATAATGCAGAGTATTTACAAATGTAGGAAGCTTGGGTTAACCATGGAAACCATGCTGCAATATCCATCATGAGGCTTGAGGCTTTACAAACTAGACATCAACATTTAGGCAGCGGTGACATTTTCTATTTCAATAGATGTATTTAGATGTTGATGTTGGACAAAGGAAGAGATGCATGCATAGACACAAACAATTGGGGACTTACATACATAAATTAAAAGCTGCCTTTATAGTTTGTGAATCAGCTGAGGTATGAAAAAAATAAACAAGGACATTTATTTTGTCATGCATTGCTTCTAGAAAGTTCTGGCTTATTCTAGAAAGAGCCCTTTGTGATATGCCATAGCAACGTATAAGATGTACTGATAAATTGCATCTGCAATAAAACTAAGCCTACATAAAAATTGATTATGTGGAGGAATAGCCACACTTAGCTGGGTGGATGTTTCTTTAACATGCTGTAATACAGATATTAAACTTAAAATTACTTCCTCAATAAACCTGAACCTCCTATACACCTCCTCATCTGTTTGTAATGCTTGAAAATCCCCTCTCTCTTTCCTCCTCCTCCTCCTCTGCTTGGCCCCCAGAATCTACATCCTCTTCACCATAGCATACAGTGCAGCAATTGTGAAAGATTGCAATGTATTTTGGGTGAGTTAATATACTTTGTGCTTGGTTTGCACCTGGTTTATGTTGGTGTTAATTTGCACATACAATTTAATGTTGTTGTGACCATTTAAAATTGCGAATGGTGACTACTTTTAATTTGCGATCTAGTAATTGTGATTCAACATTTAAGAATTAGAAAAGCAACATGAATAATCTGTAAATATTGTGTTCACTCTGCAGTTTAAGCAATCCCAAGTTTTCTGACTCATGATACATAAAAGAAGGCGTATTTCATGCTCACAAACCATTTTGCGAATGGTTTGCAATTTAAAAAACCTTGGTACATCAGACCCTGAGTGACAGCAAATGCCTAACCTCAGCATCTTCTTCCAAAGTAAACAACAAACAATGATGTCAAATGCCTTGGAAAACTTCACAAATCTTCACTGCAGAGGAACTATATCACAGGCAAGAGTCTACAAGCCCACCACAGTGTACTGGGGATATTCTTTCGCTGTACCTATGGGTCGGATATAATAAGACCTTAGAATCATTCCATTAGGTCAATTCAGCCAATAATACTTGTGTGAATGTTGTACTGATAAACATATTTTTTCCCTTATTCATGTCACCATTAACAAAGAGATCCTGCTCAATCTTAATTACGCTTTGTAGTGTGTTAGTAGACACATTATTTTAGATTATCCTTAGAATAGCTACATGTATCTTCTTAAGACCGGAAGTGTACAGCTAGCGGTAGTAAAATGCTACTGACGGCTTTAGATTTCTACCCATTATGCAAAGGTGTGCAGTAAGGAAGGGTGCTATATCCTGGCTTTCAGTGCCTGCCTGATCTGCACACATGTGTAGACCCCTCACTGCTAACAGATGCTGTTCCTGCTTGGATGCGGGTGGGGGGTTCTATTAAAATGCCCCTGCCTCACCCAGCCATGTTATCCAAGTTCCCATGCAACACCCATGGATGTTGATGCTTACTCAGATTTAAGAGACCATATAAACCTGGGCATGTATACAAACCTTACACTTCCTGAGGTGTGGCATAACGATGAGAAATAACTTTATTTCTCCTCGTTTATTCCTCTTTCAATGTGTGCTGCATTCCGCAGCGCACATAAAAAGAGGAACACGCCTCAATGGATTTATTTCTGTGCAGGAAGGTGCCCATTCCTGCACTTAAGCAATCCTGCTTAAAGCACATCAACCCTTGCACTATGGTGCAAGGGTGCCTGCATTGGCTGTAGGCTGCTGAAACAGAGCCAGCATGGGGGGAACGGGTGGAAATGGGATAAATACGCTGCATTCCCACCCTTTCACTTTGACATAGGGCAGTGCAGCAAGGTGACTTGTTGTGCTGCCCTACAACAAATCCCCATAAATAATTTCCTATATGTTTAGGTTGCAGGTAACAATTTCCTGCTATTAGACTCTTTAAGTATACAATCAACTTAAGATAGTGTTTGCACTTCAGTATAAACTCTTGCATGAAATGCAAAAGCAGCACACTACTTTCCAAAGTGTGCTGTAGGTTAGAATTAACTAAACTCTTAAATCAACTACCGAAGGTAATAACTAATGAAACTTTAACATTTTCACCATTACCTGTGCAATATTACAGCTTACTAGTTTATTTCATCCTTTATGATGCCTTCAAGGTACCACAGACTGTTTCCTTCCCTTCACAGCAGATGCAATAAAGAAAAGAATTGTAATATAGATGGCACATTTATAATAGGTCCCTCTGCTATCTATTACCTATGTGGTAAGCTAATGTACTACAATAACAGATTTATGGATTTTATGAAAGAGTAAATATTTATAATAGGAAAAGCATGCAGTAGGCTGCTTCTATATTGAATCGTGAAGAGAACCTATTACTAATTGTACTAATACCGTTTTCCTAGGAAGCCAAATCATTGTAAGGAAAGCAGAGGAAACAGCTGGGGGATAAACACTCTGTAGTGAGGCTCTTTCTTTGCTGCTTCTCAGAAGAGCTAAGAACTCAGGGCCTCATTTGCAAGAAACTGATGTTCGGCATGGATGCATCAGTTTCTTTGCACCTGTGTCAAATACCCTTGGATGTGCTTTATTTATGATCCAAGGCTCCATGGCACAAGGATTAACAGCTGTGTCAGAAATTCTGACGCATCTGTTGGTGTAAAAGTGACGCATTGCTGGAGTTGGCCGTAAAACTGACGCAACTCCAACAATGTGTCACAACACATAGGTGAGTCCCATTGTAAAAGCCCTGCATCAATCCTTACACCCGGTCTGAGCAGGCATAAGGATTTTGAAGCAGTCAAGTCATAAGTGACGCAGTGAAATGTAGCAAGTTTCACTGTGCCACTCATTCGTGGCTTATTGCATGGGAACGCCTACCCTGCATACAATATACTTGGTGCAGGTATAATTTGACGCAGGGCTCTACAAACTGACCCAATGGACCCAGTGCCTCAGTTTGTAGATAAGGAGCAGTGTGGCACACTAATTACACCCGTGACAAATAGGTAGGGTAGGGTCTAAGAGGAGTTGGTATTTATAGACCAGACGGACAGTCTACACCCCCATTTAACATGTGCAACCAAACAAAAGAGACTGTCAGTGGTCTATGCTATAACTAGAGGCAGAATAGAAAGACTATGTGTCTGATATGATGTATGTGTCACCGTCACCAGGAAATAAATCCCAACAACCCACCCGTATGGCCGAGCATCATCATCTGGGACTCTTGTAGATAATGGTCTAGATAAGGAGACACACCTGTTGATATCGTGTGTTATTCTCCAATTCTCCAAGACCACCAGCGATGGATCCAACCAAAGGTACCAAAAAATGGGTGAAATGGTGTGGGATATTAATTGCAGTGAGAAAAATGTGTAAACAGAAACAAGTGTATAACTTAAAATTGGCTACCATGATAACAGGGAACAATTTTATTAGGGCAAAATCATGGTGTCAATGTTAAAAATGAGTTTATTGACAGTTTGACATAATAACTGCCAAAGGAAGATAGTATTGTGGTCAACATGTTTCTGCCATTTCAGGGGGACATTCCCCTATAGGCTTTCGTCAGGACCTTATAATACACTACTGCAACCTCCCCCCTTGGCTTAGGACGAGGCCAGAGGTACCGACGGAGAGGTGAGGCTTACTCCCAAGAATTATTGGAAAAGGATCCATAAGAGCTGTTGAACCGGACATAAAGACGCAGGAGTTTTTAGCGTATTGTAAGATATCCAATATTATTTTGTTTGTGTAAATACTTTGTTTTGCTTTGCACACTTTATTGCAGTAGTGTATAATAAGGTCCTGACGAAAGCCTATAGGGGAATGTCCCCCTGAAATGGCAGAAACATGTTGACCACAATACTATCTTCCTTTGGCAGTTATTATGTCAAACTGTCAATACACTCGTTTTTAACATTGACACCAGGATTTTGCCCTAATAAAATTGTTCCCTGTTATCATGGTAGCCAATTTTAAGTTATACACTTGTTTTTGTTTACACATTTTTCTCACTGCAATTAATATTCCACACCATTTCACCCATTCTTTGGTACCTTTGGTTGGATCCATCGCTGGTGGTCTTGGAGAATTGGAGAATAACACACGATATCAACATTTGTGTCTCCTTATCTAGACCATTATCTACAGAGTCCCAGATGATGATGCTCGGCCATACGGGTGGGCTGATGGGATTCATTTCCTGGTGACGGTGACACATACATCATATCAGACACATAGTCTTTCTATTCTGCCTCTAGTTATAGCGTAGACCACTGACAGTCTCTTTTGTTTGGTTACACTAATTACACCACCACTGCATCAACAAAAAGTGATGCAGCGGTGTTGCAAGGGGCAAGATTTCATAGGCTTTCAGTTGTCTTTTTCCTCCCTGGCTGAGCAGTGTGTGGCAGTGAGCGGATGACCTTTGACTAGAAACATAGTGACTTATTTATGAAAGCCTTGCAACACTTTTGCGCTGCTGTTGCATAATTTTTTTTTGACACAGCAGTGGCATTAACAAAGCGCCACATTGTACCATATTTACAAGATGACGCATCTAGGCAGATGTGTCACCTTGTAAAGCCCTGCGCCTTATTATACCTATGTCAGGTATAATGTATGTGTACTAAGTAAAGAAGTCCAAATGTAGACAAAGAGGTAGGTTCCAAGATGTAATTTATTACATCCAGTTCCAGATAAGTAGAAAAAAGGCAATTAAAAAAGTCAAAGAGGGAAATTCAACAATAGAAAGAAAATGAAACAGGGTAAAAGATAGCAAGAAGTGCTATCGTAAACGCAATACTACAGTGGCAAGAAATTGCAATAATACAATGGCAAGAAAATGCAATACAATAATAAAACGGCATAAAAATTCAACAATACAATAGCAAGAAATTGGAGTATTGCAACAATACAATAGCAAGAAATTGAAGTAATACAATGGCACGCACACCATCCCCTTTTTTCACAAAGGAAAAGGCACAACCCAGAAAAGCAAATGTATGCCATGAAATACGCACACCTGAAGGGACCAACAGTCTCAGGCAAAACAAGAAGTAAGCCACAAGCAGAACATAAGGTTGCGTTGAAAAGCACAGAACACGTACAACACTTGTACGCCTGACGTCTCAGGCACCCCTACAATCCGTGGATCCCATCACCGACAACACACAAAAGAAATAGGCAAGGATGAGTCGAAAAGAACACAGCGAACCAGCGCTGAAAACCTGACAGGAACAGATCACGGAACATAGAAAAGTACGTACGTAGCAAATAGAAAGTAGGTAACCCAATAACACAAACAAACTGCGCTGACTCAAACACATACACTAAACAACAAGCACTGTGATACAGAAGTGCACAGCACACCCTCACAACTAAAGAAACTCAGACTGTAACTGGGATACACTCACCCACCAAAACAGCAGAAACATGTACTGGGATACACTCACCCAGCCAAAACAGAATAATATGTACTGGGATGCACTCACCCAGCAAAACAACCGGAAAGTTTTTTTTACTGGGATGCACTCACCCACTAAAACAGCAGAAACGTACTGGTATTCATTCACCCACCAAAACAGAATAAAGTGAACTGGAATGCACTCACCCAAGAAACAGAATAAAAAGGGGTGGGATACACTCACCCATGAAACGATAAAAATGTACTGGGATACACTCACCCATGAAAACAACAGAAGTTGCACTGGGATGCACTCACCCACGAAACAGAATGAAAAGGCACCAACTAAGATGAAACCAGTAACTAAATTACACCAGCAAACCCCAGAATGAAACAATAGTGCACAAAATTAAGCAAGAATAATATACATGCACTAATAGCAACAACGATATAACAAAATGAAAATCAACACTCCGGTGAGCGATATCTCACCCAAAGTGAAGTAAAGTCCCACACGCCGCAGGAAAGAAGCAGTAATCACAGCAACATTAGCCACGGCCTGCACCAGGAACAGCAAGTTAGCAGGTTAGTAGAAGTAAACACATGGTGAGAAAATGTTCCTTCACGGTTATCCCTAAGGGGATACGCTTCACACATGTCCGTAGAATAAAATGCACAGGCATGTAATGAGAAAATGTACCTTTGGGGTAATCCCAAGCAGTAAGCGCTACACAAATGACCGAAGATCATTATGCACAGCCATGTGAAGACATGGAAGATGCAAAAAGCAAACAGAACGACTGCCGTTGGTCAACAAATGACAAGGAAGTCTTTTGTTGATAATAACGTTGTGTTCTATGAGGAAGTGGTGAGATTGAACAGAGATATTAAGAAGCAAGCCCCTTTACCGAGGGAAACGGGGTTGGCAAAGGTTACAGCACAATGTAGAGTGCAGTGAAGCACCAAACCCAAGATGGCGGTTCGCTTCTACGAAGCCGCGCCGGATGGCTGGCGGCAGCAGCGTGCACCAAAACTTCCACCACAGCAAGGAGTCTGAGGAGAATGCACACGTCATAGGAGAAAGCATGAATACGATTATATCGGCAAGGCTGCACACGTTGAGAGTGCGCGCGCTGTGGGAGGCTCAGGCTTGTGCGAAGCATGAATGGCGGCGGTTCAACTGCCATAATGAAGGGACAAGAAAGTGAAATGCGCAACATGAGAACGTACTGACTGTAAATGTTCAAAAGAGCGGCAGCAAACTTCCCACCAAAAAAACAAATGTAATAGCTGACCAGGGGAACAAATAGCTGATCTTCACTATTAAGACAGCAGCAGGTCTCAGAGGCACTTGATAAGCAGTAGGTTGAAACTACTAACAGCTCTGGCAAATTTGATTTACGGGGCACGACAGGAACAAATCAACCAATGCAGCAGGATGACAGCAGGCTCCACAGTAGTAGGAGGTCAAACGCCCTAGGGTACAGGCTGTCCTGTTGACATAAGACACTAGTGGTTGAAGGTCAGACACCTTAGGTAGACTTTGTAGCATAAAACACAGCTGTCAAGTACAAGCAGTACACGACTCACCAGGCTTAAGTGAAGTAGACTCTGCCATGCTTGAGTCGAGGCTGACCATCTTATGGTCACTGGTGGGGCTAGGGCTGCCAGTTTCTGTAAGTAGTACTAGATAAACACGTAGATACTTCTAGTTTGACTATCATTAGTGTTATGATGTTAGCATACTAGTAGTTGGGAGTGGGTGGAGCTAGGGGGCCAGAGGAAGAGGAGGAGCGGACACAGGAATGGGGCAGTTAGAGTAGGGACAGTGCATGAATAAGACGTGCTAAATAAAGCTCCAAGTTATGCAGTAAGAAGTGTCTGTGTTTATTGTAGCAGGATGCTACAACTGGCGACGAGGGTGGGATGGGCCTGAACCTAGCCCACAGAACCCCACAAGAGAGCCCTGTCCCTGGCAGCCTCGAGGAGAAGAAAACGCTGCCCAAGGGAAACGAAGTTGCTGCCCGAGACGAGAAGCCAGCAGCAGGTGACCCTGTTCCCCCAGCAGTTGAGAGGGATCCAAGAGGGAGCCGAGGCACCGAGCGTTGAAGCGCTCGAAGAAGAAGAGACCCCTTCGCGCTAAAACGCGACTCACGCAGGAAGCGTGTACAACTAGTGAGTACTGCACGAACGGAAGTCGGGAGCCCACCCTGACTCTGCCAAGCCCCAAAGAGAGGAGAAAAGTGCCTCAGCGTGGAGGACGTTGCCCCACGAAGATCGCCTGGCAAGCGCTGCTGAGAGCGCTGAAAGCGGAGCCCGAGAGAAATTCGAGGTCGGAAAACCTCACGCCCGATGTGTGAGGTTTGGCACGGTGCCAGTGAAGGAGAGCGGGAACTTTAAAAGTAAGGAGGAATCGGGAGCCCACCCCGATCCTGCCTAATGCCCTGGTCACAAGAGGGCGCCTGGGGCACTGTGGAAGCCCTGTGAATGTGCCCCGAAGTAAGAGCGCTGTTCGCGCCAAAAGAAACTGCAAGTGCCCGAGTGAGGTGAGGGCTGAAACGGACTGAGCGAGAGATCGGGAGCCCAACCCCGACCCTGCCGTGCTGCCCGAGTGTGTGGAGTCCTGCTGGGTAAGGCGTGGACATCGCCTGGAGAAGAGCGCTGCCGAGCGCCAAAACAAATGCACATTTAAAAAGCGCGGTCGAGTGCTGGAATCGGGAGCCCCATGTGCAGAGGTGGGAGCGTCCCGTCTGAAGTGCCCAGAAGTGCCCACCGGGAGCCCACCCCGGCGGCAGAAGTCAAGGAAAGCTGCCTTACCTGAAGCATTGACCCTAGCAGTGGATCCTGGCTGCGACCGGCAAGCGGTGAGTGGAAGCGCTGAGAAATACGGTGACTCCGGTGAAGAAACAAAGAAAAACGGCCGAAATCCCGTCGGAAACGAGATTCCCGCGCGGCCATTTTGGAGTCAGGCAGCAGTGTCCAATCCCCGGCGAGGGATCATCGTCGGCCATTTTGAGGTCAGGCAGAAGACCTGAAAGTACAAATAAACATTGGCGAGTGCCACAGGGCCCAAGAATAAGCACTGGTAAGTGCAAATCAAGCATTGGTAAATGCAAATAACAAACAAACAGTGGTAAACACAAAACAAACAAGCACTAGTAAATACAAGAACAAACATTGGCAAATGCAAGAGACGTGGCAAAGGAAGAAAACGAGCATTGACACATGCAAATTAACAAACATTGAACATAATAGAAACAAGCATTGGCGAAGACCAAACAAGCATTGGCGAATGACCAGCGAGCATTGATAGGAGCAAATAAACAAACATTGACACATGCAAATAAACAAGCATTGGTAGTGACCAAACAAACACTGACAAAGACAAGTAAACAGGCATTGGTGCATGCAAATAAACAAGCGTTGGTACGTGCAAGTCAACGAGCCTTGGCATGTGCAGATAAACAAGCACTGGTAACTGCAAAGAAGCCAGCGTTGGTAAGGCAAATAAATAAGCGTGGATAATGGCGCGTGGACAACAATGAACAAGTCTTGGCAACCAAACAGAATAAGCACCTAATAACACGAGAGTGAATCAACTAACCAGCAAGAGCAGCCACAAGAGTGACTTAACAAACAAGCATTGACAAAACAAAGGTCAGCACAGGTGGAAACGCAAGCAGTAAGAAACGCAAGCGAATGCGCAGTGGCGAATGTAATGAAGTGATGCGTGTCTATAAAATAAAGAAAACAACAAGCAAACATAAATAAAGACAACGCACAAATAATCACACCGGACTCAGCAACGAGCACGAGCCAACGCAAGTGTGAAGTAGCTAATGAACACACACAACAAGCAAGTAAAACCCAACATTGTCACTAACCACGGATGACGTCAAGGGTGCAATGTTGACCAAACACGAGTGAACTGAAGGAAAGAACTGACAATCAGGCTCAAGCTAAAACACAAGCAGAAGCAACTGAAACCCGAAGAAAAGCGTACAGCACAATGCCCCGCGTCTACGACAGATCAGAACCTTCTTCTCTCATGGCGGGAGGAGACGTAGCTCAATGTTTCAATCCACACCTTGAAGCATCGCCCCCAGCAGCGCAGATTGACGATTGGACAAACGGCACTGGTGGCTGGAAGCTTTGGACAATTTCTTGAAAGCCAACGGTGAGCAAAGAGAAAGAAAATGTCTGATGCTACTCCTCCATCTGGTGGGTCCCGGGGGCCGATGCCCAATTAGAACATTTTCCAAAGAAGAAGCGGACATCTATGATAGACTCCAAGAGGAGCTCTGTGACCATCTTAATGCACAGGCAGAGGTGGATCATAAACGCATGGTCTTCAACACAGCACGGCAGGAACCAGGCGAACCATTGCCGCATTTCATCACTCGGTTGCAAAGTCTGGTACAAGGCTGCCATTTCAACACGTTTACAAATGAGGATGCTGTTCGGCTCCGAATAATTGAAGGCTGTGAAAACCCCGAAACAAGGCACAAAATACTGAGAGGGCATTGGTCGCTAAAGGAAATTATCAAGAAAGCCGAAATTGGAATGCAAGTCCAAACAAGAGACAAATTGAGGGACGTGCATCTGAGTACAAAACTTCGAGATACCTGGGAAGAGAGAACCCAGAAATCCAACAAACACAAAAGGAGAGAGAGAGAAGGCAGAACAGCGAGAAGACAGAAAAGACAGCGGGGGAGACACGGTGACAAGGAAAGTGACAAGGAATACTCAGAGTCAGATTACTCAGCGTCCGACCACTCAGAAACAACCAAAGATTACTCAGAGTCAACCATCCAAAGAACAACTCCCCGGAATTATTCATCCCCCAGGAGTCCCTCAAGAAGTCAGTCAAAACATAACACACGCTACTCTGATAAAGAGGGAGCGTCCAGTGGGACAGATTACACTCCTGGACAAAATGGCATTCTGCACAACCAGTGGGGGAGAAAGACAAACCATAGAAGAAGGGGCTGCAGTGGTCAACACAGGAAATCGACGCCGGAACATCAATCGCCAAGGAGTGAAGATGAGTCCGAGGAGACAGCTGGCAGGAGAACACACCACCAACAGATCAGAAATACTAGAGCACCAAACAATTGGGAAGGAGAACCAGATCACACAAGATGGACTGGTCCCTCACAACAACAACAAGCAAGAAAAGATCCATGCATTCATGGGCCCCAAAGCATCCATGGGCCCCGCGACAACGAAGAAACAGAGCGTAGATGGGTAACGTCAGGCGAGAAGGACGAAGAGGCAAAAGCTTGGGATCAAGCACAAGGAACAAGCACGGAATCTTCAAACAATCTCCCAAATGAGACAACATTGAAGATATTCCAACAAAGACACACGGAGAAGATTTTCAAAGACAATTCTGAGGTGGAAAGCAGCTCGTCACGGACTACCCGGTTCCGAAGACCACCGGGTAAGACATTCCCAAAGGAACACTCACAGAGGGAACTGAGGGAGCACCCCTCTGATTCAGAAAGCACGTCGGTCCGATCCTTTGAGTCGGCAGAGTCGTGGTCCCGACAACGACCACGCGCAACATTCTTAAAGAAACATTCTCAGAGGGAAGTGAGGGAGAACCCCTCTGATTCAGATAGCATTTCGGTCCGATCCTTTGAGTCGACAGAGTCGTGGTCCCGACAACGGCCATGGCGCCAAGCACCTGAACACATCAGTAAACCAAGGAACACTCTTCCCGTCAAGAGCGACATGTCTCATACCAATGTCAATGCACCCTCAATCACTCCACCAGACAACCTGTCACATCGATCACAGGTACATCGCGACACAAATACTACACCGTCACCCCGGGTAGGGGCAGCAAGGTTGACTCGAAGGTCCTGGTCCTGGTCCTATAAAATGGAAACAGACATCGTGGTCATTAGCATCCAAATAAAGACGGACCAACCAGTCGATCTGCAAAGGAAGCCGGACACTTTCAGTTCGGATGAGCTGCATCCTGATGATCGTGAAAGCACTGTTCCGATCATTGAGACACTAAGTACTATTAGTCCGAGAGCCAGGTCACCACGACCTCATCGTGACATAAATCCACTCAAGAGACTGATCGTAGAGATGGACTGAGAAGTCAGTATGTTTTGTTTGTTTTGTCACAAAGGGGGGAGATGTTATGATGTTAGCATACTAGTAGTTGGGAGTGGGTGGAGCTAGGGGGCCAGAGGAAGAGGAGGAGCGGACACAGGAAGGGGGCAGTTAGAGTAGGGACAGTGCATGAATAAGACGTGCTAAATAAAGCTCCAAGTTATGCAGTAAGAAGTGTCTGTGTTTATTGTAGCAGGATGCTACAATTAGTAGTTTCCTTAGTTGATTGTAAGCCAACACTCGCAGGTTTGAAGTCCAAATCGTGGCGAAAATGTACTAAGTTAAGAAGTCCAAATGTAGACAAAGAGGTAGGTTCCAAGATATAATTTATTATATCCAGTTCCAGGTAAGTAGAAAGGTAAGTAGTAAATAAGATGGTAATAAGTAGTAGCCGCACCAGAAGCAGCCTCCCTGCTACTCAGCCTCTCATCTTCAACTGACACTCTAAAAAAGACCACACACCAACATTCTGTGACATCATCCTACATTCTACAGTCATACAGGCTGAACAGAAGGGAGAGTATTAGTGCCAAGAAAGAAGGGGATATCATGCTACAACAGTATGCAGGGTGGGTGTTCCCATGTAAAAAATTGGTCATAGAAGTGTTAGAGTGAAACCTATGAGATTTCAATGCGACATTTTTAGGACACCACTGCGTCAAAACCTTACGCTTGACTCATAGCAGGTGTAAGGGTGACTCAGTGACATAGGCAAAGGCTTTCCCATGCATTGCTGGAGTTGTGTCATGCTTGCAACACACCTCCAGCAATGCGTGACTTTAGCACCAACAGATACGTCTGGATTACTGACGTATATGTCATTCCTTAAAACATGGAGCGATGCACATCAAATACAGCGCATCCATCGTGTTGCAAGGAGGGCGCAGAAAAAAATGTTTTATCGCAGTAATACAACAGTTTTCATAAATGAGGCGCCTAATGTTTGGTGTGTGTGTTTATAAGGATAGGGACAACTATTGTTGTAAGTACGGTGGTTGGAGTTTGATAGAGGCAACCACATTGCACAATCGTTACTCTAGAAGTGTAAGCTTGATATAGTTTTAAATATCTGAAAATGAGAGTGCTGGAGGGCCTTCCCATTGGTTTAAACATAATAAATTATCAGTCTGTGCATTAATTTTAGTAGTCATTAAATCACATTATTAGACCTCGAGGTTGTTAGCAGTGTCACTGTAATCCATTTCTTCTATTTAGAAAGTGCTAGAACCTTCCTCTCTTAAGTGGTCCTTACCTGATTCTTGTATCAGCCTTGATTTGGATGCTGCCGTCCACCTTCCACTGCCCGAGTGTAGGGAAAAGCTGTGAAAAGGGGTTCAGGGCTTAAGAAAATTAAATTGGAGAAAGGACATGGATCCTAAATAAGCAGTGAACCTCAAAGCAGAGGCAAATGTCATACTGTGCTTTTAGAAATGGTGACTTCATTTAAATGCCCTATTCGGGTTGCAGAAATCAACATCATCAGGAGAGTTTGACGAGCACAGGAAGAAAACATAGCCACAAATACTAATAGGGTGGGCATGCCTGCTCTTTGTGTACAAATAGAAAAAGAAAAGTTGTAACAAAATGTAGAAAAACGAAGCAAACTGAAAATTTGAATGAAGAAAGCCATGTACCCCTCACAAAACTCTAAACCTTTACTAAAATAAAATAACAATAATTGTACTGAAAGATGGCCTCAATGATAGGGAAGATCAGGAGAGGATCTACAGCCCTGACAGCTGTGGGTGAAAGAGGAAGTCTGGGGTACGAATGGTCTGGAGTACCACAGCAATGAACAGATGTTAGGAAAGATGGGAAAGGTGAGCAGATTGGGAGAAGGGATACATGAGTGAAGGGGACTGAGGCTTACAAAGATAGAGAGGTAAGCATGGGTGAAATTTGCGAATTCGCGTTCTGCGAATTCGCGGATTTCCCTGCAAAATCGCAAAAAAATCTGCAAATTCGTGAATTTTCACGCAAAATCGCGGATTTCTTTAGCGATTTGCCCTGGAGTACTTTCTACTGGCTAATCCAGTAAGTGCTCCCTCATTGGGTAAATGTATAGTGCTTTTACTACACTGCAGCTGCGTAAAGGGCCAGAAGATGTGTCTCCAGTGGCCATGTGTGCCTGTAACACAGGCACAGGCACACACGGTCACTGGAGACACATCTTCTGGCCCTTTACGCAGCTACAGTGTAGTAAAAGCACTATGGGGCAGATTTAGAAGCCGCTTGCGCCTCTTTTGCGCCGCAGTTGCGTCACTTTTGTGCTGCAGCGGCAGCACAAAAGATGCGCCATGGTGCTGGGTATTAACAACTCTGAGAGATGCGTCACGTTGTAAAGCCCTGCGCCATCAGGAGGCGTTCCGGCGCAGGGGAGGGTGTTCCTGCGCAGGAACGCCTCCTAAAAGTGGCTGAGTGAAATCTACAAGATTTCACTCAGTCACTTTTAGGCCAATGCTGCGTCAAAACCCTGCGCCTGCTTGAAGCAGGCGCAAGGCTTGATGCAGCATTGGGGAGATAGGGCTCCCTAGAGCATTGCTGGAGATGCGTTGCGCTTGCGACGCAGCTCCAGCAATGCGCTGCTTTTACGGCACAGATGCGTGACGCATCTGTGCCGTTTTTGCCACATGGGATGCGCCAATTATTGTAAATCTGCCCCAATACATTTAGCCAACGAGGGAGCACTTACTGATTAGACAGTAGAAAGTATTCCAGTTGAGTAGAGGTATTGCACAAAACTGTGGCATCTTCGTGGACAAACACGCAGGGCGGGATTCATTCTGCCCCCTGTTAGACTCGTTTTTGTGCCCTTCTGCCCTCTGTTAGACTTGTTTTTCCCTTGTTTTTCTGCCCTTCTGCCCTCTGTTAGACTCGTTTTTCCCTTTTTTTCTGCCCTTCTGCCCCCTGTTAGACTCGTTTTTTGTGCCCTTCTGCCCTCTGTTAGACTAATTTTTTCCTTGTTTTTCTGCCCTTCTGCCCTCTGTTAGACTCGTTTTTGTGCCCTTCTGCCCTCTGCTATTCCCTTGTTTTTCTGCCCTTCTGCCCTCTGTTAGACTCGTTTTTTGTGACCTTCTGCCCTCTGTTAGACTCGTTTTTGTGCCTTTCTGCCCCCTGTTAGACTCGTTTTTTGTGCCCTTTTGCCCTCTGTTAGACTCGTTTTTCCCTTGTTTTTCTGCCCTTCTGTCCTCTGTTAGACTGTTTTTTTGTGCCCTTCTGCCCTCTGTTAGACTCATTTTTCCTTTGTTTTTCTGCCCTCCTGCCCTTTGTTAGACTGCTTTTCGTGCCTTTCTGCCCTCTGCATCACCACATCATCACTCAGCGCTACCCCAGCATCACTCAGCACCACCACATTATCACTCAGCACCACCACATTATCACTCAGCACCACCACAGCACAGACTCAGCACCACCACATTATCACTCAGCACCACCACAGCATCACTCAGCACCACCACAGCATCACTCAGCACCACAACAGCACCACTCAGCACCACCACATCATCACTCAGCACCACCATAGTACCACTCAGCACCACCACAGCACCACTCAGCGCCACCACAGCATCACTCAGCGCCACCACAGCATCACTCAGCGCCACACATTATCACTCAGCACCACCACAGCACCACTCAGCACCACCACAGCATCACTCAGCACCACCACAGCATCACTCAGCACCACCACAGCACCACTCAGCACCACCACAGCACCACTCAGTGCCACCACAGCATCACTCAGCACCACCACATTATCACTTAGCACCACCACAGCACCACTGAGCACGACCACAGCATCACTCAGCACCACCACAGCATCACTCAGCACCACTGCACCACCCCAGCATCACTCAGCACCATCCCAGTATCACTCAGCACCACCAAAGCACTACTCAGCATCACCACAGCACCACTCAGCACCACCACAGCACCACTCAGCCCCACCCCAGCATCAATCTGCACAACCATTCAACAACAACTGGTTCAAATATGTTTTCTCGATGTTTCAAGCTTTATTACAAATGTCACAAAAAGATGTTAATATTTCACTTCTGTTCTTGGATTTTCGTCACAATAAAATACACTGAACATAATCTTCACAAAAGTTATTTACAAAAGTTTAAGCTATTGCCATTATAAATTAAAATCACTTTTATTTAAGTATTAATTATTTAAAAAAATTAAAAGCCATTGTAATTTGTAATATCAATACATCTAAGTCACGTAAATACAAAACATGTTGCATTACAAATGCTATAGGTGTCACATTTGCGAAAGTTATAACTATTGGCATTGTAAATGACAAAGCTATTAATTTAGCTATTTTCAAAACCAACACATAAATAAAAAAAATTGTCATTTACAAGACCAATAGCTCAAACTTTCCTAATGCGAGACCTATTGCATTGCAAATGCTTGTTTTTATATCTGTCAGTGCTTCCTGTTGAGGTTTAATTTTCGTGACAGGCGAAATTGTCTACTTGTAACTATTCTCTGACCCTGCTTCAAGGGTCAGAGCAGGGTCAGAGAATAGTTGCAAGTAGGCAACAAGGCGCCAGGAAGCATTTACAGGCTTACAGCAGCAGGTGCCCAAGTTGAAGTTAATTTCTTCGTAACCCTTTTGTAAAAGGTTACAAAAAATTAGCTTCAACTTTTGCACCTCCTGCTGTAATCCTGTAAGTGCTTGGCTGAAAATGTGTCCCACTGATTCACGGATTTTACCGCGATTTAGTGAGATTCGCGGATCGTGAAATCGCGGAAAATCCGCAAATTTTGCGAGCGGAACGAATTTTCAGCCCATGCTTATAGAAAGGGTGTATTAACTACAAGATAGAAGGACATTAAAAAGTACAAAGAGGTACCTCCATTTAGGAACAAAAAAGACAGGGTATCGCACCAGAAAGCCACAGTACAAGAAAAAAAAGGGAGCTGAACGAAGCACAAAGACACAACCATGCAAAGCTGGCATTCAGGAGTCTCACCCCATAAACACAGCACCAATTAAAACAAGCATTGCCGAAACCATTAGGCCTTGCTTCTAAAAGCACTAGTTGACCTTTTGGCTTTGCCAATGCTTTTTGCCCATTATGAACTATATCAGCAAAAAGAATGATAACTTATGTATTGTGGCAGTCATATTTAATTATAAAAAATTAAGGGGTGCATGCGTGTTACCACTAATGGTGCGGTCTGGGACTAGTTGCAGCTCCGAGCCCTCCAAAAAAAGAAATATAAAGAAAAAAAATGAAAATTACAGTGAGGGGCATGGTCAATAGTGGAGCAAGCATGGGTGCTGGGAGAACAAAGTAAACACGGCTGAGCTGCTTGACCATTAATGAGCAGGGAAGGGCAGGCGGCCATGAAAGAAGCTAGTTGGGGTGTCAAAAAAGCCCCAAAAAGTTATCACAACGAGGTGGGTAAGCAATAGATTCATGTGTGGTGAGTTAAACATGGAGATCATGGGGGGACGGGTGCGTGAGAGGGAAGCAAAACACAGTGGAGAGAGAGAGAAAGAGCAAGAAAACAATGCACTTCCATGAAGTTCTGAAAGAAAGTGACCAATCAAAAGGTGGCAAAGTAGCTGGAAAGAAAAAAATGCAAGAAGAGGAAGGAAAACCTTCATAAGAGAAGCAAGCAAATAAGATTGACATGAATTACAACCAATGGTTAGGAATGGGGTGACCCAATGTCCACTCTTTGTATTGATATTGTACACACTAGGGCCCCCATTAGGATGACGGGCGGACTTTGTCCGCTTGCCATCCCATCGGAAAGAGGGACCGCCCACCATACTAATATGGTGGGGGGAAAACGAATGTGGATGTCGGGCGGATCGCCCCCGCCAGGGTGGCGGTGGCTACTGCCAGCCTGGCGGGGGCAATCCACCTGACATCGTAATGAGCCCCTATGTCTTCTGCCACAGACATCTGAAGCTTTTTGTTGGCAAGACCTAAAAATGTCTCTATGGGACGTAGTAGGAAAGAAGTGACTACTAGTTTTTGGCGAAAAAGTTTGATTGCAATTGTAACCAATACATTTTATGACTTTTTGGGCCAGATGTAGGTGGCCGTTTCAGGCCATTTACCGACCGGTAAATGGGTGACAGGTATGTAGGGGGCATTTTTTTACCGATTCGGTAAAATTACCGAATCGGTAATTTTACCGAATCTGTAAAATAATAATTCGGTACATTTACCGAATCTGAGGCACCCAGATGTAGGTGGGACTCTTCTGAGTCCCAGAGGCCTTACCGAATCAGTATTTTACCATCAAATCCAATTTGATGGTAAAATACCGATTCCGGTGTGCATGCACATGTGTGCATGCACACCTATGCCATGTGACAGGCAGACCTGCCCTTAGGGCATGTATGCCTGCCACATGGCACCCGAGCCTGTTTTGGGGGTGCCAGAGGGTGTCAAAGTGACACCCCCGGCACCCTTGTGAAAATCGGTATTTACCGATTCGGTAAATACGGAATCAGTAATGCCCATTCATTCCTATGGGCTTCAAAGCCCATAGGAATGAATGGGCATTACCGATTCGGTATTTACCGAATCGGTAAATACCGGATTTTTCCGATTCGTTATTCCAGCACATCTGGAATACCTACATATCCACCCCTCAGATTTACCGATTCTCAATTACCGAATCAGTAAAATTCGGTAATTTTCGGTAATTGAGAATCGGTAAATCTATTTTACCTACATCTGGCCCTTTAACTCTATTTATTGGTTTAACTTTTTGGGCAGTACATATCTGTTTGCTACTTTTTTATACAAAAATAACTAGCACATATTCATTAAAAGCCATCACGTAGTTCTTCAAATTTGTGCTATGCTCACATTTGTGTGGGCAGAAGAAACTGATTAGCCCTACAACCATTTTTGCTGTCTCCCACTCCCTTGTAAATCTTACACACGATTGCATACTTGATTTAACCCACGCCCATGGAACCACATTTTCCCCTTCATACCAATGAAATAGAAACTGAGTAGTAAGATAAATGTTCAATGTTAAATGTTAAATGAGAATGAAAGCCCACCTATCCCAATGTGCACCATAAATTAGGCTTTTATTTCCAGCATCCTCCTGATATTGCAAAGCTCAGAATGAAGGCCACTGATGTCCAGGGGGCTAGTTGTAATGAATGGAACGAATATTAGAAAGATTAAAAGAAGTCAAACTTCCCAATAAGTAATCAGGCCTTCGCTCTACATCTCTCTTCCCAGTTATTAATAATGAGGAATACCAACATCATAAGTGGACTTAGTTAACAACAGAATAACAACAGGACCACATTTCAATACATGGCCAGTTATTTATCGAACTGCTTATGCTTTGAGTACTGACGGAGCACAACAACCCAGCTACCAATCTTTTGTCCATATGTCTGTTTTGGTGAACAAATGTATGTGACTTACGTGGTAGCTGTGCAGGTTTCTAAGAGAGGAACACACTTAAGTTCTGCTGAAGAACCTGCCAAACTGATGGTTGACCTCCACTTGGTCCATTAAAGAAATGAAATGTCTGCCACTGCATAGCCCAGAGCAATAGTAGACCTAATCCAACGAGTAACAGTTCAGGAAGAATCCTTCTACCAATGACCTGAATTCCCAAAAATTTGAAAAAGGCTACCACACTGTCGGAGTCCCTGAGATCTATCAGAGCCCTAACCACATCCATTGAAGCAGAATGCTCGAAAAATCTAGGCAAAGTAACTTCTGGGCAGCTATGAAATGAAGAAGCCTCCTTTGGTAAAAAGGAGTAGTCAGGCATCACAGCCGCACCTTCCTCAGAAATTGTGCCTCCTACGCAAGACCTTCAAATGGATCCCCCTCGAACACAGAAATTATTATTATTATTATTAAGGATTTGTAGAGCGCCTGGTGACCCGAAGGCATCCCCGCGCTGTGAACTGTAGGATGGCTCAGAAGGGGGAGGGTGGAGTTGGACTCACTAATTGGGGAATAGCAGCGTTTTAAGTTGTTTGCGGAAGGCCAAATAGGAGGGTTCCATTCGCAATCTGCGGGGGAGCTGGTTCCACCGAGTGGCAGCTTTAACAGAGAAGCGACGGCCTCCGGTACGTGATCTCCTAAACTTAGGGACGTTCGCCAGATGTTCGTTGTCCGACCTTAGGGATCTCAAAGCTTTATACGGGGTGACCATTTCTTTAAGAATGGCTGGGCCTTGTCCGTTCATGAGCTTATGGGCGATACACATAGCCTTGAACTCTATTCTCTCCCGCACTGGTAGCCAGTGGAGTGTTTTAAGGGCAGGTTTTGCAGAGGACCTAGAGGGGAGACCAAGCAGCAGTCGAGCGGCCGCGTTTTGAGTTCGTTGCAACTTTCCCAGGGTAGATTCCGGGGCTCCCAGGTAGAGAGCGTTACTATAGTCCAGGCGGGCCAAAACCAGTCCCTGGATCAGTAGCTTCCTGGAAAGGGGGGGAAGGAGGGGGAGAATCTTGCGGACCGACCGCATAAGTCCAAAACAGGTGCCGGCGGTTTTAGTGGCCTGTGTTTTCAAGGTGAGGTCTGGTTCAAGCCAGACCCCTAGGCTCTTGAGTTCCTTCTTTGGGGTGGGAACCTCGCCCAGGGAGTCGGGCCAGACAGATGGTGGAATGGATGTCCATTTTTTTCCCATCAGCATGACCTCTGTCTTGGACCCATTTAGCTTGAGCGAGGATTCGCACATCCAGTGATGGATCTTCTGGAGGCAGTGCAGAAGGCTGTCTGGATGTTGGTCTAGGTGAGATAAAGAGACGACCAGTTGCGTGTCGTCCGCGTAGCTAACGATCTTAAAATCAAAAGGGGCAACTACCTCTTCCAATGGAGCCATATAGGCATTAAAAAGGGTAGGGCTCAAGGAGGAGCCCTGAGGAACCCCGTTTACCAGAGGAAGAGGGTCAGATCGTGAACAGCCATCCCAGACCTGAAAGGAGTGGCCCGAAAGAAAAGACTCCAGCCAGGCCAGCGCTGTGCCCCCGAGTCCCGCCTCAGCCAGCCGATGGAGCAAGACACGGTGATCCACCGTGTCAAAGGCAGCACTGAGGTCCAGGAGGACCACTGCCACTGATCCTCCCGAATCCAAAATGCACCTTGCTTCCTCTATAACAGCGAGGAGGGCGGTGTCCGTGCCCTGGCCTGGGCGGAACCCCGTTTGGGACTGGCGGAGCAGATGGTTAGATTCTAGGAACTGGGATAGCTGCGCATTGACCAGTTTCTCTGCAATTTTGCTAATGCCGGGAAGCAGCGAGATTGGTCTATAATTCGCTAGGTTTGAGGGATCTAGTTGGGGTTTCTTTAACAGGGCTTTAACTACCGCTCCCTTCCAGCTAGGGGGAACTGTACCTTGGGCCAGTGAGGTATTGATCAGATCTGTGATAAGAGGAGCAATTACCGGGGCAACTTGTTTGAGGAATCTTATAGGAGCGGGATCGAGGGGGGAGCCACTTTTCATTTTGGCCAGAGTCGTTTCGACGTCATCCAGCGTGACTGCTCTAAAAGCCTTCAGAGACGGGCCAGGGGTATTTTCGGGGCCGATAGTAGACGGGACAGGGTCCCGACATGTTGGCTGACTCGACTCGGTAATTTTAGAGTCGAAGAATGTGGCGAGTTTTTTGCTCCTGTCCGGGGAGGTGTTGGACATTGAGGGGGGCTGAGGGATCTTAAGGAGTTCTTTGACTATGAGGTGGGATTCTCTGGCGGAATTGGAGGCATTCTTTATTCTTTCGTCAAAGTGTAAGGCTTTAGCAGTTTTCAAAGCTGCTTTGTAGGTTCTAACATTCTTCCGATAAGCCTCTTTATCGGAGTGACGCCAGTCCTTCCTCCATAGTCGCTCGGCTTTTTTGCAGGATTTGCGGAGAACTCTCAGTTCTGTATTGTACCAAGGGGCTGACCCTAACTTTCCGCTTTTGTCTTCCCGGTTTTTCATAGGAATGATGGAGTCAAGAGAGTCCGAGATCCATTTTCTGAAGTTATTATCGGCTATGATCGGGTTCCTGGAGGGGTAGGGGGTTGATAATTCAAGAGCATTGGCCCAGTCCTTGATAGGGAGTCTGGACCAAGCCCTGTCTCGGGTGTAGGTGGTAGGTTTAAGAGACTTCCTAAGTTCTCCTGATAAAACGAGCGGAACCAGGAAGTGGTCTGTCCAAGGAAGAGGGCATACACTTTTGGCCGAAAGGGTCTGAATATTGGAGAAGACTGGATCTAGTAGGTGGCCCTTAATATGGGTGGCACCGGTGTTAGCTAGTTGGAGACCATAAGCTGCTAGATCTTGCATCAGGTCGGCAGCCCCTGTGTCTAGGGGGTCATCAAAATGTATTTTGAGGTCCCCTAGCACAGTAAAGTTTGAGGCAGATGGGGCTAGGGCTGATATGGAGTCTAGGAGGGCACTAGCGAATGGGCCAAAATGGCCCGGGGGGCGATAAACCAGGATGCCTGTTAGTGAGGTAACTGGGGAAACACAAATGTAAAAATGGCAGCTCTCTGAGTCCTTGATGTAGGCATCGCTGATTCTGCATGATAGATGTTCCCGGTGCAGAATAGCCAAGCCGCCTCCTCTGCCACGGGGCCGAGGTTGGGATTGGATGAGGAATCCCGGGGGTAAGGCTATAACTACATCTGAGTCAGAGTGCGGTGTCAGCCAAGTTTCTGTTAAGAACAGAATGTCCAGTTCATGGTCCTCAAGAAGATGATTGATGAGCAGGGCATGCATGGGGAGCGACCTGCAGTTTAGTACTGCTAGCTTCAGGCCGGAGTGAGTCCGGGGCCCTTGCGCCAGGTGTAATTTGGCCGGGGAGCAGATGACACAGCTCGTGAAGCTTCCACCTGAGTCATGAAGGTAGTTACATTGGGGGCTTTTGGTGGGTCTAAGGGACAAAAGGTCTCGACCAGAGTAGCTCACCCTCTTGGTGGGTCCATCAGGCAGGGGGTATGGCCCTAGGCCCGTACGTACGCGGACGGGCGCAGACGGGCTTGCCTTAAGCGCCTTCGGCGCGCATTCGTCGCGACCGCTGCGCTCGTCCGCTGCGCGTCCTGGTCATGCACATAATTTATACTGCTTCCGGGGGGGGGAGGGGCGTGGCCTGCAAGTGGGCGTGGCCTCGGTATCAGCACGCTGGTGCTGGCGCCAAACAACGGTCCCTGGCGGTCTACCAGCAGCTCGAAATCAGCTGCTTTCAACCCCAGTATGTGGCAAGTGAGTGAGTTTTTTTAAAAACAACAAGTTAATGGGTGACACAAAAAAGTATTAAAATTGTCCCAGAGCTTCGCTCCTGGCTTCCGCCTCAGGAGCAGCAACACACAGTTACCTGGCGCCTTCAAGTGGCGTCTTAAGAAGGGAGTGTGCGGGGGGCGTGGCCTGCAAGTGGGCGTGGCCTCGGTATCAGCGCGCTGGTGCTGGCGCCAAACAACGGTCCCTGGCGGTCTACCAGCAGCTCGAAATCAGCTGCTTTCAACCCCAGTATGTGGCAAGTGAGTGAGTTTTTTTAAAAACAACAAGTTAATGGGTGACACAAAAAAGTATTAAAATTGTCCCAGAGCTTCGCTCCCGGCTTCCGCCTCAGGAGCAGCAACACACAGTTACCTGGCGCCTTCAAGTGGCGTCTTAAGAAGGGAGTGTGCGGGGGGCGTGGCCTGCAAGTGGGCGTGGCCTCGGTATCAGCGCGCTGGTGCTGGCGCCAAACAACGGTCCCTGGCGGTCTACCAGCAGCTCGAAATCAGCTGCTTTCAACCCCAGAATGTGGCAAGTGAGTGAGTTTTTTTAAAAACAACAAGTTAATGGGTGACACAAAAAAGTATTAAAATTGTCCCAGAGCTTCGCTCCTGGCTTCCGCCTCAGGAGCAGCAACACACAGTTACCTGGCGCCTTCAAGTGGCGTCTTAAGAAGGGAGTGTGCGGGGGGCGTGGCCTGCAAGTGGGCGTGGCCTCGGTATCAGCGCGCTGGTGCTGGCGCCAAACAACGGTCCCTGGCGGTCTACCAGCAGCTCGAAATCAGCTGCTTTCAACCCCAGTATGTGGCAAGTGAGTGAGTTTTTTTAAAAACAACAAGTTAATGGGTGACACAAAAAAGTATTAAAATTGTCCCAGAGCTTCGCTCCTGGCTTCCGCCTCAGGAGCAGCAACACACAGTTACCTGGCGCCTTCAAGTGGCGTCTTAAGAAGGGAGTGTGCGGGGGGCGTGGCCTGCAAGTGGGCGTGGCCTCGGTATCAGCGCGCTGGTGCTGGCGCCAAACAACGGTCCCTGGCGGTCTACCAGCAGCTCGAAATCAGCTGCTTTCAACCCCAGTATGTGGCAAGTGAGTGAGTTTTTTTAAAAACAACAAGTTAATGGGTGACACAAAAAAGTATTAAAATTGTCCCAGAGCTTCGCTCCCGGCTTCCGCCTCAGGAGCAGCAACACACAGTTACCTGGCGCCTTCAGGTGGCGTCTTAAGAAGGGAGTGTGCGGGGGGCGTGGCCTGCAAGTGGGCGTGGCCTCAGTATCAGCGCGCTGGGGCTGGCGCCAAACAACAGTCCCTGGCGGTCTACCAGTAGCTCGAAATCAGCTGCTTTCAACCCCAGTATGTGGCAAGTGAGTGAGTTTTTTTAAAAACAACAAGTTAATGGGTGACACAAAAAAGTATTAAAATTGTCCCAGAGCTTCGCTCCTGGCTTCCGCCTCAGGAGCAGCAACACACAGTTACCTGGCGCCTTCAAGTGGCGTCTTAAGAAGGGAGTGTGCGGGGGCGTGGCCTGCAAGTGGGCGTTGCCTCGGTATCAGCGCGCTGGTGCTGGCGCCAAACAACGGTCCCTGGCGGTCTACCAGCAGCTCGAAATCAGCTGCTTTCAACCCCAGTATGTGGCAAGTGAGTGAGTTTTTTTAAAAACAACAAGTTAATGGGTGACACAAAAAAGTATTAAAATTGTCCCAGAGCTTCGCTCCTGGCTTCCGCCTCAGGAGCAGCAACACACAGTTACCTGGCGCCTTCAAGTGGCGTCTTAAGAAGGGAGTGTGCGGGGGGCGTGGCCTGCAAGTGGGCGTGGCCTCGGTATCAGCGCGCTGGTGCTGGCGCCAAACAACGGTCCCTGGCGGTCTACCAGCAGCTCGAAATCAGCTGCTTTCAACCCCAGTATGTGGCAAGTGAGTGAGTTTTTTTAAAAACAACAAGTTAATGGGTGACACAAAAAAGTATTAAAATTGTCCATCACACACGCCCTCGTCAGCAGCAGACTTGACTACGGTAACGCACTCTAAGCCGGAATCCACAAAAACCTCACCCGCAAACTTCAAAACATCCACAACGCAGCCACCAGACTAATCCTCAACCTGCCACGACACTGTCACATTACCCAGCACCTGCGCACACTACACTGGCTCCCCATTGCGGCAAGAATCACCTTCAAGATTCTCACCCTGCACACAAAGCCCTCCACAACACCGGACCAGCATACCTAAATAGCCGACTCACATTCCAGGCACCCCAAAGGACCATATAATCAGCACAGCTCTCCTACGCAGTGGTCCCTTGCACCAGGAAGTCCAGATTGGGAGGCCACTCCTTCTCCTTCCTCGCGGCCAGAGCCTAGAACGCTCTCCCGCTCCACCTCAGACAGACGACATCACTCCCCAACTTCACAAGGGACCTCAAGACATGGCTCTTCGATAGACCTCCTCCTTGATAGATAGGACCCCGCGCCTCCTCCCTCCCCCTCCAGCACCTTCAGACCCTTACGAGTGAGTAGTCGCACTTAACATACCCAAGATTGATTGATTTATTGAATAGAAAGGAGGTCTCGTTAGAAGAGCTTCAAGCTCCCACACATGTATGTAGGCATCCGATAGATCAAATTTGACCATTATCAGTGGATTCATTCTTTGGAAAATCGTCATCTTAAAATTAATCACTTTTACTAAATTATTCACATGCTTCAAGTCTATTACAATCCTGAAGTTCCCTGATGATGTGGGAATTACAGCATTTCCTCAATAACCTCTCCTCCCTACTTCCCGTTTGGATACGGCCACTATTGCGTTCATTCCTGTACTTTCAGGATTAGTTGTAGAAAAGCCTTTATCTTCACTGCACATTGCCGCCATGGAGTTTCCACAATCCCTGAGTATTGAGGATGGGTCTCTTCCTCCATAAGACATCCCTTCTTGACTATCAGGAGGACATAAGAGTCTGAAGTGGGTTCCCCTCAGGTCTTTTCGAAGATCTTACCTCCTTATCCCACAGTTGCATCTACATTATCTCACCCATTCAGGGGCACCAGATAGAAAGTGGATGTGGAAGCACCACCTTTCATTGTGCATGCACAACACAAAGTGCTGCCAATATTCCTTCCCTTAATGCTCAAAGGAACCAGGTATCTAGGAAACTGCCTCAGCGACCCTGTGGTGAGCCTCTTCACACATCCAACAGGGTTCAGCTGACTGAAATACGATACCAGCCGCACAGAATCCCTTACTTTCAGTCCGAAGAATTATGGACCTAAACTCCTCAAAAGCCCAGCTGGAGGGAGAAACAGGTCCATGTATATTTCTGATAAAACAATATCATGGCCCAGGAAGGGCTTCCCTACTGAAGAGTAAAAGAATACAAATTATAAATGAACCATGCAAAATGGAGAGTTGATCGCTTTTCAAAACCAAGCAAGAAAGGGGAAACAGGTGACAAACATTTTAAATAATTTGAGATCCATGTCCAGCAGAGACCTTTTGCTGCTTCCTGCAGCCCTCCCACGAGTCAGAGACAAACAGGAGTGAATGTAGGAGTGAATGTAAGCCTAATTCATGGTGCCCAGTGGGATGGGCGAGCATCTATTTTCAACTTTTCATATTGATTCCTGTCTCATAGATGTAGGAATACAGCAGAAGGAATTACTTCATCGAGAATTGACTGACATAGTAGTGAAGTTGCAGACCATCTAAACAACTTAGCTAGACTTCAGTCATCTCTTTAAAATGATGTTCTGTTTCCTATCATAATATCATTCTCAGGGTGATGCACAATCTGAGATATCGGCCAAAGTTTCTGAAGATCAGTTTTTTAATGCTGTTGAATAAAGCTCAACGGGACAAGGCAGACATGTTGCATTAGTGTGCGTTACGTATCACACAGCTCATGAGCATAGTATTTCCCATTCATTGCAGTTCCAATGTTTACATTCGTGGATACTACCAGCAATGTCACCAATGGACTTTCCCTTACCAGAAAAATGTAAAGGAGATCTTGACAATTGCAAATTTATGGTAGGGATGAAATATGACGCCAAGTGACATATCACTGAACACAAACATCAAGCACTGAAAAACAAGAATTTGGTTTAATGTTGGTTTAATCCATCTTCTAGGTCCTTATTAAGAGATTCTGGTGAATTTAATTTATTTCCAAGTACCAGGCTTTGATCCAGAAACAAGAGAGAAAGACAGAAATCGGCAAAAGAAGACAACATTTAAAAAACAGTACAAAGGGACACAACGGGGATGAAAAATAACTTTTAGGAGTGAGATAAAGATACAGAAAGAGGAGGATCTAGGAAGAAAGAGGCAACATCAGCAGTACCGATGTTGGACTCTTAAGGAAAACACTACGTCCCTGTGCTTGTTTCTTTTGTAAATTAATCACTGAATGAAAATGGAAGGCTTGAGAAGCAATATTAGTTGCCACCCTGGTGGACCAAAAGCAGAGCTGCACATCACAATTGCTGACACTACACAAGGCTAACATAAGGATCTCTTTTCTTTTAAGTGGCACACACAATTGTACTACTGAATATCAACACAAACAATATCATGGCACACTAATATTATTATATTAATATTAATACTGTAATTTATAGAGCGCGAACAGCTACCTCCTAAGAGGTTTCCCGGCGCTGTAGCAAAAGGTGCTGCAGGGTGGCCTGCGTACAGCAGGGAGTCTAGCAGATTAATCCAGATTGAAAAGCCAAGTTTTAATTGATTTCCTAAAAATGGTTTCAGAGGTGATTTGTTGCATGGCATTGGGCAGAGTGTACCAAAGCATGGCAGCCCTAACCGAAAAGGATCTGTCCCCCAGTCGAGCTTTCCTAACTCGGGGGGGGGGGCATAGCAGGTTCTGTGAGCTAGATCTGAGTAAGCGAGGCTGTTTGTACGCACAAAGCCTCTGCTATAGATAATTGGGGCAGGATCCATGGAGTGCCCGAAAGGCTAAGGTTAGGGACTTAAACTTTATTCAGTTGGTGACCGCAGCCAGTGCAGTTCTTTGAGATGCGGAGAGATATGTTGCTTGAATGGGACGTGTTTGAGCAATCTCGCAGCCACATTCTGGACCAACTGCAATTTCTTTGAAATGTAACTGCATTTAGTGAAAGTATAGATTTATTGTTCCTAACTTCACAGCCACATACCTTGATATGGGTACTTATATGTGGAGTTAGATATAAAAAATCTAGACTTACATGTCATTATTTTATTCTTGATATTCTGTCCCCGATATTGTGTGCCACAGTTGATTCAATATTTGAAGGGCACACCTCACAAACATGTGGAGTGTCGGATGAGTAACAGTGGATTGTCACTGTCAGGAAGAGAAACCTTTGAGTGCTCCTAAAAGCTAGGAAAGCATAAGGCAGGCCAGAGTCTTGGGTGTAAAAGGATCCACTCCATTTCTGTTCCTTGAGAACAGACCTTGTTTTGGGGTTTCTCTTTTGTGGTGCTCAGTAGCTTCCACATGGGAATTGCATCCCCATGCAATTTCAAATCGATGATTGAGGATAACTAGCTGAAGCATACTTGAATAATTGGCCTTTTCTTAAGTTCAAGAAAATTTATTTGATATTAAAAAGAGAAAAGCAAGGTGTCAATACAAAGTACAATCCATACTAATAATATAAAGAGACAGCCTAAACCTTTGAGGCGGGTAAACTCAAAAAGTACAGCACCATTCACAACACCCAATACATCGTTGGAAAGGGCAGTTGCAGCAGAAGGACATAGGCTATGCAGACGCCCACCATATACATTTAAAAGGTAAAAGAACCGTGCCAGCAAAGTAGTCCCTTGTGGGCGTGTCTGCGTTGTGCTGTGGGCGTGTGCTGGGGGCGTGACAAACGCTGGGGGCGTGTGGTATGTTCCGCCCTTCATGCCATGTCTTTTATCGTGTGCTAATCCTACCCTGCTCCCTTTAAATACTCCTGCACGCCATAATCATAACCCACCCGTACTCCTTAAAATACCCCAACACCCTTAAACACTAACCCATCTTAACCCTATAAATATACCCTGTACCCCAAAACCCAAACCTATCCCTAAACCCTAAAAAATACCCCTGTAGCCCAAAACCCAAACCTAGCCCTGAACCCTATAAATACCCCTGTACCTCAAAACCCAAACCTACCACTGAACCCTAAAAATACCCCTGTACCCCAAAACACAAACCTACCCTGAACCCTTAAAATACCCCTGTACCCCAAAACCCAAACCTACCCCTGAACCCTAAAAATACCCCTGTACCCCAAAACCCAAACCTAGCCCTGAACCCTAAAAATACCCCTGTACCCCAAAACCCAAACCTACCCCTGAACCCCTAAAATACCTCTGTACCCCAAAACCCAAACCTAGCCCTAAATCCTAAAAATACCCCTATACCCCAAAACCCAAACCTAGCCCTGAACCCTATAAATACCCCTGTACCTCAAAACCCAAACCTACCCCTGAACCCTAAAAATACCCCTGTACCCCAAAACCCAAACCTAGCCCTGAACCCTAAAAATACCACTGTACCCCAAAACCCAAACATACCCCTGAACCCTAAAAATACCCCTGTACCGCAAAACCCAAACCTAGCCCTGAACCCTAAAAATACCCCTGTACCCCAAAACCCAAACCTACCCCTGAACCCTAAAATACCTCTGTAATCCAAAACCCAAACCTAGCCCTGAACCCTAAAAATACCCCTGTACCCCAAAACCCAAACCAAGCCCTGAACCCTTAAAATACCCCTGTACCCCAAAAAACAAACCTAGCCCTGAATCCTAAGAATACCCCTATACCCCAAAACCCAAAACTATATCTGAACCCTTAAAATACCCCTGTACCCCTGTACCCCAAAACCCAAACCTACCCCTGAACCCTAAAAATACCCCTGTACCCCAAAACCCAAAACTAGCCCTGAACCCTAAAAATACCACTGTACCCCAAAACCCAAACCTACCCCATAACCCCAAAATACCCCTGTACCCCAAAACACAAACCTAGCCCTGAACCCTTAAAATACCCCTGTACCCCAAAACCCAAACCGACCCCTGAACCCTAAAATACCTCTGTGCCCCAAAAACCCAAACCTAGCCCTGAACCCTAAAAATACCCCTGTACCCCAAAACCCAAACCTAGCCCTGAACCCTTAAAATACCCCTGTACCCCAAAACCCAAACCTACCCCTGAACCCTAAAAATACCCCTGTACCCCAAAACCCAAACCTAGCCCTGAACCCTAAAAATACCACTGTACCCCAAAACTCAAACCTTCCCCTGAACCCTAAAATACCCCTGTACCCCAAAAACACAAACCTAGCCCTGAACCCTTAAAATACCCCTGTACCCCAAAACCCAAACCTACCCCTGAACCCTAAAAATACCCCTGTACCCCAAAACCCAAACCTAACCCTGAACCCTAAAAATACCCCTGTACCCCAAAACCCAAACCTACCCCTGAACCCTAAAATAGCTCTGTACCCCAAAACCAAAACCTAGCCCTGAACCCTAAAAATACCCCTGTACCCCAAAACTCAAACCTAGCCCTCAACCCTTAAAATACCCCTGTACCCTAAAACCCAAACCTAGCCCTGAACCCTAAAAATACCCCTATACCCCAAAACCCAAACCTTTCCCTGAACCCTTGAAATACCCATGTACCCCAAAACTCAAACCTACCCCTGAACCCTAAAAATACCTCTATACCCCAAAACCCAAACCTAGCCCTGAAACCTAAAAATACCCCTGTAACCCAAAACCCATACCTATCCCTAAACCCTAAAACTACCCCTGTACCCCATAACCCAAAACTATATCTGAACCCTTAAAATACCCAAACACCCCAAAACATATACCTCAGTACCGCAAAACATATACCCCTATTTCCATACTTACCTTATCCAAACATTTAAAAAAAATATGCTTTTACCATTCATGCATTTACAACGAATTTCGTTGTAAATGTATGTGTAGTAAAAGCATATAAAATGTAATGCCATGCGTTATAATGGCATTGCGGAGTCATGGTACTTTCGTAATGAAAGTATGCGGAGTGATGGTATGCGGAAAGAAAGTTGCGGAATAATCGGTGTTTACCCTCTCCCGGTAGGTACATTGGTGGCACGGCGGCCCACATCTCCAGAAACATACTCATATTTTTTCACCACCCATTTGAAAAATGCACAGGTCTCTCTCATTGATGGCCAGCACCAACATACACTTTTAGACACACCTCCCGCCACAAGTTCTAGAATTGCGAACTTTAGAGCTGGGGAGCTACGTTTGAATCTCGGCATCAGCTCAACATCCTGTGATTCCAGGCAAATCGTTTTGTCTCCCCGTGCCTACCACAAATGAATGTGTTCTTCTGTAATGTAAATTGTGCTCATGCCATGTTGTCGAGTTTGCGCTATATAATTTTGCAAAGAAATATAAAGTAGGGAAACTCGAGTTCACACACTACTGAACGCGCACTCTTAAGTGCATCAACAGTGCACTGTGAATCAGAGTGTTTCACAGGCCTGTCACAGATAAGAAATGCTATCAAAACGAAATCCTAAAAAACAATATACTACTGGCCGGCAGCAATTCATACCCGGACAACGTCGGCACGGGCTGCGATCAACAATAATCTCATGAACCAAGGACTTATAGAAATTGAAGCCTCACTGTATCTATTAAGCGAGAAGTCCTTACAAGATTTCAGCCTGCCGCCAGCGGTCCGAACTAACCTAACTGGATACCACAATATCGCTACCGCACACAATATTCCAGAGCTAAATAACTACCTTGCTCAACACTTGCCTAACTTAGTTCCCGATCAACAACTCGCCTACAACACCATAGTTGATAGTGTTGAAAAGAAGCAAGGCAAACTATTGTTCATAGACGCCCCCGGTGGCACAGGAAAGACTTACCTAATCAACCTCATACTTGCCAAAGTTCGATCTTCTGGGAATTTGGCTCTAGCTGTTGCTTCATCTGGAATAGCTGCCACTTTGCTAACAGCTGGGAAAACAGCACATTCTACCTTTGAACTGCTTCTAACAGTTTCCCTTGAAAGGGATTCAATATGCTCTATTCGGAAAAACGGACCTTTGGGGACACTGCTTCAAAATGTGTCTCTTATCATGTGGGACGAATGTACAATGATACTAAAACCATTGCTGCCTAGCCTGTTTTTACCCGGACAACGTCGGGACGGGCGGCTAGTGGAAATATAAAACATTGATAATTATGATAAGTAAACCAAACATAAGGTTGTAAATAGTATCAAAAGGAAAATCCTGGCAATGGAATGAAAAAAGGAAAAGGTATATAAACATTAAACATGAAAGCAAGAAACTACCTAAAAAAAAAAATGTAAAAGTAATACAATGAGAAAAAGAAAAATGGAATGCAGTGAGCATTTAAGGAGGTTTAAGGACCTCTTGCTGCGAGGGCAATGGACGGAACGAACGATTAGCACAAGTATCCAGGTAAAGCGTGATAGGGAGCCATAAGTCCAAGCGCTTTGCCGCCATGTGAGCAGGAAAAACAAAAGCAGTGTCAAGTCTGTGGTTATGGCAAACATTAAACCACCACGCCTTAAAGGAGATACTGGTGGAGTCCTTCCAGTTTACTGTTATCTGCTGGAATGCAGCGGCCAATAGTAAGTCAATAATCTGAGGCTTTAGTTCAACATTGTCCCAACAAGGTGAAAGGCTACCTAAGAAAATGTTTATGTGAGAGAAAGGGATATTCGTGTGGAAAATCAAGTTGATTTGAGCCCAGACCTGCAACCAAAAAGCATGAACAGAGGTACATAAGAACAACATATGAAACAAAGTAGCTTGTGGGGAAGAACAAGACCAGCATGTATGCAGAGTGTTTGGGAAGCGCTTATGGAGGTCAAAAGGTGTATAGAGAAGTCTGTTATAAATAAAAAACAGGAACTGCGTTAAGGTTGCCGCTCTTGAGGATTTACGTATCTTGATCCAAATTTTATCCCATAGTGAGATTGGCCAGGACGTGGAGAGGTCATGTTCCCACCATTCCTCAACTTTGGATTTAGGCCTAGGAGAGTCAGTGGAGTAAAGATATTTATAAATGGAGGAGGCTTTTGGAGTCTTGCGCAAAAATGAGTGAAGTGAGGAAATGGGGGTAGGAGAAGCAGGAGATGGAGATAGCTGAGAGAGTTGATTATAAGTTGTTAGTGCAGCCTCCCTAAGTAAATGATAGTTACGAGTGAAGGATGTAGGTAAGTCATAGAGGGAACGGTGAGTGGTGAAAGACAAGAAAGAGGATTGAGAAAAGAGTTGAGAGACCCATATCAGCCCCTTGTGATGCCATGTTTTCCAAAAGAAGGGTTTGTTACGAATAAGAAGGGCGGTGTTGTGCCAAATGGTGGAGGAAAGGAAATCAGCAATGGTTGCAGGAGGGGAATGGGAAGAAGATAGAAGTAGTTTAATAGTGAATTTATGGATGGGAGTGGAAATGGAAGGGGGTTTACGGGAGAAGGAAAGATATTCAGCGAAGGAGAACGGAGAAAGAAGAAGGCGTTCAAATTTAGCCCATAGGGGACAAGGGATGCTGGGATCTTGCAGCCAGAAAGAAGCTTGTTGTAATGAGAACGCCTTATGGTATACAGGGAAGTTTGGAAAGTTAACTCCACCCTCCGCCTTAGGGCGAATCAGTTGAGCGAGAGACATTCTAGATCTTTTCTTATTCCAAAGAAAGGACATCAGAATGGGGTTGATTTTTTAAAAAAATTTGGAAGGGATGGATACAGGAAAATTGGAAATAGTATAGAGGATTATGGGAGACAACATCATTTTAATAGTGTCAAGGCGACCCCACCAGGACAAGTAAAGAGGATGCCACTTGGACGTCAAGTCCTCTAATTTTTGGATACATTTGGTTAGACAGAGGGAGACAGTATCAGGAATGGTAGGGGTGATATGCAAGCAGAGTGTTGTAACTTCACCAGCTGGACCCTTCCGCACCCACCCCTCTCCCTCCCTCCTCCTTGGTATGGTCCGCACTGTTCCTGAGAGTGCGAGTTGAGTCCAAGATAAGGTTGGCTGTAAATAAAAGTAACCCACTTACCAGATTGGAGAATTTGAAGGTCAACACGTATCCATCCTTAGGCCTTGAAGTAAGAAGAAGAAAAGTCTGGAGGAACAAAAAGTAAACAGAAACCGCGATGGTCAAGCGCAAAATAAAGCAGAATATGTCTGAGGAAAAGGATGCTGGAAACAAGATGAGAAAAAACTTTGTGAGAATGAACAGGGAACATGATATTCTGGAAGTAAAGGAGGTGGTTAAGGAGAAAACGTACGGGGTAACACAGTCCACGAGAGGACTGTCCAAACCAATCTGCCAAAGGGTTAAGACAGCGTGGAGCTATGCCGCTAGGGTTGTTTACCAACTCAGACCGTATAAAAGATCTGACCTTCACTCGAGCCGGGGAAGAGGAAATCGTCAAGGAGGGTGTGAGAATTCACTCAAAAGCGGACCAAGCCAGTACCCTAAAGGTCCGGTTGGAAGAGTCTATTGGCTCCCAGAAGGCTGGGAAGAAGTTGTGTTAGGGTTTACTAAGGACAAGGCCAGATTCACAATGTTTATCCCGGGGGCGAAGTTGGAGGGAAGTCCAGTCCCCGAGGAGGCTTGTACAGGTGGAAGTGCAAGAAGCACAGGCACGGCGTTCCACAAGAGAAATGATGAGGGACACAACGACAAGGAGACCAATGAGAAGGAAACCGGTCACAGGGGCAGGGTCAGAAGCAGTGAAATATGGTCCCGGAAACTTCAGAAGAAAAAAAAATAAATAAATATATGAAGGGAAAAATTGTTCAAGGGATCGATGCTTGCCAGCAGGGTGAGGAGGTATGTGTAACGGAGGACTTGAGCATGTCAGCAGAGTACATTTTGGTCGAGCGGTTCCTGAGGACATTAATTCAGAGTACCATTAGGCATCAGTTCCCTTTCCTTACCCTCAATTTAAACCAAACATGGATGTGACACAAGCAAAAAAGGGAACAGAAAGGAGGGCAAATGTTGTGCTCTCAGTTCGAACAAAATCATCTTAGTGAACAGAACAGTCACCCACTCTGTGGAAGGGATAAAGCGTGGCTAGGGACCACGTGGAACTATCAACACCATCTCTCAGCAACTCCGCCGCCGGAAGCGGTGGTGATCATCACCTCGATGACGGAAGTAGCCAAATTCAGAAGAGAATTGGGAGGCTGTTACCTTTTCCCGGGATTACTGGGTCGCTAAAATAACTAACTTTTGTAGTGCAAGTATCTCCTATCTTACTAGACAGGCGCCTAGTTGGATTTTTTCCCTTTCTTTCAGGGTAATGTGTAAGGAGCCACCTGTCTCCTGTTTTGGGGTTCTAGTCTCAGCGACTATGTTGTTCTTTATTTGCAAGTTTAAGGGGGTCGCCTTACCCTGTCTCCCTTCTTCACCCTTCAGTCCTACCTACTCGGGTCTCTGGCGTAGTTCTTCTCTCCCCCCTGTTCTCTCTTCCGTTCTCTTTTTGTCTTTTCTCGGGGGTCCTTTCCTCCATTCTCTCCTTCCTTCTCTCCCCCAGCCCGGGGCCTTGGGATCTTCTTCCCTTGTTCTCCTTAAGGGGGAAGGTGTGTTGTAACTTCACCAGCTGGACCCTTCCGCACCCACCCCTCTCCCTCCCTCCTCCTTGGTATGGTCCGCACTGTTCCTGAGAGTGCGAGTTAGAACGTTCACGGTTTGAAAGATTAGCCGCCAAGCTGGAAGCACCTGTTAACACTTAACTAATAAAATTATACGAAGAACCTACCGGGTGTGGTGATTCTTTACCACGCAGAGGTATTTAATATGGGAGGATTTCCATGTGAAGTTGGAAGCAGTAAAATTGGGTTTAAATGTGAATTTCGTTAAAGGAAGGATTTCACATTTATCATTATTAAGTTTATAGCCAGATATTTGGGAGTATTCATGCATTTCAGCAAGGAAGGCGGGAATGGAAGCAGTGGGGTTAGAAATAAAAAGAAGGATGTCATCTGCGTATGCGGCGAGTTTAATTTGGGAGTCTGATATTTGAAAACCTTGGATGGTAGGGTTCTGACGAAGTCTAGACAAAAAGGGTTCTAATGCCAAATTAAAAAGAAAAGGAGATAAGGGGCACCCTTGACGGACACCTCTTCCTAAACTGAAAAAGGAGGATATTTGACCATTGACACAAACTGCTGCACGTAAATTGGAGTAAAGTAGGGAGATCAGAGAAACAAATTTAGGACCAAAGCCAAACCAATAAGGAGTGTGAAAAAGATAGGTCCATTCAACTCTATCGAATGCCTTTTCAGCATCTAACACAACAGGTGATGGACCGAATGTGTCGGATGCTTGATTCCGTTCTGGGAAGGACATGGCTTTTGTAGTTCGGACTGGACTGTTCCCATGGGGCAACAGGGTCAGAGCTGATTTGCATATCGCCATTGTCTAACCCAGGGTGGTGTGGAGTGCAAAAAAACGATGGATTTGGGCCCAGATCTTTTGACTGGGGGAATGTGTGACATTGATCCACATTCGGTCCATCACTTGTTGTTTTTGCAATTGCCGCCCTAAGTGCGCTGGGGATGCCCAGACGTGGGTCCCAGGCACTCCACACCACTTGGAGTCAAGCTAGCCGGGCTGATGAGAGGTGTTACCTCGAAACCGGTCCGGTCCTCAGATGCTTGATTCCGTTCTGGGAAGGACATGGCTTTTGTAGTTCGGACTGGACTGTTCCCATGGGGCAACAGGGTCAGAGCTGATTTGCATATCGCCATTGTCTAACCCAGGGTGGTGTGGAGTGCAAAAAAACGATGGATTTGGGCCCAGATCTTTTGACTGGGGGAATGTGTGACATTGATCCACATTCGGTCCATCACTTGTTGTTTTTGCAATTGCCGCCCTAAGTGCGCTGGGGATGCCCAGACGTGGGTCCCAGGCACTCCACACCACTTGAAGTCAAGCTAGCCGGGCTGATGAGAGGTGTTACCTCGAAACCGGTCCGGTCCTCGGATGCTTGATTCCGTTCTGGGAAGGACATGGCTTTTGTAGTTCGGACTGGACTGTTCCCATGGGGCAACAGGGTCAGAGCTGATTTGCATATCGCCATTGTCTAACCCAGGGTGGTGTGGAGTGCAAAAAAACGATGGATTTGGGCCCAGATCTTTTGACTGGGGGAATGTGTGACATTGATCCACATTCGGTCCATCACTTGTTGTTTTTGCAATTGCCGCCCTAAGTGCGCTGGGGATGCCCAGACGTGGGTCCCAGGCACTCCACACCACTTGGAGTCAAGCTAGCCGGGCTGATGAGAGGTGTTACCTCGAAACCGGTCCGGTCCTCGGATGCTTGATTCCGTTCTGGGAAGGACATGGCTTTTGTAGTTCGGACTGGACTGTTCCCATGGGGCAACAGGGTCAGAGCTGATTTGCATATCGCCATTGTCTAACCCAGGGTGGTGTGGAGTGCAAAAAAACGATGGATTTGGGCCCAGATCTTTTGACTGGGGGAATGTGTGACATTGATCCACATTCGGTCCATCACTTGTTGTTTTTGCAATTGCCGCCCTAAGTGCGCTGGGGATGCCCAGACGTGGGTCCCAGGCACTCCACACCACTTGGAGTCAAGCTAGCCGGGCTGATGAGAGGTGTTACCTCGAAACCGGTCCGGTCCTCGGATGCTTGATTCCGTTCTGGGAAGGACATGGCTTTTGTAGTTCGGACTGGACTGTTCCCATGGGGCAACAGGGTCAGAGCTGATTTGCATATCGCCATTGTCTAACCCAGGGTGGTGTGGAGTGCAAAAAAACGATGGATTTGGGCCCAGATCTTTTGACTGGGGGAATGTGTGACATTGATCCACATTCGGTCCATCACTTGTTGTTTTTGCAATTGCCGCCCTAAGTGCGCTGGGGATGCCCAGACGTGGGTCCCAGGCACTCCACACCACTTGGAGTCAAGCTAGCCGGGCTGATGAGAGGTGTTACCTCGAAACCGGTCCGGTCCTCGGATGCTTGATTCCGTTCTGGGAAGGACATGGCTTTTGCAGTTCGGACTGGACTGTTCCCATGGGGCAACAGGGTCAGAGCTGATTTGCATATCGCCATTGTCTAACCCAGGGTGGTGTGGAGTGCAAAAAAACGATGGATTTGGGCCCAGATCTTTTGACTGGGGGAATGTGTGACATTGATCCACATTCGGTCCATCACTTGTTGTTTTTGCAATTGCCGCCCTAAGTGCGCTGGGGATGCCCAGACGTGGGTCCCAGGCACTCCACACCACTTGGAGTCAAGCTAGCCGGGCTGATGAGAGGTGTTACCTCGAAACCGGTCCTGTCCTCGGATGCTTGATTCCGTTCTGGGAAGGACATGGCTTTTTTAGTTCGGACTGGACTGTTCCCATGGGGCAACAGGGTCAGAGCTGATTTGCATATCGCCATTGTCTAACCCAGGGTGGTGTGGAGTGCAAAAAAACGATGGATTTGGGCCCAGATCTTTTGACTGGGGGAATGTGTGACATTGATCCACATTCGGTCCATCACTTGTTGTTTTTGCAATTGCCGCCCTAAGTGCGCTGGGGATGCCCAGACGTGGGTCCCAGGCACTCCACACCACTTGGAGTCAAGCTGGCCGGGCTGATGAGAGGTGTTACCTCGAAACCGGTCCAGGCCTCGGATGCTTGATTCCGTTCTGGGAAGGACATGGCTTTTGTAGTTCGGACTGGACTGTTCCCATGGGGCAACAGGGTCAGAGCTGATTTGCATATCGCCATTGTCTAACCCAGGGTGGTGTTGAGTGCAAAAAAACGATGGATTTGGGCCCAGATCTTTTGACTGGGGGAATGTGTGACATTGATCCACATTCGGTCCATCACTTGTTGTTTTTGCAATTGCCGCCCTAAGTGCGCTGGGGATGCCCAGACGTGGGTCCCAGGCACTCCACACCACTTGGAGTCAAGCTAGCCGGGCTGATGAGAGGTGTTACCTCGAAACCGGTCCGGTCCTCGGATGCTTGATTCCGTTCTGGGAAGGACATGGCTTTTTTAGTTCGGACTGGACTGTTCCCATGGGGCAACAGGGTCAGAGCTGATTTGCATATCGCCATTGTCTAACCCAGGGTGGTGTGGAGTGCAAAAAAACGATGGATATGGGCCCAGATCTTTTGACTGGGGGAATGTGTGACATTGATCCACATTCGGTCCATCACTTGTTGTTTTTGCAATTGCCGCCCTAAGTGCGCTGGGGATGCCCAGACGTAGGGCCCAGGCACTCCACACCACTTGGAGTCAAGCTAGCCGGGCTGATGAGAGGTGTTACCTCGAAACCGGTCCGGTCCTCGGATGCTTGATTCCGTTCTGGGAAGGACATGGCTTTTGTAGTTCGGACTGGACTGTTCCCATGGGGCAACAGGGTCAGAGCTGATTTGCATATCGCCATTGTCTAACCCAGGGTGGTGTGGAGTGCAAAAAAACGATGGATTTGGGCCCAGATCTTTTGACTGGGGGAATGTGTGACATTGATCCACATTCGGTCCATCACTTGTTGTTTTTGCAATTGCCGCCCTAAGTGCGCTGGGGATGCCCAGACGTGGGTCCCAGGCACTCCACACCACTTGGAGTCAAGCTAGCCGGGCTGATGAGAGGTTTTACCTCGAAACCGGCCGGTCCTCGGATGCTTGATTCCGTTCTGGGAAGGACATGGCTTTTGTAGTTCGGACTGGACTGTTCCCATGGGGCAACAGGGTCAGAGCTGATTTGCATATCGCCATTGTCTAACCCAGGGTGGTGTGGAGTGCAAAAAAACGATGGATTTGGGCCCAGATCTTTTGACTGGGGGAATGTGTGACATTGATCCACATTCGGTCCATCACTTGTTGTTTTTTCAGCATCTAGGGCAATGGCAGCGAGGGAGTGGGGTAGATGACGGGACTTAGATAAAACATTAAATAGCAGTCTAGTGTTGTCAGTAATAAAGCGTCCCTTGACAAAGCCTGACTGTTCCTCACCCAGAAGATCCGGGAGAAGAAGATCGAGACGTGCTGCAAGAGATTTCGCAAATATTTTATAATCAATATTAACCAATGAGATTGGCCTATAATTCTTACAATGTTGAGCATCTTTTCCTTCCTTGGGTATGAGACAGATATGTGCATCAGAGAAAGAGCCTGAGGAAGAGCCCAAGGTGAGGAAAGCATCAATGAGGGAATGAAGTTTAGGGATGAGAAGTGTTGAAATGTGAAGGAAGAATTCAACAGTAAAGCCGGCCCAGGGGCTTTATCTTTTTGGAGATTCTGAAGTGCGGTAAGTAATTCCCGTTGATAGATATTAAGCTCCAAGTGAGAGAGGTCAAGCGGGAAGTGAGCTGGTTTTTGGATGTTGGAGAAGAATCGGTCTAAAGATTGAGAGGAAGGTTGGGTTTCGGAAGAGTATAAGGTTTTGTAAAAAATAATTGGCCTTTTCTGACCACGCCTCTAATAGGCCCACATCTCTGAAGACTCTCTGCATGTAGTTGTGGTGATGGCTTATCATAGCATGGCCCTCCCTAAGCGACAGCTTGATCAGACTTCTGTGTATGTGACAACTTCAGTACTTTTTTGCATCTAAAATATGCATCCAGGATATTTATTTATAGCTGTGGAATAGAGCAGCAGAGCGGAATCAAGAAGAAAATAATTGCATCAATCTATCTCACATTACTCTGGGGACCTTTGGAGGATCTGATTACACAGGCATTATGGAGGCCACAAACACATTTTTGGACACAAAGGAGAAAAGTAGTGTGCTTGGATTTTGAGAGATTATGAAAATTAATCCTCAGTAAGGTGCATCTTTACACCAGAATTGTACAGCGCAGTGATTTTCATTGGAGGAAACAGCACCAGCTTCTTACCCCCTACCTTTTCGAAACAGATCAAAAACGTTGGTGCCTAATAGCATCATGTATTGATCACTTGGAGTAGGACCTGCTACAACTCCCTTGCTCCCTGGTACCGCTGGCACCCTCTTGGCAACCCTAGGCTCAGATGCTATGAACACCAATGAAGATACCAACAGAATTGTGGCACAAATATATAGAGGACAGGATAACAAGGGACAACATTTTGAAAGGTAAGTGGATTTAAATAATATACATTTAGCATTCCTAACTCCACATCTACATAACTTGAACATATATGTACCATGCAGCTCCATAAATCTGGAGTTGCGTATACATAATCTAGACTTATTTAACAGTTGATATTTTATTTTCGATATTCTATCCTCGATATTGTGTCTAAGCATGGGCGCAAAATCCGTTACGCTCGCAGATTTTGCGGATTTTCGGTAAATTCGCAATCCGCGAACGCTCGCGAATTTACCGAAAATCCGCAAATTCGCACGCAGCGGATTTTTTTTTCTTGGTGATACAATTTTGCGGCGCACGGCGTATACTTACCGTCTTTCAGCATTTGCCGAGTTGTTTTTCTTGATATTTTGCGAGTGCTGCGCCATTTTGGATCTTGCTGCGGGATCCCGCCGGAATTTGGCGAGCGCGATTACGTAATCGCGGCTTGCCAACTTGCACAGCGAGAGTTTGTCAACGCGAGTACGCCGTGATCACATATCGCGTTACTTCGCAATTGCGAGCTTGTAGATGCGGCGAGCAGCAACAATCTCGCACTCGCGAAAATACAAAATTTGCAATTCTGCACAAGAAATCCACCAGCAAGCAGCATAAACCTTCTGGAAATGATGATTTTTATCTGAATAACTCCTCAGGTTGACATTTGCCTGCACTTTTTTTGCGAGGAGTCCATTTTGGGGAGGGGGGGGTGGGAGGAAGGAAGTGCCCCACAGTCTTCAACTTCCTGTTCCTGTCCAGCAGGCTCCTCCCAGTGCTTTGTCCATCTCCTGGTCACTTTTCATTTGGATCTGGAGCTGGAAGGATTACTTTTTGTGGATGGTGCTGGATATTTGGATTTGAGGCCTTTTTGACTTTCTTTGGATCACTTTTGGATTAGAAATTTCACAAGTAAGTTTATTTGGGGCATTACAGTTGCAGCAACTACAATTTTGGAATTTTCGATTTTTGGGCTGTTTTGGGGCCTTTTGCCCAGGGTTACTCAGTGGTGGGTGCACTGAGTCTTTCTGTGGGGTGTTTTGAATTTAAACATCATGGAGGGGCTGGATGGCTTGGGATTGTGCTGATTTTTCTGTGATTTTCGTTTTTTTGGCCTGTTGTGGCCTTTTCACCAGGGGTAGTGAGTTTTGCATGGGCCTAGTCTTTCTGTGGGTTGTCTTGAATTTAAACATCACGGAGGGGCTGGATGGCTTGGGATTGTGCTGATTTTTCTGTGATTTTCGTTTTTTTGGCCTGTTGTGGACAGGCCATGTGGTTGGGGGCCATTTTGAGTGCTGCTACAGGCCCTGGCCATGTCCTGGGAGGGAGGGGGCCATTTTGAATGCAGGCAGTGTTCTCAGGCCTGCACCCATTTTGCCTAGCTTTCATCCATTATGCCCAGGGGTAGTGAGTGGTGCATGGGCCTAGTCTTTCTGTGGGTTGTCTTGAATTTAAACATCATGGAGGGGCTGGATGGCTTGGGATTGTGCTGATTTTTCTGTGATTTTAGTTTTTTTGGCCTGTTGTGGACGGGCCATGTGGTTGGGGGCCATTTTGAGTGCTGCTACAGGCCCTGGCCATGTGCTGGGAGGGAGGGGGCCATTTTGAATGCAGGCAGTGTTCTCAGGCCTGCACCCATTTTGCCTAGCTTTCATCCATTATGCCCAGGGGTAGTGAGTGGTGCATGGGCCTAGTCTTTCTGTGGGTTGTCTTGAATTTAAACATCATGGAGGGGCTGGATGGCTTGGGATTGTGCTGATTTTTCTGTGATTTTCGTTTTTTTGGCCTGTTGTGGACAGGCCATGTGGTTGGGGGCCATTTTGAGTGCTGCTACAGGCCCTGGCCATGTGCTGGGAGGGAGGGGGCCATTTTGAATGCAGGCAGTGTTCTCAGGCCTGCACCCATTTTGCCTAGCTTTCATCCATTATGCCCAGGGGTAGTGAGTGGTGCATGGGCCTAGTCTTTCTGTGGGTTGTCTTGAATTTAAACATCATGGAGGGGCTGGATGGCTTGGGATTGTGCTGATTTTTCTGTGATTTTCGTTTTTTTGGCCTGTTGTGGCCTTTTCACCAGGGGTAGTGAGTGTTGCATGGGCCTAGTCTTTCTGTGGGTTGTCTTGAATTTAAACATCATGGAGGGGCTGGATGGCTTGGGATTGTGCTGATTTTTCTGTGATTTTCGTTTTATTGGTCTGTTGTGGACAGGCCATGTGGTTGGGGGCCATTTTGAGTGCTGCTACAGGCCCTGGCCATGTGCTGGGAGGGAGGGGGCCATTTTGAATGCAGGCAGTGTTCTCAGGCCTGCACCCATTTTGCCTAGCTTTCATCCATTATGCCCAGGGGTAGTGAGTGATGCATGGGCCTAGTCTTTCTGTGGGTTGTCTTGAATTTAAACATCATGGAGGGGCTGGATGGCTCGGGAGTGTGCTGATTTTTCTGTGATTTTCGTTTTTTTGGCCTGTTGTGGCCTTTTCACCAGGGGTAGTGAGTGGTGCATGGGCCTAGTCTTTCTGTGGGTTGTCTTGAATTTAAACATCATGGAGGGGCTGGATGGCTTGGGATTGTGCTGATTTTTCTGTGATTTTCGTTTTTTTGGCCTGTTGTGGACGGGCCATGTGGTTGGGGGCCATTTTGAGTGCTGCTACAGGCCCTGGCCATGTGCTGGGAGGGAGGGGGCCATTTTGAATGCAGGAAGTGTTCTCAGGCCTGCACCCATTTTGCCTAGCTTTCATCCATTATGCCCAGGGGTAGTGAGTGGTGCATGGGCCTAGTCTTTCTGTGGGTTGTCTTGAATTTAAACATCATGGAGGGGCTGGATGGCTTGGGATTGTGCTGATTTTTCTGTGATTTTCGTTTTTTTGGCCTGTTGTGGACAGGCCATGTGGTTGGGGGCCATTTTGAGTGCTGCTACAGGCCCTGGCCATGTGCTGGGAGGGAGGGGGCCATTTTGAATGCAGGCAGTGTTCTCAGGCCTGCACCCATTTTGCCTAGCTTTCATCCATTATGCCCAGGGGTAGTGAGTGGTGCATGGGCCTAGTCTTTCTGTGGGTTGTCTTGAATTTAAACATCATGGAGGGGCTGGATGGCTTGGGATTATGCTGATTTTTCTGTGATTTTCGTTTTTTTGGCCTGTTGTGGCCTTTTCACCAGGGGTAGTGAGTGTTGCATGGGCCTAGTCTTTCTGTGGGTTGTCTTGAATTTAAACATCATGGAGGGGCTGGATGGCTTGGGATTGTGCTGATTTTTCTGTGATTTTCGTTTTATTGGTCTGTTGTGGACAGGCCATGTGGTCGGGGGCCATTTTGAGTGCTGCTACAGGCCCTGGCCATGTGCTGGGAGGGAGGGGGCCATTTTGAATGCAGGCAGTGTTCTCAGGCCTGCACCCATTTTGCCTAGCTTTCATCCATTATGCCCAGGGGTAGTGAGTGATGCATGGGCCTAGTCTTTCTGTGGGTTGTCTTGAATTTAAACATCATGGAGGGGCTGGATGGCTCGGGAGTGTGCTGATTTTTCTGTGATTTTCGTTTTTTTGGCCTGTTGCGGCCTTTTCACCAGGGGTAGTGAGTGGTGCATGGGCCTAGTCTTTCTGTGGGTTGTCTTGAATTTAAACATCATGGAGGGGCTGGATGGCTTGGGATTGTGCTGATTTTTCTGTGATTTTCATTTTTGTGGCCTGTTGTGGACAGGCCATGTGGTTAGGGGCCATTTTGAGTGCTGCCACAGGCCCTGGCCATGTGCTGGGAGGGAGGGGGCCATTTTGAATGCAGGCAGTGTTCTCAGGCCTGCACCCATTTTGCCTAGCTTTCATCCATTATGCCCAGGGGTAGTGAGTGGTGCATGGGCCTAGTCTTTCTGTGGGTTGTCTTGAATTTAAACACCATGGAGGGGCTGGATGGCTTGGGATTGTGCTGATTTTTCTGTGATTTTCGTTTTTTTGGCCTGCTGTGGACAGGCCATGTGGTTGGGGGCCATTTTGAGTGCTGCTACAGGCCCTGGCCATGTGCTGGGAGGGAGGGGGCCATTTTGAATGCAGGCAGTGTTCTCAGGCCTGCACCCATTTTGCCTAGCTTTCATCCATTATGCCCAGGGGTAGTGAGTGGTGCATGGGCCTAGTCTTTCTGTGGGTTGTCTTGAATTTAAACATCATGGAGGGGCTGGATGGCTTGGGATTGTGCTGGTTTTTCTGTGATTTTCGTTGTTTTGGCCTGTTGTGGCCTTTTCACCAGGGGTAGTGAGTGTTGCATGGGCCTAGTCTTTCTGTGGGTTGTCTTGAATTTAAACATCATGGAGGGGCTGGATGGCTTGGGATTGTGCTGATTTTTCTGTGATTTTCGTTTTATTGGCCTGTTGTGGACAGGCCATGTGGTTTGGGGCCATTTTGAGTGCTGCTACAGGCCCTGGCCATGTGCTGGGAGGGAGGGGGCCATTTTGAATGCAGGCAGTGTTCTCAGGCCTGCACCCATTTTGCCTAGCTTTCATCCATTATGCCCAGGGGTAGTGAGTGATGCATGGGCCTAGTCTTTCTGCGGGTTGTCTTGAATTTAAACATCATGGAGGGGCTGGATGGCTCGGGAGTGTGCTGATTTTTCTGTGATTTTCGTTTTTTTGGCCTGTTGTGGCCTTTTCACCAGGGGTAGTGAGTGGTGCATGGGCCTAGTCTTTCTGTGGGTTCTCTTGAATTTAAACATCATGGAGGGGCTGGATGGCTTGGGATTGTGCTGATTTTTCTGTGATTTTCGTTTTTTTGGCCTGTTGTGGACAGGCCATGTGGTTGGGGGCCATTTTGAGTGCTGCTACAGGCCCTGGCCATGTCCTGGGAGGGAGGGGGCCATTTTGAATGCAGGCAGTGTTCTCAGGCCTGCACCCATTTTGCCTAGCTTTCATCCATTATGCCCAGGGGTAGTGAGTGGTGCATGGGCCTAGTCTTTCTGTGGGTTGTCTTGAATTTAAACATCATGGAGGGGCTGGATGGCTTGGGATTGTGCTGATTTTTCTGTGATTTTCGTTTTTTTGGCCTGTTGTGGACGGGCCATGTGGTTGGGGGCCATTTTGAGTGCTGCTACAGGCCCTGGCCATGTGCTGGGAGGGAGGGGGCCATTTTGAATGCAGGCAGTGTTCTCAGGCCTGCACCCATTTTGCCTAGCTTTCATCCATTATGCCCAGGGGTAGTGAGTGGTGCATGGGCCTAGTCTTTCTGTGGGTTGTCTTGAATTTAAACATCATGGAGGGGCTGGATGGCTTGGGATTGTGCTGATTTTTCTGTGATTTTCGTTTTTTTGGCCTGTTGTGGACAGGCCATGTGGTTGGGGGCCATTTTGAGTGCTGCTACAGGCCCTGGCCATGTGCTGGGAGGGAGGGGGCCATTTTGAATGCAGGCAGTGTTCTCAGGCCTGCACCCATTTTGCCTAGCTTTCATCCATTATGCCCAGGGGTAGTGAGTGGTGCATGGGCCTAGTCTTTCTGTGGGTTGTCTTGAATTTAAACATCATGGAGGGGCTGGATGGCTTGGGATTGTGCTGATTTTTCTGTGATTTTCGTTTTTTTGGCCTGTTGTGGCCTTTTCACCAGGGGTAGTGAGTGTTGCATGGGCCTAGTCTTTCTGTGGGTTGTCTTGAATTTAAACATCATGGAGGGGCTGGATGGCTTGGGATTGTGCTGATTTTTCTGTGATTTTCGTTTTATTGGTCTGTTGTGGACAGGCCATGTGGTTGGGGGCCATTTTGAGTGCTGCTACAGGCCCTGGCCATGTGCTGGGAGGGAGGGGGCCATTTTGAATGCAGGCAGTGTTCTCAGGCCTGCACCCATTTTGCCTAGCTTTCATCCATTATGCCCAGGGGTAGTGAGTGATGCATGGGCCTAGTCTTTCTGTGGGTTGTCTTGAATTTAAACATCATGGAGGGGCTGGATGGCTCGGGAGTGTGCTGATTTTTCTGTGATTTTCGTTTTTTTGGCCTGTTGTGGCCTTTTCACCAGGGGTAGTGAGTGGTGCATGGGCCTAGTCTTTCTGTGGGTTGTCTTGAATTTAAACATCATGGAGGGGCTGGATGGCTTGGGATTGTGCTGATTTTTCTGTGATTTTCGTTTTTTTGGCCTGTTGTGGACGGGCCATGTGGTTGGGGGCCATTTTGAGTGCTGCTACAGGCCCTGGCCATGTGCTGGGAGGGAGGGGGCCATTTTGAATGCAGGCAGTGTTCTCAGGCCTGCACCCATTTTGCCTAGCTTTCATCCATTATGCCCAGGGGTAGTGAGTGGTGCATGGGCCTAGTCTTTCTGTGGGTTGTCTTGAATTTAAACATCATGGAGGGGCTGGATGGCTTGGGATTGTGCTGATTTTTCTGTGATTTTCGTTTTTTTGGCCTGTTGTGGACAGGCCATGTGGTTGGGGGCCATTTTGAGTGCTGCTACAGGCCCTGGCCATGTGCTGGGAGGGAGGGGGCCATTTTGAATGCAGGCAGTGTTCTCAGGCCTGCACCCATTTTGCCTAGCTTTCATCCATTATGCCCAGGGGTAGTGAGTGGTGCATGGGCCTAGTCTTTCTGTGGGTTGTCTTGAATTTAAACATCATGGAGGGGCTGGATGGCTTGGGATTGTGCTGATTTTTCTGTGATTTTCGTTTTTTTGGCCTGTTGTGGCCTTTTCACCAGGGGTAGTGAGTGTTGCATGGGCCTAGTCTTTCTGTGGGTTGTCTTGAATTTAAACATCATGGAGGGGCTGGATGGCTTGGGATTGTGCTGATTTTTCTGTGATTTTCGTTTTATTGGTCTGTTGTGGACAGGCCATGTGGTTGGGGGCCATTTTGAGTGCTGCTACAGGCCCTGGCCATGTGCTGGGAGGGAGGGGGCCATTTTGAATGCAGGCAGTGTTCTCAGGCCTGCACCCATTTTGCCTAGCTTTCATCCATTATGCCCAGGGGTAGTGAGTGATGCATGGGCCTAGTCTTTCTGTGGGTTGTCTTGAATTTAAACATCATGGAGGGGCTGGATGGCTCGGGAGTGTGCTGATTTTTCTGTGATTTTCGTTTTTTTGGCCTGTTGTGGCCTTTTCACCAGGGGTAGTGAGTGGTGCATGGGCCTAGTCTTTCTGTGGGTTGTCTTGAATTTAAACATCATGGAGGGGCTGGATGGCTTGGGATTGTGCTGATTTTTCTGTGATTTTCATTTTTGTGGCCTGTTGTGGACAGGCCATGTGGTTAGGGGCCATTTTGAGTGCTGCCACAGGCCCTGGCCATGTGCTGGGAGGGAGGGGGCCATTTTGAATGCAGGCAGTGTTCTCAGGCCTGCACCCATTTTGCCTAGCTTTCATCCATTATGCCCAGGGGTAGTGAGTGGTGCATGGGCCTAGTCTTTCTGTGGGTTGTCTTGAATTTAAACACCATGGAGGGGCTGGATGGCTTGGGATTGTGCTGATTTTTCTGTGATTTTCGTTTTTTTGGCCTGCTGTGGACAGGCCATGTGGTTGGGGGCCATTTTGAGTGCTGCTACAGGCCCTGGCCATGTGCTGGGAGGGAGGGGGCCATTTTGAATGCAGGCAGTGTTCTCAGGCCTGCACCCATTTTGCCTAGCTTTCATCCATTATGCCCAGGGGTAGTGAGTGGTGCATGGGCCTAGTCTTTCTGTGGGTTGTCTTGAATTTAAACATCATGGAGGGGCTGGATGGCTTGGGATTGTGCTGGTTTTTCTGTGATTTTCGTTGTTTTGGCCTGTTGTGGCCTTTTCACCAGGGGTAGTGAGTGTTGCATGGGCCTAGTCTTTCTGTGGGTTGTCTTGAATTTAAACATCATGGAGGGGCTGGATGGCTTGGGATTGTGCTGATTTTTCTGTGATTTTCGTTTTATTGGCCTGTTGTGGACAGGCCATGTGGTTTGGGGCCATTTTGAGTGCTGCTACAGGCCCTGGCCATGTGCTGGGAGGGAGGGGGCCATTTTGAATGCAGGCAGTGTTCTCAGGCCTGCACCCATTTTGCCTAGCTTTCATCCATTATGCCCAGGGGTAGTGAGTGGTGCATGGGCCTAGTCTTTCTGTGGGTTGTCTTGAATTTAAACATCATGGAGGGGCTGGATGGCTTGGGATTGTGCTGATTTTTCTGTGATTTTCGTTTTTTTGGCCTGTTGTGGACAGGCCATGTGGTTGGGGGCCATTTTGAGTGCTGCTACAGGCCCTGGCCATGTGCTGGGAGGGAGGGGGCCATTTTGAATGCAGGCAGTGTTCTCAGGCCTGCACCCATTTTGCCTAGCTTTCATCCATTATGCCCAGGGGTAGTGAGTGGTGCATGGGCCTAGTCTTTCTGTGGGTTGTCTTGAATTTAAACATCATGGAGGGGCTGGATGGCTTGGGATTGTGCTGATTTTTCTGTGATTTTCGTTTTTTTGGCCTGTTGTGGCCTTTTCACCAGGGGTAGTGAGTGTTGCATGGGCCTAGTCTTTCTGTGGGTTGTCTTGAATTTAAACATCATGGAGGGGCTGGATGGCTTGGGATTGTGCTGATTTTTCTGTGATTTTCGTTTTATTGGTCTGTTGTGGACAGGCCATGTGGTTGGGGGCCATTTTGAGTGCTGCTACAGGCCCTGGCCATGTGCTGGGAGGGAGGGGGCCATTTTGAATGCAGGCAGTGTTCTCAGGCCTGCACCCATTTTGCCTAGCTTTCATCCATTATGCCCAGGGGTAGTGAGTGATGCATGGGCCTAGTCTTTCTGTGGGTTGTCTTGAATTTAAACATCATGGAGGGGCTGGATGGCTCGGGAGTGTGCTGATTTTTCTGTGATTTTCGTTTTTTTGGCCTGTTGTGGCCTTTTCACCAGGGGTAGTGAGTGGTGCATGGGCCTAGTCTTTCTGTGGGTTGTCTTGAATTTAAACATCATGGAGGGGCTGGATGGCTTGGGATTGTGCTGATTTTTCTGTGATTTTCGTTTTTTTGGCCTGTTGTGGACGGGCCATGTGGTTGGGGGCCATTTTGAGTGCTGCTACAGGCCCTGGCCATGTGCTGGGAGGGAGGGGGCCATTTTGAATGCAGGCAGTGTTCTCAGGCCTGCACCCATTTTGCCTAGCTTTCATCCATTATGCCCAGGGGTAGTGAGTGGTGCATGGGCCTAGTCTTTCTGTGGGTTGTCTTGAATTTAAACATCATGGAGGGGCTGGATGGCTTGGGATTGTGCTGATTTTTCTGTGATTTTCGTTTTTTTGGCCTGTTGTGGACAGGCCATGTGGTTGGGGGCCATTTTGAGTGCTGCTACAGGCCCTGGCCATGTGCTGGGAGGGAGGGGGCCATTTTGAATGCAGGCAGTGTTCTCAGGCCTGCACCCATTTTGCCTAGCTTTCATCCATTATGCCCAGGGGTAGTGAGTGGTGCATGGGCCTAGTCTTTCTGTGGGTTGTCTTGAATTTAAACATCATGGAGGGGCTGGATGGCTTGGGATTGTGCTGATTTTTCTGTGATTTTCGTTTTTTTGGCCTGTTGTGGCCTTTTCACCAGGGGTAGTGAGTGTTGCATGGGCCTAGTCTTTCTGTGGGTTGTCTTGAATTTAAACATCATGGAGGGGCTGGATGGCTTGGGATTGTGCTGATTTTTCTGTGATTTTCGTTTTATTGGTCTGTTGTGGACAGGCCATGTGGTTGGGGGCCATTTTGAGTGCTGCTACAGGCCCTGGCCATGTGCTGGGAGGGAGGGGGCCATTTTGAATGCAGGCAGTGTTCTCAGGCCTGCACCCATTTTGCCTAGCTTTCATCCATTATGCCCAGGGGTAGTGAGTGATGCATGGGCCTAGTCTTTCTGTGGGTTGTCTTGAATTTAAACATCATGGAGGGGCTGGATGGCTCGGGAGTGTGCTGATTTTTCTGTGATTTTCGTTTTTTTGGCCTGTTGTGGCCTTTTCACCAGGGGTAGTGAGTGGTGCATGGGCCTAGTCTTTCTGTGGGTTGTCTTGAATTTAAACATCATGGAGGGGCTGGATGGCTTGGGATTGTGCTGATTTTTCTGTGATTTTCATTTTTGTGGCCTGTTGTGGACAGGCCATGTGGTTAGGGGCCATTTTGAGTGCTGCCACAGGCCCTGGCCATGTGCTGGGAGGGAGGGGGCCATTTTGAATGCAGGCAGTGTTCTCAGGCCTGCACCCATTTTGCCTAGCTTTCATCCATTATGCCCAGGGGTAGTGAGTGGTGCATGGGCCTAGTCTTTCTGTGGGTTGTCTTGAATTTAAACACCATGGAGGGGCTGGATGGCTTGGGATTGTGCTGATTTTTCTGTGATTTTCGTTTTTTTGGCCTGCTGTGGACAGGCCATGTGGTTGGGGGCCATTTTGAGTGCTGCTACAGGCCCTGGCCATGTGCTGGGAGGGAGGGGGCCATTTTGAATGCAGGCAGTGTTCTCAGGCCTGCACCCATTTTGCCTAGCTTTCATCCATTATGCCCAGGGGTAGTGAGTGGTGCATGGGCCTAGTCTTTCTGTGGGTTTTCTTGAATTTAAACATCATGGAGGGGCTGGATGGCTTGGGATTGTGCTGGTTTTTCTGTGATTTTCGTTGTTTTGGCCTGTTGTGGCCTTTTCACCAGGGGTAGTGAGTGTTGCATGGGCCTAGTCTTTCTGTGGGTTGTCTTGAATTTAAACATCATGGAGGGGCTGGATGGCTTGGGATTGTGCTGATTTTTCTGTGATTTTCGTTTTATTGGCCTGTTGTGGACAGGCCATGTGGTTTGGGGCCATTTTGAGTGCTGCTACAGGCCCTGGCCATGTGCTGGGAGGGAGGGGGCCATTTTGAATGCAGGCAGTGTTCTCAGGCCTGCACCCATTTTGCCTAGCTTTCATCCATTATGCCCAGGGGTAGTGAGTGATGCATGGGCCTAGTCTTTCTGTGGGTTGTCTTGAATTTAAACATCATGGAGGGGCTGGATGGCTCGGGAGTGTGCTGATTTTTCTGTGATTTTCGTTTTTTTGGCCTGTTGTGGCCTTTTCACCAGGGGTAGTGAGTGGTGCATGGGCCTAGTCTTTCTGTGGGTTGTCTTGAATTTAAACATCATGGAGGGGCTGGATGGCTTGGGATTGTGCTGATTTTTCTGTGATTTTCATTTTTGTGGCCTGTTGTGGACAGGCCATGTGGTTAGGGGCCATTTTGAGTGCTGCCACAGGCCCTGGCCATGTGCTGGGAGGGAGGGGGCCATTTTGAATGCAGGCAGTGTTCTCAGGCCTGCACCCATTTTGCCTAGCTTTCATCCATTATGCCCAGGGGTAGTGAGTGGTGCATGGGCCTAGTCTTTCTGTGGGTTGTCTTGAATTTAAACACCATGGAGGGGCTGGATGGCTTGGGATTGTGCTGATTTTTCTGTGATTTTCGTTTTTTTGGCCTGCTGTGGACAGGCCATGTGGTTGGGGGCCATTTTGAGTGCTGCTACAGGCCCTGGCCATGTGCTGGGAGGGAGGGGGCCATTTTGAATGCAGGCAGTGTTCTCAGGCCTGCACCCATTTTGCCTAGCTTTCATCCATTATGCCCAGGGGTAGTGAGTGGTGCATGGGCCTAGTCTTTCTGTGGGTTGTCTTGAATTTAAACATCATGGAGGGGCTGGATGGCTTGGGATTGTGCTGGTTTTTCTGTGATTTTCGTTGTTTTGGCCTGTTGTGGCCTTTTCACCAGGGGTAGTGAGTGTTGCATGGGCCTAGTCTTTCTGTGGGTTGTCTTGAATTTAAACATCATGGAGGGGCTGGATGGCTTGGGATTGTGCTGATTTTTCTGTGATTTTCGTTTTATTGGCCTGTTGTGGACAGGCCATGTGGTTTGGGGCCATTTTGAGTGCTGCTACAGGCCCTGGCCATGTGCTGGGAGGGAGGGGGCCATTTTGAATGCAGGCAGTGTTCTCAGGCCTGCACCCATTTTGCCTAGCTTTCATCCATTATGCCCAGGGGTAGTGAGTGATGCATGGGCCTAGTCTTTCTGCGGGTTGTCTTGAATTTAAACATCATGGAGGGGCTGGATGGCTCGGGAGTGTGCTGATTTTTCTGTGATTTTCGTTTTTTTGGCCTGTTGTGGCCTTTTCACCAGGGGTAGTGAGTGGTGCATGGGCCTAGTCTTTCTGTGGGTTCTCTTGAATTTAAACATCAAGGAGGGGCTGGATGGCTTGGGATTGTGCTGATTTTTCTGTGATTTTCGTTTTTTTGGCCTGTTGTGGACAGGCCATGTGGTTGGGGGCCATTTTGAGTGCTGCTACAGGCCCTGGCCATGTGCTGGGAGGGAGGGGGCCATTTTGAATGCAGGCAGTGTTCTCAGGCCTGCACCCATTTTGCTTAGCTTTCATCCATTATGCCCAGGGGTAGTGAGTGGTGCATGGGCCTAGTCTTTCTGTGGGTTGTCTTGAATTTAAACATCATGGAGGGCATGGGATTGTGCTGATTTTTCTGTCTTTTTTCGATTTTTTGGGGGTGTATAACTGAACTGATGTTCCTCTGCCTTCCATTGCTTTTAGGTGCACAAGACTCAAGAGAACCACCAGTGCCAGGAAGAAGTCCTGCAGCGGTGTGTGTGTGCAGCATAGCGCGGCGTCACGTCTGGCCGCAGACAACTCTGCAACTCGTGCAACTGCGGCCTGCTGTTCTGACCTGCTCTGAAGAAGATGGCCCCAAAAAGAGTTCCCCGTAGCTCCTCTAGCAAGAAAGTTGCCAGTAAGGAGCAGAAGAAGCGAGTTACCAAGGAGGCTGGTGTGCCGGCCGCCACGTTTTTTGGGAGTAAAATAAAAGTACGCCTGCAGCAGCAGCGGGATCTGCTGGGGACCAAGCTGGGAGCAGCACCCCGCTCCATTGGGCTCAGTGCCACCACCACCACCACCACGCCAACTTAAGTCCAAGCCCTTGAGTGCTGCAGAGGCAGTCAGTGTACTTCTTCAATCACCATCGACCAGTGATGTTGGCTCATCGCAAGAAAGTAGCAGCATTGTCCCTGAATCAACACAGGTTGTTGTAACTCATCTGACAAGTGTTGAACAACCACAGCCGCAACAACAACCACATGTGCAAGTACAAGCCCAAGTACATGTGGAAGGAGAGGCAGCGCAAGGAGATCCGCAAGCAGAGGTGCATGGAGGTTCACAAGTGCTCACAACAGTTGTTCCTCCCGAAGTAGGGGCACATCAGGAAATCGACAATCAAACCAAGGTATCATTTGAGGAAGCCACTCCTCCTGATGATCATTCATTGTCTTCCACATCCCTAGCAAGGAAAAGATCAAGGGGGGTGTCTACATCTTCTTCAAGCCCACCTCCTTCTGATGATCTGGATGAAGATTGGGAACCATCACGGCCGCCTGAGAGTGAGGCACACCATGATCTGACAAAGGTACTTAAGCGTAAAAGGAAGGTCGTCGAAAAACTCATAGTTATGGAGTGTGATGAGGCTCAACAAGAAGTGGCGGATACTGCTGCTGATGAAGCCTCTCACGACGACGAGCCAGTCATCATAAAGGTCACTGCAGCCCCAGCGGGCATGCAGCAAAAGAGACATTTTGACCCTAGCCCGAGAAGCTGCTGAGCGTGATGATGATGTCCATTGCAATGGAAACACAACAATCATTGGAGTTAACTAGTACACTAACACCTACCGCTTCCATATTTCTTCCTCGCAAGAAGGGACCTCCATCCACCTCGACCTCAATTAGTGGTGGTGAAAGTGCACAACGTACTAAAGTTCGGCAATCCACATCCTCCACTTCATCTGGCATTAGCAGCAAGACCACCACCACCAGTATCGCCGCCTCCTCCGGCCCCCACAGACAATTCAAGTCCCCAGCTTGGGACTTCTTTAGTGTTTGCCCAAAAAGGGAAAACTTCGCCATTTGTAGCATTTGTAAGGTTGCAGTTAGTCGTGGTAATTTTGGTACCAACTATGGTACCGGAGGCCAGAGAGGTCATCTTAAGAGACAGAACCCTGTCCAATGGTTTGCGCACCTACAGGCGATCAAGGAATCCCTAATTGCAAGTAATGAAAACGTTGATTTTTCATCTGATGATGACGAGGAGGAAGAAGACGTGTCAAACACTTCTCTTACACCCAGTACCCCTGTCAGCAGCACACCCCATGTGAGCCACACTAAGAGTGTGGGAGAGAGCGAGACACCAATGCGAAAAAGTTCATCAGCGAGCGTAACTGGGTCGAAGATATCATCATCATCATCATTATCCCGTAAATGCTTGGTCCAGGGCAACATTAAAAAGATGTTGTTTACAGAAGCGCAATATGAACGCAACCACCCACTGACGCGTCTGTATAATACTAAGCTGGCTAAAATGCTAGCTCTGGACCTTCTCCCTTTTTCTTTTGTAGAAGGGGTTGGTTTCCTAGAATTAGTGGCAGCGCTCTGCCCTAAATGGAAGGTTCCTAGCCGGTTCTATTTTGCCCGAGTTGCGGTTCCAGCACTACATGAAGATGTTCTGGAGGTGATTGGTGCAGCTTTGCAGAAGAGTGCTGTTCACACTATACATCTGACAACAGACATGTGGACCAGTGGCGCAGGCGCTGATTACATGTGCATCACTGCACACTGGGTCTCTTTTTCAGGGGTTAAAGCAAAGCTAAACGCAGGTGTTGACCCGGACCAAGTTTTTAAAGCTGCTCAGAAACATGCAACACTAGCCATGTTTGGTTTGGAGAAACGTCACACAGCAGAAAACATTTTGGATGAGTTTAACACAAAGGTCCTTGACTGGCTGTCCCCAAAAAAACGCCAGATTGGTTATGTTTCCATGGATAATGGCGCCAATGTAGTTAAGGCCATGGAGCTGGGTGAATATTTCAGAGTGCCGTGTTTGGCGCACGGTATAAACCTGATTGTCAAAAAATTCTTGAGTGATAAAGACAGTGCAGCGTACAGGGTAGTGGACACCTGCCGAAAAATGTGCAACCATTTCAGCCATTCTTTTAAGGCCCGGAAGCATCTGAGGAGCCTGCTATATGAACGTCGAATGCCATTGAAAGCACTCATCCAGGAGGTGGCAACACGTTGGAACTCAACCTTCTACATGCTTGAGCGTCTGTATGAGCAGTATACGGTACTCGATCACTATTTCTTAACACAGGGTACAGCTCAGAAGGAGGACCTGAGGATGGGTGAGGCGCAATGGGACATAGTTAAAAGTCTGACACGCATGCTTCGTCCTTTTGAGTTCTTCACGCGTGCAGTCAGCAAGGAGGACTGTAATTTGGGAAAAGCTATCCCATTGTTGTACATGCTGGAGCACCAACTCAAGGAGGTGTGTTCTGTGTTTCAAAAAGATGAAAAAAACCAAGACCCTTTTGTTTTGGCGGAGAAATTATTAGAGCGCCTACAAGGTGATGAACGTCTTAAAATGATCCACTCAAACCAGCATTACATTTGTGCTACTATTCTGGATCCACGCTACAAAAAGGCGCTGGCAGGCCAAGCATTCTTTCCTTTTGCTGATGAAGATGTTACAAAGTACAAACAGTGGCTAGCCTCCTCAGCCAAGAGGTTTGAAAGAGAACGGCAGAAAATTGAAGGAAAAGGCAGTACATCAGCATCAGCAGGCCATCCCCAGTCAAAACAATCCACTTCTGCACCTGTGGCTGCGGCACAAGTGACCTCTCAGCCGTTAAAGACACCGGCAACCGGATCGTCTGCACCACCAGACACAACAGTAACATTGGAGGCTGAAGAGGATTGGCTAGCTCGGCTTGGGTTTGGTTCTCAAAAGGTCACAGCAACAGCTAAGCAAAGTGGAGGAACCTTGGAGGAGCTTTTTTTTTTTTGGGAAAACGGAAAGTGCACACCGGGTTATGTGTATTAGTAATTCATGAGTAAATTAGACATGTATTTTATAATAACTAATTTTCCACTCACAAAATTCTGATTGATGTTATTTATTCTTTATAAATCTTTTGATATATCTTCTTTTTAGTTATCTTTTTAGTTTTTCTTATTTCTTTCTTTTTTTCCCCTTATTTCATCCTTTTCATATATATACTTTCACTTTTATACAAACATTTTTACACACAAAACCACATAAAATCTATATCCTTTAAAACAACATCATTCCTGTTTGAAACTTAATATAAACGCAGAAATAGTTCCTTCAACGCGTTTCGGCGGTCGCCTTCCTCAGGAAATCTGCCTTATTCTTTGCTATACCCGTGGCTCTTTTTTTATGGATGTCTTGGCTTCCAATAGGTTTATTTGTAGCAATTATACGAGATTTAGCATGGAACCGGGCCTTTGTATCTCGAGTCAGTTGTCATTAGCTGTGAAAGGGAGTATCTCCGTCGTGTATCCGAGGTGACAAAACTACCTCTGTTTTATCCAATGGAGTGTTCTAGGTGCAAAAGTCACTTCCTTTATATAGTCAGTTCAATCCGTCAAGTATACTGCCTTTTTCTGTTATAGTCTTTTTTAATTTCCGGTTACCCATAAAAGCTGTGAAGGTCTGTCTTCAGATTAACACTGCTATCTGGCCTTAGGAAGAAAAATATTTTGTTTACTTTTATTTGTTGGGTCAGCTTAACAAAATTAGCTTTCAGATAATCCTGGATTCTACTTCTTTAAGGTCATCTGATATTTAAACGGGAGAGGTCCTCGATGAGCCACCAGTTCAGGAACGGGTCTCTTGGAGGAGCACCTTGAGTCGATGGTGAAGGACTATCTGAATGACTCAACAGAGGTCTATGTTAATGCTGACCCATTGGCGTATTGGCATGGGAAAAAAGAATTGTGGCCACAGCTCTCCAACCTGGCTTTAAACTACTTGTCTTGCCCACACGCAAGCGTGTCTTCTGAACGTGTTTTCAGTGCTGCTGGTGGCATTGTAACTTCCAAACGGAGCCGCCTCTCGCCCAAAAATGTGGAGAGGTTAACAATGATCAAGATGAATCAGCACCTCATACCACCAGATTACAGAGTACGAGAAAGCACACCGGATGAAGACGAGGTGGGCAGCAACATAGATGAGGGAATTTCTTCTCTGTCAGGTGACACTGAGCTCACCCTGCCTGAATTCGCAGAGTATGATGACGAAGCCTTATTCTTATTCGTGGACCGTGACACCGAGCCCTGAAAATGAGACAATGAATCAATAACTTTCTTTTTCGTCCTTATTCACTTTTATTCCTGTGTGTCTGTCTTTCTTTGTTGTGCACAGTTAATATAATTCAAACTTTAATCACCTAATCACAAAAACAAGCCCATCAGCAGAACTGTCTTCACTTGTTTGCTTATTGATTTGAAGGTGCCGGAGTCTGCATTTCTCAGGTTCACAAGTTCAGAAGAACATGCTCCTCTATCCTCCTCCTCCAGACTCCTATTTCCATCAAAGCAGAGGGCTGGTTTACGCCCAATGAAGAAAGACTCAGCACTTGTGGGGGTGTTCTACTTCTTTGCGGGTGAGTTGACGGCTCTGGTGCCATTGCTGGGAAGCTCTAATACCGGATAAAAGTGGTTTGGACCAAATCTGAGGCGGAATTTTTTTTGTGTTTTTGCTGACTTGCTTGCCTTTGAGGTGCTCTTTGGGGGGGTTCTGGCTGTTTGTGGGTGAGTTTCGGGGTCTGGGAGCACTGCTGGGACACTCTAATCTTGATTGCATTTGCTTTTCAGGAAATCCCTGGTGGTAAACTGGAGTTATGGCCTAGCTACACAGCGCGTTTGGAACGAAGGCCGAGAAATATTGTAAGTATGAGATTTTGCTTTTGGGCTGTTTGGGGGTGTTGTGCTTTTTGGCGGGTGGGTTGGCGGGTCTTGGGGCATTCCTGGGAAGGTCTAATACCGGATAGAAGTGGTTGGGACAAAATCCACGCAGATTTTTTGTTGTTGCTATTTCTGACATTTTGCTCAATGTAGCGTTTTCAGGGGCCTGTTTGGGGGGCTTCCTGGTGTTTGTGGGTGGGTTTCGGGGTCTGGGAGCAGTGCTGGGACACTCTAATCTTGATTGCATTTGCTTTTCAGGAAATCCGTGGTGGTAAACTGGAGTTATGGCCTAGCTACACAGCGCGTTTGGACCGAAGGCCGAGAAATATTGTAAGTATGAGATTTTGCTTTTGGGCTGTTTAGGGGTGTTGTGCTTTTTGGCGGGTGGGTTGGCGGGTCTTGGGGCATTCCTGGGAAGGTCTAATACCGGATAGAAGTGTTTGGGACAAAATCCACGCTGATTTTTTGTGCTATTTCTGACATTTTGCTCAATGTAGCGTTTTCAGAGGCCTGTTTGGGGGGCTTCCTGGTGTTTGAGGGTGGGTTTCGGGGTCTGGGAGCACTGCTGGCTATGGATACTTTACTTTGCAAGAGGTTTGAAGCAAATTCATGGTGGCAGAGGGGAGTTAGGGCCTAGCTGCAGAGCGCGCGCGGAGTGATTTGGGAAATTGGCAAAAAAATGATTAAGTCCCCATTTTTGTACTTTTGCTCTTTGGCTGTTTGGGGGTCTTCTACTCATTTTCTCCTGGGTTGACGGCTCTGGGGCCATTGCTGGGAAGCTCTAATACCGGATAAAAGTGGTTTGGAGCAAATCGGAGGTGGAATTTTTTGTGTCTTTTTGCTGACTTGCTTGCCTTTGAGGAGCTCTTTGGGGGGGTTCCGGCTGTTTGTGGGTGAGTTTCGGGGTCTGGGAGCACTGCTGGGACACTCTAATCTTGATTGCATTTGCTTTTCAGGAAATCCGTGGTGGTAAACCGGAGTTATGGCCTAGCTACACAGCGCGTTTGGACCGAAGGCCGAGAAATATTGTAAGTATGAGATTTTGCTTTTGGACTGTTTGGGGGTGTTGTGCTTTTTGGCGGGTGGGTTGGCGGGTCTTGGGGCATTCCTGGGAAGGTCTAATACCGGATAGAAGTGGTTGGGACAAAATCCACGGTGATTTTTTTTGTGCTATTTCTGACATTTTGCTCAATGTAGCGTTTTCGGGGGCCTGTTTGGGGGGCTTCCTGGTGTTTGTGGGTGGGTTTCGGGGTCTGGGAGCAGTGCTGGGACACTCTAATCTTGATTGCATTTGCTTTTCAGGAAATCCGTGGTGGTAAACTGGAGTTATGGCCTAGCTACACAGCGCGTTTGGACCGAAGGCGAGAAATATTGTAAGTATGAGAATTTGCTTTTGGGCTGTTTGGGGGTGTTGTGCTTTTTGGCGGGTGGGTTGGCGGGTCTTGGGGCATTCCTGGGAAGGTCTAATACCGGATAGAAGTGGTTGGGACAAAATCCACGCGGATTTTTTGTTGTTGCTATTTCTGACATTTTGCTCAATGTAGCGTTTTCGGGGGCCTGTTTGGGGGGCTTCCTGGTGTTTGTGGGTGGGTTTCGGGGTCTGGGAGCAGTGCTGGGACACTCTAATCTTCATTGCATTTGCTTTTCTGGAAATCCATGGTGGTAAACTGAAGTTATGGCCTAGCTACACAGCGCGTTTGGACCGAAGGCCGAGAAATATTGTAAGTATGAGATTTTGCTTTTGGGCTGTTTGGGGGTGTTGTGCTCTTTGGCGGGTGGGTTGGCGGGTCTTGGGGCATTCCTGGGAAGGTCTAATACCGGATAGAAGTGGTTGGGACAAAATCCATAAGGAAAAGCCTTTTGGCACTTTTTGTAACTTAGGGTTCGTTAGGGTTAGCCCTAGCAGCAGGATTGCATGTGTTTTGGGGTGTTCTAGATTTTTGCAACTGAGTTCTGGGGTCTTAGAGCACTCGTGAGAATGTGTAATTTTGGTTGCAAGTCATTTGAAGAAAATCCATGGTGGGAAAGGGGGGATTTGGCATAGTTAAAGAAAGCCTCTGCCACTATTCTTAACTTATGGCTCGTTAGGGTTAGCAGTATTTCTATTGCATGTGTTTGGGTGGGGGGGTTTTCGAGTCTTGGAGCGATGCTGGCTATGGATACTTTTGCTTGCTTGCAAGTGGTTTGAATACAATCCACGGTGGGTAAGGGGGTATTTGGGCCTACTTTTACTTTCGAAGTACGTTTTGTCACCAGTTTTCTGCTAGGCCTCGTTTTTTGAGATCTGATTGGGGGTCTTCTAAATTTTTGCAACTGGCTTTAGTAAGGGTCTGGGTGGAAGCACTGCTGGGAAGGTCTAATTTTGTTCTAAAACACAGTTTACAGTACACCTAGCTTGAGGGGAAAGATCCGCTAAATTAATTCGACCATACTTATTTATCCTTGAAAAGGTGACTCAGACAGAGTACACACTTTCAAAAATGTTGTACTGTCTATTAGGAAAATCAAAGTGTGACTTTTTGCACTACACAGCGTACATACCTTATATTTATTTATCAGTGCTGTTTTTCGTTCAATAATTACAGGCCGGGTTTCAGTCTGCAATGGGGAAAAAAGGATGGAGTCAGGCTTCACATTAGCAAGCCGCAATTCAGCATCCGCCAGGCAGGCAGTGTACAGGGTGTCTTCTGGTCACCAACATTGATGGACAAAGCGTCAGCTGGAATGAAGGAGTGCCACTAATAAGAGGAATTGTTTGCTGCATGCAACTTACTTACCAAATTCAACAGGACAAGTACAACAATACAGATACAGTATCCATTCTTTTATTCAATGAGTGTGTGTGACTGCATTTCTTGGATCTCTCTCTGCTTCTAAATTGATCCCTACAGCCATTCTATAGGTTTTACTTCGGCTATTTTTTTAACCTAATTTAATGTAGCCCTGTACTGTCGCATTCTGGCATTCACGGTTGTCGAAAGTACTACTTACTTTTCTGTAACAATGCATTCAGTAGTGCATGCACTTCCTTTATGTCACGTAAAAGATTTATGGTTAGCTTTGTACCCAAAAATTTCTTTATGTTCAATTATTGTTTGTCCATGCTGTGCTTTTTTTTTTTTCTCTCAACAAAACCTACCCAAAAGAAACCCCCATTCCTATCCATTTTACAAACCCTAACCCTCTTCCCCCGGGTTGGGTGGTTTTGCTTGATGTGTGACTAACTGACATCAATAATTCCACACACTTGCTGGGGAGGATAAGGTCATAGCAACAGGCTGGTGAAGGAATCCGAGGAAATATTCTAGACTTACTCAGCTTCAGTACTATTTCTTGTAGTATTAGCCAATGTCAAAGAAATCCTACGCAAGTACAAGTTATACTATAAATACTTTAGCATTTGTTAGGCTACATTGTGGCACTGTTGTAGTCTAGTGTACTGTCACCTGCTATATTCTCTATCGTACCGTTGTAATGTTACAGTAAGGACAAACCAGGTTTCATTTTCTTTTTTTCCATAGCCATGCAACTGCCACTGTGTCACACCACTAGTACCACCACAAGGAGGAGGAAATTTCAGCCGCCCTGGATTGCAACCTTAATCGCCATTTCCCGTGGAGCCAGCCCTGGGCCTAGCCCTACTTTCAAACAGAAATTACAGGTAAGATAAGTGTTTGGTTGGAGGTAGTATAATGGAGCTTTAGGAGAGACGAGAGATTGACGGTAGTACTACTAAAGTCCTAACAACTAAGTCTAACAAATTCTACGAGCACTATGGACTTCCATTACAGTCGACTATGACAGTACACCAGTCTTATTCTTCTTCTTCTCTCTTGTTTAGGAAAATTGGTACGTTATCTTATGCAAGCCGGCATAATGCCAGCGCAGTGAACTTGCACCCGAGAAAAACAGATGCACACCATGGTGAGTGAGACAGACTTGCGTTACTGTACCGGTCCAGTACATGCAGGTGGTGAAGCTCTTACTTTTCTATTACGGGTGGCACTGAGAATACTCTGTTAAAAGGGCTACTGCTTAATTAATTTAGCTTTCACCCTACAGTGCAAATGAGTATTAGAAAAGGAAAATGAAGAAGCTAAATAATCTGATTATCTATCACTTCACATGGGATGTATTTGATGACATATGGGATGACTTTAGGTGCTTTGCTTATTATTGAGTGAACAGTGATACACCCACACATGAATGACGTACTACTACTAAACTAAAGTTATTAAGAGAGGTAGGGAGTGTCCACCGTAATAACCGGATATATGCTGTGCTTGCAGTTGCAATACAAACTACTGCTACTATTCATGGTAGTATTTGGACAAAATTACAACTTCTTTTCCTTGCCTTTCCTACACTGGAACGGACGTGCGGGTGCGGTGTTACATGCTCTTCAAAGTAACACTTAGTTCATCCAGTGACCGTCTACTCTCTCTAGATACACATATGCTATCTAAGAGTCAGATAGTACCATGAATGATCCAGGCATCCATCCATTCAAAGTATATGCACACATACAGTTTCTGTTTCACCCACCCAAGCTGTTCTCCTTCCACCCATCCTTGCTTCATCATTCACCCAGCCATGCACCATACCATATTCTTTCCTTCCCAGCCACCTCGGGGACCAAGCAAACACATATCATTCTTCTTTGCCAGTCATCATTACATTTCTCGTCCTTCCACACTTACTTACACCCTTCTTTCGCTTTTCGTTCATCCCATCCATCAAGTTCATCTCAGATCTGATTGGGATTCTTCTTGCCAAAAACTTCACAGCTAAGTCGAAGTACATTTAGAGGAGGGAGGCTACTATCTGGTTTATTTATAATACACCCTTGCAGAAAGCACACTCTGCAGTCTTCAATCTCAATAAGTAAGGAATATATAGCTTGCCTCTGCCCACCACCACCGTGTCATCCCCCACAGAATTGTCCGGCACTTCCACCGCCTCCACCCCAGAGTTGTCCTCGTCCAATGCCACCATCACCTCCGCGCTGGCCCCGCCTCCAGATGTTCCACCTACAAAGTACATTTAATAATGTTAGAATACACCACTCACTACTATATATTATTTGGTCTAGGAGGAAGAAAGAAATGTGAAAAAAACTGTATACAATGTAATAATTTGTGACTGTCTACTATAAAGTAAAAATGTCCCTTTTTCCATGGAAGGCTGTTTTCTTGCTGCACTTTTTGGCACAACTGATGAATGCTTGCTTTTTATTTTTAACACGCACCACTTTTTCTCCTAACAGACAGAAGCTTGACTTCTAAGAACATGAGCAGGATCAAGTTCAAACCAGGTGAGAGCTCGGCTCGACCACAAGAAATGTGTCCAATTAATCGTCAGCACTAAGCACTTTTCCATTTTCAGTTACACGTTTACTTTTATGACAAACTTGATTTTAATAAATGTGTTTACTTTTAATAAAGCTTTTAAACTGTGGTTTTTGGTCCTCCAGACTAGAGTGGATGAGCTAAAGGTTTTGCAATTTTTGCAAGCATGAGTCCGTGCCTCTGACATCATTGGGGAATAATCATAATCATCGGTGACTTTGGGAGCTAAATGACTCTGCCACACTATCTAGTCATTAAGGAGATTGGGGGTTCAACTACAAAGTCTGTTATCACTGAGGTATGTGGAAAGTCTAACAGCACCTATTATAATTGATAAGCTAAGCAATGCATTATTTAGTGTCCATAGTTCTGTTTGTGCAGATTTGTCCCTGCAACAGTAGTAGAATGGATTGTCCTCCTATCCAAACCAAAAGTAAAGTAGTATCTTATTCTTTCTTGGTGGTCATTCACCTTTTTATTGTTGGCAATTGTCAAAGCATAAACATTTAGAAGACTTGAAAAGACATTATGGACAATCCCAGAGGACTGCACTCTGTGCATAGAGCTATTGCTGACTAGAATGGGAGTCCAATGGAATTGCCAAATGTGCAATCTCAGTTAGCTACACAGACAGACTAATAAGAATAATCTAGTAATACCACACAGAGTCATAGTCGAGGCAGGATAAGAATTTAGATCCAGTCTACAAGAAAATCAAAGACGATTTAGAAAAAATCGAATGAGGAACGCTGGGAAAAAATAAGTACTCTATATTAAAATTAAAACTTACTGGGGCCAGCAAAGGAGCCCTCGCCTGCCCGATCCTGGCCTGCATCCTCAACAGCACCCTTCTCCTCCTCCTCCTGTGTCCTCCTCTTGCCCCTGGGGGAAGCTGATGTACAACATGAAAGAAAGAAAAACAGAAAACATGGATGATATTTGTCAACCAAATCAAACATTTCAAAAGAACTAACAAAATATTTTGGCGAAATAGCAAATAGACAACTATTCAACGGGATATATTATTGACCAATCTCATGTGGTCTACTACGTTATTAGTATTGCTTGATTTGCGGACCGTCGAATTGTAAACTTATTATGTAACTCACTACACAAAGTACTAAAAAGGTTTGCCTAGGATTGGCAGGCAGCAGTCCGCAGCACGCAAAGTGACAGCCAAAGTCCACCGTGATTGCAGATCAGCGACAACACTAAAGTTTCCTACTACATTAACCAGTCATTAAAATACTCAAACTATCAATCCACCACCACTATTTCTTCTTATCGCCATGTGTACAAAGGAAGGACTGGACTTGAGTCTGTAGGGGCTGATTTAGAAGCCCCTTGCGACTCTTTTGCTCCATTGTTGCGTGACTTTTGTGATGCAGCGGCAGCACAAAAGAGGCGCAATGATGTGGCGTATATTAACAACGTGTTGCATATGGGAGATGCATCACGTTGTAAAGCCCTGCGCCATCAGGGGGCGTTCCGGCGCAAGGGAGGGCGTTCCTGCGCAGGAACGCATCCTAAAAGTGGCTGAGGGAAATCTACAAGATTTCAATCACTCACTTTAACGACAATGATGCGTGACTCAAACCCTGCTCCTGCTTGAAGCAGACGTACGGCTTGACGCAGCTTTGGGGAGATAGGGCACCCCAGAGCATTGATGGAGCTGCGCCATCCTTGCGACGCAACTTCAGCAATGCGCCGCCCTTACGGCACAGATGCGTAACGCTTTGGTGACGTTTTGGGCCCATAGTGCGCCGCATTGTAAATACGGCGCACCATGGGTGATAGTGGCGTGGCGCACAATTACTGGCGCATCCCTGCTACTTTGCAGGGATACGCCGGTAATTAAACATCTGAATCTTAGTGTGTAGCATTACGCAGTTCTTTAAACTACACTCATACATAATTTCACAGGCCAATGGAATGAACACAAAATCGGAAACAAATAAGCATAGTAGCAACACTACTGAGAAGGAGAGCAGTGCACCTGAAATGCACAGAAGATTTTGAAATATAATATACCTACAATGTAATGAGCAGCATTATTGCTCTTGGTAAAAATAAATTGCAATATAATAACACAGCAGGAGAAAACAGAGTAGTAAAGAAATAGCTACTACTACTACTCACCAAGCCCGGTGATCTCAAGGCCAAGCAGGTCGAGCAGATCTCGTTCACGGGTCAGGACATCCGTCCAGCGGTGGGTGGCCTGGTTGTAGGTGCGCCGGACCCGAGAGTGGTGGTACATGGCCCGGCACACCTTATCCCACCGCTTCCGGCGATCCCGCATCCCGTACCCGCCTCCGATCTTGCCGCCTGCCATTATGGTCCTGGGGAGGTGGCGCTATACATAGAACACTAGTGCGCCCACCTCCTCCGGGCTGAAAATCTCCCAGGGTGCGACTGTCTCCCCCCGCAAACGCCCGCACGGGAGCCGGGCACGGGGTGCGGGACCCTTCCCCTTCTCGGGATGCTTCCCGGCTCCCTTCACCATGGTCTGGGCGGAAAGGAATAAAGAAAATAGAATAGGGAAGAGAAGAAAAGAAAAGAGTTTTAAAAAGTAGTTTAAAATTAACCAAAAGTAGCAGTAAACACAAAAATATAGGGCTAGAAAAATAGAGGGATAGATAATAAGTAAAATAGATTAAAAAAAAACTTCAAACAAGCAAAGGATGGCACAGATTTAGAGAGGATACAAGAAGCATGCCCAGAACCATAGCAATGAATGAGAAACAAGATGACCGCGCCCATTCACGACCGCGCGGGTAAGTTCGCGTGAGATGTTCCTCGCGAACACTCGCGAAATTGTACTTGCGAGCCGCACACTTTGCGAGATTACACTTCGTGCCCGGAAACGGAAATACGTCATGCAAACAAGATGGCCGCGCCCTTGAACGACCGCGAGGGTAACTTCGCGCCTTGCGCTACAAGCGGCTCGCGAAAACGCACAAAACCTTGCGAACTAACACGCCGCAAAAAAAGAAATCGCATATTCGCACGAATTCGCGGCTTCCGAATCCGATCTCGCACATGTTCGCGCCCCGCGAATCTTGCGAAATTGCAGAAAAACGAGTTTTGCAAAACTGAAAGCACTCGGCAGGTGCAAGAGTTCAAACTCATCATTAGTAACAATTCATTGTAGTGCTTCCTGACTGGGGCCCCTCCAGAGTTCAGTTGCTAGTTGCAACAATTGTATGACCCTGCTCTGACCCTCACAGCAGGCTCATAGAATAGCTAGAAGTAGGCCACAAAGATCCTGGAAAAAAAATTGCACTGCAACAGAAAGCAAATTACTGATAAGGAAGCAGGTGCCAGACCTGGAATTTTAAAACAGTGACACATTAATAAACTAACCCCAAATTAATTCATGTCAGTTGAAGCAGGGCAGGTGTGCTTGCTTTTCCCCCCCATAGTCTACAGTGATGATGAACCAGAGGGTGGCATTGATGTAACAGAGGGTGGCATGGGTGAAAGAGAGGGTGGCAGTGGTGAAACAGAGGGTGCTGGGAGGCTGTGATGATGAACCAGACGTAGAACCAACATAGTCGCGACCGTTGCGAGCTGACAAGTAAGTTCGCAATTGCGAACTAGTACCAAACCCTCGCGAACTGGCAGAAACCCTTGCAAACACAAAAAAAAATCCGCAAATTCGCGAGAATTCGCAGATTTTGCGGATTGCGAGTTCGCAAATTCGCAAAATTCGCGAACGCCAGATTCGCAAAATTCGCCCATGCCATCAATATTGTGGTTTCAATATTCAGGCGGCACACCACATGGAAGGAGCAAAAAGTAAACAGGACTTCCACCACTCTCAAAAGTAAATAGAAGACTGTTGAGAAGTCTTGGGGTAGGTTTAAGTGGTCAACCGTGCAATGTCATTAGGATCATAAGGTGTATTGAAGTGATTAGACCTCAAGGGCAGTGGCATAGCTTAGTCAGAAAGACTGGCATATCATGTTAATCATTTTACGAGAAGGAGTACTTTATGGGGGCTTTAGGGCCTGCCAAAAGGGAAAGGAGTGCGGATTGTGTAGGATACGTAAAATTGTATTTTGTAAAATAACCATGTTTTATGACGTTCAAAACAGAGGAGAGAGAGTGTATGTTTGTGTTTTTGTCTGGGTGAGTATTAAAAAAATGCCACGTGTAATACGACAGACTCTTTACAAAGCCTGACTGCAAGCTCCTGGACCCAACAGTTTTCTAAATAATACATTTATTGAGGGGGTGCAACACTCCAACTCCTACCCAACCCAAAGCCACACACCTGCCCAATTGGGCTGGTGGCAGCTGCTGCCCACTTTGCTTATTCCAAGCAGTGGACCCTGCAGGTAAGAGTGGTGGCCAGGTGAAAGCAGTGCTTAGTTTGTAAAATAATAAGTGCCAGGGCCCTGGCCAGGAGGCCTTTGCATCTTTCACCGCCCATTGCCCACAATCGCTGCCGATGACAGTGCCAAAATAACTCTCTCGCCTGCAAGGGCAATAATTCATATTATTCAAGGTCCCCAACACTAAAGAAATGGCTGGGGAGGTAGGTACTAGTAATTTCTGAGGTATGTTGTATTCATAAACAAATGTTGTTCTGCTCATCTCTAAATTAGATGAGCAGTGCCACCATGGCAGACTGTCATACATGTGGTGTTGACAATGAAGTGTCGGGGCCAAGCACCGGAAACCAATTAAGTGCCAGTGCCGAGCTCCGGAAAACCACCTTCTCGAATTAAGCACTTGTTGGGGGGGTGGGGAATTTCGACAGACGATGATGAGGGACATTTTATTAATTTTCCCTCGTCATCGTCCAACGAAATCCCCCCTACCCGGCCCACCGCCCCACAGCTCTTACCTGCATGGCCCGCGGCTGCTTAGTCCTAGGCATTTCTGTGATAGAAGCATTGAATACAACAAGATGACTGGTGTCTGCAGTAATGAGAACACTAGAAGCAGAGTCGGCCAATTATATAATTGCATAAGAGACAAAGTGTCTTTGATATGAAAGAAGCTTACAAGAGGGGTTGAAACGAAGAAGATGAAAACATGACCCTTGGCGTGGAAGGTGCGACAGGGGAGATGCAGGACTATAATTAAACACATTACTAGGGCGCGCAGCTGTCAGTCTCCAATACAATTGTTATGAGCGATAATGCATCTCGTCTGAAAACATTATCTCTGGAACCTACAAGCTTTTATTCTGCCTCTCAGAATCACTGAGGACCCTACGTAAAAGGGGTCACCTGGAATTAAATACTGCCATTCAATAACAGCTCTACTGGTAGACAGGTTTCCCGCCTCTTACTTCAGGTAATGCAGGGTTAACATAGAGGAAATGCTAATTGTTAGCCGTCATAGAAGCCTATTTTTTGGACAACCAATTGTTGGTACAAAGCTCCCTTAGGCCCTAGTTCAAGCAGGTAAAATTGGCTGATTCCTCTGTGAGGGGCAGAAAAAAGAAATAATCAGTGTTCACAGCGCCCCAGGCCTGTGAATCTGGTACCACTGCGCCTGGTGCACCATTAATAACTGGCACTGGTTCCATTCACTGGCACCGGTCATGTCCATCATCTAGTGCTGTACTAGTCCACAGCAATAAATCATCCGTCCATGGATGTTGAATCCTCAAAATGATACAGGTAACAGAAGTGACAGCACATGCCCTTTGACCTTAATGACATCACAGAAGGTAGCAGCACGTGACCTTTATTCCTGCATTTTTCAAAATGTCAAATCACATGGCCTTTGCCCTCATGACATCAAAATAATTGGCGAAGTTTTAGATACCACCTACATAATGCTGCTGACATTATCTGTGAACATGCTGGGGCATAATATCTGCCCTGAATTTTAGCGAGCAAAGTGAGTCAACCAGGCCTCTTCTTGGGGGATGGGGAGCGTGGGAGTCTGCAGGATTTTCCCCCGAAAATGTTTTGAAAAAAATTGAGTCAAGTAATCCATTTTAAAGCACATTTTAACATATTTAAAAAAGCCAAAGGCTCTAAAAAGACACTAATTGAAAATTAAAATCCTTTCAAGGTTTGTCCAGCCAGATCCACCTGATGCTCCCCAGGTTTTGATCTCATTTTTTCAAACTGTTTTGTGCCCCCATAAGTTAAAAATGACCTCCATTATGACAGGGCCAGCATTTTGCCCTGGATACCATATACCATGGGTGACGCTAATTTCCAAAATGACCTCAGTATGTCAGGGTCAGCATTTTATCATGGTCACCCCACTCCCATATTACATGGTTCTCCTCCCTTATGCCAAGTATTAAATCCCACAAGTTATCACCAGCATTTTACCACAAGTGCTGTGTATGTCAATATTTTTCTCAAGCATGCCAGTACTTTTCCTTGGGTGCCCATTATACCTGTAGTATAACAGTTCTAGTATTTTGCCACAGGTGCATGCCATATTAAGAATTGCTATTGGTATGCCAGATCATTTGCTAAACGAGAGTCTAGAAATGAGAACTACATTCAACATTAAAGGGTCCAAGGCAGACTCTCAAGCATAACACCACATTGTCACTTACGCACATATTCACACACTCATTTACACTCGCTGTCGTTTATATTCATTAGCTTTCACTCATGCATTTATTTTCATTCACTCTCATACACTCACTGTTACTTTCATTCACTCTCACTCATTCTTACCCTGACTCACTCAAACTCTCAATCGTTTGCTCTCAATCTTACATGCTGTATCTTACTGCCCATGTACCAAAGTTCCTCAGCACCCTAAATAGGGGAGGTAAGAACTATAAGAGTATTGTAATACAATACAATCAATACACAACTGAGCCATCTTGGCAGGTTCAAACTAGCAATCCCTTTATTTTTATTAACTTGCATTGAACTTGCATTCCACATCTGACCTTGCCAGAGGATACTTCCTTGGCTGCAGAAGGGGGGTATGATGCCCTCAACGCTAGACCATACCGCGGAGGCGGCCAAGATGGTGGATAAGATTAGGGCGGCAACAGTTGCGAGTGGGGCTGCGGGCTCCATTTCTCCTTCTTCTGCAGGTATGGATGCCACTCAACCGAATGGAAGTAACGCGGGAACGGCCCCAGTATCCGGTAATGGTAAGGAGGTGGCTCTGCCTCTCTTAGGGGACGGCACGATCCCGTCTAGGAGCGAAGATTTAGCGCAACATGTTTCTCGGGCGGTAAAAGAAATGATTTGGGCGGGAACGTATAAATATAATTTTCTCTCTGTTATTGGACAATAGGGAAATGGAGAATGCCAAAATCCTTAAGGAATGGATGCACCCCAGTGAATGGAGAGTACAGTGTGCAAAGTTTAGGGTGGAGAAAGCTCTGGTATATTGGATCAGGGCCTTCTCCATCCTTATGGCTATCACTGTTGAACGCCCTCCTAATGTACTGGCGGCAATGGCTTGCTACCAGAGCAGGATTGTAGGGTGGAGCGAGCAGTACCCTGGGGAGGTATGGAATGAATATGATGTCAATTTCAGGAAGTCTAAGGAATTTGCCTTGTCATTGACATGGGACAAGGTTGACTCGCTGTTGTGGCATAAGCAGTTCTCAGGGAACACGGCCCCTTCCCAGCCGACTAGTGTATTCCCCACTAAACCCGAGCAGCCCTTTCGTGCAGCACAGGGGAGTGAGTTCCCGGGGAAGAATAGGGGGTCGGCGGGGAAAGGAAGGGTGTTTGTTGGGACTTTAATAAGCGCTCGTGTACGAGGCCGGTCGGCACATGTAGATTCAGACATACTTGCGCAATCTGCGGTCACACTTCCCATCCTGAGACAACATGCAGATTGAGAAGTGGTAATCAGAGTCAAATCCCTGCGCTACAATATACCTACGCCAGGTATTATGTATGCAGGGGGGGCGTTCTGACGCAAGAAAGGGTCCTAAAAGTGACGCAGTGAAATATTATAGATTTCACTGCGCCACTTCTAGGACACAAATGCGTCAATTTCTTATGCCTGCCTCACAGCAGGCGTAAGACTGACGCAGACCCTTTCACATGGGGCTTGCCCCATGTGAAAGGACACATTGCTGGAGTTGCGTCACTTTTGTGACACACTCCAGCAATGCGTCACTTATGCGCCATACAGATACGTCAGAAATCCTGACGTATCTGTAACTCCTTGCGCCATGATGCATCATTGGTGTCACAAGGAGGGCGCAGTGAAAAGTGACGCATCGCTGTTTTCAAGCAGCGATGCGTCACTTTTCATAAATGAGGCCCCAGAATAGCGTGGCAAGCACAGTTGGCCCCTCCCCCATTAATGTCCTGGCAATGATCCCATGGTTGAACAGATACCCAGACCTCACTGCGGCTGACCTACTACAGGAGGGTTTCTCCCAAGATTTCCGGATCCCGGCGGGGGGATACACAGGCAGCGCTTATTGCAGGAATCAGTTATCAGTACAGCATAATCCTGCAGTAGTTATGGCTAAGATTTAAAAGGAGATGTCCATGGGCAGGATAGCTGGGCCATTCCTGGAGGTACCAGTGCCCGACTTTGTGTGTTCACCATTGGGTGTAGTCCCCAAGAAGGAGAAGGGTGCGTTTAGACTGATTCACAACTTATCGGCACCAAGAGGGGCATCCTTGAATGATGCGATAGACGAGGGTATTTGTAGTGTGAAGTACGCTTCGTTTGACCAAGCAGTGGAGCTATTGCGGGCATTGGGGCGGGGCACTCTCATGGCTAAATCGGACATTGAATCTGCCTTTCGTCTGTTGCCGGTGCACCCTTTGGACCACCACCTCCTTAGTTTCGCCTTTGACGGCAAATTTTACATGGACAAATGCATGCCTATGGGTTGTTCGATTTCATGTGCATACTTCGAGACTTTTAGCTCCTTTTTAGAGTGGGTCATGAGACAGTCCACGGGCCACGAACAGGTCATGCATTATTTGGACGACTTCCTTTTCCTGGGAGCGGCGGGGACTCGGGAGTGTGCCTGGGCATTGCAGGAATTTTGCATGCTCATGCGGGCTTTCGGGGTTCCGCTAGCGCCTGGGAAGACGGTTGGCCCGTCCACCTGTTTGGAATTTTTGGGTATCGAAATTGATTCAATGGAAGGGTGCTTCAGGTTACCCAAAGACAAAGTGTTTAAGTTCAAGGCGGCCCTGCGCCAGTGCCTACTCAAGGAAGAGGTTACCTTGCAGCAGCTACAGGAGACGGTGGGTCAATTGAACTTTGCATTGCGAGTCATCCCAATGGCACGCCCCTTCTCTCGGTCGATTGCCCAAGCCATGAAGGGTTTGGGAGAGAAACATCACCGCACTAGGTTGTCATCCGAGGTTCGCCAGGATATGCGGATATGGACGGCATTCCTGGAGGACTTCAATAGCAGGATAGTGTGGCCTGGCCCCCCCCACCACATCAGCAGAGTTGGGTCTATGGACGGACGCTGCTGGTAGCGTGGGCTTTGGCGCCATCCTGGGGACCAAGTAGGTCGCCCAGAGATGGCCTGAAGAATGGGGGACGTGGGGGTTGACCACCAACATCGGGTTCCTCGAACTATTCCCGATATGGGTAGCACTGATGGTCTGGCCGGAGCACATTAGCAATCAGTCGGTGGTGTTCTGGTCGGATAACATTAGCGTGGTAGAATGCATTAATCAACAAGCGGCAAGGTGTCCATTCATCCTGCGCTTGGTAAAGGAGATTGTGCTACAATGTTTGGAATGGAATGTGATTTTCAGAGCCAAACATGTGCCAGGCGTTCTCAATAATGCAGCTAACACCCTTTCTCGCTTTAAAATGCAGGTATTCAGGGAGCAGCTTCCAGCAGCAGACCCATCGCCAGCACCTTTTCCGGTTGCTCTCTGGCGGATTGGTGCCCCAGACTACCGTACCTCGTGGCATCTCGCTTAGCTCCCACGACCAAGAAGGCATACGAAGGGGCGTTCTTGTCTTACCGTACTTTCTTAGGGCACAATTGGGAAGCTAGCTGGGCACAAGAGGACAGTTTTGTAGCCTATTTAGAATTGATGCACATGGAAGGCGCTCGGTGGCAACTGCAAACAGGCACAGGGCGGCAGTTTGCTTCTTCGCACAAGCTAAGGGCATGAGGGACCCTACGAACACGTTTGTAGTACGCAAGGCATTGAGGGGCTGGCGTCGCATACAGGGACACTCGACAGATTCGAGAAAGCCGATTGGGCTGGTAAGGCTCACAGCACTGTTGTTAGCACTCCAGGGCATCTGTAGCTCAACGTGGGAGGTGCTGCTTTTCAAAGCGGCGTGTACACTAACGTTCTATGGAGCTCTAAGGATAGGCGAGCTGGTAGCAGCATCAAAGGGTGACAAATTGGGCGGCCTTCAAGTGGCCTGTGTGGTGATCCAGGATGATACAATGTGGGTGACAATTCAGAGATCGAAAACCGACCAGGAGGGACGGGGGGATACCATAGTGCTTCACCGGGCTCGGACCAACCCTTGTTGCCCAGTCTCGCATGTAGAGGCTTTTAGAAGAGAGCGGGAGGGTACGCTGGGGGGGCACTTTTGTGTCGCACGGCTGGTACACCATTGACCAGGTATCAGTTTGGGAGAGTCCTGGAGCTGGCGGTCGCAAAAGCGGGCCTGGATCCCACGGAATTTGGCACCCATTCTTTCAGAATTGGGGCAGCAACTGAGGCAGTTGTAAGGGGACTCCCAGTTGAAAAGGTTAAAAGGATTGGGAGATGGTCATCTGAGTGTTACAAACGTTATGTACGTATTGACATGTTGTGACATGACCTGATGGCTCACGCTTGGTATCTTTTGGTTTTGCAGTTTCTCAAACCTGTCACGCGGGGGAGGAACTCGCCGAATGTCGGCAAGAAACATCAGCTTCGCAACACAAGCAACAAGAAGATCAACGGACATTGGTGACTTGGATTGTGGGCCACTCTTATGTTTGGCGTGCAAGAAATGTGTTTCTTTCAGGTGAAAGGAGGAGAAGGGCTGAGGAAAAGAGGTTCTCTGTTTCCTTCTTCGGGAGGGGAGGCTTAGGCATTAGGCAGTTCAAGAACTACTTTCTGGAACTATTGTCTCAGCAACCCGCTCCCCCATCAGTGGTGATACTTCACCTGGGAGAGAAAGATTTCACCAAACTGGGGAGGCGCATCCTGATAGAAGAAATCATCTCCACTGCGGGGTGGGTGTCCAGAACATGCGCGGGTTGCACAGTAGTTTGATCGCAACTTATTCCTCGTTGGCAGTGGCGAGGGGGGGACTCGGTCAAGGCGTTGAATCACTCGGTAAAGAGGATCAACACACAGTTGGACAAATTATTTCGAGCCCCCTGGTTGCAGACGATTCCTCACGGGTGTATTTGGGGGGAGCATTTCTACCTGCGGGACGGGGTGTACTTGACTGAGGCTGGGAATGTCCTGTGGTCGAATAACATATTAGCATGGCTAGAGGGATTTGCGAGGTGAACATGACCTTTCTTAGGAGTAGGAAGGGGGGAGGCCAGATCGTCGGGTAACAATGCTGGCCTGTGGCGGTAAGGTCATGACCGGTGAGCAGCTATTTTAAGGTCTGAGGGGGCGGCATCATCCTTTGGAGGTGTCCGCCCAGGGGGAGGAGGGGTCACTGGCCCCTCCTAGAACTTCAGGGGCAGCTGGTGGCGCAAGTTAGGGCCCTCCTTCAGTGGTTAAATGGAGTTCACGGGGTGGACCGAGACATTAACGGGCTCGGCTGCATGGGTGGACCGAGTAATTAACGGGCTCGGCTGCATGGGTGGACCGAGTAATTAACGGGCTCGGCTGCACGGGTGGACCGAGTAATTAACAGACCCAGCTGCGCATGCGCACCTGCAGTAAGGGCGCAGCCTGTAAGACCTGACACCGGTGAGCGACCTTGCCATATGGCCATAAATGTTAGAATGCAAAAATCTTCAGATGAGGATGTTAGATTCGGTTAGGAAACAAGCTGTATTAGAATCTTGTTAAGGTTAGCCGATCACACTTGTCGATATGAATGTATGAATGTTCCTGAATATTTTGCATAAAAAAATTGTATATTTTGTTTAACAAATTTTTATTATTTTGTATCTTATTAAATACGGCCGGGGGTCTTGCGATCCCCCGCCTTCCAAAGACAAATCATGTTCCGTGTCAATGTGTTCTGGGTTGATGTGGGTATAGGGAGAGGGACGGTAGCCGTCACTGACCATGCGAACTTAAGACAAAATCCTAAACTTACTACTTTTGGTATTCACAGAAGTTAGGATTTTGTCTTAAGTCTGTCGTAAGACAGACTTAAGACAGACTTAAGACAGACTTAAGACTGACTTAAGTTAAAAGTTTGTTTTAAGTCTGTCTTAAGTCTGTTTTAAGACAAACTTAAGACAAAATCCTAACTTCTGTGAATACCAAAAGTAGTAAGTTTAGGATTTTGTCTTAAGTTTGTTCTGTGAATCTGGACCACCCATTGAACTTTTTTGATCTAACACATTTTGGACAAAGTGATTGTTGAATTGATCTCATTTCAACACACGACAAACACTACCACTCGCCCTGTCGTTTTAGCCAAATACACAATGCATTATGGGACTTGTTTAGTTTTAAACATTGTAAGCGTGAGCTGAAAACCTTAGCATGTATTATTCTTTTCACTAAAAGGCCAGGCACTTGTCTGTGCCATGGATGAAGTGGCATTATCCATTCTTCCGTGAAGCATTGGTTGCTAAGTGACTCTAAGCCACATGCCATGCCTGACACGTTCATCTGTTTCTGTCTCTTTTAGCCAACAGCACGTTACATTGTGGGACTTGTGCTTTTGCTGCCAACATGTAATACTGAGATTAGATGCCCCATGTCGTTAATCGCTTCGGTGTAAAAGAAGCTCGTACTACCTTGTGGTGCTGCCCATGATATGGGGCCATTTGTAAGCAATGTGCAGCTGCTTTTATGTCTGTGTTCACAAGCAAGGTCTGAGTAGAGAATACGGAGCTCAGCAGGTAAGGGCTGAGAAAAAATGCTGTCCAGCAGTTGAAAAACACAGTCTTGCACATTAGTACTTACTGCTATTGCTTCACCTTGGGGTTAGTTGAGGAGGGGTTTTGCTCTGTTAGGAATTGCATTTCAATCCATACACAGCTGGGATAGGGCATGTCATTTTGTGTAATTTGCATTTGAGTTAGTACTTGAAATTGCACACAAAAATATGCAAAATTACTTTAAATGTAGTCAAATTCGAAACCATATACAGTGCTAAATTTAACAGTGTAATGCGCCCTTTTTTGCATTTTGGATTCTAGGACACGTCATGCAAAAAGAAAGAAATGGCACAAAATAAAAACAAGCCCCACAAACAACCAACACCGGCGTTCTGGTCATAAAAAGTAAAAGCACTAGATAGGCAATGATTTATCAAGCATAAACATGTGCATTACTGAGTTCTGTGTTTCCACACCATGGTTAATCCTGCGGTCTCTGCAGGAAGTAACCTTACCGAGAGTTTTTTAAAAGACAATGGGTTTGAGGTGAGAGAACAGGAAGCAGTGGCGCTCTAAGAAGTGTGATTACTTGGTTGAACTGTTCGTGCGGTGGGCACGCGGTGCAAATCAGGACAGGGGAACACAAACTCAATAGGAAAAACTACATCTGCACTGGTTTAGGGAGGCCTAAACCAAAATAGAAGAAGAACAGATCCTGTACACACGTTGATGAAATCGGTGGTCCTGGTGTCAGGACACCTAATTATGTGCAAAAAGAAAAAAGGAAATATACGTAAAAGTTCAAAAGATCAAACACAAAGGTTCATCTAGGTGAAGAAATTGTATAAGTCAATTGTTGGTCAGTACAGAAAGTAATAGCCAGCCGACACGTGTTTCGTCACACCGTGAAGGAGATATGACTCATCAGGGCTAGGAAGGACACAAAGCAAAACAGTAAAAGGGAAAATGAAATTAAAACAGGGGTAAGCAAAATGATTCATCAACAATTGAAAGGGTGAATACGTATGTAAGTGAGAGAAAAAATGCTAAGTGGATTGTGGAGACCCTATGGTGCATAAAGGCATAATGTGAGATGACATTAAGCAACATGACGCCCAAACATATACGTGAAGTGCATGGAATTGTGTTTTAAAATCGCTCGCTAGTATAATGGTCTTGGGATGAAAGGACTCGATGTGACAGAATACTGTTGCAGGATAACCTAAGAGAAGACAAAACAAGCAAGATATCGTCGCAAAAGTGAGCAAAAGGTGAAGTGTATCAACGTGAACAAACAAGTGCCCAAAATGAGTATCTAATGAAAGGTAGACTGTACTTGTAATACAAAGAGCATAACAGAGACGGTGATAATACAGATTCAATCTTAACTGCACTTAATGAGTAGTGGAAAAGAATTCAAGCCTAACAGGTGTGTCGCCGGCGCTAGGTAGCAGGCACGATTCAGGTTGTAGGTGAAAAAGAAAAAGAAAGAAAAGGTAGGTAACAAGTAAAATACGGGGCAGCGAGTAACAATATGGCGTCATTCAGTAATGGGTGAGTATAAGATTCACCAGATGGATGTAACCGGGAGGAAAATATCACATGTAAAATATAACCACTCGTGAAGGAGGTCAGAGACACATCAAAATTGATATTAAGGTAAATGACACTGGTTCAGTAGGCGCCGTAAATACGCAAATTATGTGTAAATTAAACTAGCAAAGTTATCCGACAGAAAAGACATTCAAAGTAGCAGTTCTGAAGTGATGACGGTTGACAACTAGATCACTTCAGAACCGCTACTTTGAATGTCTTTTCTGTCAGATAACTTTCCCGCGCCTACTCAAACTCCAGAGGCACACCCTGCCCAAAACAATGGCACATTGTTTTACAGGTGTTAGACCTGGCACCATTGGCGTGGGTCTCACTTACATTTTCTTGCTGTTGCCTCCTGTATTTTTGCTATATGTTTTTCTCGACTAGATGCTTTGGGCACTTTGCCACTGCTAATCAGTGCCAAAGTGCAAGTGCTCCCTATTGTAAAGTATTGTAATGAATTAGTGACTCCATGATTGGCTTATTTGATTTACCTGTCAGACCCAGTACAGTGCACTGCGTGTGCCCAGGGCTTGTAAATCAAATGCTGCTGGTCGGCTTGCAGCACTGATTATGCCACCGACAGAGCAGCTTGTAAACTATGGCTCAAGCCTGCCATTGCAGAGCCTGTGCGCATCGTACTTGTGTATCCGGAAATTGGTTAGGTTGCGCCTCCGTACGACTCGATTTCCGCGTTTCCTGAGACTGTTTGCTACTGACATAGTGCATGAATCGGAGGGGATGATTCATTCGGAAATTTGCCTGTTATACACATCGTACTTGCTCATTTGTAGGGAAAATCTCCGGATGGGAGTCGGACGTAAGGTGAGCCTACGAATAGCACTGGGAAGGCACTTTTGGTGACATCGGAATAGACCCCTAAGTGTTTGAAAATACCACTTTTCTAGCCTAACCATCTAAGCCTGCCTCTGCTAAGTTGTGCCTTCCGTTTGTGAGTTGCAGGGGTTGGGGTGGCTCCAGGAGACAGGGTGAGTCAGCACAAGGCTGAATAGACCATCTGCATTAGGAGTGGTGGGAGGAGTAGCACCTGGGTCTGAATAGGGCTGTGCCTGCCTTCCACAATGCTGGCTCCACCTCCTGTGGTGAGTCTGATGATCCTGGCCCACACTGACAAAGGAAGAAGTTGAGCACTTGCAGAATGCACCCAAAATTGGTTTGGACTAGGTACAAACACTCTTTTCCTTCAGAGACAAAGGATTTTGCCGTATAAATATTGGGGCTCAGACCCCAGAACTTTAGATCACTTCTGGGAATCAAGACAAACCTTTGCTTTCATCATCTTGAAGAAGAAGCTCTAAGGGATTGAACTGTGCTAGCCTCCTGCCCGAAGTCTCAGGGATACAAGACTTCACCACCAGCTCCCCCCTGAATTCCCTTGCTGGGAACTGAAGCGCCTTGTGTTGTGCTGGGCCTTCTAAGAGACTGGGTGGTGCTGGGAGCTGGAAGCGCCACTCAACAAAGAGAAGCGTGTCACCGCCCCAGCAGTTGCCGCTGCATCGCCAAAGAAGCATGCCGCAACTGTTGCAATCACATCACCGAAGCGCATCGCATCACCGCAGAAGTATGCCGCCACCAAAGAGGTCAGCGTCGCATCACTGGAAAACCATGTCACAGGGCCTGTCGTGGCTCAGAAGTTCATCAAGTCACCGCACGGCCGCCGGGCATGCACGCATCGTATCTACGTTGTCATACTGTAACCAAGACACCATTTTGTTGCATAACATAACATGTGTATTTGTAAAGCGCACGATTACCTTTAGGTGTCTTGGCGCTGAATAACAAATGTTTATTGTTATCCAACTCAATGGTACTCATTTTATCGACCTCAGATGGATGAAAGGCTGAGTGGACCCACTGGGATTTGAACCTGTGACCATGAGGTCGAACACAGGCCCCTGCAATGGACACATTAGACCACTCAGCCACCAGACCCGGCATCGAACAGGAGCGTCATCGCATCGAATTACAGTAACAAACCAGCGACTCAACTTCCCACACAGTAGGAAGCGAGCCTCAACTCCCCTGCGCATCAGTAAGGTACCGATGCATCCACTCCCTTGAGTGTAAGGAATGACGCATCACCTTCCCTGCGACCCTTTTGTTTGTTTTGCGTTACGCATCCCAGGTACTGTGAGAGTAAAGTGTCGCATTTACAATCTAAAGTGAACTAGGCTATTTCTACCATTTTAAAGACTTATTTGGATTACAGTATTGTTTATTTTTGTCGTTTGGTCAAGTGTTAAGTCTAGTAAAGATTACTTATTTTTCTAAACTGGTGTGGTGTTCATTTGCAGTGTTTTCACTGTATTACTTTATGTGTTCACAAATGCTTTACACACTGCCTCTAAGATAAGCCTGTCTTTTTGTGCCACGCTACCAAGGGGGTGCGCAAGGGTTATTTTAGGAGTGTAGCCTCTTACCCTGAATAGAAGCAAGGCTCTCTATTTGGTCAAATGTACCTAACTCTGCCAACTAGAGACTCCCAATTCCAATAGCAGGCAACTAATTTAGACTCCAGCTCTTTACTAGTTATGGCACTAACAACCTTTGTCTCACGGGTATCATGTTGGGTTTGTTGCCTTGGTGGTCCTTGTTCTCTGCCGTGTCTAATGCAGTTTGCCATTCCATCCTTGTCAACCATCTCTGGAGACTGAGGCAAGAGACCAGGCACATAGATGGATTAATGTTTTTTTTCACATTGACTCATCCCTATCCACTTTCAGATCAGAAGTAACACCTGTTGCTTGTGTTGTCCCTTTGGGTTTAGCATTGACTAAACTGATACATTGTTCTGGTGTCTCCTTTTTCATCCATGTTGGTGGTCACCCAGTGAACTAAGGGGCCTATTAGGATGGCGGACGGACCAGCGTCCGTCTGACACCCACGAGGTGAAGGGACCGTCTGCAGGGGCAGTGGCATTCCCTCTGTGCGAATTAGGATGTGACGGCCACCCTGGCGGTCACATCCTGTATATTTTACATTGCGGTGGGTGCTGCTTGAAGCAGCACCCGCCGCAATGTAAAATATGCATGTGTAGCCTTGGCATGCACAACTTGGCAGGCAACGCGTGGTGCCTGCCACCCTTTGCATGCCAAAGCAGAGGGGTACCATAGGTACCCCCCATGTGCACCCCCCACCCCCCCAACACCCTGGGGGTTCGCCACCAGCCCCCAAACACGAAGGACCACATGCTTTTCCACGGCGGAAAAGCCGCCGCGGAAAAGCATGTTTTCTGCCCCATCCTAATATGACTGGCGGTGTCTGATAGACACCGCCACCATATAAGAACTTTTCCGCCTCGGTCGGAAGGCGACCGCGGCGCAAAAGCGACGGATGGTCTTCCCGTCCCTTGCTGACCCCCCAACCGCCCTGAATCCATCAGCAGTGGCCGCTCCACGCGCAGCTCCCTGACCCACAAGAAGCCTGGTATCGTAGCGCTAGAGTATTGCCTGCCTCCTCGCCTTTGCTAACATTGCTGCGCTAGATTGCCTGACTGTCTGTCTGCCTACGATCTGTGCTGCACATTGCTTTTGCTTCGTGAATCCATTGTAATTATACTGCGTACCATAATTAGACCTCAGCGTTAGATTGCCATAGAGCGCTTGTATAAGATTAGAAAAATTTGATGTGCTGCCTGTAGAAACATTTTGTGCTTGAATGTACATGTGCCACTGCCAGTGACATCGCGTTGTCTGTGTCCCATTCAGGTTTCGTTTTTGGCCTGCGGCCATTTTGTTGTTGTTGTGGTGCCTCCCTTGCCCGGATCTCCGCCCCGCTACCGCCTCCCAGCTGATCCTCCCTCCCACTGATAGTGTTAGGCCGCTCTACCGCTAGTCGCGCTGTGACCGCCCTGAATCCATCAGCAGCGGACGCTCCACACGCAGCTCCCTGACCCACAAGAAGCCTGGTATCGTAGCGCTAGAGTATTGCCTGCCTCCTCGCCTTTGCTAACATCGCTGCGCTAGATTGCCTGACTGTCTGTCTGCCTATGATCTGTGCTGCACATTGCTTTTGCTTCGTGAATCCATTGTAATTATACTGCATACCATAATTAGACCTCAGCGCTAGATTGCCATAGAGCGCTTGTATAAGATTAGAAAAATTTGATGTGCTGCCTATAGAAACATTTTGTGCTTGAATGTACATGTGCCACTGCCATTGACATCGCGTTGTCTGTGTCCCATACAGGTTTTGTTTTCGGCCTGCGGTCATTTTGTTGTTGTTGTGGTGCCTCCCTTGCCCGGATCTCCGCCCCGCTACCGCCTCCCAGCTGATCCTCCCTCCCACTGATAGTGTTAGGCCGCTCTACCGCTAGTCGCGCTGTGACCGCCCTGAATCCATCAGCAGTGGCCGCTCCACACGCAGCTCCCTGACCTACAGGAAGCCTGGTATTGTAGCGCTAGAGTATTGCCTGCCTCCTCGCCTTTGCTAACATCGCTGCGCTAGATTGCCTGACTGTCTGTCTGCCTATGATCTGTGCTGCACATTGCTTTTGCTTCGTGAATCCATTGTAATTATACTGCATACCATAATTAGACCTCAGCGCTAGATTGCCATAGAGCGCTTGTATAAGATTAGAAAAATTTGATGTGCTGCCTGTAGAAACATTTTGTGCTTGGATGTACATGTTTAACAAAAAGTGAGCGACCCGAAATACCCTTGAGGGCTTGGGTAATTAAAATGAAAGGGTAAGAGTGCCTTCAAGGGACTTTGTTTTCTCTGTATTTGATAATTCAGATTATTTGAGGAAGGATCAATCAATGGTCCTTGGAATGAACTAATCCAATATCATTTGTCTCAATGCAAAACATAAATACTTCGTATTGTCAAAACACAACATACAAACAAAGACACAAGGTGTATACGAAAAGTAATTGAATTCTTTGATAAAACTAAATAATCCGAATTATCAAATACAGAGAAAACAAAGTCCCTTGAATGTACATGTGCCACTGCCATTGACATTGCGTTGTCTGTGTCCCATTCAGGTTTCGTTTTTGGCCTGCGGCCATTTTGTTGTTGTTGTGGTGCCTCCCTTGCCCGGATCTCCGCCCCGCTACCGCCTTCCAGCTGATCCTCCCTCGCCCCTCCCCTCCCACTATCCACATATGACAGATGACTACGCGCGCAGCGGTCACGCGCAGCGGTCGCCCCCCATGCGCGCCGAAGGTGCGCCAAAGGTAAGCCCGTCTACGCCCGTCCGCGCCTGGACCGCGCCCAGCGCCAGACCCCCTGGTCCTCGCAAAACCCACTCCACCGGCATAACGTATGCCGCTGCTACTCTCCTTGCCCTTAACCCCGGACGCTCCCCACAATGCTGCGTAGCTACCCCACGGACCATTCGCATGCCACTCATGCAAGTTCGCATGCATCAGGACCCACACCAAATCATCCTCCTCCAAACACAGCTCCGACCCTACCCACCTGAAGTGCATCCTGCTCAACACCCGCTCGGTCCACAAACACGCCACTGAACTCTGGGACCTACTCGACACCACATCACCGGACGTCGCCTTCCTTACAGAAACCTGGATGAATGCATCATCAGCGCCCGACATCGCCATAGCCATCCCGGACACTTACAAGATCATCCGAAAAGACTGCACCTACCAAACAGGAGGAGGCATCGCCATCGCCCATAAGAACACCATCCGAATCACGACCAGCTCCGACGATAACCTCATGACCGCCGAACACCTTCACTTCCAGATCCACACCGACCCCAGGACCACACTTAGAGGCACCCTCATCTACAGACCACCAGGAACCCGCACACAATTTAATGAAGACATCACTGACTTTATCAGCCCACATGCCCTCACCTCCGAGAACTACATTCTACTGGGAGATCTCAACTTCCACCTGGAAAAGAATAAAGATACCAACACCACCACCCTTCTTAACAACCTGGCCAATCTCAGACTCAAACAACTTGTTGACACCCCCACCCACCTTGCCGGACATACTCTTGACCCTATCTTCACCTCCAGCAAACACATCTCCTTCGATCACACCACGGCTCTCCATTGGACGGACCACAGCTGCGTTCACTTCAGCTACAAAAATACCACAACCCATATCCCACCACAACCTATTCCCCGAAGAAACTGGAACAAAATCACCACCGACCAACTCCTCTCTTCGCTTAACCAAAACCCCCCCACCATATCATCGGACCCAAACCAAACTGCCACCAAACTCACACAATGGATCACCCACAGCGCTAACGAACTAGCACCCCTGAAAAACCACCAAATCAAACAAGGTAGCAATAAGGCCCCTTGGTTCAACGATGACCTCAAGAAAACCAAGAAGTTATGTCGCACCCTTGAGAAAACCTGGAAAAAAAAACCAACCACTAGCAACCTGACCACCCTCAAGGACGCCACCCGCAAACACCACCAACTAATCCGATCCACCAAGAAATAAGCATTCAAGGATCGAATCGACAACAACACCCACAACAGCAAAGAATTATTCAACATCGTCAGAGAATTTACCAACCCCACCGCCGGCACCAACGACATCACTCCCTCCCAAGACTTCTGCGACTCCCTATCCTCCTTCTTCCACAACAAAATCGCCGACATTCAAAACAGCTTTGGAAACCTGTCTGAAGAACAACCCACTCCACCCACCGCCGAACCAAAACAACACTCTCACAACCTTTGCACCTGGAACCCAATCACGACTGAAGACACCATCCGCCTGATGAACTCCATCCACTCAGGATCGCTAACCGACCCATGTCCCCACCACATTTTCAACAAAGCAGACTCCATCATCGCACCCCATCTTTGCGATGTCATCAACTGCTCCTTCAAATCCGCTACCTTCCCAGAAAGCTGGAAACATGCCGAACTCAGCGCCCTTCTGAAGAAACCCACAGCGGACCCCTCCGAACTTAAGAACTACCGCCCCATCTCACTCCTCCCCTTCCCGGCCAAAGTTATCGAGAAAGCCATCAATAATCAGCTCGTCGCATTCCTTGAATCCAACAACTCACTTGACCCCTCACAGGCAGGCTTCCGAGCCAAACACAGCACCGAAACCGCCCTAATCGCTGCTACTGACGACATCCGAACGCTACTGGACAACGTAGAAACAGTTGCCCTCATCCTACTTGACCTCTCCGCCGCCTTCGATACAGTCTGTCATAACACCCTCATAGAACGCCTCAGCAACATCGGAATACAAGGAAAAGCGTTGGACTGGATCATCTCGTTCCTCGCCGGAAGAACCCAGAGAGTCCGCCCTCCCCCATTCAAATCAGAGGCAACTGAAGTCATCTGCGGCGTACCACAAGGATCATCACTCAGTCCCACCCTCTTCAATGTGTATATGAGTCCTCTCGCATCCATCGCGCGTCAACACAACCTCAACATCATCTCCTACGCAGACGACACCCAGCTAATCCTCTCCCTCACCAAAGATCCTAACACCGCCAAAACCAACCTACACGAAGGAATGAAAGAAGAAGCCGAATGGATGAAGAACAGTCGTTTAAAACTAAACACGGACAAAACAGAAGTCCTCATCTTAGGATCATCCCCCTCTGCATGGGACGACTCATGGTGGCCACCGGCTCTGTGCACAGCACCCACACCTACAGATCACGCACGTAACCTGTGCTTCATCCTAGACTCCTCCCTATCGATGAGTAGACAAGTCAACGCCGTCTCTTCATCATGTTTCAACATCCTACCCATGCTCAAAAAAATCTTCCGCTGGATCCCTACCGAAACAAGAAAGACAGTCACCCACGCACTAGTCACCAGCCGACTAGATTATGGAAACACCCTCTACGCTGGAACCACAGCCAAACTACAGAAAATACTCCAGCGCATCCAAAACGCCTAAGCCAGACTCATACTGGACATCCCCCGTCAAGCTCACATTTCCGGTCATCTGAAAGATTCTCACTGGCTTCCCGTCAACAAAAGAATAACGTTCCGTCTCCTCACCCACGCACACAAGGCCCTTTACGCCCTAGGACCCGAATACCTCAACCATCAATCAATCAATCAATGACATTTATAAAGCGCACTACATACCCGTAGGGTCTCAAGGCGCTGGGGGTGGGGGGGGGGGTGCCGCTACTGCTCGAACAGCCAGGTCTTCAGCTTCTTCCTGAAGGAGAGGTGGTCTTGGGTCAGGCGCAGGTCGGTCGGGAGGGAGTTCCAGGTCTTGGCGGCCAGGTAGGAGAAGGACCTTCCTCCTGTAGTCGCTCTTCGGATGCGGGGGACGGCGACGAGGGCGTGGTTGGCTGATCGGAGGTGGCGTTTGGGAGCGTAGAAGTTGATTCGGCTGTTGAGGTAGCTCGGGCCTTGGTCGTGTAGGGCTTTGTGTGCGTGCCACCCGCCAACTACGTTCATCCAATTAAGCCCTCGCCACAATCCCGCGCATCAATAGATCCACCATGGGAGGAAGATCTTTCTCCTATTTAGCGGCCAAAACCTGGAATTCCCTCCCCACCCACCTCCGCCTCACACAGAACCACCTCTCCTTCAGAAAGCAGCTAAAAACCTGGCTATTCGATAAATGATGCACGAAAGCACCCACCCTCACTCAAGCGCCTTGAGACCCTCTGGGTGAGTAGCGCGCTATACAAATTACTGAACTTGAACTTGAACTTGAACCATCCTAATGTGGTGGGGGGTCTTTGAAGGCACCGCAGTGGTGAATCCGCATCCTCCGGGCCTGCGGTGGCTTCCGCCGGCCCGGAGGATGCGGATTCACCACAATCCTAATCGGCCCCATAGTGATGACAAGAATCAAAGGCAACTAACTACACTTTCGGAATTGTCCGTCCTCCATTTCTGATGAATGCATTTAATTCACTACATCTAAGTGCCAATAACAGAGAGGACTCCATTTTGGTAGGATGGAGAAGTCTAGTATGAGACAGCGAGACCTCCCAAACTTGGTGAGCTGCCTCAGCCAACCAAATTGACTAATAATTTTGGAGTACTTTTTGTGCTGCCCTTTCCTTTAAGGATCATGATGATAGGGATGCGCCCCATATATGGTCTTTGTAAAGTTTTAGCTAGGATTCTTGCATTTAGGCTGCCTTACTTTAGTAACAATGTAATCCAATCAATATTTATGACTGTAAGTTGATTTCTTGTACAGGCTTTTCTTCTTACTTGCTTCACTTTCGTTAGCTGATAAACAATTCAACAGTGTTGCGTCTGCTGAGACCCAGCCAGCACTTCCATGCGTCAAAAGAAATTCTGTGCCCAGGTCAATTAAAGTCAGGACACAAATATATAATATTTTGCAAACAGTCTTTCAATGGGAATTACATAGTTTCAGGAAACAAAGGGAGTTCTCTTTAGACACAGCCAGTATAAGGAAGGAAATATGGCTGCAGCAGTTAAAGCTATGATAAGGCAATGTTTTTGTCAGCAACTGAGCTCCTTTTATTGCTGTAACTTAAAACACATCAATCATGATCTATATCTCAGGAGCATGGATAGACTTCAGTCCATACAGAAAACATGCACACCAAAACCAGAATATAAGCTTAAGAGTGACATTGAGGCATGTGTGTGTAGTCACCTTGAAAATTTAGGAAAGGCCCCAATAAAGCTCAGCAGGTAGCCTGGGGTAGTGACATTGTCCTAATGTTTTGGTCTGGGCAAGTGACAGATGAATAGCACTATTGTTGAGACACAGAAGGAGGAAAGGAGGGAGCAAGCCAGTGTGCATTTGCGGCATGGATCATGGCGACTCTGCTTACATGAACAACATCTTTGTGGAGTTAGACAAGCTCTGGAATCAACACTTTTAGAGTGTTCACTCCCGGGGCCTGGTCTCGGCACCGCGCAGGATGGCTGCCTAACTCCGGTGCTCCGCCTGACGGGGAAGCACACATGACCTTTCTGGCGTTTCTCCTACCTTGACCAGCTACCGGAGGACTGCATACCACGTCGGAGCTCCGGGGGAGTGCTTCTGGTGACTTTGTGTCCCCTCAGTATCGGTTTTGCCTCGCTATGTGAGGAGGCTTCCTCATACGTCGGTAGAGCTCTGCGCGGCGGCCGCCATTACGCATCACCCCGCGGCTGACTGGAAAGCCGTGGGGATATCGTCATAAGCTTTTCTGCCGGTGCCGCGTTGCTCCCGACACCTTCCAGGATGTTTTCTTCTCCAGACCTGCAATTTGCCTGCAAGCTCATCGACAATAAAAGCAATTAGGGTGAGACTGCCTTTCTATTTTTTCCTTGCCTTGATGCTCCCCCTCAGCTCTTATTTAACGCTTGCTCCTAATTGATTCCAGCTCCTAAATAACGCCACCACCTAATTAATGACATTTTCGGCTTGATTTGCCCATATTTCTCCTCCTTATTCCTGCCTTCGCTGGATTATATGCACTTTCAGAGGATATTTCTGTCAAACTCTGCTCTCTGCGTGGTTTTCACTGTCTTTCATACACATATCTGGAGCCTTTTTGGACCACGCTTTCTCCCTGGGACCTGTGGTTGGCTGGATGCTGCAGTTGTTTTATTCAAGTGTTTTGCAGTCTCATTTTTTTCAAGCTCTCTTGTATGCTTCTTCCCATACCTCCTTGGATGTCTTCCGCTGCGAAGTGACTCTTTCCTCCTCAATTTTTTGCTGATGTTATCTCCAAATGAGCGAACCAATTTTTATTTTTTATTTTTACCTTTATGGTGATGCTTCTCTTGACCTGTTTTTTCTTACCAACTTCTGTATGAAATCCTTTTCTTTTTTCATCTGAGGTGCTTTCATATCTATTTTGGCTTTACATCAACATTTGCATGCTACCTGCCATTTTTGCAAGAAGGTCCTAAATTTTTTGAGCTGCTGCACGCACAATTTTCTTCAGGTATATAGCGATTGCGCAGTCCCACTATCATTGTATTCTCTCATAAACACTTTTGGAATACGTTACTGGAGCCACTCTTCCGCTGTGTCTACAAAGTACTTTCAATCTGTGTTATCTCAACTGGCTCCTCCTTCTATTTTCCTAAATTGGTTGTGCCTATTGACGTCATTTTCTACAAAAGAACATTCAGGCTTACATGGGCAGGTTGCGTAAACCTAAATTTATATTTCCATTGGTATCGTCGTCATCTCAAAGTTCCTCTTCTCCACATTCCACAAGTGAGTCTCCTCCTGCACTTCAGATGGCTGGCGTTACTCCCAATCGCTCTTCCTCATCTCAAACAATGCCTCCCAAATCTTCATCCTCTACTGCTGTTTCTTCAAAACGTCCCAATAGTGATCCTCCATCTCTGGATAAATCTGCATCTTCTATTTCTATGGAACTCATTTTAGAAGAGATTTGTGCCTTGCGTCCCTTCATTGAAAATACCAACAATGATATGCAGATCCTGAAAGAGAAGTGGTCTTCTATGGACAGCAGAATTACTTCTGTTGAACAACAAATTGTGGAACTCCCTACTCATGATCGGCGTATATCCGCTTTGGAAAAATCTGTCTTGGCCTTGCAACAACACACAGAGGATTTGGAAAATCGTAATAGAAGAAACAACCTTTGCATTTACGGACTTCCGGAATCTTTGGAAGGGGGAGACCCTGTTGCGTTTTTCTCCTCATTCATTCCAAAACTCCTGGACATGCCTGCCTCTACATCTCTTTCCATCCAGAGAGCTCACAGACTGGGTCCCAGAAACTCCTCCTCCTCCAAACCACGCGGAGTCAATATTTTGTTCTTGAAATTCACAGACCTTCTTTCAGTCCTATCTGCAGCCCGTGCCAAACGCAATATTTCCTGGTTGGACTCTAAGGTGTTTCTATCCCAAGATGTTTCTTCTTCCACTGCTGCAAGACGCAAAGAATTCCTCAACCTTCGTGCACCTCTACGTTCCATGGGCGCTCGCTATGGCTTATTCCATCCTTGTCTCTTTAAGGTCACACATCAGAATCAGACTTGGACTTTTCAAGATCCTAATGAGCTTAAGAATTTTATTCTTATGCACTCTACTGGCAACATGGATACATCTTCTCCCCCTACGGGGTGAAGCCTACTTCTCTCTGCTTTGGTCCATCTTCTAACGTCTTTGTATTTGTGATGACTTGTTACCCTATGTTCTCATTTTCCCTGTTTTCCTGTTGTTTCTAACTTTTTCTCCAGGAATGCTGGTTCCTTGTATTATCTTCACCTGTAACTACTTCTCACTCCTTTCCTTGCCTGACATATTTCCCTGACTTTGTACTTTTTTCGTTTTTCAGGTCTTGACGTCCTCTTCTCCCTTTGTACACCTACTTGGCTATCTCCTACGTTCCCTTCCCCTAATCTGGTGGAGTCACCCCCTTGTGCGGCTCGTCTTGTCCGGTGTCGCCACAACCCTGTTTCCTGTTTTTTGTCCCCCCTCAGGTATGCTTCTCTCAGTCGTCCTTATGGATTTGTACTGTCTCTTCTGCTTCTATTCTTTCTTCCTTCCCCACCTTTCCTCTTTCTCTTTTTTCCTTTTCTACACTTTTTGTTCTCTCAACTCCTTCTATTCAGTTCTGTATGCTGTTTATTATGCCTGCTCTGAGCACTTCTCTTTTTCTTTTCTGGTCTTTCTCCACTTGCCTCTCTTTCTTCTTTCATTCTCTATCATTACCCCTCTTCTTGTTCTTAGTCTGATGTTTCTTGCATGCTTTTGGCTTAATTGTGTTATCCTTGCACTGTTTTGGTTTTCAAGTTATTGTTATACACTGTTTTCTTACTTCATAATTTAGAGTTATATCGTGGAATGTGAAAGGTTTTGTTAATCCCATCAAAAGACAAAGAGTCCTATCTCATTTGTCCACCTACAATCCCGATATTGTCCTCTTACAGGAAACCCACCTTAATGATGTTGAATCACTTAAACTGAAACGAAGTTGGGTGGGATCTGTTTTATTCTCGCCTTCCTTGAACAAGAAGAATGGGGTTGCTATTTTAATCCACAAGAGATTGAAATGTAAGGTCTTGTTTGAAGAGAAAGACGATGTGGGGCATTGGGTTCTGGTTAAATTGTTGATTGATTCTATCCCGTTAACTCTTTTTAATGTTTATGGCCCTACCCAGCCTGACTGTTTATTTTGGCCCCTTATTACTTCCAACTGTATTCAGCACAAAGATGATTTCTTTATTCTAGGTGGTGATTGTAACCAAATTGTTGATCCATTTCTTGACCGTAAATCCACTGTATGTTTTCTTCCTCACAAACCACACAAACAATTCCTGGATACTCTTTCTCAGGATGCTCTATCCGACTCCTGGCGACTCACCCACCCAGATACTCTTGACTACTCCTTTTTCTCCCATCCTCATGCTTCTCCTCTAGATTAGATTACATCTTTCTCTCTCACTCTCTATCTCAATCTCTACTCTCTTCTTCTATTGAACCTATTGTGATTTCCGACCATGCACCTGTCATTACTGATTTTGATCTTCTCCCCCCTCATCCCAGATTCTCCCGCTGGCGTTTTAATTCCTCTCTTCTTACTGATCCTACCTTTTCTTCCTCCTTTCGTGCTTTCTCTGATGATTTTTTTCTCACCAACTCTACTCCGGAGATTTCCTTTCACACCCTCTGGGATACTTTCAAGGCATCTGCAAGGGGGTTCATCATTGATTTTGTCTTTCGGAAAAAAAACGATTCCTCCAGAAGCGGAAAGCTTCTCCTCCACACATTAAACAATTAGAACATTGTTTTTACACTTCTTCGGCATCTTGTATGTCCCCTGAACTTCTTCGTGCGAAATTTGCCTTTAACAAAATATCTATGGATAATGCTTCCTCCATTCTTCTACGTAGCAGCGCACGCTATTATGGGGGTCGTAATAAATCTGGCAAGCTATTAGCTAATTACCTCAAGTCCCGTAAAGAACGCACTTCCATCAAATCTATCTTCTCTCCTGATAACATTCTTCTTCATTCTACTGATCAGATTCTTACCCAGTTTCAGCTCTTCTACCAACAACTTTATACTCCGGAATCTCCTCCCTCTCCCTCTTTACTTCGCTCCTACTTTGATCATCTCCCTAAACCTTCTTTTCCTGATCTTGATTTCACCTCCCTGGACCTTGACCTTACTTCTCATGAAATTTCCACTGCTCTTTCTTCTTTAACTAAAGGCAAGACTCCTGGCCCTGACGGCTTCCCTGTTGAGTTTTATTTACATTTTTCGGTTCTCCTGACCCCTAAATTGTTGACCCTTTTTCAATCCTTTCTTTCTTCTGGTTCAGCAGCAGGTACCTTTCAAGACGCTACAATCTGCTTAATTCCGAAAGATGGCCGTGACCCGAAATTTTGTAAAAATTATCTCCCCATTTCACTTGTTAATGTAGATTATAAAAATGTTGCCAAGCTCCTGGCTCTTCGTCTTGATTCCTTCATGCCCCATCTTATTGGTAAAGAACAATGCTGATTTATTAAGGGTCGGCTCACCTCCGATAATTCTTGTCTTTTCTTAAATGTTTTAAACAAGGCTTCCTCCTTTTCTTTTCCCTTAGCTGCCATTTCAGTTGATGCTGAGAAGGCGTTTGACCAAGTTGACTGGTCCTTTCTCTTTGCATCCCTCCAGTGGCATGGATTTGGCCCCAAATTAATTTCCCTTGTCTCTTTATTATACTCCTCTCCCAAAGCTTCTGTCTTAGTCAACGGTCAATTATCCTCCTCTTTTACCCTTCGTCGTGGTGTTCGTCAAGGCTGTCCTCTTTCTCCTCTCCTTTTTGTCTTAGCCCTTGAGCCATTCTTAACTTCTATTCGTCAAAATGTTTCTATTTCTGGTTTTCCTTACGGGGATCAGCAATTGAAACTCTCAGCGTACGCTGATGATATTCTTCTCTATATCTCCCATCCTGATTCATCCTTACCCCCTCTTTTAGAGGAATTTGATGCCTTTTCCCTTGTCTCGGGATATAAGATTAATTCTGACAAGACTGAAATTCTTCCACTCACTAAGTATTGTTTACCTCATCAATTCTCTTCTACTGGTTTTGCCTGGAATCATACCAAAATTAAATATCTGGGAGTCTGGTTCTCCAGTTCCATTTCCTCTTCTATTAAACTGAACATGACTTCGGTATTGGATCGCATTAATAAATCCTTCTCTTCCTGGAATCCTCTCTTCCTATCGTGGTGGGGTAGATTAGATTCTATAAAAATGATGATTGCCCCTATTCTTATTTATATTCTCTCTATGCTACCTGTCCATATCCCTGCTATTTACTTTAAACGCCTTGACTCCTCTCTTTCTAAATTTTTGTGGAACAACAAAAAAGCTAGAATTTCTCGTGTCTCTCTTCGTAAAGCTAAAGCGACAGGTGTAGTTAATTTCCCGGATTTGCGTTTGTATCATAAATCCTTTTCCTTGCGTCAAGTCTCTCGATGGCGCTCGAAAGATTCATCTCCTTTCGCTCCCCTATGGCTTTCTATTGAACGGGCTCTCATCTCCCCCTTCTCTTTTGATGAACTTCTTGGCTTTTCTTCCAAATCTCCATTCACCTCCCTTCCACTTTTTAAATATTCTTCTTCCCTTCTCCGGCCTCTCTGTTCTCCTTCTGTTATATCGCGTGAATCCTTTTTGCAACAACCCATTTGGTATAACTCCCTTGTTCTCATTAACAATAGACCAATATTTTGGTCCTCATGGCATTAAAAGGGTATTATTTGGGTTCATCAGCTTTTTGATGGACTCATCCCTTGTACCTTTCCTCAATTTCAAACTCAATTCTCTTGCCCGAGATCTTTCTTGCACAAATATACCCTTCTAATGGAAACTATCCTTGATCATTATTACTTGCTACCTTCATCTGTCACTCCTTTCACTCCCTCATCGCTTCTAACATTGCTTTCTATTTTTCCTAAAGCTTCCGTTATTTATAAGTTCTTCTCTGCCCCTAATCCGGAGCGACCCAAATCCAAGATTGAATCTTCCTGGGAGTCTGACCTTGGATGTGCTTGGTCGGTTTCTCTTTGGGACAAACTCTGGCTTAAGTCCTTGAAGGTATCTCGCTCTGCTTCTCTTACACAATCTCTCTTCTTTCTATGTCATAGACTTTATCTTTCCCCTCTTCTTCTTTCTCGATTCTCCTCTACTTCTACTTCTGCTTGTTGGACATGTAATTCTCCTGATGCTGACCTTTTGCATATGTTCTTTCTCTGTCCCCCAGTACTTACCCTTTGGAACCAAGTTTGGTCTTGCATCTCTCGCATTTTCTCACTCTCTATTCCTCATTCTCCTTCTCTTCTTTTTCTGGGTATTCTTTCAGATACTCTCACCTTACCCCCTCATTCTGCTGGTCTTTTTGATCTTATGCTTGCTCTTTCCTTTCAACATAATTCCTCTAACTGGAAAGCTCTCACAAAGGTCTCTTTGCAACATTGGTGGAACTCCCTTTGCCATTTTCACAGATTAGATGTTTCCTTTGCTTCCTCCTCCAAGCCCCCTCGTAATGTGGAACCAATTTGGCTCCCGTTAACTATTTACTTGGATGAATCTGCTGTCAAGAATCGTCCTTCTTCCACCACATCTGAGAATTTTAAACCACCCTGAATTTTTTCCCCTCTACTATTTTCTCTTCATGTGTATGAATCAGATTTAGTGTTATGTTTACTCTCTATTTAATTCCATTAACAATCTACACATTTATTTGGTATATATTGATATATTTCTATCAGGTTATTTTCCTGTATATTATACTTCATCAATTTGTTGCATATTTATAGTATACAGCTATGTCATATTTCCTTCTCATATTCTCCTTTCCTGAGTTTTTCTTCTGCTCTTTTTCTTTTTTCTTTTCTGTTCTTCTTTTCTCTCTCTTATTCCTTCTATCTTTTTCTTTCTTTCTTTCCTCTCCCTCCCCTCTCTTTAAAACTTATAAAATGCTTGTGTATTGATTCTTGACATTAGGAATGTTATAATCTTCTTGCTTTTGTATATTCTGCATACATTTCCTTTTGTCCTTGTTTATTTAAGTATATTAATAAAGCTTTCAAACATAGAGTGTTCACTCACCCCTGCTTGACTCTCTGCACTCCTTCCATCACATACAATTTTGCAGATCTCTTTTGGCCAAAAACTCCTTTCTTCACCAGAGGCACATTCTTGTAATTCCTTAAGAACTTTTAAGGTAATGATGAGGGACTGAGTAATATAAGACGTGTACAAATTAACTTCAGAATTAATAACCAATGATTAAGTGAGTGCACTACAGAGCCTCCTTAACAGGCGTTGCAGCTTATTTCTTATAGCTGAAACAAAACATATATCAATATACAGATTGGTCGGCCTCACCCTGGCAGGTGCTGAATTTAATAGAAAATCTTTTACATTAATTTGTATGTTCAGTTTTGCCAAATGAATGCCAGATGGTGGCAGCTATATTTGGCACTACTTACACACATTGTAGGCAGTAACCTTTGCAAGGGTATATCTGTGATCAGATCTGATGGCTAGGGTTCCATGCGTCTTAGGGGCTGATTACGCCTCCCTCCCGCCCTCTCTTACATACCTAATTTTAGTAAATAATAACAGAAAAGTAAATGAAAGGCACTTACCTGGTCCTCGGCATCCCGGGGCTCCCTCTTCTCTTTCGCGCCGCCGTCTTCGACCCCAATGGGCATGCGCGGCCTCCCACTAAAATTAGGTATGTAGGAGAGGGCGGGAGGGGGCGGGCGGCGTGTAGTGGGGCTACGCGAAGTGCGTGGGTGGGCGTAGTTTCATGCCCACTTTGCGTAGCTCCGTGTAGCCCCACTACGCATACTACGCCCACCCTTAGTTGTTTGCACTGTTCTGTGGTGGAGGCTCATCAAAAATTGTGGATACATCCACCTTCAGAACTACCTCTACCTTTTGGCCAGCTTCTCTACTATGACTTAACATGAGGTTTTGTTTCTCACAGCATGGTATTTTCCTCTAGTCTCCCCGGCACAGAAACTTATTCCTGTCGAAGCTTGGCCCACATCTATGTTTCCTGAGTCATCTATGTTTGGGGATACCAGACATATGGATTGTCAATGGATTTGCCAGATCTCCTCCACTAGACAGCACTGAATATTTTGATCAAAGAGCTTTCATTGGGATGACTGTAGTATTTTGTGGAATGACTAATCAGTAAGGGTGGAGTAGTTCGCGAAGTAGCTCTACGCGAAGCTATGCGAAGTGCACTTCGCACTACGCAAGCTTCACGTAGCACTACGCGAGCTGCGTAGTAGCATGTTCGCACTGTGCAAGATGCGTTTTCAATGATTGCACAGTGCGGACAAGCATCCGGCACTGTGCAATCATTGAAAACGGCATCTTGCACAGTGCGAGCTGTAGTTTTCTGCTGCTCGAGTAAATTTTCACTCGAGCAGCAGCTTTCTCAACGCAAACTGGTAGTTTCTCATTGCGAGCGGTCGCGAGAATGCGCAACCACTCGCAATGAGAAACCTGACCTCCCCGTGTTGAGAATCTCGCCGGGATGTCATTTTGCTTGCTCGCGGTCGCAAACATGACGTTGAGGACCGCGAACAAGCAAAAAATTACTGCTGCACTATGCGTGTTCGCACTGTGCTACATGCAGCTCGAGTAGTGCGAAGTTGCGCAAACTTTGCAAACTACGCAAGCGTAGCGTAGTGCTTCACCCAGGGTTACTATTCAGCATTCATTGAAGCCTACCAGCCCCAAACATTTCTTAAAACTACAGACCCTGTGTAATCTAGGGTGATGTGGCTTGTGAGAATCCCATCACACTTTGTTAATTTGAACACTGTGCAAATGTCAAAATATGGAAAATATTCACACAGTGTTCAATTGTCTGTGGCTGAAAACTCCTGAACCTCCAGAGAATAGCAAAGGGTCTGTTTACTAAAATCCTCTGCAACACTGCATAGCACTCAAAATTGCTGTGCTGCACTGCATGAGAAGTAGAGAGTCACCATATCTACAAAGATATGGCACTCTCCTCATCTCGTCCTAGTGCAGCGCACAATCAGGTTGCCAAGCACCACACACACACACACCATTGCACCACAGTGCAAAGGTGTCTGCATTAGTCAGTGCTACATTTGCCAAAAAGTAAGTGCCAGGGTCCTTCTCGGAGCCCACTGCAGTTTGCACCACTTATTGACCAGCCAGCGCTGCCAATGACAGTACAAACACAACTACTAACCATCCCACTCCTACGAGTGATACAATTAAGACAATTTATATGTATTTTGACTTATTAAACTACTTGTTATGCTCTTCTCAAATTTGAAATGACAGCACCACCATATGGTGGACTGTCATTAGAGTTGGTACTGAAAATTAATTACAGATGCTGAGCACCAGAAACCACTGGCTCAAATTAAGCACTGGCTGTAATTGCGTTTCTCATATTACCATGACTAGAGTATCTGGATTTCATTAAAGACACAAAGGCTGACATTATGCATTATTCCTTTCATGCAGTCAAAGCCGCTGCTCACATCACAATATTAAAAGGTTCCAGAGTAGAACATAGCAACACATGAAAGGTATGAACAATCTGCCTCTTTTAAATGTGGAGGATAATAAGTTCATAAAACTTGAAACATGAAAACGATCTTCTGATGAGCAGGATGAAGGAGAAGAAAGAACGAAGGTAACACCAAAGGTCAGACGCTCCGCAGTTAAGGAGCATTACCTGAAAAGAGAAAGAAGTAAATATCTTTTGAATGTAAAAAATAGTGTAAAGCTTATCAGGCTAAAAGAACAAGAGATGAAACAAGTTCTGTTAATAAAAAGCACAGTAATAAACAATAACAAAAACAGCATCAACTCACTGTAAGACCACAAAGGGTTGGGATGGGAGGGATAATGTCAGCCATCTTTAATGAAATCCAGATTCTCTAGTCATGGTAATATGAGAATCGCAATTTCATTACAAGAACGGAGGCTACATTATGCATGTTGGTAGCTTTGTAAAACAACATCAAACATATGTTCAATAGGCTTGCAATAATGACGTGCAAAGGTGCTAGCATTTGACCAATCAGCAGCTTTGAGAATGTCATCCAACTTACCTCCAGACCGGAGAGATTTACAGGCCATAGAACCTCTAACGGAGTGAGTTTGAAATCCTTTAAGTCAATACCTGAACATTCACAGGTTCCACCCATGGAACGCCCCTTGCCACTAAGAAATGCAAAGCAGCACTAGGCACTACTTTGCGCTTCTTTCAGTGACTTCCAGGTAAAATTCCAGCGCAAAAGAAGTTTTGCACTGAGAAGTAAATTGGGAAATAAAGACTTTACACCAATTTGCCTAATTTTTGTCATGGAAACGCTATCTAAAATCTTAGTAAATATACCACCAAAAGTATTACAATTCAACATTCTCATATTTCTCCTGAAAAAAAACAGTGTCCTACACGCATGTGTGGGCCTTCTGCACGAGACAGGAATAGGCAAAAAAACGCAAATCATGTGAAGACCACATTGGCAATATATTGACTTCACAGGTCCACAGGTTCGGACAGTTCCTGTCTGTTACAATAGCCTTCTCAGAGAAAGGCATGTTTCCACCCCCATAGTAATATGGCTGACTGTGTCTAACAGACACCGTCACCATATTAAACTCTTTTCTGCCCGGTCAACTTGTTGTCCCGGCGGAAAAGCGGCGGACGGTCTTTCTGTCCGCTGCGGTCCCCCCTGCCATAGTAATATGGTGGGGGGAAATGGTTGGCGCGCGGGGACGGATCTCGGGCAGATCGTCACCGCCTTGCGGGCGGTGGCGGTCCGCCCAAGATCCTAATGGGCCCCATAGTGTTATTTGTTTATCAAAACTGATCAATTATCTTATTATTTATACAGATTTGTAAATTAATTATTTCATGTTTTATTGTTAATTAATATTTAAGTTTAATTCAATAATTATGTAAATAAATATGCAATTTATGCAATGGTTTGGTTTAATTATTTCTTAATGTTTTTTTTTAGATTTACAATCTTATAAATGCGTTTGTTGTGATTTATTTAATTTGTTAATATATATTTTTTGTGGGATGTTGGGTTTGATTCTAGGAAACACAACCTCAGTTATAGATATTCCTCTTTATGTGTAAAGTAGGAGGTTTTTGCATTTTTGATTGCCTTCCTATAGGTATTGTTTAATTGCTTCTCCTTATTGGTACTCGCTCTTGTGTGTGGACACTTCTGTTACTATATTTTATCAGAGATTCACCATAGGGCTTCATGTCACATGCCTGGCCAGTTCTGACAACATTAACCACAAATGAGGGGAGAGGGTCAATAGTATCTACAACTCTGCCACCTGAACCCCCTAAATCACGTTTATACACACAAAGAGGGGTGGAGAGACTCAAAAACACATATAACACCACAAAACAGAAAATCTCTCTGGCACCTAGACACAACATATTTATTTGTGATTATTTATTGTTTCAGTTTTTGTTTCCCGTGTTGTTGGGATTCCCTCCACACGTGATGATTTAATTGAAACCTTGTGTGGCCAGTCATTTGGCACTTTGACCGAACTGCGGTTAGGCCAACATCGGGACTGGGAATGACATACGTCCTGAAGAAGACAGGGGTGACCTCTTAAGGCGCAGTAAGTTGGTCGAAACATGTTGACACAAGCGGTATCAGGAGGGGTGTTTTGAGAACTTACATTTTCTCTTTCTAACACTACCCATCCTTTCTTTCTTTTTAATCCTGGTTATGGAACCTACTAATAAAGGTTTGTTTGGTATCCCCAAACCAGTTTTAAAACACTTCCCTATCAACTGCACTTTGTCGCACACCAGTTCTAGTCACAGGGTGACACTCACTGATCACGTTCTTTGTGTATATATATGTTGTTTGGTTTTATATTGTGTCTTTTGGTCTTTTTTGTTTACCCCCTCCCTTATGCTCCGTCCTGAGTGTGGCTACACCAGGGCGTTTTGTAAGCAGACCCGATGATGAAGCATGTCACACACTTCGGTGTGTGAGTGACGGCAGTATTCCCAAAAGAGTTCTGACAACACCCAGTAGATTTCCCTTAGCCCTCAGGTGGTACATGTATACAATCTTACTGTCTAGATTCAGTTAAAAAAGACTTACCTAGAAATGACCAACGTTCGGAGAGGACACTAAATGCCTGAGTGCAGGTAATTTCTGCCCCCCCCCCCAAAGTGTGCACAGACAAGAAAACTGGACTAGTATTTAAAGACCTGTATTAGAAGTCAACCAACTGCAGAATATACACTTGTTGGTAACATCAAATATCGTAAAAATGGTGGCCATTAGAAATGCACAGAAGCTAAATAAAAAGATTAGAAGTAACGTTGTTCTGTATAATTCTTCTTACTACTAGTTTTATGCTAATTAGGATTAACACTGAAAAGTCTGTCCTCCAGAGACGTTCAGTGTGTTATAATCAGTTGCGGGAACAGGAAGCAGGCAGCCTCCCTCCCCTCTCCTAAGCCAATCACAGCACTGCAATGGCAGGGTTGTGATTGGTGGGGACACCGCCGAGCCAGGGGCTTATGGTGAGGACATTTTCTCCTTCTCAGCTGCGTTGCAGCCTGCATGGAGAAAGGGCAGAGTGCGCATAAAGGTTTTGGGCAGCCCGACCAAACAGTCATTGTGGCTCAGGATGGGCACAATACTCCTTCCCAGCTCGCAAAGCAGCCCCGCCCGCCCGCCTGCCCCCAACCACACCCTTCTTTTCTGCTTTCTCGCAGTGCAAGAAAGCAGTGGGGCGATGCTCCTCCGCCCTAGCGGAGGAGCCACCACTGGTTATAATCGCATGCTGCCCTCAGGACCCGACTGACTGACTACCGGGCGTATTGGAATGCTGCCCAGCTGGGGGCTGATTTCATAGCAGTAGGGGCTGATTTTGTTCGTGGAGACCTGTGTGTGCTGCGAAATAATTAAAGCAAAACAATATTTGTTCACTACACGCAGGTTCCCGTCAACAAAATCAGCCCCCAGCTCAGCAGCATTCCAAAACGCCCGCTAGCCAGTCTGGCCATGGCTGCCCTGTGCCTGCAAGAGCAGAATCCTGCTTGTTAACAGCCAATGTCCTTAGCAGTGGAGAAAGGAACTCCTGCTTCCAAGAATGCACCTCTCAGTGAAGTAACAGAGGGAAAAAGAAAAAGAGAAATAGAGAGAATAAAGAGAGCCCGCGAGAAAAGAGTGCTATTAAAGGCAGGGGTGGGCAGAAAGACAACCATCAGACTCTTTGAGAAAGAAAGTACAGAGAACGCCATTGAAGGTAGATTATTCGGGGTGATATGTTCATATTTCGGAAAGTTGGGCACAGTCGCCACAGTACTTCGATTTTCTAGGTTATGTAAACATTGCTGTAAGTTTTCTCTAGGGGTAACTGTGCTAATGTCCCTTAAACTCCTGCTTTCTATTTTGAGAGCACTATGTGCTAATGTAATGGGGAATAGCGCAATTACTTCTGGGATGTTAGGCTTTAATGTCGTGAAAAATGGTGCTTTATTTCAGGCGCATAAGGTGCTGATGCAGAGAAAACAACTCTGGTTACATCCAGTATCGTATTATTAATCCTCAGAGAGAGAGTGCATGTTCAGCTGCTTGAAGAGGAAGAGAGGCAGTGGAGGGACAGCAAAGACAGTGAAATAGAGCCCGAGAGAATGCGCACGAGAGAGTTTGTGCAAGAGAGAGAGAGCGGCGGAGAGCGAGAGATCTGATACTATAAATTATGTAACCTGTCCTCTGCATGCCACCGCAGTTCTCTCTCTTTTAAAGATCGACTTCTAACAGCCTCGCTGCTGGTGCCCCGATAACTTTGAAACGGAGAGCAAATACTGTTTGAAGACGACTTCGAATGATAGGTTCTGCACAAAATTGCATTCGCTTCTAGGCTTAATTTCCCCCCAAATACATGGAGGAGTAATGTGTGGGATAAACCTGTGCATAAAGAGAACTGAGGCACAGAAGACCAGCAGCAAAGAACATAATAACCACACTATATTTCCCCTGCCATGGGAGACATCTTGTAGCTGGCCATAACAAATAACACTATAAAGTGTTCTAACATAAAGCCAAGAAAGCGGAGATAAAATTATCTCCCTATTACCTAGCTGTCGCTAACACCAGTTAGCGACAGCTAGTAGGAGATAGCAACCATCTTTGGCCCCACTTTGCATGTCAGTGATATTTATCACTAATGACATGCAAAGTGGGCGTGCCAAGATGTTAGCAACTGAAAACAGTCGCTAACATCGCTATCTCCTATTACCAACTTTTGGAGATATTCGTGCTAAGCGCGAATATCTCCAAAAGCTAACACCTGCTCTGAGCAGTTCTTAGCCATGTTATCCAATGGGAGGTGGATAACATGGCTAAGAGCATTAGCTCGGTAATGCATGAATATCGCTGACTTTTCAGCGATATTCATGCATTGCGGCGATTTTTATCGCATTTGCGATAAACCTTGGTAATTGCGGTAAAAATCGCCGCAGCTCAGCGGTAAATTTTTGTCTCTAACCAAGCAATAGCGATAATTATCACTATTGCTTGGTAATATGCCCCATCATTCCCCAGAATGTTGTTTGATGTGATTTTCCACTGGGAGGTGCAAATAGAAGCTGCAACTAGGGCCACAGGAGTTATGCGGCTAGGGAGGACCAAATTAGATGTTAGGGTTGAGTAAATTATGCAGCAAGAAAAGGCAAATTATGCTCTGGAGTGCGCAACATTTTTTGATAGTATTACTTCATTGTTTTGTCATTTTTAAGCACGTGAACGCAGTCTGGGACTAATTGACCTTTTTAGTACATTTTTTAACATCCTAATGCAGCAATGAGGAACTGAAACATAACTAGTATAGTAAACCTTTGAGAAGTGCCTTCTGCTGCACAGGAGGCGCATGTCATGTTTTTAGTAGCTTTTGATCCTTTTGAGCTAAACAGATGAAAATCTGCAGATTATGCAACAGATGATGGGATGTATGTCAAATGCGGAGAACCCTTATTTATGCGGAAAATGCAGTGGCCTCATGATTGCATGCCTGTACTGGCTCTGGATAGATTCTCTTTACGAGTTGCCTGGTTTTCGTGATGGAGCTATTACATTTCATTTGCAGCTGAATCAGACATGTAAGTGGTCCAGTATTTCTGCACCAGGCATTCTCATTACCAATACTGATCTCCAAGTCCATAACCATCTGGTAAAAGCATTCAATCACTAATTTCTGCATGTTTTTCGCCTGTTCTGATGCTAAAGATGCAGTAATACTGCCCCTTATTGTTAATACTAAGTGTGGTTTAACTGCTGCTCTACTTGGCCACTGGCAATGAAGTATCTGCACTTTTCAGTGGATTGTAATGAAAAATGTTGGAAACTCATTTAAAACAAGCAATGGCAAAGCCACTGGGTCTGGGTTTAGTGTTTGCATATAATTGTAATTTTTAATGAACAAAAATAAGTGAAAAATGATTTCTCTAAATGTACACTTTTCCCCATTAAATGTGAACAATTGATAGCAATAATGAGAAAGTTGTGGTTTGGCCATCATTTTAATGCGAAAAGGTGGTCCTCTCAGTTTTGAAAGGTTGCCAGATATGATGGGCTCAGAGATATTCGTGAAAGACGACTGCTCAAGTAAAATATTTTGATGTTGCTAGCACATACTTTATCATTTATTTTACTTATGGTTTTGTAACTGTTCCTTTCACAAAATTCTGTTCAGTATCCAGTGTATCAAAAAAAAAAAAACACAGCACATGCATGAGTGAACAATGCTTGGTCAGAGGACTCAAGCAATGGTACTAGAGTTTTCCACTGTTCTTCCAAACGAATCCTTGGTATTCTCTCTGCCAACCACGGCCGGTAGTGGGAGTGCCTGCCGTCAAGGACATTTCGACCATTGTAGAACTACACAGTCATCATCAGAACAGAGCAATAATTATGTGAGCGTCCAACATAATTGAATAAAACATCTATCCATGAAAAGAATCAAACCAAGAATTCCACAATTGTGTTGAATCCAGCAATGAATTGGCTCAAGAGTGATATAATCCAGAAACGGAATGTGGAATATATCGTTGTTTCCTTTAGATTATGAGTTCAATAAACCCACAAGAAAAATTAGAAGAACCAACTTATGAATCAGAAGAGTAAAAAGACCCAAATTAATTGGAAATAAACATGTATCCAAATCATACAACATGTGATCACCATAAATATCGATCATGTACTCATGACTGTGAAACACATTTAATTTGTTAGGCACAGCCATGCAAATATATATGAGCCGTGTTCAAAAATTCCATTCATGACCACCGGGCTCTCAGTCTGCGTCACATAGATCAGGAAAAAGAAAGTGACGCAGCACCTGCATAGCTGCTTCTGAATCAATGCAACGGGTGGATTTTCGATGCATCGTCCCTCAACACCGACTCTTCATTGACACCACACTGCAGTAAGGAACTAAGGCCGCATGTTCGGAAATTGATGCATTTCCTCCACTGCCAGTAAGGAACCAATGGATCGCCTCCCCTGCCAGTAAAGAACTGATGCATCACCTCCTGTGCCTAGCAGTAAGTAACTGACGCATCACCTCCTCTACCAGTAAGGAACTGACGTATCACCTCGCTTGTCTAGTAAGGAACAGACGCACCGCTTTGCTTTTCCCGCGCCTCACCTCCCCTGCTGCTTGCATCGCCTTTGATTTTTGACACATCTGTGGTACTTTGTGCTAAAACGAATGCATTCATTGACTTCTATAGACTAAATTTGCTTAATCTTTTTTAAGTGATATTTTGACTTGTGTATGTTGGATTTTTGTAATTTTGGTCCTGTTTTATTCAGATAAATATTGGCTATTTTTTAAGCTGGTGGGGACTCCTTTTGTAGTTTTTCCACTGCCTTATTCTGTGTGTGTGTTTGTGTACAAAAGCTTTATACATTGCCTCTGAGAAAAGTCTGACTGCTGGTGCCAAGATACCAAGGGGGTGAACAGGGGTAATCTTAGCTGTGTGACCCCTTGCCCTGATTAGAGTAAGGGTTTCTCCTTGGACAGGGTGCAAGCCACTGGCAACTAGAGACCCCATTTCTAACATTGATGGTCAGTAGTGAGGATAGGACTTGTGTTTGTACTTTCCATACAGTAATTGGTGTACATTACTTCCATATCACAGAGCATTATGCAACCACATACTGTTTTAGATTTTTCTGTTTTTTGCAACTCTTGATTTTGATCCACAATCATGGCCCAGGCTGGTCAGCCATCAGTGGGAACTGCAGATTTGGTGTTTGAGCTTTAGAGATTTGAGGCCTACATGGTACCTCGGTTTAAAAAGTTCTGCAATAAGTTCAAATGTTCTACTAGAGGCCTCACTAAAGAGGAGCTGCAAATGGCTCTGTGGGCCCAGTTGACAGCAGAGCAGTCTGTTGTGCACACAGAGGATGGGAATAATAATCTGAATATGGTGGAACAGAGCCCGCATTGGTATTTGGGGATTTAGGATCATCCTGGGAGGAAGTCACCTTCCAGGGCAAGCAGCATAGGGTTTGTCCCAAGGGCAGCTGGAGGACAGGCAGGAGGCTAGAAAACATCAGGTGGACCTAGAAAAGCTCAAGAGGGAGCTCCAATTGGAACTAGCCAAAGTAAACAGGGAAACAGAAAAGCATAAGTTTGCAGCGATCGAAGATGATTTTAGCTCAAGAGCTGAGCTTGAAGGAGCTGGATTTGAAGGTCAAGTCGAGCACAGATGGGGGCAGCATTTCTTCAGTGCAGTCTGAGAGAAACATGCACATTACTTAGTATCTATGGAAAGCGTATACGAAGAAGGATGATATCCAGGGGTTGGTTTCAGGGCTATGAGGCAGCTCGCCACATAATTGGGGTCCCTGAGAGAGTGGGGGCAGGTTTGTGGAACTACTTCACAGTGGAGGGGAGGGATACATTGCTAGCCTTAGGGAAAAGTGCATGCACTCACCTAGACTACCATGAAAGAATCCCTCATCACCAGGTATGGTCTTACCCCAGAGAGGTAAAGGGACAAGTTTAGGCAAAGCAAGAAACTTGATTGCCAGACATGGCTTGAATGTGTAGGTTCTTTCTGCAGAGCATTAGATAGTTGAGTAAATGGCAGGGAGGTAACATATTACCAGAGGCTGTACAATTTGATTGTGAGGGAGCACTTGTCTAGTCTGTGTTTTCCAGAACTGCGCAAGTACTTGATGGACAGCAGGCTTGCTGACCCCAGGAAGTTTGCTCAGGAGGCGGACTGCTGGGTGAGTACAAGGGTCCACAAGAAGCTGTATGTGGGAGAACCAACCAAGAAGGGTGGTTCAGGCTCCCTCTAGCACAGTCACTGGAGGTCAAGGGAGACACAGACGGGTCCCAGGGTAGTGGGGAAGGAAATGGACCCCATGCCCCTTCTGAGAAATAGGAGGGAGGTTCTGGTGGGCGGTGGCCCAGGGCATCCCATTTCCAACCCTGCTGCTTTGAGTGCTCCCAGTTAGGACACAAGCAAGGGGACCCTGTCTCTCCAAAGAAACCATCCACTGGGGTGGCCAATGTGGCCTTATGTCCAATTAGTCCCCCGGGACAGGTTGAAGGCAATGCCATGATCTCCCTTAGTTGGGAGGTGGACTCAGAGGGTAAGTTAGTGATCCCTGATGGTGGGAGGCATCACTTCCACCAGGTGGGAAATAATGGGATCATGGTCACTGCTATGAGAGGCACCAGGGGCTAGCTACACCATGATTGTAGAAGGGCTAGCTTCTCCTGAACAGTACACTGGTCAGGTGTGTAGGGTTACTCCAGCTCATGGGGAGGAATTCTTATGCCCTATGACCCTGATGTGCCTAGTTTGGGGTAGGGAGGTGACCCAGAGGAGGGTCATAGTTGGTCCCCAGATGTCCATACACTGCGTTCTGGGAAATTAGTTGCTCCAGGTGTCAGTGGAACTAGGAGCGGCAGCCGCCACAGGTGCCCCAACAGTTCAGTATCATGGGGGTACCTTCCCCAAGTGGAAGGTACAGGGCCCCAGAGGGAGGAACAGGGGGAGGGAGAGCCCCCCATCTCCTGTTCAGGCTCAGGGTACAGGCCCTAGGATGAGGGACCAGTCTAAGGATACCGCCCCATAGCTGGTGGGAGGTGAAGTGAATAAAGGGTGCAAGGCACCTGGGGCTACTGGCCCTACTTTGAGAAACCACAGAGGTCAGAGATCTCTGGATGGCCTGGGGCTTGGATTTTGACACTGACAGCTGTCAGTGGTCTCTGCTGACTGTTGTTCTTATGGACAGATTTTTCTCTGGCTTGGGGACAGACGAAAGACCCAAGAGGTGGATTGGGCCACATCACTTTGATGGCCATGGTGGCAGTCTCTGACTACGGGGATGCGTCTGTCAGCCAGGTAAAGTTAGGTGGTTCCCAGATGGGGTCCACAGATGAGTAGAAGGGTTCACCTTGGGATAGATTAGTGGGCCCTGAGAGCACGGAAAGAGAAATACAGCTGGGTTCAGAGAGGCATAGAACTGGAACAGGCCCCTGCATTTGCGGACCAGGGTCCAAGTTCTATTGCCCTAAGCAGGAAAGTCCATCAAGGTGTTGCCTGGCTTTAGGCTTGAAGGAGGTCGTGTTGACCCTGTCCCTTTTTGAAGGGTTATCCTCAAACATTTTGGCTTCCTCCTGTGTTTTCTGGCATTGTTTTTGCTGTTTTTAGGACTCTGGGTACTTTATCTCTGCTGACCAGTGCTAAAGTGAAAGTGCTCCCTGAGTAAAATGTAAGAGTGATCGGTTTATCCATGAATGGCATATTTGATTCACTAGTAAGCCCCTAGTAAGGTGCATCAGAGGTGTCCAGGGCCTGTACATAAAATGCTACTAGTGGGCCAGCAGCACTGATTTTGCCACCCACATGAATAGCCCTGCAAACCTGTATTAGACCTGCATTGCAGAGTCAATGAGTGTAGTTTTCAAATGCTATTTTGACCTGGCAAGTTCTCCCACTTGCTAGGCCCGAAACATCACTTTTCCTTATGTAAGTCACCCCTAAGGTAGGTCCAAAGCAGCCCCATGGGCGGGGTACAATGGGCCCGATTCCCAGAATGAATTTAAGACTCAATCCTAAACTTACTACTATTTTGGTATTCACAGAGTGCACTTACTCATTTCGGTATTCACAGAAGGCACTTACTCATTTCGGTATTCACAGAAGTTAGTAGTCCTAACTTTAGGACTCCTAAATGCCTTCTGTGAATACCGAAAGTCTTAAAATTAGGATTTTTCTAAATTTAGTAGTAGTAAAGTTAGGACTCCTAACTTTAGGACTCCTAAACTGAGAAAAATCCTAATTTTAAGACTTTCGGTATTCACAGAAGGCATTTAGGAGTCCTAAAGTTAGGAGTCCTAACTTTACTACTACTAAATTGAGAAAAATCCTAATTTTAGGACTTTCGGTATTCACAGAAGGCATTTAGGAGTCCTAAAGTTAGGACTACTAGCTTCTGTGAATACCGAAATGAGTAAGTGCATTCTGTGAATACCGAAATGAGTAAGTGCATTCTGTGAAAACCGAAATGAGTAAGTGCATTCTGTGAATACCAAAATAGTAGTAAGTTTAGGATTGAGTTTTAAGTTCATTCTGTGAATCGGGCCCATTGCATTTAAAAGGTAGGACATGTACTGGTATGTTTTACATGTCCTAATAGTGAAATACTGTCAATGTCGATTTTCATTATTGCAATGCCTATCTCTCTCATAGGGTAACATATCCTTTAAGTGTAATTTCCCATTGGGAGCAGATAGAGATTTCAAGTTTGGGGTCTATGAACTCACAATTTAAAAATACATATTTCTGGTGAAGTTAGTTTTTAAATTATGTGCTTGAAAATCCCACATTTAGAAAGTGGGCATTTTCTTGCTTAACCATTCTGTGCCTCTGCCTGTCTGTAGAATACAAGTCTGGATTGGCTGATAGTTGGGCTCATGTGCATTCACTCTGGACAGTCACACAAAGGGAACTGAGGTGTGCCTTGCACACCCTAATGCCCCATCACCAGATTGATGGGCCTTCCTGAGCTATAGTGGTGGGAGGAGTTGTCACTGACACCTGAATAGGGCTGTGCCTGTCCTCACACAAAGCTGTCTCCACTCCCCGTGGTATGTCTGGAGCCAGGTCGGGGAAAGGCAGGGTCTTGTGCACTATAAAGACTCTTCTTTGAAGTTTGCCTACTTCGAAGGCAGAAAGGGGTATGAATATTGGACCTCTCACACCCCAAAAATTAGAACACTTCTGGCCAGAGGACATTCTGATGCATGCTGCTTCTGTCCTGGGAGTGAAAGGACTATACTTTGCTTTCTACATCCTGCTGCCAAGGTTGTCCAAGGGCTTGTGCGTGCTTGCCTCGTGTTAAGAAGGGACATCGAAGACTTCATCTGCCAGTGCCTGCACTCTTCTGCTGAGACTCCTGACTTGCCAAGTGGTGATACATCCAGTTTCAGGACCCTTAGAAGGGTAAGCTGTTGATCTTTAGGAGAAAATTCACACATCAACTCACATCGCCTGTTTTCTCAGTGCACCGCTGCAAAAGATCAATGCATCGCTACTGCCTACACCGAAGCATGGTTCCTGCTGGAAGCATTGACCACGGCTTTCATCGCAGGCCCAGCTTACCTTTTCAGCACGTCAGAAACATTGCCTCAGCTTGAGTCCTGAGCACTGTCTCACCAATGTCCGTGGCACCTGCTTCGACTCTGACACAGCACCTACTTCGCGGCTGAAGAATTGACACGGCTTGCCTCGCAACTGTGAAATCGATGCAACACCTGCATCGCTGCTGTCGCATCGACGCAACGCATCTGAATTTTCTAAGCATCGTCACTCGACGCTAACTCTTCATCTACACCATGTCACAGTAAGGAACCAGGGCAGCATGTCTGGAAATCAAGGCAACACCTCTCCTTCCAGTAAGGAACCAACACATCACCTCCTCTGCCAGTAAGGAACCAATGCATCATCTCCCCTGCCAGAAGGATCCAACGCATCACCTCCCCAGAGTCGTAAGGAACAGATGCATCGCTTTCCTCTGCCGACGCCTCACCTCCCCTTTGCCTTGCACTACCATTGATTTTTGATGCATCTGAGGTACTTTGTGTTAAAAAAAATGTATCCTTTGATTTCTATGGACCAAACGTGCTTAATCTTTTGGAAGTGATATTTTGGCTTGTGTATGTTGGATTTTTGACGTTTTGGTCTTGTTTTATTCATATAAATTGGCTATGTTTCTAAACAAACTTTTGTAGTGTTTTCAACGTGTTACTGTGTTGTGTAGAACTGCTTTACACATTGCCCTGAGATAAGCCTGGCTGCTCGTGCTAAGCTACCAAGGGTGTATGCAGGGGTTCTCCTAGCTGTGTGACTCCCTTACCCTGACAAGAGTGAGGGTCCCTACTTGAACTGGGTACACACCACTGCCAACGTGAGACCCCATTTCTAATACTAATATAAACAACTCCCGTTTCAGAACACAAACATTTGAAAAAGGTTCTGGTGGGGAAGGGAGGAAGAAATGGTTGGAATAAGAAAGAATGATTTCAGAGTAATGGAATTACCAATAAGCAATTGCCATTTTGTTTCTTTTCCACTACCTCTCATTCTAAAATTTGGAATACCAAAACTATTCTTCAAATGATTATGAAGATAAAAAAACTACACCTCAGAATTATTATCCACTATTACTTCCCAGAACACAAAACCTTGACAGCAAAAATATCATGGTGATTGCTAACATTATTATTTCCGTAATGTTTAACAAAAGTGGAGGAAGTTCTTCGCCCCTAACCTAATCGCAGAGAGTGCCACTTCGTCTTGGGGAGTGTTCTTCATGGCCAGATTGATTCTGGATGGTTCTACCTGACCCACCCTCTGCTTAAGCCTCCACCTTCAGCCTTTACTTGTGGATTCTTGATGAGGCTTTAAGCTTGTCCCTCCTACCCCCCGCAATGCCATTCCCCTGCCTCTACTCATTCCATACGACAGACTCCGGCATGTTCATAGTCATTTTCAAAAATAAGATAGCCCTACAAGTTGACAGACACACACCTCCCTTACAGATGCTATCAACCCTTGTTAGTCCCCTCTTACCTATTCCTTAGACCGTATAGCACCTGGTGCACCATAGTGTTCCTCTGAAACTAACAAAATTGTATGTTCTATAAATGATATATCTATTGCACTGTTTGCTAAGGATGCATTCATAGAATCACATGCCCTTCTTTCCTTGATTGATGTATCTACCATAAGAAATTCAAGAAAATATATTGAAAAAAACAAAAGTTGAGGGAGTCGACCATATGGCTGCCCTTCAAATTTAGAATTTAGGGCCTCATTTATGAAAAGTGACGCATCGCTGGGTGAAAACAGTGATGCGTCACTTTTCATTGTGCCCTTCTTGCGACATGCTGGATGCGTCATATTTACAGTATGACTCATCAAGTCGCAAGGAATTACAGATATGTCACTAGTTCTGACATATCTGTAGGCGCAAAAATGACACATTGCCGGAGTGTGTCACGAAAGTGACACAACTCCATCAATGGGACATTTCACATGGGCAAGTCCCATTTCAAATGTGCCTGCATCAGTCATGCCTGCTGTGAGGCAGGCATAAGATATTGACGCATTTGCGTCCTATAAGTGACGCAGTGAAATCTCATAGATTTCACTGAGTTACTTCTGCGAGTCTTACTTGCGTCAGAATGCCCACCCTGCATACATTATACCTGGCGCAGGTATAATGCCAGGCAGGGGTTTACAAAGTGAAGCATCTACCTAGATGCGTCACTTTGTAAATATGGCGCAACATGGCTCATTTTTTACCCTGCTGGTGCGTCACAAAAAGTGACGGACCGGCGGCAAAAATGTGACGCAAGGGCTCATAAATAAGCCCCATCGAATTTTAAGAAAACCACTCTGGAATTCTGCTCATTCCACTACCATGCTTTTGATGGATCTTGCTTCAATGTTTGATGGAGGAGGAACTCCTATGGGCTGATAGATATGCTATGGAAATCATATTGTTTAGCCACCTACTCAAAGTTTAAAGAGAAGTACAGCCACCTTTGTTAAGTACCCCAAAATTCATAATATCTGATAATAGAAATGCTCTCGACATAGATCAGGAGAGCTCTCCTCATGTCCAGGTCTAATTCTTCTAGAGATGATGCATTTGAAATATGCTCTGGAAGAATAATTTCTTACTGTAAATCAGATGAAGAAGAAACCTTAGGAGAAAAAGGATGTACCAATCCATGGATTACACAATCTGTAAAGATTCCATTTCTTATTCTTTTCGCTATAGTACTTGTGACCAGAAAAAAATCTCTGTTAGTGAAATACTTCAGCTCAGCTGATTATAAGGGCTGAAAAAGGGGGCATCCTTTTAAAACATCTAGAAGTAAAATTAGATCCCAGGAAGGTAAATGACTGTTTAAACTAGGTCTGATGTTTGAAAATCTTACAAAAGGTCTAAAAGTCAAAATCTCACATTCTGAAACATTCACCCAAATAGCTATAAAAGCTTTGATGGCTGCCGGCTGAAACTGAAATGTGCCTGATTTAAAACCAAAATCAAAACCATCCAGAAGAAACTGCAAAATACAAACATCAGAACAAGAATCAGGATCTAACTGCTTCTGAAGACCAGTTGTGATTATATGATCTCCTAGTAAAATCCTTCCTAGCAGGGGTAGCTCCTCCATTATGGCGGTGGAGCGTCACCCCACTGCTGGAAGCAGCCGGTAAAAAAGTAAAAGAAAATGACAATAAATCAATTATTAAAACTGCTTCATTATCATTTTGTTTGACCTGTTTGATCCAGTTAGAATACAGCAGCCCTCATGCCAGTCATGGAGGCAAGCCATTAGCAGCAGGATTGGTTGGCACTGCTATCATTGTGCCTGTTGGTTTGGCCGACCATCTCAGGATGTCTCACTGACATCTCCCAACCCAAGCTGCATTACTGAGTGGAGAGAACAGCAGGAGCAGGATGCAGGTCCCCTTTGGAGTGCACAACAAGCCTGCTCAGGCTAATTCCAGCGCTCCTCGAGAAGTGCTTGGATTGGCCGTAGGGGAGTGTGTGGTTATGGGACCTGCAGTTCCTGGAGCAGAAGAGAACCTTGGTGAGGAGCGGGAGAAGAAGATGATCATAGAGGTGGTGACCGGCAGCAGGAAGGTAATTGTACCTTTTTTTCCTGGTTTCCCCCTAGCTGCCCCTATGCTGCCCTCCTCCAATTTGTATCAACACAGCCACCACTGCTTCCTAAAGGCTACTTTCTCAGAGAGCAAGGAAGGCCTCAAGCAGCAGGGTAGTCTTCTGGCAGAAGGGCAGTCCTTCTTCTGTAGTATCAACTGGTCCAGGACTGTACTGAGGAGTGGATCTGAGGGCCCCCTTTTTATACCTTGTGCACACCTGAAAGTGGAAGAAAGGAGTCTTCCCCCTACAGAAATGTCTGGAAATTCCTGTCTCCCTGTCTGGCTCCCAGTCTGTCTGCATGCATAATAGGCTAGTGTGAATTTTTTTAGGTGTGAGCTGAGGCTGTGTCTTTAAGGTGTAAGTGTGACAGGTGTCTTTAGTGTGACATTTTTCATTATGTCTGGATAGTCCATCCTGCCAACACCCCAGTCCTCAATTGTGAGACTGTCTGGGAGGAATACACTAAGGCCTACTGCCAACTAAACCTAGTCTTGTGACCCAGGAAACATACTGCAGGCACCAAATGGTTAGGACAAGAAATGGCGACTTTCTAAAAGTGGCATTTTCAGAATTGTACTTAAAATCCGACTTTATCATTAAAGAGGGTTTTAAATTACAATTCATCAGACACCAAACATAATATTCCCACCTGCTTCTAAGCAAAATTATCATTTACTAAAGGTAATAAGGTAATCCAATGTTATCCTTTGGGAAAGGTAGGCCTTGCAAAACTGAAAAAAGAGTTTGAGTGTTTTTCACTACCAGGACATGTAAAACTTAAGAGTATATTATTATTATTATGTTTCTTATATAGCGCCAGAATCGACCCCCGAAGGAGTATCTCCGCGCTTGCCTTGGGAACCCGTCCTGGCTTTTCCCTGTGAGATAGCCCCTACAGGGCATCCCCAAGGTGAAAGCCAGGCATCCCGCCGCGGGGGGGCCGTTGTGGAGATTAAGCAAGCTTAATGCCCAGAGTTGTAGAGTGTGAACCCATGATTAGGTCAGGCACCGAAGCGAGAATTATCGAGTCCATGGACATTTGAGCTCAAGACCCTGCCCCGTCGGGAATTGAACCCTGGTTCTGGGTCTGACCTCTGCTTCAGGGTCTGCCTGCTCTAACCAGTGAGCCACACTTCTCCACATATATGTAAAACGTTTTAAATATAACACACCCTTCTCCATGGTCTGTTTAGGGTCACCATTAAGGATGACATAGGTATTAAAAAGGAAGATTTAGGCTTGCTGAAATGGCAGTTTATAACTGCACATGTCGGCTGAGATGGCAGGCCTGAGACTGGTTTTAAAAGACTGCTTAAGTGGGTGGCAAAATAAGTGCTGCAGGCCAACTTGTAGCAAATAATTTACCAGTCCTTGGTATATGGAATATCACTTTACTAGGGACCTACAAGTAAATTAAATATGCCAATTGAGAGTAAGCCTATTATAACATGTTTGCAGGACTAAATACAAGCACTTTAGCACTGGTTAGCCGTGGTAGGGTCACAGAGACCCAGAGCCAACAAAAACAAATTCAGTAAAACAGAAAGAGCGATGGTCTAACAGCCTGAATGAAAGGAATTGTGGCGCAGCAGGTGCTGGGGCAATTGTGTGGAAAGATGTTCCCTTTTCACCTTTCCTCCTCCGGTCATGTTGTCGAAACAGATGATGCTGTCAAAAACAAGCAGCAGCTTCCAGTAAAAATGCGGCTGCATCTTGACAAGACGAGCAAGGCTTCGGGACCCTAAAACAATGGGGAATGTTTTCTGTTTTCTTTGTTGTCTCCATTTTTACAGTACATGGGAAACATTTGACGTGATCATGTCCCTTCACGCAGGAGGTGGCCATTTTACTCGATGGGATTCTCAGAATCACTTAGGCTGCTGTTTGTTAACACTGGCCTCATCAGCACCATATTTGAGGGATGCTTACATGTTTGAAATGCAACAGGAGCATGTGGCTTTCTTTGATAATTCCACATTCACTACTTGATGCTTTGGCATGACACAAAAAATGGGACCCCACAGCAGAATGTGAAGAGGGGCCTTTATGTCTCCTATATCTCACAGATACTTAATGTATTTAGCCTGAATTAAGCCCCCAGAAGGCATGGAGTCCACCTCGCGCCATAGGGCCCACAATGGCCGGCTTTATGCCACTGACTTGAGGATCCTTGCCCCCATTTATTGTGGGTTAATCTTAATCTTAATTGTACAGTCTCTTTAATAGTCTCTCCTTGTATTTGTGTTTGTCCTTGTCTCATGTAACCTTTGAAATATTAACTTGCAATTAAAACTAATATCTATCCTGAATACTGCTTGCAAGCATTGGTAACCACCTATGTAAATTTCTCTGATACCTCTGTAGCTAGTTCATACTATATAAATCTGCAAAAATAAAGAAAGAAATAATAGATGAAACCTTTGACTGGTAGCTAAGGATTCACCGTTTCCGGTAAACCAAAGACTTCGACTAACAGATAGCGAAAACAGACAGCAAATACTCTGCACGCAAATTGCATGCTTAATGAATTTACATAAAAACCATGGCCTTCATTCATTTTTTTATCTCTATTCATTCAATTTATGTCACCTTGAAAGCGTGGGAGAGTGTTCTTTTATCAGTACCTTTAATGTCCAAACATTTATTTACTTAGCAACTTAAATTGCTCTTCCTTATCTAGGAATACGTTGTTCATTTTATTTTGCATTTCACAACACAAGAGAAAAGAGCAGGTACCATGTTTACATTTTAAAACATACATGCTCTTCCAATGAGCATGATTTTATTTCAAATTATTTTTCTTACTAATCTTTCACAGTTTTAAATCTATATCCACATTTCAAAATGGTCGCTATCTTTGGAAAGGACAGCGGTGGGCAAGGACATCAAGGAGCTGACTCACAGGGGAAATGTGGAAGACTAAGAGGGAATAGACACGCTAGTGGAACAGGTGATGATGTGCGAAGAGAGGGAGAAACAGGAGCCTGGTAGTTGTAAAATAGTCAGCATTTAATTGGAGTCTGAAAGGCACAGCCAAACAGTCAATACCTTTAGGTGAGAGATGGGCAATCCACTGGCTGAGCCGAGATGTGATTGACAGAACTCCAAGCCATTGTCTTGAAAGGCTTGTCTAAAAAATCCCACGTTTGAATGGGGCAGACTCAAAACCTACTCAATGTATATTGTAAGTGCTAGACCTGCCATTTTTTGGGGTGGTTTCTGTAGGAAGGTGGATATCTGACTATGGTTACCCCCAAACTTTTTGCCTGGTGTTTAGCTGGTTTTTGACTTAGTTGGCCTGGGATCCTGCTATTCAGGTCCCCAGGCTGATTGCTCTCTCCTTAAAATGGACTCCATGTACCTTAGGTGCATAACACAATTGGGACTGGTTCACCTTATGAGCCCCTGTAGTAGAGTACCCTAGGTACCCAGGGCATAGGTGTAGCCAAGGCCTACCAGGGGCTGCAGCATGTATTGTGCCACCCCTGGCCTGGCCTCCATATTTGACACAACTGGCTGATCACTCAGCTGGGGTAAGTTGGTGTAATCACCTCTTACTTAGGTACAGTATGCCTGTGCCTAACCCTAAACTGGACACATATGTTCCTATCAGCCACTCCTATGGAAGGCCTCATCAATCCTGGAGGCAGAGTGCTTGGAAATATGTGAGATGGTGCTCTAGCATGAGCTGAGCCTGTCTGCAGCTGTCGGGAACCACTCCCTAAGCTGTTCCGGGATAGTGCCATACCATATACTCTTAAGTGCATTATAATCCTCGCGGTTAAATGCTATCTTTGGTTTGGCTTTATCAAAACATGTCGAGTAAGGTGTCATACGAATTGGAATACTATCCCCTCGCCAGTTCTGGCGACGGGGATAGCATTCCACCCTTCTAGAGGGACACGACATGTGTGTAGCCTTAACCCCGGTTAAAGTTAAACAGAGCCTCAGCATCACAAAATGGATGCTGCCACCACAGACACATTTCTGACCTCCTGCTGCGGGGAGTCCTTCCAGCGAGGAGGGCCTGGACAAAGGGTTTCCTGTCTGGGGAGGTGCGAGCACCACCCCAGACAGGGTTTTGTGTATTGGGTAGGACAGGGCTGAATAGATTGAGACATGCCTGGGGCACACAAGGTGTCCCTGTGCATAAGCCAGCCCAAACCGGTTCTGGGGCTTTCCAGCCCCAGTCCTGGCGAGGAGCTGGACAAAGGAGAGGGGGTGTAACCACCCCCCTTCCTTGTCCCACCCATAGGGGAGGGACCTAGCAGGAGATCCACCCCTCAGATTGGAATAAGAGTGGGAGCAGTGCCATTGCACAGCAGATCATCCTGAAATCAACTTTAAACAAGAAGAAGACTGGACTTCGACATTCTGCTGCACAGAAGACTGAAGAGAATCTCCCTTGTGGCCTAGGAGGGGCCACCCTGTGAACACAGGCATCACCCAGCACCTCGACGTCTGCTTTGCCGCCGCCTCCCGCCGGAGCCTGAGTGCAGAGCCTGACAAGACCCAGCTTCCCAGACTTCTCACAAAGAAGGGACCCGTGGAGGCACCGAGAGACGTGGGAGCGGACATCTTGAAAGACCCCCGAGACGCTGACTGCGCAGCACCCGAGGCACCCTCGACTCTGTGCTTTAGGGTTTAGGAAGCCCCACAACCGAGCAACATTTGCACCAAAGATCAGCCCTCCAGCATCTCCACGATCTGCGTGGGGCCCTTTTGCTTTGTGCCACTCGACTTGCCATCCCGGCCGCTTGTCACGTGATCAGCGGCCATCTTGGTGACGAAACCTACAATTTACACTATTGGTCTGGTTGCTCTAGAACTGCCCTCGCTTCTGTAGAAAGGAGTACCCGCTCTGACCTTGCTGGTCCGAGTAATAAGCCTTTTTCACTTTCCCAATGGCTTGCATTAGCCAAGGCTTGTTTGCTTCAATCGAGTTGCCGACACCGCCATCAGCTAGAGCCTTTGAGGGACAGCTCGTGATCGACTCCTGGACGTCCTTGACCTCTTGGTGTCTATGTGGCTGCAGAGAGAAGCAACACCTCATCACCTGTTTGCACCCGACTTTGCCTGGTTCCAATCTGGTTCCACGGTGGTCACTGGTCAGTGACTTTGAACATTGTCCCCTCTGCTTTCAGGTCTTCACCACTTCAGATCCACCCTTGGATCGACCGGACACTTCTCCTTCACATCGCCTGCAGCATCTTCAGCTTCAAGCGCCAAGAACCTGCGTGTCAAAACCCGACGCCACTTCGACCCTGTGCACCCACTTCCTGTGGGTGAGGTAACATTGCAACGCCGGTGTCCCTACACTGGTACACACCTCTAGGGTCTGTGTCTTAAGTTTTGTTCCTCTAGGTTCAGCGGAAGTGCCTTTAAACTAACTTTGTGTAACTTTTACGCACCATAGACTTTACATTGGAAAGTGCGTGCACTTTGAACACTGCACCCGAGTCCCGCGGGCCTTTCCTGACTTAATCACTGCTAGTCTCGAATAGCTCCAGCGATTCCCAAGGCCCTAGGCCTGTTCCCTTTCCTATTGGTATCTCTTATACCACTTTCTTAGTATATGGTTTAGGTGGCCCCTAGGGCTCATCCATATTGTGCAACTTTTGTGTATTTTAAACTGTCTTGTGATTTAACGCTTGTGCTTCTGTGCTCATAAAGAGTCCAGGGGATTTTATAGTTAATAAATCAATATATATTTTCAATATATATCTGTGTGGTGTCCCTTTCATTTGGTATTCAAGGGGGTTGTGTATGGTATAACAGCTGGCTTCACATGCCTTTCAGAGTTTAGCCTAAGACTGCTTTGTCCACGTTACCACTAGGATAACTGGTCTACAAGGTTGAATTACAACCATCATCATAAGGGTTGCTTGGCATGGTACAAAGTGATCACTAAGAATTAGTGAGAATTATATACCAGGCCAACTTCTCACATTGGTGAGCAGCGGATTGGGATCTGAGCTTGCTGTTGTTTTACCATTACAATCTTTGAGATTATCATTTGAAAGATCATACAGGTACCTGCTAGGTACATATAAAACAAGACTAGTATACTTAAGTTCTACTGAACTTAGTTGTTGTAAAGCAAAGGGAGTAGCACACCCTAGCTACAACTACTAGATAGGTTTAGTAGGTAAACACCAGTGTAGGTAGATTGCAACACATCCACCCACACTAGAGCAATGTCTGGAGCAGAGGGGTCCAGTGGACTTACTCCTGTTGAGAGTGACCCTCCAAGGGCACCATCCAAATTTGCTATTTTTTCCTTTAAGGAATTAAGACAGCTTTGTGTCTTAAGGGGTCTGAAGACAGGGCCCTCCCCTACTACAGACCACCTAAGAGAGCTCTTAGACCAGTCTGAGGCTCTAAAGCCCTCTAAAGCAAACCCCACAGGGGATGCTGAAGGAGGCCATCCTTCAGAGGATGACACTGTAGACACCCCTGGTCCTATCATCTTGGTAGATGAGGAAGCCTCCACCACTGGAGCTCCTCAAGTAGATGAGGAGGAAGAGGAAGAGGAAGAAGAGGAAGAGGTGGAAAGCAGTGAGTCAGATGATGACAGAAATAGTCAGGTGCTGGTCAGTAGACGGAACCAGGCTAACTTAAGCCTACTTGGTAATGAATCTGGTAACAACCCATTCAGAACCCCAGGTGGACTTAACCAGAAGCCTAGGAGGAGAAGGACTCACTCAGGTGACTCTGACAAATCCCATGCTTCTAGAGGCTCTCATGGTCACTCCAGAAGGGAGATGACTAGCCCTCAGAGAAGGGAACATGAGGCCAAAATGAGAGAGGCTGAGCTTAGGATCCAGAAGCGAGAATTAGAGGTTGCCCTGGTCCAAGAGAGACTTGCTAGAGCAAGACAGCCTAGAGAGAGTGGATTAGGATCCACTGGTGGCAGCAATATCCAGAAGGATAAAGACAGGTCCTTTGATACAAGAAACCTGAGTAAGATTGTGCCCCCCTACAAAGCTGGGGATGATATCCACAAATGGATGACTGCACTTGAGAGAGCCTGCATGGTACAGCAGATCCCTCAGGAGCAGTGGGCAGCAATCTTGTGGCTCTCCTTTGAAGGTAGAGGCAGAGACAGACTCCTCACAGTTAGTGATGAGGATTCTAGAAACTACCTGGTCCTGAAGAGTGCTCTGATTGATGGGTTAGGCTTAACCACTGAACAGTACAGGTTAATGTTCAGAGATACCCAGAAGACACAGACTCAGGACTGGTCTGAATTTGTTGAATGTGCCACTAAGGCTCTGGAGGGCTGGTTGCTGGGAAGTAAGGTTACTGACTATACAGGATTGTATAATTTAATTATGAGAGAGCAAATCTTAAGTAATTGTCAAAATCAGCTTCTACATCAGCACCTGGTTGACTCTGATCTGACCTCCCCACAAGAATTGGGTAGGAGGGCAGACAAATGGGTCAGAACCAGGATCAGGCCTAAGAACCAAGGTGGTGACCAAAAGAAAGAGACTACCAGGCCTCAAGAGAAGGGTGGGGATAAAAGTAAGGAAAAGACTTCCCCAGGGCCCCAAAACTCCAAGAATGGGGGTGGGCCCCATGACACTTCTACATCCCAAAAAAAGCCGTATTGTCATACCTGTAAACAGGTGGGGCATTACAAAACAGATAGCTGTTGTCCCAAGAATGGCAATAAGGAGAACATACCTCCAGGTAAGGCTCCAACACCTCCTGTCACTGTTAGCAGTGGTCCCCCAGGTGGTGGGAGCACCCCAAGAATTTGGGTGGGTTTACTTTTGGAGGACAGGTGGACTCTGGCCTATCCAGGTCCCCTAACTCAGATACTCTTGTCTATGAGACTGGCATGGGGTTTGCCAATTTCACAGCTTGCCCAAACACTTTGAGCAAGTATAGACAGGAGCCCCTCATCAATGGCTTGAAAGTTGAGGCCTTCAGAGACACAGGGGCTAGCATCACCATGGTGGCTGAATGTCTAGTCCCCTCAAGGCAACTTTTACCTGATGCCAGATATCAGGTGACAAACATTGATGGCATAGAAACCAATCATCCCATGGCAGTAGTCAATCTTAGCTGGGGAGGTGTCACTGGCCCAAAGAGAGTGGCAGTGTCAGCAAACTTGCCTGTAGATTGCCTACTGGGTAATGATTTGGAAATCTCAGCCTGGGCTGAGGTTGAACAGCAAACCCATTCTAGAATGGTAAATCTCCATGGAAAGGTTAGTGGGGCTGTGATGGCTACAGCCCCAATCCAAGATGTCCTTCCTGAAAAGGTTGGGAGGGCTGAGCAAACCTCAGCCCCATCTTTAGATAACCTCCCTCCTGAAAAGAGTAGCAGAGCTGTACTAGTAACAGCCCATACCCAAACTGAGTCTCCTCCTGAAAAGGTTGGTGGGGCTGTGATGGCCACAGCCCAAACTCAAACTGATACATGGGTAGTGAAGCCTGAAATGATGGATCACTCCACCCAAACAGAGAGCATTGAGGAGGAAGAGAAATCTCCCTCCCACCAGACTTTAGGAAAGGATCAGCCTCCTCAGGGAACTGATCTTACCCCTGATGAAGGAACTGTCCCAGAGGTTGTTAGGCCTGGCCTGACAGAGCCTCTGATGGCAGTGGACCCTTCGCAGGAGGGACCCAGTCTGGAGCAGGTAACCTGCCCCTCTCTACCTTGCCTTACTCAGCCCAGGGCTGCAGAGGACAAGAAGGACAGTGAGACCCAAAGGGCCCCCTGTCAAATAAAGCACCCCCATCAACAGATTAGGGGCACCAAAACTAGTAGCCCTAGTGAGGTGAAAACTTTAAAAACTCCTGAGGGATCCCCCTTAAAAGTAGTTAGGGACCTCCCCCAGATGGATATTGTTGGGCACAGCCAAACCTGGGACCAAAAGGCCCCAAACCTGACCTGTCCCTCCAGTAAGCCAAACAGAGGGACCCAGCCTCCAGCTTTAGGTAGCCAGAGGTTGACCCTGAGAGCACAGTGCAACTCAGTCAGAGAAAGAAAGGCACACATGGTGGAGAGTGATTGGAGGAAGCTGAGCCCTACAGAGGAAACTCACTTCAGTACTCCATCTCAACACCAGCCTTTGACTTTGCAAAGACACACCACAGGTAGAGATTCCCTATGGTGGAGACCCTCAGATACCCTTAGGGTGAGGGATTGCTTAGTGGACCATGAGACAGGGGGTTACCAAGCCAGAGCTGGTACTTCCTTATATGGCCACTTAGGCAATATAGGCTTACCTGGTCAAGGATAGCCTTATCTCCTTTCGTTTGGGGGGGGGGTTATGTAGGAAGGTGGATATCTGACTATGGTTACCCCCAAACTTTTTGCCTGGTGTTTAGCTGGTTTTTGACTTAGTTGGCCTGGGATCCTGCTATTCAGGGCCCCAGGCCAATTGCTCTCTCCTTAAAATGGACTCCATGTACCTTAGGTGCATAACACAATTGGGACTGGTTCACCTTATGAGCCCCTGTAGTAGAGTACCCTAGGTACCCAGGGCATAGGTGTAGCCAAGGCCTACCAGGGGCTGCAGCATGTATTGTGCCACCCCTGGCCTGGCCTCCATATTTGACACAACTGGCTGATCACTCAGCTGGGGTAAGTTGGTGTAATCACCTCTTACTTAGGTACAGTATGCCTGTGCCTAACCCTAAACTGGACACATATGTTCCTATCAGCCACTCCTATGGAAGGCCTCATCAATCCTGGAGGCAGAGTGCTTGGAAATATGTGAGATGGTGCTCTAGCATGAGCTGAGCCTGTCTGCAGCTGTCGGGAACCACTCCCTAAGCTGTTCCGGGATAGTGCCATACCATATACTCTTAAGTGCATTATAATCCTCGCGGTTAAATGCTATCTTTGGTTTGGCTTTATCAAAACATGTCGAGTAAGGTGTCATACGAATTGGAATACTATCCCCTCGCCAGTTCTGGCGACGGGGATAGCATTCCACCCTTCTAGAGGGACACGACATGTGTGTAGTCTTAACCCCGGTTAAAGTTAAACAGAGCCTCAGCATCACAAAATGGATGCTGCCACCACAGACACATGTCTGACCTCCTGCTGCGGGGAGTCCTTCCAGCGAGGAGGGCCTGGACAAAGGGTTTCCTGTCTGGGGAGGTGCGAGCACCACCCCAGACAGGGTTTTGTGTATTGGGTAGGACAGGGCTGAATAGATTGAGACATGCCTGGGGCACACAAGGTGTCCCTGTGCATAAGCCAGCCCAAACCGGTTCTGGGGCTTTCCAGCCCCAGTCCTGGCGAGGAGCTGGACAAAGGAGAGGGGGTGTAACCACCCCCCTTCCTTGTCCCACCCATAGGGGAGGGACCTAGCTGGAGATCCACCCCTCAGATTGGAATAAGAGTGGGAGCAGTGCCATTGCACAGCAGATCATCCTGAAATCAACTTTAAACAAGAAGAAGACTGGACTTCGACATTCTGCTGCACAGAAGACTGAAGAGAATCTCCCTTGTGGCCTAGGAGGGGCCACCCTGTGAACACATATTTACAACAAGGGGTGGTGAGGGACAGAGTCTCTGAATTAAGCAGAAAGCTCTCACCCAGTCAAAAGATCAGGGCTAGATCCAACACCGTTTTTTAGCTCACTGCACCATCCCAGTTTCAGAACCTGGCTGTATGCAAATTAGTCTGTTCCTGTCCCAGTGCATGATGGGAACAGGGCAAACCAAACTACAAAAGCCAATTCTTACACTGGGAAGGAAACAAGCTCCCGGGGACCGGTTTCTGGCATTACAGCCGTCTTCGGCCCGGTTTGCTTGAATCCTGATGGTGCAATGAGCAAGGGTCTCACATCTGAGAATACCCTTCCACGCTTAGGGTGGACAAAAATATTTACAACAAGGGGTGGTGAGGGACAGAGTCTCTGAATTAAGCAGAAAGCTCTCACCCAGTCAAAAGATCAGGGCTAGATCCAACACCGTTTTTTAGCTCACTGCACCATCCCAGTTTCAGAACCTGGCTGTATGCAACAGGCACAGGCATCACCCAGCACCTCGACGTCTGCTTTGCCGCCGCCTCCCGCCGGAGCCCGAGTGCAAAGCCTGACAAGACCCAGCTTCCAAGACTTCTCACAGCCCGATCCACAGTCCCTGCAAAGAAGGGACCCGTGGAGGCACCGAGAGACGTGGGAGCGGACATCTTGAAAGACCCCCGAGACGCTGACTGCGCAGCACCCGAGGCATCCTTGACTCTGTGCTTTGGGGTTTAAGAAGCCCCACAACCGAGCAGCATTTGCACCAAAGATCAGCCCTCCAGCATCTCCACGATCTGCGTGGGGCCCTTTTGCTTTGTGCCACTCGACTCGCCATCCCGGCCGCTTGTCACGTGATCAGCGGCCATCTTGGTGACGAAACCTACAATTTACACTATTGGTCTGGTTGCTCCAGACCTGCCCTCGCTCCTGTAGAAAGGAGTACCCGCTCTAACCTTGCTGGTCTGAGTAATAAGCCTTTTTCACTTTCCCTGTGGCTTGCATTAGCCAAGGCTTGTTTGCTTCAATCGAGTTGCCGACACCGCCATCAGGTAGAGCCTTCGAGGGACAGCTCGTGATCGACTCCTGGACGTCCTTGACCTCTTGGTGTCCACGTGGCTGCAGAGAGAAGCAACACCTCATCACCTGTTTGCACCCGACTTTGCCTGGTTCCAATCTGGTTCCACGGTGGTCACTGGTCAGTGACTTTGAACATTGTCCCCTCTGCTTTCAGGTCTTCACCACTTCAGATCCACCCTTGGATCGACCGGACACTTCTCCTTCACATCGCCTGCAGCATCTTCAGCTTCAAGCGCCAAGAACCTGCGTGTCAAAACCCGACGCCACTTCGACCCTGTGCACCCACTTCCTGTGGGTGAGGTAACATTGCAACGCCGGTGTCCCTACACTGGTACACACCTCTAGGGTCTGTGTCTTAAGTTTTGTTCCTCTAGGTTCAGCGGAAGTGCCTTTAAACTAACTTTGTGTAACTTTTACGCACCATAGACTTTACATTGGAAAGTGCGTGCACTTTGAACACTGCACCCGAGTCCCGCGGGCCTTTCCCGACTTAATCACTGCTAGTCTCGAATAGCTCCAGCGATTCCCAAGGCCCTAGGCCTGTTCCCTTTCCTATTGGTATCTCTTATACCACTTTCTTAGTATATGGTTTAGGTGGCCCCTAGGGCTCATCCATATTGTGCAACTTTTGTGTATTTTAAACTGTCTTGTGATTTAACGCTTGTGCTTCTGTGCTCATAAAGAGTCCAGGGGATTTTATAGTTAATAAATCAATATATATTTTCAATATATATCTGTGTGGTGTCCCTTTCATTTGGTATTCAAGGGGGTTGTGTATGGTATAACAGCTGGCTTCACATGCCTTTCAGAGTTTAGCCTAAGACTGCTTTGTCCACGTTACCACTAGGATAACTGGTCTACAAGGTTGAATTACAACCATCATCATAAGGGTTGCTTGGCATAGTACAAAGTGATCACTAAGAATTAGTGAGCATTATATACCAGGCCAACTTCTCACTGCCATTTTTTGGGGTGGTTTCCCCAGACTTTTTGCTTTCTGACCTCCTGTTTCGACAGTGTCTGAATTTTGGTTTTGGTGGCTTTAGGACTCTGTGCACTTTTTTCCACTGCTGCCCAGTTCTAAAGTGCATGTGCTCTGTGCCTAAAATGGAATGCCATTTGGTTTCTCCATGATTGGCATATTTGATTTACTGATAAGTCCCTAGTACAGTGCACATGTGTCCAGGGCCTGTAAATGAAATGCTACTAGTGGGCTTGCAGCACTGATTGTGCCACCCACTTCAGTAGCCCTTTAAACTTCCTTTTCGACCTGACAAGTTAACCTACTTGTCAGGCCTAATCCTTCTGTTTTTTACACATAGGTCAGCAGTAGAGTAGGCCAGGACAGCTCATGGACAGGGTGCAGTGTACTCGAAAGGTAGAACATTTACTATTAAAATTGACATGTCTTGGTAGTGAAAAATGATTAGATTCATTTTTCACTTCTGCAAGGCCTATCTCTCCCAGAGGTTAGCATTGGAGCTGCCTTGTACATGTGTACCTCCCAATTGGGAAAAGTCAGGAAAAGTTTGTTTGATGTCTCTAGACTCACAATATAAAAACACATCGTTTAGTGAAGTTGGTTTTTAAATTGCAGGCCTGAAATGCCTCCTTATAGAACAGTCACACACAAAGGGAGCTGAGGTGTGCCACTCACATCCTGATGGCCCATCGCCAGACTGATGGGTCTTCCTGAGCTAGAGTTAGAGGGAGGAGATGACACTTTCACCAGAATAGGGCTGTGCCTGTCCCCCAAACAAAGGGTTGCATTGCCCCTGTAGCGAGTCTGGAGCCAGGCCAGCAAGGGAAGGGTCTTGTACACTACAAAGACCTTTCTTCAAAGTCTCCCTACTTCAAAGGCTAAGATTAGTATAAGCTCTGGACCTCTGATACCATATACTCAGAACACTTCTGGAACTGAGGGAATTCCATCAGGAAGAAAAGCTGTAGTGCTGCCAGGAGGGACTGCCACTTTGCTGCTTGCTTTGCTGTGTTGGCCAGTTGTTTCTTGCCTGGGATTGAGAAGACTGGACTTACATCCTGCATCTCTAAATGTTCTCCAAGGGCTTGTTGGGCTTTCCTCCTGTTTTTGAAGTGTCAGGTATATCAACGACTTCACCTGCGTCTTGCTACCAGCACCTGGGGCTCTCTGCTGTGAGTCCTGCTCTGCCAAATGGTGCCAAATTCAGCCTAGGGCCCTTGGAAGTTATTGTTTGGTGCTGCAACCCAGAAAACCAATGCATCAAATTTAAAGCATCGATCCGAACCAGCACTTTTCCCTGCATTCTCGACACATCGCTGCTGCCTGCATTGGAGCCATGGACACCATATTGCTGACATCTGCAATGCACTGTCCCCGGACCCCGACGCAAACTAGCAGTTCGCCATCAACGCATCCACGCGATGCACATCTCGTCTTGACATCAACGCACCTATGACGTTGCACCAGCTTGGGAAATGAAGCATCACCTTCTGCAGTGACACATCCCCTCCTTTGCACAATGCATCATCTGCAATCTCTGACACATTCAAGGTATTGTCAGCGGGTCTACTTGACTCCTGTACCCAGTTGAAGCTATTGATTTCTAAGCACTACATTTTGATTTAATCTTGCAAAATTCATATCTTGTATTGTGTATGTTAGATTTTTATCTTCTTGGTCTTTTTTTACTCAGATAAATATTGGCTATTTTTCTAAACTGCTGTGGAGTACTTCTGTGATGTTTTCAATGTGTTACTGTGTGTGTGTGCACAAATACTCTGGATATTTCCTGTTTAGTTTAGCCTGACTGCTCTGTGCCAAGCTACTAGAGGGTGAGCAAAGGTAAACTTTTAGTGTGTACTTCACTTACCCCGACTAGGATTGTGGATCTTGCTGGACCAAGGTGCATACCTCTGCCAACCCAAAACCCAATTTCTAACAGTAAGCAAATGGTCTGTTTGATACCTAAATAAACACAAGGAATCCAACACAGAGGGAGGGAAGGGGGAGGAGTGATCAACAAATGTTGAAGCACTCAGTGTTCTGTAAAATACCCCTCACACACCAAAAGGCCCCTTGGTGTCATGCTTCAGCATCGGGGTCTTCACACCCCTCTATCGGGCTGCGGCGTGCTGCGACCTACGACTACGCGGGAGCACTTATAGAAATGACTATGTGTGGTGTGAGGTGTGTGGGGTATATTGTTATAAGTGAGTGGTGGGATGTGGTGAAAGGCTAAAAAGTACCTGGCACATGAGTATAAAAGAAATTTTTTTTATTCCGAACTCTGGCTGGTACTGTTAAAAGAAGTGCAGTGTGAGGTCGAATCTGTTATGTTAAAGAACAGGACCTCTGGTGTGCGTTGTCGACATGTTTCGGAGACAAGCTCCTTCTTCAGGACGGGGGCACGACCTCCCCACCTTACTCACGTCTTTTTTTAATAAAAAAATGTGTATTTACAAAAAAGTGAAATATATAGGCTAAGTGTGCCTACAGCGGTCTGCTACAAGTACAATGACCTGTAGAAAGACAAAAAAGAACAACTGATGGTTACCCATGTAGCGGGTAGTTCAAGCAGGTGCAGTCACCTGGAACCTCACCATATGCTTGTAATAAGCCTGTTAAAAGAAAAAGTACTCACAACACAAACAACATATAACACAAAAGGTACTAGGAGTTACTGTTAGATGTAGTCATACTTGTGAAGCTTGCTTGTTGGCTTCATGAGCAAAAATCGGACGTCAGGGGTGTTGCTTGATTTGCAATCTGTAGTGAGGAATGATGCAGGTTTTAATAAATCATTCTCACTTACTTAGGAGGGAGAGTTCAGATGGTCGTTTTTCAGTTGTTGTTCTGCATGATACTCACATTAACAGGACGCTATGATCACCGTCTTACCCCTTACGCTGCTCCGCTGGTGTGAGGCGGTAGTATGGTCTATGCTATTTATACCCTGTGTGACAATTGGGCGGAAGCGTCTATATGACCTTATAGGGGTGTTCCGCCATTAAGTATGTGCCCATGTATGGAGCATCCGCTCCTTAGCCATACAAAGCCCTCGTATGTCTAACACGGGCTTACACTGGACCAGCGTCTATACAAGCGAGTGTTCATCTGTTGCGCATGCGCATAGATATCTGTCCTTCCTTCGCGCATGCGTTTTGAGCACAGGTGCATCTCGCGGGACGCTGTGTAGCGCACGCGTGTTAGTTCCATCTGTGTCATGTTAGAGAAACCTGGGGTTGGAATCCTTATTACTGAGAAGGCACAGCAGCGGGGATTTAGCTGAGGTGGTCATGGTAAAAATATGTATTTACTACACCAACCACAGATGTAGGGAGTACGCAACAACAGAGGCTTGTTATAAAGTGCAAACAATGAAAGATTCAAAAGTTAGTGATGGGCATCTGGACACTACATCAGTGTGTCCTATGTTTATAATGTCCCCTTTTCAATTAGACAGTTGGCTCCAGGGCACATCATCATTAAGCCCTATTAGGTGGGTACCAAGTCTGAACACCCATCTTTGTTCCTTTTGTTTGATACCTACACTGTCAAATTTTGCACCTAAAAAATGCTTCTACTGGATTAAAGGGTTGCTACTTCTGACACAGAAATTTAAATCCAAGACCCAGGATACATATGCTCAGATTATTTGTCTGCAGTTACTGATGCATGTGGAATTCTATTTGGGTGGAGGATCATCTATCAGTAAAAACGGGAAACCATAAAAAACAAGACTTTGACATGTTGTAAAATATAGTGAAAATATATAGCAGGGTCGTTTAGACACTGACAGACAGCCTGATGGCCAGCCTTGTCAGTGAAGGCCATTGTCTCTGCTCCATGGTCCTGTTAGACCTGACATCATTGGCCTGAGTCTCTCCTCCATTTTTTCTGTTTGCCTCCTCTGTTTACAATGTTTTTGCTGGTATATTGCTTTGGGCACTGTGCCACTGCTGATCAGTGCCACAGTGCAAGTGCTCCCTATGTAAAATTACTGTATTGATTGAATTCCATGTTTGGCTTATTTGGTTTACTGTCAGTCCCTAGTCTAGTGCACCTGGAGTGCCAGGGCTTGTAAATACAAATGCTGCTCGTGGGCTTGCAGCACATGTTGTGCCACCCACAAGAGCGGCCTCGTAAAAATATGTCTAAATGTCTGCCATTGCTAGACCTACGTGCAGTCTGGTACTGTCACGCAGACTGCGCAAGTACACCTACTTGCCAGTCCCTAAACCTTCCCTTAACTTCATGTTAATCACCCCTATGGTAGGCCCGAGGGCAGGGTGCATTGTAAGTATAAGGTAGGACAAGCCTGACCAAGTTGGCATGTCCTAATAGTGAATTACAGCCATATTCGTTTTTCACTATTGTGAGGTTGCCTGCTCTCCATTAGTTAGAATGGGCTGCCGGGGTTATTAATGCTATAATCCTAGCTGGCTCGGGGAGCATGGTGCAATGTCGAGTTTGGTATCCCTGAACTCGGGGTTTAATAACGCATCCGTTGATGTGGATGGTTTTTGGACTCTGGGTTTGAAAATAGCACTTTTAGAAAGTGGCTATTTTCTTGTCTAACTATTTCTGGTTTCTGCTGGTTTGGTGTGTGTGTGACAGGGGCTGGGTGGCTCCAGAGTTCTGAATGAGTCAGTGTGGGGTGAGTGGTGCATTTGCATTGAGAGTAGGGGGAGAGTAGTTCTTGATAGCCTGCCCTGCCTGATACAATGCTGGCTCCACCACCTGCCAGGCGACTGATAGCTCTGCTCCTGCCAGTGACAATACTGGCTCCACCTCCTGCTGAGCGCCTGAGGACCCAGCCCTGCACAGTGAATAGGCCAGGTGCCTCTGCCTGGCTACACCCACAACAAACCCAGGATGAGGGGAATTCCCCTGCATAGACAAAGGGATCAAAGCCAAAAAGGGGTATAAGAGAAGGACCCCTGAACCAAGAATTTAGATCACTTCTGACAAGGAAACCTGAACCAAGGACAAGAAGCCTGCTGATCCAAGGACTTGCCTACCCCTTCTGCCAGTGTGCTGTTTGTTGGGGAGAATCCTGCAGTTGCTTCTTTATTTTTGCCAAGGAACCAGGAGAGAGGAACTGTGTGTGTACTCTCAAGCTTTGCTAAAGAAAATCTCCAAGGGTTGGAAGAGTGCCAGCCTCCTGTTGAAGTCACAGGGCTAAAGGACTTCATTTATTTGCTAAAAGTGCTTGTTGCTGGAACCTGAAAATTCAGCAACTCTGAAAGAATCCAGCAATCTCGACGCCGACGGACGCCGACGAATCCAGCTCGACATCGTGAGTAACGGCTCCAGTGTCCCGCATCCCCGAAGCCGGCCGCCGGGCCCGATCGATGCCAGTAGCGACGCCAGTGAGTAGCGAGTTCGGCTCCAGCTCCAAGTGACCCCGTGTCGACGCCGCCGCTGATCGCATCGACACCGAGCCCTCTCGACGCCGTGAGCGCTGCTCACTCTTGCAACATCATCATCGACATCGACGACGACGCCGTATCCTGCTTCACCTCGTGAGCGCTGCTCCTGCCTGACATCTGTCAACGCCGCTGCAGGTCGCCCAGACTCCGAGGCCGGATCGACGCCAAAGACGCAACGCCGGACCTCTCGACGCAGCTGATCATCGTGTGCTTCGCTTTTCCAAGGTACTGTGTTGTGAGGGTCTGTGCGACTCCGGGCTCGACGTAGCGCTCCTCGCGGTCGACGCCGAACCTTTGGATTAACTTTGCCTCGACGTCGTGTGACTCCCGTGTGGGTTACATTGTTGCCAAGAACTGTGATTTAACTAAGAAGAGTTGCTTTTGATACTAAAGTCTTTGTGCTAAGAAGAAACTACGCTTGAACTATTATTTTTCCTTCCAAGAGTATTTATTAAGATTGTGGTATATTTTTGTCGTTATTTGGTCTTGTGCTAAGCCTTATATAAAAATGTGGTATATTTTTGTCGTTATTTGGTCTTGTGCTAAGCCTTATATAAAAATCCTTGTTATTATAATACTACTGTGTCGTGTCCATTTGTAGTGTATTCACTTCATTACTGTATGTGGTCATAAATGCTTAACGCACTGCCTCTGAGATAAGCCTGTCTGCTTTGCCAAGCTACCAAGGGGGTGAGCAGGGGTTATCTAAGTGTGTGATCCCCTTGCCCTAACTAGAGGAGGTGAGTCCCTATTTGTCAGAAGTGTATACCTCTGCCAACTAGAGACATCCAAGTCTAACATTGGTGGGTCAGCGGTGAGGATTTGAACTTTGCATTTATGACCCATGTGCAGTGATTAGTGTGCGCTTCATAGTGAAAGCAGACCATAGCGCAGCCACAATCTATTTTTGGTAGGATTCTATTTTTGTTCTCCGCTTTTCTGAAGCTTGATTTTTTAACACTGCCAGTTTTGACCATGAGTGATGCCGGAGTCACTACCCCTGTTGTTGTTGTGGAGGAGTTTGATAGGGAGAAGATAAAGAAATACGGGAAGAAGCAGCTGCAACACTTTTGCAAGCAGTTTAAAGTTCCTACCACAGGTCTCTCAAGAAAGGAGGAATATCTGAAAGCATTGGAAGCCTGGTTAGAGGCCAGAAATCCCTCTGATGCGGTGGTGGTACCGCCAGTGGAAGGGGAGGAGGAGGTGCCAGTGAATGGGCCCGTGTCTCCTCCCGGTAGCAGTGTTTCCTCTAAAGGTCTTTCCCCTGAAGAAAGAGAAGAAAGGGCGAAGGAGCGAGCATACAACATGGAAATGGCAAAACGTAAGATAAATGGGCAGTTGGAGTTAGAAAATGCAAGAGGGAGGAGAGAAGCTGATCTGGAGATCAAAAGGTTGGAGTTTGAAAGAGAAAAGTTAGCTTTGGAGAATGACACAAGGTTGAGGGAGATAGAGCTCCAAGCTAAGAGTTTAGAAGTGAATCCCTCTGGTGGCAGCATCCCATCTGTGCCTGCAGAAAGTAGGTTTTATTTTCCCAAATATGTGATCAAAGATTTTCAGAAGAATGAGGATATTGGTCAATGGTTTAAAGCATATGAGTTAGCATTGTTGGCCCACCGGGTCCCTGAGTAGGATTGGGGAGTGGGGTTGTGGGGTCGCTTTGTGAATGAGGGGAGGGATACCCTGTTAGACATGCCTGTTGAGGATAGGATGTCTTATGCTCATATGAAAGATGCTTTAATGTTAAGGTATGGCCTAACCCCAGAAAAGTACAGACAAGCCTTTAGAGAATATAAGAAATTGCCTGGTACTACGTGGGTTGAATATGTGTCATTGTTTTTGCAGAGCCATGGATGGTTGGGTAAAGGGCAGCAAAGAGGAAAGTTATGAAGCTTTTTATGATTTGTTTGCTTGGGAGCACTTGTCTAATAACTGTTTTCCAGAGCTGCACCAGCACCTTATTGATAGCAAGATATCTAACCATAGAAAACTTGCTGAGGAGGCGGACCGCTGGGTCAGTACCAGGGTCCACAAGGGTCCAGTGGGAAACTCAGCCAAAGGTGGGCAGGGTCCCCAGCAGAAGAGTGGGGGGGACAAGGGTAAACAGAGGGAGTTCCAGAAAGGGCCCCAAAGTAATCCCCAAGGGAACCAAGGAAAGGGTTCCCAGCCTCCCCCTGTGAAGAAGCCAGGGGCCCGACAGGTAAACCTGTTCATAGGGGCCCAATGACCTGCTATGTTTGTAAGCAGGTAGGACATCGTTTTTATGATCCCCAGTGTCCCATGAGGGACTCTAATGCACCACCACGTGCACCCCCCGTCAGTTGGCGAGTGTAGCCCTGGGAGGGGAAGAGATGGTTGCCCCTGGTGGGAGGGGTCCCGCAGAGATGTCCCTGGTCTCTTTAGGAGACATGGAAATGGTCCCTTCACCCCCTCTGCCTAGTAACACTAATAAATATAGGCAGTGGGTTACCATTAATGGCCATAGAGTGGAAGCTCTCAGAGACACCGGAGCGAGTGTGACAGCTGTCAAGTGTCACTTGGTGTCCAGAGAGCAGGTGGTTCCCCACGCATTCTACCCTGTGATAGCTGCTGCCAACTCCCAGAAAGAGTGTGAGGTAGCTCAGGTTCCCTTTGAATGGGGGGGGAGTATCAAGTACTCTTCATGTTGCTGTGAGGCCCGCCATGCCTGTTGATTGTCTCCTGGGCAATGATTTGGAAGACTCCCCTTGGCCTAAGGTGGAGCGAGAGACACATTTGAAAATGTTAGGTGTGCCAGAGTGGGTGTGTGCAACCACTCGTTCGATGACAGCAAGTAAGGGTGTTGATGGGGTCCCGGAGCCTGAAAGTATGGCCCAGGACCCAGCTGTGAAGAGAAGAGGCAGGGGGTGCGGGAAACCGTCCCCCATAGTTCCCGTGGTCCAGGAGGAGGCAGACCCTGAGGGGGATGCCCTGGAGCCCACAGGGGAACAAGTTGCTGAACTGGGAGACCTGCCTGAGCTGACCCACTGGCAGCAGGATGGTGGTACCTCCAGGGAGGAATTTTGTGCAGAGCAGAAAGTGTGCCCTTCTCTAGTGGGTATGTTGCAGCAGGCCTCAGCCCAAACCGCAGGTGATCAGTCAGGGACACATTTTGTCTACTGGGAGAACGACCTCCTGTATAGTGAGCCTAAGGCTGCTGAGCCTGGGTCAGCCCGTGTGCTGGTAGTACCCCAGCACTTCAGAGCCTTCCTACTGGGTTTGGCTCATGATGTTCCGTTAGCTGGACATCTGGGGCAGGACAAGACCTATGACAGGCTTGTCACCCATTTTTATTGGCCTCAGATGAGAAGGGATGTAGACATCCATTGTAAAACCTGTCACACTTGCCGGGCAAGTGAGAAAAGCGGAAGGAAGCAGAAGGCTCCCCTCCAACCTTTTCCAGTCGTCAGTACCCCCTTTGACCAGGTGGGGATTGACATTGTTGGCCCCCTGGACCCCAAGACAGCCCTGGGCAACAGGTTCATCCTGGTCTTGGTGGACCATGCCAAACGGTCTCAGGACAGTGACGGCCCCCGTGGTGGGACGGGCACTGATGGGTGTTTTTTCCCGAATGGGGTTCCCCAGAGAGGTGGTGTCAGACCGGGGCACCAACTTCATTTCCAATTATATGAAGTCTCTGTGGAAGGAGTGTGGGGTAACCTACAAGTTCACCACTCCTTACCACCCTCAAGGTAATGGGCTGGTTGAGAGATTCAACCGGACCCTTAAAGGCATGATCATGGGTCTAGAAGAACCAATGAGGCGTAAATGGGACGTCCTCTTGCCATGCCTGCTGTTTGCTTACCGTGAGGTGCCACAGAAATCTCTAGGGTTCAGCCCCTTTGAGCTTTTGTATGGTCACCCGGTAAGAGGGCCTTTGAGTCTGGTCAAAGAAGGCTGTGAGCAATCTCCCAGGAAACCTCCCCTGGATGTATACAGTTACATGCTGGCCTTTAGGAACCAGACTAGGCGCTTCAGAGATCTTGCTCAGGCAAATCTGGAGGCCAGCCAGGAAGAGATGAAGCGGTAGTACGACCGGAATGCCACTCTGGTCGAACTTCAGCCTGGTCAAGAAGTTTGGGTCATGTCCCCTGTGGAACCTTGTGCACTCAAGGACAGGTGTGCTGGACCATTTAAGGTTGTGGAGAAGAAGAGCGATGTCACCTACTTGGTGGACTTGAAATCTCCCAGGAACCCCTTGAGGGTCCTGCATGTCAACCGTTTAAAGCCCCACTTAGAAAGGTCCGAAGTGGCCATGCTCCTAGCTACAGATGCTGGAATGGAGGAGGAGAGTGAGCCTCTTCCTGACCTCCTGTATGCAAAAGAGCAAGATGGGTCAGTGGATGGAGTTGTCCTCTCTGACACACTGACCCTTGAGCAGCAGCAAGATTGTCGCCAACTGTTGGGACAATTCCCTGATCTGTTCTCCTTGATTCCTGGTGTCACTCAGTGGTGTGTCCATGATGTGGACGCCGGGGACAGTCCTCCTGTGAAGCACAAGGCTTACAGGGTGACTGACAAGGTCAGAGCATACATTAAGGAGGAGGTCTCCAAAATGTTTGCCTTAGGGGTGGTTGAGTGCTCTAGCAGTCCTTGGGCCAGCCCAGTGGTCTTGGTCCCGAAGGCTGCAGTGCCTGGTGCTTCACCAGAACTTCGGTTCTGTGTGGATTACCGAGGACTCAATTCAGTCACCAAGACTGACGCGCACCCCATCCCTAGAGCTGATGAGCTCATAGATCGGTTAGGGGCTGCTCGGTACCTTAGTACGTTTGATCTAACGTCTGGGTACTGGCAGATCGCCTTAACTGATGGGGCAAAGGAGAGGTCAGCATTCTCCACACCAGATGGGCTCTACCAGTTCCGGGTTATGCCCTTCGGGATGAAGAATGCCCCTGCCACCTTCCAGAGGTTGGTAAACCAGGTATTGGCTGGACTGGAGGACTTCAGTGCCGCCTACCTGGACGACATTGCAGTGTTCAGCGCCAGCTGGGGGGAACACTTGCGCCACCTCCAGGAAGTGTTGTTGGCCCTGCGCAGAGCAGGCCTCACAATCAAAGCCAGTAAGTGCCAGATTGGGCAGGGTTCAGTGGTGTACTTGGGGCACCAAGTAGGGAGCGGCAAGGTGGCCCCCCTGCAACCCAAGATAGATACCATCCTGGCTTGGGCACCGCCCAAAACCCAAACTCAGGTGAGAGCCTTCTTAGGTCTCACGAGTTACTACAGGAGGTTTGTCAAGGATTATGGTAACATTGTGCACCCCTTGACTTCGCTGACTTCCAGGAAGCAGCCACGAAATGTGATCTGGACTGACGCCTGTCAGACGGCCTTTGACACCCTGAAAACTGCAATGTGTACAGCACCCATACTCCAGGCACCCAACTTTTCGAAAGAATTTGTTGTCCAGACGGACTCTTCAGAGCATGGCGTGGGGGCTGTTCTAGCTCAGGTTAATGAAGAGGGCTGAGACTTACCTGTAGCCTTCATTAGTAGGAGGTTACTTCCCAGGGAACAGAGGTGGAGTGCGATAGAGCGAGAAGCATTTGCTGTGATCTGGGCGCTAAAGAAGCTAAGACCCTACCTGTTTGGGACTCACTTCCGGGTTCAGACAGACCACAGGCCCCTCAGATGGTTGATGCAGATGAGGGGTGAGAATCCAAAGCTGTTGAGGTGGTCCATTTCCCTACAGGGGATGGACTTCACGGTGGAACACCGCCCTGGTACACATCACGCCAATGCTGATGGTCTGTCCAGATTTTTCCGCCTTAGTGATGAGGACTCCCTAGGTGAAGGGTAGTTCTCCCCACATTTCAGCTGGAGGGGACACGTTTTAGACCTGACATCACTGGCCTGAGTCTCTCCTCCATTTTTTTTGTTTGCATCCTCTGTTTACGATGTTTTTGCTGGTATATTGCTTTGGGCACTGTGCCACTGCTGATCAGTGCCACAGTGCAAGTGCTCCCTATGTAAAATTACTGTATTGATTGAATTCCATGTTTGGCTTATTTGGTTTACTGTCAGTCCCTAGTCTAGTGCACCAGGAGTGCCAGGGATTGTAAATACAAATGCTGCTCGTGGGCTTGCAGCACATGTTGTGCCACCCACAAGAGCGGCCTCGTAAAAATATGTCTAAATGTCTGCCATTGCTAGACCTACGTGCAGTCTGGTACTGTCACGCAGACTGCGCAAGTACACCTACTTGCCAGTCCTTAAACCTTCCCTTAACTTCATGTTAGTCACCCCTATGGTAGGCCCGAGGGCAGGGTGCATTGTAAGTATAAGGTAGGACAAGCCTGACCAAGTTGGCATGTCCTAATAGTGAATTACAGCCATATTTGTTTTTCACTATTGTGAGGTTGCCTGCTCTCCATTAGTTGGAATGGGCTGCCGGGGTTATTAATGCTATAATCCTAACTGGCTCAGGGAGCATGGTGCAATGTCGAGTTTGGTATCCCTGAACTCGGGGTTTAATAACGCATCCGTTGGTGTGGATGGTTTTTCGACTCTGGGTTTGAAAATAGCACTTTTAGAAAGTGGCTATTTTCTTGTCTAACTATTTCTGGTTTCTGCTGGTTTGGTGTGTGTGTGACAGGGGCTGGGTGGCTCCAGAGTTCTGAATGAGTCAGTGTGGGGTGAGTGGTGTATTTGCATTGAGAGTAGGGGGAGAGTAGTTCCTGATAGCCTGCCCTGCCTGATACAATGCTGGCTCCACCTCCTGCTGGGCGACTGACAGCTCTGCTCCTGCCAATGACAATAGTGGCTCCACCTCCTGCTGGGCGTCTGAGGACCCAGCCCTGCACAGTGAATAGGCCAGGTGCCTCTGCCTGGCTACACCCACAACAAACCCAGGATGAAGGGAATTCCCCTGCATGGACAAAGGGATCAAAGCCAAAAAGAGGTATAAGAGAAGGACCCCTGAACCAAGAATTTAGATCACTTCTGACAAGGAAACCTGAACCAAGGACAAGAAGCCTGCTGATCCAAGGACTTGCCTACCCCTTCTGCCAGTATGCTGTTTGCTGGGGGGAATCCTGCAGTTGCTTCTTTATTTTTGCCAAGGAACCAGGAGAGAGGAACTGTGTGTGTACTCTCAAGCTTTGCTAAAGAAAATCTCCAAGGGTTGGAAGAGTGCCAGCCTCCTGTTGAAGTCACAGGGCTAAAGGACTTCATTTATTTGCTAAAAGTGCTTGTTGCTGGAACCTGAAAATCCAGGACCTCTGAAAGAATCCAGCAATCTCAACGCCGACGGACGCCGCCGAATCCAGCTCGACATCGTGAGTAACGGCTCCAGTGTCCCGCATCCCCGAAGCCGTCCGCCGGGCCCGATCGATGCCAGTAGCGACGCCAGTGAGTAGCGAGTTCGGCTCCAGCTCCAAGTGACCCCGTGTCGACGCCGCCGCTGATCGACGCCGTGAACGCTGCTCACTCTTGCAACTGCATCATCGACATCGACGCCGTATCGTACTTCACCTCGTGAGCGCTGCTCCTGCCTGACATCTGTCGACGCCGCTGCAGGTCGCCCAGACTCCGAGGCTGGACGCCGAAGACGCGACGCCGGACCTCTCGACGCCGCTGATCATCGTGTGCTTCGCTTTTCCAATGTTCTGTGTTGTGGGGGTCTGTGCGACTCCGGGCTCGACGTAGCGCTCCTCGCAGTCGACGCCGAACCTTTGGATTAACTTTGCCTCAACATCGTGTGACTCCTGTGTGGGTTACATTGTTGCCAAGAACTGTGTAAGAAGAGTTGCTTTTGATACTAAAGACTTTGTGCTAAGAAGAAACTACGCTTGAACTATTATTTTTCCTTCCAAGAGTATTTATTAAGATTGTGGTATATTTTTGTCGTTATTTGGTCTTGTGCTAAGCCTTATATAAAAATCCTTATTTTTATAATACTACTGTTTCGTGTCCATTTGTAGTGTATTCACTTTATTACTGTATGTGGTCATAAATGCTTAACGCACTGCCTCTGAGATAAGCCTGTCTGCTTTGCCAAGCTACCAAGAGGGTGAGGAGGGGTTATCTAAGTGTGTGATCCCCTTGCCCTGACTAGAGGAGGTGAGTCCCTATTTGTCAGAAGTGTATACCTCTGCCAACTAGAGACAGCCAAGTCTAACAGGTCCCATTCTAAAAATCCAGTGATCGTCACCCTGCCAAGCCCTAACTAAAACAGACTAAACGTTATTAGGACCTGTCGGCCCAGTGGCAGTCAGGCTGCCTGCTAAGAAATTTACACCAGCCATTCCAGCAGTGACTGCTCTGTAAAGCAGGTACTTCGCCTCCTCTTAATCAGGTGGTAAAACTATGAGTGTGGGGAGGTAGAGGTCAGCTCCTGTTCCCCAAACTCAAAATGATTCCTTGAGTTGCCATGTCTCTATGTTTCTCCATTGTATTGATGATATAAAATAACCTTTATACAATCTCTTGGTAAATTCATGTTAAAGATTTAGCACAAAAGAGTTGTGTTCTTGTGCTGTAGGTAAAGTGAAATTTTGCCAACACTCTTGGTCTAACTATTGGTCACTGGTGGATGGCAAATCTGTGTGTGAGGTAAAAGGTGAGGTCTCTTGTATTGCATTTGTGATTGTGAAAGTATCTTCTCCCTAGGGAGCCCCCGTGCAGTAGAAATATGTGGTCCAAATCAAGTCTGACCCTAACTGTCAAAAAACGTCACATTTCTCACCACCCACATTAGCATACATCCCATAGTCGCAGATTTCAGACATTGCAGAAAATGTGCAATTCTTAGGGTGCCTTTGGCTGAAAAAGGATGAGGGAGGTGTTTATTAGCCTATATCATGGGTACTCACAAACATTTGCCCTGGGGCCACAAAGCACAATCTGTGGTGTGACGACTGAGGGCTGCACTGATGCCAGCATGGTGGTGGTAGGCGGACTGGGTGGATCAGGGATTGTGTAAGGAGGTCTAAAAAAATTTAAATAAATGGGTAAGCATTTATTTGCAGGTTAATAAATGTTTGCTCGTTTATTTAAAAAAAATTCTGAATACTAATGCTCAGCAACTAAACAAGAGCTTGTGCTGCTGTTCATCAGGAGGGCTACATGTAAAGGACAAGAGGGATGCAAGCGCCCCCACCCCTCCAAGCCGTAATTTAAGTATGACTGTCCTATATGGTAGGAAATTCGGAAACATAACCACCCTCAAGCAAATTTAACTTTGAAAATAGCCACAAACTCATGCTTATGTGTTTTTCGCTTGATAGTAATTTTGGAAACCAATCCAACTTCTAACAACTATATCTATGAAAATAGTCACAAATCCATGTGTTTTTTGCTTAGAAAATATTTTCTTGATTCAAATCCTTGAGTAACTTAAGGGCAACAACCAGTACTATAATGTTAATGTGATACTCAAAGATAGTAATCAGTCAATCAATCAGGGGGTTTATAAAGCGCGCTACATGAGGGTCTCAAGGCGCTGCAATACATAATAAAAGTACGTGGAAACTGACTGAATGTAACACTGCTATGGACCATTAGTCTGGAATACTTTACGGGAGTAAGGACTATGCTGACTGTGTAACATTTAATATTAACCTTCTCTCCTTTAGTAAACAATCGGATTAAAATGGAAATATATCACAAATTGGTGGAAATATTTCTAAAATTGTGGTGTTTCTTTTAGTAGGCAGTTTAATGCAAAGTAATGTTTTGTAAGGTTAAATTTCTAGTTTTATATCTACATAAGACGTGCCCTACATCCGTGTCCTTTCAATCTTCGCAATAATTATCCCTTTCCCAAGCATTTATTTTTTTAAGCCATTTTCTGCATGTCGTTGCGTGTTATCACACTGTACATTCTATTTTCAAAGTCCACGATTCACTCAGTTGGTGAGGCTGTTTGGCATATGCAAAGCAAGAAAAAACTTGTCCTCAAAGTTTGACATTCATGTCTTATTTTCAGACATGTATGGAAAAGTTCATAAAAAATTAACATAAAGTGTTGAGTTTCAATCTCAATAATGTATTCTGTTTCATCAACAAGTGTCATTAAACACATGCAAAACTATACATTATGTTAACAAATATACTCACATAAAGCAAATTAAATCGTCACGCAGGGTTAAACATTCAGGCCCAGATTTACAAAAAAATCATGCAATGCAGCGCAGCACGGAAAGTGACTGTGCTGCTTGAACAGTAGAGAACAGAAAGGCACCATATCTACTATGGTGGGGCACTGTTCTTCTCTTTTTCTGCACAGGAGCACTTTTGGGTGCCATGCACCGACACAGATACGTGTGCACCATAGTGCAAGGGTGTCTGTGTTGTGGTAAGCATAGTTTTTGTACTGGAATGAGTCCCATTCCAGTATTAAAAATATGCTATAAGGTATTTCCTACTTTGTTTATTCGCTGTAGAATAGAGCACACATGGAATCATTGATTGGCTAAATCCACCAAGTGAAGAAGAACAAATGTCCTTCTTAGGCTTACAGAAAAGGAAGTGCATTAGAATCTGGGAAGCAGAAGCAGCCCCTAGCTGAAATGTAGTGGTGAGGCAGTGGTGAAGGGGGAATTACAAAAAAAATACAAATAAAGAAAAGGAAAGCTCACTTACCTGCCTGTCACCGCCTCTCCTCCATCCTCTTCTGTAGTCTCCAGGAAGCACACAGGCTCCCAGACTCCCCTAGCCAATCATGGCGCTGCTGTCACAAGCATGACAGCAGCATTGTGATTGGTCCCAGTGCCCTGGTTCAGCACTCAGACAGAGAGTGGGCTCCTGTGCATGTTCTACACCCAGCCTTGCAATATAGCCACGTTGAGAGCATCCTAAGTGTGCATAAAGGTTTGGCCGGCCCAAGGTGGCTGGCCAAGCTACCATGCACACTTATGGTGCAGCAACCACTCCTCCTTCCTGTGAGAGCAGCCAAGCCCTGCACTGCCCCTCGCTAACCTGGTTTGGGCTCCATAAAGAAAAAATGACAGTAATGTAACGTTATTTACGTTGCAGCATTATAATTTTATTTTTTCCTGTGAACTCAGTGGGGCAACACTGAGCGGAGGCCTTAGTGCTGGGAAGATGCAATGTCTTGTAGGGACATCTGGGCTTGTAGTCTCTGGTGTCTTTGTCCTTGAAACGCTATGTAGGTGAGATTAGGGACCTGCCCTAAGGCGAAAAAACATGTTTTTGTAAAACGAGCTATTTACCCATCACAGGCAAGTTTCATTTTGTTGGAAAGTATGATCTAATTAATATATGGTTTCGATTGTTTCATTTTGTTGGAAAGTATGCTCTAATATATGGTTTCAATAACTCCATTAACTCCTGGCAACGAACAAAGCCTTTGTACAATGTTTAGAAACTGCAAGCAAATACAGTTGCACATAAACAACTTGCTCAGTCAAGGAACAAAACAGCCCAACCACTACTCCCTAATTTTGGGGCAGAATCTGACATGAGTAGCAGCCTCCACTTCTTCTGAAATTGCTGCATTACAGAGTTAGAAGAAGCTAGGATGGAGAGGAGGTGAAGAAGGGGAAGGTGCTGTTATTACTTGGTTCTAGACACCCTAAGAAAGAACCCATGAAACACTTTAAATCTTGGTGCTTAGGCTACTGGCAGCCCTAACCGGTGTAAGCCCTCCAGAATAATCCATACTTTGGCCGCAGTTTTCTCCAATAATGTTTAAACAATACTTTCAGAAAATTTGTTACAGAAATTGTGTTACACGACTACCGTTGAATTGTGCTTCATTGACTTTTGGCCCTTACAATACTTTCTATTCATGCACTTGCAGAGATGGCTTGACCTGATTAGTCTGTTCCCCCTTGTGTACCCAATGCACCTGCATACCTTCAACTATGGGTTGTCCCTTTAGCACTTCGAATCTCTGGATATGTTTGTCCACAACTTATCTGATGCATGGGTCTGGCTGAATTTATTTATTTATTTATTTCTGGTATTTATAAAGCGCGACACTCATCCCGAGGGATATCACGGCGCTGTAAACAGAAGAGACTGCTGAGGACTGTGCTAAGAGTTATGTTTTAGGGAACAGGTGAGTTTTTAGTTGTTTCCTGAATAGGAGGTAATTTGTGGTGTGTCTGAGTTCTACAGGAATTGAGTTGGGATAGATGTGGCGGAGCAGCCAGAGTGGCTGACTCCAGAGCGCAGGGCTCCCGGTTCGATCCCTGGTGGCAGCTCAGCTCAGCATCATGTGACTCTGGACAATATCTCAATTAATTTTACCAACGGCCCCCAGCCCTTGATACCTGAAGGGGTGATTTGTTCTGTCTTTACAAATAGGAATTAATTGTTCCAAATAACCTATTGAGAAATAAATAGTGCAAATTCACACTTTGCTGTACTGTTCTCTCTCTACTGAACTTAATATAGTTGCTCGTTAGTGTGTTTTTATTTTCTTCCTAACTCTATTATGACTCTCTGATACAACAGGGCTGCTGGGATAAACAGGTACCAGCAGGGAAACAGGACATCAAGTAAGCTTCTCCTGAGTGTTTGGTGGCCCCTTCCCACAGCAGGCTCTTATGCGATCCTGACAAAGACACAAATAGTGGTATGAGTGATGTACACATGTGGAGGTCCCTGGAACCACCATCTGCTGCCTGTTGCCATTAGCGCTAGATAGCGCATCCATCACTCCTGCAGCAACAGTCTTTTCAGTTACGTTCCTGCAGAGGTCTCGAGTTGCAGACTGCCCAGGACCCTAGGAGGAAGACCTTGGAACCACCATCACCTGCTGCCTGTTGCCATTAGCGCTATATAGTGCACCCATCACTCCCGCAGGTATAGGACACTTTACCGTGCATGCTTTTACTCTGCATGCCATTACCCCGTATTTTTACACCGCAAAACCTTTTACAATTTGCTGTGTAAAGCCCTGCGTTGTAAAAGTCTTTGCTGTGTAAAGTAAAAAATTCGGGGTAATGGCATGTGGAGTAAAGGATGTTTCTCCTCCCACAGAGCCAGTCTTTTCAGTTACATTCCTGCAGGGGTCTCGAGTCCCAGACTGCCCAGGGCCCCAGGAGTAAGTCCCTGTAACCACCATCACCTGCTTCCCTATGCCATTAGCACTATATAGTTATTTGTCCCTCCCACAACGCAGGTCTTCTCAACTACATTCCTGCAGGGACTACGAGTCCCAGACTGCCCAGAGCCTCAGGAGGAGGTCCCTGGATCAACCATCAACATCACCTGCTGCCTGCTGCCATCACTCACTACTGTCACTATATAGTGAGTTAATCACTCCCGCAGCATGGCGCACACCCGGGCAAAGCCCAGGCCTAGGGCGGGCCCATACTGTGTTCGCCAACCCCTTTGCCCTGTGGTGCGGCGGCACTGTTCATGTTTCAGACAAATCATTTACTGGACCCTCCAGGTATGCTATTCTCTTCATCATTTTACATTAACTAACTTGCAGTTGGGGTGAGATATCATCTCCCTGCTCTCTGGTCTCATTGCTAGGACTGCACCAGGGTTGTGTGGTGAGGGATCGGTACCCAGCCCCCTAGGAGTCTATTATTTTGGCTGTCCTATGGGCAGTGGCTGGTCACTCCTTCTTTGAACTAGCCTCTGTTGTGGGCTTCATGGCTTTTGGATGTGAATGGTTTACTAAGGGAGCAACATGGGGAAGAGGAAGATGGCTTCTACAAACACTGTCAACAAACACCCAAGGACTAGCAAATCTATCCTATCCTTAAACAATGTAGTTGGTGTCCTTGCTGAGGAGAAAACCTTTGTGGAAGATGGTGGTTGGTCCCGAAAACACAAGTTCCTAAAGTTTTGTGCTAAAGGGCCATTCAATTAGTAGGGTCTAGAATTTATCCTATCTTGGGATCCTACTGGATTCTCACTTTACCTGCTTCACTGGACCTTACCAAGAAACAGATTAGTATATCTATTTCTCACTTTTTCCTCGAAAGGAAATTCTTCTTTAGAGGGACAACACACTTAGAGGCTCCCACTGTCTCATATCACCTCCTCACTTTTGGTTGTGAAGAAAGCCCATCTGACCTACAAAGGCGACGCAAGGGCTGAAACATGTCGACCATCTTTTAACGACCTTGAGAGTGCATAAGTTTCCGAATTAAATCTTAAGACTCACCACTATAGTTTTTTAACCAATATCTCAAATCCAGACTTATTAAACCTATCCCTGACTGTATGAGTATTTTTTAAGAATAACCATGTGTGACCCCTTCGATATCACTGATCACTACTGTTTTAACCAGGGGTACACCTCCGGGTGGAGGATGCACAACTACTAACCCTAAGATGATGCAATCACGTGATTGGAAGGCGGAGAATCAAGATATACCGCCACTTCCATCTTTTTCACGTGAATGAGGGTTTTTTATTGGGACACAGCAACACGAGAATTGCAAACCCAGGTTATGCAGGACAAGTGATCCATTCCCTATTTGATTCGTTTGATATTGAACTAAGGACGCTGAATGCATCATAGCTTCTTTCTCCCTCCTCCTTGATTATTTGTATTTACACTGAAAAAAACACACATTCAATCCAAAAGAGCTTCTCATACAATCAGCTATCGTCCCCCTATGCAAACACAGACATAAAAATAGTATAAGTCCAGTGACGTAACGAAACTTGAGGAAGCCCCCCTGCAAAGTACATGCACAGGACCAACACACTCCGGACCCAGTCCAAAGCTCTCTGGCCAGGGGCCTGCTAGTGCCAGAGGGGCTCCCAGAGCTTGCCCCCCTCCGCATCGTGGGGGCTGCAGGGGCTTTTGTTATGCAACTGATAAGTCTGGTAAACCTAGTCGAGGAAGGCAACACAAACTGTGTAACGGTTTTAATTCAATTATGAAATGTTATTTTGTTTTTATGTACATTTTTGTTCTTTAATGTGCACTTTTTAGCTTTGAGAACCTTCTTTATGAAGTGGACTGCAATAGGTGGTACTACTGTACTGTTGGTATACAACTCAAATTCACCATATAGGTGCCAATAAAGGCACCGGAAGACTCGCCTTGCTACCTGGTGCTTTCCCCCTTAATGCTGTGGGCTGGGTCACTCTCATAAAAATTATGATACTCCCACAAAAGAAATCCTAATGTAACCGGGTTCCAACCGTACTACCACTTATTGGTGTCGGTACCCTTCCAGGGACAAGAAAGACACAAACTGCATCAAGTTGTACTTTGAATTACAACAGTAGCGGTGGCTCGTAGTGGGAGTACTGCGGGCGGTGAGGCGTGGTGGGGAGGGGCAGGGCCAGGGTTAGTAAACCACGGAATACGGCCGAATTGGGGTAAGTACAAAAATAAATAAATAAAACGAATTACATTGCGCATGCTGCAACGCCAAATGGCGATGCAGCATGCACAATGTAATCTACTTTGTTTATTTATTTATGTACTTACCTCCGTTCTGCCGTATTCCATTGTTTACTTACCCCCACCGCGCCCCTCCCCCTCCCCCACCCCGCCTCACCGCCCCGCAGCACTCCCACTATGAGCCGCTACTGAAAACATTGATTCTTGAAATGTGGGTTGCTGTGGCAATACGTCTTGGGTTGGCTGGCACCCAGTGAAACTGGCAATCCCCAGATAATCTGAAAACCTTATTATCAGGGGGAGTCCAGGCTGATGTAGATCACATGAATCTTCCTTCTTTTTTCCTATCCAAAATACCCTGCAAATGTCAAACATTTCAAGAAATCACCTAATTTCTCCACGTTTCTCTGTGGGAATGGTCCAGAATAATTGGGGGCACTGGTGGCTATGGTAGGGGTTTCGGGGGTTGAATCTTATCAGTCATCATTTCTACAATTCCCCTGAGGAAAGCAGTAGCCCACTTGTATTGGTAAGCCTATTTGTCTGGGACAGGAAATTCCACCAAAATGTATAGTTGAAAAATCAAGATATTTTCTTTGAATTTACATCGATTTTTTGGTTAAGGGTACCTGAACTATTTGGGTCTGGGGTTCAGAGGACACATAAAACCTTCCATCCAAAACATCTTTGCAAACTAGACTTCTGTGTAGTCCATGGTGGTGTGATTGTGTGGCTCCCACTACTTTTTCTTACCAAAATGCCCTGCAAATGTCTAACTTTGGACAAAATCCCTGAATTTCCTAATATTTCCATGAGAGAATGCTTTAGAATTTACGGGGAACAAGAAAAGTCCTATGATACAGCATATGCTATGCCCAACGTGTATGGATGGCCATGTATTCATGTATAGGATATTCTCTTTGCCCTTTGGAAAATCAAGCTTTTTACTTTGAATTTAAGTAGATTCTAGGACTGTGAATAGCTGTGGTATTTTGGGTTGGACGGCATCCAGAGGAACCTATCAACTACAAAATATTTTAAAAACCAGACACAAGGAGAAGTAAATGGTGGTATTGCTTGCATGAATCCATGCACGTTTACTTACCAAGAACACCCTGCAGACTTCAAAACTGGGCCTAAAAACACAATTTTCTCTCACTTTCCATGGAGGAATCTTCTAGTATTCCTGCCAATGAGTCAGCCTCCACCCAGGTAACCCAGCCAACACTGGTTTTAAAACTAGAGACCCTGTGAAATACAGAATTGTATGGTGTGAGTTCATCCGCATGAATTTCTTAAAAAAGATTCTCTACAAACATCAAAACTATGCCTAAAAGACAATTCATTCTCAATTTCCATGAGGTTTGCTGCAGTATTTGGGTCAATGGTGGCAGAATTATGGTCCAGCAATATTTATCACTCTATAGAACTGAGTGCATTTGATTTTATCAGGCACAGTAAATAGTACCTATTTCAACTTTTGGGGGATAACATGCAGATTTTGGTGATCTGCATAATTCTGAATTTATTAGGCATTTTTCTCCAATACATTTTGGCAGATTTGACCTTCTAAAAAGTACCCAGGGAAAATTAAGGGTGTGCGACGTTAGCTGCAAAATTTATGATGACAAGAGTTACCTCACATGTCGAAACTACAGAGGCTACTCTTAATGAGCATTTTAGTGTGCACGAAGTGTGAGGAGGTAGATCCTAAAGCCCAAACTGGATCAGCCATCCACCCTATTTACTGAAAATGTGTCTTCCTTAGGTCAAGTGAGCTTTTAGCTCCTCCTGGGGTATGCAGTTCATGAATAAAACACAGGGGCATATTATCAAGGGATTAATCTCCGCTTTTTTGGCTTTAAAAGCCAAGAAAGCGGAGATAAAATTATCTCCCTATCAGCAACAGGGTGCTAACACGCAAATTCACATGTTAGCACCCTTTTTCTCTACGCTTCCCCTGGCATCTGTAATGAGATGCAAAGGGGGCGTTCCAGAGAAAAATAATAGGAGAAATGTTGTTAAGCGACATTTCTCCTATTATCAAGGTTTTCACTAACCCTGTTAGTGATAAAAAAAATCAGTGCTAACCGTGATAGCACTGCTTTTTTTACACCTGGTATTTTCCTGACTTAGCCATGATATCCTATGGAAGGTTGATATCAGGGCTATGTTTGTGAGCCCCTATCATCAAGCTAACGCCAAACTTCGAGAGATTATCATTGGTTTTCCAGCGATAATCTCTCAATTGGCAGTTAGCGTGAGGATTTTTATCACTTCTGAGATAAACCTTGCTAATAGCAAGTTATCTCTGCGAAAATTTCCGGCGATGCTTAGCGTTAAAAAATGTGTTGCTAAGCATCGTTAGCGATAAATATCGCTAAACGTTGGTAATATGCCCCACAGTCTCTAAACCCAAAAATCCTGCCTGGGGACCATGTGAAGGGGAAAATGGGCAGCTTTGCGATAAACCCCACAAATTTGCCCCACACACAGAAAACCCAAGTTTCCCTGATTTGGGGAAACGAAGTCTGATGCTCAGATGAATATTTACCTTCCTTTTCATTAAAAAAAACCCTGGTGTCTAGTTGTTAATTCCCCCACCAAACCTGCCACCTAGGGCTGCAGAACATTATTTTGGTGCTTTGAGTTGGGGTGTGGCCCGATGCCAGGATGGCATCGGGCCACTTCTTTATTTGAAAACAATTCTGGTGTCCAATGAATTTTCTGCCTCTTTAGGTGGTCATATTGTGAATAAATCCCCTCAATATGCTACAGCATGGAGCAGAAAGAATTTTAGGTCCATAGGGGTGTCTGAGCTGGCGCTAGGATGAACCAGACCCCCAACTCATAACTGGGGCCTAAGGGATAGGCCACCCCAGCCCCCCAAACCAACACCACCCTATTGACTTTTTTCCCATGGTGGTGTAGTTGACTTTCTGCCCATTAGCAGCACTTGCAGCCTCAAACTATTGATAGAATGCTGAACTTTTAAACCATTCACAAAGTGAAAGCTTTCGGTGGCCAACAACTATTGCTTTATGAATGCCAGCTTTGGACATTGGAGGATCCATAATGGACCATGGGTCCCCTCCACTCACACCCAGACTTTACCTCAAAGCATGACATTGTATTACTGAATGCAGCGTTTTCCCACTAAAGCACATAGGAAGCACTCAATCTAAAATCGGATTTTTAGATTGTGAATTCTAGAAAGGAGCAGTCCCCGCATTCACAGGCATTCACTAGGATTCACAAACGAGAACCGTGTCTTATTAACCCTTTCGATGCGCATGACGAGCTCAGCTCGTCATGATGCACAGTTGAGCTGTGCTGATGACGAGCTGAGCTCGTCATGACACCAGCAAAATGGAAATTTCCAGCACAGGAGGGGGAAAACGCCTAGCAGCCAAGGTGTTAATACTAATGACATAAGAATCTCTGAATCGTATAGAATGCTCATTTTGCACTGCACAAAATCTATGCTTCTGTTGCCATGAAAACCCCAAATTGAGTTGCAAATTAGATGCAATTAAAAAATTACTGAAGGAGTTGCAACATGATCTTCGCGCAACTGCCGCTACATTTTGGGAATCTACTTATTCAAGAACTGTTAAACTTTGTACTAAAAAATTAAGTCTAAATGATCAAGGGATTGCTAACTAAAACGTTGGGGACCCCTTCCCATTTGCGAATGGGTTATCATCATATTGAATCTGATAGTAAACTGTGAATGTTTTTTGACTGGTATTTGGTCGTAAAACATTCATACATACCGCTGTGATTCAGTTTTTGGAAGGAACGCCGTAACATGCCCCTTCCCAATACCGAATCGCAAAGCCATTTTACGATTTGGTAACAGGTTACCGAATCGTAAAATCAAGGTTGGTACATTGGAAAAGTCTTTTTTGCATTCGCGAATCAGACGGTTTGCAAACGTGAAATAGCTTGATACATGTGGCTATCACTAGTTACTATAAAGGCATAATCCTTGATGTCAGTGTCCCTGATGACCAATGAGACCCTCATAATTGTAACTTCTTTTAGATTCCACCTAACTTTTCTGAAGCATTGCCTCTCCCTTGGACAGGGCTACAAACACTTGATAAGTCTCTTATTATTATTATACTTTGATATACACTGGCTTTAGCATTCTATGGGAGCAAGCAGTTATCAACATTCTCAGTCTCCCCGAAACTGTCCTACATGCTGCTAATTTTGTTCAGTGGCCCGGGATAACCTCCTTTTAATATCATAGAAATCAGGATCCTGATGGTGCACCTACAGTCCCGCTTAGACTTCAACAATGTCCTCTACCTTGGCGCCCCGGAGTACACCTTGCGTAGACTACAGATAGTGCAGAACTGTGCGGCCCGCACACTGTTACAGCTGCCACGCAGACAATCAGCCAAACCTGGTCTGATCAGCCTGCACTGGCTGCCAGTGCGTAAGAGAGTCATCTTTAAGGCCATGTGTATTGCCCATCAGGCCTTTTGGGACACAGGACCAATGATTACCCTGGACCTAGTAAAACAGTACCAACCCAGCAGAAACCTTCGCTCTAGCCAGGCCTTTATGGCTATAGCTCCGAGAATAAAAAAGGCAAGGGCGGGCGGCAGGACGTTCACCTATAATGCCACCAAGATCTGGAACGCACTTCCTCTTCCTCTCAGTTCCAACCCTAACCTCTCCTCATTTCGAAAACAGCTGAAGACTTTTTTGTTTAACCCCCCTCAGTAATTTCTGCAAGTTACCTCTGTCAAGCAATTTCTATTCTGGTCTCTAGCGCTTGGACGCCTCTGGGCAGCAACCGCGCTCTATAAATCTACTTTTCATTTCATTTCATTTCATTTACTGCTCTGTGATTACAAGGTTGGGTTATTAGTTGAGAAGAGTGTGAGATCCATACAGATACTAAGCACAATCCTTGCCATGGTATGCTAGAAAGCTCACTAAATATAACTAAGCTTAACCCTTTGGTAGATTGGCACAAAAGCAGTCAGGCTTCACTTAGAAACAATAGGTAATCACACAAAAGGTAATGGTAAATGGTAATACAGTGAAAACAAAACACAAGAAAAATCCCAAACCAATTTAGAAAAAGAGTCAAGTTTGCGTTATGAATTTTTAAAGTTTCACGTAAAAATAGCACCAAGAAGCACAGAGTGCCACTCGAGGTTGTCTGTTCATGCTGAACTGTCCCAAAGTCACACGTTCAGGTTGAGCGGGACAGAATGAGGGACTGATACAGGGACCAGGTTTGTCCCATTGTGGTGGTGTTTACCTTCTCAAAGTCCAAGCCCACGAGAGGAGCCTTAGGCAGACATTTGCATTGGTGAAAACATGAAGGAAAACAAGGTAGGTGAGACAGTCAAATCCAACCACTAGTCCTGACCAAACATCTACCCTGTGCTGCATGAGAAAAATTGCTTCAGTAAACTGGATGGACCCAGCAACTTCCTCATACATTCTGCTTTCAGTCAAAACTGGTCCAACATTCCAAGATGACATCAGAGACTTTCTGCCGCTCTTCCTGGCACTTCAGTGGTCCGTACATAAATGCAGTGATAGCATTCAGGTATAGGAAATACCAATAAAATGGTAAGCATCAGGGCACATCAGGAAACTCATAAAGAAGCACATACTTTCTTATAAAATAAAATCTCTTTAAAGTACTACATTCTGCATCTGAATTAAACACATACCTAATCTAGAGAAAGACTAAAATATAGACCAACTGGAAACTATTTCTACTTACGCTAAATATTTCTGAAACAACAGAAATCCAGACTGCACACCTAACAGGTTCTGAAACCATAAGGTTGTCGTGGAATTACAGAGGCCCAGGTTTATATTGCATCTTTTAACCAGTTATGTTGCTTGATCATGATTAGACATGTCTTCTCTTGGTCCAAACTTTTTTGGGGGGCGGGGGGTCAGTTTTATTTAGTGCAAACTCGACCCATAGGTATCAGAGCGCTTTACCTGAGCACCAATGCAGAGCAAATGAAACATTCACCCCCAGTCAAGAGATCTGTATTAAATCCATTGTTATTTTGCTCACCATGCCACCCTAGTTTAGACCCAGCCATATGCAAATCAGTCTTGACCCTGTGCCTCATGGGAACAGTCCAGCCCGAACTGCCAAGCCAGGTCCTACCTGGACTGGAAACAAGTATCCTGGGACCGGTTATGGGGCTTTACCCCTCATCAACCAGGCTGGCTTGAATCCAGTGACACAGTGAGCCCGGGACCCTACATCTGGGCATACCCGGCGCACTTAGGGCGAGAAAGCTAAAGACACACAGATGATGGACGGAATGCAGAGCAAATCAAACATTCAACCCAATCCAGAGATCTGGATTAAATCCATCGTTCTTTCTATTACAGACTGACAAATTCTTTTTTTTAATGTTTGGCGAGATTATGGGGCCCATTACGATGTCGGGCGGATTGCCCCTGCCAGGCTGGCGGTAGCCACCGCCAGCCTGGTGGGGGCAATCCGCCCGACATCCACACTCATTTTCACCCCGCCATATTAGTATTGCGGGGGGGACCTAGGCGGACAGAAAGACCCTCTGCCGCTTTTCCGCCCCGGTCGCATTGCGGCCGGGGCGGAAAAGGTTTAGTATGGTGGCAGTGTCTAATAGACACCGCCAGCCATAATATGATGGGCATTTTGGAATGCCTTTCTGCGGCGGCGATGCCGCCACGGAAAGACATGCGGTCCTCACTCTGGGGGCGTGAAGGTGATGTGGGGGGGGTGCACACGAGGGGGTACCTGTGGTACCCCCCTGCATTTGCATATACAATGCGGCAGGCACCACGCGGTGCCTGCCGCTTTGTATACGCAAATGCTGCATTCCATTGTTAGCATTGTGGTGGGCGGTGCTGAGTGCTCCGCCCGCCACAATGCTAACAATGCAGGATGTGCCCTCCACTGTGGCGGGCACATCCTAATACCAGTCACGGGACCCCCGCCCTTATGGCGGGCGGTCCCCAGTTACGATAGAATGGCGGACGGACTAAGTCCGCCCGCCATCCTAATGGGCCTCTAAGTGATTTGCCCCGAAACACAGGGTGCTTGAGCCTCCACCCAGACTCGAACCTGGTTCCCCAGCTTCAAAGTCAGCCGCTCTTGGTGTGGGTTGGTGAATGGAACTATTTTTCCCGACTGCCTTCTTGTTCAGACACACCTGTACAGCTGGAACCGGTCACGGAAAGTGTTTGTCTTCAATTTTGTGAGCCGAAGCAAGATATGCGGGTTTCTAGGAGTGCAGCTAATTATAATATTGTTTGCATCATTTCATCTTGCCTCGCTTAATGATAATGTTAGACGTGACAGCAGACAGGGATTCTGCAAAGGTCTCCGGGATGCCAACTTTGAAAATCAATGTGACTTCTAAAACGGTTCTTTTGCAGCGAAGGCCGTCACAACAAGCGCTAATTGGGATTTATAAATATCCCGGCACAAGTCGCCAAGAACATAAGGTCGTGCAATGAGAATTGAGAGTGCAGTTGTTTTGCATAAAACATGGACTTGATTTAAAATCACTTGTGCATCCTTCAGACCCTGGTCTCTCGTTGATTGGCTGGCAGCAGCCACGTGGTGAGCTTTGCTTTTGCGTTTCCTGGAAGGTCAGTGGAGCGGGTGCCAGGATGTTTTGCAGCCATTACGAGAGGAACATTCGAATGGCATCCCAAAGCCACTAATGCGCTTCATTAAACAATTTGTGCCACCGGCCTTTTATTTAAGTGTTTCTGATAGGCTAGTGAGGTCAACACGCTGGCAGACGCGCTTGGAAGCACTGCCGCTGTTGATTCTTATAAAGGACAATATTTTGTGTGACTCAAAGTCTTAAAATACCAGGATTTGCATCACAATTGGAGAGTCAGCTGGAGATAGCGACATATTTTCAGAACTTTATTCACACCTAAAGGAAACCTTTTTTTATACCTGAGACTTATCAAACTACTTTAACCCCTCTTCAATTACGGATAAGCTGTTAAGCTGCATTTCTAAGCAGCGTTCTGAAAAACCTACCCAGACTCCTTTGGTCTGGTCATGCTGAAAAGTAGACCATATTTGGATGCAACATAATAATTTTACCGATTCTTTGCTGATAAGTATTGATTCCTTATTAGGAAGTCCAGTATGCAACATGCAGGTTAGTGTTTATTTCTATATGTCAGCATAGCTTATATACTGATGTTCATTGGTGTAACAATTCAATAAACATCTCACATTTCTTTATTCATTAAGTGGTGAGATCTAGATGGTCTTCTTACAGCATAAAGATTAGCTCCTGCCTAGACACAAGCCATCCATTCCTCACTGCCATGAAATGAGTCTCTGTTTACCCTGGACTACACACTTATTCGAGCTTTTATCTGTTTGACTCAAACCTGCCACTGTACCACCCACTCCTTAAGTCCTGATTAAGGGGCATTTGTACCCTGCTCACTTCCTGTTTTCTATTTGCGCTCGTTCTATCTGGCTTCTTCAAGCTTTTTTAGGTGTTGCCTGCCAACAGAGCATGCGCTAATGCTGCAAGGGGTTTTGTTATCTATTTCAGCTTGGAGCCCGCCCATTGCTTGCCATTCATTGGCTTCATTGTCACTTTTTTTGCTGCCTCCAAATTGCACAGCACAGCATTGGTTGGCTTCATTGTCACTGTTCTTTGCTGCCTCCTAAATGGCCACTGCTTGCTGGCTTCACTTCCTGTTCTTTTTTGTGGAGCATAAACCTAGTACAGATTGATATAGTTTGATTAGTGTCCATCCACTGCTCACTCAGGCACTATTTTCTTTTTATTCATCCTGTCCACAATACTTCTTCCCCTCCGAGCCATCCCGTCTTCCATGTTGCTTCTTCCCCTCCAACCAGCCTCATTCCTTCTTCCCTTTCCACCTCCACCCATTGGCTGGGTTGCTTCGTTCCCTCCCATCCCCACCCTTGTCCATGTTGTTTCTTACCCCCCCACCCCAACCCTTGCTGTGTTGCTTCTTTCCTCCCACTTTTCATCCTCCTGTTGTCTGTGTTGCTTCTTTCCCTCCGACCAACCTCATTCCTTCTTCCCCTCATACCTCTGCCCATTGCCTGTGTTGCTTCTCTCTCTCCCATCCCCACCCTTGTCCATGTTGTTTCTTACCCCCCCACCTCCAACCCTTGCTGTGTTGCTTCTCACCCACCCCACCTTTGCTGTATTGCTTCTTTCCTCCCACCTTCCATCCTCCTGGGTCTGTGTTGTCCTCCTCCCGCCATAAAAAACAATGACTTGGCCAGCACTGGCCATGTCATAGCACTTTTTTGTTTGTTCTTAGCAAAGGCAATAGCCGAAGACTGCCTGGATTTGGCAATGCTTGTATTGTTTGTGTTCACAGCTTAATCCGTCTCTGCTGTTCTGTTGAGTAAGGCTCCAAAATACACCCACACCACAACACTTTTTGTGCCAAACAAATATCACTTGGGAAACTTCTTCACCCACCGCTCCGTTTCCGTGGCTGTTGTTATCAGCTTATAGTGGGCATACTAAGCTCAATCTATGTGCATTTTCAGCTGTCTTGTTCTGTTAAGTGCATTGTTATAGTTCATGACTACTACTTACGTTTGTTTTTCTATGTCTACAGCGCCAAGATGCTGTTGCACTCTATAATGACATTCTAATATTAGGTAACATAAGAAAGTGCTTTTCTTGTGTTCTTCTGTACTCCCACTACCTAACCACATCACACTATGGGGGATATTCTCAAGAAAGTGTGATAATTACTGCAAAATTAGCTTAACACAACTCTCCTTATCGCAGTCTATCGCGGTAAAATAATGCTGTGTTAACGTAACATTCACAACACGGTGGTACCATGCGAAAGGCCCACGTTAACACATCAAATGCCCGCGATTAAGTCAATGCTACGCCACAAAAATGCGAAACACGAACGCAAAAAAACGTGCGATGAGGCCAATTGCAATTAAAAAAACACAGAGAAAACCAGCGACAGGCCTGCAATCCCCACGCGTCAAGCGGGAAAAGGCACCATAAAAGCAGAACAAAAGCAAAGGGAAACAAAAATAAACCACGTAGCACCATCGATGCACCCAGACCGAGTGCAGAGGCCAACGCGAACCCCACAAGCCCCACAGACCATCAGCAAGGAACAACGGGGTCGGGGAAGGCCAAGGAGAAGAAGGAGAGGAAGACGGGGTGCATTCAGCCGGAAAACCAGATCAGCGTCACGGAGGTGACAGAACACTAACATCAACTGACCCACAAATAGACTGACGTGAATGCAGTCGGAGTGTCGGGGAGGTCAATGGAGGAGGCCAAGAGGTGCTGGCATGATGAGAAAAGCAAAACCAAGCACAAACTCGCTGCCAACAGGAAGGCAGCAATGGCGGCAGGAGGTGGGAGTCCAGTGCCACAGGAGGATCTGGAGGTAACGGAGGCCACAGTCCTCAGTGTGGAGGTGTTGCAAGGAGTTGGAAGTCCGGACACAGCTCGGTAGGACCTGACACAACATCAGCAGGGTGAGTAACAAACAGGGACTGGCGGGCCAGTGGGAGATGGGCACAATGGCACACATGCACAATGTTGTGTAGCACACTGCACCTCCACAATGACCCTGGATCATGCAATAACCGCACATCCACATTGATGACAATGTGATACAATATGCAAGCCCCACACTGCAGAACAGAGGACACAACTGGTTCTGCTCATGCGCAGAAACAGGCCAACTACATCTAGCAGAGCAGGTAACTGTGAGATGGAAATGTACGAGTACAAACTCACGTCCATCATGTAGTCCAAATATCCACTGTCCTGCATCAAAATCCAGCACCACCCAAACAGTCACAATTTACATTGTCATACAGTCTTTATGTAAACAAGAAAAATGCACCAACATACATGTCAACACAATGTCAACATGCATCTCCCCTTCAAATTGCAGAGGGACAAACAACACCTCCAGCAGAGCAGAGAAGAGCAGACAATTCATCAGTGATGCTGGAGAGGACCACCACACCTTCGACACCGATGCCCTACAACAGCTCATGGACATCCCAGGAAACCCACCACCAGGACCAGGGCAGCCAAGCTACATAGAGGAGAACCCAGCCCCTGCACAAACCACACAGCAGGAATCACCCGCCAGCATGGCTGGCTCGCAACACTTCACGGAGCCACACATGGCATTCCAATGCCAGGTGTCAGAATGCCAAAAGTAGGTAGCCGAACAGGTGTGGGAGGGGTCCGAACTTATGGAAGATGAACTAAATCACATACGTGGGTGTCTAATTCCCTTCAGGGACCACCTACACCCCACAAAGGAGACCCACACTGTGACAGAGACACATGCATTTGCACATTTCCTGTACTGAACCATGCACAGAGGCACACAATTATCCCTCACACCCACACTGGACCTGCGTACGACGGGCCAGTCCCCACCGCTCACGCTTACGGGGGGACGTAACAAGCGACATTTCCGCGAGCTTCCCCACTGACTGGGGTGACAAGGTTGCGTCCACTGTCCACTACACTCCAAACACCAGCATTGTATGTCGACATGAATATGTGTGTTGTCTGCATACTGCAGTCTGGCCATCACATCCACGCCACACTTGGCATTGTGTACATTGTCATTCATCGGTCACTTGCCTCCTTCGCACATGCCTGGTCCCCACCTCTTCCCACAATCTGCTATTGTGTGGCTGAGGTTCCATGCTGTTGATGGCTTATGTACATGGCTGGCCCAGGTTCCCACAGTAGGTTGTGCTGTCATGTCTGGTGGGTGGGCACGTTGCTTGGCATGTTGTATGTGAGTTTATAACGTGTGCATTCCCAGTGTTGTGATTTGCATGATTGTGGAGTTGAGGTGTGTTCATTTGGTACTTGCCAACGAGCAGTGCATTTCCGTATGTGCCATCCTGGTAGTGCTGGTTGATGATGAACTGTCGGAAGATGTAGGAATCATGCACACTGCCTGGGTGCTTGGCGTCGACATTGGTGGAGATTCCCCGGTGGTCCACTATTGCCTGCACATTGATGGAATACGTGTGAATTCTGTTGCGGTTATTGTGTGCAGGGTTGCCAGGGGGAACAAGTAGGACATGTGTGCAGTCAACTGCCCCAACACATGCGGGAAGCCAACTATGGCGTAGACACATTACTTGGTCTCCAGCTGTTCCTGCACAGTGTGGGTGAAGTATAGATAGTGGAGTGCCAAGCTGATGATGTCACCCATGACTGTTGTGAGGGACTTGGATTGGGCTGGCTGTGCGACTCCTCCGACTCTGGCAGCTGTTGCTTGCAGGGTACCAGAGGCCAACACATGCAGCACCGCCAGCAGCTTTGTCTGAGGTGGGATATTGGTTGTGTGCTGTGTTGGTACCGTTGTTGTATATGAATGTAGGACCCTAATGTAAATTTCCCGATTCATGCCCATATATAGGTGTAAATCACCCTATCCTTATATAGGCATAGAACTCATAACTATATTTAGACTTAGCCTATGCAGTCCAAATATGGCATGGTTACTTCCACTAGTTCCGAAAATTCACAACGATTTCTTGGAAAAAACCCCCTTCAGCAGTCAGGGACTTCCCCTTGCTTGAATATTGATTTATCCAAGAACTCATGGAGTTTTCAAAGAACTGAGTCTTTGATGACGTTATTATGTCCAACCTTACATCAAACTCGGCACCTTCAAGGCATAAATATGCCCACACTTGCCCAAACAAACACACAGTGGTTTGGAGCAGTTCGACTATCTACCTACATGACACAGCTCACCGCAGCAAGTGCCGAAGGAAACGGACCCTCCAGCAGACGCACTGAGAGAAACGCTGTCTTTTCTCTTGCAGAGAAATCCAGCTCCAATGTTTCCAAGCTATCCTTGCGGGTTGTTGGGAAATCGAGTCCTGAGAGAGAGATACCAGACCTGCTTAATTCTAAACCAAGGTACGGACTGATTAGACCCTTAGAGAATTCTTGGATAGATTCTTGGCAAAGAATACTGAAACTAAGCTACACCTCACTTACGTCTTCCCTAGTACTAGTCCTAGGTTAGGTACACCGGGGTAAGCGTATTTTAAAAGCACCAGTTGAGTACTTTTAGTCTTTATTTATTAATGTATGTATTCTATGTATTTTATGGCTTAGAAACCATATCATGCTTTTACAGTTCATAGCGTTATGCAGTATATACGCACCGAACACGGAACAGTCACACTTCCTTGACTGCTTGTCAGGCATATTAACGCATTATTTGACGGGTCCACAACCCGTTAATAATTACCATACACTGGGTAAAGGTGAAGTCTGCCATTCCCACCTGGCGACTGCGCCCGGAGACATTAGAAGATCCGGTTTTCCAGAGGGAACTTGAAGACGGTATAGAACACTATTTTACAGACAATGAAGGAACGGCATCTCCGAGGGCAGTGCAGTGGGACGCCTTTAAGGTGGTGATAAGGGGACTTTGTATTATCAAACATGTAGGTGTGCGAAAGGTGCTGCTACAAGATGTAGAGAAGGTGGAAAGTAGGTTGAGAGCTGCGGAACAGGCCAGACCAGAACATCCGGAAGTGCAGGCGGAAGTGGTGGAAGCGAAGGAAGCGGTTGCAGGGGAAATGGAAAGACTAAGAAGCTTTGATTATAAGACCTATGTTACGAAGTTTCATGCTAAAAGTGATAAAGCTGGTACATTGTTGGTGTGGTTAGCTACTCCTAATCTGAGAGGTGCTCCAATTATGGCATTGGAAGCACACAATGGCAACGTCATATATACTCAACGCGAGATTCTCGAGCTTTTCCTTGACTATTATAAGGCATTGTATGGTAGTACATTGGTGACGGGTGAAACAGACATCGACGCCTATCTAGAAAGCGTACCACTTCCGCAGTTGGAGGAGGAACAGGCAGATTTATTAGGCCATAACACAACCCTAGAGGAGGTCCGCAGCGTGATTAAACACATGGCCCGGAATAAAACTCCAGGAGTAGATGGGCTACCCATAGAACTCTACTCACGATATGTGGACATTCTAGCCCTGCAGTTGTTAACAGTCTACAATGAAGCACGAGATTTGGGTCACCTTCCTCTATCCATGAGGGAGGCACTTATTATCCCTTTTTTAAAGCCGGGGCAAGGGGGTACAGATGTGGCAGCGTACAGGCCATTGTCGATGCTGACCACGGACTATAAAATCTTGAGTCACATATTGGCATCCCGTCTCCTGCAGCACATGACTGGGTTGATACATGGGGACCAAGCTGGGTTTATCCCAACTAGAAACACTGCAACAAATGTGCGGTGATTGCTGAGGATTATGGGAGAGGATCAAAGGAGCTCCATTAGACACACGGTCCTATCAGTGGACATAGAAAAGGCCTTTGATAGTTTAGAATGGCCATATTTATATAAAACATTGGAGCTGTTTGGATTGGGCAAAGAATTTGTAGGCTGGACTAAGGTGTTATATACCTCGGCTGTAGCGAGAGTGCGAGTTGGGGCATTGATTTCGGCTCAATACCAAGTAGCACTAGGAACGAGGCAGGGCTGTTCGCTGTCCCCGCTTTTGTTTACATTGGCTATAGAGCCTCTGGCGGCTAGAGCTAGGCTGGGGCAGAGTTAAGAGGGTCTGCAATTTAGAGGAGAACTCCAATACATATCGTTATATGCGAATAACTTACTGATATTTTTGGCGAACACGGGGGAGCGCTGCAGGGAGCCGCAGACTTAATATCGCGGTTTGGAGACATTTCAGGGTTGAGAGTGAATTGGAATAAGACGTGCCTGTTCCCACTGAAACCTGGCGGTCTAGTACCCGGACTTTTTTGGGATGTCCGTTGGGAGCCAACGTGCCTGACGTATTTAGGGGTTCGTATTTACCATGAGACCGCTGATTTGCTGGAGGGGAACATCGGGAGATGTGTGAGAGCTTTGAAGAGGAGCATAGCATTTTGGTCGACACTACCATTGTCTGTGATGGGACGGATAGCATTATTGAAGATGGTGGCTTTACCTAGATTGTTGTATTTCTTTAGGACAATGCCCATTTGGATTCCATGATAGTGGGATTTCTATGGGGCTCCGGCAGGCGAAGGGGGGGCCAAGCGACACTAGTGAGGCCGAAAGCTGAAGGCGGATTGGTGGTACCAGATTTTGAGCTCTATTATCTAGCAGCACAACTCCAAGATTTAACTCAAGAGATCGCAAGGGAGTTTAGAGGCCCGGAACACCTGAGAAGCAGGGGAATCCAGAGACACGTACTGTCGTTCATAGTTCTGCGGCAAAAGCTTACCGCTAGAGATCTCTCATTAGAAGAGAAAACATTGAGGTTGTGTTGGAACCGTAGTCAGCGTAGGGCTGGGTTATTACACCCCTATGCTCCTGAGATCCCACTAGGTATGTTAACAGCGTTACCCCATGGTGGAGATTGGACTCCCCTGTTGGAATGGGAACAGGTAGGGATTCAGGTAGTGGGCGACCTATACGAGGACGGTGAGCTACTGACCTACCAAGTGCTGCAGGAGAGATATGGTCTACCGGGAGGGGGGTTCATGTTACTTGCAGCCCTGGTGGCTGCAATTAGGAAACACTGGAAGGAGGGAATAATGGAGCCCACACCGACCATGGCATTTCAGTATGCAGTGATGGCGGCAGGGACTTTCAAGGCAGTTACATGCCTCTATTCCAGGATGCTCAGAGAGGAGCTTAAACCACTAGATACGCTGCGGGCAAAATGGGAGACAGGCATTGGGAAGCTCATACCAGAACCCACATGAGGACATATTATTCGCAGGGCCTGGAAAAGTACTGGGAATGCAAGGTTCCAGCTGGTGCACTTCTTCATACTGTACAGAACATACTTAACGCCAGGTAAGATTCGGAAATACTTTCAGGTAGAAGACGCAGCATGCCCTAGATGCACGAAAGAGGAAGTGGAATTGGAACACATGCTATGGGAGTGCCCGAAGTTAGGAGGTTATTGGGAAGAAGTGGGAGTCCTGTTAAATGCAGTCACTGATCGAAGATTAGATTTTGATATAGCTACATGCTTGCTACATTGGTTCCCCCACACTCCCAAAACGAAGGTAACCAGTAAATTCGTGGATATGGGATTATTGCTAGCGAAAAGAGAAATAACAATGAACTGGAAATCGAGGGAGGGCCTCAATAGCAAGAGATGGAAAGCTGAGCTAAGAAAATGGACCAGTAGTGAGAGTGGTATTAGATTCCAACAGGCGCGACACTCAAATAATGAGAAAGCGTTGGAGACAGCTACAGCATGGGAGACACTGGTGCAATTGCTGATTGATCAGCTGACGGAAGAAGAATGAATGGGCATTGTAGATACATTAGGAGACCATGAACATTGGGGCGATTAACACGCTAACATTGTAACGGGACCATGGGATGTGCTTTAGGTTTGTGCTACATGTACTACAACCAGTGGCAGGGGGAAGGAGGTGGGAGGTTAGTAGGGTTAAATATAGAGTTCTAAGTAGGTCAGCTGTATGTAGGGAGAAGGATGAAGGGAACGAGTGGATAGCAGGGCCATTACTGAGCTGGAGAACTGGTGTGATAATTGATTATTTAACTGCAATGTACTGGGACAGTTTTGGTAGAGATTCGAAGGATTATGGTGTGACCTGTGTTGTATATTGCAAATTGCTAACAAACTACCAATAAAATATGTTTAAAAAAAATCATGCTTCCACAGTATTATTTTATAGAACTCTTCATACTGCACGCATTGTACTTTGCAACCAGTATTACGATTGTAGCAGTTCATTACTTCTGCATGACAAAGTAGACTGTTCAGAAACTAATCCCTTCTTGTTTATTCGAGAAAGTTTCTAGTGACCTCTGAGCTAGCTTGCACTCACAATTAAGTCTAATATATTCGATAGAGACCTAGTCGACCTCAGTCCTACGTCTAATCTATAGTATATATTATTCCAATGCGCAGCGCCTATTGGGAATATCGGAACTACACTACATGGCGCCCAACGTTTGGTAAGGCGCTAATTTAACCCTAGATACTAGAGTAACTCAGTTGTGCTTTTCACACACACCCCTTTTTCCTGTAAAAACTCCAATAGACATCTGCAGTGGGTGAAAGGATAATATCCGCCATAACTGAGTAGGACGAAAATCCTATGTATTAGTTTTTGGTTTGTTTAACGTTGAAGGATACAGTGTTCCAAAAATATTGTGCACCTTATCTTTGTTTTCTTGAAACTTGCTCTGTAAACTTTCGGTCAACAAAATGACGGAGAGTGAAGACAAAAGGAAGAGAGCTGCAGCAGCAGCTCAGGTAGTTTTAGACATTACAGCGTTTAATGAAAATGACCCGGATGCTATACCCATCCCGGCAAATGTAAGAAAAACTATAACTTACAAACTTACAAAAAAAAATGTATCATCGAGAGGTGGTAAAGTAATATTTGTTATTGAGGCACATGAATATCGGCAGACAGAGGTATTCTATTCATGTATTATGTTTCCTGTAGCAAATTCAGTAACACATGAGTTCCACTACTACAAAGTGGAGGAACCTCCAGAGGAATACGTTCCTTTCGAGGACGTTGAAATTCCACTAACTTACCAAGAGCATCAGCACTGCTTTAAAGGCGCCCTACAACATCAAAATCACATTACCAGGCTTGGTCCACTAGGTAGACCAGGAGCAACATGGCCGGTACTAGCCAGCTATACACCACATCCTGACATTGAAAAAATGACAGGTCCAGAACTGTTAGCTCAGCTGAAACAGGTAATTAAAATACATGGACAATTGGTTCAATATGTCATGCGGACTTTAACAGTCCAACCTGCTGTAAGAATTCCACAGCACACCCCTCACCAGGGTAACACAAACAAAATTACACCACAGACTATACAATCAGTCATTGGTAAATTGCCTGCAAAACGGGAACAAATTCCATTCTGGTTAGCTCAAAAAAGTTACTCAAATAGAGGCAGTATTTCCTGATACTACACCTCATGAAAAACACAGAATTTTGACAATCTGTTTACCAATGGGGAATCGTACCACACGTGGAGGACTGTCAATCAATCAATCAATCAATCAATCAATCAATCATCGCATTTATATAGCGCACTACTTACCCAGAGGGTCTCAAGGCGCTGGGGGAGGGGGATCTGCTACTGCTCGAACATCCAGGTCTTGAGTTGCTTCCTGAAGGCGAGGTGGTCCTGGGTCAGGCGGAGGTGGGTGGGGAGGGAGACACTTGGGGTACAGTCTTTGCTTCAATCTACACAAAAACACATGGTGTTCCATCTATGGCGGTAATACCAGACGTCCTAAGACAGATTCAAAATGAATACGCACCAGAACCTGCCTTAAATCTTGGTATGAAGTTACTAAAAGATTTCAAACAGGTCTCAGCTATACTATTAGCTAACAACAAATGTGAAGCAACATCCGTGACAATCCGCCAAAAACTAAAAGAAACTGATATAACAGAGCAACCATATGAAGTTGCAAGAATTATTGAAAAATCCTATGAAGAACTAGGTAGAGATAGTTTGGGTGGGAAACCAGTAAAACCCTCACTAACTGAAAATCCTGAAAACGTTTTTATTAAAAATAATCTCACTACTCCTAAAAAGAAGTGGGAAAACACTAAACAGACACTTCCTAAAGAGAAGCGTTCTGAGTCCAGAGGAAGGTCTCCTCAACAGGAGCCCTCTGAAAATAGGTATAACCTCAGGAATAGGGATAATTTGAGAAAACCTGATAGATATCAAGATACGGATGCATGTGCCTCTCGTATCTTTCAGACTTCCTTGCAGAAATCCAAAAGAAGAGGACGATCAGAACAAAAGGAAGAACGTGTGAAGTCCAAAGACGAACAGCACGTTCTAAAAAATAAAACTTAATTCACTAAGAAGAAGGTAGCAAGTGTAAAGATCAGACATGCCGAGGATCTTGAGGACACAACTCAAGAACGGGGAGTGGGCCCAGACAATGCTAGACAGTGCAGCAGAAGTCATCATAGCTCGCAAGATCCTGAAGGATCATCTGGAGACAGTGGACTTGAATGAATGCATTCAAGTTGAAACTGCCGACACTATGGTTAGTGTACCCCATAAGTTATGTGAAGTAACACTCCGGATGGGGGGGGACATAACTAGAAACATAAAAGCACTCTTTTGGGAGAAACTATCTAAGGGTTATGACGTTCTTCTAGCTGAACAAGACTGACCACCTAAATTTGTCAGGGAGTGCCCACATGGCGAACAAATAATTATTCCAGCCTTCTCAAATCACATTCCAATTCATAAAAAATACACCTATGCCAGAAAATGGGCTGTAGCCCAGGCTCCAGCACTATATAAAAATCATGTAGGATGGGAGGAGGATTCACCTCACCATAAAATCCAGTTAAAAACTCAACCAACAATGCAAAGGCAATCCCGTTAAACAGGAAGCTAAAAAACAGGTCAGGGAGATTTTAAATCAACTTGAATACCAAGGGGTGATTGAAACATGCACCTCATCTATGAACAATCCTTTGTTTCCTGTCTCCAAGCCAGACAATACATATCATCTTGTTTTGGACTACAGACACTTAAACTCTTGTTGCAAAACTTTTGCAGTACAAAATACACACAGTGCAGCACTGATGAATAACATTGTGCGGAAAAAAATATAAAACCACATTAGATATTTCTAACGGTTTCTTCTGTCAAAACATTGCCCCAGAAAGCAGGAACTTGACCGCTTTCTCAATCATGGGGACACGCAACAATTTTGCGGTCTCCCCCAGGGATTCAAGAATAGTCCAGGGTTATTTTCAGCCAGAGTAACAGAGTTACTACAAACGTATGATGATGAGGCATTATCTTATGTCGATGACATCTATCTTACAGATGATGATTTGGACGTGCACTTGAAAAGAGTGAACACCATAATACTTGGGTTCGCCTCTGAAGGTACAAATTAAATTTTAAGAAATCACAAATTGCCCACCGCAACGTCCTATTTTTAGGATACAAACTTTCAAGAGAAGGCAAAAGCCTGGCAGCGAACTTTCTAGAGAAATGTTCGCTGCTTCAACCTCGAAAGATGCTGAACAACTTGCAGTCAAGTACCTTTAATGAAGGTGAAAAGGTACCAATAGCATACAAATCACACTTGTACACACAAGCTGAAATGAAATTCACTTCTACAGAAAAGATTCTGACAACGGTTCAAACTGCAGTAGAAAAAGAAAGAGCTCTCGCACAGGGTAAAAGCATAATGATCGTTACACCTGTACCTGCTTAAGGGGCAGTAACAAAAGCGAGCATTCCAAATGCTAAGACTCTACATCCAAGATGGATAAAATGGGTTAATTCTCTTGCTGCAACAGACGTTGAATACGTTTTTGACCCCTACTTGAAAACACAAGAATTTCTACAATACGAACACAAATGTCCTCTGCCAACCGAGATTCTGCCTCTAGAACATTTCAGATCTATAATTTATAATTACAGACGGATCAGCACAGCCCGCAATTGGGAGTAAACAAGCCTATAGTGCTGCATGCGCGATTGTTAAAGATCGCTGACGCGAAGGTAAATTTCGACCAATGGTCACTAAAACTCAAGCCCTCGGAGACTGTACAGCTCAGCGAGCTGAACAACAGGCTTTCAAGATGACGCTTGAAAATACAGATTGCCAATTCCCCACACTCATAGTGTGCGATTCGTATTACTGCGTCCAGTCTTTCAATGAATATCTGCAGAACTGGGTTCAAAACGGTTTCAAAGACGCAAAAGGTGGCATAATTAAGCATAAAATGCTTTGGGAACAAGTAGTTCTATTACAGAAAGAACTACAAAAGACACTTGTGATCTATACTAAGCATGGGTGAATTTTGCGAATTCGCGATCCGCGAATTTGCGGATTTGCGAATTCGCGATCCGCAAAATTTGCGAATTTGTGCAAATTTGCGGATTTTTGTTTTTTTGCGTGTTCGCGGGGTTTATTGCGTGTTCGCGGGGTTTTTTGCGTGTTCGCGGGACTTTTTGCGTCTTCGCGAGCCGCTTGCATAGCGAAGTTACCCATGCAGTCGTTTATGGGAGAGGGAGAGAGAGATAGACAGATAGATAGATAGATAGATAGATAGATAGATAGATAGATAGATAGATAGATAGATAGATAGAAAGAGAGAGAAAGAGAGGGAAAGAGAGAGGGAGAGAGAGAACGAGAGAAAGAAAGAGAGGCCGGATCTCTGAAGGGCCAGATTCCTGAGTTGCCCCTACAGAACATACAGCTTTTTATTTTTAGCAAAATGCATATGAAAATTGTGCTGTAAAGGTCTCTTTTAGTTTAACCCCTCCTGACAACTCAAAATGGGTGTATTTGCCATCCTCTCCCTTCTTCCTGTTTTTTATATCTGTAAGTGCTTCCTGATGAAGTTTAATTCCTTGGACAGGTGCCTCGTTGCCTACTTGTAACTATTCTCTGACCCTGCTTCAAGGGTCAGAGCAGGGTCAGAGAATAGTTGCAAGTAGGCAACGAGGCACCAGGAAGCAATTAGCAGCAGGTGTCCAAGTTGAAGTTAATTTGTTTGTAACCCTTTGGTAAAAGGTTACAAAGAAATTAGGTTCAACTTATCCACCTGCTGCTGTAACCCTTGCTTGGCTGAAAATTCGTCCCCGCTGATTCGCGGATTTTACAGCGATTTCGCGAGATTCGCGGATCGCGAAATCGCGGAAAATCCGCAAATTCGCCTGCGAAACGGATTTTACGCCCACCCTTAATCTATACACTGAGTCATCAACGTGATGGCGTTCACGTTGCACGGAATTCATTGGATGATGAAGCCGCGAAGGCAGCTGTGCAAATGGCTTCCGTAGCTGCAATCACTCGTTCAAAAACAGAAATAGATGGTGAAATGCTAGCTGTCATTGCCACTAGCAAAGGCAGCGGAGCTACGTTACCTCTAAACTATCCACTCGAATATACATACATAATTGACGCAAACTGCGTTCCTTTTGCTCGAATCCCTGGAGTGGGGACAGAGTAATCCAAACAGGAAACGTAGAGGTGCTTTGATACAAGAAGCACATATGGGAGAGGGTCTGACACATCAAGGGATCTCAAAATCTCTAATAGAACTGAAGGAGATGTACTGGTGGCCAGGGATGAATGCCCATATTTACGATTTTGGAATGAACTGTGATACCTGTTACAGAGATCATAGCTTTAAAAGCCACCAGGTAACTGACTACAGTGTAGCCAGCCCTGTACAGACAACACTGTTAGACAGCATTAGACTTTCTACACGCAGACGTCACCATGGACGGATGCGGTCCCACAACTATTAGGACAAGATTCATTTGGATGTGGCCTCAGCGCCCGGCTGACGCCCGAACTGTTACAAAAGATTTGCGAGTCTTCATCAACACATACGCAATCGGCACGCTACATTCTGACCAGGGTCCTGCATTCAGCTCTCGAGCTTCTAAGGAGGCCATGGCCAGCTTGGGTGTTGCATTGCGGTACTCAAGTCCATTCCATCCTGAGGGAAATGCGGTAGTGGAAAGAATAAAACGAGACATAAAGCAATCTATAACATCCAGGGTATTAGGTTCGGGTGACGGGTGGGTCAGACATCTAATAAGTGTCCAACGTAGTCTTAATAATCTGCCAAGAAATTCTCTGGGTGGAATCACTCCATATGAAATACTTTTTGGTACAAGAATGATTGTCAAAGTCCTCGATTGTCAAACTTCAGTTGTAGAACAAAAACCCTTTGATATCAAAGATCGTTTGGCTGTTTTACAGGACTTAAATGAAACAAGAAGAAGTCTGAGTAACACAATACAGAAGCCAACGACCACTGAAGAAAAAACACCTGTCCCAGCAAGACCTGTCTGGATTCCACAGATTGGGGATCTAGTCAGGGAAAAGATTGCAGTGAAGAAGGAATTTGGGCCTTCTTACAGAAAACCAGTACCTGTTTTAGCAATCCACGGAACAAGATCAGTGTTACTACCACCCTTGCTGGATAAAGGGAGAACAGAGTTGTGTCCATCGACCTGGTCAAACCACATCATGTGGCCGATAATACGTAGTAGGCCCAGTGAACTCCCAAGATGTAGCAGACGACCAAATCTTGCTACAATACAAGAGGTTCAAACTGAAAGATTTATCACCTTTGATAAACCTGCAGTGAGAAAAGAAGTACTATGCAACAAAGCCATGGAACTTGTACCTCTTGAGACCCAAAAAACAGTTTGTCAAGAAACACCTGTCTACAATGATATAGCCTCTGACTACACTAATATGACGAAGGAAGAAACAGCTCCAGCGATTCCAAACACTCTTGATGCAATTCCAACAATTGACAGAACTGCCTCTGGCTTTTTCATCAACTTTGATACATTTTCTGAGGATCCCAGTGAACCTGAAACCACGCCAGCTAATAAAACTTTCAAAGAAAAAATAACAGTACTCTTTCATCAACTTGAAAATACATATCTGGTTTCACCATAGGTTGAATTTTGGATTGTGTTAGGTGTACTTTTTCTCCTACTTTGGCTCATTATTTTAAATTTGGGAAAGATAATAGATGGAAAATACAGTACAATGCACACAGCAAGTAAGAATATCAACTTGCTCCTAAAACCTCACAAATCATCTCATTGTGAGCGAAGAGACCTGTCATCAGTGAACATCACAGCCATTCCTATACCTGGTGGTGTAGCCTGGGACGCAACTGATTATGACATTTATGACCCAGTGGAATTGTTGAAGATTCCACACCAATTTAAGGTTTCTTTGAGTGACTTTGTCTCACCCAGCACATTTTAATATGATTGGGACTTTGAAACTGTTAATAACATGATGACAGATTTAGAAATGTCAGCTAAACTCACAAAACATGAATACTTAGAAGGTTCATCAGATTATGAACAAATGTATTGTTTTAATCATTATGGTCAGCATTATTTGCACAAATCTGCAAACCCTAAAATGTTTTTACTTATAATCAATGGGAACATTGTCCAACACCGCCAAAAGGCAGCTCGAAAACATTTTATGAAAAGTTTCCATACTTCTCAGGATTTAATGTCACGAACCCAGAAACGTTTTATTTCAAAAATATGAATAAGACAGGAATCAAAAACATGTTGACTAATACTAAACAAATTTATTCAACAAACATTTATGCTCAGCTGTCTACATTAGGTTTTAACTTTTGGAAAGACAACATTGAGACAAAAACTGCCTGGAGCACAAAAGACTGGCAGGTGCAAGGATTAGAAGCCTTATTCAGAGCCTGCATTATCCCAGAACAAATAATGTTTTTAAATGACACTGTTCAACAAACATCTTGTCTTGGCTTGGCTAAGATAAAAGATTTAAACTAACCGTCCATACCTAAGCCCACACCTGACAGTAATAGCACTGCAGATGAGGAGATAGACGTAAAACAGATTCTACAACAGAACAGAACTAATCCTGATTGGAAAAAATTGTTAATCTGGCCCACAGACACGAATAACTGTCAAGATAGATTCCTGAACAAAACACAAGCGTTCACAGTAACTAGGCCAGATCCAAGATATTGCCAGAGACAACATCCAGGGATAGTTACAACATACAGTGTAGGAAAGGTATGCCTTGAGTGGCTACAGAAATCCACACCTACAGAAATTAAACAACACTTAACTTTACTTAAAGATGGCATTGATTTGAGAGACTTCCTACTTGAACCTCGTAAACCATGTCATAAACGTTTCATATACGCCGGTATATACTCTGCTTACAATGAAGCATGGAAAGTCACGCAAATGGAAACTGCAGAAAGAATACGAGAAATTGATCGTATTAATTTAGAGAAAGCTCTCTCTGTAGTGGACAATGGGTTAACGACTCTGTCCTCCAGAATTTATTCTTTGGACAGCATTGTATCCTCTGCTATTGACATAATAGAGCAGGACCTACTAATGTTACAACATGGCCAGTCTCAATTACGTTCTATAATGCTGCTAGGCTAGACGTTACAAAATCTCCGTTCAGGCTACGTGCCATGGCGTCTAATCAACACCATGTCATTGTTTACTGTAATTAACATTACAGATAAACAAATCTCTTTGGCACAAAGAGGAGCAGACTATACGGTGCTGAGCATAGGAAAACTGGAAAGATTACTATTAACTGTTTCTGAGAAGCCAGTCATAGAATGGATAATACATGGCACCATCACGATACCAGTGACGTTTTTCCAGTTTCAGTATTGCTTAAGATACATACCAGCAGGCCTGTATGAAAGGTTGGGTAAAGAGTACATTGAGTCAACCTGGAATTTACCATACATACACAAATGTTGGAGTGGGGGAAAGGAGGTATTTCTTAGTGGACAAAACTGTAAGAACTCACTAAGCGGTACACTTTTGTGTCAAGGTGTTAATTTACACGGAGCCTGCGAGGGTTCTTCAAATAACCTTTCTTGCCACCTGCACAGTTCTCCAGCAGCAGTGATAGACTCAGTTTTTAGGCAGCTATCCAATGGTAGCTACATAATGTTGAGTGATCACAGCTGTTGTGGAATGATGCCAGGTATAGCCTATCTCGTTAGTGTGTCAACCAGGGTCACTTGTTGTATGCAAGTATTGTTTCCTAAAAGCAGGACAGACGGGGAGTCGCCGCTATGGCCTTCACTGAATATCTCTTTTATACAAATTGATACTTTAAGCAGAATGAAAGCCATTCTTTTGCAAACAATAGTGACACTGACCTGGTGCAGAGAAATGTATGATCGGCAAGTCGCAAAGACTTCTGCGGAGATACATGCCCTATTATCAACGACTTGTACAATACATTTCGCAGAAATGTAGGTCGTATCTTAAACATGTCTGATACGAGTGGTATTGTACATGTATTTAAGACAGTTTTTTCGGGACCGTTAGCACCCTTTGAAGCAGTCCTAGGCATTTTTCCAAATTTCGTGCACTCTGTGTTCGACGGCCTGCCTCTCATTTTGGGACTCGTAGCAGGAATTCTATTTTTGTTCCTTCTGCTCCGATATGGCAAGTCCAGTCACCAGCGATACCCAGACTACCATGGAGAACGCTCTCCTAGCCATACGGTACCGTGACACAATTACACAGATTCTTGGCTTGGCCCGTTTAAGAGATCTGAATACCACATGGTTTCTTTCATTCAGACCAATCTGGCAAGATTGCATCTTACCTGTTCTACGATGCCTGCTTTGCAGGGAAGAATGCGTGTTAGACATTTGTCTTACACTTCCATCAGCACTGCCAACGGATGTTAACGTTTTGCTAGGTCCGGTATCGGCTCATGCATCGTGTTGCCCCCAACGGCTGCCAATCCTGATGACGACATTCGTAGAGATCTCACCAGCAACTACAGCTAATGGTGAGGTACGTGGAACAACAGGCACACAGGTACCATCTACTGCGAGCATTGCTAATGCGAATGACGCTGACGGCGATGCTTCTCATCTGTGCACAATTGATCTACTTAATGAAGTAGTTCCACTTTCACCTACTGTGGTAGATGATTTCTTTGCCAGCCTAGACAATTTGATATTTTCTCCTGACACCGAGAATAACTTTTGAAATCAGCACACAGCGTTCCATGAACTCTAAATTTGGCCTTCACTTTTCATAACAACCCTTCCAAAGCTTTGGAACTCTTCTATGACTAATTTTGACTTTTTACTCAAAAACTTGAAAAACACTTTTTGGGCACAAAGTAATCTGCTTAAAGTAGAACTATTCTTAGAGAACATGAATTCATTAAATACTTCCAAGAGACAATATGTGACCTTATCCTCAAATTAAAAACAGTTTTTATATTCTGCTATGACATGGTCTCGACTATTTCTTCTGTAACTTAGAGCCTTTTCATAAATGTCATTACATGATTCATTCAGTTAGCTTTGCCAACATCATAATTCATGTTTTAAATGACGCCTATTGCTTTTAAATGCATACTGTACAAATGCTCATTTTTCGTGTGCAACTGTTTCAAATACATTTTGTGTATTTTGGTTGGGATTGTAAACACATACTTTAGATATGTTTTAGCGCTTATAACTTAGTAATGTTAAACATAATAAAGGGGAGTGGGTGTTGATTATGAATTCAGGACCCTAGTGTAAATTTACCAATTCATGCCCATATATAGGTATAAATCACCCTATCCTTATAGAGGCATAGAAATCATAACTATATTTAGACTTAGCCTATGCAGTCCAAATACGGCATGGCTACTTTCACTAGTTCCGAAAAACCCACAATGATTTCTTGGGAAAACCCGCCTTCAGCAGTCAGGGACTTCCCCTTGCTTGAATAATGATTTATCCAAGAACTCAGGGAGTTTTCAAAGAACTGAGTCTTTGATGACGTTGTTATGTCCAACCTTACGTCAAACTCGGCACCTTAAAGGTATAAATATGCCCACACTTGCCCAGACAAACACCCGGTGGTTTGGAGCAGTTCGGCTATCTACCTACATGACACAGCTCGCCGCAGCAAGTGCTGAAGGAAGCCGACCCTCCAGCAGACGCACAGAGAGAGACGCTGTCTTTTCTCTTGCCGAGAAATCCAGCTCCAGTGTTTCCAAGCTACCCTTGCGGGTTGTTGAGAAATCGAGTCGTGAGAGAGAGATACCAGACCTACTTCATTCTAAACCAAGGTACAGAGCTGATTAGACCCTTAAAGAATTCTTGGATAGATTCTTGGCATAGAATACTGAAACTAAGCTACACCTCACTTACTTCTTCCCTTGTACTAGACCTAGATTAGGTACACCAGGGTAGGCGTATTTTAGAAGCACCAGTTGAGTACTTTTAGTCTTTATTTATTAATGTATGTATTCTATGTATTTTATGGCTTAGAAACCATATCATGCTTTTACAGTATTATTTTATAATACTCTTCGTACTGTACGCATTGTACTTTGCAACCAGTATTACGATTGTAGCAGTTCATTTCTTCTGCATGAGAAAGAAGACTGTTCAATAAACACTTTTTATTGAAAACGCCCGTCTCTCTATTTCTCTGCACCTCTGGTGAAACGAAGCATGCACAATTGACTGAGTGAAATAACTATCTATTGTTTCCGCAACTCTAGAGATACATTTTTTATTCTTGGGAAACAAAGTTGTCATGTTTATGCGGTTGTCAGAAACTAATCCCTTCTTGTTTTTTCGAGAAAGTTTCTAGTCACCTCTGAGCTAGCTGGCACTCACAATTATGTCTAATATATTTGATAGAGTCCTAGTCGACCTCAGTCCTCTGTCTAATCTATAGTATATATTATTCCAATGTGCAGAGCCTATTGGGAATATAGGAACTACACTACACCATCAGCCTGTGGGCAATGGTGGTCAGGATGCGGAGGATGGTTGTCCCTTTGAGCCTGTAGTGGGCAATGACATTCTCGGGTGTTGGGTCTGTGAGGTTGCTGCGTTTTCTGAAGATCGCTGTCTTTGTCTGCGGTGCCTCAGTGTTAGTCCGGGGGCAAGCAGTGGGGTTCTGTGGTGGTGGAGGGGGTCCTGGGGGTGGTGGGTGTTGTGGCCCTCTTGGGTGTCCGGCCTGCATGATCAGTGGGTCCATGGCATCTGTTGTTCTTCAGGTGTGGCTCTGGGCAGGGCTCACTTTTCTGGTGCAGGCTGTCGTCCGACTTACACCAGGTCAGAGCAGGTGTTAATTTCCTGCTGCTAACGCGCCTTATCGCATGTTTTGGGATCTTATCACAGATTTGGCTGGTCATTGAGAATGTTGTGGAGTGGTGTTGTGAACTCCTATTCTGCATCTAATTAGCGATAGTTGCCGGGGTCATCTGTGGCGCTTTTTTTTGCGGCAGCTATAGCAGGTAACATGGTGATATGGGCTGTTATCACCAGCTTGTGAATGGGGCAATAGTTTTATCACCACTTAGGCTGCGATAAAGTGCCACTAACTTGGGGATAAATCCTTGAGAATATGCCCTTATGAGTTCTGCATGCCAGTCAATCGAAGAGCACACATAAAAACACCCTTGAATATATTTGGTGTGTGCACGAGTGCAGCTATGCTGAAGTCATTCAGCTTTTATTTCAGAATATCCTCTTGTGGTGTACCACAGAAATAAGTTAGCAATATCTTCAGAAGCTCAACTGTATAAAAACAAAACTCGAACATATGAAAGGTATTTTCTGATTCTGCTTTTGCTGTTCTTGTGTATGTTTCCTGCAGCTGCAAAAAATAAAGAATGAAAAAAGCAAAGCATGATGGGGCAGTGCTATGGTAAATGGGAGGGAGTTGCTGTAAATGAATGAAAAAGTTTCAGCCAAGTCGAGCACTCTGTTTGGAGGATGCAACTCCTGAAATCCTGCAGAGGGTGGTGATGTAGGCGCTCTATGGTCAATTTTGCCTCTTTCGTTTGTTTCTGTAGGATTGGTGGTCTTATGCAGTGAGGATCCTAATGTCAACCCCTCTGCGTCCAGATCCAAAGGTGACTGTATCGAGTGCATCATAATTCATGTTTACTTTTCATCCCCACACAAATAAAGGCTCTTTCTTTATAGGAGGGCAGATGCTGCACCAACTTTTAAATTTTGTTTCCTCATTCTAAGAAACTGTTTATTTTACCACCATTTTTATTACACTATATGTCATGCAAATATAAAACAAATTGATATACAATATTATAAAATGAATATAACATATTTGTAACATCATATCCATTTATTGATTTCCTTATGAAGCAGAACATTATGGGTCTTAAGCACAAAGTTAAATATACACATGTACATTTACACACTACACCTAAAATTAACTCTTCACTTTTTCACTACTCACTATTTCTGAGTAGATATTTACATTGGGGGTTGAGCCACCTGCAACAGAATTGCACAATGTAAAGTTACTACTAGTAACTTTTCACCTGTTGATGAAGATCTCTGCCACCAGGGTTAAGACCAACTCAAGAAATTAGAGGGCAAATTATTAAAGTTGATACTTATTTTAAAAATGTAATGTATAATATAAATATATAAATTAAATGAAGGAATATAATGTATATACAGTGTGTACAAGGATAACTGTATACATTGTAAAATAATTCAAAATGCTTACTATTAATCAAATTAAATGTGCATTAAATAATATTTTCATGTAAATGCATTAATTTAGTTTATAAATATTTATTCAAGTGAAGTTTTTCAGTCAGGCCGTATATATATTATGACATATTGAATATGACATATTTTGTAACATTTTTAATCAAGCATTTTTTTACATTTAGATATTCTATATTAAAAATTGTTAGTTTATTTATTAAGCTGTGCTTGTTAACATAGTTATCTTTAATATTTTTAAAACATTTATAACATTTGTCTAGTAACTTTTGTGCTAATTTTATTTTAATTCGTTTTCAGATAGTTCAATGTAAATATATCCTTTTTTCATTTCAAGTGTGTCACTATTTTGTTTTCTAGTAACTGTATTTTCTTGTCTGTTTTCTAATTCAGTGTACAGTGGCTCTTGCTGTGCAGGCTCGTTTCGGGGTACGGAGTGTGACTGTAAGCTTTCAAGTAAAGGCCTTTTACATTTCTACTGGTGGGTATTATGGGTTACTGGTTAATTAATATGTGTAACTTAATGTAGTTATAGTTGTTTTGTTAGGTTTAGAAAAAAATATGTTTTGTGTTGCAACTTGTGTATTTAAACCTGGGTTTTATTAGACAATTGATTTGCTGTTGTGTAGATTTTTGAAAGGGTATTGATGGTTAGTCAAGAGTTGCAGATGAGAGATTTCGGTAAATTTGGACTTATTTTTTGTTGCTGGGCATCCATGTTTCATTTTATAGGTCACCTCGGATTGTGAAACAAAGGATTTTTGTTTCAGATTGGGTTATATTTTTATGTGGTTTGTAAATTGAATGTCCAACGTTTATGTTTAATAATCAGTTTTCTTGTACTGTGCAGTTTTTCGCGAGTATTTCATTGATAAAATGTATTTGGGGAGGGTTGGAGGAATTTATATTAGTTTAATGAAAGAATATTTTGCGGTGATGTATTATGTTTTTGCATTGGGTATTTTTTTAAATTAGTCTGCTGCTTGTGGATTCAGAATTTTTATTTAAGGTCATAGTCTACTAAACTGTAAGCACATTTTCATTTATTTAATTTTATATGAAATGTGAAGTGAATAGATGTTAGTTTAGGTACGATTCAAGTATGCTTATTTCTGAATTTTGTACTTTATTATGGTATAGTTGATTTTAACGTTGTTCTATTAGCGTTAGGTTTTACAGAAATATTGGTGTATTTTTTAATATACTTTAAAAAAGAATTGTTACATTTTTATTATGTTTTGTGATGTTCTAGGTATGGTTTTTGTTTTAATATCTAGTCTATTTTATTAAGTTTTTTTTTTAAATCAGTAAATAAAGTAATAGCCCTTCATTGTTTTTAGCTGTTTTAAAAGAGTTTTTGATAATATTTCTATGCGTTTGTAAAGGATGGAGATCATCCAACAGTACCTTGGAAGGAGTTATAACACCCTTCTACTATGCTATTAGGTTCGGCTTCCTGGGAATCTGCACTGTTGTACACATTACATGGGAATATGTGGACCTTGGGTTTACACCTGAACCCAAGCGATGTATGCAGCCAACGCAAGTGTCTTTAAAATAAGCTATCATGGGTTACTATTTTTCCTCATTAGTATAGTACAATGGAAATTCTATTAATAGGTTATAAGGGTTTCTAACATTTGCTGGTTGTAACATATGCTAGGGCTATTAGCTTTTTGATTTAATAGACATATTGATGATTGGTACAGTAGTTGACACATAGTATTGATTTTTGGAGTTATGTCCATAAGGCATGATTCCAATATAATATTAGGCTTACATTGCTATGTAGAGATATATTTTTAGGACTGTGTGAATCATTGCAGGATAATCTCATACCTATTTTGTGGTTAGTAGGTATTGATTTACTTCTTTATTGTTGTTATTAGTTCTTGGTGTGTGGAACTTTGATAGTTTGGAACTAGTGAATAGATTTGTGGTATACTATATTTATTGGTGCTGCATTTGAATAGCACCTATTTTGAAAGAGGACAAGATTTAAAAGTTCTATCCACTATCCCAGGTCCCTCCAGTCCTCGTCCCATTCCTTACTTATGAAGATAACCATCTCCATGATAGGAAAAAGAACAGAGGAATTCTGAAACCAATAACACCAACCCTCCCACTGGGAGTATTAGCCAGCACTCATCCAGCATTCTGCCTGTTCTTTTTTCTTTCTGCCAACAGAATGAAACGTGGTGTGCTGTTGCTGCTCCTGCCGGGCGAAAGTGGTATTTTCTTTGCTGACCATCGGTCAGCTGGGCTTTTCTTGATGGTACGTTGCTGTGCCTCCCGGCCTACCGGGCTTACTGGGAGGGTCATTTGTTGCCTGCCGGCCCTTTGTGGCTGGTGCGCAGTCTTTTAAAGACATACTTTCCTTCATCTTCCAATCAATTAAAAGTGGCTCGCCGCTAGATCCGGCCCCATCGAACATCTTAAAACTAGTGACCCCTGCAATCCTTTCACCCATGGCGAATTTGATTAACGCTTCGCTATCCCATGGCATTGTACCCCCTAGTTGGAAAAAGGCCGTTGTTAAAGGCCTGATCAAAAAACCCAATCTGGACCCTTTGGAATTGAATAACTTTCGGCCAATTTCCTTATTGCCAGGCATCAGCAAGGTGGCAGAAAAATACATCAACCGCCAGCTATATGACTACCTCGAAAGAAATGGTTTGCTCAAACCCTCACAGACAGGCTTTCGCCCGGGCCAGAGAACTGAGACTGCAATGATAGCGGTAGTGGAAGAGGCCAGAAAGATCATAGATTCAGGTGGATCAGTGGCAGTGATCCTCCTGGATCTGAGTGCGGCCTTCGACACCGTGAACCACTCTATCCTGGCCCATAGGCTGGAGGAACGGGGGTTCTCAGGGCTAGCCCTATCCTGGTTCAAATCCTTTTTTTCATAGCCTCTCATTTCAGGAGGCGGACGGGAATTTCATCTCTAAAATAACCGCTGTACACTGTGGCGTTCCTCAGGGCTCTTCTTTGAGCCCTACACTTTTCAACGTGTACATGTCCCCCTTAGAAAAGATTGTCACCCCATATGGTATTAAGCTGTTGACCTATGCTGACGACACCCAGTTGGTGGTGTCCCTAAGTCAGCAAGACCACCCCTCCATAGATCTTTACTCCTGTCTCGGGGACATGACCAGATGGATGGACAAGTCCCATCTTAAGCTGAACGTTGACAAGACGGAGATCTTGATCCTGGGCAACCAATCACACTTTTGCCCGGAGACCTTGTGGCCCCCGTGTATGGATCCACCCCCAATCCCTAAACCAGACATTAAGAGCTTGGGGATCTGGTTGGATGAAAGCCTTACATTTACCACCCAAGCCAGGAAAACAGCGGGAATCTGCTATGGCTTCCTACGCATGTCTCGAAAAATCTTACCTCTTTTTCCCACTCAATCGCAAAAGCTCCTGATTCAAGGCCTCGTATTGTCCCGTTTGGACTACGGCAATGCCCTGTACCTTACGGCCCCTAATAAAGTGATTGCAAAGCTTCAGGTCGTACAAAACACCGCTGCCCGGCTCCTTATGGGCACAAACAACCGCTGCTCAGCCAAACCAGCCCATAGGTCGCTTCATTGGCTGCCCATTCAAGAAAGGGTGCACTTCAAGACTTTATGCACTACCAACATAATTCTGCACGGCAAGGCCCCCCCCATCCTAAAGGATTTGGTTGTTCCTTACAAATCGAATAGAACCCTTCGCTCCACACACCTTAACCTGACGTCTATACCCAGGATCAAAAAGGCCCGATCTGGGGGTCGTCTTTTCTCATATAACGCCTCCAAACCGTGGAACGCATTACCACCAGACATCCGAGCCCAGCCCAACCTCCTTTCCTTTCGTAAACTTTTGAAGACCTGGCTGTTCCCTTGACGGCACCCCCTACACGTCATTTGTCTTTTTACTAGCACTGAGATGCTTACGGGCAGCCATGGGCTCTATAAATCTGTAAACATAAACATTTGTGGAGTTTTCCGGGTCGTGGCTGCAAGACTTCCTGCGGCCAGGCCGGGTGGAAGTCACGTTGCCATGGTGTGTTCTGCCTGCACCGGCTCCTCCCGACTTGTGGTGGGCTTTCTTGGGCCTCTCCCATGGTCCGCCTCATCCTTGCCGCTGTGCCGGTCCTGTCTGGGTCGGCAGTTACAGAGGACGCTTGGCAGGTCAGTGCTGTCTTGGGGATGCTCCGGATGTGCCTGGTTTCTGGGTATCTCTGCGCTGTTCAGACGGGCTACGTCTAGGCATGCTAGTCTTGGTGGGCGTGCCTGGGTGTCCTGGGAGCATTCTCTGTTCATGCTGCGCATTAATGCCCCATGGTGAGCACTGCATAGCAATTTCTCTTTTCTTTTATGTTCTCCTGTTCCCAGGCACTTTGGATTGTGGTTCACGACTGGGCTGGCTGGTGAGGGAGTTGTGACAGACCTTGCATGCAGGAAGGAGTCTGCAGTCCCCGGGGTGGGTTCCGCATTGGAGTTTTTCTTCTCCCTTCCTTTAAGTCAGTGCTTTATCAGCTGTGGCCTATCTCTGCTTCTTTGTGACTACTCTTTTGCCTCTGCTTTGGATTCAGTCGCCAGCGCTTTGCTTGTGGGGTCCGCTGGTTTCGGTTGCAGTCCTGTCTGATGTGCGAGTTATGCCTGCACCTCATTATTTTAAGTTCTATTTCTTGTGCTGGTGTCTGAGGATGACAGGGTTGGAGGCGCTGTGCCTCTTCCTGCCTCTGTCCTCTCTGTGGGTTGTGCAGCCTCGGTTTTCCTTGGTGGCTCTTCTGATCTGCTGGGTGGGGATTTGGCTTCAGCCTCTGTTCTCTCGGGCCACGCTGTCTGGTTGCGGCTGTGCGTGTTTCCTGGTTGAGGTCCTTCTTGATTTCAGGTGGGCTGGCTTCCAAGGGGGGATGTCAGGTCCTGGCCTTTGGGGGTCGCCCTTTGGGTGTTTGTTTCAGTGGCTGGGTCTCTACCTGCTGTGTCCCTGTTGCCTTTTGTCCAGGTTTAGGTCCCTGCGGGGGTTGGTGGCTGGGTACTGATGCTTTTCACTTTGAGCTTGGTCTTGTGGTTTGGGCTTGGTCCTTTGGGTTCCTGCCCTCCTTCCTGCTGGTTTTCTCCGCCCTGAGTATTGTGGTTAGGTGGTGTGTTTTGTGCCTCTGGTGTATTGGGTTCCTGCTCTTCCTGGCCTTTTGGTAGCCCTGCAGTCGCTCTTTCTGCTTCGGTCCTGGTTCTGCCTTGTCCCTCTTCCTGTGTCACACGTTGAAACTCTCAACACTGCAGCTGAACCACAAAAGGGAAGTTTTGTGAAAATGTTATGAAGATAAGTAAAGTGGCACAAAAGTTATTGGCCCTGCTGATAGCAGAGTTCTTTCAAAGGAGAATAATTGCAGACATTTGTGAGCACATCCAGGAATCACTGGACAACCTACCTTTAAAGTTATCTCTCCATTAAGTGGTCGCTTATTGCATAGCTGATCCTATTGAAAGAATATGGGCTGGCAGCCTGCTGTGATGTCAGATCGCACACAATGTTCTCACTCCCTAACCTTCTGTAACCAACAGCGCTATGCAGCAAGTATCCGATAAGCTTCCTCTGTGCTTGTGACTCAAAGCTATTCTATGAAGAAAATTGCTACATCATTTATTTATGTAGAACTTACTGTTGCAATTATTTGAGAAATGGCTCTGCTGTTCGTCCCCACAGTCAGTCTGGGAATAGCTTGCAGGCAAATACAGAAAATCCAGCATTTTTGTTAAGTTATTTGGTGAAAGAACACTGACCAACAGCGATTTTGAAAGATATTTTTGACACTTTTATAGAAGTGACATTGTGTAACTATCCTTTTTCGTCAGTGGAGCTATATTTAATGATTTTTGCTACGTCTAAGGTTGGAATGGCCTTAAGACGCACAGGGATACCCCACAGTAAACTGGCAGTGAGTATGTTGCTTTCAGTGCTAAGGGATCTTTGCAGTGCTAAATTTCCAAAGCGTATGGTCGAAAGGTTTCTTTAGGAGGCCGCCACTGGATTTGCTGAATGCTGAGGTAGAGAAATACCAAAGCTGCCTTGATTTTATTGGGCCCGATTCACAGAACTAATTTAAGACAAAATCCTAAACTTACTACTTTTGGTATTCACAAAAGTTAGGATTTTGTCTTAAGTTTATCTTAAGACAGACTTAAGACAGGCTTAAGTTAGGATTTTGTCTTAAGTCTGTTTTAGGACAAACTTAAGACAAAATCCTAACTTCTGTGAACACCAAAAGTAGTAAGTTTAGGATTTTGTCTTAAATTAGTTCTGTGAACCGGGCCCTCTATACCTAATGCCACTTTCTTGCATCACAGCACTTCCTTACTCACCATTTTGTAGGTTCCTTTTCATCTCTCTTTCCTTTCCTTGTCACGGTTCTTCTAACTTTCTGTTCTTCCTTCTTCCTCACTTTTTTTTTCTTTCTTTCTCTTTCTAAGGTTCCAAGGGCCTGATTTAGAGTTTTCTGCCTTTCTCTCCCTTTCTCAGGGTCTAAGGGCCTGATTTTGGTAGACAGGGTACTCTACCCCATATATGATGCAGTACCCTGTCGGCCAAACAGATGGTTCCCCTGCCCTGTTTAGAGTCGGGCAGTCTATCCTGTTTCTGAAAGCAGTGCCCCAGCTGGCTCTGCCATTGGAAACCCTACACTCAAAGGTCGATGGAGTTGTACCCATCAGTGTAGGTACATCAGACCATCTGCTCTATTTTCAGTGGACAGTCTGATGAACTTTCTTTTTGGTTCAGGACTTCAAGGGAAATCCTGGCGATTCACATCAGAACACGGAAACATTCCCCCATATACTGGTAGAAAAATTCCAGGTTGTCAAGGTCATTTATTTTTGCTTTTCAAAAACAAACTCCCAATTTGGGAGTTTGTCTCTGGAAAACAAAAAGTTTGGTGAGCCTCCACCTGAAACATGGTGGCACTTCACCAAACTATCAGTGCATTCAGAGCAGCTACTGTGATGGTTGCTCCTCTGAAGAAACAGAGATCTACTCAATGCAGACAGAGATTTCCTAATATTATTGGTAGCAGTCAAGCCAGGGTGGTACTAAAAAGACCTACATCAACCTGATGGACGGTCACACTCCAACGTATAAATCAGCCACTCAGTGGCGTAAAAGGCCCCACGCAGCCTTCGCAGTGCGTGGCGGGGCCACGCTCCAGGGGGGCCCTCAACACAGTACCCTGGCCTGAGAGCTCCTGAGTGAGTCTGGAGGGGGGCCCCTTCATGTAATTTGCAAGGGGGGGGGCTCAAGTTTTGTTACACCCCTGCAGCCACTATGTTTGATGTGAAAACAATAAGTCCTTGTCTCCTACCTGAGTATCATTGCCCATCACCTGCAACCAATGCCACAAATGAATCACTGGAACCTCAGTCAGATCAGAAAAATTACTTGAAAGAGAAGAAGCAAAGGCGTGATCTCCTCCTACAAAGAAATATTGGACCTGGATACGGAGTGGGCTCCAAAGTATTAGGAGATTTAAGCAGTATCTCTTTAAAGCTTCTGTAAAAGGCATACATTTTAGCCCATGGATTAGGAAAATTGTACTCTAAAATGAATTGTTTAGGCCCATGGTGGAGCATGTTGGGAGATATTAAATCCAGTTAAGCCTTAGCAGGATTTGACACCTTAACCCGTTGCATCACACCTTGATGCCACTGGTCCTTGCTGACAAGCATTGAGGTCCTTATAATTTGTCACTTCATCCCCCAATTGTCATGGAAAGAGATGCTTTCTGGTCACAGAATACTTCATTACATAAGCCTAAAATATGCTAGTTTGACACATCTGGTTTCATTATCGATCTTTCTGGGCTGCATGAGCACAAAATATTCTGTACACAGCACTTAAGAACCTGTGTTGGGATCCAGCATCATAGCTTTGGGTGTCTGCTAGACTAATGCAATGAAGAGTAATGAATTAAAAAAAAAACTTACATAGAGAGCATCTTTGGGTGAGGCCCATTCAGCCATTGCTTGAATGAGTGCCATTTAAATTCACGAACTGAAACAGGACAGGGGGATATTCTCAAGAATGTGTGATAACTATTGCAAAATTAGCTTAACACAACTTTCAACATCGCAGTCTATCACGTGAAAATAACGCCTTGTTAACTAAGTATTCACAACACGGCGGTACCATGCGATAGACACACGATAACGCGCCAAATGACCGCATTAAAACCAACGCGACACCTCAAAAAGGTGAAACACGAATGCAATAAAAGCTGCGATCAGGCCAATCGCGATACAAAAATCAGCAAAAACCAGCTACAGGCCTGCAATTCACATGCGTCAGGTGGGAAAAATCACTATAAAAGTAATTAAAAAACAGACAAACAAATGCCAAACAACAGCGAAGCACAATGGATGTTGCCGGAGCAAGTACGGAGGAGAACCAGAACCTCACAAGCCTCCTGGAGGACCTACATGGGACCTCAGGGTCAGGGAAGGCCAAGGATAGAAGAGTAGGAAGAAGTGGTTCAGTCCGCAGGAAAATAGGATCCTGATCACGGAGGTGGTAAAACACCATCAACAACTGTGTTACCTCCACTGTGTCATTGGCAACAAAAAATTGACTTTGGCAGTCCATCGTTGACAAGGTGAATGCAGTGGGAGTGCCGAAGAAGACAATGGAAGAGGTCAAGAGACGCTGGAATGATGTCAAGCGCAAAACCAAGCTGAAAGCCAACAACTGGAAGGCAGCAATGCACACTGGAGGTGGAAGTCCAGCACCACAGGAGGAGCTGGACGATATGGAGGAAATAGTGTCCACAGTCATCAGTGGGGAGACGGTGGCAGGAGTAGGGGGACCGGACTGCTCAACATGACCGGACACAACAGCACCAGGGTGAGTAACGACCAGGGACTGGGGGAACAGGGGGAGATGACACAGCAAACAGACTGTGGACTGAACTCTTCCTCTTCCTTTGGAGGTGTCATTCCCTTGAGGACTCTGGCTGGCCCTCCACCGGTCAACATTGTCATGTGGGGTTTGCATTGCCCTTTACTGCTCCAGATGCAACACTCCACTGAATGTGCATAAAACATTCCTAATCACACAAATGTGTCATGTCTATGGTCTTTTAAGTGTGAAAGAATGGATGAATTTAGGCTCAGTGAATTCCTCTTACATCCATGTGACTCATGTCATAGAACTTGGGTCACAGGGTGATACATTGTCGAATGCAGTCCAGGTGGGGCAGAAACAACAACAGGGACACAATAATTAGTTACTTCCTTGTCCAGCTCAGTACGGAACCACGCCCAGAGCCCCTGGGTCATTGTTCACACCCTTATACTGGACTGGCATACGCCAGGGCAGCCCCCTCCATTCACGCTCATGGGGGGAGGGGACAGCAATGCTACATGTCCCAGGTCTTCCCTGTAGTGATCTGCTGGTCACAGGTCTAAATGTCAGCATGCCACAGCCACTCCCTCATGGTTGGTATACCCCCACACCAAACCCATCCAACACACGTGTCACAGGACATGTGACCCTACCAATAAAAAGGTCCGGGCGCACATGCACGACACCATTTCCTCTCTCTATTTGGGTGTATCCATGTGGTGTTCATGTAGGCATGAGGGCCTAGGGCTCTACAACATCACTTTCCCCTGGCCCAGAGGTGACATGAAGGCGTCCGCGCCACAATACCCAATCATACAGGGTCCATAACGTTTCGGGCACAGACTTGGTGGCACCAGATATACTGCGGCAGGCACAGGCACACCGCCATGGGACAGTGACTTTCAGTGCACTGAGGTAGTGGCACCTTAAGTGTTGAGTGGTTGTGCAGCCTGCAATGATGCCCGGGTGGTCCGGACTGCTCATAATTTGTGTGCCCTGCTGGAGCGCAGTGTAGGCCAGAGCCAGCGGGCACACAACCGCTGGCACCGCAATTTGGCGTTGCCTCCGGATCACAGAGTTAGTGGCACCTCAAGGGCTGAGCAGGTGTGCAGCTTGCGATGATGCCAGGTGCACTGGTATGTCCTCTGCCATGGTGAAATCAAGACGCAGAATCAAATGTGAGACCTGGTTGCCTGCGGAGCGGGGCTGCATGATGTGGAGGGTGCCATGTTCGCTGGCCCCAGGCTAGGGGCTTGCCCCAGCACGTGGTGGGCCAGTGGCGGAAGGTGAACAGTGAGGCCTGGGTGCGCATTGGGAGGCCTGCACCGCTGGGCGGCGGGAGGGGTTGGGGTGAAGCTTCCAGGGTGCACAGGGTGGACAGGCGATGATGTCGTGTGCAATTGTATGTACTTTGCCATTCATGTATCTGGACTCTGTTTCAGATGAGGGTTCTATTTCAGATGTGGGACCTGGTGAACTGTACTACCTACCAGCACATGGTTGGGGACACATCGGTGTCAGCAGGAGAGCAGTGAGGCCTGGGTGTGCAGTGTCGGCACTCTCCCTCGCTGTCCATCTCTTCTGTTATCTGTGTCTCTCTACCACTCTCTTTCCGTCTTTCTCTCTCTCCCCCTCTCTGTCCGTCTTTCTCTCTCTCCCCCTCTCTGTCCATCTTTATCTCTCTCCCCCTCTCTGTCCGTCTTTCTCTCTCTCTCTCTCTCTCTTTGTCCACCTTTCTCTCTCTCTCCCTCTCTGTCTGTCTTTCTCTCGCTCTGTATCTCTCTCACTCCTTTGTTTTCTCTCTGTCCTTTGATGAGCGCAAGTCACACCTTCTCATCTGAATTTTTGTCTTGCGGGCTGTGACCTACAGATTATCCCGAAGAGAGCCGCCATGTGTATTCATTTCTGTTTTGTGTTTATTTGAATACATTTTTCGTTTGTTAATTCGAAGGTGAATGTGTGATGCTCATTTTTGTGATGACACATGCATGTCACCAAATGTGATTGTGGGACATCCGGCGAAATATTTGGTACATGTTTTGTGTAGTTCATGTGGCATGTCTTTGCCCCAGGTGGGGGGTGGGTGCCCGGGGAGGGGGCTTCCTTGGGTAGTGGCGTTGGGTGTTGTGGCCCTCTTGGGGCTCTCAGCTGCATGACACCTGTTGCCCTTCAGGTGTGGCTCTGGGCTGAGCTCCCTTTTCTGATATAGGCTGTCGTCCGACTTTACACCAGGTCAGAGCAGGTGTTAGTTTCCTGCTGCTAACGTGCCTTATCGCCTGTTTTGGGTTCTTATCGCTGATCTGGCTGGTCGTTGAGAATGTTGCGGAGTGGTGTCGCTGCTTTTGGCACAGGAACGCCTACTCTGTATCTCATTAGCGATAGTTGCAGGGATCATCTGTGGCGATGTTTTTTGCAGCTGTTATCGCCGGTAAACTGGTGATATGGACTGTTAGCACCAGCTTGTGAATGGGTAGATAAAATGATCATGACGTTGGCTGCGATAAAGTGCCAAACACTCTGCGATAGCTCCTTGAGAATATGCCCCATACAGTGCGCCAGTGGGCTAAGCCACACAGGCACGACTTTGATGGGAGCATCATGAACGGTTAGACTAGACCTTAGGACAGTGGAGGGGAGAAGCTGTTATGGATTTCAATGAAACATGCATAGGAACACTGATGATACTAGATATTTAAGCAAACAAAATACTCTATTTTAGATTAGGTATAAATAAAACTTCCTCCAAGTAAATACAAGTAATTAGGAAAATTAAATTTCACTGATTTGTTTTCTACATCTCTCTTTGGACTGTATGCATTATGACTGAAAGCCCATGCATCACATTCGTCACCATCAACAGAAACATTTCTCCATGACCACAAGAAAAACTACACTGTACATCGAAGTAGCTAAGCCACCACACATGTACGTATTGCTTTTGCTAGGGCAGAATGTACATTTTTAGTGGTCTGTTTACGAAGAGCAATCAAACAAGGGGCTTTCCTGTATCTGCAGGTTCTAAGAATTGTAAATGTATGCTTCTTCCCCAGGGATTTGTTTTTTTTCTTGATGTCTGCCTACCTTCAGGATGGAAACATGCCACTTGATAGGCATCCTCTTCCTGACTGTCAGACATCTTTTTATTCACTGCCGAGGGGCAAGATCTCTCATTTTTATGTTATGTTAATTACGCTTTATATAGCGCTGAATCACCCATAGGCCTCTCGGTATTGCAAACAGTAGCAGGTAAGCATCTACAAGAGGAGATCGCTATTGGAAAAGGGAGGTTTTCAGCAGTTTCCTAAATTGGCAATATTACAGACTGATACAGATATGCACAGGGAGTCTATTCCAATAAACAGGAGCCAGGTAAGAAAAGGATCTCCCACCACATCTCCCCAGGGGGATGCTGGATCGCACAGCAGAGCTTTTTCTTTAGATCTCAGATGTCTGGTGGGTACACGTGATTTAACTTTCTGTTGAAGATAAATGGGTCCATTGCCCCTTAAGGCCTTATATGTGAGGCAGCAGATCTTTAAAATGCTCTTTCCTCTTACTGGCAGCCAATGCAGACAGTTCAATGAAGGAGCCAACAGAATGCCTTGATTAAGGACCAGTCTGGCAGTCATATTTTGCGCTACCTGTAATTTAACCATGAGCATCTCATTTGCTGCAGCCAGTATAGTGTTCCCATACTCTAGTGGGCTCACCACCAGGGCTTGAACTAATGCTCTTCTGGTGGAGATCGGAAGGTAGAGAAATATTCTGCATAGAAGATACATATTAAGGTAGAACATGCCTGTGTATGTAGCCAAGATATGATGTTTCATAGAGACAGCTTGGTCACATTTCATGCCAAGGTTCTTCACAGATAGTTTGGGAGATGGGACTGATCCCAGTTGAGAGGGCCACCACTTGTTTGACCCCCAAGGTGATGGCTTTGCCAAACAGCATTATCTCGGTCTTGTCTGTGTTCAATTAAAGATAGTTGTCAGTCCTCCACCAAGAGATGGCTATAATTCCCTTAGCATAGTGTTCTTTGCTTAAAGCTAGATCAGAATCAAAAGTGAATGTCAGCTTAGTATCGTTAGCCTTGATTAATATTCCAGAGCTAAAACGCTCAATGATCTTGGCAAGGGATGCCATATATATATTGAAAAGAGTGGGGCTCAAGCATGGCCATTGTGGTATACCCTTCTCCATATGCATCTTGCAGAATGTATAAGGGCCAAGGGTGATATTTTGGAATCTATAGTCCAAAAACTTATGTATGAGTGCAGTCCCGTCAACATCAATCTCACACAGTCTTTTCAACAGCCTTAAAGGAGAGACTGTATCAAAGGCTGCTGGGAGATCCAGCAGCACAATAATAGAAGGAGTTCATGCATCCAATGAGCATCTCAAATAGTCAGTGACTGCCAGTAGGGCTGTATCTGTGCTGTGGTCCAGTCTGAACCCGGAGTGTAAAGGGTCCAGAATTTTATTCTTTTCAAGATAGGCTGTTAGTTGGTTGATGATTAGGTCTTCTAACAATTTACCCAAAAAGGGGTAACAGAGATATGGGACAGTAATTAGATAATATGTTTGGGTCCAGATTAGCTTTCTTTATGATTGGTAGGACATGCACAGTTTTCCATTCAGAGGAAATTGTACCCATTTCCACAGTGTGATTAAATATAGATTGAATAACTGGAGCAAGATGTTTAGATAGTGAAGCCATGACTTTGGGAGGGCAGATATCTAGGGAGAAGCCTGATTTTTTCGAAACTATAGACCTCTGGACCTTATCCAAAGACAAAGTTTCGATCCAGATTAGTGAGGGTGTCCCAACTCCTCTATCAGGCACATTGCTGGTAATACAAGGGTCTATAGTGGGCGGGATGTTGAAGTTTACATACATCTATGAGATTTTCTCCTGAAAGAAAGTGGCGAGAGAGTCACACAATTCCTGCGACCTTCACCCTAGCATCCATCTACGTGAAGAATGATCACCAAGAGAGCTTTGTTATAGATGCCCTCACTGAGTTCTTATAGACCCCTGATACAGGTATCCTATTGGGGGGTGTAATTTCAACCTGGTCATGAATAACAACCTAGATAGATCCAACCGAAGGTACTATTATACAGGAGCCTTCACAAGAGGCAGTCTGGCAAGGCTCTGAGACTGCAGTCTCAGAGACCACCGGTGGAGAAGGCACCTCGGAGTCAGGGACAACACCTTTTATTCATCAGCACATTAAATATATGCATTCATTGATTATCTCCTAGGCTCCCCCACGCTACAAACCCTCATAGGAGGTATGTCCATAGATCCTATGTCTCTGTCAGATTGTGCCCCAGTCAAGTCAACCTGACCATTAGAACTCCCAAGGATAGGAGGTCCTCGGGGTATGGAGTTTGAGCAATAACATGATTCACTGTCCGATACCATACTGGCGATCAAACAGACAATCACACACTATGATGATAATAGTGAGACAGTACCCTAAAGAGACACTAAAGACAGTTCTTAGAAGGGAATCAACTGCTCTGTCTGCCAGTGACAACCTGGTCCGCCCGGAAGAAATAGTCCCAACTAGAAAAAGAGGTGAGAAAACTGGAGGCAATCCACAAAAGGCACCGGAAAACGAGAGCAATAGTTTTGCCCCATGTGACTCTCAGTTGTAGGCCCAGATTCTATAAGATGTCAGGCAACACGACGCAGCACTCACAGATGCTGTGTTGCATTGCATGGCAGGGCGGGAGCAGGAGAGTGCCACATTCACAGAAATATGGCACTCTACTCCCATCTCCCTAGCATTGACGCTGATTTCAGCTGCTGTGCGCCAGACACACACCTTAAGGCCATATTACTAGGGTGTGCCTGAGTCTAGCAAAGCTGTAGTATAAAAGTGTACCCTTCCAGTATAAAATACTATGCCCAGACAAGCTGTTCCTGCTTTGTATGTGTTCTGCACAGTGCAGCACGCATGCAGAGTCGGAAAAGCATACAGAAATACAAACATTTTCAGCTGCATTAATTTTGGCACTAAACCCTTTCTACCCATATTAGTGAATAGGGTGTAGCTTGAAAAATTATAGGTGGTTGCATGGGAATGCCCATGTACCCTCCATATAACAACCCCTTGAAGCAAACTAAACCAATGTAGCGTTTTGCGCTGCTTTGAGTTCCTTTTACATACAAACCAATAGTAATACCAATTAGAGTTGGTTTGTAAATCCCAAAACAAGTTTAAAAAGTAACGCTAATCCAACGCTAAACCTTTGAGAATCTGGGCCTTAGACTTTAAGGCCAATAACAATTTGCTATTTCATTTGTCCCAGTGTATTTAAAAGCCAGAGGGGTGTGTTTACTTATGTTTGCTCTGGCGCTCACAGAAGCCAGATGCAAAGCAATGCAAAGCAGGATGCCCCACAGTATGAAATATCGCTTTACGTTGTGTTGTGTCACATGATCACCAGCACAAAACTCAGTGGATCTATCCATGAACACCTCAGCTTACAAAGTCACTAAAGCTAAAAACCAGAGACTGGATGAAAGATTCAGACATGATATTGCCACTCAGCAGTGTTAGTCTGTGTGAAATTGACCATAGCAGATTTTGCACAGATGGGTGGATGATGAATTGAAGCTCTTAGAAAATGACTGAATAAAGTATTTAAAGTAATGAAAATGTCACTGAAACATTACAAAAGGAAAGATTACCATAACACGTTTATTTTAAATGAATGTCAGGCAAAAATACATGCACACCATTATTTGCTGTTAAGGCTGGCTTTTGCAATTGAACACTTTGTCAACTGATATTTAATTTCACTTTTGTGAACCTTTTGAAAGCAACCCTTTCACATATTTCTAAAGATCGCATTACCAACATTTGTCAAGCTTTCATGCAGAGCAACACAGCAAGCTACTTTGGTGTGCTGCGTGATAGGACAGGAATGTGCAGTATTTATCAATATATGGCACATTCCTGTCCTTTCCTAGTTCTGGTGCACAATGTGCTGCTAACACCAATGCAGGCACCCTTGCGCTATGGTCAAGGGTGCCTGTGTTGAAGGCAGGATTGTTTTTGTGTAGTAAGGAACACCTTCCTGCACAAAAACAATTATCAGAGGATTTAAGCAATATGGTGCATTCCTGTCCTTTCTCCCTGCACGGGTACCCTTTCTACAGCCTAGCGCCAATGTAGGCAATCTTGCACAATGGTGCAAAGGTGCCTCCGTTGCAAGCAGGATTGTATCTGTGCACGAAGGTCCAACTTCATGCACAAAAACAATCCTAAGAGGCATTTTCCTCTTTCTATGTGTGCCGTGGAAAGCCCCCCTGGGCCTCCGCTATGGGATCTGGGGGGAACCAGTGGGCCCCCAAAAACATCCATGCCAGGTACAACATGGTGCCTGGAAAACGGTGCCAGGATGTTTCAAACATGCCTTTTTCATTGAGGCTTGTGCTGTGGCCCCTTTCTGGGCCATAATGTGTGAGCCCGATTCACAGAACTAACTTAAGCCAAAATCCTAAACTTACTACCCTTTTAGTATTCACAGAAGGCACTTACTCATTTCGGCATTCACAGAAGTTAGGAGTCCTACATGTAGGACTCCTAAATGCCTTCTGTGAATACCGAGAGTCTTAAAGTTAGGAATTTTCTCAGTTTAGGAGTAGTAAAGTTAGGACTCCTAACTTTAGGACTCCTAAATGCCTTCTGTGAATACCAAAAGTCTTAAAGTTAGGATTTTTCTCAGTTTAGGAGTAGTAAAGTTGGTCCTAACTATGGGCCCGATTCACAGAACTAACTTAAGACAAAATCCTAAACTTACTACTTTTGGTATTCACAGAAGTTAGGATTTTGTCTTAAATTTGTCTTAAGACAGACTTAAGTTAGGATTTTGTCTTAAGTCTGTTTTAAGACAAACTTCAGCCAAAATCCTAACTTCTGTGAATACCAAAAGTAGTAAGTTTAGGATTTTGTCTTAAGTTAGTTCTGTGAATCGGGCCCGGAAGTCCTAAAGTTAGGAGGCCTAACTTTACTACTCCTAAACTGAAAAAAATCCCAACTTTAAGACTTTCGGTATTCACAGAAGGCATTTAGGAGTCCTAAAGTTAAGACTCCTAACTTCTGTGAATACCGACATGAGTAAGTGCCTTCTGTGAATACCAAAATGAGTAAGTGCCTTCTGTGAATACCAAAATGGTAGTTCGTTTTGGATTTTGTCTTAAGTTAGTTCTGTGAATCGGGCCCTAAGCCTGTGTACAAAAAATAATGTTCCGACCGCTTTAAATGCGGTAGCATAGTAATTTGGAGGTTGGGACTACCACCTAATTGTTGGGCAGTCTCAAAATAATGTCGGTCGGACTCTCATCCAACCTGTATTGTGATGAGGGCCCAAATAATTAAGTTTCTTAATGACATTTTTTAGTAGAGAGGGTTCCCGCACTCAGTCTCAACAGATAACGGGTAAAATTGGTATCTGACTATCAAAGAAGAGAAGTGTGCTCTTTACCATCCCAAATGGAATGGAATGTTACAGAGGACGAATAGGGTATTTAAAGAGACCATTTGGTGTTCAAAGTTGAAAACAGAAAATAAAATGGAAAGAGGGAGTTGAAAGAAAAATCATGGTGTATTGCATTCCTTCTTAGCTTTTCACGTCTTTGGGCCCCCATTTATTCATTAAAAGTACCTGGGCACCCCCTTGACACATTATTGGAATCCGGGGACCCCTACTGAGTGATTACTGGAAGCTGGGGACCACAGCCTTAGTATTTGTGAAAATGTGACTCGCAAACCAATACAGAAAAAAATGAAACAAGCTTTTATCAAACAAAAATTCAAAAGATAAAATATTTTATTTAAATCACAAAAAATATTTTTTAAATATTCATTTTAATGGGAAAGATGGAGCATTTCCAAATTCAATTAAGGACACTCATAGGCCACACTATATTTTGTCATGCACTACTTCCATGAACCAGTCCGCAGAGGTCAGGGGGAAATACCGCCGCCACAGACAGGATCCAAGATCCCTTTTACTGGGCCGCAGCACAAGCCGCAGTGGAAAAAAGCACTTTCCACTGCCATGCTGGGCTCGTTATATTAGGACGTGTAGGCCCGCCGACTCACTGTCGGACGGTCTCCTGCCTAATGCGATTGCAATCGGTGGTCCAACTGATAACCATTGTAAATAGGGCCAAATTTTTTTTACAAATCTTTAAATAATGGAAATATTTAACATTTGGGGGCCGATTACGATTCGGGAGAAACCGCTCCGAATAGCCGTTCAGAGCGTTTTTCCCGTATGAATCGTACCCTGCAACGTCCCCCGTACGTATGACGAAGTACGATTCGTACCAGGAGCCGTACTCCGTACGAGTCGTACAGAGACCGTACGACTCTAATCTCCGTACGATTCTCCCTCGGAACGCGCTGTACGCGACATCTGTACGGTTTGCGGCTGGTTTTTACGACCCAGCAAGCACGATACGTGACGGGTACGCACCGTACAACCCTTTTTCTATGGGAGCTGAAAACAGCCGTAAAAGCAGAGTTCGCGCCGAAACAGGTATGGAATGGCCCCCTCGGGTACGGTGCATACCCCTGCGATCATGGGGTGTATGAGCCGTACCCCATGTATGATGGGTGTACGAGCCGTACCCCATGTACGATGGGTGTATGAGCCGTACCCCATGTACGATGGGTGTACCCATCTTACATGGGGTACGGCTCGTACACCCATCGTACATGGGGTACGGCTCGTATACCCCATGATTGCAGGGGTACGCACCATACCCCTGCGATCATGGGGTGTACGGACCGTATGGTGTGTATGCCTTTGTGTGCTTTTCTGTACGACTCGCCCTTACCTGACGTGGACCGTACGAATCGCGTCCTCATACCCCGGTCCGGATCGTAATCGTCGGGTCAACGGCATGTGTACGAGTCGTACGGCATGTGTACGAGTCGTACGGTTCATGGTTTCAGCCTTGCAATACGTACGGATCAGGACGATTCGTACGGATTCACGGAATACGGATCGTACTACGCGACTCGGACGGACGGGTACGATTCGTAAGGAGAGGGCTCCGGATACATATCGTACGGACGCTTTTTTTCCCGAATCGGAATCGACCCCAAAATGTCTTTTTATGAAGTTTAAATTAAAAGTAAATTACCAACTAAAGAAAATAAATATTTTTGTACTATGCATTAATACATTTTAAAATTGATGTGTAGAATTAAAAAATTAATTAAAATCAATATAGTTATTTTTTCATAAACATTATAGTTACATTAATGTTTAAATTCAAAATAGGGTACTAAAATAATTCATAATTAAATAATAAACATTTACTATAGTTATATATATATATTTAACATTAACACACATTTAGTTACATTTTTAACTATGTTACAGAAATTAATTTAATTTACCAAAATGAGGTGTTATTTCAATTCCCTAGCCTCCATTAATTGTATATGGGGGGTGTTGCAGTACCAGTGGTTGGTCATGTATGGACCTGGACTTTCTACAGTTTTTTTTAGCAATAACTTACATTCAGATTGTGTGAATAAGCAAAATGTAGAAAACTTACTCTGAAAAGGAAAATTACCCATGGTTAGCTTGAGAGGGGTGGGCAGGGGTGTTGCAGTGGGCGTTCCACCGCAACACCCATTTATTTTGACACTGCCCCCTATGTACAAGGGTAGTGTACATAGGAGGCAGCACCAAAATTAAGATTAGGGAAAACCTGGTTTTACGTTGGCAAAACAAGGAGAGATACATTATTTCTCCTCGTTTTTGCCTTTTCCATGGTCAGCACACATGGAAAAAGCAAAATACCTTGGATTGTTCATGTACAGGAAGGTCCCCTTTCCTGTATATAAACAATCTTTAAAAAATGCAATTTTGTGACTTTCATGTATGCTGCATTTAGCAGCACACATGAAAGTGACAAAAAGGCATTTCAAGATTGTTTATGTGCAGGAAGGGACACCTTCCTACACATAAACAATACTCCCCTGCACACCGACATCCTTGCACTATGGTGCAAGGATGCCTGCATTGGCGCTACACTGCTAAGTGTAGAGCCATCGCAGGCGGAAACGAAAGGCTGCACCATATCCTTGTAAATATGGTGCAGCCTTATGTTTCAGACGTGGCGGAGTGAGGCATTAAGCCATGACGGCTAACACCGCTCTCTGCCACTTCCTTGTACAACTACATATCCCCCACAGTTTCTTATTTTTTTAAACATTTTTGAGCAATGGACAGGAAAAAATGCACTTTACAGTATTAATTCCTCCATCCTTCTGAGAAAACAATGCGTTTTTCATTGAATGGTATGGCAATCGTTTCAACCATTCGCAATTGAAGTTCCTGTGCGCAGCGACCTTCACCGGGGAGCGGAGTTCACGCACAGGAGGCAAGCGCCCTCTGCCTCTACGGAGCATTTAACATGATTTGCTGCAAAACTGAGGGATGCTCTGACACGTGTGTTGGTTTCCTGTCCGCTTGCAATGAAGTGGACTAATCCTAACCACTGGACTGTGCTTGAAGGTGTTATTTATAGACGCGGAGCCTCCTCCTGCGTAAAGAACACCACAACAGAGCCAACAAATCGATGGAGCGGTGGGAAAACTTGAAAACAAGCCCAAGGCAAAGAAACTCAACATGATCATCTTGAATCATCAGAGCCAGATGCCAGAACGATCACTTCAACAAAAGGCAGTGTACTGAAACAGACTAAAGGCCTTGATAAAGGGGGTGGCGCCTTTAACTTCCCAGGCTAGGAGACTGCAAAAAATGATACTTTCTGATAGACAGGTCTTCTCCTTATTCAGCATTAAGCCGGGAAACATCCATTACAAAACAGTCATTACAATGACCTACCTCTACAACCCAACTGTTACAACGCAACTGCCTTTACATTGCATGCCATTACAATGCATGGCATTACAACGCATGTCACTACAATGCATGCCATTACAACGTATATCATTACAACACTTACCATTACAACACATTATAAGGTAAGTAATGGAGATTCTTTTAGTATTAGGGTGGGAATGGGTTTTGAGGTCCAGGGGAATAGTATTTTCTATCCCTACACTATCCAACACTTTCCCTACTGTTGCACTCACTGGAGTGGGAACAGCAATTGTTACCCCTACACTATCCAACACTTACCCTACTGTTGCCCTCACTGAAGTGGGAATAGTATTTTTTTACCCCCACAATATCCAACACTTACCCTACTGTTGCCCTAAAGGTATTATGGGCCTGATTCACAGAACTAACTTAAGACAAAATCCTAAACTTACTACTTTTGGTATTCACGGAAGTTAGGATTTTGTCTTAAGTTTGTCTTAAGACAGACTTAAGACAACATCCTAACTTAAGTCTGTCTTAAGACAAACTTAAGACAAAATCCTAACTTTTGTGAATACCAAAAGTAGTAAGTTTAGGATTTTGTCTTAAGTTAGTTCTGTGAATCAGGCCCGTAGTATTGTAATGGTATGCGTTGTAATGGAATGCATTGTAATGGTAGTTTTAAAAAATACGTTGAAATGGAATTTGTTGTAAAATCATGCGATTTAATGATATTTGAGATGTAAAGACTGCGTTGTAAAAGCATGCCTTGTAATTGCATGTGTTGTACCATCATATATTCCATTAGAGCCAGGTGTGTGGGATTTTGTAATCTCTAGATTTTAGTTGTACCTTTGTTTGTACTGATCACTGAGAGGGGGGCTTTTTTAGACAGAAGATAGGGTGGGCCACCTGGGAGAAAGCCTTTTCTAAAATGACGGCCACTCTGTGGAACTCAATTCCATGTCACTTAGCTAGAACAATGAAGGTGGGGATGCTTGGTCACCCTGTTCCTACTTTTAGAATTGCCTAGTAAAATGCATTTACACACAACAAGCTAATTTAAAAAGTCAATTGCACGTGTAAATTCACCATATATATATAAATGGCTTGCTCTTTGAGTGGAAATATATTTACTGGCACATAATATTATCCCAGAACTGAACGTAGAGTAGCCATATTGGTGAGAGAGATGCTTGGAAAAGGTGTGTATGTTTGTAGCAATCAGATTTTTTTTGCGGCATTTCTTACCCTGGCAAAGATCAGAGATTTACTCTTCCCAAGAGCAGAGGTAATTCACATTCTGTTGGTTGGTTTGTCTGGTCAGGGCTTAAAGGGAAGGGAGTGTTCTACATGTAAGAATATTTTCCACTGAGGAAAAAAAATGGGAAACAATTACCAAGTACCATTGCTTTCAGGCAAGACATTTTGTCAAGCATAACTGTACTCTGCCTGCAATTGCACAAGTTGCAAAAGAGGTTTGCCTTACAAAAAGTGATTCCCAGAAGCTTTCTTGGGAATCTGAGAATGTCAGTTTCTAGAAGTACTCCAGGCTGCATTTAAGAATTTCATAAATGTGTAAATCATCAAGCAAGTGTTGTTTACAAATATCTTTGAAAATCATGAGAACTGAATCGGAGAGATTTCAATTACATAGTCAATGGCTACCTTGAAAATGTAAAGTAGATGTGACTACCTAGTCAGACATTTCGTTATCATGTCAAAATTAGCTGTGTTTGTATTCCCCTTTACACATTTCCATGTTTCATTTGCTCACAAGCCATCAAGCCGTTTTGGGATTTTAGATGTACTTTGCACAATTTACTGCAGCATTTTGGCTATTTCAAAATATTTGGCTTAATGCAGGAGCAATATGTTTAAAAACCTCAGTGTTAGGATTTCAGTACCTTGTTCTCTCCAGGTTGAAGGTTTGGGGCCTCATTGCGAGTCTGGTAGTCCACGGACTGCCAGACTTGAAGGGGGTGCGGTGGTGGTGGTGGTCTTCCGTCCAGCCAATTATGACCAGGGCGGGCTGCTGCAGCCCCCAGCAAGCATATTATGAGTTTCCTCACCACCACACTTTTCATGGCGGTACAAACTGCCATTGATGCTCCCTTTGCAGTGCCTTTTTCAGAGACACTGCTGTGGGACAGACAGACAAAGAACTGCCAGCCAGACACTTTGAAAGTTGTACGCTGGCAAGTGTTTTTTTATGGCTTTGGTAGTCTTAGAGCGAGGCTGCACCCCTGCTCCGAGACCGCCAAAGTCATCATAAGGCCCTAAGTAAACAATGGTTTTCTGGAAAAAACAAGCTCTGTTAGTATTCTTGTATTCTTGTTCAAATTCTTGTTGTGGCATTTGCATAACAATTTCCTACCTCTTGTCGATGTCCCATAGTCTTCTGCAGTTGATTATGTAGTTACCCAAATATCCAGTATCTGGATGAAGAACATAAGTTGGTTGCTTTATTGGCTATTAGTGTTGAGTTTTGGTGCTGTGCCTGAGGTGGAAAAGGAGTGCCCCGGACTTGGCACTTCATCATGTAGCAGTGCCTTACGCATGAAGTGGAAGGTGAAGGGAGCATATGTGGGCCAGTAAGATCCGAGGTCAGGTGTGTGTTTATGGGGCCATCTAAGCTTGAATACTGTATTCAAGGCAACTTTGGATGATCATACTATCTAGGGGAGGGTGTTCTGATACTTTCAAATCTAAACAAGGGCAGAGCCTCCTCCTATGAGCATTTTGGTGGGAGTCCACATGGCAGCAATGGAGGCTGAAGTCCCTCGAGGACCTATTAAATGACCAAATAAAACAACGTGATGCTGATTATAGGCCAGGAGGAGCAGTATCCTGGGAGGGACACCTCTCTGCTCAGTGCCCCATTGTTCCTGTACTAGGGGTTATGATGTGTGGGAACACCAGGCCTGATTTTACTGGGTGGAAATACTGGATGGCAAAATCAGATGCAGCTCTGGACAGGGCTGGAGGCACAAGAGTAACCATGTCCCCACCCGTCTCCTTCCTATGACAGAGGGGGAGCAGAAAATGGCCTCCCAAAATGGAAGTTAGCATGTGGGATTTGATCTAGTAAAATCAAGTCTGTGTCTGATTGCTGTTTTGGGGGATTACCTTCTAATTGTAGGAGAAAACAACCATTCATAAGGTATGTTAACTCGGAACCGGAGATAAGTGGTGTAGACTAATTTGAGACTATATATCAGTATCTAAATGCCATATTATACGTTTATAGGTCGTCACAATTCACCCAATTAAGGTAGGACGTTTTTTCTCTATCTATCATATACGATTTAAACCAGTATAAACACGAATGATTACAACTCACATTCGGTTTGGCATGACTTTTTCTCTATAGGACATCAAGTTTCAGAAACCATAGGGTAAGCTATTATTGATTTAGTTTTCGAGTAGCAAATATAAGACCACATATTCTAAGATTTCCATCATTGACATTACTGGCTTTTCGTTTTTTCAGCTGATTGAATATAATAACCGCATCAAGAGGTATGAAATGAGACTATCTCTACATATACACCCCCATGAAACACGCCAATTAGGGTATACTTATAGTTTTGTTGTTTTTATTTTTCATTTCAGATCAGCCCCTGATGAAGGCACTAACTGGTGCCGAAATGCATTGGGCATTAGTAATATAAATGTGAAATGTCATGCATTATGAATGGTTATATTATGAATTGTTGATACAGAATATATTGTATCAAGATAAATTATGTGATATATTGTGAAATTACGATTGTATAAAAATATGGAATGTTTTATTTTATGATTGAACAAAAGAAAGTATCAGTATATGAAATTAAATAACTGATTATCACATTTTGAGTTGATATTGTATAAATGCTTAAGGTGTAGGATTACACCAGGTGAACTGTGCGCAACTAGATGAGACTTCATCTCATCACAACTTGCATTTTCACTGACAGGCTTGACTAACCTGATTAGTTGCAGCACCGTTTGATTAGTTTGAATCTTTGACTTTAAATAGGAGTGCTCCTCACATACCCCCAAAACAGTATTACACATTCCAACTTAGACATCAAATTGTCCCCATCATAAAACATATATTGAACCAGATTCTGAGGAATGTCTAACTTTCAATAAGAACGGTCCCCTTATTAGTTTAGCAGAAAAAAAGAATCTAAGAGAAAAGTTTTGTTTAGCGTTATTTGTAAAAAAAAAATAGCCTGTTAAATTTATGCTTCAGAATTGTATAGTTTACTTCATCATCACTTTTTTAGATTTGACCTGTGCCCTCTATTTTTTAACCCCTTGTTTTCCAGTACACCTTGTTTTAACAACATAATACCAGATCACCACTCTTTCATTCAATGCACCTACACTCCCCAGTGTCTTGAAGAAGGAATCACCCCCCCCCCGCCCCCAGCTTGCTGTCGATCCAAAACAGCCCAAGGAATCAAAGCCCTCATAAGTGTGCCCGACTAATTAATTATTGATAACATGATAATGTAGAGTATTTTTTTTAAAGAAAAAAAACAAAGCACAGTATGAGAATAATCAGTTCAACGTTCAAAATCCAGTTATACATTTTCCCCAGTTTGCCCATTGTGTATCCTAACAGAGAAATATGCTAATACTTTTTCCATCTTTCAAATTATTTAATGTTTTGTTGTAGTTTGTCCAACACCATCTTTGCCTCCTGATCTGAATAGTAAAACTGTGTGTTACCATCCTTGATGATCTTAAATCGTGCAGGTTCCCGTAAGTATACTAAAGTCCCCAAGGCTTTCCAGGGGTCAATGAGCTGTCTCATCCTCCACCTCTTATCCATTGTGATTTTACATAAATCAGATCTTGAAGTAATAGAGAAGGAGTCAACTGAGACTGGAGTGCATGGTTGAGCCCTGATTGTGATAGCCTGGCGTAGTAAAAAATGACCAACGTAAATAAAAATTGGCCTTGGTCGATGAGAATTAAAGTGGTCTGCTTGAGCGAGAATAATTGGCAATCTGTGGGCCTGTTGTATTTGGGAGTTCCAATCCCAGTCCGCCAGATCAGGGAAAGCCTTATGAAACACTTGAACAGTAAATGCACGTGGGTCTGCGCCATCCTTGCCTTCTGGAATCCCAAAAATTTGCAAGTTTTTTAGAGGTTGTCGATTCTGAGGTCTTCGACTTTTAACTGCAGGGTGTTAGGCTGAATATCATGTTCCTTTAGTATATTAATGGAATGTGAGAGTGCTTCCTCATTCTCATAAACTCTTTGTTGCATTGTGACTACCTCTGTAGTAAGTTCAGCCACTTTGCCAGTTACAGCAGCCAGTGCTGCTTGAATATTAGCATTATCCGCCCTTAGCTGTGTATAGTGCATCTGCGTTTCAGATCTTTGTGCTGCCAGAGCCTGCATGATTTAAGCCAACGATGGTTCTGATGTAACAGCTGAACCCAATACATCAACAGGAGCGGAAATGTTTGCTGTTACAGACCCATTTCTTATTATTTGTGTATTGTCTGATAGTTCAATCGCATCAGACCTCCCAGAAGCATCAATATTTTTCACTAGGTGGCCCATAGGGGGAGTACTCTGCCTTTCACATATAAGCCCCGTTTGGTTATTTTGCTTGAAACACATTTAGCTTACAAGGATAGGGGTCTGTTCAAACAGTTTGGCTGTGAGATAATGGAATGTACTTCTCAGGGGGCAGCAATCAGAGGGGTAGCGATCCTCAAAAGTAAATATTTCATCTGTAAGAAGCTTAAGAAAGATTCGGACCCAGGGGGTAGGTGGGTTATTGTGCAACTTGAAATGTATAATAAGAAATTTGTTATTTGTGCATTATATGGGCCAAATGAAGATGGTCCTGCCCTTTTTAAGAAATTAATGTTGGATCTACTTGAATGGCATTATGGGGGATTTTAATTGCACCTTGAACTATACAATTGATTCAACAACTCTAACTGCATCCCCTAGAATGCGAAAGGTCCGAAAGACAATCTTTGCGTTGGCTCGGCTTTACGGGCTTTCAGATCTATGGCGCACATTACATCCTACTCTACCGGGCTTTACTTACTATTCTGCACCCCACCATACTACTCAAGAATAGTTCTTATCTTTGTGAGTAATAGTTTTTTAGAAATATCACGAATAGAGGTCTGCCCACAGATAACATCTGATCACAATCCGCTTTTGATTAGTTTTCACTTATCTATTGAGGAGAAGAACTCTCAATTGTTTTCAGTCCCAAGATACTTGTTGTCTGATCCTCAGTATGTTTCATGTACTCAAGGAGTTCTTAATGAGTTTTTACAATCTAATATGAATATTGCTCCCCCATTTATTATATGGGATACAATGAAAGCTTACATACGCGGTTTTACACAACAGTATATCTATCAAATAAATACGACTTCTAGAAATAGTTTTAATGAAGCCTGTGATACCTTAAGAAAATTAGAATTAGCACATGCAGCAGAGCTGATTTATAAGGGATCAAATAGCCCTACATTTGTACATTTGTACATGATAAATACACAGGCTATTCTAACTAGGCACTTTAAAGAGAAGACCGCAGCAGCCTTTAATAAAAATCGCTGTTTTCAATATGAATACGCAGATCAGGTCGGTAAGATATTGGCCTATCAGATTGCAGACAAAAAAGCTAAAACTCAGATTAACTCAATAGGGGGTAGAGATGGTCTGCTTTATAATACTGCTAATACAATTCTAGAACATTTTAAGCAATTCGATATGGAGCTTTATATGCAGCCTGAGGATGTTGACATAGATATGGGAGAAGACTATTTACATACAGGAGAATTTCACCTACTTAGTGCTGAGGCAGCTGAGTCTCTTCAACATGATATAAATGTGGAAGAAATTGCATCTGCTATAACCGCGCTACCATCTGGTAAGGCCTCAGGTGATGATGCCATACCAGTGGAGTTTTACAAAGTATAAAAAAATTCTATTCTTCCGTTATTGAGTATGGTTATTCATCAAATCGGAGAATGCAGAAAACCCCCAAGTCATGGGACATTACTAATATAGTGTTTTTCTTAAAAAGGGAAAGGCGGCTGATGAATGTGGGTCTTACCGACCAATATCATTATTTAATGCTGATGCAAAAATATTTTCAAAACTATTAGCAAGTCGTTTAGCACCTTATATGTCTGATCTCGTATCCATACACCAACATGGATTTATAACCGGTAGAGACACTACGGCACATGTAAATACAGCCATAACTGCATTCAATATTGCGATAGTACACATAGCAGCATGGGGATGATTTTATTAGATGATGAGAAAGCATTTGACCGGGTGGTATGGGAGGCATTATGGCTTATACTGATTAAATTTGGTTTGCCAATTCGATTAATGAACTGGATTCGAGCACTATACATCACTATACATCAATCCACAAGCTAAACATATATATAATAATCTGCATTTTGCGATATTCCTGATACAAGGCGGTACAAGGCAGGGATGCCCACTTTCTCCCTTGCTCTTTGCCTTATATTTACAACCATTTCTTACAGCATTACATAGAAACACTGGTATTATTTCATTTAGTTATGGAACACTTTCTTTGAAAGCTAGAATATATGGCTGCTTTTTAGGGTATAAATTAAATGCACATACAACCCAAATTTTACATAATATACAATCAACTACACCAATAACTGGTGGCTGCTCTGTAGCAATGTATCTGGGAGTTCGGATTACAATCTGTGTAGAACAGATATGGAAACTTAATTACGAAACTTTACTGAACTCAGTCATAAAAAATTTAAGATTTGGAGTAAACTTCCATTTACTATTATAGGGAGAATAAATATAATTAAAATGACAGTACTACCGAAATTTTTATATCTATTTCGAGCTATTCTTATTCGTGCCCCCAATAATTTTTTATTAAAATTAGAAGGTGCAACTAGTAGTTTTATTTGGTGTTATAAGCAAGCACGTCAAGCGATAAGTTCTCTTACAGTACATTTGGACCTGGTCATTTCAGCACCCCTGCACCATGCAACTAGGCCCTATGAGAAGTCCACCAAGGTTCAATTCAAGCCCAAACTCCGAGGTACTGTTAAACCAACAGTAAATCATAAATGGAGTCCACCAGGTGCAATAGAAACCCAAATCCCTGGAGTCCTGTTAAGCTATAACTAATATTTTTAATCCATAAAATAGTCTATTCCTAGAATAGGCAGCTATGGATTTGCTTATCGGCAACCATGCTGTATTTGTTGTTCGATTGTGGGTACCTGGAGGAGAAATATAATTTCAACAAAAAATGGAGTGGAGGGGGAAGAGATGAGGACAGTGTTCCGGCCCATCAAGCCAAAAGAAGGAAAGACACCCCAGTAAGAAAGCCTTAACTTGTCAGACTTGATTAGACTCCCAGGCTGTAAGCCCTGGGAGGAGGGATTCAACATGGTCTGCCTAGGCCCAGTGAAGAAGGGGAGGACAAGTTTAGAGGTGGCAGCCACTAAGTAGAGCAAGAGAACCCAGCCTGGAGAGGAAAAAGCAACCAAAACAAAAACATGAAAGGCATTACAATTATGTTGACATTCTCATGTTTAGTCAAAATCTACTATATGGCAAAGTTTATAACAAGAAGCATAGCAACATGCACAGTAATTTGTTTTCTTTTCAAGCATACGTTTATTTAGGTTCTTGCAATTGTGCTGGATTTGCATGATTATGTGTGAAGTCCTTGGGGAGCAGAAGTGGGAGGAGGGGCACAAGCTCATACTTACTACTTCTGCTTCTTCAAGAGGAGTTTTTCATTGTATGGCACTGGACACCACCTATCACTGAGTTTATTATGTTGAAGTGATTAAAAGTACCTTAGTGACTGTTTCTGAGAGGCAGCTACTCCTATTTAAGTTCTCAATGTCTTTTCTTAGAAAGCGCGGAAGGGCACTGCCAAGCATATTGCAGCCTTCAGACTGCTGCGTCACTGCTAGGGATCCCTGATCCCTGGTGGTTGCAGCGGTGCTATGGAGGTCCGACATCCCAAGTTGTAATCCGGCAGTCGGGCTGCCGGTGCTGTAGGGGGCCGGACTGCCACAGCTGTGCCACCGTGATATTGACGGTCCTCGGACCGCCAAACTCATAATTAGTCCTTTAGTAGGAAACATGGGAGGGTCCAGGGAGAGTTACTGGAAAGGGACATACTCACTACTAAATGGGAGGGGGTTAGAGAGGAGTAATGAAGGCTTTAAGGAGGATTATGGAGGACCTTAGGGGCACATGCATCAACGGAAATACCGATCGCAAATGGGCTAATTCACAGAATCAGCCCCTTTGCGACCGGTATTTTTGCATTTGGGATGCATCAACCCAAATGCAAATTCGCAATTTAGGGAATCACAAATTTAGCGATTACCTAAATTGCAAATGCATTTAGGGAATCGCACATTGCAATTACCTAAACTGCAAATTTGCATTTAGCATTTCCTAAATGCGACTTGGCATTTAGGAAACGCAAATTACCATCAACTGAAAGTTGATGGAAATTTGCAAAAACTTTGAAAAATGCAGAAAAGTGCATTTTTCAAAGTACCATGTGGTGCACACACATGCCCTTAGGGCATGTCTGTTCGCCTCATGTGCACACATGCCAATTTCGGGGGTGCATCAGGGTGACATTTTGGCCCTCTTGCACCCTTGAAATTGCATGCGCAATTTGTGAGTACCTATTGGGTACTCGCAATTTGTGCATGCAATTCCCATTCATTCCTATGGGCCACTAGGCCCATAGGAATGAATGGGAAGCTATTCCCTAACTGCGAATCCCAATTTGCTATTCACAATTAAGGAATATGTAGGAATCGCTAATATTTTTGCGAAACCTACATGCATAGGCAATTGTGATTCCATAATTGAAATTCCGTAATAATCGCAATTATGGAATCGCAATTGCCTACCTTGATGCATGTGCCCCTAAGGAAGGGAGATGTGCCCACTCTCAAAAGAGTAAGCCCAGTGCCATTCCCAAACTGCACCTCCAAAGTTACTACAGCCAAAATGTACCTAGTACATTACTCTAGCTCAGAGCTGGAATACGTCCAGCACCACTATGGACTCAAAATAAAACCTCATAGGAAATAATGTTAAGTTAAATTCATTTATTTAAAATAGTTAAATAATATGAATAAATCGAATGAAATATTTTTAAAAACTAAGACATAAGTTACTCAATTTTAAAATAGCCAAGAACCATTTTTGAGTTCATATATTAATGTAACATTATGTTTTATTTTACCATGCAATTAAATTACATTTAATTTTATACACCACGTAAAGCATCATATTTTTTCCCTTGAGATGGGAATATATTCTTAATATAAACTTCAGGGAAACTAAATATTTTTATTTCATTTAATATGTTTACATGATTCAATGATGTAATAAAAAATGAAGGTAATAGTATTTTGCCATTCTTGTATTACGATCTAAATTTCAAATAAATATATAAAAATATTTACATTAATACTTATTATAAAGATATTTTAACATGTTTAAGTTAAATAATATTGTTAACATCTCTGCACTTTATCATAGGGAGACTCCATAGTTGGTGCGGAGATCTCCCTATGGTCAAATAGATGGACAACTTGAAACACAGTTTAGCAAAGTTTATAATAAATATTTGACATGAAAACTTAATGTAATGTCATTATATATATACCAATTTTAAATTTTGAACAAAATAAAAAAATGCTAGAGCACTATTAAATTAATTCTGAATTAATCCTTTAATTAATGTAAGTGCATTAAAATAAACAAACACATTTTTCTTCAGGTAAAATTAAAAAATAAACACACATCTAACATTTTAAACAAATATTTCTTTATCATGCATTATTAATCATTGCCAAAATGTTTTAATGAAAATGTATCTTACAATAAATTTTGAAAACAGAGTCCATATATTTTTCATGAAACAATAAATATGTTTTATTTCTAGATTTTTGTAACACTAAGGGGCCGATTACGATGCGACCTGTATAGGCTCTGACCATCAGGGCCGCATTGTAATGGGCTGCCAGGTTTACTTTCAGACCGCCTAATTATGATCTAGGTGGTGGAAAAGTAAACTGGCCGGTCATTCCGGCTGGGTTCTGATGGGCTCTAGGAGCCCGTCGGACAGTCAGAAGCTGGCTAGTAATTTCAAGGGTGGGTCTTTCTGCTATTGAGATTAGGATGCATAATTTCCAGCATGGTTTCATGCCGGCCTCTCCGACATTTTGAAAAGCATGCCTGGGGGCCCAAGCAGTGCCCCCTTGTGCTTGTGGCCTCCAGTTGGGGGCCGAGGGGGCACCTATGGTGGCCCCCTGTTGATCCCTGCACCCCGTGGCGGGCACCTTGAGGCCACTGGGTGCAGAGATAAACTGCACCTTCCAATTCCTTATGGGAGCATGTATTTCAGCCTGTTTACAGCCGTATTGAATGCTTCCATAGGGAAATTCAGGAATGGGACCGAACCAGAGGTCGGTCTATCCCAGGTCCGAGTTTGTGTCGGGCAGAAGCAATCCCGCCCAACATCGAAATCGTCCCTTAAATAATATTTAATTATACTTTAACTCTTTTTTATAATTTATTTTAATTAAACATTATTCCTATGGGGTTTCATTTTAAGGCTCTACAGCTATTATTTTCTATATAGGGTGTTGCCTATTAGTATTTGACCATGCGTGGTGCTGGACATACTACTGTTTCTTATTTAATTGCAACTTACACTTCTACATTTGGCTCCACATCATGTTTTAGATTATGTAAATATCCCAAAGCGGTAAAGTTACTAAAAATTTATATGTGTAACTTACTCACAAGTGTAAGTTACCCATGTGAATATCTATACTACACCTCTTGACACCTTCCTATTCTTATAGAGAAAGACAGAGAGAAAGGGAGATAGAACAAGAATTGTGAAGAGAGGAAATTCTCTTTAACGTTGTGCTTGCTGGTATTTCTCTTTTCTTCAGTGTCTCCTTTTGGCTTTTTGATGATGACCTACAAGTCACCACTGTTCTTTTTGCAGTATTTTGTTTTGTGTTTTTTTTCTCTCAGTATAGTAAAAGACTGAGGAACTTATTTTAGTGTGGCGGTCTGATGGAGCGCCAAACCTATGGTGGCCGTGGTCTAACTGTCCTATAACAAATTCGGCAGTTGGACCACCATGGGACCACTGCCACCGCCAGGGATCCGCGATCCCTGGCGGTCTTGCAGCCGCTTGTGGCCCCTAATATGCTGGTGGTGCCGCTGTGACACGGGCAAGCATATAAGGAGTTTCCTCACCACCACAGTTTTCATGGCGGTGAGCCCATCATGAAAGGTGTGGCAGTAAGAAAAAGTGCACCCTGTTGCTTCTGCTCCAGGGGATGCCTGCAGGGGGGCGCATGGTGTGCCACCTGTCTGCATGCACTCTCAGTTCATTCACGGGCGTGCAATGGCGTTCCCATTGCGGTGCCTTGCTAAGTCTCACCTATGAGCCTTACCACTGCACCACTGTGGGCCAGCTGCTACAGGACCAGCCGACTTAGATTCCTGTTGGAATCTAGCTTGCGGTCACATTATGGCTTTGACAGTGTGGCAGCTGGGTGCTGGGGGTGGGGGTGGCAGAGGGGTCGGCCCGCACCTACACCACCAAAGTCATAATAAGGCCTAGAATATTTTCATCCACATTAGAGAACTCTGAGCTTCCATCAATATTTTCTTGAAATGTAGCACATCCCTGCAGATAGCTTTTGCAGGGTAAAAGGATGTCACTGTGTTCCCGTTTATCTCCAACACCTGAAGTGACTTTGGATCAAAAGGCATGTTGGTTATCTTTTGTTACCTGCAGAACAGTATCCATTTCCCATATAATGTGAGCTACACCTTCGAAACCTCTTAGAATAATAGCTTTGATTGTGAGTAGTGCCACATGGTGTTTCATGAATCAGACGTGGCACTCCTACCCCAGTATACCTTGGCAGGAAAAGAAAATCATGAGACAGTAACAGGTACCGATAGAACTTAGGGGCATATTATCAAGGGGGTTTATCTCCGCTTTTTTGGCTTTAAAAGCTAAGAAAGCAGAGATAAAATTATCTCCCTATTACCTAGCTGTCGCTAACACCAGTTAGCGACAGCTAGTAGGAGATAGCGACCATCTTGGGCCCCACTTTGCATGTCAGTGATATTTATCACTAATGACATGCAAAGTGGGCGTGCCAAGATGTTAGAGACTGAAAACAGTCGCTAACATCGCTATCTCCTATTACCAACTTTTGGAGATATTCGCGCTAAGCGCGAATATCTCCAAAAGCTAACACCTGCCCTGAGCAGTTCTTAGCCATGTTATCCAATGGGAGGTGGATAACATGGCTAAGAGCATTAGCTCGCTAATGCATGAATATCGCTGACTTTTCAGCGATATTCATGCATTGCGGCGATTTTGATCGCATTTGCGATAAACCTTGGTAATACCAAGGTTTATTTGCGGTAAAAATCGCTGCAGCTCAGCGGTAAATTTTTGTCTCTAACCAAGCAATAGCGATAATTATATTTCGATATAGCGATGAGTATAAGGCAGCTTGGTGGGTCACCCGTAAATTGGTGTCATCGCTGCTAGGTCGTGAGACGATATTCATGCATTAGCGAGGTAATGCTCTTAGCCCTGTTATCCACCTCCCATTGGATAACATGGCTAAGAACTGCTCAGGGCAGGTGTTAGCTTTTGGAGATATTCGCGCTTAGCGCGAATATCTCCAAAAGTTGGTAATAGGAGATAGCGATGTTAGCGACTGTTTTCAGTCGCTAACATCTTGGCACGCCCACTTTGCATGTCATTAGTGATAAATATCACTGACATGCAAAGTGGGGCCCAAGATGGTCGCTATCTCCTACTAGCTGTCGCTAACTGGTGTTAGCGACCGCTAGGTAATAGGGAGATCATTTTATCTCCGCTTTCTTGGCTTTTAAAGCCAAAAAAGCGGAAATAAACCCCCTTGATAATATGCCCCAATGTCCCTTCTCTATGTCTATGTTAGGCAGTTAATGAAGGTAAAGTTAGATCAGAAAAGAAGCGCTGACATTCATAGACGATGAGTTCTGAAATACAAGGAAGGAAGTACTGTGTTGTTGCTGTAATATTCAGAAATACCTGTCATTCAAATTCATCCTTTATTTTGAGGACCTTTAACAGTCTTACAGATGGTAGTGTCAGCAGTGGTCCAGTTAGAGCTTTCGCAGAAGTGGAATATGGATCCTGTACTGCATTTATCCACTGCTCAACCACTACTTCATTCACGAAGGCAGACATATCCCCTAGTATTGGCTAATGGCATCCTGACTTTGAAGTTGAATCCACCCTGCAATCAAAGTATAAGACAGGGCAACTACAGTGTCTCATTAGATGGAAATGTTATGACAAATAAGAAGGACCTGAAAACCTGAAAGTTTCTTTATGCCCCTGATTTGATTAAAGCTTTCATTGTAGATTCCTACAGAAGTCTTTCATATCTCCCTGCTGGGGAGATGGTGGTTTTAAGGGGATGGGCTGCTGTAATGATTCATGTTCTGTAAAGAAAAAGTTCAGCTAACTTCTTCTTAAAGACAGAGAAAAGTGCTACCAGTGACATGTACTTGGTGGGAACACAGACCAAAGATATGTCTACAGAAAAGGAGGAAAATTATACTTTTGAGGCCGGGGCATAGCATAAGAGCAGAACACAAAAGACACATGGGTCAATAAGCAGCTAATGGGGAAGGGTTTCTGGAGTACAAAGACTGAGTCAGCATTAGAGAGTATGCCTAGGAATTACGGACCTTATTTATGAACCATAGTGACAATTTTGCGCCGCCGGTGCGTCACTTTTTGTGACACACCGGCGGCAGAAAAAATATGCCATGTTTTGCCCTATTTACAAAGTGCAATTAGAATACAATGTCCTGAAAGGTAAAAGTCAATAGACAATTGTTCATAGCATGCACATAGCATTACTTGGGTGGGCAAGAAGGAGATAACTCATTTTTTTGTCAAAAGGTACTTATTCAGCTTTATGTGGTAACATTCATTTCAAGGTCGGATATACACAGTTAGAAACAGCACTGCATAGAATGTATTGACAACCACATGGGACTTGGTGCAGTAAACATGAATAAATAGTGCAGGTGGCGACGCAAGTGAGAGAAAACAGCGTAGTCGGCATACTGTGCATGAAGTGCAAACTATTTACAGTGGGTGGCTAGAACGGCGCATGTGACATTGTGATAATACAGTGGGCACAGTTAATTTTAGTTCAGGCCTAAAGCCACTAAAAAAAAAAGTGCGCCTATTAGTCAGGTTGTTGGGTCGACGGCGTTTCGATCCAGAGAAATTAGGATCATCATCAGGACTGGTTGTCTGAATTAGGAAGTGCTTCAAAGGTTCCAAGGAAATATGAATCCTTAAGACCTAGTAGAATAGGATGGTTTGAGGTGGCTTGAGTATAAGGCAGCTTGGTGGGTCACCCGTAAATTGGTGTCATCGCTGCTAGGTCGTGAGGCAATTTATTTGAACACTGGTCATTTGGTGTCCTTTCTGGTGGGCCATGCTCACTGCCGGAAAGACAGCGTTTTTCTCTGCCCTGAATCAGCGCGACCGTCCGTGTATCTGTCTGCACCGATACACGGACGTACGCGCTGATTCACTAAGCGCCGACACACAGCGCGGGCAATTAATTCGGCCGGCTGCAACGCTGATCCCGCCACCAGTGATTCACGGGAGTAAGGCCAATCCACAGGGCAGAGAAAAACGCTGTCTTTCTGGCAGTGAGCACGGATTCATATTTCCTTGGAACCTTTGAAGCACTTCCTAATTCAGACAACCAGTCCTGATGATGATCCTAATTTCTCTGGATCGAAATGCCGTCGACCCAACAGCCTGACTAATAGGCGCACTTTTTTTTAGTGGCTTTAGACCTGAACTAAAAATAACTGTGCCCACTGTGATATCACAATGTCACATGCGCCGGTCTAGCCACCCACTGCAAATAGTTTGCACTTCATGCACAGTGCGCCGACTACGCTGTTTTCTCTCACTTGCGTCGCCACCTGCACTATTTATTCACGTTTACTGCACCAAGTCCCATGTGGTTGTCAATACATTCTATGCAGTGCTGTTTCTAACTGTGTATATCCGACCTTGAAATGAATGTTACCACATAAAGCTGAATAAGTACCTTTTGACAAAAAAATGAGTTATTTCCTTCTTGCCCACCCAAGTAATGCTATGTGCATGCTATGAACAATTGTCTATTGACTTTTACCTTTCAGGACATTGTATTCTAATTGCACCTTACCTACCCAGTCCTGACTTGGTCTATGGGTTATACTCCTGTCTTGTCTGTACTATTTACAAAGTGACGCATCTATGCAGATGCATCACTTTGTAAACCCATGAGCTACATTATAACTGCAATAGGTATAATGTATGCAGAGTGGGTGTTCCCCCGCATCAAAGTCTTGTAGAAGTGGCGCATTGAAATCTATAAGATTTCAGTGCGCCACTTTTAGGATGCCATTGCATGAAAACCTTATGCTTGCCTCATGGCAGGCGGAAGGGTGATGCAGGCCCTTTCAAATTGGGCTTGCCCCATGTGAAAGGACACATTGCTTGAGTTGTGTCTGTTTTGAGACACATCCCAGCAATGCGTCACTTTTGTGCATACAGATACATCAGTAATACTGACATATCTGTAACTCCTTGTAAAATGATGCACCATATCCTAAATACGGCTCAACCTAGGTGTTCCGAGGAGAGCGCACTGGGAAGTGTTGCATCGCTGCTCTGTCGCAGCAATGCAACACTTCTCATAAATGAGGCCCCAATTGTTTATTTTAAAGTTCTCCCTTGTAGTCACACCCGGTTTACTTTGCCTTTCACATTTGTTTTGTTCTTTTCATTGTTCCCCCTTCATTCACAGTTTGAGTTGTTTGCCTGTACATTCCTATATCTCTTAGCTTTTGTGAAGCAGTGTTCCTTCTATTTCTTCAACGTTTGAGTTTTGTATCCCAGTCACCCTTGTGCTTGTCAGCCTCCGTACATTTGGAGAAGCAAGTAAGACTTGAAAGGATGGCTAACCTAATATACTGAATTGTGGCAATTTTAACTAAAGATTTGACTGAATGACATGGCATATTTTGCAGTATTATTACCTGCAGAGATTACTCAGTCATGTCTGTTGAACGAACACTTGGCCCATACATCCTCAACTGTAAACCAGAGACACGGGCTCCTGTGACTCAAGAACAGAACGTCTCTTTCCCTCTCTAAGCACAATCTTCCCCTCTAGTTACATACAAGAGGGAGGTTTACCTGTGCATTTCCAGGGTAAATAAATGAGGAGGTCGGGAATCAGCATCAGCAACCATCTGTGCAATCCCATGTCCTGACAGCCACTGTTTTCTTACGCCACACTTTTCATGGAGGTCACACCGCCATGAAAAGTGTGGCGGTGAGTAAACTTGTAATATGCTTGGTGGGGCGACAGCACCTCCAACAAGCATATTGCGACCTCAAGACCGCACGCCACAGCCGCTGATCCCTGGCAGTTGCAATGGTCCAAGGGCGTCCTGACTGCCCTTGTCGTAATACGGTAGTCGGAAGACTGCCACTGCCGCGCCTCGTCAGGCTGGCTGTCAGAGGGCCACCAGACTCCTAATGAGGCCCATAAGTGCATATTACAAGTGAAGTGGGGGAGCACAGTGTTAAGCCAAGAAGGCTAACGCCACGCTCCGTCACTTTAGAAATGCAGGGCTGCACCGTATTTACAACAATATGGTGCAGCCCTGTGTTTTCTCCCAGTGCAGGCGCTAAATTTAGCTGCCTAGTGCCAACGCAGGCACCCTTGCACCTTAGTGCAAGGGTACCTGGGTTATGGGGATAATTGTTTATGTGCAGGAAGACGTCTCTTCCTGCACATAACTAATCAAAAAATGGCAATTTGTAACTTCTATGTGTGCCGCTTGTGCAGCACACATAGTAGTTGCAACTCGCCATTTTTAAAATTATTTTTTATGTGCAGGAAGAGACACGTTCCTGCACATAGGCAAACATACATTGTGTTTTGCTGTTTCTCGTGTGCTGTACAATGCAGCACACACAGAAACAGCAAAAACGAGGAGAAATAAAGCATTTCTCTTCCTTTCGCCTGTTTAAGACCAAGTTTTCCCTCATCTTAATTTTGGCGATGCCCCATATTGACACCACCCTTGTGAATATGGGGCTAAATCAATGGGTGTTGCAGCTGAATGCCCACTGCAACACCCATTGCCCACCCCTTTCACACTAAGGGGCTCATTAGGATGGCGGGCGGATTGCCCCCGCCGGGCCGGTGGTAGCTACCGCCGGCCCGGCGGGGGCAATCCGCCCGCCATCCTCAACAAAATGACACTTGGCCACATTAGGATGGCTGAGGGGTCCGCGGTGGATGGAAAGTCAGTCTGCCGCTTTTCCGCCGGTCGCGAAGTCGGCGGGCGGAAAAAGTGCTTTCCTATGGTGGCGGTGTCTGCGAGACACAGCCAACCATAATAGGATGAGGTCGGGAGGGTGCCTTTCCGTGGCAGTCTTTCTGTTTGGGGCCCCGTTGCGGGCCCCCAGGATAATGGGGGGTGGGGGAGGCACACTACATGTGCATGCACAACATGGCAGGCACCGCGCGGTGCCTGCAACGTTGTGCATGCACATGCACGACAAGCATTTTCAGCATTGTGGCGGGTGGTGCTGAGAGCACCGCCCGCCACAATGTTAAGAATGCAGGATGCACCCGCCACTGTGGCGGGCGCATCCTAATACCCCCCACGGGACCCCGACCTTATGGCAGGTGGTCCCGTTATCCGATAGGATGGCAAGCGGACAAAGTCCGCCCGTCATCCTAATGGCCCCCTTAAGTATATAACATGAAAGAGTGCCTTAATCACAAAGCAGTATCATGCCACATTTGAGACCCGATTCTGATGCAGTTTGGAAAGCTTCCCGACCAAATGGGTTTGGGAATGTTTCTCGACCTAATCAGATTGGGAGAGTCTAACTGACCCAGTACGATGCATCCGGATGCTTCCAGATACGATTTGGTTGGACTCCCTTTGAGTTCAATAGGAGCCTTTGTCCTGACCGAATGCATAGGCTCCCATTGAAGAAAGGGGTAGCTGGGGAAAATCAGGCACCCTGTGTCGGGCAACCCTGAGGCCTGCCACACTGTGCATGGCTGGTAAGGGGGGGACCCATGGGTACCCTCATGGGCCCGATAGGGAAGGGTCTGGTGCGGGGGCCCACTACAGGCCCCCAAATTCTGATTCTGACTGCTGATTTGAGTTGGACGGCACGATTCAAAAAGGCTGTCCAAATTCAGCATCGTACTCGGTTGTTCAGAAATGCGTCCCGTAGGGACGTATAATTATGCTCCATACGGCTTGGTCATTCCAAATGCCATCGGGTTTGGATTGGGATATTCCTAACGCTTCGGTCAGAAAATTTTCCGAGTTGGTTGGAAAGACACGTTCCTGATCCGATTTGGAAAAAGAAAATGCTGTTAGGAGGCATTCCTAACTGCATCAGAATCAAGCCCTAAGTGGCTTAATACTGCGTTGTGAATTAGGAAAAGCCATTTTTGCCACAGGAAAGTCGTAAAAAGTGTTGTCACTGTAGTTGAACTACTTGTCAATAGCGTAATAGCACCATATCAATTGCTGCCTGAAATATTTCCACTGCTGAAGAGATGCCTTCAATTGAGGTGAATGTGTGGATATACCTAAATCCTTCTTCAAGCTCCAATAAGTTGTATCCCTTGTTTATACCAACCTATGAAATTGCATTTATCTCATTACTTGAATGATCATATCACTAATATGTGAACCACAATGTCATTACTGCTGAACAGCCTTGTCCGATTCCCACATTCTTACATAAATCCACAGTTTTTCACTTTCTTTATTCAGTACCACAGCAATAGGTGATATGCACGGTATGAGATCTTTGATTCTTTAATGATATGAAGGTTCAGTAGTGGCCTGGGTAGTTTTTGAACTGCGTCATTCAAATGGAAACACACTTCTTTGGTTTGATCTGGATTACTGGGCAGATAAGCTCATATATGTGAAGTTGTTATCATCTAGTTTTCTAGACCACTGAACGGGATCAGGAATTTTTATGTTGATGAGGATGGACCTTATGTTATTTCCAGAATATAGCTAAAGACATCAAAACTATTTTCTCATCTGCCTCAAAACACAGTAGGCAGAATGCAGCCTTGTTCCCCTGTAGCATATGGATCATCCCTGCTGTTTCATATGTGTTATGTGTTGTGGTTTAAAGGCCTAATTATGAGTCTAGCTGTCCTGGAGTGGGCCACCACACCACTGCCACGCACCAGGACTGCCAAATAGGACTGCCGCCTGCCACCTGATTATGAGTTTTTCATGAGCGGGCAGTGTGTCGGACCTGCGGTGGTGCCATTCAAAAGCACCTATGTATGCCTTAGAAAGGCACAGCTGCAGGACCGCCACAGTGCGTTCCAGCACAGCATGGGCTTTGCCCCCCTACATGTACCCGAATGCATGGCACACAAGGGTACCCTGTAGGGCCCCATTTGTTTCATGATCACCAGCAGTTTCATGTGAAAGAACCTCCATGACACAGCTGGTGGTCCTGAAACTCGTAATATGCATGGCAGTGCCACTGCAGCATATTGTGAGCCCATGTCTGCCGCAGGACCACCAGGGAATGCGGTTCCCTGGTGGTTGTGGCAGTGTAATGGTGGTCCAACCACCAAAGTTGTAATATGGCGTCCTTGGATCACCAGACTGCTAATCAGGCCCTTAGTATGGTTTCAAACCATCTCAAGCAGTTGTACTTTTTTAGCGGCAACCCACGTGTAAACAAATACATTTGAGGGTTCCAATTTTTGGCTGTTTGGCATTCTACTGTACATAGGTCTTTACACACAAGGCATTACGGAGCCCCACTATCTAGTACGAACTTGATTTGTGTGAACATCTAGATTTAGTTGTGACTTGTGCACAGTGCACATACTTTTTCAGGTCCTCCAAGTATCTCTCTGCTTTGCGATGCCCCTTCCTGCGGGACACTTCCATGCTCAACTAATGCATGTTTACTGGTTCCATGGCCTGTCTCTCACCCTTGTCATATGTCTTTGCCATTTGAATGATACCGTCCAGTTTAAAACTTATCTTTAGGAGTTGGTCCGGCAATGACTTCAATTGATTTTGAGAATGAAACATAATTTACAATGTTTTATCAGTTTGTGAGAAGAGTGGCAAATTGATCAGTAGATTTTCCATTCGAGAAGAAATCTGTTGAAAATGTATCCCTTGTAATCAACATAATAAACAATGGTTTTTGGGTCAAAGTATTATTCACTAAGTACTTTCTTGGTTCAGGTAGTAAAGTTTCTATAAGCTTTATGATCACATCTACCACTGTCACAGGATCTGGCTGGCATGAGTTTCCTCTAAAGCTTCTATAAATTCATCAAATGATTTTGACTACATTACCTTATCTCGCAACAGAAATCTCGACCTCGAGTTAACTTTAGTTTATAAAAAAATATTTAAAAAGTGAGCTAAATGTGCACACACTGGCTTTGTTTCGCAAGTCTATCACTTCTTTAAACTGATGCTTTATAAAGGGTCTATGACAAAGATGGTTCATTTGGTGCTAATTTTGTGTGGTAAATATGGGCTCTTTTTATGAGACCATTTTAGCCCTCATTACGATGGTAGGCAGACTGCCATCCAGGGCATCGGTCTGACCGCTGCATTACAGTGCAGCCGGTTAGACCACAGAGGTTGGCGGGTAGGACCGCTGCCTCTGACATGATCAAAGAACCCATTGGGACGGCAGTCAGATTCCTAATCGAACAATGGAGGCGGATGTCCCTTTCCGACTGCTTTTTCATGGCGGTCTCACCACCATGGAAAGGTAGACAGAATGGGAATTTAGGGGCTCCAAGCAGGGCCCCCATTCCCGAGCCCACCATTAAGTGGCCCTAGGGGCACATGTGGTGCCCCACCACACATCCATGCACTGTGTGCCAGGCACACATGGTTCCTGGCACTTGGTGCATAGATATGCACAAAGCGCATTGCGGCTTGTGCTGTGGCCCTTTTCCTGGGCCGCAGAACAAACCACAATAGGAAGAGCACTTTATGACTGCCTGCATGGCGGTCCTACTGATAGGGCAGGTGGGACGACTGACTCATTTTCAGATGCTCACTTGTCTGAGACGATGGCGGTCAGCGGTCCAGCCGACTGTCATGGCAATTAGGATCTACGGGAGTGATTAGGATGGTGGGCGGACTTATGTCCACCCAATCAGACAACAGGACCGGCCGATTTGCTGTGTAGGGTGCCCCCCTAAACTGAGAATTAAGGGCCAGGAGGGAAGGGGGGCCCCCGAAAGGCTCTCAGTGTCCCTTTCCATGATGGGTGAACTGCCATGGAACAGCTGGTGCGGAGAAACATCGTAATCCCTATGGCGGCGCCTGGTAAGCACCGACAGCATTGCAGGGATTATGAGGCCCTCCGCCACACCAGCAGTTTTAAGGAGCTAGTTGGATGCATGGCGGTTGGTGTTTTCGACCGCCATCACTCCGTCCGCCATTGTAATGTGGCGGGCGGGAAACCTGTCTACAATGGCAGTGAGACCACCACTGACGGACTGTCGGTGGCAGTCTGACCGCCATCCTAATCGGCTCCTAAGTCTTTAAAAAGGCCCATCTTTTTTTCTTTTAGAGACATGCTCACAGTGCCTTGCAAAATGGCTGTGACCCAGCAGATTTGCAAAATGATTGTGCCCAGTTGATTTCACGTGCACTTTGTTGGATGGCATGATGGATGGAATGTTTTTCTGCCTACTTTATTCAAATTCCGTTTTGTTTGGCATGGCTCAGAGACTGGCACCTCCCACTTCCTGGCCAGGTTTCTTGTGTTGGGAAGATATTGCTTGGCGGGAGGTCCCTCCAACTTACTGAGAAGGGTGGCCGGGTCTTTGATCAGCATTTGCGATTCCTAGTCTACGCATATGTGAGGATGCGTTCAGACAAAATATAAAAAAAAATACCAACAGTCAGAAATATTGAGTCTTAAATATCATTACACAGAAATATCATGATAGCAACCTACAAGGAATATAAATCCCAGCCTTATCTTGATCAGGCACTTGGGAGAAAGGCCCTAAAAAACATTCAATGGGCTAGACTTGTATCTCTCCCAATAAAAGGGCTAAATCCGGGCTGGAAAACCTTGGAAAATAAAATTTGATGCTGAATATGCGATTTCAAAACAGAATCACTGCCACATTTGATGTGCTGTTGCACGGGGCTCTTACAATCCCGGCGGAAGCTACTAAAACCCATATGTCCACGTAAATGTATTCGAAAGACAAAAGAAGCAGTTACAACCATATTCGCTTGCACATTAACAACTGATCTGGCCAGAATTGGGAGATATATGCAGGACGTTCGCTCTAGACTTGACAAAGACAATGAATCAGACAATTGCACAAAAATGCTCCCGATCTGCACAAAAGAAGTGTCACTTCAGTGATAATGTCTTTTAAACTTAATTAACTTTTTAACTTTTATACTGTTTTATATTTTGCTACGGAAAGAAAAGAGTTAGAATTGTCATTGAATCACTCCCTTGCATTTTAAATTGTGATATATTGCAAATGGTTTTAAGTAACTGTGCAATAAATAAAATAAAACATTTGATTGCTTAATTGATATACAGAAATATCATGACAGGAATATCGTTTTCAAGAATGTCAATTTTAAGGTAAGTAATATCGATTTTAACAATATAGAAAACATTAATATAGTTCACAAAAATATCGTTGTTAAGAATATTTTTTTAAATTATTTTATTTGAATTATCTTTCATGTATTTTAGTATGTATTTTAATTGGATATCTTACACAATGTTTGTTTAATTGTTGTTAATGTTTTTTGATATAGTTTTTAAATTGTAAGTAGTTTTTAAATGTGATTGTTTTTTTCTTATTTTTGTAGTACTTTAGCACATTGTGGGGTCTAAAGGGGTATAGGTTGGGTAGTAAATTCATTATAATTAATTTTGTATTCATACTTTCAAGTTCATTGATAATTATTTGTTCATTGTCTAATTAATTGTATTTTTTTAATGAACATAGAGGTGCGGGTTGTGTGTTTTGTAGGGGTATAGGGTAAGAAGTACATTTTTTATAATAAAATAAGAAATAGTTTTCATTAATATTAATTATTTAATTGACAATTAATTTTGTTAAAGGTATCATAATTTTTTTTTTTTAATTATGTTTCATGTGCGGGTTGTGTGTTTTGTAGGTGTATAGGGTGGGAAGTAAATTAAGTATAATACATTAATAAATACTTTTTAATTAGTAATTGACAATTATTTATGTAAATTGTGAAAAATAACATTGATTTTGATGTGTTTTATTTATGTATGGGTAAAGGGGTGTAGTAAATGAATTATAGTTATTAATTAATAATGTTAATGCATAATGATTACTGAAATCATAAATAATTATGTAAAATATGTAATGAAGATATTCTTTATATTATGAATTAGGTGTGAGTTGGCATTTGTAGGATTAAAGGAAGGAAATGTAATTAAATATAATTAGGTTTTCATAGTTACTTATTAATAATAATTGTTTAATTGATGGTTAATTATGAACAATATGCAAAAATTATTTATTTTAAGTATTAGGTGTGGGTTGTTTGTTTTTTATTGATAAAGGGTGGATAGAAAATTAAATATAATTACTTTAGGAATAGTTAATTATTATTAATAATTTAATACATTTTTAATTAAGTAACAGGTGTAAATAACAGTATTTAAAGATTTTAATTTAGATATTTGTTGTGTACTTAGCAGAAATATAGAGTAGAGGTATTTAAGTCATAATACATTTCAACATGCATAATATTTATTTTATAAACATGTTCTTTATTATTGTATGTTTTAATTGTGCTGTGCTTTTAAAATGTAATTAACATTGTATTTATTGGTTAATATTAATTTGAGATTATATTTTTGTATTTTAATTATAATAATATGTGTAGTTATTTATTATTTGTATTAAACTGATACAATTATTTTATTCTGTTCAAGTTAGTTAGTCTGTTTCTAATGTTGCACTGACTACAGTGGGAATAGTACATTTGACCCCTTCCTAATCCAACACTTTCCCTGCTGTTGCATTGACTGGAGTGGGAATAGTACATTTTACTCCTCCGCAATCCAACACTTTCCCTACTGTTGCATTGGCTAGAGTGGGAATAGTAAACAAACTCCTCCGCAATCCAACACTTTCCCTACTGTTGCATTGGCTAGAGTGGGAATAGTAAACAAACTCCTCCGCAATCCAACACTTTCCCTACTGTTAGATTGACTGGAGTGGGAATAGTAAATTGTACTCCTCTGCAATCTAACACTTTCCCTACTGTTGCACTGACAAGGGTGGGAATAGTGAATGTTACCCCTCCTGAGTATAACACTTTGCCTACTTTTGTATAAATTGTGGCAGGAATAGTATATGTATTAATTGTAAAATGTTATAGTGTAGTTTATATTGCTTAAATGTATATTCTAATTTTTTTGTTTATTTAAAATTATATTTATTAATGTTTTTATTATGTAATAAGCAAAATGTAATTTTGTATTTTGTTTAATTTTTTTGTTTGTAATTGAAAAGGTTTCATTTTGAAATATGTTATCTTATTGGATATATATACATAAATATAATTATTTCTATACTATTCTATTAAAGTATTATTTATAATTTTTTTTAACCAGTTTTTATTGAGTTTTCAGATTGTCACATTGAGAAATGGGAGTTTGTGTAAATCTCTGCAACGTGTAGCAAGCACCTCTCGGTGTCTGCCACGCGGTGCAAGGATTTTCAGAGGGGCCCCATAGATGCCCCCTGGGGCCACAACCGGAGACCGTGGAGTGTTGGGGGCCCTTCCAGGGTCCCCCAAAGACACTTTCTGACAGCAGTTCCATGTCGGAAAGGCCGACAAGGAACTGATGTTTGTAAAGTGCCATAACAATCCCGACTGCAAAAACGCTGTTCTTAAGGGGTTAAGAGGCCCTTCCGACGGACTCCTTGAACCCTTTGGAACAGAGTCAGATTTCCTGCCCATTTTGGACTCAGACTGCCGTCATTGAAATATGGCAGTCAAAGTTCAAACCTACGATGTCAGTTGGAAAGCCTCCGACCAGCGGTTGGAGGCTTTCCGACCCACATCAAAATGAGGCCTCAATGATTACTATTTAAACAAAAGGCGAAAGTAAGCAAAGACTTCAGACCAGCTGTGATTGTGTGGGGACTCCCAAACTCTCTGCTGCCGCCACTGCTGGAGGGGACTCTCTGTCCCACAAACCAAAGAGCCAGAGGAGGGGCTACTGCTGGCCACAATGCGCACTTAAGCACTCTGACTTTCATGCAGCTTGGTTCTCTTGAACTCTCTGCTGTCGCCACTGCTGGAGGGGACTTTCTATCCCACAAATTACCGGCCCAAGGAGGACAGGCTACTGCTGGCTACAACGTGCTCTTAAGCGCATTGACTGCTCCGTGGTTCGGGCCCCAGCAAATCCCGAGCCAAAAGCGGGCCTGTCCTGGCCTGTCAGCACCAGGAAAAGGCAGAGCTGGGCGCCCCCTGACTTTGTCTATCAAAGGTACCTTATACTACTACACAGTGTACGCAATCTTGTGGGTTAGTGCCTCCAGTGTAACTGACTTATTGGGGGTTGAGACTGGTGACTATCCTAAGATTACAATCTTTTCTCTCTCTTTAATTGTGTATTTAAGTCATCCAGAATTTGAGTGTGTGGCCCTCTTTTTGTTTCTTTGTAAGAATTGTTTACCAACTGTGTGACATTTTGTTAGTGGATCATTACTGGAGAATTTCTCCCTGAACACAAGAATACTGTTAAACCACCCTTGCACATAAATATGGGTAAAAGAAAGGAAGGGGAGGGTGTGAGTGGTGCAAGAAGGATGATGAATCCTAGGAAAGTCTAAATCGGAGGGGAGGAAATTGTGTCATCGATCGGATAGCTGACCTTTTGGTTGAGTGTGAAGAACTGTTAAATCCTGCCATTACTCAGCACAGCGCTGCTTTATTGTTGAACAAATCCGCTAAGTTGGCTACTTTAATCCCTCACCAAAAAAGAAACCCTAATATGTTTGCAATACCCATGACCCAGTATGAGGCTGTACAGCCCAAAATGGATCTAAATAACTCCTCTGACCCGATATTCCCTCCTGCGGATTATTAAATGGGTGTTCTGCGTGCTTGAAAGACAGCTAGCTGGACCATTGAGAGCCTCTGTTAACCCTCAATCAGTCGCAGATACTACAGGTTGGTCTTTAGAGGACCTCAGTCCACCTTCAGTTACCCACAGCTGATCCCTAGCCACTGCTCAGAGCTCCAGCCTGCATTCAGATGCCCCGAAATTGACCCTCTGAGACCTTCAGCTCCCCTTCAGACTCAGGCTGGTTATTAGAGACTTGCATTTAATTTCAAACTTCGGCTAGCCCTCACCTAGCCCTTAACACCCAGAGTTTGCCTTCAGAGAGGTTCCGAGAGCCCCAACTATCCATCAGTCACCTGTAGATAGTCCAAAGAAACAATCATTGTCCTCTCTACAGGTCTCAGCTGTCAAACACCTGAAACTGTTACTACAACTCCCCAAGACAGACTTCAGAAAAACTAGCACCATTGAAGAGATAAGCTGATTGCCATACACATGATATTAGACCAGCTGGTTGTGTACATTAGCAAAGCATTGTTTGCATGTAAAGTATTTAAATCCACCATATTATTGTTTCACAGCTACGAATAAATGGGGTTTGAAGGCCGCCTGAGTCTTACACTATGCTTATAGTCTCTGTTGGCCGATCTGGGATACCTGATGGTGTGCCTGAGGTAGGTGAGAGTAGGCAGGGTATCTCGATGTAGCATGAGAGCCTCTAAGGGTTTCTGGGATCATAAAGAAGTCCAAAGTGTCATCACATACCTCTTCTCTGATTTCTCGGGGCCCATTCCTGGACTCTCATTCAGTGCATCTCTTTCAGTGCAGCGAGGAAATATATGCAGTCCATGCTCTCCTACTCTGAGGTGGTCTTGTAAGCACAATATGATATTTATAGCAGTCAGAAAATAACATGATGGTTTGAGCATGCATGCATTTGATATGCTTTCCTACCGTAATATAACCAGCTGATTAAACATAGCATCTGTGGCAATCTGCCTACCTCTCCAGGGGGGCTAAGAACATCTACTAGAGTGAGAAAGATCATCGTACTCATGAGTAAGACCTTAATAAATCCGATATTTGTAAAGCGTGAACTACTCACCCTTTAGGGTCTCAAGGCGCTGTTGGCCATTGGGGAGATTAAGTGATCTATTGCCCATCTATTGCCCAGAGTCACATAGTGCTTAGCTGAGTTGCCACCAGTGCCAGGGATAGAACCGTAAGACCTGCACTCCGGAGTCAGCGGCCCTGGCTGCTGCGCCACACCTGCAGTTACTCATGAGTGAATACCACTTTGTGGGTTTAGTTTGGAATCTGGGGTTCTCATTTGTTGCATTTATTAGTGTTTAAGTGTCACACCAGGATGTATGTCGTTACTACGCATGCTTTTACAACGCATGCCTTTACCACGCTGGTTTTACAAAGCAAGTCGTTACAACGACTTGCGTTGGGCGGCGCTGGATAGTGAATAGTTTAATTTACTATTCCAACTCCAGTCCCCGTGGATAGTAGGGAAGGTTTTGGATAGTAAATTAAACTATTCCCTATCCTACAGCGCCCCCCAGCGCAAGTCATTGTAGCGACTTGCATTGTAAATGTTGCGTGGTAAAGGTACTGTGTGGTAAAAGTTGTGTTGTAAACGCTGTTCCCCGTCACACCATGCACTTCAAAGCCCACCCTTGGCACCAACGGCTTATAATGTGGATATAATGCTGATCTCAGCTGTTTAGGTAATTGTGAATGTTGATGTTGGAGTGCAAATTGTGGACTGCATGTACCATGATGTACCATGATGCAAAGGAGCAAAACTTTGCTGGGTTGTAATGTAGTTGCTGGCCACACCCTTTTCCCTGCCCAAACTGATTTTCATGACCTCCTCTACCATTTATCTCATGTTCCTAATGTTACTTTTTGTGGAAATGTTGTTCTGGCCCATTGATTACACTTCATGCGGCCCGAGCCAGAGATTCCATCCCTGGAGCGGATATTCCAGCCTGGGTGCGAAGATTCCAGCCTGAGACGGAGATTCCGGCCTGATTGTAGACGTAAAGATACAACTCAAATTATTTCTGTGAATACCAAATGTGATAAAGTTAGAATTTTGTCTCAGATTGCCTTTGTGAATCGGACCCTCAGTGTCCTGCAAAAGTAAATCACATAAAAACATGAGTCTTGAATTCATTTTGTGCGGTTCATCAAATCAATCCAGTCAATACATTCCCAGAAGCACAGGGGGTCTACCAGCTAAATTCTAAAGCTGCACTGTCGTGACCGAGTCCACAGGATCTCAGAGTGTATGTATCACATAGAGACAGCGTATTTCTGAAAAAAGGGAGAGAGGGGTGAACACTACATGCATAGAAGAGACCGGTACATCATAGGTTATTCGTATATGGCTGACTAATCCAAAGCAATTAGTAAAGGGTTTCCATCAAATAGACTCAATGATCAGTCCTATCATTTGGCCAAACCCTGGTGCATATTAGGCTGGTCCCCTGATCATTGGGACAACAGACACCGCACCTTATTGCTGTTTTAGGATGTGTTCCACAGAAAAATTAGTGACTTAAAATAGGATGGAATGTCCTCCTTCCAACAACTTTATTCTGCGGACAAGACACGCCTCCTAATTAAAAAACCAGAACAGTGCAAAAGAGAAAGTAACAAGACTTTGGAAATTGTAACATCCATCCTGCGGGATAGCATAGGTGAGACCATCACTCCAGTACCATTCATAATGGCTTTAGCTACCATGGCCATGAAAATGAACTATTTTAAGTACGAGGATAAGCTGTTTCTCCAGATCTCTGGAACAAGTATGGGCAGCGTTTTCGCGCCAAGCCTGGCGAATTTATACGTGCACCAGTTCGAACAACAACACGTACTGACACCCACCAAACCCTTTCACACCTCTATTAGCTGGTGGAAGCGTTATATTGATGACGTGTTGGTGGTGTGGAGAGGCACGCTAGATTCAGTCAGAGAATTCCATCAGTAGCTAAACAATAGAAACCAGTTTCTTAGATTCACCATGGAAGCACACAAGGAAAGAATTGTATTCCTGAATTTGTCGATTTATGTCACTCCTGCAGGATTGCAGAGTGAACTTTACAGGAAACCTATGGCGCGGAACTCACTCCTCCTTTATGAGAGCTATCATCCGAAGTCCCTGCGCCAGAATTTACCCTATGGCCAGTTTCTACGTGTTCGTAGAAACTGCTCTAACAGAGAGGACTTTGATGTACATGCTAGTAATCTTTGTGCACAATTAAGGGATAGACATTATCCCAATTCGCTCATAAAAAGATCAAGGAAAAGAGCGTTGAACAACAACAGAGAGGCTCTCCTTGAAGCTCCAATTCCTAAACCACCTTTGGAAAGACTCACTTTTGTGAGTACCTTCAACACCAAAAGCAATGTCATCCAAAAGATTGTAAGAAGATACTGGCGCCTTCTGAACCATGGCAAAGAAAAAATTGCGCAACCCTTGTTCGCGTTCAAAAGGGCTCGTAGCATCCGAGATTGACTTGTTCACACACGCCCTAAAGAGACTCCTAAGAAACCTGGTGAAACCCTATGGAATATCCCTCCAGTGGTTGGGCATCACCCTTGCGGTACCTGCTCGATTTGCCCACAGACAAAACACACGAGAGAGATAGATATAGGTACAAATAGACCTTGGCTACAGTGCAATTTCAGCAATTGTAATAGCACCAACTTAATTTACATGCTGACATGCCCCTGTTCCATATGATATGTGGGCATGACTACCCGTAAAGTCCGTACAAGAATGCTAGAGCATAAGAGCTCCTTCCGCTGTAAAAAAAGCCACACCAAACTTACCAGACATTTCTTGGATCAGGCACACCTTGAAACGGACTTCCAATGGACTATCCTGGAGAAGCGGTACATACCCAGCCACATAAGTGATGTGTCGGGGTACCTTTTCCGAAAGGAACAAAAATGGATTTACAAGCTTCAGTCTGACAAAGGGGGATTAAATGATGATATTCCTTGGACCTTATTATAGTGATCTGCCTCTGTGTCTACTAGAGGTTATTACCAACCTAGCCCTATTCCATAAGGTCAAGATAGCCGAAAACTATTTTGCAAGCTTGTTCCCAGTATAAGGTCCAATGCCGATATGTAATATCAAGTATTTAGGATGCACCACTATGCTTATCCCTACCATAAGCATACCGGACTCAATCCGAGTCGACGGATTTGCGCATCAGTTGTAACAGAAAGGCGTTCACAATGTCATTCTCGGCTGTGTCAAGCCTTGTAGACTTATTTGCAATACTAGTGAGCGATAATCGTGATGCACTGTCTGTGATTGGGTGTGCTTATATGCATTACAGACTCGAGCCTAATTGTTGCTGTTTATATTACAAATGGAGCAATTCAGGGCTCAGGGTTTCTGGCTTACATGAATTATACACTCGAGCCTAACTACTGCTGATTATATTACAAATGGAGCATGCCAGAGTTTCTTAATACAACACAGTTATGAATAAATACCATGACGGCTTCCCAACAAGAAGGAGTTCGGATTTGATTTCTAGTTAGTTATCTGACAACTTGATATAATTGTCATATAGATTACTAGTATGTAAGAGCTAATAAACTACAAGTATGGCCGCTATGACCTCAAAGAGTAGTTCTTAGTGTGTGATCTCGCGCTATTTCGAACGCAAATTAGTGTGCTTTGTCTTTACCAGCTTTGTCTTTACTAGCATCAATAGATCTACCGGCAATACCCAACAAGTAATTGTTTCAATGATCCCTGGGCGTTTCTAAACATATATAAACAGAGGGAGGCTCGGGGACACATTACAACAGGTCCGAGTCATTAAACTACAAAAATGGCCGCGATGACGCCACCTAGTAGTTCCGAGCGCGTGATCTCGCGCTTTTTCGAGCGCAAAGTAGTGCGCTTGGTTCCCTAAGAAAAACACACTTACTAAGCCCATCTTTAAGTTATTCTTCCGTTATCCTCCTTCCTGAGCTTAAAATAAAAGTTGAAGGATTTGCAGGGATATATTACAACAGTGCTGCAAGGTGTAAGCAGAGACTACCTAGGTGGAGGGTTACCATACTAACAAACCCTCGCAAGACTACTAATACTGAGATCACCTACATGTCGGTGCCTCCGCCAAGTCTCAGATGGGAGCTTGAGGTACCGACGGAAAGGTGAGCATACATGATATTGCATAGTGTTACACATATATTAAGATTACAACTTTGGCAATTATCTTATATTGTTTAAGAACCTTTCGAAATAGCATAATTGGTACCTATAATAGCCTGGTGTCAGAGTTAATTTTCTGCGTTATCTTGAGGCTTAGCATACTGAGTCTGTAGATTGACCTGCCCCACATGTTTGCCTCTAGATATAGGGTATTTTCCTCACAGGAATGATTTTTAGGCATGGTGAAAAGCTTATAATTTTCTGCTTTATTGTGCTACATTCCTGTTTTCCTCCCTATGTCTTTGTAGTGTGGGGCCTCCTACAACCTGAGCAGGGTCCAGGTAAGGTGAGGTCTATTCCCCTACCATTAAGGGTGAGCATATAACATTTAATTTTCTTATATATACAATAGGTTTTTGGGTGACACACTATGAATATGGGACTGACACATCCAAAACAAAATTAATGATGTAGCGTTTTCCTTCACAGAATTCACAGTAGCCAAAGTGAATTGGAGGGTTAATGTCCACGGTTGCTACAGGTTGTACCGTATTCAACTAGTTTTATTTATACTTTATTTCTCTGGTGATGGTGGTGATTTCTTTAATCCACTTCTAGGAGTGCAACTATTATAAGAGCAGTGGCCCTGGTGAATGCTAAGGGATTAAACACCCGTCAGGCAGAAACATGTTGGCCCATTTCTAGACAGATATTTGTTACTGTCTCTTTTGCACTGTTCTGGTTTTTTAATTAGGAGGCGTGTCTTGTCCGCAGAATAAAGTTTTTAGAAGGAGGACATTCCATCCTATTTTAAGTCACTAATTTTTCTGTTGCACTTGTTTACTTTACCATCAAAAGATCAGTCATCATGGACGGTTTGTTTATTTTGGTGGACCAAATCCTAAAACAGCAATAAGGTGCGGTGTCTGTTGTCCCAATGATCAGGGTACCAGCCTAATATGCACCAGGGTTTGGCCAAATGATAGGACTCATCATTGAGTCTATATGATGGAAAACCTTTACTAATTGCTTTGGATTAGTCAGTCATATACGAATAACCTATGATGTACCGGTCTCTTCTATGCATGTAGTGTTCACCCCTCTCTCCCTTTTTTCAGAAATATGCTCTCTCTATGTGATACATACACTCTGAGATCCTGTGGACTCGGTCACAACAGTGCAGCTTTAGAATTTAGCTGGTAGACCCCCTGTGTTTCGTGTGTTGTACATTAAGTAGGAGCTGGGGATAAAATCAGGTGTGGGTCTTTAAACTATATATCCCTTGGACCCTCTTTCTAACTGTAATTGAAAGTTGGAACTGTATTGCCCAAACCGCCTGCCCTTATGCCAGTGCCCCAGATCACATGATTGAGAATGGCTCTCCTGTGGCGGGTTGTGTATTGCTTCCTGACTTTGAGAAAAAGGAAGCCTAAGTGTGAGGGAAGAGGGTTTTTCAGATCAGGTGGCCTGGTAGAATCTGCACCCTGACCCTGTTACACTTCAAAGGCTTCTTTCTGCAGTACACACAAAAAAACCTGACACTAGGCATGCCCTTAACTTTCTCACCCAGGACAGTTTGGAGCCAGGACCAGGGAAAGGGGAAGAACTGAACAAAATCAGTTTGTGAGTTGGTCAAGGAATTGTCACACCCAAAAGCTTACACCAGTTAGAAACGTGAAACCTTCATAACACATCTGCTTTCCGATATGAAGGTACAGCACTCTCTAATCTGCAAAACCCTCCAAACACAGCCATCCTTTGTGAGAAGGATATCCAGCATTAATTGGTTTGGCATAATTATTGCACCCATAGTTATTAGTTCTGAATTAATCTGTGTTAGTGCCCTTGCTGTATTAGAAGCAAACTTATCCACAAGATTAGATAGCCTTCTAATATTAACATAATTCTTCATCAAGTCTTTAGATGGAATTTAACCTTCTAATATATCTAATACTATCTCCCCAAGACTATGGTTCACTCTCGTCAAACTAACATCATCATCATTAATTTCACTCACATTATTTACTCTAGGAATCACCAAACCTAAGTAGCAAGAACCCACCTAATTACGAGGCAGGTTGAAATAGGCAGTCTTACAACAAACATAATAAATCCCTTCTAAAAACATTCCTTCAGCAAACAAAAAATCACCACTAACAACATACCTTCTTTCACACTCACTCTCACCCTCCAATTCCATTCACCAAACTCCTGTAGGTTCATGACTCACCATGCGCAACCTACCCAGTCATGCTTCATTCTCAATCATGTATACAAATTCAAAAGTCTAAATTCTTCTACAGCATTATTCTGCTCTCGGGTCTCCTCCTCATCCTTTCAATCTCTCACAATTTTCCCTTTTCCCTCCTTAAACTCTTTTACAAATTCACACTCCCCTTTACCCAAACTGCCCACATACGTCTGTTTTTTGTGTGTTATAATAAGTTTGTGCAACTATATTCACAAATTTTACATACATTACCCAATTTGTAGCCTCTTTAGAAACAGGAAGATTCTCCAGCGAAACACTGAAATCCAACAGATATTGCAATAGACACTCATGCTTATTAAATATACTAACAAACACATGAAAAACCATAAGACATTAGTAGCTGTAAATAGGCAGAGTCTTCACCCTAAGAAGAAGGGAGAAAAGTACTTACAAAGCAATTCTTAATCCTCATTATGTTAACATACTCACCCAACATTTCTGTATAAATATTGTCATTAAACCCACTAACTAAACTTTCCCTATGTGTCAGTATTTTACATCCAACTCCATTATACACTGTTGCTAATTCAATTTCTGTGAAGTCATACCTCACCGGTGAAATAAGATAAAACAATAAACCAACTAAGATTATTTGTATCATGATCACAGAGATCAAGCTATCAATTTTACATCATCTGCTGTAAGCCAGTTCTATTGTGATTACAGCAAAAAGGAAACGTGCAACTCTAAAAATCAACAAACCCTTTTTTAAGCTCTTTAGCTCTGTTGTTTAGTTCATACAGTTCATATTCTCAAATTCTTTTCTTCATCTGCATTCTTTCACAATATTCAAATCTACTTTCGCGTCTCTCAGATTGTTTTCTTTTAAAATTCGAGTGTTTTTTTCTTTTCTACCTTGATTAAAAAAATTAATTGGCAACAGTTTAATGGGCTGCAGACCTCTGTATCTGACTCTTCTTCAGACACAAATGCAAGATACGTCCATTCAGGAGAATTGCACTTTCTGTTTTGAATTCCCTTTTGTTACAAGTCTTTTAGGAACTGGTCAATTATAATTATTTCAAGTTTTTCTTTGATTGTCTTTAATCTTGGATTCTGCCAGTGCTTTCTTTTGCAGATTCTCTTCGCTGTCTATAATGTTTTGCCTTTTGCATCTTTACTATGACTACTACCGAATCTTTTCCACTCACTGATAAACCTTATCTTCATTCAGCATTATCAACTTGAATCACTATACACTGCCACTGATTCTTGCAGACACTCATGACAGCACTTCACTACGATGCTCTCATTGAAACTGGCACTAGGGCTTTCACTAGAATCTTCACTATAATTTTCACAGTCAGTTTTAATTAAAAACTTCACCAGTTTCAACACAATTTTCTTCACCCCCTCACGTGGATCCACATTGCTTACTTGAGCTTGATCTTGTGAATTGGTTGTTGTCGTCACCCCTTTTACATCTACCGTCTAAACTCTTCTCATGTAAGCTGCGTGGATCCATTGTGGGACTCCAGCACACTTCACAGCAGTGTTAGTCACAAGCATGACTTGTAAAGAGCCATTCCAGCATTCTTCAAGACAGCTTTTGCAACAGTATTTCTACAGAAGAAAACAATCACTTGGGTTCAATGGATGACAGTGAGTTTCTTTTAAAAATGCTTATTTTCAAATTCACCTGATGAGAAACAGATTTCACCATAATAGCTAGAGCTTTACTGTAATCTAGGACGATGTCATCAGGTATTGTAACAAGTATATCTGAAGGGATGTAAGCCAATGTCATTGTGCCCCTTTCTCCCCAATAATACTGCATGAGGTGAAAGAGCTGTCTTTTTGTCTGGGATACTCCTAATATTCATCAAGACAGGAGGAAGATCATCTGGCCACTTCAGACTGGTAGTTTCACATACTTCAGCCAGTTTGTTTTTGATGGTCTCATTCACTCACTATCATATGATTGATAACTACAATGGACCCATTGGCCAATCTGTATGGCAGTACAAATCAATCTGAAAATGTCATTTTTTAAATGAGAACCAAAATCCATCTGAGTCGAGGTAAGCAGGCCAAAACAAGGTATCAATTCCATCACAAAAGCTTGACAACTGTCATGCTGTCTGATCTCTGGATGGAGTAGGCCTCCATTTTTTTAAAGAATAAGTGGACAATCATGAGTGTATTCTTAAGACCACTGCAACTAGCATCTCTATGAAGCCTAGGTGAAGTTCCATAAATGGGCCACATGATTTGCCTCTTCTTTCCATGAGCATTTCTCAAATGAGACACCGCTGACACAAATAGTCTGATAATGTTTAATTTAGAATTTGACTAATACTTATTAAAAGGTCTGGTCAAAGCATCCCTCCCCATGTGTGTCTGCCCATGTGAGAATCTGACGATACACTGCAACATTGAGTCTTGTAGGATATATTTTTGTATCAACAAGTTGTTAACGGGCCCAAGGAACATCCCAAGAAATGCACGATTTAAGCTGATCCAGTTCTACATCCTACACCGTGCGTATCTATCCCCAGACAAAATTAATTTGTACTTCCCGGGCGCCACAGCCAGTTGCCCACGGTGTGCACTGGAGGGCGCAGACATTTTGCACATGCTATGGCGCTGCCCACACCTCCAAATATATTGGCAGACACTACTACCGATACTGGAACGTTGCACCGACATGAAAATACCACACACGTGGGAGGCATGCATACTAGGCATATACAAAAGAACCAAACACAACAAAGTCCCCTCTCGCTTCTGGGTATCTGAAGTATTACACTGCGCAATGAGGAAACTGCGGGACTACGGAAGTTCCCGATCGCGACATTGTGGGACGAAATGCTGGGTTCCCTGCACAAAGATAATCAAACGGAGCCTACCGCAACAACAACTATAAACTGTGACCCTGCCACCCCCGGTAGGGACCTGAACACCCAACCTCAAGACGCCACTGCAGCACCCGCTGGCGCAGATGCACAGTGACCAACGCAGGGCAACTCCACCTGATGCCCTAAGCACACTCCACACCCACTGCCCCGGACCCCTTGGCCCTCCCTGCCGCTGAGTGACGACCCACAGACACCACTCCAAGACACCCATGGCTCCACAATGTACAGGCAGATCCCAGCCCTAAATCACACACCCAGCATCCGAGAGTTCGATGACCACACTCCCACCTCAGTCCCCTTTTAGGCTTAGCTCCTGTTTTATATTGTTCATTCATTTATTTTTTTTCTTATTCCTTTCGATATAATCTATACAATATACTGAACCGGCGGGAACAGTTCTATTACATCATCGTTGAACTGTATGTAACACTGTACCATTGAGAATTGTGATGTGCCCCGCGACTGTGACAGACATCCTCGAGATGTGATCAAACGCACGCTGTACCAATTGAATTGCCTGTTATTCTGTGATTTCAATAAAAGATATATTTAAAAAAAAAAAAAAAAAATTACGACGCATGTCACGACAACGCATGCCATTACAACGCATTATAAGGTAAGGAATGGGGATTTATTTTGCATTATGGTGTGTATGGGTTTTGGGGAACATGGGAGTAGTAATTTTCACCCCTACACTATCCAAAACACTTTCCCTACTGTTGCACTCACTGGAGTGGGATAGTAATTTTTACCCCTACACTATCCAACTCTTACCCTACTGTTCCCCTAAAAGTATTATGTGTTGTAATGGTATGCGTTGTAATGGTATGCATTGTAATGGTATGCATTGTAATGGAATGCTTAGTAATGGTAATTTTAAAAAAAGCGTTGTAATGGCATGCGTTGTAAAATCATGCAATGTAATGGTAGTTGCGATGTAAAGACCGCGCTGTAAAATAATGCGCTGTAATTGCATGTGTTGTAACATCATATATTCTCCCTAGCAGCATAAGTAAAGTCTCAGGGACGTGCTGGCTCACCTCAAAATCAAGGGTTTCTATATACTATTTTGGCATATTAAATCATTAAAGATGCGAAATCATCACGGTCTGATCAAAAGCGTTAGATTCTCAGCAAATCAGAGCACAGTTTTATTAAACATCGTATTGTTTTAGCAGCTATGCTTTATTACACTATATAAATATTCATTCTGCCAACTCAATGCTAATGTCATCCAGAGATGGCAGGACAATGAACAGTAGCCAACAGGGCACACCAGCGAGCCAGCGCAATGTTCTTGAAATGGTGCATTATTGTGACCGAGCTGGAAAGATTTCCACCTAGAACAGCAAGAGAAACATCAATGGAATGGAAATAAACAAAGATGACTCTGCTTGACTACCTGCTGTAGAAATAATGAACGGTGAAATGTACAGGAGGAAAAGATCCATTTTGAAAAAGATGAGGCCCAGTTAACATGCCCTAAGAAACACACATTTCTGCAAGCCATAGAAATTTTGTTTCAAATCTAAAAGCTTTATATCAATATGTACATGTATATCAGAGAATAAATCCACATTCTACACATTGTTAATAATGAACTAAAATGTAATTTCAGGAAAACCCTAACACTGCCAGCAGCCTAAATAAAAGGAAATGTATAATAATACATTTCTAGAAAGGTTGCTCTCAATGTTTTACTATTTTGTAGTTCCATGAAGCAGAAAGTAAATTTAATTTACATTTATGAAAATTACATCAACCCGCCAGCTAATAAAAGAGTGATGGAGGAAAACATTGATGCAGATTTTTTTCTGCCAGGTACTGTCTAGTTTTTCTACACAATCCTATCCCACATTAACCAGAATGAATGAGTTTCTGTTAGGGATCCTCTAAGAGCCACAGGCTGAACTATTGCAATCGGCTGCTTTTCTCTAGGTGCTGTCATTGAAGTAGTATAAATATAGACACATCTGTGTATTACACACCCTGGTAACCTGCAACAATTCGTATAATGTGGATGTGATTGTGCTGCCAGCTCAGAGACAAATGGCACCTCATGATGTCTTTCTTTATCATTTCGGGAAAAAACAATTCCGTACTCAGTCAGGAAGAAGATTTCTCTTCAGTGTGCAGACAGCAAAACAGCAAACAGTTCGCACAGTGCATGGAAGAGCCACAGTTTCATTTTCTAATCAAGTTAATGGTACAAAAGGCTGTTGCCTAAATATCTGCATCGTGTTTTAGAGATCTGACTGCCCTGTTGCTGCTAGAGCGGCCATCTTGAAAGCATCAGTCCCCCATTTATTTGTTAAGGGTGAGGTGACGAAAGAGAGATTAACTTTCTGTGATCATGAAAAATGAGAGGCCTGGTTTGTTTTATGTAGAGGCAATAAATGAATACTCCCTGGGGTGCCAGCAGACAATGGTGTCAGATCGCCTCAGATGTAGCAAAGGTGACATTACTTCCGGGTTAATGGAGTAACAGCATTTCATTTTGTGAAATTGATCACTTGCAATGATAAATCCTCAGCACCCATCTTTATTATCAATGATCTTTGTTCTCACCTGATGGCTCTTTCAGTTATTAGTCAGATGAAAGCACTTCAAATGGACGGACCGGGAGCAGTGTTAATTCCCCATGGATTTTGTTGCTCCTCAACGGGCACTAGTAACAAAAAAATATAAAACAAACTGTAAAGGAAATGCCCTATCTTCATTTGGGTTGCTGCTTTTAGTATGGTGTCCCATTCATTACTTGTGGAGCATACCAACGCAGGAAACCCGGCCTTCGGCACTCCCAAGAACACCCAGGTCACTATACTAAAAGCAGCATTCCAAGTGAAGCACAAGGGAGAATTTCAGGAAACAACAGGCAGGAGCACACAGCCCGCAAAGCCCTCAACCAAACAGCATGGTCGCACCCCCAAAACAAGCAGGAGACGACCAAGGTGAAAAAAAGCAGCAACCCATGGCGGCGCCACACAGAGGGCAGCCAATTCACTCGGGGAACACCCTTGAACCAACAAGGGAGGAGGAGCACCCACCAAGGAAGCACCAGAGGCTGCCAACAACAGGAGGACAATGAGGACGCCACACACGGAAGAAGGCCCAAAGCGTCCAGTCACACCAGCAAGTCAGGAACAGGCCAACAAGGACACAACCAAGGACTGGAAGAGACAGGACCCTAGAAAGTAGAAGGCACCAGCGGCACCAAGGAGGCAGCCAACTACAGAAAAATAGGATATGGAGGGCACCCAGGGCCCTCCGACGCTCACCCGCAAAACCACCAAGTGGAAGGGAGCCAGCCAACAAGGTGACAAGCCAGGACAAAACGAGGATGGAAAGGCGGCACACCACAGAGTCCCCAAACCGAAGGGCAAAGCCCCAGAAGGGGCCAAAGCAACCACACCACCACAAACAACCAGCACAGGGAGGAGCAGAACAGACGTAGACACCACAAAGTATGAAATGCCCGAAAAAGACACCACTGGGCTAAAAGGCTGACACTGCTGCACCAGTAAGCTGCCTCACAGACCCGCCAGCAGAATCGACAGAGAGCATGTCCAAGCAAAAAACGGAAGTAACACACAACAACACCATAAAGACACACAACCAACCCCAAAAGAGAGCCAAAGGGAAGCAAATGAAGACCACACAGCCCCCGCCCCAACTAGGATATGAAGGGCGATAGGCTCAACCACAGGACAAACCCCTACACCACAAGGGAGTCCCACCGCAGACCAGTCCAAAAAAAGAGGAGAGGACCAGCCAACAGGGCCAAGGTACAAACCCAAAGGACCAACCAAGGGCAGGGCCACAGACCAACCCAGGAAGAGAGGAAACATGGAACAAAGAGCAAGGTCCCACCTACCTGGTGGACCCAGCCCCCAAAGAACCCCGAGGACACTGCCACCGAAATCCCCAAATGAGGACCAGTGAGGCAATCACCAGTGCCAACCAAGGACGACCGCCAAGTACCCATACAGGGAAGGGGAGCCAGAGGCCAGGGACAGGCCATTATGCAAAGACCGAGGCACTCGCAAACAACACAGGGGACACCAGGCCACAACCCCAAGAGCCCAGCCCAACAAAGACACCGCCGCAGCCAGAAGGAAACAAGCCCGAAAACCAGTCGCAGGAAGACCAACCAGACGCACCAGGCAGCCAGAAACACATCCCCAACCAGACAGCAAAATGCAGAGTCAGAGCCAGAGGCCAGAACCAAGCAAAGCAAAACACCCCACCAAGAACTAGGCATCAGTAGGGCCCCACCCAAGGAAAGTCAGGAGGAGTACACCACCAGACCCCGACCTGACCCCACCTGGACTAGGACTCAGCAACCAGAAAACTAAGAGCGAGGCTAGGCAAGCCCCCAAGGTCACGAGACCAGGGCGACCAAACAGGCACAACAGGGAAGACCCTGCCCCAAATAACACACACCAAGAAGGACACCTCAACCACACGACCGGGGGTCGACTGAAAGTGGAAAAAACAGCTCAGGAGAAGACCCATCCACTTGCCACTGGAGAAGAGTCCTACACTGAACAACACACAATGAACAGTTACCGGACACCCTGGTACCAACAGTCCAGACAGGTGCCATGGGACACAATGTCACACAGGAAACCAGAAAGGAGGAAACCCCCTGACCGAACAACCAGCTGACCAACTGGCCCAGAGGTCAAGGACAACACCAAGGGACCACCCCAATCAAGTCCCAACACCAGCTGCTGAAGGGAGAAGACAACATCCCACGTCAGCCCCTGAGCAACCAGAGACGCAGACCGCCACCAGCCCCAGAGCCCGAGGCCAAAAAAGACAGGAAAACAAGCACCATGCCAGGACCCCAAGAACAGGAGAGACAAACAGGGCAACCCACAGCCCAACCCAGCAGACGTCCCCAAAGGTACCAGAGAAGCCAACAAATCGACCACCGATTCACCAGCAGAGATAGGAGGCCACCAAAATGGCACCCCCACAGGCCCGTAAAAAGCAGCACAGTGCCAAACAGCCACAATCCAGAAACGCTCCAACAACCAAGGGCAGAGAGAAAGCCGCAGGAGCCAGCCACAACCAGGCCAAAGAGGCAAAAAGCAGCCATGAAGCCAGGACGGAAGACAAGCAACCGACACTGGCACACCAATGAAGACAGGAGTAAAAAAGAGGTCAAAGAATAGGGCAGGAAGGCTGGCCTGAACGCCAGCTATGCCAGGCACAGAACCACTGGTCCAACTGGTGGACCAGAAAACCCACACCCAAGCAAGACACAAAGAACAGAAGGGGAAGCTAGAAAGGCCCACAGCCAGACACCCAAAAGGCAGCCCTCAAGCCACTAAGGCCCCAACAACCAGCACCGGACACCTCCCGGAGGCAAGCCACTCCCCCAAACAAGGAAGCCCCCAAACCAGGAGACATCAGCAGAGAACGCACTGCCAACCTATCCGGCACATGCCAACAAGGGCCCAAAAAAGGAACAGTGAGGCCACAAAACACAGAAGTAGAAGCCAAAGTCTCCCCAACCAGAAGGAAACATGTGTTTCAAAAATGAGTAACTGTCCGTCTGGTGTTAATATGAATGTTGGACTGGTTTAATTTCAGGCTGGCACGCATGAGTCATTGATGTTTTTCTTGTGATTACTGATTTGGTGTAATTATTTGTTTGCAAAAACGTTCCATATATTATTATTTTTTCTCCCAACATTTTTATTTGCACTATGTATATGTTGCATATTGTTTTGTTTCAAACGTTTTTGAATTGTGCAATTTACTAATGTGTTTTTTTTTAAAAATACATGCTCTAATGATTTATGAATGTCTGTTGAAATATCAAAAATAAGCGAAATAAAGCTTAAAAACTTTGGAATTAATGGTCTAAGGTTTATCACAACTCTAATCAAAATAACGCCCCCGGACATCCTGTTTGCTTATTTCACTATTGAGGTGGTCCAGTCTGGGGCGTTACAGACCCAAGCCTTGCTTGATCACACTTGACTGCCAAAACAAGGCCCCAAATCCATCCCAGGCACGTACCACATGCCAGCGTGCCCGAGACCCAGCTGTCCTTTGGATAGCCAGCCATGTATCCAGAAAGCATCATGTACAATGTCCCTGGTAGGATCCTGCACACTTCCCAGGAATCTCACAGGAATAAAGACCAGCGAGGACAGCAAACTGCAGAAAGCAGGCTGAGACACACCAAGGCCCCTTTACTGGATATTGTGGGCCAACACATGCCTCAGCAGGGCTTCTTCCAACCAACCCATCCACCAGGAAGACGTGTGCCTGCAACCCAGAACCGATCTGTGAAACCGGTACACCAGCCACACAGGGCCTGTTGGCAACATCGGCACCTTCCCGCAAGCCGTGGAGGCCGGAAGGCAAACAAAGAAACCTTCCAAAGACAGCCCAGCCGTCCTATTGTGAATCCAGGAGACCGCCACTCCTGGCCAGCTGGAGCAGCCACTAGCAACATCCTTGCCCCAATCTGTCGGCCTACAGAAAAAGAACAGGTGGAAAGTTGGGTAAGTACTGGTTAAGTGCTACAAGTGGGAGCTGGTGGGGTAGGGACCCCAGCATTCCTCTGTTCTTTTTTTTGTCTGGGAGATGGAAATCTCCACAGGTAATCAATGGGACGAAGACCGGAGGGGTCTGCTGGTAATTAGGCTTTACAATTAAAAAAAGGCTGATAGTATGATATAACCATGAAGGTTTATTAAGGGTTAACATCATTACAGAAGGCAAATTGAATGGGTAAAAGTCAGTCATTTATTCATTGTATCAAAAAATAGCATGAAGTTTAAAATAAATTAAACGAAATATTCACCCTGAATCAAATATAGTTCAATTCTTCTGAATAAAGCATAAATCAGAGGTCAGATCAGCGTGGTGCTGCCACCTACAATCAAGAGAAAGAAGGGCACACCCTCTCCCAAGAAGGGTCCTCTAATACATTGCATTATGGAAGGCATACATTTGGTGCAATTGTGCAAGAGTCACACACTTTGGACCAATTACTACAAAGAGAAAACAATATAGTTTCTGAGTTCACATTATCAACATTATCCCGAAGATTCACATGATGTAGTTCCCATCCTGATGCTCTTCAGACAACTTAGTTAGTGCAATTATTGTTACTTAATACACAAGGACAAGCTCACACAATCACACAGTGATCCCAGTAGGTGAAGCCTTGGGAGAATTCACTCTCAGTGTAGGTTTGTGCTACAAAACCTAAATGAAATAAGCATAATTTTGTATATAATATTACATCTCAAAACATTGTTTACAAAGTTGCTTCTGCATGCATCATCTGTATGTGGGTAAGACTTAGGTGAAAAGAGGGCTAGTGCTAAGGGAGGGCTGCTAGCAGTACTGAACATTTGAAATTGAGGCCTACATTGACCAGTGATAGAATAAGTGCAGTTTTCTCAGCATAATGTCTTTGCACTAAATGCATGTTAGTCATACGTGGAGAAGTGTGGCTCAGGGGTTAGAGGCGGCAGACCCGGAAGCTGAGATAGGCCCTGGACCAGGGTTCAATTCCCCGCCTCGGCGGGTCTTGGGCAAAAATATTCCACGGACTCGTTAATTCTCGCTCCGGTGCTTTCTCGACTCACGGGTTCACACGCTGCGACTCTGGGCAATAGCTTGCTTAATCTCCACAACGGCCCCGTGCGGCGGGATGCCTGGCTTTCACCTTGTGGATACCCTGCCGGGGTTATCTCACAGAGGAATACCAGGACGGGTTCCCTAAGCAAGCGCTTAGATACCGACCTCGGTCAGTGATTTGAGCTATATAAATACATGTACATTTACATTTACATTGTGTTAATACTTCTGTGCATTAATTATGAAATTCACTTTGGGACAGAGTGGCGGGGCTAGTGATGGCCGCCATCCTGTGAGGCTCTGCCGGACGGATGATCCAGTATTTATCCGGGACATTGGGCAGACATCGTACAACATTTGTGAGTAACTGACGTACAGACCCAGAGCCCTTGTCAGTGCAGATGTGGACATATTGAGAGGGGAATCACCTTTACAACGCAGTCATTACATCGCAACATCCTTTACATCGCAAGTCATGACAACGCAGCCATTACATTGCATGTCACTACAACGCATGTCATTACAACGCATGTCACTACAATGCAGGCAATACATCGCAAGTCATTACAACGCATACCATTACAATGCATAGTACCCTTAGACTATCTGACACTTACTCTACTGTTGCACTCACTGGAGTTATAATAGTAATTTTTACCCCTAACCTATCCAACACTTATCTTACTGTTGCACTCACTGGAGTCAGAATAGTAATTATTAGCCCTATACTATTCAACACTTACCTTAAATACAATGTAATGGTATGCATTGTAATGGTATGCGTTGTGAGGTATAATGCGATTTAATGGAAGCGTTGTAAAGGTGGTGTTGGAAAAGACGATGTAATGGCATGTTATGTAAAGGAATGCCTTGTAAAGGATGTTTGTGATTTAAAAACTGTGTTGTGAAGGCATGCATGGTAAATGTATGCGTTGTACAATATGTTATCGCCGCGCACTCTTTGTACATACGTGTCTTACAATATTGAAATCTTGAAAGCTTGTGGTTGGCGCTATTCTTGTCACACTGTGTCTCCCAGTGCCTTCTTTTCTGATAGGATGTGCATTTAACATGAACCTGATTGCTAAGGTCCTGTATTTGTTTCCTTTTATAGACCCCTGAGGAAGGGTCTTGGTATTTGACCCGAAATGCATTGGGTATGGTGAACCTACTGATATTCACAATGAAATTGGATATGATTTGAAATGATTATACTTCAATGAATAAACCTTCTTGCGAAAAACAAGAAAGAATAAAATAAGCATTGAACGAAAAACCTGGATTATGTGTTGCGTTTCTTAACACAGAGAAACAGGGGAAGAAACTTTGTTTTCATGTAAAATGTGCGCATTCTTAGTGATCCCAATATCACACTACTACTGAAATGTATGCGTTGTAACATCATACATTCGAATAGGTGGACCTCTGCACACCTGTTTGGGTCAAAGGTATTGAAGTTCAACCTAAGGTGAACAGACAGCAAAGACAATGTTAGTGCTGCCTTAACCTACCCATGGATGTATGAAAATATAAAGAAAAGACAAAAAGAGCTCAGGTGTAGGGTGAGGGAGATGATTACTCATCATCACAAGTAGAGTTTGGCCATTGGAGGAGGACAACTATTTGCATTTTACATCTCGAGGTCTAGGGAGGGAAGGCTTTGGTGGGCATAGACCTGACGGGCAAAGAGGACATTGCAGGAGTACTGGAGGGAGGAGATGCCTCAGAGCTAAATACGTGAAATGTATGCACATCAATTTAGCTTTGTGGCAAGTCCAATGCAAAGATAAAATTCTTGATCATGAATTTGGTGCGCATTTTGTTCGCCATAGCGTTTTTACTTATCAATTTTTATTAGCTAAGTATTACTTGCAATGCGCAGACAAATAGTGCTATTTTCATGCCTTCATGTGGAATGTTGGAAAACACATGCAATTTGTGTGCATTACCCTAATCCAAGCTCCAACAAATCAGGACGGATCAGTAGATGTGAGTCTGATAAATAATGTACTAGGCAGAATTGCTCTACACAAAGTACACAAGCTGCAAACATATTATAAAAGTGGGGTGATGCTCCTCCGCCAGTGCAGCGGAGCCGCCGCTGGAAAAAATATTCTAACCAGTCCCTCTTTGTTTCCCCTATCTCTTTCTGCGTATACCACTGCTGTACCTCCTTTAGTAAATCGAGCAGGTAGTGATGGGGTAGACCTTAGCTCATGGAACACCAGCCTCCAAAAGATTTGACTCCAATGGAAATGCCCCAGAAAATAAATGGCCAGTCTGACCCCTGAGACGAAGGAAGATGGACTCAAGGGAAATGCAGAAGTTGGAAAGAGGAGCTAGAATATACTGGCTTGAAGACAAAGACAAACAGTCGGAAAATATACTTTTGAGGTTGAACAAAAATAACCAGAAGAGAATTAGTCCTAGCAAAAAAGAGGGGCAATGGAATAGAGAGATAGTCAAACAGAGAGAGAGAATAGCAGTGGAGATACAGAAAAAGACCATTATAACATAATCTCAACCTAAGCAAGAGAGATTGATGGGTTAGTTCACCTGAACATAGGTATGTGCTTGTATATGATATGCCACGATTGAACATGGCTGGGCAGACTCAGTATTTCAATGTTCTCAGGTGGATCACAAGAGTGCAATGAAGAAAGTAGAGCGAAGATGTATTCTTTGCAAATTATCAAATAATTTGTGCTGTCTCAGGAAACTCTATATGAGGGAACAAAATACGTTTTTTATTATAATTGGTGTAAAAAGAGAGAAAGAAAGGTATGAGAGACAGAGGTTCATAAGCATTAAAAGCAAGGTAATTACAGAGCAAGGTCTGAGAAAAATAATCATAGAAATTAAAGATAGGAACTCATAATGACAATATTCTCAAACATGGGAGATAATGCAGACGGAACCTTCCTGGGAATACATCCTCCCACCATGCTCTCATCTTGGCATATTCATGGCAGAAGCGGCCCCACAAAGGCTCCTAATGAGAACCAAATTGTGCAAACTCAAATTTCAAACACATAATTAAGGTTTCACAATAAATAAATGAGGCGTCTTTCTTCTCTACTGCAGCCCATCAGTTATTATTAGGTTTTGCTGATTTCAAAGTGACCATGCAAAAGAAAGGTTTAGCACAGAAAAGCACAGCCATTTGTTTTCTTATCATTTGGTTCTTCATGAGCAGCTAACTTTATCCAAATGAGTTTGCATTAAAGATTTGTGAGCGATCATACCTATAAAGTGCTGACACTGTGATTTGTCTTTGTTATACCCTGTGTAAGCCAGTACTAGGAACAATGCAAAGATTTTCAGCTGCACAGACATTTTCACTGAGTATGAACGAATTTAAAACATTGGGGCATATTACCAAGCAATAGCGATAATTATTGCTATTGCTTGGTTAGAGACAAAAATTTACCGCTGAGCTGCGGCGATTTGTACCGCAAATAACCCTTGGTATTACCAAGGTTTATCGCAAATGCGATAAAAATCGCCGCAATGCATGAATATCGCTGAAAAGTCCGCAATATTCAAGCATTACCGAGCTAATGCTCTTAGCCATGTTATCCACCTCCCATTGGATAACATGGCTAAGAACTGCTCAGGGCAGGTGTTAGCTTTTGGAGATATTCGCGCTTAGCGCGAATATCTCCAAAAGTTGGTAATAGGAGATAGCGATGTTAGCGACTGTTTCCAGTCGCTAACATCTTGGCACGCCCACTTTGCATGTCATTAGTGATAAATATCACTGACATGCAAAGTGGGGCCCAAGATGGTCGCTATCTCCTACTAGCTGTCGCTAACTGGTGTTAGCGACAGCTAGGTAATAGGGAGATAATTTTATCTCTGCTTTCTTGGCTTTTAAAGCCAAAAAAGCAGAGATAAACCCCCTTGATAATATGCCCCATTGTTTTCAAAGCTGGGCAACTTCGCCCTTTAAGAAGACTTGTCCTAATCTGGCCCTCCCTATAGTCTTATCATTCTCTGTGTGACCTACTAATCAAGAGTCGCAGTGGGCGGGGAGCATTCTGTCCTTGACCCTGTTACCAATTGCAGTCCATGTTTTGATGTTCCTGGCCTGGGTATCTCTTCTCTTCTCGCTGCTAGTCATGCTGTACTATACCCGTGTAGTGTTGGAATGTTAGTCTGTTTACTACTTCTACCCCAGGGTTCCAGGCCTCTGTCAATTAGCCCGTAATGCAACATGTAAGGTTTATATTTGTTATGGACTCGGGGTTCGGAATTCCTACTCCATGGTTGCCAACTTGACCCTCTTCATTTGGAGTTGGAACCGCTGGAGGAAGGAACTAGCAGATGTGGGCTCCTTTACTTGGAATAAAGAAGGCTTCTCTTCCATTGTACTCAATTGCCTCAGTCTCTTCCCTTGATCAGCACCTTCTTAATCGCTGTTATCCAATAACATCGATTCGGGTTACCTCTAAACTATTGCATCCCTTCTACGTATCTGACATGCATGACCCACTTCATCTTCTATCCTTTGAAATGTTACCCCTTTACATTGACTGATTCCATGTGTATCATGCTGCTTATTTCCACCAATGGACCCAATACTGGCTTGTTCCTGGGAGTTACTTCCCTTCTTGCTCTTTGCTTTTTTGCAGTATCCATTGTTTACCATGGCTCCTTGATTCCCATTTGAGTGATCCTTGCTCCAAGGGGGAACCGCTGGACATGATAGATGGGTGGGATATTGATAGTTCAGCACAGGTCAAAGCTCTCAACCTATAGCCTTCTTCTTAGTCAACTTCAGTTCACACCGCAATACGTATTCCAAATTCCACCAGCTCTAAGAGGCTTTGCAGGAGAGATTTTGAGTCAACGGGATAGAGTGATCGGCAAATGGAGAAGTAAAGATTAGAATCAAACATGATCCCAAGATTGCAGTCCCCCTAAGACAGCACATGGTAAGAGGGAGAAAAAAGATACAGGAAGGGAATGCAGAAGAGTGAGAGTAGAGAGCTTGAAAGGTAGATATCTGTTCTTGAGTAGATAAAACATAGTTAGTGAGAGGTCATCCAGGATTTGATGAAAAAAGATTGTGTGGTTGTAAATTAAGTTGTAAAGGACAGGATAAAATGAAAACATATTGTTGAAATACTTTTGAGTTCTCCATGGCCAGTTGAATAGTACATGTTTGTAACCATAACAGAGAGAAATTGGCACACAATAATAAAGTACTATGCAGGCCTGGATACATTGATTTATCATATAGAAGCTTTCAATTAGGATTGCAGAATGTACAAAACATGTGCAAATAATCTCTACTGTAAAGCCATCTATTTAAAATATTTTTATAGTCCCCCCCTTACTACATCTCTAACACTACATCGTCGAAAAATTGACATTGAGGCCACTATTCAATGGTGATCACTATATCCCGAGAAGACCAGAATGGGCAGGAGGAGTGGAGAGGACCACACGACCCAGCAGTGACTGCAGCCGTCGCCACCGTAACTCCGTCACTCTTGCACCTGGAGGTGCTTTTTCAGCTGTGCAGGGCTTCCGCAGTGCGGGACCTGCGCGGGCGCGCCCAATCCAAGCCCCGGCCAATGGCGGGCCCATCTGCGCCCTTCCACAGCCGATCCAGGCTGGGCTAGGCCTACTCTGTTGGTTTCTTGGTTGATGGTTGTTGAAAACAAAGCTAAGCAGTCACATTTTGTTTGTCCAAGCCGGACAATTGCATGCACATCACATAAAAGGCAGCAAAAGCTTTAAACGTGACTACATGACCATTACTTGTGATACAGATCCCGCTTTGCCTTTTTGTTAGTGGGTGGCCCTACTGAACCAGGATACTATGGGGAAGAGGAAGGCCACACTTGCGAGATCCTCACAAGGCTCAAAATATGGAACTATCGATTCTTTTCTGGCTTCAGCAGTTGGTGCCATCACAAAAGAAATAGGGCACAAAGGTGACTCTCTTTGGACCTGGGTGGAGCCCCGCTGCTGTAGCTGGGTGAACCCTCAAGTTTGGTTACCCAAAGATCACTGGATGGAGCATCAGCACCTGAACAGGAGGCCTCTAGCCCTTGCTCAATCAATTCTACTCCAGCGTACAACAGTCGCAATAAGTCATATACTGTCCTTAAGCAAGGTGCAGATCTGAATGGTCCCCCTGCACCCAAGAGGCTGATGTGAGCTAATAAGAAATCTGAGATGAAGGGGGAGGGCATCATCAAGGCCGCCTTGAAGGTTGCTGAGGATTTATGGTCTCCTTTTAAACAAACAATTGCGGAAGTTTTGACTGCCTTATTGACCAATGTTTGCAGTGAAATCACTACGGTCATGCTAGAAAACAAAACAGAGATACACTTGGCAGAGCTGAAAAACTGTTGGCACCTTCTTGCAAGGCTTTTCAGATGACGATCCCGCAGCAACAGACAGTTCAATGAGGAGATGCCACTGCAGGCACCCATACCATCACTCAGACCCCCAATGTCCTTTCCAGCGTATCTAGGGCATTGATAAGTGGCACTGTTTCTTTAGTTACCCATTCTCAACCCTCAAACCCCTGCCAAGATGACCGGGAGCTGACCCGGGGCCCACTGAGGCAGCAACAGGAAGTAACCATAGTTTGCCCCACTTTACCAGTAATTGATCTCCCCCAGCCAGTTGCCCCTACACTGTGGTTCCGGTAAGGGTGCCAGGACTTAGTTCCCCAAGGGACGAGACCACAGACCAGTTGATCAATAAAGAAACTCACTGCTTAAGTAAATATGCCAGGTTCAATGGTGCGGATCACAGGCATATCTTGATGGCCAGGAGGTCCTCCTGGATTGGATCGCCCAGGAAAACATTTCACTGTGATTGTTAGTTGTAACGCTTAGATTGCCAGAATTGGCCTGTAAGATATTGTGCCACACCCCCCAATCCCTTTCTTTTGAATCAGGAATTAAGTCACACCCACTGAGTTTCTTCTATAGGCCCTCTCACAACCCTATACACATTGATTATCCTGTAACTCAGGATGGGGTCTTCTTTTCTCGTAAGGGAATTTCAATTTTGATGAACGCTTTTGCTCCTTTGAGGGACCTTAATGATTTTGATTGACAGCAAGAGTGCAGGGGCATAAGTAAAGGTAGGGATAAACCTGCAGTGAGGCCTGTAGATATCGAGACAAGTCCTAGGGAAAACATGGGCCCCGGCCGTGAGCATCCAAGTACCTTGGGGTCCAGTAGCACACGGATAGCTTCCACTATCCACCATCTAATCAGACCCAGTTAAGGGGGTACATTTAAATATTATTTCCTGGAATGTGGCAGGATTAGTTGCACAATTTGTTGATGGGAGTTGACTTCAATTTATCAGACTTCTTTCACATAATTTGCATTCAGGAAACTTGGAAGACCGAAAACACTTTCTTTCTTGGGGGCTATTAAACATTCTTCTGCCTGGCAGTGGGCTCTTGAACGGGCACAGTAAGGGGAGGGCCTAATCATCTTTATGGATCTCAGGATCCATGGCACAATGAAGCCCTTGATGTGGGACTCTAAAGTTGTACAAGGTCTCCCTTTAATGAGTAAATCGTATTGGTTCACTCATAATTTTTTACTATGCAAGACGACAGCACCATGGGCCAGTAAGCCTCTTGGAATTGAGAGGGCGCCTTGAGCAAACACAGTGGGACGGTCTGCTGCAGGTCCAACTAATCTTAGTGGGAAATTTCAATTGTCACTTATGCTCCAACTTAGCCGCTACTTGTTGTGATTGGTCCACCTGTACGATTAGCGAGGGATTGCACATGGGACATAGCCCGGAAGGTATACACCTGTTACAACGCATTTTTTACAACGCAGTACTGTTACAACGCATCTTTTACAACGCAGATACTATTACAACTCATGTATTTACAACGCATTTTTTTACAACGCAGGTACCTTTACAACGCATACCATTACAACGTAAGTATTGGTAAGTATATAATTATATTTTAAATGTTATATGTTTGGGGTAAAGGGGTATTTTTAGGGTTTAGGGTCAGTTTTGGGTTTTTGGGTAAAGGGGTATTTTTAGGGTTTAAGGTCAGTTTTGGGTTTTTGGGTAAAGGGGTATTTTTAGGGTTCAGGGTCAGTTTTCAGTTTTTGGGTAAAGGGGTATTTTTAGGGTTCAGGGTCAGTTTTCAGTTTTTGGGTAAAGGGGTATTTTTAGGGTTCAGGGTCAGTTTTCAGTTTTTGGGTAAAGGGGTATTTTTAGGGTTCAGGGTCAGTTTTCAGTTTTTGGGTAAAGGGGTATTTTTAGGGTTCAGGGTCAGTTTTCAGTTTTTGGGTAAAGGGGTATTTTTGGGGTTCAGGGTCAGTTTTTAGTTTTTGGGTAAAGGGGTATTTTTAAGGTTCAGGGTCAGTTTTTAGTTTTTGGGTAAAGGGGTATTTTTAGGGTTCAGGGTCAGTTTTCAGTTTTTGGGTAAAGGGGTATTTTTAGGGTTCATGGTCAGTTTTTAGTTTTTGGGTAAAGGGGTATTTTTAGGGTTCAGGGTCAGTTTTTAGTTTTTAGAAAAAGGGGTATTTTTAGGGTTCAGGGTCAGTTTTTAGTTTTTGGGTAAAGGGGTATTTTTGGGGTTCAGGGTCAGTTTTTAGTTTTTGGGTAAAGGGGTATTTTGGGGTTCAGGGTTAGTTTTTAGTTTTTGGGTAAAGGGGTATTTTTGGGGTTGAGGGTCAGTTTTGAGTTTTTGGGGTACAGGGGTACAGGGTAAAAATAAATTAAAATTAAATTTAAATTAAATTAATTTATTGAAATTAAATTAAAATAAATTACATTAAATTATATTTTTAAAAATTAATTTACGATTATAATATTAATATATACTTACCAATACTTACGTTGTAATGGTATGCGTTGTAAAGGTACCTGCGTTGTAAAAAAATGCGTTGTAAATACATGAGTTGTAACAGTATTCGCGTTGTAAAAGATGCGTTGTAACGGTATGCGTTGTTACAGTATGCGTTGTAACATCATATATCCAGCCCGGAAGGGCGGGATCTGAATGCCCTCCTAAATACTTATGGCCTAACACACACACTGGACCTGCTTGCCATTCCCTGGAACTCTCCTGTTCTTCTGACTGATAAAGGCAGGGGCTGTACAACATTCATTTACTTTATTTTTGTGTCCTTTTCCTTGAGGCTGTTTATATCCTCTTTTAATATCCATACATAGTCCATATAGTGGCCACAACCCTTTGATCTTGACATTTGAAGTTCCATGGGCCCAAACAACATCTCGTAGGACAAATGTAGGTACGATCTCTGTCAAAGACCAAGGGAGATGCTTGTGGTGGTCACAGCTGGACATTACTGTTTAAAAAAAATCTTTGTTCAGAACAAGCCAGCAGGAGATCCTGACCTGTTTATATCCGCAAGCGACGGGGAAGAAACTCTCCAGGTATTTATTACTATTACACAAACAATTAAGTATGGGCGAATTTTGCGGACTTGCGGTCCGCGAAATGGCAAAAAAATACGCGAGTTCGTGGGAAAATCCGCAAACTCGCGGATTTGCACAAATATATACTAGAGTTCTGTTTCTACTGGCTAATCAGTAAGTGCTAGCTCGATGGGTACGTGTATAGTGCTTTTCCTACACTGCAGCTGCGTAAAAGGCTAGAAGGGTTGTCTCCAGTGACCACGTGTGTCTGTAACTTTGCCACCGCGCCGAAAGGCGCTGAGGTCCTTAGAGTGAGCTGTCCATCATAGTGAGGAAAGGGCACGAAGATGTTGCATACCCTAGTGTGTGTGGGGTGGGGCCAAACGGGCGGGGCTTCTATGCGAGTTCACATGCCTCTTGTTTATAAAGGGTCAGAGACTGATCAGAGCAGCAGATGAGAAGGAAGCAGCCTCCTGGTCACAGGAAGTACACAGTGATTGGGTTCGAGAAACTCTTGGATGCAAAGACCTTCATCAAGGATTACATCTAATTGTAGATGGTAGATAAAGGGAGGAAGCACACCTGCCTAGCCTCGACCGTGCACACTAGTTGTTTGGGCTGATTATATTGCGTTACTGAATTTGAGCTTCAACTCGGGCACCTGCTTTATTTATATCTGTAAGTGCTTCATGTTGAGGTTTAATTTTTGTGACAGGAACATCGTGCCAGAATGAATCCTGCCTGCATATTTATCCACAAAGATGCCACCGTGTTGTGCCATACCTCTACTCAGCTGGAGTACTTTATACTGGCTAATCAGTAAGTGCTACCTCGTTGGGTAAATGTGTAGTGCGTTTGCTACACTACAGCTGCGTAAAAAGCCAGAAGATTTGCCTCCAGTCACCATGTGTGTCTGTAACTTTACCACTGTGCCGAAAGGCGCCAAGGTCCCTCGAGTTGCTGTCCAACATAGTGAGGAATGGGCGCAAAGACATTGCATACCCTAGTATGTGTGGGGCGGGGTCAAACGGGCGGGGCTTCTATGCAAGTTCACATGCCTCTTGTTTATAAAGGGTCAGAGACCTATCAGAGCAGCAGATGAGAAGGAAGCAGCCTCCTGGTCACAGGGTGTACACGTTGATTGGGCTCGAGAAACTCTTGGATGCAAAGACCTCCATCAAGGGTTACATTTAATTGTAGACGGTAGATATAGGGAGGAAGCACACCTGCCTAGCCTCGACCGTGCTCACTAGTTGTTTGGGTTGATTATAATGTGTTACTGAATTTGAGCTTCAACTCGGGCATGTACAAAAAAAAAAAATCCGCCCGCGAGCGGATTTGCAGATTTTTCGGCAATTTCGCAAGATTCGCGGATCACGAAATTGCCAAAAATCCGCAAATTCCACGAGCGGAACGGATTTTGCGCCAATACTTACAAACAATCCCAGCAGCCTCCTCTTGCGTTGAACTCCCGAGATAGTTTGACAGCGAGTGCTTCCGTGCACTTGGAAAACTTAAGAGGGCCCCATCATTTTTACTCTTGAGGAGGTTAGATTGGGAATTGAGTGACTGTCTTAGAACAGGTCCCCTGGCACAAATGGGATTCCCCTTGACCTCTTTTGTAATAACTTAGACGTATGGGCTCCACTCCTTGTCAGGACTTTAAATACAGCAGTTATAACAGTTATGCCCACATCATGGTCTACGGCCACCATCGTCCCGATTTTTAAGAAGGGAGATAGGGACAATATTCATTGTTACTGCCCCATATTCCTTATCGATGCCACAGTGAAAGTGCTTGGCCAGGTCCTACTAAACAGGATCTCCAATTGGGCGGACTCCAACCGCATAATCTCGGAGGTACAATATGGTTTCGGCATAGGAAAATCTACCACAGACAAAGGCCTTAATCTTTATTTACTCATTTCAAAATACACAATAGCTAAAACTGGAGTGCTGTTCCTGGGTTTTATGGACCTCACCGAGGCCTTTGGCTGGGTGAATCGTACTACCAGCCCGCATGCCGAGGGGTTTGCACTGGTCTTACTTGATGGGATTGTGTCCTTTATGAATGAGAGCGATCTATCATTGAACCTATCCAAATCATATATCATGGAAATAGGCAAGCAGGCGAGTAGACATAACACATATAAAATAGGCACACACAGTGTAGAGAAACTTAATTTTAAACATTTACTGGAAGGTAAGCTTTTAGAAATAAACAGATCAATGGGAGTAATTGCAAACTATGCTCACAGATTGGGTACATGGTCACCGGGGAATCATTTTTAAGTTATAAAATTCCTACTCTATATCCAAAACGAAAGTGAGGTATGGGGTATATGTTGGACAACAAATTACAAACCGCAGAAAAGAAATATACTCATACTCGATGCATGAAGTACTAGGGACTAAGCACATTATTGACTTGGCGGCCGTTAAAACGCTATTATGCTGGGTGAAGATCTGGTCTAATGAGGAAACAGGTTTTAGCAGACTAGAAAATCCAGGATTTCCTCTCGCTTGACAATGGGCTAAAAATCCCATGGTTAAGAAACATCAAGGACACCCTCTCCGCTTTAGGCAGAGTAGACATGTATTACACAAAGGAAAATGTAAAGCCACATGCTAAAAATATTATCAAAGAGGTTTTTTTTTAATATGCTGTGGCTCACCGAGAGGACAAGGAGCTCAGAAAACCTATGGTTAGAGCACACATCCTAGTAAAGTCTGTGCAGGGCATGTAGCCTTATTTATTGATTTTAACAAGCGCACAGGTTAGATTTTTAAACACTCATTTTGGGATGAACCAGCTTCACTATTTACTAGCCTCTCACTCGGGCTTTGCCTCACATTTAGAAGATAGAGGTCCCTGTGGCTGCGACTACTACTAAATGACTTTTGTGTATACCAAAAGTCATAAAGTTAGGATTTTGACTCAGATTACTTTTGTGAATCAGCCGAGTTTGTGTAATAATCCCTGAACACAACCTGCTTGACTTAGTTTTTTATGTTGCTGTATATTCTTTATTTAGACAATACAAGGGAACCCAGGGCGCAATAAGCTAGGGACCTTGGGTAGATACTTATTATCAGAGAGAGTGGTCCCTAGACAAGAAAGGAAATGTACAAAGAATAAATATAGACTAAATAGAACTATATTTCTTTTTTCAAAATGTCCAGCCGGACAGTTTAATATCTTGATAAGCTAAAAATAAGATAACACATACAAAAGTGAAACATTTGGTTTTCAAATAGAACATAAAGAAAAAACATTAGATGGATGTAGTGAAATATATAATTTATTATATTCCAATGAATGTAAATGATTTCCTTTGATATAATAAAAAGTGATCGAAAATGTTCACTACTATATTTAACACTATATGATGTTTATTATATTATCTTACAATGATGACAATGAAAATAATAAGTATATGTATTACTAATATTTACAACATATGCTGATAACAACTTTCAAAATAAGCATATAGAAAGTAATATATTTATGCTAATGGATATATAAAATGTATTTATTTAATTTTACGAATCATGAAATTAAATAAGATTTAGGTACATTATAATGAATAGGTTTAGAATGTCAGTTTAAGTAAATTAGGTGCAATTAAAATAATAAAGAGTATTTAAAAGAAAAAATTAAGAAAATAGGAATATATAAAGCACAAAGAAATAATGCTAATGTATATGTATTAGGTTTAAGGGAGGAAAGGGGAAAATTAATTAAAAAAGAAAAGTGAGATATAAAATATTGGGCACAGTGGAAAGCATTTAATTTACATTCACAAGTGCAGTTAAGAAAACAAAAACTAAACATTAAATTCACAGTAGTGGTAAGGTTACGGAGGCTGCAAAAAATGTGAAAGGATAACTTGGACAAGTTAGTGGAAGATGTCTTGGTTTCTTATAACGTGACCAACATGCTCTACAACTATTTCAAACCCCAGCAGCATGACCAAATCTAGGCAACTATCTAAGTTCTCAAATGACCCCAATCCTCCTTTCAGATCTCTTGTCCAAGTCAGATATTTTTGCATAACAAATAAATTCCATTGCACAAAAAATGGTTAGTGCCATGCCAACCAGCTCCCGAAACCGGAGGCACAAAAGTAATTCCAGGACAATAACAGTGCTGCTGATCTCAAAATCAATGCTTGCTTACTCCAGAAGTTAGCAAAACAGAGTAGCATCATTTTATCTGAAATGCCTACCCCAACATATATCATCAACTTCGAACCTAATTGTATTGTGAAAAACAATAAACATAATCTTTTAATCCAGCTTGTACAACACTGGTCCTCGAGGGCCAGTACTAGACTCAAGTTACAGGATAACCACATGAACTAAATGTGCATAAATGAAAGCTAAGGGCCATATGAGTTTGGCAGTGTGTAACCGCCCCGCTCCCGCACTGCTAAACCCCTGTAGGAACCACCCGACGGATGAAGAGATTTCTTCCTGGTATGGTAGACGGTTTTTGTGGCATGTTCAGAGTGGTTACAAATGGGGGTGGGGTCGCACACTACTCACACACCAGCGGTGTCGCCCCTAAGGACTCTGGTCAATGTAGTAAAGTGTTTGCGATGCATCATCTTTCGATCTTCTGCTATCTTCGCTGTCTTTGCCATCCCTGGACACGTGTTTCGGGGTATCACCCCTCGTCAGCAGGGATAGGCCGTGTACTGGGGTTGCCGATAGCTGCAAATATCTGCCAGGTATAGTACCACTCAGGCGCGTAGGTGCGGGATCCCAGGCTCGTCAGCCCACTGCTCACTGGAGCTTTAAAGTTACAAATGGGGGTGGGGTCGCACACTACTCACACACCGGCGGTGTCGCCCCTAAGGACTCTGGTCAATGTAGTAAAGTGTTCGCGATGCATCATCTTTCAATCTTCTGCTATCTTCGCCATCCCTGGACACGTGTTTCAGGGTATCACCCCTCGTCAGCAGGGATAGGCCGTGTACTGGGGTTGCCGTTGGCTGCCAATATCTGCCATGTATAGTACCACTCAGGCGCGTAGGTGCGGGATCCCAGGCTCATCAGACCACTGCTCACGGGAGCTTTAAAGTTACAAATGGGGTTGGGGTCGCACACTACTCACACACCGGCAGTGTCGCCCCTAAGGACTCTGGTCAATGTAGTAAAGTGTTCGCGATGCATCATCTTTCAATCTTCTGTTATCTTCGCTGTCTTCGCAATCCCGGGACACATGTTTCGGGGTATCACCCCTCGTCAACAGGGATAGGCCGTGTACTGGGGTTGCCGATGGCTGCCAATATCTGCCAGGTATAGTACCACTCAGGTGCGTAGGTGCGGGATCCCAGGCTCGCCAGCCCACTGCTCACGGGAGCTTTAAAGTTACAAATGGGGGTGGGGTCGCACACTATTCACACACCGGCGGTGTCGCCCCTAAGGACTCTGGTCAATGTAGTAAAGTGTTTGCGATGCATCATCTTTCGATCTTCTGCTATCTTCTCTGTCTTCGGCATCCCAGGACACGTGTTTCGGGATATCACCCCTCGTCAGCAGGGATAGGCCGTGTACTGGGGTTGCCGATGGCTGCCAATATCTGCCAGGTATAGTACCACTCAGGCGCGTAGGTGCGGGATCCCAGGCTCATCAGCCCACTGCTCACGGGAGCTTTAAAGTTACAAATGGGGGTGGGGTCGCACACTACTCACACACCGGCGGTGTCGCCCCTAAGGACTCTGGTCAATGTAGTAAAGTGTTCGCGATACATCATCTTTCGATCTTCTGCTATCTTCGCTGTCTTCGCCATCCCTGGACACGTGTTTCGGGGTATCACCCCTCGTCAGCAGGGATAGGCCGTGTACTGGGGTTGCCGATGGCTGCCAATATCTGCCAGGTATAGTACCACTCAGACACGTAGGTGCGGGATCCCAGGCTCGTCAGCCCACTGCTCACGGGAGCTTTAAAGTTACAAATGGGGGTGGGGTCGCACACTACCCACAAACCGGCGGTGTCGCCCCTAAGGACTCTGGTCAATGTAGTAAAGTGTTTTAGATGCATCATCTTTCGATCTTCTGCTATCTTCGCTGTCTTCGCCATCCCTGGACACGTGTTTTGGGGTATCACACGTCATCAGCAGGGATAGGCCGTGTACTGGGGTTTCCGATGCCAGCCAATATCTGCCAGGTATGGGACCACTCAGGCGCGTAGGTACAGGATCCCAGGCTCGTCAGCCCACTGCTCACGGGAGCTTTAAAGTTACAAATGGGGGTGGGGTTGCACACTACTCACACACCGGCGGTGTCGCCCCTAAGGACTCTGATCAATGTAGTAAAGTGTTCGCGATGCATCATCTTTCGATCTTCTGCTATCTTCGCTGTCTTTGCCATCCCTGTACACGTCTTTCGGGGTATCCCCCCTCGTCAGCAGGGATAGGCCGTGTACTGGGGTTGCCGATGGCTGCAAATATCTGCCAGGTATAGTACCACTCAGGCGCGTAGGTGCGGGATCCCAAGCTCGTCAGCCCACTGCTCACGGGAGCTTTAAAGTTACAAATGGGGGTGGGGTCGCATACTACTCACACGCCGGCGGTGTCGCCCCTAAGGACTCTAGTCAATGTAGTAAAGAGTTTGCGATGCATCATCTTTCGATCTTCTGCTATCTTCGCTGTCTTCGCCATCCCTGGACATGTGTTTCGGGGTATCACCCCTTGTCAGCAGGGATAGGCCGTGTACTGGGGTTGCCAATGGCTGCCAATATCTGCCAGGTATAGTACCACTCAGGCGCATAGGTGCGGGATCCCAGGCTCGTCAGCCCACTGCTCCTGGGAGCTTTAAAGTTACAAATGGGGGTGGGGTCGCACACTACTCACACACCGGCGGTGTCGACCCTAAGGACTCTGGTCAATGTAGTAAAGTGTTCGTGATGCATCATCTTTCGATCTTCTGCCATCTTCGCTGTCTTCGCCATCCCTGGACACGTGTTTCGGGGTATCACCCCTCGTCAGCAGGGATAGGCCATGTACTGAGGTTGCCGATGGCTGCCAATATCTGCCAGGTATAGTACCACTAAGGCGCGTAGGTGCGGGATCCCAGGCTCGTCAGCCCACTGCTCACGGGAGCTTTAAAGTTACAAATGGGGGTGGGGTCGCACACTACTCACACACCAGCGGTGTCGCCACTAAGGACTCTGGTCAATGTAGTAAAGTGTTCGCGATGCATCATCTTTCGATCTTCCGCTATCTTCGCTGTCTTCGCCATGGGATTATCAAAGGCAGTGCATGCACGGCATGGACTGCTACAGTCCATGCTGTGCATTTTCTGGTGTGCATGCATGAGCCCCCTGTTTGCATCCACATGGCTTGAGGCACCATGGAGCCCTGCAGGGCCCCTTTTGTTCCCTCAGTGCCACACCTTTCATGGCGGTTGCACAGCCATGAAAAGTGTGGCTGTGAGGAAACTCGTAATATGCTTAGCGGGCAGCAGCAGCCGCGTCAAGCATATTTCAACCTAAGTACCGCTACGCAACTGCCTGGGAATGGCAGTTCCCTGGTGGTTGTGGTGGTCCCAGGGTGGCCTCACCGGCTTAGTCGTAATAGGGTGGTCGGAAGACCACCACCGTGAGTCTGGCAGTCTATGGACCGCCAGACTCATCATAATGCCCCAAATCAGAATCATTTATACAGCCCATGGTTATCCTGAAGTTATGCCATGGAGTGTGTAGTTGTGGACTAATTTGGGACACCTCTGTTTTACTCCATGTCTTTAACCACAGATCAACATTTAAGGAGGATTTCCACTTACGTCCAGGTCTCATATCCTTTCTTAACAAGTCATTCTATCACCACTGTGTACACAACAACAGAACCATTCTCCCAAGTCACATGTTTCTCATCAAGATCTATTCAGCCTAATACTGTCAATCGCCACAAGAGTAGTGGTGAGACTTTGAGTAACCAAATAAACAAACCAGTATTAATTTCTAACCACATTTTGTATTCCTGAATTATTGGAATGGAAGCAGCACACCCATAGCTCCACATTTTGTATCTCCAAGCACTATTGTCATTGTCATCTGGTATCCATGTAGGGGAAGGTATCACTAGCCCAATCTTACTACACTGTTGCTTTGTTCAATGGATTGTAAGTCAGACCTTGCATGCCTGCATGGGTGGTGCATATGTGCAGAATAGTCTACTAGGAAAGGGTAGGTGTCATGTGTGAAGGCCATAGATATTTAGATGCCACTCCACCAAATGGAAGTGAAATAAAGGGTAACTGTGCTGGAGTCACGAAAAACTGTAATAGGCACAAATGTTTTTCACATTCATGCATGCATATCCCATTGTGCGCTTCTTGGGTCACATCTAAGAAGTTGAATGTTTCTGCTGAATCGAAATCTTTCAGGTGCCTGACTTGCTAGCGGCAGTGCCTTGCCCGGCACAACCTTTGGTACCTCAGCCACCAACATCTGTACCTTTTTAGGTCTCGGCCTGATCCAGCGCATGCGCTGGTCTCGGCCGAGACATATAGTAAGCCACTTTTGGAAGTGCTTTCAAAGCGATGACCAGCATACCTGCACGCGCACAAGCATGCACACGACGGGCACATCACCTTTTTCGTCGCGCGCGTGCGCACAACTCGCGTTTTTTTTTTTTATTATTTTGCGGGCATGCGCACAACTCACAGTTTATTTTTTTTAATTATTTTATTTCGCGGCCAATGCTTGTTATTCATTAGCGCAGAGTGGAGGCTCCCTGAGGCACTGAGTTTCAGCCTTCCCACCAGGTACCGCCTCTTCTTCGTTCTTTCCTTTAATCAGTAGTCGCCCCCCTCCATCTTTCCACTTTCCCTGCATTTTCTCTCCCTCCTTCCTCCACCAACTACTTTCCCACTCTCTCCTTTCCGCTCTTTCTTCTCATACTCTTTGTTCCTTCCCTCTATTATCTGAGGCCTCACCGCTACTTACACAGACCTGGATCTTCACGTCACAATGGGAACGTTTCCTTGGAAAATAGCGAGAGCAGCAGCAAAGTACAATTTTACAGTTAAACTCTGACCAAAATGCTGTTTGCAGAGCAGTTCTGCGCAAAGTCACACATCTGCGCTGCAGAAATTATTTTTGAGCCACGACAATAGGACGCGCACATGCCAAGAAGTTTGAGGTCCCTATGACCATTGACATGTGCCCTTCACATGCATTCCCACAAAGATGTGGCACAAGGTACAGATGAACTCTGCCAGGCCGAGCATGCGTGGGTGATTATAGGCAGATATCGAGCTCCTGTCATGCTGTTGGCTTCAAGGTAGTATCTGTCCTGCATAGCTGAGAAGGTGTCAGCATTGATTTTGTTTAGCTGGGGGATTACCTAGCTACTGGACGCGTGGTAGCTGGTTAAAAAGGAGCAACCTGCGCGCCTTTCTTGGCTGCTTATCAAGCTATGTGTCCTCTGGCTCGATGCACAACTGCTGCTCCTACATCCGGAATACTGTTTGCATCATGTCAATAGTATGGCTCAGCATTGTATAGTATGCGTTGCATATCACTCCGTAGCAGTAAAAAGTGAAGTCCAACACTATCTGACATTATTACAAACTGAAAAACTTTGAAGAATAGCCCTGTGCAGCTCATTCAATCAATTTTTCATGAGCTCGACATCTTCTCGTCTCCCTTGCTTCTCTTTTTGTGGCCCCCGTTGTCTTCTCATTAAGCCTACATTCTCCTGCACCCTGCTTTCCTTGCGCAGTATCTCACTTGCCTCCTTTCGCAGCTTTCTATCGACATGTTCACATACTGACTCAACGCCCCAGTGCTCTTAGCTTTTTTCTTCCTATTTCAGTCCTCCTCCCGTTGATTTTTTGTCCTTTTCCTTCCTGCCTCCTGCAGTTTCTTCGTCCTGTCTCGCGGTTTTCTTTCAGCCTTGTAAGTACATTTTCCTTCCACTTCATGCATATCTCCCTTTAGGTCCCTCTCCCTCTGCTCCTTCCTACACTAATATTTGGTTTCTTATTCCAGCAGCTCTTCAATACATTTTCCATAATTCCCTTCAGTTCTTTCAAGTTCAGCTTCATATTCTTCTTCTTTATATTTTCCCTTAGTTTCCCCTCACGCTCATTCTGTTTCTTGCTCTCTTTCGCTCTCTCTTTCAGATGTTCTCTCTCTAGCCCCCATCTCTTCCTTTTCTGTTTTCTGTCTATCTCTGCTGTCTCTCCCCTCTTCTCTGATCCTTTCTCCCCCCTTCTGCAGGGGTCTTTCAACATGTTGTTGTCACTCTCTCTTTCCTGGCCTCTCTTCCATTGTTTCTTGATTATTGTTCTCTTTGTTGGGCCACACCTCTCGTTTTCTATAGCTGCTTAACACTTATTCTTGTGTCCTTCTTGCTTCCTTCTTTCTCTACTGTCTCTTTCATCACCAAGCCTCATTTCTTAAGCTCTTACCAGTTACATTTTCATCTCTTTCTCTCAGGGCCCCTGTACTTTCATTACCTCAAACTGACCACCTCTCTGCCAGCAAGTTCAAATGATTATTATTGACATTACCAGTTATACCAATGTTGCCAAACTCAACACATGATGCGTTTAAACTGATTTCACAGCGATATTGATACACAGTTTTGGTTTTGATAGAAAAGTATACACATTAGAGTACCTATAAACGAGAAGCCATGCTTGACATTTCATGTCACATCTAGTATCATGGCAAATTTCGACTCGTCAAGCATTGGCATGGCCAATAGGTCTCGCCTTTGGGACCTTATACGTTTTTAGCCATGCAACAGTTGATGTTATTGCACCAAGGATATTGTGCTGCATAAGTAAATACTTATAGGGTCCCAAAACCGAGACCTATTGGCCAATGCTTGTTCATCTATTGGTCACATTAATATGAAAGTACTTGCAGTGAACAAATGTTATTACTGCTGCACCAGTGCACACCATCATATATACAAATCGATAAATAAACCATCAAATAAATACAAAGACCCAATAAATTAATACTGTAAAGGAAACCAACATAAATAAATAACTTCCCTGCATGCCGCCATGCCTTACTTCAACCAGAAATTATTATGTTTATTCTTTAAAAGCTAAAAGACTGCCACAAACCTAAAATGGAACAACAGTAAAGTACTAGTAGGTCATAACATTCATTCTCCATGTGCATTCAGAATGATTCATTGCTGCAAACTAATCATTATGTGAGGGCTTGCAATAGGTTAGTCTTTGAGCCAAATAAAAAGAAGCAACTCAGAGCACACACAGGCTCCTTCAAAATTCACAAGATGAGCTAGCTCCTAAACGTGGAAAATGTATATGTATTTTTTTTACCTGACCTAGATATTATCTCACATTGTTATAACAGTGTGCCTTATTTGTGGTCCCACCAGGGCAGCAGTTACAGCATATTACAGTCAATCAAAAGCAGTGGGTTATAGAGAAATAATGACATACCGAGGCGAACAGGCAACAAAGATAATGCACTTAATAAATTATGATTCATAAAGCCCTCATCAGCAAGCGAAAGCTCCTTTGTCTGTGGCCTTCATGACTAATCCTATGGAGGAAATCTTATTTTCTTTATACTCCACTACTTAGTGAAAACAGCAATGAAGACATTTATGAGATAATTAGCGGCTTCAGACCCAATGGCGGGGGTGCCATGGGCTATTTCTTGCATACTAGTATTAGGAGATATGCAAAAAGACAAGCATTGGTAAAGCCAATAGTTCTCGCATTGGCTACCAATATTTTGGCATTGGCAATGCTTGTTTTGTCATGATTTTTGCAAAAGGTTATAGTTGGGCGCGCTGCCAGGACCTCATCAATCCCCCAAAATATTGGCTAAAAGCAAAAATGCTTTTTGATCTCAAGAAGCATTCATTCTTGTTGCCAGTTTTGCTTAAGGGAACTACTTTAGGGCATATTTACAAGTCTCTATTGACTCAGGAACATCACCTTTATGGATGTTTATGTGGCAATAGGCTCTTTGCCTTATTTACAAGGTGGCGTTAAGCCACTTAATGTGGCTTAACACCCCCTTGTAAATAAGGCACCCTTTTACGTAATACTTAGAGTGAAAGGGGTGGGCAATGGGTGTTGCGGTGGGTGTTCCACCGCCACACCCATTTTTTTTTACGCTGCCCCCTATTTACAAATGGGACAAATAGGAAGCAGTGCCCTAATTAACACCAAAAGAAACCTGGTTTCAACATGGCAAAATGAGGAGAAACGTTTTATTTCTCCTAGTCTTTGCTGTTTAAATGAGTGCTGCGTTGTGCAGCACACATAGAAACAGCAAAACGCCATGAATGATCATTTATGCGCAGAATGGTGTCTCCTCCTGCACATAAACAATCATTAAAAAATGACGATTTGCAACTTCTATGTGTGCTGCACAGTGGCGGCTCCTCCATGGGGGCGTTTGGGCGCCGCCCCCCTGCTTTCTCGCCGTGCGACAAAGCAGAAACAAATGGTAGTTATTGCCGTAATAACTACCAGAAGTTCCTGGTTTAAAGTGGGCGGTGTTACTCGAGGGCAGGTGGGAGCGGCTTGCCCACTGTTGTTAATACTGTCTGTTTGGGCAGCCTCAGAGGCTGCCCAAACAGACAGTATTAACAACAGTAGGCAAGCCGCTCCCCCCTGCCCTCGAGGAACACCTCCCACTCTCCCTGTCTCTCTGTATGCTACAGCATACAGAGAGAAATGCCACGGGTAGGGCAGCCGCCCGAACCAATCACAGCGCAGGCTGCGGTGGAGGGGAGGGAGGCTGCCTGCCACCCCGCCTTCCTAATAACGTGCTGCAGGACTTGAAAATCAGGACGGCGGGAGTCGGGATGGAGTCTCCGGACCGTCCGACGGTAAGTTAACTTTATTTTTTTTAATATATTTGTATCCAAACCCTTCCCGCCTCCCCCCTCATCCCCTCAGGTCGTCGCGACCCCATTTCCAAACCCCACCCCCCGAAGATAATAGGTAGTAGATTTGTAATATGTGCTTCCATTTTCCTTGTGGAATTGTCGAGTTGTGGTAAATTACTGAAGTGTTTGAAAAGGGATGAGTTCATCGAATTGGATTGGTTACGAGAAGATGTGAGATGTTATTGGGAGGGGTGGACCTATGCGCCTGTTGTGCAATATATTTGTAAAGTGATCTAGTGCTAGTGTGCGCCAGAAAAGCGGGCACCGCTTTTGTGCTGTACCGTCCTCCTCCTGTTTTGGATGTGGCACTCGCACTGTTGCTGACAGTAGTTTTCAGCGTTAAAGAAGAGTCTTCACTGATACTGCTTTATGTGCCGCAAATGAAAAATATGTGGCCGACTTTAGAACTGGGGATCCACTTTCCGGCGTTGTCTCAACATCCTGTGATGATTCTGGGAAAATAACTTAATATCCCTCCCTGTGTCTTGAAAAACTAATCTGACTTTGTGTAATGTAACTGGTGCTCTTGTACAGCACTTCAATGCCCCTAGGCTGAGTTCGCACTGTATATACAACTGAAAAAAAGAAAATCATGAATTACGGCTTAGGTTTATTAGGTACGCCAATGTACTGCCCTTATGTTAGTCGGGCTCGCTCCCTTGTTAGGTAAAAGTCATCCCCAACTTTTACGCCCCCCCCCCACTTTGAAATGTCACCAGCCACCACTGGTGCTGCACAATGCAGCACACATAGGAGATACAAATCGCCATTCTGGATTGTGTATGTTCAGAAAGGGGCACCTTCTTGCACATAAACAATCTTTCTCTGTTACATTCAGTGCCAGCGCTAAGGGAAAGGCAGGGGTGCACTGTATTCTTGTGAATGTGGCACATCCCTGCTTTTGGAAAATGTCATAGCGCAGCGTTAGCCTTCTTGGCTTAACTCCATGCTCCGACAGTTTCCTACTAAATATTCCCCTTTGTGTATGGATGTGCTGCTTGTGCAAGAGCAGCATGCCGCCACTCACATTGAAGGTAGCCAATGGCTGATTTGGGCAGACCCATTGCCTCAAGCTGTAGTGGGCAGATGGAAAATGCATATGACACAATAATATACCAATGGATGGAGAGAGCTGAAAAACCCCTAAATGATGGTATATTATAGATCAGTTGCTGTGAACTGTTTGTCATCTCGAGCACCCTCAGTGCACTATGAACTCCCTTTAGCGGTGGTACATCGTCTGGTAAGGAGCCAGGGGGGTAACACAGGCCCCCCCAGCCCCCGCGGTGCGGGGGGACCCCCGAGCTGAAGGGGGCCCCAACAGTACTGTACTCAGTCTCAGGCCTGAGATTAGATCTGGAGGCTGGAGCGGGGCCCCTCTGTGTACCTTCCAGGGGGGGTGGGGCGGCCGGGCCCTTCAACTTTCCTTATGCCTGTGGATAAAATAGCTAATAATTTACGGTCTCCAGATGTGATATTAACTATACAAGTCTGCTGGTTTAGGAATCTGCTCCACCAATCAATCGAAAATAAGCGTGCTAATGTATTTGTTTTGTTCTTGTATTTTGTACATACATTTGTGATGCTCTTTAGAAATTCTAGAAAATGCTACTGATGACGTTGTCATGCGCAACAAACCTAAAGGGAATTGGGTGCTAGAGCAGCAGAAATGACATCACTAGGTTGTCACCTTGTCCCACCTTTAGCACCTCAACAGTTTATTCTTTGCTGCACATGTATTAGGCAAATAGCAAGCAGTGGAAACTACAAGTGGCGAACATGGCTCTCAGGGCAGAGTTCACTTTCTTTTCCTCCAGTTACCCTCATGGCCCGCAGACAAGAGGTAACAAAGGAAGTGCAAAGGGTACAATAGGGCAAGCATGGGGTAGCTATCCCTGGTCACCACTCACTTGCATCCATGTTAGAATTTGAGTATTTCTGAATGCCATGACGCTTCTCCCACGTGCAGCTTCACCTCCTAAAGCCCTGTAAGGCCGGGTACAGTACAAGCACTGCCCTACGTGTCCCAGTGTCAACTTTGTTAATTATATTGAAACCTTTCACAAAAAGGCGCTACTTGCAAAAAGGGAATATTTATAAATGACTGACACTCATCATACTGAAACGAAGTGAAATAACTGGATGAACCAGTCACCCCTGACATGTCCAGCTTATTTGCTTCTTCGAGATCTGTTTCTTTTAAACTGATTTCAGCCACACCATATTTTGATATGTTTATGAAAACTATCGGCCACATGCATCAACCTATTTAGGAAGTGCAAACGGTGCGAATCGGTAAATTTGGCCGTTTGCGATTCCTAAATAGGTTTTTGGGATGCATCAAGCATTTTTTGGAAAATGGCTATTTTTAGCAAATTCCAAAAATGCTATTGCTTTTAAGGAATCGCAAATTTGCGATTCCTTAAAAGCAATGCATGATTGCTTTTTAAATTGCGAATTCGCAATTAGGTGGTGCAAATTACCACGAGGGTGAACCTCGTGGTAATTTGCGAAAAAGTATTAAAAATGCTCATAATTGCATTTTACACACTGTCATGTTACAGACACACATGTCCTTAGGACATGTGTGTGTGAAACATGCACTTTAAAATACATTTCAGGGGTGCAGGGGGGGTCCTTTGGACCCCCCCCTGCACCCATGGAATGCATTAACATTTTGCGAATCGCTAATTGAAATTCGCAAAATGTCAATGCCTTCCCATTGATTCCTATGGGCCTTTTGGCCCATAGGAATCAATGGGAATTGCGAAATCGCAAATTAGAATTCGCATAATATGTGCGATTTGGTAAAAATTGCGAATTTTACCGGATCGCAAAAATTATGCAAATAAATTGTTGCATCCCGTTTTGCGATTCCTTATTTGCGATTCCCTAATTTTCGCAAATAAGGAATCGCAAAACCTTGCATTGATGCATGTGGGGGTAAATCTTCAAACAAGGATTTCCCAGAGCCATTGTAAAAAAATGTCATGAGAGATGGTGTCAAAAGCGGCTGATGAATCCAGCAGCACCAGAATAGCCGATTCCTCCTTATCTAGGGCAAGTCTGATATTATCAGCCATTTTGACTACCGCTGTTTCGGTGCTGTGGGCCGCACGGAACCCCGATTGAGAGGAATCGAGAAGACATTGTCCTTCTAAGTGGCCGGTTAATTGTCTATTTACCAAGGCTTCAAGAACTTTCCCAAAATAGGGCAGCAAGGAAATAGGACTATAATTGGCTAGTTCTCTAGCATCTAAAGTTGGCTTCTTCAGGATGGGCCTAACTACGGCCTTCTTCCATCTGCCCGGGACAGTGACTTGGTCCAGAGAAAGATTGAGAATCTCAGTAAGCCTTGGTATCAGAGAGGGTGCCAATTTCTTTATCAGATTTGATTTTAACAATACCCTCCGAGACCTGCTCCTTGGTTACTGGTTGGAATTTAGTCAACAGGGAAATTTGTGGGTCATTACTATTAGTTGTCTGCGGATCCGTCCCGTCCTCCTGCGGGAAGGATCGGTATAAAACCTTTATTTTCTTGTCAAAAAAGAAAAATAGTTTGTTGACCCAATCCTGAGAGGGAGCCACAGAGAGTTGCATGGCTTCAGGGGTGGTGAACTCTTTCATGATTTTATAGAGTTCTTTGCTTGAATTTGCTGCGTTATTAATCCTCCCAGCTAAATACATCTTTTTAGCCTCTTTAATATTATTTAAGTATACACTGTGACTCTCTCTATAATTAGCTTCGTCTTTGGCGGTTTTTGTTTGTGTACACAGACGCTCAGCCCTTCTGTTAGCTAATTTCTGAGTTTTAAGTTCTGTGGAAAACCAGGGCAACGGTTTATGCTTCATCTTAACTCTAGAAAAATGCGCTATTTTATTCAGTGTCATTGTTATAGACTGTTCAAAATCAGTCGTAGCACCCTCAATATCATTGATGTTCAGTTGGTCTTCAGGGCTGAAATTATTGGCGAAGGAGACGGATATAACTTTGCGCCAAGGTCTAATCATGACGCTTTTATTGATTGCTCTTGTTTTCGGCTTATTAGCAGGAAGACTGAACTGTATTAAATAATGATCTGTCCAGAGAAGATGTACAGATTGATCCACAATAATCCTAGTAGAGTTTGTGAACAAAAGACCAAGAGTGTGCCCCGCCTGATGGGTGGGCCCCACTACCAATTGCTCCAGCCCCAAGGTCTGAAGAGATGTAATCAATTTATCAGTGTCCTGGTTCTGAGACAGCTCGGCACGATTATTGAAATCGCCGATGAGAAGGAAGTCATCGGCACCCATGACACAAGGAGGAATAGATTTGACCAATTGGTTTACAAAATTGGCTTTGTGACCGGGCGGTCTATAGACTAGGGCTCCTGTCCATTTCTTAACAGATTGCGACATTAGTTTGAAAGTTAATATTTCTGCTTTATCTAGGTGCAGGGAGTCTGTTATAATGATTTCTAATAGCCCTGTCATCGCAATAGCTAAGCCCCCTCCTGTCCCGCCTACTCTGTCCAGCCTTACTAGCTTGTAATATGGAGGGAAAGCAATGGCTATGTCTGGAGACGACTGTTCTTGGAGCCAAGTTTCAGTTATGAAACAGACTTCTAGTTTCTCTTGAACCTAGAGGGTACATATTTCTAGCGCATGTTTAGGTAATGACCGTGCATTGAAATACATGGCCTTCAAGGATAGAGGGACCTCTCCTGTGGCTCTTATATTTGGTATGCATAAAACTGATGGCTCAGAGCGGATCTGAGCCTGGGTAAGGGTCTCATTACCTAGCAGGATGTCCGTATGTTCAACTGTGATGACAGGGTTGTTTAAAGCCACAAGCTCGCCCCTTGAATAGCAGGAAAAGAGGAATATGGGTATAGAGGACTCGATGTTGTGCAGCATAGATAAACAGGAATATATCATTTAAAAAATCCTATTACACAACCTGTAGCATCATTTTGTAGGCGCACGCATGTCCTTTTTTAGTTGTTGCCGACACAGTGCATCCAATGTACTTCAAAACGTATTATTTGCAATTCAGTGGGCTTATGAACTGCTCATAGCATACCACTAGTTGTTTTAGTTTTCACTCATATTTGCAATCTTTCAATTAAATAGCTCCCGTAGGCGTCCCTTCCTTTCTTGTGTTAGCTCCTTCCTGGAGCATGGACCAAGTACATGTGTTCTTCCTTGTCTTTGTTCTTCCTCGTCTTTTTGCAATACACTATTGTTTATATATGTGTTTCAATTTTACTCCTGGACATGCACTGTGATTTCCTACCATTACCATTGGCTTATGGCTTCTTATTTATGTTGCTTTCAACCTATCTGTCATCTCTATTGATGCTTTATTTACTTACACACACAGCTGTACCACTCTAAGCCATTCTACTGTATGCCACTCCACTCTACGCCACTCCACTTTACTCTACACCACTCTACTCTATACCACTATGATCTACTCTACGCCACTCCTCTCTGCACCACTGTATGTCATTCCACTTGACAACACTCTAGGCAACTTTGCTCTACTCTACTCTAACCCACTCCACCCTACTTTGTGCCTCTGTACGCCACTCCACTCCATTCTATGCCATTCCACTCTACGCCCCTCCATGCTCCTCTACAACACTCTGCACCACTCCTCTCCACCCAATGCCCCTCTATGCCACTCTACCCTACTCTATACCACTCCACTTTACTCAATGCCACTCCACTCAACGCCACTCTATTCCACTCCACCCCTCTCTCTATGCCCCTCTACTCTATGGTGCTCTACTCTACGTTACTCCATCCTACTATACGCCATGGAAATGTGTCCATCTGCTGAAGTATGGTGAAATGTGCCTTATCCTTGGTGAAATTGAGTTGTAAAGGGGGCTTCAAAATATCTAAACATTTGTGATATATTTACAAATCCTTTACACTTCCTTTCCCGCCAATGACTTCATCTCACAGACTGGCATCTGACTAAGAGGCTCATTACGATGGTGGTCGAAAGAGCATCTGACCCCCATCTTTTCAGGCACAAGACCATCAAACAAGGAGTCGGCAGTCCCAACAGCCCAATTATGATAGGACCAATGTGCAGGTGGACGTAAAAGGCCTTTTACTATTCCAGTTTGTGCAGCAGCCCAGGCACAGAGGTGCTGCACAAGCTGCAGTAGTAAAAAGCATTTTGAAAACATCCATGCACCATGGACCAGGCACCATGTGGTGCCTCCATGACGCCCATTGGGCTAAGTTCGCGCATGATAAGATTCGGTTCATTCATTCATTCATTCATGTGGCGCATGGATGTTTGTGGGGTTACCACATGGGTACCACATGCGCCCCCTTGGCCCCATCGAGGAGGCCCACAGGGAACAGGGGTCCCGCTGGGGGGCCACCAAAGTTCCTTTGTGACAGCTTTTCATGGCGGTGGGACCACCATGAAAAGGCTGTCAGAAACTGACATCCTAATCCCTACTGCAGTGCCTCCATAGGCTCTACCTCCAGTTTTGGGATTAGGCTCTGAGGCGGCGGTCTTCCATCCGACCAAATCGCTGCGACCACCGGCATTGTAATCAGGCAGTCACAACTATAACCTGGCTGTCGATCGGACCGCCATCAATGACCTGTCGGTGGCGGTCCGCCCGACATCCTAATGAGGCCCTAGGAGTAGCTAGAAGATGGTATGACTATTCCAAGAAACGAAAGGGTTTTGCCACACATCATCCCTTCGAGTACCCATGTTTAAGGGTACGTTGACTCTTATCTTGGTTTCATCTTGAGACTTTAGTGTGTATGGTAATGAAGAAGTGATGCAAATACTACTTAAATTGACAATGCCAAGAGCCCTACTACATGGCAAGTTGCCTGATAGAAGTGTGGCAGTGACATCATCCTTACTTATTTTTAATAAGAGTTATCTTGGACTCTGGAAGTTGAAACAGTTCGGTATGAAAATTGATTATTGGTAGGGGTGGGGTGAAACCCCACTCAGGCAACAACCATAATCCTTGTGAGGGTGAACCACAAAATTCACTAGGTTAACCTGGGCTTAATTCTTTTGTAACCTGGTACAAAAAGCGTTAACCCTTTAGCAGTAGCATAGCCAGGGTAAGTGGGGGGGAGGTCCGCCCTGGGCGGCACGAGGTTGGGGGTGGAGTCCTCTCCATCACCCTCTTACCTGCGGCTGCGCAGGGCGGAAAACACAGGATTCATTCACCAGCACCTCATCTCCCCCACTCTTACGCCCATTGTGGGGTGGCAAAGGCTGCTACCACCAAGAGTAGCAAAATGCCTAGCTATGCCACTGCCCTTTAGCAGCTTGGCACAAAAAGTGGTCAGTCTAACTTAGATGGAAACCATCTGTAAAGTATTTATGCAGTAGAAAACCAGTTGTAAAGTGGAACCACGCGGTACAAAAGGGGGTGGTGATGGACGGAGCATCTGAACCAATCAAACACTCACACCCAGTCAACAGATCTGGGTTTAATCCATCACCGTTCTTTAGCCCACTCTGCCACCCCAGTTCAGACATGGCCATATGCAAATCAGTCTGACTCTGTGCCTCATGGGAACAGTCCAGCCTGAACTGCCAAGCCTTGCCTTCCCTGGATCGGAAACAAGCTTCCTAGGACCGGTTTCTGGCATTCCAGCCGTCTTCAGCCAGGATTGCTTGAATCCAGTGGCAAAGTGAGCAAGGGACTCACGTCTGAGCATACCCTGCCATCTTATGGCGAACAAACAGGTACAAAAGGGGGTGGTGATGGACGGAGCATCTGAACCAATCAAACACTCACACCCAGTCAACAGATCTGGGTTTAATCTATCACTGTTCTTTAGCCCACTCTGCCACCCCAGTTCCGACATGGCCATATGCAAATCAGTCTGACCCTGTGCCTCAGGGGAACAGTCCAGCCCGAACTGCCAAGCCATGCCTTCTCTGGACCGGAAACAAGCTTCCTACGACCGGTTTCTGGCATTCCAGCCGTCTTCAGCCAGGCTTGCTTGAATCCAGTGGCAAAGTGAGCAAGGGACTCACGTCTGAGCATACCCTGCCAACTTATGGCGAACAAAGTGGTACAAAAGGGGGTGGTGATGGACGGAGCATCTGAACCAATCAAACACTCGAACCCAGTCAACAGATCTGGGTTTAATCCATCACCGTTCTTTAGAAAATCAGTCTGACCCTGTGCCTCATGGGAACAGTCCAGCCCGAACTGCCAAGCCATGTCTTTCCTGGACTGTAAACAAGCATGTCTGAACTGGGGTGGCAGAGTGGGCTAAAGAACGGTGATGGATTAAACCCAAATCTTTTGACTGGGTGTGAGTGTTTGATTGGTTCAGATGCTCTGTCCATCACCCCCCCCCCCCCTTTTGTACCTTAAAGTGGAACCACAACACATGAAACATAGAGTAGACATTAATAAAGAAAATGATACCACAATGCCAAAAATCCAATGAGTAGAACCAGGGATATGCCAGTTTAAAGTTCTAAGTGAAAACAGTGCGAGCTAAGGGTCTAGGGCCTGGGGAGGCACCTCTTGGGGATCAGGGACTCACTCCATAAGATGCTAATATGGCTCCGGCAGATACAGTTGAATGTGCAGGCTGGTCTAGATGCAGTAGTTCAACTGGGCAGTTGGAGGGAGGCCTCTGAAGCATGTTGCATCCCTGTAGCTCACACAGTAGGCCACCCAACTATTCTTTGGAGTAAATCTGGGTTAACCTGGGATGAAGATAAGCAGGTACAGTCTTCCTTTTAAAACAGCGAGGCAGTCCTCTGGCAGCACAACAGTTGTTCTTCTGTACTTTTCATAGGTCCTTCTGTACTTTGCATAGGTCCAGGAGTATTTTGAAGAGTGGCTCTGGAGGTACAGTATTTACATCTGGTGGCAGTCTTTATATTGTGGGGGGCTACCTGTCTAACCACCACATCTGTTTCTTTCCCTCTCAAGGCTCAAAACTGCCTGGAGTGACAAATGATGGGGCCGACCTGGTGTCAAATTCCTTTGTTTATGTAGTAGGCAAAGCTCTTTGAAGTGTAAGCGGGGTTGGGTACAACTCCTCCTAGTCATCCTGCCAGGATGGCCCATCCTGTCCACCCCCAATCCCCTTTGTGTTACTGCCTGGAAGTAATACACCATGCCCAACAGCCATGCATTCACAGTCATGTGACTCATTACAGTGGCAGAAGGCATGAATGGTCAGGACAAGAAAATTCCAACTTTCTAAAAGTAGCATTTTCAAAATTGTGACTTAAAATGCAGCTTCACTATTAAAGAAGATTTAAAATGACACCTCCTTTGAGTGTAAAGAGTATATTTCCACCTGCTTACAATTTAAAGGTATCACTTATTAAATCCAATATGGTAACCCAGTGATAGCCAAAGGAAGTGATAGGCCTTACAACAGTGAAAAACAACTGTAGCACTTTTTCACTGCCGGAACATGTAAACCTTAAGTACACATGTCCATCTTTTTAAATACAGTACAGCATGATGTATGAACTTTTAGAATACAAACAACAGGGACAACCCTAGAACCTGAACCAGGGGTAGCTACCACTATAATCCAAACAACCAAACAATGGTTCAAGTACACCACTTGGAATAAAGGCAATTTAAGAAAGTTAAACTAGGGAAAAAGACCTCCCCGAGTTTGAAGCAAAAAGAAAGAAAAAGAGAAAGAAAAGTGCTTGCTACACAACTATTGGACCACTTAATACCCATGTACACATTATTTCTCTCAGTTCTCAAAACGATTTTTTAATATCAGAAAAGCCTATCAAAAACACATATACAACAATAATAGCGCTCATATAGTTACATAAACAGTGTTACAAATGTGAACAATGACAGGTGTAAACAGACAAGTTGTAGCTGAGGGATAAATACAAACGCAGGTTTCAAAACAAAACAGAAACACACAACAAAACAATTGTGTCCTCATTAATTAGAGCCACATCTTTCAAGTCGACGGCATTTCAACCCATAGATAAACGAAGGGCCATCATCAGGACAAAACTTCAGATGTAGGAGCGTCCACTGAGTTGCAATAAAAACGTCTACAATAAAATATATGTACATTGGTTAAAAAAAACAATTTACTTAAATTTAAAACAAGCAATCAGAATTGTGACCTAGATCAAAAAGAAACTTCTCAGTAAACCCAAGAAAGAATATAAAGAAGTATGAAAAACACCTGAAATATGAGTGCTGCCTAATGAATAAAAAGGAGAAAATAGAAGAAAAAGTAAAGAGGTGTAGCTCAAATTATTAGAAAAAATCTAAGTGATAATCAGGTCAATCGTCACAAAGAACTTATCAATATTAAATGTGCATCAAGCCCAGGTGCATTAATGAATTAAATGCAAGAGGGATAAAAGCGCAATCTGTCAAGATGTGAAATAAAAAGAAGTATCAGAGGCGATCATTTAAACGCCTGTACTGGGTAAACTTTATGGAGAGTAGTAAATCATAGTCCACAACCACATGCCTGCTGGTATGTCAGGAAAATTCTCAAAAGTACTAATAATCAGAATCTGTAAGTTTGAATTAGAGCCAGAATTGGCTACAAAAAAATGCAGTCATCTAATGAGAAAAAAAATTAAAATGATAAGACGTTTGCTCATCAAATAATATATAAATTTTTCAGATTAAATAGTATACCTAATATCCAATTCATAGATAATCCAGCGGTCATGCTGGTTCAAATGATCACGGTCAGTGCACTAAATTAAGGTGCAATTACAAAGAACATCCAATCAGGATAGAGTAGTGTAATATATCACTCTCAAACTGCAAAAGCAGTTCTACAAAAGACTAAGATGAGAGCAGGAGCAACAAAGTTAAATAGTAATATCGTTTAACCAAGGCTTCCCTCAACAGTTATTTAAAAATAGGTGAAAACTACGGGCATTTTGTTACTTAATGTCCTCAGTGTTTGATAATAGTTACGTGCATTTCATTACTTAATGCCCTCAGTGTGTGATGGTAACAACACACAGACCAGCATCACTGCAGGAATATTAATACTCAAGTTTTGAAATGGACCATATATTTAACATTTAATGGGAGATTAAGCAAAAGATGACTATATAAAATGGCCACCTTTCAGATTTAACACACTCCAACAATTATGCCCCACTTATCCAAGGATGTTTTAGTAAAAGCCATAAATATATAAGAAGGTCAAAATACCTACACAATGTTACAATATTGACGATCCCTTAGGTGGACAAACCGTTGGGAGCAAAAGGAGCTGCCTAGTAATTGCAACAAACTTGCAACAAACTTGACTCCTCCCATCGTAAAGGGTGTACCGTAACTATATTAATTGCTATAAATCATTACGGACAAGCCTCATGAAGGGAGACTCGTTGACAGTATAGAGATCCCACTTACGGCCAAATTTAAGCTGCCTCGTCCCGCCAACATGCCGGCTCACGCTACTTCCTCGACGTCTGCTCAAAGAGTTTTCAAACTGTAAAATTAACTTTACTTATAGCGTCCCAACCAAAGGACTAGAAAGTGGACTTGTCGGGTAGACGCTGTGTAGTAATGAGGCCGGACACGTTGAGGTATTTCAGGTTGGTTTATTGAAGATAAGTAGTCGAGTTCAGAAGTAATAATGTACGAGCCCCACTAAACTGTGCCTTTCTTTAGAGACCCCCAACATTCCACTGAGCTTCATCACACTGTAACATTCTAGAGGCATTGCATGTGATGAAAGAGGAGGACAAGTATGGACAGAGGTGTAAGATACCACATATCTGCCTTTCTTCCCTAACCCAACAACGGATAGAACAGTAGAGAAGTGAAACACTGGAACAACAGGAACTGGCAAAGGAGAAAAACTAATAGAAGGAATAGGAAGGTAGAAAGAGTGGGAGGAAACCACCGAAGGGTAGGAACACATAAATAAGTACTCATCCTCCCTTCTCCATAAAACAACGAGAAAGAAAATGGAAGCAACAAGAAGGTAGAAAGAGTTGGAGGAAACCACCGAAGGGTACGAACACATAAATAAGTACTCATCCTCCCTCTCCATAAAACAACAAGAAAGAAAATGGAAAGAGAAACCCAAGAACTACTCCAGACACACCCACTGACTGGAAAAGTATGAAAGGAGAAAGGCATTGAAAAAATGGAAATAGCAAACAGAGAAGCAGAGGAAAGAACAACAAAAGATCATTCATACTACCCTGTTAAAACAGCAATAAAATATAATGTAGACAACTTTGAAATAGCATTACAAAGTAACAGGTCACATATTGAGCAATAGAAAGGGATAACACCCATATCGAGACGACCTCGCAAAGGGTCACACATTGAAAAATTGAGGAGAATAACCCCACAACCTTGTGAAGGTTATATTAAAGAAACATTGAAGAATTGAGAGGGATGAACCCCAATATTGACAACCTCAAAGGGTCAAACATTGAAAAATCCTCGAAATGTTGAGAGGTAGCAACAGAAATTGACAACTTTATAAAGGTCACACATTGAAAAACATTGAAAAATCGAGTAATTGCACTGTTGAGATTGACCATTTGAAACTGTGAGTACAGTGGTAAGTACAACACAATGTAATCCCAACAAGGGAATACTACTGGAATGCATGCAAATTGATAAGTGAATTGAGGTACGGATTCCCTACTAAGGAATACTGCACGTATGCCTGTGAGTTATTGCACACATGCAAGTACATTGATAATTGCATAATTGAAATCTTGGGAGCATGTAAATAGGGTCATATATATATATATATATACCCCATTAAACTAAATTGAAAGACATAACATACCATACAGCGAACATTTGAGGACAAGGTCATGTAATGGTCAACCTTAAACTACCATTTTTGGAAAAAAAACAGCACTGGACAAACCATGCACAAGCAAACCAAATAGCATTTGAAATTTAGCCCATTGAGCTAAAAAGAAAGAGAACACAGCAAAGCTTGGTCTTCGACATAGTGGGAAACAGCATGCTCTGGAAAACATGACCTTGACATAGTGCCAGAAACGCGGAAAAACCTCCCCTTTGAAAGGTACATGAGGAGAAGTTGTGCTCAGGTAAATATGTGTGACCAGTGGCCTAGACATACACCACAGCGACATTGAGGAAAGAACCAGGCACGTAAAGAAATGTAAGTGAATTTGGGCTAGAAACGTTAGCAACAGCAAGCCCAGTAAGAACGTCATTGATATAGTGCTAGGAACAGTCTTAACTGGAAAAACACATGAGAAAAAAATGAAGAGTCCCAAAAATGGCGTATTGTGTGGAAGTTGAAAAGCACCTACAGAGTATTGAGTAAGTGCTCAGATCTACACACATCCTCGAAAAAAATATGGTGCAGAAGGGAACAGCTGTCTAGACCTGCAAAATTGAACAGTACCTCTAAACGCTCTAATTGTAAGCGATCATTGCAAGACTAACCAGGCTTGACACACGATGAAAGAGAGCTGTACCTTCTGTAAAGAGGTGCGAGATTTACACTCTCTTAACACTATCACACGCTGCACTAGCCAGATGCGTGCAAATGCGGAGAACGTGGTTGGCCGATTGAAGCTTGAGAAATAGAAGCACAGCATAGGAGGCCAACTTCAATATGGAGGCACATTTTGTATGTAGTCCCAGGAGGTTCGCGGCACGTTCGTACATGAAACAGTAAATCAGAAGTCAGCGGTCTTGAAGGCTCAACACAATGATAATTCCACAAGTGTGGCTTTATCTACAATCTACAAATCTACAAATTTAGGGCAATGATGTGATCTTACCCTCTACATGCTCAACTCAAGTAGTCAATCTTCAAGAAGGCAAGATATTCAAAACCTTCATCAATCTTCAAACTCCAAACAAAGAATCTAGCACCGAGCCCCACCAGTGACCACCACACCATTCCCCCAACCTACACTCAGCAGATCCTTCTTCAACTCAACTGTGTTCTCAATATTTTCAACATCAAGCAGAGCTGAGTATCTTCCTAAATCTTCACTCCTACAACCTCAGCACTTCAACGGCAGCACCTCAACAACCAAGTCATCTACTAGCTTTCAAGCGCCATTCAATATTCAAGTCTACACTACTTCAACCTCTCAAACATCCTTTCTTTGGACCAGTTGATGCGCTTTCAGCCACCGTAAGCCTTCCACTCATCTTCAGTTGCACAGTTAGTGGAAACAAAACTTGTCAGCCTACAAATCTTGTCAACCTGCATTGCCTTCCGTAAGTGTGCCCCTTAAGGAAGGTATCTGCCTGCACATTTTCTTGAATTTTGGCTGTCTAATAGTGAAGATTGAATCTATGTCATGTTTATTTCAAGCCAGTCAACCTCACACTTCACTCTGTCAGGATGTGACTCAACATGTGATCAAACTTGTGGTATTCAAGTTCTCCAAGTCACACAGGAGATTGACATTTTTTGCCACTGTGAGTCTCACTTGTATTACTTCTACTCTATGTGTAGCTTTATCTACAAGTCTCAATCTAATTCACATTTATTTTGGTTGCCCCCTTGGGACATCGAACTATTTTCGATTGGTTTCAAATTTTTTGCACTAAGTATATTGTGTGGGTTCTTTTCAATGTCTCAATTGTTAATTCTTTCTGTGTATTGTCGTTCACAATATTGTATTGGTTTTAACAATGCTTTCAAGTTCAAGTCTGTGTCAGCTCTGCACCTATGTACATTTTATTTGTTCCAGTTCACATCCAAATACTGTTTCTTTCAAAGTTAAGTGTTTTGATTGCACTAATATTGCCAAGTCGCCCTGCCTGCTGCATGAGAACTGATCGACTTGGTGAGCAAAGTGCAATTTTATTTGTCTTATTAGTGTTTTTCTTTTCCTACTACGACACCTGGGCAAGCTTACAGTTGCGCTTGGTTTTCAATTCAAATAGCACGCACTTTACCTTGCAGTCATCCAAGTTTCTTCCAGGATGTCCACCATTTCTTCAAGGCATTGCATGTGATGAAAGAGGAGAAGGACAAGTATGGACAGAGGTGTATGATACTACACGCTGACATTGCATTGGTTATTAAATCGATGTCAGGGATAAAACAAATATAAAAGTTGCTTTCTCAATAAGGCAGCCCAAATGAAACCAAAAAAGAAATACTAAATGAGGAGCAATTTAGTCGAGAAAGAAGGAACAAAGAAAGGTCCACACTTACGGCGGCCATCTTGGAGTGGGTAAAATAGTAATACAGAATGAAGTATTATGAAAAGATATAAAATCCATCACCACAAGACCAAAGTTTAAAGAATTTTACATAGAGCTAAATGTATTAAATTGTTCATTGACCACATAGGGACGGTGATCCATGTGTTACTTACAGGAGAGGAGGTGATGCATTGGTTTCCTACTGGGTGGGGAGTTGATGCATCAGTTTCTTACTGTAGCACCAGAGTTGTTATTGAGTTGGCACCCAGGTGCCAGGCGTGAAAAATCCAGACGCGCTGTAGGCGATGGTGAACTAGGTGCTGCGTTGATTTCTCCTGATGATGACCAGCAATGCGTCAATTCTTCTTGCCGCCTAGCATGTCTTGCTTCGGAGTCAGTGAGGTGTTCTTCGACGTCGGAGATTGGTGCTTGGGACTCTCGTGCAGTAGTTTCTTGGGTCGCTGGCAGTTGCTGCATGGATTTTTCGGCTGTACGGGGCAACATGTTGGGAATTTCTCCCGCACGGCAGTGCTGCATCAGAAAATTCAGCCGCAAGGAGAGTGAAGTGTCGATTTTGTTCAGAACTTTAGTTCTTAGTAGCTTACTGTAGCAAAACAACCTCCAGAGGCCCAGACAGGGAAAAGGCCCCTCCAGGCGGGTCAGAACGCAAGCCATTGGAGATTCTTTTCATGCAGGTTCACAGCAAAGCCCAGTCTTTGTCCTCTCCTTGGCAGAAGCAACAACTCTAGGCCAACCCAGCAAAGCAACACACAGCAAAGCGGCAGTGTTCTCCTCACAGCTCTTCTCCTTGGCAGAGGTTCCTCTTGATTCCAGAAGTGATGTAAAGCTCTGGGTTCTTAGGTCTAATATTGAAAGGGGTCAGGACAAAATCATAGAAGAGACAAAGTGGCTTCTAGCTCCCTATCCTGCTCGGAAATGGCTCAAGTGTCTTTCTCTTTTGGTGTGCACTCTTCTAGGGGTGAAGAGGAGAGTAACTAAGGAGAAATAAAAAACTCACTATATTAGCATTGGTAAACATTTACATAGTTCAAATAACATTTTAGCAATGGCAGTACTTAAATTCAGAGAGGTTCCTAACAACACAGAAAATGTGTATTCTTTCAGTTCTTGCGAGATTGAATTACGCACTCCTTTTGTGATCTTCAGATAACAGTTCAAAGGTTTCCCCCTCTCAGCATATTACGCCATATGCTGTTGTTATGCGAGGGCTCTTCCTTTTTTGAATTCTCCTTTTCTCTTTTATAAAAATTTGCAAATTTTCTCTTGAACTTCCAGCAGATAGCGTGGGGGTCTTATGTCAAGATTATTCACACGGCTTGAAGATTTTATTGTGTATAATTGTAGCGGGCGGGTTTTTGAAAAGAAGCAAAGAATAGTGAACTAACCTTGTTTTCTCTTGCCTTTCCTTTCATTGCAGGTTATGCCGTCACAATGCCAGGATGATCATTGGGCCAGATCCTGAACAGCTGCAGTCGCGGAGAGGATTCACCTCCACCGCTCAATGGTAGGTCTTTTCTGGAATGCACGGACCAGAGAAGTCCAATGAGCTGCTTAGGGATGTCTTCAGCAGCGCAGATCTCACGGGCCTGGGGAGGAAGCTTGGATTGGCAAGAAGAAGGTGCGATGATCCAGGAGAGTGGGAGGGAGGAGAAGGATTCTCTTTTCAGGAAATAAAGCCAAGTGCCTGACTGGGATTTGTCTGATTATTTATAGGTGAACAGTTCTTTCTATAAAGGAACACACTTATTTATTCAATGGTCCTGGAAAGTCCCTGACTGCAGGCACATGGATAATTACCAACAGGTTATAATTAGTGGCAGGTCATACTGGAAAGTACCTGACTCGAAAGCCCCTATCTGCAGGCACATGGACAATTATCAAGCAGGTGAATAATTACAGCAACTGAAAAAAGGCCGTCAGTGAAGTGAGGCTTGTAAAACATGGGGAACGAAAACATGAGCTTTTTAGTCAAACCTAGGGATAATTACAAGCAAATGGAACATTGCAAACACGAAGATAATCTAAAGGTTTGATATAGGCAACAGTGATACCACACTTAAAAAAATACTTCACCTAAGGTGTGTGAGATTGACGAGTGACTACATGATATATAAATCGATGGGTTGTTGAATATAAGGTACATACTTGGGCACGGGAATTATTGATGGTAACAGTATGACCAATTAGTGTGCTCTGTGTATGAGGAGTTGCAAAAACACAGTTGATGGACAGAATGCAGAACAATGTCTTACATTCACCCCAGTACAAAGATCTGGGCCTAAATCCATTGTATGCTCAGACGTGAGTCCCTTGCTCACTTTGCCACTGGATTCAAGCAAGCCGGGCTGAAGACGGCTGCAATGCCAGAAACCGGTCCTCGGAAGCTTGTTTCCGGTCCAGGGAAGTCATGGCTTGGTAGTTCGGGCTGGACTGTTTCCATGAGGCACAGGGTCAGACTGATTTGCATATAGCCATGTCTGAACTGGGGTGGCGGAGTGAGCTAAAGAACGGTGATGGATTAAACCCAAGTCTTTTGACTGGGTGTGAGTGTTTGATTAATTCAGATGCTCCGTCCATTACCACCCCCTCTTGTACCGCTGTGTATGAGGAGGGCATAATTACACAAAAGGCACGAGTCATCAAAGGGACATGATGAAACAAATGGACACACAGCAAAACGCAATCATGATGCCATGAAAGGAAATAATGTACCACGCAAGCACGTTGTTGCAAATGGTCTCAATGCAACAAGCATTGTGAGGACATAAGTCAGTGGTCTTCAAACTTTTAATTGCTGTGCCCCCCAGTAAAAAAATAAAAATCATCGGGCCCCCCTCAGAATTGTTCACAATTATTCTATTATATTGGCAATGTTCAAATATGCCTCAACTTATTTAAACTTTGCAGTAAAGTTCTGTTACCATTTTAAAAATGCAACCAACTGCCAAACATACTATTCTGGTCAGGCAGGCCTTAATAATGTGTAAAGGTACCCACAGTCTGATTTTTAGAAAGGGGGTGGGGGTTTTGAAGAATATTTGAAGTCCCTTTTCCCTTTTCCCTTTTGACACGTACTGTCAGCTAGGATATACATGACAAAAGATGTTAGTGATGGCCCATTACAGAGCGGCTTACTGACGCTCATTTATGTCCACTTAAAACAAAGCACTGCTATCAGCATAATGCTTCTTTTGGCAAGAGCCCGACACCCCCTAGGGATAAGTTGAAGCCCCCCAAGTCTGGTTTAACAAATAGGCAAAGTAGGCATTGGCCTATGGGTCCCACTCCTTTTAGGGGCCTTGTTACAATGGATCAAAATAATATTTATGTGATCTTGAAAGAAAATTACAATCACGCTTTCTTAAATTGTTTCCAATTTATTTTTGTTTTGATACATTAATAATTGTTAATGTTTAGTTTTGTGTAATGAAATTGGTTTATTAAAATTGTTGGTTGGTATAATTAAAAACAAATTAGAAGATCATTTGTGAGGGGCCTCTTAAATTTCGACTGGCTAGGGGCCCCTACCGGATTTAATCCTGGCTTCCCTAGGGGGCCCACCCCCTAGTTTGAAGACCCCTGTTATAAGTAGGCGTAGGGCTTTAAGTGAGCCGGGTCTCTCCGGTGCTGAGCACCGGCAGTTTTCTAAAAGGGGCCCCAAAATGGGTCTCTAGCGGACTCTGTTTGTGCCCTGGCACAGGCGGTCCGTTTTTCTGTGCTGCAGTGACAGTGGGCACATCGATGTGCGCATACTCACACTGCTCACTTCTCACTAGTGGAGAAGTTACAGCATGACGGCATGCCAAGTGAGTGTTGTAGGGGAAGGATAACCCTTTAAAGAGAGTAATTTTCTCTCTGGATTTCACTTCTGTTTTTGAAACTCAGAGGCAGCAACATTGTCCTGGTGTCATCAGTGCTTTAAGTGGAAGCTTTTTCAATATTATATACAAGTCAAAGTTGCTGCTTATTTATCTTATGCAAATAACAACCATTGACAAAGCCAATAGTCCTGACTTCTTGTAGGTATGATATTACATGTTGTATCATATATATGGAAGCAATGACAGAAACAGCAAAATACAAGTTGGGCGGCACACTATGCTAAGCACAGATTTTTAGCTTATGTGTTTTTAAACCACGCCCTTAATTACATTGGCCACGCCCCTTTAAGAGATCCCCCTCCCCAGTTTTGTCAACCCACTTAAAGCCCTGTGTAGACATCAATCCGGACCGTGAGGTATTGAAGTTCATAGTGTGCACCTATAGGAAATAAAAACGGGTTTTTACTGATGAACTTTGCCAATGTCTGTCAGGAAAGAACAGGAGTGTTCTTCAGAATATGAAAGAACCCGGCCCTGATGCGCGCCTCGCATCCTCCTCTCCCTGGACCGAGAGCCACAGGTGTCTCTGCGATGGAATTCATGTATCAGCAAAGACATTCACACCGAAGAGCCATTACGGGCTAGAAATTCATGGCTGCCTGCGACCTCTGACCTCCCCCTGATTTACTGTCTGACAGAGACTGAGCGTCCGTGTCAGCTGCAATTTTCCAATTCGCCTCAGAATCCAGGAGCAGCGATTTCCGTCAAAAACGAAAAGCCCGTATGAATATCTCGCACCCTAGATCGGTACCTCCGCTGATTGCTTCACACTAAAAAAAAATCGTAACTCCGGAAAGGATAAGAGGAGGCTGTTATTATAAATTAATCATGGGTAAATGCAGAACATTTTCCATCACTTTTTGAATACAAAGTACCTCCGTTCCCGCGTGCCCCCTCAGTGGCGTAGTTTGCTTCATGAGTATGTTAATCTGCTAAACCCTCGAGATAAAACCGCGGCAATTTTGGGTACGTAATGAGCAGGGATTAGCATTCAAACAACTGTTAATTAATCAGAAAATAAGCTAGTTATCTTGGTTTTAGAAACAATCTTTCAGGTGGCGCTGTTCCACACACGTGAGCGACACAGCTTCTTTGCTGTTTGTGTGTCTACGCCACACAATAAACATATCAATTTGGGATACCTAACCAAAGAAGCCGAATTTAATTTCACTCAAGGTTGTGAGACATAAATGCGGTGACATTGTTAGTTTAATTGAGTGTGCAAGCGGCAGAGGAATGGTTGGGGACATATTGTATTAATTATTGTTGTTGGATGATAGTGTTTACTTGAGCAGTACCGGACTTGGAACCACATTTAGCCCTGTCAAAATTGTTTACAACAGACCTATTCTATTCTCCTACTCGTCCTCTCTCTCTCTCTCTTTCTTCACTCTGATATAATTGCTGTATCATGTTCTCTATTTCCCTCTTCTCTCTCTGATCCATGGACGGCGGTTCCACAAAATGATAGCGGAAGTGACATCACTTTTTCACATCTCAGACATCTCAGCAATAACATTACAGGAAGTGAGCTCACATGACCTTTGATCCTAAGATCACAGGAATTTATGTCATGTGACATTTTACTCTTTTGATATAACTGACGTGACTTCACTGAACTTCACAAGCACCTACCACAAAAGCAATTAATTAAATTACAAACAATAAAAGCAGATACAACTCTACCATATTAACCATGGTGGTATGCCACTGTTACACGTTTGAGAGACGTGTGCAAGGCCATCCAATGTTTGCTGTATAGTATTTCATTCCAAAGTACAGTCATCATATTCCCAAGCACAACCCTCATTATCTAAGGCACGGCCATATTCCCTGACATTCGTGCATGCCCAATTCTGGCCTTACGAACAAGTGTGCATGTTTTCTACACTCTCAAAATGAGTCTGCATACAGTTTGAATGGGCGCTCAGCTAACATAGCACACGAGAACCACTCAGTGTGTGCTCAGAAAACTGGGTTGAATGAGATGCTTTATGAGTTAGATGTGACTACATGCCTTCTAAACAGCTTTCTGCAGCCTACATTTAGCCTGCAGACATATTTTATAGCAACGGAAATAAATTCCCATCCCCCCAAAAAATCGTTATTTATTATGCATTAATAATTATTAAAAGTAATGTATAACATTAACTACATTTGATTTAGTTATATATCAATATAAATAATGTTACATGAATTTATAAATTCAAAAAAGTTGTTAAAATGTTTCATAATTAAATATTGAATGTCATAAGTTTAGATTTGTTTTGACATTTAATTATATTTATTTGTGTTTTTTAACTGTTTCCAATAATTTAATAATTTAACATTATTTCCTATGGGCGATTTATTTTAAGTCCCTACCACCATTATTTTCTCTGAGAGGGTGTTTCAGTACCAGTGATTGGCCATGTGTGGTGCTGGACCTACTCCAGCTCTGACCTGCAGTATTTTACTGAGAAATGCAGTTTGTGAATACCAATAGGCCTACTCTGCCTTAGGTGGGTGAATGGTCCTCCCTGAATCCCTGCATAGCTCTCATTCAGAACGTCCACTTTAGTGATGAGCGTGCTACTTTTTTGAGCTACTTCCCCTGGTCGCTCCACATTTACTACTAAGGGGGTGATTTCGATGTCGGATGGACCTGAGTCTGTCTGACATTGATCTGGAAGTGGAACCGACCGACCGACCGACCGACCGACCGACCGACCGACCTCCTGTTGGCTGTCCCAAACCAGCAAGTAGGATGTGACCGAACACTGTTCAGTCGCAATCCTATTCTTTACAGTGGGAGCATGCATTCCGAATGGAATGCATGCTCTCATTGTAAAGAGCAGGTATGCAATTCATCCCTGCACCCCGTGGCAAGCACCTGAAGGTGCCTGCCACGGGGTGCAGAGACCCACAGGCCGCCATCCGGAGGCCTTGCACCCATGGGGGCCCTGCAGGGCAAAGTCGGATTTCCACAGCCTTTCTGTGTCAGAAAGGCCGGCACAAAAAAAAGCTGTGGGAATCTGCCATTGTAATCTCTTGGGCAGAAAGAGCTGCCTTTGGGATTACAGGCCCCTTTCCGAATGGCAGACAGGCTCTACGAGACCATCGTAAACCATTTGGAAATCCTGTTTGGATTGAATTCTGACCGACTCCATAAAAATGGGTCATTCAGAACTTAATCCAAACAGGAGAATACGATGCCATAGGAATGGCTCCGACCAAGGTTCGGCCCCTAAGTAGTAAACTTACATGCATGAAGATCTCGCCATAGAAAAGATAATAGAGGTGAAATTTGAGATTAACTCTCTTTGATAGTACTTTAGTAGTATTATTGTAGTACTATTAAGGTACTACAGAAATAAGTTGCTTAAAAAAGCCTTGAGTGGCCCACTTCATTCCCATGTGAGTGCCAAGTGCTAAAGGGGAGTATTTGGAGATTGAGTTGGCGTGCAGTGGTATTGTTGCCCAGGACAGCAGTGCTAAACAACTTCAATTATTACAATTGTTTCCCTGTAACTCCAAACTGCCTTGGTACCCTGAGAAAAGGGTTTACATGGGGTCCGAACTTCTGGGCGCAGCCAAAAGCCATGCACAGTGAACTCTGAGGGCGGATGTCCTGATCATAGTGCTCATGGCCCAAACAACGTGGATCTGGTTGAATGTCAAACATCACATGTTTCGGGAGATCAATGAGACAGGGGAAACAAAAGATACACTATCAGAAGCCATTATCGCGGTCTTACCCAAAGATGGAAAGGACCCAACACTGCCCAAGAACTATAAGCCCATCTCGCTTATTAATCTAGATTGTAAGCTTTTAGCTTTGATTCTAGCCGACCGCCTCCAGGGAGTCCTACCAAATCTCATACACCCGTCTCAGGCAGGGTTTTTGAAATACAGGCTGTCCAGTGATAACACCAGGACTCTAGCACATGTGCTTGAGAAAGCGAAACTCATAACTACCCCTACTGCAGCAATCACACTCGATGCCGAGAAGGCGTTCGATAAAGTAGACTGGACATACCTGGAGGTTGTACTAAATAAATTTAACCTGGGATTGTCGCAGGGTTTCCGTTCTCTCACAGAACTGTGCACAGAGACCTAGAACCTGGGTGAGTTAGGGTGACCCACAACTCACCTTTGTTTCAGAAATCCCCTTACCTAGCTAGCTACAGTGTCGCATCGGTAGTAATTACTTCCCAATGACTTAGACAATCCAGAACATGAACTTAGAATACCTCAGGTATCGTGGAACACATGAACACTCTTTCGTTATATAATCATTCCAAACCGAAACTGGGAGGCAATGAAAACACGTGCAAGTTTGAAATGTTTATTTTTCAATGCAGCATTCTCAAATGCAGTATCTTGTATAATATCAATATACATATTATAAAAATCAGAGTCAGCAACATCGTCACTAATCCATAGTAAGCAAAAGGTGATAACATGTTATGATGCAAAATCTATAGAATTCTGTGTCACCTATATTTCGCGCACCCTAATTAGCATATTATATTATATCTAAGAAGGTCTCATCTGGGTTCTTAGCAGGGCGGACCCATACCTCTAATTCTCAGTAGTAGGAGATCACATCAACAGCTACCAGCTCTCAGCATGCTCAGCATCAAGTGTGTTGATTCATTCCCTGTAACTGTATCTTAAACCCACGTAGAGCCATAATTTGGCACAAACATTATTGGTGTTATGACTAACGTGGTGCGAGGATCAGGCCTACAGCAACCTTGTGTTAGGTTATTCTGAGAGTGTGCAGTTCTCAGTGTGCAGACAGTTGTACCAAGTGTACCAAGCACGACTGATATCAGTGCAATAACATATTATTCTCAAATAAACACATCTTTCGTCTAGGTTAAAAGCTGCAATAACAATTAAGTGTCGTGTGCAAAACTGAAGCAGAAAGAAAATATGGCGTTTAAACATTTAATAAGCACATGCTAACTTAACACAATATATAGAAACGCAGTAACCATATGACACCCCCCCAATGATCCGAGGACGGTTAAAAAGTATAAGCCAATACTCTAAGAGAGGCAAGACATGAAAGCAGAGTTCAATGATATTGAGCCAAGCTAAATGTATGTAAATGTATGTAAAATTTAAAAACACAATAATGTATTTATGAATGCCTATAGTGGCCACACAAAACACAAAAAGTCGAACTTGAGGCCTAATTTCAATTAACAGGCCTAGAACATATGAAAAAAATCGAATGTTCGTATTGAAAAAGGCACCATTCAGAATTACTAAAAAGTCACGTGCCAGATGGAAGTATTCAGAGTCATTCCTCGTTGAATGAATATGCAAAATAGGTTGCTACAGCTTCCAACATGAAATCACTGCCATCATCCGAAAACAGTTCAGCCATCCAATTAAGCAATGGGAAAGAACATATGTGCTCCTCCAACACTGATTCCTCTAGCAACATCAGAGGACAACTCAGTGGGTTCTCGAGAACGCTCTGTGCCAGAAAGTCATGCGCCGCTGCGAATATGTCCCACTGACCCATTAGTCCATGCATCGCTGCTACAGCCATAACCCTTTCGCCAGAACAGACCAACTCGTGAGCCACTACGGGGTACATCAGCTGATCAAAGTTGACGTCAGGAGAAGTCGGTAAACAGAGACACAAATCAATGGCCCAGTCGAAATCACAGCTCAGGCAATGAAACACAGGCTGGACACAGGTAAAATAGGAAAATCTGAAGGATAATCCAAAAGCCGTGCTCAATGTCGCAAGCGGCAAGGATCCATAGTAATCAAGCATCCGGTTGCGAAACCACATCAGTAGGCGCTGTACGTTTCCTTGCGCATGATGGGCATCCATGTTTAATAAAATAAAATATCACCAGAACGCCTGCAGCCAAAGCCAGCAAAACAGGAAATCCGCCAAACAGGCTAGCAAATATAGAGTGAAAGAACGCAGGGATAATACCAAATACTTTTTCAAACGTAGTCACGAGACCACTGCTAACCATTTTAAAAAAATGAGCCAGGCTCGTTGTGGAGGAGGCATTGAAGATTTGATGAACCAGCTCGCAAAAATGAAAAGGCAAATCAGTACTTAAAAGTGCTTGTACTTCTGTGCGCGTGTTTGATATGTGAAGGACATATGTTTCGCGTGCAGAGCTCAGGGCCACCTGTTTTTGAGACAAAAGGGCTCTTATACGGCCTAAACCATTGAACTGTGCTCTCAAGGTTGGTATTCTTGGCCAAATTAAAACTTCTGAATTCCCATGCGTGGGTGGATACAACACATTCTTGCAGCAAATCACCCTCTCTGACACGGTAACCACATATGCGATACCGGCCTCTAACCCACAACAAAACTCGTTATTCAAAAGTAAATAACTACCGTTGGACAACAACGTGAACGTGGGAACAATTGCAGGAACTGGTGTCCCTTTCAAAACACAGGCCAAATTAGGTTTGTCCTGATTACAAGAACCATGCAACTGGATGTGTCTGCATATTAGTGAGCGGTCAGGCGACTGTGTACATTCCTCACCATTCAGATTCACTTCATTTCCCTCCTTAAGGCATCTGTAAGTGTATGGTAAAGACCATGTCTCATGGAGAAAAGCACTGCCTAATGGTTCATATCGCCCAATGGCTATATATTTCATACAATTTGTAAATTTATACAAAGCAAAAGGTAATGTTATAACACCATGAATAAGCCACGTCGCAGCAGTCACTTCAGCCACAGAAAATGGCAAAGATTCTAATTTTTCAATATGTAACATAGAAAATGTTGCATCTCTCATTGACAGCATACGCTGTTTTTCAGTCAGATTAAAAGGGGCAAACAATGATGAGACGTTCATAAAAGTCCATGGCACTCGACCAGACTTAAGAGTCTGTAGTGTCCATGCAAATTGCATCACAGAACGTAATTGATTTTGACCATGATATAACACGGACACTTCATCATGTACAATGTCAACAACAGAAGACACAATATTATTTAACGTGTAAATTCGGGAAGAAAGCGTGTTAATGCTGTTATCAACAACTGCAAGCACCTTCTCTAAATTTGCTTGATTAATAGCTCTCAGGCGTTTAGCAGCCTCAACCTGGGTAACTTTCCAAATTTCATTGTAAATCGCATACAGCCATCGTTTAGATCTACCTTTAGCTGGGCCTTTTATAAAATCATTCAAATCCACATTATCATTTAATAGAGACAGATGTATTTTAACTGCAGCTAAAGTGGAATGTTGTAACCAATTCTGACACAGCTTCCCCACAGAATAAGTAGTGACAGTGTAGTCTTCTTCAAAACGGGGATCGAGTCTGACTTTTGTGAACCCCTTAGCCAAACCCAGAAAACGGCGTTGGCAAGAATCAGCACTTTTATGCCACATCAGCCAACCTTTCGAATCCAAACTGGATATGTTAAAGGACGAATTGTGTATAAGAGTTTGCAACTCATGAATGGACAAATCAGTAAAATTACCCCAACCTGTATATTCCTCCAAATCTGGGATGGTTGGTGTATTCAATTTTTTAGAAGTAGCCAATCCAAAGCATGTTGTTTGGAAAATGGATGAATTTAAAAACAACATGTGATTCGGGATGAGACATGCACGGTGCAAAGCCTCAGTGCCTTGTACCTGCCAATCTTTGGTACCCCAAATCGATTTAAGGTCAATTGTTCCTTTCCAAAACTCGTAGCCATCTACAGCCAACCTGTCTAGAAAGGACTTCGAATACAGTAATTTTGTATCGGTAAGTCTAACTTTGGACATGGACATTTGTGTCGTTTTAAAATAAAATGACTCGGAATTAGATTGATTAAAGTCTGTAAAATAGGTGTATTTTTTCAGAAACGTATTGGAACTGCCTCCAAATGGAGTAGGGCAATGTTCCCATTGTGTATAATTAACAGCAACCCTCCTGGAGTTTGTTTTATGTAAAAAATGATTACCATAGTGTTGAAAACAAAACAAATCACCATAATTAATAGAATCTGTGTACAGATCCTCAGCATCGAAGGCAGCATAATACTCTAAATCAGAGAATAATGCTTCTACGGCCTGAATATCCCAATCATCAGAGCGTATATCTTGTTTAATTACATCTCCCATGTTTACTCTAAGCACATTTGGAACATTAATTACTTCAGTAGGCCCATGTATCTGAAACCTAACCGCATCCCACACAATCCAATCAAGGACAGGCCAAGCAGTAATGTTAACTGTATTTAAGTTTCGTTTCAGTCTGTGCGCTGAATGTGAAGAGGAAAGAGGGGCCAATGTTCCATTAAGGTTCCGAATTCCTGTTCTTTCTTTAACGTAGTGACCATCAATCAGGCGGAAAAAATAAAACACAAAACCAATTGACATAAAAAGATAAAATGAAAATAGGATCAACCAAATGTATGTCCAAGGCGGAATTAAAAAATGTTTTTTGAACAATGTGGCATATCTGGCAATGTTTGTGGGTTTCTTTGAAGTTTCCGAAACAGAGTCAAAAGAGAATCTGGACTGGCCTGCCAAACGGGTCTGTAAATCAGGCATCGATAAATCAGCAGGATAAGTGTAGTTTAGCTCATTAATGTTAGTATCAGGAATAGTATTTAATAAAGGACTGGATATGGCAGGCATCTCGAGGGACACCTCCTGTTCTGCACCAGATGTAATAGCCAGCACAGAGTGCCTCACCATGGAAGGACAGGATACAGCCGGTGTCATGCTATGAAGAATCGGCCACCCTGTGTGTCTTGACATTGTCAATAGAAATAAATCTGTTTTCCTTACGACCTGGAAGTGGTGGTAAAATGACTGTTCTTGTGCCCTTCACTCCAAGAACTCGAACCGGTGCTCGATATGAGGGACCAAACTCTTTCTTGTTATCGATCTTCTCTCGAACCAGTTCTCCAACTTGGGGTAGCCAGCCAACTACCGGGATCTGCAGCGCATCATCCGATGTGGAGGGCAAATGTTCCTTTGCAAGACTGTCTCTGGTCTTTTGTAGATTCTGTAAAACATTGCAATGTTCATCTACGTCAAAGGACGTGGCCTGGGCCTTGCTGTCTAGCCCATCGAGGTCAGGTACATACATCTTGATACCAAAGAGCATTTCGTATGGGGTCCGCCCACCCAGAGACCTTCTAGGGAGATTATTAAGCGCACGCTGCACGCCTACAATGTGGGCTAACCAGTTTCTACCAGTGCCTATAACTCGAGCTGTCAAAGATTGCTTTAAGTCGCGGTTCATTCGTTCAACTACACTATTACCCTCAGGTCTGTAGGGACTCGAAAATTTGACTTGGACCCCCATCGAAACCATAGCATCCTTATACGCCTTAGAGGCAAATGCCGGACCCTGATCCGAATGGAAGGTACCACAGGCAAAAATTCCCACAAAGACTCGCAAATCCTTAATGACAGTACGTGAATCAGCGCTTCGATGCGGCCATACCCACACAAAGCGTGTGCATGAATCAACTGCTACTAAGATGTACTTATATGCAGTATCAGAAGAAAAAGGACCGCAGTGATCCAAATAAACACATCCAAGTGGTTTATTCGAGATGTACAACTGTGTTTGAGGCGGACGCGCAGCAGTTGAAGGCTTAATCTGCTGGCAAATGTCACATTGAAGAACATATTCACGCGTCTGTTTGTACAGTCCCCGCCACCAAAATCTCTGTTGTAGCTGAGTTACAGTGGCCGAGACGCCCGCATGCGCAGACGCCACACCTTCATGAGCCGCTGTAATCAAAGCAGCCCTGCGATCCGAGTTGGGAACTAGACGTTCGCCAACTTCAGGGATTTTCACATAAGGAACCTTATCGGGACTTAAGTGGTATGTGTATTTAGAAGGGAATCCCGCAGGATATTTACTTCCCTTCTGTGTTGCAGCAACAGCTGCCAAGATGTCATCATCTATTTTGCTTTTGGATCTCGTGACTGCTGCAACTAGGTATTTCGACACCGCTGACTTCGCTGCTTCATCAGCAAGCGAGTTGCCAACAGCGTGGACCCCCACACGCTGATGACCGAGAGTATGAATCACAAAGACAAGTGGCAGCTTCTCTTTAAGTTCCGCCACTCTTACCCAGATCGTTTTGTGTTTTATTGTGCTACCTTTGGAGTCACGAAAATCATTCTGAATCCAAAAGAACAAGTTATCATTGTAAGACTGGACACAGTAGTAAGAGTCACTTACGATTAAAGTCGTCACACTAGGATCTGCGTACTCTAATGCAAGCATCAGCGCACGAAGCTCTGCTAATTGTGCGGTGCAGTCCCCAAGTGTCTGTGTATGCACGACACTGGACTTGAACTCATCGTTCACCATGGCACCGACCACAATGGCGCAAGCGGAAACGTAGGCATGTTTAGAGCCATGCGCAACCTGCGCCGAACCATCAGTGTAAATGATGCAATGGAAATCCTCCAACGGCCGCATTGCTAACGGAGCAGGATGAACAAATTCATACTGTAAAAACTCCTGCGACCTTAAAGTGGCGTCAAAAATAAACGTGACATCCTGGGACGTCAAGGATGCAGCCCATTGAATCCACCGAGGGTGCAAAGCTTTGGAATTAGGTACACTGGCTTTCGTAACCGCCTCTAAGGCAGGACACGGGGTAACAACCAACATGCGCTTTCCTTGTGACAGGGCACGTTCCTTAAGAATTGCCATCTGTACAGCCGTTAAAACCTTCTCCACAGTGGAAAACCGCAATTCAGCCGAAGTGTACAGGTGTGACTTGTAAGCAATAGGTACTGTGTCTCCTTCATTAAAAGTCAGGTATGTGAAACCCACCGCCCCAGGGATAATTCTTATCACCAGGTTGGTTTGGTTATCACGAGTCTGTAAGTATTCAGAAGCGAGCAAATCAGCCTGCAAAGACTGCAGAATGGCCGAATGCTCTGGCAGCCAGCATGATTTGGAAAAAGATTGTTGTATCAAAGCATACAAAGGCTTGATACGCTGGGCATATTCCGGAATGTATGTCCTTCCGAAATTCAAAAAGCCCAGTAGAGATTGTAATTTTTTCAGTGTTGTCGGAGAGCACAATTGTGCACATTTCTCCAGGAAATGGGGTGCTAAACCCTTCCCTTCGTTGTTAAGCTCGTAACCTAGAAACAACACTGTGTACTCTGCAGTGTGCGACTTTGCAAAGTTAAATTTGTAACCCACGTCAGCAAAGTTACAAATTATGCTATTTACTCGACACAGATGCTCCCAAAGATCGTCGTCTGTGAGATCAATGTCATCCACATACGAACAAGCAACTGGGTCGAAGCTCTCCAGCAGAGAGACAATGCGTGCGGCAAACACTCCAGGACTATTCTTGTAGCCCATTGGGAGTCGTTTAAACATTTTTTGCACACCGGCGCATGTAAAACTGGTCCATTGGGAACTTAGACCATCTAATCTATGGGCATAAAAACCATTGGAAATGTCAAGCGTGGTTTTGAACCGTTTACGCTCAAGACTATTCACTAACGCAGAGCCATGCGTATTCTGTACTGCACAGTTACGGCAATGCGAGTTCAAATGCCTATAATCCAAAACCAAACGATATGAGCCGTCCGGCTTGTTCACAGTAAAAAGGGGGTTATTCATCGGTGACACACATGTTTCAATTACACCTTGATATTCCAATTGTTCAAGGATAGCTGCGACCGAAGCTTTCGCTTCACGCCGTATGGGATATTGAGGTTGAGGCTGTGGCTGTGACCGCAAAGGAATCTCGTGGCTTGGTGACAATTTATCCCAGCCACACTGATTGCGGTACACAGCCGGCGCAAGCGCCAGAGCCCACTCTTCTGCAAAATGCAGCGCCTCCACCCTCGGCACAGTGTGCGCGAAGCTGGGCAGGATTACCTCCTCCCCTCGCGGAGCTGCGAGAACAAAAGGTGGGGGCCAGTCAGCCTCCGAAAGTAAAATGTCATACGTAGACGAGAGATTTTCCCAAAATACCCCTTTTACAGTTCGCTGCATGTCACCTTCAATTAACAGGACAATTTCAAAAAGTCTTTCAGGGGGAGCAACATGCGTATCAGCAGTTTCAATTACAACATAAGAATCAGTCGCTGTCACCTTCAACAGTGGACGGAGGGCCTCTCTCACTATGGTAATCTCGGCTGCGCTGTCCAGCAAGGTCAGAGCCCACGTCAGATTCCGAAGCCGCGTTCTCACTATCTGGGGCATAACGATGCGCGGTCAGGGCGGCGACTTTCTTCGTAGCAAACTGTGGTCTCTTGGGCGTAGAGCCTTCCTGCTGCTCTCCACCGTTGCGCGGGCGGGGCTGACCACGTCCTTGCTGGCCACCCCGGCCCCTGCCGCCCCCTCCACCACCGGTTGACGGAGCCGATGAGTCCTGAAAGGAACGAGGAGAGCGTTGGTCAGAAGCCTGAAACCTCTCAGGCGATTTAATCATCGCGCGGTCTCGCAAATCATAAACTCGATCCGACTGCGCAGGCAACGGAGACGCAGGAGCAGAAACCTGTGTTTGTTGTTGTTGTTGCTTACCCTGATTCTGCTTTTCAGGCCAATTTTGCTTTTTGGACTTTTGTTGAACACTAGCTTCCGATGTCTGACCCTGGGGCTGTTTCTTCTCCTTATCCGGAGAAGCTTTAACCCCCTTCGCATTGCGGCCAACCATTTTGTAAGCAGTCACAATAATCTTTGCTAACTGTCGGGGTCGGTCGGCCTCTTGAACCAACGCCAACGCGTTAGCCACCTGAAAGTTCACTGCATCCCCCTTGACATTCGCAAGGATCAGATCGCAAACCACTTCAAATGAGCCACACAGGCGCATGCCCAATTCAACAGCCGCCTCTGGTCCGTGCTCGTCTTGAACACGTTTAAGGACCCCACCTAGATGGGTCACAGACGGGGAGCCATAGCACCTCGAATAGACCGCCGCAAAAGTTTTTCCCCAGGTTTCACAGTCAGCAAGGTCAGGAGCCAGATCTTTCGGCAAACTTAGTGTAAGAATCCGGTGCTTATCACCCGGACTCGTATTGGGAAACACAGCTTCCAGCTGGCCGAATTTCTCAGCAAGCCAGAAAGGAAAATCATCCTTTTCTTGTGGCTTCTTACCCATCACGGAATTAACCATGACCGGATTGATTTTCAGACCAGCATGTTCTGCACGAAGCTGTGCACCCCTAGGGGCCGCGTCCTGAACATTACGGCTAGTGTAATGAACAAGCGCTCTAATCACTGCTACTGCGACTTCATGAAGCCGCCGCAGATCAGCCACGTTACAAGTGGCGCGTTGAGGGTGAGGAGTGAATCCAGCCAAAGCGGGCCAAGGTGTGCCCGGAATGGACAAAGGACCTAACCTCAAAGCCGATAATGAGTGTGGTAGGGCGCCACCAAACCAAACTCCATGCTGCCAAGCGTCTATAGGTACTTCCAGTGCTCTGTACGGAGCGTACGCAGCCGGTACAGCTGTAGCAGTGTATGAATGGAACACTCCAGAATTAGCGTCCACTGGTGGAAACGTCACCCACGAATAAAACAGTTCGTACGGGTAAGCATGTTCCGCACTCACTACCAGAACAACAGCCAAGCCTTCCACAGGAACATCATACATCCGCAAATGGTCACGCACCGCAATGCGACTATGCTGCGGGATGTCCACGGCTTGTGCCATGCCAGCACAGAAAAGTTAAAACACAAAGATTATTTTGTAGCACAACTGGGTAGTAATTCAAAGAAACCTTTACAGATAGATTCAAGCTTGAAAAAGACCTATTTCAAAAATAGGTAGGTTTTTCCGACACTGCCGTTTTCCGGAAACGGGAATGAAGGCGTTAGGGTTTGAATGTTATACTACTGGAGTGTCATGATATAAGGCCAACCAACGTATGGGCGCCATGTCGCAGGGTTTCCGTTCTCTCACAGAACTGTGCACAGAGACCTAGAACCTGGGTGAGTTAGGGTGACCCACAACTCACCTTTGTTTCAGAAATCCCCTTACCTAGCTAGCTACAGTGTCGCATCGGTAGTAATTACTTCCCAATGACTTAGACAATCCAGAACATGAACTTAGAATACCTCAGGTATCGTGGAACACATGAACACTCTTTCGTTATATAATCATTCCAAACCGAAACTGGGAGGCAATGAAAACACGTGCAAGTTTGAAATGTTTATTTTTCAATGCAGCATTCTCAAACGCAGTATCTTGTATAATATCAATATACATATTATAAAAATCAGAGTCAGCAACATCGTCACTAATCCATAGTAAGCAAAAGGTGATAACATGTTATGATGCAAAATCTATAGAATTCTGTGTCACCTATATTTCGCGCACCCTAATTAGCATATTATATTATATCTAAGAAGGTCTCATCTGGGTTCTTAGCAGGGCGGACCCATACCTCTAATTCTCAGTAGTAGGAGATCACATCAACAGCTACCAGCTCTCAGCATGCTCAGCATCAAGTGTGTTGATTCATTCCCTGTAACTGTATCTTAAACCCACGTAGAGCCATAATTTGGCACAAACATTATTGGTGTTATGACTAACGTGGTGCGAGGATCAGGCCTACAGCAACCTTGTGTTAGGTTATTCTGAGAGTGTGCAGTTCTCAGTGTGCAGACAGTTGTACCAAGTGTACCAAGCACGACTGATATCAGTGCAATAACATATTATTCTCAAATAAACACATCTTTCGTCTAGGTTAAAAGCTGCAATAACAATTAAGTGTCGTGTGCAAAACTGAAGCAGAAAGAAAATATGGCGTTTAAACATTTAATAAGCACATGCTAACTTAACACAATATATAGAAACGTAGTAACCATATGACAGGATCATCATTTATGAGGATGATCATGTCCCTATATTTTTGTCCATCAGCAAGGGTTCGAGCGGGGGGTCTTTCTCATCATCGTTCCGTCTACATCAGGGAACCAGGCAGGGATGCCCCCTCTCCTCTTCACTATTCCTATTGCTATTGAACAATTTCTCCACCACATAAGGTACAATAAAGATATATCAGGAATTCCTTTTAAAGACTGCACGATAAAAATAACGGCCTATGCGGATGACGTCCTAGTCGTCTCAGAAAAGGCAGATGAGGCTATACCGGCCCTCATGACCACTATTGAGGAGTTTTCGAAGGTCTCAGACTATAAATTAAACAAAGATAAAACGGAGGTCAAATTGCTAAACAATCGAGGGAATAAGGAGATTCTGGGGGACTCCGGCCTAACCTGGCAGCCGGGTTGTTTCAAATACTTAGGGTTGGCTTTTGACAAGGATTTAATCTCTACATTGCGAATTAACGAATGTATACTCCTGAAGAAAATGTCCACATTACTCGATGGTTGGTCTCCTAAATATTTATCCTGGTGGGGAAGGGCTGAAACCCTGTAGATGATGATAACCCCTCTGGTAAACTACTTAGCAAGTATGTTACCAATGACCTTTTCAGACGATCTCTTACACAAGGTAGATTAGCTATTTGTTACATTTTTGTGGCAAGGGAAGAAGCCCAGGGTATCAATGAAAAAGCTACAACTGGCAAAAGAAAAAGGCGGCCTGGGCCTCCCTAACTTCAGATATTACCAAACTGCGTTCCTATGCAAGCAGGGTTCCCAATGGTTATGCGAAGACTCGGCCTACTCCCCACTATGGTTGGATGTTGAAAGATCTATCATTGGCAATATCCCCCTCCCTGCCCTACTCACCATGGACCTTACACATCTCCCACACTCGAAATACATCTTGCTGAACATAAGAAGGGCCCTTTTGAAACTTGATCAATCCAAACACACTGGGGTAAAGCCAAAAACATCCACCTCAATAGCTTTATGGCATAATCCTGCACTTAAAATTAATGGAGAACCTCTCCAATGGGAACACTTGTCTACAAAGGGTATCAACCTGGTGAGTGACCTCTAAGAGGGAATTAACCCACTAGTGTTCCCTCACCCCAAGCCACACACCGTCTCGCGCCGATAAACATTTACGACTTTCTGAAACTAAAAGCGCTCCTATCTGCTCGCTCCCTGACACCTTCTGAACCATGGCTTTGGAACCATATTACTCGTATTAGAGCGGCGGGCATTTTGTTTCAAAGGTTTATAAACTTCTCCTCCCTCTACCCCAGAAAACTCACAGACAAAATGAGACAAAATGGGAAACAGAGCCCAATACAACGGGTCTGACCTTTGAGTGGGACACTATTCACACCACTGCCTTCAGGAACAAGGTCTCCCCTATATTGTCACAAACTAAATACATGTTAATTAACAGAACATATTGGACACCGGACAAGCTTTTTAGACTTCATCTAAGAGACAGCCCTAAATGTTGGAATTGCAACTCAGGAGTAGGGGACCTGGCCCATATGCTTTTTAATTGTCCCTCCTTGGGAAAATATTGGGAAATAATTTTTGAGTGCATAGAGCATATTTTTAACATCAAGCCTGCGAGGGAATTTGTTTATGTCCTGCTAGGGGGACTAGACCCGAAACTGGCCAATGACAATGACCGCCAGCTCCTTGACCTATTACTCACTCTAGCGTGCAAAGTTGTGTTATGCAAGTGGAAGAACCGCCTCTGAAGTGTCGTTCAAAATGTGGCAAGAATGGTTGTCCTTTTGGAGAGGAGCGGACAACCCTGCCCTACACTCCTCCCCATGGTGCGCTTCTCATAAAAAACTATGGAAATCGCTAGATGCTTCCTCTTTTTCATTTGACCCGCTGTAGGTATCGTAGGTATTGTAGGTAAATCTATATGTTTCCCTGTAAACTATAGTCGATACATAATTCATGCTACACACCATGGCTTGCGTGGACAAATCATGTATCTCATGAGATTATTCCCAAAGAGCACCCGAATTGTGGGACATGTATAGACGCTATCGATACGAGGCCCTAGACAGGTACATTGTATATGCAACTGTATGTGTATCAGCTGTGTAGTGTTTGTTGTTTTGCATTACATATGATTTCGCTAGAACAAGTATGTATGTAATTGTGTTAGTAATATGTATGTAACTCATTGGAAATTATAATGTGACTCAATGTATTTATTTGCTTTATTTTTCTTTTCGCTTTCTTGTCTCTCCTTTTATTTCTTTTTCCAAATAAAAATGATAAAAAAAAAATAAGAAGTGATGTAATCGAAGATTTCATTAGGGATGGGTTATGTGATGCTACCTTTGTGTTTCCATATCCGTTTTTACTCTTGACATCCCTCCCTCCTCCGCTTTTCTTGTCCTTGTTTCTGCATCGTCTCTCAGTGTCTCCCTTCTTTCCTCACTGGCCTTTCACTACCTTTTCTCTCTCACCATACACTACCTCTGCCTTACGTCCGTACTTCTCTTACCCTGTCTCTCTCTTGCACTTCCTCTCTCGATCCCTATCGCTTCTTTTATTTACTTTTGTCTCTATTAATTTTCTCCACGACTCTCTCGTTCTTACTCAAATCCTCTGCTTTTCCTTCAAAGCATCCTTTTTGCCAAGTGTTCCAGCTCCAACTTTAATTTTTCTCTTACTCTTGCCTTCCCCAGCTCTCTTCCACTCTCCCTTTTGTGATTCCCAGTTTGTGCCTAACGATTCCATGTGTATACCTCCTGTGTCTATGTAAATCTAATTACTATTATAAATTGCTTCCATCATCTCTATCAACGATGCCCTAATTGCAAAGGGTTCGCTTTGTTCTTATCTACACTGATTATGTAAGTTTGATACATGAGGTTTCACTTGCAGTGCCAACCCTCACCTGGTGACAGGAGCTAACACATTCTGCAGCTGCTTCCCCATCATCCCAGGGGACCAAGGCGGCTTTCGTCACTGCTAGCATGCAGGATGTTTACCTTTCTCTGAGGGCACACCATTCTATATTTATCTTATCTCTAGTCTTCTATCTTGCTGTAAGGGGCCATGTTCCTTAAAGTGGAGCAGCTGCAGTTCATGTGGGGGAGGGGGGGGGTTGCAAACAAGTACTGGGTGTTGTTATCGAATGCTCTAACCAAGATACCTGCCCTTATTTGAAGTCTGTTTTTCACAGCATTCATGCAAAGGAACTTTCTTTAGATGCAGTGATGCTGAAGTTAAGGATGCAGGGGGTGGTGCATCATCACCAGATAATCTCGAAGGTGTTCACTTAGAAAATGAACTGCAAGGTGCCCTTGCATATTTGTTTTGCAACGTGTAATTTTTCAAACACAGATTGGTAAATATGCTGCTGATAATTGGATTAGTACAGGGTTTACCTTTCCTTTCTCTGACTCAAAAATGCAGACATCTTGCTCTTTGACTTTAGTTTCACTTAGTTACAGGAGACCATGAAAGGCTGCATTTTGGCAATCTTATGTAGCATGCATGCAAATAAAAACATCTGCTTGCTTTATAAACTACACTTTTTAACTTTTTCAAAAATATCAGCAACAATAAAGCACATTGGGGATCATTGTGATACCTAAAATATGTGAGAAGGTAATGCTGCACCCAGTAAATAAATGTGTGATGCTGTGTTTCCAAGGTGTGCCACTGCGCTATTACCTTCCAAGTGTTAGTTCTGCACCTCAGAATGAGGAATAACAATACAATAGCATGTTTCCCCTTTTCAGACCCGCAACACTAAGAATAGTGTAGGATTCTTACATACAAATTCTGTCAGATTTCACTTGACAACTTTTGTTCATGGAAAAGTGGGGCATTGTCTCACCAGTCCCAATCCAGGTACACATTTCATGACAATCTATACAACCACAGTTTACCCATTTATTTGGTGTTATTTGCTCTAAAATGCACTAATGGATCTCACACATCTCCCCCGTGCACTAAGCAGAAATCACTCATGGAGTACACTTTCTCTCTAAGTAGCATTTTAATGTTTCACAACCCTTTGTCTTGAGTGAGTTTATGTCGCTGGCCTGCACTCCCACTCTCAAAACTGTCCCAGCACCATTGTTTAGCTGTTTCATAGATAACTCACAAGGCAGGAGCAGGACTCCAACGCAGAAAGCTCTTTCTACCACAAGAGCAGGAATATTTGGTAGGTGAATAGCAGGAGTCATGATACAAGTTGATCCCCTAGGGGTAAAACTGGGCTCAATTCCATCAATGACTTTGTAATAGAAGATTTTTAAATCACAGTTACTCCACTGGCACTCTGAATAAACTTGTTGTGTCTGGTTCAAGTCTGTATTTAGGGTGGGGGCAATCCAGGATACATTTGAATAAATCTAGAGGCACAGTTAGGTGAAGTTTACTTTGTAGGCCCTAATTAAATTTTTCCTGGTAAAACCCATTCAAGGGTAAACAGGAGTTTCCACCTGAATCGGTATTCCAAGTTTTGAGGTTAAACCTGAATCTTTAGATTTTTCCCATACACATACAATTTGTCTGTATTTCTCAAATTAGTGGTCAGAATGAAGGAAATCCATAACATGTCCCCTTGTGATGCACCTACAACTGTAATACATTGCTACGTGATGACAAATGAAATGTAATGTAATGTGAAATACATCTATAGAATGCACTGTTGCCTATAAATGCATTCTGGCACTAGAGTGTACCCGGAAGCGGACTGTCAGATAGGTCTAAAATGCCTACATCAATGGGCTTTTTAGACTGTAGTTTCCCATTCCCCGGTATATTTAGTTTCCTAAAATCACGCCCTGAAACATGGATGGGAAACCAATAATGGACTCTCAAAAACATGTACCCTCCTCCTCCCACAACCCGAGCATCACCAATGTTTCTGACATACCTGGGTGGGTTGAAATGCTGTTTGCTAAGTTACTCCGCAGGCACACGCCGGGAGCTTTTAGAGCCGATTTTTTTAAAATTGTTGAATTTCTGTGTACTCTTCTGGTAACAAAGCCTACCTAAGCCCACCTTAAAACTGCCGTGAAACGCTCCTTAGCGCCGGCTGCAACGACCACACAGACGCCATTCAGGCGAGACCTTGGGCCACGCCCACACTGCAGGCCACGCCCCCTTCTTCAGCTACATCATGTGTTGCCACCGGAAGCGCAGCGGACGAGCGCAGCGGGAGCGCCGTTTGCGCGCCTAAGGCGCGCCTAAGGCAAGCCCGTCTGCGCCCGTCCGCGACCAGACGGGACCAGGGGCCACCCCCCCTGCCTCTCCCGCTCCTCCGGTCAGGACCTACAGCCCCATTGCCCTACGGTCCATAGGAAGCAGAGCTACTGCCTCATGTACCCGTACTTTCGCAGCCATATCCCTTCCTTCCTGCTGCCCTGAATGCAAACACTCCTTCCGAAATGCCTTAGCAGGCCCCTCGACACTGAAATATTGCATGCTGGCATTAAATTGTCGTTCATTACCTAAGCATAGCACCCAAATGTCCATACTGCTAGAGGAGCGCAAGCCAGATGTTATCTTTTTAACAGAGACCTGGCTCTCCACCCATTCTGACCCAGACATAGTCGCAGCTCTACCAAGTGGATACCACATCGTTAGATCGGACAGACCAGTAGGGAGAGGCGGCGGTCTGGCTATTATTCTTAAAAACCAGTACCATTGCCGCACCACAACAGAAAGTATTCCCGAATGCGAAAGCATAGAATTCTGCATAGAGTTCAACGCCAATACTTCCTTCTCGGGCACCTTGATCTACCGTCCTCCTGACCCAACAAAACTGTTTCATAGGTCGCTCCCGGAGATCATTGCTAAAAGAACTCTATCCGTGGCTAACTACACAGTCTTAGGAGATTTGAATCTCCATTTCAACTCCCCCTCAGACAATATTGCCAAAGAGCTAATAGATGACCTAGGAGCTCTGCAACTGTCCCAGCTGGTCACAGCTCCAACGCATGAGAAGGGCAACCTGCTTGATCCAATTTTCAGCAGCTGCAGCGAGCTGACTGTCGACCCTCCCATCCCCCTCCCATGGTCGGATCATTTTCTGATACCGTTTTCCTGGGCAACCCACAAGGTCCCTCAGTTACCCCCCCGGACAACACTCAGGAGAAACTGGGCAAAACTCCAGTTGGAATCCTGGCTGCATAGCCTGGACGCTACCCATCCGCCCCCCTGCTCAGACCCCAGTGCAGCAAACGAAAACTATGTTAGCTGGATCACTAACTCACTAGACACGGTCCTCCCTCTCCAGAGATCCTCATCTAAAAGAATGCAGAGATCAGCGCCCTGGTTTTCTGACCCTTTAAGAGAACTAAAACGTCGTTGCAGGCAACGAGAGAGAGCCTGGCGTATGGATTTTCTCCCGGAAAAAAAGGACGCATATAAAGAGGCGATAAAAACTTACAGAGATGGGATCAGGACGGCGAAAGCAACATTCTACTCTGATAAAATCCTAGAGGCCAAATCAAAGCCCAGGGAAATTTTCCAGATAATAAAACACTGCTCAAATGTCACCACCGCCCCCCCTCCGAATAAAACCCAAGATCAATGCAACGAGCTTGCGGACTTTTTTCACAATAAAGTCCTGAAAATTTACTCCACCTTTCAAACAGGAGCCACAGTTCCAGAGATAGCTGACCCACCCTCTCCTAGAATACTCCCTCCCCTTGTCCAGTCAACCCTCGAGCACTTCCCTCCCTTGGACCTCGACACCCTCGGTAAAATGGCACGGCAAGTCAAATCGGGTTCCCCACACTACCCAGCCCCACCAGAAGTTTTGATGCAAGCACACGAAGCCACCCTGCCTGTTATCTTGGAACTCCTTAACACATCTATAGCCTCATGTGTTGTTCCTACAGCATGGAAACAAGCCATGGTGCGGGCGCTGCTAAAAAAAACGAATTTGAACCCCGACGATTATTCCAACTATCGTCCCATCTCTCTTCTCCCTTGGGCTGGCGAGGTGTTGGAAAAATATATTAACGTCCAACTGGTCCAGTTTATTGAAAATCACTCCCTACTGGATACATCCCAGACAGGTTTCAGGCCGAAACATGGCACCGAAACTGCCTTATTAGCGGTCGCCGAGGAATCTCGAAGGGTTCTGGATCAGGGAGGATCAGTGGCAGTGATCCTCCTTGATCTAAGCGCCGCCTTCGATACGGTCAGCTATGCCACCTTGCTGAACCGTCTCCGGGACATCGGAGTTTCTGGCGACGCTCTAAGGTGGTTCGGCTCCTTCCTGTCCGACAGATCTTTTCAGATCTTCGATGGCGATACAATATCAACCAGCAAGCCTCTCAGCTGTGGAGTACCACAGGGCTCCTCTTTGAGCCCTGTGTTATTCAATGTCTACATGAAACCACTGGCTAGAATCGTCGAACCGTACGGCATCAAAATTGTGTCGTACGCCGACGACACTCAGTTAGTGGTATCATTGGCTCAAGAGAACATCAGTCACCCCCAAGGAGGCCTGCTGAGCTGCCTAGAGGACATCAAGGAGTGGATGACCAGCTCCTCCCTCAAATTAAATGGAGATAAAACAGAGCTCATGCTTCTAGGCCCAGCCTCGCCAACACCTTTTATCTCCTTGTGGCCCCAAGCCCTGGGCACTCCTCCCACCCCCAAGGAAAGTGTCAAGAGCCTAGGAGTGTGGCTGGACAGCAAGCTGTCCTTTTCCACCCAGGCTACCAAGCTGTCCGCCACCTGCTTCGGTATCCTCAAAACTCTAAGGAAGGTCCTTCTACCTCTAGAAGCCAAGAAAGTGGCAGTCCAAGGCCTCATCCAGTCCCGCCTTGACTCAAACAATGCTCTATATGTGGGGGCTCCCAAGATGACTCTCCGGAAACTCCAGATAGTGCAAAACTGCGCAGCACGCACCCTGTTAAAGATTCCACGAGTCCAGTCAGCCAGACCTGCACTGAAAAGCCTTCACTGGCTGCCAGTTAAACACAGAGTGTCATTCAAGGCGTTGTGCATCGCACACCGGGCATTTTGGAAAACAGGACCCGCCATTAACAGCAATCTTGTCACTCCCTACCATCCAAATAGGAATCTCCGCTCCTCTGAGGCTTTCCTGGCAGTGGTTCCTAGAGTGAAGAGAGTCAGATCCGGGGGTAGGCGGTTCTCATTGAATACCGCTAAACTTTGGAACACCCTCCCCCTCTCACTCCGTTCTAACCCGGACCTGCTGTCATTCCGTAAAAAGCTGAAGACTTTACTATTCACCCAAGCCTCCGAGCTCTAATGTGTCACGTCGCCTGTCCCTCCGATTCTTACCCCCAGCGCTTGGACGTCCCTGGGCAGCAATCGCGCTCAATAAATCTATTTCCATTCCATTCCATTCCATTCCATACTCTAACAATAGCTTTGCTTTGGACATTTTTGAGTGTCTGGAGATTTAAGGGGTAATTTAGACAATGGCACTGATGGAAAATCAGACAAAAAGGAATGGCTATCCTCTAATCCGACTTTTGCTTTCCCCCAAGTCAGTTTGAGGTGAGAATACTCCTGGGTTTCCTATGACAAAGTATGTCAGACATACATCTGCTGGCATCTGGTGACTCGTATGTCACTGGGGGGACTGCTATACTGAGGGTGGAAAATGCCAGCATTGCATTACCTTCAAATAGCGTGGTGGGCCATCCAGCATTGTGCATTTCCATGGAATGTACTCTTGCCTTGTGGATGCAAACTGTTCAGGCTAAAACTCCAAGCTATTTGGTAAACTCAGAATATGTCGAATAAGCAGTGTCTGGACCAGCACAGACTGTGCCAACAAAGCCCTGGACTTTGCACTGCACTGATGCCTACACTCTAGGGGGCATATTTACAACAAAGTGGCGAAGCATATCGTTAAGCCAAGAAGGCTCACCACATGCTTCGTCACTTTAGAAACGCAGGGCTGCAGCATATTTACTAGAATATGGCGCAGCCCTGCATTTCCCCGTGCTCTGGAGCTAACTTTAGCATGCTAGCGCAAACGCAGGTACCCTTGCACCGTTGCTTAACGCTGCCTTGTAAATGAGGCAAGGCCCCTATCGCCATCACAATGTCACTGAATGTGACGTTGTGGTGGCGATAAGGGCTTTATAAATATGCCCCAAAATGAGGAGCATACTGTTTACACATTCAAGCATGTCGGTGTTACCATTTTCGACATAATTATGAAATATTTTATTTTTTGTAGAAATCATACATTTGACATTTTTCAATAGGTAAATCACAGTTTTGATTTGCTGGCTCTTCTGTGTGAGGTGCTATTAATGCGAAATATGTGGCGGTAAATATCTGATTTTCTTAATTTATTTCAAGTAGTTTTGTCAGACTGATTCCTAATGAATTATCCATAGGTAGAGGGCCAGGTATACTAAGCCAATTAGAGTTTGCAAACCCTGAAATTTGCTAAATCACAGGATTTGCAAATGCTAAATGGCTTTTTATAAGGTACAAAATCTGTTTTATGGTTCAGTAACCAATTACTGATTCACAAAATGGGTTTTCAAGTGCATCAGCAGTTTGGAAAGGGCATATTTAAGGCTTTCATCCAAATGGCATTTTTCAATGCAATCTATCAATAATTTGGCAATGCAAATTTGGTCAAATCCATTGAAAGTTACTGACTCCACAAAGGAGTTACTAACCCATTCACAAATAGGGAAGGTTTGAATGTTAAAATAAAGCTTGTTTGGGAGTAGGCCCTGGTCCTTTATGCAAAATGCGGAAAAAAAACAGCATTTTAAAAATAAAAGTTTATTTTAATGCTATCACAGACATGGTGGTCTGCTGACCCCAGCAGGCCAGCATCCCTCTGATGGCATCCAATCAGACTAAGTAACAATTTGTGACCTACGTCATTAATATTCATGAGGGTAGGTCATATTCGGACCCATTCCAAATGGTAATTTTGTGAACCGATCGGATGCTATATGGGTCGGTTCACAGAATCTCATTGGATTTGCAAAAAGCCAGTGCACAGCTTATGGGCCCTTTTTGAAAATCCAGTGTTAGTTCAACTCGCCCATAGTCTCGCTTGTTGCGATGATTCTATTTGTCTGTGCCTTCCGATATCAACATCTGTCTACTGGTTTCCCTTCTACTCTCGACAATCGCAGTATATATTATTGAATTAGGACTCAAACCCTCCAGCTGACGTCTTTGTTGTCCTGGATGGGCCTAGATCTAGTTGGCACCTCAGAGGATTGTTGTCTAATGCTATTTTAGTGCTCCAGGAAGGAAAATGTGTGAGAGATAACCAGGGTCGGAGTGATCTCTAGGGCAATCAGGAAGGCCCAAAGGGCTGGTCTGAAATGTTAGTGTGCTGGTTGTTTTTTTGCCTGTTTATGGGCCTGTTTTATGGTCTGCTGGGCTGGTTATTCTATTGCTTAATGTTTCTACTGCACTCATACAATTTTGGATTCATACACTGGTGTTGTAAGGCACAGTTTCTGCAACTAAGGGAACTTAGGGTCAATCAGGAAAGTATTTTAATGAGTATTGCCAGATTTTCATTGAATTTCAGGGTCAACCTAAGATTGAAAGCTTTCTAATATGTCAAAAACTCCCTCCTTAGGCATCAACTGTCTTCGGACAGAGAGAGCCTGCAGTCAAGGCTTACTCCTGTAGACTGATGTAGGTTTAGACACTTATGTACAGATAACAACTGAATGATAAACTATGTAATTTCAAGAAAGTGTTATGACTTTATGAAAGTATAGGACTTTCAATAACAGTAAGTTATAATTGCATAGAAAAATAGTCTGAAAGAGTTGCAAAGGGACAAATATGTGCATTAGTAAAAGGGAAACATATAGTGTTTCAGCTGCATGCCTAGAAGCCTAGGCAAGGGCTCTGCAAGAGCAAATTTAGAAAATGTTGGGGACATTATCAGTCATGCTGATGCAAATGTCAATAGTTTAAAAATGTTCAGACACCGGACAGTTTTTCTGGCTCTTGAGGTTGAGGCCAGAGGAAAGGTGAATGCAACTGAGTACAGATAAAAGTGCTTGTGCCTCTGATCCCAGTGGTCAATTATGACTGCTCTCTCTGGAAATAAGAGAAAGCCATAGGACTGCTCTGTACAGTTCACAGTCATGGGACTCTGGATGACCCTCATACGTAAATAGGGGAGAACACTCAGATCATTTGCATATGCAAGTGGCTGGTCATGCAGCCTCTGAGTCACATAACAATAAACAGGAAGCCAGGTACAGTGAAATGAAGAGAACTTTAGTAAACCCACAATTCACAGCAATTCCATCTGCAGGCTTCATCAGATCTTCCAGTCAGGATTGACCGCTCTGGTTCAACAGCTATAGTTTCTTGTGAGACTGGATTAGATTGGCGAAAACACAGTATTTGTGGTGGTGGACGTTGGACCTGTATGGGCAGGGACTTTAATTCTCTGATCTCAGTAATAATCTTTTGCTGGCCAGCATTGTTAAAGCAGCATTGATTGCTGCAGAGCCTCTAAATGTAAGAACTGATTTACAGGAAGTTCTTTGCATGCATGTAGTCCACAACTTTCCTCTTCAGATCAAAGCAACAGCAGGATTTTCTGCTCAGTCCACAGTCTTGTGCCAGCTCTGATGCACAGTCGTCATTTTTCTTACTCCTGGTCCAGTCATTCCTCTAACTGCAGTGCCGACGATTTGCATGAAATCAAAGAAGAATACAAATACCTGCCGCATAATGCAAAGTGATATTTACCAACAGTGAAATTTGGTGCAGTATTTGATGTATTTTGTAGGGAATCAATCAAGTTCAAGTGCAACCTTTTTCATATATGGTAAAGTCGTATGGTTAAGAACGTGCCATGATGTTCATAGGTGATTCAGAAAAGGGGGTGGTGATGAACAGAGTGTCTGAATTAAGCAGACCACTCTTACCCAGTCCAAAGATCAGGGCTTGATCCATCACCGTTATTTATCTCACTGCCCCATCCCAGCTCAGAACCTGGCTATATGCAAATCAGTCTGTCCCTGGCCCAGTGCATCATGGGAACAGGGCAGACTAAACTACCAAGCCAATTCTTCACCAGAAAGGAAACAAGCTACCGGGGACCGGTTTCTGGCATTTCAGCCGTCTTCGGCCTGGCTTGCTTGAATCCTGATGGAGCAGTGAGAAAGGGACTCATGTCTGAGTATACCCTGCCACACCTATAGTGGCCAAAAATGATTCAGAAAAGGGGGTGGTGATGAACAGAGTGTCTGAATTAAGCAGACCACTCTTACCCAGTCCAAAGATCAGGGCTTGATCCATCACCGTTATTTATCTCACTGCCCCATCCCAGCTCAGAACCTGGCTATATGCAAATCAGTCTGTCCCTGGCCCAGTGCATCATGGGAACAGGGCAGACTAAACTACCAAGCCAATTCTTCAACAGAAAGGAGACAAGCTACCGGGGACCGGTTTCTGGCATTTCAGCCGTCTTCGGCCTGGCTTGCTTGAATCCTGATGGAGCAGTGAGAAAGGGACTCATGTCTGAGTATACCCTGCCACACCTATAGTGGCCAAAAATGATTCAGAAAAGGGGGTGGTGATGAACAGAGTGTCTGAATTAAGCAGACCACTCTTACCCAGTCCAAAGATCAGGGCTTGATCCATCACCGTTATTTATCTCACTGCCCCATCCCAGCTCAGAACCTGGCTATATGCAAATCAGTCTGTCCCTGGCCCAGTGCATCATGGGAACAGGGCAGACTAAACTACCAAGCCAATTCTTCACCAGAAAGGAGACAAGCTACCGGGGACCGGTTTCTGGCATTTCAGCCGTCTTCGGCCTGGCTTGCTTGAATCCTGATGGAGCAGTGAGAAAGGGACTCATGTCTGAGTATACCCTGCCACACCTATAGTGGCCAAAAATGATTCAGAAAAGGGGGTGGTGATGAACAGAGTGTCTGAATTAAGCAGACCACTCTTACCCAGTCCAAAGATCAGGGCTTGATCCATCACCGTTATTTATCTCACTGCCCCATCCCAGCTCAGAACCTGGCTATATGCAAATCAGTCTGTCCCTGGCCCAGTGCATCATGGGAACAGGGCAGACTAAACTACCAAGCCAATTCTTCACCAGAAAGGAGACAAGCTACCGGGGACCGGTTTCTGGCATTCCCAGTGTAAGAATTGGCTTTTGTAGTTTGGTTTGCCCTGTTCCCATCATGCACTGGGACAGGAACAGACTAATTTGCATACAGCCAGGTTCTGAAACTGGGATGGTGCAGTGAGCTAAAAAACGGTGTTGGATCTAGCCCTGATCTCTTGACTGGGTGAGAGCTTTCTGCTTAATTCAGAGACTCTGTCCCTCACCACCCCTTGTTGTAAATATTTTTGTCCACCCTAAGCGTGGAAGGGTATTCTCAGATGTGAGACCCTTGCTCATTGCACCATCAGGATTCAAGCAAACCGGGCCGAAGACGGCTGTAATGCCAGAAACCGGTCCCCGGGAGCTTGTTTCCTTCCCAGTGTAAGAATTGGCTTTTGTAGTTTGGTTTGCCCTGTTCCCATCATGCACTGGGACAGGAACAGACTAATTTGCATACAGCCAGGTTCTGAAACTGGGATGGTGCAGTGAGCTAAAAAACGGTGTTGGATCTAGCCCTGATCTCTTGACTGGGTGAGAGCTTTCTGCTTAATTCAGAGACTCTGTCCCTCACCACCCCTTGTTGTAAATATTTTTGTCCACCCTAAGCGTGGAAGGGTATTCTCAGATGTGAGACCCTTGCTCATTGCACCATCAGGATTCAAGCAAACCGGGCCGAAGACGGCTGTAATGCCAGAAACCGGTCCCCGGGAGCTTGTTTCCTTCCCAGTGTAAGAATTGGCTTTTGTAGTTTGGTTTGCCCTGTTCCCATCATGCACTGGGACAGGAACAGACTAATTTGCATACAGCCAGGTTCTGAAACTGGGATGGTGCAGTGAGCTAAAAAACGGTGTTGGATCTAGCCCTGATCTCTTGACTGGGTGAGAGCTTTCTGCTTAATTCAGAGACTCTGTCCCTCACCACCCCTTGTTGTAAATATTTTTGTCCACCCTAAGCGTGGAAGGGTATTCTCAGATGTGAGACCCTTGCTCATTGCACCATCAGGATTCAAGCAAACCGGGCCGAAGACAGCTGTAATGCCAGAAACCGGTCCCCGGGAGCTTGTTTCCTTCCCAGTGTAAGAATTGGCTTTTGTAGTTTGGTTTGCCCTGTTCCCATCATGCACTGGGACAGGAACAGACTAATTTGCATACAGCCAGGTTCTGAAACTGGGATGGTGCAGTGAGCTAAAAAACGGTGTTGGATCTAGCCCTGATCTCTTGACTGGGTGAGAGCTTTCTGCTTAATTCAGAGACTCTGTCCCTCACCACCCCTTGTTGTAAATATTTTTGTCCACCCTAAGCGTGGAAGGGTATTCTCAGATGTGAGACCCTTGCTCATTGCACCATCAGGATTCAAGCAAACCGGGCCGAAGACGGCTGTAATGCCAGAAACCGGTCCCCGGGAGCTTGTTTCCTTCCCAGTGTAAGAATTGGCTTTTGTAGTTTGGTTTGCCCTGTTCCCATCATGCACTGGGACAGGAACAGACTAATTTGCATACAGCCAGGTTCTGAAACTGGGATGGTGCAGTGAGCTAAAAAACGGTGTTGGATCTAGCCCTGATCTCTTGACTGGGTGAGAGCTTTCTGCTTAATTCAGAGACTCTGTCCCTCACCACCCCTTGTTGTAAATATTTTTGTCCACCCTAAGCGTGGAAGGGTATTCTCAGATGTGAGACCCTTGCTCATTGCACCATCAGGATTCAAGCAAACCGGGCCGAAGACGGCTGTAATGCCAGAAACCGGTCCCCGGGAGCTTGTTTCCTTCCCAGTGTAAGAATTGGCTTTTGTAGTTTGGTTTGCCCTGTTCCCATCATGCACTGGGACAGGAACAGACTAATTTGCATACAGCCAGGTTCTGAAACTGGGATGGTGCAGTGAGCTAAAAAACGGTGTTGGATCTAGCCCTGATCTCTTGACTGGGTGAGAGCTTTCTGCTTAATTCAGAGACTCTGTCCCTCACCACCCCTTGTTGTAAATATTTTTGTCCACCCTAAGCGTGGAAGGGTATTCTCAGATGTGAGACCCTTGCTCATTGCACCATCAGGATTCAAGCAAACCGGGCCGAAGACAGCTGTAATGCCAGAAACCGGTCCCCGGGAGCTTGTTTCCTTCCCAGTGTAAGAATTGGCTTTTGTAGTTTGGTTTGCCCTGTTCCCATCATGCACTGGGACAGGAACAGACTAATTTGCATACAGCCAGGTTCTGAAACTGGGATGGTGCAGTGAGCTAAAAAACGGTGTTGGATCTAGCCCTGATCTCTTGACTGGGTGAGAGCTTTCTGCTTAATTCAGAGACTCTGTCCCTCACCACCCCTTGTTGTAAATATTTTTGTCCACCCTAAGCGTGGAAGGGTATTCTCAGATGTGAGACCCTTGCTCATTGCACCATCAGGATTCAAGCAAACCGGGCCGAAGACGGCTGTAATGCCAGAAACCGGTCCCCGGGAGCTTGTTTCCTTCCCAGTGTAAGAATTGGCTTTTGTAGTTTGGTTTGCCCTGTTCCCATCATGCACTGGGACAGGAACAGACTAATTTGCATACAGCCAGGTTCTGAAACTGGGATGGTGCAGTGAGCTAAAAAACGGTGTTGGATCTAGCCCTGATCTCTTGACTGGGTGAGAGCTTTCTGCTTAATTCAGAGACTCTGTCCCTCACCACCCCTTGTTGTAAATATTTTTGTCCACCCTAAGCGTGGAAGGGTATTCTCAGATGTGAGACCCTTGCTCATTGCACCATCAGGATTCAAGCAAACCGGGCCGAAGACGGCTGTAATGCCAGAAACCGGTCCCCGGGAGCTTGTTTCCTTCCCAGTGTAAGAATTGGCTTTTGTAGTTTGGTTTGCCCTGTTCCCATCATGCACTGGGACAGGAACAGACTAATTTGCATACAGCCAGGTTCTGAAACTGGGATGGTGCAGTGAGCTAAAAAACGGTGTTGGATCTAGCCCTGATCTCTTGACTGGGTGAGAGCTTTCTGCTTAATTCAGAGACTCTGTCCCTCACCACCCCTTGTTGTAAATATGATGTTCATAGGGCCTCTGATTCCAGGGTCATTGCAGGCATTCTATAATACCATCAGGGAATGTGTATTTCTCGCTCAACTGCTTCTGGACTTCAGATTTCTTCAGACAGATTGGACCACAGGATGTAGGGATAGGTGAGGTTCTGTAAATCTGGTCTTGTCCCGCGAGGTTATGGTTCTGTCACGATTTTGGTGATGTCGTACCGTATTTAGTTAGTTCGGCTAATATGGAGGGAATTCATCACGTTAACTAGCGAGTTAATTACGTATTCAGAGACTTTGTCTCGAATATGGGTTCCATTTTGTTCGTGCCTCCATTTTGTGTTGCCATCACGCAGGCCGATGAATGTAGTCGAACGAATAAAGCGGCCTGGCCTTCTCATACTGGTATACAGTAACTAGGGTTCTTCTTGACTCTAAGGTGAACTGTAAGGATCTGACTCCTTCACCTGAAACTGACCCTGCTAAGCCAATTTCCTTGGTTGATCGTTGTCTGAGATTGCCAATCAATGTTCAGGACATAGTTAACTTTTAGTTTCTTTACACATGCCTTATCTTGCTCGGAATCTGTCATTGTTTCCTTTTCTATGCTCCTTTATTACATGCATTGTGCTTTCAATTATGGGTTTGTCCTGCTTGTGGAGATTGAATTTGGGATATTCCTAATAATTAACTTTGGGTTGGGTTACTGTGAATTGAGTTCCTCTGTCATGTGATACTTTGTGTGAAAATGTATCTTATTGGTTAAGACTGTGAAAAGTGGGTGTGCATCTAATGTGAATATTGTGCATAAAAAGAGATGTCTTGCCTTACAAAATTGAGCAGTCTCCTGAGAATATACACCATGCTGTACTTCTAGGATCTCTGTTACTAGCTGCAGCTAATAAATTTGGTCTTTGACGCCACTCAGAAGTATTCCGTGTCTCTGTATACCAAGACAGGTGAATTCGAAGACTTTGGGTGTGCCCCTGGCGCCGCTGGGTTTAAAAACCCGGTTCTTCATAGGCACTCACCACATCTCAGCTGATCTCATTTATTTATAGGATATGAAGATAATTGTCAATTTTTTGCTTCTTTGCAGATCAGAAGCTAACCTGTCAAAAATTACTTGTTCCAATTAGGTGATCACAAAAAGTTCTTCCCCACTTAGTTGAAAATATTGATTATCCAAACGAGATATACATAATCCTGGTTACAGGAGCCTGTGCAGAAGGGAAGAGTAGCCAAGGACATTATACAGGGATTATAGAAGAATTACCTAAAAGAGCCTTCAATGTCTAATGACAACCTTCCATCTTGGAGCTACATGTACACTGGGTGTACTCACAACTCTAGCTACATAGTGACATCTTTATTGTAACTAGGTTTAACTGTCGCTTGACTCATCAACACTACCCAGCATGACCCAGGCTGAGATTACACATTCATGTCTACCGGAGTTTTAAGAAGATTTAGTAGATTAATTTTCTTTTGCGGCAAACTAAGTACCTTGAGCCCTAGATGTGGGGAACACCACAACCTTCACCTTTGATAATGCATAGTTATCCTCATGACTGCAGAGTCCTCGGCAAGAGCTTGACTAGAATTATGACTAGAAAATATGCTTCACACGTATCTTTGAGACTCTTGCTGTAGTCAGTCAACACTAAAGTGCAGGCTTACCAGCGAAGTAACTAGCCAGCGTGTTCTGAAGACAATCCCCATAGATGGGAGGCGATGTTTGAAACACTGCTCCATTCACAGACGTTGGTGCTTACACACTAGTCATTAATATTTTCAGTCTGGGGGCAACATAGTTGTTGATGTGATGAACAGCATTCTCATTAGAGGCCACCCATGCTGAAAAACAATCCTTGCAAAATTCAGTTATTTGTTGGAGGCAAATGGCACTCCGATGACACCACTTCAGATCACCATATAAAACTCTTACCAAACCGCAGAAACTACCATTAGTGCTGGTTTTACAACCCTAGCTGCTTGTTAGTCCTATGCGAGCCACAATGATGCTATCCCTTAAAAGTTGATGCATACATCCTTGGTTGTGAGATTTTTTTACCACGGTCTAATGATGTCTACTCTGTATATTTCGCATCCTGAAGAAGATCCTTCTCAAAATAATTGTGTTATTTGAGTCAAAACGTCAACAGAAACTATTACAGTGGACTTTTTTTGAATTGATATAGGATATATATACACTCCAAATGAACACGGTTGCTTTAACATCCTAAATATCCTTGTCAGCCGCATGTCATTATTTGCCTCATGTATAGCTTGTGAACACTAATCAGTCACTTCTACTGCACCATCACATTTTTAGGAGCACCTTGTTATAAGATTGATTCAGGAAATTGAGTTCTTGTTATAAACAAAAAATGTCATTGTGAAACTGCAGTTCTCAAGTGGGAAAGAAAAATCTTCAAGCAAATGGATATCAGAAGAGAACTTGAATCGAATTCCTGCCCAGTTTAATCAGAATCCCACAAAAGAAGACCTTTTTATAAGAGTACAAGGATCATAGGAGAAAGATGGATCATGCATTTTAGGTCTTTAGTATTGTTCCCTAGCTTGTACCTGAGAGAAAAAGTACATGTATAAAATATTAAAAGAATTCGCCAGTCCGATCTCATGCCAGCCTAAACAGCCTACATCAGAAGAGTGGGTGGATACCTTGTCCTCCTTTTTCATGGACAAAATGAACATCATCCACAGTCTCTTCCCTAGCAAGGCTGTTGAACAACAACACCAGGGGCCGGCCAAATATATACTTACGAACTCCACCCCTCTTAATAAATTCACCGAATTCACCCAAGAGGATGTCAGAACCGCCCTCTGTAAGGTCAAATCCGGCTCCCCCCCTGACCCAGTCTCCCCTCACATTCTGTCCAAAATCGGGCCTGCCCTCCTTCCAGGCCTCACCAAGCTTCTCAACCTATCCACATCACACGCAACTGTTCCTATAATGTGGAAGGCGGCCATGGTCAAACCCATATTGAAGACGCCCACCTTGGATCCTAAGCAGCCTAACAACTATCGGCCCAATTCCCTCCTCCGTTTCTTTGGGAAGGTCCTAGAGTCACTAATTATTAAACAACTCACCACCCACCTCGAGAACAACAATCTACTGGACCCTTCTCAATCGCTTTCTGGGGTTCGCATCGCACCGAAACCGCTCTGCTAGAAATAGTAGATAATATAAGACTCTCCCTTGATACCAGACAATCGGCCATTCTGGGCCTTCAACACTATCTCCCATAGGACTCTTGTTAATCGTCTGTGGGAGATGGGTGTCAGGGTCACTGCACTGGACTGGCTCAGGAGATACCTGACGAACCGAACATCGAAAGTTCACATGGGTACTTATGTCTCCAGCAGACAACCCATTGACAAGGGCGTCCCCCAGGGCTCTATCTTCAGCCCTACACTCTTTAATTTGTACGTGGCACCCCTGGCCAGCGTGATTAAATCCCACGGCTTTGACACAGTATCGTACACTGACGATACTCAGCTGCTAATCACGCTAGGAGCATACCCAACCAACACCAAACTTCGATTCAGGCAGTGTATGTCAAAAAAACACACTTGGATGCAAAATAATCATCTGCAACTTAAACCTAGTAAAACCAAAATCATCCTCTTAGGCAAAGCACAAACCCTATGGTCAAGTGGCTGGTGTCCTACCAATCTCGGCACATGTCCTTCACCTAAGTATGCAGCACGCAACCTAGGAGTGCTGATCGACAATCATCTTTCTATGTCCGATCATGTCAATCAAGTGGCCAGCTTTTGTTATGGACCTATGCGCAAAACTCCAAGTCCTTCAAAACACGGCAGCCAGACTGGTAATAAATCTACCAGCTCGATCACCCTCGGCACCCAGTGTGAGAGCTCTTCACTGGCTCCCTATCCGAAAGCGCATAACATTCAAGAATAACTGCCTTGTCCACAAAACCCTCTATTTACTCGGCCCTCACTATTTTGCAAATAAACTGATCAGGTACAACCCCTCCAGAACCCTTCGATCGGCTAATAAACATCTTCTCATCCCACTCAAGATCCGTACAGCCAGGAATGGCGGAAGATTTTTTTGTTAATGTTAATGTTATTGATATTTATAGAGTGCACTGTTACCCAAAGGTGTCCTGGCACTATGAAAAGTCCTACAAAAGCCTAAAAAGCAGAGGGAGGGTATAATCAAAATGACAAAGAAAAGAGCCATGTTTTCAAGGCCTTCCTGAATGCAAGTACATTTGTCCTGCTTCTAAGATGTAGTGGGAGACCATTCCAGGCCTTAGCTGCGCCAACTACAAAACTTCTGCCGCCCCAGCTCATTTTACATACAAAGGGCACTGATACCAGCTGTGCTTCTGGAGAGCGCAATGATCTTTTTGGTACATACCAATGAAATTGCTGTTTTAGGAACTCAGGCCCAGTTCATTGAAGGGCTTTGAAAACCAAGCATAGGGCTTTAAACTGAACCTGTTTCCTACCGAGCAACCAGTGGAGTCTTCTAATCTCACCCGAGATTGAGGCATATCTAGGTATACCAGTGAGCAATCTGGCAGCTGCATTCTGTAGAAATTGTAGTCTGTTCATGAGCCCTTCCTGCAGATTTATAGAAAGGCTATTGCAATAGTCCAACCTTGACATGGTGAGAACAGAAAATACAGTTTTCTGACTTTCTTTGAGCAGGAATGGTATTACTGTTTTGCAGGATCTAAGGACATACGATGTAAATGAGACCACTGCATTCACTTGATCCCTAAGGCTGAGCCTGTTGTTATCCAGACTCCCAAGTTTTTCACCTTCTTAGTAGGAATGGGAAGAGGACCCAGTGTATCCAGCCAGCAATCAGGGGTCCAGAAGCTGGGGTCATTGCAGAAAAGCACAACCTCCGTTTTCCTAGAGTTGAGTTTAAGGCAATTTCGGGCCATCCAAATTCCCACAGCTGTCATATAGTCATGAAACCGTGAAGCTGTTCCCAATGACTTTTCAGGTATCACCGACACCACAATTTGGGTCTCGACCACGTAGAACATCAGACTGAAGCCGAAGGATTCAATTTGGGGAGCCAGTGACGAAACATAGATGTTAAAAAGCGTTGGGCTCATGGATGACCGTTGAGGGACTCCACACAGAAGTGAAAATGGTTTGGCCAAAAATTTGCCAAGAGAGAACATTTGAGTTCTATTAAGTAGGAAGGATTCCAATCGTTTCCAGGCAGTGCCCTGGACTCCAATCTCAAGCAGCCGGTCCATCAACAAAAATTGATGGAATGTATCAAAGGCCGCTGAGAGGTCCAACATAATCAGTGCGGCTTTACATCCCTGATCAAGAGTCATCCTAATCTATCCTGTGAACTTCAGAAGAGCCGACTTTGTGCTGTGCCCCCCCACGAACCCATACTGGGTGGGGTCCAGTGCTGCTGTTTACTGTAGAAACAAGCTCAAATGAAAGGTCATGATTCTTTCCGCGATTTTCGCAGGAAGAGGGAGCCTAGAGATAGGTCTAAAGTTGTTAGAATCTTTAGGATCCAAACCCGGTTTCTTGAGCAGGGGCAGTATAGAAGCACTCTTTCAAACTTTGGGAAAGTACCCTTCAGAAAACTTGGCATTTATGGTGGAGGTCAATGCAAATGTAACTGGTTCAGGTGTTAGTTTTATAAGACACTAGGCAGGGATCGTATGAGGAGCCTGATTTAGGCGTCATGAGCAGATTCATGGTCTCTGCGGCTGTTATAGGGGCAAATGTATCAAACTGTGTGACAGTGCTCATGTTTAACTTACGACCTTCGGTCTGAACAGAGGTACTTTTAATCGTTACATCTGAAAGGTGGACAAAATGGTCTCAACTATGACAAAGAAAAAATTTGCAATTTTGTCACAAAGTTCCTGACTGGCAGTAATAGTAGGGGAAGTTGGATGTGCCAGGGTGGTGACTGTTTTAAACAGTTCCTTCATTGAGTTTTTTGCAGAATTGATTTTATTGGCAAAAACTCTTGTTTAGTTTTTAGAAGCAGCTGTTTCTATTGGGCTAAGCTACATTTGTATTTGTTCTCATCCTGTTTGCTATATTCCCTCCTCCAGTTTCTTTCAAAGTGCTTACATAGCAATTTCTGGTCTCTAAGTTCTTGTAGCAAGCTTATTACCTGCTGCTTCTAGCCATTTAGAGCATGATGAGGTAGCCTCATCCACATCAGAGGATAAAATGGGAGATGTAGCATTTAACAATTCATTGAGTTCCTCAGCTTCTACCTTGTTCCACGCCCTGCTCAGCAGCTGTTTCTTTCCTGGTTTCAGGGATTGTCGGTCCGGCACGGTAAGCTCAAATAGGACTGCCTTATAGTCTGACCAAACTGCTGCACGCTTCCACTGCGCTTTTGCGCCACTCCCGGCTCAAGCCTCAGGAGGACTTTACTGAGTGCCTTAAATGGAGTCATGGGCGAAAAAGACTAGCCAGCTGACCCGACCTACTACCAAAATGGCGGTCCTGCGATTCCAAATGCGGAACCCTGGGAGTCAAGGGCTGTATCTAACTCAATGCAAGTAAGCCCAAAACAGTTTTAAAAACGAAGGTTTCTTAAGGAGTGCTCACTTAGAGAAAAAATTTGCAAGTCTGACAATTGTAGAAAACAAAGGTTTTAGCAGCATTTTTCAAAAGAATTAAAAGCAGTGCTCAATTAGGCTACAAAATATGTGCAAGTATGAACAATGTGCAAATAATCGCCGTTTTGTTGGTCACTCCCGGCTCAAGCCTCAGGAGCACTGTACTTTTTTCATATCTTACCCCCACCTTCTGGAACTCACTCCCCCAACATCTACGTACCGAGACTGATCACAGAAAGTTCGGTAAGGCTCTCAAAACCTGGCTGTTCTGAGCTATTTCTTCTCTTCTGTACTCCCCTCTCTTCTTCTCTTCCACTGTTAACCATGACAGGCTAGAGCTTTGACACCTTCGGGTGATATGTGCGCTCAACACAAATCTTATAACATAACATAATATGCTGTGACCATGAAACGACTGAGACCACAGAGGTACACAGCAGCACACTTAAGCAAAGTACGGTTGCCAGGAATGAAGAATGCTCGTGTAGCTATAGAATGACAGCAAAAATATAGAGAGTAACATCCAGAGGTGGTACTGAGCGGCAGAAAAATGCCTCCCTCTTTAGATGGTGTAATATAAATGCACACTAGATTTAACTCCACTACTCCTGTCTCACCACCGGCAAATACCATGGCACATGGATTGTTTACAACCAGTGTCTGCATTCCAAGATAAGACCATTACGATGCAGCAAGGGTAAGGGGCACTTGGCTGGTTACACATGAACACATCTACACATGAGTATGCATACATGTGAGGGCTGCACGTGGGAGAAAACTGTTGTGTGCACAAGTAGCTTATCGCAGAGTGGACTCAGCATGATTAGATATTGAAATGGGGCAGGACTTATATTGCTAGTGTACACTAATAGGAACAGTCAGTGTGATTTACTGTTTTGTCTGTAGTGACACCTCATTATATCATTGTCCAACATACCACCCAGGAAGTAATTACCTTCTGCCTATCACCACGCCTTTCGCGAACCGGACACACCGGTTCCCACTCAACATCAGGGGATAAGTCTGCTATTTATAAGATCAGATGTTTAGGCATACGTTTCCTTCGGTTCGACGACGTAGGACATCCAGGACCCCGATGTATCACGGCGCATATCTTTGCTTCGGTATGTAATGCGACTATGCGGTATGCTTAGCTAACTTATGCCCCAAAGCTTAACAGTAACCAGGTTTTAATCAGGCTCACATTCTCTCTTAGGTTTGCGTTTGCCCCAATCGTTTTATAAATAAGGAGTGATACAGGACTAAAAGAAGTTCAACTGTACTCGAGCGTCAATTATCAATTAGGTATGTACTGTCACTTTATTCAGTGATTACAGCAGTAGATCTTTATTAGAAACCAGACGTCTACATAAATAAATTTCTTTCGTTTGGTTTTAAACAATCCTCTCCCAATTTCCACCCCCTCTATTACTTCTGTACTATTTCAGATTGCGATCGCCTGTTGCTCAGAGTAATTTATACCCTGGATTGTCATCGCGTTCCGATATCCATTTTAATCAAAGACATAGTGACCAGCTCATAAGGTAAACAGACGAAGATGCAAGCTACCAACCTGATAGATATCTTCTCCTCTCGATCGGTATACACCCCATATTATTTCTTTTTATTGCAGTGTTGTATATCCATTGACAAGACTTCAATACCTCTGCAAGCGTTACAAGCATCACACTAAGAAGGATAATACGGCCACTATCAAGGTACAGATATGTCTCCATAATTGGTTCCGAATAAGATCCTTGCTTTACTATAGCAAACCTTAACTATTATCGATACTCGCTCTTAAATGAGAAGGAGAACTCAATCCAGTAATAGCACATATAAATATATGCATCAATGTTTAATAAATAGGATGTCAGTTAAACAACTACTGTATATAAAAAACTACCTTAGGACATGAGAAAATCAGGCAACAATGCATGGTATTACGAATGCTAACAACGCTTTGGCAGGGGTAGAATTTTTGTTAAATAGCTGTTCTTGATTTACCTTTTGCAACTAGCATATCCTTCTACCATATCGTGCTACATAATAGCTGTTTTTTACATTTAGCGAGATACAGAGTACGGTCCCATCCAGTGTGCTGACCTTCAAGAGATCTATCCAATTAAGTGTACACACATTTTTTTCCTATGTAAGTAATTACTTTTAATTCTCTGTAATCATAGATTCGGTCAACTTTCTAAAAAGTTTATCCTTATTGAATATGGGGAACAAAAATGACAACCATAAACATCACCCATTTAGACATACCAACGCAGGAAATACTTAGGCCTTTTCTATTTCATTCTTTCACTTTCTACATTCTTGCAAATCTCCCCCTTTTTTTCTATAAATTCTATATACTGTTCTTTGTTGGTACGCCCTTAGCTATCCTTCTATGTTACTAAGATGTATAAATATTCGGTGAGATTTTAGGAGTATAAATTTAGGTTGCAACTGTCTCAAGTTGAAAATGCCAAGTATATCCACATATCAGATATTCGGTGAGATATTAGGAGTATAAACTTAGGCTGTATCTTTCTCAATTTAAAAATGACAAGTATATCCATATATCATAAAATCATGCTATGTAAATGTACCTAAAGTCATTTCCAATAATATGTAACTGCTCTGTGATATAGCTTTAAAAGACACTAATTGCTTTTGTGTTCAAATAATGTCTATACAGTGTATATTTATATGAATTAGACCTAGGCCCAATGTTTACATAAGATGCTTATATCTACAGTATAAAATCTTTAATGTACAAGGTTGTGTGACATGATCTTTATATGTTTTGCAGTGTTAAGTTTTTTGTCCAAATGCAAATGATGGACTCCTGAAGAAGGCAATAGCCGAAACGCGCGTAGAGTCTCCATCCACCGCTTTGCTTACACCACTAGCCCGATTTGTCATCAGAGTCATTTGTGCTGTTCTTTGTCCCCCGTCTTTCTTATTTGTGTTTTTGAATATGTATAGATAATTTTCTGAAATCACAATATGTATGTTATTGACTTTTTAATGATTTATATGTATTTTTTATAAATGAAATTCTCAACACAAATGAAGAAAATATTTAAATAAATCACAAACTAATTTAGAATATAAAAAGCATGGTCTGTTTCTATCAATTTTGTCTACATGTCACTATAATTATCTAATTAGTTTATTTGTTTCCTTGGGTTTTTTGGCTTAATTATTAAGCTCACTACTGTTTGTTCTTCTAAGAAATAGTTCGATTTATTCCCTACTAGTAGTGAAGGCATTAGAAGTAGGGGTCCCTTTCTTTTCTAAATTGTGTTACTCATGGACTTTCCATGAGGGGTTTATATTTGGTATAAATATTTGTGTCTATAAGAGCAGTTCAAGTTTGTATACAGAAGATATTATACAAACAACGTTTGTTGATTAATGCCTGTACATATCAATTAGAGCTGTTGCATCCTTTTTTGATTCATTCTCATTCGAATATTTCTCCTCTTTAATCTATTTTTAATCCTCTTTCCTTCTCTCTCTATTCTATTTTAATACCTTTCTTTTTCTAATAAGTATATATTCTGTACTCAGTCCACAAAATAATTTTTCTGCACCTCTATTAATTTCTTATTCACTTTAAATGATCATGGCTAATATGCAATCCTTTGGTTTTTCAGAAGAAGACTTTGTATCTATGGTAGGTGCAGCAATAAATTTTGATAATATTAACATATCCAATGCCAGTTATAATGAAGAATTACAAAAACTACTAGATCTGAAGAAAAAGTCCAGACGCATTGAGCTACATGGTAAATATATCCTTGACTATTTGAAAGCTGGAGTTATTCCGCAAGGTTTGCAAATATTTATAGGATATGAAGATAATTGAAGATAATTGTCAATATTTTGCTTCTTTGCAGATCAGAAGCTAACCTGTCAAAAATTACTTGTTCCAATTAGGTGATCACAAAAAGTTCTTCCCCACTTAGTTGAAAATATTGATTATCCAAACGAGATATACATAATCCTGGTTACAGGAGCCTGTGCAGAAGGGAAGAGTAGCCAAGGACATTATACAGGGATTATAGAAGAATTACCTAAAAGAGCCTTCAATGTCTAATGACAACCTTCCATCTTGGAGCTACATGTACACTGGGTGTACTCACAACTCTAGCTACATAGTGACATCTTTATTGTAACTAAGTTTAACTGTCGCTTGACTCATCAACACTACCCAGCATGACCCAGGCTGAGATTACACATTCATGTCTACCGGAGTTTTAAGAAGATTTAGTAGATTAATTTTCTTTTGCGGCGAACTAAGTACCTTGAGCCCTAGATGTGGGGAACACCACAACCTTCACCTTTGATAATGCATAGTTATCCTCATGACTGCAGAGTCCTCGGCAAGAGCTTGACTAGAATTATGACTAGAAAATATGCTTCACACGTATCTTTGAGACGCTTGCTGTAGTCAGTCAACACTAAAGTGCAGGCTTACCAGCGAAGTAACAAGCCAGCGTGTTCTGAAGACAATCCCCATAGATGGGAGGCGATGTTTGAAACACTGCTCCATTCACAGACGTTGGTGCTTACACACTAGTCATTAATATTTTCAGTCTGGGGGCAACATAGTTGTTGATGTGATGAACAGCATTCTCATTAGAGGCCACCCATGCTGAAAAACAATCCTTGCAAAATTCAGTTATTTGTTGGAGGCAAATGGCACTCCGATGACACCACTTCAGATCACCATATAAAACTCTTACCAAACCGCAGAAACTACCATTAGTGCTGGTTTTACAACCCTAGCTGCTTGTTAGTCCTATGCGAGCCACAATGATGCTATCCCTTAAAAGTTGATGCATACATCCTTGGTTGTGAGATTTTTTACCACGGTCTAATGATGTCTACTCTGTATATTTCGCATCCTGAAGAAGATCCTTCTCAAAATAATTGTGTTATTTGAGTCAAAAACGTCAACAGAAACTATTACAGTGGACTTTTTTTGAATTGATATAGGATATATATACACTCCAAATGAGCACGGTTGCTTTAGCATCCTAAATAGCCTTGTCAGCCGCATGTCATTATTTGCCTCATGTATAGATTGTGAACACTAATCAGTCATTTCTACTGCACCATCACATTTTTAGGAGCACCTTGTTATAAGATTGATTCAGGAAATTGAGTTCTTGTTATAAACAAAAAATGTCATTGTGAAACTGCAGTTCTCAAGTGGGAAAGAAAAATCTTCAAGCAAATGGATATCAGAAGAGAACTTGAATAGAATTCCAGCCCAGTTTAATCAGAATCCCACAAAAGAAGACCTTTTTATAAGAGTACAAGGATCATAGGAGAAAGATGGATCATGCATTTTAGGTCTTTAGTATTGTTCCCTAGCTTGTACCTGAGAGAAAAAGTACATGTATAAAATATTAAAAGAATTCGCCAGTCCGATCTCATGCCAGCCTAAACAGCCTACATCAGAAGAGTGGGTGGATACCTTGTCCTCCTTTTTCATGGACAAAATTAACATCATCCACAGTCTCTTCCCTAGCAAGGCTGTTGAACAACACCAGCGGCCGGCCAAATATATATTTACGAACTCCACCCCTCTTAATAAATTCACCGAATTCACCCAAGAGGATGTCAGAACCGCCCTCTTTAAAGTCAAATCTGGCTCCCCCGCTGACCCAGTCTCCCCTCACATTCTGTCCAAAATCGGGCCTGCCCTCCTTCCAGGCCTCACCAAGCTTCTCAACCTATCCACATCACACGCAACTGTTCCTATATTGTGGAAGGCAGCCATGGTCAAACCCATATTGAAGAAGCCCACCTTGGATCCTAAGCAGCCTAACAACTATCGGCCCAATTCCCTCCTCCGTTTCTTTGGGAAGGTCCTAGAGTCACTAATTATTAAACAACTCACCACCCACCTCGAGAACAACAATCTACTGGACCCTTCTCTATCGCTTTCTGGGGTTCGCATCGCACCGAAACCGCTCTGCTAGAAATAGTAGATAATATAAGACTCTCCCTTGATACCAGACAATCGGCCATTCTGGGCCTTCAACACTATCTCCCACAGGACTCTTGTTAATCGTCTGTGGGAGATGGGTGTCAGGGGCCCTGCACTGGACTGGCTCAGGAGATACCTGACGAACCGAACATCGAAAGTTCACATGGGTACTTATGTCTCCAGCAGACAACCCATTGACAAGGGCGTCCCCCAGGGCTCTATCTTCAGCCCTACACTCTTTAATTTGTACGTGGCACCCCTGGCCAGCGTGATTAAATCCCACGGCTTTGACACAGTATCGTACACTGACGATACTCAGCTGCTAATCACGCTAGGAGCACACCCAACCAACACCAAACTTCGATTCAGGCAGTGTATGTCAAAAAAACACACTTGGATGCAAAATAATCATCTGCAACTTAAACCCAGTAAAACCAAAATCATCCTCTTAGGCAAAGCACAAACCCTATGGTCAAGTGGCTGGTGTCCTACCAATCTCGGCACATGTCCTTCACCTAAGTATGCAGCACGCAACCTAGGAGTGCTGATTGACAATCATCTTTCTATGTCCGATCATGTCAATCAAGTGGCCAGCTTTTGTTATGGACCTATGCGCAAAACTCCAAGTCCTTCAAAACACGGCAGCCAGACTGGTAATAAATCTACCTGCTCGATCACCCTCGGCACCCAGTGTGAGAGCTCTTCACTGGCTCCCTATCCGAAAGCGCATAACATTCAAGAATAACTGCCTTGTCCACAAAACCCTCTATTTACTCTGCCCTCACTATTTTGCAAATAAACTGATCAGGTACAACCCCTCCAGAACCCTTCGATCGGCTAATAAACATCTTCTCATCCCACTCAAGATCCGTACAGCCAGGAATGGCGGAAGATTTTTTTGTTAATGTTAATGTTATTGATATTTATAGAGTGCACTGTTACCCAAAGGTGTCCTGGCACTATGAAAAGTCCTACAAAAGCCTAAAAAGCAGAGGGAGGGTATAATCAAAATGACAAAGAAAAGAGCCATGTTTTCAAGGCCTTCCTGAATGCAAGTACATTTGTCCTGATTCTAAGATGTAGTGGGAGACCATTCCAGGCCTTAGCTGCGCCAACTACAAAACTTCTGCCGCCCCAGCTCATTTTACATACAAAGGGCACTGATACCAGCTGTGCTTCTGAAGAGCGCAATGATCTTTTTGGTACATACCAATGAAATTGCTGTTTTAGGAACTCAGGCCCAGTTCATTGAAGGGCTTTGAAAACCAAGCATAGGGCTTTAATCTGAACCTGTTTCCTACCGAGCAACCAGTGGAGCCTTCTAATGTCAGCCGAGATTGAGGCATATCTAGGTATACCAGTGAGCAATCTGGCAGCTGCATTCTGTAGAAATTGTAGTCTGTTCATGAGCCCTTCCTGCAGACTTATAGAAAGGCTATTGCAATAGTCCAACCTTGACATGGTGAGAACAGAAAATACAGTTTTCTGACTTTCTTTGAGCAGGAATGGTATTACTTTTTTGCAGGATCTAAGGACATACGATGTAAATGAGACCACTGCATTCACTTGATCCCTAAGGCTGAGCCTATTGTTATCCAGACTCCCAAGTTTTTCACCTTCTTAGTAGGAATGGGAAGAGGACCCAGTGTATCCAGCCAGCAATCAGGGGTCCAGAAGCTGGGGTCATTGCCGAAAAGCACAACCTCAGTTTTCCTAGAGTTGAGTTTAAGGCAATTTCGGGACATCCAAATTCCCACAGCTGTCATATAGAAGCTGTTCCCAATGACTTTTCAGGTATCACCGACACCGCAATTTGGGTCTCGACCACGTAGAACATCAGACTAAAGCCGAAGGATTCAATTTGGGGAGCCAGTGACGAAACATAGATGTTAAAAAGCGTTGGGCTCATGGATGACCGTTGAGGGACTCCACACAGAAGTGAAAATGGTTTGGCCAAAAATTTGCCAAGAGAGAACATTTGAGTTCTATTAAGTAGGAAGGATTCCAATCGTTTCCAGGCAGTGCCCTGGACTCCAATCTCAAGCAGCCGGTCCATCAACAAAAATTGATGGAATGTATCAAAGGCCGCTGAGAGGTCCAACATAATCAGTGCGGCTTTACATCCCTGATCAAGAGTCCTCCTAATCTATCCTGTGAACTTCAGAAGAGCCAACTTTGTGCTGTGCCCCCCCACGAACCCATACTGGGTGGGGTCCAGTGCTGCTGTTTACTGTAGAAACAAGCTCAATTGAAAGGTCATGATTCTTTCCGCGATTTTCGTAGGAAGAGGGAGCCTAGAGATAGGTCTAAAGTTGTTAGAATCTTTAGGATCCAAACCCGGTTTCTTGAGCAGGGGCAGTATAGAAGCACTCTTTCAAACTTTGGGAAAGTACCCTTCAGAAAACTTGCCATTTATGGTGGAGGTCAATGCAAATATAACTGGTTCAGGTGCTAGTTTTATAAGACACTAGGCAGGGATCGTATGAGGAGCCTGATTTAGCCATCATGAGCAGATTCATGGTCTCTGCGGCTGTTATAGGGGCAAATGTATCAAACTGTGTGACAGTGCTCATGTTTAACTTACGACCTTCGGTCTGAACAGAGGTACTTTTAATCGTTACATCTGAAAGGTGGACAAAATGGTCTCAACTATGACAAAGAAAAAATTTGCAATTTTGTCACAAAGTTCCTGACTGGCAGTAATAGTAGGGGAAGTTGGATGTGCCAGGGTGGTGACTGTTTTAAACAGTTCCTTCATTGAGTTTTTTGCAGAATTGATTTTATTGGCAAAAACTCTTGTTTAGTTTTTAGAAGCAGCTGTTTCTATTGGGCTAAGCTACATTTGTATTTGTTCTCATCCTGTTTGCTATATTCCCTCCTCCAGTTTCTTTCAAAGTGCTTACATAGCAATTTCTGGTCTCTAAGTTCTTGTAGCAAGCTTATTACCTGCTGCTTCTAGCCATTTAGAGTATGATGAGGTAGCCTCATCCACATCAGAGGATAAAATGGGAGATGTAGCATTTAACAATTCATTGAGTTCCTCAGCTTCTACCTTGTTCCACGCCCTGCTCAGCAGCTGTTTCTTTCCTGGTTTCAGGGATTGTCGGTCCGGCACGGTAAGCTCAAATAGGACTGCCTTATAGTCTGACCAAACTGCTGCACGCTTTCACTGCGCTTTTGCGCCACTCCCGGCTCAAGCCTCAGGAGGACTTTGCTGAGTGCCTTAAATGGAGTCATGGGCGAAAAAGACTAGCCAGCTGACCCGACCTACTACCAAAATGGCAGTCCCGCGATTCCAACTGCAGAACCCTGGGAGTCAAGGCAGGGCTGTATCTAACTCAATGCAAGTAAGCCCAAAACTGTATTAAAAACGAAGGTTTCTTAAGGAGTGCTCACTTAGAGAAAAAATTTGCAAGTCTGACAATTGTAGAAAACAAAGGTTTTAGCAGCATTTTTCAAAAGAATTAAAAGCAGTGCTCAATTAGGCTACAAAATATGTGCAAGTATGAACAATGTGCAAATAATCGCCGTTTTGTTGGTCACTCCCGGCTCAAGCCTCAGGAGCACTATTCTTTTTTCATATCTTACCCTCACCTTCTGGAACTCACTCCCCCAACATCTACGTACCGAGACTGATCACAGAAAGTTCGGTAAGGCTCTCAAAACCTGGCTGTTCTGAGCTATTTCTTCTCTTCTGTACTCCCCTCTCTTCTTCTCTTCCACTGTTCCCCATGACAGGCTAGAGCTTTGACACCTTCGGGTGATATGTGCGCTCAACACAAATCTTATAACATAACATAATATGCTGTGACCATGAAACGACTGAGACCACAGAGGTACACAGCAGCACACTTAAGCAAAGTACGGTTGCCAGGAATGAAGAATGCTCTTGTAGCTATAGAATGACAGCAAAAATATAGAGAGTAACATCCAGAGGTGGTACTGAGCGGCAGAAAAATGCCTCCCTCTTTAGATGGTGTAATATAAATGCACACTAGATTTAACTCCACTACTCCTGTCTCACCACCGGCAAATACCATGGCAAATGGATTGTTTACCACCAGTGTCTGCATTCCAAGATAAGACCACTACGATGCAGCAAGGGTAAGGGGCACTTGGCTGGTTACACATGAACACATGTACACATGAGTATGAGTACATGTGAGGGCTGCACGTGGGAGAAAACTGTTGTGTGCACAAGTAGCTTATCGCAGAGTGGACTCAGCATGATTAGATATTGAAATGGGGCAGGACTTATATTGCTAGTGTACACTAATAGGAACAGTCAGTGTGATTTACTATTTTGTCTGTAGTGACACCTCATTATATCATTGTCCAACATACAACCCAGGAAGTAATTACCTTCTGCCTATCACCACGCCTTTCGCGAACCGGACACACCGGTTCCCACTCAACATCAGGGGATAAGTCTGCTATTTATAAGATCAGATGTTTAGGCATACGTTTCCTTTGGTTCGACGACGTAGGACATCCAGGACCCCGATGTATCACGGCGCATATCTTTGCTTCGGTATGTAATGCGACTATGCGGTATGCTTAGCTAACTTATGCCCCAAAGCTTAACAGTAACCAGGTTTTAATCAGGCTCTCATTCTCTCTTAGGTTTGCGTTTGCCCCAATCGTTTTATAAATAAGGAGTGATACAGGACTAAAAGAAGTTCAACTGTACTCGAGCGTCAATTATCAATTAGGTATGTACTGTCACTTTATTCAACGATTACAGCAGTAGATCTTTATTAGAAACCAGACGTCTACATAAATAAATTTCTTTCGTTTGGTTTTAAACAATCCTCTCCCAATTTCCACCCCCTCTATTACTTCTGTACTATTTCAGATTGCGATCGCCTGTTGCTCAGAGTAATTTATACCCTGGATTGTCATCGCGTTCCGATATCCATTTTAATCAAAGATATAGTGACCAGCTCATAAGGTAAACAGACGAAGATGCAAGTTACCAACCTGATAGATATCTTCTCCTCTCGATCGGTATACACCCCATATTATTTCTTTTTATTGCAGTGTTGTATATCCATTGACAAGACTTCAATACCTTTGCAAGCGTTACAAGCATCACACTAATAATACGGCCACTATCAAGGTACAGATATGTCTCCATAATTGGTTCCGAATAAGATCCTTGCTTTACTATAGCAACCTTAACTATTATCGATACTCGCTCTTAAATGAGAAGGAGAACTCAATCCAGTAATAGCACATTTAAATATATGCATCTATGTTTAATAAATAGGATGTCAGTTAAACAACTACTGTATATAAAAAACTACCTTAGGACATGAGAAAATCAGGCAACAATGCATGGTATTACAAATGCTAACAACGCTTTGGCAGGGGTAGAATTTTTGTTAAATAGCTGTTTTTGATTTACCTTTTGCAACTAGCATATCCTTCTACCATATCGTGCTACATAATAGCTGTTTTTTACATTTAGCGAGATACAGAGTACGGTCCCATCCAGTGTGCTGACCTTCAAGAGATCTATCCAATTAAGTGTACACACATTTTTTTCCTATGTAAGTAATTACTTTTAATTCTCTGTAATCATAGATTCGGTCAACTTTCTAAAAAGTTTATCCTTATTGAATATGGGGAACAAAAATGACAACCATAAACATCACCCATTTAGACATACCAACGCAGGAAATACTTAGGCCTTTTCTATTTCATTCTTTCACTTTCTACATTCTTGCAAATCTCCCCCTTTTTTTCTATAAATTCTATATACTGTTCTTTGTTGGTACGGCCCTTAGCTATCCTTCTATGTTACTAAGATGTATAAATATTCGGTGAGATTTTAGGAGTATAAATGTAGGTTGCAACTGTCTCAAGTTGAAAATGCCAAGTATATCCACATATCAGATATTCGGTGAGATATTAGGAGTATAAACTTAGGCTGTATCTTTCTCAATTTAAAAATGACAAGTATATCCATATATCATAAAATCATGCTATGTAAATGTACCTAAAGTCATTTCCAATAATATGTAACTGCTCTGTGATATAGCTTTAAAAGACACTAATTGCTTTTGTGTTCAAATAATGTCTATACAGTGTATATTTATATGAATTAGACCTAGGCCCAAGTTTTACATAAGATGCTTATATCTACAGTATAAAATCTTTAATGTACAAGGTTGTGTGACATGATCTTTATATGTTTTGCAGTGTTAAGTTTTTTGTCCAAATGCAAATGATGGACTCCTGAAGAAAGCAATAGCCGAAACGCGCGTAGAGTCTCCATCCACCGCTTTGCTTACACCACTAGCCCGATTTGTCATCAGAGTCATTTGTGCTGTTCTTTGTCCCCCGTCTTTCTTATTTGTGTTTTTGAATATGTATAGATAATTTTCTGAAATCACAATATGTATGTTATTGACTTTTTAATGATTTATATGTATTTTTTATAAATGAAATTCTCAACACAAATGAAGAAAATATTTAAATAAATCACAAACTAATTTAGAATATAAAAAGCATGGTCTGTTTCTATCAATTTTTTCTAGATGTCACTATAATTATCTAATTAGTTTATTTGTTTCCTTGGGTTTTTTGGCTTAATTATTAAACTCACTACTGTTTGTTCTTCTAAAAAATAGTTCGATTTATTCCCTACTAGTAGTGAAGGCATTAGAAGTAGGGGTCCCTTTCTTTTCTAAATTGTGACACCTCATTATATACATAGGAAGAAAACTTTCAGCAGCGCAAGAATGAGGAATTTCGCCACTAACCTCTGCCTAGCAGCCAGCGGGAACAATGTCGTACAGAGAATCCTTCTTCTTCGCCTGAGCACTACCCTCCACAGTGTATTTGTACACAACTATGGAAGAAAGCACCCCAGGGAAAAGGGAAGGGGACAAAACAATAAATTCCTGCCAAGGAATCCCTTGCTTCCTAGGTCTGGTCTAGGGAGTTGACAGGCGTACTGCATGGGAGACAAAAGAAGAACAAGAGAACCATATGAAGAGGACTGTCTCAGGCAACACTTTCTATGATAAAGTTCAATAGCTATATCCTAGACAATTACCGGCAGATAAATGATATAACTAACAAAACAGTAGAACCTCGTGAGAACACTCGAGCACTAGCCTGTCTTCAATTCCTAAGGAGCAAGGCAGTATCTGTTACTTCTTGCTGTTTCAGGCACAGCAGAAATACGTGCCCTTACCACCGTGTTTAGCTGTTTTCTTGGCACATCTGATTAGAAATGCAGCCCCAACTGGTTTAGGAAGCCACCAGTGAACTGCATAGAACATGCGCTGTCTTTGAGCCGGGAGCTTTGAAGCAATGTGAAAAAATAACAACACAACAAAGTAAATGCGGCCGAGAGTATATAGAACCGCAACGCCGCTTCTACTTCTTTCCGATAACAGCAAATACCTGTCGCCGCCCAGCCGGGATGCGTGTGCGTGAATCTCCGTTCGTAGGGAAAGTAGCAATGTATCTCGGAGATTTCTGAGCTCCGACTATTCAGCCAACGGGTGTCGATTTACATGCGCAGCGGAATACACGGCAGCAGCGAGACGTCCCCAAAATTCTTTTGAAGTCCTCAAATGAAGTAATGGCAAAAATCGGTTCACATGCGCATCGGAATAGGCGGCAGCAGCGAGACGCCTCCAATTCTTTTGAAGTCCTCACACGTAGTACAAGCTAGGAGTTATCCAACAAAGACATCAGCGGGTAGGAAAGCGTCCGCTCTCCCACGTTGAAACAGGCGAGATTGTCAAGCACCTTCCCCCTGCCCCGGAAGTGCTTAAATAGTGGGCGGGCTACAGGGGAAGGTTTCCTGATTGCTGTGTGATCGCCAACTGCCTGCTGGGGGATGTAGTTCAGCGGGCTCCCATAACGTTTGTACAGCTGCCCATGCATGCAGGACAGTATTCTGTGAGGTGTGTGCCCCTCCCTATTCTTTTTTGCATGAAGGATCGCAACAAAAACTGCCTCCCATTGGACTACAGAGACCAGTGACATATCAAAATGGTGTGTAACCTGCGCCGGAAAATCAAATCTGAAAGTTCCAAAAAGATATCTCTACAACCTATCGGTCATCAAGAATTGTCATATTTCTCTGGCTTAGCTCGGGACTTTTGTCACCTTGCTGTGTGAGGTTAAATACATTTCTCTCTAGCAGCAGGAACAAAGGGCTCCCCACACAAAGGGAGCAATTAACAGTGCTTCATCCACATCCTGAGGATTAAAGGGGTCGGACTGAAGGATCTGCTGTCACACTGTCCCAGGGATGGGCCTTCCCAATCCCACTGAACAAAGTCGGAAGCCCAGACCTCTGGAGAGAACACAGAAGGGGCTCCCCTTCGAGATTTTAATGAGCAAGGCTCTGGCAGAGATGTCAGTGAGGGGTGGAGCTGAGGCCACAGAGGAGATGTGACTAGTGACTCCTGGATGATGACATTTTGTCCTAGCATGTTGTGCAGAAGGGTTGGGAAAGGGTTGAAGAGGTGACGTGGCACTCAGGGATTAGCCAGGGGTGCCTGGCTTCTGGAATCTGCCCTTCGCTTTGAAAAACTCTTCCACAAGGTGAGATACTCTCTTTCTTGGTGATTTCTCTTCACTTTGCTACTGGACCCTTTGATTGCCATGGACAATTGGAAGGTAAGAATCTCCTGATGCCCAGAATGGACTAAGGACTCTGCCCAGCTGATGCCAGGACCAGTGGGTCTCCCCAAGGGCAGGTGAGGCCACTGAGAACCAGTTGCAGGACAAACCTGGGCTTCTGGACCCAGAGTCAAAGACTAGGAAGAAGACTGACACAGGGAGCCAGGAGAACCAGCTTCCTGGGAACTACACCACTTTGGAGATTAGGAGGTCTGATGCAACTGCTCCTGGTGGCTAGTGAGCCCCAGATTGTCAAAATCCTCCCAACGGGCCTGAGTTATGGCATTTTAGTTTGGTGACCTTTGATCTTTCATTTTTTGGGGACCCAATGCATGGGTCTTCGACGCTCTTGACTAAAAACACCCTGGGGTGGGCCAGGAACCTGAGATTGACGCAAGTTTTATTTATCTAATTTCTTTAGGTAGGGGGTGGTCATGGGGGCTCCTCCCTGAACTCTCTAGTGGCCTGAGGACTCTATATATACCCCGAACCGTTTACGTAAAAAGGGGTGCCCTCAAAACTGGGGAGGATGAGGAGAGCACCATCTCACCTCTCCAGTGGTGGTGACATCACCTCCACTCCCAGTGCCCATGTCTGGAGGAAGCAGGACAGCCACTGTAGAGTTCTGTTCCTGCTGCTGTACTCTGAGGTGTGGGCACAGAGAGAGATCAGATGTTATGATATTCCCGGCTCCTCTCTGAAGTGTCCTATAATGCTCTACAGGGTTTATTTATTTTCATATTTTTCGTGTCTTGTGGTGGACCTAAGTGGACAAGGGCCTCACCAATGAATTTGAAAAGTATTGTGGGGGGCTGCAGGAATGACAGCAGGCCCCCAGAAGTGATGTTTGCATAACGGATTCTATGTTTGGCGAGGTTGTAGAAATCAGGACCCCACTGGAATTTTCCTGAGTTTCTAAAATATTCTTTGCCTTAAACTTTCGTTCTACATCTAGGAGTGCAATGTTCTCTATGAGTTTACTTTATTGTTACAATTGTTTAGGGCTGAAGGTGTATAAAGGAGACATATATAAATATTGAAGCACTGTTTAGGGGTTAAGTCTATGGCTTCAGCAAATGCTCTCCAGGGACTGTCTTTATTATTGCATTTTCATGGCTGGAAAGTTTACATTAAGAATAAAGACACATGTTTTGCTCATTTTAAATTATGTATTGATATAGTTACACTGACAGTGAATACTGAGCACAGTGAATATGCTTTATTAACAGGGATAAATGCACTTACACATGATTTTATTATTGATGATTGCATTGATGTACAAAATCATGTCTTTAACGTGTTGTTTGTTCCTCTTGAGCCTTTGACCAATCAAATAGACTTACCTTATATGTTATAGTGCCCCCATCCGCCGCCGGGAATGTTATCAACAAAAAGCACTCATTCCTGAAAAAGACATGTGCATGGTCTAAATTATGTGTTGCTTCAAAGTTACAACAGGTTTAAAGCATAAACACATTTTAATTGCTGCACAACAGGCTGGCAGCTACCATAAGCCTGCTTCAGCTTTCACATAAACATTATATTGTTTCCCTTCTCTCCCTCTCTCCTCCCCTTCTCTTCCCCTTTCCTTATTCCTCCTATTTCCTTTCTGATATTCCTTCTGTCTGTGTAACTGAAGCTCGTTCTCTGAAAGGCCAATTTTCTGCTGACATCTTAGTATTACTCTGGCGAATGCGCTTCTGTTTGACCCGGGCCGGAGCTCAGTCAGTCCCTGTTTAGTGGATACAATTTGGAATAACCGAGGCAATAACAATTCCATCGAGGCTCTGCATTGCTTCCCAGTGCGGCCCATATGTTCTCCATCTTTGTCAGAATCCATGTAGCCTCCCGCGCGCTCACCCTCTCAGCAAGCCTGGCCTAAATGATCTTCTAGGAGGGATCAATATTCATTTGCAGGATTTCCAGCAGATGGCCTCCAGGGGACACGAGCAGCTGGCATTTTCTTTCAGCATTCTTGCTTATTGCTTCACCTCTACTACATTGCAAAAATGGGAATGATAGTCTTTTAATGCCCTCAAATGACCAATTCCTCCCGACAGAGCACCTTACGATATGTGACACTGAGCGGGGCTTGTGGCGCTTGAATGGGGTGGCTGAAAACAAGCATTTGTCATACATTTGTTGCAAACCGTACACGCTTATGATGTTTGTTTTCGTATATATAGAGATTATTGGAAGTACCAACTGTCCACTGTATAGGGCACACCACTTACAAAGCAAGATCACACCGTGGGCCATATTTGTGACCCCACAACATGGTACATGCACGATGCAGCTGAAAAATGAGGTTTATGAAGCCATGGAAGGCCACTTTGTGTACCCTGGGTGGATTCATAAATCTCTAGTAAAGCAATGCAGCACGAATCTAAGGGCCTCATTTGTGAGGCCGTGCGTCACTTTTACGCCGCCGTGCGTCACTTTTTGTGACGCACCAGTGGCGTAAAAAATGCGACTTGTTGCGCCACATTTCCAAAGTGACGCATCTAGGTAGATGCGTCACTTTGTAAACCCCTGCGCCACATTATACCCTTGCCAGGTATAATGTATGCAAGGGGGGGCGTATTGACACAAGGAAGGGTCGTAGAAGTGACGCAGTGAAATCTATGAGATTTCACTGCTTCACTTTTAGGACGCCGTTGCGTCAAAATCTTGCGCCTGCCTCACAGCAGGCGTAAGACTGACGCAAGCCCTTTCACATGGGGCTTGCCCCATGTGAAAGGACGCATTGCTGAAGTTGCGTCACTTTTGTGACACACTCCAGCAATGCGCCACTTTTGCGCAATACAGATACGTCAGAAATACTGATGTATCTGTAACTCCTTGCGACATGATGCGTCATAGATTAAATATGACGCATCGGGAATTTCGCTAGGAGTGCACACTGAGAAGTGACGCATCGCTGCTTTCACGCAGCGATGCGTCATTTCTCATAAAGGAGGCCCTAAGTGTTGCCTTACTCTGCGCTAGGGGGGCGTTCCATGGGTGCTGCGTGTGTGCTCCCACACAACTCCCATAGTTTTTGATGGATTCCCAGATTTAACAGAACAGGTAAACCTGGGAATGCACCAAAAAGATACCCCTTCCCAGGAGAGACGTAACAAGGATAAATATCTCCTTGTTACTTTCTCTTTCTATGTGTACTGTAGTTTGCAGCACACTTAGGTATAGGATTATGCCTCTCAAGGTTGCTTTTGTGCAGGAAGGTTTTGCACACTTACAGTCCTGCAAATAACACAGGCACCCTTGCACCACATTTTAATATAGCCTTATAGCCCACCGTAGCGGGCTATACCGGCTATTAAAGGCCCGCTGAATCGTTAAAGGCCCGAGCCGGAGGCGAGGGACTTTAACGAGACAGCGGGACTTTAATTGCTGGCATAGCCCTGCTACGAAGGGCTATAAGGCTATTAGGACATTCTGCCACTAGAGGGCAGAATGTTCTAACAAATTAAACAAAGGGTTCTCGAAGCTCGAGGGGATATAAATCTGCTCGAGCTTCGAGAAGCCTTTGTAGAACATTGGAATGTTGCTCTGCGGGCCTTTACCGGCCCGTAGAAGCAGGGAGCACTCCATTGTCTGCAATGGAGCTCCCAACATTCCAATGTTCTAATACAATCTTATAAGTATGACAACCACAATCATTGTGTTATGTTTCACATCCTGTGTTTATAGGGCCGGTGTACTAACACTTTGCTCTTGATTTGCATCACAAATATGATCAAACTTGGCGGAAGGTGGTGTTGTGGGGTTTACTTTCTAGCGTAAATCCTGAATTGGTTGGAAAGCAGTAACACAAAGAAGCACAATAAGCTACTTTGCGTCAAGGAGGTGTACGAGGGGTGCTACATGGTGATTCCCATGCACCCACCCATTGTCTTAGATTCTAACCTCTATCTACTGACTTTGGTAGAATGGGGTTTGCATCAAAAAATTACAACTGCTTAAAGCAGGCGTAAAGTTGTAGAAAAGATTTCTTTTCTTCAAACCTTTCCAACTTTGCAAGTAAGCTGAACTGTACAGCACACATAGGGACAGATTTACAAGCCCCTTGCGCCAACGGGGCTTCACAGTTTTTTACACTCTGGTGGCGCAGTGTGCTGGCCCATATTTGCAAGGCCAGGCAAAGCCACCCTTGATTGGCTTCTCATGGCCCCCTTTCATGCATTACTCTGTGTTAAAGGGTCATTCTATGGGTGTTGCTGTGGGCATTTCCACGCAACATCCATGGAATCTGACGCATTCCCAGATTTACAAGGTTTTGTAAACCTAGAAATGCGTCAGATATTATCGCCTCCCCAGGGGAGGTGTAAATGTGGTGCACCGAGGCAAAATGCCTTTATTTCTCCTTGTTTTTTCCTCTTTCTATGTGTGCTGCATTCTGCATTACATATTGAAGGTGGAAAACACATTCAGTGATTATTTAGGTGCAGGAAGGTGTCCCTTCCTTCAGACAAACAAACATTCCTGTAACGCAAGCACTCTTGCACCATCGTGTCCAGGTGCTTGTATTGGCACTAGGCAGCCTATTGTGCGCCAGCACAGAGGAACATAAAGGTATGCATTGTATTGCTGTAAATGCGACGCATCTCTGCACTTTCCAAATGGCGCAGCAAGCTGGCTTGCAGCACCACGCTGCATCATTTTCTTGTAAATATGCCCCATAGAATTTTGTCCTGGAAGGGTACCCTTCCAGCATAAAACCTATGCTTGATATCATGTACACACCTTTGTGCTATGGTACAAGGGTGAGTGTATTGGGAACCTAAGTTACAGCAGAAGTAGAGGGAGAGCATCAGCATTTATATCTTAATAGATAGGGTGCTGTTATGTTCTCTACATTCCACACAACACAAGTGCAGCAAGTTTGGTTACTATAATGCATGAAAAGGGAGTAGATCTCCTATTTTTAACCAAACTAGGCACTCCTAACATACAATTCCCACCAATACAGATGACATTTGTGTCTCCTACACCTTGTAGTCCTCATTGTCTTAAGTAGCATTTCCTATATATTGATTTACACACTTGTATGACTCATTGTCTTTGTGTAACATGTTATTGATGTAAAGCGCACTGACACTCTACATTGGAATGAGTGGTTTATAAATTAAATAAATGTGCGGGAGAGACTAAGGAGAGATCAGGGGAACCATTGAAGGTGGTAGTGAGGGAATCCTAGGAGGAAGGCTTGATGCACAAGGGCCGCGTTACAAGTGCTACTGTTCATTTTCGTCCAATTGAAATTAGGCCCTCTTTCTATTTTAAAGGTTGTTTTATCACGTTGGTATGTAGCTCAAAACCTGATACAGGAGTAATACCATGTGGGCCGTTGTTTAAAGAGGGCCATTGATTAAATCAAATACATATTTTATCACTATTCTATCACTGGATGAGAAAGTGCATACACCTTTTTCATAGCAAAAGCAGTTCAAGGAATAGGTATTTTCTTAACCCCTTCAGCGCGGCGCAAATTTTCGCGCTGTGCTGAAGGTTCTAATGAGCCTATCGGCTCATGACGGAACGGTTCCGTCATGAGCACAGCTCAACCGACGCTCATGACGGAACCGTTCCGTCATGAGCATGGAAGGGGTTAAGCAAGGTATTTCATATTTTCACATAGATCCAGATGACATTTTTAGGTCTCGCATAGGCAGCGCGCATGCGCTGCCTGTACGAGGCATTACATAATCTGTATACTTGAGTGAAACTTCGCCTCTTGCCGGTAGTTTCTCCCGCCGCTTGCCATTCGTGAACTGTGGCTTTTAATTTGTTAGGGGGCTTATGGTTGGCTTGCGGTCAAATGTGGCACTTTTGTTTTGATTCCCTTTGGCCGGAAGCAGCACCGACCCACTACAGCTAGGTTCCGCTGCTCGGCCTTATCTATTCGTGTATGGACTACTTCCTTGTTTTTTTTTTTTGCCATCTCTGTCTCCGGATCCTCTTGGGACGTTCTCGCAGAACCCTCTGAATCCAGATGTTTGCGGTCTGCTTGCACAGGTGGGTAAGCGGGTCTAACGTGGATCTAGTCTTGACATTATCACGAAACTCGCAGAAATATTCCTGCAATATCTGTGCTTCCGTCATGGCGAGTGAGAAACGGCCTCTCGCCTTGTGTGCCACCTGCTGTTTGGCTTTTGAATGGGATCGTCTCTCTCCTAGAATTACTCTCTTACCCCGCCCTCTGGATTGCCCATGCCCGTCTGCAGGGACACTGCCACTTGTCAGACGCCCTTCAGGAGAGAGGAAGCGCTGAGCAGCTTGTGATGCTGCTGCTGTTGGCATGCCCTGCAGCAGCGAGTGTTCTGTGGGCATTAGAGGCTGCCCTGAATGTGCTGCCGTCACCTCCTGCTCTTTAGAAAGCGAACTACAGATTTGAATGGATTTATGGGACTCTGAGGACCCGTATGTGTTCTTATCTTGGCACCACTGTGTTTTTGTGTGATATTTACAGTTGCCTCTTGTTTATTCTGTGCACCATGTGTGCTTTTAGTTTCACAATGCCGGCGCCGCAAACAGCACTTGCTGGACACTGCCCTTGTTTTTGCTTCCCCCTTCCACTTTGCGTTATGAGCCCTCACTCCAACCTCCGAGCACCAACACAGGGTTCCCCTTCATTGCCAATGCTTCCTTCTGGCTGGTGACCGAGCAATGCCTCTGCCAGTGCCATGTGGGCTTGCCCCCATTGCCTCCCCTCCTCCCACCTTGTCGATGTTCCTTTAATGTCCCTCCGACCCTCTCCGTGTTGCTCTCATAATCATCCCCCACCCAACCTCATGTTGCTTTCATATTCAACCCCCATACTACCCTGTGTTGACTCTGTGCTCACGGCCCGACCCTCCCCCTTCTACGAACAGAGTGCAGCCTATGGCACAAGGCATAAAATCTTTCTCCGGTGGTCCGACCATGCTCCATGCAGGCCAAGTGGGTCTTTCCTCCAGGCTCTCCCATCTCCTCATCCGGTCTACAGCATGTCCACTGCAGCTGCTATCCCAGTGCCAAACCCGGAGCCGAACATCTAGTATAACAAGGTAAGTAAAGCATGTGCAGTGTTGGCACTAAATAAACTGCTGTGCTGTAATGTAAAATGTAATTGTGTCTTTGAGTTTTACCAGACGACAAATAGCAGATCGTCTGTACCCTGAAATCACATGGATAAAGTTTGACTCGCGAATCAAATGTTCATAGGATGAAATGCAGGTCTCAATGACTATGCTATAGCAGACATGCTGGTACTCTTTGTAGTTGGAGCTGTTCACGAGCAGTTTGTGTTGAGTCATGATGTGGTGTATTGGGTCACTTGCTTTCTCTATGATCGTCCTTTGCTTGTAACATGTGAGTTTGATAAACTAGTAGAGTAGTGTGTGTAGTGAGCAGCAGAAGTCAGTGCATCAGGACAAGTGCATGATTTGAGGACAGTACTAGAGAGAGTGTATGTTGCATTTGTTCTTCTATTAGATGTATGCTCGCACCTGTCGCGGTCTGTGACAAAATTGAACTTGCACTGCAGGGTTCTTCCCTGTATCTGGGATGGTGCTATGTTCAGACAAGCGTTGTGATTTTTAAAAATGCACTAGTGGGTAAATCTGTTGATTTGTTATGCATGCAAGTCTTCTGTGGTTGCACACAGGCACCTAAAATGATAATGTATTTGAGTGCTTCAATTTGCATGTTTTGTCCAAGACAAAAAAGGAAATGGAGGCAGATTTTTTTCCTGTGCACACAGCATGACTTGTAGAACATAAAGCATAATAAAATCAAGTTCAGATGGTTATATGTAAGAGATATGTTTATTGTTTCATACATTTAGTCATTCCGAACATTTTTCATATGAATAAAATAAATAATTGAATATTTATTACACATAATTAATATTGAAGGCAGCCTGATTGTCTTTATAATATGGTGTCCTTGTTATTACTTCAGTGTAATCTGGCGAAATCCCTCTTTATAGAATTTCGCATATTTAGGGTCATTTCCTTTAAATAATTATGTTTTTCAATTGATTTACTCTTACAGGCAAGGAAGTAGTCAGGAAAATTAAATATCCTCCATTTTGTGTCATATGGCTAAAAATGACCTGGCATAGTGTGTGCTCCTGACCCTTCCGATGAAAGCCAATGAGAACTGCTCACCTGAGGAAAATTAGCAAAACATGGTGTTAAATGATACATTTTACAGCATGATTTAAAACAAATTTAGCCCTAAACTGCTTTTGCCTGCCTTTCTCTCTTTCTTTCGCTTATTCCATCCTTCCATCTTCTTTCTTTCCTTTTATTCTTCTTTCATCCTGTGCTTTCTGTACATCATTTTCGCAGTCCCTCCATTAGTCTTTCTCTTCTTCTATCTGCCTTTCACACCTTCTTTCTATTTTTCTTCAGTCCATTCTTCATATGTCCCATCTCTCATTCTTTCTATCTTTCCATTCTTCTTTATGTTCCTATTTTCTTATCTTTCTTTGCAACTTTACTTCCTCCTTCACATCTTTCATCATTCTCTTATTCCTTCCTTTCTTCTTAAAATCAACTTTTCATTCTTCCTCCCCATCATTCCACCCTTAGTTTTTCAAATCCTTTCATTTATCACTAATTTCTCTCCTTTTTATCCTTCCTTTCATTTCTTCTTTCCATTGTTTCATTCTATTTTCCATTTTCCATTTCCATTTTTGCTTTTCCTTTCCCTTTTCCTGTTTATTTAATTTTCTTCCCCTCTTTTCTTCTTGCTTCTCGTCTTTCCATCCTTCGTTCTTTATTTTCTTCTTTCATTCTCCTTTACTTTATTTATTTTTCGTTCTTTCCTTATTTCTTCTTTTGTGCCTGCTTTCCATCCTGCTTCTATTTTTCTTTGTCTTTCTTTCCTTACTTGCATTCTACAGTTTGCCTCGCACTTATTTTTTTCTTTATCCTTTAATAATTTCTCTTTCTCTCATTCATAGTTTTTGACCTGCAGCTCGAAGATCAAAATTAGGAAGGGCCATAAAATATCTAAATCGGCCTCATTTAAGCGGATATAGCGGGTGCTGCACTAGGCTAAGGCTTTTGCCTACATGAGACTGGTTCGAACAGAAAATGTCTTGAGGGTACCATGAAACTGATGTGGACCATAGCAACAAGACAGCTTCTGCTTAAATAGACCCCCTTTTCTGAATCGTTTTTGGCCACTATAGGTGTGGCAGGGTATACTCAGACATGAGTCCCTTTCTCACTGCACCATCAGGATTCAAGCAAGCCGGGCCGAAGAAGGCTGAAATGCCAGAAACCGGTCCCCGGTAGCTTGTCTCCTTTCTGGTGAAGAATTGGCTTGGTAGTTTAGTCCGCCCTGTTCCCATGATGCACTGGGCCAGGGACAGACTGATTTGCATATAGCCAGGTTCTGAGCTGGGATGGTGCAGTGAGATAAATATTGGTGATGGATCAAGCCCTGATCTTTGGACTGGGTAAGAGTGGTCTGCTTAATTCAGACACTCTGTTCATCACCACCCCCTTTTCTGAATAGTTTTTGGCCACTATAGGTGTGGCAGGGTATACTCAGACATGAGTCCCTTTCTCACTGCACCATCAGGATTCAAGCAAGCCGGGCCGAAGAAGGCTGAAATGCCAGAAACCGGTCCCCGGTAGCTTGTCTCCTTTCTGGTGAAGAATTGGCTTGGTAGTTTAGTCCGCCCTGTTCCCATGATGCACTGGGCCAGGGACAGACTGATTTGCATATAGCCAGGTTCTGAGCTGGGATGGTGCAGTGAGATAAATAACGGTGATGGATCAAGCCCTGATCTTTGGACTGGGAAAGAGTGGTCTGCTTAATTCAGACACTCTGTTCATCACCACCCCCTTTTCTGAATCGTTTTTGGCCACTATAGGTGTGGCAGGGTATACTCAGACATGAGTCCCTTTCTCACTGCACCATCAGGATTCAAGCAAGCCGGGCCGAAGAAGGCTGAAATGCCAGAAACCGGTCCCCGGTAGCTTGTCTCCTTTCTGGTGAAGAATTGGCTTGGTAGTTTAGTCTGCCCTGTTCCCATGATGCACTGGGCCAGGGACAGACTGATTTGCATATAGCCAGGTTCTGAGCTGGGATGGTGCAGTGAGATAAATAACGGTGATGGATCAAGCCCTGATCTTTGGACTGGGTAAGAGTGGTCTGCTTAATTCAGACACTCTGTTCATCACCACCCCCTTTTCTGAATCATGGCTCTATCTTCTGTGACTTTTATAACTAAGGGATGTTCTTGTTTACAATTTTCATTCAAGATTTCAGCCAAGTACATTTTGTTTAATACCTGCCATTTTGTGTCAATTAGGCATGTTAAAAGAGGAAAATATTAAGCCCGCCCTATTGCCGTCATAGACCAGGTTACTAGGTGTCATCGGATGAGAAATTGAATTAGCCAAATTATAAAAACATCAATATTTATTTGTATCAATTCAATTGACTGTAAAGAGTGAACTACGCAGAGCTGAAGATGATCACTTGTCCTTGAGCCCTTGCCGAGCCTGGGAGACAGCGCTATCTCTACCCTCTTCCCAACTGCGCTGACCATGCGGAGTTAAAGGGGAATTGGTGCTAAGGCACCTTACTACCAATGGCTTCACCCACTGGGGCAGCCAGCCGACTCTCCCGTGGCACGATCATACCTGCGGAGAGTCCCACCGGCATTGCGCCTAATGGCGCATCACTCTTTTGATCATCAATGGGCTTGCTGACACCTGGCAGCTTGCAGCCTGGAGTGTAGTTCAATCCCTACTGATTCCTACAGAAGCTCCCTCCAGGCCCAATTACGACCATGAGTGCCTGCTCCTAGACCCCTCAGGAAAAATCAAGGGCATTGAGCCCTGTGGGAGCACTGCTGTGGGACAATCCCCCCTCTATGGGCTTCCACCCTATGACCATCTCCGGAGCCTCAGCCCCTGAACTGCCTCCTAGTAATTTCATATACTGTGGGTCTGTGACTCCCTTGTCACAGTGCCTCAGATCCTCAAGAGGTGCACCTTCTTCCTCACACATTGAAGAGATTGCACCAATGGCCTCTCCTTATGTAGGACACCTAAGATCTACCGGTGTCCCTTGGTAATACCACCTCCTTTCTCTACAGCCTTGACGGGGGCTTTGAGAAAAACACTCCCTGTTGCTATCAGAGCTGAACCTACTGGGAGTACTCGGGCCCTTTTGTTTGGCCACCAGAGCTATGCCGGACCTACACTGCCAGCTTCTCCCTTTCCTGCTATGTCTCTTCTACTGGCCTACTTGCTGTGATCTTCCATTATTTAGCTGGTTGTTCTCTTGGTGTGGGCAATCTCTCCTCCCCGTTCTGTACACTCACAAAAATACTTTCATAGCCTACCTTTCTTCGTCCTATGATGGCGCCAGGCACACCCTCACAACAACTCCTGTTTATGGAGATAGTTGGTGGCCAGATGAACGTAACATCCATGATTTTAATTTTAGTCATTGCTGTTCTTTTTTCTGTTCTCAGTGGTGTGGCCTTCTGGTTCCCCCTCTCTAGTATTGATTGCTCATCCCCTCTTCATGACTACCTCGTCACCCCCCTCCCACCTCCTCTTTTTCTTCACCTCCTACCCTGCATCCTTATCTACTGCAGCTATTGAGGATGATAATACTATTACATTATCTTTGAGAGGGGTATTGTTCTTTATGTTGTTTATGATCTACTTGCTTATCTTTTACATTGCCCGAACTGACAATGCCTTGGATCCTCACTCCATCCCCCCTTTCAGTAACCCCCTTACTCGACCACCCCAACTGCCTACTCTCTCTCACGCCACCATGAAAATCAAATGGCCCCCTTTCCACCACCACAGAGGGTCCGAGTGGTGAAGGTCTGCCAGCAGCCACTAGCTCTGGTCTTTATTCTTTCAACACCCTATCCGAAACACAGGTCATGACAATTCTTAGCCAGACGAGATCAGAATCCCCCTGAGACCCTTGCCCCCCTAAGATTCTCCACCTGGCCCTGGGGGTTACAACTAGCTACCTTACAGACATCTTCAACTGTATTTTCTCCAGTGGGTATTTTCTGATACCATAGAAGACGTCATCTATCCTCCCAAACTGAAAAAAGCTAACCTGGATAACAGTGATCCAAGCAACTACAGGCCTACCTCTTGTCTACCCCTTCCAGCAAAGGTCGTTGTAGTGTAGTTCCTATTTTCCCAATAGGCCCTGCGCATTGGAATAACATAAACAGTAGTATCGACGTAGAAGTGCGGATCTTCCAGGCCTCCACTGACTATGCTAAACTTAATTGGGTTTGTTACCAACTAGCTCAGAGGTCACTGGAAACTTTCTTGAATGAATAGGAAGTGATCAGCTTCCCTGGCACAGCCAAGAAGGGATTCAGTTTTCCAACAACCGTTCAACATGACAACTTTGCTCCTCAGATCAAGAGTCAATCTCTAGGGTCGTGTGAAACAATAGACAGTTATTTTACTCAGTCAGTGGTTGTACAGTTTACTTTCACAATATGTAGAGAATAGAGAAAAGGGCGTTTGTCAATAAAGGGTAACATTTATTGAACAGTCTTTCTTCTCGTACAAGAGAAATGAATTGCCACAATTGCAAGACTTGTTATTATAAAAAGTACGTACAGTAAGATGAGTATTGCGAAATAATACTGTAAAAGCATTGATATGGTTTCTTAGCCATACAATGGTTTAAAATGAATAAAACATATATACATTCATATATGCATTAGGCTAAAATACTCAACTGGTGCTTCTAACTACGCCTACCCCAGTGTACCTGACCTAAGCCTAATACTTGGGAGGGGAGTAAGTAAGTAGCTTTAGTTTAAGTTGGTTTTGCCAAGGTTTGCTTCAAGAATACTCTCTAAGGGTTTAGTCAACACCATACCTCTGGAATAGAATGATGGAGGTCTGGTATCTCCTTCAGGGGGTCGATATCCCAGTCACCCGCAAGGGTAGACTAGAAACGCCGGAGCTGGATTTCTCTGCAGGAGAAAGACAGCGTCTCTTCTCAGTGCGTCGAGGAGGAGGAGGAGGAGGGGCAGCGTCCGCGGGCAGCTTGCATCTGCTGGGCTCTTGCAGGGGGACGGCTGTTCAGCTCCTAGGTTCACCACACCATCGTTCGCTAGTTAGCAGCGATAGCAGTAGCGATAGCAGCTATGGTATCATCAGCATAACAGCTTCTTCAGCAGCGATGGCATTGAGGCAGCTAGCGTTTGCTTAAGGCAACGTTGGTAATATTTATACCTGAAAGGTGCCTTGTTTGACGTAAGTTTTTGGACATAAGACGTCAATAAAGATGTCACTAGGAAGTGATCGTCTATCACTGCTCATTAGAGTTCTATTACTAATCAAAAGACAGCAAGCGAGGATTTCCAGGTTTGCTGAGTTTTTATCTTGTTGAAGAACTCGGAGTGTTAATCTAGGAATCTCAGATAGTAACTTCTGCTATGTCATTGCACTAATTGGTTGCAAAGGAAGTGGCAGAGAAAGCTATTCTGAAATGTGGCTCTGTTCGTGTGAGGCCAGAGACGAGTTTCTGAATATTGCACTTGAACGGTTATGCCAATATAGGGAATAAATGGATTTATAGCCGAATAGGGGCATAAGGTCACAGTATCGATCAGGGTCCTAGATTAGCACGCAACACCCACTCCACGAATTCATGTCCATCAAATTACTAAAACTAGAGCAATAAGATGCATGTGTAACATTGCCCACCCCAAAATACATATATGCATTTGAAATAGGCGTATTTGTAATACGTGAAAATTTAGGTACTGTACGTTTTTGAAGCATAGAAATCATTCAAAAATTATAGCATATGAAATCAATGAACGATTATGCAAAAAGAATTACACATGAAATATCTCTGAAACAGAAGAAGGGCGAGATAATTTTATCACATATAAATGCATTGCAGTAAAATGTGCTAGAGGCTGGTGTAAAGTTATTATATCTCTAGATGTGTTTAGAAATAGAAGTTGAAGCTTCTGTTCTCTATGAATAGTTTTACTTTAAGCAAAGAATTTTTCGTGCCAGAAAAAGGGTGAATATTAAAAAGTGTTCAATTCAAAAGAATTATTGCTTGAACGGGGAAAATAGAGTTCCAACGCATTTAGCAGTTTTTGTTGTTCAAAACTGAAGGCCGAATTCAGAGTTCATGGGAACGCTGTGTGTCGGAATGCTTCTCTAAAGTTATTGTTTCTGTTCGGGTGAGAACATCATATCAGACAGGCTCTCAAAGAATTGGTCTACAAAATCAGGTGACAGTTCGACCAAATTCGATAGTGCTGTAACTTGGCAAGTGTGAGAATGATTGCTGTCATCAAAGTCGGGATCAGCAATGCTCACAGAAGGTCGTACCTGGGTGATGTTGCTTTTGTCACTCGCTCCACTGTTACCACCTAGTCGTAGCACAGGAGTCTCAACGAATGCCGTCATCAGGATTGGTAGCCGCTGGGGACAACACAATGCGTGAGCCGTTATCGGACTTAGCAAAGTATCGATATCCATTGGTACTGCTGATGGAAGTGAAAGACAGATGTCCAACACGCACTCATCTCCGCATAGCATACATCGTAGTACAGGTAAGATGCAATTTTGCCATATCGGTCTGAATGAAAGGAACCAGGTCATGTTTAGATCTCTCAGCCTGGCCAACCCAAGGACTCTAGTTATTCTGTCCCGGTAGCGGATTGCTAGGATTGTCTCTCCATTCCCATAGGAGTCATGTCTGAGCTGTGGCTTGCCATAACGAAGCAGGAGGGTCAAAAATAAAATCCCTGCTACAAGTCCCAAAAATAGGGGTATGCCGCCAAAAACAGAGTGGACAAAATTTGGAACGATTCCCAGAATTGCTTGAAATGGTGTTAGCAGTCCCGTAAAAATCGTCTTAAATATGCCTGGGATGCCTCTGGCACTAGACATGTTAAGGAGTTGGCTCAACATTTCTACGAAATGCACGGGGCAATTTGTTGATAATAGGTCATGAACGTCCGTAGCTGTCCTTGCAACTAGGAGATCATACGTCTCTTTTGATGACGTTATGGGCACTGTTGTCTGCAAAAGCACAGACTTCATTTTGCTTAAAGTATCAATTCGTATAGAATAGAGATTCAGATGAGGCCAGATGGGAGTCTCTATGTCTCCAGGCCCGCTCGGGAACAATGCTTGCATACAGCATTTGACCATGGAAGTTACGCTTACGAGATAACTTTTCTCTGGCACTAGGCCACAACATCTGTGATCCGTTCTTAGAATGTAACTCCCATTCGTGAGTTGCATAAAGAAGGGCTCTATCTGAGTTGCAGGTGTGACAAGCTGGTGGCATGAAAGGTTGTTAGAATTACCTTCACAGGCTCCGTGTAAATTAATACCCTGACACAAAAGTATACCGCTTAGTGAACGTTTACAGTTTTCCCCACTAAGAAATATATTTTTGTCGCTGTCACTATAGCATGAATGTGTGTATGGTAATTTCCATGCTGATTTAACATATCCTTTACCCAGACGTTCATACTGGCCAGTAGGTATGTATTCAAGGCACTTTTTAAATCGGAAAGTTGTTATCGGAATAGTGATAATTCCGTGTATTATCCATTCAATGACAGGACTTTCTGACATTGTCAATGGTAATTTCTCAAGTTTTTCGATGCTCAGGATTGTATAGTCTGCTCCTTTCTGTGCCAAGCTGATTTGTTTATCAGTAAGGTTAAAGATGGAAAACAATGACGTTGTGTTGATTAAACGCCAAGGCACATAGCCTGAACGAAGATTTTGCAGCGTCCAGCCTAATTGTACAATAGAACGTAATTGCGACTGGCCATGCTGTAACATTAGCAAGTCTCTGTCTATTATGTCAAAGGCAGAAGATACAATATTGTCCAACGAATATATTCTGGAGGACAGAGTCATTAACCCATTGTCCAGTACAGAAAGTGATTTTTCCAAATTAATACGATCAATTTCTCGTATTTTTTGTGCTGTTTCAATTTGTGTGACTTTCCAAGCCTCGTTGTACGCAGCATAGATGCTGGCCGCTATGAAACGTTTTTGACGCTGTTTGCGTGGTCCAAGAATGAAATCGCGCAAATCAGCACCATCTTTTGGTAAAGACAAGTGTTGCTTAATTTCAGCCAGTGTGGATGATCCTAGCCATTCTAGGCAGAGTTTCCCTACACTGTATGCTGTTACTATCCCTGGATGTTGTCTCTGGGAGTATCTAGGGTCTTGTCTGGTCATTTTTAACCCCTGTGTTTTGTTCAGGAATCTATCTTGACAGTTGTTTGTGTCTGTAGGCCAGATTAACCACTTTTTCCAATCAGGATGTGTTCTGTTAAAATGTAAAATTTTAGTTACGTCTATCTCAATATCTGTTGTTGCATTATCAGGTATTGGCTTCGGAATAGACGGTTTGTTAAGGTCTTTGATCTTAGCTAGGCCAAGACAGGATGTTTGGTGAATTGTGTCATTTAAAAACATCATTTGTTCTGGTATCATGCAGGTTCTGAATAGTGCTTCAAGGCCTTGTACCTGCCAATATTTCGTACCCCAAATGGTTTTTGTTTCAATGTTATTTTTCCAATAATCAAAACCAAATGTCATCATATTTTCATAAAATGCTTCTGAATATATTAATTTAGTGTTTGTCAGCATTGTTTTCATTCCTGTTTTATCTAACAGTTTGTAATAAAACGTTTCTGCATCACTGGTGTTAAACCCTGAGAAGTACTTGAATTTCTCAAAGAATGTTTTAGAACTGCTTTTAGGTGGTGTAGCACAATGTTCCCATTGATTATACTTAAAAACATTTCTAGGCTGTGCAGATTTATGCAAATAATGATCGCCATAATGTGTAAAACAGAATAACTGTTCATAACTAGACGAACCTTGTAAATAATCATGTTCTGTGAATCTAGCTGACATTACTAAATCAGACATCATGTCATTAATACTGTTAAAGTCCCAATCATCAGAGAATGTACTAGGTTTTACAAAGTCACTTAAGGAAACCTTCAGTTGATGAGGATACTTCAGGATCTCGACCGGACCATAGATCTCATAGTCAGTTTTCTCCCATACTACCCCACCGGGTATTGGAATGGCTGTGACATTTACTGTTGACAGTTCTCTTTTCTTCACGTGGGATGATCTGTGTGGTTTGAGGACTAGGTTGATGTTCTGACTTGCTGTGTCCATTGTACTATATTTTCCCTCAATGAATTTTCCCAAACAAAGTACCATGATGAGCCAAAGCAGGAGGAAAAATACACTTAGACCGAACCAGAACTCTAACCAAGGGGAAATAAGGTAGATTTCCTTCAGTTGATGAAAGAGTTCCGTTGCTTTTTCTTTAAAAGTCATTTTTGTTTCTGGCATCACTTCGGGGTTACTTTGATCCTCGGAAAAGTTGTCAAAGTCGATGAAATAACCAGAGGCAGTTCTGTCAATTGTTGGGATTGTTCTTTCAATCTGTCTCTCGGTAGCATTTTCTGATGCCACATTATTGTAGACTGGTGTTTCTTGACGAACTGTTTCAATCTGTGTCTCAAGAGGCACGAGTTCCATGGCATTATTGCATAGTCCTTCTCTGTGCACTGCAGGCTGATCGAATGTGATTAGTCTTTCAGTTTGAACCTCTTGGATTGTTGCAAGTTTGGGTATTCTGTTGTTTCTAGGGAGTCCACTGGGCCTACTGTTGATTATAGGCCACATGCTTGTGGTTTTACCAGGTCGATTGATACAACTCTGTTCTCCTTTTTACCAGCAAGGGGCGGTAGTACTACTGATCTTGTTCCGGTGACTGCCAAGACAGGTACTGCTTTTCTGTAAGAAGGCCCAAATTCCTTCTTCACCGCGATTTTTTCTCTGACTAGATCCCCAATCTTTGGAATCCAGACAGGCCTTGCTGGGGCTGTTGCTTGTGGTGCCTCGTCAGTGGTATCTGGCTGTTGCTTTAACTTTATGTTGCTTAAGGATTTTCTTGTTTCATTCAGTTCCTGTAAAACAGCCAAACGATCTTTGATGTCAAAGTCTGTTTTATTATCTTGTACCACTGATACCTGACTATCTAAGTCCTGAATTCTCATTCTAATTCCGAACAATAGTTCGTATGGGCTGAAACCTTTTAGAGAATTTCTTGGCAAATTGTTAAGACTGGTCTGGACACTTATTAAATGTTTGGCCCACCCAGCGCCTGAACCTAATACCTTCGCTGTTATAGATCGCTTTATGTCTCGGTTTTTTCTTTATACCACACTATTCCCTTCGGGGTGCGACGGACAAGAATACCGCAACCCAATTCCCATGCTGGCCATGGCCTCCCTATAAGCTCTAGAGCTAAAAGCAGGACCCTGGTCAGAATGGAACGTGGTAATTGCGTATGTGCCGATAAAGACTCGCAGATCTTTTATAACTGTTCTAGCGTCAGCCGAGCGCTGGGGCCACATCCATATGAACCTCGTACAGGAATCCACTGCTACCATGATATATCTATAGTTGCCGTCCCTTTGCAGGGGACCACAGTGGTCCAGGTAAACACATGCAAATGGTTTATCCGAGATGAGAAGGGGTGTCTGCGCTGGTCGTTTTACTGTTGATACTTTTATCCTTTGGCATATATCGCATTCTAATACATACTTTTTAGTTTGTATTCTCAAGCGAGGCCACCAATATCTCTGTTTTAATAGTGATATTGTTGCGGAAACGCCAGCGTTTGCAGAAGCAAGCCCTTCGTGTGCCGCTTTGATTAGTCCTAACCTGTGTTCCATGTTTGGAATTACCCTATCCCCCACTCCAGGGATTTGAGCAAAAGGAACATTATTCGTATCTGTTGAATATAAGTACTTTTCTGGAAAGCCTTTTGGGAGTGTTTTCTTATCATCTTTTACTGACGCACTGACAGCTTGTAGAATGTCGCTGTCTATTTTTGTTTGTGACCGAGTAATCGCAGCTACGGAAGCCGTTTGCACAGCTGCCTTTGCGGCTTCATCAGCCAATGAATTCCCTGCAACGTGAACGCCATCACGTTGATGACTCAGAGTGTGTATCACGTGAGTCTTTTGTAGTTCTTTCTGTAAAAGAACTACCTGTTCCCAAAGCATTTTATGCTTTATTGTGCCACCTTTTGCATCTTTGAAACCATTTTCCACCCAATTCTGCAAGTATTCATTATAAGATTGTACGCAATAATAAGAATCGCACACTATTAGTGTGGGGAATTCGCGATCTGTATTTTCTAGCGCCATCTTAAATGCTACTAATTCAGCTCGTTGAGCTGAGCAATCTCCTAGAGATTGTGTTTTAGTGACCATTGGTCTAAATTTACCTTCGTGCCAGCGACCTTTAACAATCGCGCACGCAGCACTATAAGCTTGTTTGCCCCCAACTGCGGGTTGTGCTGATCCGTCAGTATATATAATACTTCCGTATTTTTCGAGAGGCAGGATTTCAATTGGCAGAGGACATTCATATTCATATTGTAAAAATTCTTGTGTCTTTAAATTAGGATCAAATTCGTAAACTACGTCTGTTGCAGCAAGAGAATTAACCCACTGGATCCATCTCGGATGCAAAGCTTTGGCATTAGGAATGATTGTATGTTCTGTGGTGTAATTTTATTAGTGTTCCCCTGATGAGGGGTCAGCTGTGGTACATTAACAGCTGGTTGGACTGTTGCAGTCCGCATTACATATTGGACTAATTGCCTATGTATTTTAATTAATGTTTTTAGCTGTACTAACAGCTCTTCTTTAGACATTTTTGCAATGTCCGGATGTGGTGTGTAGCTGGCTAGAACCGGCCACGTTGCTCCTGGTCTACCTAGTGGACCGAGCCTGGTAATATGATCATTATGTTTTAGGGCGCCATTAAACCAGAGCAGGTGCTCTTGGAATTTTAGTGGGATTTCAGTCTCCTCGAAAAGAGCGTACTCATCCGGTGGTTTCTCTATTTTGTAATAGTGAAACTCTTTTGTTCTAGCGTTTGCCGCTGGAAAGTTTATCCATGAATAGAATACCTCTGTCTGCCGATATTCGTGTGCCTCTATCACGAAAATTACTGTACCACCTTGTGGTGTCAGTCCGTTTTCTATAAGTTTTAACGTTATAGACTTTCTTAAATGTACCGGGATGATAATTGCATTCGGTTCCGTATCGTCGGGACCCTGCTGAGTCGCATCTACTGCGGCCCCAGTGCTTCCGTTTTCTCCTGGCATTGTATAAATGCAAGGTTTGCAGAGCAGGTCTCCAAGGAGACAAAGATTAGGTGCACAATATTATGGAACACTGTATCCTTCAACGTTGAATAAACCAGAGCTTTACATAGGAATCTCTTCCTACTAAGGTCGGGTGGATTTTAACCTTTCACCCACTCCAGACGTCTATTGGAGTATTTACGGGAGAAAGGGGTCTGTGTGAAATATGCACGACTGAGTTACTCTAACGGCTTGCGTTAGTTTATCGCCTTACCAAACGTTTGGGCGCCATGTAGTGTAGTTCCTATTTTCCCAATAGGCCCTGCGCATTGGAATAACATAAACAGTAGTATCGACGTAGAAGTGTGGATCTTCCAGGCCTCCACTGACTATGCTAAACTTAATTGGGTTTGTTACCAACTAGCTCAGAGGTCACTGGAAACTTTCTTGACTGAATAGGAAGTGATCAGCTTCCCTGGCACAGCCAAGAAGGGATTCAGTTTTCCAACAACCGTGCAACATGACAACTTTGCTCCTCAGATCAAGAGTCAATCTCTAGGGTCGTGTGAAACAATAGACAGTTATTTTACTCAGTCAGTGGTTGTGCAGTTTACTTTCACAATATGTAGAGAATAGAGAGACGGGCGTTTGTCAATAAAGGGTAACATTTATTGAAGAGTCTTTCTTCTCGTACAAGAGAAATGAATTGCCACAATTGCATGACTTGTTATTATAAAAAGTACGTACAGTAAGATGAGTATTGCGAAATAATACTGTAAAAGCATTGATATGGTTTCTTAGCCATACAATGGTTTAAAATGAATAAAACATATATACATTCATATATACATTAGGCTAAAATACTCAACTGGTGCTTCTAACTACGCCTACCCCAGTGTACCTGACCTAAGCCTAATACTTGGGAGGGGAGTAAGTAAGTAGCTTTAGTTTAAGTTGGTTTTGCCAAGGTTTGCTTCAAGAATTCTCTCTAAGGGTTTAGTCAACACCATACCTCTGGAATAGAATGATGGAGGTCTGGTATCTCCTTCAGGGGGTCGATATCCCAGTCACCCGCAAGGGTAGACTAGAAATGCCGGAGCTGGATTTCTCTGCAGGAGAAAGACAGTGTCTCTTCTCAGCGCGTCGAGGAGGAGGAGGAGGAGGAGGGGCAGCGTCCGCGGGCAGCTTGCATCTCCTGGGCTCTTGCAGGGGGTCGGCTGTTCAGCTCCTAGGTTCACCACACCATCGTTCGCTAGTTAGCAGCGATAGCAGTAGCGATAGCAGCTATGGTATCATCAGCATAACAGCTTCTTCAGCAGCGATGGCATTGAGGCAGCTAGCGTTTGCTTAAGGCAACGTTGGTAATATTTATACCTGAAAGGTGCCTTGTTTGACGTAGGTTTTTGGACATAAGACGTCAATAAAGATGTCACTAGGAAATGATCGTCTATCAGTGCTCATTAGAGTTCTATTACTAATCAAAACACAGCAAGCGGGGATTTCCAGGTTTGCTGAGTTTTTATCTTGTTGAAGAACTCGGAGTGTTAATCTAGGAATCTCAGATAGTAACTTCTGCTATGTCATTGCACTAATTGGTTGCAAAGGAAGTGGCAGAGAAAGCTATTCTGAAATGTGGCTCTGTTCGTGTGAGGCCAGAGATGAGTTTCTGAATATTGCACTTGAACGGTTATGCCAATATAGGGAATAAATGGATTTATAGCCGAATAGGGGCATAAGGTCACAGTATCGCTATATAAGCTCAAATACATTTACATACATTTACATTTACATTTTATCGATCAGGGTCCTAGATTAGCACGCAACATCGTAGACAAGGCCATGAATACAGGACTCACTCAGTTTATAAAGGATAACAATCTCCTAGACAGTGCCCAGTGTGGCTTTAGAAGCCAGCACAGCACTGAGCTGTTCCTGATTAATGTGTCAGAGGAAATAAGAGAGGTCTTGGATAAGGGTGGGAAGACTGCCCTGATCCTCTTAGACCTTTTGGCGGCATTTGATAAGGTGGATCATTCTGGGAGAAACGGGCTAACCTGCGGACGTCCCCACTCCGCCTACCTGCTGTCTTTCTGCATCTGCAACCGGACCTACGCCTTGCGGCCCCCGCTTCGCGGGAGCCGCTCGAGACCTTGGGCTGCATCTACCTTGGAGACCCAGCTGACCAGGGAGTGAAGCCGCAACCAATAAAGGCTTGCAGCGGGACTGCGAGGACCAGCGGGCAGTGCGCTAACCTGCCACAGCTGGTCCTCTTCCCGCCGCCTCCTCCCTGGCCTTTGAAAATAGGGGCTGGACTTGGGCTCTGCGTGTCCCTTCTGGGAGAAACAGGCTAACCTGCGGACGTCCCCACTCCGCCTACCAGCTGTCTTTCTGCATAGATGGACTTGAGGGAGTCGACTGACTACCTATAATACACACCCCTGTATCACCCCCCCCCCTGAATTGACCAACTTGATTAATAATGGGGAAATCATGGAAAATGTCATTCTGCCATTAGAGGGATGCAAGGTAACTTCTTATTTATCTGATTTGACTCCCTTAATTCCAGCTGAACCGATGGAAGTCCATTCTATACCGCTAGCCCGGGATCCTTTGGACATGGGATGTACAAGTACATCGCTCTCCCCCAACACCATTCTTTTAGAACAGGCGCCGACACCCAGCCAACAAGGCTATTCCATGGTGAGCTGGAATATAGCCGGGTGGCGACAGAGAGTTTCAGCTTTGGGGTGGAGGGAATTTATCCTAGGCTTTGATATTCTATGTCTACAGGAAACATGGTCTACCATAGATATTCATTATGATGGTTTTGTTTCGTATAATTGGCATGCTCAAGAATCTGTTATGGGGAGGGCAAAAGGGGGCTTGCTTATTTTAATATCTGTACATCTTCCGGTATACGTAAGATCTTGTCTCACAGTTGGCTCCCACTCACAAATCCTGGAACTAGAAGCTAAAAAGGGCAGGAACACCATACTGATTAATCATTATAACAATACCTTTGATTCTACCAGTACTTTGGTTGTGGATGAACTTGAAGCTGCCCTGATTAAAATCTGTAACAAATCTCTTAAATCTTATGACATTATATGGGGGGGCGATTTCAATATTATAACTTGCCCGTACTCTTACACCCCAGTATGTGAGTTTGATGGAGATACAGGGGAGAACTTAGCACACTTTCAACACTCCCCATATGCGGCCTCCCTCAACAACTTTTTGTTAAAATTTGACCTAGTCATCCATCAACCTGCCCCTGATAAAAAGGGCAATATCGTTCCTACTTTCACAGGGAGGGACACAGCCTCTGTTATTGATTATCTGTTGATCTCAACCTCAATTATACCGTTCTGTACCGTGCCGATTGTCGTGGACTGTTGCATGAGTGAACACAATGCCTTAACAATGTCAATTCAGACATGGGGTCTAAAAAATGTGTTTTCCGGTAGGGTAATAGACGATATCATCCCAAGTAGGCCTAACGGGATACGTATTAAGTGGTGTATGGAAAAATCAGAGAAGTTACATAGTACAGCTGTGATAGCCGGCTCTAGTGCGATACTTCGCTGCCTCGAAATCAATGTTCCCCCTGCAAACACCATAAAGGATTTCGAGGAACTTGGTATTATAATTAACAAAACTTTCACAAACAATAAGATTATTACTAAACGGGAAAAGTTAGGCTTGTTCGACCAAGCATGTACCAAGGCACTAAAAACCCTTAAGAAGGCATTATCCAATCTCCCAAGAGATAGGGAAGTGGTTAAAACACTGAGGGCCAAATATAACACTGAAAATAAAACGTAGGAAAAATGAACTCAGAGAACAAGCCTGGGACAACCTGGATAAAGCCGCAGCCCTTCGGGATAGCAAACTGTTTTGGAGCACTATTAACGGCCCATTCCTTCAGAAGGAAGAATTCCCAGTCCTTACTGCTCAAGTAAGTGAAGATAACTGGGTTCTTCACTTTACTGGAATCTTCGATCCAAATAGGGAGACTCATGATAACACCTGTATTAATCCCTTTTTGCCATCACAGCCACTGGGAATTACCCTCCATGAAGTCGACATGGCAATTAATTCCAGCAAAGGAGGAAAAGCCCCAGGACCCGATGGGGTCCCGATAGATCTTTATAAATACGACCTGGCCCTATGGAGTCCATTATTGACTCAAGTTTTTAATGCCGCTGCCGACTATTCTACCCCAGCAACGTGGAGTGAATCTATTATCATTCCTATCTATAAGAAGGGAGATAGAGGAGAGGCAAAAAACTACCGCCCTATCTCCCTTCTAGATTCCTCCCTTAAAATCATGAGTAGGGTCCTACTGTCACGCTTGGAGGAATGGGCTGGAAATAATAACATTCTTGCTCAATCCCAATATGGCTTTAGAAAGGGTCTCGGCACAATTGACCAGTGTGTAGTAATGACCCTGGCTCAGCTCCACGTCCTCGTCGCCAAGAAATGTAGTAATAAGACACTACTCGACGTGGGTTCCACGATAGGTTTATTGGTACAAAATCATACAGGTGCTCCCAGCTTGGCGGCAGTCTCTCTCAACAACATTCTATCCTGAACTCCCGGAGGTAGAGCGGACCGTACCAAAGGGGAGAGGGGAGAGGGGTGTGTGACGGGGAAGTCATGGCTAGTAAGGTTACAACACAGTGTATTAACCTTAACCTCCTAATAGGAAAATACGCTAAATCAGGTTCTCTGTTTCTTTGTTTTGCGGACCTCTCCAGTGCTTTTGATCTGGTGAACCACTCTCTGTTATGGACAACCCTACTTGACATGGGTGCACCACCTGCTATTATCCACTTCCTAGCAAGACTATATTCTAATCTATCATCCCAGATTCGATATGGCCCAGAAGGGGAATGTACAAAAAAGATTAAGGTTAAATCAGGTATCAGGCAGGGGTGTGTCCTGGCCCCACTGCTCTTCTCCCTTTTTGTTAACTCCATGGAGCAGGAACTAAAAAATATCCAAGCAGATGTACTGCAGGCAGGAGGCCAACCTATCCCAGTGCTGCTTTACGCAGACGATACTGTTGTACTGTCTAGAACCCCGATTGGCATCCAGAGGCTCATGAACTGTTTTTATGATTTTATACAGGGAAAGAAACTTAAAATGAACAACTCCAAAACATTTATTATGGCATGTGGTAAAAAGGTAAACCATCTTAAGCCTTTCTATTTTAAAGAAAACCGAATTGAGGTTGTGGATAATTTCTGTTACCTGGGCATCACCTTTAATAAAGGGGGGTCATGGACCCCGGAGCAAATCAATGTAAAAGCAAGGATGGGGAAGGCTTCCCTAAGTGTATTCCGTTTTGCCACCAAATTGGGTTGTCGACGTATCCCAGAGATGTTAAATATTTATAGACACAGATGTGCTTCAATAGCCTTTTACGGTTCAGGGGTATGGGGGCATTGGTCTCCGAGGGACTTGCAAATTTTGGAAAATTCATTTTTAAAACGATTACTTTGCCTTCCATCCTCGGCATCTACCGACCTTACTCACAAGGAACTAGGGCTGGACTATATAGCCGATTTAATTGGACTGAGACCTCTATTGGCGTGGAGATCTATATGGAAGAAGGACGAAACAAGCTTTACCAAAGGAATTATCAAAGACTGTCTGCATTTGGAAAAAGCCCATAATATCCCTTGGTTAAAGTATGTGATTACTACTTATAGTGAACTTTTTGATATGGATATATGTAATGATCCTGCAACTGTAACTACTTTATCCAAACAGGAGATGAAAGAAGAATTTTTGAGGGTAAAATCTAATAAGCGTAAAGCTGATACAAGTGACTATACAACCCATGCTTTTTATTCTTCCAATACAAATGAGGGTTTTGGGCTACCCACTTACCTTAAAGTTATCTGTAGGCGACCTCATCAATTTGTCCTCTCTAGACTCAGACTCGGTATTGTCCATAACCTGGTGGCATTTCCAAAGATGAAAAACCATTCTACCACTCCTTGTCCATGTGACGGACTAACCAAGCAAAGTACCTTGCACTTCCTGTTAATTTGCCCCTTGTATAAATCCCTACGTATTTTTTATCTAAAACCGCTGTTCAAAAAATATTTTGTGTCTTCTACGACAAACGCTATGAAACTTTTATTTTCACTTGCTAGTCCGGACCTATGTTTTTTAACCGCAACCTTCATTCTAAAATCTATTACTGTAAGAAAAAGTATGGTTTTCTAGTTATACCCCCTCTTTTAACATTTGCCGGTAGTTGTGTTTTTTAATACCAAGTAATGACATGATACGTACTTTCCCTGTGTAATAATATCACATGATTGTTTTTTAACCTGTATACTTTTATGATGTTTTCACAACAATCGAATAAAGTTTATAACTGAACTGGATCATGATCTCCTAATAAACCGATTGTTTTCTGTAGGGATCAGGGGCATGGCTTTGGCCCTCGTGAACATCTTTCTCTGTGACAGGGAGCAATGAGTGGAGCTTGGCGGACACACATCGTCCTGGTTCACCTTTCCATGGGGGGTGCCACAGGGCTTCCCCCCTCTGCTCTCTCATTAGGTATTTCAGCTTCAAGAAAGTGTTGTATATCGACAACACACAAATCATAGCGTCCTTTTCAGGGGACTCAGTGAACACTGCTCGGAGATTTCAGGACTGCATGCGCAAAGTTGGGCATTGAATGTCTCAAAACTGTTTGAGGTAGAACACGGGGAACACTGAGGTACTTCTGTTTGGGCAAGATACCTCCTTTTGGCTTCCCAACTGGTGGCCTCAGGCAATGGGAATGATCCCTACTCTCACCTCAAAGGTGAAAACGTAGGAGTCTACTTTGACACCAAGTTGTCTTTCGAGGGGCAAATAAATGCTATCACCTCCGCATGTTTTTACATGATTAAAACTATCTGGAAAATTCTCCCCATCCCGTCAGAACTCCAGAAAATGGTGGATACAGTATTGATCCTGTCTAGAATAGATTACTGTAGTGGGTTGTTTCTAAACGTACAGTCATGCCTCCTCAACCAAATGCCAGTCCTCCAAAACGCAGCAGCTCGCCTTCTACATGATATCCCGAAACGTCAATCTGTGACCCACGCCCTCCCAATTTTACATTGGCTTCCAGTTAAAAGAAGGATAGAATTCAAGGCCCTCTGTATTGCTTTCAAAGCACTCTATGGCCTGGGCCCGACTATTTCACAGATACGATCAAGTAGTATATTCCGGTGCGTCCATTGGGGCATGGGGGCATAGCCCCCCCGCCCGGCCGCTGCGCTGGCGTCTTTGAACCCGAGAGAGAACGAACTGACAATCATGTCAGTCAGCATGACGTCGGACGGCCCACCGGTCCGACGTCATGTTGACTGACATAATGGTCAAACAGGAGCAACAGGCAGCAAGCACAAGTGTGCATGAGTGGGGACGGAGGGCACCCTGCCCACTCATGTGCACTACTGTCTGCTCTGCTGGAGCCTGCCCATTAGGAGAGCGAGGGTTGAGCAAAGGCTCAAACCTCGGTCTCCTAATGGGCAGGCGGGCGAGTTGTAACCGTGTCCTTAGCCAATCCTGGCGCTGGCTAAGGACACGGTTACCCGCCCCCACTATAGCAGTCATTATGTTATTTTCTATGCTTGAGTTAAGAAAGTGACAGGCACACTGCGCCGGCTTCTCAACAGATAATCTGACCCTACTATAATAACGGACTTTGTCGAAATCTACAGAAACATTCTTTTGTTTGCAGTGGCGGGGTACACACACAGTAGTGCAGATCCCAGTGAGTCCTCGTTTTGTTTAACAATCAGCTTAGAAGGGCACTGGGTGCTTCAGTGTCTGGTGCTTTCCAGCACTTGTAACCTCTTCTTACAGTGCATTGTTGCTCAAATGGGTGAAATTCTTGATATTTATGTTTTCCTGGTCTTCAATGCTTGATTTTGCGTGTGACAAAGTGTCACTCCTAGTCATTGAAATGTCACTCAAAATTGCACTGAAATTATGAATATGTCACACGTTGCAATCTGAAACCTTGGGCAGCTATGTTGTATTGTCATCTTAGGTTGGGAGGGGCAGTTAGGTTTGATGCGCAGTGGGGGAGGAAGTGTAAATTATACAGCTTGATAGACAAAGCACTGACACATTTTACCTGGGCACAAGCAATGTATTTTGGGACATGTAGTAGATTTAGATTTTGGCAAATATCATGAAGGACGGATTTAGAAGAGCGGGGTCACTTCGATTGTTACAAGGTTACCAGGGTAAGATGAAGGGGAGGATACTATTGTGAAAAGACGTCAGAACGTTAAATAAATCACTAATGATTATGAAGTACATGAAAGGAAAGGTTACTGCCTAACGCAGCATGGAAGAGGGAGATATAGGGTTAAAGGAGGTGGTTACGAAAAGGAGGAGGGTGAACACAGAGCACAGGTGTTAAAAGCACAGGATTAGGAATGCAGTACGTGGGGGCTTGTATTTCAATCGTGAGGTGTTTATGGAAGCTGATTTAGAAGGTAAAGTCCCGGGGTGACTTACCTGTTGGGCAACAATTCATTTATGAATGGGTATCACGTAAATGTATTGGGATGCAAGGGTTTGAAATGTGGGAAGTGGAGAGGTGGTTTTGGGCATCAACTTATCGGTAGCTCTAGGGTGACTTTTAGCGGCTCATAACAAGCTGTGTTGTTATGAGTGAGATGTCACAAACAAGGTAGGTAGAACTGATGTAAGTTTTTTTTTTCTGCTTCTCCTTCAGCGGTGTAGCTAGGTGGGGGCGGCCCGCCCCGGGCTGCACTATTTTGGGGACGGGGGCTGTCTAACCCTGGACTGTGTCATATATGTGCATATAATTTGCATGATTGAGGTAACTATTAGCAGCGATACTACGTGTCTCTCGGACCTCTTACAGGTGCTCGCCGTCCTTTTTCCCCAGCACCAGCTCAGGGGGGCGGCAAGCTGAAGGATAGCCCCGGGAGCCACAAGCTCTAGCTACGCCTCTGCATTCAAGGGGCTATGAATGCACTTCTATTGAATATGTGCTTTACCACTTTTGGTCCAGAAATGGAATCCTGATTTAGGAAGTTCTCACCCACATATTAGTTAGCAGTCTAGTGGTTCCCAGATGCTATTAGCCAACTTTCCAGAGTTTTCGCTTCCTTACGTATCACAATCAGGTTATTCCATGATTTTTGTGACGGGTGATGGAGCGAGAGCAATGTTTCTCATGGTAGGTTCAGGCAGACCTTAAATTGAAAGAGTTTTTCTGTGGCACCCTTACCAACTCACCTTTGGACTGAAATCATGACAGCAATAGGCCACCTCATACACAGTGTAATTGTGTGACAATTCTACAGCTATAGGTGGGAATGTTGGAGGGAACACATCTGTCATTGTGGACGAAGCATGTACTCATACATGTGCACCTTCATGTCACTACATGCACCCATCTGCCCAAGAAACACCCTGTTGGCGCAAAGTAACTCAAAGCAATTGAAATAATTTTTTACGTTTAGAAAAAGGCACCTTTCCAGCACAAAACACCTTCTGCGCTGTTAAGTAAGTGTACTTACTTACACGACTTATGCATTTGTTGTTTTGCGTCTGCACAAAGCTCTAGGATATCTGGTACATAGTCTCTTTCCCATAGCACGCCATTCCACCCTCTGATCATCCTAAATAAAATAAGATGATTAAATATAACTCGCATTTGCTTTCTTCCTCAAGACAGCCTATCTAGTCAACCAATATTGTTCAGGGCACACGGCTGCAGGCTCCTTACACAAAACACTTTCTTCTGAAATGGACACAATTAGTTGAGGCTGACACTCTGCTCCTCTGGCCTTTAATAAAAGGCTAGTTTCACAACGTTCTGTATCAACTCAAGGCTGTTAGTGCTTAGGTCTGCCAATTAATGGATCAGGCCTTGTAAGTACAGGTTTACCTCCTCCATGGCCTCATTTGTGACAGAATGCTCCTGTACAAATTGCTCTCAGCAGACAGGAATCACACTTTTGCATGACAGACTAAATCAATGGTGTTTTCCATCTCAAAAACCTAATCACAGGGTCATACTGAATATGGCTGTCAGTGTCGAGGGATGTAATTGGTGGATGAATCATTTTTTGATATACTGGACTTCATGCACAGGGAAGCATCAGAAATTATTGATTCAATGGTATTGCATTTTGGAGAAGACACTTAGGGGCTGATTTAGAGTTTGATAAACGAGGGACCTCCAAGAGACAGCTAATGTTCTGTCTGCTGTATTTATTGTTAATTAGGGCAGATGAGAAATCGGACACTTTGTGTCAGATGTCCCACATCTTGTCTAATTTTCACCATAGTACTTGAGTTCACTACGCGTTTTCTGCACCCTCTCATCCTGAGTCCTGTGTTATCGTCACGGGTTCCTTGACTGATGTGTCTATGCAGGGTGACCATGTAGTGCCTTAGGTCTCAGAGTACTGTCCATCAGGATCTCTGAAGGTGTAAGATGGCCTTGCAGAATGAACCCTCCTACAGTAACATTTGGCTCCAAGAACATTGATTACATCATTTTTCGTAGTGAGATGTTTCAGGTCGTACAAGCGCTCATACAGCTCTTCCACCGTACAATGTGAGATGCCATATCACTTTTTAGTATGTTCTGAAACCTTTAAAGTTATTTTTCCAAACAATTTCCATTCTCCTTTGTGGATTCACTCCACAACAATCTTTCATTCCTCCTCCGTAAACCTCTATGGCCAGGTAGTCACCAAGGTCATTACGATTATATTGATCCCCTACTCACATGTACATGTACAATTACTTCCCTCAGACCACCTTTGGAGTTGAGATTGAAAGATCTAAGGCCGTACTTTATTTGACACACAAAACATTATTTACATTAATTACCAATATCACCACATAAAAAATTTACACAGTAATCACATTTCCTATTTACACGTCCGTCACAAAAAGGAGTCTGTCATTAACAAAGTACTCAATTACATTGGATATCCTAAGCGTAACTACTTGCTCCCATGCAAGCAAAGAAAAACCAGTTCCTGAATGAGATCATGACTAGCTGAATGACCCTTCCTTTCCACCCCAGGCCAGAGGACAGGAACCTCCATTTGGGAGCTCTCACCTCTCACTCACCCTTTGAGAGATCTTGTGCAGGGGTTATCTGCTCCTGGTATACTTACCTTGGGCACCCCCTGCACCCAACTTTTCTCTCCCCCAAAGGACCAAGGTTATGTCACGCCCACTGCCCCTGAGCGAAGGTGACAAGTAAGGACCTCATGTCAGCCACTGGCCCCCCAACCCCGCACAGCTGCAACTTCCTTACTCATTGCTGCCAGCACTCCTTTGAGGTTGCTTTGACGCTGATGTTCTAGCCACTCTTTTGCTAAAAGGATGCCGAAAAGGACCCGAAGAGTCCTTGCCAATAATTATTTCACTCACCGCAGGCCAGCATAGCTTGCCTACTATCTGACCCCCACACCCCACCCAACGAAAAGTGAGTCACGTTCGTCAATCTAACCAGTTCTTGAGAAACACTACATTACCTTCTTTGGACAAATTTACTCCATCCTGTAGAAAAAGACGTTCAACCTTGATGAAACAATGGGGTATTGAAGCCAACCTAGTGGTGTTCAATATCTCAGCCACCTTTCTATTCAAACATTTCACAGACTCGCTGATGGCCCGGACAGACTTATAACCTCTGCAATGAATCTTTGGAAGAATGTGCGATAATGCTATCTTGGCTCCCCAGAATCTCCTCGCCAGCCAACCCACCTCTGAAACTGTTAGTTCAAATAAGTCCTTACGACCTAGCTTGGCTAAGTCATTGCCTCCTAAATGTACAATTACTCACTCCAAAGGCAGCAGCTTCCATGGCAACAAGCCATCCAGTGATGCTCTCAGGTCCACCAAGTGCAAATTGCCTTGCCCACAGAAGGTTAGATGAAATACAGCATATTTGGCACATTCTGTGTAATCCCCGACTGCATACTAGACCTTTGCTCTCCAGACATATGAATGACCCAGTACCAGCACTTCTTTGATACATCTTCCTCCTGCATTGACAGAAGAGTACCGTAAAGGAAGAGCAGAGCATCATTGTCACATCATCATAACATACTCAATCTCACGTATTCGAGGCGGACTGCCATCTCCCTGTCTTCTGGACCAATTGCCCTTCCAAGCCTGTGCCCGCCACTGTGGTAGCTGTCCCCATCCTGAAGGAATAAGGGCTGAAATCTGCCAGTGCCAAACCAGCTGTAGTTAGGGGCAAGCTGATAACCCTAGCAAACTGAAACCTAGTGAGGTGTGTTCCATCTTTGTGTACAAACAACCGCAGCCCCATGTAGGCAGTGCACCAAATAGTCCTCCAAACTCCCTAGTGTGCAACACTAATTTCCTAGAGCCCTGTTAAGCAGAACCTGCTCCCCCCTACCTAACTCATTGGTCTTTGAGCCAGAGAGCCATTTGGCCATCCAATATTTCCTACCAGAAGACCACCCTGCCTGTCCTTCATATTGGTTGCTCACAACTCACCTACCTTAATTGCCTCATAAAATGCCATGCAGAAAGCTGCTATGAACAGGTGCACCTCAGTAGGTGATCTGCACACCTCTGTCAGGCTGGTGCTAAGCCTCTCCAATTCTAGGCGCCTAGCATCAGGTTTGGTCCCCTCCATTCTCTGCCAGACCCTCAGTGCTCGCTGCACTATGAACACCCTGGTCCCATTGGTGTATCCACCTACTCTGGCTAAAAAGGAGATAGCTGCTGTGTGCCATCTAGCCTACAACACCAGCTTTTCCACTAGCCTCCCCCCCTCCCTTAATGATGCCAAAAATGCTATTATGCAATCATGTGAGAACAGTTCCCCTGCCCCTTCCTTTCTTTGAAACATGCAGTATTTGCGTAATGCCCCTAATAGCCATTCTTTGTCATGGGTGCTGAACTGGCAGCCATGAGGGCTGGTAAACTGGGGCACCAGTAGTGAGAGTTGGTTCAGGAATTGTGTAAAGAACTCCGCTGCTTCTGTATGGAGGTATCTGAAAACCACTATTCAAAAAAGAGGGGGAGGTAGAGGAAGTGGTTAACCAGGTTCGCTCTCCACAGCATTAAGTTTACCAAAAAAGATCTGAGCACTCAGATCCAGAGAACCTGGCCAATTACGGAAACATGACACCTTTCGGTCTGTTTCAGAGCAGGGAAAAGAGAATATTTTCTTTTTAGTCCCCTCACTCACCGGAGTTTCCTCACGGTGACATGCTTCATCATAGGGGCTTCCCAACCCGCTGCGGGTTGAGGCGTGCTACGACTATCGATATTGCGTAGGAGCACTTTATTGTGAAGACTATGTGTCGTGTGATATGAAGCTAAAGGGCAGGTGAAGTGGAGTGAGAGACTTAAATTAAAAATATCCTACTGGTGAGCTAAACTAACTTTATTCAGGCTCCTAGCGGATATATTAAAAATGGGGTGGATTACTGGGTAATCTGGTTCTGTTATGAAACACAGTACCCTGGTAAAGAGTCAACTAGTTTTGAGCTGTACCCCACAACTCTTCTTCAGGACTACAACAGGGTCCAGCCCTGTGAGTACCACTCCAATCAAAACATGAATAGTATGCCTATATTAATATATGTATATACATACTCTTTTTCTGCAAGGTATTGGCATATCTGAAAAGAAAACATATCCAATGTTATTTGTTCAATGTTAAAATATAACCCGTTCCATAATTAATGCATTTACATATTAAAAAGAGTGTCTGGTGACTTTCATCGTGACAGTCTAGTAGTGACACCTTCACCCATTTCACACACACACACTGCAAGCTCGAGTGATCCCTCATATGAAGGATCCCCATTAGTGATTTATCTGTGGCAGTGCATTAATTTAAAACACAAATGCGGAGTGGTCTGTAGGTTCAACACAAAACGTGACAGACAAAACACACGAAGGAAGAGGTAAAAAAACATACTTTTGCTAAGGTTTAACTAAACCTCATGGTCAATCGCGGGTAAGTTAATTGTCCCCGTAATGCACCTAGACAGGAGGTAATCAGAAAATAAAATAGAGCTAGAGTACCTAAATATCGGTACCACACGCGTTTCGAAGGAAGCGCGTGGTCCTCGCAGCTGTACTATTACGTGAGCTAGGGCAGATCTTACTTGTTACGAGGCTCTGTTGTGACGGTAGACCTACTCGGCTTCCCGTGTGACCGGCGGACACTGTCTCGGTCTAACCGGAAGGGTAATAAACTATTTCGGATCCTGGTCTTACTTCCGCATGGGAAACTAGACCGCATTTGTTATTCCAAGATGGCTACTCGTGTTGGAACTGCACGGGGGCCATCTTAGAATTCTCGGCGTTTGTAAATAGACAAGTGCATGAGATTATAAACAGAGTGATGATGGGGAAAAAGGAACAAACAACATATAAAATGGGACTTACAATTGTTTATGTAAACTCATTATTTCTCCTTCTTATCAAGATGTTCAATAATAAGGGCTCATTATTTTTCAAGTTCATTTATAACTTACAAAAGATGGTTTTTTTCAGTAGATTTTATCCAGAAGAAAGGGCAACACAAGGCTTATCATTGTTATAATTACTTCGCCAAAAGTCCCCATGGAATGGTATCATTTAATCCATGGGTATCAGTTTTCAACTTGTACACCCATCGTTGTTCTTTGTCTAACAGGCGATGTTCCAAGTTGTCATGTCCATACAGTCTTTCTAGGATTACCCACTTCATGTCATTGGGAGTGTGGTTTCTTTCAATAAAATGGGATACCATTTTGGTCGTGATCTTCTTCCGTCTGATGTTACTTCTGTGCTCGACTATCCTGGTGCTGGCTTTTCTGGTTGTCATGCCAATGTAGTGTAATTTACAGTTACAGGTAATCATATACACTACACTAGAAGTGTTACAGTTGGTAAAGTCTTTCAATTCCCAGGTCATGTTGTTATTAAATGTTATACTCTTAGTGACACTTGTCAGGTGACAGACACTACAGTCACCACATGGGTAGTGTCCTGTGGGCACCGTACTGATAGTTCTTTGTTTGGGGTTCCTGTTTTCCACTTTTGGGCGAGTATGGACTAAGTAATCTTTTAAATTTTTACTTCTTTTGTGACTAAACATGGGTTTTGGTATGTCTAGACTGCCACAGTTCAGAGTACGCCAGTGTTTTCTGATGATGTTTGTTACTTTATTTGAGGCAATATTGTAGGTAGTGATGCAAATTGGTCTTTTTTCTGGGCTCTCTTTGATGGTTTTTGGTTCCAATAATGCCTCTCTGTTATTGTTGCCAGCTCGCTTTTTTGCTTTTCTCACCAGATGTGCTGGGTATTGTCTGTCCAATAGTTTTTTAGTGAGATCATTAGCTTGTTGGTTAAAAGCCTCCTTTGAACTGCAATTGCGTCTTAATCTTAAAAACTGGCCAAAGGGTAAATTCTCTTTTAGGTGTCTCGGATGGAAGCTGTCAAAAACTAGAAGGCAGTTTCTTGCAGTTGGTTTAAAATGCGTGGTAGTACTGAGAGACAGTCCATCAACCATGATATTCAAATCCAAAAACACCAATTGTGACCTGCTCATAGTGTGTGTAAACTTGAGATAGGGATCCTGTTGATTTAACCATATCAGAAAATCTTGCGCCTCTATCTCCGTACCTTCCCAGATGAGAAGGACATCATCGATGTACCTTTTCCAGAGACTCACATGTTGTCTGTGAGGATTCGAATCATTAAGGATTTTCCATTTTTCTAGGTGGTGAACGTATAACCCTGCTACGCTCGGCGCAAAAGTACTTCCCATGCTGGTACCATGGGACTGCCGGTAGAGGGTATCTTCAAAACGAAAGAAATTCTCTGTAAGGGCCAAGCGACAACATTCTAGGACGACATGACGAGGTGTTTGGTACTCCCATTCTTGTTCAAATAAGACATCCTCCAATATCTGTAGAGTGTCAGCATGGGGTAAGCTTGTATAAAGACTTTCCACGTCTAATCCAATCAGAATGTTCCTTGTGGGGTCAAATGGTAGGTCTTGGTGCGATAGTGCTGCAAAACACTACCACATACAGGGAAGTCTGCCTTGGCCTACTGTCTGACCAAAGAAATTATGTGGAAATCACTGAAGACCCTACCAACCGTCTAAGAAGGGAGATAGCGTATCTAACAGAAGAAGCTACCGCCAACAATTGGCTAACAAAAAAAGAGGCAGATTTTTTGGAGACCAAAAACCCTATAGTTCCCTACTTCTACACAACACCAAAAATTCACAAATCCACAACAAACCCACCTGGCAGACAGATAGTATCGGGCATAGGATCAATATTGGAACCTCTATCTAAATATGCCGATGCTTTCCTAATACCATTGATCCAATCTACGGAAACCTATTTACAGGACACCAAATCGGTACTTACAGTACTTAAAGACCTACCATTTGACCCCACAAGGAACATTCTGATTGGATTAGACGTGGAAAGTCTTTATACAAGCTTACCGCGCCGCCAAGAAAACTGCATTCAAGGACCGGCTGGACAACAACGCACACAACTGCAAGGAACTCTTCAACATCATGAAAGAGCTTTCTAACCCCAGCGCAGGAAACAACGACATCACCCCATCGCAAGACCTCTGCAACTCCCTCGCCTCATACTTCCACAACAAGATCGCGGACATACACAACAGCTTCAACAACCAACCAACGCACACCACGACCGAACCACCACCCCCCACCACCACCCTCCGCGCCTGGAATCCAATCACCACCGAAGACACCGTCCGCACGATGAACTCCATCCACTCAGGATCTCCGACCGACCCCTGCCCCCACCACGTCTTCAACAAGGCCGACGTTGTCATCGCACCCCACCTGCGAGACATCATCAACACATCCTTCGACACCGCCACCTTCCCTGAGAGCTGGAAGCACGCCAAACTCAGCGCTCTACTCAAGAAACCCACAGCGGACCCCACCGAACTCAAGAATTACCGCCCCATCTCGCTCCTCCCGTTTCCAGCCAAAGTCATCGAGAAGACCGTCAACAAGCAGCTGGCCGCCTTCCTGGAGACGAATGGATCCCTCGACCCCTCACAGTCTGGCTTCCGAGCCAACCACAGCACCGAGACCGCCCTCATGGCCGCCACCGATGACATCCGAGCCCTTATGGACAACGGAGAAACAGCGGCCCTCATCCTCCTTGACCTCTCCGCGGCATTCGACACTGTCTGCCACCGCACCCTAGTACAGCGCCTCAGCAACGTCGGAATCCAGGAGAAGGCTCTGGAGTGGATCATCTCCTTTCTCGATGGAAGAACACAGAGAGTCCGCCTACCACCGTACAAGTCAGAGGCCACCGAAGTCATCTGCGGCGTCCCTCAAGGATCCTCGCTGAGTCCCACCCTCTTCAACGTCTACATGAGCCCCCTCGCAGCCATTGCACGCCATCACAACCTCAACATAATCTCCTACGCCGACGACACCCAGCTGATCCTCTCCCTGACCAACGACCCCGCAGCCGCCAGAGCCAATCTGCACAAAGGGATGAAAGAGGTAGCCGAGTGGATGACGACCAGCCGCCTGAAACTGAACTCAGACAAGACGGAGGTCCTCATCCTAGGCTCTTCGCCCTCCGCCTGGGACGACTCCTGGTGGCCTCCCGCCCTGGGCACCGCACCCAAGCCGACAGACCACGCACGCAACCTGGGCTTCATCCTGGACTCCTCCCTCTCCATGACCAGGCAAGTCAACACCGTCTCCTCGGCGTGCTTCAACATCCTACGCATGCTACGGAAGATCTTCTGGTGGATCCCCACCGAGACCAGGAAGACCGTCACCCAGGCCCTCGTCACCAGTCGACTGGACTACGGCAACGCCCTCTACGCCGGTACCACCGCCAAGCTCCAGAAGAGACTCCAGCGGATCCAGAACGCCTCAGCCAGACTCATCCTCGACATCCCACGAACCAGCCACATCTCCGGACATCTCAGAGACCTGCATTGGCTCCCCGTCAACAAAAGAATCACCTTCCGCCTCCTCACCCACGCACACAAAGCCCTACACGACCAAGGCCCGAGCTACCTTAACAACCGAATCAACTTCTACGCTCCCAAACGCCACCTCCGTTCAGCCAACCACGCCCTCGCCGCCGTCCCCCGCATGCGAAGAGCGACAACAGGAGGAAGGTCCTTCTCCTACCTGGCCGCCAAGACCTGGAACTCCCTCCCGACCGACCTGCGCCTGACCCAAGACCACCTCTCCTTCAGGAAGAAGCTGAAGACCTGGCTGTTCGAGCAGTAACGGCACCCCCCTCCCCCCAGCGCCTGAGACCCTACGGGTAAGTAGTGCACTCTATAAATGTCCTTGATTGATTGATTGATTGAACTGTGGCAGTCTAGACATACCAAAACCCATGTTTAGTCACAAAAGAAGTAAAAATTTAAAAGATTACTTAGTCCATACTCGCCCAAAAGTGGAAAACAGGAACCCCAAACAAAGAACTATCAGTACGGTGCCCACAGGACACTACCCATGTGGTGACTGTAGTGTCTGTCACCTGACAAGTGTCACTAAGAGTATAACATTTAATAACAACATGACCTGGGAATTGAAAGACTTTACCAACTGTAACACTTCTGGTGTAGTGTATATGATTACCTGTAACTGTAAATTACACTACATTGGCATGACAACCAGAAAAGCCAGCACCAGGATAGTCGAGCACAGAAGTAACATCAGACGGAAGAAGATCACGACCAAAATGGTATCCCATTTTATTGAAAGAAACCACACTCCCAATGACATGAAGTGGGTAATCCTAGAAAGACTGTATGGACATGACAACTTGGAACATCGCCTGTTAGACAAAGAACAACGATGGGTGTACAAGTTGAAAACTGATACCCATGGATTAAATGATACCATTCCATGGGGACTTTTGGCGAAGTAATTATAACAATGATAAGCCTTGTGTTGCCCTTTCTTCTGGATAAAATCTACTGAAAAAAACCATCTTTTGTAAGTTATAAATGAACTTGAAAAATAATGAGCCCTTATTATTGAACATCTTGATAAGAAGGAGAAATAATGAGTTTACATAAACAATCGTAAGTCCCATTTTATATGTTGTTTGTTCCTTTTTCCCCATCATCACTCTGTTTATAATCTCATGCACTTGTCTATTTACAAACGCCGAGAATTCTAAGATGGCCCCCGTGCAGTTCCAACACGAGTAGCCATCTTGGAATAACAAATGCGGTCTAGCTTCCCATGCGGAAGTAAGACCAGGATCCGAAATAGTTTATTACCCTTCCGGTTAGACCGAGACAGTGTCCGCCGGTCACACGGGAAGCCGAGTAGGTCTACCGTCACAACAGAGCCTCGTAACAAGTAAGATCTGCCCTAGCTCACGTAATAGTACAGCTGCGAGGACCACGCGCTTCCTTCGAAACGCGTGTGGTACCGATATTTGGGTACTCTAGCTCTATTTTATTTTCTGATTACCTCCTGTCTAGGTGCATTACGGGGACAATTAACTTACCCGCGATTGACCATGAGGTTTAGTTAAACCTTAGCAAAAGTATGTTTTTTACCTCTTCCTTCGTGTGTTTTGTCTGTCACGTTTTTTGTTGAACCTACAGACCACTCCGCATTTGTGTTTTAAATTAATGCACTGCCACAGATAAAACACTAATGGGGATCCTTCATATGAGGGATCACTCGAGCTTGCACTGTGTGTGTGTGAAATGGGTGAAGGTGTCACTACTAGACTGTCACGATGAAAGTCACCAGACACTCTTTTTAATATGTAAATGCATTAATTATGGAACTGGTTATATTTTAACATTGAACAAATAACATTGGATATGTTTTCTTTTCAGATATGCCAATACCTTGCAGAAAAAGAGTATGTATATACATATATTAATATAGGCATACTATTCATGTTTTGATTGGAGTGGTACTCACAGGGCTGGACCCTGTTGTAGTCCTGAAGAAGAGCTGTGGGGTACAGCTCGAAACTAGTTGACTCTTTACCAGGGTACTGTGTTTCATAACAGAACCAGATTACCCAGTAATCCACCCCATTTTTAATATATCCGCTAGGAGCCTGAATAAAGTTAGTTTAGCTCACCAGTAGGATATTTTTAATTTAAGTCTCTCACTCCACTTCACCTGCCCTTTAGCTTCATATCACACGAGTCGACACATAGTCTTCACAATAAAGTGCTCCTACGCAATATCGATAGTCGTAGCACGCCTCAACCCGCAGAGGGTTGGGAAGCCCCTATGATGAAGCATGTCACCGTGAGGAAACTCCGGTGAGTGAGGGGACTAAAAAGAAAATATTCTCTTTTCCCTGCTCTGAAACAGACCGAAAGGTGTCATGTTTCCGTAATTGGCCAGGTTCTCTGGATCTGAGTGCTCAGATCTTTTTTGGTAAACTTAATGCTGTGGAGGGCGAACCTGGTTAACCACTTCCTCTACCTCCCCCTCTTTTTTGAATAGTATATTTCTCGGCGTGAAGCCGTGGGAGTTTATCCTTTCTTTTTGTTAGTATCACATTTGTTGACGTGGTGTAGGGACAATGGCAGAAATCACAGGCCTAACTTTCTCGGAGGAAGAAATTGAAAGAGTGATGGCATCAATGGGTGAAATTGCGGACAACATACATAGGGACTCAGATGGCTTCAACCAGGTCTGGGATGAACTAACAGAACTAAAGAGGAATCAAGTAAAAACTTTGATACATGGTCTAATGATGGCTCAGTACTTAAGGGCAAACACAGCACCCAGGGGACTAATAGTGAGGAATGAACCTTTCATTTTTCAGCAGGACAAACAATTCAAAATTGACTGGTCGCTAATATCTTGCCACTGTACCAGAGATTGGCTGGTCTTGATCATAAAAACAGCTGCAAGATTAGGTGAGGAGATGAAAGTTGAGGCCATAAAAATTGAAGTACAGTTGAAAAGCTTTCAGGACGTAACTGATCTTAAAAAACGCTTGGAAGAACTGAACAAACAAATGGCAGACTTCGAGATGAGCTTGAACGATACAAAAACCATTAAATTCAAAAAAGACCTAAAGAATTTTTCAAGGGAAAAAGTGTATCCATACACTAAAGACGATTATGTCCCCCCTAACAGAAATCCAGGCTACAACACGGATTCAGACAATTCTGACACAGGATCAGATAATTCCAACAATAGCGATAACTATGGCCGAAATAAGACTAGACGCCCGAGAGGAGGCTACTTTAGGAACAGAGGCGGTTATAATCCAAACTGGCCAGGATATTTTGGCCCTGCCCCCTATGGCCCACCGCCACCACCTCACCATTTCTTTTATGGACCACCGGGTTTTCCGCCACAATATCCCCACCAAGCACAGAATTTCTGGGAAAATACACAAAGACAAGAACAACAACAGCAGCCTTTTTTAGCGAGAGGCAGAGGCCAACAAAGAGGAAAGACAAGAAAAACCCCTTAAGTCCAATGGGCCCAACCAATAGAAACATCACGGAGCCACACCAGGAGCATGGGACCAGTAGATCAACCGACAACGAGCAAACCACCAGCTTAGTAGTAAATCTATCTGACATCGACATCACAGACATCCAAAGCAAAGTGTTGGAGAAAGGACTAGGTTTTGTCCCAACCCCTACGATGGACAAGTTCCTACTAGCCCGAGAGATAAATGACTTCATCAGAAAGATAAAACTACAGGTTTTCTTTAAAGATAAACCTCTAACCAATCAACATACTAGCGACACTGGCCTACATAAGAAATCCACCTTCACCCCCCAAGTGCAAATCTCCCTGTGGAGGTGTTGGCTTTTGAAAAGGCGGTTATGAAGGATATTGCTGAAATCGACCCAAAAACTATCAAAGTCTATCATAACCTGAGTAAAGCAGAAAATGAAGCACTGAAGCAATTATCATCCATAAAGGAGATTACACTAAAACCAGCGGACAAAGGTGGTGCGATAGTGCTGCAAAACACTACCATATACAGGGAAGTCTGCCTTGGCCTACTGTCTGACCAAAGAAATGATGTGGAAATCACTGAAGACCCTACCAACCGTCTAAGAAGGGAGATAGCGTATCTAACAGAAGAAGCTACCGCCAACAATTGGCTAACAAAAAAAGAGGCAGATTTCTTGGAGACCAAAAACCCTATAGTTCCCTACTTCTACACAACACCAAAAATTCACAAATCCACAACAAACCCACCTGGCAGACCAATAGTATCGGGCATAGGATCAATATTGGAACCTCTATCTAAATATGCCGATGCTTTCCTAAGACCATTGATCCAATCTACGGAAACTTATTTACAGGACACCAAATCGGTACTTACAGTACTTAAAGACCTACCATTTGACCCCACAAGGAACATTCTGATTGGATTAGACGTGGAAAGTTTTTATACAAGCTTACCCCATGCTGACACTCTACAGATATTGGAGGATGTCTTATTTGAACAAGAATGGGAGTACCAAACACCTCGTCATGTCGTCCTAGAATGTTGTCGCTTGGCCCTTACAGAGAATTTCTTTCGTTTTGAAGATACCCTCTACCGGCAGTCCCATGGTACCAGCATGGGAAGTACTTTTGCGCCGAGCGTAGCAGGGTTATACGTTCACCACCTAGAAAAATGGAAAATCCTTAATGATTCAAATCCTCACAGACAACATGTGAGTCTCTGGAAAAGGTACATCGATGATGTCCTTCTCATCTGGGAAGGTACGGAGATAGAGGCGCAAGATTTTCTGATATGGTTAAATCAACAGGATCCCTATCTCAAGTTTACACACACTATGAGCAGGTCACAATTGGTGTTTTTGGATTTGAATATCATGGTTGATGGACTGTCTCTCAGTACTACCACGCATTTTAAACCAACTGCAAGAAACTGCCTTCTAGTTTTTGACAGCTTCCATCCGAGACACCTAAAAGAGAATTTACCCTTTGGCCAGTTTTTAAGATTAAGACGCAATTGCAGTTCAAAGGAGGCTTTTAACCAACAAGCCAATGATCTCACTAAAAAACTATTGGACAGACAATACCCAGCACATCTGGTGAGAAAAGCAAAAAAACGAGCTGGCAACAATAACAGAGAGGCATTATTGGAACCAAAAACCATCAAAGAGAGCCCAGAAAAAAGACCAATTTGCATCACTACCTACAATATTGCCTCAAATAAAGTAACAAACATCATCAGAAAACAGTGGCGTACTCTGAACTGTGGCAGTCTAGACATACCAAAACCCATGATTAGTCACAAAAGAAGTAAAAATTTAAAAGATTACTTAGTCCATACTCGCCCAAAAGTGGAAAACAGGAACCCCAAACAAAGAACTATCAGTACGGTGCCCACAGGACACTACCCATGTGGTGACTGTAGTGTCTGTCACCTGACAAGTGTCACTAAGAGTATAACATTTAATAACAACATGACCTGGGAATTGAAATACTTTACCAACTGTAACACTTCTGGTGTAGTGTATATGATTACCTGTAACTGTAAATTACACTACATTGGCATGACAACCAGAAAAGCCAGCACCAGGATAGTCGAGCACAGAAGTAACATCAGACGGAAGAAGATCACAACCAAAATGGTATCCCATTTTATTGAAAGAAACCACACTCCCAATGACATGAAGTGGGTAATCCTAGAAAGACTGTATGGACATGACAACTTGGAACATCGCCTGTTAGACAAAGAACAACGATGGGTGTACAAGTTGAAAACTGATACCCATGGATTAAATGATACCATTCCGTGGGGACTTTTGGCGAAGTAATTATAACAATGATAAGCCTTGTGTTGCCCTTTCTTCTGGATAAAATCTACTGAAAAAAACCATCTTTTGTAAGTTATAAATGAACTTGAAAAATAATGAGCCCTTATTATTGAACATCTTGATAAGAAGGAGAAATAATGAGTTTACATAAACAATCGTAAGTCCCATTTTATATGTTGTTTGTTCCTTTTTCCCCATCATCACTCTGTTTATAATCTCATGCACTTGTCTATTTACAAACGCCGAGAATTCTAAGATGGCCCCCGTGCAGTTCCAACACGAGTAGCCATCTTGGAATAACAAATGCGGTCTAGCTTCCCATGCGGAAGTAAGACCAGGATCCGAAATAGTTTATTACCCTTCCGGTTAGACCGAGACAGTGTCCGCCGGTCACACGGGAAGCCGAGTAGGTCTACCGTCACAACAGAGCCTCGTAACAAGTAAGATCTGCCCTAGCTCACGTAATAGTACAGCTGCGAGGACCACGCGCTTCCTTCGAAACGCGTGTGGTACCGATATTTAGGTACTCTAGCTCTATTTTATTTTCTGATTACCTCCTGTCTAGGTGCATTACGGGGACAATTAACTTACCCGCGATTGACCATGAGGTTTAGTTAAACCTTAGCAAAAGTATGTTTTTTACCTCTTCCTTCGTGTGTTTTGTCTGTCACGTTTTGAGTTGAACCTACAGACCACTCCGCATTTGTGTTTTAAATTAATGCACTGCCACAGATAAATCACTAATGGGGATCCTTCATATGAGGGATCACTCGAGCTTGCAGTGTGTGTGAAATGGGTGAAGGTGTCACTACTAGACTGTCACGATGAAAGTCACCAGACACTCTTTTTAATATGTAAATGCATTAATTATGGAACGGGTTATATTTTAACATTGAACAAATAACATTGGATATGTTTTCCTTTCAGATATGCCAATACCTTGCAGAAAAAGAGTATGTATATACATATATTTATATAGGCATACTATTCATGTTTTGATTGGAGTGGTACTCACAGGGCTGGACCCTGTTGTAGTCCTGAAGAAGAGCTGTGGGGTACAGCTCGAAACTAGTTGACTCTTTACCAGGGTACTGTGTTTCATAACAGAACCAGATTACCCAGTAATCCACCCCATTTTTAATATATCCGCTAGGAGCCTGAATAAAGTTAGTTTAGCTCACCAGTAGGATATTTTTAATTTAAGTCTCTCACTCCACTTCACCTGCCCTTTAGCTTCATATCACACGACACATAGTCTTCACAATAAAGTGCTCCTACGCAATATCGATAGTCGTAGCACGCCTCAACCCGCAGCGGGTTGGGAAGCCCCTATGATGAAGCATGTCACCGTGAGGAAACTCCGGTGAGTGAGGGGACTAAAAAGAAAATATTCTCTTTTCCCTGCTCTGAAACAGACCGAAAGGTGTCATGTTTCCGTAATTGGCCAGGTTCTCTGGATCTGAGTGCTCAGATCTTTTTTGGTAAACTTAATGCTGTGGAGGGCGAACCTGGTTAACCACTTCCTCTACCTCCCCCTCTTTTTTGAATAGTATATTTCTCGGCGTGAAGCCGTGGGAGTTTATCCTTTCTTTTTGTTAGTATCACATTTGTTGACGTGGTGTAGGGACAATGGCAGAAATCACAGGCCTAACTTTCTCGGAGGAAGAAATTGAAAGAGTGATGGCATCAATGGGTGAAATTGCGGACAACATACATAGGGACTCAGATGGCTTCAACCAGGTCTGGGATGAACTAACAGAACTAAAGAGGAATCAAGTAAAAACTTAGATACATGGTCTAATGATGGCTCAGTACTTAAGGGCAAACACAGCACCCAGGGGACTAATAGTGAGGAATGAACCTTTCATTTTTCAGCAGGACAAACAATTCAAAATTGACTGGTCGCTAATATCTTGGCACTGTACCAGAGATTGGCTGGTCTTGATCATAAAAACAGCTGCAAGATTAGGTGAGGAGATGAAAGTTGAGGCCATAAAAATTGAAGTACAGTTGAAAAGCTTTCAGGACGTAACTGATCTTAAAAAACGCTTGGAAGAACTGAACAAACAAATGGCAGACTTCAAGATGAGCTTGAAAGATACAAAAACCATTAAATTCAAAAAAGACCTAAAGAATTTTTCAAGGGAAAAAGTGTATCCATACACTAAAGACGATTATGTCCCCCCTAACAGAAATCCAGGCTACAACACGGATTCAGACAATTCTGACACAGGATCAGATAATTCCAACAATAGCGATAACTATGGCCGAAATAAGACTAGACGCCCGAGAGGAGGCTACTTTAGGAACAGAGGCGGTTATAATCCAAACTGGCCAGGATATTTTGGCCCTGCCCCCTATGGCCCACCGCCACCACCTCACCATTTCTTTTATGGACCACCGGGTTTTCCTCCACAATATCCCCACCAAGCACAGAATTTCTGGGAAAATACACAAAGACAAGAACAACAACAGCAGCCTTTTTTAGCGAGAGGCAGAGGCCAACAAAGAGGAAAGACAAGAAAAACCCCTTAAGTCCAATGGGCCCAACCAATAGAAACATCACGGAGCCACACCAGGAGCATGGGACCAGTAGATCAACCGACAACGAGCAAACCACCAGCTTAGTAGTAAATCTATCTGACATCGACATCACAGACATCCAAAGAAAAGTGTTGGAGAAAGGACTAGGTTTTGTCCCAACCCCTACGATGGACAAGTTCCTACTAGCCTGAGAGATAAATGACTTCATCAGAAAGATAAAACTACAGGTTTTCTTTAAAGATAAACCTCTAACCAATCAACATACTAGCGACACTGGCCTACATAAGAAATCCACCTTCACCCCCCCAAGTGCAAATCTCCCTGTGGAGGTGTTGGCTTTTGAAAAGGCGGTTATGAAGGATATTGCTGAAATCGACCCAAAAACTATCAAAGTCTATCATAACCTGAGTAAAGCAGAAAATGAAGCACTGAAGCAATTATCATCCATAAAGGAGATAACACTAAAACCAGCGGACAAAGGTGGTGCGATAGTGCTGCAAAACACTACCACATACAGGGAAGTCTGCCTTGGCCTACTGTCTGACCAAAGAAATTATGTGGAAATCACTGAAGACCCTACCAACCGTCTAAGAAGGGAGATAGCGTATCTAACAGAAGAAGCTACCGCCAACAATTGGCTAACAAAAAAAGAGGCAGATTTTTTGGAGACCAAAAACCCTATAGTTCCCTACTTCTACACAACACCAAAAATTCACAAATCCACAACAAACCCACCTGGCAGACCGATAGTATCGGGCATAGGATCAATATTGGAACCTCTATCTAAATATACCGATGCTTTCCTAAGACCATTGATCCAATCTACGGAAACCTATTTACAGGACACCAAATCGGTACTTAAAGACCTACCATTTGACCCCACAAGGAACATTCTGATTGGATTAGACGTGGAAAGTCTTTATACAAGCTTACCCCATGCTGACACTCTACAGATATTGGAGGATGTCTTATTTGAACAAGAATGGGAGTACCAAACACCTCGTCATGTCGTCCTAGAATGTTGTCGCTTGGCCCTTACAGAGAATTTCTTTCGTTTTGAAGATACCCTCTACCGGCAGTCCCATGGTACCAGCATGGGAAGTACTTTTGCGCCGAGCGTAGCAGGGTTATACGTTCACCACCTAGAAAAATGGAAAATCCTTAATGATTCGAATCCTCACAGACAACATGTGAGTCTCTGGAAAAGGTACATCGATGATGTCCTTCTCATCTGGGAAGGTACGGAGATAGAGGCGCAAGATTTTCTGATATGGTTAAATCAACAGGATCCCTATCTCAAGTTTACACACACTATGAGCAGGTCACAATTGGTGTTTTTGGATTTGAATATCATGGTTGATGGACTGTCTCTCAGTACTACCACTCATTTTAAACCAACTGCAAGAAACTGCCTTCTAGTTTTTGACAGCTTCCATCCGAGACACCTAAAAGAGAATTTACCCTTTGGCCAGTTTTTAAGATTAAGACACAATTGCAGTTCAAAGGAGGCTTTTAACCAACAAGCCAATGATCTCACTAAAAAACTATTGGACAGACAATACCCAGCACATCTGGTGAGAAAAGCAAAAAAACGAGCTGGCAACAATAACAGAGAGGCATTATTGGAACCAAAAACCATCAAAGAGAGCCCAGAAAAAAGACCAATTTGCATCACTACCTACAATATTGCCTCAAATAAAGTAACAAACATCATCAGAAAACACTGGCGTACTCTGAACTGTGGCAGTCTAGACATACCAAAACCCATGTTTAGTCACAAAAGAAGTAAAAATTTAAAAGATTACTTAGTCCATACTCGCCCAAAAGTGGAAAACAGGAACCCCAAACAAAGAACTATCAGTACGGTGCCCACAGGACACTACCCATGTGGTGACTGTAGTGTCTGTCACCTGACAAGTGTCACTAAGAGTATAACATTTAATAACAACATGACCTGGGAATTGAAAGACTTTACCAACTGTAACACTTCTGGTGTAGTGTATATGATTACCTGTAACTGTAAATTACACTACATTGGCATGACAACCAGAAAAGCCAGCACCAGGATAGTCGAGCACAGAAGTAACATCAGACGGAAGAAGATCACGACCAAAATGGTATCCCATTTTATTGAAAGAAACCACACTCCCAATGACATGAAGTGGGTAATCCTAGAAAGACTATATGGACATGACAACTTGGAACATCGCCTGTTAGACAAAGAACAACGATGGGTGTACAAGTTGAAAACTGATACCCATGGATTAAATGATACCATTCCATGGGGACTTTTGGCGAAGTAATTATAACAATGATAAGCCTTGTGTTGCCCTTTCTTCTGGATAAAATCTACTGAAAAAAACCATCTTTTGTAAGTTATAAATGAACTTGAAAAATAATGAGCCCTTATTATTGAACATCTTGATAAGAAGGAGAAATAATGAGTTTACATAAACAATCGTAAGTCCCATTTTATATGTTGTTTGTTCCTTTTTCCCCATCATCACTCTGTTTATAATCTCATGCACTTGTCTATTTACAAACGCCGAGAATTCTAAGATGGCCCCCGTGCAGTTCCAACACGAGTAGCCATCTTGGAATAACAAATGCGGTCTAGCTTCCCATGCGGAAGTAAGACCAGGATCCGAAATAGTTTATTACCCTTCCGGTTAGACCGAGACAGTGTCCGCCGGTCACACGGGAAGCCGAGTAGGTCTACCGTCACAACAGAGCCTCGTAACAAGTAAGATCTGCCCTAGCTCACGTAATAGTACAGCTGCGAGGACCACGCGCTTCCTTCGAAACGCGTGTGGTACCGATATTTAGGTACTCTAGCTCTATTTTATTTTCTGATTACCTCCTGTCTAGGTGCATTACGGGAACAATTAACTTACCCGCGATTGACCATGAGGTTTAGTTAAACCTTAGCAAAAGTATGTTTTTACCTCTTCCTTCGTGTGTTTTGTCTGTCACGTTTTGTGTTGAACCTACAGACCACTCCGCATTTGTGTTTTAAATTAATGCACTGCCACAGATAAATCACTAATGGGGATCCTTCATATGAGGGATCACTCGAGCTTGCAGTGTGTGTGTGTGAAATGGGTGAAGGTGTCACTACTAGACTGTCACGATGAAAGTCACCAGACACTCTTTTTAATATGTAAATGCATTAATTATGGAACGGGTTATATTTTAACATTGAACAAATAACATTGAATATGTTTTCTTTTCAGATATGCCAATACCTTGCAGAAAAAGAGTATGTATATACATATATTAATATAGGCATACTATTCATGTTTTGATTGGAGTGGTACTCACAGGGCTGGACCCTGTTGTAGTCCTGAAGAAGAGCTGTGGGGTACAGCTCGAAACTAGTTGACTCTTTACCAGGGTACTGTGTTTCATAACAGAACCAGATTAACCAGTAATCCACCCCATTTTTAATATATCCGCTAGGAGCCTGAATAAAGTTAGTTTAGCTCACCAGTAGGATATTTTTAATTTAAGTCTCTCACTCCACTTCACCTGCCCTTTAGCTTCATATCACACGACACATAGTCTTCACAATAAAGTGCTCCTACGCAATATCGATAGTCGTAGCACGCCTCAACCCGCAGCGGGTTGGGAAGCCCCTATGATGAAGCATGTCACCGTGAGGAAACTCCGGTGAGTGAGGGGACTAAAAAGAAAATATTCTCTTTTCCCTGCTCTGAAACAGACCGAAAGGTGTCATGTTTCCGTAATTGGCCAGGTTCTCTGGATCTGAGTGCTCAGATCTTTTTTGGTAAACGGTATCTGAAAACCTGCATCTAAATATTCACAGAGCATCTGCTACATTGTTCAACACGCCACACACATGTTTAATTCAAAAAATTACAATGAGTTTCAAGCATAGCAATATGATTTCCTTTATTAACTTTAAGAACATCTTACTCTTTGAGGTTGTTGGTTAATGCACTCCATTACTGTCATGTTATCCGACCAGAGTATGACAGACTGGTAGCAAAAACACTCAGGCCAGATTGTGAGGGTCACTAGGATGGGAAAAAGCCCCAAGAAAACTATGTCTGCCACCAGCCCAAACTGTGTCCAATCAGTTGGCCATTGTTGAGCACACAAAGAGGTGCCTAAAATGGCGGCAAAACCTACACTGCCTGAGGAGTCCATAAACGAACCCAGCTACCCATTGGTCTTTGCGGGGCTTAGCCAAACTACAGATCCATTGAAATCCTTCAAAACTGCCTCCCAAATCCTCATTTCCTTCCTCACCTAGCAGGACAACCTGCTGTGATGGTGTTTATGCTTCATGCCAGACATGGCCTGAGCTATAGACTTGGAGAAACGGTGGATCATAGATATAATACACAATGCAAAGTTCAGCTGACCCTCCACAACATTTAGTTGATGCAAAGTCACCTTCTTGACCACCTGGCACTCTTTTAATGCCCTTGTAAAACTTTTGAACTTATCCTGAGGCAGCCTAAATACATCTGCAGTGGAATCTAACCCTATTCTTATAAATTCAAATGTTGTGACCGGGTCACATGTCTTGGCCTATGCCAACAGAACCCCAAATACCTCCATTAGCTTTTGAGAATTCCCCAAGACCGCAACACACCCTGCTACACCTGGAAGACCCAAGAATAGGAAATCATTCAAGTAATGCAACACCCACGGGTGCACTGCCTGCTTCCAGAAAAAAAAAACACTCTAAAAAGTGCTAAACCTTTCAAAGTAGGTGCAGGAAACCTAGTGACCCATGGGCATGCATTTGTTGAAGTAGAAGGAGCCCTTAAATTGAAAATCTACCAAATGAAAATCCTCAGCATGGAATGGTAGCAGCCTAAACGCTGATTCTATATCTGCCCTTGCCACTAACTCCCTATATGGGCCGGGATGCCCGCCACCCCTCCCAACACCAATTCCCCATGGGAGGAGACAGACACAGATTTGAACTTTTGGAAGGCGGGGGGGCCTCACGACCCCCCTGGCCGTATTTATTAAAATATGAAACAAAATTTAAAACTTTAAATTAAAACGTTTCATGAATCATGTACAAATTCAACTTCAATTACATCTTGATGAAGACAGGTTTGTCAGGCAAACCTTAACAAATCTCTAATACAAAGGTTTCCTAGCCGAGTCTAGCATCCTGATAAATGCATTACATTTGAATTTGTACAACCTAACATTAAGGGCCAACGGCAAGGTCTTAACCGGTGTCAGATCCCTATCACCAACTTCCCGCCCTCACGGTGTGAGTGGCGCATGCGCAGAGGACTTTACCCTCGCCGCCAATTGTAACTTCCCTTGTCGTGGGGGCCCCCTTTCACTCGACGCCATCTTAAGGTCGTCTGAATTTGTGTGCGAGGTATCCGTAAGAAGGACAGCGTGGACTCCCCCCCTTCCCCACACTCTCTTCCGCCGGAGCGGATATCCGGCCCCCGGGAAATTCGTGGGAGGGGCATATAGCTGTCTCCCCCTGGTAGGGGCCTGTGGCCGTCTCCCCCTGGGCGACCCATCTGTAGTGGGTGCCGCCCCCCTGTGGGAGGGGCCAATGGCCGCCTCCCCCCGGGCGCTCCCATCCATAATGGGTGGCGCCCCCCCCTAGGGACCTTGAAATCACTGCTCACCGATCATGACCTTACCGCCGACCAAAAAATAAATACGACAATTGTTTTACCTACTAAGGAAAGAAAAACTATGACTAAACTTGCAACAGCTTGATAAATTCACCGACTTCAACATTGCTGCAAAGGGAAAAGGTCCTAAAGCAAAGCACAATCTTTATTGAACCCATTCCTTTACGTTTCGACAAAGGAAAAAATGGCCTACAAGCAAGTATTTAATTACATGCATACCCTCGTCATACATTTATGATGCAAGAAATGATTGCCATACATGTTTTATTACATCAAATACCACCATTCGATATCTCTTTATTTCACAAACTCTGCAACAAGGGGCTGGTGGGTGGGTCAAAAAAGTGCAGCTTGTTCCCTTGAGGGCTCACAAGCGACGAGTGGTGCAGCCTTCAGAGCGCAGGAACAAGAGGAAGCTTCGTTGGATTCCCGCACCTTTTATCCAGCTGCGGGAGGGCGGGGCGCCGACTCAAGCACACCCATCAGTGCACGGACTTCCGAGCGGGTGTTTAGGACAACCTCTTTTGGGCGGGAGGAGCGTGTTCCGGCCACGCCGCTTCGGGCATACCAGCCGGGACACGCCCCCCACCCACAATGGTTTCCCCGGGAATCGGGGCACCCATCCATACGTTCGGGGGGACCGAGTGGTCTCCCCTTTCCATATGGGCCGGGATGCCCACCACCCCTCCCAACACCAATTCCCCATGGGAGGAGACAGACACAGATTTGAACTTTTGGAGGGCGGGGGGGCCTCACGACCCCCCCGGCCGTATTTAATAAAATATGAAACAAAATTTAAAACTTTAAATTAAAACGTTTCATAAATCATGTACAAATTCAACTTCAATTACATCTTGATGAAGACAGGTTTTTCAGGCTAACCTTAACAAATCTCTAATACAAAGGTTTCCTAGCCGAGTCTAGCATCCTGATAAATGCATTACATTTGAATTTGTACAACCTAACATTAAGGGCCAACGGCAAGGTCTTAACCGGTGTCAGATCCCTATCACCAACTTCCCGCCCTCACGGTGTGAGTGGCGCATGCGCAGAGGACTTTACCCTCGCCGCCAATTGTAACTTCCCTTGTCGTGGGGGCCCCCTTTCACTCAACGCCATCTTAAGGTCGTCTGAGTTCGTGTGCGAGGTATCCGTAAGAAGGACAGCGTGGACTCCCCCCCCTTCCCCACACTCTCTTCCGCCGGAGCGGATATCCGGCCCCCGGGAAATTCGTGGGAGGGGCATATAGCCGTCTAGCCCTGGGAGGGGCCTATGGCCGTATCCCCCTGGGCGACCCATCCGTAGTTGGTGCCGCCCCCCGTGGGAGGGGCCAATGGCCGCCTCCCCCCGGGCGCTCCCATCCATAATGGGTGGCGCCCCCCCGAGGGACCTTGAAATCACTGCTCACCGATCATGACCTTACCGCCACAGGCCAGATAGTTGACCGACTATCTGGCCCCCCCACACCTCCTATAGGTCACGTCTCCTCAAACCCACTAGCCAAGCTACGATGTCTCCTATCAGTAAGTCATTACCAGTCCTGGACAGGTGCACCCCATCATTCGAATAACAGTGATCGCCCCTGATACACCCATGAGAAATGCTTTGGAGATGAGCAGAGCGAAACAATTTCTCTATTTTTTTGTTGACCCTCTTTACCGAGTGGTTCAACGCTGTCATAGACAAACCTCCCCGCCATATCCTCCTGGGAATCATATGGGACCAGGCAATCGTACATCCCGGGAGCCTTTTGGCTAACCAGCTAACTACAGACAGTATGTGCTCAAATAACACCCGTCTTCCCAGTCTCACCAAGTCATTGCCCCCTACGTGCATTATGACTACAGATGGCGGTGACCTGTGCCGCCCTAATAGTTCCTCCACAGAACTTTGCAATCGGTCAATACAGATGCCGCCCTTCCCATGGAAGGTCACTCTGAACCCATATTCCTCAGATGTGTGAATCGCATCACCTGCTTTGAATATGTCCCCGGCACGCCTCACGTATGAGTGGCCCACGACCCAGACCACTTGATCTCCATTCCGTGATCCTTTCCCGCCGGTCAGCTGATGCTGGGCCGATCCCAATTTCCACCCAATTTCCACCCCGCGTCACAGGCTCGCGAAACTGTAATCCAAACAAAAGACAACAAGCGTGAGTGCATTTCATCAGTCTTTTACAACATGTGCAGTCGCACATATCTCTTGAAACAATTCGAGGACCAACGGCCTAATTGTTTCACCTCGTCTGCCTGCAGACCTCGAGCCGTAGCTTCTGTAGCTGCCCCTATTCTAAATGAATGGGTCCCAAAATCACACGGGTTCAAGCCCGCTGCTGCAATCGTAATTGCCAGCACCCTCTGAAATTGAAATCTTGTCAATGGGGTGCCGCCCATATGTCTAAGCAGGGCCCCCCCCATGTTGTCAACCTTTGTTGTAGGTAGGCCTCCACATGCCTCACTGGACAACCGGGATTCCCCGGAGCGCGCTGCAACACCACACTATTCCCCAGAGCCTCCTGGTCCGTTTTTGACCTGACTATCGAGATCAGCAGAGAATCCCCCTTACTTGGATGTGATCCCTGCGTAGACCTCCTTCCACATCTTTCTTATTCCCTGCCACAAGTTCACTCACCCGCAGGGCCCCATAGAATGCCAATGTGAAAGCTGCTCGGAACAGTATTACCTCGCTGGGCGAGGAGCATGTCTCGTCCAGTTTCGCCAGTAAGTTGGTCAATTTATCAAACCCAATCGGGTGCCTGTTATCCTGTCTGTGACCCTCTAGGCGCCGCCAGCCGCGGAGAGCCTTCCTGACTAAGAAGGAGTTTGTTGGGTCCCTTATCCTGTGGAGCTGTGCCATAAATGATATGGCGGCCTTATACCTATTGGCGGTTGCCGCCGACCGGCCTTCCTTATGTAGTGCCACCAAAAATTGGAGCAAGGACTCCTCCTGCCCCCATCTATGCTCCCCTACCGGCCCCAGAAAGGCGCAGTATGAACGGAACGCCCCTTCATAAGCTCTCCTCGTCCTGGGCGCTAAACTGGCTGCCACGAGGTTTTGTAGTCCGGGGCACCGATCTGCCACAGTGCTTCGGGGAAAGGTGGCGCCACTAGCTCCGCTGAGGGTAGACAATCCCTGAAAGCCTGCATTTTGGAACGAGAGAGCGCATCAGCTGCATTATTTAGTACACCCGGCACATGTTTTGCCCTGAACTGTACGTTCAATCTCATGCATCGCAATAAATCTCTTTCAACAGTCGTAAGATCCATTTGCAGCGTGCTGCCTGCTGGTTAATGCACTCAACCACTGTCATGTTACCTGACCAAAACACCACCGAGCGGTCCCTAAAGTCCTCCGGCCATGCCACCAGAGCCACCCAGATGGGGAATAGTTCCAGGAAACCAATATTATTCGTCAGGCCGCTTGTTCACCACCACGCCGGCCATGTTTGTGCCGACCACCGGTTTCCGAAGATTGCACCAAAACCCACGCTGCCCGCCGAGTCGGTCCATAAGCCGAGTTCCACCGAAGAGGCTGGGGGTTTGCTCCATACCACTCGGCCATTGAAGTCCGCCAGGAATGGCAGCCAAATGAGCATGTCCTGGCGAACCTCTGCCGACAGTCTTGTGCGGTGGTGCCCTTCCCTAAGGCCCACCATGGATTGCGCAATGGATCGAGAGAAGGGGCGAGCCATCGGTATCACTCTCAATGCAAAGTTAAGCTGACCCACTGTCTGTTGTAACTGGTGCAGGGTCACCTTCTCCGTCCGGAGACACTGTAACAGGGAAGCCCTAAACTTGCCAACCTTCTCCGTCGGCAAACGGAAACACCCCTCCTCCGAGTCTAGTTCTATACCCAGAAACTCGAGGGAGGTAGTCGGCCCTACTGTCTTACCTGGTGCCAATGGAACCCCGAAACCCCGCATGAGCACGCAGAAGTCCTGCAATGCCCGCACGCAGTCCTGAGTGCCCGCTGGGCCAAGAAAGAGGAAATCATTCAGATAATGTATCACATGTTTGTGCCCTGTGGCCTTCGTGAACACCCATTCCAAAAACGAGCTAAACATTTCAAAATAGGCACACGAAATCGAACAACCCATTGGCATGCACATATCCATGTAGTATTTCCCTTGAAACGTGAAACCCAGCAGGCGCTGGTCTTGAGGGTGTACTGGGAGCAACCTGAATGCAGATTCAATGTCTGATTTAGCTAACAATGCACCGGGCCCAGGCGATTCAACAGTACTACTGCGTCATCGAACGATGCATACTTTACTGAACATACCTCGGGGTCAATCGCCTTGTTTACTGAAGCCCCCCTCGGGGCCGATAGATTGTGAATGAGTCTATAATCCCCCGGGTCCTTCTTCGGAATCACTCCTAATGGGGAACACACAAAATCCACCACTGGTGGGTCGCCAAATGGTCCTGCCATTCGCCCCAAGCTAACCTCTTTTGCTATCTTTTTGGCGGCAACTATTGGGTTGTGTTGAATAGACAACTGGTTTTTACAGGAAGTGTTCCCACGAAAATTGCCCGCCGGGGTCCTGAAGCCATATGAGAAGCCATCCCTCAGAGTCCCGGCGGACGCATGATCAGGGTATCCGTTTAGCCAAGGGGTCAAAGCCAAGATATCTACGGGCGAAGATGTTTGCTTCCGAGGCACCGTATCAATCCTGCTTGGGACACCCCTTCCCTCCTGTGTCATTGGCCTTAGATCGGCAACTGGTTTCCGGGTGTGAGGAGTTTCCACAGCCCGAGCACGCGTGCCGGAACCTACACATTCCTTGGGGCCTGTTACAAGTTCCTTTATTGAAGCCCCAACACACCCCTCGCTTGCTTCCGTTCCCGCCCGACCTAGGCTGGGACTCCCCCCCGGAGTTCGCACGAAAGGGCTGTGACTGCCTCTGAGGGAATACCCCAGAGCCGTTCGTGCTCGACCCTGAACCACTCGCTGATCCTGGCAAGAGCTGTGCATGCCATGATACTGTACCCAAACAATCCCATGTCACGGCCTTGTTAAACTCCTTCGCTTTTCTAAAGGCCATATCATAGCCTTTCCATTCATCACCCCCATACTTCGCATGGAAGTTCGTGATCCTGCTCTGATAACATGCCAAGTCACTCAACACCTCTGGTGTACGTTCTGCGATAATCCCCACAAAGATGGAAAAGGCCCTGATCCAGTTCATCATTGTCTCATCGACCCTGAATTCCGCCATCTTGGCCCGCCATACAGTGGGGTGCCATAAATCTTTCTGGGTCTTTGCATACTCTAACTCTCGATGATCAGTCAACAGTGAAAACATGTTAATGTACTTGTTGGCCCACACCATCTCTTTCGTAACCATGGCAACATGTTGAGCCAAACTTTCCCGCCTTGAGGGTACCGCGCCCCCCCCCACCATTGGTAACGGTCTCTTACCGGCTTCCGCCGCGCTTCCAGCCGCGTCCGTTGTTTTCTCTTGTTTGTCAGCCATGACCACCTTCGCTACCTGTGGGGAAATAGAAGGCACATTCGCTGTCCTGGCATCCCTTGCCTGCCGCAACTGCTCGATAATTATTCTGGCCTCTTCGGCCGGGTCTCCCGCAGCCGCAGATCCCCCGCTCCCTTTTTCAGCCACGGTAACACTGCCGCTAACTGAAGCGCTAATTCCGGGGGCATCTGGTCATCCACCAGCGGCGTGATAACCACGGGGATAGGCAACCCCCCATCCGGTCCCGGTACCGGGCTGGTCGCTGGCGCTACTGGAATTGGTGGAGTCTCTACCGGAACTGGGGCCTCGCTGGGACCCGTCTTCCCCTTCCTCTTCTTACCCTTATCCCCTGGGGTGACGTTCGGCAAAGCCGGTCCTATGACCCTCTTAGGTCGTCCCGAGGGGGCATTCTGGGCCTCCATCTGCTTCCTGAGGGCCGCCAAGCCGCGATCTAGCAGGTCTACTTTACCAAATTTTCGGTCCATCACCACCACTTGGTTCACCAACGTGCGCAGCATCCTTTCCATCTCGGAGCTCTTTCCGGGCTTCTTGCCAGGCATGTCTGTGTTCGATCTGCACGACCTGTCCTGCTGAAGCGACTCGATTTCCAGCTACGCCTTGATGACTGAAAGAGAAAAACAAAGATTACAAGTTCTCAAAAAAATGCAGCTTGTTCCCTTGAGGGCTCACGAGCGACAAGTGGTGCAGCCTTCAGAGCGCAGGAACAAGAGGAAGCTTTGTTAGATTCCCGCACCATTTATCCAGCTGCGGGAGGGCGGGGCCCCGCCTCAAGCACGCCCATCAGTGCACGGACTTCCGGGCGGGTGTTTAGGACAACCTCTTTTGGGCGGGAGGAGCGTGTTCCGGCCACGCCGCTTCGGGCATACCAGCCGGGACACGCCCCCCGCCCACAATGGTTTCCCGGGGGATCGGGGCACCCATCCATACATTCGGGGGGACCGAGTGGTCTCCCCTTTCCAGGTCCCAGCTCCTGGAGCATCAAAATGGCCTGGTCCAGTGAAGTGTAGTTAGCAGAGAACAATACTCATTCAATGGCCTCATTGACAGACTGTCCCTTATTGCCGTCAAATTATGTATCAAACAATACTCCCCTAGTTCTTTCTTCGGAACCACCCCTAAGGGGAAACTCACATAATTCTCTGGAGGGATGGAGTCAAATAGGCCTGCTATCCTCCCCAAGTTTCTATCTTTCAAGATTGATTTTCTGCCTACATTAAGATTCGCCTGCAATGATTACTGAATCTTACAAAATGAAACACCTACACAACCTTCTGCAGAAGTTCTGAAACCATTCTTAAAACCCTGCTACAGCATCTGTGCTGCTGCTGTGTTGTTGTTGTAAGCATTCAGCCATACCATCATTGCTTCCAATCACCGAGGAAGGGGCCTTGTCCCCAAATGGACTGCTCACTCATGCAATTTTGGAGAAGCAATGTTTGAACTTACACATTTCAGGGGCTCTAGGGCAAATCTGTTTATTAAAATCCCAACATGACCCCTTTCTCCCTCCTCTTCCTGAGTGGGATGTTGCCCTCAATGCCGCCCAAAAGGGCTGCACTGCTGCAGCTTCTGCCTTTTGTATCCTCATGCATCATGGCACATATTCACCTCTATCTGATCCCATGCAAAAGTGGGTCTGGTAGCCTTCAATCTTCTAAATTCTTTATCTTAATCACTCCAGGTCATGCTTCCAAACTTGTCATGAGCACACACTATTCTGTTCTGATAGCATGCCAGTTGTAGAGACGTTTCCCCATGATTGCTTAAACGATTGTGAAACCTTCAACCCAATATATCAATGGTTCCTCAACCTTTTTCTTATATGGCCAATGAGAGCACTCCGTTGAATGTGAATATTCCTTACACCACCTACTTTCCTCCCTTTCAGGGTTATCCGAAATTAGCTGCATTTTTCAGTGTAACTTCCTTTCCATATTTTTCTTTCACTTCAAACAGCACGTGCCTGCCCAATTGGTCCTGCTCCGAACACACAATCCCTAAACCCATGCTCGGTAGTGGCACAGCCGTACTTCCTGGAGTAGATACACAAAGTGCCATAGAATCAAAATATTTCATGAAGATTTACAAATGACTGAGCTATGGCACTTCATTGCACCACCAGTACAACACCAAAAAGCCTGACTTGGGCGAAACCATTGCTGGCTGTGCAATGCCCTCCAGGACTGCCCCCAGAGCGTAGAGAGTTAGTAGGTCAGACTGGAAAACAAGTATCCTGGCCTGTGTGGCTCCTGGATGGAGGTTACAAAACTGGCAGCTGGCAGCGGTCATCCTCCATGGGGCAACAGTCAGTGGAGCACTGTATCCATGGAGGGAAGCAGGTAACAAAGAGGCCTGTCTCCTGCCTGGGGTCCTTTTTAAAGGCAGGCTCACGCCACCGCCCATACCCAAAAATATCACTCCTCACTATACCTAGAAGAACTATGGGCCCGATTCACAGAATGAATTTAAGACTCAATCCTAAACTTACTACTATTTTGGTATTCACAGAATGCACTTACTACTTTTGGCATTCACAGAATGAACTTACTACTTTTGGTATTCACAGAAGTTAGGATTTTTTCTTAAGTTTGTCTTAAGACAAACTTAAGACAGACTTAAGACAAACTTAAGACAGACTTAAGACAAAATCCTAACTTAATTCTGTCTTAAGTCTGTCTTAAATTTGTCTTAAGACAAACTTAAGACAAAATCCTAACTTCTGTGAATACCAAAAGTAGTAAATTCATTCTGTGAATACCAAAAGTAGCTGAAAAAAAAGCGGCTGGTTTGTGACCTGAGAATATACTTGTGCTGTGACTGATGTACTAATCCATCACTTGCAGAATTCTGGTACATTAATATAAATGATGAAATAATCTTCTTGTGAAAACTCGTGAAAAGTTAGGGAATGCAGCCATGGAGGTATAATCTGAGGGGTATTTGGGGGAGCGTGCAGCAACACCATGGATCACTGCATGCTCCAGTGACACCACCATGCCAAATTTAAACGCATTCACTCAATGACAGCTATCAGTTTTCAAATCCTGTACCACCACACTTGGCGAGTTGGTAAAGCATCACTGGTTTGCTACTACATGTCATCGCAATTTATAATGAGAGTGGAAGTTCTTTTCATGTCACCTTCCTCCTTTTCAATCACAAGAAAGCACAATATGAATAAAGGGGTTTGCAAAACCATTTGCAAAAACAAAGGGGCATATTTACACGCCCCTACTGCCACCGGAGTTTCACCTTTTGTGATGCTCCGGTGGCATAGCAGCATTTCCCATATTTACAAGGAGGAGCTCAGACACTTAACTTGGCCTTTCCGCTAAAATCCTCTGTGGCAAAGGAGGGTGCAATGGGTGTTGCTGTTGGCGTTCCGCCGCAACTGCTTTTTGACGCTACCCTAGATTTACAAGGTTGGAGTAGCACCAAAAACTAATGCCAGGGAACACCTGGTCTCAGGATGGTGCTAATGAGTAGAAATTATTACTTTTTCCTCTTTTTTTGCTCTTTCTATGTGTGCTGCAAAATGCAGCACACCTAGAAAAAGCAAATCGCCTTTAAAGATTGTTTATGTGCAGGAAGGTTTCCTAATTAGGGGATATTGGGGAGGGGCATCCCAGGATGCTATAAAATAGAATTTCTTGTTTACATGATAGGCAGGAACTCCTGGAAATTAGCTCCTATCTATTTCTGTATTTGCCTGCAATTCAGAACTATACAAAATTGATCTCAGAATTTCTGCAGACATTGCTCATAAACTCTCAGAAAGGCGCCTGAGTCCCCCACGTGCGTGCAGGTGGGCCCAGGTATTTCCAAAGCTCAGTCATGCCAATTACTGTTTTCCGCAGCTTGTCACTTTACTCTCTCACCTCACTCCTGAATTGCGGCCCCGGGCTCGTGTCTGAGAGAGAACAACACCTTGGAATTTGCAAACACGCGGCTGAGAGGTGTGAAAGGTGACAGAAAATAATCACCTGTTATGCTTTGGGAAACTCACGTGAAGAGTGGCAATTTGCTGCCTGCGCAATCAAACATTGCAACAGTGTTGAGGACCGCGCAGCTGTGACAGCATCGCCCCCCTCCCCCATCCCTTCCCCACTGTGTAAATGACTTTGCCTTTCAGGCAAAAATGTACGCTTATCAAATCAAGGCGAGTCTAAAGAATCTGTGTTTTTGTTTAATATGACTGGTGCCACGGCAGATCATAATTACATACAATAAAATAACACTTCATTTTGTTTCCATGGTGACGCAAAAGTAAATCATCAAGGAAAAGTTAAGAACTGAGAGAGAGAGAGACAGAGAAGGCGAAGGAATAAGGGACGCCTGCAGCTGGGACGCGAAAGGCAGGCATGTTGGGAGGGTTTTAATTAGTGCCAGGTGAGATTTCCATTTCGGAAGAGGATGGGTAATGTAGGTGCTAATGAGAGCAGTATTGCACCTGTCATGAAAATGTTCAATGTTGTCAACTGCAGATTGTGACAAGAAATGCATCCTTTTGTGGATTTTTTCGTTCGGGGCAATACACTATTGCCTTTCGATGCCAGTACACAAGCCTGCTTTCTTCAGTCAATTAATTACTTTTACACAGGGGCATTGCAAATACTGTAGGGGGGATAACGTTCATATGGACCGTACAGAAGCTGACTTCTCATGGCAACCATGTAAGAAATGTTTAATTGAAATTATTCAAAACTGAAAACGGTAAGATATTCAGTGATTATTTTGGAAGTCTGGCATTCGCCTGGTCTTGCCGAATTTACATTACACACCCCTTCACAAATACGTACACGTAACTATCAGGCATATGCATCAATATTGCATTTTGCGATTCCTTAATAGCGAAAAATAAGGAATCGCAATTAAGGAATTGCATCAAGAAATTGCTATAAAAATAATGATTTCTTAAAATTCCTTAATTGCGATTTTCTAATTGAGAATCACAATTAACCCCTTCGACGCTGATGACGAGCTGGGCTCGTCATGTCGTAGCCTCCTCGCACGCTGATGACGAGCCCAGCTCGTCACGTAAAGTGCGTTTCCGCAAAACCCAGCGTGCGAGCGGAATTCCGCTAGCGCGCATGGTGTTAAGGAATACTTCCCCATCCATTCCTATGGGCCTATGGGTCCATAGGAATGAATGGAAAGACATTCTTAATTTGCAATTCACCATTAAAAATTCTCAAATTAAGAATGCAATTTCAAGGGTGCAGGGGTGTCCAAAGGACACCCTGTTGCACCCCTGAAATCTGCTTAGGAGTACATTTTACACACTCACATGCCCCAAGGGCATGTGTGTGTGTAAAATGGAACTTTGAAAAATGCACTTTAGTGCATTTTTCAAAGTTTTCGCAAATTCAACTTCATGGTAATTTGCTCCCCTTATTTGCGAATTCGCAAATTTTTCAACTTTGATGCATTGCATTTAAGGAATCTCAATTTGAGATTCCTTAAATGCAATTGCAATTTAAGAAATCGCAATTTAAGGAATCGCAATTTAGGGATTTCTTAAAAGACGAAAATAACAAAAATGTTAATGCATCCCAAAAATGGGAATTGCATTTGCAAACGACCGAATTTTGCGATTCGCACCGTTTGCGAATGCAATTTCCTTTGATGCATGTGGCTGTATGTCTCTTCAATGCCTCTATGTTCTACTCTGATCCCAATTTCATGTTATGTTGGATTGTCCTCACAATTCACATCTCAGATGCCACTGATTGTTGTTTTCCTGGACAACTGCATAATCATTAGATCACACTGTTTGGAACATTACATTTTCTTCCATTATTATTTCAGACAGATATACTTGTCTGCAGGAGTTACTTGGCAAATCCAAATTACAAATATTGAGGAAACACCAGTTTCTGATATTGGGATCTCATATTTTTGACTACAAAACAGTTTCCAGGTGAGAAATGGCCTAAAAATGGCTATAAAGACACAAAAACGGTGGATCATACTACTGATGACGCTGCAGTTTCCTTTGCCTATGCTGGAATTATCAATATCATGAACCTGGTGCCGGTGCTAAAGTTGTGTTGTCCTTCCTGGATATGATTCCCTTCGCTGTTGACCTTTTAATCACAAAGGAAGCGATGCGCTATGCTTCACCTACCTACTTCAAACACCACTGAGTCACATTGAATACCCAGTTCCATCCTCCCACTGACGTGGAACCTCAGTGTTCTGTCCTTTGCTTCAGCAACTGTATTCCCCAGGTGAGCAATGGTTCTCACTCGTACTGCAGTCTCCATGATGAAAGCTCCCTGGGTCCGACCTTCATGTTGTTAATACCAAGAGGGCTAAGTGAAGTGGCCATGCAGGCCCTGGGAACTGGCAATACCTGCCCTCTAGAAGGAGGAGTTTTTTGAAGAGTAGTCCTTCATGCGACGCGGACTCCAGGACAATGAGGGGTTTATGATCTCCATATACACTCAACAGCGAGATAAAACCACTGACCTAAGGGACGAAACTTAGGTTATATTGAGGACTAGCGGCCCGTCCCGACGTTGTCCGGGTAAAAAAAGGCTAGGCAGCAATGGTTTTAGTATCATTGTACATTCGTCCCACATGATAAGAGACACATTTTGAAGCAGTGTCTCCAAAGGTCCGTTTTTCCGAATAGAGCATATTGAATCCCTTTCAAGGGAAACTGTTAGAAGCAGTTCAAAGGTAGAATGTGCTGTTTTCCCAGCTGTTAGCAAAGTGGCAGCTATTCCAGATAAGGCAACAGCTAGAGCCAAATTCCCAGAAGATCGAACTTTGGCAAGTATGAGGTTGATTAGGTAAGTCTTTCCTGTGCCACCGGGGGCGTCTATGAACAATAGTTTGCCTTGCTTCTTTTCAACACTATCATTTATGGTGTTGTAGGCGAGTTGTTGATCAGGAACTAAGTTAGGCAAGTGTTGAGCAAGGTAGGTATTTAGCTCTGGAATATTGTGTGCGGTAGCGATATTGTGGTATCCAGTTAGGTTAGTTCGGACCGCTGGCGGCAGGCTGAAATCTTGTAAGGACTTCTCGCTTAATAGATACAGTGAGGCTTCAATTTCTATAAGTCCTTGGTTTATGATTTCATTGTTGATAGCAGCCCGTGCCGACGTTGTCCGGGTATGAATTGCTGCCCGCCAGTAGTATATTGTTTTTTAGGATTTCGTTTTGATAGCATTTCTTATCTGTGACAGGCCTGTGAAACGCTCTGATTCACGGTGCACTGCTGATGCACTTAAGAGTGCGCGTTCAGTAGTGTGTGAACTCGAGTTTCCCTACTTTATATTTCTTTGCAATATTATATAGCGCAAACTCGACAACATGGCATGAGCACAATGTACATTACAGAAGAACACATTCATTTGTGGTAGGCACGGGGAGACAAAACGATTTGCTTGGAATCACAGGATGTTGAGCTGATGCCGAGATTCGAACGTAGCTCCCCAGCTCTAAAGTTCGCAATTCTAGAACTTGTGGCGGGAGGTGTGTCTAAAAGTGTATGTTGGTGCTGGCCATCAATGAGAGAGACCTGTGCATTTTTCAAATGGGTGGTGAAAAAATATGAGTAAGTTGCTGGAGATGTGGGCCGCCGTGCCACCAATGTACTTACCGGTGGAGGGTAAACACCGATTATTCTGCAACTTTCTTTCCGCATACCATCACTCCGCATACTTTCATTACGAAAGTACCATGACTCCGCAATGCCATTATAACGCATGGCATTACATTTTACATGCTTTTACTACGCATACATTTACAACGTAATTCGTTGTAAATGCATGAATGGTAAAAGCATGTTTTTTTTAAATGTTTGGATAAGGTAAGTATGGATATAGGGGTATATGTTTTGGGGTACTGAGGTATATGTTTTGGGGTATTTGGGTATTTTAAGGGTTCAGATATAGTTTTGGGTTATGGGGTACAGGGGTAGTTTTAGGGTTTAGGGATAGGTATGGGTTTTGGGTTACAGGGGTATTTTTAGGTTTCAGTGCTAGGTTTGGGTTTTGGGGTATAGGGGTATTTTTAGGGTTCAGGGGTAGGTTTGAGTTTTGGGGTACAGGGGTATTTTAAGGGTTCAGGGAAAGGTTTGGGTTTTGGGGTATAGGGGTATTTTTAGGGTTCAGGGCTAGGTTTGGGTTTTGGGGTACAGGGGTATTTTAAGGGTTCAGATATAGTTTTGGGTTTTTGGGGTATAGGGGTATTTTTAGGGTTCAGGGGTAGGTTTGGGTTTTGGGGTACATGGGTATTTTAAGGGTTCAGGGCTAGGTTTGGGTTTTGGGGTACAGGGGTATTTTTAGGGTTCAGGGCTAGGTTTTGGTTTTGGGGTACAGAGGTATTTTAGGGTTCAGGGGTTGGTTTGGGTTTTGGGGTACAGTGGTATTTTTAGGGTGCAGGGTTAGGTTTGGGTTTTGGGGTACAGGGGTATTTTTAGGGTTCAGGGGTAGGTTTGGGTTTTGGGGTACAGGGGTATTTTAAGGGTTCAGGGCTAGGTTTGTGTTTTGGGGTACAGGGGTATTTTAGGGTTCAGGGGTAGGTTTGGGTTTTGGGATACAGTGGTATTTTTAGGGTTCAGGGCTAGGTTTGGGTTTTGGGGTACAGGGGTATTTTTAGGGTTCAGGGGTAGGTTTGGGTTTTGGGGTACAGGAGTATTTTTAGGGTTCACGGCTAGGTTTCGGGGTACAGGGGTATTTTAAGGGTTCAGATATAGGTTTGGGTTTTGGGGTATAGGGGTATTTTTAGGATTCAGGGGTAGGTTTGGGTTTTGGGGTACAGGGGTATTTTAAGGGTCCAGGGCTAGGTTTGGGTTTTGGGGTACAGGGGTACTTTTAGGGTTCAGGGCTAGGTTTGGGTTTTGGGGTACAGAGGTATTTTAGGGTTCAGGGGTAGGTTTGGGTTTTGGGGTACAGGGTTATTTTTAGGGTTCAGGGTTAGGTTTGGGTTTTGGGGTACAGGGGTATTTTTAGGGTTCAGGGGTAGGTTTGGGTTTTGGGGTACAGGGGTATTTTAAGGGTTCAGGGCTAGGTTTGTGTTTTGGGGTACAGGGGTATTTTAGGGTTATGGGGTAGGTTTGGGTTTTGGGGTACAGTGGTATTTTTAGGGTTCAGGGCTAGGTTTGGGTTTTGGGGTACAGGGGTATTTTTAGGGTTCAGGGGTAAGTTTGGGTTTTGGGGTACAGGGGTATTTTAAGGGTTCAGATATAGTTTTGGGTTTTGGGGTATAGGGGTATTTTTAGGGTTCAGGGCTAGGTTTGTTTTTGGGGTACAGGGGTATTTTAAGGGTTCAGGGCTTGGTTTGGGTTTTGGGGTACAGGGGTATTTTCAGGGTTCAGGGCTAGGTTTGGGTTTTGGGGTATAGAGCTATTTTAGGGTTCAGGGGTAGGTTTGGGTTTTGGGGTACAGGGGTATTTTTAGGGTTCAGGGGTAGGTTTGGGTTTTGAGGTACAGGGGTATTTATAGGGTTCAGGGCTAGGTTTGGGTTTTGGGGTATAGGGGCATTTTTAGGATTTAGGGATAGGTTTGGGTTTTGGGGTACAGAGGTCTTTTAGGGTTCAGGGGTAGGTTTGGGTTTTGGGGTACAGGGGTATTTTTAGGGTTCAGGGCTAGGTTTGGGTTTTGGGGTACAGGGGTATTTTTAGGGTTCAGGGGTAGGTTTGGGTTTAGGGGTACAGGGGTATTTTAAGGGTTCAGGGCTAGGTTTGTGTTTTGGGGTACAGGGATATTTTAGGGTTCAGGTGTAGGTTTGGGTTTTGGGGTACAGTGGTATTTTTAGGGTTCAGGGCTAGGTTTGGTTTTGGGGTACAGGGGCATTTTTAGGGTTCAGTGGTAGGTTTGGGTTTTGAGGTACAGGGGTATTTATAGGGTTCAGGGCTCGGTTTGGGTTTTGGGCTACAGGGCTATTTTTTAGGGTTTACGGATAGGTTTGGGTTTTGGGGTACAGGGTATATTTATAGGGTTAAGATGGGTTAGGGTTTAAGGGTGTTGGGGTATTTTAAGGAGTACGGGTGGGTTATGATTATGGGGTGCAGGAGTATTTAAAGGGAGCAGGGTGGGATTAGCACACGATAAAAGACATGGCATGAAGGGCGGAACGTACCACACGCCCCCAGCGTTTGTCACGCCCCCAGCACACGCCCACAGCACAACGCAGACACGCCCACAAGGGACTACTTTGCTGGCACGGTTCTTTTACCTTTTAAATGTATATGGTGGGCGTCTGCATAGCCTATGTCCTTCTGCTGCAACTGCCCTTTCCAACGATGTATTGGGTGTTGTGATTGGTGCTGTGGTTCCTGAGATTACCCGCCTCAAAGGTTTGGGCTCCCTCTTTATATTATTAGTATGGATCAACGAGATACAGGACAATGTAAATTCAATTCCTGTGCACACGCTTTTGTGTGGAGTGAAAGTTCATCAAATGTAGGTCAAATGTGGGTCCATACCCGTCGACTCTTCCCCAGCCACCTTGCTCTTTAGTCGGTCGGACAATTCTAGACTGTGATCTTTTTGCTCCCTTTGTTGCTTATGATGTGTTTTGCTGTGCCTTCACGAGAATGCTGGACAATTTAGACTTTGAATTTGTCATTTTGGATATTCTGTTTTGTATGCTTATTGCCTTGTGATGCATAATCTGTAAAGGCTTTGCTACCCTCGGTGGTCATGTTTGCGCTATATAAAATTTTCAAAATAAATAAATAAATAAGAAAGCAAGTTATGTCTCTTGACATATTTTCTTAATCTTTATTAAAGAGAACACCACAAAGTCCAGCCAACACGTGTTTCGTCTTTAGGGTATTAACCCTCGACTTCTTCAGGGCTGGAATCAACCGAAAACGGGACTCATATCATTATGAGTGTAAAGGAAAAGAAGTGGTCAATATAACCATCATACACCCTTGAGCATCTTTGAGATGCAACAGGAATATCTACGGATGGTGAGGGAGGACAATCTCAGGAGATATGATGATGTCCTGTACCTCAGGCAGGCACTTGCAAACAGGAGCTCAATGCATCCTCCTGAGACTACTCATGCCCTTCTATCATCTGGCGCACTACATACACTTGCAGGGCCTCTCTTCGCCCATCAGCCCCTAAGTGCAGGACCTGATACTGACTCTAACTTAGGCGCCGCATTGGATAGCCAGAACCTTGAACAATCTCCTCATCGGCAAGGGTGACATTCACCACCCTCAGAAACACATCATGGACGTTTCATCCTCACACATAACAAACTTGCATGTATATGTGCCCATCCAAAACATGTAAATGTGTGTTATGACCTTTCCTGAAACCCCCCCTCTCACTAAATCGCTTTGTAAATACCTCTATTTTCTGTTTTATGATGACTACTTGCACCTAAGAATTAGAAATGTGTTTAAACAGACATTGAATATGGGAACCAATCAGGAAAATTCACATACCATTCAACAGGCATTTTCACACACGATGTAAAAAAAGAAAGCATACTCAAGTGTGACTTCACAACCGAAATATTGCAAATAAATTAAATGAGGGGCAGAAAACAATTATATCCGCATTGAAGGTGCGGCGAGGGGTCGAAATTGCTAAGGGAGGGACCAAGGAAATAAAGCAATTGCTGATTCCAGACAAATACATTTAACTTGCAGGGGGCAGGCAAATTAACTTGAATAATTAGAGAAACGTAAAGTTCGATACACATCATTAGTTCCTTGCCCCAGGCCAGGGCGCCTTGGTACACGCAGCATTGACTAGTGGGTCAACATGCACCACGCACACGCTGAGCCAACTGCTGGAATGCAATGCGCTCAAAGTTTTAGTCTCTTTCAATTCCCAGTGATTCTACTCTTTCCATTATAAATTATTGCTGATTTTACCAGACATCACTATGTTATATGCCTTGCAGGTTACCACCGATATGCAACGACTTATTAATCATGGAAGTTCAGGGACATCGTAAGGATTTCCGGGGCCCTGGGCCAAATGTATTTCGGGGGGCCCTATTCAGAGCAGCTTTTAATTTATGATCCAGTTTCTGCTCTTTCATGCCCTCTGTGGCCACGTCGTTGACAGTGCACAGTCACACTTGTCCAAATTCTAAATGGGTTTACGTATGACGTGTTTTATTCAATATTGCAACACAGCAGCAGCTCACTGATATCACTGCAAATAACATCTGTGACACATTTGTGACATGTGTGAGGTCCTACTGTGATCTAAAATAACCTTTATTATGGATGGTACATGAAACATAAACAAAACTACTGCAGAATATATGTAAGTATTACACATCACCCATATTAAAAATAAATTATAGGAAGATGGTATTTAAAACAATCAGTTAAAGAATCCTTGAAGGTCATCAGGGCAAGACTCTGGCATAACAAATATGGCTCTATCAGGGCCCCCCACAGAAAGGCTGGGACCCTGGGACAGAGCCCACTTAGCCCATGCCATAAAATGTCTCTGTGCAAGGTATCATTATGACATTATCACCTGTTCCTAAGCTTTTCTTTAAAGCACATTAATCAATAGGTAACCGCTTTTACTTTCAGTTTGGCAAGGTGGCTCAAAATATGTCTTGTGTATTGCTACTGTCAGTACACAATAGAGCAAATAACTCAAAATTGCTGGGGTCTATTTTCCCCCATTATTTTATTTATGAAAACGTTTAATGTTAGTCTAAGAGGTGGAGATCTTCTCAGACCTCGTAACTCCCCAAAACAAGTGTTGGAATGTAGTGGCTGAAACACTAGCATCACATGGATGGCAAGCAACTGGCAGCCTAGGTGGACAAGGAGATATTCATTTCACAAATAGTCAATTCATTGGCCTCAATAGATATGCTGTTCACAATGGTATGCAGGTTGAACAGTTAACCTAGGAGCTTCTGTCCACACACTTCCATCCTACCTAATGAATTATTTGGAGACAATCACCTATGTTCAATGATCAACCTATCTGGTGCTCTTACTGATTGTTGGATGTCTTTTGCAACTCGGGTTCAAAAATCCTTAAAGTCTTTTGCTCACATAGTTTTACTTAATATCTTCTGTGCACAGAGTCCTAATTAATTACAATAACCTGTGTCTTATAATATTTTTTAATTTTGAGATAGGCCTTCGTACTGAGTACACAATTTTAAGGTATCTGTAATCTACATCTAGAGTAAAAGTCTGCGTCGGTAATTTAATACACTCTCTGATAAATCATGTCAGATCCGTAACTGTATTTTTGACTGTCACATTTTGGCCAATTATTTGAAATGTATTTTGAGTTCCAATTCCTTTAAACTACACATCATTATTTCCCCCACTTTTATAGGGTCAAGGGTGGCACCTGACACATAGGTGTAATTTAGGATCATCAGTTCCTTCCAGTAATCCATAACTTAAAATACCCTGGCATTCCATCCTGTTATTGCACCTATTTCACTGTTTGACGGATGAAGATCACTCTCTGTTTGACAGTATTTTTTTATTATTATTATTATTATTATTATTATTATTATTATTATTATTATTATTATTATTCAACTTGTAATGTACCCCAGATGGTTTCCCTGTGCTGAATAATGACAGGTCCAATGCAATAATTTAAAATAAGGATTCCAGAACTTTATAAAAGCTCAGGAGAGAATTAGAATTCCTTAAAGCTGAGGGAAGAGAGTTACACAGTTTAGGGCCAAGGTATGCAAAAGAACAACCTTTCATGTAAGTTAAACAAAACCTCCGTACAGTGTTTGCTATGAATATCTTACTGTGCTAGTCGGCAGGTAGGGAACCACCAATTTCTGAATGCAACGTGCACTACCTGATTCAGGGTCTTGTCAGTGCTTAGGTACAGCACGTTACCATAATCCAGTCTGTATATGATTAAGGCTTGAATGACCGTTCTTTGTGTTGCTAAAGGAATCAGCTAAAGAATCTTTTTCAGTCATCTGAGAACTGCAAAGCAAGTAGCAGTCACTCTAGCCACTTGTGGCTTCATGAAGAGTTTATTATCCATGACAATGCCAAGGTTTTTCATCAATGGAGACGGGGTTGGCAGGATCCCAAAGAGACTACGACCAATGTCTAGAACCCCACAGAGAGGCGCTTTTACCCACAATCATGACCTCTGTCTTGTCCCATTAAGCTTGAGGGAATTCTTGTTCATCCATGTCAAAATTTTGCTCAAGCCCAGGTTAAGAATTGAAGAGTCATGGTTCCGTGCCAACAGATAAAGAGAAATATCTGAGTGTCCTTGGCATATGAAAAAAGAGTAAGTCCGCATCTCTCCACGAGGTCTGCTAATGGGCGGACATAGATGTTAAATAGAAGGGATCTGAAAGCAGATCCCTTTGGTACTTCTGAGGTCAGAGCTTGAGGCTTAGAGCACACATTAGCCTAAAAGGTGTGAAACAGATGGTCTCTTAAGAAGGAAGTAAGCCATCTCAGTGCTGCATTATCCAGACCAAATGCCTCCAATCTAGCTAACTACGGGGCATATTACCAAGCAATAGCGATAATTTACGCTATTGCTTGGTTAGAGAAAAAAAATTACCGCTGAGCTGCGGCGATTTTTACCGCAAATAAACCTTGGTATTACCAAGGTTTATCGCAAATGCGATAAATATCGCCGCAATGCATGAATATCGCTGAAAAGCCAGCGATATTCATGCATTACCGAGCTAATGCTCTTAGCCATGTTATCCACCTCCCATTGGATAACATGGCTAAGAACTGCTCAGGGCAGGTGTTAGCTTTTGGAGATATTCCCGCTTAGCGCGAATATCTCCAAAAGTTGGTAATAGGAGATAGCGATGTTAGCGACTGTTTTCAGTCGCTAACATCTTGGCACGCCCACTTTGCATGTCATTAGTGATAAATATCACTGACATGCAAAGCGGGGCCCAAGATGGTCGCTATCTCCTACTAGCTGTTGCTAACTGGTGTTAGCGACAGCTAGGTAATAGGGAGATCATTTTATCTCCGCTTTCTTGGCTTTTAAAGCCAAAAAAGCAGAGATAAACCCCCTTGATAATATGCCTCAAGATTATTTTGGATACTGTATCAAACGCCTCACTCACATCCAGTAGAACGCTCCACCATCATGTAGATGTTCTCTTAGATGATCAGTCACACCCAAAAGGGTGGACTCTATACTATTTTCAGTTGATGTATAAATCTATATCAAGTTATCATGTGTAGCATCTATAAATGTATAAACAAGTGCATTATTTGCTTCCTTGTATGAGTTGCGTGTGTGGCAGGTCAGGCAATAGTTGCTGAGTCTCCCATTCAAAGTAAAGAATGTATAAAGGGCGTCTTAACTGGGTGGCACTATAAGAGCTGCAAGGCTAACTTTAGCATTTAATGTATAGGCCCTGGACACATGTATTACCATTTTACTAAGGAATTACAAGAAATAAAATGTGACAATTGGGTGTAAGCTAATGTTACCATATTTTAGGAAGAGACAGCAAACACTTTAGCACTGTGTGGTATCTGGTCGTTTGAAACCTCTGCATGTGCCTGGTGTGGTTAGGTGAACAAGGGTTCTGAGAATGTTGTTATGCAAATGTTGAGGGAGTAGACGAGAGCTAGGAGGAAGCTGGGGAAATGTGATGCTAAGCTGGAGGAGGTGATATCTGTAACTTGAAATAAAAAAGGAATTATCAAACAATTGTGTATGTTCTTGACTTTTTATATTTGTGATGAGCAGAAACGAGACATCATAGGCGGCACCTATACAGCTGAGACTCAGTATTTCTGATGCCCGTACTCTGTGATTCAGTCTCCATTTCAGGTCAGTTTATTTTTTCCATCGCTTATTTTCACAGAAGGTATTTAGTAGTAGTAAAGTTAGGATTTTGTCTTAAATTAGGATTTTGTCCAGTTTGGATTTAAACTTAAGTTTGTCTTAAGTTTTGGTCTTAAGACAAAATCCTAACTTAAGACAAAATCCTAACTTTACTACTACTAAATGCCTTCTGTGAATACCAAAAGTCGTAAGTTTAGGATTTTGTTTCAGATTAGTTCTGTGAATCAGCCCCATAGAGTATCTGGTTGTCTTTCAATCTCATTTCTCTGATGGTGGTACTGGAAGTCTCTGTGAATCATTGAACACACTGGTCCCAGAGTGCTAGCCTCCAATAACTTTCCCTCACTCCTCACACATGGCTTTAAAAAATATTTTACTTTTATTACTTCCATTTGCTTTAGTTGCCCACTAATTATCAAGTCAGGGCCTCCAAAATACAGAAATTAGTGGAATTTGAATGCACAACTTTTACATGTAAAGTTAATTTGAGTTTGACCGAATCAACACACAATCAGATAACATAATTTTAGGATTTTCTGATCTTACTTTAATTCCCATCTCCATTAGTTGACCAATAACCCCTTAGGTAGAAATAATATTCTGAATCTGCTTCTTAAGGTGGCCATGCTTTTATTTCAATATATTTTTGAATCACAGTTTACTTATGATGTGCTCACTGAGACAGCTTGTCTCACTACCAGTCATTTAAATCTACAAAGCAATTTAAAATTGATTTTTGATAAAGGCGTTGGCATTTGAGACATTCTCAGGTTATTTCAATGTTGCTAGTTTTCAAAATTCTCAATTTTCCTGTGCATAACTGTGAATTGACTTTGCAATGACCAATTTGTTTTGTCATTTAGGCTAGGCTATACTCCACCTCCAAAGTGCGCTCCTCCACCTACTTCATTCCATTTGCATTGTCTGTATCAATTTTAAACATCCCAGAACTTGAAATTCAATGAAAATAAGATTTGTAAAGCGCTACAGTTGCCCTGAGGCGTCCAGGCGCTGAAGCTAAACAGAGGATGCCCTCAGAGGAACAAGAAGTTACTGGTTACTGAAACAAGAAGGTTTTAAGCTGTTTCCAGAAACTAGTTAGGTTGGAGTTATCTCGCATCTGCAAAGGGAGGGTGTTCCACAATTTAGACACATTGTACGAGAACAAACGTCCTCCTGCTCTGGCTCTAAAGATTCTAGGAATCTTAGCTAGTGATGCAGTTGAGGATCGAAGCACCTTGTTGGGCAGGTAAGGAGAAATCAGGACGCGATTAATTTCTGGACCCATTTTCCAGAGGGTCTGGTGAGCAATGCACAGAGCTTTGAACTTCACTCTGTCCCTAACAGGCAACCAGTGTAGAGTTCTTAGGCCAGTTTTTATTGAAGTCCTTCGTGGGACTCCCAATAGCACACGGGCAGCACAGTTTTGAGTGCGCTGGAGTTTTTGCAGGGTGTAGTCTGGTGCTCCGAGATAGAGAGCGTTATTAAAGTCCAGGCGGGATTGGACAAGGCCCTGTATGATTATTTGTCTGGCCTCAAATGGAAGGAGGGGAAGAATTTTTTTGATCACCCTAAGGAGGCCAAAGCAGGTGGCCGACACCTTGGTGGCCTGTGTATTGAGGCTCAGCGACTTATCTAACCATACCCCCAGACTTTTGATGTTATGCTCGCGGGCCATAACAGCTCCAAAGTAGAGGGGGCCGCCGGGCCCAGGAGCATGAGCTCGGTCTTGTCGTTGTTGAGCTTCAGACATGAGCTCATCATCCAACTCCTTACATCCTCCAGGCACGCCGCTAGAATGGGGGGTGATTGGAGGCCACTCTTCTGTGCAAGGGAGACCACCAACTGGGTGTCGTCTGCATAGGAAATGATGTTGATACCATGCAGACGAAAAAATCCCAGCCATCGGCCTCATGTATGCGTTGAAGAGCGTAGGGCTCAAGGATGAACCCTGCGGGACTCCGCACCCCAAAGGCCTGCTCGATGACACGGATGTGCCGTCAAAGACCTGGAAGGTTCTGTCCGATAAAAAAGACTCGAACCACACCAGGGCTTCTCCGGACACTCCTAGGTCGGCGAGACTTCCAGATCATAAGAGCAGTGGCATTTTTTTACCTGAACAGAGGCATAAGGAAGCTATGTTACAACATTCTTACTGTATTAGCATTCCATTAGTGTTATATTAGTTCATCATTTCCCATCCCTACCTCGATTATTTTTCCTCTCCTTGGTTACTTGTTACCTGACCTATTGCCTGTTATGCTTGCCTTGCTCTGTGGCTTACATTCTAACTTTGATGTATTGCTGTGCTTTTCCCTATTCCCTTGCCTTTGCAGGAGTCAGGATCTGATACCTCATTCTCAGACTTAAGGCCTTCCCTCCCACTTGGTTTAAGTTTACAGTGACACAATGGTTAGAGCGGCAGACCCTGATGCAGAGGTCTAGCCCGGGACCAGGGTTCAATTCCCCGACTTGGCGGGTCTTGGGCTCAGAATTCCACAGACCTGATAATTCTCGCCTCGGTGCCTATTCTAATCATAGAGTCCCACTCTGCAACTCTGGGCAATAGCTTGCTTAATCTCCACAACGGCCCCCACAATGCTGAGGATGCCTGACTTGACCTTGGGGGTGCCCAGGAGTGATGCCTCACAGGGAAAGCCAGGACGGGTTCCACAGCGGTATTCGTACAAGCGCCTTGAGACCCTTGCGGGTGAGTAGTGCGCTGTACAAGTATCAATTTACATTTTTACAATTTTTTCACCAGTAGTAAAATTCTGAGTGAGCTCTCTCAGATCAGTGAGCAATACCATTGCTGGAGAGCGTCAGGGGATACATTAATAAATAAATTACTGTCATTTACTTTAAAAATATTTCCTATCGAGTTTTATTTTAGGTATCTACCTCCATTGCTTACTATGGGAGGGTGATTGTAGCAGCAGCGATGTAGTGCTGGTTATACTCCAGCTCTGAGCTGGAGAACATTTACTAGTGTTTTGGGTTATTTTTGGCTGTAGTAACTTTAGAAAATGAGTTTATAAATAGGAAATGGACTTTATATGTTATGGATGGGTGCAGATCCTTCTCTAAACACCTCCCTAACCCTCCCCTGATCACTCCTTACTCCTTCCTTAACACCCATTTAGTAGTATGTATTCTCCACTTTCCAGTCACTCCCCTCTGTCCCTCGCACATTTACTATAAAAACATATACTTATGTGGAGAGACTATGCAGTCTGAATGGAGATCTCAGGATAGACAAGATAGGAAAAAAGGAACCTGTGCACATGGCTTTGTGAATAGCGTTTTGTAGTATGCTAGTAGTAAGATAGTAGTACTACTAAACGTATTACAAAATGCTGTTTGTGACTTTGCCCCAGACACTTCACTCTTCTTAGGAAATCTACCCAACTTAAATATTATAGGGCATGAATTGTGTTTGGTGGACGGGTGCTTAGTCACAATAATGAAACATATCCTATCTGATTTTTTTACAAGTGAATTAGCATATAATGCACTTGTAATAAGGCAGATGTGATATATGTCATGTTTGTGACAAAGTACCTCTCGGCCAAACTCTAAACAGTCACATTGTTAATTATGTTACCAGTACTGATTATAACGTGGTGGTGCTACCTGATGATAGTCCCTCCATTGCTTTTGGAAACATTGATGCCTTATCAACTTCTAACTCCATACCATCTGAAAGTGAGGTTCATGCTGCTCACGTTTTAGGGATATCTGGAAATCAAAATACCAAGGTACTTCTGTGGACACAGCATTGAGAGAATGAAATTGTTCAACTGGTAAGGAAAATACACATGGTAATTTAGACCAAGCATAGAAGTTTATTCTGTCTGTCAGCGTGATGGACTCTGGGGTGATAATAATTTAACCCGGTTATATCCTCAGAATTTCAGAATTTTAAAAGTACCCAACCCTGATGAAGAAGGGGTGAAAAGAATAAGTGCTAGAAACTGATTTTCACTCTTTATGTATCACTGGGACAATCTGACATGCAAAGCCCTGACAGTGATATTGTTAATTAACTCTTTATTAGGTCTTGAAACTATAAAGACATGTGACTTTACTATCATGGGATGTGTGCCATTTAGATGCAGTCTTCGCAACACAGTGACATGGGTAAAGACACCAGATATGAAGAATATTATTTCTATCTAAGTGGTTATTGGTCAACTAATGGAGATGGGAATTAAAGTAAGATCAGAAAATCCTAAAATTGTGTTATCTGATTGTGTGTTGATTCGGTCAAACTCATATTAACTTTACATGTAAAAGTTGTGCATTCAATTCCACTAATTTCTGTATTTTGGAGGCCCTGACCTGATAATTCGGTTGGCAACTAAATCAAGTGAAAGTAATAAACAAAGGTAAAATATTTTTTAAAGCCATGTGTGAGGAGTGAGGGAAAGTTATTGGAGGCTAGCAATCTGGGGCCAGTGTGATCAATGATTCACAGAGACTTCCAGTACCACCCTCAGAGGAACGAGATTGAAAGACAACCAGATACTCTATGGGGCAGATTCATAGAACTAATCTGAAGCAAAATCCTAAATTTATGACTTTTGGTATTCACAGAAGGCATAGTAGTAAAGTTAGGATTTTGTCTTAAGTTAGGATTTTGTCTTGAGACCAAAATTTAAGACAAACTTAAGTTTAAATCCTAACAAGACAAAATCCTAATTTAAGACAAAATCCTAACTTTACTACTAATAAATACCTTCTGTGAAAATAAGCGATGGAAAAAATAAACTGACCTGAAATGGAGACTGAATCACAGAGTACGGGCATCAGAAATACTGAGTCTTAGCTGTATAGTTGCTGCATATGATGTCTCGTTTCCGCTCATCACAAGTGTAAAAAGTCAAGAACATATACACAATTCTTTGTTAATTCCTTGTTTATTTCAGGTTACAGATATCACCTCCTCCAGCTTAGCATCACATTTCCCCAGCTTCCTCCTAGCTCTCGTCTACTCCCTCAGCATTTGGATAACAACATTCTCAGAACCCTTGTTCACCTAACCACACCATGCACATGCAGAGGGTTCAAACTTCCAGTGTTTTGGACAACGTTTGAAATGTTCTTTTATTATCCATTTCATTTCCCCCTGACGAAGGGCCCCTGTGGCCTGAAATGCATTGGGTAAAAGTAATAAACATCTTTTGAGTTGACACTTGCCTTTATTGATTCCTTTCAACTTGTCGCTGTTGAAGGCCCGGAGGGCTTGCAGGAGGCATATGAAGATATAAAAAGAATTATGCTGGAATCACGCTGGTTTTATCGTGATGATTGGGAGCATGGATGAATATTGGATAATGGTTTCAAGATTATAGATGGGTTTACTTTGAATAAGAGGTTTACAAGTTGAAAGGCAAAAAAAGTTACTGATGATGAGGATAGATTCCTGATTTCGCAGTGCTACAGAAGGGCGCGCACGTGCGTGCCCCTTTGGACTTTCTTTCATAAGAACTGTGATTGTTGGGGTGGGTCGCAGTCTGAGCGCACGCATTCACAATGGATAGTTTTTCCACGGAGTTAAAAAAAATCATTACTGACAAGGGAAGGAGTGCATTCTTTCCATTTTTCAATTTGTAACATTTAGGAAGTTGGCATCTTCTTGCCCTAACCATTTGGTGCCTGCAGCCTGGTCACTTGACTAGATGTACCTGGCAGTTAGTTTTAGTGTATTGCTCTCAGACAGTGAAACAAAGGGCCACAGGTTTTGGCAGGATGGGTCATCTCTGGCTTGAAGAAGGTTGAGGAGCTGTCATGTACCACATTTGCCATTCACAAAGGCCCCGCCTGAGCACACTCACAAAGGAGTTTGACACTAGTTTGCTGTGACATGCGTACAACCGGTGGATACGCTTTCAGATCTGCACATCTATAAGTCAGTTATTCATGTTTTAACAATCATTTTATAGCTCATCAATTTCAAAGGGTGTTCCAATGGTGCCACAATACCCACCACCTTGGGTATAAGTCCACTAGACCTGCCAATGCATCTAGAACAAGTTGTCCAACATATGCACCAAAGAACACCAAAACACTGTCACTTTTATCCCCAATCAGTAGTTCAGTGAAGAACAAAACCAGTTTTTGAAGTTCCATTTGCAAATTTCCCGTAAATGATCCACAGAGTTTGATATATCAGGTCACTCTATTTTATTCCATTTATAGACAAAAAACAGCAGTCGACGCACGATTCGTCTTCCTGGACTTTCTCAAGGCTTCTTTCAAGATTTTTAAAGGCAGTGCTTTCCGATGTACAGCACGAACAGTTCATAAGAAAAATATCTCAATGAATGAGTTCTGTATCAACCTCTCCTAATTTGACAGCAAAAAGCTCTTTAACCCAGGGTAGACTTAGTGCCATTAATTTCACCAATGTCTGTCATTTCATTTCCACAGACCACGTAGGATCCATACAATGACTCTATCCATCTAAGGGGCGCCTCCACCTTGATAAGTCAGCGCAAGAACCTCACCCGGACTCCCGAACTATCTCTGACTTGATGAGGGTTGAAGAGCTGTCAGGCACCACACTTGCCCATCACAAAGGCACCGCCTGAGCACACTCTCACAAAGGGTTTGACACTAGTTTATTGTGACCTTAAACAATTCTGGGGCCATAGGATGGAGGCAGGAAATCCCAAGCACCTCTGGGGGTAGAACCCTCCAGAACCTTCTCCTATTTGAAAGTCGGCACCAGGTATAAATATTGGACCCTCAGACCCAACTCTTTGGGTCATTTCTGGGCCTGTGGACGCCACAAGAAGACGGACTGCCCAACTGAGTAATTTCTGCTGTGCTGCCCTTACTGCTTTGCTGACCAAGGCCTGCTGCTGATCCATGCTTTCTTCGTTGCAAGACTTTACATCGAAGCTCTTCTGACCCACCGCTGCTTGACACATCCATGACGCAGAACCTCACAACACTTTTCAACCAGGATTTAAGGTACTCTTGTTCAGCAGGCCTAACTGGGTCACTTTATCCTTCCCACGCTCTACCACAGTCAGCCTGAATTTGTGACTTTGTCTCAATCTGGGGCAACCAGATATCCTCAATTGGCACTTTGTGCATCTAGGCATTATTTGTGTTGAAAACATGGAAATTGCATATCTCCAGTTCTACTGATTAAATTTATGTCATTTTAGTGTCAAATAATGTATAAAATGTTACCCTATTTATCCATCTTGGTGTGGGGTGTGGCGTGTGTTGTGTTTTCACTTTATCACTGTTTTAAGTGCTGCATAAATACTTTAAATATTGTCTCTAAGTTAAGCCTGACTACTTTTTTTGCCAAACGACCAGAGGGTTAAGCACAGGTTAATTTGGGATTTGTTGTGCTTTGCCCTGACAGAGATTGTGATTGCTGCTTGAGTTGGGTTTCATTCTCCTCAACCAGTGACCCAATTTCCAACACGGCGCTACACACATGCACCAACATTTATAGTGATGATCTCATCATATCCATGTATTTCCCTGGTGTCACTCTGTTCTCAGTAAGTTGCTCACAAATAATATTGGCAAATATGGTAAAACCTGTTCTCCATGTACCTACATTGACCAGTACCCTCAGCCACTTGGCCAGTTCTCTCTCTTCGGCTTTGGAACCCTCAGTGCTCATATCCCTCTGTGCAATATTTTGAAGATATCAGTTTATGTGCTTGCCAAAATATTTTCTTTGGTGCTCAACAAGAGACGACTTCCTAACTAGGCCTGGGCGAAAATGTTATTACTCTGGAAAAAATCACATAATTTCAGTAATTTCGTGTTGTGCCTGTTATGTGAAATTCCCAAAAATTACACCATTTAGTGACTTTGTGCCATTACGTGCTATTCTCTATAAAAATCTACAGCAAAATGCTCCATTACGAGTTAGAACATTTATAGTGAATGCACGCAAACAAGAGAATTGAGCAGCTGTTTTTTGCAGTGCTTATGCATCCTTGCAACAAAAAATGCTGCGAGGACGCTTGTTTTGCTGATATATAGGGCAAAATGACGGATCTGCATTTTATGTAATTAAGCATAATTGTGCTTACTTTCTCCCGGCCACCATCTGCCTTCTGTAGTTCTGTAACTGCTAGGGGTCCTCGTCCACCACTCCCTCTGTATTCAGATTCTCCTCTTTTGCCAGTGGTGTTGTGTCATTCTTACCTGCCATGGCTGGTGAGCTGTCACACCTAGTGCATCCTCCCTCTATCTACATGTCTGTTGAGATGGTGCATTGTTTCTGGGCCAAAATCAAATCCGTGGCTCCCATCATGCTCTCTTCTGCTCAGCAGAGCTACTATCACCACCACTCATTCTGCGGTCATCCAGCTACCTACATTTTTATGCCCCTCTCTGGCAACAGTAGAACTCTCAGATCGATCACATATTCATGCTATAATCAGATTCTCCCCCTCCCCACCTTATCTCCCTGCCTCTGTCTCCAGCTTTTTTGTCTTCTTGGCTGCTTTTCTCTCTTTGATCTCCTGTCTTCCATTCTTCCAGCTGAAACTTGCCACTAGTTCCTGTGCCCATCTCCTTCTTCTGCCCCTGTGACCTTGTGGCCCCTTTAACATTGCACTTCTCCTCTGGTATTTCCACCCTATGATGCCCCCATAGGCTAGCCTCCTTTCAGCAAAGTCAAATGATCCTCTCTGCCTCTGCACTTATTGGCCTCTGCATTATCACCGTCCAAACACTATTTCATCGATGCCCAACTTGTCTTCCTCTGTCACACAACCTTTGTTCCACTCCCTCACCCAACCCCACCCTTGCATGTGCATTGCTATGACCATGGATCTGGGATCAGCTCCATGCGGCATCACCCTTCTGCCACTCCCCTGCTCGTCATTCTCAATCCTGGAGTCCCCTGTCTCTTCTCCGGATCCCTCTCCTTTCCATTCCTCTGTCATCTGTCCTCAGCCCGCATCCCATTTGGAAACTGCTGGGCAGTGGCCCTTTGCTGTCCAGAAGCGAAAGCAGGTGTCTTGCAGGTTCCTGTGTATCTCTTCTAAAATCATGTCCAAGCCTTACTGCCACTGGGTCCGAGGGGCACCCAGTGACCGTGCAGTTATTTTCTCCTCCAAGCGACTCCGCCCAGTTCCGTCCAACATAGAGATATCGTCGTCACGCCCAGTGCTCACCCACACTTCTCCAGGTTTGCTGCATTCATGTGTATTATTTGCTTCTAGATGATCCCTAGACATGTATCTGTAACCCACATGGGGTCTGGTATTTAGGCAATTGGCAGCATATAAGACTGGAGAGGAGCACTCTGACTTTAATATCTTTTCTCCAAGCATGCTCTTAACATGTTTAATGAATTTACATGACATCTTTGAGAGCATGAATGTGTGTGAATCAAAACATATCCTCTGATGGATCTTTTTAAGTTTACTGAGACAACAAGGGAGATGACAATAATATACCAGTTCAATCTCTATGGGACCCATGTGGCCACTCATTAAGAATAGGAATTGTTGGTAAAAGTTAAATGGTTTATTGCAAATTACTGATCAAACCCATATAAACAAATATCAGAAGAATATTAAAAAGATACAGGATTATACAGCTAATAAACTGAAATCTCACAGTAGATTCATTCATAAGATATGAAATAATCACAGCCAATGCAATACAGAAAACAAGAAATAGAAGTAAGTATTCTGAAAAGAAACTCTGATATTCCTTTACAAACACAACTAAGCTCTAGAATCATCTAATAAAGGTTCTAAGTTTAGAATAAGGATGTTTCTAAAGTGGGCTTTCAGGGAAATTCAGAAGGTTTCAGTTGATGGAAACTTCAGCAGAAGTCTTCCAGAATGTGAAGAAGTGTTTAGCCAAAGCTTTACATTTGCAAGTATTAAGGTAGGGGAGAGGTCTGTTCCCCTCAAAGTCCAAGGAAAATCTGCCTAAATTCCTAACATTGTGAACATTAATTAAAACATACAGAGCCTCAGCAACAGTGTTAGCTCTTTCCACGCTTCCAGGCACCAATCGTCCCAATTCTCACAGACTTTCCCATCCCACAGAACTTGGACAGTAACTGTAACCTTGAACATCCCTGTGCCTGATACACGATGAATAGAAGGCTTCATCTGCTCATTGGGTCTTCACACTCTTGCCAAGATTTCTCTTCTCAGGCCCTACTATCAAGAAAAGTTATACAGACAACAATCCTCCTTTTTTCTAGCTAATGAAACCTTAAGAACAAATCTGCAAAAGAAAGAACAACTGACAGATCAAAATATATTTCAAATGAAGACCTCTAGTCAGGCTAACTTTAACTAATCATATAATGTGCACTTTAATTTTGGGAGCTATACGTGCACATGTGCAACTTCCAATAAACTGCAAAATGTGAACAGAGGAATATATGTTCTTACATAACTTAAAGTTTAAAAGGAAAACATGGGTACAGAATAAATGATTCATGTTATTTGAAACATTAGTGCACACGTTTGGTAGTCTCTAAATTATACAGTGAATACATTCTTATAATGCATCTAGATGTGTTGCACACATTAATACTGTGAAGACACACAGTGCATATAATGTCAGGTGTATGTACATAATTGTACTTCTGTGACGTATAAGGGTGGAGCCGATACTACACTGCTCATGTCTGTTCAGGGCAGTGGGCTCGAGATGGCTTAATTGAGAGATGACATGGTCTAACTTGTCTACAGATCAACCACTATAACTGAGCTCTAGGGCTAGCCTCCACATTTGGTACACCTGGTGTGTCAGTTTCACTTAGTTCCCCCCTCTGTCATAACGGCAAACATTAGGATACAGACCACTTTCTAGCAAGGAACCATGTACAATAAATTACTTGTTACCTTTTTTTCCACTCCATTAGCAGGCAATCTCTGAAGCATACTTATATTCCCTACCCTATGTTAGTGTTGCTCCCATTATGTTTACTAGTGACATAGTAAGGGTATCATGAGTCGAAACAAAAGAAAGGTAATATGCCAGCTGGTACATGTGGCTGTGCATCCAAGACTTCTAAGAGATGGTATAATTATCTTTCAGATTGGTAACCCTAACATGCATTCAAGGTTAATGAATGATGGTGAAAATCTGAAAAGGGAAAATAGAATAGAGAAAAACAATAATGTGATGTATGGAATGTTTGAATTAATCTGGGCCACTGGTAATGACACCCATGCACCATCTCTGACAGAATGGTTGGGTCCTGAATGGTGCAGTCCAGTAAACAAAAATTGTTGGACTGAAATGTTGCCTAGAGTAATTACAAATAGCTGAGATTAATGCAGGTATTACACCCATTATCATTGCACTCAATATAACCCTTCAGCTGTGGTTCTTGTTATGGTGCCATTGCAGAGAGATGGGGCAATTCTGAATCTGTGTTATGACAGTAATTCTTGACATAGTGTGAGGTTTCTTGCAAAGTGGTGCCCAGCCCTGGTGTTCAAACTGGAACTGCTTGCACTGGTATAACAGTAGTACTTCATCTTGTTAGACCAGGCACTTTTAGCAGGTTTCCCCCCAGACATTTTGCTTTTTGACCTCTTGTTTCTGACACTGTTTTTACTGGCTTTAGGACACTGGGCACTTTACCTATGCCGATCAATGCTAAAGTGCATATGCTCTCCTTGAGTAAGTTGCAATTATGATTGGTTATACATTATTGGCATATTTGCTTTTCTAGTAAGTCCCTAGTAAAGTGCTCTGTGTGTGACCAGGGCCTGTAAATCACCCACACAAGTAGCCTAGTGTCTCAGACCTGCCACTGCAGTGTGTGCAGGCACAGTTGTAGAATGCCAGTTTATACTGCCATTTTGACCTGGCAAGTGCACCCACTTGCCAGGCCCTACCCTTCCCTTTTCTTACATTTAAGGCACCCCTCATGTAGGCCCAAAGTAACCCCATGGGCTTCGTGCAGTGTATGAGAAAGGTAGGGTATGTACTGGTGTGTGCTCTTTCAATTGGCAATAGCTAGAGATTTGGAGTTTAGGCTCCCTGAACTCAGAATGTAATAATGAATATTTTCGTAAAGGTGGTTTTTAAATTGTGTGTTTGAATATGCCACTTTTGGAAAGTTGACCTTTTCTTGATTTGCCATTCTTGATGCCTCTGCCTGTTTTTGTATTCACCCTCTGGTTTTGGAGTGACAGGAGCTAGGAATGTGTATTCACTCTACACAGTCAAAAGGGGTCTTGAGGTTCATTCTGTCTTGCCTGGGTGACTCATAGCTAGGCTGAATAGACCCAGTCTGCATTTAGAGTGGTGGGAGGAATTTTCACTAACACCTGAATAGGCTGTGTCTCCTTTGCACAATGCTGTCTCCACCTCCTATAGTGAAGCTGGACTAGGGAGAACCGAACAGTTTTTTACTGAGCTCAAAGACTCATGCAACAAAGAGTACAAAGAGAAAATGGGGTATACTTTTTAGAACTGAAACCCCTGAACTTTAGATCACTCTTTAAACAAGAGGAAACTCTGCCGAGGAAAAGAGCTGAAGAGCTGTAAGGAGGAGTACTGCTCCTTTGCTGTTGTGTTGTCTTGCTGGTTTGGCCTGTCATTGCTGCTTCTGCCAAGGAGAGGACAAGGACTGGAGCTTTGCTGTGAACCTGTTTGTGAATAATCTCCAAGGGCTTTTGGGTTCTTGCCTCCTGTTCTGAAACCTCAGGGACACAAAGACTTCAACTCCATCACTTTAAACTCCACTGCTGTGACTTCTGGACTGCCAGGAGGTGCCTGTTCCAGTTCCGGGCCTCTGGAGGGTGTTCCTGGTGCTGGGAGCTGAAAGAGCTTGAAGAAAGCAAGGAAATCACCACATTGCCCTTCCAGCGCCTCCTTTTTCCGATGCAGGACCGCCAAATGGGAGAAATGTCCACGCTCTGCTGCTGAATCAACATAGCGCCTGCCAGCTGCTGAAAATACAATGCACGCTGAGTCCTATGCACCCGTCGCTGAAGTCCATGATCACCACATCGACTCCAATGCAGGCCCAACTGAGGGGCTGAAAGACCTGATGCTTCGTGGGACCGTGGCTGAAGAAACTGACACAGCGCCTATTTGCGACCACCGCATTGACCGCCAGCACGCACTGTACTTGTGCAGCATGTTTTCCGATGCAGACCAGAACCGTCTTGGAATCGATGCATCACTTCTCCTGCGTGCAGCAGGATCATACCATCGCTTTCCCAAGGACTAAGAAACTGACGCAGCACTGTGTTTTTTTATGCTTTCCTTCTCTGCAGCTGTTTTGCCCTGTGAATTTTGACACATTGGTGGTACTTTGTGTAAAAGTCACGCATCCACAGTTTTCTATGGACAGAATTGCTTGAAACCTTTTAAAAGTCATATTTTGAATAATGTATGATAGATTTTTTTACGTTCTGGTCTTCTTTGGTTTAGATAAAGATATTAAGGGCCACATGCATCATTGTAAGGTTTTGCGATTCCTTATTTGAGATTTTTAGGGAATCGCAAATAAGGAATCGCAAAATGGGATGCATGATTATATTCGCATAATATTTGCGATTCGGTAAAAATCGCAATTTTTACCGAATCGCAAATATTATGCGAATTCTAATTTGCGATTTCGCAATTCCCATTGATTCCTATGGGCTAATCAATGGGAAGGCATTGACATTTTGTGAATTTCAATTAGCGATTCGCAAAATGGTAATGCATTCCATGGGCAGGGGGGGGTCCAAAGGACCCCCCCCCTGCACCCCTGAAATGTATTTTAAAGTGCATGTTTCACACACACATGTCCTAAGGACATGTGTGTCTGTAACATGACAGTGTTTAAAATGCAATTTTGAGCATTTTAATACTTTTTCGCAAATTACCACGAGGTTCACCCTCGTGGTAATTTGCACCCCCTAATTGCGAATTCGCAATTTGAAAAACAATCATGTATTGCTGTTAAGGAATCGCAAATTTGCGATTCCTTAAAAGCAATCGCATTTTTGGAAATCGCTAAAAATAGCGAATTTCACAAAAATGCATGATGCATCCCAAAAACTTATTTAGGAATCGCAAACGGCCGAATTTACCGATTCACACCGTTTGCACTTCCTAAATAGGTTGATGCATGTGGCCCTTAGTTTTTCCATATTGGTGTGGTGTCCATTTTTAGTGTTTTCACTGTGTTACCATGTGTCTGGGTACAAAAACTTTACACACTGCCTTTGGGATAAGCCTGTCTGCTTGTGCCAAGCTACCAAGGGTGTGAGCAGGGGTTACCTAAAGTGTGTAACTCCCTTATCCTGACTAGAAGCAATGGTCTCTGCTTGGACAAAGTGCATACCCCTGCCAACCAGAGACCCCTATTTCTAACATTTATCCTTTGCATAGACTCATCACATGTACTTTCTCAGGCTGGAGCCTGAAATAATAGAGTGCCCCTTGTGCATCATCCATGCTCTCGCTCTTTAATTCATGCACTCACTTATTCAGCCAACCATGCACTCAACCATCCATTAATTACTTATGCGCCCCAGTCACTCACACCTTCATACATTCATCTCCTCACGCATCACTCTGACCATTGACTTATTGATGACTCATTGAAGTGAGGTAGTAGGAAAGAGAAAGAATGAAAGAAGTGAGATGAAGATGCAAGAGAGAAATAAGAAGTGCACAGGAAAGAGTGTGTGCATGGAGCGTACGGTCAGGTAAGGTAGAAACTGAAGGATGTATCGAAAATGTAAAACATATAAAAGACACATCCAAATTCCAAAGAACTGTAGAAAACCTCCTGGATGCTCCAAATATTTCAATCAGGGAACCACAGCAGTCTGACACAGTCCCAGGTCGATACACACACATAACGCAGAAAAGAGTTCCTATCAGACACCAGCTTGCATGTTTTAGTAGCCACAGCAGACAAGCGAGCTTGGTGATGTTGCCTTTAAGCCAAGTTTTTTCTGCAAAATTCAAGACAGATTGTTGCAATCAACAGGCAAAAGGTAGTCATGAGTGAAAATGTACATTTCGCGCACTGAAACGATGCAGAAAGTACAAGTGCATTCATCCTGAAAAAATTATAATTATAAGAAAGCAAGAGTTATATTCGGAATGTAAAAAAAATTCTCACCAGAAAGCAGTCATTAAACACCCATCATTTTGAGACACAAAAGCGCCGTTTATTCTGAAAAGCACGTGTTATTCCTCTGCTTCGTTTCCATCCTTTGTACCAAGAACATATGTGCAAGATATCCCCGCCTCAAACATCAATCTCAGGCACTTTTGTGACAATCCACATTCTTGTCACTTGGATGTGATTTACTGTCAAGGTGACAATTTAAAAAAATATTATATTCCCAGAAAGTATGGAAAAAGCAATGGGAGCAGAGAGGAGGTAGTGATGTGGAGCAGAGGAAGACGGGGCTAAGAGATAGGGTGGGCATTTCTAAATGCTGCTGCTTTAATCTACACAAGCTCTGGAAATGTCTTCTTTTTTTTCTTCCTTTTCTGTTTTTTTGCTGAGGCCAGGCAGACAAGGTAGTGAGCCTGAAACAAAAAAAAACAACGTGCACCCGCAACACCGACTTAGGACTCAAACAGTATTACAATGAATACCCACTGTTATCCTGGAGAAAATGTTCGTGGTAACATCTGGAACAATTTGGGCCGAGAAACACTGCATTTTTTACAGCTTCTCCTGCAGCGGGCAGTGTTAATTATGGTGGCAGCACAGCAACATTGACCACCACAAAAGAAATAGGGCAAATGTTCAATGTATATAACAAAGCAGTAACTAGCACATTTTGGCAAATTAGGACTACTCAGACTGTTTGTGTCACCTAACACTGGCTAAATGTTGCCAAAAAGCAAAGGGCCGGTCCACCAAAACATTAATGGGTACAGAAAGTAATACAAAAGGAGTTTTGTATGTACTCTTACGTGCCTTTGTGAGTTAGTCCCAAAACCTACACCTCCTTGCAAGTAAAGACATAACGAGGATTCAATCCTTTATACATGTACTATTGTCTGAATGTTCCCCGGATTGTCCCATTGTATTGCCATTTCAGGTAGTTTGGGCTACATTCTCAAGGACATTTAAGAGTACTACAAGAGTATAACCTTATGTACTCTAAAATTCCTTTGTGAATAGACCCCAACATTTGACAGGGCATTCTGAACAGACACTTTCCAAGTATTTCATTACTTCATAGCATGACACAATATTTAGGGGTGTATTTCTTCTCAGTAACACACCACATACATGCACATTATAAAATAGCATGCTGTTGATTCCTCCGTTGATTCCTTGAAAATAAGAGATTCCAGGTTTGTGAAGAATCCCTGTTTTAGGCTAGTCATTCCTTAAAATGCATGGTCTAGCAAATCTCTTTGCTTAGCCCCACATTATTAAACCTATATGTGCTTCCGTTAGCAGAGATTGTGCGAACACATGGCTTTGCACTAGTATCCTATGCAGTTGACACCAAGATCGTCATATCTCTCACGTCAAAAACAGGGAAAACCTCCAACCAACTGAACACCTGTTTAAAACAGGTAACAGACTGGGTGAGGAAACTATCCTTCATGGTGGCCAGACTGCCTTGGTGAGCTTCCTCCAGCCAATTGAGCAGTGAAAAGCCTTGGCATCTGGATTGACAATAAAGTCTCCTTGGAAACTTGAGCAAGGAAATGTGCTGGCAGCTGCTTCGTAATTTCAAGACCTTTGAGAAAACTGCTATACTGGCTCCCACTCTCCTCTAGGAGAGTGGTTGTGAGATGTCTGTTAAATTCCTTCCTAGATTGTAGAAATTCTCTTTTCCTGGGAAGTGCCAATTCTGTGATCAAAAGACTAAGGAGCATATTATCAACGGGCAGCGATAATTAATGCTGGCCGTGCTTAGCGATAATTTTATTATCGCAGGCTACCTCTAGAATTTATCGCCCTGGTAGCGCGTTATTAAGAACCCATTATTCCAGGGCGATAAAAATTCCAGAGACAGCGAGGTTATCGTCGTTTTGCATCGTTGGTTTTCCAGCGATGTTCCCTGCAAAACGGCGATAACCTTGCTGATATGACCCACAGGGTCGTATCAGCATAATTCACCCCAATGTTGGGGGTGGGTAAGTGTGCATTTTAGCAGACGTTAGTTTTTGGAGAAAAGAGCAGTTTTCTCCAAAAACTAACGTTTGCTAAAATGCTGGGGCAGCCTTGTAAATATTGCGATGTGAATATCAGCGATATTTGCAAGGTTGTCATTATCATTATCATTCATTTTGGAGATCGCAGGGCAACCAATTACATCAGAGACTGGTTTCCTGAGGGATATGAGGGGGATATATCCACCAGGGATTTAAGCTATTTTTATCAACGTGCTTTAATAGGGACAAATCCCAGACCTCATCAGTACCCCACCCGGAGCATGCAAGGCTCTTCCTACAATGTTACCACCTTTAATCAGTTTGCCCCACTTGAGGGAATGGAGGGAGTAGACTGACGCCTGAATAGAAAAACGGATATGGGCGTAGAACATGTACAATCTGTATCCAGTACTACCCTACCCTCAAATGAGGATCTAGGAGCGCTTGATGCTCTGCGGAATGCAGGGGAGAGCTCTAATGATAACAACACACCCCCTGCAGATTATCGGCTCTTGTCTTGGAACCTAGCAGGGCTAAAAGATAAAATGGACCTCCCTGATTGGTTAGATCTGGTCAAACAATATAAAATCTTGTGTTTCCAGGAAACTTGGTCGGTGAAAGAGTACAATTTACTGGGATACCAAACTTTTAATACTCCGGCCACTCTTACCCGCCGTGGAAGAAATAAAGGGGGTTTATGTACCTACATTGCTAATACCGCAGACATTATAGTTCATAGCTTTATCTCAGTAGACTGCTACCAGATTTTAGCAGTGAGTTGGCTGGGCAAGTATAGAAGGGCAATCATAAATTTCTACAATAATGCTCACCCCTCTACCTGGGAGGAAATAACGACTAATCTCAGGAACTCAATCAGAGAGTTAGAAAACTCAAGAGAGGGGGATCTCCTACAGTGGCGTCACTGGGGTTGGTGTCACCCGGTGCGGGTAACTCATGGTGTCACCCCCTCACGACTTACCGCATGGACTACCTCTGTCGGAAATGTACTGTGCTAGGTACTGTCTTACTCCCTCTAGCTCCCTCTTTCTGTATAGCTCCCTCTCTCTGTCTTACTCCCTCTAGCACCCTCTCTCTCTGTCTTACTCCCTCTAGCTCCCTCCCTCTCTGCCTTACGCCCTCTAGCTCCCTCTCTCTCTGTCTTACTCCCTCTAGCTCCCTCTCTCTGTCTTGCTCCCTCTAGCTCCCTCTCTCCCTCTCTTACTCCTTCTAGCTCCCTCTCTCTCTGTCTTACTCCCTCTTGCTCCCTCTCTCTCTGTCTTACTCCCTCTAGCTCCCTCTCTCTGTCTTACTCTCTCTAGCTCTCACTCTCTCTCTTACTCCCTCTAGCTCCCGCTCTCTCTCTTACTCCCTCTAGCACCCTCTCTCTCTCCCTTACTCCCTCTAGCTCCCTCTCTCTCTGTCTTGCTCCCTCTAGCTCCCTCTCTCTGCCTTACTCCCTCTAGCTTCCTCTCTCTCTGTCTTACTCCCTCTAGCCCCCTCTTTCTTACTCCCTCTAGCTCCCTCTCTCTCTCTCTTACTCCCTCTAGCCCCCCCTCTCTCTGTCTTGCTCCCTATAGCTCCCTCTCTCTCTGTCTTATTCCCTCTAGCTCCCTCTCTCTTACTCCCTCTAGCTCCCTCTCTGTCTTGCTCCCTCTAGCTCCCTCTCTATCTGTCTTGCTCCGCCTAGCTCCCTCTCTCTCTGTCTTACTCCCTCTAGCTCCCTCTCTCTCCGGTTTGGTCCCTCTAGCTCCCTCTCTCTGTCTTGCTCCCTCTAGCTCCCTCTCTCTCTCTTACTCCCTCTAGCTCCCTCTCTCTCTGTCTTGCTTGCTCTAGCTCCCTGTAGCTCCCTCTCTCTCTATCTTACTCCCTCTAGCTCCCTCTCTCTGTCTAGCTCCCTCTCTCGCTGTCTTATTCTCTCTAGCTCCCTCTCTCTCTCTGTCTTACTCCCTCTAGCTCCCTCTCTCTGTCTAGCTCCCTCTAGCTCCCTCTCTCTTGCTCCCTCTAGCTCCCTCGGTCTCCCTCTCTCTCTGTCTTACTCCCTCTAGCTCCCTCTCTCTGTCTAGCTCCCTCTAGCTCCCTCTCTCTCTGTCTTACTCCCTCTAGCTCCCTCTCTCTGTCTAGCTCCCTCGAGCTCCCTCTCTCTTTGTCTTACTCCCTCTAGCTCCCTCTGTCTCTGTCTAGCTCCCCCTCTCTCTCTCTCTGTGTTACTCCCTCTAGCTCCCTCTGTCTCCCTCTCTCTCTGTCTTACTCCCTCTAGCTCCCTCTCTCTCTGTCTTACTCCCTCTAGCGCCCTCTCTCCCTGTCTTGCTCCCTCTACCTCCATCTCTCTTATTCCCTCTAGCTCCCTCTCTCTCTGTCTTGCTCCCTCTCTCTCTATCTTGCTCCCTCTAGCTCCCTCTCTCTCTATCATACTCCCTCTAGCTCCCTCTCTCTCTCTCTCTGTCTTACTTCCTCTAGCTACCTCTGTCTCCCTCTCTCTGTCTTACTCCCTCTAGCTCCCTCTCTCTCTGTCTTTCTCACTCTAGCTCCCTCTCTCTCTGTCTTTCTCACTCTAACTCTCTCTCTCTCTGTCTTCTTACCCCCTCTAGTTCCCTCTCTCTCGCACATTAAACCCACTCTCTGCCGCTTTCATGTGGTTTCTCTTTTAAAGCTTTTCAAGATGCAAAAAGAAATCTGTGTACAAGGCACCAGCGAGTTTGTAGACGTGAGAATGTTACGATATGTAACAGCTAAAGTAAAAGCTAATTTCCAAGCGGTTAATACCGCCGCCCCCCCCCCCCCCCTCTTTAGCACTGTGTCTTTTTCCATATAAATGGCGGGGGCCCCTCATTACTACACTTTTCAAACGTTATCTAATGAGAACATTTTAATTCGAATAGGTGAGAAAATATCTCGGTTCGCTTTTGTTTTTAAAGCGGATCGAGTCTCTCCGAGGCCTTCGGGTGCGGTGCAGGGGGTGCCATGTACAGAGGCCTGCTGGGGGGGGCGGGGGGCGCAACCAGATGGTGTCACCCCCATGTGAGGGTGTCACCCGGTGCGGTCCGCACCCCCCGCACCCCCCTAGTGACGCCACTGATCTCCTATTATTATGGATTGGGGATTTTAATTGCTCCCTCTGTACTTCCCACGCCACTGGCATGTGCCCCATTTTGGGCAAAAGGGATGAACCTCTAACACACTTTGCCCACTCTAAGTTAGGAGACCTGCTTAATGCATTAATATATGAGTTTGACCTGCGTTTTATCAATGAATGTTGCTCACCAGAAGCAAACTTTAAGCCGACCTTCATTGGTAGAGGGGCCAACAGGCTAATTGACTTCACTCTTATGTCCTCCAGATATCAATCACTTGCAGTATCCTGGGAGACACTCATTGTTGCCATGAGTGATCATTATCCTATTTCGTTCCGATTGAACATAGTGGCCCGACCAGCAACTACCAAAACTAAATATTCTACTCCTATCAGTCTAGTCAGCAAAAATGGTTATACAATTAGATGGGCCAAGGTAGATCCCAAACAGTTCACCCAAAAGTTAGTATTGAAGATGTATGACCAATTACTTACTTGCCTTTCAACAATAGTGGGAAATTCTCAACTACTTGATGAATTTGGTAAATGAGATTAAAAAAAGACCTGTTTAGACAACACAAAACTCAGGCCAAGAATTTTAAGAGCTGGTTTGATAAAAATTGTACCAGGGCACACCGAAATCTGAAGCTTGCCCTGCAGGAAGTTCCCAGATCTATCGACCGTGTAAGAAGCAATAGGAGAGCTTACAGGGCTGCCATCGATAAAGGAAAAAAGGAGTTAAAACTGTCACTATGGCAAAATCTCCACGACGCATGCCTAACAAACGATAACATAGCGTTCTGGAGTGAATGCCCCGTTTTTAAAGGACAAAGAAAGGGATTCTATTGACATGGCCATCTCCGGTGACACCTGGGATGAGTACTTTACCAATCTTTATGATAACCCACCCGTCCCGGGGTTAACTGTTTCTAACACTAACCAAATGATGTTCCTCCCTGACCCAAATGCAGTGAAAATTTTCCCCCTGGAGATTACTTTTAAACACTCAGAAGTCGTCAAGGCAACTGAGGACAGCCCAGCAGGGAAAGCTCCGCGACCGGATGGGGTCCCAATTGATTTGTACAAATCTGTGTTACCTCGCTGGTCTCCACTGATTACTAATGTCCTAAATACTACAAATGAAGTTGGTTTTATTGCAACTTGGTCAGAGGCAGTGGTAATACCCATTTTCAAAAAGGGAGACAGAAATAATCCTGCCTGCTGTCGTCCTATCTCCCTTTTGGATGCCATAATGAAGGTGGCGGGAAGGATAATCCTTAATAGATTTTAGGAATGAGCTGAGGAAACGGATATTATCACTGACCTCCAAAATGGGTTCCGTTCTGGGAAGGGTACAATCAAGCAAGGCTTGAATTTAGCACTCTTTTTTTATTTTTTTTTATTTGTTTTTATTGCAGAATTACATATGCTACATCGAGATGAGTCAACCATTACATTCAAGGCATTGCATAGCATTATCCATTGTCGTTAAGATTGTACACAGCCATTCAGCCCCCATCCCGGAGGCTGGGCGGCGTACCGGTATGCGCCTGCAGTCCATTACGATGGGCAACTCTCAGGAATGACTGGATGACAACATGATTTGGCATCTGCTTTCTGTTTTCACCCCAAACTCCCCCCCCCCACTAGCCATTGACCAATGCTATGAAGCCCCCTGCGTGGGCCACCTGAATGACGACGGTGCGCACCGCAGCGGGGTCCGGTCTGTGTCGTACAGCAGTGGCCAGCTCTTAGGACTGACTGCCGGACCTCACTATCATCCCTAAAATGTCGGCTAGTACCTCATGTCCCATGTCCATAGCTACCGACCCCTCGCCTCATGCACTCCCCCCTAATGGCCCTACTGTAACCTAGTAACACCCCTACAACCATCCCACCCTCCCAACTTTCTGCTGATATGGGTAACAAGTGTCAATCGTGAAAGAGAGGGTTCGCCACTAGTCGGGCATGTGCAATCTATCTTCCTATCACCACAGAACTCCGCTCTCCGAGCGTGCCTATTCCTCGTCCTCAATCAGGTAGTCTCGTAGCGCCTGCACCACCACTTCCCAGGCCCTCGCCATCTCTAAGCTCTTTTCATTGTCTGTTCTGGTCGCCTGCCTCATTCTGATCACACTCTCACAGCTGGCCCAGTTCAACAACTCATTCGTCCACCTCCTCACTGATGGGCCCTCTTTAGACTTCCAGTGCCAGGTAATCTCCCTCTGGGCCAGTATAAGTCCCAGGTCAATAAACTTGCTCGTGATTTTTGTCTTCGCTGTGTGGGGAAACCAGAGCAGCAGGCCCGCCGCCATATCAAATTCCACCTCCCGATCAGTAACTGCATTTAGTAGCTCTCCCACCTCTGGCCAATAGTCCCCCAGCTTCGGGCACCCCCACAGCATATGATCCAGCTCGACCTCCGGCGCCAAACACCTTGGGCAGGCCGCGCCTTGCACTTGAAAATGTCGCCTAAGTTTCCCCGGGGTCAGATAGGCCCTGTGCAGAATGAAGAAGTGTACCTGTTGGAAGCGGGCGTTCCTGCTACCCTTCCACGTTCTTTTCAATATGTGACCCCAAACTGTATCCGGTATGGGCTTGCCTTTCTTTAAATGTGCCCGCCGCCATCACCACGTACTGACATGCCATGGTCACATCCGGTTCTGCCAGCCCACCTTTCCAGTGTTTTTGGATCGCTGCCACCACTGCTGCATGCAGGAGATAGTGCCCTTCCGGGAGATCGAACTGATCCCGCAAATCTCTAAATGGAGCCAGCTCCCCGTCTATATAGAGGTCCCCTATCATCTGTAGTCCCAACTCCTCCCATTCTAACAGTGGGGACCAATCACCCCCGTGTGGAAGCGCCGTCAGCATCCCAAGAGGGATCTCCGGAGCATACGGCCGGGCCACCTTCGCTCGTTTCAAACTTCTCTGCCAACACAGCCGAAGCGTCCTTTCCTCCATGGTGAGGGCTCCCAACTCTAGCCTCTGTTGCATTACAATATATGATAAGACATGCCTCTGAATACCTGTCCCCTTCAATTGGTCCGGGCCTCTGAATTCTCTAGCGATGTTTTGGATCAACACCTGTAGTTGAGCCGCCAGATAATAAAGTTCAAAATCCGGTACCGCTAACCCACCGTCCTGCTTGGGCCTGACCAGAGTGTCCAGCGCCACCCTGCGTCGTCCACGTCCCCAAAGGAAGTCTATAACCATTGATCTCAAATCCTTAAATATCCGCTGAGGGATCCAGACTGGCAGGGTGCGAAAATAGTACAGCAGCCGAGGGTATACAACGTTTACAACGAAGTTTTTACCACGCACTACCATTACAACGCAGGCATTACCACGCATACCATTACAACGCATTGCGCTGGGGGGCGCTCTAGGATAGGGAATAAGTTTAATTTTATATCCAACACCTTCCCTAGTGTCCACGGGGACTGGAGTTGGAATATAAAATTATACTTACCACTATCCAGCACCTCTAAGCGCTATGCGTTGTAACGGTATGCGTTGTAAATACCGCGTTGTAATGGTATGCGTGGTAAAAGTATGCGTTGTAACGTCATACATCCGCAGCCGAGGCAGCGCCACCATCTTCAACAATGCCACCCGGCCTTGCACTGATAGGGGGAGGGAGGCCCAGTAAGCCATGCTGCCCTTCAGAGCCCTAATGCTACGACCGATATTCCCTTCCAGCAGGCTGGTAGCGTCGTGGTAAATTTGGACTCCTAGATATGTGAAGGATGTGTCCTCCCATACCACCTCCATCGCGAGAGGAGGGTATTGTACTCCCACTCGCAGCGGGAACACACAGGTCTTGTTCCAGTTCACTTTAAGGCCCGAAAACTTAGCGAAGCAGGACAACATCCCCACTGCCCCTTCCAGCGCCCCCTCCGTATCCTCCAGGTAGAGCAACAGATCATCTGCATATAAGGAAATATAATGCGCCTCCGCGTCCCATCCAACCCCATTGAACATTGCCCCCGTCCGTGCCTGCGCCGCTAGTGGTTCCATTGCCAAGGCGAACAACAGTGGGGACAGAGAACAACCCTGTCTCGTCCCTCTACATACCGGGTAGGTGTCTGAAACCACCGATCCCAGTCGCACCCTGGCCGTGGCAGAGGAGTAGAGAACTCTCGTCCAGCGCCCGAATCCATCTCCCAACCCGAATTTCTTCAGGACCTCATCCAGATAGTCCCATTCGAGGCTATCAAAGGCCTTCTCAATATCCACCGATAATACCGCCGGTTTATGCTCTGAATCCCGGGCGGCATCTGAAACACGGAGTAAGCGGCAAATGTTTGTGGACGTGCTCCTCGTCGGGATAAACCCTGCCTGGTCTTCGTGGACCAGTGAGGTCATATGTGGCAGCAGCCTGGTGGCCAGTATACGACTTAAGATCTTGTAATCAACAGTTAACATGGAAAGGGGCCTATACGACCTCACATCAGAAGCCTCCTTGCCGGGCTTTAGCAGCGGTACCACCAGGGCCTCCCTCATTGATGTTGGTAAGCGGCCCAACGCCATAGCCTCAGAATACACCGCCAGTAGTTTAGGTGCCAGACTATCTATGTATTTCACATAAAACTCGATCGGGAGGCCATCCACTCCCGGCGTCTTATTTCTAGCCATTTGCTTAATGGCCGCCCGGATCTCCGATAGTGTTATCGAGCTACCCAGATCCTTTGCATCTTCGCTATCCAGTACAGGAAGGTGAACCGTCTCAAGATACTCTCTAATCTCCGCTATCTCCACCCCAAGCTGGCTCTCATACAGTGTTGTGTAATACATTTTGAAGCGTGTCAGAACTGCTGCCTGTAAGTAGGCCATCTCCCCTGACTCTTCTCTGATACTCAGAACAGGGCAACCTCTAGGTACTGGTGTAGCTAGTCTCGCCAGCAGTGTACCCACCTTATCTCGTTCCGCATGTATCTTGGTATTATAAAGCTTGTAATCATAACACCGCAGCCGCTCTGTCTCTTTTGCCACCAATTCCTTCGCCTCTAGTAGCCGACCCCGCAGTTCCGGACGCTCCGGGCTGCGCCTCTCTAGTTCCCTCAGCTCGCCTTCCGCCTTATCTATGTCAGATAAGACCGCCGCCCTAGCATTCGAAAATCTGCCCATGCAGACCCCTCTCACCACTACTTTCATTGCATCCCATTCTATTGACCTCGTAGCAGCCGAACCCTCATTCTCAACAAAATAGTGCTCAATACCCTGCTGGATCGCATCACTAAACACCAAGTCCTCCAGCGTGTCAGGCCGCAACTTCCACATGGGGACCGCCGACCTCGCCTGCTGCCATTGCACCCTCATTAACAGTGGGTTATGATCTGAGATGGTTCTAGCTAAGTATTCCGTGTGTGTGACCAGTGTGGCTAGCGGCCCAACACATAGTATTGAGTCTATCCTGACATGTAATGCATGTAGGGCCGAGTAAAAGGAGTAGTCCCTAGTTTCCGGATGTTGCGTTCTCCACACATCTGTAAGGCCCCACCGCTCTTGCCAATCCCTCCTGTGTGCGGCTAGTCTGCGGACTGGGGAGTCAGCCAATGGTGGATGCGACCTATCGAGCGCCACATCAACAGTTGAGTTGAAGTCCCCTCCTATAATGGCAGGACCCGCCAGGAAGTGTGCGAGCGAACCAGTAAGGCCATCAAAAACCGGGCCTGTTCAGCGTTGGGAGCATACAAGCTACATGAGACCACATCCCTGCCATACAGCCTCCCTTCCACTGCCACATAGCGTCCTTCAGGATCCACAAGCTGGTTTGTGACCTCGAATGGGATCCCCGCTCTCACCCAAATTAGGACCCCCTAGCAAATGCAGAGTACGTGGTGCCAAACACCTGCCCATGCCATCTTTTCTGTAATGCTATACATTCTTGTTTAGTTAGATGCGTCTCTTGTAGCATTGCAATTTGGACACCCCGCCTCACCAAATAGGCATGCACCTTATACCTTCTGGACATCGTTCGGAGTCCGCGGACATTCCATGTGACACATTTCAAATTAGGTAATGTCCCCATAGCAGTACAGTCCCCTCCAGTACCTCACTGACCGTTTAGCACCCATATCAAAGCAGCATGAATCCCCACTCAAAACACCCGAAAAAACTTCCCCAACCCCACACCCCAGAACAGGACCTAAGAACATAGCATTAGCCCCCATCCAAACCTGTAACATTACACGCAGTCTACTATTCTGTAGTCGCCACTACAGAAAGCCTTAAGGGCAACGAGAGGGTAGTTCAGGGCCGACCAGGGGCAAGCCAGGCACCCGCCCCGCGCCCATGATCCCATACTGCTCTCACACCATAGTACCTGTTAGTACGCCCACTTCCAAGATAAGGCAGTCCCACAGGGTCAACCAACAGAGTCCTCGCTCCAGCTATCATTCATTAAACAGTCCATCCGCAGTCTGTGGGGTGACCTTTGGACCAACAGAACTGTCCACTTCGGAGACGTCCTCTCCCGATTTCCTGCTGTCGTCCTCGGTGTCCGAGCCCATCGAAAGACTCCCATGTTGCGACCCCGTGATAATTGCCGTCGCCGCCACTGCTCCCTTCCTGTCCGCTGCCAATTGATCATCCTGCATTGCTCTTTTGAGTCTGTTCTTCTTGCGGATGCGTTGCGATTTTCGGAGTGGGGCAGAGCTCGGACGCTCTCTCTCGCCCCTGTTTTGGCGGTCCGTACCAGCTCGGTATAGTTCGAGCCACGACCACGCTTCATTAGGGGTCTGAAAGAACTGGGTCTTACCATCCAGGATCACTCTCAGCCTCGCCGGGAAAAGCAAGGAGTATTGGATGCCCTCTTCTCTCAGCTCCCTTTTGACGGCTAAGAAGGACGCTCTGTTCTTCTGGACCTCCTGGGTGTAGTCCGGGAAAACTGTGACTGGACTATTGTCCACCTGGAACGGGCCCTTTGAGCGCGCCTTCCGGATCAGCAGGTCTCGGTCCTTAAAGTGTAACAGTCTGACTACCATTGGTCTGGGTGGGCTACCCAGCATAGGAGGGCGGGCCGGGACCCTGTGCGCCCTCTCAAGAGAAAAGAAGGGTGAGAGGCCCTCCGGGGCCACTACTGTCTTAAACCAGGACTCCATATAGGCCACTGCGTCTTCTCCCTCGACTTTTTCCGGCAGGCCTACAACTCGTACGTTATTCCGTCTATTGCGGCTTTCGGAATCTTCCACGCGTCTTTCCAGCGTCGACAAGCGTCCCAGGATATCAGATAGTTTATGTTCCGCAGTCACCACCACTGGTTTGAGCTCCTGCAGCAGCTGTTCCGAGTCCTTCACCCTATCGGAGAGTTTAGCGTGGTCCGCTCTGAGTAGGCCCAATCCCGTGGCGACCTGCGCAATATCATGATGCAGTGATTCCTTGGTCGCCGTTATGGCTTCCAATATTCCATCCAGTCTTTTGTTCAGCCGCTGTTCCTGTGCGTCAGTGTCCGGGGCTGCTTGCAGTCCACCCCTCGCTTCTAGAGTGCGTGTCGAGTCCGTCCTCTGCTCCCCTGGTAGGTCGCCTCCCTTGGCCGCCATCTTGGGCTCCGTGCGCCCCGTCAAGTGCTGGGCCCCCGGAGGGCTCCCGCTCCCCCTCCAGTCGCCAGACGAGCAATGGGTCCCGGTTCCTGCCCGCTTCACAGTGACAATGCCTTTCACTCCTCAGCAGCTGCCCCCCCTCCAGGAGTTCAAGCACCTACTGAACCGGTGCACCACCTCACGGGTCAAAACGACCATCCTTTACACTGCAGCTCATCCAGCCGCTTCTCGAGCCTCCCCGCAGCCCAGCGGGCATCTCCCAGCATGATCACCTCTCAATCACCCAAGGGGGTCGCAAGGGGCCCCTATCCAGCTTGTAAAGAGACTTGCTGCTTGGGGCCGGAGCAACCGGCAGTTCCAAAGTGCACCAGGTTGCAGCCTACGCCCAGGCGCCACCCTCCTCAGCCCGGCTTTTCCCACAGTCACTCCAACGAGGTGCCCCCACCACCGCAATGGCAGTACCAACCATCAGAGCTCCATCTCAGGCGCCACATGACCTTTCCAGGAGCCTGCCAAGGATGTCTTTCCCCCCTGCCCAGTCAATGCAGCCCCGACAACCGGTGCAGGTCCCCTGCATATATCGATCCTCTGTTTATGCTCCTGGGGGGCACCGCGGCAGAGGTCCGCCCGTATTAGGGTCACGGGGTGTGAAGGGCGCCCCTCAGGCGTGGGGCCGTGCACATATAGCCGCTGCGGCAGTGATGGGGGATGGGCGACACGTCCGCCGAGAACAAAGGGGGGATTTCACTCTCACCGTCGGTCACACTGCCATGCTAATCCGCTCCGCCTGGACCTCGGGCTATCCGCTCCCTTCCGATCTCCACAGGCACTGCAGTCCTGTCGCGGGCAGCAACCCCTTTCTCGTCCGCTCAGCTGCGGAGGGTCCGGGCCGCCGCCATCTTATCTCCCTTGTCCAGCGCAGTCCGTCTCCCGATTACGGCCTTCCGCGCCGTCCTCCGGGGCTCCGGCCCCCGCTGGCTCATTTTCGCGGCTCTCCACCTTCAGAGCGCTGCTGGCATGGATTCCGCGCCCCCGACCGGTGATTGTAGGGCGAAGCTCAGGATAAGTGGCGGGATCAGGCGCAGAGCTTCAGGCTCAAGCCGCCATCCCATGCGGCGTCCAAGCCATGCCCCCCTATTTGAACTTAGCACTCTTAACTGCCAAATACACCGAAGCTAAGAAGGAAAGCCTGTACATAACATTTGTGGAATTAAGCTCCGCATTCGATTGTGTCGATCATGCGAAGCAATGGTGCAGTCTATCTGAAATGGGTGTGGACCAGCATATCCTGACATTTATAAGGGAGTTGTACAGAGATGCGGGTGCTAGAGTACGCTATGGGCTGGGAGGTTTGTGTTCGGACAAATTTAACATCAAAAGAGGTGTGAGGCAAGGGTGTATTCTTGCACCCTTCCTCTTCATATTATACAATAATTTGGTGGGCCTCCACCTTAGGAAGTTTCAGTTTGACTACCCCGCCTTGGGAGGGAAGTCTATTCCCATCCTCCTTTATGCGGATGACGCTGCCTTAATGTCCCGCACCGTTGTTGGCTTACAGAGGGCAGTTACTGAATTTTCGGAATACATGGGTGCTCACGGCTTAATAATAAACGTTGAAAAAACCCACTCTATGACCTGTGGTTCGCTGAAGAAAACAAGCAGGCCAATTTATCTGGGATCCAAAAGGATTGAAAACACTAGTTGCTTCTCCTATTTAGGAGTCACATTTGATAGCAGAGGCGCCGGGAAAGAAGCCGTCCGCCCAAGAACATTGGCCCTTAGCAGGGCTAATGGCGCTCTGATAAATTTTTCAAGAAAATTGGGCAGGAGACCAGTGCGGGAACTTATCCAGATCTATAAAGCTAAGTGTGTTCCCACAGGTACATACGGGGCTAGTCTTTGGGGAATGGCCAAAACAGAACAGATTCAATGCACTGAAAATAAATTTATTTGTTATTTATTGGCGGCACCAAACTCAAAATCCACCTATCTTTGCCATGGAGAACTGGGCTTAAATTACCTAGAAGACATTATTAAATCGTCCCCACTTCTCCTATGGCATAAAATTTGGGTGACCGCCGAGACATCGTTAAATAGAGATGTTGTGTGAGACTGTCTATCTCTAGACGGAGCAACAAAAATTAAATGGCTCAACTATATTAAGAATATGTCAGTTGAGTTGGGCCACCAAGAATATTTTGACAATCCGCTCTGTCTAGAACAAATCTCGAAAAAAACCCTTAAAACATCTATTATGGAACACCTAGCCAGAAAAAGATGGCATAGAGAAAAATCTAAGAAAGCTGCTATGGCCCATCAGATGTTACTCACCCATGTTGGGATACAACCCTACTTACTGTTAGAGCCTAATCCGTATTTTAGAATGTTGCTGACTAGGTTGCGCGCAGATACTTTTTTTCGTTTGGTGTCCTTTCCTAAATGTAACAACTGGTCTTCACAATTAGAGAAATGCCCCTGTGATGAACTTTCAGCCCAGACTAATATACACTGTATCCTCTTTTGTAAATACTATGTTACTCCCAGGAAAAAGTTTTTGATACCTATACTAAAGACCTGGGGAATTAGAGGGTGTATCGCAGCTTTCTCTAGGCTGAAAACATTAGAATCACCCTTTGTGATGAAATCTGTTACTTCTTATCTTAGAATTGTTATTGCCTTGAGGAAAACTTTGTGACCTGAGCTTTCGCTTCTTTTGAATCCTGTCTGCTGTGATATAAGATATTTTTTCCCAATTTCTGCCTGTAATATGAATTTTTAACGGAAACTTTTAACTGTTTTTAATGTTTTAACTGTCCTTTTTATATGTGCTTTTATGATTTTAAAACAAAAATCGAATAAAGCTGATTTATGACTTATGGCAAGGTTGTCCATCTAGGGTACGCCCAGTGGCGCCCATTTTGCATCACATTAGAGATGCAAAGGGAGGCGTTAGGAAAAAGGGTGCTAACATGGCGATTACGCATGTTAGCACCCTCTTGTAAATAGGGTGATAGTTTCATCACCGCTTTTTTGGCTTCTTAAGCCAAAAAAGCAGAGGTAAAGCCCTTGTAAATATGCCCCTAAGTAGTCGAGAACCCTGCAGCCCGGATTCTTCTCTAAATCCCAAAGCCCAATCGGCCACACTGGCTTTAGCATCCCGCCATTGGCTGCTGGTGCAGAAAAGAATCCACTTCAAGGCACTTTGCTTAGCCCATCATGTAATGCAAGGGACAGGCCCGCAGCTCATACAGCGACTGCTCAACTCTTACATTCCTAGAAAGTCTCTGCAGTCCGGGAATCTAACGTTGCTGACAGTCCCCAGGATAAACAAGGCAGGGAGTGGAGGTCGCTTCACTGCCTATCTAGCTCGCAAACTCTGGAATGAGTTCCCTGCTGACCTCAGAATGAACCAGTCGGAATCTAGCTTTAGACCTCACCTAAAAACTCATCTTTTTTAGTCACCGATCACCTACCTTGAAGTGCATTTGAACTATCTGGCATATGTGTTGTCATCAGCAATGGGAAGCGCGTTGGGTAGCTACGCACTATACAAATTCGCTTAAAAAACAAAAGAATGTCTCATTCTGTATATTCTAGAATTATCACCCACTAGCAATGCTCTCAAGCTATTTTCTCCCACCATAGCATTGACTGCAACATATTGTATTCTGAAACATATGTTGAGTATTTCTGACAGAACCTTTAACCCCTTTGCCGCGGCCGCGATTTCGCGGCAGTGCAGCACTTCCGCAAAATGGGCGGGGCCTAGTTGGCCGTTGGCCGACGGCAGCACGCAAGAGGTTAAGAAAATAAATAAGTACACAACCAAAAGGCAAGAGACTTGGGCTCCTTTCAGCAGTCTGTGGGCTATATTTATAGACTGGTGGATGGGATACTCTGTCAAAACATGGCCATTAGCTATAATGCACTTGTAATAGGCTTGAGGGACATTGGCTATAATGCACTTGTAATAAGCGAACGGGACATCGGCTATAATGCACTTATAGTAGGAGAATGAGACATCAGCTATAATGTGCTTGTAATAGGGGTAAGGCACATTGACAATAATGCACTTGTAATAGGCGTACAGGACATCAGCTTTAATGCACTTGTAATGCATGGACGGGACATTTATTATGTTTGTGATGTAGTATCCCATCCACCACACACTAAATGAGGCTTTGTGTGTGGACATATGAAGTGGAGGTGGCATAGGAAGTGTGCTTGGACCAGCGGTGGCCAGCACAGGTAAGAGCTGAGAGGCAGTGGGGTGGGCAGGGTGCCGCATGGGGGAAGCCAACTGATGACAGAATAGGTATGTTATTTATTTAATTATACCTATTTCGTTGTCGGTCGACTTCACACCCCAACCCCGCCTCCGCGCCCCCCAATGTTTGCCTGTGCCGGCCCCGCTGGCTTGGACCCTAATACAAAGATGAAAAATGGGCCCCTTGATGATTACTAAATAACATCCACAATTGAGGTGCAGAAAGCCCGAAATAATTCTGGGCCCATATGCCACTACACCTGCTGCACTACCAATGGCTATGACCGGTGTAGTTGGCACGTAGGGTGTAGTATCCAAGTAAGTCAAGGTACAATCGGTTGACATTTCCTATTTACACGTGAAAAGGTGGCCTTCGCTGTCAAGTCCCTTGGCAATATTGTGGAATACTTGAAAGTCCCAGAATGCGGGTCAGTTTCCCAGGGGCATATTATCAACGGCCAGCGATAATTATCACGGGTCGCTCTTAGCGTGAGATTTTATATCGCCGGCTATCGCTGGAAATTATCGCCATGCTAGTGCTGTATCAACAACGCATAGCGCAATGGCGATAATTATGATAGCAGTGTTTTCCATGGAACATCGCTGGTTTTCCAGCGATGTTCCATGGAAAACGGCGATATCCTTGATGATAGGGCCTGTGGTCTTAGCGACACAATCCACCCCCCATGTTAGGTATGTCTTAGTCAGGAATTTAACAGATGCTAAATTCATGCGTTAAGGCACACTTAATTCGATTTCAACTATAGCTACTCTTCCTTGATAATATCTTGAAGCTGCTTTTGTGATATTTTCCCTGGTTGGTTTCACAGCCATGCCTTCTTTGCATCTCATTAGCGATGCAAAGTTAGGCATGCTGGAAACGGGGGCTATGTCAGCAAAACAGGCGCTAGCGTGTCCTTGTTGACTAAGTGATAAAGTCATCGCTGCTTTACACCTGAAAATGGACGCTTTTTCTTAGACAGTGACAAGATGACGCAGGTAAAAACATTTTGTTATCTGGGAATTACCTACGCCAATGATGGGTCATGGTTACCTGAGTTTGATAATATCCGGATGAAAATGCTGCGAACTACTAGCAGTATCTTTCGCTTTACATCCAAGCTGGGATCTAGAAGTATTCTAGATATGACTAACATATACAACATACGTTGTGTTTCCTCTGCATTGTATGGGGCGGGTGTATGGGGCCATACTGAGGGCCCATCACTTCAAAAGGATGAAAAAAAGTTTAAAAAAAGATTATTATGCCTCCCCCCATCCGCCTCTGTTCAACTAATCCATGACGAGGTGGGGATCGAGTTTATTTCTGACTTAGCAGCCGTTCGGCCACTCTTATTGTGGCGTTCTATTTGGGCTAAGACAGAGACCCGATTCACTCAAGAAATTATTCTTGATTGTATAGGCTTGGATTATTCACTTCGTATTGAGTGGCTGAAATACATTCAATTTTGGTATAAAACCCTTTTCAAAATTGGTGTTCTTCTGGATCCCGAACTGGCGGTTGCAATCCCCAAAAAAGAAATTAAACAAGCATTTCTTAACTTCAAAAAGGAAGGGCGAGATAAGATGTATGGCAAGTTAGCCACCATGAGGTTTTACAAAGAACTAAATCTAACTCCGGGGTTTCAAGTCTACCTTTCAAATGTTTCCCGTCCATCTCATCAGTTTGTACTTACCCGAGTTAGGTTGGGTATTGCACATCATCTTGTCGCCTTCCCAGTACAGAAATTAAGGTCTGAGACTCTCTGCCCATGCGACAATTCCTCACGCCAAAGCTGCAGTCATTTTTTACTTTTCTGTAAATTTTATCGTTTTCTAAGAACAAGGTATCTAAAACCTATTTTTATAAAATACAATATTCGGTCTTCTAAGACTGCTCTAGAGTTGTTATCCTCCCTAGAGAATGTGGATATCTGTTTTTTTGTTGCCACTTTTATCCTGAAGTGTACAGCTGCCAGGAAGTTTATAGTGCTGCCATAATTATATACACTCCTGTCTGTACACATTTTTCTTTTTCTTTTATTTGCATATTGTATTTAAACTTGTATTATGCTCATTGCCTGTAATTGTATGGTCCAACTATCTTTCCTTTTGTATTTTACTTTGTTTTATCCACATCGAAATAATACTATAATGTACAGCTGCCAGGAATAGTATTTGGCATGATAATCATTACTATTTCTGTCTGTACATGTATGATTCGTTCTAATTTTTAGCTTTTATATCTTTAATCATGTATTGTTGCCCAGTGTATGACTAGTTTAAGCTTTCTCCCCTTATGAATTACTTCTGAGATCGTTTGAGTCTCTGTGTTTTTAATATTAACTGTGTATGTAATGAATTATGTGTATGTCTATGCTTGTGTGATTTGTATTCTCAAATCGAATAAAAGCTTATGACTTGACTTGGACGCTAAAGCGGCGATAAGTTTATCACCTGGCCTTGATAATATGCACCCCAGTGAGGATAAATGAGGACAAATATTGCAAAAGTTATGTTAGAACCTATTAAAATTAAAAATAATTCATCTTGCCATGAACAGGACTTTGGTGAGCTGTTTTATTATCCTGGTGTTGATTCAGATATTTGTAGCAAAACAGGTTTCTAGGCATCTAAACACCCATTAATTGAGAAGGTGAGACCTTTGGTCTGAAGGACCACATGAAACCGTGTGATTCCGAATTGATGTTTACAGAAAGGAGTTTGTTTCTGTTGGCGCCATTAGGCACCATCCTGACATTGTGAAATGGACATGCGCCTACATCTCAAATCAGCCCTAGCTGGGGTCATCAGTTATGTTGTCAGGTGGACGCCAGAAGCAGTCCGCTCTGTTTTGTTTTCTTGGAGCCTTGATTGGATTGACATGAAGACTAGAAATGTGCTCTTGACAACAGGGATCAGAAGCTGTGGCATGCACGCGCGTGTCCAGGTTTGCTCGCGGCTTGGCAGATATCGCTCGTGCTCTGCAGATCTCATTACTCCCTTTATTTCTGGAAGCGAGCAATTCATTTTAAAGTTGAGGCAGCCTCAGACACTTCTCGAAAACACAGCACAGTGACAATCCTGAGAGGGAATAACCTCGCAACAGGGCAACATTGGCCAGTCCACGTGAGAATGTCACCTCCATTTTGCAAGATTAGATGGTAAATCAAGTCTGAATCTAAGACATCTAAGGCATATTTACAAGGAAATGACGCAGCGTGGCACTGCAAGAAATTTAGCAGTGCTAAACTGCATCATTTATAAAACGCCGGGATGCTTTGCAGTCAGAAGAATTAGGCGCACCCCGTGTTTTCCTTTCGCCTGGCACTAAAAAAGCTTCCAAGTGCCAATGCAGACACCCTTGCGCCATGGTACAAGTGTCCCTGCGGTGCAGGAATGATTGTTTATGTGCAGGACCGGACATCTTCCTGCTCATAAACAATTATTAAAGGTGATTTGCTCCTTCTATTCAGCAGCACACATAGAAAGAGCAAAAAACGAGGAAAAAGAAAAGTATTTGTGCCATTCTAGCACTTGCTTTTAATTTGAATTTAAAATTTTTAATTTTAAGCACTGCCTCAGATTTACAGATTTACACATGCATGTAAATCTGGGCAGTGTGAATAAGCAATAAGTTTTGCGCTGTAACACCCACAGCAACACCCATTGCACACAGCCTTTGACGCAGAAAACTGTGTGAAAGAGTATCATATTTGTCAGCGTTAAGCCTCGCAAAAAGGCTTAGCACTGCATTGTAAATATGGAGCAGGGCATTGCATCAACGGAGCGTCGTAAAGAGCTATGCTCCTGTGGTGAAATGCCCTTGTAAATATGCCCCCTTGTGTTCAGTGACTCCTTACAGGTACCACTTCTAGGAACATCTTATTCTATGCCTCTCACCTGTTTAGTATTCTGTCTCCTCCTTTGACTCAGACCTGCTGGTAGGCTCCTGAAACCAGCTGTTGGCGCCTCAGATGATCACTTCTCACTACCGTTCTACTCCAAGGATTAACACACTTTTCATCAGCATCGAACAGTTGATTACATACCACTGTTTATACAATGTCTGGTAATAACCACGGTTATTTAGTAAACAACCTAGAACTGTTCTGCATGAGCTTAGTAATCCTCTATGAAGGGTCAGCTGGAAATGTGTTACTTTACAATAACATTGGTTTAGTTTATTTGCATGCTGCTATGAATATATCAATGTAGCAATCAATAACCATGTCATCCCTTTGAAATGCTGTGTGATGAGTTGCAGCTACACTGTCAAAATCACCCTCGGCTTACGCAGCCATATTTTTGTCAATAAGCATGACCTACTTCTCATTACAGAAATAGTGCTTATTTTGTGAGGGTGTTTGCTCGGCTCCTGATAAGGATCTCATTTTTTAGTGCCACAACTTCACTGAGAAGCACCGGTTAGTAACTACACTGACCGTGCAATGGCCAGAAATGTCAACATTGTGTGTGAACAATCTCTACACAGCGCATTAATAGTATTTAAACACACAAATATTTTCATTGCACGAATTACAAGGGACAGTGATACATGAGAACACTCTTAATCCGTCCCCTCCCTTTAACAAAAGATGTCTTACTATTTCTTTTTTACCCGAATTTAGTTTTTTATTTGTCACAATTCCTTCACATTTTTATAACTTTTTTTAGCAAAAATTTAAATGAGTAGCTTTGTTTGGGCATCCAGCCCACAAGATTATCCCAGAACAAATTGAGATTAGCTTGAGGAATGGGTATTAAGTAGGGGTGAGCATAATCTTTTGTTACACTTGCATAATGTGGCATCGTTTCAGGCATTTGGCGTAAAACCTTTATCAGTAAACCGGGCCGGACTGGGAATAGCAACCAGCCCTGGCAAATTGCTGCTCAACCCGCCCTGGGAAGGGGGGAAGGGTGTGCTAGCAAGAAGTACCGTTCCCGCTTTTGTAACAGGCAGACGCGGCCAGTAGTGGAAGTACCGGCCAGGCGGTGACGTGGGGAGGGGGAGGGGCAGGGTGGAGGGTAGTAAAAAATGGATTACGGAGTTTAACAGGTAAGAAAACATATAAATAAATACAACAAATTTTGTTGCGTACACTGCATCACCAAATGCGATGCAGTGCGCGCAATGAAATTGTTTTATTTATTTATATGTTGATTTACCTGTTAAACTCCGTAATCCATACATTACTACCCCCCACCCTGCCCCTCCCCCTCCCCACGTCACTGCCCGGCCTGTACTCCTACTACCGTCCGGGGCTGGTAACAGGGGGCCGATATTGCAGCACTGCTGCAAAACCAGCCACCGGTGACAAAACCGTCCCCATGGGCACTAAACCGGCCCCCACCTTCCTACCCATCGGAAAAATGCCCGGTGCCTGTTATGGCCAATCCGACCCTGCCAATAAAGCACAAGAATATGCCGAGAATAAATGATTGCGAACTGCACTTTCGAGAGCGAGCGACACTTTTTTAACGTGGGAACCAACTCGAACATACCTTCTCCAGTTGCATTTTTAAACAAGGCACCACTAGATAATTTATAACCCATGATGAACAATTTTATGGGTTTGCCATAGTTACTAGAACTAGGAGGCTACAGTACATACAGTAGAAACTCCCCCTTTCTCTCCTGGAGGCTCTTCTACTTTGTTCAGTCCATGGTAGTTTTGAATTTGAACTTTGGAGGGACAACAACACAGGGGACCTGGTTCACAAATCTAAACTTATATTTTTGTCTTAAGTTTACGATTGCTTGTTATTCAGTTATTTTACTAGTAGTATTTTTATTCATATGGTGTCTCTGCACATAAAAAGATAGGACATTGTTATGTGTAGGGAATCAGCAATCGTAAAAATACTACTAGTGTAATTCCTTTGTGAATGGTAAACAATTGTAAACTTACAGAAAAGTGTAAGTTTACTTTCGTGAATCAGGCCTTTTTTTTATTTGCAATCTCTCTTGCATCCATACCCTTGGAATCATTGCTTTTTTATTTACTTTTGGGGAAAATCAAGTAAGTTCCATTTAGTGTCTGCAAAAAGATTCTTTGGGGCCTAGTCACTAATGCAGTGGACATTGTATGCATTTTCTAATACATGTTTCCCTTTCTCCCTGCTTCTGTGATACAAGTATTTTTTAAATAATTTTAGAAGTTTGTGGGTGGCCTTGCATTCATTTAAAATTTAGGATACTTCTTGTCTGTATGTGTCTCTTGGTGGCTAGGATTGACTTGCCTCTTTAAAGCCAAGCCATTGTAGCCAGATATTTGCCTTTGTCTTTAGCTCCCGTCTTCCTCATGCGCTTGCCCACAGTTTGTGTATGTATGAGATAGTTGATTATAGTGCTTTTTTTCCTACTAATTGTAAATGTATTTTAGAGGGGTCAATGATGTTGGGTTGGGCTGTTTGCTGCTAGGGCATTTTTAAAGTTTATTTTGTTTTTCTGAACTTGCTGATTTACTGGTGGTGGGTGAAGGGCAGTCACATGGGTGAGCCTAGACACATTTTATATATATATATATATATATATATATATATATATATATATATATATATATATATATATATTAATGCTCCAAAACTCTCCTCCACACTAAAAACGTAGAGAGTAACAGCACTCGTGGGGCGGCGTACCAATTTTATTAGCGTAACAGACACGTCCTTCCTCAGTGTTTACACATCACACTGGAAGGCGCCACATTTAAATCCTCCAGAGCATTGCAAATGAAAACAGGCTACAATTTCCATGCCGGCTATCTTAAAGTCATACATTATTATCAACAAGTACAAACTCACCATAGAGTGCCTTTTCACGTCTCTATGTTAGAATTGTGTTTTTCGATCTGTAAGTCGTTATGCCGTATGTCAACATTCGCGTTATTTTATAGCATTGTATGAAATCCTTGTTGGCTGTTATCTACTGACATATTATACTAACAGCAAAGCAGCAATTAAAGTACTTTTTCTTTAAAGGTAACTTTATAGGATGACATTTATACAAAATATGCTGGATACGACCCTTTTTATCAGTGTGGATCGAGCAGTGTTTCGGCATCACAAATAGAACTGGCTATACTTTCTTAGCCGAATCCCGGCTCCATCTTGGAATCATGTATGAGAAGACGGACTCACTTTGTGAATCCGAGAATCTGTGCCATCTTAAGACTGTGCTTTCATACCTGATTCGTATGCACACTAGTTATTAAACCACTGACTATACAATAGTTCAAGTGTCATAATTTAAATTAATCTCATAACATGAAATTCATCATATTTACAATGTAAATCAAGCCGTGTAACGGCACCCAAGATTGTAACACACCCAATAGTCATAATATCTCGCCGTGCATCGGCTAGCCCTTTCTATGCATCTATGCTCAATTATCAGAATAAGATAAAAACATTTCATTTTACAGGTTCAACTTTATCATCCTACTGTCATTAAGTACCCAAATGTACCACCAATTCTTCCCCGCTATTAAGACCTTTGAGGCTATGTGTTTGCAGGTCAATAATATATTGGGATTCCAATCTCCTGGGTCTCAATACTCTATCCCCTCCTCTGCTATGAATTGGGACGTGGTCAATGCTAAATAACTGTAGTAAATCCCTATTGCTCATATGTTTGATAGCAAAATGTCGAGCAACAGGGTAACTTAGATCTTTGTTAGCTATAGCGCATGTGTATAGTACTGCCTATATACTTGAGGCCACAAGGGCAGAAAAAGCAATAGACAGAATGGGTGATCTGGCATGGTTGAAACTTCATAATTGTCTTACGTTTCTTTAGTCCTTCAATCTCATAAGTCAGCACTCTCTTGCTGTTGGTGTAAGCTTTGCACTTTCAGCAAGGATAAAATCCTTTAATTTACCTTATTGTCCCTTGTTTTTTTGATGTAACTTCAAGGTGACTATGGACCAATTTGTCTCTAAGGGATGTAGCCTTCCTATGTGTTATTTGTGGAACTTAAGGGATGTCCATTCCTATGATCATGTTGGTTTTTAATACATGGCAGTTCCTACGTAGGATGTTTCTTAGCATATCCGCATCTTCCGAATATGTTGTATTCAAGCGGAATTTGCCATCATTATCCTTGTTTGTCTTTTTGGTGTTCTCTTGAACTTTCACTAATCTGTCTCTTTGAATATTCTCCACTTTATTCAGAGTTTTATCTAACAGTTCAGTGTCATATCCCCTTGTCATGAACCTGCCTATGCTCTCCCTGGCTGTCACTTTAAAATCGCAGTCTCTTGAGCAATTGCATTTTAATCTCAATAATTCTCCATATGGTATGCTGTTTTTTAGACCAAAGGTCATGACTACTGGCAGCGTGCAATGTAGAATTGCCGGCCGTGGGTTTGCGGAAAAGGTATGTAATCAGCTTTCCTTCTTGTATGCAAACCCTCAGGTCGAGATAGTTCACTGCCACTGAACTAATCTCGCCTGTGAGTTTGAGTTTTACATCATTTTATTCATACGTGAGCTATATTCCTCAGCCGAGGATACCGACCCCTTCCAAATTAGGAAGAGGTCATCAATATACCTGTACCAGGCCACTATCTCCTCAGACCACTTGTAGTTGGTGGGAGACAAGCCCACCTGCTCCTCCCACCAGCCTACAAATAAATTTGCATAGCTGGGGGTGATGCAGGTGCCCATGGAACTCCTGGAAACCTATTGATAGAGGTCCCCTGAAATAAGATGATATTTAGCAGGCAAAATTCAGTAATTTCAATTAGCATGCTGTTATGTTTAGCGAACTTCAAGGATCTCTTTTTCAAAAAGAAATCAATGGCATTCAATCCATGCATATGGTCAATACAGGTTTATATGCTTGTTATGTCCATGACAATGAGTTTGTAAGATGGTTCACATTTTATAGTCCCAATATGATTGATAAAATCTTTAGTGTCTTTGATGTATGATGACAGTTGTAAAACTGACTGAAAGAGAAAGTGGTCAATAAAAACAGATACATTCTCTGTGAGGCTCCCTAGTGATGACACTATTGATCTTCCTGGTGGATTGATACTGCCTTTATGTATCTTTGGGAGATGATAGAACGTTGGTATTACTTGATTTGTATTTCTAAGGAAAAGATATTCATCTGTGTCTAACATCTATTTGTCATACCATTTCTTTATTAATAGATGGCATTGTTTGATACTTTGTGTCTTGCATAAACATGTTGAATTGTACATTGTTACTATGTCTTCTCTCGTCTCCCATACCCTCTCCTCTCCCTGCCATCAGCTGTACGTTCTGAAATGTTGACAGACGACAGCTGATGACTGCAGAGACCTGACGCTCCTTTCAGAGCTCCTCGCTGACCTTCACGTATGTGTTGGATTTGTTACAATAAACCTTCAGCTTCAATCTACTTCTAGTGGATGTCATCTTTACAATACATTTCCAGAGGCAAGAGCACAATATTGCCGCTATTGTCTCACCACTATATACTTCCTACTCTTTATTTTAAGCATTAGTTGCTTGTATTTCATCTGCATGATCTTACTGTAGGGAGGCTCTGTGGTGTGTCACTTGGATTGTGGACCCTTAAGGTCCCTAACTACAGTCTATGAAAACATATCTATCGAATCTTTTGGCAAAACGGGTGTAAACATTGATTTAGGCCTGAAAGGAGTGCTGGGCCTGCCAAAAACATGTGGGCCTTATTCTTGTATTTGCCAGGCATCTGAGACTTCCTTCTGGTCTCCACTTATTAAGATCCTGTAAGGTGTCAAGGTCTGCAATAGCTAGATTGTCTCCTTCCTCATAGCCTAGTACCCCTTCAACTTGAGTCAGATGCTTATTGTGAAAAAACGTCATCAACTTTACCTTCCTAACAAACTTATATCAATCTACTCTTGTCTGCACGTAATCAAATCCAGTTGGAATACAAAATGAAAGTCCCAAGGTCAAAACGTTTGATTCTTCTTTGCTCAGTTCCATGTTGATCAGGATTATGATGTTGATCTTATTGTCCCTCATTCCTATTTCTTTTTGGATATCGTTGATTGTTTGCTATATATATATTCCAAAAGCAAAGGTTGCAGGGACGTTATATTAGGCTGAACTTTTCACTCGTACAAAACCAGAGAAATTCAGCCATTATAGTTAGCCGAGCTAACTATAACTCATGCCCCCGCAATGCACTGGTTATGACCTCACATATTACGTCACTCATGACATGGTCAGTGACATCACTGATGACATCCCTGATGAAACCTCAAATTACAACACTGATTACATCATCCAGTGACTTTGAGTGTTTTTAAAAAAGTTTATGAGTGTTAAATATGTATACCAAGGTGTATTGGTGAATCAGTGGGTATATACTATATGAGTGACTGTGGGATTACTCAGGAGGTGCGTGACTGACTGTATAAGTGAGTGATTAGGTGTCTCAGTGAATGTATGGGTGAGTGACTGGTTGTGTGAATGTTTGTAACTGTCTGTCAGTTAATGTCCAAGTGGGTGTATTAGTGTGTTAGTGGGTACATGAATGGCTATATGGGTGATTGATTGGTTGTCAGACTACGTCTATCGTTGTCTGGGTGTCTGTGTTTGTGGGTGAGGAGGTGTGTGACTGCCTGTATGGATCAGTGTGTGGGTGAGTCAGTGGCTGTATGGGGTACTGTTGTGTGTGTGAGATGTTGTATGGGGGAGTGAGTGTTTGTATGACTGTGTCGGTGATTCAGTACATGTGTCAGTGTGGGTGAGTAACTGAGTATGTGAAAGGTAGTATATGTGAGTGACGAGGTATATGAGTTACTATATGCACGAGTGAGTGAATGTGAGAGTGGCTATATAGATGAGGGTATGCTTCTGTCAGTGACTGTATGGCTGAGTCAGTGAGTATATGTTACTATTTGTATGTGTACGTAAGTGGGTGGGTGTGTAACTGTTTGGGTAAGTAAGTGGCTGTATGTCTGACTGTATGGGTGAGTGTCTAGGTATGTGAATAGTTCTATGGGTGACTCACTCAGTTTGTCAGTGCCTATAAGCCTGTATGAGTGGATATGTCAATGGCCAAAGAACAATAAACAACTCACTTAGCAATAAAATATTGGGTCAACAGAAATGCAAAGACAAGTGGCTAATTTCATTATGAGTATCAGATAATTCAATTATAATCATTTAGCAACTATAGTTGAAAGCCAAGGCTTAAGCAATAAACCAAGATTTTTGTCTTGCCAGATTTAACATCTACTGCCATGCTCATCTAGCAAGAGTTTATTTATTTAGATTTGTATAGCGCCTTATCACGCAGAGGTCTCTAAGCGCTTACCCATGTGTGTGAAAGACTAAATGTATCTCGAAGAGACTGCACAATATCATATTCTATATTGAGCAAAGAAAGAAAGGTTAGCTGTATATAGAATAATAGAGACATGATTCCTTTCCCAGGCAAGTGTGGTGGAAAGAAATATATCTGTAGAAAATGAATAAATTAAAACGTGTCAATATATCCAAAAGGAACACTTCATGTTGTGCTGCCAACATAATTCAGTCCACAAGGGCAGATCAAAACCTAAATACAAAAATCACTGCTTTATGTTGTGAATTTCTTGATCTTTTGTTCCTTGTCTGTTGCGATATGATATGTTCTCACATTCTTGCTCTTTTTGCAGGCTTTACACCTCCAGCATTTGTAAAAACCCAACTGTTCTTATAGCCACCCATTTTTCTTTTTATGGCTCCCATGTAGCTGTGAACCAGGAAATCCTGCAATGATTTCGGTTTGCGGTACATGATTTGTGGATACTGTGGCATTTCCCTGCATATAATGGGATCACTCTTGACTAGGCACCAATGTCTTGTAATCATACTCTTAACTGTCTGACTTTCATATTAAAAAGTGGTGATCAAATGCACCACATTGTCATCCTTTTTCCTCTGATTTTTAGTGAGGAGGGAATAGCTTGCTTAATCTCCACAACAGCCCCCACAACCCTAAGGATGCCTGGCCTCCACCTTGGTGGTGCCCAGGAGTGGACGCCTCACAGGTAAAGCCAGGATGGGTTCCACAGCGGTATTCGTACAAGCGCCTTGAGACCCTTGCGGGTGAGTAGTGCGCTATACGAGTATCAATTTACATTTACATTTAAATTTACATTTACAATTTACATTTTACCTCATTTTACCTTCTGCTTTTCTCCTTGCTGTCTGAAGGACTCTCCTAGGATACCCTCTAGCCTTGAACCTTTCCAACATCCTGTCTCTTTCTTGTGCATAGTCTTCATCTGTGCTACAATTGTACTTGGCGCTAAGTAATTCCCCATAGAGAATGCTCCACTTCAAGTTACATGGATGATGGCTTTCAGAATGCAGAATATTGTTGCCTGCAGTTTCTTTTCGATATAGATTAGTGGTAATTCTATTTCCATCCTTCACATCAATATAATCCATTTTGGTAGTATGTATCTTACATGTAAAAGATAGATTGAGATCATTATTGAAACTATATCTCAAAAAATCATCTAGTTCATCTCTAGGTCCTTCACAAATGACAAACAAATCATCACTATATCTAGTCCATAAAGAAATGTGTTTTGTCCATTTCACATTTTCATCAATCAACACATGGTTGGCCTCCCACCACCCCATAAAGATCCCCGCGTAACTCAGTGCGAAGCAACTTCCAATCGCTGCACCAGTGAGCTTTTGGAACCAAATGTCATAAAACATAAAAATGTTGTTCATAAGACAAAAGTGTACCATTCCAAATAACATATTTGAGTGATCATATTGATTCAATGATTTATCTATGAAAAAATATCTACATGCCTAAATACCTAGACTGTGATCTATGCATGTAAACAGGGCAACAACAGCAAGTGTGACCAGGAAGTAATGTGCCTGCCAGGGGATATCCTGTATTTTAGTGAGAAAATCAGTACTGTCACAGCAATATGAAGGGAGTGCCAGAACATAAGGCAAGAGAAAAAAATCAGGAAACATAGATGTTGGTTCAAGGAAACTATTGCTGATGAAGAAAATGAGTCTTCCAGGAAGGTTCTCTTTACTCTTAAGGATTTTTGGGAGCATATAGAAACAAGGGGCCATACATTGTTTAACCCATAGGAACAAATATTCCTCTGTGCTCTGTGCTGAACAGCTCCATGTGGGTGACATGGTCTGATACTGGAAATAAAGAGACAGGAGGAGGAAATTGAGAGTGACACCGCTATTTCAGATGCCAAATCATTGTTAGATAGTATAGAGAAAACATTGGCAGGCTTAAGACACATACGGTGAATCTGAAAACATCGAAAGTTGCAAAAGACATTAGGAATTTCAGATTGGGGTTGGTTTACCCGTACTCAAACGAGGATTTCTTTCAGAATAATAACCTAAAAGCCTAAATCTACAATATAGAGGTAGATCGTGAAATACATTTCTGACCTTTTCAGACTCTTCCTCCGACTCAGGTCAGGGAACTGGGCCATTTTTTCAACCGTACCCGACATACCAACCAACCCTATTACCAATATCCACGAGCCCATCCCCCCTTTTTTAGACACAGGCGGGAACAGGGGAAGGGGTTTCAGAGGAGGATAGCGGGCACCCACACAACAGAATCAGGAGCAGGGGTTCTTCAGGACACGGCACAGGGCGTACAGGCGTTAGAGCAGAGTGGGAGTGGCGACAACCATACTAACATAGAGTTGTTGCCAGCATATAACTTACCCTCAACCGAAGTAGATAACCATACAAACATGGACCTGATGCCAGTATATAACATATCGAAACATCCACTAACTGAAGTAGAAATGCAAATACTCAAAAAAGGTTTATCTTTCCTTCCGACTGTGGTGCAAGACCCAGTCGATACGAAAAGAGAAGTCCTCCAATTTTTACGTAAAAGTAGGTTGAAGATTTTCTTTTCTGAATATAGTGAGAGCAGTGAAATTAACAGCAGTGGGTTAACGAAAAAAATCTTCATTTTGCCCACAGAGGATGGCTATGCCCGATGAGGTCCTGCTATTTGAGGAACAGACCCTACGAGAAATAGATCAGTTGCATTCTAAACAAATCACGTTCAAATCCAATTTCTCTAAACAAGAACAAATGGCCCTAAAAGAACTATCTTGTAATCCTCTTACAGTAATCAAGCCAGCTGATAAGGGAGAGGGTATAGTGTTATGGGACAATGAAAAGTATGATGCAGAGATTATGCGTCAACTTAATAATATAGAACACTATCGTCCGATTACAGTCAACCCTACAGCTAGATTGAGAGCACAAATATTGCATCTTACCACAGAAGCCATGGAACTAGTCTTCCTCTGTAAAAAGGAATATGAGTATTCGGATTTTACCGATCAAAGGGTGCCCAATATATATGTACTTCCAAAAGTGCATAAGAATCTATCCCAACCACCTGGTAGGCCGATCATTGCATGGAGCGGCTTCATTTTGGAGCCTGTAGCTAAATATATTGATGTATTTCTCAAGCCATTTGTAGCCCAAACTAAAGCTTACGTTAGAGATACTATGGACCTCATCTCTAAGATAGAACTCTCAATGTTTGATGGAACCCAACAGCTGTTGGTTACCTTCGACATCAAGAGTCTCTATACAAACATACCACCGGACAAGGCACTGATGGTCAGGACTTTGGTGCTTGACCAAAGACCAAAACCACTCACTCAGTACACTACCTCAGGAAGACGCCTGGGATTGCTTACAAGGCGTTTCTTGTCCCTGATTGTGTTTACGACGCACCGCTACCGCACTCTATTACAGCAGGTTACCGTCATGAACAATTGAATTTACCTTGTAAAAACACGGACTGTGGAGTATCTGCTCCGTCTCAACATTGTGCAACCTTGCTTGCCCCGAGGGGGCTGCTGGGATGTCATTTTGAAACTCTTGGTGTTTCTGGAATACGATCCATAACTGTGCTGTCGCTCTTAAGCGTTTCGAAATCTGAGGCGAACTCCAGGAGCCCTGGGCATTATCCAAATAGGCTGAGAATCCGATGTATGCCTTTTGTATGCTGTGTTCCCTGTACTCCCATTACCCCACCACCACTTCGATTGCCCTGATGAAGGTGTAGCCCTGTAACCTGGCATTACACCGAAACCCGCGTTGGCGTCTGCTTTCCTGCCCAGTTTTAGATACCATCTGATCTCCCATCTCTACTTTTGGAGACCGATCTGGGCAGCTGATGAGTGCTACATCCCAGTCTGAAAGTTTGATGAGTTTTGAAAAAATGAAGGATGCATGGGTATGTGTGTTTTTAGCATCTGTGGTCTGTTATTGATGTGAGGACCCCAGTATATTTGTTTGATTACAGGTATGTGATGTGTGTGTGGGTGGTTCATATTTGTTTTTTATGTTCATGTTGTGGAGTATTACATAAATGTCTATGTTGACATCCCACCGTATATTGATATAAAAAATAATGAATAAATATATGTTTATATTTTTCTAAATTTGTGTTCTGGTCCCTGGTGTCAGCGAGCTCTTCTATGCATTTTCTTGAATCATGGACTCTTTTTGAGCCGTTATATATTATTTAGGGGGCAGTCTTTTGCCGTGTCTTACTAGTTTCTCCTTTACCCCTGCTAGTCTGCCCTGCATCAGTACCCTCAGGAGGCCCCTTGTTTTGCTGTGTCAAAGACCAAAACCACACCAGGCATGAGACGGCATTTGACGAGGAGGTGGGCTCGCTAATGTCGCTAATCTCCTGCTCACATATACGGAGCTTGTGTGGTTGTGGACACAGCAATTTACAGGTGAGTGCAGGGTTTGAGCGCTTGCTGAGTGGGCAGTTACTCTGCTTCATGCCAGAAAGAAGAGGAAATTGTGCCTAAATTTCTTGTCTTCACTGTTGCAGGAAATCCAACTTGTATGCAGGCTCGCACATAAGTTAGAAGGAGAAGATACACGCGGCGGGTGGCCGCTTTTTGAGGATTATCTTGGAGCCCGCCCGCGAAGCTTAACCTAATTCAGGGAATCTTGGTCTGTGGTGAGTGTAAGCGCACAAGCTAAATTAATTGATAATGAGAAAGAGAAAGGGTTCTACTTTTGAACCCCTTGCACTTTTCCTGTGTAGGATGGCTTGACTTGAGATATACCTGTGTTTTGGTTTCTCCAGACGCCCTGGTTGCACTAGAGGATTTAGATACTTTTGTGGCGCAAGGTGTGAAGGACATCATGAGCCTGTACTAATCAGTTGCTCTACAGATGTACGTTTTTATGTGTATAGAATTTGGTAGGGGTAAAGGGGGTTATAAGGTGTTTATTGATTTTGTAACAAGTTGTCTACTCATGATATTGGCGTAGGAGAGTCACTTCTTCAAAGGGTTTAAGTGGTAGTGTGAATTTTGGTGTATAACACTCAGTGCATGTTTTGTTTTTGTACTTTGGAGGTTTGGTTACTTTGGCACTGGCAGGACCGATGGTCTTAAAGTGCACGGGCAGTCACGATTCTCAGCCAGTTGGCTCCACGCATGTCGTATGACGGTAGTAATGCCTTGGTTTTGTTTTGTACAGTAATGTATTAATCCTGTCCTGAGGAGGCCTAAGAAGATGATGGACTGAAACCTGGTCACGTCGACGACACTAATAAGGAGGAGTCAATAGAACTGTAGTGATGCTTTAAAACTATAGGGTGTCACACTGGAAAAAATTGGATCGGTTGACTAACTTTGAAGTGTGTCACCTGGACTACCTCTTAGTGGTCTGTCCAGAATTGTATGGAAGACACTAGTAAAGATTTATTTGTAGGGTTATTTTATTATATTTTCATGTTGTTTATGTTCATGTACAGGATGGTTTGATATATGTCATATTTCTTTGTGTTTTTCATTGATTATGTGCTATTGTCCATGTAGGATATAACTTTATCTGATATATTCATTGTGAATAACAAGTGCGGTGAGGGTAAATTAAATGTACTCTACCGAATAACTGTTTTTGTATTTATTCTTTTATACCATCTGTTTTGCTAATAATTATGGTCTGATACTGGAGCACTGCCTAATGACATGTTTGGTAGGTGGTTCTTTTGACATCACCCAAGGTGGCAAGCTATCTAAGGGTCTCCTTTCAGTATTTTACAGCATCCGAAAAGACCACATTGCCACCTTTGTCTGACGACTTAATAACAAAACTGTGGTCTTCCTGAAGTGTTTTGAGTGCTTCCTTGTGACCTCTACTTAGATTTTTGGCAAAGCTGTCTGTAGTGTTATGCCAAATCGTTATGAGGTCCCTGATAACAACCTTGTGGAAGGTATCAACCATATTGTGTGGTGTCGCCGGGTTGCATAATAATTTATGTTTGAAGGGAGTGGCTGAGGTCCTACCTAATTCTAGATCAAGAGATTTAAGAAAATCCCTCTCTGTCACCAGTTTCTAGTAGCCTCAGCTAACTCTACCAGAGTAGATAGGCCTCTATGGATAATTTCTCTGAGATCATGTCGCATGGCTGGGCTAATGCAGAACTATTACATTTCTTAGATTTGTTAGGATTCTGTACAAAACCTTTTTTAGTTTCAATTTTCGAATAAAGAGAAAGCTGTCAACTCTAATTCTGCAGTAGTCCAAATTAGCAGTTGGACAAAATATTTCTCGTAGTTTTAAGACTAAGCTCTTTTGTGGAGTCAATGTATGTGAAGTAAAATTAACCACAGTCAGAGTATTCTCACCCTTCCTCTTCGTTTGGTTTGCCTTGTTCTTCTAAGTGGCATTGTATCTTTAATTGTTTCTGTTCCATTTTCTTGTGTTTTCCTTTTTTCTTTGGATTCTCCTCCCACTCTTTCTCCTCTTGGAGGTCTGCCTCTCATTGTCTGATTTCTTTGTAAAAAAACGACATTCATCAAGAGATGTGAACGAGAAGGACTTCCTGCGTGTCATCGTGTTCTGCTCATCCAGATCACATGAATAATTGTCTGACCCTGATTCTGATGTTGCCAATTCCTGTTGTCTCAGTGCTCCCACTTGTAAATATTGGTGGATGGCATCATCAAAATGGCACCCAAATATACAATCCTACCGTGTGCATAGTCTTGCATTTCTCACAAAAATTAGCGTTTCCTGTTTTGCTTAATATTTTCCTCATATTTCTTTAACCTGTCACCCACCTATTTATGAATTCCTTTAGTGTTTCTTGATCTGGATGTTTTTCAAGAATGGGTTTGAGTTTAGCTATTTTTTCTAGACCTTGTTCTAATTTGATAGATGCATATTTGGAGAGTAGTCCCATCAGTTTTTTGCAGGTGTCTGCCATGACACTTGCTAGAACCACTAGGGATGTGGCTCCGCACTCTGTAAATGTTTGTTAAGTTCCACTTTTTGATATAGGTTTCTACAATGTAGTTGGTGCCTCATGCGATGCTCCCACTGAGCATGGGAGGTTAGATACTGATTGGACACGCGTTACTTGAACCCAAGCTTCACAATCACATGGCACTCAAAATATGTCTTCATACAACGTAAAATAATTTTCTTCACATATTGTTCATGATTACTTTTTCTTTAATTTCCACATATTTTGTTAATTGTTTCATCATTAACTTTTTAGTGATTCACATGTTAATTTCACATTTCTTAACTGCCCAATGCATTTCAAGCACAAATGCTCTTCCTCAGGGGACTTTGTTCTGAAAAAATATATAGCAATATGTCGGTACATTTTCATATAAGTATGCAAACAGGTATTAATTAATCTCAACCACAGGATTCTCAACAAAATTCTCAGCAAAAAATCGACCACAGAACAGTTCACGTTCCTATTAAATTCCGATACATGTTACACCTTATAACCCTTTTTGTGAGGAAATAAAACGTATTACTTGGTCTTATGTCGCATGCACTTTAAGCATGTGTGTACTCACTGGAATGCATTCAGTCGCTGACCTTACTCGGGGTTTCTCTATGTTTCTCTATAGTTGTTTAAAACTGTAAACAATAGACAGGGCACTAGTTTACTCAAAGTGTTACGGTTATCTTATACTAATCTGTTCTTTCCTTGTTGCTGGTTTTGGTCTTACCGGGTAACTTGTGCAACAACGTCTACAGCGGTTCATCCTCTTTTCCGAGTGTTTCGTAAAGTTAGCGTGCGTCGCTTTATCCTAGTTGTACTCTATCATTATTTCGGTCCGATCACGTGGTGTGTGTTGGGGGAAACGAGTCCGAAAACGGACTACCGTTTGATGTGATTCCGTACGTGTCTATCTACTTCTGAGTAGTCATATGCGATTTACAATTTACATTAGCCAGTGGAAAAGTGCGATGCGTAAAGTAACTGTCACCTGAGTATCGTGAACGTTCTAGATAAATACATAAAATAAATACATAAAATAATTAGCATGTAAAAAAACCTGAGTACATGAATAAACGTAAATAAATGCTCAAAATATATTAAATCATTTCTAAACAATTATTCTCTACATGTCATCAAATCTCATCACATCCATAATTTGAAGTACTTGTCACTTCATGAGTTTATAGAAAGCAGCTAAGTTCCATCCGTTCATTTAACCCTTTAGGGTACAGGGTGCATAAAAAGTTCATCCAAAAAGTCTCTCTCCTTAACAGTAAGTTGTTGTTACAACATCTGAATGAAATCAATGAACGAATTCAATTTACATTCACAATCAACAAAAATACAATTACATTTTTGGATGTGGCAATATCCAATGTGGAGGGGGAAATAACTACCAGCGTGTACACAAAAAGCACTGACAGAAATAATCTTTTACATTATAGAAGCTTTCACCAACTACCACTCAAGAGACACCTTCCATTTTCCCAACTGGTCAGAATAAAGAGGATCGCCTCAACAGAAGAATTATACAACAAACACAAACTGGAGACCTTAAACAAATTTAAAAACAGAGGATATCCGGAACCCATTCTGAATGCCGCTGCAGAAAGAGCAGACAAATTACAAAGACAACATCTGTTATCCGCAAAAACAAAAACGGAAGAACAAAGATCTGTATTCGTGTCAAAATTCTCCACACGTAGTTACAGTATCAAAAAGACAATCATCAAACATTGGCCACTACTGTCGCTGGAAGAAGATTTCAAAGGCATTTTTTCAAACTCTCCAATATTCGCATATGAGAGAACAAAAAATATCAAAGAAATTATCAAAATTCCAAAGAATACAGATAAAGAGAAATACAGAGGCACAATGCCATGCCATAATTGTGGTAACTGCTCGGCTATCATCAAAGGGAATGTGATCAATCACCCGACTAAAGGTACACCAGTGAAGTTAAAAGTATCAGGAACGTGTGATAGCAGCAATCTGATATACATGTTAAGATGTCCATGTGGATTGTCCTATGTGGGCAAAACCCAAAGAAAGATAAAAACCAGACTTACAGAACACAAGAGTAATATCAGATTAAAAAATCTCAAATCCACAGTGGCAGTTCATTTCAATGATGCAAAACACAATCCTTCACAATTAAAATTCTGTATACTGGAATTGGTGACAACCCGGCCAGGAATGGACAACAACAACTTACTGTTAAGGAGAGAGACTTTTTGGATGAACTTTTTATGCACCCTGTACCCTAAAGGGTTAAATGAACGGATGGAACTTAGCTGCTTTCTATAAACTCATGAAGTGACAAGTACTTAAAATTATGGATGTGATGAGATTTGATGACATGTAGAGAATAATTGTTTAGAAATGATTTAATATATTTTGAGCATTTATTTACGTTTATTCATGTACTCAGGTTTTTTTACATGCTAATTATTTTATGTATTTATTTTATGTATTTATCTAGAACGTTCACGATACTCAGGTGACAGTTACTTTACGCATCGCACTTTTCCACTGGCTAATGTAAATTGTAAATCGCATATGACTACTCAGAAGTAGATAGACACGTACGGAATCACATCAAACGGTAGTCCGTTTTTGGACTCGTTTCCCCCAACACACACCACGTGATCGGACCGAAATAATGATAGAGTACAACTAGGATAGAGCGACGCACGCTAACTTTACGAAACACTCGGAAAAGAGGATGAACCGCTGTAGACGTTGTTGCACAAGTTACCCGGTAAGACCAAAACCAGCAACAAGGAAAGAACGGATTAGTATAAGATAACCGTAACACTTTGAGTAAACTAGTGCCCTGTCTATTGTTTACAGTTTTAAACAACTATAGAGAAACATAGAGAAACCCCGAGTAAGGTCAGCGACTGAATACATTCCAGTGAGTACACACATGCTTAAAGTGCATGCGACATAAGACCAAGTATTATGTTTTATTTCCTCACAAAAAGGGTTATAAGGTGTAACATGTATCGGAATTTATTAGGAACGTGAACTGTTCTGTGGTCGATTTTTTGCTGAGAATTTTTTGCTGAGAATTTTGTTGAGAATCCTGTGGTTGAGATTTTGTGTATTCTAAATTGTGATTATGATTAATTAATACCTGTTTGCATACTTATATGAAAATGTACCGACATATTGCTATATATTTTTTCAGAACAAAGTCCCCCGAGGAAGAGCATTTGTGCTTGAAATGCATTGGGCAGTTAAGAAATGTGAAATTAACATGTGAATCACTAAAAAGTTAATGATGAAACAATTAACAAAATATGTGGAAATTAAAGAAAAAGTAATCATGAACAATATGTGAAGAAAATTATTTTACGTTGTATGAAGACATATTTTGAGTGCCATGTGATTGTGAAGCTTGGGTTCAAGTAACGCGTGTCCAATCAGTGCCATGACACTTGACCATTCTTCAAGCAATTTAAGTTTAGGTTTCTGATATGTTGGGGTAATCAAGATACTAAGCCCACGAGGTACTCTTCCAAGTTCAATGTAGTTTTCAAGGGACATTATTTCCCAGCATCTGTCTATCTCTTTTTTCATTAGTTTATCTTATAAGTTCAGCTGTTGTTTAATGGTTGTAATAGTTCCATGTTTTCCATGTGTTTGTGTTTTTGAAACATTTGATGTCATATCATCGTTCTCATTGAATACATCTTTGGCTGCTCCCAGTCTTTTTCGCTTAGACTCAATAATTGTGTCAATGTAAGCCCTAGGTCTCTTTGAGCAAACATGGAAATAATCCTACACAGATGTCTTTTTTTTGCCAAACAAGTGATTTTCTGTTGCGAGTCAAAAAATGCAGCTTCTCAATTCTGTTGTGTCCAAAATTGAAGATAAACGTGGCTAAACACACCAGCATAGGCCGGCTACTGTAGTTGCACTTATCTGTTGTGCAATTTATCTCAATTAGTGGCAAGCGACATCCCTTCGATATTCCAACCTAGTCAGAGCAGTGGCTCAGCAGATTCCTCTAATAATCGTTGTAAAGGATATGTGATCAAACTCACGTTTAGCTAACAAGTCTACCTTTGCTAAGACGTTTTTGCTTAAAAGAAACCAATATATATTTACGGAATCCTTTCCCTGCAATGCTACAAGATTTTTCTGAGTGGGAGAATGGTGCTCCAGGCAGGATTTTAAAGCCATGTTCTTTGTTCTCCATGTCTCCTTATTTGGAAAGTAGTAAATCAATCAGTCACAACTCAAAACAATTATTTGCAATTAATAGTGCAACATTGGTTTATTCAATCTCCAGAAAAAGTATTTTTCATAGCCAACACATATTTCATGGACTCCACGCATTTTCAACACTAGTAAAAAAGTGTATATTAAAACAAATATATAAAGACCATCACAATATTATCCCTTAATACACGAAAATAAATGTGTGTATAGCCACACAGTAACAATGAATTCAGTTATTTGTTGAGAACACCATCCCCAAAGTTTATGTATCCATACATCAAATTCAACCCACTGTAAAGATGGCGTCAATATTGTAATCTTCCATAATTTAGATATTTTCCAGGGCCATTTATCTCACAAAGGAACAGTTCTTTTTGCACATATATAAAACTACATATCGCAACCTTATAGAGAAAGTGAAAGAAAGAAGACAAAAACATGTAATAAAAAAGTAAGAACTGTAAGGGAAGAAACTAAAGACATATCTCTAAGACATATCTGTAACCCTGGACAAAACTTCCACAAACAACCTCATAGTATCAATTGTGATACAATTTAAATCACCCTTGAATAGTGTTCTACTCAATTTAAATTGGTTGGATTTCTCCACTCTCCAAAACTTCACCTACTGTCTATGTTTATTCTAATACTTGTATCTATCTAACTTTATATTATATATATAAATGTACTCTCTATGTATTGATAGATAGTTCCTGCAGCAAAAGTCACCTACCTGCCTCTGACAGTGGCCCAGTTTGCCAGAAGGAGATATGTGCCCACAACGCAGAGACAACATGAACTAGATTATCCTGGAGGAGATCTTCAGGAGCATGATCTATGCATTGCCCCAGGTAGCGAACTGTAGAAGGCTTCCATGTAATTAACTTTGAGAAATGGTGGCAAAGTCAGTCAGCAATCTCTCAATAGTAAGAGGTGCAGATCGAATATCATTGAGATAGAGCAACATTTAATCTGCATAAAGGGAGACTGGGTGCATACCATTTCCCAAGGGAATCCCTCAGTGCTGGCCGTGGGTAAACAAATGATGCACCGAAGGTTCCATTTCCAAAGAAAACAAGAGGGGAGACAGCAGGCAACCCCGGCACATGCCCCTTTGTATTGCTATGGGATTGGAGATATAACATCCAATGTTAACTCTGGCTGTTGGATTAGTGTATAATAGTTTAATCAAGCATGGAAAGTTGGACCCCAGTTTCCCAGACCAAGTACCTCAAATAAGAAGGGCCACTCAAGATAGTCAAAAGCTTTATGGGTCCAACACTTTCCCTGATATTGCTTACATTAGATTGGGAATAGTAAATCTAACCCCTCTAAAGTCCAACACTTTCCCTACTGTTGCTTATTTTGGAATAGTAATAGTAAATCTAACTCTTCTGAGGCCAACACTTTCCCAGATTTGCCTAAAGGAGTTTTCATCTGCTCAGCTTCAAGTGTTTGTAAATGCTGTGCCAAAGCCAAGGGTTTGGTTCAGTGGACTGCATCAAGTGGCATAAGGAATCTCCCAAACAATCCTCTACTGGTTGTGAAAAGCCAATAGTCAACCAATTGAGAGTCAATCATTTAAAGTCTCATACTTAAAATAGTCGTATTATTACGACTACAGCAGCCTCATGGACCACCGTGACCGTGGTGGCAGTGGATGCACGACCGCACCAGCAGTCCAACCGCCCCATTACGATGTTGGCGGGAGGACCGCCAAAGTACCACTTCAATCGCTGGGTATCCGTGATCCCTCTGTAGTGTAGCAGAGGTGTGAGGCCGCAATTGGTGCCGCAGGGGCACCCCAAGCATATTACGGCTTTCATCACCACCACACTTTTCATGGAGGTGAGCCCGCCATGAAAAGTGTGGCAATGAGGAAATTTCAGTTGCATCAGGGCCTGGGGGTGCGTATAGTGGGTCACATGTTGTTCCCCCCTGTCAGTATGCACCCCCTGTTTCTGCACTCTATGGACTGCACAGTCCATGCTGTGCAGTAACGTGTTTCGGCTCTCCCATTGCAGTGCTTTTCTAAGGATCATTTACCAGCCTTTAAAAGGCACCGCCGTGGGACCGCCAAAGTACTTTCTGTTAGACCACAAATTAACCCGTAATCTGGCAGACGGTGTGCAGATGAGTTTGGCGGTGTGGGAACGGGGCACTAGCATGACGGGCCGCTGCAACACTGCCAATCAGGCCCTTAGAGTCTTGTAAACTGGTAAATGGCTATGGGATACATTTATAATTCCAAAGACAATCTGAAAAATGTTAAAAACATGGTGCAAATGGAAAGAAGTTTCCAACTAAAACACCCACTGAAACATTCCTGCTTACTATGCTATCCTATGCTACTATCGCCTCCCCAGGTGAAATCGGGTTTCTCCCATCCAGTAGGGAGCAAGAAACTGCGCTGCTCGCTTCAGAGTCGGAATGGGGCATGAGTATACTGACACTAGAACTGGCATTGAATCTGTCACCTTGTCCAGTGGCTATCACCCTATGCCACTGTTCCTGTTATCCATAGCCATGTACCATCACTTTGTCTATGCAATCATGCTGCCAGCCTCCGAGGGTGGTTTCAGAAGGTGTCTAGCTCACCAAGCATCTTGCAGCATGGTGTCCCTCAACACTAAACTTTCATCTATGAACCTAAAAAAGGGTAAACAAAAGGGCATCAGACCAACGTTTCAAATTGTTCAGGCTTTAACAACGTTGCCTAAGATAGGAATCAGCATTGGGTCAGCACAATTCGCCATCTTCTATTCTTCTCTTGAGGAACATCTCTTGCCCCCCTCAGGTGGATCAGAACTACAGGTTTAGGAAATCCGACAGATGAGAACCTGCATTCTACACACACAGCGGTGATATGAACTGTTATTGTCATATATTAATCTTTACACTCCAGAAAACATATTGAAACACATGCTATTTTTTGTGGACCTTCAGTGCTGTTAAATTTACATTCAAAGCGATTTTTCCTGTAATGAAATATACATTCAGTTGCATATCCAAATTGTTAAGTTATGTTTCCTATTAATATTTGTATGTAGCATAATATGAGTTATTTCCTGTTTTAAAAAAGGATTAGAGCTTGTAATCCTTGAACATCTAACTGCACATTGCTTCACATGGGGCAGTTGTTCTTTTTGTAGCATGTCCTCATTAAAAATAAATTCACTGATGTGGGTTTATAGAACATGGAGTTACATTTTCCAATGTCTCGTGAAATATGTCTGCATTTCACATCTTTGGATTGCACATATTTTTGCCAGCTTCTGATTTCAGAGGTACAACCATAAATCCTGGGTAACCTTTGACGGGGTTTGATTTTAAAAGGTTTCCAAAAATGATGGTCAGTTTACCTTCACAGAATGCATTCCACTCTGTTCCTAACATTCCTAGCAAACTGTACATTAATATATATTGGTATTTGTTAATTATTTGAACTTTAACTTAGACCATGTTGAAGGTTTTGTAGAATGTTCCTTGTATTTCATCAAAAATGATTTTTCTATTAATTTTTGGGGCCTGATTTTGACTAGGACTGGTAGCCTGCAGTCTATGGGGGTGGCATAGATTATTTCCTCCACCAGCCTGGCTGGATAACTGCCTGCCATATTTACAATATCACTGTCCCTACTGAGATCTATGTACCTTCAGAGGAGCTATCATTATGGCCATTTCACTGGAGGCACTGAAAGCCATGTTTCAGGTGGTCGCTCATCAAACATTTTAATTTTCCCAAAACAAACTCCCAAAGTGAGAGATTTTTTTTTTTTTTTAAAGATTTTTTTAGCCATGAATGACACCCTGAGAATTTTCTCCCAGTGTATGGGTTTCATGTCTCAGTTTTTTCCGTTCAGGGCCACAAAGGTTTTCCTGATGGTCTTGAGCTGAATTAAAAAAATACACCAGACTGCCCATTCTAAGTAAAGCAGACATGTCATGCACCTAGATGGATGTCGCCAACTCCATCAAACTCCATTTGGCCTTCTGTGAAGAGAACCAGCAGGAGCACTGTCGTCAGTAACATGATGATCGACCAGACTAAAAAAGAGAGGGTTGACCTTTAATTAGGCTGAGAGAGTACGCCTTCACATTTGTGGTGGAGCACCCTGTCACCAAACTCTAAAGACACGATTCACAAAGGTAAACGTAGACCAAAAGTCTAAGTTTAGACCTAAAGTCTAACTTTACTACTACTAAAGTTAGACTTTTGGTTTAAGTTTGGACCACAAGTCTAACTTAGACCAAAAGTCTAACTTAAGTGGTTGTAAAGTTAGACTTTTGGTCTAAGTTGGACTTTTAGTCTAAACTTAGACCAAAAGACTAAGTTTAGTAGTAGTGAAGTTACACTTTAGGTCTGAACTTAGACTTCAGGTCTAAACTTAGACTTTTGGTCTAAGTTTTCCTTTGTGAATCAGGCCATAAATTTGGCCTGTAGGTATGGTAACAAAGAATTAAAATCACACTCTGCTGCAATTAATATCATCATAGTGCGTTGCCCTTCTCACAAGACAATATCAGCTTCACTTTGAATATTCAGATTTCCTAATAATTTCGGTGCTGATGGCGTTCGCTCTGCACCTCCTTCGAGAGCATGTTTAGCACTTCACTGCAACTCATTGTTCTTGTATTACATCACTTAATATATATATATATATATATATTGTTTTTTTTTTAATTATTTAACAAACCGATCAGGAAGACATATGTTAATACATACAGAGAGAAAAGAAAAAAGTATAATCATTGCTACATAGAAGGGAGAAATTATATCCTCTCAGGTCAATGCTTTCTTAGGAAGATTCCACTTATTACATATTACAAATGATACTGCTTTTCCTGCCCTAAAAATAGGGTATATACATATAAATACCAAAAGGAAGAGAAAAAAAGAGAAAGAAAGAATGAGAAGATAAAAAATTATAACAAGGATCTGAAGGCTAAAGCATAAGTATTTGCGAGAAGAGAGAGATTTAATAGTCTAATAATGATCATGTTAGAAAAAGTTGCCCCAGTTATTTTCATATTTGATGAATGAGCGTATTCCTCTGAGATTCGTTAAGGCTAGCTCCATTGAATGCATCTCTGTTACTAAGGCCCACCAATCCCATACGGTAGGTGATTCAGGGCAGGTCCAAGCTCGGGCCAAAGTTAATTTTGCACATGACATAAAAATTGTAGTTAGAGCAGACCAAAGCGAGGAAACAGGGTATATATCAAGTAGAACAGTTGCAGCAGTGATTATAGGCAGATCAATCTTCTTAATTTTCATTACCTTATATATTTCCCCCCAAAATTCCTTAAGATTGGGGCATGAGAACAACATGTGTTCCAGATCTGCTGCCTCGGCGGAGCATTTGGGACATTTCGTGCGATCACTGTAGGTGTTATTGGGAGACCATTTGGAGATTCTTTGAGATGTATAATATATCATACATGTGGTTTTGAATTGTTGCAGCCTTAGGCTAGATGACCGGACTAAGTTGTTAATATTCGATAAAGAGTGTGTTATCTGGTTAGGTGTTATGTTTAAGCCAAGCTGTCTGCTCCATTTTTCTGCTAATTTTGAGCAGTCATTTGTTTTGAATACACTCAGGTGCTTGTAGGCTTCGCATATTACTGATTTATTTTTAGTTGAATATTCAGCTTATACATCACTTAATATCATTAAACTGATAGATAACATTTGGCATGTTATGGTTTGCTTGAAAGCTTCAAAGCTAACATTCAAGCTTGTTCATTAAATGTATTTTTCTCTCTCCATGGTTTGAAAATTTGAAAAAAGAAGTAAAAGTAATGTTCTTCTTTTGTGTCATCCTGAGAGCTAAGTGTAGAATGAATAATTAGATATGGATCTTCCCAAGTAGCCATCATACCTGTCCCCTCTATAATTTCGAATTTTTTGTAGCATCGCTTTTTTGATCTGTGTGCATATGTTGTTGAGAAATTTCACAGGAACAGTGGTTTATCAAAGAAATTGATAGTAGCTGTCAATGTGAATAGTTTTGTTTGGGAATTACACTTGATCAAGTTTCAATGTCTGTAAAAGAGAGATTAAATCTTTTGTGGGCCCAGACTTAGCTATCAAATATTAATGCCCATTCCACTTAAAGTGCTTCCTGTAAGACAATCATATGCTTCATAAACTCCATATATTTTGTGTTTAAGCACTCTGATGCCTAAACTCCAAGTTGTTGACCTAATGTTTCTTTCCTGCAAGAGCAGACTATAAATGTGTGTTCTTTCAGACTTGGGGATGTGTGCAGTAAAATAGCGTGCTAGAGAAACAAACTGAACATCAGCGTTAGCATTCTCCAAATTGGTAAAACAAATAATGAGTTTGCAGTCATTAATGTATTTTGATTCCTTTTTACTTTGAAGATTTTACATGTTTTGGTGATTCAGCTCCAGATTCACATCTGTGTGCGGGGATCTCTGCAGATCCGCCATGATTGGATAGAGATTTTTGGCCAGATACTTTTCATGAATTCTGAATGGAAATCTCTACCTAGTAGTACGATTTACAAGTCTCCATCCACTTAGGCCTGATTACAAGTCTGTCGGGCCACATACCACCAGACTCGCGGGCCGCAGCAGTGGTGGTCTTCTGACCACCCGATTCCAATTAGGGTGGTCAGATCGTCAAAGCCCTGCAGAAGCTGCCACGGAACCACCGTTCCCTGGTGGTGGCACAGCAGTCTTGAAGCCGCAATATGCTTGGGAGGACCTCGGCGGTCCCGCCAAGCATATAACATGTTTCCTCTCCTTAATGATTTTCATGCTGGTTCATCCTCCTCCATGAAAACTGTGGTGGCGAGGAAACCAGGGGGGCCCTACAGGGTCCCCTGTTGCCTCAGGGCCATGGGGCCCCCAACATGTGGCCCATGTGTGCATGCATCTAAGTTCCTATACAGCATGGAGTTTACAGACCGTGCCGTGCAGGAACATTTTTGGTATTTCGCAAAACGCCAATCAGGCCCTTAGTGTATGAATACTCTTACATTACAAATTATGGCTGTAAAGTTACTACAATTGACTTCACGGCTGGATTTCATATACATGCTTCGACTGCCGAGATCACTGCAGCGAAGATGTAGATCTCTGCCTCAGCTATGACAAACTCAGAATGAAAAAGTATAGGAAAAAAGCATTCATTTTACCTCAGTGATACACACATGACACATTAAACCATCAAGCACATACATTCAGCCTACAGTCTAGTCTCTGCCCTTTTCTACTTGGACTGCTTAATTTTCAGGGTGCCATACTACAGCCCCAGCCTCCAGAATATAGCAGGCCTACTCAAAAGCAAGAGTAATTTCAATTAGAATAGACGAATTACTTTGGTCTTACCTGCACTACATCATCAGGCCCCATTCATCACTAGATAGGTCGAGAAAGCAGTCATGTGAAAGGAGATGACAACACTAGAGAGAGAATGAAAGAGAGAGATGTAGCTATAGCTAACCAGATTTATAGATATAGTCATATCGAATTTTCCAAATTTCAAAAGAAAATATATTTTTGTAAATTATTTATTAATGTTTAATTTTTTGTTACAAAATAATTGCAGTAATTGAACAAATATGTTATATTGTTTAATAGCATTTACTAAATGATTTTTAGATATAACAAGCATTTGCAATGTACTAGGTCTCGCATTTTCGAAACTTTGACCTATTGGTATTGTAAATGACAATGCCTTTTTTATTGCAGTTTTTTTAAACACATAAATAAAAGGAATTGTTATTTACAGGGCCAATAGCTCAAAATCTCTCATTTGCAAGACCTATTGCATTGCAAACGCTTGTTTGAATATTGTGCTCTCTACCCTCGAGTAAAATAGGTTGTCGAACACACAGACAATATTGCACTCAGCAGAATACACAACTATATCAGCATTCATGTTGAAATTTAAAAACAAAAAATCTCTTTTGGAGCACTGAGTTTGGTATCTTCTCCGTAGTTTCTGGAAGCACACTTTGCACGAAATAATAGCCCTCCAGACAGTAAGGCCCCCATTAGGATGGCGGGTGGACTTTGCCCGCCCGCCATCCTCCTGGTACAAGGGACCGCCCGCCACAAGGGCGGGGCTCCCGTGGGGGGAATTAGGATGCGCCCGCCACAGTGGTGGGTGCATCCTGTATTTTTACCATTGCGGCGGGCGGTGCTGAAAGCATTTCAAAGAACAACTTGACAGGCACCTTTTGTGAACTCTGGGTGCCTTTTTTAGAGTAAGAGATGTTTTAAGAACTCCTTGATGTCAAGGCCAGCCTTTCCACATGGACACGTACATCTGTTGCCTTAGAGCACCATTGGGAGGCTTTAAATCACAAGAAGCTAAAACAAGTTGGGCTCTGACTGCCTGGCCAGGGCACCGCAGCAGCACAAGTTGAGGTCAGGACTAGGAGATGAGCAGTGGTCGCTTCTCGACCAATGGCTTTCTCCTGTTTAACACTGGGCTTGCAGGGTGCGGGCCACAACTGCAAGGAATTCCTGGATAACTGGGGTCCTGGCCGACGGGGAGGAAATTAAAAAAAACATCCTACTACATTATGTGCTGACCAGACACAGCTTCACCCCAACAGTGTATCCACTGCAGGGGGGCCTAACGTGACCTGGGCACCGACCTGTGAGAGTCTCAGAGAGAGCTGTTTCATGAGCGGTTCTAATCCCAAGCATCAAAGGAAAGAGGTCACTGACTGGGGATAACAGCACAACTTTCAGGATGCTCGCAGTGTAAAACAAAAGCAAGTAGTGCTTGCCACATTTGAAGACTAAAGCACGGCGTGCGTCGGTAGAGCAAAATGGAAAAGTGGAAAAGGGCTCTACATATATTACTTACCCACATAAAGAAGTACTATATGGAGCCCACAAGATGCGTGTTGTGTAAAACAATTTAGTAGCAGTTGCCATATTTAAAGCATAAAGCAGCGTGCAACGGTACAGCAATTAGAAAAATAGTTCTCCCCAGAGCACAAAGGAAAGACATTATAATTGAGTGGTGCGGTTCTGCAGAAAATGGAAGGCATCGCTCCATGAACCAATTAGGAGGCAAAAAAAACAGAGAGATACTGCATTGAACAAATGGGAAGGCAGCAGGCGGAATCAAACACCTGAATTGAATACACCAGGTCTTCCAGACTGCGCAGCCTAAGTTCGACCTAAAAATTATATTGAGGGTGGGATTTTCACGAATTATTTTAAATAATATTTTTACATGAAATTAATACATTTTGTTCTTATTTATCATTTTTAAACATTTAATTTGATGAGTTAATTTGTTGCAATATTTTATATTTCAGATCTAGGTTAATAATTTAAGGTGTACTGACATGGTCATTTCATATTAAACTCTTATCTAAGATTTTTAAAATAATTATTGAGCTGTATTCATTTTTACCTACACTTTAACATAGGGAAAACATGGCAATTCTTGTTGAGGTCTCCAATTACATGTGAAAATGTATCTGTTGTAACTTTACACCCATACATTCTGGCAGACTTCACTCCCAGTTTTGAGGGGGTAGAGACAGGTAAATCTTTACCTAGTAGTAAATTTACACCGGAAATGGTGACTAGCAAGATAATGTAAAATGATTGCAGTTCAGTACTGGTAAGTATACCCAGGAGTAAATCCAAGCATGCAAATTTCCCTATGTGAATATGTGCCTGTGCTGTTTATGCATTAAATAATCAATGTAATGTATGGACTTGTATTTGAATTTTTGCTCTCCTTTTCTCAAAATATACACCCTTTTATTGATCAGATTTATTTTTGTTTATTTATCTGTCCCGTATCACCCACTCTCGCAATCCATGTACCCATTCCATACATTAAGTGGTGGATGTATTAGTTGACTCATTCTCCCTCACATTCTGTCATGTCTATATGTGCAAATTTCAACTTTATCTCACTTACTTAGATCTGGAAGATCGTTATGCCAGATATATGATTGATATCTTAATAAACACTGATACTATTTGTGTACACTTATGTGTTTGTATATTTTGTACCTTCACAGCTTGTGTGCTCTAAGGTACTCAGGTGTCTTCACTATTTCCCACACATCAGACATCGGGGAAACTTCATCAAGCAGCCATTTAGACCTCAGCCATGCTTCTGTCAGGTAAGGCTCGCAACAATATATGTACCGCTTTCTACATTACATCCACAAACAAATTATTTCTCTCTTTTAGTAAACATTTAAAATATGTATTATTTGTTTACTGCATTGAAAATAGTTGTGTAACAAAACTCAATAATCTTGTGTAACACTGACACTAATCCGATTTATTTATTTGTGTGAAAGAACATCTGCTTTGACCAGGATGAAGATTCCACAACTGGTAGCTAAAGGTCTGTCCACAAAGTAAGCTTCCGTTGTAAGATCAGGTAAGATTTTATTTTATATTATTTCTTTGGTCTTATAATACCCACTAACGATACATCATTTTGCAATGTGTCATATATATGTGGTAAAGTGTCATTAGTTGATTTCAGTGTATTACCTATATACACAACCTGTAATGTGGAAGTAACTGATTACAATGCCCTTTCCTTTTCTTTTAGCTTCCTTAGCAATCACAAGCAGAAGATTGGGCCCGATTCACAGAACTAACTTAAGACAAAATCCTAAACTTACTACTTTTGGTATTCATAGAAGTTGGGATTTTGTCTTAAGTTTGTCTTAAAACAGACTTAAGACAGACTTAAGACAAAATCCTAACTTAAGTCTGTCTTAAGTCTGTCTTAAGACAAACTTAAGACAAAATCCTAATTCCTGTGAATACCAAAAGTATTAAGGTTAGGATTTTGTCTTAAGTTAGTTCTGTGAATCGGGCCCACGGTGTCCTATCCTGGGAAAGAGCCCTATCCTCCTCCAAGTTGCAATGTTTTCCGTTCAAAGCTCACGAGGAGAAGGAGGACAAGTAGTGGAGTGTTCTGTGGACTCTGAATGGCATCTAAAAAAAACCTAAGGTCAGGCCAGCATTTTCCCACCATGATAACTCCTTTGCATTGCAAGTATCGAGCCTGCAGCCCCGAATTCACTGATGGTCATACTAGCTAAGCAGGAGTCTCCACAACCCACAAATGGCCTGCATGTATCCTGATGACTCACCTGCAACTCTGCTTTCCTCTCCACCATCTGAGGGAGAAGAAACCCCTGAAGAGAAGACATTTCCCCATTAAACTATGTGCCTTTCTCAACCTCCCAGATTTTAACCCTGAACGTAATAGTCAACTTGCAGGCTATATTAGACAACAATGCATTCGAGGGTAAGGGTTGTTTGTGTGACCAAATCTAGGCCCTTCATGGAATTGTCCCCTTGCGCTTGCGCAATAAATTTGAATGGTATGTCCCGACAAGAGTATTGCGCTCTTCATCAGCAAGATTAGTGAGGGTTCCCAGGTTTAGAAAGGTTAGTTCAGGGGGCAGATCATTTGTGGTGGCAGCGGCTAAACTGTGGAACAGTCTTCCCTGTGAAATTAGGCAAATCACTGAGATCCTTCCTTTCAGGAAAAGTGTGAAAACCTGGCTGTTTCCTAAATCCTAGTGGCCGGTTCCTGCTTCCTTTCTCTCTCCCCCTTGAGCTACTTTTTTCAGCGCCAGGATGCCTGCTAGGTGATAGCGCGCTTTACAAATTAAATAAATAAATAATAAATAAATAAATAGGCAACAATCACCTGTTCAAAGGGATATTTGTCATAGTGGGAAGACCATTTGCATCATTCTAAATCTTCAGGATTCAAAAGTTGATAGAGAGACAGAGCAGTGTCTTTGAAGAGAATAAAACATGTCCCCAAGACACAGCAAATTTACACCACAGAAACCTCTGATTGTCAAATCAGCAGGATACCTGTCGATGTGCGTTGGCCATTCAGATCACACCGGCAATTTCACATAAGTAAATCTGTTAATCTGTAAGGTCAAGATATCTGAGTCAACGGAGGCACAACAGTGATGTGTATGGCCACCACTTCCACTAACCCTACCAACCGTATGCCCTTGCAACTCAAAAATCTACCAGCTCCGCCTCCACAGCGACAGCCCCAACCTAGGTGGGCAAAGAACTGCATAGCTGGAGTGGAGGACCCCTTCCTACGTCATAAATTATATATGTCCTGTGGTTTAAATGTTGGAATGGTCATGTCTCATGTCTGATACGTTTGTTCATCTCTATGTTGTATTTCATGTTATCATCTACAATGTGATCTAGAATTAATGTTAATTTGTATAAATATTTTATTTGATGTAAGTGTATGTGTCAGGGGGTCCCTACCTGCCACGGGTCGGGTGACGACATTAACCCGTATTCCTTTCCGCCCCGACCACAGAATGGATATGGTCCCTTGAAGGCAGCGTGGGCCTTCCCGGAGGAGGGAACTCCGCCGGTGACGTCATCATCCTCCCTCCAATCAGGAGCAACAGTGGCGCTCATAGCGCGAGACCTAGAAGAGGACGCCGCGAACGGGACAGGAGAGCAGGAGACGTCCAGAGAGCCTCGTGAAGACTTCGCTGCCCCGCGGGAATGTCTGACATAATATCGACAGACAAAATATCTACATACAAAAATATCGACACAAAAATATCGACATCAAAAATATCGGAGTTATATCTTCATAAAGGTAAGTACAAAGATATCGGAAAAAAATATCGTAGTACAAAAATATCGAAATTAAAAATATCGTTTTTTTAAATGTATTAATAATAATGTAATAATAATTTAAAAATACAAATAATGTTTTCAAATATTAAATAAAAACATTAAAACATATTTAAATAAAAATAACTAATACATATACATTTAAAATAAATAAAAAACTCCACATATAAATTAATATATATACTTACTCCACATATTGCAACAGTAGGAAAAGCGTTGGATAGCGTAGGGGTTTAAATTACTTTTCCCACTCCAGAGGGTGCAACAGTAGGGAAAGCGTTGGATAGCGTAGGGGTTAAAATTACTATTCCCACTCCAGAGGGTGCAACAGTAGGGAAAGCGTTGGATAGCGTAGGGGTTTAACTTACTATTCCCACTCCAGAGGGTGCAACAGTAGGGAAAGCGTTGGATAGCGTAGGGGTTAAAATTACTATTCCTACTCCAGAGGGTGCAACAGTAAGGAAAGCGTTGGATAGCGTAGGAGTAAAAATTACTATTCCCACTCCAGAGGGTGCAACAGTAGGGAAAGCGTTGGATAGCGTAGGGGTAAAAATTACTATTCCCACTCCAGAGGGTGCAATAGTAGGGAAAGGGTTGGATAGCGTAGGGGTAAAAATTTCTATTCCCACTCCAGAGAGTGCAACAGTAGGGAAAGCGTTGGATAGCGTAGGATTTTAAATTACTATTCCCACTCCAGAGGGTGCAACAGTAGGGAAAGCGTTGGATAGCGTAGGGGTTAAAATTACTATTCCTACTCCAGAGGGTGCAACCGTAGGGAAAGCGTTAGATAGCGTAGGGGTAAAAAATTCTATTCCCACTCCAGAGAGTGCAACAGTAGGGAAAGCGTTGGATAGCGTATGGGTTTAATTACTATTTCCACTCCAGAGGGTGCAACAGTAGGGAAAACGTTGGATAGCGTAGGGGTTAAAATTACTATTCCCACTCCAGAGGGTGCAACATTAGGGAAAACGTTGGGTAGGGTAGGGGTTTAAATTACTATTCCCACTCCAGAGGGTGCAACAGTAGGTAAAGGGTTGGATAGCGTAGGGGTAAAAGTTACTATTCCCACTCCAGAGGGTGCAACAGTAGAGAAAGCGTTGGATAGCGTAGGGGTAAAAATTACTATTCCTACTCCAGAGGGTGCAACAGTAGGGAAAATGTTGGATTGCGTAGGGGTGAAAATTACTATTGCCACTCCAGAGGGTGCAACAGTAGGGAAAGCATTGGATAGCGTAGGGGTTTAAATTACTATTCCCACTCCAGAGGGTGCAACAGTAGGGAAAGCGTTGGATAGCGTACGGGTTAAAATCACTATTCCTACTCCATAGGGTGCAACCGTAGGGAAAGCGTTGGATAGCGTAGGGGTAAAAATTTCTATTCCCACTCCAGAGAAGGCAACAGTAGGGAAAGCGTTGGATAGCGTAGGGGTTTAAATTACTATTCCCACTCCAGAGGGTGCAACAGTAGGGAAAGCGTTGGATAGCGTAGGGGTTAAAATTACTATTCCCACTCCAGAGGGTGCAACATTAGGGAAAACGTTGGATAGCGTAGGGGTTTAAATTACTATTCCCACTCCAGAGGGTGCAACAGTAGGGAAAGGGTTGGATAGCGTAGGGGTAAAAATTACTATTCCCACTCCAGAGGGTGCAATAGTAGGGAAAGCGTTGGATAGCGTAGGGGTAAAAATTACTATTCCTACTCCAGAGGGTGCAACAGTAGGGAAAATGTTGGATAGCGTAGGGGTGAAAATTACTATTCCCACTTCAGAGGGTGCAACAGTAGGGAAAGCATTGGATAGCGTAGGGTTTTAAATTACTATTCCCACTCCAGAGGGTGCAACAGTAGGGAAAGCGTTGGATAGCGTAGGGGTTAAAATTACTATTCCTACTCCAGAGGGTGCAACCGTAGGGAAAGCGTTGGATAGCGCAGGGGTAAAAACTTCTATTCCCACTCCAGAGAGTGCAACAGTAGGGAAAGCGTTGGATAGCGTAGGGGTTTAAATTACTATTCCCACTCCAGAGGGTGCAACAGTAGGGAAAGCGTTGGATAGCGTAGGGGTTAAAATTACCATTCCCACTCCAGAGGGTACAACATTAGGGAAAACGTTGGATAGCGTAGGGGTTTAAATTACTATTCCGACTCCAGAGGGTGCAACAGTAGGGAAAGGGTTGGATAGCGTAGGGGTAAAAATTACTATTCCCACTCCAGAGGGTGCAACAGTAGGGAAAGCGTTGGATAGCGTAGGGGTAAAAATTACTATTCCTACTCCAGAGGGTGCAACAGTAGGGAAAATGTTGGATAGCGTAGGGTGAAAATTACTATTCCAACTCCAGAGGGTGCAACAGTAGGGAAAGCGTTGGATAGCGTAGGGGTTTAAATTACTATTCCCACTCCAGAGGGTGCAAAAGTAGGGAAAGCTTTGGATAGCGTAGGGGTTAAAATCACTATTCCTACTCCAGAGGGTGCAACCGTAGTGAAAGCGTTGGATAGCGTAGGGGTAAGAATTTCTATTCCCACTCCAGAGCAGGCAACAGTAGGGAAAGCGTTGGATAGCGTAGGGGTTAAAATTACTATTCCCACTCCAGAGGGTGCAACATTAGGGAAAACGTTGGATAGCGTAGGGGTTTAAATTACTATTCCCACTCCAGAGGGTGCAACAGTAGGGAAAGGGTTGGATAGCGTAGGGGTAAAAATTACTATTCCCACTCCAGAGGGTGCAACAGTAGGGAAAGCGTTGGATAGCGTAGGGGTAAAAATTACTATTCCTACTCCAGTGGGTGCAACAGTAGGGAAAATGTTGGATAGCGTAGGGGTGAAAATTACTATTCCCACTCCAGAGGGTGCAACAGTAGGGAAAGCGTTGGATAGCGTAGGAGTTCAAATTACTATTCCCACTCCAGAGGGTGCAACAGTAGGGAAAGCGTTGGATAGCGTAGGGGTAAAAATTACTATTCCCACTCCAGAGGGTGCAACAGTAGGGAAAGCATTGGATAGCATGGGGGTAAAAATTACTTCACACACTACTCCCCCTTTAACACACAACACAGTACACATACAAAAAAACACAATTAATATAAATATCAATTAATCAATTAATAACAATTAATATTATTAAATTGATGTAATTTTAATTGAACTAATTAACACATATTAATTACCAATTAATTAACAATAAATACCAATAAAGAAATACAATCTCTTTAATTAATTACATTTAATTATATGACACCCTATTACCCTATAAACACACAACCCACTACACATAAATAAATCATATAATTTAATCACTTAATAATGATTAATTACCAATTAATTATTAATTAACAATAACAATAAATTAAATATATTAGCACATCAACTCTAATTAATTTAATCAAATAATTAATATTATTTTATTACTAATCAATTATTATTTAACAAAAACAAAAAATTACATATATTAGCACAATAACTCTAATTATTGTAATTAACTAGTTAATTACCAATTAATTATTAATTACCAATAACAAAAAATTCAATATATTTGCACAATAACTCTAATTAATGTAGTTAACTAATTAATATTAATTAATTACCAATTAATTATTAATTAATAATAACAAAAAATGTAATATATTAGCACATTAACTCTAATTAATTTAATTAACTAATTAATATTAATTAATTACCAATTAATTATTATTTAAAAATATTTAAAAAAATATATGTATTAATTAATTAATATTAAATTACTTCCCACCCTATTCCCCTATAAACCCAAAACCCGCTCTGATACTAAAACGCAAAATGTAAACTAAATTACTAATTTTCAAACATACATTTAATAACATATTTAACAAACATATAAACAACATAATAAAATACATAACACTAAACATAATTTTGATATTATTAAATTTCGATATTAGTAACATACATACCATAAAAACGATATTCTGTCTGTCGATATTTTGGACATCGATATTCTATACTATCGAAATTAAAACATCGATATTATTGTATATCGATATTTAAATTTCGATATTTTGTCTCCCTACCGCCCCGCGGAGAGAGAACACAAAAGAGGTATCGCCCCAGGAAGCAAGGACGGAGGACTTTGAAGCCGTTTCGCCCCAAAAGGAGAGAAAGCCGGGAGGCCAACGAGACCACGCTCCGCCCCGCCACACTTCAGGAGGAGAAGTGTGGCTCCACAAGGTACGGGCCAGGTTAAGGGGACTGGTCTTCTCACAGGGAGGGAACGGGTAGGGGTGGTTGTGGGTGTTCACGTCACATGTGTGTTTGTGTGAGGCGTTTTCGCACTCCCCCGGTTGTATGCACACAAAACGCTAGCAGTTTCTATGTTTGCACTGTGGTAGTGGTCCCTGGTGATCCTCCTCACTCCCCGCTTCCTCCTCCTTTGTAGTCAGAAATCAGGCAGCGCCAATAACCCCGGGTCTCTTTTCTTTTGAGTGCCTTTGGACCCGGACACCTTCAGTTGTTGAGACGTGGACCCCCTGCTGCAAGAGGATCCACACCGGTCGGACCAGAAAGCCATAACCGTCCCGAACTGAGGACCTTTTTGGTGTTGTCTCGAAACCCTGAGAAACCGGTTGTTTTGTTGGACTTTATCTTGCCATTCAGAATAAAAACGCCTCTCTATATCAAACCTTCGGAGTGGAGCGCCTTCTCTTCTGCGGGTTGCTTCTTTCCCCCCTTCAGTGCGTCCCTCACAGTATGTTTTTAGGTCTTATGTGTTCACAGAGGTTTATTTATTAAATAATTATATTTTTGATAATACATGTACCACTATGCTGTTATAGGCTATTTTTTTTTTTACAATATCTTTATTTTATTAAACACACAAACCCCTTATTTGCTAGGTGATGTTGTCTAAGTCAAACACACATCTTATACAGTGTGCTATAAACATTGTTTGACTTAACATACATAAAATGTTCATTTTGCAATGGCGGACTTTGACAAATAACAGTCGTAACAGACCCGTATAATACACATACAGAAATTGTGCTTTAAATCATGCTTCTGTTTCTTTGTACCGTCCTAAGGTAAGTTATGTTGACAGTTTCTTGCTACTTCTAATGATTTGGTGATATGTTTCTAAATAATACATAACATTTCTTTATGATCATTGAAAAGGGAGATTTTTTTTCCCTTTGTTAATTAAAGTCACCCATTGTTAAATGTGGCAGCTTCAATTTACAAGGTTGCATCACAAAGGGAATTTTCTTACATGACATTGTCACACATTGTTACATTTATTAATATTTATTGGAAGTTAATGTTTGCTTTAAACCAAGAAATTGACACATTTAACTCATGAATGTATTTTGATTCATTTCTTTTTCAGCCAGCAGACAGGAAACAAGTGGTGGACAGCAGGATTATAATTCTTGTTCATCTACAGGTTATGCTCTTGTGTTCACTAACACTTTGTGACAGATGTTAGGGTATTTCTAACCATGAAATTGTATCTAGTAAATGCCCAAGACCTGGCTTAATAAAACGATGGGCCTCATTTGGATGCCGGTTGGATCTGTCGGTGGCGTTCTGACCGGCTGACAGCCATTCGTTCCAACCACCGGAATATGATACCGGTGGTTGGACCATTTGTTGTTGGGGGGAGACCGCCGCCTCTAACAGGATCTAGGATCCTGTCAGGGTGGACGGTTAGACTCCTATCCTTACAATGGAGGGTCCTCCGTAGGAATTACGATATCCGTTTCCGACTGCCTTTTCATGGTGGTTGGACCACCATGAAAAGGCAGCCAGAAAGGGATTTTGGAGGCCCCAAGCATGGCCCCCATCCTTTGTTGGCCACTGCTAAGGGACTCTGGGTCACACACATCTGTGCACTGCTTGCCAGGCACTACAGGGTGCGTGCCTCACAGTGCATTGATGTGCACAACGTGCCTTTTCCTACTATGGCGTGTGCTGCTGCCCTTTTCCTGGGTTGCAGCTGAAGGAGCAGTAGGAAAAGACACTTTCTGACCGCCTACCCCGCGGTCCGATCATAATAGGGCAGGTGGGACTGCCGACTTATTGTTGGACGGACACCTGCACCATTGTAATGAGGACCTATGTTTGACTTACACGAAGAAGCAGGTACATTTACTCATTAATTCATTTTTTCATTTATTTTTCAGCGTGCAGTCAGTGAACAAGTGGTGAACAGCTATATTCCAACTCTTGCTTTGTGATGGATGTTATGGTATTTCTAACCTTAGCAGCGTAGAGGTCTTGAACATCTTAGAAATTATCTATGACATGGACAGGCTTTTAACACAGCAAGAAATGTTTTTTACCACAATACTTTACACTGACAGGGACCTATTACTCCTGTGTATCCATTTGTTTTCAAGCATGAGCCAGGGAGATATCAATAAAAACAGAATTAGTTTCAACAATGACTACACAATTTGAATTCCCAGAAGTAGGAAATAAAGTATCCTACTGAAGTAAACAATGATTCTGTCCTTACTCACTGATAGCCCTCTGTTAGACCGGTCAACCTGTTTTAGAGAGGTCTTCCCCCCAACGTTTTGCTATCACCCCTCCTATTTTTGCTGATCTCGTTTTTGTTGGCTTTAGGACTTTTCACACTTGACTGTTGCTAACCTGTGCTAAAGTACCTGTGCTCGCTTCTTTAAAAAAGGTAGAATTGGTTTATAGCCAATTGGCACATTTAATTCATTTGTAAGTTCCTAGTAGAGTGGCACTACCTGTGCCCAGGGTCTGCAATTTAAATGCTACTGGTGGGCCTGCAGCACTGATTTTGCCACCCACTTAAGTGATGTTTTGCAACTTCTATGTGTGCTGCATTAAGCAGCACACATAAAAGTTACAAAACACTGTTCCCCTCAACACAGACACCCTTGCACTATGATGCAAGGGTGCCTGCATTGGTGCTAGGCTTCTAAATTTAGCGGCAGCGCAGGGGGAAACGCAGGGCTGCACCATAATGTAAATATGGTGCAGTGTTGCGTTTCTGAGGTGACGAGCCCTGCGTTAAGCCAAGGAGGCTAAAGCCATGCCCGACACTTCGCTGTAAATATTCCCCACTGTTTGCAGATACATGTGGCGTCACAAATAACTTTACAGAGGACATTTAAACCCAATCTGGATGTGGCTGGAATTAAAGGTGCACACTTTTATTAAAGAACTGCACATTAAAATTGACTAAAATTGACCATATCCGCAAAACACGAGGACCGCAGCACCTGAAGTGTGCGGTTTGGTAACACTAGCTTTTTGTATTTTTTTGTACCCCTACACTATCCAACACTTACCCTACTGTTGCCCAGAACATTAGACCTCCTGAGGCGGAAGCCGGGAGAGAAGCTACGCTACGATTTTTAAAACTTGTCATTTTAAAACTTGTCATTGTATTTGCTGTGTTTTTAACTCTAAGTACTTACACTCTCCCCTGGGCAAATAGCGCGGTGCAGGTGAAAACGCTGCCGCGGCTAAGTTGACTGTGTCGCCGCCATCCCCGGGACACTGAGGCCACGCCCACAAACACTTAGGCCATGCCCCCTCTCCACCTGGGTATTTAAGCGCGCTGATTGGCTAGCGCGCCCCCAGAACATTAGACCTCCTGAGGCGGAAGCCGGGAGAGAAGCTACGCTACAATTTTTAAAACTTGTCATTTTAAAACTTGTCATTGTATTTGCTGTGTTTTTAACTCTAAGTACTTACACTCTCCCCTGGGCAAATAGCGCGGTGCAGGTGAAAACGCTGCAGCGGCTAAGTTGACTGTGTCGCCGCCATCCCCGGGACACTGAGGCCACGCCCACAAACACTTAGGCCACGCCCCCTCTCCACCACCTATTCCCTATTTAATATGTGCATTTTCCGGAAGCGCAGCGGGCGCGCCGTTTGCCCGCCGAAGGCGCGCCTAAGGCAAGCCCGTCTGCGCCCGTCCGCGACCAGACCGCGACCGGGGCCGGGCATGCTGGCGGTGAGACTGCACATAAAGATAGAATTGTCTGGTCGCGGAAAAACTTATGGTCTCAAAATACCTTGGCCGACACCTGCGCTCACAGCATCGATCTTGGGTCTTCCACTCTTCCCTATGCCTGCAGGACCTGTGGGTTACTATTAGGTACACCGGTCGGTAGAAGGGCTGAAGGGTCTATTAAACCCAAGCCACCGATCAGTAAAGACCTTAGAGCGGGACTACTGAATTGTAGATCCCTTGCAAAGCATGCAGATGATATCTGGCTGCTTTTGGAAGGGCACCAGTGGGATGTACTGTTTCTAACAGAAACTTGGCTCAACAATGATAACATGACCACCATAGCACTGGCTATCCCCCCTGGGTATAAAATTTGCTTCTCCAACCAGCTAGGTGATAAAAGAGGGGGGGGGGGTAGCTGTTATATTCAAAGAACAGCTTACACTCACCTCCTCTGCCCCCACGTCCATTCAGGGTCTAGAGGGACTACATTTTTGTTTTCAGGTGGGATCTCAGCTATCCCTAGCGGGATTAGTTGTTTACCGCCCTCCGGGGGGGAAAGAGCCCAACCTGACTACTCTGATGGATATCATCATCCAAAGTTCCCTCCTTCACCCTCAGTTTCTTGTCGTTGGGGATTTTAATATTCATATGAACAGGGTAGATTGTTCCTCAGCAGATCTACTGAGGTCTACACTGAATTCAGCCAACCTTAGACTCATTAACGAGGACCCCACACATAGAGCGGGCCATACGCTCGACCTAATAATTTCCAACATCATTAATGTGATAGCAGATACACCAATACCTCTGATATGGTCAGACCATTTTCTGATACCATTTCAACTTAAAGTAACGGCTGACAAACCTGCGTCAAGCAAGTGCTCCTTCATGAAGAGACAATGGAGCAAGCTGGTCCCCGCCATTATGGGACCAGCTCTTGCTCAGAACCCTCCGACCCTTACCTCTAATGTTGACACCGATGTCCAGCTACTTAATGACTGGATCGGGAACATGGTAACATCCATTGCTCCGGCTACAGCCGCTATATCTAAACGAGACTCTCCATCTGCTCCTTGGTTTTCTCAGGAGCTCAGATTGCAAAAATCGGACTGCAAAAGGCTGGAGCGACTCTGGAGGCAAAATTATGAACCTTCAAAGAAGACTTGCTACAAGGAAGCATCCAAAAAGTTGCATAAAGCTATCAGAAAAGCAAAAAAACAGTTCTATGCGAACTCTATTCATCAAGCTGAACACTCAAGCAAAGAAACCTTCAAAATAGTACAGTCTTTCTTCAAACCTATGTGTGTCGAGAGGGAGGTTCTCCCGTCGATCTCATTTTGCAACAGTATTTCTGACTTTTTTGATTCTAAAATTTAAAAAGTCTACGAGTCCTCTGGGCCAGAGAAGATCACGGTAAAATCCGATCTAGCTGGTAAAATATCGGACCGTGCCGTCTTGACACAATTTGATCTAATAGACCTAAATATGGTCAAGCTAGAACTAAGTCGATGCAAATCGGGCTCGCCAGATGACCCATGCCCTCCTAAACTTTGGAGTTGCATCGCTGACTTTGTGGCCCCCACTATTCAGCATATACGGAATCTGTCCATTTCATCTGGGGTGTTCCCGAATATTTGGAAAAATGCCACTCTGTTCCCCTTAAAGAAAAAACCTAACGGGGACCCCAAAGACCTCAATAATCTCCGTCCGATTTCTCTCTTGGCAGCACCAGGCAAAATGCTTGAGAAAGTTATCCAGCGTCAATTAAATCAATTTATTGAGCACAACAAAATATTACACGAGACGCAATCAGGCTTTAGACCCGGCTTTAGCACTGAAACAGCACTAATTGAGGTGGCCGAGTCAGTAAGGTGGTCGATGGATTCGGGAGAATCAGCAATGCTGGTGTTCCTGGATCTGTCGGCCGCCTTTGATACGGTCGACCACGCTATACTGCTGTCACGATTGGAGGAGGTAGGTATCCAGGACCAGGCTTTGGAGTGGTTACAATCGTATCTGACCCAAAGAACTCAGAAAGTGGTGCTAAGGAATGTCTCCTCTACACCTAAAGCCCTGAGCTGTGGCGTCCCCCAGGGCTCGGCCCTGAGCCCACTCTTATTTAATGTTTACCTGGCTCCACTCTTCACGTTGATTGCTAACTGGGGGATCAAGGCAATCTCATACGCCGATGACACCCAATTGGTGTTCCCATATTCAGAAGTGTCAGAGGCATCCTTCCTGAGTTTTAAGGTGTGCCTACAAGATGTGGCCTGCTGGATGAACACCAATAAACTAAAACTTAATGCTAGTAAGACAGAGGTGATCTTCTTCGGCAAAGGCCCCCCTCCACCATCCGATCTGTGGTGGCCGGCAGAGATGGGACAAGCCCCCTCGCCAAGCCATTCAGCAAGAAATCTAGGGGTACGTTGGGATGACAAGATGTCCTTTGTATCACACATCCAGCAAGTTGCTGGCTGCTGCATGAGCAAGTTGAGGAATCTTCGTAAGATTCTTCGACTTCTACCAGCTAGCTGCCGTAAAATTGTAATCCACGCCACAGTTAAATCTAGGCTGGATTACGCCAACGGTTTGTATATGGGCTTACCAAAGTACCTTATACAGCAACTGCAACTGGTCCAAAATGCGGCTGCGAGACTTTTAATGAGGATTCCCTTTAAGCACTCAGTCTCTCCGCATCTCCTCTCCCTTCATTGGTTACCAGTTGCAAGCAGAATAAAATTTAAAGCACTCACTCTGGCCTTCAGATCTCTATACGGTAATTGCCCAAACTACCTGAAAGCCCGACTACCAAGGTACACTCAAGCCCGCTCCCTCAGATCCAACAACTGCGTTCGTATTGCAGTCCCTAGAGCAAAAAGAGCCCGGCTAGGTGGACGAACTTTCTCGGCCAATGTGGCGACATTATGGAACGCGCTGCCCCCTGCTCTCCAACAGGCCCCAAACGAAGTCTGCTTCAAGCGTTTGCTGAAAACCTGGCTGTTTGCTCAGCCACGCTGGATGCCACCCTCTCTAGCTTTCTACAGTCATAATACTGTTCTTACAGCGCCGGGACACCTCCTCGTGAGGTAGCTGATCGCGCTTTATAAAACTCTGTATTATTATTATTATTATTACTGTTACACCCCCTGGAGTTAGAATAGTAATTTTTACCCCTCGACTATCCAACACTTACCCTACTGTTGCACCCCCTGGAGTTAGAATAGTAATTTTTACCCCTGCACTATCCAACACTTACCTTAAATGCAATGTAATGGTATGCATTGTAATGGAATGCGTTGTAAAGGTATAATGCGATGTAATGGAATGCTTTGTAAGTGTAGTTTAAAAAAAATTGTTGGAGTGGTAAAGGATTTTGCGATGTAAAAACTGTGTTGTAAAGGCATGCATTGTAAATGTATGCGTTGTAACGTCATACATTCCTCAGATAGACATATTTATAGATGGACAGACAGATAGGGTTGCATGGATAGATTGAGTTGCATGGATAGATTGAGTTGCATGGATAGATAGTGTGTATAGATAGATAGATATAAAGATAGATATATAGATAGATAGATAGATAGATAGATAGATAGATAGATAGATAGATAGATAGATAGATAGATAGATAGATAGATAGATAGATAGATAGATAGATAGATAGATAGATAGATAGATAGATAGATAGATAGATAGATAGATAGATAGATAGATAGATAGAGTGGAGTTATAAATGCACTTCATTGCATACATATAAACAAGAGAATTACGTTATAAGAACGTTTTCCAACGTACACAATCTGTTATGCTGTGAAACAGTAGAAGTTAGATAAAGAAAGGCTGCTGAAAAAGACTTTACAACAGCATTACCAGTAGGGAGGGACTGATAAACCTGGAATGTTCCCTGTGTTCACATCTGGTAACATACCAGGCAGAAAACACAGAGGCAACACTGAACAATAAAATCAAAGAAAACACTAGCACTGAAAGAAACTACCTTGTGTGCGGATGTGCTTTTTGCGAAAGAGCAAAATGCAGTTACTCAAAGTGCAGTTGGCCAGTGGCTGAATTAGGCTGGCATATTGCCCAATGCTGTATATTGTGGAGGGTGGAAGAAAAATGCGAATGACTCAAAAACAGACCAATGAATGAAGAGAGATGGCTGAAACCCCCTTAAAGTAAGTCTATCATACTCATACTTTTAGTAAAATCAAATGTCATGGCTAGCACCAGAACTAAAAACAAATACATCATAATCTGCAGGGAAAAAAAGACATACTACAAAGATCAGGGGTCGAAGGTCACAGGTCAGTGATCATGCCATATTGAATAAAGTAGTCACATAATACACCTCCCCATCTGTAGAGTTGTACAATATTTTGTGACAACATGTGCACTATATACATTCCTATGCATATTGTAACTTTTCTCTGCCTAGTGCTCCATGACTGGCTGCAACTTCCCTGCCTCACTAGGACACTCGTAAACATCTCTATAAAGCAAGGTTCTACAGGGTGTTTTCAGATAGGCCTAACCCAGCACCAATCTTATTAAATTTCAACTAGTAAGTAAATTTTCCTGAATCTACTGTACTACTTTTTGTATTTGATACTCAGTATATCATGGATTGTGTTTAACAAAGCTTTTACATTTATATTGAGAAGCTTTGCTCCACCATGGTCATTCTATCATTTTCCATGTTACTGACTATTTCAACATGAGTCAGTGTATTGGACATTGTGTCATAGCTGGGGAGGGTGGCAGTCCGCCCTGGGCGGCATTGTTTTTGGGACGGTGGAGGTGAGCAAATCGTGTTTGTCGACAACCACAGCCCCCATCCCCCTTCCCCCTGAGAACAAGTTGACCACTACCCCCTAGCTCTTACCTGCACCAGGCGGCAAACTTAGGGTCTCCCCCGGGTGGCAGTGGGTCTAGCTACGCAACTGATATGATTCCACATTGCAAAGCAGCTGGTGGACTTTGGTTAACTATGCTTTAGTGATTATATGTTTATATTTTTGCTAAGGAAATCTATGGAGACTTTTTGCTTTTAGTACTGGGAAGAAACAGCATATTGAGACTAGTTTGTTTGATTGTTAAATAATAGGATTGCTCTTCAAATTATATTGTACATCAGGACTGCATTGAAAGTCTTTGGCTTTACAATGTTTCTTAGGGATATCCCCAAAGAATTAATGTATAACTTGATATTAGCAATGAAGTTTTGGAATGTGATGTTGCCAGCTTTAATAACTGATTGTTTTCTACATTAGATACTATTGCTCCCATCAGTACAAACTCCTCCAGCAGATTACCTCCTTCCGTGCCTTGGTTCTCTGAGGCTCTTAAAGGTGAAAAATCATATTTCTAAAAGTTTAGAATGGCTCTGGATGAGGATTTATGATAACAAGGATAAATTATTTACCTATCCGTGCTGAAATGTTACCATGCCTCTAGCCAGAAAGCACAGAAATCTTTTATTACGGCTTCTATTTCCAAAGCAGCTGACAGGTCACATGTACTTTTTAAAATAGTAAAAAATAATTTGTTCCCTAGGGCCACAGAAAATATTCTTATTACCACAGGGATTTTTGTCAAAACCTCTCAAATTTTTTTAAATCAGAAAATTCAAAACATTTTCAACCAATTCTCTTCTTCAACTTCATCTGATCTGGTCACCACAGTCTTTATATCTCCTGACCCCCTGCTTCAAGGTTTGACCCCATTTTCTTGGCTGATTTGGTGAATTACTAACGTGTAAATCAGGATCTCCATTAGATCCTTGTCCTCCTGTCTCCCTGAAGTTAATCCTCTCCTTACTATCCTGATAAATAAATCAGTAGAATTGGATGAGAAGCATGCACTGTTGCTCCCTCTGCTAACGTCACTTTACTTGATAGAATTGACAGAAATGGTGTCAGAGGCCAAGCTCTGTACTTGTTAAAATCATTCCTGTTGGATCACTCCCAAGCAGTCTTTTCCTCCTTTCACCTCTTCTTCCAAACCGTTGATCTGTGGTGTCTACCAGGGCTCAGCCCCACTATTTTTAATATCTATTTGAAGCCTTGGCTAAATTGGTGGAATGATGGGGGGTGCGGGTGGTCTCTTATGCGGATGACACCTGGCTCTTTTTAGCTTTCCATGAACACACGCCCTCAACTCTGAGCTCCTTCAAGCAGTGTCTGAAAGGTGTGGTGGCTTGGATGGAGGAAAGCTACCTTAAACTAAACTCGGATAAGACTGAGATTTGTTTTCTATGTCACTAAGTCAATTCCAGATGCTGGTCTATGGTGGCCACCTGAACTGGGTGCTGCCCCGGCCCCCACTTTGACGGGCAGAAACCGTGGGGTAAAGTTTGATTCACATCTTACCTTCGAGCCTCAAATTATATCCCTCTAGGTCTCTTGTTTTACCATCCTCAAATCTCTCGGAAGAATGCTTCACCTCTTTCAGTTGTCTCCTGAAAAAACGGTTGTCCACACTCTGGTTACGGCAAAACTGGACTGTGCCAATTGTCTTTACTTAGGCATACCGACTGTCCTTATTCAGCGGCTCCAGTAAGTCCTGAATTCTGCAGCATGCCTCATCTTGAAGATCTCCTCTCATTCATCTATCTCTCCTCATCTGCAGCATCTCCATTGGCTTCATATTATTAAGAGAATCCAATTTAAGGCGCTTACTTTAGTTTTTATAGCCTACACTCACAAGGGCCTTTGAAGGGATGCCACACTCGTACAGGTTGGTAAGCATTTATTCCCATTCACATTAACAGCACCGTCTTCTGGAGGATGCAACCATCAACCCTAGAATACCCGCTTCCCTCCACGCTCCAATTCCGGTAAGCAAGACATTGGAATGTGATGTAAAGTTCCAACATACCCCCTTCCTTACAAAAGCAATGACAAAACTGAAGTAATGTGGATATAGTTTCCAGTTAAAATGCATAATCAAATTACAACATATGCATGACACATACCATGGAACCTGTAAAGAAAACGCAATAGCACAGGTAAGCGCACGGTTGAGCCATGTAACAATGAGCAATAAACCAAACACAAAACCCAAAGAGCATGAAACTGAGACTAAATATTAGCTCCATACCAATGTGAAAACATTAACCACATCCATCACATCACATAATCATACTTGTTTGGAACACACTTTATCCGTCTTGAGGGTGACCGTCTGGAGCACACACAGATTCCACGGAATCTTGATGCCTTTAAGTAGGACAACCTTCCGGAGCACACTCAGACTCCATGGTACCATGATGCAACCCCATCCCCATTTGTTCACACACAAACGTAGCCTCGGATTTGGGTACCACCACCAACTTGCTCTTGTTCCACACTTTTAAGTTTTCCGAAACTACTACCTGTTCTCTCACTTCCTTTACACAAAATGGAGAGGAAAACCGTGAGTGTCCCTTATGAACGCGTCTGGGATTTACTATCCTCACTAAAAGCCTGAACACTTCAAAATGTCCAGCACCCTCTCCAGTCTCGCATCATGCTCATCCACACTTTTCGTATAAAAAAAATTGTTTATCAACCTTTGAAAAACTTAAGATGCCGAGGCAAGTCCAAATGGCATGTGCTTACATTGGTATGCTCCTTCAGGGGTCACAAATGAAGTTAAATGTCTCGACTAACCACACAACTCTATCTGATGATATGCTGCAGACATATCAAGCGTTGTCGATATTTCAGTGCCATTTAAAGTGGACAACAGCTCATTGATGAAAGGGAGTGGTTGCCGGTCTACCTAGATATTGGAATTCTTATAGCGCAAATCCACACATAAATGCATTGACTTATCTTGCACACCAACACAACTGGGGCCAACCACTCTGAACTCTCAATAGGTTCAATAATGTCCAAATTACACAAGTTCCTCTTTTAAATTTATGGGAACACACCGCACCTTGTGCACTCTTGGATTTGCCTTATCACTCAAAATTATGCCTTGTTTGAAATAATTCAACGACCAAGTAATTCTGAAAACACCTCAGGATAGGCATTAGTCCACTTATTCTCAACCATATTGCACACATCACCACTGCACACCTCTAACAGCCGTTGGCTCAATCATACTAATCCCGGAAGATTAGGATCGGAGATTATATCCAGATTCCCTTGCTCATTACAGCCTAAAATATTGGACCCTTCTTTGGCCACATACACAGTGCCACTAGCAACATTGTTCTCAAAATCTAAACTTGCATCGAATTTGCCTAATACATCCACCCTTTTGTCCCCATAGGTAAAGTTTTTAATGTGCGACTCCAGGATATGAGCAATATTCAATTTGTTAAACTCTGACTCGCCAATTAATGTAAAAGGCGAGCCAGAATCTGCCATGCCTAATTTTAGACTAAACAACATCCTCAATTGGGTCAGACAACATTGATATTACATTTTCATCCTCTTCAGATGTGTCTCCTTCAATAGACTTCAATACTGGGGCATTAAAACACTTCCTAAACAATCTGCAAGTTCTTGCAAAGTGACCCTTTTTTCCACACCTGAAACACGTCTGACTGGCAGCTGAGCAGTTTTTACTTAGATGAAACTTACTCCCACACCTAAAACATGACACCTCAGTCTTTCAACTTTGTTGAATGCCACCACTCCGATACCCACTTGAGAAGTTTTTGTTCATCGAGGGTTTGCCTGCCATCTTGACGACTTCTTTACTTATTGCTTTCACATCCTGCTCTGAAACACCTCTGCCCGTCATCCCTAGAATGCCCACTCCCTCCACGCTCCAATGCCGGTAGCCAAGGCACTGGAACATGGCGCAAAGGCCCAACAGCCTTCTGTATCTTCAGAGGAGACTCAGGTCTTACTCCCACTCCAGAGCCTAGAGGGCCAACAATGTTAAGCTTCTGTTTGTTCTCCGCATACATAAAGCTAGACGTCAAACACCTGGCTTACAAACTGTCGAATGATTTCTCTGCCACTCAGTATACGCTGCATTCCTTCTGAACCAGTTGTTATACTCGATCTTAAAACATTCTTGTTCAATACCTCTCAAGGCCATGAAACTGTCTTTTTCCCATTCTATCTCTGTTGCTTTCCGCTAGCGGGGGACATCTTCTCGGGGGTAGCTGCGTGCTTAACAAATGCCATGAAATGGAAACATTGAAAATTGAAAACATCCATTCTCTCATTAAGATCAGAATAAAGGTCTTCCATTAAAATGTTCTAATTTATAATGATCTTGAAGGAGCGACTAACTATTTATTGCCTTGCACAGAAAATGGTATTCCCTAAACTTGAAGATGTGGACTGCATGTCTGTCCTTTTTAAATCACATTGTATTATTGTAGTATAATTCTGATTCATCCTTCAAAAAAGCAATTAGGTAGATTGCAAAAGACATGCTGGCTAAAGTGTTTTAATATTTTGAATATGAAAAAAAGTTTTGGGGAATTTAACTGTATTTTATTCATACCAACAATGTTTTATAGCTCGAGCTGTGTACATAATTGGGAACTTAAGTGTCTTCTTGGTGCTCTTCCTGGTGCTCACACATATCATCTTTTATGCCCTCACCTTATGCCTAGCACACAAGTCAATACTACCCTTTGCTGGTCCCTAAAGCCCTTACTGGGAAAAATGTAAAAAGGGGTTAGTGAAATAAAAAGTTTAAATCTTAGCCACTGGCAATATTTCTAGGGGTTTTCTCTGTGAGATACCCTAAAGTATACCCACACATTGGTCACATTGTTGTAGTGCAGTGTGGCTACAGCTCATAGGTGAGGCCTAAAATATCTTGGGTAGACTTGTTTTAGCTCGAATGATGGTCTTGGGCTGGAGGATTTTTTAGGTCTCGCCTAGGCAGCCGCATGCGCTGCCCTAGGAGGACATTTAGCCATCGGTCTTCACTTTTTAAGCACTGCACTTGTGCTTGTGGCGGCATCCACCTTGCTTGTATAGCAGCAGCCCGCCAGAAGCACGAGTACAGTTCTCGAAAAGTGAAGACTGCTCTCCCAAGTGCACGCAGGTGCACCACTCAGCGGGAGGCGCGCACGCTCATTTTAACTTTACCACGAGAGTCATGTTTTAACTTTACAGCGTGAGTCACAAGTTTAGCTTAACACACAACCAATTGTGAAGGAAAAAAGGTAAGTAGACATTGAGCCTGAAAATATTTTTTTATAGAAAGGGGTAGAGCATATCTAAAGGAACCAATTTACCATGTTTAGCCCTTTTGTTCAACTGGTTTATGAATTTCAATAACTACCGTACAAAACAACTTCCTTCACTGCTCCATATTCTTTAGTGCACATGAACGTCTGTCACTGAGAATAGCGCCCTGAGGATAACCAGCAGCACCAAAGAGGTACCTTACACTGCCGCTCCTGCAGCCTTAAGGACTCTGATGGCAGCTTGCAGACCTGTGTAACCCTCTTTAAAACGTTAATATTTTTGGCAGCTGAACTGCAAGCTGTAGAGAGATGTCGATCTCACGTTATTACATTATCTTCTATGCTTCAGACTGTAAGAGTATCATTAAAATGACTAGAAAAAAACAGATTGTGGTAAAATAAACCGCACATGAGCTTGTTCGCAACTAGCCAGAACCCCTATGCAGCGCACACTGCCTCTTTTTGCTTTTCAAGAAAAAGAATCCTAGGCTGTAGGTGTGGCATTCTTAGGGCGCACTTTCTTGTTCATGGAGTACTATAAAAGAGGGATTGCGAGAGGGGAATGGCCGTTAGGAGAAGGAATTGAGGGAGATAGAAATAACTATAGTGGTGCTGTGTAGTTACTGTTGTTGTACCCACCTGCTTCTACAAATTAAAGAAGGATCGTATGCTGTACTTACCCGAGTGCCGTGATAGCTGTCAAACAATGCTTTTTCCGTGCAATAGTGCCCCGCCCCCCCAACTATGATATTCAAGAGCCCTAAAAAGGCTCCTCATACCAGCATATCCAATCTTCCAGTAAAGGATGCCCTCCATCAATCTACAACCCTTGTCTTGTACAAATCCCTTTCTTCAACCTTGTTAAGAGAACGGTGGCAGTACTACAGTTCAATCTGAGTGGAAGGTTTACATAAACACTGGGGGCTTCATTTATGAAAAGTGACGCATCGCTGCGAGAAAGCAGCGATGCGTCACTTCTCAGTGCGTCTTCCTTGCGACACCAATGATGCGTATTTCTGACGTACCTGTAGGCGCAAAAGTGACGCATTGCTGGAGTGTGTCAGAAAAGTGATGCAACTCCAGCAATGTGTCCTTTCACATGGGGCAAGCCCCATGTGAAAAGGCCTGCATCAGTCTTATGCCTGCTGTGAGGCAGGCGTAAGATATTGAAGCATTTGCGTCCCAGAAGTGGCGCAGTGAAATCTCATAGATTTCACTGAGCCACTTCTACGACCCTTTCTTGCGTCAATATGCCCCCTTGCATACATTATACCTGGCGCAGGTATAATGTGGCACCATCTTGCTGTCCCTTTTGATTTTTTCTTCCCTCCTCCCAATGCTGCGCAAGGAGTCTCAAGCAGTTGGTAACTGAGAAGAAACTTTCGGGAGATCAACAATGAATCTCTGGCCCCTTTTCTGGTCAGCTCTGTGCCCCCTACTACCAGGGACACAGACAACCTGGCCCAGGCCCTCCACCACACCATCTCTAGAGCCGTTGATGCCCTGGCCCCGATGAAACAACACTACTCTGCTAGGAAACGCCCCACTGCACCTTGGTTCTCAGACAATCTTAGAGGGCTCAGACAGGGATGTAGAAAGCAGGAGAGGCTCTGGAGACTCCACCTTGATCCCCTTGAAAAAGACAACCATAAGAGACTTCTCAAGGAGTACAAAGCCGCCGTATTGGTGGAAAAGAAATCCCATTTTACCAAGATCACTGCCTCCCGTAGCTCCCCACGGGAGCTATTTAAAATTGTGTGCCCTTCAAACTCCTGACTGAGCATGGGCGAATTTTGTGAATCTGGCGTTCGTGAATTTCCGTATTTGCGAACTTGCAATCCGCAAAATCCGTGAATTCTCGCAAATTTGCGGATTTGTTATTTTTTTTGTGTTCGCAAGGGTTTCTGCCAGTTCGCGAGGGTTTTGTACCAGTTCGCAATTGCGAACTTACTTGTCGGCTCGCAACGGTCGCGACTATGTTGTTTCTACGTCTGGTTCATCATCACAGGTTCACAGCACCCTCTGTTTCACCACTGCCACCCTCTGTTTCACCCATGCCACCCACTGGTACATCAATGCCACCCTCTGGTTCATCACTGTAGATTATGGGGAAGAAAGCAAGCACACCTGCCCTGCTTCAACTGACATGAATTAATTTGGGGTTGATTTATTAATGTGTCACTGTTTTAAAATTCCAGTCTGGCACCTGCTTCCTTATCTGTAATTTGCTTTCTGTTGCAGTGCAATTTTTTTTCCAGGACCTTTGTGGCCTACTTGTAGCTATTCTATGAGCCTGCTGTGAGGGTCAGAGCAGGGTCATAGAATAGTTGCAAGTAGGCAACTGAACTCTGGAGGGGCCCCTCAGGAAGCACTACAGGGAATGGTTACTAATGATGAGTTTGAACTTTTGCACCTGCTGAGTGCTTTCAGTTTTGCAAAACTCGTTTTTCTGCAATTTCGTGGGATTCCCGGGGCGCGAACTTGTGCGAGATCAAATTCGGAAGCCGCGAATTCGTGCGAATATGCGATTTGTTTTTTTGCGGCGTGTTAGTTTGCAAGGTTTTGTGCGTTTTAGCGAGCCGCTTGTAGCCCAACGGCGCAAAGTTACCCTCACGGTCGTTCACGGGCGCGGCCATCTTGTTTGCATGACGTATTTTCGTTTCCCGGCGCGAAGTGTAATCTCGCAAAGTGTGCGGCTCGCTAGTACAATTTCGCGTGTGATTGCGAGGAAAATCTCGTGCGAGCTTACCCACGCGGTCGTGAACGGGCACGGCCATCTTGTTTCTCATTCATTGCTATGGTTCTGGGCATGCTTTCTGTATCCTCTCTGAATCTCTGCCATCATTTGCTTGTTTGAAGTTTTTTTTGATCTATTTTACTTATTATCCATCCCTCTATTTTTCTAGCTCTATATTTTTGTGTTTTCTGCTACTGTTGGTTAATTTTAAACTACTTTTTTAAACTCTTTTCTTTTCTTCTTCCCTATTCTATTTCTTCTTTATTATTTAGCTTCCTTTCTGCCCAGACCATGGTAAAGGGAGCCGGGCAGCATCCTGAGAAGGGGAAGGGTCCCGCACCCCATGCCCGGCTCCCGTGCGGGTGTTTGAGGGGGGAGCAGGTCGCAGCCCGGGAGATCTTCAGCGCGGAGGTGGTGGCCGCACTCGTTTTTTATGTTCAGCACCGCCTCCCCAGGACCATCATGGCAGGCGGTAAGATCGCTCGCGGGTACGGGATCCAGGAGCGCCGGAAGCGGTGGGAGAAGGTGTGCCGGGCAATGTACCAACACTCTCGGGTCCGGCGCACCTACAACCAGGCCACCCACCATTGGACGGATCTCCTGGACAGGGAACTCGATCTGCTCGACCTGCTCGGCCTTGAGATCCCCGGGCTTGGTGAGTAGTAGTAGCTATTTCTTTACTACTCTGTTTTCTCCTGCTCTGTGTGTTATTATATTGCAAATTTTTGTTTTTTACCAAGAGCAATAATGCTGCTGATTACATTGTAGGTAAATTATATTTCAAAATCTTCTGTGCATTTCAGGTGCACTGCTCTCCATCTCAGTAGCGTTGCTACTATGCTTATTTGTTTTCGATTTTGTGTTCATTTCATTGGCCTGTGAAATTATGTATGAGTGTAGTTTAAAGAACTGCGTAATGCTAGACACTTAGGGTCAGATTTCTAATTAACGGCGCATCCCTGCAAAGTAGCAGGGATGCACCAGTAATTGTGCGCCACGCCACCACAACCCATGGTGCGCCGTATTTACAATGCGGCGCACCATGGCCCCAAAACGTCACCGAAGCGTTACACTTCTGTGCCGTAAAGGCGGCGCATTGCTGGAGTTGCGTCGCAACAATGGCCCAGCTCCCGCAATGCTCTGGGGTGCCCTATCTCTCCAATGCTGCGTCAAGCCGTACGTCTGCTGCAAGCAGGCGCAGGGTTTGAGTCACGCATCATTGTCCTCAAAGTGACTGATTGAAATCTTGTAGATTTCCCTCAGCCACTTTTAGGATGCGTTCCTGCGCAGGAACCGGAACGCCCCCTGATGGCGCAGGGCTTTACAACGTGATGCATCTCCCATATGCGTCACATTGTTAATATACACCGCACCATGGCGCCTCTTTTGTTCTGCCGCTGCGTCACAAAAGTCACGCAACAATGGAGCAAAAGAGCCGCAAGGGTCTTCTAAATCAGCCCCTATAGACTCAAGTCCAGTCCTTCCTTTGTACACCTGGCAATAAGAAGAAATAGTGGTGGTGGATTGATAGTTTGAGTATTTTAATGACTGGTTAATGTAGTATGAAACTTTTTAGTGTTGTTGCTGATCTGCAATCACGAATGACTTTGTCTGTCACTTCGCGTGCTGCGGACTGCTGCCTGCCAGTCCTAGGCGAACCTTTTTAGTAGTTTGTTTAGTGAGTTACATAAGAACTTTCCAAGTCGACGGTCCGCAAATCAAGCAATACTAATACCGTAGTAGACCACATGAGATAGGTCAATATATCCCGTGGAATAGTTGTCTATTTGCTATTTCGCCAAAATATTTTGTTATTGTTCTTTTGAAATGTTTGATTTGGTTGACAAATATCATCCATGTTTTCTGGTCTTTCTTTCTTTCATGTTGTACATCAGCTCCCCCCAGGGGCAAGAGGGCATTGGAGGAGGCTGCTGCTGCTGCTGAACAGGATCGGTCAGGCGAGGGCTCCTTTGCTGGCCCCGGTAAGTTTTAATTTTAATATAGAGTACTTATTTTTTCCTAGCGTTCCTCATTCGATTTTTTCTAAATCGTCTTTGATCTTCTTGTAATCGGTATCTAAATTCTTATCCTGCCTCGACTATGACTCCCTGTGGTATTACTAGATTATTCTTATTAGTCTGTCTGTGTAGCTAAGTAAGATTGCACATTTGGCAATTCCATTGGACTCCCATTCTAGTCAGCAATAGCTCTATGCACTGAGTGCAGTCCTCTGGGATTGTCCATAATGTCTTTTCAAGTCTTCTAAATGTTTATGCTTTGACAATTGCCAACAATAAAAAGGTGAATGACCACCAAGAAAGAATAAGATACTACTTTACTTTTGGTTTGGATAGGAGGACAATCCATTCTACTACTGTTGCAGGGAAAAATCTGCACAAACAGAACTATGGACACTAAATAGTGCATTGTTTATCAATTATAATAGGCGCAGGTAGACTTTCCACATACCTCAGTGATATCAGACTTTGAAGAACCCCCAATCTCCTTACTGGCTAGATAGTGTGGCAGAGTCAATTAGCTCCCGAATTCATCGATGATTGATCCCCAATGATGATTATCCAACGCAGGACAAGAGTACGGAGTCAGAGTCCAGAAGTGTCAGAGGCACGGACTCATGCTTGCAAATTGCAAAACCTTTTGCTCATTCACTCATGACCAAAAACCACAGAGTCTATTTAAGTTTTAAAGCTTTATTAAAAGTTAAAATATTTATTAAAATCAAGCTTGTCATAAAACATAAACGGTTGATTAAAAATGGAAAAATGCTTATACTCATTTTTTATTTGACACATTTATTGTGGGCGAGCCGAGCCCTCACCTAGTTTGAACTTTCATTTTTCTTTTTGGTGCGAAATCATTGGTCCCTTCGTCCTAATGATTTCTTCCTAGAAGTGAAGCTTCTGTCTGTTATGAGGAAAATGGTGCGTGTTAAAAACCAAGCATTCATCAGCTGTGCCAAATAATGCTGCAAGACAACACCCTTCCCTGGAAAAAGGGACATTTTTACTTTAGAGTAGACAGTCACAAATTAGTAGATCGGTTTCTGTATTTACATTTCTTCATTCCTAGACAAAATACTAGTGAGTGGTGTATGTCTATGACATCTAACATTCTTAAATGTACTTTGTAGGTGGAACATCTGGTGCTGGGCCCAGCGCGGAGGTGGAGGGAAGCTCTGGGGAGGAGGCGGTGCAAGTGCCGGACCAAACTGCTGTGCGGGTTGCCACGGTAGTGGCGGGCAGTGGTAAGCTCTTATATTCCTTACTAATTGAGATTGCAGACTGCATAGTGTGCTGCTCCCCGTGAGAAAACGTAAGGTTTGTCCAGATGAGAGACATGAAGAAGAATGATTGACATTTAAGGGCCTATTATGATGGCGGACGGACCTGAGTCCGTCCGCCACCATAGAGTAGGAGGGACCGTCCGCAGGGGCAGTGGCGGTCCCTCTGTGGTAATTAGGATGTGACCGCCACCCTGGCGGTCACATCCTGTATTTTTATCATTGCGGCGGGTGCTGCTTGAAGCAGCACCCGCCGCAATGATAAAAATGTAAGTTGTGCATTTGCATGCACAAAGCGGCAGGCACCGCACGGTGCCTGCCACTTTGTGCAGGCAAATGCAGGGGGTACCATAGGTACCCCCCATGTGCACCCCCCACCCCCCCTTCACCTCTGGGGGCCCGCAACCGCCAGCCATTTTAGTGCTTTTCGGCCGCGGGCGGGAGGCGACCGTGGCGGAAAAGCTGCGGACCGCAAAACGATCCCCCAGCCATCCTAATCTGGCGGGGGGTCTTTTCAGTCCGCTGCAGATTTCCCGCATCCTCCGGGCCGGCGGTGGATTCCGCCGGCCCGGAGGACGCGGGAAATCCGCAATCCTAATCTGCCCCATAGTTTGAATGGATGGATGCCTGGATCATGGTACTATCTGACTCTTAGATAGCATATGTGTATCTAGAGAGAGAAGACGGTCACTGGATGAACTAAGTGTTACTTTGAAGAGCATGTAACACCGCACCCGCACGTCCGTCCCAGTGTAGGAAAGGCAAGGAAAAGAAGTTGTAATTTTGTCCGAATACTACCATGAATAGTAGCAGTAGTTTGTATTGCAAGCACAGCATATATCCGGCAATTACGATGGCCACTCACTACCTCTGTTAATAAGTTTAGTAGAACTCGGTCATTCATGTGTGGATGTATCACTGTTCACTCAATAAAAAGCAAAGCACCTAAAGTCATCCCATATGTAAGTAAATACATAACATGTGCAGTGATAGATAATCAGATTATTTATCTTCTTCATTTTCCTTTTCTAGTATTCATTGGCACTGTAGGGTGAAAGTTAAATTAATTAAGCAGTAGCCCTTGTAACAGTGTATTCTCAGTGCCACCCGTAATAGAAAAGTAAGAGCATCACCACCTGCATGTACTGGACTGGTACAGTAACGCAAGTCTGTCTCACTCATCATGGCGGGCGTCTGTTTTCCTCGGGTGCAAGTTGACTGCGCTGGCATTATGCCGGCTTGCAGAAGTTAACGTACCAATTTTGCTAAACAAGAGAGAAGAGGAAGAATAAGACTGGTGTACTGTCATAGTCGACTCTAATGGAGTGAGTCCATAGTGCTCGTAGAATTGATTCTTTAAACTCCCACTAATGTTAGAGCAAGGGTGAAGAAGTGGGAGGTTAGATAGATACTGGCCACAATAGTTATGTACTGCACTTGCAAGTTGCTAGTTCTACTGTGACACAACTTTCTGCTGAATAATTTTTTGTTAATCTTAAAGAGCATTGGTTACAGACTATGTCTTTCTTTCTTCATATAGATGCTCCTTCCAAACCAACCCGGAAGGAGCTGGCTGACGGGCCCGGCAACGGAGGCTGGAGGCCACTGTCGCTGAATATCGCCGGCTGGTGGCCCAGGAGGAGGGGGACACGTAGTCTACCACAACATCTACCGGGACAGCTGCATCCTCCTCCGCGCTCCCTGGGTCACCCAGACGGCGCAGGTCTCCAGCGGTACGGAGCCGGGGTACCGCAGCCGCAGCCACCCGCCACCGCCGAGCAAAGAAATCAGCTGCCCCCCCACAGCAGTTGCAAGAAACGCATGCACCGCCTTTCCCTGAGGGTTTCCTACCTCGAGCAGGAGCTGCTCAACACGAAAACCCTGCTCGAGACCCTCCGCAAGGAGCATTCCGACCTGGCCCGGAAATTCAACAGCAGCAGCCAGCAGTAGGAGGAGACTGTCCCTTGCCCCTTTTTTGAAGGCTTCTGGGGGGTGGGAATTGGGAGTTGGGTTTTTTCACTTTTTTTGGACTTTTCACGGACATTTGTTGGGGTTAGGGAGTGGGGGTGGGTTGGGTCTTGTGGGAGATTATTTTTGTCAGGGATATAAATATACTTTAAACTTTATCTTAGCATACGTGTTTTTTTTACTGCTTTTGAGGCTGCTGGGTGGGGGTTTAACAGTAACTTTGTTTTGGTGACAATTAAGTGGCATCTTGATTCAAGCTGTGTAATTAATTGCCCAAATGTTTTCAAAACTAAGTGCCTCTCACAGAGTAAGTGAATTCAATAGTCCTAGGACTTTACTAGTACTAGCGTCAGTCTCTCATCTCTCCTAATACTCCATTATACTTCCTCCCACCAAACGCTTATCTTACCTGTAATTTGTGTTTGGAAATAGGGCTAGGCACAGGGCTGGCTGCACGTCAAATGGCGATATGGCAATCCTGGGCGGATGAAATGTCATCATTGCGTTGGTACTAGTGGTGTTACACAGTGGCAGTTGCAGCATCTGAAAAAAAAGAAAATGAAACCTTGTTTGTCCTTACCGTAGCATTAGAACGGTACAATAGAGAATATAGCAGGTGACAGTACACTAGAACAGTGCCACAATGTAGACTAACAAATGGTAAAGTATTGAAAGTATAACTAGTACTTGTGTTGAATTTCTTTGACATTGGCTACTACTACAAGAAATAGTACTGAAGGTGAAGGACACAGCAGCGTAATAATTTGCCACTTCTAGGAGGAGGATGTTCTTGATGACCTATCAAGTTGATGGCAGCATGGCGCACATGAAAATCTGCTTTCATTTGCCAATAGTTTCTGAGTGTGAAGCTGAGTAAGTATAGAATATATCCTCGGATTCCTTCACCAGCCTGTTGCTATGACCTTATCCTCCCCAGCAAGTGTGTGGAATTATTGCTGTCATTTAGTCACACATCAATCAAAACCAAACAGCCCGGGGGAAGAGGGTTAGGGTTTGTAAAATGGATGGGAATGGGGGATTTTGGGAACGTTTTTTTGAGAGAAGAAAAAAAAAGCACAGCATGGACAAACAATAATTGAAGATAAAGAAATCTTTGGGTACAAAGCTAACCATAAATCTTTTAAGTGACATAAAGAAAGTGCATGCACTACTGCATGCATTGTTACTGAAAAGTAAGTAGTACTTTCGACAACCGTGAATGACAGAATGCGACAGTACAGGGCTGCAGTGTTTTCACTTGCCTATCTCTGCACTCAGAGAAACACTTCTTACATTAAATTAGGTTTAAAAAACTAGCCAAAGTAAAACCTATAGAATGGCTGTAGGGATTAATTTAGAAGCAGAGAGAGATCCAAGAAATGCAGTGTCACACTCATAGAAGTTCACAGTAATAACATTACTTAAAAAATAATTAGAAAAGAATGGATACTGTATCTGTATGTTGTTGTAGTTGTCCTGTTGAATTTGGTAAGTAAGTTGCACGCATCAAACCATTCCTCTTATTAGCGGCACTCCTCCATTGCAGCTGACGCTTTGTCCATCAATGTTGGTGACCAGAAGACACCCTGTCCACTGCCTGCCCGGCGGATGCTGAATTGCGGCTCGCTAATGTGAAGCCTGACTTCATCCTTTTTTTCCCAGTGCACAGACTGAAACCCGGCCTGTAATTATTGATGGAAAAACAGGAAGTGATATTAGAACACCACTGACAAATAAATATAAGGTATGTACGCTGTGTAGTGCAAAAAGTCACACTTTGAGTTTCCTAACAGACAGTACAATATTTTTGAAAGTGCGTACTCTGTCTGAGTCTCCTTTTGAAGGATTAATAAGTATGGGCAAATTAATTTAGCGGATCTTTCCCCTCAAGCTAGGTGTACTGTAAACTGTGTTTTATAACAAAATTAGACCTTCCCAGCAGTGCTCCCACCCAGACCCTTACTAAAGCCAATCGCAAAAATGTAGAAGACCCCCCAATCAGATCTCAAAAAACGAGGCCTAGTAGAAAACTGGTGACAAAACGTACTTTGAAAGCAAAAGTAGGCCCAAATCCCCCCTTACCCACCGTGGATTGTATTCAAACCACTTGCAAGCAAGCAAAAGTATCCATACCCAGCATCGCTCCAAGACTCGCAAACCCCCCCACAAACAGCCCCCCACGCAAACACATGCAATACAAATACTGCTAACCCTAACGAGCCCTAAGTTAAGAATAGTGGCAAACGCTTTCTTTAACTATGCCAAATCCCAGCTTTCCCACCATGGACTTTCTTCAAATCACTTGCAACCAAAATTACACATTCCCACGAGTGCTCTAAGACCCCAGAACTCAGTTGCAAAAATCTAGAACACCCCGAAACACATGCAATCCTGCTGATAGGGCTAACCCTAACGAACCCTAAGTTACAAAAAGTGCCAAAAGGCTTTTCCGCATGGATTTTGTCCAAACCAGTTTTATCCGGCATTAGACCTTCCCAGCAATGCCCCAAGAGACCCGCCAACCCACCCGCAAAAAAGCACAACACCCCCAAACAGCCAAAAATGAAAATCTCATACTTACAATATTTTTCGACCTTCTGTCCAAACGCGCTGTGCAGCTAGGTCATTACTCCCGTTTTCTACCATGGATTTCCTGAAAAGCAAATGCAATCAAAATTAGGCTGTCCCAGCAGTTCTCCCAGACCCCAAAACCCACCCACAAACAAATGGAACCCCCCAAAGAGCACCTCAAAGACAAGCAAGTCAGCAAAAACGCAAAAAGAATTTCGCCTCCGATTTGGTCCAAACTACTTTTATCCGGTATTAGAGCTTCCCAGCAATGGCCCCAGAGCCGTCAACCCAGGCAAAAACAATTAGAAGACCCCCAAACAGCCAAAAAGCAAAAGTACAAAAATGGGGACAGTCATTTGCATGGCAATTTCCAAAATCACTCTGCGCGCGCTCTGCAGCTAGGCCCTAACTCCCCTCTGCCACCATGGATTTGCTTCAAACCTCTTGCAATAAAAAGTATCCATAGCCAGCAGTGCTCCCAGACCCCGAAACCCACCCACAAACACCAGGAAGCCCCCCAAACAGGCCCCCGAAAACGCTACATTGAGCGAAATGTCAGAAATAGCAAAAACGTTTTCCTCATGGATTTTGTCCAAACCAGTTTTATCCGGTATTAGACCTTCCCAGCATTGCCCCAAGACCCGCCAACTAAGAGTGGGCGTAGTTCGCGTAGTAGCGCTATGCGAAGCTACGCGAAGTGCACTTCGCACTACGCGAACTTCACGTAGCACTACGCGAGCTGCGTAGTAGCATGTTCGCACTGTGCAAGATGCGTTTTCAATGATTGCACAGTGCGGACAAGCATCCGGCACTGTGCAATCATTGAAGACGGCATCTTGCACAGTGCGAGCTGTAGTTTTCTGCTGCTCGAGTAGATTATTACTCGAGCTGCAGCTTTCTCAACGCGAACTGGTAGTTTCTCATTGAGAGCGGTCGCGAGCATGCACAACCACTCACAATGAGAAACCTTACCTCCCTGCATTGAGAATCTCGCCGGGATGTAACTTTGCTTGCTCGCGGTCGCGAACATGACGTTCAGGACCGCGAACAAGCAAAAAATGAGCGCTGCACTACGCTACGCTGCACTACGCATGTTCGCACAGCTCGCGTAGTGCGAAGTTGTGCAAACTTCGCAAACTCCGTGAGCGTAGCGTAGTGCTTCACCCAGGCCTACCGTCAACCTACCCGCAAAAAAGCACAACACCCCCAAACAGCCAAAAAGGAAAATCTCATACTTACAATATTTTTCTGCCTTCTGTCCAAACGCGCTGTGCAGCTAGGTCATAACTCCCGTTTTCCACCATGGATTTCCTGAAAAGCAAATGCAATCAAAATTAGACTGTCCCAGCAGTGCTCCCAGACCCCAAAACCCAGCCACAAACACCCGGAACCCCCCCCCAAAGAGCACCTCAAAGACAAGCAAGTCAGCAAAAACGCAAAAAGAATTTTGCCTCGGATTTGGTCCAAACCACTTTTATCCGGTATTAGAGCTTCCCAGCAATGGCCCCAGAGCCGTCAATCCAGGTGAAAACAAGTAGAAGACCCCCAAACAGCCAAAAAGCAAAAGTACAAAAATGGGGACTTAGTCATTTTCATGGCAATTTCCAAAATCACTCCGCGCGCGCTCTGCAGCTAGGCCCTAACTCCCCTCTGCCACCATGGATTTGCTTCAAACCTCTTGCAATAAAAAGTATCCATAGCCAGCAGTGCTCCCAGACCCCAAAACCCACCCACAAACACCAGGAAGCCCCCCAAACAGGCCCCCAAAAACGCTACATTTAGCGAAATGTCAGAAATAGCAAAATCTTTTTCCTCATGGATTTTGTCCAAACCAGTTTTATCCGGTATTAGACCTTCCCAGCAATGCCCCAAGAGACCCGCCAACCCACCCGCAAAAAAGCACAACACCCCCAAACAGCCAAAAAGGAAAATCTCATACCTACTATATTTTTCGGCCTTCTGTCCAAACGCGCTGTGCAGCTAGGTCATAACTCCCGTTTTCCACCATGGATTTCCTGAAAAGCAAATGCAATCAAAATTAGACTGTCCCAGCAGTGCTCCCAGACCCTGAAACCCACCCACAAACACCAGGAAACCCCCCAAATAGGCCCCTGAAAACATGATAGTCAGCAAAAGTCAAAAACGTTTTCAAGTCTGATTTGGTCAAAACCAGTTTTATCCGGTATTAGACCTTCCCAGCAATGCCCCAAGACCCGCCAACTCACCCGCAAAGAAGTAGAACACCCCCACAAGTGCAGAGTCTTTCTTCATTGGGCGTACTCCAGCCCTCTCCTTTGAGGGAAATAGTAGTCTGGAGGAGGAGGATAGAGGAGCATGTTCTTGTGAACTTGTGAACCTGAGGAATGCAGACTGCGGCACCTTCAAATCAATAAGCAAATAAGTGAAGACAGTTCTGCTGATGGGCTTGTTTTTGTGATTAGGTGATTAAAGTTTTAATTATATTAACTGTGCAAAACAAAGAAAGACAGACACACAGGAATAAAAGTGAATAAGGACGAAAAAGAAAGTTATTGATTCATTGGCTCATTTTCAGGGCTCGGTGTCAGGGAATAAGCGTTCGTCCTCATACTCTGCGAATTCAGGCAGGAGTAGGTCAGTGTCACCTAACAGAGAAGAGATTCCCTCATCTAAGTTGCTGTCCTCCTCGTCTTCTTCCGGCGTGTATTCTCGTACTTTGTAATCTGGTGGTATGAGGTGCTGATTCATCTTGATCATTGTTAACCTCTCCACATTTTTGGGAGAGAGGCGGGTCCGTTTGCAAGTTACAATGCCACCGGCAGCACTGAAAACACGTTCAGAAGACACGCTTACGAGTGGGCAAGACAAGTAGTTTATAGCCAGGTTGGAGATCTGTGCCCACAATTCTTTTTTCCCATGCCAATACGCCAATGGGTCAGCATTAACATAGACCTCTGTTGAGTCATTCAGATAGTCCTGCACCATCGACTGAAGGTTCTCCAAGGTTCCTTCACTTTGCTTACTTTTTGCTGGGACCTTTTTAGAACCAAACCCAAGCTGAGTTAGCCAATCCTCTTCTTCACCCAATGTTACTGTTGTGTCTGGTGCAGATGATCCGGTTGCCGGTGTCTTTAACGGCTGAGAGGTCACTTGTGCCACAGCCACAGGTGCAGAAGTGGATTCTTTTGACTGGGAATGGCCTGCTGATGCTGATGTACTGCCTTTTCCTTCAATTTGCTGCTGTTCTCTTTCAAACCTCATGGCTGACAAGGCTAGCCAACGTTTGTACTTTGTAACATCTTCATCACCAAAAGGAAAGAATGCTCTGCCTGCCAGCGCCTTTTTGTAGCGTGGATCCAGAATAGTAGCACAAATGTAATGCTGTTCTGAGTGGATCATTTTAAGACGTTCATCGCCAAGTAGGCGCTCTAATAAATTCTCCGCCAAAACAAAAACGTCTTACTTTTCTTTATCTTTTTGAAACATAGAAGACACCGCCTTCAGTTGGTGCTCCAGCATGCGCAACAATGGGATAGCTTTTCCCAAATTACAGTCCTCCCTGCTGACTGCACGCGTGAAGACCTCAAAAGGACGAAGCATGTCTGTCAGGCTTTTAACTAGCTTCCATTGCTCCGCATCTAGCCTCAGGTCCTTCTGAGCTGTACCCAGTGTTAAGAAATACTGATCGAGTACCGTACACTGCTCATACAGACGCTCAAGCATGTAGAAGGTTGAGTTCCAACGTGTTGGCACCTCCTGGATGAGTGCTTTCACTGGCATTCAACGTTCATGTAGCAGGCCCCTCAGATGCTTCCGGGCCTTAAAAGAATGGCTGAAATGGTTGCACATTTTTCGGCAGGTAGCCACTAACTCGCACGCTGGACTGTCTTCTTCACTCAAGAATTTTTTAACAACCAGGTTTATACAGTGCGCCAAACACGGCACTCTGAATTAGTTACCCAGCTCCATGGCCTTAACTACATTGGCGCCATTATCCGTGGAAACATAACCAATCTGGTGTTTTTTGGGGGACAGCCAGTGAAAGACCTTTGTGTTAAACTCATTCAAAATGTTTTCTGCTGTATGACGTTTCTCCAAGCCAAACATGGCTAGTGTTGCATGTTTCCGAGCAGCTTTAAAAACCTGGTCCGGGTCAACACCTGCGTTTAGCTTTGCTTTAACCCCTGAAAAAGAGACCCAGTGTGCAGTGATGCACATGTAATCAGTGCCTGCGGCACTGGTCCACATGTCTGTTGTCAGATGTATAGTGTGAGCAGCACTCTTCTGCAAAGCTGCCCCAATCACCTCTGGGGTGAATGTATGACATTGTTCTACATTCTGTCCATCAACTGTGTTTTTTGCAATTTTCACCCCGAGTGTGCTGGGTATACTCAGACGTGAGTCACAGGCTCATCACACCACTGGAGTCAAGCTATCCAGGCTGATGAAGGCTGATAGCCAGAAACCGGTCCTTGGATGCTTGATTCCAGTCTGGGAAAGACATGGCTTGGTAGTTCGGACTGGACTGTTCCCATGAGGCACAGGGTCAGGGCTGATTTGCATATAGCCAGTGTCTAACCCAGGGTGGTGTGGAGTGCAAAAAAACGATGGATTTAGGCCCAGATCCTTGTACTGGGGTGAATGTATGACATTGTTCTACATTCTGTCCATCAACTGTGTTTTTTGCAATTTTCACCCCGAGTGTGCTGGGTATACTCAGACGTGAGTCCCAGGCTCTCCACACCACTGGAGTCAAGCTATCCAGGCTGATGAAGGCTGATAGCCAGAAACCGGTCCTTGGATGCTTGATTCCGGTCTGGGAAAGACATGGCTTGGTAGTTCGCACTGGACTGTTCCCATGAGGCACAGGGTCAGAGCTGATTTGTATATAGCCAGTGTCTAACCCAGGGGGGTGTGGAGTGCAAAAAAACGATGGATTTAGGCCCAGATCCTTGTACTGGGGTGAATGTATGACATTGTTCTACATTCTGTCCATCAACTGTGTTTTTTGCAATTTTCACCCGAGGGTGCTGGGTATACTCAGACGTGAGTCCCAGGCTCTCCACACCACTGGAGTCAAGCTATCCAGGCTGATGAAGGCTGATAGCCAGAAACCGGTCCTTGGATGCTTGATTCCGGTCTGGGAAAGACATGGCTTAGTAGTTCGGACTGGACTGTTCCCATGAGGCACAGGGTCAGAGCTGATTTGCATATAGCCAGTGTCTAACCCAGGGTGGTGTGGAGTGCAAAAAAACGATGGATTTAGGCCCAGATCCTTGTACTGGGGTGAATGTATGACATTGTTCTACATTCTGTCCATCAACTGTGTTTTTTGCAATTTTCACCCCGAGTGTGCTGGGTATACTCAGACGTGAGTCCCAGGCTCTCCACACCACTGGAGTCAAGCTATCCAGGCTGATGAAGGCTGATAGCCAGAAACCGGTCCTTGGATGCTTGATTCCGGTCTGGGAAAGACATGGCTTGGTAGTTCGGACTGGACTGTTCCCATGAGGCACAGGGTCAGAGCTGATTTGCATATAGCCAGTGTCTAACCCAGGGTGGTGTGGAGTGCAAACAAACAATGGATTTAGGCCCAGATACTTGTACTGGGGTGAATGTATGACATTGTTCAACATTCTGTCCATCAACTGTGTTTTTTGCAATTTTCACCCAGAGTGTGCTGGGTATACTCAGACGTGAGTCCCAGGCTCTCCACACCACTGGAGTCAAGCTATCCAGGCTGATGAAGGCTGATAGCCAGAAACCGGTCCTTGGGTGCTTGATTTCGGTCTGGGAAAGACATGGCTTGGTAGTTCGGACTGGACTGTTCCCATGAGGCACAGGGTCAGAGCTGATTTGCATATAGCCAGTGTCTAACCCAGGGTGGTGTGGAGTGCAAAAAAACGATGGATTTAGGCCCAGATCCTTGTACTGGGGTGAATGTATGACATTGTTCTACATTCTGTCCATCAACTGTGTTTTTTGCAATTTTCACCCCGAGTGTGCTGGGTATACTCAGACGTGAGTCCCAGGCTCTCCACACCACTGGAGTCAAGCTATCCAGGCTGATGAAGGCTGATAGCCAGAAACCGGTCCTTGGATGCTTGATTCCGGTCTGGGAAAGACATGGCTTGGTAGTTCGGACTGGACTGTTCCCATGAGGCACAGGGTCAGAGCTGATTTGCATATAGCCAGTGTCTAACCCAGGGTGGTGTGGAGTGTAAAAAAACGATGGATTTAGGCCCAGATCCTTGTACTGGGGTGAATGTATGACATTGTTCTACATTCTGTCCATCAACTGTGTTTTTTGCAATTTTCACCCCGAGTGTGCTGGGTATACTCAGACGTGAGTCCCAGGCTCTCCACACCACTGGAGTCAAGCTATCCAGGCTGATGAAGGCTGATAGCCAGAAACCGGTCCTTGGATGCTTGATTCCGGTCTGGGAAAGACATGGCTTGGTAGTTCGGACTGGACTGTTCCCATGAGGCACAGGGTCAGAGCTGATTTGCATATAGCCAGTGTCTAACCCAGGGTGGTGTGGAGTCCAAAAAAACGATGGATTTAGGCCCAGATCCGTGCACTGCGGTGAATGTATGACATTGTTCTACATTCTGTCCATCAACTGTGTTTTTTGCAATTTTCACCCCGAGTGTGCTGGGTATACTCAGACGTGAGTCCCAGGCTCTCCACACCACTGGAGTCAAGCTATCCAGGCTGATGAAGGCTAATAGCCAGAAACCGGTCCTTGGATGCTTGATTCCGGTCTGGGAAAGACATGGCTTGGTAGTTCGGACTGGACTGTTCCCATGAGGCACAGGGTCAGAGCTGATTTGCATATAGCCAGTGTCTAACCCAGGGTGGTGTGGAGTGCAAAAAAAACGATGGATTTAGGCCCAGATCCTTGTACTGGGGTGAATGTATGACATTGTTCTACATTCTGTCCATCAACTGTGTTTTTTGCAATTTTCACCCCGAGTGTGCTGGGTATACTCAGACGTGAGTCCCAGGCTCTCCACACCACTGGAGTCAAGCTATCCAGGCTGATGAAGGCTGATAGCCAGAAACCGGTCCTTGGATGCTTGATTCCGGTCTGGGAAAGACATGGCTTGGTAGTTCGGACTGGACTGTTCCCATGAGGCACAGGGTCAGAGCTGATTTGCATATAGCCAGTGTCTAACCCAGGGTGGTGTGGAGTGCAAAAAAACGATGGATTTAGGCCCAGATCCTTGTACTGGGGTGAATGTATGACATTGTTCTACATTCTGTCCATCAACTGTGTTTTTTGCAATTTTCACCCCGAGTGTGCTGGGTATACTCAGACGTGAGTCCTAGGCTCTCCACACCACTGGAGTCAAGCTATCCAGGCTGATGAAGGCTGATAGCCAGAAACCGGTCCTTGGATGCTTGATTCCGGTCTGGGAAAGACATGGCTTGGTAGTTCGGACTGGACTGTTCCCATGAGGCACAGGGTCAGAGCTGATTTGCATATAGCCAGTGTCTAACCCAGGGTGGTGTGGAGTGCAAAAAAACGATGGATTTAGGCCCAGATCCTTGTACTGGGGTGAATGTATGACATTGTTCTACATTCTGTCCATCAACTGTGTTTTTTGCAATTTTCACCCAGAGTGTGCTGGGTATACTCAGACGTGAGTCCCAGGCTCTCCACACCACTGGAGTCAAGCTATCCAGGCTGATGAAGGCTGATAGCCAGAAACCGGTCCTTGGATGCTTGATTCCGGTCTGGGAAAGACATGGCTTGGTAGTTCGGACTGGACTGTTCCCATGAGGCACAGGGTCAGAGTTGATTTGCATATAGCCAGTGTCTAACCCAGGGTGGTGTGGAGTGCAAAAAAACGATGGATTTAGCCCCAGATCCTTGTACTGGGGTGAATGTATGACATTGTTCTACATTCTGTCCATCAACTGTGTTTTTTGCAATTTGCACCCCGAGTGTGCTGGGTATACTCAGACGTGAGTCCCAGGCTCTCCACACCACTGGAGTCAAGCTATCCAGGCTGATGAAGGCTGATAACCAGAAACCGGTCCTTGGATGCTTGATTCCGGTCTGGGAAAGACATGGCTTGGTAGTTCGGACTGGACTGTTCCCATGAGGTACAGGGTCAGAGCTGATTTGGATATAGCCAGTGTCTAACTCAGGGTGGTGTAGAGTGCAAAAAACGATGGATTTAGGCCCAGATCCTTGTACTGGGTTGAATGTATGACATTGTTCTACATTCTGTCCATCAACTGTGTTTTTTGCAATTTTCACCCCGAGTGTGCTGGGTATACTCAGACGTGAGTCCCAGGCTCTCCACACCACTGGAGTCAAGCTATCCAGGCTGATGAAGGCTGATAGACAGAAACTGGTCCTTGGATGCTTGATTCCGGTCTGGGAAAGACATGGCTTGGTAGTTCGGACTGGACTGTTCCCATGAGGCACAGGGTCAGAGCTGATTTGCATATAGCCAGTGTCTAACCCAGGGTGGTGTGGAGTGCAAAAAAACGATGGATATAGGCCCAGATCCTTGTACTGGGGTGAATGTATGACATTGTTCTACATTCTGTCCATCAACTGTGTTTTTTGCAATTTTCACCCCGAGTGTGCTGGGTATACTCAGACGTGAGTCCCAGGCTCTCCACACCACTGGAGTCAAGCTATCCAGGCTGATGAAGGCTGATAGCCAGAAACCGGTCCTTGGATGCTTGATTCCGGTCTGGGAAAGACATGGCTTGGTAGTTCGGACTGGACTGTTCCCATGAGGCACAGGGTCTGAGCTGATTTGCATATAGCCAGTGTCTAACCCAGGGTGGTGTGGAGTGCAGAAAAACCATGGATTTAGGCCCAGATCCTTGTACTGGGGTGAATGTATGACATTGTTCCACATTCTGTCCATCAACTGTGTTTTTTGCCCCAATCACCTCCAGCACATCTTCATGTAGTGCTGGAACCGCAACTCTGGCAAAATAGAACCGGCTAGGAACCTTCCATTTAGGGCACAGCGCTGCTACTAATTCTAGAAAACCAACCCCTTCTACTAAAGAAAAAAGGAGAAGGTCCAGAGCTATCATTTTAGCCATCTTAGTGTTATACAGACGCGTCAGTGGGTGGTTGCGTTCATATGGCGCATCTGAAAACAACATGGTTCTAATGTTGGCCTGGACCATTTTACGGGATGATGATGATGACTTCTTCGACCAAGTTACGCTCGCTGATGAACTTTTTCGCATTGGTGTCTCACTCTCTCCCACACTCTTAGTGTAGCTCACTGGGGGTGTGCTGACAAGGGTACTGGGTGTAAGTGAAGTGTTTGACACTTCTTCCTCCTCGTCATCATCAGATGAAACATCAACGTTTTCTTGACTTGCAATTCGGGCTTCCTTGATCTCCTTTAGGTGCGCAAACCATTGGACAGCGTGCTGTCCCTTAAGATGACCTCCCTGGCCTCCGGTCCCATAGTTGGTACCAAACTTACCACGACTAACTGCAAGCTTACAAATGCTACAAATGGCTATGTTTTCCTTTTTTGGGCAAACACTAAAGAAGTCCCAAACTGCGGACTTGAAATGTCTGTGGGGGCCGGAGGAGGCGATACTGGTGGTGGTCATGCTGCTAATGCCAGATGAAGTAGAGGATGTGTATTGCCGAACTTTACTACGTTGTGCACTTTCACCACCACTAATTGAGGTCGAGGTGGATGGAGGTCCCTTCTGGCGAGGAAGAAATATGGAAGCGGTAGGTGGTGGTGTACTAGTTAACTCCAATGATTGTGCTGTTCCCATTGCCTCCTCGTCGACAACATCATCACGCTCAGCAGCTTTTCGGGCTAGGGTCAAAATGTCTGTTTGCTGCATGCCCGCTGGGGCTGCAGTGATGTTTATGATGACTGGGTCGTCGTCGTGAGAGTCTTCATCAGCAGGAGTATACGCCACTTCTTGTTGAGCGTCATCACACTCCATAACTATGAGAGTTTCGACGACCTTCCTTTTACGCTTAGCTACCTTTGTCAGATCATGGTGTGCCTCACTCTCAGACTGCAGTGGTGGTTCCCAATTTATATCCGTATCATCAGAAGGAGGTGGGCTTGAAGAAGATGAAGACACCACCCTTGATCTTTTCCTTGCTATGGAAGTGGAAGACAATGAATGATCATCAGGAGGAGTGGCTTCCTCAAATGATACCTCGGCTTGATTGTCGATTTCCTGATGTGCCCCTACTTCGGGAGGAACAACTATTGTGGGCACTTGTGCCCCTCCATGCACCTCTGCTTGCGCATCTCCTTGCGCTGCCTCTCCTTCCACATATACTTGGGCTTCTACTTGCACATGTGGTTCTTGTTGTGGCTGTGGTTGTTCAACACTCGTCAGATGAGTTACAATAACCTGTGTTGATTGAGGGACATTGCTGCTACTTTCTTGCGATGAGCCAACATCACTGGTCGATGGTGATTGAAGAACTAGACTAAGTGCCTCTGCAGCACTCAAGGGCTTGGACTTAAGTTGGCGTGGTGGTGGTGGCACTGAGCCCAATGGAGCGGGGGTGCTGCTCCCAGCTTGGTCCCCAGCAGATCCCGCTGCTGCTGCAGGCGCACTTTTTTTTTTTACTCCCAGAAAATGAGGCGGGCGGCACACCAGTCTCCTTGGTAACTTGCTTCTTCTGCTCCTTACTGGCAACTTTCTTGCTAGAGGAACTACGGGGAACCTTTTTTGGGGCCATGTTCTTCAGAGGTCAGAACAGCAGGCCGCAGTTGCACGAGTTGCAGAGTTGTTTGTGGCCAGACGTGACGTCGCGTGACGTTATGCTGCACACACACACCGCTGCAGGACTTCTTCCTGGCACTGGTGGTTCTCTTGAGTCTTGTGCACCTAAAAGCAATGGAAGACAGAGGAACATCAGTTCAGTTATACACCCCAAAAACTCGAAAACCACATAAAAATCAGCACAATCCCATGCCATCCAAGCCCTCAATGATGTTTAAATTCAAGACACCCCACAGAAAGACTAGGCCCATGCACCACACACTACCCCTGGGCATAATGGATGAAAGCTAGGCAAAATGAGTGCAGGCCTGAGAACACTGCCTGCATTCAAAATGGCCCCTTGCCCCCCAGCACATGCCCAGGGCCTGCCTGTACCAGCACTCAAAATGGCCCCCACCCACATGGCCTGTCCCCATGAACACCCCAGAAAATCGAAAAACACTGAAAAATCAACACAATCCGATGCCATCCATGCCCTCCATGATGTTTAAATTCGAGACACCCCACAGAAAGTCTAGGCCCATGCACCACTCAATACCCCTGGGCATAATGTATGAAAGCTAGGCAAAATGGGTGCAGGCCTGAGAACACTGCCTGCATTCAAAATGGCCCCTTGCCTCCCAGCACATGCACAGGGCCTGCCTGTACCAGCACTCAAAATGGCCCCCACCCACATGGCCTGTCCCCATGAACACCCCAAAAAATCGAAAAACACAGAAAAATCAGCACAATCCCATGCCATCCATGCCCTCCATGATGTTTAAATTCAAGACACCCCACAGAAAGACTAGGCCCATGCACCACTCACTACCCCTGGTCAAAAGGCCCCAACAACAGCCCAAAAATCGAAAAACACAGAAAAATCAGCACAATCCCATGCCATCCATGCCCTCCATGATGTTTAAATTCGAGACACCCCACAGAAAGACTAGGCCCATGCACCACTCAATACCCCTGGGCATAATGTATGAAAACTAGGCAAAATGGGTGCAGGCCTGAGAACACTGCCTGCATTCAAAATGGCCCCTTGCCTCCCAGCACATGCCCAGGGCCTGCCTGTACCAGCACTCAAAATGGCCCCCACCCACATGGCCTGTCCCCATGAACACCCCAGAAAATCGAAAAACACTGAAAAATCAGCACAATCCCATGCCATCCATGCCCTCCATGATGTTTAAATTCGAGACACCCCACAGAAAGACTAGGCCCATGCACCACTCAATACCCCTGGGCATAATGTATGAAAGCTAGGCAAAATGGGTGCAGGCCTGAGAACACTGCCTGCATTCAAAATGGCCCCTTGCCTCCCAGCACATGCCCAGGGTCTGCCTGTACCAGCACTCAAAATGACCCCCACCCACATGGCCTGTCCCCATGAACACCCCAAAAAATCGAAAAACACTGAAAAATCAGCACAATCCGATGCCATCCATGCCCTCCATGATGTTTAAATTCAAGACACCCCACAGAAAGACTAGGCCCATGCACCACTCACTACCCCTGGTCAAAAGGCCCCAACAACATCCCAAAAATCGAATAACACAGAAATATTAGCACAATCCCATGCCATCTATGCCCTCCATGATGTTTAAATTCGAGACACCCCACAGAAAGACTAGGCCCATGCACCACTCAATACCCCTGGGCATAATGTATGAAAGCTGGGCAAAATGGGTGCAGGCCTGAGAACACTGCCTGCATTCAAAATGGCCCCTTGCCTCCCAGCACATGCCCAGGGCCTGCCTGTACCAGCACTCAAAATGGCCCCCACCCACATGGCCTGTCCCCATGAACACCCCAAAAGATCGAAAAACACAGAAAAATCAGCACAATCCCATGCCATCCATGCCCTCCATGATGTTTAAATTCAAGACACCCCACAGAAAGACTAGGCCCATGCACCACTCACTACCCCTGGTCAAAAGGCCCCAACAACAGCCCAAAAATCAAAAAACACAGAAAAATCAGCACAATCCCATGCCATCCAAGCCCTCAATGATGTTTACATTTGAGACACCCCACAGAAAGACTAGGCCCATGCACCACTCACTACCCCTGGGCATAATGTATGAAAGCTAGGCAAAATGGGTGCAGGCCTGAGAACACTGCCTGCATTCAAAATGGCCCCTTGCCTCCCAGCACATGCCCAGGGCCTGCCTGTACCAGCACTCAAAATGGCCCCCACCCACATGGCCTGTCCCCATGAACACCCCAAAAAATCGAAAAACACAGAAACATCAGCACAATCCCATGCCATCCATGCCCTCCATGATGTTTAAATTCAAGACACCCCACAGAAAGACTTGGCCCATGCACCACTCACTACCCCTGATCATAAGGCCCCAACAACAGCCCAAAAATCGAAAAACACAGAAAAATCAGCACATTCCCATGCCATCCATGCCCTCCATGATGTTTAAATTTGAGACACCCCACATAAAGACTAGGCCCATGCACCACTCAATACCCCTGGGCATAATGTATGAAAGCTAGGCAAAATGGGTGCAGGCCTGAGAACACTGCCTGCATTCAAAATGGCCCCTTGCCTCCCAGCACATGCCCAGGGCCTGCCTGTACCAGCACTCAAAATGGCCCCCACCCACATGGCCTGTCCCCATGAACACCCCAAAAAATCGAAAAACACAGAAAAATCAGCACAATCCCATGCCATCCATGCCCTCCATGATGTTTAAATTCAAGACACCCCACAGAAAGACTAGGCCCATGCACCACTCACTAGCCCTGGTCAAAAGGCCCCAACAACAGCCCAAAAAATCGAAAAACACAGAAAAATCAGCACAATCCCATGCCATCCATGCCCTCCATGATGTTTAAATTCAAGACACCCCATAGAAAGACTAGGCTCATGCACCACTCACTACCCCTGGTCAAAAGGATGAAAGCTAGGCAAAATGAGTGCAGGCCTGAGAACACTGCCTGCATTCAAAATGGCCCCTTGCCCCCCAGCACATGCCCAGGGCCTGCCTGTACCAGTACTCAAAATGGCCCCCACCCACATGGCCTGTCCCCATGAACGCCCCAGAAAATCGAAAAACACTGAAAAATCAACACAATCCGATGCCATCCATGCCCTCCATGATGTTTAAATTCGAGACACCCCACAGAAAGTCTAGGCCCATGCACCACTCAATACCCCTGGGCATAATGTATGAAAGCTAGGCAAAATGGGTGCAGGCCTGAGAACACTGCCTGCATTCAAAATGGCCCCTTGCCTCCCAGCACATGCACAGGGCCTGCCTGTACCAGCACTCAAAATGCCCCCCACCCACATGGCCTGTCCCCATGAACACCCCAAAAAATCGAAAAACACAGAAAAATCAGCACAATCCCATGCCATCCATGCCCTCCATGATGTTTAAATTCAAGACACCCCAGAGAAAGACTAGGCCCATGCACCACTCACTACCCCTGGTCAAAAGGCCCCAACAACAGCCCAAAAATCGAAAAACACAGAAAAATCAGCACAATCCCATGCCATCCATGCCCTCCATGATGTTTAAATTCAAGACACCCCACAGAAAGACTAGGCCCATGCACCACTCACTACCCCTGGTCAAAAGGCCCCAACAACAGCCCAAAAATCGAAAATTCCAAAAATTGTAGTTGTAGCAACTGTAATGCCCCAAACAAACTTACTTGTGAAATTTCTAATCCAAAAGTGATCCAAAGAAAGTCAAAAAGGCCTCAAATCCAAATATCCAGCAGCATCCACAAAAAGTAATCCTTCCAGGTCAAGATCCGAATGAAAGTGACCAGCACATGAAGAAAGCACTGGGAGGAGCCTGCTGGACAGGAACAGGAAGTTGGAGACTGTGGGGCATTTCCTTCCTCCCACCCCCCCCACCCAAAATGGACTCCTTGCAAATAAAAGTGCAGGCAAATGTCAACCTGAGGAGTTATTCTGATAAAAATCATCATTTTCAAAAGGTTTATGCTGCTTGCTGGTGGATTTCTTGTGCAGAATTGCAAATTCTGTATTTCGCGAGTGCGAGATTGTTGCTGCCCGCCGCATCTACGTGTTCGCAATTGCGAACTCTCGCCATGCGTCTGTGCAAGGTGGCAAGCCGCGATTACGTAATCGCGGTCGCCAAACTCCCGCGGGATCGCGCAGCAAGATCCAAAATGGCGCAGCACTTGCAAAATATCGAGAAAAACAACTTGGCAAACGCTGAATGACGGTAAGTGAACGCCGCGCGCCGCAATATTGTATCACCAAGCAAAAAAGTCCGCTGCCTGCGAATTTGCGGATTTTTGGCAAATTCGCGAGAGTTCGCGGACTGCGAATTTACCGAAAATCCGCAAAATCCACGAGCGGAACGGATTTTACGCCCATGCTTACGAGTCCTGACCCTATTGAGGCCTCTCAGGAACTCTGTGATCAAATTTCCACCTTTTTTCACGTGAAAATCCCGGGCATCCATGCGGGCCTCGAAGCCCTCAATCAAGAACTAGGGATCCCCATTGACCCGGAGAGTTTTTCACCAGCTGCAACCCCCGCCTCACCTCAGGGCTGCCAGTTTTCCAAATTCCTCCCTCTTTCCTCAGAACAATTTAACCTCCATTTAGACAACCTGAGGTCAGGATCTCCCCTTGACCCCTGCCCTCTAAAAATCCTGAAGAAATGCAGGGATGTCTTACGTCCTCCCCTCCTAGAGGTGATTAATCAGGCAATTCTTGAGGGAGTTAGAAACTGGCCATCGTTAAACCCCTCCTTAAGAAACCCACATTAGACCCTGGCATACTGAAGAACTTTCGCCCCATCTCCCTGCTCCCTGCCCCTGCAAAAATATTGGAAACTCATCTAAACATCCCTCTGAGTTCCTTCCTAGACCAGGATAGCCTGCTTGACCCGTCCCAACATGGTTTCCGTAGGGCCCATAGTACTGTGTCCGCCCTGACAGTTGTCTCTAACAACATACGTGCTAAGGTCGACAGTGGCCAGACTACCATGCTGGTCCTGCTCGACCTCTCAGCCGCATTCGACACCCTGTCCCCAGCAATCCTGGCGGGGCGGCTGGGGTAGATAGGTGTGGGTGGACCGGCGCTCAGCCTTTTAACATCTTTTCTTACCCAGCGGGAACAGAGGGTCAAACTGGGTGAACACCTCTCCCCAGCACAGCCTGTGCAGTGTGGGGTTCCTCAGGGCTTGTCCCTGAGCCCCACGCTCTTCAATATATACGTAACACCTCTGGCCAGGCTTGTTAGATCCTTTGGTTTGGAAGTCGTATCCTACGCTGACGACACCCAGATCATGGTCTCCATCTCACATAACGCTGACATCTCTGCCCTGAATTTTAAGACCTGTATGAAGGCAGTCACGGTGTGGATGGTAAGAAACTACCTCAAACTGAATGGGGAGAAAACCGAGGTTATCATCTTCGGAGGAAATCAGGAGACTTGGTCTTCGGACTGATGGCCATCGGCGCTTGGGGCAAGCCCTACACCCACGCACTCAGCTCGGAATCTGGGTGTTATCTTCGACTCCTCGTTCTCCTTTGACAAGCAGGTTGGCAGAACAGCCTCAACCTGCTGTGGGGTCCTACGGATCCTTAGGAAAATTGTCCACTACCTGTCAATGGAAGCTCGTAAACAGGTCACGGTAGCCCTCATAACCTCCCGCTTGGACTATTGCAATGTCCTTTACCTGGGAATTGCCAAGCAACTAGTTCAGCGGCTCCAAATTGTACAGAACTCGGCCGCAAGGTTCGTAGTTGATGCGCCTAGGCGCTCATCAGGCTCAGCCATTAGAAAAAATGTTCATTGGCTCCCCGTACAAGCCAGGATTGACTTTAGGGCACTGTGCCTTACCCATCGTGCCCTGCATGGGCTTGGGGCAAAAGATCTCGGCTCCCTTGTCTCCCTTTATGTCCCGGGTAGGGATCTTCGATCAGCAAATAAAAACCTTCTCGCTGTTCCTAGAATCTTGAAGGCTAGATGGGGTGGGAGGGCCTTTTTCGCCCTGGTCCCAAGGTTGTGGAACACTCTCCCTGTCGAACTTAGGGATCAACCCTCGCATCCCCACTTCCGGAAGGCCTTGAAGACCTGGCTCTTCACCGAATCCTACCATTAGCTAATCATTTTTCTTCCTCACACATCAGACTGTTTCATACCATCTCCAGCGCCTTGACGCCTTCGGGCAAAGTTGCGCTATACAAGAACTAAATCAATCAATCAATCATGTTCCAACAGATTTCAAACAAAAACATTAGTTTATTATGACTAGAATGCAACACATTACAGAGTTCTATGCTTTAAAAACACGTTAGAGACAGACTTTTTTTTAACTTTTAAGTGGATGGTAATGTGATTTGATGATGACGCTTTTTAGGATCAAAATAATGTCTTCACTTAGGAGTTGTGAGTAACCTTGTACAAATGAACAATTTTTACTAGGAGTTGTGACTAACCTGGTACAATGAACATCGCAGACTACCGCCATAACGCTAGCTGCTAAACGCTCATGTTTGTTTTAATGCACTTGAACTTTCATTTTAAACCCTTTATTCTGCTGCTATTTGGGAACTGGGATATTGTGGTTCTTAAACTTACTTGCTGCTGAGATTCTCTTTTCGTTGGCACTCACACTTCACTGACCAAGATGTGCTGGTGTACTGATGGAGCAAGGATTCGCACGTAAAGCGACTTGCTCTTATTCAAGAACCTCGCCTAACTTGTAATAATATTAATTCAACCTGTCCGTCATTTATTTCACCTTTTTCCCCAACACGCGGGTGTCCCTAGGAGGCTTGCCTATGTGTCTTTTCCATAATAACAAAGCTTGCACTACTGAATGGCCGCTTTGCAGAAATCCAGTCTGCGCATGCGTCGGTCATACCCACGTGATGTGACGCACTCGCATTTTGGAGGGATTTTGTTGCTCATGCGCATTGTTACTGAAAATGGCCGCTTATGTTTAACCATGCTCTCTGCCCACTCCTGCTGCTTTTTGCATATCTGACTTTTTCGCATTAACCTTAATGCTATAGTTATTATTAAGTAAGGGGTGCAGTGAAGAATTACCAGGTATACAGTGTATTCATTTTTTCTGTGTTTCTAATTTGTTTTCGTTTACTTTTCATGTATTACGCATCCATGGGCTGGGGTCGGGAGATGGAATCCATTTTGAAGCCTGTAAACTCCCCGCACACGTGATGGGGGAAACAACCCAACTGCGCAGAAGCAAAACTCAGCCAGCTGGCTCCTGAAGCAAGATGCGCCTGGGAAGCTACCTAGGCCATGGGAGAAGATACTGATATCTACCTAGCTAACGAAACATTGTTTCTATATACTGTACACTCTCATTGTTTTCCATATTCTTATGCCTGGGAACGTGAACGCAAGGGGCGGGTATGAAAAATTACATATTCATTGTGGGAACACAGAATTATAGGTGGTAACCATGACATAACCACCTTTCCTGACCAATCATAAGTTGGGAACTTGTCACTTGCAACATTTGTGGGTGGTCTAGGGGTCCCAAAAGAGTATAAATAGTCTAGCTTAGCTTAAAGAAATTGTCCGACTTGTCCGAGTAGCAGACCTGTCACTGACCCTACGAACTCTATAGGTGATTGATACAGAGCGCTGCGGAGCACTCTGTCCACACTTTCCACATACTCCAAGGGGTGGAAATAGTCCTAAGTGCTGGCGAAGCACTTTGCTGGGAGATTCGAAAACCCAATCGGGGTTATTGGCGGATTCCGTGCAGTGAGGGGGTAACGCAGGCGTTGCATCCAAGGCTGCAGGTGTTGGTCGTGCCCTATGGTGAGCCCAGTCCTGACCCAAATCCTGAGGGGTATCCTGTCCTGACTGTCCGTGAGCTGGACCCGTTCACCTTTGGTATTCCTGAATCCTTGAGGGTCTTTGTCCCCGAGCCTGTCCCAGCTGACCCGTGGCCAGGGTTAGTCTTCATTCCCGTCCTAGGTAAATATTTTATGTGGGTGTCCGTCTGACTATACTCTCACTTTCCTCCTTTTAATAAAGCACTCTTGCCTGTGAGGTTGCCCTATCACCTTAAAGTGAATTATATGCAAATGTTTAGTAGAGATGTTCCACTTCTCTCCCTACCTGTCGGATATTATTAAAATTGTCATATGATGTTAGTGTGTTCCATTTTCCCTTCCCTTTAGAGTTTGGTTGCCGTGAACTTAGTAAGAATAGCATAAAGTTTAGAATAAGAATATTAGTGCACATGTTAGGCCCGTCTCACGTCCCTTGCCTTAGTTTAAGCCTGTGCTGAATAGCGTGTTCCCTGATACTCATACTCTGTAATATTCCCTAAATACTCTAATGGTACTTGCTCTAATCCATAGTTACATTGTGGCTTTAATTCTAATCATTGATGTATTGATTTGTATCTGCCTCATTATTCTGGCATATTCATTCTAAAATTCTTTATATAAAACGTTGAAAACCCATCAGGTGTCTGTGGTCATTATACATTATAAAGTGTGGAGAAATGTACTAAAGTGTATTAAAATTCTACTCCTGGTTAGGAATCTTGTTGCCTGTCCACTGCTACCTCCTGATCCATCAGGAGTAATGTGCCTGTGGTAAGTCAGGTACATGTATAGTAAGTGGTGAGAAAGTCACCCCCCGAATTACTCATAGTAGCGTGTGAAAAAAAATCACCCGGTTCACGCAAACACTCTCGTTTGTATGCACGCCAGGGCCCAGTGCGTGGAAATTTGGTAAACTGGTGACCCGGGTGAACTGCGCGCTCTATCAGTAATTTTCTGGTAGCAGTAGTATGGTTAGGACTAGTTAAGATAGGTAGACAAGATAATTAAATAAATAAACCGTGAAAATAAAATGTGCTGCTAAAACTTTATATTAATTGAATTGCTTCAAATATTGCGCAAATGTTTTAAGGATTTTATATATATGTAAAAGATTATTGTATTGCTGCTATAAGTATTATATGTAATATTAACAAAATTGTATGTGAGCGTTCAGTGTAGTCCGAATCCCCGGGGAGGTCTATAGCTAACGGTGAGCAGAATTCGGTTAGCTAATGAGGTCGCATGTCGTGAGTTATTAGTGCATGGTTAGGAAGGACCGGAAGCACTAATTAGGGTCTTTTTGTATCTGAATAAATGATAGCCACGAGTCCTTTAATAAAACTTCCATTGTGATATCACCTAGTAAGGGGCACATGCGGAAGGAGTAATAGGGTCCTCGAGGCTTGACTGGTAAGCAAGGTAGTCCGCTGGTGAAAGCCTGACTTAGTATATATCCCGGAAAGAAGTGGATGAGTCAGAGGAGTAGCAGGTTCTATATTGCTCGTGTGGGAGGTTAGACAGAGAAGTCTATCCGGAGTGAATGAAAAGTAGACAGAAGTGGTTTACTTGTAGTGAGAGAAAATTTTTCTTTCTATTTAGAACACTCAGACACTGCGGCGAACGTTGCGTGTTGTTAACTAAAATTTGCACTCGCACTTTAGGAAAAATTCAAAGTTTCCGTTACCTTGTGAAGGAGGGAGTCAGTCGGAAGACTGCCCTGACGTCACTCCGCGCCGCGCTGGTATTGGTCGAGACAGCGGGCGTGTAGTGGAGCTGAAATTGTAAGGGAGGGGTGAGTGCCGGAGCGTGAGACCTCGTCTCGCGAAAGGCCGCGCACCCATTGGACAAGGATTTTTGTAGTCACGGTGTTGATTGGTTGCTGCGAGATAGGAGACACGTTAGCATTGGAAGCACAAAGGTAAACAAAATTAATCAACAGGAGCTTGAGAGGGGTTTGGAGAGGTGTATGTGGTATCCTGAATTCTTACCTAATCCACAGAACCTAGGCTTCTATAAGGAACAGATTCTACGAGGTAGACCGCGCATAATGTACGGAGTAAAAAGAAAGATGTCTTTTGCCGATAAAATAAAGAATTTTTTTAAAGCCGACAAGCCCATCAGAACGAGGGAAGGTGTGATCATTCCCCCGCCAAATACTCCTGCCTCCTTCATGATGTTTGAAAAAGGGTATCATACCTGTGTATGGTTAGAAAACTGGGTAAAGTATACTGCAGATGACGGAGTCCTAGCATTTCCTATTGACGGTACTTTTAATGGTAGGATCCTGTTTAACTTAAGAACCCGAATGAATGAATTACATCCCAGACCTAGATTAACCCAATATGAAGCACTAGAAGAGTGGGAAATTGAGGCTCTGGAAAGAGACAGACCCCGAATGGACAAGGGAGTAAGCAAATGGTATCCAAGGGTCCAAAAAGAAACCAAAGAGCAGAAAATGAAACAGTGGAGACAGAATATGATGGTTGAGGGGTTGTTTCCAATGATGGGGGTACTCGAACAAGAAAAAGGGAAATGTACTGAGAAAACCCGCCCTTTAATGACCGTGGGGGACTCAGAAGATGAACACCTAGAAGATTTGTTGATGAAAAACCCCCCTCCCTATGTAGCAGAGTCAGAGCCTACGAGTCCACAGAACCCGTTCTCTAAATATCCCAGGTATCGAAGGGCCAGTGAGACCGACGTACCTGGCTCTGAAAGTAAAGCCAGTGATGGTGATGGGTTTTGCAGACCTAGTACCGCGATTCCAAATTATCGCCCTTTTGGGGAAGACCGACCGAGTATGGTCCTTCCGACTGCCCCAAATATCTATCCTACATTGGTACCTCAAGTAATGCATGACAATTCTGCAGAAAGGGTTTTGCGTGAGCGAGAAAGGGAAGCCCTGAATAAACAGCGAATTGAGTTGATTCAGACAATAGCTCAGATAAATCCCAGTCCGGATTCACTGACTATCCCAGTAACTATTGGTCCTGCCATACCTCTTTATGGGGATAGATTGGCTAGTCCAAGAACTCCTATTATAACCCCGATTGTACAAACCCCTATCATTCCTCCCCCGAGAAAAGAGCCACTCATAGTCGATGATCAAGAAAGTGAATGTGAATCTGTAATATCCCTAATGGATCTGCCTATCAGGGAACCTGGAACCAGTGTACCAAGGGCAAGAGCTCAGGCTAGGACAAAGGAGGTCCTGATTGAAACGACTTCAGGGGTCAGGAGTGCTACTGTAGTTTCTCCAGAAGAATTGGATAGATGGACCAAAGAGTTAGAAAAGGACACCCCCCAACCAAAACCCTTAGAGATCTATAGACTAAGGATAGAAATAGAAGAACTAATGGCTGGTAACGTAGGATTGGACCGGTTAAACTCCTTTAGTGATGACGAGTTACTGTTCATCAGCAAACACCTTACCCGGAACACTAGACTGCTCCATGAGAGATTAACAGACACTGCCGCAGACATGGGAATTTATGTTAGTCGTTCAAAAGTCCTTCAGAAACCCTACAGAGCAGATTTCTCCGACAAAGACCTAGAGAATATGAATATGGTAGGAAAACAAACCCAGATAAAGGAATTGTTGAAGCTCCTACAGAAATGGGGGGATGTAGAAAAATGGAAAACCCGGTGGGCGAAGAAAAAGGAAGATAGTAGGGCTAAATCCATGACTTCAGAATACGTGCTGAAAGAAGTAGGTCCCACAGAAAAATTGTGTCCCATGGGAGAAGTACCTGGGGGAAAATATGTCCATGTTCCTTGGTCCCGACAAGACATTGTGTCATTTACTAATGACTTTCCAAAATTACGGGAGAAACCAGTTGACTGGTACAGACAAGTTGAACGCTTCATAAAAGTTCAAAAATGCCTTCTGAAAGACCTGGATGGGTTTTTCGACATTGTGGTGCCTGTAGATTTGTGGACTGAGTGCAAAATTGAAATTGATTGGCCCAATGATGAATATGCGAGAGACGCCAAAACCGGAGCTCCCTCACCTGAAGTAATGAGGAAGTATGAGCAAGTCATACAATACCTGAAGAAAAAGGTGCCCGCAAAGGAAACTGATTGGACCCGGATAGATAGAACTACCCAAGAGCGCGATGAAACCGTCCACTCCTTTTACGAAAGGTTACTGCAGGTGTTCAAAACCTACAGTGGAATTGATAATGTGGACATGAAAGACATGACCCATTTCAGTTATAGATTCGTGTTAGGATTAAGACCTGAAATATCCCAATGGATTCGAGATAATAAAATCAGTTGGCAGGGAAAGCCCATAGATGATGTCCTCAAGTATGCCAAGTACTGCGAGGATGAGATAGAAAACAAGAAGAAAGCCCTCAAGGAGAAGGTCATGTGGGCATAGGTGAAATTGGCTGAACAGCAGGAAAAACAGTTAAGTAAATTGAATACTAATAATAATGCCCAAAATTCCAATGCTGGGGGAGGAGGGAAACCCCGGGTAAAAATGAGTCGGGAGGAGGCTATGAAAAAGTTCCCTTGCCACGGGTGCGGACAGATAGGGCATTGGAGAGACGAGTGTCCACATTTGCAGGCCAGTAATGTCCCCGTAAATGGTTTAAATCCACAGGTGCAGAAAGAGGGGACAAGAAAGAACCAGCAACAGGTAAAGCTGCCTCCAGTGCCTCGCGCTCCTAGACTGAATTATAAGAATCAGGGTCAGCAGAATGAAAGGGCCGAGGTATGGGAAGGAGAGAATGAGAGAAATGCCACAATTCCGCAGTATTTGTTAAATGATTCTTTCCTCTGTGATGATCAAGATTGACGGGGCCTGAGGGGGGAGGACAAGGAGTGCGTACTTGGCGCCTCCTTACCGGTAGACCAGACTGGACCATACATTGAAGGAAAGGTTGAGGGAAAAGACGTCACCTTTTTGTTGGACACTGGTGCTACCCGTTCTACTGTGAGAACAGTGGATGTTCCTAACCTACCCCTCTCGGGAGAAGCAATCCAAGTAGTGGGTGTCTCCAGTCAGATTATCAGTACTCCGGTAACTGAACCCATGGAGATTTCCATAGGAAATTTCAAGGAAATGCACAGATTTGTGGTCTGTGACTCCAGTCCCGTGAACCTGTTAGGGCGAGATTTGTTGTGCAAAATGAACTGTACTATCTTTTGCACACCAAATGGTGTCGAAATTCAGACCCCAGATGAAGATGGCCTGTACAAATTGATGTTAGTAAGACCTGACACCGAAATTAGACCCCTGTCCATTGAAGACCTTCCTGAAGAATTGCCGTCAAAAGTGGTACCTGAAGTATGGGATTTCACAGGACGAGATGTAGGCTTAATGGCAAATGTAGATCCAGTTAAAATAGCCATAAAAACAAATGCTGTGTACCCAAGAACCAGACAGTATAAAATGAGTGCAGAAGTAAAGGCTGGAGTCGCAATTGAAATAAACAGATTACTTGAAGCAAACATCATACCGGAAGTAATGAGCAGTCCCTGTAATTCGCCCATAATTGGAATTAAAAAGCCTAGCGGGAAGTACCGGGTAGTACAGGATTTGCGCAAGGTTAACCAAATTGTTGTACCTTGCTGTCCCATTGTGCCCAACCCCGCAGTGATACTGTATCAGATTCCTTGGAATGCGGAATGGTTCACTGTCATTGACCTGTGCCATGCATTCTTCTCCATCCCATTGCATCCTGAAAGCAAGTTCCTTTTTAGGTCTCGGCTAAAGCGAGCGAAGCTCGCTCTCGCCAGAGACCTTATTGTTAGCGGCTCAGCTTCCCAGGAGGACAGCACTGGCCGCGCGCGGCGATTTGTTAAGGCCACGCGCACGAGAACGCGCTCACGGCCAGGTGCTGTCCTCCTCGATAGCTGCCTCCCTTCCCCGTGCAGGTCGGGCCGCCGCGCTGCCTGCGGCGACCCGGAAGCATTGCCGGCCAAACCGGAAGTAGGTGCTGTCCTGCAGAGCACCGCTTTTCAACTCTGCTCCTCATTGCCGGAGACGGCTTTTCTTCCGTAGCAGCGTGTTTAACTAAAAGAAAATCTTCCCCTTTGCCCTACCAGCCCAAATCATAAGTGCGGAGTTGTGTACCTGGTTGTTTGTACAAATGTGTGAGGCTACACGCCTACTTTTTAGTATGTATCTTTGGGGGTTCTGTGAACCGGACATTATAATGGCATGTTTGTGGTTGAGCCCCAGATGTTTTCATTCATCCGTAAGACTGAATGCCTGCTTGTTTGTGTTTATGTAAGGTGCAGTTTACCTGACTTTGTCTGTAAATATTCGCTCCTGTAATTGGTTGTCTGGCTGTGTTTAGATCCCTGTGTATTTGGTTGTTCGTACATATACAAGAGGCTGTGTGCCTGCTCCTTTCGATGACCCCGTTCACCTGGATGTTTGTCCTCATGTGTGTTGGTTTGTGCACGTGCCTCGGCCTGGTAGAGGATTGTTTGCACGCACTCTCGATGCTGCCCAACTTCATCTTGCATGTGAGTACCGCACTGAGTATCACAGTGTGTGCACCTACGACTAGTGTCGCTGTTTAGATTTCGGGCTGTCACTAGTAGTGTCTCTCGTGTGCGCTTGTGAACACTGACAGCCGCGGGCCAGGGCTCCGTCACTACTTTTGCCGCTCACTTCGGTTGCAGTGAGGTGTTACCCCTGGGCTCTGTGCTGTTCGTGGCTGCAGCTGGGACAGGCCTCCTTCCACCAGTGACCGCCCCCTGCTGCTGAATGCCCCCTCCATGGGCGCTATGTGTGCCGCGTCTCGGAGACGGGAGTGCAGTGGCAGGCACCCGGCAGGGACAGAACATCCAACCCGCGCGCATCCTCAGATGGATGCAGGGAGGCGATTGGGAGAGGAGAGTGGGAGCGAGAGCAGCCCAGGGGGACACACACGGGCTGCCGATGGGAAGCAGGTATGCACATGTCCAGCGATGTCTGCGCATCCCAGCCTTGACCTCTCCAAAGTTAATGAACAGAACGCCGCGTGGCAATGACCCCCTCCCCACTGGCGTTTAAGGGAAGTAATTCGAATCAGAGCTGGCGTGCTTGCTGCTACAGGGCATCTGTGTCTCCAGGCTTTGAGGTTTGCTGCGGAAGAGCAATGACAGCCGGATCCGAACATGTCCCGGGGATGCGAGGCAGATTAGGAGCCTACAGATCTGTCCCAAGAGGCGCATCCTATGGGAATCGGGCCTCGCGCTGGAGGAATAGCGGCTCGAAAGACAAGAAGAGGCAGGCCCTGGATGGGATTATTAGCTGCAGATATAGTGACTTCTATTAGAACTGAATTTGTGAGTGAGTAGTGAGTGCAGAGTAGTGAGTGCAGAGTAGTGAGTGCAGATTGCAGAGTAGTGAGTGCAGAGTAGTGAGTGCAGAGTAGTGAGTGCAGAGTAGTGAGTAGTGAGTGCAGAGTAGTGAGTGCAGAGTAGTGAGTAGTGAGTGCAGAGTAGTGAGTAGTGAGTGCAGAGTAGTGAGTAGTGAGTGCAGAGTAGTGAGTAGCGAGTGCAGAGTAGTGAGTAGCGAGTGCAGAGTAGTGAGTAGTGAGTGCAGAGTGTGAGTGCAGAGTAGTGAGTAGTGAGTGCAGAGTAGTGAGTAGTGAGTGCAGAGTAGTGAGTGCAGAGTAGTGAGTGCAGAGTAGTGAGTAGTAAGTGCAGAGTAGTGAGTAGTGAGTGCAGAGTAGTGAGTGCAGAGTAGTGAGTGCAGAGTGTGAGTGCAGAGTAGTGAGTAGTGAGTAGTGAGTGCAGAGTAGTGAGTAGTGAGTGCAGAGTAGTGAGTGCAGAGTAGTGAGTGCAGAGTAGTGAGTAGTAAGTGCAGAGTAGTGAGTAGTGAGTGCAGAGTAGTGAGTAGTGAGTGCAGAGTAGTGAGTAGTGAGTGCAGAGTAGTGAGTAGTGAGTGCAGAGTAGTGAGTAGTGAGTGCAGAGTGCAGAGTAGTGAGTGCAGAGTAGTGAGTGCAGAGTAGTGAGTAGTGAGTGCAGAGTAGTGAGTGCAGAGTAGTTAGTAGTGAGTGCAGAGTAGTGAGTGCAGAGTAGTGAGTAGTGAGTGCAGAGTAGTGAGTGCAGAGTAGTGAGTGCAGAGTGCAGAGTAGTGAGTGCAGAGTAGTGAGTGCAGAGTAGTGAGTGCAGAGTAGTGAGTGCGTAGAGTGGTGAGTGCGTAGAGTGGTGAGTGCGTAGAGTAGTGAGTGCGTAGAGTAGTGAGTGCGTAGAGTAGTGAGTGCGTAGAGTAGTGAGTAGTGAGTAGTGAGTAGTGAGTGTGGAATGCAGAGTAGTGAGTGCAGAGTAGTGAGTGCAGAGTGAGTGTGAAGAGCAGTGAGTGCAGGTGCAGAGTGGTGTGTGCTGTTGAGTGCAGAGTGGTGTGTGCTGTTGAGTGCAGAGTGGTGTGTGCTGTTGAGTGCAGAGTGCTGTGTATTGGCAATGTAAATGACAATGCCATTTATTTATTATTTAAAGAAAAAAAAGAAATGTCATGAGCAATGCCAATAGCTCCACCTTTAATGATGCCGAGACCATTGCATTGTAAATGCTTGTTAGTTTTGAATTTGACAGCCATGTCTATGTCTGGAATCGTGTCCCCCAGGGGTACACTGAAAGTCCATCGATTTTCAACCAGATCCTAAAAAGATGCCTTGAATCTTTAGTACTGCCAAGAAAGTCTGTTCTGGTACAGTACATAGACGACCTTCTGGTGGCGTCTCAAAGTCAAACTGACTGTGTCACTGATACCATTGCCTTGCTGAATCACTTAGGAAAGGGAGGACATAAAGTATCACCGGAAAAATTACAGTTTTGTAGGAACTCAGTGAAATATCTGGGGCACCAGATAGAGAAAGGGATCCGAAAAGTCACTACAGAAAGGATCAAGATAATTCAAACTATGGACCTGCCCAGAACTCAGAAAGAAGTGAGAATGTTCCTAGGAGTTGTAGGATACTGCAGACAATGGATTGTAGGATTCGCAGCTTTAGCCAAACCCCTGATAAAAATGACCAAGAAGGGAGTGGATGACCCAGTCAGTTGGGACGAAGAAAGCATGTCCGCTTGGGTAAAATTGCGAAATTGTCTGTGCTGAGCTCCTGCATTAGGCATGCCTGATTATTCCAAGAACTTCGAACTGTTCTGTGACACAAGAGACAATTGTGCGCTCTCAGTCCTGACACAGGAGCATGGGCTGATCAGGCGTCCCGTGGCCTATTTTTCGGCCACTTTAGATCCAGTGGCTGCTGGATTACCAGGATGCCTGAAAGCAGTAGCTGCTACCTGCGTTAGTCTGGAACAGAGTGAAAACATTGTGATGGGACATCCTGTCACCGTATATGTTCCACATTCTGTTGTGATATTACTGACCAGAACTAAGACCCAGTATCTCACTCCTAGTCGGCTGACTAAATATGAGAGAATTCTAGTCGGTGCCGAGAATGTAATTATTTCCCGGTGCAATGTCTTGAACCCTGCAACCCTGTTGCCAATTCCTCTGGATGTAGAAGCCGAGGATGAAATGGAGCATAACTGCGTAGATTTAACAGAGTTTAGCACCAAGCCACGTCCTGATATCAAAGAAATAGCCTTACTCGATGAAGATATTATGATGTTTGTGGATGGCTCATGTTTGAGACATGAAGATGGAGGTTTAAGTGCTGCCTATGCCGTAGTCACATTGGCGACAACCCTGGAAGCATCTTACCTATGCGAAGTAAAATCTGCACAGGTAGCAGAACTAATCGCATTGACAAGAGCTTGTAAGCGGGGGAAAAACAAAAGAGTAACTGTTTATACCGACAGCCAGTACTGTTATGGGGTTGTTCATGACTTCGGCCAACTGTGGTTACAAAGAGAATTCATGACTTCCTCAGGTACCCCTATCAGAAATGGAAAGGTGGTGCAGAACCTACTGGAAGCAATTCAATTGCCCAAAGAATTGGCTGTGGTCAAATGTGCGGCTCACAGATCTGGAAATGATGATGTGACAGCCGGAAATCGATACGCTGGCCAAATTGCCCAATTTTGTGCACGACACAAAATGTCCCTCCAAATTGGATTATGGGGTGGTGGAAACAGCTGCCAACTGATGTTGTTTGAAAGTGTATCTACATGGGAGGAATTGAGAGACTTACAACAGGCAACAGACAGGGAAGAAAAGGGCAGATGGAGGACGAATGAATGCCGAATCAGGAATGATGGTGTGGTGGTTGACCCCTCTGGTGTGCCTGTACTGCCAGACAGCCTGGTCGACCCCATGGTCAGAATGATACATGAACCCACACATATGGGAAGGGATGCAATGTGTCGGGTGTTTGAAAAGGTATTCTATAATTCAAAATTCAGGAACCAAGCGGAAAAACTTTGCCAGAGGTGCCTAGTGTGCCAGCAATTCAACGCAGGAAAGAGGACAGTAGTAGAACAAAGTACAATTGGAAAGGCAGAAGGTCCCTTTGTCAGGATGCAGGCGGACTTTATAACATTGCCCAAGTGCAAGGGATATAGATATGTCCTGGTCATAGTTTGCCTGTTCTCCAGGTGGGTGGAGGCTTATCCAGCAAAGAAAAATGATGCCATAACTGTAGCTAAATTGTTGCTTAGGGAACTGATACCTAGATATGGAATTCCAGAGACCATCGAAACAGACCAAGGTGGGCATTTCTCAAACGAGATCCTCAAAGAACTCTGTACAGCATTTAAAATGGAGCAAAGGCTGCACTGTGCATATCATCCAGAGGCTTCTGGAATAGTTGAACAGATAAATGGTACTATCAAGTCCATACTGGCGAAGATGTGTGATTCCACCAAAATGAACTGGATAGAAGCTTTGCCCCTAGTGCTGATGAGTTTGAGAAGCATTCCAAACCGAAAAACAGGCCTGAGCCCCCATGAGCTACTAATGGGGAGAGTGATGCGACAGGCATGGGTACCTGGACACAAACTGCTAAGTATTTCTGATGATTTGGTGCTAGAATACTGCAAGCAGCTGGGTGACCAAGTGCGTTCTATCTCTCACCAGATTGGAGAGACTGCTGTCGAATGGCCTACAACTCCAGCACATAAACTGAGACCAGGTGATTGGGTGGTGTTAAAGAAACACACCCGGAAGAGTTGCCTTGGACCAAAGTGGGGAAAGCCAAGACAAGTGATCCTTGTCACCACAACTGCTGTAAAGTGTGCTGGCGTACCGAAGTGGATCCATGCCAGCCACACGAAGCGGGTAACCGGAGAAAACGCGACTGAAGCTGAAGGTAGTCCAGCTGAGGAGACTCCCGAAGAGGGTCCGGATCTCGCTGACATTGAACTACCGAGCACAAGTCAAGACGTTGATTGGTTCCCTGCCGACGACCAGGTTCTTGATCCAATACGAACCAGAAAATATTCCTACCTAGATAGTGAGTGGGATAGTGAAGGTGAGACAGAATTAGAGGACGAAGGTTAGGTCAACGAGACTCACATCAAACCTGATCAGGAAGTAGGCCAAGTAGGGACAGATCAAGTCATCGATACTCCTCCTGAAACTCCAGAATCTGGAAAGGGTCAGATAGTGGTTAAAGTTGAAGTTCATGCGGAAGAAAATCAAGGGATCGAAGTGCATGAACAGGAACAGATAGATATAGACGAACGTGTTCAGGAAGCAGAAACCAGATCGCCTGAAAATAAAGAACAAATACAAGTCCAACCTGAACAAGGCCAGCTTAGAAACCAGGCAGAAGAAATAGATGAAAGACCTGGAACTAGTCAGACAGGAAGGGAAATAGACACTGTCAAAACACAAGTGCCACAACAAAGTGAAATCAAGAGAGTTCACGAGGAAGGTCAAGTTTCCTCGACCACTGAAAGCCACAAGAGTAAGGGTGAACCCCGATACATCAAAAGACTGAGACTAAGAATAAAGACAGTTGAAGAAAAACTAAAAGACCGAAAAAGGGCTGAAAGTGAAAGAAAAGAAGCCCGAGGCAAGTCTAACAGAAAAAGCACCAGAGTAAAGAAACAGAACAGGTTGTATCGGAGCCCTGAATGGACTTACTTGGTGTTGGAAGAAATTGACGAACCCAACCACAGTGGCAAAAGTGATGAAGAGTCCATTACTGAGCGGAGTTCTGACGAAGACCCTCCCTGAAACACACCTTAGTGAGCCTCTGGTGTAACGAAACAAAGAGGGGTTGAAATACCACCTGTAAGCTATAATGTCTGATTCGAGTGTCAATGGAAGATCCAGATTTAGTTGTTGCAAAACCTGCTGTAAAGTATGCTTGTGTAGTGTAGCGATGTTGATAGTGATATGGATAGGACTAACAGTCTTTATACCCTTTATGATAAGTAAAGATCCTAACTTGTACCCTACTGAACCAGTGACGTTAGACTCAGAAGTTGTACAGACTGAAGAAACACCACGAAGTTTAGAAAAACGTGACAATACAGTTAGCCTAAGACACACACAACCTAAATTAGAAGCATCAGATGAGGGTGGATCACATTTTCACAGCATGAAAAACAGGACACACTTAAATGTCTTTGCTAACCTTTTAGTGCACTATGCAGAAGCTATGGAAATAGAAGATTGTTATGTTTGCATGAAGCTACCCACTTCAGTAGCCGAAGGCGTGACATATCACCATTTACCCCTGACCTACGGAATTTCCTGTAGTATACTAGCAAGCTTATTCTATAGAAGCACTTTACAGTACTATTACTCAAACACTGACGTAATCTTTTCAGAACTTCCTGTTCGTGGAAACCTAAACCTTGTACATATTAGAAGTGAGGTGACCCGTTACATGGGAGAATATTTTCTGTCTATAGGTGACATAGATTTAAATGAAGCTAGACAAGCTAATCTGACCTGTTACTTACAAGAGCAGGAAAAGATGTTTATAAAAATGGCAGAGAGAAGGAGGGAAAAGTTTCAGAAAAAGGCCACTAACGAAAAGGATAGAACCCCTAGGTGGGCAGAAAAGATGCAAAGCACCTCAGAAGGCGAAGCTGCTCCTGCTTTGTTGCTGGATGTTGAACGGAAAGGGAAACTCTGTCTTCATAGAGAAAAGACTAGTTATTATAGCAATGTATTCATCGGTTCCAGCGAGTGTGAACATAATTACAAGGTAATTGGAGGTTGGGGTTTCAAAAATGGGTCAGAACCTGTGTTTCCTGGAATATATTTATATATGTGGGAACAAGGCTTATTTCAAATTGCCGGATCACTGGTATGGAAGCTGCTACTTTGGCATTGTTTTCCCAAAAATATACCATGTGAACAATGCTGCTGGAAGCAATGAAGATACTAATGGCTTAGCGCGTAGAAAACGTGAAAGTGTAGGAGAAATTATAGGTGATATATTTAGCGCACTGATACCTGGAATGGGGGTAGTTCTGAATACTCATAGAATCTGCAAATTGTCTACAGTAGTGGATCGGTTATCAACTGACACTGCTGCCGGATTCCTGCTGGTCAATACTGAAATGGTTGCGATCAGATCAATGGTTTTACAGAATCGCCTTGCTCTTGACACCTTATTGGCAAAAGAGGGCGGAGTCTGCAGGATGCTGAAGGTGCAACATTGTTGCACCTACATACCTGACAAAAGTATCGAACTTAAGAAATATGTAAGGAACATAACTAATTTGGAAAAAGAACTCAAACCATTAGAGGTTGACAGTGCCTGGAAGAGACTGACTGATGGTCTCTCCTCTGTAGGTAGTTGGTTTTCTAACTTAGGTAAAAGTCTTCTGTGGAAAATACTGATGCCAATAGCTGGAATAGGTGTGGCTGTACTGATCATATTCATCTGCTGTAAATGTCAAAAATGCAAAAAGTACACTGTGAATAAGAAAGGAGTGAAGAGAAATGTTGACGAGCTAGAATTAGAAGAATTAAGAAACCAGATTTATAAAAAGGCCAAAAATCATCACTCTCATAGAGAAGCTGAAAGAAAACTCAACAATAAATTTATTGAAATAGAGATGAACGAATTGGAAGAATGAAGTTGGCATCTGTTTCCTTTATAGTGATGATAGTAAATATCATCAAAGAGGGGATTGATGGAGCAAGGATTCGCACGTAAAGCGACTTGCTCTTATTCAAGAACCTCGCCTAACTTGTAATAATATTGATTCCACCTGTCCGTCATTTATTTCACCTTTTACCCCAACACGCGGGTGTCCCTAGGAGGCTTGCCTATGTGTCTTTTCCATAATAACAAAGCTTGCACTACTGAATGGCCGCTTTGCAGAAATCCAGTCTGCGCATGCGTCGGTCATACCCAAGTGATGTGACGCACTCGCATTTTGGAGGGATTTTGTTGCTCATGCGCATTGTTACTGAAAATGGCCGCTTATGTTTAACCATGCTCTCTGCCCACTCCTGCTGCTTTTTGCATATCTGACTTTTTCGCATTAACCTTAATGCTATAGTTATTATTAAGTAAGGGGTGCAGTGAAGAATTACCAGGTATACAGTGTATTCATTTTTTCTGTGTTTCTAATTTGTTTTCGTTTACTTTTCATGTATTACGCATCCATGGGCTGGGGTCGGGAGATGGAATCCATTTTGAAGCCTGTAAACTCCCCGCACACGTGATGGGGGAAACAACCCAACTGCGCAGAAGCAAAACTCAGCCAGCTGGCTCCTGAAGCAAGATGCGCCTGGGAAGCTACCTAGGCCATGGGAGAAGATACTGATATCTACCTAGCTAACGAAACATTTTTTCTATATACTGTACACTCTCATTGTTTTCCATATTCCTATGCCTGGGAACGTGAACGCAACGGGCGGGTATGAAAAATTACATATTCATTGTGGGAACACAGAATTATAGGTGGTAACCATGACATAACCACCTTTCCTGACCAATCATAAGTTGGGAACTTGTCACTTGCAACATTTGTGGGTGGTCTAGGGGTCCCAAAAGAGTATAAATAGTCTAGCTTAGCTTAAAGAAATTGTCCGACTTGTCCGAGTAGCAGACCTGTCACTGACCCTACGAACTCTATAGGTGATTGATACAGAGCGCTGCGGAGCACTCTGTCCACACTTTCCACATACTCCAAGAGGTGGAAATAGTCCTAAGTGCTGGCGAAGCACTTTGCTGGGAGATTCGAAAACCCAATCGGGGTTATTGGCGGATTCCGTGCAGTGAGGGGGTAACGCAGGCGTTGCATCCAAGGCTGCAGGTGTTGGTCGTGCCCTATGGTGAGCCCAGTCCTGACCCAAATCCTGAGGGGTATCCTGTCCTGACTGTCCGTGAGCTGTACCCGTTCACCTTTGGTATTCCTGAATCCTTGAGGGTCTTTGTCCCCGAGCCTGTCCCAGCTGACCCGTGGCCAGGGTTAGTCTTCATTCCCGTCCTAGGTAAATATTTTATGTGGGTGTCCGTCTGACTATACTCTCACTTTCCTCCTTTTAATAAAGCACTCTTGCCTGTGAGGTTGCCCTATCACCTTAAAGTGAATTATATGCAAATGTTTAGTAGAGATGTTCCACTTCTCTCCCTACCTGTAGGATATTATTAAAATTGTCATATGATGTTAGTGTGTTCCATTTTCCCTTCCCTTTAGAGTTTGGTTGCCGTGAACTTAGTAAGAATAGCATAAAGTTTAGAATAAGAATATTAGTGCACATGTTAGGCCCTTCTCACGTCCCTTGCCTTAGTTTAAGCCTGTGCTGAATAGCGTGTTCCCTGATACTCATACTCTGTAATATTCCCTAAATACTCTAATGGTACTTGCTCTAATCCATAGTTACATTGTGGCTTTAATTCTAATCATTGATGTATTGATTTGTATCTGCCTCATTATTCTGGCATATTCATTCTAAAATTCTTTATATAAAACGTTGAAAACCCATCAGGTGTCTGTGGTCATTATACATTATAAAGTGTGGAGAAATGTACTAAAGTGTATTAAAATTCTACTCCTGGTTAGGAATCTTGTTGCCTGTCCACTGCTAGCTCCTGATCCATCAGGAGTAATGTGCCTGTGGTAAGTCAGGTACATGTATAGTAAGTGGTGAGAAAGTCACCCCCCGAATTACTCATAGTAGCGTGTGGAAAAAAATCACCCGGTTCACGCAAACACTGTCGTTTGTATGCACGCCAGGGCCCAGTGCGTGGAAATTTGGTAAACTGGTGACCCGGGTGAACTGCGCGCTCTATCAGTACTTCCACCTGTTGAGCGGGTCACCGGGCCATCTTGGTCAGCGCGCTAGTTGTTTTCCTGTTCAGTACACGCCTCCCTATTGAGGAAAGGTGATGCAAGCGTGCAGCATGTGCAGCAGGCGTGCCGATGGTGAGCCGGAGGCATGCCAGAGGCAAGCCCGTCTGCGCCTGTCTGCGCCCATCTGCGCCCGTCCGCGCTCTGACCACGCTCAGTGCCAGTCATGCTGCCACTTTTCTTCCTGGGCATGCTAGACTCTGTTATTCCAGGGAACAACTCATACATATAGGTGAGAGGGACCCCAGGGGGATACTAGAAGTTATGGCGAACAATGGTATCACCATCATAGTTGATTACACTCCAGTTAGATTGAAATGTGGCCTGCTTAATAGTAGATCTTTAGTCAAACACTACCAAGAGATCTTAACTACGCTGAAGTGTCTCGATTTTTACGTTTTGTTTTTAACAGAAACTTGGACCTGTGCCGACTCTGTTGTAGAGCTAGGATTTGCATGTCCAGTAGGATAGGCAAGGGGTTGGGGGATCTTCAAAGAAAAGTGAGATTTCACACCTTACACAATGACGATGTTGAAGGCATAGAATTATTAGGCTTCACATTGAACGAGGTGGGAGGACAAGTGTTGCCAGGAATAATGTGCTATAGGCCCCCTGGACAATACACCCATTATCAAGCTTTAATTGACACTTTTGCTAACAGGTCTCTAACACACTCAAGGTTGAATATATTGGATGACTTCAACCTCTGGGATAACGGGAACCTTGCCTCCCCCCCCCTCCCCCTTCAGAGATATGGGGCAAGCATGCAAGAGCCTCAATCTGCATCAATTGGTACACCAGCCGACTCATCAAGGAGGTCACACCCTAGACCTAATATTCGCCAACCATAGGGAGACAGAGGTGATTGGAGCACTACCACAATGCTGGACCGATCATTTTTTAATTCATTTTATGATAACACTGCCCAGTTTAACCAACAAGATGAATCAATCAGTAACCTTCCGTAAGGGAAGAGAATGAGCTAAGCTACTAAAAAATAGACAATCACTGACATTCTTAGAACAGAATTCATTTGTACCCAGTAAATCAGTGGAAGAAAACTATCAAATCTTTTGTGATCAAATAAACGGTACTTTAGAACAGATTCTTCCAGTAAAAAGGCTAAAGAATAGAAAGAAACCCTCAGGCCCTTGGTATAGCGAAGAGCTGAAACTGATGCAGAAGAAACGCAAACAGGCTGAAAGAAAATGGAGAAGGTCCTGTGATGATTTAGACAAAAAAAGATGAAATTGCTGCAGGCCTCATATAAGGAGCAATTGATTGTTAGGTCAAAAGTGGAGTACTATGCCAAAACCATTCTGCATGCACCTAGCAGTACAAAAACGCTCCTTACCATTATAAAGGACCTATCTAACCCAGTATGTGTGGACAATAAGGTTGAAGCAACACAAAAACTCTGCGATGATACCACTGTTTATTTTGACGAAAAGATCAATAAGATTGTTCGTGGCCTCAATTCCAGCAATAATAGCAGTCTGGATGTGAAAAATGAGCCACCAACGATAATAGTAATAGAGCAACAAGAAGAGGCTTTTAACAGTAATCAGCCGCCAGCTTTAGAGTGCTTTCAAATTCCCACAGAGGAATTATTTAATAACTTTGCTCAAAGCGTATCTTTGGGCTCTCCATTGGATCCTCTTCTGCAGGGGATATGGGAAGAATTTCAGTCAGCATTATTCCCTCGGTTGCAGCACATTTGCTGCCAAGCATTAGAAAAGGGAAATGTTCCAGAAGCCTGGAAGCAGGCAGTGGTGACCCCGCTGCTCAAGAAACCCTCACTTGACCCTCAATGTCCATCAAGCTTCAGACCTATCTGTCTTCTGCCGTACCCAGTAAAAATTCTAGAGCGGGCAGTTAGTAAATCCTTGTCCCTCTATTTAGAAGAAAACCATCTTCTAGACAAGGTTCAATTCGGTTTTCCTCCAGGGCACGGAACGGAAACGGCCCTAGTGACAGTACTTGATAACCTAAGAATACAAGCCAACAATGGTAATGCGTCCTTATTAGTACTGTTGGATATGTCGGAAGCAATTGACACAGTGAATCATAGTATTTTGCTGAAAAGACTAGAGAGCATAGGAGTGAAAGGGCTGGCACTGAAGTGGCTGCAATCATATCTGACGGGCAGGCAACAGGCGGTGACAATTCCACCTTTTACGTCCCCTAAGACCCCTGTGTGCCACAGGGTACCACAGGGATCAGCAATAAGCCCAATCTTATTTAATATCTATCTGCGTCCTCTGATCCCTATTATCACACAACTGGTGTTCTCTTTGGAAGGAAACCAGGCAGTCTCCCTAAATAAATTCCAGGAGTGCATGTACAACACCTCTAATTGGCTCAGACAAAACTTCTTACAATTCAACGGAGACAAGACAGAGATAGTATATTGCTCTACAGCCAAAATTGCGTGGCCCTTTCCCTCCGATTTCAGACTCACCCCCATGAATAAACCACTGATTCCAGCTAGAACAGTGCGTAACCAGGGGGTTTCAATGGATGATAACCTTCAATTGGAGTCACAAGTTAATAAAACAGTTGGTATTTGTTTCTCTCTGATGACAACACTACGTCAGATCCTTCCACCACTGCCTGTTACTACCAGATCTCAAGTAGTGAAGAGCATAATATTGAGTAGGCTGGACTACTGTAACTCACTGTATCTGGGAGCACCTGACTCAGTCCTACTGAAGCTACAGAGGATCAAGTCTATAGCAGCCAAATTGGCTTTAAATAGGCAGTATAGTTCCTCATCGACTCTAGCTTTATAGGACCTTCACTGGCTGCCAATTAAAGAGAGAATTCACTTTAAATCCCTCTGTATTGTGTTGAGAGCAGTCTAGGCGTGGGCGGAAAATCCGTTCCGCTCGCGGATTTTGCGGATTTTCGGGAAATCCGCAATCCGCGAGATTTGTGAATTTCCCGCAAAATCCGCAAATCCGCGAGCAGCGGATTTTGCTCGCACTGCTCGCACTGTTCGCGTGAGTTCGCGCCCCGCGAATAAGTGCAAAATTGCAGAAATACGATCTTAGCAAAACTGAAAGTAACTACTTACCAGGTTCAAAAGTTCAGGCTCATCATTAGTAGCCATTTCCTGGAGTGCTTCCTGAGGGGCCCCTCCAGAGTTCAGTTGCCAGTTGAAACTAGTATGTGACCCTGCTCTGAACCTCAGAATAGTTACACATATGCCACAAAGGTCCTGAATTACAGCTAAGGGAGACAAGCAGGAGCCAGGCTGGAAGTTAAAATCCATTAATCAGCCCCTAATTCATTATTGTCAGTTGGGGCAGGGCAGGTGTTGTAACTAATTTTGCAACAATGAAAGCACTTAGCAAGTGCAAAAGATCACTAATCAGGGCGCACTAAGGAAGCAGGTGCCAGCTAAAAAAATATTCTGTGACACATGAATCAGCCCCAAATTAATTCAGGTCACTTGAGGCAGGGAAGGTGTGCTTTGCTTTGCCGAAAATAATGTACACTGGACAACCAGAGGGTGTGGTGATGAAACAGAGGGTGGCATGGGTGGGCCAGAGGGTGGCATGAGTAGTCAGAGAGTGGCAGTGGTGACAGAGAGTGGCAGTGATGAAGAAGAGTGTCCCAAACAGGCTGGACACGTAGAAACAACAAGTTCGCGAAACTTTCGACCCGACAGGTAAGTTCGCAATTTGCGAAAGTGTACAAAACCCTCGCGAACTGGCAGAAACACGGGCGAACACAAAAAAAAAAAAAATCCGCAAATTCGCGGGAATTCGCGGATTTTGCGGATTGCGAATCCGCAAATCCGCAAAATTCGCGAACGCGAGATCCGCAAAATTCGCTCATGCTTAAGCAGTACATGGTCTAGGTCCGATATCCATGCTGGAAAAATGTACTTGGTACACTCCTGGGAGAAACCTCCGTTCATCGAGCGCAAATCTGGTAACCACCACAAGATTTAAGAAGACTAGGACGGGTGGCAGAGCATTTGGTGTAGCAGCCTTAAGACTCTGGAACGATCTTCCATTGAATATCAAACAAATCAAGTCTCTGTTCTCATTCAGGAAAAGCATAAAGACATGGCTCTTCATAAGGAAACAGTAATATGAGCTACTCAATATCTGCGAACAGATCATCTTTATGCATACTGACAACAGGGTAAGTGTCAGCGCCAGGATACCCATAGGGTGACAGTTTTTTGCGCTATATAAGTTCAAGTTACATTACTTCAAGTTCACTTTACAAATGATGCTCCTGTGAGATAATGTTCTATGGATAACATATCACACTTATCTTTTGTTGTTACATGTGCCCTCACACTACATGTTACATAATATCCTCCTTCTGCAGTAGAGTTAAGGACAAGGTAGGGATCGAGAGGATGAATAAAACATAAATAGATTTTGAATGCAAAAATTGTAAGGTGGGTTGACAAGTGAGATAAAAGCATACCAATAGTAAGCTGGTAAATGGAGGCCCGTATTTCACACCAGTGAGCCCTGCCTATGATACTAGTCCCTCAACAAGTTCTCCCACCATGAGACAGCAGAGGTTCAGCCTGCACACTATACAGTCCATTGACATAAAACCATATTTTCAACACTTTTAAAAATGTGCAGAGTCAATGTCGACAGCACAAAGGGGATTTTCACTTCAATGTGCATGCCAATCCATTTGATGATGGAACTTATAAAAGCAAACGGATTGGCATGCACATTGCCCAGCTTTGAAGCATCGTAGCGCATATGTTTGGAGAAAGACACCATCCCAACTATTTAGCCATACATGCCTGTTTAATTAGCTGCAAGTATACCTTGATGTCTAATCTAAACGCCATCTTCTGATGCTTGTCATTTATATGTCAAGCATTGGCATAGCCAATAGGTATCGCTTTTAGGACCTTATAAGTATTTAGTTATGCAGCACAATATCCTTGGTGCAACAACATCAACTGTTGCAAGGCTAAACACTTATAAGATCCGAAAGGCAAAACCTATTGGCTTTGCCAATGCTTGTTTATGGGAGAGCCTTGGCTGACTAGCAAAAGATTGATCCCTTGCTGGAGCGGCACAGTGAGCGAAATATAATGGACTGCAATACAGCTCACAGTAATTACAATTAGCTGATATTACTTTCAAACATGCCTTACATCTTGTGGGAAGCTTCTGTTTGTTCTCCGCATACATAAAGCTAGACTTTAAACACCTGGTTTAAAAACTGTGGAATTCTCTGCCACTCAGTCTACACTGTAGTCCTTATGAACCAGCTGTTAGACTCGATCTTAAAACAGTCATGTAATATACCTCTCTTAAGGCCATGAAGTTGTCTTTTTCCCATTCTCTCTCATGAGTTTTCTGCTAGCGAGGGACATCGTCTCAGAGGTAGCTGAGTGCTTTACAAATGCCATGAAACTGAAAATATTGAAAATTAAAAACATTGATTCACGCATTAAGATCAGAATTAAGGTCTTCCATTAAGATGTCCTAATTTATAATGATCTTGAAGGAGCGACTAACTATTTATTGCCTTGCACAGAAAACGGTATTCCCTAACCTTGAAGATGAGGACTGCATGTCTGTCCTTTTTAAATTACATTATAATATTGTAGTGTAAATCTGATTCATCCTTCAAAAAAGCAATTAGGTAGATCACAAAAGACATGTTGGCTGAAGTGCTTTAATACTTTGAATATGAAAAAAAGTTTTGGGGAATTTAACTATTTTATTCATAACAATAATGTTTTGTAGCTTGAGCTGTGTAAAAAAGTGTCTACTTGGTGCTCACACATATCTCCTTTTATGCCCTCACCTTATACCTAGCACACAAGTCAATAACACCCTTTGCTGGTCCCTAAAGCCCTTCCTGGGAAAAATGGAAAAAGGGATTAGTGAAATAAAAAGTTTAAATCTTAACAACTGGCAATATTTCTAGGGTTTTTCTCTGCAAGATACCCTAAAGGTGAAGAGTATACCCCACATTGGTCACATTGTTGTAGTGCTGTGGGGCTACAGCTCACAGGTGATGCCGTAAATATCTTGGGTTGATTTTTTTTTGCTGGAATGATGGCCTTAGGCTGGATGATTCCTTTATGAGAGAGCCATGGCTGACTAGCATAAGATTGATCCCTTGCTAAGGCGGCACAGTGAGCAAAAAATAATGGACTGCAATACAGCTCACAATAATTACAATTGGCTGATATTAGTTCAAGCATGCCTTACATCTTGTGGGAAATTGGATTGTTGGTTGACTGGGGTGTGATCCCTGGCCAAGCAGCAATCACAATCCTTATCAGGATTAGGCACAAGCCTAACCTAAATTAACCTGTGTTCACCCCTCTGGTAGCTTGGCACAGAGCAGTCAGGCTTAACTTCGAGGCAATGTGTTAAGTATTTGGGCAACACTTCAGACAGTAATAAAGGTAAAAACACACAAGAACGATCCCACTTCAAGTCAGAGAAAATAGAACATTCTTCAATAAAACAACACAAGACCAAAACAACAAAATTCCAATCAATAGGACCGAAGATATTAAATTTCAAAGAATTTAGTGAAAATAATGCCAAAAAGGAAAAAGCACCAACTGTGGATATCTGGTTGCGCTAGACCTGGACAAAGACACAAGTTCGGGATGACCTCAATGAAGCACAGGCCAGCTACAGAGACTCAGTTAGGGCCGCTAAATAAAGTATCTTAAATCCTGGTTTGAGGAGCCTTTCGATGATCTGTGTTGAAGAAGCATCACTCCAAAGCAATGCAACGGTGGTGAGATTTGTTGAGGCTGAGATGCGAGGGCCTGCGTCACCATCAAGGATCCTGTCTACAGGTCTAGCGATGAAAAGTTGGCCGTCCAGCTTGTGGCACACAATCAGGACGATGTATCAGTTCAGAGTAGCTGCAATTCTGTGATGCGGAGTCTGGCATCATCATCGAGGCTGCTGTTGGTGAGGGATGTGAGGGCCTGCATCAAGGATGCATCGCACAGTGGCGGTTTTGTTGGAAAGCGATATGATCGGGGTCTTTGCAGCAGGTCCAATTCATGCAGCAGTGACAATGTGTCTGTACTGAAGTTTGAGTGTCTGAGGTCCAGTATTTATAACTCAATGTTCCTTTGAAGTGGGGTGAAGCTTCTAGAGGCATGCATTTGAAGTGCACAGTTACCCTGTTTTTATGACCCTGGGTCCAGACTAACCACAGGGGGTATGCAGCCCTTTGTGTGGAGACAAGGTACAGCCTAATCAAGTGTAAGTTTGGATAAGTCTAGCTCTTCCATTCCATCCTGCCAGTGATGGTCCATCCAGTCATACCTAAGCTCCCCATTGTGTGTGACTGTTTAGGAGGAATAAACAAAACCCAACTGTCATCCACATCCTGTCATGTGAGCCAGAGACAGGCTTCGGGCACCAAATGGCTATGGCAGAAAAATACCAATTTTTAACAGTGGCATTTTCAAAATTGTAAGTTAAAATCAGACTTCAACATAAGTGAGGAATATAAATTCCAGAGACACCAACCATAAAAGGGTTACCTGTTCCCATTAGGAAATTACACTTATAAAATGTATTAAGGCAGCTCCAATGCTATCCTATGGGAGAGGTAGGCCTTGCAGTAGTGAAAAGCAAAGAGTTTTTCACTACCAGGATCTGTAAAACTTAAAGGTACACAACCTACCTTTTAAATACATTGCACCCTACCCTTTGGGCTGTCAAGGGCTTACTGTAGGAGTGACGTATATGTATTACAAATGAAAGTTTTCATCTGGCAAAATGTTTTCTTTGCCAGGACGAAATGGCAGTTTAAAACTGCACACACACACAGGCCGCAATGGAAGACCTGAGACATGTTTAAAGAGCTACTGAGTTGGGTGGCACAATCAGTGTTGCAGGCCCACTAGCAGCATTTATTTTACATGCCTTGGGCATGGGAAGTGCCACTTTTCTAGTGACTTACAAGTAGATTTATTATGCCAATTGAGTAAAAGCAAATCTAACATATTATAAGGGGCGAGCACAAGCACATTAACGCTGGTTGGCAGTTGCAAAGTGTGCAGAGTCCCAAGGCTAGCAAAAACAAAGTCAGCAAAAACAGGAGGTCGGAGGGCAGAAAGTTAGGGGAAACACCATGTCAAGGATGGCAGGTCTAACACATATCTTGTTTGTTTTTCTCAACAAGCTATCACTAGTGCAAACGGAATTCCTTAACAGACCCTGACCAATGTGCCTCTCCCTTTTTACCAGTGATCCAATATTTATCTAAGCAAAAAGCCCCTATGACTTTCATTTCACATTATAGTATCCTCCCTCATTATTTTGCACCCTTTGCATGCATTACCACCATCCCTCAATATTAAAAAAAACGTAATAAGAATGGGGACATGCATCCTGGCATTCTCACCTCTGCCCTCTTCGGCCCATCTCCTCTGCCCTCTTCGGCCCATCTCCTCTGCCCTTTTCTGCCCATCTCCTCTGCCTCTTCTTTTGTGCACAACTAATGAATTTATTAAACTAAATGGCACCTTAACTAATGATTGTGGGTAATGGGTATATTTCAAAATGAGGCCACAGGTTGACTAGGGAACAGGTACATTCTATTCTGTGATGCCTGTGACATAGTACTTTGTGAAAACCAGTTAGACAATTTGACAGAAAGTCCCTCCAATGGGCCCTAAAGCATTTTCTAAGCATATGCATGTAATCTTGAAAATGTACTTGCAGTACCTAATTGCTAATTTATGAAAGAATGAGTGCTGGTGTCCAAAGTTTTGCCACGACCAGTGCCTTTAAATGTGCACCGAATACCAAGGCTGTGTAGTCTTGAATTGACCTCATGGCTCTTCCATCCACTACCAGACACTCCCTGACCCTTTATCTCACTCTTACAGCCCCCTGCTTTCTCCATTTTTGACAGTTTGGCTGTCTATTTCTCCATCTTTCTACTTTGTGAGTTTTTCCCTCTTTCGTTTCTGTAAATATCTGACGAGAAATAAGTATGTGCCAGTCGCCAAAAATGAGTGCCAGTGGGCCCGACAGGCAACCACGAGCTCAAATTATGCACTGCTTACACATAGTAGCCTCATTGTGAGGGCTGTGGAGCATATGAAATCTGTTGTGTTATGTTATTGGGTTTTTGTAGAGTGTGGCTACTTAAAGGTGTGTCCCTTCACCAAGAACTGGCGACCACTAGTCATAAGGAACATTTCAGAAGACACTTTTGGCCAGCCAAGTTTTGAGGTTGCATTTGAAGAACCTTCTTCTTGGGTTGCCATCTGATTCAAAGGAAGAGCATTCCAGCTCGAGGCGGCCAGAGGCAAGAAAGAGGTTCCACCCCATTTCTTCCTTTTAGTTTTTGGTACAACCGCCAGCAGAGCATCAGGGGATTGTAGAGCTCTGGTTGGAAGATAGTGTACAACTCTATCAGCCAGAAAACAAGGACCTGACTGGTTGTGGGCTTATGTGCTAGCAAAAGACCCTTGAAGTGGACACGCTCACGGTCAGCAAACAATGTAATTCCTTAAGGTGCAGACGAATATGATTGTATTTACGGTGTCTTAGAAGCAATTGGACCACTGCATTCTGTGCTAACTGGAGTCTTTTAAGTTGGAATGCCTGGAAGCCCCAGTATAAAGCATTGACGTAATACAAGCATGAGGATATGAGAATTTGAATTACTGTCTTCCGGCAGAATTAGGGAATAAAAATTGAAAGAAATGTAAGGATCAGATAGAACCAAATCACTCCCCTACCACACTGTCCCCTTCTGACCCAAAGAACGGCACAGCATACCATCCTGCAGGCAGGGCAGCAACCGTAGTAATGAAGTGCATTCAAGAACACCCACGATCAACATTCTTCTGGAATGTAGAATGCACTTAAAAGATAAAACTGTATCTGTAAGTACATAGGGAAATGCATTACATGTTAAAAGTGACTCACAATGTCACACATCCTTCCTCTTAAAAAACAAGATAAAGACATAAAACTTTTTTAAACAAGGGTTAACTATGAACATGTACATAAGATATAGTGGGCCCGATTCACAGAACTAACTTAAGAGAAAATCCTAAACTTACTACCATTTACTCATTTTGGTAGTCACAGAAGGCACTTACTTATTTTGGTATTCACAGAAGGCACTTACTCATTGATGAGTAAGTTCCTTCTGTGAATACCAAAATGAGTAAGTGCACTTACTCATTGGTATTTGCAGAAGGCACTTACTCATCAAAGAGCAAGTGCCTTCTATGAATACCAAAATGAGTAAGTGACTTATGTGAATACCAAAATGAGTAAATGCCTTCTGTGAATACCAAAATGGTACTAAGTTTAGGATGTTATCTTAAGTTAGTTCTGTGAATCGGGCACACTATGCGCATATCATCTTACAAAATCAGCAAACTTCCTGGGTAAATGTCTGATTCTGTCAGCCCGTTTAACTCTAGAATCCACAAAGTCAGCTAGCATTTCCCCAGTGCCGCTTGACTCTGTACTACCATTGAAACAATCACTAACAAGTTGAGTTTTTTTCCCAACATTAACAAAAAATTCTACGTCCCTTTCTTCCTTGTCATCATCATAGTTTCCATCCTCAGAATCAGACCCTTTACCAGCACACTTTGCAACCGTCTTAACTTTCCATACCCTTCCATCTTGGGTAATTACACAATTAGGAAATACCTTTTGTACCTTCAAGACTTTTACAAACCTGGACAACACCTTATTTACCAATCCAGGTCTTACGATTCTCACCCAGTCTCCAACCATAATTTTGTGAGGTTTTACCTTCCACTTGGCGTCATACCACTTCTTAGATTTCTTTTGCTTTCTCTTGACTCTCTCAGCAATGTCTCTAACAGAGCATTCCTCCACACCTCCACACTTCTTCTTAAACCATCAAGGACTCACAGGCGGGATCCCTTTCTATTAACAAACTGAAAGGACTGACTTCAGTGGTGGTAGGAGGAGGTATGCTGTAGAGCCATAATCTTTCCCTTAAAGAGCTCTTCCAAACACCACCTTTGCAATGCGCCTTTACAACATACTCCTTTAAAACACGGTTGAATCTCTCTACCTGACCATTCTTGTGTGGTTCATATAAGTTTGATACATGTTGGATGATACACCATTTGAGGAAATACTCCATCTCCCCACTTGTGAGCTGAACACCATTGCCAGTGACCAGTATTGATGGACAACCCTCCCAGGCAAATAGTTCCTTGAAAAATTCAACCACTGCCTTAATGGTAGCTTGTGTCACCTATTTGACCTCAGGCCATTTAGAATGGTAGTCAATCAAGACTAATGCAAATCCGGCCTCCATAGGGAGAAAATTGAAAGGAACCGATATGTCAAATACTACATTTTGACAAGGTAACTTTGGCCACGTGCAAATTTTAAGAGGGAGAGTACTGACCTTCTACACTTCCTCACTGCCCGCACACACTTCGCACTCTCTCACTGTCACATCAATCATCCTGTCCATGCCTGGCCACCAGAATTGTACACGAACAAGCTGCTTAATGGCAAACATACCAGGATGTCCCTTGTGAGCCAACTTTAAATTAGTTTCTTGTGCACCCATGGGAGAATACACTTTCCCCCTTTGAACATAAAATCTCCCTCCACAATCCATTCTTCACCCACCTTATACATGGACATATATTCAGGTTTCACACCACTCTTCTTAGGTCATCCTTCAACAACATTTGTTTTGTAGCTTCCCATACTTGGCCAGTTACTTCACACTCTTTCCAGAATTCCTGAGAGATTTCTTTGAATTCATTATTAGCCACAACCTTGATAGTTGCTGTCAACTCATAATCCTCCCCTCCCTGACATGCATTATCCTGTGAGTAAGGCAAACACGACAAAAAGTGTGCTGTCACATTCTTCTAACTGGGCACATACTCAGTTTGAAAGTTGTCCTCCTGTAATCTGGAGGTAAGCCTAGCTATGCATGCCGTAAAATTCGAGCCACCTCCTGGGGACAATATATTTACAAATGGTTTATGATCAGTTCTGGGAATTAATATTCCACCCCAGTTCCTGAAGTGTTCAATCACCCACACACAAGCAATTAAGTCTTTTTCAATTACAGCATACCTTTGCTCAGTCTTAGTCAGGGTGCAGGAGGGGAATGCTACATTCCATTCTTCTTTACCACACCTCTGTGACAGTACTACTCCCACCCCATGCATGCTGGCATCCACAGTGATGACACACTTCTTCTCTATGCAAAAAGGTCTCAAGGTAGGAGCCTGTACTATTTCTTGCTTAATATTATCAAAAGCAGCTTGTTGTCTGTCTGTCCAAATAAATTTAACTTCATGACATCAGTTCTCTCAGTAGTTCCATTTTAGTTGCAAAGTACTCTATAAACTTGCTGTCGTACTCACACGTTCCTGCAAATGAGTGTAACTGATCCTTATTAATAGAGGCAGGTGCATTGACAATGGCGTCAACATTGGATTTTTTGGTACTGCCCCATTATCCAACAAGGTGTGTCTCAAATGCTCCACAGAACCTTTGCACATCTTACATTTGTGACTGTTGAGCGTTAAACCGTGTTTATCTAACCTGGAACACACTTCAATTATATGTTCTAAATGTTCCTCCTTGTCCTTGGAAATATTCTGAATATCATCGTGGAAACATTTAACATATTTGTCACTGTCTCTAAAAATATGGAACACGGTTCATTGGAATACCGAAGCCGGAAAGGCCAAACCAAATGGCATTCTTGCAAATTGATATAATCCCTGTGTCGTGATGAAAGTAGTTAGGTGTTTGGATTCCTCAGGCAACACGACTTGATGGTAGGTTGACCAAAGGTCAAGAATGGAAATACTTTTTCTCCCTTCAACATTGACACATCCTCATTAATGTTGAGTAGTGGATAGCAATTGATTAATATTTTGCATTCAACCTCCTCAAATCAACAAACAAACGCAACGGAAAAAATCCATTACATCGCACTGCTTTTACAACGCAGCTGTTACAACGCAACTGCCTTTACATTGCATGCCATTACAATGCGTGCCATTACAACAAATGTCACTACAACGCATGCCATTACACCACATACCATTACAACGCATGCCATTACAACATATTATAAGGTAAGTAACAGAGTTTTTTTTTTAAGGTGGGTATGGGTTTTGGGGTAGATGAGAATAGTAATTTTTACCTCTACACTATTCAAAACTTTCCCTACTGTTGCACTCACTGGAGTGGGAGTAGTATTTTTTACCCCTACACATTCCAACACTTACCCTACTGTTGCACTCACTGGAGTGTGTATAGTAATTTTTACCCCTACACTATCCAACACTTACCCTACTGTTGCCCTAAAAGTATTATGCGTAGTTTTTAAAAATGCGTTGTAATGGCATGCGTTGTAAAATCATTCAATGTAATGATGGTTGCGATGTAAAAAACCACGTTGTAAAACATGCATTGTAATTGTTTGCGTTATAACATCATATATTCAAACGTAATTCATCCAGCATATCTCTCAGCTCATCTAGCACGTTAATCAGTACTCCTCTCAATTTTTCCTGACTGTTATAACATTACTCTTCAACCTAATTTTGTGTACAAAATTCTCTAATTTACCTAAACTTTCTGAGAAAACACATTTTAAATTAATTTTGAGATGCCCCTCTCTGTTGTCTACTCCTGTGGATGCAACTTGGTTTCTAAACACTTCCTGATATAGCATTATCAGTTCTTTTACACGTGGATTTAGAATTATGCCTGATTACCACGGGTCTTTCCATCCCAAAACATTTACTCTTTTAACTGCTACATAAATTTTAATTTCTGCACTTCTACTTTGAAACTCTATTGTTATGCATATATATAGCCATCCATGTCTATAGTTGAGCCATCAAAACTCTCAACCTTTATGTCAGACAGATGTAAACACACCATGTTTGTTTTAAATGCCCTTGAATTTTTGGGGGAAATATTGTTTCCTGGTAATGGTCTAAGGAGAACCCAAATCTGTCATAAGATCAAATTTCACCCTGAAATACTCACTTCACACTTAGGGGAAACCCTAAGCATACTCTCTTTTACATCTCCTTCGCTATCTTGAACGGACAGCACTATACCTATGTTACATTCTGCACCTCTTCCACATTTACACTCTGGTCTCCCTTCCATCTCTGCAGTGTATGCCAGTTTTCCTCTTGTTTGGTCCCAATTCCTTCTAAGGTCCTTGCATACACGCGCAAAATGACCTATCCGCCCACATTTGGCACACTCTCTGTTGACTGTTGAACAACAATGAAATGACACTACGTGTGTACTACTCCCACACCTGTAACATATGGTAGGTTTCTCTGCTATATCAAATTTCTTCCCATCTATAAAATCACCCCCCCCCCCGAGGACCAACTGCGGTAGGACCCTCCGTCATGCATTGTTCTGCCTTCTTGACCACACATACATCCTCTGTCACACTTGTAAGCAAATTATTGTTCTTAATAGCTGACATCAATTTCTCAGATTGCTCTAATGCTTTTGCTTCTGCAATGGCATCTTGTAATTTGGAATCACCCATGACCCACAATTGTTCCTGAGTTTTTTTTATTTTCACATGGATCCCAGATCTTTTCATCTGTGATATTGCCAAAATTGTAATGCATAGATAAACCCCTTAAGGCAGTCAAAAAGTAATCAACTGATTCATCCTCTTTTGGTGCTCTAGAGTAGATTGTGAACCTGTTTAAAGCCATACTAGAGGCGAGTTTAAACCTGAACTCCATTTGTGAAATAGCTTCTTTATACACATCTATTGCTTGTCCTTCAGGTGGCCTAACCTGAGGTAAAGTTCTGAATAACACTTGCCCTTCTGTTCCAAGACAAAGTAATAAAAAAAAGTCTGTTCTACCCCATACGTTCACCATCAACAGCTTCAATATATGTAAACAATTCCTCTTTCCACCTCATCCATGGAAAGGGGGGGGGTCCCCTTTCGTTTGCAGAAATTTGGATGGTGGTTCAAACTGCATGGTGTCTCAAATAGAGTTTGTATTTTTTATGGGGATACTTTATAGATAAATATTAATGTCTGGCAATGAATTCCTAAATAGGTCTAGTAACTTTGCCCATGCAGCTCTTGAATACAGTAACACAATGTGAATACTCGTAATATTGCTCGTAAGTAAGTATTGATTTGTCCTTATTACTGATCAATATATATTTGTAAGCAAAGTGTTTGTGCAATTAATCACAACAGCAGCAGGTGGTACATGCTTTCCGAGTGCCGACACTTCCTCTCCAGATTTCCTTGTTTGGGGGCCGACTCTTCCTCTCCAGATTTCTTGGTTGTGGTACGCGCTTTCCGAGCGCTGACACTTCTCAGATTACCTTGTTTGGACAACATGGCCGCTGAGTAGCGTAATGACACAATCATGTTACGCAGCTGTGTTACACAGTGTGTCATCGGCGTACGTCACCACTTGCACGCCAAAAGATTCCACCAGGACTGCCAGAGGAGTCACATAAACATTGAACAGTGCTGGGCTCAGTGCAGAGTCCTGGGCAATGTCATACCTCAAAGGTTTGGGGTCGGAAGCAAAAGGTGCAATTCAAACTGACTGCCTACTGTCAGATACAAAGACTCAAACCAAGCCAGCGCGGCCCACCATGCCAATATTGCTAAGTCATTGTACGGGGACAGGGTGATAAACAGTATCAAACTCCCCCAATAACTCTAACAGTAGGAATGCCACTTGCTTCCCTTGGGACACAGCAAGATTCATAGTGTCAGAGATTTCCACCAGCGTGATTTCGGTGATGTATCAAGGGTGGATGCCTGATTGGGTGGATGCAGCAACTGATTAGAAACCAGATACCTGGACTGATCAGGGAGAAACAGATTTTGAACCTGATTTCAGATACTTCAAATGGTAAAAAACATCAAGATCCAGTAACACTATTTCCTCCCAGTGGTTTTGCATTCAATAATTCCAAAAATTTTGGAATGAGAGGTTTAAGGCCTTATTTCAAGTGGCACGTTGTACAGCCTGCACCGGTTTCACCCCGCAGGGTCTGCAATTCCTTTGGTACCAATAACTCTGTGGCAGTAGGGGTTATCAGGTATTATATGTGCGACCCTTAGAAATCATAAATTATCAGGTGAACCAGTAATTTCATTTCTGATTACCCTGCTTTAGTCCACATTTTATACCCTGTATTTTACCAGGAGATTTAGCTACTTTAATTTGCCAAATACTCCAGGTGAAATACACCCCTACCCCAAAGTTCCTGCAGACTTTGTAACTGGGACAAGACAGGGATGTCCAACCTTTTCTGTAACAAGAGGTAGTTATGTTCAAAGAAAATATTCGTCAGCTAAAGTTTCAACAGTGACCAAATCAGACAAGACTACATCAGTGGCCACCATGTATGCACAAGATTACCAGCAGGGATCACCTCACTGAGTAGGGAACAGTTGCCAGCAGTAATGCAAAAATACTTTGTCACTATGAAATGTCTCTCGATGGGTACCCCATAACAGCTATGGATGCAATGCGCCTGGCACCAAGTTAATAATAGCCGTAAAACGACTCCCCATTCCTGCATGATTTATAACTCAAATAGTATCTTTAAATATATTTTGAATTAAACCATTTCTCCACAAACAACAACGTGTTACTTACTTCTGAAAGTATGCACGTTTTTGTCTTTATTGCACATTTTTTAATTTTGGTGCACATTTATCAATTTGATCAAGCAAATGCGTATAATTTATCAGTCTGGGCTGCAAATAGGCGAGATACTCACAGGCAGCCAGCAGCTCATGAGACACTCATTGGAGGACGGCTATGGAATTGTGACGAAATAGGTTGTGAGTTGATGTCAGCATTTTGTACTCATCTCACAAATGATAATGTTAGAACAATATATGTTGTGCCAACGCTATTTTTTTGAGTTACAATTTCTAATACAGATAGTTTTATGAATGTTCTAGATGAAAATGACACAGTGCCTTCCACTTAGTGCAGTGAAATGTAGGGGGTACCATGGATACCCCAATAGTGCACCAACATCTCCCCTCAACACAACAGGGGCCCGCAATGGGCCCCCAAAACGAATCCCCACCAGCCTTTCCATGTTGATTTTGCTGCCATGGAAAGCCTGGCTGAAGCGAGCATCCTAATTTGGTGGACTGTGCCTGCTAGGCACCGCCACCATTATATGGATGCAGACGGCTCCACCGGGTGGTTTCGTGGCAAGCGGTCTTTGCGCCCGCCATGGTCGCGGTCTGGATCTGCCTGCTATCCTAATATGGCAGGCGGTACATCCACGGTCGATGGCGGAAGGCTTGCCACAGCACGGCTGGCGGTGGAGGGCCTTCCGACATCATAATGACCGATGTGCCAATCCGATCCTTGGCCTCTCTTCAGACTGTAGAGAACAGTTGTCACATATGTGCCAATTTTAAGTACGATTCTATCGGAATATATTGGAAGGGGATCCACCTCAGTATATTGACAGTGCGCCAGGACTATAAAATGCAGCAATTGAAAGATACGGAGTGTGAAACTTGCATGAACTTCAGAAAAATATTTGATGAATAAGGGTGTAAGTGACTAATACAGAATGATTATAGAGGAAAGTGGAGTGAAAGAAGGAAATGGTGATGTTGATAGAGCGTGCAGGTCACCCGACTATTTTGTTACCAAATATGCACACTTGGGCCCATAATTTATTTTTAATCACACTTTATTTAATCAGGTAACCTACACTCTACTACCAGTAACCCTGTTCCTTTCAATTATTTCCAATGTACCTGACTTACCAATCCTCGTCACAGGTACCTAAATAACAATGGATCAAGGAGCTAGCTGTAAAGATAAGCAGTCATCACAAATACAGTATCAATTTTAATAAAAGTTTGCACTCTTTAAAATAACCACAAACTCTGGAAGTTTTGACAACCTTTATCTAATCATCATCATCATCATATGTCATGAGCATAAAGGTAACACAGATCAGACTATCTATAACTAGAAATAGAAATATCGTATAGCTATGAATAAGGCAAAGAATACCAATCATTTAGAGATCGAAAATTAAAGGGAAGGAGAAAATAAGGAACATGCTATTTTAGATCAACAGACTTTCACAACTTCACTAAAGGCTGGTAGAGAAAGGGAACGAACATTCTAAATTAAAGTAGACTTTCGTAATACACTAACTGTTAAAAGGAAATGAAACTTATGCAATTTGATTTATCCATAGGTGCTTATCCTCTATAGGGAGGGCAAGAATGGAACATAAACTATGAAATAGCGATTTAGCATTTGGCAAAAGGGATGTAGAAAAGTGGAACATGCTAATAGACAAATAATGCATGAAAATCTCATTTATAAAGGGACAGGAGAGAAAAAGGAACATATACAATTATGTTTTGCAATATTCGAGAATTGGAAATGCAAATATAGATAAATAATCACCCACACAGACTTTATATTTACCTAGGAAGATAGTGAAGACCAACCCTGGCCACGGGTCAGTTGGAAAAGACGGGAAAGGACCCTCAAGGACTTAGGTGCCAGTAGGCAAGCAGGTACAGCTCATGGACAGTCAGGACAGGATAACCCCAGAATTTGAATCAGGACCGGGTTCACCAAAGGGTACGACCAACACCCGTAGCTTCGGTTGCAACGCCTGCGCTACTCCCTCTCTGCAAGGAATCTGCCAATAACCCTGATTGGGTTCTCGAACCTCCCAGCAAAGTGCTGTGCCAGCACTTTAAGTCTGCATAAACCCCGAATGTGTTTCTCGAACCTCCCAACAGAGTGCTTCGCAGCTCTCTGAGTTCAGTCACCTATAGAGTGCGTTTGGTCAGTGACAGGTCAGCTATTCGGACAAGTCGGACAATTTCTCTAGCTAAACCTACGCTAGTTATACTGTTTTTCGGGTCTGTGTACCACCCCCTAATGTTGCAAGTGTAAGGATCCCCAATTTTGATTGGACAAAGGAGGAGGTTAGGTCATCACACCTCCTAGAATTCAGACTTTCTCAGGCTTAATATTCAATCTTTGTACCCACCCCCTAGTTTCTAACTTCCCATGACATATGGCTTTCACATAACAATGGTAAATACATTAATCAGGTACATTTGTAGCGATTTCAGTACAGTTCAGCTTCTTCCGCTAGATTGAAGTTCAGGTTCCCAGGAGCATCTTGGCGGTGGCTGCCAGCTGGCTGGGTTTCACTGTTGCATGGTTTTCTTTTCCCCCATCACGTGACTGGTACCTTACAGGCTTTCCAAGATGGGGTAGTAAGTACCTCCCAGGCCCAAAGAATACGATACATGAAAAGCAAGCGAAAACAATTTAGAAATACAGAACAAGTGATTACACTGCATACCATGAATGGCTATACTATATCCCTTACTTTATAACAACTATAGCATTAGGGTAAGTGCAGAACAAACAGCTTTGCGAAAGCGGCAATGCAAGCTCAAAGCATGTGAGAACACAAAGCGGCCATGTCAGCTGTATTGCGCATGAGCAACAAATTCCCACCAGAACTGCGAGTACGTCACGTCACATGGGTATGACCGACGCATGCGCAGACTAAATTCCAGCGTAGCAGCGACCATTTTAGAGGCAAGCGTATTAGATTTAGTAAACACATAGGCAAGCTTCACTGGGACACACCGTATAGTGTAAAAATGTGCACTATTAGTAAGACAAACATGTTGATTTAGTCTATTAACATTATTTGAGGTTCTTGATACAAGCAAGTCGCTTAACGTGCAAATCCTTGCTCCATCAATCCCCTCTTTGATGATATTTACTATCATCACTATTAATGGAACCGGATGCCAACTTTTCACATTTCACCCATTTCAATCTCTTAAAACTTTCTATTCAGTCTCTTTTCTACATCTTTATTGGGATGAGAATTTTTCATCTTTTTGTAAATTTTATTATTCAACTCTTCTAATTCGAGTTCATCAACATTTCGTTTCATTCCTCTCTTATTCACAGCATTCTTCTTTTTGTGTTTTCGACATTTGCAGCAAATTATTATGATGAGCACAAATAAGCCTATTCCCGCTATTGGCATCAGTATTTTACTCACAAGACTTTTACCTAAGTTAGAAAACCATTTACCTACAGAGGAGAGACCATCAGTTAGTCTCTTCCAGGCACTATCAACCTCTAGTGGTTTGAGCTATTTTTCCAAATTAGTTATGTTTCTCACATATTTCTTAATTTCAACACTTTTGTCAGGAATGTAAGTGCAACAATGTTGCGCTTTCAACATTCTACAGACTCCGCCCTCTTTTGCTAATAGGGTGTCAAGAGCAAGTCGATTTTGTAAAACCATAGATCTGATCGCAACCAATTTGGTATTGACCATTAGGAAACCTCCAGCAGTGTCAGTTGACAACCGATCTACTACTGTTGACAATTTGCAGATTCTATGTGTATTCAGAGCCACTCCCACTGTTGGTATCAATGCACTAAATATATCACCTATTATTTCTCCTACACTTTCTCTTTTACTATGCACTAATCCATTAGTGTTTTCATTGCTTCCAGCAACTTCATTCACATGGTATATTTTTGGGAAGACAATTCCAAAATAGCAGCTTCCATACCAGTGATCTGGCAATTTGAAATAGGCCTTGTTTCCACATATATAATAAATTCCGGGAAACACAGGTTCTGACCCATTTTTGAAACCCCAACCTCCAATTACCTTGTAATTGTGTTCGCATTCACTGGAACCAATGAATATGTTATTATAGTAACTAGTCTTTTCTCTGTGAAGACAAAGTTTCCCTTTCTTTTCGAAATCCAGCAACAATGCAGCATTTGCTCCACCATTTGAGGTGCTCCCCATATTTTCAGCCCACTTAGAAGTTTTCTGCCTTTTCTCATTTGCCTTTCTTTGGAAATTTTCTCTTTGTTTCTCTACCATATTTAGAAACATTTTCTCTTGTTCATGTAATGAACATGTTAAGTTATCTCTATGCACTTCCCCCAAATCTATAGTACCTATAGTTAGACAGTATTCTCCCAGTGTTACATCACTCTTAGTATGTACAGGATTTAGATTTCCAAGTATAGGAAGTTCAGAAAATATCACGTCTGAATTAGAGTAATAATACTGTAAAGGTCCTCTCTTATAGAATAAACTAGCTAAAATACTACAGGAAATTCCATATGTTAGTGGTAAGTGATGGTATGCCACACCCTCAGCTACTGAAGTAGGTAGCTTCATACAGACATAACAGTCTTCTATTTCCATTGCTTCTACGTAATGTACTAAAAGGTTTGCAAATACATTTAAATGAGTTCTATTCTTGATTCTGTGATAATGTAGTCCTTCCTCATCTGGTGCATCTAAGTCCACTCTAGTTTGTCTAAGGCTAAGTGCTTTCTCTTGTGTCTCTACTCTTTGTGGTGTATCTTTCGTTTGCAGCTCTTCTGTGTCTTTTGTCACTGATTTAGTAGGGTACAAATTAGTATCTTTACTCATCATGTAAGGAATAGTAATTGTTAGTCCTATCCATAATATAAGTACTAATGCTACACTACATAAACATACTTTGCAGCATGTTTTGCAACAATTTTGCCTCGGTCTTCCATTCACAGTGGAATCAGACATTTTGGCTCAAAAGAAGCTTCAACCCCTCTTTGTAACTTTACACAGGTTGCTTACACAGGGCAACTTTCAGGTGGGTTTCACTTCTTCGTCAGTCTGATCAGCAATCAATTCTTCGTCACTTTCGTCACTTATTTCAAGATTTTCAAAGTCTTCCAACACCAGATAAGTCCATTCAGGATTCTGGTACTTGTTGTTTAGTCTTTTTATTCGGGCACTTCTTCTCTTAGGCTTTGCTCCAGACTGGTCAGCTTTACTGGAGTCTTGATTTTCTTGCTTAAGTTCTTCGTCGATAGTTTTTAGTCTCAGTCTTAGTCTTTTGACAAATCTTGGTACTCTTTTCTTGAATCTTTTAACTGGCACTGTAATTTGGCTTTCTTCAAGCGCTTTTTTATTCTCGTTCAGTTGAGGCACATCTGTTTCAGTGTCTTCTTCTTCCCTGCAAGTCTGACTAGTTCCAGGTCTTATGTCAGTTTCTTCTGCCTGGTCGCTAAGCTGGCCTTGTTCAGGTATATGCTGGATTTGGCTTTGTTTTGTTTCAATTTCTTCTTCCTGAACACTTTTATCTATTTCTATCTGATCTTGTTCAAGCACTTCGAACTTTTAATTCTCTTCCGCTTGAACTTCTACTCTAATCTCTATCTGTCCCTTTTCAGGCTCAGGAGTTTTTTGAGGTGTGTCGATAACCTGCTCTGGCCCTACCTGGCCTTCCTCATCATCAGATTTGATTTGGATTTCGATGATCTGATTATCTTCTTCTATTTCTGTCTCGTCCTCACTATCCCAATCTCTATCTAAGTAGGTTTCTCTTCTTGTTCTTATTGGATCGAGAGTCAGGTCGATTACTGGGACCCAATCATCTTGACTGGAGCTCGGTTGTTCTTCTTCAGCTACTTCAGGACCAAGTTCAGGAGACCCCTGAGCTGCACAACCTTCAGCCTCATTTTCATCTGGTCCAGTCACTTTCTTCGTGTGGCTGGCATGGATCCACCGTGGCACACCTGCACACTTCACCACTGTTGTGGTAACGAGAATCACCTGTCTTCGTTTTCCCCACTTTGGTGCAAGGCAACTCTTCCGAGTATGTTTCTTAATTACAACCCAATCACCAGGGTTCAAGTCATGGGCTGGAGTTGCTGGTCTGGCGACGGCGTCTTCCCCAATCTGGTGAGAGATAGAACGCACTTGGTCACCCAGTTGCTTGCAGTATTCCAGTACCAAATCATCAGATATGTTTATCAGTTTGTGTCCTGGCACCCATGCTTGCTGCATTGCTCTTCCCATCAGTATCTCGTGGGGACTCAAGCCTGTCTCCCGGTCTGGAATACTTCTAAGTCCCATCAAGACAAGGGGCAAAGCATCTGGCCACTCCATTTGAGTCGATTCAAACATTTTTCCCAATCTTGATTTGATTGTGCGATTCAGTTGTTCTACCACTCCAGAAGCCTCTGGGCGATATGCACAGTGTAGTTTTTGTGTAATTTTGAATGCTTCACAGATTTGTCCTATTATTTCGCTTTGAAAATGCCCACCTCTGTCTGATTTAATTGTGACTGGAAAACCGTACCTAGGTATCAGTTCCCCCAGTAACAATTTGGCTACAGTGATGCTATCATTTCTGCCTGCAGGATAAGCTTCTACCCACTTTGAAAATAGGCAGACAATGAGGAGGACATACTTCATTCCTCAACAGGGGGGTAACTGAATAAAGTCAATTTGTAATCTTATGAAAGGACTTTCTGCTTTTCAATTGTACCTGGTAAAACTACTGTTTTCTTTCCGGGATTAAATTGCTGACATACTAAGCACCTCTGGCAGAGTGCCTCTGCTATGTTTCTTAATTTCAAATTGAACCATGTCTGTCTAAAGACACAGATCATTGCATCTCTTCCTAAATGTGTATCTCCATGTATCAATCTAGCCATAGGAGCAAGCAAGCAGTCTGGCAACACAGGCATATCATCCAGGTAAACAATGACACCATCCTCATTCCTTCTCCTACAACCACATTTTCTCCACCTTTACTTTTCTTTTGGCTCTGCTGCATCCTGCAAATCTCTCAGTTCTTCCCATGTTTTTATTTCTTCAAACACCATAAGTTGGCAGCTGTTTCCGCCTACCCCCATCTTTGTATTGATTGCTATTTTGTATTTAGCACAATGTTGGGCCAGTTGGTCAGCATATCGATTACCTGCTGCCACTTTGTCATCGCGAGATTTGTGAGCAGCACACTTGACCACTGCCAATGCATTTGGTAACTGGATTGCTTCCAGTAATTCTTATACAAAATTTCCATTTCTGATAGGAGTACCTGAAGAAGTCAGGAACTCTCTTTGCAGCCACAATTAGCCAAAGTCATGCACAACCCCATAACCATCAGTGTGTATGGTTATTTTTATGTTCTTCCCAAATTTACAGGCTTTTGCCAATGCAACTAACTACTTGTGCAAACTTGACTCCATACAAATAGGATGCTATCACTGGACCTCCTAAAGTGCATGCCGCATAAGCAGCACTTAAGCCTCCATTCTCATGTCTCATGCATGAGCCATCTACAAACAGCTCAAAATTTTCATCATTTAGGGGCATTTCTCTTATGTCAGGGCGTGGTTTTGTGCTGAACTCAGTCAGGTCTAGGCAGTCATGCTCAACTTCTCCCTTCACTCCTGCTGTGAGTGAATTTGGTAAAAGGGTAGCTGGATTCAAGATATTACATCAGGCAATGGTTACATTTCCTGCACCTACAAGGATTCTTTCATACTTAGCCGACTCGGTGTGAGGTACTAAGTTTTGGTTCTGGTCAATAAAATTACAACTGCATGTGGAACATACACAGTCACAGGATGTCCCACAATGATAGACTCACTCTGTTCAAGACTCATGTAAGTTGCAGCTACTGCTTTCAGACATCCAGGTAATCCAGCAGCCACTGGATCCAAAGTAGAGGAAAAATACGCTACAGGTCGTCTGGTTAAACCATGACTTTGGGTCAGAACTGAAAGTGCACAATTGTTTCGTGTGTCACAAAACAGTGCAAACTCTTTTGAGTAATCGGGCATTCCCAATGCGGGAGATGTACACAGACATTCTCGTAATTTCATAAAGGCTGTCATGCCTTCATCATCCCACTCCACTGGGTCTTTTGCTCCTTTCTTTGTCATTTTTATCAATGGTCTTGATAGGACTGCAAATCCCACAATCCACTGCCTGGTATAGAGACAAAATATCGACTCCAAAATATCGACTGGACATAATATCGAGTTTTAAATATAGACTGGACAAAATATCGACTGGACATAATATCGACTACAAAAATATCGTTTTTCAGGTAAGTGAAGTAATATCGACTGTATAAAATATAGATAGCAAAAATATCGATTTTTTAATAATATATAATATTTTATAGTGTATTTTTATGTAATAATATGTGTGAATAGTGTGTATTAATGTTATAAAATATTTTATTACATGAATTTTGTTTTGATAATAATTGCGTAATGTAATTCTGTAGCGGGTTGTGGGTTTATAGGGGAATAGGGTGGGAAGTAATTTAATAATAATTAATTAATTAATATATGTTTGTTAATATTTTTAATTAATAATTAATTGATAATTAATTAATATTAATTAGTTAATTAATTATTATAATTTTGAATATATTTTGTATTAGTAAATAATTGTTAATTAATTAATTGTAATTAGTTAATTACATTAATTAGAGTACATTTTTTATATATATAATTTTGTGTTATTTTTAAGTAATTAATTTTGAAAAAATAATATTAATTATTAAAATAATTACACCTAATGTTCTAATATATTTACTTTATTGTTATTGTTAATTAATTGGTAATTAAATAATATTGATAAATTTTGGGTAAAGGAGCATTTTTAGGGTTCAGGGTCAGTTTTCAGTTCATGGGTAAAGGGTTATTTTTAGGGTTCAGGGTCAGTTTTCAGGTCATGGGTAAAGGGGTATTTTTAGGGTTCAGGGTCAGTTTTCAGTTCATGGGTAAAGGGGTATTTTTAGGGTTCAGGGTCAGTTTTCAGGTCATGGGTAAAGGGGTATTTTTAGGGTTCAGGGTAAGCATGAGCGAATTTTGCGGATCTCGCGTTCGCGAATTTTGCGGATTTGCGGATTCGCAATCCGCAAAATCCGCGAATTTCCGCGAATTTGCGGATTTTTTTTTTTTTTGTGTTTGCGCGGGTTTCTGCCAGTTCGCGAGGGTTTTGTACAATGTCGCAAATTGCGAACTTACCTGTCGGGTCGCAAGTTTCGCGAACTTGTTGTTTCTACGTGTCCAGCCTGTTTGGGACACTCTTCTTCATCACTGCCACTCTCTGTCACCACTGCCACTCTCTGACTACTCATGCCACCCTCTGGCCCACCCATGCCACCCTCTGTTTCATCACAGCACCCTCTGGTTGTCCAGTCAGTGTACATTATTGTGGCAACAAGCACACCTTCCCTGCCTCAAGTGACCTGAATTAATTTGGGGCTGATTAATGTGTCACAGAATATTTTTTTAGCTGGCACCTGCTTCCTTAGTGCTTCCTGATTAGTGATCTTTTGAACTTGCTAAGTGCTTTCATTGTTGCAAAATTAGTTACAACACCTGCCCTGCCCCAACTGACAATAATGAATTAGGGGCTGAATAATGGATTTGAACCTCCAGCCTGGCTCCTGCTTGTCTCCCTTAGCTGTAATTCAGGACCTTTGTGGCATATATGTAACTATTCTGAGGTTCAGAGCAGGGTCACATAATAGTTGCAACCTGCAACTGAACTCTGGAGGGGCCCCTCAGGAAGCACTACAGAAAATGGCTACTAATGATGAGCCTGAACTTTTGAACCTGGTAAGTAGTTACTTTCAGTTTTGCTAAGAGCGTATTTCTGCAATTTTGCACTTATTCGCACTTATTCGCGGGGCGCGAACTCACGCGAACAGTGCGAGCAGTGCGAGCCAAATCCGCTGCTCGCGGATTTGCGGATTTTGCAGGAAATTCGCAAATCTCGCGGATTGCGGATTTCCCGAAAATCCGCAAAATCCGCGAGCGGAACGGATTTTCCGCCCACCCCTAGTTCAGGGTCAGTTTTCAGGTCATGGGTAAAGGGGTATTTTTAGGGTTCAGGGTCAGTTTTCAGGTCATGGGTAAAGGGGTATTTTTAGGGTTCAGGGTCAGTTTTGGGTTTTTGGGTAAAGGGGTATTTTTAGGGTTCAGGGTCAGTTTTGGGTTTTTGGGTAAAGGGGTATTTTTAGGGTTCAGGGTCAACAAATAAGATTTTAAAAAATTATTTTTATTATTTTCATTTATTATTTTATTATTATAATTTAATTTAAGTCGTTTTAAGTATATTTTAGTAATTAAAATTTAATATTAATTTAATTTAACACTGTTTTTAATAAAGTCGATATTTTTTACATCTATATTTTTGTTAACGATATTTTGTACTCGATATTTTTGTACTTACCTGTTTGTAGATACAAACTCGATATTTTGACTGTCGATATTTTGTCCACGATATTTTGGCAAGTCGATATTTTGTCAGTCGATATTATTTCAGTGATCCCCACTGCCTACAGTATCCTACAACTCCAGGAAACATTCTGATTTCTTTCTGGGTATTGGGCAGTTGCATGTTTCGAATTATCCTAATTCTTTCTGTGGTAACTTTCCTGATACCTCTCTTTATCTGGTGCCCCAGATATTTCACTGAGGTGGTACAGAACTGTAATTTGTCTGGTGACACTTTATGTCCCCCTTCCCCTAAATGGTTCAGTAAGGCAATGGTGTCAACGACACAGTCTTTCCTGCTTTTAGACGCCACCAAGAGGTCGTCTATGTATTGCAGCAGGACTGATTTTCTAGGCAATACCAATGATTCAAGACATTTTTTCAGAATTTGATTGAAAATCGAAGGACTCTCCGTGTACCCCTGAGGGACACCATTCCAGACGTAAACATGACTGTCAAATTCAAATGAGAAAATAAATTTGCTGTCTGGATGCAATGGAATTGAAAAGAATGCATGGCATAGGTCGATGACAGTAAACCATCCAGCATTCCAAGGTATTTGGTACAAGATCACTGCAGTGTTTGGCACAATAGGACAGCAAGGAACAACAATTTTATTTACCTTGCGCCGATCCTGTACTACCCTGTACTTACCACTCAGTTTCTTTATTCCAATTATGGGCGAATTACAAGGACTGCTCAATACCTCCTGTATGATGTTTGCTTCCAACAACCTTTTTATTTCAATAGCAACCCTTGCTTTCACTTCTGCACTCATTTTATACTGTTTAGTATTCGTGGAAAACTACATCTTCTTTTATGGAAATTTTAATTGGGTCAACATTTGACATTAATCCTACATCTTTCCCAGTGAAATCCCACACTTCTGGTTTCACTGTCTGTTGGAGCTCGTCAGTTTAGTCTTGTATTGTCAGTCTTTTAATTTCTGAGTCAGGTCTTATTAACATTAATTTGTAAATTCCGTCTTCATCTGGGGTCTGAATTTCAACGCCATTTGGTGTGCAAAAGATGGTGCAGTTCATTTTGCACAGCAAATCTCGTCCTAGTAAGTTCACAGGACTTGAATCGCACACAACAAACCTATGCATTTCTTTTAAATTCCCTATTTTAATTTCCATGGGTTCTGTAACTGGGGTACTAATTAATTTATTAGAAACGCCCACTACTTGGATCGCTTCTCCCGAGAGGGGTAGGTTTGGAACGTCTGCTGTTCTCATTGTAGAACGGGTAGCACCAATGTCCAACAGAACGATGACATCATTTCCTTCAACCTTTCCTTCAATGTATGCCCTGACTGGTCCACCGGCAAGGAGGCGCCAAGCACGCACTCCTCGTCCTCCCCCCTCAGGCACCGTCAGAAAGGTTTGTCACAGAGGAATGTATCATTTAGCAGAAATTGCGAAGTTGCTGCATTTCTATCTTCCCTTCCTCCCCAAACATCTGCTTCTTTGCCCTGTTGTGCCTTGCTCCTATAGTTTGGCCTAGGTGCATGAGGCAACTGATTCTGTTTTACCTGTTGCTGTGTCTTCCCTGGTCCCTAATTCTGTGCCTGCGGATTTAAATCATTAATTTGCACATTATCATTGTGCACAGCCTTACACTTGTCTCTCCAGTGCCCCATCTTTCTGCACCCATGGCAGGAGATCTTTTTCCTGGCTTCCTCTCTGCTCATTTTTATTCTTGGTTTTCCTCCACCCCCAGGGTTCTGATTCTGAGTATTCGTAATTTTACTTAATTGCTGTTCTTGGTGCTCTGCTAATTTTACTTGTGCCCACATGACTTTTTCTTTCAACTCCTTTTTCTTATTTTCTAGCTCATCTTCACAGTACTTTGCATATTTCAGGACCTCATCCATGGGCTTAGCTTGCCAACATATTTTATTGTCTTTAATCCACTGTGAAATTTCAGGTCTTAATCCTAACACAAATCGATAAATGAAATGGGTCATATCCTACATTTCAATATTGTCTAGCCCACTGTATGTTTTGAATACCTGCAACAGTCGCTCATAATATGAATGTACAGTTTCATCACGATTCTGAGTAGTTCTATCTATTCTGGTCCAGTCTGTCACTTTTGCAGGCACCTTTCCTTTCAGGTATAACATTACCTGATTGTATTTCCTCATTACGACTTCGGAAGGAGCACCTGTCTTCGGGTCTCTAGGGTATTCCTCATTTGGCAATCTACAGCAACTTTACATTCTGTCCACAGATCTACAGGAACCACAATGTCAAAGAAACCATCTAGATCTTTCAAGAGGCATTTCGAAACCTTCACAAATCTCTCAACCTGTCTATACCACTCTACAGGTTTTTCTCCTAATTTTGGGAAGTCATTAGTAAATGACACAATATCTTGCCTGGGCCATGGCACATGTACATATCCTCCACCTGGTACTTCTCTCATAGGATATCATCTCTCTGCCTGGTCAGCCTCTTTTAAGACATATTCAGAAGTCATTTGTTTGGATCCAGTATCTTCTTTTTTCTTTGCCCACCTGGCTTCCCATTTTTCTAAGTCTCCCCATTTCTGTAACAGGTTCAGCAATTCTCTAATCTGCACCTTTTTTCCTGATACGTTCATGTTTTCTAAATCTTTGTCAGAAAATTCTGCTCTGTAGGGTTTTTGCAATACTTTGGATCTGCTAACATCTATTCCCATGCTAGCTGCGGTGTCCATTAATTTTTCATGGAGCACTCTGGTGTTTCGGGTAATACTTTTGCAAATGAATAGTAATTCTTCCTCACTTAGGGCCAGATGTAGGTAATCCCAGATTACCGATTCTTAAATACCGAATCATACCGATTTGGTATTTAAGAACAGGCAAATGGGATGTAGGTAATTTTACCGAAAAAATTACCGAATCGGTAAGTTTCGGTAATTACCGAATCAGTATTTACCGATTCGATAATTGCCATTCATTCCTATGGGCCTGGAGGCCCATAGGAATGAATGGCAATTACCGAATCGGTAAATACCAATTCGGTAATTGGGGGAAACATTGAAGGGTGGCAAGGTGTCACTTTGACACCCTGTTGTACCCCTCAATTGTGTATGGGTCCACATGTTGCAGACATACATGCCGTAAGGGCATGTATGTCTGCAACATGGCACTGAAGCAATTTGCATAAAATTGCATTTTGGGGTTTTTTCTTTATTTGCCACCAACTTGTAGTTGGTGGTAAATAACGAATCCCAAAAAGGGGAAAGCACTCATTTGAGTGCTCCCTACATTGCTAATTCGGTAATTTACTGATTCGGTATTTTAAGGAATCGGTAATTTACTGATTCCTTAAAATACCGAATCGGTAAATTACCGAATTAGCAATTTGGGCACCTACATCTCAGTAGCCTAATTCTGGTCGGTAACGGCCAAAATTCGGTAATTTCGGCCGTTACCGACCGGAATTACGCTTCCAACATCTGGCCCTAAGGGTGTTCAGCCTGTCCAATCCCACATTCCCAGTCATTAATTCTTCCAATTCTAGTCTTAATTTGTAAACATCTAACGGTTTTGGCTGAGGATTTATTTTCTCTAGTTCTCGGGTCCATCGATCTATTTCTTCAGGAGTCACTACTGTGGCACTTCTAGTACCAGACGAGGACTCACTTTGGACTTCTCTTGAACCACTATGAATGTTCTTTCGCTGTGAATTGCCTTCTGGTTCCTTATGGGTAGATCCATCAGGGAAATTACAGATTCACATTCACTTGCCTGGTCATCAACTATTAAGGGCTCTTTTCTTGGCTGCACTACAGATGGAGTTACAACTGGAGTTTTTGGACTAGCCTGTTTATCCCCGTACAGAGGAACAACTGGGCCAATAGTTACTGGAATTGTTAGAGCTTCAGGACTTGTATTTAACTGGGAAATCTTCTGGATAAGTTCAGTTCTCTGTTTAATTAAAGCCTCTCTCTCTCGGTCCTGTAATACCTTTTCCATGGTGGTTTCAGGTACTATCTGTGGAATCAAGGGAGGGAAAAGATTCGGTGCACTTTGATTTGCCATACTTGGTCCCTCATCATAATTTGGTTTCCGGAATGGATTTCTCGTATTCAGGGACCTGGGTTCCTCATTATACGGTGGTGGATTTTTCATTAATAAATCCTCCAGGTATTCATCCTCAGAATCACCAGCAGTCATTAAATGTCTAGTTTTCTCAGTCCTTTTACCTCCCATAGGCTCCTCGACGGTTAATACTGGGTACAGTCCTTCTACCATCATGTTCTGTCTCCATTCTTTCATTCTTTTCTCTGGGGTCCCTTTCTGTACTTTTGGATAAAATGTTGCTAATCCTTTGTCAATTCTGGGTATATCTTGCTCAAAAGCCTCTATTTCCCATTCTTCTAAGGCCTCATATTGCGTTAGTCTGGGATGTAATTCATTCATTCGAGTCCTCAAATTAAACAAAATCCTACCATTGAAGGTACCTTCTAAGGGAAATGCTAAAATTCCGTCATCTTTAGTGTATTCCACCCAATTTTCAAACCATACGTAAGCATGCTATCCTCTATCAAACATCATAAATGATGCTGGAGTATTCGGTGGCGGAATAAGGACTCCTTCTCTAGTTTTGATTGGCTTGTCTTTCTTAAAATAGTTCTTTACTCTGTCTACCAGAGTCATTTTTCTCTTGCTTCCGTACATAGCGTTTAGTCTACGGCCTTTCCACTGATCTCTCACAAAACCTTGATATCTTGGATCAGGTCGAGTCTCGGGATGAGTCGGATACCACATATATTTGGCAAAGACTTAGATCGTGTGAAAATACGTACTTCTGTTTACTATATACTTCCAATGCTAGCGCTTCTTTCAATTTTCGACAACCAATCAATACTGTGGTTGCAAATAGTTTCGACCAATGTGTGCGCGGCCTTTCCATGAGACAAGTTCTCACGCTCCTGCGCTCACCCCTCCTTTACAATGCTATCTCAGCTACACGCCCGCTGTTTCGACCAATACCAGCGCGGCACAGAGTGACGTCAGTGCAGCTCCGCTACTGACTCCCTCCTTCACAAGGTAACTGAAATTCAATTTCCTTCTTAAAGTTCAAGTGCTTTATTTAATTTACAGCGTAAAACATTCGCCACTGTACTCGAGTGTCTAGAAAGGAAAGATTTGTTTCACTGCAAGTAAACCTCTTCTGTCTACTTTTCATATACTGCGGATAGATACCTTCTGCCTATCCTTCACACAAGCATTAGAGAACCTGCTACTCCTTCGACTCATCCACTTATTTTCTGGATATATACTAAGTCTAAAGTTTCACCAGCGAGCCCCTTTGCTATCACTCAAGCTCCGACGAACCTACTACTCCTTATGTGTGACCCTTACTAGGTTATATCACAATAGAAGTTTTGCTAGCGAACTCGTTGCTATCATTCATTCAATTTTTCATACAGAAAACCCTAATGAGCGCTTCCAGTTCTGCCTAACCATGCACTAATTTTCCTCGAGCCACTGACCTCACTGCGAGGTGGATTCGCTATTCTGCCCCTGGGGATTCCAGACAAACATATAACAATCACTAACGAGTTGTGTTAATACATATATCAATATAACAGTATTTCACCAAAAATATTTCAAAAACATTTCATAACATTTCAAAGTAATTTTACATTTGAGCGATCAATACTTTTAGCAGCAATAAAATTTTAGCAGCAATTAACCTATCTACCTATCTTAACTAGTCCTTAACCATCATTCTGCTACCAGAAAATTACTGATGGAGCGTGCAGGTCACCCGACTATTTTGTTACCAAATGTGCACACTTGGGCCCATAATTTATTTTTAATCACACTTTATTTAATCGGGTAACCTACACTCTACTACCCGTAACCCTGTTCCTTTCTATTTATTTTCAATGTACGTGACTTACCAATTCTCGTCACAGGTACCTAAATCACAATGGATCAAGGAGCTAGCTGTAGAGATAAGCAGTCATCACAAATACAGTATCAATTTCAATAAAAGTTTGCACTCTTTAAAATAACCACAGACTCTGGAAGTTTTGACAACCTTTATCTAATCATCATCATCATCATATGTCATGAGCATAAAGGTAACACAGATCAGACTATCTATAACTAGAATTAGAAATATCGTATAGCTATGATTAAGGCAAAAAATACCAATCATTTAGAAATCGAATATTAAAGGGAAGGTGAAAATAAGGAACATGCTATTTTAGATCAACAGACTTTCACAACTTCACTAAAGGCGGGTAAAGAAAGGGAACATTCTAAATCAAAGTAGACTTTCGTAATACACTAACTGTTAAAAGGAAATGAAACTTATGCAATTTGATTTATCCATATGTGCTTATTCTCTATAGGGAGGGCAAGAATGGAACATAAACTATAAAATAGCGATTTAGCATTTGGCTAAAGGTAGGTAGAAAAGTAGAACATGCTAATAGACAAATAATGCATGAAAATCTCATTTATAAAGGGACAGGGGAGAGAAAGGAACATATGCAATTATGCTTTGCAATATTCAAGAATTGGAAATGCAAATATAGATAAGTAATCACCCACACAGACTTTATATTTACCTAGGATAGAGTGAAGACCAACCATGGCCACGGGTCAGTAGGAAAAGACGGGAAAGGACCCTCAAGGACTTAGGTGCCAGTAGGCGAGCAGGTACAGCTCATGGACAGTCAGGACAGGATAATGCCAGAATTTGAATCAGGACCGGGTTCACCAAAGGGTACGACCAACACCCGCAGCTTTGGTTGCAACGCCTGCGCTACTCCCTCTCTACAAGGAATCTGCCAATAACCCTGATTGGGTTCTCGAACCTCCCAGCAAAGTGTTTCGCCAGCACTTTAAGTCTGCATAAACCCCGAATGGGTTTCTCGAACCTCCCAACAGAGTGCTTTGCAGCTCTCTGAGTTCAGTCACGTATAGAGTGCGTTGGGTCAGTGACAGGTCAGCTATTCGGACAAGTCGGACAATTTCTCTAGCTAAACCTACGCTAGTTATACTGTTTTTCGGGTCTGTGTACCACCCCCATATGTTGCAAGTGTAAGGATCCCCAATTTTAATTAGACAAAGGAGGAGGTTAGGTCATCACACCACCTAAAATTTAGACTTTCTCAGGCTTAATATTCAATCTTTGTACCCACCCCCTAGTTTCTAACTTCCCATGTCATATGACTTTCACATAACAATGGTGAATACATTAATCAGGTACATTTGTAGCGATTTCAGTACAGTTCAGCTTCTTCGGCTAGGTTGAAGTTCAGGTTCCTAGGAGCATCTTGGCGGTGGCTGCCAGCTGGCTGGGTTCCACTGCTGCATGGTTTTCTTTTCCACCATCACGTGACTGGTACCATACAGGCTTTCCAAGATGGGGTAGTAAGTACCTCCCAGGCCCAAAGAATACGATACATGAAAAACAAGCGAAAACAATTTATAAATACAGAACAAGTGATTACACTGTATACCATGAATGGCTATACTATATCCCTTACTTTATAACAACTATAGCGTTAGGGTAAGTGCAGAACAAACAGCCTTGCGAAAGCGGCAATGTAAGCTCAGAGCATGTGAGAACAGAAAGCGGCCATGTCAGCTGTATTGCGCATGAGCAACAAATTCCCACCAGAACTGCGAGTACGTCACGTCACATGGGTATGACCGACGCATGCGCAGACTAAATTCCCGCGTAGCAGCGACCATTTTAGAGGCAAGCGTATTAGATTTAGTAAACACATAGGCAAGCTTCACTGGGACACACCGTATAGTGTAAAAATGTGCACTATTAGTAGGAAAAACATGTTGATTTAGTCTATTAACATTATTTGAGGTTCTTGATACAAGCAAGTCGCTTAACGTGTGAATCCTTGCTCCATCAATGTTGCTCATTTATTTGACACAGAAAACAAATCATTGCTAACAAGCATTGGAAAAATAAACAGGTATGCTTTAATATTGGTTTCTGTGTGCATTGATGTGTGATATATTTCTCTCCATGCACAGAAAACATAGATTGTGGCAACAAACCCTGATCAGGTTGCATGCTGTATCAGCAGAGGAATCAAGATCACATTTTTAGGCCACACCCGAAATTACAGAGGCCACAACTCTTCTTCATAGCTCCAGGCCCCCCTCCAACTTTTCCATGTTCGTCCATTTAAAACAAGGTTCACCAAAGTCGGTCTTGGAGGGCTGGACCCATGCCAGATTTTTAAGAAAACTAAATTTATCTAAAGGGGGATATGGTAAAAATCTGGCATGGATCCGGCCGTCCAGGACCGACGTTGGCGAACACTGATTGAAAGCACTGCATACGGCTTTTGAGGGAGTCTGGGTGTGATCCCCAGATGACATTGCTGAGCATAAATGGACTGCAATGGTTGGACTCCATTGTCTCAAAAATCAACAGTCATGCAAAAGAAGACAACAAGTGTGCTATATTTCGGCAGGTAACCATAGCGATGTGATGAGTGGTGTGCACAAGAGAGCAATGAAGCGGATGTAGCCTATCCAATTACAATTCACCTCATGAGATGCCTTTATAGCTATGGCAGGCCAGCTCACTGTGCAGGAATCCAGCATCAACATTATTTAGAGAAAGCCTGGCAGCAGTGGCTCGGTTCTGTGTTATATTATAGGCAGTGGTTGAAGTGGGCGGGACCTAATGCAATGACTTCCTCAATCTTCCATTTTTATTAAGAACAACTATTCCAGATTGGATAATGAGGACCTTCTAGTGCCTCTAGTTGAAAGGGATAGGAGGGGTCTCCTGTACTCTGAAGCCCAGGAAGAGGCAGACAGCTAAAGAAGAAACCTGGCTTCTCACCGGGGTGCCTGCTACCTGAAAGAAATGTAAATGTGTGCGGTTGGTTATTGGAAAATCTAAAGGCTGCTTAGGGGGTGGTTTTAATTGATGTAGTCAGCTGAGGTTTGTGGTCACAACGATGTATTCTTTTTGAGATGACATACGTGGGTGTATTGAGCTGAGTTCTGGAATGTGTCCAAACTGAAGTATATAACAAAGGTTTTCATAGGTCCAGTCTGATTGGGTATTACTAAAAATGTATGTTATTAAAGTACTTATTTTATCTTAAACGCTAAATATCTTTGCATATTTGGCAGCAGCCTATCTTATACTGTGGATAATAAACTTTTAAATTAATGAATTGCAAATTCACAGCCCTTTCTGTTGCAGTATGCGATCTTGTAGCACTATAAAAACACAAGTCACTATACCCGAATATGACAAGTATGATTCAGTTCTGTGACTTTCTGGTTAAATACTGATGTCTACAGTGATTGCATTACCAGACCTTTATCAGTGTAAGAGCTTTTATAAAGTGTATTTCCAAGCAATTACATTAATGTACATATATTTTTCAATTAAGGTCAATTAAGGTGTGTCTGCTAAATTGTATTTGTATTTACTTGGAAGTGAAAGTCCAACTAAAAGGTTGCAGAATATTTTGTTCATTTTAGGACACTGTTCTAGCCCCTGCTCCAAACTCTCAGAATCCATCCTATTTTACTCAGGATCACAGTTCCCATACTTTTCTTTGCAATTCAACCTCTAATTGTGTTCGTAGGTATTGGAAGACTTGCCCTATCCAAGTGCAATATCTCCTCGAGTTCTGAGGGGAATTTTATTTGCACAAGTGTTACATTGATGTAGAATCTATGATAATAACGACTTTCGTAAATTGGGTACCGGGATAATAGCCTGATACACTTGTCACTGAATAACAATGAAGGAAGGAGCTTGCATGTGTTTCCAAACGCTTGGTGCTTAATTTGAGCCATTGGTTTCAGGTGGGTCCCACTGGCACTCATCCATTTTTTGGGGGCTGGCACTTATTTTCACTCAACAGATGTTAGCCCTCATTTTGATGTGCTACTGACAGCACTTCATTTGCGGTCAGCCCGACATCCAGGGCATCGGTCAGACCGCTGGATTACAATACCTGCAGTCGGAGCAATTATGTCGGGAGAAGACCGCCACCTCCAACAGGTTCAAGGAGCCCGTTGGACACTAATCCCTATAATGGAGGCAGTGCCTGCGAAGGCACCGCCTTAGGGATTAGAATGTCCTTTTTTCGATTGCCTTTTCTTGGCGGTCCCAGTGGTGTCCCGCCAAACATCCATGCACTGTGCGCCAGACATCACATGGTGCCTGTTACATGGTGCATGGATGTTTGAAAAGTGCCTTTTACTACTGCGGCTTGTGCTACAGCCTTCTTCCAGGCAGCAGCAGAAGCCGCAGTAGAAAAAGGCATTTTAAAACCACCTGCACGCAGTCGTATCATGATAGGGAAGGTGGGACCACCAATTCATTGTTGGACGGTCACCTGCCCGCAGCGATGATAGTCGAACACTCATCCAACCACCATTGTAATGAGGCCCTTTGCTTCAAAGCCAGAGAGATAAAAACACAAAGGGGAGAAAGAAGGATGAATAGAAAGATAGAAAACAGTGGCAAAGGGAGAAAGTAGGGATGTAAAAGAACCCAAAAGAGGAGGAGAAAGAAGCTGGAAGTGCCTTGGGGTAGACTAAAGAGGTATCAGGTGAAAATAACTCTACGCATCCTTGGTATTCAGTGCCCGTTCTACAATAGGGCCGCCTTTGGGCTTCTGAGCAAAACTTTGGCCAGACAATTACTCTTTTACTAATTAAGCACTCCCAACACCCCCCAATGCACTAACCCTTACCACATCCCACCCAGAGTGCTGGTTTCTTTGAGATGATGACTAACCCTGGGTGTAGGACTACGCTACACTCGAGGAGCATGCGTAGTTTGCACAACTACGCACTACACGAATTGCACATAGCACAGTGCAAAAATGCTTAGCGTAGCCGGCATTTTCTGCTTGCTCGCGGTCCTCAACGTCAAGTTGGCGACCGTGAGCGAGCAAAATAACATCCCGTGAGACTTTTTCCTTGTTCGTGATCAGCAACATCAAGTTGGCGATCGCGAGCGTGGAAAACAAACCTTCCGGGGTGATTAACCCGGGGTGGTCAGGTTTCTCTTTGCGAGTGGTCGCGTATGCTCGCGACCACTCACGATGAGAAACTACCAGTCCGCGTTGAGAAAGCTGCTGCTCTAGTACAAATCTACTTGAGCGGCAGAAAACATTTGCTTGCACTGTACAAAATACGGTTTGCAATGATTGCACAGTGCGGGCAAGCCTCCGGCACTGTGTAATCAGTGCGAACAGCATTTTCGCTATTGCACTGCGCAGTTCGCGTAGCTTGCGTAGTGCGCAATGTACTTCACGTAGCTAAGCGTAGCACTACTACGAGAACTATGTCCAGGGTTAATGATAACAGGACAACAGGGCCTAGATTTATCAATCCTTCACACAACGCAGCAAGACAAATCACTGCATTGCATGAAAGGGAGATGCGCCTTATTAGCACCAATGCAGGAACCCTTGTGCCATGGTGCAAGAGTGCCTGCATTGCAGGCAGAATTATTTTTGTGCAGGAAGGGAAACCTTCCTGCACAAAAGCACCCCTGGCAGGAAACAAGGAGAAATAAAGATATTTCACCTTGTTGACCCTCATCTGGACCCCAGGTTTACCAGTCTTGGTAAATCTGTGAATGCCCCAAAATCCTTGGGTGGTGAGTGGGCACACCCATGCTCTACCCATGGAACGCCTTCCCAGGGTGGAGTAGCCCAAGCCAGCGAACCGCGCTGCCCTGCTTTACACTAGATTTACCAAGCAGCGCAGGGCCACGCAAGGTGGCTTTGTCTTGCTTGGTAAATCTGACTGCAGTATTGTGTTGCCCTTGTAACACCATGTGTGATGCAAGGACAACGCAACACTATGATGAACCTGGGGCCAGGTCCCCACCTGCCAGAGTCCATTTCTTTCAAAGGAAGTGGAGGGAATCCAGACTGGATTTGCCCGCCTCAGGAGGCAGGATGTCTCATCAGGAGAGAGGTCTCAAGGAGAGAGGTCTCATCAGGAGAGAGGCAACTTCGCTACTGACGGACCGGCCTCCCCACTGGTGCAGAGTGAAAGGTAAGACTGCAGCGGAGCTGCACAGGCTCCATGTTTTATTCAAGGTGTGCGCTTAGCCAGAGGCCTTCGCCAAAACATCCTGTGAGCGCGCGGCCACGTCCACGGGCTTAAGCAATGCGCTGCAGCTTATACATCTCAAAATAAACAGACTGAAGGAAGCATTGCCTGCGGGAACGCATTACAGGCATTGTTGACCAGGCAGCCAAAGAGAAACCGCGCACGTAGCACATGAATTCAATATTTATATGGTAGACATACGAGGTGGTTGGTGCACAAATAAACAATTTACGCACCGCTTGGAGAGCCAGCACGGTCCTATTGAATACGAGCAGGAACGATGGGTAACTCCCTCTAAATTTCGACCTTTCTGTGCAGTTTCTTGACAAATAAATCCTCTGTTACCCTTTTTGCTTGAGATGCAGCCCAGGTATTAGACATTAGCGTGTGAGGGGGCTTTAATGAGCTAGGACACGGATCAGAAAAAAAAGTCCCATTAAAATGTATCGCGAGGGGCTTCGCTGCTGGAGCGGTGCCTGCCCACCCACCGCTTCAATAACTGATGTACGGGTGAGGACCTGTCATTCGACATGAGTGGCAGGTGACAGACTTCTTTTGTCGCTGAACGTGTTACGCTGGTGTTGGAACTGAAGGCACGCGTCTCAGCAGGGCCTGGCAAGCGCCAGCCGCGCGCGCGGCAGGAGCGCGCGGTCGCTGCTTGCTCTCAAGGAGCAAACCCCAGTCATTTACCTGCTCCAAGTCTCAGTGTGTTTTTTTTTATTGTCAGAGATAGAGTGCTGGGTTATGTTTATTAATGACTTATTGATGCGCCTTAGCCTTCATTACTCACCTATGCCGGCTTCACCTCGCCATTCAGGAATATTAAAAGAAGGAAATGACTCCCCGAAAGGGCACGGCCCCCTGCAAAGTGACATTATGCAAATTAGATGTCATTTGTCATTACGTTTATGAATGAGTTCTAAATGCTAGAGCGGCCGTCATCAAGATCATTTTTCTTTTTAATATATATGCTCGCCTCACATAAGGACATTCGGATCTGGTGCCCTTCATTAGAACTCTAGGTTTTAGAATGTAAATAATTGCCCAGAATAAAACAAGCAGTACAAAGACGCCGGTCATGCAGAATGCCACGCCTCCAGCAGCAGTAGTCTCGTCTGTCATGGAACCATCCAAGGAAAGATGACATATGTCCGCAGTGGCACCTTTGCACCACTATTATGACATTTTGCAAAAGCATTTGCACCGATTGATCAGAGCTAAGACATGATTACCCTAATTCAACTGATGCTAACGCAAAATGATTACATCCACAATTGCGCCTAAACGTATATCATCTGAAGGTTGATATTTAGAATTTAAAATTCTGATATGAAAGGAAAAAATCACATTCTACAAAACAGTGGTCCCTATATGTGAACAATATATACGAGATCATTAATCATACACTTGATAAGTGGTATGTCTTTTGTCCATCCAGACAAGAATTTTATTTTCCATTAAGTACAATTTCAAAGCTTTTTTAGAAACTGTTGGATGTCAAGCGGGCACAGCCGTGACCCTCAACATACAAGAGACGTGGAGAAGTGTGGCTCACTGGTTAGAGGAGGCAGACCTGGAAGCAGAGGTCAGCCCGGGACCAGGGTTCAATTCCCGGCTTGGCGGGGTCTTGAGTCCTAAAATGTCCATGGACTCGACAATTCTCGCTCTGGTGCCTACTCAATTCACGGGTTCACACTCTGCGACTCTGGGCAATAGCTTGCTTAATCTCCACAACGGCCCCTCGCAGCAGTATGCCTGGCTTTCACCTTGCGGATACCCTGCCGGGGTTATCTCACATGGGAATACCAGGATGGGTTCCCTAAGCAAGCGCTTACAAACCGCTCGGTGATTTTGCGCTATATAAATTCCTGTACATTTACATGTACATTTACAAGACAAAACAACGAAGTAGGTGGCCAAAAAGGGCAAAGCAAGAAATATGTCTGTGTACTTGTGCTCAGTATAACAGACTTAAATTGTTAAAAAACCACACCATTGCATTTTCCATTATTACATAAATGTTTTGCATATGTGGTTTGTTGTGGTCGATGACGTTTCAATGCCTTTTTACATTTGGGGCATCATCATCAGGACAAGGAATATCAACATTGTTTTCTTGAGCAAGAATTATAAGTACTATGTCTTTTTGTTACATTTAATGGATGCTGTATGGCCGTGAATAAATAGTTCCATACGTGTCGCAACGCTTAAATAAGCCTTCTGACGTGCTGAGTAGAACCGGAATCGGTGAGCCTTGAATATGTTAGGCCAAAAATAGGGACTCGGTCGCTCAAACTGTTCCGCGGTGAGCACAATGGCTAAATTTGTAGAGTGCAGCAGCACTATCGCGGGTACGGCGATCCGGTATGCAGGCATTCACTGTTTTGTAGAATGTGATAATGCCCAAGGTCCCCATGCTATACCTTTAGGGTTCCCTTGTTCTGTTGTAAAAATGAAAGGAAAAAGGCTCACCCATTTGCCAATATTGTAGGGGGGGAAGGGAGGTGGAAACAATGAGTTTGTTAATCAGGATTCCTAAATCGGGTTCTCCCTACCCGTCACCTCCAAAGTTTTTGCTTTCAACCCTCCTGTTTTTGCTGAATTCGGTTTAGGACTATATGCACTTTGCCACTGCTAACCACTGCTGTAGTACTTGTGCTCTCCTTTAAACAGGGAAGAGTTGGCTTGGCCCAGCTGAAGATGGAGTGAGACCAGTCTTTCCTTCTTTCCAGGTCCATGGCGGCCTTCCACTGCCATCCTGGGCATCGGGACAGCACTTCAGCGACACTAATCCTAGCGGGGCACTCACACCGTCCTTCTGTTCATTAGGGGGGGCTGTTGGACACCACAGAAGCAGTCCCGGCAGCGACATCACAGGCTCGTTGGTGAGGCTCGACCCATCTTGGGGACAAGTGGCCATCTTGCTGCCTCCAACCTGCTACTTGCCAGGCCTGTGTTGACGGATTGTGGCGTACTGGGTTGAATCCCGCCAGTACAGGGGAGCAGCAGTGAGGAGTGGAGGTGGGGGGCTGTCGAAAACTCTTGTCCGCCGTCAGCAGTGTGACACCTCCTAGAGTGCTGCGGGGCTTGTGGTGTGGGCTTATGCTGTAGAGCTCGTGCCTGAGGCGCAGTGGTGCTAGAGGACTGTGATACTTATTGCGGAGGTGCTCGCCTATGTCTGGGGAGGCCCCTGATATCCCAGTGGCTCCCGCATCCTACAGTCTGCTTGGGAGCCCGCCTGGATGCCAGACTGGGGGTCAACCCACAACGGGGACTGCGGACTGCGAGGACAATCTAGAGATTCTGAGGACCTACATCCGTGCCAAGCCCTGTGACTGAGCATGGTGGGGAGACTTGGCCACACATGCACATCTGCATATCCCTGCTCCGTTCACCCAGCGCCTTCCAGTGGAGGAGCGGCCTGTTTGGGCCAGCAATCATAGCAGTGGAAGCACCGCCGGGCAGCAGCGCGGGCATACCTCTCATACCTCTCCCCCGGCTCCAACTTCCAAGCAGCATGATTGCTCCCTATAGAGACATTTGCAGGCTCATGATGCCTTTCCTTGAGTCTGGGCCCTAAATAGCAGTACGGCACTGGGACATGGCACCACAGTTGGCTAAAAAACTGACATTGTACTTCTTCCTCGACTCCCCCCCACCTCTAACTTGCTGGCTTCCTTGCTGCTTTCTATGTGAGCTGTGAGGACCCTGAACCTTTTAGTACAGGGTGGGGCAACATGGGCCCTCTGTGTGTCTGTATTTCATCCCTGTGCGGGACATAATCCCCTCTCTCCCTTGGAACACCGCCGCCCCTATACAGCTGCCACTCCACTTGGGCTCTGACAGAGACAGGGGGTGTGTTGATGACCTGGAACGAACAATCGACGCTCACTCAGAGGTTTAAGAGATGCTATGGTGGAGGGTGACAAATGCAAAAACCACAGTTGATGGACAGAATGCAGAACAATGTCATACATTCACCCCAGTACAGAGATCTGGGCCTAAATCCATCGTTTTTTTGCACTCCACACCACCCCAGTTCAGACATGGCCATATGCAAATCAGTCTGACCCTGTGCCTCATGGAAACAGTCCAGCCCGAACTGCCAAGCCATGCCTTCCCTGGACCAGAATCAAGCTTCCGAGGACCGGTTTCTGCATTCCAGCCGTCTTCAGCCTGGCTTGCTTGAATCCAGTGGTGTGGAGTGCATGGGACTCACGTCTGAGCATACACATCCCACTCGGGGTGACAAATGCAAAAACCACAGTTGATGGACAGAATGCAGAACAAGGTCATACATTCACCCCAGTACAGAGATCTGGGCCTAAATCCATCATTTTTTTGCACTCCACCCCAGTTCAGACATGGCCATATGCAAATCAGTCTGACCCAGTGCCTCATGGGAACAGTCTAGCCCGAACTACCAAGCCATACCTTCCCTGGACCGTAATCAAGTTTCTGAGGACCAGTTTCTGGCATTCCAGCCGTCTTCATCCCGGCTTGCTTGAATCCAGTGGTGTGGAGTGCATGGGACTCACGTTTGAGCATACCCATCCCACTCGGGGTAACAAATGCAAAAACCACAGTTGATGGACAGAATGCAGAACAAGGTCATACATTCACCCCAGTACAGAGATCTGGGCCTAAATCCATCGTTTTTTTGCACTCCACACCACCCCAGTTCAGACATGGCCATATGCAAATCAGTCTGACCCTGTGCCTGATGGGAACAGTCCAGCCCGAACTGCCAAGCCATGCCTTCCCTGGACTGGAATCAAGCTTCCGAGGACCGGTTTCTGGCATTCTAGCCGTCTTCAGCCCGGCTTGCTTGAATCCAGTGGTGTGGAGTGCATGGGACTCACGTCTGAGCATACCCATCCCACTCGGGGTGACAAATGCAAAAACCACAGTTGATCGACAGAATGCAGAACAATGTGATACTTTCACCCCAGTACAGAGATCTGGGCCTAAATCCATCGTTTTTTGCACTCCACACCATCCCAGTTCAGACATGGCCATATGCAAATCAGTCTGACCCTGTGCCTCATGGTAACAGTTCAGCCCGAACTGCCAAGCCATGCCTTCCCTGGACCGGAATCAAGCTTCCGAGGACCAGTTTCTGGCATTCCAGCCGTCTTCAGCCCGGCTTGCTTGAATCCAGTGGTGTGGAGTTCTTGGGACTCACGTCTGAGCATACCCTTCCCACTTGGGGTGACAAATGCAAAAACCACAGTTGATGGACAGAATGCAGAACAATGTCATACATTCACCCCAGTACAGAGATCTGGGCCTATATCCATCGTTTTTTTGCACTCCACACCACTCCAGTTCAGATATGGCCATATGCAAATCAGTCTGACCCTGTGCCTCATGGGAACAGTCCAGCCCGAACTACCAAGCCATGCCTTCCCTGGACTGGAATCAAGCTTCCGAGGACCGGTTTCTGGCATTCCAGCTGTCTTCAGCCCGGCTTGCTTGAATCCAGTGGTGTGGAGTGCATGGGACTCACATCTAAGCATACCTATCCCACTCGGGGTGACAAATGCAAAAGTCAGAGTTGATGGACAGAAAGAAGAACAATGTCATACATTCACCCCAGTACAGAGATCTGGGCCTAAATCCATGGTGGAGGGTGGCAGCGCTCGAAGACCAGCAGATTGATCTGCAAACAAAGTAGGAAGATTTGGAAAACAGAAGCCGCATGAATAATGTATGTCTCCGAGGTGTGCCCAGGAGAACAGATTCAGTGACATTGTGGCCTTTACAGCTGAGCTACTGCAGATGATTCATGGAGATAAAGAGGCCCCCCTCCCGGCTCTGGATATGACCTATCTGGTATATTCCATACTGGGGAGATCCCTCCCTGATATCCTGACATGAGTGCACTTCTTTAAGGACAACGAGACTATCATGAGGACCTTCAGAAGCAAGGCTGATCTGGTATTTCGTGGCCACACCATCCAACTGTCCCAGGATCTTTCCCCAGTCATACTGCACTGATGGTGCTATTTCAAGCAGGTCACAGACAAACTATTGTAGATGAACATTTGCTATCAATGGGGTCACCCGCTTGCCCTCTTATTTTCATGGGAGGGTATGTGAAGAGCCATGTGTTCCTTGACAGAAGCAAAGCATCGTTTGGGGGTTCATAAATTGTTCCCAAGACTGCTCCCCAATGAGAGAAGGATTGAGCCTCATCTGCACCATGGTGCAGCCCCATCTCCTGGATAAGCAACACATGGAAGCGGCATTCCAGGAGACAAAACGTGACATCATTCAACATCTTAAGAACATGGAGAGGGGACTCTCCCTTGCCCTGTCCTCCTCAGGCTCCCTGTAACTGCACCCTCTGAGATCTTGACCCATGGCTATGTAATGCCACGGGTGTCCAGAGGGTACCCTGACGATCCTTGGACTACTACGCTGACCTGTCACCCACGATTTGCACCCCAGAGGGGTGAACTCTTATGCAGGATTTATGCATACCCTTGCTGATCTCAGCAATATACTCTATTGGGCCTGTTGGCCTGCTGTTTTAGGTTTATTTTGTTTGTTTTCCCTTTTTAGGTCCATTGCTCTTAGAATACGTCGATCCCTCTCACTTTACTCCTCACAATGCATGCTGCCACATCCGATTAGACGATCCTCAAAATGCTCGCCTAATCTTTTGGCCTGTCTGGCTACCATGACCCCCATTACCCTCTCAACTTGTATATTCCTTATGCTGGGAGTAGTGCCTGGGATTTTGATGGGTGTTGCCCATTTCCTCCAGTTCCCAACCCAAAGATACCTCCAAGCATCTTGAGGCCACTGCAGACTCCTCCTCACCACTGTACCACCCATGGGCACTAAATTGCTTTCCTTAAATATCCATGGGCTCAACTACCCTAGCAAGCGCAAACAGGTATGGGGTTACATACTGTATTTTCAGCTGACTGCCCTTCCGGATACTTCACTACATATGCTGTGGGACGACTTTAAAGATACCATAAGGGTAATTTTCACCATAGCCATAGCCAGGGGAAAGGAAGTTCGTCTCGTGGAAACCAATCTGGTGACTGAGATTAAAGTCTTAGAGTGGCAGGACCAGACAAACACCAGTAGACACAACAAAAGGCAACTATCTCTTCTTAGTGGACAAATGACAGCACATAGCACTAATAGGGCTGAACGCTCCCTCCCAGCTCTAAAGCAGAATACTACAAAGGGGGATTAAAAGTGGGAACTTTGTTGCCATGCAAACTCCACCAGGCTCAGGCCTGGTGACACATTGCCAAGCTGCACAGCAGGGATGGGTGTTGGACCATTTCTGAGCGAGACAAACAGCATGCGTTTCATAATTACTCAACAACCAAGATGATGTCCCGCTAGTGTTGATTGAGGAGTACTTACTGCATGCGACTGGGACCCCATCCATCTGCAACATGCTAAGCTCATTGACAGCCCATCCACGCTTGAGGAGTTGTGTTGAGTGGTTCATGCTCTCCCGCTAGGCAAATCCCAGGGTTCTGATGGGATTCCTGTCCTTTTCTATAGATTGCTTCTCCCCAGAATGAAGGACCACATGCTACAGCTGTTTAACTCCTTCATTCATGACACAGGCCTCACAAGGGCCTCACACCCTCAATGGCAGCAGCAGAGTTCGCCATCATACCCAAACCAGGCGAGGTACCCACACACTGCTCGTCCTATCATCCCATTGCACTTATCAAAATGGAAATAGAAGTATTTATAAAGATCTTAGCCACTAGACTTGAACGTTCGAGCCAGTCTCAGGCTTCAAAGTCAACCTGACTAAATCTTACACACTTAATCTTCCTATACACAAACAGGACCTCCCTGCGCTACAAGCCCAAACACCGTTCCAGTGGGCTACCAACACAATCAGATCTCAATCTTTCAATCTCACTCCCACCTTTTCATCCTGGATGCAGGCAAACTCACCACCACTCCAGTAATCCATTATGGCAGATATCTATGCTGGAGGCCCCTTTTTTCTATTCTGGCTGGGGAGCATCAACGTCATGAAAATGAATGTCCTGCCTTGAGCGCTGTCTCTTTTCCAATCCTTGCCCACACCGATTCCTCAGAGAGATATCTCTTGCATTCAGTGAGACATTCGCTCCTTCATTTGGAATAGGAAGTAGTCAAGGATCTCGCATTTTTTATTCATGCAGCCTACAGACAGGGGGGGACTGGTCTGCCCTAATCGCCTTGAAAACTATTGGGCTGCCCACCTCTGATATAGCTCTGCGAGGGTGATCCCCGAAAGTGAGAAAAACTGGTTTCACATGAATCAGACGGTCGTTTGCCGGCCCCTTTGGGACATAGCCTGGTTGCCCAAACAAGCCTGGCTTCACAATGCTTATTTAGCTAATCTCATCTGGGACAAACTGGCACACTAGAGGAGACTCACTTCTTCCCCTACCCATGTACACCAAATGAGCGCAATCCTGATTTCACGCCCACACTCAAGCCCCACTCATTCCCTAGCTGTGAGGGAGAGAGAGGGGACCGCAAGACATTTTGGGATGTCTTCGTGGGACCGGTCATGAAATCATTTGACCAATGTAAGGCCAAATACTGGCTCCCGTAACAAGGTGGTTACAGTACTGCAAACTGTGTCACTGTTGGGCAATACACCCTCCAATTATCCTGAGGATAAAAGGTCACACACCCCTTTAGAAAAGCTGGTGAGAGCATTTGATGGGTCATGGGGCTTTTTTCCAATACATTTTAGACCCTCCAACATTCCATACCCCACAGATCAATCCTTATCAACATAGCTGGCAGGATACTATTACAGAGGGCATCTCGCCATAACAATAGGAATTACACTGGCTTGACATTCCCAAAACCTATCATTGTTTATCACACTGTGAAATCGCTTTTAAGCTCATGTTGTAATGGTATTATGCTCTGGCTCGCCTCACCACCATAAACCCCACCACATCCTCCCTCTGCTGGCAATGCAGACTTGTGATTGGAGATTTGTGCCACATCTAATGGTCCTGCAGTCTCATTACCACATATTGGAAAGAGATCTTGGGGCACATTAAAACCACCACAGGTATCCCCGCCCTACCTCCTATCTTACAGTGGCCCTTGGTATGCGCCCTATTGCCCTGGAAACAATGACTTACGTAAATTGGAAATTTTGTTAGCCACATGCTCAATGCTGCAGTTTATAGCATTGACATGGAAAAAAAACAGCTGATTCCTCTATTGCCTAATGGTCCACCAGCCTCTGGCACATATTAGCAAAGTAACAAATATCCTACACTCTAGCGTGGACAGAAACTAAGGGGCATATTATCAAGGGGGTTTATCTCCGCTTTTTTGGCTTTAAAAGCCAAGAAAGCGGAGATAAAATTATCTCCCTATTACCTAGCTGTCGCTAACACCAGTTAGCGACAGCTAGTAGGAGATAGCAACCATCTTGGCCCCCACTTTGCATGTCAGTGATATTTATCACTAATGACATGCAAAGTGGGCGTGCCAAGATGTTAGGGACTGGAAACAGTCGCTAACATCGCTATCTCCTATTACCAACTTTTGGAGAAATTTGCGCTAAGCGCGAATATCTCCAAAAGCTAACACCTGCCCTGAGCAGTTCTTAGCCATGTTATCCAATGGTAGGTGGATAACATGGCTAAGAGCATTAGCTCGGTAATGCATGAATATCGCTGACTTTTCAGCGATATTCATGCATTGCGGCCGATTTTTATTGCATTTGCGATAAACCTTAGTAATACCAAGGTTTATCTGCGATAAAAATCGCCGCAGCTCAGCGATAATTTTTTCACGCTAACCACGCAATAGCGATAATTATCGCTATTGCTTGGTAATATGCCCCTCAATTCCAATACGTTTAGTGCCCTTTGATCCACTATCTGACCAGCTGAGAGTTCACCTACTTCAATCTGCTAAGCCTCAGGGAATTGAAACTTTTTGACTGACTCTCTCCCAAGACCTGGCCTCAGAGGCATGCCTTTTCCTCCCCATATACCCTCTGTGACACTCATGCATGCAATAACACATGACACTCAGTGGCAGCTGCCTCAGTACGAGGGTGGTGAGGCGGGGGTTGGATAAATAAAAATAAAAACTTACCTTTGCCAACGCCCAGCCTCTCATCTGTACTCTTAGATGAGCAGCAGATGGCTAGTAACACTGAAAGCACCCAGGCTCCCGTACTGTCCCAGCCAAGCCCGACTCTGCATGAGCTGCGTTGTGATTGGTCTGGGTGACCTGTTTGGCTGCTCAGGCAGGACCTGGGAGCCCGTGAATGCTCTCCACGGGGCTGTCCAACGGGGCTGTGTATGGGGCTGTGCAACAGTGCTAAGGGCGCATGACTGTTAGGACCAGCCTGGCTCCAAGTCCCACATAGAAAAATAAAATGATAATAACGTCCTGTTATTATCATTTTCTTTTTCTTTTTGCACTGCTGAAATAGCAGTGGGGCGATGCTCCTCCACCTTAGAAGAGAAGCCACCACTGATGACAGTGGGGATATCCTTGAACTAAATTTGTTGAATTTTGTCATTTGTTGGTCTGTCTCATTCTTGGTAGGCAACACAAAGACTTATAGGAGACTTTTGTGAATATATCCCTTATTTATGTATTGCTTATTATTGCATGCGATCCTTGGGCACATCTATTTTATGCAATGACTTTTATCGTCTATTTCAATACAATGGGATTTGGTGGCTATGTTGTATTTTGTTGTAATGTGTCATGAACATTCAATAAAAAGATTACGAGTAAAAATAAAAAAAAGAATTGGCTTATACCCGATTGGCATGTTTCATTCTAGTGATGTGGTACCTCGTGTGCCAGGGCCTGGAAATTAAATGCTACTAGTGGCTCTGCAGTACTGATTGGGCCACCCACATACGTAGCCCTATAAAACATTTCTCAGGCCTGCCATTGCAGCCTCTGTGCGCAGTTCTAAGCTGCTATTTCGAACTGGCAAATTAAACAGTTTGCCAGGTCCAAACCTCCCTTCTTAATACATATATCATACCAAGTGTAGGCCCTGAACAGCGGAGGGGCAGGGATGCAGTGCATTTTGTTGGACAGGCACTTTTAAGTTTTACATGTCCCGGTAGTGAAACACTTCTAAATTCGTTTTTTTTACTACTGCAAGGCATACCTCCATAATACTGAGAATGCCACATTTTGGAAGGTGGCATCTTCTTGCCCTAACCATTTGGTGCCTGTTCCTGGGTCACATGACTAGGTGTAGCTAGCGGTTGGTGTTTGTGTATTGCTCACAGACAGTGAGACAAAGAGAAGCTAGGAGTTGACAGGATGGGCCACTCAGACTTAAAGATGGAGAGGAGTTGTCACCTACCACACTTTTTTTCAGAGTAAGATTGTGCAGGCAGACTATTGGCATGGTTAGCTAATAGAGAGAAAAGGCTTCCATTGGTGTCAGCACTTCAAGCCTGAGATGGTGGCATTCTACATTGCACAGCAGGCCATACATGATGCCTTCACATCCTACTATGTCAAACTAAAGTCCCACTGCAGACGTCAACCGCTGTTCTTACCACGTACTTCGAGCCAATACCTCTTCCCAGACTCCAATAAAGTGGAGGACCTTGATACCTCCCTAACTGAAAGTTGCAATAGCAGTTTGATCTACTGGTAAATCCCCATGAACGGACCGACTATCTGCTGAATTCTATAAATGTTTTTGGGGCATGCTGGCTCCTACATTGCTTAATTTATATGAGACAGTACTGGAGACTAGGAGCCTCCCTGCCACACTGAGAGAAGCCCCTGTGGTATCACTATTACAACCTGGGAAAGGCCCCCTAGATGTCGTTTTTTACCGCACTAGTGCAATATTAAATACAAAAAAACAACATTCTGAGCGCTATATTAGCTTGGAAAGCTCAGCAGATATTACCACACCTAGTCCACAAGGATCAAAACAGGTTTATCCCAGGAAAGAATACCTCCATGTGCATCCACCGCCTCTACCAGGTAAAGTAAGCATTACAAACCACGTACCCCCCAAGCGACTGCATTAGTGCTCAATATTCATAAAGCATTCAACTCCCCTAACTGGGGCTATCTTTTCACATTTCTGGCATAGATTGTCTTCAGCCACTACATCACCAAGTTAAACAGCTACTGTACACCTCCACCACAACAAGAACTCACTTCGAGGGGGGGTGGGGGGGGTCTTTCTGACTTCGTCTTCACGGTCGGGGGCGGTACCAGACAGGGCTGGGCTGCCCGCTCTCACCACTCCTGTTTGCCCTGGTGATGGGACCACCCTTGGCCAGGGTGTTAGCTGGGGGAGATAAGTGAGATCTCCTATACCAGATGGCTTCCAAATCCCATTGTATGCAGACGATGTCCTCTCGTACTTGAAAGATACCATCTCTCTGACCTCGCACCAGTAGTCTCTCTCCTTAGTTCGGCTTGGTGTCAGAACTTGTCGTCAGTTGGGATAAATCCAGCTTGTTCCTGCTGAAGGCTGGGGTGACCCCTCGGTCCTGACATGGGGGAGGGGGGAATTAATTGGGAATCATCCTCAGTCCGTTATCTCATGATTCAGGTATTCTATACACTCTCAGACCTCAATGGTAATTTGGGGGCAGTGGTTACCTCGATTCGATTGCACCTGCCCTTCTGGAAGTCTCTTTTGTTATCACTTGCAGGCTGCATAGCTATCGCCAAAATAGTGATATTCCCTCCGCTCATTTATTGCTTTCCAAATCTCCAGAAGATTCGCCCTTATTTTTTCTTCTGAGACCTTCACACCCTCCTGGGAGAAATCCGTTAGCATAACTTGCATAGGCAAGTGGTCCTAAATAAGCTCCATCTCCCATCAGATCAGGGAGGCGCCAGAAAGAGGAAATTAGAAGGAAAGGTCTGTAGACCGCCCTGATGATGAAAAACCTTGCAAACCAATTGATGGGACCCTCTCTGACCCTGATATTGAAGGTAGTTCAGGCCAAACTTCTCCCCTCAATCGCGTAAGCTGCGAGGCGATGCGGGGAAGAGACGTTAAGGAGCTGGAAAGCATGTAGGTTAAAGCTTACAGATCTATGTTTTGCCTTCCGCTCTACACATCACCCGCGCAAATAAGGCTGGAGTTTGGCCTTCAACAACAAGACTTAGCCAGGTGTGACGCTTACATCATCTGTTGGCATAAGATAAGAAGTGCCACTACAAACACGCTAAACTACCTGTTGTGGCACGACATACAGCACAGGGAGATCTCTCAGGCAAGAAACCACCTTTAGTTAGCCTCGGAATCTACCAAACTTTCTGGACTCTGGGAAGCGCAACTTGGCTATCTCAACTTCAAAAAATTAGTGTGGAAAAACATAAAACTAATCTCCTTATTGACGGACAAGGCAGATTTTTTGAAAAGATAGCATGCCTGGATGACCCTTAACTCCTACAAATCGCTCGCCCCACAACCATACTTTAACCAGGGCAATCCTAGGGCCATAAAGATGACCTTCCTAAGGTACAGACTGAGGATCCTTCCATGCACCCAGCATCTACCACCATGGCTGAGGACAAAAGGACAAAATACTTGCATGCTGTGTAACATCAATACTGGCGACATTCTTCATTTAATTCGCCTATGCGATGAACTGCACCAAACGCGGCAACAGTTCCTAAAACAACCTCTTAAACAGAAAGGCATCCGCACTAGAAGGCAAGCAGTGCTGGCCTGCTTAAACCCAGTAAATATCCAACTAAACGTCAGGCTGGTAAAATTCCTGATGATTGCTGAACAAAAAATGCCAAAAATACCCAAAAATGCACCACAAAGCTTACTGCCGCAAGCTGACTAGCAGACGGGTAAAAAGACTTACCGGAACCTCAATAAGGATGCCTACCAGCAGCAGAGGGACAAATCTTGCAATAAGTAGAGACAATTTGAACGATGCGACTAATGGGCAATCAGGGTTGGAGCAAGGAAAATCCGAAACAAGCACATGACATCATCCATCGATCCAATGACTCTCCCTAACTAGCCAACTTAACTTCGATTTTAAACTGCAATTAATTTTTTACCTTTGGCTTTTAATTGGTTTTAATAACGATGTTTTAGGAATTTTGTAGTGTCATTATTGCAACGGTTTTAATTAACTATGCAAACATAAAATAAACTTAAGATCAGGGAGGACTGGGGGCTCCTAATTTTGAATATTACTATTTGGCCGCCCAATTACAATGGCTCAAGTACTGGATGGTGGACAGATTTCTAGAGGACACAGGCTTGGTCGATCCTCCCCTGTCTCATTAGACCTTCCTTAGACTCCAGCACCCTCACGCATGACTGACCCTGTGACGCCCCGCTCCTTCTGCGGGTGGCACTTTCTTGTCTAACAAAAGCGCTTTGTTAAACCAACCTGGATCCACCCTAAGCCTCTGTAGTCAAGTTCAAGTTTATTGTTTCAGTTAGTTAAAACTATGACACATTTCACAGTTAAAACTATAAAATATTACATTTATAACATCATAAAATAAAATGTGCCTGAAGGAAAGTGCTTTCATTCATTCTACCCTGGGAAATTATGTTCACTAATACAATATACCTTAAAATCAGCTTCATAATTTAAAACTAGTGCAATATTTGTGCAAGTTAGGAAAACCAATGTGAATTTCTGTCAAGTCCTCAATTTCAGCCCTAGACAGTGATCCCGAAAGCGTAGTTTTCAGGAGCAAACTAGTGTAGATTTATATTTGTGCCAATGAACTTGCCAAGGTAAGCTTGGGATCAATCGGCAAAAATAATCACCTGGGCATTCAATTCTTTTCTATGGGTGCTGTTACCCGAACTCACAACGGGGTCACTTCTCCAGCCAAACAATGCAACCATGGAAGTAACGGAATGTCTGGCAAAGGGGACCTGTTTCAAAATGAGCAGTCAATGTCGTTTGAGACTCTGACTGAGCAATATGCTGTCTTGATGGTCAATTCCTCCTTTACTCTGCCCTAAAAGGCACCCTAAGGGACGAATGGCAAGAACACAAGAGCGAACCAGATATGTAAACATTGCATACAATGTGCAGTGATCATAAACTGATTAGCTGGCTTAACAATGCCCTAATTATACACACATCGGTATTGTTGCACCCCCTAAAAGACACCTGGAAATCAGATTTCGGTAAGCCAATTACCGATTAGGAGTGGGAGAGAGCCCTGGCATACATGCAAAAAGTGCCACTTAATGCCCTATTGAAGTTAAACCAATTCTACACAAAGGGCATATCTCTCTCCTTAGTGACTGCCCCGCATCTTTCCTACACCCATTGAAATCTGTGCTGGGTGCCGTACCCCCTGGGGCAGACCTGAAACTTATGCTATGGGACTGCCCACTACTTCGAGATTACTGGACCACGGTATTTTCCCACATGGAACATATCACAGGTATCACAGGCGTTTCCACATGGGATGCAGTAGCAATAGGCATTTACACAAGACCATGCACACATAAAATACCCCATTCCGGACTCAAAGGACAGAGAGTAAGACTAGACCCACCGCAAGGTAGACTGACAACTACTGTCAATCCAAAGGGTTCCTATGAACAAAAACAACTTTTCTAGCCTCTGTGAATCAGGGGGCAGACATACCTGTCATTGACTGCCTATCTGAAGACCCCAACAAATTTATGTGATCTATTTCTCCACTCAGATAAAAGGGCTACAGCATATTAGAAAGCTCTCTTAATGTTGTCACCTGTCTTCCAGAAAAAAACAGAAACCTATTTGACTGTAACAAGTTCACAAAACTTTGCTGCACATTGTAGAATTAAAACATTGCAAACCCGTACCTTTTCTTTAGTGCCAAAGGGTCATTTGTTCAGCCTTGGCATTGAGGGGAAGCAATAATGCACAATAAATGGGTTGCAGTCAATTGAAATTAAGAGTTAGGAACAGATACTTGTCAGGAATTAAGTTAGGTAAGAACTGGTCCATCTGTCTAAAGAGAAAAACTGCCAAAGCTGTTAATTATGTAGTGATAAAATAAAGCAGTTTCCATTTGAGGAGTTCCTAAGCTAAACACCTAAACTGAGGGCCTTATTTATGAGAAGCGTCGCATCGCTGTGATAAAGCAGCGATGTGACATGTGACACCTCTCAGTGCGCCCTCCTTGCAACACCATGGATGCGCCGTATTTACAGTACGGTGCATCATGTCGCAAGGAGTTACAGACACGTCAGTATTACTGATGTATCGGTAGGCACAAAAGTGAAGCATTGCTGGGTTGTGTCTGAAAGCAGACACAACTCCAGCAATATGTCCTTTCACATGGGACAAGCCCCATGTGAAAGGACCTTTGTCGCATTGGCGTCCAAAAATTGGTACAGTGAAATCTCATAGATTTCGCTGCGCCTCTCCTATGACCCTTGCTTGCTGGGAACGTCCACCCTGCATACATTATACCTGACGCAGGTATAATGTAGGGCAGAAGTTTATGAAGTGACGCATCTGCCTAGATGCATCACTTCGTAAATATGGTGCAACATGGTGCATTATTTATGCCGCCGCAGCTTCACAAAAAGTGACGCAGCGGTGGCGTAAATGTGACGCAAGGGCTCATAAATAAGCAACTCAGGTGGTAAGGGCAGAGGTGACTCTGTACACTAGTTTGACTCCTCTCATCTATTCTAAAAGTATCTTTCCACCAATGCTTCTATTATCCTTCACCTTAGGAGCACCCAGTAGTGTGAAACCTTCAACATCTTCTTTTGTTTATGTCCTTATTCTGCAATGTTGGTAATATGGGAAATTGTGGATCAGGATGAAGGTGCCCATTGGAAGCTTTAAAGCCCTCTACGGTATTGTGCCTAGGCATCTGAAGACTCAATTGGTATACTGATAATGGAGAACAGATTAGGGACTGATCTCCAAACAGCGTATGTGCCAATCGATCCTAGCAATAACACCTGACTCTCAGAGATGGGTATTTTGTTGATAACAGTGCATTAGTGGATGAACTCAATTCACCGGCTCTCTGATGACCCTCGGGATTCCCATTATTTCAGGACCACTGCAAGAGGTACATTTCAAATTCCATTTCAGTTTTTTTTTTTAAGTTTGAGTTTATTGAAAACCATAGGAAAAAGAACAGCAATATAGTAAATAGTATAAATCGTGGTTAAGCAGAAAAGTTGTGAAAAGAAAAGAAATGTACTGGTTACAATAAACATAACTTTGAGTAAAATGGGAATAAGGGACAGGGGGAAGGGAGAAGGGGGAGTAATAAATTATGTCATTCAAAGGTTGAGAAGAAAAACTAAATATGAGAGTAAACACTGTATACATATGAAATAACTCAGAGCAAAATATGTTGTAATATAATTAAATAGCTGAAATACAAAAGTAACTTAACATTTTAAGAAAAAGACAACAAGGTATATTTACGGCGGTTTCTAAACATTATCTGAAGTATTTACAGCATAAACAGTATAAGTATTCGAAGAAGCGGAACTAGAAAGGTAAGTAGTAAGAGAAAGCCCTAACAAATCTCTTTTAATTGCTTAGGGCTTTCTGTAGCCGGCCCTAAGTTGTGGAACCAACTCCCGAAGGAAATCAGAGTATGCAGGGAACATTTCCCTTTTAGGAAGAAACTCAAAACGTTCCTTTTTAACTACTAGCTGGTTTAGGGCTTTGAATTAATTCATGACGAGTTGCTGTTCTTTAGTTGCTGCCAAAGGCGCGGAGATACTCCTCCGGGAGTCGATTCGCAGCGCCCTATAAACATGCAAATAATAATAAATAAATAATAATAGAAAGGTAGGGTTGACATCATTGGTATCTAGTTGCATTCCACCAGGCTTTAAAAATAACTTTATCCGCTGGCTTCAAGTTTGAGGTTATTAAGTGCAAAGCTATGGCTAATAATACATCTAATAACTTAAAATTTGATGTTGATTGAGGCCAATGAGGTGACAATGAATCTAAGAAAATATTGCATAAAGAAAAGGGATCATTAACTTTAAAAATCTCATTAATTTGGGCCCAAATTAATGGCAAAAATTGAGAAATGCATGGGCAGTCAAATAGCATGCGTTTTAATTCAGCATTTGGATAGGGACAGGACCAGCAGGAGGAAGGAGAATTAAGTGAGAAAGAAGCTAATGTGGTAGGGAAATATATAAGACGCTGATAAAAAAAAATAAAGAGGTTGGGTAGTATTAGCAGCCCTTAATGTCTTATGGAGCTTCATCCACAGTTTATCCCACAAGGAAGTAGTCCCGCACTGTACTAAATCCTTTACCCATGCCAACTGAGTCTTTGACTTGCACCGATCTAAAAGTAGTAATAAACTTTTGTATATAGAAGACGCTGAAGGAGAGGTATCCAATAAAGGAAAAAGTACAGAACAGGAGTTAGGAAGAATGGGGATAGCTGGAAACGTGAGGAGCTATTGATTAAGAGAAGGAATAAGGAGATTATATTGTGCTTTAAAAGAGTTAGGAAGTAAAAATTCAGATTGGAGATCTGGATAGGATAAAGGAACGCTATTATTCAAAAGATAGGAAATCCATATCAAACCCTTCGATTGCCAGTATTTCCAGTAAATGGAGCAATTTTTTATACAGTTTGCTGTACCAAATGGGTTGTAAAGATAACGAGGTAAAAGAAGGATAAGACAATGGTAACAAAGGAGCTAAAAGTTTACGAGTGTGAGATATAACGGAGGAGCGTATAAAGGAAACGTTACTAAGGAAGGCAAGAGTTTCTTGAAGATCAAAAGGGAGGAAAGAAATGCTTCTATAGACAGCCACACCGGGTGATGAGTAGAATGATTGGAGGAAATCCAACGAGAAGCTTGTTTCAAGGAGAAGGCAATGTGATAAGATTTAAAATCAGGGAATTTAGGGCCCCCGTTAAATTTGTCTTTTTTTAAATAGGAAAACGCCATTTGAGGGGATTTGTTTTTCCAGAGTAACTTTAGTAGAAGCGAATCAATTTTCTTGAAATATTATCGCAGAATATATAAGGGAATCATAGATAGAGTATATAACATCAAGGATGTTAGCATCATCTTAATATACTACAATCTTTCCCACCAAGAAAGAAAAAGAGGGTGCCATCTTGTAATGTTATCATTTAAAGTTTAGCTAATATAATCCAAGCTCAATTTGAGAGTCTCCGAGATAGTGGAGAAAAACCATAGACCTCAGTAGTATATCTTAGAGGGTTGCCAGGAAAAACCTGTATGGAGAAAGTAGTGCTTCAGACATAGAACATTAAGGGGCAAAACTTCACATTTAACTTGGTTAAGGCAATATCCTGGTAACCAAGAGAAAATATCTACCTGATGGAGAAAAGGGGAATAGTATTGTCCATATTGGAACCATACAGAAGGATATCATCTGCATAAACAGACACTTAAATTTGATTAGGGGCAAATTGGAAACCTGTGATATGAGTGTTCTGTCTAATTTTAGTTAAAAGGGTTCCAAAGCAACTACAAACAACAAAGGTAAAAGGGGACATCCCTGTCGTACCCCTCTAGTGAGCGAAAAATAATCAGAGGTTTTGCCATTGGCAAAAATAGGAGCCCTAGGAACAGAATATAGTAAGGAAATCAAGGAAATCAATTTAGGAGGAAAACATGTCCATTGTAAGGCAGAAAACATTAAATCCCAACCAATCCTGTCAAATGCCTTTTCAGCATCTAAAGCTATAGTGGCGAGAGGGTAATCCAGGGAAGAAGCTTTGCTAAGGACATTAAAAAAGAGTCTAGAATTGTCAGAGGACAATCAACCCTTTAGAAAGCCGGATTGTTCTGGTCCGATAAGCTTGGGTAGAATAGGGTCAATGCGTAATGCCAAATTCTTTGCAAAGATCTTATAATCTGTATTAACTAAAGAAATGGGATGATAGTTTTTACATAAAGAGTGATCTTTGTTGTCTTTTGGGATTAAACAAATTATAGCATCTTGAAAGGTGCCCTGAGACGAGCCATTAGTAATAAAAGAGTAAATTAAAGAAGGAGTTTTGGAAGAAGGAGTTTAGAAAAATATGCATAAAATTCAACAGTGAACCCATCAGTTCCAGAAGCTTTACCTTGTCGTAATACCGAAACAGTGTGGGATTTCTTCCAAAGTTATGTCGGTTTCTAAAGAATCAAATTCAACATGTTGAGAAGGAGGAGAATTAATAGACTGAAAGTAAGAGGATAAATCTGATTGAAGAGGTTGACACTCACGTATAAAGATGTTTATAAAAAGAGACAAATTCATTTCAAGATATCATCGTCTTTAAAAAGAGTAATCCCAGTAGTAGTTTGTTAAGATTCTATTCCTGTCCTGTCTCGTCTTGTTTTTAAGTAGTTAGCCAGTAATTTCCCTATCATATTCTGACCTCCATAGTAGGCCTGGGCGGTAAATTCCGTTTCGCTCACGGAATTTGCAGAATTTGGGTAATTTGCGTTCCACGGAAAACACAAAATTGCCAAAAATTCCACGATCCGTGGCTTTGCAGAATTTCTTGCTTGTTTGTGCTTTCAAAATGCGTGTTCGTGAGATATTTCTCCCCGAGCACGCAAACAGTGTTCGCGAACAGGAAAAAACCATTGCGAATGGGAGGAATAAGCAATTCCGCATGTTCGCAGAACTTTTGCGTGCTCGCAGAGATTTTTTACCGTTTTGCTAAGCTTTGCGTAGTGCGACTATGCAAATTCCGCCCACCCCTACTCCATAGTAGTGGGAACTGCTTTTCAGAAGGTCGGAGGATGCAGCCACCGTGGAAATTTTATTAAAAGTAATCTTAGCGTCGATAAGCTCCTTTAAAGAGGATTCGGATTTCGAGTGATAATAAGCGTGTTCTAGTTGTTTAATTTTTGTGAGTAATTGAATATTTGGTTTCCAAAACTTTTTTCTTTTGTGAGACAAAATTCATTATGAAACCCCTTGCAGCTGCCTTGAAAGAATCCCAAATCATAACAGAGGAGGACTCCGGGGTGATATTAATAGTAAAATATTTGGAAGCAAAGGAGCTGAACTGGCTAGAGGAATTAGGATCAGTATGTAAAGAATTATTAAAACGCCATCTACCAGCATGTGGGACAAAAGGTATTAAATCAAAGTCTACAAAAATCGGGACATGGTCTGATATTCAAATAGAACCTATCTCAGAGTGAAGAACATGTTGAGCTAGGGATTTACTCAAAAAGAGATAGTCAATGCTGGATTGTGATTGGTGTGGGGGTGAGAAGTAATTATGCCTACAATACAAGAGGAATTGGGGGATGGTAACACCAAAAGATGACGGCGACTTCTCCGGAACTCCACTGAACCTCAGAAGAAGGACCAGGGTTCAGACACCAAACATAAATGAAGGACCACAAAGGAAGGAAACATCGATGGACAATAACTACATCTGCATAAGGAGAGAAAATAGGTAAAACAGATAAAACACGCCAATACTAAGTACGTTACAAAAATAAAGTTATAACAGCAAACAAAGAGTGACAGTAGCAAGAAAAAGTAGAACGAGACAAATCAAAGTAATAAATCAACCAGGTCTAGAAATGTCCATAGCCACATGTTGACGAAGAAACTCCTGCAATTCTGCTGGATCTTCGAACGTGGAAGTCTTTTCCTTATAAGTAACCTTGAAGATGCAAGGATGGATTAGTCTAAATCTGGTATTTAAAGAGCGGACTTGTGAATGAAGATCTAGAAATTTCTTACGGCGATCAGCAGTAACCTTGGCGACATGCGGAGAGAAAAATAGTTGATGACGTTCCCAAAAGATCTGTTTTTTGGACTTGACTACAGACAGTACTTGCAAATGTTTATGTTTATGTTTATTAAAACTTTTATAGCGCGCTCTATTACCACGGGGTATCCTGGCGCGGTGAGTAATTAGACAACAGAAGTGCTAGATCAAAACCTAAATGAGCTGTTAAAGGGGGGCATTGGTCAAAAGGTCAGTATATTGTAAGAAAAACATTATAACTCCATGAGGTTTAGTAGAAAACTTGGATGTTGAAGAAATTAGGCGAAGGCAGTTCCATTAGCTTAGGCAAGAATGTTGGAAAAAAAACAGTTGGGTTGGATCCTTTGATATTTTCAGGAAGACCATAAATTTGCAGATTGTTTCTGAGATTAAGATTTTCCAATTCCTCCGCCTGCTATTTAAGTAGAGATATTTCAGATTCTAGATGAGAAATACGAGAACAGGAGGTCTAAAGAGGGTCTGTTTTTTGTTCTACAACAAGACTAAGGTTTCTTACTCTCCCCATAAAAGAGATGAAAGAATTTTAATGAATAATATTTAACCCTGAGCGTAGTTCGCGTAGTAGCGCTACGCCTAGCTACGCAAAGTGACCTTCCTTCGCACTATGCAAGCTACGTGTAGCTATGCGAACTACGTAGTGCACTGTGCAAAATGCTGCTCGCACTGATTGCACAGTGCCAGATGCTTGTCCGCACTGTGCAATCAGTGCAAACCGCATCTTGCACAGTGCATGCGATCGTTTTCTGCTGCTCGAGTAGATTTGTACTCGAGTTGCAGCTTTCTCAATGCGGACTGGTAGTTTCTCATCATGAGCGGTCGCGAGCATACACGACCACTCGCAATGAGAAACCTGACGTTCCCGCATTGAGAATCTCGCCGGGAGGTTTATTTTTCACGCTTGCGATCGGCAACTTGATGTTGCTGATCGCAGACGAGGAAAAAGTCTCACCAGGATGTTATTTTGCTCGCTCGCAGTCGCCAACTTGATGTTGAGGACCGTGAGCAAATTAAAAATGTCAGCTACTCGTTTTTGCAGTGCGCTACATGCAATTTGCGTGGCGCGTTTTTTTGCAAACTACGCGAGCGTAGTGTTCTCCTACGCCCAGGCCTAATAATATTAGCTTTTCAGTGCCCAAGCCAGCTGTGGCAATAAAGGTATTCACAGGTTTTTTACCGCTGAAAGAAAAAACACAGGTAGACCACTTCAAAGACAAAAATCAGAAGACCATCTTTCCATACAGAGAAGCCAAGAAGAGCGGTGAAAAAAACTCATATAGGCTGCCAATAGTGTATAACTCACACCATTTCCCATGAAGCAATCAGAAGCTTCAGAACAATTATGCTGTTTATCCAGTATGAAAAGCAATCATTTAGCGTGTTTCTGAAAATAAGGTAATGGCTGTGTGAGGGGAAACGAAGGAGTCACAAAATGGCTGCCAATTACAAAACTCTCTCAACAACTCCTCAAAAAAAGAAATACTGAAAAAGCATTGTAATAGGTAGAAGAGAGCGCATAAATGTTTGACCCGGGTATCATATATCAGGCAGTCCTAGGAAGCAATCATGAGGCCACTTGGCAGAAAAGCAAGCATAACGAAGTTCCAAATTTAAAATGGTGGTCGCAGTGAAGAGAAAACAACTTGCGGCATTAAATTGCCAAAAATTAGAGGGAAAAGGCAGGAAAAACGTCAAAAAGGTTCCTAACAGGAACACAGCATGCAAACTCACATCCTGTAGTTTGAAATATTCCAATTTCGCAAAACCCGGAGCTTCGATCGAGACGACGGCACGAAGCTCTGGAGTTATACCGCCATCCTGGTTTGCGTCGAAACTACGCCCCCCCCCCATTTCAGGTTTTTAAGTCTGGCATCAACCAAGACTTTTAACAGCAATAGGTCAGAAAATTTCAGCCATGGACATCCTTCACTGTGAGTGAATCAGGCATGTCAGCCTTTGGCTTACGTCAATTTGAGCGATGGCCTGTTTCACAAGAAGGATCTGCACACAATGTCTTTCTGTTGTACGACTATGGCGATGCATGCTTTTTAAGACAAATTATTTTAGATTTAGCCAGTGCTTTCTTAATATTGGCAAGAGTCCAGCAGTCCCCCATCAATAAAGTTTCACAAAAAAAAGACACAACTAAACAAGTACTGAAAGAAAAAGGGGTGGCAACCAACTAAAGACATATTGGCTTTACAAATACTTGTTGTTATATGATGGTACAACTTCCATTAAACATGCAAAAATACATGTCAGTGTTTTTCTTAAATAAATAAACATATGTTAACTCAATGTTATTCATCAATCAATAAATCAGGGGGTTTATAAAGAGGGCGCTCCTCCCCTGTCAATGTCTAAAGGCGCTGAGGGGGGGGAACCGCCGCTCTGTTCAGCCGAAGAGCCAGGTCTTGAGGGTCTTCCTGAAAGTGTTCCGGGAGGAGGCACGTCTGATGTTTGCCGGTAGCTCGTTCCAGGTCTTTGCCGCTATGTGAGAGAATGATTTTCCGCCTGATCTGGCTCTGTGGATCTGCGGGGTATCGGCCATTGTGAGGTTGGATGATCGCAGGTTTCTTTCGGGTACGTGGAAGTTTACTCTGTCGATTAGGTATTTGGGTCCGTAGTTGTGCAAGCACTTGTAGGCGTGAATCAATCAATCAATCAATCAATCAAGAAATTTACATAGCGCGCTACTCACCCGGAGGGTCTCAAGGCGCTTGGGGGAGGGGGTCTGCTACTGCTCAAACAGCCAGGTCTTGAGCTGCTTCCTGAAGGAGAGGTGGTCTTGGGTCTGACGGAGATGGATGGGGAGGGAGTTCCATGTCTTGGCTGCCAGGTAGGAGAAGGATCTTCCTCCCATGGTGGCTCTTCGGATGCGTGGAACGGCGGCGAGGGCGTGGCTGGTCAAACGAAGCTGGCGGGTGGGAGTGTAGAAGGTCAGGCGGTTGTTGAGGTACCTGGGGCCCAGGTCGTGGAGGGCCTTGTGTGCGTGGGTGAGGAGTCGGAACGTGATTCTCTTGTTGAATGGGAGCCAGTGCAGGTCTCTCAGGTGTCCGGAGCTGTGGTTGTGATGGGGGATGTCCAGGATGAGTCGTGCGGAGGCGTTCTGGATGCGTTGGAGTCTCTTCTGTAGTTTGGCTGTGGTTCCGGTGTAGAGGGTGTTTCCGTAGTCCAGTCGGCTGGTGACGAGTGCCTGTGTGACCGTCTTCCTGGTGTCGGTGGGGATCCATCGGAATATCTTCTGGAGCATGCATAGGATGTTGAAGCAGGAGGACGAGACGGCGTTGGCTTGACTGGTCATCGAGAGGGAGGAGTCCAGGATGAAACCCGGGTTGCGTGCGTGGTCCGTTGGTTTGGGTGCGCTGCCCAGGGCAGGGGGCCACCAGGAGTCGTCCTAGGCAGAGGAAGATGGTCCCAGGATGAGGACTTCCGTCTTGTCTGAGTTGAGTTTCAAACGGCTGTTCTTCATCCACTCAGCTACTTCTTTCATCCCTTCGTGTAGGTTGGTTCTGGCGGTGGCAGGGTCGTTGGTGAGGGAGAGGATCAGCTGAGTGTCGTCGGCGTAGGAGATGACGGTTGGTGATCCGGCGTGGATGGTGTTCATTGTGTGGATGGTGTCTTCGGTGCTGACCGGGGTCCAGGCGCGGAGGGTGGTGGTGGGGGGCGTCGGTTCGGTGGTTGGGTGTGTGGGCTGGGTGCCGAAGCTGTTGTGTATGTCGGCGATCTTGCTGTGGAAGAAAGAGGTGAGTGAGTCGCAGAGTTCTTGCGAGGGGGTGATGTCATTGGTTCCGGCGCTGGGGTTCGAGAGCTCTTTGACGATGCTGAAGAGTTCTTTGCTGTTGTGTGCGTTGTTGTCTAGTCGTTCCTTGAATGCTGTCTTCTTGGTGGTGTGGATCAGCTGGTGGTGTTTTCGGGTGGCGTGCTTGAGGGCAGTCATGTTGTCTGTAGTCGGGTCTTTGCGCCAGGCTTTCTCAAGGGTGCGGCAGTTCTTCTTGGAGTTCATCATGAGATCGTCGTTGAACCAGGAAGCCTTCTTGCTGCCGGGTCTGCTGGGATGGTTTTTCAGGGGTGCGAGGTCGTCAGTGCAGTTGATGATCCTCTGTGTGAGGTTGTTGGCTGCCTGGTTGGGGTCCGTTGAGCTGGCGGGAGGATTCAGGTTCAGGGATGTGGAGAGCTGGTCGGAGGTGATCTTGTTCCAGCTCCTGCGGGGAACCTGTTGCGGGTGGTGGTGGGTCGTGGTCCTTCTGAAGCTGAAGTGGACGCAGCTGTGGTCTGTCCAGTGGAGTCCGGTGGAGTGGCTGAAGGAGACGTCCTTGCTGGAGGAGAAGACGGGGTAAAGCGTGTGTCCGGCGTAGCAGGTGGGGGTGTTCACCAGTTGCTTGAGTCCGAGGTTGGCGAAGTTGTCCAGCAGGGTGGTGGTGTTGCTGTCCTTGTTGTTCTCTAGGTGGAAGTTGAGGTCCCCTAGGAGGATGTAGTCAGCGGAGGAGAGGGCATGCGGGCTGATGAAGTCTGCGATGTCTTCGCTGAATTGTGTGCGAGGTCTTGGGGGTCTGTAGATGAGGGTGCCTCTGAGTGTGGTCTTGGGGTCGGTGTGTATCTGGAAGTGGAGATGTTCGGCGGCTGTGAGGGTGTCGTCGGAGTTGGTCGTGATGCGGATGGTGTTCTTGTGGACGATGACGATGCCTCCTCCTGTCTGGTTGACGCGGTCCCGCCGGGTGATCTTGTATCCGTCCGGGATGGCGATGGCGATGTCGGGCGCTGAGGAGGCGTTCATCCATGTTTCCGTGAGGAAGGCGACGTCTGGAGAAGTGGTGTCGAGCAGGTTCCAGAGTTCCACGGCGTGTTTTTGGCCGGAGCGGGTGTTGAGCAGGATGCACTTCAGGTGGTTGCTGCTAGTGCTCGGCTTGGCGGGTGCGATGCAGGTCCGGATGCAGGAAAAGTTGCAGGATCGGCAGCAGAAGGGTCGAGGGTGAGTCGCGGGGTGGCTGAGGATTTTGAAGGTGGCCCTCTTCTCCACGGGGAGCCGGTGGAGTTGCCACAGGTGTTGGCTCATGTGCTCGGATCGGGGGATGTCGAGGACAAGTCTGGGCGCTGTGTTCTGTATTGTTTGCAGTTTGCGGAGTAGGTACTTGTTCATGCCGGCATAGAGTGTGTTGCCATAGTCGAGATTGCTTGTGATCAGTGCGTGGGTGACGGTTTTCCTTGATTCGAGGGGATCCATTTGAAGGTCTTGTGGTAAATATTTTACCGTATACGAGTTTGCCAGATAATTTCGGATAATTAAAGCAAATAGCTCAATCAAATGAGAGGCAGAGTCCGTGGTGTCTGAGTCATAAGGGCTTTAATCATAAATGATGACTCGAGCCATGGAAATCTATTCCATCAATACAAGGGTTCGGGTATGCAATGATGGCAGGAAAGATGTCAACGATTTATTCACAGTACATGACATATATAGTAAAATGACACAATAGCATTGAATACAGTAGGCGTGACAAGTGAAATGTATATGATAAGAACACATGTGCGTAGCAAAAAGGCGTGTACAGGGGTGTGCACAGAGGCGTACACTGGAAACGTCACAGAAAAGTGTCACAAGTGGGTGGATGCTTAGGGAATTCTTGCAGAGTCAGCTGAAACCTGTGGCCTGAATGCGCGCGCAGCTATTATGACGTGTGATTGACGTGCATCTGGAGGAAGCTAAGGGTCTGACATTTAGCACTAGTAGAGGAGACAGAAGTCTGGCATGTCAGATCGACCTGTCCCTATAACATATCTGATATCTAATATTTGGAGGATGTTTAATCTAGAGTAAAAGGTCATTGGGCAGAGGCTACTCTATACTGAATGTTAGTGCGTGTATAGGTGTCTGCGTGTCTACGTGCGGGGCCATGGGCCTATTCTGGTAACGGGAACTGTAAATTACTTGCACGGAGACAGGGAGACTTGCTCTTTGCTCTGTAGCCGGGGATATGTTTACCTAAATCACTAGACAGGAATGTGTTTTCGAGGAGCTGAGCTGGCTACGCTGATAACTTGAAGGTAAAATACGGTTTTTTGGCAGGCAGACCAGGCCGAGCCGGGCACCGCTCGCTTGGCAGGGAGTAAGGCAGAGGTCAGGGATGCGTCTCCATGCTGCAGCTTTCAGAGGCAGAGACAGACGTGGCTTGAAGACAGAATTCAGGGCCTAGCTCGGCAGAGCCAGGAAAAACGTGAAAGTACGCCATATAAAGACGGTGGCATGGCATACTTAGGAACTGAATTATCAATCCATTCATGGTGGATCTGATAGAGGACATGTTAACGGTGGACGCAAATGTATTTGCGTCTTCATATTCGGTTGTGGAGGGAAATTACATGTACTTGAAACTCGTACATGGAGCCGTTGGGGTACACATTAGGGGACACAATTTGACCATAAAAATTTCAATTACCTCATTCCTTCCTTGTCCCCTACGGACCCTTCATGATATGTCGATGTTCATGAGACCATCAATCTGTTCATATAACATCATTTGCTCTTCTTTCTTTTTTCGAGAATGGGAACGTGAACTTGGATGGGGAACACAAGCTGTGGCGCACAAGCCGCAAATCGCTGGCCCACATTGCAGACATAGACAACAACTGAATACCATGGCCAATATGATTCCTAGGAATGACAGTAGCTTCCATCCCCAGGCTGTGATTACACTCCAGAGCCAACCGGACCAAGTCCAGGAGCCTGGATTCTGGTGTATCAGATGGGCAATTTCATGAAGTCTGGTGATGGCCTTATAGACTGATGGCGCGTTATTTGGAATAAACACGCAGCAACTGGATCCGATGACTCTACAAGCCCCGCCCCTATCGGCCAGGATGACGTCAAGGACAAGGCGGTTCTGAAGAACGACAAGTCTCATAGCAGACTGCTCCTCTGTTAAGTTGCCCAAGGCAGAAGTAGTCTCATTCACTACGGCTTCAAGTATTCTGGTCAATTTGCGTATCAGTTTACTATTGGAGACAGTGCCTAGATAAGGAAAGAATCCTTTATTGAAATCTGTATATTGTTCCCATGTAGTTTCAGTCTGATCAACTATTGGGAGGTCTCTCTTATGCCTGACAATATTAAGGCGGGAATTCCTGTGATAGTCAGATGGGGCTAGGAATACTGGTGGCAATAAGAATGCAATGAAACAGGTACCATCCCAGTCTGGAGGTAAACGTACATAGGCTGTATGACCACAAATGAAATAGGAATGTCGGGAAGCTTTAAATGTAGACTTGCCTTTATCACTGAATTCGACCACAGTAGTACAGTCACTGTGACCTAGATGTACTGAACCATTCTTTCTGACACATAATACACCTTTCGCTGGTAAAACTGATATGGATGGCAAGTCTGGACTGGTTTCTGACTGAACATTTAGAATCATGAGGTTAAGTGTAAAATTGCCTAATCCATACACTTCGTTTTCTAGATCTGTCCCTGTCATTTGCGGAAAACCCTCCTTGTCTGGGAAACATGCCTTGTTCATGACTGTGTTCAGATCACCCCATATCCAATTGCTTTGGGAAACTCTAGACTCTGTGTTTATAGAGGATATTAAACTAAACCATGCACCACAAGAACCATTATGTGTAAACGGATAGGGAAAGAGGGGCAGAGCTCCCTTGTAGTTCTGATAGGGAGGGAGTCGGCCACATATCCAACAATTAGTAGCATCGTTGGTCTGGTGAGAATGGTGTAACATACGTTGGTCTGGTGAGAATGGTGTAACATACGAATAAATGTATTGTTGCGCAGCGCAAGTCGATAAGACAATTCGTGTGGAGGAAGAGCACTAAACGTGTGCTCGACAGTGTCATTAGAAAAAGAATGGGCAAGAGGAAAATATATGTATAACATCCAACTTATTGCAATAATCGTAAGACTCAGAAAAAACATAATAAGTAATGTGCAGACGCATCTGCTCCGGAGACTTTCACAATAATTTCGTTTCTTGGTCTCCTGTCTATCTCTCTCTCTATTTGGGTCTAACTTGTACATTGTCAGAAACTGCCTAACCGCTTCACCCGAGGGGGACTTAAACAATTAAACTGTCTGACTTACTAGACCTCAATTTCTGTCTGTACTCCTCTTGGGGAGTTTTCTCTAGAAGGGGGAGTTTGGTATCAGTCATTGGTACGTGGGAGTTCTGGGATTCAGATTTCGGCGGAAGTCCAAAGAATCTCTTAACGTGACTGGAGTGCACCCAACCCTTGCGCCCCTCCAGTTTCACGGCAGTCCTGGTTGTTAACAAAACGATCTTCGGCTCCTTCCAGCGGGGCTCCAAAGGGCTCGATCTGTCAAAATTCCGAACGACTACAACATCACCCGGGACCAGTTCATGTGGCTTCACCTCGGTGTTGTCTGGGAAGGCTGCTGCGACCTGTGAACGACATGATTGTAGTGCAGACATCAAGGAAGCAAGGTAATCTGTCAACATAGTACTATCAACATCGGTAATTTTTCGAGGCAGAGGCGTCCCCCACATATTAGGTGGTCTACCGAAGACCACCTCATACGGGGATAGCCCTGTCCTAGAGTGGGCTACCATTCTCATATAAAAAAGAGCAACTGGCAAAGCTACTATCCAATCTACTCCCTTCTCTTTACACACTTTTGCAAGGCGAGTTTTCAGGGTCTGATTGTGCCGCTCCACGAGACCTGCTGCCTCAGGATGCCGGACACAGTGAAACTTCCACTGGTACCCCAATAGAAGCGAGACCTGCTTCATAAGTTCAGACGAGAATGGCTGACCGTTATCTGAATACACGACACGGGGCAAACCGTATCGAGGGAAGAATTCACGAACCAACTGCTTGGCAGTGGTCGGGGCAGTGTAATCTGGGACGGGATATGCTTCTGTCCATCGGGATAGGGCACAGACAACTACGAGGACATATTTGAATCCTCGGCATCTTTCCATCTGAATATAATCCATCTGGAGGACTTCAAAGGGATAGTCGGGAGGATGAAATCCACCTTGCTCTACGGGAACACCTTTTCCTGGGTTAAACTGACAACAGATCATGCAGGTATGCACTTTCTGTTTGGCTGCTGCTCGTAAATGCTTGTTGAACCAGAGGTTCTGTAAACTGTCTAACATGGCTTTCTCTCCTAAATGTGCTGGACTATGTGCTGTGTTTATGATAACCTGAACCATAGAGTCAGGGAGAAACCATGTGGTCTTTCCCTTCGTCATCCATCCTTGATCTGTCTGGACCCCTCCTTGTTCAGCCCATTTCTTTATTTCATCTGGAGTGGCATGTGTCTGTATGTCGATGACATCTTGTGTGGGGTCCTTAACTGTCATACAATGTGTCAGTGAGGTTACATCAGTCTTTGTCATGTCCGTTGTTTGAGTATGAGTCAGTGCTGTATGTTTCGCTATTCGATCTGCAAAATCGTTGCCCTGAGAAATCTTGTCGGTGACTTTCGTATGTGCCTTGCACTTCATGATAGCTATAGCCGTAGGAAAATGTATTGCTTCTAACAGAGCTTGAATGAGGGGGCCATGCTGTATCTTGGCTCCGTGAGAGGTCAAGAAACCTCTTTCTTGCCAGAGGACACCGAAGTCATGAACGACTCCGAATGCATAACGTGAATCTGTGTATATATTTACTTTCAAGTTCTTGGCTCGTATACAGGCTTGGGTTAGAGCAATGAGCTCTGCTGCTTGGGCTGACAGGGTGTCAATACGATGTGTTTCTATGACTTCAGTTTCAGTGGTCACTGCATATGCGGCCACTAACTCTCCTGTACTTGTTCTTAAACATGAACCATCCACATAAAGTGTCAGGTCTGGATCGGATAATGCGACATCTGTCAAGTCTTGTCTGGGTTTCGTAACTGTGTCAACTACTTCCACGCAATCATGTGGAGTAGGGTCTGTTGTGCTCGATGGTAAGAGTGTAGCAGGATTCAGTGTATTACAACGTCTGATTTCTATGTGTGGTTGGAATAATGTCAATTCATAAGTCATCAGTCGTGCTACAGTCAAGTGTTGAGTCTGGGTTCTGTTTAGGAGAACCTCTACAGAATGTGGAACTTGTACTGTCAATTGATGCCCTAATACAATGGAATCACTTTGTCGGATTGCTAGAGCTGTTGCTGCAACTGACTTTAAGCACGCAGGCAGGGCCTGGGCTACTGGATCCAATGTACTCGAAAAATAAGCACACGGTTTGTGTTTGTCTGCTTGTACCTGAGTGAGAACCGACAACGCTGTGCCATCGCGTTCTGTGACAAAAAGTGTAAAAGGTTTGCTGTAACATGGTGTCGCTAAAACAGGTGCTTGACATAAGGCTTTCTTTAATTCGTCTAAAGCTTGTGTATGTTCCTGAGTCCAAGGGAGGACAGTCGAAGACGCTGCCTCCTGTGTTGTCAACTGTATGAGTGGTTTAGCTAGAAATGCATATTGTGGAATCCATTGTCTGCAATAGGAAGTGAGTCCAATAAAGGCTCGTGCCTCTTTCTGCGTCTTGGGTTGCGGAAGATGTGCAATTAACTGAATTCGTTCAGGTGTCAGCTGCCTACCCCACTTGGACAGCAAGTGCCCAAGGTACACCACTTGCTGGGCACAGAATTGTAGCTTCGAAGGAGACACCTTGTGTCCCTTGTCCGCCAGGAAATGCAAAACTATCAGTGATGCTTGTTCACATTCTGGTTCGGTACGGGCGGTGATCAATAGATCATCGACGTATTGGAGTAGGGCAGTGTTGGCAGGCATGTGAATACTGTCACGTTGTCGTTTTAATGCTTGGCTGTAGATGCTGGGGCTTTCTGTAAATCCTTGAGGTGCGCGGGCAAATTTGAAGCTTCGGCCATTTAAACAGAATCCGAAAAGATATTGGCTTTCCGGATCAATGGGGACACTAAAGAAGGCGTTCTTGAGGTCGATTACAGTAAAGAACGTCGCCTCAGAATCAATAGCAGTCAATAGGGATGAAATGTCCGGGACCACGGGATACTGTGGTATAATACATTTATTCAATTCTCGTAAATCGATGACTAATCGATAAACAGGAGGTGCATTTGGATCTGTACGTTTAAGAATTGGAATGATAGGGGAATTACAAACATTTGAGTCGGTTTCTACAACCACTCCTTGTGCAATGAGCTCGTCAATGATTTTCAGTAAAGCCACTACAGCATCTGGGGGTAACTTGTATTGTCGAATACGGGGTAGTACTACTCCTGGCTTGAGTGTGACACAATATGGAGTAATGTGCATACAACCTACATCAGTGGGGCCTTGTGCCCATAAATGTGCAGGAACATTCTGTAACCTGGGGTCAAAATCTCTCAATACATAATGTCCTTTGAAATCACGAAGAAACAACCTTACTCCTTCCGGAGAACAACAAATTACAGCTCCTAGAGCTTTCAGGGTCTTTATACCAAGCAAGTTTTCTGGACATGATTTCGTGAGCAATAAGTCTGTAGTACGAGACAAGGGACCAACTGCTAGGGGAACAGGTTTCGATACTTCATTGACTATAGGCTTTCCTGAAAATCCAAGGGAAACATTCTGTGAGCCTGAGAGGGGTGCCCCTGGAACCTCGTCATGACTGATGGTCGTTCTGCTTGCCCCTGTGTCAATCAAAAATGTTCTATCCTTCCCTAATACCTGACTGTGTATATAAGGACCTTCTTGATCTACAGGAACTTCGATAAGGGGCAAGCCAACCTCCCTCTCTAGGCTGTTTCATGTGTATTGCTGGTAATCGGGATAGTCAGATTGTGCATACTGGTACATCTGCTGTGTAACATGCTGTGTTGCGGCAATGGGTTGTGGCTGTGGTACTGCTACGGTCTGTTGTGGAACCTGTATAGGCTGAACATTCTGTGGAACGTGTTGTTGGACCTGGTCCTGTCTAGGAGGACGCGGTCTCTCTTTAGTTTTACCTGTGGCTATGTTGTGTTTCAGAACTGCACAATCGTTCACATAGTGACCTGGCTGTTTACAATAGTTGCATATCCCTTTAACAGGAGCTGCTGAATTTGAATTATTGGATAGTGTTGTACCCCTTTTATGACCATCAGCTGGAACTGACTGAGCAACTAGTACTTTCATTTTCGTGTCTTTCATACGTCTCTGTTCGTGATCATGTTCTTCTCTGATTCTGTTCTGGTGGTACTGTAACATTTGTAACATTTGGGAAGGCGTATTAGCTTGCCATGTGCTCTCGACTTTCAGTACACGGTTCTTAACCTGGGGCAGGGAGTTCTCGACTAACTTTGACACAAAAAGGTGTGGGTATGACTCGCTACTTGTTTTCAGGCCACTATTAATAATAAAACATTTCTCGAATCGGGAATAAAAATCACTAGTGTCTTCGTCGTGTTTCTGTTTGCAGGCTGAGATTGCAACCCAATCCTCCTTTTTAGTTGCCAATATTCTTGGCAAGACCTGTACTAACAATCCTGGTAATGCTTTAGTTTTCGCCCCAAGACCTAAACCTGGGGTTCGACCAGTTTCTTCGGTTTCTAATTCAGCCCAATTAATCTTTTTGTCTCCCACCTCCCATTCCTTTTCTTTAAGTTTCTCGTAAATACCGGCAGGCAATAATACTTTCAGTATCTTCATAATGTCTGGATAGGTATAATCTCCCATTAGTAACATGTCTTTTATTTCACGGTGGAAACCTGCAGGGTCTTTATCATGACTGGGCACTATTTTCTTCATTTCTAACAATTCCATTTTAGTTATAGGCGTGTATACAAACACGCGTTCAAGGGTATCATCGGCTTTCCTGACTGGATGTACTTCTCGTAAAGGATTCTGTTTGTCTAGGTGATATGGTTGCCTGACTGGGGGTGGAACGGAAACAAGATGTGGAGTTAAGAATGTTCTATACTTGTGACGTTGTTCTAGAATCATTTCAATTAAATCGGTACCTAGACCTCTCCATCTTCTCATGAGTAAGTCCTGCAATAAATTATATAATGGACCTGGGTCAGATGCTTGGTTTTCATACTGTATAATGAGATGTTGGGTCATGTATATACCAGCTAGTCGCTGTTCTTCTGGAGTAAGACTTAAAAATGTTTGCACTACTGAATCATCTTTATATATGCTGTCATCCCCGGCCCACTGTACCGCGGACCGGGCTAGTTCCTGATCACGTAAGGTATTGAGTTCGTGATAACCTACTCTTTCTTTCAGTACTTTATCAGTAATCTGGAATATATGTTCAAGGGAACATCGCTCTGGTATCGAACAAAGGTAACGTTTCTTGTTTTCTAAACGAATGGGTCTGTCGAAGGGCCTATCAAGAGGGTACTGTCTAGGGAGTTTCTCTCTACCTACATACGCCACCAAGTCTCCCCTCGCCTGTTGCGAGGTTTCTGCTGGATTCTCTGGTTCTTCCTCATCTGAGGTCTCTTTATCGTCTGACCCAGAATGCCTTTCAGATTCTCGACGGGCATGTATTACTATTATTTCTTTACGGATCTTTCTAACCATAGCATGTATACTTCTCTCTCTATCATGTTTGCCTTAGGCAATATTCTGACTCCATCTTGACAATCGCCCCATCTCTTCTTGAGGAAAGCTAGGCTGATCTTGTTCCCTTATCAGACAATTAACCAAAAATCGCATTATTAAACCTTGTGTCTCGACTTTCTGACGTGACATGGCTTCACCAACACACTCGGGTCTTTCTCCTGTTCTAATAAAATGATATATATTGTCTAGATGGTCTGGCATTTCTGGCAATAACACCAAGTAATCTGTAACACGTCTTAAACGTAGGGATGCTAACATCATGGGTCCTGTTTTACCAGGCACTGTGTCATATCTGCAATCTGTAAGCTGTTCTTTAAGCTTTTCGGCTGGGGCAGCTTTAGGTGTCCGCTGCATTGCTAATTCTCTCATTGTCACACGATGTAACAGTGGCGGGGTGCGATAACCTCCTGGGGCGGAGGCTTGAGCGTAACCTGGCTGTAGGGTCGGTATTTGTAACGGAGTTGGGCCCTGGACAGTGCCAGACCCAAAGGGATTAAGCGGATGAATACCAGGGAGAACAATAGGGGAAGTGACAACAGGTGCGGGAAGCGGTGCGGGAGGGGTCTGCTGTTGCGGACCTGGGGGCAGATGATCAACAGGGGGTACAGGTACAGGTGGTACGGTTACATTGGTATATGCAGGAGCTACGTCGTCTAAATAGGAAGAGAGGAAAATATCTGCTGCGGTTTTGTGACGTAATTTAGTCGGAACCAATGGAGGGGGCAGATCTTTCGGTATTTCCGGGGTCGCCTTGGGCAGGCCCTCGGCCAGGACTGGGTACAATCCTGTCATAATGGCATTACTCTGTCTTTCGTGTTGTTCTATTCTGACTCGCTGTCCTTCTTCTAGTAGGTCTTTTTCTTTGGCTTTTTCGGAATCCTCTCTGCTTTTCTCTACTTTTCTGAGCGCCTTCTCTGTCCGTCTATGTGATTCTTTACGCCATAATTCAATGGCATCTTTCTGTGATTGTCTGGCTTTCTTTTTCCATAACGCTTCCTCTACTCTCATGATGCACTCGGCATCCCATGTCCCTGTAACGGGCCATCTCTGATTCTCTGCTAAGTCTTTCGTATAATCCACCCACAAGTCTAGATATAATATGGCATCTAAGCCGTGCTTGTGGTACATAAAATGTCCAGGAGTGTCCCTGGGTGGGATGGGAACTGCTTCTTCGAGTATCCCTTTCCTAGTTCCTATCTGTCGCAACTTCGAAAATAAAGGCATAGCTACCTCGATCTAGACACAATGAAAACAATAAGAAAATGCAAACAATCACTCATACCACGACATTAAAACACATTGAAACATTTCGAAACGAACAATAATAACTGGATATCTGGATACTAGATGCACTGCTAAACAGTACAGATACACTGCTAAAACAGTGCAGACCGGATTTGTGTACCCAAACCCGTCTTGACCGGACACAAATCAATGCACCCGTCTTGATGCGTCCCCAGCAACGGTACTCACCGGGAAGCACAGAACAGAAGGCCTCGGAAACTCGACTGGACTGGACGTCACTGCTGCTGCTGCGCACTACGCATGCGCCTCAACACTACTGGTGGGCCTCTCGATACCTCGGACACTGCTCTCTCGGCTGGGCTCTGGTCGGGATCCTCCGCACTCCTCACCGCCTCGTCTGGATGTCGACCGCAGTCTCCGTCACCTCCGTAGGCCTGAGGGAGATACAGGAAAACCTGCAGATGCGCATGGGGTCCGTCACAGCTGTAGTCGGGGGCAAAGCCTGCGACGCATCACCGGCGCGTGGGGTGGGGGAGGGGTCCCTATTCGGGCGCCAAATTATGTGGTAAATATTTTACCGTATACGAGTTTGCCAGATAATTTCGGATAATTAAAGCAAATAGCTCAATCAAATGAGAGGCAGAGTCCGTGGTGTCTGAGTCATAAGGGCTTTAATCATAAATGATGACTCGAGCCATGGAAATCTATTCCATCAATACAAGGGTTCGGGTATGCAATGATGGCAGGAAAGATGTCAACGATTTATTCACAGTACATGACATATATAGTAAAATGACACATTAGCATTGAATACAGTAGGCGTGACAAGTGAAATGTATATGATAAGAACACATGTGCGTAGCAAAAAGGCGTGTACAGGGGTGTGCACAGAGGCGTACACTGGAAACGTCACAGAAAAGTGTCACAAGTGGGTGGATGCTTAGGGAATTCTTGCAGAGTCAGCTGAAACCTGTGGCCTGAATGCGCGCGCAGCTATTATGACGTGTGATTGACGTGCATCTGGAGGAAGCTAAGGGTCTGACATTTAGCACTAGTAGAGGAGACAGAAGTCTGGCATGTCAGATCGACCTGTCCCTATAACATATCTGATATCTAATATTTGGAGGATGTTTAATCTAGAGTAAAAGGTCACTTGGGCAGAGGCTACTCTATACTGAATGTTAGTGCGTGTATAGGTGTCTGCGTGTCTACGTGCGGGGCCATGGGCCTATTCTGGTAACGGGAACTGTAAATTACTTGCACGGAGACAGGGAGACTTGCTCTTTGCTCTGTAGCCGGGGATATGTTTACCTAAATCACTAGACAGGAATGTGTTTTCGAGGAGCTGAGCTGGCTACGCTGATAACTTGAAGGTAAAATACGTTTTTTTGGCAGGCAGACCAGGCCGAGCCGGGCACCGCTCGCTTGGCAGGGAGTAAGGCAGAGGTCAGGGATGCGTCTCCATGCTGCAGCTTTCAGAGGCAGAGACAGACGTGGCTTGAAGACAGAATTCAGGGCCTAGCTCGGCAGAGCCAGGAAAAACGTGAAAGTACACCATATAAAGACGGTGGCATGGCATACTTAGGAACTGAATTATCAATCCATTCATGGTGGATCTGATAGAGGACATGTTAACGGTGGACGCAAATGTATTTGCGTCTTCATATTCGGTTGTGGAGGGAAATTACATGTACTTGAAACTCGTACATGGAGCCGTTGGGGTACACATTAGGGGACACAATTTGACCATAAAAATTTCAATTACCTCAGTCTTTCAGAGGATGTGGAGGGTGTTTAAGCAGCTAAAGGTGACGGAGTTCGCCTGTCGGTTCATGGAGAGTGATGCGTTGAATACGATGCCGAGGTTCTTTGCGTGGTCTGAGGGGATGAGTGGGCTTCCGAGGGCAGTGGGCCACCATGTGGTGTCCCATGCTGAGGGGGTGGTTCTAAGGATAAGGACTTCTGTTTTCTCTGCATTGAGTTTTAGGCAGCTGTTGGTCATCCAGACTGCCACTTCTTGCATTCCTCTCTGGAAGTTGAGTTTGGCAGTGGAGGGATCTTTGGTGAGGGAGAGGATGAGATGGGTGTCGTCCGCGAAGGATATGATGTTGAGGCCGTGTTGTCGGACGATGTGTGCGAGGGGGCCATGTAGCTGTTGAACAAGGTCAGGCTCAGAAATGACCCCTGTGGTACTCTGCAGGTGATGTCGGTGGGGGAGGAGATTAAGGGTGGTAGTCTGAGCCTTTGACTTCTTCCTGTATGGAACGAGCAGATCCAGTCTAGGGCTTTTCCTTGCAAGCCGGCCTTTCGTAGTCTTGTTATTGGTGTGCAGTGGGAGACGGTGTTGAATGCTGCGGACAGATCGTGGAGGATGAGGGCTGCGGAATGGCCCTGGTCCAGGAGGGTGCGGATGTCGTCTTTGGTGGCGAGTAGTGCTGTTTTAGTGCTGTGGTTGGCTCGGAATCCGGATTGGGATGGGTCAAGGATGGTATGTTCTTCGATGAATTATGTCAGCTCTCTGTTGACTGCTTTTTCTGCTACCTTGGCCGCAAAGGAGAGAAGTGAGATGAGCCAGTCGTTTTTGAGGTTGTGGGGTCCACCATGGGTTTCTAGAGCAGGGGCCTCACCTTTGCGTGTTTCCAGTCATGGGGGAATGTGCCTGTTTTGAAGGTGGTGTTGATGGTGTGTTGTAGTTGTGGTGCGATGGTGTCCACTGCTCTGTTGTAGATGTGTGAGGTGCAGGGGTCGGTGGGGTACCCTGAGTGGATGATTTACATGGTTGTGGTGGTGTCCATGGTAGTGATTGATGTCCAGTCGGAGATGGTGGGTTGGCTGGTGTCTTGGGGAGGCGAAGGGCGGGCAGCGGTGTCTTGTGGGTGGTTGGTGAAGTTGTCATAGAGCATTCTGATCTTGAGGTGAAAGAAAGTTCTGAGCTTGTCGCAGAGGTTCTGGGACGGGGTGACGTCTGTGGCTTCGCTGTGTGGGTTGGTGAATTCCTGAATGACGTTGAAGAGTTCTTTGGAGTTGGTGGAGTTGGTGAGGATTTTGTTGTGGATGAAATTTCTTTTGGTTGTTCTGATTTGGCTGTGGTAGTTCATCATAGCCCTCTTGTAGGTGGTGAGGCTGTCGGTTGTCTTGGTATTTCTCGAGGTTCTTTTCCAGGCGTCTGCAGGTGTGCCTGGCTCCTTGGAGGTCGGTCGTGAACCAGGCAGTTTTTCTGGGGCGTTGTTTGCCGGGTTGCCTAGCGGGGCAAGCTCATCTGCGCAGTTGGAGATCTACATGTGGAGCTCTCTAGCTGCAGTATTTGAGTCAGATGCCCAGGTGTGGTCGTCTCAGGAGAGAGTGGAGCTTAGTTGCTCATCTGTGATCTTGCTCCAGTTCCTTCGTGACAGGCGAGGGGAAGGTTTGGGTGCTTTGGGTTTCTTGACAGTGAAATGGACACAGTGGTGGTCGGTCCAGGGAGGTTGTGTTGTGTGGCTGAAGTGGACGCCGTTACCTGCGGCAAAGATGGGGTCGGGGGTGTGCCCTGTCTTGTGTGACGGGTTGGTTGAGACCGATGCTGTCAAGGTTGTTGCGGAGGATGGAGGAGTTGGGGTCCCTTGGATTGTCGAGGTGGAAGTTGAGGTCTTCGATGAGTATGTAGTTTGTCGATGCGATGGCGTGGGGTGCGATGAAGTCCGTGATGGTGGTGGCGAAGGGTGTCTGGGGGCCACGGGGTCTGTAGATGAGCAGCCCACTGGGAGTGGTCTTGGGGCTGGTCTTGATCTGGAAGTGCAGGTGTTCTGCAGAGGGGAGGGTCTCGCTGGAGGTGGTAAGGCGGAGGGTTGTTTTGCGAACTAAGATGAGGCCTCCTCCCAGGTGGTTGGAGCAGTCTTTCCTCTGGCTCTTGTAGCCGTCCGGGATGGCGGTGTTGATGTTGGGGGCAGAGGCGACGTTAGTCCAGGTCTCTGTGAAGAAGGCGACGTAGGGCGAAAGAGAGTCGAGTAGGTACCATATTTCCATGGTGTGTTTGTTTACGGAGTGAACATTGAGGAGGATGCAGCTGACGGTGTCTCCTGTGTTGGTTCTTGGTGTTTTGGAGGTCGATGTGGTGGTGAATATTTGGCTGCAGTGGAGACAGGAGAACTGGCCTTGGGTCGTGTTTGGTGAGGCCAGTTTGCAGTCTGCATGTCTGCCGGGGTTGAGTGCGAGGAGGGAGTGGGTGTCATAGCAATGGATGGTTGGCAGTCCAGGGTTCCTGGCGCTGTTCGCGGACGGGTGCAGGTAGGCTTGCCTTAGGCGCGCCAGTGGCGTGGCCGCCATTAAGTAGGGGAGGGACGGCAGCTGGGAAGCGGAGAGCGATCCGGCATCAACGGGGGCGAGGCCGCAGGGGCAGCAGCGGCAGGAACTACAAGAGAGTGCAATGAAGCTACAATGTAGCTAACGGCAATTGAAAACCGGCGTCACAGAAGGAAAAGGAGATGCGGGAAAAAAGAACACAGTAGACAGTATAGTACAGTAGGAAGAGTGATAAATACAAAACACCTCAAGTGGCAACTCAATGAGAAAACCAATGAGAAAACAAGAAAACCAAAAATAGCTAAACCTGGTGAAGGAACACAAAAGTTAATTATAAAAAGAACCCTCACTCACCAACCTGGTGGTGACATGCTTCATCATTGGGTTCCCACTGGAAGGACCGAATGTCCTCCCAGTGTGCTACTACGCCTGTTTACAGCGGAGCTGGTTCTTTTGTGTGTTGATGCAGTGAAAAACCAAAAGTGATAAATGAGTGCAAAACTTAAAAAATGCGCAGTTGTGACTGTCAACTACTTTATTAATAGTCCAACCAGCATTAGTTAAAAACAGGTGAATTTGGGACTAACAAGTAGGTTTTTTAAAATGAAAACCCTTACGGGCACATGCATCAAGCGATTTTGGAATCGCAAACGGTGCAAATTGCAAAATTCTGCTGTTTGCGATTCCAAAATCACTTTTTGGGATGCATCATTCATTTCCCATTTCTCGCAATTTAAGAAATCGCAATTTTTTGCGATTTCTCAAATTGCGATAGCATTTAAGAAATCGCAAATTTTAAAGGGAAAAATTACCATGAAGTACACCTTCATGGTAATTTGCGAAAAGTTTCAAAAATGCAAATAAATGCATTTTTGAAACTTACATTTTACACACACACATGCCCTTGGGACATGTGTGTGAGTAAAATGTACTTACGTGACATTTCAGGGTTGCAGGGGGGGGTCCTTTGGACCCCCCCTGCACCCTTGAAATTGCATTCTCATATTGCGATTCCTTAATTGCGAATTCGCAAAATGAGAATGCCTTCCCATTGATTCCTATGGGCCTCTAGGCCCATAGGAATCAATGTAAAGCGATTCCTTATTTGCGATTCGCAATTAAGGAATCGCAAATAAGGAAAATTAAGAAATCGCAAAAACTTTTGCGATTTCTTGATGCATAATAATTTGCGATTCCTAAATTGCGATTCCTTAATTTTTGCAATTTAGGAATCGCAAATTCCTACAATGATGAATGTGGCTGAAAGTCCTCTAAAAAATTGGTCAACATGTTTCAGCTTATGAGCCAGAATCGCTCAGCATTCGTCAGGACCGTAAATGTAATCCTCCGGCTGTATGCACGCGCTAAGGCGCACCCAACCGTGAGGATATAAATGTGAAGAAAAAAAATTGGAAAAATTGTAGTGAATTACTCACGGATTTACCCGTGGGGGCACACTCAGTAATTTACTGGGGCCTTCTATCTGTAGGGAGGAAGCAGAGCAGTAATTCAAGAGACACATTAATCACATGATTACATTTATACCTTGTGACAGAAATCACAGGGCAGCGTTTCCAAACCCTTGCCTTCACCAGCTGACACCCATTATGGTGGCACACTATTCATGCAAGCATATATCGTGCTTAAGTTGCCAAGAAATGGACTTTTCTTCACTTCTTGGTATTGCCATATTGCAACAAATCGAATATTATTGAGGAGTTAAAAAGTGAATTTACGGCGACTATAATTGTCGCAGAAATTCGTCTGAGGCTGCAAAATATTCAAACTATTCAGTAGAAAAGAACCACGCCTCAGGTCATACGAAGAAAATTATTAGTAATAGCAGTGCATGCTGTTTAAAATCATAGACTAACCGTAACAGAACCCGTGAGAGCTCCGTTATTAGTTAAAATTAGTTACTTCACCTCAAGAAGTTGACTCGTTTCTCACCCTAATGCGAGATAGCTCAAATTAATATAACCGAACTTAAAACCCCCAGAAAGACAGTGAACCATTAATATAGCGTCTTTTTTTCCCAAATAGTTCAGGAAAAAGCGTAAAAAAGCGTAAGACCATTAAGGCATATATCTCAAGTTTGTATTTGACCTTTGAGAAAAGTCACAACAAACTGTTAGAAAACAAAAAAGGGGAAGAAAAGAAGGAAAAAAAAAATCTTTTGGGTTATAAGGGAACACATTGAAAATATATAATACACTTTCATGTGCTATGAGTGGGGAGAGAGGGACACAAGTAGGTAAAGTATAAAAAAAAAAGCACTCAGGTACTCGTGAACACACGAACACATGCACATAGAAGAATTACAGTTATTTATGGTTTATGGTCTATGGATTATGGTTATGATTTAGAGATCGTGTTTTGGCGCCTTTATTTAGTCTAGTATACGATAGAAGGACCACCGTCCAGGGCTCCGGCGAGCTCTCAATTGGCGACAAGATCGCCAAAAGAGGTATGGGGGGGTTCCTCAGGGGAAGTGGGTAGGTGGGTGGGGGGTAGGGGAAAAATGGGAAAAAATAATCCTCATGTACACAAAAAAATTACACCGTATCCCTATTGGGAGCTGGTTAATGAATCATTCTGTGGGTATATCACAATCTGGCCAATATGACAAGTAAAATATAACTTATCAGCTGGAATGTTAATGGGCTGAGGGACACTAAGAAAGTTCGTAGGATAATTTATTTTCTATATAACTCGGGAGCACACATTTGTCTACTTGAGGAGACTCATTTAGAGAAAGAGGAATGTAAGCTAGTTTTCAAAAAATGTAGGTGGATACAGGACGTAGTTTGCTCAGAGCAAAGTGACAGTCCGAGAGGGGTGGCTATAATATTCAGGGCGAACACAGGGATTAGGCTCACGAAATATGAGACAGATCACTCAGGGAGATAGTTGGGGACATCTCTAACAGTTGGGCGTACTCCTCTCACCTGTGCAGCTTATTACGGCCCCAATCAGGACGCTCCAGCTGCGTTGATGAAACTTAAAAATAGCTTAATAGAGACAGATGGTCCTATAGTTCTAGAGGGCGATTTCAACCTTATTTTTGATAAAAATCTGGATCGCACCTCTAGAGTGAGATTCACTCCCCCCCAAAAATCTAGATTGGAGCTCAAGAATATTATGCAGGACTTCAACCTAACAGATATTTGTAGACTTAAAAACTCAGGGAAAAGGGACTATTCCTTTTATAGCAGAAGGTACGGCCATCACTCCAGAATTGATTTCTTTCTACTGGATAAAACTCTCTCCTCTGCAGTGGACTCTATGACTTATATTCCGGCCTTCTTGTCTGATCATTCAGTTGTGGAAATGGTGATTCATCGGAGGTAAAAAGTACAGCAAAGGAGGTGGACCTTAGATCGGACATTACTACTTGAAGAGGGGGTCAGACAGGATCTTGGGACTCAGTCTGAGGAGTTTTTTAGGGTCAACAACGGGTCAGAAAGCAAACAAACAGTCAGGGAAACATACAAAGCCTTTACTAGAGGTCTTCTGACCACCCTGATGATTAAGAGGAACAAACTGGGGAGGGGGAAAAGGGAAGCACGTCTCTCGAAAATCAAAGCAAAAGAACTCGAGCTCCAGAAAGCCTCAGCAGAGCAGTCTCATAGTAGGCTCCCCCTCCAAAGAGACCTGGACATCCTACGAGCAGAATATCAAGCAGTGCTCGACAAAGACTTAAAGGACAAATGGGGCGTGAGCAAGTTACAACATTTTGCATATGGGGAGAAATGCGGGCGCCTCCTTGCGTGGAAAGCCCGAGCCGACAGAACAAGGAATCAGTTCGATAGCCTATTACTGACAAGCACAGGGGAAACCACACATGATGATGATCTCATGAGAGAGGAGGCCAAAAGGTACATGCAGTCCCTATACGGATCCAATACATCTCAGAGCAGGCAGCGGGTGGAAAACTGGTTGAACAACTTACAGCTCCCCGAGTTATCAGACACAGAAAGGTCTTTCCTCAGCTCTGAGATAAGGGAAGAAGAGGTTAGGACCCAATTGTCGCAAATGGTTAAAGGCAAGGCCGCAGGCCCAGATGGGCTTCCGGTGGAACTCTATAAGATAGTATTGGATCAAATAGTTGTAGTCTTGACATTACTATTTAATGAAATCCTATTTCGAGGGGGGCAGGCTCCAAGGTCATGGGCGGAGGCTATAGTCACATTACTACTGAAGCTGAATAAAGATCCAGGCAAGAATGGAATGGAATAGGTTTTAATATAGCGCAATAGCTACCCGCAGGTGTCCTAGCGCTTTAGCAGAATACAGGTGGGAGAGGCGGGTCGAGGTTATCTGCTGAAGAAAAAGGTTTTTAGTTTTCTTCGGACAAGCAAGATGTTAGGTTCCGAGCGGATAGAGAGTGGAAGGGAGTTCCAGAGCCTAGCCGCGTTTGTTGAGAACATTCTTCCTCCACTTCTTTCTCTTTTGAACTTGGGATTGATGACTTGGAAGGCAAGGGTCGACCTCAGCTGCCTATTGGGGTGGTAGGGGGTGATTAAGGTGTGATTCAGGAGGATTGCTCCTTTCCACCAGTAGGCACGTTGGGCGATGCACATGCTTTTGAAGTTAACTCTATCCTTTACTAGCAGCCAGTGAAGGGCTCTTAGTTCAGATTTCACTGATTGCCGGCGGGGAATGCACAGGAGAGTACGGGCAGCGCAGTTTTGGATAACCTGCAGTTTTTTTAGGGTGGATTCGGGGGCTCCTATGTATAGGGCATTTCCGAAGTCCAGCTGGGAGAGGATTAGACCCTGGACCATGATCTGTCTGGCCTTGAAAGGGAGGAGCGGTAGGATCTTTCGTATGAGTCTAATGATGCCCATACAGGTGGCTGCTAGTTTGGTTGCCTGGTGGCCGAAGGTAAGTGCGTTGTCCAGCCAGATGCCCAGGCTCTTGATGGTATCCCTGGCTGGGGGTGCTGGGCCTAGTGCTGGTGGCCACAGAGAGTCAATGGATTTTTGGGAGGAGTTGCCTAGCACCATTAGCTCTGTTTTGTCGCCGTTCAGCTTCAGGTAAGACTGGCTCATCCAGGTGCATACTGCTTCCATGCAGCCTCTGAGATCGCTGGAGTAAGAGGAGGGATGAGTCAGTGTAACCACCAGTTGCGTGTCGTCGGCGTAGGACGCGACTTGAACGCCGAAAGGTCGTATTATTTCTGCGAGGGGGAGCATGTAAATGTTAAACAGTGTGGGGCTCAAGGACGAGCCCTGGGGAACCCCACAACTGAGCGGTTTGCTGGGCGAGGTGGTACTGCCCTCACAGACTCGAAAAGATTGGTCTGAAAGAAAGGAGTGTAGCCAGGCTGCAGCAGTTGAGGTTATCCCTAGCTCTGACATTCTGTGGCGTAAGATCTCATGGTTCACAGTGTCGAAGGCGGCACTGAGGTCCAATAAGATGATGGCCGCAGGGCCGCCCTGATCCACGATTTTTCTAGCTCCTTCTGTTACTGCTAATAAAGCAGTTTCTGTTCCGTGCATGGGGCGGAACCCCGTCTGAGAGGTGTCCAGAGAATTGTTTGTTTCCAGGAATTCTGTGAGGCATTGGTTTACGTGTTTTTCCGCGATTTTTGTTATCCATGGTAACAAGGAGATCGGGCGGTAGTTCCCCGGGTTCATCTGATCGAGATTGGGTTTCTTCAGGAGGGCCTTAACTGTAGCTTGTTTCCACTTCGGGGAAACAAGCCCTGCTGCGAGAGAATTGTTGATCAAGTTCAGGATGATGGGGAGGATGGCGGGGGTTATTGTTCTTAGGAAACGAGCTGGGACTGGGTCACTAGGGGAGCCAGACTTAACCTGTAGTATTATGGTTTCTAGGCTGGTGGGCTCCAGAGGTGAAAAGGTTTCAAGGGAGGTAGGAGGGGTAGGTCTGGTGTACTGCTGTTCTGATAGAGGGTGAAGGAGTGGGGGGAAGGAGGAGTAGATCGTGGCTATTTTGTTGTAGAAGTAGTCAGCCTGTTCATTGCAATAAGTTTGAGAGGTCAGAGGATCCGGTAGCTTGTCGGGGAGTTTGAGCAAGCTTTTTGCAATCTGGTAAATCTCCTTGGGTTTGGATGCTGCTTCGTTAATCTTGTTTTCGAAGAAACTGGCTTGAGATTTTTTTAAGTTGATTTTATAGATTTTTATGGACGCCCGATATTCAATTTTGCAGGTGTGTGAATAGTCAAGGTGCCATTTTCGTTCCAGTCTTTTGCATTCTCTCTTAAGAGTGCGCAGGTCCTGTGAGTACCAAGGGGCATTTTTTGGTCTTTGTTTGGGTTTGATGTCCTTAAGTGGAATAGTAGAGTCTAAAGAGGTGGTAATCCAGGTGTTAAAGTTGTTGTTGCTGATAATCGGATCAGGGTTGTTTTCTGGAGCAGAAGCTTCCAGTGTGGATGTCCACAAATTGGTATTGAGATGTGACCATTTGCGGTTTCTACTAAGGGCGGGGCGTGGAGTGGGGCGAGATTCTGATGGTGCCCATGAAAAAGGGATCAGAAAGTGGTCCGTCCATGGGAGGGTGATGGGTAGACTAACTGTAAAATGGGTACAGTTACTAAAGATTCGGTCCAAAAGGTGACCTTTTTCGTGGGTGGGTTGCAGTACTACCTGGGAGAGATCTAGTGCTAGTAGATTATTGCGAAGTTCGGCGACAGCCGAATCCAGGGGGTCGTCCAGGTGCACGTTTAGGTCACCTAATAGAGTGTAATTAGGTGAGGAGCAGATACCATTGGCTATCTCTGGGGCGAGCTGGTTTATAAAGTTAGTCGGAGTGCCAGGTGGTCGATAGATAAGAGTCCCTGAAAAAGTGCAGGTGGGGGAGAAGTCCAGCGAGAAAGTGAGGTGTTCGCAGCTGGATAGGTTAGTTGGAGATGAGCGGCAGGTGTAGCAATTTTCATAAATGATAGCTATGCCACCGCCTTTCCCGGAAGAGCGATCAGCTCGAAGTATTTGGTATTCTGCAGGGAGTGCTTGAATGACATCGGGGTCGGAGTCAGTTTGGAGCCATGTTTCCGTGAGGAAAATGGCGTCGGGGTCTTTGTCCGAAATCAGCAGGGATATTTCTGTGGCATGTTTAGGGAGGGATCTGCAGTTAAGCAGAAGCATGCGGAACGAGGGGGGAGGTGTGGGTGGGTGGCTTTGATACTGTGTGGGCACTTGAAGTGTTTTGTGGTGGGATCCCATGATGCGAGGCAGAGATCATTAGTGTATCCTCGTAGTTGATGTAGCTTGTTGGAGAAGTAATGTGTGGGGGAATTTTGGCCAGCGATCATGGCCCCTGGTCCCGGTCGGTCACGGACGGGCGCAGACGGGCTTGCCTTTGGCGCGCCTTCGGCGCCCCGCCGGCGCCGCCGCTGCACCCGTCCGCTGCGCCTCCTGGGTAGGGAAATCATTTTGTAGTAGCTGGGGCCTCGGGGTGGGAGGGGCCTAGCACAGGTGATCGGGTTCTTCACCCAAGATGGCGGGCCGGGAAGTTCTAATGCGGCAGGAGAGCCGAAGGCTCTGTCCATTTCTTGAGGGGGGGCAGGATCCACTCTCACTCAGCGGCGGCCTGATTTGTAAGTACCAGAGTACAGAATGTAGTTTTCAAAAAGGTGCAATTTCGACAAAGTAAGCTTTTCTAAGTGCGCGATTAAAACAAAATATGGCTTTTCAAGTCAAGCAGCAAAGTTTTTAGCAAGGTTTTTATCGCTGTCCCGGCTTCCGCCTCAGGACCTCAACACACACCACACTCACTCGTAATCAGTGGGGAATGGTGTTACTCTTGTTCTTTTGTAGTAGCTGGGGCCTTGGGGTGGGAGGGGCCTAGCACAGGTAATCGGGTTCCTCACCCAAGATGGCGGGCCCGAAAGTTCTAATGCGGCAGGAGAGCCGAAGGCTCTGTCGATTTCTCGAGGGGGGAGCAGGATCCGCTCTCACTCAGCGGCGGCCTGATTTGTAAGTACCAGAGTACAGAATGTAGTTTTTAAAAAGGTGCAATTTCTACAAAGTAAGCTTCTCTAAGTGCGTGATTAAAAAAATATGGCTTTTCCAGTCAAGCGGCAAAATGTTTAGCAATGTTTTTATCGCTGTCCCGGCTTCCGCCTCAGGACCACAACACACACCACATTCACTCGTAATCAGTGGGGAATGGTGTTAATCTTGTTCTTTTGTAGTAGCTGGGGCCTCGGGGTGGGAGGGGCCTAGCACAGGTGATCGGGTTCCTCACCCAAGATGGCGGGCCCGGAAGTTCTAATGCGGCAGGAGAGCCGAAGGCTCTGTCGATTTCTTGAGGGGGGGCAGGATCCGCTCTCATCAACGGCAGCTTGATTTGTAAGTACTAGAGTACAGAATGTAGTTTTTAAAAAGGTGCAATTTCTACAAAGTAAGCTTTTCTAAGTGCGGCGGCTTGATTTGTAAGTACTAGAGTACAGAATGTAGTTTTTAAAAAGGTGCAATTTCTACAAAGTAAGCTTTTCTAAGTGCGCGATTAAAACAAAATATGGCTTTTCAAGTCAAGTGGCAAAGTTTTTTGCAAGGTTTTTATCGCTGTCCCGGCTTCCTCCTCAGGACCACAACACACACCACACTCACTCGTAATCATATAGAGTCGTATAGATCCATCTCTCTATTAAATGTTGATTATAAGGTCTTTGCGGGGGTATTACCAACCAGACTGGCCAAGGTCGTAAAATCGGTCGTACACTGTGACCAAAGGGGATTTATTCCAGATAGGAAACTCAATGAATTGACTTTTCACGTGGTGGCGGCAATAGATGTTGCCCAAGAGAAAAAGCTGCTCCATACCATCGTGGCAGTCGACGCCGCCAAGGCATTCGACCAGGTAGAATGGGAATATCTCTGGATGGCTATGGCCAAATTCGGCCTTCCAAAAAACTTCATAACAGCCATTAAGTCGCTATACTCTGTACCAACAGCTAAAATCTTAGTAAACGGCTCCCTCACAGACCAGATATCTATTGCCCGCGGTACTCGACAGGGATGCCCCCTGTCGCCCCTTTTGTTTAATTTATATATTGAGCCTTTTGTTTGCCTGCTAAGATCAGACCCTCTAATCAAACCATTTAAGATCGCGGACCTAGAGCTGAAATTTGCACTATACGCAGATGATTTGTTGATGTATACCTCAAACCCGGAAGAAGCTCTACCTAGATTTATACATCTTGCAGAAGGCTTTGGTGAGATCTCCGGGTATACAATCAACAAAGAAAAAACGGAAATCATGGAATGGAATCAGCAGGTAGACACGGCAGGGAGTAAAAATAAAATGAGGTATTTAGGAGTCCATCTAGACAAAAAAATCGAAGACATCCCAAAAATTCATCTAGATAGAGTTATCAAGGACACAAATGCCCTACTCCAGCGATGGTCCTCTCTCCCTTTAAACATCTATGGGAGGGTGAACCTACTTAAGATGATTATTCTTCCAAAAATCACATTCTTATTTAATTCTATCCCTCTATCTTTTCCGTTATCTTTAATTAAAAAGCAGCAAGGGAAATTGGGATCGTTCATTGGGAAATCTAAAGCCCCGCGAATCGCCTGGAAAAAACTTAGAAGAAGCCTAAAAACAAGAGGGCTGGCGTTTCCAGACTTACTCCTTTACTGCCAGGCGTTTCATTTCAAACATTTTAGACTAATGGCTGGCCAAATAGATCACTCATTTATGGGTCTGCTATTTTCTGCCTTACTACAGGATGTCCCTCAGGGATCAGACTATTTTCTCTTTAAGTTTGGGGACCCAAATTCTTTTTTTAAAAGTAAGGTTGAAGATTCTGGGGACAGCCCTGAAAAACTGGGTATTTGTGAGGAATAAGCTGAATATCCCCTATTATGCATTATAGGCCCCTATATGGGATTCATCAGGCCTTCCAGTATGCCTAAATGACCACCTGTCACTGCCATTAAAACAGGTGGGGCTGAAATGTTGGGGGGATTTGCAGGAGGGTGGACAGCTTCTGAGTTGGGACACGTTTGCCAACCTGACAAAGGGAACTCTCACCAGGTTTAAATATTATCAGTTATCTGGGTGGTGGGCAACAAGACCAACAAGACCCGAAGACAGTAAAATCCCAAAACCTAAATTTGATGCGGTGACGAGATGTGGCAGATGGAAGAGCCAAATATCCTTTTGGTATTCAGCACTGCTTGAGGGCGAGGAAGTGACAGAAGCGGAGTTAAGCAAACTGTGGTAGAACGTTTTAACATTTGACAGTGGAACCTGTATGGATCTCTGGCACGACTCTTTCAGCATCTTAAACTCAGTAGTTAAGCCAGCAGCATTAAAAAGAAAACATTTGTACACTATGTATAGGGTCTATATAACCCCAAAGAAACTGGCTATATTTTCCAACTTAGCTTACCACTGCCCGAGATGTAGCCATCCGAATGCGGATGATGTCCACATGTTTGCTGACTGTCCCGAACTAAAAGAATACTGGGGTAAGATTAGTGAATTTCTGGAAAAGGTCCTCTCTATGCCCATCACAATTTTTACTCCCACTATACTTTCAGGGCTTATCCCGGGTTATAAGGTAAACGATCTCCCCACTAAATTTGTTTTTTATGTCATTTTACTCACAAGGCGTGAGATCTGTATAGCCTGGAAGGATCCAACTCTCCCCACTTTCCCAAGCTGCTTACAGCAAATTATGATAACTATTAAGTCAGACATGGCATGTGATCCCTCGAGCCTGATTAATGTTTGGGCGGCCCTGGAGGCATGGCAACTTCGATGATTGATTTTCCAATGATTTATCTGGAGCCCTGCTGGTTCCCTGGACTCCTAAGTAGCATGGGTGCTCACAGGTCGGTGAAAAGGAGTATGGATGGGAAGGCAGTGGCTACTTGAGGGCGCAGGCTTACCACCATGCTTTTGGCCGATTACAACAAGGGCCGGTCCAGAATGACCAAAGTGCATAGAGGTGCCAGTTTCCCATCAAGAGTTCCAATCACGGTATATGAGGATTACCAGAAAAAAAAAAAAAATAAGTGGAGAAACTGTCACATCCTACCCTTTTTAAAAACACAACAGTTTACACAATACTGTCCGGCATATCTTTACTACAATCACTGCCATACATTGAGATTTGCTGTGGAATGTTGAGCTTTTTGTGGGCTGCTTTAGACGCCAGAAAGTTCTTCAGCCTTCATGACTGGTTCTGTGTAACACTTTACTAGAGAATAATTAATTATCTTATGATGCACTATTGACTTGTTTTTTTAAATATTATAAAATGTATAGATTCAGTAATGTTTTACTGGTTGTTATGAGAACGTATAGAAGAATGCATTTTTTTAACAAGTAGTTTGATATGATTGCATAGCAGAACCTTGAATGAGGTTTTTGTTTTTCCTCCCCTCCTACTTTTCCTCAGTTCTCATTTGAGTTTGTAACAATATTAGGCAAGTGTTGAAGCTGGGTTGTAACAGTGTGCGACAACTGTAAAAAACAAATTGTTTTTAAAGATGCTATTGATAATAATTTTGATAGATTTTAATGTATTTTATAGGTACCTATTATTGCACTTTTATGGTCTCATTTATTTAAATCGAATAAAGTTTGTATTGAATTGAATACACACAAAACATGAATCAAATATCGGAGGCGGGTCCTGCATAGCAAGTTACCTCAATTAGCCACAGTCCCATTTCACTACCCCATTCTACCATTCTAATGTGAAATGTCCTCCCACTTGAACAGTTTCTATCTACGAATAATCTTTTCTTTGAGTGTTACATTTCTTCTGGCATTGAACCATGTAAGATAAAGTGCTGTCTCCTAAAGAAGAGATTTGTTTTCAATTAAAGCTGTGCATTCAAGGATCAGTTGAATAATTATCCACATTGTTCATGCGATCTAATTTATATAACTTTTCATTACTGTTTTTCAAATAATATGGTGAGCTAGACTAATAGTACTGCCTGATACACATATGTAAATTTTTGTGATTAATATGTATTACAAAATGAGCACAATAGTATGCTTCTACTTCTTTGCGACAGAGGAGCAGGCTTATTTCCAGTAGTGTTCTTTCATTTGATAGACCTTTACAATCATTTAGCTCTGCCCTTTTAGTGAATTGAAATGAAACAAGACTACACAAAGGACCACCCATAGCTGATAATTCAGCATTCTTGCTAACATTGGTAGCCACACACATTTAATTAATTTGGAAGCTGGTTGGCCACCTATTCCAAAACTAAGGAACAGTATTTTTAGACTATTTTATTTTTAGGTCGAGCCTGGGCAGCACAGGCGCTGCTCTGCTGCATGCTGTGTTGGAGCATTGAATATTTGTCGTTGGCTTGTTTCATTGTCGATCGCAAATGCTGACTTCTGATTCATTAATAGGCTTGTTAGTCCCGCCTTAGTACCACCTTGTCTTCATTCCAGTCCACCAGGGCAATGGAAGTCACCACCTCCACCTCAGCCATCCCCGCAGAGGACCACCCTCCAAAATGAGCGATCTTGCCATATCACCAAAGATCGCTTGGAAAAAAAAGTACATTCCACCAACGTGGCTAGAATACTTTCAGCAAAACAACTGTAAAAGCATGAATGCTGATTAATAACATGTCATGGCTAATCAGAAATTAATTTGTGTTATGCAGAATCAGATCCCAGGGCCTATTTCTGGAAAAAAAAAAAAACATTGGCCTGACAGGTAGGAATTTTTCAGGGTGTGGGTGGGGGCCATGAATGGTTTTCGCTGCATAGGTCTGCTCTTGTCTGGCACAATGGTAGTAAAAATATGCATCCTTCCATGACAATATTCAGTAGCCAAGCAAGACCCTTAGCTCTTTCTGGCTCGGCCCTTCCAGTTCATTTGTTGGCTCGCCCATTTCTACTTAAAGAAAACAAAATCTAAAAGTGGGAGTCTGTTTTAAATTTTTTTTTACATATAATAGCCCCTACACCACTAATAATTACCCCCAGGGTCAAGGTGTTTGGTTCATTATTGTTTTTCCTTTCCCTCAATCCCAGGTTTGTCCTGGAGTAAAGGAGAGAAAAATGGTATTCATTTCACCTAAAGAGGGAAGAAGCTTTCATAGTGCAATAAACATCCTCCATCTGCCCCAACTCTAATACTTTAGGTCTAAATGAAGGGGGTGGGCTCAAGGTTTGGCAGACAGGGTTCGTTATCTTTCTTGAAATCGGGTACGCTGTACATCCAACTCTAAATCAGGGCTTAAGTCTAAAGCAACAACAACATTCCCTCCCCCCATATTCCTAGCTCAGAAGAATCTGCCCTCTATAACTGTGGTTTCCTAAAACAGCTAGAAAAGAGAAACCTGGAGGGGTTGACATTTGTAGAACGCACACCATCATATAGATCTTCCATAACATATATGTAAGGTAGAGTACTGTTATCATCGTGGAGTGTTTCAGCAATGCTCAGACCTGTGGAAAATTTCTTTGCCATGCATGATCTGAGAATCTGGAGCAGGTCCTGCATCCCTTTCAACCCAGCCAGGGCTCGCTATGGCTAGCTTTCCCAATCCCCATCACTGACTGAGTGTTTCATTCCTTTCAAGCGACTGCCTCCTTTCCACCTAAGGTCCTGGTGCTCCTGGGGGAGCCGCAAGACACGGTGGACCAGTGTTTTCTACAAGCTGTCTATGGTAGACCCTCTCCTCCACCCAGTCCCATTCTTCCTCTGCTATCTCAAAGAAGTTGGCCATACCCTGTAAGATAGCCCTCATTGTCACTGGGATCATCAGGGAGTTGCCCTAATGTAGTGTCTTCATTTTCTGTTTGACACTGTTGAAGGATTGAATGTAGTCCTGGAATATCATGAACTTTTTAAATTCAATCTTGACCTCTTATGCTTGTAGTATTGCATCTCCTCCTAGGCACAGAATAACTGGGTAGGGGAATCCAAAATGGAGGTGTGGACACCATTTCTCAATGGGCTACCCTTTCTATCACAAAACATTCCAAGAGGTCTCCCTGGGGAATTCATGACTTGAACAAGTTCATAAAAAACTGGACAGGGTCAGTACCTTCAAACCCCTATAGCAACCTCCGCTAGTCTAATATTGTTTCTCCGGGACCTGCCCTTTGCATTTCTACCTGTTCCACCAAGTATTTAGTCATCGACTTGGACTGAATTTTCAGCCTGATTCATCAAGCTGATTTGCTCTCGCAAAGGGCCAGATTCTGAGAATCTTGCCCTTTGCGAGTGCGATTTTTGCATTTGGGATTCATCATCCCAAATGCAAAAATCGGTAATTGCGAATTCGCAATTTAGCGAGGAATTACATTTAAGAAATCTCTATTTGAGATTCCTTAAATGCAATTCATCATCCATTTTTAAATAGCGAATTCGCAATTTCGGCCCGCTATTTACCGCGAGGTCAAACCTCGTGGTAAATAGCGAAAACTTAGAAAAATGCTTTTAAAAGCATTTTTCTAAGTTGCATGTTGCACACACACATGTCCTTTGGACATGTGTGTGCGCAACACCTGTTAAAATTTGCATTTAAGGGGTGCTACAGGGTGTCCTTTGGACACCCCTGGCACCCTTAAAATCGCTATCTTATTTGCGATTAGCAAATTGCTAATCGCAAATAAGGAATACTCCCCATTCATTCCTATGGGCCTTTTGGCCCATAGGAATGAATGGGGAGTTTTTCCTTATTTGCGATTAGCAATTTGCTAATCGCAAATAAGGAATGTGTAGGAATCGCATTTTATTTTGCGATTCCTACATGAATACCGTTTTGCGAGTCTCAAAAGCAACTTCCCCACTCCAGATACTTCTCTCGTTCCCCCCCTCCCGGACTCTCGAGTCGGCAAACTTAGAAGCTTCTCTCCGGTCACCTTAGCGCAAACCAGAGAAGTTATCATGGCCTGCAAATCAGGTTCCCCGTCTGACCCCTGTCCTCCCAAAATACTTCACCAACTAATCGAGGTGTTGAATCATACTATCAACAACATAGTTAACTCGTCGCTCCTCACAGGATCTGTCCCCCGCCGATGGAAGAAGGGAATTGTCAAACCCCTCATGAAAAAGGCCAACAAATCCCCGACAGACCTGACCAATCCTCGCCCGATCTCACTACTCCCGGCCCTGGGAAAAATAACTGAACAACTAGTCTATAGAGAGCTCAAACGCTACCTGGAAGCTAACAACATTCTCCATCCTCAACAATCGGGCTTCCGTCCTAAACACTCGACCGAAACAGCACTGATAGAACTGTCTGATACCATTAAACTGCAACAAGATCAGAGGAAAAACTCAATTCTCATTCTTCTCGACCTAACCGCGGCGTTTGACACCATCTCCCACTCCATCCTTATCAGCAGACTAATGGACATTGGTATTTCGGATTCCGCTTTATCTTGGATAAAGTCATTTCTCACCGACCGATCACAAACTGTCGCTCTTGGTCCCTTCCATTCCAAAGAGAAGACGGTTTCCTCAGGTGTACCGCAGGGGTCCATCCTGAGTCCCCTCCTTTTCAACATCTACCTCATCCCACTCCTGTCCCTGATCGAATCATTCGGCATACCAGTAACCTCGTATGCCGATGATACTCAACTCATCGTGCCACTAGATGACAACTCCACTGAAGCTGAACTCAACCTCAAGCATTGCTTAACTGAAGTCTTCCGCTGGATGGACAGCAACCATTTAAAATGCAACTCTAGTAAAACAGAGATCCTTCCAATTGGAAAAAACACCTCCTTCTGCCCAGCCCTTTGGTGGCCAGACGATTCAGTCGCCCCCCCCTCAGACAGTTACATCGGCCAGGAATCTTGGCGTCATCTTTGACTCAGACCTCTCCTTTGATCAACATGCCAGGACTGTAGCCGGCAAATGTTTCGGAATAATCAAATCACTTAGAACGTTTTTTGACTTCCTTCCAATCGACGCCAGAAAAACTGTGACAGTAGCACTTATAATTTCACGCTTAGACTACTGCAACGGCCTTCTTGCAGGGGCAAAAAAGAACACGCTATCGAAACTCCAAAGTGTGCTTCATACAGCCGCGCGACTGGTCCTCAAATTACCCCGCAGAGCCTCTATCTCCGCAGCCCTACGATCCTTACATTGGCTGCCCCTTCACAAAAGAATTATTTTTAAAATATTGATCATCGCCTTTCGCGCCTTCAACAAATCCGGCCCTAAATACCTCTCCAAACGCTTTCCCCACTACACCCCCAGTCGCTCCCTTCGCTCGTCCCATGACAACCTCATCCTCCCTGCTAAGTACAACCTGAAGACGAAGGGCGGTAAAACCTTAAGCTTTCTGGCCACGAAAGCATGGAACAGCTTGCCCAAAACACTTAGACAACAGACCCTTGAAAAACCCTTCAGAAAGCTCTTAAAGACCTGGATATTCAACCTCTCTGATGACTACTCCAAGGCAGCCATCTAACCCCCCTCCTTCTCTAGGACTGGTCATCCAGGATTTTTAGCGCCAAGATGCTCCCTCCGGAGCGAACGTCGCGCTCTAGAAATACCCTCACAAATATCACAAATATCAAATAGCGATTCCTTATGAATCGCTATTAGAGACTCGCAAAACGGTACTTTGATGAATCAGGCTGATAGTCTTTGGCTCTTGAGTACCGTCCATCCACCTTCCATGATGTAATCCAAAGAAGTGGACTGATACCGGCAGATCCGGGATCCATCCAGGCACACCTCATCAATCCTGTTTTCTAGTGAAGAGTTTGATTCTCTGATAGTGTGTAGAACCTTGTCAATTGTTCCTACATTTAGGTCTGGCCACTGGGGTTTTAAGAGTTTTCCTGCTGACTTCATGGAATACTTTGCCATCTTTTTTTGATTTTGGAGGCAGACACCTTATCCTTGGCTATGCCTGCAGAAGATGGCTGTCACTGCTCAGTGATGCAGCACCCCAACTACAAGGTCAATGTGGCATAGGCAGAAGAGGCACTCATCAGCCAGGGCTCAGCAGTGGTCCCAATCACAGTACCCCATGAGACCGCAAAGAACCTTGGGAGAAGGTGAGTCAATGTTTCAGGCTGTAGCTGAGCGTGTCCAGTGAAGTGCCATGGTCAGTACTATGGACTTTGAGGCGCTTGGGCTGCAACTTCCAGCTAGTCCCTCAATTCACTCAGTGTTTGTCCAGTTGGATTTCATGCCAGTAAGTGACCCTTCCTGCGCCCCACCCGGGGACCACACGCAGAAGAATCTATAAACTTTATTACAAGCCATATCAGTTGACTTAACGAGACACATCTGAGTGGTTATCAGCGAAGGAAAGTTTGTAAAATTGAACCAAATGAACTGAGACAATCAGTCCGAGGAACTCTCACGCTGAGCCGTCCCAAGGATTATGAGCGCAAATTCATGGTCAGGCCGAGGCGCCAACGAGCTGGGCCAGCGAGAGCCCTGCGTTTTGATCAATGGGCAGGCTGTAATTGAAACCCATCTTTACAGTCGAGCGTGCGGCGCCATTAATTCCCATGATGCCCCGGGACGTTGATGGATATGGAGCGAAGAGTGAGCAAATGAACGCCACGCTGTACTTAGCTTTGGTGATGGATGGCCTGGCTTCTGATGTCCTGAACTGCTTCTTCAAAAATGTTAATGGGAAAAAATAATATTGTGTTGTCTCCTGGCTTTAACACGAAATGTGGGAGCTGGAGGTTTTTTCGTAGTTAAAAAAAAAAAAAGTTAAATAATTGAGAGGGCGCCCGCGGGCGCGAAGCTGCAGTGCAGTTAGCCTTCTGCACCAGTGGCCATGAATTCGCAGGTGACCTATGCGCATGAGGACAGATATTGAACTGGAAAAGAGTATAAAAAGTTGACTGCGCCTTTTTATTTCGTTTTTTTTTGTCTGTTTGGGAAATGCATGTACACCGCAAACCTCAGTTTCTGAATTATAAAAGCACACGTTAACACAGCCGCAGGGCATAGTTCTTAAAGGCGCTGCTTTACAGCCTCCTGTTTTCTATTCGAGTCATTATTACAGTTAGAAATCAATTGTCTACAATGTTTGTATTTATAGTGCCTGCTGCCAGACTGCAACAAATGTGAGGCACATCATTATAAACCGCTCTTCACAGTTCTCAGTTGAGTGTTACTGAGTAACTCATGTTTCCTGAGCTGACTTCATGCATTCCGCTTCTATTGGTGTTCTCTGCAGACAGATCATATTTATGCAAAGGCCCCGAAATCTTTTTAAGGAAACGAAAGCATAAAATGGAAGGTGCACACAATCAAAGTCCAAAGGAAGTATAGTGTATTTAGTATCTTCTTCTTTTATTTAACAGTTTTCAAAAACAGGCACAGCCAACGCGTTTCGTTCCATTAGCCTTGTGGAACTTCGTCAGGGCTGTAAAAAGCGACAGACATACATATACATAAATATACATTAAAATCTTATACATACAAATTGATCACAGTAGATGACAGAAAAAACATCATGACCCAGGACACACACATTTACAATATTTATATAAAGACAAAAGGACAAACTAAAGACAATCTATATATGTACATACATATAATTTAAAAGACTACCCTTTTCTATCTATGTGTCATTTATATGTAACCAAAAATTGGCTGCATCAAATTTCAAGATTGAATATTAAAAAAGAGAATTTTATATATATAAACACCTGTGTGATGAAAAAACACCTCTATCACAAATTATATTTACAATGTCATCATACAAGGAGGGCTGGAATAATTAATCACAACTAAGCATCATCACTATTGGTAAAAGGGGAGGATCTCAAGAGGGGAGAGCCACATTGCCAAGTTTACTTATATGAATTACACTATGAAGGAGTCCGCTGTGTGTCAGCACCGTAGCTACCAGGACCGAGGGCGACAATTCTTGTAAGCAACTTACCGAAATAATTTAATTTTAGAGTTTTTTGTCAATCTGTTTGAACAACCACTGTGGATAAGGCAACAACTAGCACTGGGATTTCAAGGCATGTAACCTAAGAAAAAGATAAAAGAGCTTTCACCATCTAACGGAGTTGAAAAAAAGGCCCAAGCAAAGAAAGCTATACCAAGTGTGTTCAAGAGAAGTGTGAGATGGTCACTGAACTCCCATGCGCCACAATTTCAGCCACAGCATTTCTAACGTGGATGGTACCCCCAAGTGCAAATATTTGTTTGAAGCATAAAACAGGGCTTAAACTGTTAGAAGTAGTGGCAGGAACACTAAGGTATAAGTAATACATCGCGTCTCTGAAAAAAACATTGACGTGTCCATGGTACTTTAAACAGAAAAATAGGCAGTATGCTCTGGTTCCTAAAGGCCTTAATGTGGCGTTGCTAAAAATGCTAGAGCTACAGTCATGGAAAAAAGCCAGAATATTTAAAGTAAAAAAGGGGGGGATTCATATGTGATTACACTCCACGAGTCCCTTAATAACTGCCTGCATGGCGTCTGACCACAACATACACCCAGTGAAAGGGCTAACTCGATTTCCAGGATAAGACTTGTTTGTAAAATTTACCTTCTTATATGCAGCGGTGTTATTTGAACTGGAAACGAGTGGGAAGGCCCAGTGGGTTTTCAAAATGTTGAATCAAGCGGCGTTCAGAAATTTGGAAGCTCAAGTGTGGCGATGGTTCAAGGTGGTGTGGGCGTCTGTCAGGAAGTCTGTTGTAAAAACAATAATAGGCCAAGACAAGAAGGACAGATCTAATTAAACCCAACTAATAAACCAGGTGCATTACATGCCTTCCAGTTAATGGTTACCCTTTCGCGGCCAGAGTTAATGTTTTTAAAAAAGGGATTACAGCTGCATAAGTAAACATGTAAAGTACATCGGGCCAAATTTACCTAATTTTCGAAAGGAAAGTTCCTTTATTCTATCTCTCAATGTCCAACTCCGGTACGAGCGTAAATAGTAGCCGTGGAGGTCCGTTGAACGTGGTGGTCGTAGTAATGGCCACCGAGCACCTATAGTCAAAGGAGGCAGGCATGAAACTACAATCAGTGCACCACAAGTATTATTCTCCACGTTTATTCCAAAAGGGCGGAAGATACCTCTTAGTAGCGGCAGACAAAATCAATTTGGTAAGTCAAGAAACAGACCCCGCATTGGACGATACCCTCCCGGGGTCTGTATGTTCAAACACTACAAAATCTCAAATCGCCTCATACATGCGTGAAGGCGCAGCGGCAAGAATCATAAGTTGTGGAAAAATAAATTGCGGGGCAGACGAGCATCCCCACTCTACTGTCCATTGAACAATAGTCTAGCTGCGAGAAAAACAGACCTCAAGTTCGCTTGCAAAGCATAGCTAGGGTCCAAGTGGACCGCCGGCAAATCCTCGACCCCCCTACACGCGCACCATGCAGGGAAGTATATGCGTATCATAACGAGCATTCACCAACACAAGTCGCGCCCAAAAGGGCAAGTAGACCGCTGACACCACTTACTGGAAGGCATGTAATGCACCTGGTTTATTAGTTGGGTTTAATTAGATCTGTCCTTCTTGTCTTGGCCTATTATTGTTTTTACAACAGACTTCCTGACAGACGCCCACACCACCTTGAACCATCGCCACACTTGAGCTTCCAAATTTCTGAACGCCGCTTGATTCAACATTTTGAAAACCCACTGGGCCTTCCCACTCGTTTCCAGTTCAAATAACACCGCTGCATATAAGAAGGTAAATTTTACAAACAAGTCTTATCCTGGAAATCGAGTTAGCCCTTTCACTGGGTGTATGTTGTGGTCAGACGCCATGCAGGCAGTTATTAAGGGACTCGTGGAGTGTAATCACATATGAATCCCCCCTTTTTTACTTTAAATATTCTGGCTTTTTTCCATGACTGTAGCTCTAGCATTTTTAGCAACGCCACATTAAGGCCTTTAGGAACCAGAGCATACTGCCTATTTTTCTGTTTAAAGTACCATGGACACGTCAATGTTTTTTTCAGAGACGCGATGTATTACTTATACCTTAGTGTTCCTGCCACTACTTCTAACAGTTTAAGCCCTGTTTTATGCTTCAAACAAATATTTGCACTTGGGGGTACCATCCACGTTAGAAATGCTGTGGCTGAAATTGTGGCGCATGGGAGTTCAGTGACCATCTCACACTTCTCTTGAACACACTTGGTATAGCTTTCTTTGCTTGGGCCTTTTTTTCAACTCCGTTAGATGGTGAAACCTCTTTTATCTTTTTCTTAGGTTACATGCCTTGAAATCCCAGTGCTAGTTGTTGCCTTATCCACAGTGGTTGTTCAAACAGATTGACAAAAAACTCTAAAATTAAATTATTTCGGTAAGTTGCTTACAAGAATTGTCGCCCTCGGTCCTGGTAGCTACGGTGCTGACACACAGCGGACTCCTTCATAGTGTAATTCATATAAGTAAACTTGGCAATGTGGCTCTCCCCTCTTGAGATCCTCCCCTTTTACCAATAGTGATGATGCTTAGTTGTGATTAATTATTCCAGCCCTCCTTGTATGATGACATTGTAAATATAATTTGTGATAGAGGTGTTTTTTCATCACACAGGTGTTTATATATATAAAATTCTCTTTTTTAATATTCAATCTTGAAATTTGATGCAGCCAATTTTTGGTTACATATAAATGACACATAGATAGAAAAGGGTAGTCTTTTAAATTATATGTATGTACATATATAGATTGTCTTTAGTTTGTCCTTTTGTCTTTATATAAATATTGTAAATGTGTGTGTCCTGGGTCATGATGTTTTTTCTGTCATCTACTGTGATCAATTTGTATGTATAAGATTTTAATGTATATTTATGTATATGTATGTCTGTCGCTTTTTACAGCCCTGACGAAGTTCCACAAGGCTAATGGAACGAAACGCGTTGGCTGTGCCTGTTTTTGAAAACTGTTAAATAAAAGAAGAAGATACTAAATACACTATACTTCCTTTGGACTTTGATTGTGTGCACCTTCCATTTTATGCTTTCGTTTCCTTGACCTGAACACCTATTGGCAGCAGGTGTAGGAAGAAGTTTGCACCACCCCAAATTTAGAAACATAGAACCAGTAGTGCTTGACCTAGGTCCGCTGCCGTGACCCTTTTGCAATTCTACTGTTTGGATGTGACTGTCTTGCACCGGTTCTCTCTTTTATTTGTCTTTACATAACAGTAAAATAATATGGCAAGGTTTGATGATGGGAGGGAAGAATTGGCCCTCAACTTATTTGGCACCAATGGACCCAGAGATACAGTCCCACAGGGGAATCCTGAAAAACCAAGTTTGAAAGCCCTGTTCCTGAAATTAGAACGACTGAAGAAACTAGAGTTGTCCCGATGGTGGGATGGGGTCACTTTAGAACAGTACTTAAATAACAAGAAGGTACCTAGGGGATTGAGAATTTTGATTTTCCCCACTTTTGAAGATTTGAGTGACACATTACTTTCAGAATGGGAGGGAAATCTGGAATATGCATCTAAAATCATGATGCAGATACTAATAAAACATGCACGGGAAAAAGGGGATAAATTAAGAGAGGAAATTGAAGCCTTAATGTCGGAAATTAATGGAATGGAACAGAAAGATCTGATTGAAAAAAACTTTGATATCCTAAAAAAGGTCATTAGTGAACATCAGGTTTACCTTAAGGAGAAAAAATTAAGAAAGATACGCAGAGATGATAAGGACTACCAAGATGGGCGAATATACACATTCGCCAAGAAATTTGATAGCCTACAAGGCAATGAGGATAGGAAGAGGCAACGTGAGGAAAGGGATGACAATGAGGATGCGAGGTCAGGAAGCAGTATAACGTCCGCATCTTCCTGTAGCGTAGCATCCACTACCCCACGAGATATCCCTTTAGGCGAGGGAGCCACTTCTTTTCAGAAGGAGTTGGCCAACCTACGCATCAGCAACAGGCTTCAACAGAAAAGAGACATGGCAAACCCACAAAAAGAACAGGCAAAACCAGGAGGGGCGGTCGGAGGGGCAAGGGCAGGTACAGGAAAGAACCAGGTAAACAACAGCACAACCAGACCCAATACTGGAGCCCGACCGAAACAATAAATGCCACCTGTACTGATGTTTCTGATAATGTTGTTAATGACGACTTGGACTTGAAGGTTATCAATCTTTCTAATAAAATACTTGATGTTGATGATATCTCTGTTCTTAGTAAGGGTCTTAATTTTTGTCCTTCTCAAAGTGGGGATCTGACTGATGTGCATGTGGATCTGTATAAGTTCACGAGAATACTGAAACTTAGAGACTTCTTTTCTCGCCAGATTCCTAGGACAAATGATAATATGGAGAATAAAGAGGCAGGTTCCCACACAGTTGCAGATATTAGAAACATACAGCTCTTACTCAATTTGGATGATGAGGAGGTACATGATATGACATCCATAATGGAGGAATTGGGTATTCAGCAGGATCTTGATACTGATAGCAAACTCAAACCTAGATCTAAGTTTGTCCCTTCCTATAACTACCATCCCAATATTGATTCCTTTCAGGAACAGGTCATGAATGACTTATACAAATTGGAAATAAATGAGAAACGTTATCCCTCCTCAAACCATAACATCACGGCTAGAGAAAGACTTGCTTTAAAAAAATTGAGCACGGACAATACAATTGTGATTAAAGAGGCCGATAAAGGTGGAAACGTAGTAGTGATGAACCATCGAGATTACATGTCCGAAATTCAGAGACAGTTGGATGACACCAACTGCTACCAACACATTTCCAGTAACCCTATAAGTCGAATTGGCAGTATGATTACTTCCAAACTCACTGAATGGCGTGAAACTGGTTTGATAAATGAAGATGAATTCAGATATCTAAAAGTTGACAAACCTAGATATCCCTGTATATATATTTTACCTAAGATACACAAGGGGGGCACTTTTCCACCAGGACGCCCGATTATTTCGGGGAATGGTTCAATAACTGAAAAGCTGTCTGAATTTGTTGATCTCAACTTACAAAAATACGTCAACAATCTCCCTTCCTACATCAGGGATAGTAAGGACATTTTAACTAAGTTCGAGGGCTTACAATGGTCAGATGAACTTTCCTTTGTAACCTTTGATGTGCAGAGCCTATACACATGTATTCTGCATCATTTGGGCATAACTGCCATACGATCCTTCCTTGACAAAGAGAGAGCTGAGCTACATGATTATAATGAGATGCTACTGGACATGATTCAGATCATTCTTAACAACAACTACTTTTTGCACGACGGCGCCTGGTATCATCAGACCTGTGGGACCGCCATGGGTTCAAAATTTGCACCGTCGTACGCATGTCTGTTTATGGGATGGTACGAACGAGAACACGCATGGGGCAGATGTGCCTCCCCTTGGACCGAACACATTGTGTTCTGGGGGAGGTACATAGACGACATCATTGTCCTTTGGTCTGGAACGAGTGAACAACTCGCAGGATACCACTCCTATCTGAACAATAATAACTGCAATATCAAGTTAACGATGAAACAGGGCAAGACGGACATCGATTTCCTGGATATACATTTTTACATTAAGGACAATATTGTCCAAAGTACTCTCTTCAGGAAAGAAACAGCATGCAATGCGGTGTTGAGGGCTGACAGCTCGCACCCGCAATCAGTAATCAAAAATATCCCATATGGGGAAATGGTAAGAATTCGCAGAAACTGCAGCCAGGATGACACCTTTGTTAACAATATACAGGAAACCAGTAAAAGATTCTTGAAGAGGGGTTACAACAGTAATGTTGTACACAAAGCGGCACTAAGAGCTACAAACCTGAATCGGGAAGACACACTCTGTCCCAAACGGAACGAATCACAATCTATTTCTGAATCAAAACGTCCATTGAGATTTGTTACCCAGTACAATAATAACAGCAACAGTGTTTACAAAATCCTCAAGAAAAACTGGTCAATCCTCAAAGGCATCCCCAGTCTCTCAGACATTATCAGTGATAATCCTCAAGTGACCTATCGTAAAGGGAGATCGTTACGAGATACTCTGTGCAGGAGCTATGTGACAAGCACCAGGCCCACTTGGTTTCCACCAAAACCCACCGGTTTTTTTAACTGTGGCTCATGCAATGTATGTCCCTTTGGCCGAAATAAAACTGTTGAATTCACCTTCAACACATCCAAAACATATAAAATCACAGAATTCATCAACTGCAACACACCGTACGTGGTATATGTGCTGGGTTGCAGTTGTGGAAACATATATGTTGGAAGCACGGTGCGTCCCCTTAAAGTCAGGATTCAAGAACACCGCAGGGCTATTGCCAGTAAGGACGACCGCTACCCTGTCAGTACACATTATCATGAGAAACACCCAGAAGATCTTACCTTTTGGTTTCATGGAATTGATCACATACCACAAGATAGCCGTGGTGGTGACCGGGAGTTGATACTCCGACAAAGGGAAGCGAAATGGATTTGTCGCTTAAGGGCGGTTGAGATGGGACACAACACCGATAGGGAATTACATTATTTCCTTAATCAAATGTAACCTCTAGGTATGATGAAACTACAAGTGTGTTTGTAATAGGCAAATCCTGGGAGCAATGTATTTACTAACAGCGTTGGTACATGCACAGGTGGACATCATACATCCCCCCACTAACTTCTCAGATTTGTCTTTTATTGCACATTGCCAATCTTACTTAATTCTTCTAATTTATTTTATTTTTTTCCTCCTTAATTTCTTATGTAATTCTGCGGAGGCCCTTTCGCAAATTATTTATAATTTATTTAATCGAGTTTTCCCCTACCGCTAATACCATATATAACTGGACTAAGAAAGGCAGCGGTTACAGCATTTGTGTTTCCTCACCACTATAATGCCGCCATGGGTCTTAATACATTAATCTGCACTATTTCCAATCTTTTTGATTTTTTCGCGCGAGCAGGCATTAAGATAGAATACACGGCTATACTATGGGCGCCTCTGTTTTGAAGCCGATATGGGCTCCGCCACGTGATCTGCAGCAGAGGGCGGGTCCGACTCGGGAGTGGGAGGAATTCGTTCCATTCACTTCCGTATATTTAGCAAAATGGCGATCCGGCTTACAACCCGGGACGCCGCCACGAGACTTCACACTGTTTCCAAGCGCCCGACCACAGGTGAGAGCCGGGGGGTCTGGTGTGGTGTCAGCGGTCTACTTGCCCTTTTGGGCGCGACTTGTGTTGGTGAATGCTCGTTATGATACGCATATACTTCCCTGCATGGTGCGCGTGTAGGGGGGTCGAGGATTTGCCGGCGGTCCACTTGGACCCTAGCTATGCTTTGCAAGCGAACTTGAGGTCTGTTTTTCTCGCAGCTAGACTATTGTTCAATGGACAGTAGAGTGGGGATGCTCGTCTGCCCCGCAATTTATTTTTCCACAACTTATGATTCTTGCCGCTGCGCCTTCACGCATGTATGAGGCGATTTGAGATTTTGTAGTGTTTGAACATACAGACCCCGGGAGGGTATCGTCCAATGCGGGGTCTGTTTCTTGACTTACCAAATTGATTTTGTCTGCCGCTACTAAGAGGTATCTTCCGCCCTTTTGGAATAAACGTGGAGAATAATACTTGTGGTGCACTGATTGTAGTTTCATGCCTGCCTCCTTTGACTATAGGTGCTCGGTGGCCATTACTACGACCACCACGTTCAACGGACCTCCACGGCTACTATTTACGCTCGTACCGGAGTTGGACATTGAGAGATAGAATAAAGGAACTTTCCTTTCGAAAATTAGGTAAATTTGGCCCGATGTACTTTACATGTTTACTTATGCAGCTGTAATCCCTTTTTTAAAAACATTAACTCTGGCCGCGAAAGGGTAACCATTAACTGGAAGGCATGTAATGCACCTGGTTTATTAGTTGGGTTTAATTAGATCTGTCCTTCTTGTCTTGGCCTATTATTGTTTTTACAACAGACTTCCTGACAGACGCCCACACCACCTTGAACCATCGCCACACTTGAGCTTCCAAATTTCTGAACGCCGCTTGATTCAACATTTTGAAAACCCACTGGGCCTTCCCACTCGTTTCCAGTTCAAATAACACCGCTGCATATAAGAAGGTAAATTTTACAAACAAGTCTTATCCTGGAAATCGAGTTAGCCCTTTCACTGGGTGTATGTTGTGGTCAGACGCCATGCAGGCAGTTATTAAGGGACTCGTGGAGTGTAATCACATATGAATCCCCCCCTTTTTTACTTTAAATATTCTGGCTTTTTTCCATGACTGTAGCTCTAGCATTTTTAGCAACGCCACATTAAGGCCTTTAGGAACCAGAGCATACTGCCTATTTTTCTGTTTAAAGTACCATGGACACGTCAATGTTTTTTTCAGAGACGCGATGTATTACTTATACCTTAGTGTTCCTGCCACTACTTCTAACAGTTTAAGCCCTGTTTTATGCTTCAAACAAATATTTGCACTTGGGGGTACCATCCACGTTAGAAATGCTGTGGCTGAAATTGTGGCGCATGGGAGTTCAGTGACCATCTCACACTTCTCTTGAACACACTTGGTATAGCTTTCTTTGCTTGGGCCTTTTTTTCAACTCCGTTAGATGGTGAAACCTCTTTTATCTTTTTCTTAGGTTACATGCCTTGAAATCCCAGTGCTAGTTGTTGCCTTATCCACAGTGGTTGTTCAAACAGATTGACAAAAAACTCTAAAATTAAATTATTTCGGTAAGTTGCTTACAAGAATTGTCGCCCTCGGTCCTGGTAGCTACGGTGCTGACACACAGCGGACTCCTTCATAGTGTAATTCATATAAGTAAACTTGGCAATGTGGCTCTCCCCTCTTGAGATCCTCCCCTTTTACCAATAGTGATGATGCTTAGTTGTGATTAATTATTCCAGCCCTCCTTGTATGATGACATTGTAAATATAATTTGTGATAGAGGTGTTTTTTCATCACACAGGTGTTTATATATATAAAATTCTCTTTTTTAATATTCAATCTTGAAATTTGATGCAGCCAATTTTTGGTTACATATAAATGACACATAGATAGAAAAGGGTAGTCTTTTAAATTATATGTATGTACATATATAGATTGTCTTTAGTTTGTCCTTTTGTCTTTATATAAATATTGTAAATGTGTGTGTCCTGGGTCATGATGTTTTTTCTGTCATCTACTGTGATCAATTTGTATGTATAAGATTTTAATGTATATTTATGTATATGTATGTCTGTCGCTTTTTACAGCCCTGACGAAGTTCCACAAGGCTAATGGAACGAAACGCGTTGGCTGTGCCTGTTTTTGAAAACTGTTAAATAAAAGAAGAAGATACTAAATACACTATACTTCCTTTGGACTTTGATTGTGTGCACCTTCCATTTTATGCTTTCGTTTCCTTGACCTGAACACCTATTGGCAGCAGGTGTAGGAAGAAGTTTGCACCACCCCAAATTTAGAAACATAGAACCAGTAGTGCTTGACCTAGGTCCGCTGCCGTGACCCTTTTGCAATTTTCCGAAATCTTTTTAGTCCGCATCCCCGGCCATCGAACGTTAGAGTTTGGTTGCCTCATTACCCCAGACCCCAAAACAGCCTCTATTTCTGCTCAGTGTTTCTAAAAAAGTTATACGTAGAAAAGAATCTTAGGCATGTCTGTGGAGCTTGCAGCCATTTCAGTAAATGTAAACACAACTAAAACTAAGGAATGTTTTTTAGTTTTTCATAATAAATACAAGACATAACATTGCGGCGAGCAAAATATTCAAGGGGAATTTGGGGAATATCTGAAAATAAAAGACAAACATTATATTCTGCATTACTTTGTTTCTCACATCGGATTCACTAAGTAAAACTGATAGAATTATCAGTGTGCCAGGGTGCGAGTAAAAACATTAATGGTAATTAGCCGCTGTGAATTATTCACAAAAATGTTGCTGATAACCTTTTATTTTTACTTAACATTTCAATTATGTTTCTTTTTCCACTTTAGAAGCACATTAGGCAAAACGCTGCTGTTTTACAGTGTGACTTGTAATGTGAGGGTGGTAGAGTCAGTCCTTCTTGCCAGAGCCCGGTGCCAATTGTTGGCATTGCTAGGGGCTTGGTGGAGCCTAACAACAGAAGACCTCTGTGTTAAGCATGTTCAAATAAGTATTGTTTGTTTACACCACATTTATAATCATGAACGACTGCCCTACTGCTGTTTCATGTGACACAAACTCCGTGCAAAGTGCTGTGCTAGGATTTACATTTTTAATTCAAATTCTGATTTGTGTTTAAAGTAGACTAACGTCTTGCAAACTTATGCTCTCTGCACTACTTTGCACTTTTCGTGTCAATGGAGAGGTATATGTGTGGTACATGGGCATTGCCATGCAACCACACATGGATTTTGATGCAAATCCCTATCCACTAACATCTGTAGAAAGGTTTTTGAGAAAAATAGTTATGATTCATTTGCATGTGTGTAGCACCGGACAACACACCAACAAAGTGGCAAAAGTATTAAACTATGTGAAAGTATAGTATTTTGAAGTGTAAGGGTACCCTTCCAGTAGAAAACCTATGCTTGAAATCACACGCTCACAGACCCTTCCACTATGGTCAAAGGGTTTGTAGGTTGGCACAAGGCAGCCACAAGTTCCCTGGGTGAAAGAAATATCGCCATATCTTTATAAATATGGCACTGTTCTGCTCTCCACCTTTCACACAATGCAGGACAGCATCTTTGGTGGCAGCATGATGTTGCTCTAAAACGTAGTAAATATGGTCCTGTATCTCAACATATTACCCAAACACTAAGGGGTCCATTAGAATGTTGGGTGGATTGCCTCCGCCAGGGTAGCGGTGGCCACCGCCACCCTGGCGGAGGCAATCCGCCCGACATCCTTCCCTGCATTACCCCCGCCATATTACGATGGCGGAGGGGACCGCAGCAGTGGGAAACACCGTCCGCCTGTTTTCCGCCCCGGTCGCCTTGCGGCCGGGGCGGAAAAGGGATAACATGGTGGCGGTGTCTATCAGACACCGCCAGCCATATTATAATGGGCATTTTTCAATGCCTTTCCGTGGCGGCATGCGGTCTTCACTCTGGGGGCCCCCTGCGGGCCCCCAGAGTGAAGTACAGTTGGGGGGGTGCACATGGGGGGTACCTGTGGTACCCCCTTCATTGTCATTTGCAAAGCGGCAGGCACCGCGCGGTGCCTGCCGCTTTGCAAATGAAAATGTGAAAGTGCATTTTCAGCATTGTGGCGGGCGGTGCAGAGAGCACCGCCCGCCACAATGCTGAAAATACCGGATGTGCCCGCCACTGTGGTGGGCACATCCTAATGGCACCCCCGGGACCCCCGCCCTTATGGCGGGCGGTCCCGATTTACGATAGGATGACGGGCGGGCAAAGGCTGCCCGTCATCCTAATGGGCCCCCAAATGTTAGGTGGATCAACAATCTAGAATCATAATAAACTGAAGTGGAGTATCCGTCACTTGTGTGCAGCATCTAGACCAGCGGCGATTTCTGTGTTAGGCCTCTAGGGCTGTGCCCCATTGAATTCATACATATTTTCTGCAAAACATAGTAAATACATACATTTGTTTAGAGCTATAATCTAAGATCATATCTCTAAATACATTGATATATTTGAGTCTTGGCTTCCTGTCCCAGGCTGCCTGCCTCACCTCACTCTGAACAAAGATTCAGAAGCCAGGCAATAAATCAACTTTGTGGAATGTGATGCACGACACAGGAATTATCTTTCTAAAGCCTTTCAGGGCCATGGGAGTTTGGTGATATCCAAGAAAGGACAGTGAAGCTTCTGTCCTCATGGTTTCTGGCATTGCATGGTGCACCCCTTCACAGGCACAGAACCCAACCCTTTCCCATTTGTCACAGGGTGGGATTGGATGTGAGCGCAGTAAGTGAGATTTGATGCCTTGTCCTCTGTAATGGCAAGTGTTAATGCTAAATTTGTATTAGGCATATTGTGCTGCGATGCCCTGTCATGCTGACCTCCACAATTGTGATACCCCAGGCCGTGGCTATAGATCGCTGGCCCCTTCAACAATGCTCCCCAGTGAAGTTGATTCAAAAGTCATGCAGGGCTTTTGCTCCCTGGCAAAGTTGATCCAAATATAATCTGCTTTTGAGGGAGTCAAGCACACAGGGAGAATTATGTGCATACAGAGTCCTGATTTGTGGAATACCCAAAAACTATTAAATGCTATGAGTACGCATGCCTAGAATATGGCACACCACTTGGTGCTTTTTAAGGTCCTGGTTTATTTAGATTGATCTGTGCAGTGGTTGTAGAATGTTTTATTCAAAATCTGGAAATGTTGTGACTTTAAAGACAGTTACATGTTCTAGCATGCTAGATGTTTGTAGTTGAGTAATTCTGGGGACCTGGCTCTGTTATGGGGCATTAAATCAGACATTGGAACGGGTTCCTGTCGGGCCATATTCATGCCCTTAACATTAATGACTAAAACACTGATCGATTTCCGAACAATGAATGTTAAAAACATTAAGGTAATACATGTCAGGGCTTTAGTTTCTGTTTCTATTTCAAGTATTGTACTTAATCATGCATTTCCCAAGAGTGTTAGCTATGGCCATCATGTTTCTGTGGTTTTTTTTGTGCCTCATATTACTCTTGCATAGTGCATACATGAACTGAGTCTACCAGGTGTTTATAACGGGCTGTGATGGAGAGTTCTGGAGCTGAGGCTGACGCAGTGTGAGTTTCTAACATTGCATCATCTGTGGGTTGGCCTCTCAGCAGAGCATACAGATTAATGGTCACATATTCCAGTTGCGATTACAATTCTGTGCTAATGTGTGTGGCAGGGGTCCGCAGTCTACTGTGACCCCTGACATGCCTGGGCCTGGACAGCGAGGCGGTAAATTCCAAACACCTCTAGGAGTGGAAACCCCAGACCCTTCCCCTACTTCAAAATGGGCACCAGGTAACAATATTGGACCGCAGACCCAAATCTTCAGTACACCGCTAGACATGTGGAAGATTTAGAAGGACTGCTGTGCTCTCTACCATAAGGTTGACCTTCTGCCCTGCTTGCTGCGTACGAAGGACCGGAACTGCCTCTTGATCCCAGGACCAACAGAGTGACTCCAATTGCTAGGTGTCTGGCCTCCTGATCAGAAGCTTTAGGGACAGAAAAGGATCCAACCCCCTTGAACCCAGCACCTGGACTCTATCTGTTGTGAGTCTAGCCCCCAACTGGTGCCACCCCTGACATGGACCCTTGAAGTGGGCATGAAGTTGCTCTGCAAACCCAGCTGTGGTCATGTGGGCTGAACCGATGCAGCACAACACATCTCCTCACAGCTCGCTTTCGAACCTTGCTGCATGACACATCCTTGATGTAGGATTTCGCATCGTAGCCAGCAGCTTATTCGGAACTGCTGGTGTACAGTGCATCTTCGACAGAGGACTTAGCATCGGAAACTCACACCTCCTTGGAGCCAACGCTGCGCCATGAATCCTCGACACAGGATCTCGCAGCGCTCCACAACCAGAATTTAAGGTACTCTTGTTCAGTGGGCCTATCTTGGTTCCTGTATCTATCCTGCACTCCATGGCAGTCAGCCTGAACTTGTGACTTGACCTGGTCTAGCGCGACCAGATAACCACAGTGGGAACATTGTGCTTTTATTCACTCCTTTTACTTCAATCTTTAAAATTGCATATCTCCGGTTCTATGGTTTGGATATTTGTCCTTTTGGTCCCAAATCCTTTATTACATTTTAATTTAGTTTTCTAAATCGGTGTGGGATTTTCTTGTGTAGTGTTTTCACTTTATTCTGTTTGAAGTGCGGCATAAATACTTTACACATTGTCTCTAAGTTAAGTCTGACTGCCCTTTGACAAACTACTAGAAAATTGAGAACAGGATAACCTGTTTGTTTTTTTGCGACATGTCTTTGCTTTGAGAGAAGGGTTTCACCTCCTTCAACTAGTTGATCAAATTTAACACACCCCTATATTTGATATGAAGCAGCTTGCATCTACTACTTAGGAGAGATGCCAGGAGTGGTCTGAGGATGAACCCTAAACAGGAAGGGTCTTCCCAACCCTACTTTTTGTTATACCCCACTTATTTCTGCAGCTACTCATTTATCTTAACAAGATAACAACCATTGACAAAATCAATATCCCTAGAAGGTTTTAGGTGTAGGTCAGTTGTTGTGACACCCCAGACCAGGTGTAGTAACAGATAGCTCAGAGAGAAACCAAAATACCGGTTGGGTGGCACACTATGGGATTCACAGAAACCTAGGGGCATATTTATAAAAAGAGTTGTGTCACCCTTGCGCCAAGCAATGGGGTGCAAGAGCGACACAATTCTTAAGTTAGATTTATCCAGCCAGGTCACCTTGCATGGCCTTGCATGACTTGGTAAATCTAGAGTAACGCAAGGTAGCACAAATCACTGCATTGTGCTACTCTACCCCAGGAAGGCGTTCCATGGGTGGAGAGTGGGTGTTTCCACACATCCACTAAGGAATAATTGTGGTGCCTTCCCAGATTTGATAAGTATGAAACATTAGGTGTGCATCCTACCCCCACGACAGATGAATTATTACTGTTGCCCAGAAAAGGATAGCACCCGCCAGTTAAAGATGGATCAAGAAGCAGATGTAAATGAGTCCACATGGCTGGATAACATCGTGATTCATTAAAGAAGGTGTGGAAACAATGTGGTAATGAACTTAACTTGAACTTTAAAACACTGATAATGAACATTGGATAGCGTGATTCAGTATTGACTAAAAACAATGGGCCCGATTCACAGAACTAACTTAAGACAAAATCTGAAACTTACTACTTTTGGTATTCACAGAAGTTAGGATTTTGTCTTAAGTTTGTCTTAAGACAGACTTAAGACAAAATCCTAACTTAAGTCTGTCCTAAGTCTGTCTTAAGAGAAACTTAAGACAAAATCCTAACTTCTGTGAATACCAAAAGTAGTAAGTTTAGGATTTAGTCTTAAGTTCGTTCTGTGAATCGGCCCCTCACATGTTAGTATTTCAAGCTACACCGAACGGAATTATGGGTAATGGAGTCTTTCCTTGTACCAGAATTTGACGTAAATAACATCTGCGTCAAAAAGGCGGGAAATTTGAATTCAGCGGGCCAATCGGGTGGTTCACAGGGATGGGTTAAAAGTGGAATGGAGAATGGGGAACCTCATGTTGTGACGGAAGTCGCATTGGAGATGGATGTTTTTCTAACGTAGCATGGCAGGTACGTGCAAATTAGTTAGGTAGCGGTTTTTGTTTAGAGGGGAAGAAAAGGAATGTACAATTGAGTCAGTTCCTTTATAAATATGGGGACTAGATGCATGTTTACGTGGTGATTCATGGAGGGTTAAGAACGTAATCAGAACTAAATAGAAGCGAGGAAAGTAATAATTAAGGTTGAGTGTTTTCGAAGGGTGAAAAGTGAAATGCACCGCTTAAATAGGGTTAAATGCTAGCAGATAAATGTGTACACATCGTTACTTAAGAAAAGAGAGTGGGTGAAAAAAGAGGGTATGAAGCGCTCTAACGAGGAAATACATATGGTTTATAAAGATAGAAAGTGGGAAGGGTTTAAGACTACATAAGGACTGAATGAATTCGGGATGTAATTAGGGCAGAGCTCGAGTTTGAGACAATGGCACGTTATGCGCACCCGGGGTACAGATTTGGCTTGTGGAAAAGAGTGGCTCATGTTGTAAAATGGGTTGGGATGGAAACAACACCGTTTTATAGTTCCAGTGTAAATCACAAGGTAATGAGAGATGGCAAATGCCATACAAAAATTGGTGACCATGTGTTTTATATGATTATTTACAGTGACTCGCGAAGAAGGGCACCTTGCCCGAAATGCATTGGGTATTTCTTTGAATAAACGCGGCCTTTTATGTATATTGCTTCATTCGTGTTCCTTCAAGAGGTCCGGATGGACACAGACGGAATATTAGAAGTTTGGGAAATTGCATTGACACTCCGCTTGTGGATTCAGATAAATAGTTGAAGAAAAGTGGGAAAAAAATGTTAAAAATAAGGAATATTTGGATTACAAATTATGATTACATTATTGCCAAGGTGGCATAACTTAGCTGTGCGATTGGGTGGGGCAAGATGACGCACCATTATGAATGTTGGCCTTCCCAGATTTACCATTACTGGTAGACATGGGAATACGTCAATATACTATGCCAACCCAGGTGAGGCGTAATGAAGAGAAATATCTTTAGATCTCTGCTTTACTTTCTCTTTCTATGTATGCTGCATTCTACAGCACACATACAGTAAAATGCCTCTCAGTATTGATATGGTGCAGCAAGGGTACCCTTCCTGCAGGAAAACAATTCTACTTAAAACGCAGGCACCCTTGCACCACTGTTCAAGGGCGCCTGGGTTGACGCTAGGCAGCACATTGTGTGCCAGCGCAGGAAAAAGACAGGAATGAGCCTGATCATGTTAGATACTGCATATTCCTACCCTTTCAATATCACACAGCGCAGCAAGAGGACTTGCTGTGCTGTTTGATTTTTTTATTAATATGTCCCTTAGTTTACATGTTTAAGCCAGGCCCCCTTTAGAGACGGCCCACTTTCTTCGTCTAACTTAAAGCCCTGCCTACATATTTTTCTACATAGCTGATTGCAGCCCACAGGTGTGGGTGCTTCCTCAAACATGGTTCAAGCATTTTCTTCCAAAGCTGATACTTCACACAGTGCAAGACACTGAGTATGAACACACTTTATATGGTCGGAAGTTGTCACACTGCACAATTTGCAAACTACAGTTGCTGTTGAAAAAATTAATGCAGTAGGATATGGGGCAGTTTTTAATGTGTTTAAATATTTCAATACTACAGGTTCACAATTGATTTATAAACCTTTTGCTCTATCACTAAATTGTTTATTAATATGTGTTTAAAAAAGCATAATAAAAAAAAAAATTCTCGGGGAGGGGGGGTTATGGAGGGGGGCCCAACCCCACGTTTGTCCATTGAGCTCGCTTGCTTCGCTTGCTACGTAAAAGTCATACCCAGCTTTTACACCCAATCACTTGCCGCCACTTGTCTGGACAGAGCAATCGAAGCATATGAAAGTACAGTGAACCTGTGAATCTAAACTTTATGCTCTTCAGTGTGATGTGCAAAAGAGCAAATGCTCATTTGCACTGCTAGTAAATGTTTTTTTTTCAGTCTATATGATTATCATCTCTTGATTCAGTTGATTCATATATCCAATACAAGATTATACATTTGGCGCCATGGATATAGGTTCAAAGTCAAGCTGGACCATTCAGGCTTCCATCCTTTTGCTTTGAGAAGATGAGTGCCATTGTGCTTGATTACAACAAACGCCCATTGTCTCTCAGACGAGGGTGCGGGGCAAGATGGCGGCTGCGTGAGCGTTGTGGAAAGCCGCTCTCCCTTCCGCGGTGATTTTACTCATTTGAATGAGAAAAAGACAATGCTGTAAATACGGCTAGTATGCTTTCAACTTACCCATAGCTACCCTCCATCACCTACTGACTCCTCTCCACATTACAATGGTGCCTTTCCCCTGTCCTACAGTTTCCTATTACTAAAGACACTCATCCACTCCTTGATCTGATAAGCCACGCCTACCTACCCCACATCACATTGAGAACATCACAGTGGCAAGATCTTCCTGCACAGTGGCGACAACTGCTAGCTTTGCTCTTTGCTAAGAAGGCCACATTGGTGCCCTCGGCGACTAATGTGATGAGCACCAGAGGTCATGTAAATGGAACGCAGGCAACACCTATGATACACCCTGCACCCTGCTCCAGGTGCACTCTATGGAAGTTCCTGAGGGTTTCGATGCCCTGTGGCTAGCACTTTGACTGATGTGCTGGAACTCTTCCTAAGATCAGGGGTGTATCCTTGCGACCTGCTCCCCTGTCAGTCTACGCTCACTTTCCTCTAGATTCAGTTTTATCTACTCTTCCTTGATGTTGGCTAACAAAAATTAAAATTTACATATCCAAAGGTAATGCAATGATGGGAAGGTGAGCAGTAGGGGGTAAGTACCACAAACATTAGTAAAGGCAGTAGATCTGGGTTTAATTTGCTTACACAAGGGGCATTACTACATTAAAGAGAGATACTTGGGAATATTCCAGTGGGAGCAGGCAGAGAGGGTACAAGTTGTAATGTAGTCCTTTATGCAACTCAATGCAAGAACTGGAGCAGAGGCGGGGGGGGGGGGGGTACAATGAGGCAGCCAATAACATTGGGTGAGAGATGTTCACTAAGCAGGATTGAGGCAAGATGTTGTTTATAAAGTCTCAAGCCCATGGCTCAAAGAGGCTAGTCGAAGAAAGACAGTGGTTGAAGGGGTGGACTCAAAGCCCACTCTATAGTGTTAGACATGTGTTAGTTTCACAGCTGCGATATAAAAGCACCTGAACAAAAAGTACAATGTAGGTTAGCCTGACAAGTCTGCATTGGCCAGAAACCAGATGCCCAGAATCACTAGTGTTGAAGTGCTCACAGGTTTACCATGCTTTACACCAACTCTTAGAAGCAAGCACAGGGGCAGTCACAAAGAATCAGACCCAGGGTAACCCTCAATCATTTCCGCCCTGCAGTGATGTCCTGCCTGCTAGCCTGCAAGAGGAACAAGCTGACAACTCATTTCTGTTCTGCACTTTGAGGCCGATATTTAAGCACAGCTCGAGTTATGAGGGGAGGGGAGGGCGAGGGAGAGCCGGGGCACTGCCTCTGCACTGTGGAGTTTGGTTTAACAACGTTTGGTGCATTGAGCATTGCAGGCTGGGCTGGGAGAAGGAGGTGAGGATGTGGTGCTGCACACAGGTTCTCAGGCCATACCACCTGTTGTTTACTAACAACTTCGGCGTTGCCAACACGAGGAGTGAGGGTTTTAGCTGTGAAAACCTTAATCTATTTGCTGGTGTTTATATTAAAGTGTGTACCTTTTTTCCGTTATGGGCACTTTCAGCAGCTGCCACTTAACTCTTAATTTGTAAATGTTCTGCAGAACAAAGCAGAGCCATTGTGGGTCCGTTTTTATTGCAGCCCTGAGCCAAGTAGCTTTGCACCAGAGGATGAATAAGAGAAACATTACTATGACACAGTGCAATGATGGGAAAACTAGCATTTGCATATTTTTAAAAATCCATTTGCATTGCAGGCTTTTTTTCCTAGAAAATGAAAGTCCTTTTGTTAAAAACAGACACCGAAGGTATGAGTGTCACCTGAAGTGTAGTCTACTCTAGAATTCTGGAGGTGTAGCTGGAGAACTGTTTTAATCTAGTCAGCCATGCCGCAACCACTGTCTGCTTCTAAGGGCCATGTATTTAGTTACCAGTAGCAAGCTGGAAATGCCGGTTAGTGCGAACGTGTGCGGCGGTGGCCCGGCGCTGCATGTGAAAGTGTGGTGTCAGCTGCGTGTGTAAATATGTTTATTAGCAAGCGAGCAGCATTGATTTGGCTACTTACGGTCAGTGGCGTCACTAGGGTTGGTGTCACCCGGTGCGGGTTACTCATGGTGTCACCCCCTCACAACTTACCGCATGGACCTCCTCCGCAGCGAACAGAGAACAATGGAGGGTTGGTGAGGGTAAGCAACACAGACAATGAGAATGAAGGAGGTGGGTGGCGGCAAGCAACAAAGTCCTGTGGTTCTGAAAATTCTGAACCTGTGTTTTAAAATATCATGATTCTGTTATGAATCTGGTATCAGCGAACCGCAAATGACTAATGCGGTATGCATGAGTGTTTTCATCATGTTACACCAATGGATTCACTGTGTATTTGAAGGTTCTGTTTTAACCCTTGGGTTCCATCTTGTGAATAACAGCCATTTTGTGCATTGCCCTTACAGTAGGCTCTCACCATGGGAGAACAAGTATTTAAGGACATAACCTTAGCATGGGTTTGTGCTGACTTCTGCATGACCTGACGAAAGCTGACCCTGTTGCTTGAGGCTAACCTTGCCAAGCCAGTTCCTGCCCTTTTGCTGATCAAGATTATAGATCAGAGCACAGGACATTGTAAAGATTTACTACACACAAACATGCCTATCTTACTTCCATCTGTTCCTGCCTCCACAAGCTATTTATGACATGGGCTGTGTTCTTAATGTTTTGGGTTTATCCTGCCTTGTCAGCTAGAGAATGTACGCATTATGTGGACATTGTTTATGGCCTGGACTTATCTTGAAAGTGGGTTTGTCATCATACAGTGCTTTGTGTGCACGTCCTGGGAGTGACCAACAATAATGTACTTCTAGGAAAGAATATGTGCCTAGGGCATAATAAATTGTATAAAAGGTCTGTGCGGAGACCATTCAGGCAGACTGCCTCATCCAGTTGCTTTAGGTGTGACTGGGCGACGTAGCCTCACAATTAATTGTAATAAAGATGTGTTTTTCATATTTCAGATTCTCTGTTGATTTCTTTGCTGCTTTTGAATGGACTACTTATTGGTAAGACCCCTGGGCAGGAGTATGAGGATTTTTAGGTACATCAAATGGCGCAACCAACTGTGGGCCTCATCAAGAAGTGACTATCTGGAGGAGTAATCTTGTCAGAGGACAAAAATCTACTGGGGAAGGCAAGACAGAAATCTACTAAAAGAGGTACTCTGTGGACGGAGGTTCTGGGGGATTCTCTGTCTTTGCGGCTCAGTATATGTTTGATTTTTCTGACTTAAACTCTCCAAAAGATGTCACTCCTGACTGAGGAACCTTTTTGGCGTAAGTGTTTTTTTTAAGTAAAGAGACTGTTAGTGCAGTTAGAACTTGGCAGTTAGAATTTGGACAACTATTTGTTTGGTATAGCTTTGACAGATTTGTATAGGTTTGTATATGCGAATTGCAATTTGTGTAGGCAGGTAATGGGATTTTTCTCCATCTGCTTTAGTTGAAGTATAAGTGGGTCGCTCCCAGTCCTTTGTTTTTGTTTGGTTTGTATTTGAGGATTGCAATTTTCAATAACCGAGGGTTTTGTATATTTACAAGTGTATCGATAGAGATAGCCCCTTGAAGTTTGAAGCTAGATTAGTGTATTTAATTTGAATTTGAAGGGATTTGTATAGCGCTCGTACACCTGGCGGTTTCTTGGCGCTCACTGGTAACAGCTACTCAGTCGGTCGGAAAAAGGGGAAAGGTGAAAAAGATTCAGGATGGGAAGGCTTGGGTAAAGAGGAAGGTCTTGAGATTTCTGCAGAAGAGGGGGTATTGAGTGCAGGTTCTGAGGGACAGTGGGAGAGAGTTCCAAAAAGCTGGGCCAGTGGTAGCAAATTTGGAACCACCCCATTTCTTCCGTTTGAAACGGGGGACCACGAGAAGGTGGTGGGAGGAGGATCGGAGGTCTCGTGATGGAGTGTAGGATTGGATAGCTGAGTTGATGAAGGAAGGGGCGGAGCCTGTCCTGGCTTTAAAGATAGTGCAGCCGAGCTTGAATAAGACGCGCTGCCGGACAGGGAGCCAATGGAGGGAACGGAGAAGGGGAGTAACATGGTGTGATTTAGAAAGGTTAAAAACCAGTCGAGCGGCCTGGTTTTGAACCAGCTGGAGGCGCCTCATGAGGTAGTCAGGCATGCCATGGTAGAGGACATTGCCATAATCTAGGCGGGATGTCACCATGGCCAGAAGAATTAGTTTGAGCGCGTCTGGGGCGAAAAATCGTGAGACTCTGCGGATAGTCCTGAGTGAAAGAAAGGCTGATGACACCACAGCAGAGACTTGGGAGTGTAAGGAGAGTTGGTTATTGATTTTGAAACTGAGGGTTTTGACGGAGGGTACGGGAGTGGGTGGGGGACCTAATGATGGGGGCCAGAAGGAGGGGGACCAGGGACTGGAGCAACCACCTGTCAACACCAACTCCGTTTTATCGGGGTTGAGCTTCAGGTGGTTGAAGTTCATCCAGTCCTGGATAAAGGTCATGATGGACTGAACCTTAGACATGGACACTGGGGCAGAGGAAAGGTGGAAGATGAGCTGGAGATCATCTGCATAGTTGTACACAGAGACCTCCAGCTGCTGTAAAGCAAAGATAAGGGGGGCGATGTAGAGATTAAATAAAAGGGGGGATAGTGAGGAACCCTGGGGGACACCGCACTGGATGGGTAAAGATTCCGCAGAGTACTCTCCCAGACGAACCGCCTGAGTCCGACCGCTCAAAAAGGAGGATAGCCATAATAGGGCTGTTCCTCGGATTCCCGCCGCCTCGACCCGTGAAAGTAAGATGGTATGGTCCACGGTGTCGAATGCGGCGGAAAGGTCTAAGAGGATCAGGGCCTGATGTTGATCGGTGTCCATTCCTTGTCGGAGGTTATCCAGGATTGATGTAATGACGGATTCGGTTGAGTGGGCTGGGCGGAAGCCAGCCTGTCTTGGGGCCAAGACACCATGACTTTCCACGAAGTCACTCAGTGTTTTGACCACGTATCGTTCCAATACCTTTGCCAGGAAAGGCAAGAGGGAGATAGGACGAAAGTTGGCAGGGTCGGAAGGGTCCGCTCCAGGTTTTTTTAGGATCGGTACGATCACTGCCGATTTAAGTGCTGGGGTAACGATGCCCTGAGCCAGTGAACTATTGAGGAGCATTAAGGGTGGTGAGGGGCAGAAGGTGTACATCTGCTTTAAGATGTAAGCAGGGCAAGGGTCCAGCGGGTAGCCGGACTTGACCAACGGAAGAATGGAGAGAAATGAGTCGGTCGATAGGGGGGGAATTGAGTCCAGACTTGCGGTGGCTGGAGGACGTCGGTAGTCAGTGAAGGTCGGGGATGGGGGGGGAATTTTAATTTTACTGATTTTATCTAGGAAGAAATGATTAAGGGAGTCGCATAGTGATTGAGAGGGTGATGGTTTTAGTGCAGCTCTGTCGGAAAAGGCGAGGTCTTGGATGATAGAAAAGATTTCTCTCGGCCGGTTCTCCGCTAGTTGGATTTTAGAGAAGAAATAGTCTTTCTTAGTGTCTAATATGGCTTTCTTGTACTGAGTGAGAAGTTCAGTATACCTGGTTTTAGCAATGGGGCAGTAGTTCAGTCTCCATTGTCGTTCGTCTTGGTGAAGAACGAGTTTTAGGTTCTTTAGATCGTCTGAGAACCAGCGGTTTGCATCTTTAGGGCGTTTGGTTGCGATGCGTTTTAAAGGGGCGACGGTGTCGCACCCAGCTTGTAGCCAATCGGTGATGGGGTCTGCCTGGCCAGAAGAGGGTAGCGCAGTCAGGTCGGGGCTGGAAGAAGAGAGGAGGGTCAATAGTGCTTCGATGTCGACACGATTCCATGAGCGCGCCCAGACGTTCCTCGTAGGAGTGGGCTTGGGTGGTGGAACGGAGGCTAGGGATAGGGTGATCAGTGAGTGATCCGACCATGGACATGGGGAGATGGAGAGAGAGCTGACCGGGCAATTGCGTTGCCAAATCTGGTCCAGGATATGACCCAACCTGTGTGTGGGAGTATTGACGACAGAAGTGAAGTTGAGCGACTGAAGAGAGTCTGAGAATTCCTTAGACGTGGCGCATTCCGCAGGGTCGGAGGGCCAGAAGTTAAAATCTCCCAATACAATGATGGAAGAATGGTTAACAACCAAGGTCGCCATTAGGTCTTGGAAACAGGGGAGGAACGTTTGAGGGGTAGACGGGGGTCGGTACACAAGGACACAGGTCAGAGGGGGAGAAAAGGAAAGGGATCGAACCACTAAACAATCTGAGGTACCCATGGAGGGGGAGGCTAGGGGGTGAAAAGTGAGCTCCTTACGTGCGATAAGGGCTACCCCTCCGCCAGGCCTGCCCGAGGGGCGGTCGGCTTGAATGGCATAATAGGTCGGGGGGAGTATCGCCAGCAGGGAGGGGAGAGAACTGTCTGAGAACCAGGTCTCAGTCAGAAATAATAAATCCGGTTGATGGGATTCCAGTAGAGTGAAAAGATCAAGCTGGTGTTTTACTGCTGATCGTGTGTTTAGGTACATAGCTGTTATTGCTGAAGGGGGGGGACGTTCTGGAGCGAGCTCGAGGAAATGGTCTTTAGGGGCGAGGACAGGATGTTAGTGTGGACTGACTCATGTACAGTTAGTAGTCCAAGGTCAGAAATACGAGCTAAGGTAGCGGCAGGTAGAGTCCCCTTACCTTGCTGAGCAGTAAGTTGCGCATGGGAATATTGAATGCAAGGAGCAGGGTGTATGGCCTCGGGCCTCGGTCGGTCGCGGACGGGCGCAGACGGACTTTCCTTAGGCGCGCCTTCGGCGCGCAAACGTCGCGCCCGCTGCGCTCGTCCGCTGCACTTCCTATGGAGGCACATACTTATAGGATAGTAAGTAGATGGGCGGTGGGCGTGGCCTCCGAAGGGGGCGTGGCCTATCAGTCGGCCATGGCGCTGGCAATCGCTTTGCGCGCCGGTTTAACAACAGCGGAGGGTCCGCTTATGTCTGGCATAGGCTTGGGGTAAGAGTGCAAGTTTTAAAATCACAAGATTACACAATGAGCAAGTTTTTAAAAAATACGAGCGCTCTCCCGGCTTTCCGCCTCAGGAGCAGCGTGTCAGCAGTATGGGACGCTAGTGTTCAGCGTCGCTTTTATTCTGTGGGCGGTGGGCGTGGCCTCCGAAGGGGGCGTGGCCTATCAGTCGGCCGTGGCGCTGGCAATCGCTTTGCGCGCCGGTTTAACAACAGCAGAGGGTCCGCTTCTGTCTGGCATAGGCTTGGGGTAAGAGTGCAAGTTTTAAAATCACAAGATTACACAATGAGCAAGTTTGAAAAAATACGAGCGCTCTCCCGGCTTTCCGCCTCAGGAGCAGCGTGTCATCAGTATGGGACGCTAGTGTTCAGCGTCGCTTTTATTCTGTGGGCGGTGGGCGTGGCCTCCGAAGGGGGCGTGGCCTATCAGTCGGCCGTGGCGCTGGCAATCGCTTTGCGCGCCGGTTTAACAACAGCGGAGGGTCCGCTTCTGTCTGGCATAGGCTTGGGGTAAGAGTGCAAGTTTTAAAATCACAAGATTACACAATGAGCAAGTTTTAAAAAATACGAGCGCTCTCTTGGCTTTCCGCCTCAGGAGCAGTGTGTCAGCAGTATGGGACGCTAGTGTTCAGCGTCGCTTTTATTCTGTGGGCGGTGGGCGTGGCCTCCGAAGGGGGCGTGGCCTATCAGTCGGCCGTGGCGCTGGCAATCGCTTTGCGCGCCGGTTTAACAACAGCGGAGGGTCCGCTTCTGTCTGGCATAGGCTTGGGGTAAGAGTGCAAGTTTTAAAATCACAAGATTACACAATGAGCAAGTTTTAAAAAATACGAGCGCTCTCCCGGCTTTCCGCCTCAGGAGCAGCGTGTCAGCAGTATGGGACGCTAGTGTTCAGCGTCGCTTTTATTCTGTGGGCAGTGGGCGTGGCCTCCGAAGGGGGCGTGGCCTATCAGTCGGCTGTGGCGCTGGCAATCGCTTTGCGCGCCGGTTTAACAACAGCGGAGGGTCCGCTTCTGTCTGGCATAGGCTTGGGGTAAGAGTGCAAGTTTTAAAATCACAAGATTACACAATGAGCAAGTTTTAAAAAATACGAGCGCTCTCCCGGCTTTCCGCCTCAGGAGCAGCGTGTCAGTGAGCTATAAGATGCCTGATCTTAGCAAATTTGAAGATTTGTGTTGGCCAACTTTGTATATGTTTGGATTAGCCGGTTAAATAGGTTAGGTTTACAAACATATTTCTTCCTTGGTGATTTTGTATCCCCAGGGAATTAAAATATGACATGATACAAAACAAGGATCCTTTGCTCTGTACACTTTTATGTATGGTGATATGCAGAACGATTTTTGGTGTTCTTCCAGCTGCAGCTAGTGAATTGAGTGTATTTTTTAGTTTCCTGCACATTCTGTTTCTGCAGTCTTTTGGAACACTATTGAGAAGTGTTTCTTGTAAATATGACTTACAGCTACGTACAGTCTGGAATGCCCTGTTTTCGTCCTGAGTGTTGATTTGTGGGTTTAAATGTGTGTTTAAATGTTTATGTGGTTTTTCTCATTAGTGTAACTTCGGTATGTTCATAGCGTTCGCGTAATTTATGAAAGTGCTGTATTGTGTGTCCTGAATGTTTCAACACTTTTGTCTATGTCTGAAATGAGCTCAGTGTGTGTGTAGGTCACATTTAATAGATATAAATAAGGCCCCAAACAAAAACAAAATTACCTATTTTTGCAAAAATATATAAATTTACAGCATTTTCCTTAGATGAACTGTATTAGATGTTCACAGGCAAATCTTTCAGCTGCAGTATATTTGATTGGAATGTTCATTCAGCCAGCACTTTTCCAGTTAAACACGGGTGGAATTTTGCATAGCAGTCCTTTTAAATAAATGTGGCGCAGAAAATGTGACGCAGGAATGTGACGCGTTTTAAGTTAGGCATATGCGCTTAGGTTCGTGAGTTACTGCATCTAAATGATGGGCAAGGGGTGCAGCGGACTCTTATATGTGGAACAATCACAAAAAAAAAGGATAATTTGGTTTTTTTTTAAAGAAAAAATTATTAATTATGAACAAATAATTATTAAAAGTTTGTGCTACAAAAATCATTGTTTAATATTTATAAAGCCTAACACTCATACTATGACCTCCTAGCATCAAAATTTGATTTAAGTTATGTTGCATCACTAAAATGACAAGTATTCGTGTGTATAATTTCCCCTTGCCATAGGCGCAAGCAAGCTAATTTTTATAAAGTATAAGTTATTATTTTCAAATGCCCGATTCATGGGTTATGTAATAGACATTCTAGTAATGCATATTATGCAAGAAAATTGTAGGATATTCATTTTTAAATGCCCAAAACCTGAAAGTCGATTTTGAGTAAAAGCACTGTTTAAACTGCATTTTACTTTCATTCAGAGTGCTTTTTAAAGTGTCTCAGGCTTATGCTAATGCATACATTTAGGTTTTGCTATCTATTTGCAGGTTATGCCTTCTTATGATTCAGTGGGTTAATGTGCCAGTATACAGGCTTGTTTTAATATCAGGGTTGAAGGTTCTAGCTTCAGCTAGGCCCACGGAAAGTTTGTTTATTTAAGACTGATGAAGTGTGTACCATAGGATTGCAACAAGCATTTACTCTAAAAAAGTGGTCTGTGTGTCTTTAGGTTTTGAGAAAAATTGACAGTTAATGTAGTTTAATGATCTAGGAATAGAGATAATTTTGGCGCCTAAAAAAGAGAAATTATTTTTCAAAATAGAGTGAATTATTGTAGGTTAGATAGAGCCTACTGGCTTTGTCAGCTTCAATGTGGCAGAGGCCGGGGGCCGGGAGAATTTGCAGAGGCTGGCTCGGGTGCGCTGCTGAGATGTTATCTTTTAGTTTGCCTGTAAACAATGGAGAAGGCTGTCATGTTGACATTTGTGACCCTTTAATTAGGACTTTGCCTCTGAGGAATGCAGAATGACCTCTCTGAACGGGCCTCTAGAGGTGAGGTTTCTGGTTTCTTTGTGAGAACACCAATAAAATGAAAGAACTTAATTTAAAAGGGAAAATAAATAGGGGTTTCTCTGAAGGTCCCAAACATGTGTTAATAATCTGCAGTACTGATACATTTGTGTCTCCACGCTAAGGAAAATAATGTTTGCTAGCTGCGTTTATTTTACAGAAAATGCAGTGTTGCATTAAGTCTTAGATAAGAAAATAAGATAAGGGCTGCAGGCCTCAGTAAAAAAAAAAAAACGATGTGCTCATTAGACATTATTTTTCAGTGCACATTATAGGTGCCAAATTAATATAGAGTGTCAGTATAACCATTCCCTTTAGAACTGTAAAAATATGATGGCTTGATGTTGCGAGGTGAACTGACAAGAGAGTAACAGTTAAGTAATGTAACTTTATTTTTGTGTATGTTACAATGGTGTTTTGTGTTGTGTATTTTTCTGCTTCTGCCAACAGATTATTCATGGATTGTTCTAGGTGATTTAAAGCGGACAAGACACGTGAGTTTGGTTAATTGAAAGGAGATGTGTTTTTGTGTAATTCTTTGAAAAGAAAATGTTCATGTTTTGGTTTTTGTACTTGACAGTAGACTCCAACTATGTTGTGTTCTACTGTCAAAAGGATGGTACAGGCCCAAATATTGGGGTTTTGGCTGCAGGTTTACAGTGCATAAAGTACATATGTCATGGTGCTGTGTGGAACCACCAACAAGTATATCTGATGGCTTGATATGTGCATTTTCTGATGGCTTGACATGTGCATTTTTATTTTTTTGTATGTTTTGTTTTATGTTGTTACTATTACAAGTTCTCCTGTGTTGTGAAGAGATCCGTATGACACAATAACTGGATGACAATAATTGGATGATTTTGGTATAATGATAAATTTCACAGATATGGTTTTCATACTGTGAGGAAGACAGGCAGCATTTTTACCAGTGCATGCCTAAATCTGGCTGTAATGATATTGAAGAAAACTAAAAAGATATACAGAATCAAAGTGTATCACTTGATGTTAGTCACTTACTGCACATTCCCTTAAAGGAATAGGCGGCTCTAAATTGTTATGTATCCTTGATTGGACCTAAGGATGGAATTATAGATCTGTGACTCAAGGTGACCTAATTTCTATATTGCATTATTTAATCATGTTTTGTTTCCCAAATAGCATATGGCTTTGTCCCTTGAAAGGAAACCAGGTTTCATTTTTTCTCTCCTGAAGAGAGAACAGGAACATTAGCTAGGGTTACCGTATATGGTGTAGTTGCCAGCTGTAGAGTTAGCATTTGCGTAACTTTGGTCTTTTGTGTACTCCCCGTACTCTTGGTGCTGTGTCACATGCCTGAGGCACCCAAGCAAACTCTTGTTCTTCCTATAGATTTTTCTTTTGTTGCTTCTCCCCTGACCAAGGTCGCATTATGCTTAGTTATTAGGGATTTTAGTTATGTCCTAGTCCCATTCCCCCTTCTCTATATTCCTTTCACCAGTCAGCCCATTTATTATGGGTGTATTGTTTATGTGCACACTTCTAGACAGCAGTGATGTATCAGGGACCCCAATGTTATGTATAATTTCCTTTTGTATGACCAGACTGGTTTGCAAGAATTTTCCTTAGGCCTACTTCAAAATGTTTTTTCAGACTGACTGTCAGGGTAGTGATAGGCTGGTTAACTAACCCAATATTATAGCAAGACAAGTTTTCCATCTCAATAGGAGATATCTTAAGTTTACCCTTTTGAACATGACGAATTTTCAATGTCTATTTTTATTTTTCAGTTCTCTTTTGTTCCTGCTGCTTTCATTTTTGGTGGGATCAGATGTGTTCTAATCATGCAAATACCAGGACTTTCTAGTGCTTGTCCTTTGTCTGCACATTTGATCATTAGCCTTTGTATTGCATAGTGCACCTGATGCACATTTTATTTAAAGGGACTTTTCTTCATGTCCTTGATAATCTGTATTATGTTATTTCTCTATTTGAGATGTTCTAAGATAAGGAATTTAGGAACACCTAGGCTTAATAATTGAGGGAAATATGTATTTACCCCATTAAACAATGCCACTGTGTGAGGACATCCATTTAGATTCATATGGCGTATTGCCACTCCCTTGCAGATTGCAGGCCACCTGTTTGCAGCCCCCTTGTTAAAACACATGAATTTTTTTTGTGCTTGATTTGAAGGAAACTAACAATTGTGTTACATTTCCTACATCACTAGGTTCTGCTGGATCTTCCAGAGTCAAAGGAAGAGTGATTTCCTGCAGACCTGTGATCAAGACTAAGCCCACTCCCCATCAGTGACCGCTACAGATGAATGACAGATTTCTTGGCTCTACAATTTCTGCAACAAGGAAGTCGCGAAGCTGGACATCGATCATCAGCGCGACATCAGTGGTACCTCCCAAGCAAGGCATTTGCTTCAACGAAAGGCATTGCATAAAAAAAGGAGGAGCTGGTTCTTTGTTTGCCACAGAATGGGAGCTTCTGTTTGTTTGGGCTTTGTACCTGTTATGTGCTGGAAACCTCTGTCAGTGTACAGTCCCTTGAGCCCTTGGCCTGAGTTTTGGCCACACACACACACCTATTTTGCTTTGCTCCAGCGGAAAGGCAGTGCACCCAAGGATCCACGTTTGGAAAAAGGCACTACATTCTGGCGTCCATGTGAGAGCAGCTTGAGCGTCCCCAGACACTAAATAATGAGTGTTGGAGTCTGAAAGTGCTGCTGATCTTGAAAGGTTGTTTCTCAGTAGTGCTTGGATCTGCACGAGATGCTTTGTGCCCTTGATCAATGAAGAGCACATCATTTGTAGTGTCTGCCACAAAGAAGAGACACTGGTGCATTTGTTTTGAGACATTGAGACTTTCGAGTGAGCTGTGGGTGTTTTGCCAGGAGGGCACTCCAACTAAACAGTATTGTTTTCTCATGAAAAAGCCTGAATTGAAGAGGCTCAACGCGGAAGAAAACAATGGAAGCGTATTTGTAGGCCAAGAACTATGACTATGGACTAATAAAATGTTTTTCTTTTTGATTGTGCAGCTCTCTCATCCACGAAACTTGCTCATTTTTGATTTTCGAACCGCCATCCGGTTCTGCTGCTAGGGTCGCGGTTGCCACAGTCTTTGGAGTGCAGCTGGAGACGATTAGGTCGACAGTTCTGGTTGGCCTAAGGGAGTTACCCTGGACTGAACAGAAGCACTCCTTAGCAGAATCAATCTCCCACCGCGGGCAGCAACTTAGAGGATGGAGTTTCCAAAGATAGAGAGACCTGCTAGATCAGCGAACTTTGAAAAGACAATATGCACTGTGATGGCAAGAAAACAATTTTTGATAATATGCATTTTTTTATGTTGCTTGGTGTGATGATGTTTTTAATAAGTTATGTTTGCTTCACTTTTCAAGTGACATCTGTACCCACTACACAGCCCATACCTCCTTCTACTGTTTCCCCGCATTTTTTCACCTTCTGCCTGAACACTAGTCTGCTAGAAGATTAGAGTTTGTCAATAATTCATTCGTTCAGCTTTTAAACCAACACCAGTTAGTGATGAATATAGACCTGGACTCAGATTAGCATGAGTATAGGTTATTGCCTATGTAAGGGAAAAAGGATGGTCTGTGGTTCTGAAAATTCTAAACCTGTGTTTTAAAATATCATGATTCTGTTATGAATTTGGTATCAGCGAACCGCAAATGACTAATGCGGTATGCATGAGTATTTTCATCATGTTACACCAATGGATTCACTGTGTATTTGAAGGTTCTGTTTTAACCCTTGGGTTCCACCTTGTGAATAACAGCCATTTTGTGCATTGCCCTTACAGTAGGCTCTCACCATGGGAGAACAAGTATTTAAGGACATAACCTTAGCATGGGTTTGTGCTGACTTCTGCATGACCTGACGAAAGCTGACCCTGTTGCTTGAGGCTAACCTTGCCAAGCCAGTTCCTGCCCTTTTGCTGATCAAGATTATAGATCAGAGCACAGGACATTGTAAAGATTTACTACACACAAACATGCCTATCTTACTTCCATCTGTTCCTGTTCCTGCCTCCACGAGCTATTTATGACGGATCACTGACATAATATAGAATGACAAAATATAGACTTACCAAAATATAGTCACCAAAATATAGAATGCCAAAATATCGAATTCCTATCTACAAACAGGTAAGTACAAAAATATCGAATCCAAAATATAGTCTGTAAAAAATATAGTCAGTCAAAATATCGAATTTTTTTAAATGTCTTAAAAGTAATTTAAAATTAATGAAATAATAAATATAATTAACTAAAACATACTTAAAAATACTCAAATAACGTTAAAATTAAGATATCATTAATTTAAGTTATTAATAAAAAATGTACAATATTTTACCGTAGGATAGCAGGAGGGTAACATTTAATATTACCACTCCAGTGAGTGCAACAGTAGAGAAAGCGTTGGATATCGTAGGGGTAAAAAATTTTATTCCCACTCCAGTGAGTGCAACAGTAGGGAAAGTGTTGGATAGTGTAGGGGTAAAAAATACTATTCCCACTCCAGAGAGTGCAACAGTAGGGAAAGCGTTGGATAGCGTAGGGGTAAAAATTACTATTCCCACTCAAGAGAGTGCAACAGTAGGGAAAGCGTTGGATAGCGTAGGGGTAAAAAATACTATTCCCACTCCAGTGAGTGCAACAGTAGGGAAAGCGTTGGATAGCGTAAGGGTAAAAATTACAATTCCCACTCCAGAGAGTGCAACAGTAGGGAAAGTGTTGAATAGCGGGAGGGTAAAAAATACTATTCCCACTCCAGTGAGTGCAACAGTAGGGAAAGCGTTGGATAGCGTAGGGGTAAAAAATACTATTCCCACTCCAGAAAGTGCAACAGTAGGGAATGCGTTGGATAGCGTAGGGGTAAAAATTAATATTCCCACTCCAGAGAGTGCAACAGTAGGGAAAGCGTTGGATAGCGTAGGGGTAAAAAATACTATTCCCACTCCAGTGAGTGCAACAGTAGGGAAAGCGTTGGATAGCATAAGGGTAAAAATTACTATTCCCACTCCAGAAAGTGCAACAGTAGGGAAAGCATTGGATAGCGTAGGGGTAAAAATTACTATTCCCACGCCAGAGAGTGTAACAGTAGGGAAAGCGTTGGATAGCGTAGGGGTAAAAAATACTATTCCCACTCCAGAGAGTGCAGAAGTAGGGAAAGCATTGGATAGCGGGAGTGTGAAAATTACTATTCCCACTCCAGATAGTGCAACAGTAGGGAAAGCTTTGGATAGCGTAGGGGTAAAAATTACTATTCCCACTCTAGAGAGTTCAACAGTAGGGAAAGCGTTGGATAGCGTAGGGGTAAAAAATACTATTCCCACTCCAGAGAGTGCACCAGTAGGTAAAGCGTTGGATAGCGGGAGGGTGAAAATTACTATTCCCACTCCAGTGAGTTTAACAGTAGGGAAAGTAATGATTTAATATATTATTAAAAATAAATTAAATATCAATCCCAATAAAACATTAATTGAAATTAATAACCAATTTAATATTATGTAATAATTAATTAGAAATACAACTACATATTAGTTATTAAAAATTAATAACCTATTCATAATTATTTAACAACTAATTTATTTCCAATAACAAAAACTAATTAATAATACAAATTAATACTAATTAAAAATTAACAGTAAATTAATTATCAAAAAGTATTTTTAACATGTAATTAATTACAATTACATTACTTCCCACCCTATTCCCCTATAAAACCACATCCCACTACAGAAAATACATTAATACAATTATCATAATTATCAAATATTTAATTAATACAAAATAATTACCAATTAATAAAAATTAATTGCCAATTAATAGAAATTAATTACCAATTAAAAATTAATTACCAATAAATTTAAAATCAATACCAATGAATGAAAAAAAATATTTACTTAATTACAATTAAATTACTTCCCACCCTATTCCCCTATAAACCCACAACCCGCTACAGAAAATAAATTTAGAAAATTAACATAATTAACAATTAATTAATACAAATTAATTGGCAATTAATCAAAATTAATTACCAATTAAAAAATAACAATAAATTCAAAATGAATACCAATAAATAAATAAAAATATTTAATTAATTACAATTGAATTACTTCCCACCCTATTCCCCTATAAACCCACAGCCCGCTACAGAACTAAAAAGCAAAATGTATTTAAAAATTAATAATAATTGCTAAAAATTAATATTTAATTTAATATAATTAAATTACTTCCCACCCTATTCCCCTATAAACCCACAACCCGCTACAGAATTAAAAAGCAAAATGTATTTAAAAATTAATAATAATTGCTAAAAATTAATATTTAATTTAATATAATTAAATTACTTCCCACCCTATTCCCCTATAAACCCACAACCCGCTACAGAATTAAATTACACAAAAATTAAATAACATAAAATTCATTACTTAAAATACATTAAACATACATTACAAAAATTAATATACACTTTTCACACATATACTAACATACAAAACACTTTAAAAAAATTTATATTATTAAAAAATCGATATATTTAATGCCTATATTGTATACTTCGATATTTTGACTTCTATATTTTGAAAATCGATATTACTTACCTTAAATTCGATATTTTTAACCACTATATTGTGTCCATTCAATATTTTATCCATTCTATATTTTTACTTCGATATTATGTCCATTCTATATTTTGGAATCTATATTTTGACTGTTTACCATTTATGACATGGGCTGTGTTCTTAATGTTTTGGGTTTATCCGGCCTTGTCAGCTAGAGAATGTACGCATTATGTGGACATTGTTTATGGCCTGGACTTATCTTGAAAGTGGGTTTGTCATCATACAGTGCTTTGTGTGCACGTCCTGGGAGTGACCAACAATAATGTACTTCAAAGAAAGAATATGTGCCTAGGGCATAATAAATTGTATAAAAGGTCTGTGCGGAGACCATTCAGGCAGACTGCCTCATCCAGTTGCTTTAGGTGTGACTGGGCGACGTAGCCTCACAATTAATTGTAATAAAGATGTCTTTTTCATATTTCAGATTCTCTGTTGATTTCTTTGCTGCTTTTGAATGGACTACTTATTGGTAAGACCCCTGGGCAGGAGTATGAGGACATTTAGGTTCATCAGTCCACAATGGAGGGAGGGAGGGTGGATGGTGGCAAGCTACTTGGACAACAGAGGGAGGCAGGTCAGGTGCGTATGGCTGTTATTAAATTTCGCAGTTTAGGAAACATCAACCGTGGCATGAACTTTTAATACAAACGTATGGGTGCCTTCTGTCAGGATTATGCAGTGAGGCATGGTATAGAAACCCTTATTATTTGTAATGTACATTATAAGAAAATATTATTCCAATTGGCACCAAAAAAAGCTACCATCAACTTTGAATTACTGTAACCTAAGGACATGGTTTAAAACACATGGATGACTACACAAAATAAAACATGTGGAAAGAATGGAGAGAAAAGGTCGTTTCCCAAGTAAAGTACTACTTCACTGGCCCTGGCATTGAAGTGCTCCTCTTTGTAGGCACTGGAAGGGGGAACAAGGGAACCCTACTCACTGGGATCCTGGGTATGAAGATTAAGAAGAAAAACAACGGCTCCTGTGGGATAATGCAAAATAATTTTGATAGAAATGACGCACAATGTCAATATGGGGTGTGGTTTGGAAGAAAAACCAAACTGTTCAAGTGTGTAGACAGCTTCTTTTTCTGACATCCAAACCACCTCCCATATTGCCATTGTGCGTCATTTCTATCAAAAGTTTTTTTGCATTATCCCACAGGAGCCGTTGTTTTTCTTCTTCTTTTTAGGCAGGCTTGCACATGTGAACAGGAAAAATACTGCCACTCATCGAGGAATTAAACCAGTGGCTGAAGTGGTCTGCCCCATTACACCATCATAACTGCTGTAATGGGGAGAAGTAAAATGGGAATAACTTTGGAACTGATCCATGAATAAAGAGGGCTGGCACACAAAGTTTTTGTCCACTAAAATGATATAATGACAGTTAAAACACAGCATTTTTTAATGCAGATTTACAGCGCGAACTCGACCCGAAGGTATTGGAGCACTTTACATGAGCGTCGGTTACGTACATATTCAGGCACAGGGAGATTAGGGGCCATATGTATCAAGGCAAAATGGGTTCGCAAACGCCGAAATTCGCAGAATTCTGGCGTTTGCGAACCCATTTTTGCTAAATGGTATGTATGAAACATTTTTGCTGCAAAATAAGGAATCGCTAAATTTGCCATTCCTTATTTTGCGATTGCATTTAAAGAATTGCATATTTTGCGATTCCTTAAATGCAATGTATCAAGGAAAAAAACATTCCAAAATGCCATTAAGGAATCGCAAATTACCACCAACTTCTAGTTGGTGGTAAGTTGCGAATTCTTTCAAAAAAGCATTATTTTAAAAATCAAAAGGTGCCATGTGACGCTCATACATGCCCTTAGGGCATGTATGTACGCCATATGAGCACACATGTCATTTTCAGGGATGCAGCAGGGTGTTCTTGAGACACCCCTGCACCCTTGAAAATATTCACAAATTGCGATTAGCAAATTGCGATTCGCAATTTCCCCTTCATTCCTATGGGTCTCCTGGCCCATAGAAATGAATGGGAAATTATTCCTTAAATTGCGATTAGCAATTTGCTAATCACAAATATGGAATTTTAAGGAATCACTAAAAAGAAGCAATTTTCTACATACATACCATTTTGCGATTTCTAAATAGTGATTCCTTAAAAATCTATATTTAGGAATTGCAAAACAGAACGTTGATACATATGGCCCTAAGTGATTTGCCGAGAATCACAGGATGTGGACTCGAACCCGAGGCTCGAACTCTGGTTTCCAGCACCAAAGTCGGCTATCTAGCCGAAGGACCACATCCTCTCCCATCAAAGAATCAAAAAAGAGCCCTCGAATTTTACCCAGTGGTAGTTTCCTCAGATAACGTATTAGTCTTAAAACAGCGGCCATCGCCAGTTATAATGAAAAAGTTTATGTTCACGTATTATTTTCATGTATCAACTTCAAATCTCTCAATTCATTGTCAATGTCATGTGAAGGGTGCCTGCCTCCTTCGAATCAGATTCACATTCGAACTAGACATCTGCTCGTGTTAGATTGCAATTTGAATTTACTGTTGCTCGCCCCAATTCAGATCCATGTACTCACCTTAACAAAACATACAATATCTCCCATCTTTAAGTATTGACTGGGAAATATGTTATTTTTCCATTTCCAATAGTAATAAGAGCTGCTACAAACATATAGAACATACCCCCAGAGCCCCATTCACTAGAAAGGTTGTTCTAGGCTGCTTACACAGGATACCACTTAGGGGCTGTGTGATGACAGAAGATTGGAAACGGGAACCCCTGTGCATGTTGATATAGGACAACAAGCAGAGTGGAATATTACAAAAGCTGAGGTGTTACACATTCAAAAAAGCTCTCACACGCTAGTGCACTTTGACAGCGCGGTCACACACCCTCATACCACTGCCATCAATCTCACCCATAAACACAAACCCTTCCACAAAACCCGAAGTTTTGCTGTGAAAGCCACACGATGTTCGCGCTGAGCTCTGCTGTTTGTAAACTCTGATTCCATTGGCTTGAGCAGCAGTCCAGGGTCACAGGCATGGTGCGCATCTGCCTGCTGCTCAAAAGGCCTCCTTGCTCCTAGGTTGCTGACATATACCATGGACGCCGCCAAATAGAACCAATGGCTGCAGTGAGCTGACCAATTGCCTTATGCTGCATGTTGGTCTTGGTGGAAGCAAAGTGAGAATAACAATTTAGCAGAATAGTGGAAAAATCCCGCTGACCTAAGGGCCCTATGTAAGTACATATTATAGTATTATTCAAAGGCCAGGCCTTAAAGCAGTCTATAGGTGTCACCTCTTCATATGGCCTGTTGCCACGTCAGGCCTTCCCTTATTCAAATACATCCCTGTGGTAGTTCTAATTAGAGAAAAACACCTGCACAAGCATGAGAATCGGAACGCACGCCATAGCGAGAAGCACTCACTTGAGCCAAATGTGCAGAAAATATCCCTCCGAGTGCTCACACAGTGGGAATAAACAGGCAGTGTGCATGACGTTCTTGTGCAACAAGAGACGATAGTTTATAATTGTATGCGTTCTACCAAAAGCGGCGATACTTGGAGTAATAACGGGTGTCCTCAAAGTAAAAAAAAAAAACATAAAACATAGAGATCATTTAAGGGCTCAGCACTCGCAATGAGTTTCTGAAATTGACATACCCGGCTCATGAAAGTACACGGTGCAACTCACGACTCACGCACTCTCGTCTCCTCTCACTGGCCGGCGCGTGACCGCCGTGACGCATCAGGTGCGCACAGCGCGCGGGGGCTGTCCCAGGGCCGTCGTTGGTAGTGCTATGATTGACGGCCCTAGGACCCACAAACTGCTGGCTACGCACGCATCGCACCAGACACCGACGATCATCACATGCTGGTGCGTGCGTGGCGACGTGCTGCTGGCTGCAGTGAGTGCATTTAAATTTTTTGTAAGAAGGTGCGTGTGCAACTGCGCACAGTGCACCGTGGTGGCGTGCGCTGCACTAAAGCCAGTGAGCACTACTGTGGCCAGGCAGCTAACTAACTAGATTGGTGTCACCCCAGATGGGGTGACACCCGGTGCGGTCCGCACCCCCCGCACCCCCCTAGTGACACCACTGCTTACGGTTACTGGTGGTAGGCCTGCTGCTGCTGCCAGCCATCAACGTCGACCTGAACTGATGGGGACTGTCTGGTTTGTGTCTGACAAGGCATGGCAATTTGAAATTAATGTACGCACGCACGCACGCTGCGAGCACAGGCCCTACCAGCAGAACCACATCCAGCCCAATTTCAGTGTCCCGCCCACCGGGCAACACTGAACGAAGGAGCCTAATATTCGCACCATGTACAAAGCTGGAATCGGGCTTAATATTCGCATCATGAATGGAGCTGCAATGTTTCTATCATTGGCTCTCACAGCCTCAAAACTCTTTACCGGAGGCTCGGGGGAGGAACAACAGCGTCTGCTGTGAGTCAGGGAGGTCATTTTACGTTTACTTCAACTCAATGCCATATGACGTTTAGACGCATAGTATAGACCCGGCCCTGAAGAATAAGTGCCGGTGCTAAGCACCGGAACTTACCGGCACAAATTAAGCACTGCCCAACGGGAGGGGTGCTAAATAATATTTCTCATAGCACAGGAGAGACTTCCCCAGAGGCTGAAGAGTTGGATCAATCTGTCACTAGGCCTGCCGCTTTACTGGTTAAAAACCCCGAAAATACTATGCAGGGCATAGAGGAGGAGACACCAAGAACTAAGAGTATTGCACAACAAGAGAGTATGGATACTGCTAACATCATGCAAGCTACAGGTGAAAACCCCCACACACAGGCCTTAAAGGGGAAACATGAGGCTAGTATTCAGGTAGACGGCAAATTTCCGGGGACTCTGGATTACGATAAGTTTTATTCTATGACAGATGAATCTGACCAGTCCATTAACAGCGAGAAGGATGGAACAGAAGATGATCTTTCTGGGGGGGTTGTGGCAGTCCTCCCATGAAATTTGACACACAAAAATGCTCACCTGCTCGTACCCAGAAGAAGAGTTCAAGAGGGTCGTACAAAGATAAGTACTTTACCTTGGGCTGCAGTCAATCAAGCCAGCTAAAATGGGATTACTCTGCCACCCACTTTGAGAGGGAAATTGAAGAGGAGATTAGAGCTCAAGCAAAAGTTCCTGAATGTTCAATAGAGACTAAAGATACTACGGAGCCTCAAATACCACAAACATATATGGAGTTCATATACTCAATGCTGAAGCAAATGCAGACTGAGGCACGCCATGAACATAAGAGGGCCCATCCGGCTACCACAAAATTACAAGGAGTTGTGCGCAAAGTTAATAAAACTTGCACGGAAATTTCAGAACGCACCAGGGCATTGGAAGAATGAATCGTACAACTCGAGGCCAGCGCAGAAATATCTGGCCAACAAACATCGACTAATGAAAGTAGGATAGGTGGCTTTTCCTTTGGATTGGATATATTGGCCCATGGTTCTCCTTTTTTATTTGTCTTGCTCATTTATTTGCCACTAAATCGAAAAGTATTATTTCAAGTAAACTAATGAGTTAGCTCGACGATTGCCTAAGATGACCGCCGAGTAGGAGCCATCCCAAGTAGCTCCCGGTTTGGGGATTACCTTTTTTGTTAACTATCCCCGTACAAACTGTTCCCCTGGCCCTCTACTGGCTCCCGACCCAGGCCCACCTACCTGCTCTCCCGAAGCTGTACTTTTGCTGAAACTGACCGGGGAGCCCATCGTAGCACAGCAGATATACCTCACAGCCATCTTACCTGCTAGATGATCGCCGCGGTAGCTGGGGTGCTGCCCGCTCTTCTTTGCCGATGAGGGACCATCTACATTACGACAAGCCTGCGACTGCCTGACGCTGTGGACCGGGGAGCCCATCGTAGCACGGCAAATATACCTCACAGCCATCTTACCTGCTGGGCGATCGCCGCGGTGGCTGAGGTGTAAGGGTGGGCGTAAAATCCGTTTCACAGGCGAATTTGCGGATTTTCCGCGATTTCGCGATCCGCGAATCTCGCGAAATTGCGGTAAAATCCGAGAATCAGCAGGGACGAATTTTCAGCCAAGCAAGGGTTACAGCAGCAGGTGCAAAAGTTGAACCTAATTTCTTTGTAACCTTTTACAAAAGGGTTACAAACAAATTAACTTCAACTTGGACACCTGCTGCTAATTGCTTCCTGGCGCCTCGTTGCCTACTTGCAACTATTCTCTGACCCTGCTCTGACCCTTGAAGCAGGGTCAGAGAATAGTTACAAGTAGGCAACGAGGCACCTGTCCAAGGAATTAAACCTCATCAGGAAGCACTTACAGATATAAAAAACAGGAAGAAGGGAGAGGATGGCAAATACACCCATTTTGAGTTGTCAGGAGGGGTTAAACTAAAAGAGACCTTTACAGCACAATTTTCATATGCATTTTGCTAAAAATTAAAAGCTGTATGTTCTGTAGGGGCAACTCAGGAATCTGGCCCTTCAGAGATCCGGCCTCTCTTTCTCTCGTTCTCTCTCTCCCTCTCTCTTTCCCTCTCTTTCTCTCTCTATCTATCTATCTATCTATCTATCTATCTATCTATCTATCTATCTATCTCTCTCTCCCTCTCCCATAAACGACTGCATGGGTAACTTCGCTATGCAAGCGGCTCGCGAAGACGCAAAAATCCCCGCGAACACGCAAAAACCCCTGCGAACACGCAAAAAACCCTGCGAACGCGCAAAAAACCAAAAATAGCGAATTCGCAAAATTCGCCCATGCTTACTGAGGTGCTGTCTGCTGTTGGTGCTCTGCCCAGACGCCGGATCCTCCCGGATTGGTTTGCTGCTGGGGGACCATCTGCAATACGGTGAGCCCGAGACTGCCTGATGCTGTGGCCTCTGTGAACACGCGCAGTCTGGCTTGCAGAGTGTCCCGATCTCGGCACCCTCATTAGTGGGATCTCTCGTTGCCCAGCTGAGTGGCCCGGCCCGCCGGGCCTCCCTGTGACTCTGCGGAGTGGCCGACAAGTCATTGCCGGCGGGAGGATGTGGCTGGGGCTGCGGCTCTGACCCCTCACCTCCTGCCTGCAGCCTCCTGCTCTACAATTTCCGAACTCCATCCTGCCTGGATCGCGCTCTCCGACGGAATCCCCCGAGCCCTACAATCCCTGCCTGGAGCCCGGTGGAGCCCCGCTTGGAGCCTGCATCTCGTGGTGGCCCCCCCCTGTCAGCTCCTGCCCTGCCTAGATAGTGCTCTCCAACAGACTCCCCCAAACCCTACTATCCCTGCATGGAGCCCGATGGAGCCCCGCTTAGAGCCCTGCGTCCCGCGGCGGCTCCCCCCCTGCACGCTCGAGATGCTCTGGAGGTGGGTGAGTTAGACTTTCGTGTTCTTTTCACTCAAATTCTGTTGAGGGCTGCCTGATCCCAAAATGGCAGCGCCTCGCCATTTCGAGGATCTCTGAGTCCTGCAGTCCCTGCCTGGAGCTCGGCGGAGCGTCTCTCGGTGGCTTCCCCCTGACGGCGCTTTCCTCAGAGTGACTGGCACTCGCTCATGCTGGTCCAGAGATGGGGATTTGGGGACTATTATTATACTCAAATAATGGCTGATGGTTGCCTGGACCTAAAATGGCGGCGCCTCGCCAGATCTCTGCTTTCCCTCATTGCTGTCGCCGCACACCAGATTGGCGCTCAGTCTAAACTAATGCCTATGTGAATGTGACTCATACCCTGGACCGGCCCAACTATCACTGCAATCTGCTTGCTGCCTGACCCTAAGATGGCGGTGTTACGTGGACATTGCAATGGCCTCCCAATGCCTAACCTTAAAATGGCGGCGTAGTAAATATACATGACTACCTACTCTATGGCTATCCTTTGAAATCGCCAATGCACCTAACAGCTTCCCACGCCCAGCTAGCTGCTGAAGCCATAACCTGACTCTCAAGCCCCATAAACCTATCTCCCTATTGCCTTTACCGCACTGCGCTGGAACAGGATCCCAGCACCCCCTGTGGTCCCATGAGCTATGACACTTACTATCCCCTGTCCGCCTTATCATCACCCAGGACCGAGGCCTGCAACTGGACTAATCAACCAGCTCTCCACTGCAGCCTACCCCTACAAATGGCCTCTTCCAATCATCGCAAGCACGCGTGGTAATTTGCCCCTACAATCAGGCAGAGGCGCAACTGCTTAACTGACCGGTGTCGCTGCTATAGTAACCACCGTAGCCAGCATGGCTGAGCCCAGCCTAAGTGATACTGGGGAATCCCCTCTCAAACTCCCAAACTACCTTCCCAAACTCTCCAAAGGTGCAGCAAAGACCTTCAAGCACTCCACCCTCAAAAGTCACCCTGAGACATTGGTTTTAGACCTACGTTACAGCACAGACAATGGCACAGTCATCAATGACCTAATTTTCTACTCCAGAAGAACCCCCTACTGGCGCAAAACCTTTGTGCACCTCCTCAACGTACGTGCAACCAGGAACATTCCACATGGCACTAAGCTTACAATAGCACCCTCCGCAACCCTGTGAGTTGACCTCACAATCACCCTCTACAAAAGTGGCATTGTCTTGATCCAAGCCTCATCCAGGAACCTTAACAAATTTGTAAGCTTTTTCTCAAACCTCAGCAACCATGTGAGCGACACTAACAGAGTTTCTACCACTTGCCCTGACGACCCTCTGACCAGCCTGACTAGCGTCCCTAGACACCCTCCAACCAGCCCTCCTTGGGCTCCCAACACAGATCATCCCATCCACTCTCGCACGGCTCCTTACCGTACTAGGAGAATCATCCCTGCACCTCTGATCTCCTCCCCTTCAGATCGAACCTGCCTGCCCAGTCCACCAACCACCTCTCTAAGAGTCTCTACCACCGCTCCTCCCAACATCGCTAACTCATCTCCTAGTCTTGCCAATAGCCTTCTCTCCAGACCTTTGGTCTACTCCCTGCCAGTCCCACACGCTGATCATGAGACAAGTCTGTCGCTGGAAACCCACGATACACCGATACTAGAACTCTAGATCTACTACCTTCCCGCCCTCTAACGCCTCCCCTTTACAGTGAGTCCAATAGTACCATCCCAGAGCCACTGCCACCCTACTCGCTAACGTCTCCCTCCTATAGGGATTTCGAAACACTGCACTCCAGAGCTGCCAATCCAACTCAGAGTATCCCCATCTCCATACTAGATCTAATGAACCTCCTTCACCTCGCTGAACTCTCCCTCGCCAACATCAAAACCCAGTGGAACTCCACCCCGCCACACCACAGAGTTCCCCAAGCACCCTCTACGACTACCTTTGAGAGACCTTCGCCCTTGGAAGCACACCCCTAGTCTGCTAGACCTCACTGAAGAGGAAATCCTTGCCATCCTCAGCGACTACAACCCTGCTCCAACCACCCTTTGCCCGCTAGGCATGAGAGCCGAACATGCCATTCGCACTATCAACACCAACAGATCGGCTACTTTCTGCAACAGAAATGTGGTTAAGAGCAACCTAGCGCCTGTACACTTATACACCCTGACTCCCGACACCACTCCAGTTGATTCCTCTCTGTCTGGCCTATTTATCAACTGCAGATCGACGTTTAAGCACGTCGTTGACATTGCTGCACTCATCCTGAACAAAAACTTTGACTTAGCTATTCTAACAGAATTATGGCTCAACGATTCCTCATCTCCTTGCCTGGACCTCTTAGTCCCTCCCGGCTATAACATTGACAGGCTGGACAGGCAATCTAGCAAGAAAGGAGGGGGCATCACCTGCATCTACCGTTCTAACCTTAGTGTCACTGAACGTCTGGCTGATTCCACTGACTCTTGCGAATACCTCACACTCTCCATTTGTAGCAACTCCACCCTATTGTGCAACTTACACATCATCTATCATCCCCCTGGCACGAATGACTCCTTCACTGACCACCTCATGGAACCTATTACTGCTAAGTTCTCCTCCAATTCCAAAGATATCTTCCTGGGTGGTTTCAACCTGCATTGGAATGACCCCAAGGACCCTCATGTTAACGTCATCAAAGACCTCCTGTCTGATCAAGCCCTGACCCAAGCCTGCTCTCTCCCAACACACTCAAAAGGGGCCTTCCTTGACTGAATCATCTCCAAGGAATCAACAGTAAAGCTTATCTCCATAGACCTGTGCGACTAGTCTGACCACCATGCCATTGCATTCCTGCTACCTGACACCCACAAGATAAGGGCTCCTCAACCAGTGATTCCCAAATTCTGGATTAGAGACACTAGAAACCTGGACCACAATGAATTGGAGGCTCGCTGCAAGTCTGACCCTCCCCCCCCTCGCATTCCTCAACGGTCAATGACCTCAATAACCACTTCTCTGCAACTATCTAGAACATTATGGATGACCTAGCCTCATTAAAGCTAAGAAGAACCCAAACAAAAGACAGGAATGCCTGGCTCACTGGACCGCTCAACAATGAGAGGAGATGCCTCCGGCAATCCGAAAGAATCTGGAGACAGGACCTCTCCACCGCACATCTAAAACTTCTCTGACAGGCCAGAAATGCCTACAACAAGAACATCCTGAACTCAAAATAAGAATTTTTCAGATCCGAACTTGAGAACGCCAACAACAGACCTCGTAAGCTCTTCGATCTGGACAAACACCAATCCAATAAACTGGTCAAAACCTCGAAGGAAACCCCCAAGGCTTTAATATCATCTGAGGAATTCTCCTCCTTTTTTGCGGACAAAGTCGCAGCCTTAGAAAATGAACTTAGTGCCGCCAAAATACTCTCTATCCCTTCTTAGCCTGCCCCCTCCTCCTGCGATGCCCCCACAGACTTCACCAAAAAATCAAGCACTTTGGACTGACTTCAACCTCTATGACGAAGACTCCGTATCTAAAATCTTATTGTCCCTAAACCCGAATAACCATTTCAATGACCCGCTCCCCTCCAACTGACTAGCGGCTGTCGCCCAATCCATTATTCCTAGCTGGACCACAATAATTAACACCTCGCTCCAGCAGGGTTCCATTCCTGACTCTCTGAAAGCCGGCCAAGTCCTCCCCATTTTGAAAAAAACACCATCCCCGACAATTTCAGACCTATCTCCAACACCCACCTCTTAGCCAAAGTGTTGGAGAAGTGTGTACAACAGCAACTAACCGCCTGATTCATCATGCTCCCGTTTTGCGAGGCCCTAATAGCGATTCATAGCGAATCGCTATTAAGGACTCGCAAAACGGTAATCATGTAGGAATATGCAAAAAAAATGCGATTCCTTACAATTCCTTATTTGCGATTAGCTAATTGCTAATCGCAAATAAGGAATAACTCGCCATTCATTCCTATGGGCCAAAAGGCCCATAGGAAAGAATGGGGAGTATTCCTTATTTGCGATTAGCAATTAGCTAATCGCAAATAAGATTGCGATTTGAAGGGTGCCAGGGGTGTCCACATGTAACATGCAACTCAGAAAAATGCTTTTAAATGCATTTTTCTGAGTTTTCGCAATTTACCGCGAGGTCTGACCTCGCGGTAAATTGCGCCTAGAAATTGCGATTTCGCAAATTTAAGTAGGATGTTGAATAGCATTTAAGGAATCTCAAATAGAGATTCCTCAAATGTCATTCCTCGCAAAATTGCGAGATCGCAATTAGCGATTTTTACATTTGGGATGCTGAATCCCAAATGCAAAAATCGCTCTCGCAAAGGGCCGGATTCTCAGAATCCGGCCCCTTGCGAGCGCAATTTAGGGTCATGAATCTGTAAGTCAGCACATCAACAACTTCCACCTTCACGATGACTTCCAATCTGGATTCAGATCTGGGCACAGCACTGAAACGACCATGCTCCACATCGTTGACAATGCCCTCCAAGCCCTGGACCAAGGGAAAACGTGCCTTTTAATCCTCTTAGATCTATCCTCGGCCTTTGACATGGTCAACCACGACAAACTAATTGAACGCCTCAAACTGAGGATGGGTTTGGACAGCTCTGTTCTAGAATGGTTTAGATCCTTCCTCCAAAACCGATCGCAGCGATTCCTAATCAACGGGAACCTATTTGCTCTAGGTGTGAGCGCAAAATCTGTTTCACTCGCGGATTTTCGGTAAATCCGCAATCCACGAACTCCCGACAATTTACCGAAAATCCGCAAATCCGCGAGCGGCGGATCCGGGGGGGCAAAAGTTCAGGCTTTCAAGCTTGAAGTTGTTGTAACTATTTTAGGATGGCGCCGGCAAGCTGCCAGCGCCATCCTAAATTAGTTACTAAGTTAGCTTCAACTGGAAGCACTAATAGATAAAATAAAGCAGGTGCTCGAGCACCTGCTTTATTTTATCTATTAGTGCTTCCAGTTGAAGCTAATTTAGTAACTATTTTAGGATGGCGCTGGCAGCTTGCCGGCGCCATCCTAAAATAGTTACAGGATGATGGACAGCTCACTCAAGGGACCCCTGCGCACATTGGTGCGATTGCATAGTAACACACACATACCCTTAGAACTAGTTGAAGCTCAAATTCAGTGACTCATTCATCAGCCCAAAAACAATCGCGAGCGTCGTCGAGGCTGGGCAGGTGTGACTTCTTCCCAAATCTACCGTCGAAAATCAGCGGTGATGCTGGATAGAGGCCTTTGTATCCTTGACTTTCACGAGCTCAATCCTCGTGCTGTTCCTGTGACCAGGAGCTTCTTTCTCTTCATCTGCTGCTCTGATCGGTCTCTGACCATTTATACACACAAGAGGGACTTGAACTCGCACAGAAGACCCCCCCCATTTAAAAAATCCGCAAAATCTGCGAATCCGCAAATTCGTGGATTTTGCGGATCCGCGAATACGCAAATCTGCAAATTCGTGGATCGTGAATCCGCAAAATCCGCCCAAGGTCGGAGTCCCTCAATGATCAACCCTGTTCCCTACACTCTTCAACCTTTACCTTGAACCACTTGCTGAAGTACTACGCACAGCGAATATCTCCTACCATATGTATGCTGACGACACTCACCTCTACATCAAAGCCTCCTCTCTCGAGGATATTCTCTCCCTGAACGAGGTCCTGCAATCCACCGTCCGTTGGCTCACCTCCAATCAACTTAAACTTAACGCCAAGAAAACAGAATTTCTCCTAATTTCCCCTCCAAAAACCAATCCCGAGATGCAGAGATGGATCAAGGCTATCACAGCCTTAGATTGCCCACCGACCATCTTGGACTCAGCAAAATTTCTGGGAATAACCCTGACTGCAATTTGAACATGCGAGATCACATCAACTCGATGGCCAAATCAACCAGATTCCACCTGAGCTACCTCTGGGAACTGAAACCCTTCCTTGACACTACCGACCTAAAAAGCGCAGTCCAAGCGCTTGTAATCTCTAGACTGGAATATGGCTGGTCCACTCTTTCAGGCTTACCCAAGATCTCCCTGGCACCCCTAAAAGCTTCTCTTAATGCCTCCGCAAGACTTCTTACATGCTCAAAAAAATGTAACCTTATCTCTCCACACCTGAAAGCTTTGAACTAGCTTCCTTTCGAGGCCAGAATACAACTCAAACTGGCTTGCATCACACACAAAACTTTATACTCAAACTCTCCTGCTTTCCTTGCACAGAAACTTGTGGTATCCGGCGGAAGCAGAAACTCCTGTTTTGCCAGAGACCTTTTACTCCAACCTGCACGGTTCTTTTTTTTTTATTTTTATTTTTTTTATTTTTTATTTTTCTTCACCAAAAATGAGCACATTTAAACTTACACTTAGTACATTTTATCAATTACAATATTTTCTTGAATTCTAGTATATAAATTCCATCCTTGACTAATACCAAACCAATAATAATTTCAACCAAATTAAATTTAACACCTTGTTTTAAACATATAGGGGAGTCTGACGCATATAATAACAATGAATACAGAGTCTTCTCGCCCCCACGCCTAATTATCCTTTCTTTGCAACTCTTTCCATTTACTTAATGGCTCCCAAATTCTTCTCCCCAGACGTCTTCCTCTCCTCCCTTTTCGAGCATATATTTTTTCCTCTATATTATATGCATATAGTGTATTTGCCAACCAACTTTGCAGTTTCGGAGGATTTTTATCTAGCCAAGCCCTAGCTATTGTCAGTCTGTAAACAGCCATTATTACAAACAGAAATTCAGCATACTGATCCTGCTCCCGTTCAGTCACACCTAACATAATCCAAGCTGGTGTAAGAGAAATCACAATGCCCAAAGACCTTGCTAAAAACCCCTCAATCTCATTAATCAATGTTTGTAATTGGGGACATGTTGCAAAGATGTGTATGCTATCTGCTTCGAGCGCATTGCATCGGGGGCAATTAATTCCTGTATTCCCACCCCATTTTGCAATCCTTGCAGGCGTGAAATACAAAAAATATAGTGTTTTGTAATGCTGAGACTGCAACGGGGCTGCGCTTAATATTGTACATCCTAAATTCAAAGAATCGTAAAACAAGTTGCTTTCAACTCCTAATTTGTCCACCCATTTCTTACTGAATTTGTCTAAGTCGTCCTGCTTTTCTTTCAACAGAGTTGCGTAAAAGGACTTAATTGTGCAATCCCCCATCAGCTTTATTTTCTCCATTATTTCTATTTTGTTAAAGCCTGCTGGCCCTCCCACTTTGTTTTTAAAAAAACTTCTAATCTGCAAGTACTTGAAAAAACCCCTGTTATGTATACCATATGTGTCTCTTAGATCTGAAAATTGCTTAAAACCATCCTGAGAGAATAGATCGCCTATTTGCGTGATCCCCCTTAAAGCCCACTCTGCCATTGTATGATCGGCAAATATTTCCTCTGGGAGTGAACTGTTGTTAATCAGAGAGACATACCTATTATACCTCCCCATCTTGACTTTCTTTAAAAAAGCATTCCATACCGTGACTGCCGCCTTAACAGTTTTAAACCTGGTTCTCTTAAAGTAACTATAATCTGTACATTTAAAAAAACAATTATGAGTATTTGCCCCTAATGCAACAGCATAAACCTCCGTAGACATGTTATGCATTCTTACATCATCAACATTACCCCCAATAAGTCCTTGTATATATTGCAAACCAGTAGCCATATAATATAAACGGAAATCTGGTGCACCCCAACCCCCTTTTTCCCTAGGAAGTGTCATATACCTATAGGCCCTCCGGGTCTTACCGTGTGCCCAGATAAACCTATTACATATAGCCTCTATACCATTGAACCAGCTGGCTTCGAACAACAAGGGTACAGCCCTAAAAACATACAAAAATTTAGGCAAAATCATCATCTTGATAATATTTGTACAGCCTACCCGTGACAAGTGCAAATTGTTCATTTTTTCCAGATCTCTTTTAACTTGAGCTATCAAAGGATCCATATTCTTTTTAACAATCTTACCTATTTCTGCTGTAATTTGTACCCCTAAGTAAGTTGCCATACCAGTCACTCTGTCATCATTACAAATTACCCACTGGTTTTTGACAATCTGAGTTTTAGTAATGTTCAAACTGTATCCTGAAAACTGACCAAATCTCTCAGCTTCATCTTCAATTGCCCTAATGGCAACTGTAGGTTCTGCGGTCAGGATGGCGACGTCGTCCGCGTAGGCTAATGACTTAAATCTACAACCATTTAGAGCTAACGGTGTAATCTGATCATTGCTTTCCAACTTTCGTATATAGGGGTCGAGATATAAAGCGAAGAGCAGAGCAGAAGAAGGACAGCCCTGCCTTGTGCCTCTCTGGATATTACCTCCTGATGAATAACCTCTATTGATTCTTATCTTGGCCATCGGATTTATATATAAGGTCTGCAGGGCCTTTATGAAACCTGGTCCTATACCGTGCCAACTCAAAACATCCCATAGGTACCTCCAGGAGACCCTGTCAAACGCTTTTTCGGCATCAAGAAACACCGCTGCCATTGGGTCTTCTAGAATGCTTGCTACATCAAATGCCGTAATTATTTGTCTGGTATGCTGAGTTGTTCCCTTACCTGGAATAAATCCATGTTGAGAAGAGATAACCAATGATTCAATTACCCTGGATAACCTTTTTGCCAGAATTTTGGAGAACACCTTAACATCAGCGTTCATTAAAGTAATGGGACAGTAGGAACCCGGGGCGTCTGTGGGTTTGTCCTTTTTTGGTATAACAATAATGTCTGCGCCGCCCCAAGATTCTGGAGCAGACTCACCCTTTTGTGCTAGCAACATCACATTAAACATTTCTTTTAGGAGAGAGGGTTGAAAGACTTTGTAGAATTCTATCGGAATCTGGTCCGGACCAGCAGCCTTCCCAGACGGAAAATCCCTCAAAGCCTCAATCAGTTCATCCACCTGAAATATCTCTTCCAACCCTTTTCTGTCTGCCTCTGCTAACCCTGAGGGCTCTATCTCACTCAAATACACCCTTATATCCTCCTCACTTTCGTGACCATCTGATGTATAAAGCTCCGTGTAGAATTGTTTAAAAACCTCTCTGATCTGTTCTGCATCCTTAACCTTAGTTCCCTGAGAATGTTTGATCTCCTTAATATCAGTCATCCCATCCCTTTGCCTAGCTTGTACAGCCAGTATGTGACCAACTCTTTCGCTAAGCTCATATACCTTTTCTTTATTTGCTGTATATTTCTCAACAGTCTTTTTTGCCATCCCATCCATAACTTCGGCTTTAAGAGCTACTATCTTCAATAATATCTGCTCAATTGGAGATTGTGTATGTATAGCTATCATAAGTTCTTCCTCTGCTTCTGTGATTACTTTATTATCTTGCTCCGCTTTTTCCTTCAACATTCTTTGAGCACTAATAACATAGCTCAGGGTTTCTCCTCTTATTCCGGCTTTAAAAGCATCCCACACTATCCCTGGTGATGATGTACCTCTATTAATCTCCCAGAATTCCTTAATCCATTTACTCATTCTCTCCCTATAGGACTGATCCTGGAGCAACGTTCTATCAAAAGTCCATTGTCTCAGTTCTTTATTTCTCCTTTGCCCAACTATTACGGTTAAAACTAATGGGCTATGATCTGATATGATCCTCGGTTCCCTTTCTATTCTTGCTCTATCTATCAGCCCTCTCGTAATTAAAAAATAATCCAACCTGACCAAAGTCTGGTGAGGAGCTGAGAAAAAAGTACTCCCATCTATATTTGGATGACAATTTAACCATGGATCTTCCAGCGAGTTATTCCTTACCATATCTGCTAAGGCTCTATAAGTCCTCTTTTTCCTCCCTGTATATTTCCTACCAGGATCTAGAAAACTACTATCTGCGTCATGAATATTCAGATCACTGCAGAATATAATGGGCTCCGGCCATTGCGCCAGTTCTGCGTCTAAAAATTGGAAGATATCTGGATCATCTCCTGTAGATCCATAGACCGAAACAATCGTGATAGTTTCCCCCTGAAGATTAATTCTGCTATAACCCATCTGCCCCACTGATCCTCCAACTTCCTCTTAACCAATGTATCCTGTCTCTTACCCAGAATCGCCACCCCTCTCGTCTTTGTGTTCTGATTAGTTTTTGTTAAAACATTAAAGCCAAGCTGATCCAGTAAATAAGCCTTAGTACCTTCTATGTGTGTTTCCTGAAGGCACACTAGGTCAGGTTTTAGCGATTTTAACAGAGAAGCAGTTTTTAGCCTCTTATTTAGCTCATTAAGTCCACAAATATTAATTGAAACTATTCTACAGGTCATTGTATTTCATAGTTTCTCCTACTTCCTGTATATACCTATACCGGCAACATTCAGTGGGGTTCATTATTTCCTTTCCCATATTTTTTATTGCTATTCTGTTGTACAGCTTGCTCCACACATCTTCTTTTACTCTCCTACATGTACTATGCTTGTGCCCACCACCTACGTGCTTGTTTCCCCCCCCACCACCCCACTGCCCCCCTCCCTTTAAGAACCCCCCCCCCCTTGCTACAGGCAAATAGGCCAATCCTGGACTATGTGTAGCCCCTGTAGTCTGCAGAGTCGCTACTCTCTCCTATCCTGTTTTCTCATCTGTTGAACATATCTGTATATACTTTTGTTTGTTGTTACCACCTACGGGGTCTTTGGTGGACTGCTTACAGGGGTTTTTGGTGGAGTTCTGGTTCTACTTTCCTTTCCTTTGTCTAATTCTGTGATTTCTGCTAGATACTCCGCTGCTTTTATCTCAGACGTAAACATCTTAGTATACCCTTTCCTAATTACTTTCAGCCTTGATGGAAACAACAAATAAGCCCCGCACCTTGCTTTTGGAAGGGACCTATCATCTGCCTTAACTTCCACCTTCTTTCCACGGTAACATGGCAAAAATCTGGCCTAGAAAAAAATGTATTACCGTCCGCTGTCTTTCTGGAATCAGGTCTAGCTTTATCAATTATTTCTTGTCTTGCTAGGAAATTCCCTAGGAAGACCAGCATTGCTCTTGGTAGCGCATTCTCTTGCCCCCCCCCCGGTTTTTCTTAACAAACAGAGGATATCTATGGGCTCTTTGAACTTCAATATCCCAGTGCCATTTTGACTCTGGAAAGGCTTCTTCTAATATTTTGACCACATATCCTCTGGGATCCTGCCCCTCCCGTCCTTCCTCCAGTCCCAAAAGTCTTACATTGTTTCTCCTTTGGCGGTTTTCAAAACTTTCTAGCTTCCATTGTAGGTCTTCCACCACCTTTCCTTGTTCCGTTTTAAAAGTCTGCCATTCTGGTACCTCGTCTTCCTCTCTGCTAGTCCTTTCCTCCACTTGAGTTACTCTCCCCTCGACCTCTTCCTGCTTTCTATTTACTCTTCTTAGCGAAGCTTAAAGTTTTTTTGTGTCTCTTTTTGCTCTTCGGCTTTCCGCTCTTGCCTCGGACTGCATCTGTTTCAAAGTTCCAAACAACATTTCAAGAGTTACATTTTGGGGTTTTTGCCTCCCGTCCTTTTCCCCCTCCTCCTGGCCATTTTCCTGATAGGTCTCTGGCGTAGCAGAATAGTCCCATGCCAATTTCTTGCTCATGCTATTTTTAGACCCTCTTCCCTCTCTTTTGCCTCCAACTCTCTTTTTCTTTTTAGTCTCTAGATCCCTGGAGCCCTTACTTGTATCAGAATCGGAAGTCTGATCAGTGCAGCTCCCCTCTTCCTCAGTTTCATGTTCACTGATATCTGTTGTATCCGACCCCTCATTGACTGAAAAGAATTCTGGGGAACCTCCCCTCGTGCTTCTATCTTCTCTTCCACTTTTGCCATTGTCCCGGTCATACTGGAGCACTTGCTGATCTCTTAGGCTCTGGGTGCTTTCCCAGCTCAGGTCGGAGCGCTGCAGAGATTTGTTGTGTGGCCCTATCTCAACGCTTAACAGTGCGTCTAGCATCTGTAAATTGTTGTGCCTTTCTAGCTGATCCGTAACATTACCCTCGTAGCCGGCGTTCTTTACTCCCCTTTTGCTCACCTTCATCGCTCCTGTGCTCTGCGCCGCTTGATTCGGGCAGTCTCCCGCAGTATTGAGCGGTTGCCCAGCAACCAAAACTTTGACGCTTGCGTCCTCGCGGTCTGCTGCTGCCGCTTTTCCACTCATCGTTCCACATTGATGAGGGTCGATCAGCTGGAGCTGTTTTAGCGGCACCACCGGGGACGCTTTAGGAGTGAAAGATTCCGGTAAGGTCGCCTGCCGCATCTGCTCCTTTGCGAACACCGTATGCGCGCGATGGGTCTTTCCTTCTGGGTCCATTGCCGACTCCTTTGCAGTCTTGATCGCTGCTGAACGGGTCTCTGGTCTCACTTCGGTCTTTTTCTCCTGCCTTTCAGTTTTCTTTAGCAAGCCGCTCTTAGAGGATCGAATAGAATGCTCCGTTTGTTTCTTTGTAGCAGTGGTTAGTACTTTTGGAACTGCACCCTCTCTCACTGCTGCTGCTGAGCCTTTAATCGACCCTGCTGCCACTGGTTTATCTTTTTCCTTGTCTTTATCCTTCTCTCTGTCCAGCATAGTTCTTTGGGACATCTTCAAGAGTACTTTGGCGCCGTTCAATACACTTCTCCAACAGCTAAGCCAGACTTTCCCCGTCCTTGTTGAAAATCTCCTCAACCAGTCTGGGTTGAATACTCCTGCCGCGCCACGAGATATTAGGTTAGCCAGAACCCACATCCCCGAATTCACAAGTCCTTTCGCATCCTAGGATAGGAGAGAGAAAAAAGCGACTTTCCTCTACAGAGCTACGGCGGCCATCTTGCCTCACTCTTCAGCCAACCTGCACGGTTCTGAAAAAAAACAACTTATAACCGGGCATTCTCTGGATCTGCTCCAGGAATATGGAACTCTCTCCTGCCCACCATCAGAAGAATCCCTTCTCTGGCACGTTTCAAAAAGGAGGCCAAAACCTTCCTTATGGGTAAATTCCTCTCCTAAATTCTGCCTCCTACCAATACACAGACCTTGTCTTATACACAGACCTTGATTCAAATACGGACTAGCGCCTCCCTTAGGAATACCGACCTACCTCTTCAAGAAAGCTGGGGCCTTATCTGGAGTTACTTATATGTAAACTGTTCATACATGTCCGCTACCCTATTGTGATTCCTTGCCTATTGTACACTGCTATGTTACCCTGTAAAGCGCTCTGATACCATACAGGTCAAGTTTGCACTCTATAAAAAAATAAAAAAAATAAATAAATAGGATGACTGATGTACTTCGGAAGCTGGAGGACTTTGAAAATAGACAACGTCGAAACAACCTCCGATTACTTGGGATCGCAGAAAAAGCTGAAGGTGAGGATATTCGTGGTTTCGTTCTGAGGTTACTTAAGGTAGCATTTCTTGAACTGGCTCATTGGAATTGGGAGACTGAGGTACAGAGGGTGCATCGATTCCCCATGATGCTCAAAAAGAGGCCTGGGCAAGATGAGCAACTGAGAGCCATCCTTATATTTTTTGGTAACTTTCTTCTCTGACAATCCATATTTGAGAAAGCCAGGCCCAATGCACAGAGGGTGGGAGAGGGGCCCTCCTTCTTTGTCTGGACTGATTTTTGCCACACAACCGTGGAGAGGAGATGGAGACTTAGTTTGCTAATCACACCATTTCAGAAACTGGGTTGTCAAGTTTTTTTATTGAACCCTGCTAGACTTAAGGTTATTTGTAAAGGTACAACAAGAATATTCTTGTCAGCGATTCAAGCCCAGGAGTTCCTGCAGGAACTCTCCAAGAAATAAGCACTGGTAGAGGGATAGAAAATGGTAACAAATAATGATTTGATATGCCTTTTTTCCCCTCTCTCTATGTTTTGTCTTTTTCTCTTCATAATGGTTTTTTGGTAGGGAGCGGCTAGGGTGCCCAACAACACGCACGAAGCATCGCTAGGGTCTCTGGACCTTTTTTGCATTTTTGAAGGGGATGGGGGTTAGGAGGGAATGGTAGAAACCAAGGAGAGGAAGGGAGGAACTTTTGCACTAGGATGAACATTTGGTATATGAGGTTAGTATTTCTTGTATTGCACTGCTACTTGTTTTGGAATCATTGTATTTTTTTCAATGAGGAAGCTTAGAATTGCCTCTATTAATATATGCGGACTGAACAACACCGTAAAGAGGAGGAGAATTAGCCTCAATTTTCAATTTTTGAAGGCAGATATTTTATGTCTTCAAGAGACACATATTGAAGGTTGCAGAAAAGGGGTTCTAGAGATGGCTGTCTATCAAGTTATTGCTAGTACTACATAGGTAACTCGGACAAGAGGGGTGGTGATACTGGCACGGATGGGAATGGGTAGTTTTCCGCGCTCATCCATAGATGAAATGGGTAGATGGGTAATTATGCAATGCTGCCTGGATAACAAGATGCTTACTCTCTGCTCAGTATATGGCTCAGTGCTGGATGATCCTGCACTATTTGAATGGTTGACTATCGAGCTTGTTGTGTGGCCTCTTCCTCTGATTTTATGTGGAGATATGAATATTAACATGAGCTGTCAGGTTTCCATCCATAAAGGAGTGACGTTCCAAGGTCGTAAACCCAAAGTTTGTAAATCACTGTCACAACTTAAATTGCTGCCTGGGCTAGTAGATGTATGGACCGCACAAAAGGATAATGATTCTGGCTTTACGTAACCTAATTTATCTGATTTATTGACATAAGACTTAGTGAGATTAACTGAGATACTAAACAGAGACTGAAACGAGATTTTACTATATACCAAAGTCCAAGGTTTAGAGCACATCAAGGCTTAATCCAAATTAAGATTCCTTTGGTTTTGAAGGGAGTAGGGGGTGGGGTGGGTACGTTAGGGGGTGGTGGGTGTTATAGTTTAGAAGGAGGGGAGGGAGTAAAGATAAATACTTGACATCCTGTACATATGCATTAAAATGTATATTGCTTAAATGTATTTATTGTAAGTATAATGTATGTGTTGGATATCTAAAATAAAGATTCCTTGGGTAAACCTACACTCTTAAAGTTATGAAATGAAGAAAACAGACTTTGGAATAACAGCAAAAATATCTATTACACATCTTTTACTGATTAAAAAGGAGCATTTTTACCTCTGTGGTGTGAGACCTAAATCCTGCCTTATATTCAGGCACCCCTATGTAGCAGCACAGTGTCAATTACTATGAGTAGAATGTACCCATTTCTCATAATCAAATATGGATGTGGTTTTATAGTAATTTGAAGCTTCAAGTGGTATTAAATATGTTCTCTAATTTTCATGGCTCTAATAGAGCCTCAAGTCAAAAGGCCCAGAGTTGTATATTTGTATATTTCCTAAAGATGTAGCCTGGTTTAAATCATTGCAAGTGACAGCGGAATCTAGTAGAAAAAAGAGCCACGTGTTGTATGTATGAATGATAGCTTCGCTCAAGGAAGTTCAGCTCTATCTTAGGGAGAAGATCAGGACATCTGCTTATTAAATATGTTTTTTGCTGAAAGTAAGATGTTTCTGTCACATGATCAGGCTCTACTGACTAGTATTGACAGAAAACAAACATATACTGATTGAAATTTTGTGCATTTTTAGATCTATGCTCCAACTGACCATTTTGTAGCAAGAGTCCTGGCCAGTTGAAAAGACAATTGTCTCTGATCTTTAGCTTTGCTGCCTGCTATTGTGTATTAAACTCTAGCTGGATTTTATGCTTCCTGACTTTCGTGTTTTATTGTTAACAGTAGTTATGGATCGGGCCATATTTACAAGGATTTAATGCCGCCCTGGCGTAACTTTTTTGATGTTACAGCAGCTTTTCTTTAAATCAACATTTTTACAAGTTTCTGCAAAGTCCAGTTATCAGCAATTTTTTCAGTGTTAACGTGAATTTTTCACAGCGCCACTTCTGTGAGCTTGACTTACCAAAAAGGAGATGCAAGAAAGGTGCTCCTGCATAAAAACTCTAGCAAAACACACAACGCAATACTTACAAGGATTTACTTGTACATCGCTAAAAAAGAAATATTTACGTTAAGCCCCATTAGTGGCAGTTTTTTAACTTCAGAAATGACCTGGTCTTAAAAATGATGCAAACACTTTAAGAGTGTTTTGGTGCAGGAAAGTGCAGCGAATAATCTTGTTCCACTGCCCTGCGACAAAAAAAAGGGCAGGAATGCGCTCTATCATGGCACATTCCTGGCTTTTTCCCCAATGTTGCTCCAACTCAGGCACCGTTGCACCGTGGTGCAAGAATGCCTGCGTTGCAGGGCTGATTGATTTTGTGCAGGAAGGGGCACCTTCCTGCACAAAATCAATCAATTCAGATGACTTCCTCTTTCTATACAAAAAAGGGAAAAAAATTGAGAAATATAAATATTTCTCGTTGTTGCGCCTCCCTAACGCCACCCGTGGGGTGACGCATTCCCAAGTTTATGATTTCTCGTAAATCTGGGAATGCTTCAGATTCCATGGGTGTTGCATGAGAACACCCACAGCAACATCCATGGAACACCCCTTTCACACAGTTCTCTGCGTGAAAGGGGTACATATTTACAGAGCCATGAAATGCCACATAAAGTGGCTTTATGTGACCTTGTAAATATGCTGTGGCACAATGTGCCACCATAACGTCAAAAAAGTGATGTTCCACTTGTGCAAAAGGGCCACTGGGCCCATCAATGAGGCCCTTGGATAATAGGAGAACTCCCCCTTTCATCCTTGGCAAGTTCAACAATGCCATGGACCTCCTGCCATTGAAGCTAGGAACACTAAGGAGACAACCACCATCACCCATTTTCTGCGTCACTCACCTGAACAACTGCTCCATTCCCTTTGGATATTGACTGGACCCGATCCCCTTTAGGGGGCCGATTCTGATCTGGGTCAGAAAGCACTCCGACGGAGCCAGATTGGGGTGTTTTCCGACCAATCCGAACTCCTGCAGTCCGACCGAGCAAGTACGATGCAGCCGTATGCTGTCGGACTCGGTTCGGTCGGACTCCCATAGAAGTCAATGGGAGCCTGTCGTAGGACGCGTACATGGGCTCCCATTGACTGAATGGGTACATCGCGGACAAATGCTCCCCCTACAGTGGGTACGCGTCGGTGCCACCCGCACCATACATGCCTGTGTTGGGGAGACCCGTGGGTCTCCCCCTGTGTCCGAGTCGTAAGGCTGCGGGTAACAAGGGGTCCGGCGCGGACCCTCGAAGTCCAACTCCGGGATATATTGCAAGCCGGACGCTCCGACTCGATCCGGCTGTCCAAATCGAGCATCGTACTAGCACGGTCGTGAAACATTTCCATTGCGTTCCACGGTTTGCTTGCGACGGAGTCGTACGGAGCAGTTCGCACCCGGAAACGGTTTGGACGGAGATTTCGCGTTTGTTCACATCGTACTTCGAAGTCCGGGCCCGTGTACGAATCGGACGGAAATTCAGCCTCCTAATCGGATCCGCTAATGCCGAACCCTATTTGGAGCCCTTACGACCGAGATCAGAATCTGTTGACCTTGGTAGCAGGGATAATAGGAACACAGCACCATCTGAAGCTCTCAAAAGGAAGGGGGAATGGGAAGGAAAGAACAAAAGAGAATCCAGGTTTCGTCTGTACAGGGACTGGATCAAGGGCACACTGGATCAGGATGAGTTGGTCTTCTGACCAGCCCTCTTATGTCTGTGGAATCTAATATATAGTAGAATAAGAAATGGTTAGTACCCCTGGAGTGAAATGTTCTATACATGTATTCAAGGAACAAACATGCCAAGCAAGGCTCTTCATATCACTATTTTCAAATCTTGATTTTCTTGTAGCACTTGTTATAAATCTTGAAAGCCTCTTTTGTTGAGAGTCAAAGTGATCAACATAAAAGCTGTAACAAAAGATTGAGCATTAATGACACTAATCCTCACTTACTGAACAGACGGAATTCTGAAGTTCCAGAACAAACCCCACCTACCTCCACTGCTTTACACAAAGAACGAGGGTGGCAGGAGATTCACAATAGCCTATTACCGCAAAAAATCAAGCGAATCTGTCCTTGAAATCCGCTTTTTAGCAACACAAGGAAAAAACGTCTGTCATGTGCGACAAAAGGCAGTATCACACATAATGTTCACATAGAGAATTGTACTGTACAAATAATATAATGTTCCGCAGAAGAATAAATGTTCAAAAGAAATTAAATTGTTCTATTACAATATTTTCTGAATTACCTCGATGTTGCAGGAAGTTTAAAACAACAACTGCAAGAGGCAGCGTTGAGGATATCTGAGAATGTTCTGTATCTGTTTTTTTAACTGTTGCATGTTAACAGTGCTGTGTGGGACGTACCTCTAGGAAGACCAGAACTTCAGCAACAGGAAGCTGGAGACAGGGAACTGCAGAAAGCCAAAGAAGCTCTGGAGCTGTCTGGAACAGTGGAAGAAAGATAAATGCACAACCAGAAACCGTTAGGGGGAGAAGAGATGCCCAGCAGAGAAGATCTTCACTGAAGACAAGAGGCACTCGGGTAAGGTAGCGTTGACAAAGGCAATTACATGCAGATAGTTTGAGCGTCTTTTATAGCCTAGCACTCGAGCTACCATACGTGGAGGTGTGCTGACAATGCGTCACCATCAATTAGGCCATATGTGCATGTCTCTGGTTGTGCGGACACGTGCCATGGTTTTGAATGCAACATGCTTAATGTCTTTTGCGTAACTAATTTTCCTCATGTATACAATCCTTGCTGGACATATCCAGAGTGCAGAAATATGTAATGGACGAAACAACCACTGCCACCAGGGATTACTCAGATCAGTAGCACACATGATATATTGGGGCAGTAAACCAACCAACCAATACTAGCACTATTTACACTCCAGGTTGGACACGCACGAGTGCGCACAATGTGCAAGGATAGGGGTAGCAGGTTCATCACCACCACCATGGCAGTGCCTGAGAAAGGAGTGGATCTACTGCTAGTGGATCACCCTCATTCACCTCTGGCAAGAGGAGGTCATAGCCCTTTACAGGCTGAAGAGTGGTCCATAGTTTGCGTCCTGAACCAGATAGTGCCTGGTCTGCGGCCCACATCTCAACGCTGCACCCACATCCCTCCACAGACCAAGCTACTCGCTGTCCTCCACATACTGGCTTCAGGAACATTTCAACATACCACCGCCAGAGTGGCAGAAGTATTGCAGGCATCCTTTTTCAGGGTCCTCCCTACTGTCCTGGATGCCTGCATAAGTTTGACGGCTAACAGCTACGTCTCCAAAGGCATATTGTTAGGGTCATCGAGGAAATCTGCACCGCTATTGCCAGTGCAGCCACACAATAAATTGATACCAAATACTGTCAAAGTCCCAATGTGTGTTGCACTTGGCCTCACCAGGTCCCTTGTGGAACGGAATTGTCGTGTCCTCCAATCCTTTGTTAGGTGCTTGGAGACATCTGGTGGTCGACTGTTCTACTCACCATCACTGATATGCAAATTCATACTTGTCTGTATATGACACAACATATGTGTCTGGACTAATGCACCTTTGCCTGAGGACAATGTTGATCATGAAAATCCAGCGGATGGGGTAGAAGAAGATGAGAATTAGAGGCAACCTGCCAGTACAGTAGCAGCAACCCAGAGAAGGGATGGTATCATCAATAATTTCTTTGCAGATTGACGCATTAATGTAATATTCCCGTCAAAATATGGATAGCTTAAAATCATGTGTATGTTTATAAATAGTCACTTAACTGACATGTTGTAAGCTCTGTGTATCATATTTGAACATTTCTCTTCTGGCATACTGTAGTTGATCCACTTAAGTATGTCACACAGACCAATCATATAGCGGAGTAAATGACACTGCCTATGACATTGTTTGTTACCAGTAAATTTGTGGTGCATATAAACTCCAAAATGCAGATGGGGCACCATTGGTCAATACTATGTGACTGGTATGTTGTGCCCTATGCAGCACCAGGTCCATCATTCATTTGGGTTTAGGAGTCAAGATATCCTGCTTCCAGTGCATAGAATAATCTGGGGGTTGACTGCTCTTCTCCCTGCTGCCAATGGTGTGTGAAATCATCTTGGTGTGCTGCATCTCACATAACATATGGGTTCAGACAGAAGTCCAGTAGCTACATGACAATGGTGAGCAGGATCACCTGGAAGGTGGAGAGGGTGAAGAAGAAAAGGATGAGGTAGGGTTGCAAAGTCATTCTGTGCCCTGGGCACCCTAACGTCTTTGAAGACAAGTACTGATGGTAAGGGACTTTGACTGACCCTAGTTTTTGCCTAACTAGGCCCAGGCCCAGTGCAATACTGAAGACACACTTATAATACAGTGAAAACACCTACATACACTAGGTTACACAATGGGTTAGGGTACCGTAATGATTGGCATGACCTCCCCTATAAGGCCCTAGTACATAATAGGGCAGGAGGATTGAAGCTACCTTTAAGTCCCTAGCAAATAATAGGGCATGACAGTTTTGAGACCAGCAGTCTTTCTGCACTTGCATGTTTGCGCTGCTGAAGCCTGAGGTCAGTTTACAAGCAGCCCAGTGTATGCCCTAGCACTGGTGCCAACAAATCAGTGCTTACACACTTCTGCCATGTAGCAAAGGTGCTTGCGCTGCAGGGTCATTTTTTCTGTGCATGAAGGGACACCTTCCAGCAAAAAAAATAAACCAGAAAGGGGAATTACCTCATCCATGTGTGCTGCATCCTGTAGCACACATGCAATAAGCTGAAACACACAAGAACTAAATACATCATGTCTTCAAAAGATATGGATGTTGTAGTGGAACCTCCAAACAACACCAATTGTCTACCCCTTGCTGTAGCAGATTGCTGTAGTAAGACAAATATAGACAAAGTGGCAAAAATCCAAGTTACTGGCTTTGCGGAACCCTGTAAATATGGGGATGTTATTCACACCACCAGAGCATAAACAACATTGATGTTCCACTGTCGTTTGTGCATTGTATGCATGCCCCCAAATCTTTGACAAATTAGTAAATACTTGGTTGACACATAAGTCTGTGCCTCAACCCCATGACAGTGGTACACACCTTACTGGAATGGGGTAGGTATTTGTAGTCACACAAACAACATATGGAAAACAGTAGAACTTGTATATTTGCATGCATTGCCAAACAAACATTGTGAAGTTTGGCGCAGCATGCATCTGTGAAGATGTGCATGTTGAGAGCCTAAACACATTACGATACAAAAACGTCTGACGAATGAAAGCCATATATACAACATATGTCACATGAAATTGCCATAGAGTGTTGCCAGGCATGCAACAGCTAATAAAATGGTTCAAATACAGGTCACATACCACTTACTGTTAATTTGTTAACAGCATTGCACGTTAGCGTGAAGTTTTCATAACTACAATGGAAAAAACGTGCAAAGTACATGAGTTGTCAATGGAAAATGTAATCTAAACCATTAGCTGCAATAAAATTAACACAAACTACACTGGACTGCCACCTCTGGTCTGCAATGCAGCCAGTCGATTGCTAGCCAATTTCTGCTTATTTTTTCACTTGATATCATGCCAGTGCTTCTTTCAGTCCATCACTATCCTCTTGACTTCTACGATGGTTTCACTTTATTGACTATGGATTGCAATATAGCGTCTTTGACACCTTGGAGCTGACCAAGAGCTGGACTTTTTTGTGATGCGGCAGTAGCGGCGTAAACAACGCGCCATGCTGCACTCAATTTGCAAAGTGACACATCTAGGCAGATGTGTCAATTTGTAAAGCCCTGAGCTACATTATACCTGCATCAGATATAATGTATGCAGGGTGGGCATTCCCATGTAAAATATTCCTCGTAGAAGTGGTGCAGTGAAATCTGTGCGATTTCACAGCACCACTCCTTCGACTTGGCTGGGTCACAATCCAGGCATCAGAAAGTGAATAATAATAATGGTTAATTAACCCTTATTGCCAGTAACTCGCCCGACTTGGGGTCTCGTATCCAAACATACACCAGTCATCTCTGAAGACCTTTGCAATGTTTACCATGCTATAGTGGAATAAACGGGAACAAGAGCAGGTGTATTAGGTCATACTGACTATACTAGACAATCAATAGAGCGGATTGGAGTTTTTAATATTGACTATCCCCACTATACGCCTCACACCCATATACATTTCTAATTAACATTCAATTATTCATACCATTACTTTGATCATGCTGCTATTGTTTTTGGTATATGCAAACAGAAACACACCTTTGTTACCACTACTCCATGTAGAATGCAACATTCATGAGATTTAGTGGTAGTTTTCCTTAAGCTTAATAACATAAACCAAGATATTAAAAGGAAGAACAGAAGTTAGGAGTCCTAACTTTAGGACTCTTAAATGCCTTCTGTGAATACCGAAAGTCCTAAAGTTAGGATTGTTCTCAGTTTAGGAGTCCTAAAGTTAGGAGTCCTAACTTCTGTGAATACCGAAATGAGTAACAGCCTTATTCATGAAGGCTAAATCGGCTCGCAAAGGGCCGGATTCTGAGAATCCGGCCCTTTGCGAGTGCGATTTTTGCATTTGGGATTCAGCATCCCAAATGCAAAAATCGGTAATTGCTAAATCGCTAAATTGCGAGGAATTACATTTAAGGAATCTCTATTTGAGATTCCTTAAATGCAATTCATGAAGCATTTGAAAAATGCGAAAATGCAATTTTGGGCCGCTATTTACCGAGAGGTCAGACCTCTCGGTAAATAGCAAAAACTTAGAAAAATGCTTTTAAAAGCATTTTTCTAAGTTGCATGTTGCACACACACATGTCCTTTGGACATGTGTGTGCGCAACACCTGTTTCAATTTGCATTTAAGGGGTGCTACAGGGTGTCCTTTGGACACCCCTGGCACCCTTTAAATCGCTATCTTATTTGCGATTAGCTAATTGCTAATCGCAAATAAGGAATACTCCCCATGCATTCCTATGGGCCTTTTGGCCCATAGGAATGCATGGGGAGTTATTCCTTATTTGCGATTAGCAATTAGCTAATCGCAAATAAGGAATCAGTGGGAATCGCAATTAATATTGCGATTCCTACATGATTACCGTTTTGCGAGTCTCAAATAGCGATTCCTTATGATTCGCTATTTGAGCCTCGCAAAACGGCCCGATCATGAATCAGGCTGTAAGTGCCTTCTGTGAATACCAAAATTAGTAAGTGCCTTCTGTGAATACCAAAATGGTAGTAAGTTTAGAATTTTGTCTTACGTTAGTTCTGTGATTTGGGCCCTCAGCTTCCAGCTGCAGAAGGTGAGAAGTTTAAAGTGACTGGGTTGGGAGAATGTATCCGCAGGAGGGAAATGACTGGACATCTACTATATCGTACCATAAGGAAGTCATGGATATTTTGATATGGAAGTCACTGCCCCTCCGAATAAAACAGGCATGGACAGATCCTTTGAGTCACTACACATTTAGAAAGTTCACTGTGCAACCCCAGACAGTGATACTATGGCCAATATTCCACCAAATTGAAGATAGGAGCAAGTTCTTTAGAGAGATCACCAGACCAGTTTCCTTTATCCTGAATGAAAGTATTGATTGGCAGGGACTGGAAACTGGTGTTATATCCTCTTTTAGGTAAATCAACACTCACAACTCACACCTACTCAATAATCTTATTAAAGACTGGCAGTTGCTGAACTAGTCACATAGAGATAATACTTTTAGGTCTTGTATGCATGGAAAAGGTATTGAAATAGATTTTTTTATTATTGCAGACCCGCTACACTTCAGAGTGTCAGATTCCATTATATTATTGAAGGGATTCTATGATCATAATGGGATCCAGATCAGTATTGACCTGGAATTCAGGAACCCACACAGGGGCAGCCAGAATTAAACATGGCACAATCCAATTGTTCACAGGCAAAGACCTCTTATGATCCATGTTACATACAAGAGGAGAATGTTGGCATGCGGGTTTGACATCAGGTTCTGTGGGCACCTGGCAAAGGAGCCTAAGAGCAGAACTTTGTTGTGATACTCATTCCAACATGATCTAGAACATAAGTCCAAAGAACTGGTGGCACAATTTGCCCCAAACAATTCCCAAGAGATGTTACAAATGTGGACTGACTTTTAGCCTTGCAATTACAGCAGCAAGATCTAAATGATATTATCCCAGCAGTAAGGGACACAAAGGGCATGATTCTTAAACATCCCATTGAGGTACTCTCAGTTTTCCAGAGATTCTACAGTTCATTACATTATTTGGGGTTTAGAGACATTAAGTCAGAGGAGGATCAGATCTTATGTGTAGGAAATTAGGATCTACTTCTACGGTTACCCCCACTTTTTGCCTGGTGCTAAGCTGTATTTGACTAGTCTGATTGTGATGCTGCTAATCAGGACCCCGTCTATCTGCTTTCTCCCTAAATTGGTATGTTCGATACTTAGGTACACCTCAGATTGGATACTGGGGTATCCTTATAAGTCACTAGTATATGGTACCCCTGTACCCAGGGCATAGGTGGTCCAGGGGTCCCCCATGAGATGAATAATGCATTATGCCACCCATGGGAGACCATTCAAAATAGAACTACAGGCCTGTGATTGCAGACTTTATAAACTGGTGCCTGCACCGCTTACTAAAATTATAGGTTTTCTATATCCAGAGTCACTGCATTTAAAACCTAGAAGTCACCCCTCTATCAGGCCTTTGCAATCCTGAAGGCAGGATGCTTGGTTCTAAGTGAGAGGGTGCCCCTGCATGAGCAGAACACCCCTACAGCCTTTAGAGTCCATTTTCCCGGGTTGTCAATGAAGCAGCCATATACTATATAGAGGGGCACCGCGTAATTACGCGATGACCATCTCAAAACTGGCTGCAATGAAACCTATCATGTTTGGTATCAAACATGTTGGGATCATACCACCACAACATAAATGGTGTGGCATGTATCATTCCAAGCACTGGAAGAGCCCTCTTCACCTGGACAGCACAAAATGATAGCTGCCGACCAGAGACACGATTCTGCCCTGCTGCAGCTGAACCAAGCTCGAGCAGGGAAGGCAGACCAATAGGCATCCTGTCATAGGGAGTTGACCACCTCCTAGACAGGATGTAGTGTAATGATGGGTGCGCTGTTCAGCTCCACTCAGTCTGCAGGAGGGGCACATTTGGTGTCCCCGTGCATTGTTCAATTCAATCAGTCCTGGAAGCAATTGGCAGTCGCACTGGGGCAAAACTGGACAAAGGACATGGGAGTAACCTGCCCCCTGTCCAGACCCTCCCCTGGGAGGGTCCCCTGAATCGTCACAACCTTTTCGTTAGGGTACTTGTGGGCTTACCTGGGTGTAGGTCCCTATATTCATTGTGGGACAAGTTTCGGATCCGACACCACTTCTTCTTCTACTGTCTGGGCACTCTGGACTTCGCTGGACTTCATTTGGGCCCGACTTTGTCTCCCTTTCAGTCTGCTGCATTGTCTGTGCCTCTGCACCACACAGGAACCTTCCAAGGTCTGTGGGCATCAAAGACACCTGAAGGAATCTCCATTGGAGTGAAGGAATCACTCTCCTGCATTTGCAGGCACAGAAACTAAGTCAACCGGTCTGTTGATCCTGAATTTCTACAGAATCCATAGGGTCTGCAACACAGGTGGTGGTTTACCACAGCTCCTGAGGCCTGCTCTGCCCTCTCACTAACTTTGAGGTCAGTGTCCTTCGTGGGGTTGCAATAACCAAACCCCTGTGCACTGCATTAACTTGCAGTTGCAAAGGCTTGTTGGCTTCCTTCCAAGAAGATCTTCGAGCTTCAAGTAGCCCCAACCTCGAGCATCTCCAGTGACCAGAATCTTCAGCCACACCACATCAGGGGCATCGCGCCCTGCATCTTTTGGTGAGCTGCTTGAGGTCCTCTCCCGACTCTAGTGCCTCTGGCCTATGGATCCTTTTGAGGGTCACACTTGTTTCTTTTGGGCTCCCGTGATTGCTCAGGGGCTTTCCCTGAATCCCCTGCTAGTGGTGGGTCCCCTGGACCTTGCTGGTCCCAACGTTGCTCCTTCTTCACTTCCTGCATTGGTTGCAGTTACCAAGGCTTGTTTGTGCTCCCTCCAGACACCGACACCTCAGCACTCTACACCAGTGTTTCCCAAACTGTGGTCCAGGACCCCCAGGGGTCCGTGACACATTCCCAGGGGGTCCGCAGGCAGCAGTTTTAAAAGCACAATAACTTTCTTGTATAATTAGCAGCTTTCGAGCAACAATAAAAGTGTCAAGATAATGCCAGTGATTATGTACCTGCTGGAGAGAGAAGAGTTTTGTTCAGTGGCCGCTTTGACTTAACTAATGTAGCACAGAGGGTTAATGTGCCTACTGCAAAGAACGTGTAACATGCAATTGAAAAAGCAATATTTTATGTGCATAGGTCCGTGGTTACTGCTTTTGTCACAGAGATTATTTTGTCACTGTGCACTTCATAAGTGACAATCGTAATCTAGCAGAGGGACCTATAAACTGTCATCAAAGAGCTGCTTCCAAACTGCATGGTACCAGTTAGTAACTTATGCTTTTTCCCAGTCATTCATTATCCTGATGCTGCTAAAAATATTTAATTGGGTGGACATACATTTTTAATAGTAAAGTCAGTGCTAGCCACTGTGTTATGTTCTGAATCCTGAGTTTGTGCTTTTCCAGACCAAGCACTCTTTAAAAATACCTCCCAGTATGAATGACATTTGAATACTGCACCTCGTAGTCTCCTTCACCTTATGTAACATTTTCTATACACCGATTTACATGTATGATTCATTGTCTCTATATGTGTGTGATTTAAAGTGCGCTGACATCCTACAATGGTATGAGAGATGCTATAAAACAAATGAAATACTTGTGACAGAGGGGCTATTCCTTCAATATAAAATACTAGGGGCCAGATGTACAACCCGTTTTTATATGCGCAAACGGGTTTGCAAACCGGTTTGCGCATGCAAAAACCTATTGGGCCATGTACATAGCCTATTTCGCGAGTCACAATTGTTTTGCGACTCGCTAAATAGGTTTTGCAACTTGCTATTTGGAAGGGGCATTCCCTTCCAAATAGCAAGTCTCAAAACCATGTATAAATGTTTTGCGACTGCAATTGCGGTCGCAAAACACTCGCAATTACCACCTACTTTAAGTAGACAGTAATGCATTTGCAAATGGAAGGGACCCTTCCCCTTTGCAAATGCATGCAAAATTAATTTTTTAAGGGCAGGCAGTGGTCCCAGGGACCACTGCCTGCCCTTAAAATATTTAAAAGCAGTCCCAGACATGGTGGTCTGCTGAGCCTAGCAGGCCACCATCCCTGGGAGGGCTGGCATTCCAATTGGCTCGCAAATTGCGAGAGGCTCATTATTATTAATGAGCCTCACAATTTACGCCCCCATTGGGAATCCCAAACAGTGTTAAACACACTGTTGTACATTTAATTTAGTGACTCGCAATTTGCTACTCGCAGTGGGTTGCCAATTGCGAGGCGCTAAATGAAATGGCCGTACATCTGGCCACAAAACCCTTAGTACTTTGAGTATTTGTTTTGTGTGCACGTGTGTTTTTTTTTAGAATTACTATTTTAATATTTGAAATTTAACTCATACAAATTGCTTGGGGGTCCCCGGTTTCCAGTGGTGACTCAATGTGGGTCCTCAGGAGTCAAAAGCTTGGGAACCACTGCTCTACACCCTTCATGGGACAGCTCGTGTATGGCTACTGATCCTCCTCAGCATTACCTGGTTCTCACAGCTGCGGAGTCAATGTCATTGTCGCCCATCAGGCAACAACCATCATCGGAGGGTATTCATCTTCCAGGTCTCCTGGTCACTCCTGAGTGACGCAGAGTCTGTCCATTCTGCTTGCCAGTACCTCTCTTCAAGAATCCACCTTTGGATTCCACAGCACACATTTTCCTCCTTCAGCAGCGGCACTTTTCTGAAGTCCTCCATTGGGTTAGACAACGGTTTCCAACACCACTTCACTCGGGGAAGCCACAGGCGGCCAAAGGGCTAGCTACACCACTGCAGTAAACCTCAAAGCTGGGTAACCAGGTTCGAGTCTTGGCATTGATGCTCAACATTCTATGCTTCTTGGCAAATGACTTAATCTCCCTGTGTCTGAAAAGAAAAAATTAATAACGCAACTGGTGCTCATGTAAAGTGCTCTGATACCTGTGGCACTAGTTTGTACTTTATCACACTCCAAAATAAAAATAAAAAACTTCACAATGTTGTGATAAAATATAAAGAAATTGTAAGTAGAAATTCAATTTTAGCATGAAATATATACAATTATTTAATTTGTACAGAAAAAAACGGCAGTTAAAACTGTATATACAAAAAGTTTAGAAATGGTAAAAATCTGTTAAACAACGGAAAAACAAAGTTGAAAATATACAACACATGATACTAATGAAAAAGAATGTACATTTTTTTATTAACAAAAAATACAAAATGTGTAATTTCCTTAACTTTATGTGAATGTTTATTTTTTACTTGAAGTATATATGAAGTATATATGATTGGAAATGTAAAAATATACAATAAATAAACTTTGGAAACATTAATAAAATCAGAAAAATATGTCACATGTCTTTATTATACAAACAAATGTAATTAATAAAATTACTCACTACAATCATACATCAAACACTTTTTTTAATTATATTTCTAATCACCATCTACACAATTAAACTAACAGAAAGTATTTATACTATATACAAATATAAGCCCAATAAAATATTTCAGAAAACAAATCTATATGTTTTGTGGATTAATGCTAGCCACATTAACATGGTTTCCCCTGTCTCTCCAGTTTGAGAAATGTCAGGTATTTACTTATAGGTTCCAATTGCTGCTGATCGAGCCAGGCTCAAATACTGCTGATAACGACATGGAATGTCTCCCATCAAAAACATTCCCTAGTGTCTATTGTATAACTCAATGCACAAAGGCATGACAAATCCACAGGTTCCTGACAAACCCACACTTATAAGACCTAGGGGAACACAGATTTGGGCCAGTACTTGGCATGGATATATTCCTGTATGCGGAAGACTAAAGAAACAGCCATGTTTTCGGGAAAAGATGGTGGAAATCTGACAAACATCTTGTTCAGTGCATTGTTCCAGATAGCCACCTCAGTGGCAGAGATTTCCCCTAACAGGAGGAATATTGTATTTATTTATTTTGCAATTTTATGCAAGTTATGTTATGTTAGCCAATTTGTAAAGCCCAACATATACCCGGAGGTGTCTTGGTGCTGGTTCCATGAGCAAAAATGAGAAGAAAAGGAGAGCCTACTGATTGAAAAGCCATTTTTTCAGGGGCTTCCTGAAATGGAGTAGAGATGGAATATATGACGTTACAATGCATGCAATTACAAAGCATGCTTTTACAACGCAGTCTTTACATTGCAACTACCATTACATCACATGATTTTACAACACATTTTTAAAAACTACCATTATAACGCATACCTTTAAAACACACACCATTACAACACATAATACATTTAGGGCAACAGTAGGGTTAGTGTTGGATAGTTAGGGGTAAAATTGACTATTTCCCTCCAGTGAGTGCAACAATAGGGAAAGTGTTGGACGGTGTAGGGGTAAAAATTACTATTCCCACTCCAGTGAGTGCAACAATAGGGAAAGTGTTGGATAGTGTAGGGGTAGAAATTACTATTCCCACTCCAGTGAGTGCAACAGCAGGGAAAGTGTTGGATGGTGTAGGGGTAAAAATTACTATTCCCATGTACCCCAAAACCCATACCCACCCTAATACTAAAAAAATCTCCATTACTTACCTTATAATGCCATGTAATGGCATGCGTTATAATGATATGAGTTGTAATGGCATGCATTGTAGTGACATGTGTTGTAATGGCATGCGATGTAAAGGCAGTAGCATTGTAAAGGTAGGTCGTTGCAATGACTGCGATGTATTGGATGTTTGCCTGTAGAGAGTGGCTGACCTTACGTTGAGTGAGAGGAGGATCCAAGATTTGGATGCTCCCACGATGAAACTTGCTCCCTCCCCATTTGAATTTCTTAAATCTGATAGAATTAATTTTGAACGAGCCTGACAATCTTAGATTTTTGGTAAGGGTATACCAGGAAAGAGCTTTCTTCAGAAAGAAGGGTCCCAACTCCCGAATTGTGAAGGGCTTTATAGGTAAGACAGAGAGCCTTAAACTTAATTTTGTTTTTGACCTTCAGCCAGTGAAGATCTTTGAGTGTGAGAGAAACCGAATGGTGTCTTTGCAGTCCCATTAACAATCGAGCTGCGGAATTCTGAAGCACTTGGAGTTTGTTTAGGTATTGGGCCTGCAGGCAATATATAGGACATTGCAATAGTCTATTTTAGATAAAATTAGTTTGGAAATAACTGACTTCCTAACGGAGGTGGGAAGAAAGATTAATATTTTCTTAAGTATTCTTAAGGTGTTGTAAGAAGAAGAGACCACCATATTGATTTGTTTGCCTGGGTTTAGACGATCTTTAATGATCACCCCCAGACTTTTGGCTTTACTGGTAGGAACAGGGAGGGGTCCCATTTGTGTAGGCGGGCAAGGAGCTAACCAGAAGTTAGGGCTATTGCTGAACAGAATCACCTAGGTCTTCCCAGCATTGAGCTTTAGACAATGTTTGCTCACCCAGGCATTGATGTGTCCCATACAGTTATGAATGTGATGGTTGGTATTGTTTGCATTGTTAGAGGCTGAAAGCACAATTTGCATGTAATACGCATATGAGATAAGAGAAAAGCTGAAGGATTGGACAAGTGGGGCCAGTTCTGCAATGTACACGTTAAAAAGGGTGGAGCTGAGTGAGATCCCTGCTGGACACCACAGGGCAGACCAAAGGAGTCTGAAGGGAAGGCATCGATATTAATTACATTATCCCTATCTAACATGAAGAAGGAACTCATTTTAAGGCAAGATTTTTAATACCAATTGCTTCCAAACAGTGGATTAGGGTGAATTATCCACCATATCATATGCTGCACAAATATCCAACAGGATTAGAGCAGCTGATCCACCGTTGTTCAAAATAAACTTAAGTTCTTCAGTAGCCATGATCTGGGCAGTCTCTGTACTGCGTTCCGATCTAAACCCGAATTGGGTTGAATCCAGTCTATTATGGTCCTTGACGAATTGGTTTAATTGGGTGTTCATCTCCTTTCCGACTATTTTAGTGGGGAATGGAAGTCTAGGGATTGGCCAGTAGTTGGTTGGGTCTTCAGAGTCCAAGTTTGATTTTTTTTAGCAGTGGCAGAATAGAGGCATGTTTCCATTGGGATGGAAAATGCCTATTCTAAACATGGTGTTGAAGATGTCTGAGAGGTAGGATGCACTAATATCAAAGGCCAACTTGATAACTGAGGGCGGGCAAGGATCATCCAGGGAACCTTATTTAGTGTTTAAAATAAGATATTTTATTTGCGTGGTGATCATTGGAAGGAACAAATCAAAGACGTCTGTTGCCAAGTCATTAACAGGGAGACCAGCCCTTTTATCTTGTGAACGGGCAAATGATGGTTGCCGGATTGATCAAAGAAGTCTAAAATTGAAACAATTTTGCTTCTGAAGTGCAAGGCAATTTTGTCACAGAAAGACTGGCTAACCCAGTCCTCTTTGTTATCCGGTTGTTTAATATTTTTGTTGATCACTTGCTAGAGTTGTTTTGCAGAATTTTTAGCAGATTCAATTTGTTATGTGAAGTAAGACACCTTTTCTTTTACCAGAAGACTCTTGTATTTAATTAATGAGAGTTTGTATGTTTCTCTCTAATGAGTCATATTGGGCTCGCCATTTCCTCTCTTGGTGTCTACAACATTGTCTTTCTAGCCTGAGGGCATCAGAGAACCAAGGGGGCGGACGGACGTGTCCTGCTTCGGCAGGCCATTCTTATGGGGACAGTTTGGGAGAAGGCAGAATTAAGCCAATTAGAGTAGTTCTCTGCTGATAGCTCTGGAATACAGACAGCTGATGGAGCAGAAGAAATCAGCAGTTGCTGTAATTGATTCTGATTGACTTTAGCCAAAGCTCCATGCTGAGCCGAAGAGTGCCACTTATAAGGAGCTGTATTAACTGCCGGGCAGTTAAGCATAAAGAAGATGGCTGACTGATCTGACCAAGCCTGGGGAAGCACTTTAAAAGAAGAGATGGCTTTATTGTTGGAGAATTATGCATCTAGCGTGTGTGGGTTCAGTTTTATGAAGAGAAGGTCAATGGCATCCATAATTTCTAGTAAGAAGATGGTGTCCTTGTCGTCATCCTGATCTAAATTAAAATTAAAATTCCGGAGGACAGTAAAGTCTGAGTTACAAATATCAGCCTCGAGAAGTGAGCTGAATGAGCTCAGGAAGCCAGATTTAGGGTCCAGTGGGTGGAAGATAAGAGGACCCCTAAAAGTATGGTTTTTGTAAGCTCTTTATTGAACGACAAAGCTTTGCAGTCATTGGACTGTATGGCCGTGAAGTTGACCCTAACGTGCTCCCGATAAATAACAGCTAATCCTCCCTCCTCTTTTTAGCAACTGTCTTGCCTGTCCAACCGATAGCCGGTAGGAGTTGCCGTGAGAAGTTCGTAGCCCAGGTTTCCGTGATGAAAGTGCTATCAGATTTGTAAAAATCAATGAGTTCTGCCATTTCAAAAGCATGTTTCACTAAAGAGCAGATGTTTACCAGGGTACACATAAACCCCTTAGAGTCAACCTTTCCGAGTGTTCTCAGACTAGGATCGAGAAGGCTAAGAAAGGAAAAAGGGCCGGAGAGCTGAAAATCACAAGTTTTACAGCCTTCCTCCTTGCCAAGGCAGAGAGCTGGCAAGTTAAAATGTTTGCAATTCATGTTGCGTTTATTAAGATCTAGGAGTTCCTTACTGGAGAAAGAGATTCCGGTCTTGGATTCTGGAGCAAAACTGTCAGGGGTTCCGGTGCTCGGAGCGGTCCAGGAGCGGATGGGTGCAGACGGGCTTGCCTTTGGCAGACATGGCCCGATGGCATGAGAGTACTTAACAACAAGCAGGCGAAAAGGGTAACAGCGGGCTACATTAATAGTAATTAAACTCAGATGGTTACTTTGGTGGGTGTGTGCAGGAGTAATCACAAGAATAGCTACAGCAAATGGGCAGAGGAAATACACAGTTAAAGCATTGAATAAGATGGCGGGATAGTATAGATAGGGCAGGACTGATCACAATCATAGTGAGTACTTAAGTCTGTTCGAGGGTGAATTAACCAAAATGTCGGTCAAAAAGGAGAAGCTTGAAGCCCTTTTTAATAGGTTAATAGGCAGGTGGTTAGACTTAGAGAGTGAGACAGAGAGTTCTAGATTCTAGTGGCACTTCCAGAGAAAGAATGGTTCATGTACCATTCTCGAGTGAATGTGGGAGGTTCCAGTAGCAGGGATTGGGCATTTCTGGAACCACTATTTGCTCCAGAGATTTCTAGTTTCTCTTTAAGAAAGGAGGGATGGGAGGAGTACAGCGCTCTTTGGGTAATACAAGCAATTTTGAATTGGGCCCGTGCTTCATTGGGGAGCCAGTGGAGGGTCAGAAGAGCAGAGGAGATATGATCAAATTTCTCGAGACCTAAAATGAAGCGTCCTGTAGCACGTAGTGTTGCACTCAGCGGGCCTAGGTGAAATTTGGGAATGCCTGAGAGGAGGGAAAGTCCTTAGTCCAGTCTAGAGAGTATGACTGACTGCACCACTATTTTGAGGTCTCGTCCTGGAATCAGTTTTCTGATGCCCCAAAGCTGCCTAAGTTGGAGATGTGTGCTATTGGCCATGGCAGCAATGTGTCTGTGAAGAATGAGATGATTATCAAGGGTAATGCCGAGTGATCTGACACTCTGGACAGGGGGAGGATAGCAATCCAGGGCAGGAAGGTTAGTCATCCATTCTTGTACTGGCATTTTTTCTTTTCAGGAGTGAGATCAAAAGAAATTCTGTTTTGATTGGTTTGAGTTTTAAATGGTGGTTGGACATCCATTTTTGAATCTTTGAGAGATTTTTCTAAAGCAGGGCAACGTCTTCTGTGGAAGAGATTTTCAAGTATATTTGGATGTTGTCAGTGTAGACGTGGAAGAGAATTCCAGAATTTCTGAGAATCACACATAAAGGGTCTAGGTAGAGGTTAAAGAGTGCTGGAGACAGGATAGAACCTTGATGGACCCATTGGTGAATACCGAATGAGAGTGAGTTGCCCATTTTCACAATTTGGCAATGTTTGGATAGGTATGAAGCTAACCAGTTTAGGGCTGTGCCTCCACACCCCATGCAAAGTTCAAGAGTAAAAAAAAAGGAGGTTCAGATGGTTGACATTGTTGTGTGCAGCAGATAAATCCAGGAGGACCAGGAGGTAGGAGTTGCCAAAGCCGAGGATTCCGAGGGAGTAATCGACTATTTGGAGGATCACAGTTTCTGTGCTGTGACCCTCTAGGAAACCTGGTTAGAGAGTGTCAAGGGGGTTGTCTGTTCAAATGTATGAGGCTAGTTGGGATGCTACACAACTTTTAATGACTTTGCCTAAAACTGGGACAGTGGAGACTGGGTGGTAGTTTTTCAGATTCTCAGGATCGACAGATTTTTTATCAAGTGAGGGGTGATTTGGCCCGATTTTAGTTATTCTGGAAAGAGGCACTTTTAAGAGTTCACCATGGTGCTCTATATGGGCAAAATGTGTGTGGCAACAAATTTGCTGGTAAAGCCTGGGAAGGTGCCCTGAAGGTGGTTTGAGGGTTTTACTTTGGAGATTGTTCACTGTAGGTCCTGTTTGGAAATTAGAGAGAAAAATTACCAAGGTTGTAGAGCCTCGCATGGTAGAATCACAACCGATTCAAGGGATTCAGGGAGATATGGATGTCTCTAACTTTTTTATCAAAGAAGTCCATGAAGTTATTGCAACAGGCCATGGATTTCTTAGGAGCCACAGTGGTGGAGGGGTTAGTAGTCTGTGCAATGACCTCAGACAGGCACTTTGGTGTGTTCTTGGCTGAATTCACGAGGGCTCTGATATGCTAAGTCAAACTCAGGTGAGATGGCGCTTTCCTTCATTCTTTCTCGCATTTTCTGTCAATCTTTTTTTATCATAAAGTTCTTTAGAGAGCCAGGGTTTGGAGGGTTGTGGTCTGGATAATTTGCCTTTCATGGGAGTACAGGTGTTGAGAAGGGATTCCATGCAGGAGTTGTACTTGTTAATGTCAAAGTGAGGAGTAATAAATATTAGGGTGGGAAGGGCCATGATGGCCATGACTTCTGTGTCAAGGTTGGATGTGTCCCGAACCACATTTTTGCTTTTTGCTTTCTTGGGTTGACTGTATGTTTTGGTGTGTGAGCTGGTTAGGTAGATTAGAAGCTTGTGATCAGACCAGTGGACAGGGTCAAATTACTTTAAGTTGCGGGAGCTGGAGATTATCAGATCATGAATGGCGCCTTTGAAATGGGTGGGTTAATAGAAGTGTTGTTGAAGATTATTTGCATTGGAAAAAGAAGCAAAAGTGTCTACATAACTGTTGCCCACACCTCCCCAGTGGATGATTAAAAAACACCAAAGAATATATTGTTGTCAGAGCTGATGAGTTGCGAAGAGAAGATGTCCATGCATTCCTCGATGAAGGTGTTGTGTTGGCCAGGGTGGTGGTAAATCACATTCAATCTGGAGGCCGTGGATGTGGACAGTTCCAATGTCATGCATTTGAAAGACTCGAAATAGGGTGTTGGGAGGGTTCTCCATCTCAGTGAGTTTCGGTGGATGAGTGCAAGACTTCTATAATGTTTATCTTCCTGGTCGTGACGCAAAATAGAGTAGATGGGAGGAAGAAAAATGTCTAGAACATGGTTAGATGAAACATTGAGACACTTTTCTAAGTGGATCATGATGTGAAGATTATGAGTCTGAATCATATCTATATCTCTATGTAGCATGCAGTTAAGAAAGAAGCTGTTGTGTTTCTAACTTGGCTGTCCCGGGAGTGTAGTTCGGATACGTATCAAGTTAAGAAGGGAATAGCATGCTTTGGGATGGAGTGTGTGTGTTTAAGTGTGGTCAGAAATGATGGTAGAGATCTGGCAGCCTCCTGCAGGAAGATAGGAGGTGGAGAAAATGGAATTTGAAGCTGCTTACCTCTACGGGAGGTAGAGTGGGTCTGAGTTATCTAGGGATGATTGAGTCTGTTTGGGTCTGGGTCTGTCTGGACAGCTGTCTCCCATGATGCTGTTGGGATGCGGTGGAGTCCGCAAGGGTAGACTAGGGTAGCAGTGAAGAGATGACAGAGAGTAACATAGATGTAGTAGAGCCGATGTGAGGATGTACATTCTTTGAGAGGGTGTGAGAATGGAGAAAGGAGCTTGTTGAACAGAGGACAGCTATGTTCAACAATTGTGGGAGGAATGGGGTGGGCTGTCACGGATGGACTCTGAGGGGTTGAGGTGCGGTTAGGGGATGGCACTGGTTGTTGGCATCTGGTGTTGGGAGATGTTTGGGCAGGGGGTGTTGAAGGTAGGGAAGAAGGGAGAACAATATGGGCTGACTGAGGGGGTGAAAAGGGGGTGTTGGTGGCAACCGGGTTGGGAGATACTTGTTCGTGGGGGTGGGAGGGGAACAGTGCAGGGATGGTCTGTGAGGGTTTTTTTAAGGTCAGGTATTGGCAATGAGCTACGGCATGGGGGAGGCCTATCAGATTGTAGGAGAGTTTGGGGTGAGAGGTGCTGGCTGTCTCGCTGAACGAGAAAGGGAACAGAAATGGTAAGGGGTGTTATGGCTGGATGGGGAGGGGGCACGTGGAAGATTGTCAGAGAGTAGGACATATTAAGATGATCATGGCCAGGATTATGTCATTGGCTTGTAACATGATTTAAAATACACCTTTAAAGTTACTAGTAGTAAGTTTACAGTAAAACTTGTAGTTGTAGGGGGAGGCTCCACCGCTCATATCTTACATGCCAAAGCAGATTTCATTCAGGGCCTGAAGAAATATGATCACATTACCCTCATTCTGATGGTACCCCATTAGCTCCCCACCGACTTCAAAACCAGCTGCATCATTTATATGCCAAACAAACTCCCAATCTCAGGGGTTATCAGCACACCCACAGTCAGGACACCATCAACCTGCAGCGTAAGGGGTTAAAAAAGAAAAAAAACATGAAAACAGGTCTTTTCCATCTATGCACCCAGGATTTGGAGCAATATCCACGCATTGATCAGGACACCCCCCAACACAGCTCCAATTAAAGAAGGAGTTGAAGACTCACCGCTTTAAAAAACACTACATCACAAAGCATCAGCTGTCCACAATCTAGCTTCCTCTCAAATTGCTCATTGTCTTTATGCTTGTCTTTGACCATGTACTGTGCTCTTCTACCTTTTTACTAGGTTTTGCGCTATTGAAATACCTCATACGAACATAAAAACATGAGGTGGTGGAGCCTCTTAAGACTACTATTAGGTGGATATTTTAACTTGAAACTGGCGAATTTCATTGGAGCAGAGATCCCCACCTCGGTGTAAGCAGAAATCTACATGTGTTAAATTCTTCACATGTACATTTTTCTATGTGAATCTGGCTAACTGTATCCTAAAAATCATATGCAAAAATATTGCCCCATTGAAATTAATTATAGAAAATCTACACCAAGAATGGGGCAATATATTTGAAAACAATATTTAGGATGCCACATTTTTGTCAGATGATATTTTTTTTCTCAACAAAATTCCAACATACAACTGTACTAACCACCTAGGTTAAAACTCTGTACAGCGCTAGCACCATCCTAGCTGAAACTTTGCGGTGTGCCTAACTAACACTATGCACCAGGACCCAACAGTATTGGCTCAGATTCTGCACAGTGTTCTCTTTGTTAACTTAAAAATCTATAAAAGTGTTCTCACTTCGCTTGGTTTAAACTCTTTAAAATATTTTCTATGGTCTCATCCTAAACTCAGCACTCTGATTTTATTAAACGTTCCTGTAATCAGGTCCGTTTTCCAACAATCCTGAATAAAAATGTGTGCTAGCTCTCCTTGATGTATCCCTTAAAGAGTAGTTGTCGTCGTAAATCAAAAGTTGTCCATTGTTTCAACTATTTGTGAATTAGTTATGGAACAAGATGCCACATTTAGCCAAACTGAGGGGCATATTTGCAGCAGTATGTCGGAGTGTGGAGCAGTGCCAAATGGCAGGTCCGACATTTCCAAAATGCAGGGATGCCCTGTATTTACAACAAGACGGTGCACTCCTGTGTTTTTCCTAGTGTGGAAGCTAAAATTAGCTGCCCAGCGCCAACACAAGCATGGTGCAAGGGTGCCTGTGTTGCAGACATAATCCATAATGACGATGTGTTACTTTTATGTGTGCAGCACACCTAGAAGTCTCAAATCGTCATTATTTAAGGATTGTTTTTGTGCAGGAAGGCAAAACTTCATCACATAAACAATAATTCATGGTGTTTTGCTCTTTCTATGTGTGCTGCAGAGTGCAGCACACAGAGTAAAAGTAAAAATGAGGAGAAATAAACATATTTCTCCCTATTTCGTAATTCTAATGCCTGCCCCTGCATGGTTAGTTTTTGGCACGGCCTCAGATTTACACATCTTAGTCAAAAGCAATGGATGTTGCTGTTGAACGCCCACAGCAACGCCCACTGTGCGCTCCATTCACGTTAAGTGATGCATGTAAAAGGGCTGTATTTACAAGGCGGCATTATGCTAAAAAAAGTGGCTTAATACTGCTATGTAAATATGTAGAAGAGCATAGCGCCACCAGAACATCACTAAAAGTGACGTTCTGGTGTTGCTATCCCCTCCTATACCCCTTAACATATAGAACAGAGTGCAGTCTGAATTAAACAAAGAAAAATTCAATTGAACACATTTTCAGACAGAACATGTGAATTACAACGTGTGCAGGGGCAAAGCCTCCTGTGGTGCAGTGCACCTGCGCCTAGAGGTCTGATGGACCGACTGAACTCTGGGGCATATTATCAAGGGGGTTTATCTCCGCTTTTTTGGCTTTTAAAGCCAAGAAAGCAGAGATAAAATTATCTCCCTATTACCTAGCTGTCGCTAACACCAGTTAGCGACAGCTAGTAGGAGATAGCGACCATCTTGGGCCCCGCTTTGCATGTCAGTGATATTTATCACTAATGACATGCAAAGTGGGCGTGCCAAGATGTTAGCGACTGGAAACAGTCGCTAACATCGCTATCTCCTATTACCAACTTTTGGAGATATTCGCGCTAAGCGCGAATATCTCCAAAGGCTAACACCTGCACTGAGCAGTTCTTAGCCATGTTATCCAATGAGAGGTGGATAACATGGCTAAGAGCATTATCTTGGTAATGCATGAATATCGCTGACTTTTCAGCGATATTCATGCATTGCGGCCGATTTTTATCGCATTTGCGATAAACCTTGGTAATACCAAGGTTTATCTGCGATAAAAAATCGCCACAGCTCAGCTGTAAATTTTTGTCTCTAACCAAGCAATAGCGATAATTATCGCTATTGCATGGTAATATGCCCTCTAGTTCCTTGTACTGGGGCACACAACACGTTATGTAACTGAGCGTGAGTATAAACAAAACACTCTGCAAGAGTGCCTGCGTTGGATGAATACAGTGCATTCCTGCCCTTTCACTTTGACGTAGGGCAGATGAGCAAGATGACTTGCTGAGCCGCCCTTTGTCAAATCCCCATAAATTAGGTCTTTTACCTTTTAAGAAGATCCTACTGCCAAAGAAATCAGAAAATCAGACATGTGAGTGGTGGGCATATGCAGCATCAAGAATCCCTTATCCCAGAGATGAATCTTAGGAGGTTTCGGCTTGTTAGTTCAGAGTCGCAGCACATTCGGTGTCCTTGCTGTGGATAAGTGGGAATTTGGTACATTTATAAATGAGGCTTATGAAATGAAATAAACACAAGCACCTGTATGCAAATACAGAGACAATTTTCAAGCGCATCTTCCTATTCCCACTCATGCCAAAGGCATTGCTCAGTCACAGCACTGAGATTTTATATTCTTTTTTTAAACAACATGACCATATTTACAAAGGTTTCTCCACAGGGTAGCTTATTGTTTTTCCCATGAATGGAGAAACAATAAGGCCTAGATGTATCAAGCCTTTTGCGATTCGCAAAGGCCGAAATTCGCCGAATTTCGGCCTTTGCGAATCGTAAACGGTCTTTTTGCATGTTTTGAGATGCATTAAAAAATCGCAAAATAAAGAATCGCAACAATTTGCGATTCCTTATTTTGCTATAGCATTTAAGGAATCGCAATTTTGCGAATCCTTAAATGCTATGTATGAAACTTTTCAATTTTGCGATTTTGGCTTAAGAAATCGCAAATTACCACCAACTTGAAGTTGGTGGTAATTTGCGAAATCTTAGAAAAATCCCAAATGTTGCATTTTTAAAGGTGGCATATGACGCACATCCATGCCCATAGGGCATGTACGTGCGCCATATGCACACAAATGCTGATTTCAGGGGTACAGCAGGGTGTCCTTGAGACACCCCGGCACCCTTGAAATCATTCTCATTTTGCGATTAGCAAATTGCGAATCGCAAAATGAGATTTATTTCACAATAATTCCTATGGCCTCCTGGCCCATAGGAATGAATGGGAAATTATTCCTTATTTGCGAATTCGCAACCTGCGAATTCGCAAATAAAGAATATTAAGAAATCGCAAAAAAATAGCGATTTTAAACATACATCCCATTTAGCGATTTCTAAATAGCGATTCGCTAAAAATCGCTGTTAAGAAATCGCAAATAGGAACGATGATACATCTAGGCCTAAGTTACTACGCATAATTTTACACCACCAAGAAGCACAAATGTGTGGCAGCTTAGATCAGTGGGTATTCCAGGAAGTGCCATCTGTCGCATCCTTCCCTTCTTTCAGAATTCACAAACTGTGTAAAGCTGGACTTCATTTGAGAGCAAACCCATGGCTGCAGGTCTGCAGTTGCTCTAAACACACCACATGCACCATGCCCATCCAGAGCCTACACTTACAGCACATTCAGGCATGCAGGCCATCCATCAGAGGAGTTTGAATTCCCCAGCGCGCCCCACTAATGCAAAATGCATTAGCACTCAGCCATCGCTCTACTCGAGTATGGCAGTACCGAGGGGTTAATTTGTCACCTACAAAGCTTGCCGAATGTTTCTAGTGTGCCAAGTAATGGAGCCGGAGCCAATTCATAATATGATGTAGTGATGATGACACAGGAGAAATGCACGGGGGACGCTACTAGCCATGGAAAGGTCTATGATGAATGGGCTGGCACAAACCATAAGCGAGGCATTCGCTCGCCTTCCCAGTGCTTTGGGTTCTAAGATTGAAAATCTGATCCAAGTGGGTTAAGCCACAAAGCCTGTATTTCCATGAGTCGTGGGCACTTACAAATCATTTCATTTCATAGTGAGGTGTGTTGTGTTTCGCTCTACCCCACTACTTGATGCCAGTTTGAGATTAAACATTCCTTCTATGTTTGCAAGGGGGTTTCGAATAATCAATACACTCAGTGGCGGCTCACCCGCTAAGGTGGAGGAGCGTCACCCCACTGTTCCTTGAGCAGTGCAAAAGAAACAGAAAATGATAATAACAAGAAGTTAGTATCATTTTATTTTTCTTTGCTCCTGCCTGGTCTGGTGGGGCAGGGCTGGCTTGCAGTGTGCACTCTCTCGCTATGTGTGCATGACGGCGTGACCAACTCTCTAGGGCCGGCGAAACCGTCATGCACTCTTGGCATATTCTCCAGTGGGCTGTGGTGCACCGCCCTGTGGAGAACATGCCCAGCCTCCCATGGCACTGTCTGAGCAGCCAAACAGACCGCTCAGACCAGTCACGATGCTGGTCAGGCAGCCTCGTGATTGACTGGGAGAGTCCGGCAGCCTGGGTTATTCCAGTGTTGCCAGCAGACGGAGGAGCGGATTGTGGCTGCAGGAGAGGCATGTGGCAGGTGGCGGCGGCGAAGGTAGACAGAGGTCGAAGCAGAGGGAACAGTTACACTCCATACCCTACTATGCACACCCATCATCCAAGGGAGAGATTTGAGCAGAGAGGTCAGTCATCACACCCTACTGCGATGATCTGTCATCCAGGAGAGATGTCTCAGCAGAGAGGTAACTCCCTGCCTACACCCTACTATGCACTCCCCTCATCCAAGGCAGAGTTCTCAGCGGAGAGGTCAATCTCTTCCCACATTCTACTACGCACAATTATTGTATTGGAGAGAGTTCTCCGTGGAGAAGGTAGTCTTTCCCCAAACTCTACAATGTACAGCTTTCACCTGTGGGAGAGTTGCCAGTGGGAGGTCAGTCCCGTCCCACATCATACTATATACACCTGTCCTCCTTGGGGAGGTATCAGTGGAGAGGCAACGCCCTCTGCACACCCTACTATGCATACATGTCCCAATGTGGAGAGGTCTCAGTGACAGGTCACTCCTTCCCCACATTCAAGTATGCACATCTGTCATTCAAGACAGAGTACTTAGCAAAGAGGCCAGCCACTCCCCACACCCTACTATGCACATTTGTCACCATGGGGAGAGTTATCAGCAGAGTGTGGTCTGTCCCTACAGCCTACTATGCACATGTCACCAAGCGAGAGGCTTCGAGGTACAGGTCAGTCCCTCCCAATACCCTACTATGCAGAACCACCATCTAAGAGAGAGGTCTCACCTATGAGGCCAGTCCCTTCCCACAACCTAGTACTCATACTCGTCACCCTATGGAGAGGGCTCAGCAAATAGGCCAGTCTCTCTCCACATTCAACTTCACAGACTCGTTGTATGGGGGAGATATCTCAGTGTACAGGCTAGTCCCTCCCCAAAGTCTGCTATGCACATCTGTCACCTGGGGAGAGGTGCCTGCGGAGAAACCAGTGCCTCCTCACATCCTTCTATGTACGCCTGTCACCCTCGTAAGAGCTATCAGCAGAGAGGCCAGTCTGTCCCTACATCCTAGTACACACTTCCGTCACCCTGGGAAAAAGGTCTCCGGGGAAAGGCCAATCTCTCCCCACAACCTACTATGCACACCCATCTCCATGGGGAGAGGTCCCAGTTAGAGGTCAGTTCCTCCCCACATTCAGGTATGCAAACCTGTCATCCAAGACAGAGGTCTCAGCAGAGGGGCCAGTAACCACCCATAGCCTATCATGCACACTTGTCATCCAGGTGAGAGGTCTCGGTGGAGAGGTCCGTACCTGCATATACCCTAATACACATATAGCCATCCAAGACAGAGGTCTCTGCAGAGAGGTCAGTCTCCCCCACAACCTGCTGCTGCTACTGTACACTCCTGTCATCTTAAAGAGAGGTCTCAGCTATGATGCTAGTTCCTCCCAAACCCTACGCTGTATACCTATCATGTAAGAGAGGTGTGTGAGCAGAGAGGCCAGTACCTCCCCACACCCTACAATGCCATCTGTCATCTAAGAGAGAGCTCTTAGTGGAGAGGGTAGTGCCTTCCCTCACCCTACTATGCACACCTGTCATATAATTGAGAGCTCTTAGTAGAGAGACCAGTCGCTTCTCACACAGTACTAAGCAACTAGTCAAGCAACAGAGAGGCCTCACCGCAGAGGTCACTTCCTTCTACACCCGGTTGCATATGCTTGTGATCCAAGAGAAATGTTTCAGTGAACAGGCTAGTCCCTCTTCACACACTACTACGCATGTTTTTCACCCTGTGCAGGTGTTTTAGCGAAGAGCCAGTCCATGTGTACTTCATTGTACGCAAACCGGTCAATCAAGAGGGAGTTCTCAGTGGCGATGCTAGTCCCTCTATCCACACACTTCTATGCATACTTGTCATCCTGTTGCAGAGTGTTAGTGGGGACGCAAGTCCCTCTACACACCATATTAACCACATTGTATCCTGTAGGGATAGGTGTCAGCAGAGCGAGCTATACCTCCCCACACACCGCTATACACTCCTGTTATCCAAGGGAGAGTTATCAGTGGAGAAGACAGTCTCTTGCAACACCCTACTTCACACACCTGTCATCCATCCAATCTTAGTTCTCAGCCCTCCCTATACCTGTTCAGAAATTGTGGAACCAAAAATGTTGGGGCATACCCTTTGGACACTACAGGCAGGTCTGCAGCAGTGTGTTTCTGTGCTGTTGGGTAGTGTTTTATGGTCTCTGTTTAATGTGAGCAAGTTTAGGTGAGAATGCCTATGAGATCTTAAAGGAGGTGAGTGAGCAATCTTGGTGGTGAGCAACTGTATTATGAACTCTATAGATGCAATACGGGAATTGTCGCGTGATGGCAAATCTAGATGTATACATAAATAACTGACACAAACTGCAATGGTAGCCCTTAGGTTGTTAATGGATGATGTTGTTAATTTTGATCTGATTTCCTAGTGGATGTTGGTCATTTTGGAAGTAAAATACTCAATAGGAAGTTGGTTACAGCTTGTGATGGCGTTTCTTCTATCATGTTTGCAGGTGCCTAAGTTTCTATATGAGCATGTATAGATCTTTGGTAAAACAGGAAAACATGTTTTCCTGCTTTTAGGCCTATGGGGTTTAGCTGCTTTTACAAGTTGTCTTTATTGATTTTGTTAGAAGAATATAAAGGATAAATGCCTATAAGGATCTCAAGGGGTTAGTTGCGCTACAATATTGTACTGCCCATTGTGTACTAGCATGCCAAAATGACCATCAGGCCTGCCATTTATGTTATATGTGTTAATTGGTTGATTACACTTTCCAGAGGTATCTTTTGAAGCACCTTATTTTGCTTGGATTCCATTCAAAAACTCTATTCAGCACAGTTAGAAACCATAAAAGTGCAATGCATTATAACTTCAACAAACATAAAACATAAACTGAACTGGTAAAAATAAAAACATGTAATTAGGAAACAACCATGGCTTTCATTGTATTAACATCTAGCATACAATACTTTTCCTGAAGTGTATTGCCCCCCTTATGAAAAGTGCAACATTAAAGCATACAGAGGAATCTTGAAGTGCAAACAGATAGTTTAGTACAAATTTGTGGAAAGAATTGGTTTAAGATAATACCTTTCTAGATTCTTATAAAAGTCACAAAATAATATAAAAGTGCTGTGTTCTTTGCTTAGACCGACCATCAAAGGGACAAGGCGTCATATCCGGTGGTCATATCTTCATTTGAGGAAAGGCACCTGGGTGATGTACTGTGCCCATACAAAACCTAGTCAGAGCAAAGAAGATGCTGAATGTTATTCACACAAGACAAGTAATATTGGCATCCAACCTATACATCAATCAATATGTAAAAGGCAACCATTGCCTTTCTCAGTGCATTGTACATTCTACTGTCTCGCCTATATTTAAAAAAGGATGCCTTAATTATACTCTTATCAAGGGTTAAATACCTTTGTGGATCTTGCAAAAGGCACATATAAAATAGTGTTCGAAAATAATAATTTTTATTAAAAAAACAACGGATATTAAAAACAGGATCCAAAGCAAGACAATCTAAACTAACCGATTTGACAACACTTGTTCCAGCTTGAGACCAGATAGAAAATCAAAGTAATACGTGTTTTAATATAGGTCTTCCAAAAATTGCAACCCCACCACAATCAGGAATGACGTGGAGGCTGGTAAACTAATCAAATACTTCAAAAAGGAATTTTCCTCTACCTGAATGGACTTACTAGGGGTGTAGCCCCACAGCCCTCCCAAAATGTAGCAGTAGACAACCCTCTTGTCTTATATATATATCAATCATCTCCTTAATCAGTCGACTGCCCAACTTATGAGAAAACATAAAAATCCCCTCACAATTTCTGCTCTTGGATCTAACATTTAAAACCAGTAAGGACCATGTGCCGCTGCTTCAGAAAACGAACCCTAGGTAAAAAAAGAGTTTACTCTGGTTATTTGGTGAGTCCCCAATTAAAAAGGATCTACACTTCTGCACCTTCTTTCCACAAACCCTTGTACAATCAATCAATCAATCAGGGAAATTATAAGGGCACTACTCACCCGTGAGGGTCTCAAGGCGCTGAGAGGGGGGGTGGTTCGCAGTTCCCTATCAGTTGAAGAGCCATGTCTTCAGCGCCTTCCTGATGGTGTTCAGGGAGGGGGCACGTCTGATGTCGATGGGGAGCTCGTTCCAGGTCTTGGCCGTGATGTAGGAGAAGGATCTTCCCCCTGCTCTGCGGATACGTGGGTTTTCGGCAAGGAGGAGGTTTGTGGAGTGGAGGTTGCGTTTGGACACTTGGAGGGAGAATCTGTCATTGAGGTATTGTCATTAAGGTATTGGGGTCCGGTGTTGTGTAGGCATTTGTAGGCGTAGGTGAGTATCTTGAAGGTGACACTTTTTTTCGACTGGAAACCAGTGGAGCTTGTGTAAGTGTAAGCGTAAGTGTTGGTTCATGTGTTCGCGTTGAGGGACCCCCAAAACATTGTGATCTGATATTATTCTTGGGAGTTTGTTAATAGTTGCTTGTGGCACAATGCATTGATTCTTGGAATTACAGTCAACCCACAATTCACTCAACAGCGGTCCTGGTCGTTTGATAGGAAACTTCTGTCCAATAATGAATTTATTGCCTACATTAAAACTTGGACGGAAGAGTTTTTTAATATAAATCGGTTTAGTGCTTCTCGAAATATAGTATGGGACACATATAAATCCGCTTTAAGATGAGAGATATCTAGCTTTCAATATGCTGCCAGAACCAAACTAAGAAGTGATCATGAAGCAAAATTATTAGAGTTGGCCAAAGCTGAGCTAGAGCACACTTCCTTAATTGTACAGGGCAGAGATGCTAGCAATCAATGGCTTCAGGTAGCGGTTTTAAAAGCCGAGCTCAATACTAATCTCAGCCGGAAAGCCGCCCAAACTTATAGAGCTTATAGAAGGAAAGCATATGAAAGCGGTGAAAAAGTGGGTAAACAGCTTGCACTTCGAACCCGTCAAAAAATGCATCAAATAACATTTCAACAATTGTAGACGGCGGGCAGACTTATGTGCAAGCTGCTGATATTATCCTTCAATTTCAACGATATTATCAAAAACTATATTCTGAAGAAGTTATCACCTCTGAAGAAGATATTGATAACCTTCTGGCGAGCTTACTTAAGAATCCGACAGCTGCTAGCCTATTAGACGATATTTCAAGAGAAGAGCTTGAAGCTGAGATCACATTGGCTGAAGTAGAGTCTGCTTTATCGCTGTTAACATCGGGCAAAGCAGCCGGCCCAGACAAACTGCAGCTTGAAATTTATAAAATTCTTAGCCAACAATTAAGTCCCCTGCTATTGGATTTATTTTTGGGGGTTCGATGCAATGGCATTCCCCCTTGTTCTTGGGATGAGGCTAGTATTATAGTATTTCCTAAGAAGGGAAAATCACCGAGCAATTAACATCCTATCGCCCAATATCTTTGATTAATTCGGACTCTAAATTATATGCAAAAGTGATGGCTCTCAGACTCAGCGGGATCATAGGGCATCTGGTCTCTCCGTGGCAGCATGGCTTTGTTCCGGGTAAAGGGACTACAGATCTTACCCGTCGGGCTATTGCCCTTTTTGATGCCATGTCTGTCACGGGGGGGGGGCGGATGTCTATGATCCTGCTTGACGCTGAGAAAGCCTTTGATCGTGTCTCATGGAACTTTTTGTGGGTTGCCATGGCACATCTTAATTTCGGCCCTAAATTTTTGAAATCCATAAAATCTATGTATCAATATCCCAAAGCAAAACTCTTAATGCTAGGTTCAGAGTCTGGCTATATTAATATTGTAAGAGGTACAAGACAGGGATGTCCTTGCTCGCCCCTTCTCTTCGCTCTTTACATCAACCCCCTAATTCTTAAATTTTTGGAAAGTAACGTTATTAAGCCAGTTCTCTGTAATCAATATGAAACAAAAGTTCTAGCCTACTCTGATGACATCGCGGTGCTAACACCCCACCCGACTGAGGCGATTCACGAAATTGAACGATTGGCCTTAGAATTTGGCATTTACTCGCGTTATTCTCTCAATAGAGGAAAGACCATTTTCCTATGCACTGATAACACTCTGTCCAGATCAAAGAAGAGCCAAAACAGCCACTTATCTTGGAGTGATTATTTGCACTAATACTAAGACTCTAGTTAAAAATAATTTTGATCCACTCATAGATAAGATTAAGACGGATTTGGATAGAGTAAATGGTATGTACCTCTCCATTATAGGCAGAGTGAACTATCTGAAAATGAATATACTGCCGAGATGTTTATATCTTTTTCGAACCATTCCTTTATTTGTTGATCCTAAAATACTTATGTTGATCAACACACTTATGTCTAAATTCGTGTGGCAACACGGGAAAATTAGATGTTCACTTTCCTATCTATCCCTACCATTAGATAGGGGCGGGCTTACGGCACCAAATATTATTCTTTATCATTGGGCAGCTTTTCTTAAACAATTAAATCCTATGGTATTAGATCCATCTTTTGCCACTGGAACAGCTACTAACCTAATCCCCTCAATATATGAGCTTGTAATTGGCCAAAATGCCATCGGCCTATTACTAAGAAAGACTGAAGCTAGTCATTATAAGAAAAACAGGGGTGAAATTTTAAAAAAGTGCCTGGATAATTTGGAATAAAGTACTAAAACACATGCAGATTGGTAAAATCACCCGCTATACACCTTTGTTTCAATCCACCATTACACTTGGTCTTGACTCCGACTATACTGCAAAGAAATGGCAAAGGTTGGGTATTAAAACAATTAACGATGTCTGGTTAAATGGTTCACACACTGTTTTTCACGACGTAAAAACAAAATTTGGTCTTTCTGAAGGGGATTTTCTTAAGTTTGCTCAACTGCACGCTAAACTAAAAGCAAAACGTGACTCAATCAGTCTCTCAAAGATTGACTTAATTGAGGCATTTGCCACTCAAAAAACTAAGATAGCGACATTCTATGACATACTTTTAACTAATATAAACGACGATATTGAACAAATAGAAACTAAATTGATGGTGAAACTCAACAACCCAGATGTTGACATAGACAGAGTCCTAGAGATGGGTAATAATTTGTTTATGGCTAGTAATTTAAAGGCTCAGTTGTTTAAAACAATATTCGATCTTTACTTTACCCTAGCCAAACTCTTCGCGTGGGGTAAAAGAGAGACGGATCGATGCCCGCGATGTTCGCAGGGTCCCGCTACTTTAATTCACATGTTTAGCAATTGCACTGAACTCCTTGTCATAAAAAGTATGATTGCCTCATTTTGGGAGATTTTTTTTTTTCATAAACTCCCAGAGTCTGACACCCTATTTGTCTTAGGCTTTGATGATTCTTTAAAACTTTCTAAATCCGAACAAAGATTACTATTCATTGGTATAGCTGTATTGAGATTTATATTGTCTGCCCGCTGGAAGGAAGACTCACCTCCTAGTTTTCAAATGTGGCTAGCTCGTTTTCTTGCGGTTTATAGTTATGAATCAGCAATATTTGCCACCAGAGGAGTTAAGCTAAGCTTCGAGGGGAAGTGTTATGCCGTCCAGTCTCTGCTTGGAAAGCTGGATTATCTCCTAGTGGAATTGACTGAGACTAACGAAACTTTATGATCGAACTTATGCTTGTCATTCTTTCTCCACAGCTATACATTGTATTTATATGTTATCTTGCTCACTTTTGTATTAACTTGCTTTTAAGTCTCTTTCACCTTATCATGTGTTATCCATTGTTTGTATTACTTGCTTCTAAGTTTCTCTCACCATATTATTTGTTCCCCTTGCATATATTTTACCTAATGTGTCAAATTTTACTTGGATTGTTTTATGCTGATACTGGTTCTTTAATAAAAAAAAAAAGAGGGACCCCCAAAACGAGTCTGGCGGCGGTATTCTGTATTGTCTGGAGGTTGAGGAGTAGAGACTTGTTGATGCCGGCATAGAGGGCGTTTCCGTATTCCAGCCTGGTGGTAATGGGTGCATGTGAGACTGTCTTCGTTGCCTGGTTCAAGTTTTTTATTTATTAATCACCATTTTTCTAGCTTCGATATAGACCCCAAATGCATTGATCAGTTTTTGCTGGCCAATGGTTGTCCTAGACAGTAGGACAGCATCGTCGGCATTTAACACAGGAACAGTCTGGCCGGCGATTCTGGGCGCATCTGCCTGCAGAGCCTGAAGGGTGCCATCGACCCCATTATTAAATAGAGAAAAAAAATTGGTGTCAATGCACAGCCCTGTCTAATTCCTCTCTTTACTCTGAAGGGGGGGGGGGGAATATTTACTATCAGGGCAGTACCAGACCTTGAATGACAAGTTTTCATACAACCGTGCAAGAAAGCAAATAATCTCCCCTGTGGCACCAAGGGAGATAAAAGTTGACCACAGAATTGAGTGGTCCACAAGGTCAAATGTGCAAAACAAATATAAAGGACTCCTACCTTAGGCCTGGTATACTTAACAACTAGCAACTCGAGATTCACACATTGCTCCACAATCCACATGCCCCTCCTAAATCCAAACTCTACCCTTGTTAGAATACTGTTATCCAATGCCCATTCCTCCAGTTGCATTAGAAGTATCCTGCTCATCAGTTGTGCAGGTGAATCTTGGAAGGAAATGGGGCAATAACATTTCGGGTCTGATTTGACTCCCTTCATAATGATGGGAACTAAAATTGAGACTGCCTGGTGGGAGAGATTAAGCATCTAAGGACTGGTTTCTGGCTATCAGCCTTCATCAGCCTGGATAGCTTGACTCCAGTGGTGTGGAGAGCCTGGGACTCACGTCTGAGTATACCCAGCACACTCGGGGTGAAAATTGCAAAAAACACAGTTGATGGACAGAATGTAGAACAATGTCATACAACGGTGATGGATTAAACCCACATCTTTTGACTGGGTGTGAGTGTTTGATTGATTCAGATGCTCCATCCATCACCACCCCCTTTTGTACCGGTGATGGTAAAACGAACCTCGTCTTATTTACAAAGCAGCGTTAAGCCACTTAACGTAACTTAGTGCTGCCTTGAAAATAAGGCATTCTTTCACTCTGTATTTAGCAATAGGTATTGCAGTAGGCGTTCCACTGCAACACCCATTGATTTTGACGTTGCCTCCTATTTACAAGGGCAGAGTAAATGGGAGGCAGCACCAAAATTAAGAACAGGAAAAACCTGGTCTTAAACAAGCAAAACTGGGAGAATTGTTTTATTTCTCCTAATTTTTTGCTATTTCCATGTGTGCTGCCTTGAGCAGCACACTTAGAAACAGCAAATAGCCTATGATTGTTTATGTGCAGGAAGGTTACCCCTTCCTGCACATAAACAATCATTTAAAAAATTAATTTTTTCAACTTCTATGTGTACTGCATGAAGTAGCACACATAGAAGTTACAGAACGGCATTTAAAAATAGTTTTATGTGCAGGAAGGGGGACCTTCCGATGTAAGTAAGTCTGCCCCCAGCTCCAACCTTCCATCCTGCTAGTGATGCCCCATGCAGGCCCAACTAAGCTCTCTAATCTGTGTGGCTGTGTAGGAGTAATACACAAAACCCAGCTGTCAGCTGCACCCAGTCATGTGACCCAGAGACAAGCTGGAAGGCGCTAAAGTTATGGCAGGAATATGGCAACTTTCCAAAAGAGCCATTTTCTAAATTGTAAGTTAAAATCTGACTTCACCATAAGAGAGGATTTTGGATTACAATTCCAAAGACACCAAACATTGTAGCGTAGTTCCTATTTTCCCAATAGGCCCTGCGCATTGGAATAACATAAACAGTAGTATCGACGTAGAAGTGCGGATCTTCCAGGCCTCTACTGACTATGCTAAACTTAATTGGGTTTGTTACCAACTAGCTCAGAGGTCACTGGAAACTTTCTTGACTGAAATAGGAAGTGATCAGCTTCCCTGGCACAGACAAGAAGGGATTCAGTTTTCCAACAACCGTGCAACATGACAACTTTGCTCCTCAGATCTAGGGTCGTGTGAAACAATAGACAGTTATTTTACTCAGTCAGGTTGGTGCAGTTTACTTTCACAATATGTAGAGAACAGAGAGATGGGCGTTTGTCAATAAAGGGTTAACATTTATTGAACAGTCTTTCTTCTCGTACAAGAGAAATGAATTGCCACAATTGCAAGACTTGTTATGATAAAAAGTACGTACAGTAAGATAAGTATTGCGAAATAATACTGTAAAAGCATTGATATGGTTTCTTAGCCATACAATGGTTTAAAAGTAATAAAACATATATACATTCATATATACATTAGGCTAAAATACTCAACTGGTGCTTCTAACTACGCCTACCCCAGTGTACCTGACCTAAGCCTAATACTTGGGAGGGGAGTAAGTAAGTAGCTTTAAGTTAAGTTGGTTTTGCCAAGGTTTGCTTCAAGATTTCTCTCTCAAGGGTTTAGTCAACACCATACCTCTGGAATAGAATGATGGCGGTCTGGTATCTCCCTCAGGGCTCGATATCCCAGTCACCCGCAAGGGTAGACCAGAAACGCTGGAGCTGGATTTCTCGGCAGGAGAAAGGCAGCGTCTCTTCTTCAGCGCGTCGAGGAGGAGAAGGAGGGGGGACAGCGTCCGCGGGCAGCTTGCATCTGCTGGGCTCTTGCAGGGGGACGGCTGTTCAGCTCCTAAGTTCACCACACCATCGTTCGCTAGTTAGCAGCGATAGCAGTAGCGATAGCAGCTATGATATCTTCAGCATAACAGCAGCTTGAGGCGACGGGCAACAGGGGACTTGCTTAAGGCCACGTTGGTAGTATTTATACCTGAAAGGTGCCTTGTTTGACGTAAGTTTGCTGGACATAAGACATCAATAAGATGTCACTAGGAAGTGATCGTCTATCAGTGCTCATTAGAGTTCTATTACTAATCAAAACACAGCAAGCGGGGATTTCCAGGTTTGCTGAGTTTTTATCTTGTTGAAGAACTCAGAGTGTTAATCTAGGTATCTCAGATAGTGACTTCTGCTCTGTCATTGCACTAATTGGTTGCAAAGGAAGTGGCAGAGAAAGCTATTCTGGAATGTGGCTCTGTTCGTGTGAGGCCAGAGATGAGTTACTGAATATTGCACTTGAACGGTTATGCCAATATAGGGAATAAATGGATTTATAGCCGAATAGGGGCATAAGGTCACAGTATCGATCAGGATCCTAGATAAGCACGCAACACCCACTCCACGAATTCATGTCCATCAAATTACTAAAACTAGAGCAATAAGATGCATGTGCAACATTGCCCACCCCAAAATACATATATGCATTTGAAATAGGCGTATATTGTAATACGTGAAAAATATAGGTACTGTACGTTTTTGAAGCATAGAAATCATTCAAAAATTATTGCATATGAAATCAATGAACGATTATTCAAAAGGAATTACACATGAAATATCTCGAAAACAGAAAAAGGGCGAGATAAATCATCATATATAAATGCATTGCAATAACATGTGCTAGAGGCTGGTGTAAAGTTATTATGTCTCTAGATGTATGTAGAAATAGAAGTTTGAAGCTTCTGTTCTCTATGAATAGTTTTTACTTTAAGCAAAGAATTTTTCGTGCCAGAAAGGGTGAATATTAAAAAGTGTTCAATTCAAAAGAATTATTGCTTGAACGGGGAAAATAGAGTTCCAACGCTTTTAGCAGTTTTTGTTGTTCAAAACTGAAGGCCGAATTCAGAGTTCATGGGAACGCTGTGTGTCGGAAAGCTTCTCCAAAGTTATTATTTCTGTTCGGGTGAGAACATCATATCAGACAGGCTCTCAAAGAATTGGTCTACAAAATCAGGTGACAGTTCGACCAAATTCGATAGTGCTGTAACTTGGCAAGTGTGAGAATGATTGCTGCCATCATAGTCGGGATCAGCAATGCTCACAGAAGGTCGTACCTGGGTGATGCTGCTTTTGTCACTTTCTCCACTGTTACCACCTACTCGTAGCACAGGAGTCTCAACAAATGCCGTCATCAGGATTGGTAGCCGCTGGGGACAACACAATGCGTGAGCCGTTATCGGACTGAGCAAAGTATCGACGTCCATTGGTACTGCTGATGGAAGTGAAAGACAGATGTCCAACACGCACTCATCTCCGCATAGCATACATCGAAGTACCGGTAAGATACAGGTCTGCCATATAGGTCTGAATGAAAGGAACCAGGTCATGTTTAGATCTCTCAGCCTGGCCAATCCAAGGACTCTAGTTATTCTGTCCAGGTAGCGGATTGCTAGGATTGTCTCTTCCATTCCCATAGGAGCTATGTCTGAGCTGTGGCTTGCCATAACGAAGCAGGAGGGTCAAAAATAAAATCCCTGCTACAAGTCCCAAAAATAGGGGTATGCCGCCAAAAACAGAGTGGACAAAATTTGGAACGATTCCCAGAACTGCTTGAAATGGTGTTAGCAGTCCCGTAAAAATCGTCTTAAATATGCCTGGGATGCCAGTGGCACTAGACATGTTAAGGAGTTGGCTAAGCATTTCTACGAAATGCACGGGGCAATTTGTTGATAAAAGTTCATGAACCTCCGTAGCTGTCCTTGCAACTAGAAGATCATACGTCTCTTTTGATGACGTTATGGGCACTGTTGTCTGTAAAAGCACAGACTTCATTTTGCTTAAAGTATCAATTCGTATAGAATAGAGATTCAGACGAGGCCAAATGGGAGTCTCTGTGTCTACAGGCCCGCTCGGGAACAATGCTTGCATACAGCATTTGACCATGGATGTTACGATTACTAGATAACATTTCCCTGGCACAAGGCCACAACATCTGTGATCCGTTCTAAGAATGTAACTCCCGTTCGCAAGTTGCATAAAGAAGGGCTCTATCTGAGTTGCAGGTGTGACTAGCTGGTGGCATGAAAGGTTGTTAGAATTACCTTCACAGGCTCCATGTAAATTAATACCCTGGCAGAAAAGTATACTGCTTAGTGAATGTTTACAATTTTCACCACTAAGAAATACATTTTTGTCGCTGTCACTATAGCATGAATGTGTGTATGGTAATTTCCATTCTGATTTTACATATCCTTTACCCAATCGTTCATACTGGCCAGTAGGTATGTATTCAAGGCACTTTTTAAATCGGAAAGTTGTTATCGGAATTGTGATATTTCCGTGTATTATCCATTCAATGACAGGACTCTCTGACATTGTCAATGGTAATCTCTCAAGTTTTTCGATGCTCAGGATTGTATAGTCTGCTCCTTTCTGTGCCAAACTGATTTGTTTATCAGTAAGGTTAAAAATTGAAAATAATGACTTTGTGTTGATTAAACGCCAAGGCACATCGCCTGAACGAAGATTTTGCAGCGACCAGCCTAATTGTACAATAGAACGTAATTGAGATTGGCCATGCTGTAACATTAGCAAGTCTCTGTCTATTATGTCAAAGGCAGAAGATACAATATTGTCCAACGAATACATTCTGGAGGACAGAGTCATTAACCCATTGTCCACTACAGAAAGTGATTTTTCCAAATTAATACGATCAATTTCTCGTATTTTTTCTGCTGTTTCAATTTGTGTGACTTTCCAAGCCTCGTTGTACGCAGCATAGATGCTGGCCGCTATGAAATGTTTTTGACGCTGTTTGCGTGGTCCAAGAATGAAATCGCGCAAATCAGCACCATCTTTTAGTAAAGACAAGTGTTGCTTAATTTCAGCCAGTGTGGATGTTCCTAACCATTCAAGGCAGAGTTTCCCTACACTGTATGTTGTTACTATCCCTGGATGTTGTCTCTGGGAGTATCTAGGGTCTTGTCTGGTCATTTTTAACCCCTGTGTTTTGTTCAGGAATCTATCTTGACAGCTGTTTGTGTCAGTAGGCCAGATTAACCACTTTTTCCAATCAGGATGTGTTCTGTTAAAATGTAAAATTTGTGATACGTCTATCTCAATATCTGTTGTTGCATTCTCAGGTATTGGCTTTGGAATAGACGGTTTGTTAAGGTATTTGATCTTAGCTAAGCCAAGACAGGATGTTTGGTGTATTGTGTCATTTAAAAACATCATTTGTTCTGGTATCATGTAGGTTCTGAATAGTGCTTCAAGACCTTGTACCTGCCAATCTTTTGTACCCCAAATGGTTTTTTTTTCAATGTTATTTTTCCAATATTCAAAACCAAATGTCATCATTTTTTCATAAAATGCTTCTGAATATATCAATTTAGAATTTGTCAGCATTGTTTTCATTCCTGTTTTATCTAACATTTTGTAATAAAACGTTTCTGCATCACTGGTGTTAAACCCTGAGAAGTATTTGAATTTCTCAAAAAATGTTTTAGAACTGCTTTTCGGTGGTGTAGAACAATGTTCCCATTGATTATACTTAAAAACATTTCTAGGCTGTGCAGATTTATGCAAATAATGATCGCCATAATGTGTGTAGCAGAATAACTGTTCATAACTAGACGAACCTTGTAAATAATCATGTTCTGTAAATCTAGCTGAGATTACTAAATCAGACATCATGTCATTAATACTGTTAAAGTCCCAATCATCAGAGAATGTACTAGGTTTTACAAAGTCACTTAAGGAAACCTTCAGTTGATGAGGATACTTCAGGATCTCAACCGGACCATAGATCTCATAGTCAGTTTTCTCCCATACTACCCCACCAGGTATTGGAATTGCTGTGACATTTACTGTTGACAGTTCTCTTTTATTCACGTGGGATGATCTGTGTGGTTTCAGGACTAGGTTGATGTTCTGACTTGCTGTGTCCATTGTACTATATTTTCCCTCAATGAATTTTCCCAAACAAAGTACCATGATGAGCCAAAGCAGGAGGAAAAATACACCTAGACCGAACCAGAACTCTAACCAAGGGGAAATAAGGTAGATTTCCTTCAGTTGATGAAAGAGTTCCGTTGCTTTTTCTTTAAAAGTCTTTTTTGTTTCTGGCATCACTTCGGGGTCGTTTTGATCTTCAGAGAAGTTGTCGAAGTTGATGAAATAACCAGAGGCAGTTCTGTCAATTGTTTCAATCTGTCTCTCGGTAGCACTTTCTGATGCCACATTATTGTAGACTGGTGTTTCTTGATGAACTGTTTCAATCTGTGTCTCAAGAGGTACGAGTTCCATGGCGTTATTGCATAGTCCTTCTCTGTGCACTGCAGGCTGATCGAATGCGATTAGTCTTTCAGTTTGAACCTCTTGGATTGTTGCAAGTTTGGGTATTCTGTTGTTTCTTGGGAGTCCACTGGGCCTACTGTTGATTATAGGCCACATGGTTGTGGTTTTACCAGGTCGATAGACACAACTCTGTTCTCCTTTTTACCAGCAAGGGGCGGTAGTACTACTGATCTTGTTCCGGTGACTGCCAAGACAGGTACTGCTTTTCTGTAAGAAGGCCCAAATTCCTTCTTCACCGCGATTTTTTCTTTGACTAGATCCCCAATCTTTGGAATCCAGACAGGCCTTGCTGGGGCTGTTGCTTGTGGTGCCTCGTCAGTGGTATCTGGCTGTTGCTTTAACTTTATGTTGCTTAAGGATTTTCTTGTTTCATTCAGTTCCTGTAAAACAGCCAAACGATCTTTGATGTCAAAGTCTGTTTTCTTATCTTGTACCACTGATACCTGACTATCTAAGTCCTGAATTTTCATTCTAATTCCGAACAATAGTTCGTATGGGCTGAAACCTTTTAGAGATTTTCTTGGCAAATTGTTAAGACTGGACTGGACACTTATTAAATGTTTGACCCACCCAGCGCCTGAACCTAATACCTTCACTGTTATAGATCACTTTATGTCCCGGTTTTTTCTTTCAACCACACTATTCCCTTCGGGGTGCGACGGACAAGAATACCGCAACCCAATTCCCATGCTGGCCATGGCCTCCTTATAAGCTCGAGAGCTGAAAGCAGGACCCTGGTCAGAATGGAACGTGGTAATTGCGTATGTGCCGATAAAGACTCGCAGATCTTTTATAACCGTTCTAGCGTCAGCCGAGCGCTGGGGCCACATCCATATGAACCTCGTACAGGAATCCACTGCTACCATGATATATCTATAGTTGCCGTCCCTTTGTAGGGGACCACAGTGGTCCAGGTAAACACATGCAAATGGTTTATCCGAGATGAGAAGGGGTGTCTGCGCTGGTCGTTTTACTGTTGATACTTTTATCCTTTGGCATATATCGCATTCTAATACATACTTTTTAGTTTGTATTCTCAAGCGAGGCCACCAATATCTCTGTTTTAATAGTGATATTGTTGCGGAAACGCCAGCGTGTGCAGAGGCAAGCCCTTCGTGTGCCGCTTTGATTAGTCCTAACCTGTGTTCCATGTTTGGAATTACCCTATCCCCCACTCCAGGGATTCGAGCAAAAGGAACATTATTCGTATCTGTTGAATATAAGTACTTTTCTGGAAAGCCTTTTGGGAGTGTTTTCTTATCATTCTTTACTGACGCACTGACAGCTTGTAGAATATCGCTGTCTATTTTTGTTTGTGACCGAGTTATTGCAGCTACGGAAGCCGTTTGCACAGCTGCCTTTGCGGCTTCATCAGCCAATGAATTCCCTGCAACGCGAACGCCATCACGTTGATGACTCAGTGTATGTATCACGTGAGTCTTTTGTAGTTCTTTCTGTAAAAGAACTACCTGTTCCCAAAGCATTTTATGCTTTATTGTGCCACCTTTTGCATCTTTGAAACCATTTTCCACCCAATTCTGCAAGTATTCATTATAAGATTGTGCGCAATAATAAGAATCGCACACTATTAGTGTGGGGAATTCACGATCGGTATTTTCTAGCGCCATCTTAAATGCAATTATTTCAGCTCGTTGAGCTGAGCAATCTCCTAGAGATTGTATTTTAGTGACCATAGGTCTAAATTTTCCTTTGTGCCAACGACCTTTAACAATCGCGCACGCAGCACTGTAAGCTTGCTTACCCCCAACTGCGGGTTGTGCTGATCCGTCAGTATATATAATACTTCCGTATTCTTCGAGAGGCAGGATTTCAATTGGCAGAGGACATTCATATTCATATTGTAAAAATTCCTGTGTCTTTAAATTTGGATCAAATTCGTAAACTACGTCTGTTGCAGCAAGAGAATTAACCCACTGGATCCATCTCGGATGCAAAGCTTTAGCATTAGGAATGCTTGCTTTAGTTACCGCTTCTAAAGCCGGTATAGGTGTTACGATTACTATTCGTTTACCTTGTGCTACGGGCCTTTCTTTTGCTACAGCAGTCTGAACCGCAGTTAGAATTTTCTCCGTTGAACTGAATTTTATTTCAGCCTTTGTGTACAAATGTGATTTGTATGCTATTGGTACCTTTTCTCCCTCATTAGAGGTTAGGTACGTGAATCCGCATCTTCCTGGGATGACTCGGTTTACAAGATCGCGTGTGTTGTCACGTGTATCTAATTTAGTTTTAGCTAACATGTCTGTTTGCAGTGATCTCAAAATTTCTGTGTGTTTTTGAGTCCAATTGATTTGTTTAAAATCAGGTTTAATTAGTTCGTAGAGAGGTTTAACCCTCTCTGCGTAATTTAGAATGTACGTTCTTCCGAAATTCAGAAAACCTAGTATGGATTGTAGATTCTTCAGCGTTTTTGGAGCTTGGAGTACAGCGCACTTCTCTAAGAAGTTGTCCGCTAGGCTTTTTCCTTCACTTGATAATTCATACCCTAAGAATAGTACTGTCAGATGGGCAATTCAAGACTTTTTAAAGTTGAATTTGTAACCCTCTGCTGCGAACCCAAGTATAATGGTGTTCACTCTTTTCAAGTGAGTATCCATGTCGTCATCTGTGAGATAGATATCATCTACGTAAGATAATGCCTCATCATCATATATTTGTAGTAACTCTGTTACTCTAGCTGAGAATAGTCCTGGGCCGTTCTTGAACCCCTGTGGGAGTCAACAGAATTTTTTCTGCGACCCAAATGCTGAGAAAGCGGTCAAATATCTGCTTTCTGGTGCAATATTTTGACAAAAGAATCCATTAGATATGTCTAATGTCGTTTTATATTTTTTCCTAACTATGTTATTCATTAGGGCTGCACTATGCGAGTTCTGTACTGCAAATGTTTTGCAACATGCATTAAGGTGTCTGTAGTCCAAAACTAGACGATATGAATTGTCTGGTTTGGAGACAGGAAACAAAGGATTGTTCATTTGAGAGGTGCATGTTTCAATCACCCCCTGGTATTCAAGTTGATCTAAGATCTCCCTGACTTGTTTTTTAGCTTCTTGCTTAATGGGATACTGCCGTTGGGCAGTTGGTTCACTTTTTAACTGGATTTTGTGAGGAGGAGAGTCCTCATCCCATCCTACATGGTTTTTATACAATGCCGGTGCCTGGGCTACTGCCCATTTCCTTGCATATGTATATTTTTAGTGAATCGAAATGTGATTCGAGAAGGCAGGCATAATCACTTCTTCGCCACGAGGGCACTCCCTGACAAACTCTGGGGGCCAATCTTTTTCAGCTAACAGAATATCATAGCCTTTTGAGAGTTTATCCCAAAATAGACCTCTTATTTTCCTAGTCTTATCACCCTCTATACGCAATGTTATTTCGTATATTTTATGGGGTTCGCTAAGTCTGGTGTCGGCAGTTTCAACCTGAATGTATTCATTCGTGTCCACTGTCTCCAGATGACTCATCAAGATCTTGCGGGCTATACTGATTTCTGCTGCACTGTCCAACATTGTCTGTGCCCACTCCCCGTTTTTCAACTGTGTCCTCAGTATTCTCGGCATGGTTGATTACTCTAATACTGGCTACCTTCTTTTTTGGAAATTGAGATTTTTTACTCTGAGCAGGTTCCTTGTCTTTGGATTTGGTGTGCTCTCCTGGGTCTGACCGTCCTCTTCTTTCCGATTTCTGCGAAAAAGATCGAGAGGGACGTGTATCAATACTTTGATATCTATCAGGTTTTTTCAAATTATCCCTATTTCTAAGGTTATATCTTTTCTCAGAGTTCTTTCCCTCCGTCGAGGAGACCTTCCTCTGGACTGGAAAACTTTTTCCTTGGGAGTGGATTGTTTATTTCCATCCCAGCTCTTTTTAGGAGTGTTTGAATTATCTTTAATAAATAATTTTTCAGGATTTTCGAGCAGTTGGGGCTTTACTGGTTTCCCACCCAAGCTGTCTCTACCTAATTCTTCATAGCATTTTTCTATGATTCTGGCAAGCTCAACTGGCTGATCTGTTATATCTGTTTCCTTCAACTTCTGGCGGATCGCCACAGATGCTGCTTCTCCCTTTATGTTGGCTAATAATATAGCCGAGACCTGCTTGAAGTCTTTCAGTAATTTCATACCAAGATTTAAAGCGGGCTCTGGACCGTATTCATTTTGAATCTGTTTTAGCACTTCTGGTATTACCGCCAGAGACGGAACACCGTGTGTTTTTGTGTAAATGGAAGCAAAGACTGTACCCCAAGTGTTGCAGTCCTCTATGTGTGGTGCGATTCCCATAGGAAGGCAGATGGTCAAGATTCTGTGTTTCTCGATAGGGGTAGTATCAGGAAATATTGCCTCTATTTGAGTGATTTTCTGTGCTAACCAGAAAGGAATTTGTTCCCGTTTTATGGGTGTTTTACCAAGACATGACTGTATGTTCTGTGGTGTGATTTTATTAGTATTCCCCTGATGAGGGGTCAGCTGTGGTACATTAACAGCTGGCTGGACTGTTGCAGTCCACATTATATATTGCACTAATGGCCTATGTATTTTTATTAATGTTTTTAGCTGTACTAACAGCTCTTCTTTTGACATTTTTGCAATGTCCGGATGTGGTGTGTAGCTGGCTAGAACCGGCCACGTTGCTCCTGGTCTACCTAGTGGACCGAGCCTGGTAATATGATAATTATGTTTTAGGGCGCCATTAAACCAGAACAGGTGCTCTTGGAATTTTAGTGGGATTTCAGTCTCCTCGAAAGGAGCGTACTCTTCCGGAGGTTTCTCTATTTTGTAATAGTGAAACTCTTTTGTTCTAGCGTTTGCCGCTGGAAAGTTTATCCATGAATAGAATACCTCTGTCTGCCGATATTCGTGAGCCTCTATCACGAAAATTACTGTACCACCTTGTGGTGTCAGTCCGTTTTCTATAAGTTTTAACGTTATCGACTTTCTTAAATGTACCGGGATGATAATTGCATCCGGGTCTGTGTCTTCGGGACCCTGCTGAGTCGCATCTGCTGCGCCCCCAGTGGTTCAGTTTTCTAAGTCTGACATTTTATAAATGCAGGTTTTGCAGAGTAGGTCTCCAAGGAGACAAAGATTAGGTGCACAATATTTTGGAACACTGTATCCTTCAACGTTGAATAAACCAGAGCTTTACATAGGAATCTCTTCCTACTGAGTTCGGGCGGATTTTAACCTTTCACCCACTCCAAACGTCTATTGGAGAATTTACGGGAGAAAGGGGTCTGTGTGAAATATGCACGACTGAGTTACTCTAACGTCTTGCGTTAGTTTATCGCCTTACCAAACGCTGGGCGCCATGTAGCGTAGTTCCTATTTTCCCAATAGGCCTTGCGCATTGGAATAACATAAACAGTAGTATCGACGTAGAAGTGCAGATCTTCCAGGCCTCTACTGACTATGCTAAACTTAATTGGGTTTGTTACCAACTAGCTCAGAGGTCACTGGAAACTTTCTTGACTGAAATAGGAAGTGATCAGCTTCCCTGGCACAGACAAGAAGGGATTCAGTTTTCCAACAACCGTGCAACATGACAACTTTGCTCCTCAGATCAAGAGTCAATCTCTAGGGTCGTGTGAAACAATAGACAGTTATTTTACTCACTCAGGCTGGTGCAGTTTACTTTCACAATATGTAGAGAACAGGGAGACGGGCGTTTGTCAATAAAGGGTTAACATTTATTGAGTCTTTCTTCTCGTACAATAGAAATGAATTGCCACAGTTGCAAGACTTGTTATGATAAAAAGTACGTACAGTAAGATAAGTATTGCGAAATAATACTGTAAAAGCATTGATATGGTTTCTTAGCCATACAATGGTTTAAAAGTAATAAAACATATATACATTCATATATACATTAGGCTAAAATACTCAACTGGTGCTTCTAACTACGCCTACCCCAGTGTACCTGACCTAAGCCTAATACTTGGGAGGGGAGTAAGTAAGTAGCTTTAAGTTAAGTTGGTTTTGCCAAGGTTTGCTTCAAGAATTCTCTCTCAAGGGTTTAGTCAACACCATACCTCTGGAATAGAATGATGGAGGTCTGGTATCTCCCTCAGGGCTCGATATCCCAGTCACCCGCAAGGGTAGACCAGAAACGCTGGAGCTGGATTTCTCGGCAGGAGAAAGGCAGCGTCTCTTCTTCAGCGCGTCGAGGAGGAGAAGGAGGGGGAACAGCGTCCGCAGGCAGCTTGCATCTGCTGGGCTCTTGCAGGGGGACGGCTGTTCAGCTCCTAAGTTCACCACACCATTGTTCGCTAGTTAGCAGCGATAGCAGTTGCGATAGCAGCTATAATATCTTCAGCATAACAGCAGCTTCAGGCGACGGGCAACAGGGGACTTGCTTAAGGCCACGTTGGTAGTATTTATACCTGAAAGGTGCCTTGTTTGACGTACGTTTGCTGGACATAAGACGTCAATAAGATGTCACTAGGAAGTGATCGTCTATCAGTGCTCATTAGAGTTCTATTACTAATCAAAACACAGCAAGCGGGGATTTCCAGGTTTACTGAGTTTTTATCTTGTTGAAGAACTCAGAGTGTTAATCTAGGAATCTCAGATAGTGACTTCTGCTCTGTCATTGCACTAATTGGTTGCAAAGGAAGTGGCAGAGAAAGCTATTCTGGAATGTGGCTCTGTTCGTGTGAGGCCAGAGATGAGTTACTGAATATTGCACTTGAATGGTTATGCCAATATAGGGAATAAATGAATTTATAGCCGAATAGGGGCATAAGGTCACAGTATCGATCAGGATCCTAGATAAGCACGCAACAACATGAACTGGCCACCTGTTCCCATTTGGAAGTTACAGCTTATTAAATGTAATATGATAACTCCAATGTTATCCTATGGGAGAGGTAGGCCATACGCTAGTGAAAAATTAATTCGTTTTTCACTAACAGGATATGTAAAACTTAAAAGTACGTCTAACTTTTTAAATAAACTGCGCCCTGGCCTGTGGGCTGTCCAAGGGCCTACCCTAGAGGGGACTTATATGTATTAAAAAGAAAGGTTTGAGCGGGACACAAGGTTTATTTTGCCAGGTAGAAATAGCAGGGTGAAACTGCACACACAGGCTGCGATGACAGACCTGAGAAATGTTTAAAGGGCTACTAAAGTGGGTCGCACAATCAGTGCTGCAGGCACACTAGTAGCATTTAATTTACAGGCCCAGGGGCATGTAGTGCTACTTTACAAGGGACCTAAAAGCAAAATAAATATTTAAATGGGTATAAGCCAATCCTACCATGTTTTAAGGAGAAAGCACCATCACGTTAGCACTGGTTAGTAGTAGTACAGTGTGCAGAGTCCTAAAAGCCAACAAAAACGGACTCAGAAAACAGGAGGATGAAGGCAAAAGTTTTGGAGATGATGCGGCAGAAAGGCCCAAGTACAACATAGACCTTTTATCATAGAGATTCAGCTTCTTAACGCTGCAGTATCAGATCACTAATGAAGAGATTCTGGCGGAGCCCCGGGATATAGATGGATTTTCATTTTCTCTTCTGTGGTACAAGAACTACTTTTTACAGCCAAAGGTCACATTGGTACAAGAGCTGCAAACTAATGAGAAATTCATTTATTATTCATCATCTTTCTTAGTTTATAAAAATATTCAAATTGTACCAAAAATTATATCAGAGATTACAGCCTTTCAAAAGAGGATTTCAGGAGTATTCCAGCTCTTGATACCAATGAATGAAGAGGTTTAGTTAATGAATCAGCTTCTATTTTCTCTTTTTCAAATTTTCCACTGTTCTTGCCTTTTACAAGGTTACCTTTTTAGTGTGTTTTTAGTTTTCATAAATCTCTCTTCAGTGGGCCTGAGATTCTTCTCAGCCAAAAAGGTGCATAGAATCTTCTCTAGTTAACATAACTGGGGTGGCTTTGAAAGCATAATTGGTTACCCTTCATGCACTAGTTCCACAATTTCTAAGTCTTGCTAAGGGCACTCTCCTTCCTCCTCTCCTTATGCATTTTGCCCTCCCATAATATTTGAGCATTCCATGCTTCCTCATTCCTTCTATTATTAATTATCATCATGCAACCAACAGAAACTAGTCAGTCTTGAAAAATATGATGGTGAGCTGAAGACGTTTGAGAATGCAATCAGATTGTGCTTATAAGGTTTGTTTAGTTCAAATGTTAGTCCATGTATAATTTTACATTTTACTTTATTCTGCTGTACCATAACCTTAATATTGTTTCTATTGTGCAGCTATTACTGCAGAAATTGCTTGTCTTGCCAAAAAGATAAACTACCACTTTCCTTTTTACTTACCTATTGGCAATATACATTCATCCCATTGTTCTATGCTATATAACGCAAAACTAATTATACTAAAGATGACTGTGTACACATGTACTGCTGAATTGGTAAAAAGTCAAGTCAAAGGCTGATCAAGTTTCATACTCATCAAGTTGAACATTACAATACAATGCACTTGTAGTGAGGCAGGCAGGATATCCATCATGCTTGCGATGGAGTACCCATCTGCCAAATTCTAAATCAGAGCTGTAGTCTGAGAATTTTCCATCGACTTCAACTCATTTATTTGGGAATTCATTAACATAAAACTATTATAAAGCTGGCAAGCTATAACATTTCAAAACGCAGGTTGAATCAAACACAATGGCAAAATAAACATGAAGTCACTGAGTCAGCAGAGATAAAACCGAATGAGAGGGAGTGTTCAGTATCATTTTTTTCATATGCAAGATCGAATTTGCACTATGTGGAGGAGGAATTAAATGTAATTGGACCTGAAATTGGGGCATCACTAGCATAAAACAATATACAACAATACACCATAGGGTATCATGCAGAATTTCCGGAGCAGAAGGAAACTAATCACCTTAGGAAGTAAGGTGAAAGGAAGTTGACCTGGCAGATGTAGCACAGGATGGACATGGTATAGAGGAATAAGGGAGGAGAAATAAACAGAAAGCTGTACATCAAAAGAGACAAGACAGACGCGGAAGTCAAAGAAAATACATGAAAGGGATGGAAGTGAGAAATGACAAACTAGTATCAGGCTACTCATTTTGAGACTTGTACTTGGGGGTTTTGAAAGGATTGCAAATTATTCTGCTTCTTCTTTGCATACAATTTCAATTTAAAAAATCTAATTTTGAACACCACGTAGAGCCTCATAAACAAAGCCTTTTAATAGACGCAAACCCTCAGATTCAGTAAATCTGAAGGTTTGCAACTGCTAAAAGACATTTTGAAATGTTCTAAGCCCATTTAACACTTCTAAAAGGGCTGTCCTAATAGTTAAATGGGCTTAGATAAATCACTGTTTGGAAGGGAGGTGTTAAAGACTCCTTTCCCAATACCGTTTTTTTGTGGAACGTATTCATGGGGCATATTATCAAGGGGGTTTATCTCTGCTTTTTTGGCTTTAAAAGCCAAGAAAGCGGAGATAAAATTATCTCCCTATTACCTAGCTGTCGCTAACACCAGTTAGCAACAGCTAGTAGGAGATAGCGACCATCTTGGGCCCCACTTTGCATGTCAGTGATATTTATCACTAATGACATGCAAAGTGGGCGTGCCAAGATGTTAGCGACATGAAACAGTGGCAAACATCGCTATCTCCTATTACCAACTTTTGGAGATATTCGCGCTAAGCGCGGATATCTCCAAAAGCTAACACCTGCCCTGAGCAGTTCTTAGCCATGTTAAACAATGGGAGGTGGATAACATGGCTAAGAGCATTAGCTCGGTAATGCATGAATATCGCTGACTTTTCAGCGATATTCATGCACTGCGGCCGATTTTTAGCGCATTTGCGATAAACCTTGGTAATAACAAATTTTATCTGCGATAAAAATCGCCGCAGCTCAGCGGTAAATTTTTGTCTCTAACCAAGCAATAGCGATAATTATCGCTATTGCTTGGTAACATGCCCCCATGTTTTTAGACCACAATCCGGTCACAAAATATTCATGCCTCAAAGGAGGTGGTAAACCGTTCGTAAATGTGAAGGGGCTTCTAATGGACGAATTCCCCATTGTAATTGTTAACAAAACACTTTTTAAATGCATCCCGTTATTCAGCAATCACAGGCATGATGGCCTGCAGACGCCAGCAGCCCACCAGCCTTGTGATTGCATCTAATCTTAGGGGGTCGAAGTTGCGTCCTAGCTCATGAAGATTTGTCGAATTATGACCCACTACAATTCTATGTTTTGTGAACCAACCTTACAGCACTTAGGTCAGTGGAAAAATAGAAATGGATTTGATAAAAGTCAGAGGGCAAATTACTACCACCTTTACATAATGCATTTTTAGTACATGAGACCCTTACCTCTTGCTTTTGTCTTTTATAATTCAAGAGTATACCAAAGTGACCTATACATCAGAACTTTTACTTTTTATTTAGATGTAATAGTTCCGAAAGGCACAATTCAGTAAACTGGATTAATTTGCTCTCAGTTGAAATATGTGGCAGTATACTGCTCAGTCAAAACAACTGTCATTAAGGGTTGTAGCCATATATGGCTTATGTATCTCTCTACAAACTTGTTTGATAGGTTTAAGTCATTTGAGCGGAGGCAAAAGGTGGATCCGAAATAGTCTAATTTAGTGGTATGTCCATAAAGAAGGAGGTATGTTACATAATTAGTATTATAAATATAGGGCCTAACATCAGATCGAATATGTGCCATTTAACATGAGTGGATCCTTTGTTGGCTTGCATAAAACCAAGAACATGAAAAAAATCTACTATCTCTTTAGCAAATGGATTATCCCAGAGGTAAATTGTATTAGAAGATCACTTCCTAGCGGCTGATTTAGACATCAGTCAGAAACTCTTCCGACCGACTCGGTTTCGGAATCGGTTCCGACCGACTCGGGTTAGGCGAGTCCTTGACTTCGACGGAGCCTGTGTTCTGAACGAGAACACAGGCTCCCATTGAAAAATGGGGTGGTTGTGGTAAACCTTGCACCCTGTGGCAGGCACCCCATGGTGCCTGGCACACTGTGCATGGTTTAAAAGGGGGGTCCCTTCGGAACCCCCACGGACCCCAACCAGGGGCTCCAGGATGAAGGGAGCCTGTGACAGGCCCCCAAAGTCAATTTCCAACCGCCGTTTCATGTTGGGCAGCGCGACTCGGAATGGCTGTCAGAATCTGACATTGTAACCGCTCGGTCAGAAACGGTGTCCATAGAACTGTACATAATTGGTCAGTCAGTAAGGTTTCCAAGTCGGTCGAAAAAATAGGTTTAGAAATGCTTTAGGAGAATCCGAATGCCGCTCTGAGCCTTTCTGAACGACATCGTAATTGGCCCCTTAGTGTGTGAATACAATTGGCAAGGTGATGGTCAAATTTCCCATCATGGCCCAAAATAAAGCTATTGCAATTGTTGGGAAGGTGTGCAAATGAATAACCTAGCGCCTTGCTCACAGTGACAAGGATTAGTCAAATGATGCACCTACGACCTGGAATCTGGGACAATGAATTATCAGTACTCCTCTTCTTCTGGTATCAAATCTCTAATGAGAATGATTAATTGTATATTATGTTGGTACAAATATAGTCTTTGTAAAAAAGACAGTCAATTGTATGCAAACTAATAGGTCAGAAATGTTGTTACCTTCTGTAGAGCAAGTATTTTTAGAGGACAGATCATCAAGCCATTCTGCTACTATGGTTTGGTTAGATATATATAGAATACCCAAAGAATTTGGCAATGCGGACATTATTTCTCTACAGTCCCAATTTATTTGAATGCCTGTCAGAAAACTTGGAGGCCAATAGAAACATTGGATGTACAGAACATATATATATATGCAACATCACTGAAGCAGTACTTATTGTAGTATGCAACTACAAAACACAAGGTAATAATACATTGAATGCAACTATAAACCAAATGTGTTTTAAATACTGTACCAGATGTGATGACTACTATTTTGTGACACACATACATTCCCAGCAAAGTTTTTTAAACCACAAAAGTGAATGCTATGTGAGTTTCTGAAATTACATGGTGTGGTGCTATAGTCTGTCACTTTATAAAATAGTGCTTCTGGTCTTTGTATGGATGGTGATCAAATATTCCCATGTCATCTCACTAATATCATGGTGTAACTGCAATATTCCAAGTAAGTGTGGCACCTAGGATGCAAATTGTGCTAGGCTGCCAAACAAGGTGCTCAAACATGCTTGGATGGTGCTCAGATCTGCGCAAGCGTGCTAGACTATTGAGTATAAAAATATTATTAGGTTAAAACATCAAGGCCTAAATATGGAGAAGTAAAATGTTATGAAGATTAGTTCTTAAGGCTAAGTATACATTTACTATCCTTAACTACATATATTTGTAGTTTGATACTATATATATCTATATATATATATTCACTTAAAAAACCATAGGTTTCAGGCCTTGTATAGTTGGGAATTAGCATTTAAAAAACCATTGAAATTGCTCCTATATAGTTAGTTGTACTAACTATATTTCGGGCACCCGCAATCCACTGCTGATGATGTCACATATTACATCATTCATGACATGGTCAGTGACATCACTGATGACATCACTGATGACATCTCAAATTACATCACTGATGACATCATATATATTACCTACTGGCGGTCGCCAGTAGGTAGTTATAGTTAGGATTTTTTTCAATGTTAAATCTCAAAATTCTATTTGGAATAACTTTGGCGCCGGTTGACGAATCTGCCTGAAAATTTCCTCAAAATGGCCTCGTCGAGCTCCGGTCCTTCCCTGAAAGTTTGGGGGGGATTCGTCAAGCGGGGCCGAGATAAAAGGGGGGTCCCAAAACGTGTTTTCCCCATGTTAATTTCCATAGGGCGTTCAACTTCACTTTTAGCCCGAACGGCTGAATGGATTTCCACCAAACTTGGCAAAATTGTAGGGACTGGTAGCCCGATGTGCCTTTGCTATGTCTCAAGATATGTGCTCCAGTGGATTTTGAGTAATTTAGGTTAAAAAAAATATATATATCTATGGCAGCGCCCCGGTACGCGCACCGGGGATCGCAGCGGGCGCGACACGCGAGGTGCGCACGGAAAGCTGATTGGCTCTCGGGTGTCTGTAAACATTCGAAACAGTCCGGAGCGGCCGCCATCTTGTGTCTTGGTAGGATCGAGACACAAGAGGTGGCCAAAACAAAGGGGGAAATGACCATAAGGGGGCAGGGTAGACCCCCCCCGACCCCCTAGGTTTGATGTGGGGGCTATAAAAGGGCCCCGCGGGGCAAAAACATTTTTTTAAATTTTTTTCATTTTGCGCGGGGAGCGGACTGGGGAGCGTACCATGAGGAAAAAAGAATGACAGAGTTTTTTAAAAATGAAGCCTTTTTTTATAAATTGGAGGTAGTTCTAAAAAGAACTGGTTTTTTTCTTCTTTTTGTTGTTTTATATTTTTTAATGTTTTTCGAACATTTTGTACTTTTTTGGGCTTTTCAAAACAGTTTTATATTTTTTTTGTATTTTTTTAGGGGGAGAAACAAAAAAAAGGGAATTGAAACTGGCTCAACTGGAGCAAAAAACATAAAAACGGAAAAAATTACTTCTTTTTGGGGCACTTGTGATTGTCCCCAGCAAGGACGATGAGCTTTACGCTCTTTTCACCATAGGCGATAAGCTTGCCACATTCAGTACAAGTGATTTTGAAATCAGCAAATCGTTGCTGAATACAAGGCATCATCTCTGATGTTTCTGGTCCCGATGAAGTGGGTTCGTTTTTTTGGGAGGTGGTCCTTGAAGACTGGGGGAGGCTACTGGCCAGTTCCCTGAGCTCTGCACGAGAATAGTTGTTAGGGTGCTTACGGATCATATGTCGAATCATGGTATTGTTACCAAAGGAATACTTTTTGTTTGGGTTGCCCCTTGAGAGTTGTTCCTTACAGATTAGGCAAGTTACCTTGGCCGCATTCACTTTTTTCTTGCCCTCTGGGAGTGAAAAAAACTCCCATACAATGTGTGACTTGGGCTTGTGTGGGGTATTTTGTTCAGGCACCCATCTTCTCCCATCCTCCTCTTCCTCTTCCTCCTCCTCCTCTTCTTGACCACCAATGTACTGTTGTGGTGGTCCTCTTGGTGGTTGTGGTGGTGGTGGTGGTGCAGATGCTCCAGCTGTTGCAGCTACAGTAGCCATTAGAAAGTACAAAATAGTTCTCTCTCTATTACTGAAACAGGTCTTCCTCAGTCAAAGGACAAAGTCAGAATAAGGAAAAAAGGTCTTTCATCATTTGGAAAAAAAAAAAGGCCTGAACCAATGAGAAGTGTTATTTTCAGGTCACAAGACCAGGGATTTCATCATTATGAAAGTAAAACTGTTCTGCACCAATTAAAAGTGTTATTTTCAGGTCACATGACCGATGCGCTTACGCGACGCGCCCTGGGTCGCGTCGCGTAAGCGCGTCGGAAGTTTACGTTGCGCGATCGTATTCGCTCGAGTGCTTCCGGGTGCGCTTACGCCGTGCGTATCACCCGGACGCGGCGACGCGATACGTCACAATCATGTTTTCGTTCGCGACATTGGCGCTAACGGGACGCTGCCCGGTTCGCGCACCGGGGCGCTTCAAACGACTACGCTCTCCGGAGCGCTCACCGGTGCGCGCCCCGGGAGCGCTCCAGGGTCAAAAATAGATAAATAAATAAATAAATAAATAAATAAATTGTTTAAAATACAAATAAAATATAGGATTCATTCATTTTCAAAAATATTACATTTCATAGCTATAGACATTTGCTATTAACCAAATTTTGAACTTCAAAGAAAAAAACATAGGTTTGGGGCCTTATATATAGTTAGGAATTAGCATTTAAAAAACCAATGAAATTCACTGAAAAAAACATATATATATACATATATTCACTGAGAAAACCATAGGTTTCACACCAGTTTTAGTTAGGAATTAGCATATAAAAAACCTATTTAATTCACTGAAAAAACTATAGGTTTCACACCAGTTATAGTTAGCTGCAAATTTTACTGACATAAAACCATTAAAATTCCACGTTATAGTTAGTTTGACTCACTATAACTTGCGCGTGTAATGCACTGCTGATGACGTCACATATTACATCACTCATGACATGGTCAGTGACATCACTCACTTTGAGAAAAGGTCTTTAACATGTACCCTCAGAGGTAAACTCAGGCTTGTTTCCGTTTGCGTAATTTGCACATAATATAGCAAGTTTGCACAGAATTAAAGAATTGTATATTTTAGCCATGATTTTAACATGCAATATACTATAGTATTTTATTCTTTTAATTGTTTTTTTTAAAATAATTAATCAATTCAATCAATGGAACATACTTGAGGACAAGATGAGGATTTGGAGGTCAAGATGAAAGGAAATGATTTTCAAATTTTCATATCTTGATTATTTCTTATATTTGTACATGTTATATTTTAAATAATAAGGACCTTGAAAAAAAGCAAAACTTGTTGGCACTGAAATTGTACATATGATTATGTCGTGCTTTCATCCCTGACCAGGCTGAAGTCTGTTCTTTATGTCCACAGGCTGTGGGGTCAGCTGATTATGCACTCGCACTTTAAATTGATGGGTGATTTGCCGGACCATGTCATGTGATCAAGGGATCAAGGTCCCGAAACGCGTCATGGCGGCGTGTTTGTCTGCACAAGGATGAGAAAATAAAACGATTTTTTGCAAATATCCTATTGGGTCCGGTTTCGTTGTTGTCCTGAGCGGTGTTTTAGGATTCAGCGAAGTTCTCTGCATATTTTACACCGTGAGCTTCTTAGTGTATACCGGACCCCTCCAGTGAACAGGGCGAAAGCGGAAGGAAGTGCACTTGCGGTTTGACCGGAAGGATCAGCGGCTCTGGTAAGAGCAACCGCAGCAGCCCCCGACAAGCGGCAATCACTGGAAGCGGCAGCGGCGAAGTAAGGCGAATCGGCTCCCACGGCTGTGGTCGAGCTGACACCTGGCAGCAGCTTGCAGCTTTATTTGGTGACCGTGAGCAATATTTCGGGACTGGAGGAGGGCCAGCACGGCGTTAGGCGGTATTAAAAACCACCGATAAGCACAGCTGGGTGCATTAATTCATCCTTATCAAGTATAGTCGTGCAGACAGCATGGCCGCCGCAGACATGGTCAGGAGCCGGGAAGAAGCGGCCATCGAAATGTTTGATGATGCTCCGATTACGGAGAGTAACCCTAGCAGGCATATTACACAAACGGGTTTGGGGAGTAATGAGATGAAAGAATTATTCAAAAAGCTGGAGAAAGCCATGCACACGGAACAGGCGAAATGGTGGGAGAAAAAATCACTATCCCGCTATGTGGAGGTAAATCGTATCCCCCGTGGCTTAAGAATAATGCTTGCTCCAAGCTTCGAAAATCCAGATCCTGAGATGCTGCATGAATGGGCCACATGCAATTTGGATTCCTCCAGTCGTTTGCTACGCATTTTGATTAAATATGCGGAAAGTTACGGTGCAAAACTGGGGGTGGTTATAATGGACTTGAATGACCAAATTAAAAAGTTGGATGATGCAGAACAGGAAAAGCGATTGCGTGATGTAATGCTCCAAAGACACGCTAAGGAAGAAGATGTAATCAAGAAGAGAAAATCCTTCAAATTTCAAAGGGATAAACTTGATTACCAGAACGGCCGCATATTTACTTTCTCCAAAAAGTACGATCAACCAAAAGGTACGGCCGCAATTCCAACTACAGGAACTGGACAGAGGGGACAAATGAACAACAGCCCTTCAACGTCGGAATCTAACCTGAGTTCTATACCAGGCAGCGAGTCGGAGAATGAGCAGCACAACAGTGGGGACACGGTGGGGTTTACCAAGCGGTCGTTAGGTCAGGAAGTGGAGTGCCTGACACACGACCGCAGACAAACCCTGAGATCGCACACCGCAGGTGCCAAAACAAACAAAGGCACAACCTCAAACGCAAGTGGCGGAGGAGGAGTCGGGCAGCTAACCGGCACAGGGAAGCCTCCCTTGAGAGGCCGGGGACGCAAACGATGGAACCGCCAATGAACACACAAGTAAGCAACCAACTGTCCGTTATTAATCTTTCAAACATCCATTTAAGTGCCAGCAAGATTAAGACTCTATCGCTGGGTTTGACTTATTGCCCACCATGCACTTTTGATTATGCGCGTACGAGAATGGATTTTTTTAAATATGTTAGAAAACTGAAATTGAAAAAAATGTTCTTAATGAACAAATTGAAAACGCGCACTGCACCTCAGACTGACAATAGGATTACTTTGGACCCGGCTCCCTGCCTGGCAGGTGAAGTAGGTCTATATGTGGATCTGGTGGAACTCAACAGGGAAGGGGGTATCCTAGAGGAGAGTGGTATGGAACAGCAACTAGTAACAAACGCTCCTGCATCAACTAGCTTCAAGGCCAAATCGACTTTTAATCCAGTGTTAACATTTGATAATATTTAAGTATTTAACAATCTGGTAACATCTGACTTGAAAAAACTGCACCAGGCATCCATATCTCAAAACATGAAAAGGAAAAAATGTAATAATGTTTATGGTAGCCTTATGAAGAAATTGCAGGGGGACAACAAAGTGATTGTCAAGCAGTCAGATAAGGGGGGCAATGTTGTCCTTTGGCCTAAAGAAATGTATATGGAGGAGGCTTTACTGCAATTGAATGATAGAAATTCCTACTGCAGGAGTGATTGGAAAACAGCTAAACTGGCTTGGGAGGCTTTCCATACCAAACTATATGCTTGGAAGGGCATGGGACTTTTGAGTGGGGATGAACAGAAGTTTTTTAAATCCAACTATCCTGTGATCCCTGTTTTCTATATGATCCCGAAAGTCCACAAGGATTTAGCTAAACCTCCGGGCAGACCCATTATTTCTGCGAGACAAAGCACATTTGAGAACACCTCCCGTTATATTGACCATTTCCTGCAAGAGCATGTGAGAGCTCTCCCCTCGTACATCAGGGACACTGGGGATTTTTTGGATAAGGTTAGATCGGTTGAATGGCAGGAAGATTACTTATTGTTGACACTTGATGTAACTTCCTTGTACACAAGTATCAACCATGATGATGGCTTGTGGGCGATAAAACATTTTTTGGCAAGAAGGCCGGCCCACATGCTACAACACAACAACATGATCAGTGAGATGACAGAGATCTGCCTGAAAAGCAACTTCTTCCTGTTTCAAAAGCAGGTGTTTCAACAATTAAGGGGAGTTGCGATGGGGGCCTGCTTCTCCCCAAGTTATGCATGCCTGCATATAGAGCTTTGGGAGGAGCAGGTCCTTGGGGGAACCTATACCAATATCATGGCCAATAACATCATGGCCTGGTATAGGTTTATAGATGACCTCTTCATTATATGGAGGGGTTCTGAAGAAGAGGCATCTAAGTTCATTTCAGATATCAATCAAAATGATTTGAACTTAAGATTCACTGGTCACATAAGTAGCTCCAAAGTCACCTTCTTAGACGTGGAAGTCACCATTGCCAACAAACATATAGTAACGGACCTGCACCGTAAGGCGACAGCAGGTAACACGGTTCTGCACGCCACTAGCCATCAACCCGGAACACTTGATTCGCAGTATCCCCTATGGGGAGATGCTGAGGATCAGGAGGATCTGTAGCACGGGGGAGAACTGTGTGAGAGCCCAGAATGAGAGTAGGGAGAGATTTGGGGAAAGGGGATACTCGAGAGCAATGGTGGAGAGTGCCATGAAACGTGCCAACAAAATCTCTGGGCAGAAAACTATTGCCGCAGATGAACTAGCACATGAGCTAGAGGACAAGGAGTCAGGTCAACCTAGATTCATAACTGCCTATAGCCGACAGCACAAACAAATTCACAACATTATTCGCAAGAGCTGGCAGGTCATCAAGGGTGATCCTGTGATTGGAGGAATCCTATCTGATAGACCAGCCATAACATATAGCCGGGCTAGATCTATGAGCGATATGTTGGTGAGTAGCAGCCCTGAAGTTTCTGATGACAATTGGTTAGGTAAAAGTAAGGGCTTCATTAAGTGTGCTGTCTGCAAGGCGTGTAAGATAGGAAAGAGTCGCACGTCTTACAACACGCCTTTTAGCAATGAGGTGAAGGATATTAAAAAGAAAATCACTTGTAAATCTGACTTCGTTGTCTATGTGTTAGAGTGCGCTTGTGGCTTGCAATACGTGGGCAGCACGAAATTGCAGGTCCACAAGCGCATCTTGCAACATCTAAGGGCAATCAGCAACAGGGATGAGACTTACCCCGTTGCTAGGCATGTAAATGCATGCCACGGAGGTGATACAGGATGTTTACAATACTACGCCATAGATATGGTACCACCGCTCCGCAGAGGAGGGGATAGAGAGGCGCGATTGAGAATATTAGAAACTCGGTACATCTTGGAGCTTAATAGCAAAACCCCTAATGGTTTGAATCAAACTGAAGACTTGCACTATTGTTTATACTGAGATAGCAAGCAGGGGGACTCAATCAACGCAATAAAAGTACTGTAACCAGGCACACTCTATCTGTACAAATAGGGAGCATCATCAAACATTGGGCTGGCCCATATATACAGAATTTTAATTCAACTTTGATGGTGAAGGGTATAGGATTATTTTATTCCATTGGGCACTTTTGTTTATTATTGACAATAATGTATTAGTTAAAGTGCGTTTAGTGCATCAGCAGTTTCCAAACAGACTGCAGTGTGAACGCAATGGTTGAGGGATTTGATATGCCCACTTGGGCTCAATTTTGAGAAAAGGTCTTTAACATGTATCCTCAGAGGTAAACTCAGGCTTGTTTCCGTTTGCGTAATTTGCACATAATATAGCAAGTTTGCACAGAATTAAAGAATTGTATATTTTAGCCATGATTTTAACATGCAATATACTATAGTATTTTATTCTTTTAATTGGTTTTTTTTAAAATAATTAATCAATTCAATCAATGGAACATACTTGTGGACAAGATGAGGATTTGGAGGTCAAGATGAAAGGAAATGATTTTCAAATTTTCATATCTTGATTATTTCTTATATTTGTACATGTTGTATTTTAAATAATAAGGACCTTGAAAAAAAGCAAAACTTGTTGGCACTGAAATTGTACATATGATTATGTCGTGCTTTCATCCCTGACAAGGCTGAAGTCTGTTCTTTATGTCCACAGGCTGTGGGGTCAGCTGATTATGCACTCGCACTTTAAATTGATGGGTGATTTGCCGGACCATGTCATGTGATCAAGGGATCAAGGTCCCGAAACGCGTCATGGCGGCGTGTTTGTCTGCACAAGGATGAGAAAATAAAACGATTTTTTGCAAATATCCTATTGGGTCCGGTTTCGTTGTTGTCCTGAGCGGTGTTTTAGGATTCAGCGGAGATATATATATATATATATATATATATATATATATATATATATATATATATTGGAATCCACAATCCTGCAGCACGGGGACTCGAACGGACACCAGTACAAAAGCAGGTACAGACCACAGCGAAGAGTGAAAAAAGTGTGCTTTATTCCAAAATGGGCAGCAGCATGACGCGTTTCGTCCGGAAAAACCGGACTTGATCACATAATCTACCCAGAGACACAGGTGGTTTAAATACTCTATGCATCACAAATAGCTCCACCTATTGACAATCATAGACATTGAAAACATACTTCATTCAATATTCAACCTAGTCTGCTTTCACTGAATGCTGTCGAAAGATATATACTTTAAACTTTGGCAACATAATTTCAGTAGAAATGTAAAAAGTAAAATGCGCATTGTAACAACATTTAACTTCAATACAGTTATAGAGGGCAAGTGCCCTAAATCAACAGAATGAAAGTATGTACAAGTAATAAAATTCTGAGGCGGTGGACAATTATTCTATGCCGTATTTAAAAAAAAGGCCACCCACAAAAAGTGAGTATGTGCTAATAAATAAAGTGCTAAGCATATTATTGATTGTTAACGAGCAAAATTACTAAGGATGTAAACAGTAATAGCAGCAGATAAAGTGAAAAGTGCTTAAAAAGTGCAATAGTGATAGAAATCGACTGGTAGTTCTTGATTTAATTGTTTGCTTAAGGAAAAATTTAAAGGATCAACTATTTAGGTTCTGGTCGAACAAGCTTATAATCATGACATCCAGATGGACTTCATACATATTGATGTATCAAAATTCAGTAATGGTTAGATATATCATCCTCAAAACATTCCAAAATGTATGTAAAACCATAAAAACAGTAAAACCAGAATTTTATAAATAATGCTAAAACAAGGTATTAAAAAGCTTAAACCTAAAAGCTAATTAAATTACCATTGCATATAAGAGGAGAGATTGAACTATAGACCTTCACATTAACCATGGATATAAATACACAGATAAAAATATGTTTTTCCCATTAAAATTGACACATTACAAAAAGTTATGGAGGTCCTCACCCATGTTAAGCCCATTCGGGATTTTACTGTTAAGCAACACTATATAGTGGCTCTCCAACTGTCGCAGTCTTTTCTCCCTATCCCCTCCTCTCTTAGATATGGGGACTGCGTCAATAACAAAATATTTCAAATAATTCAGGTTGTTGTTATGAACCAATTTGAAATGACGCGCAACAGGATAGCTAGGATCGGAGTTGACTATTGCACGTAGATGTTGTAAAATGCGGTTGAACACCTGTAACTTTGTGCTACCAATGTACTGAAGACTGCAAGTACATTGTAATACATAAACCGCATAATCAGTCTTACAAGTATAAAGATTGTTAATCTTGCTAATAGTCTCAGAGAACGCTGGTTTAAACTCTGTTGTGTTAGCTCCGAATTTGCATGCTCTGCAAGAGCTTCATTTGAAGAAACCAGATCTATTGGATAACCAATTAGATTTAATAGTGACTTCGGGGCTAGATTTAACTAGCACATCCCTCATAGAAGGGGCTCTACGGAAGGTTATAGATGGATACTCTTCCAACAAGGGTGCTAAAGTGATGTCAGTCATGAGGATTGGCCAGTTAGATTGACCAATCTGTTTGATTTTACGTTCCTGGCAATTATATGTGGTGATTAGTCTGATTTTGGATTTTTCAGTGTCCTTTACTACCGTTTCCTCCATTGTAGTGGAAGGGACCGGCGACACCGAAGGAACAGTTGGGGTTTTAGTCATCACCAATTTCAAAGATGTAATGAGTTAATTTCTATCATAACCCCTAACTAAAAACCTTTGAAAAGATTCCTCAAGACAAATGTTCAGATCCACCTCATTATTACAAATTCTTTGAATTCTTAAAAACTCTCCATAAGGAATGCTTTTAATCAAGTGTCGGGGTGATTACTCTGGGCATGTAAAATAGAGTTACCTGCCGTAACCTTTCTATGCATCTTGGTCATGATTAAGTTGTTCAGGATGTATTTTTCAACATCAAGGAAATTCACTTTGGAGTCACTAATGGTTGCTGTGAATTCTAAGTTCAAAGTATTATTGTTGATGGTATTTACAAACTCTTTTGCTGAACTTTCACAGCCCTGCCAAATAATAAAGACATCAACTATGAATTGCCACATGTTGACAATGCCAGTTTCTGTTGGAGTCAGCTCACCAAGAGGCCGCCCAAGGACATGCTTCTCCCACCAGCCCACATGTAAACATGCGTAGCTAGGGGAGAAGCATGCCCCCATAGCAACACCCCGAAGTTGCTGATATACTTCATTATTGAACAAGAAGTAGTTGTTATTCAAACAGAATTCAATCATTTTAACTAGCATCTTGCTATGTTCATAAAATTTGATGTCTTTTTTACCAAGAAAATGTTCAATTGCTCTCAGGCCATCAATATGGTTTATGGATGTGTAGAGAGATGATATGTCCATAACCAAAAATCAGTATTCAGGTTTCCAAACCACCCCATTTAGTTTGAAATTGCTCCTACATAGTTAGTTGTACTAACTATATTTCGCGCACCCGCAATCCACTGCTGATGATGTCACATATTACATCATTCATGACATGGTCAGTGACATCACTGATGACATCTCAAATGACATCACTGATGACATCATATATATATATATATATATATATATATATATATATATATATATATATATATATATATATATAGTAGGCAGTTATAGGTAGGACCTATTTCCATAGGAAATCCGCAACATTCTATTTGGAATAACTTTGGCGCTGGTCGACAAATCTTTGCGAAATATTCAAAACCTATGGCCTGCTCCGGTCGGCTCCTATCCTGAAATTCTCAGGGTGATTCGTAAAGCGGGGGTCGAGAAAATAGGGGGTCCCAAAACGTGTTTTCCCCATGCAATTTTCCATAGAACCTGTAGTCGCAACAACAGCCCAGACTGCTGAACGGAATTACACCAAATTTGGGAAAAAGATAGCCCTTGGTTCAGAGTTGTGCCTTTTGGTTAAATGGTGTAAATCCGTTCAGTAGTTCCTGGGAAATTCAAAAGTAATATCACATGTATATCTATGGGCGTGGAGGATCTGCGCACCCTGCCGAGCACGAACTCTATGCTAATTGGCTGTCAACACTCCAAACCAGGAAGTGTTAGCAGGCATCTTGTGCCTCGGAAGAACTGAGGCACAAGAAAACAGAAGAAAAAATGCGCAAAACGCAAAAAGGGGACAGGGTAGAAACACCCTGACCCCTGAGGCCTGCTCAGGGGGTCCCACAAGAACCCTCAAGGCCCAAAGAATATATATATATATCTTTTTAAATCGGTAAAATCCACGCAGGGTGCCCGGATCTTGCCGATAAAAAAAATGAAGCTTTGTTGCTAATTAGCCCCCGGGGGAGGAGCAAAGTCCCGGGGGCATGCTAAGAAAGTGTGGGGGGGCCCAATACCCGCCCCACACTGCCCCGGGGATGCCACCCCCGGGGCAAAGCATTTTTAGATGTGGGGGGCACACAGCCCCCCTCAGCCCCGGGGACCGCCACCACCCAGGGCTTGATAATGACATGTTGGGGGGGCTCTAATGCCCCCCCAAGCCCCGAGGACTGCCACCATCGGGGCTAGATTAATTTTTGATTGCGGGGGGCACACTGCCCCCCGCAGCCCCGGGGACCACCACTCCCTGATGCTTTGTATATTGTGGCCCCCCTCCTGGAGCCTGGTCATGGCCCTGGGGACCACCACTCCCCAGGGCCGGCTCCTGCAGTGTCCCGGGTTGCCCAGACCCGGAACACCTTAGTTTGCTATGGCAGGGTGGGAGCCTCGCGGCTCTCGCCCAGCCATAGCAAACTTGGTCTGAATTTTGAAAGAGAGAGCAGGGAAACCTGCTCTCTCTTTCAAAATTCAAAATTCAAACCAAATTGCTTTTCCACATCTTTTCCTGCATCTTAGCCGCTCCCCATGTGGAAAAGCAATGCCGGCTCCCGAGGGATGCTGGGAGCCGGCGGGACCGTGAGGGGATTGGGGACCCACTGACTGTCACCAACGGAGATGGCCAGCCCCCCGGGATAGGTCCCCCGGGCTACAAGTGGCCCGGGAAGGGGGGCCATGCGGCCCCCTCCCCAAAATGTAAAAAAAATACTAAGACCGGCCATGGGGGATGAGGTCCCTGGGGCCATAGGTGGCCAGAGGAGGGGGCAACGCAGCCCCCCTCAAAAATAATTTCAATTAAAAAAAAAGGCCATGCCCGGGAGATGGGGTCCCCGGGGCCGAGTAAGGCTTCCAAATGTTTATATTTAAAAAAAAAAGGGGGGGGCAGGCCCTGGGGGATGGGGTACCCAGGACCACAACATTTGAGAGCCCCACTTCTTAAAAAAATAAATAACTAAAATACTGGCATCGCACCGAAGGCCACCCCCCCTCCTTTCATCACTCTGCAAACACACCCCTCTTGCGGGTGAACGAATTCCCCTTGAAAACTGGGAGTTCCTGGGGGGCAACTAGCCCACCAGGTACCCCAGTGAGCACCACGGAGCTGTGTTGCAGAGTGTTGTAAAAAGTTGCATGGCCTCTGAACACCTCTCTGCAACGCAGCTCTCTGGCACATACTGGAGGTAGCTGGTGGGCTAGTTGGCCCCCAGGGTCCCTCAGGATTGAAGGGGAATTATTTCCCCAACTTAAAACGCACCAAAACTTTAGTTTCTATTTTTGAATGTGTGTATCAAAGGTTATATTAGGGTGAGAGGAGGTCTGCCACTTTATCACAAGGATGATGTCATCAGTGATGTCATTTGAGATGTCATCAGTGATGTCATGAGTGATGTCACTGACCATATTCATGAGTGATGTAATATGTGACGTCATCAGCATTGCATTGCGGGCGCGCGAGTTCTATAACGGGGGAATTTCAATGGTTTTCTACAAGTGAAATGTCTAGCTAACTATAACTCCCCTGAAACCTATGTTTTTTTCAGTGAATTTTTAAGATTTTTAAATGCTAATTCATAACTATACAGTGCCTGAAACCTATGTTTTTTTCAGTGAATATATATATATATATATATATACACACATACATACATATATATAAATATAAAAGCTGCAAATAAAAATGAATGCGAGGCTCAGGTGTTCCGTTTGTTGGCAGCCCATGAAGAAGGGTTTTTTCCTTGAAACGAGTTGGCAAATCTAATTATAATGGAGAAGGAAAGCAGACTGCATCAGGGAGCCGTATGGCAAGGCTCTGTTGAGTGACCTCCCAATGCTCAAGGGAAGTTTGGTTTTAAGATATTTACACGGTGGCCTGGCCGTGGGGAGGAGCACCATCGCCGGGTGGAGGAGAAATACAGACACCAGCTGGGTGAGGCTGTTGTTTTGCACTAAATCAAGAAGACGTTAACAGCACAGTGCCTCATATTCTAATTCAAGCCTGCCAAAATGCTCTGTTCTACAAAAGGATATGAAATTGCCTTAATCATGCAAAGGAACATTTGAACTTACTTTAAGTGAACAGGACTCTATGTCCCAGCATACACACGATTTGCACTGAGCACACGCCCACTGGGGGGCAGTAATGAAAACCAATAAAGTTGCAAATGAAAATGAATGTGAGGCTCAGGTGTTCCATTTGTTGGCAGCCCATGAAGAAGGGGGTTTTCCTTGAAACGCATTGGCGAATCTAGTTATAAGGGAGCAGGAAAGCAGACTGCATCAGGGAGCCGTATGGCGAGGCTCTGACGAGTGACTTCCCAATGCTCAAGGGCACTTTGGTTTCAATATATGTACATTTTCAATGTAGAAGCTGTGGAGTTGAGAATGGTGTTCTACCTAAATATAGACTCCTAAATATCATGTGACCTTAATATTGTGGTCACAATATCATGACTATAAAAATATTGTTGACAGAAATACTAAGTTTAAGTATATACTTCCTACTTTTTTACAAACAAATTGAAGTTTAAAATATAGTTTACTGTTATATCGTTTTTTACAGTTTTCTATTATGTTTTTATTTCATTATTTATCTAATCAAAGTTTGATTATTTTTAAATGAAATTAGAGTAGTGTGCAATCTTTTATTTGGGTTCCTTGGTTTGCTGGTGGTATTGGTAAATAGTGTTTTTTTAACCTCTATGTTCATTAATTTTAATTGAATAATTTTGTGTTTCTCTCATTATTTGTTTGTTTCCAATATTAAAAATGTAATAAATAGTTTATTCAACATTAATTCCTGGTTGTCTGATTTATGGAGAGTTGGGGTCCGTAGTATTGTTTACATTAGTTCTTAATTACTGGTAATTGAACAATATGTTACTTTTGTGATTGTTATTTAGTTGCCAAGACCGCTTTTAAACCTTAAATTGTGCCCAAACTCGACTTTGGGGTAGGGGCCCTTAAAAATGAAAAACCTACCATGTTTTTATATATTAGGGACCCCCAGGGTCACCCCTATGTATCCCAGGGGTAGGGGGTCAGTTATCCATAAGGAGCGCCCTTATAAAATGAGTTTTTACATTTCATTACCCACATTGTATTAAAGAGCTGCTCAAATTCGACTTTGATGCTAGAAGAATTGGGTAAGGATGATCTGCAATATTTCTGCAGATTCAGAACCCCTGAAGTCTCCCCTAGTTGCACAGGGGTTTGGGGTCCTGTAGAAATTAGGGAAATATATATAAAATATGGTTTTATAAGCCCTGGTGCTATAAAAGTGGCCTTTCAGTGGTCTGCCCTGATTGGTCAGAGTTAAGTGGATTAGCCAGGCTGCTGGGAGGGCAGTGTGCTGGTCTACAGGAATGCCAGGCCAGGAGATGGCGTCGTAAACTATGCTCTTCAAAGGCAGAGGGGAGGCCCGGGTTTCAGCTTCAATCTGACACTCTTGACCCAGAGTCAGGGCTAGGCTTAAGGAAGGTATATGCAGAGTCCATGGAAATAAGCCATCCCAGGGGGTGTGTTTAGCCAGCTCTTACCTCCTTGCTGGAAAATCATCCTTTATGGATTCGGAAGAATGATGCACTCTGGGACAAACTAATGCCACACTCTACAGGATGTGCTCATAACTATGAGGAGTTGCCCTGCTCTCATTGGTCAGCAGGGACCTGGCGCATGACCCAGAGAACTTTGAACAAGTATCTGAGAGGGACAGAGCCCTCCAGATCTGCTGCTTGAAACTGAATGAAGCAAGAAGAGCCCTGCTGAAGATTTTGCTGTGCAAGGAACTCTAAGGCCTGACCTATGAAGACTGCACCATCTGAAACTACAGCCCTGTGGATTACCTTGCTGCCAAAGGACTCAAGAGTGGAAACTCCCTGTAAGCTACAGGTTAACAGAGCTCACCTGGACAGCCCCACAAAGAATTCAAAGCCAGTAGTACCAGTGGATTTGTAAGGGTTTTGTTCAAGTGGATTGCGTAATTGAAGTATCACACTTTCAAGGAACCTCTTGGAGATTCCAGAACCTTGGATTGTGTGTTGGATACTTTGGGACCCGCAAGCAGAACTCCAGGAAGGTGTTCCAACTGGACCCCGCTTGCTGAAGAAGGCGGCCCACCACAGTGGTGAGAAAATTCTTCAGAACAATTTATAAAGGTGTGTCCCTGACAGAGAAAACAAAATGACTAAAAGGGGCACGGTTGGTTTCTAAGCACTAGAAAGTGACTAATCTTATTATGTTATGGTTAGCAACACACACCATATCTCGAACCACCCGCCAGGGTCCCACATTGTTCTCTTGATTGTTCTTTTGCACATTTAGCAGATAATAAATTGATGTCACACTCGCAACTGCCATAATATATAAATACATATATATGTATGTATAAACACATGTTTATGCTTCCACATTTTTCTCTCAAGAAGCAATGCAAATGGCACTCCAGATAGTCTTAATTCTGATTTATATATGGTGGCATGTTTCGACAAAAATACCTTCGTTCAAGCCTACTATTCAGAAGAGTACACCATTACCTTTAAAAATGATACATATTCATAGACAAGAGCGACAGACTCAATTTGTCACGTGGATTACCAATAAAGTATGGACCTCATTTTCCACAATTTGATGCAGGGCGGCGTGCACGTTACTTTGCAGCGCTGCCCTGTATCAAAAGAAAAAGTAAAACATGAGCTGTATCTATGAGATACCACTCATTCAGGTCCTCTTACTCTGTGCTGCCAATCAAATGGCTGCCTAACATCAATGCAGGCACCCTTGCACCATGGTGCAAGGGAGCATGCGTTGTATTTTTATGCAGGAAGGGACATCTTCCTTCACAAACACAACTGTTACGCCACCCCTGGGGATGCGCATGGTTTTGTCATATTCCCAGATTTACGCTATGTTGTAAATCTGGGAATGTGTCGCAAACAATAGGCGTTTATTGGAAAACCCCACCGCAATGCCCATGCCGCACCGCCCTGAGGCAGTGTGAGGCAGTGACTTGCAGGGTGGCTTTCCATGACCTTGTAGATATGGCGCTGTGCACCACTGGAACGTCAAACAAGTGACGTTCTGGGGGTTAACTGGGCATGTAAATAAGCCCCTTAATGTTTAGATTTTTACACAGGGTTCCAGTTACTGGCAGAATGGACAATAATCCAAATATGCTTCTGTTAACAGTCATCCATATCATTTGAGATTTATATTGTATTATACAACAGCTGAGAATAGAAAGTCAATACTTACTCATATATACTTACTTTCCTTTTTATTTACTGTATATATTTAGGCCACAATATTTTGGCAGTACAATGGGCCCGATTCACAGAACTAACTTAAGACAAAATCCTAATCTTACTACCATTTAGGTATTCACAGAAGGCACTTACTCATTTCGGTATCACAGAAGTTAGGAGTCCTAACTTTAGGACTCCTAAATGCCTTCTGTGAATACTGAAAGTCCTAAAGTTAGGATTTTTCTCAGTTTAGGAGTCGTAAAGTTAGGACTCCTAAACTGAGAAAAATCCTAACTTTAAGACTTTTGTATTCACAGAAGGCATTTAGGAGTCCTAAACTTAGGACTCCTAACTTTACTACTCCTAAACTGAGAAAAATCCTAGGTTTAAGACTTTCGTATTCACAGAAGGTATTTAAGAGTCCTAAAGTTCGGACTCCTAACCTCTGTGAATACCGAAATAAGTAAGTGCCTTCCGTGAATACCAAAATGAGCAAGTATCTTCTGTGAATATCAAAATGGTAGTAACTTTTGGATTTTGTCGTAAGTTAGTTCTGTGAATCGGTCCCAATATTTATACTGCAATTTTGTGGTGGTTTACCCACATTTTCCAAAGTCCTATCCAACCTGGCAGGGAACAATTCATGATTCTTCATTGCAATGGCAGTACAAATTGCTCTCACTGGCTTCCTATTATCTCGTTCAACATCCCTGATGACGCTGGTAACATGAGTTGCTAGTCGCATTCCCAAGGAACATTGCAGGTTCAGTGTTTTTCACATAGACTCGTCAACTACTGAAAGTACATGAAGATAAAATACGGATCAAACACAGGGCAAAACCATGAGAGAGCCAGTTAGGAAACACCAGTTTGGGAGGAAGGGGTGGGGGGGAAAGCAGACCACAAACCGTTCTTTGTGTGAAAATGGCCGCTTTATTGAAACAGGTGCACATTAACAATTAGAAACTCTCGGCAAAACAGCTTACAAAACTACGCCTCACTAAATAACGATTCCTCAACCCCCATTCCCCTCCCCCACCCCTAAAATGCCATTGGCCCCACCCCCGCCCATACATTACAAAAAATACATAATACCAACAATGCAAATTCTTATATAATCATTTAAACTTTAACAAATCCCCAGAAACCAATATCCAAAAACTCTCCGGCTTGTACCTCAACCAATGTTGTTCCCCCAACCACATAAATCACCCCAACAGCTTATCCTGCCCAACTCACCCTGACCATGACCCAACCTAACAAACAAACCACAAAATCCTGCCAATCCTGGCAAAAACATTATTGACCCCGCCACCCAGAAAGCGGGGGGGAGGAATACTACCCTCCCTCTTTCTGCCCCCCAACAGCAAAGTAACGGAAACACCAACCAAAGTTTAAACAGCAAATTCCCGAACCTTGAGAGAACTCGAAAGAACCTCTCTGACTCCAAAAGATACAACTCCATGCCTATCTTCGATAAATGCACACCATCACCCCTAAAGAATTCTACTGCATCAAATCGGATGCCACTATGAAGCACCCTACTAAAACCCAAACCTCTACAAAATCTGGACACCTCCAAGTTTATCTTCTTGTGTGCCCTATCAATTGCATTAGGCTTGATAGCCCCTCTCCAAACTCTGCGTGGAACCAATTCTGTCCATAACACATGACATCCCGACCATTGTTCTTTCAAAAGCGTAATATCTCGTTTGATGGCCCTCAATAAAACCACACCCTTTACCCCACACAGATCATTCCCGCCTAAATGTATTAATAAAACATCCGGGCACTGACCTCCAACCAACCAGGAATTAAGAGCAGGAATCAACTCCCTCCACAGCATCCCACCCTTACCTTTCCATGTTACCTTAAACAAACGATCATTAAAACCTAAGGAAGAACCAAAATAACTTTGACAAGCTTGAACATGAGCCCATTTAATAAAGGAATGCCCAACAATCCAGATGGTAAACTCTTCCGCGCGGGAACCAGCTACAGAACCTGAAACGAGAAAAGCAGTATCAGACTTATGACAAAACAGATGACGCAAGCGCCTCCCCCCATCATTCCTCACATAGCGCTGAAAGCAATTTGATGACCATCGCCCTAAGCGCATGATATCTTGTCTAGACCAGCCCGATGATGCGCCTCAGTTGCAGCTCCAATCCTAAAAGAGTGAGTGCTATATTTAGAGTCATCTAAACCCTAACTCCGCAAAGCTTTCCGAAGAACCATGCGAAGCTGGTAGTCGGTGACCGGAGACCCATCAGCGTGTTGAAAAACACAGGATTCTACACCCCCACCAGACAACATCCACCAACACCGTGCCCACTGTAGCGGGCACGTTCCCCGGGGGGAGGACGCAACTAACCAAATGCCTTTCCCTTTGCTTCTCTGATCCGTTTTTGACCGGTATAACCAAATGTGGATGCCCTTATCTGATAAGTGAACATCCTGCCATAGCAAACCCTGCAAGAACTTAGAACCCAACAGTTCAGAAACACGAAAAGCCCCCAAAAATATCCACACCATGAGCTTAGAAAAAAGGCAAGATTCAAAAGCATCTCTGCACACTAATGGCAAAGCCTCAACCACCCTGGCTAAAGTCTGCCAAGACAAAGGGAAACGAGCAAGCTGACCTGGACCCTGTTCTCTAGCCCAACCCTCTAACATCCTCCTCCCCACCTCACCTGCAGAAGAAGTGTAGCCCCAGAGGAGTTTCCCCATGAAAGCAACACCCGCTAACTTCCCCGCTATCGTCACTCTAGACAGGCCTTTGTCCATTAAATGCAGGATAAACTGAACCACATCTTCCGACCTCCTCCAACCAGATTGTCGTCTGCAAGCACCTGACGCAAAAAATTAATTCCAAGCCTGTGTGTAAGCTGCCAGAGTAGAGACTGCCAAAGAACCTACCACCAATTGTATGACCCTACGTTGCCTACATACCACAGATGTTCCGGCATGGGGGTCGGCATCCTGTCCGCGTCCTTGGCAAGCCCATGGAATCTCTCCCACTGCGAACGAGACAAAGCTTCCGCAATGTCATTGTTCACACCAGGTATGTGTAAGGCCCTAAAACTGATGTCAAATCTCAAGCAACCCAACACAAAAACTCGGAGGAGTTTCAGAATCTGTTCCTCTCTGGCCGACTGTCTGTTAATGATGTCAACCACAGCCATGTTGTCAATTCGAAAAAGCACTTTCTTATGGACCAAATCCGGACCCCACAATGTCAGAGCCACTAGTACCGGGAAAAGTTCCAAAAAGGTAATTGACCTCCCACCATCTTTCCACTCATCCGGCCACTGCTCAGCACACCACTTGCCTTGCCAATAAAGGCCAAAACCTTCACTGCCTGCTGCGTCAGAAAAAATGTGAACATCCCAGACCCAATCTTCCTCCCTGACCAAAGGCACTCCATGAAAAGACTGCAAAAAGACTGACCACATTCGAAGATTTTCTTTTACTCCGGCTGACAAACGGACATGATGGTGGGGCAAATGCTGACCAGACAGTGCTCGACCCAGGCATCTGCAAAAAGTTTGCCCTGCCCTGACCACCCGACATGCAAATTTAAGATGGCCCAACAGAACTTGCACCTCCCTCACGGACACTTTCTGTTTCTGTAACATGTGCAGTAGGAGTTCCAACATTTTCACTTTTTTGTCCACAGGCAGGCGAGCTTGCATCGTTACTGAGTCAAGTTCAATGCCTAAAAAAGACATGGTCGCGCAAGGACCCATTGTCTTTTCCGGCGCCAAAGGCACACCAAGTAATTCCATGAGGCCTTGAAAGGTATCCAGAGCGGTTTGACATTCATTTGAACCAGAGAAACCTACAAAAAAGAAGTCATCTATATAGTGCGTTACCAACTCATGTCCACTGCGCTGAGTGAAAAACCATTGCAAAAAGGTACTGAATGCTTCAAAAAGGGAACAAGACATGGAGCAACCCATTGGCAATGCTTTGTCCACGTACCATTTACCAGCAAAATGGATCTGGAAGCAATCGAAATGCAGATTTAATATCGCATTTTGCCATTTCAGCAGGTGCGCCTGCCGTCACTACTAGTGACATAGCAACGTCAACCTAAGAATATGACACAGAGACAGCCTCCTCATCAATAAAATCATTGACTGAAGACCCCTCTGGTCATGATAGGTGTTGAATCAACCTAAATTGACCTGCCTCCTTCTTGGGAACTACCCCAATAGGTGACACGATTAAATCTTGCAACGACCAATCATCAAAAGGACCTGCCATTCGCCCTTCCCGTACTTCCTTATCCAGTTTGTCCTGCACTATTTCTTTGTGTTTCTCAGCTGATTTGAAGTTCTTTGACCAACGCCGCAGCCGCGGTCCGTTGTAACCCAGTCTAAAACCTACTGCAAAACCCTCAAGTAACATCTGCTTCACCCTCAAATCCTTGTACCCCCGTAGTGCCACAGCTAGCTGCTCCAGTTTAACCGGATATGAGCCTTTGGGCCCAGCACCCTGTGAACCATTTTCCCCTCTAGGCGCCTGAACCTGCTGTGATGTACCTGGGGCGCTAGCCGTTGGTCGGGACCACTGTTGACTACCTGGATTCCCAGCTCCCCAACACTGGACCAACGGATGATTCCTACCACACTGTGAACATTCATGGCAGAATCTACAGTATTCCCTGGTGCATAAACCCTTGTTGAAATCCCAGCATGCCCCCACTCCCGCCTGTGTTGTTGCAGTGCTTCCCACCCCTCCCCGGGTGGGCTTCCCCTGAAATTGCCGATAGACTAAAGGCAAACCACTAGCTGTAAATATCGTCTTGCCCCCAGCTGATGCTCCCATTGTGTGCTGCCATAAATCAGTATCCAATTCCCCCCACTTTGCTTCTGGATCCCAGGCTAAACGAGCTCTAAACTCCTCGTGATACTGAGCCCATGCAAAACCACTCCCAGTAATTTGAGCTTTCCGTATGACATCTATGTATTTGAAAATGGCAACGCAGCGCTCTAGGAACCATTCGCAATATAGGCTGGCGTAAATCAAAAACGCTGCAGTCCAATTCTCAATAGTTAAAGGAACTTTTGGGCGCTTAGCTAGCTCATATTCTTCCTCCTTGGATCCTTCTTTAGAGCGCACTTCCCTATGCAGTAATTTTAAAATTTCCACATATTCACCTTTCCATATCCTCTCTTTCGTGGCCAACATAAAATGAGCACCCAAAGGTTTCGTGACGCCCTTTTAAGGCAGCTTTTTAATCTTTAATTCCATGCTATGTAATGGGTCTTTGTCCAGTGCAGCTTCCTCAGTCTTCACACCACATTCCACCTTTGTGCCCAAACCTCCTTCTTCGTCCCGCGTACCAACCCCTTGATCCTTAACATAACGACCCTTGTGCAGCTTACCATCAAACTCTCTTTCAACCACCCCTTCACCTGTCCCCACAGACACCATTTTTGGTTTGGCCCGTGATGCAGATTTCTCACCTGGCTCTAACAAGGGGGGCTGACCAGGCACCGATCGCCATGACACGTGTTCCACAGTATCCACCCGTCGAGGAACCCTCACCGAGTAGGCGTGGGCGGAAAATCCGTTTCGCTCGCGGATTTTGCGGATTTTCGGGAAATTCGCAATCCGCGAGATTCGCGAATCTCCCGCAAAATCCGCAAATCCGCGAGCAGCGGATTTTGCTCGCACTGCTCGCACTGTTCGCGTGAGTTCGCGGCTTCCCAGTACAACTTCGCGCCCCGCGAATAAGTGCTAAATTGCAGAAATACGATCTTAGCAAAACTGAAACTACTTACCAGGTTCAAAAGTTCAGGATCATCATTAGTAGCCATTTCCTGTAGTGCTTCCTGAGGGGCCCCTCCAGAGTTCAGTTGCCAGTTGCAACTATTATGTGACCCTGCTCTGAACCTCAAAATAGTTACACATATGCCACAAAGGTCCTGAATTACAGCTAAGGGAGACAAGCAGGAGCCAGGCTGGAAGTTAAAATCCATTAATCAGCCCCTAATTCATTATTGTCAGTTGGGGCAGGGCAGGTGTTGTAACTAATTTTGCAACAATGAAAGCACTTAGCAAGTGCAAAAGATCACTAATCAGGGCGCACTAAGGAAGCAGGTGCCAGCTAAAAAAATATTCTGTGACACATTAATCAGCCCCAAATTAATTCAGGTCACTTGAGGCAGGGAAGGTGTGCTTTGCTTTGCCGAAAATAATGTACACTGGACAACCAGAGGGTGTGGTGATGAAACAGAGGGTGGCATGGGTGGGCCAGAGGGTGGCATGAGTAGTCAGAGAGTGGCAGTGGTGACAGAGAGTGGCAGTGATGAAGAAGAGTGTCCCAAACAGGCTGGACACGTAGAAACAACAAGTTCGCAAAACTTGCGACCCGACAGGTAAGTTCGCAAATTGCGAAATTGTAAAAACCCTCGCGAACTGGCAGAAACACGGGCGAACACAAAAAAAAAAAATCTGCAAATTCGCGGAAATTCGCGGATTTTGCGGATTGCGAGTTCGCAAATCCGCAAAATTCGCGAACGCGAGATTCGCAAAATTCGCCCATGCTTATCACCGAGGGGCCGCGCTCTCTTCTGGGTCCAGACGCTGTAGCCACCTTGGGCAGTAACACAGCTGGTGCCTGCAAAAAACTATAAGAAGGATGAGAAGGACTCCCCCAACCTCAACTTCACGCAATTCCCCTTCCTCGGGGCTATCCTCGTCGTAATCCAGCACCAAAGGCTCCTCCATTTGTGAAGTGCCAGCAATTCCTCTTTTACCATGGGCCTTACCAGACCCTTCATTACCAAAATGGGCCTGACCAGACCCTTGCAGAATACCATGAGGAGGAGCCGACTGTACCCGCCGGTACTCCCCCAAACGTTGACCAATATCTGAAACATGTCTTGCAGACTGATCCGTCCGTCGTGAAGAAATTAAAGTTGGGGCCAGCGAAGTCGCGCCGGACTTGCGTTTGCTGACCGCGCCGGGATCCCCCGATGGTACGGGTTGTGCCGTGCCAGGCTCCACCCTCCCTTCTCCTCGGAGCCACTGGGCCGCACTTCGCCCTACCGAGTCCGCTGCTCTGCGAAACTCCCTAGCCTGTGGAGAAAAAATTCGGACTGATGTGCCGGACCCCTTAAGAATGACTGCCTCTCTCCTAACTTGACCACCAATACGCTGCGCACCTGCCCGCTCACTCCTGACCGACTCCAAGTGTCCAAACCCTGTGACCTCTGGCCTGCGCGAAACCGCCACCGGAGGGAGAGAAACCTCTACCTCATCTTCACTACTCCAGTCTAACATGGCTTGAACCATAGAGGACGCCGGGCCAAACCTATGACTTTCTTGCACCTCAGTTCCCTCTGTGCCACACCCTTGGACCAAGAAAGCCCTACCCGCGGCCTTTTGAGATTGAGTGGAAGACTCCCTAACGCCTCCTAAAGGCAGGGGACAGTCTGTAGTTGTCTCCGCATGTGTTGCCGCAGCTTCCTTCAGACCCTCTGACCATGCCGGAAAGATATTCAAACCCTCCCAGGATCTAGCCTCACCACCCTTCTGCCATACCTCAGCTTGCCCTCCCACATACCTATGAGACACACTCGAGTCCCCAAAAACCTGACCCCCCACTTCCCCAGCACAGTAGTGGGATGGACGTAAATCCTTAGTATAGGCTGCCTCCTGTGGGGAACTACCCCTCCCCTACATGTGCCCATTCCCCTTCACCCACTGATCCACTATGGACCAAAACAACCTCCCCCCTAGGAGAGTCTTGAGGGGAAAAAAGGAGGGGACTGTAAGGGGGGGCCACGTCCATTGCGCTATCAAATCCCGCTAATTGTGAATGTGTGCTCACCCCCCCCAAGAAAAACAAGGACGAAAAGCAGGAAGAGGGGGGACAGTAAAAGTATCCCCGACCCCACTCAGCACTGTACCCAGCAAATGCCCCTGATTATCATGAGGGAGAGGGAGAGGGCAGACCGGCCCTTGCCTTCCCCCTCCCCATGAGCCAGACAACAAATGCGATGGAGCGGGAGAGCGAACGTTGTGCTCTCCCACAACCGTCACTCGCTCTACAAAATCCACCACTGGAACTGCAGACTCGGAAGCAGAACGCTTCTTCGAGCCCCTCCGCCCAGCTCGCTTTCCCCGTTGTGCGGGGGCTGATGTAGCCCGCCCCAGAACCGCCAGAGCAAAGGGGAGCTCCGACGGCCCAAAGCGTGACTCCTCCCCAGCAAACAAAGCCCCTCTGACCTCGGAGCTCAGCACCCGCCTCCCGAACCGCAGCCGGACGAATTTTAGACACTGAGGCTGCTTTGCGTGAACGCGGGCGGCCTCTCTCACTCACCGCCTCAAATTTCGGATGCTTCGGCGTCATACATGCAGCCACGACTGCCGCGACACCGGCCGAGGCTTGGCGCTGAGGCCGAGAAGGCCACGCCACACCTCCGATAACAAGGTCCAACCGACCCGCTTCGCTGAGAAGCCGGATGGCTTCGAGAACACGGTAATCCTTCATCGCCATTTAATTAACTGTCAATGAAATACTGACAGAAAACAAACTGACTAAAGAATGACTGACACAAAAAACCTATAGCCCCGGCCACCAGGTCACCGAACACTAAAATGGTGGCCGGGGGAGGGGTCAGGGGACCCTTATAGAAAAAAATTGGGCGCTACTAGCCCAAATACAAAAAAACGTCCAAAGGACTGCCCATTCCACCCCCCCGCCCCTCCCAAACTGCCCGGCGGGGGGACCTCCCTGCGGTCGGCAGCCCCCCCAATCCCCCCTTCTGAATTTATTCCTGAAAATGTTGCAAAGGGATATAATTCTGCACTCTTGGAGTTACTGATGGCTGTGGTATTTGTCATTGTTCGGGGGAAGGAAAGGTAAATACTGTAACTTTATCTGGCCCGTCCCTAATTAATCTTATATTTGTGTTGTCAGTTTTCGGGTTGTCATAGTTTCCGCATTTGTAGGTCTGTTTTGATTAGGTATGACATTTTCCAATTAAGCCAGGTAAGCAATCTTAAAATGCCAGATTGCCATGCTATATTACACATTCACTCATATATACACGAACCCGTGCGTGCTCGCGCGCGCGCACACACACGCATGCACACGCACACACACACGGCTGGCAGATTGTGGGGCCAGGTTCTCATTGACCCGCTGGCCCTGCCAAACCTGGTCGCGCAACCCATTTCACTTTTAAAGCATTCTAAAGTTGTGTACTCACACCACACCCCTGTGTTATAGTGTTTTTCCTTCAACAGAAATCTTAAATTTCAGCTGAGACCTTAGTGGCGGATGGACCGCTGAAGGAGAGTGAAGGGTGCGATGCCTGCAGCAGTGCTAATCAGAGAGGGAAGCGGCTTACATGATTGGACTATGATGAGGTATGGATTTCTCTCAGATTTTCAATATTATTTCATTACTGCGTAAATACAAGCCGGTTGAAAATCAAAGGTAAGCCCATTGCACAGTGCACATTTGTCCACAGCGATAATGAATTCTTCAGGCACGTACCAAAGTGGCACAAAAAACACGAAAAGGAAAACAGGTAGTGTTGATAATCAATTATGTATACTCAGTCTGCCTGGTGCAAAGGAAATGATATACAAGGACACCCCCTTCTAGCAGTGGGTTCATTTTATTTCACGTATAATGCCATATTACACATACATAAACCGCATAAGATTATTCATCTCTCACTTCACAACTCTTCCATTATATCATAGTGCAAAGGTGCTGTCGCACGTGCCACTCACAGTGCATTCAGAAGGTCTCCAACCCCACTTCAAAGTATTGTTCCCTGGAACAAGAATATACAACCTGAGCCATCCTTCTTCAAAGAGCACTGTGGCACCTTTTCATTTTACTGATACTCAACCGAAAGGGATCACTATCTCCAATTCTACTGGATGGACGTAAAGTCTGTAGATTAAAATGAATATATTTAGTGATGCATTAACAGGCCTCTTGTCTGGGGGGAATTTAGGCAGGATGTCTAATAACTTGCACAAGGTTGCTCTTCCTGAAAAGAAGGCTAGGTATTATGTTTCCTTACTTCCATACAATGAGTTCCTTCCTTAATATAAACCACATGCTCACATCTGTAATTAGCTCCATCAGTAAAACCACTTTATTGTCTTTACGGCTACATACGGGTACATTTCAAAGTCTGAAAATTGGCACCTCAATGGGAATGCCAAAAATGGTTCCTGCACCGAGCAGGAACTGGTGTGCATGCACACAGGGGGCCACATGCTGTGCCCCCCCCCCCTGTGCGCAGCAACATGCGGAGAAGCCACAGGGTGGCCTGAAGGCCCCCCTTTGTTTCCTCTCCACCTCTGTGTTCATATAGTAAGAACCTCCATGACACCGCCGGCGCAGAGGAAACTCGTAATATTCATAGTGGGACCACATCGGTCCCGCAAAGCATCTTGCGGACTCTTGTCTGACCCGACCCTGTCAGGGCACTGCGGTTTCCTGGCAGCTGTGCCGGGGCTGTCCAACCGCTCAAATCATAATAGGGCGATCAGGAGACCACCACAACCGCACCCCTACAAGTCAGGCAGTCTGTGGACCACCAGACTTGTAATCATTCATTGTTTTGTATCCATTTGCATCATTTCATGTTTCAAGACTCATAATGTTGGGTAACGCACTAATGAAGCATGTTCTCCCCTGTTGAACAGTCTCGAATTTCTAGGAGTTTGCTTTTATGATTTGAGCCAAGTATTACTTAGAGAAATCGTGTAGGCAAACTCCTTTGAAGTTCGCATTTTGTGCCTCTGTGATATATGCAGGTTGGTGAACATGGTACTCAAAACAAAACGTGGCAGAGTGCCTTGTTCACAAATCTGTTTCTCTCCACTCTAGTTAGAGTCAGGGCAACTGCCATAAATCACATGGCAGATTCAAAGCTTTCCTACTGGCTGAAACCATTGCCCGATAGGGATATGGACTAAGGGTGGGCGCAGTGGGGCTTCGCGAAGCTACGTGAAGTGGGCAAAACGCTACGCCCACCCACGCACTTTGCTTAGCCCCACTACGCGCCACCCGCCTCCCTCCCGCCCTCCCTAAATGCTTACATTAATATATAAAATAATTATAAAACCACTTACCATGTCCTGCCGCGTCCCCGGGGCTCCCGCTCGTCATTGCGCCGCCGGCGCGCGCGTCTTGGATGGTAATGCGCATGCGCAGCCACCCGCGCATGCGCATTAGCATCCAAGACGCGCGCGCCGGCGGCGCAATGACGAGCGGGAGCCCCGGGGACGCGGCAGGACAAGGTAAGTGGTTTTATAATTATTTTATATATTAATGTAAGCATTTAGGGAGGGCGGGAGGGAGGCGGGTGGCGGGCAACTTCGCTACGCCCACGAAGTGGGCGTAGTGTTGCCTGCTTCGCCTACTTTGCAAAGGGCGAAGTAGGCAACACTACGCCCACTTCGTGGGTGTAGCGAAGTTGCCCGCCCACCCTTAATATGGACGTCATACAGATGTTCCAACATCATTTATTCTTAGTCTGTCAGGGCTGTTCATTTTTTTGTTTTTCAATAATAAGCTTTTGCCTAAGGGATATTTTCTTGAAAAAAAAACTGCAGTGCTTGCTCAACTGGCCTGCACAGCATAGCTTTTTGTTTTTCAAAGCCTTTAGCAGAGCTGCTTTTGCGGCAGCTTTGCAGATGGCAGAGAGATTGTAGCGTACCTGATGGAGCTTGTTAAATATGGTCATCTGTACTCCGGATGAAGGGTACAAACAGTGTGCACCCAAACTGGGCTCATACTCATAGATCTATGACTAACCCTTCAAATTACTTTTCATCTCTTTTCAATCGTAATTATCTCCACATCAATCCTGCTCAATTCTTCCTTCACAAATTGTGTGTCCTCCTTAAGTGTATCCCTTGACAATAAGTGCTTCACATTTATTTATGTCTCTGCACAATTAATTTAGGTGTTTCCCATATTATATTTCAATTATCCATGTGTTCGTGACTATTTCTGAAGGTATCAGCCCTCCTATCCTTTTAGCCCTTCCATTGAAGTACTAATGTCATCCATTTCCCTTGTAATCCGGACAAACACCATCCCTTTCGCCTCTTTTCCTATTGCTTTTTTCAGGTTACCTTCCTATTGATTTGTTTTACCATACCACCAGGGGCGGCTCTAGGCTCGTATCGGCCTTGGGCAGGGAGCATAGGTAGGGGACCCTGGAAGAGGGGGTCCGGGCAGGGAGGAGCACGGAGGCCAGTGAAGAGGGGGGTGTCAGGGTGCTTGGAAGTGGAACAGAGCCGGAGGCTGCCAAATCCCTGCCAGGGGCCGCCACGCAAATATGTATCCATCCTCAGAGGATTATTATCTTAAGGATATACCTGGGTTTGGCCACCCTGTGCAGGTGCACAGCTTGCACATGCCTAAGGCCGCCCCTGATACCACCTTCATGTTACTTAGCTAAGCATGTCTCCAACTCGGCTAATTACAGAGCGGCCCATGCTTGGCAGTTTGATCTGAACTTTCACTGTCGGCCCCAGGCTGTTTTACCTATGACTGGTTCCTGTCTAAAGTGGTGTGGTGGGCAAAAGAATGATGGACTGAAATGCGGCCTCGAGAAATTTGTGAGATTAATACAAGCATTCCAATTATCATTTATTGCTAGTCTAAGTGTGACTCCCTAAGTGTGATGGGTATGTCCCGCTGTGGGTCCTGTGTTCACTGTGCCATAAGGTTCAAGAACATCTCCCTGGCAAAGTCTAAATAGTTCAAAAATGGTTGCATGTGTTCCTAATCAGAAGGGACACAGCTAGGCCCACATTAAATATCTGTTACAAAGGCGTAATATTTCTAATTTCATACAATGTTTGCTATGCGAAAATTCCATAATAACGCCATTATGCCAAAGAGCGTCATTGTGCACGTTCACATAAACAATTTAGCACAAAAGTACAGGCAGAACCTAAACAACAAGACTGTGAGTGGCTGCTGTTTGCAGTGCTTGTGTGTTTGTGGGTGTTGCACTATTTCTAAGCTCTAAATGCACCCTAGTGTCCAGAAAGGACCCAAGAATGCATTTCACGCTAGATTCTTGTTTTGCAGTTTATGCACTTAAATTGTAATTGTATGTGTTTTTTTCTGAAATTTCATGTAATTATGCAAAAGCAAAGTTCGAGACTTTTGCTCACTCATAGACCTGGCCTGCCAGTTTGGGCTGGATTGTTCCAATTTGAGCAGTCCGAAGGCTAACATCCACAATCAGCACTATTTTACGCAAAGGTGACCAAATCACCCACTCTAGAGTGGTGCCACTCTCCTAGAGGTATACTTCGGACACAGTTATACGTATCCTTTACTCACCATGATCTTCTTTTAGCTAGTTATCCATGGGCACATTAGATCCCAAACCCTGAAATTCAGAAAATAATATATTTCTCCAAATAATGTTGTAAGCTCTTTCTATAATTCAACAATCACCAAACATCTTCCCACTTTCTGATGAATACTCAATAACTTTAGCTGCCATAGTTTTTATGTGTTTTGAGGGGGAGTTTTATATAGCTCAAACTCGACCCGAAATGACCACAGTGCTTTACACGAGAAACAGTTGTGTTACAGACCGACACATGTAATTTGTTAGGGAGGGGGGAATAAGTGATTTGCCCAGAATAACAGGATGTTGAGTGTCTATGCTGGTACTCGTACCCGGATCCCCAGCTTCGAGGTTGACCACTCTAGCTATTAGGCCACATCCTCTCCCATTCATAATCTCTTGCTTCATAATCTCACTCTACTGAAGCAACTCAGAAGCATGTTACAGTCATTCTTCACTCTTGGGATATACCATAATTTTCCATACAGAGCTGTGCCACAAGAAATGTTGTCGCACCAAGCTGCATCATTTTCTAAGTACAGGAATACGCTGAAATTACAACAATACAGCACTTTCCTGTACTCACACCTGTGCAAGAAAAGCAGCCTAGCGCCAAGGTGCCTGCGTTGCAGGGATGATTGTTGTTGTGCAGGAATGGACAGATCTTCAATGGTGTTTTGTTCCCTCAATGTGTGTTGCAAAATGCAGCACACATAGACAGAGCAAAAAACAAGGAGAAGTAAAAGTATTTACCCTCGTTGCACCACTCTAATGCTCCCCTAGCTGCCTCAGATTTACAGATCCTTGTGAATCTGAGGCAGTGTTAAAAAGCAATGTGTGTTACGTGGGAACGCCCACAGCAACACCCATTGCCATAGAAAACTGCACCGAGGAGGGCCATGTTTACAATGTGGCATTAAGCCACACAAAGTGGCTTAGTGCCGTCTCATAAATATTCCTTATTATTATTTAACAAAGGTCCTAGGCTTTAATGATGCTTTGAAAAAATTATTAGCACAGGCTTAAATTAAGGACTGTGTTTTCTTCTTCAGTGTCCAGCCGGACATAGAAGTATTTATTTAGAAATTTTGATGAGGTCATACATAAGATAAAGTGAAACAAGTCACACATTAATAACTGGTAATCAGCTATCACACCTTCCAGACGGGACCCAATCCTCCGTCCTGCTACGTTCACATTGCGGTTCGTACCGAAGAGGCTCACGCTATTTAGCGCGCTGCCCACACCGTCAAAGCACCTCTATAAGGTTTTCAACTATTCAGAACTAAAAAACCTGCGTTCTTACCAACAATCCCCGAAGATGCCTACGCAATAAAGCCAGGCACTCACGAACTTGATAATTGTTGCATCGGCTATTTAAGACGTGAACGCACTTCCAACGTAACGGCTCTTGTATCCAATCAATCAGGCAAAGCTCTTCATTGTAGTCCTGAAGATGATCCCACTATATCTTTGGGGATAGGGATCGAAACGTTCATCAACTGTTTGTACAGTACTGCTCCGTTTATGATTTGTATTCTCTGTTGCAGTTACTGTGGGTTTGAGCTTAAGTTTGTTTGCTTGTTATTGTCCTTTCTCACTGCTTTCCCTCTATGTATTGTTCGCCCTCGACTCGGTACAGGCTTGTGCCCAGTTATTAATGTGTGACTTGTTTCACTTTATCTTATGTATGACCTCATCAAAATTTCTAAATAAATACTTCTATGTCCGGCTGGACACTGAAGAAGAAAACACAGTCCTTAATTTAAGCCTGTGCTAATCATTTTTTCAAAGCATCATTAAAGCCTAGGACCTTTGTTAAATAATAATAAGCAGTACTACCCGGGGTCCTTAGCCACCTTTACGGGTTCCCTTGTTCTTTGATACCGTCTCATAAATATCCAGCAGGACACAGTGCCACCGGAGCATCACAAAAAGTGATGCTCTGGCTGCTCAATGCCCTTGTAACTATGCCCCAGAATGTTTCAACATTTTATGTATTGTCCTTTGCAACGTTGGCTGGTCTGTTTGATTCACCTCTACATGTCTTTTACTTTGTTTCCAGAGTTGGTATTTCTACTGCTCTCCTTCATGTTTATTGTATAATTTGAACAACTTGGTTATTAGGCAGCAGCTGTTTCACAGAGCAGTACCTAACAATCTCGATTCAGGACTAACTAATCTCCTTTTAGCAAATCTTTTTTTAAAGCTTATTTCATCACTATTCTCTAGAACACGAAAGGCCTTCTCCTCCTGTTCCTCCTAATAAACTTTTATTTGTTTTTCATTTGTGTGCTCCCATCAACTAAAAGGTTTCCTGAACTGATTCAGTCTTTAAAATATTTCCCAGTATCATTTGACCTCTCTCATTGCTTCCAGGCCAAGCCACATTTTACAAAGCATATAAAGACATGGGCCATGGGTCCACTAGTCTCTGTTAAGAGAGAAAGATCAGGGTTTGTTATCAATCTAGACTGAAGAGGTTGCAACAGAAAATAAACCTCAACTAAGCCTCCTTGAGTCATGGAGTAGATGTGGGCAAAATCTCTTACCTGAACGAGGTGTGTGGGGCACAGTCCATCCAATTTACATTACAAGTGATATAAATTTGTATTACACCATCTATTAGTACCTGAGATCCCTCTTTGGTAATTTAATTATTTGTTCATGAATTTTCCATTGATATGCCTATCACCCCAAAGCGACAACAGACGATTGTTCACATACAAACATATCAGGGATCCTGGGTCGCAGATGGAGCTATTCACAAAGGTAACTTGAACTTGTGAGTAAGTTACACATGGAATATTACTCTGAAGTTCTTATTATGAGTTTGGCGGTGCAGGAGCGGACCGCCCTGCTCCTCCAATCCTGTGGTTGAACTGCCAGCCAGATTAGCAGTTTTCTCCTATCTGGCGGGCAGTTCGTTGGTGGCGTCTTTGAGAAAGGCACCACCATGGGAGTGTCAGAGGCAGTTCCAGCAGGGCATGGACTATGAAGTCCAGGCACTGGGGGTGCATGCACACAGGGGCGGGCACTACATGTGTCCCCTGCATGCACCCCATGGCACAGAGGCACACAGGGGCCCTGTAAGGCCTTCTTTGTTTCCTCACTGCCACACTTTTCATGGCGGTCACACCACCATGAAACATTTGGTAGTTAGGAAACCCATTAATATGCTTGGCCCCGCTAAGCATATTGCAGCCTCAAGACTGCCATGCCATCGCCAGGGATCTCTGATACCTGGCGGTTGTGGTGGTCCCAGGACGGGCTATCCACCTTGGTCGTAATAGGGTGGCCAGAAGACTGCCACCGCTGCTCCCCCGCAAGGGTGGCGTTCTATGGACATCCAGACTCATGAAAAAGGACCTTAGACTGTTGAGTTACTTTACCACTTTGGGCTATTCACTATTTACGTGTGTAGTTTCTAAAAAATTTTAGACTAGCATATCTCCACCCCTCTAACGGGATGGAACCAAATCTATCACACCCAAAAAGGAGGAGGAGTCAGTCAAGCACCACACATGGGCAACCACTGATACTGCTATTTACACCCTGCAGTAGTAAATAATCAAGGCAGGGACTTAAAATAGAACTCCATAGAAAATAATAACTAATTTATTTCGAGTTGTAAAAAATACATATGAAATGAATGGTAAAAATGTAACCTTTAAAAAATATATATATATTTTATGATAGGATGTAACTTTATTTTTTTAACCTAATTAAATTGTTTTACATTTCTATACATAACATTTTATAATTTCTAATAGATATATAAATATAAATATTTTACTTTGCTAAGTGGGATTTTTAAAATTAAAATATCTGCAAAATAATAATTTGGATTAATATGTTTCATGTATTTAATGAATAATTCAAGATCAAGTTAATAGTGCTTTAGCATTTTTTATTTTGCTACAGTTGAAATAAACATTTAACATGAATACTTTAATATTTAACATAAAAATATGTTTACTAATTTTGTTCAAGTTTATTAAACATTTGAAATTTTGTCTATGACAAGATCTCCATCCCAATGGTGGAGATCTGACTATAATAAAGTATAGAAAAGTATTTCTATGTTAAATATTAATGTGAATTACTGCTATAGATGTATTTTAAATGTAGAATAGTATTCTAAAACTGCTACAGTACTATAAACTTAATTTTAATTTAAAAAGAAAATATTGTAATATATATTAAACAAATAATTTAATTTAAAAAGAAAATATTTGTATTTATTAAATACATTATTAAATAAAAATGATTTTTCTGAATATTGATTGAATTTTTTTTTGAGTGTTTATTAACAATTATTAAAAGTGGAATATAGAACTAATTAAATGTAATGGAATTATATTTGAACAAATATGAATGGTACATTAATTAACCTAAAAGTTTTTAAATATTGTGAAATAAATTATTAAGTATGTTTTATTTTAGATATCTTTTAAACAGTTTCTTAAAATGATTCATATTTTTTTAATAAGTTTAACTAATTTAATTTAGTTTAACATTATTTCCTATAGCGTTTTATTTAAATTCCCAACCTCCATTATTTCCTGTTGGAGGATTTTGCAGTACAACTGGTTGGCAATGTGGACTTATTTCAGCTGTGAGTTGGAATACATTTACTACTGTTTAGTGTACTTTTTGGCCAAAGTAAATTTAGAGGTGCACTTTGTGATTAGCAATGTGCTTACTGTTTTGTGGGTGGGTGCATGTCTCTCCCTTAATCCCCCCTAACCTTTCCTAACCCACTCCTTAATCCTCCATAAACTCCTCCCATTTAGCAGAAAGTATACCCATTTTTCTAACCCATCCCTCGGTCCCTCCCACATTTACTACTGAGCGATCAATTACGATGTCGGTCGTGGTTGCCTCCGACCGACACGTCACAGTCTTGCGACCGACCGACCGCCGTTTGGCGGTCCTGACACCGCAATCACAATGTAACCACATATGGTGTGGTCGCATACTCCCATTTCTCAATGGGAGCCTGTGCTGTGGCCGTAAACTGGCTGTAGCACAAGCTCCCATTGAGAAATGGGAGATTCTGTTAATCCCTGCAATGTGGGCAGGCACCACAAGGTGCCTGCCACATGGTGCATGGATTAACAGGGGGTCACCATAGGTGGCCTCTTGGCCCTCATCCGGAGTCCCCAGGGAGAAGGGGCCTTGCTAGGGGCCCCCAAGCTCACTTTTCAACATACTTTCCATGTTGGAAAGCCTAGCATGGAAAGTCTGTTGGAAACCGGGCATGGTAATCCCAACGGCGGAAATGCCGTCCATTGGGATTACGTGCTGGTTTCAGTCTGGCCAACGGGCTACTTCAGCCCAACGAAGCCAATCGCAAAGACCAGCTAGGTTCAGTTTCGACTGCACGCATTGTAATGTGGCGGTCAGAAATTTAACTGTGATGAGGCTCAGAAAGCATCCGACTGTAGGTCGAAGGTTTTCCGAGCCTCATCGTAATGAGGCCCTGAGTAGTAATCTTACATCTGCGAGTATCTCCCCATAGAAAACAGAAGAGAGGTGGAGATTTAAACTCATAGGTTTGTGAATTGAATCTTCTAGAAAATAAGTAGTACTGCTGTACTACTACTATGCATACTACAAAATACAGTGTGTGAATTGGGCCGAGTCCATGTGCTAAGAGAAGAATGAGAGGCATACAGTATTCCTCACTCATTACCACAAGGTCTCTTACTAAGTGAAAGGTCATTCTAGATAACTCTTCTTTAGACGTTTACTCCTTTACTATACTTTTGGTTCTAATAGTCACATCACATTCCCACTGTGATTTGTATTGCAATTGTATTATGAATCTGTCCTTTTGAATATATTAACCCCTTCCGTGCTCATGACGAGCTCAGCTCATCATGAGGAACGGTGCTCATGTGCTCATGACGAGCTGAGCTCGTCATGACCCCACCCATTTCCATTATGGTCCAGCACAGCAAAAGAATATCCCAAGCAGCGATGGTGTTCAATCCATCATGTGAGTCATATTTATCTGATTAATTCCTTAATTACATGAACGTACTTAGGGCCAGACGTAGGTAGCCAAATACCGTTCGGTAACGGCTGAAATTACCGAATTTCGGCCGTTACCAACCGGTATTAGGCTTTTGAGATGTAGGTGGCCATTTTACAGATTCGGTAACTTACCGAATCGGTATTTTAAAGAATCAGTAAATTACTGATTCCTTAATATACAGATTCAGTAAATTACTGAATCCTTAATGTAGGGAGCACTCAAATGAATGCTTTTCCCATTTCAGGATTCGTTATTTACCACCAACTACAAGTTTGTGGTAAATACCGAAAACCCTTAAAAAAAGCAAATTTTTGCAAATGATAACAGTGCCATGTGGCAGATATACATGCCCTTAGGGTATGTATGTGTGCCACATGTGCACTTATGCACTATTCAGGGGTGCAACAGGGTGTCAAAGTGACACCCTGCCTCCCTTGAATGTGTTCCCCATTTTACTGAATCGGTATTTACAGATTCAGTAATTCCCATTCATTCCTATGGGCCTGGAGGCCCATAGGGACGAATGGGAAATACCGAATCAGTAAATACCAATTCGGTATTTACCGAATCTTACCAATTCAGTAAAATTTACCAAATGAATACCTACATCCCATTTACTGATTCTAAAATACTGAATCGGTAAAATTCAGTATTTTAGAATTGGTAAATCTGGATTACCTACATCTGGCCCTAAATTGTCTATTCTACTATTATTATGGAAATGCTTTTATTCTTAGATTAACCCCTTTCCTGTGGCCCCGATTTTCCCGCAGTGCGGCACTTCCGCAAAAAGGGCGGGGCCGCGTCAGCCATTGGCAGACGGCAGCACTGGGAAGGTAGTGCTGCCGTCGGCCAATGGCCGACGGCAGCAAGGAAGGGGATAAATTGATAGCAATGCCTCGGTCCTGCATTTATTATCATATACATTTCATTGGTATGTTCCATATTTCCTTTTGGGTTAACCTATCTAATCTATGTACATTTCACAGTCTGTTATACTTGTATCATCTTAGTAATTGCATTGCTGTTACCCCAAGAAATCCATTGACATTTCTGAAAAGTAAATTTTCTTCTGCTTTTTTTTCTCACATCTATTGTAATGATATAGCCATTCCAACCTAGCTGATAATACTGAACCAATTAGACTGGTGTTATCACATTTTGTTAACTTTAATTACCATACCAATATCAATAAGATTTACTCATCAAATCCATTGCAATTATCAAATCTTTCCATTTACTTGTTTTAGGGACAATATACATATAGAAAAATCAATTTAAACAAATACACTTCATTAATAGCAAGACATTATGGGGCTGATTACGATGTTTCTGCCTGACACCGTCTTGGAATCAGGACCAATTAACTCATGGTGGGCGGTCATGCCCGACTGATTACGATGCGACGGAACACTGTTCGGTCAGAGTCCAATTGTTACCTATGGGAGCTTGTGTTCCTCTCAACAACAGAGGCTCCTATGTTGAAATGGGGTGTGTGGGTAAAACCCTGCACCCTATTGCAGGCACCACATGGTGTCTGCCACAAAGTGCAAGGTTTTACAGGTGGATCCCTTAGGTACCTCCTTGGCCCCCAACTGGAGGCCTTAGGATGAAGGGGGCCCTGCATGGGGCCCCCAAAGTCACCTTTCAACAGCCTTTCCGTGTTGGACAGGCCAACTCGGAAAGGCTTTTTGAGATTGGCATCGTAATTGTGAGGTCGGGAACACTGTCCATAGAGGTGTGCGATGTGGTTCCAACTGACACAAATTCTCTGAGAGCCAGTTGGAATCGATTCAGAATGACCGCACGGTTTACAATCCGACCATGAACATTGTATTCGGTCGAGCGGATTGTAAGCCGACCAAGTCGGTCGGATGTGTTCCAACACGGTCGAGGAGAATCCGACTGTGGGGAGGAGGCTTTCCACCTGACATCGTCATAGGCCCCTATGTTATTTGTCAAATTGCAACTCTTCATTATCTAATTTCTGTTTCTTCCTTTTATCCAATATATGTCATTATACCAACAGTGCATTTTTATCAGTGCGTCGTTTGCGATTTCCTACTTCTTCTTCCCAATGATATTGTACTTTTCTTCCCTTTGATTGTAACTTAATGATATCAATATTGTCTAAGAAATATTGGTTATATCATCCATGCATTCTGTTGTTGTTACCTTCCGTTGTTCTTAATCGCTGTCCAACCTATATCTACATCAAGAGAATGTTGCAGTAATGTATTATACTAATGTTGAATTGTAACACCACACTGGTTGAAATAATCTGAATCAAAGGGGCAGATTTATGACGACTGGCGCATCCCTGCAAATCAGCAGAGATGCGCCAGAAAAGATGCGTCATGCAAGTTTACACTTGCGCCACCACAGATGCGCCACATATACAATGCGGCGCATCATGGAGCAAGGATATACAGATTTGTGAAGCATCTCCCGTTGGAAGGGTTGCGCATTGCTGGAGTTGTGTCGCAATCGAGATGCAACTACAGCAATGCTCATGACCTGCCCATACACCACGTGTTGCGTCAAGCCTTACGCCTGCTTCAAGCAGGCGCAAGGTTTTGACGCAGCGGCGATGGAAACGTGACTGAGTGAAATCTTGTAGATTTCACTCAGGCACTTTTCCGAGGTGTTCCTGCACCAGAATGTTCACCCTGTGCCGGAACGCCCACATGAAACCTGACGCAGGTTTCATGTGGCGCAGGGCTTTACAACGTGACACATCTCCATAGATGCGTCCCGTTATTAATCCATCGCAGCATGGCGCAAGCTTTACGCCGGCGCTGAGTCACAGAAGTGACGCAACGGCGGTGCAAAAGTGGCGCACAGGCTTGTAAATCTGCCCCAAAATATTTACTTTCAAATTCGCATAAAACTCTAAATTAAATCAAGTCAATCTCCTTGTACAGCAATACTTGCGAGTGGAAAGAGGTAGACAGTTGTATTTACTTATCATGTTCCCATGAAGTAGTAGACAACAACAAAAACATTATGTAGAAGCACTCCTGCAGATCACAGAACTATGAGAGAGAGCAACTGCTCTTTAACGCTGGCGTGATATTATATGGTGCCTGGGGGCCATTTAATTAATCCTGACTCACCTACTAGCTCATTTTACTAAAGTCATACATTACTTCCTGTTCTGATAGTTACATCCATTTTTTGACTTTTACGTTGCAATCTTTTAATTGATCTTTTGAGACATTTCTGTGCATATTATTATGCTCACTCTGAAAGATATTGCTTTGCTGTCAAGAGTACAAATGAAGGAGTCATCTATGATTGCTGCTTTCCGGAGGTTCAATGCTAAAATGTCCACAAGTTCATCTGTCAGTGTGATCTGTTAAATCATATGTTTTGTGTGTTCATTGGTAGTTTCAACAGTGCAGAAGTGAGATTAAATAAAGCTTGCAAACACCTGTCAGGATTATTACCATTAGCCATATTTGTAAAGTCACTTCTGAAGAATTATACAGCATGTACCTATTCTCGTCTATCTAATTTAAAACAGAGTGTCTGACACACAGACCAAGGAACTTTCCGATTCTAAACAGGAGCATAGGTAACTTGCTTTGGTGACTATTCTTGTATGTATCTAACCACATTATGGATGCTTTCAAACTTCCATCCATCACTGGCAAAACACACAGTCCAGAATGGGTGTGTATGTTACACTATGACTATTCAAATGTTTGGCATGATTCCTGCTCCCTCTCAATGCCCTGTCTCCACTGCCCATGCTCCAGTTTTGGGGCCTCATTTATGAGAAATGACGCATCGCTGCGTGAAAGCAGCGATGCGTCACTTCTCAGTGCGCACTCCTTGCGACATTCCTGATGCGTCATATTTAAAGTATGATGCATCATGTCGCAAGGGGTTACAGATACGTCAGTATTTCTGATGTATCTGTAAGCGCAAAAGTGACGCATTGCTGGAGTGTGTCACAAAAATGACGCAACTCCAGCAATGCATCCTTTCACATGGGGCAAGCCCCCTGTGAAAGGGCCTGCGTCAGTCCTACGCCTGCTGTGAGGCAGGCGCAAGATTTTGACGCAATGGCGTCCTAAAAGTGACGCAGTGAAAACTCATAGATTTCACTGCGTCACTTCTACGACCCTTCCTTGCGTCAATACGCCCCCCTGCATACATTATACCAAGCGTAGGTATAATGTGGCGCAGGGGTTTACAAAGTGACGCATCTACCTAGATGCGTCACTTTGTAAATATGGTGCAACAAGGCACATTTTTTTACGCTGCTGGTGCGTCACAAAAAGTGACGCCCGGCGGCGTAAAAGTGACGCATGGCCTCATAAATGAGGCCCTTGGTTTGTTCCTCTCCGGTTCACTTCCTTACTGAATATGTCGAACCCATGGTAATGTCATAGTGAGGCTCTTCACCCCTACCCAGTGGAGAGGAGCCTGCACATCAACTGAAGACCACTATTTAAATAAATATGCATGTCAATTATACCATTTATATGTCAACACATGTCCTTAATGACTCATATGCATAAAAGTGGCAGTTGTGAATAGTATACTTCCATGGGTTACAGAACATATACCAAACTAGATGGTTCTGGGGAGGTTCAAGCAACATTCCTGGTTGTGGGGACTCTCGTCCCTTTCCCCATAATTTAGAGATGATGTGGGGTAAGAGACCACATGGTTTTTATGACCTCCCCAAGATCCAATACATCACTCAGGAATTTCGGGTGTTACCGGTATTAAAAAAAAAACTCTACTTTGAAGTTGCCAGGATATAATAGACCAATGGCAAGAGATTTGCAATGGCATTTGTTCTTTCGCCTTCTCCAAATCCTAATAGTTTAGAGACTGCCCTTAAGAAGCAGAGTGGACTTTCTTTCGTTTCCTGAAATAAAAAAATTAGACATTTATGAAAAGCCTCTTTTTTCACGAATTCTGTCACAACAGAACGCACCCAGGCCCCTACACTTACCACTGTCCTGTACTTCTATAGGCCTGATCTTGGCTTCTCTGCCTACATAATAATGTGGCCATATTCACTGGATTGCATCATAATATAGGATAATTATAGCACTGTCGGTCCTTTTTCGAGGTGCCATAACGCTTTCTGCCTGGTGAAATGAGTAGATACATCTTCTGTGCATGGTCCCAGAAGGGTGCTGGTCGAGGTGTCATCTCAGAGTAGATTCATTATTTTGGTGATGTTTGTGAGTCCCAGAGTGTGTGCTCTAGACTTTAGCAAGCGCAAGTAGCAGTTGTTTTGGTACCTGGCATTTGTGTTTTTTTTTATCTCTGAACAGTACACAATACATAAACCACGGAAATAAAGAGCACTGAAAGGCAATTAAAGCCGTAAATATATTTTTGGATCCATAGACCAGTTCTATGATCCTTTGGAAATAAAGGGCATCATGTCAGTTTCTGTCCCTATCGGGGTCGAATGGTGCATGGCTAATTTATTTCCTCCCTGGGGGCACCCAGGCCTCTTCTCAACATGTGCCACCCAGTCTGCAGTGAGGCCTCCTTTATTTGCCAATTTTCTGCCAGGGATTCTGCCATCTGCGTAATTGAAGTGTCGCCCTTTCTGCAAAGTAAAAAGAATATACTCCCACTTCCCCTCCTTCCCCACACACCCCGCTGTGAATCTGATACCTCTTTCTCACCCATCCATGTTTACTAGTTGATTTTTCTGTGATACCAGAAATATCAATGGGTGTTTTACTGCCTCCATAGTGGCACCGTCTAGGGACAGATCGGGTCCCTGCAAGCCGGCAATACCCGGACAATTGGCGATTTCTCATGGTGACACCCTGTACCTGAGAGCGGGGAGCGCAATTTCACCCCCCGGCCACAGCAGCAATTTGGACGCGGATTGTCACCGGGGCTGCCTGGACTTAAAATGGTGCCCAAGACCCTTCGCAACTAAAACAGATCGGGAGAGGGGATACATCACACCACGGGCACACCACAGCGGAGCGCGGGAGGTAGGCTGTGAGACCCCTTGAGCCGCCTGCAGTTCCCAGTATGAACTGTGGCTAATGTGAGGCACATTGTAAGCATGACGTACCACAACTAATAATAGGGCAGTGTAGCCCCTCTTATAAAGCTGAGCATTTTTCCCTGCGCTACCCCAGGGGCATGTACCTTGTAATACGGAGGGCATTCTGACCGCGCCCTATTTGTGAATATGCCCAGGGATCGAAAGGGAAGCGCAGTTCGCCAGTTGGTCTTCACCGCAGCAGGGGCACATAGTGCGCGAAGCGCTTATACTCTCTCATTGTTTCCTCCTCTAGCAAGCTCCAACCTGACATTTTTAACAAATTTATTTTTTGGGCATAATGGTCGTTTGGTTCAGCAGATCGGCAGTGAGATGTCACCATTTTAGGCTTATTCTTAAACCTCACCAGTGCCTTTTCTGCAAAATGGCCAAACAACTTAAACAGAGATAGGACTACCCCCTCATCACTTAAGTTGGGAAAGAGACAAGAGACTACAAATCAAAGCATTTCTGCGAGGTGAGAATAGAAAGAGACAGACGACTACGCAACAGAGAAGATTGGGACAGGGAAAGAGGTATAGGACTACTCCCTAGATTGGAGCTTCATGGTGGCCATCTTGGATGGGGCAATGTTTTTCATGCACCTATAAATATGGTTATATATACACCAAAACAAGTAATCTAAATAAGCATAGAAGCACATTAGCGCCAAAACTCCTGTCTCCAGGCCACGACCCTACTACAAGATTGACACAACAACAGAAGTTTCTAATAGCGCCTGGGACACCATTGCCACTAGTCTCTCCTGCCTCACCGCCTGTGAAACGCAATACCACCATTTGGGTGCCTCGCACACCGAAAGGCTCAGTAAGGGTTTGCGTGTTTCCTTCCTCTGCCAGAATATTTAACTGAGAGACGCCTTACCATAAATATCAGGGCCATGTTTCTGTGCTGCATTCTGGGGTGTCACCTCAGGGGAGAGGTGGAGGAATCAGGATCCAACTTGGCTGCTCAGAGCCTCTGTTCCGCTGGAGCCCCGCTTTCATCAACTAAGTGAGGCGCTTAATTCCCAACCTAAACAACTGTTTCAACCATCGCCGGACATCGGATGGTCAGGAGCGTCTGACGCTGTGGCTGCCTTTCCAACCGGTCGTAGCCACAAAAGGGTACTGGCGAAAATCTCACCCGGCGTTTTAACCTCAAGATGGCATCTGAGAAGGAACAGACCTGCTTTTTGAATGATTGCGAAGCAGTCCATGGGAACTTTTACTGAACTTCCTACCCCCTACCCCTCCCCGCTCTACTCCTCTCCACTTTCCTGCTACTGACCTCTGCCCTCACCTGTCCTGGCCCTTAGTCCACACCCTGTTTATCTGTGAATTTTCCCTCGCCATTTGAGATCTAGCTATTTTGTCTGATGCCCGATGGAGCTACCTTGTTTAGCTATAGGGGAGACAGGTCACTTACCCAGTCGGTCTTTAGCCAGACTTCCTTTCGTCTCTCCTGTCGTCTCTTCCCACATCCTCCCTCTATTTATGTCTCTATTTCTCTCCTCTCTCAATGTATTGAGACTGAACTATTTTGTCTGATGCCCGATGGAGCTATCTGGTTTACTATAGGGGAGATGGGCCGTGGACTCCCTCCTTGGTTGTCACCTACCCAGTCTGCCTTTAGACAGACTTCATTTCGTCTCTCCTTGTTGTCTCTTCCCCTATCCACCCTCTCTCACCTTCCTTGCCCGCTCCCCTCTATGCTCCATTTATTTTGCCCTCATGTTCTTTAAATGTTTTCCCATTGAGACCTAGCTATTTGGCCAATGCCCGGTGGAGCTACCTGATAACTATAGAGGAGATGGGTTTTGGGACTTCCCCCTCGACCGTCACCTACCAAGCCGGACTTTGGGCAGACTTTCCTTAGTCTTTCTGCCGTATCTCCCTCCTACCCCTTTACCCTTACCCCCTTACACTCTACACTTCAATTATCTCGTCTTCTATGCTCTTGTAATTGTTTGTCTAGCAACAGATGTAAATTCGAACTGATGTAATCTTGTAATTTTGTGGAACCTCATGTGAAGCGCTCTGATACCTCCGGGTCTAGCCAGTGCTATATAAAACTCTTAAAATAAATAAATAAAGGGTTTTTGGGGCTTCTGGCAATCAAAAAGGAGCCACTTGCATAAAGCAGGGCTGGTATTTGAATACCTGCAGCAACTGAGGGGTATATGTACAAGGAGTTAACGCTGCCATAGCGTAAAATTCTTGACGTTACTTTAGCTTTTTTTAAATCTCTGTATTTACAAGTTGTGTTAACTGCAGTCAGCGGCAGTTTTCCAGCGTAAGGAGGCGTTTTTCGGTTCTCCAGTTCTGTTAGTGGGACTTAACGAAAATGAGATGACAGGTAGACCTAGGCGTCCCCATGCAAAAACAGCCACAAACCCCACTTTACGATATTTACAAGGAATTGCCTGTATGGTGTAAAACCAAAAAAACTGCCTCTAACTCCAGTTAGAGGCAATTTTTTAAGACCAGAAAATAGCTGGTCTTAAAAATGGTGCAAACACTTGGGGTCTCATTTCAGAAGGTTTTGGTGCTGGACAGCACCTCAAGGAATGTTGCTGCACTGTCCTGCAACAAAACTACAGGTCAGGAATGCGCACCATCAATACGATAGGACTCATTCATGGGCCTCATTCAAGTGCTGCATTACTGTGACAAAACAGCATTGCAATGCTTTTCACTACGCCCTTCTTGTGACACCATGGATGCAGTGTATTCACTGTACAGTGCTCCATGTCACAATTAATTACTAGAAACCTGATGTATCTGTCAGTGCAACTGTCACACATATTGCTGCAGTCGTGTCACAAGCATGACACAACTTAAGCAATGCATGGGGCCAGCCTATCCCTCTGGCACTGCATCACCCTTCCGCCTGCCAACAACTGTTGTAGTGCACTGCGCCACTCCTATGAGGCTTAGTTCCGTGGGAACGCCCACCCTGCATTTATTATACCTGATGCAGGTATAATGTGGCACAGGGCTGCACAAGATGTGTCACTTTGCAAATATGGCGCAAGAATCACGCTGCAAGTATGTCAAGAAAATGACGCACAGAAGAGGCTCATGCATAAGCCTTCCTTTCTTTTTCCCCTAAGTTGGCGCACAATGGCTGCGTTGCAGAGTTGATTGAGCCATGGTGCAAGGGTGACTGTGTTGCAGAGTTGATTGATGTTTGTGGATCCATCACTTCTCGAGACGTCTGCAGGAGGGACTGTACTAGTGGAGGGCAGGAGTGAACCAGTTGGCCTACTTGGAGTGTTGTTTGCCTGGTCTTTTCTTGAGGGGTGCCAGGGTGTTGGCGCAGTTGGAGATCCATTGGTGGAAGTTGCGCACTGCGGTATTGGTGTCTGTTAGTACTGGCAGAGTGGTGGTGCTGAGGCAGTTGACAGGAAGTTCTTCGGTGGCCTGGATCGACTCGTGACGGGGCAATGATGGCGATGGTGCAGAGTGGGTGTGGTGAAGGCGTGATGTAAACAATGATAGTCGGTACAGGAGAGTCCTGTGGTTAGGCTGTAGTTAAAGTTCCCGCTGGTGGAGAAGGCAGGCTTAAGCGTGTGTCAGGCTATGCGGATTGGTGTGACTAGATGCTATTCCGATGTCCAATGTTGGCGAGGTTCCCCAGGAGGGGGGTGGTGTTCTGGTCACTGTCGTGGATGGTGATGGCGATGTCCAGTCCGGAGTAGAGATTGGTCCAGGTTTCCGTGATGAAGGCGATGTCTGAAGGGGTGGAGTCTAGGAGGTCCCAGATTTCTGTTGCCTGTTTGTTGCGCTGTTGTTCGGCTGGGCTGTAGGAGGCGCTGGTGTAGTGATGTTGCAAAAGGTGCATTTGCAGTTTTGTCAGGCACAGTGTGCAAGAGAATGCTACAGTGTTGCCGGATGGCAGGTGGTGTGGCGCCCAGGGCTCGTGGCGAGGAGGGTGCTGGAGTTGTAGTGGTGGAGTGTCCAAGAGGAAGGGTCCTTGGAGCTGGCAGCGGTACAGGGGCAGACGGACGCAGATGGGCTTGCCATTGGTGCACCAGTGGTATGCCCACTGCGCCTGGTCGCACAGCAGCTGCCATTATGTAGGGCTGCGTGGGGGAATGGACAGCTGGGAGTAGGAAATGTGGGAAAAGTTCCTGAACAGGGCTTGGATGCGGGGTGAGCGGGGATTGTAAATATATATTTTTATAATTCTTACCTCGAGGCCGGGTCCTGCTCTCCTGAGTTTGCTTCCAGGATTGGGAAGCAGGGAGCCATGCTCCCTCCCCTAAGCCAATCAAAGCACTGCAATGCAGTGTTGTGATTGTTCATGAGCGCCGTGTCAAGGCATTCAGGCAGGGGCTGGAGGGATGGGCATGTTCTCCATGCAGGCTGTAATGCAGCCTTCATTACGAACAGGGGTGTGTGCATAACTGCTTTGGGTGGCCTGAGAGGGCCGACCGGTCATTGCACACTTGAGTGGGCATACCACTCTGCCCCTGCCCTGCTCCGTGGGTAGTGAAGCTCCACCCACCCTCCTGCCTGCAAAGGAAACATAGCATGAGTACCGCAGCAACTTATCATCATGTTATGTTTTTTCTTCTTGCACTGCTTGAAAGCAGTGGGCGATGCTCTTCCACCACAGCAGATGAGCCGCCACTGGGGGTGCATCACCACAGGTGTTAGGCCTTGGCCCGACTCGACCCCTGGGCCTCCTCTGCTACACGGCCCAGCTTCTCCTCACCTGGGCATAGACACCGTGGGGCTATCTGCTGCTCTCTCTCCAAATCTGTGACTGAGCCAGCAGGAGACTCAGCCAGGCGGGATTTCACAAGCCAGGGTACAGCAGTTGATGTCAAGTCTGCTGGGGAACCTCTGGATGCAGGTGATGCAACAGGGCCCCCTCAGGCATGTACTTGCAGCGCTCCTGCCACACAAGTTTGGCACAGCTCAAGGGCCTCACCCTCCACAGCATATGGCCAGCGCACGATCCTTCGGCCTATGATGCAGAGAGACGTGGCCCACCATTTGTAATCTCCTCCCTGCACCCTGGTGTAGTGGTGGTGCATGGTATGTGATGCAAACCTTCCTACGTTGGTGCACAGGAGTGCCTCTATTGTGGAAGACTTCACCACCAGATAACGGTGATCACCAATGCCTCAATGTCTACCACCACGTGCCCGCAACCCCACAGCACCCCGGCATTCCACTCCCGGCCCAGACGCAGGCCCAGAGAGGCCTTTGGGCCCTGGGACTGTCTGCCCTTTCAAGGTTTTGGATGGCATGGTGTGCATGGAGTGCGCAATGATAAGTGACGCATCACTGGTTTTGCCCAACGATGCGCCTCTTTTCATGATTTTAGCCCTGGATTTTCTCTTCCCCTGGGACTCTAGCTGGTCATCCTGGCTGTGGGGGGCTTGGTGATCTGTGCGGCACTTGGCCCTTGCTGCTCCAATCTGAATTCCATTGGTTTCGTTTCCCATTTTTCATTGGGGGGTAGACTTATAGGCTAATTTTGCCTCTAAAGGCAAAGACTAACGTGAGTTTTTTTGCCTGCAAATTGGCCTTTCGTCAGTTTTCGCCCACTAACGCCAGAATTTGTATCGCCTTCACAATAGTCTTAACAGCAGTTTTTACCACAGCTACCTGGAACTATTACCATGTAGCGACGTATTGTAAATACATCGCTAACAGGGACATAGTTTTTGGTGATAGACTTTGTTAAGAAAACTGCCGCTAACTAGGGTTAGCGTTAGTTAGCGGCAGTTCCTGTACATATCCCCCTGAATGTCTTTTGTTGCTGCTATCATGTCTTTCTGTACATCATGTGTGTGGACAAGATTGTAGCTAGCCGACACCCCTGCTGGACTCTACCTGAGAGTGCAACTGGGCTGCTCAACCTCCCTTTTTGGTTTACTCTTACTGGAGCCGGGATTTGAGTAAAAAGCATGATGACTATATGAAATAATCTCACATCAATTCCAAGATTTACAATTTATACACATTTTTGTCCTTGGGACCAGGTGAAAGGCTGAGGTAAAGTCCAGAAACTACACATATACAAGCATCTGTTTTGTCATACCTTATTTGTGCACAATGTCCCCGAAAAAGAAAAATGGATCATTTATGTTAGCAGGACCATGTCAAAGTCCAGATCTTCTATTTCTATCACCTACCATCTGTCAAATTTCCAGATAAGTGTCAAGTTATTTTCTGTGCCCATCCTTTCTACTCTCATAATCACTTTCCACATATCACTGTCAGAACTGAAGCTCAACAGAAGTGAATTCCTGCTGGAGCCTTATGTCAGCTAAATCCATGTCTTTTTTAAGCTACCTTTTAAATATTGTTATAAATAAGTCTATCTGTAGCAGACCTTTCAGTGCAAGCGTTGCCCAGCAGCCAACGCCCGCACCCCATTCCCAGTACGTCTGTTGGCCATTGGCCTACACTGGGGAAGTGGAGCTTTACACCAGAGGGATTCCTTTTTCTCATTTTTAGTTTGGGCTGTTCAGGAAGAGCTTCCCATGCAGCCTTAGTACTTTTTTTTCTGTCCTGGGGATCAGTGCATAGGGCACACTGACGTCATTAGTGTAAAATGAAAGTAAAACGAGCCAATAGGCTTCTTATTTTTTACTGCAGCAGTGCCCCCTGGTGAAAATCTTAGCCCCCCAAGCGCTGATTGGGAAGGGGAGCATCTCCACTTTCCAATGGTATGTCTACCTAGTGGATCCCTGCTTGGGGATCACGACAGGAGAGTAATCCCCAAGCAGTGATCCACCCACTAGACACCAGAGTCTTGAATGAGTGGCCCATTAGGCAAGGTCTTGTGCTCCCCCCCAACCCTTAGCAATGTAAGTCCTTCTGCCACCTGGGGGCAGAAGGGGGTGGTTATCCCCAACATGTTCCACCTGGGGGGGGAGGGGGAAGCTAACCCACTAGACACCAGGGAAAAATTTAAATAAAATCCAGGGATGGGGGATGCCCACTATGGGCATGGAATGCCCCCACCCGCAAAAGAAGCAGACAATCTGTTTGCCCTCTGATGGCAGATTCAGAAGAAAACTGATTTGTTTATGTTGTGTTTTGTGTCCTTTCCTGTCACAGTCACTAGTCCTACCCACACACGTGAGGTACCATTTTTGAGAGACTTGAGGGATGACTGGATGATAAGACATTTGTAGCTCCCCACAGATTCTAGAAGTTTCCTCCCAGAAATGTGAGGAAAATGTAAACTTTAGTCAAGGTTTAAGATTTCTAAAGGCTGCTGGGTGAGATAACTTGGTGAGAGCCGGAAAGTTACACTACCCTAGATTTTTCTGGGTTTCTAGTTTTCACATTTTTCCCAGGTGCAGGCTGAGCTGGGGCCAAAAATCCATAGTTACCTACATTACAAAAAAGAGGGGCATATTATCAAGGCAGGCGATAAAATTATCGCTGCTTTATCGGCAGAAAACTGCCGATAAAGCAGCGATAATGGGCTTGATAATATGCTCTATGGAATACCAATCGAAGCCCATGTTAGATGTCTTCACATCTAACATGGGCTTTGATTGGCATTCCATAGAGCATATTATCAAGCCCATTATCGTCGCTTTATCTGCAGTTTTCTGCTGATAAAGCGGCGATAATTTTATCGCCTGTCTTGATAATATGCCCCAGAGTTCCTTTTCAGTGGACATGTTTGATGTGCTTATGTTGTGTTTAGGGCCTTTTCCATTCGCGAACACTAGGCCCACCCATACAAGTGAGGCTCCATTTTAGTCAGAGACTTGGTGGAATGCTGGATGGTAGGAAAAGTGTAGCTCCATGCAGATTCCAGCTGCGTTACTCACAGAAATGTGAGGAAAATGTATGTTTTTAGTCAAAGTTTGAGGTTTACAAAGTCTGTGGGGTAGGACAACCTGGTGTGAGCCCCGCAAAAAAACCCCACCCTGGATTTCCTAACGTGTCTAGTTTTCAAATATTTACAGGTTTGCCAGGTTTCTCTAGTTGCTTGCTTAGCTAGGATGCAAAATTCCCAGCTGCCCACATTGCAAAAAAACTGTTGGTTTTCAGTGGAAAATTTGATGTAATCATGTTGCATTTTGGGCCCTTTCCTGATTCAGGCACTAGGCCTACCCACACAAGGGAAGTGCCATTTATATTTGGCGACATGTGGAAACACAGAATGGTAGAATATTTGTTATTAACAACTGGATTTGTCTGCATTTGTGCCTTCCAAATGTAAGACAGCGTACAAGAAAGAAGACATTTTGAAAAATGTCGTCTGAATACAAAGCTAATATGCATACACAAATTCAGAGATGTACAAATAGCCATTGCTTCTAAACTTATTATCTGGTGTCCATTTCAACAATACATAGATTTTCTTGATGCCCATGATTCACTCTTTACATTTTATCATATAAATTGCTTTACACTAGGTCCACAATGAAAAACCTTTGTAAGGCACAGCTCAGTTGTTGGCCCTGGGTACCTTTGGCTACTTGGAAAACTTGCAATAACCCTATATACCCCCGCAACCTGAAAGGTCTAGCGGATGTAGTGGTATATTGTTTTTATAAATAAGCCATTATGACAAGAAGTTACAGATGAAAATCTTATCACAAAGGGACACTTTTTCTTATCCATTTTCAATATTGCTTTTATTCCAACAATTCGTTTTTTTGAGAAAACCACAAGGGATCCACACAAATGACCCCTTGCCGAATTCAGTATTTTGTCTGCTTTTCTGCACTATATAGCTTGCTGGAATTATCCATGGGTTTCATACTGGTTTCCACCACAAACTGGAAGTAGTTTAAAAGCACAAAAATTAAGTAAAATGATAAAACTGTGGGATTTTTTTTTTTTATTCAGCTCTGTACGTTCCTGACGCTTGGACGATAGTGGCTTTGGCACAGCAAACCTTTTGTTGATGGATTGTTAAAGTTTTCCCCAAAAACTCACAGTTTCTCTACATTTTGGCTATTTTCTCAAGCCCCTCTAAAAGAATCCAAAAACTCTGGGTACTTTTAGAATCCCATAATGTTAGGAACAACAGGGGGAAATTTGTCATTGATACCTTATGTGGAAGGAATGTTATAGAGGCCTAAGCATAAAGTACTCAAATAGCCAGAAGGGGCTCAACAGTGGGTGAAAAAGCCTCAGACATTGTCAAGGGGTTAATGCAATGGATGTTTTTTTTCTCATTTTTTTTTTTGCATGAGGAAGAGGTGCTACGAGCAGGATGCCCACCCTACAAACTCCCAAATGACCCAACAAAAAGAGATAAAGATGAACAAACCCCCGCACCCCGTGAAACCCCCATCCACCCCCATCCCTGCCTCCATGCATGGCGGGCAAGAAACCACCCGCCACCCCAAAACTTGCAGAGTGCCTTTTGCCCACCCTAGTCTCAACCCCACTCCCCATAGCAGCGTTTTGTGACAAACGTATGCCCCCAGCACATGCCCCTAGGGAAGAGGAAAAGCCGCACAACAGTATCATTCAGTGAGTACACCCAACACCCCACTATACATAGTTACTTCTCTGTTTTCTTCATCAGCCGCAGCAGGCAAACCCAAGCAATGGGCCCAATATAGGCGCAGCATACAGAGTACAGTGTCCACAGTGAGTTCTCTGGTGTGGATCGCAGCTGAAAAAGTTGTGAGCTCAAGTATCCGGGGAGGAAGCTAAGTCATCTTAGATCACATTCACATGTTATCCCAAGTCCCCAACAATAGTTATATAGTTACGTCACTGGGTCCATGGGTCGCAGCAGCAAGTTGTCGTGGATTATCCTCCTGGTATAGTACAGTAGTACAAAGCTCAGTTCACGCAGCAAGGTGCGGCAAGATCAACCATGGGGACTCGCGGCTAAATCCATGTTCTCAATCCGTGTGGTGCGATTCTGGTGAGGCTCAAAGGGCAGCGCCTCCCCCCCTCGGGGACCCATGTTGGTGGTCCGGTCGATCGTGGTGCACCGTTCCACGGCGATCCTTATTATGTCGCTTCCCAACTGTGCGCCAACCCTCGAGCCAATCCCACGCATCTTCAGGACTTGAGAAGGACCATGTTTTCCCTTCGGAGACAACACATAGTTTTGCTGGGAAGAGCATGGTGTACTGAATTTCTTGGTTGCGCAGGGTGCGTTTCACCTCCAAGAAACTGCGTCGTTATTTCTGGACTCAAAGCGTGAAGTTTGGGAAAAAGGTGACTTGGCTGTTATCAACAGTAACCGGTGGACCACTCTCGCTTCATGGAGTATGGCGTTGCAATCTCAGTAGTTAAACACCCGTGCCAGGAGAGGTCGGGCGGTGCTCTAGGTCTTGGTCTGCCGCCTGGCACCCTGTGCTTCCTGTCAATAAAAAAGTAGTTGGATAGGCCCTTAGGTTGGAGATGCTTCAACACCAGATCCTCCACTAATAGGTCCGCAGCCTGCCCCTCCACTCATTCAAGCACTCTAATTATGGGGATGTTGTTGCGCCGCATACGGCCTCATGGTCATCGAGTTTGCACTCCAGTAGGTCCTGTTTTGCTTGTAGGTCAGTGACCTGGTGCTTAAGAAGATTGGAGTCCATCGTTAGATCCTTAGTAATGGTTTCCACCGCTGTTATGTTATGTTATGTTGCTGTGACTTTTATAGCGCACAGCAGCCCCAGACAAGGCTTCAGGTAATTTTCCGCATATCTGCCCTGATCAGGGAAACCTCTGGTGCAACTGTGTCGATTGGGCCCTCCAGGGAAGTGTGCACCGTCGTAATGGCAGCAGTATGTCTTTCAGCGTGGGTTCCAGCGGTTCGCCCTTCTGTTTTTGAGTGGACTGTGACTCTTCCTGCCCCTTCTGCCAGGTGAATTTTTCCGGCTTCGTGTGGAGCGTTTGCCGGCTGCCAAAGCTACTCGCCATGGTTTGAGCCGTAGTCTAGGCTCAGCAGATAAAATGGTGGAACCAGCAGGCTACTCACCGCCACCTGTGTGTGGAATTGTGCCCAGTCCGGCCTGTCAGGTTTCCCCGGCCAGTTAAGGCTGCGGACTTTGTCTGTGGAGCCGCACTCAGACCAGCCAGCGAGGGGGGGGCCCGGTTATGACCCTGCTACTCACTTAAGCGATGCAGACGTACACAGTGAAAACACAGTGCTAGTGACGGCTTGGGCCAGCGCAGTATCCCTGATTTAGTGTCCCTCTTTGTAGTAGCTGAGTGATCACCGCATCGGGCCTGCAGTGTAGGGTTCTTCTGGGCCCAGAGGGCAGACCACAACGACGAGGCGTGTCTCGCTGCATGTTAGCGCCTTTATTTATTTTATTATTTATTTATTGAACTTGTATTGCGCACAGCTACCCGCAGTGGGTTTCCCGGCGCCAGGGACAGACTGGAGAAGAAAACAAGCAATTGCTGAGAGAAAAGAAAAACAGAACCGAAGAACTTAGAACAGAAGAGTCTTCAATTTTTTACGGAAAGCAAGAAGACTAGTTTCTGTTTTTAGCGCCAACGGGAGAGCATTCCACATCTTGGGTCCTAGATATGCGAATGAACGGCCTCCCATTTTTGCCAGTCGGATTCTAGGAATCACAAGATTGCCATTGTTGGATGACCTAAGAGAGCGGCCAGGCTGATATAGCTGGGCAAGATTGTGCAGGTAGATGGGAGCAGAACCCTGACGAATCTTAAATAGGAAGCACAAAGTTTTGAAGACCACACGATCAGAAATTTTTAACAAGTGAAGGTCACGCAGAGCTTGCGTTGCGGACGTTCTACGTGGAACATTGCGCAGCAGGCGAGCAGCTGAGTTCTGTACAACCTGGAGTTTATTGATTGTGGCTTTATCTGCTCCTAGATAAAGCACATTGCCATAGTCTATGCCGGACATCACAAGGGCCTGTACGACAGTTCTTCGAGTGGACTCAGGCAATATCCATATGATCTTCTGTAACCAGCGTAGAGTATTGAAACAGATTGCAGCGACCTTAGTTGCCTGCTGCCTCATCGAGAGTTTATCGTCGATCAGGACACCGAGGTTACGGGCAACAGACACGGGGGTAGGCAGCGGACCCATATCACTGGGCCAGTGTCTAGAGCCCCACAGATCTTTATGTTTGCCTAGTATGATCACCTCGGTCTTGTCTCCGTTGAGCTTTAGCAGATGCGCTTGCATCCAAGCTGCAACACGAGAAAGGCCAATTTTAAGGGCAGAAGTGTCCTGAGCCCTGCTGCTAGACAAAGAAAACACAATCTGCGTGTCGTCTGCATATGAGTATATAGACAGACCGGCGTCCTCTACGATAGAAGCAAGTGGTCTGATGTAAATATTGAACAACAAAGGGCTCAATATAGACCCTTGAGGGACGCCGTAAGCAGAGGAGTGAATCGCAGATTCAGCTTTGTTTGAGAAAACCTGAAAGGTGCGCTCATTGAGAAATGAGGCCACCCAGGCAAGCGCTGGTCCAACAACACCAAGGGAGCAGAGAGACTCCAATAGGATGGAATGGGACACGGTATCGAAAGCAGCGCTTAAATCAAGAAGAATAAGCGCAAAGGTCTCACCGCTATCGATACCGTGTCGGAGTCGCTCAGTCACCCCAAGGAGTGCGGATTCAGTGGAATAATTAGCGCGAAAGCCTGATTGGGATGGATGAAGATATCCCACGTTTTCAACAAACTCATTGAGCTGGGTGTTAACATGGCGCTCCAATATTTTGGAACAGGCTGGCAGCAGGGATATAGGCCTGAAGTTGGCAAGATTTGTGATGTCAGCACCAGATTTTTTAAGCAGGGGGACGACCATGGCATGTTTCCAGTCCTGTTCCACCCGAGATTCAGTGAGAGAGATGTTAAGTAGCCTCATTAGGAATCTCCGTGGTTCAAGGTCAAGTTGTTTCAGTATCTTCATAGGGACTGGGTCCCGCGGGGAACCTGACCTGATGCTTTTTAAGCAAGACAGGAAGGAGCAGTCATCAAATGGTGTCCAGTTGTGAATGAACTCAGTAGGGGAGACGGAGGCATTGCAGAAAGAGCCGGGTTGAGAGAGATCAATTGGTGGTGGAAGGGAGGCCAAAGATTGATAAATGCCCTCAACCTTGGATATAAAAAAGTCTGCAATGGCATTACATTGTATACCATCTAAAGCCGGCAGCGCGGGAGTGGTATCAGCTCCTGTGAGTTTCTTAACTGTGGCAAAGAGAGTCCGGGGACAATTTTGCACTGAAGTGATTGTGGAGGCGATGTAAGAGGCCTTAGCACGTTTACAGTTTGCGTGATAGAATTTTAGTTCTTCTTTGTAAATCACTTTAGAAGGAGCGGAGTAAGACATCCTCCACTTCCTCTCCAGGGCTTTGCATTTGGCACGTTGGATTTTCAGCTCATCCGAGTACCAAGGTGCTGGCGGGCGCAAGGATCTACATTTGCTGCTAGACCGAGGATCGAGAGCCGACACTGCATCTATCAACCAACCAGAAATGGGAGCATTCAGATTCTGCTCAGTGTTGATAAAGGATGGAATTGTCTCAGTCAGACGCAGATTGAAAGCGGCTACGTCAAGCCTGTCCCAGCGATAAGATGATTTTATTTCCTCCACATAAGCACTGGCCGAGTATAGACCAGGAGGTAGCACGAAATGTATCGCATAATGATCAGACCAGACGAGTGGACGCGCCGAGTAAGTGCAGTCAAATGAAAGAGTAGAAATGATTGGATCCAAGAGATGACCAGCAAGATGAGTAGCTCCGGAATTGCAAAGTTTGAGGTTAAAAACCTCAAGATCGGAGAGAAAACATTTATTGAGGGGATTATTGACATCGTCTAAGTGGATGTTTAAGTCACCGAGAATGATGAAATTATTCGATTTTAGTAGTGTTGCTGATAGGCAATCAATGAGTGAGGTAATCCATGATGCGGCATTTCCGGGCGGCCGATAAATTAGCAGACCGGAGAGCGTCATTCGAGGATTAATCATAAGTTTAAACAATGCTGCCTCACTACCTGGAAGATGTAATAATTCCAGTTTACATTGGTAAATAGATTTAAAGATGATTGTGATTCCACCACCTTTACCTGAGGGTCTATCCTGATGCAGCACAACATAGTTGGGAGGGATGGCTGCAGCAATGTCTGGACCCGAGCTGGCGTGTATCCAAGTCTTGGTCAGGAACAGAGCGTCAGGGGATTCCTCAGTTATAAAATCGAAGATGTTTAATTTATTCTTAGGAAGCGATCTACAATTTAGGCTCCAAAGATGGAGCGGGGAAGGAGACGAAATATGACCCTTGGTAGGCTTCCTTTTTCCCCTATAATGCTTAACGCTCTGTTGTGTCTGAGAGAGCTGCATTTTGCCAGTAGAGAAGCCACAATCAGCACATAGGAAGTAATGACGAGGCAAGATGCATGAGGTGCAGGAGGAGGGGGTGCAGGGTCGCAGTGAAAGTAGTGCCGTGGAAGAGTAATATACGCGGCCATCCAGAGTTTGCCCACCTGAGGACATGATGGCAAAGGGCAGCCCGTCCTGCAGCCCGTCCTCAGCACGGACGGGCGCAGACGGGCTAGACTCTGGCGTGATTCCGGCAGTGATCCGGCGTTCCAGCTGCGCGTGACCGCTGCGCATCAGCATGATCTCCTTATGAGGGGGGTCGAGCGTCCTTGATGCTAAAGCAAGCACTGCCCGACCGGCGAGCTTCCTCACCTAAGATGGCCGCCAAACAATTCAGCTGCCGAGGGGCTGAGACAAAAGGATCAGGGACCCGCAAAACGCGGTGTAAAACCGATTATTGTGCAAGTGTGGGGGAGCAGCCCTTAAAAACAGGGGAATAATAAATTAAAACATAACCAAAATGAAAAACGAGGAGTTTTTAAAAATATGCTAGTAAATCAGCAAAATGCTTCTCTATAGCGCACAATGGGGTGTAACCGCTCTGCACAGATCAGGATCTTCAATTAAAGGCTATGCAAGCAAGACAGAGCCCTGGATTTACTCTCCTTATGAGGGGGTCGAGCGTTCTTGATGCTAAAGCAAGCACTGCCCGACCGGCGAGCTTCCTCACCTAAGATGGCCGCCAAACAATTCAGCTGCCGAGGGGCAGAGACAAAAGGATCAGGGACCCGCAAAACGCGGTGTAAAACCGAATATTGTGCAAGTGTGGGGGAGCAGCCCTTAAAAACAGGGGAATAATAGATTAAAACATAACCAAAATGAAAAACGAGGAGTTTTTAAAAATATGCTAGTAAATCAGCAAAATGCTTCTCTATAGCGCACAATGCGGTGTAACCGCTCTGCACAGATCAGGATCTTCAATTAAAGGCTATGCAAGCAAGTGGGCCACTGCTCTGACCTGCAGGAGTTTCCTCTGTGCAGCGATGTCTGCCACACTGGCTATTTGTGTTGTGTGCACTCAAATAGGCAGGGATGCACTGGAGGAGCAAGGAGGCTTGAGTGGTCGTGCTTCGATGAGTAGCCCTGTACCCAGGACTGGAGCAACTATTATGGCACTGGTGCGTGATACACGCACTGTATATCTGCCCCCGGTGTCGCCCTCCCTGCCAGGCAGGCTCTGAATGGTCGCGCCGGGGCTGCGTGCAATTATGGGTCAGTCTGTGTGGCAGGAGTCCCTTGAGGAGGAATGGTGGGCTGCTTACTTGAAGCGCCGGATGGTGCCCGATATGTTGATTATTCCGGTGTCGCCTCTGCCACACCACAGGTGATGCAGTCCTCACCGGGCAGTCAGACCAGTGGGGCGCAATAAATCCGGCAGAGTGGTCCCTCCGGGGGACAACAGGCGGGGGCCTCACTTCAGGTTACCTGGATGTCCTGCGCCGGCAGTCTGCGGCCTTCGAGCCGCTCTGTTTGCTTCAGCCAAGGCGTCCCTGGTCCGGCCTCAAAACTGTGGTTGTACCCGTTTCGCAGAGCCACCGCCGGAGGATGATCCTTCTCCTACCTGGCGGCCAAGACATGGAACTCCCTCCCCACCCACCCACGGCTGACCCAGGACCACCTCTCCTTCAGGAAACAACCCAAGACCTGGCTGTTCGAGCAGTAGCGGCTCCCCCCCCCCCTCCTCCCAGTGCCTTGAGACCCTAGCGGGTGAGTAGCCGTTTTACAAATGCTGTTGATTGATTGATTGATTGGTATGTTCCGAATCACAGCTGACAGATCGAGGTGCCACCGTTTGAAAGGTGGATGCTGAAGTTTTAAAGGATTTCCGTTCGGGGCAATGTCACTTTATACGGACATTTCAGGAGTGGCGCGACGGAGCTTCGCTACCGTGTGGCCATTTCCATATGCAGTTGGTCACGCCCCAATGCAATACATTTATAAAAAATGTATCTTTACCGTGAGAACAGCATTTTGTAGCTGCTCACTGAGTCAACACTTTTTAAAATTTAGCACATGCCATTTTTATAAATTAAAAGTTACACAGTCATTGGTTTATAAAGGTACAAGAGAATACATCAAACATTTTTCTCAAAATCCCAAAAATACGTACATTCAAAGATGAAGATTTTTCATTTTTTTATTTGAGCACTACTTTCAAGAGACTGCTAATTCTATGAAACAGGTGGTCCAAGTGACAGGCAGTGAAAAGTGAAAGTCAGTGAGCCATGACCAATAAATGATGAGAGTACCAGAGCAGAAAACATGAATCCTTTCCTTCAGCAGGCAGACATTCTCTGTACCCAATACTTTTCAGCTTCGAAACACTTCAAGCAGGGAAGGTAGGCTTCAAAGGAAGGCTTCAAGCCTTCCAGCTGGCAAGAGACTCCACTCAGTCTGGGACTCAGTCAAGATGATAGTAGATCAGCCCTTGCTGCATGTCATTGAGCTAGCAGGGGCTCTGCAAAAGTCAAAGATGCTATCCTATTTTTATTCTGCACACAAAAACTGGATATTTTTTTCTCTTTAACAGCGTGTGCAGTGGCCATTGGGTCGAATATTCCCCCTGAACCAATTCCTAGCTGTCTTACCATGGTGTGATGTAGTCCAAAACCTGTGCTGTTTATTGATCCGACAAGGTACCCTTACATGGTTTTTCTTGTTCCACAAGTATTGTAGTTTCAATCTGGGAGAAAAAAAATCCCCGGCCCAGTATTCCCCACTCAGGGCCTCATTTATGAGGGTTTACTGTAGGGCAGCGCCAGAGGCCTACTTGCTGTTCTGCCCTATGGTAAAAGAGAAGGGCAGGAATACGCCATATCCTTGGGATTAAGCGCATTCTTGTACTTTTCCCCTGGGCCGGCCCAATATGGACTGCTGTGTTCCAATGCAGACACCTTTGCACAATGGTGCAAGGGTGCCTGCATTGCGGGGATGATTATGTTTATGCAGGAAGGGAAACCTTTCTGCACAAAAACAATCACAAGAGGCTTGTCATCTTTCGATGTGTGCTGCAGAATGCTTCACACATAGAAAAAGGAAAAACAAGGAGAAGTAAAGATATTTCTCCTTGTTGTGCCTCCCTTACGCCTCCCTTGAATAGGCGTACATTTTTTGGTGTTGCCTCAGATTTATGATTTCCCGTAAATCCTGGGCAATGTCAAATAGCCAAGGGTGTTGCTGGGAACGCCACCAGCAACACCCATTGCACGCCCCTTTAATAAAGAAAACTGTGTTAAAGGGAACCGTATTTACAAGGGAGCATTAAGGCATAAAAAGTAGCTTAATGTTTCACATAAATATGAAGCAGACTCCTGTTCCATGGAACAACACAAAAAGTGTTGTTCTGGCGGTGAACGGGCCCCCAGTGATTTAGAAGATATTTTGCACCTTTCAATGGAACAACTGACAGAAGCTCCATAGCTAAGGGAACAAAAGGAAACATAAAGGTCACCAGTAGACAAAAGGGAGAGGCTTGGCTGTAAATGCACATCCACTCTACTGGCCCACACCCAGAATCCTTCAACTAATGTCCCTAATGTAGTTAGTACTATATACAAGTTAGGAAAGGAAATGACTTCCAGATAAAGACAGCTGCATTTCTTAATGAGCCTCACCTTAATTCCAGCTACATTTGTCAGTCACTCATGAATACTTAGCCCTAAAATAAAAATGGAAAGATCAGTCTCTATTAAATCTGCTTCTAATTTAGATAATCTAAGTCTGTTTCCATTTATGCTAGTTTTCCCCAAATCTTTAATACTCCTACATTTAACACATTACTACACGAATCCTACTTTACTCCTACGTTACTCTTACATTAATTTTAAATGCCATTACATGATAAATGTGAAAAATAATTGAATCGATGATCAGCAAAAGCTTTTGTTATAGCCGCTGCTGCAGTTTGGGGGGTTGACCACACAAGTGGAGTGGCAGAAGAGTACTTTTCTTGATCTGAGACATACTTGACTTCACACAAAAGTGTGAAGGAAACCAAGAATAGTAAACTATGCTTTTCCTTAAACAAATCCTCTGGTTCACATTTTGATAGCTAGCCTGAACACACCAACAAGTATTTAGAGATACACATGGGTTGTGTTCTGTAGCAAAACATTAAACAATCATGCCGCTAAGGCAAAACTAAATTTACGATTATAGCCCACACTGTAACAAAAAAAGTACAAATACATACATTAAATGCATTAAACAAAAGTTGGGAAAAGTGTAGAAAAGTCCATGTACGAAAATTGGTCCCCTTAGTCTTTATTGCCATAAATGCCCTGAACTTGTTATCAGGTCCTTAGACATGTGGCCTTAAGTCTGAGGACGCGCCCATTATTAAATAACTTCATGAACAATCGTTATGCGCACAATAGTTACTAATTGCGGCATTCATTCACATTAATAAACAACATGAGTTTGTCACTGGTTATTGTAGGAAGATGAGTTGTTAAAGGGGAACCGCCCAGATATGAATTCAGTACAAATCTTACACAAAAGGAGCACTGCAGCAGGAGGAACAAAATCCGAACACAATGCGGAAACAGTGCTTAATTTGAGCCAGTGGTTGCCAGTGCTTGGCACCAACACTTGATTATCAAAACTGTCGCTAATTACAGTCCACCACATGGTGGTGCTGTCTGACTTATTTTGAAATGAGCACATCAACAGTGTTTAATACTTCAATATACATTAGAAATATTTATACCTGCCACCTATACCATTCTTACAGCTCTGGGTGGGTCTGTTACAGTCTGAATTGTCCCACGTGTACGTGTGTATTGGTTAGCAGTTGTGTCCTGATAAGGGCCCTGGCACTTACTTTTTTTACAAATTATGCACTGTGTGAAAAGCTTCTATTTATTCCATAAAAACACTGATCGTGGTGTCTTTAACAGATAGATTTAGAACGAGGAAGCCCAATCCCTTTCCAACCATCAGCGCTCTAGTGATCCGAAGCTCACCTGCACGGAATATTAAGCAGCCCCCTGCCTTCCCAGGATGCATCCGACCCCACGCTGCTTAGCTTTTCAGCTCCTCTTCCAGCGCCGTTCACATAATTCTATCATGCTGCGATGGTGCTATCGGCAAGTGCTGACTCCCGACCCTTCATGGAGGAAAAAGAGCAGAATCTGCTTTGCAAAGAATCCAAAGTGTGCTTTTCATCATAAAACAGTTGTCGAAATATGTAGATGTGAAGGGAGCGAAGCCATTGGGAGAGCATTCACTTGTTCTTCTGATCTGGAAGGATTTGTGGCAATTGAATTTCTAAGTTACATCATTTACATTTGGCCACTGGAAAGGCCATTATTTCTGAAAGTGTAGGTTTTGACCCATATTACAAGTTAAGGACTAAGTTATAATCCAAGGGCCCGATTCACAGATTGAATTTAAGTCTCAATCCTAAACTTACTACTATTTTGGTATTCACAGAATGTTCTTACTACTTTTGGCAGTCACAGAATGAATTTACTACTTTTGGTATTCACAGAAGTTAGGATTTTGTCTTAAGTTTGTCTTTTGACAAACAATTAAACAATTAAGACAAAATTAAGACAGACTTAAGACAGACTTCAGACAAACTTAAGACAGACTTAAGACAGACTTAAGACAAAATCCTAACTTAAGTATGTCTTAAGTCTGTCTTAAATTTGTCTTAAGTCTGTCTTAAGGTTGTCTTAAGACAAACTTAAGTCAGTCAGTCAGTCAAAGTAGGCTTTATTTCGATATGAATATATCTTTATAAGCATCACATTACAGTTTTAAAATACATAAAAAGTCTTATTTGGAATACATATGAAGCATTGTTTCATAAGAAAAACAGTTATACAAAAATCGAAATACAAAATACAAATGGCGACAATAAATTACATAAAATAGCCATAAAATCTCAATTAAACAATGTAAGAAAGCCTTTTGGACCTGACCAACCAAGCGCAGTTTAAAAACTTTGCCAAGCCACAGACAAGTAGGGGCCGTGTATCCGATTTCAGAATGCGTAGGGCCTCACCACAATGTCTTGTACCTAATTCTTTGCAGAGGGGTTTCAACCACCTAATGCGAGGGGCATTGTATGCGGGGCATATAAAAAGAAGATGAGGTACTGTCTCGATCATGGTCTCACAGAATGGGCAGAATGGAATGGTCTGTGCTGGGGGCTTCCATCTGGCAGTCAATTCGTGGACAGGCAGCACTAAATTTAAAATATAGAGCCCTATCTCTAGGTTTAGCGATGATATCGAGATAGGGCTCTCGGAATGCCACCTCCTTATGCAATAGGAATTCGACAGTAGAACTACCTACATTAGGGTTTAAGTTCCTCGAATCCCTTACCCATTTCCAATAAGAGTTTTTCAGGACAGACTTAGGGAGTGCGGTCCTAGACTGCCAAATATTTCCAAGACCCACTTCTCCAAGTAACCATTTCACATCCCTTAACCATCTTATTCTGTGCCAGCCAGGCACTGATAAAACCTATTTTAAGCCCTCCGCAGAACTCGCAAGTTCCGGAACTCTCCATAGGCGCGCCCAAAGGAGAAGAGGGCGTAGCCTTGCCTGATCCTTGATAGAGCGACAGCCCATATCAAGGAGTAGGGGAACAGAGGGGGTGCTATAAGGGAGACCCATCAAGTCCTTCAAAAATTTGTGTTCTGAACAGGTAAACTCATCCACATTCTGCACCCCCCAGAGCTCCGCCCCGTACAACGCCGCACTCACACCTCTTGCCTTATAGATATCCAGTACCGGGGCAATTGGTTTAAAGGTAGAGGAACGCTGTTCTTTGAGCAGGGCCCCCACCACCCTTTTGTGATTTAACAGCATTTTTTGAAGATGACAGTTCCACCTCATGGTGTCGGTGAGGCGGATTCCTAAATAGTCAAACTCCTTGACCCTTTCAAGGCATACTGAGTTCAACACGGGAGGCCTGCCTATCTTCTTCGGGGGATTCATGATCAGATATTTGGTCTTCCCCGTATTGATTTCTAACCCCCTCGCATCGCAAAAAGATTGGAACCTATCAAGGAGGCTCTGCAGCCCAACCGGGGTCTTCGAAATCAGTAGGGTGTCATCTGCAAATAAGAGCATAGGTATTCTTTTGCCCGCCAGGGATGGAGCATCTGCAGGGTATTGTAAAAGATGCTCCACCACACCGTTAACGTATAAGAGAAACAGTGTGGGGGCTAATAACACAACCCTGGCGGACCCCTCTATTTACAGATATTCTGGCAGTCTTTTGGCCCTGATTTCCCCACCGAACCTGGGCAAAATTATCTTCATGGAACTTAATTATCAGGGATAATAGGTACGGTGGCATGCCCAAATCTGATAGGACGTTCCATAGACGGTTGCGGGGCACTAGGTCAAAGGCAGTCCGTAGGTCTATAAAGGCGAGATACAGACTGCCTTTGCCCAACAGAACCACCTTCCAATATAACAAAAATAAGCGAAATGATTGTTCAATGGTCCCTGTACCAGCCCTGAAACCTGCCTGGAAATCAGAAAGTATCCCATTCTCCTCTACCCTCTGGAGCACTCTCCCCAAAACCACCTTGCCTGCAACCTTCTGGGTGGAGTCCAGTAAACTTATAGGGCGACAATTAGCGGGATCGTCCGGGCTCCCTTTTTTGAAAATCGGGACGACCTCAGCGCCCATCCATGAGCTTGGAAGGGGAGCATCATAGAAACTAGCATTGAGTAGGGATGCTATGAGCTTTCCCCATTTTAGTTTGGAGATGCGAATCAAATCTCCTGGAAGGCCGTCCAGCCCTGCAGCTTTGTTTGGGATAAGACATGAGATTGCAACCTCTACTTCCTTCCCTGTAAACAAGCAGATCTCATCTAGCCCAAGGAAGTCTAAAGAATAATTCTCCGTACAATCGTCCTCCACGCCCGAGGCTACGATATACAGTTTGGAAAAGTGATTAAACCATGACACCTCTGGGATATTACATGTTACAAGGGAGTCCATGGGTTTATCCTTGGCTCTGACCAAATCCCAGAAACTCTTAGAGTCTCTCCCAGCGCTCGCCATTTTTATGTCACACCAATATTGATCCTCCCACTCTTTCTTCGCTGTACGGATAGCGCGCCCATACGTGTTCCTGGCAGTGCTGATTAAACTACTGTCCCTAGTTTTAACCGCCTTAATTACATCTCTTTTGGCGCTTCGGCAAGAGGCAAAATACCAGCCTGGGTTGCCTTTATTTATTTATTTATTTATGTGCTTTTATAGCGCCTGACTAAATCCCCGAAGGGATATCTCTGCGCTTGTGATGGATAAGGAGATTTGTCCTATGCCTGGTCATTTACAAAGATAGTGAGTCATGCGCTGATTAATTAATAGTAAAAAGGTGGGTCTTGAGGGTTTTACGAAAGGATAAATGGTTGGTGATGGTCTTGAGTTTAAGGGGAAGGGAATTCCAGAGAACGGGCCCTGTATGTGCCAGAGCACGACCTCCCTGACAAGACTTATTTATTTTAGGGACCTTTAGTAAATGGAGATTGCTCGATCGCAGTGATCGGCCTGGGACATAGAGTTGAAAAGCTTTTGTCAGATATTTGGGGCCCTTTCCTGTCAGGCATCTATGAATGGTGCACAAAATTTTAAACTTTGTGCGTTGCCGCACTGGCAACCAGTGAAGTTTGGCCAGTAGAGGACGGGAGGGAGTTCTAGATGGAACATTGAGGACTAACCTCGCCGCCGTATTTTGGACTACTTGTAGTTTGTTTAATTGGCCTTCATTAGTTGACAATAGAAGGCCATTACAGTAGTCCAATCTACTGATCACTAGTGCCTGGACTAGGGTTTTCCTGTGACTATCAGGCATATAGGGAAACACCCTTTTCAATAGTCCGATGGCTCTAAAGCAAGTGCCAGCAACTTGGTTGACATGATGTTTAAAAGTCAAGGCTTGATCGAATAACACCCCCAAGTTTTTGACAGTCTGCTTTGGGACAGGAACTGGTCCTAGTTCTGTGGGCCACCATTCCCCGGACCATAGTGTGGCCGCCTCCCCAAACAATAAAACTTCCGTTTTGCCCACATCGCCTTTGGGGCGCCCCAACCTGTTGGCCCTGTGTCCTGGGTTCTGTATAATGAAAAGGTCACCCAATGCTTTAGTAGTGTTGGTAAATAAAGTAGAGACCTCGTGGGGATTTGCTGCAACAGCATCCAAACTGGTGAGAGCACTAGCCATAATAGATCTAATTTCCAATAACTTTCCTTCATCCAAAGCAACCTTTTCCCATTTCAGGCGTCTCCCACAGTTAGAGGGGCGGACTTCGGATGACGACTTCCAGGCCTGGGGTACTTGGGGATTTTTCCCACCCAACCAACTAGAGGACAGTGACAGAGATAATGGATTATGGTCACTGTCAATTGATGGCAAAACTGCCATGTCCAGCAAAAATTCCCAGAAACTAAAGTTCAACAGAATGTAGTCAATTCGAGATGAATGACCTACTCTATTTAAAGTATGGGCCCCACCAATATCTGACTTTGTCCGTCCATTAACTGCCCTGACGCCATGTTCCAGAGTCAGGGCATTTATGTGGATAGCTCTTGGGGTCCAACTCTTGATTGGTGGAATTGAGAGGATGGAAACCTCTCCTACCATCGTCCTCTTGGCAGCCCAAAATGTCATCCACCGCTAGGGGTTCAAAGGTGCAATTGAAATCCCCCGCTATCATTATAAATGAGTCGACACAACCAGAACTAAGTTCGCCTTCGAGAGCTGATAGAGTCGATGAGGACTTGCTTCCTTTTGAAGGTCTAGCATAAACATTAAAAATCTCTAGGGACCTCCCCCCTGAGGGCCCTCTAATTGATAATCTCTGTAAATCCGGAGACCTAGTGATTCTGCTTGTTATACAATAACCCAGTGAAATACTTATCCAGATCAGTAACCCGCCTGAAGGGCGACCTCTCCCTGATGGGGGAGGGATTGCGGGAACAAAATAGGTGGTATAACCGACCTTATATCGAGGTTCCACGCACCAAGTTTCCTGGAATAAGCATATTCAGAAAGCCTCAATAAAGACATTCCATTCGGGCATATCCAGAATACGCGATAAGCCCGCTATATTCCAGCTAACTAATTTCAGTGTCTCGCCCTCTGCCATAACCGGTGTAAGAGAGGAACTCTGAGCAAGAAAACCATCCCCAGGCCCAGAGTTAGTTGGATCACCTGGAGAAGGTGACCACCGCGTTACTGAAGCGCTGAGCGTTACTTAGACTTGCGCTGTGGTGCGAATCGCGCTGCTCTTTTTAAAACCTGTTTGCTTTTTATTTTTTCTCAATTGCATTTTGCCTTTTAACTTGCCATCGCCGCTACCCCCCCCTGGCCCCTCACCGCATATAATACAAATTCAAGCACCGCTGCTTAGCGGGTCCGGGCTCCTGGGGTTCCGCATCACGTGGTCTCTGACGTGACGCCGCCGCCATCTTGGGAAGGCTGGTTCCTTCACATCGGGGGTTAGCGCGCTAGCGCTTGTTACCGCCAGTCGCCTACATAAGGTGAGTCTGGACACGGGGTCTGCCTGGAGAAGGTGACCACCGCGTTACTGAAGCGTTGAGCGTTACTTAGACTTGCGCTGTGGTGCGAATCGCGCTGCTCTTTTTAAAACCTGTTTGCTTTTTATTTTTTCTCAATTGCATTTTGCCTTTTAACTTGCCATCGCCGCTACCCCCCCCTGGCCCCTCACCGCATATAATACAAATTCAAGCACCGCTGCTTAGCGGGTCCGGGCTCCTGGGGTTCCGCATCACGTGGTCTCTGACGTGACGCCGCCGCCATCTTGGGAAGGCTGGTTCCTTCTCATCGGGGGTTAGCGCGCTAGCGCTTGTTACCGCCAGTCGCCTACATAAGGTGAGTCTGGACACGGGGTCTGCCTGGAGAAGGTGACCACCGCGTTACTGAAGCGCTGAGCGTTACTTAGACTTGCGCTGTGGTGCGAATCGCGCTGCTCTTTTTAAAACCTGTTTGCTTTTTATTTTTTCTCAATTGCATTTTGCCTTTTAACTTGCCATCGCCGCTACCCCCCCTGGCCCCTCACCGCATATAATACAAATTCAAGCACCGCTGCTTAGCGGGTCCGGGCTCCTGGGGTTCCGCATCACGTGGTCTCTGACGTGACGCCGCCGCCATCTTGGGAAGGCTGGTTCCTTCACATCGGGGGTTAGCGCGCTAGCGCTTGTTACCGCCAGTCGCCTACATAAGGTGAGTCTGGACACGGGGTCTGCCTGGAGAAGGTGACCACCGCGTTACTGAAGCGCTGAGCGTTACTTAGACTTGCGCTGTGGTGCGAATCGCGCTGCTCTTTTTAAAACCTGTTTGCTTTTTATTTTTTCTCAATTGCATTTTGCCTTTTAACTTGCCATCGCCGCTACCCCCCCCTGGCCCCTCACCGCATATAATACAAATTCAAGCACCGCTGCTTAGCGGGTCCGGGCTCCTGGGGTTCCGCATCACGTGGTCTCTGACGTGACGCCGCCGCCATCTTGGGAAGGCTGGTTCCTTCACATCGGGGGTTAGCGCGCTAGCGCTTGTTACCGCCAGTCGCCTACATAAGGTGAGTCTGGACACGGGGTCTGCCTGGAGAAGGTGACCACCGCGTTACTGAAGCGCTGAGCGTTACTTAGACTTGCGCTGTGGTGCGAATCGCGCTGCTCTTTTTAAAACCTGTTTGCTTTTTATTTTTTCTCAATTGCATTTTGCCTTTTAACTTGCCATCGCCGCTACCCCCCCCTGGCCCCTCACCGCATATAATACAAATTCAAGCACCGCTGCTTAGCGGGTCCGGGCTCCTGGGGTTCCGCATCACGTGGTCTCTGACGTGACGCCGCCGCCATCTTGGGAAGGCTGGTTCCTTCACATCGGGGGTTAGCGCGCTAGCGCTTGTTACCGCCAGTCGCCTACATAATGCTCGCCCGCAGCGTAGCGGTCTAGCGTAGCGGTCACGCCTTCGCTACGCCTGAGTCTCGCCAGAGTCCTGCCCGTCTGCGCCCGTCAGCGCTAAGGCAGGGCTTGGGCAGGGGACTCTGGCCCGCTCATGATGATTTCTGCTGAGAATATCCGCCTACTGCGGAGTCAGGTAATACCCTGCCGTCATGGCACACTGGATCCTCTTAGTGGGCCTTATCAGTGCCCCTCTTGTCTTTTTAAACTACCTCTACCGTTGCCCATTAAGAGTTTGCAAGCTAGCTCGGTAACGGCCTGTAAACTGGACACTGTTGTAGTCTCGTCTACTCCATCTTCTCTCAAAATCTTTCATTTAAATGTCAGATCATTATCTTGCCACGCCCTTGAAGTTTTTACTTTGATAACGGACGAGGCTCCGGATATCTTTTTCTTTACGGAAACTTGGCTGCATGACCAGTCTATGGCGGTTATGAACCTAGCCTTGCCTGTGGGATATACTATGCACTCCCTTCCCCGTAACGCCAGAGGTGGAGGTATAGCAGTTGCGGTGAAATCATGCTACCCCTGCATTTGGAAACCCATCTCATTGCCAGGATGTGAGAGTGCCCTTTGTAACATCTCAGTTAATCCCCACTTTACGTTTACGGGACTTCTGATATATCGGCCCCCTGGTCCCGATGGTGCCTTTCGCCAAAGCCTCCCGGAGGTGATCTCCTCCCTAGCTCTGAAAACGGCGAATTTTACAATCCTAGGTGACCTTAACCTCCATATGGACGTTCCACTCTCCAACTCGGTACATACCCTATTGGAGGATCTGGAAGCGCTCCAAATGACTCAACTGGTCCAACTACCGACCCATACGGGAGGCCATATACTAGATCCCGTTATAACGAACCTGGTAACCAATATTTCAGTGCAGCCTCCTAGACCAATGGCATGGACTGATCACCATTTGATTGAGATCCTTATTGCCACTACTTCTTCTTTCCCGGAAAAGAAGAGTCCAGCCAGTTTCAGACGTCCCTGGAGAAATTTGAATCTAGAGCATTTCCATCAGCTTCTGATGAAATACCATCCTTCACCTCCTACTGAAGTCTCCCGGGGCTATGATACTTTCTGTGAATGGCTCAATCAATCTTTAGATAAACTCATTCCGGCCAAGTGGTGTAAGACCAAATCGAGCCCTTCAAGCCCTTGGTACGATGAATCTTTGAAAGCTCTTAAAGTCTCCTGCAAAAAAGCAGAACGCGCTTGGCGTAAAGCGTATGATACTGACCTCAAGGCGGCCTATAGGGCTTGCACTAGAGTGTATCATCGGGCCATTTGCACTGCTAGGGCTGCTTTTTACGCTCAGGAGATAAAAAATAGCACAAACCCCTCCAAGGTCATCTTCAGGGTATGTAAGGACCTTACCAGCAAGAGGACGGACACTGTTATTATTGAGCCCTCCTTGGCACATTGCGAGGATCTAGCCTCGTTTTTTGTTGAAAAGGTGGAGGCCATCTACAGGTCATTTTCTCAGCTTCCCATCAGGGAGGAAATGCCTACATCTATGGCCCCAAAATCATTGCTAACCATCCCTAGTCCGACCTGGGATGAGTTTTTAGCTCTGACAACAAAAGTTAAATCCGGCTCTCCGGATGATCCTTTGCGACCTGCTCAATTCCGGGAACTTGCTGAATGTTGCTATCCTGCCCTTCATGATCTCATCAACATATCTTTCAGCTCCGGCAGTGTTCCCAAGGCCTGGAAACAGGCTATAGTCATTCCGATCCTTAAGAAACCTACCCTCGATCCGACCAAACCAGAACACTACCGGCCCATTTCCCTTCTTCCTTGGCCAGCCAAGCTAGCGGAAGCTCATGCTAACCGCATTTTATCTGCTCACCTGCAAGAAACGAATCTACTGGATATTTCCCAGAATGGATTCCGTGCAGGTCATAGCACCGAAACAGCTCTCTTGGCTGTGGTGGAACACATAAGGAAGATGTTGGATCAGGGTCAGACGGCGGCACTGATCCTTTTGGATCTCAGTGCCGCTTTCGACACGGTGTCCCATCAGATTTTATTACATCGTCTGATGGAGGCTGGAGTCGGAGAGGCGGCACTTGAGTGGTTTCGCTCTTTTCTTAAGGATCGAGGTTTTAAAGTGTCCACCCCCCCTTTTGTTTCTGCGTCACGTCCTATTCTTCAGGGTGTCCCCCAAGGTTCGGCTCTTAGCCCCACTTTATTTAATTTGTATGTTCAGCCTTTGGCGGAGGTTGCCCATAGTTTTGGTCTTTCCTTAGTGTCATACGCCGATGACACGCAGCTGGCGGTGGCACTGAATGGAGACTCCAGCATGGGCGCCTCCACCTTCCAGTCAGCGTTAAAAGCTGTCGCTGGTTGGATGGCGGACAACCGATTACAACTAAATGCCTCTAAGACCGAGGTCATTATTTTCGGTAAGGAAAGTGGTCTATGGGGAGATCAATGGTGGCCTACTGATCTTGGCCCTGTGCCTACCCCGGTGAGTGAAGTCAGAAACCTTGGGGTGTGGTTCGACGACAAGCTTTCATTTATTTCCCATACCAAACGCGTGGCTGGCGTATGTTTTGGTACTTTGCATGGTCTGAGACCCATTTTTAAATTTTTCGATGCTGAGACAAGACAGATCATGGTCCAGGCTCTGGTTCTTACCAGACTGGACTATGCCAACTCTCTGTTTTTGGGCTTAAACCAGGCCGAACTGTCCCGTCTCCAGAGGGTTCAGAACGCGGCGGCTAGGATGCTTGTCGGCCTCCCGAAATTTGTCTCAGCTCGCCAAACCATCCGCAATCTTCATTGGCTTCCGATTGAGCAAAGAGTTAAGTTTAAAGCCCTCTGCTTAACTTTTAAAATCCTCAACCTAGCCTCTCCCCCGATCCTTGCACAGACTATTCTGCACTATGCTCCTGCCAGAGCTCTTCGCTCTGCTAGTCTTAACCTTGCCATAGTGCCTCGTTTTAAAAGGGCTAGAGTGGGTGGTCGCTCGTTTTCAGTGCTGGCGGCTGCTCTTTGGAATTCTCTTCCAGCTCCACTCCGCTCAATTTCAGATCTGCTTCTTTTTAGGAAGACCTTGAAGACTTTTCTTTTCTCCATAGTTTAGTCTGTTTCATGTCCAGCTTTCTTAATCGTGTTGTGTTATTCAGATCTCCAAGCGCCGGGACGCCTCTTGGCTGCGGCATCCGTGCGCTATATAAAAAATAGTTAACATAACATAACATAACATAACATCAGCACTCTCTAGCATCTCCTGGTTGGGGGCGACAGGGGTGGAGTCGCCAGGGTTTGGGTGCATGGTCGGGACCCCAAGATTGGAGGCAAGAATGCCATCAGGTTCCTGAGGTGCAAAGTTATTTAACTGAAGCTCGGGGGAGTCATGCGTGCAATTTGGTTCAGTATTTTTTGGAGACCTGACCAACACTCTGCTATCCGATTCATGGACAACAAGCGTATGATAAAGTCAATCCACCCCCTCTAAGCCTGAAAGAGCCTCGTAACGATTTTGGAGGGGTATGAAGTAATTGTCCTGAGAATAAGTTGGGACCCTGAGATTGGGCATAGCAACCAATGAGGATCTGGGGTAAAAATAGGTCAGATCATAGGGTATGATGGAACTATTACCATTTTCTGGAAACCAGTTTAGAATATAGCTTACTGTTCTATGGTCCCTAAAATTTATGACAATGATGTCTCCCTTTTTGTCCTTTACTCTACTTCCAAACCATGGGAGACGGCGAACATGTAGTATCTTGCCGTTTAAATGGGGAGGAAGGGGGCGATTCTGCCTGAGCCAATGCGTAGTTTTGTTTTTTAGCTGGGTATAATTTTCCCTCTTTCCAACCTCTAATATTGGGACTCCAGTAAGGACCACCACCAGAGGAACCGCCTCGGGTGGCAAATCCACTTGGAGATCCCTTGGCTTTATGGACCTGACTGGACTTAATTTCCTCTGCTTATTTGAAGCAGTGGATTTGTCATTAGATCTCTCTCCCTCCTGTGCCTCTCTGGGAACGTGTTGTGCAGTTTGGAGAGTAGGTTTATGGATGACTGACTTTGGGATTTTGGGTTTTCCCGGCTTAATGGTATGTGGATTTTTTTGAGCAATAATATTTGGATCTTGTACCATAGGTTAGGGAACAAATGCTGGCATCGCATTATGCTTTTTCTTGGGGGTGAGCCTTGTGTTCTAGGTTGCTTTGTATTAACCGCTTCCCTGCTCATGACGAGCTCAGCTCGTCATGAGGCACACTCGAGCTGTGCTTATGACGAGCTGAGCTCGTCATAAAGAATGGGGATCTAGGATCTCCAGCACAGAAGGGGAATTCAGCTAGCAGCAATGTGGTTAATAGGCTTTTTCCGCATAACCTTTGCTGCCGGTAATGGTTTGACAGATATAACTTCCACTACTGGTAATGGTTTGCAGGGAGAAGATGAAACAAGATCCGGAGTAGAAGTTACATCTCGCAGAAGAAGTGGGATTGGGATACTGTTAAATATTGTGTCAGAATCCTCATTAACGTCGGGACAACTAATATGCAACGGTGTGTCTAGCTGCGATAGACTAGGGGAGGGACGTTTGTTTTTAAGTGATTCAACAGAGCAGCGTCGTTCAGCGCGTCGCTCTGCGTGTAGACTTTCCCTCTCAGTATCTGGAACTACCCTAAACACAAAGTCATTCAATGTCCCTTTGATACCACCAGTAGCCAAAGGCAGTGATCCTTTTGTTAAGCTCGAACTCATGATGTATTGCAATTAGGGCCTAAAGCAATATAGGGCACTAGGACATATAGACTACTATAGAAGGTAGGAACACAACCCCACTATGTTAGGGCATACTAACTGGTATGACACTTTGCTTTGGGAAGGTGGGCAGAATAACAGAAATAACAGAGAGTTGGCCCAGCCCGGCCTCCCTCGGCTCCTGAGGGCAACAGAGGGCCTGCCCTTTGCCTGGGCTTAGCCCGGCGCACACCCGCGTGCGGTCCCGCGACGTGGGGGGTGACCTGTAATTTATGCGCCTCCTGGCACAGGTATTCGCGGCTTCCGGCTGCTGAGGCCCCTGGATATTGTAGTCCTCCTTTGGTTCCCCCCCCCCACTGCGGCCGCTCTCGGCTGTTGGAGAGCTGCGGCGACGGGAGGAGACTGTGAGCGGGATTGCGGCCGGCCGTGCGGGCACTGGAGCTGCTGGATTTCTTGGCCCCAAGTTGGTAAGCGTCTATGACAAGGTACAGGTACGGCAACAAACAAAGGATTTGACAAACTTAAGACAAAATCCTAACTTCTGTGAATACCAAAAGTAGTAAGTTAATTCTGTGAATACCAAAAGTAGTAAGTGTATTCTGTGAATGGCAAAAGTAGTAAGTGCATTCTGTGAATACCAAAATAGTAGTAAGTTTCGGATTGAGTCTTAAGTTCATTCTGTGAATTGGGCCCCAAGAGTTTACCCGGGGTGGGGAATTAGAAGTTGTAGGATAATGATCACACCCTCGCAGCGGTCCCCTGATAGATTTCAGTAGGTGAAGCCTGACAAATGTTATCAGGGGGAAGGCCTTGAATAAAGTGAAACAAGTGGAATTGTGTGTGTTAAAAGCTGATTCTTTATGTTATGCCTCATTTTCAAGTTGAAAACTTGAGATAGGAGGTATTTGGTAAAAGACGTGGCATTACGGCTAGATTTACCGACTATGAAACTGACAATCAGGCCTGATTCTCAATGTCAGCTCAAAACACTGTGATTCTGGCCAATCATTTATGGCCTGTTTATGGGTTTGTCAGTTTTAAGGCCTCCGTCATGCATCGTTGAATTAACTACCGACCATGCAGTCTGACTGCCTTATTATGGGTTTTGTGATTTGCTAAATGAAAGACCGTTGGTGCACCACCAACACCTCCAGCTAGTCGTCGACTGCACCAACAGTAGTCAAGGAAAGCAGCTGTCATAGGGCGGTACAGCGATGTTCACCTCTGGCTGAATTATGAGTTGGCTTTCTGACGAGCTGACCATGGTAGTGGGACCGCCAACTTCGATTTGGCAGAATCTAAGGATTTGAGGTGCATCCTACCTAGTTCCATGCCCTCCCTTCAGTCACTGACATGGATACCTTTCTCCAGGATTTTCCTTCTCTGCAGCATCTTGACCCTAAAGAAAATGACCCTGTTGGCGCAGAAATCCAGTTAAGTCAGTGTTGCAGTATTTACCTATTGACTGGACTGGGCACATATGGTCCAGACTCCAGAAATGGAAAATTCCTGATAGTAGGTATTTTTTCACATATTTCATGCATTTGTGTACTTTGCAGTCCAAAACTACACTCCTGCGTCGACACATATCAATTCAATTCAAATTTAGCTTTATTCAATTTTAGGCATTTCAAATCACAAAAGAATACAATAAATAGACATTGCTGTCAGAATCACCACTGCCGGCACATTGGAAACCTCATAATATGGCGAGCGGGAGACCGTTGCCACAGCACTCTTCTTGGGACTGCCGCCTTGGCGGTCAGGATGTCAGACCGCCAAACTCTTAATTGCGCCCTTAATCCCTCTGTGCTTACAAAATTAATTAATGGGACCTTTTGTAATGTAACTGGTGCTCATGTAAAGCACTCCAATGCCTCCATGTCAAGTTTGCGCTGTATGGTACTCCCCCAAAAACATTTTAATAAAACATTTAAACAGAAGGTATTTTTCACATGTGGCAAATAATTTCCTTTATGGTAAATACCCCATCCTATTTCACCCAGCTTATAAAGAGGGTAGGTGTCATGTGAACCAGTTTTTAGGCAAAGGAAAAAAAAGAGTAATTGTTAATGTCAGTGGTAATAAGAGGATGATGTTTACTTAATTGTGGCAAAACATCTTGGGGGAAAATATCGACCTTTCATTATGCTTTCTTATACACAGATTTAAATGATGTTGGAGATTCATGCCCTACACCCTTGGTGGTGCACTCTTCAATGCTGCTTACTCACAATATCATTATTTCTACAAAATATTAAAATATTTGGTGGGGACCAAAACAAAATGTAGTGGCTGATTTTCTAATTTCTTAGGAATGAACATCCTACTTTTCTTTCAGTGACAATTCTCATCCTGCACAGTCACACTAGACACGCTTTACACATTATTTTTTAATTCTCAGGGCTTTCCTATCTATTTTTTTCATTAAGACCCATTTTATGTCTGACTGTGTGCAATATTTTTTTTTTAGCACATGCAGCCCTTAAACATTTATGTCCCTTCTACACTGAGAGAAAACGCCAAACAACCAGAGGCATTCTTTTTTAATATCTTTATTAGATTTTTACAACAATTATTATCGCCCCCCCGCCCTCCAGAGTCAGACAGGTACACAAATGATTTCATTACACACGTTAAATTATAATCAGCAGAAGCATTCTTATTCATCATACATTTGATTATTTTGCCTAAAACTTAAAGAAGAGAAAGAAATTAAAAATGTTACACTGTTAGCTTTGAGCTAGGCTCCATTGTGTCAGAGGAGACCAAATCCTCAGCCCTCTTTTACGCCGTTGCTCACCCTTCCGTTTGTAAATGGCAACCTCCATATTAGAAATGGCTAATAGCCTAGCTAGCCATTGATGGAAGGACGGTGCCATAGGATCCAACATGCCGAGGCTATACATAATCTTAAAACCGCCATTGCAATAAAGATAAGCTCATGTCCATTACCAGGGCTGTCAGGATCGTCGGCCCCTAACAAGATTACTTCACTAAATAGAACTATGGGCCCGATTCACAGAATGAAGTTAAGACTCAATCCTAAACTTACTACTATTTTGGTATTCACAGAATGTACTTACTAATTTTGGCATTCACAGAATGCACTTACTACTTTTGGTATTTACAGAATGAACTTACTACTTTTGGTATTCACAGAAGTTAGGATTTTGTCTTAAGTTTGTCTTAAGACAAACTTAAGACAGACTTAAGTTAGGATTTTGTCTTAAGTCTGTCTAAAGTTTGTCTTAAGTCTGTCTTAAGTCTGTATTAAGTTTGTCTTAAAACAAACTTAAGACAAAATCCTAACTTCTGTGAATACCAAAAGAAGTAAGTTCATTCTGTGAACGCCAAAAGTAGTAAGTGCATTCTGTGAATACCAAAACAGTAGTAAGTTTAGGATTGAGTCTTAAGTTCATTCTGGGAATCGGGCCCAAAATCCCTATGCAAAACAGTAGTCAAAACTTTCTCTCTTGTTTTAACGTTGTTAATCCAATACAAGAGGAAAAAATATGATCCGAATCAGCATTCGAGACCATGCATCTTGGACAGCAAGTTCCCTTGCCACTCCCCCATTTGGCGATTTTGTCTGGCATGTAATATAGGAAGAAACAGGTTTTATAAAACTGTGCCTGAAGTTTAGTAGAGAGGAGGATGGTTTGAGAAAGCAGATAGGCATACTTAAATCCCTCAGCATATATTACTACCTTGTCCTGACACTTATGTGAAATTTTCTCTAAATCATCCGGAAACATTGGGATAAGAGAGGAATAAACTCCACCAATAGTATGGTTCCTGGTATAAATGATTGACCCTATTAAGGCTGTTTTTTCACCCAATACCCTCCCCCCCTTGTTTTCGTGTAAAAAAATCCCTTATTTGTAGATATTTTAAAAAGTCCAGCCAGTCCAAGAGATCCCAAATGGGGTGAAGAAGCATCCTAACTGTAATAATCCTGCCCTGTTCCATCTGATTATGCAATTATCTCTAAAGATGGTTTTATCTACCAGGGTAGTGTAATATGAAATTTGCGCAAAACCCAGCATTTTCCTCACCACCTTCCACACCTTAAACCCACTGTAGAGTGTTTTGAATTTGACCTTTTTATGATAGCTACCGTGCACATGTCTCCATAAGTACCCTCTGCTTAAATGAAGTGTACACCCCAACGACGGTGGTGGGGGAGGATGAGGTCCATGTTGCCCTTGAGCATGTTCCCCTGCCGAAATTGACGGAAGAGGCATCAAGGGACATCGACGCGCCCTTGACGGTGGAAGAGATTCAACTAGCCATTGGCGCCCTTCATCCGGGTAAGGCCATGGGCCCCAATGGAATTCCCATCGAGTGGTTTAAAATTATGACAGAGTCCTTGAGTACACCCCTACTTCACATGTATGAAGAATCTAGGTTGAAGGGAATACTGCCGCCGGATCAACGGATGGCAACTATTGTAGCCATACCGAAACCTGGTAAACCCCCCAGTGAATGCTCGTCGTATAGACCTATTTCCCTTCTGAACCCAGAGGCCAAAATTATCGCTAAGGTGTTGGCGAATAGGCTCCTGCCGTGTTTAACTCAATTGATTCACCCAGACCAATCCGGCTTCATGCCACACCGGAGTACCGCCTTAAACCTCCGCAGGGTGCATGGGGTAGTGGCGCGACTCCCGCTACTAAGGGAACCGGCCGCGATCCTTTCACTAGACGCCAAGATGGCATTCGACATGGTGGAGTGGAGCTATCTTTTTGCAGTGCTCGCACGTATGGGTTTTGGACCGGTGTTTATCTCCTGGATACGCATGCTTTACAGAGACCCCATAGCCAGAGTGGTGGCTAACGGCCACATTTCCAGAACCATACATCTAGGCCGTGGCACGCGACAGGGGTGTCCGCTTTCACCCCTCCTTTTCGCCCTGGTTTTGGAACCGTTGGCGGTTACTATTCGCACCACGCAGCTCCTGAAAGGGATCCAATGGACCCAGCAGTGGGAGGATAGAGTGTCCCTATACGCGGATGACATGCTGATATACCTTACTGACCTGGAGGACGGCCTTCCTAACCTCCTGGCTCTCTGTACTGCACATGGGCGAGTCTCGGGCTACACCATTAACTGGGCGAAGTCAATAATTTTTGAGCTACGGGGACCACTCCCGCCACTCCCGGATTCCTGTCCACTAGAGCTAGCGCACACTTCTTTTAAGTATCTGGGGATCCATATTACCCGGGACGAGGCAGAGTTCGCACGACTTAATTTGCAGCCTCCCTTGCTCCGCCTCCGTAGTGATGTGCAACATTGGAAAGAACTCCCCTTAACACTACTGGGAAGGGCAGCGCTCTTTAAAATGATGGCTCTGCCGCGCTTCCTGTACGTTCTTGAAAATACTCCACATTTGGTACCGGATAGCTTCCTTCAAAAAATAACGGCACAGATCACAGGCCTGCTCTGGGGAAACCAGCCAGCCCGGATCTCGCACATAAAATTGAATAAGGGGTGGTACGACGGAGGCATTGCGCTGCCCAACATACAGCTGTACTATTGGGCGGCCCAGCTTAAAATCCTTAATCAGTGGATACACGCCCCGCAAGAGGACCCAGCGTTTAAAGCAGACAGGGCACAACTGGGTACGAACAGTTTGTTGGCCCCACTGTACCACCGCGGTATTGCGGCAAAACTCACTGGGCCCACGAAACATACTGTTCGTCTATGGTACAAGGCACAAGCGAAATTGAAATGGGATGGGACCATCACAAAACTTACGCCTCTGTGGGACACGAAAGCATTGGGCCACCTGCGGCGCTCCAAGGGCTTCACGCAGTGGGACAACATCGGGATCTCAACTGTGGGGGACCTGTGGACGAGGGAGGGAGTGGTTCCTTTTGAGACTCTGCAGGAGCAATATGAGTTGGGGGATACTGAGCTTTACAGGTACATACAGGTTAGACACGCCCTACAAGCGGCGATTCCGCCAGACACATCCCCACCAGAATCCTCCCCACTAGAAGACCGTCTACTCACTGACTACCTACAGGAAGGGGCGACATCGATGACATACCGCAAATTGATTAATAATATGCCTGACCCACTGGGGAAGCTGAAAGACAAATGGATGCTGGAGGTAGGAGATCTAGACGAGACCGAGTGGAACGCAGCCATGGCGTCCCCACGTGAAGCAGGCATATCTTCCAAATTCCGCCTGGTACAGTTAAAGATTCTGCATAGGATTTACTACACTCGCACGACACTACATAAACTGCACAGGGCAGATCATCCTTATTGTCTCAGGGGTTGCGGGGCAGAAGGCTCGTTTATACACACGATCTGGGAATGTCCACTGATTGTTAGCTATTGGCAACGAGTTTTGCGCACCATAGCCCAAACACTAAACACCTCACTTACTCTAGATCCGCGGATGTGCCTGCTGAATGTCTGGGGGCCGACTGACCTCACCTTTTATGCGAGAACGTGGACTACAGTGGGGCTGGTGACGGCAAAACGGGATATAGCGCAGAAGTGGGGGTTGGCTGATCTCCCCACGCTGGCTCAGTGGATCCGAAACATGGACATGCTCATGCTGACTGAAAGGGCGGTCTATAAACTGAGGGATAATCCGCGTAAATGGAATGGGGTCTGGCAGCCTTGGAACTCCTATAGGGGGGACATATGTGAACCACTGGATGAGGAAGATCTTGAGGGATCTGAGAGTGAAGAAGACCACTGATTGGGTATGGGGGTGATTGCTGGGCGACATACACGGGAGCGGGATGGATTTGAGCTAGGAGTTTGGTAGGGGGGGATGGAGTGGGGCGAGGGGCATAGGAATGTTTGATTGGTCCCTATATAGGAAGACTGTGATGCTAGATACTGTCGAAACTACCTCTCTGACTTGCCGATTTATGTGTGCACTTTTTCTGGTTTAAGTTCGCTATTGTTCAAAGCACAAGATAAAACATAAAACGCAAACTGTAATTTTTACGATACATGTATGTTCCTTTTCATCAAGTCACTCAGCTCACCGGGTTCACAACGTAACTGCGGGGTAATGTCACAATGCCTGCCGTTTCCCATTTACTTTGTATTCTGAAGAGACCCTACGAATGTATATGTTTATGTGACTGATGATGATACTGATACTTTTTATGTTTTGCAACAAAAATAAAAATTTAAAATAAAAATAAGTACCCTCTGCTTTTATTGCCTAGAAGTAATTGGAAAATAGACAGTGTATCGTCCCCCTGCATTTCCTCCGTCCCCGTATTTGTATGAGCTCACTGCTATAAAGTAGCACAGATGCCCAATAGTAAGCTTTTAGGTTATAGAGAGCTAAACCTCCTCCATCCTTGGGGAGAGTAAGGTATTTATAAGCATGCCGGGGTTGCAAATTGGCCCAAATGAAGCTAGAGAACGTACGTTCTATTGACTTAAACCAGTGACTTGTGAATTCAAGACTAATTGTTCTGAATAAATGCAACATTTTAGGGAAATAAACCATTTTAACCTCATTCACTCTACCAATATTAGACAGATGAAGATTGTCTAGGCAAATTAGATCCTTCTGTATTGAACCCAATATTGGTTTTAGGTTTATGTCTACCATATTCTCAAGGTTAGAGGAGATGGCGACTCCCAGGTACGTAGCTTTTTCCACCACCCAAGGATCGTCTATCCTGCTTTTTTTGTTTAAAACAATCTGTGTCTTCCTTGATTAAGCGCATAGCCGGAGACTAATCCAAAAATGCTGGCTTCGCTCTCAATAGTAAACATGGCTGCATGAGGATTAGCAGTTACAATAGCAATGTCGTTGGCATATGCCAGTGTTTTGGTCAGATAGTCTTGTACCACAATAGGTGATATTTCCCTATTCTTTTCAAGCCTACGGATAAAGGGATCAATATATATTGCAAAAAGCAATGGCGAGCATGGGCAGCCCTGTCGTGTTCCTCGGGAAATTGTTATTTCTTTGATTAAGCTTCCATTCACCGATACCACTGACCTGGGGTTAATATATAATTTTTGTTCAGCCTGTATAAATCCTTCCTTGAACCCAACCTTAGACATAGTGGCCCACAAAAATTGCCAAGAGACCCTATTGAAAGCCTTCTCGGCATTGAGAAGGATCAATACCATTGGGTCTCCTGCAACCTCCGTACCATCAAATAGGGTAATCACTCTCTGAATGTGATTGATAGTAGATCTTCTTGGCACAAAGCCATGTTGACACTTAGCAATCACTTTATGAATAATAGGGGCAACCCTGTTAGCCAAAATCTTTGAATACATTTTGGATCCGCATTGATGAGAGTGATAGGGCGGTATTATCCCAACTGCTCTGGAGGTTTACTCTTTTTAGGAAATATAACTATTTTTGCCCTGGACCAGGAGTGTGGAGGCTGGCCGCCTTTAAAAATGTGAGTAATTAGCTCTAATAATGTGTTTTTAATTTGCCCTACAAAAGTTAAGCAAAACTCGGATGGGATACTATCAAATCCGGTAGCTTTCCCCTTCTGAAGGTTTTTGATGGTGGTTAGGAGTTCATCTAAATTAGGGGGCTGCTCTAACATAGTCTGATCTTCCTCCTCCAGTTTATCATCACCGCCACTTTCTAGGTATCTTTCTACCTCAGCTAGGCCCCCCTTCCTTCCTCCGCGTATAGATCTCAATAGCACCTCCAAAAAGCCTCTCTAATAAGTTCTGGGTCGAAAAGTTGGCCCTCAACGAGATCATATATTTTGGGAATCAGATTGGATGTAGATTGTTGCGGCATAAGCACAGCTAGCTGATGACCCACTTGTTGGTTAACTTCATAAACCATTTATTTCCGTGCTGTTGATTTCCTTACTGATTTGTCGGTAAAAACATTGGTGATTGCCGCCTTGCCGATTGCTACCTGGCTTTTGGTTTTAGAAACTTCTTCAGGCGTTTTAACCCCACTTGTTGCTCTTATCAACTCTTCTTCTGCCAGCGTAAGATTTTCCTCTAAGCCCCACATAGTCTCCCTCTCTAGTTTATTAACCCTCATTGAATACTGCATTGTCTCTCCCCGTATCCCAGCCTTCATGGTGTCCCAAACTATGTCAATTGAAGCGCTGCCGATGTTATCAGCTAAAAAATTAGGGATCCATAATATGGGCACAGTAGGTATCATCTAATAGAAGGGTCTTTTCAAAAGTCCAGGATGTGAGCTCTGTTTTTACTGGTGCCATATCCAGGGTGCAGATTAAGGGGTTGTGGTCTGATAGTATTCGAGGCAGCTTCTCTATTTGGCACTTACTTTTCAGTAAATTTGACATTAATACATAACCTATTCTAACATGGATAGAATGTGGGTTGGAGAAGAAGGTATACCCCGGATCGTTAGGTTTGGATGTTTGCCAGCCATCCACAAGACCGTGTGCGTAGCACATAATTTGCAGTGACTTAAATACTTTAGGTTTGCAGCCTTTGTATATCCACTTGTCTTTTAATGACCAATCAGTCGGAAGATTAATATTAAAGTCCCCACAGACCATTACCGGTAGAGGCCAGTGTGCAAGTTCGTTGGAGATTTCATCAAAAACTACCAGGTCATCACTATTACTTACCTATACGGCACACAAAGTTAGCTTCAATCCCTTGTCGTATTGGCATTCCGTAATAGCCCACCGGGCAAATTGATCAGTTTTAGAGCGGTTAAAAACAAACCCACTATCCTTGACTAAAATCGCCACCCCGCGAACGCGTGCACCCTGTGACGTAGGACATACCAACCTATACCCTAATGTGTTTAAAATCTGGCTCTGAGATCCCTCTATTCGCCCCCCAAGCTCGCAATTCTATTGCCACTATTTGTCTTTTTTATGTCATTTAATCCACAGATGTTTAAGGATAATACTTTTACCCCCCCCCCCCCATAATTTTTGAATGAGTGGATTGAGTATTGCACCTAGTTTAGCAACAGCCCACTTGTTACTTTGACTTTGCCTTTGCCAGATAGTGTTACCTGACGTCGTTTCTCTCCTTTGTTTAAAAAACCTGTCTAACCCCCCCCCCCCCACCCCCTTCCCCCCCACCTTGCCCTGGTTCCCGCCCCCCACCCTCAACCATTCTTGTAGGTTACTTGACCCACACTGGGCCAGGGGTTTGACGTCCATCATCTAATCCCCCATGAGCCCGCTGAGCCCCCCCACCTCGTGAAACAATCTGCTACACCTCCTCAAGTGATACCAATCAAATACCAATATTTATTTTTTAAAAAGCAAGGGGAAAAAGAAAAGAGAAGAAACAAAAAACTCTGTGTTTAGGACGCCAACCCTAAAATGTCACATCTGGTTGCTTAGCCCCATGTGACCCCTTTGACACCTTTAACATAATATTAAATATATTCATTGTTCATTGCTTGTGACCTGCGATTTCTTCTAAATAGTTTTTGGCCAGTATTTCTGAGATAAAGCTTCGAGTAGTTCCTTGATAAATGATTTTAAGCCTGGCGGGTTTGCAGGTATACCGTTGCCCCAAGTTTCTGAAAGGGGTCGAAGAGCTGCCGGAGTCACCACCTGCGCTCCACCGTGGCGTGCGCAAAGTCAGGTCGTGAGAAAAAGGTTATTCCTTCAAATGATCGTTTGTTCGTGGGTCTAGCAAGATCATAGAGGGCTTGCCCGAGCAGAAACTTACCAAAGAATAACAACATGGCCTGTGGATGTTGCTGAGATACCGGGGCACACTTACTGGGAAATAAAGGAAACCTGTGAGCTCTCTGGACTTCTTTGTCCCAGTCCCAATCTTGTAGCTCTGAAAATGCCCCTTTGAGAAACGAAATCATGAATTTCCTTGGATCGTCTTTTTCAATACCTTCTAGAATCCCCAGAAAGCGAAGGTTATTACGTTGCTGCCGGTTTTCTTGCTCCTCAACCTTCCACATCAAGTCTTTGACAATGCCCTTGTGTTCGTCATTCTGCGTTTTGAACAAAGCCAATTGTTCGCTTCTTACTTCCACTGAAGCCTTGCGGTCAACAATTTCGGCACAGGTCTTTCCCACCTTCCGGACTCCTCCCTGCAATTTATTTGCAGCCGGGTGTGATCTACGACTATCCACTTTAGCCTCTGCTTGGAAACTTTTAATAGATTTTGTAGAATATCCGCTAGAGCTGGCTCATTGCTCTGATCACGGTTTTTGCCCGCTTTAGAACTTTCCGCAATTTTTTGGTTGCCGCCAGAGGTTGGTGCAGATATAGAGAAAGCTATCTTCATAGTCCCACTTCAGGTCTGTAGTATCTTCTTTATCAGAGGTATTGCAGTCTTTTTTAAGTTGGCCCCTATTTTTCTTTTTTTGCAATTTTTTAGAGAAATGCTTATGCTTCAGCGGGTTGGTGTTTGTACTACTGTACCACTTAGCGCCCTCCTCCCCACTTGAAACAGAAATGCTAATGTCAGATAGTTCAGATTCCTCAGTCAGGGAAAAAAATGTATCCTGATTATCAAAAGCTACTGGCTTGCACGTTAGGAGAGGTGCTTGCAAGTTCTGCCAAGGGGGTTGCGCTGTGGGTTGCCTTATTAAGGTCAATAATGGGGCTAACAGTGTGCTGTATCATGCTTCCAATAGACTGTGTAGGGGCTGTTTCAGCTGTTAGCGATGCATTGTCGGAAAGTTGCGAGTCATTTAAGGTCTCCAATGAGGCAGACCGTCTACTCTCACTTTGACCATTTATACTCTGTGCTTATATTGTCAACGCTCCGTCGATCATTTCCTTTGGTTTTTCTTTGTTCGCCATAAGTTGGCAGGGTATACTCAGACGTGAGTCCCTTGCTCACTTTGCCACTGGATTCAAGCAAGCCGGGCTGAAGAAGGCTGGAATGCCAGAAACCGGTCCTCTGTAGCTTGTTTCCGGTCCAGGGAAGGCATGGCTTGGCAGTTCGGGCTGGACTGTTCCCATGAGGCACAGGGTCAGACTGATTTGCATATGGCCATGTCTGAACTGGGGTGGCAGAGTGGGCTAAAGAACGGTGATGGATTAAACCCAGATCAGTTGACTGGGGGTGAGTGCTTGTATTGTCATTGCTCCGTCCATCATTTCCTTTGGTTTTTCTTTGTTCGCCATAAGTTGGCAGGGTATGCTCAGACGTGAGTCCCTTGCTCACTTTGCCACTGGATTCAAGCAAGCCGGGCTGAAGAAGGCTGGAATGCCAGAAACCGGTCCTCTGTAGCTTGTTTCCGGTCCAGGGAAGGAATGGCTTGGCAGTTCGGGCTGGACTGTTCCCATGAGGCACAGGGTCAGACTGATTTGCATATGGACATATCTAAACTGGGGTGGCAGAGTGGGCTAAAGAACGGTGATGGATTAAACCCAGATCAGTTGACTGGGGGTGAGTGCTTGTATCGTCAACGCTCAGTCCATCATTTCCTTTGGTTTTTCTTTGCTTTTTAAAGAAAGCATTATTTTTTTGTTTTGTAATGTAGCCCATTTTCCTTAAAGGAAAATGGGATGCATTTCAAAACTAAAAATGAAAAGCTAGCTTTTAATTTTTTAAGAGCAGCCAGTGGTCCATGTGACCACTGACTGCTCTTAGAAAATGCTGGTGTCCACATTCACAGAGGGGAACGGGTCCCTTGGAGACCACATCCTGTTTGAAAATGGGTTGCCACCAACTTGAAGTTGGTGGTAACTGAGAATGTTTTGCAACCGTATTCCTGTTTGCGAAGCATTCCTATATACAGGTGCAGTTCGCTATTCGGAAGGAATGCCCTTAAGATGCTCCTTCATATTAGTATCTCGCAAACCCTATTTTGTGTGTCAGTAATAGATTACTGACTCACCAAATAGGATTGGTACATACCAAAAAGAATTTTACCAGTCGCAAATGAACCCATGGGCCGTTTGCAAGATGTAAAATGCTTTGTGAATCTGACCCTCAATTTCTATTACACACTTGCAGTCTTGATGACAGCTCTACAGGGCCTCCATGACATGTTGGACAAGCTGCTACGGATATCATCCCACAATCCTTGCAGATAAAAAACACTTCAAGAGGGGGAAGCCACTTGTGTAGGTGTAAGAGAAGGTTCTTCCGTTGCCACAATTGTGGAATGGCAGGATGTCCATCTAGGGCAGTAATAATGGTGGAACAAGTATGCTTTCCCAAGTTGATAGAATGCCGCAAGCTCTGCCTTCCATATGGTCTCATCCAGTAGTATAGCCGGAACATGTAAAATAATGGAACAGGGAAAGTGGGCTTACATAGCAACAACATTGTACCTGCAGGTAAAACTAATAAGAATTAGAAGCACACCAACTGTAAGTGGCCTCTTCACAAAGGTAAATCTACACATGCATATTTACTTACTACAAGTACATTTACTTTTACACTTTTGTGTAACTTTACTATACAATAGTAAAGTTAATACTGGTAGTGACTTTAGGATTGTATTTGATGTTCTGCACACTTGGTGAAGACCTCCTTCAATCGAGGCAGAGATCGCCCTATGCTAAAGTTTAGCAAAAAGTTTAAAAGGTCATGACATTTAAAAAAATGGAAAACATAATTGATATAATTTTATATTTAATTTATATATTTATTTATACCTTAATTCTTCTATTACTATGTGTCATATATGTTTCTAAAGTTTACATTAAAAAAATCTAGCCTGAAGTAAAAAAACATGTTTTTAATATACAAAGAATTAAAACTAACCTATTATTTTTACTTAATATTAATGTTTCATTTTACATTTTGAAAATGTAAATAACATGTTTAAAATAAAATAATAATTATGTTTCATTTGCAGACTTTTCTTAACATTAAATGAAATGTATTTCTATTTTTAAATACGTTATGATTCAATGTATTAAACATTATTTCATATGCAGTTTTATTTTAAGTCCTCTGTATCTGGGAAAAATAAAAATGACATTTTGCTGTATTTTGTGTTTTTTCATTATTTGCTCGGATTTTCAGGGGATCAAACATATTGAGAACATCTCAAAATTAGACAACATTCATGAAGTTTTTCTTTGTGGAACACATTTGTGAAGCTGTGGTGAATTTGTTCCATGAGGAAAATTCTTTTGCACAGTGTGCAGCATGTGCTCTAAGTATTCTTTATGGCATTCTCCCTACCAATTTAATTACAGTTGTCTACTCAAGATGTCTTCCTCAGCCTATTTTCCATCCTGATGCCGCACAGTGGGCCTGATTCACAGAATGAACTTAAGACTCAATCCTAAACTAACTACTATTTTGGTATTCACAGAATGCACTTACTCATTTTGGTATTCACAGAAGTTAGTAGTCCTAACTTTAGGACTCCTAAATGCCTTCTGTGAATACCGAAAGTCTTACAATTAAGATTTTTCTCAGTTTAGTAGTAGTAAAGTTAGGAGTCCTAACTTTAGGACTCCTAAATGCCTTCTGTGAATACCGAAAGTCTTAAAATTAGGATTTTTCTCAGTTAAGGAGTCCTAAAGTTAGGAGTCCTAACTTTACTACTACTATGGCTATTTTAAACCACTTACCTATTCAATAAGTGCTTACCAAATCACAAAATTAATTTATAAATGCTTATCAAACTGAAATTTGGAAAGTGCCTGTTTTGGGTGTCACCTTTAAATGTTATGTATAAATGGCGGGCACCTGCAATTTCAATCGCAAACCATTGTAGGTTACTGACTCCTCAAATGTGGTAATGCTATCACAGCAATGAAGTGGGTCGTCATGAGACCCCTTACCCTTTGTGGATTGTAAAACAAAAAGTTGTCTGTGAGTGAGCAGTGGTCCAGCAGACCACTCCTAACATTTAAACACATTTTTCAAAGAGTATAGTTTTATTGTTAAGTCAGACCTATTTCTTTTAAGGAAAATGGGCTGCATTTTAAAATATATATATACTTTCTTTAAATGCAATAACAAGCCTGGGGGGTTTTAAGGCCCCCAGCAAGCTCCCATCCCTGTGATGGCATCCCATCCGAATGAGTTGCATTTTGGGGTCTAACGCATGAATAGTAATGAGATAGGTCGAATTGCGACCCATTCGAATGGTGAATTTCTGAACCGACCAAATAGTACACAGGTCGGTTCGCAAAACCGGAATTAATTCGCAAAATATCTGTGCGCATTTTATGACCACTTTTTGGGAACTGATTCTGAGTACATCTTGACCCGGATGTTTAAGATGATATTTAAGCAAGTTTTCAGGAGGTAGATTTGTATATTCTGTCTCTGGAAGTGGTGCATTGAAAGAGCCTGAGAATAAAAAAAAATGTATTTGTATTCTGTGCAGGCTATGTTTGGGAACACCACTAGGAGATGATTTGGTTGGTTTTCTTTCTCCTGTTTTACACAGCCCAGATAAATATGTTCAATACCAAAGCCCTTCAGCGGAGTAACCAGAAGTACATATTGTGCTATTATTCATAATTGAACAATTACCATCCGGTGACATGGGCAGAGCTTGGCAGGCCGGCTCAATCCTTTCAGCGCGCGCAGATATGTCACAGGGAAAGCAAATTACATTTGATGGTAGTTGTGACTCTGTCTGGCAACAGCAATGTCATTACAATCAATACAAAGGGAAGAAAATCAAATATTAATAAAGGCGCACTCAGCCATGTCTGTGCTCTGCATACGTTACAGATGCACGCTGCCCTTTCGCTCAAGACCTCGATTCCAGCGCGCGCAGGCTTTTCTCATTTTAATTCCTCCTAAGGGTGTCTCCCTGCCCGACCCTCTCCGCGCAATCAAATGTCTCATTTTCCCAGGAGAGGCACGAGCCACTGATTGGAAGACGGCTGCAAGTCTGGAGGCCGTCGGAGGCCTTTGAAAAGTGAATTCCACTTTTTCGTTCCATCTTAATAGATGTTCAGTTGTTAGCAGGCCGTCTGCAGTCCAATGTCTTTTTGGGGAACTCGGAAATATATATTGCTGGAATTTATATACAATTAGATATCCATATCTATCTATCTATCTATCTATCTATCTATCTATCTATCTATCTATCTATCTATCTATCTATCTATCTATCTATCTATCTATCTATCTATCTATCTATCTATCTATCTATCTATCTATCTATCTATCTATCTATCTATCTGTCTATCTGTCTGTCTGTCTGTCTGTCTGTCTGTCTGTCTGTCGCTCAGAGGCGTAACGAAACTTGAGGGGGCCCCCCTGCAAACTACATGGAGGGGGCCCCCCTCCCATCCTCCATGCCAGTCTAGAGCTCTCAGGCCAGCGATCCGCCATACTGCAGGGGATGCAGGGTGATTGTTACGCCACTGTCACCAATACAGCGGTGATAAGTAACACTGGATGGTGGAGTCAAAGGTTGGGCTTAGTCTGCCAGCAGGCTATCATAGGTGGTGGTCCATTCATTACAGGGTCCCTGCCATCAGTAGGCCAGGGAAGTTTGCCCAATTTTAGGTGGCTTTCCTGATGCAGACTCCTGTCATGATATACAACATCAGGCCCGCTCATTGTTCAGTTTTGACAAAAGTGCATCCACTGCTCCTTCTCGTTTTGGTTTTGAAACATTAGACAATGCGACAATACTGTATTTCAAAAGCAGATGTAACTACAAAGAGCAAATTTTGATAATACATTTTTAGTAGTAGACAATAGCAATCTTAAGAGGCATTGCATAGCTTCATACACACTTTGACCTCAATTCCATCACAGTCTCTCTCTCTCTGTCAGTCAGTCAGTCTCTTTCTCTCAGCCAGTCAGTCTATCTCTCTCTGTCATTCAGTCTCTCTCAGTCAGTCAGTCTCTCTCAGACAGTCAGTCTGTCAGTCAGTCGGTCTCTCTCTCTCTCTGTCAGTCTCTCTGTCTCTCTCTTTCTGTCAGTCTGTCAGTCAGTCAGTCTCTCTCTCTCAGTCAGTCAGTCTCTCTCTCAGTCTGTCAGTCTATCTCTCTGTCATTCAGTCTCTCTCAGTCAGTCAGTCTCTCTCAGTCAGTCAGTCTCTCTCAGTCAGTCAGTCTGTCAGTCAGTCAGTCTCTCTCTCTCTGTCAGTCTGTCAGTCAGTCTCTCTCTCTGTCAGTCTCTCTCAGTCAATTCCTCTCTCTGTCAGTCTCTCACTCAGTCTGTCTCTCTCAGTCAGTCTCTCTCCCTGTCAGTCCCTCTGTCTGTCAGTCTCTCTCTCCCAATCTCTCTATCGCTCTCTTTCGGTCAGTCTCTCTCTGTCAGTCACTATCTCTCTCTCAGTCAGCCTCTCTCTTTCTGTCAGTCAGTCTCTCCCTTTCTGTCGGTCAGTCTCTCACAGTCTCTCTCTGTCAGTTTCTCTCATGCAGTCAGTCTCTCTCTCTGTCAGCCAGTCTCTCTCTCTCAGTCAGTCTCTCTCTCTCTCTCTTATCCTCTCTCTCTGTCAGTCTCTCTCTCTCTCTCTCTTATTCTCTCTCTCTCTGTCAGTCAGTCTCTCTCTCTGTCAGAGTCCCAGTCTCTCTCTCTCTCTCTCTCTCTCTGTCAGAGTCTCAGTCTCTCTCTCTCTTTCAGTCTCTCTCTGTCATTCAGTCTCTCTCAGTCAGTCAGTCTCTCTCAGACAGTCAGTCTGTCAGTCAGTCGGTCTCTCTCTCTCTCTGTCAGTCTCTCTGTCTCTCTCTTTCTGTCAGTCTGTCAGTCAGTCAGTCTCTCTCTCTCAGTCAGTCAGTCTCTCTCTCAGTCTGTCAGTCTATCTCTCTGTCATTCAGTCTCTCTCAGTCAGTCAGTCTCTCTCAGTCAGTCAGTCTCTCTCAGTCAGTCAGTCAGTCTGTCAGTCAGTCAGTCTCTCTCTCTCTGTCAGTCTGTCAGTCAGTCAGTCTCTCTCTCTGTCAGTCTCTCACTCAGTCTGTCTCTCTCAGTCAGTCTCTCTCCCTGTCAGTCCCTCTGTCTGTCAGTCTCTCTCTCCCAATCTCTCTATCTCTCTCTTTCGGTCAATCTCTCTCTGTCAGTCAGTATCTCTCTCTCAGTCAGCCTCTCTCTTTCTGTCAGTCAGTCTCTCCCTTTCTGTCGGTCAGTCTCTCACAGTCTCTCTCTGTCAGTTTCTCTCATGCAGTCAGTCTCTCTCTCTGTCAGCCAGTCTCTCTCTCTCAGTCAGTCTCTCTCTCTCTCTCTTATCCTCTCTCTCTGTCAGTCTCTCTCTCTCTCTCTCTCTTATTCTCTCTCTCTCTGTCAGTCAGTCTCTCCCTCTGTCAGAGTCCCAGTCTGTCTCTCTCTCTCTCTCTCTCTCTCTCTCTGTCAGAGTCTCAGTCTCTCTCTCTCTTTCAGTCTCTCTCTGTCATTCAGTCTCTCTCTGTCAGTCAGTCTCTCTCTTTCAGTCAGTCTCTCTCTTTCAGTCAGTCTCTCTCTCAATCAGTCTCTCTCAGTCAGTCTCTCTCTCTTAGTCAGTCAGTCTCTCTCCCTGTCAGTCCCTCTCTTTCACAGTCTCTTAGTCACTTTCTCTCAGTCTCTCTCCCTGTCAGTCCCTCTCTCTGTCAGTCTCTCTGTCAGTCTCTCTCTCAGCCTCTTACTCCTAGTCTCTCTCTCTCAGTCAGTCAGTCTTCCAGACAGTCTCTCTCTCCCTCTGTCAGTCTCTCTCAGTCAATCATTCTCGCTCTCTCGTAGTCAGCCAGTCTCTCTCAGTCAGTCTCTCTCTCTGTAAGTGACTCTCTCTGTCAGTCTCTCTCTGTCAGTCAGTCTCTCTCTCAGTCAGTTTAACTCTGTCAGTCAGTCCCTCTCTCTGTTGGTCAGTCTCTCTTTTTGTCAGTCTCTGTCAGTCAGTCTCTCTCTCTGTCAGTCTCTCTCTCAGCCAGTCAGTCTCTCAGTCTCTCTCTCTCTTAGCCTCTCTCTCTGTCAGTCAGTCTCTCTCTCTCCCAGTCAGTCTCTCTCTCTCCCAGCCAGCCAGTCTCACTTAGTCAGTCATTCTCTCTCTACCTCAGTCAGTCTCTCTCTGTCAGTCAGTATATCTCTACTTCAGTCAGTCAGTCTCTGTCTGTCTCTCTCCACTCTCTCTCTCTCCATTCTCTCTCTCAACTCTGTTCACTCTATCTCCGCTGTCTCTCTCTCCACTCGCTCTCCACTGTCTCTCCACTGTCTCTCTCTCCACTTTCTCTCTCTCTCTACTCTCTTTCCACTCTCTCACCCCTCTGTCTCTCCACTCTCTCTCCACTGTCTCCCTCCACTGTCTCCCTGTACTCTCTCTCCACTCTCTCTCTACCTACTCTCTTGCCACTCTCTCTCTCCACTCTCTCTCCTCTCTCTATCCTCTCTCTCTCCTCTCTCTCTCCACTCTCTCTCTCTCCAATCTCTCCACTCTCTCTCTCCAATATCTCCTCCCTCTCTCTCCACTGTCTCTCTCCACTGTCTCTCCCCACTCTCTCTCTCTCTCCACTCTCTCTCTCCACTCTCTCTATCTCCACTCGCTCTCGCTCACTCTCTCCACTGTTCTCCATGCTCTCTCCACACTCTCTCTCTTCACTGTCTATCTCCACTCTCTCTTCACTCACTCTCTCTCCACTCTTTCTCCCTAATCTCTCGCTCCACTCTCTCTCTACTATCTCTCTCTCTACTCTCTCTCCACTCTCTCCCTCCACTCTCTCTAATCTCTCTCAATCAATCAATCAATCAAAGACATTATAGAGCGCACTACTTACCCGTAGGGTCTCAAGGCGCTTGGGGGGGGGGGGTGCAGTTTACTGCTCGAACAGCCAGGTCTTGAGCTTCTTCCTGAAGGAGAGGTGGTCTTGGGTCAGGCGCAGGTCGGCCGGGAGGGAGTTCCAGGTCTTGGCGGCCAGGTAGGAGAAGGACCTTCCTCCTGTTGTCGCTCTACGGATGCGTGGGACGGCGGCGAGGGCGTGGCTGGCAGATCGGAGGTGGCGTTTGGGAGCGTAGAAGTTGATCCGGTTGTTGAGGTAGCTCGGGCCTTGATCGTGTAGGGCTTTGTGTGCGTGGGTGAGGAGACGGAAGGTGATTCTTTTGTTGACGGGGAGCCAGTGCTGGTCTCTCAGGTGTCCGGAGATGTGGCTGTTTCGTGGGATGTCGAGGATGAGTCTGGCTGAGGTGTTCTGGATCCGCTGGAGTCTCTTCTGGAGCTTGGCGGTGGTTCCGGCGTAGAGGGCGTTGCCGTAGTCCAGTCGGCTGGTGACGAGGGCCTGGGTGACGGTCTTCCTGGTCTCCGTGGGGATCCACCAGAAGATCTTCCGTAGCATGCGCAGGATGTTGAAGCACGACGAGGAGACGACGTTGACTTGTCTGGTCATGGAGAGGGAGGAGTCCAGGATGAAGCCCAGGTTGTGTGCGTGGTTCGTCGGTTTGGGTGAGGTGCCCAGGGCGGGGGGCCACCAGGAGTCGTCCCAGGCGGAGGGCGAGGAGCCCAGGATGAGGACCTCCATCTTGTCTGAGTTCAGATTCAGGCGGCTGGTCGTCATCCACTCGGCTACCTCTTTCATCCCTTCGTGCAGGTTGGCTCTGGCAGTGGCGGGGTCGTTGGTCAGGGAGAGGATCAGCTGGGTGTCGTCGGCGTAGGAGATTATGTTGAGGTTGTGCTGGCGTGCGATGGCCGCGAGGGGGCTCATGTAGACGTTGAAGAGGGTAGGGCTCAGCGAGGATCCTTGAGGGACGCCGCAGATGACTTCGGTGGCCTCTGACTTGTATGGTGGTAGGCAGACTCTCTGTGTTCTTCCGTCGAGGAAGGAGACGATCCATTCCAGTGCCTTCTCCTGGATTCCGACATTGCTGAGGCGCTGCACTAGGGTGCGGTGGCAGACCGCGTCGAAGGCCGCGGAGAGGTCTAGGAGGATGAGGGCCGCTGTTTCTCCGTTGTCCATCAGGGCTCGGATGTCGTCGGTGCCTGGCGGCGATGAGGGCGGTCTCGGTGCTGTGGTTGGCTAGGAAGCCGGACTGTGAGGGGTCGAGGGTCCACTCTCTCTCCACTCTCTCCACTGTCTCTCTCTCCACTGTCTCTCTCTCCTCTCTCTCTCTCTCTCCACTCACTCTCCACTGTCTCCCTCCACTCTCTCTCTCCACTCGGTCCCCACTCTCTCTCTCTCTCCACTCTCTCCCCCCACCCTCTCTCTCCACCTTCTCTCTCTACTCTCTCTCTCTACTCTCTCTCTCTCTGCTGTCTCTCTCCACTCTCTCCACTCTCTCTCTCCACTCTCTCTCTCTCCACTCTCTCTCTCTCTCCATTCTTTCTCCACTCTCTCCACTCTCTCTCCACTCTCTCTCACAAAGTAGTGTGCGTTGCCATGCGCGTCCGCAGAAATGTTTCCAGGGGGGGCACATTTTTAACTTCATCACCATCCCCCTTGCACCCTTCTCCCCTCTGCCTTGCACTCTTCTCGCCCTCCCCCTTGCACCCTTCTTGCCCTCCCCCTTGCACCCTTCACCCCTCCCCCTTGTACCCTACTCCACCTCCGCCTTGCACCCTTTTCTACCTCGCACCATTCTCCCCTCTGCCTTGCACCATTCTCCCCTCTGCCTTGCACCCTTCTCCCCACTGCCTTGCAGTCTTCTTCCCTCTGTCTTGCAACCTTCTCCTCTCTCCCTTGCACCCTTCTCCCCTCTGCCTTGCACCCTTCTCCCCTCTGCCTTGCACCCTTCTCTCCTCTGCCATGCACCCTTCTCCTCTCGGCATTGCACCCTTCTCCTCTCTGCCTTGCTCCCTTCTCCCCCTCCGCCTTGCACCCTTCTCTACCTTGCACCCTTCTCCTCTCTGCCTTGCACCCTTCTGCCTTGCACCCTTCTCCCCTCCACCTTGCACCCTTCTCCCCTCCCCGTTGCATCATTCTCCCCTCTGCCTTGCACCCTTCTCCTCTCCACATTGCTCCCTTCTCCTCTCTGCCTTGCACCCTTCTCCCCTCTGCCTTGCACCCTTCTCTACATTGCACCCTGCTCCTCCCTGCCTTGCACCCTTCTTCCCTCTGCCTTGCACCCTTCTCCCTTCTACCTTGTACCCGTCTCCTTTCTACCTTGCACCCTTCTCCCCTCTGCCTTGCACCCTTCTCCCCTCTGCCTTGCACCCTTCTCCTCTCTGCCTTGCACCCTTCTGCCCTCTGCCTTCCACCCTTCTCCTCTCTGCATTGCACCCTCCTCCTTTCTGCCCTGCACCCTTCTCCTCTCTGCCTTGCACCCTTCTCCCCTCCGCCTTGCACCCTTCTCCCCTCTGCCTTGCACCCTTCTCCCCTCTGCCTTGCACCCTTCTCCCCTCTGCTTTGTATCCTTCTCTCCTCTGCCTTGCACCCTTCTCCTCTCTGCCTGGCAACCTTCTCCTCTCTGCCTTGCACCCTTCTCCCCTCTGCCTTGTACCCTTCTTCCCTCTGCCTTGCACCCTTCTCCTCTCTGCCTTGCACCCTTCTCCCCTCTGCCTTGCACCCATCTCCCCTCTGCCTTGCACCCTTCTACCCCTCCCCGTTGCACCCTTTTCCCCTCTGCCTTGCACCATTCTCCCCTCCGCCTTGCACCCTTGTCTACCTTGGACCCTTCTAATCTCTGCCTTGCGCCCCTCTCCTCTCTGCCTTGCGCCCTTCTCCTCTCTGCCTTGCACCCTTCTCCCCTCTGCCTTGCACCCTTCTTCCCTCTGCCTTGCACCCTTCTCCTCTCTGCCTTGCACCCTTCTCCCCTCTGCCTTGCACCCATCTCCCCTCTGCCTTGCACCCTTCTACCCCTCCCCGTTGCACCCTTTTCCCCTCTGCCTTGCACCATTCTCCCCTCCGCCTTGCACCCTTGTCTACCTTGGACCCTTCTAATCTCTGCCTTGCGCCCTTCTCCCCTCCCCGTTACACCCTCCCCCCTCTGCCTTGCACCCTTCTCCCCTCTGCCCTGCACCCTTCTCCCTATTCCTTGCACCCTTGTCCCCCTCTACCTTGCACCCTTCTCCCCTCTGCCTTGCACCTTTCTCCCCTCTGCCTTGCACCCTTCTCCCCTCTGCCTTGCACCCTTCTCCCCTCCGCCTTGCACCCTTCTCTACCTTTCACTTTTCTCCTCTCTGTCTTGTGCCCTTCTCCTCTCTGCCTTTTGGCCTTCCCCCCTCTGCCTTGCACCCTTCTCCCCCTCCGCCTTGCACCCTTCTCCCCTCTGCCTTGCACCCTTCTTGGCCAGCCCCTTGCCACCTGGAACAATGGAACCATTTCAAAAGCATGAAGGACTAGGGCCGTCCCTGACTGGGCCCACACAAGACGCACTGGCGATCTGGGGGGGGGGGGGCAACTGACCTCCCTTGCCCCCCCTGCGGACGCCCACATGGTGCCTTCTAACAAGAGTGCTTACCTGAGGGCACCATTTTGCTGTCTCATCCCTTCCCATATGAGCATTGCCCTGGAGAATGCTGTTTCTGGGGCCCCCACCCCATCCTTGTCCTTGTCTCTTCTCAGTGGAGAAGAGCCCTGTGGGGAATGCTCTTTCTGGGGCCCCCACCCCCATGCTTTTTCGGCTCTGACTGAAGAGAAACAATGTTAGTTGATACTTTGTTTCTCTTCAGTCAGGAGGGGCTCAGGGCAGCCTGCACCTGCTTTAGAGGGAGAGAGGTTTGCTTTAGCACAAGCCTCTCTCCCAGCTCTCACTGAAGAGCTGAGGGGGTCCCTTTTATTTACTTTAGGGTGGGGCCCCCCTGCACCGCGGGGGCTGCGGGGCCTTTTGTTATGCCCCTGCTATCGCTCTTGTGATGCTTCTGGTCATTCGAAATAAAAGATAATAGTGTACTGTTGCCCGTTGTAAAGGTACTCTGGGGTTTATTTAAAAGCCCCTTGCGCCTCCGGTGTATCACTTTGTTTGGCACACTGGCGGCGCAGTGTGCTGGCCCATATTTACAAGGCTATGCAAAGCCACCCTACGTGGCCTTGTGAATACAGCCCCTTTTCAGGCATCACTTTTGTGTGAAAGGGGCGTGCCATGAGGGTTGCAGTGGGTGTTTCCACTAAACACCCATGGATTGTGCTGCAGTGCCAAATTCACATTGTTTTGTAAACCTGGGAGGCATCACAATCCTATACCTCACCAGGGGAGGTGTAAAAAGGTGCAATGAGGAGAAATACTTTTATTTCTCCTCGTTTTATACTCTTTCTATGTGTGCTGCATTCTGCACATAGAAAGAGAAACACGCCATCAAATTGTTCTTTGGCAGGAAGGTGTCCCTTCCTTCACAACATCTATCAGCACCGCAATGCCATACTCTTGCACCGTGGTGCATGGGTGCCTGCGTTGGTGCATGGCAGCCAATTGTGCAGCAGCGCAGGGGAAAGCACAGGAATGTGTTGTATTGTTGTAATTATGATGCCTCTTTGTGCTTTTATAATGACGCAGAACAGCAACATGGTTTGTGGTGTGTGCTGTGTTATTGTGTAGTAAATCAGGCACTTATGGTGGTATATGTCATCATCATTCCTTAAGGCTCTTGCCAACTGGCAGCATTGTAGGGTAAGGCTGTGTGAAGAGTGGGGTATGCAGTGAGGATGAAAGATATATTTAACTGTGACTCTGTGGAAATGTGATGTGAATGTGAGTGTGTGAGTCGGTCTAAGATGTTGTGTTGGCTTCTGAGGAAATGTTGTGTCAGTAAGGGTGGAAGAGGTGAGGCTCAGCTGCGAGGGTGCCTGACTTGGGACCACAGAATACACGGTTCAATCCCCGGCTCCGGTGGCAGGTTAACCCAGCACCATGGTTTTAGGCAATAGCTTGCTTAATCTTCCAGACGGCCCCCAGAGCTGGGACACCTCCATTGGAGGTAGCTGTGCGCTTTACAAATGCTGGCATTTAATGGATGTGCTTGTGAGGTGACATTGTTTTGACCACATTGTGGCTCTGGTGCTGTACTATGCACATGTTAGAGCCAGGAGTTGAGTCCAATGTATTATTTTGGAATTGAACCCATTCAGACCAGACTATTCCATCATTTGGTTGGTAGGTGTTAAGTGTTGTTGGGTCTTCCAAGGAAGAAGATTATATAGAACATGTGAGCTGTTTTTGGTGTCTGTGAATGAACCTGTCTAAAGAAGTGCTAAATTTGAGCCAGTGGTTTCCAGTGCTCAGCACCAGTGCTTTTAATCATAAAAACCGGTGCTTTTCATAAGCACCAGTTAAGGACACATTTATTTACGGGGACATCAAGTAATTTGATCAGAATCACAGGATGTTGAGAGGTCGCCAAGACTCAAACCTGGTTCCCCGGTGCCGAAGTCGAAAGCTTCGGTCATTACGTCACATCCTCTCCCAACTTTCTTGGTTAGTAGTTGGTTCTGTTTTAGGCGGCGCTAACAGGAGAAATGGACTGGTGCAAGCTGCCTCCTGACAAGGGCCCCGGCACTTATTTTTTTTTACAAATTAGCCACCGGTCTAAAGTGTTGTGTTAATGATGCATTGACCTTTGAGAGGCAATCAGCCAGTAACAGGCGGTAATGCGACCATTGGAGCTGTGACCAAGTTTTCCTCAATATTCATATAGATGGTGTAGGCCCCGAAATAGCACATAGCAGCAAGAGAAAGACCTTCAGAAGGTATCTTAACTTTTAATGATCCCAGGCTCTTTTCTTCAAGTAAGGACAGAGGGAGGCTTAGTTTGCAGTAAGGTAAATATGATGTGCTGCAAAGATGAAAAGGGTTGTGGTGTGTTAGAACTGGGGTACTCAAGTCGGCTGAGGTAGGTACCTTAGTCTAAATAGGGACCCTTGCTTCTAGTCAGGGAAAGGAGGGACACACTCTTAGATAACCCCTGCTCACCCCCTGGCTGCTTGGCACAAGCAACGGGGCGTATCTCCAAGGCAATGTGTAAAGTATTTGCAACCACACTCCCAGTAACACAGTGAGAACCCCACAAATGGACACCACACTGTTTTTTATAAAAATTGCCGTATCTTTATCAAAAGGAATACGATGAGACTAAACGATAGAAATCCAACATATGCGTATTCGTGACAAATCACTCTGCCGGTTATTAGGTCAGCAATCACTTATAGGTTCTTGCGGTATTATTGAGCCGTTCACAATGATCTAATGCAGTCATAAAACAATGCTATGCAGTTCGTAATGCAGTTTGTAATGTAGTAATAACACAGGGGCATATTATCAAGGGGGTTTATCTCCGCTTTTTTGGCTTTAAAAGCCAAGAAAGCGGAGATAAAATTATCTCCCTATTACCTAGCTGCCGCTAACACCAGTTAGCGACAGCTAGTAGGAGATAGCGACCATCTTGGGCCCCACTTTGCATGTCAGTGATATTTATCACTAATGAGATGCAAAGTGGGCGTGCCAAGATGTTAGAGACTGAAAACAGTCGCTAACATGGCTATCTCCTATTACCAACTTTTGGAGATATTCACGCTAAGTGGGAATATCTCCAAAAGCTAACACCTACCCTGAGCAGTTCTTAGCCCTGTTATCCAATGGGAGGTGGATAACATGGCTAAGAGCATTAGCTCGCTAATGCATGAATATCGCTGACTTTTCAGCGATATTCATGCTTTGCGGCGATTTTTACCGCATTTGAGTTAAACCTTGGTAATACCATGGTTTATTTGCGGTAAAAATCACCGCAGCGCTGCGGTAAATTTTTGTCTCTAACCAAGCAATAGCGATAATTATCGCTATTGCTTGGTAATATGCCCCACAGTCCTTAATGCACGTACTAATGCAGTTTGTAACGCAGGAATAATGCAGGTTGTAATGCAAGAATAATGTGATTCGTAATGCAAGAATAATGCAGTTTGTAATGCACGAATAAGGCAGTTCGTAATGCAAGAAAAATGTGATTCCTAATGCAAGAATCAGACAGTTTGTAATGCAAGGATAATGTGATTCGGAATGCAATTATCAGGCAGATCGTAATGAAAGAATAATGCGATTCGTAATGCAATAATCAGGCAGTTCGTAGAGCAAGGAATAAACATACGCCAATCGGCGGGGTCAACTCGGGCCCCTACTAGGCCCCAACACCAGAGACCACGGTAATGAGTTTAAAGGGGCGGCCCTGGTATTGCTGGGGAGATATGGGCCTCTCGGGGACTCAGCACTTATAATGCGGTGCATTGGGAGAAAGCTCAGGGCACTCCTGTACTCCTCCTGCACGCCTCCCCAGGCCACACACGCTTGCGGCTCCCGACCAAAGTCCAAGCCTTACATGGGAGGGGGAGTGCTGCCTCTCTCTCCATCTCTCCCGCTTGTCGGACGTCCTGCTGGGCGGCCTGATGACATTGCAGTTCTGGTGTTAGGCGACGCTGTAACCAGACGGGTAACGGTGCTGCCTTCTCCATCGTTGGCGATCTTGGCAGATTCCTCTCAGTGAACAACGATCACGATCCCTTTCACCTTGCAGCTTTATTAGCTTCAAGAAGTTCTTTAGCAAGTTGCGGCACGGGGCCGGCGGTGGTGATCCTTACTCACAATCTCAGTTACGATGATGGCTCAGGCCACAAACAGCAATACAGCAGCATGGATGATGTTTCACTCTGCGGGGGGCAATGTGATCACAGGACACCTTGTAAACAGTACCAGAGACCACACAGCAGTCTTCCTGAAATCCTGTGGCACATTGCGGCTCAGGCCGGCGGTGATTATCCCCACTCACAGCCTCAGTTACGAAGACGGCTCGGGCCACAAACAGCAATACAGCGGCGTGGACGATGTTTCACGCTGCGGGGGAATGCGATCACGGAGCACCTCATAAACAGTAATACGGACCTTACGGCAGTCTCAGGCATGCCAAAGCACCACGCACCAAATGTCGCTGAGACACAGTTGGAAAATTTATGTTCCTGAGGGGCATATGTATAAAAATCACTCTTTGCGATTCTCAAATAGCGTTTTTTTTAGAAATCGCTATTTGAGAATTGCAAATAGGGATGTAAGTACAAAATCACAATATTTTTGCGATTTCTTAATATTCCTTAATTGCGATTCACAAATTGCAAATCGCAATTTAGGAATACTTTCCCATTCATTTCTATGGGCCAGGAGGTCCATAGGAATGAATGGGAAGTTATTCTCAATTTGCGATTCGTAATTTGAGAATCGCAAATTGAGAATAATTTCAAGCGTCCAAGGGTGTCATAAGGACACCCTGATGCACCCCTGAAATTTACATGAGTGCACATATGGCGCACATACATGCCCTAAGGGCATGTATGTGCACCACCAGGCACCTTTACAAATGCCAAAAAGTGCATTTGTGAAAGACTTCGCAAATTACCACCAACTTCAAGTTGGTGGTAATTTGCAATTTCTTAATGAGAAATCGCACAACTTGGGTGCTTAATACATAGCATTTAAGGAATCTCAATTTGAGATTCCTTAAATGCGGTCGCAAAATTAAGGAATCGCAAATTTTGCGATTCCTTAATTTTGCAAAGCGATTTTAATTTCCGTTTTTTTAGTTGCAAACGCTGCTTTTTGCGAATCGCAGCATTTGCGACAAAAAAAAGGATGATACATATGCCCCTGAGTATTCACAACAGGGGGCCAGCTCTCCTCGGGCCCTTGGAGACACGTTATTTCAGGACACAGCACACAGCAGAGACCTCACAAGCAGGGGGGGGACACAGCACGCAGAGAAGTCCCTTGTCCTCTCTTTAGTCAAATCAGCAAGCTGCAGGCCAGCCCCAGAGCACACAGCAAGGGTAGTGCTTCTCTTCAGTCTCTTCAGCTGTTCTTCTTTGGCAGAGGTTCCTCTTGATCACAAAGTTGGTTCAATCCTTATTAAATCTGTATTTCAGTCTTAAATTCAGGGGTTTCAACTCTCACACTTATACCCCTAAATGCCTTTGAGGTCTTTGTGTGTAGGGGGCTCTGACCCCAGTCCAAACAAGACCTGGGTGTCTTCCTGCCAGTGCATCACCCTCTTCCCTTGGTAGTGCAGGTCTGGGCCCCAGACGCTCAGCAGGAGGTGGAGCCATCCTTTTGTGGCAGCAACACAGCCCTCTTCACATCCAGGGGGCTACTCCTCCCCCTCACATCTAATGCAGGCCAGCCTGTTGCTGTCTCACCTACCCTTCTCTGGCATCAGGCCACTCCCCAGACCCTGTCACTTCCAAACCCAGATGGTCAATACACAAACAGGGAGAGGCACACAGGATGGTTTAAGACAAGAAACCAGCCACTTCTTAAAATGTGGTTTCTAAGCACATAATTTAAAAATCATCTTCACAAAAAGATGTGTTATTAAATTCTGAGTTCAGGCACACTAAACTCCATCTCTCCATCTTATGCCTATGGGAAGATAAGCTGGAAACATGGGACACAGCATTCCCCATTCTATCCGATGGGCAAGATGGCCTTGCAGCAGTAAAAAATGAATGTGACAGTATTTCACTGTCAGGACATGGTGCATATCTCAGTGCATGTTATGTTATGTTATGTTATAACAATTTATTATGCGCACAGCGACTCCAGCGAAGGAGCATCCCGGCGCAGAGACACTAAGCAGTCATAACACAGCATGGAGACAATGCTACAGAAAAGTACAAAAACAGGGAAGCTAAAATAGGAAGGTTTTTATGGCTCTACGAAACGACAGCAAGTCCTCTATCAGCCGAATTTCAACTGGGAGGGTGTTCCAGATTGACGCGGCTCTCACCCTGAAGGAACGGCCCCCCATCCTGCTGAGCCTAAATCTGGGGACAACAGCACGGGCCTGCCCTTGAGATCGAAGATTGCGGGTAGGGACATAGAAGGAAATGGAGTTGGCCAGGATCTCGGGACCAATGCCTCTAAGGATTTTGAAGGTCAGACACAGGACCTTGAAAAGAATACGCTTTCTAACCGGGAGCCAGTGCAGGGAGCGGATGACATGAGACACCGGGCAGAACTTAGGAAGTCCAACAATGGCTCTCGCCGCGGCGTTCTGCACCCGCTGCAGACGGGTTAACTCAGCCTGGTTGGCCCCCGCCAGCAAAGAGCTGGCGTAGTCCAGACGGGAGATGATGGTTGCCTGGACCACAAGCTGTCTGGTAGGGGCGTCAAAGAACTTAAGCACCGGCCTTAACCCTCTTAGGAGACCGAAGCAACAGGCTGCGATTTTTTTAGTGTGCCCTGTGAATGTCCTACCTTTAACATACACTGCACACTGCCCAGAGGGGTACCTTGGGCTGACTGAAGGGGTATCTGATATGCATAAAAAGGGAAGGTAAGGAATGGCAAGTGCATGAACTTGTCAGGACAACAAGGCAGTTAACAAACTGTGTGCAGGCACTGCAGTTGCAGGCCTGATATCTTTTTTTAGGGCCACTTGTGTGGGTGGCACAATTAGCGCTGCAGGCCCACTAGTAGCATTTGCATAATCAGCCCTGGCACACATAGTACACTTTACTAGGGACTTTACTAGTAAGACAAACATACCAATTATGGACAATACATTACCATAACACTTTATACAGGGAACAGTTGCACTTTGACACTGATCAGCAGTGGCAAAATACCCAAGGCATCTAAGACGGCAACATTAGGTCAGAAAAAGGTCTAGCAGGAAGGCAAAAAGTTTAAGGAACTTTAGCCAAAAAAGGCCAAGTCCAACATATTGCAATTCGGTTCCACCCATTCAGTAAGCCCACTTCTTTTCCACATGGCAAATAGACTGCACATGTTTTAATACCAGTAACCGCCTTTTAAGATAAGACTGTTGCGATGCACCTATATCAAAACAATACCCTTTCAGGCATAGAGTGACATGTAAATTATGCAATAAAGAAGCAGAGAACTCTGGGTTGTTCTCAAGTTTAGGTGGAAAGCAGCTCCTGTATAGAGCACCCTCAACACCAGGGACACTCTAAATCTACTTAACTCAAATGTATGCTTTTCTATCAAAGTCTTTAAGCATAGTATTAGCACAGTGCCATCCATGCCGAGATAGAAAGGGACAAAGTCTTTTGCCATTTCTACAGCAAAGTCTTTAAGCATAGGGCTAGTGCTGTGCTGTCCATGCTGAACTGCAAAATGACACAAGCCTTTTATGACTCCAGGCACAGTACACCTTTGAATTGGTAAAATACCAAACAAGCCAACCTGAAATTAATAAAAGCAACCCCTGACACGTGTTTCGCTCTCATTAGAGCTCTTCTGAGAGGTATAGCATAGTATTAGAACAGTGCTACCCGCTTCTAAACTTCAGAACTACAGAGCATTCTCCTCTTCTTTTTTTCTTTTTTGCATATATATATATATATATTGTTGTGAACAAGGCGGGTTTCCCGCCGAAACGCATAAAGCCATTATCGTTGGGTGAATAAAGAACTCCTCTTTGATAAGAATTCCACGGAGTCAGCGCCTTTTTTGTATTGGTGAGACGAAGGATTGGATGAGATATATATATATATTCACTGAAAAAACCATAGGTTATAGACCATATATAGTTAGGAATTAGCATTTACAAAACCTTATTTTACTCACACAAAACCATTGAAATTCGCATATATAGTTAGTTGCACTAACTATATATCGCGCACCTGCAATCCACTGCTGATCATGTCACATATTACATCATTCATGACATGGTCAGTGACATCACTGATGACATCACTGATGACATCTCAAATGACATCACCCACACAACACAACAGCTCCATTCAGAGCTACTCTACCTCAAAGCACTCTAAAATATTATTTTACTATTTCCCTTGGTTTTCCCCTTGTTACGCTTTCCGGAACGCTACCCGGTGCGCGGACCGGGCGCTAACCGTCCGTTACATATATGGGCCTCCTCAGCCACCCTTAGAAAACCTAGGGGGTCAGGATATGTCTCCCGTGCCCCCTTATACCCATTCCCAACATTGTTTATCCTCCATCTTGTGACTAAATTCGTCCGAAACACAAGATGGCGGACTCCCGTTACGCTACCGGTGAGCTACCCGGTTCGCGTAACGGGTAGCGCTTCCACCGCGAAAAAATGAAAAAAAATGTATTTTAGTTTTTTTGCCCCACGGGGGGCCCTTTAATAGCCCCCACATCAATCCTAGGGGGTCAGGAGGGGTCTACCTTGCCCCCTTTCATTCATTTCCCCCTTCGTTTATTTCCACCTCTTGTCTCTAGATCCTACCGAGAGACAAGACGGCGGCCTCTCCGGACTGTTTAGAATGCTGACAGTCACCGGAGAGCCAATCCGCTTCTCCTCGCGAAGTTCCGTTACGCGTCTGGTACGCGAACCGGGGCGCTAACCGAGACGCTGCCACAGATATATATATTTTTTTGAACGTTAATTTCTCAAAATCCACTGGAGCACATATCTTGAGACCTAGCAAAGGCACATCAGGCAAACAGTCTCAATGTTGCCAAGTTTCATAGAAATCCATTCAGCCGTTCGAGCTAAAAGTGAGTCCAACCGCCCTATGGAAAACTCAATGTTAAAAACACGTTTTGGGACCCCCCTTTTTTCTCGGCCCCCGCTTGACGAATTTCGTCCATCAACGCCAAAGTTATTCAACATAGAATTTTCAGAAATCCCTATTCAAAAAAATCCTAACTATGTATACCTACTACCAGTAGGTAATATATATATATATATATATATATATATATATATATATATATATATATATATATATATATATATATATATATATATATATATATATATATATATATATGCTCAGAGGGCTGGAACTGGGACAATGGACAGAAAATGTTTTAATCTGGCTACGGTTCATTGATGACGTTTTCGTGCTGTGGCAGGGCACAGAAACAGATGTGGATGTATTCATCAATGACCTAAGACAATCAGATTAAGGTGGCAATGTGGTCTTATGGCCACGTAAAATGTACTTGGAAGAAGCCCTCAAACAGCTCAACGACAAGGACTGTTACAAACGTATCACTATGCAGGATGCTCTTTTAGCTAGGAATGAAATCTATTCCAAATTGTCTGCCTGGAGGAGTAAAGGCTTGCTGACCATGGATGAGTATACATTTTTAAAGAAGGACTACCCAGTGACTCCGGTAATATACTTCATCCCTAAAGTCCACAAGAACTACCAGCAGCCACCAGGCAGGCCCATCATCTCCGCATGTAACAGCCTATTTGAAAATATGAGCAAGTATATCGATTTCTTCCTACAAGACTATGTAAAAAACTTGCCTTCCTTTATCCTTGACACGAGTGATTTACTTAGGAGACTTATTGATTTTAGATGGAATTCCAACTACATTCTGGTGTCCATGGACGTTACTTCGTTATACACCAGCATATTCCATCAAGATGGACTGAAAGCCATCCAGTATTTTCTTGGTAAGAGGGAAGCCAGCTTTCATGAACATTCGAAAATGCTGTTAGACATGATCTCCATTTGTTTAGAAAACAATGTTTTCCTATTTGCCAAACAGCTATTTCTTCAGACCAGGGGTGTGGCAATGGGGGCCTGCTTCTCTCCCAGTTACGCCTGTTTGCACAGGGGGTACTGGGAGGAGCAGGTCCTGATGGCGGAACATAATGTCACCATGAACACCAAAGTGAAACTCTGGTCAAGGTATATTAATGATCTGTTCTTTGTTTGGGATGGGACTGAGAGTGAGGTGAGGGAATTCATACAAGAACTTAACATCAATAACCTCAACATCCAGTTCACCAGCAGCATTAGCACTCAGTCCATTGTATTCCTGGATGTGGAAATCTTTGTCCAGGACGGTAATCTCCAAACTAGACTGTATCGTAAGCCCGCGGCGGGGAACACTCTGCTGCACGCCGATAGTCACCATCCGGCGCACTTGATACGGAGCATCCCCTATGGTGAGATGCTCCGTGTCAGGAGAATTTGCAGCAGTGAGGAGGAATGCCGGCTGGCACAATCCCACTGTAGGGCTCGTTTCCTTCAAAGAGGCTACAAACCTGAGATTATAGATAATGCTACACACAGGGCCAACAAAATAGAGAGGTCAGTATTCCTGGGCTCAGGAATTGAAAGCCAGCAGCCTCCAACTAATAGATCATGTGAGGAGACTAGATTGATCATTGGCTATAGCAATCAGCATAAAAACATCCACAAAATTATCAAGGACAATTGGTCCCTGATATCTAGTGACCCTGTTATTGGCCCCGCAATGCCTAAATATCCTAGCATTACCTATCGCAAAGCCCGGTCTATGCAAGATAGCCTGGTCTCCAGTAGCCCTGAGGTGATCACAGGATCCTGGTTAAATGATAGCAAGGGGTTTTTGAAATGCTCTACCTGCAAAGCCTGTAAGCATGGTATTAGCAAGTCGGAGGTTCATACACCACTTTCACCTTTCCCAATTAAAATCAAACAAAAATTGAATTGCAAATCTGAATTTGCAGTTTATGTTTTGGAATGCCCGTGTGGGCTTAGATATGTGGGAAGCACTAGGCCACAAGTCCACAAGCGAATTTTACAGCATCTGCGTGCTATCACAAATGCAGATTCGGCAAATCCAATTGCCAGGCAATTTTGAGAAAACTCATGGGAAAGATGCCTCCGCTTTGAAATACTATGTGATAGATTGTGTTCCCCCCCAGAGGAGAGGAGGTGATAGAGAGTCCCTACTTCGAAAACTGGAGACTCGTTACATCATATCACTTGATACTAAGGCACCGCAAGGGCTTAACATGGGGGAGGACTGCCACACCTATCTATAGTAACCTGCTAACCTTGTTATATGCACATTGCACTTTTTTCCTCAGTACTGTAACTGTCCTGTAAACATGTATTTGAACTAGAGTATTGATATTATAACGTGCATCCTGGAACCTCCTTTTGACCTATCTGTAAAAGATTTTTAATATGATTAATGATTTAACATTCTTTGCACAATTTCACGGTAGCACTTTATAGCCATTTGACATGTTCTGTACTAATTTTGCGTATTTGCACAATGAAATTTGTTCCTCTTTACCTCAGTACGGTTGTACAGCCCACTCGGGCAGTATGCACTTTAATATACTTGAATCCATGACAACAGGGATTATTTGTTATTTACTACCACTCTCCACACATTTGTTTGATTCATCTTGCACAAGGAGTAGTGACGTGATGTAATTTTACTGGCAATATAATTATTTATAATTATTTATTTGGCTTTTAACTTTTTTACTCTTTTAAGAAGTTCTTTTAGCCTTTGCCATGAATTTGTACAATCATATTTGATTACTGAGGTTTTACAAGTTGTAAATGTTTAAATGTATTTTACCGCAACTTTGAAAGACATGCTAACTACTTGTACACATATTGTGCAATACTCGCATTTATGCTGCAATACTATGTATGTAAACATTTTGGAAAGTATAGTATGTTTTCGCTTTCCATAACATGTAATGGCACTTTTTGCACTTTAAAAGGGTGGTCAGCCCTCGTGACGTTGTCATGTGATCAAGGCTATCTCTAGCCGAAACACGTCATGGCGGACTGGTGCTGGGCTAAGCATTAAATAAAAAGAAAAATTTGCACCTTCTTGGGTCTCGCTGGTTCCTGTTTGTCGGTGTGGCTGTACGCGCTGCGCTACCTGCTCTAGGAACTTGGACATACCTCATATATATATATATATATATATATATATATATATAATATATATATATATATATATATATATATATATATAACATTTCTATGGCAAAATGAAACCCCTCATTTTGTTCCTTTTCAAATTAAATGTATTAAGTGTTACCACTTTATTCCAATCAAGATGACTTCAGGTGTGCCATACTTTTGTCATAAGTAAGACTGTTAGCGTTCTAGTTGTTCTTTAGAACACTCTGGGACATTCTGTCATTGGGCTATAGTTGGGCTACATCTAGCTGATATTTGGGCTACATTTGGGCTCTTTCGTCTCTGGTGGCTATCTTGGGAGACTGCATATCAGAATTTTTTTAATGAAATATAAGAGGATTTGAGAAGTCACTCAAAATGTGCCCTAATTTTTCTTTCTTCAGCACTAATTATATTTTCTATGGCAAAATGAACCCCCTCATTTTGTTCCTTTGCAAATTAAATGATTTAAGTGTTAACACTTTATTCCAATCAAGATAACTTCAGGTGTGCCATACTTTTGTCATAAGTAAGACTGTTAGCGCTCTAGTTGTTCCTTAGAACACTCTGGGACATTCTGTCACTGGGCTATAGTTGGGCTACATCTGGCTGATATTTGGGCTACATTTATTTTTTTTGTCTCTGGTGGCCATCTTTGGGCTACATTGGGCTACATGGGCTCTAACATATATATAGCCCAATGTAGCCCAATATATATTTTTCAAAGTTACTTTTCGTAAAAACCACTGGAGCATATATCTTGAGACATAGCAAAGGCACATCAGGCTACCAGTCCCTACAATTTTGCCAAGTTTTGTGGAAATCCATTGAGCCGTTCGAGCTAAAAGTGAGTCCAACCGCCCTATGGAAAACTCAATGTTAAAAACATGTTTTGGGACCCCCCTTTTTTCTCGGCCCCCGCTTGACAAAACCCCCCAAACTTCCAGGGGAAGCTCAGAAACAAAATGTGCCATTTTCCTGAAAATTTCAGCCAATTCCGTCCATCAACGCCAAAGTTATTCAACATAGAATTTTCAGAAATCCCTATTCAAAAAACTCCTAACTATATATACCTACTGGCGACCGCCAGTAGGTAATATGTATATATATATATATATATATATATATATATATATATATATATATATATATGCTCAGAGGGCTGGAACTGGGACAATGGACAGAAAATGTTTTAATCTGGCTACGGTTCATTGATGACGTTTTCGTGCTGTGGCAGGGCACAGAAACAGATGGGGATCTATTCATCAATGACCTGAACAAGAATATGTTGAATTTGAATTTTATAGGGCACTATAGCAGAAACACCATAGATTTTCTACATGTAAGAGTATCTGTGAGAGAAGACAGGTTGGAAACCACGGTTTTTAGGGAGCCGAAGGCTGGAAATATGATACTTCATGCGGCCAGCTCACATCCAACACCACTCATTAGGAGTATTCTGTTTGGAGAGTTCTGTGGGGCTAGAAGAACATGTAGCACTCAGGAAAACTATAAAAGTGTGAAAAAGGAGATGAAGAGTCATTTTTTACAGTGAGGCTGTCCAATTAAGACTTTGGAAACTGCCTCAAAGAAAGCCAAGATATTAAGTAGAGAGAAATTGTTATTTGAGCCATCAAAGACAGCCGAAAGAGAGAAGAGATATAGACAAGGCGAAAGTACACATAGGTTCATAACATCATATAACACAAAACATGAGGAAGTGAGGTTAATTTGAAAAAACACTGCCACTTTATTAGATGTGACCCTTTAATAGGATCGCAGGTAAAGAAATACCCAGAGATAATGCACAAAAAATCCAAATCTTTGAGAGATGATATGGTGAGAAGTGAATACTGTGAGAATACTGGAAGTCAAACCTGGTTACAACAGAGGGAAGGTTTTAGAAAATGTACAAAATGTAAAGCCTACCAGCATGGGGAAAATCTTTTGAATTTTAAGAGGGTTTTTAATAAGACTGTAAAGATAAAAGGATTTTTAACTTGCAAATCAAGTTTTGTAGTTTACATTTTAAAATGCCCATGTGAAAAACATATGTAGGCAGCACTACTTTGCCATTTCATAAAAGGATCCTGCAACACAGGAGAGCTATAATAAATAAGGATCGAAGCTACCCTGTAGCTAGACCCTTCGAAAAGAAACATCACAGTGATCCTACATTAATGCGTTATAGTTGCATAGCATAAGAGCCTAAAAGGAGAAGTGGTGGTAATAGAGAGAAGGAGTTACAGAAACTAGAAACCTATTATATTCTGGAATTTGAAAGTAAAGAGCCTAATGAATAAAAAGTGGACGAGGATTTGTTCACATGTCTATATTAAATATGCTGTAGAACCTGTACATTCAAGAAAGCCATTTTAGGATCAAGTTATTTTTTTTTTAATGTGGAAGAGGACATTTCCACTAGCACTTTCTGGATAAAAGCACTTTACATTAGAAATAGGAAAAGCACTAGCACTAGAAAAAGAGAATAAAGAGAAAAAAGAGAAAAGGGTAGGAAGCAAAAATAACAATTTGTCATTAGCACTTTAAATATGCGAGGTATTAAGTTATGGTTAACACCAAAGAAAGCAAGGTGTAATGAAGGCAGCAAAGGAACGAGAAGCACTAACGCACTTTATTAAGAACAGGATTAACCCCAACCCCTTTTTTTCCTTTTTTCTTTATACAAATAGACATTTCTGATTTTTCTAATAAACTAGAACAGACAAGAGTAAATGTATTAGGAATATGTGACAATTTATAAAAGGAAATTTTCATAAGATGTGCAATATAATATGTTTTCAAACCAGAAGCACTAATTCACTTTATAGATTGAGGAACTTTTCTGCCTCTATTTATGCATGAGTCTTAAACCGTCTTTTTTATTGCCATATCGATAATGGAACAACCATTTTCCTTTTATAAATGCGAATGAAATGAATCTCTTGTAAGTAGTTTTAACAAATAACATGAGATATGAATGTATTGCATCAAATAGGATCATTATATACAATACAACATGTTCCAAGAAGGCACCTAAATATTGAACCTAACGCCTCATGTATGTTAATGGGTAATGTCCTCTGTCTATGTCAATCCCCTTTCCTTTCCCCTCCTCTTCTGGGAAATGAAATAAATATGGCTTAGTATCCTGGCCAAGGCTGCAGGAGGCAGAAAAAAGTGTAGATAATGCAATTAATAAACAAATAAAGTTTTGAGTGAAGTTACCTTTGGAGTGCCGGTCTTGCCTTGAAACGAAGGATTTCATATATATATAATACTACTAAAAGAAAACATAAATTAGCACTTACCGGAAAAAGAGTTATAGAATCAGATTTTACTAAACCAACCAATAAATATAACACTATAAACAACTTTAACCAATAATATAACTCAAGCAATTAAACAAATAATATCAAAGGCACACTATTTAAAGCACATAATTAATTCTAAACTGACAAACACTGGAAGAGAAGGAAATTCTGCTGGATTCTCAATACAAACAATTATAGAAGGAAATATACATCTCTATAACTATATATTCAAGTAAGTATTTCTTATATTTAAACTAAACAATAATATTAAAAAAATGTTTAATTAACAAGTAAATAGTAACAAACTCTGTAACTTTTATCATTTTACACAGAGTATCTGAAAGAAGGAAAACAAGCCTCTAGAAAATCTACATTTTTGGAATGCACCTAGAATATAAAATAATTAACTTAAGACTCAATCCTAAACTTACTACTATTTTGGTATTCACAGAATGCATCTACTTTTGGCATTCACAGAATGAACTTAAGACTCAACCCTAAACCTGCTACTATTTTGGTATTCACAGAATGCACCTACTACTTTTGGTATTCACAGAAGTTAGGATTGTGTCTTAAGTTAGGATTGTGTCTTAAGTTTGTCTTAAAACAAACTTAAGACAGGCTTAAGACAGACTTAAGATGGACTTAAGTTAGGATTTTTTCTTAAGTCTGTTTTAAGTCTGTCTTAAGTCTGTCTTAAGTCTATCTTAAGTTTGTCTTAAGACAAACTCAAGACAAAATCATAACTTCTGTGAATACCAAAAGTAGTAAGTTAATTCTGTGAATGCCAAAAGTAGTAAGTGCATTCTGTGAATACCACATTAGTAGTAAGTTTAGGATTGAGTCTTAAGTTCATTCTGTGAATCAGGCCCATGATACATAAATAATAATTCAGAAACTCACCCACACAGTCACCAAACCAAACCTAAATCCTAAATCCCTAAACCTCCACAAACTAGTAAAGAATTCCAATTTAAATTACTTGAACTTTTTTTCCACAACAAACATCTGCTCCACGCTTAAACAAGCTAAAAAGAAAAGCTGCACCATTGTGCAAAACATCTCAACAAAACATACAAGTAAGTAAACATATTAATAACTAACAGGAATGTATGACAGTACAACACGATAATTTTGATCGCGGTACTTACATCGTGAATTTTACAGTGCAAGTCGATACAACAACTTGTGTTGGAGGGCGCTGGATTGAGGATTAATCTGATTTTCTATTCCAACTCCAGCCCACGTAACAGTATGGAAGATGTTTGAATAGAAAATCACACTATTCCTTAACCAAGAGCGCCATCCAGCGCAAGTCGTAGTAATGATTTGCGTAGTAATGGCTGTGTGGTAAAGATCATGCGGGGTAAACACCGCATTGTAATCTATGTTTCCCACTAAGAGGCAAAATTAAACTATAATATATATCTATATTTTTAAACTACTTACAGATATAGGGGGTCATTAGGATCGCGGACGGACTTGAGTCCGTCCACGACCCCTGAGTAGGAGGGAACATCCGCATGGGCTGCGGCGTTCCCTCTGTGCAGATTAGGATGTGACCGCCAGGGTGATGGTCACATCCTCTATTTTTAACATCGCGGCGGGTGGAGCTTCAAGCTGCATCCGCAGCAATGTTAAAAATGCACGCATTGCATTTGAATGTAGAAAGTGGCAGGCACCGCGCGCGTGCCTGCCGCTTACTGCATACAAATGCAGGGGGGTACCATAGGTACCCCCCATGTGCACGCCCCACCCCCCTTCACCTAAGGGGCCCGCAACGGGCCCCCGCAATGAAGTTACACATGCTTTTCCAAGGCGGAAAAGCCGCCACGGAAAAGCATGTTTCCAAGCACATCCTAATGTAGCTGACTGTGTCTGAGAGACACCGTCACCATATTAGTGCTTTTCCGCCGCGGTTGTAAGCCAACCGCGGAGGAAAAGCTGCGGACAGAAACCAGGACCCACCAGCCATCCTAATGTGGCGGTGGGTCTTGGTGGGTCCGCAGAGGATTTTCCGCATCCTCCAGGCCGGCGGTGGCTTCCGCCGGCCCGGAGGATGCGGAAAATCCTCCATCCTAATCAGCCCCATAATGTCAGAATGTGCCAAATCTATCACTTGACAAAAAGGAAAGGAATTATTAAGTCATATGGGCTACACCTACAGCCAAGAAGGTGCATCAACAGAAACTATAAAATGAAAATGTACTAAATATTATTCTAATGCATGGTATGAAAGGGCAACAACAAAAGAAAATGTTGTAATTAATGTTTAAGAGCAGAACCAAAACCCAACTGAAATCCTTAAGTACATTGGGCCTGATTATGACTTTGGCAGTGTTAGACCTGTCTGCTTCTGGGAAGACTCTAACCATCATGATTTATTTTTGTCCCCCTTAGCCTCCCAGACTTTCTATTTTTATTTTTACATGTGTCCATCAGGAGGTTTTTTTATGCTGTCAGGGGGCTAGGTGTTCCTTGGCGATGACGCCATTTTTCCCTCATCACTTGTGAGGCCTAGTCACCCCCCTTGAAACCTTAGGGATCTCCAGGGACCTAAAATGGTGTCCACCAACTGTCATAACGGACACTACTGGAGGATAGGTCCATAGGATAGCATTAAGGAACTTTCTAGAACCTACTGGAGACTTCTGCAGGTCTCAGGCCAACCTATATAAGGCCAGTGACCAGCAGCCATTTTGTGCTGACCCCAGAGTAGAGGAGTGAGGCAGTGGTGAGAGGAGGTGGACACACTGAGAGCAGCTAGTTTGTCACTGAGGCTGACAGTTACTTCAGAGGATTGTTCCCCCTTCAGCCCTTGACCGATCCCTCTACCAAGACCTCAATTACTGACCAATGAATCGAGCTATGTGAGGAGGAAGACCCTTCGAAGTCTTGCCCCCGCTGATCCCTAGCGGAACGCCTGACTAGGAGACTTAATTTCCCTGAGTAAGACTTCCACCTACCAGCGCTGAGTAGTAGAGTGGATTCCATCCAGGTGTGGACTCTGTGGTGCTCCTGAGGCTTGGCGTAGGAGGTAGGCGGCAGCAGAGCCTGTTGGGACCCTGACGATAGAGCGCCCCGCTCTGTGCAGCGTTTTTCCTGGAGTCCAGTGAGGGGAGGATCAGTGGCCAAAAGTGTGGTGACAGCGCGGCGCCAAGCGAGAACACTGGTCCCTCGCACCCGCGCTGCCTTGATCAGTCTTTGTGAGGCGAGGTGAGCCGGCCCTGAGGAGACGCTTCCAGCGCCGGGTCCGCGCATGCCCTGTGAGCGGCGGAGGTCCCCGGAAGGAGGGGCAACAAGGTGAGCAGGCCCGAAGCAGTGCGTCGCTGAGGAGGCGGAGCCGGCGTGGGACGCTTCCGCGCATGACCGGAGGAGCAGCGCGATTGTCGGTGTGACGGAGGAGGCGCCGGAAGGCTTCCTGGAGCGCCGTGTCAGCAACACCGATTCCCCCCCACGCTCGAGCACCGGCTGAAGGAGCCAGCGCGAGCGAAGGAGAAAGTCGGCTCAGGCGTGTGCTCCGGTTTGCCTTTCCGCTTGTGTGTAAAGAAAACACGAGCAGGGAAGGGTGAGCGGGGCCCCCAGTTGAGTCACTTCCAGACGCCCCAACAAAGCGCCGGCTCGGCAGAACAGAGGCACAGACGCCGGCAAACGCCCAGAGGCAACAGTAACGCGTGGGGACTGGGACATCATCGTCCCCACGCTAAAGTAAGGAGTGGGGAAGAGGGGCTCCTAAAGAATCTTATATCTGGGAACTGCTAATAAGAATCCTAACCTGTGAATTGAGGAAATAATAGTTCATTGTGGAGCTCAGGGCTCATCTGAACGGGGAGTTAGCTTGTTACCCCAGAGTAATTATAGCCTTGATTACCAGGGTAGTGATACTAGGGCCTTGAAAATTACTACTGAAGCAGGCCATTAATCTTGAATAGCACTGTGAAACTGTTAGGAAATGTACCTGCCAGTTAGGTGATGCAAGTGTGTAACGCTGCATAGTAAAAGAACTAATAGGTTCCTTCTAATTTCAAAAGAGTGTCACTTCCTCATTACTGAACTTTGATCAAATGAATGTGTTTTACTGCCTTTTTCCACAGCTGGAGGAGTGAAAACTATTTTCCCTAGTAAAAGTGTAATGTTTATTCCTAAAATCAATTGATGTGATAACCTGTATGATCTCAAATCCAAAGAGCCATATTATTTTTATAAAAGGTAACGGTATTTTTGCAAACAGAGGTGTTGTGTCTTTATTTTAGTGGTTCATCACTGTGTTACTGTGGGTAAGCTGTGTAAGTACTTAGCCAACGCCTGGAGTTAGCTGTAGACCACTACTGTGCCAAGCTACCATATGTGGGCTTGGGGAACCTAGGTCCAACATAAATGGTGTTTCAGCGGTGGGATAGCGGATCTGTACTTACACTTACTTATTAGTAACGCAGTGACAACCACGAGACCCCACCTGGAGTTTTCTCCCTGCGGCCCTCCTAATTTACATTTTTGGTTTTTCTAAATTGGCTTCTGGCGGTGGGTGGAGGTTGACCTCAGGTCACTCTGTGGATTTCTCCTGTATAGCATTTTATACTTCAAACAAGAATGGAGATAAATGTGGAAGAGCTAGACAATTATACTGTGCCCCAATTGAAAGAATGGTGTCAGCAGCAGGGGGTGTTTTTCAAGAAAGGCGCCAGGAAAGTTGAGTTGCTGACCAGTATTCGGGCATGGGTAGAGGCTCATTCCGGGGAGGAGGTAGACCCTGAAGAGAGTGACAAGGACACTGTCCTGGAGACCACAACACTGTACCAGGCGGGAGGGGAGAACCTTGTAACAGGTCCTAGAACACCTTCTAGAGTGGGCAGTAGTGTGTCAGAGAGGGGCCTGACCGACGCCGAGTTGGAAGACAGGAGGGAGGAGAGGAGGATGAAAATAGAACTAGCCAGGATGGACATGGTGAGGGAGGAAAAGAGGTTGGAGCATGAGCGGACCATCAAGGAGATGGATTTGCAAGCCCTAAACTTACGTACCCCCAAACCAGAGAATGGTGGCAGCGATAACCAAACCAACACCCGAGAACCTAGACCGTACCTACCAAAAGACATTATGGCTTGTTATGTACCCAGCGACGACATTGCTAAATGGTTAGCCGCCTACGAGGTCTCGCTGAGGGCCCATGGGATTCTGGAAGTCCACTGGGGAGGTGGGTTATACAAATACATGCCCCCCACTGGCAGGGATACCTTATTGGCCCTTGACACAAGTGAACAGACCTATTATCCGGCTATGAAATCAGCACTGCTTAAGAAGTTTGGGTTGACCCCTGAGAAATATAGACAAAAGTTCCGGGGCAGCTACAAGCTGGGCACACAAAACTGGGTAGATTTCTTGGACTACGCCAGGAAGGCCCTGGAGGGTTGGGTAAGAGGCAGCGATGTAGGGGACTATGAGGGACTATATGACCTCATACTCAAGGAACACCTACTCGAGAAGTGTCTTCCTGAGCTTAGACAGCATCTGGTGGACAGCAAGCTGACCAGCCCCAGGAAGCTTGCTGAGGAGGCGGACATCTGGGTTAGTACCCGGGTGTCGACTAAGGGGACTGGAGGGAATTCCCAGAAGCAAGGACAGGGCGCCCCCCAGAAGAAAGAGGGAGGGGAAACTAAGAGGGAGTTCTCTAAAGGGCCACAAAATACTTCGCAAGGAAGGGGCAGAGGATTCATCCCCAAGAGTAACCCCCCTCGCAACCCTACCCCTGGCCAAAGCCAGCAGCCAAGGGTTGTTCATTGTTTTGAGTGTGGTGGTGTGGGACACTATAAAGGAGATGTGAGATGCCCAAAAAGACCACCCCCTCCCACTGGAGGAAAAGCCCCGGGAATCACTAGTGTAGTGCTCGGGGAGGAGATGCCTTTGGTTAATGGAGGGGAGCGGGCGGGTGTCACTTTAGTGTCCCTGGGAGATAAGGAGATGGTTCCCAAGACCCAGCTGCCCTCTAATACTATTAAGTATGAGCAGTGGGTCACCATCAATGGCCGTAGAGGGGAGGCTCTGAGAGACACAGGAGCCAGCATGACTATGGTAAGGAGTCAGCTGGTGTCTCCAGAGCAGGTCATCCCAGATGTACTCCATCCCGCCGTAATGGCTGACGGCAGATTGGGCCACTACCCTGTGGCTGAGGTTCCCTTTGAGTGGGGAGGGGTTGCAGGTCCACTTCGAGTTGCCGTAAGCCCTGCCGTGCCTGTTGACTGCCTGTTGGGGAATGATATGGAGCACAATGCTTGGAGGAGGGTGGAGTACCAGACTCACTCTGCGATGCTGGGACCCCCTGACTGGACTTGTGTCAGCACAAGGTCAGCAACTGCCCGAAGGGAAAAGTTGCTTACGCTGGAGCCTGGAACAATGGCCCAGCCAGCTGCCAGAGAGGAGAAGGACAAGAGGCCGGAGGACCCTGCCTCGACATCTCCGCCTCGTGAGACAGCTGGACCACCTGCGGAGGTGGATCTGGAGTCCACAGGGGAGAATGTTGCTTCCCTGGAGAACCTACCCATCCCTACTGAATGGCATGTGGAGGGAGGTCCTTCCAGGGAAGAATTCTGTGAAGCTCAGAAGGAGTGTCCTACTCTCGAGGGGCTGCGGCAACAGGCCAACGCCCAGGCAGCAGGAAACATTGAAGGGAGCTACCGGATTTACTGGGAGGATGGACTCCTCTACAGTGAGCCCAAGGCACCTGGCCACGGTTCAGCCAGAGCCTTGGTGGTCCCTCAATGCTTTAGAGCCTTTCTACTGGAACTGGCTCATGAGATACCATTGGCAGGACATCTAGGACAGGACAAGACCTTTGCCCGGCTTGTCCCCCACTTCTATTGGCCTCGAATGAAAGTGGCGTCTGACACATACTGTCGGACGTGTGTGTCCTGCCAAGCTAGTGGGAAAACAGGAGTGAAGCTTAAAGCTCCCCTGGAACCACTACCTGTCGTTAGCACCCCCTTTGAGAGGGTGGGCATCGACATTGTTGGGCCATTGGATCCACCAACTTCAGCTGGTCACCGGTTCATACTGGTTTTGGTGGACCATGCCACACGGTACCCAGAGGCCATACCTCTGAGGACCATCACTGCACCTGTGGTGGCAAGGGCCCTGATGGGGATCTTTACCCGAGTGGGTTTCCCCAAGGAGGTTGTGTCCGACAGGGGGACTAACTTCCTTTCAGCGTACATGCGGGCTATGTGGAAGGAGTGTGGAGTTACCTATCGGTTTACCACTCCTTATCACCCACAAACCAATGGTCTTGTGGAAAGGTTTAACAAAACCTTGAAAGGTATGATCAGGAGTCTACCTGAGAGCCTGCGGAGGAAATGGGACATCCTCCTACCCTGTCTCTTGTTTTCTTACAGGGAAGTGCCACAAAAGGGAGTGGGCTTCAGCCCCTTCGAACTTTTGTATGGGCACCCTGTACGGGGACCTCTCAGCCTGGTGAAGGATGGATGGGAACGGACTCCCAGAAAACTTCCCCAGGACGTGGTGAGCTACATGCTGGCCTTCCGGAGCCAAATGGCTAAGTTGTGGAAGCAAGCTTCAGACAACTTGGAGGCCAGCCAAGCGGTGATGAAAGAGTGGTATGACCACAACGCTCACCCAGTGGAACTGGAGCCTGGACAGAAGGTGTGGGTGATGGAACCTGGAGAGCTAAATGCCCTCCAGGATCGTTGGACAGGCCCCTTTGAGGTGTTGGAGAAGAAGGGGAAGTCCACCTACTTGGTGGACCTTAAAGCCCCAAGGCAGCCCCACAGGGTGCTGCATGCCAATCGCCTCAAGCCACATCATGAGAGGCCCGCGGTTGTCTTGATGATGGTAACCGATGGAGCAGAGGAAGAAGAAAGCGAACCTCTCCCTGATCTTCTCTCGTCCCAAGAAAAGGATGGGTCGGTGGAGGGAGTAATTCTCTCGCCATCCCTAACTCCTGAACAGCAGAGTGATTGCCGCCAGATCCTGGAGCAATTTTCTTCTCTGTTCTCCCTTGTCCCGGGTAGGACCCACCTGTGTACCCATGACGTGGACACAGGAGACAGCCCACCTGTGAAGTCTAAAATCTACCGGCTGTCGGACAAGGTGAAGGCCAGTATCAAGAGTGAAGTCGCCAAGATGCTGGAGCTGGGAGTGATTGAACCTTCTGGAAGCCCTTGGTCTAGCCCGGTGGTTTTGGTACCAAAGGCTGCCCCACCAGGCACCACACCCGAATTGAGATTCTGTGTGGACTACCGAGGCTTGAACTCAGTGACCAAAACTGATGCCCATCCTATCCCACGGGCGGATGAGCTGATTGACCGGCTGGGAGCTGCTCAATACTTAAGTACCTTTGACCTAACTTCAGGGTACTGGCAGATTTCCCTTACCGAGGAGGCGAAGGAAAGGTCAGCCTTCTCTACACCTGAGGGACACTACCAATTTCGCGTGATGCCCTTTGGGCTCAAGAATGCCCCTGCCACTTTTCAGCGGCTGGTGAACAGGGTCCTTTCTGGAATGGAAGCTTTTTCTGCTGCATACCTGGACGACATTGCTGTCTTCAGTAGCAGCTGGGAGGACCATTTGCAGCATCTGCAAGCTGTTCTACATGCCCTGCAACAGGCTGGATTGACAATCAAGGCCAGCAAGTGTCAGATCGGACAGGGGTCGGTGGTGTACCTAGGTCACTTGGTGGGCAGAGGGACGGTGCAGCCCCTCCAGGCAAAGATTGAGGCTATCATCGCCTGGGAGCCCCCCAAGACTCAAACAGAGGTCCGAGCCTTCCTGGGCCTCACTGGATATTACCGTCGCTTCGTGAAGGGGTATGGCACTATTGTGGCCCCTCTCACTGAGCTTACTTCCAAGAAGCAACCCCGACGGGTAGTCTGGACGGAGGCTTGCCAGCGAGCCTTCCTGACCTTGAAACAAGCATTGTGTTCCGCTCCCATTCTCAAGGCCCCTGATTTTGCTAGAGAATTCATTGTCCAAACAGATGCGTCAGAACATGGCATTGGGGCAGTGTTATCGCAGCTAAATGATGAGGGCTTGGATCAACCCGTGGTCTTCCTGTCCAGGAGACTACTCCCCAGGGAAAGGAGGTGGAGTACAATTGAGAGAGAAGCCTTTGCGGTGGTTTGGGCTCTGAAGAAGCTGCGACCATACCTGTTTGGTTCGCACTTCCTAGTTCAGACTGACCATCGCCCCCTTCGTTGGCTGATGCAAATGAAGGGGGAGAATCCCAAGTTGCTAAGGTGGTCTATCTCCCTACAGGGAATGGACTTCAGGGTGGAACATCGACCTGGGGCAGACCATGCCAACGCAGACGGTCTATCCAGGTATTTCCGCCTTAGTGATGAGGACTCCCAAGGGGTTGGGTAGTTCTCCCCACTTTCAGCTGGGGGGGACGCGTGTTAGACCTGTCTGCTTCTGGGAAGACTCTAACCATCATGATTTATTTTTGTCCCCCTTAGCCTCCCAGACTTTCTATTTTTATTTTTACATGTGTCCATCAGGAGGTTTTTTTATGCTGTCAGGGGGCTAGGTGTTCCTTGGCGATGACGCCATTTTTCCCTCATCACTTGTGAGGCCTAGTCACCCCCCTTGAAACCTTAGGGATCTCCAGGGACCTAAAATGGTGTCCACCAACTGTCATAACGGACACTACTGGAGGATAGGTCCATAGGATAGCATTAAGGAACTTTCTAGAACCTACTGGAGACTTCTGCAGGTCTCAGGCCAACCTATATAAGGCCAGTGACCAGCAGCCATTTTGTGCTGACCCCAGAGTAGAGGAGTGAGGCAGTGGTGAGAGGAGGTGGACACACTGAGAGCAGCTAGTTTGTCACTGAGGCTGACAGTTACTTCAGAGGATTGTTCCCCCTTCAGCCCTTGACCGATCCCTCTACCAAGACCTCAATTACTGACCAATGAATCGAGCTACGTGAGGAGGAAGACCCTTCGAAGTCTTGCCCCCGCTGATCCCTAGCGGAACGCCTGACTAGGAGACTTAATTTCCCTGAGTAAGACTTCCACCTACCAGCGCTGAGTAGTAGAGTGGATTCCATCCAGGTGTGGACTCTGTGGTGCTCCTGAGGCTTGGCGTAGGAGGTAGGCGGCAGCAGAGCCTGTTGGGACCCTGACGATAGAGCGCCCCGCTCTGTGCAGCGTTTTTCCTGGAGTCCAGTGAGGGGAGGATCAGTGGCCAAAAGTGTGGTGACAGCGCGGCGCCAAGCGAGAACACTGGTCCCTCGCACCCGCGCTGCCTTGATCAGTCTTTGTGAGGCGAGGTGAGCCGGCCCTGAGGAGACGCTTCCAGCGCCGGGTCCGCGCATGCCCTGTGAGCGGCGGAGGTCCCCGGAAGGAGGGGCAACAAGGTGAGCAGGCCCGAAGCAGTGCGTCGCTGAGGAGGCGGAGCCGGCGTGGGACGCTTCCGCGCATGACCGGAGGAGCAGCGCGATTGTCGGTGTGACGGAGGAGGCGCCGGAAGGCTTCCTGGAGCGCCGTGTCAGCAACACCGATTCCCCCCCACGCTCGAGCACCGGCTGAAGGAGCCAGCGCGAGCGAAGGAGAAAGTCGGCTCAGGCGTGTGCTCCGGTTTGCCTTTCCGCTTGTGTGTAAAGAAAACACGAGCAGGGAAGGGTGAGCGGGGCCCCCAGTTGAGTCACTTCCAGACGCCCCAACAAAGCGCCGGCTCGGCAGAACAGAGGCACAGACGCCGGCAAACGCCCAGAGGCAACAGTAACGCGTGGGGACTGGGACATCATCGTCCCCACGCTAAAGTAAGGAGTGGGGAAGAGGGGCTCCTAAAGAATCTTATATCTGGGAACTGCTAATAAGAATCCTAACCTGTGAATTGAGGAAATAATAGTTCATTGTGGAGCTCAGGGCTCATCTGAACGGGGAGTTAGCTTGTTACCCCAGAGTAATTATAGCCTTGATTACCAGGGTAGTGATACTAGGGCCTTGAAAATTACTACTGAAGCAGGCCATTAATCTTGAATAGCACTGTGAAACTGTTAGGAAATGTACCTGCCAGTTAGGTGATGCAAGTGTGTAACGCTGCATAGTAAAAGAACTAATAGGTTCCTTCTAATTTCAAAAGAGTGTCACTTCCTCATTACTGAACTTTGATCAAATGAATGTGTTTTACTGCCTTTTTCCACAGCTGGAGGAGTGAAAACTATTTTCCCTAGTAAAAGTGTAATGTTTATTCCTAAAATCAATTGATGTGATAACCTGTATGATCTCAAATCCAAAGAGCCATATTATTTTTATAAAAGGTAACGGTATTTTTGCAAACAGAGGTGTTGTGTCTTTATTTTAGTGGTTCATCACTGTGTTACTGTGGGTAAGCTGTGTAAGTACTTAGCCAACGCCTGGAGTTAGCTGTAGACCACTACTGTGCCAAGCTACCATATGTGGGCTTGGGGAACCTAGGTCCAACAGGCAGTCCTGGGACTGCTGTCACAATCTGGTGGTCCATCTGCCCGCATACCTTGCAGGTCAACCACCGAATCAGGATGTGGGCCATGAGACCACTGTCAGACCACCACAAGACTGCCGCCACTTCCAGGATCTCAGGTCCCACAGTGGTGGGGGTGGGGAAAGTGGAAGTGTATGGAGGCGGTGCAGGCCATGGGGATTACGATCTTCCTTTCCACCGACCTTCTCATTGCGGAGACCCCACCATGGAAAGGTCAGTGGAAAGGGAGGTAAGGGGCCCCAAACAGGGTACAGGGCAATTCAACCCAGTGGGAATAGTGGCTGGAGTACATGTTGTGCCCCCCTGTGCCTGCACTGTTGTGGGCACACTGTGTTACATGCACAACTTGGTGCTTGGCAACAGTGCCCCCGACATGATGAAGGCATTGCCTTCAGGTTCACTTATTGAGCCGAAGCATGCTGACAAAACAAGACAGTCACCAGCACATCACCAGCCCTATTGTGAACTTGTGATGCAGCAGTTGGAGTGCCGCTGGCTTGGCGGTGTTCTACCGACCACCACCATGGCAGGCTGGCAGTGTGCCCACCAAAATCGTAATCGGGACCAATCTACCCAAAGTCCCTGGACATAGAACTGGCAAACTACCATCTGTCCCCACTTTAGAAAGTCTAATTCATGCTCTAAAATGGTCACTGCGGATACCTCACTAACTCCTTGAAGATACCAGGACATAGACATACCAGACCATTTAATGAATACACATAAAGTGGAACCCTTCCTTTTGCATGACAATACAAATAATGGAAAATGAATGCTAATCTTCCACACTGCAACCAACTTAATGAAACTTACTGAATGCCATATCTGGATCTTGGATGAGACCTTCAATAATGTCCCAAACCAATCACTCAGATATACACCATACACGGTGAATATCAAAACAGCACTATGAAGCAGAACAGCAACTGGTCACACTGGGGTATACCTTGGTGAAGCGGGAAATAACAATGAAGTGGGGAGTTGCAGAGAGGCCTCTGATAGGAACCTGGTCACGCGACTTAGATAAGTGTATAATTGCAGAGAAGGAAGTGTTCAAATCAAGAGGGTGTCCGAAGGAGTGGGATAAAAATTGAAGCGGATGGAATGCATACTAGGGGAGACCTATCTGTCTCCCCGACTAAGGACATTGAACTGTCAAAATACAGTGTGTATTCTCTTGAACCAAATGACTGACTACCTATATCATGTCCTGTATTGGTATACCTGCTGTAATAAGGCTGCAATATATGGTATGTGATTTGTTGTTTAAACTCAATAAACATATAATTTAAAGAACAGCAATGTCCCTTTCATATATGCTTTATTCCCTAATAAACAAAACAGTGCCTAAATGAACTCCTAAATTATATATAACAACAAGCAAATACCTACTACTCCCAATAATCATAGACTTTGAACACGCTATGGTTAAAACAATACTAAAAATATATACCCCACACAGCTATACAAGACATTTACTATCACTTTAATGAAAGTATATGGAGATACCTCCATAAAGCTTCACGAGGGACAATTATGACTTTGGTGGTCCAACTGCCGGACAGTCATTGTGGTGATCGGGAGTATGCCACCAAGTTGGCGGCATCCTGACTGTCATATTACGAGTTAATTGCTGGGTTGGCAGAGTTGTGGCTGTGGTGCAACGGTGGTGGCTTGTTTCGGCTCTTTGAGAGCCTGCAACACATGGTGCTGCTGTGGTACCACCTCTTGCATGTCAGTGCACTGTGTACCATGCACCATGTCATGCATGGTACACAGTACATGCACAACAGTGCAAGATGTGGGGGGACAACATGTGCCCCCATGCACACCCCAAGGACTACAATGCCCTGGGGTCCAGTTTTGGGCCCTTACCCTCCCTTTCAAGTGACCTTTCATGAAGAGGTTGGCAGTAAGGCAGGTCGTAATCTGGACAGGGGTGCCGGCATCAGTACCTCTGTCAGAGATTGGCACTTTCCCAGCTGACGCCTTATCGGTAACCAGAATCCTGACACTGGCGTCGATCCTGTGTCAGGCTTTCGGTGGTCCAACCACCAGCCTCATAATTGGGTGGTCGGACCATCTAGGAGGTCTCGCGATCAGGCCTTAAGTGTAAAATATGCCACTAACAGCCAATACACCTTTCAAGTAAAACAAAATCATGGCAGAAGCCTTCATCCCTGTCACAGAGGTAGTCAACCACTATAACTTACCAATTGCAATCCCTTCCTATCAACAAAATGAAATCAAACCTAGCCCCCTATTTTGAAGACACATGGGTTGGCAGACTGCATCAGTCAGGGTTCAGACGCCAAGCAAAATTCCAGATACCATGGTGGATTATCTATGACAGCACCCTGGCACAGCATGCCAAAACAAACACTGCAGTGAAAAGATGGCATAGAGCTTTCCAATCCACAATGAGCAGAGCTGAACCTGCATTATGCAAATTTATGAAAGCAGTACATAAAGAACAAAGCTTTTGAGAGCTGAGAATAGAACAATCTGTTACCCAAATTGGCCCTAAGCGTATTAAACTAATAAAATGTACGACATGCTCCAAAGCAAAATCAAAATAGTCCTAAATACCAGGGGCCAGATGTAGGTAAGTAACATTTACCGATTGTTAATTACCGAAAATTACCGAATTTTACCGATTCGGTAATTAACAATCGGTAAATGTGAGGGGTGGGTATGTAGGGAATCCAGATGTTCCCTTTTACCGAATCGGTAAAAATCGGTATTTACCGATTCGGTAAATACCGACCGGTAATGCTCCATTCATTCCTATGGGCTTTGAAGCCCATAGGAATGAATGGGGCATTACCGGTCGGTATTTACCGAATCGGTAAATACCGATTTTGACAAGGGTGCAGGGGGTGTCACTTTGACACCCTCTAGCACCCCCAAAAAAGGTTCGGGTGCCATGTGGCAGGCATACCTGCCCTAAGGGCAGGTCTGCCTGTCATATGGCACAGTTTTACCATCAAATAGAATTTGATGGTAAAATACCGATTCTGTAATGCTTGTGGGACTCAGAAGAGTCCCACCTACATATCAATTTTACCGAATCTGATAAAATACCGATTCGGTATTTTACAGAATCGGTAAATTTACCGATCGGTAAATTTACCGATTCTGTAAAATACAGGGCCCTACATCTCAATTTGCATTTACCGGTCGGTAACGGCCGAAATCGGCCGTTACCGGCCGGTAAATGGCCACCTACATCTGGCCCCAAATGACTAGACTACTTAGAAATAATAGCCAAATCATCCTCTAAAATGAATGTAATATACAATGATATTTATTCATTTATTACATCAATATTTCTTATATTAATATAAAAAATACTTTATATTTTTACCTTTGATATTCCTGTCCACAATATACATGAGATCCCACTATTCTTGAGACGATAGTTCTGCAACACAATGTTTTTTTATCCAATATTTGTACAAACACCATCTTGGTTTCTGAATGGTGGGGAAGTGCTCTGTGTTCTCTGATCATAGCCACAATTGGTAGGGCAGCTTGAGGCCATACTAACTCATAGATGCCATTTTCCTCCTGAGTTAAGGAAAACTCCTCAAGCAAATATTATCTCTGTAATATCTTAATTTGATATGCATGCAAGAGTGGCTGTTTTACACCTGTAAATGTAATGTCTGAAATTTGGATAAAAGTTCATTAAGACACAGTTTACCATAAACATTTTTGTATCAGAACAATCACTCATCTGCAACATGCCTACATCAACTATTATTACAATTCAGGTGGTCATATTGAGAGAGACTCAGAATAGCATTTGCATGGTAAGCAGTGAAACTCAGACATGCCGCATCCAGATTACTAGTGTTCAGACACCTTAACTCCATGGCTGCTATGCGTTTTCCCCCTCTGTGCTGGAAATTGTTATTTTATATTGTTTTATGACGAGCTGGGCTCGTCATCAGTGTACGAGGAGGCTACACCATGACGAGCCCAGCTCGTCATGAGTGTGGAAGGGGTTAATGCTTTACTGAGGACACACAAGGCACTCTTTCTATGTATCTGAAAGTGAAGATATTTCATCTACATGTGGGGTGAACTGTTAAAGGCTATGTTTAAGAACCCTCAACACGAGGAAATTCCTCCTGCCTTTCCCATCTTGACTTTCTAGAGCAATCTTGAATATCTTAACCATTACATCCAGTCCACTTATGCTACAGGTGAATACCCATTTGGCAGAATTAGCAAATCATAAATCTTGATAAAATCTGTGACCACATGATGTCCTTATGCGAATATTTGTTCAAAACTCATTCACTTTTGGAGCATCTTTCACTCTTAGATGATATCGTTTTTTTTATTTTACTTCTCGAAAAACGTTGGAGACAATAAAAAAGATGTCAATTGATTTAGAGGCTCATCCAAAAAGTTGCTGAACCATGCTCTCCTTCTTCTCATCCACCAGTTGGATCACAGACAGACAATTGTCCAACCTGATAAGGGAAACTGATTAGCATCTACAGAAGCAATAGGAAAGAGTGGTAATAAGAATTACATTTTAACTACACAAGAGTTTATTGATACCATTGTTCACTGCTCTTCTGCTGAAGGATACACATACGTCAGTCTCAGCCTGAGACAGATGCAGCACCAAGAAGCCTTCGGGCATTTGCGCACTCTTCAAATTTAGAAATCAAATCCTTCTAGTCACATAAATGTAAACTTCTGAATGCAAAAAACAAAACTATACCTTAAACATATCCAGAGAAATGCAGAGATCACAACTAGATGAATATATAACGTTGGGGAGGGTGTTCTAATTTTACAATCCACTTTGATTGCCTGAAGGAAGATTAAAGAAATTCTATTTTCAAGAATTTAGGGACCAGATGGTATCGTATCTCAATCAATATTCTCAAGCAAGACTAGCAAATGAGGAAGCCAGAAGTACCTATCTTTTAATGACATCTTCGGATTTGGGCCAAACCCTACACTTTGAGGGGGTCAGTAATACATTCAATCTATGAAAGTACTATCTAATTAATTTGTTAGATTTGGACAGGAAATGTTTCATAAAATTGTTACTACCAAAATTAGAGGCATGCAAAATGAAATCAATCGTATCCAATTTTTACACTCTGAGTTCTGTACGTTTTGTTTTGGTTAAGAATGCAAAGAAGGATAAAATATTAACCTGCATACATGTGGTATAGATTCACTGTGGGCCTCATTATGATGTCGGGCTGCAACTTTCCACCAGACTTATTGTCAGATTCGGTTCTAATCGACTCGCGATTGGCAGTTCCGTAAGACCGATTATGATGCTTCCGAACACCATTCGGAAGGACTCCCATTGACTTCTACGGGAACCTGTATTCTGATCGACCACACAGGCTTCTATGGGGAAAAGGGGTATCTGCGGAAACCTTGCACCTTGTCGCGGGGACCCCATGGTGCCTGCCACACAGTACATGGTTTTACAGGAGGGTCCCTTAGGTTCCCGCTCTGCCCCCAACCGGAGCCCTCAGGATGAAGGGGGGCCTGCTACGGGCCCCCAAAGTCAGTTTCTGACAGTCATTTTGTGTCAAGCAGACCGTGTCGGAAAAGATGTCAGAATCAGATATCGTAATCGTTTTTTTCAGAAACGGTGTCTGTAGAGCTGTACGAATTGAGGTATACAGTCCGAATATCGAGTCAAAAATATAGAATTGCAGTAATATCGAATTAAAAATATAAATTGGACAAAATATCGAATGGACAGAATATAGTCAACAAAAATATCGAATAGAATTGCAGTAATATTGAATTCAAAATATAGAATGGACAAATTATCGAAAGGACAGAATATAGTCAACAAAAATATCTAATTTGAGGAAAGTAAGTTAATATCGATTTTTTAATAATATCACATTTTGAAAGTGTTTTTTATGTTAGTATATGTGTGAAAAGTGTATATTTATTTTATAACTTATTTTAAGTAATTAATTTTATGGTATTTAATTTTTGCGTAATATAATTCTGTAGCGGGTTGTGGATTTATAGGAGAATAGGGTGGGAAGTAATTTAATTATAATTAATTGAATATTTTAATTTATTTACTGGTATTTATCTTGAATTTATTTTTAATTAATTTTGAATTGGTAATTAATTTATTTATAATTGGTAATTCATTTTTATTAATTGATTAAATGATAATTATGTTAAATGTATTAATTTATTTTCTGTTGCGGGTTGTGGGTTTATAGGGTAATAGGGTGGGAAGTGATTTAATTGTAATTAATTACATTTTTTAATTTTTTTATTGGTTTTTATTTTGAATATCTTTTTAATTATGTTTTACTTGTTAATTAATTAATTGTTAATTGGTAATTAATTTATATTAATAGGTAATTATTTTTAATACTTTTTATTTGTATTTTTTATTGATTAATTATTATATTATATTACATTATTAATTACTTTTAATTGATTTGTAATTGGTATTAATATTTAATTTATTTTATTCATATATGAAGGATTTACTTTTCCTACTGTTGCACTCACTGGAGTGTGAATAGTAATTTTTACTCCAACGCTATCCAACGCTTTCCCTACTGTTGCACTCTCTGGAGTGGGAATAGTAATTTTTACCCATACGCTATCCAACGTTTTCCCTACTGTTGCATTCACTGGAGTGGGAATCTGTAGTATTCTCATGTAATGTGTAAGAATCGTAATTTTTACCCCTACGCTATCCAACGCTTTTCCTACTGTTGCCCTCTCTGGAGTGGGAATAGTAATTTTTACCCTTAGATTATCCAACGCTTTCCCTACTGTTGCATTCACTGGAGTGGTAATAGTAATTTTTAGGCCTACGCTATCCAACACTTTCCCTACTGTTGCACACTCTGGAGTGGGAATAGTAATTTTTACCCTCCCGGTATCCAACGCTTTCCCTACTGTTGCACTCTCTGGAGTGGGAATAATAATTTTTACCCCTACGCTATTCAACGGTAAAAATATTGTATATTTTTTATTAATATTATGTTCATATATATATATATTCACTGAAAAAACCATAGGTTTCACACCAGTTATAGTTAGCTGGAAATTTTACTGATATAAAACCATTGAAATTCCCACGTTATAGTTAGATGGACTCACTATAACTTGCGCGTGCAATGCACTGCTGATGACATCACATATTACATCACTCATGACATGGTCAGTGACATCACTCATGACATCACTGATGACACCATCCAGTGAATGTGTGTCTTTCTGAAAAATAAATATATTTTATATATGTATATGTAAAAGTTGATGGAAGAATAAATGTTTAAATAAGTGTCTAAATGGATGGTTTTTAAAAATTGATTGGTTAACTGGCTTAATAAGACATCATCAGCAGTGCATTGCACGCGCAAGTTATAGTGAGTCCATCTAACTATAACGTGGGAATTTCAATGGTTTTATATCAGTAAAATTTCCAGCTAACTATAACTGGTGTGAAACCTATGGTTTTTTCAGTGAATTTAATAGTTTTTTTAAATGCTAATTCCTAACTATAACTGGTGTGAAACCTATGGTTTTTTCAGTGAATTTCATAGGTTTTTTAAATGCTAATTCCTTTGTATATCGAGTTTCTAACCTTTTTTTTTTTTTTACAATTTGCTGTTTTTTTTAAAGTATTCATTTTTTTTATATAATTTTTTTCTTTTGCGCTCTGGGTGCGCGCTCCGGGAAGCTTTCAGCTAAGCTCTCCGGTAAGCTTTTCCGTGAGCTCATCTGAAAGCGCACCCAGAGCGCAACTGTCGTTCGTGAAAAAAAATATGAATGAAAAGTTAATAATAATGCAAAACATTTCGTACCATACAAATAAAATTAGTTTTTTTTAATAAGGAAAATGATTATGCATTTCTGTAAAAGTTTGATGACGTCACTTCGGCGCGCAACGTAAGTGCCCTCGGAAGCGCCTACGTTCGCGGCGCATAAACGCACGCATAAGCGCCTACGATCGCGCCACGTTTGCGCCCCGGAAGCGCCTACGATCGCGCTGCGTAAACGCACCGGAAGTGCTCCGGAGCGCGCAGCGTAAACGCGTCGGGTCATGTGACCCTAAAATAACACTTTTCATTGGTTGCTAACAGTTTTTTTTTACAATGAATGAAATCCCCACCCATTTCCTTCACTTCTTCTTTCACTTTTGTGACTGAAAAACCTGCCTTTTTTGCTGTTCCATATTCCTTGATTAATCATGGCTGCCAGACCATCCAGCAGTGAAGATGACTCCAATGATTTCATTGATGAAGAGCCTCCTCAGCCGAAGGTCAAAGAACATTTCATCTGGAAATTTTTTAAGTTTCCAGCAGACCAGAAGAAGGTGAATGCACCAAAAGTAGAGTGCAGGATCTGCAAACAGGTCCTGTCACGGGGTAACCCCCCAAAAAAATACTCTTTTGGCAACTTCACCATGATTCGCCATGTGGAGAGGAGGCACCCCCAGAATTTTGCCCGGGAAAGTGTCAGGGCTCTGGCACAAGAGGTTCCCAGAGATGGGGCCTCTACATCAACAGGAGGAGCAACTTCTTCTGGAAGAGAACAATCACAGGAGCAGGTAGCAAACATACAACCTGCATTTAACCATGGGGTCGTCAGATGCAGATACTGCAATCAACTCCTCACCTATGGGGAGCAAAGTGTCCTGCTCATGGTTCGAGCATTGGAGAACCATCGCTGCCCTTCCCACCCCTAATTTTTTTCTTTTCTTTTTGCTCCTGTTGAGCAGTTTCCATTCCCTGTTTTTGTTCCTGTTCAGTTAAAAGAAGAAAACCAAAAGTTCTTTTCAGAACTACCTCCAATTCTCATCAAAGAGCTATATTCTTAAAAAATGAAGAGTAAGTGAAATATAGTGCATTGATAATTGAAAGGAGAATGAGTAAGAAAGAACAGAAAGGTATGAGAGGTGAAAGGAAGTGAAGTAGGAGGAATGAAAGAAGGTGAGTGTTAGAAAAGAAAGTTATGACACAGTGAATAAACTGGAGGCCTCATTTCTGAAAAGTGACGCATCGCTACGTGAAAACAGCGATGCGTCACTTTTCTGGACGCACTCCTTATGACATTCCAGATATGTTATATTTAAGATATGACTAATCAATTCGCAAGGAGTTACAGATATGTCAGTATTTCTGACATATCTGTAAACACAAAAGTAACGCATTGCAGGAGTGCGTCACAAAAGTGACGCAACTCCAGTAATGTGTCCTTTCACATGGAAAAAGCACCATGTGAAAGGTTTGCTGTGAAGCAGGCGCAAGATTTTGGCGCAACAGCATCCTAAAAGTGACGCACTGCGTCATTATTACCAAGCTTTTTGCAAGGAACACCCCCTCTGCATGCATTATACCTGACACTATTTTTTAAAAAGTGACGCATCTAGGTACATGGGTCACTTTTTAAAACTCTGCGCCACATTGTATCTGCATCAGGTATAATGTATGCAGAGGGGGCAATCCCTCGCAAAAAGCTTGGTAATAACGACGTACTGAAATCTATGAGATTTCTCTGCGTCACTTTTAGGATGCTGTTGCGTCAAAATCTTGCGCCTGCCTCGCGTCACTTTCATGTTTACAGATATGTGAGAAATACTGACGTATCTGTAACTCCTTGCAACATGATTCGTCATACATTAAATATGACACATCTGGAATGTCATAAGGACTGTGGACAGAAAAGTGACGCATCACACCAGCAGTGTAATAAAATGTGCCTCGTTGCACTATATTTAAAGGATGCAACAGCATCCTAAAAGTGACGCAGTGAAATCTCAAACATTTCACTGCGTCGCTATTACAAAGCTTTTTGTGGGGGAACACCCCCTCTGCATGCATTATACCTCACGCAGATATAATGTGGCGCTTGATTTTAAAAAGTGACCCATCTACCTAGATACGTCACTTTTTAAATATAACGCAACGAGGCACATTTTTTTACACCACTGGTGCGATGCGTCACTTTTCTGTGCGCACTCCTTATGACATTCCAAGTAACGCATTGCTGGAGTGCGTCACAAAAGTGACGCAACTCCAGTAATGTGTCCTTTCAAATGGGGAAAGCAGCATGTGAAAGGTCTTGCCTCAGTCTAACACCTGCTGTAAAGCAGGCACAAGATTTTGACGCAACAGCATCCTAAAACTGACGCAGTGAAATCTCAAAGATTTCACTGCGTCGCTATTACAAAGCTTTTTGCGGGAGAACACCCCCTCTGCATGCATTATACCTGACGCTATTTTTAAAAAGTGACGCATCTAGGTACATGGGTCACTTTTTAAAACTCTGCGCCACATTATATCTGCGTCAGGTATAATGTATGCAAAGGGGGCATTCCCCCGCAAAAAGCTTGGTAATAACGACGTACTGAAATCTATAAGATTTCTCTGCGTCACTTTTAGGATGCTGTTGCGTCAAAATCTTGCACCTGCCTCGCATCACTTTTATGTTTACAGATATGTCAGAAATACTGACGTATCTGTAACTCCTTGCAACATGATTCGTCATACATTAAATATGACACATCTGGAATGTCATAAGGAGTGCGCACAGAAAAGTGACGCATAACACCAGCAGTGTAATAAAATGTGCCTCGTTGCACTATATTTAAAAAGTGACGCATCTAGATAGATGCGTCACTTTTTAAATATTGCATAACAATGCGCATTTTTTTACACCGCTGGTGCGTCACAAAAATTGACGCACAGGAGGCGCAAAACTAACAGCGCAAGGCCTTCATAAATATGGTCCTGGATTTTCCCCGTGCTTCGCCGGTGCACGTACCATGCGCTTCCCCCGCGCAAAACGAAAAAAAAAAAAAAAATTTAATGCCCCGCAGGACCCTATTTTAGCCCCTACATCAAACCTAGGGGGTCAGAGGGGGTCTACTCTTCCCCCTTATGGTCATTTGCCCCTTTTTTTTTCAAACCCCTTGTGTCTCGATTTTACCGAGACACAAGATGGCGGCCGCTCCAGACTGTTTAGAATGTTTACAGACACCCAAGAGCCAATCAGCTTTCTGCGCGCAAGTCGCGTGTCGCGCCAGGAGCGCACTCAAGTGCGCGCACCGGAGAGCGCCTATAGATATATATATTTTTTTGAACCTAAATTACTCAAAATTCACTGGAGCACATATCTTGAGACATAGCAAAGGCACATCGGGCTACCAGTCCCTACAATTTTGCCAAGTTTGGTGTAAATCCATTCAGCCGTTCGGGCTAAAAGTGAAATCGACCGCCCTATGGAAATTAACATGGGGAAAATGCGTTTTGGGACCCCCCTTTTATCTCGGCCCCCGCTTGACGTATCCCCCCCAAACTTTCAGGGAAGGACCGGAGCTCGACGAGGCCATTTTCAGGAAATTTTCAGGCAGATTCGTCAACCGGTGCCAAAGTTATTCCAAATAGAATTTTGAGATTTAACATTGAAAAAAATCCTAACTATAACTACCTACTGGCGACCGCCAGTAGGTAATATATATATATAAATATATATATATGTAGAGTTTACAAGAAATTTGAGAGGTGCCCTCGGTGGTGTAAATAGCGAAAAAAGTTCATGAAGTTTGTAAATCTTCTGTTCTTTCTTTATTGAATTCTTTTTTCCTCTTTTTAAGATACAAAGGCACAGTTTCATTCCCTTTAGTGCCGTGGGAATTTCGTCAGGGCTACAAATGGGATCATCTCAATCCGATGGTCCGAAATAAAAATGCACATTCACCATAGGCGCAAGACAAAAGTGTTGTCAGCGATCTGAGCCTGTGATTCCTGTATTGTGTACAATTTGCTGTAAAGTAATCCAAGTGCGTTCCTCCGTGTGCGACGGACAGTTGTATTTAAAGGAAAAACGGAAGATTGTCCTTGCCCCCGAGGGGGAAGTCCGTGACACCAACGATTCTTAAAGGTAAAAATGGGCTTTATGGTAAATGGCGTCCATACAACCTTTGATAGGGTCTCCAGCGCCGCCTACTCCTCCGTGTGCGTGTTGGAAACAGTCAATATTAGTATATATATGTATTAAAAATGAAATTGTGTTTTTTTACTTACATTAATTATTTAATAATGTTAAGGTTATTTAAGTATTTTAAGTATGTTTAAGTTAATTATATTTAAAAATTCAATATTTTGACTAACTATATTTTTTACAACGATATTTTTGATTCGATATTTTTGTACTTACCTGTTTGGAGATAGAGATTCAATATTTTTGCATTCTATATTTTTTCCTCGATATTTTGATAAGTCTATATTTGTTTCATCGATAATATTTCAGTGATCCACGAATTGACTCTGACCAGCTCTGATTCTCTGATTGCTGGTCAGAACTGATTCAGAATGACTGAATGGGTTCCCGTCCACCCGTGAGCAATCGGTCAGTCGGAATTGTTTCTGACTGAGTCAGGCAGATTCGTTCCGAAACTGGCTAGGGGAATCTGACTGTCAGTCGGAGTCTTTCGGTCCGGCATTGTCATGATGCCCTTTGTCGTTTGACCTGGTTGACAGTGCCTAAGAAAGAATCAATGCAGAGATTGGGACCTGCATGGACGGATTTCATCTTTCCAATATTTATTTGCCTTCATCCATGATTTTCCTTAATCCAGTTTGTCAGATAGATGAAACCTGTGACTTACTAAAGCCTTGTATTTACTAAATGTCTGGAAGATACTGGTGGAAAAAGATATTTTAAAAAAGCTACAATTTTTCAATGAATTGTAACAACACTAAATAGCCTATAAAGTCTAATATGTGTTTAATGCAAAATAGCCAACATGCAAGCAAAATAGTGAAAGGCAATTGCCATTTCAATTGATCAAAACTTATGCACTAAATTAGGGGTTGATTATGTTGGCGGTGAATCCGCATCCTCCGGGCCGGTGGAAATCACCGCCGGCCCGGAGGATGCAGATTCACCGGCGTGGACATTGCAAGCATCCACCGCGACATTAGGATGCCAGTGGGATCAGCGGCGGACGGCAAGTCCATCCGGCGCTGATCCGCGGTGAATGCACACAAATATGGTGGCGTGTCTGCAAGACACCGCCAGCCAGATTAGGTTGCAGGCGGAAACAAGCCCCCTGCATTTACATGCACAAAGCGGCAGGCACCGCGCTGTGCCTGCTGCTTTGTGCATGTAAATGCAAAGCTTGCATTTTTAACCTTGCTGCGGGTGCTGCTTCAAGCAGCACCCGCCGCAAGGTTAAAGATACTGGATGTGACCGCCAGGGTGGCGGTCACATCCTAATTGGTATGAAGGGACTGCCGCTGCCCCTGGGGGCGGTCCCTCCACCTCGGGGGTGGCGGACGGACGCAGGTCCGTCCGCCATCCTAATAGGCCTTAAAGTTTGAGTAGCTAATGCTAGTCATGTTTATACATGTTTTCTCAATTCTCCAATATATTCCCAAATTATCAATTCATGGTGAAAATCTGCAAAATGAGGCCACACTAATTAGACAAAGCAGAAAATTTGCATCTGACCAGCGCCAAATAAAATGGCTGTGGTGCTTTAGAAATGTCTGCAACTTAGCTGAAAGAATAGTATTTTTGTGATTTGCATGCTAGTATACAAATGGCATAGCAATTCATTATAAAAGATGTGACACTACATATTAGGCAAACATGAGCTTTAGCATTTTCACAATACTAATAGTTTTAAGGCACAGATATGCCTAAATCTTCTTTCTCAGTACTGAAATTCATTGGCCAGCTTTTTTCCACCACTTCACCATGTTGGTAGGAGATTTATTTGGCACTGTGGTTGTTTGTGGAATTTGCATTCTTATGGAGCCCGAAGAAAGAGCCACTTGTTTCTCAATGGAATGGCTTCTTGATTTAGCACTGGCTCACCAGAGGTTTACCTATTTTCCAGCTCCCAAAGAAAACCCACAGGTTGAATGGTGCTGAACCTTGCACAGGCAGCAGCTCTGTAGAGTTTGGTACCTCAAAACATTACTCAACTTCAACGAATCAGTATTTTGATGAGAACAATGAGATTCCTCTGATTTTGAATGAATGAAAATATTTCTAAAGCACACAGCCACTATAAGAGTGTCCCAGCACTAGGAAAAAAGTAAAAAAGACAAATACAACCTTACAAGTTGAACAAAAACGTTTAAGTTGCTTCCAGAAGATGGGTTCATCAGATATACATCTGAGTGGAAGGAAAAGCTTATTCCAGTGATTGGCTGCAAAACAGAACAGGCTGCACCGCCAAGCTTCTGCTTAGTATGTGGAATAACAACAGGGCAGATTGTGAACATAAAACCCACAGTGGACGATATTCTTGTAGCCTGTTGGACAGTGTTAGACCTCTCCCATAAAGCTTTTGCCTGCTTACCTCTTATTTTGCTGATACTTTTTGCTTGCCTTAGGACTCAGAGCACTTCACCACTGCTGACCAGTGCTAAAGAGCATGTGCTTCTCCTCTAAACATGGTTATATTGGTATAGTTACTTTATATATAAGTCCCTAGTAGAGAACATTACCTGTGCCCAGGGCCTGTAAATTAAATGGGCATGCAGCACTGATTGTGCCACTCACACAAATATCCCTTTAAACATGTCTGAAATCTACCAATGCAGAGCCTGTGTGTGTAGTTAAACTGCCATTTCAACTTGACATTTAAAGCATTTTGCTAAACCTTAAACTCTCCATTTATTACACATAAGTAGGGCTCCCGGTTTTATGGCACTTACTTTTTTGACATTTCTCTCTGTATTTATCCATATTTATTTTGGGTTTTGTGAAAAAAGTGAAGCTGAAACTGGTATATTTCCACATTTATTTAACCAATAAATATGCAGTCATGCTTATGATATGAACAACCGCAGAAGATAAATCAATGCATTTATATGAAAATATGCACATTTCAGTATTAACCTTGTGCATATATACTGCTGTGTAAGCCTCTTTACTAAAATTACTTTCTTTTCTTAACCCCCTTACCTCTCAAACCACACAGTTATTGGTCCAACAGTCATGGCAGGGTGTATTTAGAATCACTCAAAAAGCACCCAATTTCCATTGTTATCCACATTTAAAAACAAATGCAGAAAAGAAAATTAATGGTTTCCTATCTGTATTTAGCTGTAGAAATCAGTAAAAACAGAAAGCAGGGAGCCTTACAGATAAGTCACTCCTAAGGTAGGCCCTAGGTAGTCCATAGGGCAGGGTGCTGTGTAAGTAAAAGATAGGAAATGCACCTTTAAGTTTTGCATGCCCTGGTAGTTTATAACACCTACATTAATTTGTTAATACTTTGAGGCCTAGTCCTCTCATATCGGGAATTATTATACTTTTAAACTGGAATTACTGATTAGAAAGGAGTAGTTCCGTCATGTTTTATATCTTTAGAATGGTAATGACAAATCCACACTACTGATAAAGTTGGCTCTGACATTACTATTTTATAAATACCAGTTTTAGAAATGTGGCATTTCTCTGCTCATAAAGCTCTGTGTGCCTGCAGCCTGTCTCTAATACACGTTTGGTTGGGTGACAGCTTGACTTTGGGCATTCTACTAGATAGCTACACACAAAGGTAGGTAAGGTGTGTCTGACTGCCCATCTGCATCCTGATGGCTCATCCTGGGCAGGATGGAAGGGAGGAACTGACACTTACACCTGAATAAGCAGTGTCTGTCCGCACAAAAAGGGTTGATTACCCCTCCTCTAGTGAGTCTGGAGCTATTAAACCTGGCGTATTTTGGCATAGTTTCCCCTGACTGTTTGCCATCTAACCTCCTGTTTGGACTGTGTGCTGAATTTTGTTGCTGCTGGTTTTAGGACTCTGCACTTTTTTTACTGCTGACCAGTACTAAAGTGCATATGCTCTGTATCAATGATGTTATGTTATTTACATTTGTAGAGTTCAAATATTACCCAGAAGGGTCTCATGGCGCTGTAGCGGGTTTGATGGAGGAGAATCATTCATGGCTTAAGAGAGAAGAAAACAACGTCTAAAAAAGACAGGTTTTAAGTTTCTCTCTGAACAATCTATGATCTGTAATAATTTGAAGTTGCATTGGTAGCTCATTCCAGAAAAGAGGAGCTAAGCAGGAAAAGGATCTGCAGCCATTTCTGGTGGTACGGATTCTAAGAGGAGTAAGTAAAAACTCTGTCCCTGACATAAGATTCTTTTTTTTTATATGTACCAATTAAGTTTTAGGGCTAGCTACATCAGCCTATTTTCATACAAAACCTTATGTGTCATGCAGGAGATCTTAAAACAAACACGCTTCCTGATAGGAAGCCAGTGCATATTTTAAGCTGTGAGCTGATGAGGCCTGAGATGGAAGATTCAACACTTTTCTGGCAGTGATATTTTGCAGCACCTGCAGTCAGATATATAATTCCTCATTATTGGAGGCCATCAACGCGTTTCAATAACCTAGACAACTAATTATTAGACCCTGGATAAGCGATTTCCATGGTTCCAAGGGAATCCATTTAAAGATTTTACACAGGGTTCGTATAATGCCATAGTAGGTGGACAGGACATGATTTATCTGGTCATTCGTATAGTGTTTATCATCTATTTTACATCAAGGTTTCGTACCATGGGCTTAGGAGTTGGACAGAGGCTTAGGCTTGCTGGCCAACAGTTGTTTGACCAAAGTTCATGTGCCTTTCCAAATAATATCACCTCAGTCTTCCTTGCATTTAGCTGAAGAGCGTTAGTTTGCATCCCGGTGTTTATATGAATCAAGCAGCTTTTGAATCTGGTTCTGTGTTCTACTGGATTAGGTCCAAATTTGATTAACAGCTCAGTATCATCTGCATATGAAACGACATCAAATCCGTAAGATCTGATTATCCTTGCCAGAGGTGCTACATAAATATTTAAAAGCATGGGGCTGATTATCTCTCCCTGGGGGACTCCCTTGTCTACCATCAAACTGCGGGAGACTAGTGTGCCTAATTGCACCGTAGTTTACCAATCTTTCAAGTAGTATCTCAGCCAGTTTAGGGCTTTGCCTCTGGTTCCCATGTCCTGCAACCATTGTACTAAAGGTATATGAGAGATGGTATCAAAGGCAGCTGAAAGATCTAATAGGACCAACATTGCTGATTGCACGTCGTCAAGAACCAGTCTTATGTTATCAACAACATCTACCAGGGAAATTTTGGTGCTATGACCAGCCCTAAAACCTAACTGAGACTAGTAGTTGATGGCTTTCTAGTTAGGTTGTAACTGTTTATCAACCAGGGACACCAGTACACCAGTACTTTTCCAAAGTAAGGAAGTAGAGATATTAGCCAATAGTTACTGGGCTCTTTTGGATCTGCTATTTTCTTTTTAGGGTAGGTTTGACTATAGCTGATTTACATTTAATTGAAACTATCTCCTGATTGAAGGACACAATAAAAAGGTCGGTAAGACCTTTGAAAAGAACAGGAGAGAGAATTCACAGAATACAGGGTGAAACTAGGTCTTCTGGAGAGTCTGATTTATTCCTGAAAAGAGCAGCTCTAACTTTCTCCTGAGTGAATTCAGGGAACTCTTCTAGGAGTACTGTAGTAGGAGTCTGTATGCCATCAATCTCAATGTTTTTTTCTTCCATCCAATATTTGGAAAAGTATTATAAACATTGTCAATTTTTTCCTTAAAAAAGGTAGACAGTACCTCTACCCAGTTTTGCAAGGATGGGCTGTCAATCTTGTCGATTCTTTTTATGATAGAAGTTTTTTTGGCGTCCTTGATGTTGTTTAAATAATGTTTGTAAATGTGCTTATAGGCTAATCTGTCCTCAATGCTTTTTGTTGTTCTCCATTTACATTCCACAATCCGCTGTAATGGCCATTGTTTTTCCATGATTGGCATGTCTGATTTCCTGATAAGTCCCTAGTACAAAGCATTATATGTGCCCAGGACCTGCAAAATAAATGCTACTAGTGGTCCTGCAACACTGATTGTGCCATCCACACAAATAGCCCTTTAAAACATGTTTCAGACCTGCCAATGCAGAGTCTCTATGTGCAGTTTAAACTGCCATTTTGACCTGGCAAGTTCACCTGCTTGCCAGACCCACACCTTTCCTTCTATTACACATTTGACACCGCTATGGTAGGCCCTAGGTAGTGTGCAGTGTATTTAAAAGGTAGGACACATACTTTGGAGCTTTACGTGTCCTGTTTGTGAAATGTGTTTTCACTAAAGCAAGGCAAATCTCTCCCATAGGTTAGCATTGTCACAAGTTACAAGTGCAATTTCTCATTAGGAAAAGATGATAAGAGTGTGTTTAGTGTCTGGACTCACAATTTATAACCACATCTATTAGTGAAGTTAGTTTTTAAATTGCAGGTCTGAACATGACACTTTTAGAAAGTTGGCATTGTCTTACTTTAATCATTCTGTGCTCTGCCTGTCCTAGGAATACATATTTGGGTTGGGTGACAGCTGGCCTTTGTGCATTCCATCTAGACAGTCACACAGAAAGGGAGCTGAGGTGTGCCCTGCATATCCTGATGGCCCATTGCCAAGCTGATGGGTCTTCCTGAGCTACAGTGAGAGGGAGGAGCTGACACTTGCACCTGTATAGGGCTGTGCCTGTCCCCACACAAAAAGTTGCATAACCCCCTGTAATGTGTCTAGAGCCAGGACAAGGAAGAACATGGTCTTGTGCACTACACAAATCTTTCTTTGAAATCTAAGTACTTTCAAGGCCCTGTGACACTATATACTCAAAACACTTCTGCCACTAAGGACACTCTACCAGTAAGAAAAGCTTTTGTGCTGCCAGGAGGGACTGTCACTTTGCTGCTTGCTTTGCTCTATTGCGTTGCTGCCTGCTGCTTCTTGCTTGGGAGTGAGAGTACTGGACTTGAGTCTCTACATCCTGCATCTCTTCAGGTTCTTCAAGGGCTTGAAGGGCTTGCCTCCTGCTTTTGATTTGAAGTTTCAGGGATATCAGAGACTTTACCTGCATCCTGCTACCAGCAGCTGGCTCCTCTGCTATGTGTCCTGCTCTGCCAATGGTGCCAAATCCAGTTCTGGGCCCCTGGAAGTGAGTGTTTGGTGCTGCAACTCAATAAACCAACGCCTTGACACTGAAGTGTCATTTGGAACCAGCACATTCCCTTTGAAATCGATGCATCACCACTGCTTACACAAACAAGTGCACTACGCAATGACCTCCAATTACAAATCAGCTCCAACTTGAGTGACTCTCGGACACTGCATCACTGACATCTGCGATGCACCTTCCGCTGCATGCACCGTCACCTATTTCAATGCATTTCTGGCCCTGCAAGGGGTCGCACTAATGCATCACCCGCAGCTCAGCAGTTTGACATCGACACCTTGGAACCAGCGCATGGCACACTTGACATCGACTCATTAACGACGTCGCCCGATTTCTGAACCAATGCATCACAGGTCTCCATGACTCCAGTATCCGTCCCATGCTCCATCGCGGTCAGACTGAACTTTTGGATCTGCCCTGGGGAAGCATAACCATTTCTAAACACTGCATTTTGATTTAATCTTGCAAACTTCATATCTTTGTTTGTGTATGTTGGATTTTTGTTGTTTTGGCTTTGTTTTACTAAGATAAACATTGGCTACTTCGTTACACTGGTATGGATTACTTTTGTGGTATTTCCACTGTGTTACTCTGTATGTGAGCACACATACTTTACACAATGCCTCTTTAGTGTAGCCTGACTTCTATGTGCCAAGCTACCGGAAGGGAAGCACAGGTAAACATTTAGTGTGTACTTACTTACCTTGCTAGGATTGTGGTTCCTGCTTTGACAGGGTGCATAGCTCTGTCAACCAGAAACCCAATTTCTAACAGGAGCCAGGACCTCTGTGCACTTCAAAGAACTGTCTTTGAAGTCTCCCCAACTTCAAAGACCCATTGTGCAGCGGGGCATCCAGGCACACAGAGTGAGACCTCCGGGCATAGGATCCCTGGTGCCCTTGGTTGCTCATGGAGTGGGGCCAACAACCCCCTCCCCTTAAGAAATATATACTGGACCCTGGGAATGGCGTCCCAGGGGCCTTTTGTGGTTCACAGAGGGGGACCATGAGCCCCCTCTCCCCTTGCCATATGGTTTTCCCCCGTGGATGGGTTAGTCAGGGCCACTATTTGCTCGCATGGGGACCATTCATACCCCTACCCTGGGGATGGGCCCCCCAGGGAACTTAGTGGATTGTGTAGCAGTCCATGCACCCCCTCACCTTAATGAAAAAAAGGTCCAAGTGGATAGGGCCCCGGGGTGGGATTGGGTCTCTGAGACTTGCAGAGGTTGTGGCAGGGGGACAAACCCCATGCCATGCATGGCCGAGGGCCTGGCTGCCGGGCTTACCCTGCAGACAGCCCCACACAGCACACAGCTGGAAGGTTGTGCATGGCATGAGGTTGGCTGTTGCCAACCCCACACTGTGCACAGCCTTCCTTGTGCTCTAGGGTAACAATAACTCATTCCCTCGTCATGCACTCCTAATTATTCCACATATTATATCAATAATGAAATATTCTATGACATAGTTGATCATTTCACTGCAACATTAACAATGAAATTATTGATGAGAAAACTGTGTAGGGTGGGGATGCGAGTTTTAGTGTCCTTAGGGCACAAGTTATTGTTACTTGAGATTACCCTAACTGGTTTTGTAGGCTTATAATGTTAGGTTGTCTCTGAAATTGTCATCTAACTATAACATTACTTTTTATATACTTATATTCACTGAAAAAAACGAATGTTAAAGTGATGTTATAGTTAGGCGTTATTTTAAACAATAAAACCCACTGAAATTCACCTGTTATTGTAACTATAACTCATGCCCTCAAGTAACTATAACTTGCTCCCCCACCATATACCGTTTCAGATTTTGCAGTGATGTCATGAATGATGTCATAAGCGTGTGTCATTAGTGTTGTAATATGGTAGGTAATTAGCAGTGCATGGCACGGAAGTGAGTCATAGTTACTTTGGTTCATGAGTTGCAGTTACTTTGGATAAAGATAACTAGTACATTTCAGTGGTTTTTTTTGGTTTAAAATTACACCTGACTCTAACGTCACCTTAACATGTAGCTGTAGCTGTTTCTATAGTTCTTACTGAAAATGAATGGGAAAAATGTGTTTTGGGACCCCCTTATTCTTCTTGACAAATCACCCTGAAACTTTCCAGGAAGAAGCTGAGGTCAAATCATTTTTTGTTAGGCCAAATTCGTGAAATTTTGTCAAACGGCTCCAAAGATATAAGCAAACAAAAAAGTACATTTCCTTTGGAATCAAAATCCTAACTATAGCTACCAGTGGTGACTGCTATCTATCTATCTATCTATCTATCTATCTATCTATCTATCTATCTATCTATCTATCTATCTATCTATCTATCTATCTATCTATCTATCTATCTATCTATCTATCTATCTATCTATCTATCTATCTATCTATCTATCTATCTATCTATCTATCTATCTATCTATCTACCTATCCACCTTTCAATCTATACCCATACATTTATATCTATATCTATATCTATCTATCAATATATATATACATCAAAAGAGGTTGCCCAAAGTGGAGACGCCACTCGTGAGGATTAACACCTTTATTTTGAAGACCGCAGTGCAGACAGGATCACACACACCAAATTCAAAGTCTCTGAAGCCTTATGCGTTTCAGACATTGCTGTCCTTGTTCACAGGCAGGGAAGGAAAGAGCAGCAGCAGCGTTTGAGGACACACCTGATAAGCATTTCCCAAGTCCTGCCCCAGTGGGCGGTGCCTCACGGCATGCTGGTACTTGTTGTCCCACAACTGTTCCTCCCAAGTGGGTTCCGCAGCCCTTCAAATTAACCACAAATGTCTCACCCAAGTGGGTCGAATTGGTGCCAGAAAGCTGTGTGCGCTGCATACCTTGTCTTTCAAAACGGCTCACCCCATGCCACCAGCGCTGAAAATTCAAACTGCCTAGGTCCACTTGTAAGCAGTAGGGCGTCTCCGCGACCGGACCGGCCGCTCAAAATACATCAAAAGAGTTTGCCCAAAGTGGAGACGCCACTCGTGAGGATTAACACCTTTATTTTGAAGACCGCAGTGCAGACAGGATCACACACACCAAATTCAAAGTCTCTGAAGCCTTACGCGTTTCAGACATTGCTGTCCTTGTTCACAGGCAGGGAAGGAAAGAGCAGCAGCAGCGTTTGAGGACACACCTGATAAGCATTTCCCAAGTCCTGCCCCAGTGGGCGGTGCCTCACGGCATGCTGGTACTTGTTGTCCCACAACTGTTCCTCCCAAGTGGGTTCTGCTGCCCTTCAAATTAACCACAAATGTCTCACCCAAGTGGGTCGAATTGGTGCCAGAAAGCTGTGTGCGCTGCATACCTTGTCTTTCAAAACGGCTCACCCCACGCCACCAGCGCTGAAAATTCAAACTGCCTAGGTCCACTTGTAAGCAGTAGGGCGTCTCCGCGACCGGACTGGCCGCTCAAAATACATCAAAAGAGGTTGCCCAAAGTGGAGACGCCACTCGTGAGGATTAACACCTTTATTTTGAAGACCGCAGTGCAGACAGGATCACACACACCAAATTCAAAGTCTCTGAAGCCTTATGCGTTTCAGACATTGCTGTCCTTGTTCACAGGCAGGGAAGGAAAGAGCAGCAGCAGCGTTTGAGGACACACCTGATAAGCATTTCCCAAGTCCTGCCCCAGTGGGCGGTGCCTCACGGCATGCTGGTACTTGTTGTCCCACAACTGTTCCTCCCAAGTGGGTTCTGCTGCCCTTCAAATTAACCACAAATGTCTCACCCAAGTGGGTCGAATTGGTGCCAGAAAGCTGTGTGCGCTGCATACCTTGTCTTTCAAAACGGCTCACCCCACGCCACCAGCGCTGAAAATTCAAACTGCCTAGGTCCACTTGTAAGCAGTAGGGCGTCTCCGCGACCGGACCCGCCGCTCAAAATACATCAAAAGAGGTTGCCCAAAGTGGAGACGCCTCTCGTGAGGATTAACACCTTTATTTTGAAGACCGCAGTGCAGACAGGATCACACACACCAAATTCAAAGTCTCTGAAGCCTTACGCGTTTCAGACATTGCTGTCCTTGTTCACAGGCAGGGAAGGAAAGAGCAGCAGCAGCGTTTGAGGACACACCTGATAAGCATTTCCCAAGTCCTGCCCCAGTGGGCGGTGCCTCACGGCATGCTGGTACTTGTTGTCCCACAACTGTTCCTCCCAAGTGGGTTCTGCTGCCCTTCAAATTAACCACAAATGTCTCACCCAAGTGGGTCGAATTGGTGCCAGAAAGCTGTGTGCGCTGCATACCTTGTCTTTCAAAACGGCTCACCCCACGCCACCAGCGCTGAAAATTGAAACTGCCTAGGTCCACTTGTAAGCAGTAGGGCGTCTCCGCGACCGGACCGGCCGCTCAAAATACATCAAAAGAGGTTGCCCAAAGTGGAGACGCCACTCGTGAGGATTAACACCTTTATTTTGAAGACCGCAGTGCAGACAGGATCACACACACCAAATTCAAAGTCTCTGAAGCCTTACGCGTTTCAGACATTGCTGTCCTTGTTCACAGGCAGGGAAGGAAAGAGCAGCAGCAGCGTTTGAGGACACACCTGATAAGCATTTCCCAAGTCCTGCCCCAGTGGGCGGTGCCTCACAGCATGCTGGTACTTGTTGTCCCACAACTGTTCCTCCCAAGTGGGTTCTGCTGCCCTTCAAATTAACCACAAATGTCTCACCCAAGTGGGTCAAATTGGTGCCAGAAAGCTGTGTGCGCTGCATACCTTGTCTTTCAAAACGGCTCACCCCACGCCACCAGCGCTGAAAATTCAAACTGCCTAGGTCCACTTGTAAGCAGTAGGGCGTCTCCGCGACCGGACCGGCCGCTCAAAATACATCAAAAGAGGTTGCCCAAAGTGGAGACGCCACTCGTGAGGATTAACACCTTTATTTTGAAGACCGCAGTGCAGACAGGATCACACACACCAAATTCAAAGTCTCTGAAGCCTTACGCGTTTCAGACATTGCTGTCCTTGTTCACAGGCAGGGAAGGAAAGAGCAGCAGCAGCGTTTGAGGACACACCTGATAAGCATTTCCCAAGTCCTGCCCCAGTGGGCGGTGCCTCACGGCATGCTGGTACTTGTTGTCCCACTTGTAAGCAGTAGGGCGTCTCCGCGACCGGACCGGCCGCTCAAAATACATCAAAAGAGGTTGCCCAAAGTCGCGGAGACGCCCTACTGCTTACAAGTGGACCTAGGCAGTTTGAATTTTCAGCGCTGGTGGCGTGGGGTGAGCCGTTTTGAAAGACAAGGTATGCAGCGCACACAGCTTTCTGGCACCAATTCGACCCACTTGGGTGAGACATTTGTGGTTAATTTGAAGGGCAGCAGAACCCACTTGGGAGGAACAGTTGTGGGACAACAAGTACCAGCATGCCGTGAGGCACCGCCCACTGGGGCAGGACTTGGGAAATGCTTATCAGGTGTGTCCTCAAACGCTGCTGCTGCTCTTTCCTTCCCTGCCTGTGAACAAGGACAGCAATGTCTGAAACGCGTAAGGCTTCAGAGACTTTGAATTTGGTGTGTGTGATCCTGTCTGCACTCCGGTCTTCAAAATAAAGGTGTTAATCCTCACGAGTGGCGTCTCCACTTTGGGCAACTTCTTTTGATGTATTTTGAGCGTCCGGTCCGGTCGCGGAGACGCCCTACTGCTTACAAGTGGACCTAGGCAGTTTGAATTTTCAGCGCTGGTGGCGTGGGGTGAGCCGTTTTGAAAGACAAGGTATGCAGCGCACACAGCTTTCTGGCACCAATTCGACCCACTTGGGTGAGACATTTGTGGTTAATTTGAAGGGCAGCAGAACCCACTTGGGAGGAACAGTTGTGGGACAACAAGTACCAGCATGCCGTGAGGCACCGCCCACTGGGGCAGGACTTGGGAAATGCTTATCAGGTGTGTCCTCAAACGCTGCTGCTGCTCTTTCCTTCCCTGCCTGTGAACAAGGACAGCAATGTCTGAAACGCGTAAGGCTTCAGAGACTTTGAATTTGGTGTGTGTGATCCTGTCTGCACTGCGGTCTTCAAAATAAAGGTGTTAATCCTCACGAGTGGCGTCTCCACTTTGGGCAACCTCTTTTGATGTATTTTGAGCGGCCGGTCCGGTCGCGGAGACGCCCTACTGCTTACAAGTGGACCTAGGCAGTTTGAATTTTCAGCGCTGGTGGCGTGGGGTGAGCCGTTTTGAAAGACAAGGTATGCAGCGCACACAGCTTTCTTGCACCAATTCGACCCACTTGGGTGAGACATTTGTGGTTAATTTGAAGGGCAGCAGAACCCACTTGGGAGGAACAGTTGTGGGACAACAAGTACCAGCATGCCGTGAGGCACCGCCCACTGGGGCAGGACTTGGGAAATGCTTATCAGGTGTGTCCTCAAACGCTGCTGCTGCTCTTCCCTTCCCTGCCTGTGAACAAGGACAGCAATGTCTGAAACGCGTAAGGCTTCAGAGACTTTGAATTTGGTGTGTGTGATCCTGTCTGCACTGCGGTCTTCAAAATAAAGGTGTTAATCCTCACGAGTGGCGTCTCCACTTTGGGCAACCTCTTTTGATGTATTTTGAGCGGCCGGTCCGGTCGCGGAGACGCCCTACTGCTTACAAGTGGACCTAGGCAGTTTGAATTTTCAGCGCTGGTGGCGTGGGGTGAGCCGTTTTGAAAGACAATGTATGCAGCGCACACAGCTTTCTGGCACCAATTCGACCCACTTGGGTGAGACATTTGTGGTTAATTTGAAGGGCAGCAGAACCCACTTGGGAGGAACAGTTGTGGGACAACAAGTACCAGCATGCCGTGAGGCACCGCCCACTGGGGCAGGACTTGGGAAATGCTTATCAGGTGTGTCCTCAAACGCTGCTGCTGCTCTTTCCTTCCCTGCCTGTGAACAAGGACAGCAATGTCTGAAACGCGTAAGGCTTCAGAGACTTTGAATTTGGTGTGTGTGATCCTGTCTGCACTGCGGTCTTCAAAATAAAGGTGTTAATCCTCACGAGTGGCGTCTCCACTTTGGGCAACCTCTTTTGATGTATTTTGAGCGGCCGGTCCGGTCGCGGAGATGCCCTACTGCTTACAAGTGGACCTAGGCAGTTTGAATTTTCAGCGCTGGTGGCATGGGGTGAGCCGTTTTGAAAGACAAGGTATGCAGCGCACACAGCTTTCTGGCACCAATTCGACCCACTTGGGTGAGACATTTGTGGTTAATTTGAAGGGCAGCAGAACCCACTTGGGAGGAACAGTTGTGGGACAACAAGTACCAGCATGCCGTGAGGCACCGCCCACTGGGGCAGGACTTGGGAAATGCTTATCAGGTGTGTCCTCAAACGCTGCTGCTGCTCTTTCCTTCCCTGCCTGTGAACAAGGACAGCAATGTCTGAAACGCGTAAGGCTTCAGAGACTTTGAATTTGGTGTGTGTGATCCTGTCTGCACTGCGGTCTTCAAAATAAAGGTGTTAATCCTCACGAGTGGCGTCTCCACTTTGGGCAACCTCTTTTGATGTATTTTGAGCGGCCGGTCCGGTCGCGGAGACGCCCTACTGCTTACAAGTGGACCTAGGCAGTTTGAATTTTCAGCGCTGGTGGCGTGGGGTGAGCCGTTTTGAAAGACAAGGTATGCAGCGCACACAGCTTTCTGGCACCAATTCGACCCACTTGGGTGAGACATTTGTGGTTAATTTGAAGGGCAGCAGAACCCACTTGGGAGGAACAGTTGTGGGACAACAAGTACCAGCATGCCGTGAGGCACCGCCCACTGGGGCAGGACTTGGGAAATGCTTATCAGGTGTGTTCTCAAACGCTGCTGCTGCTCTTTCCTTCCCTGCCTGTGAACAAGGACAGCAATGTCTGAAACACGTAAGGCTTCAGAGACTTTGAATTTGGTGTGTGTGATCCTGTCTGCACTGCGGTCTTCAAAATAAAGGTGTTAATCCTCACGAGTGGTGTCTCCACTTTGGGCAACCTCTTTTGATGTATATATATATATATATATATATATATATATATATATATATATATATATATATATATATATATGTACACGTACACATCATCAAGGTACACAGATGTTGAATTATATAGAGAAAAACTATGCATACTTGGCTGCTGATATTTTAAACATGGATATTCGGACCACAATATTTTGACCACTCCATCACCCACATGCATCATTGCATCCGTTTGCGATTCCTAAATTGCGAAAATTAGGGAATCGCAATGTAGAAATCGCAAACGGCAATGCATGAATAATTCGCAAATATTTTTGCGATTTTTTAATTTTCCTTAATTGCGATTCACATTTTGCGAATGGCAATTAAGGAAAACTTTCCCATTGATTCCTATGGGCCAAATGGCCCATAGGAATCAATGGGAAGGCATTAACATTTTGCGATTTTCATTTTGCGAATCGCAATATGTTAATGCATTTCAAGGGTGCTGAGGGGGGTCCACAGGACCCCCCCCTGCACCCTTGAAATGTTTTTGTAAGTGCAAGTTTCACACACACATGTCCAAGGACATGTGTGTGTGTAACATGACACTTTCAAAAATGCATTTTTGTGCATTTTTGAAAGATTTCGAAAATTAACACGAGGTTCACCCTTGTGTTAATTTGCTCCCCCTATTTGCGTATTCGCATTTTTTAAAACATTCATGCATTGCATTTAAGGAATCGCAAAAATGCGATTCCTTAAATGCAATCGCATTTTTGGAAGATTTCTACACAATTGTTTAATGCATCCCAGAAAGTGATTTTGGAATCGCAAACAGCCGAATTTTGCGATTCGCACCGTTTGCGACTCCAAAATCGCTTGATGCATGTGGGTGCATATTCTTTCTGTGCTATTCTAGACTCACACCATTCTCCATTGCCGTTCATTGTGGTTCATTAACTTTAATCATACGAAGAGGCTAAAATAAATTTATAACAAAACATTTGTAAAATTGTGCATACGCTGAAGAGAACCGACATCCATGTACTTACACCGTGGTACAGTCACCTTTACAACTTGTTACATAATGTTAAAGGTCTGATGAATCAGGGAGTACCCTCTGACTATTGGTAAGGGCAACACTTTTCCTCCTCTCCCCACTACATGGTTAAGTTTTGGGCCATAAGTGTAACTTATAGAAGGAAATCTGTTACCCTTCAACTAGTGGCACCCCGTCAGTTCACTTTCTGCTCCTCAGCCCTTGACCTGGCCTCAAAGTAAATACTTTCTCACAAACTTTTAAATTTGTGGCATGTTCGAATCATTTGTTTGTATTACATAGGAGACGTTGGCAATGATGGTCGGTAGTGGAATAGTGTTGACTTCAGCTTCAGACTGAGAATTAAGAGCCACTCAGCAGAGTTTTTTTATTTCTGCCTCTTCCTGATACATTTAGAAATCCTTAAAAGTCAGTTCTTAGCCTGTGTTCCTTTCATCTCTAACAGTAGGGATTCAGATTTACAGTTCACTGTTAAGTGCACATTATTCGGAGAGGGAATTCCCATGGCTGTGTTATGAGCGACATCTCCGTGGAAGCCTTTATTACTCTGACACAATGTTTTGGAGAGTTAACATTTTTTTCACAAAGATCATTTGAAGGTATCAATTAAATCATCAGGCAACACATGCCTGCCCTAAGCTTTAAAGCAGGTGGTGTGCTCTGTCTAGACCAGCCGCCTTTTCTTAAGGAAACAGACCAGAGAAAGTCGGAAACACATCTCCCCAAAACTTTCCTTCATAAAGTCAATGTTTATGCTGTTTCATGTTCTGCTCTTATATGTATCGTGATATTTTTTTATGTTATGTTAAAAATCAGTGTATTGTAAAATGTTACGACTAGGTATAAATTAGATTTTGGAGGAACGTTAATTTTTCTTTTACTTACTGGGCAGTGTAATAAAAACACGTTTATTGTGACTTCTTCAGCTTAACTTAGGGGCATATTATCCAGGGCCTTATCGCCGCTTTAGCAGGACATTTTCCCGTTAAAGTGGCGATAATTTCATCACCCTATTAGCAAGCTGTCGCTAACAGCAGTTAGCGACAGTTTGTAGGCAATAGCGAGCGGTTTGGGGCCCGCTTTGCAGGTCAGCGATATTTATCGCTAATGACATGCAAAGTGGGCGTACCCAACCTGTTAGCGACTGAAAGCAGTCGCTAACATCGCTATCGCCTATTAACAAGCAGGCACAGCTATGAAAAAATGTGCGCTAAGCGCGAATATCGCCAAAAACTAACGCCTGCTCAGACCACTTCTTAACCTGTATATCCAATGGGATTTGGATATTCAAGTTAAGACCCTATTGGCGTTAATGCCTGAATATTGCTGGATTTCCAGCGATATTCACGCATTGAGCCACTATCGCCGGATATTTTATCGCATTTGAGATAAACGTTGCTAATAGCACGTTATCTCTGTGATAAAATCCGGCGATGCGCGGCGATAAAAAAATATCGCTAAGCTCATTTAGCGATGAATATCGCTAGTTGTTGATCGCCACACATGGCCGGATTTTAGGCGATAGCGACAGGTTGGGTACGCCCACTTTGCATGTCATTACTGATAAATATCACTGACATGCAAAGTGGGCCCCAAACTGCTCACTATCACCTACAAACTGTCGCTAACTGCTGTTAGCGACAGCTTGCTAACTGGGCGTTGAAATTATCGCCGCTTTAGCGGGAAAAAGTCCCGCTAAGGCGGCGATAAGTCCCTTGATAATATGCCCCTTCATGTACTCAGCCTCAGGCATGCGACTTATAGTGAGGATTTGTGTAGCACCCAAGGAAAGCGCTCGTCTGAGGGACATGCGAAGTGGGTGGTCGGAAACCAAGGACATGATTACAAAAAATTATAGCGATAATTATCGCTATTGCTTGGTTAGAGACAAAAAATTACCGCTGAGCTGCGGCGATTTTTATCGCAGATAAACCTTGGTATTACTAAGGTTTATCGCAAATGCGATAAAAATCGAATGTCGCTGAAAAGTCAGCGATATTCATACATTACCGAGCTAATGCTCTTAGCCATGTAATCCACCTCCCATTGGATAACATGGCTAAGAACTGCTCAGGGCAGGTGTTAGCTTTTGGAGATATTCGCGCTTAGCGCGTATATCTCCAAAAGTTGGTAATAGGAGATAGCGATGTTAGCGACTGTTTCCAGCCGCTAACATCTTGGCACGCCCACTTTGCATGTCATTAGTGATAAATATCACTGAAAGGCAAAGTGGGGCCCAAGATGGTTGCTATCTCCTACTAGCTGTCGCTAACTGGTGTTAGCGACAGCTAGGTAATAGGGAGATAATTTTATCTCCGCTTTCATGGCTTTTAAAGCTAAAAAAGCGGAGATAAACCCCCTTGATAATATGCCCCTATGTTCACTGCAAAAAACTACAGGTAAAAATTTTAGAATGGTTCTCCCTCAAACATTCAAATGCAATTAAATCAGTCGGGCATGATTAGTAATGTACACAGCACACATCCTAATTCTTGCAGTCTGTCATGATCAAACAAGAATTCGCAAAAACACCATGACAGACAAACCATAAATGGTGCATTTTAGTGCTATTGTCTGTTGGAGCCAGATTCACAACTGAGAGCCGGATTTTGATGTTGGCGGAAAGGGTACTTCCTCCCAATAGTGATGGAGCCATGGGCGTCCGGCACAGGTAACAGCGATGAGGCTGTGCAGGGGCGAAGTGGCGGGGAAGTCGACAGACGATGGGATATGGAAAGTAAAATTTTTCAAAAAGAATAAAACCACTTAGCTTGTGTTTGCTGCGTTACTTTCCCTATCCCGTAGTCTGTCGAATTCCCCCGGCCGCCTTACCTCACCGATGTAAGCTGTGCCAGCCGTGCCTGAACGAGTATGCTTTCTGACAGCCTAAAAGTTTGCTGCATCATTTAAAGTTGGGCAGACGTTTGGTGTGTATTTAGGGTGGACAAACATATGGCCAGTTTTTACTGCCCATCCAGGCCCTGAAAAATGCAGTGGTAAGGGGCAGTGAAAACCTTTAAATGACCCCTACACCATGGGAGAATGCTTCTCTTGAGAGGTAGGCATTGTTTTTACCCGCTATGAGATTTGATTGCTGAAAATATGAACACAGTTGTAAGTTTGCGTATGGCTCCGTCATATTGACGGAACTGTCCATCAAACTTACATTCCAGGAAATGCTGCGACAGTGGTAGTTACAATAGATGGATAGATTATGTTCGATATTGAACTGTGGTATACAGAAAATATTCATTGTTTCATGTGCAATATCTCTGGCATCATCATAATTACAATCCACAATCTTCTCTGCATATAAATAAAAATTCGGTTGCTTATTTTGCAAACAAAAAACATTAAAACAACCGATACACTGAGGTTCAATGAATGTGTGTTTATTTAAGTGAACCTCAGATCTCTAACGCAGTTCAGCCATGTTTCCCTTGCTCACAGCATGGCCACATGACCTTTGGACATCATTTTAACACATCATCATTCTGCAAAAAGGTATAAACCTCTTTGCAAATACAAAACAACCCAGAATTGGTGGCATTCTTCAAATTCACACACCATCTTATCAAGCGTTGAATGTGCCATAAATTCATAATACATACCCAGAACTCACAGTCACACCGAAGTGGGCTTTCCAAAATATATTTAGGCCAATCTGGCGAGAGAAAATGTCATCCTACTATATCAGCCTGCAAAAATTCAATCTCCATCTCTAATATTTCAGATTTGTAGAAATTAAAAATAAATGTGAAAACTTTGGCCATGTGCCACAGAGAGTTAGCCGTATGGCCTAATCATACCCTGTGGTCACTCCCTCCCCCCACAGTGGCCCAACCCCCGATGCGCACAACCAACATTTTCGCAATTCACACAGCTAGCATAAGCAACAGATACTGAGTTATTGTCAAAAATAAAACTATTGAATCTTACTGGAATGGAGTCCCATGCTTTGCCTCTCTCCTTTGGAAGATGCTTATTTTTTCTTTTTTTTGTCTACCCACTCCGCGTCTGCTCCTGCGTATAAATTCTGTCCTATAGTTCATGTGATCTATTTTCCAACACCACATACCACACACCAACTCTAAATGTCCTAGAAGTTCACACAAGAACTGATACTCCATTTGAATATTCGCAGGTTCTACACTGTGACAACATCACAAACTGTGTATTTAAATGTTTTCATTTGCTTTCTATTACCATAATACTCCTTTCATCCATGCTGCTTCTCCTTAATCCTTTTCTTCATGACATCCATATCAATTTACAAACTCAGGCCCTGACTAACCTAGGAATATATATCCTCCTGTGCATCAAGGCACAGGAATTCGCATCAACCATTATTTGGGCATTTTATATTCCTGCATGACCTCCTCCACCAACATTTTACAGAACATTACTCTCAGTTGTTCAAATTGTACACTGCCTTGGATCATGTGATTACTTCTCTCCAATAATACATTTGCTTTTTTGTTTTGTACAGAGCTGTGAACCTGTGTGTAATTTCACTCAAACCTCTAATAATGATTTATTCTCCCTACACGGATAGTCTCCCCGTCGCCACTAAGTATTTAGGTACATCGACCATTCCAGCTGATCATGTTTTAAAAAAAGCTGATGGCACATAGTCACTTCCATAGCTCTGTTTCTAGTGACTTAGATTAACCCCTTAACTGCTGAGGCTTCTATACCCAGTGCTGAGCCCTATTTGACTATTTAGGGTAGGTCACTCTTTAGGCTCCTTAACCTTTTTTCTACATAAGGTATCCAAACCCAATGTTAGTCTTTTGTTTCAAATATCATGAGGATTGCAAAGGTTTCTAGATTCCCTGGAGGGGACTGAGAAAATTGGCACATTAGGCTAAGTTTTGAGTTTTTTTTTTTTTTAATTAGGAAAACAGTGCTCTGCAAAAAGAAGTCTTTTTTGTCCCCAAAAAAAGGAATCAACAAAAGGTTTGCTTTCCTAAGTCACCATCTTTCAAGTTTTAAAGAACAGGCATAGGTGAATTAAAAAAAAAAATTACAACAGTTTTGACATTTTTCAAAAAAAGAGGCCCATTTTCTATTTTTGTGCTTGTGTACTTCCAGTTTGTGGTGGAAACCAACATGTACGCCAAGAGTGATGCAGGAAAGTTCTAGATATCTACAAAGTAGACAAACTTCTGACTTAAGCATATGTGTAGATTCCTCACAGTTTTCCCAAAGAACTAACCATTAAAATCAAGAAATAGTGAGAATGAGTAGGAAAAAACTGCCATTTGTGATAACATTTTCATGTGTAAAATGTTGCCTAATTGGCTACTTTGCAAAAGCAAGATACCTGTCCATTCACTAACTTTTTTCAAAATAATTTGTTTAAAAATAAATACAGTCTTTATTCGGCAAAGCATACGCCATAAAAGATACGATACATTAAAAAACAAAACAGAAGAGTCATAACATGGGCTAAGTCATTTTGTCAGCACTATAAAAGTAACAGCACATTAAACACTCCTCTTACAGGGTCGTTAAATTATACATAAGTCTCAAAACTGGCTGTTTTCCCCAGAGGCCTATTTCAGGCATATCACAATTTACAATAAAAACCCTCTACCTTAATCATTCTGTGAATTCCTGGATCTCACAATTGCTCTTAAAAAGTATGTACCCACAAATAAAGTGTGTTCAGTCTGTAAAAGTTGCATGTGCAAAAGCGCGATTCAAACCTGTCTAAAGCCCATATCTTTTAGATATGGTTTAAGATAAAGTCGACAGGGATGCGAAAACATATTTACATAAAAACACAAAATGTAAAATGTCCTGTGGAGACCTATTGTCGCAGCCACAGGGTCCTCTATCTTGAATTCTCCTATAAGTCTGATAGGGACAGCCACTAGATGATGGAACATATTGAATCTAAAGCGGTCATAAGCACTGGTTAAAATAGTAAGATAATGTTCTATACCTTGCACTGATTTTACTAAGACATGCGCTCTAACTGACAGTTTTATCAATTCCTTATTTTCTCGTTCCATGCTAACCTCTTTGAGAAAAAGATCATTAATTTCATTCATTAGTTTTTATCACCTTCCTTCACTGATCTAGAATTTTAAACATATCCAATGTGTCTTTAATATATCTTATCCATGGCATTTTAAGGGTGTGCTCTAATGTGAGGCAATCCAGGATTATTTCATGGTTAAGGGAGGCCTCCTCCTTTGCCCAAATGCTCAGCCAACATTGAAGGGGTGTAACTGCTACTAAATCCCCCACATACCTCACCCCGAGTTTTTCGTGGACTGAGTAGAAGGGAGTACCTTGAGGGACCTTTATTAACCATCTTAGTTATTTGTGTCATCTGAAGCTCCCCCATACCCTTATAACCCCAAATTATACTCCCATACACAGATTTAGAAATGCAAATTGATCAATATAATTTTAAAATCACCTCCGGGGACCATGTGCCTAGTCTATGTGCAAAGTTCGCAATTGCACCCATTGACTTCTTCGTATCTACCACCTTCTCTTATTTCAGTGTGTTCCAGTTTAGTTTGGCATCAAATGAGACCCCTAGATATTTAAAAGCTGGGACTTTGGCTATGCTATGGGAGCCTGCCTTGTAAAGCATATTACTCTTCCCACGACCGCCCACCTCCATCACATACGACTTTGCGTAATTGGGAGACAAGTCCAGTCCCTTCATAAAGGGGATGAATCCGTCAATAAAAATTTGCAATGCTCTTGGTGTGCGTGTGATAAGCATAGCATCATCTGCGTAACGCAGAACTGGTACTGATCTAGTGCCTATTCTCAGAGTGTCGGAATGCAGAGATATCATGGCAGAATCCAGCCCATTAATGTACAGCGTGAATAAAAAAGAGGCAAGAATACAGCCTTGCCGCACCCTCTTGCGCATTTAAAACTATTTGTGAGATCCCCCTCTTGAGTAAAATATACTGCAGCTGTGGTATGGGCATAAAAAGACATCAGGGCATTTATAATTGAGTGCTCTACTCCCAGCTCATCCACAGGGCCCATAGTTTACTACGGTTCACCCTGTCAAATGCTGAAGTGAGATCCAAAAAACCTAAGCAAATGGATCCCTCTTTAGCAATTGTGTATTTGGCTATCACTAGGTAGAGGTTCAGGCACTGGTCCACTGTGGATTTGCCTGCTTGGAAGCCATATTGGACATCTGAGATAACGTGATTTTTGTCTGCCCATTCCACTAGTCTGTTGAGAATGACCCGCCCCATGACCTTAACGGTTGAGTCTAACAACGAAACGGGTCTGTAGCAATTAGGGTTATCCCTTTCACCCTTCTTATAGATTGGAGCAATAATGGCTGTTGACCAATATCGGGCATGGCCTCAACTAGTTAGTCCCAAGCCTGTTTTCGTAGGATATACCTCCTTTCGTTTAAAACATTTTTATAAATACTCTGGCACTTAGCAATGTTACATCTACTACGGGGTGTCTTTTTCAGCACCACTTTAAGGGACCTCAATGCTTGGGAGCATTCCTTATCACACCACCTTGGGATATCTGGCTGAGACGTGACTACTGGGACAGTTAGCAAAATCCTCACCGACTTTGCCATGGTGTCAAAGGGTCTGAGTACATCCTCCTCTGAAAGTAGGATATCTATGCACTTCAGAATCTCCTGTTGCCTCTCTTTAAATAAAAAGAGATGAATAAAAAGAATTACTATGCACCAGTGACCATCGCAAACGTCTCCCCTGGTCTGTTGACTTTAATGTCCCTCCCACCCTCCATCTATTGGCTATTTTCAGACGTTGAGTCAACATCCCCATAACCATAGGGTTATGATCACTGAAGGCACTTTCTATCTTCCTAAAAGATGTGTAATATGTGACACAAAGATATAGTCAATGGTGGATTTACAACCCTTACCTTTATAGGTAGGCGGATAAAGAGTAATGGGTGGTATAATGGTCTTGTAGGAAGTGTAAACGTTAGATCATAATTATTCAAGAGCACATTTGTTTCCTGGCCCTCCCCAGAGTGTTCTATGTGCCAATCTTCTGCTTTCATACATGTGTGAGTAACCCCAGTGTTTTGCCCAATATTTAAACATAAATGACAGTTAAAATCCCCAAGCACAATCAGGTTACCAAATGAAAAATCATTCCCCTGCAATTGGTTAGCTCCTTAACACAAATTCCTATTTTTTAAATTTATTATTGTAAATCTTTTCTTTCTACGTACTGCCAGTTTTAATCCTAACACCACTGTCGAGTTCCAGTTTAATCGAGTCACTGACCCACCCAGCTCAAGTGCAATAAAAATAATTAGACCACCCTTCACTCTCCCATATCTCGAACCTTTGGCTGGGAGGAAGAACGACCTACATCCCACCCCAAAAATATGTTTTTCACCTCCCAAGTCTCTGCTAGACAAATAATCTTTTACTCAGTTATGGTTTGAATCCATCTTTCACCCTTAAATTTCGCACCCAGTCCTGCCACATTCCAGGAGATCAGATTAATCTCACTTCCCCCCTGGAGACTGGGTGACGTGACCGATATTATCTTGTTGCCTTGGAATCCACTTTGATGATTCTGATTAGGGTGACTTATGGGAAGGTCACTCTCTCTCTGCCTTACCCCTGATGGTAAAGCTAACTGAATTGGGGAGTCAGTCACTATTGATTGGGCCAGGGTATGTTCGATGCCTACCCCCTGTCAATCCAGATCATTAAGGTCCGGTAGAGGGGCCTCAGTGTTTGACCACCCAACCCTCCTTTCCTCAGTGAAAGCTCCTTCCTCTATCTGCCTCCCATTACTGACTCCTCTGGCAATGGAAGCTGGCCCATAAAAGAAACTAATGGAAGAGGTTTAATGTCTCAGGCATAAAAGGGAAACTCATCCGAGTGTCTCAATATATTGTGGGCTAGTTCTGGGAATCTGAAGGTGACGATCACCGCATCACCCTGAAAGACTGTCTTGATTTCACTATCCAGGCAACCCTTCTAGCCATCAGAATATGACGGTGATCTCCTATATTAAATCTGCTAAATTTCCCTAGCCAGTGGGATACTTTGCTGATAAGGGTATCTGTGGACTTTTCGTGAGCCCACTCCCAGACTACGCACCCCCACCAACACTATAAGGACAACAGTCCGGGGGAGATCAATCAACTGCAGCCCTGTACTATAAGTATTCTTAGGTCTTGCCCCTCCTTGTGCCTGCACATGTTGTGGAGAATATCTGACTCTCAAGCCCCTGCCACCTCCCCCATCACCCTGTTTATGGGGATTAGGCCTATTAATCATCTTAGTCGCCTGATACCGCTGTCCACTTCGAGACCCAGCCCCCCTTGGCCTGTTTGGGTTTGATGGATCGATTCCTGATGCGCAATTCCCTTGCATACTAGGATACACTGCCTGTGAATGTGCCATACTCTGGGATGGAGCAATGGAGATAGTTTCCAGCATATTTTTAATTTTCCCCAAAGTCTCTCTGGTGTCTGATAACCCTTTTTCGATAATAGATCAAGTTTGTAATTGTGCCCTCAACATGTTCCAGAAGTCCTCCATATCAGTCCGAGTTTGCATGGGTTTTGGGGTCTCCTATTTCCTAGTAGGCTCATATTTCTTTTTTGCTTTATGTGCTCTCTTTGATGCTGGTGAAGCCTCTTCCTCCAAACCCTTAGTGTCAAATCTGTGGCAGTCCCTTGACCCACTCCCATCGTATCTGGAGATGAGACTCTTATACCTGTATCACTTCTCTCTTGTGCCACTGTCTCTATAGCCAGTATGCTATCCGTCCCATTGACTGGGGTGCCCATGTCAGTTACTACTGCAAGAAATCCAATTGGTAATAACAAATGTTCTACTATTCTTCTGATAAAAACAGTACCTCACTTGTGAAGGCAGACCTAGTGCCCGTGACCTAAAATGGCCAAAACGCAACACGGACACTACACATTTTTCCACTGAGGACTGACCCTTTTTTTGGAATTTTGGGAGCTGGGGATTTTGGGTCATAACTCAGTCTGCACCTATGGAACCATAGGAAACCTGTACATTTTTGACGATTAGACAATTAGGGGATTCCAGGGTGGTGTGACTTGTGTGGCTCCCACCAGGTTTGCTTACCCAGAAACCGTTGCAAACCTTAAACCTTGATTAAAGCGCACATTTTACTCACATGGGGAATCAAGGGTGGAGTGACTTGCGTGGCTCTGACCAGTCTTTCTTACCAAGAAGCCCTTTCACACTTCAAACTTTGGCTAAAAGACACACTTTTCTCTCATTTCTGTCACAGCTAGTTCTGGAATCTGCAGGGACCAACACATTTTCTACTTCCCTGAATTCCCACATGCTTCCCGATATGAATAGTACCCCACTTGTGTGGGTAGGGAGAGAAACCCCAAAAAGCCTAAAGAGCTAATTTGATAGCTAAGAAATAGGAGTAGGTATTGGAACTCAGGGTAAAATTACCTAGTGAGAACCAGACAACCGGACTCCACTCATTGGGGGTCATTAGGATCGCGGACGGACCCCAGAGCAGGAGGGAACCTCCGCATGGCATGCGGAGTTCCCTCCTGTGCAATTAGGATGTGACCGCAAGGGTTGCGGTCACATCCTCTATTTTTAACATTACGGCGGGTGGAGCTTCAAGCTGCACCCGCTGCAATGTTAAAAATGCACGCATAGCATTTGCATGCAGTAAGAGGCAGGCACCGCGCGGTGCCTGCCGCTTTCAGCATGCAAATGCAGGGGGGTACCATAGGTACCCCCCATGTGCACCCCCCACCCCCCTTCACCTAGGGGGCCCGCAACAGGCCCCCGCAGTGAAGTTCCGTATGCTTTTCCACGGCAGAAAACCTGCCGCTGAAAAGCATAATTTACAGGCCATCCTAATATGGTGGACGGTGTCTGGAAGACACCGTCACCATTATAGAGCTTTTCCGCCGCGGTTGTAAGCCGACCGCGGCGGAAAAGCTGCGGACGGAAACCAGGACCCACCAGCCATCCTAATGTGGCGGTGGGTCTTTGGTCAGTCCGCTGTGGTTTTTCTGCATCCTCTGGGCCGACGGTGCCTTCCGCCGGCCCCGAGGATGCAGAACAACCGCAATCATAATGACCCCCAATGTCTGGTTGCCTAGTTTTCAGAAATGTGCTGGTTGGGTACATTTCCCTGGGTGGTAGCACAGACAAGCCCCAAAATTTGCAGCTACTCACATTGAAAAACAGGGTGGTTTCAATGGAAAATGTATTGTTCCCATGTTACATTTTTAGTACTTTCTGATCGTAGGTGCTAGGGCAATCCACAAAAATTGGATTCCATCTTGATGTGGAGACATGGGGTAATCCTGGGTGATTGTGCAATTTGTGAATCATAACAGATTTCAGAAATATCTATCATAAAATGTAAATAAATGGGTGATCTTGGCCATTTATGCAAACTTTCAAGTTTTGCAGGACCTTGTGAAAAGTGGGAGCAATACAAGTTGATAAGGGTATCTGTGGACTTTTTGTGAGCCCACTCCCACCTTTATCTCAAATGCAATGATCATTTAACCTAATCACCACCTCAGAATACACTGATATTCCACTCCGTCGGCGGAGTTCGCAGAGTTTTTATACTCTGCTTTATGCTTGTAACACAGAGTTCCGGCAAAACTCCGCCAACCGCTGCATGGTAGACTTTTTTCTCATCCTGTAGCTTGCCAATGGTAAGTTGGGGAGTGTGGGTGAGAATTGGTGTCCCTTAGGGCAATTTCTGTGAGCGACAAAGGCCCCCAGCTAGATATTCTTAACCCAGGCAGTTGTGGTGAGAAAGCTGCAGCTCAAGTAGAAAATCTATAAAGGGGCAGCAGAGATGCAGCATGGCGCCATGCGAGCTGATTTTGTGGTGCGGAACAAGCTCCTGGCGCTAAAAAGCAGCACAAACATGCCGCTATGGCACCGCCAACATATTACAAGTTTCCTCACTGATACAGTTTTTATGGCGGTGAGCCCGCCATGAAAAGTGTGGCAGTGAGGAAACAAAGGGTGCCAACAGGGCCCCCTGTTGCGCCAGGGCCAGGGGGTGCAGGCAGGCAGGCAAATGGTGTTCTCCCCTATATGCGTGCCCCCCCCAGTTCCTGCATGGCATGGACTTAACAGTCCATGCCATGCAACAACTTGCTTTGGCATTCCCATTGCGGGGCCTTTCTAAGGCTCACCGCCTGGAACCGCCAAAGCACCACCCACCGACCAAGAGAAAACTCCTATTCTGGCAGGGGTCAGCAAATAGGTTTGGCAGTGCGGGAGCGGGACGCTAGTGTGGAGGCTCACTCCCACACCGCCAAACATGTAATCAGGCCCTCAGTCATTAAAAAGGTCTTCCATTCCTTTCAACACATATACATGCCCAGGTTGTCTGTGCCTGTGTGCTTGTCATAAATTATTATTTTAAATCATTGTCCTTGGTCTTCCTAATGCTTTTCTAAACCAGAGGCAACACATGAAAAATATTGACATCTCAGTGGCCTGTGGGCTCACAAATACGATCGAATTACAGCAGCCTGTAGTGGACTGCCCTGGATACCTGTGAACCAAAGAATATCACTCAAGATCCTATGTTTTATGCATGAAGTTTTTCATGGTGCTGATAATTCACGATTTGAATACCGCTTTAAGCTATGTAATTCAGAGAGAAACCTGCAGTACACTTCCCACTTACTTAATACTGTCCTGTATGTTAAAAGAGATAAGGCAGAAGGTCACCCCACTCTTGATCAAAAATGGTGGTAATCCTTGCCACTGAGGATCAAATCTATTGCCTCTCATGTATCCCTTAAGAAGATTCTGAGGATTGTTTTGTTTATCTAGTAGCCATCTGATTCTAGTTCTGCTATTACAGACACTGGGGCAGATTTATGAGGCCGTTGCGCCTCTTTGCACCGCAATTGCGTCACTTTATTTGACGCAACTGCGGCGCAAACAATGCGCCCTATTTACAATGTGACTTATCTAGGAGATGCGTCACGTTGTAAAGCACTGCACCATAAGGAGGCGTTCCTGCGCAGGGGGGGGGGGCGTTCCTGCGCAGGAACGCCTCCTGAAAGTCGCTGAGTGAAATCTATGAGATTTCACTCAGTCACTTTCAGGGCATTGCTGCGTCAAAACCCTGCCCCTGCTTGAAGCAGGCGTAGGTCTCTTGACGCAACATTGTGCACATGGTGTACCCCCGAGCTCTGCTGGAGCTGCGTCGCGCTTGCGACGCAACTCCAGCAATGCGCCACATTTCCGGCACAGATGCGTCACGCATCTGTGCCGTTTTTGCACCATGGTGCGCCGCATTATAAATGCGGCGCACCATGGGTGGCGGAGCTGTGGCGCACTGTGGCGCATGTTAACTGGCGCATCCCTGGGGATGCGCCAGTTAACATAAATCTGCCCCACTGTTTGTAGCATCAAGATGACCTTAGAGGTAGATGTTGCCCATAACAAATGTATTTTCATTCCATTTTATCTCAGTTTGTTCTTTGTGTTCCCAGTGAACTGCTATACAGATATTTAGTTAGTTCTCATGTACTAGATTCAGATGCTAGTCTGCCTCTTTTAGAGCTCTTTCCCCACCACCTGGCAGTGAACCCCCTTGGATCTCGCACTGGTGCTTCGGTATCGTCAGGGGCCTCCCTCAAAGCTTTTGGTTGATGGTTCTTTGCAAGTTTTGTCCTTAAATGCCTTTTTTATTATGGTCAAGGCATTGAAAAGACTTCTGTATCTGCTGAGATTCTTAGTTCATGACCTTAACAAAATGATTTTCCTGAAAAAGTGTTCAGTGTTCACATTTTTGATTTCTATGCAAAGTTGCTTTAGATTATTATATCGTGACTGCTTTCATGTTAAATTTCGTAGTCTCCAGATAATTAGCGGATGAATTTAATGTTGGAGAGATTGACTTCTACTTTCCTATTTGTTAAGGATGGACCATGGCTCTGGGGTCAGAAACCTGTCAGCAGCAACCTTGAGCTATAACATCTTCTTAGCTAGGTTAGTGCACACTAGGATGTTTGAGGAGGTCCTTCCTTTTGTTTGGTAGCTTAAGTTACCAGAAGTATGGCTGCCTTACACGCTAAGCACAAAGGAGTATCCCTGAGAGACATACATTATAGCTGCCATAAGGGCTACTATTTCTGCATTTATTTTTGCATCTCACATTCAGGTATTTTGAGAATTCTATACGTGGTGCAGCTTCTGATTGACTTACTTTGTGCAGTAAATAAATCATTGGTACTGCAAACAATGCTCAGTGAGTTTACTTCTTAGCCACATATATTTCACACAAAGTTGTCCACTATTTTAGCACTGGTTTGAGATGGATGCGCGAGGTGGTAATGGGCGCCCGCTATCCCTACCTCAATGTATGACTCAGGCAAACTTTAGCTTGGCTGAACAGAAGTTGCTGAAAGTCCTTTTATTGGTCAAGGAGAGGGGGCTTTTGTTTTCCTCAAGAAAATCTTTTTGCCTGTGCCAGGGTAGAGGCTCGACCTGCCTTATGGCTATGAGAAGGAACAGTATCCCCTGATGAGGAGAGTACCCGTAGGTAATTAAGTTTTCTAACTTCAAAAGTTGGAAGAAAAAATATTTAGGTCACTTTCGCAGCTCTTTCCTGCAACCCAAAAGGAGGATGCACTAGTTTCGTCTTTTAACACATGGAAGACTCACATTTACACTTTCTACATTGGTTCTAGGAATATATTTCAAAATGTATTGTTTACATGAAGCTCAAAGCAACTGTAACACATTTTTTAAATTATTTGTTAACTCGAATGAGCACAGAAATGTGTCATGCATTTGAAATGCTAAGTGCTGCCTTTGAAGAATAACAATTTACTCGAACGGTACATTCATTTATCTTTGTTTTTATTAATGTGTCATTTTATGATTATATCAGTTGAGAAAAGCAGCGGTTTTGTTTTCCTGAAAGGTTAGCTAAACAATAAATGTTTTGATTGAGTGATGATAAAATGTACCTACAATTCTAGAATATTAGTAATCGGTTAAGCTGCAATTATCCCTGTCTTTGCAGCTGAGACTCCCAGTTCAACTACTCTCTCACACCCAGGGCCGGACTTGGGAACCAAAACCGCCCCTGGCAAAGTGCTGGGCCGGCCCCTCCACCCCCCGGGAGGCGGTTGGGGGTGCGACCGCGCTCTTTGCCAGGGCCGGTTTTCGCCCGATTTTGCAACGGCCCTGTAAAAAAAACGGCCCCCAGGGGCCCAAAACCGGCCCCCACCCTTGCGGCGCACTGGGGGATTACTCTGTGCCCGCAACGGCCAGTCCGGGCCTGTTCACATTTGTTTTCATTAAGCCCAGATAGGCAGGAAACCACAGTGGCTATACTTGCCTCAGGCTTGTAGAATCTTTTAGGGTAACAAATAGCTCATCGCTCATGTCGGTGCTCTTGTAGGGGCTGTGGCTTCACAGTAAACACATTGGGGCTTATTTATGAGCCCTTGCGTCACTTTTGCGCAGCCAGTGCATCACCATTAGTGTTGCACCGGCAGCGTAAAAAATTAGCCTTGTTGCACCATATTTAGAAAGTGACACATCTACCTAGATGCGTCACTTTGTAAACCCCTGTGCCACATTATACCTGCGCCAGATACAATGTATGCAGGGGGGTGTTCCGACGCAAGAAAGGGTTGTAGAAGTGATGCAGTGAAATCTATAAGATTTCAATGCGCCACTTTTAGGATGCAAATGCCTCATGGCCGGCGTAAGACTGACGCAGGCACATTTCACATGGGACTTGCCCATGTGTAATGACCCATTGCTAGAGTTGCATCACTTTTGTGACACACTCCAGCAATGTGTCATTTTTGCGCCTACAGATACGTCAGAAATACTGAAGTATCTAAAACTCCTGCAACATGATGCGTCATACTTTAAATATGACGCATCATTGGTGTCGTAAGGAGGGCGCAATGAAAAGTAACGCATTGCGGTTTTCTTGCAGCGATGCATCACTTTTCATAAATGAGGCCCATTACAGAGTGCAATCAACAGTGTCACTAGATATCAGTAGACATATTTTGTTAGCTTGATAATTCAACAGTTACTATGTCAGAGTTGTGAGCAAATAAGTTAACAATGTATAAATTGAACAGTAGAGCAGTCATCATCAAAATACTTTATTCGTCATTCTTTCATAGAAACCATAAAAGTAACATTTTAAAATACAAAAGTAGAGCAGTCAAAGAGTCAAAATAAAATCCCAAAATTTAACAAAATTTCTTAAAATAAGTTAAAACATTAAAAGTGAAAGTTAATTGAGCCTAACTTACGCATAGTGGCCAATATGGCTAATGTTAGTCAACGAGAAGAAGATAAAATATCATAAAATGTACTAAGGCTCTTATTGAGAGGGGGTTAATAAAGGGACACCCTCCGACCCTGGCAGTCGTACCATCTGTCTTTCTCTCCTCTGTCTATTGTTGTGCTCGACTATAGATTCCAAATGAATTTCCCGATTCATGCCCTTATATAGGTACAATTGGCATTGCCCTTATATAGGCATTAAAATCCAGCCCTTATTTAGGCATAGCCCATACTACCCAAATACAGGCATGGCTACTTCCATCCGTTCATCTAAGACACAACGAGTTCTAGGAAAACCAGACTCTTAAGCTGTTAGGGACTTCCCCTTGCTTGGATACTGATTTCTCCAAGAACTAATTTGTTATGCATGAACAACTATTCCTTAGGGGTTCATCCAAGACGTTCATATGCCTGACTTTACATCAAAGCTGGCATTCCTAAACACCTTCAAGGTATAAATATACCTTCACTTGCTATGGCAAAGCACGGTGTGGTTCGGTGCAGTTCGACTACCTACGTTGCCGACGCAGCTCGCTACAGCATGTGCCAAAGGAAGTCAACTCTCCAGCTGATGCACTGACCAGAAGCTGTCATCCTCCTGCCGAGAAGCCAGCTCCAGTGTTTCTGACTCCCCTTGCAGGGTGTTGGGAAATCGAGTCCAGAGACAGAGATACCTACCTCTTTCATTCTAAGATATGGAGCTGATTAGAACCTAGAGAAAACTTTAGCAATTCTTGGCAGAACTAAAACTTATGCTAAGCAGGACCTACTTCTTCCCTGGTACTAGACCTAGGTTAGGTACATTGGGGTAGGCGTATTTTAGAAGCACCGGTTGAGTATTTTTAGCCTGTGCTATTTATGTATTTATTTTTACATATGTCATGGCAACAGACAATGCTATTACAGTATTATTTTATATTACTGTTCTCGCTGTACACATTATACTTTGCATTCTGTCTAACGGTTGTAGCAGTTCACCTCTCTTGCACGAGAAAGAAGACTGTTCAATAAACCCTTTTATTGAAAACGCCTGTCTCGCTATTTATATGCAACTCTGTAGAATTGAAGCATGCACAATTGACTGAGTGAAATAGTTATCTATTGCTTCTACGACTCTGAAGATATTTGTTCCAGTCCAGGGCCGGATTGGCCGTTGCGGACACTGGGCAATCCCCCGGGGGAGGGGGCGTCTGAGCACTTTGCCAGGGCCGGTTTTGGTTCCCAGTCCGCCCCTGTTCCAGTCCTAGGGAAACAAAGTTGTCATGTTTATGCTGTTGTCAGAAACTAATCCCTTCTTGTTTATTCGAGAGTCTAGTGACCTCTGAGTTAGTCTGCACATACTAATTAAGTTTAATATACTCGATAGAGACATACTGACCACAGTCCTATGTCAAATCTATAGTTTATATTATTCCAATGCGCGGAGCCTATTGGGAATATAGGAACTACACTACACTATATCTGCCTTGTTACCATTGTGGACACCAACAGAAAATGAAAAAAAATCCCTGCATTCTCTGGGGACCAAAACTGACAGGACATTTGGGATATTAGTTATAGTACATTGAAAACTTGATTTGAGGGTCTGTTTTTGAAAATAATATCTAACTGCAGGTTTGCCATGCTGTCATTGCACTACATACCTACATGATTATTTATGAGGCTGGGGGTGATGGGGATAGAGGACGCAAAGCTACCGATTATATGTGCCCTTTGACTTCCAGTTCCACTGTTGAGCCCAATCTTTAGTTTGGGAGAAATTTGATGGTCGAGGTCTCAGGAGAGGGAGACGCCCACAGTAATCCATAGCATGGTTGCCTGATTGCTTTAGAGTGGAAGTTTTTTTTTTATTTGGGAAGACGATTGTTATAGAGTCCACTGATTTGAAACGAAAATCAATGAACACTGTAGATGAATATGAAATGATAAACGTACAATTCAATGCTCTTATGACACATGTTTAAATGTGCTGATTTGCCATAGGCAGTCATAGTTAAGTGCAAAGGCCATAGAAAAGCTAAGAGGCAAACCTAATACTGGTGATATGTGCACAAAGTAAATTTGAAGCCTGACAGTTCATTGTTCGCCCAGTGAAACAAAAGTGATGTAGAAGAGCGACTTGTGCTCATGACTACGCAAGAATGTTTGTAGCTAATTCTGTGACAACCTTTACAAACCACATGAATTTTTCATGGGAACGGTGGAACTAAACCTGTTCAATGACAAAAGATGCAATTTGATTGGTTTGCGGATGAAGGAGCCCAATACAAGGTCTGCAACATGTGCTTTTGTCTTTTATATTAGTGCATGTTCCTAAGTAGATGTAATACTTTTTCATCCCTTTACCACACCTGCTGCTGTTTCCCTATTAGCCTACTATTGTCATTTAATTTTTACAGATTGCTACTGGAACTGTATGTTGAGTATTTTGGATTTATTGATACTCGAGTTCCATTAATTACTCTTTTTGGGAAGTTTTTGCTGTTTTAGCTTGGCTTTCAGCTTTATGCTCCTCCGCTCTCAATCTTTTCCTTTTGAATCCGAACTCTTCATGGGTTCTACGAATCTAATACTCTAATCTGATATTTCACATAGGCAATTAGTCTTTTACGGAACACATGTACATGAATAACCTGTTTATTGAATCTAACCATTTTATTTGTTGAGATTTCCGTATACTTATTTGATTTATGGACTAATTGAAATAAAAACTACTAAAAGAACTTTACTAATCTTTTAATGACAAGAAATGTTTTTGAAAAGTATCAAAACTATCTTCATTGACTGAACTTAAATCATTAATGAAATTTAAATTTATGGTGTTCGATTTGCTCTTTCAAGCATAATGCGATGTTCAAATATCCATTGGAAATATAAAGTTCCAGTACGAAAAATGTCTAACCCTGCTAATGATGGTAAATTGGTAAATAAACCTTATTACTTAAGATACATTTTGGGACCCAGTCCACACTATCAGTTTTCTGGTAGCAGAGTATGGTTAAATATCATGAATTAAAGAGCTATAAAAATGACCCAAATTCGAATATAATACCTAAATCCTGACATCCAATGCGTGGAATTTGAGGAGCTAACAATGTGTCATTTTTCTAAGGTGGTTGCTGGTTTGGATGTGTGAGAATTAAGAGGGTGATGAGACTTCTTTTGTAATTGTGTATACGGTTATAATATTGTGTTGGTAGTTAATGGATTGATGAACAGAGATTTTCCTTTTCTATGTAAAGTAATTTAAGACTTTCATACTCGGTTTAGTCTAAGATCCTAGGATAGATAAAGATGTTGAGACAAGTGTAGAAGACATTTGAATAAGCCATTACTGAATGGTGGTTCTTGTTTGCAGATGTTTTTGTGGTGTAGAGTGTGAGGTGCGATCACTTTCACAATTGAGATATAAATACTAATAATCTGTTGTGGCTGTCTAATATTGATTGATGTTAGGAGAAACTGATTGTGCAAAGGGTGATGCTGCATTGATCAGGGTGAATTTGTGCTGGCAAAGATTTCACTTGCAAATGTGATGTTCTTCTTGTATGTTAAAAGTCAAAGGTGTAAAAAAAACCTTAATATCATGTTCTGTAGCAGAGCAAAAAAGAATTGTTTTTTGTTTGTTTAAAGTTTTGAAATTGTGTGCGCAAAAGAAATTGTAAAGGAAATTTTACTGCTGCAAGGAGCATGATCATACATCATAGTGTTCACGCTGAGATTGGTTGGTTAGTGTGCTATCCCTCCGCTATTGGCTGGTGATGTCAAAGAGATGCGCTATGATAGGTCAGTGTTTTTGTGAATTTTGCATTTGGATAGGCCAGCAGGATTTCAATAGAATAACTACTGTGACAGAATTAGAGTAGAGAACTTTATGTTTACGGAAAAGAATCAAAAAATTAAACTGTGAATCATCTATTCTCACAAAACTGTAAAAACATCATTTTAAGGATTTATAAGTTTTATGAGAGACAATGCTACAGTTCGGATACAGGAAGGTGAAGATGCACCTCCTATGGGTACGCCTGCACATTATATGACAACTTAATGGTAATTACATATATGCTTATGGGGTTGTCAATGGTGCAAAATAATTGGGAAAGAAGGACAATGAGATTTCCAAAAAATTATACTTTTAAATTGAGAATTATTGACATATTAATTGTGTCTTGAAGCATGTGGGAAAAGACAGCATGAGACAAGGAAAGACAGAAATATCAGAAAAGGACAAAAAGAGCAATGCGTAATTATGCAGATGCTCGAAGGGATGAAGAACAACATAGATAGAGAAAATCCACAGTTAAAGGAACTAGATTACATCCAGGAATTTCGACTGAAATGCCGTAGAAAGGAAAGCAGAAGAATACCCAGGGGAAAGATAATGAGGAGAAAGGAAAAAAAAGTGAGACAGATTGTGATTCAGGGGATGAGATATTAGATGAAATGATGGCTACATAACCCTGCCAAAGAATACAGATTGCCCTTTCACAAGTTGCTCAATCAAACATGGAAAATCAACCTGCATACATGGTCTGCTGCAATTAACACAAATAGCAACTATAGCAACAGTGCCTAGACCGCCTACAAATTCCCCAGCAAATGTCGATCTGATTCCAGAGACACAAGAAGCTGTAGGAGATTTACCAATGACACGATTTGTGCGCACTTCACAAAATTCACAGATTTTTGTATTGAGACCACCTCAAATGGTTCAAGCACTAAGAGGTGGGAGAAGGATTGTCTTTACGAAACCAATAACCCAGGTAGAAAGTAACTTGTTGGAAAATTGAATTTTTCTACTATGGTTTGAGGAAGGTATAGGGATTAAAAAGACAAAGAGCATGGTGCAAGTGACTATTCTAGAACCGGAAAAAGAGAAATCATTAAATATTCCCAAACTAAAAGCTGAGCTTGAAGCAAATATTAGAGGATGTTTGGATTTATAATACTTAAGTACATATAACAAGAAAGATTTGATTTATCTGTGTAAAGTAATTACAAGACGAGAAGCAACAACTCAAGAAAAACTAAATGAGTTGGCACAGAATTATGAAGCTGACATTTCTAAAAACACTCATTATCAGTAAATTTACAGAGTGCAATTAGATGATGTAGCAATTGAAATATTGTGTTCCTTAGGAATGTAGTTACACATCACTGAATGAATAAATTGAGTGACTGAAAAATTTAAAAAGCATATGGGCAAGAAAACATGAGAAGAAAAGTAACAGGCAGAATTTCTCAAAATTGAGATACAAACCTGTGCCGTGGTATACACAAGTTAATCGATTAGTGAAAATGTCAAAGGTGTGGACTGATTTGGATACATTCTTTGATATTTTGCTGCCAAGTGATGAGTGTAAGACTACTGAACAGTGAAGAGCCAGGGAGAGAGGCACGCAGCAATGCACCATCTCCTGTAGTTTTGGAGAAATATGAAGAAATGTTTACTTTACTGCAAGGCAGAGTGCCTACAAAAGACTTAGGGCCTGATTTAGATCATGGCTGATGGGTTGCTATGTCACAGTGGTGATGGATTTCCCGTCGGCTGAAATATAAATCCCAGTATATCCCATGGCATGGCTTTGTGTCGCCTCATAGATATCACTGAGAGGCCTGTGCCACTGTAGCATTAAAAAAAAGTGATGCCCCAATGGCGCAGGCCTGTTGTAAATGAGGCCCTAGGTTTTGAGTGCTTGATGGCACTTCAAATTGTTTTTCTAATTATTTAGCACCAAACTTTATGGGGATGGAGAAAAAAAACTTATCAAATTGGGAGATGGGTTTTTAATAAAAAATATATTTAGGGGCTAAAGAGTGGGATGAAGGGCGCAAGGTAATTCACTATAAGAAAACAGAATACTGCTGAATTAGGTACAAATTGGGATGCTTTAAAAGCAGCTTTACAAGCTTTGCTAACTTCTAAGTATATATCGATAAATAAAGCTGGCAAGGCTGAAAAGCAGGAATTGTAAATTCAGAAAAGAAGAGCTTATGAAAGGTTTCTCTACCGAGGGAAACGGAATGTCTCAAGAATTTTCAAACTCTTCCATATGTGAATATTATGTTAGGAAACTAACTACTTTTTACTTCAGAATTTCCACCTCTAGAACAGAAATGGTCCTCTTATTTTTCCTCCAATAACCTTGTTCCACCAGATGCCGACACCTGGTCTAAGTAAGGCTTACAACTACTCCAACACAAACTGATCCCATCGCTTACCCTGACCAGACTTTTTACATTGCACTGCATGTATTGGACAGCAGCAAAACTACTATGGTTAAAGTTGAAGAACGCTAATACATGCTGGGCCTGCGACTCATCCCACATGTTCGTCTCCTGCACTCATCTACAAACCTACTGGTGGAAGGTGTATTCAAACCTTCAGGAAACCATTGGAATACCTATCCCTCTACCACTTCCAATCATCCTCCTAGGACCCCAGATGGCAGACCCTTCAATTGATCTTTCTGCCACTCCGTGATCTTCTCCTCACCATTGCTATTAAAGTTATACTACTCGACTGGAAATCCTCCAATAATGTATCCTTTGATTCCTGGTGGGCCTGGTTACCCTAGCTACACAGTAAACATATCAGCTAATCTCATACAAGATGTTTCCCTGCTCCCTCTTATGATATTTGGCATACGCTTGACCTTTACCAGAAAAGGAAATCTTGCACTCACCTACCTTCCTCTAATTCTTACTCTTCCTATCATAGCTGACTTTCTGAGCGTCTATGCACATAGCATGACATGACTCCCCTCTCCTTCCTGCCCTTTTACTCCCCCCACTCCCCTCCCTCACATTCTTTCTTTCTTTTTCATTTATTTCATCATTGACACATTCATGGAAGATATACATCTGACAGGTCCACCTGGTTCATTTCACCCAGTCTTATTTGATCCACCTAACCAGGTACCAACTGCTTCTGTTCCTTCTTATGTATTTGATTAATGTATTATTATTATTATTATATACCTTTATCATCCGTACCTGTAAGTGCTACACTATTGTATACCTTGGGCAACTGTCGGATGTTGAAATGAAATTAAATGAAATGAAAAGGTGATTTGTATAGCGCGGCTGCTGCCCGAGGGCGTCCAAGCGCTGAGTAGAGGGCAAAGCACTCTGAGGAGGGGGTAAGATGCTTAGTTTCAGAAAAGGAAGGTTTTTACTTCTTTGCGAAATGAAGAAAGAGTCTGATTGGATCTTAAAGAGGGGGGAAGGGAGTTCCAAAGCTTGGAAGCGTTGAGCTCGAAGGACCTGCCTCCTGCCCTAGATCTTTTGATTCGGGGAACTGTGGCAAGGCAGGCGTTAGCTGATCGGAGTTGTTTGCCGGGGCAGTATGGAGTGAGAAGGGGGTGGTTGATCTGGGGGCCAGCTCTGCAGAAAGCTTGGTGGGAGATACAGAGGGCCTTGAATTTTATTCTTTCCCTGACCGGGAGCCAGTGGAGAGATCGAATCCCTGCCTTGACTGATTCTCTGCGTGGTATCTGTAGTAGTGTCCTGGCTGCACAATTCTGGGTCCGTTGAAGTTTTTCTAATACATATTCTGGTGCTCCTAGGTAGAGGGCATTGTTGAAATCAAGCCGAGATTGAATGAGGCCCTGAATGACGATTTGCTTGGCTTCGAGGGGTAGGATAGGGAGGATTTTTTCAGCATCCAGATCAATCCAAAGCAAGTTGCTGAGGTCTTGGTCGCCTGGGTATTAAGAGTCAGGGATTTATCAAGCCAGACTCCTCAGCTCTTGATGTTGGATGTTGAAACGTTTTCTTCTCCCTTCTCACTTTCTTTGTACTGCTTTTCATTATAAAAATCAATTAAAAAAATTCGACAAAAAGAGTAATCTAAATAACTCTACACACTGCCAAATGTTTTATGAAGAGAGCGACCACACAGGAAGCTTTATGGCTTGGCAAGCAGAGGAGAAATATAAAAAAAATGAATAACATGTTAACATGCCCAACAACATGGATTTCCACCACCACAGTAAACCAAGTTAAACGATCTTATTAGAGTATTTTAAAAAGATCTATGAATATGCTCAAATAATAGGAATGAACTGAATAATAAGAAAAACTTCGAATAAATTCCTATCATGGTGCTCTCAGTGGAAGATATTTCTTATACACCATTTACCCTGCCGGAGCTTGAGAATGGTATTTCCAGCCCGCTGGCTTTCCCTCTAAATTTTATAAGGTTTTTGCAGGTGTGTTAAACATCTATTTGCTGAACCTTGCAAATTTGACATTAGCTATGGGTTCAACCCTAATTCATCCAGCATCAGTAATGTGGTAAGCTTTTTAAAAAAGGGTAAAGGTCCAGAGGAGCCCAATTATTTACAGCTGATTATGCTTCTGATTTCAATTTGTAAAATAATAATAAAGCTAATACTGAACAGGTTTAAAAAAGTGACACTTAATTTAATATGTCCTGATCGAAATTGTTTTATTTTTGGTCATCAGCTATTGACCAATACAACGTTCTATAATTGAGACCCTTGATGCTTTTATTTTCAAAATAAACCCTTGTTAGGATTTGTTTTTTACTTGATGATGAATAGGCCTTAGACCTTGTGGTCTGAGAGAGTCATTATTATGTTTTAGAAATATTTCAATCTCCCGCCCTGATCACAGTGTTCATACAGAATATGTATTACGATGGAGAGGGAAGATTTATTCTAAATTCATTGGAAGTAGAAGTTTTTTAAAGTTCCGTGGGGAACTAAGCAAGGTTGCCCCCTTTTCCCATTATATTCATGTTTTTTAACTATTGGCTTTAGCTATTACAAATGATAGTATACTTCAGTCAGCACTCCCACTGAAGGCTAAAATCAAACACAATGCAGATGATATAGTGATGTACCTGAGCCCTAAAAAGGAAAAATACAAAGCAAATATTTGAAATCCCATTATTCCAGACTTTAAGAGACTATAAAATCAATAATGCAAAGACTGAAATTCTTCTATGTAATTGCCATATAGAAAGCTTACTAAGTGAATTAAAAAAATTTGCAAACTTTCAAACTGCTATTTGGGGGTCACTGTCACGAGAAATATAGAGGATCTTTATGATTTGAACTATAGATCTCTTATAGCAAAAGTGAAAATTCTTTGTCGCAAAATGGAAACATTTCAGGTAGAGTAGCTTTATTTAGGATTGCAATATTTCAGTTGTTCATTTGTTCCTTGCAGCCACCCCTTGGGTTTTATATTCAATGTTCTTTTAAGAAATAGAAACCGCAAATACATCTTTTTTTCTGGGGAAATTGGCACTAAGCAGTTTATGTAGCTGCACTGAGGAAGGAGGTTTAGTGTTTCCCGAATTTAAAATATACCACTGTAAGCACTTGCCACAAGTAAGCCTCGTAAAAGTGACACAGTGAAATCTATGAGATTTCACTGCGTCACTTCTAGGATGCAAATGCGTCAATATCTTACGACTGCCTCACAGCAGGCGTAAGTCTGACGCAGGCACATTTGAAATGGGACTTGCCCATGTCAAATGATTCATTGATGGACTTGCGTCACTTTTGTGACACTCCAGCAATGTGTCATTTTTGCATCTACAGATGGGTCAGAAATTCTGACGTATCTGTAACTCCTTGCGACATGATGCGTCATACTGTAAATATGATGCATCCAGCATGTCGCAAGGAGGGCGCAATGAAAAGTGACGCATCGCTGTTTTCTCGTAGCGATGCGTCTCTTTTCATAAATGGAGCCCTCAGACGCTAATCACTAAAGATAAAAATAAACTACAGTGTTCTTATAATGCAATATACTTTTTACTTCAATCCATAAACCCTGGCATAATTCATTAGAATGAGGAATTGGATCTGAATTATCGAATGCACAGTTTTGAAATAAGATCAAGTTAGAAAACTCCTATCATGGAGGCGCGTGATAGCGAAATACAAAATGGCCGCCGCTTAGTGAGCTCCGGTGCGATGGGCCCATTTTTTAAGCATTAAACGCCAAATTTGTGTCAAAAAATCGGCGAAACTCAGGTCGCTTATTTGCAGATGGTCTTACCAGCGTGGTGTGAGGTTTTCAGAGTCTTCTGTGCGGTGAGCAGTGTTTTCTCTTCGTTGTGCTTCCTGCTCCCAGCTCTGCTCCAAGGAAAAGCCAGGTCAGCCAGTCAGGGGGACAGAGCAACTCCTCAGGAAAGGGCCTGGCTTGGGCCTAGCCACTCCCACAGCATATTATACCTTCTGCACCGGCTTTCTTAAGGATTTCCTTTTGCTGCCTTCTAACTTTGCTTCTATTTTTCATTTTCTTACTCTACCTTTTGATGTTAGACACTTAATTAAAATGGAAAATGAGACTCCTATTCATTCCAAAAGAAGGCAGTAAGTTGCACCTTTACCAATTAAATCAAAGGCGGTTGAGGCAGCAGAACCTTCATTGTCTCTAATTATGGAGGAAATTCAAGCACTTCCTATTAATACTGACTTAATTGCTTCAGAAATTAAAAATGTCCATAACGAAATGGCGAGTTTATCAATGAAAATCTCTGATGATGCCATTAAAATTCAGGTTAATAAAACTAAGCTGGACTCTTTTACTCCACTTGTTGCAAAAATAGTACCAATGTCTTCTCAATTTTTAGACATGGAAAATCGCAACAGGCAATACAACCTGCACATTTTTAATTTGCCGGAAGAAGTTGAAGGTGGCAACGGCAGATTGTATTTAGAAAATTTGATTCCGTGCCTTCTACAAATTACATTTTCAGAGAAGTTCGAGATTGATAAGGCCCACAGGATTCCTTCACATCGCAATCCTAAGCATTCTAAACAACGTCAAATGATTTTCAAAGTTCTTCGACATCATCATCTAGTCCTGATTCGGAAAGCTGCAAGAGACATTCCTTCTTTGATGGTTAATGGGAATAAAATTTTCATTCACCAGGATTCCGTAAAAGAAACTGTAGCAATGCGCAAGGAGTTTTCTGCCCTACGTCCTCAACTGCGAAGTCTTGGTTTCGAATATGGTCTTTTTAACGCTTCTACTATGCGTATTTGGAAAGATAATTTTTCAAAATCTTTTCAGCGTCCTGATGATTTACATAATTTTTTGGATCAGCAGCTGCACCAATCTATGGATACACATGACTCTAATACTTGATCCTAACCAAACTCGTATTTCCTGACATGATATTTGCTTATATTTACCTTGTGCTCCAACGGTGCCGGTCGTTTTTATAGAACGCATGTGCGTTTCTTTCTTCATATTATTGTGCTTTGTTTGTCCTTTTCTCCCTGCTTTCTTTTCCACCTGTCCTTTTTCTACATCTAGAGTTACAGTTTTCTTTCTATTTTATATCTCTATTCTTTTTGACTCTTCTTATTTTCTTACTTTCATTCCTTCTTTCATCTCTTACTTATGGCTCATTTTCATAATATTAAGGTTGTTTCTCTAAATGTTAAAGGCTTACGCCACCCAGTTAAGCGTACCAAAATTTCAGATTATTTAGGTATTTGTAAAGCTGATATTTGTTTCGTTCAGGAGACTCATATTGATGATAATAGATTAAATGATATGAAAAAAAAGTGGGTTGATACTATTCTTTCATCTCCAGCTAATGGTAAGAAAAAGGGTGTTGCTATTTTCTGTGCTAAAAAATTGCATTGTCAAGTTTTAAGTAAAACCTCGGATGCAGAAGGGAGATTTATTATAATTAAAATAAAAATTCACTATTCAGTCTTATTTTTACTTAAAATTTATGGTCCTACTGCTGATGACCCTATGTTCTGGTCTAATATTACCACAGAAGTCTTAAAGTTGGGTAAAGTTCCTTTGATTGTTGGTGGTGATTTTAACGTTGTTGCTGACCAACTCTTAGATAGAATATCTAGTACTAAGGTGCTCATTAGGATGGCGGACGGACCTGCGTCCGTCCGCCACCCCAGAGTAGGAGGGACCATCCGCAGGGGCAGCTGCGGTCCCTCCATGCAGATTAGGATGTGACCGCCACCCTGGCGGTCACATCCTCAATATTTAAAATTGCGGCAGGTGCTGCTTGAAGCAGCACCCCCCGCAAGGTTAAATATGCATGCATCGCATTTGCATGCACAAAGCGGCAGGCACCGCGCGGTGCCTGCTGCTTCGTGCACGCAAATGCAGGGGAGTACCATAGGTACCCACCATGTGCACCCCCCACCATCCCCGTCACCCTGGGGGCCCGCAACGGGCCACCAAAGATATCTCCGTAAGCCTTTCCACGGCGGAGAAGCCGCCGCGGAAAGGCATCAGTGTTCCCCCATCCTAATATGGCTGGCGGTGTCTGTTAGACACCGCCTCCATATTAGAGCTTTTCCGCCGCGGTCATAAGGCGACCGTGGCGGAAAAGCGGCGGATGGTCTTCCTGACCCCCCAGCCATCCTAATCTGGCGGGGGGGTCTTTGAAGTCGCCGCAGCGGTTTTTCCTGAAAAACCGCAATCCTAATGAGGGCCTAAATTCCGTCCTCCTAAGGTTTTTCATGCTTTCAAATCCTTTATTCATACCACCAAATTAGCTGATATTTGGCGTCTACATTTTCCTACTGACAAATCTTTTACATTTTTTCCAATCACCACAATTCGCATTCTAGGATTGATTATTTTTTAATTTCTAAACAACTTATTCAATCTGCAACTAATCCTATTATTGGTAATATTGATATATCTGATCATGCCTTGATTTCTTTTGTTTTAAATCTATCTTCCCCTTTTGCAAAACAATCTAGATGGCGTATGAATACTAGCATTGTTCTTAATGAATATAATCAACCAAAACATTTACAGGTCATTCAAGATTATTTTTTATTTAACCCAGAAGAACCAACTACTATGGTCACTAGATGGGACGCCTTTAAGGCTTATATCAGGGGTGTTACTATTTCTATCATGGCCTAGGAGAATAAAACTTTTAATGCTCATATTAATCATTTGGGAAAACAAATAGCTCATTTTGAAAGACTCTTCATTACGTCCAATGATCCGCAATACCAAGTCAATTTGCAAAAGTTTCGATATGAATTTAATTCGATTTTCAGTAAAAGATCTGGTATCCAAATCTCCAAATCCAATGCTAATTTAGTTTTAATGCCAATCGATCTTTTAGCGAATTATCTGTGTACTAAAAAATGGTCCTAATGGAAAAAGTGTGCTATCCCACAATGATATTGTTAATGATTTTTTAGATTTCCACTCTAACTTATACAATAAGGCAGATTTTCATGATACCTTCTAAATTTACTATTTCTTAAATACTTATGATTTGCCCAAAATTTCACAAACTGATAGGTCTGCATTAGATCTACCCATTACTGTTGATGAAATGTTGGCAGCCATAAAATCTCTTCAAAAAATAAGTTGACTGGCCCTGATGGAATCCCGGCAGAATTTAATAAAGAATTCCAAATCCAACCTTACTTATTTCAACTTTTTAATTTTTTGGGTTCTTCTGGAACTATTTCAGGTTCTTTTACTGATGCTTTAATTGTTGTTCTTCCCAAACCTGATAAAGACCCTACCTTTGTTTCAAATTATTGTCCTATATCTTTAATTAATCAAGATTGTAAATTGTATGCTAAAATTCTTGCCTCTAGATTAACCCCTGTACTTGATTTTATTATTTACCCAGATCAATCAGGCTTTATGAAGAATAGATATTCTGCAAACAACACAAGAACCTTATTGCATGTAATTGAACAAAGTCATACTTTAACTGCTCTATCAGGAATTATGGCTTTAAATGCAGAACAAGCCTTTGATAAAATCCATTGCAATATTTATTTCGAACTTTATTATCATTTAATTTTGGTCCCTTGTTTTTCGGATGATTTCTGCTTTGTATTCTGCTCCCACTGCTAGGTTATTTATTAATGGACAAATACCAACTACATTTTCACTTTTTGGAGGCACAAGGCAAAGTTGCCCCCTTTCACCACTTTTATTTTTGCTTGGAATTGAACCTTTCCTTCATCATATTAGACAGTGTGATAGGACTTTGGTGTGTTGCCCACGGAGTACACTGACCCCTTCGCTGTTTCCCTGACTGTGGCTGTTCTGGTGGCGATTGAGTGTGGAGGAACCTGAAAACGAGGACCTTCAGCGGGAGCCCGGGACTGCGAGGACCAGCATTCCTTTGATTGCCTGCAGCTGGTGCCTCTTCCCGGGCGTGCCCCACCCCCTTTCTGTATTTAATTGACAGGCCTGTCGCGTACGCGGTACGCGAGCGGGTAAAAGCGTGTGCGAAGCCCGGGCAAAGGACGGGCCATTTGAGGCCGTTCAAGAACGCTCAAGACCGGGACTGGGCCACCCCTTGCTCCTGTCATCGACCCTGAGTTTTTTCATCCCGCTTTGATAACGAACTATGGTGACCAGAGAAACCAGGAGCAAGAGCACGCTGGCTGCTGGAGCAGCAAAAGGTACTCTGGATAATTACGTTGCTAAAGCAGGGTCTCTCTTGATTGACAAGATAACGTTATTGGAAAGGCGCATATCACAAGAAATAGATTGGGTTCGGAGATCCTCCATAGGGCCCCTAGCACATGCAAAGACTCCGGAGAATAGACTCAGCTGTGTTGTCCCGGAGAATGGGGAAAACGTGACTGGTGGGATGCTAGCCCTATCTAACTTAAATAACTCTACCCTGTACAATAATGATAATGATATGAGCATTCTGGGTGATTTTAGCCTCTTACCCCTTCCCCTACCACATATTCAAGTACAGGAGACTCTCTCCTCTCCCATTGATACCATCTCTACCATAGATGCGAACACGGATACTACAGATTGCCTCACGCAGGGGGAAAGGGAAGGTGCTATACCAAAAAGGAAAAGAGGGGCGCAAAATAATGGAGGGCGTAAAGCGAAAATCCCTAAGCACAACGAAATAGTAGAAGGTAGCAAACTAGGACCAGGCAAAAAGGGGCCCACTTCATCAGATAAAACCATACCTCCAATTATTGTGTCACCGCCATCGCAGACACCAAGTGTGGCAACCCTACCCCGTCTGCAACTACAGAAGCTCATGATTTGACTTTAGCCAGGATGGAAGTGTTCCTTAAGACACTTTTAAGCCCCTTAGTCACACGTCTATCAAAGATTGAAGCCAGGCTAGCGTCTATAGAACAAACAACCTCACAGCTAGCTGACACCCATAAGACAAATAATACCAAAGCAAAAGGTGGGATCGAGCTTAGGAGTGAGAAGGTCACACCCAAGTCCCCCCTCAAGGACACTCTTCCAGCTCCAAAAGCAGTACAAATACCAACTCCCTTAGCACACATTGCTACTACCCCAGCAATTGATCATACTTCGCAAACATTACCTCTGTCAGCACACATTGCCTCTTCCCAGGTGACTGACAGTAATTTAAGACCCAACCGACCACATAAAGAAGTTGCCGCCAAACAAGATGCATACGCCACCACAAAAAAAACATAGGCCTGTTAATCTGCCACCAGAGGCTAGCCCTTACACAGTTATTGTGGCTAAGGTTCCAGAGTTGAAGCTGGATTCTAAAGAACTTGTATTCGCTCTTAAAAACAAGGTCACCAATTGGCTTTCTATGAATAGACCCTTACCACATGGAATTACAAGCGGGGTTCTTACGGTCAGGAGAGTCCCATGGTTGGGCCACACAGAGAAGTCAATTGAAGGAGACTGTGTTATAATTAATTTTAGAGACCCTAGGACAGTCTCCCATATCTGCAGTTGGCCACACTATGACCAGGGGACATCCATCCAGTCGCTACCCCTATCCTTTTTCTATCCACCTGTGTATAACCAATATGAGGAAGAGGGCTGGCGTACCATTCCCAGGAGAGGGAGAGGTTGGGTCGATAGACCTAGGAGTGACTTCCATTACCCTAGACAGTACCAGCTACACCAGCCAGACCATTTTTCGTCATTCACAGATACAGTTGCCTGGACATGGTGGACTGACTCAATCAGGGTAGGAGGTGGGAGTTGGGTGATTTCCAGGGCACACACATTGAAGGAAACATCGACCTCCCGATTACAAGCTCTGTCAGTCCTTTGAAGACCAATTACTGTGGTGAGGCTCATAACAATACCATAGAAATTCACTTAAATAATATGGGCCTTCACCCAACTATGAGGATTCTAGAACCGAGGCACGGGAACAACCCTTTAGTGTTTCACCGCAGGTTAACAGAAGGGACATAGTGATATCCAATGCACCAACTTCGAACCCTAGATCATCCTCACTTAACATACTCTCTTGGAACGTGGCTGGTCTGGGGAACAAATTGAACTGTCCTGAATGGAGTCTATTCATTGAGGGCAAGGATATATGCCTATTCCAGGAAACCTGGTCCAGAGAAGCTGTCTCTCGAACAGGCTTCGTTGCTTTCTCGACCCCGGCGAAATGGGGAGGGTGGGGGCGTCCCTCGGGAGGCCTTGCAACCTGGGTGGCTGTAGACCTGGGATGTAAGGCTTCATTCATCCCCTCAGTTTCTAATGACATCCTTGGGGTCTTGTTGGAGTGGCCAAACTCGAGTAGGCTGATTGTGGTAAACATCTACTCCAGACCAGTAAACATCACAAATGAGTCAGACACCATTTACCAACTCTCGGCTTTCCTCAATGACATCCCACAGGGTACACCATTCCTGGTGGGTGGTGATTTCAACTGCCACTTTGAGCCCCTTCCAGGCTTATTGGATGGACTATCACAGGAGGAGGATGCGGTTTGGCTTGTACCTCCTTCGGTAGCCCCCTCACCTAGAGCCTGGACACCCCTAGCCCTTCAAATTACGGCCCTAACCTTGAGGTGGGGCATCCGGGCTTGTAATGGCCATACAGGCTCAGATATTCCACCAAAATGTACTTACCATAAAGAGGGCAGGGAGTCTAGATTGGATTACATCCTGGTTCATCTCTCCATGTGGCCGCATATCATTGACTTTCAGGTAATATCTAGGGAAGATAGCGACCACAACGCCCTAGAACTGGTATATGCGGCTCACGACTTAGAGGACAGAGGGGGCAAATTGGATGGCGTAGCCTCAGGGCTGACACTGACAAATAACAGACGGCGAGTGAGGTGGGAGAAGTTAGTTTCTAATTCGGAGAAGATCTCCGAACTCTATTCCCGGCTTATTCTAACCCTAGAAAAGGTGTGCACGATAATGGAGCTCCCCATGCCTCAGGACATACACAAGGAGCTAGGGAAGGCACACGAGAACCTCATTGAGTCCGTGGCTGAGGTCCTATTCACTTCAGGAAATAGGCGGCATTATGACCGCCCCAACTGGTACAATCAGGCTTGTCAGAAGGCCAAACTGGATCTTCTGACATCCATCAAGGATGGTGCAGATAGGCCAGTTATCCAGGCAAGAAGAAGGGATTATAAGTACCTGACCACCAATGCTAAAAGCGAATGGGAGCATGGAAAATGGGAAAATCTTGCAAGAACACTAGCAATTAGGGACTCCCGCAAATTTTGGCGCATTGTTAACACGGGGTCCGAGGAGCTAGCTCCAGCAATCGAACCCAACATCTCAGCTAAAACATGGCAGGACCATTTCCACTCGCTATATAAGGCCCCCGACGACGCTATTAATGATATCCCACTGAACATTGACACAGCAATCAAGGGAGAACCTTTCACAGAGATGGAAGTCCGTGCAGCCATTACGGGGCTGGCAACAGGCAAAGCGCCTGGACTAGACGGCTTGACGGGCGACTTATTTAAGCATGAGCCTGAGATATGGGCACCCTACCTGGTCTTGATATTTAACGCCGTTCTTAGGGGTATGGAGGTTCCCTGTACTTGGCTGGGCGCAGAGATTGTTCCCATATTCAAAAAGGGATCACCTCTGCTCCCAGCCAACTGCAGGCCTATTAGCCTCATAGACGTATCCCAGAAGTTATTCGGTAGGCTGATATTAGACCGCCTCCAAAACTGGAGAGAGGAATTTTCCATTCTTAGTCCCTTTAAGGGGGGATTTAGGAATGGGGTCTCCACCATGGACCAGATATTTCGCCTGAACCTCCTTTATTGGAAGACTGCGGTACTCGAGGGTGGCAGCTTGTACACGGTTTTCGTGGACTTGCGAGCCGCCTTCGACTTAGTACCCAGAGACAGACTCTGGACCGTATTGTTCGAGCTGGGCATCCCGGTCGACATCCTGACTATCCTGATAAGGCTGCACCAGGGAAATTTTGCACGTGTCCGGTGTGGTAAAAATGTGGCACTCTCAGATAGGTTCTCCGTTGACAGGGGGTGGGACAGGGTTGCGTGCTCGCACCGACCCTGTTCTGCCTCTTTGTCAACGGGGTAATTGCCCACCTGACCAGGATCGATGACATCGATGCTCCCAAGTTGAACGGCAGCAGGGTGTTTGCGGACGACAGCCTGCTGCTGTCCAAATCCCCAATGGGAATACAAAGAGTCCTTGATGGATTTTCAGCGTTCTGTGTGGAGCGGGGGCTTGAGATCAACGCGTTAAAAACCAAATTCATGATTCTCAACCCCCCCCCCGTTCAACACGCCCCAACCCCACTATAAGTTCAACAAGATTAGAGAGGATTTTTACCTTTGAATGCCTGGGTGTAACCATTAACCAGGACATGACGTGGGACATGCACCGGGCAAAGACTCACATGAAATTGGTCCAATTAACGGGAGGTATTTCCAGGATGACAAACAGGTCGACCTACAAACCTTTTAGCACTGCCCTTGAAATTTACAAAATGCAGGCTAGAGGGGCAGTTTTATATGGAGGGGAATTGTGGGGTCACTGTCCCAATCAAAACCTACAGACCATTGAAAACAATTTTATTAGGCAGTTGGTAGCACTACCCGCAAGTACCCCGCTCCTACCACTGAGACTAGACCTAGGTCTGAGACCTATTGTGGAGGAACTGGGATTAAGACCAATCACCTGCTAGCGCCGCATCTGGAGCACACCAGAACTTTTGAGCTATAGGAGTGAGCTCCAAGAGATTCTCTGTCTACCCAAATCAAGACAAATCCCATGGCTAAGTTACATCAAACATACATGCGAGAAATTAGGTAGACCAGAATTATGGCTAGACCCAGCTAACACATGCACTAGGATCCCACGTTAACTCCTAGTGAGAGACTTCCGCGAGATGAAGCTCAAAGCCACAATGGGGAATTTTCGGGAGGGGTCTTTGACAGAATTGTTTTTCAAGTTTAAAGAAGTATACTCACTTGAACGTGTGCTAGATGATATTTCCCCGGACCCCACAAGAATTTTTTTTTTGCAATGGCGATATAGGACACTTCCCATAAGGGCTTTTACCAAACATTGGGCCCAGTCCTCATTAAGAGAGCATTGCCCGTCATGCCTACACCATCTGGAAGATGATCTACATATCATATTTCTTTGCAAGGCCTACCAAAGACCGAGGAAATATTGGCTTGTCCCCCTCCTTAAAACACTGGGCTTTACCCGATACCTCCCAGCTTACAGGATTCTAAGAACGGACCTTTCACCAATCATTGTATTTGAGGTAGCAAAATTTCTAACTGCGATGTGGCACATCCGCAACCCTTTTTTTTAAACTTGAGCAAGACTCGGTATAAATGAAATGTTTTGATGATATGTAACTGTAATATACTGCAAATGCTTTTTATACTATCTTAAATGTTTTTTAATGATGTTGGGTGGATACCTTTGCTATTTTAAATCGAACATGTTTTTGTACATCTTTTATGATCTAAAATTGATCGAAATAAAGATTGGAAATGAATGATAATATTAAAGGCATTACAATAAAAAATGTTACTATCAAAACTTTAGCCTATGCTGATGATGTGTTATTATTTATTAGTGACCCTATCTCCTCAATCCCTACCCTCTTAGAAATCATTACAAAATATTCCATAATTTCTGGTTACAAACTTAATATTAATAGAATTTTTCCCCCTAAATGTTTTTTGCACTCCTGATATGTCATTTGGCGAAGAGATACATTTGAAGTGCCTGGGTATTTTTGTTTTCATCTTCCATCAAGGGAAATTTAACATTGAATAGTGACTTTATCCTTGCTTATATTAGAGATAAAACGTCTAAATGGTCCTCATTTCATCTCTCATGGTGGGGTAGAATGGATTCCATTAAAATTAATATAGCTCCTAAAATGTTTTATACCCTGGCTATGATTCCTACTCAGTTTCCGTTAAAATTTTACAAAGATGTGGATAGAATTTTATTCAAATATTTATGGAATAATAAATCACCCCGAATTGGTTATAAGAAACTAAAAATACCTAAATGTAATGTTGGTTTTGGTTTGCCTGACTTTTACCTATATCATAAAGCATTTATATTGAAACAAAGTTCTATATGGCTTTTTCTTCCTCTATAATTAATCCTCCTATTTGGTACAATATAGAGAAATCTTTTATTAACTACTTCCCATTTCCTACCTTGCTTACTATGTCTAATAAATCAACAGTCATACACCATTCACTTCTTATCAAATCTTTGAAACTAATTCTTAATTATTTGGATGCTAATTTTTCATCTCCTATAGGTAATACTGTGGATTTGTTATTATGGCATAGTAATGTTATTAAATTGAATGTGAATATAAATGTTTGGAATTCATGGATTAATGCTGGCATTTTTTATCTTAAAGACTTATATTGCAATAATGCCTTTGTTCCATTTGAAACTTTGCAATCGAAATTTAAGCTCTCTAATTCTGATTTTGTTAAGTATGAGTCTTTGTGTCATTCAATTTTAGATTATTTTCCTCATTGTATTCCTTCTATTGCCTCTATGGATTTAATAATTTATATTCAAGCTGTGTCTTCAACCTCTCATACAGTTTCTATTTTGTATATGAAAATGGCTGCCTCAATAGGCAATAATCTCAGTATAATTTTGTCATTTTGGAATAATGAACTTTCTCTTTCTCTATTTAATGACACTTGGAAAACTATTTGGCTTAATGGTATTTCTGGATGGCTTCCTGTATCGCTTTATCAGACCAACTCCTACATCTTATTTAATTGTTTATGGACTCCGCTACATTTATTTTGTGCTAAATTGCTACAATCTGATACCTGTTGGCATTGTAAATTGCAACATAGGTTATTTGATTGCCCTTTCATTTCTACATTTGGGTCTGATGTTTGGGATATTATGTTAAAGATTTTGCCTATTCATGATTCTTTCTTATAAATTACTAATTTGTAAATCGGTTGGTCTTGTGCATAACCTCACTGATTTAGAAGGAAAATTGTTTCATTTCTCAATATCAGCTCCTTTAAAGTCCATTTCTTTTTGTTGGAAAGATGCTTTACCTCTTTCAGTTCATGTTTGGTGGTCATGGGTCGTTTTTAGAAGAAGAGGTGAACAATTATATCTTACTGGGAATAATCATAATTTTCATTTGTTTCACTTTTTTTGGTCAACTATAGATGTTTAGTTGTTATTATAAATGCATTTCTTCACCTACTAAATATTATAATGTTACAATATTTCATTATTGGTATGTTAATAGTAACTCTTTTATATATATAATGTTTTAATATGTACTCATACTCTCTCTTCCCCTTACCCCCTCTCCATTTTGTTTTTCTCTTTCTTCCTATTGTTGAACATGGACATTTTTGTTACCTTTGTATACTATGCTGACAATTTTTAATATCTATTTATTTTCTTTTGATAAGGTATTATCGATTATGTTACCCATTTTTCTGTATTGTCTGTTTCTGTCATTTATTCTGAAAACATAATAAAATTATTTTGAACACAAAAAGAAAACTCCTATCATTCTTTAGATGTAAATCTATAGAACATGCAAACTAAACTCACACCATTTGGAAATGCTTTATATTTGATAATGTTGGGACTTACATTTTTCAATATTTAGAGAATCATAGCAGATTCATATCCCATGTATTCTATTATAGTGTTACTGGGTTATTACTCCATTCGAGAGATAGCAGATATTGCACTTACAAAAGTGGACGCCTAAACTAATTCCCTCTGATGCAGAGTGCATTAAAAAAGAAAGAGAGTAGGACAAAGGGATAATCTATTTGCTTTAAGATGTGGGAATTACATTAAATGTTGAAAGTTTTGTTTCTTGTTTCTTTCTTTAATAGTTTTTATAGAAAATGATATATTGTTAGTTGAAGGTGATTTTCTTTCTGTACCTATGAATTAAAAATCACATTTTAAAAAAACATACCTGCTGCCATTATTTTGTTTTCTAGAAGCAGTTCTTCTGACCAAGGATGCAGAAGCCATTTTAGGGTAAAATTACCCCCTGAAGAGGTTGGCAACTCAAAATGTTGGACATTTGGTAAACAACTGTCACAGGGGTGGCAAGTAGTGCTCTATAAATCTACAGTTTGATTGATTGATTGATTGAAAGTCAGTTTTTGAGGCTTTTAGTAGAACCAACTATCAAGGAAAATGCAAACTGTGAGTGAAATTAAGCTATAGCAGAATGTTTTGGACTGTTAAGCCATTCACCTTGATTCGTATTTTTCAAAATAGAGCAAAATCAATCTAATGGAGTGAGGCTGAAATTGATGCCAATTAGGCATTGATGATGTCAGAAACTCTTGAAACATGAAAAGGTTGGCAGGCGGTTTTCTCAGTGGCTGATGTTCAGGCCTAGCAGTCAAATCTCATTGCATCCATTCTATGAAATTTGGACTATCACAGCAGATGCAATCACAGAAGTGATACTGAACACGACACGGTAGGCTCAGATAATTGTTATGCAAATGCACCTAAATTGTCTTTGTAAAGTTGGATCTGTGTTTTAGCAGGCAGTCGCAGGATGTGTGCCTTTCTCATGTGAGTGTTCTCCACTGATTCTCTGAACAGAGAAACAGTTTTTTTCTTATACGTACGTTTAATGTTCAGGAGGCCTTGGTCATTATGGGTGTGTTATCAGGCAAGGGAAATCATTCAACATGGGTAAGGCTTCTAGATAACAATTCTGAGAGTATCTCAATGGAATGTTTCACTCAGCTCTCAAAAGGAGTGGCTATTACTCTGTTAAGTCACCATGCTATTAAACATTTGTCCTAAGGAAAGTTGAAGCTACATATCCTCTAAGTTAAAAATGTGTACAGTTTTCTTGATTTATTATTTTTGTATTTAGTACTGAGTTGCCCCAGAAATTATGTGTACAAAGTCTTGGATGCAAAATAAATAGGTATTATGATCTGCTTTGTAAGAAAGTAAACATGTGAATGGGGCAATCCAAGGTACTGCATTGGAGTGGTATGACAGGCTCCCTTAGTGTATCCTTCTAGGGAACCATGAACTCATATGCTCTTTGGACTCAGAACTTCACCACTTTGTTTATGCGCTTAACCAAAACATTAATATGGGGAGCATAAAAATCAGTACACTGGTGTCCAATAGAAAGGCTATTCAAGAATCCCTGCATTTCATAAGAAGTAAATTACATTCCAAATTATGTGATTAAAAACTTGGTCACCCCTTTCATTGGCGAATCCACCTCTAAAACACTTTAATATTGTCCTAGTACTTACAGCAGTTACAGGCCTTTTGGAAATCAATTTGGAGGTGTTGCCTAATAGTATTGAAATATATATATCCATATAAGCTAAGAGCTCAAAGGGTACCATGAAATCAGGGTTTAACATAATCCAAGGTAATTATGGAACCTCCACAGGTAACAAAGGTGTCTGCCACGTGACCTGAGTTTTGCCATTCCCTACCTGTTGGATGCAATCTCCAACAATCTTTTCCAGCACTTTACTTAAGGCAGCCCACCCATACCTTTCTCTTCAACATGATTTTGTTTTACCCAGATGGCCCAGATTAGCCCAGATGATAATTTTCTCTCATGCACCAAGCAGTAGTACACATCACTCTTCCCTCATATGTTCATTCCCACACAAACAACATTCAATTCTAACTTTCCAAAGCAACCTTGCTCCCTTAGATATTTCATTCCAAATAGGCAAACCCCTTACCACTTATTTTAACACTAGATCCATGGTAGAATATTTCGTTATTACTTGTTCCCACTCTTCTCTTCCCAAAACCTCCATTCTCACCCAACATATGATCAGCCTCTCACCAATGCGTGCTACATTCAAAATTAGTAACCGTGACAGACAATCCACCGTCGCATTTCTCAAACCAGTTACATACTCAACATATAAATGGAATCCTCAAGTTCCTCTGATGACCTGTTGATCCTGGGTGTAATTCTTTCACCACCCCTTACGCCTGAAAACATGGCCAATGTGGTGATGAGCCAACAACACAGTAAAATGAATACCCCAAAGGAAATCTAAAGATGGCAATGCTCCATGCACACCTAACGCTCACCATCTACAACCTAGATGAGAACAGCTTCTTAGCCATCAATGGCCAAAATAGTCATTTTCTTTACATCCAAATGACCTAAAGTGAACATTTTTTCATTTGATTTGGAGTAGTTAAAAGCTGCATCACTTTTAGGACTCCACTAAAATTGTGTATCTTTCCTGAGGAGAGTTCTTAATGACTGGTCAACACTACCACAATATTTCACAACCCTAATAATACTCATCTAAACCACAAAACAACCGAGTTTTTCCTTGTTCACTGGAGGGTCGGGCCTTAACTATAGTCTCCGTTAACCCCAAATTAGGGCATGCGCTGACCCCTGAAATAGTGAGTCCAAGAAAGGTCACAAAACTGACTCTAAATCTACATTTTTCTTTTTTTAAAGTGAGGTTACTATGTTCAAGCCTGTTCAACACCAGTCTCAAAATCCTATAATGAACTTCTATATTTCTCCCAAAAATATACAGAGCCTCTTGAAACAACAAGATTTGTGGTACTTTTTCAGAGTATACAAAAAGGTGTGCAATTCCTATTGTAAAGGAGGGACAAGAAAATAGAATGGGGGAAAAGACTAAGGTCGGAGGACCTGATGAATTGAGTCAGAGGATCCGATCCACGAGGACCAAGGGCCCTCACACACCCCAGGGGTTGTCATGCTTCATAATAGGGCAGCTACTCATTGGGCTGGCACTGCAATGCCCAACCAACACCTCAGGGGGGCTCTTTGCTGAAGTTCTTCTTAAACTGCCGTCATGAAGTGTGAGGTGCTCTATAGAGGCGTTGTAAGTGAGTCGAGTGGTGTATTATGAATCTAAAAATAACACAAGATAATCTGAACCGATAACTCAATGTATGAAACCCTAGGTTATATTAAAAGCAGGTAAATGTAAATTGATACTTGTATAGTGCACTACTCACCCGCAAGGGTCTCAATGCGCTTGTACGAATACGGCTGTGGAACCCATCCTGGCTTTCCCTGTGAGGCGTCCATTCCTGGGCACCCCTAAGGTGGAGGCCAGGCATCCTTAGCATTGTGGGGGCCGTTGTGGAGATTAAGCAAGCTATTGCCCAGAGTTGCAGAGTGGAACTCCATGATTGGAATAGGCACCGAGGCGAGAATTATCAGGTCCGTGGAATTTTTGAGCTCAAGAATTGAATCCTGGTCCTGGGATAGACCTCTGCATCAGGGTCTGCCGCTCTAATCATTGAGCCACACAAGAGTGGATGTAATGATCCAAGCTGGCTCTAAATATAAGTGAAGGTCAACATGTTCCTTACCATATATGTGTCAAAGAAATGATCAATGCAAAACTACCCATAGGGCTGTCGGTCGGAAGTACAATTAGATCCTGAAACCTAACCTGGCCCCAGCTTGTAAAAGTATAAAGTATACCTTGGAGCAATCAATGTATGAACCGACCTGGGGGGGGAGAAAATAAAGGAGAGAAAGCCTTTAAAACAATAAAAAACAACTACTAGCTGATGAAAATGTATCAGCTTATAGTGTTGGTCCAGCTGCATGCAGAGGATCAATATCCGGTGGACATGGTATAAACAGTAAAGACATAAAGTAGCCTCAACTGCAATAATGGAGAGCACGAAGGTGGAGTCTCACACAGTGGGCTAAACCAAAAGTGGAGGTAAAGCCTGTAATGTACTGCACATAGTACTCAGAAAGTATATATATGCATGCAGTACCTCTGTCTAACTGCATGCAGATTTTGTAGAACTTGTGTGTGTTGTGGAAAACAAGATTTTTCCCTTAGGTTAATTAATGTACCATTAAACACAACTAACATGCGAATTCATCATCCATTCAACTTTTGAATCACACTTTTCAAAATGTAGTGAAACACTTGCAAAGGAAAATTTATATACCAAATTATATCAAAAACAGATTGTTTATTATACAATTAAAAACACATTCTACTGAATGTACAATAAAATATACATATACATAAAAAACCCATTTCTTTTCTTAATAAAGCATTATAATTCATACAATTGCACAGGAGAAATAACAAACAAAGACAATCAACTCTGTCTTATGATTGTTAATTTAGAAACCTTTGGTACAACATAGAGTTGGGGTTGATTCCCTATCCCCTCAATAATGTTGACCACTCCAAATTGAAACTTGTATCAAAGTGTTGACGCGTTTCAGCGGTAATAAATGATTACAACCACCTTCTTCAGGACAATACAAATAAACTTCTCCTTCTTTTCAGCATCACCTAATACAGAAATAAAACATTCTTTTATCTAATGCAAGGGCAGAACTTTAACAAAAAAAACATCTATTTAAAAAAATCCTTTACAATGTTCTTGATCCTATTTTGGACATAGTTGTAATCTTCTAGCAGGGATAACCCCACCTCGCTCCAATTTCTACATTTTTATAAACAGAACATGAACATTTATCTAATGGGTATCTCTGTTCTGTTTGAGAAACGCCCCTTGTATTCTATAACATTCTGATTAATTTTGAGGAAAACCCACAAAGTGTCTCTTCATGATGCCGACCTACATTATTCAACAACATTCCAATTTTTCTGTAACTTTCCCACATGGGTTCAAACAATCCCTCAATCTACTTCTTTTTACATTTGCAATTGTTTTACAACGTTCTTCTTCATCCGTGTCCGCATTCATACCACTCTTATATCACTCAACCATTCCTCTTATACATTCGAAAAAATGGCAACTCACCCATGCTTTCGCACATGGGTGAGGTTCCTTATTCAATTGTTCACTTGTTTTGACTTTTCGAGATTACTGTTGCACTGTAAGTTGTAAGACAGTCTATGTATTAATGGTCAATATACATTTAGCCTTTCAATTAAGTGTTGTCTATCAAAAATAACTCTTGGATATCAACTTAAATCCTGGTTTTTGTTGGGGACTAGTTGTTGCCTTAATGTAGTTCCCCCAATTGGGAAGAGTAAAATCTGGAAATGCCCTATTAATACAAAGTGGTAACCATTAGAGTCCGTAACTTCTGCGCCAATTTTATTCTTTTTTTGCAGTCATAGGTTCTAATATACCTGGTTGTACGATTTCTATATGTGTCTCTATGTGCCGCCCAATTGACCTTCTCACGTATCTACTGTGTTGCACACTCCTTGTTCTAGGACAGCAGCTAATGCAATTTTTTTTTTATATATATATAAACAAATCATTATTATTTGATCAAAAAGAGACTTCATTCTTCTCTCTATATATTAGGTGTTAGCCTGCATGTTCTCACCTGATCTGTTGCCAAGCCGATGCAGTGCATTCGGTCCTCGACCCCGGGTATTGAACGCTCGTGGCTGTGGTTGCCGCAAGTGGGGAGAGATAAAGTAAAAGGTTTGTTTTAAAATTGGCTTTCAGCCGTATTTTGTGCTGCAAAAGTACTTTTTGGCTGCTTATTACTGCTATACGAGAGATTCTCTGTACATCCTCTCTCTCAGTTGTGTGTCTAATGCCGCTATGTACCGCATCATAAGCGTGGCCATACTTCCCGGTTTTCATCTACCACACTGCTCTATTTCTACCCCATGTGGTATTAAATTTTTTTTAGACTAGACCTCATTCAGGACTATTCTCCTATGATCGGGTTAATCCCCTCTAATTAAAATCGCGTTTTCTGTTTGTACCTTATAGTTCCAACGATACGCTTCCCCGCTGGGCGTATCTGCAGATCTCGTCTGTTTGGTCACAGCTGCGAAATAGTAGAAGGACTAAACCTGCTTCGGGGCCATTTTTAAACTTGTCATATAATGATGTCATATTCCAGGGACTCTCTTACTTATGAAGAAAATATCAACAAACCTTTATTGACAGTAGTTCTTAGTACAAAAGACAATTTGCCTACTGCCAGACAGATTTTTTTCATTATCATATCCCGTATGTTCCATCTCAACTCGTTCTAAACATGCAATAATAATTCTATTCAATTTAGGAATCCGCTCCCATAAAGATTGAGCTTTTATACTCACCTACTTCCCATTCAAAAAGAAACTTTTTATGAATCCTCAAACTACATACTGTAGCGGGCAATACATCTTAGAGGGCAATACATTTTAAAGGGCCGTTGATGTATTTAACCTATCTTTTTGTGTCTATTTTTTTCTTTTTTTCTTTTCTTCCATTCGGGCGAGGATCAAAATGCAGAATTGCCTGTACCAAATACTATCTTTCATCATATTGCGATTCTCATCCAATCCTCTTTGCAGTCTAACCCCTTATTTACTGTGTCAAGATTGGAAATGTACCACTGCTCTCTATTTTTACGCTTCATTTCCACATTACCTCCTCTTTTAGAACATGTGATCTTTTCAATAATAAACCATATGAATTCCGTATGTTTATGATTTAGTTTGCCAAAGTGGTCTACCAGGGGTGCATTTATTTTGCCAGTTTTTAAAGCTGACCTATGTACAAGGAGGTGTAGTCTTAATTCTTGACTTGTCTCTCCCACATAAGCCAGTCCGCATGGGCAGCGAAGTATGTATACTACGTTGCTGCTTCTACAATTGCTCAGAGTTTTGGATGTCATACTATAATTGTTGTGAGTCAGTGTTTTGATCTCACAACAATTATGGCATATGGAACAGTTTCCACATTTGAAATTTCCAACCGCTTTAATTCCTGTAATCGTTCTCTGGGTGGTATGGCTCTTTTCTCTGTATGTGTGAACTAAGTTGTTCCGGAGATTCTCATTGCGTCTAAACGCAAACATGGGTTTAGGAATTTTAATCCCTCTACCATCATTTAGAATGTTCCAATTTGAATGAATAACATTCTTAAATCGATTGCTAATGTTCGAAAAATGACTTACAAACACCAGCTTAGAGTCTGTGCTGACTTTTGCTGCTTTCAAGGTGAGATCTGGATACAGCATACTCTCTCGGTTATAGAACTGTGCACGTTTACATGAATTTTTAATCAATTTTTTGGGGTAACCCCTGTCCATCAGTTTTATCTTCAATGTCTCTGCATGTTTCAGGTAATCTTCCATCTTGGTACAATTCCTCCTCAGACGGAGGAACTGTCCAAATGGTACATTGTCCCGTTGGGACCTGGGGTGATAGCTTTTATAGTGTAGAAGAGTGTTCTTATCAGTCGCTTTGGTATACAATTCTACTTCTAATGTGCCCTCCATGTTTTTAATAGTAATATCTAGAAAGTGTACCGAATTAGCATCATATTCTACTGTAAATCTGAGATTGCTGTCCCTCAGATTAAGCCATTCCAGAAATTCTTCAAGGGTTTCCACATCTCCTTCCCAGATGAAGAAGATATTGTCAATGAAGCGGCGCCACATCTTTATGTTCTCAAAGAATGGCGCCGCCTCATTGAAAACATGTACCTCTTTAAACCTGGCCACGTAGAGGCATGCCAGACTAGGAGCGCAGGTAGCTCCCATGCTGGTCCCCTTACGTTGGATGAACAACTCGTCTTTAAATAAAAACATGTTATTTTTGAGTACCAATTTGATGCACTGTGATATAAAGATTTTACTTGCTCCCTTGAGATCTGCAGTATCCAGAATATCATTGATAACCTCTATGGTGTTATCTTGCGGTATGTTTGTATACAATGCCTCTATGTCAAGGGTCACTAGGATTTGACTCCCAAATTTATATGGCATACCCTCGATCATAGAGATAATGTGGGCAGAGTCACAAACATATTACCTCTGTTGAGTCACCAACGGTTTGAGAAAAGTATCAGCGTATTGACTGAGTGGTTCCAGTAAGGATCCAATACAGCTAACTATTGGTCTCATTGGGGGATTATCTAAGCTCTTATGTATTTTCGGGATACCATATATTGCTGGTATCCTGGCATTTTTGTTATATAGAAATTTTTGTTTTGCCTGGCAGAGCCAACCCTCATCTAAGGCAATATTAATGGTCTCTAGTACGTCTCTTTTTAATGATTCTAATTTTGAGACAGATACTTTGGAGTAATGTTCTTTTACCTCCAATAGCGATAGCATCCTTCTTTCATAGTCCTCTGTATTAAACACTACCACCCCCCCACCCTTATCGGCTGGCTTGATGGTAAGTGGTAAATTATTCTTTAGATCCATCATTGCTTTTCTCAATTCTCTAGACATATTATTCATGTCTGGATGTGCTTCACTGGTGATTTGTCTAACTTTTGATTCCACAACCTTTTCAAAAGTTTCAATGTTTCTGTCAACCTGTGTAATAGCTGGTGTGAATGTAGATTTCTCCCGGAGACCAATATGTTCTCAGTAGGAGTGTAGTCCCTATTTTCAAAAAAATCCTTCAATCTGATTTTACGAAAAAATGCTTTCAAATCCTTCTCTAAATTGAATTTATTAACATTAGCCGTCGGTGTAAAGGTGAAACCTCTTTCTAACACTTCTAATTCAGTTTCATTTAGAACAGATGAATAAAGATTAATAATGGGAAATTTCTTTGTGTCAATCCTGCCTACCACCGGTATCTCTGACTCTGTGTGTTTAAACATTTCCGTGGTGCTTGCTTGTGCTGATAGTTCCCTCTCTGTCCTGTTTGGTAATCCTGATGTTGATGCCTCTGATATTGACACCTGTATTGATAAGGTGTCCGGTCTACTCTCCTGCCTCTAAAAAAGAAGAAGAAGAAGAAGGTTGTGGTCCATTGTATTACCCTGTTTGTGCACCATTCTCACTATTGGAGGAACCCTCTTCTTCACTGCTAAACCCAGATGTGTCAAAAAATGTGACCCCCTTTTTTCCTCCTCTTCTGTAAATGGGTCTTTGATCAAAGTTTCTCTCTTTCCTAGGTTGTTGGAAGTAATCATTTTTGGGATACGGATACACTAGTTCTAAGCTGAACTTATTAATGTCTTTCTTCAACTTAATGTTTTTTTTATTTATAAGGTAATCCTTATACCCGTCTACTTCCTGATTAAGTTCTTCCAACTGTTTGTTTGCTTCATCCACGGCTGACATTTCTCTTAGGGCACTCTCTAATTCCTCTATCTCTTGTTTTTCTATGATGACCATTTGCTGTGCTGTCTCGATGATCAACAGGATCCAATCCCTACTGCATCTATTTGCAATTTGGGTCCATATTTCTATACATTTTTTGTTTTCTGTAAATAGCCCTGGTTCATTGAGACACTGCAGGCCTATTGGAATAACCCCTGATTTATCATATTGTACCAGAAACTCAGGATGGAGTTCTGTACGAACAGATTTTTTCTTTAGGTTCAGGACATTCCCCCATTTATCATTATTTCCCGTAATTACCATAATTTTATTCTTACTGTTCGATGAGGCGCCTATTATTTTATTAAATTGGTCCTCCGTGAACCCGAAGGTTTTAAACTGGTCCATCTTTCTCAATTTATTTATTATTTATTTATTTATTAGAAAGTTTTGTATAGCGCGAACAAGACCCGTGGGTATCAGAGCGCTTAACATATAGGCGTATGCGACAGACAGTATATATCACTCAGTTATATAGGCATCGGAACGAATTACATATGAGGCGTGGACAAAGACATATATATCAAACAGTTCTACTGACAACACGTATGAGGTAGAAGATAGGAGGTAGGTAATAAATATAGACAGTGTTGGATATACTTCAATCACGAGAAGATGTGTAAGCAACTATGAGGTAGATGATAGGAGGTAGATGATAAATAAGGTCGTAGGTGGATATATATCTATCTTAAGTAGAGTGTGTAAACAGGTATGAATATTTAGTTCATTGTCATTTCGAGACTGATCAGATCTAGGTAGTGTATTTTTTCATCAGATAGCTCTTTAACTCTCGCTTGAATGCTTCTACATTTTGGATCTTCCTGATGATAGGAGGAATTGAGTTCCATATTCTGGGGGCAGCTCCTGAGAACGCTCTGTCATAGGTTTTTTTTCTTGTGGAAAAAGGCTGGCCGTAGTAGAAATTCTTCAGTACTCCTCGCTGGGCGATTCCCTCCCGAAAGCTGGAGTTTCTTCGCTAGGTATCCAGGGGTGTTGTGGTGTAGCGCTTTATGAGTGATACAAGCTATCTTCATTTGGATTCTGGCTTCATAGGGTAGCCAGCTTAATGCTTTCAGGTGTGGCGATATGTGGTCATATTTCCTGGATCCGGTGATAATTCTTGCTGCAGCGTTTAGGCATGCTTTCAGTGGTGCTGTGGACATTTTTGGTAAGCCCGCTAAGGTGGAGCAGCCATATTCAATCCTAGAGATAACTAAGGATTGGATAGCCAATTTGAGATCCGCCTCAGAGATGAAAGGTTTCAGTTTTTTTAAGTAGTTCAGGTGGAATCGAGCATTCTTGGCCATTGCGTTGATATGGGCTTTCATGTCTAAATTCTCATCCAGAGTGATTCCTAGAGATTTCGCTGACTTGATTAGTGTTGGGGTGCAGTTTAGCGCAGTCATCACTTTCGTCCATTCCTTTATTTCCGTACGGCTCCTTGCTGGTGAGATTAGTAGGAACTCCGTTTTGTTGGTGTTAAGCTTCAGTTGGTTGGTAGTTAACCATTGCATAGCCATTTTTAAAGCCTTGTTTCCTCGTTCCAAGTCTTGTAGGGACGAGATCTTTAGATATATTTGCGTGTCATCTGCATACATGTGATACGATATCCCTGCTTTTTGGAAAATTTCTGTAAGCGGCTCAACATAAAGGTTGAACAGATCTGGGGATAGCGTAGACCCTTGAGGGACTCCGATTGAAATAGGACAGGGAGGTGAAATTGACTGGTTGACCAGGAATCGTTGTGATCTGTTCTGTAGAAAAGAGATGAACCACTTCAGCACCGTTCCTGATAGACCCATCCTATCCCGTAGCCTGGACAATAATGCTTCGTGATTTACGGTGTCGAAGGCCGACGACAGATCGAGGAGAATCAGTAGGCACGCTTTGTTTTGGTCGAGTGCCTGTAGCGCATCGTCAACAATATGGAGGATCGCAGTTTCAGTACTGTGACCTGTTCTGAATCCTGATTGGCATTCATCCAGCAGTGAGAACTTGATGATGTGTCGGCTTAGTTGGTTCTGTACGCATTTTTCAATTAGTTTGGCCAATAGTGGGATGTTGGTCACTGGTCGATAGTTGTTTGGGTCTGATCTGTCTGCCGTAGGTTTTTTGATTAAGGGGGCAACTTGACCTGTTTTTAGGCAGTCAGGGAGGATCCCTTGTGAAAGTGAGGCATTTATAATTTCGGTCCATATCGGAATCAGAACACTGAAAAGTGATCTATAAAAGCGAGAATGCTCTCCAGCCGGCCGGCTGTGCTCAATAATCTCAAAACTAATGAGAGTGGCTCTCTTTCAACCGAAAGGGAATGGAGCACTAGGTTACTTATAGTAAAAACAAGATTTTTCCCTTAGATTAATTAATGTACCATTAAACACAACCAACATGCGAGTTCATCACCCATTCAACTTTTGAAACACACTTTTCAAACTGTAGTGAAACATTTGCAAATGAAAATTTATATACCAAATTATATCAAAAACAGATTGTTTATTATACAATTAAAAACACATTCTACTGAATGTACAATAGTGTACAATAAAATGTTGTGGAGATCAACAACAGTAATAATGACGATGTCAGTGGTGAGTAGAAACCATGTTATCTGTAGAACTGAAAGAGTGTGGTTTCACAACTGTAACCACATCAGACATTACCCAGTGGTTCCAGAGAGGTATGTGTGTTTTATCATGCACAGGTCTGAGAAATTGGGCTAAGTCTTAGAGCCATTCAGAGGATTCTCTTGCTTGCACCAATACCTTATGCTACCAGACAGTGTCCGATGGTATCATGAATTCCCCCCTTATACCAAACATCACCTGCTCAGGCCATGAAAGATTAAGTGTAATACATATGTATTTCTGATGGAAGCACCCACATAACCAACAACATCAATCTTCACACCACTACAGTTTACAGGATTAACATTGGGTGGATACAGCCTAATCACCTCCTCCCGATAATATTTCTTCCAATTCTTGTTTCCTACCATGGTGTATGGTGAGCAAGTATCAGCTAGCAAGACGTGTATACTGCTGTCCTACAGAATTTCAAATTTATAACCATCAACATCAATCTTCACACCACTACAGTTTACAGGATTAATAATGGGTGGATACAGCTTAATCACCTCCTCTTGATAACATTTTTTCCCAATTCTTGTCTCCTTCCATGGTGTTTGATGAACCAGAATGTTCAACAGAATTTCATATTCAGGCATAATAATGAAACCCTCATCCACCACCTCTGTATGACTCCACATTTAAAACTACACTTTTAACATCATCAGTGACTTCCTTCACACACTGGACTCTCTCATCCTTGCACATTGTAGTGTGCTGTCCCCTTTTCCTACACTTTCTGCACAGAACTCTCCCTGAAAAACAGTTAAGAATATTCGCTAAATGTCTTTAAAGTTCATAGGGGCAGATGTATAAAGGAAATTTTTAGTCGCAAGCGCTGCGATTCGCAAAAAAGCAGCGTTTGCAAACGAAAAATTGCAAAATGGAATGTATGAAGAAAAATGTATAGCAAAATTAAGGAATCGCAAAATGTATGATTCCTTAATTTTGCGTAAGCATTTAAGGAATCGCAAATTGCGATTCCCTAAATGCTATGCATCAAGCATTTAAATTTAGCGATTTTCCCTTAGGAAATCGCAAATTACCACCAACTTCAAGTTGGTGGTAATTTGCGAATTCTTACACAAATGCACTTTTTTGCATTTGTGAAGGTGCCATGTGGCGCACATACATGCCCTTCTTTGACCTAATCACAATTGATCTCCATAGCTTCAACAATAGTAATAGCTTCTTTATGGTTCGAATAGTTAGCCAAGTTTCTCTTCTTTCATGATGCTGTTGGTACATCTCAGTAGTTGACCCCTCATTAAGGAGTCAGTGAGATCAAAGTCACCAATGTGGGTAAATGTCTTCAGACATGCGAAATAACTGCCGACTTTCTCATCCTTACCTTGAGATCTTATGAAAAAAAATGGATTTTCCAATAGTATGCTAATTCTGGATCAAAATGATTCTCATAGACATTTCAAATACATCATGTGGCTCACCTTTCCTATCACTATGGGTATTTCATGAATACTGTCATAAATGTTCTTCACTTCCACCCCAAATTGTGAATGAGACCCACTTGTTTCCTAGTCACTGAGAATTTTTCCGCAACAGTCACATTAAGATATGAATCAAAGTTTCTTCCAGCATTTCCTGGGGAAAATGCAATTACATTCTCTGAAATAAATGGGGGGGACTGCGACCTACTTACCGCTTCCAATTTAAATTCAAGTGTACGAGACTTTAAAAGTGTGAAAATTGTGCAGAACTCCTTCTATTTATTTTATTTTTAGGTTTTATATAGCGCTTGAATCTCCCCAGGAGGGGTATCTCAGCGCTTTGGACTCTACTGCTAGACAGGCTGTCGGTAGATGTTAAAATAGAGTGGTCTTAAGGAGTTTCCTGAAGCGCACATAGTCGGAGCATTGTCTAAGGTGAATGGGGAGCTGGTTCCAGTGAAAAGGGGCAAGGTAGGAAAATTATTTTCCACCTAGTCTAGTTTTCCTGATCCGGGGTATGCTAAGGAGCCCTTTCTTTTCTGATCTAAGGGTCCTGGAAGGAGTATAAAGTTGGAGTTTCAAGGAGATGTAGAGAGGGCCGTTGTTATGCAAGGCCTTATCAACTATACAGCAAACTTTAAAAATCACATGTTTGCATATAGGAAGTCAGTGGAGACGTTGGAGAAGTGAGAGGGAGGCAGTTCTTGGAGGGGCATTCGTAACCAGGCGTGCTGCAGTGTTCTGGACCACCTGTAATCTCCTAAGTAAGGACTCATTGGCTGAGACTAAAATAGCGTTGCAGTAATCTAGCCCACTCGCGACCATAGCCTGAACAAGGGTTTTAGGAGTGGAGTCCGGGAGGAAGGGAAAAAGTCGGCATAACAGGCCCAGCATATAGAAGCAGGACCCAGCGGTGCGAGCCACGTGCTCCTTCAAGGACAGGGCATGATCAAGGTGAATGCCCAGATTTTTAACAAGGGTTTTAGGGCCAGAGAGAGTGCCAAGAGAAACCGGCCACCAATCTGGTGACCACAGCGATGGTGCATCTCCGAAGAGCAAAACTCTGTCTTTCCCGCATTCAATTGGAGAAAATTGCTCTTCATCCAATTTGCGATGGCTGTCATTCCCGAAGAGAATGTAGATTAAACCAATGAGTCTGATCTATTGAATGAAAAAAGGAGCTGGGTGTCGTCAGCGTATAAACTGGGCACAAAGCCACAGGATCTGAGGAAGTTGGACAAGGGAGCAATGTAAATATTAAACAGAGTGGGGCTAAAACATGAGCCCTGAGGGACTCCCTCAGTCAGTTCCATCGATTTCGACCGGAACGGGCCAAGATTGCCAGTCTGGGAATGGGAGGGCAAAAAGCTTGCCATCCACTGGAGAGCTGGCCTTCTTAATCCAATCTCCTCCAATCTCCTGAGCAGGATCAGGTGAGATACTGTGTTGAATGCGGCGGAGGGGACCAACAGCACGAGAATCGTTGACTGGCCACTGTCTAAGGTCATCCTGATGTTGTCTGTGACCTCCAACAAGGCTTCTACAGTAAAGTAAATTGTGTTTACCTCTTGTAGAATTAGTACACATTACCAAAGTTCAACTTCTAAAATATATTTTCATCAGTCAGTGTCATTGCAGTCTGAATGTTGCTTCTTAGAATTAACACATACCATTTTCATGTGAAGGACTGGTGAAAGAAAAACGTTTTACTGCCAAGTACCCGAGTAATCCAGTGCTATTAACGTTCCTTTCCCTAGAATTACTTATTTTAAACCGTGGAGCAAATTCTCAGGGGTAATCCAATTACCGAGATGAAAAGATTCATCAAAGATAGCCACTACTGCAGCGAAATGACACTGCATGGAGCAACATCACCAGGAAATGTATCTCATCACTGACCTGAAGAAATCCTTCAAAGATGTCTTCTACGCTGTAGCAAGGCATCACCAAGTGCACGTATTAAAACAATAAATCAAGCATTCCTCCCTTGTGAGCATGGCTCATGCAGGATGGAGACTTTCTGGATAATCATGGGCTCATGATGCTTTGGTTGCATTCCAGAGCACAAAATATTTCTGCTCGGAGTGACAATGTTTTCTGCAACTCACCTGTTTAATGCTTCATAGCTCAAAAGGTTGCATTAATGGTAAGGCTCCAGCGCAGGTTTGTAGAGTAACGGGGTTTGATGGTGCCACTATGTGCTGGGGTCCCCCCACACAAGCTCCTCGTTGCCAGTATTGTGATTCCGTCACATTCTGAATCCACCAAAAAAGTACTGCAGTTGTGTTCCTTCCTAAGACTATTTAAGATCTAAACCCCATCCATTTTGCGATTCCTTTTTAGTGAAAAATAAGGAATCGCTAATAAGGAATAGCAAAATGCTATGCAAAAAGAAATCTCTTTAAAAATAGCAATTTCTTAAAATTCCTTAATTGCGACTCGCACAGCCCTTAGGGCATGTGTGTGCGTAACATGAAACTTTAAAAAATGCACTTTAGTGCATTTTTCAAAGTTTTTGCAAACTTCATGGTAATTTGCGAGCCCTATTAGCGAATTCGCTATTTTTCAAACTTTAATGCATTGCATTTAAGGAATCTCAATTTGAGATTCCTTAAATGCAAGTAATCGCAATTTAGCGAATTCTTAATTTGTGATTTTTGCATTTGGGATGATGCATCCCAAATACAAAAATACTGCTCGCAAAGGGGCAGATTCTGAGAATCTTCCCCTTTGCGAGCGGTTTTTAGCTTCATGCATCTGGGCCTTAGTCACCTTCACAAAGTCCCAGAAATAACCAGTCCACCCACTTCTAACCTTTAACTGTTCTGCAGATTTCCAAACTCCAAAGTTCCACCAGTGCACTCCATAAGATTCTATGTGACCTCACTGGTCCACATTTACATGATCGGAACATACCATAACACCGCCCGGAAAATGGGGCCCCTCTAGCTGTTTGTAAGCCCCGTCAGATAGGTAACTAAGTTGTAGAGATGGCTGTGGATGGTGGCTACCATGATTCCTTTTCGGCGACTCAGAACTTATTTATCATCATCCAACTTTGACCCAGAGCAAGCGAGAGATACCAGCGAAAAAAAGGGAGGAAGAGAAATCTAGGGAAATAGTGAAAAGGGGAGAAATCAGGGATGAAAAGAATGAGAAAAAGAAGTAGAGTGACTGAAAAAAGAGTCATGAGGTGGAATTTAAAGTAGGAAGAATTTGGTACTCATCAAGACAAGACCAGCCGGAGGCAGCCACGGTGGTGGGCTCCCACCTTTAGTTCCCTGCATCTATTGTTTCATAAAATGAGCACTGCATTGGATGCCACCTGATATTGCCTTGTCGTGCAACCAGCTCTGGGGAGAAGGGGCTCAGAGCCGGTACCCATCTTCTAGTCATCGCTGCACCACTGTTACAGCTATAGTTCAAGGCTGGATAAAATGCAGCGATCAAGAGATGCAGAGTGATGCTGGTGCTCTCCTTGGAAATTATCATATCCTTGATATGCAAAGCAGGTCGAACGCCAAGCTCCTGAGGATACTTCCACGTAGACAGCCGAGTTGATTAAAGAGCATTACAATCTGACGGGTTAAGATGTCCCCCACACGATTACTTCACTCCGAGTTTTGAATGGCAGAAAAATCCATTGAGACGGAAATAATCAGAGCAGGCAAGGGAGGGGAAATTGAATATGACAATACTACAAGCTAAGGAAAAAGAAGGGAAAACGAAAAATAAAAAGTGTTAACAGATTGTAGCAGTGAAACATCAGGAATGTCCGTGGTATATGGAGGAAAAGTGGAGCAATGTCAGCTTTTGAGGTGAAGAATGACAAATGCAATGTGTGCCTGATTTGTTTCACCCAGTCAGGAGTGAGTGCAGGTTCTGCTCTCTCCTCTGCTCGCAAGGGATATCCGCCCCTTGCTGTACCTGATGCCAATTGCCAAAGTAAACTTGGGTGCAAAACTCAATAATTTTGGAGTGGGGGATTCTAGTCTTCATCTTCACATTTTTTCATGGGATTTAAAATAACAAAGCGATACTTAAAGTATACGTGTACCAGAAGAGCCAACCCCATTCAGCGAGAAGGTGGAGTAGTCGAACGGGGGGAGGTTCAGTGGAACTATATGGCAAAATTGTGGTGGGGTGTTTACATTTACAGGGAACACACATTCTCCATCAAAACGACTCCTTGGAATGCTGAATTGTCAGAAAGTACCTTTGAAATACAAAATCAGTTTTAACTAGGGAAGAGTGAGGTCTTAATTGCTTTTCAAAACTTACTGTTGTCTATGTGAAAGAAAGACCTGAAGAACCACTGTTTTAACACAAACTCACACTGTGCTATGCACCTTCCAGTCTATGTGAACAGGTTCTAAAAATCCCTCATTTCAGTGAACCAATGTGTTGTGACCTCACATCTTAGACAGTCCACTTGACTTAGACTTAACTCAGAGTTACATACAGTAGTTTATGTGCTTTCTCCAAGTCTCTGTGGGGCATATTATCAAGCGGGTTTATCTCCGCTTTTTTGGCTTTAAAAGCCAAGAAAGCGGAGATAAAATTATCTCCCTATTACCTAGCTGTCGCTAACACCAGTTAGCGACAGCTTGTAGGAGATAGCGACCATCTTGGGCCCCGCTTTGCATCTCAGTGATATTTATCACTAATGACTTGCAAAGTGGGCGTGCAAAGATGTTAGCGAATGGAAACAGTCGCTTACATCGCTATCTCCTATTTCCAACTTTTGGAGATATTTGTGCTAAGCGCGAATATCTCCAAAAGCTAACACCTGCCCCTGAGCAGTTCTTAGTCATGTTATCCAATGGTAGGTGGATAACATGGCTAAGAGCATTAGCTCGGTAATGCATGAATATCACTGACTTTTCAGCGATATTCATGCATTGCGGGTGATTTTTATTGCATTTGCGATAAACCTTGGTAATACCAAGGGTTATCGGCGATAAAAATCGCCACAGGTCGGCGATACATTTTTGTCTCTAACCAAGCAATAGCGATAATTATCGCTATTGCTTGGTAATATGCCCCACAGTTAGTAGATCATTCAGCCACATATTTTGTTAGCGAGTTCTACCACCTAGCACTGGGGAACCGACCTCTATGTCTTCCATGCTCTTCCTTTGTAAGTCACTTAGCCATATTAGGGTTTGATGTAATCAAGGTCTGCATCCTCAATGTTGTTATTTTTATGCAAAGTGTATAACTATAGAACACCAAAAAAAAAAAACGTGTACAGGTGAACAGTAAATACTTTATTGTTGCGTCTAATATTTTATTAAAAAGGACAAGAACAAAAGAAAAAATAAGAAATGTGTGCAAGAAGGAGAGAAAGAAAAGAAAGAAAGTGAAAAAGAAAGAGTGCAAAAATGAAAATCAAAAGAAAGAAAGAATGAAAGAATAAAAGAACAAAAGAAAGAAATGGAATAAAGAAAGGAAGAGGTGGAGGTTGGCACTGACAAAGATGGCTGCCTAATGCTGAGTCTCCTGGGCATTGTAGGCCACTGGAGAAGAATCCAGCATGATGGTGACCACCAACCAACATGACAGCCATGAGGCGCTGACCCACTGTGGCTCACATGGATGTCTTCTTGGCCCCCTCTGAAGTCGGACCCTCTACCCGCCAACCCTTGGCGCAGCTGCAGGGCCTATCAAACCAAGTGGAGATTAAGGACTCACCGGAGTTATGTTATGTTATGTTAACGGTTTTTGTACCGCGCACAGCTGCCCCAGCAAAGGGGCGTCCTGGCGCCAAGGAAGGTATACACAACATCACAAAATGCAACAGAATCAGGGATTTTTATTAAAAAGAAAGGTTTTTATGGCACGTCTGAACTGGAGTAAGTCTTCCAGAGTTCGAATTTCACTGGGAAGAGCGTTCCACAATTTTGCGGCTACTACTCGGAAGGAGCGGCCACCAATCCTGCTCAGCAAGAAGCGTGGAACAACAGACAAATTCTGGCCCATCGATCTCAAGGATCGAGAAGGAACATATGGGGTCAGTAGATTCATCAGAATAGGTGGGGCCGTGCCTTTCAAAATTTTAAAAGCCAGGCAAAGCACCTTAAACTCGATCCGCCGAGCAACAGGGAGCCAATGGAGCGCTTGCAATGCTCTGGAAACTGAGCAACCTCTAGGCAGCCCTAATACCGCTCTTGCTGCGGCATTCTGCACTTGTTGTAGCCGCATAAGTTCCGCCTGGTTCGTACCTGCTAGCAGAGCGCTGGCATAATCTATCCTAGATAGTACAGAGGCCTGGACCACAAGCTGTCTAGTGGGGGCATCGAAAAACTTAAGCACAGGTCTGATACCCCTGATAATGCCAAAACAGGAGGCAGCCACCCTCTTAGTATGGCAGATGAAACTGAGCGTAGGGTCCAGCCAGACCCCGAGATTTTTTATCTCCATTACAGGAGAAGGGATCATTCCTAACTCGGGAGGCCACCAGTTGTCATTCCACCATCCAGGTTGCTTTCCGACCACCATCACCTCTGTCTTCTTCGTGTTCAATTGGAGACAGTTCTGGTTCATCCAATTGGCCAGCGCACGTAACCCCTCACAAAAGTTGAGGGCTTCCACAGCTGAGTCCCCACTTAATGTGACCGCCAGCTGCGTGTCATCCGCATAGGAAACCATTGTCAGGCCCCAGCGTTTGACTAACGCAGCCAGCGGTCTCACATATAGATTAAATAGATTGGGGCTCAAAGATGATCCCTGTGGGACCCCCAAGGTGAGCGGGTGAGAGGTGGATTTACCGGGTGGTATCGCAACCTGAAAAGATCTGTTGGAAAGGAAGGAGCGGAACCAGCACTGCTGCAGGGACCTTTGCCGGCCACCTCTGAGAGTTGCCTACTGACCCAACTTGGCCTGTACCGACTCATTATGGGAGAGTAGTGGGGATCCCGGGCATGACCTGCTTCCCCCTGCTAGGGCTGACCGTGAGCCGCTCTCTACAACACCAGGCAGGGCCGGACTGGGTACCACAACCGGCCCTGGCAAAGTGCTTGGCCGCCCCCCTCCCTACTCGTGGGGGTTGGAGGTGCCGCCGAGCTCTTTGCCTGGCCGGTTTTCGGCTAATTTTGGTACAGGGCCGATTTTGCGGCCATGTAACGAAAACGGCCCCCAGGGGCCCAAAACCAACCCCCACCCGTGCGGTGCACCAGGGGATTGCCCGCTGCCCGCTGTGCAGGTGTGCAGAAGAACCCCGCCACCCAGATCTCCTCACAGGCCTACCAAGGCAGCCGGCACACCAGAATTCTCTCAATTAAGTGGCCTCAAATTGAGGTACACTGCTAGCCTGCATCCACAAACCTCAGTGAAGCCACACCCACACCGCATGGGCCCTACCCTTTGATCCCCCAAAGTAACCACAGCAACATTATAACTCAGGGAAGATACCGTGGGAAGGGGAGTTCCCTTAAGTCCAGAGTTAAAGCTCCTCACTGGGTGCCCCCTCCCCCACATATCAGCTGGCTCCACCGGATTTAGCTCATCCATTGTATCGCTCATCTTGGACACAAAACGTCTTTCATTGAGGGATGGAACTTGCCTCAACCCGCCCTTCACTACAGAGATGCTACCTTGTATATTTACCTAAAGACCCAAGACCCATGCCTGGGACTGTTAACCGCTGGCTACTGGGCGAAGCCCAACTTGACTTGAGTGCCCTTCATCACACTTCCAGATTGGTCTTACTTATCTGCGCTGCAAAAGGCTTCCTACTCCCATACAGCGCAACCTCAGGCCAGGTACGCGTGGGCTCCCTGAAAATGACTGCAAGGACACAAGGGTCCTGAACCAAGGATGGGATGAAAGGAGACCTGGTCCTTCCCTTGCACCTACAACTGTTCAGGACGGTCCTTCACCATCAGCTGTGACTGCCACCCATGGCACTCGAGAAGGAGAACCATCAACTATTCTTCACTAAGGTCATAATCGAATACATGCCAGCCGCACCACTACTGGTGAGGCATCTGGATAACACAATGCACTGCATCCTACGGGAAGTCATCATAGTGGGACACAGGCTGGAACTAATGGACTTCAAGAATACAGACATCACAGCAGACACAAAATCCATCACAATGAAGACTGGGCCATTTCAGGGCCAGCTGGATCTCATTGATAGTCGACTCATTAGAATCACAAACGGCCCAGATTCCTGGGATCCATAACTGTAGCTTTTACGGTATAATGTCAACAAATAAAGGATAGGAGCCGAAGAGACAACATACAATTTCTGGGATTTCAAGAGAAGGTAGAGAGGGATGAAGTAGGGGGCTTTTTATGCAACCTACACCCATGCAATTTAAGTCTGACATTTACTCCACCATTAGAGTTCCACCAAGCCCATTGTATTCACTCCCGCAGACCCATTACTGAGACAAACCCTGCCTGCTTATTAAGTGCTTCTTGAGATATGGACTGGCCTGTCAAATCCTGGTTGCAGCCCACAGTCATATGATTATGACGTGGACTGCATGATTATGATGCCCATGAAATCTGCATGTCTGTGGATTTACCCAGTGAGACGACTTAGAAACGGAAGGCCTTTCTGTCACGTCAATCAACAATGCGCAAATGGGACATTGAATAAAGAGTGATTGAGCCCACACGCATGTTGACCACAATGGATGGGAAGTCAAGAGGCTTGCTTGAGTCAGTTAAACTGGGCACCTTCTTAGACTTAGCTTAAAGGGCCCCTAACATGGACGCAACGCCCATCTTTGCTCCTACCAAGTATGCTATTGCTCCAAAGTAGGCATGGGCGGAAAATCCGTTACGCTCGCGGATTTTCGGTAAATTCGCAATCCGCGAGATTCGCGAATTTCCCGCAAAATCCGCAAATCCGCGAGCTGCGGATTTTTTGCTTGTGTTCGCACTGCTCGCGGCCCGCGGCGCGGGCAGCAACAATCTCGCACTCGCAAAATTACAAAAATTACAATTGGGGAGGGGTGAAGGAAGTGGCCCAGTCTCCAACTTCCTGTTCCTGTCCAGCAAGCTCCTCCCATTGGGGTGGGGTGAAGGAAGTGCCCCAGTCTCCAACTTCCTGTTCCTGTCCAGTAAGCTCCTCCCATTGCTTAGTCCATTTCCTGGCCACTTTGAATTCGATCTTGACTGGGAAGGATTACTTTTTGTGGATGCTGCTGGATATTTAGATTTGAGGCCTTTTGGATTACTTTTGGATTCTTTCACAAGTAAGTTGATAAGTTGATGTTGTTTGTTTGTGATGATTTATTTTTGTGTGTGTTTTTCGACTTTTTGGGGTGGGTTTGGGGGCTGGATATGTTGGTGGGGGGCCATTTTGAGGCATGGTCCTGCAGGTCCTGGCCATGTGGATGGGGTCAAGCGGCCATTTTGAAGTCAGGCAGTGTGCTTTGTGCCCTAGGCCCACCCAGTCTGCTCTGATTTCTTTCATGATGCCCAGGGGGCCTAGAACTCCCGCGGATTTACCGAAAATCAGATTTTTTTGCTTGTGTTCGCACAGCTCGCGTCCCGCGCAGCAACAATCTCGCACTCGCGAAATTGTAAAAATTACAATTCTGCACATGAATTGAAAACCACCAGGCTTAGTTATGGGTGCATGCATGATACAACTGTTTTGTTGAATTTTAACATGATTCTGGCCAGGGCATGGATGGCATTGGATTGTGGTGATTTTTGTGTGTTTTACGACTTTTTGGGGTGGTGTTGGGGGCTTGCTATGTGGGTGGGGGCCATTTTATTGCCTGGTCCCGTGTGGGTGGGGGTCTAGGGGCCATTTTTAAGCCAGTTTGTGTGCTTTGTGCCATAGGCCTGCACCCAGTGTGCTCTGATTTCATCCATTGTGCCCAGGGAGCCCAGAATCGGTCTGATCGCGGATTTTGCGGGTTTTTCGCCACGTTCGCGTCGTGAAGCAAGAATCTCGCACTCGCGAAATTGCAAAAAATGCAATTCTGCACCAGAAAACCACCAGCAGGCAGCATAAACCTTCTGAAACTTGATGGATGGCATTGGATATTGGATTGTGGTGATTTGTGTTGTGTTTTTTGACTTTTTGGAGTAGGGGTTGGGGGCTGGCTATGTTGGTGGGGGCCATTTTGAGGCATGGTCCTGGCCATGTGGATGGGGGTCAAGCGGCCATTTTGAAGGCAGGCAGTGAGCTTTGTGACATAGGCCTGCACCCATTTTGCCTTCCTTTCACCCATTGTGCATGGGGAGTCAGTGGTACATGAAACTACAACCCTCTCTGTGGGCTCTCTTGGATCAATGTTAAATTCCTGTTTCCCAAAAATTTAGCAATTCTTATTTTTGATATTTCCATATTGTGGTGTGCACGTGTGTATTCATAAATGCCTACTTGCGAACTATTAATTGAAGCGCTACATATGCAACATATATTTAACTGATGTTCCTCTGTCTTCGTTTGCTTTTAGGTGCACAAAGTCAAGAACTCCGCATCATCGTTGAGCATCAGTGCCAGGAAGAAGTCCTGCTGCGGCCTGCTGTTCCGATATCTGAAGAAGATGGGTCCAAAAAGAGGTGGCCGTAGCTCCTCTTGCAAGAAAGATGTCTCTACTAAGGAGAAGAAGAAGCAAGTGGCACCACTTACCAAGGAGACTGGTGCCTCGACCACTAAATTTTAGCCTGTTTAGTGGTTGAATCACCAACGACCAGTGATGTTGGCTCATCGCAAGAAAGTAGCAGCACACAATCAACACAGGTTGTAACTCATCTCACAAGTACTATTCAACAACCAAAGCCGCAACAACAACTGCATGGGCTACTGGTACAAGCACAAGTACATGCGCAAGGAGCTGTCCGAGAAGGAGCTGTCCGAGAAGGAGCTGTCCGAGAAGGAGCTGTCCGAGAAGGAGCTGTCCGAGAAGGAGCTGGCCGAGAAGGAGCTGGCCGAGAAGGAGAAGGCCGAGAAGGAGCTGGCCGAGAAGGAGAAGGCCGAGAAGGAGAAGGCCGAGAAGGAGAAGGCCGAGAAGGAGCTGGCCGAGAAGGAGCTGGCCGAGAAGGAGCTGTCCGAGAAGGAGAAGGCCGAGAAGGAGAAGGCCGAGAAGGAGAGGTCCATGGAGAGTTGCAAGTAGAGGTCAGTGAAGAGGCCCATGTAGCGGCGCATGGAGCGGTGCAAGTGGCCACAATGGTTGTTCTTCCAGAAGTAGGGGCACAGGAGGAAATTGACTTTGGAGCCGGGGTATCATGTCAGGAAGACGAAGCCACTCCTCCTGATGATTCATTTTCTCCCAGCTCCCCAGCAAGGAAAAGATCAAGGAGGGTGTGTAGAAGTTCCTCTTCAAGCGCCGCTCCATCAGATGATCTGGATCTAGAATGGCAACCATCTCCGACGTCTGAGAGGGAGGCACACCATGAGCTGAGAAAGGTATCAAATGTTAAAAGGAAGGGCCCCGGAAAGCTCATACTTATGGATCCGAACGTCGGACTTGATGAAGTGGTGCATTCTGACGTTGATGAACAGGATGACACCAATGACCTAGTCATCACACACGTCATTCCAGCCACACCGGCCACGCAGCAGACAGACATTTATACCCTATCCCGACGTCATGCTGAGCGTGACCCTGGCGACGTGGCACTGGTAGCACCACCAACGCAGTCAAGTAGTACAACAAGTTCAACAAAACCTACAGCTCCCATATTTTCTCCCCAGAGGGGAACTCCATCCGGCTCGACTCCCTCAAGTAGGGTTGCTGCAATAATTGCACAACCCAGTAGATGTCTGCAAGGCTCATCCACCACTGCTTCATCTGGCATTGGCAGTATCATCTCGTGCGGCAAAACCAGAAGTTTCCAGTCCCCAGTTTGGAACTTTTTTAGTGTCCATGCAAAGCATGATTATATAGCCGTTTGTTCCATTTGTAAGACTAGAGTTAGCCGTGGTAAGACTGGTACCAACTATGGTACCGGAGGCCAGATAGGTCATCTTAGAAGAAGGCACGCTGTCGAATGGTTTGCGCACCTAGCAAATATCAAGGGAAAGCAATCCCAAAGGGCAAGTGGCCAAAATATACCCGTACTAGGTGTTTCATCTGAAGATGACGGGGAGGTAGAAGAAGTGTCAGACATTTGTCCGGTTGCACCCAGTACCCCTGGCAGCACCACACCCTCTGGAACATGTAGGAGGCACACTGAGAGTCTGGGAGACACACCAATGCGGAAAATGTCAACACTGAGCACAACTGGGTCTAAGAAGGCATCAGCATCATCCAGTAAATTTGTCAAGCGCACCATTACAGACATGTTCTCCGCAGATGCGCCATTTCAACGCAACCACCCAATTGTGCGCCTGTATAACACTAAGCTGGCTAAAATGCTAGCGGTGGACCTTCTCCCTTTTTCGTTTGTCGAAGGTGTGGGTTTACTTGAACTCGTGGCAACACTGGCCCCTAAATGGAAGGTTCCTAGCCGGTTCTATTTTGCCAGGGTTGCTGTTCCAGCACTACATAAAGAGGTGCTTCAGTTGGTTGGGGCAGCTTTGCAGAAGAGTGCTGTTCACACTATACACCTGACAACAGACATGTGGACCAGTTGCCAAGCCCTTGATTACATGTGCATCACTGCACACTGGGTCTCTTTTTCAGGGGTTGCAAAACAGATAAATGCAGGTGGTGACTTGGTTGAGATTTCTAAGGGTGATCGTAAACATGCAACATTAGCCATGTTTGGCATGGAGAAAACTCATACTGCAGACAACATTTTGGATGACTTTAACAAAAAGGTCTCGCAATGGCTGCCCCCAAGAAATTGCAAGGTTGGTTATGTTTCTACTGATAATGGCAGCAGTGTAGTTAAGGCCATGGAGGACGGTGACTATTTCAGAGTGCCGTGTTTGGCGCTCTGTATGAAGCTGGTCGTGCAAAAGTTCTTGAAAAAAGAACCTGCAGTCGAGAAAATACTGACCATCTGCAGAAGAATATGCACACATTTCAACCATTCTTTTAAGGCCCGGAAGGAGCTGAGGCGCCAGCAAAATGTACGTAGAATGCCAGTGAAAGCACTTATCCAGGAGGTGGCAACACGTTGGAACTCAACCTTCTACATGCTTGAGCGTCTGCATGAGCTGTTTCCAGTAGTCAATGAGTATTTCTACAACCTGCGTGGTGATACGACAGAAATGATGCTAGCGGTGGAGTAATGGCAGCTAGTTAAAAGCCTGACAGACATGCTTCGTCCTTTTGAGGTCTTCACGCGTGAAGTCAGCAGGGAGGACTGTTCTTTGAGCAAAGCTATCCCATTGTTGCTGAAGCTCGAGCACCAAGTCAAGGTGGTGTCTTCAAAATTAAAGGATGCTGGAAAGAATGAAGCAGGGGGCTTTTTATGCAACCTACACCCATGCAATTTAAGTCTGACATTTACTCCACCATTAGAGTTCCACCAAGCCCATTGTATTCACTCCCGCAGACCCATTACTGAGACAAACCCTGCCTGCTTATTAAGTGCTTCTTGAGATATGGACTGGCCTGTCAAATCCTGGTTGCAGCCCACAGTCATATGATTATGACGTGGACTGCATGATTATGATGCCCATGAAATCTGCATGTCTGTGGATTTACCCAGAGAGAAGACTTAGAAACGGAAGGCCTTTCTGTCACGTCAATCAACAATGCGCAAATGGGACATTGAATAAAGAGTGATTGAGCCCACACGCATGTTGACCACAATGGATGGGAAGTCAAGAGGCTTGCTTGAGTCAGTTAAACTGGGCACCTTCTTAGACTTAGCTTAAAGGGCCCCTAACATGGACGCAACGCCCATCTTTGCTCCTACCAAGTATGCTATTGCTCCAAAGTAGGCATGGGCGGAAAATCCGTTACGCTCGCGGATTTTCGGTAAATTCGCAATCCGCGAGATTCGCGAATTTCCCGCAAAATCCGCAAATCCGCGAGCTGCGGATTTTTTGCTTGTGTTCGCACTGCTCGCGGCCCGCGGCGCGGGCAGCAACAATCTCGCACTCGCAAAATTACAAAAATTACAATTGGGGAGGGGTGAAGGAAGTGGCCCAGTCTCTAATTTCCTGATCCTGTCCAGCAAGCTCCTCCCATTGGGGTGGGGTGAAGGAAGTGCCCCAGTCTCCAACTTCCTGTTCCTGTCCAGTAAGCTCCTCCCATTGCTTAGTCCATTTCCTGGCCACTTTGAATTCGATCTTGACTGGGAAGGATTACTTTTTGTGGATGCTGCTGGATATTTAGATTTGAGGCCTTTTGGATTACTTTTGGATTCTTTCACAAGTAAGTTGATAAGTTGATGTTGCTTGTTTGTGGTGATTTATTTTTGTGTGTGTTTTTCGACTTTTTGGGGTGGGTTTGGGGGCTGGATATGTTGGTGGGGGGCCATTTTGAGGCATGGTCCTGCAGGTCCTGGCCATGTGGATGGGGTCAAGCGGCCATTTTGAAGTCAGGCAGTGTGCTTTGTGCCCTAGGCCCACCCAGTCTGCTCTGATTTCTTTCATGATGCCCAGGGGGCCTAGAACTCCCGCGGATTTACCGAAAATCAGATTTTTTTGCTTGTGTTCGCACTGCTCGCGTCCCGCGCAGCAACAATCTCGCACTCGCGAAATTGTAAAAATTACAATTCTGCACATGAATTGAAAACCACCAGGCTTAGTTATGGGTGCATGCATGATACAACTGTTTTGTTGAATTTTAACATGATTCTGGCCAGGGCATGGATGGCATTGGATTGTGGTGATTTTTGTGTGTTTTACGACTTTTTGGGGTGGTGTTGGGGGCTTGCTATGTGGGTGGGGGCCATTTTATTGCCTGGTCCCGTGTGGGTGGGGGTCTAGGGGCCATTTTTAAGCCAGTTTGTGTGCTTTGTGCCATAGGCCTGCACCCAGTGTGCTCTGATTTCATTCATTGTGCCCAGGGAGCCCAGAATCGTTCTGATCGCGGATTTTGCGGGTTTTTCGCCACGTTCGCGTTGTGAAGCAAGAATCTCGCACAAAGTCAAGAACTCCGCATCATCGTTGAGCATCAGTGCCAGGAAGAAGTCCTGCTGCGGCCTGCTGTTCCGATATCTGAAGAAGATGGGTCCAAAAAGAGGTGGCCGTAGCTCCTCTTGCAAGAAAGATGTCTCTACTAAGGAGAAGAAGAAGCAAGTGGCACCACTTACCAAGGAGACTGGTGCCTCGACCACTAAATTTTAGCCTGTTTAGTGGTTGAATCACCAACGACCAGTGATGTTGGCTCATCGCAAGAAAGTAGCAGCACACAATCAACACAGGTTGTAACTCATCTCACAAGTACTATTCAACAACCAAAGCCGCAACAACAACTGCATGGGCTACTGGTACAAGCACAAGTACATGCGCAAGGAGCTGTCCGAGAAGGAGCTGTCCGAGAAGGAGCTGGCCGAGAAGGAGCTGGCCGAGAAGGAGAAGGCCGAGAAGGAGCTGGCCGAGAAGGAGAAGGCCGAGAAGGAGCTGGCCGAGAAGGAGCTGGCCGAGAAGGAGAAGGCCGAGAAGGAGAAGGCCGAGAAGGAGAAGGCCGAGAAGGAGAGGTCCATGGAGAGTTGCAAGTAGAGGTCAGTGAAGAGGCCCATGTAGCGGCGCATGGAGCGGTGCAAGTGGCCACAATGGTTGTTCTTCCAGAAGTAGGGGCACAGGAGGAAATTGACTTTGGAGCCGGGGTATCATGTCAGGAAGACGAAGCCACTCCTCCTGATGATTCATTTTCCCCCAGCTCCCCAGCAAGGAAAAGATCAAGGAGGGTGTGTAGAAGTTCCTCTTCAAGCGCCGCTCCATCAGATGATCTGGATCTAGAATGGCAACCATCTCCGACGTCTGAGAGGGAGGCACACCATGAGCTGAGAAAGGTATCAAATGTTAAAAGGAAGGGCCCCGGAAAGCTCATACTTATGGATCCGAACGTCGGACTTGATGAAGTGGTGCATTCTGACGTTGATGAACAGGATGACACCAATGACCTAGTCATCACACACGTCATTCCAGCCACACCGGCCACGCAGCAGACAGACATTTATACCCTATCCCGACGTCATGCTGAGCGTGACCCTGGCGACGTGGCACTGGTAGCACCACCAACGCAGTCAAGTAGTACAACAAGTTCAACAAAACCTACAGCTCCCATATTTTCTCCCCAGAGGGGAACTCCATCCGGCTCGACTCCCTCAAGTAGGGTTGCTGCAATAATTGCACAACCCAGTAGATGTCTGCAAGGCTCATCCACCACTGCTTCATCTGGCATTGGCAGTATCATCTCGTGCGGCAAAACCAGAAGTTTCCAGTCCCCAGTTTGGAACTTTTTTAGTGTCCATGCAAAGCATGATTATATAGCCGTTTGTTCCATTTGTAAGACTAGAGTTAGCCGTGGTAAGACTGGTACCAACTATGGTACCGGAGGCCAGATAGGTCATCTTAGAAGAAGGCACGCTGTCGAATGGTTTGCGCACCTAGCAAATATCAAGGGAAAGCAATCCCAAAGGGCAAGTGGCCAAAATATACCCGTACTAGGTGTTTCATCTGAAGATGACGGGGAGGTAGAAGAAGTGTCAGACATTTGTCCGGTTGCACCCAGTACCCCTGGCAGCACCACACCCTCCGGAACACGTAGGAGGCACACTGAGAGTCTGGGAGACACACCAATGCGGAAAATGTCAACACTGAGCACAACTGGGTCTAAGAAGGCATCAGCATCATCCAGTAAATTTGTCCAGCGCACCATTACAGACATGTTCTCCGCAGATGCGCCATTTCAACGCAACCACCCAATTGTGCGCCTGTATAACACTAAGCTGGCTAAAATGCTAGCGGTGGACCTTCTCCCTTTTTCGTTTGTCGAAGGTGTGGGTTTACTTGAACTCGTGGCAACACTGGCCCCTAAATGGAAGGTTCCTAGCCGGTTCTATTTTGCCAGGGTTGCTGTTCCAGCACTACATAAAGAGGTGCTTCAGTTGGTTGGGGCAGCTTTGCAGAAGAGTGCTGTTCACACTATACACCTGACAACAGACATGTGGACCAGTTGCCAAGCCCTTGATTACATGTGCATCACTGCACACTGGGTCTCTTTTTCAGGGGTTGCAAAACAGATAAATGCAGGTGGTGACTTGGTTGAGATTTCTAAGGGTGATCGTAAACATGCAACATTAGCCATGTTTGGCATGGAGAAAACTCATACTGCAGACAACATTTTGGATGACTTTAACAAAAAGGTCTCGCAATGGCTGCCCCCAAGAAATTGCAAGGTTGGTTATGTTTCTACTGATAATGGCAGCAGTGTAGTTAAGGCCATGGAGGACAGTGACTATTTCAGAGTGCCGTGTTTGGCGCTCTGTATGAACCTGGTCGTGCAAAAGTTCTTGAAAAAAGAACCTGCAGTCGAGAAAATACTGACCATCTGCAGAAGAATATGCACATATTTCAACCATTCTTTTAAGGCCCAGAAGGAGCTGAGGCGCCAGCAAAATGTACGTAGAATGCCAGTGAAAGCACTTATCCAGGAGGTGGCAACACGTTGGAACTCAAGCTTCTACATGCTTGAGCGTCTGCATGAGCTGTTTCCAGTAGTCAATGAGTATTTCTACAACCTGCGTGGTGATACGACAAAAATGATGCTAGCGGTGGAGCAATGGCAGCTAGTTAAAAGCCTTACAGACATGCTTCGTCCTTTTGAGGTCTTCACGCGTGAAGTCAGCAGGGAGGACTGTTCTTTGAGCAAAGCTATCCCATTGTTGCTGAAGCTCGAGCACCAAGTCAAGGTGGTGTCTTCAAAATTAAAGGATGCTGGAAAGAATGAAGCATATGAGTTGGCGCAGAGATTATTACAATGCCTAGTTAGCAATGAACGGCTTGTAAATATCAAGAAACAACAGCACTACATTTGTGCTACTATTCTGGATCCACGTTACAAAAAGCCTTTGTTTGGCAAAGTATTAATTCCTTTTGAAACTTCAGATGTTACAGAGTACAAAGGTTGGCTAGCTCAGTCAGCCATTCGTTTTGAAAGAGAGCGGAAGGAAACTGTAGGAGAAGACAGTACTAGTGAATCAGCAGGCCATCAGGCGTCCCAAAAAAGCACTTCTGCATCTGTGCCTGTGGCAGAAGTGAGTGTCTTTTCCTCTGAGCCGTTAACCACACCAGCAACCGTATCATCTGCACCAGGCCCAGGCGATATGTCTGAAGAGGATTGGCTAAGTCAGCTAGGGTTTCCTTGTCCCAGAAAGGACACAGAAGCGCAAAGTACAGGAATCCGGGAGAACATTGCTTCAATGGTGCAGGCCTACCTGGATGACTCAACAGCGGTCAATATTACTGAGGACCCATTGGCATATTGGCATGGGAAAAGAAACATATGGCGAGAGCTCACCAACCTGGCTATCAACCTTGCCCACTCGCAAGCGTGTCTTCAGAATGTGTTTTTAGTTCTGCTGGTGGCATTGTGACTTCCAAAAGGTCCCGCCTCTTGCCCGCAAATGTGGAGCGGCTCACCATGATAAAGATGAACCAGCACTTCATACCACCAGATTACAAAGTACGAGAATGCACGCAGGAAGAAGAGGACACCGACCTACCTGAGGAAAGTTCTCCTCAGTTACCAGAAGTACTACCGACTGAATTTGCAGAGTATGAGGACGAGTTCTGCTTCCCTGACAGCGAGTTCTGAAAATGAGTCAATGATTCATTAACTTTATTTTTCGTCCTTATTCACTTTTATTCCTGTGTGTCTGTCTTTCTTTGTTTAGCAAGTGCTTGATCCCATTCACAACAAAACTGTAATCACCCAATCAAACAACAAGCCCATCAGCAGAACTGTCTTGATTTTGATGCCGCAGCATTCCTCAGGTTCACAAGTTAGTTGCCAAGAACTCAGTCCTGGTCGTCTATCCTCCTGCTCCAGACTCACCCTATCCATTTCCCGTAATGCTGATGCCTGGATTCCGCACAATGAAGAAACTTACGTTGACGAGTCCCCTAAAGAGGTACTGGAAGTAGTGAGTCCTCATTTAAATACATTTTGCTAAGTGTGGCTTTTTTCCCGGATTTGCTTTTTGGCTGTTTGGGGGTGTCAAACTTGTTTGCGCCTGGGTTTACGGGTCTTGGCTGGGCCATTGCTGGCAAGTTCTATTAAGGGATTAAATTGGTTAGGAGGAAATGGGAGGTGAAAACATTTAGGCGTTATTGCTCGCTTGCCTGTCATAGGGTTGCTGTCTGTGGGGCTTCTAGGGTTTTGGGGTCTGTGAGCACGGCTGCCACATTTCCAATGTTGATTGCTTTTGTTTTGCAGAAAATCCACGCCGGGAAACTCCAGTTGGGGCCCTGCTGCAGAACGCTTTAGGACACTGTGCATTCCAGGTGGAGCCAGCCCTCAAACAGAAATTACAGGTAAGATAAGCGTTTGGATGGGAGGTAGTATAATGGGGTATTAGAAGAGGCGAGAGAGTGACAGTGGTACTCGTAAAGTCCTAGGACTCTTGAATTAACTTACTCTGTGACAGGCATTTACTTTGAAAAACATTTGGCCGATTACTCGGTGAACGTTTAGGCCTTATTGCTCGCTTGCCTGTCATAGGGTTGCTGTCTGTGGGGCTTCTAGGTTTTTGGGTGTGGGTTTTGGGGACTGTGAGCACGGCTGCCACATTTCTAATGTTGATTGCATTTGTTTTGCAGAAAATCCACGCCGGGAAACTCCAGTTGGGGCCCTGCTGCAGAACGCTTTAGGACACTGTGAATTCCAGGTGGAGCCAGCCCTCAAACAGAAATTACAGGTAAGATAAGCGTTTGGATGGGAGGTAGTACAATGGAGTATTAGGAGTGGCGAGAGAGTGACAGTGGTACTAGTAAAGTCCTAGGACTCTTGAATTAACTTACTCTGTGACCGGCATTTACTTTGGAAAACATTTGGCCAATTACACGTGAACGTTTAGGCGTTATTGCTCGCTTGCCTGTCATAGGGTTGCTGTCTGTGGGGCTTCTAGGTTTTTGGGTGTGGGTTTTGGGGACTGTGAGCACGGCTGCCACATTTCCAATGTTGATTGCTTTTGTTTTGCAGAAAATCCACGCCGGGAAACTCCAGTTGGGGCCCTGCTGCAGAACGCTTTAGGACACTGTGAATTCCAGGTGGAGCCAGCCCTCAAACAGAAATTACAGGTAAGATAAGCGTTTGGATGGGAGGTAGTACAATGGAGTATTAGGAGAGGCGAGAGAGTGACAGTGGTACTAGTAAAGTCCTAGGACTCTTGAATTAACTTACTCTGTGACAGGCATTTACTTAGAAAAACATTTGGCCAATTACACGTGAACGTTTAGGCCATATTGCTCGCTTGCCTGTCATAGGGTTGCTGTCTGTGGGGCTTCTAGGTTTTTGGGTGTGGGTTTTGGGGACTGTGAGCACGGCTGCCACATTTCTAATGTTGATTGCTTTTGTTTTGCAGAAAATCCACGCCGGGAAACTCCAGTTGGGGCCCTGCTGCAGAACGCTTTAGGACACTGTGAATTCCAGGTGGAGCCAGCCCTCAAACAGAAATTACAGGTAAGATACGCGTTTGGATGGGAGGTAGTACAATGGAGTATTAGGAGAGGCGAGAGAGTGACAGTGGTACTAGTAAAGTCCTTGGACTCTTGAATTAACTTACTCTGTGACAGGCATTTACTTTGGAAAACATTTGGCCAATTACACGTGAACGTTTAGGCGTTATTGCTCGCTTGCCTGTCATAGGGTTGCTGTCTGTGGGGCTTCTAGGTTTTTGGGTGTGGGTTTTGGGGACTGTGAGCACGGCTGCCACATTTCCAATGTTGATTGCTTTTGTTTTGCAGAAAATCCACGCCGGGAAACTCCAGTTGGGGCCCTGCTGCAGAACGCTTTAGGACACTGTGAATTCCAGGTGGAGCCAGCCCTCAAACAGAAATTACAGGTAAGATAAGCGTTTGGATGGGAGGTAGTACAATGGAGTATTAGGAGAGGCGAGAGAGTGACAGTGGTACTAGTAAAGTCCTAGGACTCTTGAATTAACTTACTCTGTGACAGGCATTTACTTAGAAAAACATTTGGCCAATTACACGTGAACGTTTAGGCCATATTGCTCGCTTGCCTGTCATAGGGATGCTGTCTGTGGGGCTTCTAGGTTTTTGGGTGTGGGTTTTGGGGACTGTGAGCACGGCTGCCACATTTCTAATGTTGATTGCTTTTGTTTTGCAGAAAATCCACGCCGGGAAACTCCAGTTGGGGCCCTGCTGCAGAACGCTTTAGGACACTGTGAATTCCAGCTGGAGCCAGCCCTCAAACAGAAATTACAGGTAAGATAAGCGTTTGGATGGGAGGTAGTACAATGGAGTATTAGGAGAGGCGAGAGAGTGACAGTGGTACAAGTAAAGTCCTAGGACTCTTGAATTAACTTACTCTGTGACAGGCATTTACTTTGGAAAACATTTGGCCAATTACTCGGTGAACGTTTAGGCGTTATTGCTCGCTTGCCTGTCATAGGGTTGCTGTCTGTGGGGCTTCTAGGTTTTTGGGTGTGGGTTTTGGGGACTGTGAGCACGGCTGCCACATTTCTAATGTTGATTGCTTTTGTTTTGCAGAAAATCCACGCCGGGAAACTCCAGTTGGGGCCCTGCTGCAGAACGCTTTAGGACACTGTGAATTCCAGGTGGAGCCAGCCCTCAAACAGAAATTACAGGTAAGATAAGCGTTTGGATGGGAGGTAGTACAATGGAGTATTAGGAGAGGCGAGAGAGTGACAGTGGTACTAGTAAAGTCCTAGGACTCTTGAATTAACTTACTCTGTGACAGGCATTTACTTAGAAAAACATTTGGCCAATTACACGTGAACGTTTAGGCCATATTGCTCGCTTGCCTGTCATAGGGTTGCTGTCTGTGGGGCTTCTAGGTTTTTGGGTGTGGGTTTTGGGGACTGTGAGCACGGCTGCCACATTTCTAATGTTGATTGCTTTTGTTTTGCAGAAAATCCACGCCGGGAAACTCCAGTTGGGGCCCTGCTGCAGAACGCTTTAGGACACTGTGAATTCCAGGTGGAGCCAGCCCTCAAACAGAAATTACAGGTAAGATAAGCGTTTGGATGGGAGGTAGTACAATGGAGTATTAGGAGAGGCGAGAGAGTGACAGTGGTACTAGTAAAGTCCTTGGACTCTTGAATTAACTTACTCTGTGACAGGCATTTACTTTGGAAAACATTTGGCCAATTACACGTGAACGTTTAGGCGTTATTGCTCGCTTGCCTGTCATAGGGTTGCTGTCTGTGGGGCTTCTAGGTTTTTGGGTGTGGGTTTTGGGGACTGTGAGCACGGCTGCCACATTTCCAATGTTGATTGCTTTTGTTTTGCAGAAAATCCACGCCGGGAAACTCCAGTTGGGGCCCTGCTGCAGAACGCTTTAGGACACTGTGAATTCCAGGTGGAGCCAGCCCTCAAACAGAAATTACAGGTAAGATAAGCGTTTGGATGGGAGGTAGTACAATGGAGTATTAGGAGAGGCGAGAGAGTGACAGTGGTACTAGTAAAGTCCTAGGACTCTTGAATTAACTTACTCTGTGACAGGCATTTACTTAGAAAAACATTTGGCCAATTACACGTGAACGTTTAGGCCATATTGCTCGCTTGCCTGTCATAGGGTTGCTGTCTGTGGGGCTTCTAGGTTTTTGGGTGTGGGTTTTGGGGACTGTGAGCACGGCTGCCACATTTCTAATGTTGATTGCTTTTGTTTTGCAGAAAATCCACGCCGGGAAACTCCAGTTGGGGCCCTGCTGCAGAACGCTTTAGGACACTGTGAATTCCAGGTGGAGCCAGCCCTCAAACAGAAATTACAGGTAAGATAAGCGTTTGGATGGGAGGTAGTACAATGGAGTATTAGGAGAGGCGAGAGAGTGACAGTGGTACAAGTAAAGTCCTAGGACTCTTGAATTAACTTACTCTGTGACAGGCATTTACTTTGGAAAACATTTGGCCAATTACTCGGTGAACGTTTAGGCCTTATTGCTCGCTTGCCTGTCATAGGGTTGCTGTCTGTGGGGCTTCTAGGTTTTTGGGTGTGGGTTTTGGGGACTGTGAGCACGGCTGCCACATTTCTAATGTTGATTGCTTTTGTTTTGCAGAAAATCCACGCCGGGAAACTCCAGTTGGGGCCCTGCTGCAGAACGCTTTAGGACACTGTGAATTCCAGGTGGAGCCAGCCCTCAAACAGAAATTACAGGTAAGATAAGCGTTTGGATGGGAGGTAGTACAATGGAGTATTAGGAGTGGCGAGAGAGTGACAGTGGTACTAGTAAAGTCCTAGGACTCTTGAATTAACTTACTCTGTGACAGGCATTTACTTTGGAAAACATTTGGCCAATTACACGTGAACGTTTAGGCGTTATTGCTCGCTTGCCTGTCATAGGGTTGCTGTCTGTGGGGCTTCTAGGTTTTTGGGTGTGGGTTTTGGGGACTGTGAGCACGGCTGCCACAATTCTAATGTTGATTGCTTTTGTTTTGCAGAAAATCCACGCCGGGAAACTCCAGTTGGGGCCCTGCTGCAGAACGCTTTAGGACACTGTGAATTCCAGGTGGAGCCAGCCCTCAAACAGAAATTACAGGTAAGATAAGCGTTTGGATGGGAGGTAGTACAATGGAGTATTAGGAGAGGCGAGAGAGTGACAGTGGTACTAGTAAAGTCCTAGGACTCCTGAATTAACTTACTCTGTGACAGGCATTTACTTTGGAAAACATTTGGCCAATTACACGTGAACCAACACGATGACAGTGTTCAGTAAAACGAACTTACTGCAAAACCACCACCCACCAGGCTCAAAAGTAGTAAAAAACAGGTATGCTCAGATAAAGTTTGAAAAAGTATATTTTTATATCCCTAACAAAATAATCTCCCGCAAGACCCTCCCTAACCCCAACAAATAAATAGTCCTTCAAAAGTCCCCAAAACCCCCAACTCCCAATTCCCACCCCCCAAAAGTCTCTAAAAAAGGGGCAAGGGACACTCTAGGGATGCATGGTGTGGACTTTGGCCTCCAGGGCATCATGCCTTAGGGCCAGGGCATCGTACTGCTCCCGGAGGGTGGCGTGGTCTAAGCGGAGGCCCTCCAACAAATTTTGAGATTCTTTCAACTTCCGGACCTCCGCCTCCAGGTCGGACACTCTGTGCATTGCACGGCGCAAGCGAGCCTTTAGAGTACTGTGAGGGGCAGCCTTTGCTGCTCGGCGGTGGCGTCTTCCAGCCTGGCTCCGTATCGCCGGAGCACTGCGCTGACCGGCAGAACGTGGGGTCACGGAGGAGGATGCAGGTGTCCCATTCGATGTACTGGACTGCGTGTCCTCGTCCTCCAGTTCCACCAGCCGCCGATATTGGGCAACAGTAGCATCCAGCCTCCGTTGCCGGGCCAGTAGAGCCTTCATACTCCTTGATGGTTTTGATGTTTTAGTATTACCAACTATATGAAGAAAGAAAGACATAATCTGTAACCAATGCTCTTTAAGAATATGATTAACACAAAATGATTCAGCAGAAAGTTGTGTCACAGTACAACTAGCAACTAGCCAGCGCAGTACAAAACTATTGAGGCCAGTATCATGGGCGTCCGCAGGGAGGGGCAAGGGGGGGCGCTTGCCCCCCCCCCGGATCGCAGGTCCATCCAGTGCTGGCCCAGTGACAAATTACAATATGGTAATTACAGCAGGCTGGGACCGACAGACAGATAGAGGCAGAGACAGGGACAGAGAGATAGAGAGGGAGATGGCGAGGGAGAGAGAGAGAGGGATTGAGACTGAGGGTGACGGAGGGAGGGAGACAGAGAGGGAGACAGAGAGATGGAGACAGAGGGACACAGAGACGGAGACAGAGGGAGACAGAGAGACGGAGACGGAGGGAGACAGAGAGAGAGGGAGACGGATAGAGTGAGTGAGACAGAGGGAGAGAGAGAGAGGGGGAGAGAGAGCAAGAGAGGGAGCCAGGCAGAGAGGGAGGGAGACAGAGAGAGAGAGGGAGGGAGGGAGACAGAGACAGACAGAGAGACACAGACAGAGACAGATGGAGGCAGAGACAGGGAAAGGGGCAGACAGGCAGAGACAGACAGAGAGACAGAGAGGGAGACAGAGAGAGGGAAACAGGGACAGATAGCGACAGGGACAGACTGACAGATAGGGGCAGAGACAGGGACAGACAGAGAGGAAGACAGAAGGAGAGAGAGAGAGGGAGGGAGCCAGAGGGTGACAGAGGGAGGGTGAGGGAGGGAGAGAGACAGAGAGAGAGAGACAGCGAGGTAGAGGGAGACACAGGGAGACAGAAAGAGGGAGACAGAGAGAGAGAGAGAGAGGGAAACAGAGAGAGGGAGGGAGACAGAGAGAGAGGGAGGGAGACAGGGAGAGAGGGAGGGAGAGAGACAGAGAGAGAGACAGAGAGAGAGAGAAAGAAAGATGTGTGTAATGTGTATGCCAGGTCTGGTGGCTCAGTGGACGAAGGCATCCGCTGCAGGGGCATGAGTTCAACCTCATGGTCATAGTTTTTTTTGTTACTCTAGATCCACCCCCCTCCCCCACTGACCCTGCCCCCTTCGGTGCGGCCCTTGGCCACAAACCACACTGTCAATTTGGCCCCGAGAGAAAGTTTGTGAGGACACATGCTCTATAACCACATCCTCCTGATTTAGATTGAATTGGTTTTTTCTGGCATTTTTTGTTTTTCCCTCTGTTTTAATGTAGTTGCCAGGTCGTCTGCTGTGGTGCCGCACAAGATTTTTCTCTTCCCACTATGGGGTTCTTTGTTTATTTAAGCTCTATGTCGTGTTAGATTTAAAAAAAAATGTATGTAATACTTGTGCTCAATCATGTCAGGACTCAGGAGATGGTGATGATGTTGCCCCCCCCCCCCCCGGAAACATTTCATAGTATTTTCGTAGTTCATCCAGTGACCGTCTACTCTCTGTAGATACACATCATATGCTATCTAAGAGTCAGATACTACCATGATCCAGCTTACCTCTACCCGCCAGCACCGCTGTCTGTTTCCTTCCAGTCTCTTCTTTGTCCACTTGCGCCGCCTCCTCCCCAGAGTTGTCCTCGGACTCAGAGTTGACCACCACCACCACATCCGAGCTGGCCCCGCCACCAGATGTTCCACCTACAAAGTAGATTTAAGAATGTTAGATTACACCACTCACTAGTATTTGGTCTAGGAATGAAGAAATGTGAAAACAACAGAAAAAGTAATTGACTGTCTACTATAGTCTAAAGTAAAAATGTCCCTCCTTCCACGGAAGGCTGTTGTCTTGCTACACTTTTTTGTCACAATTGATGAATGCTTGCTTAATTTTAACACACACCATTTTTCTCTGAACAGACAGAAGCTGGACTTCTAAGGACAAGAGCAACATCAACTTCAAACCAGGTGAAAGCTCCGCTCGACCACAAGAAATGTGTTCCATTACTCATCAACTCAGCACCAAGCACTTTTCCATTTCCAGCTAACTTAATTTTAATATATGTGTTTACTTTTACTTTTAATAAAGCTTTTAAACTTAATTAGACTCTGTGGTTTTTGGTCCTCCAGACTAGAGTGACTGAGCGAAAGGTTTTGCAAATTTTGGCAAGGAGGAGTCCGTGCCGCTGACACTACCAGGTTTATACAGTGTGCCAAACACGCCACTCTGAAATATTATTACTCTGGTGTTTAGTGTCCATAGTTCGGTTTGTGGAAAATTGTCCCTGCAACAGTAGTATTATGGATTGTGCTCCTATCTAAACACTATTTCGAAAAAATTAAATTAGGAACGCTTGGACAACAATAGGTCCTCTATATTTAAATGAAAACTTACTGGGGCCAGTAAAGGAGCACTCGCCGCCCTGGCCTGCATCGTCCTCCTCTGGAGCCACAGCATCCTCCTGTTCCACTTCCGTCCGCTTGCCCCTGGGGGGACCTGACGTACAACATGAAAGAAAGAACAGAAAACATTGATGATTGCTGCTTGTCGATGTCCTTGTCAACCAAATCAAACATTTAGAAAGAACAAGAACCAACTATTTCAGCCAAAAAGAGGGCTACAAAGGAAGGACTGCACCTGAGCCTCTACTCTAGGGGCAGATTTACAAGCTCCTTGCAGCTCTTTTGCTCCGTTCTTGCGTCACTTTTGTGACGCAGCGCCACAACAAGAGAGGCGCCATGGTGTGGCGTATATTAACAACGTGACGCATATGGGAGATGCATCCCATTTCAAAGCCCTGCGCCATAAGGGAGCTTTCCAGCGCAAGGGAGGGCGTTCCTGCGCAGGAACGCATGCTAAAAGTGGCTATGGGGAATATATAAAATTTCAATCAGTCATTTAGGACAATGATGCGTCACTCAAACCCTGCGCCTGCATGAAGCAGACGTACGGCTTGACGCAGCATTGCTGGAGCTGCGCCATCGTTGCGACGCAACTCCATCAATGAGCCGCCTTTACGGCACCGATGCGTAACGCTTCGGTGACGTTTTGGGACCATGGTGTGCCGCATTGTAAATACGGCGCACCATGGATGGTGCTGGCGTGCCGCACACTTTGCAGGGATGCGCAGGTAATTGCAAATCTGACACTTAGGGGCATACTTACGAGTTCTGGGCTGCATACCTCCAGAGGTGCACCAGAACAAATGCGTAACGCAAAACTAACCTTGCGTCACGGCAGATGCGCCGCAATTACAATGCGGCACACCCTGGCGCAAGGGTAGGCAGATGCGTGACGCATCTCGTGACGAAAGAGGGGCGCATCTCGAGTCGCATCGCAGGAGCGATGCAACTCTAGCAATGCTCAGGGCTGCCCAATACTCAACATACCGCATCAGTCCTTACGCCTGCTTCAAGCAAGCAGGCATAAAGAATTGACGTAGCAGCGTCGCGGAAGTGCCTGTGTTAAATCTTGTAGATTTCACGCAGGCACTTTGTCGAGGCGCAAAGCTGCCTGACCGCCCCCCCCCCCCCTGCGTGGGAACGCACCCATTGTGGCGCAGGCCCAGGCCTTAACGTGGCGCATCTCCCTAGATGCATCACGTTGTACATGACTCGCAGGGATGCACCACGTTTACGTCGCTGTTGCGTCAGGTAAGGCAGCGTAAACGTGGCGCAAGGGGCATGTAAATCTGCCCCTTTGTGTCTAGCATTACGCAGTTCTGTAAAGTACACTCATACATTACTCAGCCCAATTAAATGAACACAAAATTTAAAACAGTAAGCAGTGGCACCGCCACAGAGAAGGAGAGCAGTGCACCTGAAATGCACAGAAGATTTTGAAATATTAATTTACCTCTACTATCAATGTAATCGGCAGCATTATTGCTCTTTGTAAAAAAGTTAAAACAAACATTTGCAATATAACACACAGAGCAGGGGAAAAACAGAGTAGTGAGTGATGAAAAAATTGCTACTACTACTCACCAAGCCCGGGGACCTCCACTCCCAGCAGGTCGAGCAGGTCGCGCTCCCTGTCCAGGATATCCGTCCAGCGGTGGGTCACCTGGTTGTAGGTGCGCTGGACCCCCGAGATGTCAAACAGGGCCCGGCACACCTGCTCCCACCGCTTCCGTCGCTCCTGGCAGTTGGTGTAGCCAGCAGCGATCCTGCCGCCTGCCGCGATGGTCCTGGGGAGGCGGCGCTGTACATAGAAAACAAGTGCGCCCACCTCCTCAGGGCTGAAGATCTCCCTGGGCACCACCTTTTCCACCCTTAAACGGCCACACGGGAGCCGGGCACGGGCTGCGGGGCCCGTCTTGGGCAGCTTCACTGCTGGCTTCACCATGGTCTGGGCAGGTGGTAGCAACAAGGAGAAAAAATGAAAAAGAATAAGACTAGGGAAGAAGAAAATAAAAGTTTAAAAAAGTAGTTGAAAAGTAAACAAAAGTAGCCTAAAACACAAAAATAGAAAGCTAGAAAACCAGAGGGATAGATAATAATTTAAATAGATTCAAAAAATATTATAACAAGCAAAGGATGGCAGAGATATAGAGAGGATTAGAAATACCATGCCCAGACACATAGAAATGAATGAAAAACAAGATGGCGGCCCGATCACGTGCGCGTAAGTAAGTTCGCACGCGATTTCTCTCGCGAACTCGTGCGAACTTGTATTCGCAAGGCGCTCATTCCGCGAGAATACACTTCGCGGGCGGAAACGGAAATACGTCACGCAAACAAAATGGCAGCGCCCATACTCGACCTTGGGGTAATTCACACAAGTTCGCGGCTTCTACGGTCGATTTCGCACGACGCCGCGCCTCGCGAATGGCGAGAAATTACAGAAAAACGATTTTTGCAAAAGCAAAAGCAATGAGCAGGTGCAAAAGTTCAACCTCATCATTTGTAACCATTCCCTGTAGTGCTTCCTGAAGGGGCCCTCCAGAATTCGGTTAGGTTCCTGTTAAAAAAAATTACGTTGCAACAAACAGGAAAAGGAAAGGAAAGAGAGCAGACAAGCAGGTGCCAGCCTTCATTAATGTCAGTTGGGGCAGGGCAGGTGTTGTTGTAATTTAATTTTGCAAAACTTAAAGCACTTAGCAGGTGTGCTTTGCTTTGCCACAATAATGTACACTCACTGGTCAACCAGAGGGTGCTGTGATGACACCGAGGGTGGCATGGGTGTGCCAGCCAGAGGGTGGCATGGGTGAACCAGAGTGCCAGTGTTGACAGAGGATGGCAGTGCTTTGCTTTGCCCCAAAAATGTACACTGGTGAACCAGAGGGTGCTGTGATGACACAGAGGGTGACATGGGTGAGCCAGAGGGTGGCGTGGGTGAACAAAGAGAGTGCCAGTGGTGACAGAGGGTGGCAGTGATGAAGAAAGGCTTGCAAACAGGCTGGGCACGTAGAAACAACAAGTTTGCAAAACTGGCGACCTGACAAGTAAGTTCGCAATTTGCGAAATTGTACAAAACCCTCGCGAACTTGCAGAAACCCCATGCGAACACACCAAAAAAAAAACCTGCAAAATCCGCGAGGATTCGCGGATTTTGCGGATTTTCGCAATCCGCAAATTCGCAAATCCGCAAATTCGCGGATTGCGAATCCGCAAAATCCGCCCATGCCTACTCCAAAGGGAGACTGCGGTCCTGCCACATGGGAAGACTACAAGAACAAGGATTTCAACCCCAGAGCAGAAAAGATGGATCGATCAGAGCATTAGTGGAGCTCATGCAGGAGGCAGAGTGGTACAAGCCCTGCTCAACACTGAAGATCAATGCAGAACCAGTCCAGACTGACAATGATCAGTAAGGCCGCTTGTGACCTCCCGCCATGCCCAATGGATGAGAACCTCCTGTCTCTGACTCTGTCCTTGTGTCCATCTTTGAATCTATATATCCACCTGTTTATTGTTATAGATGATGCTCAGTGCAAATAGGGCTTCTAAGACTTTGATATTTAACTGACTTCTTCCTACCAATCAGGCAATGTGCCCTCTTGCCCCAGTCCTACATACCAAAACCTCTATGTCCCTGAGATCGTCACAATGATGTTCGCATTGACAGTTTCTTAAGTACATCCATCTTCCCAAACTTAATGATCAATGCTCTGCACTCCTCTCAGGTGAGATGACCAAGGAGTAGGTTGTGCACTCTGGAGCAGAATGTCACTTTTTCCGATATTCCGGTGGCGCAATGCCCTGCTCCATATTAAGAAAATGGTGTTAAGTCACTTTGTAAATATCGTCTTCTTTCACACAGTGAGTGAAATTCTTAATTGTTTAAGTTGATTGAAACCATAACAATTTCAATAAAATTCAACAATCCGTAGAGGAAAAAATAATATACATATTAAAATCATTAATTGCCATTGATAGGAATATAGCTTTGATAAAGTCATATCAAGGTGGTATTGTCAGTAATGTTATACACATGTTAGATTTGCTGATGATATGCCAGAAAAACCAATTACCAGTAAATAAAATGGTATTAAACAGTGCATCAAGAATATTTCTCTCTGATAAAATACAATTTAAATACAAATCAAGTTAATTTCTCATATAAAAGTAAAAATGTTACCAATTTACAGTTAAGATGCGGGTCATTTGGATCAAGACACCTTATTATGGCAGATCTACAAGATCTACAAGTGCGTATGCCCCTGGCATTAAAAAGACTTTTTAACAGTGAAAGACGATTTAATTATAAAATGGGACAAATACAGATCAGATTAACAAAATCCTGCTTCGGAGCACCACATAAAGTGCATAACATCGAGCCACTATGGGCCAGATGTAGGTAAAACCCAAATTGTGAGTTCTTAATAGTAATTTTTACTGAATCGCTATTAAGAACTCGCAAAGTCCGATGGAGATAAAACAAATCGCTAAAAGATAGCGATTCGGTAATAATCGCTAAAATAAATACAGAATTCGCGTTTACGAATCGGTATTAGCAATTTCACATTACCGAATCTGTATTCGCTATTTCAAAAAATCACTAATTAGTGAATCAGCCAATCCGGTGCATCTTGATGACCTCACAACCAGTAGGTGGCCTGACACATGCTGTTACCCTTAATCTGAAGCTGTGGGAGAGGCAGGGAGCAGAACCAAAAACCCAGGAGCTGCACAGCGACCACCTTGCAGACACCCAAAACAATCTTGGACACACAGGAGTAGGGAAAGAGGCTGGAGAGAGGAAGAGAAAACACAAATTTAGTGAGAGGGAGTTGGAGGTACTAATTGAGGAGGTGGTGACGGATCATGACCAGCTCTTCGGCAAAAAATCCTTGCACGTTCCAGAATCACAAAAAAGAAAAATATGGCTTGTGATCCAGGAAAAAATCACTTCCATCGGCGTCACCCAGCGCTCGTTAGACGAACTTCTATTTCTATTTCTATTTTGGGGGTTTTGTAAAGCGCATGGTGACGCAACAACGGCGTGTCCCCGCGCTGAGGAGCTACTTTATTCCTGGACCCTACAAAAGCGGCACACCTACTAGGCGAATAGAGCAGTTTTGAGCTTAGCTCTGAAAATTGACTCAGATGGCTCTAGTCGTAGCGTCATGGGCAGCTGATTCCATCTGGCGGCTGCAAGGTATCTGAAAGATCTACCCCCCATCCGAGCTCTGGATACCTTAGGGACAGCCAGGAGTCCAGAGCCAGAAGATCTTAGAGAGCGGGGAGGCTCATAAGGTGTCAAGAGTCCTTGTAGAGGGAGAGGGGATTTCCCATGAATGATCCGATGGCACGTGCAGAGTGCTTTGAATTCTACCCTGCTTCTGACCGGGAGCCAGTGCAAGGACCGGAGAGCCGCTGCAGAAGCAGCTCTTCTGGGTAATCTAAGCACCAGTTGTGCAGCAGCGTTCTGTAGGACCTGTAAGCGGCTGAGATTCTTCTCCAGGGTACCTAAATACAGAAGATTGCCATAGTCCATCTTCGAAGTGACTAGTGCATGTACCAAGGTCTGTCGGGCTCTCACAGGCAAGAACTTCAGCGTCTTTCAGAGGCTTTTGAGGGTCCCAAAGCATTGTCCCACCACCTGATTGATCTGAGGGCCAAAGGTGAGGGCGGCATCAAACCAAATGCCCAGATTCCTTGCTTTTTGGCAAGGGGTGGGTGTTGGGCCCAGGGAAGATGGCCACCATGCCGACGTCCACGCAGACTGGCGGCCCCCCTCGACCAGCACCTCGGTCTTGCCTCCATTAAGCTTGAGGCAATTGGCGGACATCCAGGCAGCCAGGTCTTGCATGCACTTAAGAAGCGTTGGTACGATCTACGCAAACGTGCCAAGGAGAGGGTGGCTGACAGGCTCAAACAAGAAAAGCAGACAGGTTGCGGGACATCTACTGCGTCTGTACCAACTCCCTTGGAACAATTGGTGGAGTCCACCCTCCAGCCGGAAAGCATCAGTGGCATCGGAGACGCGGACAGCTCAGCCAGAGGAGCCAACAGACAAGGTAAGATGCGTGCACAGCATGCTGTGCCCCCCTCCCTAACGCCAATCCCCAATGACCCAGTATGAATCCCACCCCAGTTTATAATTTGCAAATAACCAGCAATGCATCATGGGAGATGTAGTCCGAATTAACACATAGCATAACAGTTAGCCAAAGAACCCAAATGCATGTCAACACACATCAGTAAATAAGCAAGCGATGGACAATGAGTTTGATTGGCAGTCATAAAATTTATAGAAACGCTAATGCTGCTAGACAAGTGAGTAAGTGGACATTCTGTATCCACAGGTGAAACAGGGCGCCAGGCTGCAGAAGGGGAGACAGAAGAGGCACCCAGGGAGCCCAACACCCAGGATGAGGAGGCCCTGTCACCTGCTGAGGTCATACCACCACCGAGACCCAGGAGGTATACAGTGGGTAGCCTCTAGGAGATGGAGGGGTCAGAGGAGGAGAGCATGGGAGCCCAACAGTCCATGCAGGAAGAGGCTGAAAAGACACCAGGAGCACAGTCCCCCATGGAGCCTGGCCACAGAGGTGCCCGATGACGCCGACCAAGGGCACACAGTCCTGAAGCACAGGGAGAGGAGTCCAGTGTTTTTGCAGGTCTGGAGGGGAAGATGTAGAATGTTCAGCGGCTGCAAGGCAAAAAAATGTGGTCAATGTAACGCCAGATGGTGGCCTTTAACACAAACATGCAGGACATGAAGGAGGGCATATACTGCCTTAACAACACTGTGGCTGAGGGCATGCGGAACATGGCATTGGCTGTAAGACTGTTGTGCAGCAAAATGGATGACGAATGTGCATCGAGGTGCAGGGACAGACAGAGAATGGATAGGTACACGAAGGAGGTGAACGGGCTATGCACTGCCACCTCTGTCCTTTGCAGGCGCTCGGTGGCCATGCAGTTAGGGATGGCCAACTGCAGCCGTGATGTCACAAGGGGATTGGTCACAGTCACCAGTGCCTTGGAAGTGCTCCAGACCACACAAATTGCTGCCTCAGGTTCAGGGATGAGGGGAAAGCGAGGAGGCAATAAGCCACAGCAGTATCAATCCCCCAATACAAGAGTCCAGGAGGCGCAGTGGAAGGCACAGACCAGCCACAGGGCAGAACTCTGGGGAGGACAGCGTGCCTAGTGAACGCAGCACTGCTGCGCATGGGCGCAGAAAATAATACCAGGCATCACCTGACATGGGTGAAGTAACCCATTTGACCAAATGATAGGATTTGGAAATTTGCATGGAAAGTATCTCTGCCATGCTGGGGTTACTCGCTTTGTCTCATTACTTACTCAGAAATAGTTGTGTGTGATCTCAGCCCGCCTGTGTCTCCAATCTGGTGCTGCTGCAACACCTTCAGCACTGTGCTGTAGCTGTGGACAATCCTCACCCTCATCCTCTGATTCAGTGAGTTACACGGGTGTTCCCTTCTTTGTGGCCCGGCTATGCAGCATGGCACATGTAGCTATTATTTTGCAGCAGATCAGAGGCCAGTACTGCAGTGCATCTCCACTTTTGTGGAGGCAGCAGAACCTGCTTTTCAGGAGTCTAAATGTACACTCCACCACATTCCACGTAGATTTATGGGCTACATTAAATCTCCTTCCGCTTGGGGTAGAAGGGTTGAGGTATGGAGTCAGGATAAATGCACGCACCACATATGTGCTATCACCTAAGTGTTAAAGGAAGAAAGATTATTCACAGTCAGCAATAGATACATCAAAGGTATACATCAGGGTGTGTCACATAGATTTACCTAGCAGGTGTCCTTCTCCAAATTCACCCCCAGCAAGACGGGTGTAGATCGCACTGTCCCTGAAGATGTAGCAATCATGCGTACTCCCAGGAAATTTTGCAACGATGTCGGTAATGATGTGGGATGAATCACATATGACCTCTACATTGATTGAATGTGTTGATTTGCAGTTACGGTAGATGTACTCAATAGCAGCGGGGGGTAGATTTTTATATGGGTCCCGTCACTGAACCCTACTACATGTGGGAACTGGGCCTTCTGATAAAAGTCCATCTTTGTCTTATGCAGTTAGGCCTGTGTGCTGGGGAACCGGATGTAGTGGTGCATTCTTTGCATCATGGCATCCAGGAATGCGTTGAAAAAGCGTGACAGGCAACTCTGTGAGACACCACCAGCCACAGCTATTACCCCCTGGTAACTGCCAGATGCTAGTAGGTGCAGGCAACAGAGGCCCTGTACATGTGGAGGCATTGCGTGCGCCCTTAGTGTCTGGTGCTCTGGGATTGGGTGCAGGTCATTTATCAGGTCTAGGATGGTGGTGGGGTGAAGCCTGTACCTCTCATGGCTTTCTGCCTCTGTGATTTGGAATAGTGTGATACGCAATCTGTATACGCGTTCCTGTCGTCTTCAGATCCTCAGTGCTGCAGCTTGCATCCGCATCCCCCTTGTAATGACATAGAGGGCCGCCATTGTGTTCACACAGATGCATTCTGGGACTGTTTATATGCAGTGCACCTGGTTACTACCTGCTTTGAGTCAATGTTAATTTGCGACTCCAAATTAGCGATTTTTCAAGAAATCGGTATTTGCGAGTTTATATACATTGGTTTGCGACTGACTTTGCAATTCCTTATTTAGCGACTCGCAAAATTGTGAGTCGGTGTGACATTTTCGCTAAATAAAGAATAGCTAACTGTTTTCCTTTATTTTTAGCGATTCTTTATTTAGCGATTCAGTATTTCTCTCCCTACATGTCGCATGGCTGAATTGCGATCACAAATGTTGTAATTTTGCAAATTTCGGCGTTTGCGATCAGTATTTGGATTCCTACATCTGGCCCTTAATTTCCAGAGTGGTTGATCAGCATTAGTCGGTAGTGCCCCAAAACATATGGCTAGCAGTTTCCTTTTTAAATGTATAGAGTACCTTATGTTCAAGTAAGCTGCCGGTCATAAGATCGTATAAGATTGTAGTACCATCCATGCATGAGAGCGCTTGCTGAATTTAATTTTGTCCTCCGTTAACAAGTGTCTTTTTGCTGCATTATTCATTATTTGTCAGAATTTGTAAGTGGTAGATTCAGATTAGGCCAGGGCGGTAAATTCCGTTCTACTCGTGGAATTTGCAGAATTTTGGGTAATTTTGTGTTCCGCGGAGAACATGGAGTTGCCAAAATTCTGTGGCTTTGCTCAATTTTTTGCTTGTTCACGCTTTCAAAATGCCTGTTCGTAAGATATTTCTCCCCGAGCATGCAAACAGCGTTCGCAATTTCCTCATGTTCGCAGATCTTGTTCGTGCTCGCAGAAATTTTTTACCATTTCGCAGAGCTTTGCGTAGCGGGACTACGCAAATTCCTCCCACCCCTAGTTCAGATTCCATAAATCCGACACCTTAGTTAACTTTATTGATAGCTGCCAATTCTTATGGTACACAGATCGTGAATCGTTCTTCTGTACCTCCCAGATGGCACTGTTTAACAGGTTCTGGTAGTTTAATCGGATTTTGTACCATAGTTTTATTGTCGAATGCATTCTTGCTAGATGTTGCTGCAGTAAACCAAATTCTAGGCGAATCTGCACTGGGGAGGAGTTTCTCGGTAACCCAAAAACTGTTTTATATGTCTTTATCTGCATTCTTTCAAGGACTGCTGTTTCCTTGCCGTATTGAACTTCAGTAGCATAAGCTAGAGTCGGCAAGAGCTTCGCTTTAACAGCCAATGGTGGCTTAAATGACGGACCATTTAACATCTTTGCTTTACACAGAATGCATGTATCAGTCCGTTTCCTTTCTTGATTAAACCATCATTATATGTTCAATTCACTCTGCCTGGTTTAATTAGCTGTCGTCCCAGCAAGTGGTGGCTTATTGTCATGACCTTTGTTTTCGCTACATTTATTTCTAATAAGTTGTCCCTCACAAATTCACTCAATATGTTAATACTTCTTTGAAGCCCTACTTTCGTTTAGGTCAATAACACTATATCGTCTGCATAGGATAAATGTGTTTGTTGAAATGGGCCTAGGCGTGGCGGATATAAATTCGCCTGGTCCAACTTGGGGGAAAGATCGGCATAAACAAGTTAAACAGATGAGGTGCTAGAACGCAATCTTGTTTCAGGCCGTTTTCTGTATGCATTTTCCTCGTAAGTCTAGAACCATCTGCCACTTTGACCTGCATCCAGGTATTTGCGTATAGCTGCATTATGGCTCGGAGGATATGTGTTGGAAGCCCCCATTGCCTTAATTTGTTCCATAGTATACCTCTGTCTACACGGTGAAATGTTGCTTTGAAATGACGTTGTCTAACATTGAGCCTAATGCTAGGATATTCGTAATTGTGCCCAAACCCCTAAAAAATCCAGACTGATTGATGGGAATTATGTTATTAATTTCCGACCAATGTACCAAGTCTCTAAGAACCAGGGAGGCATAATATTTAGCTTCTGAGTCCATCATTAGCGAGATCTGTCTGTAATTTTCTGGTTCCTCAACATTGCCACCTTTAGACACAGGATTGATTATGGTGCCTCTCCAGCTTTCAGGTAAAATACCAGAGCTGCTCACCTTTTTGGATAAATGTGACAAAGGAGTGGCCCAAAAATCTGGGTCCAATTTAAAAATTGCCTATGGGATGCCATTTGGTCCTGGAGCACCATCCATTCTGCCTGATCTTATTATTTGTAAACCTCATCTTGTGTATACTGTATTAGTAGCCCTTCATTTGTGCTGTTTATGATTGCTTTTACATCTGGTAATTTTACCAATGTCTTGCCAGCGTAATAAAGTGGATTATTCTGTCCGGTGTGACTATATGAAATAAGATAGATAGTGTCCTTTATTATTAGTTCTGAAGTTGCATTGTCACCCTTCATTGGCAAATATTTGATGATGTTTATAACTTAATTTCTCTTGTTTTCAGCCTTCGCAAAAGTATTTTTCAAATGATTAACCCAAACTTGCTCTGAGAGACAGGGAGAGTTGATTATCTTATTTGGTCTCGTTAGGCAGTTGACCTGTTCCCAGAAAGCGTTGGCATCTGATTGGTTCACATTGAAAAGCAGCTTGGACCAGAAGTTGTCTGTTTGCATCTTTTTGTCCTCCCAAATTTCCTTTTTATACTGTTTTTCAAGAGATTTTATTTTTTCCCATGTACTATTGGAGACAGATTTGGCCTTTGTAGATTTTACCAGTGTTCTCAGTTATTTCCTTGTATTCCAAGCTTTATTCCTCATATGTTTAAGAGGCATCTGCCCCATTTCTATGGCACAATTTCTTATAGGAACATCATTGAGCAAATTTCTTTGGAAAATTTCACAGTGGGTTATCAAGGACCCCTCCCTGGGATAGTGCGCGGTTACCAGCCCCTTTGCTTTAACAGCTATCTCAGGGAGGGTGTCGGTTGTCCATTTTATATGCTTTAGATTAATTGTTGATATTTCTCCTACTGACGACAGGTCTTCCATAATCCTTGGTGGGGCGATTAGTAGTTCAAAGCGCTGATGCGAGTGATCACTTTTGATGGTATATTTGATGGAAAAGTCCATTACTAGTGCGAGCAGTGGCAGGGTGAGTATTGTGTAGTCTATGGTGGACCATGCCTTCATCCCATAGTATGTAAAGTTTGGAGGGGTATCGCTCTGGGTCCTTCCATTAATTACTCTCATACTGAGATGTTCTAAGTTTGTCACTAGATTCTGCCCTTGCCAGTCGCTTCGTTTAAGGTATGATGCAGCTTGTGTCTTCACTGCCTAGATTGCATTTTCCGCATTTAAGTGACCATCTTCCTCTGGTGTGATTATCGAGTTAGAATTGAAGTCACCTGTTATGATTATTTCCCATTTCTCAAACCTTATTTCACAGAGGTATCTGCATGAAAGGGGTAATGCAATGGGTGTTGTTGTGATGGTTCCACTGCAACACCCATTGCTGTTTTACACTACCCCAAATTTACAAGGATGTGTAAATCTGAGGCAGTGCCTAAGAACCGATGCCACTAAATAGCAGGTGTTAGATTGGTGCATTGAGGAGAAATACTTTTATTTCTCCTTGTTTTCACTATTTCTATGTATGGTGCATTCTGCAGCACACATAGAAAGAGCTAATAGCCTTTAAAGATTGTTTATGTGCAGGAAGTGTCCCTTCCTGCACTTAAAAATACATTCCCTGCAACACAGACACCCTTGCACCATGGTGCAAGGATGCCTGCATTGCAGGGATGATTCTCTGCAACGATACCACCCTTGCACTTTAGTGCAAGGGTGTCTGTGTTGGTGCCAGGCAGCTTTTTTTATGGCCAGCACTAAGGAAAACTGGCTGTGCCATATTATTTTAAATTCAGCGCATCCCTGCATTTTTAAATGACACAGTATGGAGCTGCTAATTTGCGTGCAGCACAGCGCTATTTCCTAGTGAATTTTCCCCTCTATCTCTGCCTTGCCCTGTAGTTAGGCTCTGGGGAAAGATGACTTTCCCACGAAATTCTACAAATGGACAATACCTGACATGGTAGACTCACTCTGTGTTGCCCATAAGAAGGTTGACCGGACTGGTGACTTGTGGCTGATATCCAACAAGACCCAAATAACGGTAGGCCCCAAGCCAGGCAAGGACAATGTTTCTTGGGGCAGTTACCGACTTATGTTCCTCTTTAATGGAGACATCAGATTCTGGACAGCATATTGGGAACCCATCTTAAAAAGGTAACCCTCACCCTCATCCACCACACACAAGTAGTCTTTGTCCCAAGACGAACCGCCCGCAATCACCTCCGCACTTTTAGTCAAGTCCTTGGACAAGGACATGCAAGAGGTGGCACTAGCCCTGTCCCTGACACCAAAAAAAGCGTTTAATTGCATAGAAAGGGGATACTTCTTTGTAGCCCTTGCGAAATTGACAACTTATCGCGTCCTGTGGTTATACATCTTCACCCTCCTCCCACAGCACAGGTGTACTGCTGGATTTATTGTCGGCTCCCTTCTTGGTCTGAAGCAGGACATGACAGGGGTGTCGATTGTCCCCTCTGATCCCCCTCCTCGCGCTTGAAGCCCTAGCAGCAGCCGTCCACCAATGAGCAAACATTGTGGGTAGACCCACGCCAGGAGACCCATCATCGGTGCTCTTTTGTGTAGACCATCATGACCTTTCACTGCTGACTTTTTAGCCCTTCCTTTCAATTATGGCTGAGATACCCGCCACCCCCTCTCAACACAAATCCCCAAGAATGGGAATACAGAAACGTTTTCTGAACTTTTGGAAGGCGGGAGGGAGTTACCCTCCCGGCCGTATTTATTAAAATATGAAACAAAAGTTAAAACATTAAAATAACAGTTTCATATCATGTACAATTTCATTTCCACATTACGATGTTTTGGCTGACCTTAACATATTTCTAATACAAAGATTCTCCTAGCCGATACTAACATCCTACAAATACATTCTTAAATTGAAATTGTACATCCTAACGTTAAGGGCCAACGGCAAGGTCGTAACCGGTGTCAGATCCCTAAACCAGAACTACCCCCTCAGTTGTGAGGGGCGGCCGCACAGCGGACTGTACCTCCTGTGCACATACCAATTTCCCTTGTCTTGACGGGGGCCCCAATTAACTCAACGCCATTTTATGGTCGTCTGAGGACTCGTGTGAGGTGTCTAGAAGGTAGCGTAGACCCCCCTCCCCACCCCACACAACTTACCACATCTGCCATCGCAGATGTCCTGGCCCCGGGAAATTCCCAGGAGGGGCCCGTAGCCCCTCCTATCCAGGGAGGGGCCTTGACCGCCTTCCCTTTCCTTTCGGCGTCCCATCCTTAGAAGGGACCGCCTCCCCGTTGAGGGGCCAATGGCCACCTCCCCCTGGGCGCTCCCATCCGTAATGGGTGACGCCCCCCCCCATAGGGATCTTCCAATTACTGCTCACCGATCATGACCTTACCGCGCGACCGAAAAAATAAATACGACATTAAACTAAAAAGACTAATTACTAAAAAACACAGATGCTCAAAGTATGAACTGTCGAAACATCACTGATCAATCACTGGTGCCAAACTTTATTCGATAAAACATACTGTAAAGAATTATCCACTTTATTGCATAATGAATCACGACTTTTATCAACAACCTGTAAGAAAATTGCGTTTACCATAAAACTTTATTTCAAACCACTTGCTGTCTTCAGGGGCTGGTGGGTGGGTCAAAATTGGCTCTTCGTTCCGTCTCGAGCTCACGTGCCGCGGGGAGGTGCAGCTTCAGAGCACAGGAACAAGAGGATGCTACCTTGGCTTGTCGCTCCTTATATCCTTCTTCGGGCGGGCGTAAACCCGCCTCCGCCCGCCTCCGGGGGCGTGGCTGGCGGCTTCGGTGTCTAGGACAACCCACTCTAGGGCGGGAAAAAGCGCGCCCCGGCTACGCCGCTTCGGGCATACCAGCCGAGACTCGCCTCCCGCCCAAGATGGCTTCCCGGGGGGATCGGGGTACTCCACCATACGTTCGGGGGGACTGATTGGTCGCCCCTTTCCATATGGCTGAGATACCCGCCACCCCCTCTCAACACAAATCCCCAAGAATGGGAATACGGAAATGTTTTCTGAACTTTTGGAAGGCGGGAGGGAGTTACCCTCCCGGCCGTATTTATTAAAATATGAAACAAAAGTTAAAACATTAAAATAACAGTTTCATATCATGTACAATTTCATTTCCACATTACGATGTTTTGGCTGACCTTAACATATTTCTAATACAAAGGTTCTCCTAGCCGATACTAACATCCTACAAATACATTCTTAAATTGAAATTGTACATCCTAACGTTAAGGGCCAACGGCAAGGTCGTAACCGGTGTCAGATCCCTAAACCAGAACTACCCCCTCAGTTGTGAGGGGCGGCCGCACAGCGGACTGTACTTCCTGTGCACATACCAATTTCCCTTGTCTTGACGGGGGCCCCAATTAACTCGACGCCATTTTATGGTCGTCTGAGGACTCGTGTGAGGTGTCTAGAAGGTAGCGTAGACCCCCCTCCCCACCCCACACAACTTACCACATCTGCCGTCGCAGATGTCCTGGCCCCGGGAAATTCCCAGGAGGGGCCCGTAGCCCCTCCTATCCAGGGAGGGGCCTTGACCGCCTTCCCTTTCCTTTCGGCGTCCCATCCTTAGAAGGGACCGCCTCCCCGTTGAGGGGCCAATGGCCACCTCCCCCCGGGCGCTCCCATCCGTAATGGGTGACGCCCCCCCCATAGGGATCTTCCAATTACTGCTCACCGATCATGACCTTACCGCCACAGGCCGGATAGTTGACCGGCTATCCGGACCCCCCACAAAAACTCATCCCTAAAGGTCATGCCGTAAACTCTTCAGCCACGCTACGAGGTCTCCTATGAGTAAAGAATTCCCCACCCGAGACAAATGTACCCCATCCTCTAGATACATACTGTCCCCCTTAATACAACCATGAGGAATCGAATGCAATGCACTTGTACGAAACAGTCTAGCCAACTTGTTATTTACCTTCTTCACTGAATGATTTATAGCAGACAAAGAATTCGCCCCCCGCCACACCTTTCGTGGAATCATATGGGACCATGCAATCGTGCACCCTGGAACCCTTCTCGCCAACCAACTTACTGTGGATAGTATTGCCTCGAGAAGCAGTCGTCTGCCAGTGGTCACCAAATCATTGCCCCCAAGATGCACTATGGTTATAGACGGCGGTGACCTTGTCCGCGCTAACAAACCCTCGAGAAAAGGTTGAAACTGGTCAATACAGAGCCCGCCCCTTCCGTAGAAGTTCACCCTGTACCCGTATTCCCCAGCCATGTGAATCATGTCACCTGCTTTGAATACGTCCGCGGCACGCCTCACGTATGAGTGGCCCTCGACCCACACCACTTTTTCCTCAGCCTGTGATCTGTGACCGCTAGTTCCCAGGTGTCGGGTCGACTGCACAGTCCGCCCCGCCTCGTAAGCTTGCGAAACTGTAAACCAAACAAAAACAAGAAGCGTGAGTACATGATTACGGCTTCACAACATGTGCAACCGCACATACCTTGTGTAACAATTCGAGGACCAACGCCCCAGTTGTTTCACTTTGTCCACACTCAGACCCCTGGCTGTAGCCTCTGTAGCAGCCCCTATCCGGAAGGAATGGGTCCCAAAATCGCCCGGGTTCAAGCCCGCGGCCGAAATTGCCATTGCAAGCACCCGCTGGAACTGAAACCTCGTCAGTGGGGTGGCATCAGTGTGTCTCAACAAAGTCCCCCCCCATGATGCCGCCCTCTGCGCCAAATATTCCTCAACGCATACGACGGGGCACATCGGAGATCCGGGCATCCGAAGGACTACTACACAGTCCCCGATCGCACCCTGATCGGTCTTGGACCTGGGAAACGAAACAATCATCGTATCCCCCTTAACTAGAACGTGCTCTCGGCACAGTCCCCCCCCCGTATCCTGCTTGTTCCTCGCCACCAGTTCGCTTACCCGCATAGCCCCATGGAATGCTAATGCAAAAGCGGCCCGGAATAACACTGTTTCAAACTGAGATGAACAAGTCGCAGGGAGAACGGAAAATAACAGAGCCAACCTCTCCAGACCTATCGGGTGCCTTTCATCTACTTTGCGACCCTCAAGGCGTTGCCACCCACGCAGCGCTTTCAGTACTACGAAAGATGCAGTAGGGTCCTGGATCCCATGAGCCCGTGCCATGAAGGAAATGGCGGCCCGATGCCTCTGGGCCGTGGCTACCGATTTGCCTGTCTGATGTAAAGACAGCAAAAATTTTACGACAGACTCTTCCTGACCCCAAAGCTCCCCCCTAGCCGAACCCAAAAAGGACAAATAGGAACGGAACGCCCCTTCATATGCCTTCCTTGTCCTGGGTGCTAAACTCTCTCCCACGAGGTTTTGTAATTCGGGGCACCGAGAGACCAGAGAGCTTCGGGAAATGGTGCCGCCACCGGGTCCGCTGTGGGCAGAAAACCCCAGAAGGCCTGCATACGGAAACGAGAAAGCGCATCAGCGGCCTGATTAAGTACGCCGGGCACATGCCTTGCCTTAAAGAGCACGTTCAATTGCATACATAGTAACACAATTTCCTTGAGCAATCTCAGAATCCATTTGCATCGTGCTGCCTGACTATTGATACACTCGACCACGGTCATGTTATCAGACCAGAAAACCACAGAGTGATCTCGGAACCCCTCAGGCCATGTTTTTAGGGCCACCAGAATGGGGAACAGTTCAAGAAAAGCAATGTTACTCGTCAGCCCACACTCGTGCCACCATGACGGCCACTTTTGAGCCGACCAGTGATTACCGAATATGGCGCCAAAGCCTACACTCCCCGCCGAATCCGTCCACAGCCCCAACTCCTCGGAGGACACCGCCGGCTTGTTCCAGACAATCCGACTATTGAAATCCGCCAGGAATGCCAACCAAATGCGCATGTCCTGGCAAATCTCTGCCGAGAGCCTTGTGCGGTGGTGTCCCTCTTTAAGACCGACCATGGCTTGTGCAATCGAGCGGGAAAAAGGGGGGGCCATTGGCATAACTCTAAGGGCAAAATTCAACTGACCCACAGTTTGCTGCAATTGATGCAAGTTCACCTTGGACACCCGAATACACGTTTCAAGCGAGGCCCTGAATTTCATTACCTTTTCTTTGGGCAACCGGAAGCAACCCTCTTCGGAATCGAGCTCTATTCCAAGAAACTCGATCGAAGTAGATGGCCCCACTGTCTTACCTGGCGCCAATGGCACACCGAAATGATTCATCAGACTACAAAATTCTTTTAAGGCCTGTGCACATTCCGGATCCCCGGCCGCCCCCAGGAACAGAAAATCGTCAAGATAAAGCATAACATGCTGAAACCCCGTCATTCTTGTGAAAACCCATTGCAGAAAACAACTGAATTTCTCAAAATAAGCACAAGATATGGAGCATCCCATCGGCATACATTTATCCATGTAATAGCGACCCTGAAACGAAAAACCTAGGAGACGCTGATCGTCTGGGTGTACCGGGAGCAACCGGAACGCTGACTCGATGTCTGATTTGGCCATCAGCGCTCCGGGCCCCAGGCGATTCAACATGACGACGGCCTCATCAAAACATGCGTACCGCACCGAACACACCTCCGGGTCTATCGCATCATTCACTGAAAGACCTCTCGGGGCTGACAAGTTATGTATTAATCTAAACTCACCCGGGTCCTTCTTGGGGACCACTCCCAAGGGGGAACAAACAAAGTTAGCAACTGGTGGCATGTCGAAAGGTCCGGCAACCCGGCCCCGGGCCACCTCTTTCCCAATTTTTGCCTGTACCACTGCCGTATTCTGCAGGACCGACAGTTGGTTCCTACAATGTGCCTTACCCTGAAAATTCCCCACTGGGATGCGGAAACCATACGAAAACCCGTCTCGCAACACCCCAGCGGAGACGTGATCCGGGTATTCATTGAGCCAAGGAATCATTGCCATGGTATCAACCGGGGTAGGTAAAGGCGCCCCTCGGACTATTTCAGACCTGTTTGGCGCTTCCCCTACCACCGTTATCACCCGTTTTGGCTCTGCACATGGACTCAGGATGAGAGGACTGCCCACACCCCCCACAGTCGTGTCTAAACTTGCATGACCCTTGGGGCCTTGTACATTTCCTCCTGTTAAAATTCCAGCAGATCCCTTTTTTGCCTGTGTTGCCACTCGACCTCGAGTGATGCTCGTTACTTGCACCCACCCGAAAGGGCACCCCAGATGAATGGCGGGAAGACTCACCCCCGTTCCCCCCCGACAATGGTGCCTTTGACATGCCTGATTTCTCCATCTTTTGCCAGGAAACGGAGTCGTAACAATCCCACGTCAGAGATGTGTCGTACTCCTTGGCCTTCCGAAAGACATTATCATAACAAAACCACTGATTTCCCTCATATGACTGAGAGTACTCCATAATACGTGTCTGGTACACGGGCAACTCGGCCAACATTTCAGGCCTTCGTTCCCCCATAATTGAAGTGAATATGCCAAACGCTCTGCCCCAGTTACCTATGTTTTCATCGACCTTAAAGGCGGCCATCTTGGCGCGCCAAACACTCGGATGCAGAAACTCTTTTTGACCCTTCACATGCTCGATCTCGTAATGATCAGTTAGCAAAGAAAACATGTTTACATACTTATCAGCCCAAATCTTTTCCTTGACTTCAATCGGAATATGCTGGGCCACTTTCTCCCTTCGTGAGGGTACAGACCCCTCCCCCGCAATCGGCAGTGGCCGCTTACCTAAATTAGAAGCTGTAGCCGTAGTCGCTGCCGAACTCGTGCCCGCTGCGGTTTCACCCACTGGAGCCTGTGGGGGAACAGAAGAACATGGTGCCTTTGCAGCCTCTCTTGATTGCCGCAACTGTCTCATTACTGCCCTGGCGTCATCTGCCGTGGTGCCCTCACTATCTTTCCCCAACCACGCTGCCAGCTGTGCAGCCAATTCAGGAGGCATATCCTCCCCGTTCACAGGGGTGACTACAACGGGAATTGGATGCCCCTCCTTTGGAACCGGGACCGGCTCCTCAATCGGTGTATTGGGAAGCGCCGGCGGCGCCTTGGGAACCGGGGCCTCTCCCCCAGTTGCCCCCCTCTTGGGCCTCTTGCCTCTCCCGTTGGGGACTACTCCCGGCAATGCTGGTCCGACGACTCGCTTAGGGCCCCCTACACCGTTCATTGCCGCCATCTGCTTCTTCATCACGGCCATGTCTTTTACGAGCATGCGGAGCATCTGATCGGTACCGACCCGCTTTCCGGCCTTCTTGCCCGGCATTCTCCAACGATGATGTCTGAAAGAACAAAGACAAAATTACAACGCTCAAAATTGGCTCTTCGTTCCGTCTCGAGCTCACGTGCCGCGGGGAGGTGCAGCTTCAGAGCACAGGAACAAGAGGATGCTACCTTGGCTTGTCGCTCCTTATATCCTTCTTCGGGCGGGCGTAAACCCGCCTCCGCCCGCCTCCGGGGGCGTGGCTGGCGGCTTCGGTGTCTAGGACAACCCACTCTAGGGCGGGAAAAAGCGCGCCCCGGCTACGCCGCTTCGGGCATACCAGCCGAGACTCGCCTCCCGCCCAAGATGGCTTCCCGGGGGGATCGGGGTACTCCACCATACGTTCGGGGGGACCGATTGGTCGCCCCTTTCCAAAATGCTCACTCCACCATCAGGCACACTTGCCTTCACATCAATCGCCTCCATCGCCCAAAATTCCTCACCCTCAGTCCTGTTCATAGTGCTCCCCAATGGGAGCATACGTCTCCCTCACAATCGTCCAATCTCTTACGCAACTGGGAAGCTGAAGCTGCAAAATCTCTGTCCACACATGCTTGCACCTTCTCATCCAGGCACTGTCGCTCCACAGAACAATGTTGCTCCATGTTCCTGAAATCTTGCAAAGGAATATGTCAATTATAACTCTTTAATAAAACTGTCCTAAAAAAAAAGACCTCCCAAACTACTCATCTCCTCAATTCTATTCCTCACTCTCATTCACTTCAGCGGGGGGCCTGAACAAATAAAATAGCAAGACTATTCCCTAAATATAGCTGCCAATTGTCAAATATCCCTTTTTTATGTTGCTCAAACTAAAATGGCCACCTGAGCAACGTGCTCTATGGCATATGAGGCAACCTCTCGAGACCAGCATGAGAGGCTTGCACGCGCAATGCCTAATCATCAATTCGATCTGGTTTTTTGGCATGAAAAATCGTCGAACCCCAAAAAATTTAACCAATTTCTCAAAAGATTCACTTGAATCTACACCACTGTACCAAACTACAAATCAATACTTTTAGCAATGAAACTGTACTATCAACAGGCCCTTTTAACCCAGTTCCAGCTTAGAGTGTCTACACACTAAACAAACTAAAGAATATATTCACATTCTTCATGTTCACATCATGCCTCCCCAACAAGCCCTAAAGCACTCCCACACCTAAAAAATAGCCCACTAAAACAGAGTACTTATCTGTGCATGAGCAGCAACAAACAAGGAAGATGGCCGTTTGTTTGGGTTATTTATTGATGTTGGAATGTTTTATAGATTGTAATGATAAAGCTCTAATTTGGTTGCTGCTGTGTGTGGTAGCAATAAAGAGATGATGCATAATATTGGCCTCCATGCCTTGCCATAAAATTGAAACCTTGGGATTAATGGTGACTTAATGCTCTTCAAAATCTCCTCAATATGATCTTAACTTAGTGCATTAAATGTGCTTGAGGTTTAATAAACATGTTAGTTGTTACAAAGAGCCACTAGAGTGTATCAATTTTTTTTTAACGATGTGTTGAAATATTTGGCACACACTTTTATAGACCATCCTCTAGAGGAATGTACTGAGGCTCTGAACACTTTAATCATCATAGGAAAATATATTAAAGGACCTTGTTTTAGACGTTTGGCTTAGGTGTTTATTATAAGTTATAAGGCTAAACCACTGATGGCTTTGATGTCTTCTTGTGCAATGTAAACATGTTCATCGGAGCATCATAGTATACCAGTAATTATTGCATTACCCTAATTTTTAAATAAGAATTAGGAAGGTAATGATTCAGTGGGAGTTTGTTTATGTTGTGGCATCCTGTGCAAAATTATACTTCTAGATATAAGAAGTATGTTATCTCTTGTGATAAGGAGGCACAATAGAGTGCATGTTATGTAAATTGAACAACAGAAAAAAGGAATGTGGAAAATACGTTTAGTATATTTTTTTTAATAGAACAAAATGGTGTTATATGATCATGTATGTTAACTGCTAGGGGGTTGATAAAATGAATGTTAATACAGCTAGGAGAAAGAGAAAGAAAATATTTTATTAATTTGAGTATATCTGTTTTTTAGACATTTATGTGGTGTTATATGTCTGAACATGTTCAATAATGGTATTATGTTTTGCTTGTTGTCCCCAGAATGTATTAATAGTTATAACTGCAAACTATGGTGCATAGTATTGACGGTGGGATTATTACACAAAACATTTTTAGCCCTGAACAAGGTGGAGAAATTAATTGAACACCATGAAACGTGTTGACAATTCTTTTTTTGCATAATCAGCTTTGCGCTAAAAAAGAGTACTTGAAATATTGATTCATACGTGTAATGTGACAGTATAGGCTAGGTGATTTATTTTTAAACACTGATGGTTTTGTCTTCTTTATTTCTTCTGATTATATTTTGAGACTGTAATGTGTTTGTATATATTCATTTATTTTTATGATACACATTTTTTTATAAATTGCATTATGTAGCAATAATAATTCATTTAAATTTGTATTGATGCAGATTTTCAACATATGTTCTTTCCATTATAAATAGCGGGGGGAATTGTTTTTTGTTTTCGGTAGGACACCAGCAGTGTTACACAGATGTGGAATATGGGACTGAATAATGAATTTTTCTACCTACTCTTAAATCACACCATTTGTTTTTAGATGATATGTTATTACAAGCAGCCTGCTGTAGGATACTTACAAAATCTGTAACATTGCATATGAAAGTGCCATCAAAATTAAAAGTTTAAAATATAGGTAATCTGGGCTGAAGTACCAAGTAAGGCAATTAAATTATTGATACCTATTAACATTATACAAATTTAGAATATGACATGTATTGTGCCCTAGCTGAGGTGGAGTCTCCTGAAAAAATAATTTCTAAATCTGCCTGTTATAAAACCTCATTCATACCATTGTGACCATTGCCTCTCAGTTGCCCTTTCAAAGTACTGGCCCACAAAAATCCAAGAATCAAAAATTGGTTCCTTCAGGGGATTCGACAAGTAGTTGGCTCAGGGAAAAGAATTCTGTTACCATGCAATGTGCTGATCTGTAATGCCAGGGGTGAAGATGGGAAACAGGAAAGAGTTGCACACAACTGATACAGGGAATCTACATTTTAGTTTTTAGGTGGCAAGACATGAGGGAAGTGAATCATTTGTTTGCAAACCTGGGAATGGGAAACATGAGCATCCTAATAAGATTGTGTATTCATCAGCAAAGAAGTATTGACTTGTCCTTTAGTATACCTGATAGATCTAGCCCAATTCATGAATTGGCCTGGATCTGAAGATAAGATCCTTCTCTTCTTATCTGCATGATTTCCAAAGTGACATGAAACTTTCTCTTCAGTTATGCGTTTTTCAGCCAATTTTCTCCAAGACTGGTTGCATCTATATCTTGCTAATTGTGAAAATGCTAAGGCCTTGAGAGATACCTGCTTGTCCCTTGAGAACTTGTCTCCTGAGGATGGAGTGCAGAAACAGTCCTTCAACAAAGAATGCAATTGCCGCACATGAAAATTACCTGCTTGAGCCGAGCATTTCAGCTACTTATCCTGTAGAAATTCCTTCCTGAGACTGTAGGCCACAGAGGGACATCATGAGAAGTAGTTGTTGCTGGCCATGAGCAATTCTAGATTAACAGAGGATCTCTTCAAATTGAATATTTTCCTGCAAAGCTAAAAGTAATGTTTTCGAGATTCAGATGGCCTTTGAGATAATGCCTATAACGTGTAGGTTTCCAGTTTCTCCTGCCCAGACTCCAGCACTGCAGGTACAGCTGTTGGCTCTCCAGATTGAGAAATAACTGTTGCAGAAACTCAACAGGTTGCCAAAACAGAAAAAAAGATAAATAGTATATTGGTTGAGCTAATATTGATTGATTACAACAACCTTGAATAACACTGGCTGTGATGGTCAATGTTTTTGAAACTGTAGCACCTCATATAAATGAGATAAAACCATTTGGAGTTGTGTGTTGGCCCCCGAAGGCACTCACACATTCCCTTCTTCTATGTGTACCATAATTGTAAGTGTTTTAGATAATTGGAGATAAAAGTCACATTCTTCTCTGAAGAGTGAGTACTGGCTTTGAGTTTTTGACTTTTAGGTACTGTTTTTGCAAATATGTAAATGCTTAACTCTTGCCCCTGCAAACAGTAAATGCTCACCTTTGCTATACCTGGAGAGTCAAGTGCCCAAGAGCCTTATCCTGGATATTTAATTGCAGTAGTACTATGGGTTGGTCTGGGACTCCAGTGAAAAAGGGAAATACCTATACCAGGATACTGTCCCGTAGTTAATCACAGTCCCTGGAAACTAAAAATTTCCGATCAACGTCAAAGATATTTTCCACAAATATTGCCTGGTTAAGGAAGACTTGAATACTTGAATTTGAGTTAAACTTTGAAATATAGGGATTAGAATGATGATTCTTGAAAAGAGAACTAAATCAGCCACCTAGGAAGGATCAAAAAAGACGAGACTGTAATGAAAATGATTCCCTCCAGCAGAGTGGCTAAATCTGAGATTAAAACTTAAAACTTGAACAATGCTGCAGGGCAGCTTTCAAGAGACATGCCTTTAGTGTTGTTGACAGCTGTCATGAACCAGACATCTCTAGCTAGAGCACAATATTTTAGAATCGGTGGCTGTAGTGCAGCAGATAAATCAAGAGGGCATATATTTTGTAGCTATGATGTGTTAATTAAAATTTGAATATTTTCATTGATGGTTCTCATAACTGCTAATATTTTACTTAAAAAAGGAGTTCTAAAGTAAGTTGTGGAGCACCTAAAGCAGTAAACATAAGCAAAGGAAAATAATAAAAGTCAAAAGGACTAATTTGACTTTGTTTAAATCACAAATTATCCTCCTTTGCTCTACTAGCATCTGCATCCTTTCCACTCTCCCTCTATCCGAACAACTTCACGCAATGCTTTGACAATTTGCTTGCTTCAAGCCAACACAACTTCCAAATGAAAATATATGCTAAAAAGCTGGTACAACTACTAAACATTAACACTAACTAAAGACAAATTGTGGAGATGTTCTTTTATTTCCGTGGACATGAATGTTCCTTTTAGGATGATGTCATGTTTTAGCTCTGTGGAAGACAGTTTTTCCTTAGTCTGTTGGAGGTTATCATGTAAAGTAGATACTGTGGAAATAAATCTACTGGAACTATTAAAAGAAGGGTTTGGTAATTACTACACAAATGTAATATGTTTACATATATATTGCCACTGGGTAGTTATAGTTAGGTCAGCCTTTCCATAGGAAATGCGTTTTTGCGTTGCTATTAACTTTTTTACAGTTTGATGAATCTCCACATAACTTTCCAACAAAGTACTCTTTTTTAGGTCGAGCATTCGAGACCTCTTGTATATACTTTAGTATATAATTATGTTATACTTATATGTGTATGTATTTTGTGGGCTCTGGAGATCAGCCCAAGGACTTGTCTGCTTCCGCTTAGGGACTTTTTTTTCTGTTCAACTGCCTCTATTGATAGAAGACGACCAGCAGAGGTCAGTAAAATACCAGAATTGCTTTAGCGTTCTCTAGATCCCCGTCCATAGAAAATGTCTTTCACAAGCACGGGTAGACAGTAATATTTTTTTCAAATCTTGTATTTTCAGTGATATGACCACCGAAGTCACTGATTTTATACTAAAAACAGAGCTTTGGACTATACCATTTCCTGCTGAAAGGCAATATTTCTCTCCATGTGTTCCCATACCTGGTGTGTCATTTAGTTTGGTGCTCACTTCCCCTCCATGTTAAAGAACGGTTGATGTTTCAGCACTCAGACTAATGTGCTGCATATCTAAATACAGATAAGGTTCCAAAGGTGAGACTGATTGCATTGCAAATGATTGTTTGCCTAGTTTATGCATGGAAAGTTTTTGGGGTGATCCATCAAGTGAGGCAGAGAAAAAAGGGGAGTCCTAAATTGCAAAGTCCCCATGCATTCCTATAGACTTCTTTAAGAAGATCTACCACAAAAACGGCCGAAAAGATTTACAACAAATTTTGCAGTCAGGTAAATCTTGGTCCGCAGATTGTGTACGTTTTGCGTTTTGATGTATATCTGTTAAGTATTTTTTTTTAAGTTAATGTTCAAATATATTTGTATATCTGGGACACGAAAGGGAAGATTTCCTCTTGCTAGTTGCAGGTGAAAAGCATAAACTGAGATGTACAAGTGGGAAGTGCAGGTTTGCAAACTGAATACAGGGCATTTGGAACAGCATGACTTAGCATGAATTAACATTACGGACTGCAACGTTATGCCATTGAACTTTTAATCAGAATCACACTGATTTCTGACAATTAAATTGCTTTACGCCTGTTTCCAAATGCGCATTTTGATGGAGAATACGACTGGCATCCTTAAAACTTGTGGAAATTTTTAGTACAGAGAGACTAACCAGGGATCAAGGCTCAATAGGAGCACAAACGCATTGGGATAGTGAGCTCCCTGTCAGCATAACTCTGGGCCATATTATCAAGAAAGGGCCATACATTATCGCCGCTTTTATCGGCAGGAAACTGCAGATAAAGCGGCGTTAATGGGCTTGATAATATGCCCTTGTGAATTCCCATAGAAGCCCAGGTTAACACCTGAACTGTTATCTGTTCTATATTGAGAGAAATTTTGTACACTCAGGACCACCACAGTTAAGGTATTTGGTAATGTAAGACACATTTAGTCCATGATCTGGGCACAAGATGAAGATATGTTGCACTTAAAGACTAAGGGCCCAAATTATTTTTCCACGGTCGAACTGTAGTTCAGATAGCCCTGGTGGAGGTCCCAACTGCTGAATTTTTAAATGATCACAAAGCTGGCAGTTATCTATAAAGCACTGGCAGGAACAGCCATCATGGGTGTTCCTGTCAATGCAATCCGTTGTTTCGTGCAGGGCTGCATCAGCATGATGCAACCCTGCACCGTACGGTATTCTTTTTTCATTTCCAAAAATAAAATCCCAAAATTAGACTTTTGTTTTGAAAGTAAAAAGAAATGCTCCCCTCAACATGAGAGCCATCCCAGCTGGTGGGGTGGTGAGCATTATTTGTTTTTTTGCTGTCCCTTTATCCCAGGTGTTGCCTGCATTTGATAGAGATACAATATAGCTACATGTCTGCCATCTTGATTGGACGGGCATATAGCCATATCTTTGATTGCCCTTACACCGTCAGGCTATCAGAGAGGTTTAGCTATGGAGTTGTATTCACTACCGTAGCCCAACCAAAAGTCTGTCCGCATTTAGGCGGACAGGCCTTTATGTTGGCGGTATGTGTACTGATTTGCTATTGTAACGGAGCATACATACTGCCAACATATAAATGAGGCTTCATGTATTATCATCAACTGGGTATTTAGCATCTGTGACATCATATACTTCATGTAGTATTATGTGTCAATAGTCTTTTCCTGAACTGATTCATGGTCAAGATCAAGACTATACCATACCAGCTTGAGGATGTACAAGCATAATGTCCACTCAAATGGAAGCCACCTGCCTCAGTGCCTCATTTCCCTGAATACCACATTTGCACTTATAATCCGCCTGACTTTTTTCCCCCAACACTGAATTACACAGATGTCCTCTACTCAGCTGTCATAACAAAAGCACTCAACTCACCTTCCAACTCAGGCTCTGACTCATGCATCAAACAATTGTACACCCTTCTGGTGATACACGGGGCGGAAATATAATACAAAAAAGTCATATATTTAATATATGATCAAACGGTTTGAACATATATCAAGTATATGTCTTTTTTGACATATATGTTCGCCCCGTGTATCATTTTTGTAATTATTATTTACGATTTGTTTAATTCTTTCACAATAAAATGTATGGATTGTTTTGATTGTGTCTGCTGTTCACCACTGATCAGGGTGTACCCAAGAACATTGAGATAATATCTCCTAGAAACATTTGATGAACAAAATCCCTTGTAGGCACACCTTTTTTTGATAACTGTGATGAAGCAGCAGCTGGCAGAATCTTTGAGTAGTTGCCCCACACTATTATACTTACTTTGGCTCTTCCGCTACGGCTGTCAAGAGCAAGTCCTCTTGGTGATTGATGTAGAATGATTTTGGTGGATAGGAATGGCTTACTATCTCCAAAAACAAACCCACACCAGCACACACAGGTTTCCGTGGGAGACTGGGTGAAGATAAAATCTCCTTGTTTGGGAAAGTCCAATTCAAAGTTTAGTATTCCATTCAGGGTAATTAAAGTTTTCAAGAATGCTGTGAAGATTACTAATCATAAGGTATGGAAATTGAACAGGTTGGCTAAGTGTCAACTCAGAGTGGTATCAAGAGATTCTGAGGTTGTTTCACCTCAAAGGAATGTTAGACCTCGCAGGGTTGTTCAGCGTCCTGCTATATTCCAAGACTATGTTTGAACCTTGTTTTTATCCATTGTACATAGCTCACCCTCAAGTTTTCCTTGATGTTTTTTTTATTTTCTTTAGTCACTGTTAAGCGGGGAGGTGATGTAGTGTTCTTGTCTTAGAATAAGAACAAGACCTGTGTTACTAGGTTACTAGAATTAGAATATGGAACCTACAGAACTTGATGTGGGGTAGAATGTAAGCAACTGATCATTTGAGAGTTGCAGGAGTTGATGCTGGATGGGGTCTTTACTTCTGAACTTGAATAAACCTAATATGGTTTTTCACCAGCTATGTGGTCCTTCTATCTGATTTGAGAAACTCAACTTTTACACCTACTATCTCCAGAAACAAATCCACACCATACTGCAAAGAGAAAAACCAGGGGAAAACAAAGCTGAAACTGGTGAAGGTGGAGATTCCACAAATCCAGTGAGCGAGCAACCAAACAAGAAAAAATGCGACTCAACTAGACTAGAGAAATTAGTTTAAATATATATGAAACTTCATGAAAGAACACTACGTCTTAGGCATGTTAACCCATGATTTTTTTTTCTAATAACACTAGTAGGCTTTTGGATCTCTCTCAGCATGCGACTGGACACCACCATGCAGGGAGGAAATCGCCCTGGAGGAAAGAAGGCCGGCCACAAGGAAATCCCGTGGGCTCACTACCCAGGACAAAGGTTCCAAGAAGTTGTGAGTGGGACCACTTGCAGTGGCCAGTGCGGTTGAAAAGTCGACCCAGTCTACAGAGGTGAAACAATAAGGATGACATCCTAGCAACAGCACCATTATTGATTATTCTCTTTCCAATCCCCTCTGTTCTTAATGCACTTATTTCCAGATGGTTGGTACTAATCCCCTGCTCCAACAGCTTAGTGGAAACTTGACCCCTGGAGTATTCATTGGTGCTGAGTTGGATTCCGGTGTTCTTCCCAGCGTTCATCAGATCAATCTTCACATCAAATTCTGATAAACTTCCTCTGTTGATTGGTACAGACTCAGAGCTTTGGCCAGATATGTAAAGCCCTTTTGCAGATGCAAACCCTGAGATTCTCAAAATCACAGGGTTTGCAACTACACAAAAGGGCTATTTCTAATGAAGGATTCCTAACTCATAAAATGGGTTTTGATACTGCTACCAAATAGAAGGCACGACCAGCACAGGTTAGGTGGGGCGGGGAGGTCGGGGGTGGGGGCGGGGGGCGACAGACAACGGGATAGGTAAAATGAAATTAAATAAAAAAAATAATAAAAAAAACACTTTGCTCAAGGTAAGTGGTTTTATTTATTTAATTTATTTATTTGTATTTCATTTTACCTATCTAGTCGGCTGTCAAATCCCCCACCACCCCCGCCGGACGCCCCGCCGCCTCACCGCTCTCACCTGTTACGGCTGCGCCTGCCAAATAGCCATTTGGAAGGAGCACAAATGGATTATTCCTTCCAAAATCAACTAAGTAACCACAAAGGTTTGAAACGCCATTCCAGTCGCACATCACTAATCAGTTACTGACTCCTCAAAAGAGGTGAGAACTGATTCACAGAGGGCAAAGTGTTCCCTTGGGAATCGGATTGACAGTATCAGGGGGAACAGTTGGTGGCCCAGGGGATCACTGCCTGCTTCGTCTAAAGTTTTTCTTAATGAGAAACTTTTTTTAAGCAAAAGTGCTGGTCCCTTCAAGGAACTAGTGCTGTTTAAAAAAAATAAAATCTGAAGGTGAACCCACCACGATCAAGAAGGCTTATTATAAACCTTCAAAACCTGTTGTTTAGATATCTTGAAGACTTTAAAGAGAAGGCTGGTACTCATGACAGTGAAGAAAAGACTGAATGATTCTTTGGCATTTCTAGGTTCCCCTTTGAAGCTCTGAGTGAAAGGTGGGCGAAATATTCACCGAGGTGAAGTTGGCAGAGATCTCTTGACTGGTGTTAAGGGAAATGTGGTAGATACTGCCACCTTGCTAAAATGATTTGTGTTGGGGTGGACAGCGGTGATGTATTCTCCGCTGTATCATACTTGACTTACTCTGGTTTCATCTCTGTATTCTTTCAACAAAAATGGATTCTAGAAAAACTGAACTTTGTAAACTCACTTCGATTGCGATTGTCAAGAAACAAGGGTTGTGGTTGCTTTCCTCCTCTGTCCATACTCTCTTTAAATTCTTTCATCTTGTATATGTTCCTCCAGACTCCCCTATATTTTATTAAGTTAATTATTGCCCATGTTAGCGAGCCGTTTTTTTAATGCGGTGTTCCTCCTTTCGCACCACTCCAACCAAGAAGCACCATCATCCCCTCAAGATTGGCAACCCTATCACTACCTAGCTTGTCTGAGCATGAAGGGACATATTTAAAAGCCCCTAGTGCGACTGTAGCGTCACTTGTGTTGATGCAAGGGCGGTGCAGGGTGGTGGCCCATATTTACAAAGCCATGCAAAGCTACTTTGTGTGGCTTTACAGGCCTTATAAATATGGCACCCTTTCATGCATTACTGTGCAACAAAGGGTACGTGTCATTGGTGTTCCCACGCAAGACGCTTGGCTTTCTGGCACTGCCCCAGAATTTCTAGGATTTGTCAATCTGGGGCAGAGCCTAAAACTAGTGCCTTTCCAGGGGAGGCGTTAGAATGGCTCAACGAGGAGAAATATTTTTCTTTTTCATCGTTTTTTGCTCTTTATGGGCCCGATGTAGGTAAACTCCAATTTACCACTTCTTAAATACCGAATCATACCGATTCGGTATTTAAGAAGTGGTAAATTGGAGGGGGGGAGATGTGGGTATTTCAGAATCGGTAAATACCGAATCTGTAAGATTCGGTATTTACCGATTCTGTAAATACCGGATCGGTATCCCCCATTGATTCCTATGGGCCTTGAAGCCCATAGGAATCAATGTGCATTACCGAATCGGTATTTACCGATTCGGTAATTACCGATTTCTGCAAGGGTGCAGGGGGTGTCATTTTGACACCCTCTAGCACCCCCAATACTGGCTTGTGTGCCATGTGGCACACAGACATGCCCTAAGGGCATGTCTGTCTGTCACATGGCATAGGTGTGCATGCACACATGTGCATGCACACCTGGATTCGGTATTTTAACACCCAATTGGATTGGGTGTTAAAATACCGAATCTGAAGGGCCTGTGGGACTGAAAGTAGTCCCATCTACATCCCGATTTTTTAAAATCGGTAAACTTACCGATTCGGTATTTTTCTGATTCGGTAATTTTACCGAATCAGTAAAATACCGAATCGGAGAAAAAAAGGTCCCCTACATCTCAAAAGGCCAAATACCGGTCGGAAACGGCCGAATTCGGCCGTTTCTGACCGGTATTGGCCACCTACATCGGGCCCAATATGTTTGTGCTGCATGGTGCACACATAGTAGAAGCAAACAACCAATAACAATTGGTTTTGCGCTAGAAGGTGCCCTTTCCTGCACAAACACAATCTTCCCTACAAAACAGGCACAATTGCAACATGGTGCAAGAGTGCCTGAGTTGGCGCTAGGCATCTTTTTTAGCACCGGCGCAGGGGTAGACACAGGGATGCATTGTAATCTTGTTAATATGGCGCATCAAAGCGTTTTAAAAATGAGGCAGCTTACCGCAGCTAAATTACTTGTGAAGCCGCGCTTCATCATTTCATTGTAAATATGCCCCGAAATGTGATCTATAAACTTTAATCAATAAAGCCTGGTTAAGGTAATTGTGTGGCAGCAAGAGCTGCGAGGATGACACAATACATGGGCAGTAAGTGAAACCCTGAAAAAGTTCACCAACAACTACATTAATAGTCTTTGCAATGTGTGTCTTATGCCACAGCACTAACATCGATGATATTGGCGACCACACACGTGCCAGCCAGAGAGTACACTGCAATCGTTTGGAGCCTGCAGCTTTGCTCGAGTCTGGATCAGCCTCATTCACTTACCTAGGATGCTATGACATGCACAAAAGCCTGCATCCCTCACCGAGACACCCAAATGAAAAGCGATGCATCACAAAATAAATTGTAAAACTGGAGCGGGAGCCTCTTCTTTTCTTCCCTCCCTCCTTCTTTCCCTCCTACCTCTTTTCTTATTCATCTCTCTTATGAGCAAAGGAAGGAAACCTATGACTTGCGTGCATGATTTGCATTCATTTGCAATCAAGGATGCGACAGACGGTGTGAGGAAGGACTACCTGCCGCGACGCAACCTTTTATCTTAGTCAAATATTGATTGCCCAGCCGTAGGATGATAAAGATGCTCCCATTAGTGCGAAATTGAATGCAAACATCTCCATTTAAAGGTAATTTCTTCCTGCTCAATGAAGTAAAGTCACATAACCCTCAGTAAACTGTTTCACCCTGACTTTGCCAGTAGGTAATACATCCAAAAGTATGTCAAGCAGCAAGCGTGGGTGATGATGCATGCATGCTCACCCTGAGCTGCAGAGAGTGCTGTAGCAGGATACAGAGGATAAAATTAAAAAAAAATAAGGTATCATCAAGAAGCTCAACTTCGCAGGAAAAACAACACTAAACAGGGCATTTAGAGGATGATGGGATCAAAAGCCAAAACTTAACAGATGTCCCAAAAGTCCTGCCTAAGTGTGCTGAGTTGCTTGGGAAGATGGTACATAATCGGACTGCAATGGGAATGTCTGAACTATAATCAGCCCCACTGTAAATACGCAATTTTGTGGCCATAGTGTTTGCCACATAGTCATGGGGTTGTCACATGTGCCACATAATCCACCATCTGCAGCATAATATGCAGATTTTATCAAAGCAAACGATTTATAGTTCAAAAGGATCAAAAGTTATTAAAAATGCAGTAACATGTTGCTGCGCTGTGGTAGGCCCAGTGAAGAGGTTGACTGGTCCCCTTTAGGTTGCTTATTGCTATATTTGCACGTTACACTGGTATAAATGAAAGGGGAACAATTTCCCTACAGTGTTAATTTGTGTAAAAAATACAAAATATGGAAGTAATAGTATCACAAAATTTGACACGTGTCATCTCATAATTTGCCTTTTATCACTGCATAATTCATCCCTGTCGCATAATTTGGTACTCCCAGGCACATAGTTCCAGTGGCCCCTGGTATAATATGTGGTATAAACATGGAGTTGAGGAGACAACTGGCAAACAAAGAGCACATCGACCCAGCCAATTGAGCAGTGAGCACAATTTCACACCAAACATAAATCAAATCATACAAAACCTTTCCATATACCTTACTGGATACCTATGTAACTGGACCCCCATCAATCTGGGATTCAGAGACTCTAAATAACGGCCTTTGATGATGCAAAGCATTCAGGACTTACTTCATATAGACTAGACCTGGTCTTGGCAGCCAACTGAAATATGAAAACATTCTTCACTTATTCAGAATAGCAAATTTGCCTCATCTGGATTCACTGTGGATATCCAGAAAACCGAGCATTTAAACTATTTGGTGGGTTGACACACCTCCTTGTTAACTTAAGTATTCCTCTGTCTGTGTTAAGTATACTGTGTGAAATTAAATGGGATCAAAGCAGTAGCTGTTATTTGCCCAACTTAGAATCTTCAAAATTGCAATATTAAATGCTCCCGGAAAAGCTATACAAATCACCAAGTTCTTAATATTGCACATGAGCGGGGGCGTGGCCAGCAACATGGCCGGTTAGGAAGTGCTTTGCCGGAGCTCCCAGCGTGCTGCCATCAAATCCGACGTTTATGGGACCCCAGGGCACCCGAAATCCGTACAAACTTGAGCCTAATATACCCAGATGCTGAGGAGCTGATTTACTGGTGTTGGAACTGCCTCCAGCCAGAAGAAATAGTCCCACGAGGCGAGCCGGCGTGTGAGCCCCTGGCAAGCAAGATGGCGGACGCAGCATCGGGGCTCTGCCGATGAGCCGGAGCCTGGGCGGAGTGCCGTTGTGGCACAGTGGAAGCGGGCAACAATCCAGATCGGCATAGCAGGGGGCCCAGTGACGTGACCGGGAGCTCCGTTGAGGGGAGTGAGAAGCTCCGAAGCCCGGCTGCCCGGCGCCGAGTCGGCGGACTGGGGTAAAGGTCCCGGTGGCCCGGCCGGCGAGTGACCCCCTGAGTTCAGCCGCATACCCGTGAGAGCGGCGGACAGCGGAGAGAGGCGGCCCAGGGGATCCGGCGACCTGCGAGGGAGCCCGGCTGGGGGGCTGGTGGGGGTCCGAACTGCGCCTGCCTACACCAAGATGGCGGGCGGGGTACAGGAGGCCTCATGAGATGACCCGTGGGAGTTAAGGGGTCTATCCGGCGGCACCCAGGAGCAACTGAGGGAGAACCGGGCCACGGCTGGAGGTGGGGCGGGAGACTGAGGAGGAGACGCTGAGACACTATTGGAGCGCCCCCCCCCCTCGCGTGGCTTCTTCCCGCAAGGCCTTCACCAACATGGCAGATCCGGAAGAGGAGTGCCTGTGAGCCACTGGAGGACCCGCGCATCGAGGCTTAGACCTCCATTGGGGGCTGGAGCGGGGGTGCGGGAGTCGGCGGCCTGACGAGAGGTGAGGAGCGAGAGGGCCGGTGACCGACCGCATGACGGAGTGACCCCCTCCCCACCCCCCTCGCACTCGTGACTGGAGCCCCGCCTGCCCCTCGGGCTGTTTGAGGGGCAAAACGGGTGGGTAGAGAAGGAAAGGTTTTTATATCAGTTATAATTGGGTGCACTGCCAGTTCATACGCATTCAGTTATAATTAATGTAAGTTTCCTAGGTGCTAACCGGCGACTGGACAAACCTGAACCACTCCCTAGAGTAGAAAATACTACTGCTAATTAATTCATGAATTGCCGAAGCACTCTAATATGAGTATATCGATTGTTCAGTAACAATTTACAAAAAATCAAAACACCAATTCTGACAGAAGTAACAAAAGTTCCAATAGATGAGTGAATCTTGGAGTCTTTAATGGAGATTACAGCCAGCCGACACGTGTTTCATCGCCTTCGCGATTCCTCAGGGCTGAAACAAACAAATGAGTAGCGTCTAGCATATTCTTTGAGCAGATGGATTTACATACAAGACCATAGTGTATGGCCGTTATAAACATACAATACAGCTTCCTCCTGCAGTGAGCATACAGTGATTGTTTCATTTTTTCAGGTTTGTTTCGTTAGTGCCACCACAACACATCCGTGTCGAAGTTAGGGTGTGTATTACCGATTTTCTATAAGGACGTGAATTTATGTGATAGTGATTGTGATGGATATGTGCAGGGACGAGATAACCATCGTATATCTCAAAAGGCAAGCAATGACACGTGCTCTACATCTTGGCGGAAGTGTCCTAATCGTGTGCGGCTCTTTCATCCTACATGCCAGTCCTTTGTGAAATAGTGAGAAACAAGTGTCATTGTGAAAGCATACCTAGATAGCCGTGTCAACGTCAGAAGGTCTGCATATTTATTGAAAAGAAGAAGACAAAAACGAAAAATCTCATCACTAACCGTACTTTAGTGATATTCAGGCAAAATGTCACCAAAATGAGACTGTCCGCCAATAACTACATGAAAACTCACCGCTCAGCTGGTGATAATTCCGACCCAGCCGGGCCCTTGACCAGTTGCACTAGTTCGAGTGCGTCCAGCAGCGGTCAATATCTTTATTTCTATGACAGAGTAAAAGCAATATGTGTCACCTTAATATGTGGTGTTTAAGACGTTATCACGGTGATATGAGATAGTTATTCTCTGTATATTCTAATGTCACAGGGATTGTCTCACTAAAGCCATGGTATTAAAAATACCTGCGGGGAATTCCCTGTCTTTCACTCCAACATCAATAATCAATCCGACTTTATAGGAATTTGTAACATGTTACGCAATACCCACAAAGGTACTGCTTATCTACTTACATGAGTATAGAATCAAGAAGTCTATTATGGGCTCGGAGGTCACTCGATATAGTTCATGACGTTTGAGATTTTCGTTATCAAAAAGATACTGTTAATAAAAATTACAGTTATGTCAAACATTGACATGGTTATAATTGGTCATTGTTGCGCAAAGTTATATCTCGTAAGTTGTTGCCCTGTTCTTACCTATTCCATTCCTATGCGTGGATACCGGTTGCGGTTCCAATTCAGGCGTGCTCCAAGCTAAAGGAGAACGAGTAATAGTAGTATTTAGACTATGTTCGTGTGCGGAGAATCATATCTTACAAGTCCTACTTCAGTGCTCGAATACGATCGCACAATTAACTCACCCGTGTTTGGCTCTCCGAGTGCGTATGGCAGGTGCACCTACTCCGAGCTCTGTTCCTGTTTGGACACGTGACTGTGTCCAAACAGACGTATATGCGCGCTTGAGCGTAACGTGTTCTAAAGACTAGAACGCGTATAATACTGGTGCTACCGTCCATGTTGGATGGTCTCTCTATGTTACAATTTATTTAACCCGTGTGGTGAAAATAAACATCAGTTTTGGGAAATTCTCACACCGAATAAGATGAGAAAATTGTATATTAGAAATAAAATGTAATTATGCATATTAGACGCGAAAAAAAGTGCGATAAGTTGATCGCAATTCAAGTCATGAGAAACGTTCTCCTCGGGTATCTACAAAATTGTATACGCTCCAATGTGCCAGTGGGTGTATTATCTGGGGAATTCGGATATTTAGAATAGTGGATTCGTACTAAAATACAGCGTGACATTAGATTCTAAGATGGTTTCCTATGGTGAAGTGCGCACCGTGAATGAGTATGACTTTCTATATAAGTGAAAAGCCCAATCATACTGTGACTATATATCATCTAACATTGCGTACAGTATCATAAGTTATTGTTTTGGGGTCTCATAACAGTATTTATCCGTACAGGAGAATCATCCCAGCATTAGGAAAGATCTAAATGTCGACAAATTCACATACACAGTTCTGCAATATATTAAAATTTTCATGACATTCTACTGTGAATGCAATACAACAATACCTAGATTCAATCACCCAAAAAGTATTGCATTTCTTGGTCATAATTTAATCCTGACTCTACAGATTTCAAACGCATAATCCAAATCGCTTCAGTGCGTCTCAGTCTCAATTCTCGATTCCCACCTCTTACTGCCAACGGTATAGTTTCTATTCCAAAAAATTGCACATTTTTGTTCCTATGATCCTTTTGGCAGGAGGCTACGTGTAAAGCCACTGGATATTTAGGGTCACAATTTACAATCGCTCTCATATGTTCCATCATTCTCTCCTTCAATGGTCTTATTGTACTTCCCACTGAACAATCGATATACTCATATTAGAGTGCTTCGGCAATTCATGAATTAATTAGCAGTAGTATTTTCTACTCTAGGGAGTGGTTCAGGTTTGTCCACTCGCCGGTTAGCACCTAGGAAACTTACATTAATTATAACTGAATGCGTATGAACTGGCAGTGCACCCAATTATAACTGATCTAAAAACCTTCCCTTCTCTAGTCAGTCTTCAGTTGAGGGTAGCCGCCACGCAGTCTCAATACGTGTGAGAGATTTCTAGTATACCAGTGCTAGATAACACCACATCATCCAAACATGGATCGAACCAAAATGGCAGAAGAGTTGTTTGAGAACCTAGCAAAAGGCATGTCCTCTCAAACCGCTTCCACCAGCACTAATCCCCCTCGTATTGAGGGCCTCAGAGACAAATTCATTAAATTAGAACGCTTAAAGAAACTAGAGAACTCAAAATGGTGGGATGGAGCGACTCTCAAACGATATTTGAGATTAAAACGCGTTCCTAGAGGTCTTAGAGGCCAAATCTTTCCCACCTACGATGACCTAGATGCCGACCTCATGATCAAATGGGAAGAATCTCTCTCTAACAATTCTATTACCCTTATGGAGATATTAATTGTTAGTGCTGAACGCAAGGTTACTAAATTGCAAGCAGAAATAGCTACCATAGAACAAGAAATTACAGATCTAAATAGACCTGAATCTACTGTAAAAAATTATACTATCCTGGATGAAATCCTATTAAAACATCAATCTGACATCAAAAAAAGGAAAGCCAGGCAACTGAGAAGGGATGAGTTGGATTACACTCGTGGTCGAATCTTTACTTTTGATAAAAAATATGATTCCCTGATCCCAAACAGCTCTAAAAATGTCAATAAGAAAACTCAAGGCTCAGAACCTACCTCTTTATCATCTAGCAACACCTCACTCAACTCCACAGGCACTGTAGGAGGAGAATCAGATAACCAAGATAGACAAGGGATGCCACCTTTTTTTCAAGAGGTTTTACGGATCAGGAAGGGCAACAGATACCCTACAGCAAGAAACCAATCAGATCCAAAACCAGGAGGGGCAGGGGACGAAAGCTCAGAGGACTACAGAAGGAAGTTGAGGTCAGGGACCAACAGGAATTAGATGGTGCAGACACTAGGGAAGTGCAGGTGATCAACCTTTCCAAAATAAACCTCACTCCAGACATGGTTTCCCTTTTAAGCAAAGGTCTAAGTTTTAACCCATATGCAACGGGGGATATTTGTAAATTAAAAATCGATTTGTTTAAATTTGTGAGGAACCTCAAACTTAAAAAGCATTTCTTTGGTTTGGAGAAGAAGGACAGAGGGGTTATTAATTCACCTGTAACTAGCACCACTGAATCTTTATCAATAAATGATGTACATGCAACTCACCTTCTCTTATCATTGACCGATATGGAGGATTCTCCTCTAGACATGGACAGACTTCTAGAGGAGTTGGATATAGAATCTGATTTTAGCATTGTCAGTGGGCTGAAGTCCAAGTGGATTCCCACACTACCTGGTGGCAATGCCATAGACAATTTTTACAAACATGTGTTAGAAGATCTTGACAAACTGAACCGTCTACGCAAGGACAGAATGTTCAAATATAAGGATAACCTTACCATTGGGGAAAGAGTAGCACTTAACACACTTATGAATGACAACACTATCACCATACGAGAGGCAGATAAGGGAGGGAATGTAGTGATAATGGATCGCATGGACTATCAACTAGAAATTACTCAACAGTTACAAGATGAAGTATGCTATGAACGCCTCACTTACAACCCCATTGGTCCCTTAACAATAGAAATCAATTCTCATTTGTTAAAATGGAAACAATCAGGTTTACTAAACGAGGAAGAATACCTGTATTTAAAAGTATTTAGACCTACATATCCATGGTTATACACCTTGCCTAAGATTCACAAAAAACTCCCTTTTCCACCGGGGAGACCTATTGTTTCTGGCATAGGGGGCCCCACGGAAAGAATAGCAGAATACGTGGATCTCTTTCTGGGCCCGCTAGTCAAAAACTTACCGTCCTATATACAGGATTCTAAGCATATTCTGAGTACCTTAGCAGACATGGAATGGCAAGAAGATTTTCTTCTTGTAACAATGGACGTGGTGTCATTGTACACCAGTATTAACACAGATCTGGGTATTCAGGCTATCAACAAATTCCTTTTCAACAGACCAGCTACACTATGGAAACATACTGAGATGCTATCCACAATGATAGAATTGGCCCTCAAAAATAACTACTTTATGTGTGACAAGAACTGGTACCGACAAAAACAAGGTGTAGCCATGGGCTCTAAGATATCACCCTCGTTTGCGAACCTATTTATGGGTGCACTGGAAGCAGACCTAATTTGGGGCACAAAGGGTGCTCAATATATCGACTCCATAATATTTTGGGGTCGATATATTGACGACTGCATCCTCATTTGGTCAGGCTCAGAAGAGCAACTACAAAATTTCTTTAAATACCTAAATGACAATACGTGGGAGATCAACTTCACCATGAAGTGGAGCAAAACGAATATAGAATTCTTGGATATTGAGTTCTATATTTCTTCCACCTGTCTGCATAGTAGACTGTTCAGAAAGTCAACAGCATGCAATGCAATCTTGCATGCGTCAAGTTCACACCCCTCACACCAGATTAACGCCATACCTTTTGGCAAATTTATTCGGGCAAGAAGAAACTGTAGTGAGGACTGTGAGTTCGGGAGATGTATTACCAGCATGAAAGAAAGATTTCACACAAGGGGTTATGCAAATAACACCATTAAAAAAGCTGAAAAAAGAATTAAGAGAGTTAGGAGAATAGACACCCTAACCACCAGACAAAAGCTTAACTCGGAAAACAAGGACTGCATAAGAATGGTCACGGATTTCAATTCACTCCATCTTGACTTAAGAAGAAGTTTAACAAAACATTGGAGTCTACTGAAATCCGAAAAAGCATTGACCGAGTACATCAGAGAGCGACCACAAATCTCTTTTAGAAGAGGGAATACATTACGAAACAAGTTGAGTCCTACAGTACCCCGGGACACAAGGAGTACTGACTGGCTGACACAACGTGGTTTGGGTTTCCACAAATGCGGATTCTGCAGTATGTGCAAATGGGCCAAACATGGCACAACAAATTTCACAGGCCCTGATGACGTATGTTACACCATCAGGAGCAATATCAATTGCACAACCAAATTTGTCATTTATATTATTGAATGTGAATGTTGCAAATATTACGTGGGAAGTACAATAAGACCATTGAAGGAGAGAATGATGGAACATATGAGAGCGATTGTAAATTGTGACCCTAAATATCCAGTGGCTTTACACGTAGCCTCCTGCCAAAAGGATCATAGGAACAAAAATGTGCAATTTTTTGGAATAGAAACTATACCGTTGGCAGTAAGAGGTGGGAATCGAGAATTGAGACTGAGACGCACTGAAGCGATTTGGATTATGCGTTTGAAATCTGTAGAGTCAGGATTAAATTATGACCAAGAAATGCAATACTTTTTGGGTGATTGAATCTAGGTATTGTTGTATTGCATTCACAGTAGAATGTCATGAAAATTTTAATATATTGCAGAACTGTGTATGTGAATTAGTCGACATTTAGATCTTTCCTAATGCTGGGATGATTCTCCTGTACGGATAAATACTGTTATGAGACCCCAAAACAATAACTTATGATACTGTACGCAATGTTAGATGATATATAGTCACAGTATGATTGGGCTTTTCACTTATATTGAAAGTCATACTCATTCACGGTGCGCACTTCACCATAGGAAACCATCTTAGAATCTAATGTCACGCTGTATTTTAGTACGAATCCACTATTCTAAATATCCGAATTCCCCAGATAATACACCCACTGGCACATTGGAGCGTATACAATTTTGTAGATACCCGAGGAGAACGTTTCTCATGACTTGAATTGCGATCAACTTATCGCACTTTTTTTCGCGTCCAATATGCATAATTACATTTTATTTCTAATATACAATTTTCTCATCTTATTCGGTGTGAGAATTTCCCAAAACTGATGTTTATTTTCACCACACGGGTTAAATAAATTGTAACATAGAGAGACCATCCAACATGGACGGTAGCACCAGTATTATACGCGTTCTAGTCTATAGAACACGTTACGCTCAAGCGCGCATATACGTCTGTTTGGACACAGTCACGTGTCCAAACAGGAACAGAGCTCGGAGGAGGTGCACCCGCCATACGCACTCGGAGAGCCAAACACGGGTGAGTTAATTGTGCGATCGTATTCGAGCATTGAAGTAGGACTTGTAAGATATGATTCTCCGCACACGAACATAGTCTAAATACTACTATTACTCGTTCTCCTTTAGCTTGGAGCACGCCTGAATTGGAACCGCAACCGGTATCCATGGATAGGAATGGAATAGGTAAGAACAGGGCAACAACTTACGAGATATAACTTTGCGCAACAATGACCAATTATAACCATGTCAATGTTTGACATAACTGTCATTTTTAGTAACAGTATCTTTTTGATAACGAAAATCTCAAACGTCATGAACTATATCGGGTGACCTCCGAGCCCATAATAGACTTCTTGATTCTATACTCATGTAAGTAGATAAGCAGTACCTTTGTGGGTATTGCGTAACATGTTACAAATTCCTATAAAGTCGGATTGATTATTGATGTTGGAGTGAAAGACAGGGAATTCCCCGCAGGTATTTTTAATACCATGGCTTTAGTGAGACAATCCCTGTGACATTAGAATATACAGAGAATAACTATCTCATATCACCGTGATAACGTCTTAAACACCACATATTAAGGTGACACATATTGCTTTTACTCTGTCATAGAAATAAAGATATTGACCGCTGCTGGACGCACTCGAACTAGTGCAACTGGTCAAGGGCCCGGCTGGGTCGGAATTATCACCAGCTGAGCGGTGAGTTTTCATGTAGTTATTGGCGGACAGTCTCATTTTGGTGACATTTTGCCTGAATATCACTAAAGTACGGTTAGTGATGAGATTTTTCGTTTTTGTCTTCTTCTTTTCAATAAATATGCAGACCTTCTGACGTTGACACGGCCATCTAGGTATGCTTTCACAATGACACTTGTTTCTCACTATTTCACAACGGACTGGCATGTAGGATGAAAGAGCCGCACACGATTAGGACACTTCCGCCAAGATGTAGAGCACGTGTCATTGCTTGCCTTTTGAGATATACAATGGTTATCTCGTCCCTGCACATATCCATCACAATCACTATCACATATATTCACGTCCTTATAGAAAATCGGTAATACACACCCTAACTTCGACACGGATGTGTTGTGGTGGCACTAACGAAACAAACCTGAAAAAATGAAACAATCACTGTATGCTCACTGCAGGAGGAAGCTGTATTGTATGTTTATAACGGCCATACACTATGGTCTTGTATGTAAATCCATCTGCTCAAAGAATATGCTAGACGCTACTCATTTGTTTGTTTCAGCCCTGAGGAATCGCGAAGGCGATGAAACACGTGTCGGCTGGCTGTAATCTCCATTAAAGACTCCAAGATTCACTCATCTATTGCAACTTTTGTTACTTCTGTCAGAATTGGTGTTTTGATTTTTTGTAAATTGTTACTGAACAATCGATATACTCATATTAGAGTGCTTCGGCAATTCATGAACAAAACGGGTGGGGCTTGCACCACCGACCTGAGACTCTGGGCCTGGGACCCGGTCCCCCCTTCCTTAAAAATCAGGGAAAAAAGGCTCTTAGACTGTGGCCGGACCTAAGGTGGGGGACAGGGGGCTGCCCTGACGGGGACTTGGAGGTGTCCCTCCCCCCCCCTCTCTCTGGGGGCCGCCTTGCTATATCACCGGACCGGCCGAGGACGTGAGCGGCTGCCTGAGAGGCCCCTGACTCGGCGCACCTCCCTCTTGGGGCCACCATACCCGCGGGCAAGGGTGCCCGAGCCTGAGACCCTGTTCCCCCGCCCGGTCCCATTGTCGTCTGCGCTCTGGGGCGGACCCGCCCGGCCTGGGTCTGGGCGGCAACTGTCAAGAGAGCTGGTCATCCGGCGCCATTGAAGAGGTGGCCCATCGCCTAGGCGGCCGGGGACGTGAGGGCCCAATGAACACTCCGGTGGGCGCCACATCTGAGTCCCGGTAATTGCTCTGGAGAGAAGCGAGAGAGCTCTGGACCGCGGCTTGTGAGGGGGTCTGAGCCGGGGGAGAACGCACTGCTGGACTACTGTGGTGCCGCCCCCTCCCCCCCCCTTGCGGCTGATCGTCGCCTGATCCCTGCCGCTTTTGGCGGCTGTGGCGGGGAGCTAACAAGGAGGACGGCAGACGCCGCGCAGGAGGGTCACCCGGTGTCACCGCGAAGGAGCTCTTGGGGCAACAACTAGGAGGAACGGCCGTACCTGGTGGCTCGAACGGGACGGTGGACTGACACCCAGCCTACTAAACAGGGAATGGTTGCCCGCAGGCCGTTGCGGTGGAGCAGGTGGGAGCATAGCCGGGCGGACACCGGTTCCACGGTCCTTCGAAGTAAGAAGTGACGCACCTCACTGGGCCATTGGCGCTGGGCAGGTGAGCCGAGGAGGTCTGGGACACCTGGTTGCAGCTGGTGTGGGACCCCGGGACGAGACCGGCAAAGGGGAAGAAGGACCCGCCTCCCAGGCCACCGAGGCAGGGGCCCATGGACAACTTTGCGGCACCCAAACAACCGATAGAGGCCCTTCCTGCGCGCTCTGGGGTGCGGACTGACACCAACGTCCTGCTGGAGGCCATCCAGGCATCCAGGGCGGACATTCAGGAGTCATGGGCGGCGTTGGAGGTGAAAATCGGGGAAGTTGGATCTGAGGTGACGCTGCTCTGACAGGACTTCCGAAAACTGTCAGCTAGGGTGACGGCGACCGAAACCAGGATTGGTGAAAATGACAATGCTATAACCACCCTGAAGAAAGACATGGCGGAGCTGCAGGCGTCACACCAACAAATGTGGAAGGTGGACGATGCCGAAAACAGGGCGAGACGCAACAACCTGCGCTTCGTAGGTTTTAGAGAAGGAATCGAAGGAGGGAGCATGACCGCGTTTCTACGCACCTGGCTGAAGGAGACCTTCCCCGCTGCCCAGTTCTCTCCGTGCTTCATCATCGAGAGGGCGCATAGGGCCCTCCTGGCAAAACCACCCGAAGGAGCAAGACCGAGACCGGTTATTGCGCGGTTTCTAAATTTTGCGGACAGAGACTTGATCCTGCGAGAGGCCAGAAAAAAGAGTGAGATCCGCCGGGAAAACACTATGATAATGATCTTCCCGGACTACAGCCAGGAGGTTCAGAGACAACGTCGCTCCTTCGACCCTGTGAAAGCAAAGCTGAGGACACTGAATCTTTCCTACATGCTCCTCTTCCCGGCGAAGCTCAAAGTGCTCTATAAGGACAAGTCTATCTTTTTCACCCACCCGGAGGACGCCTGGCAATGGCTCGAAGAGCGCCCCATCCTTAACAGTAGGGAGGCTGCGGGGCGAGAGGAGCTGGACAAAGCAATACGGCAAAGATCTCAGTGGGAACTGCCGAAACCACAAAGACGGAGGTCGCGTAGGGTGAAGAAGCAAACACCGGCGACGCCATACAGAGGTCATGACTTAGGTCGTGTGCGGAGAGGATGCTCGGAGTCGCCAGGAACTTACTCAGGAGCAGGATCCAGGTTCAGCTGCCTCCGGAACGACATCCGATCGGAGGGTGACGACGAAGAGGAGCTGGGGAGCCGCTCATCTGGGGAGGAGGAGGAGGAGAGAACACAGGACTCTGCCCATCCGCTGGCAGTGGCGATCCGCCATTTGGAACAAGATGCTCCAGAGCTGAACAACGCTCCAGTGACTGGTACACAAGACTCGCATTCATGATCGGGGGTGCACCTGGTCTTTAGTGATGGCAGCCCGGCACAGAGATGCACGCAAGCTGACACGCCCTCTTGTTTTAACATGTTCTATTGTGTGTTTTCCCTGTTAGTTCTCTGAAGGGAGGGATGGGTGGGTGGGCGACAGGCCTACTCCTGCGGACAGTTCTGTCCTGTGTTAGGATGCGACTGGATGGGGAGGGAGGTGGGGAGGGGGGCGGGGCAAGGGGTTACCACGTTGATTCAAGTTGGGGAATGGGGGGGAGTTGGGGGGGACAATAGTTGGGGAGAGGCAGCGAAACACTTTGAACCTCCACACCTCGCATGCATGCCAGAGATTCACTGCAGTTGGTTACCGCTTTTTCGAATGGCGAGTACCGTAGGCACTCCACAGGAGGGGGGTAGGGGAATAAGCGTCTTGACATGGAACGTTAATGGTCTGGGCTCCAAAGTTAAGAGGGGTTTGGTAAATGCCTACATTAAAAGGATAGACCCAGATGTCACCTTCCTGCAGGAAACCCATCTCAAGGGAGCTCAGTGTGCCTTCATTGCTAGGGGTAGACATTAGAGTTCTGGCTCATGCGGGATACACCTCCAACTCCAGAGGGGTGGCGTTCATCATCAAAAAAAACTCCCCATTCTGCGTTACACGTACCTGGTTAGATGCACAGGGGACATATGCTGGGGTGCAGGGGACCTGGAATAGGAGCACATACACTCTTCTTTCGATATATGCACCGCCCAAGTTACAGGCACGAACGCTTACAGCTTTGACTAATATCCTACTAGACACTGCAGACACTATACAGGTGGTAGGAGGCGATTTCAATGATGATATGAGTGTAGCTCAGGACCGTTCAGGGGAGTCGGATAGGGAGGGGCATCAGACTGCACTATCCCATCAGATGGCTACTTTGGGCCTCACTGAGCGCCAGGATACCCGTGGGGTGACAGACACGCGCTATAAAAGATTACAAATACATACATACATACATACATACATACTGATGTCTGGAGATGGCTACACCCAACAGAACAGGTCTTCTCATACTATTCTGGGGCACACAGGGTGTTCTCCCACCTAGACTATATTTTCATGTCCCGACAATACCTGAAGGTGGATGACACCGCGGAATATAAGGCCAGGGGTATATCTGACCACTCTCCGCTACTAGCCAAGGTAGGGCGTATATGGGGCACTACGGGAGGCTCCTGGCGCCTAGCAGCCTGGGACCTGCAAAACGCAGCCATACTACGAGGTATTAGGGCGGACATCAAGGTCTATGTTGCCGAAAACGAAGGTTCGGTGTATTCTAGTGTTACCTTCTGGGAAGCCATGAAGCCGGTTCTACGGGATAGAATACAGGGTAGACTGGGAGACGAAAGGCGTAGACGGTCCTAGGGTGGGAGAGCGAGTATCAGGCCTCTAAACAGGTTGAGACACTCAGAAAACTCCTTGACGCCTAGAGGCAATACCGAGAGTTGGCAACCAACGAGGCGAAGACCCAAGCCCTTGCCACACTCCATCGTCTTTATGACGTGGGAGACAAGTCCGGCAAACTCTTAGCGTGGCTCAGTAAAAAAGAGCGTGCGGCTCGGTGGGTAGATGGTGTACACGGAGTGGACGGGACACTAGCTACTATGGACACGGGAATAGCTGAAGCATTTGCGACCCATTATGAACAATTCTACACAGCTAGAGACCTGGCATCCTGCGAGGAAGCGCTTCAGTACATGGAACAGATAGACCTGCCGGTTCTGTCCTCGGAGGCTAGGGCGGGCTTGGAGGCGAACATAACGACCGACGACATAAGGGAGGCCATTGCCAAGCTGAGGCCGGGCAAAACACCGGGCCCGAATGGGTTTCCGGCCGAATTTTTTAAGCGCTCTTCAGACCTCTTAACGCGACATCTTAAGGCCCTCTTTATCGGTGCGTACCAGGAGGGGGAACTCCCCACGGACCTCGTCCTGGCGACAATTGTCCCGATCTATAAGGAGGGCAAGCCGAGGGACGACTGTGCCTCCTACCACCCAATTTCCCTCCTTAACACGGAAGTGAAGTTGTTAGCAACTATCTTGGCGGCCCGCCTCAGGGCGGTTATTCCAGACCTCATACATTCAGACCAATCTGGCTTCTTGCCGGATAGGGCGACTAAATTGAATCTCAGACGCACTCATAATTGGCTACAGGAAGTGCGGGGGAGAGATGAACCTCACTGGTTCCTCTCCTTGGACGCCGAAAAAGCTTTTGACGCGGTGCATTGGCCATTCCTTACTGCAGTCCTCCACAGGTTTGGTTTTGGACCGAACTTTGTGAAATGGGTCCAACTCCTATACTACACCCCGAAAGATAGGGTGCGGGTGAACCAGACCCTCTCACATGAGTTTCAGATCCAGAGAGGCACCCGCTAGGGTTGCCCCCTGTCCCCTCTCCTCTTTACACTCACTATAGAAATACTAGCAGCACGGATCCGACAGAATGCGGATATCTCTGGTTTTACAAGCACTGACACCAATCCAACATAAGAAAAGATCTCGCTCTACGCAGACGATGTCTTGCTATATATAACAAAACCAGAGACCACCATTCGGCGCTATTCCGGGAGCTAGAGCTTTATGGGCGACAGGTGGGCCATAGAATTAATTGGCATAGATCAATTCTTTTTGACCCGGGGGGACGGGACCGGTGGGGGAGACTACCAGACAGGCTGTTGATGACGGCTGATGGTTTCCAATACCTAGGGATTTACATAACCCTGGATAAGACCGTATCCTTCCAAAGGAACTTGGAACGGATCATGCGGAATGCAGTGGCGGATATGGACCGCTGGAGACAGCTCCCACTCACACTCCTTGGCTGAGAGGCCATGTACAAAATGATAACCCTACCAAAATGTCTCTACGCATTACAGAACGAATACTACCCACTCCCGACGGGGACCTTCGCTAAGATCCATGCCGACTTACGCTCCTTTCTGTGGTTAGGCAAACATCCCAGGGTGGCCTTGACTACACTCCAGAGACACCAGTACAGTGGGGGGATCTTGCTACCTAATCTGGAGGCCTATTATTGGGCGGAACACCTGATACCCATTAATGACTGGCTGCATGCCCCGGCGGACCACCCTACGCCCTGGAGAGAGTCAAACTGTCATCAAAGCACATAATGTGCTACCTTTATGGTGGAGTTGGAGGGGCCCGCTCCTCCCGGCGACGTCCCTCACGCTCGCCGCATGGAATAAGGCCACTAAACGTATGGGGTGGGACAAGAAGCCCACGCGACAGACCCCATTGTGGCACTGCCGCTGGCTGACTGAACTGAACAAATTACGCAGCTTCCAAAGGTGGGATGATATCGACATCTCCACCATAGGGGATGTGATAGCTAAGGGAGAGCTGGAGTCCTTCCAGGCTCCTAAAACTGAGTTTGGTCTCCACAACACACAGCATTTCAAGTACATTCAACTGAGACATGCATGTCGAGCCCAAAATATCACGCTTGTTGACATCCCAGAATATGCCCCGTTAGAGGGACGGCTTCTCCAGGAGCAGATACCGGGGCAGGCGGTTTCCTTAACCTACAAAACCTTGACAAACAATATGCTGGGAGACCTGGCGACACTTAGAGAGAGGTGGGTGGCGGAGGTAGGTGAGATGGAGGATCTGGATTGGGAAATAGTACTGATGCACCCCCGGGAGGTGGCGATTAAATCGAGATTGCATCTTATTCAATTTACCGTGCTCCATAGAACCTACTATGGTAGACTGAGACTTAGTAAAATGGGGAAGGTAGATGACCCGTGGTGTCTCAGATGCCACCAAGGGGATGGGGATTTTTTCCACACGATCTGGGCATGTGACGTAATCCAAACCTATTGGACACAGGTCTTCAGGGAGCTGGAAGACGTTTTGGGGGCACCGATCCCCCACAACCCCAAGCTGGCACTGCTAGGCATGACCACGGAGGTGGATCTGGCACGCCCACTCACCATTTTCCTTGTCCTAGCCCTGGTGGTTGCGAAAAGGGACATCACTAAGTATTGGGGGGCTCCGGAACCCTCGGGTCTAGAAGAATGGCGAAGGGGACTGGGCTTGTATATGGCAGCCGAGAGGGTGACTTACAAGGCGAGGGGGTGCCCCAAGAAGTTTCGAAAAGTTTGGTCCGAGTGGCGACACCATCACGGGTTGGAGGGAGGGGTGTAGGGAAAGGGATCTAGGTACGATTCACGGCGCAAATTTTGGCACTAATGGTATGGTTGAGATGCAATAAGATGGACAAGAGGGGTGCCACTGGGCACTGGGTATTCGAATCTCCGAAATATGAAGTAATCTTTGGACTTTAGGGGGGTTGGGAGGGGGGGGGAAAGAAGTGAAATTGCTGCTGTCTTCTTGTCTGTAATGTGGAGTTTGAAAAATGCAAATAACAATAATTTATAAAAAAAAAAAATGCTGAAACTTGGAACGCCTATGCAAGATTGCAGCTGGGTAATTCTAGGTAAACATACTACATTAATCATGCTCGCCGCCCATCCTCCGGGGTGTGGGCTAACTGGCTGTGTGTCCTTTCCGGCAGTGAGTAGCAACAGCTGTGATGCACTATTGTACTCTCCGACAGATTGTATATCGGCTCCTTGTGTATCTGCAATAAAAATGTTGTTTAAAAAAAATATATATATTGCACGTGAGCAGCTTGTAACAAATTCTGAATGAATCTGGTTACCTCTTTTTCCATTACCTCTCAACCACTCCCTTTTGTGACTACTAAGTGACATGCATTCTTTTTCTGAGGTTATGTTACTAAAAAGTCACATTGTATCTACAGACAGTAAGCACAATGGACATGGTCATTTTTGTAACATTGACCTTTCTCTATCAGACTTGCACTGTTACAATGGATACAAGTATGGCTGTGGGAAAGCACATTCACTTCAGCCAATGTTTATTTAACCTAAAATCACATCTCGAAAATGCAGATTGCCACAGTAACATTACACCAGTGTGGTGGGGCTTAGTATCCGGGCTGGAGTGAAGGATCGAGGAGGAAGGATCCAGGGTTTAGCGGTGAAGGGTTAAGTGCTTAAGGGTGAATGGTGAAGGATTTAGGGTTGAAGGAATTAATGTTGATTACTGAAGGGTTTAGGGGGGAAATGTGAAGTGTTTAGGGATCAGTTGTATTGGAGTGACTGCTTTAAAGATACATTTATTGAAGATGAAGTTTAAAGGCTGTGTAGTGAAAGGTCAAGAGGTGAATTTTGAAGTGCGTAGGAGTGACAAGCTGGGTGGGGTGAAGAGATAAGAGTTTAGAGCCCTTCTTTCTATCCGCCACTTTTGCCGCCATTCTTGCCGCCAGCCGCCTGCCTCACCTGTTGCCTGTAATTGACGCCTGGCTTGCACCGAGGGGCAACAGTACCGATTGTAGTGCGGATCTTGACGCCCGGACGACGCAACTTCGCCGACCATCACTGGGGACTACATCCCCCAGCAGTCCACGCGGCAGCCTCGCCACGCATCGCAAGAGCGAGCACCAGGAGGTGCTCAAAAGGGGGCCAGGGCTCCTGCACCGGGGGCCAAGGGCGGGCCTGTCTGCGCCCGTCAGCGTCTGGAAGAGGCTGGGCCAGCCCTCTGAGAAGTGCAGTGTTACCCGCGTATTTTTCCAAACAAACAGGGTAATACGAAGGCTAAGGTACTTTCTTCCTTCTTTCTTGTAGAAAGGACAAATTCATTTTATAAATGGAGAAAAGAAAGAGCGTAGTTGGCACATTGGATGCATTTTTGGTAAGGGCTGAATCTGTGTTAAGGCATGAAATCCACTTAGCAAAGCGATGCCTCTCATTAGATCCCATAACATTGCAGAGGCATTTAACATCCTGATCTTCTCTGCCCTTATTAGAACATTCTAATCAAGTATCTAACATAGCCACAAGTGTTTTATTAAGCTCTGCCCCCTTATCCCCTTTGTCGCCTGCTCCTGATGTGACATCCACCCCTCTACCAAGTACCAGCAGAGCTACCCGGTCAAAGACTGTAGCAAGTTTGGTCACGCGCAGAACTGAAAAACGGGATGCAAAAATAAAGAAGGACATTGGTGCAAAGAAAACTAAAGGCAAAGGGAAGGGCAGCCTTGAAATTAGCCTAATAGTCAAATGCACCTCGGTAGGAACACAAATGGAGACAATCATTGAGACAAAGGAACCGGTGGACAATACTAGCCCTAAAGAAGCCGCGACTAACTAACTTATAGGAGGCTTTGATTCAGGGCTAAGTTCAGTTCTAACCAATATCTGTGAGTTGGCTGAAAATAATTTTTTTATGTTGTGTGATAAAGTTAGTGCGCTTGAATCTGTAATCGATGCCCTAAATGCTAATGTTATGACCAACTTAATAACTGGAGGGGTTAATGAAGAACCAGGGGCACTAGGGGGAAATAATTTAGTAGTTGCTACAGATGGGAGCACTGATGAAGCGCAGGATAACTCTATGGTAAGGAACACTGGGAGCACGCCACCGGGGAAAATGGTAACTGGGAAAACAGCGTTAGCTGAACACGAAATGCAGATACGACAAAAAAAATCCTAGTCCAGGCCAATGGTGATAGTGTCCCGATCAGAATTGAGAGGATTAACCCCTTCCACGCTGCTGACGAGCTGGGCTCGTCATGGCGTAGCCTCCTCGCACGCTGATAACGAGCCCAGCTCGTCACGTAAAGTGCGTTTTCGCAAGCCCCAGCGTGTAAGCGGAATTCCGCTAGCGCGCATGGTGATAATGAACTAAGTTAATTAGTGGTCCCCAATAAAGTGACATTGCAACTCCCACCCGCAACATCCCCCTATGTTAAAATACTGACTGGGGTGCCGGCATTAAAGAAAGATCAGAAGGAAACCTGGGTAGAACTAAGGAATAAAACCTTAGACTGGTTGGTAAGACAAAAGGGGTTTCATTCTAGCTATGCCAGTGAGATACTCATGGTTAGGAGAGTGGGGTGGGTACGGATCTCCACTAAGAACATCAGAGGGGACTGCATCGTGGTAAATTTTAGTAGGCCAAGTTTGGTCCATCGTTTATTATCTAGCAACGATGCAACCCTCACTCCCAAGACAGATATTAGTGCTTTATCCCTAGGATATTTTTACAGACAAACTAGGGGCATCATAGCTGGGGGAGTTCCATCTTGCGCCTAATTTAACAGGTATCCGGCCCTGACAGACTTAGACTCCCAGGATTGACAACTATTTGTACCTATCCAGGCTATGGATAATCTAGGATCTGGAATATTTCTGGGCCTCGAAAGTAAGGATGGTAACGTAGGGGGCACGATTAACCTTGTAAGCTTAAGAAATCCCACTGTGACTGGATTTTTGAGCATAAATAACAGGTTTTTAAAGGTGCCTCCTAAACCTATACAGAGGATTTGTTTTTTTCGTTTTAAGTTCAAAAAGTATTTTATTAGTCAGAAGAAGAAGGTGTCAATGCAGAGCAAATCAGCAATACAAAATTGATTCAAGAGTAAAGTAAAAAGAGAGCAATAACAATCAATTAAAGCAATACAGCAAAATCAATAGTAAAAACTAATCATGGGCTTTAAAGTTAAACAGAAGAGATACAATGGTTATAAAATATGATCATGCAAGAGTGAAAACATACAAGGTAATAGTGAAAAAGAGAAGAAATGTGAAGGGTACTTAAGGGGGTTTGGAAACTTCTTGTTGAGCAGGCTGTAGATGAAAGGAATAATTGGCACATGTGTCCAGGTACAGCGTGATAGGAAGCCATTGTTCTGTGCGTTTCGCTGCCATATGAATAGGAAAAACAAAATCAGTGTCCACCTATGATTGTGACAAACATTGTACCACCATGCTTTGAGAGAAATATCAGAAACATGTTTTTAGTTGATTGTAATCTGTTGAAATGAGACAGCTAACAATAGATCAACAATTTGAACATTTAGGTCAGTGCTTTCCCAGCAAGGAGAGAGACTTCCCAGAAAGATGTGAATGTGAGAAAAGGGAATGCGAGTATGGAAAATCACATTAATTTGAGCCCACACCTGAAGCCAGAAGTTGTGAACAAATTTGCAAAGGAACAACATGTGAAAAAGGGTGGCATGCGGAGAGGAGCAAGACCAGCAAGCGTCCGGAGTTGCAGAAAACCGCTTGTTAAGGTCAAAAGGCGTAAAAAGGAATCTGTTATAAATGAAGAACAGGGACTGCGTCAAGGTCGCCGCTCTAGATGACTTGGAATCTTGGTCCAAATCTTGTCCCATAGAGATATCGGCCAGGATGTGGCAAAGTCAAGCTCCCACTGTTCCTCCACTTTTGACTAAGGTCTAATAGACTCTTTAGTGTGAAGGTATTTATAAATAGTAGAAGCTTTGGAAGTGGTGCGCAGAAAAGAAAAAAGTTGTGAGGCAGGGGTAGGTGGTGTGGGGGAAGTATGTGTGTGCGAAAGTCGGGTATAAGTCGCCATCACCGTCTCTTTAAGAAGGAGATATTTGTGGGGGAAAGATGGGGGTAAGTTAAAGGAGGAGCAGAGAACGGAAAAATGTAGGAAAGTAGAGTGTGAAAATAGTTGAGAGATCCAGAGTAGCCCTTTTTGCCGCCAAGATTTCCAGTAAAAGGGTTTGTTATGAATCAGTAGGTGTGCATTATGCCAAATAGTGGAGCTAAGAAAGTCAGCGATTGTAGCAGGTGGAAGAGGAGTAGAAGAGGATAAAAGAAGTTTAGTAGTAAATTTGTGAATGGAAGTGGGAAGTGAAGGGGGTTTACGGGAGAAAGACATGTATTCAGCGAAAGAAAAAGGTGAAGGAAAGAGGCGTTCAACTTTAGCCCATAGAGGCAAGGAGAAGTGGGATCAAGTAGCCAGAAGGAAGTCTGCCGCAGCAAAAATGCTTTTTGGTAAGCCGGAAAATCCGGGAAATTAACTCCCCCTTCTGATTTGGGACGTATTAGCCTGGCAAGGAACATTCTAGGCTTTTTGTTGTCCATAGAAAGGAGGACAGAACCGAATTAATTTTCTTTAAAAATCTAGAGGGGATGGATACAGGAATATTAGAAATCATGTAAATAATTATGGGAGATAGCATTATCTTGATGGTATCCAGACGTCCCCACCAAGATAGATAAAGAGGAGGCCATCTAGTTTTTAAATCCGATATTTTTTGGATGCACTTAGTCAAGCATAGAGAGACTGTGTCTGAGATAGAGGGAGTAATGTGCAGGCCTAAGTATTTGATGTGCGAGGAGCTCCATGGGAAATTAGAAGCGCTGAAATCGGGTTTGTAGGTGAACTTCGTCAAGGGTAGAATTTCGCATTTGTCTTTGTTAAGTTTGTAGCCAGAAATCAGGGAGTAATCCCGTACCTCATCAAGGAAGGCAGGAATTGATTCAATGGGGTTAGAGATGAAAAGTAAGATATCGTCTGCATAAGCTACAAGTTTAATTTGGGAGTTCGAGGCTTGAAAGCCGTGGATGTTGGGATTTGGACGAAGCTTGGACAAGAAAGGCTCCAGAGCCAAATTAAAAAGGAAAGGGAACAAGGGGCAACCTTGACGGACACCTCTGCCAAGATCAAAAAAAGGGGAAACTAGGCCATTAGCACAAACCGCTGCACGTGGGTTAAAATATAGTAAGGAAATTAAGGAAATAAATTTGGGACCAAAACCAAACCATTAAAGGGTGTGAAAAAGATAAGACCATTCAACCCTGTCAAATGCCTTTTCAGCATCTAAAGCAATCGCTGCAAGGGAGTGTTGCAAGCGTGGGGATTTCAATAAGATGTTAAACAGAAGTCTAGTATTGTCAGTGATAAATCGGCCCTTAACAAAACCAGATTGTTCCTCGCCTAAGAGGTCGGATAGTAAAAGGTCCAATCGTGCCGCCTGCGACTTAGCGAATACTTTGTAGTCAATATTTACTTGAGAAATAGGTCTATAATTCTTACAATGTTGGGCATCTTTCCCTTCTTTGGGGATTAGACAGATATGAGCGTCAGAGAAGGAACCGGAGGAGCTGCCTAAGGCAGTGAAGGTATCTAAGAGAGAATGAAGTTTCGGGATGAGTAATTTTGAGAAATGAAGGTAAAATTCGAGAGTGAAACCATCCGGTCCAGGGGCCTTGTCTTTCTTGAGATGTTGGAGTGCATCAAGCAATTCTCATTGGGAAATGGGAGATTCTAAGTGAGAGAGATCGAGGGGATAATGTTCGGGTTTCTTAATGGTGGAGAAAAAGTGTGCTAGAGAATGGGGGGATGGTTGAGTTTCAGAGGAATGAGGATTTTTGTAAAAAAGGGAGAATTCAGCAATAATGTCAACATCTTTGTGTTCGGTATCATAAATGAACTAAATATTTAACTTGTTGTGTTTGACTTTCAAATAATTGGCTAAAATTTTCCCAGCCTTGTTTCTGCCCCCATAAAACTTTGCGCTAGATTTCAACAGGTATAAGGAAGCATCTTCTGTGGATTTTTTGTTAAATTTCATTTTAGCAGCGACAAGTGCAGTCAGACTATCTTGCGAGTGTAAGGTAAAATAGGCGTGTTCCAATATCTTAATGTCTTGAAGGAGATCCTCATTAAATTTAGGAGCATCCTTATTTTTTTTCCCCACATAGCCAATTATAAAGTCTCTTGCTGCGGCTTTAAAGGCATCCCAAATGGTGTGTTTAGGTACGGAAGGGATATCATTGAACAAAAAAACTCATTAAAAAATGTGGTGAAGGAGGCAGCGAACTTGGAATCCAAAAGAAGGACGTTATTGAAGCGCCATCGTTTGGGTCCAGCAACTTTAGGAAGTATATCAACGTTGATGAAAACAGGGGCATGATCTGATAATAAAATTGGTCCAATTTCGGCATTAGTAAGAGTCTGAACAATGTTGTGGGTAACAAAAATGTAATCAATTTGTGATTGGGAATGGTGAGAGGGGGAATAGAAAGTGAATTCTTTTAACGTCGGGTTACAAAGGCGCCAAGCATCAATGAATTTGTGTTAGGAAATAGCTTGGGTAAAAAGTTTGTGTGATTTATTAGTGATATAATGGGCAGTAGAGTTTCTATCAATGAAAGGGTCAAGAGGCTGGTTGCAGTCTCCAGCTAGAATGAAATTATTGTCAATAAAACGGGTGATGTGTTGAAACATCTCATTCCAAAAATTAGGATTACCACCAGTAGGGGCATAGACATTGAGGAGGGAAATTGGAACACCTCTAAGAGATAGTCTGACATGTACCCATCTACCCTCAGCATCCGACTCCTGAATAATCAGAGAGTGGGATAAGGACCTACGACATAAATTTGCAACTCCGTTACGTTTACCATCACCCTGAGAATAATAAACCTCACCCACCCAACCCGTCTTGAGTTTTGCAGATTCTGCATCGGAAAGATGAGTTTCTTGCAGAAAAGCAATATCAACGTTCAATTTAGCAATGTGAGATAAAATTCTCTGTCGCTTGTTCGGAGAATTAATACCCTTAACATTCCATGAGATTATTTTCAGTGACATAGCATACAAAATATAGAAAGATAAACATAATAAACATAATCAAAAGAAAGCCCAAGAGAAAAGGTAAGTGAAGGAAAAGTAAACGTTTTTGGAAATAGAGGAAGAGGAAAAAGAGAGATGGGGCAATAAAATCAAAATCAAGAGAAGGAGGAGTAGGCAGGCCTGAAGCAAAAAAGAGATAAAAAGTAGAAAAAGGTGACTAAAGGCTTAGAAGTAAGAGATGGAGAGGGAACGTGAGAAGAAGAGGAGAAGCGCAATCTAAACAAAGATTAACGACATCCAATAGCAAAAGGAGAAGAAAAAAGCTAGAATGTGAAGCGAGGAAAAAAAGAGCAAGACGATGAGGAGAAAAAGGAAAAAAAGAGAAATAAGAACAAGGATGAATGACAAAGATGAAAAGGACCAAAAATAGATATACAGGGATAGGAGAATAGGGTAAATGAACCCAGTGAAGGATTATAAAGATACAAGAGAAGAGGTAGGAAGAAGATCGGAACGGATAAAGGAAAGATGACACCTTTGAATGAAGAATAAATAAGAAGAAGGACAGTGGAAGGGAAAAGAGGGAGAAGGCAAACATGTTAGACAAGGAAGGGGAACGTACTTACAGGGGAGGGAGATGAGGAGGTACAATCAGGAAGGAGACCAGACGTGTGGGTAGGGGGGGGAGAACCAACTGGAGAAGGCAAGACGTCCAGGATCAGCGAGCCGCCCATCCGGGGAGCAACACGGAACGTAATAAGTAATCTGTGGAGACATGAGGTGAACATCAGGAGAACGTAGCAATAATAAGCAACAATGAAGTTGTTTGATCAACTACAAGGAAAGGACAAACAAGAGAAATTGTAAAAAGGCAAATCCAGCAGAAAATGTGCTAAAGATGCATAAAAACACAAAGTAAAACCATGGAACATGAAAACCAAAGAAGAAAAGCTAAACTGGAGGCGACAACAATAACTCAGGAAAGTCACGGAGGGAAGGAAGAGGAGGAACCAGAGATATCCATGTCAGCTGCTCGGCAGGAATTCAAGAAGCTCCGAAGTCATACAGGATCCTCGTGAATCATTGTCTTGTTGTTGTAGGTAACTTTGAATAGGCAAGGATGGAAAAGACCATATCTAGCGCCAATGGAGCGAAGGTCCGATCTCATGTCCAGGAAAGCTTTGCGACGACTGGCCGTGGATTTAGCATAGTCTTGTGTAAAAAACAAGGTGGATTCCGACCAAGTGAGACAAGGTGAAGCCCTGGCCGCTGAGAGGACTTTTAATAGGTCTGTGTATTCTAGGAAGTACATGATGACGCCTCTTGGTCTTGGCGAAGCAGAAACAGGTGAAGAGGCGAGGCCAAGTCTGTGAGCCCGTTTATATTGAGCATAGTGTCCTCCGGAAGATGCAAAAGCTTGGGAAGGAAGGACTTGAAAAAAGCAATGGGGTCGCTCCCCTCGCAACCCTCCACCAGGCCGTAAATACGTAGGTTGTTGCGCCTATTTCGATTTTCAAGATCCTCCACCTGCTTCTGGAGAGAAGACATCTGCAAGTGCATATTAGTAACCCTAGTGGATGATTCCTGAAGAGAAGAGACACTTTTTTCTACCAACGTGACTCTAGCATCCATCTGCGACCAGGTATCATTGAGGACTTGTAGCTTAGCATTGGTTTCTTCCATAAAAGGGCGAAGGGCTCTTATCTCTTCCAACAGCAGTTCCATAGATATGGCCGAGGACGGTGAGGGAGGATCCTTTTTCAGCCGTTTGGAGGTGGCCTTCCCTGAGGGTTGTACAGAGTGCTCCATATTAGACTGCAACATGTGAGTGGGAGGTGACTGAGAGGCTTCTAATTGAGCCAATGCTGAGAACACTTTGGAGTTTTTAATGTAGGTACTCTTCGTGGTCTTATCGACACAGATCGTTGTAATCCTACCCATGAGGTACTGACCACCACTGAAGAAACTATCTGGCTGAAGGATCTCCGTACACATTGAAACAGCAAGGTGTCAAAAGGTACGAGTCAAGTCTGCTGAATAACAAGAGGGATCGATAAAAGCTGTAGAGGGACGCAGGCAGGAAGCTGTTGCAAGTGGAAAATCCAAGAAAAGAGCACCAAAAAATTACAAAATGGCCGCCAGCTTTAAGGGAGGTGAAAAAAACTGCTTTGTGAGGGCGGAGGGTGGCGTAGGTCACTGAAGGACATTAAAATGAAGCAATGGCCAACTCTGTATGAAATGGGAAGAGCAAAGCATTGTGAAGAGCTGCTGAAGATATAGAGGCGACATACATGAGGCAAGACTCAAAGTCACAAAATGGCCACTATAATATGGAAAGACGAAAACAGTTCCTCCATAAGAGCAGGGAGCCAAGAGAGTCAATAACATGTTTTAAAATGAAGTATTGGCCAACCTTGTGTGAGGTGGGAAGAGCCAGACATTGCGGCCCGCTGCTGAGGATTGAGAAGCGCCGTGAGAGAGACGCGCTGCAGAGATCATAAAATGGTGGCCGCGGCCGTCATGAAGCCGCAGCTGGAAAAGACTTCAAGAAAAAGGGCAGAAGGCAGTCACAAAAAGCTCCAAGAAGGGTGTCAAAACATGCCTGAATCCCTCCGTGCACGAAATCCTCCGTCTCCGTACTGAAAAGGACACGCAGACCGCTCGCTCACCTTGGCATGAACGGAGCGCTCACAAGAACGCCGCCATCTCCGCCGGGCGCTAAGCCACACCCCGAGGATTTGTTTTTTAATGGTGTCAATAATGAGGTAATGAGAAATTTGAGGATTAGTGGCAATGCCCAAATACATGAAACAGTGCAAAAGAAGGGGCATGAAAAACAGACTGTGAATGAAAAAGCGGGTGATGCAGTCATTGGACACTATAATATAAATAGTGATCTGCATAACAATATAGAGCCCACACACATAGAGGAAATTGATAATACAAAAATAAGTGATAAAAAAATCAGACGAAGGCTGTAAACTTAATACAAAGTTAGTCTCATGGAATATTGATGGAATTAAGAAAAATGTAATCGACCCCATGTGGCAGGAGCATATTGACCGTAATGAAATCATATTGTTTCAGGAAACTTGGGCTGTGGAAAGTCTTTTTAAAGTTGGTTACAAAACTTTTAATCTACCTGCCACCACTTTAACTAAAGGAAGACCCTCTGGAGGCCTTGTCATTTGGACGAAAATTACGTTAGGAGTTGACCTCAAGCAAATTGATACAATTAGCCAAGATATGTTAGGAATTAAGTTTGAAGGACTAAACAAAAGAGAGGTATACATCCTGAATGTATATAAAAGGCCAAGTGTCGCAAATAAAGAAGTGGAAGTGATTGAGCAGTTACAGTACATTATATCTATGCTCGACCCGAGAGCCTTGATAATTATTGGGGGGGGGGGATTTTAATCTTAAATTTGAGCCGGTAGCAGGATTAGAAAATATTTTCGAGGTGGAGGATAATGCAAATAACATCCCACCAATAGAAAGCAGCCCTGTAGTACAATGCACACATGCTGTAGCGCAACTACTGCAGTTGATTGCAGCCCTTGGGTTACGTGCCTGTAATGGGCGCTTACCCTCTGATAGTCCAAGCAAGCCAACTTTCAAGCGCGGAAGTTGTAACAGCTATATAGACTATGTACTGGTCTCTATCCCTCTTTGGCATATGGTGAGCGACCTTGTAGTTGAAAATCATATAGAGAGTGATCACCACCCCTTGTGCTTGACGCTTAGGGGTCCATTAGGATGGCGGGCAGAAACAGTCCGCCCGCCACCCTAACGGAGATCGGGACCGCCCGCCTAAAGGGCGGGGGTCCCGACATTGGCATTAGGATGCGCCCGCCACTGTGGCGGGCGCATTCCTCAAAGTAACATTGTGGCGGGCGGTGCTCACTGCACCGCCCGCCACAATGTTAAAAACAATTGCATGCATTTGCATACTCGAAGCGGCAGGCACCGTGCGGTGCCTGCCGCTGCGATTATGCAAATGCAGGGGGGTACCACAGGTACCCCCCGTGTGCCACCCCCCTTTGCCCGTCACTCTGGGGGCCCACAAGGGCCCCCCAGAGTGAACACCGCATGCCTTTCCGTGGCGGCATTGCCGCCACGGAAAGGCATTGAGAAATGCCTATTCTAATATGGCTGGCGGTGTCTGATAGACACCGCCACCATGTTATCCCTTTTCCGCCCCGGCGGCTATGTGACCGGGGCGGAAAACAGGCGGGCGGTCTTTCCGACCGCTGCGGTCCCCTCCGCCATCGTAATATGGCGGGGGGGAATGCAGGGAAGGATGGCGGGCGGATTGCCTCCGCGAGGGTGGCGGTGGCCACCGCTACCCTGGCGGAGGCAATCCGCCCGCCATCCTAATGGGCCCCTGAGTGCTTCTTTCTTCCAGTTAATCACCTTAGAGAAAAATAGCTCTGTGTGTACTCAAATAAAGCCTGTGGTGTCAAACAATCGTAGAGCACTTAAATGGCCTGCAGTTTTAGGGAATTAATTTATTGTATAAGAAGATCTACCACACATATGTAGAAATAGTCTCTCCATATATTAATCTGCCAGTAAAGGAGATCCTGATCATCTGGATGCATGATACTATGGTAAAGGGACTTGAACAAATTTTAACCAAAACTTCAAAACCTTTAAAAAAGGGGTCACAAGACTTATTGTCTAAGGGTCATTCATGGTATAATAAAAAGAGTGCCGTAATGCCAAAAAAGAACTGATAGAGGCAGTAAAAGGCAACAATATTATAGCCTTAAGGGAGAAAAGGAGGTGCTACAAGGATGTGGTGCTTAAGACAAAGAAATGCTGGGATGCGAACAACTGGTCTGATCTGTTAGACGCATGTAAGGCAAATGACCAAGCTACGTTTTGGGGCTTGGTCGCTAAGGGTAATGGTAATGGGACTTGCGACAAGGATCTATTCCTTGACCCAAATACTTGGGTATCGCATTTTTCCAATTAGTATTCAGCCCATAATAAAGAGGCTATTTTTTCCAGTGATGATCTAATTTCTGTCCTTTAGCATGTCAGAAACCATGGATGCCATAACTGCAATAAAACAAGGGAAGGTGCCAGGGCCAGATAGGATCCCTGGGGATCTATGGAGGCATGAGAAAGAGATATGGGCTCCCTATATCAACCTTCTGTGCAATGACATTGTAATGGATGCCCCAATCCCTGAAACATGGCGGGGCGCAGAGATAGTAGCTGTTTTTAAAAAGGGGGACAGCATGAACCCACCGCACTATAGACCGATCAGTCTAATTGACGTCCTACAAAAGGTCTTTACAAGACAAATTTCAAATAAACTGAGTTCTTGGATTGTTGATAATACTATCTTAACCAAGTACCAGGCTGGTTTTAGGGAAAAAATGAGTGCAATAGACCAAGTGTTTAGATTCCTTTGTATTATCTGGAAGTATATTTAAATAAGGAAGGCGCATCTGTATATTGCATTTGTTGACCTTAGGGCAGCTTTTGACCTGGTCCCCAGAAATGCACTGTGGAAATCGTTAAGGGGTTCTGGGTGTCCCGGGGGAAATTTTAGCACAGATCATTAAGATGCATGAAGCTAACTTTGCTAGGGTCAGATGAGGCCCAAATGGGGAACTTACAGATCGTATATATATATATATATATATATATATATATATATATATATATATATATATATATATATATATATATATATATATATATATATATATATATATATATATATATATACTACTATTATAAAGCGAGAACTTGCACCTTTGAGCCAGGTAAACTCGAAAACTACACCACCAATCTGAACACCCAAGACATCTTAAAAAACCTCAGGGCAAGCAGAAGGACATAGGCTACATAAAAATAAAAATAAAACGTTGTTTAAAATATTTACAAATAAAAATAAAGTAGTCCCTTGCAAGTAGCGCCGGCCGGGACGTATGCGTGAGGGGAGGAGCGGAGTTCACCAGCAACAGGAGGATCTGCGGAGCGGTGAGAAGCAGAGGAGCAGTGGATGAGGTAGGTGGAGGGAGGGGGGCTGGGGGGGGGTGCGTTTCCAAAGCCGGGGCGGGAGGCTCAAGGCGCGAGGCACACTCACACTCGACTGCGCAGTGCATCTGGAGGGATTACCTGAAGCTTTGTTACAAGAGCCGCCTCGGCGTGCTGAAGTGCGTGGGATTACACGCGCTGGTGGGAGGGTGTGAGAGAAATTCCTCCATCAAGGCTGGCGTGTGGAGTTGTTGTTTTGGTGACTCTCGTGCCGCGTTTTTGTGCCTGGTTTAAAGAAATCGACTATAGAACTCTTCACTGCTGAAGTTTTTCTTTTGTTTTGTTGGAAATATTTCATTTGTTATTTTTATTTTTCAAATAAATGTTTATTGCCTGCCTCAGAATATCTAAGTGGAGATATGTTTAGCTGACATGTATGTGTTTTACTCTTGCTGCTCGTGCCAACATGCTTTGTTGTGGAAATGCACCAACAAAAAATATAATATCTCTAACAAAACCAGAAAGGCGAAGCGAACCTTGGACAAACCTTCTTCTATGCAAAAGGCAGAGAGTGTTTTCATCTCGGTTCCTTAAAAAACTTAACAGATGTGTTTGCTTTCCTAAAACGGACGTTCGCTTCTTTCCAATTATTGTCCTTAACTGATTGTTTGTTGACAACTTGAGTAGCTGCCACTGAAGATGAATTACACATTGTTCTATAGCTGTCTCAAGAAAGGGGGTTAAAGGATGCGAGTTGATGAAAATAATGGGACCCATACCTTCTGCCTTGAGATTTTTGCGGAGGCTACACTGCAAATTGGCCTCTGGCTGATTCTCTTAACAAGTGCATGTGCCAAACTTTTTACACACACTTGGAACTTCGGCCAATAGGCTCCAGCTGCAGAATTCTTTATTTCCAAAAAGTGACAAACTATAAATGGCAGCCTAAAATACTGTATAAACAAATTGTCCAATCCAGCTGAATATGCCGAGATTTGAATGTTCATTGTGTTATAATCTTCTCAGAAGTGCTTGGAAAACTATATTTCGGTAGGGCTTAAAAAATAATTGAATATACACAAACTGGAATGACAACATAAGATTATGGGGGGAGATTTATGTACTTTTACATTTGTTTCCTATTTACAAACATTCTCAGAAGTACACCTGGAAATCTGCCTCTGACACACGTTTTTTGGTGTACTGCTGGGAATGCCATGTGCTATGTGCCAAATACTCCTGTCCCCACGCTACATAGTGTACAACTCCGCATCTGGAGGTGAAGCCTCCTGTGCAAAATTCACATTTTCCCTAAGAAGAAATGGCTTCCTGTGTACTTCAACTAAATATGGGTGTGATCCATTCCTTTTCCCATTCCGGAAGGGGAGTGCAAATCTGACCCTTTCCAAGATGGAAAGCGGTCGCAGAGGAGTTTTTTAATGCCCACAAATAGTTTGTTGTGAGTGTTTCAAAACTTCTAAGGCAAAACTCGCTACTTCTCACCCCTTGATATGCATTTACTACTGTGGATATCTCCAATCTTGTGGCATAGAAATCCTCTGTAGTTGATGCATTTATGCTCACCAGGAAATCCTTTGTTGATTCCTAGCAACACCATATCTATATCTATACTACTATTATAAAGAGAGAACTTGCACCTTTGAGCCAGGTAAACTCGAAAACTACACCACCAATCTGAACACCCAAGACATCTTAGAAAACCTCAGGGCAAGCAGAAGGACATAGGCTACATAAAAATAAAAATAAAAATAAAACGTTGTTTAAAATATTTACAAATAAAAAAAAGTAGTCCCTTGCAAGGAGCACTGGCCGGGACGTATGCGTGAGGGGAGTAGCATGAGCGCCGGGAGGAGCGTCTGCGTGAGGGGAGGAGCGGAGTTCACCAGCAACAGGAAGAGGGGAGAACATGAGCGCCGGGAGGATCTGCGGAGCAGTGAGAAGCGGAGGAGCAGTGGCAGCGCGGGGAGGAGCAGCGTATGAGGTAAGTCAAGTCGGGGGGGTGTTTACAAAGCCGGGGCGGGAGGCTCAAGGCGCGAGGCACACTCACACTCAACTGCGCAGTGCATCTGGAGGGATTACCTAAAGCTTTGTGACAAGGGCCTCCGCCGGCGCGCTGAAGTGCATGGGATTACACGCGCTGGTGGGAGGGCGTGAGAGGAATTCCTCCATCAAGGCTGGCGTGTGTAAATATGCCGAACGCTGGGCTCACCCAGCACGACAGACTGAAGCCGGGACGTGCAGCTTCGGAACGGCGTCTGAAGGATTCGCCTCTCTGTTTAGTGCCAAGTACCTCACAGGGCACGGCTTTCACCTTCGACGCGCAGGTGCCGCCTGAGGCTGTAGCGCCACTGACGAGCCTCTCACCGTTCGAGGCGCCATTACCAACTAAGAGTGCAGGAGGGTCGCCGCGCACTTGACCTCACTGATGACTGAAAGCTGCCTTTGTCCAGTGAGGGCCTGACAGGGAAATAGGGGCAGAGTGGACACTGTGCATTCTCCAGTGACGCAGCGGACTGAGCAATGTCGCGGGGGGGGAGTGCACAGAGGATTAAAATGCTGCCCCCAGCCCCTTTCTGCCCCAGGCAACGCTGGGGTGGGCTGCTAGTATATATATATATATATATATATATATATATAGGGCTGTAAGACAAGGGTGCATGCTTGCCCCCACACTGTTTTCTCTGTTCGTGAATGACATACCAGATTCCCTCTTGGGCTGCGAACATGATTCTCCCAAGTTGGGGGGGGGGCTCATGTACCTGCACTCCTATTTGCAGACGATACGATCCTAATATCACAGACACCCAAAGGCCTACAAAACGTACTTAATATTTTTAGAACTTAGTGTGAAACTAAAGGACTAGAGATCAACTCATCTACAACTAAATACATGGCAGTCAACCCGCACAAAACTTTTTTAAAACTCTGACAGTTGACACAGAAAAAAGAGAATATGTGCATAATTTTAATTACCTAGGCATTACTTTAGATACTAAACTGGATTGGAAGCCTCAGCTGGACAAGAGTAAAACAATTCTTGTCCAGAATCTAGCTCCAATAGCGAGAAGACATAAGAGTAGTCTATCAAAAGCTGTTTCCCCAGTATTAGAGTTATATAATATAAGGGACAATCTGCTTCCCTATATGGGGCAGAATTATGGGGTTATGCAGTAAAAAACACTTTTATGCCACAAGAGAAGATTTTCTTTAGGAAACTGTTAAGTATCCCAATGCGCACACCTTTAGTTCCTCTTGTAATGGACTTACATATTCATCATACTGATGACCACGTGGTTCTACGACCATTATTGTATTGGGTCCGCTTGTGGTCTACAGACGAACTTGCTCATTACAGAGAGGCACTACAGGAAATTTTGAGAATAAAAAATAACACAAGGTTGGCGTGGTTAACCCATATCGAAGACTGGTTTACTAAAGTGGGTTTAAGACACTTCTGGGAGGATCCACATTCCCTGAACCTGAGCTGTAAAAAAGAGTTTAAATTAAGCTACTAGGCGTTTATTCAAAACTCCTAGTTAGATAACCCCAAATTAGGCACCTTATCCTTGAGGTATCTTTCAATGAAACCTAGTAGTAAATTTGTTCATGGATGAAATTACACCAGGTCTTGCCAAATCTATGTACTTAAAATTTCGTTATGGTAATTTACAAATTAAGGCAAATACTGTAAAATGGGTGTGCCACACAGGGAATGAAAATGATGGTAGTTGTGAACTTTGCAGTATAGGTGCTAAAAAGAATGAAGGACATACACTATTTTTCTGCCCTGCTTACTCTCATGCCAGGAGGAAATGGATTAAACCAATCTGTCGCCTCCTGGGATTTAGACGCTGCAGTGAGGCGGAAAGAATATTGCGAACGGACACTACCCAAACTATTGTGTTTAGTATAAGCAGATACCTTTTTTGTGTGGTAGTAAGGAAGAGAAGGGGTCTTAAGTTTTAGCTAACCTTGTGATTAACCTTGAGCAAGGAGAATAATAGTAATCCATAATGTGTATTGGTTTGGCCTCTGTATGTAATGGAGATAGTTTTTAATAAATTTTAAGAAGGACACATCGTCATGTAAAAATTGAGCCTAAATGAATTTTTAATAATGGGTGTGAATGGTTTGAGGGTGGCAGATTTAAAGCTGAAGGGTTTAGGGTTAGAGGGGGAAGGGTTTAGGGAAAAATGGTGAAGGGTTTAATTGTGATAGAATTAAGGCTGTAGGGTGAAAGGTTTAATTCAAAGGGTTAAACTATGACAGAGTTAGAGTTGAAGGCTGTTAAGTTTTGGCCTGACTGGTTTATGGGTAGATGGTAGCTATAGAGGCTATGTTTGAAAAGAATGTATCAAAATATTGCAAATGCCTTCTAAGAAAGCTGCAGGTGATGAGTACCTCCATCACAGCCATCTTGCATTTGTAATATAAAAAAAAACAAATTCAAGGTTGGCCATGATGGTTGAATGCTGCTACACAGAAATCATCTTTGAATTGGTTTGTTTAAATAATAGAAGCTCACTTCAAGATCCCACCATACTCATAGGTGGCCATCTTGAAATTTTCAAAAAACAATGTTAAGATTGACACTGTATTCGGGCACGGCAGGTCCCAATATGCATAAAAGAGTAAATTAACCAAACAACGGAGGGGCAGGGGATGGGACATCAAGCGGGGATGGGCAGGGCAGCAGCAGAGTAGTTTATGTGAGTGAAGTTTATTAAAAAAACAATGAGAGGATTGAGGTGGGTGGGAGAAGAATGGATGAGCAGCACGAGGAAGGTAGTCACAGCAGCAGTCCATGCAGGTAAGTGCGGTGGGCTGAGGCGGGGGGCATCGAGAGATGACGGAATGTGATGTATTTATTTAATTCTCCCTATTCTGTCATCTGTCAACTGCCCACCCCCAGCCCCACCTCACCATGCTTCCCTGCACGGATTGCCACTGGGAAGAGAAAGCACAGATTATTGAGGGAGCATGAGAAAATGAAGGAGAGGATCAGTGCATGGGGGCTATAACAAAAACATATGGACTACCATGGTGTGCTTAAAGTACAAAGCTGTTCCCTGAATCCCAGCAAAACAGTAGTGGAAGGATATAAGTCAACCAATCAGAACACTGTGAGGCCAAAATACTCATGAGATTGTCACACACATGATTGAAGGAGAAACCATTGATTCGGGGGGAGACAAATGGAAGAGACAACAAAGCCATCTAGTCATGGGCAAGGGGCTAACCTAAATCCCCTCCATGTACACTGGCAACAATGGGTCTGTCCAGGTAAAACTATCTGCAGCTGAAAAGTAAAAATGTGCTTATCCTCAGTACGACAGCAGAAATGGTAAATGACGAAATGAGGAGATCGTAGAGTCGTAGACAAACAACCGGTGAGAAAATGATATGTATCTGCACTGTTGCGAGAGTTTAGCCCTTTAAACTAAACTCCCCACACCTATTGATGTAAAAAACAACAGGAGGGCTTCCTCCATGTCTGTGTTAATAAAGCATTTAACCATAAACCATTAGAACATGATGTGAGTGTCCCTTTCAAAACACACCATGTGGGCAGTATGGGAACTTATCTAAATAGGGCTCAGACTGTAGCTTCCCTCTCACTCCTGTCAGCTAACAGACCATTCTTTGACATTTACAAAGGATAGCATGGTTTGCTTTCTAATGAGGGCACACATACATTTCAGCAGAGAGAGAATTATTGCAACCTTTGTGAGAGATAGGCCTCTCCACATACGATAAAGGACTGAAAACAAATCAGCAGCAGTCTGATTGGTCATTACTGACACCAGAGTGTCATGTTTTGTGTTCAAGTGACAGCAATGCTGAGGAAAATACTCCCAGCCTTGCTCTTGAAGCTTAAATGCCATGATGTCCTGAAGAGTAGTGCTTGTCAGCTGAAATCCTCCATTCCCTATAGTCTAGAAGGAAGCACAAATTCTCCTGCACAACACAAATGGCATCTTGGAGATTAAAATAAAAGCTCCTGAAGGGGCAACAGGGTAGGGGTAACCACAGCGGCCCAAGAATGCAATGAGACCGAAAGAAAGCATTGAAATCATTGAAATGGACACCTAGATCCTTGCCGCAGTGCAATTTCACCTCTTGAGCTAATAATAGTTACTGAAGATGTCAGGGGATTACCTCATTGGTAACTAAACTGTACTAAGTGTATCATGGTAAAATTAACTAATTAACTGATCAGTTCTTTTCCAATAAATGAAGACTGAAATATAAATTAAAGACACAAAAATTTCATCCACCACCATGACATGGGATCTAACTCACGGTAACTTTACTGCTTTGTCTGAGTGCTATTATAATTTATGTTTATATCTTGATAGTAGCTGGGGAGCCAGGTTCATGCTAGGACCAGTACTGTGCAGCAACTCTTAATTAGCAGCATCAACCAAAGAACCATACATTTGCTTTACAACCCAGCTGCAAATCACCCACGGCTCAAAAAAAATCTATTTTGAAAAATCACCAGTCCCAGTTTCTTCACTGAGGGCTACCATTTGTTTCTGTTTAAAACATCATGCCTGCTTTGACCCCATTTACTACTTCTGACTGTGGAGAACTGTTTGAGTGAGTCTGCCACAATGGTCTTAGTACCTTTCATTCATTGTCTAGCTCCATCAGAGTGCCATTTTGGGAAGGTAGGAGCATCACTCTTCCCCTAAATAACAAATTCATTGAAGGTTCTCACAAGAAAGCATATTTTCAGTAAAGGAGTAGATTTGATGATGCATGTGCCCTTCGTGATAAAACCTTTTGAAAGCCTTGGTGTGATCTTAAAAGACTTCAGGTGGCCATGGTAGGGTTAGACTGCATCATCTCAAACAAGACAAGCCATACAGCAGACATCATAGAGCCAGGATTGCACTTGGGGTTCTGATAATGGTTTTAAATTGTCTGCTGCAGTGAAAATGAAGTCAAAATATACAGCAGAGAGTGAGGTATGACAGCAAAGAGCATAGGAAGGCAATAGTGCACTGATATAAAAGGTCTGTTTTGAACACTTGAAGGATACATATCATCTAAGCAAAACACAGTGACACAAATTGCTTTAGGTGGAGGGGGCATGCTTCAGAATAGGGAGGAAATCAATTGAATAAAGAGCAGAGAAAGGAAATAGACAAAAAAGCCGGAAATAGACAAGAAAGCCATTCACTCCAGAGCAAGGGGCGCCCCCAAAACCCACTCTATGTATTGTATTTTAATAATAGTTTTTCATCAACACAAAGCTAACGGTTTCTAAAGGATAGGCCTTAAAAGGATGTTTAGTGTAACCTCAAGTATAGGGTTCCCAGTTGTGGGCAATTTTGTTTCTCATTCACGGGACCAGTTATAAAGATTCTTGTTTCGTCTAAAGAGCTTTCTGAGAGGAGCATGAGACAAGATATTAGGGCTTTATCTGACAATGAGGTAGGCTGTTAGGTGAAGTGAAGAGAGGGTGGGATGGAAATTGTAATGGCCTATACTCTTTCTAACATATTTCTCACCAAAAACATGGTGAAAGCTGGATTTGGTCCAGTGGAGCTACTGCTCTACTGCATGTGTTTAATCAAATGAACATTGTGTTGATATATTAGTGTAAGTGAGAAAATGTGCACATGCCCTATTACAGAGCTGTGTTCTAACATGATTTTAATATAGATGGTATTATATTTTTGTATGATTTCAATGATTAACTGATGAATTATGGTTTGCATTCTAAATCCGATAGGCTGATGTCATTTTTCCACTTCTCTTTCTCCTTACACCCTGTGAAGATCTTTTTGTGTGAACACCTTTTGTCTTACTTTGGATTTGTTTGACACTATATGCACTGTGTATATATTTTTGACTGTTTTGTATTGTAAGTTTCTGCTGTCCGGTGAGCTGTCGGTCCTTAAGTAACGCTCACACAAAAAAATATAAAATGAAAGTATAGCAAGTAAATAGCTTAGGAAAACAGCAAATGAGTCCCTAATGCTGACTGTTGATTATTGTCTCCAGTTTTGATGATGTGCTTTAGTGAATATTTACACCTTTACCATGCAGTAGGTCTTCCCAGTGCATTACACCTATCTGAACCATTTGAATCTGCCTAGTACTAAAGTTCTGTGCTTTAGAATCTGTGTCCAGGGAGTATCCTGTACTTGAGATTCCATCCCTTAGTCCTAGCACTGTAATCCATATTCCTCAGTCCTGTACATCTGCCCTTAACCTGATGTAAATAGTAGGTTTTAACTATTGTCTACAAAACGTTTACACCATCGGATTTAATAACAGAAAATTCTCACCCAATCATGCTGTTGTAAAGGACATTTAGGACACAATATGTATGCATGAGACTACTTGCATACATGATAATCTGACATTAACACTGTACACTGTTTGGCCTTTCTTCTATCTTATCCACACTAGTGATAGATGCAAGATGTATTTCTCTGATTGTTCACTGTATTTTCCAGTAGTAAAGTTCTTTCTTTTTATTTCTGTCATCCAGTCTCTCATCTGTGTCCTTATTACTGAGGCAGTCTGTTGTGTGTTTTAAGAGGAACAGTCATTTGAAGCCCCTGTTCCTGGCTGAAAGTACACAAGCTTCTCTGGTATTTTGTGTTGTTCTGGACACCACGCCAAAGTCTACCCCTGCTATTCTTCTCCATGATCATGTTAACTGCAACTCTTTGCGTGTTTTTCTCTCTTCCTAGCCTCCCTCTATGGAGACTTAGCTCCAACTGGTTGGCAAGGTTCAAAATCTGGGGACACAGAAAGCCTCATACAAAAAGATAGGGAAGGGGTCCAGAGAAGATCCTGGCTATCAGTACGGTGGGGGAGACTTTGTGGTGAGAAACGGGCCAAAGGGGACCCTTTCCCTAAGTAATGCAACACACAAACGGTATCCCTTGTCCTACATGAGAAAGAAAAGGATCCTAGCCGACAAAGTGGCCCGTTCGTTGCTTAATGAACGTAAATATCAATAAATGACCCGGCGTAGTGTACAATCTCTATTTAGTGATCTGTACGTGAAGCATGCAGTCAAAAATCGCATGCCCTGTGAGTTTGAACCACTCGCCTTACTAAGCGTCACTGTTCTTGTAATAGAAAAGAACATGAGAAAAGAGAGTATGGGGGGGGCAAGATGGCGGTCAGTCTCTTGGCTGTGTGAGCTGGTCCCAGCACTCTCTCCCCTGGACGACTTGCTGACTCTGGTTTTCTAAAGGTTTTCAAATGGACTTTCCCTGTAAACAGATCGGGCGTCCGTTGGATTAGAACCATCATTATTTTCGTGGTGGGGAAAGCTAAAAGCAAAGCGATATTTCTCCTTATACTGATCTAAGAAGGGAATGCTCCGGTGGCCTAGCGTCTACAGAAGCTGTCTTCCTCTCTGGATTCTTTCACTGCGGCGCTCGGCGGCCGGCGGCTTCTCTTTTGACTCACGGTATACCTCTAGTGCTGACATGCACCCGAAAGGTCAGACAAAGAACCCGCCTCGGAGCTCTACGAAGACCGAAGCTGCAATGACTCAACCTCCAGGTACTCAGGCGGGAGTCGTACCTGGTGAAAGTACTAAAAGAGGCCAGGTTGACAATGTGGCTGCAAAAAGGGTGAAGAATGCTAAATCCTTTCTGGCGATGTTTAAATCTCAGGCAAGAAGCTATAACAAAATGCCACAGAGCCCGGTTGCTGGTAAATCTCGCCGATCGCCTTCTGTCTCTCCTAAAGCCTTGGCAATGTCCTCTACCGGTAAGGCAGTCAGCGTTCCCTTTTCATCACCTTTGGCTGTGACGGCTCATGCTATGGCTGGGGGCACCTTGGAGAGCTCAGTTGACCAGCCAGTTGTGGGGGCAGTTGGAGCAGTAATACTCCCGGGACTACGTCTTACACTGAAGCTTTGCTGGATTTGGCGGTACAGCCCAGTGGGCTGCTGGGAGCTGTAGTCCTTTCAGATTCGGCGCTGATTACAGAGCTAGCAGTTGCTCACTCCCCTTTACATCCTATAGTGCTCCCACAACAGCAAAATAAGCCTTTTCATAGAGAAAGTATGCAAGCTCCCCTACAGACTGTCTTAGTAAATCGAGATGGGGACACAGATGGCGACAATTTTTATTCTTTGTCAGAATATACGAGCTCCTCTGTGGATGATGGCGGTTTGGATAAGGACTGGACAGATGATGAGGATAGTGAGGCAGGGGACTGGTGAACAAACGATGCCTTGAATTCCGATGTTATTTCTAAGGGCCTGTGCACAGTTCAGAAGGTACCTCAAAATTCCTGCTCAAATACCGGTTCCCTAGCTTGGGACTATTCATTTTCTGCACAGCCTGGAGTACAAGGCAATGCTACAGACCAAGTCCCCAATGGCTCTGGCCCACCTCCGGGCGAGATGACTCTGGCAATAATATACCAGACAATAATGGCACATCGTGAAGAGACTCGACAGGAAAGTGCCCGCACACAGGGAGCATGTCGTAGGGTCCGAAATTCTATTCGTAGAGTGGCCAAAACTTGCGCGGATATCGCTTCCAGGATAGGTGAAGTAGAAGCAAGGACCTCCACTCTGGAAGATGACGTAGCCACTCAAAAGGTCATTACAGACTCAATTAAATCCCAGGGGGATAACATCCAGTGGAAACTTGTTGATATCGAAAATAGGGCCCGGAGAAACAACCTAAGGGTCCTGGGGGTCCCTGAAGGGATTGAGGGTTCAGATACTAGGCAGTTCATGGCTGAACTATTTGATGAGGCATTTCCCGAGGTTAAGGAATGGGATTGGCAACTTGAAATTCAGCATGCTCACCGGTTCCCTTTCAAACCGAAAAAACGCTCTGGCCAAATGGACAATAGGCCTTGTGCTATTCTAATCTGTTTGAGCAGTTTTCTAGCTAGAGAAAGGATTCATGATTTAGCCAGGCCTGATAGGAGGAGAGCAGGGAAGGGCTGTGAATTTTTTGTTAGCCTGATTTTTGTCCAGCTACGGTTGAATGGAGGTGGCAGCTCCGTCAGCTAATTACACCTTTTAAGTCCAAAGGTGCGCAGGTGTTTTTGCTTTTTCCTTCCAAGCTTAAAGTCATCTATCAAGGCCAGACTAGATTTTTTGTCTCCGAAATCCAGGCTAAAGAGTTTATGGACTCAATCTAGATTGTTAAGCTGTAAGGAATTGCTTGTATAGCTCTTCTTTTCTTGGAAAATCCTTAGTTCTTTTGACAGGGGGCATTACTCTTTATGGGGGGGTGATGTTATATTTGTTTAGGAACTTTTTCATCTCTTTGTTTTCTTTTTATATCTGCTCAGGCATGCCCTCTATTGGTACTTCTATGTTGGCAATGACTTCGGGGAGGCTTATGCTCATACCAGTTCCTCCATCACTTGGACCTCGGTCCTGTTGCCTTGTTTGGGGGGTGGTGGGGTGAGGGGGGGTGTTCGTGGGTGGGTGCAAGGGTTGGGGGGTGGTTCGGTGGGAGGGATGGGGGTGCATCTAAAAAAAGCTTGCAAAATCAAACTTATCATGGCTCTTTGTTGAATAATGTTACTATTGTGATACTTCGTTACTATGAAGGGTGGGTTGATATGGCTCTATATGAGTTAACTAATTTAGGTTCTTTCTTTTTAAGACTGAATGGCGCTGGGTAGAATTCGGATAGCTTCATGGAATGTCTGTGGGTTGAATGACGGGAAGAAGAGTGCCCTGTGTTCCGGAGTTATTCAGGCTTTACATCTAGAGGTACTATGCTTGCAGGAAACCCATGTACCCTGGAGCAATCAAGACTACCTAAAAATTCCTGGGTTTGATTTAATCGGGTGCTCCCGGTAGACCTCAATGATTAGGGGGGTGGCAATTTTATTAAGACATGGACTGGGATCATGTTTGCGAACTAGTCAAGAGTAGTGGGGGTAGATGGGCAATGGCCGGGCAACTGATTAATGGTAGATCTTTGACTGTTTGCACTGTATATTGTTCAAATCTGCACGATCCTGCAGTCCTACACCATCTGAATGTAGAACTGGCTCTTTGGCCCCACCCCATTTTTCTTTGCTGGGATTTCGACATGAACCTGTCAGCTGATTTTAACTTATTGGGGGGTCAGAATTATGTAGGTAAGAAATCTAGTGTTTTAGAGCTCTGCAAGCCTTGATTCAGGAGCACTGTCTGATTGATATTTGGTCCCAACATTGTAAAAATATTGAAGGCTCCCCACAACAAAATGGTTCACTTAGATTACTTTTTTTATCTGACCAACTGGCAGATTCTACCTCAATCTTGATCTCACCTAGGATTATATCAGATCAAAATCCTGTGATTATTGGCTGTACCCTAAGTCGCATAGCGAGGGTCCCAAGGGTCTGGACTTTTGAGTGAAAACTTCTATTAGAGCAACCATATTTAGATCATATAAGTGCCTGCATATCAGAATTTCTAAATATTAATAGGGGGTCAGCCTCTAGTAATATTGTTTGGGACACACTAAAGGCAGTAATCCGTGGCGAAACAAAGAGTTTTTCATCTTTCTGGCAGAGGAAAATACAAGACCAAACTAATGGACACATTGATGAATTAAGACTCGCAGAGGTCCAACTGACATGTGCGATGAAGGAGGGCCGGGATACAGTTCAAAGTCAGTTACAGGTTGCTCGAATTAGAGCTTCCCTGCTGGAGTTTTTAGGCCAGGACCTTGCTGCAAAGTATTTGCAATTTCTTCAGCAGCGAAGTCTGGCCAATCATTTTCTCAAGATTCAGGACTCTCAGGGCCATATCCAGGATACATCTGAAGGAGTCTTGGCTGTTTTTTTCCAGTTTTATCGCTCTTTATATACAGAGGAAGTTAGGGATCTCAATTTAGACCTTGAGTTTGGGGCCTTCGTACATGATCTTAATACCTTACATGTAGCGGATCAGCAGAATGCTGCTTTTGCCGCACCTATTGAATGGGAGGAGGTCGAATCAGCAATCAATTCATTAGCTAATGGTAAAGCGGCTGGCCCTGACTCCATCTCTTTGGAATTTTCTAGTGCATTTCTGTCAGAGATTCAGGCGCATTTTTTAACAATACTTAGAGAAGCTCAGCAAGGTCATATACCAGACTCATGGCGCCACACCACTATTATCCTCTTCAAAAAGAAAGATAAGCCGGAGCTAGACCCTTCATCATTCCGCCCGATATCGCTGATTAATACGGACAGCAAGATATATGCAAAAACTTTGGCCACTAGATTAGCTTTGGTGATCTCCCCACTAGTTTCAATACGCAAACATGGCTTCATTCCCGGTAGGGACACGCCGGACCACGTCCGTCGTGTTATTGCACTTTTGGACTGGGCCCAAGCTACAAAATCTCCCCTCTGTGCGATCCTGTTGGACGCCGAAAAGGCATTTGACAGGGTTGCCTGGGGGGTTTTATGGAAAGTCCTTCATTGGAAGGGGTTCTGCCCAGGGTTTATTCAAGCATTACAGTCACTTTACATTGCTCCAGAAGCTACTCTGTCTATATCAGGGGTACAAGGTTTTGGCATACGCCGACGATATCATAGTATTAACTAGCGATGTATCTTCTTCATTCTCAGCTATTAAGAACCTAGCTGAACAGTATGGCCATTTTTCTGGCTACAAACTTAATGTCCAGAAAATCCAGGTTGTTCAATCGACTACTACAGGCCCCTTTGAAGCAACAGTGGTTCAAAATGCGGTGTATTTAGGGATTAAAAATCACAGCTGCAGTTGACAATATTCCAGACTTGAATATTTCGCCCATCATTGTCTCGGTTAGTTCCACTTTGGTAAGATTAGATAATTTGCACCTATCTTTGCAGGGGAGAAGGAATGTTTTAACAATGCTGATCTTACCAAAGTTTTTATATATATTTAGAACTATCCCACTTGAATTTGCACAGTCAAGTCTTGCTCGCGCGGAAAGATGCTGCAACAGATTTCTCTGGGACTATTGTCAGCCTCGAAGGGCGGCAAAGTGCATGCACCTTCCGTTGGATAGGGGCGGGTGGTCCGTGCCAAATTTGGTGCTCTATAATTGGTCAGCTCTTCTTCAGCTCTTAGCTTTGCCGCTGTTCGGGGATAGGGCAGTACTCCCACTTTTTTGCAGACCTTCTATTTTTGAGATCAGTTTAAGGGAAAACGCTAAGGGGATATTACTGGCGGTTCTTGAACCTAGTTACTACAAAAAGACTAAGTTTAAGGTTATCATGTCAATGTACTCAGTTTGGAGGAAGGTTCGTTGGAAATTGCTAATTCCCAGTATTCATTATTATACACCTTTTGCGGCAGCCAGATTGTTGCCCTCCATCTTCCAAGATCAGACTACATTTAGGTGGAGGCTTCATGGAATAACGGTTTTAGGGGACCTAGCCTGGGAGGGGAAAATGGCTTCCTTTTTATTCCTTAAGGATAAGTTTGGCCTTGATACGCACACATTCTTTAAATATTTACAGGTTTGAAGCTATTTGGATAAATTGATGCATCAAGTTGCCACCCTATTTGATAAAAATACACTTATGGAATTGATTTTGAGGAGGTCACGAATCGGGCTGCTGTATCAAAATCTGATCTCTGGTCTCCCTGATGATCTATCCTCTCAGAATACTAAATGGGAGAATACGTTAGGTAAGGCCGGCTTGGATATCTCTCACGCTCTAGAATGACATGGCTACATGGCTCTATTTGATCTCTATTATACGCCGGCTAAAATCTCTAAATGGGGAGGTACAGGGGGTCATAGCTGCCTGAGATGCGCTTTGGCAGCAGCTAACGATGTGCATATGTTCTTCACTTGTCCTAAACTCGGCTCATTTCTTCAAGATGTCCAACTATTTATCAACTGAAGTCTTAATATCCCGGCTGTTCTATCCCCTGAGCTAGTAATATTGGGCTGTGAGTCAGACTGCCTGTATGTGCGAACAAGGTATGCTTCTGCTCTGTTATGTATTGCTATGTCTTTAATATGGCTTTGCATAACCTCAGAATGGATCAGTCCGGATGCCCCCACTTTTGTAAACTGGAGAGCGAGGATACTCGCTCTCCATAATTTAGATTCAGCTGTTTTTCTGAGGGGGGGCGGTAGGAGGAGGCGTGAGCTGGGCCAGAAAATCTGGGCTCCACTCGAAGAATGTCTCGGAAATTGACAATTGCTTGCACTATCTTATTTTATTTGTTTGTCTTGATGTGGTATATGAGCTTTATATGACCCACTTACTCCTTCCTCTACTTGTTTTGATGCTCATTTCTCTCCCTCTTTTTTTTCCTTTTGTCTGTCTTTGTATAAATCTGTAATAGCTATAATTTGTAGCCATGTTTAGGTCATATGTTGTTACTTATCTGATATGTTTTCAAGCTTGAACAATACAATTTTTTTTTTTACAAAAGAGAAAAGAGAGTTCAAAATCCAACATCTGCATTCTGGGGGACTCGTCATGGGGAAGGAAAGAAACAAAGTAGACGACGTCTACAACATGGCACTCTTTCAAATAGTATGGTCACCAGGTTAAAAGTGTCACAGCATATATGCTTTGCAAGGGTGTGTTGTGCCCTGCTGAGCTAGCTCATACTTTGGGTTACACACCATGTGATTTATATTTACATCCTAAAGAAAGGCCTGGACCAGACAGTTCATAGTACAGGGGCTAAAACATAACAGCGAATAATTTAGGGTCATAGCACCATCATATCCTAAACACCTCACTAATATTTTGTAGCCAGTACCCTCCCAGCTGCAAGAAAGGGACACCTTGGTCTGGATGGGGTACTTTTATTTATTTAATGAGCTCTCTGGAATACCCATCCTGGCTTGTAGGGGCAGGGTAGACCCGATGATGATGCATGACACTATTAGGGTGTGTTCTGGTCATTGTAAAAAAGGAATGAATTTCCTCTTGCTCCATTAAGCCCTAAATGGGCCCCCTTGTGGGATAGGATCATTTTCTTTCCCATGTGGGAAAAGGTATACCATATGTGTGATACAGCAAGACTGACAGGTCAAAATGGATCAGCAAGTCATAGACACAGCCAGCCCTTGCTTCTGGATTGAAGACTTTGAACGTTTTATCTTTTCTGGATCCCTCCATCCACAGAACTATTACCCATGCCCTAGTCTTGTCAACGTATTTTACTTGGATGCCTCTACTTAAAGTTAAAGACCCCTGCCAAGAGCAAAGAACACTGTTGCTTACCTTATTGCCCACACCACAAAATGCCAATATATCTTAATGGTATTAACAATGTTCGCTGGCTGCCGGTGAAGCAAAGCACTTCAACAAAAAAAGAGAGGTCAGGTCACTCTAAGAAATGCCACAAAATTGGAGCAAAGTTTAGAAGAGTCACACAATCACTCAAGTTGAGTAGGAAGGCCCTCACACACCGACCTAGTCAGTGTCATGCTTCATCATCGGGCCCCACCAAAGAGGCCGAGTGCCTCTTCGGTGTGCTGCGACGCCAGAAAGACTGCGGAGCTGGTTGTGTGGGGAGGGCGTGATGTGAGAGTAACTATAATTAAAAGTGCCTAAGAGGGTATCAAAAAATTATATGTTTTAATGAGTGATCCCTAAGACACAGGTGAGTGGTATTTATGTGTCTGAATTTACATGCCAAGGTTTTAGGATTGGTTAAATTCAGCTAAATACGAACAAAGTCAGTCAACATGTTTCTGCCATACTAGTGGTTTAAATTTACCAAGGCATTCTTCAGGACTATACTCCGGCGGTATGGACTCTCTAATCGTCCACCCTAACCTGGGGGCGTGAAAGTGAAAAAATAAAAAGGTGAAAAAAGTGCTTAAAAAATTAGAAGAGCGGGTAGCTCATTCTAAAGAAAAATAACTCCAAACTCAGGAGTGTCTCAGCACTTTAAAATAGGGCGCTACTTGCACCATGGGTCTCGGGAGGAGGGTTGGAGCGCACCTGGCACATCGCCCTCAGCTATCACAGCCCGCTTTTAAACCTTCAGAAAGCCTCGATACCGGACCCCGACGATTCACACCCCCAGGTTAGGGTGGACGATTAGAGGGTCCATACCGCCGGGGTATAGTCCTGAAGAATGCCTTGGTAAATTTAAACCACTAGTATGGCAGAAACATGTTGACTGACTTTGTTCGTATTTAGCTGAATTTAACCAATCCTAAAACCTTGGCATGTAAATTCAGACACATAAATACCACTCACCTGTGTCTTAGGGATCACTCATTAAAACATATAATTTTTTGATACCCTCTTAGGCACTTTTAAATATAGTTACTCTCACATCACGCCCTCCCCACACAACCAGCTCCGCAGTCTTTCTGGCGTCGCAGCACACCGAAGAGGCACTCGGCCTCTTTGGTGGGGCCCGATGATGAAGCATGACACTGACTAGGTCGGTGTGTGAGGGCCTTCCTACTCAACTTGAGTGATTGTGTGACTCTTCTAAATTTTGCTCCAATTTTGTGGCATTTCTTAGACTGACCTGACCTCTCTTTTTTTGTTGAAGTACATTTAACCGGGGACTGAGATAGTGCCCTTGATTCTCCCTACCTCTCCCTTTGTTGTAATATAGGTGAAGCAAAGCATACAATTCATTGCCCTTCCCATTCTGCACTGCATTATACATGACAACACAACACATTCCTGCAAAAAGAAGTTCTGCCTTTACCTCCTGCCATACCACCTAAGACCTAGTAGAATTTACTCTCATCAATCCGAAAACATACATGGTGAGTGTTGGTGACAAAGCTTTTTCATACTTGCCCTCCAAACCTTGGGATGATACACCAAAGTTTTTGATATAAACACCCCATCTCATAGACATATAAGAATCTGAAATCCTTCCATTTGTTGGTCCAATGGCCTTCCTTTATTGCTTTCCTTTCCCAACATTGCTTTTTATATGGTTTGCCGTTTTTTCCAGGCTTGCCATGAAGCTTTGGCATAGTGTGCTCTATAAATAAATGATATAATAATGTAATAGGATAACAGAAACTATAAATTGAAGGCCAAATATAATTTCAATCTATGGACTATAACATCCTATCCCCTTGTCTGTTCAGTGCATCTTTTTTTTGTCTATTTAACTGCCCATCTTTCTTTGCCCGCAGGTCTTGTCCTCATTCTCAGGCATTTTATATGGTGACCTCTGATTCAGGCTTTGTACTCATTCATGCATCCCATTCTGCCCCCAGCAAAATCCAGTTGGATTATGAAATATCATAAAATATTATTGAGGGAGAAACGTGAATTAAGGACATGCCTTTAACCAACAGGTTCTGAGTGATGCCAAATAGACAACGAAAGTGAAGTGCAAGTTGACTGTGATGTCACTCAAATCCTCAAGGTGAAAAACATCCCTGTTATTCACTTTTTACCCATGAATATTTTTGTGCTATGTATGGCCCCCAAAATCATCTGCCCATGGGTTCAACTGTTGCTCAGAAGTAGAGAAGTAATGGGGATACATGAATTCTCCTCCTTAGGCTAAATGAAAAAATTAACTGACCTTCAGCCACCCAACCCACCACTCTCTATGCCATCTTATCCCCTACCACCAAAAGTCATGTCCTCTGCTTTTTATCAGAGCACAGAATGAGAGCTGGACTGAGTGTTTCTCAGAGATCCATGTTAGAGCTTCCTGAAACTCCTTTATGATGTAGCAACAGTGGGCAACAACTTTTGTTACCTACTATTTCGATATCATAGCAGTGAATCTGGGGCTCATGCTAATGAATCTCAGGGAGATCCATACGTAACTATGTCAGTCAATACAAGCTTTATTCGGTTAACATTTTTAAAACCATCAAAGCACAGTACAACACAAAATTTCGTAGCATAGAAATACACTACATACAATCATTAAATGTAATTGACCATATACAAATATGCATATCTTATGATTAATGCAAAAAAAAATGTATTGCCTAACCCCACAATAAAATAATACTTGGAGTTCAAATAAATAATTTAAAACAATGTTGTCACCCATTGAGTATGCTTTTTAAAATTCCCTAATCATTTAATAAATTTTCATATGAATAAAACATTTCCTCTTTCATAAAGTCACTATATGTACAAAGATGGGGGATTGATATCACAACTACTGCATCTAATTTCTTCGTCTAATTGCCCCTGTGATGTAGCTAGCTACCCCAGAGCACACCAACAGGGACCTCAGGCATTGCAAATATGCTAAGGCCGGCCTAACCTGTTTAAAGTTACAACCCTTTAACAATGGCAATATACATTTCTTACGTATTAAAACATAAACATCGCAGAAAAAACCCATATGTAAAGTATTCTGCTCTGAGAAATTATCAGAGGGGCAGGGCCCAAGAACTCCCTCCTTGAAAAAACCTCTTGGGAAAGATAATAGCCATGGGAGCATGTTATACATGAATCTTGTCAATACAAACAAATGAAATGGCTTGTTTATATAACGTAACAATGGAATTCTAATGCATGTAGAAGCACAGCAACGATTCTCACATTTTAGACTATTTTCTTTTCTGTTTAGCCTGATACGAGTAACTATCTATCATCCACCTTTTGATGACCTACAGTTCTTGCTGAATTCACCCGGGCACTGATCAGGTGAGCTCTGGATGGCTGTAGGTTGTGACTATATTGATGCAAAGTTCGGCCGAGAGGAAATGGCATTATTGAGGCGACGTGGAGAAAACTGACAACGTGGAGAGACCTGGCATCAAGTGCATGCTCTAAAACATTTCTTCCTAGTCAAGTCCACATTAATACATTCTTGACTAGCATGCACCAGACTCTGATGTTCAATGCAAGATGATCTACCTCTGAGGCTGCCACTGCTAATCTGTGCAATGCCATCATATTTTGACACACTGAAAACAGTGACCTTTAAATAGCCTGACTGAAGTGACTGAACAGACTCAAAAACTCTGATGAAACTGTATGCTTAAGTCATCCCTTGCCCGTGGTTTTTGCTTGCCCCATGCCTCCTGCGCCATAACTTGCCAGTTTGTTGCTTGCCTGCTTTTGCTTACATTATTGTTCCTTGCCCTGTGCCCACCTCGCCCCATTGTTGTTTACCCCATGACACCCGCCACCACCAGGCACCAACCCAATCCACCCTCCTCCCATCCGTTGTTGCTTGCCTCATCTCACCCGGCCCCTCCCACCCATTGTTGCTTGCACCACCCCGACTGCATTTCTCCTGCCAAAAAAAGAAATGTGAAAAGCCAAATAGCTCTTGAATACACAAGAGCTATTTGACTTTAACAATGTGTTTTAGCAATGTTATAAGGTAGCATGGCTGCTGTGCAGTATGGTTAAAAGAAAAATGAAAAGAGCTATGATGCGACCAGCTTTCACCACGTCATAGTGCTTTTTTTTTAACTTTTAGCTATGCTGAATAGCAGGTGCACGGTTGTGCAACATGATTAAAAAAATGACTAAGCGAACAAATCTAGGGGCATATTATCAAGGGATTTATCTCCGCTTTTTTGGCTTTCAAAGCCAAGATAGCGGAGATAAAATGATCTCCCTATCAGCAACAGGGTGCTAACACGCAAATTCGCATGTTAGCACCCTTTTTCTCTACGCTTCCCCTTGCATCTCTAATGAGATGCAAATGGGGCGTTCCAGAGAAAAATAATAGGAGAAATGTTGTTAAGTGAAATTTCTCCTACTATCAAGGATTTCGCTAACCCTGTTAGTGATAAAAAAAGCAGCGCTAACCGCGGTTAGCTCTGCTTTTTTTACACCTGGTATTTTCCTGACTTAGCCATGATATCCTATTGAAGGTGGATATCATGGCTAAGTTTGTGAGTCCCTATCATCAAGCTAACGCCAAACTTCGAGGGATTATCGTTGGTTTTCCAGCGATAATCTCTCAATTGGCAGTTAGCGTGAGGATTTTTATCACTTCTGAGATAAACCTTGCTAATAGCAAGTTATCTCTTCGATAATTTCCGGCGATGCTTAGCGTTAAAAAATGTGTTGCTAAGCATCGTTAGCGTTAAATATCGCTAAACGTTGGTAATATACCCCCTAGCAACTTGGCATGCCCACTTTGCATGTCATTAGTGATAAATATCAATGACATGCAAAGCGGGGCCCAAGATGGTCGCTATCCCCTACTAGCTGTCGCTAACTGGTGTTAGCGACAGCTAGGTAATAGGGAGATAATTTTATCTCCGCTTTCTTGGCTTTTAAAGCCAAAAAAAGGAGATAAACCCCCTTGATAATATGCCCCACAGTTTCTCTAATCTAGTCCTGACATTTAATAGGTATCTGTGCAACAAATGCAGCAGCATTACAAGGAAGTAATATTTCTTTCTGGAATGAGGCTTTGTTTGCAAAGAGGAAGGAGAACAGCGCCTGTCACCCTATCCCTTCCGGAAGGATGCCCGAAAGGGTTCTTTGTTAGGCTTCTGTAAATCCAAGCAATCCTGTTCCTGCTGACTCTCTTCCCTTCTGGTAATGTCTTCAGTGTTGACGTTAGGTCACAGTGCTAACTAGCTCACCTACAGGGCTAACACCAGGATTTGTTTTTCATTTGGAATCAGAGTTATTATCTTTTGTAAATGTCAGGTGAATGCATGTAAATGAAGCACTTGGCATTAAGAGCCTCGTACTGTGCAAATTTACCATCTGTGACCTTTTCCTCTGCGTTCGCCTTTATCGATGTGCTGGAACCTAGCGTGGTTTGTAAAACTGCAAAGCTGGTCTGGAGAGTGAATCCGCTGAGGGATGTAAGGCTGCAGTGGGGAGGCAGAGCGAAGTAATGCAACCTCGCCACAGTTTCAGAAAGGATACTGAAAGAACGCAACCAGTGAAGTACACCTGGATCACAAGGGCACCAATAGGAAAGAAAAATCAATCTTGCTTTGTGTGGTTGTTAAAAAACATAAAACTGAGTTACCTTCTCTGAAAAGTTCTCTGTCTTCAGGGCATCTGATGTACAGAAGGCAGTGAGATCTCGGGCAAACAGGCAGCCCAAGCTGGGCTGGTAGGCCCTTGCCAAATCTTAAATCAGGGTCAATGATTTATTGACCCTTTTGAGGAGTATTCCGTAGGTTTTTTGGGGCAGATTTACAATAACTGGCGCATCCCCAGGGATGCGCCAGTTATTGTGCGCCGCAGCTCCGCCACCCATGGTGCGCCGCATTTACAATGTGGCGCACCATGGGGCAAAAATGGCACAGATGCGTGACGCATCTGTGCCGTAAAGTGGCGCATTGCTGGAGTTGCTTCGCAAGCGCGACGCAGCTCCAGCAAGGCTCCGGGGTGCCCTATCTGTCCAATGCTGCGTCAAGCCTTACGCCTGCTTAAAGCAGGCGCAGGGTTTTGACGCAGCATTGGCCTAAAAGTGACTGAGTGAAATCTTGTAGATTTCACTCAGCCACTTTGCGAGGGGCACCTGCCCCGGAACGCCCACCCTGCGCCGGACCGCCCACATGTGGCGCAGGGCTTTACAAAGTGACGCATCTGCCTAGATGCATCACGTTGTAAATGGGTCGGAGGGATGCGCCACGTTTACGCCACCGTTGCGTGGCGCAAACGTGGCGCAAGTCCAACATAAAAACCGGCCCTTTGAATGTGCATATAAATAGAGATGTATCTGTGCTATTCAGCAGCACCGCAGGGGTTCATCACTCTTGATTCAAATGCATATTTGTGAAAGTAGTGATATATAGTAGGTGCTCAGTGGGAGGAATGAAATACAGGCCTGCTCCATGTTATGTACTAAGACATACAGGGGCCAATGTCAATAGTGTGGTCATTGTCCCTGCTATGGTGAGGGTTGAAGGAGTCCCTCAGGATTGGAGGGTTCCCATTTGATGCAGTGCATCTGCAATGAAGTGAACATCAGCCAGAACATTTCAGTGTTGTTTCTGTGCTCACTCCAGTGTAAAGACTTTTGTCATGGTTTGTATAAGCTTTTGGACTAATGCGTTGATCCATCGATTAAGTTGCTGGTACCCCAAACCCATTTCAAGAGGAGAATATCCAAAGGGAAAAATGTGAAGTCGCTGCTATCACCGTCCAAGAGAGAAGAAAGGTCTGCTGCATTGTGCATATGTTGACGTCTGTACAACATTTGACACAGTGGAACAATTGGGTCAGTGAAGGGAGGTGCAAGGTGGGACAGCCCCTATGTGACTGATTTATTTTTTCGAGTAATCTCTGCGGGTAAAACTGGGCAAGAGTTGGAGCATGTGAGGGCTCTAGTCAAAGCGTAGGATGCGACAGGGATTCATTACTGTTCTATGTTGTTCACATATCAGTGATATTGAGAAGGCCATGTGTGAAGCAAAATCAATTCCTCCCAAATTGGCAAGGCATCAAGCCAGAGCAATCCATTGCACACTTGACCAGTCAGCAGCCTAGCACTGACTTGCTCGATTTCTACTCTAAACAGATTTAGTTAAAAATTAATAAAACAAAAATTAACTACTTTGTTTGTCACTGTCAAATCTGGCTGCTTCAAGCAATCTAATGGCAAATGACTATAGGTAGTTAGCACTCATGATCAATAATCGACTATATCAGAACCAATGCAAAAGATTAAAAGTCATAGGCAAGAATATGGTGTCAAACACCATTTTCATCCCATGATTTATGGTTTAACAGTAGTGTTAGTGAACAGAGGGTTTAATTCTAACCAACTCCTGCACTGGTCTATGTTGCCCCAGTGTGCCTTGATGAAGATGAGCTGTTCACTCCACAGAATGTGTACCAAGCAGGCAGCTTTTAGGTTCAAGAATAGGTATGCCTATAGAAGCAATCCACTTTAACTTAAATGTTGTCAATATGGACTGTAGCTTTGAAACTCCACAGTACAATTGAATTGAGATATAAAAGATGTCCCTACCAATACTTTCTTTGGGTGTGCCAGTGAATAACATATGTTGAAGATCAAGAAGGGGGAGCAATAGCCACTTCTCCAATTGAAAAGCAACGGTGGCCCTTATTCTACGGAACTTGACTCTGTGATCAAGATGTTGTCTATTTACCTGGACTTGATGGTAAAGCAGACCTTCTGTTAGACTATGTGGCATATGAACTCGTTAATTCAGTTCACGGAACCACAGGCAAGATTGTGTGCTTTTACATGTAGGCGCTTTGCCTTGCCTTTAGGTCACATGAGATGGACTTGTAATTCCTCAAAGCAAGAGAAGGATCTTTTGGCTGCGATATCATAGAACTAAAGGGTCACTGGAAGCGTGCTTGAAAAAATGAAGCTTATGGAAAGGTAAAGCAATGGTTTTTAAAAAGATGGCACTATTAGTTCTGTAAAGTATCTACTTTGTGCAGAAGAGATTACACGTCCCATTCCTTTACCAGACACGTGTTCAAATCTAGTAAATTAGGGGTGATTGCTTGAAAAGAAACACATCGGGCCAGGTGTATGTATCCCACATTTTCCTATTCCCTAATTGCGAATCACAAGGATTACCAATTAAGAAATAGCCAAATGCAATGTATGAAGGGGTATAGTACACCTTTTGCGATTCCTAAGGGGTCGCATATGACCTACCTCATGAATATTAATGAGGTAGGCCGCAAAAATCACGGGGATGGTGGCCTGCTGAGATCAGCAGACAACTAAGTACGTGTTTGCTTTTCAATAAAGCAATCTTTTTTTTTTTGTAAAGCAGCCCGTTTTCCTTAAAGGAAAACGAGATGCTTTACAAAACGAAAAATGGAAAGTTTTCTTTTCATTTTTTAAGAGCAGGTTGTGATCTGTAGGACCAGTGCCTGCTCTTAAAAATTGTTTTACAAACATTCACAAAGGGGAAGGGGTACTTGAAGTAGGTGGTAATATGCTAATGTTTTGCGACTGCAATTGCGGTCACCAAACATTCATACATACTGATGCGATTCGGTATTAGGAAGGGATGCCCTAAACACGCCTCTTCCTAATACCGATTCGCAAACCCAGTTTGCAATTTGGTAACAGGTTACCAAATCAAAAAATTGGGTTTGCTGCATCGGAAAATCAATTTTTGCATTCGCAAATGGGCAGAATCTGAGATTCTGCCCCTTTGCGAACGCAAAAATGCTTGCTACATCTGCCCCATGGTTTTTTCTGTCCTTTTAATTATGACTGTACACATGTATGCTTCAGTTAATTAATTATGTTATACTGGAACACCTACCAAAAGTGTGATTCATTGGAGCTGATTTCTAGAAGATGTCATTGTTGCTTATTGAATGCATTGTTTTGCAAACTTGAAAAAATGACGTTTCATTGAGGGAAGACTGTCAGAGGAACACAGTAGAACCAACATGGTATAGGAAGTGCTGACACAGGAAGGAAGCGGGATTGGGGAATTGTGTTGGTATGGAAGACAGTGAGAAGAAACTTTACTTAATCTGCTCTAGTATCTGAAGATGGCTTATAGAGAATCATGCATACCAGTGGTGGAGTCAATCAGCCAAAGTCAATCTCTCCCTTCCAGTGCAATTGCTGATAACACAGATGTGTTTGCCTTTGCTCTATATAAATAATTCTGTTTATTTTTGCTAAGTATGGTATCTGCAACAACAATACGTTTTCTGTACTCGATTCGCCCTCTTCCCAGTCTTCAGGAATAGAGTAATTTTAAAAATAATTACTTTACCACAATGTTTGCAATTTTCCAATTCATAGTCTATATTTCCTATATTGCTGTTTCTACCCACTTTGTTAGAGAGGGATGTATAAAATCCAAAGGAAACCCAGAAAGCTGCACATTTCAGATAAGTAGGCGCATTTATGAATTTGGCAAGGAATCATTGGTGTGAATCACTCATAGTTTTCCCAAAGAAAGTAATTGTTGAAATGAAAAACTAATAAAAGTAAATATAAAAAAATAGGTGACAATGTTCAGCTTTATTCTTTTTCCCCAATGAGCGATATACAAAAGTAATATACCTGTATGTCTGTCAGACTCTTTCAGTCACCAGGATTTACAGTGATTGTTGGTTGTCCAAAAGCACATGCTATCCAGGGCTATCAATCAAGCTGATTTTTCATTGTGTACGAACCATGTATCAATTGATAAGATGAACTAGAAAAGAAGTATGATGGACAACTATACGTTTTTTTAGATGAGCTCTGAGCTTTAGACTCATGGTTATTTGAGCAACTGTGAATATAGGGCTGCCCCTAAAATTATGTGATTCAGAGGGTGTTTGCAAAATGTGTTCTTTCACTCACACTGACATATTTGGAACCAATAATGTGGGCAAATGCCTACTATTCTGTTTCCCCAAACTTCTCTGTTTCAAATCAGTATCTCATTTGTATGGGCGGGCCTACCACCTGCAACAGGAAAAGCCTCAAAGTGCAAGGTGGAGACATCAGGATTTTTCCTTGAAATTTCAATCTCCCTGGGGATTTATGTAGTTGTAATATTTAGACCCAAGACCAGCTGATACCCAGGGAAACTTAGCAACAACAGACATTTCTGGAAACTAGAGACCCAGTGAGTGCAGGCTATAGTTGCTTGCTTAGATCCCACCACTTTTTCTTCACAGAATGCCATGCAAATGTCAAACTTCAGCTAAAATCACTGGGCCAGATTCACAGAATGAATTTAAGACTGAAGCCTAAACGTACTACTATTTTGATATTCACAGAATGCACTTACTACTTTTGGCATTCACAGAGTGAACTTACTACTTTTGATATTCACAGAAGTTAGAATTTTGTCTTAAGTTTGTCTTAAGACAAACTTAAGACACACTTAAGACAAACTTAAGACAAACTTAAGACAGACTTAAGGCAGACTTAATTCAGGATTTTGTCTTAAGTCTGTCTTAAGTTTGTCTGTCTTAAGTCTGTCTTGAGTTTGTCTTAAGACAAACTTAAGACAAAATCCTAACTTCTGTGAATACCAAAAGTAGTAAGTTCATTCTGTGAATGCCAAAAGTGTTAAGTGCATTCTGCGAATACCAAAATAGTAGTAGGTTTAGGATTGAGGTTTAAGTTCATTCTGTGAATCGGGCCCACTGTATTTACTCCTAATTCTTCAAGGAAAAGTTCTAGAATCTACTGAGATCCACAAAGGTCCTGCCAACCAGCAATCCCACTGTTCTCCAAATAAATATCAACACCAACCACCGGCCACTGGAAAGGCACCAAATTGAAACATGAAATTATTAAGATTTTGCCTTGCAATTTTAACCTTTTTTATGTAAGAGTAACTGTGGTATTTTGGTACAGAACTGAGCAGCTCAGTAAAATCTACCAACCCCAGACTTTACCTAGAAATACAAAGTCGCAGGTGTATCTTTTTTAGAAATGTGTCACCCACTACCTTTTCTTACACAGAACGTACAGCAAATATCAAACTTTGGCTAAAATCACTGAATTTGAGGTTTTTGTGAGGTAAAGCTGTGGAATTTATAAGGAACTGCAAAGATCTTACCATCAAATGTTTACACCCTTTTCTAGATAAAAACAGTACACTTTACGAGTGGGTGAGCCTGTCACAGCGAAGGCTCGAAAATGCAATATGAAAACATCAAGATTTTTCTATTGATTTTCAATAGTTCACAGAATGTAGGCAGCACGTTTTTTAAGCCCTAGGTCAGTCGTCACCCCTGGATGACTCCCAGCGCGGAAAGGTAGAAACTTGGAGTCATCCAGGGTGGTTCGATTTGCATGCCTCATACCATTTCTCTTAACCAGCAACACTGTAAACATCATATTTGGGCTAAAAGCATAGCTTTTTCTCACGTTTCTGTGGGAGAAAGTTCTGGAATCTGTGGGGAATGACAAAGGTCCTGAAAACCAGCATTCCTACATATCTCCCAATAAAACGGTGTAGGAGAGTAGGGTCTGCTATCCTATGGTCACCCGAAATTTTTGCTTTTTGCTTCACTGGTTTATGACTTAATGTCGCCGTGGGCCTGCTAATCAGACCCAAAGCCTGCTGTTCTCTCTCTAAATTATTGTCAATGTACTCTAGGTGCATTACGAATTGGATCTGGTTCACCTTATATGCCCCTGTAACAGTGTACCATAGGTACCCAAGGCATAGGTGTAGCCAAGGCCTACCAGGGGCTGCAGCATGTATTGTGCCACCCCTGGCCTGGCCTCCATATTTTGACACAACTGGCTGATCACTCAGCTGGGGTAAGTTGGTGTAATCACCTCTTACTTAGGTATAGTATACCTATATCTAACCTAACTGGACACATGGTAACCTATAAGCCACTCCTATGGAAGGCCTCAGCAATCCTGGAGGTAGAGTGCTTGGTTTCATGTGAGATGGTGCTCTGGCATGAGCTGAGCCCATCTGCAGCTGTCGGGAACAACTCCCTTAGCTGTTCCGGGATATTGCCATACCATATACTCTTAAGTGCATTATAATCCTCGCGGTTATATGCTAACTTTGGTTTGGCTTTATAAAAACATTTCGAGTAAGGTGTCATACGAATTGGGATACTACCTCCTCGCCAATTCTGGCGACGGGGGTAGCATTCCACCCTTCTCGAGGGACACGACATGTACATAACCTGAATCCCGGTTAAAGTTAAACTCGAGCCTCAGCATCACAAAATGGATGCTGCCACCACAGACACAAGTCTGACCTCCTGCTGCTGGGAGTCCTTCCAGCGAGGGAGGCTTGGACAAAGAGTTTCCTGCCTTGGGAGGTGCGAGCACCACCCCAGACAGGATTTTGTGTATTGGGTAGGACAGGGCTGAATAGAATGAGACATGCCTGGGGCACACAAGGTGTCCTCGTGCATAAGCCAGTCTAAACCGGTGCTGGGGCTTTCCAGCCCCAGTCCTAGCACGGAGCTGGACAAAGGAAAGGGGGTGTAGCCACCTCCCTTCCTGGTCCCACCCAGAGGAGGGACCTAGTAGTTGATCCGGCCCCCAGATTTGGAATAAGAGTAGGAGCTGTGTCCCAAGACTTCAGATCATCCTGAACTCGACTTGAAACTAAGAAGAAAACTGAACTTCGACATTCTGCTGCACAGAAAACTGAAGAGCATCTCCCTTGTGGCCAAGGAGTGACCACCTTGTGAATACAGGCACCATCCAGCAACTCAACGTCTGCTTTGCCGCCACCTCCCACCGGAGCCCGAGCCCAGAGCCTGACAAGACCCTGATTCCCAGACATCTCAGAGCCCGATCCACTGTCCCTGAAAAGAAGAGACCCGTGGACTTGCTTTGGCTGTTTGCTGTTGCCTGTTATCGCTGATACTGCGAGAGGACGGATCAACTCCCTTCACGTGTTGCCTCCCCGAGGACTCGCTGGAGTGAGCGAGAGCTGCAGTCGGCAGGCTCTGTCTAGCGCTCCCAGCTGGAGTCTTCAGGGTCAGAGGCCAGGGCGAAACTACACGCGCAACCCGGGGGACTGCGAGGACCAGCAATCCCTGCACTGACCAGCTGGTTCCTCTTCCCCCAGGCGCCACGCCCACGGACACACCCACCGGCGATTTGGACATATAATTCGTGACACCCGCTTCACGGGCGCCACTCACTTGCTTTGGCTGTTTGCTGTTGCCTGTTATCGCTGATACTGCGAGAGGACGGATCAACTCCCTTCACGTGTTCCCAGGTGTTGGCTCCCCGAGGACTCGCTGGTGTGAGCGAGAGCTGCAGTCGGCAGGCTGTGTCTAGCGCTCCCAGCTGGAGTCTTCAGGGTCACAGGCCAGGGCAAAACTACACGCGCAACCCGGGGGACTGCGAGGACCAGCAATCCCTGCACTGACCAGCTGGTTCCTCTTCCCCCAGGCGCCACGCCCACGGACACACCCACCGGCGATTTGGACATATAATTCGTGACACCCGCTTCGCGGGCGCCACTCACTTGCTTTGGCTGTTTGCTGTTGCCTGTTATCGCTGATACTGCGAGAGGACGGATCAACTCCCTTCACGTGTTCCCAGGTGTTGCCTCCCCGAGGACTCGCTGGTGTGAGCGAGAGCTGCAGTCGGCAGGCTCTGTCTAGCGCTCCCAGCTGGAGTCTTCAGGGTCAGAGGCCAGGGCGAAACTACACGCGCAACCCGGGGGACTGCGAGGACCAGCAATCCCTGCACTGACCAGCTGGTTCCTCTTCCCCCAGGCGCCACGCCCACGGACACACCCACCGGCGATTTGGACATATAATTCGTGACACCCGCTTCGCGGGCGCCACTCACTTGCTTTGGCTGTTTGCTGTTGCCTGTTATCGCTGATACTGCGAGAGGACGGATCAACTCCCTTCACGTGTTCCCAGGTGTTGCCTCCCCGAGGACTCGCTGGTGTGAGCGAGAGCTGCAGTCGGCAGGCTCTGTCTAGCGCTCCCAGCTGGAGTCTTCAGGGTCAGAGGCAAGGGCAAAACTACACGCGCAACCCGGGGGACTGCGAGGACCAGCAATCCCTGCACTGACCAGCTGGTTCCTCTTCCCCCAGGCGCCACGCCCACGGACACACCCACCGGCGATTTGGACATATAATTCGTGACACCCGCTTCGCGGGCGCCACTCACTTGCTTTGGCTGTTTGCTGTTGCCTGTTATCGCTGATACTGCGAGAGGACGGATCAACTCCCTTCACGTGTTCCCAGGTGTTGCCTCCCCGAGGACTCGCTGGTGTGAGCGAGAGCTGCAGTCGGCAGGCTCTGTCTAGCGCTCCCAGCTGGAGTCTTCAGGGTCAGAGGCCAGGGCGAAACTACACGCGCAACCCGGGGGACTGCGAGGACCAGCAATCCCTGCACTGACCAGCTGGTTCCTCTTCCCCCAGGCGCCACGCCCACGGACACACCCACCGGCGATTTGGACATATAATTCGTGACACCCGCTTCGCGGGCGCCACTCACTTGCTTTGGCTGTTTGCTGTTGCCTGTTATCGCTGATACTGCGAGAGGACGGATCAACTCCCTTCACGTGTTCCCAGGTGTTGCCTCCCCGAGGACTCGCTGGTGTGAGCGAGAGCTGCAGTCGGCAGGCTCTGTCTAGCGCTCCCAGCTGGAGTCTTCAGGGTCAGAGGCCAGGGCGAAACTACACGCGCAACCCGGGGGACTGCGAGGACCAGGAATCCCTGCACTGACCAGCTGGTTCCTCTTCCCCCAGGCGCCACACCCACGGACACACCCACCGGCGAAACGCTTATCAATACCATCAACCCCACCGCGACGCGGGACGCGCGCGGGTCGGCGCACGGAGCGAAGCCCGGGCAAAGGGCGGGCCGTCTGTGGCCGTCCGGGGACGCCCGAGGACGGGACGGGCCACCCCATTTACATTTACACTAAGTGCTCTGGACCTCATGAGTTACAGGAACCATCGGTAAACCTCGAGGGTGAGACGTGCACACTAATAACTAACTTCTCCTGGCTGCGAATAAGGTCAAGGAACCTGCTACATCACATTTCTCAGTTTTCAGCTAAAGCATAACGCATCCTTTTCCTCACAAGCCTTATTTCTGTTTACCTAAGCAAATACAACGAAATAATAGTCATTCCAAAAATTCTTTCATTGACTCGTCGTCCTTCCTAAATGGCATTAAAAAGACTACGCTCACGAACAATATATATGAGGCGCATGGGTACAGACGAAGCCGTCAGAAAATCCACGGATAAGGCACAGAAACCTGGTCATTTAACCTGTACTCCAGCTATAAACAAATATTTTTCTACCCTATCTGTGAAAAAACAATCATCTATTAATACCTCAGAAGTAGAAAATAAGCTCAATCACGGAAACTAAAGTCGAAAATCAGTCGCTAATCTCCTCTCATCAAAGTAATCATAATCAAAGTTTCACAACTACTGGAAGTAATCAAACAAAGATCTCTTTTGCCGAGGATCACCAAAAATCGATTCATGATATGTCTCAAATAAAATCCTTAACTCCTATAAAACTTATGGAGAGCGAACTATGTTTGGAGGATTACGCAAGTAACAACACGAAGGTAGAAAACGAAAAATCAGAAATTCCGCTAAGCCAAAAACATCCACTTACCAGTTCTCCAGAAAAATCGCCTCAACAATATTCAAATCATGCTACCCTTACTGATCCTTATTTTCCAAATCTAACTTCTGCAACCTCTGTTTCACCCCTATCAAAAGCTTTGTTTACCCTGCAGGAAATTATGGAATCAGTTCTTACCCATCTTGGTCAAATCTTAGCTAATTCAGATGACACGCTCGACGTACAAATAGGTATACTTAAATTCCTAGTGGAAGAAAAAAAGAAAAAAGACCTAACTACTGTACTGTCAAAAAATCATGAAACCAGAAAAAATGCCACACTCAGAAGTTGACCAAAAAAACCAAACTACATCTCCAAAAAAACGAGAAGCTAGTTCACAAATTACTGATGTAGTAATTACAGAGTCTAAAACCAAGGAATTAAGAAAAAAGAAAAAATCTCCCATCACTTTTTCTCTTAAAAGACTATTCAGAGAAGATCTCAATAAAACTCCCAATAATATAATTAAGCAATTTCCCATTTTCACAAAAAATGTAAATAACACGGACTTAGATCCAAGAATATGTGACACTAAAGTGGAGACAATAAGAGTTCTCGCTGAACAGGAACCAGACCAAACGGAGAAGACTCTACATACTAAAGATCTGGAAGCAGACAAGGGTAAGAAAAAGAAAAGAAAGCCACTAAGAAGAATACAAAAGAAAAAAGGGAGCAAGCTTAAATTTCAAAAATTTACTCTTTTAAACAATCCAGTGGAGTCTCCAGTAACACAAGTAACACCGATGGTGAAATCTTTGAACCCTAAAGCTGAAGAATATCGCCCACCCCCAGCAACTAAAATAACTGAGCCAAAGATCAACGACACAAAAGAACTACAAGACAACAAATCCCAGTCGTGGGAAGGTACTCCATCAAAGCACGTAATAATCGAAGAACTCTTCCCTACAGACAATATGCCATTCAATCGAGGCAGAATAATTAATCTTTTACAACAAATTCCATCACTGCAATCTCTTACAAGTAATGAAATAGATCTGGTACTCTTTCCAAATAAAAATAATGACAAATTAGCACAAGTTTCATTTCTGTCTCCAGTTCTCCCAGGAATAATAATTAGAGAGAAGGAAATCTTACAGAAGAATGGCTATGATGTGATCTCAGTATCTGAACCCAGAAGAAGTATTCAAAACAACGACTTAGTTGGTCAATTTGACAAAAGAAATAATATCTTTAGTACTAAATGGGGAGACTCTGCACCTAATAATATGGGAAAAGACCCACTAAAAATTCTAGTAACTCATGGTGAAAGGACAGTATGGTCCCGTGACTCTGAACTAAGCAATGTTGGGAATTCAATAAAATCCTGGGCATGGTTATCGACGACTTTAAACTGTAAAAAAACGGATAAACCTCAACAACATCTTGTTTAGCAAAGGCTTGACGATAGCGACATGGAATCTGGCCGGGAAAACAGCTAAAAAAATAAAAGAAGCAACAAAAGATCTACCAGATATCCTTGCTTTACAGGAAACATGGTCAATTGAATCCTTCTCGCAAAAAGGATACTATGTCTATGAAATTCCCGCAAAAAGATCTAAAAGGGGCCATGCGAAGGGAGGTTTGGCAATCTTATTACGCGAGGAATATTCTTGGTCACAAGAAATTATCGATACAAACTCAGATAACCTGCAATGTATTAAGGTGTCAATCAAATCTCAACCAGCAACCGCCCAGAATAAAATACTGCTATTTAACATCTATGCTCCTCCCAGTAATGAATATGATACCTTATTTGATCATTTAATGGAAATTATTACTCACATACTTGATGATTGCCACTATATGCCATACATTATTATGGGTGACTTGAACGCCAAAATTTCAAATAGAGAAATAGAGAAATGGGCTAAACTTTTCAAAGAGGAATCTCTTGAAATATCTCTCCCACAACTCCCTAAAGGAGCAAAATCAGATAGGAGAGGTAGATCACTACTATCATTCCTTCCTAGCATAAATGGGATAATTTTAAATGGTAATATTAAGGGAGATAAACCAGCATCCCACACAAGGCAGGGAAATGGAGCTCCCTCTACCCTTGATTACTTCATCTGTGGGATGGAAGAAAAGGAACAAATCACCCAACTCTCAATTAACTTCAAAGAAGATAGCGACCACGCACTTTTACATTTAACAACTCTTTGGATACCACAGACCAGTTATATGAACCAGCCAATATTTTTCAAAACTGAAACCGAAGTAAATATAGTCCAACGTCGAATTTATTGGTGCTCAGAAAACCTGGATTATTTAAAAGCTCTACTCGCTCATACCCAGTTGTTGACCACCATCTACTCAGATGATCCCATACAGAACTTCGAAAATATAATTTATCATCTCAAGTACGCAATACAAAGCAAATCACAACAGGATAGATCAGTGAAAAGTAAAAATACTAGTAGGAAAAAAAACTGGAATCAACCTACTGTAAAAAAGCTTAACAGACTTATCCGAGCCCAACATCTGAGTTTCTCTTTGGTAAATAAAGTGGAAATCAACAGATTAAAGAATCAAATACGAAGAGAAAAGACTAAACAGAAAAAACTGGTTCAGGACTCGAACTGGATTGATATCCAATTAGCAGTCAAACAATGTAATCAGCGCAAATACTGGTCTCTGATTGCGAAAATGACTGGATCTAAAAAGAAGCTGGAAGCGACCCCTGTATCAGAGGAAGACTGGGACAGTTACTTGAGCGTGTTATACAAATCTAATTCAACAACTATGGTAAGGGAGGCTGTTGTTCAAGAGATGGAAATCGAAGATACTAAGACCATCAAGACCTCGGCAGTCTCTATTGCTATGAATATTAGAAAGGCAAGAAGTACGGAGCATCCGGCCCAGACCAGATCCCCATTAAGATCTACCAGGCCGATCCTAAGAAGTGGAGCCTGATGCTCTCACCTTTGTTCAATTACATCTTTGACTCAGGAAAAGTACTGAAGTCCTGGCAGGGAAGCATAATTATTCCCATACACAAAAAAGGAAACAGAAACATAGCAGGAAATTACAGACAAATAGCATTGATGGACGCTGCCGGGAAGATCTTTGCATCGGAAATATTGGACAGATTAAAATCCTGGGCATTTTCGCTGGATCTAATTCCCATGTTTCAGGCTGGATTTCGACCTAATTACTCAGTTACAGATAATATAGCAATTTTCCAAACAATACTTGACAAATATGTAGCAGGGAAGTCACAACCCATATACGCAGCATTCATCGATTACACCACTGCCTTTGATCGAGTGGATAGACCGACCCTGTGGAATAAACTAAAAAGGATGGGAATTCCTGAACTACTGCTACAGGCAATAGTAAATCTCCACAGCAACACTTGGTGCCAAGTACAAATGGGAAGCAACAAGGGCTTGCCTAAAATAATATGGACATCAAATGGACTAAAACAAGGGTGTCTCTTAGCCCCGATTTTGTTTTCCTTGTACTTAAGCGATTTACCACCTCGACTGCAACAAGGGTTATGCACGCCCCCGAAAATCGCCACTCAACGCATACATGCTTTATTATATGCGGACGACATAGTCATGTTTGACTTAACGCCGTTTGGACTTCAACGCCTTTTAGACATTTTACATAACTATTCTAAGGAACATTTTCTAATTCCTAATATAAATAAAACAAAAGTGGTCGCATTTTCGAAAAAGAAAAAAGGTGTTAGGTATTGCTGGAAGCTGGGTGGAGAGAGGGTAGAGCAGGTAGAGGAATATACCTATCTGGGCAGAATTTTTTCTAGCAATATGAATAACACGAAACAAATTAACCATTTAAAAAGGAAATGTGACTTACACGCTGGGGCCATCTCTCGATTGTACTCGGCCACTGGTAACAGGCATTTCTCGGCATTAATAAAAGTCTATAAAGCTAAGATTCCCCCGGTTCTGTCATATGCCTCTGAATATATTCCTTCAAAACAATGGTCCTACATGGATTTAAAAGAGGGCAAAACACTAAAGAAAATACTGAAAGTCTCAACTTCTACACCAGTGCAGGCACTAAGATTGGAATTTTCCATCACCAGCGCATATGCTACAGCTATAACAAACATCATTAGATGGGCCTACAACCTTCTCCATTCTAAAGAAGATACTTTACGAGGCCTGTTAAAGATCGAGACATTTGATAAAAATTCCACTCATTTTACCTTTTTCAGAAATATGAGAGAGGCATTTCAGTTAGCAAAAATTAGTTCAGAAATTTTGTTATCTTGGACACCTGCTCAACTCAAACTCTTCCTAAAAAACTTTACCCCCAAATTGAGTTTCGAGCTTGATCAACTACACTGTATTAAACTATCTGTGTATAAATCTTATGCTAACTCTTTGGAATATAAGCATGATCAGCCTTATTTAGACTGTTCTCTCACACACGGTGCAAGGCGGGCAATTATGATGTTGCGTATGGATATACTACCCGTGCTAACCTTTACCTCTACCTGGAGAATAGATAGTTCTTCACTATGTACCCTCTGCCAGGGGGGTAAACAGAATCTTGAGCATCTCTTATTTATATGCCCAAACACCAAAGTGGTAAATGCTCGGTTAACGTGTCTTGATCCCATCTATCGGACATGTAGGATTGTTAATGCTAAAGATCTGCTATTAATATGCAAAAGGCCGCCGAATGAATTTGTATGCTATAAAATCTATAAATTTTTTAAAATTTCATTGAAAATGTATTAAATTGTATAAATAACTGTGTGTAAATTTTTAAACAAATTTGTGGTCCTCAACAGAGTACCGAAACAAATAAAATCTTTTTGACTTTGACTTTGAGACCCGTGGAGGCACAGAGAGACGTGGGACCGGACCTCTTGAAAGACCCCCGAGAAGCTGACTGCGCAGCACCCGAGGCACCCTTGATGCTGTGCTTTGGGGTTTGAGAAGCCCCACCAACGAGCAGCATTTGCACCAAAGATCAGCCCCCCAGCATCTCTACGATCTGCGTGGGGCCCTTTTGCACTTTGCCACTCGATGCGCCATCCCGGCCATTTGCCATGTGGCTAGCGGCCATCTTGGCAAAGAAACCTACAATCAACACCACTAGTCTGGTTGCTCCAGACTCGCCCTCACTCCCCTGAAAAGGAGCACCCGCTCTGACCTTGCTGGTCCGAGTGAGAAGCTTGCATCGATTCCTGCGTGGCTTGCATTAGCCAAGGCCTGTTTGCTCCGATCCAGAAGCCGACACCGCCATCAGCTAGAGTCTCTGTGGGACAGCTCGTGACCAATGCCTGGACGTCCTCTACCTCTTCGTGTCCACGTGGCTGCAGAGACAATCTTCACCCTTCGCCTGTTTGCACCCGACATCGCCTGGTTCCATCCTGGTTCCACGGTAGTCACTGGCTAGTGACTTTGAACATTGTCCCCTCTGCTTTCAGGTCTTCACCTCTTCAGATCCACCCTTGGATCCACCGGAACTCTCCTCGACGACCTGCCTGCAGCATCTTCATCTTCAGGCACCATCGACCTGCGTGACGAAACCCGACACTACTTTGCAACTGTGCACCCGCTTCCTGTGGGTGAGGTAATTCAGCAACGCCGGTTTTCCTACACTGGTACACACCTCTAGTGTCTAGGTCTTAAGTTTTGTCCTTCTACGTCAGTCGGAAGGTTCCTTAAACAGTAACTTTATAACTTTTACGCACCATTGACATTGCATTGGTGCATGCTTGTGCTTTAAGTGCTGCACCCGAGTCCCGCGGGCCTTTCCCGACTTCTTCACTGTTAGTCCCGAACAGCTCCAGCGATTCCCCAGGCCCTAGGCCTATTTCCTTTCCAAGTAGTGACTCTTATACCACTATTTTAGTATATGGTTTAGGTGGCCCCTAGGGCTCATCCATATTGTGCAGCTTTTGTATATTTAAACTGTGTTTTGTTTTATCGCATTTGCTTCTGTGCTCATAAAGAGTATAGGGGATACTTGTAGTAAATAAATATATATATATTTTCAATATATATCTGTGTGGTGTCCTTTTATTTGGTATTCAAGGGGATTGTGTATGGTAAAACAGCTTGCTTCACATGCCTTACAGAGTTTAGCCTAAGACTGCTTTGTCCACGCTACCTCTAGGATAGCTGGTCTATAAGGTTGACTTACAACCAATCATCATAAGGGTTGATTGGCATGGTACAAGGTGATCACTAGAACTAGTGAGCATCATATACCAGGCCAACTTCTCACAAACGGTACCTGACATGTGTCTATGGACGTATCGCCCACAACAGGGACCAGTCAATGCTAGGACCATGTGCAGTCAATGCTGTGTCGATTTGGTCTTCCTATGGTTAAATTTTTCTCCAGTCCTGTGACATGCATTAGACGTACCCACACATGGTAGGCAGTTTTATTTAGGATAATTGTTAGAATGCATTGTAGTAAAGACTGACTAATGACTGAAAAAGGCTGAGATTAAATGTGCTGAGATCCACAGAATTCACACCACCCTGAATTTTCCTACATCTATCGGTCTCAGAAATGCCAAGGTTTGGTAGGGTTCTCTGAGGCGGGCCATTCCCTATAGCAAGAGAGAGGAAATTGGGGGTTTTAGGCATATTTTTTTAATGTTTTCAGGGTATTTTTGGAAAGAAAATATGTTGGGACCCAGTCAAGCTACATTACACAGGATATCCCTGAGTCACTAGGTTTCATAAATGCCCAGGGTTGTTAGAGTTTCTTGCATGCTAGTTGCCTCGGAACCAGAATACTGCAGCCATTCCTGATGGCAAGTGAGAGAAAATTTGGATTTCTTTGGGTGTCTGTCAGACCTGGCCCTCTCTGCAGGGTCATTTTTTATTGTCCTTACAATTCTGTGCACCTTACCACTGCTAACACGTGCTAACTTGCTTGTGCGAGCTTGGCTGGCGGTGTGTGTGGACTGGCACTTGGCTGGTGGTGAGTGTGGACTGGTGCTTGGCTGGTGGTGTGCGTGGACTGGTGCTTCACTGGCAGCGTGCGTGGACTCGTAGATGGCTGGCAGTGTGTGTAGACTGGAACTTGGCTTGTGGTGAGTGTGGACTGGTGCTTGGCTGATGGTGTGCATGGACTGGCATTTGGCTGGCAGTGAGTGTGGACTGGTGCTTGGCTGGCAGTGAGTCTGGACTGATGTTTGGCTGGTGGTGGCTGTGGACTGGTGCTTAGATGGTGGTGTGCGTGGACTGGTGCTTGGTTGGCAGTGTGCATGGACTTGCGCTTGGCTGGTGGTGTGTATAGACTGGTGCTTGGCTGGCGTTGTGCATGGAGTGGTGCTTGGCTGGTGGTGTGTGTGGACTGGTGCTTGGCTGGTGGTGTGCAGTAACACTCTATGACACTCCACTCTGTGGCAATCTACTCCATGCCACTCCATGTAACTTCCCCCACACAATGACACACAGGTCGGAGAAAGTACACGCTTGGTACCGCACTCGGTGATACAAGAGTTTTGGCGTCCTCTCAACAGACTGAAGTTGTACCCGACCTCAGGCTATATTGTGTCTGACTAGACGCTCTTTTTTGGTTTTAGAACACAACTAGGAAACCACTCGGATTTGCAACAGTGTTAAGGACATATGAAGATTCTCCTCGCGTTTACCTCACATTGTGTGTGGTTACCAGTTTCTTGCATTTTCACCATTGATGGTCACGGGCCCGGCTGGGTCAGAATTATCACCAGCTGTGCGACCTTCTGGTTTCAATACAGCCTTGATAGCCCTGAGGATTCGCAATAGCGATGAAACACGTGTCGGCTGGCTGTTTGACACAATAAAGGACTCCAACGGACAACTTGCCTCTAAGTTAAGCCTGACTGTTTTTTGTACCACACTAATACAGTAGTAAGCAGAGGTTATTATAGTGACTTTTTGTGGTTCACCTTGGAAGGAATTGTGGCTGTTGCTCCACCAGGGCTCACACCTCAGTAAAACAACAACCCAATTTCTCACAGTGTGTATAAGGGCTGGCAGAAAGTGTATAGGCCCCCAGTGGGGTCAGAAACGCATTCTGGCTCTCTGGGTGGCGCCCGATGCCAAGGCGAAACAACACCCCACCACATCCCTTTATTCATTGCTTTACCATGGTAGTCCCTTGGGTGGGCAGACTGGGGTGTTAAATAGCAATGGGATCTTAAAGCCCACCAGACCATCGTGAAAGAAAAATGAATGGGGTGTGGTGCTTGTCCTTCCTGTTACTGTGCTGCAGCCCACATCCCCAGGCACAAGACAGTTTTTCTGCCCCATTAGATGGAAGATTGGTGGTTTTATCTCCTATCTTCTGGGTTTATGGGACAGGAATCCACGAGACATCAGGGATTGGTTTCCCAAAAAATGAATGGTTTAAGGAGTTGGCACATTTTGGCATCTGGTACTGTGCACCCGCACAAAATAACATTTCTGCCTCATGGAGAAGGCAGAATTGAAGTTTTACACCTTTCAGTGAGTCATATTTTATACCTATGTCCAAATGATCCAAACCTTCTCTTGCTTGCCATGAGGATGGCTGCAGTATTCGGGCTATTGTGGATTTGATGCTGTTGTTTGCTGGTCCATTGTTGTACGTCTGCTACAGCCCAATATGTAAAACCATTCCTGGAACATGTTACTATCTTAACAAACAATGACACAGTGGTAAAATTAATGCATTAATGCCACCCCAAAATATTGTGTGAGCCTCTGCATAGAATCTGCCATCAGAGACCAGTCATCTTTGTGATGTAAGATTAGCTAATAGTATTTGATACCATCGGTCATTTCTCCATCCTGGATAGACTGAAAATGATTGGGAGAGTATCTAATAAATTTAGCAAAAGGAGTGCCATTTCCGTAGAAGAAAATACTAGCAGAGTTTATGCAGACTCTGTTTAGGGCCTTTCCATTACCTTGTTGTTTGGTGTGCCAACACAAATGACTACTCTATAAGGTTTGCATGTATGAGACTCACATAGAACACGCTGAGCTACAAAGCAATAGGCCACTGTACACTTTGGCGTTGTCGTAATATAAGGTTCATTTGGGGAGTGTAAAGTGTGGCAGGTTCAAGACAAATAGAATAGTGGACTACACCAAATGGAAGGGGCGTGAACCGCGGTTTGATTGGAGGCCACAGAGAGTGGATTAGCTATGTGGAGGGAGCTTTGAAGGGTTTGGGTATAGGGGTGGAAGTTGTTCGGCTTCCGGGAGGCCTATACTATAATGAGCTGTTGCTTGAAGAGATAGGTGGATGGTGGAGAAGAGGAGAAATAGAGGCAAGACAGGAGATGGAAACCCAGGCATCAAAGTGGAATGACTCTTGAGTCTGGTGGTAATAAACTGTGCTCAGTTCTTATATGAACTACCTTCTTGTTTGATTTCTTGTGACTTAAAATGGGTAGAGTTGTTTTCAGTGTTTAATTTGTAAAAGAATAAGTGCAGAGGCTCAAAGTTTGCCACAAATTGTAGTGGTGATTTACCTCATGTCTCCTTGAACTACCACTAGACACTCTTTGCCCCTTTACATCACTCATGCAGCTTCCTCCTCCCACCTCACTCCCCAGTCACAATATTTCAGCTTTCATTTCATCCTTCTCTCCTCGTGTTTTGCCTCTCTTGCACTGGGTCTAAGAACGGTGAGAAAAAATAAGCGCCCACCCCCAAAAATGAATGCCGGTGGGCCCTACTGGCTCAAACTAAGCACTTGGACAAGGTCCTCGCCTTGTTACTGCAGCCATCTTTTCTGACTGCTAGTCACGCGCCCTTTTAACCAATACAGCTAGAGGTATATCTTGGGTTCAAGTGCTTCTATGACAAATATTTACTGATAGCATATCATGTGAAATGTCCTCTAATTCAAAGAGAATTGAATGCAAACTAAATTTATAAGGAAAATATGGTCATGAATCTCTCTGCAGAGGCCAAGTGGAATAAAGACAGAGAGTTAAGTGAGCTCTAGGGATGAATATTTTTAAATGAGTAATCGTGATGTGCGCATGTAGACATAGGCTGTTATGTGATTGATTATTGAATGCCGACTACAGAAAGAATGCGTTATGTTTTGATGAGTGCATCGCAGTGTTTACCTTCCTTTACTGGACAGTTTATTAACTCAAGTAATTGTATTTTGCAGATTAAAGCATTTTTTTCCGAGATTGCATTTTCGAGTGGAAGAGCAAACAATAAAGTTGACAGTACTGAATGGAATAGAAAGCATCTCCAGACTTCAAAAGATTTATCGTAATCATTATGTAAGTAGAAGTTAAATATTACCTGATTTTGTGAGTCTCTAAACAGTGCTCGTGAACTCCTAAATTTGAAGTTTGAAGTTTTAATCAATCAAAATACTAGAATTAACACCTGATTTCAAACTGCAGTGGTCTAAGTTTTATTTAAGCAAACTATTTGCTTCCGTAATGAGCAAAAAATATAAATGAATAGTCAAAGGGCCCGATTCACAGAACTAACTTAAGACAAAATCCTAAACCTACTACTTTTGATATTCACAATAGTTAGGATTTTGTCTTAAATTTGTCTTAAAACAGACTTAAGACAAAATCCTAACTTCTGTGAATACCAAAAGTAGTAAGTTTAGGATTTTGTCTTAAGTTAGTTCTGTGAATCGGGCCCAAAGTCTGCTCCTAAAGTTTGACCCCTGCAATACCAGTGGATGCTGCCACAAATGTGTTGTATTACAGCACTACGACTGGAATCTAAAATACGGAACTTAACATTGTCCTTGACTTATAAGTGTATTTTATACAAAAGTGCATTTTTAAGTGGTAGCAATCTATTGCTTCCCTTCTATTTTTTTGTTTCTATTGATAACGTGAAGACATATGCTGTTTTCAGTTCCGTTCAAATATATCCTATTCATATGTTTATGTATAAAGTGAGACACTCTATTTATGCTGGAAACGCACTTTAATCCTAGTCATCTTTTACGTAATGTAATTGAAGATATGGTATTTATTATTCTCAGTCTAACAAACATTAACTGTAAGAACAAGCACTGACAGTGCCAACTATTTTTGAGATCTTGCTACAGACCAATGGTGTAGCTGTAGAGGGTGCGGTTCGCCCGGGCCGTCACTTTTGTTTTTCTGTATTCTCCTTCATCACCGCCTCCTGCTCGTTGTCGTCCGTGACCCCCCCTGCTCGTCATTTGCCAGCATCCACTCCCCCCGCTCTCACCAGCACCAACTGTGGTATAACCATGCGCGTCAAAAGCCCTGACTTTGTTACTGCTACAGACAGCGTATTAACTATTTTTATTTTTTTGCTTCCCATTTGTGATTTAGCCCTCAACAGGAGTGTATGTACTGTTCACTTCTTTCTTTTCCTCACTCTTTCTCTGCCATTCCCTTCCTCTTTCACTCATTTGTGCATGTGCTCCAGGTGCTCTCACGCTCGTCACTCAATCCTTTCTCTGTCTCTCTCCACCTCATAGTCATCCTCTGGTTCCCTCTAATCTTAACCCACTGCATCATTCTTCCCCACTTGCCTACCTCTGACACCAGCACATATGTTGCTAAGTTTTTCTCTATCTCTCCCCCTGTGTTTGTAGTCCATTACTTTCAGTTTGCGACTATTGACTTTATCAATGCTTGTAAAATTCAGCTGCTATTAGCAATGGCAACAGAGGTAGTTGTCAAACTTATATTTTCTATACTTCCCAAATGAGGAAGAGAGAGGGCACCACTTGCCAAAATTCTGAATAACAGATGCCGAAGCAGAGAGGAAGTAGCGAAGATGCAGCGAGGAAGGAGGACGCCGTTGAATCGCTGCCACCGCCCGCAGGATTCTACCATTGGCCCCCGCTGATTTTCGCAGAGGGAGCCCTTGTGATTCCACCATCTGTGATGGAAAATCGTTTCTGAGCCTCATCACCTCACTATGTGCCTTGATTCTTTCATCTCTCACCACCTCTCACCACTGCTGTGTCCCATGTCCTGTCCTGTGTCCTGCTGTGTACCAGCAAAGAGTCACAAGCCCAAACTAGCCACAAGCGCAGCAGAAGCAACGAACACAGAGGTAGGTGGACGGTATGACTTGGGGGCAGCGAGCGCAGCCTCCATTAGCGGATGGCTGCTGTGTGTGAGCCCAGGGTGAAGCTGTAGAAGTGGCCCAACTAGCTTGGGTGCAGCTTGCGGCTCCACCTATAGTGCCATGCTCACACGGTCCTCTAGGCCCACTGCCCCATTCCTTCTGGGGGAAGTAGCACCAAGAGTGAGTTTTGGCCTCTGCAGAAGCGGGCCGTAAGGACAGGGTGCGGCTTGCAGATAAGCTCAGCAAGCTCCACGGTTTTTGCCCCAAGTACCTGCATGGAGTGGACAGGCCGATAAACCTCACGATTAGCCTGGACAAACAAAAGGGGTTAGGAGAGACAATAAGCAAACATGTAAGTTAATAATTATTGGCATGTAAGAAAGTCTTGGAAGAGGAACGATTGGCCCAAGTAGTCGGACTACTTTGCTTCTTAGTTAACAGAAAAACAATGAGATCAGCAGAAACCAAAACGCATCAAGACCCCACCGGGAAGCTCATCAAAATCATCTCAAACTCTTGGAGCAACACTAATATCACCAACATTCTCCATTTTTGGATCAATGATTCCTGCTGGAAAATGTATGCTTTTAAAGGACCCAACAGCAGTTATTTATTCAGCACAGGGCAAAATTACAGGACGTCCCAAACCTCTGACACCGCAAACATTAAAATCCATACAGGATGAGGATTTAAAGGGCAGTGCAGGGCTTACACCGATAGCAATGGTAGAGGTAACGGACTCAAGCCACATCAGCAATCTAAATCTAACTGCAGCTGATGGTTGTATGGCATTACAACGCAGACTTTTACCACGCATGTCATTACTTTTTTAAAATTTTTTTTATTTTTTATTCTATTGTTTTATTGCAAGGAAATATAGCAGTACATAGTTACAAAAATAGCACAATGTCCTCATAAAATACATAACAATTTATAACTTAAATCTAGTTCAAGCAGCATAGTAAATTAAATCCATTCAGCAATTGGTGCCCAAATTTTCTCCCCCAAAGCTCTTCTTTCAACCCCCTTTAACTTGTATATAGCAGATTCAATGTTATACATAAACAATAGTTTTTCACGCCAAGTGAAGAATGAAGGAGGATCCGGGCTAATCCATTCCTTAGTAATACAGGACCTAGCTGCAGCCATACATATAAATAAAAAGTAAGAAATTGGTCTTGACCTAATAGAGGTATGATCGATGCCCAATAACAACAGTTCAGCAGTTATTTTAATCTCACATTTAACAACAATGGAGTGGAAATTTTCAATGTGTTGAAAAAATGTAAAAAGTTTAGGGCAAGAGAAAAACATATGCAATTCGTCAGCTGCAAATAACCCACAGCGACTGCAGTTTGAACCCGTCGTCGTACTCCACTTGGCCACTTTACTTGGAGTATAGTAAAGATCATGTATACACATAAAATGTTGGGATTTAATCATCCGTGTGATCAGACAGTCTGAAGCAGCTTTAATCGATAGCAAAATATCGACATCAGGTATACCTAGGCAGTTAGCCCATTTCAGCTGACATTGTCCTAGATCATCCCCGTATTCCTGAATTAAACTTAAGTAAATAGATCCTATACGGGGCTGTTTCTGCAAAAGTTCTAGCAATGGAATTTTCGTCATTTTAGCTGGGGAGGTTAAGGGATGGCTCTGTAAGAAGCTTCGAAGTTGAAGAAATTTAAAAAAGTAATTTCTTACCAAAGAAAAATTGTTCATTAAATCCTGGAATGAAACAATTTGACCATTACTGAATAGGTCTCCCAAATACCGTATTCCTTTCTGCTGCCATCTATACATCGTTAAGTCACAAAAAGTTTCTGGTAGAAGACCCATTGATATTAAGGGGGTATAAGAATTTAATTTACATATGTTTATATGTTTTGGAACTTTTTGCCAAGCTCCAAAGGCTGCCTTCAGTGTCTTATACTTAGTTTTTTTGTAGTAGCTAGGCTCTACAATCCTAAGAAATCTACCCTTAACTTTCTCACCCATAATCATTTCATAAATTGACGGAGTTTGACAATTCGGCACTTCTATTCTATCTCCCATAATTAAAGGGCTTATGTATTGTAATGCGGCAGATAAGTAATACAAAATAAAATAAGGAACGTTCCAACCGCCACATTCGTTACTAAGTATCATTTTCTTTAATGCTTTCCTATGACGTTTATAACCCCATAAAAACCGAGAAGTGCTTCTTTCTAAATTTTTGAAGCAAAGCGATTGGAATTCTAATGGTATTGTGCGGTACATATACAATACTTTTGGTAAAATCAGCATTTTCAAGATGTTAAGTCTGCCGTACAATGATAAATGTAGATGATCTAAACGCTGCAATGAGATATTATTTTGAGTTATTATAGGATTTATATTACGTTCTGGTATCTTCTCTATGGGCAGGGAGATCTTAATTCCTAAATATGTGACCTCTGAAATAGTGGAAATATTTGAAGGTGGATTATCCCCAGAGCAAAGAATTTGTGTTTTCTCCAGATTGAGTTTATAGCCGGAGAAAAACCCAAATTGCTTAGCAAGGTCATCAATCGCTGGTAGAGCTGTCTGAACATCAGTAGTAGTTATCACTATGTCATCAGCATAAGCTAAAGCTCGATTATTAATATTAGCTAAATGAATAGGTTTGATTTTTTGTTCCGAAATAAAACGGTTAATTAAAGGGTCAATATAAAAAGCAAAAAGTAAAGGTGAACAGGGACATCCTTGTCGGGTGCCCCTGGTAATTGGAAAAGAGGGGGAGATTTGCCCATTAATTCGAATACAAGCTTTAGGAGCAGTGTACAAGGTTTTTAAAGCTTTTATGATACCAGGACCTAATCCCTTCCTAGATAAAAGTTCCCATAGATAGCCCCAAGCAACCCGGTCCAAAGCTTTTTCAGCATCTAAAAGTACAAGTCCAACATTAGACCGAGTTGCTTGGGACCAATCCAGAAACGTAATCACTCGTCGAATGTGGTCAGCAGTGTCTCTAGCTGGAATAAAGCCATGTTGATATATAGAAACTAAAGGAGAAATGATATTAGATAATCGTAAGGCTAGAATTTTAGAATATTTTTTACTGTCGGCATTTATGAGTGATATGGGACGAAAAGATGAGGGTAATAAAGGAGGTTTGCCTTTTTAAAGAAACACAGTAATTATAGAGTCATGCCATAATTGAGGGGCAATACCTTGTTGAGCTCTCAGACATAGGTCCACTAGTTCTGATTTTAAGGCACTCCGAAACTGTTTAAAAAACTCTAAAGGGATAGCGTCGGGGCCAGCTGCTTTTCCTGAGGCTAAAGACATCAGAGAGAGTTCAATTTCCTCCCAAGTAATTGGTAAATCTGATTTCCCCTTCTCTTCGCAGGGTAAAGTTGCATTCAAAGCTGATTCAACAAACTGAGTAATCTGATCTGAGCAATCTAACATAACGTCCTCAGTATACAGTTTAAAGTAAAAGTCACTAAATACTTTAAGTATGTCTTCTATTTTATTAACAGTCATCCCGGTCAGATTGTTAATTTTATCAATGCTAGCAAATGTTGCTTTCTGTCTGGCCCTCTTAGCCAAATGTTTACCTGAGTTTTCTCCAACTTCATAAACTTCCGTCCGGAAAGCAGAAATTTGCTGAGCAAACTTTAAAGCAAATCCTTGGTGAATCTTGACTTTAAGAATCATTAGTTCCTTTACAATACTTTCTGTAGCTAATCCCTTATTACACGCCTGCAGAAGCTGAATCTCTAGCGATCTTAGATTTTTTATTTCTAATTCTTCTCGCTTTCTAGTCTCCTTTTGTTTTCTTATTGAGTAGCTCAGTGTTTCTCCCCAAACCCCACATTTGAAGGCATCCCAAACTATTTCTAAAGATGCAGTGCCTTTGTTGTTAGAGAAAAATCCAGGAATCCAGATATTCATATATTCAACATAAGATAAATCATACAATAGTTTGCGGTCAAATGACCATGAACGAGGGGTGGGTAGAGTAATTAACTCAAACTTAAAGGTTATGGGATTATGATCTGATATGATTTTTGGTAACACCCCATATTCCGCTTGAGTAAGTTCATTATATAAAGTCTTAGATATGAAGAAATAGTCCAATCTAAAATATCTTTGATGAGGGGCAGAAAAAAAAGTATATCCAAACATTCCCCCCTTTTCTCATACCCTACGTTTAAGCAATCTGTATTCCTGAATTATCCCTTTAAGTGCTTTAAACACCTTCTTCTTCCTGCCTATATATGGGGTACTGCCATTAATGTCAAATGTTTCATCCAAATGTAGATTGAAATCTCCACATAATATAATATTGGATGGCCATTGAGCTAACTCCAAACTTAGGTAATGTAGGGCTGTGGGGTCATCAACTATTGAAGCACATAGTGAACAAATAACAATAATCAATCCTCCAAATTTAAGTTCAGCAATAACCCATCGTCCTAATGGGTCTTCTTTAACTTTTTTAGTTTCCCCCAATCCAAACCTCTTTAAAATTGCGACCCCTCTTATTGTAGAGCTCTGACGAGAGCACCCTACTACTTCCAATCCAAGATCTCTAAGCCACCATCTATTTGACCAGGAGACATGAGTCTCCTGTACACAGACTAAGTCCAACCGCATAGTTTTTAACATCTGAGCCATTATACCCCTTTTCCTTTTGTCATTTAGGCCACAAACATTGATGGAACATATCGTCAATTTAGCCATTATATTGTTTTAGTAAGTTAGCACAGTTAAACATATAGTGACAGAAAGTTCCAAGATTCGACAACTGCCATAAAAAAATCGTAAGCTTAAAATAAATACATCTTTCAGCTGTATGTACTTGCACCCCAAAAGAAAAACCTTTTTCCCACCCACATCCCCCCAGCTCATCCCTCCCAACCCACCCGCTCCCCAACACCCCCTCACCGGAAGCGTAAGGGCTAGTGCCCTCATTGATGGTAAGTGATTATGAGCTATTTAGTTCCGCCTGGGCCAACCAGACCTGACCTGAAAAGTAATATACCTCTGACACAAAGAAAAAAGAAGGAAAAGTTATAAAGAGTAAATCACAAATAGAAGGGCAGCCCACTCAAACTAAGTATACTTATTATCCTTAACCTTTATCCTATGAATCGCTATTACATTGCTATTACATTGTTTCTAAGAATTGTTGTGCTTTGATCTCAGATACAAAATAGATAGTTCTCCCCTTATGCACAACCTTAAGTTTAGTAGGATTTAAAAGAAAGGCTTGTCCCCCCTTAGATTTTATTGGTGCCATTAATTGTTTAAGTCTCCACCGTTGTTGCACTGTCGCTGAACAAAAATCTGGTCGAACAAAAAATTTGTGCCCCAGACCCTTTCTAGTTTTAGATGGCCTAGCCAAATCATATAAAATCTCACGGAGTAGATAATTCTGCAAGCATATAAGACTAGCTCTTGGATTTTTGTTTCCCCCCTCCTTATCATGTTTTTGGTTAAAGGGAAATCGATGAGCTCTTATGACTTCCTTATCCCAGTCCCATCCTTTGAGATCCTGAAAGGCATCTGAGAGCATCTCTACAACAAACCGTCGGACATCCTTTCCTTCTGATTTTTCAGCCACTCCCAATATACGTAAGTTGTTGCGCCGTGCGCGATTTTCCAAATCAGTTAGTTTCCAGTCAATATCTTGTCTAGTACTATCAAGATCCTTAATTGAAGTTTTTTGTAAAGTTAATTCATCCTCCACAGCAGATATGCGGGTTTCAGTCTCCTGTACTCTCAGATTGGTATCTGTACTAGACTTAGCCAACCGGCGAACAACATTCTGAAGTTTACGCACAGCTCCTTGAGTACGAAGCCCCTCTGCTTTAGTTTCCTCTCTGTGAGTCATGATCATTCTATACATAGACGTCTGTAGTTTATATATTGACTTCAATGTAACCTCTTCATCTCCCTCCAATAACTCTGGAGATTCAGCATCAGTTTCTGAACTCGTACCAGCTCCTTCCCACTGCGGTTGATTTATAAAGCCTAAATTTTCACCTGTTTTAGCCTCTATGACCCTACGAACAGTGTTTGGGGCTCCTTCGTTCAGTAAAAAGTCAGATCCAAGTAGGTCTTCTTCTGAAATTTGATTACAGTCATCGGCCCAATCTTTTACAGGCGGATGACCCTCATTAAGTAACTCCTTGTCAAGGTCCCCTTCAGATGTTATCGACACATCAGACATGGAGAAAAATTGGCCCCCTGATTCAATAGAGTCTGCATCATTCAAAGGCTGTTTATCATCCTAGGCGACACTCTGACTTCCTCTACAGCATTACAAAGTTCGGCTAGAGCATCATCACTCACTCCCGCTCTTACTCCAACTCGATCCTCAACTGTTAGCTTTGCTGAGTTAAAAGAGTTTGAAGAGGGTTTAGCTGAATGAATTGCGTCATGATTTTTAGGGGTGGCGCCAGTTAAAGCCTTGGAAGAGGTCTGCTCATTAGTACTGTATTGAGAGGGATTAGCTGTATTTTTTTTTCTAAATAGCTTGGGTATTATGGGCTCTTTAGTAGTCCCATTTTGGTTGGCAGCTTCGGGTTTCTGTCTCTATTACTGACATCGATGCTGTTGCCGTTTTTTCTGTAGCCCCAGGCGTGATATTTAAAAGGTTTGCTGAGTTAGTAGCATTTTTTTTCGCTCCCCTGCCTTTAGGGGCCATATCTAATCCTTTAATCATTGTGCTGATATCTGCAGGTTGCAGCCCTTTATATAACTAATTAGAAGATAATCTATAGCAGTTTATAGCAGTTTCAATATAGTGTCAATAATTTTAGTTGAGCTTTTTGAAGATTTCCTGTCTTTACAGTGTTTTCCCAGAAGAAAGCCTTCAAAACATAGACTTGCAGTATCACTTATTTGTTAACTCAGGTACAAAGTCTTCAATCTCCTTTTACTTTTGGCTCCTTTTTATCTGCTTTCCACACACCTCTGTCAAGAAATGCAACTCTCACCTGCACCTCCGTGGTTGTGATCTGCCACGCCACAATGTATCAAACTCAGCGTTTATTGTTCTCGCCAGAATGGGAACAGCTCACATTGAATGCGTCTTAAACGTTGAAAAAAAGTAGCCAAAGTACCCCAGAGAGCTCTCAACTCAGCTCCCTGACTTTCGCTGGTGCTGGTGCCTCCGCCTCTCTCGCAGAAACGCCGTAGGTCGCGTCTCCGCCCACGGCAAGTAGCCTCCAGCCACCGCACCGCACCAGCCTCGACAGCAGCAGAAGTATTCCAGAATAACGCCATGGGTCACGTCTCCGCCCGCAGCATGCAGCAGCCTCCGACCGCCGCACCAGCCTGACGGCAACAACAAGAAGGTTCCAGGTACGCCGGTCTCTCCCCGAAAGCACTGAAGCTCACGTCTTGCTCTGATACAGCAGCCGCGTAACCCCGCGTAACTCCAGCAGCCCTGTCACGGAGTTTAGGATGAATTTAGCTCGCAGAGGCAGTGGAACCAACGCCGGTTAGCACCAGGTGAGGTCGGACATCGGGCGGAAACACCACAGCTCCTCACACAGCTGCAGTAGCGGCCGCCATCTTGCTTCCGTATACACGCATGCCATTACAACGCTGTTTTTACAACGCAAGTTGTTACAACGACTTGCGCTGTAAGCGCTGGATAGTGGAACAGTTTAATTTTCTATTCCAACTCCAGCCCACGTTACAGTAGGGAAGGTGTTGGAATAGAAAATTAAACTATTCCCTATCCAACAGCGCCCTCCAACGCAAGTCGTTGTAATGACTTGCGTTGTAATAGCAGCGTTGTAATGGTAGCGTGTGGTAATACCCGAAAAACCAAATCACTGTGGCAGTATGAGGCAAGTCATGCCAGCTCAAGTGCACACTATCAATGCAGCAAAATCCATGCCTAGGCTTCGATTAGTGACAGACAATATCCTGGAAGTCACCTGCAATGCAGATAAACCTAATGACCACTCCACTTCTAGGCAACAATCAATAATAAACAACACCCAAGAAGTCACCCATCATGCAGAAAATCCTAATGATTCGTGGATAGAGTTTCTCTCAATAACAAACAACACAGATTTAATGCAATAGGAACTATTACTAAGAACTCAGTTTATGTACAATCCAGTAATCAACTGACACTCCAACTAGAAGATCGCCAACAATCAATATTAGAAATATCAAGTTCCCTTGAGTGGCCAAAAAATGACGTAATAAGTCCAGTAAATAATAACAACAAAAACAAAACAAACAATGATCAGAAGACTAACCAGGAGGACAAACTCGACAAAGACAGCATGGAGCTACGGTCAATAGAACACAGATCTAATGCAGGCAACAAGAACTATCGCCAAGAACCCAGTAAATGCACAATTCAGTAATAAACTGACAGTTCAATTGGAAGACCAACAACAATCAATAATAGAAATATCAAGTTCGCCTGAGCACCCTAATAAAGAAGTCATTAGTCCAACAAATAACAATAAAAACAAAATAAATAACGATCAGCAGTTCAAGCAGGATGACATATCTGAAAAAGACAGCGCGCCCAAACTTGCTGTTTTCACGCTGGAGCAAAATGCACAAAAGCACTGCAACACTAGTTATCACCCAACAGGAAGGAGTCATAAATTTGATGAAAACATGGAAGACCTCACAAACCTGCATACCTCCCTAATAAAAACACTGCAAACTTTAATTGGCGCCCTCAACATGCAGTCAGACAAACTTGATATTCAAATTAATTTTATGAACATTATAGCAGACTGCATCTCTGGTGTAACCATTAAACTTAACTCATTGATGGGCCTATTAATTGCTAAAAGCAACATATCTATTTCAGTCCCAGTAACTAATTGTGCGTGTGCCCAATAGTTGAAAAACGAAATGATCTACTGATGATTTTAATGACTATCCTAAAGGAATACAAACAGCCCGTTCAGCGAGTCCAGAGAGTCACACAGTACAGCAGTGAGTAACTCATCAAACGGGAAAAAGATACCTAAACCTTCAGTTCCGCTAAAAACTCAAAACAAGGGGCATATTACCAACAACTAGCAATACTTATCGCTATGTTGGCTTAGCGGCAATATTTTTATCGCCGTGCTGCGGCGATTTTTATCGCTTAGGAGCCTTGCTATTATCAAGGTTTATCTCCTAAGCGATAAAAATCGGCCGAAATGCATGAATATCGCTGAAAAGTCAGCGATATTCATGCATTACCGAGCTAATGCTCTTAGCCCTGTTATCCACCTACATTGGATAACATGGCTAAGAACTGCTCAGGGAAGGTGTTAGCTTTTAGAGATATTCGCGCTTAGCGCGAATATCTCCAAAAGTTGGTAATAGGAGAAAGCGATGTTAGCGACTGTTTCCAGTTGCTAACATCTTGGCACGCCCACTTTGCATGTCATTAGTGATAAATTTCACTGACATGCAAAGCGGGGCCCAAGATGCTCGCTATCTCCTACTAGCTGTCGCTAACTGGTGTTAGCGACAGCTAGGTAATGGGGAGATAATGTTATCTCCGCTTTCTTGGCTTTTAAAGCCAAAAAAGCGGAGATAAACCCCCTTGATAATATGTCCCCAATTTCCTAGGAACTGATAAAGGGACGTACACACAGGGAAAAGACGACAAGCTATCTGTTACAGAACCACAATCATCATCACCTGTTACTCACGATGATGTGCACCGAAGCTTAATGGACCAGCCAACAAACTCCATGACTGACCATTCAAAAAAACAAAACACCTGCGCCTCTAACGAAAACACAGAGGAAGCGTGCCAGGAAGGCTAGAAAGCATCCTCATAAAAATAATAAAATAAACCAACAGGTTGACAGAATTTACCCAATCTTCAATTTGGAAAAGAACCAGTCCTTAATTGCTATCGCAACAGATCGAGCTTACAAAAAAGAAAGGGAAAAGTACTGCAAAGATCAACTGGTGACGTTGGAGACGTCAGGCTTATCATCTGGAAAATCGTTTGGATCAACCTGCTCAAACGGCTTAAATAAAGCAAATGAGAGGTCACCCAGCAATAACGAAACACATGGACAGCAAAACATTGCCCTCCACGAAGAATATAGTTGCAGCTGTAGGCACAAAAACAGCAATGGATTGACAAACCTATACCGAACAACAGCCAAAAAAAGTAGAGGCCTGCTCCAGTTATAAAAGCTCAGTTCATGACCTATGGTCCCACTTTGAGACAATCAACCCCTGTAGAGGATATTGAGAAATCATATTATAGAGAGGGCACCAGCCCGGCAGAGAACCGAGTGACCAGGTTTTGGTAAAAATAAATCCACAGCGCTAAAAAGAGGCCAGTAATTGAACGGGTAATCTGGAAATTAAAGTATGAGCCCAGAACTACATCTCAGCTTAGAAATAATGACCCAACACAACATTTAAACAACCGGATGCTATTAACTCCACAAGGTCCACAGACTACATAAACAGAGGAAATGTCCTGAGCCTTATGGCAGCTATCCCAACATTAAAGCACCTATCTCCAACAGACCTGCTGTCAATAGAGTTCATCCATCAGGAGGACAACAAGGAATGCAAAAAACTGTCTCCAAAGAAAGGTTTTCAGCCATTCTAAACAATGCATCTCAATGTTTTGACTTGGGGCATATCTCTGTCTGTTCCCACAAAACAACGTTAGCTCCAACGCCTGCTACATCAGCATTACACTAAGCAAAACCATTCCAGTATAAAGCCAGTTCATTCAGTACTATGAAGTGGGAGAGGTAAAGAGGGCAATAGGGACTCTCTACCGCTTGCATGAAGAGAATGACGCAGTATGATGCGCAGTACGTCAGAGCACTGGCCAATAAGCATTCTGTTGTGGAATATAGTAGGTACAAAGAGTGACCTGCAGGATAATGTACCTCCTGAGAACTGGGAAAATTACAAAATAGTAGCCCATCAAGAAACATGGATAATCCAGATCCCAAGGAGCATTCTTCATCATGTAAAGGCTACAAGAAGCCAGCGATACAGCAGATCGGAGGGCCGCCTAGCTGCCTACATTTCAACAACACTAAACATTACAACTGCCTTGTTGCCCACCACAACAATGGAAGTGCAAATAATAAAAATGGATGTAGGATCTAACAAGTGTCGTAAGCACAATTATCATTGTCAATCTTTATGTACACCCAAAACAAGAGAAAAAAAAGAGCTATTTAAAACACTAATCACTACCATAGCAGAACTCCGATTCAAACAACCCACAAGGGAAATAATTCTAACAGGAGAATTTAATTCAAATGTAATAAACACCCCAGAGGAAAATGACAATATAACTGCAGCAAATGCAATCTGGGCAATAGAAAACATAGTGCATCCTACCTTCAAAGGGATGGATTCGCTTAGGCAACAATTAGTGATAGACCTTGAACAGCTAGGGGTGAGAGTATTAAATGATAGAGTGGCTCGATCTGCACATATCATGGTCCCAATGTTAGCTCCATTATAGACTACACAATTGTCAATTCAATTCAATTCATAAAGATGTATTCCGTACATAGAAAAATGACCATAAAAGCACATAGAACATACACATGGGGTCAACATTGCAGAGGTATACAAAGTAAACATAAGGGTTAAAACATCATACTTTTCCTGGCATTAATGTATTTATATAAAAAGGTGGCAGTAAAAAAGCAAGCAAAATATTGCATATTAAAAATCAACTTCATTGCATCATTTACAGAACGAACTCCATATTTAATAAACATAGGTTTTAGATAGACAATACGTGAGTTCATGTAAAGATTATATATTAAGAGAAAGTGCAATGTGCTCTGCTTAGATTGATCATCACATGGGCAAGGGCCGACTGGATGCTTTTTAAGGTGGGGGAAAGCCACCAAAGGATGTACCAGCACGAGCCTAAGTCTGAGAAGGACAAATCTATGTGATGGACGTGTCACCTGGGTTAGATATAATTGAAAACCTTCATTGACAGTGTATTTGTTATAAAACATGATGGAAGACAATAAGCCACTGCTATTCGTCCGCCTCTTGGCTCTATATGACAAGAATATTGACTTAAGCTCACTTTTTGGTATTGCGACAGCAGCATATGGGTCGACCAATATATTTAGATCAAAGATTTCCTGGAAGCTATGTACTATGTATTTTAACCAGGGGATCCTAAGATGATTGTCCTATGCAAGACAGTCCTCAAGAACAGATCTATTAAAGGCTGGCTTCTCCTTTTGCCAGATCGATCGCCAAATCATTAGGGGCCTTAGTGATATCATATCTGACAGATAGTTGATCCCCAATTCTCTGTGTATTAACTCAGTTGGGGCAGAGGTTGGTAGACATAATAGCTTTCTGAGGAAATAATTTTCCTCGGTTTGAAGGCAGCTATCAGGGTAATATCCCCACACCCCAACCAAGTATAAGGCGATTGACACACATCTGGATTGGTAAATCTGCATCATATCCCTGAAACGTCTGTCACCTATCTTTGCCACAAATCTAAAAACCCTGTGGGCACTTTTAGCCATCTTTGCGCGGACATTAATAAATTCATGAGGCCATGATCGATCTTTAGCGAAGGTAATTCCTAGGTAGCAGAATTTATCTACATGGAGCACTCTCTGACCATCTATAAAAAAGACAAGGGACCTCTTCCGGCTTACCCCAAGATTCATGGTGTGGGGTTTTTTCTTGTTAATAAGCAGTTTCCTGTCTTTAATAAAAACAGAAAATCTAATAATTAATCGCTGAAGGCCGATGGGAGTCCTAGACAGTAGCACGGTATCGTCCGCATATAAGAATACCAGCACTTCGATCCCTTTTTCCCGGGGGGCATCAGCGTTAATGGTTTTTAAAACTGCATCTATTTCATTATTAAACAGAGTAAAAAGTAGACGGGCAAGGATGCAGCCTTGTCTAATGCCGTTCTTGACACTAAATTTGGGGGTACACTCTCCTCTCATGCCATACCACACACTGGTTTGCAGTTTTTCGTAGAGCCGGGCTAAAAAGAAAATTATACCCTCAGGGGCTCCAAGCTCTAACAGGGTTGTCCCTAGGATCCCGGGCTGCTACCGAGCCACCCCGAGACGCACCCACGGACCCTTCTGCTGCCACTCCTGCAAGTTCACCTGCATCCGGACCTGCACTACTCCAGCACCGACCAAGACCAAGACGAACAACAGCAGCAGCCACCTGAAGTGCATCCTACTCAACACCCGCTCCGTCCACAGACACGCCGCCGAGCACTGGAACCTGCTCGACACCACAGCCCCAGACGTCGCCTTCCTCACGGAAACCTGGATGAACGCCTCTTCAGCACCCGGCATCGCCATTGCGATCCCAGATGGCTACAAGATCATCCGAAGGGACCGCATCTACCAGACTGGAGGAGGCATCGCCATCATCCACAAGAACACCATGCGCATCACGACCAACACCGACGACACCCTCGCACCCGCCGAGCACCTGCACTTCCAGGTCCACATCAACCCCAAGACCACCCTCAGAGGCACCCTCATCTACAGACCCCCGGGGCCACGCACACAATTCAGCGAAGACATCGCCGACCTCATCAGCCCGCACGCCCTCCCCTCCGCTGACTACATCCTCCTCAGAGACCTCAACTTCCACCTGGAGAACAACAACGACCGCAACACCACCACCCTGCTGGACAACCTCGCAAACCTCGGACTCAAGCAGCTGTTGACCACCCCCACCCACTACGCCGGACACACACTCGACCCTGTCTTCTCATCCAGCAAGGACATCACCTTCAACCACGCCACCGGACTCCACTGGACGGACCACAGCTGCGTCCATTTCAGCTTCAGAAGGACCACGATCCACCACCACTAGCAACAGGTTGCACGCAGAAGCTGGAACAAGATCACAGCCGACCAGCTCGCGACTTCCCTGATCAAGAACCCACCCACCAGCGCAACGAACACCAGCCAAGCAGCCACCAACCTCACAAAGTGGATCAGCGACTGCGCAGACGACCTCGCCCCCCTGAGGACCCCGCCTAGTAGACCCGGCAGCAAGAAAGCCCCATGGTTCACCGACGAACTCAAGAGCTCCAAGAAGAACTGCCGAGCCCTCGAGAGAGCCTGGCGCAGAGACCCAACACTGGACAACATGACTGCCCTCAAGCTCGCCACCCGAAAACACCACCAACTGATCCACGCCACCAAGAAAACTGCATACACGGAACGACTGGACAACAACGCACACAACAGCAAGGAACTCTTCAACATCGTTAAAGAGCTCTCCAACCCCAACGCGGGTAACAACAACATCACCCCTTCGCAAGACCTCTGCAACTCCCTCGCCTCCTACTTCCACAACAAGATCGCAGACATACACAACAGCTTCACCACTCAACTGATGTACGCCACGACCGAACCACCGCCCCCCACCACCACCCTTCGCGCCTGGACCCCGATCAGCACCGAAGACACCGTCCGCACGATGAACTCCATCCACTCCGGATCTCCGACCAACCCCTGCCCTCACCACGTCTTCAACAAGGCCGACGCTGTCATCACACCCCAACTGCGGGACATCATCCACACCTACTTCGACACCGCTACCTTCCTGGAGAGCTGGAAGCACGCCGAACTCAGCGCTCTACTAAAGAAGCCATCAGCCGACCCCACCGACCTCAAGAACTACCGCCCCATCTCGCTGCTCCCGTTCCCTGCAAAAGTCATCGAGAAGACCATCAACAAGCAGCTGGCCGCCTTCCTCGAGACGAACGGATCCCTCGACCTTTCGCAGTCTGGCTTCCGGGCCAACCACAGCACCGAGACCGCCCTGGTCGCAGCCACCGATGACATCCGAGCCCTGCTTGACAACGGAGAAACAGCAGCCCTCATCCTCCTAGACCTCTCCGCGGCCTTCAACACTGTCTGCCACCGTACACTAGTGCAGCGCCTCAGCAACGTCGGAATCCAGGAGAAGGCACTGGAGTGGATCATCTCCTTCCTCGCCGGAAGGACACAGAGAGTCCGCCTCCCCCCGTTCAGATCAGAAGCCACCGAAGTCATCTGCGGCGTTCCTCAAGGTTCCTCGCTCAGTGCAACCCTCTTCAAGGTCTACATGAGCCCCCTCGCAGACATCGCATGCCAGCACAACCTCAGCATCATCTCCTACGCCGACGACACCCAGCTGATCCTCTCCCTCACCAACGACCCCGCCACCGCCAGAGCCAACCTTCACGAAGGGATGAAAGAGGTAGCCGAATGGATGAAGAACATCCGCCTGAAACTGAACTCGGACAAGACGGAAGTCCTCATCCTGGGATCTTCACCCTCTGCCTGGGACGACTCCTGGTGGCCCCCGCCCTAGGCAGCGCTCCCAAACCAACAGACCAAGCACGCAACCTGGGCTTCATCCTGGACTCCTCCCTCTCCATGACCAGACAAGTCAACGCCGTCTCCTCGTCGTGCTTCAACATCCTGCGCATGCTACGCAAGATCTTCCGGTGGATCCCCACCGACACCAGGAAGACGGTCACCCAGGCCCTCGTCACCAGCCGTCTGGACTACGGCAACTCCCTCTACGCCGGAACCACCGCCAAACTCCAGAAGAGACTCCAGCGGATCCAGAACGCCTCAGCACGACTCATACTGGACATCCCCCGTCGCAGCCACATCTCCGGACACCTGAGAGACCAGCACTGGCTCCCGGTCAACAAGAGAATCACCTTCCGTCTCCTCACCCACGCACACAAAGCCCTACACAACCAAGGCCCAGGATACCTCAACAGCCGCTTCAACTTCTACGCTCCCAAACGCCAGCTTCGATCGACCGGACACGCCCTCGCCGCCGTCCCCCGCATCCGAAGAGCCACCACAGGGGGACGGTCCTTCTCCTACCTCGCCGCCAAGACATGGAACTCCCTCCCGACCCACCTCCGCCTGATCCAGGACCACCTCACCTTCAGGAAGCAACTCAAGACCTGGCTGTTCGAGCAGTAGCGGACCCCCCTACCCTAGCGCCTTGAGACCCTCTGGGTGAGTAGTGCGCTATATAAATGATTGATTGATTGATTGATTGAGGATGGAATGGTCCACCAGATCGAAAGCACTACTTAAATCTGCGAAGCAGAGATAAAGAGAACCCTGTTTGGCCTGGGTATAGTTCCCGATCAGCAGATCTAAATTTATGCACTGATCAAGAGTACTGCGTCCTTTCCGGAAGCCATATTGAGTGCTAGCCAGGATCCAGTTAGCCTCCGCCCATTCTTCCAGCCTATCCAGCAATTTTCTGCTCATAATTTTGACTGAGGAGTCTAATAGAGAGATAGGACAGTAGTTTTTAACATCCGACCTATCTCCCTTCTTGTGGATCGGGATTATAACAGGTTCTCCCCTCGAGGGGGCCCGCTACTCACAGCTGCATTAAATATAATTGTTACTATAGGACTCTACAGCGACAGGGCGGCTTTATAAACATCTATGGGGACCCCATCCGGCCCTTGAGCCTTCCCCCCTCGCTGGCACTAATGCCTAGTTCTACCTCCGCTACAGTAATATCCTAAGGCACAATTGTCCAAGATCTACAATTAATTTCATACAGGCAATCAGATTTAAATATAGCGGACAAATGGGATAACCAGGCCTCACTAGTAACATTTGATGTAAGTTCAGGGATAGAATCAGCTTTTAGTAAATGGGAATTAACTGTAGCCCAAAAAAGGGCACAATTGGACAATTCCACAGCCTGTGTCAGTGTTTCCCAGGCCTGCTGTTGCAGCTCTCCCTTCCTACGCTTGAGAGCTAATTTATAATCTTGTCTCAGCTGGATTATCAATTTCTGGTCCCTTGGCCTAGTCGTTAATGCCTGCTTTAACTCGGTGAGGAGTGCCGTACAAGTATGGTCACACCAATCCTGGCTAAGGTTGGTTTTTGCTGTCCCAGGCCTAGTAAATATTGTGTCTATGAATTTTTTTAATGCCTCAAAAATTATCTAAAACCCGATCTGAGTCATTATCATTATTTAGAATATCGTTAATTTCCCATAAACTCCCTTTAACGATAATCTTTAAACATCCTCAGATTTTTCTCCTTTCCATCTCAGTCTCACTCCGCTCGGTCTATGTGGTTCGATATTCTCCACTGTTCTGGTAGGGGGGACTGACCTGCCTACCCAGATAGTAGTAACTAAAATTATGCAATTATGGTCACTCAATAAAGTTACTTCAATCTTGGGGGCCGTACAATATGAAATAATATTAGAGGAAACAATTACATGGTCAATGATAGAATTAGTATTCCTACCCGTGTATGTTAGGATAATATGGCCATGATCGTCACTTTCGTATTGCAGGATTTCCAAATCACGGTCCGCCATAAATGTATTAAGTGACTCGCCATAAATATTATGGCGAAAATGCAAGTCGTCCATTCCTGAGTTTATTTTAACCCCACAAACTTTTTGGGTAGACATTGCACAAGTCGGAATGTTAGAATCACCCACCCAAATAAAATCAAAAATAACATTTGCCTCTGCAATCAAGTTCTCTATGGCGGCAGCTAAATCCTTCACAACTTGATGTCGCGTATTATCAAATATATTATTGTAAAAATTAAATAAAAGTACATTGCGACCATGCTTCTCGTACAACCAAAGGATCTGTGAGTGGGCCCCAACACTCAAATACCTTTCCACAATCAAGGGTTGATTTATAGAAACCAATATCAAAAGGCCCCTCCGCTAGTAAGGTATAAGAGACAAAACCATCATAGCTTACTAGGTCCGTGCACCATGTTTCTTGGAAACAAATGATATCATGTGAATTAATAAAATTCATCCAGCCCAGTGTATCCCCTTTAGAGGCCTAACCGGCGATATTCCAGCTGACAATGAACATCCCTTTATTGCCACAGGTACTAAACTTCTTTAAAGTGAGGTCACCTGACAGTACGTCTCCCACCCTTTGGTCGATTTCAAGTCCTCCCCTGAAGTCTACAACATCACTTGGATTGACCACATGCATAGTCCCTGGATCTTCTAGTATTTCCCCTTCATTTTCATCAAGACTGGAGAACACTGCCACTGCATTAGTATAGAGGTCCAGGTTAAGTCAATCATTTACATCATGGGTACTTAGGGCTTGAAACCGGTTTAACACAGGTACCTCAAAAGTTGGATACAAGTCAGGACTTTTACCGGGTGGGAGGAAACCTCTCTTTGCTCTATCCTTTGGTTCATGATTTAAGTGGCTATAGAAAAAACCAAGTGGGCGTAGAGTAATACCTTGTTCAGAGTAAGGTAGCGATGTCGCTCTTATCAGGGAGGTGGTAGCATAATGGGGTTTTTTAAATTGATGATGATGCAATCGCCCTTAATACTTTTGTTGGAATTTCCTATCCAATTGACCCTTCTAGTAGTAAGGATCTGGTTGGAATAATTTACAGGGACCCACATTGTCGGTTAAGCCAAAACACTGTTTTATTTTTAAGAGAGTCATGGGTCTCCAGCTGGTTCAGGTTCATTTTGCTCCAGGGGTGTAACATTTGTTAAAACAGCCACACACGGGGCGCAATCGGGAGGTAAATTAATAGTGTGGCTACGCTTAACTTCAGCAGCTGTCTGTTCACTCCTAGATTCTAATGCTGCCGGGTTCTTCTCACCACTAATAGTTTGAATGTTATACTAGCCTGTGGCTACTTTATCCTTCTCCCTGCTGCATTGAACCACAGGCTTAGATATGTTTAGGGCAACATTGCTAGCCCTACGTTCATCCACAGTTTCCGTTGAAGTTTTTACTAATTCACTTTGGGCGGATAATAGTCCACCTAACCTAGTGACCTCACTAAAAAGAATATCTAGTTTATCGGACAGAGGTTTAGTAAAACTTTCAATTTTTGCAACAAAGATATTAAATAGTTGCTCAATCTGTCCGTCATGTAAAGCCACAGTACTAATTTTACCCAGTTGCTCTTCTCTTCCGGGTACATTGGTGGGCAATGTTTTGACTCCCTCATTGTTGTTGTTTGCACCACGCTTGGTTTGTGATTTTCTGCACCCTCTCCTAGTTTTAGGGGCTGGTGACCTTTGGATTGAAGTATTGGAAATATCAACCAGTGTAATTGGTGTTTGGGCTAAACCCTTTGGAGAAACAGTACCTAAGCTGCTGGGCTCCCTTCTTGCTACAAGGTGTTCTGGCGGGGATATTAGGGGCATTACTGGCAAGCTACCTAGGTCCAGCGAAAGTCGTCGTTCCGCTCTATCTATTTCATCATTGATTACATTCACTGCTCTCACCAGATAATCATCAAGGGTAGCGCTAGCATGTTCAAGAGGGGCTTTATTTCCCTTCCGCTTTGACATGATTACAAGAGGCAAAAATCACAATTAAATTACAAAAGTGCACAAAAGCTAATATGATTGAAATACTAAAAAGAAGGAACAGAAGGACCGCAAAAATATTAAAAATAGTCAAATCCACTGCGAGAAAGTTCAGTTAATCTTTGCCTGAAGAAGTGGCCATTAAAAGTCTTACTCAGTTGCGTGGTGGGAGTCCCACATTTCAAAACCAAGGGGTCAATCCCAGCCCAGCCTCGTCAGTCTCGGACGGCCTCAGATGGCCCTCCCTTTACCCCGGGCTTAGCCCTGCGCCACCCGCGCGCATCCCGCGAGACAGGAATGGCTAATCGCTTTTAGACTTTCCAATTAGCAGGGAGGAGGGGCGGGTTGACCGTGCCCCACAGCGTCCTGGGCCCTGTAGACCTTGGCCCCTCACAGAAGCAAACAGCAAATGCGGGCGAAGCGTCTCCCGCGAAGCCGGAGACGCAAGGTGTAGATACAGCCCCAGGTCAGCGGGGGGAGGGGCAGGTAGACCGTGCCCCACAGCTTCCTGGGCCCTGTAGTCCTTGGCCCGTCACAGCAGCAAACAGCAAGTTATGTTATGTTATGTTAATTTTGATTTACATAGCGCCAAATCACCGAAAGGTCTCTTAGCGCTTGCTTTGGGAACCCGTCCTGGCTTTCCCTGCGAGATAATCCCTACTGGGCATCCCCAAGGTGAAGACCAGGCATCCCATCGCGGTGGGCCGTAGTGGAGATTAAGCAAGCTATTGCCCAGAGTTGTAGAGTGTGAACCTATGATTCGAGTAGGCATCGAGGCGAGAATTATCGAGTCCGTGGACATTTTTGAGCTCAAGACCCTGCCGCGTCGGGAATTGAACCCTGGTCCCGGGTCTGACCTCTGCATCAGGGTCTGCCTCCTCTAACCAGTGAGCCACACTTCTCCACCTGCGGGCGAAGCGTCTCCCGCAAAGCGGGGGACACAAGGTATAGATACAGCCCCCGGTCAGCGGGGGGAGGGGCGAGTTGACCGTGCCCCACAGCGTCCTGGGCCCTGTAGTCCTTGGCCCCTTCACAGCAGCAAACAGCAAGTGCGGGTGAAGCGTCTCCCCAATTGTCACATTACCGCTGCTATGCGCCAACATTTCGAACTGCTAACATCGTTCCCTAGTCTTAGGAAATAAGCACCCGAGGTTGGGTTCACAACAACGATAAACCTTAAACGACTACGATGGACAAGTAGTACACTTCCCCACATCGCCTTGAGGGCAAAAGAATAGATAGCAACACAAGACTCACAAAACAATTGAATCTTGGGCCATCTTTTTAACAAATCTTTCCGAGGAAGCTACAACAACAAACTCGCATCGAAGCACGTAGTCTGACCAATGCAGATTCCTGAGTCAGACAACTAGAAACTTAAGAAAAAAACTATGAGCTCATATCAGATCCACAGGGGGCCATAATGCATCAAAAACGACATGGAAACAAACACAACATCTTAAAAAGCGGTATAGAAAACAAATGTGGGAGGATAACAGAACGCAGCAAGACAATTTTTGGTTGAAGCTCCTATATAATGCTAAATGATCGAGCACTAGAACTTTTTAGGATCAAGTAAACTCCCTTGTAAGAACGCTAAAAGTAATAAATGTGACCTGTGTTACAGAACTAGCTTGGGTACATCACCTAATCACCATCTTCTCAATAACACCTGAGAGGGCAACCGCAGTGCAGGTATTTTCATAGTTCCCTCTAGTAAAGGACCAAAACACATTAATGCATTTGAGATCAACTACTCAAGCAGACCAAACATTACATATAGAAACTGCAGGCACACAAAAACAGGACGATAGAACGCACTCAACAGTTACGACTCCCAAAGTGTTTGGAAGAACCTCGAAGAGTAACATGGCAATAGAAGAATCATTTAAACAATGCTCCGAAGAAGAAATTTCATAGCCAAGGTCAGGCTAGATAGGGCACCAGGTCCGAACAGCATACCCCAAGCAATTTACAAGCAAGACCCTAACTTTGTCCCGCCTATTCCATGAAGTGGGCACAACAAATTGCCTCCGGAGAGATGGTGAGGTTCAATAATAAATCCAGTATTTAACCCCTTCCCTGCAGCGTGAATTCCACCGCGGTGCAGGGATTTAATTAGGGGGGTGTAACCCCTTGCGTGCTCAGGACGGCCCCCGGCCGTCCTACATCACGGTAGGCGTGTGTGGAGGACGCCCCCCAGCCGTCTGAACTCCACCCACTAATTAATTCTTCCGCACAAGCGGGGAATTTGGGCCACACTGGGGAATTGGCGGTGTTTGGACGGCCCCCGTCCGTCCTGAGGACACACCCACCGTGACGAAGGACGGCCGGGGGTCATCCTGAGCACACAAGGGATTAAGGGTGGGGAGTGAACCAACCCAGATAATTATCGACTGATAGCCTTAGTAGATACTGAAGCAAAATATTACGCCTCATTGATCTTGGCAGACTTAATCAGACCCTCCAGCATTTCGCGATTTCGTGATTCACAAAATAATCATGAAATCAGCTGAAGAGCGTGATGTAAATGTAAATGTATGTATACTTGTAAAGCGTACTGTTACCCCATCACTCAGAGCATCCTGGCGCTTTATACCGCTGGGGAACCCGTCCTGGCTTTCCCTGTGAGAAGGCACCCCCAAGGTGAGGCCAGGAATCCCCGGCGCTGATAGGGCCGTTGTGGAGAGTAAGCAAGCTATTGCCCAGAGTTGCAGAGTGGTACCCATGCTTAGCGTATGCACCTAGGCGAGAATTATCGAGTCCGCGGACCTTGACGCAAGACCCTGCCGCGTTAGGAATTGAACCCTGGTCCTGGGCCGATCTCTGCTTCAGGGTCTGCCGCTCTAACCAGTGAGCCACACTTCTCCATTGATAAACGCGATATTTAAATTTCTGGCTGCAAAAAAAGGTCTCCCAGCAGACACGGCCACTTTTATTGTCCGCATGCACATGTACAGCCATCAGTCAGGAAATACAGTGAGGTTCAGGGACTAGAAATAGGCTACGCCGGACACACACAAGCATGACTTCTGCAAGAAGACAGGCCAGGTATGTATGCACTGTGGCTACGGGCCTAATGTCAAAGGAATTTGACATTAGACCGTGGCACTTGTTGATACGGGTGATGTCTTGCCTTGTTTTGTGCCGGGAGAGTGGTCTACTCCTACGACCCTGCATACAGGAAGGAGATTGATTAAATCAGCAGGCTGGCAGACACAGAGGTGGGGGCAGCATTGTTTTTTTATTGTGCTCTGCACGCCCTAATAATCATGTCTTTTTGTGCCCGACTGGGACCTGGGCAGCCAGGCCCCCCTCTGTTTGCGTTCTCGAGTCCTGATGGTGAGCCTGACCCTCACCTCCTCAGCCCCGCAGGTGCCTCCTGTTTTGGGGCTCGGGGTACACTGTCAGCTTCTAGCAAGCCATGTCCACCAACGATGCAGCCGGCCTTCTGACTCCTCAGCTCTGCAAGAGAGCAGCAGACTCCTGACGCCCCAAAAAGAGTGCACAACAAAACTTTGAGGCCCCATAGGAAGCCTGTCGCAAAGAGCAGGCAGCAGCTATTCATGGCAGCACGCTCAACATCCTCCTATGAACATCACTGATGCTGACATCTGGCTGCAGCAGACACATCTGAAAGGCTGCCCATCTTGAGTGTAGCTAGTAGTTTGACTTATAAAGCTTCTCGTTTAAAACATCATTCTGTGCAGCGATACCCTGAAGAATGCTGCCCTCACTTTACCCCTTTGATCACTCTTTTTTTGTGTTTTATTTTTTTCTTTGGCTGTCACTGAATTTATTAATAATGACAGTATTTTTTGTTAAATATTTTAGTTTTGCCAGATTGAAACAAGGCAATTTCTGGAAGGTACCAGTACTTCGTGGAGAGGAGGGGAAAGTATTCTGTACTCTCACTTCTGTAAGAATTTGATTTACAAAGTTAAACATTGCTACAGCATCTTTAAGAAACCTTTACTAGAGATGCCTGTGCTGTTTTTTAACAATTCATCAGCTTGCAAAACTCTTCTGAACCTTTCTAAAAGAAAGCACTGCCAAAAGAACTGCAACAAGCATGCACACTTTAGTAAGAATTCTCAAGTTATGAAACCCAAATTTCAAAGCCAATTTTTCCCGACAAATTCGGTGCTTATCCAGTACAAATGCTCCTTTTCAGATAATAAAAAATAAACCTATTTAACCATAGTACTTTTGCTCTTTTGAAGGTTGCAAAATGACAATCTCAGGACCAGATGTAATTGTATTCAATTCATCGACCTTGAAAGTACAAAGTACAACAGGTCATCATCGGATGTCAGCAGCGAGCGTTTAGCATTCACACGACCCATCCATGACACACTGCTTTCACAATTTAATCTTTGCTATGTTAGTAAAAATAATTCCACACAATTATGTTAAATGGAATTCTCAAAAGTTGCACACAAATAGTTGCAAAGAAATGCAGAATTCTATGAAGAGTAATCAAAATTGTTAATCATACATTGTCCCAGCAAAGGAAGTATGCACAGATCAGGGTTACCTATTGCCAATATCCTGCTAAAATCCATAATCTGCCACAGTGGGTGACCTATGGACGAGTACTGGTGTGATCCTATTCTCACTCCTACAGCAACAATATGACCTAGGATCCACTGAGACATATAGGTATATACAGATCAGACACGCATTGATGACGGCTATAGAGCCGGGGACCAAAGTCCCTGAATCATCTCCATTAGAAGACCGCCTGCTCACTGATTATATGCAAACAGGAGCTACATCACTCACTTATCGAAAACTGTTAAATAATCTACCGGACCCACTAACTAAATTACGGGATAAATGGGAGACGGAGTTGGGAGAAATGGATGAAACGGACTGGAATGCCGCACTAGCATCCCCGAGAGAGGCAGGAGTATCGTCCCGATTCCGTCTAGTACATTTCAAAATACTGCATAGGGTCTACTACACCAGAACTGCTTTGTATAGAATACACAGGGCGCAGCATCCGAATTGTCTGAGAGGTTGTGGAGAGAAAGGAACACTCCTACACACACTTTGGGGATGTCCGATCATTAGCGAATACTGGAGGCAAATTATGAGGACCGTTTCACAAACACTGGAAGTCTCACTCACACCAGACCCGAGGGTTTGCTTATTGAATGTGTGGGGGAGGACGGATCTATCTAGACAGGGTCAACAGTGGGTGGTGATAGGAGCGATGGTGGCCAAGCGCGACATAGCACAAAAATGGGGGGCGGCAGACACACCGACATTGGCACAGTGGTGCACACACATGGACAAAATGATGATTACCGAGCGAGCGGTTTATAAAATAAGAGCCAACCCTCGCAAATGAAACAGGATCTGGTTACCTTGGAACAAGTATAGAGGTGAACTGTGTGACCCTTTGCCGGAAGAAGGAGAGGATAGCTCTGATGAGGAGGATGAACTTTGAAACAAACACATACCCATGGAAGGGACGCTGGGAGGGATATGGGTGTGATGGTAAGAGACCATGGGGGACTCATGGGTAAGAATACAGCGTAGTACATCAGTAAAGCCCCACCGATATAGATGATTGTCTGTGTATTGAAGCTCTAATAAACTGTGTACTGTTCCTAATGAGTCTATAGTTCTGTTTCAATCAAAACAAATAATTGAAAAGTAAGACTATTAATTCTGTATACCCTGATGGAAAGTTTGACGCACCATGTTCTTAATTGCTGCCGGACCGGGAGGTTGTCGGCTGAATAGCTGTGTATCACGAGCCTCAGAATGATTAGGTCGTGACAATGTCCTCTATACAAGCAAATGATGTAATGTGTAATTGTCAACTGCAAATAAAGTCTTACACCAAAAAAAATCCATAAACTGAATGTTTAAAAAAGGATCCGGTAATCTGTACGTGTGTGTTTCCCATTCTACAGCTACTAAATTAAGACATAATAAAGTCCCACTGTCGATGAAACTAGCCATTCACGTTCGATGATAGCTTTTTAAACAATCTGGGACCCTAAATCTGGTCTGTGATAATATGGCAATACCATGTGTGAAGATAACAAACACTCTCTGACACTTTCAACATGCCTATTTAAAAGTGGAATACTCTGCCAAAACAGTTTCCATTGAATTAAGGCCGAAAAGGAATGATTACAAGTAAAATAAAGTGCTGCAATAATTCAGCTAAATTTCCATTTTTGTGCTGCGGAATTTCAATTTTTACACCGCAAAATCTGCAAATCTGTGCCACAGTATCCTGGGGGCTCTGCTTAATAAGCTGGTCTGAGAGTAACAAAATAATTCCCATTAACCAGTCTGGCTTCCGTTGGGGCATTGGCACCATCACAAAGGTCCTCGCCCTAGGTCTAAAGGCAGACAAAAGCTTACGACAACGAAAGAACATGTTTTTATACCTTATCGATTTTAAAGCTGCATTCGATTGAGTCAACAGAGGCATCTTATGGCTGAAGTTGAAGCAGGGGGGCCTTCCCGAAGCAATACTGAGACCAATAATGGAACTATTCCCTGACATGTGGATGCAAGTTAAAATAACTGATGGAAAGAGGCTCACCAGAAAAATCTACACGAATGAGGGCCTAAAGGAAAGATGTGTCCTAGCACCACACTTATTCAACCTATTCATGTCTGATTTATCACCAAGGCTAGACGAGATCAACTTGCATCCCCCACGTTTGGGCATACTACCTATCACACATCTATCTCACGGCGACACCATAGTGCTCCAAAGTTACACAAGAATTGGCCTGCAGAGAGCGATTAATGAATTAGGGAATTTTGCCAAGACGAATTTGCTATAGATAAATGTTACAAAACCAAAAGCTATGATTATAAGCTGTTGCGTCCATAAACAACACCATTCAAATTCAGAAAGGCAAGTGGTTAGTAGTTACAAATACCAGGGGATATATTTGGACAAAAGATTAACTTTCCAAAAGCAGAATGAGGCCATACAAAACAAGGGAAACTGCCTAACATTTGCATTCTGTTCAATATCAAAGAGTCTAAAGGGCCGATGTTTCACTCCATTATTAGCAATCACGAAAGCAATACTTCTACCAACTTTAGCATACGGAAGAAAAAGTTCAGCACGGGAAAGATGCAGCAACGCTGGGCAGCCTCCAAGCATGGGTGTACAAAGCCGTATTTTCTTTACCACGTAACTCCTCAATGGCACTAGTCCGGTTAGAATTTGGGCAGCAACAGCAAGAGCTACACAGAAGATATGCAACAATAAAAATCTGGAAAAAAGTCTGGAGCAATCAAGAAAATTACATCAACAATACACTCTGGAAATCACTACAAGGCAATCCCCAGTCCGCCTACATCGAGTATCTACAATCATCTCTACGGCTTATCAACATGGCAGACCTTTGGCAGCAGAACTTACCATTTACTTCTTTTACAAAAATACTAAAGAAGCCAGCAAAGCAACTTTCACTAATGGAGGCTAAAGCCATGCTAAGCAAGCGAGCCCATGCTTGGATGGTCTTGCAATCCTATAAAAAACCGCAACCAGCAACATATTTGGGTCTGTCCTTTTCTCCCTACTTAAAGACTAAGTTGTTAGCAGTACGATTTGGAATGCTGCTGTCTGATGCAGACCGGCTAAGCTGGAGATACCAGGGCCCAAAGTCATGTAGACTTTGCGGATCACCAACACACAAATTTATTAATTTAATATGCATCTGCCCAGCCCTAAGCCAAGATTGTCCTAAACTGCTGAAGAGATCATTCAACGCAAGAGGCATTCGCTCTTGTAGAACAGCAATATTAAAATGTCTTGATCTGAATGACCCACAGCTTAACTGTCATTTAATAACATTTTTTATTGATTACAAGAAACATGGCTAGTGGCAACGCAACAGGGCACTTTAGAGACTATGGATTTTGTGTCTCCTTTTTATCATCAAATGCATTGTATAATTTACCTACCTTGTATACCCAGTGCAATCATGACCCACATATTAACTGTCACTTAGCAATAACTGCTGAATTTCTTTGGTTTTGTATGAGCAAAATATCAGCCTAACTATAAAGTTCATGTAACCTTTGTTTTTTTCACTGAATCTATCTATCTATCTATCTATCTATCTATCTATCTATCTATCTATCTATCTATCTATCTATCTATCTATCTATCTATCTATCTATCTATCTATCTATCTATCTATTCACTGAGAAAATTAAAGGTTAAAGTGATGTGATAGTTAGATAAGGTAATACGATCTTGCTTAACGTAAAGAATCCCCCAGATATTCACTGAAAAAAGACACAGCAGCAATCATGCGGACCATCTACTCAGTGGCCCCAATAGACCCATGCACCCACCTCATCTATAACCTCAGAACATCACCAATCAGCAACACCCTGACCCACATCATTAACACCTCCATCATACATCATATCCCGCACTTTTCTGGATGAAGGGTAACTTGCAGAAATCAACGCCTTCCTCAAGAAGCCCACAGACGACCTGAATCAATTGCGCAACTTCCCACCCATCTACCTGCTTCCCTATCCAGCCAAAGGGATTGAGAAGGCCGTCAACAAGCTGGCTTTATACACATGAAATATCAGCCTAACTATACTGTCCATGTAACCTTTGTTTTTTTCACAGAATTTCTAAGGTTCTTTTAATTCTATTTCCCAACTATAATGCCCCTGTAACCTTTTTTTCAGTGAATTTCTAAGGTTTTTTTTAAATGCTAAATCCTCACTATCACGTCCCTGTAACCTTTGCTTTTTTCAGTGAATTTCTAAGGTGTTACAAATCCTATCTCCCAATTATAACGTCCATGTAACCTATGATTTTCTATTGAGTTCTTAAGGTTTTTAAATTGCATTTTCTATTTAAAATGGCTTTATAAGGGGTATTTTCATAAGCTTTGATTTTCTTCAGTGGATTAATAAGCATTTTTTTTGTTAAGAGTTTTATATAGCACGAACTAGACCCGAGACATAAGGTATTAGAGCACTTTACATGAGGACCACTAGGGGTTTAATACTGTACACTTCAAACTCATGTTTTTTTAGTGTATCTCTAGAACAACCATCTCTAAAAGCTATTTTCTGTTTTACCGTTGAGGCCGTAGATTGCAATGATCGTGATGACGTTGGTAATCGTGATCCCCGCAGTTACATCGCGAAAGCAGAAAGCAAAAGCAGGAACTTAATAGCCACCACCACATTATAAAATTATTATTATATAATTAATTCTAAACATCACAGTAGATAACTCACTATGTAAATAACTATAAAACATTTATCAAAATCTCAATATCTCTATAACAATGCATATTAATTATTCACTGATATATTTTTTTATAATTTCACCAATGTGCGCAACGATGTTGATAGTCGCGATGTCCCCGCTATGGTACGTGGGGGTCCTCCCTGGCAGTCGCTGCTTCACCGCAAATAGCATGCGTGATCAAAAAAGTCTATTTTGGACACATAAAAGTGTCATTTATCAAACATGGAGTTCGAGTACCTCTACTCTGACCCCTTATGTTAGCTTTTTCAGAAAGTTTCAGTCTCGGGAACTGTTCCCAATAAAATGGCGGCTGCAACTTTCTGTTCAGGTTACGTCCAGCCAATCAGAGCATTTCAGTTGGAGCGTGCATTCGTGATTACTCGCGAAACCATTGAGAAATATCCGTTGCCAGGGATATCACTATAATTTTCAACATACATTTCTCAACAACTACTGAATGGATGTACACCAAATAAGAAAAAGGCACTTCCTTGAACCAACATCTACCTCCCTGCCAAATTTGGCGTGAGTCCGTTCAGTGGTTGGGGCTGTAAATGTTCCCATGGGAATTAACTTTACAAACGCAACCTTATTTCACACCCCAAATTCTTGGCCCCCACTGCACGGATCACCCCCAAACTTTCCATTACAATAGAATCCACCTTAACATTTTTTGGGGAAAATTTCATGAAGATTGGTCAAATGATGCCAAAGTTATTGCCAAGTCAAAAAATGCTTTTTCTATGGAAACTAGGTCCTAACTATACCTAATAATTACTGACAAAGCTAAAGGTTACAGCGGCGTTACCCACACAACCATGGGAATTCAGCAGTTATCGATATACTTATAGCTATATTTATCTGAAGAAACTATAACTTGTGCCGTTAAGTAACTTTAAAATACGAGTTATAGTTTCTTAACATAAATATAACTATAAGTATAACTATACCGGTCTTTTTCACTTTTGCACTAGCACTTTATGAACGGCATAATAATAATAATCTTGATGCTGCTATTATCAGTTGTTTATATATTGGGTAACCTAATATGTTTTGGAACTAATATCTTAAATACTGTAATAATATTATTATTATTATTTCTTTTTTCTTTTTTGTGCATTATTGCAGTTTTTGTATTATTGCTGTGGTGTTTTTTTTTTTGTTTTTTTTTTTTGTTTTTTTTTTTGTCTAGGGTTGTCTCTTGGATACTGTAAATTTTTTCTAATGTATGTCTAAGTATGAAGAAATTAATGTACCAATGTATATAACATTTTTTTTTTTCACCTACGGCTTGTAATAAAAAAAATTAAAAAAAAAAAGAAATAACCAGTTTCCTGCGCTCTCAATCTGTAAAATGCTCGTTTATTTCCCTGCTCTGCCAGTGCTATGGAAGAGGCGCTTCAGTGTCTGTTTATAACCCGCTGTGTTGTGTTTCAGTTTTAATCGCTTGCTGTGTTGTTTGTTTGTTTAGTGACATTAACTCGGGCTGTGTTAGTTTACCGGGGGCAGATTTTCAAGCCACCTTGCGTCACTTTTCCCTGTTAAAAGTGACCTAAGGGGCTTGTAAATGTGCCCCAGGGGTTTAAAACTTGAGGAGTTGGAGTGTTTTCCATCAGCTGTGAGCTTGAAGCCGCTGTTTGCAGTGTCCACAGTTTGCACCGGTGCGGTTTGTGCTCTCACTGCTGGTTCCAAAAGGGAGGGCTGGAGGTTTCTCAGTAGAGCAACAAGTCTTGGGGCTATTTAAGGCACTGCTCTAAAAGGACACTGTAAAGTATTAGATCCTTCGTTTTATTTGTATCTACTTTAAAATTTATTTTTTTAACACTTAGTTGTAAAATTCTCCTCTTTAGTTGCGCTCTGTTGACTATGTGAAGTTTGAAATACACTAAAAAGAATGGATCAGAAAATAGTGACTGACTAATAAAAACAAAAAAAAAAAGTATAACTATACCTGCTGAATTTCTATGGGTTTGTGTGTGTAAAACATCAACATAACTAAAAGTCTCTGAAACGTTTGGTTTTGTCGGTGAATATATATATATATATATATTCACTAAAAAAAGTAAGGTTACAGGGACGTTATAGTTCGGCTCCCATTTAACACACACAAAACCATAGAAGTTCAACAAATATAGTTATACTTATCTCAAGAAACTATAACTTCTCCCCTAAGGTAACTATAACTCCAGCCTCCACCATGCACTATTTTCTCATCACTAATTTTATTAGTTATGTTATGAATAAGCATGGGCGGAAAATCCGTTTCGCTCGCGGATTTTGCGGATTTTCGGTAAATTCGCAATCCGCGAGATTCGCGAATCTCCCGCAAAATCCGCAAATCCGCGAGCAGCGGATTTTATGGCTTGCTCGCACTGTTCGCGTGAGTTCGCGGCTTCCCAGTACAACTTTGCGCCCCGCGAATAAGCGCAAAATTGCAGAAATACGATCTTAGCAAAACTGAAACTACTTACCAGGTTCAAAAGTTCAGGCTCATCATTAGTAGCCATTTCCTGTAGTGCTTCCTGAGGGGCCCTTCCAGAGTTCAGTTGCCAGTTGCAACTATTATGTGACCCTGCTCTGAACCTCAGAATAGTTACACATATGCCACAAAGGTCCTGAATTACAGCTAAAGGAGACAAGCAGGAGCCAGGCTGGAAGTTCAAATCCATTAATCAGCCCCTAATTCATTATTGTCAGTTGGGGCAGGGCAGGTGTTGTAACTAATTTTGCAACAATGAAAGCACTTAGCAAGTGCAAAAGATCACTAATCAGGAAGCACTAAGGAAGCAGGTGCCAGCTAAAAAAATATTCTGTGACACATTAATCAGCCCCAAATTAATTCAGGTCACTTGAGGCAGGGAAGGTGTGCTTGCAATAAACACTGACTGGACAACCAGAGGGTGCTGTGATGAAACAGAGGGTGGCATGGGTGGGCCAGAGGGTGGCATGAGTAGTCAGAGAGTGGCAGTGGTGACAGAGAGTGGCAGTGATGAAGAAGAGTGTCCCAAACAGGCTGGACACGTAGAAACAACAAGTTCGCGAAACTTGCGACCCGACAGGTAAGTTCGCGTTTGCGAAATTGTACAAAACCCTCGCGAACTGGCAGAAACCCGCGCGAACACACAAAAAAAAATCTGCAAATTCGCGAGAATTCGCGGATTTTGCGAATTGCGAGTTCGCAAATCCGCAAAATTCGCGAACGCGAGATTCGCAAAATTGGCCCATGCTTAGTTATGAATAATGTCACAGAAGATGGTATTACTGATGTAAGCTCCATGCCTCACACTGCTTTTGGCCATGCTCGTCAGGGGGTCGGCAGACCAGGCCCTGTAACCAAACCCTCATATGCAGGCAAACCAGGAGGAGGGCATGCAGTCCCTCTCCTGAGCCAATTATGGCTCCAGGGACTCCATCCCCGGAGCCGACAAATTACTAAAAGGACAATTTCAGCCCCAGGGACCCCATATCCCAGGGCTCAGCACATTTCTACAAGGGTAGAAGGGTTGTGCATCACCCCTGCCCATGCCGATTTTGGCACCGGGAAGGCGGGAATCCCATCATCTAGGGTCGGGCCACTTCATGGATGGTGCCCTTGCCCCACCCGGGGCACCCAATGTGAACTGCATTAAGAGCCTCTGTGGTCCCTGCAGCTCCCCACCTCCAGCGGGAGCCAGCATTGCTCCCGCTTACTGAGAGCACCAAGAAATTCTGCTGCCTGCGTGCATTAGCAATTTTTTCATCTGTTTTCCTGCCCACTTCATAGCAGGCCAGGGAAACAGATGACATCTGCTCCCAGCTGGTGGGAGGAGTTTTCCTGCTGCCGCCGGCTGGGAGCGGACTTACTGTCTGCTGTCGCTTGGTAGGAGCTGCCGAAGCTCCCGCCAAGCGAAAGCTGACAACTTTGTCCCGAGGGATGGCACCTCGGGGCATAGGGAGCCAGCACTGGGGCGGGGGTGTCCCCAGGGCCAATATTGTCTCAGGGGGGGCGGCAGCCCCCCTTCATTCAAATTGCATGGTCTGTCCCCGAAGGCGGTGGTTCCCAAGGCCGAAAATAACCTCTTGCCAAAATCAGCCTGCTGTGGGGAGGCGGTGCTCTCCTGGGGCCTGAAAATGGCCCGGGACGGGGAGGTCTGTGCAGTCTCCCTTCCCTAGTAAAGATAGGCCTTCCCTCCCCCATAATTTACATTGGCTTGGCCCCGGAGAGATGGCATTACACGGGCCAAAATCGAATATGGGGAGAGGGGCTGCAATCACCCCCCTCCCCATTATACTTATTTTCTTTTTTTTTAAACCATTCTTTATTAGGATATTTACAATTTTTAAACCGTCAACCCCCACCACCCCCACCCGGCCATCATGCAGGCATTTTAGATGACAAATTTAAACAATGATAGATGTGGATAAATTATTGTACACATTCATATTTAAACTAAAGATATACAGGTAGATTCATCAAGCTAAATTGCGCTCGCAAAGGGCCAGATTCTGAGAATCTGGCCCTTTGCGAGTATAATTTTTGCATTTGGGATTCATCATCCCAAATGCAAAAATCGCTATTTGCGAAATCGCATCTTTGCGAGGAATTGGATTTAAGGAATCTCTATTAGAGATTCCTTAAATGCAATTCATTAACCAATTTGAAATTGCGAATTCGCAATAATTGGTCGCTATTTACCACGAAGTCTGACTTCGTGGTAAATTGTGAAAAAATAGAAAAAAACACTTTAGTGCATTTTTCTCTGTTGCATGTTACACACACACATGTCCTTTGGACATGTGTGTGCGCAACACCTGTGTAAATTTGCATTTCAGGGGTGCTACAGGGTGTCCTTTGGACACCTCTGGCCCCCTTGAAATCGCTATCTTATTTGTGATTAGCTAATTGCTAATCGCAAATAAGGAATACTCCCCATTCATTCCTATGGGCCTTTAGGCCCATAGGAATAAATGGGGAGTTATTCCTTATTTGCGATTAGCAATTTGCTAATCGCAAATAAGGAATGTGTAGGAATCACAATTTATTTTGCGATTCCTACATGAATCCCGTTTTGCAAGTCTGTAATAGCGATTCCTTATGAATCGCTATTAAAGACTCGCAAAACGGGTCTTTGATGAATCTACCTGATAATACATTTTAAAAAAACTTTCGAGACGTAACTAATCGGTAACTTCTACCCAATGCTTAATGGGGTCCCATATTGCTAATCCTTTCTTTTTAATGTTCCTACCCTTTCTATTGTAGATTGAGATTTCCAGGCTATATGTTGCTAATAGTCGTGCTCGCCACTGTTGAAACATAGGTGGGAGAGGATCAAGCCAGGCCGAAGCAAGACAAATTCGTAATACTGCCATAGCCACAAACACAAGTCCCTTCATTTGGTTTTGTCCAATATCGCCATCTGCCCCTAGGATTATTTCCACGGTTGCTATCTCCAGGTTTGTTTAAAAAGTTCTTGAAAGAAACATGGATACCTCCTGTCTGATAGTACAGAGTTCCTTACATGTGGCCAACATATGAATTAAGTCTGCTTCGGGATACGCACATCTAGGAAATTGGGTCCCCTTCCCCGTACTCCATTTGGCTATTCTTTGAGGGATGTAATAAAGCTGAAGAAAGGTTTTGTAAAATTGCGATTGCAGGTTGGATGATATCAATAATGATTGGGAGAATTCAAATGCTTTATGGATTGTAGTTTCTGGTGTTTCCAGTTGATTCTGCCACTTATTGATGTGTTTGTCCATATCGTCAGGAGAAGCGATTATCAAATTTTTATAGATTTCCCCCATTTTAACTCTATTATTTTGAGCTAATATTTCGATTATCTGGATTTTCTGGAAGGCCTCACTGCCGCCCCCTTTTTTAGTTATGAAGTCTCTAATTTGCAAGTATTTATAAAAATCGTGGTTTTCTAGGCCAAAATGATTTTTTAGTATTTCGAATGAATAAAATTGAGTTATAAAATGTACCGAATTTTGTAATGCCCAGCCTGACCCACCGCTTCATACATGCGTCCGTGAACAGTTCGGGAAGATTCTTATTTCCAGAAATACTTGTATAGTGTGAGAACCTACCAATCCCCAGAAGTTTGCGTATATGACTCTAAGCCATATAGGTACCCTTTAGTGTTTTAAAACAAACTTTTTTTAAATGACAATCGTAAGTCAGTCGCCAGAGATGTTCGTTTCTATCATTCCCTAGAATGAGTTCTTGTGGGGTAGGGAACCCCCTTTCATAATCTGTACCTTTATCTGAAATTAAAAGTGCTCTGCTGTATTTGAGTATAGAGGCCCACCAGTACATTTTAAGATTAGGTAGGGCAAGACCACCTCTGTCTTTAGGCAGAGTAATACATTTCAAGGCTCTTCGTGATCTGCTGTACCCCCAGATAAAACGGGGAAAAAATAGCGTCAGTTTCTTTGAATATTTGTTGGTCAAAACTTAAACAAATAGTTCGGAAAAAATATAAAAATGTAGGGAAGATTAACATTTTAATTAGATTGCATCTTCCAATAATGGTTAAGTGTAGATTATGCAATCTCTTCAATGTTTTTTCCGTTTGTTTTAAAAGTGGATTCAGGTTCAGGTTAACTAGGTTGTTTAGATTTGAAGTGATGTTAACTCCTAGATACACCGCATTATCGACTACCCTAGTATCGCTAAAGCTGCTTTTATTGTTTGGTTATGACCTGGGCCTTGTCTTGATTTAGTTTGTACCCGGAAATATCACCAAAGGTATATGCTTCTTCTTCCATTATCTTCAGTGCTTCATTAGGGTTGCTTGTGACTATAGCAATGTCATCCGCATATGCTAACATTTTAGTGTCTCCATTGGGGGTCTTTATCGGCTTCAAGGCTTGGTTAATTTCTAGCCTGCGAATAAACGGGTCCATGAAGAGGGCGTATAGTAGAGGGGAGCAGGGACAGCCTTGCCTCGTCCCTCTTGTCACCTTGAAGATGTCTGATGTGTCCCCGTTTATCGTAACAACCGCTTCCGGGCTGACATACATCATGCGGATAGCTGTGATAAATTGCTCCCATATCCCACTCTTTGACATGGCGGTCCATAGGTATTGCCAGGAGACCCTATAGAATGCTTTTTCAGCGTCTAGCAATATCAGTGCCATAGGGTCTCCCGTTACTTCAGCCATGTCAAAGAATGTGATCACCCTCTGAATGTGATCGGTGGTTGATCTGCCGGGAACAAATCCATGTTCCCTAACCGAAATAATTTTATGAATTAGGGGGGAAAGTCTGCTAGCTAGTAATTTGGAGTACATTTTGGAGTCGCTAATTATTAGCGTGATGGGGCGGTAGGCCCCTAGCTCTGTGGGATCTTTATACGAAGATTTTCGCCCGAGCCCAGGATTCTGGTGGCCGCCCTCCCTTGAAAACCTGGGACATCAGCTTAATCATAATTCCTTTCAACTGCTTGCTAAATCTAGAATAAAATTCTGACGGGATTCCGTCTATCCCTGCTGCCTTTCCCGATGATAGGCTGTTTATTGACAAAAGTATTTCGACCCATTGTGGTAGTTCAACCAGGCTATCTTGGTCGATTTGCGTTAGCTGGGTCCCCGTTATTAAATCTAGGTATTCCTTGATTTTAGATTGCGTTTTACCTGTCTCCGTGTATAGATCCGCGTAAAATTTCTTAAATGCTTCCCTAATCTCTTTAGGATCTTCAGTAAGGCCATTGGTGAGGTCTCTAATCGCTTTAATCGTATTTTCAGTGTTCTCCTGTCTTGTTTGAATTGCAAGTTGGTGTCCTACTTTTTCACCTAGTTCATAAATCTTTTCTTTATTCTGGGTGGCTTTACAAATAGCTTTTAAGGTAAAGATTTCTGTAATTGCATTTTTTGCAATAGCAACATCCTTTATAGCCCCTTTGATATTGGTGCCACCCTGCATTGCACTCACCAGATCTTCCTCCTTTCTGACTAGTTTGTCTTGTAGAATTTTAAAATTTGATTTAGCCTCCTGGTTGTTTTTGATTGAAAATCTGGGAGTCTCTCCCCTGATGCCGGCCTTGAGTGTATCCCAGACTACTTCCAACGGGGCACTACCGAGATTATCTTCTAGAAATTCTGGGATCCACTTTTCTATTAGCTGGCAGTATTTTTCATTATATAGTAAAGCCCTTTCGAAAGTCCATTTACTGTGACCGGATTGAATTTTCCCTGTATCAATGGTTATTGTTAAGGGATTATGATCCGACAGCACCCTCGGTAAGTGATCTATGGAGCAGCTAGTGATAATAGAGTGTGTGGCAAATATATAATCCAATATTGCAAATTTATTATGTGGGTAGGAAAAGAAAGTGTAACCAGGGTTGTTTGGATATTTCATGTGCCAGCAGTCAGGGATCCCATGTGTGCTGCAGAGTTCTTTAGGAGCTCTGAAAACTTTCGGCTTCCTGCCTTTATATTGAAAATTATTATCCCCCATCCCCCAGTCTGAAGGAAGATTTAAATTAAAGTCTCCACATACAATCATGGGTAGTGACCAGTGTGCAAGTTCATTGGACAAATGCTCCAAAGGATGTGGATCATCCGTAACGCACCCATATACGGAGCAGATAGTTATTTTTTTCCCCATACCATATTGGCACTCAGTGATGGCCCATCGACCAGATTTATCTGCTGATGATTTCATAAATTGAAGACCCCCACCCCGTGCTAAAATAGCCACCCCATGATTTGTGTGCCTGAGTTGTAGCCGTGACCACTCTATACCCAAGAGTATTTAATAAGCGTGTTTGGGACCTTTCCACATGGGTTTCTTGAAGACAAACAATTTCTGCCCCAATTGCGTCGAGGCCTACTGCCGTTCGTTGCCTTTTTTTCGGGTCATTAAGGCCACAGATGTTGATTGTTGCAATTTTTAATATAGCCATTTTGTTTTAAATTCCAAACCTTTTGATTTACTACTGTGCCTGTATACCCTCCCCCTTCCACCACCCCCCGGTGCCCCCTTACGGACCCCAACCCCCTCCCCAGTGACCCACCCACCCTCCTATACCCCCCAATGAGGCTTCCTCTTTCAAAAGAGCCAGGGTGTGGGCCTCCATGTAATCAGTGGGCCCCGGGCGTCTCCTAGCCCCAACCCCCGTAACTACCTGAAGGAGTAAGGTCAATCTCCATGTGTTGCCTGATCTAAAAGGAATTTACAGTATATACATGTGATTAATAGAAGAGAAGTTGCCTTTGTTTATACACTCCTCTCCCTCCTTATCCTTTCCTTTTCTGAATTAACATAACTAATACATGGTTGCTTAGAAGCCTTTAAATTATGATAATTGTAAATTTGAGTAATCAATTATTTAGCTTTACTTCTGCATGAGACTGAGATTTCTTTTAGATAGGCTTGTGCCTGGATTTGACTAGTAAAGCTTCTAGTAATCCCATTAAAGATAATCTTTAGTCTTTCTGGGTTCTGCAGGTATACCGTGGTGCCGATCTGTTCGAAAGGAGCAAACAACTGTCTCATCCTCCACCTTCTTTCCACTGTTGCGTGAGCAAAGTCTGGTCTACAGAAGAACGAGAAGCCTTTATACTCTCTTTTACTTGTTGGGCGTGCTAAATCGAAGATTGCTTCCCGAAGAAGGAAACTTCCAAAGTTTACCAGGATTGCCCTAGGATACTGCGCAGATGTCTGTGATCTCTTTGGAAGGTTCAAAGGAAAACAATGCGCCCATTGTACTTCTTTTGTCAGTTCCCAAGTATTTAGTTCTGGAAGTGTTTCTTTCAGCAGAGAGATTATGAAGCCCCTTGGGTCGCTCCCTTCCGACCCCTCGGGGATACCAAGAAAACTTAGATTGTGACGTCTTGCTCTATTTTCCTGGTCTTCAATCTTCATCATTAGATCTTTGACTATTCCATAATGCTCTCTTCCCTGTGTTTGCAAAATCGAGTTTTATTGGTCTAAGCGGGGACCCCATCATCAGTCCTAGGGTGTGAGGGTAATCCTATCCTGCCCCCTTTTGGGCTTTTTTGGGACTCAGAGCAGAGTCCCAAGATGGCCGCCAACACTTCCTGGTTGAAGTGTTGTCAGCCTACCTGATCTCACCATGAGATCTGTCAGATCCGTGGATGATTTGCGTCCCTAAATATCTCTATATTTTGTTTTTTATTAACTCCAAAACTATTTTGTACCAAATTGCAGAAGGGCTCTTTCTCGACCAAGAACTAGCTTTCTGCCAAATGTTGTCTAATTCCGTGGTTTGGTCTGTAGTTGTGTTCAAAATCCTTATGAGAAATTGTTGGGGAAGGGGTGTTTTGGGGTTCCCCTTTTTCTCAGCCCCGCTTGACAAATCACCCCAAAACTTTCCACACAGCAGCTGAGCTCAAGTGTGTACTAGTTGGGAGAATTCGTGAAGATTCGTCAAAGAGCACCAAAGTTATTAGCAAAACAAAACATAATTTTCCTATGGAAACTAGGTCCTCGACCCCACTGGTAGGTAATATATATATTTCTAAAAGTCAAAGTAGTTGCTTATTCCAAAGAACACCTGAATGCAATGAGTGACCATGTACGCGGGAAGTAGCACACCTCATTTTTAATTCTTTGAAAAGTCAGAGCCATGTACCAGGCAGACACGGCACTCCATGAAAAAGATGAAAAAAAGTTTCTGTGGTTTATTAAATATACCACAAACATTGGATAGGTGAGCGTTTTGGCTGTGTAAACAGCTTTGTTCAAGTTGACTGCCATAATTCATTGCACATCATATCATAGGATCTCCATTTAGTATGCTTATCTTATTGGCTAACCATTTTGCTCATAGCGGCAGACATCCTATAACGTTCAATAACGTTCAATACATAAAGGCATCTTGTCATTGTTAACAATCCAAAATCATACCAGGTTTTAGTTTTTCTACAAATCAAATAGTTATTAATTGATTAATGAACATAACCTTGAAAAATGTTTAAGAATAGAAAACAAGAATTCAAATGTTTCTAATAACACTTTGCTTCCTAGTTCATCAAACTATACCTATTTTTAAGTAAACTATTTTTGAGGTTCATGAAACAAATATTATGCCCTAGTGGTCTCAAATGGGTGTGTATTATTTTCATAAGAAACTCCTATGATGGCTGCCATTTTCCAATATACAAACCCCTCATTTGGTCAATATCCTTTCATCCCATTTGTTCTTTTCTTCTATCATGCGGTATTCAATAGGAGACAGTAATTTTCGCAATTGCATCCCCTATGGTGCAAATCTCAACACTTATTTGGAACTGTGCCATCTATAATACAGCCCAATTGGGCATTTTCCATCCACAACATTTACATTTCCCTAATGGTAATATTAAACTGTATTTCATCTGACACATTATGGTCAATAATTGAGATTCGTTATTGATCTCCGATATCTCCTTCTATGAATCAATCAATGTTTATTTAGGACACAGCCCATAAAACACATCAAAATTAAAACAACAGTCATAAATTGTGCAGAATTGTACATCTTGGTTTTGATTACCACTCTATAAAAACATGCTAAAAATGAATCTAGAGACATTGTAATATCTACTTAAAATTTTTGGCCAGTCACAACAATCTGTAAGATGATATTTAGTAGTTACTATAAAGTGCTATGAAATACTAGGATGATGTTCCAGCTGCTACCCTTGCTCACTAAACTGCTTACTAGTAGCTGCTAGGCCTTAGCTCAAACAATTGTGATCAGTCTCTGTAATAAGAGCATGTCCTCTGGCGCAACTAACAATCGGGAAAATTCATGTGTTACATAAGTGGGCATGTGCAAATATCAATCTAAAAAAAAGTCATATAAAAATATATAAAAAACATTTCATAATCGTTTATTTAATCAATGAGTCTAAAGGTAAGGACTATCTCCTTCTATTTTATGTAGTTTTACAAATAAAAGAAAAGTTAAGACAAAAAGAGTAGATACATACTAAAGAAATGATGGCTTCATTATGAATTGAGGTACTTTCTATAGGATATGGTTCCTTATAATCGGAGAGGTGGTAGTAGGGGATATACTCTACAATGTTTACAATCTAGAGATATAGGGGCCCATTAGGATGACGGGCGGACTTTGTCCGCCCGTCATCCTGTCGTGACTAGGGACCACCCGCCATAAGGGCGGGGGTCCCGTTGGGGGCATTAGGATGCGCCGACAACAGTGGCGGGCGCATCCTGTATCTTCTGCATTGCGGCGGGCGGTGTTGAAAGCACCGCCCGCCGCAATGCTGAAGATACAAGCAATGCATTACAAAGCACAACGTGAGAGGCATCGTGCAGTGCCTGCCACGTTGTACTTTGTAATGCTGGGGGGTACCATAGGTACCCCCCATGTGCACCCCCCGAGTCCCTGGGGGCCCACAACGGGCCCCCACAGGGTGTCTCTGGATGCCTCGCCACGGTAAGGCATTTGTACATACCCATGCTAATATGGCTGGCGGTGTCTCATAGACACCGCTACCATATTAAACCTTTTCTGCCCCAGCCGCAAGGCGACTGGTGCGGAAAAGTGGCGGACGGTCTTTCCGTCCACCACGGTCCCCCCCGCCATCCTAATATGGCAGGGGGAATTTAGGTGCGGATGGCGGGCGGCCATCCTAATGGGCCCCATAGTGTAGATAAATTAATTTGTACCTATGGATAACGTATTTTGGGGGGATTAGGGTGTTACCTGCCATCTAGTCCTCATTCTTTCTGGTTGTTGTATGAGTTTGTTTATCAATTTTAACAAGTATTGCCCTAATGGCACATCCTTCTCTAACCCAATTCTTCTTGTATATGATCTAGAAAGGACACTATACTACAAGTATGGAGGATGACACAGTATTGGATTGGAAATTTTAGGTAGCATGTGCTAGCACAACATCCATCTGCGATAGGGATAAATATAAGGCTGTTTACATTTACTATTGAAGGAGAATTGTATTTTCCTGAAATTACAGGTGAAAGAGGACGCCATTGTTTGACATCCCTCATATCTTTGTACTGTGCCACTTGCTTTCTAAACTCAACGCTCTGCAGTGTCTTCAGATAGCTATATCTATTGGCTGGGAGAGTGGAGAAACCTACGACAGCCAAGCGGAGTGAAGGGAAACCTCCGACCACATGCCTGACATTTGAATCAAAGACACACTAAACTCATCTCAAATGATGGGATGCTAGGGGCCCACACCACCACAAAGGGAGAAATGTAACAAATTCAATATGCATCTCTGATGGCAAGGTTATTTTTCTTGAGGACAGGTCTGACTCTAACTGGGCTTAAGGTCTAGTTTTGTTATATAATCAAGAATAGATGCTCATCAGTCTCTTAACCCTACTTCTGTGATTGTCTCAAATTATGTGTCTCTAAGTTTCTCAAGTATTATAAGAGGTAAACAGTTTATCTTTATTTGTTCTCAAACCTCTCAGCTCATTATCTTTTTCAGAAAACTTACGGAGTAGTCATCATATAACGTCCAGATGGTACTTTTCGTACATGCCTTGCAGGAATTGCATTTTGAAAAACCTTTTGCAGTATTAGGTCTCTTGATGTTGTGTGTTGCCCAGGAAGTCTTTGACTAGAACACTCCCTTAAGGATTAAGACCTTTTGTTAGTGATGGGTGGAGAGGGACCTAGCTTCTTACAGAATGTTATCTCAGTATGTAATAAGTTCCAATTCCTTGAAATGATCTGCATAATCTTATGAGAATGTGCGCTGTAGTCTATGTTAATATGTGTTTTCTCATCTTGATTGGTCCGAGATTGTGGAACGAGTAACTCTAGTCTCCATTTGGATTGATCCTTTTCTGCTATGTGGACCAGCATTGTCCCCAGGTAGCCACATTATTTCTATCTTTCTATCATTTAATTTTGTGTAGTTAGAAACAAGGTATCAGTACCACAATTCCAGTGTGCTCTCCATGTTGGATACTCGATTAAAGATGTGGTGTATGTTTGCTGTTTGCCTATCATACACCATTGGCAGCACTGGATTTCCGATATAGATTCGCTTTTATTTGGTTCTCCTTGAACTTCATTTTTAATATCCAAGAATTCAACTTCTTTGTTACTGATCATACAGATTAATTTCTTGGTTCAGATAACTGATGTTAAGTTTGTCAACAAATTGTTTAACACATTTCTTGCTGTCTTTCAAAATTACAAACAAATCATCAATATATTATAACCATAGTATGATGTGACCAGTATATTCTACAGATTCAGATGAACCAATCATTTGATTCTCCCACCACCTCATATACTGATAACATGCATTGTTTATATGGGGTATCCTAGAAGAGAAAAATACTGTTGTTAAGTCAAAAATGCATCATCTATATTAACATAGCTGCATAGTCAAACAGGTGGACTAAGCGTTTTTTCAGAGAGTGCTTGCATGCATTGATTCGATTGTCATGTGTGACGCTAATAGACAGTTCTACTACTTGTATTGGTGACATACAATAGTGATTCTACCAAGAGATGTTCTATATTTTTAAGAGATAATTCATTGTTTCTTTAACACAGAAAATAATGCTGTTGACATACTGTGTTAGAAAGTCTTCTAGATATTGTGAGGTATTCTCAAGTAGACTCCTATAGAGGCAACTATCGGTCTACTTGAGGGATTTGTGGATATTTATAAATTTTTTGGGACAAAATGTATGGTGGAATTATTGGATGGTCTTATATGATGAATAAATATTCCTCAGATCAAATCAAACATTTATCTTTTCAATCCAAAAGGTATGAGCAATATTGGTAATTAATCTCATGGGCTTGATGCCTATCACATTTAGGATAACATTCTATACCATCAAGGTGTCTATTTTCCCCTTCTATGTACATTGAAGCATGCATAATATTTGCCACCTTTATCAGAGGGCATAATCACATTGTTAGTACCTTCTGACAGCGATTGTATCGTATTTAATTCACGCTATGGAGTCCATCTCATGGCGCAAGCAACCTACACTTTGTTAAGTTGAAAGTCACAACAAATTGAAATATGCCAGTCCCTTCTAATGGGTTATTGGGAACAAATGTGGATTTACATCTTAATCCTCTATCAACACTCATATTCACACTAATGTGTAACGTATTCAAAGTATTAAAATATGTCACCTCTCTTGATACCTCCCCACATTCATTCTCAAGTTAGCAAAATGCATGCAGTTGTTCAATAATGTAAATCAAAAAGAGGGAAGTAGTTGATCATCCCATGTTTGATTTCTCGGGCTTCAAAGAATAAAATGTAGGCAATTCCAGTTTTCTGCAAAACATGTAAATGTCTCTATGATTTGTGTGTAATTGAATAGGATTTTAGAGCAATAAGTCAATCCATGGGTCAAAGTCTTTATCTTCTCTTTTGTAAGATTGAGAGAGGATACATTAAGGGCAATTTTCTTAGTTACCACTCGTTCTCTTTACGCTTGTTTGGCTCTTGCACTTGTTTTCGTCTCTACTTTCTCTCTTTCTCCTCTAGTGTTTTTTCCTGCATTGTATCTTCCTCCTGTCCCCTGTATCCTATGCCTCTGATGTCTTGTACCTGTCTTTATTCATCTTACAAACATTTTGTGCAGTTTCCACATTCAAAAGGTTCCACTGTGTCATTAGAATGTGTGTCCAATGTGCTGGCTCTTTGCTCTGATGTGCTGTTTGATGTCTTTATTTCCAATTTTCTTTAATTGTTGCTCTTTGTCACCCGAGTCCTTGCAGAGCTGAATTTCCTCATTAAAGTGAACATTCTTCTTGTAAATAATCTTGTTTGGCTCTCAGGAATTCTCTGTGTTGTTTGGTTTCTTGTTTGAATTTGTCAAATCTGATTTGCATCTGATTTTTACATTGCTCCATAGATGTTTGGACTTCCTCTTTTGCCAATTCCTGGAGGTGTTGTTTAATTTTCTCCAATAATTTTTTATATCATCTCCATGGTAAAAGAAAGTGCGTTTAAGAAAATAATATTAGCATAATAACATGTCAGTAAATGTTCTTCTCCCTGCATAAACAGTACAGCATGCCAATCATCCTCAATAAACACATCTCTAAGATAGGCACCTGTCCTGGTTCAGTGATCAAGGCATGGACAGGCACAATGGATTTTCCCATAATATTAACTAGAATTTCATGCACGAGCAACTGTTGCTTTAGACACTGGATCTTTTCTTCACAGGCTCCAGAACTCATGTTAGATATGCCTGTGTTTCTTACATCACACTATAGCTCTCATTATACAAGTAACTGCTGCCAAGATGGATGTAAATTAGATCTCTCCCTGGGCATCTTCAATAAAAGTCATGAGTGTATATCCCAAAAAGTCCAACTTCCATCCTCTCAAGATAGATAAATTGCATACATTACATTGGGAAATAGTAATACCAATAGTTTTAAAGTACCTAAAAATAGCAGAAGTGTATGTAGTCTAAAGCACGATGTAAAAGCAAGGTATTATTGTATGTATGGTAAGGAGTCAACTTGTGGCACATCAGAATGTTAAGAGGAGTAAGGAGAAGGCCTTTTAGAAAATTGGCTTTTTCTTACTTTAACCATTTGTTGTCTTTTGCCTGTCTCTGAATACATTTTTGGGGTGGCTGATAGCTAGACTTTGTACATTCCCTCTAGACAGCCACACACAAAGGGAGCGTTGGTGTGACTGATGGGACATCCAGATCTTGATGGGCCATGCTGTCCGACACTCCCACCTGAATAGGCTGTGTCCTGTCCCCACACAAAGGGCGGCATACCCCCTCTTTAGTGACCCTGAAGCCAGGGCAGGAATAGAAGGGACTTTGTGCACTTCAAAGGCTTCTCTTTGAAGTCACCTCCACTTCAAAGGCACAACTGCGTATAGGTACTGGACCTCGGACATCACCTCTTCAGTACATTTCTGGACTTGTGTATACTTTGCCAGAAAGAAGGACTGCTGTGCTGCTACAAGAACTGCCACTCTGCTGGAAAGCTGCACTGCTGGACTCCTGCTTTCATGTGCTGACCTTCTGCCCTCTTACCTGGGAGTGAGAAGCACTGAAACTGCATCTCTCCAAACCATAACCAAAGTGACTCCAAGGGCTTGCTAGTTTGCCTCCTGTTTGAAGTCTCAGGGACAATAATGACTTCCAACTCACCTGTTACAGCACCAGGACTCTGTCATCTGAGAGTCATGCCCCACCAAGGGGTGCCGATCCAGTCCTGGGCCCTTAAAAGTAGGTATAAAGTGCTGCAACTACCAAAATCCATGCTTCACCATTTATTAACACCACTTCCCCATTAACGCCAACGCATCACCGTTGCTGTGAGGATTGAGGACATTGCATCCCCGTCAATCCTGATGAATTGCTACGAGGATCGAGGACATCGCATCCCCATCGACAACGAAGCATTGCTGCTGCTAGGAGGATCGATGACATTGCATCATCGATGACACAGCGCATTGCCTCCATTCCTGACACATCTCCTACTTTGCGCAGCTTGGAGCTGATGCATCACCTACATCCTAAGGTTCAATGCCGATCCATTGCCTACTTTATTCCTCACATTTCGTACTTGACATCTGAAGGGAAGGCATCCCCTAAGTGATTTGAGTGCCAACAGGGGGTGGGGGTCACTTCAAGGGAGATTCCAAGTGGCTAAAGTGGGCACAGCCCCTACCGGTGGGCAGTCACTGGGGCTGGCTAGTGTAGTGCTTAGGGAGGAGAGTGTCCCAAATAGCGTGGGGGGCAGAGTAGAGGTTAACTTGGTGTTCCTAGGTGACGGAGAGGTGGTGCAGAACCACATGCCTACTAATACTAGGAAGTACAGGCAGTGGGTCACCATCAATGGGCAGAGGGTGGAGGCTCTGTGAGACAGCAGAGCCAGTATGACAAACATCAGGTGTCACCTAGTGTCTTAAGAGCAGGTAGTCCTGAATGTGTTCCACCAAGTTGTTGCAGCTGACAGCCGTGCAAGTCACTACCAAGTGTCCCTGGTTATCTTTGCATGTGGGGGGTCTCAGGTTCCATGAAGGTAACTGTGAGTCTATCTATGCATGTGGATTGTCTGCTTGGTAATGACATGGAGCATACCACCAGAAAGGAGATGGAGCTCAGGTGCCACTTGGAGATGTTAGGGTTGCCTGAGTGGTTTTACCTGCCCACCTTTAGGCCTGGGCGGTAAATTCTGTTCCGCTTGCTGAATTTGCAGAATTTGGGTAATTTTGCATTCCGCGGAGAATGCAGAATTTCCAAAATTCTGCGATCCACAGCTTCGCAGAATTTTTTGCTTGTTCGCTCTTTCAAAATGAGTGTTCGTGAGATATTTCTTTCCGAGCACGCAAACAGCATTTGCGAACAAGAAAAAAGCATTGCGACCGGATGGAACAAGCAATTCTGCATGTTTGCAGAACTTTTGCATGCTCACAGAGATTTTTTACCGTTTCGCGGAGCTTTGCGTAGAGCGACTACGCAAGTCACGGCTGCCTGAGAGGATAGTCAAGAGGTCCTTGAGCCTGGAAGAATCACCCAGGTGCCTACCAAGAAGTAGAAGGGCAAGGAAAACCAACTCCTGAAACTCCTACAGTCTGGGAGGAGGCTGACCCTGAGGGGAACCCACAGAACCTACTGGAGAGGTTGTGGCCAAACTGAGGAATCAGCCTGAGCTGGCCAACTCGCATCAGGAAGGGGGTTCCACCACAGAGGAGTTCTGGAAGGTGCAGAGAGAGTGCCTACCCTTGTGGGTGTTCTGCAGCAGGCTAAGACCCAGACAGAAGGTGATGCCTGATATACTGGGAAAATGGTCTCCAGTATAGTGAACCTAAGGTTCCTGAGCCTGGTGCAACCCAACTGGGGCTCGCTCATGATGTACCTCTGGCAGGTCGTTTGGGCAGAGACCTTTGACAAGCTTGTCACCCTCGTTTATTGGCATCAAGTGAGGAAGGCCTCAGATGTATTCATCAGGTCCTGTCATACCTGCCAGACGAGTGGCAAGTCAAGGTAGAAGCCCGCCGCAACATTTTCCTGTCATCGACACCCCCTTTGAAAGGGTGGGAATCGACATTATTGGGCCTCTGGACCCCAAGGCAACCATGGGCAACAGATTTGTTCTAGTCTTGGTGGACCACGCCACCCGCTACCCCAAAGCCTATAAAGATTGTGGGGCAGATTTACAAGCCCCTTGCGTCACTTTTGCGTCACTTTTCCCATGCTATAAATGATGCAAACGTGGCGCAAGGGGCTTGTAAATCTGTCCATATGACTTTACCCGACATCACCAGGGCACTGATAGGGATCTTTAGCCATGTGGATTATCCCAAGCAGATGGTATCTAACGGGGAAACCAACTTTATGTCAGAGTACATGAAGGCCATGTGGAAGGAGATTGGGGTAACCTAAAAGTTCTCCACTCCTTACCACCCACAAACCAATGGGTGTGTTGAAAAGTTCAACAGGCCCCTAAAGGACATCATAATGGGCCTATCGGAGCACATGAGGTGGAAGTAAGATGTCTTCCTGAGATGTCTTTTGTTTGCCTACAGGGAGGTACCGCATAAGGGACTTTGCCTTAGCTCCTTTTAGCTTCTGTATGGGCACCCTGTGAGAGGGCCTCCCAGTTTGGTGAAGGAGGGCTTGGAGCAATCTCTTGGGAGAGCTCCCCAGGATGTGGTCAGCTGCATGCTGGCCCTCTGCAACTAGACACCCTGCTTCTGGAAGCTTGTCCAGGAAAATCTGGAAGCCAGGCCAGGAGGACATGAAATGCTGGTATGACCAGAATGCCACTCTAGTGGAGTTTCAGCATGGCCAAAAAGTGTGTGCGATGGAGCCTGTGGAATCCAGGGCCCTACAAGACCACTAGTCTGGGCCTTATGAGGTGATGGAGTTTAAGAGTGAGGTCACCTACTTGGTGAACCTCAAGACTCCCGGGAACCTTTTGAGGGTCCTTCATGTCAATCGCTCTAAGCCCAACTTTGAGAGGTCTGTGCTTACCATGCTCCTGGTTACTGATGATGGGGTGGAAGAGGAGAGTGAACCTCTCTTCGACCTCCTATCCTCCAAGGAGCAGGATGGGTCAGTGAAGGGTGCCAGCATCTCCCCTACACTGAACCTAGACCAACAGGGTGACTGCCGCCAGTCACTGGGGCAGTTTGCCTCTTTGTTGTTACTTACCCCAAGACTCACTACATGGTGTGCTGATATTGATACTGGGGATAGCACAACTGTGAAGAGCAAGATGTACAGGTTCTCTTACAAGGTGAGAATCAGTATTAAGGAGCAGGTCTCCAAGATGCTAGCGTTAGGGGTTATTGACCCCTCGTACATCCCTTGGTCCAGACCAGTGGTGTTGGTCCCCAAAGCTGCCCGTCCAAGTGTCACACCTGAGCTATGGTTCTGTGGAGACTACAGTGGGCTCAATTCAGTCACCAAGACTGACGATCACCCCATCCCCAGAGTTGTTGAGCTTTTAGATCGGCTTGGAGCTGCCAAGTTCCTCAGCACGTTTGAATTAATGTCTGGGTACTAGTTGACTGCCTTGATCAAGGGGGTTAAAGAGAGGTCTGCGTTCTCTGTTGCTTGAACATGAAATATCTTGACAAAACAAGAGGCACAGTTTGTTTAATTAAACAGTGCAGCTGGGAGAGCAGTCACAGGCACAAAGTCAAAGGACTGTCTCAATTTACAGTCGGTCTGCAGCCTCTTTTTATACAGTTCATTGTAGACAATAAAGTGTTTCCGGAGGTTCATGTAAGGTAATGAAGGTGAGCTGCTGTCTTTGGAGTAATTAATTAACTGCCTGATGGAAAGTACAGGAGGTTATAGACCTTGCATGGACACAATGTGGCCAGTGGGAAGCATCCAGATATCCGTCATGGGGAGTGCGTGATCACTGCATGTGCTGTGTCCTGATTGGCTATATGTTTCTAACGCATGAGGCATTTGACTTTATGGTGTTTTGGGAATGCACATACCCCTCCGGCCATGTGTGCTTTATTGAGGCAAATCACCCTTGGCTATTGTAGTGTTGCTGCGCCTATCTGTGGGATTGATTTTGCGTTTCCTGTGTGCATGATTATCTGCCAGTTACGGGACACTCCACCTATGACCTATCATTCAGTGACTTCGGGCCTAGGTCTCAGAGCCTGCCTGACTACCTATTTGTGAGTTGGGGGTTGATGTGGAGTTCACAACAGGCAAATTCATTAATAAGGATGGGATTTTGTTCTCATATATGAATGTATCATTTTTCATATTAGTATCAACTTTTTCATATTAACTTTAGATCCCAGAAGAGCCCTTCCAGTTCTGAGTCATGCCCCTTGGGTTGAAGATTGCCCCTGCCACCTTCCAGAAGTTGGTGAACCAGTTCCTGGCTGGGTTGGAAAACTTCAGTGCCACCTACCCAGATGACATTGCAGTCTTCAGTTCTAGCTGGGAGGGCCACCTGTGCCACCTCCAGGAAGTGCTTCGGGCCCTGCAGAGGGCAGGCCTGACTATCAAGGCCAGTAAGCGCCAGATAAGGCAGAGATCAGTAGTCCCCTTGAGTCACCAAGTGGGAGGTGGCAAGGTGCAACTCCCCCCCACACAAGACCGAGACTGAGGTGAGAGCCTTCTTAGGCCTCACTGGCTATTACATGAGATTTGCTATGGGATATGGCATCACTATTGGCCACTTGCCAAAGCTGCCTTCCAAGAAGCAGTCATGTCAGGTGATCTGGACAGAGGTTTGCCAGAAAATGTTGACACACTGAAGGAGGCCATGTGCACCGCACCCGTGCTCATGGCCCATGACTTCTCCCAAGAATTAATTGTACAGACAGGTGTCACACAGCATGGTGTTGTGGAACAGACCACGTCAATGCCGATGGTCTCTCCAGGTTCATCTGCCTTAGTGAATAGAACTACCAAGGGGTTGAGTAGCTTTCGTCTCTTTCAGCTGGGGGGACACGTGTTAGAACTGGCATCCTTGGTGTGGTTGCCCCTGACTTTTTGTCTTCAGACCTATTGTTTTTGCTAACTTCGCTTTTGCTGAATTTAGGACTCTGGGCAATTTACCTCTGCTTAACAGTACTAAAGTGCATGTGCTTTTTGCTTAAAGCATGGTAACATTAGACTATCAACAATTGGCATATTTCATTTACTTATACATCCCATGTAGAGTGCACTATATGTGCCCAGGGCCTATAAAATAAATGCTACTAGTGGGCTTGCAGTACTAATTGTGCCATCCGCTTAAGAATTCCTTTAAACCTGTCTATGACTTGCCACTGCAAAGCCTGTTTAAAACTGCCATGTCGACCTGGCAAGTTAACCCTCTTGCCAGGCCCAAACCTTCTGTTTTCAATACATATCAGTCACCCTAAGGTAGGCCCTTTACAGCCCAAGGGCAGGGTGCAGCATATGTAAAAGGTAGGATATGTACTTTTAAGTTTTACTTTTCTGGTAGTAAGAAACGTTTACATTCATTTTTCACGACTGCAAGGCCTATCTCTCCCGCAGGTTAACATTGGGATTATTTTTTTATATCTTATAAGTTGCATTTTTGACTGGGAAGAGATGGGACCCCCAAGTTTGGTGTCTCTGGAATCACAATTTAAAATCCTAGCTTGTGGTGAAGTTAGATTTTAAATTAAAATTCTGAAAATGGCACTTTTAGAAAGTTGGCATTCTCCTATTTAACCATTTGCAGGCACGTGCATCAAACATGTTTGCAAGCGCAAATGGTGCGATTCACAAAAATCAGCTGTTTGTGCCCGCAAAAAGGGCATTTGCGACCCATCAAGGTTCAAGGCACTCTCAATTTGAGAATTCGCAATTAATTGTGAATTCTCAAATCGCAATTGCATTTAAGGAATTGCATTTTGTGATTCCTTAAATGCAATGCAAGAATCACTTTAAAATAGCGATTTCGCTACTAGGGGGGCAAATTACCATGAGGTTGAACTTGATGGTAATTTGAAAAAACTTTGAAAAATGCACTAAAGTGCACTTATAAAGTTGTAGGTTACCCTTGGGGCATGTGTGTGTGCAACATGTGTGCCCAGAGCTATTTCAGTGGTGCAACATGTCCTTGGGGCATATGTGTGTGCAACTTGGTCATTCATTCCAATGGGCCTGTAGGCCCAATGAAATGAATGTGCAGGAATTCCTTTATCGCGACTCGCAATATGCGAGTCGCAATTAAGGAATGTTTAGGAATTGCTATTTTAATAGCGATTCCTACATGCATAGGCTTTTGAGAGTCCTTAATCGCATTTCCCTAATAATCGCAATTAAGAACTCGCAAAAGCTTTTCTTGATGCTTGTGCCTGTTGGTGCTTTCTGCCTGTCTCTGAATACATATCTGGGGTGGGTGACAGATGGGCTTTGTGCATTCCCTCAAGACAGCCACACAGAAAGGGAGCTTTGGTGTGACTGATGGGCCATCCACATCCTGATTTACCACCCTGGGCAAGATGGGAGGGAGGGGCTGACACTTACACTTAAATAGGCTGTGTCCTATCCCCACACAAAGGGCTGCATACCCCCCTGTACTGAGTGTGGAGCAAAGGCAAGAACGGCAAGGATTCTGTGCACTTCAAATGCCTCTCTTTAACCCCTTCCATGCTGGTGACGAACCCCAGCCGTCATGCACTACGGTGCTCGTGTGCTGATGACGGCTGGGGTTCGTCATGGCCCGCCCGTGTTCTGCCGGCGGCCGCACACTGGAAAAATCGCGGCCGCACGGAATTAAAGTCTTTCCCACTTCCAAGCCACAACTGGGTATAAGTACTGGACGTCAGACACCACAACTTCAGCACACTTTTGGACCTGTGTATACTCTGCCAGGAAGAAGGACTGCTTTCTGCTGGACTCTTGCTTCACTGTGCTGACCTGCTACCCTCTTGCCTGGGAGTGAGAAGGACTGGAAATGCATCTCTCAGACCCAGAACCAAAGTGACTCCAAGGGATTGCTGGCTTGCCACCTGATTAAAGTCTTAGGGGCATCAAAGAGTTCTAACTCACCTTTAACAACACCTGGGCTATGCCAAGTAGTGCTAATCCAGTCCAGGGCCCTTGGAAGTGGGTGTAAAGTGCTGAAACTGCCAAAAACCATGCATTGCAATCTTTGCTCTACTCAGAATTGGCACATCCCCAATGACGCAGATGCATCGCCGCTGCTGTGAGTTTCAAGAACATCGCATCTCCATCGACGGCAATGCATCACGGCTGCTGTTAGGATTGAGGTCATCAGCGTGGCACATTACCTTCCTTTCCCATGCGTCTCCAACTTTGTGAGGCTTGAAGCCGATGCATCGCCTATATCCCAAGGATCGACACCAATGCACCGCCTCCTTTGCTCCTCACATCACATCGGCAATGTTGATTCAACTGCGAACCAAGGTACTGTTTCAGCTGGCAAGGCTGGTCCTTGTATGCAACCTGCGCTCCATCACGGCCGGCCTGAACAATTTGATTTGAGCTAATCTAGTTCAACCATATAGCCCCAGTTGGCGCTTTATGCTTTTAAGCACTACATTTCACTTTATTCTTTACAAATGTGTAACTCCAATTATACATGTTGAACTTTTGTCACTTTGGTCTTGTTTTGTTCAAAAAATGAAGTTCTATTTGTCTAACTAGGTGTGATATCTTTTTGTGTGATGTGTTCACAGTTTTACTGTTTGAAGTGTTGCACAAATATTTTACACATTGCCTCTTAAGCTTGACCGCTCCATGCCAAGCTACCAGAGTGTGAGCACAGATTAATTTAGGGAGTGTACCTGACTTAGCCTGACTAGGATTGTAGTTCCTGCTTCAACAGGGTGCATACCTCTGTAAACAAGAAACCTTGGGGCATATTATCAACAACTAGCGATAATTATCGCTAAATGAGCTTAGTAATATTTTTTTATCGCCGCGCATTGCCGGATTTTATCGCAGAGATAACGTGCTATTAGCAACGTTTATCTCCAAAGTGATAAAATATCCGGCGATAGCGGCGAAATGTGTGAATATCGCTGGAAATCCAGTGATATTCAGGCATTATCGCTAATAGGGTCTTAACCTGAATATCCACCTCCCATTGGATATACAGGCTAAGAAGTGGTCCGAGCAGGCATTAGGTTTTGGCGATATTTGTGCTTAGCGCGCATTTTTTTATTGCTTCGCCTGCCTTGCTAATAGGCGATAGCTGTGTTAGCGACTGCTTTCAGTTGGTAACAGGTTGGGTACGCCCACTTTGCATGTCATTAGCGATAAATATTGCTGACATTGTGGAGAAGTGTGGCTCACTGGTTAGAGGAGGCAGACCCTGATGCAGAGGTCAGACCCGGGACCAGGGTTCAATTCCCGACGCGGCAGGGTCTTGATCTCAAAATGTCCATGGACTTGATAATTCTCGCCTCGATGCCAACTCGAATCATGGGTTCACACTCTGCAACTCTGGGCAATAGCTTGCTTAATCTCCACTAAGGCCCCCCGCGATGGGATGCCTGGTCTTCACCTTGGGGATGCCCAGTAGGGGTTATCTTGCAGGGAAAAGCCAGGACGGGTTCCCAAAGCAAGCGCTAAGAGACCTGTCGGTGATTTGGTGCAATATAAATCGAAATTAACATAACATAACATGCAAAGCGGGCCCCAAACTGGTAGCTATCGCCTGAAAGCTGTCGCTATCTGCTGTTAGCGACAGCTTGCTAATAGGGCGATTAAATTATCGCCTCTTTGCGGCTGAAAACGGCTGCTAAAGTGTTGATAATCTCATATCTCCCGCCTTGATAATATGCCCCCTAATTTCTAGCAGTAGGATTGCTCAAATTGGGGCCAATGCCTAGGGACAGTTCCAGCCCTATGCCTGGACTTCATCATTATTGGATCACACACCACTGGCTCGGGGGAAAAGGACTGCCTTTGTGAAGGTACTACACAACATCTTGCTGCTATATTTTAAATGTTAGACACCACAGGTAGTGTAGGTGTTGTGCACTGACACAGAAACACCAGTGTTTATAAACTACTACAAACCATGGTATGCCATACAGTAAGAGGAATACAATAACATGAATACACTATCACGCTGTTACAGGAATTAGCATGCAATCTTGGAACGCTCCAAGAAAATGTATACAGATCATCATGCTCTACCTGTGAATGTACCATAAAAACATTTTTCTAATAATGTATTTATTTATTAATAAAAAATTTAGAGCGCAAACAATGGCCCATGGGCGTCTCGGCGCTAGGATATCTGCAGAATTTAACCAGTGAGGGAAAGAGTAGGTCTACTGATTAAAAAGCCAGGTCTTGAGTTGTTTGCGGAAAGACCAGAGTGAGCGGCTTGATTTGATCGAGGGAGGCAAAGTATTCCAAAGTTTGGGGGCTGAAACAAGAAATCTTCTGTCTCCCCATGAAACAGATTTACTGCGAGGAACCACGAGATCATTTAGACTGGAGGAACGTAAGGTTCTAGAAGGACAGTAAGGAATCAAATTTTGAGTGAAAAAAGCAGGTCCCATGTTGTGCATGGCCTTGAACACTATACAGAGAACTTTGAATGTTATCCTATTCCTGATAGGTAGCCAGTGTAATTCTCTAATGGTTGCAGAAGCAGAATGATATTTGGGGATTCTGCCCAGAAGCCTGGCTGCTGAGTTTTGGATTATTTGCATTGTATTCAAAACTCTTTCTTGTGCATTCAAGAACAGAGCATTGCAATAATCCAGGGTCGACAGTACCAGTGAGGTGACCAAGGTTTTGCCAGCTGAATCGGGAAGGAAAGGAAGGATTTTCTTGATTAGTCTCAATTTATGAAAAGTGGCGGAGGTGATCTGGTTAGCATGTGGGAGAAAGGTGAGACGGTCGTCGAAAATGACTACCAGATTCCTCACCTTGCTAACAGGCTCAGGGGGAGGGCCTAATGATGAGGGCCACCAACAAGAGGACCATTCCGGGTTCAAATGACCAAAAATAACTACTTCCGTCTTGTCGGAATTTAATTTGAGGCAATTGGAAGCCATCCAGTTCCCAATTGCCAACATGCCCTGATTGAGTTCATCGACTTTTTTGTGGCCGTCCTTCTTAATGGCAAGGACCAACTGAGTGTCATCTGCATAGGAGATAAGGCTCATCCCATGTGCACGAATGATATTGGCACGGTCCGACACATAGATGTTAAAAAGTGTCGGACTAAGGGATGAGCCTTGGGGAACTCCGCATGGCAGAGACAGAGTGGAAGAGTGGAAAGATCCCATTGTAACCACCTGAGTCCTATTGGCTAAAAAGGAGGTCAGCAGTTTCCTGGCATTGTGTTGGACACCAATGTTTTCGACAAGGTCAATCAAAGTAACATGATCGACCGTGTCGAAGGCCGCCGACAGGTCAAGCAGTATCAGGACTGCTGTCCCCCCGGCGTCACGGATGGATCTAATATCATCCGCGGCTTTAATCAGAGCCGTCTCCGTCCCATGATATTGGGGAAAGCCAAACTGGGAGTCGTCAAGTAGATGATGTTCCTCTATAAAGGCCGAGAGTTATGAGTTCAGTGCCTTTTCGGCTATTTTTGCCAGAATTGGAAGGCTGGCGATAGGTCGGTAGCTCTTTAATTCTTCCATGTCAAGATGAGGTTTCTTTAACCGCTTCGCTGCGGCGGCTTTTCCCGCTGTGCGCGGCAAATTCAAAATTACCGCGTTACGTGACGAGCTGGCCTTGTCATCCGCGCAGGACAGGTAAGCGCGATGACGAGCCCAGCTCGTCAATAGCCCGAAGGGGTTAACAATGGTTTAATGAGAGTCTGTTTTAAAGTGGCTGGGTAAATACCTGAGGTGAACATGGAATTGCAGATAGAAGTGATGGCAGGAAGCACCACTTCGATGACAGGAATCACATCAATGCTTTCTTCATAGAGTATGTTGTAATGCAGATAAAACACCTTAAGGTGTGCAATACCACACTACTAGTAAGTAGCATAATACCTTACAAATATTCTATTAAAAACAATTACATCCATTTGAAGCTGTAAAGTATCACGGAATATATGATGTGTACCAGGCCCTGCCATTTCATACCGTACTAGAGTTAGTAGATTTTTAGCATTGATACTGCATGCTCCAGTAGACGAAGTAATTGAAACATAAGTAAGGTGGTAAACCTTCATTGATTGAAAATCCAAGTTTTCATGACTTACCAAAACTTCAAAGCTATCACTTTCAATATGGGTGTGGCTAGACAGAGAGGGAGACACAGGACAATAAAAGATCGTTGAATGATTAAGATGGGATGGTACATCAAATCAATTGACTCTTTTCTGATGTTGCCCCACTATTGCTTGAGGATCATAGCACCCATTGGTAGGGGACAGATGTTTATATGTAAGTGGCTAATAGAATGTGGTGCAGTGTAGGAGGCTCTTAAACCTACATATATTACTTCTATTTTTAACAATCACTTTCACTTCGTGAAAGTAATCAAAATCTTTATGTGAGCGATATAAGTCCTGATTATTTGGCCCTTCCTTTCTGCCTGTTTACCCGGCGAATTTTGGCAACTGGCTTCTATGTGGTCTCCAGCTTTACACCCTTACGGCTCCCATTTATAAATTATAGGGGCCCCTTTGAAAAGTTTGCAATGCCCACATCAGTTCAAGATTCAAAAATACTTTATTCGGTTAAAAAGCAAGATAACCATGAAAGTAGCATGACAAGTGCAAATTACAAATTACAAGAGGTGAGGTATGCTTATTTTTAAAAACACAAGAAAAAGGAGAATCATCAAAGTTAAATTCATATATACGGTAAAAACAATCAATCAAATCGAATTGATTTACGGCACTTAAAAACCAATTTTAAAAATTCTGCAATTGAGGCAACCATAAAAACAGTTTCCATTTTCTGGCACTCTGTAAACGCTAGGCGACATCTATATACATTTAGATCCTTGAGGATAGGGATAATCAGATTTTTCCGAGGAAAGGTATAAAATTTACAAAAAAATAAAATGTGTATATCGGATTGATGGGATACTTCATCACATGGACAGGGACATAGATCCTTCGACCAACAATTCATCGACGGGAATGATAATGTCCTAAAAACAATATTCAGTCTAAAACGGGTCAAGAGGTAGCGTTCATGGTTGGACATATACAATGAGAGATATGGCTGCAATCTCTCTCCACATAGAATGTCCTGGTGGGCGGAAACAGTCTTTTTTCTCTCCTCTTCTATATGTCTCATTTCCTTGAGGTACACCGTACATAGGTTTTTCAGATCCCTTCTAGATATATATTCCATGGATTGCGGGTCCTCAAAGTATTGGAGGCAGTTTATTTTTCCAAGAAAGTTTTTGACATAGCCTATCCATTTAAAGTCACTGATATTGTCCAGTACCATGATATCCTTTAAAATAGCCCGGTTAACAACACATTCATCATTTGTCCAAACCCTATGCCAAAGAAGGATTGGCTGAATTTTAATAGTGTCTGTAATATAGGGTATACCCAGTTCAGCGTGGCATATCATTGTTGCGGTGCTTTGGGGTACGGACAGGATGTGACATAAAAACTTGTTTTCCATGATTTGAAGCGCATTAACATTTGAGTACCCCCATAATCCGGCACCATAGGTGGCTACAGATATACAGGTCGCATTATACACAGTTAAAATCTCCTTTATGGGTTTTTTACCTAATTTTTTCATAAAGCATTTTAGGGCCATAATAGTCTTAGAAAATAGCAGGGATCTCGCATGAATCGCTGTAGTCCATGAGCCACTTTCATGAAACAATATGCCCAGATACGGGAAAGTAGGGGTCCTTTCTAGGGGATCGGTATTAATGAAGATTGGCTTCAAATGTTTGCTAGTTCTGGGCCCACAGAACATTGATAAAGTTTTAGAGCAGTTGATTTTCAAATCTAAGCCAAGCATAAAGGTGTTAAAGGCTGTAACCAGAGTTTGTAAAGCCATTATTGTACGCGCCATCAAAACGGCATCATCAGCGTACATCAGTGCAGGGACAGGCCTACCTCTCACCATAGGCATGTCTCTGCCCTCATGCACGAGATGCTTCTCCAATCCATTTATGTATAACAAAAATAGAAAGGGGGCTAAAACGCACCCTTGGCGCACACCCCTACCAATCCCAAATTGTCTACTGCATTTACCATTATTCCCGTATCTGACAGTAGCAGTGGCCCCAGAATAAAGTTCTCTCAGAAAACATATAATGGCATTTTCTATACCCAATTCGGCCATAATAGACCATAGTTTGGTGTGTGACACACAATCGAAAGCTGATGTTAAATCAACGAAAGTAAGGTATAGACGTTGTTTTTTAACCTTTATGTATTTCTGTTGCAGGGTGAAAAGATTCAAACCTTGCTCAATGGTCCCCAAACCCTTTTGAAACCCAAATTGAAAATCACTTAGTACTCCATTATCCTCAGCCCAGCTCTGCAGTTTTGCTAAAATCACTCTCCCCAGAATTTTTATGGAAGAGTCCAGTAAAGAAATTGGCCTATAGCAAGTACAACTTAGCCTGTCACCTTTTTTGAAAATGGGGACTATTACCGATGTGAACCAGGTAGGGATTGGACTATTTGCCAGGGCGGCATTAAAAAGCTGAACCAGCAAAGGCCCCCATAATTCAATATTAGCTTTATAGAGGTCAGCTGGTATGCCGTCTGGCCCTGCTGCCTTGCCCCCCTTAGTCGCCTTCAGACTAGCTATCACTTCTGGGAGGGTTACAGTCAGAGTTCTAGTGGTGTCTAAATTTAACAACCCCACGTCCTGGCCTACATCTGGAATCAGTTCCACAGCCTTATAAAGGGAGGAAAAATGAGCCACCCACTCATTTTCTGAGATAGCAATTTCCAGGCGTGCTTTTTGATCATATAAAAGGGGGGTATTAATGACCCTCCAAAAAGCAGCCGGGTCCTTTGAGTTTGAGGCAGCGCATAGATTGTCCCAAGCCTCCCTTTTTATCAAGGCCTTTCTATCCTTCAGTGCAAAGTTATAGACCTTCCTAGCATTTCTAATTAGGATTGCATCCCGTGGTCTTTTGTGGATTGCAAGTCTAAGTTTTGTTAAGGCTCTAGTGCAATTCCTATCGAACCATTTCCTGCTGGACTTTAAGGAATTATTCCTTTCAACCCACAAGGCTTCCTTAATAGTACTAGAGATAACATTAAAATGGGTTATTATATCACAATGCTCAGCATACTCATCTAAACAGATCGAGAAACTATTCATGCATTTACTCAGTATTTTATACAGGAAGTCATCCGGGACCAGTCTGCTCCATTTAAGGTTGTAACCATTTTGAGCACCCAACCTCACATCCTGGACCCTTTGGTCCGGATCCTCTCTAGTATCAGTTGCAGCAAATAGATTATCCAGTTTTAGTACCTGTGGCAGGTGATCACTCAATGGTAAATCCATGATATTTGCTTTGATCAGTCTGCTCGCAGAGCTTATCGTACACAAATTAAAATCAATGATAGATGAGGCACCCCGACCAACAAATGTTGGTACAAATGGCATTGTATGATGTGCTACCTCATTTGAAAACCCAAAGTTAAAGTTAAAAATTATCTCATTTAATGAGTCACCTAATCGGGTGTGTTCAAAATGGGTTAAGTTGACATCTTGTTCCAGCATTAAACCACAAATGCCCTTTTGGCCCTTTTTGCAGAGAGTACAATTAAAATCACCTCCCCATAAAAGCATAACTTCAGCCCTCTTGCTCTTATCAAGTTCATTTTGCATTTCTATAGTTAATGTGTCAAGTACATCCTTAATCATGCCATCTGAACAATTGTTGTAAAAATTAAAAAGAACCATCTTTGGACCCTTCCTTGTATAAATTACAATTTTTTGATAATAACTGGATCCAGGGGAGAACGAAATATTATCGTATACTAGCAAATTGGATATGTATACAATCAACCCCCCCTTGGGTCTCCCAAAAGTTCCCCCCACCGCCGGGGTAAAGTATGTTTTATAGCCATTAAGATGTATTGGGGTGGTAGCCCAAGTTTCTTGGAGGGCTAGTATTCCCACATCAGTAATGGCCTCATCCCAGGTTGGATTAGTAATCTTTTGTTTTAGCCCGGCCACATTCCAAAAAAGCACCTTACAATAATCTTTTCCTACAGTTGAGGTATCTATACTGTCTCCTGGTCTACTGACCTGACTCCCTTGTATAGACTGGTCCCCCCCCTGTGTTACTAAGGTTTCATCAGGCCCGGGACAGCTTATCGAACCCAAGCCCAAAGAGTTGTTAGGCAACAAGACATCTTCCTTGATCTCGGGGAGTCAGTCCACACTTTCCAAACAATCATACCGGTTATAACAGGGGAAGAACGAAGGGAAATGCGGAATGCCTGGGTGCCCTAGGTCATAGCCTTGAGGATGAAAGTAAGGGGGCCTCCCTTTATGCTTCACAGTGTTCCAACCATCTTCAAACCTCCCATTCCACTGTGTGTTGTGATAATTATTATCAAAAACCTGACCAATGTTACCACCATTATGTCGTTTGTCCCTGGTCCAGCTCCACCTATTATCCGGTTGTTCACCCTCCGGATAAAAGAAGGATAAAGGCCTAGCCACAATAGACTGACCATAATTTCTTGGGGGCCTCGATGAAATAAATTCTGCAGTGCGGGGATTCTCGAATGTTATCACCACGCAATCACCGTGTGACCTTTTTTTGTTGTTATTATTATACCCCACCCACGGAGCCCTTTCCACCATGAGAATGTTACTTTTAAGGGCTGGTGGCAAGGGGTAATTATCGTTTAGCCAGTGTATTGTTTTATTTATAAGACCCCCATTATTTTCATAAGATTTATTATCAGGTTGTGGGACTCCAGTAAGGACCACCACGTATGGAGAGGCTTCTGGAGGTAGATGTATGTTTCTACGTGACTCCCTTTTTTCTAGGTTAGCTTTGTCCTTGGGAGTTTGTGTAGGTGGTGCTGCTTTATCAGTAGTAGTTAAATTTTTAGGTGTTGGTGTCGGTTTTGGAAGTGAATTATTGGTGGGTTTTGGAGGTGGAATGGTGGTGGGGTTTGATGGTGGATTGATAGTAACATTATTTTTTGCAGCTGTGGGAGGTCTATTCGTAGTTGGTTTTTTTGGAGGAACTTTACTGTTCACATTAAAGCTAGGGGCACTGATGTCTTTATGGATGTTAGTCAATATTGTTTCCAGACATCGTAGCCTAACCTCAATAGGTTCTAATAGAATTTTTAGCATAGCAAAGATGTTATTGTTAGCCATACTTAGGCTACTACTATCCTCTCCCCCTCCCGGTTGATTGTCAACTACCCCACTTAGTTCCAGGATTCCCTCCAGACTACTATCCAAGATGGTTTCGTCTGGTAGGCTTAATGTTATGCCCGTGCTTACCCGGGGCCCCCCTGCGGTGTCATTAATATTGGCATGTGCATCTAGATTAGTGCTTACATTAGACTGTGTTGGGTCCAGCTGAATTGGGTCATGGGTTTTACTAAACTGGGGTTTTTTCCCTTTTCGAGTAGTCGTTTTATTGGACTTTTGTTTAGTACACTTTTGTTTAGGGATTGCCCCCTCCTTCCTCCCCCTTTCAATCAGGGTACTAGCTGAAGTTTCATTTTCAAATACCACTGAGGCATTTTCCAGCAACAACGAAAGATTTGGAGTCGCTTCCAGACCTTCCTGCGAGGCTGGTAAGTCGGAACCCTGACCCTTATGTACCATTGCAAGTGTTTTTGGAGCGGAAACATTATTGGGTGTGCAAGCTTGAGCAATATGGCCCAGAGATGAACGTTTTGCCATGGCTAAATCTTGGGACACCCTTCTGTCCATCAGTATGATCCCTTCATCTATGAGAGCATGTGTGCGAACTATGAAGTCATCTAGGGTACCTGTTAATTTCTTTACCCCAGCGGCTGCCATGCTTCTGGTCTCTGGGTGATTCATGGCAAAACCCAACTAATAACCCCCTGAACAGGAGGAATAAATAAACTTAAGCAAGATCTCAGGGACTCACACTAGTATATGGCAGCGAGTTTTTAGCCAACTTACAGTTTTGCAGTCTCGATGTCCTTTGGCTATTTGCAAACTGGCAGGGTGTCTGGCCCAGGCCAGGCTCCTCGGGCCTCTGAGGGCCTAAGAGGGCCCGCCCTTTGCCCGGGCTTCGCCCCGGGCGTCCCGCTCGCGTCCCGCGTAGCTGGCTCTGTCCCAGTTAAGAAGCGCCTCCTGGCGCGACGTCACTGTTGCGCGCCGCCGCGTTGCCTGCCGGGAGCTGTAGTCCCGGAGCGGCGGCGCGATTACCCCAGGCTTTGACTCTTGGCTCCGGTGGCGGCGTTCTCCCAGCAAGGGAGCTGTCAGGTGAGTGACTCCTGGCTCGGTGGCGGCGTTCTCCCAGCAAGGGAACTCCTGGGTCGTGTCACAGCGCTCGGTGCTCGGTGGCGGCGTAGCGTTGCGACTCGATATTGGTAAGGGGTGTTCCCTTCCTAATAGCTACTAATAAGCCATCTATGAATGTTTTGCGACGGCAACTGCGGTCGCAAAACACTCGCGATTTACAACCACAATTTGAAGAGGGTGGTAATGCAGTCCCAAATGGGAAGGGGTTCCCAGGGGACCTCTTCTCCTTTGCAAATGCAGAGGAAATCTTTTTTTAGGGGCATGCAACAGTCCCAGGGACCACTACCTGCCCTAAAAAAACAAGCATTGGCATAGCAAATAGGTCTCGCTTTTGGGACCTTAAAAGTATTTAGTTTTGCAGCACAATATCCTTGGTGCAAAAACATCAGCTGTTGCATGGCTAAACCTTGTACCTTATAAGGATATTGTGCTACATAACTAAATCCTTATAAGGGCCCAAAAGCGAGACCTGTTGGCTATTCCAATGCTTGTTTTAGGGTGGATGGGGAGTTTCGGGTTGATTCTGGTATTTGTAGTCATGTATATGGCATTATAGAAGGAAAAAAATAAGGACTACCACTTCCAGAATTTATAAAACAACAGCCCTGGACATGCTCTACAACCCAGGCATGGACATGTGAAACTATGTGTATGTGAATGCTATGTGCACCACGTGCTGCGCCATGTCTGGAGCGCATCTCTGAGCATTAGGTACCTTACAAGGAACTCTAAATGCATGCCAGGAACCGAAGTGAATCAGGTCAGGCAGGTCTATGAAACGCCTCATAAGTCCTAGATCTCAAGACAATTCCATGAGCAGTGCGGTGTTAGCGGGTGTGGCCAGCGAGGGTTGGGGGTGCGGGTGTGAGCAGCGCGGTGTAGGGGAATGAGATTGGGGCATGGGTGTGGGCAGCGCGGTATTGGGAGCGGGTGTGGGCAGCGCGGTGTAGGGGAATGTAATGGGGCATGGGTGTGGGCAGAGCGGTATTGGGAGCGGGTGTGGCCAGCGCAGTTCTCTCTCACCAGAGCAGTGCACCGGCCCCAGTTGAGGTCTCCCCTTTTACGTTCACACAGGCAGTGACTAACCCACTCGATGTCTTCAGTGCTTCCTGTGAGAAGATTTAGAATTTGCCTTAGCCACGGGATAGGCTAAGCGAGTTGCATCGCCTGCCCCCACAAGGGGGTAGGGCTTCAGTGAGCTGAGGCAGGCGCTTTCTGTGCTGGAAATGCTCGGCGCCCCACCGAGCAGCTGGCCTCTTCGCTCACACACATCTGAACAACACCTTCTAGGGGTTGGACGGGGCTAATAACACCAGCTGCCACGAGATTGCATGGGACCCTTGCCTAACAATGACCCCTCGAACAACGCAACATTTTAAAATGTTTTAAAATATTTGCTTTACTATAACAGGAATGCAATTTCTGGCACAAAACCCTCAGGAAATAAAATGCCCGATTTGTAGTTTATTGATCGCCTTAAAATGTGGTCAGAGAATAGTTGTCTTTAAAGAACCGAACTATTTGCATTTCAATGCATGTTGGGCTGCCTATCAGGTACATGTCTCTGAAAGTCTATGAGGCTGGTGAAGTCAGCACATGGTCACACATGATCAATCCAAGTGAGTCTGCTTTTAAACTAACAGGACTTCCAAATCCCAGATTTGAGAGCCAATGCTCGTTTTAACAAGTTTGATTTGATTTGATTTGTCTATTTCTAAAGCGCACGAATGCCCGAAGGTGTCTTGGCGCTATGAACTGTCCAGATTCCGGGGCAAGTCTGGAGTTAGTAAAATTTATGCGGTGAATAACCAGGTCTTGATTCTCTTTCTGAAAATCTCCAGGGTTGGGCTGTTTTTTATGTCAAGTGGTAGTGAGTTCCATGTCCGTGCTGTATGCACGAGGAAACTTCTTCCTCCCCAGTTTGATCGTTTGAACTTGGGTATCGTTATCAGTTTTTTTCCACCTGACCTGAGAGGCCTTGATGGTTCATAGAGCTTTAGGTGAGTTTTCAGGAAATGAGGGCCTTTGCCCTGCAGTGCCTTGTAAGTCAAGCACAGTGATTTAAACTTGACTCTTTTGACTACAGGTAGCCAGTGGAGTGTCTTTAGTTTATGACTGATGGGCTGAAACTTTGGGATTTCAAGTATCAGCCGTGCCGCTGCATTCTGGAGTCGTTGCATTTTTTCCATGATTTTTACTCTGGCTCCGGCATACAGTGCGTTGCCGTAGTCCAGTCGAGATAGTGCTAGGGCTGTCACTACAGTTCTGCGTGTGTCTTGAGGTAGGTACGGGAGTATTTTTCTGATCATTTTCAGTATCAGCCAGAAAGATGATGCCAGTTTGTTTACTTGGGCTTCGTATGTTAGTTTGGTGTCTATCATGACTCCCAAGTTTTTAGCTTTCTCTGAGGGTTCTGGTCTTGTTCCCAATTCAGGGGACCACCAATCTGGGGACCAGATATCGGCGTTACCTCCTAGAATCATTACCTCACTCTTCTCTCCGTTGAGTTTGAGGCAATTTTGTTGCATCCATTGACTGACTTTTAGCATGCATAGTTGAAAATTCTTGGCTGTTACTTTACTGTCTTTACCTATAGAAATGACGATTTGGGTATCGTCAGCGTAGGATATTGGTGTAAATCCATTTTCTCTTATTAATTCGGCAAGGGGGGCCACATATAAATTAAAAAGTGTTGGGCTTAATGACGAGCCCTGTGGGACGCCGCATGGTACTTTAAAGGAGTCTGACTTTGCTTCTCCTATTTCAACTGTGAAATTTCTCTCATGGAGGTAGGATGCGATGAGGTTACACACGTGGTCACTGGATCCGGTTTCCCTAATACGTTTTATTAGTATCTCGTGGCTAACCGTATCAAAGGCCGCCGAGAGATCCAATAGCACCAAGGCGGCCTTTTCTCCTCTGTCTAGTATACTTCTAAGTTCCTCGGTGGCCGTGAGGAGGGCTGATTCCGTTCCGTGTTCTTCCCGGAATCCAAATTGAGAGTGATCAAGCCAATTGTTATCCAGTAGGTACCGTGAGAACTGTTTATTTAGTAGTTTCTCCAGCACTTTTGCGGCAAAAGGGATCCTGGCTATGGGCCTGTAATTGCTGGGGACCTCGTTGTCTAGATGGGGTTTTTTCAGTAGTGGCCTGATTGAAATGGTTTTCCAATCGTTTGGAAATATGCTGGTGTTTAAAATTACTTCAAATATTTTTTGAAGTGTTTGTCCTATTTGTTCAGGACATATTTGAAATATTTTCGGTGGACATGGGTCTAAAGGACTGCCTGAGTTGGTTGTCATTACTTCCTTAGTGATTTGTTCCACTGTGGGTAATGACCAGTTAAAGTAAGGAATGCCGCTGGATTGGTTGTCTAATTTTGTATTGGTTATGGGGTTTTGATTTGTGTGGTCATTCTGGTTGTTTTTAAATAGTTCATACACCGATGATACTTTATTTACGAAGAAGTGGCCTAAAATGTTGCAGAAGTCAGATGATATAACTACCGGATTATTGTTTTCAATTTTAGCAAGTTTTTTGACTACTGTGAACAGGTCTTTGCAAGTGGGAGGGGGAGTGCGCCCGAGAGCAGGGAACTAGCAGGGATTCCCTTGTGGGAGCGAGCGCTATAATTGCTAACAAATGGTGCCGCTCGCTCCCACAAGGGAATCGCCAAACGTGCACACCTTGCAATAGAAACCAATGAAAAGCTGATAGAAGCTGATCGATTAGAAGAGGTCCCCTCCTAAGCAGCGAATGCGCGCTATGTAGGCGAGACCTAATGAATCGAAAACAATTCTTTTTTTTTTTTTACTGCAGCCCATTTTGTTTTAAGAACAATGGTCTGCATTTAATAAAAAATAACTGCTTTATTGAAAAGCAGTCCGAGACATGGAGGTCTGCTGAGCCCAGCAGACCACCATCCGTGGGAGGGCCAGCCATTCCCAATGGGGTCGCAAATTGCAAGTACCTCTTTAATATTCACTAGGCTCACATTTTGCGATCCAATTGGGAATCGCAATCAGTGTTTCTGACACTGTTGTACATTGTAAATTGCGACTCGAAATTTGCAACTCGCAATCGAGCTCAAATTGCGAGTCTCAATTTACACTGGTCATATATCGGCCCTTAATGTCGCAGTTTAGTCGGGTGTTTAGTCAAGGACATTGTTGACATCTACGTTATTCTTTACGTATCAATGTATGAGCGCCCTGAACAAACAACGCTATGTAATACTCAGTGACGTAATACACAATGCCCCCCCACACACCCCAGCAGAATCTAATGAAGGGTCCCCAGTATCCCATATCTTACAGATGCTCATTGGCTTTGAGCTAATTTGGGGGGGTTTGAAGGGTTGGGGGCCCCCTGCGTCACTGGGGCTGCAGGGACCTGCGTGACGCACCTAACAATACTGGTGTGTACATGGACTCATAGGCCTACAACCCGACTGACTCAGAGGATCTCTATTCTTGTTTGTTTTCAATCCACCACCATGAAAGGACACCGTGATCACAGAGAATATAAGACTTTCTGCATGAATTACAGTGCATGAGCCTTTACCTAGCTGATTGGACGAACAGGGCTATGAGTTATACTCATGCCAGTGGTACTTTATTTAAAGGTGACATTTTTCAGCTATTTACATGGCCACTGGCTGAACAGTAGATATTAGCTGCTATCTGAGTGGGGGTTTTGAAAGTGGCACAGAAACTTCAATATTAACGGGGCCGCTGCCTAAACAGTGGAGATTTTGTCGGTGTTGTTTGACTGGCGACCATGCAAATAGCACAGAAACGTCACTATTTAAGCAGCTGCTAGTTAAATAGAAGATATTTAGTATTGCTTGGCCAGAAGTTATGCAAATAGTAAAGACACTTTACAATTGATCTCACCTCTGGCTAAATAGCAGACATATGTACTGTTTAGTTGGTTAAAAAGCAAATAGCAAAAAAAATCACTATTTACCCAGCCAATGACTAAATGCATACTTTATGCACTATTTCTCCAGAGGCCATGCAAATTGCCAAAGAACTTCACTTTTCATCCGGCTGTTGACAAAATAGTAGATATTAAGTACAATTTGAAGAGCAGTCAAGCAACTAAAAAATACACTCCATTATTTACACTATTTGGCTAGTGGCATGCAAGAAGTTTCACTGCTTACCTACTGTTGGACTTGGCCCTCTCTGCAGGGTCCCCCCTCCAAACCTTTTACCTTCACCCCTCCTGTTTTCTGAATTAGTTTTTGTTTGCATTAGGACTCTGTGTTCTTTACCTTTGCTAACCAGTTCTAAAGTGCTTGTGCTCTCTCCCCAAAACATGGTAAAATTGGCCTATACCTAAATGGCACATTTCATTCACTTGTAAATCTGTAATATATTGTACGACATGTACCCAGGGCCTGTAAATTAAATTCTACCAGTGGGTCTGCAGCACTTATTGTGCCCCCACTAAAACAGTACTTCAAAACACGTCTTTTGCCAGGCCTAAAATTTCCTTTTTAATACATATGTCACCCTAAGGTGGGCCCCAAACAGCGCACAGGGTAGTGTACAGTGTATTAAAAAATGATAACTTTTTTAAAGCTTTACATGTCCTGGTAGTGAAAATCTCCTAATTTTGTTTTTCACTATTATAAGGCGTACCTTTCCCACAAGATAAATGGGATTCCTTATTATAGTGCTAACTAAGTGCTAACTTTTGATTAGGAACAGGTAGAAATCTCATATTGGGTTTCAAACATGTTGTTATTTAAAATCCTCTTTCATGGTAAAGTCTGATTTTACGTAGGTCTGGGTGGTAAAGTCCGAAATTGCCCAAAATTTTGCGTTCTGCTTCTTAGCGTTCTTAAATGTGTGTTTGTGAGATATTTCCCCCTGAGCATGCAAACAGCGATTGCGAACGGTAAAAAAGCATCTCGAACAAGCAATTGCGCGTGTTCGCGGAATTTCTGCATATTCGCAGAGATTTTTTACGGTTTCGCTGAGATTTCGGTAACGCGATCACACAAATTCTGCCCACCCCTAATTTTTACGTCACAATTCTTAAAATGCAAATTTTAGACAGTTGTAATTGCCTTGTCCTAACCATTCGGTGCCTGCAGCCAGTGATTCGGGTCAAATGATCATGTTGTTAGGCTTTGTGTATTCCTCCCTTACAGTGAGATAATAGGGCTTAGGCATGGGCAAGGTAGGTCAACCAGACAAGATAGTTTTGGGTGGAGTTGTTCCCTGCCCAACTTAACATTTCTAAGTGCTTGCCTCCAGCATACACACGGAACCTGACATTAGTCTTTCCTCACTTGAAGATTACTTGGAGCCTTGGCAGAGGAAGAAAGGAATTTTCCAGAACCAGATGTGGGGGTAGCCGAGACATTTTCTCCACTTTAAAGGCTGGAATCAGGTATGAATATTGGATCCTCAGACCAACTCTTAACTACTCTAATGTAACTGTGGGAGACTCTAGAAAAACTGCCATGTTCCCTAGAAGATTGCCCTGCTGCTAGATGCTTGCCTGGACCACTAGTGGACTGCCCTGCTGCTAGATGCCTGCCTTGCTGAAGGACACCTGACCATCTTCATGTTCCCAGGAAGATCTAACCTGAGTGACTCCAATGGTCAGTTAGCTGACCTCCTGTTCTGAGCTACAGGGACTAAGCATTGGCGAATTTTGCGAATCTGGCGTTCGCGAATTTTGCGAATTTGCAAACTCGCAATCCGCAAAATCTCACGAATTCGCAGATTTTTTTTTGTGTTCGCAAGGATTTTTGCCAGTTCGCGAGGGTTTTGTACCAGTTCGCAATTGCGAACCTACATGTCGGCTCGCAACGGTCGCGATTATGTTGTTTCTACGTCTGGTTCATCATCATCACAGGTTCCCAGAACCCTCTGTTTCACCCCTGCCACCCTCTGTTTCACCCATGCCACCCTCTGGTTCATCATCACTGTAGATTATGGGGGGAAAAAGCAAGCACACCTACCCTGCTTCAACTGACATGAATTAATTTGGGGTTGATTTATTAATGTGTCACTGTTTTAAAATTCCATTCTGGCACCTGCTTCCTTATCTGTAATTTGCTTTCTGTTGCAGTGCAATTTTTTTTCCAGGACCTTTGTGGCCTACTTGTAGCTATTCTATGAGCCTGCTGTGAGGGTCAGAGCAGGGTCATACAATTGTTGCAACTAGCAACTGAACTGGGAATTTGTGGATTTTTTTTTTGTGTTCGCAAGGATTTCTGCCAGTTCGCGAGGGTTTTGTACCAGTTCGCAATTGCGAACTTACATGTCGGCTCGCAACGGTCGCGATTATGTTGTTTCTACATCTGGCTCATCATCACAGGTTCCCAGCACCCTCTGTTTCACCCCTGCCACCCTCTGTTTCACCCATGCCACCCTCTGGTACATCAATGCCACCCTCTGGTTCATCATCACTGTAGATTATGGGGGGGGAAAGCAAGCACACCTGCCCTGCTTCAACTGACATGAATTAATTTGGGGTTGATTTATTAATGTGTCACTGTTTTAAAATTCCAGTCTGGCACCTGCTTCCTTATCTGTAATTTGCTTTCTGTTGCAGTGCAATTTTTTTTCCAGGACCTTTGTGGCCTACTTGTAGCTATTCTATGAGCCTGCTGGGAGGGTCAGAGCAGGGTCATACAATTGTTGCAACAAGCAACTGAACTCTGGAGGGGCCCTAGTCAGGAAGCACTACAGGGAATGGTTACTAATGATGAGTTTGAACTTTTGCACCTGCTGAATGCTTTCACTTTTGCAAAACTCGTTTTTCTGCAGAACAGCATTACAGCAACTGTAATGCCCCAAACAAGCTTACTTGTGAAGTTGATTTCTAATCCAAAAGTGATCCAAAGAAAGTCAAAAGGCCTCAAATCCAAAAAAGTGCAGGCAAATGTCAACCTGAGGAGTTATTCTGATAAAAATCATCATTTTCAGAAGGTCTATGCTGCTTGCTAGTGGATTTCTTGTGCAGAATTGCAATTTTTGTAATTTCGCGAGTGCGAGATTGTTGCTGCCCGCTGCACCTACATGTTCGCAATTGCGAACTTACACCGCACGCCGCAAAATTGTATCACCAAGAAAAAAAAATCCGCTGCGTGCGAATTTGCGGATTTTCGGTAAATTCGCGAGCGTTTGCGGATTGCGAATTTACCGAAAATCCGCAAAATCCGCAAGCGTAACGGATTTTCCGCCCATGCTTAACAGGGACACAACTAGCCAGCCACAGGTGACGGCCAGCAGCGCAAGATCTTCACTCGCACTACACCAATGCTGACCCACAGTGACGGCCAATGCAATGCTCCAGCAACTACCGTCTGCGATCTCTACTGGCTCTTCATGCTACAACAATGATAGCCCAAATCGCCCTACCTGCTTTCGGCCCTACAGCAGCGACCTTCCGTGATGCTCTCCCTGCTTCTTGCGTCCTTCCTCACTGCAAACTGGACTCTTTGCACCAGACTTTGAGGAGGTAGCTTTTTCAGGTGGACTAATCTGGCCCCTGTATCTGGCCCACATTGTATCATGGTCCCCCTGAACTTGGACATTTCCCCTGGTCTAGCACAACCAGATGACCACTAGTGGCACTTTCTGATTTTAGGTACTACACTTACCTACAAATTTAAAATAGTAAAACTCTGGTTTTACTGGCAGGGTTTTTCCTAATTTCATTTATTAAAATGTATGGTATTTAAAAAAATTTGATTTGGGAGTTTTCTTGTGTTTTAAGTTTATTACTGTTTGTGTGCTGCATACATACTAAACACAGTGCCTCTAAGATAAGACTGACAGCTGTTATGCCAAGCTACCAGAAGTTCTTTTTGCGATTCATCCTGACAAGGATTGTGCTTGTTGCTTGAGAAGGGTTTACACATCCTCAACTAATCCCCATTTCTTACACCTGGCACTGAATAAAGAGCTGACACAATATACCATATGGATGGCAGCCTTTTATTAGCAAATAAACATCATTATTTGTTTTGCGGCTGGCTTAATAGCAGACGTTATCAACAATTTGGCCATTAGCCATACAAATAGCCAAGAAACGTTACTTTTTCTCCACTGCTATCCAGTCAGTCGAGATTATGTATTATTAGGCATAAGGTAGTTTTCAAAAGGCACCTATCACCAGGTAGAATTCCAAACAACCAGTGAGCACAATTCACACCCATCGCCTTCTGAAAGTTAGTTCTAAGACTGGCTTAAATGCAATTTACACTTGAACAGAATTAACTCATAGGTCGAAAGGTCCCAATAGCCAAGTTTACCTGAAAGAGTTGTTAACAAAAAAGATGATGATATCCTTTGCAGCACTAGAAGAAACTGTTTGCTCTCATACAGCTATTAACTTGTTCTTTTTCACAAATTCATGGGAATGCACCAATTCCAGGAATAGGATTACCAAAAGGTTCCATGTCATCAGAACACCTCTTTTTTTCCCTGAGTTTTCATGTAACAAATCAGTTTATTCTGAAATTTGTAAATATTTAAGTTGAATTAACCCCTTTGCTGCGAGGCCTCCCTCCATGCTAAGCCTTTTTTTGGCTATTTGGGGTAGTTCGCACTTAGGCCCCTTTGAGTACATAAGGTGTCTATGCCAAATTTAGGTCCTTTTCTCCCAACATCATGTGGATTTTAATGATACCTTGGGTTTGTTTATTCCCCTATAGGGGACCCAGAAATTCGCCAAAAAACAGCAATATACATTTTATAAATAGGTATAAAAGCAAAAATGGATCCTGGAAAGCTATACATTTCTGAAAAGTAGACAACATTCTGAATTCAGCAAAGGGTCATCTGTGTACATCCTTCAAGGTTTTTTATAGAAACTAACAGATGAAAATATTTTTTTTTAAATGTGTTGAAAAAAATTGCCATTTGATCCAACTTTTTCACGTGTAACTTCTTCTAGTATGGCAGATGTTTGAAAGCAATATACCGTTACATCCGCTGGACCTTTCTGGTTGTGGAGATATATAGGACTTTTAGATTCACCAAGAACCTGAGGAATCCAGAGTCAATAACTGAGCATTGTCTTGCAATGGTTTTTCATTGTGTACATATAGCAATTCATTGGTAAAATATGAAGAGTGAAAAATAGATATGAGAGACAACTATGTATTTCCAAAATGGGAACAAAATATAGAGTTTAGAAACAGTAGCTATTTGCACATCACCGAAAATGTGGTTACCCATACCAGCATGTGAATTATAGGAAATTTTTCAAAGTGACTTCTTTGTTACACTTTGTCTAACATTTGGAAGGCAGAAATGCATCAAAAATCAAAAATCAATTAACAGTTGCTCTACAATTATGTGTTCCTCTAAGACTCCCAATAAAAATGGTAGCTCACTTGTGTGGGTAGGCCTACTGCCCACAACAGCAAACGGCCCAAAACGCAACGTGGACACTACACATTTTTACAGTGAAAACAGAATCTTTTTTTGCAAAGTGCCTAGCTGTGGATTTTGAACCCTAGCTCTGCCGGCATCTAGGGAAACATAGCAAACCTATAGATTTTCGAAAACTAGACACCCAGGGGAATTCAGGATTTGGTGACTGGTGAGGCTCTCACCAGGTTCTGTTACTCATAATTCCTTGTAATCCTCAAATTATGTAAAAAAACAACATATTTTCCTTACATTTTTGTGATGGAAAATTCTGGAATCTGCTTGGATCCACAAAATTCCACCCACTTTGCATTCCAAAATGTCTTCCGATAAAAATAGTACCTCACTTGCGTGGGTAGGCCTAGTGCCCACAAAAGGAAATGGCCCGAAAACACAACATGGACACTCCACATTTTAACATCGAAAACTGACCCCTTTTTTTCAAAGTGCCTAGCTGTGGATTTTGAACACTAGATCTGCCGGCACCTAGGGAAACCTTGCAAACCTATACATTTTTGAAAACTAGACACCCAGGGGAAACCAGGATAGGGTAACTTGTGTCCCTCTCTCCAGGTTCAGAACCCCTTGCAAACCTCAAACTTTATTAAAAAAACACATTTTCCTCACCTTTCTGTGATGGAAAGTGTTGGAATCTGCATGGATCAACAAACTTCCAACCACTCGCATTTTGCAAAGCCTTCCAACAAAAATGGTACCTCACTTGTGAGGTAAGGCCAATTGCTCGCAGCAGGGAAGGGCCAAAAACGCAATGTGGACACACAACGTTTTGACAGTGAAAACTGACCTTTTTTTGCAAAGGGCAGCCCCCACCCCTATGTATATAAATAAAATCCCTGTTGCCTAGTGGGCTTTCTACCCCGGTTATTGCCCCATCTGCTTCCTGGGGGTGGCAGTACATCTTTTGTCTTTTGAGGGGCAGGGTGGGGGCATTGGCATGCCCATTCTTGGCAGCCCCCAACCCTGGCCTATAAATATAAATCCCTGTCATTTAGGGTGCTTTCTGCCCCCCTGGGGGGCAGATTGGGGGCTAATGCCCCCATCTGCCCTCCCAGGGGAGGGAAGAAACACTGTCTGTGGCAAAAGTAAATTAGGGAAGGAAAGGCCCTCGCACAACGGTCCACTTTCCCCTCCCTGGTGGCTAGTGGGTGGACCCCAGCTTGGTGGCTAGTGGGTAAATCAAGCAAGAATCCACTAGGACATTCTCCTCTTTTCAGAAATACTTCTCCTAAGTGTTTCGGTACTCGGGGGGCTGAGATAGCCCCATGAGCACCGAAACAATGAAACTGAAACCAAGTTTCAGTTCCATTTTCAATCCAATGACGTCAGCGCGCCATGCGCGCAATCGTTATAGCATTGAAAATAAAAAAACGGCCTCTGGAGGTTGGGGATGCTCTTCCCCACCTCCCGAGGCCAACTAAAAAAATGTCTCTGCTGTCTGCAGCAGAGGGATTTTGTGCACTTGTACTCATGACGGAATGGTTTCGTCATGAGCACAGGAGCACTGGTGCTAATGATGGAACCATTCCGTCATGAGCATCCAAGGGGTTAAACAAATCAGATTGAAACAGCTGAAAACCATGGTTATTGAACGCAAAGGCCATAACTGGAAAAGCTGACTCCTAGTGACATGGTGGTGTCTGATATTTAGGGTGATCTTTTTAAAACTGAAACAATTGTGTAGTACCTCTTATGCAAGATAAAGACACAGTATAACTAAGATGCTTATACCAATCTCATGATAGGAGGAAGAAATAATACATGGGGCCTACTCACAAACTGTATTCACAAACCTACAAGTAGAGGTCTACGCCTTTTCCTCTCCCATCTCCTATGAGCAGAGATCTCCTCTCTGACTACAGAGATCTACGCACATGTAAGCAGTCACTTCAATAGTAACTACGTGCGGGACAGGGGAGGGGCTTGAAAAGGGGAAATAACAATGTATAAATGAGAGGGGTTAAGGAAGGAGTAAGGAGGGGTTTAAGGAGGGACATGCACAGACCCAGAAGGGTAAAACATTACTATTCACAAAATGCACTTCTAGAGGTACTATGGCCAAAAGGACCCAAACAGTTGTAAATGTACTCCTGCTCAGAGCTGGAGTAGGCTGAGCACTGTAAATAGCCAACCACTGTTACTGCAACACCCTCCCGTAGAATATAATGGAGAAAGGGAGTCAAATTAAAAGTCTACAGGAAATAATGCAAAATTAAATTGTTTTATTTTAACTTTTAGAAATATAAATGGATTTAATGTTACTGTTTAATGTTAAAAAAGTTAGAAATAAATAAGACATCATTATTTGTTTTCTCTAAAATATGTTAATAAACTTTATAATTTTGAAAGTTAATGCAATTTCTTGCAAAACATATGTATGAATTCAATTACATGAATTTACATTATTATTCAAATTATTACATTTTAAAAAAAGTTTGATAAACTTTAAAACTTTCCCTATAATTTAGCCCGGTGGAGGAGATTTACGCCGATATATGCCGAGTTGCAAGTAGTAACGTTAGACATGTAAATTAGGCTCCAGCCTCTCATTGCAAGAAGTGGAGATACATGTGTCTACACTTTTGGTTATTGTACGCTTGTAGAAGGTAAATAGCCAAAAATAGTAAAGTTTCTCAAAAGTGTAAGGGTAAATTTACTTGTAGTAATCCCCCTTGTGAATAGTGCCCTATACCTTTATAGCCAATGCTAGTCAGTGTTTCTGTCAACAAATATTAAATATGAACAAATAACTACATGGTTCGTGCTGACATCATCATTTGAAACTAATTCCTTTTGAAAGAAGTGTCAGGGTCAGGGGATCAAAAATATATTCTGCCTAATCCAATTGTCAAATATGCTATTCCTAATAGGCAGCTTCTATGCATTGCCATTATTGACATGTTGATGCGGCTGATGTTCTAAATTCGCGGGTGTTGATTATCCTTTTGTTAAATACTTTTTGTTATCAGCTAGTTTAGCACTGATGTTATACAGCCAGTAGACAGACTACAGAGACATTAACTATTAGTACATGGTTCACTACAGTTAAGTCTCAGCACCTCTTATGTTTTCTCCATGTGAATCATATTCATGCAGTCTGTCAACAGGCACATGCCACTTTCTATTACCCATATACTGATTATGAAATGATTATTCTATCTCTACTCTGGCATTGTGGTACTTGGGTTCTAACAAAGAATGCACTGGGGACGCTTGTAGAAACATTTGAAATGTTCTAATAATAGTCATAAGGTCAAGGTTGAGGGAGTAAGGACTAAGATTTGTTTAATTGATTATTTCAATGCACTACCAAGATCAGGAAAGTTTAACTACGTTTATGGGATGAATGTCCTCTGCATGGCTTGAAAATGCTATACAGACTCACCCTGTCCAATTTATTGGCTATCCCTATGTTCTTTTCCATACAAAGTACCCAGGAGTCAGAAACACACTCTAATCTCTAATCACAGACAACTGTTTACATGACCGAAAGAAAGATTGTGAACTAAGTGTAGTTAGATTAAACACGTGATATCATATAAACAAATGCACGTGCAACACATACCCAAGGTGAAAATTTTCCCATCAGTTGTCGATTTGTTCCACCACTATTACATCATTTGGGTTCTCCTTACCCAGGAGTTAGTGTACACAGTCACACAAGTTGGAAAAAGGACTGTGAGAGTAAGAAGACTCCACGGTTTTTTTTTAATGAGTGGTGTCAATATAGTGTTACAACTGAAAAAGCAGTGCAAGTGAAATTAGTGAAGTAGATAAAATTAGGTGAGACTGAGTAGAAGTAAAGATTTTAATGTTTTCTCTCAGCTCCCTAAACTTAAAACCAATAGTGAAAAGTGAAAAAGCAGATTTAACAAAATATCTGCTCAGCGAGTGGTCGACATGTTTCTGCATATGAGGACAAGACCCTCTGCATTCATCAGGACCTAGTTATTACTACTGCTGTGAAATATCATGCAAAAAGTGATGATAAAAAGGAACCATATCACCTGTTCGTCAGGTACAGATTCTCCGCCACAATCTGAGAATAGTCATGTAAACGAGAAAAGAAAGTGAGAAGAAACAAACACATTTTGAAAAAATACACTCTTCAGTAGTTATTTCTGTGATCATGTCGTTGCATTTAATCAGCATGATATCACTCACCCAATTTCTGTGGGGATAGCGCCTCACCTCACCTGGCTGCAGCTCAGGTAAATGAGGAGCACCGCTCTGTTTTGAAAAGACACACAATTGTAAAAACATTCCACTGCCTGTCCCACAGGAAAGTCAAATCCACATTGATAAAAACAGATATAGTATAGAAACACACATCTATCTTATTTCAGTAATCATGACCCCACTATGTTTCATGTTTTAGCCTAATGCCGTTGGTATATGAGGTCTCTACGCATCCATATATTCTGATATTCATAAACATGTTTTGCTGCCTGTGCCCAAAAGCGTCTGAATTGTAAGTTATTCAAACGCCAAAGCAGAGCCTCGTAACTATCAAGCATGTCAACTGATATACGCTTGCTTTCGGGCACATGATGACTCATTAACTATCACAGCAAAAGAGTCTTAAAAACTATCTCGGCATCAGTTCCAAGTATTCAAGTGGATTTTCTGATGTCTTGCCACGCTTAGCGACTCATGCGGAATCAGGCAAGTAACGCATTGCAACAATCTGGGAGGATATTAGCGCAAGCGATATACCGCAACTTCCCACTAGGAAGAGAACATAATATCATCATGCGTGCATCGCATTTCTGACGTACAGAGACACGTCCGCAAAAGAGCAGACTGCTACCGTGCTTACCTCTCCGTCGGTGTCTCCAGGCGTTCCTCTGCGCTAAACTGGGTAGGCACAGAGCAGATGGGGCGCGGTCTATTTGAATATTCGTTTCCTCTTCGCGTATGCTTGATCACACACGGAATTCTGGGATTTGTAGTTTAAGACTATTTATTTAAAAAACGTATATATATACGGTATATGTGCAGGATGTTAGTTGCACCAAGAGTGTTGTAATGTAATGCGGAAGAAAAGCACTTAAAAGTACAGACATATTTTGAATCGATATAACCCAGAGAGCCAATATTCTACTAGCTATTTATTGTTATTGGACACTAGAATTTAAAAATTATTTACGATTCACGGTGTTTATAGAGCCAATCACTAGCGGATTCTCTAAGGTCAAAATAGACCATTCATTGAGGAACCAATTACAATGAACCCAGTCTTAATGGCTCTTCGTTGTATCATATATTAATCTTTCATACTGCAGGTAGAGTGAAATAACGCTACTAGCAAAAGTTTGGGCCATACCTAGAGTGTTTGCACAGTCATAGGTGGTGCATGCATTCCAGGCAGAGACCAAGAGACACTGTGCCTGGACTCCCATTGATAAAAACAACAAGTGATGGACTGAATGTGGATCAATGTCACACACTCCCCCAGTCAAAAGATCTGGGCCCAAATCCATCGTTTTTTTGCACTCCACACCACCCTGGGTTAGACAATGGCGATATGCAAATCAGCTCTGACCCTGTTGCCCCATGGGAACAGTCCAGTCCGAACTACAAAAGCCATGTCCTTCCCAGAACGGAATCAAGCATCCGAGGACCGGACCGGTTTCGAGGTAACACCTCTCATCAGCCCGGCTAGCTTGACTCCAAGTGGTGTGGAGTGCCTGGGACCCACGTCTGGGCATCCCCAGCGCACTTAGGGCGGCAATTGCAAAAACAACAAGTGATGGACTGAATGTGGATCAATGTCACACACTCCCCCAGTCAAAAGATCTGGGCCCAAATCCATCGTTTTTTTGCACTCCACACCACCCTGGGTTAGACAATGGCGATATGCAAATCAGCTCTGACCCTGTTGCCCCATGGGAACAGTCCAGTCCGAACTACAAAAGCCATGTCCTTCCCAGAACGGAATCAAGCATCCGAGGACCGGACCGGTTTCGAGGTAACACCTCTCATCAGCCCGGCTAGCTTGACTCCAAGTGGTGTGGAGTGCCTGGGACCCACGTCTGGGCATCCCCAGCGCACTTAGGGCGGCAATTGCAAAAACAACAAGTGATGGACTGAATGTGGATCAATGTCACACACTCCCCCAGTCAAAAGATCTGGGCCCAAATCCATCGTTTTTTTGCACTCCACACCACCCTGGGTTAGACAATGGCGATATGCAAATCAGCTCTGACCCTGTTGCCCCATGGGAACAGTCCAGTCCGAACTACAAAAGCCATGTCCTTCCCAGAACGGAATCAAGCATCCGAGGACCGGACCGGTTTCGAGGTAACACCTCTCATCAGCCCGGCTAGCTTGACTCCAAGTGGTGTGGAGTGCCTGGGACCCACGTCTGGGCATCCCCAGCGCACTTAGGGCGGCAATTGCAAAAACAACAAGTGATGGACTGAATGTGGATCAATGTCACACACTCCCCCAGTCAAAAGATCTGGGCCCAAATCCATCGTTTTTTTGCACTCCACACCACCCTGGGTTAGACAATGGCGATATGCAAATCAGCTCTGACCCTGTTGCCCCATGGGAACAGTCCAGTCCGAACTACAAAAGCCATGTCCTTCCCAGAACGGAATCAAGCATCCGAGGACCGGACCGGTTTCGAGGTAACACCTCTCATCAGCCCGGCTAGCTTGACTCCAAGTGGTGTGGAGTGCCTGGGACCCACGTCTGGGCATCCCCAGCGCACTTAGGGCGGCAATTGCAAAAACAACAAGTGATGGACTGAATGTGGATCAATGTCACACACTCCCCCAGTCAAAAGATCTGGGCCCAAATCCATCGTTTTTTTTTTTTTTTTTTTTTTTTTTTTTTTTTTTTTTTTGCACTCCACACCACCCTGGGTTAGACAATGGCGATATGCAAATCAGCTCTGACCCTGTTGCCCCATGGGAACAGTCCAGTCCGAACTACAAAAGCCATGTCCTTCCCAGAACGGAATCAAGCATCCGAGGACCGGACCGGTTTCGAGGTAACACCTCTCATCAGCCCGGCTAGCTTGACTCCAAGTGGTGTGGAGTGCCTGGGACCCACGTCTGGGCATCCCCAGCGCACTTAGGGCGGCAATTGCAAAAACAACAAGTGATGGACTGAATGTGGATCAATGTCACACACTCCCCCAGTCAAAAGATCTGGGCCCAAATCCATCGTTTTTTTGCACTCCACACCACCCTGGGTTAGACAATGGCGATATGCAAATCAGCTCTGACCCTGTTGCCCCATGGGAACAGTCCAGTCCGAACTACAAAAGCCATGTCCTTCCCAGAACGGAATCAAGCATCCGAGGACCGGACCGGTTTCGAGGTAACACCTCTCATCAGCCCGGCTAGCTTGACTCCAAGTGGTGTGGAGTGCCTGGGACCCACGTCTGGGCATCCCCAGCGCACTTAGGGCGGCAATTGCAAAAACAACAAGTGATGGACTGAATGTGGATCAATGTCACACACTCCCCCAGTCAAAAGATCTGGGCCCAAATCCATCGTTTTTTTGCACTCCACACCACCCTGGGTTAGACAATGGCGATATGCAAATCAGCTCTGACCCTGTTGCCCCATGGGAACAGTCCAGTCCGAACTACAAAAGCCATGTCCTTCCCAGAACGGAATCAAGCATCCGAGGACCGGACCGGTTTCGAGGTAACACCTCTCATCAGCCCGGCTAGCTTGACTCCAAGTGGTGTGGAGTGCCTGGGACCCACGTCTGGGCATCCCCAGCGCACTTAGGGCGGCAATTGCAAAAACAACAAGTGATGGACTGAATGTGGATCAATGTCACACACTCCCCCAGTCAAAAGATCTGGGCCCAAATCCATCGTTTTTTTGCACTCCACACCACCCTGGGTTAGACAATGGCGATATGCAAATCAGCTCTGACCCTGTTGCCCCATGGGAACAGTCCAGTCCGAACTACAAAAGCCATGTCCTTCCCAGAACGGAATCAAGCATCCGAGGACCGGACCGGTTTCGAGGTAACACCTCTCATCAGCCCGGCTAGCTTGACTCCAAGTGGTGTGGAGTGCCTGGGACCCACGTCTGGGCATCCCCAGCGCACTTAGGGCGGCAATTGCAAAAACAACAAGTGATGGACTGAATGTGGATCAATGTCACACACTCCCCCAGTCAAAAGATCTGGGCCCAAATCCATCGTTTTTTTGCACTCCACACCACCCTGGGTTAGACAATGGCGATATGCAAATCAGCTCTGACCCTGTTGCCCCATGGGAACAGTCCAGTCCGAACTACAAAAGCCATGTCCTTCCCAGAACGGAATCAAGCATCCGAGGACCGGACCGGTTTCGAGGTAACACCTCTCATCAGCCCGGCTAGCTTGACTCCAAGTGGTGTGGAGTGCCTGGGACCCACGTCTGGGCATCCCCAGCGCACTTAGGGCGGCAATTGCAAAAACAACAAGTGATGGACTGAATGTGGATCAATGTCACACACTCCCCCAGTCAAAAGATCTGGGCCCAAATCCATCGTTTTTTTGCACTCCACACCACCCTGGGTTAGACAATGGCGATATGCAAATCAGCTCTGACCCTGTTGCCCCATGGGAACAGTCCAGTCCGAACTACAAAAGCCATGTCCTTCCCAGAACGGAATCAAGCATCCGAGGACCGGACCGGTTTCGAGGTAACACCTCTCATCAGCCCGGCTAGCTTGACTCCAAGTGGTGTGGAGTGCCTGGGACCCACGTCTGGGCATCCCCAGCGCACTTAGGGCGGCAATTGCAAAAACAACAAGTGATGGACTGAATGTGGATCAATGTCACACACTCCCCCAGTCAAAAGATCTGGGCCCAAATCCATCGTTTTTTTGCACTCCACACCACCCTGGGTTAGACAATGGCGATATGCAAATCAGCTCTGACCCTGTTGCCCCATGGGAACAGTCCAGTCCGAACTACAAAAGCCATGTCCTTCCCAGAACGGAATCAAGCATCCGAGGACCGGACCGGTTTCGAGGTAACACCTCTCATCAGCCCGGCTAGCTTGACTCCAAGTGGTGTGGAGTGCCTGGGACCCACGTCTGGGCATCCCCAGCGCACTTAGGGCGGCAATTGCAAAAACAACAAGTGATGGACTGAATGTGGATCAATGTCACACACTCCCCCAGTCAAAAGATCTGGGCCCAAATCCATCGTTTTTTTGCACTCCACACCACCCTGGGTTAGACAATGGCGATATGCAAATCAGCTCTGACCCTGTTGCCCCATGGGAACAGTCCAGTCCGAACTACAAAAGCCATGTCCTTCCCAGAACGGAATCAAGCATCCGAGGACCGGACCGGTTTCGAGGTAACACCTCTCATCAGCCCGGCTAGCTTGACTCCAAGTGGTGTGGAGTGCCTGGGACCCACGTCTGGGCATCCCCAGCGCACTTAGGGCGGCAATTGCAAAAACAACAAGTGATGGACTGAATGTGGATCAATGTCACACACTCCCCCAGTCAAAAGATCTGGGCCCAAATCCATCGTTTTTTTGCACTCCACACCACCCTGGGTTAGACAATGGCGATATGCAAATCAGCTCTGACCCTGTTGCCCCATGGGAACAGTCCAGTCCGAACTACAAAAGCCATGTCCTTCCCAGAACGGAATCAAGCATCCGAGGACCGGACCGGTTTCGAGGTAACACCTCTCATCAGCCCGGCTAGCTTGACTCCAAGTGGTGTGGAGTGCCTGGGACCCACGTCTGGGCATCCCCAGCGCACTTAGGGCGGCAATTGCAAAAACAACAAGTGATGGACTGAATGTGGATCAATGTCACACACTCCCCCAGTCAAAAGATCTGGGCCCAAATCCATCGTTTTTTTGCACTCCACACCACCCTGGGTTAGACAATGGCGATATGCAAATCAGCTCTGACCCTGTTGCCCCATGGGAACAGTCCAGTCCGAACTACAAAAGCCATGTCCTTCCCAGAACGGAATCAAGCATCCGAGGACCGGACCGGTTTCGAGGTAACACCTCTCATCAGCCCGGCTAGCTTGACTCCAAGTGGTGTGGAGTGCCTGGGACCCACGTCTGGGCATCCCCAGCGCACTTAGGGCGGCAATTGCAAAAACAACAAGTGATGGACTGAATGTGGATCAATGTCACACACTCCCCCAGTCAAAAGATCTGGGCCCAAATCCATCGTTTTTTTGCACTCCACACCACCCTGGGTTAGACAATGGCGATATGCAAATCAGCTCTGACCCTGTTGCCCCATGGGAACAGTCCAGTCCGAACTACAAAAGCCATGTCCTTCCCAGAACGGAATCAAGCATCCGAGGACCGGACCGGTTTCGAGGTAACACCTCTCATCAGCCCGGCTAGCTTGACTCCAAGTGGTGTGGAGTGCCTGGGACCCACGTCTGGGCATCCCCAGCGCACTTAGGGCGGCAATTGCAAAAACAACAAGTGATGGACTGAATGTGGATCAATGTCACACACTCCCCCAGTCAAAAGATCTGGGCCCAAATCCATCGTTTTTTTGCACTCCACACCACCCTGGGTTAGACAATGGCGATATGCAAATCAGCTCTGACCCTGTTGCCCCATGGGAACAGTCCAGTCCGAACTACAAAAGCCATGTCCTTCCCAGAACGGAATCAAGCATCCGAGGACCGGACCGGTTTCGAGGTAACACCTCTCATCAGCCCGGCTAGCTTGACTCCAAGTGGTGTGGAGTGCCTGGGACCCACGTCTGGGCATCCCCAGCGCACTTAGGGCGGCAATTGCAAAAACAACAAGTGATGGACTGAATGTGGATCAATGTCACACACTCCCCCAGTCAAAAGATCTGGGCCCAAATCCATCGTTTTTTTGCACTCCACACCACCCTGGGTTAGACAATGGCGATATGCAAATCAGCTCTGACCCTGTTGCCCCATGGGAACAGTCCAGTCCGAACTACAAAAGCCATGTCCTTCCCAGAACGGAATCAAGCATCCGAGGACCGGACCGGTTTCGAGGTAACACCTCTCATCAGCCCGGCTAGCTTGACTCCAAGTGGTGTGGAGTGCCTGGGACCCACGTCTGGGCATCCCCAGCGCACTTAGGGCGGCAATTGCAAAAACAACAAGTGATGGACTGAATGTGGATCAATGTCACACACTCCCCCAGTCAAAAGATCTGGGCCCAAATCCATCGTTTTTTTGCACTCCACACCACCCTGGGTTAGACAATGGCGATATGCAAATCAGCTCTGACCCTGTTGCCCCATGGGAACAGTCCAGTCCGAACTACAAAAGCCATGTCCTTCCCAGAACGGAATCAAGCATCCGAGGACCGGACCGGTTTCGAGGTAACACCTCTCATCAGCCCGGCTAGCTTGACTCCAAGTGGTGTGGAGTGCCTGGGACCCACGTCTGGGCATCCCCAGCGCACTTAGGGCGGCAATTGCAAAAACAACAAGTGATGGACTGAATGTGGATCAATGTCACACACTCCCCCAGTCAAAAGATCTGGGCCCAAATCCATCGTTTTTTTGCACTCCACACCACCCTGGGTTAGACAATGGCGATATGCAAATCAGCTCTGACCCTGTTGCCCCATGGGAACAGTCCAGTCCGAACTACAAAAGCCATGTCCTTCCCAGAACGGAATCAAGCATCCGAGGACCGGACCGGTTTCGAGGTAACACCTCTCATCAGCCCGGCTAGCTTGACTCCAAGTGGTGTGGAGTGCCTGGGACCCACGTCTGGGCATCCCCAGCGCACTTAGGGCGGCAATTGCAAAAACAACAAGTGATGGACTGAATGTGGATCAATGTCACACACTCCCCCAGTCAAAAGATCTGGGCCCAAATCCATCGTTTTTTTGCACTCCACACCACCCTGGGTTAGACAATGGCGATATGCAAATCAGCTCTGACCCTGTTGCCCCATGGGAACAGTCCAGTCCGAACTACAAAAGCCATGTCCTTCCCAGAACGGAATCAAGCATCCGAGGACCGGACCGGTTTCGAGGTAACACCTCTCATCAGCCCGGCTAGCTTGACTCCAAGTGGTGTGGAGTGCCTGGGACCCACGTCTGGGCATCCCCAGCGCACTTAGGGCGGCAATTGCAAAAACAACAAGTGATGGACTGAATGTGGATCAATGTCACACACTCCCCCAGTCAAAAGATCTGGGCCCAAATCCATCGTTTTTTTGCACTCCACACCACCCTGGGTTAGACAATGGCGATATGCAAATCAGCTCTGACCCTGTTGCCCCATGGGAACAGTCCAGTCCGAACTACAAAAGCCATGTCCTTCCCAGAACGGAATCAAGCATCCGAGGACCGGACCGGTTTCGAGGTAACACCTCTCATCAGCCCGGCTAGCTTGACTCCAAGTGGTGTGGAGTGCCTGGGACCCACGTCTGGGCATCCCCAGCGCACTTAGGGCGGCAATTGCAAAAACAACAAGTGATGGACTGAATGTGGATCAATGTCACACACTCCCCCAGTCAAAAGATCTGGGCCCAAATCCATCGTTTTTTTGCACTCCACACCACCCTGGGTTAGACAATGGCGATATGCAAATCAGCTCTGACCCTGTTGCCCCATGGGAACAGTCCAGTCCGAACTACAAAAGCCATGTCCTTCCCAGAACGGAATCAAGCATCCGAGGACCGGACCGGTTTCGAGGTAACACCTCTCATCAGCCCGGCTAGCTTGACTCCAAGTGGTGTGGAGTGCCTGGGACCCACGTCTGGGCATCCCCAGCGCACTTAGGGCGGCAATTGCAAAAACAACAAGTGATGGACTGAATGTGGATCAATGTCACACACTCCCCCAGTCAAAAGATCTGGGCCCAAATCCATCGTTTTTTTTTTTTTTTTTTTTTGCACTCCACACCACCCTGGGTTAGACAATGGCGATATGCAAATCAGCTCTGACCCTGTTGCCCCATGGGAACAGTCCAGTCCGAACTACAAAAGCCATGTCCTTCCCAGAACGGAATCAAGCATCCGAGGACCGGACCGGTTTCGAGGTAACACCTCTCATCAGCCCGGCTAGCTTGACTCCAAGTGGTGTGGAGTGCCTGGGACCCACGTCTGGGCATCCCCAGCGCACTTAGGGCGGCAATTGCAAAAACAACAAGTGATGGACTGAATGTGGATCAATGTCACACACTCCCCCAGTCAAAAGATCTGGGCCCAAATCCATCGTTTTTTTGCACTCCACACCACCCTGGGTTAGACAATGGCGATATGCAAATCAGCTCTGACCCTGTTGCCCCATGGGAACAGTCCAGTCCGAACTACAAAAGCCATGTCCTTCCCAGAACGGAATCAAGCATCCGAGGACCGGACCGGTTTCGAGGTAACACCTCTCATCAGCCCGGCTAGCTTGACTCCAAGTGGTGTGGAGTGCCTGGGACCCACGTCTGGGCATCCCCAGCGCACTTAGGGCGGCAATTGCAAAAACAACAAGTGATGGACTGAATGTGGATCAATGTCACACACTCCCCCAGTCAAAAGATCTGGGCCCAAATCCATCGTTTTTTTGCACTCCACACCACCCTGGGTTAGACAATGGCGATATGCAAATCAGCTCTGACCCTGTTGCCCCATGGGAACAGTCCAGTCCGAACTACAAAAGCCATGTCCTTCCCAGAACGGAATCAAGCATCCGAGGACCGGACCGGTTTCGAGGTAACACCTCTCATCAGCCCGGCTAGCTTGACTCCAAGTGGTGTGGAGTGCCTGGGACCCACGTCTGGGCATCCCCAGCGCACTTAGGGCGGCAATTGCAAAAACAACAAGTGATGGACTGAATGTGGATCAATGTCACACACTCCCCCAGTCAAAAGATCTGGGCCCAAATCCATCGTTTTTTTGCACTCCACACCACCCTGGGTTAGACAATGGCGATATGCAAATCAGCTCTGACCCTGTTGCCCCATGGGAACAGTCCAGTCCGAACTACAAAAGCCATGTCCTTCCCAGAACGGAATCAAGCATCCGAGGACCGGACCGGTTTCGAGGTAACACCTCTCATCAGCCCGGCTAGCTTGACTCCAAGTGGTGTGGAGTGCCTGGGACCCACGTCTGGGCATCCCCAGCGCACTTAGGGCGGCAATTGCAAAAACAACAAGTGATGGACTGAATGTGGATCAATGTCACACACTCCCCCAGTCAAAAGATCTGGGCCCAAATCCATCGTTTTTTTGCACTCCACACCACCCTGGGTTAGACAATGGCGATATGCAAATCAGCTCTGACCCTGTTGCCCCATGGGAACAGTCCAGTCCGAACTACAAAAGCCATGTCCTTCCCAGAACGGAATCAAGCATCCGAGGACCGGACCGGTTTCGAGGTAACACCTCTCATCAGCCCGGCTAGCTTGACTCCAAGTGGTGTGGAGTGCCTGGGACCCACGTCTGGGCATCCCCAGCGCACTTAGGGCGGCAATTGCAAAAACAACAAGTGATGGACTGAATGTGGATCAATGTCACACACTCCCCCAGTCAAAAGATCTGGGCCCAAATCCATCGTTTTTTTGCACTCCACACCACCCTGGGTTAGACAATGGCGATATGCAAATCAGCTCTGACCCTGTTGCCCCATGGGAACAGTCCAGTCCGAACTACAAAAGCCATGTCCTTCCCAGAACGGAATCAAGCATCCGAGGACCGGACCGGTTTCGAGGTAACACCTCTCATCAGCCCGGCTAGCTTGACTCCAAGTGGTGTGGAGTGCCTGGGACCCACGTCTGGGCATCCCCAGCGCACTTAGGGCGGCAATTGCAAAAACAACAAGTGATGGACTGAATGTGGATCAATGTCACACACTCCCCCAGTCAAAAGATCTGGGCCCAAATCCATCGTTTTTTTGCACTCCACACCACCCTGGGTTAGACAATGGCGATATGCAAATCAGCTCTGACCCTGTTGCCCCATGGGAACAGTCCAGTCCGAACTACAAAAGCCATGTCCTTCCCAGAACGGAATCAAGCATCCGAGGACCGGACCGGTTTCGAGGTAACACCTCTCATCAGCCCGGCTAGCTTGACTCCAAGTGGTGTGGAGTGCCTGGGACCCACGTCTGGGCATCCCCAGCGCACTTAGGGCGGCAATTGCAAAAACAACAAGTGATGGACTGAATGTGGATCAATGTCACACACTCCCCCAGTCAAAAGATCTGGGCCCAAATCCATCGTTTTTTTGCACTCCACACCACCCTGGGTTAGACAATGGCGATATGCAAATCAGCTCTGACCCTGTTGCCCCATGGGAACAGTCCAGTCCGAACTACAAAAGCCATGTCCTTCCCAGAACGGAATCAAGCATCCGAGGACCGGACCGGTTTCGAGGTAACACCTCTCATCAGCCCGGCTAGCTTGACTCCAAGTGGTGTGGAGTGCCTGGGACCCACGTCTGGGCATCCCCAGCGCACTTAGGGCGGCAATTGCAAAAACAACAAGTGATGGACTGAATGTGGATCAATGTCACACACTCCCCCAGTCAAAAGATCTGGGCCCAAATCCATCGTTTTTTTGCACTCCACACCACCCTGGGTTAGACAATGGCGATATGCAAATCAGCTCTGACCCTGTTGCCCCATGGGAACAGTCCAGTCCGAACTACAAAAGCCATGTCCTTCCCAGAACGGAATCAAGCATCCGAGGACCGGACCGGTTTCGAGGTAACACCTCTCATCAGCCCGGCTAGCTTGACTCCAAGTGGTGTGGAGTGCCTGGGACCCACGTCTGGGCATCCCCAGCGCACTTAGGGCGGCAATTGCAAAAACAACAAGTGATGGACTGAATGTGGATCAATGTCACACACTCCCCCAGTCAAAAGATCTGGGCCCAAATCCATCGTTTTTTTGCACTCCACACCACCCTGGGTTAGACAATGGCGATATGCAAATCAGCTCTGACCCTGTTGCCCCATGGGAACAGTCCAGTCCGAACTACAAAAGCCATGTCCTTCCCAGAACGGAATCAAGCATCCGAGGACCGGACCGGTTTCGAGGTAACACCTCTCATCAGCCCGGCTAGCTTGACTCCAAGTGGTGTGGAGTGCCTGGGACCCACGTCTGGGCATCCCCAGCGCACTTAGGGCGGCAATTGCAAAAACAACAAGTGATGGACTGAATGTGGATCAATGTCACACACTCCCCCAGTCAAAAGATCTGGGCCCAAATCCATCGTTTTTTTGCACTCCACACCACCCTGGGTTAGACAATGGCGATATGCAAATCAGCTCTGACCCTGTTGCCCCATGGGAACAGTCCAGTCCGAACTACAAAAGCCATGTCCTTCCCAGAACGGAATCAAGCATCCGAGGACCGGACCGGTTTCGAGGTAACACCTCTCATCAGCCCGGCTAGCTTGACTCCAAGTGGTGTGGAGTGCCTGGGACCCACGTCTGGGCATCCCCAGCGCACTTAGGGCGGCAATTGCAAAAACAACAAGTGATGGACTGAATGTGGATCAATGTCACACACTCCCCCAGTCAAAAGATCTGGGCCCAAATCCATCGTTTTTTTGCACTCCACACCACCCTGGGTTAGACAATGGCGATATGCAAATCAGCTCTGACCCTGTTGCCCCATGGGAACAGTCCAGTCCGAACTACAAAAGCCATGTCCTTCCCAGAACGGAATCAAGCATCCGAGGACCGGACCGGTTTCGAGGTAACACCTCTCATCAGCCCGGCTAGCTTGACTCCAAGTGGTGTGGAGTGCCTGGGACCCACGTCTGGGCATCCCCAGCGCACTTAGGGCGGCAATTGCAAAAACAACAAGTGATGGACTGAATGTGGATCAATGTCACACACTCCCCCAGTCAAAAGATCTGGGCCCAAATCCATCGTTTTTTTGCACTCCACACCACCCTGGGTTAGACAATGGCGATATGCAAATCAGCTCTGACCCTGTTGCCCCATGGGAACAGTCCAGTCCGAACTACAAAAGCCATGTCCTTCCCAGAACGGAATCAAGCATCCGAGGACCGGACCGGTTTCGAGGTAACACCTCTCATCAGCCCGGCTAGCTTGACTCCAAGTGGTGTGGAGTGCCTGGGACCCACGTCTGGGCATCCCCAGCGCACTTAGGGCGGCAATTGCAAAAACAACAAGTGATGGACTGAATGTGGATCAATGTCACACACTCCCCCAGTCAAAAGATCTGGGCCCAAATCCATCGTTTTTTTGCACTCCACACCACCCTGGGTTAGACAATGGCGATATGCAAATCAGCTCTGACCCTGTTGCCCCATGGGAACAGTCCAGTCCGAACTACAAAAGCCATGTCCTTCCCAGAACGGAATCAAGCATCCGAGGACCGGACCGGTTTCGAGGTAACACCTCTCATCAGCCCGGCTAGCTTGACTCCAAGTGGTGTGGAGTGCCTGGGACCCACGTCTGGGCATCCCCAGCGCACTTAGGGCGGCAATTGCAAAAACAACAAGTGATGGACTGAATGTGGATCAATGTCACACACTCCCCCAGTCAAAAGATCTGGGCCCAAATCCATCGTTTTTTTGCACTCCACACCACCCTGGGTTAGACAATGGCGATATGCAAATCAGCTCTGACCCTGTTGCCCCATGGGAACAGTCCAGTCCGAACTACAAAAGCCATGTCCTTCCCAGAACGGAATCAAGCATCCGAGGACCGGACCGGTTTCGAGGTAACACCTCTCATCAGCCCGGCTAGCTTGACTCCAAGTGGTGTGGAGTGCCTGGGACCCACGTCTGGGCATCCCCAGCGCACTTAGGGCGGCAATTGCAAAAACAACAAGTGATGGACTGAATGTGGATCAATGTCACACACTCCCCCAGTCAAAAGATCTGGGCCCAAATCCATCGTTTTTTTGCACTCCACACCACCCTGGGTTAGACAATGGCGATATGCAAATCAGCTCTGACCCTGTTGCCCCATGGGAACAGTCCAGTCCGAACTACAAAAGCCATGTCCTTCCCAGAACGGAATCAAGCATCCGAGGACCGGACCGGTTTCGAGGTAACACCTCTCATCAGCCCGGCTAGCTTGACTCCAAGTGGTGTGGAGTGCCTGGGACCCACGTCTGGGCATCCCCAGCGCACTTAGGGCGGCAATTGCAAAAACAACAAGTGATGGACTGAATGTGGATCAATGTCACACACTCCCCCAGTCAAAAGATCTGGGCCCAAATCCATCGTTTTTTTGCACTCCACACCACCCTGGGTTAGACAATGGCGATATGCAAATCAGCTCTGACCCTGTTGCCCCATGGGAACAGTCCAGTCCGAACTACAAAAGCCATGTCCTTCCCAGAACGGAATCAAGCATCCGAGGACCGGACCGGTTTCGAGGTAACACCTCTCATCAGCCCGGCTAGCTTGACTCCAAGTGGTGTGGAGTGCCTGGGACCCACGTCTGGGCATCCCCAGCGCACTTAGGGCGGCAATTGCAAAAACAACAAGTGATGGACTGAATGTGGATCAATGTCACACACTCCCCCAGTCAAAAGATCTGGGCCCAAATCCATCGTTTTTTTGCACTCCACACCACCCTGGGTTAGACAATGGCGATATGCAAATCAGCTCTGACCCTGTTGCCCCATGGGAACAGTCCAGTCCGAACTACAAAAGCCATGTCCTTCCTCGGATGCTTGATTCCGTTCTGGGAAGGACATGGCTTTTGTAGTTTGGACTGGACTGTTCCCATGGGGCACAGGGTCAGAGCTGATTTGCATATCGCCATTGTCTAACCCAGGGTGGTGTGGAGTGCAAAAAAACGATGGATTAGGACCCAGATCTTTTGACTGGGTTGAATGTGTGACATTGATCCACATTCGGTCCATCACCTGTTGTTTTTGCAATTCCGCTATAAGTGTACTGGGGATGCCCAGACGTGGGTCCCAGGCACTCCACACCACTGGAGTCAAGCTAGCCGGGCTGATGAGAGGTGTTACCTCGAAACCGGTCCGGTCCTCGGATGCTTGATTCCGTTCTGGGAAGGACATGGCTTTTGTAGTTTGGACTGGACTGTTCCCATGGGGCACAGGGTCAGAGCTGATTTGCATATCGCCATTGTCTAACCCAGGGTGGTGTGGAGTGCAAAAAAACGATGGATTAGGACCCAGATCTTTTGACTGGGTTGAATGTGTGACATTGATCCACATTCGGTCCATCACCTGTTGTTTTTGCAATTCCGCTATAAGTGTACTGGGGATGCCCAGACGTGGGTCCCAGGCACTCCACACCACTGGAGTCAAGCTAGCCGGGCTGATGAGAGGTGTTACCTCGAAACCGGTCCGGTCCTCGGATGCTTGATTCCGTTCTGGGAAGGACATGGCTTTTGTAGTTTGGACTGGACTGTTCCCATGGGGCACAGGGTCAGAGCTGATTTGCATATCGCCATTGTCTAACCCAGGGTGGTGTGGAGTGCAAAAAAACGATGGATTAGGACCCAGATCTTTTGACTGGGTTGAATGTGTGACATTGATCCACATTCGGTCCATCACCTGTTGTTTTTGCAATTCCGCTATAAGTGTACTGGGGATGCCCAGATGTGGGTCCCAGGCACTCCACACCACTGGAGTCAAGCTAGCCGGGCTGATGAGAGGTGTTACCTCGAAACCGGTCCGGTCCTCGGATGCTTGATTCCGTTCTGGGAAGGACATGGCTTTTGTAGTTTGGACTGGACTGTTCCCATGGGGCACAGGGTCAGAGCTGATTTGCATATCGCCATTGTCTAACCCAGGGTGGTGTGGAGTGCAAAAAAACGATGGATTAGGACCCAGATCTTTTGACTGGGTTGAATGTGTGACATTGATCCACATTCGGTCCATCACCTGTTGTTTTTGCAATTCCGCTATAAGTGTACTGGGGATGCCCAGACGTGGGTCCCAGGCACTCCACACCACTGGAGTCAAGCTAGCCGGGCTGATGAGAGGTGTTACCTCGAAACCGGTCCGGTCCTCGGATGCTTGATTCCGTTCTGGGAAGGACATGGCTTTTGTAGTTTGGACTGGACTGTTCCCATGGGGCACAGGGTCAGAGCTGATTTGCATATCGCCATTGTCTAACCCAGGGTGGTGTGGAGTGCAAAAAAACGATGGATTAGGACCCAGATCTTTTGACTGGGTTGAATGTGTGACATTGATCCACATTCGGTCCATCACCTGTTGTTTTTGCAATTCCGCTATAAGTGTACTGGGGATGCCCAGACGTGGGTCCCAGGCACTCCACACCACTGGAGTCAAGCTAGCCGGGCTGATGAGAGGTGTTACCTCGAAACCGGTCCGGTCCTCGGATGCTTGATTCCGTTCTGGGAAGGACATGGCTTTTGTAGTTTGGACTGGACTGTTCCCATGGGGCACAGGGTCAGAGCTGATTTGCATATCGCCATTGTCTAACCCAGGGTGGTGTGGAGTGCAAAAAAACGATGGATTAGGACCCAGATCTTTTGACTGGGTTGAATGTGTGACATTGATCCACATTCGGTCCATCACCTGTTGTTTTTGCAATTCCGCTATAAGTGTACTGGGGATGCCCAGACGTGGGTCCCAGGCACTCCACACCACTGGAGTCAAGCTAGCCGGGCTGATGAGAGGTGTTACCTCGAAACCGGTCCGGTCCTCGGATGCTTGATTCCGTTCTGGGAAGGACATGGCTTTTGTAGTTTGGACTGGACTGTTCCCATGGGGCACAGGGTCAGAGCTGATTTGCATATCGCCATTGTCTAACCCAGGGTGGTGTGGAGTGCAAAAAAACGATGGATTAGGACCCAGATCTTTTGACTGGGTTGAATGTGTGACATTGATCCACATTCGGTCCATCACCTGTTGTTTTTGCAATTCCGCTATAAGTGTACTGGGGATGCCCAGACGTGGGTCCCAGGCACTCCACACCACTGGAGTCAAGCTAGCCGGGCTGATGAGAGGTGTTACCTCGAAACCGGTCCGGTCCTCGGATGCTTGATTCCGTTCTGGGAAGGACATGGCTTTTGTAGTTTGGACTGGACTGTTCCCATGGGGCACAGGGTCAGAGCTGATTTGCATATCGCCATTGTCTAACCCAGGGTGGTGTGGAGTGCAAAAAAACGATGGATTAGGACCCAGATCTTTTGACTGGGTTGAATGTGTGACATTGATCCACATTCGGTCCATCACCTGTTGTTTTTGCAATTCCGCTATAAGTGTACTGGGGATGCCCAGACGTGGGTCCCAGGCACTCCACACCACTGGAGTCAAGCTAGCCGGGCTGATGAGAGGTGTTACCTCGAAACAGGTCCGGTCCTCGGATGCTTGATTCCGTTCTGGGAAGGACATGGCTTTTGTAGTTTGGACTGGACTGTTCCCATGGGGCACAGGGTCAGAGCTGATTTGCATATCGCCATTGTCTAACCCAGGGTGGTGTGGAGTGCAAAAAAACGATGGATTAGGACCCAGATCTTTTGACTGGGTTGAATGTGTGACATTGATCCACATTCGGTCCATCACCTGTTGTTTTTGCAATTGGACTCCCATTGATGTCACAACTTAAGATCCAATGCTAGAGTATTCAATTATGTGAATGATAGACGATAAATCTAGCAAGATGTTATAGTTTGAAAGATTTTTCTGCAGTAATACCCAAAGTCCATCATAATGACATCATAGTGACATCCAGGGGATCGGCTCATTTAGGCCCTCTTTATCACTATTAAGCTTATAGACCCATTTTTGTTCTATTTTGAACAAAAATTTGCTTACATCTGGGCAATGATCTGGTATGGTTGGCTGTTCTAGTACTGTCCATATAAAATCTTTCGGACCATGTCCCACTTCTAAGAAGTGGGCTGTTAGGCGCGTAGCCTGTTTGCGGCAACAAACTGTGCTTTTATGTTCACATATGCGAGTTCTTATCTTCCTTGTCGTCATGCCCACATATCTTTTTGGGCATAGACAAGTAATGAGATAGATGGTATTCTCACTATTGCAATTCGTGAATTTTCTCTGTTGCCATGGGCGGGCTGTCCCTATGTCCACCGTAGTGGACGTGGTTGTTTGAGGACACACGGAACAGTTTCCACAGGGGTGGTGTCCTTGTACAGGTGGTAGGTCCCATAAGGTCCCAACCTGTCTGACCAGTCTGTTTCTAGGTCTGGTATGTACCAGCTGATCTTTTATGTTCTGTCCTCTCTTAAAGGCAAACAGTGGTAAGGGTAATGTGTCCCCGCTGGTGTTTAAGATGGACCAATGTTTTTTTTATAATTTTCTGGACTTGGTTAGATTTTGTGTGGAAAGTGTTCACAAAAGTCATCCTATCTGGTTTTTCTTTGGGGACAGCAATATCTAACAGGGCGTCCCTGTTGTTGTTGGACGCCCTTTTCTTTGATTGGCGTATGATTTTATTTGGGTAATTCTTCTCTCGTAGTTGTTCTGACAGTTTCATTGAATGCGTCTCAAACGCCTCCTTGGTGGAGCAATTCCTTTTGAGCCTAAGAAACTGGCCAAAGGGTAAATTGTTCCTAAGAGCTCTTGGGTGACAGCTCTCATAGTTTAGGAGCGCATTCCTTGCCATGGGCTTTCTATATAGCTCTGTGGTGAGGCCTTCGGTTGTTGCTGATATCATAAGATCTAAGAAAGGTAGCTGAGTCTTGCTACATGCAACCGTGAATTTTAGCTAGGCGTTGCAGGAATTCAACCATTTGTGAAACTCCATAAGGTTCATCTCAGAGCCTCTCCATACCACATAAATGTCATCTATGTATCGCTTCCAGACTCGAAGCGATACATAATGAGGGTTATCATGGTTGAGCACCTTGGTCTGTTCAAATACATGAACATAAAGGTTAGCTAAACTAGGAGCGAAGACACTACCCATGCTCGTGCCAGATGTTTGGAGGTAGGTAGTGTCTTCGAATTTAAAATAGTTCTCCTTCATTGCGAGTTCATCTAAGTTCATGATAAATGGGACTGGTGTTGTAGATTGAAGGTCCCTCTCTTGCAGTATGGTGCCAATCACTTCCAGAGTCTCTGTCTGGGGAATTGATGTATAAAGAGATTCTACATCGAATGAGATGAGTAGATCAGTAGCGATGTCAAAGTCAATATCGGGATGAAGCCGCAGCATGTCCTTAGTATCCTTCAGATACGTCGGCATTTCTTTAACTATTGGGTTCAGGAAATAATCCACAAATGTGGATAAAGGTTCTAGAACTGACCCAATTCCAGAAATTATAGGTCTCCCGGGAGGTGGTCTCTGTTGTTTATGGACCTTGGGGAGGCAATAAAAATAAGGAACAGAAGTGTGGGAAGTGCACAAATATTGGCCTTCTTGTGGAGTAATCCATCCTTCCGATGTAGCCTCTTCTACCAGTTGACAGATCCTGGTCTTCAATTTCTCCGTAGGGTCTTCTTTTAATGGAAGGTGTTGTAGATAAAATGGTCATAGATGACAGGATACTTCTAGTTGATTACATGTAGATTTATTGTAAGACACAGCTGAGTACACAACCTCGCGAACACATTGGTCAGGTTAGAACACACACAGGTGTACAGGAAGGCTGAGAAGGTGAAAACACTAAGGAAGGACTAAAGACTACAGTCAGCCATATTACAAAAGAATCAATGTACAACAGAAGGTATGATTTTCGATCCTGAAGTTGCCTTAGACATTCTGTTCTATAAGTCTCTGTATCAAGAATGACAATTGCACCACCTTTGTCTGCAGGCTTTATTGTGATGGCTTCATTTGATGTCGAAGAGCGTAAGGCTAATCTCTCTCTGTTGGGTAGGTTCACATAGGGACTAGGTGACTTAGTCTTGAAGAGTGTCGTAATATCATTCTCTTTATTGGGTATCCCTATGTTCTAACCTGGTGAACTATAACTTGGAAAATGTACCACCAAGAAAGCAAACAATTAGACAACTGTATGACTGTGAGCTGCATTGCGAATATGATGGTACCAGGGGTTTTGTCCAATATGAACTGTTGTTAAAATGGGATGTGAAAGTGTAATTTGAGCTAGATGCAAACTGATTGAGCAATACTGAACCATCTGGATGACTGGTTGCCAATTGATTACCCCAGGATTTGTCTCCACATCCGCAAGCATTGACAAGATACCCTAATGCAATGAGTTGAAGGGAGATAACTGTAGAAAGGGTGGGTGAAACCAGGCTGAGGAAAGATGATGAGGCACAACAAGCCCAAATCAAATCTCCCAACACCACTCCCTGCACAGAAAATGATGAAAAAAAATCCTGAAAATTATCATAATCAAGTATTTTCCTCCTTTGAAATATAACATAAACCACCAAGTACAAGATGAAAACATATCAAAAGAATTGTAGAGTTGTCTAGACTATTCTTAAATATTTATGATGCAAAGAATTGCTATGTCAAAGAAAAAGAATGCACTCCTCATCCTTCCGTAACCTCAGCATAGACAGAAATGTTGAGTAGTCTGGTTTCAGAATGGTGGCAGTCCTACCTGCAGGTATTGGAAGAAGATGGAAACACCCATTGGATGCTCATAAATGTGGGTAGAAGCCACAGACAGATGCATCATCAAGCCTCCCTCAGACAGGTACACAACACAATAATACTTTGAAACAGAGAAAAAGCTTCCCTCCCTCACAGAATACACAGGTATAGTACACCATCAGCAGTGCAAGTATGACGCATAGTACAGACAGAGCCTGGCATTAGCAATAGGAGATTCCCTCTATCACATCCAGATATACATGTGCATCAGTTGACAAGTTTCCCATCTTAACAAAAGAAGTACACAACAGCATCCCTCACACAACAGGTACAGCTAGGAATCAGCAGTGCATGATTGCATTCCCCAAGCAACAAATACAACATGGGCAGAAGTGCAACAGTGCCTCCTTCATGGAACAGGTTCAGCATAGTACTGTAGTGGAAGCTTCCACACAGACATTTGAGCAGCAGTACAAGCTTCCTACTGTCACAGAACAGGTGAAACTCAGGAAGTAGTAGTTAATCCTCCTTTCTCAAATAACAGGCACAGCACAGTCAGCAACCCAAGCATCCTTGCTAATTTAATAACATTTTTCAGTAGTGTTGTGTAGTTCCTATAATACTATACAGGATCTCCACATTTAGACAACATACACTGTAGGATTGGTATCCAGACTGCTTCTAGACACCCCCACCCAGTATGTTAGCCTGCACACCAGCTAGCTCACAGTGCCACTAGAATCTCCTCTTACCAAGGAGAGATTAGTTTTGGCAACTATCGAACATGGCAACCCTGATCCCTCAGGATCGTGGACACAGTGCAATACTTTCGCTCAGTTACTCATGCTCACTTTGTCTCAGAGGGATACACAGAATAAACAGTAGGGAGGTTTTTTCAATAAGCGTTTATTCAGCCAGCGTCATTCTAGTGTAACAACCATTAGACAGAAACAGATATAAATGAATAGAAGCACTAACAGAGTAAAAGAATGGTAGATTTCTACCATTGTGCTAAAATAATGAATACATGCAAGTATATCAAATACATGACAGTAATAAATGTGTACTCCTACGATGCAACCCTAATTAGATGTACCTAAGTATACCTAGCATGTATGTAGGCGTAAAGCCAACAATCCCTCTAGGAAAAAGTCAACCCCGTTACCTGAATTGAGAGACTGTGAGACCCTGTTTTGGTCTTGAGATGGACACCCCACAAGGGATGTCAGTCCACTGTGAGTTGGAGTGTCTGCATACAGGAACCTCAGCATCTTGCATCAGTGTGTCTGCATGGAAGTCCTTATCTCCTCTTCCGTCTCAGCAGAGATATGGTGTATATATATGGTACCCCCAGGGGATATACCTTGCTGTGTCATGTCGGACAAGGATGATGGAAGGAATGACACTTATACATAGTTATTATGCAGGAGATGGTGTCCTGCTGTGATTCCAAGAATCCTCTTGCATAATGAATGAGGCTAGTTTTCATAGAAAACCCTATGTCATTTAGGCATTACCGTAACTAGGTAAACGGTCAGTACCAAGAACCGTTATGTAGTGTAATGGCCGGGGAAATGTAGATGAAAGGTCAGGTTGCTACTTGAGCCTATATTGAGCACCTGTCTGAAACATAACAATAGTTTAGTAAGTAGAATAGTTGAGCGAGTACTATAGCTACATATGGATGTGTTAGTATAAACATCTCTTATTTTAGCACCAGGACACCCTAAGGGGTAAATGTGCACTTATAAATATATGTCATGTCAGGTTATGTTATGCAAGCAGGAGTGAATGGCTGTATTGATACATGAGTAGATTGTTGGATGAGTGGATAGTGGTGATATTTGAGGAACGGTTGGGTTAGGGGAGGCAGGTTTGCTCATGCATTTGATTTGATGAATGCTGAATTTGTGTAGACAGATTGATGAGTAGATGAATGGAGAATGTGGATGGAGAATGCATGTGAAATTAAAATGCCTATGGAGCAATGGGTATTTATGTAAATGTTGGACAGTGGATTATTGGTAGGGGAGAATGTACACCAAACACCAATTTATAAAAATAGGAAATAATTTTATCTTTAAAATGACACTGAAATGTAAAAACCAATGTAGGGAACCAGAGATATGAATTTGTAAAGATTTATACAATATAGCACATAGAAACCTATAGCGCTTATTGGGACATCTGGTTGCACTAGACCGAAGCAAAGTCAATGTTTCAGGCCTACCACGATAGAGCCTTGAGTGGCTAAAGTAGCTCTGTGTCAAAGATTTTACCTTCAGGCTTAGATACTTTTCTGGAGCTTTTCTTCCTGGGATCCCTCGAAGCTCTTAGCCAGTTTGGATTTGGTGAGGGTTCACAGGCTTACCTTGTGATAAGCTCCCGGTCAAACTCATGGAAGTCAGACCTCTGGAGCTTTCAAGCGGGACAAACCAGGGATCCAGACTGGCTCATGGTTGATGTTGGGGTGCTTGATTTTTGCTGTTGGTCCCGGTCACCTTTTTTATGCTCTTTAGGGGTTCCTCTCTGCTCTTCATCGGGCCTGATTTGGTGAGGGTTCACTAGCATGGGTTTCAGCTAAGTGCCGTTAAAACTCTGGACGTCAGACCTCTGGAGCTTTTCAGTGAGAAGAACTTGGATGGCAGGACAGCTCGTGGTTGAGGGTCACCGGCTTGGCTGTCCAGGTCGAGTCGGTCCACTTATAGAGCTTTTTTCCAAAGTTGCTTCAAACGTCTGGAATTTCTTCCTTAAGTTACTTTGAGGGTCCCAAAGTGTTCAAACTCCAGTGGTCTCGAAGCTCCAAGATGATACTTGAAAGTTATGGTTATTGTTTATTGTTTTGGAAGTGTCTGTTCGCAAAACATGTTTTATGGGCAGAGAGAAGAGAAAAGAATTCTGCAGTTCCCTCTTGTAGCAGTAGCAGGAGCTACAAATGTAAATGTTTTCTTATCTATGTTCTTCTTACTTCAGGTCTATGATTACATGACGTCTCTTTGCTGTGAACGGAGGTCAGTGAGCACGGGCAGCAGTTTAATGTGGGAGAGTTCCTGGCAGCAAACCGCCTCATTATCTGGACCCAGGACTAAAGGAGGAAGATGATGACCTATAGAGGGTGGGCTGATTATAGGAAATCATTGTATGTCACACATGATCAAAACCCAGACTGTGGCACAGCCAGATTTAGCTGGAGTTTGGCAGTCTTGCATTTTTGTTGAGAACAGTAGGGGTGAGAGGCCAGCTATGGCCATGCGTGATGCTGGCAGCTGGTGGTGCTCTGATTCCATTTTACAAGTAACTTGAATTAAGTTACTGACCTAATCAACTTTAAGGTCACTTAATCCTTTTCTCCACAACAATTTTATGTAGCAGAATTCCAAAAAGAGTGCACCCTGCTGACGGACTGATACTCAAAGAAACAATTTCTCCTCATCTGCTCTGTTCTACAGACATCTGATAAAAACTAGGTAACACAATGAGCTACACAACCCTCTTTACATAAAAGCTTGGTTGCCGAATGTTCTGTAGTTACTTTTTAGAATGTGGTCACATTGTGCTGGCCATGGCATGTGGTCTGAAATTTAAACCTATCAGTTTTCACTTAGCTCGCCATCTTTTCCCAGAAAAGTTGCTTGATACAAAATGTAAAATATGTCATTCTAAGTACTAAAGTGAGGGGTTGTAATTCTTAAATATCAATATCAATAGAAATCAATGAAGACCAAAAACGCATTGGAAAAAATGTAAAACCTAATTTTTGGTCCAATTTTTTGATATTTTTACAAGTTTGTTTCTGAGAAACTAAGGCTGCTTTCCATAAGTCAAGAAACCTTCGTGCTTGGCAAACCATTTTACAACATATGAATACACCTGGTTCCAATATAAATTATTTGTAACAGCAACCAGATCATGTTTAAAAAAAAAAATCTTCCTTCAGGCAGTAATATAATAACTTTATGTCACCCAGGCATTAACATGCATGCATATCGATTTTAGAAATCATGTTAGTTAATCTTTTTTTGTATCTCCTGCAGAAAAATACATTTTATGATTATACTATGAGTTTATTTCCTTCATTAGCTGTTGGCATGTAAACCATCTCTGATGCACTTCAGGCTAGCCGAATTTAGCAGCTCATTATATTAGCAGGCGGACATCAGTCCGCCCGCCACCATAGCGGTGCTGGGACCACTCGCCAGATGTGCGGCGGTCCCACCAGCCAAATTAGGCCTTTTAACATTGCAGGCAGTGCTGCTGGCTGCAGCACCGTTCACAATGTTTAAATACCACAATTTGCATTTCAATGCAAAAGGTGGCAGGCACCATGCGGTGCCTGCCACTGTGTGCATGGAAATGTAGGGGGTACCATGGGTACCCCTCCAGTGCATCTACACCCTCCCCCACACAGTGGGAGCCCGCAACGGGCACCCAAACCCAATTCCCGCCAACCTTTCCTGGAAAGGCCTCTACCAGGGCACATCCTAATATGGCGGACGATGCCTGCTAGGCACCGCCACCATATTGGTGGCCCTTTTCCACCCGCCAGGCAATCGATGCGATTTTAACTGGCGGAAAAGCGCAGCCGGACTTTGCACCCGTCGCAATACCCACTGCAATCCTAATTTGGCAGTGGGTAAATCTCAGAATTATGGTGGTAGGACTGTTACCACCGGTCCAGCATTGGCGGTCCTCCTGCCATTATAATGAGCCCCTTAATGAAGATAACACCATTTCCATTTGTAGCACTTTGCCATGGCACAGGTGAAATGGCTCTGCCTATCGCAGGCATGGTTTATGCTAAGCTTTCCAATTACAGGGAATGAGAAATCCTTATAGGAACATGTGTAGACAGTCTGAAAAAAAAGCAATCTACCAACAAAAATGTATGTTGCTACATCACAGCTACTGTTTAGGTGCAACCTGGGTCACAATGTGCCCCTTAAGTATAAATACCTTAATAAGGTCATTACTCTGAACTTAACTTTAAAGTTGTTGAGGCAACATTAGAGCCATTCCTCAACGAATATCTACCCATAACTTTTCAACATGCTCCACAGCAGCCACACTGATCTACAACATAGCTTAAATATGCTGGCAAAGCCAATAATTCTGGCTAAACACTTATAAGTTCCCAAAGATGGGACCTATTGGCTATGTCAATGCTTGTTAAAAAGGTCATGCTGTCTCCAGTGGTGGTTGTCTCAAGATTGTATCAATTGGGAGCTCATTTTTGTTGGCTCGGAGTTGCAAAGAAAAAGTTTGGGCAGTTGAGAGACAGTTCTGACCAGGAGAAAGGTATGATTGAGAGTTTTCTATGGTTGGTTCTTTTATAAATTTGTTGTAGTTTAATTAACCTCCAACACCTCTATTGGAAAAGTTCACAGGCATAAGTAGAAAAAAACTTGCCTCAATTTAGGATGCCAGGAGCATCCCAAACAGGTGTGAGTCTTGCACTTATAAAAAAGCTGAAAGTGGATCCTGTTGCCAGCAATGGCCAAAGGTGCTGAATTCTTCATTAACTTGAGGACCTTGTCTATGTGTACCAGTGTGAGAAAAGCACAGAATCCCAATTCAACTTATGCCACATATGAACAGGACTTTCAGCATGTAGCTGTTTAATTGTAGCAATTACATAGACTGGCCCGTTAGATCCCTTCTGTCAACCTCGGGCCTGATTATGAGTTTGGCAGTCCTAACTTTACTACTACTGAATTGAGAAAAATCCTAATTTTAAGACTTTCGGTATTCACAGAAGGCATTTAGGAGTCCTAAAGTTAGCACTACTAACTTCTGTGAATACCGAAATGAGTAAGTGCCTTCTGTGAATACCGAAATGAGTAAGTGCATTCTGTGAATACCAAAATAGTAGTAAGTTTAGGATTGAGTCTTAAGTTCATTCTGTGAATCGGGCCCATAGTGAGCAAAAGACGAATAATGCAACTGTGTGTGAACATTTAAAAAAATATTCCTAGTGGGTACAATTATTTAACTCCAAATGGTACAGTAACATAATATAAAGTAATGAGTATTCAGCTCCAATTTTCAGAATCTTCAATGATGTTTCGACGCAGGGCATAATGATGGTCATCATCGGTACCTAGGGCCCGATTCACAAATTGAACTTAAGACTCAATCCTAAACTTACTACTATTTTGGTATTCACAGAATGCACTTACTACGTTTGGCATTCACAGAATGAACTTACTACTTTTGGTATTCACAGAAGTTAGGATTTTGTCTTAAGTTTATCTTAAGACAAACTTGACTTAAGACAGATTTAAGACAAAATCCAAAATCGAAACATAATGAGGGCATATCTCGGGCCTGCTGGGCAAAATTTGACAATTTTGGTCTTGTTTTGCTCCTTGTGGCAAGCCCTAGCCATCTGGAGGACTTTCCTCAAGCCTGATGACCTCACAGGTGATGCACTTAGCAGGGAGTCACTTTCATGGGCCTTTTACTTTGATTTTTCTCTCGACTTGTCTCCTTCCTCACGCACAAGCCCAGTCGTCTTTCCCCAACTGTTCCTCAGGAGGGTAAGGGGACCAGCTTCCCTCGTTCGGGGGAAGTGCCCCACTGGTCCTGGCATCAATAAGAGGCCGAGACCTTAGTCCAGATGGCTGCCTGGGGGTTCTTCCTTTAAGTTGACCATAGAGTCAGCCTCCAGGCCCAATGTCCCGCAGACAAACACAACCAAGAGAGAGTTCTCTCCCTATGCATGACCTTTTAAGTGGGGGGTGGGAGGTGCCAGCAGAGGTGCACCTCTGTCCTATCCTGAAGTACCACATCACCTCTCTACCCCTCTTTTAACCTTCCTGCACAGCCTTCTGGGATAATTCAAGATGGCGATACGCAGGGGTCACCTACCACATGTGCTCTGGACGTCTCAGCTCCATCCCTCGCTGAAATCACTGCCTGGGTCTGACATAGCAAAACTTCAAAGGAGTCCCCCACCTGGTTGGGCTCCATGGTCTGGGCTACCTCCTTTTGTTTAGTGGGCTTGGACCTGCCCTCTTCCTGGCACAGGATGACAGCTAGTTGATTGATACAGAGCAATCCACCCCACCCCTTCCTTTTGAGGAGCTGACCTAATCAAGGTTAATTGCTTCCTTTGTGGGGGAGGCCTTTGTTCCTGCCTGCTGCTGCAGAGGAAAGTAATTAACCCAGCCCAGCAGGGTGACAAAAACATGGGCTCTGATCCTGTGCTGAGCCAGGTAAAGATAACATTCCTGGAGGACCTATAAGCTGTAAAGATATGACTTTGGACTTTACAGCATTGCTCTTTCAGACCGGTTACACTGCACATTGTTATGAGCCTGGTGTCTTTAGACCAATGCAAAGTGGAGCTGCACTCTAAGGAAGCCTTCCCCATAGTGTATAGTGGAGTGTCACTGCAGACCAGACAGTAAAGCACACTGACTTTCCCTATCTGTGTATACCAACATTATGAGGCCTAACCCAGGTCAGTACCTAACCCTGCAGAGTCACTTTTGTGCCAGGCTACCTGTGTGCAGTTTCTGGGCTGCATACAAAAAGATTCTCCTATGTGCAGAGCTCATACATGTGTACTCGTGTATACGTGTAACCAGCCAAGTGCCTCTTACCCTTATCTTAAAAGTCAGACCTGGCTATAAACAAGCGCAATCCATTTGACCAAGAGTTTACTGTGGCTGATTCACTGGTTATGAGGCTACCCCACAGTAAAAGGTAAAAAAAACAGGCGATAAAAACTAAAAAATCTCGGTGGATTAGATACTCAGAATACCCTTACTCACAAAACTTCATAGAAATATTTCCACTTGTCCATCAAGTGCTTTCCATTCTCCTCTCAGTTTACCATATTAACGTGGGGCCTCGCTTGCTTTCCCCACCCTCTCCTGAGTCATGTACCCTCAATCCCTTGAATCCCACTTTTGTCTTTCTCTCATTTTCATCTCAGTTTTTCTTATCTCATCCATTCATAGTTATTTTTGCCAGTATCTCATTTATCCTTTCTCTCTCTTCATCAGTGCCCACCCTGTTTAAACATCCAACCCCTTGCATCCCATTTCACTCCCTGGGACAATCTAGTTCACATAATGTCTTATGTCAGCCTCCACCAGAGCCAGCCCCTGTTTATCTCCTACTCAAAGCTCTCCCAAGTCTAGCATTCTGCTTCTCCTTCATGGTACGCCTTCCTTCTACCCAGGTAATCTACCCCATGCAAGCACTCCACCCTCTTTCTTATTGGTCAACAACTAAGCGTCTTGTAGCGTTCCATTTACAACCTGGAACGTTCCATGCCTGAGATCTCTAATGTATAGCAATGGTGACACTATCCCTTCACTCTCCTCCCACAGAGTTGCATCCACGATCTCATATAGGAATCCAGGAAGCCAAGAGAAATGCTATGTGAATGGCCAGCATAGTAGGTAAATGCAGTTTTAGGTAGATGATATAGAATACAAATTGTGCTAACTAATATATTTCAGCAATATGTTTACCTTCTAGCAACCGTTACTCCACACTTCACATTCTTTAAGTAAATAGCTCAGTGTGTAGGCCAGAGAAAACAAGGGAGTGCAACATTTAGCATTATTACTCGAAAGTTTGTCCAAATTACAAAAAGTGCAAATCTGTAATTTTGTGATGTATTTTAGGGTGAAATGTGTTAATATTTGATGCAAGGACGTATGTCAAGCTAAAGAAATAATGAAGAACAGTCAGTCGCATTCAGGTGTTCCTGTGTATTCACAGTAAATCTTTACGGTAAATGGTGTGTGATTATGCAACGTGTCGTAGTGGCACAATTTCAGGAATTTCGCGTAACCAGCATAACATGAAATTTGCGTAATAATACAAATTTCGACTGGTAATTTGAATCTCGCCTGGACCTAGTAATCATGGTAAAATAGCAGTCATATTATGAAATCAATAAAGTTAGAATAATAGAAAATTATGTCTAGCTTATTTTTTCTTTAGGAAAGATTGAGAGGGGCATACAGCATCAAGATTTTTGATTTGAATATTCATAGCCACTGGGCAAGCGATTTTAGCATTCCAAGTAGACAAAAAGCCTTTGTCACAAAGTTTTCAACTTACAACCTGCTGGGTAAGATAATACAGTGCATGAACTATTCCACTGTAACAAGACACTTACCACATTTTATTTTGCTGTAGCTAGTAGCAAAAGATAACATTTTATAGATTAATAATGTAATATCAGCATGCAGTAAAAGTGCAACATTAAATCTAACGCGAACACAACACACTAATCATTGAGGAATATGACTTGTTCAGTTGAGAAATGTGTTTTATTCCTAAAAAAACAGTTCAATTGCCATAGAAAATGTTGTGAACGGTCAACAAAAGCATGGGCTGCTCGCAACACCTTTGGCTGGGCAAATTCAGTGGAACCAATTCAATCTGTAATGACACTGCAAGACGACAGGCCAGTAATAGACCTGTATCCAACTAGAATACACAGGCACAGGAGAATAAGTAGCTAAAGCACACCTACCTAAGGACATTTAAAAAAAAAAAGATTAATCTTCGAGGGCCCAATAAAAACATAAGACACCTTTAAAGCCATTCCTCATTACCTGGTGCATGGATTAGGCTTGTTAGAGACAAAGGAAGTCTGCGGAAAAACATACAAAATGAAGCAGATACGTTTTAACGTCCCCCACTTTAGCACCCCAATGAACACTGCCAGTGCCCCAACATTCACCCTCTAAACACATTGGGCCTCATTTATGAGCCCTTGCGTCACTTTTACGCCACCGGTGCGTCACTTTTTGTGACGCACCAGTGGCGTAAAAAATGCGCCTTGTTGCGTCATATTTACAAAGTGACGCATCTAGGAAGATGCGTCACTTTGTAAACCCCTGCGCCACATTATACCTGCGCCAGGTATAATGTATGCAAGGGGGGCGTATTGACGCAAGGAAGGGTCGTAGAAGTAACGCAGTGAAATCTATGAGATTTCACTGCGTCACTTTTAGGACACCGCTGCGTCAAAATCCTGTGCCTGCCTCACAGCAGGCGTAAGACTGACGCAGGCCCTTTCACATGGGACTTGCCCCATGTGAAAGGAGCATTGCTGGAGTTGCGTCACTTTTGTGACACACTCCAGCAATGCGTCACTTTTGCGCTTACAGATACGTCAGAAATACTGACGTATCTGTAACTCCTTGCGACATGATGCGTCATACAATAAATATGACGCATCAGAAATGTCGCAAGGAGTGCGCACTGAGAAGTGACGCATCGCTGCTTTCACGCAGCGATGCGTCATTTCTCATAAATGAGGCCAATTATACATTGTTTTGACATGTATAATCCTGGCATATAGTCCTACCACCAACTTACATGATTCTGAAAAGACAATTCCCTTGATTGGCCCTCCCCACTCACTTCTGCCCAAATGCATGATTAATATCAACACCCCTCATCCCTTTAATAAATCCAGGCAGTCAGATGAGTCACAACCACTATAAAATCATCAGTCACTTCAACTCTCTACTCAGTTACATTATGCAGCCCCATATACATATTCACATCAGGTCACAGTTGTGGCACCCCAGCCCAACCAATGAGGCAACCTCATGGCCTGGCATTTAACAATACATAGCCACTAAGCGATCCAGCCTTATGAAAGAAAAAGCATTCAAATGTATACATTATGGATGGTATGCACCCATTTTGCTCCTTGTTTGTATTTGTATTTCATTCTATTCAGAAAATAAAATTAAAATTTCCCAATGCCGCTCAAAATATTCTTTTGGTGTTTCTCTACTATATGCTTTGCAGATCTCTCAGCACAGCAATATGGCGTTCAGACACATTAGACTTTCACACAAATTCCAACTAAAGTAGTATTTTAATAAATTCACTTGTATTTGTGTGTTCTTCCTCTAAATGAAAAATATCCAGCCTTCCCTGCCAATATTTTGTCCTCTCAGCTGCAACTGAAAATGTACCTGACTGAAACATCCCACATTTATTGGATCAGAGACAGTACTAAACCTCCATTTCATGAGGCAAAGTGTACCCGTATTAAAGCACCCCCTAAAACATCAAATCAGCAGGGTAAAACAATTAATTATGCACAGGTGTAGACTCAATACCTGTGTTCTAGATCAATGAAGAGCTAATAGGTGATATTACAAAAAATGTTTTAAAAGCGGTACACGGTCAATGCTAATAAGGCCTTTAGATGTAAAGCTATACAGAATATGCCAAAGTGAGAAAATATTACAAGTCCTAATGGGCAGCAGAATCAGTAAGGAATTGGAAAGCTTTCCTAGTAGCATAGGAAAGCTAAGGAAATCTCTTTCTCATCCCTAAAATTGAGGGGTTTTAGATACACAATTCTTAAATATTCAGTCAAGATTTCTGTAGTTTCAGCGTGGGGTGAGCAAGTGTTTCAGTGTCAGGAATTCAGAGGACATAAAAAATAAACATCATATTGCCTTAGCCTCTAAGCATTAGTCTATCATTCAACACTGTCTATACAAATGTAATCCGGAGATGTTTGAACAAAATATGAAACATTGACAAATAGACGTTCTGTGTGGAAATAGTACCAGTAAACAAATAGAAGAAATAATTTTACATCCACACCATGAAAACTTAATCTTAAGCATAACACTACAGCAATGAAAATAAACTAATATGACCTCAACTTATCTATGTACTGTGGAGCCTGTGAAGCGAGAATGTGTGTTGGGGAAGCATGAGTGAGTGACACAAATGGCTTCCATCATGTTCAAGATGGCATCTTCACGGACATGTGGCATAACTAAAACACACTTCAACACACAATAAAGAAATTTGTTTGAAAAGTAAATACACAATATAAGTCTGTTATGTAAAATTCAATGTAAAATTGCATATTACACATTGCTAATGATGCACAAAATATACTCTTTAAAAACTCTTTTACAAGGGCATACAGTTACACCAAGTGCATGGTTCACACATGTAAGTTGTAGTACTGTGGGGGAAGGAACACCTGGAATGTCCATCAGGTTTCACAAATATCTTTTCAACACAGTTGTTCAAGAACCCACTGTTACCATAGCACACCTAGTGGGAAATGACTAGCAAGGAAAGCAGGAGTGCAAGCTGAAGCCCACGCTATGCTTCCGATCCCTCTCAAGAAAATGTAGTCGAACAGCAGAAAATGGAAAAGGAGCGTGAGACAAACAATTTGACTGAACAGAATAGAGGCATGTACTGGTTAAAGATAACATTGCATCAAACACTTTTGTGGCAGCAGCTGTCTATCATTGACACTTGTGTCTAAAATTGACAGGTACATTAAATGCTTTTGCATTGAAAGTAGCAGAATTATGTCCAAGTGTCACTCATAAGTTCTTTTTGTCTCAACACTTCAGCAGAGCACTAGGTACAAAAAACACATCATGAAGAAGAGATAATATAGAATGGCATGAATACATACTGTGAATAAGTAGTAGAATAGAGAATGAGATGAGTACACACTGTGAATGAGTAGTAGCCATTGAAGAGAGCATCAGAGAAGGATGGCTGAATTTCAGAATAGCAACACAAAAATATCATGTCAGAAATATAGTAAATAGAAAATATGTGATTGCCAAAATGTAGAGTACAAAAATAGAGTACCTCTAAAATAGTAATCAATTTTCAAATGCTGTTGATTACAAAAGAAGGTGCACAAACATTTTTAAAACACATATTTCAATTACTGCATTACTAAACTAATTACATAGAATAAAGACTCGCCAAATATACGGTCTCTGCAAAATGATATATAAATATTATAATGTAAAACATTTAGTGAATATTTTAGGTTTTGTCAGTTTTGTAAACAAACTTTTCTTTTAATTACAATATAATTTAAGATATTTTTCTATTGTTAAAAATCCAAAATATATTTTTGTTTATTAAAAATAAAAGTAGATAAGAAAAACTGTAATTTATTATAATAATTACAAATATACAAATATTAAAATAGTCGCATTATAGAATAAAACATATAAAAGTATCATAAATAGTATTTATATAATAGAAAAACATTTTGAAACTATTCACACTTACAATAAACATTCATACATAACAAAATATTTAAAATTGAATACATTTAAAACTGAAAACTGTTCATTTAATATTATAATCCTACAAATATTAGAAAAATACATTGAATTTCTTGGATTCAAATTTACTATTGTAACTCCAAAACTGATATTTATGTTTAAAATTCTAAATCCAGTACCACAAACTTTGGAGAGAGTACGAAAATTGAGGACGGATGAGATGTCACATATGGGCCCTGATTACTATGTCAGTTGAAGTTGCCTCCGAAAGACATCGTGCAGATAGGGAACCGACCGACCTCAGGTCAGTGGTCGCAAACTTACATTCCAAACCGCCCGCAGCACAAGCTCCCATTGTAAAATAGAAGATTTTAAACATTCCTGCAGCGTGAGGCAGGCACCTCATGGTTTAACAAACAAAAGGAATTCACCTGAGTGGGAAACAAGGTTGAGGTTTTGTATGGTCCCTACAATGATGGGGAGCGCACTGTGTTCTTTAAATACCCCTCACACACCAAAATGGCCCTTGGTGTCATGCTGCATCATAGGGGGCTTCACATCCCTCTACGGGATGCGGCGTGCTACTAACCAATGGCTACGCGGGAGAACTGATGTAATCACTATGTGTTGTGCGTGAGGTTTTAAATAGTAAAGTGAGTGGTAGGGTCAGATGTCAATTAATGCGTGAATGTTAAAAAATACCTGGCAAGTGAAGGCTATAATAGTTTTAATATACCTCTGCGCTGGTATTGCTAAAAGGGATGTAATGGAGGTACTTGGTATTTAATGCACATGACCTCTCTTGTGCGTCAACATGTTTTGAAGCGTAAAGCTTCTTCTTTAGGACGGGGTGCACAGATCCCCACTTTACTCACATCAAGATAGTGTAATGCTGTTAAATTACAGGCAATTTAAGTGTAATAAATGTGAAAATAGACAAAATGTGCCTATCATTGGTTTCCAAAGCGTACGTGCCTGTAATGAGGACCTGAAAAAAAGAAGAACACAGGGAAAACAAGCGGTACATGGGATATTTAGTTGCGACATCCATCATGTTGGGCTAGTGACATAAAAATGTGAATGTACACTCTCTAGACATATTTGTCATCCAAATCCATCTGGTGCAGTGCCCTGTAAAAAAAGGGGAACAAATACAAGACAAACGAACAGACAACATAAAGCGCACACTGTGTAATAAATCCACTGGTTGGCTTGGTGGTCTATGGTTCTTAAAAGGTCAATTTTTGAGGGGAAAAAAAGTGCATATTTGCTACAGAATCGCAAATGGCATCATGAGCCTGTGTAACGGAGGAACCCCGTGCTTAATAGCACTCAGCAGAGTAAGTAGATAAAGAAGAAAGACACAGTCTTTAGTTAGCGCTTAGGACAGTACTCACTTAGTAGCAGTGGTGGAGCTCTAGTGGTTTCCTCATCGGCTATACCGTACTCCCAACTCAGGTGGTGCTACCTTTCGAGACTGTCCCGTCCGCGGCTCCGTGGTTGAATGAGGAGCACGGCAGGACCTGTACAAATACTCTCCTTAATTGGATGATCGTCTGTTAATTAGAAACAGCCGGGGTAGAGTATACGTGCCAGGTGGGGTGTTTCCTAATGCTTCCGGTCGCGGTTCCGGGCCATGGAGTCTATTCCGCGACTGTGATGGAAGAGACAGCGCTCACCCATGCATGTGCATCTGGGTGCAGTTTAGAGGAAACTAGAACGCCGACCTGCCATTTGTATGGCGCATGTGTATGGAGTCAGTGCGCGGTATGACTGTTAGAAAACAACACATGTCCATGAAGTTGGTGAATACATACGGTGGCAGAAAGAAATGTGTCCCAAAGAGGTTTGATTGTTTAAATCAACACAATTTCTAGAGGAGTGGGGGCAAGAAAGATTACTAAGACAGAACAAAAAATTGATTACCAATACAAAGTGAAAAAATGGACATTGGGTATTTCAATACTCTGGTCATTGTTGCTCCCCAAACAACATTGTATGAAGATGGAATCGTGCTATATTATATGAGCACTCCAATATTGTGCATAACAAGTTGTATCATAGAATATGAGAATAGAGCCCAGGTTTAGTAGGTGGAACTAAGTGAATAGTTATCAACAAACAAAATGTTATCCCTTTTCAATGAACCCTTCTCAAGGATAGTTCGCGCACCGCAAAGGCAGAGCAGGAGTCAGTAACAATTGGAGATAATTAAAATTACACGTCACTGGGCAGTGTAAACTGAAAGGGTGATGTTACAGTTGGTAATAGTGTCCCCAAGAGGGAAGTGGATACAAAAAAGTTTCAAACTGAATTGTTTCCACGGAACATCATCATTCAATCCATTGGTGTTGGTCCCCAGGCAAAAAACCCAGTGTTCAATTTTGCAAAGTTTGTCCTGACATTATTTTTCCATTCACTATTCTTTGATTCCTCATACTGTTAATGATTGAACAGAGATATACATATTTTACCTTAAAATAATGACAAATAATGCAAAACAAATGTAATTGTCTAATTTGTAAAGTCAAAACACCAGTAAAAAAGTATGTGATGGACATTTAAAATTTGGTGCAAGCATTCAATATGCTGAGAGATTTTTAAACCAGCAAATGGATTTGTCGTGTTTTTTTTTAAGTGTTAATACAGATGTGTTTTTTTATACTTGATAAGGGATAAAATTAAACACATATGCATTGGACCTCAAAATAATAATGACACAAACAAAATGTAATAAAATACAGGAAATGCACTAGACACGGGTAAATGTTATATTGATAAATATATTAATTGATCAAAGTTTGGAACTAACATTGAGTTTACAGTTATTTTAAAATTAAGTTTCACCTTATCAAGCGCACATTCTAGATTATATTACATTTTAGTAATCCCAGTAATGTCTAATGCACATGTTTATGATTTTATAGTTTAGGAATGTAAACTCACAAGTCAAAAGGTAAAAAGTTTGAATAGAAGCTTACTTTCGATTTCGGTGACAAAGGGGTTGATTTGCTTTGTGGTCAAGTAGCAGCAGCAAGGCAGAATTTGGACAATTGGGTTCATGACAGAAAAGAAAGTGTGAAACAGAAAGAAAGTAAGTGTTGGCTTCATAGCCATTTACAATCCACTAACTCAGGTTGAATGTTTCCCCGCCAAAGTTACATCGACGGGAACACACATCATGAGTCACCTGGTGGACAAACTGGCTGTACTCCCTCCGACAATCGCTTTTGCCTATGGCACTGTCCACATGGGTAAAATATTTTGGCACAGATGGAAGCACTCTGGTGGTCCTTCATCCATCGACCTGCCAGCAATGCATCTAAATAGAGCAGGCAGACCGCCTACTATGCAGACGGTGAATCCGATGGAAAAGCGAAGGCAGGACTGATTCTGACTAAGATCTAAATCAGGTTCTTAGTTAAGTTTACATAGGTTAAGGTGGTCTCAAAATAAAATTAGTGAACGATAGGTAGGGTATAGTTTAATATTGGTTTAGATAGTGATAGTGTAGGGAAGGTCATTTTAGTTGCTTTTTTTTTAACAGTTTTTTTATTGAATGATAACACAAGCAGCAAAAAAATTAATAAAAAGAAAAACTTTACAGAAGTAGATCATTTGATCAGTTTGTAATGAAGCATAAAAACATCTGATTTGACAAGTACAAAGAGCAATTAATACCAGAAAGAAAAAAAACAAGAGAAGAAAAAACATACGAGAGGAGAAAACAATTATATAAGACAACTCAAGTGACGAGTAGCAACTGAATCAAATCAAATCAAATCAGGCCTGGAAAAAGAAATCCCCAGATCTTATCAATTTTCTTTAGTGACCGATCCCCCCTTGTTCTGGTTAAAGAAAGTTCCATATCATGTATTTCGTTCACCAAGAACCACCATTCATTTACATGAGGTGGTTGATCTGATATCCATGCCCTTGCAATGATTAGTCTAGCACATGATTACAAAATAAAAACAAGGTCCCTATATGGAGCAATAATTGGTTGCATACCTAAAAGTATAGTCTCAGCTGATAATGGACTGTAAATTAACTGGTTCTGTTTCTGTTTCAAAATATTTTCTAAATTTTCCCAGAATAAACGCAATTTTGGGCATGAGACAATCATGTGCTCTAGATTGGCTGCCTGCAAGTTGCATTTCGGGCATTTTGTACGATCATTAGGAACATTATTAACAGACCAATTAGTAATTTGTAGCGGAGTATAATACAGCTGGCAAACAGTCTTATAGGCTTGAAGTTTTAAACTGGATGAATGAAGAGTATTAATGTTATTTAAGAATGTAGAGATGTTGTTCGATGATATACCAGTCCCCAGTGTGGGGACCCATTTCTGCGCCAGCTTAGGGCAGTCATCTGTTTTGAAATGGCTAAGACATTTATAGCCTAGACTAATTATAGCTTTATTTTTTCCCCCCTATACATGCATACCCAAAAGTCTGAATCTGAAATATCTTTAAGCTTCATTTTACCGATAAAAATTCACGGATCTGTATGTATTTGAATTGCATATGTTTGGGTAATTTATAAAGTAGCCTAAGTGTTTCAAACTCTAGAAAACCAGAAGAACCATATAGATCTCCCAGCTTAGTTATGCCTAGGTTGGCCCACATTCTCCACCCCGGCTCACTAAAAATGCCCGGTAGACCCGGGTTATTCCACAGTGTTAGATTAGGGTGAAATATAGAAGTCTTATTAATAGTCAATATTATATTACTTTTAGAACGTTGGAATTTACTACCCCTGTCTATAATGGGCCGAGCAGCACTGATACGAATGTCGATTTTACCCCTTTTTAACTTTCTATTTAATGCAGCACCTTGCGTTATTCAGGCCTCCTTTTTAAAAAAAATGGATGCCCTGATTTCCTCATTTCTCTGGGCCAAAAAGACCCCGAGACTCGCACTTAGCACTTTATATCTCTCTTCTGCACAAGGAGGGCTGTCCCCCCCAAATATTAGAGAATGTTATTTTGCATCTTTCGCTCACCACAGCTTTAGGTTTTTCTTTTTAGACACTAACGAGGCAGACAATTTTTTTATGAAGAAGATGCTGTCAGAGGTAAAAATACCTGATCTGATTAGAATTACTAAAGATCCAAAGAAAATTCGCTACAAATCCCTTCAGTGGATTTTCAGACAGTAAATCCAGTTTTTGATATTCCACTCTATCCCTAGAATAGAATAGGTAACACAACGGACTTGAACAACTTCAACCTAGGGGAAGAGGGATGTATGGACAGTAAAATAATAAACCTCTGGAAAGACAATGGCTTTGAGAAAATTGAGGACTTCCTGGTCGGTAATAGGTGGAAGACATGGGACCAAATAGCCAGACAGGTACACCATTCTCATTCCATCTTGAATTGGTCTTTTCTTATGCTGAATCCAATACTCAGGGAGCTGGATATAGGAAATCTCTATTTCAAGGAATCTATCTCTACAGCGTTGAATAATAAAACTAAAAAAAAAGAAGAGTATTTGGATTAAAATACTAAAAGAGGGCAAGGAGCAGGAATCCTCTAGTAAGATTATTGAGAGGTGGAAAAAGAGGGAGGATATTGAAATCAATCAACAAGTATGGGATAAAATAAATAAATTCAACAAAACAATCTTTCGCGGCGCTAACTTCAAAAGCATGCAATTTTATAATAAATGGCTGATTTACATAACTCCCTCTTATCTCCATAATATCTTCCCCTCAGTTACCGACAAATGTTTCCGATGCGAGGAAAAAGGGAATTGGAAACACATTGTCTGGGAATGCCCTAAAATTCAGCCACTCTGGAAGGAAATTGAAAAATACCTCTCTCTTGAGCTTAAAGCTTCTATAATATTCGATGATTTAGTCCCTTTTCTAGGCTGTTCAGCGACCAACACCCAATACGACAAATTTCTTATTATAGCTTCCCTAATAGCTAAATCGCTGGTTCTGCAGTCCTGGAAAACCAACCAAGTACCGACCTTCCAGGCTTGGAAGGCTAAATTATTACGAATCCAGGGCAGGGAAAGAAAATACGCGTTTAGATCAGGGGCGCTCAAGAAATATGAAAAGTCTTGGAGTGTGTTTGAATTGTAAAGTATATCTTCATAACTACTAGTCTGCTCTTACGCACTTTTATGCACTTTGCACTTTATAATTATACTTTGCACTTTATAACCATGCTGTGGATACTTGAATGCCGATTATTTATTTATATTTATATGCCATGTACTGTACTTAATCTTTTTACAAATGTATTCTGTAATGTTGATCTTGTTTTTATAAACTCTCAATAAAAATAATCTAAAAAAAATAATAATATTATATTCCACATACGAATCGTATCTTTAGCGGTCTTGAACCTAACTCTCTTAAAGTAGTTTGGGTCGTTAGTTCTTGCAAGGAATTGTATAGCATTAGTGCCCAGCATAAATTGATGAAAGTAATACGGATTACTGGAGTTGAAAAGACTGTGTAATCGCCCCAAAAAGGAAGCATAAAAATAAATTCGTAAATCTGGAAAATTAAGACCACCTTTAATAAATGGTAACTTCAAGAAAGAAAGTGCTCTATGGTTTTTTTTAAAGTCCCATATGAAACTTTCTAAAATACCATCCAGCTTTATAAAAAATAAGTGATTGATAATCAAAGGCATACACCTGAATAAATACAAGAATTTGGGCAAAATGTTCATTTTAATAAGATTTATTTGTCCAAAGAGATTTAGAGGGACCTTATGCCATTTTTTAAGAATAGCGGCTGTGTCTTTTAATAGAATATCATAATTAAGTGCCTTGGTGTCCCTGATATTGGATGTAATTTTAATGCCTAGATAGGTAGCTGTGTGGCAGATACCCATGACTGGAACCCGTGGTTTGTGGTTCACTATAGTTTGTGTTTTTTCAAGTTTAATTTGTATCCCGAAACGGCACCAAAATCATTGGCTTCTTTGATAATTCCAGCCATAGCTTCTGTCACATCAGTTGTATATATTGCCAAGTCGTCAGCGTAGGATGTAATTTTAAGTGAATTACTGCCACGAACAAATGGTTTAATACGTTCTTGGGACTGTATAGCGTTAATAAATGGCTCCATGGCAAGAGCAAATAAGAGCGGTGATAGAGGACACCCTTGACGAGTGCCTCTCAAAATAGGAAAAATAGGGGATAACAAATTAACATATCCTATTTTTGCGTTTGGGCAATCGTAAAGAGCTTGTATTCTAGTTAAAAACTGTGACTTAAAGCCAATTTCTTTAAGAGTGGCCCAAAGATAATCCCACCCCACTCGGTCGAATGCCTTTTCAGCGTCGAGTAATACCATACCGAGTGGGGAGGAAATAGTGGCTGCAACGTCAAACGCAGTAATGGCCATGTTGACGTGTAAAGTCGTATCTCTGCCTACCACAAAGCCATGTTGGTGTTGACTGACTAGCTTGGGCATAAGAGGAGACAGTCTTGTAGCAATTAATTTGGCGTATGCTTTAGCGTCTGCATTAATCAGAGAGATGGGCCTATAGGACCCACACTCTACCGGTGTTTTATTCTTTTTTAAGAAAAAATTTAGTTGCAAACATTGACAAATTCTTATATATAATATATTTACTGTCTTTCTTGACTGAGTAATGATTTACTGCACAGGAATTGTCATATTTGATTATGTTGATTTGACCACATGATGTTGGGATTCCCTGTAGTGTTTGTAGATATGTGTAACTGTGTGAGACGCCTTTGGATAATAATCAGTGACTGTTGCAATGGAGTCATTTAAGGTATCTTCTGCAGTCTTTGGGCACTGTCAGAGCCTTCACTCTAAGTGAATGGATGCTAGGTCTGGAAATGAAATTCCACTTCGCTCGTGGAGTTTGCAGAGTTTTTCCCACTCTACGCTCCACATAGTACTCGGAGTTCCAAAAAACTCCACTCTGAGCTTTATCTTTGCATGCCAATGTTAAGTTGGCGAGTGCTGGTGAGGAAAATCTGACTCCAAACTACCTCCCGGTGAGTTTCTCAATGCGGACCGTCATGAATGGCCGCAACTGCTCACATTGAGAAACTTTCCATTCACATTGAGGAAGCTGCTGTTTGAGTAAAACATCTACTCGAGTGACGGAAAGAAGCTGCATCCTCTTGTACTGCACATGGTGCCATTCGTGCTGGAAAAACAACCAGCGCTTAAAATCAGCTCGAATGGTGAAACCTAGCACACTCCGCTGCTTGTGGAACTCTGCAGCAGGTTTTTTGGTCACTTCGCGGACTTCCGCATAGCAGAACTCTGCCCAGTACTAATGGACGCACAGCCCAACAGAGACAGTTACTTACTGCAGCACTGTGTGTGTTATGCCACATGTAGAGTAGGGATGGATCGGTCACCCCATGGGATCCATTCATGCTTGTGCTGGGACACAGATTGGCACCTGGAACTTATGCACTCACCCTTGCAGCATTGAACTAGGAGGTCATTGTTGTTTGCTGGTTTGTATCCATGGAAATGGCCCCACCAGTTTGTAAGTGTCCCTTGCATTGAATACTAGCAAAGTGTGGCACTTCCTGCATGGGGATTTGTGCAACTACTTGGTAAGTTAGAATACACAATTGTCTGATGTTTCCTCTTAAACTTGGATGTGTAGCTTGGTTCCAGATTCTGTGCTGTGACTCCTCTATATTGTTATGTGTGTAGATGGCACAATTGAAGTCATGTGTTGTTTCACTCACACTCATTGCATGTGAGGGCTCTCAGGGTCAAAGTGGCACAATGTCCCTACATATCCCTGTGTGACTGACTAAACCATTTCTCATTTGAGACAGGCCCCCAAATACTTAGTAGTTGCAGTTCATGCTTAATGACATCCATGTGTAGCACTGAGAGGAGCATAGTTATGATGCTATACAGAAGGAGTCTGGCCATGAATATCCGTTTATTGTCAGTGCATGCAATATGATAGTACTCATAGGATATCTTCAGTTGAAGCATTGCAGCTGACATATGTGCATGATAACATTGTCATGATAACTGAGCATGATATCTGTGGATGTGTGAGCTTATGTTAGTGGCTCACTTGCATCACAGGACCCAGTTTAGCAATAGTGTAATTACTTGGCCGATTTGACTCTGTGGCACTGAAGGTTCCAATGCTTATTGCCACACCATGACGGTCAATAGTTCAAAGGGATTTGCAACATAATGCCACGATTGAGGTGCTCCATGATGCTTGACCTTGTTCAACAAGAAAAAGTGATATGGACTGGTGTGCAATTTCCCAGAAATGGTAGGAAGTACCTTTTATGTATTCACATCTGCCATTTTCTAGTAAGTCCGATCTGCAACAGCCATACAACACACAGGTTCAAGGTAGTGCATTTGTTTACAGGTGTGTTCATATACTAATTCACAGTAGCAGTTATTGCAGATATCAACCCAACATTGTTTGAGAGCTAAAGGATTTCCAGACAAAGGCCATGGGGGTTACATCTCATGTGACATGTTGAGGAGAAGAGTATTCCAGTGAGTAGGAGGTCGGAATTGCCATTAAGGAAGGTAGGCCATTTCGGCAGTTGACAATGGATCCGATCAATATGTGGGCATGCAAAAAGGGTGCAGTGCCAGGTGACAAGGGGGGTGGAATGATTATAAACACAGGTCCAATGAGAAACTGGCCCAGTGGCACAGACAAATGTTTGCGAGGATTTGTCCACTGGAGAAGGTTGAAGTTATGTTATGTTATGTTATCTGCACTTATACCGCGCTCAGCTGCCCCAGCAAAGGGGCGTCCCGGCGCTTTGCAAGGTACGCAAAACACAACTCAGTTAAAAGGCCAGAAAATGGAACAACAGTGAAGCAGAAAGGTATAGGCTAAACAAATAGAATAGTCTTGATGGCACGTCTGAACAGCAGGAGGTCTTCAAGAGCCCGGGTGTGAGGGGGGAGAGAGTTCCACAACTTCACCGCCAACACCCGAAAAGAGCGACCACCGACTCTGCTCAACCTAAAACGCGGGACAACTGCCAGATTTTGGCCCAGGGATATAAGGGTTCGCAAGGGTACATATGGCATCAGCAGATTCTCCAATATTTGAGGAGATGAACCCTTGAGGATTTTAAAAGCAAGGCAAAGTACCTTGAATTTTATCCTCTGGTTCACAGGAAGCCAGTGGAGAGAGCGCAGTGTGTTTGAAACAGAGCACTGCCTTGGCAGGTCAATCACCACTCTGGCTGCAGCATTTTGAACTCGCTGCAGCTGGATGACTTCCGACTGATTGATCCCCACCAAAAGCGAACTAGCATAATCTAGCCGGGACAACACTGACGCCTGAACCACTATCTGCCTGGTGGGCGCATCGAAAAATTTCAGAATAGGTCTTAGACCTCGGATAATGCCGTAGCAGGTAGCCGCCACCTTCTTAGTGTGGCAGATGAAACTAAGGGTCGGATCCAGCCAAACCCCTAGATTTTTTATCTCCGATGCTGGAGTAGGGGTCACACCCAGTTCAGGAGGCCACCACAAGTCACCCCATAGCTCCGCCTGCTTGCCAACCACCATGACCTTGGTATTTTTGGCGTTTAACTGGAGACAGTTGGTATTCATCCAGTTGGCCACTGCCCGTAGTCCGTCACGGAACCTGGGAGCCTCCATGTGAGAGTCCCCACTCATCGTGACCGCCAGCTGCGTGTCGTCTGCGTATGAGACCATCGTCAAGCCCCAATGCTTGACGACCGCAGCCAGCGGCCTCACGTAAAGATTGAATAGAGTGGGGCTTAACGAAGTCCCCATCTTTGTCCTCTGAAGTGTGTGGTACCTCCCATTAGGGTGGTGGTGTTGTTGCAGGAGGCATGTGAGGCACACACACATCAGGGGCAGAAGATGTGGTTACCTTGTCCCCAGCAGCATTTGCCTGGGCAAACAGGAAAGTCAGCAGAACACAGAAAAGGGACTGCTGGCTGTTCAGCACAGCAACAACACTGCAGTGGAAGTCACCCATTGCAATATAGAAGTCCTGCTTCTGCTCCATAGATTCAAGGTTGTGAATAGCCCCAGCTGGGTGGCAACCTCACTGGTGTCACATTGGCAGGGCTGTTGCTCTTGCCTCTGCCTCATGACTCAAGCGATGTCAGCCAGGTTCTGTTCCAATCTATGGAGCGGATGGTAGGTGCCTCTTTTTGCCTCTGAGGTGGCCTTGCTAGGACTGAAGGACCTACGGCCTCCTTCTAGGGTGCCCATGATGGTCTCCATCCCCACCCGCAATTCATCTACCAGCAGCCGTTGAACTCCTACCACCTGCTCTTGGAAGACTACTTGGGGGTCTTTGGAGTCCAGGGCTTGATTTGGGCTTGGAGAAGGGGTATGTCCTGATGTAAGCGGTTCCTCTGGAGACCCTGCAACACTAACATCCCCTCCTGTGAATGGAGACGGTGTTTCAATGGAGTCAAGGAGTTGCCTAAAGGTGTTATTGTCCTGGGGGGGGGGGGGGGGGGGCAGGATGTTATCGCCAGTAGGTTGGTCATCCAGGACCTTCAGCTGTTCATGAGGTGCTGTTTCTCCCTCTGCAATCAAATAGAGATATGTTAATGGTGAGATATGCTGGATGTTTACATGTTTACATGAGTAATTTAGGTGACATACAGACTTTATTATCATTACCTTTGAGTTAAACGTTGATGTGTAGGTTATGTGTGACACTTGGAAATTGTGGCCATGTTGCACTGTAGTTGCCTTTCAGATGACAGTATCTCAGCTATGCTCGCACTACCATTGACAGACAAGGGTGACTTTTTGTGGCATACCACAGATTGGAACACAGTTAGACAGCATGCTGGCCTGCCCTGCCTGTGCCGGTAAGTTGAGGTAAGGTCCACATCGGCCTTGGTAGTTAGCTTTCTTTTTCATCATGACTATTCTGAATGCGGTTTCACATATTGACACCTCTACAGTAAACATTGCTCAAGTTCTCCAGGGTGCTTGCATTCTCTCTGGCCTCTACTCAGCCTACAGCTCCAGGGAAACGGATGTGGATTTGATCATGTATTTGATTTGATTCTGCAGTCTTTCTTTCACACAGTACACCACGGCAGTCTACCTTGTTCTGCTTTCTTGCATTCACATTGTGCATTCACAAGGACAAGGCCTCATATTTCACATGCATGCACATAAGTCTACACAGCTAGCAACGTTGCTAAACTCCGGGGATATGTGGGGCATATACTTACCATGGTTTTCCTATTTCAGTATACTCGTGTATTACTAACACACTTGGCTCCATAATTCAAAGCAGTGCTAAAAGTGTACCAGGTCTGGGGGGATAGGCCCAGTCAAACTAGGTAGATTGCTAGCACTGACACTCAACCCATTTTATCATTGCCGGAGTAGGTTTTCTGCAGAGTATTCCACATTGTTTGACTCAGCCCTGCTCACTTTACATGCACGTAACTCCATACAGAATCCTCAATGAGTCCCAGGGACTCAACTTACTGTCACACATTGATGGCACCCACATCATAAATTGACTCTCATGTGACACAAATACCAACGATGTGAGTCACCATATCCAATTGCACGACATGGCTGCCTGTATTTCAGGACTTTGGGTCAAGCTGGACCCCACATTTTAGTAGTGATGATATTATTTAACATGCATCTACCCAGGTTTGCCACACAACTAGGCCCATACACCTCACCCTCCAATTGTCCCTGAATCCTGCCCATAGTCATGGCAACCTGACTCATCCTTTCACTTCATAATTCCCTGTTTGACATCTTCCTGCTTTGACATATGTGGCATGGTAAGACATTTCTTTTTTCCGGCATCCTCCAAACACATGCTACATCTTCAGCCAGGTCCACATCACATGTTGTATGTGATGTACACCAATGCCTTCTTCTTTGTCACCCCTTCTCAGCTGTGACACAAGTTTGACACTATCAGGTATTTCTCAGGCTAACTTGCAGTACACATGACATTTCTCACCTGATTGCTATGCAATGTCTCCACATTCAGACACAGTACCAGCTCAATGTGCTCAGTAGCTCCTACAGTGCATTGCACTAACAATAGCCCACCAGGCTCACACACCATCAATTCTTTCAACAAACATACATGGTGGGCTTATTATCGAGAGTTGGCATCACCTTTGCACCACATGAAGTGGTACATAAGTGACGCAGGCATGGCTTTAAGTGACCTCATAAATGTTGATTAGGGCAATGCAGTGCAATCCACTACCGCGCGGTACTCTGTGCTCAGGAGGTCTGCCTCAGGCATTGCAGTAAGTGTTCCTAATAGAACCCATGAATTTTATGCCGCCGCAGATTTATAAAAACATGAAAACCCGGGAACTGCAAAATTCCTTATGCCCCCCAACGTGAGGACAAAGAGACATTTCTTCATTTTGCCTTATTTTTTCCACTTTTTATGTGTGCTGCATCATGCAGCCCTCATTGTATGAGGAAGACACCTCTTAGGATTTGTTCTGTGCAGGAAGGGGTTCCTTCTTGCACAAAACACTATCCTGCATGCAACGTAGGCACTCTTGCACCATTAGGCAGTAGTGCCTGCATTGGCACTAGGCTGAAGAAATGGCACAACTGCAGCCGTGGCCCATGTAGGTAAGAGCTGTGGAGTCTGGTGGACATAATTCATTTTCCCTTGTCGTCATCTGTCAAAATCCCCCCACCCACCTGGCCCCACAGCCCCACTGCTCTTACCTGCACGGATCGTGGCTGCACAAGTGCAGGAAAAAAAGACAGGAATGCTGTGTATTGCATAAATACAGTGCATTGCCACCCTTTAACTTTAGTATAGGGCAGCACAGCAAGGTGACTTGCTGTGCTGCTGGACACCAAATTCCCCTCAGTAAGACCCATGGTCCTCTGGTGTGCATCACTTGGATTCAACCAAAACCCCAGTCTGAATGTGTACTTGACAGGAGTTAGGGTGGTCTTTACCTTGGCAGACCACACCTGTATGCTCTTAGCCTGCACATTGGGACAACTGCGTGCAATGTAGCTTCATGCTAGTGACTATGCACATGGTTATTCAAATGTTCCTATGTGGTGATACTTGACATTGCCCACACCTGACCCCCTTTCTGGTGAGGAGTTTGCCCTTTGACAACCTCATTTCATTCCATTGTATACAGCCTAGATTTGGCTGCACGGGCACAACTAAAACAGACTGGCCTCCTGGTGCCAGGCGGCCTGCAATGTCACTGTCAGGTTGGACAGGGTTCAAGTATCCATCCATAATGTGCTGTTCCTTTCTATGTTTTTTGCTTTATATTGTAGGACTTGTACTTTTGATGACTCATGTTATACATTCCACTATAAGTCCCAGTATACACAGGTCACCCTGGACTGGTGCTGCACATCAGACATGGAATGGACATACTTGACAGAGCTGGAGTGAACTCTAAAACATATGTAACTGGGCAGTATGACTTACATTTATGTGATGTATCAATGTACATGAGAAAGATTCCTACCCTTTCTCTTGCACACAGTGGAGTGCAGCACAGGGACATAGCTTATTGTTCTGCACACCATCACATTTTAGCCCATATTGTCACTTCAGTTCCTGTTGTTTTTGTTGATCCTCATAGACAGCACTGTCATGGGAACTCCTGCAACCAACTCTGCTGAAAAGACTGCTGCCGCCTGCTCCTCAGAGGCGGTCAGCTCCTCTGGCTCCTCAAGTGCTCCTCCTCTGGTTCACATAGGTGCCCTCAGGTTCGTGACCAGTTTCTCCTTGGACCTACGCTTGTATTCTGGGCCTAAATCCATTTTTTTCTGCTCCCTATGCCATTCCAGTTTAAACCCAGCCATATGCAAAGCAGTCTTGACCCTGCTCCCCATGGTAACATTGAAGCCTGCATTGCCAGGCCAGGTGCTCCATCTACCGTAAACAAGCATCCTGTGACTGGTTTCGGGGTTTCTCCCCTCATCTGCCAAGGTAGCTTGACTCCAGTGTCATGTAGAGCACAAGACCCATGTCTGGGCATATCCATCCCACTCGTGGTGACAATTGCTCAAAGAACACTTTATTGACAGAATGTTGAACGTGGCCAGTTTCTCCTGGTCCTACGTTAACAATCGTGCCAACGCTTCTTGCATTCTCGCACTGTCCTCTTATCTTGCCCAACACTGTTAATCGTGTCCACTATGAACTGCCAAATGGCCGCTTTCTTCCCCAATGGCAATTTTGAGGTGATAAATTGTTCATATTCGTACGTTGTCACCTCTGTTATCAGCATTTGATTGTCAGCTTCACTAAAATGACTCCTCTTTCCCTAGGGGTCTGTCTGGACATTCTGGCTGGGGTTGTTGGGGAAGCTGCTGCCCTGGCTGCAGCTGCCTGCTCCAACTTTCTGTTTTGAGGTGTGGAACATGTTTTTTTTCATAATGCATCACTTTTTAAGGGATTTAAGGCACATGATGCATTCCAATGTGACTCAATTGTGATATGCGGCACGTAGAGGTTGGTTTACGACCTGCAAAGCAGCCTAGCGTAATTTCTGTTGACATGCCATGGGACCTTACGCCATAGTGCGGCATACCATAAATAGTACACATCCAAGGCGATCCAAACTAGTGTACCGCAGAACAACTTTCTTTGACTCATCACTACCTTACCGCCGCAATGCCTCAGTTCTCCTAAATGAGCCCAACACCATTTAAAAGTATATGTTTCTTGGGTTTCTGAGATAAGTCTTCATCTTCAAAAGTTGAAATATAATTAATGAAATACTACCTTGCTGCCATTTCTTCTTTTTTGCACTGTGATAAAAAATGTTTTTTTAGAAACTGAGTGCATAATATGAAATCTGCTGACTGTCACTCAATGATTGTGACTGAAGAATATGATGGCACAGTAAGATGTAGAACATTTAGTAAGGAGAATGAAGTAGTATTTATAATAATCCTGATACAATCCAAGCCTTTTGTGACCTTACAGATGCGTTTGACGAGCAGAGAAATGTGCACCAACTGTGGAATGGAGCAGCATTAAAATTCTGTGTACCTGTTGGCTGAATGACTGGTTGACCATGCAGGGAAACAATAATTAAGGATGCAAAGATACTTTACCACAACATAAATATAGTCCAATGTTGTAGATTTTAAGTAAACCCCACAAAATGGAGCAATCTTCGTTTGCTCCTCACAGCAGACTTTAACGCATACCATAAGCTTCCCAGGGGCGGCTACTCCCGGGAATCAGCAGTGGGGCAGGGAGCGGGGTAAGGGGGAAGAGGGTTAAAAAATAAAATAAAAAATCACTTACCTGGCGGCTGGCTGGCCGCTGCCGATTCTCCTTCATCCTCTTCCTAGCTTCAGTGGTGGAAAAAGGAAAAAACTGGGGGGCATAATATCAAGGCGGGTGATATGAGATTATCGCCGCTTTTTCAGCCGAAAAGCAGCGATAATTTTATCACCCTATTGGCAAGCTGTCGCTAACAGCAGTTAGCGACAGCTTGTAGGCGATAGCGAGCGGTTTGCATGTCATCGATATTTATCGCTAATGACATGCAAAGTGGGCATACCCAACCTGTTAGTGACTGAAAGCAGTCGCTAACATCGCTATCGCCTATTATCAACGCAGGCGTAGCGATGAAAAAATGTGCGCTAATACGCAAATATCGCCAAAAGCTCTGGTGTTAACAATTGAGGGTCGGCGCCGAGCACTGGAAAGCACTGGCTCAGATTAAGCACTGCCCACAAAACGGCTATCTAAATTGTTTATTACTTGAAAACAAACAACTAAGCATGTTCGTGAATGCTATAGTTTAAAGAAAAAAGCAAACATTTACATTTTTCCAGCCTAACAGCTGAGCAGTAGGCGAATCTCACGATTTAATTTTTCAGTGGTATCAGCCTTGCTCCTAACAGATAAAAACAAACTAATTTTCCATTAATGTTCTTTTGAAACAAATGAAAATAAATAGATCACCACTTTCACCCCAAAAAACCTTTTGTCAGAATCCCCCATAAACTGAAATGGCGCAATAGGAATAGGCCATGTGAGAATATTCCAAACAAGCAGCAAGCACCAGCATGACAATCTAGCAGAATACTGCTGACTATTAAGGAAATGTCTTGCTTAAGATGCATCACATTAACATTACATTGTCAACATCATGTTACGAAGAAAAATGTACATTTTTTGCCAGGTCTAATTAGCTAAATACAATATTTCCTCACTCTTTATCCAACAATAGCTTAAAGGTGCAGGGAGTCCCCTGCTGAATATTCTCTTTTGCTAACGAGGGTATTTGACCCTGTTTCTTCCATCTGATACACAATGCACAAATTGGAATGAATTGCAAATATAAATATTCCCTCAGGGCGGATATTCTTGAGAATTTTATGCTAACTTGGATGAAAAGTATAGAGTTGGCTCAGGGATAACCTCCCCCTTAGTGAGCGCTTATAATGAGGTTGAAATCTTTATCATTAACATCAACAAACATGGGGAGCTAATCAAAGGAAACATGGATTCTTAAACAGGCAGGGAGGGGGCGGAAAGTAAAGTGAGTTTAAAACAATTCATATTCAACAGTATTCTTTTGCGAGGTAGTAGCTCACACACCGTATATCAGAGAAATAATATATTTTTCTCTGTGCTAGGTCGTACCTTATTGTCCCAAAAAGTTATGTCTTTAGCAAGAGTGGGACCCACGCACCTTTTATTAGCTATAATATATTATATTAGTACACTAGCAGCCCGCCCCAGCGTTGCCTGGGGCAGAAGGGGGCTGGGGGCAGCATTTCAGGGTTGCGGCAGCGTTGCCCGGGGCAGAAGGAGGCTGGGGGCAGCATTTCAGGCTTGCGTGCACTCCCGCCCCGGCGCCCGCCCGCCACGACATTGTCTGTGTCCCGGACAATGTCGTGGCAGGCGGGGTCCGGGGCGGGAGTGCACGCAAGCCTGAAATGCAGCCTCCAGACCCTGAGCCTTACCGCAGTTATTCCGGGCCAACCTCACGCACCGGCTCCCTCCCGTCCTGTGTCCCTGAAATGCTGCCCCCAGACCCTGAGCCTTACCGCAGTTGTTTCGGGCCAACCTCCCGCACCGGCTCCCTCCCGCCCCGTGTCCCAGAGCCTTACCTGAGCCGCCGCTCCTCCCCGAGCTCCTCACTTCACCGCCGCTCCTCCTCGTCATCACGTATGTTGCGGCCAGCGCTACGTCGTGGCGGTCAGCGTCGCGGTCGGCGCTACTTTCAGGGCACTACTTTTTTTTTAAAGTTATATTTTTACATTTACGTTTTTTTTTTATTTTCTATAGCCTATGTCCATCTGCACACCCTGAGGATTACAACAATGTATTGGGTGTGTGGATTGGCGCTGTGGTTTCCGAGTTTACCTTGCCAAAAGGTTTGTGTTCTCTCTTTATAATAGTAGTTAATACATAGGTTGAAGTATTTAATACATAGCAAAATGCTTTTGAGAAGGAGGTTGCAAACATAAGCAGTCCCTAAAGCTTCGTATGAAATAGGCAGAACTTCAATAGAATAAATACTTCAACTTATTATTTATATGCGACAATAAAATATTATAGCTCATAGAAGGTGCCCGGGTACCTTGCTAAAGATATAACGTTTTACTAGAAGAACTAGAAGTATGAAAGGGGAAATATTTTCATCTAGGGTGTGGATAGCTCTGATCCCTCTTATTAAAAAATATAATTTCAAACAAGGATATTATTGGGTCTTTCAATAAATTATATTTTGCCTTCGATCAGATATTGAAAAAGCGGCCTCCTAGTAAATGTCTGTCAGCGAATAAACTGTTCCTGCAAATTATCAGTCTGAGTCACTATTTTAATTGCAGTATTCAGTTTAGAAGTGTTTGTATGCGCAGTAGCGGTCGGCATGAATCCTGGGTGGGGAGGCAGGGGTCGCGCGGGGAGGGGGTGGGGGGTTAATTTAATAAAATAAAAAAACTTGCCTGCAGACCCCAACTCCCGTGTCACACCTCTTGCTTTCTCTGCTAACAGGAAGCAGAAGCAGGCAGCCTCCCTCTCTACCTCTAAGCCGTGTGATTGGCTATGACGCCATCCTTACAGGCGTCTAAGGGAGGCCACTTTCTTGATGCAGGCTGCTCAACAGCCTACATGAAGAAAAGGGAGAGTGCTATGACTAGTTTGGTCGGCCCCAGGGCCGCACCCATAGGAGAGTGCTATGACTAGTTTGGTCGGCCCCAGGGCCGCACCCATAACATTGGGCTAGCCACTCCTCCCTATCCCACCCACCTGCTCGCCCCCAACCAGGAATACCCTTCTTCTGCTTTCTGACAGTGCAAGAAGCAGAAACTTAAAAGGGTACTTATTTAATTGTGATGGAGAACCAGGGCTGCCCTGGGCAATCTTGCTTGCTGTCTTGGGGGCACTTAGAAGCACCAGTAATTCCAGTTCGTCGAATTGGCCCTTTCCACTAGTGCTGCTATCAACACAGATCTAGTTTTATGGTTGAGAGCTTTTCTCAAAGAAGCAGGGGCATCTTAAGGATTTTGGGGAGCACAGGCCAAACATAATTTAGAGCCCCATGCTAAAGAAAATCCGAATTTATTATCCATGTTCTGCTCATTCATAACCTTAGGGACTATGGTTTGATCATTAATAACCCAGGGGCATATTATCAAGGACAGGTGATACATTATCGCCGCTTTTATCGGCAGGAAACTGCCGATAAAGCGGCGATAATGGCCTTGATAATATGCTCTATGAATTCCAATCGAAGCCCATGTTAGATGTGTTCATATGCTCCTTGATAATATGCTCTATGAATTCCAATCGAAGCCCATGTTAGATGTGAACACATCTAACATGGGCTTCGATTGGAATTCATAGAGCATATTATCAAGGCCATTATCGCCGCTTTATCGGCAGTTTCCTGCCGATAAAAGCGGCGATAATGTATCGCCTGTCCTCGATAATATGCCCCCCAGTTCTTTAGCAAGCATACATCTGGACACAACCCAAGAACAAACAGTCTGTCTCTGGGTGGCCACCACCAGAGAAGCAGAAAGACTAGCAACCTGAACAAGCTTGCTATAAGTGGTACCATGGACTGGTGCCTAACATTTTGGGCCTGTGCATATGGAGGGTACTTTTTATGACTTGCCTAATAGACAGCATGTGCATTGCCTGTTGCAAGACCTATTGTTAGCTTACAGTGGACGTAAAATACACCCTTTTGCTTATTATTGGTTGGCTTCACTGTCACTCTCATTTGCATCTTATTTGTTAGATTGTGTGGGCTTTCCTTCCTCTTGTTGTGTTTACCCCTCGCCTACCGCAAGGGAGCATTTCTGGTGTTCTTCCACAACATTTTCAGGTGATTATTTTATCTTTTTGTTTAAGTAGTCCATGAGAGGCCATATTTACCACCTGCCTCCCTACTGTGCTTCTCCTCTCCCCCTCCGTTCTTCATGATTTGCATTCTTGCCTGTGTGCTATACTCCTGCTCTCATTGCTCCCGCCTGTTGACTTTTTCTCCCCACTTCACATTGCTCTTTCTGCCTGTTTGGTTGCTTCCCTCCCCACACCCTCCCTGTTGCTGTATCCCAACTGTTTCCTCCATATTGCTTCCCCGCGTCCAACTGTTGCTCCCCACCTCGATCTGCTATGATTTCACTCCAGCCCTCCAAATGGTTTCTGCCCCACTACGTTTCATATTGCTGTCTCTCACCCATTGTTGCAACTGGGTGCCGCCCATTTGGTGTGCCCCGATTTGCAGCTTTTTTGATAATCTTGTAATGGACTTTTTACTGTGGGTGATTCTCATTACTTGTGTCTCGCCCATGCTAATCACATGGTGAATGGACTGCAAGTTTACAACCAGTACCCACCTTTTATGATAAAGATGCAACTGTCCAGGATGGGTGTGTGAGACAATCATTGTGTGTAACGGTGTTTGATACTGTCACCCATCACATCCTCATCAACAGACTCCATCACATTGGGATCCAAGGATACACCCTCAGCTGGATTGCTTCATACATCACTGGTAGAACCAAGAGGATCCGACTTTCACCTCCACCTCGGAGTCCAAGAAGATCATCATCCTTCAGCCCCATCCTCTTCAACACCTACAAGACACCCCCCGGCTGACACTGTCAGATTGCACGGATTCAACATTATTTCCTATGCCGATGACAGCTAGCTCATCCTCTCACTGTCCAAAGAACCCTCCACCAGCAAAGCCAACTTCTACAAAGTCATGATGAACGTCGCAGACTGAATGAATGACAACTGTCTCAAACTCAACACAGACAAGTTGGAAGTCCTCATCTTTGGGAACAAGAACTCACCACGTAACAACGCATGGTGGCCCGCGGAGCTTGGCTTAACCCACCGACCCAACAGACTATGCCTGCATCCTCAGCATTATTCTGGATAGCAAGCTTTCTATGAAGAAATAAGTCAAAGCAGCCTCGACCATCTGCTTCCAAACCCTTTGCATGCTCTGCCAGATTTTCAGATGACTCCCTGTCACACCAGAAGGACCGTCAGGCAGACCCTCATTACCATCAGACTGGACTACGGCAACACACTCTAAGTAGAAGTCACTGCTCGCCTCCAGAAGAGACTCCACACAATACAAAACTCACTGGCAAGAATCCTCTTTGATTTCCCCCGAAGGACCCACATAACACCCCACTTCAAGAAACTACACTGGCTCCCAATCCAGAAGAGATGCCAGTTCAAGATGCTGACTCACTCTTACAAGGCCCTGCACAATGAAGGATCAGCATACATCAACAAGCACCTTCATTGCCACCAGACGTCCAGACAACTACGATCTGCTTCCCAAGCCCTCGCAAAAATTCCACATATCCTCCGAACCAGCAACGGAGCCTGCTCCTTCTAGCACCTGGTGGCCAAGGCATGGAACAACCTCCCCGGCAACCACCATGCAGCAGCCTACAACTCCAGCAACTCAAAATACACACAGGTGATTTGCGATGCTTTATAGAATTTTGATTGAATGAGTGATTTAATTATTTGGCTCCTCCACTTTTGGAACCATGGGAATGCTTCTTCCTTTACTCCTTGACACCGCTCTTTTGGGTCTTGGCAATTTCTACCAGCTTGCATGACTCTCCACATGGGCACAACAATGAGCTGGCCCTTCGAGCAAATTCACCTTGTTTGCATGATCACCCCGGAGTTTTTTTTTACCTTACTCTGGACCCTATTATTTTCTTTTGCTTTTGAACTCTGTGGACTTTACCCCTGATAAACAGTACGAAAGTGCCTGTTTAACTTGCCTATAAGTCCCTAATATATGGCATAGACTATAAACCCAGGGCCTAGAACTTAAATGCTAACTGTGGACTGAAGCACCTATTGTGCCATGCACAGAGTCTGTAAAACATGGGTTCAGGCTTATCCTTTGTAGCCTGACGGCAGCAGCCATTAAACTATGCTTGGGCAAAATCTAAATTAGATTTGCATAATTTTGGACATTTTGAGCTACACAAATTTCCTGAAATTACACCATTATGCATAATTATGGGCCATTTGCTGTAAAAAAGTACAGCAAACGCACAATTTGCTATAAAATGTTACAACTAACACACAGGAACAAAATAATGTGAACAGCTGTTGTTGAAAGTGCTTTTGTTTAAATGACATGGTTTTTCTCCGAACTTTTTGCATTCAACCTTCCTGTTTTGCTGACTTTATTTTTGCTGGCCTCAGGATTATGCTTACGTTACCACTGCTAGCCAGTACTAGAGTGCTTGTGCTCTCTCCCTAAAACATGATACAATTAGCTAATACCAAATTGGCATATTCAATTTTCTTGTAGGTCCCTTGTAAAGTGGCATTACCTGTGCCCAGGGACTGTAAATTAAATTCTACTAGTGTTATGTTATGTTATGTTAAACCAGGATTTATAGAGTGCTCAGCTACTCGACAGAGTGTCCCGGCGCTATGACAGTAAAGACAGATGCAAAGGCTGTGCAACCAGACAATTGAGCTGAGAGGAAGCAGATTAGATTAGCTGTTGAAACAGTGGGTCAGCAGCACTGGTTGTGCCACACATTTAATTAGCCCTATGTATCGGGTCCACATTGTGTGTGTAGTTTTAAACTGCCATTTTGATTGGGAAAAATAAACCTTTTTCGAGGCCCTAACCTTTCTTTTTTATATATACATAAGTCACCTCTAGGGTAGGCTCTGATCAGCCCAGAGGGCAGGGTGCAGTTTACTTAAAAACGAGAACATGTACTTTGAAGTTTTAAAATGTCCAGGTTAATTTTTCACTACTGCAAGGCCTGCCTTGGCCATGGGATAACATTGGAGTTACCTTATTACATTTAAAGAATGATAATTTCCAAAGGTAATCAGTTCATGTCTGGTGTCTTTGGAATTGCAATGGAAAATCATCTCTCATGTTGAAGTCGGATTTTAAATTATGTTTTTGAAAATGCCACTTTTAGAAAGTAGGTCTTTCCTGCCTTAGCCATTCAGTGCCTGCTGCTTGTCACCGGGACACATAACTGGGATTAGCTGACAGTTGGGTTTTGTGTACTCTTCCTAGACAGCTGCACATGATAGAGAGGTTAGGTGCGGCTCGATGGCCCATCACTGCCAGGATGGGAGAGCGGTACTGGACACTGTCCTACTTACACTTGAATAGGCTGTGTCTTGCCTCCACACAAAGGGCTGCAAACTCCCTGTAGTGTATCTGGAGCCAAGACAGGGTAGGCAGGAAATAGTACACTTTAAAGGGAAACCTCTAGAAGCTTCTTCCACTTCAAAGGAGGCACCTTGTATAAATAGTGGATTTCAGGCGCCAACTTTTCAGTACACTTCTGGACCTGTGGAGGCTCTGCCTGGATAAGGACTGCTGTGCTGCTGAAAGAACTGCAACTCTACTGGACTGTTGCCCTGCTGGATTGCTGCTTTCCTGGAGTGCTGCCCTGCTGCCCTCCTGATTGAGCCTGCACCTAAGCCCAAGACTTCTACGGGCTAGTCTGCTGGCCTCCTATTCATGGACATAACAGGCTCTCAACCACCTGCACCAGCACCCAGATTCAGCTGACAAAAACCCCTGACCCCCAAGTGGTGCAACTCAGGTCCTTGATACTTGGGGCCTCATTTATGAGGCTGTGCATCGCTTTTAAGCCGCCGGTGCGTCACTTTTTGTGACGCACCAGTGGCGTAAAAAATGTGCCTTGTTGCGCCATATTTACAAAGTGACGCATCTAGGTACTCCACTCCACATTTTTTCAGTGAAAACAGACCCTTTTTTTTGCCAAGTGAATAGCTGTGGATTTTGAGCCCTAGCTCAGCCAGCACCTAGGGAAACATTTTTGAAAACTAGACACCGAGAGAAATCCAGTATGGGGTGACTTGAGTGGCTCTCACCAGGTTCTGTTACCCAGAATCCCTTGCAAACCTCAATCTTTGTAAAAAAAAAAATCCTCAAATGTCTGTGATGGAAAGTTCTTGAATGTGCGTGGATCCACAACATTCCACCTACCTCGCATTTCCCAAAGTCTTCCAAAAACATTTACCACACTTGTGTGGGTAGGCCTAATGCCCGTGACATGAAATGGCCCAAAACGCAATGTGGACCGACCACATTTTTACAGTGAAAAAAGACCCTTTTTTTGGCAAAGTGCCTAGCTGGGGATTTTGAACCCTAGCTGTGCCGGCACCTAGAGAAATCTAGCAAACGTATACAGTTTTGAAAACTAGATACCCAGGGAAATCCAAGATGGGGTGACTTGTGTGACTCTCACCAGGTTCGGTTACCCAGAATCCCTTGCAAACCTCAAACTTTGTAAAAGAAAAATACTTTTTCCTCAAATGTTTGTGATGGAAAGTTCTTGAATATGCGTGAACCTTCAAAATTCTACCTATCCCACATTTCCCAAAGTCTTCCGATAAAAATGGTGCCTCACTTGTGTGGGTAGGCCTAGTGTCCGTGACAGGCAACGGCCCAAACCGCAACGTAGACACACCACATTTCTACAGTGAAAACCGACCCCTTTTTTGCAAAGTGCCTAGCTGTAGATTTTAAATCCTAGCTCTGCCGTTACCTAGTGAAACCTAGCAAACATATACATTTTTTAAAGCTAGACGCCCAGGGGGAATCCAGGATGGGGGACTTGTGTGGCTCTCACCAGGTTTTGTTACCCAGAATCCCTTGCAAATCTCAAACTTTATAAAAAAAAATACACATTTTTCCCACATTTCTGTGATGGAAAGTTCTGGAATCTTCGTGGGTCCGCAAACTTCCACACACCTCGCATTTCTCAAAGTCTACCGATAAAAATGGTACCTCACTTGTGTGGGTGAGTCAAGTGCCCACGAAAGGCAAGGGCCCTAAATGTTTTGTGGAGACTTTAAATTTAACTATCATAAAACAACCTGGTTTTGCAAGGGGGACACCTGGTTTTTTGGGCCCTGGGCCAGCGGCCATCTAGGGAAACCTACCAAACCCACAAATTTCTGAAAACTAGACACCTACTCTAGACATCTACTCTGTCTTCAATGAAAGGTGAGACTTTTCCTGGCATTTGCACTATCGGGAATTGCTTCCTCAAGCTTGCTTGCCAAATTTTGATGTGTGGAAGTGTTTGACTGTAGAGAGGTTATCCATGCTTCAAGTCTTACTTCGCTGATTTACACTGCTTTTTAAACTGTACACTCTATTTATTCAAATACTGTAGTCTCTACAGGAGGAGTTTATTCTACTGTTTTTATCTGCAAGTCTTTATGCGCTGATTTGCACAGCTTTTTCTTTCCCTCCACACTATAGTCCATTAGTGTTGTGGTTTTAGAACTTAAAGTGTTTCCTGCTAATATTTCTATGCTGATTCGCACAGCCTCAATCGCACAACATTACTGTTTCTTATTTTGCGAATTGTGATTTGTACTTTTTGGAATTCCTGAATTACCATGGCCACTTCTACACCCAATATTACTGTCAATCCACCGAAAGCGTTTATATGCATTTCGGGTTATCCTTCTAATACCTGGTTGCAACTGAACACGTACTTTATTAATTATTTAATGACCATTGACCATGCTAATACGTTGTCAGGTGAAAGAAAAAAAGGTTTATTAATGCACAATTTAGGACCTGAAGGTTTAAGAATTTACAGTCAGATAAACAAGGATACTGTTTCTGGTGATGAAAATGTTTTTAATCAAGCCGTTAGACATTTAGATAACTACTTCTCTCCTAAAGTTTGTATTGGTGTAGCCCTTTTTAAGTTCATACATGTCATTGGGGATGATTCTGTTAATAGGGGTCAGAAATGTTTCCCTCAGACTGTATCATGTAGATTTCTGGGCTTGCCAAATAGGTATTTTGAAGTATCCTCTACAACTCAATTTGGCACAATTTTCAGCCTTTTCAAAGTAATAATTTTTCTGCAGCACATTTTCCAGATGCACAGAAATTATCAGTAGGGCAGATTCTCTGTTAGTGTGTGTGGGTGGAAACAATTAAGATGCAGAAGAGTATTGCAACCTGTGAGTCTGAAATTGGGTTGTTGGTTCACTGGGGTGTAAACCTAAGTTAAACAGAAACCACAATCCTAGTCAGCGTAAGCAAAACCCTAAAGTAACCTTTGCTCATTCTCTGGTAGCTTGGCACAGAGGATTCAGGCTTAACTAAGAGGTGGTGTGTAAATTATTTGTGAAACACTTCAAACAGTAAAACAGTGAAAACACCCACAAAAAGATACCACACCACAACAAACAATCATCCTGGGACCGGATTCAAGGTAACACCCCTCATCAGCCAGGCTAACTTGAATCTGGTGGCGTAGCAAGCACAGGACGACGTTCTGGGCATAGCCTTGCCACTTAGGGCAACAAATGCAAAAAGAACAGATGGTGGAAGGAATGCTGAACAATGCAAACATTCACCCAAGTCAAAGATCTGGGAATTTGCTTTTGCGTTCTCACTGTGGTGCCTTTTTTATAGGAACCGCCAGGGGACAGCCTACCAGTAATGAAAAAAGTCAAAATCTGTCCGGTGGTGCTCACATGGGTTTGGTGGTGCGAGAATGGGGTGGTCCCGCACCGCCAAACAGTCCTAAGTCATCATGGTATGCATAGCATTTGTAGCAAGACCAGCAAAACTGCCAGCAGGAACAAATAACAGTAGTTCTTGGATAGCTGACACAGCAGCAGGAACACATAATTCATTGCAGCAGCAGTGGGATGTGTACTTGCACAGGAGAGGGCAAAAAGAAATCAGGCATCTGGCAACAGAGGTTCTGCATGGGCAGGATGACTGGAAGCTGGTTAATGCATCAGGTGCTGAGGAATAATACATAAGCATGCTTTGTTTATATTTCCATCATACAATTTACTGAAAGTTTTTATAAGTAACAGTCATACTCTTGACCATACTCGCATATCTTTTGATTAAAACACTGGCATATCAGTTAGTTTACAAAATAATGTAAAGATATTAAGGTCAAAACGTTTCCATGTCAAATTTGTTTGAGTAACTCTAAATCCAACAACACCCAGGATTTCTTGTATTTGTCATTCATTGTGTTTTTCACCCATGATGCATGTGGAGGATGGCCAGTGCCTTCAATACCTTTTGCTAATAGGGTGCGTCTGTGGGGCAGATTGTGTGAGTATTCATGTTAATCGCAGCTCCTGTCACATGCTGCAATTAACACAAATACTTTCTCAGCGGCATGCAATCTGCCCTGCACAGGGCCACCATTAGAACTGGTGGCCACTTGTGAGACAATATTTGTTGGTGCCCCCCAATAACCACCTCGCCATGGATTCTCCTTAATACCAACCTTTAACAGTGCCCCTCAAGTCTCCATTACCACTCTCTCTGAGATGCACACCTCATACTAGTGTAGGGTGTCAGAGCACTTTACATTTCACACACATTAAACAGAGACAATCATTCATAGGTTGGTAAATCAGTGTATGAGAAATGTTACATAAAACAGAGGACAGCAAAGTGTAGGAGTGGTATGTCATCCATACTGGTAGGCAGTATAGATTAAGAGTAACCCTGGGGGTAGTATGCGTAGTGGGGCTACGCGAAGCTACGCAAAGTGGGCGAGAAACTACGGCCACCTACGCACTTCGCGTAGCCCCACTACGCGCCGCCTGCCCCCCTCCCCTACATACCTTATTTTTGTTAAATAGCCTTACAAAAGGAAATAAAAAGCACTTACCTTGTCCACTGCATCCGGGGCTCCCTCTTCTAATCGCGCCACCGTCTTTGTTACCACTGCGCATGTGCGGGCGGCATTTCTGGCGAGAAATGCGCATGCGCCGGCGGCCGCGCATGCGCATTGGTATCCAAGACGGCGGCGCGATTAGAAGAGGGAGCCCCGGACGCAGCAGACAAAGTAAGTGCTTTTTATTTCCTTTTCTAAGGCTATTTTACAAAAATAAGGTATGCAGAGGAGGGTGGGAGGGAGGCGGGTGGCGGCCAACTTTGCTACGCCCACGGAGTGGGCGTAGTGTTGCCTGCTCTGGGCGTAGCGAAGTCCTTCGCCCAGGGTTAATTAAGAGTGCTTGGTTCTGGAGAAGCATAAACTCAGAATTTAAAATGTAACACCATGATTGGGGGTTCCCTTTAATAAGAATTGCTTTTTACCCAAATTAACACTTTTTGCAGCATTAGGATAACCAATGGCTAGGGAAAAAATTATAACGCTCTAATCTATACCTTGCAGTGTGCATGAAGTTCTTAGATGACAGTTGATAGTTTACTGATCTATATTAGGATTTTAACTTATAAACTGCATGTAACAAAATGCCCTCTTTGACAAAACTATTTCACGCTAACCTATTTTCATTCTGTGCACTTTGGGATCTGCATTGTGCACCTTCTTTGCAGCAGGCATATTAACCCTCTGCGCTACCTTACAACTTCCACTAGGGAAAACTCTGGGAGTTATCTTGTTATCTTGACATATTTATTATTAATGAAAATTACTGGAGGCAAGGAACGTCGAAGTAGGTGCTTTTAAAACAATAATATACCTGCAAACACTTCTCCCCCCCCCCCCCCCCCCCCCCAAGTCAGTACGTTAGCACCGAATACAGTGGCACCTGTCACACCGCAGTAGAGCCGACCCTGGCCCCGCAGCCGAGCCCTATTAACCAAAGAAATGCAGCAAGTCTACCAGGGACATCTTTAGGATTTTAGGGGCCCTGGGTTAAACCTATGTTGGGGGCCCCTATTCAGAGCAGGTTTAAATGTATGATTTAATTTCAGCTCTTTCCTGCCCTCCTAGGCCAGGTCACTGACAGTATACAGGGACAATTGTCGAAATTCTAAATGTGTTTACATCAAATGTTCAGGGATGTGTGTTAACAATATCGTATTGGAATTACATTTCTATAGCGCTTGCTACCCCTGACGAGGCGTCAAAGCGCTTTTTCAGTGAGTAGCACGCTACTCCGGAATCCATAAAGGATTAGTGGAGAATTAGTATAGTGAAATATTAAAGTAATTTGAGTGGTGGATATGTTAGTCAGCTATTTGGATTGATAAGGATAGTGGAGGGATAGACGAGGGAAAAAGATTTGCATTTATATAGCGCTTGTTACCCCTGAAGGGATGTTAAAGCTCTTTTTTTGGCGAGTAGCATTCAATTCCGGAACTCCGGGAAGTAATTTGAGTGGTGAATGATGAAGCTGACCTTAAAAATTACACGGTCTTAGATAGGAAGCTTGTGTAGTTCGTTCCTTGACCATTATTTTACCCTTGAAAAGGGAATGTGGCACAATAACTCAGGTCAGAATGTTCCTTTGGGAGTGAGGTCAAGGCTGATTCGCAAATTGTTCTTTACGCGCACAGATGAGCTAAACAGCCTTGTAACCAAAAGCTAATTGGTAGTTATAAAGTGTTGATTTATGTATTACATGCCTCACTCTGCTTTTCCCAGCCAATCTCCATAAATATGAAAAAGAGGACAACTCACTCCAATATGTGAAACAAACAGGAATGACTAAGGAAGGGCCAGGCCAGCCAGTCACTCCCTGGGCTCCACTAGATGTCAGTTCACGAGAGAATTAGACTGAATACATGTGTCAAGATATTCAGAGCCACTTTATCTTTCTATCAGCAACTTCCATACTCCCCTCTACCAGCAAGACGAAATCTCTATTCATGAACCGATCAGACAACTCTGATCATCTAGAGCAGTTTTATATTCAGGATCGAAGAAGCCACTGATTCTCTGCAAACCACACCATTGCCAAAGAACAATGGCTGTAGTGGAATTTTCTAACACATTTATCACACTCCATTACTCTCCAATCACTGGCTTGTGAAAAGCATGGATTGCTCAGTACCTACCTAATAATAGGTTTTAGGAACCACAGAGTGGCTGTGAGGTTGTAGCTCTGGAATAGGCTTGTTGTTATTGGATTCCTTTATGCAGGGTTCGGGCATGTCCCATCCACAGGAGTGGGAGGTGTAGTTCGTTCAGGGATATAACACAACAGAGTGTTCTGAAAAGTATGGTGAAGGTAGAGATAAGGCAATTTTAGTTTGATGTCTACTTTTAGGTAAGCATATCAAATATGTCAAACTCATTTAGGTAGGAGCAATCATAGCACGAGGTAAGGCTGCTGCCTTAGGATGGCAGCACTAGGTCACGTGAAATTACTAGATCTGAACACGGTTATCTCACCTCCTTTCATCTTGATGGCAGCATTCAGTGGTGTCAAATAATAAGAAAAGACCTCAAAACAGATATTTCATCTCATCGTAGATGTCAGCACTAGATGATGTTAAACAGCTCTTCATCTTAACATAAGATTTTAATATTAAGGGGCAGATTTATGAAGGGCTTGCGCCACGTTTACGCCGCCGTTGCGTGACGCAACGGCGCGGAAACGTGGCGCATCCCTGCGCCCTATTTACAACCGGACGCATCTAGGAGATGGGTCACGTTGTACAGCACTGCGCCATGAGGAGGCGTTCCTGCGCAGGGGGGGGCGTTCCTGCGCAGGAACGCCTCTGGAAAGTGGCTGAGTGAAATCTATGAGATTTCACTCAGTCACTTTCAGGGCAATGCTGCGTCAAAACCCTGCGCCTGCTTGAAGCAGGCGTAAGGCTTGAGGCAGCATTGAAAGAATAGGCCCCCCCAGAGCATTGCTGGAGCTGCGTTGCGCTTGCGACGCAACTCCAGCAATGCGCCACATTTCCGGCTCAGATGCGTGACGCATCTGTGCCGTTTTGCCCCATGGTGCGCCGCATCATAAATGCGGCGCACCATGGGTGGCGTAGCTGTGGCGCACTGTGGCGCATGTTAACTGGCGCATCCCTCGGGATGCGCCAGTTAACATAAATCTGCCCCCAAGTGTTGCCAAATTGCAGGCAAGGGCATGAAAATGTCTTTCTCATCTCATCATAGCTTAAAATGTCAGCACTAACTGGTGTCAGATTACAGATTGTAACACATCAGCAGTTCACTAATATTAATCTCAAATTCACAGTAACGCAGAAAAATGCGAGTTACTGCTTGGATTTACTTGTATCAAGTGTGCCACTCATTTGGCAGTAGAATGCCACATATATACATGCTGAAACCACCAAAATGTCACACATAAGTAGTATCACTCATAGTCCTTGAAATGTCACTCAAAAGTACACTGAAGTTATCCATGTGTTGCACATATTAATCTGAAACCTTGCCAGCTATGCCTGAAAGGCTGGGGCCATGGGCCAGAGCCCACTTTGGCCATGCCTTAAAACGTCTATAAAGACTACATCATGACGTGTCACCTTCAGGTGTTTCTGAAAGCACATGTTTGCTTGTAGACTTGCTACATTTTTTTTGTTACTAGAGCGGGCACACAATCTACCCGCTCTATTAACAATAAAAAATGCAGAAAGTTTACAAGCAGACGTGTGCTTTCAGAAACATCTGAAGGCGACACGTCATGCTTGTAGTCTTGCTGCCTTTCATTTGTTCATAGGGTACGGCTGCGGGGCAGATTGTGTGCCCCTTCGTGAAAGTATTCATGTCCATTTCAGCGCACAAAGGCGCTGCAATTAACATAATTACTTCCAAAAAGGTACACATTCTGCCTCGCAGCCGTGCCCTTTTAACAAAGGAAAGGCATCAGGAGCCACTAGTGGACAAACTTCGGGTGGTCTCTACCGCCACCAACTACAGAAGGAAGTGACCGTTGTTCGCGCTGCACGCATTTTAAAACTGGGATGGCATGGTGAGCAAAAGAACAATGGATTTAACCCAGATCCTTGTCACTCGAGTGAATGTTTGCATTGTTCGGCATTCTGTCCATTATTTCTTCCTTTTGCATTCGTTCCTTTAACTTTTTAAAGGTGGCATTTTCAGAATTGCAATTTAAAATCTGACTTCACCATAAGTTGTGATTTTAAATTGCGAGTCTAGAGACATCAGGCTTGGAGGTTTTCAATCAATTAATCAGCATTTGAAAAGAGCGGCACTGTCACCCCTGGGAGTATCTGAGTGCTGGGGTTCGAGGTCTCCCTCTTGCCAGCTCCACCTGTGACAGGTCTTGAGGAGATGGGAGGAAGAGGGAAGAAACTAGCAGAAAAAGGCAAAACAGAGGGCTGAAAAATAAGCAAGAAAAGCAAAACAGAGGGTGAAAAAATTAACACAAAATGGAAAAGCCGAGGGCATAAAAATAAGCAGAAATGGCATAACATAGCAAGCAAGAAATGAGCAGAGGAGGCACAAACATAGCAAAAAAATCAAGCAGAAAAGTTAAAATAGAGGGCAAAAGAATGAGCAGAAAGGCAAAATGGAGGGCAGAAAAATAAGCAGAAAGGCAAAACAGTGGGCAGAAAAACAAGCAGGAAAATGTAAAAAAGAGATGAATTGGGAAAACAGAGGGCTGAAAAACAAGCAGAAAAGGCAAAACAGAGGGCAAAAAAAGTTGAAAAGGCAAAGCAGAGCAGAAGAAAGCAAAACAGAACTCAGAAAAACAAGCAGAAAATGCAAAATGGAAGGTAGAGAAATGAGCAGAAAAGGCAAAAGAACGGGTAGAAAAACTAGCAGGTAAGGAAAAACTGAGGGCCGACAAACGGACAGAAAAGCCAAAACACAGAGGAGACACAAACAGAGGGCAGCAGGTAGAGAGGCAGCACAATGTAGCGGACTGTAGGCAAGCTGGATAGGGAACTGTCGCAGGGGGGGGGCTGGTATAAGAGGTTTTGGGCCATATGTATCAAGCAAATTCGCAAATTTGCATTCGCAAAGGCTGAAATTCCTTTCTTTTGAAAGATTTGGAGAAAATCACCAAAGATAAACTACACCTTAAATTCATATTAAATTTAACATGACAAGAGAAACCTTAACTCTTTATTAAATTTAAAGAGAAAAATTAAGGCAATCAAAATATTTCTGAATAAGGAGTCCCTTATTGTTAAAGCAGCAGACTAAGAGAGAACTCAATTTACTCCCATGTGAGTGACTCCATGCATTTTATTCTTTAAGAATAGGATTTTAAAATCTTTTAAAATCCTGTTCTTAAAGATGACTGTTCTTGGGGGCATAGCTGTACTGCTAAAGCAGATTGTAGATTTGAAGTATCTTCATCAGTTAGAGCTTCAGGCTTGACCACCTGTAGAATTTTGAGCTTCAAGAAAAAGACTAATGGCTTCATTCTGAGTTTGGCGGTCCAACTGCCAGACCGCTGTTACAGCAGTTGGGAGAACGCTGACAAGCTAGGAGGCATACCGAATGCTATATTATGATAACACCACCGAGCTGGCTGTTTTGTGTCGGCGGTGCCACAGCGGCTCACAGAAAGAGCCCAAAGCATATCCCGGCGCCATGGCAGTGCCGCTTGCACATCATTGCAAGGCACACAGTGCACGCACAACACTGTAACCAGAGGGGCGTTCAACATGTGCCCCTGAGCAAATCTTGATTGACAAATTTGCTCTGGGGCCCTGTTCAGGGCCCCTTCCCTGCCTTTCTGCCGGCCTTTTCATGGTGGGGTCCCCACCATGAACAGGTCGGTGGAAAGGTAGGTTGAGACCAGCACAGCAGGGCCTGCATCAGCACCGCTGCCATTGATCACCACTTCCCCACCGCTGCCTCGTCAGGATCCATGAACCTGGCTGAGGTCTTGCTTTGGGCTTGAGGCAGTCCAACGGCCAACCTTGTAATCGGGCGGTCGGATCAGAGGAGGCAGCGGTCCGACCGCCCCTGTGGATATGGTGATCTTGGGTCCGCCATACCTATAATCAGGCCCCAAGTCTTAAGGTAAAATCCTTGACTGGGTGAACCTGCTTGGGGTATGTGATTCACACTCCATCGCAGTCAGCTAGAATTCATGCCCAGGTCCCTATCTATCTCTTCCATAACATATCATTGGTGTTTAGTGCTTTATGCCACTATTTTTATGTAATACTTTAGAAATTCATACCTCCAGTTCCTTTTATTTGAGTTTTTTCATTTTAATGTCATTACGTTTATTGACATGAACACTATGGGCATACCTTTTGTAGAATCGGACCACCCGCCATTGGTGCGGGGGTCCCGTGGGTGACATTAGGATGCACCCGCCACACTGGCGGTCGCATCCTGCATTCTTGACATTGCCCACTGCAATGCCAAAAAGGCATGTTGTGCAGTTCCATGCAGAACGTGGCAGGCACCGCGCGGTGCCTGCCATGTTGTGCATGGAACTGCAGGGGGTACCATAGGTACCTCCCATGTGCACCCCCACCCCCCAGAATCACTGGGGGCCCGCTACGAGCCCCCAATGGCAAGATCCACCTGCCTTTCAGTGGCGGCATCATAATATGGATGGCGGTGTCTGCCAGACCCCACCACCATATTAACAGCTTTCCCGCACGGTTGGCAATCGGGCGGATTGCCTACGGGCGGAAAACTGGTGGACGGTCCTTCCGTCTGCCGGGGTCCCTCCCGCCATGGTAATATGGCGGGGGAATTGGCATGCGAGCAAGCACAATTGTCGGGGGGATCGCCACCGCCATGCTGGCGGTGGTGATCTGCCCGACATGCTAATGGACCCCTTGGTTTCTATTTCCACTTGAAATTTTTTGATTTTATTTCTCTTTTGGTACTGCATAAACACTTTACTCATTGACCTAAGTTAAGCTTGTCTGCTCTGTGTCATGGCTATCAGGGGGTTGAGCTTGGGGTAATTTAATGACTTTGGGGTTGATCCTGATATGTTTGTGGTATTATTCCTTGAAACGAGAGACTGCCCACCCCACACAGTAATACACTTTGGTACTGTGGTCTACCAGAAGTACAGCACAAAACGGAGCACTGTCTTAGTAGAAGTGCAGCCTGAGGCAACATCACCCCTCACACCAATGACCTGGAGCAGAGGCATGAATTGTGCCAAATTCAGTGCATAAAAAAGCACCAGACAGCCACAGCCTTCTATGATGCAGAATGGGGCATATGCAAATAAGGCAGACGGTGAAACAAACCAGCACTTCGGGTCCTCGGTAGTAGTTACTTCATTTGCCTCAGCAATCCACCATCTATTTGCACTGTCAAGCAGTGACCATGAAATATGCTCTTAGATTACTACATTATGGACTCCAGGTATGGTAAAAATAGCCTGATCTATTTTATTCTCTGTAAGCATGATGGTGTCCCTAAATCTAATGCAGTGTCAGAAGGCCTGTCAGGAGGCACGACAAACATCTTGCGACTCTGCAGGCAGTGGGCCATAATACTGCGAAACTGCAGTTCATTTGAAAGAAGGAAAGGCTGTCAGTGTTCACGGAGTGTCAACGCGGTTTGATGTGAGGCTGTGTGTGTGTGGAAAATGTACTATGCAATGGCGCCCCAACGATAAGCTACATGTCCCACCAATCTATGGATTCTCACATTTAGAGATGGAGTCTGCCAACTGGGATCACAATGTGTAACTTTCTTTGTGTTTACTATTTTCCTTTGTAGACAATTGTGCTACGGTGATATTGCAACCTGGATGGAGTTTGTTGCTTGGGTTCAGGACATTTTGAAAAACAAGTTCTGTCGAGAAACAAACCTAAAACTATATGAATCTATGACTTTAAGCATTGTTACAGACTTTAGGAAATGGTGCCTTTAATCTCTCATTCTCATGTGATGATAACGGTTACGCACGATATGAATCATGAATACATGATTATGCATAAGGTTAAAAAAATTGCAAGAGGTAAGTAGAAACGAAACCTATCTTTATCAAAGAGGGCATAAGTGTGAAGTTATGGCCTTTATCTTATCAATAGGGGAGAAGGGTAGGTGAACATAACTAAAGGTACTCAGCTCTTGTTATGCCTAGGTTTCTGGAATTGCAAGCTTTGTACCAGAGCACACAGGGTTTGTTACATTGCAGTACAGTTAAGGTATATATTTTTCATTTTTAAGGATGGACAATTTCTGATGCACATTACTATGAAACCTCCAATTGCCATTGGATACCATTTCGACCTGCAGGTGTCTTGTGCCAGAAGAGTGACAAGTCAGAGCTTGGTATTCAGCATTTGATTTATCCCATTCCCTTTTCCCATTTCTACTATTGGTCCTTATGCTCTTGTTGTACATGGTCAATGGAGGAGGTGGAGAGAGACAGAAGAGTGCATCACTCCTTCTGGATCCATCACACGCGGCTTGTGCTTTCCTACATGCAGTGGGCATCCCAGACTGTTTTACTGTTGCTCGGGTGTATACACTTTTGTTATTTTTCACAGAATTGTAGATGCCATTAAACCTTAGGGACTCTTCAAAACTGTACATTGGTGAATCAAGGTCATGCCTTGGGAGAGGCAGAGAGGGGAGACTCCATCAGTCTCCCCACTCTTGCCTGTGCGAATAGTACCACTAGACCACGCTACGACTGCTGACAGCGAAGTCATAGTTTTCACCATGCCAGAGTGTGCCCAGGGGAGCTGTAAACAGGCCTCCCTATGTTAATAAAGGTTAGGGACTTGGGATGATGGGTATATTTTTAATTAAATATTATCTTCACAAACATTAGTCGGCATGCAATATGATCAATGGATTTGTGATCGTTACAGCTTTTACCTGCTTTTAGTATTACCCATAAATGATCATAAGCATTTATCAGGAATGATATTGGAATACACGTGCTTCCAAGAGTGGTGTAATCTATGCCCTCCTTCTCCCTTCTCTGCCACAGGTGTCCTGGATGGTTCACCTGGAAGCTATGCATGTAGTAAGAGGTCCATGGTATCTCAGACTCCTCTATCAGGAGGCAAACATAACCCCCACCCAACTGACTTGAAGACTGCTCTGTCAAGATGGAAACTAAACCCCAGCTTAATTGAATGGCACCATGAAATTGTGGGATACACTGAAAAGTGAATTGGTATTGATTCTCTGCCATTTGCCCGCTTTCGGAAATATAAGCTTCAGATGACGTACTGTTCATTTAATCCAATTTACGAACATTTAAGATTTCATACAACATTAAGTATCTTCAGTGATACAAAGTATTGACTATTGGTGGGAAGGTGGTGTGATAGGCCATTTTGGTTAATTGTGTCTGTACCCACTGATCTATGTGAACAATGTCCACTAGCGAACTCTGGGTACAATATCCATACTTCATTCAATTCTCACTTATTTTCTACTTGCAGGTTTCATTTATAGCCATCCTCCTGTATTTGATTTGTTTGTTGTGGTGTCCTTTAATCCCTTGCATGCGGCCCACATTTTCACGCTGGGCGGGCGATTTGAATAGTGGGCGGGATTCGTACGCCCCCGGCCGTCCTCCGCACACGCCCACTGTGACGTATGACGGCCGGGGGCCGCCCCGAGCATGCAAAGGGTTAAAAATCTTTGCTTGCTAGTGGTTAGTTCTGCCTCTTCATCCCTCCTTTTCTCTTTTGTTCCTCCCAGCAGCAGAGGCTAACTACGGTATCATTACACTTTGCTGTGTTTATCTGTTCCTTAGGGACTTTTTTTCTTGGTTTCCTGTTCGTGTTTATCTAAGGTTCCCTTTTCTTTTGCAGACCATTTTGCTCTGAGATTAGCTTCGCTGCTATGCTGTTTCTGTAAACAGGGCTGAAAATCATGCTATGTCTGTCACATTTACAACACCCATGCCCCACTTGTGTTTTTATTGCTACCTCAGGGTGAGAGCTGTGCTCAGTTCCTCTCCGTGCCACCGTGCCCCGCCCTACAAACCTTCCAGGCTCATTCACTTTCTTGTGGTCGACTGCTGTGCTGAAGGTCACCAAGCAGTGGAATTTGCGTCCTTCTCGAGGTGGTTTTTGCTTCTAGTTTAACCCCTTGGACGCTGATGAAGGAACCGCTCCGTCATCAGCTGCGGGTGCGCTGTGCTGATGACAGAGCGGTTCCGTCATGGCCCGCTCGGAACGCCTGCGCGGCGCGAATTCCGCGCCTGCGCTGAGCATTCCATTGAGCGGGGCGGGCCATGACGGAACCGCTCCGTCATGAGCACAGCTCAACCGAGGCTGGTGACGGAGCGGTTCCGTCACCAGCATGCGCCCGCCGCGCGGCCGCCCCGCCCCCTTAGCACTGCGGCAGAATAGCCACCGCAGTGAAGGGGTTAAAGTGCAATTTATGTTTATGTTTATGTTTATGTTTATGTTTATCATTTATAAAGCGCGGCTTATACCCGAGGGCGTCTTGGAAGTTAAAACTCCACTGAACCCCAAGGACCAAGCAGATGTGGCCCACTGTTCTTGTTTCCACCATGCCCTGAAAACATCTGCTGCATGAGAGCTGGGCCTGTTGCCTTTCGCCCAGATAGCAACTGGTAACAGAAATGCTAATGTATTTACATAAAAATAAATAAAACACTTTGAAAAAAAAAAACGGGACGTGTTTTGCTTGAGTAGCCCGAGCACTCCATGCAAAAAATGCCAGGAATGAGGCTTTTTTCTTCCTGAGCCCCCTTCTACCCCTCTGTCAGCATGAGGTGGCGTGTAGCCTGGCCTGACAGTAGAGACAACATCCCTCTTTACTGAGGGAACCTTTGGGTCTTGTGTTCGGCCATCTTGCGGCTGATTGCCTGTGGCTGATTCCTGAATTCTAGGTTTCACTGAACCGTGCAGAAAGAATATTTCTGCACACCCATCTCGCTCGATGCCAGGTTTCAGCAAAAATCGAGCTGCTCCGCAGCTGGTGAGCTGGAAAAAAATACTCCCATCGACAAATGAGAGAAGTGACACGTCCTCATGCCTCCACCCCGGGGACAGCCCTCTCCACACACGTTCTTTAATAAATACAGAAATGAAAAAGTCATTTCCTTAGCATCACACAGCTTTTAAATACTTTGAATGCTGAACACGTCATAAGGGGAACTGAACAAGTCCCAGGGATGCAACAGTGTGCCATGGATTTTCAGAATCAATGATTTTGATCGTATTATCAAATATGTGCAGTATGAAACAAAAATGGTTGTTTAGGTTTTAAAAAATTTTATGCGATACCCATATATTTCAACACAGTTTTACCCCTCAACTTACCCCTTTTCAATCCCTTTGTTTTTTTATAGAACACAGCCTTTATTATATAAAAGTTCTGTTTGGTAAAAATGTACTGCCCTTCAATTTGTTTTTTTTCTTCAATTCGTACACTGATCCATATTTTGCTAACTTGTATTAGAACAAGATTGGGAGAATCTAGTAACGACCTTGTTAAACAAATTCCCAGTAATCCCAGCAAGCCAATTGACTTATGGTGCCAGAAAAGAACCATGGTAGAACATACAGCTGCGAGGCCAGAAGAGGAAAATTCCAAAGGAGGCAAGAGCCAAGGCTGCAGCAGCCAGGAGGGGAATAGCTACAGACAATAGTAAAATCCTAAAAATGAGAAAGGAATATAAAGGCATGTGTAGGGACCCAAAAAGTGCACACTGAAAACATTTGGGAGAAACTGCTGTGGGCAAGCAAATTGCCAAACAGAAGTGAATTTTGTGGGCTAATAAATAATCTAACAAAAGGAATAGGAACGCACCAAAATGCGGGAATAAGTGAGTCAGCTTGGATACAATATATTGACAAATTGTATAATAACACACAAACTGGTACTCATACATGGGTAGAAACAGGTCTGAACAAACTGGAGGTCGCAAAGCAAAATGCAACTGCAATAGGTAGTTCCATACAGGAAAAAATGCAATTGGAAGGGGGCCAAATGAAACCTGTGACTCAAACATACCTTACAACAACAAGTCACTTAAAAGTAGTGATAAAAAAATGTAAAACTTTGGGTGCCGTGGGGCAAACGGCTTCCCAAATACACTTTGTAAACAAGAACCTGATGTTTGGGCCAACTGCCTCACTCTACTTTTTAACCACCTATATTGCGAAAACAAGATGCCATATTCCTGGAGAGGGAACCTAATTCATCCAATCTATAAAAATGGCAGTTGAACTGAGCTTGGAAACTACAGGCTCATTGCCCTGATTATCGTTGAGGCAAAACTTTTCGCATCATGAATTTTACAACAATTACAGGGGTGGACGGAGGAAAAAAGAATAATCCCGAAATACCAAACAGGCTTCAGGCAGGGTATGGGCACCATCACAAACCTGGCAACATTGACTATACTAATTGAAAAAGCTACAAGAAGAATATCAGGACTCTTTGCTTGTTATATTGACCTAAAATCAACCTTTAATAGAGTGCCGTGAGATTGTCTTTGGCTGAAACTGAAAGCATGGGGATTACCTCAAAAACGAATTGAGGAAAACTACAGTTGTCAGGTACCTGAACATAGAGACACCCAGACATCCTTTTGCACTGTATCTAACATTACCACTGACAAATTGGGAAAGAAGTCTTTTGTTTTGATTAAGGGCTGGCTCCATCAGGTACTTGCTAAATTTCCCCTTGGGTCACCAGCCAAGTACAGTTAACATCAGTTGCCCTTGTAACGGGCAAAGTAACCAAAATGATTTGCACTTTCTTTATTCCTGTAAATACTATCTGAAATATTCAAAATGGCTTTTAATTCTGTTTTTTTAAAAAACATAGACCCATTACTTTGGACCAATCTTATCAGGCGCTGCTAACTCTTGACAATGAAGAAATAATCTGTCGTATTTGTACTTTTTAAAAAATTGCTGTTCATGCTCGCAAGATGATGGAAAATGCCTAAAGTAATACCTTTGCCCATTTTATCCCTAATTTTGTATTTTTAATGGAACATAGGTTTTTATGAATTGTGTATTAAGATATGTGCTTTTATGAATTTCTGCAATTCGAATAAAGATTTTGAACTGAACTGAACTGAATTGATATTATATTATCCCTATATAGCAAGACTTGGGCCAGGGTGAAGCTGGGAGACAGCAGGAGAATATCCTCCATGATAAAGATAACCAACAGACTAAAACAAGGCTGTGTCCACTCACCATGCCTATTTAACCTATATCTAGCTGACCTAAACATCTACCTTTAAAAGCAAATGGTCATCCTCCAAAACTGGCAAGCGAGCCAATTCAGTTCCTGCAATATGCGGACGATATAGTGGTTGTGAGCCAAACCCCAATTGGGTTGCAAAGAGTCATCAACAACATGACTGATTATTTCGATCACCTAGGTTTAGAATTAAATAAGGAAAAAACAAAGGCGGTGCGACTAGCAGGTCCCAGGCGGGAAACTATAAATGGCATGCAAAGGGCGCACAAATTGAGGAAATCAGCCCATACAAATATCTGGGTATTAACCCTTTCCATGCTGATGACGGAACCGCTCCATCATCAGCTGCGGTGGCGCTGTGCTGATGACTGAGCGGTTCCGTCATGGCCCTGCCGCCGCGCCTGCGCGGCGCTGATTTTGCGCCTGCGCGGCGCGTTCTATTGAGCGGGCGGGGCCATGACGGAACCGCTCCGTCATGAGCACAGCCCAACCGCGGCTGATGACGGAGCGGTTCCGGCATCAGCATGCGGCCGCCGAGCGGCCGCCCCACCCACTCAGCGCTGCGGCCGAATAGCCGCCGCAGCGATGTGGTTAAACTGGGCAGAAGTATGTACTTTATGGATCAAAACACAGATATAAAAGCAAAAGCCCAATCATTAACATTTGCCTACAAACGCTGTACAAGAAACTGCAATGTCCCTCCCACAGTCACCTTTTGAATATAATGGCAGCACAACTAATCCCAACTCTGGCCTATGGCCTAGAAATATGACAAGGTCAGGAAATCGACATTTTAAACAAGTTGCAGATAAAAGTATACAAAGCAGCTTTTAACCTTCCTAAAGGAGCATCTCCAGCACAGATACGCTTGGAATTTGGCATTCAGAATCAGGAATATCAAACAAAAACAACTTTTGTAAAATTGTGCTGGAAATTCCGAGCATCAAAATCTGGATCTCTGAACAATCTAAGCTGGACCGAAATAAGGTCTCAGTTTGATCAGAAAACACCCAACTCATGAGGCGAACACCTGAGAACAGTGTGCAATGTCACGGCCAAGAAATTATCCTTTATGGAAGACAAAAGTAGATTAACCAAACCTCGACACGCCTGGGCTGTAATAAACTCATACACAAAGCTAAAACCTCAAGCCTATTTAGCGCCTCACTTTCGACTAACATTAAAAAAGAAGTTTATACTGTACCCTCTAGGAGATCATCATTTGAAGGACTTGGTTCCTACCTAGAAAAGTAGGCATCAAGTTGAAAATTATCGCTCATGTGGCTACTGTAGAGAATCCATATGCCACTTGATGCGCGTTTGTACTGCTGTAAAAGACGAAAGAAGTAAGCTTCTGAAAGTAATTCTAAATGAATTAAACATCTGCACCTGCAGGCAGGCTGTAACAAGCTGGATGGGCGGCTCATCAAACATCTTAATTTGCAGAAGTGTAAAGTTTATGACACTGGTCAATAACCTTTTAATAAAAGCGGACTTGGAATAAATAATTGGGGTTGGAATAGGACTGGAAATTTTTATAAAAATCATAAATATTTTAAACAAGGTTTTTTATTGGAAATAGTATGCTTTTAAATTTTGACTGTCGTTAATTGTTTATTGTGTACTGTATTGATTTTTTTTCTTTAATGGAGTTATTTTCATTCAGTATTTTTTCAAACAAAGTAAATCCACAATATCATGATTTGGTACTTTGGAAAACTACTGTTTCTACTTGGTATGAGGACACAGTTCTTACAATATGTCCACAAGATAATTTTTGTAAGAAAACGGAGCCCCTGGAAGCGGTATTGTAAAATTGCTGCCTATTGTTACAAAGGTACTCTTTAAGAAGCTGTATTTCAGGAGTCTCCAACAGGTCAGTCGTGGCTACCAATACCTCCCTGCCTGTATTGGAGGAGTTTGTTGCCTGTGACTTGAGTTCGGGAGTATGCAGCCCTCTCCCTGCTCATGCTGCATTTGAAAACTCCCTTCACCTGTCTTGTGATGTGACAGGAGCAGCATGCTGCCCTTCTCTTCTAAAACAAATAATGCCATGCTGCTGCCTGAGAAGAAGGCCGGTCATAAATAAATGTCACTGTTTCATAGCCTTCACCATAAACGTTTTATGAACTTCTATTCATTTAGCTCAATGTAAAACATTTGGATGGCTCTTGGATTATATCAACCTTCTCATAATCAAGGACTAAAAGTACAAAGTGCATGTTTACACACCGCTTGCAGGTTTTCAAAACACACAAATAAAAGACGTTGTCATTTACAATGCCAATAGCTCAAACTCTCGCAAATGCATGACCTTTTGCATTGCAAATGCTTGTTTTTACTGTGTTCTGTTCCCAATTGTTTTGCTTTACTGCTTCCTCTTGACATTGCTGACCTCTTAGTGAGAGTTGTAACTCATTGTAGCAGTAATGTATATCATATATTTTTTTGGTATCATCCAGTACGGTGTTTTGTGTACATTCCATTTTTTAGAACAGATTTTACTGTAAATATATATGTATTTAGAGTTATCACTATAGGTGTTGTTCAAAAACAATCCTTCTCTGGATATTGCTACATTATAATTGCTTGGATTGCCATACTGCACGGTTGTTAGGCTTCACTTGCCCACTTTTTAGTTAAGCCTTGGTTTGCTAAATCGGATCAACTTGGAGAGTTAAGTAACACTCACTTTCCGTTGCAGACTGTGTACCTTTAATACTGATTGCTAGGGACCCTCTGTGATGTATTTTCTTACTCACTCTAGGGACAACAGCCTGGCAATCACCAAATTAGATAAATAGATATACCTTGTAATTATTGCAATAAATTCACCACTGCAAATGTATCACTCCACAAGATAGAGCTCTAAACAATAATTTCATCTCATCAAATTATTTTTAATCCTGCAAGCTAGAGTGCCCTGCCATTACAAATAGCAATTAATATGCACAACACTACCGGGGAAGAAACTACTTACTATATGATACATAGAATTATGTAATCCCTGTATATTCACATGGCTATCATTTCTTGAAAATTTACCATTTATGATTCACTCAGTCACCGATTATACAGAAAAGATGTCAGAAATCGACTATTATAAGTTATTACAGTTGAATTCTGACATCACAATGTCTGCTGACAGAGCCTACAGCCCAGGGGAAAAGCAGCTCAGGTCATGAAGCATAATTGAAGCGGCTGTTTAAAGCAACAAAAACAGAACTCTGCTTTTCTTCTGGTCTATATTAATAACTTACAATGGCAAGGTTAGAGAATATGTTTATTTTTGCACCCCTTATGTAGAGAAAAGCTAGAATCTTTCTACATGTATCTACACATTCTAAACTACTGCAGCTGTTTTTTTTAAATGACTTGCGTTGAACTGTTCTAATGCCTTTTTGCATCCAACAGGTTTTTGATGTGTTTAATTTTGCACTGCAGGTTTTATTTGTAATCTTCATGTTTCCAGGCATCTCCCTTTCATACGAAAGAGCGACCCACCAAGGTTTTAAGTGGTCTGTGGGAAAGGTGATGGTGTGACCATGTATTAAATGGGAAAAAGTACTCCCTGCAGTACAATATAAGGGTATTGCAAGTCACCTCGGAGTTCCATAACCATATTTAAGAATTGAACCTTCGGCCATTATCCTTATAATGTATGGCAGGAGGCACTTTGTCCCTTATATCACAATGCAATCTTATGATTAAAAGTTTATATTGGAAGATTTCGAGAGGAATGCAAGGGTTGCTAGATATTGTGTCTGAGTAGTTTCTATTCCACCTTATGCCGTTTTCTTCCATCGACCTATGTTTCGTTATTTCACTCTTGTGAATTCTATTTCAAGCATACTTTGTCCCTTTGTCTCTGTTTCCTATCATTATCTTTCGCCCATTTCTTCTGTTCTCCCATTTGTTACAGTTAAATAATAATTATTATTATTATAATACTAGGTTCTCAAAATTGAGTGTCTATTCCCTCCACCTGCAACTACTGACACAGATTAACTAGTGACTAGTCACCTCTGACACTCCCCAGCCACAACACTTCTACTCCTGGAATTGAAATCCAAATAATTGTCTTATATGAGAGTGAGTTGCTGTTAGGAAGTACTAAGGGATTTCCAGATGATCCTGAAACACATGAACAAGGTGGCCAAATAAAAGGCAAATTATAACTCCTGAAGTTGGAATTTTAGCTAAATAAATTACAAAGGACGGTGACAACGTGTTTGAACCAGGTATGCATGCTGCCAATCGGAGGTGGGGTTGGGAAAAAAAATAATAATAATAATAAAAATATAAACTTACCTTTCCTGCTGGCCGCGATCATCTGCTCCCACGCCGCGAAGCTCCACTGCTCCCGTCCCGGCACTACGATTCCCATGGGAGAAGTGCAAGCATTGGGCGGAGCGAGACGGTTTTGCGTTCCATCAGGGTCTAGAAGCCTGCACTCCTGAGCACTAGAAAATCTCCAAGGAACAGCCTGGAGATATCGAAATACGCATTTTCAATGTGGCCGGCCGTGGACGGCCCGCCAAACCAACATGTGCTATTTTAGTGGCTACCACTCCTCCGTCCCCTGCTCTGTGACGCTGCGACCTGGCCCCATCCCACCCTCAACTCGGCAGACTGGACTTCAAAAAAAAAAAAATACAATAAAATTGTTTTATTGTCATTTTATTTTTCTTCTGACTGCTGCATTGCAGTAGTGGGGCGAGGCTCCTCCACCATAGCCGATAGCCGAGTAAACCCGTGTATTCTACCTATAGGTTCACACAGAAAGTTTACTTTATTTCAATGGCCCATTTTGTTGTACAGTGTGGCAAAGCCAAAAATGCTGCTGATTGAGCGTTGCCTGTGATCTGAGTCTCAGTGACCCATTCAGAGAGGAAATGATTAATTATGTTTTTCAGTCCGTTTTCCCTACAGACTAAGTTCCTGAATTCCTATTCTGTATGTTTATGATGTACAAGAAACCCAAAAAAGACTCTTTCTAAACATCCAGAGAATACCTGTCAAGCATTTTGATAGATGAACCAGCACAGTTATTGGAATGTGGAGTATATAGTCTGACCTAGTGACTGGGATGCAGGATTTGAAACTTGGAGACCTCCGCTGTCATTCCAGCCTCTTCATCTTACCTCTTAGGCCCTGACTACCTCCCAAGGGCTCATTTCCTGTTTCCTGTTTGCACTTGAAGTTTGAATCCAAGTCTAAAAGTATTTCTTAGTTAAATATTTGCACTCGTTTATTTTCAAGTTACTTGCCTTGCACTATTTGTTCTCAGGTTTTCGGTTGGAGAATACCAGTGGTGAGTTCTTTCGCATTCATCGCAAGGGCACTGGAACTAGGGGTGTGGCAGGTGCTGCAGCACCCCCAGAATTGACGGCAGATCAAACAAAATTATAGGAAACAATGAGGCCTTGTAATCAGTTTTCAGCAGCAGCTGTTTGGTCAAAGGTAGTGAATGGTAAATTACATGAGATCGCATTTGGTTGTCATGTATAGCTCAGGTTACATTATGTGACTTCAAAGAGATAGCATTGCTGACTTTTGTCACTCCTGGGGCACATTTTAAAACTTTTTCCACTGCGTTTAGGGTTATAAAAGTGACGCAAAACAGCACACAGTGCCCAATTCACAGAACTAACAAGACAAAATCCTAAACGTACTACTTTTGGTATTCACAGAATGGATTTACGCCTACTAACTTTAGGTCCGCACTCGGGCCGGAAATTTCGGCCCGAAAGCAGAGCTTCCAGCCAGGAGGCGGAGCTTCCGTCCCAGAGGTGGTGATTCCAGCCGGTGGCGGAGATTTAGACATGGCTGAAATCTCCACCTCCGGCCCAGAAGCTCCGCCTCCTGGCCGGAAGCTCCGCCTCCGGGCCGGAATTTCCAGCCTGAGTGCTGACGTAAAGTTACTAGTCGTGAATCCATTCTGTGAATACCAAAAGTAGTAAGTGCATTCTGTGAATACCAAAAGTAGTAAGTTTAGGATTTTGTCTTAAGTTAATTCTGTGAATGGGGCCCACAGTATTTATTACCAATTTACTTTGCATTGCATTGGAAAGTACCCTACAAGTAACGCAAGGCAGCGTAAAGCATTGCTTTGCGTAACTTAGCATAAAGGGGGTGTTACAGGGGTCTTTCATGGGTGTTCCCATGCAATCACCCATGCCTTTTGCTGCAAAACCCTATCTACAAACAACTGTAGACAGGGTTTAGTACCAAAAGTTACCACCATCTAAAAGGAGGCGTTAAGAGTAGGAATTATTTAATTTCTCCTTTCTTTTCCTACTTTGCATGTGCGCTGCACTGTGCAGCACATACAAAGTGGGAAAAGTTTTTTAGCTTGTCTAGGCATGGTATTTTGTAGAAAACCTATGCTAGACTCAGGCACACATGTATGGAGCTAAGGTGAGTGCCTGGCGCTCAGCAGCTGAAATCAATGCCGGCGCTAGGGGGAGGAATGAGCCATATCTCTGTAGATATGGTGCTCTCCTGCTCCCTCCCTATCCCGCAATGCAGTGCATTGCAATTGAACAAGATAAAATAGCTCATTTTTAAAATATTAACAATTAAGCTTATTTAGAGATTTAAATTTCAGTATGTGGTGGAAGGCAAACATCAAAGTAGGATGAGAAAACAAACTAATAAACATTTATTGTCTAAAATCACTCTGATTTAATATTTGCTTCTTCTGAAAAGCTCTTTTCGAATAAAAATTGGAACAATGTATCCAGATATTTAAGAATATTACATAATATTGTGCCAGTGAATCATCCTTTTTGCAAAAATCTCAGACTTCCATCTCATCCACTCACTTCCCTCCCACAAAGACACAGTCCCCACTTAAAGATTTTGTTTATGTGCTTCACTTGCTCGTTCAGCAACACTAGTTGTTTTTTTTTTAGAACCCCAGCACCAGAATAGATCATGAAACTAAGATTAGTGCACTGTGGGATGCATTGTTATATGCAAATAGGAGAATCTCACGTGATATTAGCACATGCACAAATACTGTTGAGCTTGGATTTGCGAATCAAGGGCAAACGGGAGTGTGCACCAAAACTGAAATTATCTTCAAGGTCCTCATTACGAGTTGTGTTATTTGGCATGGAGCATTATCTGTGGGTGAAATAGCGCAATTTGCTATTACGAGTGTTTTCAGGGTAGAATTATTGGTTTAAAAAACTCCAGACCTGATAATTCCAGACCATGAGACATGGGGCCTTTCGTAGATACTCCGGGCACCATTCACAGAATGAATTTAAGACTCAATCCTAAACGTACTACTATTTGGGTATTCACAGAATGCACTTACTACTTTTGGCATTCACAGAATGAACTCACTACTTTTGGTATTCACAGAAGTTAGGCTTTTGTCTTAAGTTTGTCTTAATACAAACTTAAGACAGACTTAAGACTAAATTAAGACAGACTTAAGACAAAATTCTAACTTAAGTCTGTCTTAAGTCTGTCTTAATTCTACTTAATCCCCCATTCAACAGTCCAACCAGCAGTTCCGCTGACATTTTTTGCTGCTCGGAGCAGGTGGGAGTGCCACTGTTTTTTTTTAAAGAAGTTGTGAAAAACTGCTTGAAAAAAACTTGGTAAATCCGTGTGCAAGTAGTTTTTTCCTATTTTGGAGATGCACTCATGAGGGCTTATTTTCAAGTCCCTTGCTCCACCGGTGTGTCATTTTTAATATGGGGAAAAGTGAGTTACAGGCGGCGCAACGGGTTTGTAAATAAGCCCCATGATGTTTAGTCTTTGCTGCGCAGATACCAGCTGATAAACTTAATTCGGGCCCTCTGGTACCTCTGCGGAAAACTCATGGCAACTCCTAATGAGCCCTAGGTGCAGGTAGGACCAGAGTGTCATCCTTGGAAAATTGCTCCAGTTCCCTTAGCTGGAAAAGAGCGAGTAGAGGAGAGGATGTGGAGTACAGTCAGAGCTGCCAACTTTGGAACTGGGGAACCAGGTTTACGTTTTGGTGTGAGCTCAACATCCTGTGATTCTGGGCAAATCACTCAGGGCCTGATTACGAGTACTGTGGTCCATAGGACTTCCGTACTCGAGGTGGAGTGGCGGGAACCGCCACAGTGCCGATGCTGACCCCCGCATTTTGAGTGCGCCGGTCCCACCGCCACAAGACCACTTCAACTGCCAGGGATCTGTGATCCCTTGCTGTGGCTTGGCAGTCAGAAGCTTCAATATGCTTGGTGGTGAAGCATATTTGGAGTCTCCTCATCGTCCCAGTTTTCATTATGAGGAGGCCGCCATGAGTACTTTGATGGTGAGGAAACAAAGGAGGCCCTACTGGCCCAAGGGGTGCCTGCAGTGCCTCCCTGTGTGCATTCACCCCGTGTCCCAGCACAGCACGGACTGTCCATGCCATGCTAGAATGGGCTTTGCCTTTCCCATTACGGTCCTTTTTTAATAAGCACCGTCGTGGGACCGCCAAAGGACCGCCGGCCAGACCACGAGATTACTTGTAATTTGGCAGACGGGCGGCAGTTGAGTTTGGTGGTCCTGGAGATTTATATATGTTTCTATTTATTAGCTTTGTTTGGCCCATGAACATTACATACATGGCATTACCCCACAATACAGTTGTAGTCTAGGGTTTTAATTTATTAAGCACTTATTTATTTATTTATTTATTTATTGGTTTGTTTATTTGAATGAGATTAGAGTGCCAACAGGGCATGTTGATCGTATCTTCAAAGCACTTGGACAAGAGTCCATGGGATGCAGAAAGGTAGGCAGAGTCAAAATGGTGGCTCTGCAACAGGCTGCAAAACTTGAGGAATTCATTAGTGGATATAAAAACCCTGATTACGAGTTGCAGGGTACTGGTGGTGGGAAAACTCTGCACATGAAATTAGCATGACCACAGAAATACCCCACCAGGGCTGTGCAATTAAGAATTAATCCACCCGGAATGAGAAATAATTGTGCAGACCCGCTTTTACCAAGGGGTGTGGAGCAAGAGCCAACATGAATGCTACAGTTGGTCTCCCTGCATCCCTGGTGTACTGCAGCAAAGAGAGGCAAGAGAGACGCGTTTCTATAGCGCGCACGCTGGGATTTTGCGCTGTTGAGACTTTCCCTGCTTTGAAGGTACTGCTCGCGGAACCCGCTTCGCGGGTCCGGCTTCGTGTGGGGGCTCCAATTATCATCGTTGACATCGGCAAAGCTTGTTGAGGAGCCTGTTGCCCTACGCCTGGGGCTCTGACTTTGGGTGTTTGTGCAGGGCTGCGAGCGAGTGCGGGCGCAGGACTTCAAGTCCCAGGAGCGCCCGCCTGACCCAATGGCCAGCACCTGGGCCACTCTCCCTGCATGCTCCTCCCCACCATCGTTCTACAAAAACCTTTGGCCCTGGATGTTTGTTGGGACGCTTTTCTATAGCGCGCACGCTGGGATTTTGCGCTGTTGAGACTTTCCCTGCTTTGAAGGTATTGCTCGCGGAACCCGCTTCGCGGGTCCCGCTTCGTGTGGGGGCTCCAATTATCATCATTGACATCGGCAAAGCTTGTTGAGGAGCCTGTTGCCCTACGCCTGGGGCTCTGACTGTGGGTGTTTGTGCAGGGCTGCGAGCGAGTGCGGGCGCAGGACTTCAAGTCCCAGGAGCGCCCGCCTGACCCAATAGCCAGCACCTAGGCCGCTCTCCCTGCATGCTCCTCCCCACCATCGTTCTACAAAAACCTTTGGCCCTGGATGTTTGTTGGGACGCTTTTCTATAGCACGCACGCTGGGATTTTGCGCTGTTGAGACTTTCCCTGCTTTGAAGGTACTGCTCGCGAAACCCGCTTCGCGGGTCCCGCTTCGTGTGGGGGCTCCAATTATCATCGTTGACATCGGCAAAGCTTGTTGAGGAGCCTGTTGCCCTACGCCTGGGTCTCTGACTGTGGGTGTTTGTGCAGGGCTGCGAGCGAGTGCGGGCGCAGGACTTCAAGTCCGAGGAGCGCCCGCCTGACCCAATAGCCAGCACCTGGGCCGCTCTCCCTGCATGCTCTTCCCCTCTCACACTGTCAATATAAATTCAATTGGCTAGTCCCGCTGCGCGGGAGCGCACGGGAGAAGCCCGGGACAAGGGCGGGACCGTCTGTGGCCGTCAGAGGCCGAAGGAGGCTGGGCTGGGCCCGGTCTCTGACATCTACTCCCTGTTGTACTAATTCTGTAGTATCGTTTTATTGGTGTTGTAAAGTTTTAGGTATATTATCAATCCTGTCCAGCAATTGATATGTCCAGCTCACTACCACCCTGTGTCGGAGTCTCGTTCCTTGGGCCTCTCGATAAATACTTCAAGAGGGCAAATCAGGAGATTGACAAAGAACTGTTATTAGCTGAGAAACGAGCGGAGCGACGTCGCTCTATAGAACACCTGAAAAAAAAAACATTGCCCACCCATCCAGATTTAAATAACACACAAGATATTGCTAGTACTGGGAGGACGGCCGGAGAGGCTGATATATTTAGTACTGACCAAATATCTAGTATCTTTCGGGCCCCCAATACCTCCCTCATTCACTCTGCTACTATTAGCGAGGGTAATATAAGCAGCCCTCCCATCGCTTCTATTAGTCTTATTGACCTTAACACTCCTGTTGCTCAGACTGCAGAGCCTAACTTGCACTCAACCCTTACTAATCGCTCTCTAGATAGTGTGGCACCATGTGAGAATATCTTGCCACATATTAACAGTGAGACTGGATCTAAGGTCAGGAATTCTAAAAAAGCTGTGTGTTCCCCACCAAGGAAAAAGAGGAAAAAGGGTGGTGCTAAAAGGAAAAGTGCCAGTTACCAGGTTTCTCCTCCTTCCATAGCTAATCCTACACCAAACTCACGGTTCCTCCTGTGACCGAGGCCACAACAGGTATTCTTCACTTACCAACTCTTCCCCAAGATAGTGTTACTGGGTTCAATAAGGAGTGTATCGATATTTTCGAGAAACTCCTAAAATCATATATGCTCCCTCTCTTGGAGCGTGTTAGGATCTTGGGTGACAAAATGGACCGCTTCATGGCTACAGCCGCAACACCTAATTCAACGAGTACTAATACTCAGCCCAATCCATTATCAAAACCTAGTGCTAACACTGCTGTTCCTATTAACCTCCACATAAACAACGGTAACACCAATTGTAATACTAATCTAATGCTTCCCAACTGACATCAAAACCTCCTAGCCTCATTATCCCTGTTAAAGAGAAACCCTTGTTGGATTAAAAAAAGCCAACTCCATTGGGAAAACAGCCATTAGCTAAAAAAGGGGACGCAAAATCTAATAACTCTACTCACAGACAATCTTCTAATCGTAGGAACATAGTAGATCTCCCCCCAGACTCGGCAAATTTCGTTATTATTTTGACGGGTGTGCCTCCAATTTCAAATGGGATTTTGGAAAATAATGAAAACCTGAAAAATAAAGTTATTTTCTGGCTGAAAACTAATAGACCCCTCCCTGCCCATCTAAATGGGGACATTATTTCAGTCAGAAGATGTAAGTGGGTGGGTCTTCGTCCAAAGGACATAGAGGGCAATATTGTGATCATTAATTTTAAGGATCACAGAGTTGTTTCCCATATTAGTGACTGGTACGTGGGAAACAATGAGGGAGGTATTTCCACACGGAACCTCAGTTATTTCTATCCAGAGACTTTGCTTAAACCACATGCTCAACATCTTTTTAAAAAGGTACCTTACTCTCTGGAATGGACTAACCCTTCTCCCAGTTTTCAAGGTCCATCTATAAACCCGGAAGCCCAGTTTAGATCTTATGCTCAATCCGCTGTAATAGCATTATACACAATCCGAACTGGGTTAACCATAATCCTCGTTTTCTCAAACATCCATTTACATCAACTTTTCCATTTTCTCGCCATCCCTATAGATTACAACCTAACCCAAACAGCCTAGGTAATTATATCCAGCCGAACGAGTATTGGAACATCCCGCTGAGTAATCTCTATGAAACTCTTTCGGGGTTGGAGTATAACGATTGACCATCTATCCAACCGATTGTTCCAGAGGCAAATATAGATTGTACGGGTACCGTTGTTACCCCAGTTAATGCACTATGTTATGTCGAAAACCCAAAGGGTCAGCCATCTCTAAGTGTTAAGGGGTGCTCTGTTTTCTTGAGTGGGACAGGGGATATGATACCGGAACTAGACCCGGTGCCACAAACTGAATTAATTGTAGAGAATGTAGGAATAGTGACGGGCACTCAGGGAGGGCTCCCTTGTACTACTGATATAAGGAATGATGTTGTTTCTACATATGAAGTTCCACCTTTACATGATGTAGTCCATTCCTCTCCCAAAGATAATTCTAGAGTACTGGCGGTCCCTTGTGGTTTTAAGCTTGGAAGTTGGAACATAGCTGGTCTTGAGTCCCGTTTGTGTATCCCTGACTGGGCGAATTTTATACAGCAAGGTGACGTATGGTCCTTCCAAGAAACCTGGGCACTTTCACCAATGTTCCTTACTGGCTACTTGAACTTTAGTAAACCTGCTATTAAAGGTCATAGAGGACGAGCTATGGGTGGCTTGACCGTTTGGGTTTGACAGTACGAGGGTGTGACAGCTGAGGAAATTTTTATTGATAGCCCCGACATAATAATGGTTAGCATTAAATCCACCAGTGGATTGAATATCCTCTTGATTAACATCTACGCTAGGGCCATCCAGGGCGGAAGGGTCTCTCCAACACTCCTCCTTTTGGACGACTTCTTAAGTGGTGCAACGGTAGTAGGACACAAGATTGTTATGGGTGATTTAAATACCTGTTTTGAACCACTGAGTGTGGATGATGGCTTACTTACTGAGGCCGAAGAACAGGTCTGGGGTATTCCGCAGCCTCAGCTAGCCCCGATAAAGAAATGGTCACAAGCGGCTACTTTTATCAAAGCACTGTGCCTGGCCCAGGGCTTGCGCGCTTTAAATGGTAGAGTGCGCTCTAACAGGTCGGGCAGACATACATTTTGTAATGGTAGATTTAGCAGCCGTATTGATTATATACTACTGGATGTTAAGTTGTGGGCTGCTGTAGTGGATATGGAGGTCAAGTCCCACCCGGAAAGTGATCATGACCCACTGGTGGGGGAACTAAGGGATTTCAGCTTTTCTGGGCCAGTAAAAAGCATGACCAACCTAGTACAGGACGAAGTAGTTCTCACTAATGACATGAGAAGGGTACGATGGCCAAAAATCTCTGTAGATGTTGATGCACGTAAAATGATCAGATCCTTGGTTTCTAACTCACTGGTAGAAATTTCAAAATGTGATTCCCAGGAGGCCATTAACGCAACCATTTCTGATATTCATACCAGTCTGTTCACAGCATTAAAAAAATTGTTCACAACGTCTATATCAAAACAGGGTAATAGGGGGAAAATAAAAACTACCAATTGGTTTGATGATGAGTGCCGTCGGACCCATGGAGACCTGTTTAAAGCGTTAAAGCTTAAGAATCATCTTTTAATCAGGTCCTGTACGAAGGCATTTAACGTAGCAAAACGTACAGCCAAGGCTAAATGGGACGAAGAACGGTGGTTAATGCTAACAGAAGCATGTAGCTCTAGGAATTTGCAACGGTTTTGGCACTTACTAAAATGGGGTTCTTCCCAGGAAGATCGTCCAAGTCCAGCTTCGGTGGGCCAACAACAGTGGGTACGATATTTCGAGGAACAATTCAGGTGCCTTAGTAGTGCGCAGGATAATATTTTTTGTCCTGTGTCGGCTGATCTACTAGAGTTTACAAGTGGAGAAGTTAAAACTGTCTTGCAATCTATTCCAAGGGGCAAGGCACCCGGTCCAGATTGCATTCCAGCTGACCGATTCCAACAAGACCAGGATTTATGGGTTCCCTATCTAGTTCAACTGGTTAATGCCCTGGCCACTGGTGCAAGGGTTCCCGAATCCTGGGCAGGGGCTGAAATCCTGCCAATATACAAGAAAGGTGACCGGTCGGTTCCTTCCAACTACCGGCCGATCAGCCTTATAGACGCGGTGCAAAAAATCTCAGCCCGCCTTGTTCTTGGCAGGATTCAGGATTGGATTGACGAGTTCAATATCCTGACTCCGCTTCAAGCTGGTTTTAGGTCTCATGTGAGTACCTTAGATCAGGCCTTCTGTTTTATTCTTCTTTACTGAAAGACGGTTCTTTTAGGTAAAGGCAACCTCTATGCGGCCTTTGTGGATTTAAGGTCCGCATTTGATCTTGTTCCGAGGGCAGGGCTGTGGAAATGCTTAGTAGAAATGGGTATGCCAGCTCCCCTTGTACGCCTCCTGGTGAACTTACACGCACACACCTATGCCCAAGTACGCTGGGGCAAACCAGGGGAGGTAACGGACAGATTTCCAGTTGCTAAAGGTGTAAGGCAAGGGTGTGTACTGGCTCCTACCCTTTTCTCTTTATATATTAATAGGGTCACGAAATATTTTGACAACCATCCCACCGACGCCCCATCCCTAGCTGGAATGAAAATCCCCTTGCTCATGTTCGCTGATGATACTCTTCTAATCTCAAAGACCAGACAGGGTCTTCAACAGGCCCTGATGAGGTTTGAATTATTTTGCAGCGAACATGAGCTTGAGGTGAATGTGGCAAAGAAAAAATTTATGGTATTATGAGGAAACAACCCGATTACAGCAAGGGTTACTATGGGGGGTTCCTCCCTGGAACAAACTAAGTTGTTTACTTACCTGAGAGTAACATTCAGCGAGAACCTAAATTGGTCCCACCAGGTTGATATTATGGCCCTAAAGCACACGCAGTTAGGAGGAGCCCTGATTAAAGAGCACAAAGGTTCACATACCCGGCCAATCTCGCCGTTAGTGAAGATTTATGGATCAAAGGTTCTTCCCTCCGTCTTATATGGGGCTGAACTTTGGGGCTTTAGTAATCTGGATCCCCTGAGAGCAGCCCAAAATAAATTCCGTAGGGTGGCAACGGGTCTCCCACAGTCAACCCCAAGGATCCCGCTCTTGTATGATCTTGGGTTTCAGCCTGTGGAGGACCAGACCTGGTTTCGACCACTAGCATTCTGGCGTCGTCTTTGGACAACACTGGAACTCCATTTATATGCAAGAGCCTGTTTGGAGGTCAGAGATCTTCCAGGCTCTTATAATATAGGCTGGTTTAAGGACTTAAGATCCACCCTGAGTTCCATGGGGTATGGTGATTTGTGGTTAAATCCCGGATCCATAATATTCCCTTCCAAAAAGGATGTGAAATCCCATTATTGGGACTGGGTGGTTCAAAACAGACATTCGAGACTGGGCTCTAGTAATCTCACCAGCTTATTTGTGGCCATTAAAGACGCTCCCAATCTTGAAAAATATTGGGATGCTATTACAAAGCCCCTGGACCGTAAATTATTCCATCAATTCAGATGCGGTTTGCTGCCTTTAAGGGAGTTTACCAAAAAGTGTGGCCTCGGTGGGACTGGGCACTGTCCGAAGTGCCCTGGGCAGGGCGAAAGCCTAAACCATTTTTTGTTTGTCTGCCCCTTGTATGTCGCTCCCAGAGCCAAATGGTTAAGTCCGGTTTGTAGAAGCCTGGGAACGCGTTCGGCTGTTAATGCCAGTAGAATATTAAAAACAAATTTGTCCGCATTAATTGTTACGGGGTGGAAAAATATTTAGGATGGGCCTGGATTCTAAGAACCAGGTTCATTAAACCATCTTAGGTGTTTACTATGATCTTATGCTCTCCAATTCCTGGGCATCCCATATTGACTTTTGATATTGTGGTATTCTCCTGTGATTATTGTTATTTTTTATATTTGTTCCTAAGAAGTCTGTATAAGTAATTTAATATGGTCTTAGATGTTTTTATTCTGTTTCTACAATTTTATATTTCATGTTTATGTTGTATTGTATGTCTTTTATGATGAATTAATCGAATAAAGACTTATTTGAATTGAAATTGAATTGAGAGGCAAGAGAGACTGACCTCTACCCAAGGTCACTCTGACAAGGGGGACATTATAGGAGCTGACCAGAATGCTGGAATGGGCCTCTCTCCATCCCCATAATTGCAATTTGTATGCTGCGTCAATGAGAAGCAAGAGAATGTGACCATTGGTAGTAGTCAACCCCAACTGGTGGGACATCGCAGAAGCCAACGGTAGTGCTGGAACAGTCCCTGTGCTCTAGTAAGAACTGTTATGCTGACAAAGATTAACTTTACTGCAGTCTGTAATCTCCCTTTGTTGTGTCTGAGTAATCATGACTGGTTTTGACATCACTCATGACCTCTGACTACCCAGTCCATCAACCAGACTAAGAATTAAGGGTTGGCTCTTCATAACATAAAACATAACATAAACATAACATAAAAAACATAAACATAAACATAACATACCCTAAAAAAACATTACAGGTGTATTTTTTATAAAAACATAATAAAAAACATAACAAACATAAAAAACATAAACATAACATAATAAACATAAAACATGAAAAATAAACATAAAACACAACATAACTAAAACATAACATAAAAAGTGGAGTTTTCAGAGAAATGAAGAGTGCGTCCTCCCATCTATTAATTAATGTATTTGCCAGGAGTATTCCACAGAGTAATACATCCAAAAGCAGCTTGTAGTATGTTTTTGCAATTGTGAGTTTTATTCACAGTGAGAAATTTCCTCAATCCATCATTGTGGTGTATTCAACATAATAACAAGTGCCAGGACATTCCAAAGCAGCCAACACAAGTTTTGCCCCCATGTTGACTTTTGCCTGGGGCTTTTTCAAGGCTGCGAAAAGCACATGGAATATAGTGAGTGATAGTATTGTAGTTATGAATGGGTCAATCCATCACCAAGGGTGAAAAAAAGACAAATTTTAAATTAAAAATACAAATTGAGGAAACAAAACAGAAAAAGAAAATAAAACAGTAAAAGCACCCAAGTGTTTCAGAGACAAGTTACGTGGTCAGGTTTGGTACCGTCCCTGTTTCATGGATGTAACAGATTGAAAATCTGGAGCTTCCCTGGCTTCACCAGAAGAAAGGAGGGGATTCACCTGTTTTCAGTAGACTACACGAAGGGTCTAGCACCGGGGTGTAGTCCCTCTACCATGGAAGCAGGTAATCTAGAAGTGATATGGGTCCAGGCTGCCAAGAGGATTTAAATGTAAGACTGAGGCCTAATTGCTAGAGCACTGAGATTGAGAGCCTTGGATATGGACCAGAGAGTCGTAACCACAGCAATCTGTTGGCTCTTTAATTGTAAGCTTGCAACTGCGATTTTTGCCTTACTAAATACGTTAGTGCCTTATTTCTTATAGAACCTCATTAGAACCTTGTGCCCCTGTTAAATTTTTTGTGTGTAGTATTGTGTAGGGAATAATAAAGAACATCTCTTTTAAAGAAAGATAAGCCCTGGGCAGTCATTATTTTGTTCCACTGGGTGATTGCTTAGTGCTGAGTCTCTGCCTCTCATGCTACCTCACCGAGAAGCCTTCGATTTGTTGTCCTACTACCCTGAGAGTCAAGTGCTGAAAAAGTTACTTGGCACACAATTTACAGTGCCCTAGTAGGTCACGTCATGTGACTACGGTGGTAAAAGACTCAAACCAGCTCGGTTGTCACTGGGTAGTCATTGTTTGCCTCTGGATCTCTGAAATGGTTCTGACACACTGGAACTGACAAAACCAGCCCTCACAGGTAATGCACAGGGCCAGACCCAGGCTGGGAAGAAGGTGGCAGAGTATCAAACCTATGAGCTCAAGAGATGCGAGAGGTAAAGTGTTCACCAATAACAAAGAGGGACAAGGTGTAAAGAAAGAACCATCATTACCAAGGGTGAACAAAACATAAAGCCAAACACAGGTCAGAGGCAGAACATGGAGACAGCAGCCCGAACCAACTGAATAATGTAATGCTGAGCAGTCACCCACACACACGCCACAGACAAGATCCCAGATGCCACCTAAAAGAGAAAGGACCTGGTGAAAGTACATCACTTCAAAATCCCTGCTAAACTAGAGTGGGAGGGCGCATGCCGGAACCTCAAGCTCTGGCACAAATGGAGAGACAAGAAAACCCAAAGCCTAGCACAGACTACAGTCAAAAAGCATCCACAGCCATGTCCAGGAAATTAGCCTGACCAACCGGACCAGCTTACTCAGAGGCAGGAGCCAGATCAGGAGGCCATCCAACTCAACAAAGGCAAGGCAAGTGGAAGATGAAAAGCATGCTGTTGACAGATAAAGCAGCAGAAAGGAGATGCCAGTCAACAAGAAGAGAAGCAGAACAAGCTAGAAGCACCCCACAGTTCAACGAGGAGGCCAACAATGAGGTGCACAAATAAGGAAGAGAGCAACAAAAGTGGCTGCAGTGATATAATACACATGTCATACAGCAGGGCTGGCCTGACACAGAAAAAGGCCCAGTTACCAAATTAAAAGTGGAACTATTAGCGAAACAGATAGTTAAAAAAAGTGGCCCACATTTCCAAATCAAGGTATCTGAACTTATAAAGGCAAGCTGTGTATGTGTTTTTCAATTTATGGAGAGTTGCATTCATGTGTGCTTGCTGCAGGCAATGTTTGCGGTAATACAAGAGAAAAACCATCTAACCAAACCATAAAACATGCCCACAAACAGCCACAAAAGGGTCCTCTCACTGACTTGTAAGACTAGACTTTTGGGCACTGCCAGATGCCTTATAGGCCAATCCAACCCTGCCTGTCAGTTGTACTTGTGTTTCCCTATATAACAGTGAGAGCTGTTGAGCTACTTGTTATTCCAGTTTCATGTTCTGCCTGACCACAGAGGAAGTGCTCCACAGAGTACCCAGAGGACCACTGTGCAAAAAGAACTGGTGTCTGCCTGACAGGTACATTTCCAGAGTAGAGCTGAAACTGGAAGAAATTCTCTCTAGTCCTTAAACACCTGGAGAGTCTAGCCTCAATGAGAGGGAAAGGAGTGAGCCAATCCTGCATGAAGACCTGACTGCTAGTGTGGACAGAAGTGACTGACCATAGTGCTGCGGTCCATGCATCATTAGTGTGACCGGGATACTAATTGATCCATGCCTGAGCTGTCTTGGCAGCCTAAGAAAAATCCTGCAACCATGTGGCGCCCAACCATGTTCAGCTGTTATTGCTCTAAGGTCCTCAAAGCATACACGCTTACGCCAAAGGAACTACACCTGGAAGAAAGTATGCTTCAATGCTGTATCACAGGGAGATCCCAGTGACTGACTATTTTCGGGGAAGTGACAGACTGCAACTGTGAGGCCTACATATATACCCATACGGTCAAGTCCAGAAAAGGGCTCCTGTCAATGAGACACGTCACTTCCCCCAGAACACTGTCATGAGTCCTGGCCCCGCGTGACCAAACAGGGGCAGTTACATGACATGACTGCAGCCGGCCTTCCTCCAGTAAGCACAGACTGTGAGAGAAGGGCTGGCCCGAGCCTATCGCAGCCCAGACCTGGGTGAGAGACTGAACTGAAGAGCCTAACCAGAGACTCATAAATACGAGAGAGGAGGTTCTGAATCTATATTGTCTTCTAAGCCACTAGGCTCCCAGTATATTGGCAGAATGATGGGGAGGGCGAAGAATGAGAGGAGGCTGGTCTTCCTTGCTGGATTAACCTCACACACCCTTAGTGAGTATTTGACATGCTTTTGCCTTGTGTAGTAAGCATTGTCTTTCAGAATATCAAAGTGTGGCCCTGGGCTGGTTAATCAGGTTATCGTGATGCTGGTATGTGTTTAGTTCTGATCCTCGTCTGCTCCCGCATTAACCTCCCTAAGTCACCTGTGGCTGCTCCTGAGAATCAAGTGCTGATGTGCTTGTATCTGGGCAGGTTTTGCACAGCCATAGTAGGACAAACACCAGGACTGCGCAGGAAAATTACTTCAACCCTCACAACCTTCCTCGTGGCATCCAGGAACAAGGTCTGGCTTGGCACAACTACACTGCAGTAAGAAACATTGTGTGCCCTAAAAATGTAAAACCTGTAAATATTTAGTAGGATCCACTAACAACCACTAGAAAGGGTTAGAAAACATATATAAAAACAGTGTAGAGGGATTCCTTGCTCAGCTATAGATTGAATACCTACATGGATGGCATAGAGTCACTATACAGACTTGATTCTAGTGATAACTGACAATTTTGAAATGAACCTCCATTAAAGGTGCCCAGAAAAGAGATATTCCTAATCTCTGTTGCCTCATATATTTAAAACAAATATTCGTGTAACATGCCCAAGCCATGCAGCGCTAAGTGGAATTCACAAAAAGAAAACAAGCATTTAGGTCTAGTTTTGGCCGCCAGCCTTTTGATTTTGTCAATGCCTGTTTTATTTTGTCATGGTTTTTGCAAAGCGTTACTGTTAGGGAAGCTGCTGGGCCATCATCAATTGAAAACTATACTAATTAAATGCAATAATTCAATGACTTTATCCATAAAATGTCTTCTACATTCGAAAGGTGCCAGTTCAAGACAAATGTTGCATATATTGCAGGTGATACAGGGTATGCCTTCTCCCCCATCTCCTCAACCCCTTTCAGTGGCCAACAAGAGAGCACACACACATGTATGCGACTATCATTGAGTGGACTTTTGGAATACTCAAGTTGCCCTTTGGGTGTTTTGGTTATGGTGTGATATGCTCTAGGACTTCCCTGAATCAGCATCTAAGATTGTTACAACTTCTTTAGTTTTGCACAAATCATCATATGACTAGAATTGGATGTAGGCCTTAGCCCTAAATGACAGCTGTATCCAGGTTCTAGGGTTTGGGGCGCAGAACAGAGGCCAGGGTCTGCAGGTGTGTGATTGATTAGTTGCCTCACATTTCATACGAGCTGCAAGATTGATTGATGCATCACAGAGGTTGGATCATCAAGTTGATGATGAATGGTGAACTAAGTCACCGCCATGATGTTACATCCAAAGTTATAGGTCTTCATATAATATGCATCTGCTAACACATCACTTCCACATTGATTCATAGATTACGTGTTATAACTATATCCATCATTCCGATAGAGGTACAATTTCAAGTCCCATCACCCCACATGGATTGTACATACAATAACATCCAAGACAGGTATGATTATATACGTTGATATGCATAACGTTCTATATATTATTAACATGTTACCCTAAAATTAGTATTTGTGTATCCCAAGTGATACCTTCACACTACAGATACGAGTTCACGTTAATTGTCTAGATACTATTACTACTAGAAAACGGATTCATCTTTGCAATGTAGGTGGCAAACCCCTCAGCAGAGAAAATAACTCCTCAGATGGGGCAGAGTTCTCTGCCTACCACGACAAATGGGATACAAACTACAGGAAGAGAAAGACATTCTCTAAGTGGCTGGGAATAAATATGGGATTACCCCCTATTTCCTCCCAGGAGGTTCAGAAATCATCGGAGAAGGTCAGTTTTACAGGGAACCTGAAACCCAGCTGAGTCATACAGTGCAGACTGAAATCTGGGATGCCATTGCCGCGTGAAGTGGTGTAGTCATAGCACTCGGAGGCTCTCCAGCGCTGTGTACAACTAAAGGCACCGAATGTGCTCGGGGATCATCCTTGGCACCCCATTCATGGCACCCCAGGTTCTCTCCACTGAACGAGGGGCCTCGGAACAACATTGCCGACCACCCACACTCAGCTGGTGGTGCAGGAACAGCAGAGTGGTGGTAAATTATACAATATTAGAATTTAATTTTTTTTAAGTGATTTGAATGTTTGGTGGTGTATTGTGCTTTGTTTAATTTGTTTAATTTCTTGTTGCTAATAATATTTGATGACAACTAAAAAAGTAGTTGAATAATTGTTATTTATATATTTGTACATATTTAGAATTTATAGTATTTTATCTGGCAAACTTAAATATTTTCATTATAAATATAATTTTTTGATAAACGAAGTACCATTCCATTGACACATTCTTTTACATTTTATTTATTACACTGTCTTACTAATAATAATTGCAAATAACACATAAACTAGATACACGTAATCATGTACGACACAGCTTAGTGTGCAAGGCATATTTTTTAATTACACCTAATACATGGTCACAATGTAATGTACATATAACGTGCAATTGCAAATATCAGATCTCTGTGTGTAATTTATACATTAAATCTAAGCATGCTGTTACAAACTATTATAGGCTCTTGACCTTTAAATCATGTGTACATTCGTTTTTGTCATTATAAGGAAATGTTAAGATGACACTGTGTTAGTATGTCCAGCCATTCAATATGCTAAGGTGACATTTCTATTTCAATAAGTACATACATAATATTGTTTAATTTAAATTTAAAGTGCTTCATTTGCACATTGATAACTACTCTCATCCACTGTTCAAAATAGCATCTGGAATTTAAAACCTTGTATTTCAAAGGAGATAGAGATGCATGACATTGTCATTCTTTTTCACTTTTAATACTCTAACATTGATATGTTTTATTATTTATATGAAGTAGTGAGCATGTGTATTGATCAGTGTTCTTCTTTTCTAAACTTTCCTTTTCAGTGGGCAGCAAAGAAGAAAGCGGGAAATAGTGTGACAAAAAGGATGTTGGAGGACCTTGGCCACTAGGTAGGGAGAATTGGACACCACTACAGCGGAAGGGGAGCATAATCCAGCATAGAGGGTGCACCCTCCTGGAGAGTCAACAAATATAATCTAAAATACTTTCGGTCAAGCCTGTGAAGACCTCAAAGGGGTGGTGGTCAAGCTGTATATCACACGAAGTTGGATGAAGACAAGAGGGCTACTTCTGGCAAATAGGAACTTACATCTGCAGAGTCCCAGATGCAGACCCCACCAATATCAAGGCATTTAATTACCTTCTCTGCAACTCAAGAAGTCCCTGCATCAATAGACCCTCTAGAGGAAGCCCCTTTAACACTCCTCCTCCTCCTTCAAGTACCCATCCAGAAGATTAGTGACCATGTCTGGGTTCCACAAGGCCAGGAGGCAGCTGATTTATGAACTATATGCACGTATTCAGGACCTTCAAGTGGTGGCAACAGAGGTGAAGTTCCACCAAGAGGCACATAATTGCCAACAACGAGAGCTCTGCTGTATCCTGTCCTCTGGGGCTGCAGCTATTTCCACTTGTTCTGTCTGCTTCGACTCTGCTAACAGTGTTGTGTTATCCTTCGGTATGTCTTCCCCTCTGCCCCTAGAACTACACTACTGCATCCAGATTATCAGGTGGTGTACAGCCTCTCTGCACAGCCCCAAGTGGCTATGCATGAGGAGGATATGTAGAAGATCGTCATTTCTGATGAGGAAGGTGAATAGGAACATTGGATTTCCTATTAGTATTTAAACATTTTATTTAGGACTATGGAGGTTTGTTTGGGACTGTGTCTTTTGGGGACATTTTGGCACAGCGATGTGAATGAATGGTGAATTGAACGGAAACATCGAATGTTTGGGGTTGAAACCTGACTTTAAAAAAGAGATGAATTGTTAGGAGAAAGTGTTAATAAAAACAATGGTATCTGCCCATTAAAGACTTACCAGACCGACAGATGGAAGGACTCACAGATGTAAGTGCTGGTTGATGAGAAATAGATGGACATATTGGCAAATGGAGAAATGGATTGGCAGAAAGATACATGGATGCACGGTATTGTTTTTTAAATTTGTACAGTGCTTACTAATCCTGACAAGGCATTTAATTTTTTGGGGGATGGGTAGCACAATTCTCCATGTACCCAAGAGTTAGTCTGTATTGTGTTGTGATGATTCGTCCAGCGGAGAAAGGACAACTCAGGAGACGTAGGCCTTATTCAGGTAAGTTTTATTGCAGAAAGCAACCTGGCATCCGACCACCTCGAAAGTGCAGAACAACTGTCAGCTATCGAGTGTCGTGTACCAGATGTTCCACACGGAACACAGGGAAAGAGCAGAGCGTGCGGAGAATCTTATAAACAGGTAAGATTCCAACATAACACATCCTATTTCCTAGGAAAAGAAAGAAACAAAAAAAACAAAAACAGAGATAAACATTAACACGAAACAATACAGAATCTATCCCACTGCGCTGGGAAAAACTAAGAAGTGACATAGTCATTGAGGTAGGCAGGAGACTTATGTACTCTACGTCCAACAGGCAAACTCACACTCGGAGAAGGGAGAACGAGGGAATCACACGCAGACTCACGGGTACCAGAATCACTGAAACCAGAATCACACGCAGACTCACGAGTACCAGAGGCCCTGAAATCAGAATCAGGCATGAACATAGCACCTGAGCAACCCTCACCCTTGGAAGCAGGGATATGAAGCGAACCACCCTTCTGATAAAGTGCGACATTTCTAAGGTTCCATCTATCACCACCTTCCAGAACGAGAGAGAACTTGTTGAGAGAAACAACACGGAAAGGGCCCTTAAACTTATGCAGACCAGCCTTGGTTCTGCCAGATTTAACTTTGACCCAATCACCAACAGCAATCTTCCCAGTGACAACCACAGGAAAACTCTCACCATCGGAAAGTACCGAATCCTTTAACCAAGCAGGAACCGTTCTGGAACCTGGAGATCGCCCACGCATGACTTGGAAAGGGGACAGATGAGTGACACTGTGAAGAGTAGTCCTGTATGACCAAACCATGTCCTGAACCAACCGTCTGGGTTCTAAGTTGTTGGCTAAAGCGAGTTGAATGGTACCTTTTATGAGTCGGTTGGACCTCTCAACCATACCATTTCCCATGGGATTGTATAAGGAAGGGATTGTATAAGGAAGAGGCGTCACAAGACGTAACAACGTCAATACGCAGAGCGTCAAATGCGTTCCAGGCACGTCAAGTGCGGTGCAGTGACGTGGAATAACTGAAGGGCTTGGAACGTTGGGCGTTCGACAAGCGCGAGAGATAAAACTTTAAAAGACAGTACCTTAAATGTAGAAAAGTCACTCGAAAACGAAGAAAGACAATCACCGGAACAGCCGAAGACACAGACAGCGCTGAGGAGGATGACGAGTGATCACCAGGTTGCTTTTCAAACGGGAGGTCAAGCAGCTTGAAAGACGGTGAGCCGAGTCAGATGAATCCAAGCATCAAGAAAGCGTTGCCAAAAATGTTGTGATGATTCGTCCAGCGGAGAAAGGACAACTCAGGAGACGTAGGCCTTATTCAGGTAAGTTTTATTGCAGAAAGCATCCTGGCATCCGACCACCTCGAAAGCGCAGGACAACTGTCAGCTATCGAGTGTCGTGTACCAGATGTTCCACACGGAACACAGGGAAAGAGCAGAGCGTGCGGAGAATCTTATAAACAGGTAAGATTCCAACATAACATATTGCCAGTTGTAGGTGTTTGCATTTACTCGTATATTGGGCAACCAGTGGCATATCTAGGTTGCCGTTGGCCCTTGTGCAAGCAAAGCAACTCAACCCCCTCACTAGAGTGATATCTCAGTCTGTCACCTGTCCCTGACTCTTCTCAACCTCCATCAACAGAGTCTGCATCTGCACATCAAAACTCACTACTATTCTCAAATACACACTATTGTATTTTCACTCCCTGCACTGCATTTCTGCAAGTCAAAGTAATTACCCTAAAAAGCATTACAAAAGTCCATAGATTTAGCCCTTGGAAAATGCATGAACATCAAAAAAGACATAACACATTTCCATCTGGTCCTTTCTATTACTTTCCCAGGACATTGCACTAGTTTCAGTTCTGCTTTAGAGGACTTAATTGCCTTTAAATCTGTGAAATCTTATAATCTCTCTGTGCTAGGAGATTTTAATATAAAATCGGATGATTAAGGTGCGGCAAAAGTCTAGATTTGGAGCATTCTCTATCTGCCTTAAATGCGGAAGAACCTGTGACCATGCCCACACATGGAAAATGACCTTATTTTTTCCAAAAGTGGAACTATGGGGCATATTATCAAGGACAGGCGATACATTATCGCTGCTTTTATCGGCAGGAAACTGCCAATAAAGGGGCGATAATGGCCTTGATAATATGCTCTATGAATTCCAATCGAAGCCCATGTTAGATGTGAAAACATGACAGTTTTTCATGATGTCTTTTCTAATATGACTCTGGCAGGTGAAGTAAATTGACAGAGTGTGGTGGAGGAGCCGTCTGTTCCAGGAGGCAGAGGCATTGAGGCAAAGGTAGGCAAACTGGTGTTAAACCACAGGTTAGTTTAATTGACCAGCTTTTTCATATTTAGTTAGTTCCTAAAGCTTGCAACGTTTTATATATATGGATATATGGCTAAATAAGTACCCTTCGGGATTGGTTGTTAAAGGAGGGAAAATTAGGCGATTCCCAATAGAAGCAGCTAGGGGATATTGAATGCGGAAGCGGCCTAACTAGGTTTGCATGCAGCTTATGCCCTCCTCACAAGCCTCTATTTTTTTCTACCACAATAACAAGGATAAGCAACATGAAAAGAATTTCCTGAGATGTAACTGTGAAATCTAGTTTTGTGTCAAACTCCTCCAAGGGTTCGAATACCCAACGTAAGAGCCCACCCCCAAAGAGATTGAATTCAGACTATTGAGGGGTGAATCTTGGAGGGCTTCTCCCAATAAGGCTGTAGGACAGTTACGCCTGGGAAGGTCCGATTTCAACAGGGACCTGATCTACAGCAGGGATCTAAAGATTTAACAGCTATGTGGGATCCATTACCAGCGAAGAATACGGAAGATCTTAATATTGCCTCAGAGTCCCCTCCCAGCTCAGCTAATCATGCTTCTCCTCCGAGTCGAGATAAAACCCTACTGGCAACACTCGAATCACCGTCAGCAGGGGGTCCCTCAGGACTTAACGTAAAGAGTCATCCAAAGTTAATAAGCTTCACTACACCAAAGTTCAATGTAAGCTATGTTACTCAGGATATAGGAGGTGGCTTAACCCTGGACGCTTCCATGTTCACTGTTGCGGTTGAAGCTGTAGCGGAAATACCATTCATGACTCCATCCACAGATCTGTCGATTTCGATGACTGCTCCAGTACTGTCAAATACAAAGAGTATGGGTGAATCAGAGGATTCCACACAAACTTTGCACCATCAAATTATGCCAGAATTGAAAAACATGAAAATCTCTCAAGAGGAAGCTCAAAAAAGGGCTGAATCAGATTTGAGCTCAATTCAATCTCACATCCAGCAGCTCACATTGCAGGTTGTTGAGGCTGAACAATGCATATCTGACCTTGAAGACAGTGTGCCCTGTCAGTAAGATCAAGTAAACAAGCTACAAACAGAATTGGCCAGCTCACAAATCAAGGTAGACGATGCGGAATACCGAACTGGAAGATGTAATCTGTGTATAACAGGGATTCCTGAGGCCCTGAGAATGGCCAATCAGTTCTTGAAGTAATTTCAGACCTTATCACCAAGTATGTTTGTCCAGAGGTAACAGCTCAAAAGACCGACCTCACCATTTTACGGGTGCACAGCGTGCCAGCTGTTCAATGCCCTAATGCTAAATACCCGAGAACAATCTTTGGGGACTTTTGAATTAAGGAAAAGATCCTAGCATGCACTATCCATAATAAAGTGTACGAGACAAGCGATAATTTCTCTTTTAAAATCTTTTCAGACATGTCAGCCCTCCCTGCAAAGTGCAGAAAGGAATTTAGAGGCAGGCTGGTTTCTTTAATGGCTAAGGGCCCCTGCTGGTATCATTCAGCAAACTAAATTGAAAGTCCTTCACAAGGGGAAGGTTCATATCTTTCCGTCATTGGGGGGGCGCAAGAGTTTTGTCACTCCCTAAAACATCCAAGGGAGGGGACATGAGCTATAAGCCTTCAAGTCCAGAGGGTGGCTCCACTTGAGTGGGTCACCCCCACTTTATTTCTTTTTGCTCCCTTCCATTTGAAAAGGAGCAGTCAATTAGTTACGAGGCTGGGGCACAGGGATTAACTTTCTTAGACGCCAGCCATTAGTTCACCACCTTGGGTGCCATGTCACAGCACCCCAATGTAGGGGAGCAGAGGGGGGTGGGAAGGGTTCACATGGGGTAGGAGGGAGGGTGGTTTGGTCACTTGGGTCAGAGGGGGATCAACCAGGAAGTCCCAGACACGGGGGGCTCTGATGTCAAGGGGGTCTATAGGAGGGGGTATAAGGGGTCACTGAGGGAAGGTGAAGGGAAGGGGGGTGGGTTCACTGGGGTAGGGGGAGAAAAAGTAAACTGTAGCAGAATTTTGGCAATTCAAAGGAGCGAAATAGTTTATTTAGCTTTCACCTTTTCACTTAAATGTTTTCTAGATCACTAAAGGTAGTTTCATGTAATGTAAACAGCTTCAGAGAGTGAGGCGAGGATCAATGCTAGCTTGGTTTAATTTTTACAAGCTGATATAATCTTTCTCCAGGAGACTCACTATTAGGGGTCTCAATTAAATTTCCTTCAAGATTGAAATGGCACTAATAAATGCGTATGTTAGACCAGCACCAGCGTGTAAAGAGTCACCTGTGCTGGTACTCCTGGATGAGCTAATCGGAACTATTCAACAAGACTCTAGGATAGTAGTGGCAGGTGACTTTAATACATCCTTTGAACCTTCATCCTACGTTAGCGAGTTTACAAAAATCAGAGGACGAGCAGTGGTCCATCCCCCAATTAGAAGGGAAACATTTGCGCAACCTGTCCCACACTGCCCTGTAATTAACCTCTATAATTGTTGGCCGGAGCATCAGGGCCTGTAATGGGACAGACACCATCAGATCTATTTAGGCCACCTAAATTTAAGAGAGGTCTCACTACTAGTGTCGCTGATTATTTTTTGAAATGATGTTAGGCTTTGGCCATTACTGGTGGACATGAAAGTTGATACTCACTATTATAGTGATCATAACTCCCTGCTTTCATTTCCTTCTGGGTAGGTGATGGGGAGGGTCAACACTGTCACATGCTCAATTGAGCCCTATCCACTGCTTGCAAATAACCATAGGAGAGTCACCTGCCCACATGTATTGTCTAACCCAAACTTATATGCAGAGATATATTGCCTATTTGTGTTGATTTTATCTACTTACAAAAATGTTGTTACCAGTGCTATTCCAATTCGTGAAGGTCATAACTATTTTTTTAATGCAATGCAAACCATCTTCTACAAGAAATATAAGTATGGACTTCCTGCTACTGTAAAGTATGCTAAATGGTTTGACTCCGATTGTAATATGGCCAAAGCAAGTTTAAGGGCAGCTGTTAAAAGGTTTGCTCAGTTAGGGATTAAAGAGGATAGGGCAAACTTTCGGATTGCCCTTGAAAACGTTTGGAAACCCTCGGACGACAATATTTGGCAAGACTTGCTTCTTGCCTAATGTCAAAGGGACAATAGATCGTTTTGGTGAATACTGTCACAGAGCAATAGCAAAAGTGCTAGATTGTTTCACCACCACATCCAACCAGAGAGCTGGATTATCCATTTCTCCTGCTATATGCCCTTAGGGTTACTGATCGCGATAAAGACCTTTACCAAAGTCCTCGACTAACAACACCCATCAGTGCTGGAGCAGCTGCTGAGGCTGAGACAACTGACCCAGTGCAGTTTACCCTTAAAGATACTATTGATGCCATACGCCTTGTCAAATGATAAAAATTGCCCAGTCCCGACAAAAGCCCTAGGGACCTAATCAAATCTGAGACTCTGATATGGTGAAACTATATCAATTTGTATCTAACTCCATAGCAGCAGGGGGAGGTATCCCTGAGTCTGGGTAGGGTGCAGAGATGATCCCTGTTTTCAAGAAAGGAGATCTGTGCTCTCTATCCAAATACAGGCCTATAAGCCTTATAGATAATTTGAATAAAATAATTGCTAGACAAGTTCATGCAAAACTACTATGGTTTAAGGACTAACAGGCCCTGCCCCCACTTCAAGCGGGCTTCTGCCCAAAGATGAGCAGTTGCGATCAGGTCTTTAGGCTGTTTATCTTATATTGGAAATATATATAATGCTGATGAAACTAAAACTCTTTGTGGCCTTTGTGGTTCTCACGACTGCTTTTTACCTCATCCCCTTCTGTAGTCAGTGGAGCTTTTTGCTCAAGAAGGGCTCACCTGGGAACCTGGTCAGACTCACTGTTAGGTTACATGTGGGGAATTACACCCAGGTCCGATGGGGGAGTAGGGGGGAACTTACAATCCGTATTCCATTTTTGTGCGGAGTACACCAGGGGTTCGTCCTCGCTCCCACTTTGTTCACTTTATATATCAATGACGTGGTTCGGGAACTTTTGAACTGGCATAATAATTCCCCTAGCCTGAATAACAAGAATGTCCCCATCCTGCTTTTTGTGGGTGACTCCCTCCTTATTTCCAAGACCCCAATGGGACTGCAATACGAGCGGAGCTCGTCACGAACACACCCGTTTTGGAACGTTCAGCACAGCGGGGAAATTATCCCCGTGTGTGAACGTTCCAACAGTCATGACGAGCTCAGCTCTCCATGAGTGCAGCTCAAACATGTCTCATGACGATCTTAGCTCGTCATGAGCACGCAACAGGTTAATTAACAATTGTGTGAGGTTTTGTAAATCTAGAGGTCTTGAACTGAACACAACAAAAACCAAATTTATGGTGTTCGGACCTGGGGCTCTCAAGAACTGCACAATAAGAGCTGGGAATGACTTTATTGAACGAGTCCACAGTATTCATGACTTAGGTGTCAGCGTAGCATACAACCTTAACTGGTAACACTAACTTACCAAAAGTTAATTTCTCGTCCAGCAACGATCTAATACCATTCTCTGACTAAATAAGAAGACGTGCTCTCTCTCACAGTCTCCTGTATCGAGCAAAAACCCAGAGTGCCACACTTCATGGAGCACAGATTTCGCCGACAGCCATCAATTGGCTATTGCAGAGAAAAAGTTTGCAAGATCACACATAGTATGTCCGGTTAGTACCCCCTTAATTCCACTCTTTCTTGATCTGGGCATTAAACAGATCTCCAAATTGACAGCATTAAATCCACAAGTATATTGACTTTGTCTCTGGGCAACACCCAAGCTTAGAGAGGAGTAGGGAGTCACTTAGGGAACTAGCAGACATTAACAATGCCAGCCAGCTTCCCTGACTCGAATTTTCATTCAATTGGTTCCAGAGGTTAGGACTCCAGAGGCTCTACGATGATCCCAATACCATCTGCAAGACTGGCCCTATTGTTCTGAAGTCTCAATTCTGGACATATGTCTCCCACAGCTTGCTCTGGCAACAGCTAATGGGCTTTTAACTGACCAGCTTCTTGCAGTCGTCACCGTTAGCCAAAAGCCTATATGTGCGCTTTCGGATCAGTCGCCTACCACTGAAATCCTTCACAAGCTAAGTTAGTGGAAATGGGACTCAAACTACTGCCTGTGCCCGGCCTGTGGATCGGCTCCTGAGACTGAGAAAAATATCCTGTTTTTTTGCCCTGAATATTCAGGCCCTTGACGCCCTGTTTGCCTGAATTTAGGGGAAACCAGATATCTTAATGCGCATAGGATCCTGAGATACGATAGTTCGATCTCAGCTGTGTTTGCTGTTAGCCGCTATTTGGCAAACGTTTGATCTAGAAGCAAATACATTCTTTCTGCCAGTCAATTGATGAGAAAAAATACTTATATTTTATTCATGTATTCCCAAGTCGGGTAATATTTGTGCTGCTAGTTTATATTTTGTATAATAGATTTTTGACCTCTGCACTATAAAACTGATTTATTTGTTTTATAATTCTTTTTTTCTGCGACCTTAATTATTCAGGAACCATTTGGCAGATGTAATGTTTTAATTACATTAATCAAGCTTATTTGACCTATTGTGTTTTTTTTGTTGTTAAAAGGCTAGCTAATATTATGCCCATTGCAATTTCTACACTATTAAATATTAAGCTATTTGAACTTTCAACTGTATGTATTTTTATGGATCAATATTGCTAAGCTGTTTTAATATATGTATCATTATTAAAATGAATGCTTTTATGCTATGCTGTTTTACTTACAAATGTGTATTCACATGGATTCATGTTTGTTTTAATGGTTCTTTTAACCGAGTAAAGTGTCTTTAATGATGCTGATAAGGACCATGTTGCAGCTTTGATCCTACTGTTTCTTAGTGCTGCATTTGACACAGTCTTTGCTCCAAGAATAGAAAAATTAGGAGTCAGAGGAAATGTATTTAATTTGTTTTCCTTTTTTCTAACTAGTCAGACCCGGACTGTCAGATTGGTCTCCAATTTCCCTAAACAGAGAGTTTTAACATGCAGTGTGCGACTCGATTCTATTTAAGTCCAACATTATTTAATCTCCATATTTTGCTTTGCCAAAATTTACTTACTCCAGCCAGGAATTTCCATAACTGCATGCAGGGAGTTAAGAATTGAATGAGCAAAATACACTAAAATTAAACTGTGACGAAACTGAATTACTATGTTTTTTTATCACAAAAGTACCTTATTGGTGGTTTGAAGGCGTGGGTGGTTCCCACAGTAAACAATTTGGGGTTGACAATGGACTCTGAATTCAGCATGAATAAAAAGGAATCTTTGTTTTCAATGTCTTGTTTTCTACATTTAAAATTATTAAAGAAAGCAATTAAACTATTACTACAGCAGACCCACCGGCCGGTAGTTCAGGCAATGAATTTATCACACTGGACTAATGTAATGTTTTATAAATATACTAGCTTACCCCTCGCGAGTTGCTGAGATCTCAGAAGAAAGGAAATTTAAGGAAACTTGTTATGATAACATTCAATTTACATTGTGTCATTTTTATTGACACTTATTCATTTTAATATGTAAACCATTTTAAAGTGTTGTTTTAATTCTGTTTATTTATTCGAGTGCTTGTGGATACATAGTATTTTTTGTTTTTCTGTCTGGTGCGTACACAAATAAATCAGAAGGTTTTCCGACGTGTGAGCTGGCCACATACAGTTGTCAAATTGAGAAGCACGGATTCTGCAAACCTAGTCCACACACTTGCAGCGATTGTCCTTGTGCTTTGTTGATGGTGATTGCAAAAGCGAGTCACACCGGAAACTGTAAACGTTCACTATTGGAAAGATTATAAGGGCCTTCGGGGACCGAGATGTAACAATTTTTTTTTTTTGCCAGAAAACTTCACCGGAGTGTACTCAACAACTTTTAACATTTATTTTTTTTTTTTGCCAGAAACCTTCGCGGTAGTGGACTCAACAACTTCCCAAAGTTTCATGGCAATCGTATGAATAGTGTAGTAATGCATAAAGGACAAACAGACAGACAGACATACATTCGTTTTTATATATATAGATATGAATTCCCGCTAATACGGCGGTGAGACTCCAACGGGTGCCAAAGTGGGCCGCAAGTTAATACCAGGAATGAGAAAATTTGATTCTGCCTCGACTGCCTTGTAGGAGTTCCACTGCATATTTATAATCCAGAGAATACTCTTCAAAACAGCCTGTTTATCTCATTGAGCCTTTTATCAAATGGGCCAATTAGCATCTCTGAGTTATATTCCATGGATAACACTGAGATCGAGAGAAGCTTTACTCCTTACCACTCCAAAATGTAAATTAAAGAGGAAGGTTGGGAAAGTCTTTTTTGTACTAGCTGCAAAGTTAGGGAACAATCTCCTTATCTCCCTCAGGGCTGAATTAAAAAGCAAATCTCCGGAAGCTCTGTAAGCTGCTCAATATGTATGCTTCAAAGGGTATTACGTCTCTTTTTTAGATAATTAGTGCCAGGACACCCTTTTCGGGGTACAGAGTGTGTGCCTTTTATATATCCAGAATGCAAGAAAAAAACAATGGAAAAAGGAGGAAAAGATCTACAGTAACTTATCTAAATAGGGGACAATTAATTCACCTATTTCAATGCCATTTAGTGCACTTCGGAAAAATCCCATTTATTCCACCCCATCACTCATACACAGGGACTAGATTACACATTTTTTTATTGTTTTTTGTAATCATTAAACTCATATCTCTTTGTTCTTTTTTTCTTTGTAACAAACATCAAAAATAATTTTATACACAAGCTTTTTGTACAACCTATACCATCATATACATAACTATATGCACACCTATATACAAAACTGTTGTATTCTCTTCACTTATGTTTTGCTGTATCACTTTAAGTTTAACATTCCATTTCCTTGATGTCATTATCCACTGTATTCTGCCCAGTCAGTTAGCTCTCTGCTTTCTGATGGGATCACCAGCTTTTCTCTGTAGTGCATAATAAATGCCTTATAACCTTCCATGATCTCTCCATCTTCATTTACATCACATGGCGACGATGGGCAGAGAAGCTAAACAACTACAGAGGGAGTGAAACTCTACTGGTGAGAAAAGAACCACGCGAAAATCTTGTTTGTTGTAGACTGAAGAGAAATTCAAATTAAAGAAGAGAAATTCAGATTGAAGAAGAGGAATTCAGATTGAAGAAGAAAACTCATTCTGGAAGAAACTAAGAAAGACATTTGCATAAGTGAATTACCAAGATACTAAAGTAACAATTTACAGCTACTGGTATTTCAAGTAACCTGCAACCGTTGGAATCCTACTCCTCACAGCCTGAAACAAAGAACTACATCTCTGTGTGCAAACCCAGATTTCACAATTCAAGTGCAAGCCAACTCGACTTTTAAAGAAACTAAAGAAGTCATCACTTTGCTTAAACACGCGGTGAGTGCATCAGTAAGACTGTGTTTTAGCTAATCTGTTGGTCAAATGAGTGAATCTCTATTTTTATTTAAATCACCGATCGATCGTTCACTTGTGATCGATTTTTGGGACTTTGCATTTGTGGTAAACTTGACTCGGGAACTCGTCGCATTCTTCTAACAAGCGCCAGGCATTTTTCGAAAATCTGCACAAGCGCCAAGCATTTTTTGAAACCTGCACGAGCAGGTCAACACGAGCTGCATTGTCAAGACTTACTGCACAACGTTCTTCTTTGCCGAACGGACCACGTCACAAGAAGGAAGCCCCAAGCTGTGCTGAACAGAGTCTTTATCAGAGCCTTCACCACGTCACAGGAAGGTGAGCAAGCGCAAAGCGCCAGGCAACGTCAATAGGACAAGCGGAAGCGGAGATGACGCAATGACGCTACGCGTCCAGACGCCATCTTGAATTCATCTCTGGTTACCTAGCAACGCCGGTAACACGCTCTGAGACAACGCTAGCGCTAACGCTGACTACGCTCTCGAAGAGATTACCGCGTTTTAAGTCAGCGCTACACGCCCTCAACGCTCTGTGTTACTCTGTGCTTCCAGATTGAATACATAACTGCACCAGTTCAGTTGAAGGTGAAACGGTAAGCAGTGCCTAGCGCAAGTGACTAATGCAATTGACATTTTGTTTGTTCTCAAAAGATAAGAGGCACAAAGATTAAAGTATAATTGATATTATTATTAAGACGCTGTGAGGAGCAATCCAGTAGAACTACTGTTATCTTGAGGCTGTGTCCATATTTATATTACAGTGCACACAAGAGAAAGTATTGCCAATTAAAGTAAAATGGAGAATCTAAATGTTATAGTACCTCCCATGTTTCTACAAACAACTGGGGATCCACCCATTGAGTGGGATGAATGGATAGACATTTTTGAGAACTACTTAGAAGCACTTGATGGAAAGGATTTTAGTGCAATTAGGAAAAAAGCCTTGTTGTTAAGCACTCTAGGCAAGGAAGGCCAACGTTCCTTTAAATATCTTCCAGTATGCAAAGGAAGTGAACATTGTTATGGCAAGGCATAAATTTTACACTCAACCCCAGAGGAACGATGAATCAGTTGACCAATTTGTAGCTAGGTTACGAGAACTGTCCATCAAATGTAGTTTCGGAGAGATAAGAGATGAAATGATACGCGACTAGCTGATAGTGCAATGTCGTAACAAAAAAATGCAAGAAAAACTGTGGGCAGCGAAAAATCCGACTCTACAAATGGCCATTGATATAGCGAAAGTAGTCGAAGAATTGAACGCATGTATGAGAGAGATGGAAAAGAGAGATAATGGAAAGGAAAATGTTCAAGGGAATGGTGTTTCTTGTGTTGAACAAGATGAAGTTGCCGCTGTGAATAGGAAAAGCATGGATTTGAATGGAAGTGGTCTGAAGAAATACAACAGTGGGTTTCCAGGAAGTGATAGGAACAGATATCAAGGAAGGATGTGTAGTAGGTGTGGGAGCACTTTCCATAACTCAGATTTTAGGAGATGCTATGCTATTGACAAGGTCTGTAGGAAGTGTGGGAGGAAGGGGCATTTCTCCAAGATGTGCAGGGGAGGTAATGCAGATAAAGTAGCTGTTGTAGAGAACAGGGAAATAGTGAGAGACGTTGTTGGTGTTGAAGGTGCCAACAAAATTTTGTGTTTGGGTGAGGATGGTGTCAGTGAAGGTGAACCCGGTAGAAGGTTCAGGCCCAAAGCTCAATTCCTTATCGATGAGATCGAGACACAGCTGATGGTCGATCCAGGATCATTGTGGACTATCATCCCCAAGGATATGTATTTAGAAAATTGGAAAAATGTGCAGCTGTTACCTAGCGATATTAGTCCCTGTGGTTACCAAGGTGAGAGTATAGATGTAATTGGGTTCATGGTATGTGTGATATCGTTTAAGGATCGTTCTGTCAAAGGGAAGGTGTATGTGTCCAGATCAGGCCCAGCAATTTTGGGATGGGGGCAACAGTATGACCTTGGCATAATCATTAATCCCAGGGCAGCTCAACAGGTGATGGTTGTTGATAGCATAACTACGGATTCAATTGTTGAGGGGATGCAATGTCTGTTTGATGAGCACATAGGGGAGTTGAGAGGTTATGTGCATAAGATTGTATTGCGTGAGGATGCCGTGCCTATACAACACAGGGTGAGGAAGGTTCCATTTATTGCACGTGATGAAGTGAAGAAAATGTTGAAGGAAATGTTGGACCAGGGAGTGATAGAACAAATAGAAACATCACCTTGGATTTCTCCCGTAGTTATTACAACCAAATCTGATGGAAAATTTCGTTTTTGTGTGGACCTTCGCACCCTGAACCAGAACATTGTTGTAGATAACTTCCCGTTACCAAACATCAACGAGTTGGTTCTGTCATTAAAAGGGGGGAAGTACTTCTCCAAGCTGGATCTTCGCAGCGCTTATCATCAGATAAAGTTGCACCAGGACTCCAAGGCTTTGACAGCTTTTATAACAACCGAGGGGATTTATCAATTCACACGCATGCCTTTCGGGCTTGCCTCTGCAGCCGGAGTGTTTCAAAGAATGATGGGGGCTGTACTGAAAGGTGTGAACAACGTGGTGTACTTCCAAGACGACGTTCTAATATTTGGTGAGACTGTAGAGGAACACAATCTGATCTTAAAGACTGTTCTAGAAAGGATGGAACAAGCTGGATTAACTCTTAAGAAAGAGAAATGCAAATTTGCGGTGGAAGAAGTTGAATACCTGGGTTATACCCTGTCTGTCGATGGTGTGAAACCCAAGCGTGATTTATTAGACTCTATCAGGAATGCACCAGCTCCGAGTGACAAAGATCAGTTGAGGTCGTTTCTCGGCCTCATTGAGTACTATACAAAATTCGTAAGAGACTTTGCAGAGAAGACAGAAAAAATTAAGGTGTTGTTGAGGAAAGGATGCAAGTTTGTGTGGGGTGTGGAGCAAGTAGAATGTTTTAAGAAAATCAAGGATGAAATTTGTGATGCAGGCATCCTGACTCCATTTGATACCAACCGTAGGTCAGTCTTGACTGTGGATGCCAGTGCTGTGGGTGTTGGTGCGGTTTTGGCTCAAGTACATGAGTGTGGGATCAAGACTGTGGCTTTCGCTTCTAGGACGCTCACTACAGCTGAGAGGAATTACTCTATTATCGAGCGTGAAGCCTTAGCCGCAGCGTGGGGTTGCGAGTATTACAGGATGTATTTGTGGGGGTTCAAGTTCACGCTCTTGACAGACCACAAACCCTTGGTTAAAATTCTGTCACCTGGTGGGGCTGGCAAGGGTTCTGCGAGATTAGCTAGGCTCGCTGCTAGGATTCAAGAATATCTGTATACAGTTGAGTACATTCCAGGTTGGAGGAATTGCCAAGCCGATGGTCTCTCTAGACTACCACTACCGTGGGAGTCGGTAGACAAGCTGGGTGTTGAATCATCCAATTCTGAAGGGTCTGTAGCTGCTGTGGATGAGGTAGTAGATATTTGTGCCGGGGCAATTGGCAAGAGTTTGTGGAATACCTCTATGGCAAAGGATGTGGCGTTGAGAGAAGTCAAGGAGTTGATCGTTAAGGGTCCGAGGAGAGAGAGTTGCCTATCCCCCGCAGTTCGTCCATATTTGAAAGTACTTGATCAATTGTCTGTCTTGGACAAGGATGGCTTCTTGATTTTAATGGAAGATAAGTTCATTCCCCCACAAGATGTGAGGTTTACTATATTTAAACTAGCCCATGAAGGCCATCTGGGACAGTCCCTCACCAAGAGGAGAGTTAGGGAGAATTTTTGGTGGCCTGGCATGGACCAGGAAATCTCTCAGTGGGTGGAAAGATGTACGGACTGTTTGGAGAGTGAAAAGAGACTCAAAGTTGGTAGTCATACTGGTTGTGGATCAATAGGTGACCCGGGGTCCCCATGGCACACTATATGCCTTGATTTCATTGGCCCGTTTTACCAGTTGACTCAAGATATGAGGTTTGGGTTGGTGGTAGTTGACGTTTCCTCAAAGTGGTTAGTGGTTAAGTTCATGAAGGAGATTACTACCAGTAATACTATTACTGTGTTGAGTGACATTTTTAGGGAAGAAGGTCTTCCAACTAGGATTGTCACCGACAATGGGACTCAGTTAACTTCCTTGGAGATGGCCATTTTCTTAAAAAAATGCGGAATTGCACATTCCAGGACCTCACTTTACAATCCCCAGGGGAATGGAATAGTCGAGAGGGCGAACCGGATGGTTAAAGGTGCGATTCAGATGGCAATTTCGTCAAGGACAGATGTGAGAGATTTAGTAAACGACCTGGTTTGGGCCTACAGAACCACTGAGAATGGTGTGACCGGAATGATTCCTTTCAACATCATGAGGGGGCGCTCAGCTGGCACAAAGCTTGTTGCCGCTTGGATGAAAGAATTGATAAATGTTGGCCCTGACAATCCCGGCGCTTTGTGTGAGCCTGATAGCAGTTGTAAGATTGTGGTGAATGATTGGGTGAAGGTCAAGCCTGGTGGGGTTGGGTTGACCAAGTTTAGGGGCCCATTCAAGGTCAGGTCTGTTCATAGAAGGTTCATTACTCTATTCAATGGTGAAAGTTGGAACCTGAGGCGTGTGGCACTGTACAAAAAAGCTGAATGTAGCCGTGATGTTCCTTCTATTGATAGAGTTCAGAGAGTCAGAAGACCTCCAAGTTACTTGCATGATTTTGTTTGCCAATAAGGTTTCTTTGTAACGATGAGCATGTGCTTGTATTTTGTTTTTTTTTTTCTCTTTCTCTCTTCTCCTGCTTTCTATACGAAGGGAAGAGGATATGTTGTATTCTCTTCACTTATGTTTTGCTGTATCACTTTAAGTTTAACATTCCATTTCCTTGATGTCATTATCCACTGTATTCTGCCCAGTCAGTTAGCTCTCTGCTTTCTGATGGGATCACCAGCTTTTCTCTGTAGTGCATAATAAATGCCTTATAACCTTCCATGATCTCTCCATCTTCATTTACATCAAAAACATTCACAATAAATTGACCAATGAACAAAATCATAACACAAAAACACAAGGACTTATACGATTTACACCCTACAGAATATTTCAGCAAAGGCTGAATGCCCTCCCATTCACTCTAGGAGGTGCACTTGGAGGTAGTATAGCACAGATGGTTTGAAAACCCAAATTACCGAACCTCAATCGAAAACTGTGTCACAAAGGCTACAAGTTCCCAAATTAATTATAAACATAAAAACTCCTCCATTATGAAAGTGTTGATGCGGTCGCGTTTCGGCCTTCCAGTCAATCTGGCCTCTTCAGGACAGGGTGATAATCCACCTAAAATACATATAATCCAAAATAGAAAACCATTTTAGGAATCCATTCACGTACTCTGTGCCCTCCTCACCAATCCTCACAATCCGTGCCCGGTAGTCACCGTGCCCAGAGAAAGAAAAACTAAAAAAGGGGGGTCGTGTGTAACGTAGGCCCAGCATCCTACCACCGGCAGGCGTGGGGTGTTAGAAGTGATCCTAGGACCATATCCATGCACTCCAAGTGATTTATGCGCAACACAGGCTGGAGTGACCCAATCACCAATGCCACATGCTGTTCCAAGTGTGACTAACCGCTACTAAGGGAAACAGGACCTCACGGCAATCCATGCACCCAGCATGCATCTCCAAGTCACTACATACTCGCTACTTACAAGAGAAATCAATCTGGGGGCTGCCGGGAATCGTTCACAAAAACCAAAACCAAAGGCAAATTCTGCAAGATGAGATGACAAAATCCATGAATTGCAAACAGTGCTTCTCGTGGTGATTCATTCAGTTAACCTATATCAAGGTAAGCCGGTCTCCTACCTTAACACGAAGTCAAGCTGGGTACGAACAAATCGTCTCAACAAATCGTCTCACGTGTGTGCAAATGTATCCACACTCCACCGGCTCGCTAGGGAGACCAAGACAAAACTGTCAGTGACTAACCCTTACCCCACTTTCTACATCTAATAGCAGTCTGCCACTTCTCTTACCTATTACTAGCCCGGGAACTCCAGAACGTCTCTCTCCTTCAATGAAAACTGCCGCCAAACATGTCGGGTTTCTCCGTAGGACGCCCGGCAGTACCTCCACAAGGAAGTAGCAAACGTCATACCCCATGTGACCGGGGTTCTCCGTCACAAAAATAAATGATGGGCCAAGCATTTTGTCTAATCAACGTTCAGTCACCCTGCCCAACCTGGTGTGAAAACGAAAGAATGTGTGTAAACCGAGGCACCGTACATACACTCTGGCCAATGTGGGGAAAATAACTCAACACTTCCTAAGGGCCACGCAAATAATGAGAGAAAAAAACGCGGCTCCTCCCTATGCTAAAATCCGTAAAATGGAGCTGCTTCTCACTAGGGGTCAAAGAGCCCACAACTGGCTACAATATGTGTGACTCCCACGAAGGTGACACAAACATCGTCACATGTGGTGTGGCACGTGCTACAAACACAGGAAAACGGATCGGAGAACAACTGTGGACGGGGGGCACAGAGGGTGAACATCATTCCACCATTATTAAAAACACAGTGTGTACACAAAACCCTAATTCAGAACACTTGTGTGTGTCTGTACCTATACAAACATAAAATACAGTCCTAAGTATTCACACAAGGACCATATCATATTTTACTCTGTCATATAAATCTATTTACATCAATATTTCTGTACAACATGTTACATATTCAGCAAATCATAACGTAGCGCGAATAATTATCAAAAACAACAGAATAGGTGCACAGTTGATATCTCAAGTACATTACGCTGTAATTAATGCCCATATTTCGTCCCGGTCATTCAGACCACTTTTCGCAGTTTCATATTTCTCAATCATTCTAGCTTCCAGTCTGTTAAGGGTTGCCTGCATCGTTGGGGTTCTCTGTGTTCTCACTACTAGTAGAACAGACCAATTTATATCATTTTCATTGTGGCCCTGTTCAATGTAATGCTGGACCAATGGCGCTCCCAAATACTGACATCTAATTCTGGATTGATGTTGTATTACTCTCATTTTCACGTTCTGGGTGGTCTGCCCTATGTAAGTTTTCCCACACGGACAGGAGATGCAGTACACCACATTTTTGGTGTTGCAATTGGAGAAGCTTTTTTGTATATGCTTACGGTTGTTGAACATTACATGTTTAGTATTGTTAGTCAGTTGACACACAACACAGCCGTTGCATTTATAGTGTCCAACTACAGGGGGGAGGTGCAACATACTTCTCAAGTCACCCTTTTCTGATGTCTGCCTAGTTGCCGTCACCAAATGTTGACGAATATTCTTAGCTTTGCGAAAGGCAAATAAAGGTTTAGGGATGTCGAACTGCTGTATTAGTCGCCAATTCCTCAAAATGATTCGTTTGATCATATTCGCTCTAGGGCTATATGTTAAAACACAAGTCATTTTTTCGGTATTCTGTTTTTCTTTTGGTGTGAGCAGAGTCTCCCGTGGTGTAAACCAAGCCCGTTCAAGTGCTGCTTTCACCAATTTTCTAGGATACCCTCTGTTTATCAATTTCATTTGGAGTTTTTCTGCGTTCGCAAAGTAATCACATCTATTGGTGCAATTGCGCCTAATCCTTAAAAATTGCCCGTAGGGCAGGTTCTCTTTCAATGTTCTAGGATGTCCACTATTAAAATGAAGTAAGGTGTTCCGGTCTGTAGGTTTGAAATACAGACTAACCTCTAGCCTTCCGTCTTTGTGAGTTACATTCAGGTCCAGGAAATTAATTCCCTCATGGCTATGGGCCATAGTGAATTTCAAGTCCCTGGATCTGCCATTAAGCCAATTATGGCAATCACTTAGTTCTTCAACGGTTCCTGACCAAATTACAAAAATATCGTCGATAAATCGACTCCATTTCGTAATGTGGGAACGGAATGGTGTATTGTCATTGAAAATGTCATTTCTTTCGAACATGTCCATAACCAAATTAGCAATTTCCGGGGCAAAACAACAGCCCATGGCTACCCCTTTGATTTGCAAAAATAATTCCTCCTTGAACGCAAAAAAACTATTTTTTAAACAAAGTTTAGCCAGGGATGCGATGAAACTGGTAGGTACTGCATGGGGTCTCGTCCTTTTATCTAATACTATCTCTAGTATCAGCAGGGCCTCATCCTGAGGGATATTAGTATCCAGGCTTTCAATGTCGAAAGTGACCAACAACTGGTGGTCACTTTCAAACACCGAGCCCTCTATCTTGGAAATGAAATCCATTGAATGTCTAATATATGCCTCGGTTTCTGGTACAAGTGGTTTTAAGAAGACATCAATATATTTAGCGAGTGGCTCCAACAAGGAACCGCAAGCAGCAAGGATAGGACGACCTGGAGGATGCTGTAAGTCCTTATGCATTTTGGTTAGGACATATATGTTTGGTATTTTCATCATCATCAGGGACCCTACACTCACACAGGTACACCTCTCACTAGGGAGTAGCACAGTTTGGACTAATGACACAGTAGACACAGTGTGGGTATATGGTGCATTGGTACACTATTGTAATTCAAGCTCTCAAAATAAGCTACACTGAAACCTGAATGTTTAATCAGGTTATCTATTCTCCCATTAGCCATACATGGATCAGTACTGCAGACTATGTGGAATGTATTCAAGATACACACTCAATTAAGAGAAGTCTCGCCTACGCCTGCTGTTTGAGGGCAGGGAGGCGCATCCATTATAAACTGTGTTAGGGGCTTTCGATACCTGGGCATATTTGTTACTATAAATTAGAACAATTCTTACGAGACAACTTGTATAGACTCCTGCAAGAGTTTAGGAATGATGTAAAGCATTGGAGAACCTTGTTACTATCACTCTTAGGCAGAGCAGCCATGTAATAAATGATTACATTACCAAAACTGGTGTATGTGCTACAAAACACCCTGTACAGGATACCAAATGAATTCTTCCAGCAAATAGGGAGTGAAGTGAGGCTCATGCTGTGGTAAGGGAAAGCTCATCTGTAGCGCTAGCTAAACTGGTGAGAGGCGTGAATGATGGGGGATTGCATTACTGGATATTAAATGAAATTATTGAGTGGTACAACTGGTAACAGTGAATGATTGGCCCTTCACACCATTAGCAGAGCCAGCATTGTGGATAGACAGACATGCCATGGGAAGTATGGGGCACCCAACAGTTCTCAACGGAAACCAACAGCAGATCTAGCTTCCAAAGCAGTAGCCCAGGTCTGGAAACAGCCCCCAAGGTACCTGGAGTGGATACAGAAACTGACAAGATCAACTCCTCTGTGGGACAGCACTGTTCTGAGGGAGGTAGGCAGGGCGGAAGAATTATACCCTTAGGACCCAGAGGAATCTCTACTCTAGGTGACATTTGGGACAAGAATGGCCTGATGCCACTGGAGACACTCAGGCAGGAATACCAAATGGCAGATACATCAATGTTCCTATTCTTGCAGATAGGAAGGTCACATCCATGAGGATACAACAGTCGAAGAATCCTTGCCCCTGGCGGACACTTAGGACGGATTGGGAGAGAGATGTGGGCCCACTCAAGGATGGAGAGTAGGAGGAGGTGCTACAGGCCCCTTGAGAGCTCACGATACATGCCGGGTTCTGTCTAGTGCAGTGGAAATATTAATTTGATCGTATTACACCAATGAATTCCTGCACAAAATGGGAAGGGCAGGCTCCAGCACATGTAGCGGGGGTGTGATGAAGTGGGAAACTTCATGCTCACTGTGTGGTCTTGTGCGATAATTAAGCATTATTTGGAGGCAGTAAGAAAGGGCTTGAACACAGTAACGGGTAAAAACTAGACAACACAGTTAAAACAATGACACTCAATGTCTGGGGTGATGACAATCCAATGAAGTATACCAAACTACTAATTTTGGTGAGACTTTCGGTGGATAAGAGAAACATAGCCAGGAACTTGGTGGCACATGATGGGCCATATATTCAGACCTGGATGGAGGACATTGGTTGTATGTTGGCAAAGAAACAGTTGTATGAAGGAAGGGGATACTTGAAAAAATAAGAGGGGGTATAGATGCCCTGGCAATGATACTGGGGTACGAGCATAAGTATATGACCAGTGACAGAATGGGAAACAAGTGTGTGCATGAAGGGTGGGTGTGGACGGGTGGGCTCAAGAGGGGGCAACGGAACAAATACTGGCAATTTGGTGTACTTATACAATGTTGGTGGCAATAGAGGCTGTATATGTTTTTTCTTGTAGCAAACTTAATATTCATTATTTTTTCAAAAGTACTGCAGACTATGCAAGTCTGATATTTTAGGACCTTTGTTGGGAAGAGTCTTAGCATAAAATGGTCCCACTTTCCTTTTGAGAAACAAGGTGATGTAGTTTTACCATGCAAGCATATGCTAAACTAAAGAAAGAAAGAAAGAACAAGAAAAGGAAAAAACTACCAAATAAATGTGGAGGGCAAGTGTTTTTAATAAAAAAAATGAAAAAGTAAAGCTTAACAGTGGGACTGAATACTATTATAATGATGGTGGCATGATTTTGAGGCTTGCAGCGGTGATACCTGGCTGGTCCATCAATAATGGCAGTGGGGTAGCCGGGACTGTAATTACTTAATGAGCACTAGTCTGCATTTACATGTGAGTTGCTCAGGGATGAACTAAAGAAAATATATTCAGAGGTTGGGCTACTGTGGATGTACAGCTATGCAGAGTAAGCAGGCAAAATACAGTGATTCAGAATAGAGGACATCCTAAAGACCAACCAATGTCTACTAGGCAGAGCCAAACATAGGCAACAAAGCCAAAGGCTGAAGAGGGCTGATCCATTGCCAATTGTTTGTATGTGGTATTGAAGGGCTGAACTGATATTTGATTGAAACTTTGTGTGATGAATAACTGAAGCGAGCTCACCCAAAGCCCATATTCTATAAGCAAGATTATGGAGTATTTTTGAGGAAAGAGGAGACTGGCAGCTAAAAAAAATTGTTGGTCAGACCTACAGCACACAGAAAAAGATAGAGCAAGAGTGAAGGAGCACAGAGGATCCTTAGTTCACACACATAAGTCATGCAACACTGGCCAAGAGCTGCATATTCTTCCCCGAAAGACATGGTCCAAGTGTGGTACAACAGGAACAGTGCACATTTCCTTTTATTACATGAAATAAGTATGGTACTGCAGTGGCAGCCAATCCAAGCTTTGTCAAAGACTGGGAGCAAGTATTATTGAATGGCAGTAGCGTTCTTAGAAAATAAAGTTTTACAAATTTTGGGTCATGCGTGTACATACTGCATCATCTTAGGAAATACAGTTTTACAAATTTAGGGTCATGTGTGTACATACTGCATCAGTGAGTATGATGGGAAGATAAAACAGTATATGGACAGCCATGAATTTAGTTGTTATGGGTCTGAAATTAGCTTGTGTGCAAGCCATCCATACATTAGTGATGGTGAGTATGAAATTAGCTTGTGTGCAAGCCATCCATATTATAGTGATGGCTCACATGCTGAGTCATGCCATGGTGTACAAGGAATATAATATGTTTTTATTAACTTTTTTTATTTGTAGTTAGAGTTTTTCTTCATGTTGACACTGCCAGAATTTCATTTTTGCAGTGTATGTAAGAAGCAGGACCTCAACCCAGTTTCCAGATGAAAGTTCATTTTCCATCTTGTTTATGGTGTGTGTTAGACCTGGCTTGTCCAGCTGGTTTGTCCTCAGACTTTTTGCTTTTTGGCCTCCTGTTTTTGTTGGTTTTATGACCCTGGGCACTTTACCACTGCTGACCAGTGCAGAAGTGCATAAGCTCTCCCCGTAAATTGTGTTTATTTAATTATTTATTTTATTTGCAGAGTTTTATAGAGCACGAACAAGATCCTGCGGATATCAGAGCACTTTACACACAGATGGGATACAAGAACAGAAGAATGATATTAAACAAGTCATTTAGGTCAGGGATGCGCAAATGGTTAACAATAGAGTCAAGGCAAGGTAGTAACGGTGAATAGATGGTCAGGCTGGACATAATCATGCGATGAGAGATAATGAGTCATGAGATTACTTTAGTCTATATTCAAGTGCATTTAGATAAGAGGAGTGATTTTACTTCTTTTTTGAAGGATGCCATGGATGAGATTAGTCTGATTTCTGGAGGGAGGGCATTGCAGATCCTGGGTGCCATCCCTGAGAAGGAGAGTTTATATGTTTTTTCTTGTGGAATCTTTGAGGTTTCAAAAGAAGATTTTCTGCGCTTATTGTGGTTCTTGAGCCACCCGAGTCAGTTTCCAAGCGAGGTAACTGGGTGAGTTGTGATGTATAGCCTTGTGTGTCATACATGCGATTTTCGGGTGTATTCTAGCTTCGTATGGCAGCCAGTTCACGGATTTTAGGTCTGGGGTGAAGTGAGAGTTTGTTTTTGAGCCAGTGATGAGTCTTGCTGCAGCATTAATAGAGGGGTGCGGTTGTTGATGTAGGGAGGCCATAGAGGGCGACACTTCCATAGTCTACTCGAGGGATAACTAGGGCTTGGACTGCAGTCCTGAAGTCATTGGCTGGGAGGAAGGGTTTCAGCTTCCTCAATGTGTTGATTTGGAAATTTGCTCCCTTTGTTGCAATGCTGATATAATGCTGCATATCGAGATTATAGTCGAGGGTTATGCCTAAAGATTTCGCTGAGTCCACGATGGTAGGTTGCACGTTGAATGCGGTGAGATGATTCAGCCAAGCCTGAGTGGTGTGGACTTTGGTGGGAGGTGCTATTAGGAGGAACTCCATTTTTAGAGCGTTAAGTTTGAGATGATTCTCAGCTAGCCAAGTCTGTGTGTTCCTAAGCGTTGTGTTGAGTAGATTGATGTCTTCAGAGGGGTGTATTTTAAGGTAGAGTTGGGTATCATCTGCGTACATGTGAAATTGCACATTGGATGCTTGAAGGAGTGCGGTGAGTGGTTCCATGACTAGGTTGAACAATATTGGGGATAGGTAAGATCCTTGTGGGAGACACCTAGTGATACAAGAACGGGTGTGGACATAGTATTGTTAATCTTGAATTTCTGAGTCAGATTATGTAGAAAGGAGGTAAACCACTTGAGTACTGTCCCTGATAGACCCATTCTGAGACTCAACAGATCGAGTAAGTTATCGTGTTTGACCGTATCAAAGGCTGATGAGAGGTCGAGTAGGATGAGGAGGCAAGTACTGTTCTGATCATGGCTGATTCCCTACTGTGGCCTGATCGGAAGCCTGATTGGTGTGAGTTGAGGAGGTCAAAGTGTTCGATGTGTTTTGTCAGTTGGATGTGTACACATTTTTATAACAGTTTGGCCAGGGTAGGGATATTGGAGATAGGGCGATAGTTGTTCAGATCGGTAGGGTCTGCTGTGGGTTTCTTTAGTATAGGTGATACTTGTCCCACTTTGAGGGAGTCCGGGATGCATCCTTGTTGAAGTGAGCTATTAATGATATTGGTCCAGAGCGGGAGGAGCAGCGGGATGTAGTCTTTTTTGGCATTTGTGGGTAGAGGATCAGTTAGGTGATTGGAGGGCTTCAATGTGCTGAGAATCTTGCCTATAGATTATTCAGAGTAAGTTTCTATGATTCCATGATTGGCATATTTGATTTACTGATAAGTCCCTGGTACATTGCACTCTGTGTGCCCAGGGCCTGTAATTCAAATGCTGCTAGTGGGCCTGCAGCACTGATTGTGCCACCCACATAAACAGCCTGTAAATGTAACTCAGAACTGCCAATGCAGTGTCTGTGTGCAGTTTAGTACTGCACTGTCAACCTGGCAAGTGGACCCACTTGCCAGGCCCTAACCTTCCCTTTTCTTACATGTGAGTCACCCCTAAGGTAGGCCCAAGTTGCCCCTGTGGGCATGGTGCAGCGTATGTGAAAGGTAGGACATGCCCTGAAGTGTATGGCATGTCCTGATAGTGAAATACTGCCAATTTCGTGTTTCACTATTGAAAGGCTATCTGTTCCATAGGTCAGCATGGGAGTTTATTTATAAGATCTTATAAATATAACTTCCCACTGGGACAAGATGGAAAGATGGAGTTTGGTATGCATAAACTCAGAATATAAAAATGTTTATTTTTTTAGTAAAGATGATTTTTATATTGTGCGTTTGGAAAAAACTCTTTTAGAAAGTGGTTATTTTCTTGCTTAGCCATACTGTGTGTCTCTGCTGCTTTGTGGATTGACTGTATGGCTTTAGAATGACAGGGGCTAGGGATGTGCATTCTCACAGACGGCCGGGGGAGGGGGTGGGGGTTGACGTGAGACGTGCCTTTCCTGGATGAGTCAAGGCTTTGATGAATAGACCTGGGATGCATTTAGAGTAGGTTGAGGAGATTTAATTTGCATCTGAATGGGCCTGTTCTGCCTTGGACAATGCTGTTTCCACCTCCTGCCAGGCAGCTGAATCAGAGAGGGCAGAACTGGTTTTGGCTAGGGAAAGAGCTTATCTACCACCTGGTACAGGAGGATATCTCCCACCATCTCAATTTAAATGTCAAAAGCCAATGTTTCTTCAGGATCCTGCTACCTACTAGTGTAATACAGTAAACAGTAAGCCTCTTCTACCTAACAAGAAACATGAAAAGATATTTGCAAAGGAGAGAAAAAGACACTGTCAAAGCTTTTTAATAAAATGAAATTCATGTTACTCTGGTTTAGTAACACGTTTAGCTAACTTTTCATCAAATGGCTTCTAAGCAAGTCCAATTATTATGAGTTATTATAATCGAAATTATTACTTATTATATGAAAGATGGAATTACATGAGAATTAACTGGTAGGATCTACCTAGTTCTCAATTGTGTATTCCACTTTTAAGTGCTGTGTAAGATATCGAATGCAAATCTACTCTTACCAGACCTTGTGTCTGAAGAGGAAAGTTTAGATGGAGAGGCTAGAGCTATAAGAATGACTTAATGAAGTGGTTAAGGATATAAAGTAAATATTGAAGTGAATCCTGTATTCAGGCTTTTGCATGTCTTTGAAGACAGAGCTCAATGCACAGTTAATAGCTTTCCATCGAATACACAACCTAAGGCCATCTAACTAGTTTCTGTTTTTACCTGATTCAAGAAGGTCCATCTTTTAGCACTCTTTGTGCAGGCCTCTCAATTCAACAGGGTAATGAACAGTGAGTGAGAGTGTCATGGAGAGCCACATAGGCAAATTTCATAGCACCCCACTGATAATAACTGTCAAGCTCAAAGCACATCCATTGTTCTCCTTAAGTGGAATTTATGTCTCCTGTTGCACCCCAGCAATGGAATGGCGTTAGAAATATTATAAGGGTAAAAAAGGTTTGCAGCTGTGCAAATTGGAAGAAATTTCCTCAGGCTCCATTTTCACACTATTTCTGATTTTTTGCAAACAGAAATTGCCATACACTAGAACTGTGTAATACATTCTTGCACTCAATGTTCAAAATCAGAGGTTTTAATAAATACGCCCACTGTGCATGCCATTTCAGTTAAACTATAGTCTCCCTGCTTCTAAAGGCATGTATCTCCTTGCTCTGCAAAGCTCTTTTCTTTGCTTGAGTGTGAAATGATTGATGAGATGAAATTGTCAAAATAAAATGAGAGGACAAAGAAGAAATTTTACTGAATTTGTAAGGACATTTCAAAGCAATATTGTCTCAAGATACTCAGTAATTAAATGATCCAAGGGGCTTCAATGGTATTAATAAAGAATTAATTGTGTGTTAATGTCTCGGTATCACACAAACTAAGGTTGACAGTCTCAAAGAAATAGGACCAGGTGGAAAGAGATATCCCCTCCATATCAGGACGTCTGTCCTCACCCACCAATTTGGTAACATGCTTCATCCTCGGGCCCCTCCTTGCACCAATCATCATGATTTAGCTGCGAGCTACAACCCATTAATCTAAGATTTGGGGATTGCTCTTTTTAAGGAATGCGGTTTCTTGAGTATGATGCCTATCCTAATGTTTATTGGGTGTCAAGGAAAAGTCCAGCGGGGAAATCTGAGTGATCTAAAATTATCATCTGAGTGAGTGAGTGTGTCATGGGGGGCTGTGTGGGCAGAAATTGAAGGACCCCACTGAAAATATCTGTCAAGCTCGAAGGACGTCGATTATTCTCTTTAAGTGTAATTTATTTCTCCTGTTGCACCACCACAATGGTGTCAGAAAGTTTTGTACATGCAAATGAGGTTTGCAGATGTGCAGGCTCCATTTTTACACTATTTCTGATTTTTGCAAAAAGAAATTGGCATATACTAGAGCTGTGTAATACATTCTTGCACTCGATGTTCAAAAGCAGAGGTTTCAAGAAATGCACACAGTGTGTGTGCCATTTCAGTTAAATTATAGCCTCCCTGCTTCTAGAGGCATTTACCTCTCTGCAAAGTTCTGTTCTTTGCTTGAGAGTTAAATGATTGCTGAGATGAAATTGTCAAAATAGAATGAGGGATCAAAGAAGCAATTGCACACAATATGTAAAGACATTTCAAAACAATGCAGTCCCAAGACTCTCGGTAATTAAACGATCCAAGGGGTTTCTATTGTATGTATTATAGAATAAATTGTATGTCTATGTTGTTGTGCCACAAAAACTAAAGGTTGACTGTCTCAAAGGAATAGGACCAAGAGGGAAGATATACCCCCTCCATATCAGGACATCTGGTCTCACTTAACAATTAGGTGGCATGCATCATCCTCGGGCCCCTCCGTGCACCGATCATCTTGATCTAGTTCGGAGCTACAACCCATCAAACTGGGATTAGGGAGCTCTTAGGGGATTCCTCCTTTTTTGGCAGGGTTTTTTTTTTAGTGTGATGCCTATCCTAATGTTCATTGGGTGTAAGGTAAACGTGCTGACTGGAAATCTGTGTCATCGAAAAACTATTTGATGGGAGGACCCTCTGAAACTTTAGTCCCCCAGGAGTAGGATTCAAATTGTTGTGGGGTATAATTCCCCGCTCCGGCAGAAGTCGACATGTTTCAGTCAATATGTTACCATCTAATGAGGTGTGAGTGCATTCTTCAGGACTGGGACGCCTTCTCTGCTGTTTGAACAAAGCGAAATAAAACCTATTACAACCTGCCTTTAGTAGTTTGATGTAAGAAGCCAAGCGCAGTCTAAATGTCAGAGATGATTGTTGATCACCCTCTTGAGAAAACTGTGTGCCACACTCAATGCTGGAGAATGGATCAGGTCTCTGTATTCAACCATAAGCATGGAAATCATTAGAACTAAGTTTTACATATATAAGACACCTGCAAAGGAGAGAAAAACAAAGCATGTTAATAATATGAAATTCATGTTACACAGGTCCATCAACATGCTAGGCTAACTTTGCATGAAAATGGGTTCTAAGCAAGTACAATTAGTATGAGTAAAATAATTATTACATTTGAATATATGTGCGGCTCCTGCGAAAAAAGAAATGTAGCCACATATAGTTAATCAATTAATACAATCCACACAGAATCATATGATTATCATATAACATATATAAATGAGGTGCAAGTGCATAAGTGCTAAATGTGCACTGGACCAGATGCATGGATTTATTTTTGGTATGGATAATTGAAACCAATGACATAGAATATGGCGGATGGAATTGCATGAGAATTAATAGGGGTGAAAATATCACCTACTTAGTTATGAATACTGAAATCCAGTTCTAAGTGCTGTGTAAGATATTAAAGGGGACTCTGCTTTTATCAGACCTTGCGTCAGTAGAGGAAAGTTTAGATGGAAAGGCCCCAGCCATAAAATGGCCGCAGAATGACTTCATAAAGTGGTCAGGGATATAAAGTTAATATTGAAGTGAAGCCTTTATTTAGGCTTTTCAATGTCTTTGAAGCTCGAGCAGCATGCACTTTTTCATAGCTTTGCATCCAATACACTACCTAAGGCCAGCTAAGTAGTTTCTGTTTCTTCCTGAGGGCCCACCTCTTAGCACTCTTTGTGCAGGCCTCTGTCTTCAAAAGGTAATGAGGTGGCCAGTGTCATGTAGGGCCGTGTGGGCAGATATTAAAGGACCCCACTGAAAATATCTGTCAATCTCGAAGCACGTCCATTATTTTCCTTAAGTGTAATGTATGTCTCCTGTTGCACTACCACAATGGTGTTAGAAATATTGTAGAGCTAAATGAGGTTTGCAGCTGTGCAAATTGGAAGAAATACCCGCATGCTCCATTTTCACACTACTTTAGATTTTTGCAAACAGAAATTGGCATATACTAGAACTGTGTAATACATTCTTGCACTCGATGTTCAAAAGCAGAGATTTTAAGAAATTCGCCCAGTGTGCTTGCCATTTCAGTTAAATTATAGCCTCACTGCTTCTAAAGGCATTTATCTCTGTTCTCTGAAAATTCTGTTCCTTGTTTGAGAGGGAATGATTGATGAGATGAAATTACCAAAATAGAATGAGGGGACAAAGAAGCAATTTTACAGAATATGCGAAGACATTTCCAAACAATGCAGTCCCAAGACACTCAGTAATTAAACGATCCAATGGGCTTCTACTGTATGTATTACAAAATGAATTGTATGCCTATTTCACATGTACCACACAACCTAAGGCTGATCATCTCAAAGGAATAGGACCAAGTGGGAAGAGATACCCCCACCATATCAGGACTTCTGTCTTCACCTACCAATTAGATGGCATGCAGTGGTGGATGGTTTCAAGCAGAGTGGCGGGGCAGTGGAAAGCGACGACGGATTGTGACGAGAGGAAAAGAAAAGAAAAAAGCTTACCTTGCTCTTGCAGCATCACTGACTCGGTGCTCTTCTGATGCACTGCACAGGCTCCCAGTGTCCCCCGTGCCCAATCCTGACGCTGCTCTCATATTTATTTTATTTTTATTTATTTATTTATAAAGTTTTATATAGCGCGAACTTGACCCAAGAGGGTATCAGATCGCTTTACATTTAGGATCGTTGCGTTACAAGTTACATCAGAAACAAAAGCATAGTAATGAACAGTACACATAAACAATGTTACAGTAATTCGTAGGATGGAAGGGAGGAAGAAGTAATAGCTGGGAAACTAGGAGGAACAATGCCCAATGTCCGGCTGGGTATGTGACGGTCAAGGGGGAAAACCAGGGGCAGACTCCTCATTAGCTGTCAAGCAGCTCCGCTGAACATCAGCCATGTTGCCTGCTGTCTCCAATCCGGGAATACAGCTCGGGTTGGAGGCATGCAGCGTGCATGTCAGTTTGGCCCTCCTCAAAATGGCCGGCTAAAACCGAGAAGGGATCACTGACAGCAGTGCTGAAATTCTTCCCCTCCAGTCTGTCATTGTCTGGCCCTGACCCAAGACTTGTTTGTTTTAGTAATAAAACAATATAAGTTAGTGTTATCATAATTGTACTTTTTTATTTTTTGAAGAATTATGTAGCGCAAACTTGACCCGAAATCAGGATTCAGAGCGCTTTACATGAGCACCAGTTGCGTTACATGAGGGCACACTATTTTTTGTTAGGCAAGGGAAGATTAAGTGATTTGCCCAGAATCACAGGATGTTGAGCGTCGTTGCCGAGACACAAACCCCGTTCCACAGGTTTGAAGTTGACCGCCCTAACCGTTAGGCTTCATCATTTCCCCGGGGGCGGTGCTTCATTCGCCACAGTGGAAGTTTTGCCGCTGGTGGCATGCTTCATCCTCGTGTCCCTCCTTGCACAGATTACAGGGACCTACCTGCATGCTACAACCCATGAAACGGAGATTAGGGAGCTCTTAGGGGACTACTCTTTTTTGGGGAAGATTTATTTTTGTGTGATGCCTATCCTAGTGTTTATTGGGTGTGACAGAAAAGTGCAGAGGGGAAATCCGTGTCATCTTAAACCATCTTCTGGGTGGACCATCTGAAATTTTAGTCCTCCAGGATTAGGATTACAATTGTTGTGATGTATAATTAAGCCCATTGGCAGAAGTCTACATGTTTCTGCCACTATGAAACCCTCTAATGAGGTGTGAGTGGCACTCGTCAGGACTGGGTTGCCCTCTCTGCAGTTTGTTCAAAGTGAATTAAAACTATTACATCCTGCTTGTGGGAGTTTGATGTTAAGATGTCAGGTGCAGCCCTACTGTTGATCATCCTGTTTAGAAAACTGTGTTCCACTCTCAAGGCTGGAGAAATGGATCAGGTCTCTGTTTTGAAAAGGAAGCAAGGAAATCATTAAAAATAAGTGTTACATGCTGAACTATGCTCCATGGGGTTTTAGTACTGTATATCTTAGTGTCCAAGGAATGACTTCTGGTGTGTATCTTTAAGGTGAGTTTTACTATGTTTTATCCTCACATGTATTGTTAACATTATCACTATTCTTATATACCCCACTCAGATATGTGTGCCCAGTGGTGGCCGACACATATAAAGGGTGGTGGGGTGGGTGGAGGGAGTCGAGTGCAGGAGAGTGTGTGGCAGAGGTTTAACAATTAAATCAAACCATAAAGACTTACCTACTGCTGCTGGCCACCTTGCGCTCCTCTGCTAGCAGATTCTGGTCCCAGCAGTCCCCGACTCAGCATCACGGACTCCACGTCCAATCCCAGTGCTGCTCTCAAGCATGAGAGCAGTGTGAGGATTGGCCTCAGCAGCCTGGAATAATGCTCACTCAGGCAGAGGGAGCCTTTACTATTTCTCCTACCCAGCTGTGCAATACAGCTGGGTTGGAGAAACCTAAGTGCGCATGACAGCTTGGCCAGCCTAAGACAGCAGGCCAAAGTGACTTGTGCACTCAAAAGTGCACCTACCACGCATCCTCCCCACTCCCATGGCCTGGCTGGCCCTGCCCCTCCCTTCACACGCTGCTTCAGCCAACACCTAAAAGATTAAACGAGAACTAAATATTGTTTTATTGTTCAGCTGCTGGTTCTGAGCTAGTGTGGCAACACTCCTCCGCCATTGTGGAGCAGCCACTGCTGTGTTTGCCTTTCTCTTTGTTTCCTTCTCACTGACTCGAAAAGCGGGTAAAACCCATGTCTTGGGATTTTGTTCTAAAAACCTCCAAATCAATGTGGCATGCCATTCTAACTAATATTTGACCTTATTAGTAAGGTCAAGTACAATTAAACAAAAGGGGCCAATGTCCGCTAAGTCTGCAGGTGGAAAGGGTGGCTCCACAGTCTCAAAATCTATTAAAGACTTCTTTGGTAAGCATTTTAAAGAAAAGGAGACACCAGAAAGGGAATCAAAAGCGGTGGAGACCCCAAAACTGACTGAGATCATGATATCAGACACCGATTCCCTGAACCAGACAAATTTTGACACTGCTAACATCCCGATAGTACCTCGGCTGTCTTCCTCCCCACGGCTGTTTCAATCAGTATTAAGCCAAGACTCAGAGGGAGAGGGGGAGGAGGAAGAGAAAGAAAATGAAAATCAGACAGATTTACACCCGGTGAGGGAAGCTGCGGAAGCTGGACTCAATGAAAAAGACAGTCTGGAAAACGTAAATATGGCCTATACTGTGATATCAGGCCTACCCGTGAATAGTCTAGAGGTGACGGGTACCTCGAGCTCATCAATGCTTGAGGTTATGTTGATGCTCCAGAAAACTCTACAAGGAATCCTAGAGGTTTCAGTGGTAAATAACGAAATTTTAAAAACCCATAGTAAGCAGTTTAATAACATAATTGGGGAATTGATGCAGATTAAAGTCCAAATGCCATCCCTTGTAAGACCTGTAGAGAACGAGGCTAGCGAGGTGGGAGAAACAACAAGGACAAATACACCAAATGAGGAGGAGCCCAATGTATATATTTCCCGCTGTCCCATGATCATAAGGAGATATGGAGAAAGTAGGCGTTGCCTGAAGAGGAGAACAGGGAAAAAGGTCCAACAGGTTAGACCGGCTGTAGAACAGGTGATCAGGAAACAGGCCCCCTTTGACCTAAGGCCCAGGGACAAGGCAGGAAGAGTAGAATTGGATAATGTAACCACAGTAGACACTGGGGAAAGCACCCCAGGTCCCCAGGAAAAATCAGGTTGGGTCCAAGGTAAATGTGTGACCAAGAACACAAGGGCCGCTAAGAGGATGCCAAGGGGGAGGAAAGAGGGTTCAGAACCTATATGGGAAATAGAAACGTCCTCCGAGGCAGGGCCCAGTAACCAATCCCCGGTAAATAATTGGATGAAGGGTGAGAGAGTAGTAAGTAACTTGAAGAGAAGGAATAAAGGCCCAGAGGAAAGTTATAAGTCTCTACAGGTACCCAAGATTGTGGACACCTGGCTATACCTAGAACCAATGAGTCAGGGATATGGGGGGAAAAGGGGTAAGAGATTAAAACCCCTAAACCGCTCGCAGTTACTATTCTCATTTGCTAAATGCCCCAGCTTAAAATATGTCAGCTCTGAGGATTTAAAAGAAGTGGGGTTTTTGGTTAATGCTAAAGGTGAGGAAATAACAAAGGTCCTTCTCCACTCAGCTTTGATAAAAGTCGCAGTGGAAAAAGCGGAAGCAGAGATGTTAAGAGAAGGAATTAGATTAGTAAAGAGAGAGGATCTGAAATTGGTTAACCAAGGGCACAAATTTCTTAGAAACCATGCAGGGCTGGGAGAACGGCAAATAAAAATTATTTCATCTGGATGGAGTAATAAGGAAGGCCTGGCAATTACAATTGTTCCTAAAAAGCTGGGGTGGGGGGAGGAAGATGTCTTGGATGGGAACAGGTATAGAGAGCTGGCTTACTTAGACCAGGAGGAGGAGGGGAATTTAAGTAACATCGATTAGGAAACTGGGTCGTCGCACAGCCTGCGTAACTTGTCTTGAAATATTAATGGCTACAAAAGAATATGGCCTCAAGAGATTTTTAGAAATCTCCTCGGAAAGACCGATATCATGTGCCTACAGGAGACATGGCTGTGCGATGAATCCCTTGTTACGGAAGGTTTTACCAGTCACATAAAACCTGCGAGAAAGAATAAAAAGGGTAGGGCGTCAGGTGATCAGATGACGCTGGTCTCCACAAGGATAGTGAGAGACATCTCCCATCTCGACTTAACATGTATCTGGGCACTAGGGAGCAGAGTGTCGATCCTAAATAACAACATAAGGGGTGAAGGTTTTTGTATCATCAACGTGTACATACAGAAAGGCGAAAAACATGAGTATAAAGCAGAGTTGGATCGCTTAAACAAGGATTTAGAGAATTTACAAGAACTCTACCCAGGAGATGTGATTTTAATTTTGGGGGATTTTAATCATAGATTGAATCCCCTAAAAACAGATTCCTGGAATAGTGATATACTAAAAGCGTATAATATTGAGCCTGCAATGTTCATCAGCACCGAGCTCTCAAACCAGGATGTGGAGCTTGGACGGCTGTTGGGGGCTATGGGTCTGGTTTGTGTGAACGGTAGGAAAGAAGGAGATCGGCCCGCTAAGCGGACATTTAAAATAGGACAGCAATTGTGCCCGATTGATTATGTTTTTATTCAGTTATGTAAGAGCAGAGAGGCGCACACGGTGAAGTCAATAGTGTAAGAGAGTCCAAAAAGAATTGTAGATCTTCGGTTCTTATTTGTAAAAGTATTCTTTATTTTCACGTACAGCGGCACAGCCAACGCGTTTCATTCCCATTCGTGCCTTGGGAATTTCATCAGGGCTGCAAAAATACATTGACATGTATAAGTATTTAACAAAATATTAAAAAGACATTTACCCAAAAAGGGCACCAGTCCAAGCCAAGTTGCATAAACGTGCGCACCCATAGATCCAAATTTGTTGACCAAGTTGTAAAACTGCTAAGTGTCAATTTCAAATTTAAAAATACCTAGTGAAAGCATATACCCCCTCACCGGTACTATGCAATCACAAGGCAAGTACAAGCCAAAATGCTTGATCCTGATTAAAAACACCACGCCACCAGGCTACCTTCGACACCACTCTCTTTATAGATGTCGGTCTCACTGCCTTATGCACTTTAGACAGGGCTTGTTGATGTATAACAATGTGATATTGCAACTTTTTTATGCCGACCTCAGGGAATTACTTGCTGCCCAACAAAGGAGTGCAGTTACTTAAATGCCTCTCAACAAATTACACCGTGACTCTGTTACTTGACATAACTAACAGGAGGGGGCTTAAAAATGGCTACCATGAATGGGGACATCAAGCGGGACCAAAGTATACATGTTGGTCTATGACACCTATATATATGTGATAATTATCTCTCTTTATATGTAGGACTATGATTCCAAGGATGTATCTTTTAATATATACATATACAGGATTTATATATTCGCTTAACCTCTTACGTACAGGGGTCCGGATTATCTACCTTTATTGACTTGCCATAGTGACAGTGACCTGACATTTCGGGGGGACTTGGATCTTCATTCTACTTGGAACCTAATACAAAGTATTTTGCAGGTATTACATACCCTCATTTTTGATATAACCATCCAAAAAGGATCATTTTAATCGCCCTCTTGGTTATCCCTTATTACTCGCACTAACAATAGTCATTTTTTGGTTTAAAAATAAGTTCAGAATCTTAGACTCCTTCACTCCCTTACAATATCTTGTCTTGTAACTACCTGAAAATCATATTCACTATAGTTTTCATTTTTCTCTGTTCCCGCCTTTCATCATTACAAACAGGAACTCAATGTTCCCGCGAGAATGATCGAATCTGTAAATAACATTGTCCTTACGCACTTTTGTATAACACTTTTATTATAGGTACACATTGTGACCTACTGTGACTGTCCTTTAAACTGTTCTCGATGAAGTACGACCTCGAGAGACACCGTACAGACTAGATTGTCCAATACATGGTGAGCGGTAGTATTTTCTCAACCATTTCTTCATGCATTTTAGGGTCATTCGATCGGTGCACTTTGGACCTCTTCACCAGGGACCTCTCTTTTTCCTTGGTTTTCACTTTTTAAATCTTGGACTTTAAACTTGAGCACAGGGCAGTCGGATTACATTCCTTCACTTTAATCTTTATTTTTCATACTGGGACTAAGGATATCTGAATCACAACCTTTTTTTCTATTTTCCTTTTCTGATGATCCGCATGGTTTGAACACTTGTACATTTCGGGTGCCTAATTCTCCAATAGGCATGGCGTGGTGTTTTTAATCAGGATCAAGCATTTCGGCTTGTACTTGCCTTGTGATTGCATAGTACCGGTGAGGGGGTATATGCTTTCACTAGGTATTTTTAAATTTGAAATTGACACTTAGCAGTTTTACAACTTGGTCAACAAATTTGGATCTATGGGTGCGCACGTTTATGCAACTTGGCTTGGACTGGTGCCCTTTTTGGGTAAATGTCTTTTTAATATTTTGTTAAATACTTATACATGTCAATGTATTTTTGCAGCCCTGATGAAATTCCCAAGGCACGAATGGGAATGAAACGCGTTGGCTGTGCCGCTGTACGTGAAAATAAAGAATACTTTTACAAATAAGAACCGAAGATCTACAATTCTTTTTGGACTCTCTTACACTATTGACTTCACCGTGTGCGCCTCTCTGCTCTTACATAACTATTGGTCTATTATACATCCTTGGCAGCGGATGGTGAGAGTAGCCGCACCGCCCAATAATTCTGAAACAGACGAAGTGGATGTGCGAAACCTTGGTCAGCTGCTGGTTGCTTCTGTTTATGTTTTTATTCAGGCCTGGTGCTTCCACTCAATTTTACACTTCGAAATTCTTCAAGTAGAGGGCAGCGATCATTTCCCATTATTGTTAGAAATGTTGGTAAATAAGGCTCCGCCAAGACAGAAGGTGTTGAACGTTGAGGTCAAATATCCGAAGCGACTTACAACTCGGATAAGTGAAGAACATCTAAACAAACTGAAGGACTTTCAGTTAGTAGCTGACTTAGAAAACCTAGTAATGGGGGAAGAGCTACCCTGGTATGAGGAAATGATAAGACAACTTGTAGAATGCCTCAGAATAAACATTAAACGGGGGAAGCACAGTCTGACAACGAAACTCCCATTGCATGCTACTAATAACCCATGGTTTGATGCAGATTGCCGCAAAGCAAAGGCTGCTATTAGAAAGAGCGAAAGAAGCCTTAGGCGCAGTTACAATGAATTAGAACATCAAACCCTTAAGAAACAAAGGATAAAATATAAGGCATCAATTAGAGATAAAAAAAGATCCTTTAAAGAAAATTGCTGGAAGAGTCTATTAGTGGCAATTGAAGAAAAAAATGTCAAAGGCTTCTGGAAATTGATACAGGAATGTACAGGGAAAATATCAGGGTCCATGCAATGTTCTGTTCCAGAGGATAAGTGGGTAATTTACCTCGAGGAGATCTATGGCAACTGGCCAAGGAGGGAGGCAATACAACCATCTAGTTGGCCAGGAGTGAGGGAAGAAGTAATGGAGCAGTTCTCCCTAGGTCACATCAAAATCGTGATAGCCACCTTAAATTTAACACGAGCTGCTGGCCCAGACAATCTACCCGCCATTATTATAAAAACTAATATAGATTGGTGGGCGGATTTGTTTGCAAAGACGTTCTTAAGTATACTAAAAACAGGAACATTACCAGATAGCTGGAAAGGGGCTATCATTAGACCCATACACAAAAAAGGTGATGTCAACTCCCCCAAAAACTATCGCCTGATAAATCTCTTGGACATTGGGGAAAAAGTGTTCTCTAAAATTATTTTGGGGTTGCTAAAAGATTGGGCTGAAGAAAATGGTATAGTACCTCCTGAACAGGGGGGTTTTAAAGAAGGTCATTCAACTGTGGATCATTGCTTTGCCCTCTGGGCGGTAGCGTGGAAGTCCATAGAGCAAAGGGGTAACCTGTTTTTCTGCTTTGTGGACTTCCGCGCAGCATTTGAGCTTGTAAGCAGGGAGCAACTATGGTCTACCTTGAAAGGCTATAAATTACATGCAGACCTGTTAGCCCTTATCCAGGCCTTGCATACAGACAACTGGGCCCAGGTAGTCCTGGATGTGGAGGGTGGATTATCTGGTAGGATCCAGATTGGAAATGGCCTTAGGCAGGGGTGCGTATTAGCCCCGTTGCTCTTTTCTTTGTTTATAGCGGACCTACCCCAGATTCTAAAAGAGGTTAGAGGGGCGAGTCCAAAGTTAGGGGCTAACCATATATCCTGTCTGCTTTGTGCAGACGATCTGGTGATCATGGACCAGACGGAGATAGGTTTGCAGAGGAAACTAGATATGTTCCATAAATACTGCCTAAATAAAAAATTGGTAGTAAATATGGAAAAGACTAAAATCCTATGTTTTGGCAAAAGACCCGGTTCCCTTGGTATTTGGGTACGGAACTTCTTGAGAGGGTATCGGAATATAGATATTTGGGAATATGGTTCACGAGTAACCTGAATTGGACCACCCATCTGGAAGCTTTAAAAATTAGGGCAACAGCTTCTATAAAGGGCTTAAAAAGGTTTAATAGCTTCTACGGAGATTTGTCAGACGGGCCGGTTATTAAGGCCTATCTGGCAATGGTCCCCGCGCAATTCCTATATGGATCAGTGGTTCTCCTCCTCAGTGGGAAAAAAGGTTGGGATAAAGAGGAGGGTATGATCCTGAAAAGCTTATTCTCATTACCTAAATCAGCTATGGTACAGGCAGCAAGATTGGAGATGGGAGTCACTTCCTGGGCAATTACAACCAGGATGGCATTAATATGGTTTTGGCAGCGTCTGGAAATAGGGGAGGCGCCCAGAAAAATATCACGGAGGTGTAGAGAGGAAATTACCTCCAGTGAGTTATCATGGGCTAAAGAAGTCAGACTCTCATTAAAGGAAGCTTATGGGAAGTTAGGAATAGAACTAGATGCCCAGCTAGAACACACCAACATAGGCAAAAAAGAACTACGGTCATTGGGAGCGGATGTGTCCCGTACATGTGATCACGAGTACCTTCGGCAAAAAATATCAGTGTTCCATATGATCCAAGTATGGACTTCAGAAGATCATCCCTACCCGTACTTGGATAGGTTGCCGAATCAGAAACTAAGAAGAGAGGTTTTAAAACTGAGAATGGGTGTAAACCCCTGTTATGTAAATACCAGGGTTAAAAACCTCATTATTAATAGTAATGGCAATTGCACATGTACGTTAGGCTCCACCTGTGACATTACTCATGTTTTATTAGACTGTAGGAGGACCCTTGATATACGTAAGGAGATTTTAGGCCCGTTATTCAAAAATTTACATGATTACGAATAGGAAGCAAGCTGCAGAGCTCCTGGTGGGGATGGGAAACCTGGATATAGTCTGCGCCTTGGGGAAATACATGATTCGAGTTAGGGAGTTCCTCCAGAATACAGAGTTATAGGCATATGTTATCGAGACTGTACTCTAATGTATGTATTGTGTTTGGAAGGCCTAGTCAGATATGTTTTCTCTTGTGTTTTTAACATCTCAGGAGGATACTGTTAGAAATAATGTTGTCGGGGTTATCCTCCGGGAAAAGACTGAATTGCAATTTTATAAATTTTAATTCGTGTTTTTATAAAGTTTTATAAATGTATAGTGTATACTTTTATGGTTGTAATAACTCAAATAAAGTTTTATGACTGACTGACTGACTAGTAACCCCCTTAGTATTGATAGCGAGTGTGAACCATACCTCGAGATTTCTCCTTAAAAAGCTGCTAAGTAACACAGTATGACACTTGTGAAGATCATGACACTGACCTGTCGGATATCCCCGTCCTGACCAATATCATCTCATGCACTTAAGATATGGCATGGTACACGGTGGGTGTGTTTACATTCTGTTAATCAGTGCTTCGGTGTAAGGTCCAGCATCATGTGTCTTGCATGGACTTATGGGATTTGTAGTACGAGAGAAAAGCACAAGGACAACACACCCTCAATTCTCCTTCATGCAATGCAGACACTAGTTAGGGTGGCAAAATATTAAACAAAACGTGGGTTGTGACCAGTTGTAAGAAACAATGTATATCTGATTTATACTGTGCCCACCAGAGGGTTTTTGGGAGCTGAATTCTAAAAAGATGCTGCTCGGTCAGTAAATTCCTTTCTAAATATTATCAGCATCAGACTCGATTTCAGTAGTTTAACTTTGATAATGAGGTGCCAAAAGTTCATTATAAACATGCAATGTAGTCCTTGATAACCACTTACTAGTCTGAACCATGAATCACAATCAATTTCTTTGAGGAATCACTATGACACAATGCTAAATTAAAGATTCTGATGCTGGGGGGAGGGAGTACGGGGGGGTAGAATAAATCAAATATGCATTAGGCTTAGATCTGTTTAAGCAGAAATAGCATGAACGTCAATTCACCAACGACCAGGGGTAGCAGACGTAACATCATATGCCACTTGACCTTTACGTTCGTTTGCACACATACACATACATTCACACATACAGACACTGTCTCTTACATAACACTGTCACTTGCGCTCATGCACACAACATACACTTAAAATGATTTTCTTACTTACCTTTGCTGCAAGGGAAAATCGAAAATGTACTCCATTTTTTATTACACTAATAGTCAATAATATATTATTATTCACTATTAGTGTAGTAGATAAAATGAGGAAAAGTAAGGAGATTGGTGCCCCAACCGATGTCCATAAGGACGAGCTATGTTCCTGCCACTGATTTTGCTACCCTTGAGGCCAGTGGCCGCAAATACAGTGCCAGGGGGCACAAGGGGCAAGCCAGGGACACAGCAACGACCCCTGCAGACCCCTAAATGACATCCATGATAAATAGTGTAGTGAATCCCATTTCTGTGAGTGAGAAGGTCTGTGGATCTGCTCTTCACCAATGATCCAGGAGAATGCTATTTTTCCTCCAGTTTTGAGGCTATGGAAGCCTACTAAAAGGATTTAATGCAGGCAGGGCACACTCAGGATCCAGAACTGAGGAATCAGCCCTGGAACTGAGTCGTAAGCAGGATCAGAGCTCATAGAGAAGGACATTAGTTCCCAGATGGCACACATTTGGACTGTCATATCTTTGGCACCTTATTGCAAAGCTGGTCCTCTGCTGGGAATATGTTTCAAGCGCATGAGCGTCCAGTATTAGCAGAGGAGGCCACTTTTTTTGTTACAGTGTGATACCACATCATGTCCAAAAGATTTGGCCAGCTACACACAAACATCACAGAATGTGAAGAGGAGGTTCACAGGTGGTTGCATGGTTATTTCAAGAGCATTACTGATGAGGAATTAGCTTTACAATGTGCCAGCCTCTCCTGACTAGTGGTGCAAAGATTTGATACATTTCCTTTGAAAACACCCTTTCTTATGGTGGTTCAATTGGACAAGGTGTTTGAACGAAATTGGATTTATTGATTGCCTACCAGATATAAGTAATCGAATGCAAAAACAATTGCATTGTATTCATTGTGCCTTTTCAAATTGAAACCAATTAGGAAAGTACTGTGTCTTACAAAGATTGGCTCACTGCATATGTGCACTGTTCACAGTAGATGTTATTGCAGAGAAGCAGACCACGCTTCTTGTCACAATAGGTTCTTTAGTGCCCTACCCTACAGCCATGTAGGCTGGGCCATTATGGTGCATTGCAGTTACATCCTTTTGTGCCCAAACTGGTCAGTGACTTGTAAGCTATAGTATCCATTACAGCAGTGTGGGTCTACTAGTGAGCTAGCCAAGTAAAATAACCAGTGCCAGTGAGGGTAGATAGTCAGTATATTCCACTCCATTAGCATACTTTTAACCCCTTCTATGCTGATGACGGCCCCCGTCCGTCATGCACCGCGGTGGGCGTGTGCTTATGACAGCTGGGGGCCGCCATGAACCCGCCCACTTATTAAAAGTGCCGCACAGGCGCAGAATCGCGGCCGCGCCCAAGGGGTCAAAGCCAGCCTTTGAATATAGTAAAGTCTCCGCTGGGTCTGACAATTCAGCTGTTCACCACCATGGTGATAATTCAGGTAAAGTGTATCTAGATTACTACAAGCCACATGGCACCCTTACAATCACTTCTGAAGACTTGCATCATGATGAATGAGTCAGTTCCTGGAATTATTCGCTGTTGAGTAGTTGACTACATACATTGCTCCTTTTTTGGCTACATTGTCCCTTGAACTGAAACTCAGTTCATTTCCTGGGTCTTCTTTTTACATTTCCACCTACTGGTGGGCCTGTGGATTACAGTCCGTTGTAGAATTCATGTATAGGTACTTTTCTGATTGGCAGAATCTTTGAGAATTGAATGTTTGTTTACAGAATGGGTGTGTGCTGTGCCTTCTGTTGTTGTTGGTCATGTTGGCTGGTACACTGTGTCGTAATATTGGATTGAGAATAACAAGTTCATTCATGGAGACATGTAAAATTTAAGATTACTATTAACGTGCGGTTACTATGAGAGAAAACCCATTCAAAAATTCTAACTACCAAAATGTCAGATATCCTACAGTCTTTCCGGCTCCTTTACCTACTCCAACCCGCTTGGCTGCTGATGTTGCACATAATACCTGACATGATTATGTTCAGTATCAAGTCAAGGTCATCATCAGGTTACAGAAAGTTATTGGACACTAGAACTAGCAGTTCCCATGTCAACCTCTCTGAAGAAGCCCTTAGTCAAATTTCACAGGATATCAAAGTTGGAAACATGATTCTGAAATCCTTTCTGATCCTAAGAGTAATAGTTAGTGATGGTGAGCTCCTTGATTGACAGACAGGTAGGCCATAATGCTGCATTTGATTATTTTAACAACCACATTAAAAGCAGAAGGAAAATGTCCTTAGGAACGTGCTTAAAACCATGAATACCAGGCAATAATGGAACTGATAGTACGGTGTCCTGCATGATGTTCCCAATACAGGGCCTGAAAAATCAAAGCACCAGGTAACTGGGATGGATATACTGGTCGAAATGTGTCATTCTGGGGCTTGTGTCTCCTCCTCCAGTTACTGGGCAGCTTGGAGTAAACCCTAACTACCACTGTTTCTCCCTCTAGTATTAAAGCCTTTCAAACAGATGCAGCCACTGCACCCAGGTTTGGAGGAAATACACCACCTCATATAATTTCCAAACTAGTGTGTGTGCTTTAATAACGCTTTATACATACAATGTAGCATTCTGCAAACTCTGCACTAGTAAACATGTTGTTGATAACGTTTTTTTGTGGTAAAATCATTAATTATTGAAACTTTGCTGTTAGCATAACAATATTTTATATGTTCATGATGTGGATCATATAATGGAGCAAGGATGTGATATCCCCACATGATTCTCACTAAGGTTTGAAGAGTACAGACAAATCACAGAGCCAAGATAAGCCAAGTTAAATCCACTGAGCTATTTTACTCGGATTATCATCAAGATTGCAAGCAGAAGTCGAATTATTCCTTCAAGGTTATTTAACATCCTGAAGTATCCTACTTTGAAATGAACTTGTAAATTGTAGAATACACTTGCAACTCTTCAGTTGCCGCATTAAACTGACAGAGGTGTCCCTCGTGAAATGTTTAGAGCTAAAGAAATGCTTTCCATGTCTAAGAACTAAGACTGATGAAGACATTGCAGGTCAAAGCACAGGCGCTCTGTGAAATATCAGAGGGTTTATAAGTACTGTGGGGCATATTACCAAGCTATAGCGATAATTATCGCTAAGCTTGGTTAGCGGGAAAAATAATATCGCCGAGCTTCGCTAATTTTTATCGCTTAGGAGCCTTGATATTATCAAGGTTTATCTCCTAAGCGATAAAAATCGGCCGAAATGCATGAATATTGCTGTAAAGTCAGTGATATTCATGCATTACCGAGCAAATGCTCTTAGCCATGTTATCCACCTACCATTGGATAACATGGCTAAGAACAGCTCAGGCCAGGCGTTCGCTTTTGAGATATTCGCGCTTAGCGCGATTATTTCCAAAAGTTGGTAATAGGAGATAAAGATGTTAGCGACTGTTTCCAGTCGCTAACATCTTGGCCCGCCCACTTTGCATGTCATTAGCGATAATTATCGCTGACATGCAAAGTGGGCACCTAAATGCCTGCTATCTCCTACTAGCTGTCGCTAACTGGTGTTAGCGACAGCTAGGTAATAGGGAGATACAATTATCGCCGCTTTAGCGGGAAAAATTCCTGCTAAAGCGGCGATAATGGCCTTGGTAATATGCCCCTGTGTTCCAAAAGCATACTGTAAATCAGGATAGAGGTGCATTGCAAGAGCTCAATGGATACCTCAGTTCTGATAGTAGTGCATGATCATAGTAAGGATAGAGGTACTTTGGGGCCGATTCACAGAACTAATTTAAGACAAAATCCTACACTTACTCCTTTTGGTATTCACAGAAGTTAGGATTTTGTCTTAAGTTTGTCTTAAGACAAACTTAAGACAGACAAGACAGACTTAAGACAAAATCCTAACTTAAGTCTGTCTTAAGTCTGTTTTAAGACAAATTTAAGACAAAATCCTAACTTCAGTGAATACCGAAAGGAGTAAGTTTAGGATTTTGTCTTAAGTTAGTTCTGTGAATCGGGCCCTCTGTAAGGGTGCAGTGGATATCTTGGAACTGTTTACAAAGGTGCCTCAAATCAGTCAAGATCCTTATTCTCAGGACTCCATAATGTAATCAGGTTTGTATTGGCAGTAGTTTAATATGGTTGCAGTAATGGTCATTTCACATTAACTGATCAGTGTGGTTGAACTGAATTTGTCTGTTTTGTAACTTATAGGTTCTCCGCTGTATTTTAATTTATCAATAACAAATAGAAGTCCTTGATGATACAAACATAGAACACCATATAATTTACCATTGTATTTCACTAAATAACACTTTGAATGACAAAATGAAGTAACACTGATAGTATTAACTGACAACAAATCCAAATAGAACTCAAACAAATCTGTCTACGTGATTGCTGATAATTTCATTATAGCAGACACTATTTACGTGTTATGCCTTGGTAGTCTAATATATAATGGTGGTCAGGATAGAGGTGCATTGTGATAGCTTTGTGAATGTTTCAGTCATGTGCCTGTGGCTGGTTAAGAGTTGAGGGGACTGTTGGCGACCCTTTACCCAGAGTGTATGACATTTGTGATTTATTTACTCTACATCTCGATTCTGCTTCTATCAACTAGTGTGAGCCCCAAAAACACTAATTGTCTGACTTTAAAGAGGACAGATGAAGAGAGGTGGATTGTATCCTAACCATCATAAATGGGACCCAATCAAATCAAACCCTAAAGCAATTCATTGGCTTTCTGTTAATGCCAGAAAGCATGCAGGGGCAAAGGCAAAGCATGCCTACAGAAACAGATACAGATGCTTGCCCCATCTTGAGACATTTGCTCAATATCCAACCATCGAATCATCCAATGTCCTTAAAGAGGCAAGGCAAGCAGCTAGAATGAAATAGCCTGATCATGAAGCTGAGATCCAACCCTCAAAAAGATATTCCCAAAGGTTTATAAAACGAATTTATAGATTATTGCATTTAATTGAATTCAACATTGACTGCTGTTACAATCGAAGTATATGTGGCACCATCAATCATACACTGTTCAGGCTTCTCTTCCGCAGTGCTGCATATCTCCTCGCCTGTGGGGGGCATGCTACAGTAACCAAAATCAGACCGGTGGTCCTTTATAACATTCCTTCATTAATCTATACTAATATAATAAAGAGAGAGCCCAAACCTTTGAGGCGGGTAATCTCAGGAACCACAGCACCAATCACAACACCCAATACAGCGTTGGAAAGGGCAGTTGCAGCAGAAGGACATAGGCTATGCAGACGCCCACCATATACATTTAAAAGGTAAAAGAACCGTGCCAGCAAAGTAGTCCCTTGTGGGCGTGTCTGCGTTGTGCTGGGGGCGTGACAAACGCTGGGTGGGTGTGGTACGTTCGGCCCTTCATGCCATGTCTCATATTGTGTGCTGTGGGCGTGTCCTGGGGGCGTGGGCATGTGCGGGGCGCGGGATTACGTAAAAAAAAAGCGAGCGTTGTGGCCAATATTTCATTGTTTTTTCTTCCCAGGTTCTGTACATTCCAGCTCTGGGTGTCCACCCTGCTCCCTTTAAATACCCCTGCACCCCACAATCATAACCCATCCTTACTCCTTAAAATACCCCAACACCCTTAAACACTAACCCATCTTAACCCTAAACCTAGCCCTGAACACTATAAATACCTCTGTACCCCCAAAACCCAAACCTAGCCCTGAACCCTAAAAATACCCCTGTACCCCAAAACCCAAATCTACCCCTGAACCCTAAAATACCCCTGTACCCCAAAACCCAAACCTAGCCCTGAACCCTTAAAATACCCCTGTACCCCAAAACCCAAACCTACCCCTGAACCCTAAAAATACAGCTGTACCCCAAAACCCAAACCTAGCCCTGAACCATAAAAATAACCCTGTACCCCAAAACCCAAACCTACCCCTAAACCCTTAAAATACCCCTAAAATATCCCTGTACCCCAAAACCCAAACCTACCTCTGAACCCTAAAAATACCCCTGTACCCCAAAACCCATACCTATCCCTAAACCCTGAATCTACCCCTGTACCCCATAACCCAAAACTATATCTGAACCCTTAAAATACCCAAACACCCCAAAACATATACCTCAGTACCCCAAAACATATACCCCTATACCAATACTTACCTTATCCAAACATTTAAAAAAACATGCTTTTACCATCATGCATTTACAACGAATTTTGTTGTAAATGTATGCGTGGTAAAAGCATATAAAATGTAATGCCATGCGTTATAATGGCATTGCGAAGTCATGGTAGTTTCGTAATGAAAGTATGCGGAGTGATGGTATGCGGAAAGAAAGTTGCGGAATAATGGGTGTTTACCCTCCCCCGGTAAGTGCATTGGCGGCACGGCGGCCCACTTCTCCGGCAACATACTCATATTTGCTCACCACCGATTTGAAAAATGCACAGGTCTCTCTCATTGATGGCCAGCACCGACATACACTTTTAGACACACCTCCCGCCACAAGTTCTAGAATTAGAGCTGGGGAGCTACGTTCGAATCTTGGCATCAGCTCAACATCCTGTGATTCCAGGCAAATCGCTTTGTCTCCCCGTGCCTACCACCAATGATTGTGTTCTTCTGTATACGTAAATTGTGCTCATGCCATGTTGTCGAGTTTGCGCTATATAAAAAGGAAATATAAAGTAGGGAAACTCGAGTTCACACACTACTGAACGCACACTCTTAAGTGCATCAGCAGTGCACTGTGAATCAGAGCGTTTCACAGGCCTGTCACAGATAAGAAATCAAAACGAAATCCTAAAAAACAATATACTACTGGCCGGCAGCAATTCATACCCGGACAACGTCGGGACGGGCTGCTAGTACAATCATAAATCCGCAGAACTATTGTAGAGGAATATCTAGGACAAAAAAATGAACGATCCCAATATTGCGACCGGAATTTTGTGGGAGAAATTATCAAACAGGTAAATTCACAGAGGTAATGGTTTACTAATGCTAGGCCCATATCTATGTATACTAAAGATACATGTATCACTACGGTACGAATAGGTGGAGTTAGGTTAAGAAAACGTATACAAACTCACCTTTCAATACTTTGTCCCTCGATATTCTTTTCATGATACTGGGGCCATTCAATATTTTGAACTCAATATTCCAGTGTGAAGGTTACATTCTGGCACAACAGTGCATTGTGCAGATATTATGCAGGTGAAATGGCAGAAGTCTATCTGCGAACACATTGTCATCACAAAGGACGTTACGCAACAGACATCAAGCACCTTGGAAGGACACATTGTGTCAATTTTGAACAGACTGCTGAATGCCCTGCTGTTCAAAGAAGTGCCAATTGCGCTGCAAAATTACCTCTGGGCAAGTCAATTTCAGTTTAGACTGTAACAATAAAACTGCAAACTAAGACTGAGTACAAATACATGCAATGATATCAAATTCGATTTAGAGAAAACACTTATGATGATCTATGTTTTTGAAAAGAAAGATATAATTTACTATGTTATAACACCGTAACACTACTAAAATACTAAAGGAGCGCTTAATATAAAATTTAGGCAAGAAGAGCTAACATTTTGGCAACCAAAAAACATTAATTTAATCACTGGAAGCATCACTGGAACGTGCTAGAAAATATTTTTACATTTATGTAGGACTGTCCTGGGTTTTCCAGAAGGAATAAATACTGCTCATATAGACAAAAAGCCCTTGGATCACAGGTTGCCGTTAAACAAGCCATTGGAAGGCCAGTGCCTCTAACTTGATAACAATTGCAAACACAGATACTTTCATAGAATATGTTGTATTTGATTGAAAGCTAGGCTGTTTGCTTTAGATTTGTAACTGTTACTGACATGCTTCCAGACAAATTGTACAATGACTTCTCGACCACACGTTTATGACTAGCCACAGCAAGACTGCAACGCCACAGGTCTCCAGGGCCATTACCCCTGTGCCATAGCACAGACATCTCAGCAATGGCCATTGCCTATGTATTACTGATAGCCAGGGTGGAAGTGGCAACAGTGCTCCAGGTCAGAAATAATTATTCTATGTGCACGGCCGGCCATTGTTAGTTCCAGGTCCTCGGTCTGACCAGTCCGTTCCAGATATATAATTGCTGCATGTGAGACTATCTGAATCACTGGTACCGCTGGTCCTTGGATGGAGTGGTACATTTTCAGTGGTAACAGGGCACAAATGTGTCTTCTTTTAGGGAGAGGTGTGGCGCCGCGGCCAGGGCGACTGACGCTGGAATCTGGGGATCACGGTTCGATCCTTGGCTCCGGCAACAAGTTAGCCCTGCACAATGTGACTCTGCGCAATAGCTTGCTTAATCTTCTTGACGGCCCCCAGCGCCTAGAGTCCCTTACGGGTGATTGTTCGCGCTTTACAAATGTGGATTATTATTCTTTCTTCCTGAGATCTATTACCCGGTAAACACCCCTGCAGATGCACACAGGAGATCCCTCAACATGTCTTAGTCCTGGCTGAGTATTTGCATTGGTTGGGTAGAAGACTGGAGACAGAAGTACAATGACATATATGAAAGTCTGCAGATGGGCCAGATTGCCGCAGGCAAGTTCAAGCTTCAGGGACTTTCAGCCAGATTCATCAATGTCCCGATTTGCGAGTCCTTAATAGCGATTATTAAGGAATCGCTATTAATGACTCACAAAACGGGATTCATGTAGAAATCGCAATATTATTTGCGATTTCTACAGCTTCCTTATTTGCGATTAGCAAATTGCTAATCGCAAATAAGGAATGACTCCCCATGCATTCCTATGGGCCTAGGCCCATAGGAATGCATGGGGAGTCATTCCTTATTTGCGATTAGCAATTTGCTAATCGCAAATAAGGATGCGATTTCAAGGGTGCCAGGGGTGTCCAAAGGACACCCTGTAGCACCCCTGAAATTTAAATGTAGACTGATGTTGCGCACACACATGTCCAAAGGACATGTGTGTGTGTAACATACAACTTTGAAAAATGCACTAAAATGCATTTTTCAAAGTTTTCGCTATTTACCACAAAGTCAGACTTCGCGGTAAATAGCGGCCAAAAATAGCGATTTCGCAATTCAAAAATGGTTCATGAATTGCATTTAAGGAATCTCAAATAGAGATTCCTTAAATGCAATTCCTCGCAATTTAGCGATTTCGCAATTTGCGAGTTTTGCATTTGGGATGATGAATCCCAAATGCAAAAATTGCGCTCGCAAAGGGCCAGATTCTCAGAATCTGGCCCTTTGCGAGCCGATTTTACAATGATGAATCTGGCTGTTAATTTCTTGGTGAAAGTCTTTTTGTGAGAATTTGGCAATAATATGGCCTGAACTGGACTTTGAAGGGTTAACATATTGTTAATGTGAACTGAGACTTTGAGCCAGCCAGAAGGATTGCGAAGAATGATTTTCCAGGCATCCTTTGGTTGATAGTCACTCAGGGCTCGATTCACAGAACTAACTAAATTCAAAATCCTAAACTTACTACTTTTGGTATTCATAGAATTTAGGACTTTGTCTTAAATTTGATATAAGACAGACTTAATTTAGGATTTTGTCTTAAGTCTGTCTTAAGACAAATTTAAGACAAAATCCTAACTTCTGTGAATACCAAAAGTAGTAAGTTTAGGATTTTGTCCTAAATTAGTTCTGTGAATCGGGCCTTCAGATTATAGCATATTGAATAACGACCGTGAAGGTATTTAAGTGGGACACTACAACATTCTTGACAGTATTCTGTGATCAAACGAGTTTTAAAACCATCAATTAACATCAGAATGTCAGGGAAAATATATCACTTCTCAGAGTAATCCACTAATAACTTGTCATACAACAACAATATTCCAACCTCCCTAAATGCCCTATTGCCACCCAAACCTCTCAAAACATTTGAGGTTTTGGTAGAAGGTGTTTCTTCATTTTCTTTGTGCTTTACACCCATTAGAGACAAAAATTTACTAACGATTTTCTGGAAATATTTCCTAATACATTTACATTGTCTTCAAGTTTTAACCTGGGGCGTTAATATTTATTAAATCAGCACAGTTGTGCACAGTATATTGATTTAGCTCATCAGAGAAGGTTTGTATGAAAAATCAAACGGTAGTTTATTGAATGCAGCATTGGGAGAACGTGAATGCAGAAATTAATTAGAGAAGGATGTTGTACCAAAAAAAGTCATTACATGGGCTACACAGGGCTAGTTGACGTCCAAGCAACTGGAACAGCAAATAATACCCTATTTTACAATAGCCTCAGAACTCTCTGATAACAATGATTTATTGTGTAGACTGGGACAATTGGTGGTACAATCTACAATGAGAAAAAAGGTGTTGGCGTTAGCTCATGAAGGCCATACTGGAATTCGAGCTAGATTTTGGTGGCCTGGCATGGATAAAGACATTTGAATGTGTCAAGGGGGCCTGTGGGCCCCTCTCCTTCGAGTGATATGACTCAGGTTACTCAAACATCTCCTAAATCTTACCGGTGTACCTTCTGTGCCTTTGATCAATGTTAGCATTAGACACTGCAGGAACTATAAGAGTTTTAGGTAAAAATTCCAAATCTGCCATTGTATTGATTGCTTATGTGTTTAAATGGTCTGAAGTCACTTTTGTGAGTAGTGTGAATACTGCGTCTGTACTTCAATTCTTACAAAGTGTGTTTGTTTGTGAGAGAAGGGTACCCTACTGAACTGATGATAGACAATGACACTCAGTTGCTGTCTGAGGAAATATAGGCATTTTGGGATGTTAATGGTATCAAGCATACTAAAGCATCTTTATATCATCCTAGGAGCAATGGTTTTGTTTGAGTGCTTCAGTTGCACGTTGAAAGATCAATTACAACTTGCATTGGCCAATAAATTAACTTGGAAAACCGTAGATTGAGAGTATATTCTGGGTTTACAGGACGACACCCACTATGTTAATTGAAGTATCTTGGTTTGTACTCTTGATAGGACGTATGCCGGGGTCTAAATTCAACAGAGTGTGGATGGATGGACGTTCAATTAGTGCATCACGTTTAGCAGGCATGGTGGGGGTAAAGAAAAATGTGCAGAGTGAGCATGAAGGTCTTCCAAGTAGAAAGGATGTGTGAAACATGATTTTAGGTAGTTTGGTGAGAGCTAAGAAAACAGATTTTTTTTTACTAAGGCTGAATCTACATTTTTGGACCCCGTACAAGTAACACAGGTGCTGTACCAGTGATGGTAAGATTTAGACTAAATATAAAATTGCTGTAATTCTCTATAGTAATGTAAAATTTGTACATGCTCATTTAGAAATCACAGAAGCTGGTTTCCTTCATAGAGGAAACAATCTTAAGCCATACTACACACTCTCACCGAAAGATAGACGTGTACCTGAAAGATTTAAAGATTATGTGACAGACTAGCAAAGTTATGTTTTGGCTTGCTTGATTATAGTTCTTGCGGGTAATGGATGAAGTACATTATTAGGGAATTTGCTGGATGCTTGTTTTCCCATTTCCATTTATTTTTGTTAAGCCTGGTACGTTTTAGGGTCTGTCTTGAAATGATGAATTCCATATTTTTGCATCTTATTCCCTCAATATTTAACCTATAGATGAATTTTTCTAATCTTTTGTTATATATTTTGTGACATTTCTTGTGTTTTAATTGTTTATGAAGGGGGAAATGTATTGAATTTCCACCACATACTAGAACCTAGAATGTTGGGGAAGAATTTCGTTTCGGGGTGTCCAGGTCGGCAGTTTATGTTTATGGAACCTGTTTATGTTTATGGAACTTGTAAAGTGCTCGTATACCAACGTTCCTATGGCGCTAAGAGGAGAAGTGAGCTATCCTTCAGGCTCTAAAAGTAAACTTGGGTGAATAACCATGTTTTAAATTTTTTTATGAAGCTGAAATATTCTGAGGTTAGTCTAATTTCAATTGGAATGGAATTCCACAAGTGGGGCCTAGTACCGAAAAACGCGAACCACCCATTCTCTTATGTTTAAACTTGGAACAGTCAACATGTTCATTGTTGCTGATCTAAGATTCCGTGTAGGCAAGTATCTTGAGATCTTGGTGGATATGAACTTGGGTCCTGATTTGTGGAGTGCATTAAAAATCATACAACCAGTCTTGAACATAGACCGCTGAATCACAGGAAGCCAATGAAGCTGCTTCATTAATGGGTTGGTGTAGCAATGTCTCGGTTGCTGGAAGACCAGCCTAGCTGCTTGATTTTGAATGTGCTGTAACCTATGAATTTGGCTGACAGGGAGTCCTAAATATATGGAATTAGCATAATCCAACCGGTACATTATTAGTGCGAGCAGGATAGCTATGCAAGCCTCCTTAGAGAAACATTTCCTAATTTTCTTGAATGTCCTCAGTTGGTACATGCAAGGGGATGAAACCAGGCTAATCTGTTCCTGCATGGAAAGATCAGCATTTATCTTGATTCCGAGGCTTTTCACTGACTTTTTGGGTGTGTGGGGGGGTGGGGGGGATACCCAATGCAGCTGGCCAGTGTGCTGGTGTCCACTGTTCTATTCTGTTGTTTGAGATAATTATCTTTGTCTTATCGGAATTTAACTTGAGATAATTATGAGTCATCCACTCCTTGATGAAGAGCATAGTATGTTGTAATGCGCCCTTGGAGTGATTTGTATCATCAAGCCCGAAGATCAGCTGCATGTCATCTGCAGAGTTGTATACCTTCACTCCTCTTTCTTGAAGAACATAAATCAGGGGACAGATGTATAAAATAAACAGATGAGGTGAAAGGCAAGACCCTTGAGATACCCCACATGTGGTATTCACCCGGGAGGAACTAAAAGGTGCCAGTCTGACGGACTGGGAAGGCTCCTTTAAAAATTAGAGCATCCAATCCATGGCTGTGCACCTCAGACCTGCTGCTGCTATTCTATCCGCTAGGATAGAATGGTCCACAGTATCGAAGGCAGCGGACAAGTCTAATAACACCAAGGCCTGGGTGCACCCCCTGTCTGCGCCTTCCTTCAGGTCATCCATGAGACTTAGAATCACTGATTCTGTAGAATGCATTGGTCTGAAACCTGCCTGATGGGAAACCAAAAAGTTGGAGTCTTCAATGAAGGCAGATAGGAGTTTTGCCACATGTGCCTCCAACAGTTTGGCTAGGTAAGGTAGGAGCGATATAGGCCTATAGTTACTCAGAACGCTAGGATTTACTCCCGCCTTCTTTTGTAATGGCACTAAAACTGCCTCTTTGAAGGTGGGTGGGACTACCCCTTGCTCCTGAGAGGTATATATAAGGGAAAGGAAGGTGGCTGGAAAGTGGGAGAGCAGTTCTTTTTTTATCCTGACAGGACAAAGGTCTTTGGGGGAGCCAGACTGAACCTTGTTTCTGAGTTCTTCCAATCGAGTTTGTGGTTGATTTGCTGGTGGTTGCTACATGTTGGCTTATCTACCATTAAATTCCACTTTCCTGTGATCCCTTCGGCATAGCATCTTCATTTGAACCAGCCACATCATAAGATCCTCTGGTACTCAATTACTTATTTCCGTTAGAAAACTCCACAAACCCATTTGAGCTAGGTGGGTTAAATGTACAATATTGACACAATCAATTTTGGAGTCTACTCATTTAGCTTGGCAATGGTATCCTAATCTTTTTGGGCTGGATTGTGTGAAAAAGACAATCTCAGATCAGCAGATTGATCCAATTATAATAAATGTCGTACTTTCCATTGCAAACAGGTAACTACAACTATTTCCTTGGTACTAAACATGCTTTCAAGAAGCATAATAGGAGGATGTGCTCTTACCATAAAATGTATATATTTTTTCTAATTAAAGAAGGAAAGTTTACATTTTATTAAAGACACAGAGGCGAGTATTAGCCTGTCTCTTTGTTCCAATAAATAATAATTTCTTTGTCTCCCTCGTATAGCACTAACCAGTCAGACCAATTTGGTTTTGTGGGGCGTTTTCAGATTACTTTGTTGAATGGCACGTGGATTTACTCTTCAAGAAGTACCTTTTCCAAATATTAAGAAACTGAATTATCCTGTAGAAGTCATTCTTTCAATAATACATTCACAGACATTTCCCAAGAACTTTCTATTAGCTATTTATGTAGTTTTTCTCATATCTCTGTTACTTCACAATACTTAGTTTGCCTGAATTCAGCCAGATAGATATTATACATATATCTCATCGCTGATTGGTGTTCAATTGTTACTACTTTTGTTTTCTCATTGGCCTGTTCTCCTAAACCTAATTGGAAGTGTAGGTTATTGTTAATATTGACTGTGTTTTGATTGAAATTTAAGCAACTTAAGAGAAGCATAGTCCTCTAATCCATGTCCCTAATAAAATTGAGACTTTCCCTCATTTAGGAACATCTATATTGTCTGCTTCTTAAGTTGCTAACAGTTTTTTAACTTTTCAGTGCTAATCTGCAGTCCTTGATGGTTGAAATATATTACAATATGTATTTTATCATTATATTTCAATAAATAACATGTCAAATAAATCAAAGTATAACTTTCATGTTTATGTCTTATGGCCCTGGTAGTCCAATGTATGATTAAGGTCAGGATAGGGACTTATTGTAGTAGCTTTGTGGATATTTCCGTCATGTGCCTGCTGCTGGGTAAAATATAGAAGGATTGTTTGCGACCCGTTACCAGGATTGTATAGCATTTATGATGTCATTGCTCTACATCTTGATTAGGCTACTATCAACTACTGTGGCTGCAAAAAAACTAATTGCTAAACCATAAGGAGTTCAATACCAGAAAGACAGACTTTGTCCTAACCTTCATAGGTGAGGTCAAACCAAACCGATTCCTAAAGCACTACACTGACCTGGTAATACCAGAATCAAATTTAAAGTCTGGTCCACCATCCATGAAGCAAGCAGGGGCCAAGACCAGGCAGGCCTACTGAAATTGACACATTTCTATGCCTCAACAGTGACCTTTGATCAATGTCCATCCACTGAATCATTCAATTATCATTACATTGGCAAGACAAGCACCTAAACTATGAATGGCCTAAACCTGAACCTGAGACCCAACCCCAAATAGGTGCAGTTCTGGGAAGGTTTATGAAAACTAAATTATCTAGACTTGGATTTAACTGAATTCCACTTTGACTGGGGGTTGCAATTGAAGAAATTGAGAAAATTCAATCACCCATCAACCAAGCCTCTCTGACACAATGATGCATTTCTCGTCACCTCAGGGAAGCAGGCAACAGTAACCAAAATCAGACAGGTACACTTTATAAAACTACTTCATATATACATAAAACATCAGGCTTTTTGTAGAGAATAGCAAAGGTAAAATATTGAAAGGTCATGATAACTTGACCAGAATACCATGGGGCACAATATCGAACAGGTAAGAGCACAGGGGGAGGTAAGGATTTACGATTAACTCCATACCTACGTACCTTAAAGATACATTTGTATCCAAGAAACATAAATGTGAATTTAGGTATAGAGAATCTGCACAAACTTACCTTTCAATTTTTTGTCCCACAATACTTTGGTCGTGATATTGTGAACATTCAATATTTTGTGCTCGCTATTCATGACTGACACCAATGGCAGGTTCGGCTAAAGGTGCACTGTGAGAACTGTCTAGAAGTTCCATTTGGGCACAGCAGTGGCAGAAGTCTAATAGCGAACACATTGTCATCACAGTGTACTGCGGACATCAAGCTCCTTGAAAAAACACATTGTGTCAATTTTCTACATAAACTGCTGAATGCCCTGCTGTTAAAAAAAGTGCCAATTGCTCTGCAACATTACCTCTAGTCAAGTCTATTTCAATTTACACTAAAAATAAAACTGCAAACTCAGACTCAGAACAAATATATACAAAACTATCAAATTTCATCTACATCTACAACTTTTGCTGAGGTATGTTTTATAAGCAAGATATAGTTTACGGTGCTATAACAGCATAACAAAACTAAAATTGAAAAGAGCACATAGCTTTAGAACCAGGCAGCACAATCTTTCATTTTGACAAACAGATAACTCTAAATGAAAAATGAGTATCACTGTAACGTACTATAAAATATTTTTACATCAATGTAGGCTTGTCCTATACTTTTCACAAGGACAATAAAAGTTGCTTATATATACAAAAGACCCTTGCATCACACACTGCCATAAAATAAGCTATTGCATAGCCAGTAGGTCTGCATCTTTGTAGAAGATATTGTATTTATTTTAAAACTGATTGTTTGCATTGGATTTGGACATGTTTCCAGACATATTTCACATTGACTCCTCGACCAAACATGTACGATTACCTTTGGCACTCGCTACAATACGGTATGAATGCAACATCACAGGCCACCATAGGTAATACCCTGTACCATATTACAGGCAACTCAGCATCAACCTATACCCCCTTATATTTGATGGCCAGGGTGGACGTGACAACAGTGCTCTAGGGAAGAGATCATTAACCTATATACAGGGCCAACCAAAGGCAGCTTCAGGGCCATTGTCAAACCAGCCTGTTCCAGATACATAATTGCTCCACCTGAGACCATCTGCACAGCCAGTACCCCAGGATCCTGGCCTTGGGTGACTGGACTCATGCAACACTTTCAGTGGTGCCAGTGCAAAAATATGTTTTGTTCCTCCTTGAGGTCCATCTCCCAGGCAGCAAATGTGAAGTTGCACACAGGAGATGCCAGTGGAGATCTCGCACAAGCCCCTAGTCATGGCTAAGTATTTGCCTCGGTTAGGCAGTAGACTGGAGACAGCAGAGCACTGATCTACAGGAAAGTCTTGCCACATTGGTCACATTTTAATGAATTAGTTTCTGTGTGAAGGTCTGTGTGAACTTAATTTTAAAGTGAGTTGAGAAGTCAGAAGTACTAGGAAGGATGATTTCCCAGACACCCTTCGATTGATACTCAATCTGATTCATAACATTGACCAATCGCTTTAAAGATTTTCAGCATGAGGCTACTGCATTGTTGCCAGCATTCTGTGATCAAAAGAGGCTTTAAAACTGCCAATTAGCACACGAAAGTGAGGGAGAGTATAAGTCACTGTTCTGAGTAATCCACTGACATCATGTCATTCGACAACTGTATTTCAACCTCCTCAAATAGCCAATTGCCACCCATTTCCAAACTCCTAAAATAGTTGAGGTTTCAGGAGAATGTGTTTCTTAATTTGATGTGCTTTTTTCCATTAGAGGCTAAAACATACAAACAATTATTTAGCAATATTCCTTAACACAGATACATATTCTTCAAGATTTATTCCTGGAAGTAAATATTTTTCAAAACACCATAGTTGAACACAGTGTATTAATTTAGCTCATCAACAACATTCAATGCTAATTAAAAACAAAGTATTGTTATTTGATATTAAATCTGAGAGAGGAGGAGATGTTGTTTAGAGGCAGAATTATAGACTAGGGATGGGTATCTGATTTAGGCGGATTTGTGCCCGTTATTCACCCTCCTCCCCCCAGTACCACAAATTTACCAATACAGGGAACTGGTAAGTGTGGAGGGTTGAGGAGAAATACTTCTGTTTATGGGATTTTGAAGAATGAGAACTGATTTAGTGTTCAGGAGAAACACAACATCTGATTTCATGCTATGCCTGCTATGCAAAACTCATGAACTTATCCATTCCACCACATTGTGTAGTTTCAAGTCTGTTTGATTTGGTGTTACTGCTGGAGCGCAGCCACAGTACAAACCAACAGAATGAGAGTTGCTGTTGTTCACAGCACTTGTGTTTTTTGCACAATTTGTTTCTGGGAAATGTATTTTTACATTCAAAATATATGCAAGGATGTATTTATTGAATTTTTAGATTTGCAATTCGTATAATTTGCTTATTTCGCTGTCATTTCGCTTGTGATTAGTGGCGGCCTGTAGAGGTAAACGTGATGCGGCAGGGCGACGGCGGGCGGTGGTGGGAGGATGGAATTGACATACATTAGGTTAGTGAAAATAAATACATAAATAGATACATATTAATAGTGCAGTCGGAACCGCCGACCTAAGGTCAGGCGGTTCACTGCCGCAAAATGTCGACTTCGTAATAAGGCCCTTAATTCGAGCTAGGACTTAGAATGTAAAGGTAAGGGACAAAGTAACATTCATAAATAAGGAGAGCATTTAGATTAAGTTTAAGTTGTTTAAAAATGGAGGTATCTGAAGAAGGAATAGGAGAAGAAGAAGGAAGTGAATGAAGAATGTCCCCAAAAATTCCCATAAGAATAGAAAATGTATGCCAAAATTAACAAAGGCAACTAAGCAACCGCTGAAATTGGGGAAAAGTGCATGGATCTGGACCATCAAATAAATCCAGAAGAGGTGAGGAAGAAATGGTGTTTCAGAATACAAGGAAAGGACTTCTTGATCAAAAAACTCTGCAAGAAGATAAGGTTCTATATCGAGCCAAAGAGGCGCATGCGTAGAAACTGATGAGAGTCACTTACAACCATGTTCCAAACAGAAATCTTTATGAGAAGTCCAAAAGTGTGGAAAGTTAACACCCCCTATCTTCTTGGATTTCTTGAGAAGGGTTAAGGAGATTCTATGCTCAAATATTAGGAGTTGAGAGGGATTTCAAGGACTAGGTAGCCCTCCACTCATTCAATCACAAAACACAGAAACCTAGTCCCAAAGGCAAAACTTGTTATAAATCTATGGGCATGCTTGGATTTGTCAATAGATCATTCCAATGGCTCTCCTAAAAATAGAAGTAGGTGTCATGCTCAAGATACTTGCCAAAAGTAGTTAGTAAAAGTAGCCACTCTCTGATGAGTCTAACACTAGACAACACAGTACTAACATTCACTAGAAAGACGACATTTGAAAAAATATGTGAATAGCTAGAGGACACCTCACGGGCGCACCACCAATGGGGCTCCTGGTTGGTACTCACCAGGTTAGCCCTGTTCTCATCATCGGTGTCCACTAGCTTAACGCAAACGTGTCCGACTCCCAAAAGTAAAGAGACAGTGAATGGTGCAGTGTACACAAACTTATATGTGACAAGGACTAACAACATTCAACATATAACAAAACATATACTGTGCATGCAAGAATCAAGAACCTTTTTATTTGTATCCTCTTGTCTGCCACAGTAAACATATAAACTTAAAAGAGGAGAGAAGCGAATACTACCTATCGATTCGCTTTCAACTCACTGCCGACATGTTTCATTGCCATGGTAGGGTTTCAGGCAATTTCTTCAGGGCAAATGTTTTTAAAAAGCCACTGCCAGCAATACTATGTTGAGCGTGCTGGTTCTCGGTTTTTGCTATCATACCACTTATGATCACGTCTTTGCGCGTAAACAGACCCACTTCCAGTCGGTAAGTATGGTCTTGTGCTCCCATAAATTATATCTGTGGAGAAGGCACGAGCGGCGTCTTCTCAACACCGGATCCGAAACATGTCGGCAGTGAGTTGAAAGCGAATCGATAGGTAGTATTCGCTTCTCTCCTCTTTTAAGTTTATATGTTTACTGTGGCAGACAAGAGGATACAAATAAAAAGGTTCTTGATTCTTGCATGCACAGTATATGTTTTGTTATATGTTGAATGTTGTTAGTCCTTGTCACATATAAGTTTGTGTACACTGCACCATTCACTGTCTCTTTACTTTTGGGAGTCGGACACGTTTGCGTTAAGCTAGTGGACACCGATGATGAGAACAGGGCTAACCTGGTGAGTACCAACCAGGAGCCCCATTGGTGGTGCGCCCGTGAGGTGTCCTCTAGCTATTCACATATTTTTTCAAATGTCGTCTTTCTAGTGAATGTTAGTACTGTGTTGTCTAGTGTTAGACTCATCAGAGAGTGGCTACTTTTACCAACTACTTTTGGCAAGTATCTTGAGCATGACACCTACTTCTATTTTTAGGAGAGCCATTGGAATGATCTATTGACAAATCCAAGCATGCCCATAGATTTATAACAAGTATTGCCTTTGGGACTAGGTTTCTGTGTTTTGTGGTTAAGGAGATTCTAGACTTTTTCTTATTCCAAAGAAATTCAGAAGGTAGTTAATCTATTTTGTTAATGAATGGTGGTATAGGAACAGGGATCATAGACAAAATGTACATCAGGATTGCAGTAATCATCATTTTGAGGTAGTCAAATTGACCCCACCAAGATAGGAATAACGGATTCCAAGAAGATAGAAGTTTATCAATTCCATTATGCCCATCTTTCATATTAATCTTAACTGCATCTGAAATAGAACTGGTAAACCATATTCCTAAATAATTAATCCTAAAAGTATTCCAGTGAGATTCGATAGATTCGTAAGATTGTTTTGCACAATTTAGTAATCGGTAGAAATAACTTCAGTTTTGTCTGAATTGATTTTAAAGCCTGAAACAGAGGAAAATTCAGATATTTCATGAAGCAATGCGGAATCGTAATATCTGGGTTAGAAAGGAAGAGAAAATTGTCATCCATGTAGGCGCAAAATTTCAATATTGAAAACCAGAAATAAGAAGATCATGGTTCGTAATTAAAGTTAAGAAGGGTTCATGGGCTAAAACAAACAAAAGAGGAAACAGAGGACAATCTTGACAAACCCCACGGTGTCAAGGGAAAAAATGAGAAGTTCGAACATTAAACAACACAGAAGCCATAGGAGCTGTATACAGAAGAGAAATGAGAAAGATAATATTGGGGCTAAATCCGTGCCAAGAAAGAGATTTATTTAAAAAGGTCCAATGCGTTCTCTACGTCAACACAATTCAGCTAAAGGGTAGGAGAGAGAAGGAGCTTTATTTAAAAAATAATCTAGAATCATCCCATGTCAAGCAACCTTTAATAACACTGGACTGCTCCTTCCCAAACAATTCAGTCAAGCAAGGGTTCAAGGCACAGGGTGAGTAGCATTGGAAAAGCTTTTATAGCCAACATTTATGAGGGAGATAGGATGGTAATATTTTCATTAAGACTGATCTCGACTTTCCTTGTGAATCAAGCAGATCATTGTTTCCTGAAAGATACCTCCTGTGGTAACATAATGATAGAAATTTTTAAAAAGCTGCAACCATTTAGGAAGGAGTAAACTTAGAAAATGAAGATAGAATTCTAACGTATATCCATTCGGGCCTTAAGTCTTGCCTTTCTAAAGGGCAGATAACAACTTGAGAAGCTGTGAGATAGATAAGACCTTCTCGAGCGAAAAGACATTAAATTAATCATGGGGAGAGGAAGAAGTAGCTTTAAGATAATCTTCTATTAGGAAGGAATTTGCAGTAGATTCAGGAGTGTACAGGTTCTTATAACATTTAATAAATTGCCCTAAAATATCTTAGCCCTTTAATAACTGTTTTCCATCAGATGATTGAATAGTATCAATAGAGGAACGATGTTTCTGAATCTTAAGATAATTAGCTAAGAGTTTCCCATCTTTGTAACATCCTCTGTAAAAGTGAGCACAGCTGAGAAGCAAAATAGATGAAGCATTATCAGTAGTGATTTTATAAAAATTGTATTTAATTCTAACTAGATCATGTAGAATGGAATCTGAAGGAGAAGTATAGAACTGGTGCTCACTCTTTTGTTAATCTCTAGTAAGGATGTATGCTGCTTACCAAAAAAATTATTTTTAGAAACAAAATCCAAAATAAAGCTAGGTGCGGCTGCCTTGAATGTGTTGAATAATAATTGAGGCGAGGTGTCTGCTCCTGTATTAATAAGAAACAATTCCTCAGCAAAGCAGGTAAATGATGAAGGAAAAACAGGATCAAGTAAAAGCGAATTAATAAACCTCCATCTATATGATTTGGGAAGCGCTGGGAGCAGATCCAGATAAATAACAACTTGGGCACAATAGAGATGACAATTGGCTCAATATTAGCTGAAATTAGGTTTGTGCTAAGGAATTACTTCGAAAAAATATGATCCAGCCATATAAGGGAATCATGGGGGGAATAAGAACAAACCCTTTTTGCAGAGGGATTACATAGTATCCATGCATCCACTAAATGGCTCTTGCAAATAACAGATTGAAATTGTCTGTCAGATATGTGAGGAGTAAAACAAACTTGGAACTGGTGATCAATCAATGGGTCTCTAATCTGATTGCAGTTACCTCTTAGAGGAATTCATCCTGATACTGTATACATTTCTTATCACTATTATGCCAAAATAAATAGTCTGGTACAGTTGGACCATTTACATTAAACAAAGCAAAAGGTATATAATTAATAACCAAGTTAACAAACAATCACCTACCATCTGTAACCCTTTCTTGAGTAAGAAGTGTACATTTTACCTTTATGTGACACAATAAGACCATTCTTCTTATTGTGTATAGAGGCAACAAAAACTGAACACAACCAAGTATGTTTAAGTTTTAAGGCCTCAACCTCTGTGAGATGAGTCTCCTGTAAGAAAAATACATCAGGGTTATAGGTAGCCAAATGGGATAACATTTACCCTCTCCCTCACTGAAGCGCTATGACTAATCTAAGGTACTGTGCCCTTTCTTAATGAAATTGACAGAGTCTTACGGAGCGCTGTCATAAATCAAAGGTACTTTTGCCGGAGCATTTTGTTTACTTTACTCCTTCTGGAAAATGAGAAGCCAAACCTCTGTGACTCGTTTTTTTATTTTCAAGTTGGCGTTCACTAGTAGCAATTCTTTCATGCATTTGTTTTAGCTTATTCATTGTAGTGAGGTTATTTTTCTCAGGGGCAAGGCTCGAGCTCCGGCGTAAAAAACATATCTGAGTGCTATTGTGTGTTCTTTTTCACTCCTGTGCTGCACTTCTTTATGTATTTATTTGCTTTTACATTGAAAGGTAGTGCAGTGCTTACATATTTGTTAATGCTGTGCTTACATGTCTAGAATAGCACTTTGTAGGCGCAGGGCGACAGGAGGTGTGCTTCATTTTTCCAGTGTAGTGATTTTCCTCCTCACAGTCCACATATTTTATGGGTACTTTGTTGTGTACTATAAAGTCTTGTTTCATTCATTTACTGTGGGTTTTAGTCTCACCTGCTTAAATTTCTTTGTTTTTGCAGTGGGTTTCAGTCCCACCTGTGTAATTTAAATCTTTGTGATGGGTCCTAGTCCCATTTACTTGCAGTGGGTTTTAGTCCCATCTGTTTAATTTAAATGTCTTTTGCGGTGGGTTCCAGTCCCATTTGCTTACTGTGGGTGTCAGTCCTACCTGTTTAATTTGCTATGGGTTCCAGTCCCATTTGTTTGCTGTGGGTTTTAGTCCCATTTGCTTATTTTCTAATGTTTTTGCGATGGGTTCATGTCCCATTTGCTTGCAGTGGGCTTTAGTCTTACTTGTGCAATTTCTGTGTACTTGCGATGGGTTACAGAAGTCCCATTTGCTTGCAGTGGGTTTTAGTCCCACTTGCGCTATTTCTGTGTATTTGCGATGGGTTACAGTCCCATTTGGTTGTAGTGGGTTTTAGTCCCTTCTACTTTATTTAAATGTTTTTGCTATGGGTTCGAGTCCCATTTTAATGTAGTGGGTTTTAGTACCACCTGGCACCATGTCAGTGTTCTGTGTCCTGTTGGGTGTGCATATTTTAGTCTCCTTCAGAGGAGTTATGCTAGGGTTATAGTCCTATAGCATTATTGTGTTTTTTTCACATTTAGGTTTTAAAAGTTTCACATCCACATATTTAGCTTATGTTTCTCTATTTATGTGCTTTTATGCTTTCTATGCCAAGTATGTTTAGATTTGACGTATTTTTATTGCAACTTCTTGCACTGTTATCTCTTGCGTTATGTAATTGTTTTTTGCTTAGAGGTAATAGTGTTTAGATGAGGTTTCACCTCTACTCTTCCTCATTTTCCTTGTTCTTGAAATGAAGGTTTCTTTTGTTCTGTCTCTTTTCATATTGCTTTTCATTGTTTCCTTCCTTTTAAAGTTCTGTAAGAAGAGAGGATGGTTTATATGGTGTAAGAAGGGTGGATGGTTTATACGTTTTTTCCATTCTTCTCTCTTGTTCTCTTTTTAAGGGTGTTTCCTCTTTACTGTTCTTTTTTCCGCTTTTGCTCAATTTACTTGCTTTCATTTTCTCCTGTTCTCCGTTGCTGTTTTTAGCTTTTTGTTTTCTGTTTAAGGAGAGAGGATAATGTAGTATCTTGGTTTTCTCTATGTTATCCCTCTCTACCTATATTGGAATGTTCATGTGATGCATCTATCAGAATGTTGGTGATCTGCCTGACAGATTACAGTTGGCTGGGCTGAGCACCATGCTGGATGCTCCTGGTGGGGTCTCTATACATCTTGGATTAAAGCATCTCTGAAATACATCATCACTTGTGGACATTTCATCATTACACATTCTCTGCCTCTTTGTGGGATGTATCCAACCTTTGGCAATCAAAGTAATGGCTCTGAATGTTAATAACAACAACAAAGTATTAAGTTACAGGGTCTACAAAATTACAAATAGCTAAAGTAGAGAGAGAGGAGAAGAAGGAAGATCGTATAAGAATCAGATGACAAGTACAAGAAGAAAAATGAAGGAAATTGGAGAAATGGGATGAAAGTAGAAGAATAATGATAATAACAATAGAAGGCAGTACATGTCAAAACATTATGACTGAAATTCGTCCCCTAAGGGAACACAAAGAAGGTAGACAGGGTGGTGACATACAGATGAAGACAGCACAACCTGCAAGGGGACAATGGACCACACTGGAACTCCACATAAAACAAGAGGGAAATGGACAAGGTAGAAATATCACTGACCTTCAATGGAAGTAAACAGGAAGAAATATGAACAATAAAGCCAAATTAGAAAGAAAATCAGCTGTTGACACCTAAGCAGGATAAAAGAACTGTTAAAAGTTAGAGGCACCATACAGTTTTACAGTCAACGTAAGGATGAAGGACCAGCAGTATCCATCAAGGAAGCAGAGAGAGTTAATACATTTCCTGAGACTAACAGGTTCAACAAAGATGGTCGTTTTGTTCTCGAACAAGACCTTAAAAGAGCAAGGGTGAAATAAATCATAACCTGCTTGAAAGCTTGCAAATCAGGATGAAGCGCAAGGAATTCTTTCCTTCATTTAGCTGTAAATGTGGATAAATCCTGTGAGAGAAAAATCTTAGCACCAGACCATACAAGCTGTATTTTTTTTTATTTGGCTGCGTTCAGAACTTTCAAAAGGTCCATGAATTGCAAGTATAAGATGATCACTCCACAGGGTTCAGATGGAGCAGCTGAGGAGGAGAGCCGAATATAGTCTATCTCTTTATTCCCAATGCCCAGGCTTCCCTTTTTTTATTGCGCCATTTCGGTTTATTTAGTGGCCTCATAAAAGTATAGTTTAAATATGCCTATTTTTTCTCTAATTCATAGCTCAACAGTCATCTGTGTATGGGAAATGTGCTTTAATATCACCGGGGACACAGTGGGTATTGGGTTTCGAAACTAAATTAGGCCATCTAAAATTAACCAATGGGGCAGTTAGGGTTCCTTTTCAGTCCTCTCACTAGCAAGGTAATTATATCCATAGCATCTTGAAACATCACCACTTCACCTTCTACAGTTCCGAGGGTGAGGAGAGTATGGCTGGCGGGCACGCTTTCTGCACTCGGGCAGTCAAATTATGGAATTTTCTCCCTTTGCCTATTTGCAGTTTGAGAAACTACTTGGTGTTCCTTAAGGCAAGATAGACTTACCTTAGGTCCTCTTACCCTATCTAGTGGTCTCTCCATTTGGCTGTGATTAGTGCCAGGGACACCCCTTTGTTGGGGTAGCAGCGCGCTTTACAAGCTATTTTATTTTAACAGTACATGCCTTTCTTGTTCAGAGAACCATAATCTTCAAACTGAGGTTTGACTAAAAAACAATTTTGTGATAAAATAAAAAAAGTACACACAGAAGGGAGATCTGGTACATCAAACTCATTGAACTGATAATACTTCAGTTTTTTTGTCAAACATTTGTATAAAGCAATATAAATGTTTTCATCGGGGGACCCTGAAACAATGTTAACTAGAAGAGCCATCAGTTGTGGATTAGCAGATAAATGTGTGGCTATTTGCAACCTATCAAGCAATATTTGTAACATGTGCATCTTTCACAAAACAAGTAATCAGCAAATGAACAGTGTAGGAAACAGGGTTACTGGATGAGGGGTGAAGCAGTAACCACAATTCCTGTCAAGGTGAAGCACAAGCAAACCCCAAATTAGGCTTTGTTTTAGCCTCTGGTAGCTTGACATAAAATCAGTCAGGCTTAGCTTAAATGGAATGTGCAAAGTATTTATACGTGTAACCACACTATCCCCACTTGCTCCCAGAGAGGGAAATAGAGGCGCAGGTTGCTAGGAGAAGGCCAGCCTCCAACACAAAATGTTCAACACAGAATAGGGCTGCTCCTAGAGTAGTGACCTTGGTGCAGAGGACTTAGTTTATGAATGTGGACATTTTGTGAGATGCCTACATCCACAAACTAAGTCCTCTGCACCAAGGTCACTACTCTAGGAGTGGCCCCATTCTGTGTTGAACAAAGTATTTATCCGGCATTTCAAACAGTAAAAAAGTGAAAACACAGCAAAAGAAAAATCCCTCCCCAATTTTTGAAAATAGAGAAAAAATGTATACATTATATGAGATAAAAACAACAAAAATCCCATTAGTAGAACTGAAGATATGGAGTTTCAAAGATATAAGGTAAGTAGAGCACCTTATAGCATATAGCACCAATCAGAGTTATCTAGCAGCGCAAGACCATGTGAAAGACACAGGCTCAGACCGACAGTGATGGAATGTGGGCCAGATATTTGGACAAGGTTTGTACCGCTGAAAGGGTTACCTGCTAAAGTCCAGCACAAAGATTTTTATTTGCGGTGGAGGGGATCTCGATGAGGAGGGAGAGCTCCCCTAGCTAGTCAGAGATGGTCGATCTTGTCAACACCTATTACCCCTTTGTCTCACAGTCTAGGAGCAATACGCAAAACCAACAGTCAGCTACAGCCTGTCATGAGACCCAGGATACAGGATGCAGGCACCAAATGGTTGGGACACAAAAATGCCAACTTTCTAAAAGTGGCATTTTCAAAAATGTGACTTAGAATCCAATGTTATCATTAAAGACGGTTTTACATTACAATTTTTTACACACCAAACTCAATATTCCTACTTGCTCCCAATTGAAAGTTATCACTTATAATATGTAATAATCTAACCCAATGTTATCCTATGGGACAGATAGGCCTTACAGAAGTCAAAAATTACTTTAAAAGTCTTTCACTACCAGAACATGTAAAACTTAAAAGTACATGTCAAACTTTTTAAATACACTGCACCCTGCCCTATAGGCTGTTTAGGGCCTACTTTAAGGGTAAATAATATGTATTCAAAAGGAAGGTTTATGCCTGGCAAAGGGTTCATTTTTCCAGGTCAAAATGGCAGTTTAAAACTGCACACACAGCCTGGCTTAAAGCCTGTTTGAAGGCTACTTAGGTTGGTAGTAAAATCAGTGGTGCTGGCCCACTGGTAGGATTTAATTTACAGGCCCTAGGCACATGTATGCCCATCTTACTCGGAATTTACAAGTAAATTAAATGTGCCAATTGAGTGTAAGCCAATTTTACCATCTATGTTTTAGGGAGAAAACACATGCACTTTAGCACTCGTTAGCAGTGGTAAACTGTGCAGCATCCTAAGGCCATCATAAATGGGAGGATGATTCAAGGCCAAATGTTGGGGGAAAACCACATCAAGGATGTCAGGTCCAAGAGGCGTGGCTATGAGACCGAAGATAGTGAGCTCTTTGTGCTCGCCCAACAATTATCCTGCTGCATAGAGCTACCTTGAAGTGCCCCGAAACACATCCCACTGGTGATCACCCCCAGGAGCACGGCATGAGAGAGGCATCTACGGCTGCAATACAATGAGACTGCGCCCATGTCACATCCGCTGTGCTGACCTATGCTGGGGGATTGTGGCGTGTCACAGCCTATAACTTGGAGAGCAGCAAGTCAGCAGCTCCAGCTTCGGGGAGGCTGTGCTGTGCCGGGGTGTCCTCCACCACTTATTATGAGGATACAGTGAGCCGATGGCCCCCACTCCCTGTGTCCCTGTGTCAGGGCATGGGCCCGTGGGTCACCAGAAGCTTGTGGAAAGGAAGGAGGGACCGCTCTGGCCTGTCCACTGTGTGGTATAGCTGAATTGATGATGTGTCTGAGAAGATAGTGTCTGCCCACCGTGTGGTTAGCTGAGATATGGGTGCAGTTCCTGGTGGGGATCCAAGCCGTGGCCCTGAAGCTGTGGGGGATTTCTTACCCAGGGCCTCACCTGGGGGTTCCTCTGGCTGATGGTAGAAGATAAAAGGTGGCTGGTGACCCAGGAGTGGGGAAGAACTGGCCTGGGCCGCAGGGGGAGCATTCTGTGGCAGAGCGTCCTGTGAAGCCTACCGGGCTGTGGAAGGAGCCGGGTCATTCCCCCCCTTCTGATGCCAACCTGGAGAGAAGGTGTGAGGCTGGGGGCCCACTTGCAGCACAGAAGGAACTGTGGCCTACCTGCAGGGAGGCAACTTTGAGGAGGGAGCAGAGATCGAACCTGCTGTGGGAGGCTGCTTCCGCTGATGATCCCTCTCCCCTCCTCTGAGCAGTTACCCTTGGGGCTGCATGGGAGGTTTTGATGCTGATGAGGATGGGGACTGTAGCTGCCTGGACTCTATGGGCGGGCTGCGGCCAGCGGCCTGGATCTCGGAGAGCAGATCTGGGCTCAGTGTATGGGTGGTACAGGCAGTGCAGAGAGGTGACCTGGGCCCTGGTGCTGGATGACATGCGAGGGGCCTCCTACATTTTTCAAAACCCTGCAGGACTGGGGTCCTAAGCCCCTGGGACATGCCTGGTGAGTGGTGAACACACAGGAACTTTTGTGCATGAACTCTGGCTGCAGCGGATGCGGCTCAGATGCAGCCAGGGGAGTGCTGTGGCCACCGTGGTCCCCATGGGCCCTATAGGGGCTGATATGCCATGCTGGCTCCTGTCTTCTGGCACCTTCCTTGCAGCCTTTACTGAGTGAGTGAAAAATCCCTTCTAACCACCCCGGCCAGACATCTGATGGTGTGACGAATGGTGCCTATCCACCAGATGTAGGGATTGGTGCTGTGCTGACCCTGCCTGTGACTGTCACTGACTTGCCCCAAGCCCTTTAGACCTGCACTGCAGTGCTGGCTGACCCATAGGTATGGGTAAGTTAAGAAACAAACCGGGGGCCAACCAGATGGAGATGAGGGAGACCTCCCAAACCACCCCCCAGAACTCCACATAACAGGAGGGCTCTAATGATTTGATCCACTCACATTTGGACAAGGTCCTGGCTGCAATCACAGACACCAAGTCGACACTCCAACAGGACATTGGGGTGGTGTCAGTTGGGCTGGGCAACATCATAAATTGATGGACCAGGTAAAGGAAGTGGAACTATCGGTCGACGTGGACCTGCCTGTACATTGGGAAATGCCAAATTGGAAGCCTTCACTGCCAGAGGGGATACACTGGAATGGCGGGCAGAGGACGCAGAGGGTTATAACTGCTGCAATAACATTAGGGTGGAGAGCTCCACGAGCGAATAGAGGGAACAGACATGGTGTCTTTTTTTCGAGACATGGCTGTGGATGGAAGTGGGGCCTGTCTCACTCAAATCTTCATCTTAGAGAATGTGCAACCGGTGCTGGTGCAACCACTGCTGCCCTCCACCGCCCGGTGGTGGCCCGTATAGGGACCAGGACAACAAACTTCAGAGGGCAAGCACGGCTGGACCATTTGCATTAGCTAATAGGAAAGTGCTGATCTTCCTGGACTTCAGAACCAAGGTTCAGGCACAACATGCATCATTTATAGAGGCCAAGAAAGCCCTCCCTGAGGAGGGTATTCAATACTCGTTAATGTTCCCTGTTAAGCTTCGGATCATTCTAGATGGGGCCACCCAATTCTGTGACTCACTGGAGTCGGTATGGACATGGTTGGAGACTTATAAGGTGGGGGCCTACTTAATAGATCCCATTGAGGCCTATCATGGCCCCCGAAGGCGGCCAAAAAGGCGGTCCAAAAATCCACTCTGGAAGACCTCTGTGGGGAGGCCCTGTCCCTCTCAAACAGAATGAGAATGAGCAGCTGCGCTCCTAGTGGTGACAGATATTGCATTGGCGCAGAAGGCGCCGGACAACAGAGGTGTCTCCTCCGATCATAAATCCATAATCTCAGATTCCGGGGGCTCAATGATGAGCAAGGCCGATCTCTTTGGTAACTGTGCAAACAGTGCATGATTTACATGATTTGCACTGAGACGTCTGGGGCTCCAGACAGGGGCAGGAGCCCCACACTGGTGAAAATAAGTATACCTCACTGCTGCTGTCTCTGGCACCGTGGATGGGCCTGAACCTCCAGGTGTAATGGCATTGATGACCCCAGACTTGGGTCAAACTGGCGCCCTACGGTCGGTAAAGGGTGATATCTGACCGATGCTCTGATAAGTGGGCTGATGGTGTGCGCGTACCTTTGGTTTTGCTTAGCCTTGATTGCACCACCTTGATCACAGGTGGTGTTTTACACTTAGCAATGTTCTCTATTTGCAGGTTTGTACGGGGAGCCATTTCTGCACTGGCCTTGCATATGGGAGTTTATATTTAAGGTATTATTTATATGTCCTGGGGGCCAGCACCGGGCCTGCTGTTACCCAGGGTGGTGTGAGGGCAGACCATGTACAGGGGTCAACCACAGGCCTGCCCCGGGTGTGGGCTACTGTGGGTTGACTTTGGACATATTACCTGGAGCTGCTTGGAGTTGCGCTCCTTTTGGGACTCTATGATGGCTGTATTAAACAATGGGCTGGCTCGCTCGCCCCCCTGCATGGCCAAAGCATGCCTCCTGGGTTTAATTCCTAGACAAAGGGCGCAAAGGGCTGGTTCCAGATACACAAACTTGGCTTTAGTTTTGGTTAGATGATGGACAGAAATCCACTGGAAGGCAAGAGTTGGCCCATCAGTGGTCTTATGGGAGCAAGATGTAGACATCTTGGCAAGGGCAGAGGAACGAGCATTGATCAGAGATGATTTGCGTGGGATAAGACACTGTCCACTGGTGACCCTGTGGACAGAGGTGCCTAAGGCCTAGAATAGTGGACATGAAGATTGAGAAGAAGCAGTCACACAAGTGATACACACAAGGTAGCGAAATATGCGTGTACAGGGGTTTTTAATACACACTACAGGTCCTCTTGTCATCTACACAGCACTATCTATGTGGCTGGCAGATGATCCCAGTTGCATGGATGAATCTTTAGAATTGTGTAGTACCAATGCATGTATAAAAGATGTCTACTTCTGACCTAATGTTGAATATAACTAATGCAAAACTGCGACTTAAATGTCAATAAAAATGTACTTACAAAAAGAAAAAAGGATGTCAAGTCCAACAAACAGCAACCAATAAATGTGGTATTCAGGAGAGTTTTGGTCAAATAAGACATTGTGTTCTCTCACTTTTGATTTGCCCCAATAAGAAGATTACAAATGCAGGGTTCCTTATGCCATAGACTCTGTAGGAAGCCCCCAGTTGCCTGTTTTAAGTCCAGGGAAAATGGGGTTGGGTGGTCCTTATTTAGATATCACTTCTGAGCAGGATCACTGATGAAATCATGGGGCATCTTGCTCAGAAATCTGTAAAAATGCTCCCATGATGGTGGGAGAAACATACCAGCATTGCCAGCACATTAGATGTTTGGGTCCTGGATTGGAACCTCAACTTAGAGAACCATATGTAGGACCCACATTCATAACAGCAGTTCCACCCTACCTCCATGTCATGGTGAACCTACCACCAAGGCTACTTTTTCACTGAGAGAGCTCCTGCCCTAAAAATGATAGCTTTGATTGAGCAAAAATAAGGGCAACACCAGAAAGAAACATATAGAAACTTTGATGGCCGGGCTAGCAAACTTAAAATGGTGCCATAGGCCTTTGCTCAGGGAAGAATTAACCCCTTCTACATCTACTAAGCATACCATCTATGCCCCATTCATTCTTTCTACTTTCAAAACAGGAAATTGCACAGAAGTTTTTCTTTATGCGTGATTTAAATTATAATACTGTAGGTCCTTTTGGTGTGTTTTTTTCCAGTCCTTAAATAGGTATGTAGATTGGATGATTAGATTCAGAAGTAGTCACATATGAGACCTTCCTCTGCACAAGAAACCTTACGAAATACATCATGAGCTCTGTGTAATATCGTGCATGTAACAGCTGTGGAAGAGATAGATTTTGGATCTTGTTGGACCGTGCATCTGGCTCTGTGCATCATTTGCATTAAAGTTCTGCCATTTCTTGTACTTTGGGGGGAAGGTTTACCTCATAAGAAATACCTCACATTTGCTGTTAGGAGGCTTGAAGAGGCTGTAGAGCAATTTGTAAAGAAGTGTATCCTCACTAAAGTGATTTGACATGACAAGAGCTCTCCAAAGGTTTTATGCCTTTCTTAATGAAGGAGGAGGTGGTGAAGTATTTTACTCTGCTCTAAATGTGCTGGGAATGTTGCTAGGGTAACCAGAACAGCACCTTGATGTTCTGAATAATGTGAAGTGAAATATTACACAAAGCAGAGGAATTTGCAATGTGGCTTACTGCTTCTGAATGCGCACCACCTGCGTCCATTCGACTTTTCTGTCTAGCATTTCAATGCCACACTGCACCCATGAGCAACTATTCAGAAATAGGCCTTGACAGTTTAGCATAAATGTAAAGAAGGTACTACATGCATGATGGGTGTGGAGGCTTATGTGAGAAATTACACAACATTTTCTCAAAATCACTCAAGGAGTACCAAAAACATCAAAATGTTTTGCACCTCACGAAAAATAACATCTCCATAATGACTGACCATTGTGGGAGTATATACGTGAGAATCTATACACAAAGGGCCTGATTCACAAAGGAAAATGTACACTTTTGCGTGAGTTTACGATTGTTTGCTATTCACAAAAGGATTTACGAGTAGTATCTTTACCAGTGAGGAATCATCGTACATAAAAAGACGCATCTATTTATGTGCAGAGACTCCACACTTGTAAAGATACTACTCATCAATCACTTTGTGATTAGCATACAAGCGTAAACTTACACAAAAGTGTACATTTACCATTGTGAATCAGGCCCTTAATCTCAGAGCCAATGCTCTGCCTTAGCTACTGCCACAAATCTCATCCTTGTTTTTGGCCATCTGCATAAGCAATGCAACCACCATAGCTTTGGGGATCTGTGGCATCAAAAGGGATTATCTCCACACAAAAACGCTACTCCCAGGAACATTTTTGAACTTTGGAATTCTTCCTATATTTTAATAGCTGAATACACAATTCTGATCCTGCAGCATTCGGAAACTAAAACTTAATAAATGGTCTTTGTTTGAGGGAAAGTCTTAACCACATGTATCCCTGTAGATGCCAGCCGCCACTTATTGCACACCAGTGGCGGTACTCTTCCTTGAAGGGCAAAGAAGCCAAGGTGCTCAGCACACTTGTTCGAATGCCCATCTAAAGCACTGCGCATGGGGGCGTGGCCAAGATGGCGGAGTGAGGAGACGCTTTCTCCCGGAGCTCCCGACCCAGCCCGGGCCCTGAGCCTTCTGTATAGCTTGTTCTCTCCCCCCCATCGGCGTAAAACCGAGTGGGGACGGTGCCGGAACAGTTTGGGCTGTGTTAGAGCCGAAATCCAGCATTGGAGTGATCGTAATCCGGCCCGGAGCATTGAGCGACGCAGAGACCGGACACGAAGAGAAATGGCGTCCTAGCCGAGGCTGACCGGAGCTCTTTCCCCGAAGCACGCAGAAGTTGTCGGCGGCGCAGCGGAAGGCGGTGGGTGCCACGCCTGGGTGCCGAGACGGGACCTGCGGCCTGGAGAGGGGCCTGCTGCCCGCGGAGACGACACGCCCCTGGCTGCCGATCCCAACGGAACTTGAGGCCACGGCTGTGGCCTAGCTGATCGGAGGCCTACGAGCTAGAAGGGCGGGGTCACTGGACGCATAGGCGGCAAAGGAGTCGCAGCGACAAGGATAGGACCCGAGACCCTCAGGTTGCTGCGGAGGAGTCAGCTTCTGGCCAGTTGGTGACTGACCCTGTGCCGGACGGAGAGACGCCCATAGCCGAAACCTTCACCGGAAGGGGTGCGATAGCTTGCAGGGGCACACAGAGACGCCATGTTGGCCTTCGGTGGTGGTGAAGAAACAGACGGTGGAGCATGGTACCCTTGAGAGTTCCGCCGTGGATGGTCGGCTTGCCGTAACCAACTGTGGCAGTCGCCAAAGGACGAGCCAGACCAGAGGAAACGGTTTGTGCAGGCCGTGGTCGACTCCCTGCCCCTGGCTGAAGCGTGGCCGGGAGCGGATAGCGGCGCCCGGCCAATGAAGTCGCCCCCCGGACGCAGGGGGTCCAGGAGGTGCATCCAGCGGCATAAGACAGAGTTATCCTAGCGAGACGAGGCGAGTGGAGCCGCTGCCCAGGTGTCCGGCTGACGCGGTGCCCGTACTTGGCAGGGCGGCCTTGAGGACAAGATGGCGAGTCAGAAAGGCAATAAACGGAACGACCGCACGCTCCCCGAGATGCTTGGCAGGTCTCAGACCAGGGGTGAAAGGAGTCAACCGTCCCCGAACACAGCGAGTGGCTCCAATGCAACAGGCGGCGGCGAACCCCCGGTCACTCGGTCCTTTTTGGAGTCGCTTTTTGGCACGCTGAGAGACGACTTTCAGACGCTGAAGCAGGAGGTGGCCGGGGAGGTCCGCAAGATCCGGAGAGAAGTCGACGGTCTTGGCGAGAGAGTGGTCATGTTGGAAAGTTCCACACAGAGGCAAGATGAGGAGATCACGCAGCTACAACAGGAGGTGCTGCGTTTGAGGGACCAACAGATGGACCTCCAGGCCCACAACGAAGACCTGGAGAAACGCTCTTGGCGGAATAACATCAGGGTCCGGGGTGTGCCATCCACGGAGAAGGGGACGGATGTGGCAGAATACCTGAGGGAGCTCTTCAGGGATATATTGGGCGAACGGGCAGACTTTCCGATACGGATTGATAGGGCTCATCGAGTGGGGCCTCATAGACGCGCGTCAGCCCCGCCACTGGACATCCTGGCATTTCTCCCTGACTTTCCGCTGAAAGAACGGATCATGGCGGAGGCCCGGAAAAAACCCTTGTTTACGTTTAGAGGACACCCAGTGGCCTTGTATCAAGATCTGTCTGTAATCACCCTCCAAAAACGGAAAGCGTTTAAAATCGCAACAGACTTCTTGAAACAGCATGAAACGCCTTACTCCTGGGGTCATCCTTTCCGACTTATTTTCCGTTGGAACGGTGTGCTACATCAACTGAGGTCCCTACAGGACAGGTGCGAGGTGCTGGGGATCACTGCGGAGGAAGAGGCCTCCACTACACCTCGCAGGAGACGCACCACCGGGGATGGCTGGCGCAGTGTCTCGAGGCGCAGAACATCAGCGGCATCCCAACGTCCGAGTTCGCCCACCATCAGGGCTGAAATGGCGAGCGCCATCCAGGAAGCCTCCAGAGACATAGTGGTGCACGACGGCGTCGCACTAACAGCGTAAGACTGCTCCGGGGGGAGAACGACTCTGCATTTCTGTTTTTGCCGGCTTAGAGCCATGAGGGGCTGGGGGGGGGGGGCAGAGGGGGGAAGGGTGTGGCTGGACGTCCACTACGATAAGTTACCACGGACTTGTCCGGACAGGACATGGCTGGGACAATTTCTCGGAAGAAGTTGGGGGTTTTGGGGGTTTGGGGGGTTTGGGGGGGGAGGGAGGGAGGGGAGTTGGGGTGCCGAATGGGGGGTGGGAGGAGGGGGAGTTGGAGAGTTGGGGGACGAGGGGGTTCGGAGTTGGGTAGGGGAGGGGAGGGTACAGTCCGTTCAGTGTTCTTGAGCTTTCCACGATGGCCCGATGGGGAGTCACGGGCAGTTGAGGCCCACAGGCCCCCCCCGATTCACAGGATTCACTGCATGTTTCATTCTGTCTTGACTCTGGATGGCAACCCTTAAGGTAGTGACCCTTAATGTTAAGGGACTTAATAACCCTGTCAAAAGAAGAGCAGTTCTGTCCTTGCTAGAGAACACACAGGCTGACATTTGTCTTCTACAGGAGACTCACTTGCTTGCGCGAGACTGCCATAAATTAAGATCCCGTACATTTCCCACGCAGTTCTTTTCCTCATCCAACACCAAGACGGCGGGGGTGGCGATCTTAGTGTCGAACTCTTTTAGAGGGGAGCTCCTCCACAAATTTGCGGAACAAAAGGGGAGACTGTTAGCGCACAGATTCAAATTAGAGGCTCTGACATTTACCATTGGTTCGATTTATTGTCCGAATGAACATCAGGATAGCTTTTTCCAGTCGGCATTAGTGGACATAACAGCGTCCCCGGAAAGGCACATTATTTTGGGTGGGCATTTAAATATGGTGGTAGACTCAGCTATAGATAGATCGGCACAGCGCTCACCACAGACAGGGGAAATGTCACAGGCAGTTAAATCCCAACTGGTGGACCTGGATCTTCATGACCTTTGGCGCCACCTTCACCCCACGGATCGAGATTACTCCTTTTACTCTCACGCACACAAAACCTACGCGAGGCTGGATCACCTCATAGTTACCGGGCCGGTCCGGGATTTAGCTACGACATCGGAGGTGGGGGTCTTATCTTTATCGGATCACGCACCGGTCTCGGGGAGCTTTACTCTGCCGGCTGACCGGGCCCCCCGGGGGGTCTGGCGCCTCAGAGATGCTCTGTTACACAAGAAAACTGTTGTGCAAAAGGTTACGGAGGTGATCAGGGACTTCCAAACGCATAATGATAACGCAGATACCTCGGTGGCGACGCAGTGGGCCGCACTTAAAGCAGTGGTCAGAGGGGAATTTATCGCGATTTCCTCGGCGGAGAACAGGGAACGGAGGCAGAAGCGGGACGAGCTCACCCAAAAAGTTAGGGAATTGGAAGAGGTGCACCGCCGTACGGGGGCCCCCAGGATTTGGAAACAGCTGAAGGCAGCGAGAAAGCTCCTGTCATCCCTGGACATGGACAGGGCAGAATACGCAGCACTTCGACTGAAACACGCTTACTACACGGGGGGAGACAGGTGTGGCCGCCTTTTAGCGAATAAACTCAGGGTGGCCAATGAACGTCATCGGGTGAAGGAGATTGCGACGGGGAATGACGGACCGGTCACAGGGGACGACCAGATAGCTGAGGCCTTCTGCCGATTTTATGCGGACCTATACACCGGGGAGAGTCTGCGGGAGCAGGAGTCGGAAGACTACCTGGACTCAGTCACACTCCCATCCCTAGAACCATCTCAAACGGAGTATCTCGAGAGGGAGATACGGGTCGAGGAAGTGATTGCTGCCATCTCCAGGCTTAAACATGGGAAGGCCCCCGGCCCGGATGGCTACACAGCGCTCTTCTATAGGACATTCAGTGTCACGTTGGCCCCTATACTACCTAAATTGTTTAACTCCTTCTCCGAGCCGGGGGCAATCCCCCCGGATCTCCTACAGGCCTCGATCTCGGTTATCCCTAAACCAGGGAAGGACCGGACCCAATGCAGCTCGTACCGCCCGATCTCCCTTCTGAACGTGGACTTGAAACTGTACACAGGCATACTGGCGGCGCGCTTAGCGCTTCACTTACCGGGCCTGGTGGAGCCGGACCAGGCTGGCTTTGTCCCTGGGAGGCAGACGGTGGACAACACCAAGAGGGTGGTGCATGTTCTGGAGAAGGCCTCCCGTATTCCTGGAGAGAGAATGCTCCTTTCGGTAGATGCTGAAAAGGCATTTGACCGAGTGCACTGGCCCTATTTGGAACGGGTTATGCCGAGGATGGGCATAGGTGAGAAATATCGCACCCTGGTTTTTAACTGTTACCGGTTCCCGTCGGCGGTGGTGCGGGTGAATGGCTGCGGCTCTCGGAGGTTTGGCATCGAACGCGGCACCAGACAGGGCTGCCCCCTATCCCCACTCCTTTTCGCTATATATATGGAGCCACTCGCTCAGAGGCTCCGGCAGAATCCGGACGCCACTGGAGTGAAGATGGGGGGATATGTTCATACGGTCAGCCTCTATGCGGACGATGTGATTCTGACCTTGGAAAAGCCGAGGCGTGCACTGCCTGCGTGTATCGGCGAATTGGAGGCTTTCTCACGGGTGGCTGGATTCAAAATGAATATGGGCAAATCGACAGCACTGGACATCTCCCTGACTCTTGCAACACGGCGGGAGTTGCAGGGCCTCTTCCCCATGCTTTGGTCGGCTCACCAGGTCCAGTACTTAGGTATCCTGTTGGCACCTACGTTGCAGGCTATGGTGACAGCTAATTATACGGCTTTGACTGGAAAGATTAAAGAAGAACTGGGAGGTGGAGCAAAGGTTTGATATCGTGGCTCGGGAGAGTGGCGGCGGTTAAAATGACAATTCTCCCTCGGATACTATATCTATTTCGGGGCCTGCCGCTACATCCGCCTAAGGGCTGGTTTCAGCAGACACAATCGATCCTATCCCGTTTTATTTGGCAAGGCCGCAAGCCACGGATGTGGAGAGTTCTCTCCACGTTGGCACCGGAATCTGGGGGGCTGGGAGTCCCAGACTTACGCAAGTATTTTCAAGCGGTGCAGCTTCGATATTTGGTTGAATGGAGCCGATGGGAGTCGGACAAGCATTGGTTATTCCAAGATCAGGCGGTAGCGGGCCGCCCTTTACAAGAGGTGCCCTTTTTGCGCAGGGCTCACCGCCCTCCGAATCTCTACGCGTCTTATGTAACGCGGGTCCCGCTGAGGGTGTGGGACACTACTAGCACTGCACATGAGCTTACCACGTTCCCCTCCCCGTTTACACCTATTGCAGACAACCCAGATTTCACACCAGGGGTTGCCCAGAGGGCTTTCGCACACTGGCGGGCTGCTGGTTGTAGGTCACTTTTCCATGTGTACGGGCCGGACGGAGTTCTCCCTTTCCAGACGCTTAAGGAAGAGTATGGTTTAGCTGAGACAGATAGGATGCGCTACTGGCAGGTGCGACACTGGGCCTTACAACCACAGGTGCGTGAGCTAGCAGATAGGAAACTATTGCCGTATGAGAGGTGGCTAGTGACGCGGTCTTCGGACGCTAAGCTCATCACAGATCTTTATAAACTATTACAGCCTCCCCCCTCACACTTTCATAATCCAGGTAGGGAACGCTGGAACAGAGAGCTGGGAAGAACGTTGAGCCATAAGGAGTGGGATCAGATTTCATACCGCGCACGACACTCTGGATATCATGTAGGGCTTACTGAAACTTTCACTAAGGTGTCTACGTACTGGTACTACACCCCGGAGCGGTTACACGAGATGGATAGACATATCGATAATACTTGCTGGTGAGAATGCGGGCATCTGGGCACATTGACACATGTCCTGTGGGAGTGCCTGGTGTTGAGCCTTTATTGGAAGGAGGTGCTAGATGAGATTGACACTCGATTTGAGATAGAGTTGCCCCGCTTTCCAGCATATGTCCTGCTGGGCTTGCCTAACGGGCTGATGTACCCATTGAAATCTCGTAGGGGCAGACAAATTGCAATAGCATTGGGCTCCGCCGTTCAGAACATTCTAATACATTGGCGGACCACCACTGTTCCATCTATCACGGGCTGGTTACATAGGCTGTGGCATGTCCTGGGTATGGAAAATTATCACTGATGATGGCCGGGGAGGTAGAGCAATTTGGGGAGTTGTGGCAGCCCTTCCATGCATTACTGGCCACCGAATTTAGGGAGCTGACCTGTCCGGGGTACTTGAGGCTCTTGAGATTGACACCACTGCTAGACTTCACTGCTCAATAATCACGGGTTAGATAGAGTTTGGAGATAGTGGGGGGGCTGAGCTCAGTAGGTTTAGCTAGGACAGGACACTAGACGGGGGTACTGGGAGGGGGTTGGGGAACAAGAAGGGGGTGGGGGGAGTTGGGGGGGACTGTTTCTTTAAAAAGGGGAAGGGCACGGACACTTTATTTCTACCTCAGGGTGTTCTCTAATGTAATGTTGATGGACGAGGAGCCCACGCAGCCTCTACTGCACTTGCGGGACACATAGCATTTTCTTGAGGATGGGCTCCTGGGATTGCAGCAGAATGTCATTGCTTGAATGTCTTTCTTTTTGTTCTGTGTACCCTTTCAATAAAATACTTTAAACATAAAGCACTGCGCATATGGCAGTTGTCAGGGCCAGTTCTAGGATTTTTGGGGCCCCGGGCGAAAGGGAATGTGCGAGGTCCCTCTAATTTACATAAGTGACACCTTCAGGGCTCTGGAAACTGCTTGTGAAGACTCCTCCTGGGCTACAGCTCCCCTCTCTTCCACCTACAAGCACTTCTTTCCTGGCTCATATTGGGCTGAAGGTGTGAGAATAGCTTGGGGGCTGAGAGTTAAAATAGTGCAGACTATAAAATGCTCACAATGTGCGTCCTGGAGGTGTCTCTCAATGGGTTGCCAGACAGGAAGCCTAATTGCAGGCCACACCTTGCAACTGGCACAAGATGAAGTGTCCCCCTCCCCTAGGCCTCCACACATCAGGGGGCCCTCTCCGGTAAGTCTAATTGCAAACAGACACCTTTCTTCAATGGGATCGGCAGGGGCAAAAAAGGTTTGGTGGTGTGTTGCACTGGTGCAGGGCCCCATGCTGGAGTGAGGCCCTGGGCTGCTGCCCATACTGCCCACGCCTAGCGCCGGCCCACGCATTTGTACATGTGTGAAGCAGAGGTGGTTTCAATTCAGAGCCAGCTCTACATCAATTATTCTCCGAGTCTGTGCAGGTGCCACAGGACACAGTAAAATGGCTCCCGGTCTGCTGCAGTCGTTTAGTTCATTCCTGTCGGTTAATGCCCTCTTCTGAGTGTGTGGCAGTCCTCGTGGGTATAAGCTGAACAGACTGGTCATATTCAAGGGGCTACACACATGCAGTTACCGGTGCAAGTAAAGCCGGGTTATTGAGGCAGGATTACTCTATAAATCTTCTTTCTTTAGCCGTCATTTTTAAAAACCCAGCTTCTGTGAAAGGCACATCAGCTCAGCTATCTGTGTATGGGCGAGGCCTGCCTGCGTTCTCCAGCAGGTGAGCGCCCCTCAATTGCTGTTTATAGAAGACTCAAGTTTGCCAAGAAGGCCGTATGTCAGTACTTTTCAGAAGACTTCTCGACAGACAGTACTACTGAAGACCCTGGGGGTTCTTTCCAGACAGCCTAAGCAGGTTTCCTGCTGGTTTTGGTGTACCTCGTTCTATTTTGTTCCTAATGATACTTCTCATGCCTGGAAAAACGAATGTGTCCTTTTATAATGTGACTGGTGCTCATTTAAAGCGCTCGGATACCTCCGGTCAAGTTCACTATATATATATATATATAGCCACACGATCCAACCAATTTGGTCGAAAAGAAACGGCAAGCACTCCAGTGTCAGGATGTTTCAAAGTCTATTTATTTTCCAAACCCCCTTCACCCCCGACAGACGCTTTTCGCAAAAAAGCTTCGTCAGTGTATATATATATATATATACATCCGTTTTTGGCTTGCGCAAATAAATCCAGCGCACTCCCGGTTCCTTTTTCACCATAAACGACCAATACTCCAAAATTGTTCTTTAGCATTTATTGCATAGCAGCATTCCCAGCAACACTGCTCGATGCGTTTCGCGGCACACGCCGCTTTATCACAAGACTGAAATTTCGAATTGTTTGTTTGAGTGTTTAAATAAAGTGCAAAAAAGTGAAAAAGTGTTTGTGTAATAGGAAGTGACCTAATGTTTGTCATTTCCCGCCTTGTACTGCTAAGCCTTCTGGTATTTGTAGTCAGGTCAGTCTACCTTTTCCCCTATGTATGGATCTTGTGATCTATATTATATTTAATTTTTTTTAATTTAATATAATTCCTCCAGTGGCGCTGCTGTCTGTTAGAACGTGCAGGTCATTCTCTGAATAGATTTAGGTTCTGATTGTTAAACGATCTATTATATATATTCGCTCACTTGTACCCTCTAGTGGGTATTACTAATCTTTGTTTGCCTCCTACAGTTATGTAACTTTGCTAATGCCTCTGGTGGGTGTCGATAACATGCACCTGTGTTAGCCCTCTGGTGGGTATTAATGACCTGTATAAGCCTCCTCTGGTTCTGTCCACTTGCTAAGTTGGGGGTCGTGCAATTATACCTCTAGTGGGTATTTATCATATATGTGCCCATTTGGGTTATTTTCCCCACAGCTCCCCTTGTTGTACGGGACCAGAATATGATGGCTATGTGTTAGCGGTATAAGCTAAAAAATGTGTAAGTGATAGTGAAGTGAATTAAAACAATGCATTTAAAGGGAAGTCCAAATCAATAAAGTTCGAAGTTCTGATGGTCTTGATGTAGGTCAGGGGATTTTTAAAGATGATAATGCAGTTCTTCATCCTGGTTCAGACCATGAGGAGTGAGAGTTCTGAAGTTTAAAATGTGTTTCGACTGTTACTGTTGTAGAGTCCGTTTGCGGTCCCCGCCGCGAAGATGATGTGCCACAGTTTCAATTGCATAGAATTTAAGTTCCTTCCAATTACTGGCATGTTCTCTTTCCATGTGTCTGGCGACAGCATTACTTCGGTCACAATTGACTGTTGCCCTGACATGTTCCAGGATGCGTTTCTTCAGTTCGTTCTTTGTGCTCCCTACGTATTTCAATGCGCATGGGCATTCTATAAAATAAATTGCAAACTGCATTTTGCAGTTTATAAGTTGTTGGATCTTCCATGTTCTTTTGTTGGTCATCTGGATTTCTTTTCTCTGGAGAACAATTTCACAAACCTTGCATCCTGTGCATTTAAAAAAACCTTTTGGTTTCAACCAACTTTCTGGCTTTTTTGGAAGTTGGAAATGGCTGTAGACCAGTCTGTCCCGGAGCTTCTTTGCTCTCTTGTAGGTGACGTTTGGATGATCACCCACAATCTTTGCTACTGTGCTGTCCATTTGTAAGATATGCCAGTTTTTTTCTAAGGATATGCATGACTTGCTTGTTTCCACTAGAAAAGGTAGGGGCATATTATCAAGGGGGTTTATCTCTGCTTTTTTGGCTTTAAAAGCCAAGAAAGCGGAGATAAAATTATCTCCCTATTACCTAGCTGTCGCTAACACCAGTTAGCGACAGCTAGTATGAGATAGCGACCATCTTGGGCCCCACTTTGCATGTCAGTGATATTTATCACTAATGAAATGCAAAGTTGGCGTGCCAAGATGTTAGCGACTGAAAACAGTTGCTAACATCGCTATCTCCTATTACCAACTTTTGGAGATATTTGCGCTAAGCACGAATATCTCCAAAAGCTAACACCTACCCTGAGCAGTTCTTAGCCATGTTATCCAATGAGAGGTGGATAACATGGCTAAGAGCATTAGCTCAGTAATGCATGAATATCGCTGACTATTCAGCGATATTCATGCATTGCAGCGATTTTTATCGCATTTGCGGTAAACCTTGGTAATACCAAGGTTTATTTGCGGTAAAAATCGCCGCAGCTCAGCGGTAAATTTTTGTCTCTAACCAAGCAATAGCGATAATTATCGCTATTGCTTGGTAATATGCCCCGTAGTTATTAGTCTGATGGCATTCTTTGTTTTTTCTTTTAGTAGGTCGGTTCTGTTTTTTTGTTCAGTTCTCCTCAGAGCCGTATCAATTGCTCCTTGATTGTATTTTCTCTTTTTGAATCTTGATGCAGCCTGTTTCTGATGTTTTTTCCATTTTTCATTGTCTGAGCAAATTCTTTTGATCCTTAGGAATTCCCCGTATGGGATATTATTGATGAGGCTGGCTTGATGAAAACTTTGTGCATGTAATACCGAGTTTGTAGCCGTTGTTTTGCGGTGCAATGTTGTTTGTATTTCATTGTTGGCTATGTAGATTTCTGTATCCAAAAATACTACGGTTGTTTCACTGATGTCATATGTGAACCTCAAATTATAATCCAAACTGTTTAAAATTTTGAAGTATTCACTAAATTCTTCCTTACTACCATCCCAGACCAATAGCTGATCATCAATGTTATGCAGCCACGTTACAGTTTGGTTTTGGAATCTTTCATTGTTTTTGTTCCACGCCCAGTCTTGTTCCCAGAGCCTTAAGAATGACGCCTTTCAGACAACTTGTGATCACACACACACACACACATGTATATATATATATATATATATCCATCACAAAGTTTGCCTGTGAAAGGGAGGACACCACGCAGATGAGTTCTGTATATAGCTCTTTATTCCTCAGAAGCACACACAGGGAACGGCAACCACGGCAATGTAGCTTCACCCCTCCGACGCGTTTCGTGCTCAAGAAGCACTTAATCATGGAATGCTGGGGTTGTGGTGATTGAAACCAGCTTGATTCGCTACCACCAGATGACCACTGTTACTCCGCCCCTGGGCGGCGCCTCTCCTGAGGCTTGCTGGTCATCGTAGTGCAGGCATTATTCTTGAGGTAAGATGCTGAGTTCAAACACCCACTGAATGTGTCACAAATCCCAAGTGGGTCTGCACATGGATGGCCGTGCTCAGTGCTGCCCCTTAATCTGACGGAAGGCACTCATCTGCCCCAATGCTCGAACGCCATGTGACATCCCAGCAGGACTGCGCAACGCGTAGCAGGGTCCTTCCCGCGGCTCAGGCAGGCTGCCAAATATCCATCACAAAGTTTGCCTGTGAAAGGGAGGACACCACGCAGATGAGTTCTGTATATAGCTCTTTATTCCTCAGAAGCACACACAGGGAACGGCAACCACGGCAATGTAGCTTCACCCCTCCGACGCGTTTCGTGCTCAAGAAGCACTTAATCACGGAATGCTGGGGTTGTGGTGATTGAAACCAGCTTGATTCGCTACCACCAGATGACCACTGTTACTCCGCCCCTGGGCGGCGCCTCTCCTGAGGCTTGCTGGTCATCGTAGTGCAGGCATTATTCCTGAGGTAAGATGCTGAGTTCAAACACCCACTGAATGTGTCACAAATCCCAAGTGGGTCTGCACATGGATGGCCGTGCTCAGTGCTGCCCCTTAATCTGACGGAAGGCACTCATCTGCCCCAATGCTCGAACGCCATGTGACATCCCAGCAGGACTGCGCAACGCGTAGCAGGGTCCTTCCAGCGGCTCAGGCAGGCCGCCAAATATCCATCACAAAGTTTGCCTGTGAAAGGGAGGACACCACGCAGATGAGTTCTGTATATAGCTCTTTATTCCTCAGAAGCACACACAGGGAACGGCAACCACGGCAATGTAGCTTCACCCCTCCGACGCGTTTCGTGCTCAAGAAGCACTTAATCACGGAATGCTGGGGTTGTGGTGATTGAAACCAGCTTGATTCGCTACCACCAGATGACCACTGTTACTCCGCCCCTGGGCGGCGCCTATCCTGAGGCTTGCTGGTCATCGTAGTGCAGGCATTATTCTTGAGGTAAGATGCTGAGTTCAAACACCCACTGAATGTGTCACAAATCCCAAGTGGGTCTGCACATGGATGGCCGTGCTCAGTGCTGCCCCTTAATCTGACGGAAGGCACTCATCTGCTTCAATGCTCGAACGCCATGTGACATCCCAGCAGGACTGCGCAACGCGTAGCAGGGTCCTTCCCGCGGCTCAGGCAGACTACCAAATATCCATCACAAAGTTTGCCTGTGAAAGGGAGAACACCACGCAGATGAGTTCTGTATATAGCTCTTTATTCCTCAGAAGCACACACAGGGAACGGCAACCACGGCAATGTAGCTTCACCCCTCCGACGCGTTTCGTGCTCAAGAAGCACTTAATCATGGAATGCTGGGGTTGTGGTGATTGAAACCAGCTTGATTCGCTACCACCAGATGACCACTGTTACTCCGCCCCTGGGCGGCGCCTCTCCTGAGGCTTGCTGGTCATCGTAGTGCAGGCATTATTCTTGAGGTAAGATGCTGAGTTCAAACACCCACTGAATGTGTCACAAATCCCAAGTGGGTCTGCACATGGATGGCCGTGCTCAGTGCTGCCCCTTAATCTGACGGAAGGCACTCATCTGCCCCAATGCTCGAACGCCATGTGACATCCCAGCAGGACTGCGCAACCCGTAGCAGGGTCCTTCCCGCGGCTCAGGCAGGCCGCCAAATATCCATCACAAAGTTTGCCTGTGAAAGGGAGGACACCACGCAGATGAGTTCTGTATATAGCTCTTTATTCCTCAGAAGCACACACAGGGAACGGCAACCAAGGCAATGTAGCTTCACCCCTCCGACGCGTTTCGTGCTCAAGAAGCACTTAATCATGGAATGCTGGGGTTGTGGTGATTGAAACCAGCTTGATTCGCTACCACCAGATGACCACTGTTACTCGGCCCCTGGGCGGCGCCTCTCCTGAGGCTTGCTGGTCATCGTAGTGCAGGCATTATTCTTGAGGTAAGATGCTGAGTTCAAACACCCACTGAATGTGTCACAAATCCCAAGTGGGTCTGCACATGGATGGCCGTGCTCAGTGCTGCCCCTTAATCTGACGGAAGGCACTCATCTGCCCCAATGCTCGAACGCCATGTGACATCCCAGCAGGACTGCGCAACCTGTAGCAGGGTCCTTCCCGCGGCTCAGGCAGGCCGCCAAATATCCATCACAAAGTTTGCCTGTGAAAGGGAGGACACCACGCAGATGAGTTCTGTATATAGCTCTTTATTCCTCAGAAGCACACACAGGGAACGGCAACCACGGCAATGTAGCTTCACCCCTCCGAAGCGTTTCGTGCTCAAGAAGCACGTAATCATGGAATACTGGGGTTGTGGTGATTGAAACCAGCTTGATTCGCTACCACCAGATGACCACTCTTACTCCGCCCCTGGGCGGCGCCTCTCCTGAGGCTTGCTGGTCATCGTAGTGCAGGCATTATTCTTGAGGTAAGATGCTGAGTTCAAACACCCACTGAATGTGTCACAAATCCCAAGTGGGTCTGCACATGGATGGCCGTGCTCAGTGCTGCCCCTTAAACTGACGGAAGGCACTCATCTGCCCCAATGCTCGAACGCCATGTGACATCCCAGCAGGACTGCGCAACGCGAAGCAGGGTCCTTCCCGCGGCTCAGGCAGGCCGCCAAATATCCATCACAAAGTTTGCCTGTGAAAGGGAGGACACCACGCAGATGAGTTCTGTATATAGCTCTTTATTCCTCAGAAGCACACACAGGGAACGGCAACCACAGCAATGTAGCTTCACCCCTCCGACGCGTTTCGTGCTCAAGAAGCACTTAATCACGGAATGCTGGGGTTGTGGTGATTGAAACCAGCTTGATTCGCTACCACCAGATGACCACTGTTACTCCGCCCCTGGGCGGCGCCTCTCCTGAGGCTTGCTGGTCATCGTAGTGCAGGCATTATTCTTGAGGTAAGATGCTGAGTTCAAACACCCACTGAATGTGTCACAAATCCCAAGTGGGTCTGCACATGGATGGCCGTGCTCAGTGCTGCCCCTTAAACTGACGGAAGGCACTCATCTGCCCCAATGCTCGAACGCCATGTGACATCCCAGCAGGACTGCGCAACGCGAAGCAGGGTCCTTCCCGCGGCTCAGGCAGGCCGCCAAATATCCATCACAAAGTTTGCCTGTGAAAGGGAGGACACCACGCAGATGAGTTCTGTATATAGCTCTTTATTCCTCAGAAGCACACACAGGGAACGGCAACCACGGCAATGTAGCTTCACCCCTCCGAAGCGTTTCGTGCTCAAGAAGCACGTAATCATGGAATACTGGGGTTGTGGTGATTGAAACCAGCTTGATTCGCTACCACCAGATGACCACTCTTACTCCGCCCCTGGGCGGCGCCTCTCCTGAGGCTTGCTGGTCATCGTAGTGCAGGCATTATTCTTGAGGTAAGATGCTGAGTTCAAACACCCACTGAATGTGTCACAAATCCCAAGTGGGTCTGCACATGGATGGCCGTGCTCAGCGCTGCCCCTTAATCTGACGGAAGGCACTCATCTGCCCCAATGCTCGAACGCCATGTGACATCCCAGCAGGACTGCGCAACGCGTAGCAGGGTCCTTCCCGCGGCTCAGGCAGGCCGCCAAATATCCATCACAAAGTTTGCCTGTGAAAGGGAGGACACCACGCAGATGAGTTCTGTATATAGCTCTTTATTCCTCAGAAGCACACACAGGGAACGGCAACCACGGCAATGTAGCTTCACCCCTCCGACGCGTTTCGTGCTCAAGAAGCACTTAATCATGGAATGCTGGGGTTGTGGTGATTGAAACCAGCTTGATTCGCTACCACCAGATGACCACTGTTACTCCGCCCCTGGGCGGCGCCTCTCCTGAGGCTTGCTGGTCATCGTAGTGCAGGCATTATTCTTGAGGTAAGATGCTGAGTTCAAACACCCACTGAATGTGTCACAAATCCCAGGTGGGTCTGCACATGGATGGCCGTGCTCAGTGCTGCCCCTTAATCTGACGGAAGGCACTCCTCTGCCCCAATGCTCGAACGCCATGTGACATCCCAGCAGGACTGCGCAACGCGTAGCAGGGTCCTTCCCGCGGCTCAGGCAGGCCGCCAAATATCCATCACAAAGTTTGCCTGTGAAAGGGAGGACACCACGCAGATGAGTTCTGTATATAGCTCTTTATTCCTCAGAAGCACACACAGGGAACGGCAACCACGGCAATGTAGCTTCACCCCTCCGACGCGTTTCGTGCTCAAGAAGCACTTAATCACGGAATGCTGGGGTTGTGGTGATTGAAACCAGCTTGATTCGCTACCACCAGATGACCACTGTTACTCCACCCCTGGGCGGCGCCTCTCCTGAGGCTTGCTGGTCATCGTAGTGCAGGCATTATTCTTGAGGTAAGATGCTGAGTTCAAACACCCACTGAATGTGTCACAAATCCCAAGTGGGTCTGCACATGGATGGCCGTGCTCAGTGCTGCCCCTTAAACTGACGGAAGGCACTCATCTGCCTCAATGCTCGAACGCCATGTGACATCCCAGCAGGACTGCGCAACGCGTAGCAGGGTCCTTCCCGCGGCTCAGGCAGGCCGCCAAATATCCATCACAAAGTTTGCCTGTGAAAGGGAGGACACCACGCAGATGAGTTCTGTATATAGCTCTTTATTCCTCAGAAGCACACACAGGGAACGGCAACCACGGCAATGTAGCTTCACCCCTCCGAAGCGTTTCGTGCTCAAGAAGCATTTAATCATGGAATGCTGGGGTTGTGGTGATTGAAACCAGCTTGATTCGCTACCACCAGATGACCACTGTTACTCCGCCCCTGGGCGGCGCCTCTCCTGAGGCTTGCTGGTCATCGTAGTGCAGGCATTATTCTTGAGGTAAGATGCTGAGTTCAAACACCCACTGAATGTGTCACAAATCCCAAGTGGGTCTGCACATGGATGGCCGTGCTCAGTGCTGCCCCTTAATCTGACGGAAGGCACTCATCTGCCCCAATGCTCGAACGCCATGTGACATCCCAGCAGGACTGCGCAACGCGTAGCAGGGTCCTTCCCGCGGCTCAGGCAGGCCGCCAAATATCCATCACAAAGTTTGCCTGTGAAAGGGAGGACACCACGCAGATGAGTTCTGTATATAGCTCTTTATTCCTCAGAAGCACACACAGGGAACGGCAACCACGGCAATGTAGCTTCACCCCTCCGACGCGTTTCGTGCTCAAGAAGCACTTAATCATGGAATGCTGGGGTTGTGGTGATTGAAACCAGCTTGATTCGCTACCACCAGATGACCACTGTTACTCGGCCCCTGGGCGGCGCCTCTCCTGAGGCTTGCTGGTCATCGTAGTGCAGGCATTATTCTTGAGGTAAGATGCTGAGTTCAAACACCCACTGAATGTGTCACAAATCCCAAGTGGGTCTGCACATGGATGGCCGTGCTCAGTGCTGCCCCTTAATCTGACGGAAGGCACTCATCTGCCCCAATGCTCGAACGCCATGTGACATCCCAGCAGGACTGCGCAACCTGTAGCAGGGTCCTTCCCGCGGCTCAGGCAGGCCGCCAAATATCCATCACAAAGTTTGCCTGTGAAAGGGAGGACACCACGCAGATGAGTTCTGTATATAGCTCTTTATTCCTCAGAAGCACACACAGGGAACGGCAACCACGGCAATGTAGCTTCACCCCTCCGAAGCGTTTCGTGCTCAAGAAGCACGTAATCATGGAATACTGGGGTTGTGGTGATTGAAACCAGCTTGATTCGCTACCACCAGATGACCACTCTTACTCCGCCCCTGGGCGGCGCCTCTCCTGAGGCTTGCTGGTCATCGTAGTGCAGGCATTATTCTTGAGGTAAGATGCTGAGTTCAAACACCCACTGAATGTGTCACAAATCCCAAGTGGGTCTGCACATGGATGGCCGTGCTCAGTGCTGCCCCTTAAACTGACGGAAGGCACTCATCTGCCCCAATGCTCGAACGCCATGTGACATCCCAGCAGGACTGCGCAACGCGAAGCAGGGTCCTTCCCGCGGCTCAGGCAGGCCGCCAAATATCCATCACAAAGTTTGCCTGTGAAAGGGAGGACACCACGCAGATGAGTTCTGTATATAGCTCTTTATTCCTCAGAAGCACACACAGGGAACGGCAACCACAGCAATGTAGCTTCACCCCTCCGACGCGTTTCGTGCTCAAGAAGCACTTAATCACGGAATGCTGGGGTTGTGGTGATTGAAACCAGCTTGATTCGCTACCACCAGATGACCACTGTTACTCCGCCCCTGGGCGGCGCCTCTCCTGAGGCTTGCTGGTCATCGTAGTGCAGGCATTATTCTTGAGGTAAGATGCTGAGTTCAAACACCCACTGAATGTGTCACAAATCCCAAGTGGGTCTGCACATGGATGGCCGTGCTCAGTGCTGCCCCTTAAACTGACGGAAGGCACTCATCTGCCCCAATGCTCGAACGCCATGTGACATCCCAGCAGGACTGCGCAACGCGAAGCAGGGTCCTTCCCGCGGCTCAGGCAGGCCGCCAAATATCCATCACAAAGTTTGCCTGTGAAAGGGAGGACACCACGCAGATGAGTTCTGTATATAGCTCTTTATTCCTCAGAAGCACACACAGGGAACGGCAACCACGGCAATGTAGCTTCACCCCTCCGAAGCGTTTCGTGCTCAAGAAGCACGTAATCATGGAATACTGGGGTTGTGGTGATTGAAACCAGCTTGATTCGCTACCACCAGATGACCACTCTTACTCCGCCCCTGGGCGGCGCCTCTCCTGAGGCTTGCTGGTCATCGTAGTGCAGGCATTATTCTTGAGGTAAGATGCTGAGTTCAAACACCCACTGAATGTGTCACAAATCCCAAGTGGGTCTGCACATGGATGGCCGTGCTCAGCGCTGCCCCTTAATCTGACGGAAGGCACTCATCTGCCCCAATGCTCGAACGCCATGTGACATCCCAGCAGGACTGCGCAACGCGTAGCAGGGTCCTTCCCGCGGCTCAGGCAGGCCGCCAAATATCCATCACAAAGTTTGCCTGTGAAAGGGAGGACACCACGCAGATGAGTTCTGTATATAGCTCTTTATTCCTCAGAAGCACACACAGGGAACGGCAACCACGGCAATGTAGCTTCACCCCTCCGACGCGTTTCGTGCTCAAGAAGCACTTAATCATGGAATGCTGGGGTTGTGGTGATTGAAACCAGCTTGATTCGCTACCACCAGATGACCACTGTTACTCCGCCCCTGGGCGGCGCCTCTCCTGAGGCTTGCTGGTCATCGTAGTGCAGGCATTATTCTTGAGGTAAGATGCTGAGTTCAAACACCCACTGAATGTGTCACAAATCCCAGGTGGGTCTGCACATGGATGGCCGTGCTCAGTGCTGCCCCTTAATCTGACGGAAGGCACTCCTCTGCCCCAATGCTCGAACGCCATGTGACATCCCAGCAGGACTGCGCAACGCGTAGCAGGGTCCTTCCCGCGGCTCAGGCAGGCCGCCAAATATCCATCACAAAGTTTGCCTGTGAAAGGGAGGACACCACGCAGATGAGTTCTGTATATAGCTCTTTATTCCTCAGAAGCACACACAGGGAACGGCAACCACGGCAATGTAGCTTCACCCCTCCGACGCGTTTCGTGCTCAAGAAGCACTTAATCACGGAATGCTGGGGTTGTGGTGATTGAAACCAGCTTGATTCGCTACCACCAGATGACCACTGTTACTCCACCCCTGGGCGGCGCCTCTCCTGAGGCTTGCTGGTCATCGTAGTGCAGGCATTATTCTTGAGGTAAGATGCTGAGTTCAAACACCCACTGAATGTGTCACAAATCCCAAGTGGGTCTGCACATGGATGGCCGTGCTCAGTGCTGCCCCTTAAACTGACGGAAGGCACTCATCTGCCTCAATGCTCGAACGCCATGTGACATCCCAGCAGGACTGCGCAACGCGTAGCAGGGTCCTTCCCGCGGCTCAGGCAGGCCGCCAAATATCCATCACAAAGTTTGCCTGTGAAAGGGAGGACACCACGCAGATGAGTTCTGTATATAGCTCTTTATTCCTCAGAAGCACACACAGGGAACGGCAACCACGGCAATGTAGCTTCACCCCTCCGAAGCGTTTCGTGCTCAAGAAGCATTTAATCATGGAATGCTGGGGTTGTGGTGATTGAAACCAGCTTGATTCGCTACCACCAGATGACCACTGTTACTCCGCCCCTGGGCGGCGCCTCTCCTGAGGCTTGCTGGTCATCGTAGTGCAGGCATTATTCTTGAGGTAAGATGCTGAGTTCAAACACCCACTGAATGTGTCACAAATCCCAAGTGGGTCTGCACATGGATGGCCGTGCTCAGTGCTGCCCCTTAATCTGACGGAAGGCACTCATGTGCCCCAATGCTCGAACGCCATGTGACATCCCAGCAGGACTGCGCAACGCGTAGCAGGGTCCTTCCCGCGGCTCAGGCAGGCCGCCAAATATCCATCACAAAGTTTGCCTGTGAAAGGGAGGACACCACGCAGATGAGTTCTGTATATAGCTCTTTATTCCTCAGAAGCACACACAGGGAACGGCAACCACGGCAATGTAGCTTCACCCCTCCGAAGTAAACTATTGAGCATCCATTTATTGGCATATACAGCTATACACACACTACCACCTTACTTCTAAGGAAACTTACACATACTTACTCTCTTAAACAATCACTTATGGAAACACATACTTATTTAAACAGGAAGTCTTACAATCTCTTACTCTCACATATACTCACGTATATACATCAATACTCACATATACTAGATTAAAACATATGTAGTTACTGATAAAGACACTAATGAGACAGTCATTCACTCACTAACACACACATATACACACTCATCCACCCATACAGTCCTGCACATATACTGTCTTCAAAACACATACAAAGAGAGAGTTAGTCATTCATGCATCTATGTGATAAGAAATACCCCCACCAAACCATACAAACACTCTGATACTAAAAAAACATCTAATAACCCATATACCTAAACATGTAGCTACTCAACAACCCATGCAGCCACTTATACACAAAGTGAAACACTAATACATATATTTAAATATTTAAACATTACTCACTAATATATGTATTCACTAAGATACACTTAATAAGCCAGTTAACCAATCATTTTTTTTTTTAAAACATCCATTTAGACACTTATTTAAACATTTATTCTTCCATCAACTTTTACATATACATATATAAAACATATTTATTTTTCAGAAAGACACACATTCACTGGATGGTGTCATCAGTGATGTCATGAGTGATGTCACTGACCATGTCATGAGTGATGTAATATGTGACGTCATCAGCAGTGCATTGCACGCGCAAGTTATAGTGAGTCCAACTAACTATAACGTGGGAATTTCAATGGTTTTATGCGAGTAAAACTTCCAGCTAACTATAACTGGGCTGAAACCTATGGTTTTTTTCAGTGAATTTAATCGGTTTTTTAAATGCTAATTCCTGACTATAACTGGTGTGAAACCTATGGTTTTTTCAGTGAATATATATATATATATATATATTTATATATATAGATATAGATATAGATATAGATAGATATAGATATATATATACAGGTATGTGAGAAGTTTCAATTTGATTGAAGCAGTGAAGCATGTTCGAACGGGGGGGAGGGGGGGGCAGCTTCAGGTGTTCCTTAGTGAGGTTAAAAGGCTGCACCATACTTTAAGAGCACCAGTGAAATGATTGTACCAAATTATGGAAGTGAACGTGAAAAAATATTCTTGAAGGTACTATGTTCTATAGCATCAGTGTGAGGGCAAAAGGCTATTCCACATCATTTGAAAGGATGTTCCACACATTTTTAGCGCCCACAATTTTACCATGTGCATGCCCTTACAATGGTTGCCTTTACCATGAATTTATGGTAAGTTGTCGGGAGTGAGAGGTCTCGCCCCACAAATACACTGCTTTGATATATAAAAACAATGCATGGTAATGGCATGCGTTGTAAAGGCATGCACGTGGTAAAAATGTGCATGCTAAAACATGCTTGGTAAACACATACGATGTCTTTACCTTTAACCGTTCTAACGCCTCTGCCTGCTGTATCAGCAGTGAAGGTGGGACTGGTGCAAGTGTCTACACTGGACTGTTAGGGTGATGATCTGCCTCCAGGTGGTTACCGATATTGATACCCGTCTTGAACTTTTGTGTGATACCCTAATGTATTTTGACTGCTGCAGTCTTGGATTGCTTTTATTAAACTTGCTAGACACACTCACCTGAAAACAACAATCTGGAGGTGAAAAGTTCAGGATTGGATACAGTGCCAGTAATAACCTAGAGTACGGTCACTACTGAAACACTATGCACAGCCTCAAGTTTTTTCAGATCAGGGATCGTCACCTATAAGGAACAGAAGAATTACCAACACACCAGAACTCAAATCTCCCCTAGACACACAAGCTTCTGCCTAGTCACAATGAAAACCCGAAACGGTCCTAGGATGCTTTTTTCCAGTCCAGGGAGGACCTGGCCTGGCAGTTAGGGCTTGACTTTTCCCATTGGCTGCAGTATCAAGACTGATTTGCATATGGCTGGGTCCAAGCTGGAATGGCATGCTGAGCAAAGAAACGCTAGATTTAGGCCCAGATCTCTGTACTGGGGTGAACGTACGACATTGTTCTGCATTCTGTCCATCAATGGTTCTTTTTACCTTGTCACGCACGCACCAATCACAAGCTGGCCTGCAATACTGGTTGTTTTAAATTCATTGAACACATCCAAGTATCCCTTCTATGGGGCATCCTCCCACTAAACTCCCGCGTTCCTGAGCACTCAGTACTTTCATGAAAGATGCAGCAATGCATTGTTGGCATTAATCATTTCTTACATAGGTAAAGACGTGTATGTTTTTGGGGAAGGGCATGCAAGTATTTAAAAAAAAATCCCAGGGAAACGGAATTACCCTCATACCCAGTGTATGGTAGCCACGTGGACCGAGCCTCCAGCCTCTCTCAGGGGCTTATTTCTAAGTTCCTTGCGCCACAAGTACGCCACTTTTTTCCCGTTTTAAAAGTGGCGCACCAGTGGTGTACGGGGCTTGTAAATTAGCCCCTCAGTCATCCCAGATGCAAATCACAAACCAGCCTGCGACAGGGGTTGATTTTCCTTTTTTAAACAAATGTTCTCATTCCAATGTGGTAGCATTTTTCAAACGCCGGCCAAGAAGTTTGACCCATGAGCATTTCCATGAATGCCATAACAATGTGTTGTTGAAATTAAATATTTAAATTAAAATGTTAAATTGCCAGTGTTCTGACTCCCTGATCACTTGGCCAGCACAAATGATTTTCTGCTTCGAAATGATTTTCTGCATGAAACACAATGCCAAGGACACATGTTTATTCATTCAAATGAATTTGCGAATTTCTACGGAAATTGATTGAATTGTGTCGCATTTAATCTTCACGTATTGTTTGTAAGATTGCAGATTTGTATTATTAGAGGACTTTATAAAGCACGAGCCGAGCCCCCAGGGGACACTGAAGCATTGCACATAGAAAGTGCATACGTAGCCAACATGTGATGATAGAGATTTATAATGAGAAAAGAGGAAACTAAATGCATATAAATAAAGATGTAATATGACAACACAGTGGGAGGATTGAAGCAAAACAAATGAAGGAGGAAGGAAGATTATGAAAAGGTGAGCTTTAAAATCTTTCCCATCTTGCTCCATTTAAGGCCCAAGTCTTGTGTGAAAATGGATGATACCGTCCAGTTTGGTCCCCGTGGTGAGAAAGATTGGCATGTGCATGCGTTAAGAGCCTTCAGATTTTTAGACACACACAAGCCATCCAGTATTTGAATGGCATCCCCTCAAAATCTGAGTTTAAGGATATTGTTAGCCATATATTTTTTCAAGTACAGGTGGTGGTTAGAAATGTCTTGCTGGCTGAGTAGTACTCCCAATGACCCCACTTGCAGTTTAAACATCATAGTAATGAGAATAAATCCATATGACACAGTTGTAAAACGTATTTCTATTATTCATTATACATTTATTAGAATGAAACCTACTTACTGCAACTGTCATCCTAATGGTACGTTCCATCTCCATGCCTTCCCATTTTCTTCCTCCTGTCTTACCCTTGTGGCATGTACCTCTCAGAGTTTGTTTTCAGTCTCCTCTGTAACACCTTATTTGCTTCTAGCGCATGTGTTCTCACTTGCAAGAGATATTGTTTACTAGAGTGGTCTTGGATCCCACCCATTGCTTCCCCTTCTAGGGCTTCATTGTCACTCTCATTTGCTGTCTCTTAATTGGGCAGCGTGTGCCAGCTTCCCTTCCTCATTCTTTGCCTGGAGACTGGACCAAGTACACATTGCTTCCTCCTGATTAGGATCCTTCTGCTGCTGGCGCTGTGAATGAGGTACTTTTTTTCTTTCTAGTGAGTGTAGCCTTCATTGATATTCCTGATATTCCCCCTTGTTGCCCATGTTGTTTCTTCCCTACCACCCAGACCCCTCCATTATCTGTGGCTTTTCTTACCTCCAGTTGTTCATGGTGCTGTTTTCCTCCGCTCCCCAAGCTCCTAATGTCTGTGCTGCCTCTTCCCTCCCAGTCCCCAACCTTTTGTTGTCTGTATTTTCTCTTCCCTCCTACTCCTCCAAATCTCTCGTCTGTGTTGCCCCTCTCCACCCACCATAAGATTAAAAAAAGTGATATGACACTGCCACCAATGACTGCGTCATAGACCATTTTTCAGCTTCCCGTTCATGCATCACAGCGCTGTTCTTTAGTAACATTTTAGCCGTGCTGCACAGGAGCCATGCTACTCTACAACATTGTTAATAGACACTGTCAAGGGGCATGGCCAAGGTGTCGAGGGGGGCGTGGCCAAGATGGCAAATGGGTAAGAGGTGCTTCACACAGTCTCCCCGTTCCCGATCGCCTAATTCAGCCCACAACAGCGACTTGCACCTTCCGAAGGTCCGGGATTGAGTGGGAGACTCCTCTCCAGCCCAGTCATACGTGCCTTTCTGGAGACACTTTTCAGCATGTGGAGGGACGACTTTCATACGCTGAAAGGTGAAATTGCGAGGGAGATAAAGGAAGTGCGATGGACATTGACGCTGTGGGCGAAAGGGTGGCATCCATGGAGGATCAGGAACGAGTAGAAGAAATAGAGCAGCTGCAGCAAGAGGTAACCCGGCTTAAATAGCAGCAGATTGATCTCCAGGCACACACAGAAGCCCTGGAAAACAGGTCACGACGCAATATCATCCACATGAAGGGAGTGCCGTCGAAGGAAGAAGGATCGGACATCACGCAGTACTTACAGGGCCTGTTCTGGAGCATTCTGGAAGTTCCTCCAGACTTCGACATGAAAATAGATCGGGCTCATTGAGTGGGCCTGCCGCGGTGAGTACCTTCACCTCATCGGACATCCTGGGTTATCTCCCAGGCTTTCGACTCAAAGAAAGCATTCTTTGTGTGGCCCGAGATAAGCAGCACTTGAGATACCAGGAGCACTCCATTGCCCTGTACCAGAACTTGGCACTACCCTCAAGAAGCGCAAGGAATTCAGAGTGGCCACTACGCATCTCCCCAATCAGGGAATCCCATATTCCTGGGGCCACCCATTCTGGCAAATTTTCAAATGGCAAGGCAAACTGCACCAAATTCTCTCCATCCAGGACACTTAATGGGTATTTGGCATTAAAAGCCCACAACAACTAGAGGAGGGGGCATCCAGTCAGGGCAAGGACCCCAAAGAGAGATGTCAAAAAAGTTGCTGGACGACAAAGAACGGATCAAGTACTGAGGCCGGATCCTACCGCTTTGGCACAAGAACGGCAGTCCGTGCTGGAGTTGCTGTCACGAGAGACTTCCCCACATGAAGACTAGCAGACCAAATGAAGGACAGATAAGTGGCATGTACAGGGTGGGAGGGTGGCGGAGTCACCTATCGGGAGCAAGGAGGCCGAGGGTCCTGGCCACAGAACGCCTTCTATTTTCCTTCATGCCAAGGGCACGCGGAAAGAACTGGCAGACCCTGGACATTCTAGGACTTGAAAAAGTCAATGGTTGGGGTTAGGGAGGGGAGGGAGGGACACTGGAATGCATATTCATGACATATAGAAGAGAGTTCATAATCCTTGGCAGTGGACCAAGATGGGAACGGCGAGAGGGAGAGGGGTCAAATGGAAATAGGCTTGGGACAACACAAAGGCACATTACACAGCTCTCCATGACAGCGTCCACAATGGAAATTCTCACTCTCAATGTGAGAAGCCTTAACAATCCCATTAAATGAAGGTCTATCCTCTCGTACGTGGAGAATTCGGAGGCAGATATATGCCTTCTCCAGGAAACGCATCTCTTTGCTAAAGATTGGCATAGACTAAGATCCCGAGTATTCCTGCACCAGTTTTTTTCATCTGGCCCTGGCAATAAGGCTGGGGTAGCAATCCTAGTAGCTAAGCGTTTCAAAGGGACAGAGGGGGGGAAAGGCAGCCAAAATCAAAGGGCTCCTCTTGGCTTATGTATTCCAGATTGGGGGACACAAAATACTGATAGGTTCCACCTACGTACCCAACACAACCCAGGAGCGATTCCTGAAATCAGCTATCATGGAGGTCATGAACAGCCAAGAATGCAAGACGACCATAGTGGGGGACTTAAAGTTAGTCCTAAAGGAGACAAAAGACAGATCGGGTAGTCAACACTCACAGATGGGGGAGGTCTTACTGGAGGGCAGACAATGGCTCTAATCATTAGGCCTCGTGGATCTGTGGAGGACAGCGCACCCCCATATGTAGCAATTTTCATACTACTCACATGCACACAAGACATATGCCCACCTAGACCACATGCTGGGTACAGAAGAAATTTGTGTCCTGATGGATGAGATAGACATAGTCCCAGCGGCGTTGTACGATCACAACGCAGAAAGGTCTCACTACACCTGCCGCCACAGAGGGGTAAATACGGGGTCTGGCAGCTACGAAAGATGATGCTTCACAAGGAAGCAGTGAAAACACAGATTATGGAGTGCATAAAGGAGTACCTGGAGACTAATGATTCCCCGGACACAAATATAACCTCTTTATGGGGAGCTTTGAAGGTGGTGGTGAGGGGGGAACTGACCGCGATCTCTGCGGCGGAAGCTAGAGACCGCAAAGGAAAGAGAGCGGAACTATCCACACAGGTCCTAGAGCTCAAAGTGCATAGCCGGACAGGGGCACCTAGAGTTTGGAGACAGCTGAGGGCGGCAAGGGCCCAACTAGTGGGGCTGGACCTTGACAGTGCTGAGAACGCTGCCCTGAGACTCACACACTCCTACTACAGTGGAGAGGACAAGACAGGACGTATGCAGGCAAGTAAATTAAGAGCCAGACACCAAAAGATGCGGGTGCAGACAATAGAGGCTAACAGGGGGAGGACCATACGGAGGATAAGGACATAGCGCAGGTGTTTAGAGACTTCTACACAGAACTTTATGCAAGGGAGAACACGTCAGTTACACTACAGACATCCTACTTATGGGGGATACACACATTCGAACTAGTACAGGAGCAGGCAGATCAGCTTGACGCACTGATCCGGATTGAAGAGGTGATAGGGGAGATTTCTCACCTCAAACCTCTTAAATCCCCGGGGCCGGACGGTTATTCAGGAGGCTTTTATAATACCTTTTGTCACCTGCTGGCACCGATCCTGATGCGCTGTTCAACTCTTTTGAGGGCCTGAGCTCGATCCCCGAGAAGATGTTGTCAGCGGCTACCATAGTCCTCCCCAAGCCAGGGAAAGATAAGAAGAAATGCAGCTCTTATCGTCCGGTGTCTTTACTCAACATAGACCTCAAATTGTTTAAGGGTACTTTGGCGGCAAGTCTAGGTCCAATGATGCCTGGGATAATATAGCCGAACCAAGCGGGCTTCATCCAAAATCGCCAAGGAGGAGACAATTCGAAACGCATCCTCTACCTCATAGACAAGGCCCATCGCACGAATATGAATGCGCTGTTATTGACAGTTGCCGCAGAGAGAGCATTTGAACGGGTTGATTGGAGCTTTCTAAAGCACATGTTGATTGACTGTGGGCTGGGGGAACGTATTAGGGCATGGATAGCGAGCTACTATAGCTCCCCCACCGCCTCCATCAAAGTCAACGGGACATGGTTGCGCCCCTTTTTCATTTTGAGGGGCACGAGGCAGGGATGCCCGCTGTCGCCTCTCTTATTCGCTCTCTACATCGAGCCGCTCGCACTAAGGATGCGGGATAACCCGGTCATAACGGGCATACCATTGGGTGGGGAAAGACACGCCATAAGTCTTTATGCATACAACATCTTAGCCTCGCTAGAAGACCCAGAACGGTTGGTCCCGGAGTTCTTAAAAGAATGAGAGGCCTTTGGCAAGGTATCAGGCTTCAAAATTAATGTGGGAAATTCACAGATCCCATGCCTGACAGAGCCACGACCAGATGCACAGGGGAGGGTGGACCGCTTTGCTGGGAAATAACATAGTTGATCCTGTATTTGAGGATAGAGTTGGGTGTGACGGTTCACCTGACGGTCTCCATCAATTATGCAACACTCACTAAACAGATCATACACGACTTACAGACTTGGAAGTGCCATCAGTTATCTCTGATGGGCTGTGTGGCCGCAATTAAGATGTCGGCCCTCCCAAAGGCACTATATCTGTTCCAAACGATAAGGGTCAGACCTCCGCGGGGCACGCTTCATTGTTTTAATGTTATGGGGGTAAGTTTCAACCTCCTCGAGTTAGTCTGAAGCCCATTGAAGCACATGCACTGACTCACATGCCACAGGATCAGTAGACAGATAAAGCGGGTCACGTTAGAGCTGTACGTACTGTAATTCTTCTTATGCGCACTGGTCTGTAGTGCATTTGTTGACAGAGCTATGAATGTATGAACAATGAAACTGCTAACAATAACAATAAGAAAAAAGAGTTAAAACTGAAAGACACTGGCAAAGCCAACAGCACTCACAAAGGCAAGAAGTATTGGTTTGCCAATGCTTGTTTAAAATATTGGTCCAGCATACGTTGGTCAGAGTGGGCCATTTTAAAAGTTCTAAATACTAAACCTCAGATTGTGTGCAGTGAAGTTTTTCTGCATGAATAAATAACAATGGGCCATATTATCAAGAAAGGGCGATACATTATCGCTGCTTTTATCGGCAGCAAACTGCAGCTAAAGTGGCGATAATGGGCTTGATAATAGGCCCTTGTGAATTCCCATAGAAGCCGAGGTTCTGGTGTTAACCTGGACTTCTATGGGAATTCACAAGGGCATATTATCAAGCCCATTATCGCCGCTTTAGCTGCAGTTTCCTGCCGATAAAAGCGGAGATAATGTATCACCCTTTCTTGATAATATGGCCCAATGTTTCCATGGGAGCTTCAAGTCCATACTTCCAAATACGTACTGACAACACTGGTGATGATGATGAAGAGAGTATTGAAGAGCAGTAAATCATACTCAATATTACCACAGAGAGATTGGAGAAGGAAAAGCGCCAAAAAAGTGAGGATGAGGACAAAGTACGAGAAAAAACTAAAATATTTGTGGTCATAGGTTTGCCAAGAAAACTTGCATCGAACCCTAGAACCAGAAATGTTGACCTGGCCTAAGAAAGCCAGCTTGGAAGCAGTTTGACTAAGAACCGTGTGCGGTCCCAAGACTGGTGGCCAGGGGTTAGATGCTATGATTGAATGCAAAGTAATGGATTGTATCAACTCTGCCAGTAGCGATAATGTAAAAAAAAAAACATTAATTTCTTCCCTTTCCACTGTTGAAGTGCCTGTCAAACCATTATTCTAGCATTTGTTGCATGATTTGCAGATTTAACAAGAATAATTGTTTCTAGCTCAAACAGATCAAAAATTACTAAAGAAAAAACGCCATATGTAGGTCTGCACAGTGTCAGATCGCATGCAAAGTTTAAAGGAGCACTTTTATGTTGCTGATTGCTCTATTGAGGTGAGAAATTCGTACGACTTTCCCTTGCAGAACTATGGTGCTTTTCCTTGCTCCATAATTTTGTCAGCCCTGTCGCATAGATTGGTCACACACTGCCACATAAGTCCAGAGGACCCACCAATAACACCCTCGTGGATTTTCACTATGTTGACTTTTAAATCTTTTTTTTTACTGGTTGCATTGTATAAGTATTTGTTTTATCCGCTCTGTTATTTCCGACTACTATAAATAAAAATAGCTGACGGTGATACATGTTGCTGAATTTTTCAATGCGGCAATGGTTCGGTAGCGCATTATTCAGAGACTACTTAATTCAGAGATAATTGTATTTAGATTAGAAAATAATGTACTGCCAGCTCGCACCCTGGAAAGGTCACACTCACTGTGTTGTCTCTGGCAGGTGTGAAACGAGCCGGAATTTCTAAAAATGTCTGCGTCGGGCACTTTCCGGGCAAGGGAGAGTTAAAGGCTTCACCGGAATACGCGGGAATATTTCTGTACGCCGCGAAGGCCCAGTGACAGTCGGCATTATTCACTGTCACGGGGGCCCCGGGAAACACTTTATTAAGTTGCCGTCTGCGACTCGCTAATGGGGTTAATTATTTAGGCGCCTTTATTTACGATACATCTCTGTCTCTTGTCTGCAGCGCGGCTACAGCCCGCAGCCGCTGGAAAGGGCTTCCGAGGGCCGGCGGCGGGCGGATACTCATTAATAACCCCCGGAGCTTCAGACCGAGTCCGCGGTGCGCCCGGTTTCCGCCACTGCGCAGTTCGTATAGCTGCCTAGTAGTCCACTGTCATTTGTAACACACCTGTTTGTATTCTTTGAGCCAAGAACCACTTGCATGCTGGGGCTTTTAAATCCGTGCCTCGAATTAAAAAAGGCGGAAGTGAAGTCTAACCGGGATCCCAGCCAAGGTTATCCATAGACAGCAGGTGCAGTGGCACCGGAGCCCAGGGTCGCAGGGTCCATAGGGGGAATGACCCTCTTTGCCTTAATTGTGGCACTATTTCACCACGTAAGTATGTAGGTGCATGGGGGCCCACTGTTGTTTATATTTGTGCCATTGTCTACTTTGATATAGAGCTTGGCGCAAAAGGTGTAGCTCCCTTGCTCAGCTCCCCGGTTTCCAGTAAATGATAATGATAATTACGCACGTGTATAGTGCACGACTACCCGGAGGTATCTCGGCGCTTGTACGAATACAAAAAGGCGTCCACTCCTGGGCACCCCCAGGGTGAAGCCAGTTATCCTTAGCGTTGTTGGGGCCGTTGTGGAGATTAAGCAAGCTATTGCCCAGAGGTGCAAAGTGGAACCCATGATTAGAGTAGGCACTGAGGTGAGAATTATCAGGTCCTGAGGAAATTTGAGCCCAGGACCCGCCGAGGCGGGAATTGATCCCTGGTCCCGGGCCAGACCTCTGCATCAGGGTCTGTCGCTCTAACCATTGAGCCACACTTGGCAGGATTGCCAAAGGCGTGAGCCTGTCCAAGGTCACACTGTTACAGAGAGGTTTCTCAGGGTTCAGTTTAAAAGCTCCCTTGCTTGTTCTCTAACATCTCCTACCACAGCCTTCCTCTTTCCATCCATTTGTGAATGAAGAGCATGCATTTAAAGGCAAATACATCTAGTGGATTCTTTTCTAGGCTTCACGTAGGCGGTGATTGCAAACCCATATATGACACCATGCGTGATATATGACATGAGAGGAAATGGATATAGAATTGAAGATGATTGGACATGTGCTGAGGGTTAAGGGTCAAGACCTGATGAGGGACTGGCTGGATCTATTCATAGCCATAAAGTGATTCCAGAGCACCAACGAGCATGATAGCTTTGCTGTTCCTGCTTCTTACCCTCCCCATCGCCGTTCCTGCTTCTTACCCTCCCCATCTCCTCAGCTCTTTGTAATTGAGATTTTGAAGGCATACTCAGAATGTTAAAAGATAACATAATATTTTATTTTGCTTCATTAGTTAAAATCTTTGCAAATACATAACAAAAAAGAATGTTAAAAGGGAAATTGCTAATTTTTGCAACATTTTCTTGGGTCAGAACTGGATTTATTGATGGGGGCACCTGGTGCGACAGTCTTTATTGGCATATCCCAATAACCTCCTTCTTCACCCTCCAATTGTGTCCCTCCTATCCACATAGCCCCCTTTTCAAATGCATTTCTTTTCTTTTATACCGCTGTTCATTCCAATGTTGGGTGTCAGATAACTTTACACTTCACACACAGTTTGTACAGAGACATTCATATGGGTGTACATCAATCAATCAATCATTCAGGTGGCTTGAGGTCCTTCCTGAATTTGGGCAGTGATGGTGATTGCCTGAGGTGGAGAGGCAGGGTGTTCCAGTTCTTTGCTGCGAGGTAAGAGGAGGATCTTCCTCCATCGTGGTCTTGAGGATACGTGGGACGGTAGCCAGGGCCAGTTGGGCAGAGCGATGGTCTCTGGTGGGTGCGTGGAATGCGAGGCAGTGGTTATCACAGGTCCCTCATCATGTAGGGCTTTCTAGGTGTATGTGACGAGCTTGAAGGTGATCTTTTGTTGACTGGGAGCCAGTGGAGGTCTCTCGGGGGTCTGGTGATGTGGCTGCAGCGGGTAATGTTGAGTATGAGTCTGGCGGAGGCGTTCTGAATGTTCTGTAGTTTCTTGGGGTGTTTCTGGGTAATGCCGGCGTAGAGTGTGTTGCCGTATTCAATTCTGCTGCTGATGAGTGCGTGGGTGAATGTCTTTCTGGACTCAGTGGGGATCCACTTGTAGATATTTCAGAGCAGGCACAGCGTGTGGAAGCAAAATTATGAGACAGCGTCGATTTGACGGCTCATGGTGAGCAAGGAGCCCAGGATGTCGCCAAGGTTTCGTGCGCGGCTTGTGGGTGTGGAGGGGGGCGTCAGAGTGCTATGCGCCACCAGTAGTAGTCCCAGGCGGAGGGGGTGGAGCCCATGACGAGGACATCGGTCTTCCCTGAGTTGAGTTTGAGGGTATGTATAGAAATGTTACAAAGGATAACTACAAGGTGTTGGACTCACATCTCATACATACTGGCAGGCATCATTTGAGGCTGCTTGGTCTTGAGAATCGCAAACCCAGGATTTTAAAACGTAACTCAGTTGTTTGGGTTCCCATTACTAATATTTTATTTCTACCAAAAAGAACAATTGTTAGCATCCTTAGGATAATGAAGGACTGGGGAAAAATCTAAGTTTCTTACCTATGCCATGCAGTTTACATGTAGCGCTTTAATTCCAGTTCATAGCTCAATGTGCTACATTATGATTATGATTTCTTAACTGCAAGTAACAAATGGGTATTTTTTGCACAGCAGGGACCTGCTGAGCTATCTACACAAAATACAGTTCTGTGCTCTGCATGTTATACATCAGTCAGTTTGATTTATTGTATCAGCATTAAAAGCCTTAGAATCATTTTCCAATTAAAAACAGTCCTTCATAATAGAACCTATATAAAAAACCGTTTCCTATTTGGGCTCAAGAAGGTGATATGCATAGAAAACAACGTATGACGGTATGACTAAAATCACCCAATCTTGCAATTAAATGTGTGATTAAAATATGCTTCATTCAACGTTAAAACAGGCAGAAAATGATAATTGCACAGATGTTGCTAATAGTAAGCAAAGACAGTAATAAAGTGCAAAATAGTAAACATGTTAAACTGGATACTGTCCACCAGCTGGGGCGCCAGAAGATGTAAAGTGCTAGCACTAGCAGTTATAAAGGCCCACATGCATCATTGTGACATTTTGCACTTCCTAATTTGCGAAAAATAAGGAATCGCAAATTAAGAAGTGCAAAATGCTATGCATCATTATTTTCGGTATTCATTTGTGATTCGGTAAAAATCGCAATTTTTACCGAATCCCAAATGAATACCGAATTCTTAAGTTAATTTTCGCAATTCCCATTGATTCCTATGGGCCAAAAGGCCCATAGGAGTCAATGGGAATTGCGAGTGGCACTTTGAAAATTTCATGGGTGCAGGGGGGGGTCCAAAGGACCCCCCCATGCACCCCTGAAATGTATTTTTCGCATCATGTTTCACACACACATGTCCTAAGGACATGTGTGTGTGAAACATGAATGTTGAAAAAAAAACATTTTAAGCATTTTAAACACTTTTCCCAAATTTACCGAGTGGTTCAACCACTCGGTAAATTTGGCACCCTAATTGCAAATTTACAGTTTTAAATTTAATGATGCATTGCTTTTAAGAAATCGCACATCTGCGACTTCTTAAAAGCACCCGCAATTTTAGAACTCGCAAACATGTTACGAATTCTAAAATTGCTTCATGCATCCCAAAAAGCACTTTTGCATTCGCAAACGGCCGATTTTAAGGAATCGCACCGTTTGCGAATGCAAAAGTGCTTGATGCATGTGGGCCAAAGTGTCCAGATTAGTAAACCACACACTGGTATAGGGCGAAGTTCGTTCTGATAAACAGGCATGGAGGCGATTATGCAAAATTATGCACACAGAGCATTTTATTATAATGGAAGTTTCGATATTGATACTAAGCCGGCTTATCAAATCCCTGCAGAGATACCCGCATGTTTCGTAACTGGCTGCGCTACATATAGCTTCACATCAAACTGTGAGCATTTTCTGATACAAGGGATTTTTTAAATACTTCTGTCGATTGTTTAACAGCCTGCCACGTCCCCCAAAGGAAGGCCGATACGTTGTTATAAATATCCTCCCTGTCTATTCTATTGCATAACTCAAGCGCGCCCACAGTGCTGCAAGTACAGCGCAAAGAAAGGCTGCAGCCATCTGGCTCGGAGTTAAATATATTTAAAAACAAACAAGAGCAGGTGGATTGCAGTATCCTCTCCGCCTACAGAGCAAGGAAGATGGAATCCTCCTCCCATTCGCAGCAACCAATCCCCCCCCCCACGTTTTGTTTTCACGAGGTAGGACCTTGATGGGAATACCCCTAATCTGAACAAGATATATACCCGCCTTCTTTGATTAGGTTGTATTTTATCCAGATTATCTTACCTGTTGCACGTGCTTTCCTGCAGACACTTTTGACCCTTTGCTCTACTTTATGATGAGTCAAAACTGCTATTTGACAAATCTCTGATCTCTCTCCAGCAGGTACATTATTCACCAGAGTTATCTTGACATTTTTATTATTGCCCGAAAATCGCAGGACACACAAGGAGCTCTGCAGAAGGTACTTTTTACCCCATAAAATATATCAAAATATAGCGTCGTCCGCTTCCTTGGAAAAAAGCCGTGTGGCAGAGAGTTCACCTAATAAACTCACTGTCAATCAGAAAACATAGCATAATATTACTGGTGACAACATTCGATTTGGACTGGCCTATGAACAAGCAGGAGCCTTTCTGTTTTTTCTTATAATAGGAAACGCTCATTCATGGATGAGGTTGTCAGTAAAATGGCATAAGCCATTGAGGAGCCTATTCACAAACTGCAATTTTAGTATGCTCAGTAGTACTAAATTAGCACTTCTAACGTACTGCAAAATGCTATTCACAAACCTATGTGAGGATGTCTATGCCTCCGCCTTTCCTATCTTTCATGTGCAGAGATCCTTACACTGACAGCAGGTATGCCTACATGTATATGTTTTAGTATTAAATGTGGAATGTGGAAGGATCTGGGGAGTGGCTGGAAAATTAGCAATACTTATTGCTAAATGGGAGGCATTAAGAGAGAAGTAAGCAGGGCAAAAGGGGAAGATTAGGGAGTGTTTAAGGGAGCGACACTCTCCCACAGAAAATAATTGAGTTAAGGACTTAAATTAGAATGAAGAGTCTGGCTTTAAACTCACAATCCTGAGATCTTCTGGGGCAATATCTTCAAACCACAAAAACAACATGCTGGATCGAACCTCATAATATGTGAATTAAAAGTAACTAATTCATATTATAACCATCTTGTGCTGGATACATACTGGGTCAACAACTCCCATGGTATAATTAATAGTTTTTTTTATCTCCTGAATTAGAATAGTTAAAAATCTTAAGAACTCAATGATCACAATACATGCACATCTGAGTCATGCTCCCCTCTGTTAACCCGCATTAATTGGTTCACTGTTACTTGAGCAAAATGATGTGAAATAATAGTTAAGCAGGAGTTTATAATATAGTAAAGTGCTCCACTGTGTTGAAATATCCTCAAGCTATGTTTATACTTCTTCTATAACAGTGCCTAAAAAATGGTACTGATCCAGCGCTCCTACTAAAATTCTGCATAAATGATGTCACTATCTACCACCAAACTTACCAATCAATACCAGACCCATAAAATAACAGAGCAGCTGAATCATGAGGCGAATGGATCTGATATGTTGTTTAAACTATCTACAATAAACAAGACCAGCTTGTCATTTTAAAAGTTTATTCAAACATATTCAAGAAAACTTAGGTTTTGGAACTTTATTAAGCAAGCATTTTAAAAGTCATAAAGAAAGTTTATTCAGCATTTATAGAGAGAGCTTAATTCAAGAAGATATTATTCATTAGCAGGAATAAGTGAAAAAAAAGCATTTCCAAACCCTAACTAACTCTCTGTCTCAACCCTCATCGCCTGAAAACAAAGTCTTTTAAAGTCACCTTTCCTTACGTGTATTCATCGGACAGCAGAACACGTCCCTCTGGAATCAAGAAGCGTAAGCCAAAAATCTGCTCCTAGAGCCTATTCTTATACCCTAAAACTATGGCTAAACTAACTATTTTCACATTCCATCAGCTGAATTCTGGCTCCCCATTGGCTGAACCACCTCACGCCACAGTAAACTGTGACATCTTCCACCTCAAGTCCAGGCTTTTACACAAAGCTATTGTTCATGCACTGAGTCCTGGCAGCAATTCCTTAGGCTGCTACATTTTGTAGCAAAGATTGTTCATGTAGTGCACAAAAATGCAGCGACTCACATCCTGGCCTTGAGCCTGTCCGTTCTGAGCTTCTCGTGGCACATTAGCAAACCTCTCCACAGAGTGCCTTTTGCAGTTCTTTTCAAAAACTTTTCACAATAAAAGTTCATAGGCTTCTCATCCTTTTCAAAATAAGTTTTTCTCATGTGGCTTTTCATCAGCAGGCCTCTTTTCAGAAAGCATCAATTTTCTGCGCCACGTTTGCTTGCGTCACTGCGCCACTTTTAGCTTGCGTCACTTTTTCAGAGTTGCAAATGCAACATAAAGCACATTAGTCCCATGTAATGATGAGGAATTTTACTCTAAATTGGTTTAATACAACAAACCATGCAATAACTCATTAATATGTTAATTCAAGTTATGAGAGTTTTATATCACGAGCCAGAATAAAATCATTTCTGAAGCTCGCTCCATCAGTACTAAGCGTGGCACTCTGTAAACTTTCGAAAAGTGTTGTGCGTGAACTGACCAATGACTCTCAAGTTAATATCATGCTGAATATTGTAAACAAGTTTTGGCTAGAAATATCACTGTGGGAATTACTCATACTAAGATAAATACATGCACATACGTTGACCAAAGAGAAACATGTAAACAAAAACACTTGAGCTTATAACAAGCTGGATGTTATAAACAAGCCTCAGCTAGGAATATAAGAGAGTGGATTACTCAATCCTAGATGCAGACATGCACAAATGCGTATGCAAGCTAACTAGTGGGATTACAGTGGACCATTTATACAACACACATAAGCCCAGCAAAGTCCGCCACACACTAACTTCTCATTCTCATGAGTAGTAAGTGTCAGCAAGCGAAGACAGGACTTGTGAATCCGGAGGTAACACATAGCAAGGTTACAAGGCTAAGTAAATACCAGGCTACTCCAAGTATAACTGTGGTCACAGAACTACAGAGGACAGGAGACAGACAAGAAGAATGTTTGGTCAAAGTAAGGAATGTACTGGTATATGACTTAGGGAAACCCTTTTTGACTGACACCAGCAGATTACTCTTAACAACAGTCATAAAGCTAAGCCATAGCTGGGCCTGCTGTTATAGAGACTGTTGTACTCTGCTATATGGAACGATACCGACAACAACACCAACACTCTGTCAGGCAAGACTCCAAAGGACCCCAGTCAACACATCTTTCCCTTACCTGATTGGTACAAAGACCAAGCCAGAGGTAAATGGATATGGACTGCAACAGAGTTATGTGAAAGCAAACAACTTCTGCCCAATCAAACCTTGTACTCTGGTTCCCAACATGGAAGTGGAGTCAAATTCTCTTTCTAGTGATGTTCATATGATTGTCTGGAGACATCTGCCCCGTGAAGCCAGATCATAAAAAGCTTCATCAGGGGCATAGCTTTTATGTTTTTTGCTTCTGTAAGACTAAACAATGATGACCAGCCCGCCATGGCAGGAGCGTGTTTAGTGCTAATTCTCCACCCACACAACGGTGTGCTAGTCTACTTGTACAAAGCAAGAAGGTTCTTTCTTGCCCCATCGGCTTGCCAGGCTGCACGCCAAAGTCAGGCCTTGATCTCTGTAAGTCTTCATCACAGTGTTTCCATACACTTTAGAACCTGTTTTTTTATGTCCTGTGATTAAGCTTAGCCAAGATCATCATTTGAATTTTTAAATATTACTTCTTCATTTCCCCCCAATTTCAGTATTTTAGGCCAGTGTGAATTTTGCAAAGTGCGTTATCAAGGAAAATGGACATAGTACCAGGCAGCAGTGTTGTATTAAGTTATCAATTATGTTATTGGATTTAGGATTTGTAATGCCATTTTTGATGACTTGTTCATAGGTCTAGACGCCTAATACATTGCACCTTTGAACTCAACCATGACAGCAACATTTATCAGTGTTGTTGTTCACCAGCTTTGCCAGCACTCCATTTGTCCGCCACAGAGTACAATTATTATGGATGGATAAATAGAGAAAATTATTACAGCGGCGTGGAGAGTAAGCACTTTCTTGTGGAATCAATCAGTCATTTCAATCAATCAGTCATTTGTTAAGCGCACTACATACCCGTGAGGGTCTTAAGGTGCTGGGGTGGGTGGGGGCTGCTACTGATCGAACAGCCAGGTCTTTAGAATCCTCTTGAAGGTCAGTAGGTCTTGGGTCTGTCGTAGGCTCAGTGGGAGGGTGTTCCATGTCTTGGCCGCGAGGTTGGAGAAGGATCTCCCGCTGGTGGTTGTTCTTCGGATGCGCGGGACGGTGGCAAGTGAGAGGTTGGCAGAGCGTTGCTGGCGGTTGGGGTGTAGAAGGAGAGCGTCTGTTGAGGTAGGCTAGGCCGGTCTTGTGGAGTGCCTTGTGTGCGTAGATGAGGAGCTTGAAGGATATCCTCTTGTTGACGGGGAGTCAGTGTAGGTTTCTTAGGTGGGGTGTGATGTGGCCATGTCGTGGTACATCGAGGGTCAGGCGTGCCGAGGCGAATTGGATGCGTTTTAGTCAATTGATGAGCTTGGTCGGGGCTCCCACGTAGAGGGCGTTTCCGTCGTCGAGTCTGCTGCTGACGAGGGCCTGGGTGACTGTCTTTTTTGTATCTGTCGGGATCCATCTGTAGATCTTGCGGAGGTGTTAAAGCAGGAGGAGGAGACGGCGTTGACCTGCTTGGTCATTGAGAGCGTTGAGTCGAGGATGATTCCCAGGTTGGTGCGTGGTCGGTGGGGGTCGGGGCTGCCCCCAGTGCCGTTGGCCACCAGGAGTCATCCCAGGCTGATGGATGGGAGCCGAGAATGAGGACCTCCGCCTTGTCCGAGTTCAGCTTCAGACGGCTGATCTTCATCCAGTCGGCAACGGCCTTCATTCCTTCATGGAGGTTGGGTTTGGCTGAGATGAGGGAGAGGATCAGTAGAGTGTCGTCGGCGTAGAAGATTATGTTGAGGTCGTGCTGTTGGGCGACGTGTGCGAGCGGGGCCATGTAAATGTTGAACAGTGTCGGGCTGAGGGAAGATCTTTGAGGTACGCCGCAGATGATCTTGGAGGCTTCAGAATAAAATGGGGGGAGGCGAACACTCTGGGTTCTGCCGGAGAGGAAGGAGGTGGTCATTCCAGAGCCTTGTCACCGATCCCTGCGGTGTGGAGGCGTGCGTGTAATGTGCGGTGGCAGACGGTGTCGAAGGCGGCAGAGAGGTCTAGGAGGATGAGTGCTGCAGTCTCCCCGTTGTCTAGCAGGGTCTTGATGTCGTCGGTGGCGGCGATGAGGGCGGTCTCAGTGCTGTGGTTGCTGCGGAACCCTGACTGGGAAGGGTTCAGGATTCTGTTCTCTTCGAGGTATCATATTAGCTGTCTGTTAACGATTTTCTCGATGACCTTGGCCGGGAAGGGTAGTAGTGAGATGGGTCGGAAGTTCTTGAGGTCTCTTGGGTCTGCTTTGGGTTTTTTGAGTAGGGCCTTGATCTCAGCGTGTTTCCAGCTCTCTGGGAAGGTCGCAGCCTCAAGGGAGAGATTGATGACGTTGCGTAGGTGGGGTGCGATGGAGCTGCTTGCTTTGTTGAAGACGTGGTGCGGGAATGGGTCTGACGGTGAGCCGGAGTGGATTGTGCTCATGGTCTTGATGGTGTCATCGACGCTCAAGCTGGTCCAGGCTAGCAAGGGGATGTGGTCGATGGTGTGCAGAGGATCTGTTGTGTTGCTGTCCATTGGGGCTGTCTGGGTGTTGAAGCTGTCGTGGATGTCTGCTATCTTGTGGTGGAAGAAGGTGGCGAGGGAGTCGCACAGGGCTTGCGACGGAGAGATGTCGTTTGTGTTGGAGCTGGGGTTGGAGAGTTCCTTCACTATGTTGAAGAGCTCCTTGCTGTCGTGTGTGTTGTTGTTGAGGCGGTCTTTAAAGGAGGTCTTCTTGGCAGCCTTGATGAGGTGGTGGTGGTTATGGACAGTGTCCTTGTGTGCTGCGTGGCTGTCCGGAGTTTGTTCACTGTGCCATTTCTTCTCTAGTTGCCGGCAGGCTTGCTTGTAATCCAGGAGTTCTGGGGTGAACCAGCTGGCACTGTTGCTGGTGTCTCTGTGAGGTGGTTTCCTCAGCGGGGCAAGGGTGTTGGCGGAGTCCTCGATCCAGCATCTGAGGTTGTGGGCAGCGACGCCGGTGTTGGAGGGTTCGGTGGGTGGGCTGAGAGCAAGGTTTGCATGTAGTTGGTCTTCAGTGATTTTGCTCCAGCAGTGGCGGGAGATCTTTTGGGTGCGGTGGTGTGTGGTGGGTTTCTGGAAGGTGAAGTGGATGTAGCGGTGGTCGGTCCAGAAGAGTTCAGTGGTGTGGATGATGGAGACGTGCAGGCTTGAGGAGAAGAGGGGGACGAGCGTGTGGCCAGCGTAGTAGGTGGGCGTTGTGAGGAGTTGTCTCAGTCCGAGGTTGGCAAGGTTATCGATCAGGATTGTGGAGTTGTTGTCATTGTTGTTCTCAAGGTGAAAGTTCAGGTCTCCGAGGAGGATGTAGTTGGTAGAGGTCAGGGCGTGGGTGATGATGAAGTCGGCGATGGAGTCGCTAAACTGGGGGCGTGGTCCGGGGCGTCGGTAGATGAGGGTGCCTCTGAGGGTGGAGTTGGGGTCTGTGTGGATCAGGAAATGCATGTGTTCGGCGGTGCTGAGCGCGTCGGCAGTGCTAGTCGAGACCCTGATGCTGTTCTTGTGGACGATGGCGACTCCTCCTCTGACTCCGTTGGTGCGGTCTCTGCGGGTGATCTTGTAGCCGTCTAGGATGGCTATGGCGATGTCAGGTGCGGAGGAGTTGTTCAACCAGGTCTCTGTCAGGAAGGCGACGTCTGGGGAGGTTGTGTTGAGCAGGTCCCAGAGCTCGACAGCGTGTTTGCGTGCGGAGCGGGTGTTCAGTAGTATGCATCGGAGGTGGTTGAGTTCTTTCTTGGCGGGTGGTTTGTCTGCTCTGTGGCTGGTGTAGCTGCAGTTCCGGCAGGTGAAGGGACCGTGTGTGCGTTTCGGGGCGGCCTTGAAGCAGTTGTGGGTCCGTACGGGGTTGAGAGTGTGCAGAATGCTTGCATCGTAGTGGTGGCGGGTGCGGGGGCCAGGGGTTCTGGCACTGGGCACGGTCCATGTGCAGGCGGGCCCAGACAGGCTTGCCGCGCGCCAGCGGCGCAACCACGCTGCGGCCAGCATGTGTGGTTAGGTGGGAGTGAGGAGCATCTGGGAGGCGGAAGGCGGGGACAGCGAATGGGCAGTCAGGAGGTGGAGCTGCAGGGGACGCAGTAGCGGGGGCGGTGAGGGGCGACGAAGGAAACAGAAGGCAAAAGGATACAACAATTGAGGGGGAAACGAGTGGCACAGAGGGCAGAAAGGTCACAAAAAGGGCAAAAAGGTCACAAGAATACAGGGGGAAACAAGTGGCACAGTAGGCAAAAAAGTCACAGGAAGGGCAAAAAGGTCACAGAAAACCGGGGGAAACGATGGCACAGAGGGCAAAAGGTCACAAGAAAGGGCAGAAATGTCACAAAAAAACGAGGGGAAACAAGTGGCACAGAAGGCAGAAAGGTCACAGAAATGCAGCGGCAGCTAAGCAACAGAAGGCATAAACGGGAAGAGAGACACAGGGGCCGCGAGGGGAGCAGAAGGAAAAACTGGGCAGAGAGACACAGGGGCACCTTGCCAGTCAACTCCTTTACTGCTAAATGGGATTCGAAGTCAGGAAGCAAATGTCCTTGGTGTTTGGACCAGGAAGAAAGCATTGGTCATCTCTTCTTTGGTTGCCCTGTTTATCGTGATCCTAGGAATAAGTGGCTAAAACCCATCTGTGCATCCCTGAATTGTAGTGGTTCTCGTGATGCACTTAGGAAAATGCAAGTAATAAGATCTGAAATAGTGGTGATTTGTGTTGCAAGATTCCTGGGATGGTCTTGGCTGATTCGAATTAAGAAACTGAACGCACCCTTGCATTGATCGTTCCATTTTGATGTATTTTATGTATACTGTCATGCTTGTGCTTTTTCAGTACAAGGGATTGCTAGTGAATTTTATAGTGTATATGATTGTGTATTGTCTTTTATGAATTTTTACCATTCGAAATAAAGACTAATCGAAAGGAAAGACACAGGGGCAGTGGGGGGAGCAGAAGGGAAACCGGGCAGAGAGACATGGGGCAGCGAGGGAGAGAACGGGCACAGGCGGTGCTGTGCGGAGGGGTAGAGACCTACCTGGAAGGGTCAAGGGTCACTCCCACTTATATACAACTTCTGCTTAATCAAAACATGTAGTCCGGTCTCTAAAATGTGGGTGGAGCCAAAGGCCCTTTCTAGTTGCGCTCACATATTTGTCTGGCGACAGATGGCATCTTCATCGCAGCGTTTTAGGAGTTGTTTTGTTTATTTTTTGTCCTGTGATAACAGTTAAATAAGATCTTCATTTGATTTTTTAAAAATTATTCCTCATTCTTCGACCCCAACCTCTCGCCCCCCAGTTTCAGAATTTTAAGCAAGGGTGAATTTTGCCACCTATGACATTATTGAATATTTTGTATAGAATTTGTGATACTTTTTTGATGTCTTGTGCACGTAATGATGTTTGTGATGTTAACTTTGCAGTCTTATTCAGGGCATGACGCGCGAATGTCAGGAGAATATTTAAGGTTTTCATAGCTACACTAACTGGGGGGGGGTTGGATTTGTGAGGTATTGTTACACAAATATGTAACCTGTTTTACTCCATTCCACTCGTACCAGGAGATAAAAATATTCTGAGAAAAATGTGCACAAAGTCAGACCCACAATTGAATCAATTTATGCTACACCGTGCCCACAGGATCCACCCGTGCACGCTATGCGCACGTATGGCGCACTCCCTGCCTGTCCCACTTCTCACCCCTCACACTTTTCTCCATCTACTTCAGGCTTCGCCTCCTCTTTTTGGCGGGAAGGGATTGTATGATAGATGGAAATCATTAGAGACCATTTGGATTTGCAGTGTGAACGCTGGCTGTGTGTCGCGTGGTAATACAGCAATGTCACTGGAGCAAGGGAGAGGAATGGGGAGCCCAGAGTCATTATCCTGCCCGGAGTGTGAAATATGAACAGTGGATACGGCCTGAGAGCTTTCGAAAAGCCACATAGCCACCTGCAACATTTTTTTCTCTGTTGTCTATAGCTTTATTTTTGGCTTGTCAGGTGAAAGAGCTGAATGGTGAATTTGCAGGGCTTTTCAATCTCTACAACGCAATGCATTATGGAACTTGAAGTGTATTAAAAAATTTGAAAACAGTATTTATTCATGCTGAAGAGACTCACAGGGTGTGAGGCTCTCCAGGATGAGCTCAACGCCCACTCTTGTGCCCAGGCGCTTTAACAGCGGGGAAGAAGATTGGGAGGGAGCCCTCTGTACTCCAGTTATAGCTGTTTTTTTCGTTGTGCCCATTTCCTTATTCTGCATTTGGGCTCGTGGCACCTTGTTATGGAATTGGAATTTCATCCAGTGTTTTTTGCTGTTTCCCTTTAAAAGATAGACATCGTAAATGCAATTTTCTAAATTTATCAAGGGCAAAACAGGCATAAATGTTTTCGCACCCATTTTTCCAATAGCGCCTATCACGATCTGTATGCAAATAACACTAGCTCAGGTGAATCCCTAGTGGTAGCGCTAGTGGTAACAGTCCAACGACGATGTAAAAGATAGGGGAGTTTAATACGATTTTGCGCTGTGTTTGCATCACAAAAGTGATGCAAATCGCGGCAAAATATATATTTTTTTCTCCAATTTTCTTTCCAGCGCTAAATATGTTTAGTGCTGGAAATAGCGGAAAAGTAACACAAAGCAGCTTACTTTGCGCCATGGGGGCGTACCAAGGGTGGAGCACGGGCATTCCCATGCAGCCTCCCATGGGTTCTCATGCTAAACACAATTTACTAAGTAAAGTAGATTGGGTTTAGCGTGAGAAAACTGTGTCCTTTTCAAGTAGGCGCAAGGAAGGAGAAATGCTTTCATTTCTCCTTCCCTTTGCGACTGCATGTGTGCTGCACAGTACAGCACACAAACGAAGAAGGAAAAGTTTTAAAGTTAGTCTCATCATAGAATTTTGTACTGGAAGGGTATCCTTCCAGAATAAGACCTATGCTAGACTCACGGAGACACCCTTGTGCCACGACGCAAAGGTGTCTGCGTGGTGTACAGCAGCTGATGTCAGCACCGCCGCTAGTGAGAGGGGAGCGAGTGCCTTATTTGTGTAGATAGGGCACTCTCCTTTTAAAGTAGCGCAGTCCAGCATTTGCCGCTGCTGCAGTGCACTACATAGTAGATAAATCTCCCTCAATATGCACACCTTACCGCAATTTTTTTATACCTAGATGTTACTCAAACACAACAATAGGGCAAATAAATCAGGCAAATGTCATTGGCACAAGGTTTTTAAATTTTTTTTTTCAACAATAGGAACTCAAAGTCCTTATCAGTGCTATACAACTTTTTCAAAAATCCACAAAAAATCTAAGATAATTATTGAGAACGTGTCATGTGCCTCTTTACAACCCGTGAACTAAGAGGTTTAGACTAGAAAACTGTGGATGCCAAGTGACCATCCTTTCCTGTTCATACCTTAAACCAGTCTCAATTTTGTGCTTAATAAGCTCTTTACATGACGACACACTTAGGGGCATACTTATGACAGGAAATTAGAAAGTAAAAATGTCAAAGCAACACTGTCTAAAAAAACAGAATTAGATGACGTCATGACCAATGATGTGGGGCCTCTTGGAAACAAAGTCATCTCTAGGCAGAGCTGTAAATTACTTTGTGGAGCCCCATCTCCTCCTGGCCCCACTCATGCCCCCCCCTCCACTGCTTGGCCCCTTTACTCTGCCTGTAACCCTATGGCACCTGAAATCCCCTTTGCCTTAGACAGAAAGGACCTCAATTGAACCTCAGCCGGGGAAGCACCTCCAATCTTCTCCACTACCCAATATTCTCTCACCAAGCAACTGGTGGTAATTACCCTCAATTGCTCTAGTTACCTGGCACTGCTCTGCACTCCACCCTAACTGAAATAGGATCTAAGGAACACCCTCAACACTCTGTCATAGGGAAAACCAAATAAGGGAATCAGTTGGGAACAGTCTGAAGTATTCAGCATCAGCTGATAACTAGAACCTTCCATCACCTGGAGCACTCTCAAATGTATTCTTTATCTGCCCCAGGGGACCGGCTAAGCATGTCTCATGCAGCAGCCATTGATGAAGCCTTGGAAACTGTCATGCTGGTGAAGAATTTTTGTTCCAGGAAAGAATATATGACTGAAGGTAACTTTTCTCATCAAGCTGAGATTACCAACATTAGCTAAAGGGTGCACTTGCAAATTAGCCTGATTTAGATTTAGGAGTGGTGTGGCTCACTGGTTAGAGGCGGCAGACCCGAGAGCAGAGGACGGCCCGTGACCAGGGTTCAAATCCCGACGCGGCAGGGTCGTGGACCAGGGTCAGCAGACTCGATAATTCTCATCTCGGTGCCTACTCTAACCAGGGATCACACTCGGCAACTCTGGGCATTAGCTTGCCTCATCTCCACAACGGCCCCCCACATACGCCGGGGATGCCTAGTTTCACCTTGGAGATACCCAGTAGGGACCATCTCACAGGGAAAGCCAGGACGGGTTCCCCAGCGGTCTACTGCGCAGAGATACTCCTTCGGGAGTCGATTCTAGCGCATTACAAACCCACAATTATTAATTAATTAATTAGAATCATCCAAATAACAAGCCTTTGCAATGCAATAGGTCTCGCATTTGCAAGAGTTTGAGCTACTGGCATTGTAATGACAATGGGCTAGATGTATCAAGATACACTTTTGCAAATCTCAAATAGCGATTTTTAAGGAATCGCTATTTGAGAATTGCAAAATGTTATGTATGCAGAAATTTGCTATTTTTTAGCGATTTCATAAAATTCCTAATCGCAATTAAGGAATAATTTCCTATTCATTTCAATGGGCCAGGAGGCTCATAGGAAAGAATGTGAAGTTATTCTCAATTTGCAATTCGCAATTTGCTAATCGCAAATTGATAATAATTTCAAGGGTGCAAGGGTGTCCAAAGGACACCCTGTTGCACCCCTGAAATAAGCATGGGTGCACATGTGGTGCACATACATGCCCTAATGGCATGTATGTGCATCACATGATATTTTGAAAAATGCAAAAATTAGCACTTTTCAAGAAATTCGCAAATTACCACCAACTTGAAGTTGGTGGTAATTTGTGATTCCTTAGGGACAATTAGCAATTTATTTTTGCATCATACATTGCATTTAAGGAATTGCAAATTTTGCGATTCCTTACATGCAATCGCAAAATAAGGAATCGCAAATTTGCGATTCCTTATTTTGCACTGAAATTTGCTACATACATACCATTTTGCTCAAATGAGTTCACAAACGCCGAAATTACGGCGTTTGCGAACCCATTTGAGCTTCATACATCTAGCCCAATGCTTTTAATTTGTGTTTTGAAAACCTAAAAGTGGTGCGTAAACACCCACTTTGTACTTATGGTCTTTGCTTACGAGAAGCAAGGCTGCCATTAATAAAGGCGCTGTTATCTCCAGCCTTGCTTCTCGTAAGTACAAAGTGCTTGTTTACACACCACTTGCAGGTTTTTAAAACATATAATTAAAAAGCATTGTCATTAACAATGCCAACAGGGCCAGACACAACGCCCTTGGAGGAGCGCTTATCCCCTTAGCTCTTGACTCCGGCCAAATGATTGCGTTACAATTGTCCTTCCTTCCTTCCCCCCGTTATCTATACACATGGTTTGCTCGTATGGTCTACTACTCAGTATACTGACCCAGCCTTCCCCTGGAACGGGGCGATGTCGCATTCATGTTCCTTTGCCTTGCCTTCTTGCACTAGTTAGGTGCCTTCTTCTTTATTATATTGTTTTTCTTTTATATAACATAAAATAAACCTTATATGATTTCGCATTCTATTCTGTGTGCACCACTCAAGCTGCATAATGCCCTGCTGCCTAGCCTCCGGGATGTATGGCTGAATAGCTGTGTACTACTGAGTTGTAAATAAAGGTTTTCCAAAAAAAACAAAAAAAAAACAATGCCAACAGCTCAAACTCACGCAAATGCGAGACCTATTGCGTTGAAATGCTTGTTAATATAAAGTAACACATATGTTCTCTGGTACCTTAAAGCAGGAGGCACTGTTTTGTATTGTGCCTTTTATGCCTACTAGGAAGCCCCTGTATAGTCAACCTGCTTAGCTGCTCATTGAGGCCGTAGGCTATATAAGCCTATAAATGGTCTTGATTCTTGTTTTACATAGAGTAAAAAAAAATTCTAGTAAATAAAAAGAGTTTTTTTTGTATAGCAGAAATAGTGAACTTGCATATTTGAAGGTGCACTCTTATTTGGTAATAAAGAAAAAGGTGGCTCCATAAGACAAAAAATTTGCCTAGGATCACACAATTTGAGACTAGTTCACGGGTCAAGTGTATTACAGTTAGGTCGAGTAGCTTATTAGTTACTAGACCTGCAGGTCTGGTAAAATGTATATGATTTTGAAGCCCTGCTGATATGTTTTGAAACACTTGTACTACTCATTTTCAAGCTGTTTAAATGATGTGTGTTAGAAAAAAAGGACATCTTACAGCCTTTTGGTTCACAATTGTTAGACAACTCACTTGACAAGGACCTCCAGGAGAAGATAAGAAACAATTAGTAAAAAGAAAAACTGGCATTTGACCTCTGTCCTTGAACCGACAGTAAATGTGTTGAGATAAAAATAAGATTTAAAGGCGTCTTTATTGGTCATGCACCTTCAGAATGAACAGAGCACCTGTTACCTTCAGCCGAAGTTCACTCACCAGAACAGAGGAGTGGGTGTTAAAGATAGTGTGATCTGATAAAATCTGTCTATCTGACTAGCCACACCCAGTGGGAGAATAGATTTAGAGGCATGAGAGGTCTAAAAGCTGCTGGCAATACGGGTAAATGGGGTAATTTCTGATATTTATATCATTACAGAAACTTAACTACTTTAATCTACTCACTAATAAAGTGTCACTCAAAGTGTCATACTTAAGTTTAAGTGTTGCATATATGCACCCATAAAACATCAAAATGTCACACATATGCAAAATGAAAACTTTGCAGCCGTGGGTCACCTCTGTTTTAAATGTGCATGATAATAGTCACATCCACTTTACACTGATTCCCAGACTTCACGTATCCCAAGGGTTTGGTGTTATTTTTGAAAGTTAAAACAATTAGGCTGAGAAAATAAATAAGGCTATATGAACATAAAAAACACTAAGAAAACGAAAATAATGTTTTTCTTTTTGTAAATGGGCCTTGGGAATGCAAGGGCTACCTTGGAGAGAGGTTGCCCATTGTGCTTCACTCTAAATCCAAGTCTGTGCTGCTAAGAATGCCCAAGACTTTCATGTTTAAGAACTGCTGTACGGGGCACTATTTAATTTAGTTAGTTGTGTTTTAAAGGGGCGTTTTCAAGTGCTCAGATGAAAAATGTGGTTCTTGCTGCAAAGTGCCTGAATTCCTATACGTTCTAGTAGAGTGACCAGATTTTGAAAAACAAAAACGGGGACATTTCCCACAGCTCAAGAGGGACTACGCTATTACATCAACCATGGGGCTCCAAAATGACATCAATGACAGTGGGCACCAACATAGGAACACACACAAGGCACTAAGAAACTAAATTAAAAACACCTTTCAACCCCTGCCTCATTGGTATTAATAATACAATTGTGTTCTGATAAGAGCTGCTAACCCATCCTGACTTTGAGCACATAAAAAGCAACCTCCCTCCGTTTTCTGTCAATCCTCTCTAAAAAGACGGACATGGGCTAAATGTGTTAAAGTTTGGAGGAAAAAAGGGAGTGTCCCAGAAAATAGGGGACACTTAGTCACCTCAAGTCATGGCAATAAAGCACAGCCGAGATGCAGTGCAATGGATGCAGGTCTGGAAAAAAGAGCTGCGGGGGTGCGTCCTAGACAGGGGCGGATTGGCGACACAACCTGGGGGCAAATGCAACAATGGGGCAGAAATTCACGAAATGCAGTACTTTCTGTGATGAAAGACAGTGCGCACCAGGAACATGTGCAGACTAAAGTGGGAGCTCTGGGGCATAAAACCGGGGGCTGCACTTAATTCTAGCGAGAATGCATTGCTGTGTCAGAAGGGGTGTGCAGTGTTGGGCGAGGGATTTGTGCTCAGGACAGGCAGGTGTGTAGGGTTGGGTGATGCAGTTGGGAGGGAGCAGTAGAAACTGAAAGGATCAAATTGTAATCGATATTGAATGCAGCACTGGGGTACAGAGCAGTGCTGAAACACCCAGCACAGTTGCAAGGGGTATAAATTTCAGTGCTAAAGCAGCGGGAAAAGGATATCGACTTGCTTTGTCCTTCGCTTTCCACTCACTCCGTTCTTACACTGCTCGGTTGCGGAACCCCTTGTTCACAGCAAGTGCCGCTTGGTATTTCTTCTGCTGCAGCAGCGTGTTCAGTGTGTACAGACACGTGCTCCAGAGCTGCCGCAGAGACATGACTCCACTGCAAATCGGTCAGGAGCGAAGCTGGTTTACGTAGGCTGCGCGCGCATATAACACCCAATTAACGAAGCCCTGTAAAGTCCGCCGTGAGCAAAAGAGACACCGTGCACATCTCCTGTCTGGGTAGGCACTGCAGACAGGAGACAGGAAGGGAACAAACATGCCTCCCTTTCAATCAAAAGCAAGGATTTTTCACCCACGCCAAAGGAAAGCATGGGTGGAGCTTCCTTCCTGCTGCCGAAGCAAAACCGACGACAATAGTCTTGCAAGCGAGTAGCACATGCGCTGCGTCGCTAGGCGAGACCTAAAAAGTACCACAGAGACTCACTTAGTCATTGCATTAGACTTTACTATTCCTCGATTGAATTGCACTGACTTCCATAGGAGGGTGTAAATGCTTCCTACAAAAAAACATTTGGAAGAGGGTCTAAAGGCATCTTTAAAGACCAAGTCATAGACACGGCCCCCAAAAAAGCACTTTTAACAACAGAGTATGCCTATGGGTCTGGTGGTTCAACTCTATTCCCTATTTATGACACAACTATAAAGACACAACTCCTTAGTGACAAAAAAAGTATGTATATATGCATTAGTGTGAATTACAAGCACGGCATAGTATCACTAGGGTAAAAAAAGTACCCATCAGTTCCCATTCTGTACCGCCCTATTCATCATATGGAGAGTATGCTGGCAAGCCTCAAGATGTTACAGAGGCTGTCGCTAAACCATTGATAATCTTACATACTAATAGGGAGTACTTAAGTATATGTGTAAGGGTAACCGTTTTGCAGTGCATAAGTAAGTGTGAGTGATAAAGTGAAATATGTTAAAATTTGAGAGAAGAGAGTAGATAGCTATAGCTTCTAACCAGCAGATATATGGTTACTCTGCTTAAAGTTTGCACTGTTTTTAATTTTTGGAAGAACTGAGAGATACTAATAAAATCTTTTTCTACTCTCTTCCCTCCAATTTTAACATATTTCACTTTATCACTCAGTGAGCATGGACCAAGTACTTGTAAACATCCACTGCTCCTGTTTTTATGACCATTTTAGGACCTACTTTTTCTTTCTTTTTCAGCACTCTACACAGTGGTCATGATTTTACAAACTTCGTCTCCTCCCATCTGCCCTCATGCCCCATCACAGATCACCCCCTCTTGCTCCCCCGTCACTGCTTTTCCCTTAGTTGCTGCTTTATGTTTCCCTGACCCTCTCCCTCCCATCTCTTTTTGGTCCCTTGCACCTCATGGGTGCCTGCCCCGTCCACAAATCCCCCTCCCATGAACCTGTAACTGTGTGCATGGCTGCTTTATTTACTGCGGGGTAGATACTCGGTGTGTGTGCATGTTTACACCATAGGTGGTCACTCGGCAATGGTGTTTGTAGCTGGAAAAGGAGGCCTCAAGTGAATCAGGTTTGCGATATCATAGGACATGTCAGGACCTGTAAAGTACCTGTGTCTTCTGCTGTAATTGCATAGCCATGTCTCTCCTGTGTAAAACTATTGAGCTGTTTGTGACTCACCGTGTTGCTACTCATTTCATAGTGTGAGACTTTATTTCTTCAAGTGGATCCCATCGGATCTCTTTCTCACTTTTGAAGTGTTTCAGTGCGCCATTGTTGCTTAACTTGAATTATCTTTAAAGGAGTCAGGCTCAGTCTTGATGTCAACAATGTCTACCTGGCCTTCAGTGTCCATGGCAAAAGTAGTCCTTTGATTGTGGTTGCAAATGCGATGTATTTCCTCGTGTTCACTGCTGTAAACCAGCCTAACACTGTGATTCTTTGTGGGTGTTTTGTGCACTAATATATACTGCCAACACCACCTGGAAGTAGTGGAGCGCTTTACGTTAGCACCAGTTAATTTTCTTTCTGCAGTTTTATATAGCGCCAACAGCACCAGAGGGTATTGGAGCACTTTATGTTAGCCCCAGTTGCTTTACACAAAGACACATTTTATTTTTGTAGGCATGGCGAGATTAAGTGGTATACCCAAAATCAAGCATATTAATCTGACACCGAAACTCGAGGCCGTTATCAGCTCCATTGTCTGCAACTGACCCTTACGCCACATCCTCTCCTGAAAATAATTAGAGAGAACATTGATGCATTTTTTTGACTAAACTGTGGTTTGCATTTCTGCTACACAATTAAAAACAACTCGTAGGCAAGTGCACAACCCTAGATTTGCTATAAATTATAAATATACTTGTTTAGAAAACATATGTTTATAAATAAATTTTTATCAATTTTAGGTTGCTCCCAGGGTACGTTTTCCGTCCTATAAACGTAAAGATAATGCACAAATGTGTGTTTCCAAAAAGACTTGGTCACAAATCCCAATGGGGCACTCCTTTAGTGATCAAAAAAGAGCTTTAAGTTCAATCATAAATTTAATTTTATTCATTCAATGATTTTTTGAGATTTCTTGAGAATCAAAGTTCAATTTCATTTTTTAACCATGTATACTTTCTTTTCATTATTTCAAATAAACGCAAATTTTCACTTCAACATGATCAATTCTCCAATGCATTTCGAGCAATAAACCTGCTCTTCATCAGGGAGTGAATTGTTTCCATATCAAATTAGACTAAGTTGATTTTGTATAGATCCCGATATTTCGGTTTCGCGTGCTTCATTCAGGACCGGCTAGAGCATCGGCACATTTGTACACAATTAAAAACCAAATTGCTCTGACAATTTAGTGATATAGTTAGCTCCATATCATATACATCAGCTGTTTAAAATATAACTAGCACAAAATGTGGTGTAGAGAAGAGAGTGTACTTGCCAAACAGAGTTACCACTCAGCTCATCTGCCATTTTTTTCCCTCAAGCAGCAACCCTTCTACAACCCTTCAACTGTATCTGGTGATTTGCAAAAAGGAATTGTAGGTTCTGTGTTCAGGCCCTTGGCTCCTTAGACTGACATTAGGCTTCCACAAGAGCAAAAACAGCAACAGCAGAGAAGGTCAGCAGGTCTTCAACTGGGCGCTTCATGCTTGTTCCTAACCAGGATGAAATGGACACAACTCCACTTCACATTCTGGAAGTTCCAAAGTTCCAGCAGCAACTGGTTCTCAGCTAGTTTAAGCCTGGGTTCATGAGGTGTTCCCCAAGAGAGATACTCCTCCCCAGATACTGCTGGTGGTGCCAATGTCCTTCTTAATGTAGTCCCTTGATGAATATGTCCTACAGGGACCATCTCACCCCTAACTTTATGATGCTTAACAGATATGTAGGCCATTTCAGACAATAACAAGGAACAACTCCAATCAATGGTTGTATATTATAGCATGCTTTACTGAATGTATGTACTAATACATGTAAGATTGGTTGAAATTAGCAAACCCACCTCATAGGTATTATTACACTTACTGGGCCTGAAGAAAGCTGACTGACCTACCGGGCATTAAGACAAAGCCTGGGTGGAGTTTCACTCTGTGGAACTCCGCGGAGGGCCAGAAAAACTCTGCCGCGCTCTGCATAGTTCTGCCAGTGGCTGAGTCTGTTAAGTTGCACTGCTCGCACTGATTTTTAGCGCCAGGAGTTTGTCCCCACTATAAAATCAGCACGAAAGGCACTACGCATTGCACCAGAGGATGATGCTGCTTTCTACCACTCGAGTAGACATTCTACTCCAGTGTCAGCTTCCTCAATCCGAATGGCAGATTTCTCAATACGAGCTTTCGTGACCTGCCACGACCAACTGCGATGAGAAAACTCACCGGGATAGGGTCTACCAGTGGCGGATCCTCTGCTAAGGGGGAGGAGAGTGTGACCCACTGTTGTTTTCAGCAGTATAAGAAAAAAATAAATGATAATAAGTGAGTTATTATCATTTTACTTTTTTGCCTTTTGAGAGGTAGCTTTGCGAGGCGAGGCTGGCGGGGCTGACAGAGCAGTAGAAGAGTGGTTTGCTCCCAGTCCCAAGTGCGCAGTGACTCTTTTGGGGGCCCTTTGATGCTGATCATAACAGTCATGCGCACAACCTCTTCTCCCCCAGGCTGCATTACAGCCTGGGTGAAGAAAATGCCCATGACCCCATGGTCCATCTGAGCGCTGAGCAATGTCGCTCACACCAATCACAATGCTCAATTGAAGCGTTTTGATTTGTTCAGAGGAGACTGGGTGCTTACAGGCTGCTTCCTGTTCCTGCCGGCGGGAGGAGAAGAGAAGCTACCAGGAGGAACAGCAAGGAGGACGCGGCAAAAGGTAAGTAATTTTTCTTCTTACTTAACCAAAGCCCACCCGCGAACCCCACCTGCCACCACCCCTCTACCCCTGAACGGTGCCAGCCGCCACTGGGTCTAGCATGTGATTTTTTCTCATGAGTGCTCGCAAACTTACCGATGACGAACCGCTCGAGGGAAAAATCTCCATTCCGCATCCCTTTTTGGAGTTTTTCTGAACTCTGCACGTTAGCACGAAGTGAGAAAAACTTTGCGAACTCACTGGTGAAACAGAATTCTTTGCCCACCCTCAATTAAAATGGCTGAAAAATGTTGACCTCAAATGTCTGCGCCTATTGTACCCCTGTGGCATCTCACTGTTTTTAACTTTGCTAAAGGACCTTTTGATTAAACAAGATAATAGGATCAGGCAGGCAATTTTAACTCGCTCTTAGTCCCATGGCAGTAGTTTAAGCGCTGCGCTTACAAATGTGTTGAAACCTCCCAACACATGTGGGACTAGGGTATGAGTGTGATGATGAAGCAGGCCAAAGATAGTACCTGTGGGTGAGGATGCAACAAAATATACCAGAAATATGCTGATCACACAAATTCACTTGGGTGCTGCTCTCACACTGCAGAGATATACCACGCAACAATCTATCAGAACAGAACAGAATTTAAATAGATAGGTTACCCTCTAAAGTGTAAGCCTTCCATGACAACCTTACAGGATATGCTAAATTGTTCACTTCTGTTAATCCTGCATAGAGTTGTGTCTAATATATTCTCATCTAATGTGGACAATAATGTAAGAGTTATGATTCTTGGGGCATATTTATCATGCAGTGTTGCAGCAGATTCCTGCACCACAGATACGCCGTATTTGTTTAAAGGGGCACCATGGCGCAGGGCCCAGAGATGTGTCACGCATCGTGAAACAAAGTATTAGATAATGGTGCAAAGTGCCATAATGCAACTACTGCCAACATGATGCAAAGTCGAATTGCGGGGCAGATTTATCAAGGCTTTGCACAATACAACACAGTTGCGATGTGTGAAAAGGAGAGGGCAGGAATACACCATATTTAACATTATATGGCCCATTCCTGTACTCTCCTTGTGCCATGGTGCAAGGGGGCCTGCGTTGTAGGCAGGATTCATTTTGTGCAGAAAGGAAATCTTCGAGAGATAGCCACATTCAGGATCAGTTTCTAAGTTACAGTTTAGCAGCTGCTATGACAACCACATATATTTTAGTAAGTGGTGTTGGAAAACGTGGAGGGTCATTAGGATGGTGGGTGGTCTTGAGTACGCCCACCATCCTAGCAGTAACTGGACCGCCGGCCTGTAAGGCGGTGGTCCCGCACCCTAAATCAGGATGCGACCGCCAAGGTGGCGGCCACATCCTGCATTTTATCATTGTGGATGGTGCTGCTTGCTGCAGCACCGCTGCTGTGTTGAAAAACGCATGTTGTGCATTTCCATGCACAATGTGGCAGGCACCACTCAGTGCCTGCCATCTTGTGCATGGAAATGTGAGGGGTTACAAGGGGTACCCCCAGTGCAGCAACCCCCCCCAACAAGGGGTGCCCGCACCGGGCCACAAACCCAATCCCTGCCAGCCTTTCCTTGGTGGCAGGGCCGCCATGGAAAGGCGCCTGGTTTAAATAAAAAGCGGTTCTGTTGGGTCGGACCAATTACTTGTGAAAACATTCAATTAATGAGAACAGAAACAAGAACTCTCTGATACAAGTCCAACAATTTGAGGAATAAATCAATGAACACTCAAAAGCTTTAAGTCATGTATTCAATCAATTGTAGTAAAGGCTTTCAAACATTTGGTATCTGAATTGTATTCATTCTTAGATAACATTCAATGCTTGTAGTGACTGTCAAATAAAAATTGACTTTCGGTGAAAGGTGCTCAGTGAATAGCGAGATATACAGTGCAATCTATGTACAGGTATATACAAGTTTCTTCATTGGCCAGACAATGCTTTTTGAACCAAGGATTCCTAAAGTTCCTATCCGGATCCTGGTCTTTCTGGGCCTATGATGCTCGTCGACTTTTCGACCCTATTGCGCCCCGGTTGGTGGTCGCGGCGGGTCTTTCTCAAGACAGCGAGACAGTATATGGGGCAGACCGGATAACTTCAGCCTGAGACCGGTGTGGCATTCATGCCAATCAACTCTTATGAAGAAATTACTTTCCGGACAGACGGAGGTGCCTCGTTCCTCTCGTATGCGCGCTTGGCCACACACATCCTAATATGGCGGACTTTGTCTGCTAGGCACTAGAACTATATTAGTGGCCCTGCTCTGCCCACCAGGCAATCAGCGCCATTGCCACCGGTGGAAAAGCGGCAGACAGACTTTGCGTGCACCGCGATATCCACCACCATCCTAATATGGCAATGGGTAAATCTCAATGTCATTGCGGAAAGATCGCCACCGCCGGCTCAGCGGTGGCGATCATTCCGCCATAGTAATGAATCCCTTAATGCCTTGCTGCCATGCCTTGTCAGCAGCATCTGTGGCAGAAAGGGGAGCTCTCTGCTAAAGTGACAGTTATGCTGGAGAGAGATGCTGGGCACATTCCCTCGACAGGGGAGTCTGCTGTCTATTGCGGATTCCTTACTTGCTATGCTGATTTTAAGGTTGGGTAAGTAGCAGGCACTATTGAGGGATGGGTCAAGTAAGAACATGAATTACAAATTACTGTGCAACAGGGAAATAGCAATAGGTACTAAAGATTAGTAAGACTTATTTTACGTCAACATATTATGCATGTCTTTGAATGCAGCCAAGAGTTCCCTAAAGGTGTGCAAATCGGTGAATGCATTCAAGTGCACAATTTATGATGGTTCACAGCGCAAAAATCTTAAAATCAGGCTCACAGCTCTGCTCTGCACCAGCGAGTCTGTTCATGGTACAACCCTGCCTCTTAGCTGCACTTTCATGATTCTACTTTATTTCGAAGAATTCTTTTTTGTGCTGCCGCATTACTAAGCCTTAAATTGTTCTTGTCACTGTGGACAATTAAAAACACTTTAATTTATCGATTAATCTGCTAAAAATCATTTTCATAATAATTCTTTTCAAGTATGATAGAGTCTACTAGCAAAAAAGTGGCATACAGTTGAAAAAGACACTACTTCAATATTGTTTCAGAGAAGATTGTCTCATTAATCATGCTAATACCACTAACCAAACCCCAGGCTTCACATATTCAAGTCGTTAATTCTGGGGTGATAAATAGTGCACAATCACCCAGAATAAAGTGTGCTTGAAACTCGGGAAATTGCATGGTGCAAGAAAAACACGCCAGAACTTATGACGGTAAAACACGCTTATTAGAATTTAAAAAATATAACGTTGGTTACTAAAACCACTACAAATCAAAGGGAATTAGTTAAAGGCTTTTTAGATTATGCACAGAGCTACTTCTGTAGTTCTTTGTTCTGCACTCTTACCTCTCTTTCAGAATTGAACCAAAAACATCTAAATGGGAATAAAATTGGAACATTCAGGGAATATTCATGTACAATTTGCACTTTCCCTAACAGGGAGTGGGACCTATCAGGGTCAATACACATATATAAATGAAAGAGTACATAAAAGATTATTCCTAAAGTGATACTTTCCACACTCATAAATGATTTTGAGAATAAGTTCCAAGAACAGAAGCAGTTCCATGAACAGCATAACTGGAGACTCAATACAATGTTACCTTGTCATTTGAACAGCACAACCTGCACAACCTCTCAGAGCTTCTGGTGTTCTGTTGGCCTGTTACTGTTTGATTTAGTTCAACAACAAGGAAACAGAGGATGTTGATTAGTTAAAATGTATTTTTCTTGCTTATTTTAAGGTTCACAGTTCACAGTGCTGCATGGATTAACACATAAACTTCGTATCACAGACATTACTATTCATGTTAAATCTATGTAAATTAAAAAACTGTGTATATTTTTTGTTATATAAGAGCAGACAATAACAGTAGTCTAGTGTTTTGTTTAGTGGAAACAAAATTCAACCCTCGTGAGAGACTGCAGAAAACCCATGAAACCCTCCATCTGATGAGACAGACATGCTGGGGGACTATAAACCGACAATGACCCTTGTGTGTCTTCTCTCATACTATCCACCTTGTTAGTCCCAGTTCCCTGCTTGTAAGTAGGTGTTTTCCTCCCTATTCTTGTGTCTGTTACACCCAATAAGCATTATATCTTACCATGATTGGCTGAGTAGCTGTATTCTTCCACTGCTGATGTCAGGGAACTTTTTATTTTCCATGTCAAGTCTTCTTTTTAGAACGTTCACACAATAAACATGAGGACCCGCCAGCGTCTACCGTTTCCTGAACATTCTGCTTACCAAATACCTGTTGTACGATACTACAGGTATTGTCTCTATAAGTGGAACTGCCTTGTATAAATCTAATACCAATATTGAGGGCCATCTTTGAGTTCTGTATTTTGTGTTCTTTAATATAGATATACATTTAGAGAATGGCTGCCAATTTGTGTCACATTGCATCCCAGTGTAATGTGGGTGCCACCTTTGAATGGTATTACTATATTAAGGATTTAAAAAAATATAGAATTCCAAGATGCACAACAATGCACCACGTTGCGTATTCAAGCAACACAATGAACCATAGTGTCCATCTTTGAATAACATATTAAACAATAGAAAATACAAATATTAAAATAATCTCAATACTGTGTCACGTTTCTTTAATATACAAAGTTACTCAATATGACAGCAATCTTGGTATTATATTTTTTATATTCTTTAACATATTTATGCTTTGCCAATATTATGCTGCACTGTGTATGCATGATACGTGAAGCATTGTGGCAGTCATCTTAGAATAACTATAGTAAAACTTGTAAAATTTTGAATGCAAGCTAGCTGTCCGATAGTATTGGCTTTACCAATGCTTCAGCAGCACAAGTATTGGCAAAGCCAACACATGCATTGGAAAAGCGAGACCAATTTACCAATGCTTGATTGGAAACTCAAAATTATTGTGAAGTGTTTGAGTATTAATATTGTTATATTAATAGTCGCATTTGACAGTTATAAATCTGACAACACAAACTATATCAGCTCTTGTGTCCCTAACAGTAGATGAGATAAAGTAAGGACATTAAAATTACAAGAGATAGCCACATTCAGGATCAGTCTCTGTGTTAGGATTTTGCAGCTGCTATGACAACCACAGATATCTCAGTGTGATGTTGGAGAATTTAATGCCTGGCTGCCATGCCATGTCAGCAGCGGAAGGGGGTCCCTCCGCTGAAGTGATGGCAGTGCTGCAGAGAGATGGTGGGCACATTCCTGGATAGGGGAGCTTGCTGTCTATCGGGGGCTGCTTACTTTTCATGCTGATCTTAGGGTTGGGTAATTCAGCAGGCGTTCCGTCTACAAGCCCCAGAATTATTGTGCAAATCTGACCATTGATAATTGATCAGTGATGGTTTAAACTTCATCATGCACTATTGATGACAGAGACATAGAACACATCTGATCTTGTACAGTGTTATTGAGGGATGAGTCAAGTAAGAACATGATTTACGAATTACTGAGTAACAGGGAAATAGCAATAGGTACTAAAGATAAGTAAGACTTATTTTAGGTAAAGATTTTGTGCAGATCTGCGAATGCAACCAAGAGTTTACAATACGTGCGCAAATCGGTGAATGCATTCAATTGCACACATTTATGATTTTTCCCAGTGCAAAAGTCTTAAAATCAGACTCACAGCTCTGCACCAGTGCGTATGTTCATTATACAACCATGCCTCTTATCTGCACCATAACGATTCTGCTTTATTTGCAAGACTCCTTTTTTGTGCTGCCGCATTACTAAGCCTTAACTTGTTCTTGTCACTGTGGACAATTCAAAACACTTTAATTTATTGATTCATCTGATAAAAATCATTTCCATAATAAATCTTATCAAGTATGATGGAGTCTACTAGCAAAGAAGTGACATACAGTTGAAAAATACACTATTTCAATATTGTTTCAGAGAAGATTGTTCTCATTAATCATGCTAATAACACTAACCAAACCCCTGGCTTCACATATTCAAGTTGTTAATTCTGGGGTGATAAATAGTGCACATTCACCCAGAATAAAGTGTGCTTGTCGCTCGGGAAATTGGATGGTGCTAGAAAAAAGACAAGCCACGACTTATGACTGTAAAAACGCTGTGAGAATTAAAAAAATAAAACGTATTTGCTAAAACCACTACAAATCAAAGGGAACTAGCGAAAGGCATTTTGGAGTATGTACAGCACTACTTGTGTAGTACTTTGTTATACACTCCTACATTCCTTTGTGAACCGAACTTAAAACATCTAAAAAGGGAATAAAATTGGAATATTCAGAGAATATTTTCATACAATTCAGACAAACAGAAAGGATAGTGTCCTGTTTGCACTTTCACTAATAGTGAGTGAGACATTTCAGTGCCAATACACAGATATAAATGAAAGAGTACATAAAAGAGTATTCTTAAAGTTATACTTTCCACAATAATAAATAATTTTGAGGATAAACCCAAAGAACTGAAGCAGTGCCATGAACAGCACAACTAGAGGCTCAATAGAATGTTATGTTATCATTTGAATAGCACAATGTGCACAGCCTTTTAAAGCTTTTGATGTTCTGTTGGACTTAGTTCAACAACAAGGAAACAGAGGATGTTGATTAGTTACAATGTATTTATACTTTCATATTTGAAGGTTCACAGTTAAAGTGTTGAAAATGTAGCTTTAAAGACATTACTATTCATGTGAAATCTATGTAAATTTTAAAATGGTGTATATTTTTAGTTAAGATGAGAGCAGAAAATACCTGTAGTCTACGACCAGATTCATCAACGGAAAATCGGCTCGCAAAGGGCCAGATTCTGAGAATCTGGCCCTTTGCGAGCGCAATTTTTGCATTTGGGATTCATCACTTAAGTGCATTTTTCTAAGTTGTATGTTACACACACACATGTCCTTGGGACATGTGTGTGCGTAACACCAGCATCCAATATCATTTCAGGGGTGCAACAGGGTGTCCTTTGGACACCCCTGCACCCTTCAAATCGCAAACTCAAAATGCGAATCGCTAATAGCGATTCGCACATTGACATGTCTTCCCATTCATTCCTATGGGCCTTTAGGCCCATAGGAATGAATGGGGAGTTATTCCTTATTTGCGATTAGCAATTAGCTAATCGCAAATAAGGAAGCTGTAGGAATCGCAATAAATATTGCGATTCCTACATGAATCCCGTTTTGCGAGTCTGTAATAGCGATTCCTTATTAATGGCTATTACAGACTCGCAAAACATGCCGATGATGAATCTAGGGGCTAGGGTTCTGTTTAGTATAAAAAAGACATCCCTTATGAGAGACTTCAGAAAATCCATTAGAACTTCCATCTGATGAAGTAGTCAGGCTGGGTGACAATTACTCTTGTGTGTCTTCTCTCGTATCATCCACCTTGCCACCTCTTCACCGCTAGTGCAGACGGCAGTCTTTTGTGTGCTGGGCACTGAACATGGTAATCTGGTGGGTTCCATGTCACTCTTGCAGCAATATTCTAATCCATAGATTTGTTGTGGCTTGAGTCTAACATGGTTCACTCTTGCAATTTACTGATTTATGTGCAGAATATATATTGATTGAAATGAGCATCCCATGAGTTTGAAAACATTATGCACTGATTTGTTTTCATAAAGAACTGGTAGATATGCAAAGGTATATGGTTTGGATAGATAATAGATTGGTTCAGTTTTGTAAGGTACTAAAATCTATTGTATTGACAGCTTTATACACTGCACAAGCATGATGTACTGTTTGTATTAACTACTTGAGAAGCACACTAATTGCCTGCATAAAATACCCGTTGACATATATAATTGTATGGTTCATATGCATAATATGTTGCTTTGTTCTTATATTAACCCCTTCACTGCGGCGGCTATTCCGCCGCAGTGCTAAGGGGGCGGGGCGGCCGCGGGGCGGCGGCATGCTGGTGACGGAACCGCTCCATCACCAGCCTCGGTTGAGCTGTGCTCATGACGGAGCAGTTCCGTCATGGCCTGCCCCGCTCAATAGAACGTTCAGCGCAGGCGCGGAATTCGCGCCGCGCATGAGGAGCGAGCGGGCCATGACGGAACCGCTCCGTCATCAGCACAGCGCACCCGCAGCTGATGACGGAGCGGTTCCGTCATCAGCGTGCAAGGGGTTAAACTAGCTTTTATTTGCAATATATTGGTTCACATATACACAACCAATTGGTTTGAAAACATTACATACTGATTTGCATGCATTATGCACTGGTTCACAAATATAGCCTGTAGTATGCATGCTTACTGCACTGATATTCGTTCAGCAGCAGGGCCACTGACAGAATATCAGAAACAGAAATATAGTGTGGATATAATATTGTTTCAAACATATCAAAGACCAAAATATCAAGAAGGTAGGTGCAAATAAATAAGTATAGATTTAATATTCTTTACTCCATATCTACGTACCTTGAAGATATATATATATATATATGTGGAGTTATAGATAGTAAAACTCTGCTTACCTGTAGAAACTTACCTTCACACCTTCACAAAATGTATGTCCTCGATATTCTTGACAAGAAATTATAGTCCGCGATATTTCTGTTTCTGATATTCTTAGTACCAAAGCAGAATGTAATCCTTTCAAATTAATGGCTTGTAAATTTAAATCAATTATTTATACATAGAAACCAGTACATAACAAGAGTGTAGCAATATAGTATGACGATTACCCATTCAAATGTATATGTCAGCCAGTATATTATGCATTCAAATCAGTGCAGTTTTTATGCAAATCAGCAGGTTATGCATGTGAACCGTTAGAAAATGAATGCAAACCAGCCTATAATGATTACAAGTCAATATATTGCAGTTTAAAACCGATAATTACACGTATCCATCAGTACATTACACAAGTGTACCAAAATACTGTGCATCCAACCCATTCAGTTAAGCAGGTCTGCCAGATCATTATGAACATACACATACATATAATGCTTTTAGGCCAACAGTTTAGAGATTTCAATCAACATAAAAAGGCAGAAACAATTATATAAGAGTGAGACAATCTAGTGTGTATATGAACCAGTACATTAAAACATTTGCCCCCATTACGTAATTGTGCAAGGAGTGTGATATGTGTGTGAATCAGTGTGCATTGCATTCATTCAGTACATTATGATGGCAAACCAATATATTAGGCAACTAAAACAATACATTACATATTTGGACCAAAATGTTATGCATTTTGGGGGCAAACCAGTAGCCTATGGCGACAAACTCAAAAAACAGCGGGCCCGATTCACAGAACTAACTTAAGACAAAATCCTAAACTTACTACTTTTGGTATTCACAGAAGTTAGGATTTTGTCTTAAGTTTGTCTTAAGACAGACTTAAGACAGACTTAAGTTAGGATTTTGTCTTAAGTCTGTCTTAAGACAAATTTAAGACAAAATCCTATCTTCTTTGAGTACCAAAAGTAGAAAGTTTAGGATTTTGTCTTAAGTTAGTTCAGTGAATCGGGCCCTGTGTGAGCATGTGCGTAATTTGGTTTTGCATAATTATGTGAAATCTCAGAAAAATTACGCAAAGTTACTCATGATTATGCAAATTGCTAATCAGTCAATTTATGCGATACTTTTGCATAAAATTCTTCCTCTCATCATTTTTGGACAGGAGGATGTATTTAGGCAAAGGACAGTGAACAACAGCGCCTGCGTTCTGCTGCATCCATGGGTTTGAATAATGGCCCTCCTACACAAATTAGATGCGGTGGACCTTTGGTGTAGCCACGGCAAAGGCTACTCCGTCTCCACCATGGTTTCACCAAAGGCCTGGCAGAGTAAGCTCCTGCACAAATCAGATTTGGTGAAAACTTTACTAACCAGCCAAAATCTCGCAGTCAAAAGGAGAATTTTGAAAACAGAATGTAATGAATTGCATCGATAGGTGTGCTCTGCAAAGTCTGATTTTCATCTAAAAAAAACCTGCACTAGTCTCTACTTGTTCCACTAATGTTTGAAAAATTTATCAAAATAGCTACCATTTGTCATTGCAACACAGGAGAAGCGAAAACATCCTCCTGAAATTCAGAGATCTGCTGCAATTTTATGTTTAACTGGATGAGCAGTAAACTCTAACAGAACTGAAGCAAATCGGACCCTAGATCTTATAGGCAATGAATTGCTAAGCCAACCAATGAACAATAAGCATAACGAGTTGAGAGAAATGTCCAGTCTAAATGATAAAAAACTGCACAATTCCTGTCTGCAACCAGCACAAGTATATCTAATATGTCTGAATACTTAAATATTAAACCATTCCCGACATGAACGGATTACAGTGCTTTTAACTTTTCATTGAAAATGTTATACAGTGTTGACGGTATATATACTGTAACTACATTAAAGTAGAGGTCCAATACATAAAGGTAAATCCGATCATAAACATACGTTCATTACTAAATTTACTTTTCTTATCCCTTTACTTATTCCTGTTCACAAAGGGATTCCTGGAAGGCAGAAGCGCATTTACGTGCACCTGTAAATCCCTCACAAGGTGTGAGAAAGGCGTGGCTAGCCTTGAAATTTTGTGAATGCTCCCAAAGAAGTACTTTTGCCATCATCCACCGACTCTTCTCATTCTCCTTTCCTCCTGCGAAATTACTAGATTGTAACCCAACTAATAAATCCCTTTTCAGGATGGGAAGGGGTATGGACCATTGTTAGATTTGGTACAGGTGTAGTGGAAAGGCCTTGCCCATTTCGTCTTGGAGAAAAAAACAACACAGAAATATATGTGTATGCACAGGTAATCCTATTCACCCTGCCCCTAGTTCTTCGCTGTCTGGAACTCTGTACAAAGAGTGTAAGAGATTTGCTTGAAATAACCTGGAATTTGCACTCGTTTGCCTGGAAATCTGCACAGGGTGCAGCTTTCAAAGAGCACTACTGTAAATGTTTGTGAATAGGAACAAGTATTTATTGTGCACACTCATGTAGATATAAAACTACATGTGCATATTTCATATTTGTTATGAATAGGTCCCTATGTTTGTTGGATTCAAAAGACAAAGTAAGATAAAATGTTTCAATAAAGTGAAGTCAAATTTAAGGAAAAAGGTCAAACTGTGCCATACCTAATATTAAAGAGACTGACCTACTAACTACTGCATTTCTAAAGAGCCCACCTCCCAAGCAGGATCCCTAGGTACTTGTACTCATCAAAAAAGCTAGTCTAGCTTTGGTCTAAACACAGTAAGTGCCAAATGTACTAATACCCTTTAATAAACCATGCTTGGACCTGAATTGTTTGTAAATGAGTGTGCAATTTGTAAAGGGATTTATGTAATAATAGCTTATTGCAAATTGTCCATCACCAGAGGGGATCACTAAGTAGCAAACGCTATAATTATTATTTAAGCAAGTGACAATTTGTAACCCATTGTGATTGGAAACAAATAATGCAATAAGGGACCTCAAAGGGACAGCATACCGATATACCTACATTTGCATTGGCAAACAGAAAAAATAGTTTTAAATGCAGCCAAGTTGAAATAAAGGGGCATGAACTCCTTTAAATGTTCTCCTCTTTGGAAAATATCAACAGGAGGATGCAATCGGCCATCACACCAATGAAAGTATGTCTTCTATTGGGGCAGAGAATGCAAATACTACGCCATCAGCTGGACCAGACAAGGGGTTTAATTTTGTTTTCGGCGGTCCATCGGAGTGCCAAACTTGCTGTGGCATGGTGGGGAGTGCCGCACTGGTGGCCTGATCACCGCATTAAGGGGGTCATTAGGATGGCGGACGGACCAGCGTCCGTCCGCCACCCTCGAGGAAGAGGGACCGTCCGCATGGGCAGCGGCGGTCCCTCCATGCAAATTAGGATGTGACCGCCACCCTGGCGGTCACATCCCCTACATTCAACATTGCGGCGGATGCTGCTTCAAGCAGCACCCGCCGCAAGGTTAAAAAGTGCATGTTTACCTTTGCATGCACGAAGCGGCAGGCACCGTGTGGTGCCTGCCGCTTCATTCACGCAAAGGCAGGGGGGTACAGTGCACCCCCACCCCCCCCTTCACCCCTGGGGGCCCGCAACGGGCCCTCAAAGAAAAGACCGTATGCCTTTCCACAGCGGAAATGCCGCTGTGGAAAGGCATAGGACCGCCGCCATCCTAATATGCCTGGTGGTGTCTGATAGACACCGCCAGCCATGTTAGAGCTTTTCCGCCGCGGTTGGAAGGCGACCGCGTGGGAAAAGCTGCGGACGGAAAAAATATCCACCAGCCATCCTAATCTGACGGGGGTCTTTTTCCAGTCCGCAGCGGTTAATCCGCATCCTCCGAGCCGGCGGTGGCTTCCGCCGGCCCGGAGGATGAGGATTAACCGCGATCATAATCGGCCCCTAAGAGTGCAGCGGTCCCACCACCACAGGACTACCGGGGATCCATGATCTCTTGGCGGTGGCGCTGCGGTCTGTCCCAGGAAAATGCTGGTGGTGGTGAGCCTGCCATAAAAAATGTGGGGATGGGGAACCTAAGGGGGCCCAAGAGGGCCACCTGTTGCCTCAGGGCTATGGAGTGCATGCACCTCGTGGGACCGCCAAAGCACTGCCCACCAGACCAGGAGAAAACTCCTAATCTGGCGGGCGGTGAATGGATTACTTTGGCGGTATGGGAGCAGGTTGGTGCTGTGGCAGCCTGCTCCTACACCGCCAAAGTCATGATCAGGGCCTTGACATTTCCAAGCATTCTAACACTAAATGAGTTTTTGACGTATGATTTGTTTTTTATGTAAACATTAGATTTTCCTTCACTAATTTATGGATTGATATTACGGTAGAAATCAAATAAAATAAAATATTTGTCACAACGATAAACAAAATCTGTTTTATGCTCACAACAAGAACATAGCACATTTCAAAGTGCATTTCTGTTTGGCAATGCATAATAATTAATTGCTCTGTGACGTAAGCGTGGAATTAATTAGGTCGAATTTACAGCTGAAATACACCAGCGGCTACTTCTTCAAAGGAAAAGGAAGCAATTTAAAAAGTACAGATTTCTGGTGGCACTGTTTAACTGATTTAACTGATCAATTGAAATTCTGATTTTTGCAGTTAAGTCAAAGACGATTCTGACTGCTGCAAGAGCACTGCACGTTGATGGCTAATTAAAGTTAGGGAAGTGACTTTCTCTGGGTTTCAAGCTCCTAGGTTCTGTCTTATCAGTGAAATTTGCAATATGTTATTTGCAGCAAAATGTTTAATTAAAATAAAAAAAATTATTTTCAGCAATTTGTAATTAATCAAACATATATTGTGAAAAGAAAACATGATTGATTTGAAACAGTGCCTACAGAGCAAATCGAGTGGTGAGCTCTATATAAGTGCTGTCAGTTATTTACACCTTCACATAATGGAATAACATGACTACCTCTAGCATTCTTCATTTTCATTAACACTCTGGAAAAGAAACATCATGAGAAGGAGTCAACCCTAAGCTGTAGAAATATGTGTATACTGTTTTTTATTAGTGTGTTTCCCTTCATCCATCACTATCTTTGGAATGGAATGGAATGGAAAGGGGTTTTGTAAAGCGCGGACAGTTACCCTGAGGCATCCAGGCGCTGGTGAATCTTTGTATTAATTGGTATAGAGTTTCACAAGAGATGTGTCATGGTAATGGAGTTAGGACAACCTAGTAAACATAGGCAAAAGACTTAAATGATGGAAAAAATAGTTGTCATGCTGGTAGTTTATGAACACCAGAAAAAGATAATTATTTTAAGAGATCAAAATATACCAGAAGATCTTCAGACCTTGGGTCTAATTTAGAGTTTGGCTAACAGGATGCTCCATCACAATCGTGACGGAGTACCCTGTCTCTCAAACCCTGAGACTGCCATTTCTATTGACAATCTGAAGGAAGTCAGCTTTTAATCGACGGTGTCCCTGTTTGGCCCATCGACATATAACTTACTCCGATGGCCTCACACAGTGCTGGCCCTCAGAATAAGGTCATCACACTTCCCGCCCTATTTGGGGTGAACTATCCGATATTCTTCTTTTCTGTTTGTTTCCAAAAGCAAAAACTTGGTGATTATGGACAGAAAAGTTAAAATAATGAATCCCACAACTAGAGGAAAAACGCTGTGTTTGTGTTTGGTATGGAAAAGTCCCCTGCCTGGTGATAGATGTGCACCTCTTCCCTGAGTGACAGAGCTGCAATGATAGCTGGATCCCTGGTAATGATTTTTGGCATGGGCAAATGGATCACAAATGTGTGTAATTACCCATCCTCAAGCGCCTTGAGACCCTATGGGTATGTAGCGCGCTATATAAATCTTTTGACTTGACTTGACTTGACTAGGCCTGCATTATCATAATTGGTAGACCCAGGTTTCGAGCTGGCTGGGCTGCATTGAAGCCAGTCGGAAGCCACTGTTCCAAATAGGATGAATATGATACACTTGTCCGATAACCCATGGTCACCATCTGGTAGGTTGGCACAGAGGAGTCTGGCTAATCCTCGGGGCTTGAGTGTAAAGTATTGACACAACACCACCCTTACAACACACTGCGTCCCCTACATAAATAATCAGCACTGTATTTTTAAAACACTTGTCTTTGGATTACACACACACACTGAAATCAAAACGGGATATGCATTATATATACACTTATACACAACTGTCAAACTTCTCTATTGAAATCAAAGTGAAACACACATTTTATATACGCTTTACAGTTATATGCAATTGTAGGACCTTCCCATTAGCAGAAAGGTTGAACAGTCACAGTTCTTTGACTACACCTCATGGCCCTGCCTGTCAGTCCTTCAACTCCACCAGCCGATATATGTTGCCCCGGCTTGCGACCCCGTTGACTATACTGCTGGAACCACCTAACACAGAAAGAAACACTTACTTAGTTTTGTCCATCCGGATTAGACCTCCAGGCACCCACAGGCACCTGTACGAGTGTGGGATTGCAACCCCCATATACAAAAGCTTGTGACCAAGGAAGCTGGAGTGATTACAAGTCAGGTTTCTCCTCAAGTGGAGGTGTGACCTGCCGTAGCCCCTGACTGTCAGCTGTAGGTGCCCACAACGCACACAAAACCCTTCGGGCCTCGTTACAGTGTTCTCCACAACAAAGCACCTTGTGGTGTGGGTCCAGGGTGAAGGAATCAATGACCTTGGACAGAGGCAGGGATTTCAGGCACTGCCATCCTCGCAATCAAGAGGCTGAAAACAATCTCAGCCACTGGCTGCGGTTCCCCCAACACCCCTTGGACACCAATCTCTGGAGCACAAGCGAGCACAGGTCCCCTGGTTGCAAACACGGGTCTCTTGGACTTTGCAAGCTTTCCCTGCACTCCTCAAACTCCTCTGGTGGCTGCTAATCTTTATGCGCACACTCCTCTGCAGAGCGTAATAATGGTGTATGTCAGGACGTTCCTTGCCCCAACTACAATCACTTCCAGCTGTTTCCGCCACAACCTGTGCAGTCTTTAAAGTCTTGTAGAGACAGTTCAATCCTTTGTGTCCCTGGGATCTCAAGGACAGGAGGCCAGCTCACCTGCCCTTGGAGAGTACTTTAGGACCCAGGCCATGACAGTTGGCACTTAGCTGCAGACCAACAATATCCAGGCAAAATCTACCAAGTGATAGTCACATTCCTGGAGCGCCACAAGCTTCAGGCCAACCCAAGTCTACAGGTAGTCCAGTTGCAGTCCCACCTGCCCTAAGGATTCCTCATGTTGATGTCCCAGTGTTGAACCAGCATAGTATGGTTCTAAATCCGAAAACGTCTTTAGCTGTTGAGGCCAGAGTCCCAGTAGTTTTACCTACAATGGCCTTTAAAGATACGATCAGTTCAAAAGGCCACCTTTTGAAATATGCAGGCCCTCTTTAAATTTTGTCATGTCTGCCATTCTATCCCTTGAGGTTTAATCACAATCTTTAGTCGGCCCAAGACCCTGTCCCTTGGAATGCAGGTGCCAATTTCACCCCGACGTATCCATCCCAGAAAGGCCCCTCAGAATTAGAGGTCTGCAGTTTCCCTTGAGCACCTAGTTTATGGCCTTCTATCAGGAATGCACAGATGTGGCTGTCCCACTAGCACCAAATTGTGAATTAGGAGACAGGCCGACAGGCACACAGAGCCACGATCATTGAAATGCCCACTCTCCCTAAAGTGACACTTCCACATATGTAATGTTGAATTCACTCGCCCCACCAGGGAGTATTTGCCAATACAAACTTACTGATACCAAACATGATACTGTTACTATTCTTCCCATAGGAGATAGTGCGCAATAGCCTTTCCCTGCAACCCCCATCCTAATCCAATGCCCGAAGCAGGCCCCATCGTATCAAACACACTACCCGGTGCCATTCACAATCCGTGCATGTAACGTACTCATGCACATGCCCAACCTCTTCCCAGCACTGCACCTTCTCACCAGGGAGAACTCTGATATAGCAAGAGACATGCAGAATCTTGGCATGTAGGTTTTTAAATGCAAAGCTGAGCAACAGTAACCCGTGCACAGAGGCCCAACCAGGACAAACCTGTGGCAAAATCAATGAGTTAACTCAGTGGATGGCACAACCAGTGCAGCAAGCCCACAGAGGCGCATTAGAGATACATGCCCCTGGTATAGGTCTTACCTTTTCACAGGGGACCTACAGCTAACTCAAATCAGCCAATCATATAGACACCAATCACCAGTATGCATATGCTGAGCACATTGCTTTTGCACTGCACAGCAGTGTTAAACGTGCTCAAAGTTCTAAGGCTAGCATTCAGAGCAGTGAAAAACTGGGAAGGAGAAAAGCAAAAAGTTGAGAGAAAGCAACCTAGAAAGGGCTATTTCCAACAGTAATGCATCTGACTACGTTGAGAGGGGCATCCCAAGTGCTGATCTTGTGAAGGTAGAGAGCTACAGCCCTTGCCTGGATCTAGGTGGCACGCACACTGTGGTAGCAGTATACTTGTATTGTGTTCAGTAGAATCAGTAGTATCAACAGGCCTTTTTATCTGAGTCACTGGAGGGAGGCCTACTGACACACTTGTATAAAATACAGTAGCTGTGTGCTTAACTCAACCTTGACCTGCTTTGATGTCATGTATCACCGGTCAGTGCTTGATGTTTGCATGTGCATGCTGGGATGCATGCGTGTGCCTTTATGTGATACGTGGCATGGAGGCCTGTGGGTTCCATTTTGGGAGCACAGGACCCAGAGAGGCTAGAGGGGTAAGGACTGCAAACCACCAAACAGGAGACATGTGTTGCTGACATTACTGAAGGCTATGGTGGGATACAAACACTGAAGAGAGAGGAGCAGCGCATCCTCTGTGAACATCAAAAGTCTCTTTCAATCCAGAAAGAGTTACTGGTCTGTGGGGCCTAGGCTCATTGTCAAGGAGATTATGGGACTGATAAGGCTGGCACTGTGGATCATGGAATCCTCATAGAGAGGAGGTCTTGGGTCTTTGAATGTTTATTTGGAATATTTCCTGGGAGACTGACAGCCAGGTATGATCCCGGTTACTCCCTTGGCCTGTTCTGTGGATCAGTCATTCATCAGAAGAAAGATATTCACCAAGTCTCCTTTCTGCTGGAACCATAGGTGGGGGCTAAGGTCTGTCAAGCTCCTTGCTGGGTGAGCAGTCTTCACCCAGGAAGCCAAAAACAATATGCCCTGAACCTAGAGCACCAGCCTCCTACCTGCTTGCCAAGACCACAGCACTGTGCAAGTAGAGTGCCTAGAGTCTGCCTGGCTGCCAATCTCACTGGGCACTCTAAGAAGGAGAGCACCTGGAGGCAGTGACGCCCAGTAGGGATCCTGTAGAGTGACTCCTGCTCAGCAAAGTGTGAGATGTTCCATATAATCAGGACCACTGCAGAAGTGCATGCCATCTTCCTGATTCTGCCAAGTTAGTGACCCCCATATGCAGGAAGAGGGTACCATGACATTTGGACTGTTACCCATGCATATGCAAATTTACTTGACACCCCATTTGCCAGAAGAGAGGGCCACTGTGAAATTCGGAATGACAATCCGGTGTGTGTGAGGAGTCTATCATCCTGTGTGCCATCATGAAGGTTTGACTGCCATTGTGTGTGTGCCGGAGTCTATCATCCTGTGTGCCAGGAAGTGGGATACACAGAAAAGGCAGGGCCAAATTAGGTGACCACTATGCGTCTGGAAGGCAGCCAATTTGGAGCCTCGGCTGTTGCCTGATTCATTGTCCCAAGGGAACTGCTAGAAACACTTCCCGATTGCAGAGTCTTAACACCATGCGCGCTAGCGGAATTCCGCTCGCACGCTGGGATTTGCGAAAACGCACTTTACGTGACGAGCTGGGCTCGTCATCAGCGTGCGAGGAGGCTACGCCATGACGAGCCCAGCTCGTCATCAGCGTGGAAGGGGTTAAACAACATTTGGGAAAGACTGCAAGATATTGTGGGCCCACAGCATGTGGAAACTGAAGACTGTGAAGGGGCACCTTAGTTCATTTTGAGTTGCCAGCTGCATTAGCTTGGGAAAGACTGATTTAAGGGGTTGTGCCTGCAGGAGACTTGCATGAATTGCCAGCTGCCTCAGCTCTCGAGTAAGACTGTTTTAAGTTGTTGTGCCTGCAGGAGACTTGCATGAAATTAGCAGAAGAGCACTACTGACTTGACTCTTACGGTCAAACATAGACTTTATAAGCATGCAACTATCATGAGTTGCATCTGGGAGTTGCTTCCAGAATTGAATAGGGTATAACAGACCCCACTAGTTGGGATACAGAAGGACTTGTGGATTCCTTCCAGGCCGACACAAATACACTGACCTTAAGTGGCATTTGAGGGTAATTTAGTGTAGTGGTGCAATGCATTGTGCGTAACATAAAATACTCCTTTTTTCATAAAAGCAATTGTTTGAGTGGACATTTAGCTTCCTGTTGCTACTGTTTGTATTGCGAGTTCTGATCCTGTAGGTTACCTCTACCTACACCTGAAGAGACTTGGACTGCTTGACCCGCACTACCATTGAGAGTCAAGTGCTGGACAGGGTAGTACTTGGCCAAGTTACTCAGGACCCAATGTTGGTCGGCTCCTGGGACATCAGGAGTAAAAGGCCTCAACTTGGACAACAGTGCCCAGTAGTTCATTTACCCTGTTGCACCCTGAAACAGGTTCTGAGAGGGGTCAATAGCTATTTGTTTTTCAAAAACAAGCGCCACTCTGGGAGTTGATTTTTTGTATAACAAACAGTTTGGTGGCCTGCCATCAACACCTATGGCAGCCGTCAACTTTTTTTACCTTCAAAGAAACCAAGTGATAGCTATTTTTCATGGTGATACAGAGATCACCCCAGGGACAACAGTGATCTATTCATTTATTTGGAGTAATTTACCAGGATGGCTGACATAAAGTCCTCTTTCAAGCTGTCTGATGGACTACTGCCTGCCAAACTCTAAATCAGATCGCTAATCTTGTCTCTGTGTAGAAAGAATACTCAACCACTCTTATTACTTCTGGTTGGCCAGCTAAACAACATGATAAATGCAAAATATCCACAAATCAACACAAAGTTCCGTCAGCCTGACTTTTCGCACTGCAGCATCGACTGCTCACTGGGACCGCAACCGGGAAGCTTTAGCAATGCCTGTGCTTCATCAACTTTTTAAACAAGCATGGCTTGGGTCCCCTAACTACCTGGACAGGACCACTACAATATTATCAAACAAATAGATTGTCCAGATGGACCGTTAATACCAAATTGAATACGGCTTTAGACAGACAATTCTAAAGTCTACGGGGCATATTATCAAGGGGGTTTATCTCCGCTTTTTTGGCTTTAAAAGCCAAGAAAGCGGAGATAAAATTATCTCCCTATTACCAAGCTGTCGCTAACACCAGTTAGTGACAGCTAATAGGAGATAGCGACCATCTAGAGCCTTGCTTTGCATGTCAGTGATATTTATCACTAATGACATGCAAAGTGGGCGTGCCAAGATGTTAGCGACTGGAAACAGTCCCTAACATCGCTATCTCCTATTACCAACTTTTGGAGATATTCGCGCTAAGCTGGAATATCTCCAAAAGCTAACACCTGCCCTAAGCAGTTCTTAGCCATGTTATCCAATGGGAGGTGGATAACATGGCTAAGAGCATTTGCTCGATAATGCATGAATATCGCTGACTTTTCAGCGATATTCATGCATTTCGGCCGTTTTTTATCGCATTTGCGATAAACCTTGTTAATAGCAAGGTTTATCTGCGATAAAAATCGCCGATGTGCGGCGATAATTTTTGTCTCTAAACAAGTTAGAGACAAAAATTATCGCTAGTTGTTGGTAATATGCCCCTACGTGCTTTATTTCCCTTAGGTTATAGCTTGTTCAGAGACAAAATGAAACCATTCTTTTCATGTCATGAAAATGAGCAACACATCTTTTAGGTGCACATTATCAAGTATACACCAATTGGACAAAAATACACATAAACACATTAAAACAACACATTTGACAAAAACACAGTGTAACCCAGTCAAGACGAAAAATAAACATGCATAAACACTAGACAAAGCAAGTGATCAGTCCTTATTTCAAAATTAGCACTAGGCGGACGCTGTTTTAGTCTACACCAAGGCATATGCCTATTGTCCTGCCTGTGTCATGAGTAATGGGGTTACACAATTAAGCCAGGTATTGTCCATAGGGGGAACAACAATTCAGACTGATTCCCTCGAGGCAAGCTTTGTATTGGTTAACCCATACTCATTTACAGCATCCCGCAACACGCTTCCTGCACCTTGTGGCCTTCTGTGATGCGAACGGGTCTCTTGGCATGAGTTTGAAAGTTAACCTTCAACTGGTTCAACGTGGCACTTTATCTGACTTGTCCTCTATCACGGTCGGCTTGAACTTTCGCAATTAACCTGGTCCAGAAACACTAGCTAGCCTAAGTTGGTTTTTTGTGATTTTTGGCTGTATATTCCCTTTAATCTTCAAAAAATCATAACCCAGGTTCTACTGATTGGATTCTTGTTGTTTTGGCTTTGTTTTATTTATTAGATTTGCTCTATTTTTCTAACCTGGTGTGGGATCTTTTTGCGTGATGTTTTCACAGTTTTACTGTTTAAACTTTGCACATTGCTTCTAAATTAAGACTGACTTCTCTGTTCCAGGCTACAGGGGGTTTAGCCCAGGTTAATGTTAGGCTTGCTTGTGCCTTACCATGACAAGGAGTGTGGTTGCAGCTTGTCTAGGTTTCACACCCTAGTCAACCAACAACCACATTTCTCACACATATCATTATAAAAAACAAGTCTATTGGCTTTGCCAAAGGGTGACCACATCAATGCGCGAAGCAAGCTTATTTTCTTTGTCAAGACATCCAGTCGAGGATCCCATCAGTCTACGGGAGGAACATTGTATCACTAAAATAGTGGCGGTGCCTGCCAGGCACCGCCATAGGGATTATAATGTCCCTTTCCACCTTCCTTTTCATGGCGGTTTACCCACTGGGGATTGTATAAGTCAATTCAGCCTCTGCACATTTATTAAGAATCCAGCAACTGCTGCCAAGTTGAGCTAAATCTTGTTCAGCCCACAGATCCCTATTAAAATGCATTAGGCTGGGCCTTTTAAACCCCTCAGAGCACAGAGCTCACCAGCCCTGATCCTCCAAGAAGGGGCAATCATGGAAGTCTTGCCTTTCATGCCACTCTTTTTTGTTATATCAAAAGCTAGAGTGGGAGCTGGTTGGTGTTTCCACCCCAAGACTTGAACAAGATGCCAAAAGGGTGGAGTCAGATGAGGAGCATTTAATCCCATCCCCTTTCCATCTTGTCAAAGGCTGGAGGTGAAGCCAGTAATTCTGCCCCCAACCCAGTCTGTGACATATGAAAAAAGATGGAGTAAAAGGCATGTTATGTGTTTTGACTGGTACTCCTTCTACTAGTGAAAACTAAACCATTGCATCAAGCTCTTGCTTGAGTTAGCAGCTCAGTTCCTGTATAACGTGCAAGGTTCGTGTGGTGCACAGTCACCGTAAAAACCCAAGAACTACCAACGGGTATCCGGACGAATGGAGCACCATGCAGTGGAATTAACAACACAGAGGCCGGTCAGGGGGATGGTAGGTGCACATCTCTGCACGCGCTTGCACCATGAAAAATAAGCAGGCGAATTGCTGCCCCGTGTTGTGTCTTTTGATTCAGTTCAAGGGTGTAGTTCTAATGTAGGCTCACTAAAATCAAGACCACACTAGGAGGCCATTGACCTCGTCTTCTGCACCCACCGAAGAGTTATCTGTAAATTTGCAAACAGAAAAGGAAACTAAAGTCATATTTAATGGACTGTTGTATTATTAAAGGGTATTCTCATGGGAATGCTTCCCAGCCTCCTGGCAGCCCAGGCTTTTCCACTAAAGGCCTAGAGAAACTCTCTTATTTGATATGTTTAACCGGTGCCTCATAATGCAAATAAACAATTCTGACATTATTTTGGTCTTTGCTTAAAATCTATAAACCAATGATGAAATCCATACATGATGCTTTAGGATAAAGTATGACTATGCAGATGGCACCGACTTAACATCATGTGTGCATTTATCCTGAAAACAAGGCATGGATACATCCTTGATTCCAGCCCTCTCGTACCAACATTGGACATGCTTGCTTTACAGCACTAACGCACTAATTGTGCACCTGTGTCTTTGCAAGTAGGGCATAGTCACATTCTGTGCATCTCCCTCCATCCCACTCAGGACAGTAGTCCCTATTGACAGCAGTTTTCATGCTTTCAGGATTACCTGCAGGCCTTCCAAGGACGTCATGCACCAGCAATGTCCCTAAAATGAAGTCTTGGATGGGGCAAGGTCTCAGGTCACTACACAGACTGAATCATCTCTACTTTAAGGTGGCAAAGTTGGCAACGAGGAGCTGAATAACAGACATCCACGCCATGCCCCAACCACTGCTGTGTTAAATAAATCCACTCATTCCTAAGCATGTGCCCCTCATCTCTTTGACATTTGGTGTGAATTATGAGTGGGAATGCATAAAACATAACTGGATCAGTTCAGTTCAAAAATCTTTATTCAGCTAAATATTAGCCATAAAAGAGCAAAATGAAACATTGTTTCACAAAGAAAATAAACATGATAAAATCATAACCAACATAATCAATACCCAGGAATTCATTTTCCAACAATATTGCGGAGCCGAACTGCAGTGGAAATGTACTTATAAACCATGAAACAGAAAAATTCATCATTTAAAAGAAGTAGGTGACATAATGCAGGTTGGCACTTTCTAATGTTTAAAAACCTTAATAAAGGTTTTAAAAAGGCGCGTCTCGGTTTAAGATAAAGTTTACAAAAAATCATAAAGTGCAGGGTGCTCTATGCAGAAACTGGATCTTCCCATTGCATTGTCGAAAGCAATCCATTTGATGCCACCAAAAGTTCCATATATTAAATATGTACAATCAAGTCCAACACACGTAAAGTGTTTCATTAAAAAAACACATATTGAGACAGTGCTACCCACTTTGGAAATGTTTACTTCAGACTAGCACAACGTTTTTATTTTGCAGACAAAGGCTTCAGCAATTAATACCACTCTGCTTGAAAGTAATCCACTTGTAAGTGAATTGCAGGAGCCTGTGTCTTTCTGCATTTACTGACTTCATTATAAGAACTTCCAGACTAGGCCGGTAGCCACTGCCTGCCCATTTTTATTTAAGGCAATAGCAGAGTGACTGATTTAACACAGAGCTGTAAGGTTCCTCAGCGTTTGTGAACTTGTTGTGGCCAGAGTATTACACGACTGTTCAAAAAGTAATTTCCTACCAGCAGCTCTTCGGTGTCTTTGGAAAAATAGTTTCGGGCTGCCTTACAGTACATGTGTATTTGTAAAGCGCACGTTCACCTGGCGGTATCTTGGCTCTGAATAACAGATGTTTCTTGTTACTCAACTCAATGGTACTCATTTTATCGACCTCAGATGGATGAAAGGCTGACTGGACCCGCCGGGATATGAACCTGTGACCATGAGGTCGAACACAGGCCCCTGCTGTGGAAGCATTAGTCCACTGAGCCACCAGACCCGGCTTCACTAAACGGGATGTACAAACATTTTACAGCACACAAACATCTCACTCCCTTCAAATAAACGTACGGGTGCTGCCACCAGGAACATGCATATGGCTGTATTCAGCAGCACAATAAAATGTAAACATCAGACCTGTGGTCCCTGTGGTGGAAACAACGTCTTACTTGCTGCAACATGAAGCCTCCAGAATCCAGATATTAAGAGGCCTATTTATGAGACTGTTAACGTAACGTGGTGCAAGAGTAACGCAAACCATAAGATAGATGTTTGAAACAACACAAAGACAGTTTACGTCTCTCAAAAAATCTGGAGTAACGCAGCTCAGAGCAAATCACTGCGTTGCGTTACTCTGACCCGGGTAGGTGTTCCATGACCACTGCATGGCTGTTCCCATGCAACTCCCATGAGGTTTAATGCATCCCCAGATTCACAAGAACTTGTAAACCTGGGGATGTGCCAAAAAACACACACTTTCCCAGGCCTTTTGCAGCACACACAGAAAGAGGAATGCGCCACCCAGGATTGTTTTTGTGCATGAGGTGCCCCTTCCTGCCCAAAACCAATCCTGCATGCAATGCAGGTACCCCTGCACCGTGGTGCGAGGGTGCCTGCATTGGCTCTAGGTGCCCATTGTGCGCCAGCACATGCACAGGGACAGGAATGCTCCACATTCCATTAAATACGGCGCATTCCTGCCCTTTCCCTGTCAGGCAGTGCAGCGCAGCAAGGTGACTTACTGCGCTGCACTGTGTCACAAAGTTCATAAATGATCCCCTAAATGTTCAGGCCCCGCTCCCACCAAATAGGTCTCAAAATGTTATGGCTCCTTTTTATAAGGCACAGTAAAAACCGAGGACATTCTCTAAATAAACGGCTCACTTGAGCACAAATGTCTCTGCTCATGTAGGCTTCATGTCTTTTTAAATTAGGAAATTTACTTTCAGGTCGTTGGATGAATCAAGTAAACATGCATCATTTTCAGCAGAGCTGAAGCCACATTTGCTGTGAAATGCAAGTGGTTCTCAGTTTTCCTCAGAGCATCCAACCCTTTTTGAAGCAGCCAAGCTTCTTAGCATCTTCTTCTGGAAACTGTTTAATGTATAGAAGCAAGTTATGGGATTTCTCAGAGCCCGGGTCAATTGATGATCTATACTGAAAGGACGTATGCTTTAAACCAAGCTTTTCCTTGCCATTTGAAACAGAGAAATGCTAGTGGGTGAAGGCGGTGACTTTGAAAAGGCTGCCAATCAACATTACTTTTAGACTTATTTAAACCCTCACTGAGAAAGTCATCCTTTTTGCCCTGATCACCCCCATCTTTTTGACTGATACTAGTGCTAACTGACTCTGACTGTGCCAGGGCCAGTGCCAAGGTATATGGTAATTAGGTGTAATTACAATTGGTACTGACAGCCTACCTGTAATTCCCTAATATATGGTAGGGCATGTAGGTTTAGAAGTCCAGCAACTTTGAGGCACTTAACTGTCCACTGCTGTGTTGCCTACTGTCATTTTAAAAGTTAGCGCTGCTCTGGAAGCTGCTTTTATTTGAAATTATATGAAAATTTGACTTCGGATTTAAAGGTTCTTCCAAAGTTTTAAACAACCTTATTTTTTACATATAAGTCACCCTTAAGGTCTACCCTAGGAGCCCCCCTGGGAGGTTTCCATTTAAAAATAAGCAGGGACATATTAAAAAAAATGTTTTATGCCCTTGTGAGCAAGAACTACCAATTTCGTTTTCCCCATCGTAGCATTTTAGCTCCATAGCCAAACATGAGAAAACTTTAAAACAGTGTAACTATTGACAGGAGTTAGCTAAAACAAATATTTCAAGGCATTTAAAGATTGGTAATGACAAATCCAAAAACTTGCCATGGTTACAATTATCATACCTAATACAGAAAAGAAGTTATAGAATTTTCTTTTCTGTGAGCAAATATCCAGCCTTCTAGCAGCCTCTCCTGATTGGACAGTTCTTAATAGGCTTAGACGAATATAGCATGTTACTATGCATGCTATTACATTGCGTTGTATTATAACGCGGTCGTTACAATGACCGCATTGTTAGAACACAATACCTTTACATCGCAAGTCATTAGATCGAATTGCTATAGGATGCGCACTGGATTTAGGAATAGTATAATTTACGATTCCAACTCCAACGTCTGCAACAGTAGGGAAGGTGTTGGAATAGTAAATTATCCTATTCCTTAGTTTAGAGTGCCCCCTTTTGCAAGTCGATCTAGTGACTTGTGATATAAAGGTATTGCATACTAACAAAGCGGTCGTTGTAAGGACCATGCTGTAAAAGCACTGCAATGTAATGGCAGCGTTTTAAAAGCTGTTTCCTGGCTTAGACAAACTGCTTTGATTAGGTAATAAGTGGCTTGCAGAGACAGAGGTTTTGTGGTGGGGCAAGCCCTGCAACTGCAGAGAACAGGCCAAGAAGGGGGCAGTGTAAACAAACTAAGCTTCAAAGAAAGCAGGACAGTAAGGAATGCCAACCAGGCCTAACCCCTTATCCTGTACTCTCCAACCAGATGGGAGTCCCAGAAATGGAATCTGCAGGAGGTCTGGAAAGGGAGTGTTAAGGAAAATGAGCCACACCAGTAGGTTGGTTTAGCCAGCTCCTACTCCCAAGGAGAGAAATTCTCCATCTTGAATTTTAAAGTACAGTGCTTTGTGGGACAATAATATGCCACACTTTGGAGGAAGCAGTCATGCTTTTTGGTGGCACTTTGTACCCCATTGGTCAGGGGTGCCCCCCTACTTGTCGCCCCAGAACATCGGATAAATATGTGAGACCTGCATATTAACTGAGATCTGCTTCCTGAAACTACAAGGAGAAGAAGAACTGTCCAGCTGTGACCCTGGTTGCACCTCAAAGATTGCACACTGAAGTGCTGCTCCTACTGCACATTTGAAACCACAGCCCTGAGGACTATGCCTTTCTTCAAAAAGGATTAAGGACTGGACTTCCTGAAAGCAACAGGTTAACAGAGTTCACCCCCACCCCCAAGAAGTCCCTAGCTTGGAGTGCATCCTGTGGATGTTAAAGGATTTGGCTAGGCGCATTATGGGAATTGTAGTCCCAAACTTCCAAGTACCACCTCAAAGCATCTAGGGGCAGATTTATGATAACTGGCGCATCCCCAGGGATGCGCCAGTTATTTTGCGCCGCTGCTCCGCCACCCATGGTGCGCCGCATTTACAATGCGGCGCACCATGGGGCAAAAACGGCACAGATGCATCTGTGCCGTAAAGGTGGCGCATTGCTGGAGTAGCGTCGCAAGCGCTACGCAGCTCCAGCAAGGCTCGGGGGTGCCCTATCTGTCCAATGCTGCATCAAGCCTTACGCCTGCTTCAAGCAGGCGCAGGGTTTTGACGCAGCATTGGCCTGAAAGTGACTGAGTGAAATCTTATAGATTTCACTCAGCCACTTTTGCGAGGCGCACCTGCCACGGAACGCCCACCCTGCGCCGGAACGCCCACATGTGGCGCAGGGCTTTACAACGTGACGCATCTGCCTAGATGCGTCACGTTGTAAATTGGTCGTAGGGATGCGCCACATTTACGCCGCAGTGGCGTGACGCAAACATGGCGCATTACCAACATAAATCTGCCCCCTAGACCCTTAGATTGGTGTTTTGGACACTTTGAACCCTCAAGAGGAACTTCAGGAAGAAGTCCCAGAAGATTGAAGTAGTTTGGAGCAACTTGTGGAAAAAGCTCCATTAGGTGACTGACCCGTTGACTAGAGTCAGGCTGCTGGTGTTGAATAACCCAGGGCAGAGACCTTCGCTTTGCCTGCGGAGTGTGATGAGATTTGCCTACTCCGCGATTTGCCTACTCGCGAGAAAAGCGCATGTGTGGGCACGTGCACATGTGCAGTTTTGCCAGAGGCGGGAATGATGAGGAGGGCGGCCCGGGGATGCCGCAGCCAAGGTAAGTGTTTTTTCTTTACTTTAAAGTATTTTTATTTAAGTTTTAATCAATTGTTAATAAGGGGAGTGGGGGGCGGGTGGCGTAGCAGAGCTCCACAGAGTTTGTTCTCAACTCCGTGGCCCTCCACATAGCCCCGCTAAACCCACTATGCCCGGGGTGGGAAACGGCCACTACAACACGGCCGTTTCCATGAAAGCCTTTACCACGCATGCATTAGAACGCATGCAAGGTTACCACGAGAGCCTTTACCACTCATACCTTTACTATGAGATGCGTAGTAAAGGCATGTGTGGTAAAGGCAAAAAAAAAGGGGGGCTTGGGTGGGTCCCCCCCCCAAAAAAGCGTGAGAATATATAGGGGGGTTGGGGGGATCTCCCCCTCCCAAAAAAAACAAAAATGAAGAGACAAAGCGAAGTGGGGGCAATCTGCGTCGTTAGAGAGGAAACGGAAAGAAACTTCCGCTTCCTCTTTAAGACGTAGGACGTCATCAAGGAAGATGAAGGAGAAGAGACGAGGACATGAAGAGGTAAGGGGAATTTCAATTAAAAAAAAAAGATTGAGGGTTAAGGGTAGGGGTAATTAGACAAATGTTTGGGGGCTGGGGGGACACGTAACGGTACACAGGAGGGGTATAACCTTTCCCAAGAGTATGCCCTTACCAAGCATAAATTTACAACGAAAATCGTTGTAAATCTATGCGTGGTAAAGGAATATTTGTGGAAAAGGTTATGCGTGAAAAAAGCATTCCGTTGTAACGCATGCGTTGTAAAGGCATGCGTTGCAACAGAATGCATTGTAATGACATACAACCCCCGGGGTTAGTGTGGAACCATTTCTCGGCCTGGATTTCAGGTTCATCCCACTGAAAGCTCCAGAGCTCAGGACTTCCAGGATTTCACCAAGGCCTCATGCTGTGCCAAGCCACGTTATCGACTCAAATCCCACCCTGAAGAGGAGCCTCGCTTGACGATGAGAGAAAATCCAGCAGAAACGTTTCGAAGTGCGAAGGTAAAATTTTGATCGGGGCCTCCCGCTTAGTGTGTCCGACTGTGGCTTCATCGCGGTTAGCCTAAAACTTTGACTTTGTCCCGGTCAAGCACGACTAGATATCCTAAGTTGGCACTATATGTTTTTAAGCACTGGAAAGCGTTTATTTCTTTAAAACTCATGTCTCTCATTCCCTACATTGGATTTTTGTTGTTAGGGTGTCATTCTAATATAAAAATGATTTTCTATTTTTATAAATTGGTTATGGATTTTTATTGTTTGTTGTGTTTTACTTATTTAATGCATTGGTGTTTTAAATGCTTCACACACTCTACGTTAAACCTTCCTGCTCCTTGCCAGCTACCAAGTGTTGAGTAAGGGAATCATTTATTGAGACCTTACCCCTACTAATACACCGACTCACACCGTACAATAATGGAAACATTTGGTGGCAGCCATATTGCTAGTGGCACAATCCACCTTCCAACACCATCTTTCTGGCCTCGTAGTATGAATCAACACCCAGGACATATTGTTTGTGGTCAACGGTAACATGTTTTCATGTGTATTTTGTCTTTGGGACAAGTAGGCCCAAACCCCTGCAGAAACAAACCCTTTGGCTGCCAGTTTGCAGTACCACAGTATCGATCAGGAAACAGCACTGTCTGCAGTTAAGGTAATATTTATGCCCATATGTTAACACTGTTTAAATTTGTATTCATGGTTCGTCAATTGAAAGCCTTTATTATTAGGGAGAACGCTCTAAGTAAATGTTGTAAGCTCTTACTGCACTACTGATAGTGTTTCCAGTATAATAACGTGTGCACAAGGTTTCAAACTTTAACAATATGAGGCTGTATATAATGCTCCCAGAATGCTCTCTGATTTGATGCAAATCTTTGCAGAAGCTTGAGAACAAGATTGATGATTCTTTACTTGCAAAATAAAATGTTCATAAAGAATGAAAGCATTTTGCTAAACTATTGTAAAATTTCAAGTGCCATTTCTTTGCAGCATTATTTAGTAAAATGTGTTGATGCAGGCTAGTATTTCCCAAAAATATTCATATTAATGGAAAATCAGTGTAACCAGTTTCAATACGATTATGGGAAACGAAAATAAACAACATTGGCAAAGCCAGTAGGTCTGAAATTAGTGGTCTGCATTTTAGTTTTGTCAATGTGTAACTTGTTTTGGCATGGTTTTTGTAAAACCTTATTGGTATGGGAGCTAACAGGCCCTCACCATTATAACAAACATTGGCAAAAGCAAAAAATTGTTTTTTGGTCTAAAAAAACACACACTGCCACACTAGTTATGGCACTGAACAAACCTACTTTGTGTTTAGATATGCTCCTTGTGAAAGAGCAGAATGCTATTTCTCACAGTGAAGCCAACCGATACAGAGACAGAGACAGAATTTTAATAAACACAAAAGGTTACGTTCAACGCCAGACCAAATTAGGGACCCAATTATTAAAGAAAGTCTCAAAAGTACACGCATGGTATATGTCTTTGCATTAAGTGCAGGAATACATCTTTCGTGAATTCCCAAGAATTTACAGAAGCAGGACAAGAAATAGTACTCCTAGAAAATATTTGTGAACTGCATTTTAGCATGAGCAAATATGCATCTGTAGATTTGCTCATTCAAAAATCTGAGTGTTTGCAAGTTCACTTTCCCTCCAACCACTTTTTTTCCCAACTCTGGAAGAAGGTTTACGTCTGCCATTATCAGGAGTAAATTTCCACCATTTTTCAGTATGGGAAAAGAAAAGAGAAGGTTTACACAGACTCAAAAAGGCATTCTAACCGTGGAACTATTACTTAGCACTATCTTCAGTCCCAGTGTGTAGATCTGCGGAAATGTGGCAACATAAGTGAATTGCAAGTATTGAAACACTACTATGGTATGAGCCCTGGCATAATCAGAGAGGCTATATCAGAGCTCCTATATAATGAAATTGCTGCCATAATTTATCACTGCACTACATGGCACCAAAGGGGAAAGTGGATTTGTTACAGGACAAGTAGATTTTTGAAGCAACCTGGCCCATGAACAAGTAGATATTTTAATAAATTCCACACCCCTGCTCCGTATACATTAAAGCGGTTTGCCCGGAGGAGACTTGAGGCGATGGCTGAGCAGGTACCGCAATAGCTGTGGCGAGTGTGGACAACTGGTGAGGATTTTCTTCTCTTTAGGGCAGCAATTCGCCATTAATGTCTGAGGCGAAGTAGGAATCGGTGCTGCCTGACCCCAACATGGCACCCGTGGCGGACGACATGCCTCATACTGATTCTGGGACCTCTTCCCAGGCAACTCTCCCATGCTAGCAGCAGAGTGCAAATTACCGTCCTCGGTGGGCACTCATTGGGAGCACTCCATAGCCTGCAGCATTAGCAAATACAAGACAATCCAGGCAGCAACACACCAAACAATTACCTGGCGGTTGAGGGCTGAAAGACACTGTTGGGGTGAGAGACGCTCGCCTTGCCTGACCCTAAGATGGCGGCCTGGCTTTGAACACAGACGATTGAGAGAGACTCCCCCCAGCTCCTGACTGGCTGCTTTGTTCCCCAACCGGTAGTGATTTGATATAGTGGGACTGGCGCCCTGCCTGATCACCACGCAACCTCAGGGCTCCCCACAAAGCAGATTCTATTGGCCACTTGCACACCCTGCAGAGGAGCGCTGATGTTCATTCAAAATGGCACCCATCGGTCGGAGATTCATAATGGTCAGTGAAATACACAGATATGCAGATATGCAGAGACGCTGCATATCATCTGCCGTGGCTGGTGGGGAAGGCTTCCACTTACAAAATCGCTAAGTAACCTATAGAGTTAATGACGCTTCACTGGAGGAATCACCTGAGCAGACCCCCATAGCGTCATGCTGCAACTCGGGGCCCTCCAGGTGCATGAGAACTGAGGGGGATCAGATAATGTCGTTTTGACAGCGGTGGTGATGGGGTGCGAAGGCTGAGCGGTTGTGCACGCAGGGTGGATGCCGTGCGTGCAGTGCAGGAGAAACGCTGCATGGAGGGACTACTTCTGCAAACCTTGATGAGTGTTATGGTAGAATGCCTGACCCTAAAATGGCTGTCTCATAATGACGTGGGTCATAATGCTACACTGGCTCCCCTCCAACTGTCTCTCTGAGTCCAGGGGCTGGAGGTGCTCCCCTTCCACCCTCACACCCTGGCTTACCCACCTTGACATTGTCTTTGGGACATTCCTCGGACTGTTGAGACCTATCTAGCTGCCCGATGCCCGGTGGCCAATGCCCGGTGGAGTTACCTCCTAGCTTAAGAGGAGTTGGGCTGTGGATTTCCCCCACTACCATCACCTACCCAGCCAGATGTTGAGCAGACTTTCCTTCATCTCTCTGTCGTTTTTCTCCCCCTACCCATTTACTTTCCCCCACCCCCTCTACGCTCCACTTTTCTTTTCTTGTCTTCCTATACTCTCTAAAATGTTTCGCTTCTGAACCGAGACCTTGCTGTTTGGCCCAGGCATGGTGGAGCTACCTGATAGCTAAAGAAGAAATGGGTTTTGGACTTCCCCCTTAGCCGTCACCTACCCAGCCGGACTCGGGCAGACTTACTTTATGTCCTTGTCCTTTATTCCCCTTCCTCACCTTCCCTACCCCCTTTCCCTTCTTTGCATCTATGCTCTTGGAATGTTTTTCTAGCAACTGATGTTACCCGACTCTAAAGTACTGTTTAATTCTGTGGAACCTTATGCAATGCGCTCCAATACCTTTGGGTCTAGCCAGTGCTATATCGAGCATTTTGTCCGACGCCCAGTGGAGCTGCTCTGTTCAGCTAATTGAGGAGATCGGCCTTGGTTTTTCCCCTGACCGTCACCTGCCCAGCCAGACATTGGACACCGTTTCTCCCCCTTCTCCCTGTCTCGCTTCCCCCCAGCCTATTTCTGCCGTTCTGCCTTTCCATGTCCCCTTTCTTTCCATTTTTCTGACTAATGCCAGTTGGAGCTTCCTAGAGAGCTATAGAGGAGACTGGCCTAGGATTATCTCCCTGGCCGTCACCTACCCACTCGGTCTTTGGGCTGACTTTCCCATATCTCCTTTCCGTCTTCCCCATCGTCCTCTCCCTTCTCACTCCACCTCTCCCTCTCTACTTGGCTCTCAACCTGCTATGGCTCCTTCCTCCCCTCCTTTCCTATCAATTCCCTCAACCGCGTTGTTTGTTTACTGTACCTTACCTCTGCTATAGCGCTCTGATACCCATGGGTCTAGCCAGCGTTTATAATCCTTTTTGATGTACCTTCGAATACATTGTTCCCCTGGTTATGCGCTCTGATACCTCCGGGTCTAGATAGCGCTATATAACATTCCCAAATTCAAATAAACTGAAAACTGTTTTTTCCTGAATGCTGAAACCTGAGCAACATAGACAATGACCGGTGGAGATGCTTGACAGCTAATGAGGAGTCTGCCCCTGGTTTTCCCCCTTGACTGTCTCCTACCCAGCCGGTCATTGGGCATTGTTTCCTCCTCGTTTCCCCGCTTTTACTCCTTCCTCCCCTTCCTCCTATGAATTTTTAAAACATTGTTTATGTGTACTGTACCTTACTATGCTCTTATCTGATTTAACTTCTAATGCAACAATCCTAAATGTAAAGCGCTCAGATACCCTCTTGGGTCAAGTCTGCGCTATATAAAACTTTATAAATAAATAAATAGGGGTGGGCAGAGCTCATGGAGTTTTACTCCTTGGAATCAGTGGTGACTGACAGAGTAAAGAACAGGAGTGGCAGGGCAGGGAGTGCAGGGGAGAGAGGTTAGGCGGGTAGCATGTGGGGGGAGAGCGTATATATATTAAAAAAACAAGACTTAGCTCTTGCTGCCGGCCTCCTCATACTTCTCTGTTCCTGGTCTCAGCAGTGCCTAGGACAGCATCCAACTCCCAATCCAATCCCTGTGCTGCGCTCACTTTGATTTTTAGTGCCGGGAGCTTGTTCAGCGCTATAAAATGCGTGTGAACAGCACCATGCGACTTGCGAAAGGGCAATGCTTCTTTTTGCTTCTTGATTAGCTTTTCTACTTGACTGGCAACTTTCTCAATGCGAATGGTCACAACCTCCTCTGACTAACCGTGGTGAGAAAATCTCAGCAGGAGGCATTCTACCACCTGAAAATCACGCTAGGGGACTTAATATTGGCGAGCGGTGAACAAGAAAACACTCTGCCAAGCTGTACATCGCAGATTTTTGCCGGAACTCTGTGATACTTGCATAGCACAGTGTGTCCAAAACTCTATGAACCTCACTGACGGAGCGGAATTTGCCACCCACCCCTGCACAATACCTGAAGAGCAGTCTATGGCACCACGACCCATCCAAAAGAGAGGATGAGAAGGAATGAGATTTAGAGTGTAGGGAGGTGGGAAATTGTTATGGAGAAGAAGAGAGGTAATCAATCAATCAATCAGAGTGCTTGTAAAGTGCGCTACTTACCTGTGAGGGTCCCAAGGCGCTGAGGGGAGAGGAGGGTGCTGCTACTGCTCGAAGAGCCAGGTCTTGAGGAGTCTTCTGAAAGCGAGTAGGTTTTGGGTCTGCCGTATGTGAGTAGGAAGGGTGTTCCAGGTCTTGGCGGAGAGGTGGGAGAAGGATCTGCTGCCGGAGGTCGTTCGTTGGATCGGGGGACAGCGGCGAGGGCGAGGCTGGCAGAGCGGAGCTGGCGGGTGGGGGTTTGGAAACTGAGTCTGCTGTTCAGGTAGGCTGGTCCGGCATTGTGGAGTGCTTTGTGTGCATGGGTGAGGAGCTTGAAGGTGATTCTCTTGTCGATGGGGAGCCAGTGTAGGTCTCTCAGGTGGGGGGGGTGATGTGGCTGTGGTGGGGGACGTTGACGATCAGTCGGACAGAGGCGTTTTGTATGCGTTTTAATCGTCGTAGGTGTTTGGCTGGGGTTCCTGTGAAGAGTGCGTTGCTGTAGTCCATTCTGCTGCTGAAGAGGGCCTGTGTCACCGTTCTTCTTGTTTCAGTCGGAATCCACTTGTAGATCCAGTGGAGCATGTGGAGGGTGTTGTAGCAGGAGGAGGAGACGGCGTTGACCTGCTTAGACATGGAGAGGGGAGAGTCGGGGATGAATCCTCGATTGCGTTCATGGTCGGTAGGTGTTGGTGCTGTTCCCAGTGTGGTCGGCCACCAGGCGTAATCCGAGGCTGAGGGGGTGGGTCCGAGGATGAGGACCTCCATCTTGTCCGAGTTCACCTTCAGATGGGTGCACCTCATCCAGTCGACGACTGCCTTCTTTCCCTCGTGGAGGTTGGTTTTGGCGGTGTGTGGATCCTTGGTGAGGGAGAGGATGAGCTGGGTGTCGTCAGCGTAGGAGATGATGTTGAGGTCGTGATGGCGGACCACATGTGTGAGGAGGGCCATGTAGAAATTGAACATCGTTGAGCTGAGGGATGAGCCCTGGGGGATGCCGCAGATGATGTCGGTGGCTTCGGATAGGAAGGGTGGGAGGCAGACGCTCTGGGTTCTGCCGGAGAAGAAGGACGTGGTCCAGTCAAGAGCCTTTTCTTGGATTCCAGCTTCTAGGAGGCGTGTCTTTAGAGTGCGATGGCAGACCGTGTCGGAGGCAGCTGACAGGTTCAGGAGGATGAGGGCTGATGTTTCGCCGTTGTCTAGTTGGCGCCTGATGTCGTCTGTGGCGGCGATGAGGGCTGTCTCAGTGCTGTGGTTTCGTCTGAATCCAGACTGGGACGGGTCCAGGGAGATGGGCCGGAAGTTCTTGAGGTCCTTGGGGTCCGCTTTGGGCTTCTTGAGGAGGGCATTGATTTCGGCGTGCTTCCAGCTTTCCGGGAATGTTGCTGTTTCGAAGGAGATGTTGATGACCTTCCGTAGTTGGGGTGCAATGGCTGCGTTTGCTTTGTTGAATACGTGGTGTGGGCATGGGTCAGACGGAGATCCTGAGTGGATGGAGTTCATGACCTTGCGTATCTCGTCGCCGTTGATGTTGGACCAGGAGGTCAGGCGGTTGGCGCTGGTGGTGTTCACAGGGGAGGTGGAGTCTGACGTGGTCGGGGCGGTCATGGTGTTGAAGCTGTCGTGGATGTCAGCGATCTTGCGGTGGAAGAAGATGGCTAGTGAGTCGCACAGTTCTTGTGAGGGCGGGATGTCGTTGGCATTGGTGCTGGGGCTGGAGAGTTCCTTTACGATGCTGAAGAGCTCTTTGCTGTTGTGTACGTTGTTATCCAAGCGGTCTTTGAAGGAGGATCTCTTGGCTAATCTGATGAGGTGGTGGTGTCTGCGGGTGGGGTCCTTGTGGGCTGCGTGGTTGTCTGGTGTGCATTCGATGAGCCATGTCTTCTCCAGTTTCCGGCATGCGCGTTTAGAGGTCTGGAGCTTGACAGTGAACCAGGTGGCTCTCTTGTTGGCATGGCTGTTGGAGGATTTCTTGAGCGGGGCGAGGATGTTGGCGCAGTCATCAATCCACTGTCTTAGGTTTCGGGTTGCGGCGTCTGGGTTGGTGGGGTTGGTGGGAGAGTTCTTGGCGAGGGAGGTGATCAGCTGGTCTTTGGTGACTTTGCTCCAGCAGCGGCGAGGCAGCTGTTGGGTGCAGTGGTGCGTGGTTCGTTTCTTGAAGTTGAAATGGATGCAGCGGTGGTCCGTCCAGTGAAGTTCGGTGGTTTGGTCGAAGGCGACGTGGGAGTCTTTGGAGAAGACAGGGTCCAGCGTGTGGCCAGCGGCGTGGGTGTGTGCGGTGACGAGTTGTCTGAGGCCGAGGTTGGCGAGGTTGTTAATCAGGGTGGCGGAGTTGGCATCGTTGTTGTTCTCGAGGTGGAAGTTCCGGTCCCCGAGGAGGATGTAGTCCATGGTGGCGAGTGCGTGTGTGCTGGCGAGGTCGGCAATGGAGTCACTGAACTGAGCCCGGGATCCGGGGGGTCTGTAGATGAGTGTTTCTCTGAGGGTGGTGTTGGGGTCGGTGTGGATCTGGAACTGCAGGTTTTCAGCGGTGTTGAGGGTGTCGTCTGCGTGTGTGGCGACCTTGAGGGTGGACCTGTGGACAATGGTTATTTCTCCTCCAATTCCGTTGGCGCGATCCCTGCGGTTGATCTTGTAGCCGTCTGGGATGGCTATGGCAATGTCGGGCGCTGAGGAGTCGTTCCACCAGGTCTCGGTCAGGAAGGCCACATCTGGGGCAGAAGTGTCAAGCAGATCCCAGAGCACGACGTGTTTGCGTGCGGAGCGGGTATTGAGGAGTATGCAGCGAGATGGTTGGGTCCAGTCCTTGGAATTTTGGTGGTTCTGTCGCAGGTGAAGCTGCAGGTGTGGCAGGAGATGGGTCCGTGGGTCCGTTTCGGGGTGACCTGGAAGCAGGTTTGGTTTCGGCTGGCATTGAGTACGTGGAGGGTGCTGGCATCGTAGTGGATTCTGGTGTCGTGGCGTTCGCGGGGTCCAAGTGTTCTGGTGCTGGGTTTGTCCAGGCGCGGATGGGCGCGGACGGGCTTGCCTTAGGCACACCTTCGGCGCGCCAGCGGCGCGCCCGCTATGCGCTGCGCTCCCACTTCTCGGCCTGCATATGAGGTGGCTTGGGAGGGAGGAGCAGCTGGGAGGCGGGAGCAGGGAGGCGCATGGGTGTGCAGGGGGGGCAGGGCCACAGGGAAGCAGCGGCAGGAAAGGGCTGGATCGGGAGAGGCGGGGGGCAGGGGGAACTGGCGCACAGGGCAGAGGGGAGGGAAAAACCCAGGAAACAAGGTGGCAGCAGAGAGGCAGGAACCAGGCAGTCAGGTGATGAGCAGCGGCGTGGGGGTGACCTGCATGCGAGCAGGGTCAAAGGTCACAAAAAAAGCACAAAAAGTTCACAAAAAATGAGGGGAACTAGTGGCACAGAGGCACAAAGGTCACAAGAAAGGGCAGAAAAGGTCACAAAAAACTGGGGGAAACGAGTGGCACAGAGGCAGAAAGGTCACAAGAAAGGGCAGAAAGGTCACAAAAAGCGGGGTAAAGGAGTGGCACAGGAGGCAGAAAGGTCCCAAGAAAGGGCAGAAAGGTCACAAAAAACGGGGGGAAACGAGTGGCACAGAGGCAGAAAGCTCACAAGAAAGGGCAGAAAGGTCACAAAAAACAGGGGGAAACGAGTGGTACAGGAGGCAGAAAGGTCACAAGAAAGGGCAGAAAGGTCACAAAAACGGGGGGAAACGAGTGGCACAGAGTCACAAAGGTCCCAAGAAAGGGCAGAAAGGTCACAGAAATGTAGGGGCAGCTAAGCAACAGAAGGCAAAACGAGCAGAGAGACACGGGGGCAGCGAGGGAGAGAACGGGCACAGGCGGTGCTGTGCGGAGGGGGAGCGACCTACCTGTAAGGTTCAAGGGTCGCTAGCTAGATACACAGTTTCTGTAAGCCGTATCATCGGTGAAAGAGACATTGATAGGAGTGAGAGGAAATAATGTGAGAAATGGAAAGTTATTAACCAGAGTGAGGTGAAAGGAATGAAAGAAAAAGGGAGAGTTGAGTTGAGAGGAATATATATACTGAGAGATAGAAATCCTCTTTTGATTATTATTATTTTTTTCAATCTTTATTTCGATCTGTTTAGATAATAAAAGAATACAGCAGTTTAAAATAAATTGAAAGTAGTATCAAGTATAGCAGGGTTTAAAAACAGTACAGTAAACATATTTAAAATCAGTTGCAATACATTATATTCAAGAAACATCTAACATTTCATTTATCAATATCTAACTTAGGGCAGCGGTTACGGATGTGCCACATAGCTGTTAAAAATATTGCCACTGCAAACACAATTGGGGGGGATAGTTCTGTCTTTAGTATTCTGTAGGCTGGGAGGTAGTGCCTGAAACCAAGGTTTTTAAGGAGTGGGACAAGCCAGTACTTCCTAGGTCTTTGGTAAGCTTTACAGAAAAATATAATGTGCCGTTCATTTTCCTGGGGATAGGAGCAAACTGGGCACTGTGTGGAGGGCTGGGACTTAGCCCAACGATCCGTAAATGCCCTTAGAGGAAGGGTGCCATATCTCCACTGCAAAAACAGTTTTCTGGTCAGCACGGGGCTAATGGCATCAAGGACAAGCTCTAGGTGGTATGAATCTTTGGACTTGATGAACAGATTTGTTAATGAACCCTCGCGTGTACTTTCAATTGAGCCATGTAACTTTTGCTCATAAAAGTCTCTTGAGAGAAGTTTGCGTGGGATCCTGCAACATGCGTTTCCCGGATCAAGCCATGGGATTTTTGTAGCATTAGGTAAGCGTAGGATCTCTTCGAGCTCAGCCCTGTAGTTCGTTAGTTCTTTGCTGCTCCAGATTCTGCGCCAAAAAGTTATAGGTTTTAGTCCCAACTGTTCTGTTATTGGTCTGAGTCCCAAGTCTAATCTCAGCGGGAGGAGCGGGGTGCTGGGTGGTAGGGCTGCCAGCTGCCTTATGAAGTTGTTCTCATTGATCTGCAGGTTCTGGGCAATTGTATGACCCCACAATTCTCCACCATAGGTAACAGCCCCTCTTGCCTGCATTTTATAGATTTGGAGGAGGGGACCAAAGGGCTTGTACGTCGACCTACTTGCCATCCTACAGATGCCACCCGTTAGCTGTACCAGTTTCATGTTGGCCTTGGTGCGATGCGAGTCCCATGTCATGTTCTGATTGATTGTTACCCCCAAGTATTCAAAAGTGAGGACCCTCTCTAATCTCAGTGGCTCTATGGTAGGATTTGGGCGAGTTGAGGAGGGAGGGTTGAAGATCATGTATTTCGTTTTCAGGGCATTGATCTCCAGCCCACGCTCCACACAAAAAGTCGAGAACCCGTCCAAGACCCATAGGGGACTTAGATAGCAGCAGGGTGTCGTCCGCAAACATAATAGCGGGCACCCTGCTACCGTTGAGCTTGGGAGCGTCAATGTCACCCAACCTATTCAGGTGGTCGATTACCCCGTTGACGAAGAGGCAGAACAGGGTCAGTGCTAGCACACAGCCCTGTCTTACCCCTCTGTCAATGGGGAAACTTTCCGAAAGTGCCCCGCTTCTGCCAGTCCTGACCCGGGCGAAATTTCCCTGATGTAATCTTATCAGAATTGACAGAATGTCTGCCGGGATCCCTAGCTCCGCCAAGATGGTCCATAGTCTCTTGGCACTAGGTCGAAGGCTGCTCGCAAGCCCACGAATACTGTGTACAAGCTGCCACCCTCGATTGCCGCAGTCTTTCAGAACAAAAGGTTCAGACGGAAGATCTGGTCCGTGGTTGAGACCCCCCTTCTGAACCCAGCCTGATATGGACTCAAGATATCAAATTCCTCAATCCAATTTTGGAGGCGATTGAGTATCAACCTACCAAAAAATTTCTGGGGTACATCAATGAGGCTGATAGGCCTGTAGTTGGCCGGGAGCAGAGGTGATCACTTCTTATATATGGGAACAATCTCTGCGCCCAGCCAAATACCGGGCACCTCCATGCCCCTCAGAACTGCATTGAATATCGTCGTCAGGTAGGGCGCCCATACACCAGGCTCCTATTTGAATAAGTCTCCTGGGAGGCCATCCAAACCAGAAGCCTTGCCTGATGTCAACCCTGCGATGGCTACTCGTACCTCCTTTACTGTAAAGGGATCCCCCTCAAGTACAGCACTGGTGGTCGATGAGGGGTTATTTATGGCACCGTCGTCAACCCTGTAAAGGGACTGGAAGTGATCTTGCCAAGCCTTGGCTGAGATATTTGGTTCAATTGCCGAGGCTAACTCCTCAGACCCCGTGTTGGCAATGCGCCAGAATTTGCGAGAGTCCCTGCATGCTAGTGAAATGGTGAGGTTTTCCCATTTCTCCTGTTCCCATTCGCTCTTGGCATGGGTAATCAGGTACTTGTAGTCCCTTCTCCTGGCCCTAATCACAGATCTGTCTCTGGCTTCCTTAATCGAAGTCAGCAGGTCTGATTTAGCCTTGCGGCATTATACCAAGTGGGTCGGGTAAGACGGCCACCACCAGTCTTTCCTGACGAGAAGAGAACTTCAGCCACAGACTTGATACGGTCCTTGTGCAACAACCACAGCTGTTTATTAGTTCCCTGCATACTGGGTTGCTCCGTTATTGCACAGACCTTCTCAAGTGTGGGAATGACCCGGGCATGAAGCCCTGAGACTAGGCATGGGCGGATTTTGCGGATTCGCAATCCGCGAATTTGCGGATTTGCGGATTTGCGGATTTCGAAAATCCGCAAAATCCGCGAATCCTCGCGGATTTTGCGGATTTTTTTTGGGGGGTGTTCGCACGGGTTTCTGCAAGTTCGCGAGGGTTTTGTGCAATTTCGCAAATTGCGAACTTACTTGTCAGGTCGCCAGTTTTGCGAACTTGTTGTTTCTACGTGCCCAGCCTGTTTGCAAGCCTTTCTTCATCACTGCCACCCTCTGTCACCACTGGCACTCTCTTTGTTCACCCATGCCACCCTCGGGCTCACCCATGTCACCCTCTGTGTCATCACAGCACCCTCTGGTTCACCAGTGTACATTATTGGTTGAACTTTTGCACTTGCTCATAGCTTTTCCTTTTGCAAAACTCGTTTTTCGGTAATTTCGCACTATTCGCGAGGCGCGGCGTCGTGCGAAATCGATCGTGTAAGCCGCGAACTCGTGCGAGTTACCCCAAGGTTTACGGCCGCCGCCATTTTGTTTGCGTGACGTATTTCCGTTTCCGCCCGCTATGTGTAGTCTCGCGCGATGAGCGCCTTGCGAATACAAGTTCGCACGAGTTCGCGAGAGAAATCGCGTGCGAACTTACTTACGCTCACGTGATCGGCCGCCATCTTGTTTTTCATTCATTCCTATGTGTCTGGGCATGGTGTTTCTATCCTCTGTATATCTCTGCCATCCTTTGCTTATTTTATTTTGTTTTTGATCTATTAAACTTTTTTTCTATCCCTCTTGTTTTTTAGGTCTATATTTTTGTGTTTTAGGCTACTTTTGTTTACTTTTCAAGTACTTTTTAAACTTTTATTTCCTTCTTCTCTACTCCTATTCTTTTTCATTTTATCTCCTTACCTGCCCAGAACATGGTGAAGACAGCTGTCAAGCTGCCCAAGCCGGGCACCGCAGCCCGTGCCCGGCTCCCGTGTGGCCGCTTGAGGGCGGAAATGGTGGTGCCCAGGGAGATCTTCAGCCCTGAGGAGGTGGGCACACTCGTTTATTTTGTGCAGCGCCGTCTCCCGAGGACCATCGCAGCAGGCGGCAGGATTGCTGCCGGTTATACCAGCAGCCAGGAGCGTCGGAAGCGGTGGGGGCAGGTGTGCCGGGCCCTTTTTAAGATCACGGGGGTCCAGCGCACCTATAATCAGGTGACCCACCGCTGGACGGATATCCTGGACAGGGAGCGCGACCTGCTCGATCTGCTGGGAGTGGAGGTCCCCGGGCTTGGTGAGTAGTAGTAGCAATTTTTTCATCACTCACTACTCTGTTTTTTCTCCTGCTCTGTGTGTTAATATTGCAAATGTTTGCTTTAACTTTTTTACAAAGAGCAATAATGCTGCTGATTACATTGATAGGAGAGCTAAATTAATATTTCCACAAATCACCACATTCCAATGCCATCCATCAAGTTTCAGAAGGTTTATGCTGCCTGCCGGTGGTTTTCTGGTGCAGAATTGCACTTTTTGCAATTTAGCGAGTGCGAGATTGTTGCTTCACGACGCGAACGCGGCAAAACACCCGCTAAATCACCAAAACAACCGCAAAAGTCGGAAAACACACACAAAAATCACCACAAACAACATCAACTTATCAACTTACTTGTGAAATCAAATTTTGAATCCAAAAGGCCTCAAATCCAAATATCCAGCAGCAGCCACAAAAAGTAATCCTTCCCAGTCAAGATCGAATCCAAAATGGCCAGGAAAGGAAACAGGAACAGGAAGTTGGAGACTGGGGCACTTCCTTCACCCCTCCCCAATGGGAGGAACTTGCTGGACAGGAACAGGAAGTTGGAGACTGGGCCACTTCCTTCCTTCACTCCTCCGCCATTTTTATTTTTTTTTGTAATTTCCCGAGTGCGAGATTGTTGCTGCCCGCGCCGCGGGCCGCGAGCAGTGCGAACACAAGCAAAAAATCCGCAGCACGCGGATTTGCGGATTTTGCGGGAAATCCGCGAATCTCGCGGATTGCGGATTTACCGAAAATCCGCAAAATCCGCGAGCGGAACGGATTTTACGCCCATGCCTACCTGAGACCTTCTCTGGATTTGAGGCAAGCTTCTCCCACCTTACTCTCCGTCTATTATTCGTCAACACTAGCCCTTGGGCGCGAGTGCCTGCCACCACCCCTCTTTCGTCTAGGCCAGGAAGGGCATATTCCAATTCCAATGCGTTGTGGTCGCTGTCCTCCCTAGGTATCACCCGGAAGTCGCTAATATGTGACCACAAGGAAAGTGGGACCAGAATATAGTCTATTCTTGACTCCCTACCCACTCTATTATATGTGAACTTAGGGGGGATGTCAGAGTTTATGCGTCCATTGCAGGCCCGCACACCGTGTTTCAAGGTTGTGGCAGTAATTTGGACAGCCAAAGGAGTCCAGGCTCTGGGCGCAGGGGCTGCCGTTGGGGGTACCGACCATACTGCGTCCTCCTCTTGGGAAAGTCCATCCAGTAAGTCTGGGAGGGGCTCAAAGTGGCGATTCAAATCCCCTCCAACCAGGAGGGGAGTGCCCTGGGGAATATCGCTGAGAGCGACCGAGAGTTCATCAATGGTACGTGACTCTTGTGTAATGCCTACCGGCCTGGAGTAGACATTGATCACCACGAGTCTACACGAGTTCGGCCACTCCAACAATAGACCAAGAATGTTCTCTGTGTCTAGCGAAAGTACGGTGATTGAGCATCCCAGATCAACCGCCACCCAGGTTGCAAGGCCACCCGAGGGGCGCCCCCTACCCCCCCCCCCCACTTTGTAGGAATGGAATATGCTGCAAAACCTGTGCGAGAGACATCCTCTCTCGACTAGGTTTCTTGGAACAAACATATAGCCCAACCCTCAATGAATGAACCCCAGTCTGGACAGTTCAGTTTATTCCCCAGACCTGCCACGTTCCAAGATAGTATCTTTAGGAGGGGAGGTCCGGGGTTCAGGGTCCTAGGGGGAGGAGTGCCCGTGTTAGGTGGGATCATGAGTGGTGTGTTGCTATGAGGTCTTTCCCCTTCTTCGACTGTGGGTTCACTTAAACTCAGAGGGGACCCGGGAATATTTATGTTAGCCTCCCTGGTAGAATCTTGCTCCACGCAGTGGACCGTCCCCCGTGAGTTGACGGTGCAATGCGTGGGGATAGTGGTTTTCCTTTCCTTAGAGCCCCTGAATCGATCAACGGCCTCCCCCCTCTTGGTCCCGCTCTGTCAGTCCACCATGTCCAGAGTGCTGTACCTGTTAAAGGTTGGAAAATAAACAGGGTGCTGGGGTCTGGGACCAAAGGAGACTCCTCTCTCTCTGTCGCCCCAGCTTCCATCCCTCCTGTGGATTGTTTCCCATCCCTCCTCTTCTCGCGCGTGGGTCAGTGGTGGGTAGAAAAATGATAGAGGGTGAGTCGTCTTTTGAATGCAGCAGGCAGCAGGCTCGGCAGGGAGGGGTCACGGGAAGAGGCAGCAGGTGCGCGTGATGATACCGGCGCGCTGACCTGTGGGCCTCGCAGTCCCGGACCCCCGAGTCCAGCAGCACTTCAATGGGAGCAAAGGCAACAGGGATCCCAGAGGCAAGATCGGCGATGAAAGGACAACTTCCTCAGTAGCGGCAAACTTCGACTGCGAGCGGCTCCCGCGGAGCGGGGGCCGCGAGTCGTCTTTTGAATGCAGCAGGCAGCAGGCTCGGCAGGGAGGGGTCGCGGGAAGAGGCAGCAGGTGCGCATGATGATACCGGCGCGCTGACCTTTGGGCCTCGCAGTCCCGGACCCCCGAGTCCAGCAGCACTTCAATGGGAGCAAAGGCAACAGCAAAGGCAACAGGGATCCCAGAGGCAAGATCGGCGATGAAAGGACAACTTCCTCAGTAGCGGCAAACTGCGACTGTGAGCGGGGGCCATGAGTCGTCTTTTGAAGGCAGCAGGCTCGGCAGGGAGGGGTCGCGGCAAGAGGCAGCAGGTGCGCGTGATGATACCGGCGCGCTGACCTGTGGGCCTCGCAGTCCCGGACCCCCGAGTCCAGCAGCACTTCAATGGGAGCAAAGGCAACAGCAAAGGCAACAGGGATCCCAGAGGCAAGATCGGCGATGAAAGGACAACTTCCTCAGTAGCGGCAAACTGCGACTGCGAGCGGCTCCCGCGGAGCGGGGGCCACGAGTCGTCTTTTGAATGCAGCAGGCAGCAGGCTCTGTAGGGAGGGGTCACGGGAAGAGGCAGCAGGTGCGTGTGATGATACCGGCACGCTGCCCTGTGGGCCACGCAGTCCCGGACCCCCGAGTCCAGCAGCACTTCAATGGGAGCAAAGGCAACAGCAAAGGCAACAGGGATCCCAGAGGCAAGATCGGCGATGAAAGGACAACTTCCTCAGTAGCGGCAAACTGCGACTGCGAGCGGCATCCGCGGAGCCGGGGCCGCGAGTCGTCTTTTGAATGCAGCAGGCTCGGCAGGCAGGGGTCGCGGGAAGAGGCAGCAGGTGCGCGTGATGATACCGGCGCGCTGACCTGTGGGCCTCGCAGTCCCGGACCCCCGAGTCCAGCAGCACTTCAATGGGAGCAAAGGCAACAGCAAAGGCAACAGGGATCCCAGAGGCAAGATCGCCGATGAAAGGACAACTTCCTCAGTTGCGGCAAACTGCGACTGCGAGCGGCTCCCGCGGAGCGGGGGCCGCGAGTCGTCTTTTAAATGCAGCAGGCAGCAGGCTCGGCAGGGAGGGGTCGCGGGAAGAAGCAGCAGGTGTGCGTGATGATACCGGCGCGCTGACCTGTGGGCCTCGCAGTCCCGGACCCCCGAGTCCAGCAGCACTTCAATGGGAGCAAAGGCAACAGGGATCCCAGAGGCAAGATCGGCGATGAAAGGACAACTTCCTCAGTAGCGGCAAACTGCGACTGCGAGCGGCTCCCGCGGAGCGGGGCCCGCGAGTCGTCTTTTGAATGCAGCAGGCAGCAGGCTCGGCAGGGAGGGGTCGCGGGAAGAGGCAGCAGGTGCGCATGATGATACCGGCGCGCTGACCTTTGGGCCTCGCAGTCCCGGACCCCCGAGTCCAGCAGCACTTCAATGGGAGCAAAGGCAACAGCAAAGGTAACAGGGATCCCAGAGGCAAGATCGGCGATGAAAGGACAACTTCCTCAGTAGCGGCAAACTGCGACTGTGAGCGGGGGCCACGAGTCGTCTTTTGAAGGCAGCAGGCTCGGCAGGGAGGGGTCGCGGCAAGAGGCAGCAGGTGCGCGTGATGATACCGGCGCGCTGATCTGTGGGCCTCGCAGTCCCGGACCCCCGAGTCCAGCAGCACTTCAATGGGAGCAAAGGCAACAGCAAAGGCAACAGGGATCCCAGAGGCAAGATCGGCGATGAAAGTGATGGAGCAAGGATTCGCACGTAAAGCGACTTGCTCCCACTCATGAACCTCGTTTAATGTATAATCATATTAATCCAACTGTTCGTCATTCATTTTGCATTTTTTCCCAACACGCGGGTGTCTCCAAGAGGCTTGCCTGTGTGTCTTTTCATACTAACAAAGCTTGCACTAGAAGAAACGGCTGCTTCGCTGAAATTCAGTCTGCGCATGCTGTTATGTTATGTTATGTTATGTTATGTTAAGTGAATTTATATAGCGCACGGCTGCCCCAGCCAAGGGGCGTCCCGGCGCTGTGAACTGACCAAAGGGAAGAATGAAGATGTACAAAGAACAGAGTTATTGAAAAAGATGGGTTTTGATGGCTTTCCTAAAGGCTAGAAGATCATGCATCCCCCGTATGGTTACAGGCAGGCTGTTCCATAGCTTGGCGGCAAGAAGGCTGAAAGAGCGTCCCCCAACTCTAGCAAGTCTGGTGCGTGGGATGGTCACTAGATGTTGTCCCTCTGAACGGAGAGATCTGGTGGGTGTATACTCAGACAGGAGGGGGCTCAACAGTGGGGGAGAGGCGGTTTTCAGGATCTTGAAGGCTAAACATAGAGCCTTAAACTGGATCCTTCTTCCCACCGGGAGCCAATGCAGTTTCCTTAAAGTTCCTGAAACAGAAGAGTGGCGAGGTATGCCGACCAGGGCTCTGGCAGCCGCATTCTGGACTCTCTGCAGTCTGGTGGTTTCGGCCAGGTTTGCTCCTAAAAGGAGAGAGCTGGCATAGTCCAGTCTAGAAAGGATCGTCGCCTGGACGATGAGCTGGCGGGTGCGGCAGTCAAAGAACTTCAGGATGGGCCTGATGTTGCGTAAGATGCCGAAGCACGTGGCGGCTACTTTCTTAGTGTGGGTGGTGTATTTTAGAGCCGAGTCAACCCAGACACCTAGATTTTTAACACAGTCTTTCGGCTTGGGGGGAGAGCCCAGAATGTCAGGCCACCAGTTGTCTCCCCAGGAAGCGGTGTTCTTTCCCAAGAGGAGAATCTCGGTTTTACCGGCGTTTAGTTGGAGAAAGTTCGCCGTCATCCAATTGGTGATGTCGATGAGTGTCTGTTTGAAATGACTGGCTTCCAGACCATTGTTGTTATTCAAAGCCACCACCAACTGGGTATCATCTGCATATGATACCAAGGCCATTCCATTCTTTCTGGCCACCTCCGCTAAGGGGCGGACATAGACATTGAACAGGGTAGGGCTAAGGGACGAGCCCTGCGGCACTCCCTGTCCAATGCTATGCTCCTTCGAGATGTAGGGGGGGGTGGAGACTCTGAAAGACCTGTTAGACAGGAAGTCTCTAAACCACCCCAGGGCAGCCCCTGTGACTCCGATTTCCTCCAGTCTCATCAAGAGGACCTCATGTGACACCGTATCAAAGGCAGCACTGAGGTCCAATAGGACCAGTGCTGCAGTACCGCTGGCGTCAAGAATGGAACGGAGGTCCTCAGAAACACTGAGCAAGGCTGTCTCAGTGCTATGACCAGCTCTAAACCCGTGTTGGGAGTCGTCCAGAATGTTATTGGACAGGAGGAAGTTGGACAAGATGTTATTGACATGTGCCTCGGCCACTTTAGCAGGCCAAGGGAGCAGGGAGATCGGCCTAAAGTTCTCTGGGAGTGAGGGATCCAAAGTGGGTTTTTTTAGAATGGGGGATACCCATGCCTGTTTCCATTTGATTGGGACACTGGCAGTGGAGAGTGACCGATTGATGATGTCACGGACATGGTCTGAGATGAGTGCATGAGCGTCACAAAAAAGGTCAGGTTTTAAGGGATCTGCCGGAGACCCGGATTTAATCTTTCTACAGATTTTAGAGAAAGTATCACAGTCAAGTGTGGGAAAGCACGTGAGGGAGGGTCTGGTAGGATCAAAGGTAACCGGTAACTGTGGGTCTTTGGGGAAAGTGTCGTATATCTTCTTGATTTTGTCTGTGAAGAAATTAGCCATTTTATTACAGAGATCGGGCGGGGTAGTGATGGCATTGACAGTTTTTTTTGCCGTGAGATCTTTTAGAATTTTAAAAACCGATTTTGAGGTATTAGGGCTGTTGTTAATTTCACTGGCATAGTATGCCGCTCTCACTCTGCAGACTTTCCGATGGTAGGATTTTTGGAGCAGGACGTATTCTTGTTTAAGACTAGTGTCGTAACTTTTCCTCCAACGTCTCTCTGCCTTCTTACATTCCTTTTTCAGGATGGCAAGGTCTGAGTTGTACCAAGGACTCGCCTTGTGGGTGCGGGCCTTGGTCCATCTGGCAGGGATAAGCGTGTCGAGAGCCTGGGTAATCCAGAGGCAGAATTGGTCGTATCCTGCATCCAGGTCTTCACTCAGGAGTAGGGGATGTAATGCCAGAATGTCATGGAGTTCATCAAGATGGAGTTTTCTCCACGGCCGTTTCTGAACTGAGGAAGTGGATGCTACAACAGCACTTAACTTGCAGGGGATGGTTAACATCACTAAATAGTGGTCAGTCCAGGTCATAGGAATAGGTATGCCCGAGGACCCGCCCGTGATGTTGGTGAAAATGGGGTCAAGGAGGTGTCCTGCTCTATGGGTGGGGCCATAGACAAGTTGCTCGAGTTCAAAAGCCGCAAGATCCGCTAAAAAAGTTGCCGCTTTAGACTCGGTATTCTTGTCGAGATGTAGGTTAAGGTCACCAATAATCGTGAAGTTGGCAGAGTTAATAACATTGGTATTAAGATACTGTAGGAGAGAGTTAATGAAGGGAACTTCAGCGCCGGGGGGTCTATAGACCAGAAGGCCAGTAACACAGAACTGGGGGCTGACTTTAATCGAGAAGCGAGCACTTTCGCTACCTTTGATATCTACTTTATCGAGTTGGCACTGATAGTGGGATTTGATTATGAGCGCAAGCCCGCCCCCTCTCGAGCCTCTGTTCACCGTATAGATAGAGTAGCCTGTAGGTGTTACCAGGTTACAGACTGAGTCCATCTCATCAAGGAGCCACGTCTCGGTCATGAACAGGGCATCTAGAGAGTGGTCGGATAGAAGATCATGTATTTCTGAGGAGTGTTTGTGCATGGATCTAACATTAAGGTGTCCTAGCCTGAAGGTGTGGACGGGAAGAGGTTTAGATTTAAAATTGGAAGAAGAACACAGTTGGGAGGGAGTAACAAGCGGGTGGTGTATATGAGCAGGATTGCGTCTGGAGCAGGAACAAGAGGAATGCTGAAGACTCAGCAGCTCGGATTTAGAGTAACACATCCTGCCGATTTATTTACATGAAGAGGGGCAGAGTGCCCGGCGCCCGGCGCGACCTTTGCGCGGACGGGCAGCTCTTTGGCGGGTCTTCGGCGGGGCTGCGCGCGACCGCTGCGCGCTCCGGAGGATGTGAGGGCTAAGTAGCCACAGGAAGTAGTGCACTAGAGCGCTAACCGCTCTGCAAGCTGGCCGACCGGAAGTACCCCAGCGAAGCGATGCAGGGAACCGGCACCTACAATCAGTGAGGTGGCGTGTGATGCAGGGGTAAATGAATTTTAAAAAGCGCTAATCACAGGGTAAATACAGTCACAACAATGTTAAAATAACGTTTTAAAATCTGCGCATAAGCTTACAATGGTCAGGTCACAAAGCGGGTCAGGGACACTGCCACTGTCTCCTTTCCGCGAAGCGCTGCAGCCCAGTTCTGCCTAAGTAGCCACAGGAAGTAGTGCACTAGAGCGCTAACCGCTCTGCAAGCTGGCCGACCGGAAGTACCCCAGCGAAGCGATGCAGGAAACCGGCACCTACAATCAGTGAGGTGGCGTGTGATGCAGGGGTAAATGAATTTTAAAAAGCGCTAATCACAGGGTAAATACAGTCACAACAATGTTAAAATAACGTTTTAAAATCTGCGCATAAGCTTACAATGGTCAGGTCACAAAGCGGGTCAGGGACACTGCCACTGTCTCCTTTCCGCGTCGGTCATACCCATGTGATGTGACGCACTCGCATTCTGGAGGGAATCTGTGCTCATGCGCACTGTTGCAAACATGGCCGCTTGTCTCTCACCACGCTCTATGCTTGCAACCGCTGCTTTCGCCTTTCTGTCTTTTCGCACTAAAATGTAATACTATAGAAGTTATAAAGTAAGGGGTGTGTTTAGTTTTAGCCTGGTATACAGTGTGATCATTTTATGCATGACTTTAATTTGTTTTCGCTTACTTTTCATGTATCGTGTCTCTGGGGCTGGGAAAATCGGGAGCGGAGCCATACTTGAGGCTCTGCTGGGCTCCGTCATGTGACCAGGGAGAAACTCCACTGCGCAGAAGCTGAAACAAGCCAGCTGGCTCCTGAAGCCCAATGCGCCTGAGAAAGCTCCTCCGAGAGACAGAATCTCACCTTGAAAGAATCAACACTGTTGCTACCTACTATGAACTGCATTGTAGTACTGTATTTTCTATGATGGGAACGTGAACCCAAGGGGCGGATAATGAAAATTAAATATGCATTATGTGAACTCTGAATTCTAGGAGGTGACATTGTCCAGGCCACCTCTCTTGACCAATCATAATATGAGAAGCTGTCACTTGCAACATGGGTGGGTGGTCTAAGGGTCCCCAAAGAGTATAACTGCCCTAGTTTAGCTTAGGAAAATTGTCCGACTTGTCCGAGTAGCAGACCTGTCACTGACCCTACGAACTCTATAGGTGCCTGATCTTGAGTGCTGCGGAGCACTCTGTCCATACTTTCCACAAACTCCTAGGGGTGGAAAAAGTCCTAAGTGCTGGCGGAGCACTTTGCTGGGAAATTCGAAAACCCAATCGGGGTTACTGGCGGATTACTTGCAGAAAGGGGCAACGCAGGCGTTTGCTTCTGAAGCTGTGGGTGTTGGTCGTGCCTTGGTGGGTCCAGTCCTGTACCTAATCCTGAGGGGTATCCTGTCCCGACTGTCCGTGAGCTGTACCTGCTCGCATTCTGGCATTCCTTTTCTGAGGGTCCTTGTCCCCATCCTTCCAAACTGACCCGTGGCCAGGGTTGGTCTTCATTCTGAATTAGGTAATTATTAATCTGTGGGTTTGCGTCTCTTTCTCTCTCTCTCTCTCTCTCTCTCTCTCTCTCTCCATATTTCTTAATAAAGCACTCTTGCCTGTGATATTGCTCTATCACCTTGAGAAGCAAGTTATATGCAATTGTTTATTAGAATTGTTCCACTTCTCTTCCCACCTTTAGAGAAATTGCCAAACTGTCATATTTCATTAGTATGTTCCCGTTTTTCCCCTTTCCCTTAGTGTGATTGCCGTGAACGTAGCAAGATAGCACAGATAAATGTTATAGTTCCCGTTCATATCCCAGGTCCTAGGGTAACATTGCAGTGATTAGTTGGTTCCTAATACTCTTACCCTTAGTGTTCCCATATACTCAAATGGTCCTTGCTTTAATTCACGGATATATTCTGGTTGTGATTTTAATGCTTGATGTGTTACTTTGTATTCTGCTAATTCTGACATATTCGCTTTGAAATTCTTCTATAAACCCTTAAACTTATCTGGTGTCTGTGGTTATTTTATGGTACAGTGTGGACAATGTATTTGGATTATAAAGTGTAATTTCTTCCAGGACCCCTGTCACCTGTTCCCTGCTAGCTCCTGATCCGTCTGGAGTAATGTGCCTGTGGTAAGTCAGGTACATGGTCAGCAGTGGTGAGAAGTCACCCCCCGGATTACTCATAGCAGCGTGTATAATCTCACCCGGTTCACGCCAAACGCGAGTCATTGGTTTATATGTACACGCCAGGGCCCAGTGCGTGTGAGAATTAGGAAACACAGTGACCCGGGTGAACTGCGTGCTCTATCAAAAGGACAACTTCCTCAGTAGCGGCAAACTGCGACTGCGAGCGGCATCCGCGGAGCCGGGGCCGCGAGTCGTCTTTTGAATGCAGCAGGCAGCAGGCTCGGCAGGCAGGGGTCGCGGGAAGAGGCAGCAGGTGCGCGTGATGATACCGGCGCGCTGACCTGTGGGCCTCGCAGTCCCGGACCCCCGAGTCCAGCAGCACTTCAATGGGAGGAAAGGCAACAGCAAAGGCAACAGGGATCCCAGAGGCAAGATCGCCGATGAAAGGACAACTTCCTCAGTTGCGGCAAACTGCGACTGCGAGCGGCTCCCGCGGAGCGGGGGCCGCGAGTCGTCTTTTAAATCCAGCAGGCAGCAGGCTCGGCAGGGAGGGATCGCGGGAAGAGGCAGCAGGTGCGCGTGATGATACCGGCGCGCTGACCTGTGGGCCTCGCAGTCCCGGACCCCCGAGTCCAGCAGCACTTCAATGGGAGCAAAGGCAACAGCAAAGGCAACAGGGATCCCAGAGGCAAGATCGGCGATGAAAGGACAACTTCCTCAGTTGCGGCAAACTGCGACTGCGAGCTGCTCCCGCGGAGCGGGGGCCAGGAGTCGTCTATTGAATGCAGCAGACAGCAGGCTCGGCAGGGAGGGGTCGCGGGAAGAGGCAGCAGGTGCACGGGATGATACCGGCGCGCTGACCTGTGGGCCTCGCAGTCCCGGACCCCCGAGTCCAGCAGCACTTCAATTGGAGCAAAGGCAACAGCAAAGGCAACAGGGATCCCAGAGGCAAGATCGGCAATGAAAGGACAACTTCCTCAGTAGCGGCAAACTGCGACTGCGAGCGGCACCCTTTACTCGGGTGCATTTTTAAAGCTGTCAGTAAAACGTGGCACTTTTGACAAATGTATTTGGACAATTGTACTATAAAATGTAGCGTTTGGCCTCATGCTTTTCATACTTTTCTTGGGGAGAATCCCCGTGGAACACCGTAAGTGTTGGATTTGCTCTTTATCCTTGCTACAATTCGCGTCACCAATGTAAGCCCTACCAGTTTTTAAATTCACCACCCGCCACTGGATTGTCACACTCTTCGGGCCATATTATCAAGAAAGGGTGATACATTAATGCTGCTTTTATTGGCAGGAAACTGCCGCTAAAGCGGCGATAATGGGCTTGATAATATGCCCTTGTGAATTCCCATTGAAGCCCAGGTTAACACCAGAACCTGGGCTTCTATGGGAATTCACAAGGGCATATTATCAAGCCCATTATCGCCGCTTTAGCGGCAGTTTCCTGCTGATAAAAGCGGCGATAATGTATTGCCCTTTCTTGATAATATAGCCCTTCATCTCGCATTGCAGCTTTTCATTTTTTGTGCAGATGGCTACTGAGCAGTGCGGTATTTCTTAGAATAGTCTTCCCTTGTGACTTTGCTTGAGATGGAGTTTTCACTTTTATATGTACTCTCCAATTGTAATACATAAGAGTGTGCGAACCTGGAGGCATTTTTTTGTGGTTCTTTTTCAGACAGGCTGTTTTTCCAAGACTTTATTTCATTTGGGACGTGCTGGGGGAATGCATGCGTCCCGTGTCTGTGTTACGCATTGTTTGTTTATATTATGAACGTCTTTTGTTTTATGAACAAATATGTTAGGGTTATCTGCTAACTAATAATGGTGCCCATTGACTCAATGGTACTAAAATTGTTTAATAGAATGTGAGGTGAAATGATAAGAGGTAGGACGAGGGAGAAGAAAAGAAATAGGGGCCTATTATCAAGAACAGCGATAAAGTTATCGCCGCTTTCACGGCAGGAAACTGCCGCAAAAGCGGCAATAATGAGCTTGATAATATGCTCTTGTGAATTCCCATAGCAGCCCAGGTTCTGGTCTTAACCTGGGCTGCTATGGGAATTCACAAGAGCATATTATCAAGCCCATTATCGCTGCTTTAGCGGCAGTTTCCTGCTGCTAAAGCGGTGATAATTTCATCGCCGTTCTCGATAATATGTCCCCTAGTCCGCAATGTTATGAGTTAAAGATATGGAAAAGGCACAGAGAGACAAAGATAGTGAGGGACAGAAAGAAAACAATTGGGAGCTCAACTGTCATTAGTGAGAAAGAAGGGGAGGGAAGAAAAGTGGGTGAATAAAAGAGAGAACATTGATGTTGATATCCTAAATTGCCACAAGCTCATGGTGTTGAAGAAGAAACCTAGGCAAGAAAGATGAGAAATACTGCATTATAGTTAGATGAGTTTTACAAGCCCCAAAATGTGCGTTAGAGCTTCCTCCTTTGTTGGTGTGGGTCATAATTTCCAAAACATGGACTTGGCCCATCTAGGGACATTCTGCTGGCTAATTATACGTTACTTAAATTAGTTGTGAGATTGCATGCATATTTTACACATAGGACCTAATTTATGCTATTTGGCAAAGGGTAGTGCAGCAAGGCACCTTACTGCTCTGCCGTACGCAAAAGTAAAAGGGCAGCAATGCACCGTATTCAATCAATATAGTGCATTCCTGTCCTTTGAGCCTGCGCCGGCGGCGTTTTGGCAGCCTAGCATCAGAGTAGGCATCCTTGCATCATGTTTCAAGCAGGGCCGGACTGGGAACCAAAACCGGCCCTGGCAAAGTGCTCGGCCGGCCCCCCCTCCCCTCCACCCGAGGGGAGGGGGGGGCCGGCCGCGCTCTTTGCCAGTGCCGGTTTTCGGCCGATTTTGTTACAGGGACGTTTTTGCAGCAAAACGGCCCTGTAACAAAAACGGCCCCCAGGGGCCCCAAACCGGCCCCCACCCGTGCGGCCCACCGGGGGATTGCCCGGTGCCCGCAACGGCCAGTCCGGGCCTGGTTTCAAGGGTGCCTATATTGAAGGCAGAATTGGTTATGTGCAGGAAGGGGCACCTTCCTGCACAAACACAACCCAAACAGGCATTTTTCTCTTTCTTTTAGTGCTGCAGAATGGAAATAGGAAAAAACAAGGAAAAATTCAGTTATTTCTCCTCCTTACACCTCATCTCTAGAGGGGTACATATTTCACGCTCCCCCAAGTTTTTATGTATTTGTAAACATGAGGCAGCATCATTTTCCATGGGTGTTACATGGAAAAACCCACAACAACACCCATGGAACGCCTCCCAGGAGCAGAGTAAGGCAATCCAGAGATTTGCAACTGCATCACCTAACTCATGATTTATGAGGTCCCTCAGAGTCACGCAGGAGGGCTTTGTGTGCCTTCTCCAATCACGTCATGCATGTACACCTTTATGTGGTGCAAAAGTGACACAGGGCTCTCATAAATAAGCCCCAGTGTTTCCACACGGTCCCATTTGACATGCTGTAAACTGTTCATCCACAATACTTTTGGAGGCAACATTTTCTTTTGTAAATCAGCCATTAAGTATTCTGGATGTCTTTTTCTTTACATGTAGTTATAGTCACTCAGTTCCCCGTCTCCCTGCTATAGGTAGTGCATGAGGGCAATTAGCTAAGTAGGTTCTTGTTCTGAGGAGTGGCATGCTTCCTGTCTTCATAAGGGAGTTTTCAGAGTGATTGAAAAATGCCTGTGGCTCTCAGATATGTTTCCACTCAAATTTTTCAAGAAATGTTACCTGAGTTTCAAGTGTTACCTTCCATGTAATCCAGCGGCGGTGCATTCATGAGGGCACAGGTGCGTTAACCCCTACTGCTGCAAACCACTACCTTGCAGGCTAATGTTCGCAATATAAAGTAGCCATGTATATGTCCTCCATTATTTTTATTTCCTTATGGGGCGGAGCTACGTACATAGCTCAGCTGAGGCTGAAACCGAACTGCATGTCAGATTGGCCGGTATGTGTGCTGCAGCCAGCCTGACATTTGCAGTTTGGCTTCTTCATTGGAGGCTACGATGGAGCTGCTTCAGCAAAGACACAGCCCCATCGGTTTTCAATGGAGCGTTGTCCTTGCATGGCCAAGCCAATCCTAGCACTGCTCTCATGCTGCTTAGTATTATATGCAGCATGAGAGCAGTTCTTAGTTTGTCGGGGGAGCCTGGTTTTACTGGACTCTGGCACATTGTGCCAGACTACAGACACGGTCTGTTTCGCAAGGAGTGCGAAATGTCGGGCACCCAGGACCCAGAACACAGCATTGCCCCCCAGGTCCTCAGTATTTCTGTGGACAAAGATAACATCCTCCTGGGGGCCTCAATCTTATCCAGGAGTGGAGATTGGTGGAAGAATAGCAGCGATTACAGATCAAGCTATTGGAGCCACCTGCATATATCAATCAGCCGCGGTCGGTAGGGGAGTACCTGCCGGGGCGGTGACGTGGGGAGGGGGAGGGGCAGGGTGGGGGTTAGTAATGTATGGATAATGGAGTTTTGCAGGTAAGTAAACATTTAAATAAATCAAACGAATTTCGTTGCGCGCACAGCATTCCCAATTGCAATGCAGTGCGCGCAACGAAATTCAGCTGATAAAGGCATGTTTGGTAAAGGCATATGTGTGGTAAAGATAGCACCCCAGAACTCATGCCCTGAGCTCTAAATTTCAGCCCTCTAGCATTATAATCCACCTCCCGCCCTTTTAACTACCCTTAGCTCCTACCCTAAGCCCTAAAACCTGTCCCACAGTCCCAAAAAATTACCCGACCCCAGCCCACCTGCCCTGAGCCATAACAAATTGCCCCAGCCCTAAAAACTGCCCCTCCCCCTGCTTGAACTCTAAACTCGGCCCTGTGCCATAAACCCTATCCCGACCCCACCCCCCTGAGTCCCAAAACCGGCCCAAACCCCAAACACTAGTCCAAACTACCACACCGCATCCCGGTACTTCCTGCAGCGATCCTTACGTTTCTTCATCCCACCCGCCGACAGCCTTAACAACTCATTTGCGTGGTTAAGGCATATGCGTGGTGAAGGCAAGCATGGTTCAGCTAGCGGGGAAAGAGTACGCATGCTTGAGTCTACGTTGTTAAGGCCGTTTCATAGACAGAGCACATCTGCACATTTTTACATGTGACATTTAGCTGAAGCCACTTTACAAACAGCGTGCATAACACGTTTAGGGGCACATGCATCAACCTATTTAGGCAAACGGTGCCAATCCGAAAATTTGGCCGTTTGCGCTTCCTAAATACGTTTTTGGGATGCATGAAACAATTTTTCAAAATTCGCTTTTTTTTGCATTTCCTAAAAATGAGAATGCATTTAAGGAATCGCATTTGTGCGATTCCTTAAATGAAATGCATCATTTAAAAAAAAATGTGAATTTTGAAATAGGAAGTGCAAATTAACACGAGGTTGACCCTCGTGTTAATTTGCGAAATTGTTTCAAAAAGCACAAAAATGCATATTGAAAAGTGTCACATTACAGACACACATGTCCTTAGGACATGTGTGTGTGAAGCATGCACTTTAAAATACATTTCAGGGGTGCAGGGGGGGGTCCTTTGGATCCCCCTCTGCACCCTTGCAATGCATCAACAAAGTGCGATTTCCTAAAAAAAGAAATGCAAAACGGCATTGATTCCTATGGGCCTCTAGGCCCATAGGAATCAATGTAATGCCATTCCTTAATTGCGATTCGCAATTAAGGAATCGCAAATTCCGAAATTTAAGAAATCATTAAAAATTTTAGGATTTCTTGATGCATAGGATTTTGCAATTCCTAAAAAGCGATTACTTAATTTTCGCTATTTAGGTAATGCAAAATCCTAGATTGATGCATGTGGCCCTTAGTCTTTATTTAGAAAAACAAAGCTCACATCGCGGGCACAAACATCTGCGCAGCGCTTTCACCAGCCACCTTTCATATCAGGACGTGGCTCTAAATTTTATGACCTGGCAGAATTAAGGAAAACAACATCCACAGGATTTTACTGAGGAATTTTGCAAAACTGATAGTGTACAAACAGTTGAAGAAGGTCACTTTAACTGAGAGGGTCTGAAATGCTTTCCAGTCTCTTACGATGGAGACATCAGGGCATATTTACAAGTGGCAGAGTGAGGCGTCAGCGATCCTGGCTTAACGCTGCACTTTGCCACTTCAGTAAAACAGGGCTAAACAATATTTACAAGAATATGGTGCAGCCCTGTGCTTCCCCCTGCGCTTGGGCTAAACTTAGCAGCCTAGCACCTATGCAGGCACCCTAGCACCTTGGAGCAAAGGTGTCTGCATTCAGGGGAAGATTGTTTATGTGCCGGAAGGTCCCGCATCCTGCACATACTCAATCTTAAAACGCCGTTTTGTAACTTATATGTGTGCTGCTTAATATAGCACACATAGAAGTTGCAAAACAGCATTTTTTTCAAAATAATTGTTTATGTGAAGTAAGGAGGACCTTGCTGTTCATAGACAATCATTGGCATTTTTCTGTTTCCATATGTGCTGCACAATGGAGCACACATAAAAACAGCATAAACGAGGAGAAATTAAACATTTATCCTCGTTGCACCAGGGTAACACCAGGTTTTCCATGGTCTTAATTTTGCCACTGCCCCATATTTGTGCAGCCCTTGTAAATATGGGGCAGCTTCACAATCAATGAGTGTTGTGGTGGAACACCCATAGCAACACCCACAGTCCTCCTCTTTCGCGTTAAGCATAGCGTGAAAGGGGGCCATATTTACAAGGCAGCATTAAGCCACGTCAGGTGGCTTAACTCTGCCTTGTAAATAAGGAGAAGCCTCTGTCGCCACAGGAACATCATAAAAAGTGATGTTCCTGTGGCGATAGGTGTTTGTAAATATGCCCCAAGATTCAGCGAATTATTTTTCCAGCATTGGAAATGGAGCAATATGATGATTGAGGAAAATGGAAGGGGTTTAAGAATTTTCTGTTAACATTTTGTTATGTTATTTGACAACTGAAAGTATTTAATTTTTCATTATGTGATTTTGTTATTGGTAGCAGCATGTGTGGCCGTGATATTGCGGACTTCCTATGCTCTCTTTTGCCTTTTGGTATCAGTAAACAAAAGAGGTGCACTCGGCCCGCATACGTGTGGCACTTCTTGTTCTGATCCACAGTGAGCCTGACATGGCAGGAATGTGATTATGTTACAGGTACTCGGAAACAGTGGATCTGGTACACTAAATATGTGGTTGCCCTACCAAATATTCAGGGTGCTAGCTGCCACTGATGTAAACATTTAAAAAACTTTAGATTTTGAATGTTTTTTCAGGAAATACTAAAAACTTTAGAGTTTTAGGAACTTCAGTAGTTTCTTATATCTGGTTAGCACATGTTTAGGAGATAAATAGATCTGATATGTGACAAGGCATTTAAAAGCCTCACATATCAAATAGAACTCAGAAAAATACCAAAAGCAAATCAGCTGTTAAAAATTATTCTTTAGAAAAATCAGTTTAATGCAAAAACGAATCAAAAACGTTAAAACAGAATCAAATATAGCTGAAATGTATAAACTCAGTAATTGACTTTCATTTCTTCTTTTAAAGATATCATGTTATTTTCGCATACCCAGGGGGAAAAATAAACATCAGTAATTTTTGCCAGGAGATGATATTGAAATGTCAAAATGTACACGACTCTGAAGAGTATTTTTTAACAATATGGTTTGAATGTCTCCCACGAGGAGATTCTCAAACTTTTAAATTACACCTGGCTGTCAAGAGGTTTTTATATCATAAGTGTTATACGATTTTAATAAAATACCTAATTCCCAAATGTAACGTGTTGTATTGTTTCTGAAAGCTCTTATACTGGCCTATTTTTAAAGATACTTGAATATGAAATGTGTAAAACATTAATATAGATCTTTCACACATTAGGTTTCTACAGTACTATGTATTAATGTTGTTTTGTGGGCGGTTCTTTCACTTTTGGTACCTTCCCTGTCTATGTACAGGCACATGGAATGCTGTGTTATGCAATTATGTACTTGGAAGTCAACCCTGTAAAAGTTTCTCCGTCTATTTTCCCTGTCTAATCGTCTTCCGCAAAGTTCATGACAGGCACAAAATAATGTAGGCACTGCTGTCCCTCAGGGTTGTTTAAGGATACCCATTCCTACAGAAATGGGGGACGAGACGGATCACAAGTTCTTTGTACCATGGCACAGTTAGTCCAGTACTATTACAGTGGGAAAGGAAATGGGTTTACTTTGTCTTCAAGAGTTATGGTTAGTTGAAACATTCAGGCTAAGATCATCGAATCAAGTGCACTTTTTTTCTGTTTTGCACCAATATGCCCAAGCCCTGACCAATCAAGTCAATCAAAATGCAAAATTACTTTTAAAAAGTTATTTCCGTGGGCAGAAGTTCATATAAACCAATGGGACTGACTGGGGTAGAATGAAATGCCGTCCTGTTCTGAGACTCCGCTCAGCAGGGCATACAGATTTTGTTTCAAACACCCATTCCTTGATGGTCTTGTTCCTACAGGGTGAGAAAAGTTGCAGACATTGAAATCCTTTTGACTCTATCTTAAGTGGTTCTTCTCAACCAATGATGCTCAAATAAGGCTAGACCGACTTGTTTTCAAACTGTAGTCATAGTTCTGTCAGACAATGTGATGTGATTCCAAAGGCTGCAACCACAGCATGGAGAAGTGATCCTGAGCCATAGATGACACACCAAAGGGTTGGAGGAGAAAAGTAGCAGTCCACCTTAAGTTAGAATAAACATGTTTGCCCTGTATTTTTTTTTCCTAGCTGCACATACATTTTCCCCCTTGGTGATGGGAAACATCCTTTACTCCGCCTACGTTACTCCGCAGTGCCATTATCCCGCAGTTTTTACACAGCTAAATCTTTTACAATGCAGGGATTCACTCCGCAAACTATTATAATGCATTCCCCACAGTATCACCACGGTGGAGTTAGAATAGTAGGGTGCTCAAGAATGTCGATATGTGGACTATAGTGAAATTCAAATTCAGACCATGGATAAAGAATAAATAGCTATGTAGCCTCCACCGTGAATGTACCTCGCTTCAAATAGGGCGAGACTCCAATAGTAATCACAATCGAACAGCTCTCAAAGTTGTTGGTGGTCCAAATACTAACTACAACCAGCACGAGACAAGAGTAAGGCACCTATAGTAGAGCACCGGAATTGCCAATCACCATCAGTTCGAGACGCGATAGCAGCAGTCAAGGATTACATGCGGTCTACTGCCTTTGATTTTCCATAGCATATCAAAAAAGCCTGTACTTTTCTCTACTTGTACAACTAATGTTCTAAAAATTTATCAAATTTCCACCATTTTTCAGTGCATATTATATCTACCTTCTTTTGGGAAGGTGGCTCATCATTCTCTCCTACACACTAACAAAATCTAAAAATGTTCTATGTACAAAGTCTTGGGAATAGAAGAAGCAAAATATACTCCAGAACTTCACTTATAGGGTCCTCGATTGAGTAGTAACCCTGCCAGGACTAACTCAATCCAAAGGCCGGCTCTTAAGTGCACTAAATCACCATCAAAGTCAAGCAACGTAGATCAAACACCGAGCAAGAGTTGAGAGAATTGTCCAATCAAAAGATTTAGGCACTGTGTCAGTCACATGTATCACACACACATCAAATATGTATCAAAGTATTTCTTAAAGGATACTTAGGGTTAAATGCATACCTTCAAGCTAGGGCTCCACTTTTGGAGATGATACAATATTAATCCTCCTCTGAGATGAATGATTTACGGTGCTTTTAACTTATTGATCAAAAATGTTGTCTAATGTTGACTCTACACATACTGTAACGACATTGAACTGTAGGCCCTACAAAAGAGGGTAAATTTGATGAATAAACATAGGTTTACAACTAAACATATATTTTGTATACCTTCCAGAAATTCATAAAGAGATTCCAGGCAGGTGTATGCCCTTGTGTGCATATATCCCACTCAAGAGGTGGGAAGGTGTGTGCTCTAAGGCATGGAGATCCTTGGAAGTTTTTGAAAGATCACAACATTGACAAACTGCCCCTTCCACCCTAGAAATATTTGGATTTTTATTCCATCCAATGGCTGGCATACATCACATTTCAGGGTGAGAAGTGAAATAAATTACTCAAAGATGTGATGGAGGTGCAGCAAGAGGGATTTCCGATTTCCCTGCGGGGGGCGGGGGTGAATAAATAATAAGTGCTTTCCTCCGGCTTTATGGAACTCTGGAAACAAAACAAATAATTAGGTTACTTTTTTAAAAGTCACCTGAAGTGTCCACTTGTACGCCTAGAAGCCTGCACCTTGTGTAGCTTCCAAGCATAGCATTGGAAATATGTACACATCGACAAAAGTAGTAAATTTACGCATCACGTAGATATAGAATCACAGGTGCAGATTTACTATTTTGTTTTTTATGATTAGATACCTGTGTGGTTTTGGTTTGAAAGGGCAAAATTCGATTTAAAAAAACAGTCAATTTTCAGCAAAAGGCAAAACTGTTCTATCTTGTGTATTAGACTGACTAACTAGCACATTTTTAAAGTGCAGACTACACTCGCAGGATCCGTAGGCTATTTATTTGAATATTCTAAAAAGGCAGTGGAACTAAATTGTTTCTTATTGGGTGTGCAATACTTTGCAGTCTATATTCTAATAAGTGCTAGATCTAACATCCTTGTGGTAGTTCCCAAACATTTTGCCTTCACTCTAAAGTGCTTGCACTCTCCCCCTCAATATGGTAAAATTAGCCTGCACCAAATTGCACATTTGATTTACCTGTTTGTCCCTAGAAAATGGTACTACGTGTACCCCGGGTCTGTAAATTAAATGCTATTAGAGGGCAGTAGCACGTATTGTGCTTCACACTAATGTAGCCCTGTAAAACATCCCAGGCCACATTTGTGCCCTCTTTCCCAACTTCTTGTGTATTCAAAGGTACTCAGGGTTTGTGGACTTCACTGGTGAGGTCAATGAAAATAAAAATAGCTGGAATATAGCAACATTTGTTATTGTGGGGAAAAATAGGAAAAACATGCTTCACAAAAAGCTTCTGTTTTTTTTCCCAAAAATGGTACAAACGAATGGTTTGCTGTGCTAAAATGACAATTTCCCAGCTCTCAGGAACATGCAAAGCTGATAAAAAAGCTATTTTTTTACCACAGTTTCAGCATTTTTCAAAGGGGTATTCCTAATTTTTGTGGTGGAAACTGCTGTGAAACTCAGGGGTGATCCTGGAAAACTATAGATTTATGATTTACTTATTTTCAAGAGAGCCATTTACAAAAGCAGTATACCGTTATGTCAACTAGACCCTTCTTTTTGTGGTGATATGTATGGTTTGTATGTTTTCCAAGAACCCGAGGTACCCAGAGCCAATACCTGAGCTGCACTTTACAATGGTTTTTAATTGTGTACCAGGTATAGAGCAATAACAATTGGGAAATGGGTATCAAAGAAACCTATGTATTTCTGAAATAGACACCAGATACAGTTTATGCACAGTGGGTATTTGTCCATCTCTGAGTTTGTGGGTACCCATACTACCATGTGAGTCAGCGGGCATTTCTCAAAATGTCTTTTTTCTTACACTCTACCTTATATTGTGAGGCACAAATGCACACAAATACAAATGGTAATAACACATGTTCTACTATTCAGTATTCCAACATGTCTGCTAATAAAAATGGTACCTCACTTGTGTGGGTAGGCCTAGTGATTGCAACCGGAAATGAGTTACCTGGGGAAATCCAGAGTGGTTGACATGCATGGCTCTCAAAAGGTTTTCTTACCCAGAAGTCGTTACAAACCTCAAACTTTGACAAAAAATGCATTTATCTTACATTTCTGAGATGAACAGCTCTGTAATCTGCAGGGAGTTACAAATTCCCTCCACCCAGTATTACCTCAAGTGTTCCGATAAAAATGGTACCTCACTTGTGTGGTAAGCTTAGTGCCCGCAACAGGAAAGGCCCCAAAATGCAACGTGGAAACATCAACATTTCCTGTCACATAAATAATGTGATTTGGCATTGGGGGTAGAAGCATCTTTTTGGCCGGGAATCAACGGCCCCCAAGTAAAACACAGACATTTCTGAAAACTAGACAGCCAGAGGAGGCTATGTTATGTTTTTTTTATTTATAACACGCACGAATCACCCAGGGAGGGGTATCTCGGCGTAGCCATGAGACAACATTCAGGGTGGTATGCCTCATGTGGATCCCGCAACAGTTTAATACCCACAAATAGGGGTCGGCAGTAAACTCCGCTCTGTCCTGGAGTTTGCCACTCCACGCTCCACTTGGAATGCAGAGTTTGGCAAAAACACTGGGGCATATTACCAAGCAATAGCGATAATTATCGCTATTGCCTGGTTAGCGTAAAAAATTATCGCCGAGCTGCGGCGATTTTTATCGCAGATAAACCTTGGTATTACCAAGGTTTATCGCAAATGCGATAAAAATCGGCCGCAATGCATGAATGTCGCTGAAAAGTCAGCGATATTCATTCATTAGCGAGCTAATGCTCTTAGCCATGTTATCCACCTCCCATTGGATAACATGGCTAAGAACTGCTCAGGGCAGGTGTTAGCTTTTGGAGATATTTGCGCTTAGCGCGAATATCTCCAAAAGTTGGTAATAGGAGATAGCGATGTTAGCGACTGTTTCCAGTCGCTAACACCTTGGCACGCCCACTTTGCATGTCATTAGTGATAAATATCACTGACATGCAAAGTGGGGATCAAGATGGTCACTATGTCCTACTAGCTGTCGCTAACTGGTGTTAGCGACAGCTAGGTAATAGGGAGATAATTCTATCTCCGCTTTCTTGGCTTTTAAAGCCAAAAAAGCGGAGATAAACCCCCTTGATAATATGCCCCACTGTTCGCCACTGGGTGGGAGTTTACCAGGGCCTACCACTAATTTATTATTATAATATTATATGAAATACCGGAGGCAATATGTGTCACTGAGACTCACTCTATTGCCACCTTGAAGATGGCTCTGTGCTTCTGCTTGACTGCTCTGATTAATCTCTGACACTTCCTGGATGTGCATGTCATGACCATTGGAAACAGTGGCTGAATGTGAACCTGGTCCGGGACTGTGACAGCGGGCTCTGGAGAGCTGCAGGATTGTGTGCATGAGCTGCGTGAAGCTTCATAGAGGTAAGGCTGTATGTTATCTGCTGCAGGGAACGTGAAGATCTGCATGTGTGGGAGGGAGGAGGGAGCACGAGTCTAGCAGTTTGTTCGATCCTTAAAGAGGTGGAAAGTTTTGAGAAGTGCACATGAAACAACTTCCTAACTCCTCACCTGGCGTAGATATCAGTGCAAATTTCTGTGAAACAATCACAGGGAATGCAATGAAATGTAATTTGTGGAGTTGCTTTGCGTTCTGTGCAAGATATTTTGGAACAAAAGTGCAATGGCTGTTTTTCAGACCTGTCTTTAGGAGCTGTGTTTTCTTTGATGCTCATGGAAGTGGCCAGTTACTTCGCAAATAAGGGGGATCTGAATAGAATATGTTGCTGCTGAGCTTCTGTCGGATGATCAACAGATTATTGTGGCAAAATTGTTCCACTGTAGGGTAATTAGTAGGGGCAGGTGGAACTCTGCGGAATTGCACAGAGATTTTACGTAAATCCGTGGAATTCATCGGAGTAGAACCCCGTGATTTCTGCCAACCGTTACCACAATGCCCTGCAAAGAATTGCACAGTTTCATTGCATTTTTGTGATGTAAATGTCTGGATCAGCAGTAATCCACAAAATTCCTACCACCCACCATTTCCCCACTTGTCCTGAAAAGAAATGCTACCCCACATGTTTTACTGGGTGTAGTGCCTGTAACCGGCATGCATCAAACCAAGGGTAATGAGAGTCTTGCGGTGCAACTCCAATTGACCCTGGTTTTATTTGTGCCTGTCGGGGGCACTAGGCCCAGCCACAGTGGGGTAACATTTTTATGAGGACAAGTGGGTAAACGCTGGGTGATAGGAATTTTGTGGATTGCTGAGGTTTCTGGAACGTTACCTCACAGACAAAAATTGAAACCTTGATGCCAGAGGCTTTGCAATTAGGACTGTTTTGTATTATCCATATGTAGTCATTCCAAATAGATAAAGTCGTTTTGCATTTCTACTGGCAACCCTGCCCCATGCACTGAGGAGATCACCGCTGACAGTCTTGCATAGGGTGGACACCAATGTAATATGGTCTGATGCGGTCATTATGACAACATTAAATTTGTAGCTTGCAATGTTTTTCACTGAACATAAGTAGCTCCTATTACAGAAAAGGTTGGAGACCCCTGAGATAGAGTAATGGCGTTTACACTCAAATAAATTGCAATTTCAGATTTTAAGTTTACATTTTGAAAAAACACTTTCAGAATGCTGGCATTTTTCTACTTAATCCAGCTATGCCTTTCTGCCAGTGTTGTGGGTCAGAGGACTATGACTGGCACTGCTGTTGTGGGTTGTGTATTACTTCCACACAGTGAGACAAAGAAATCCTAGGTGTAAAGGAAGGGCATTGGTTTTCTTGACAAGATGGCTAGGGAGGAGCTGTACTCTGCCCTGATTGCACTTCAAACACACACAAATACACAATGGAACTTGACAACAGAACTGCCCCTGCCTTGACACTCCAGACAGTGTGGAGCAAGGAACAAGGGAAGGGGACGAACTGACCAGAACCAGTTTTAGGTATAGCCCAGGGTGATCCCCCACTTGAAGACTGGCACCGGGTATAAATGTGGGACCTTCAGAACCTTTCAACAGAACACTCCTAGACCTGTGGAAGATTCAGAAGAAGGACTGCCCTGCTGTCAGAGGAAGAGGGGCTGCTCCGGGACTGAAGAAGGAATTGACTTGCTTCCCTTGAGCACAAGCTACCCAAAGTGACTCAAAGTGTCAATTGGCTCACCTCCGTTGACAGCTACAGGGGAAAAACAAGCTTCCAGGGGCCATCCTGCAACTGCCCAGCTGACCATGTCCAAATGGACCTGCCTGGGCCTGCCTGCATCCTGCTGCTGGCTTCTGCTAGAGTGTGTCCTGATCCCCAAGTGTTTCCCCAAAGTTCCTGGACCCTTGGTTGGCATCAGTGTGAATTCCTCTTGAAGAACTTGTGAAGATACAGAGGTTTTTGGCCCCCTCGCAACTGCAAAGTGACCTCTTCGGCCTGAGAATTGACTATCCGCGATGACCTCTAAGGCGAAGTCCCAGCGAGACCTGCTCTTCTTGCTGACAGTGACTATCTGCGACGACTGACAACACAAGATCTGTACTTGGAGGCTAAAGCGACCCTCTGCGGTGATCAACCAATGTGGAGTTCAAGAAACTACTTGCTCTTGTGCTACAGGAATGACCATCTGCAATGCTTGACCGGGTCATTGAGCCAAAAGCCTCCTCCTCGCTGCCCCAGCCAACACAAATGGCACCCTGTGCACTGGACTTTAGGAGGGCCACTCTTCATCGGAACTAACCTGGTTCATCGTGGTGGGCCTGAATTTGTGACTTTCCCCGGTCTAGCATGACCAGGCGCTTTGTGCTTTTTGGAGCTATTTTTACCTGAAAATTTACAAACTTATATCTACTGTTCTACTGATTGGATTTTTGTCATTTGGTGGCATCTTATTTATACAAATTTACTCTATTGTTCTAATTTGGTTTGAGATTTTTCTTGTGTTTTGTTTTTATTGCTGTAGGAGTGCTGCGTGAAAAGGACTGAGCTCCATCCCTCCATTAGCATTGCCAAATTTGAAGCATTTCTTTTTAAATATAGCCAGTGTCTAACAAAAAGGGTTTAAAAAATGTACACCACACAGGAAGATATTAGGGCGCAAGAAGTGGACCATTACTGATCAATGGGTTACAACGGGAATCATGTTCACGAACCAAAAAAATATAACTTGCAACTCATAAATAGGCTGGGAAAATGCCACTCTAGGCCCTCTCTTAATTGAGAGTAGGACATGTCGCAAAGAACTTTTACTAATGGGAAGGACTTTTCGGACTCATAACAAAAGCCATTTTGCTGTTCCAACCCCAACCGGATAGCATGTGACAACAAAAAGGATTCATCCATTAAGCAAGGTTGAAACCCTTGAGTCTATTGCAAGTTTGTTATAGAGTAGTGGAGTCTGAACAGAAAAAAAGCACCACCCTCATCATGATTTAGTTAGCAATTTAGGCTTTTGCAAACCCCTATTAGGCAGGATATAAAATGACACCCAAGGAAAATAGTTCATTCTCTCAAATGATGACTTAATCTCATAAACAAAGCGGTGAAAGAAATTCCTATAAATATGCCAAACGGATTGTCACATGCATCCATTAAAGATACTCCACATCAACTGATCCTGCTGACTTCTGTGGGGGAACTGCCTCTGAATTCCAGGGACTCCTGATGTTGCTGGCCATCACCGCGCTACTTGCCCCTTGCCACTGCCTGCCCCTTGGTCGCGGACTGCCGGCTGCTGCACTTCATCTACCATCAGGCAGCGCGGCGAGGTCTCACGTGAGGAGGGGGGGCCAGGCATACAAAACCAACGTCGGGCTCCAGCGGGACGCGCGCGGGCTCGCCCGGGCCAAGGGCGGGCCCGTCCGTGCCCGTCAAAGGCCGGAGGAGGCCAGGCAAGGCCGGGCTTACTCTCTTGGTTATCTTTCATCCAGAGGCTGACAACCAAATAAGACTGATCGCTTACTTTATCTGTAATAACAAGGAACTAATTAACGCCGCACGTGAACACCGGCTGCACCTCCCTGTTATATTTGGGATTAAGTATGTTCCACTAATTGAACAAATCTACAATAGTATTTCTTGTTATCAGTAAATGTAATTAATTGTGATTAACTGTGCAATGGAGTGTTAACATCACGGTCATTAGTACTATAATACTAACATAGGCCTGGTATTTATTTTGTGATCCGTTGAAGAGCATATTTTAGAACAACATGGGGAAAAGGAAGTTGAACAAATCGATCGTGGGCAAAGCCCCCCTAGACCCGAAATTTGATAGTATGTCTCTGATGAAATATCTAACTGGGGCAGTGGGAGCAAATTTCCAGTGTGGAAGGCGCCCTGATCAAGGACAAGGAGGCTTTGAAATCCGTGGAATGCAGTAGGGCACCAAGTCCCGCAGGGGACCTGTCCCCGGAGCTGCTTAGATCCCTAAAAATACCACTGGATGAAAGTAATGGCTGTGTCTTTGTGGGTGGAGATGAGATCTCGTTAGATGATTCAGATGTAATGTCGCATCCACCTCCTAAGAAAGCGCGTATTAAGGCAAAGAAAGCTTTGCCTATAAATCTTCCACCCCTGGTTCATATTGACCCTGGAAAAACCCCGACCATGGTAACAGATCCAATGCGAAAAAAGACAACCTCACTTACAGGGGGTAACAAGACAAAGAATAAGATAAACCAGGTGAAAATCTGAAATAATAGCAAAAATAATAATAAGGGCCAAAGAGTTGCGATTTGTGCGTCCGAATTAGAGAGCTTCTTTGCGGACCTTAACATTAGGTTAAGGGCCTTCCTAGACCCCATAGAGAACAAGCTAACACAGATCAAGTTAAATCAAACTCTCATTCTGAGTAAAGTGAGCGAATTAGCCCCTAGAGCCCTCGCAATAGATGGGGTAAATGACGATACAATAATTGGGAAGAGCATTAGTAAGGCTATCATGCAAACTGTACCTAAAGGAACTAATGATCACAATAATGACCACAAAAGCATCACACATCTAAGAAGGGTGGATACCCAATCTAGGAATAACGGGCAATGCCACCAGGGAGAAGGGGGGGCCTAAGAAGTACACAAACCTGTGCAGAAAGTGAATAAGCATAGTGCCCATGGAGAATGTAATATCTTAAATCTCCCACCTGCTGTGGCTCCTTATACCATCATCTTAGCAAATTTCCCTGCACTAAAGGAGCCTGACAAAGAATCTTGGGCTATGCTGCGCAACAAGACCATTCATCATTTGGGCAATAAGAGTGGCTTAACAAAGGAAATGTTTGGGGCATTCAAAATGGTGAGACGAATTTCCTGGGTGGGTATGGGCAGAAAGACTCTTAGGGGGTACTGCGTAGTTTTAACGTTGGGTTCTCCAGCCCTGGTTCGTGAAATCTTGACCCGTACAAGTCTCTATGAATTGAACCAGGAATGTATAAACGTCCTCCCCCTAGGTTTTTTCTATCAGCCCCTTATGGACGGGAGGAAAAATTCTTACCTTGGTAATCAACACCAGGAGAGTCATCATCATGCACATAACCAGACATACAATGTCCCAGTAAATATTAGGTTTGACTCATTGCAGTTCTTGGAGGAAGTGGATTGACTTAATGACCACTTAAATGGGAAACGTAGTTGCAATCCGGGAGGGGATACAGATAGCAATCAGTATAAAAATAACAACCCATATGAGGCCCAGAATAAGATATGTGTCTCACGCTCTCGGAAATCACCCCCCTTCCAGACGCAGATACACACAGACGAACAAAGGGCCAATAGGGAAAACGACTCTTCACAAGTTACCATCCCAAGTACAATCAGGGGGGAACCTAATACAAATGGAGCTGAGTCCCCCCTCAACAAGCCCACTGTAGTTAAAACATTAGTCGATAGTGATCCTCGGGCAGAAAAGAAGGAGGAAATACGTTGTGGAAAAATTTGAAATATCGCCCACCCAAATACCAAACCAGGGAATAATAAAAATCCTATCATGGAACATATGTGGCATTAAGTAAAAAATTACAAACAACGTATGGGGAGATTTTGTTCGAAAATATGATATTTTATGTCTGCAAGAGACATGGCCATTACTAGAGCAGCACTTGGATGGGTATAAAACTTTTCATGTACCTGCAATACAGTCCATCCATGGGAGAAATAAGGGAGGTATATGTATTTATGTGTCAAACACGATGAGGGTACAGAGTATCAAAATGATAAAGAATACCCCCTACTACCAAATGGTCTCCATTGTTTTGTCTACCCATATCAAATTATTAATTGTTAACTTTTACAACAATATTGACAATGATAAGTATATGACTGAGCTAACAAACCTTAGTGAGGATTTAACTGTTCAAGCGAATAGTATTGTAAAGGATGTAATCATGGTATGGTGGTGGGATTTTAATATTAGTACCTGTAATTTGAACGCATGTGTACCAGGAAAGAACTGTAAAGATGATTTGGGTTCCACCAAACATTTTGTACATACGGCCAGGGGAGAGAAACTCAATGAAGTTATGGCAATGTTCGATCTTGAATTTGTAAATACAATGTGTTCCCCAATTAATAATTTTGACCCCACTTATATCGGACGGGACTTCAGAACTGTGATTGATTTCATTGTTTGGCCAGCGCGCTCTGCAAGCATGGTAAAAAAAATTAGGATTCACCCGGTTGGATTAAGCGACCATCTACCCCTCAGCGTGGATATATAGGTGTATGGATATAACACTAGGTCTACAATAGAACGTTTGACATGGGCCCAAGACCTAGTATTGTCTCGCCAAAATGGCTTTACTGTAAGATGGGGGGCAAAAAACTCGGCCTTTACCAATAAAAATATTATTACAAAGGCTCTAACACCCATCATGATGTATCTAAATGAGGATACATCTCACAGTGACGTATTAAAAGCCTTCATGCAGATCACCCAAATCATCCAGGAGACTATGACTACCCCTGGAAATAGGAAGCAAGTGAGAGGGGATGAATGGTGTGATAATCAATGCATCAAGACATATAAACTACTTAAGGTGGCTTTAAGCTCTTTAACTAGGGATGGGGATGAAGTTAGAGCATGTAGAAAGACCTATAACTTAGCAAGAAAAAATCGGAAAAAGGAGATTAAAGAGCAGGCGTGGGCCAATCTGTACCAGGCCGCCCAGTGTAGAGATTCTTGCCTATTTTGGCAGGCCGTGAATGCCCCTTTTTTGGCAAATAAAGAAAGTGCAAGGCTAGAAATTGCCATTGACGAGAATAATTGGATTGAATTCTTCTCAAAAGTCTACAGGCAGGAGAAGAACAGCGAAATATCCAATCCCGAGAGGGAAGAGGCGGATGGACGTAATTCTGTGAATTCGCCAATCGCAATTGAGATTACTCAGGGGGAAGTGTTGCTGGCAACTAACCAAAGTAAGGGCAACAAGGCCCCTGGGCCTGACGGAATCCCAATTGATTTATTTAAATCTACTGTAGATCTCTGGGCTCCACTTTTAATGTGAGTATTAGAGGCCTACTGTTCTGAAGGTTTTATAAGTTCCTGGTCTGAATCAGTAATTGTCCCCATTTACAAAAAAGGGGACCGGGAAAGTCCATCTAGCTATTGGACTCGTTAATGAAAGTGGCAGGAAGGGTGATACTAAATAAACTCCAGTCCTGGGCTCAAGAAAATAGTATTCTGACCCCGGTTCAATACGAGTTCAGGGAAGGGATGGACACGGTGGAGCAGGTATTACATTTTATTCTACTCCAAGGGAAGTACACTCAAGCAAAAAAGGGATGGCTGTATGTAATCTTTGCAGACCTTACGGCCGCCTTTGATTGCATAGAACATAATAAATTGTGGAGTACCCTGGAGGACATACAGGTTAAGCCAGCTATAGTGCAATTCCTAAGACAATTGTATTCAGGAGCCTCAGCTAAAGTGAGATACGGCCCCAACGGTGAGTGTACTAAACCATTCCATGTAGAGACGGGAGTCAGGCAAGGCTGCGTCTTGGCCTCTTTCCTCTTCTCCATATACACCAACTCTTTGGAGGAGGAATTGAGGGCCAATGTCATCGACAGCCCAAGACATAACAACAAACAGGTTGTCTCCCTTCTCTACGCGGATGACGCGGTTCTAATGGCCAGAACTAAAATAGGTATTCAGCAAGCACTCACCACATACACAGAGTTTATGGCCAATAGGGGCCTAAAACTCAACGCCAGGAAAACTTTCGTCAACCTGATAGTGAGCGATGTAACCATCGAACTCACTAAAACATTCTCATATTTAGTTGTTCTCCTAGAGGGAGCAGGTTCTTGGGTCCGGCAATTAGAAGTAGGACCCTCTTATTTAAAAGATCTACTACAGCACTAATGAATTTTGCCTATAAATTGGGTAAAAGACCTCCTGACATACTATTAAAAATATATATAGCAAAGTGCAGGAGTATTGCAATGTACAGGGCGGGCATCTGGGGTTTAAACAATGTGGTGTCAATTCAAATAATTGAAAATGTTTTCCTTAGATACATCCTCGCAGTCCCACAGAGTACGTCTGTTTTTAATTGTCACGCTGAATTGGGTATCGAGTATATTACAGACCTTATCAAGTTGCAGCCAGTCCTACTATGGCACAGAGTCTGGTCTTCTCCGGCATTGTGCCTAAATAGAGAAATAATTAGGGATGTAATGAGTTTGGACCAGTCAAGAAACATCCCTTGGCTAAACTATATAAGAAAGTTTTTTAATGATCTTAACAGACCGGAGTTTTATGAAAATCCTGAGCTGGTTTGCGCTATATCCAGAAAGGCATTGAAACTAATATGCATGAGTCACCTCGAGCAGACAAGATTAATAGGGGAGATTGATAAAAGATCGGTCATCCAGCATCAGATGACCCTGACCTGTCACCTCTCACTGCAGCTGAAAGAAACCTACACAAACCCGAACTGCAGTAACAACAACAGAAACAGAAAAAGGACTGCTTACTCACCTCTCACTGCAGCTGAAAGAGGACTACTCATCTCCCCCATCTATGTGGTGGCCATCTTGTAATGGCACCAACCTAACCTGCACACTCAAACGACGACAGGCATTTTCACCACGACAATCCAGAAAATGACCGCTCTCTACCTCTCCTCAATCTGACAGTGGTCTACTCACGCTTATTCAATCCTCAAGGCTACTAATGAAGATTCCCCCAGGGACAGGAAGGAGTAGTAATTCCATTAACCCAACAAGAGAGAGAAAAAGAAAAAGAGGACTAAGACCGGAGGGTAGGGCACAGAAGAACACTCAAATATGGCAGACATCTTGGAATGTAGCCTATTGTTCAGCACAATATGATAGGAGCATACTCCAATGAATATAGAGGAAACTAAAGGGAAAAAGTTATTACTAGTATACCAATACTGACTCACTTATATAAGACTAGTGTCTTAATATGAGACCCAACGACAAATACTGCTACTAGTAATTTAGGTAAGAGAACTACAACACCAACTGGAAAGGAACTCACGTAATCTTTGAGAAGTGCCTACACAAGACCAACTAAGAGAAAAAACATGGATGGATCTTACATAGAGTCTGACGGCCGGAATGCCCAGACCATAAAATATCCAACTAAGCTATCCAAAAATGCAGCAAAAGAATTCAAACATAACTTCTTGAGAAACAATCCAGACACTCTGATATCTGACCCCTACTTTAGCATAGATAAAGGTACTATTATGAACGACCTGATATTCTTCACAAACAAAACAGCTAAATGGCGCAATGCCTTTACAAGAATGCTTAACACTAAAACTTTAAAAAACATCCCACATGGAACAAAAATGATGATCTCACCGTCAAAAAGATGCAAAGCGGAACTATGCATCACCATACATAAAACCGGAATAGTGCTGGTTCAAGCAGCCGACAGCGAACTAAACGAATTCGACAATATATTTCCGACCCTAAAGGAAGCTCTTGAGGACACGAATCATCAACAACACCGGACCACAACTGAAGGCACTCCTGATAATATCAATACTACCAGCAGGGACGCTAACCGAATAGGAGGACAACAGGCCCAAGCCACAAAGGTAGGTGATATTCTGGATACTGATATAGGAGTGACAACTTCAAAAAATAGGACAAGACAAAAAGAGAGACCCACCATGTATGCAAATACAGGAAAGAACAAACTCCTAAGAGAAGAGCCGTCGCCGCTCGCTAATGAAGAGACATCATTAGAAGGTTCAGGTTATCAATTACACCAGACCCCACCAGAAGACAATCCTGACATATTCAACACTACTTCTAGAATCGGTCTAAGAAATGAAGAACATCGGGACCAAGCTACTAGAATAGGAGACAGAGTCGAGATTAGAGAGACAACATCCGAGAATAATTCTGAAAGGCCGAAGAAGTCTACAAGACATTGGAATAACGTACAAGACCTCTACCTAAGGGAGGAAGTGACACCGCCCTAAAACAAGATTCACTGCACTTAGCACTGACATCTCCTACGAGAGAACACTTCAACGATAACCGGGAAGTGATTAAAGTAGAAGATACCAACGACCCCCTACCTCGTTCTGATTCCGCACAAGAGACAGCTAGAACCTCACCCTCGAATGCAGCTCCTTCTTCACAAAATACAGACAACACAACTCATACCACAGGTACCGACAATCTTGCTGAAGTTAAAAAGAAAGGGGCGGCGGACAAAAGAACCGCTCAGAAACATAGGAAAGCAAACTGCAAATCTGGGAAAGAAAGGCTACACACCCCTAAGAGATCTTTCCAAAATAAGAAAACAATCAAAGAGCTCCAGAAACTAATTGACAACATGACGGAAGACATTCTTAATACTCGACAAGCAACGGAAAAAATACTGGAAATGACGGTAATCACTCAATCCAAGATCACGCACATCCAAAATCTGGTTCACTCCGCTCAAAGAAAAAACAACGAGATGGCCATGCCACTATCATGCAGGCACAACCGACCAGTTAGGACAAACTCATGGTCGAAGGAGGAGACCCTTGCCCTACTCCGATCATATGAACCTTCAAACTACAAGAGAGAGGAGAGAACCAATACAGTACCAATCGATCCCAATAGATCACTCAGACGGAATGAAAGAAAACTCGACCTCCATAACTTACAACAAATTAAGCTAACTGCCGAAGTGCATGACTTGAACTCCAGAATCTCAGGGAAACCTATGAAATGCCTTTTACTCAACGTCCGCTCTGCAACCAAACATGCATCAGACATAGCAGATCTCATCATCAACAAAGAAATTGATTTAGCAATTCTTACAGAAACATGGCTTTCGGAATCATCATCTCCATCCATGGATCTCTTAGTACCGCCCCGGTATAACATTATAAGGCTGGATGGACCGAAGAAGATAGGAGGAGGTTTAGCCTGCATTCACCGATCGGATATTGAGATCAACCAATTGCATTCCGACCCTATAGAATCATGTGAATACCTAGGTCTTAATATAAGATCAACAGACAACCAAAGATGCAACCTACACGCGCTTTACCACCCACCAGGAGAAAACGCCAAGTTCATTGAACAGTTAATGGAGATCATTACGGCCAACTCTAACTACGACGTCAATAACATTTTCCTAGGCGATCTCAACCTACACTGGGATGACTGCAATGACAAACTGGTCAACGCGCTCAAGGTCTTCCTCTTGGAACTAAACCTCACACAAGTATGCACACAACCTACACACGTGAAAGGTGCAACGTTGGACTGGATTATATCTAGAAACGAAGGCACATCAATCCTCTCAATAGACCCGTGTGACTGGTCTGACCATCATGCCATAACATTCGCGATACCCACTTTTACAAAAAGCAAGACATCTCAACCCATCAGGCACAAAAAATGGATTCGAGAGACTAAAGAAAAGAATATTGAGCTACCAGTAGAATGCTGTGAGAGAGACCTACAGCCACCTAGCAACCTGCAGGAGGTAAACGATCTGACGGATCACTACACTACATCAATTGAGAAAATTATCAATAACACCATGCCACTAAAAATGAAAAGAATCACAGAGAAGATAAAAAATCCATGGTTTAATGGATTGCTAAACGAAGAAAGGTGAAAACTGAGAATGGCTGAAAGGAAATGGAGACAACACCCATCGTCTCCGGAGTTGAAAGCCCTCAGAAATATCAGGAACCAATATAACAAAAAGATCATCAACTCCAAAAAAGAATTTATAAGATCAGAACTCGATAATGCCAAAAACAGACCGAAGAAACTATTCGAAATCTTAAAGCAACAATCAAATAAACTAGCAAAATCTGCCCATGAAAACACGAATATACTACTAGGCTGCGAAGAATTTTCATCATTTTTCATGGAGAAGGCCAAATCGCTTGAGAAAGAGCTCAAGAGCGCCGCAGATAACCTACCCACTCAACCAATATCTAAGATGGATACCAGCCTGAAAACAAACTGTAATAAGACCAAAAATAAGGCACAATGGGATACCTTCGATTTATATGACCAGAATACCATCGCCAAAACGCTCTCGGATATCAAACCAAACAACCACTATCAAGACCCGCTACCAGCGAAATGCCTAAAAGAAATCAGACATATTGTAGTACCAATCTGGACCAAAATTATAAATGCATCGCTAACACAAGGGATCCTCCCGGATTGCCTGAAAACAGGACAAGTCGTACCAATAATCAAAAAACCTACAGCGGATGCAACAGATCCGAATAATTTTCGTCCAGTGACCAACATCCCTCTACTTGCCAAACTAATTGAGAAATGCGTGCAAGGCCAACTGAGCCAACACATCACCAACTTTTCCCTACTGGACGAATACCAGTCAGGTTTCAGAGCAGGTCATAGCACAGAAACAGCGATCCTCCAGATTGTCGACGACGCCCTTCAGGCACTTGATCAAAACCAGGCATGCCTACTGATTCTCCTAGACCTATCTTCTGCGTTTGACACGGTCAACCATGAAGCATTACTGACCAGGCTGCAAGAGAGGATGGGAATATCTGGAAATGTGTTGAAGTGGTTCGAATCATTCTTGCAAAACAGAACACAGAGATTCCTGGTCAACCAAGCACTCTCACCATCATGCCCTAACTCAATTGGAGTCCCTCAAGGATCGACGCTATCCCCAGATCTATTCAACCTGTATGTTGAACCGCTTACAGAAATTCTCCGTAACTCACAGATATCCTATCACATGTACGCGGACGACACGCAAATATACATAAAGATCGTGTCCTTGGAAGACATTGAACGAATGAACGAGACATTACAAATGACAGTGGAATGGCTAACAACCAACCATTTGAAGCTAAATGCTAACAAAACTGAGTTCCTATTAATCGCAGCTCCAAGAAACCACTCGGAAATGAAGGAATGGACCAAACTGGTGACTGCGCTAAACTGCACCCCAACCCTAGTCAACTCGGCGAAATCGCTAGGAATCACCTTAGATGAGAACCTCGACATGCAAGCCCACATTAAGTCGATGGCTAGAAATGCACGTTTCCACCTGAACTACTTAAGGAAACTGAAACCATACATATCAGAGGCGGATCTTAAACTGGCAGTCCAATCACTAGTTATTTCTGGTATTGAATATGGTTGCTCCACCTTAGCCGGTCTACCAAAAATGTCTACAGCTCCGCTAAAAGCATGTCTCAACGCAGCGGCAAGACTTATTACCGGATCGAGGAAATTTGATCATATCTCTCCTTACCTGAAAGCATTAAACTGGCTACCCTATGAAGCCAGAATTCAACTAAAAATAGCATGTATCACCCATAAAGCGCTCCACCACAACACACCCAGATACCTAGCAGGGACAATTGAGTTATCTGGGGGAAAGAGACCAGCCAGGAGTGCAAAGGAGCTGCTGCTGCGACCAGCCATTTTCCGGAAGAAAAAAACTTACAATCGAGCATTCTCAGGAGCAGCCCCCAGAATCTGGAACTCACTACCTCCAAACATTAGGAAGATTCAGAATATAGGAACCTTTAAGAGGGAAGTGAAAAACATTTTGATGAGTAAATTTCTTACATAGTGAAGACTGATGACCACGGATTGGAACTATTGCCGTCCTAATTCATAGCATCAACATAACTGTTAGGGAAAGATGATGAACTTATCTAGATAATGCGGAACACTGATTCGGGTCAGGAGTCTCTCCTGAGACCTAGTTGTATCCTTACTATTACCTCGTGCAAATACTTATACGCATATTTTTGTATCCTTCCTATTACATCTTGCTAAGAGGTATATGCACATCTACCTAATTTACCTCCGTAATGCCTTATAACTACCTACCTCATAGGTAGTCCCCGAGTAACCATATGCTAGATATCCGAACCTCTAATGTAAACGCTCATGCTATGTATTTTATATATACGCCCAACCCCTAATGGCATATAAGGATCTACCTCAATATTTCAAACAAGGATCTACCTCATATTTTGATTGACTTTATAAGTGTTACTACATATGTGAATCATAACCGTCTTCATACTGTGAAGCGCTCTGATACCCACGGGTCTTGTTCGCGCTATACAAAACTTTATAGTAAATAAATAAATAAATAAAATTCAACCTTATCTATGTTATTGTCTCAAAGGTTTCGACAGGTACATTTTAACAAGGTTCAGATTTGAATCTTTTCACTGGTTTGTGACTTTCCCAAATAAAAACGACTGGTCGAGGGAATTGGCACTCTGCCCTTGTGATAATGCCTCCCAGCAAACAACAATCCACACGGTATTATTTTGTAATTATTATACCCAAGAACGTGTAAAGTGGATTAAGCAATATTTGAAACAGGGATCTTGGCGGTAATATCGCCCAGCTTATTTGTTTCTACAACAACAGAATGGCGAGTATTGCACTTTGCTTATGACCGGTCCTTTAAAGAGTATATTGAAGAAAAGGAATGTAATAACCTGTTGTATATAGCGATGAAATGGTATATCCTCTTTTTCTTTCTTTTTTTTTTTAAACTGCAGATGTGTAATTCTATTTTGACTGGTGAATTGTAAAGGAAAATATGTATGAATTCGACTGTTTCTCTTTTAACTGTAGCTTTTATGATTTTATATTTTTACAAAAATCGAATAAAGCATACTTTGACTTACTGTGATACTGATATGAATGGGCCGGATAAAATTTTTGGCGAACTGGGTAATCTCTTTTGGCCTGGCGGATGAGTTAAGGTCTGCCTGGCTGAGACTACACTGCTGCCAAATTTGGAAAGGGCTACGAAGCAGCTGATGATTTATAAAACACTGGCAGGAACCGCCATCAAAGTAGTTCCTGTAGTGCTTTAAAATGTTTGGCGCACAACTTTGTTCACTTGATGGAGAGAAATCTGTCAAATGTATTTTTAAAACATTTTTACAGAAAAAAATCCCAAAGCTGGATTTTCTTTTTGAAAATTAAAAAAAAATAAAACTCCCTCAATATCTTACATGGTGAGGGGGGCATTAGACTGCTCTCATTGCCCCTTACTGACAGTGAGGGGTAGTGAAAACGTATGTTGGCCCTTCAAAATTATGTGGATGGACATAGATGCTTGCCTTTGAAAGTCCATACTCCATCGGGCTGTTGGAGGGGTATAACCATGGTAGAGACTGATTAGTCTCCTCCGTGGTCACACCTCTAGTCTGCTCAAATCTAAATTCGGTGGCCAGACCATCATTTGGGGGGTAAGGATACACCTTCACTGTTGCAACAGAATTTCCTTATCGTCAAGATTTAAATCAGCCCAAAGTCTCCATAAATGTACCTTAAGAATGTCATTATTTTTCATTTTAGAAAATGTATCACAAACTGTTTCTAACCATTTACATACAATGCATGTGAATTTTTATCTGTTGTGTATATGAAGGGTACATAACAATTATAAGTCTGTGTGAGATAATCCCTCATTTTGAATGATTACACCAATTTTGTACTGACTGGTATTGCTAGTTTTTCAGTTCTGCATACTCAGGCACTGCTGTCCAGTCCCCAGTGTGTGTGATCTAACCCATACAGCTTGGTAAAAATTGGCTTATCCGCTATTAGCATATTTAACTTTCCAGTAATGTTACAGTATATGGTGCAGAAAAATACAACAATAGCATACACATTTAAATCTCATCTGAGTTCTGCAACATATTTTATACCATCTACTAGGCTAACAAGGGAAAACATGGTTTCAGGCCTACATTTGTAGCCAGGCTCCAAAATGTTTAAACCTGCAGGTAAACCTGTCAAGACGACCCTTTTTGACAGGAAGAACCCCTACTTTTAAATATTACGTAGGTCAACCCTAAGTAAGCCTTGTAGCCTACAAGATAGGGTGCCTAATATTTGATAGTAGAACATGCAAGATTTTAAAGTTTGCATGCTGCTACTGTGACTAGCCCCCAAAAGCTATTTTCAGTTTAAAGCGCTGTGGAGAGTCCAATGCTAATACTGCTGTTGCTAACTTTGGTTTGGGATAACCTACATAATTGATTCAAGCACTGTTTTTGATCTTTATTAAAAATCAAATTCAAAGGTGAAGTTGGATTTTTGATAAATGTATAGGAAAAGTAACTTTAAAAAAGTTAGACTTTGCTTGAAATGGCAGTGGGCTAATTCGCATTAGCTGGCCATCGGCTGCCGTCTGTCAGTGTTTTCCCTTTAATGAGCAGCGAAAACTGCTTCCAGAGCAGAAATAATGGCTTAGGCCTTTTCACAGTAGGACCTGGTTATGAGGTATATAACTCATTTTATCTCAGAAGGGGAAGTTGGGGAGGTTTTATGAACTTTTTTAACTTGAAAGGACTAGGGGGAGGCCTGCCCCTTCACAGTTAACTGTAAAGGGAGACCAGGGGAAGAGAAGCATTTGATACCTGCGTATAGTGTAGCCTGTTTAGCACCTTCCCAGTAGAACCTGGTCCCAAAACATTTTGGTGGCACTGAGGAGGAGGGGACTGCTCCTTTCCTTAGACAAACACCTGTCTAGGACACCAGCCACCTTCAAGGGCAGAAGAGGTCTGCTATGGTATATTGAACACAGAAGAGTGTACTGTGTAATAGTTTGCAGTAAGTCAAACAGGGTGTGCTGCAAAAGTGGAAAGGTTTGCCCATGGGTATTTTTTTCTCTCACTGATTAGGGAGGGTTCAGAGTTCACCCTTCACCAAGTGGCTAGTAAATTCTACAAAAGTAGCACCTCAACACTGGTTCATGAGAACACTTTCTGAACTAGACATGTTATCTGGGAACTCTTCCTGTACCCAGGACTGAGAAGTGGACACTAAGGGCCAGCTGGCTGACCTTCTGTGTGGCTACAGGGACACAGCAAGTTGCAAAAGGGCCTTTTCCTAATGTGGCTAGAAGTCCTGGTCTATACTCTTCTGGTGGCCTCTTCTGTAGTGAGCTCTGGCCCATACGTCTTGACCTTGAGGTCCTGGGGAGGTTAGCAGACGGATGGGGCATGAAATCTGAATGTACCTGCTTGGAGCTTTTCCTTTCAAAACGAAAGGATTCACTGTGAAATCAGTCAGTGCTATCGAACTTCAAGATGACCCTGCCGGATACAGCCATTGACCTTTTCCCAGAGCTTGGAAGGGCGTGCCAGGACAGATCCAGAGTAAGGTACCACGAACATAAGCAGAGTATGTGGTTCCATAGATCATGCCCTCCACTGCTTACCAAGTCAATGGCATTCACCACCAGGGAGATGGTTTCCTGCAGGAAGCCAATGTGAGCCTGTTGTTGTTTAATGTATTAGTATGTTAAGTAATGGTGGCATGCCGAAAGCATCTCCCGCATGTTTAGTGTTAGGAAGCTGGTGTTTGGTCTGGATGCCATGGAGTGATGATGAGTGTGTTTGCCAGAGAGGGGAAGGAAAAAACATTCATGGTTAACAAATAATAGAAATGAAACAAGAACAGGAGCCTGCAGCAGATAGCGGCACATTCAAACAGTCTCTCAAAAACCAGTACATAGAGTGTGTAGGGATACTGGTAAACAACAACCATGTGTAGGAGGGCAATAGGCGCAAGGCAGACAAACCAAGCAATGGTTCAGTGGGACAAAAACAAACCATCCATGGCCTGCAGTAGAGTAAGAAGTCAGTATCTTAAATTCGAAAGAGGACAGTGGTAAGGAGGGCCGGGAGGCCAGAGACCTCTGACCAGGGGCCAGAGGTGGTGCGATGGTTGGTCGCCAAGGCCAGCTCCCCTTGCAGTGCACAGCCAAGCCAGGGCGAAGGGACATCAAAGTAGCTCGTCCACTGTTTGCAGTGTGACAAAGGGACCGGATAACAGCCCTTCATTCCCTGAGGTGCCAGATGCTGTGCTGTCCTCACTCATGGCTGCGCTGGAGTCAGTGTCCAGAGGGGGTGAGGATTGACGTAAGGCAAATGCTGTTGCAATGGCAGATTGCTGACTTTGCCTAAGTTCCTGTTGGGAGGGGGCCTGGCAGCTCCCCCAGTCTTGCTGTGCGGCCAACCTTGCGGACCCCTCCAGCGACCTGATTGAGACCCGGAGGGGGTGATGGCCTCCCTCAAAATTAGTTTCCACCCTGCCCCAAGCTTCAGCTGGCCCTGCAAAGAAGTGGGTCTGTTGTTCATGAATGACCTTCACTCTCACTGGCTAGATCAGAGAATATTGGATGTGGAGGTCTCGAAGGCAGCATTTCACACGGAGAAAAGAGGAGCGATGGTGCAGGGTCAACATGGTATTATCAGGGAAGATCGAAATCCAGCAATTTTCATATTCCAGTAGGACTGCCTGCCTAGTCACTTGCAGAATAGTGTCTCTTTCTGTATAATGGAGTAGTTTGCCGACAATGTGGCGAGGGAATGTTCCCGATGGAGGGTGCCAGTTCAGCATCTGGTGTGCCTTCTACATGGAGAAGTGAGGGGAGAGGGACTGGGCTTCTGTGAAGTATTTCACCCATTCCTCCAGAAAGTAGATCACCGATCGACAGCCCTCAGAATCCTCTGGTAGGCCAATGACGCATATATTGTTCCGGTGGGTCCTCCCCTCAGCATCCTCTGCGTGTTGTTCAAGTTGTTTCACCCTGTCGAGGAGGTCCCCCATGCATCATTCTTTATCTGCTAACCATGGTCGTGTGTCCTCAATGTTGTGTTCTGTGTCTGTAACCCTACCGGCCAGTTTCCGCTGGCTGTTGGGTTCCACCATGGTCCCAGGGCTGAAGGTGCTGCCGCTCATTGAGCACTGTTGAAGAGTGCTGCAGGGCAGCAATGGTAGTTGACCAGGGATGGTGAAAGCCAAGTCTTGGAAAAGCCTGCTGTTCAAAGTCCTCTCAAAAGGATGGGAAAGGGTGGGGGACCAGTATGCACACCGCCGGTCACCAGGTGCATCCCACCAGCCTCTGCATAGGTTGTTCCCATTTGGGGTCGGGCACCAGTCTCTCAACCCGCTCCGGGGTTCTCAGAGCGGTCTTGGCGGCAGTAAATCCAGATGGGGCTGGGGTGTCATGTGAGGTGAGAGGGGCAGCTAGAGTACACCCAAATGGGCAAGGGGGCTCCGGGAGGAAGCACCCTATCTTGCAGACTCCAAATGGATAATCTTGCCTTCTTTCCTGTGTGCCGACCGCATGCCGATTAGGCCCTGCTGTGGGCCCAAAAGGGGCAAAAAAGATGTGCCCTGCAGGCGATGAGCGACAGAGGCAGCTGAGAGGCACCTAGGCAGGTCAGGAAGTGCCAGAGACATTGCTGCGCCCCGCAGCTCCCACGAGTGTGGGATGAGGTGCTCAGCCCTGTGTGTCAACTGCATGCTGAATAGGGCCCGCTGTGGCTCTGAGTGCAGCAGAGGGGATGATCCCCACAGGTGGCTAGCCCAGCTGCAGACCCGCGATATAGGCTGTCCTATCATTGGGACACACCGGCCCAGCCGGTTTAGGCAGCCCCTCTTGCAGGGAATTGAAGGTGTTGTACCGCGCCTCTGCAGTGTGGACTCTGGACTGCAGAGGGCTTGCCCAGCAGGGAAACAGCAATGGGAGGGCCTCCTCCCGTGATGGCATGGAGCGGGCACAGTCACAGTTGGTAGGGCGTAGCAGCCCCTGCAGACCGGCCTGGAGGAGCACAGGCTTGCGCGCAGACTGCACCCCAATTCAGCCCGCCGTGGAGCAGGGCTGCACAAGCAGGCAAGCCCCACAAGTAATCAGTGCGGCCTCCGGGAGGTAGGCCCGGTGGTGCATGGTGACCTCACCCGGCAGCCTCACACAGGTCCCTACAGCCACCTTGCCTCTTCAGGGATCGTTCTACATTGCGTAGGAGGCAGAAGAGGCCTTTATCAGTAGGAATCTGCTGAAGTTCTCCACCTGCTGACCCATAACTCTCTGAGCAGATGTCTGCCATCTTCGTGGCTAAGCCACGCCCCCATTACTTGTAAATGCTCTACACATTTTTCTTAACTTAAGTCTGTGATGTACGTTCCAGGGTTAAACTCAAGTTTATTGACTGAAATATTTTGTTGAACTTGTCCAGATTTTGGACTTAATAGTTGTGAAGGACTAACATCCTCCCCAAATATTAACTACTTTTCTTACACTCTTCAAATGACATTAATCACTCTCCTCTTGCGGAAAATTCATGTCAATGTTCCCCTCCACATCATCCTAAACAAAATTGAACTTAGTTGTGCAGCTTGCTGGAATGAGGAGTGTAAATCCATCTGTGGTATTCTTAACATGTGAATCTATACTTCTAAATTGATTTATTCACCCATGCAATTACACCAGTACATCTTGTCAAATGGTCTGAGAGTACTAAACAAAGCAAGATATTTTCCTCCATTCTGACATCCAATGATTTCTTGACATCTCTGTCTTTTACTTTTTCTGATATATTTGATTTTCCTTCTCTAATTTATGACATTATGAGTAGAATTTATACTCACAACAAGAATAGAGCAGATTTCAAACAACATTTCTGTCCAGCAATGCATACTAATTAATTGCACTGTGACGTAAGTAGGGAATTAATTAGGTCGATCATACAGCTGAAATACACTACTGGCTGTTTCTTGAAAGGAAAGGAAAACTATTTCAAATTACAGATTCGTGGAAGCACTATTTACGTGATGTAACTGATCAAGCGAAATACTGGATATAGCAGTAAACTAAAAGAAGATTCTGACTGCTGCTGCATTATGCACTTTGACTGCTAATTAGTTTCAGGAAAAAAGTCTTACTATGGGCCTCCAGCTCTTATGTTCTTTCAGTTTAATGAAAAGTAAATTTATTTAGCAACATTTTTCAATATAAACATTCACATTAAAACAATGATTTTCAGCAATTTGTAATTAATTAAGCATATAAATTGAAAAAAAGACCATGGTTTATATGAAACAATGACTAGAGGCTGTGTAGGGTGGTGAGCGTCATATAAGTGCTGTCAGTCATTTAAACATTTACATCATGGAAAAAACACTACCTACAGCATTCCTCACTTTTATTTACATTTTAGAAAATAAATATTATGGGGAAAAAATAGACGCCCAGGTTAGATGTCTTGCACATCTAACCTGGGCTTCTATTGGAATTCTATAACGCATATTAGCAAGCCCATTATCGCCGTTTTAGCTGCAGTTTCCTACCACTAAAATGGCGATCATTTTAACGAGATTCTTGCTAATATGCCCCATTATTCCACTGGATTTTGTACGCTTTATTCCTAGATATCACTATCTTCGTTTCAGTGGTACATATTGCACAAGAGGTTTGTGATGGTAATGGAATTAAGGCAATCTAGTAAATATTAGCGAAAGACATGTTGGATATCATGTTTGCCCAGTGCTTAATTTGTCAAATAAGTTCAATGGCCCTCGTCAGAGGTAACTGCAGCTTGAGACACCTATTGCCACTGCCAGGGCTGTCAATGACAGTACCAACATAACTACTAACCATCACGGACCTACAAGTGTGACAATTCAGACTATACCATGGCCCCAATGCTATAGGAATGGCGTGGCCAGCAGGTATTAGTCATTGATACTGCATATTAAACTAATAAAAACTGTTGTTGTCCTCATCTCCAAATTAGGTATACAGCTCCACCATGTGGCAGAGTGTCATAAGTCCCAGTGCTGACAATGAAGTGCCGGTGCAGAGCATCGGAAACCATAGGCTCAAATTAAGCACTGCATACGCCATATTACAGGTGCCACAGAATATAATAAACTTGTATTACAGCAGATGGAATTTCCGTCATGTTTGTGACAGAGTAGATCGTCCAACGAAGTTAGTGTCAGGCCCTTAATTTTTTCCCGGTGTAGAAAGAACTATCAACCAGTCTTAATACTTCTGGCTAGTCGACTAAGGAGTGAGTTGATCAATGCATAACTATTTTATTTTATGATCAGTTTGTAAATCACTACTTACAGGATACAGACAGCTGAAACATATCTCCAGATAGAGTTGGGCCCAGTTCTTATTAAAAAAAAAAACACAAAAGCACTTTTGATGATTCGATCTCCAGCTTGAGCGTAAGTTTGGCTTTTTTTACATTCACAAAGGTTTCCCAAGGTGCGTCTGGAAAGTTGAGTCAGTCACATATTTCCAGGCATACAACTTGGAAAGTTATCTGATGGTTTTTACTTTATGCAGGCATTTGTCCACTGCAGGGTCGTACACAGTTATGCAGCCAGACAAGGAGGCACCACTGCACAATCAGACTATTGTCTTTTTCTTTCTATATGGCAAATATATTTTTTCCTTTTAGTAAACATGGGATCTGTTCTGCCACTCATCCAGGAATAATTAAGTTGTAAGACATATCCCCCACCAAGATTTACCCTTTTAATGAACATGACATTAAGAAATGTGTCAAGGGTTACTAAGCACTGCATGTGCTTGCAAATACAAGCAATCACTACAGTGAGTAAATACTGTTTGTGAATACAAGCTCCAATATGGATAGTTGAGAACTGTGGCAAGCTTTACAGCTAGTGTGCAAGGCAACATTGATTGTAGTGGTAGTTGGGATCAGGGAGTAGAAGTGGAGATCATTTTAAAGTGAAGACAGATTTTTACAAAAACACTTCCATCCAAATACTGAGTTGTCTTTCACTCCCCAAAACTAATGCTATAAGTACATTTTAAGTGTTGGATATGTTAATCAGTTATTTGGATTCGGAAGGATAGAAGAGGAAAAAAGGTTTGTATTTATATAGCGCTTCTTACCCCTAATGGGGTGTTGAAGCGCTTTTTTTGGTGAGTAGCACACTACTCCGGAAACCCATAAAGGATTAGTGGCAAATTAGCATGGTGAAATATGAAGGTAATTTGAGTAGTGGATGTTAGTCAGTTATTTGGAGTGTGAAGGATAGTGGAGGGATAGAAGGGAAAGAAAGGTTTGCATTCATATAGCGCCTGTTACCCCTGATGGGGTGTTGAAGTGCTTTCCTGGCGAGTAGCAGGGTACAGCAAAACACACAAGATGATGGACGGAATGTTGCACAATGGCAAAACATTCACCCCCAGTCGTAGATCTGGGTTTAATTCATCGTTATTTTGCTCACCAAGCCAGGCTACTCCAGAACCCATAAAGAACTAGTGTTGAAAATTAGTATAGTGAAATATGTAATATTTTGGGTGGTGGATATGTTAGTCAGTTACTTGGATTGAGAAGGGTTGGGGAGGGGTAAAAAAGGGAAAACGGTTTGCATTTATATAGTGTTCGTAACCCTGATGAGATGTTAAAACGTTTTGTTGGCGAGTAGCATGCTACTCTGGAACCCACAAAGGATGAATTGGTAAATTAGTATAGTGGAATAAGGAATTAGAGAAGTGAACATGTTAGTCTGTCATTTTGATCGAAAAGGATAGTGGAGGGATGGAAGAGTGAAGGATTTCTTATTTTAGGTCATAGCAGTAGGAGGAGACTTTTGGATGAGTAAAAGGGTTTTTGGAGGGGAAGAGTCAGAGGGAAGAGTTTATAAAGGTTTTTTGGGGGGGATCGGTATAGTAAAAGAGGTGTCAGATGATGCAAGGTGGGGTAGAGTAGGGGAGAGTCAAGAAAGGTTTTTTTTTGGTAACATAGCAGTGGTATGGGGTTTGGGATAAATGAGAGAGTGGGAGTAGAGGATATAATGATAGATGTATAGGGTGAGAGATAGGGTAGTGCATTGGAAATAGCAGTAAAAAGAAGTTTGAGATGAGTCAGAAAGTTGGGCTAGAAGATATATTGAGAGAAGTATAGGCTGGGAAATAGGGTACTGCATTGGAAATGCTAAATTAGCAGAAATTCATAAATATATAGATCCATAAGTACATTGAAAGTATATAGATATATAAAGGAGGTAAGTATACGCAGATTAAAGATATTGATAGAGGTAAAGGATGAGAAATAGAGTAGTGCATCGGATATGCTTTTTCAGAATGTCACTGAAGCACCTTTAAGTAAGCTAAGGAATGAATTGCTCTCATTTCCTTTGAAGAGGAAAGTGTGGTCTGGTAAAGGTGTGATCTGTAGGTGCATATATGTTTTATTGAGTTGTGATATTTCTTCGGTGGCAAAACCTAAAAAGCTTTAACAAGTTTCCTCAAAAGGTAAAGGCATCCATTGCCCGGCAAACGCATAGCTATTGAAAGCAGCTGATGAGTGCCTTAATGGTGAGGGATTTACATATCCAAGTTGTGTTAACCCTATATGCTAGGGAGAAATTGGAGCTGTATACCGAGCACTATAAAACTATGCTACACTCATATGGTTCCACATTAAAGAAATAAACAGTTGCTTACAAGTTGAAACAATGATAAAGTTGACTCTCCTTAAGTTAAATGGCTGAAAGTCTGAACAAATGCTGCTCGAACTCAAGCATACCAGGCCAAGACCTATCAGCACCATTATCATTTCAATCATATTCAAAATTAACACCCACCTGCTAAAAGCCTTGTGGCTCATCTCGACTTTCCCACTCTCGATGGGCAGTCAGATCAATTCAGTCGTTAAAATGCAACAAATGTCTTCTTTTAAACCTGCATTCATGCAATTCTCACTATCCCAGCTTACAACAACAACAAAGACAACACATTGTACAAGATACAAAAGCCCATGTCATGACATGACAAATTTCGTAGCTCGCCCTGCATCGCAAAATGCGATGCAGCATGCTCTACGAAATTTGTTTATTAACTAAATTGTTTACTTACCTCCAATTATCCATATTCCGGTTTTTAACTGGATTGTTCTTCTACAATTGACTTCATCAATTTTTCCACCTCTCTGGCCCAAGCTCTAACATTTCTGAGTGTATCCTGGATAACTTCCCTGATCATAACCCTATGACGTCTGTCTTTGCCTGGGATTTTAATCAGGAAACCAAGGGAATAAATGGTCAATCTAATAATACTCTTAGCACTAAAGGTCAAGCTTAGAGGCTGAAGTCGGACAGGGTGTTACCTGGGGCATTCCTAGAAGACCTAAATACAACAAACACAGGAGATGTAGCACTCTGTTTAGAAAGTGGCTCGCAGGAGGAGGTGGTCCTTGATGATTTTGGCAGAGTCTGCGAGCAGATCGCCGCCAACCTCATGTCCCGTGGTAAACATGGGAATATTAAGGAAGTTAAGTGGTTTGATTGCAGCTGCTCAAGAACCCAAAGAAAGCGGCCCAGGGATGCAGCAAGGATTATGGAATAGAGGAAAGCATATAAATCAGCAACACTGCAGAGGCAAAATGGAATTTAGGAGCAGGCATGGGAGGATCTACTGCAGATGTGTTTGCTAGTTAATAGTTCCAAATTTTGAGAGATCGTGAAAACGATTTCTCTTTGCAGGATCAGCAAACTCCAGGGTTGACTGCACCATAGCCCCCAACATATGGATTTCCCAATTTAAGGGGTTGTTAGTGAACATAATACAGAGAAATCAGACACTCAGTGGGTGCCGGATGGTGACATTCCACCGATGATTTTTAACGTAGATGAAGTATGTAATGCTATCCTTGCTACAGCAGGGGGAAAAGCACCAGGCCCAGATGGGGTTCCTCCAGATTTTACAAAGCAGACCTCTAAACCTGGGCAAGGTGCTATCTCATGTTTTAATGTGGTTTGCAACTGTGGACCCCTCCTACGTGCAGTGGTGGCGGGCATGGATTGCGGGTGTCGGGTCGGGTGAGCATCAGAGGCAGCGGGGCACTTTGTTAAATAAAAAAAAATACATTTATCTTGCACCCGGTCCAGCGTCTCTGCTTCCCTTTGTCTCGGACTCCAGGGAATACCCAGGCTCCCTTGACCAATCACAATGTTGCAATACAGTGTTGTGATTGGTAGGCACCCATGCTCCCCTGACCGTGATTCGGTGCTCAGCCAGGGACTGGGGACCTGGGCATGTTCTCCACGCTGGCTGTAATGCAGCCTGATTGGAGACAGTGAAAGTGCCAATGACTGTTTTGGGCTGCGCGAGAGGGTCAACCAGTCATTGCGCACTGGGTTCTACCACTCCTACCATGCAGCCCACCCCTCGCCCAATGCTGGTGCAGCAGGAGGACAACAAAATGATAATAACATTGCGTTATTATCATTTTATTTTTTCCTTTTTTTACTGCTGCAAGGCAGTGGGGTGACGCTCCTCCACCTTAGCAGAGGAGCACCCCTGCCCACGTCCTCCAAAGCCATCATCCTACCAATTTGTAGGTCGAGCTGGACTAGCATCCGTAGGCTGCTGTCCAAGTTCGACAACTATAGTCATCGACTTCGGGGGGATTAGGGACAAGAGGGTGCCACGCGCTTTAACCTGTGGATTTGACCTCGTGCACGCGCACGTCGGCTCCGTCCACATTCGCAGCAATTCCCGCGCCGTGCACATCCCCACACATACACACATGCGTGCGCATACACACAGACAGACACTCGCTCGCTCACACACACACACTCTCCCCCCCCCCGTCCCCCCCCCACGCCGCAGTCATCGGGCTCTTTTAAACACACACATGCATACACACACGCATACACACAGACTCCAAGACACATACACACAGGCACGCTCACACACATACAGAGCCCCCCGCCGCCCCACGCACACACACATGCCCCCCGCCCTCGCAGCTCAGCAAAGGCCCCCACTCACCGGTACACGTCTCCAGGCGAGGGCTCGTTGCAGAGGGCGGCGGTCTCATCCTTCTGTGCGTGCGAGGCTCTCACCTCACGGAAGCCCGGCCGGGCTTCCGGTGTGTCTTGAGGTCCCGCCCCCGGCCTGCCTGACTTCCGCCCGGGATTGTAAACCTTGTTTTTATTTATCTAGCGCTTGTTTTAACTCTTTTGTGCAACTTGGACAAAAACGTGCTATTAGTCGCAGGAACATTCACGTGTAGGGGGAACAACCGATTCGTCTCTTTTAAAGTAGAAAATGTTGACATTTTGATCCAATAGAGTGGTTTTGAAGGTCTTTTAGTTAATCTGCGCGTTGAATCTTCTTACCTTGACGTTTTCCTTGCCTGAAATAGATGGCGTGCCTGCTACCATTGCTCAAGGGGGGATGCTGGTGTAAAGTCACTCACTTGCATAGCCGTGTACCCTGCCTGTAAACCGTGAACACTGCCTTCTCTGCTTCGCTCAAGCAGTTCTGTTCCGGCAGTCTGTCTGGGTTTAACGTTTTTCTCATCAAATAAACTAAATGTGTGCCGGATGTGAGGTTTGCAGCTTCGGCTTACCAAGAGCATCCAGATCGTGAAGGCACATACCTGTATATATTTGTCACTCCACTCATGTTAATGCTTTTTTATTTGTTTACTTTTTAGTGTATTTTTTTGTTTTTTAAATATAGCGCAAAAAATCAACCAAAGGTATTTCGAGTGCTTTACATGAGTACAATTTACATTACACAAGGTCACACATGCTGTTTATAGGCATGGGTAGAAAATGTTGACATTTTGATCCAATAGAGTGGTTTTGAAGGTCTTTTAGTTAATCTGCGGGTTGAATCTTCTTACCTTGACGTTTTCCTTGCCTGAAATAGATGGCGTGCCTAATACCATTGCTCAAGGGGGGATGCTGGTGTAAAGTCGCTCACTTGCATAGCCGTGTACCCTGCCTGTAAACCGTGAACACTGCCTTCTCTGCTACGCTCAAGCAGTGCTGTTCCGGCAGTCTGTCTGGGTTTAACGTTTTTCTCATCAAATAAACGAAATGTGTGCCGGATGTGAGGTTTGCAGCTTCAGTTTACCAAGAGCATCCAGATCGTGAAGGCACATACCTGTATATATTTGTCACTTCACTTATGTTAATGCTTTTTTATTTGTTTACTTTTTAGTGTATTTTTTTGTTTTTTAAATATAGCGCAAAAAATCAACCAAAGGTATTTTGAGTGCTTTACATGAGTACAATTTACATTACACAAGGTCACACATGCTGTTTATAGGCATGGGGAGATTAAGTGATCTGCCCAGAATCACAGGATGTTGACCTGAACCCGGTTCCCCCAGTTCCACAGTCTGCAGCTTCCTTTTCTGAGGCCACATCCTGGGCAGTGGGAGGAAAAGCATTATGTTTTCCTTTCACTGCTGATCATGCGACTGGTGAAAGTGACGTGGAGGAGGAGGTTCTTTGCCACACATGGACACCACCACTGCCATACACACACGGACACCACCACTGCCATGCACACACAGACACCACCACTGCCATGCACACACGGACACCACCACTGCCATGCACACACGGACACCACCACTGCCATGCACACACAGACACCACCACTGCCATACACACACGGAAACCACCACTGTCATGCACACACAGACACCACCACTGTCATGCACACACGGGCACCACCACTGTCATGCACACACGGACACCACCACTGCCATGCACACACGGAAGCCACCACTGCCATGCACACACAGACACCACCACTGTCATGCACACACGGACACCACCACTACCATACACACACGGAAACCACCACTGCCATGCACACACAGACACCACCACTGCCATGCACACACAGACACCACCACCGCCATGCACACACGGAAACCACCACTGCCATACACACACGGACACCACCACTGCCATGCACACACAGACACCACCACTGTCATGCACACACGGACACCACCACTGTCATGCACACACGGACACCACCACTGTCATGCACACACGGACACCACCACTGCCATGCACACACGGAAACCATCACTGCCATGCACACACAGACACCACCACTGTCATGCACACACGGACACCACCACTACCATACACACACGGAAACCACCACTGCCATGCACACACAGACACCACCACTGCCATGCACACACAGATACCACCACCGCCATGCACACACGGAAACCACCACTGCCATACACACACGGACACCACCACTGCCATGCACACACAGACACCACCACTGTCATGCACACACAGACACCACCACTGCCATACACACACGGAAACCACCACTGTCATGCACACACAGACACCACCACTGTCATGCACACACGGACACCACCACTGTCATGCACACACGGACACCACCACTGCCATACACACACGGACACCACCACTGCCATGCACACACAGACACCACCACTGCCATGCACACACAGACACCACCACAGCCATGCACACACAGACACCACCACTGCCATGCACACACAGACACCACCACTGTCATGCACACACGGACTCCACCACTGCCATACACACCACCACTGCCATGCACACACAGACACCACCACTGCCATGCACACACGGAAACCCCCACTGCCATGCACACACGGAAACCACCACTGCCATGCACACACAGACACCACCACTGTCATGCACACACAGACACCACCACTGCCATACACACACGAACACCACCACTGCAATGCACACACAGACACCACCACTGCCATGCACACACAGACACCACCACTGCCATACACACACGGACACCACCACTGCCATACACACACGGACACCACCACTGCCATACACACATGGACACCACCACTGCCATACACACACGGACACCACCACTGCCATGCACACATGGACACCAACATTTTTTTTAATGCAAAGCATTGTCATTTACAATGCCAGTAACTCAAACTTTAATGCTGCGAGACCTATTGCATTGCAAATGCTTGTTTAAAAAGGGGCAAGGGATAACCCACTCTGTTATCGTGCCATCTCTATTCTAGACTCTGCTTCCAAAATCATATGAGAAGGTTGTGCTGGGGAGCTTAACCGGCTCGAAAATGTCAACATAATATCCGACTTGCAATATGGCTTGAGACAGGGACGCTGGCCTAGTGTGTTATCCTGCAGTTGATCTTGGGTAAATATACAGTAGCCAAGGGGGGATGCCTGCACCTTTCTTTTATGGATCTCATCTCAGCTTTCGACCGAGTAAATATCCTAATGGACCTGAGCATTGAACCTGAAATAGTGGCCTTCTTATATAGCTAATACTCCAGCTTATCAGATTCAGTAAGGTACATTGAGAATGGTAGTCTGCCATCCTTATTGGGGGTCCAGAGAGGGGTTAGGCAGGGGTGCATTTTGGCTCCCCTGCTATTTACTCTATATAGCAACAAACTGGGAAAGTCCTGACAGCCACCTGCAGTGGTATCCCGAAAGTGGGCAACCAAAGTCATACCCGCAAACGGCTTCCTACATATGCCCCCAAGTTCTTTGGCAAAGGGATTGAACTTACCAAAGTATCAACCTACCCGTATCCCGGAGTACTCTTCGATAACAGAGGTACATGGCAAGCACACAAATCCCTGAAAAAGAACATCTTATTGAGAGCAGTAGGAGCGGCCAAGAGGCTTCGGCCCAAACCGGTGCAAGCCATGGTTAAACTGTATCGTGAGACGTGCCTCCCAATGGCAACCTACGGCTATGATGTTTGGGGGAATACAGACGCTGGGGAGCTCCAAATTATTGAAAATAAATTCCTACATGGTCGCCACACCGTCCCTGCTAGTACCCCATCCCTTTCGATACATGAGGAAGTAGGCTTAGGTTGAATCACTGACATCCTCGCCCTGGCACCAGCTTGTGATTGAGGATTGTAGATCACTTGCTGGTGCTCTCGACATACCTTGGCTCAGGTATGTCAAGCAAACTTTGACGAGCAGGTGCTGTATAGATTTGTTCGTTAACCCCAGATAACTGCGGTCAGGGAGTTTCAGGATTTTAAAAAACGTGTTGCTAACCAAGTGGCAAACAGAAAGAGAAGGCAGGGAGTTACTCAAACCCACAGTGAGAAAATACGCTCTGCTGAAATCTTGTCCCGGGTGGAACCTTATTGGTCATTTGTTACCAATGCCTACCACCGCTTTTAATTAATGAGTTTCAGGTTGAACCTAATTCACTGATCCTCTGCTGTCTCAGTGGGCTCCTTAAACAGGGTGATTTAAACCATGTTCCTGTGAAATCCTTTGGGACCAAGACATTTTACACTTTATGTTCTTTTGTGATTTTTCCCAAATCTTAAGGTTTAGAAACACTCTTCTGCTGGTGTGAAATAGCCATTTCGCACAAGTAAGACCAGCTCTGATGTACCTACAAATTCTGTCTTCCCCCTCAATTTTTTTTTGGGGTGACACGTTTCCTTGCTGGAGCACTCAGATTTAGGAAACAGTTGTTTATTGATTAGTGGTTGTTAAGTTCAAATGATGCTGCCACGTATGGCTAGAAAAGGGGTTGACCTTGTGTTTGCACTTCATGTATTTGGTACTGTAATGATGCACCCGCACTTTACACAACTGTCTGATCTACTCCTGCTTATACTGGTCGTTTTATTGACATAATCAAACGTTTGGTTTTGGATAGCCCCGATCATTTCCTTAATTAGAGGTTTTAGTTGTCAGGTGTTTTTAGGTTGAGCTCCTGAACGGTTTATATACAAATATTTCTACTGTTTTCTCTGCATTTTTTAGAAGTTTTCTTTATTTAATATTTTGTGTTTTGCACATGTTATCATGGATTGCTCTTAATTTTAATCAGAAATGAAAATGTGCCTGTTTTATCTTGTACTGCAACTACATTGTAAACATCCGTTTGTATTTTTGTCCCGAGCCATGTTTATGTACAGCAGTTATATGACCTGTTTTGTGGGCATTTTATATGCTTTTATTTCCTACAATGGCCGGAAAAAGATTTATTGACTGACTGACTGAGTAGAGCGTTCAACACCAAACAGAAAGGGTTGAATAATATATGGTGATAAGGATTAATATAAGGCAATTAAGGTCAGGGCGTTTGGAGAGTATAGAATAGAATGATAGTTGTGAAGCAAAAGTTAGGTTGGCCTCTAGTTTGATAGAATGGAATGATCTGTGGTAGAGCTAGTGCTCTGTGCAGGGTCACCCTCAAACCTTTTTCCTTCAGCCCTCCTGTTTTCTGCACCTGTTTTGTTGGCTTTGAGGACTCTTTGCGCTTTACCACTACTAACCAATGCCAAAGTGCTTGTGAAGAGTCCCTAAAACATGGTCAAATTGGCTTACACCTGATATTATATCATATCATATTTCATTTGCTTATAAATCCCTAGTAAAGTGCTATACCATATACCCAGAGCTGGCTAAATAAATGATACTAGTGGACTTGCAGCGCTGATTGTGCCACCCACTTAAGTTGCCCCTAAAGCTTTCTCCAGTTCTACCATTGCTGTCTGGATGTACCATGTTACAACGCATACCGTTACAACTACCTACTATTACAACGCGACCATTACAACGCATACCATTACAACGCATAGCGCTTTGAGGTGCTGGATAGTGGTAAGTATAATTTACTATTCTAACTCCAGTCCCCGTGGACCCTAGGGAAGGTGTTGGATAGTAAATTATATTTATTCCCTATCCTAGAGCGCCCCCCAGCGCAATGCGTTGTAATGGTATGCGTTGTAAAAGTCGCGTTGTAATGGTAGTGCGGAGTAAAAGATGCGTTGTAACGGGTGTATACCTTGCTGTCTATATGCAGTTTTAAACTGCCAATTCGAATTGGCAAAATAACCTCCTTGCCAAGCCTAAAACTTCCTTTTTAATAATTATATGTTACCTCTAAGGTAGGCCCTAGACAGTCCATATGGCAGAGTGCATTAAAATTATAACGTTGACATTGACTTTAAAATTTAACATGTTCTGGTTGTGAAAAACTCCCAAATTACATACCTCTTCCATCGGCTATCAGCTACCCTATTTCATTTAATAAGTAGTTACCTTTGGCAGGGGGCAGATAGGAAAGTCAAGTCAAGTGTCTGAGGAATTGTAATTTAAAATACTCTTTAATGATGAAGCTGAATTTTAAGTCACATTTGAAAATGCCACTTTTAGAAAGTTGGCATTTTCTTGTCCTAACCATTTGTTGCCTGCAGCCTGTTCCTCAGTCACACGACAAGGTGTGGTTGGCAGTTAGCCTTTGTGTAGTCCTCCCAGGCAGCATCACAAAGGATAGACTCGAAGTTGGCAGGAAGGCCAACTCTGTCTTGACAGGGGGTAGGAGCTATCACCTACCACACTTTAAAAATCAATATATATATAATTCTATATTTTTATATCTTTACATAAGCATTGAACTATGCACACACAGTTAGCACACAAGCACCCAGCCCTTCCCACCCTGACTCTCCCTATTTTTCCATCATGCAAGGCAGGCCAAAACACAGTTTGTGATCACCAGTGACCTCCTCCTATACAGTTAATCGTATTGCACCCTCCTCTGCCATGGTAGGCTCTTCACTGGCCCCAAACTTTTTCAAACTTCTTGGGGCAGCCACAGCCCTTGTATACCACTCTCTCTGCCTCCATACCTCTTTTCATTCAGTCTCACCACGTCTCCCTTGTTGGAGTATGTACTTGCCTCCACATTCTGGCCATGTCTCTTTTTCCCACAACAAAGTTCAGCATACAGAACAACAAATGAGGATATCTACGTCACTGGGTATGCCTAGTGTGTCAGTTGGGATGCCCTGGAGATGTCTACTCCCACCAAAGCCTCTTGTTCATGTACAATTTACCCCAAATACACACCCATTTGAAGGTGGGCACCAGGTGTAAATAATTGACCCTCGGACCCACTCTTCAAATTACTTCTGGACCTATGGAAGACTCAGAAGAAAGACTGCTCTACTGCAAGAAGAACTGCTTTGCTGCCCTGCGGCTCTGTTACCCTGCTGCTCTCTTGCCCTGCTGCCTGAGTAAGAAGGACTGGGCCTGCAACTTGAACCCAGAACTACTAGAGTGACATCAAGGGTATGCTAGCTGGCTTCTGGACCAGAACCTACCTTGATTACAAATATGTTTTGCAGACATATTTTGAATCACATACAGGCGGGAAAAAAGATTGTCTAACATCCCTAACTATAGGGCATTCCCATAGTCCAAAGGGCTTGGACCATGGTTCTTCACCAATCGACTGGACTCCAATAAGGCAATTTCCTAATAAGTTTCAACAGGCCATAACATTTGCCAAAGGTAGAGATAACTTGCACAAACATTAAATATTCATCAACCAGGAACCCCACAATTCGTATCTCTTTTTTCGTTTAGGGGCAGATCCCAAGGTCCCTGGCCACCAGGATGGGTCCCACATATTGTGGGCGCCTCCAAAAAGCAGAATCTCAGTTTTTTCAGTGTTCAACTTCAGACAATGAGCCGTCATCCAGCTGGCTACCTCCTCAAGGCAGACAGTTTATTTCAGATTTTTTTGTGTTGCTAACCTAAAGAGATGACCATCTGTGTGTCATCAGCTTATGAGCAAAGTTATAAACTCTACTTGCGCACCAACTTAGCAAAGGCTGCAAAAAAGTGTTGGATCCAGCGATGAGCCGTGTGGCACACCACAGTTGGAACAGTTGGAACTGTGGGGAGAAGATCTTATGGTGCCCTGCTTTACCTACCGAGTGCTGGCAAGAATGAGCGAAATCATTCGAATGCAGCCCAGCATCGTGAAGTTTACTTATCAGAATACTGTGAGACAGTATCAAAAGCTGCTGACATATCTAGTAAGATGAAGGCAACTGCTTTTCCATGATCTACTTCCAATCTTCCTTTGTCTAGGTCAGCCAAAAGAGTGGTTTCAGTATAATTCTTGGGCCTAAAGCCCATTTGAGAATGATCAAGTAAGTCTTCTAAACATTTTGTCCACTGACTGTTAACCAGCCTTTCTAAACCACAGACATGTATATAAGAAGAGAGGCAGGATGGCACTTTGATATTACCGAAATGTCTAGTCCTGCTTTCTTAGCAGAGGGTAGAATCAATGCTTGCTTCCATGTGTCGGGATAGATAGCATTTTTCAAGGAAAAGTTAAACATTTTAGTAAAATGCAGACTAAGGATAGAAGATAGTCTGTAAAAATGTATTATTAGGGCAAGGGTCAAATGGGGAACCGGATTTACCTTCTAACAATTTCTTTCTACCTGCTCTCTCGATAGATTGGTAAAATCAGCAAAATGTACTTTAGCATCCGGATGTGGCCCAAGTTGGTTAAAATCTAGGGGCATATTATCAAGGGGGTTTATCTCCGCTTTTTTGGCTTTAAAAGCCAAGAAAGCGGAGATAAAATTATCTCCCTATTACCTAGCTGTCGCTAACACCAGTTAGCGACAGCTAGTAGGAGATAGCGACCATCTTGGGCTCCACTTTGCATGTCAGTGATATTTATCACTAATGACATGCAAAGTGGGCGTGCCAAGATGTTAGCGACTGAAAACAATCTCTAACATCGCTATCTCCTATTACCAACTTTTGGAGATATTCGCGCTAAGCGTGAATATCTCCAAAAGCTAACACCTGCCCTGAGCAGTTCTTAGCCATGTTATCCAATGGGAGGTGGATAACATGGCTAAGAGCATTAGCTCAGTAATGCATGAATATCGCTGACTTTTCAGCGATATTCATGCATTGCGGCCGATTTTTATCGCATTTGCGATAAACCTTGGTAATACCAAGGTTTATCTGCGATAAAAATCGCCGCAGGTCGGCGATGAATTTTTGTCTCTAACCAAGCAATAGCGATAATTATCGCTATTGCTTGGTAATATGCCCCCTGGTTCTAAAAGAGAGGTTTAAGGGGCAAAGGTGGAATTGGTAGTGTAAATTTTCTCTGAAAAATAATTAGCAATGTGTTCTTAATGAGGGGCTGTGGGGGACAGCTAGTAAAAGACTAGCTGACTGAGATAGCTCAGTAACAATTCATAAAAGTTCTTTAATTGAACCTCTATTCTCTTCCAATGTTCTGATTACATGTTTTTTGGCTCTCAAGCTGTTGATGATGGGCATTTAACTGCTGTTTATAAGTTTTAAGATCAGCGAAATTTCTCGAGAGGTGCCATGTTTTCTCTGCTAGTTTACATTTCCTCTTCCCAAATTTTAACTAAGTGGAATACAATGCCTGAGAAGGGTTTTGTCTATGGGATTGTTTGGAATTACTACAAGGGGCACACATATCTAGGGATTCAGAGACCGCTAGATCAAAGTCCACTAAATAAACATCAAGAGAAGTGTCTGAATCAAGAGCTCGGGAAGGAGAAATGTTCCACAAATGATTCAACATTAATTTTGCGCTAGGGCCTTTTAGGTACATACGAAGGATTGGGGGGGGGGGGGGGTCCGTTTTTGCATAATCAGTCATTAAATTGAAAAACTAATGCTGAAATGATCAGACCAGATTAAAGGCGCAATATCAATATTGTGAATGGGATCTATATTCAAGAACAATAAATCCAGTGTGTGTCCGGCTGTATGTGTTGGGCCCAAAATACTTTGTTTAAGCTGAGAGATACTCATGTCACTTGCTAGTTGTTTACAGAAGGGGTCATCTCAGTTCTCAAAATGAACATTAAAGTCACCAATTACTAAGTAATGCTCATACTTCAATGTGAGTGGAGAGAGCCAACCCACAGCCCGATTCATGAAACTAAATTGCGCTCGCAAAGGGCCAGATTCTGAGAATCTGGCCCTTTGCGAGTGCGATTTTTGCATTCATCATCCCAAATGCAAAAATCGCTATTTCCCAAATCGCATATTTGCGAGGAATTGGATTTAAGGAATCTCTATTAGAGATTCCTTAAATGCAATTCATGAACCAATTTTAAATTGCGAATTCGCAATAATTGGTCGCTATTTACCACGAAGTCTGACTTAGTGGTAAATAGCGAAAAAGTAGAAAAAAGCACTTTAGTGCATTTTCTTCTGTTGCATGTTACACACACACATGTCCTTTGGACATGTGTGTGCGCAATACCTGTGTAAATTTGCATTTCAGGGGTGCTACAGGGTGTCCTTTGGACACCCCTGGCACCCTTGAAATCGCTATCTTATTTGCGATTAGATAATTGCTAATCGCAAATAAGGAATACTCCCCATTCATTCCTATGGGGAGTTATTCCTTATTTGCGATTAGCAATTTGCTAATCGCAAATAAGGAATGTGTAAGAATCGCAATTTATTTTGCGATTCCTACATGAATCCCGTTTTGCGAGTCTGTAATAGCGATTCCTTATGAATCGCTATTAAAGAAACGCAAAACGGTTCTTTGATGAATCTACCTGATAGTAGGTTAGTTACCCACTGAGAATTATATCCAAGGGTCTGTAAAGAATAGCTTCCCCCCACATTAAGTTAAAAAAAACAGCTATTCACATTCTGTGGAAAAGCACAAGATTCAGTGGTCCCTGTATAAGTATCCCTGAAAATGTTGTCTGTGCCACCCCATGGGGTCCTGGTCTATCACATTGTAATATCTTATAACCTGAGGGCAGGGATATGGCAATAGCCAGTAAGGCTTGCTCATTTAACCATGTCTCAGTTCAAAAATACCAAATCAGGGGCAGATTTTGTGATAATAATATACAGATTCAAATGGATATTTTGTATTCAAAGCTAGAATTCCCAATAAGGGGATTATTACGTCCCATTGAATTACGTTGTAAAAACATTGAGCAAGCTGTCTTGGGTTTAAAAGGAACCCTCGCTCAGGTTGCTGTGCATTCACACCCAGTCCACTAGCTGGAGGCCTATTGATGGACACAATCACATGGGACAGGTCGTGTGTACCGACATTTAGCATCAAGGTTAATCTCAAGACCAATGAAGACTGCCTACCCATTGATGTCTGGGGGAACGTTCACATAGTGGAGTTACTGTTAGAGACGCCTTTGAGATAGGACATACGGACCTCAGGTTTAATCAAGCCCTGAAGAGGCATGCCCGGCAGCCTAGTTCATTTAATGGCCCCAAAATTGACCTCCCCTCGAAGCAACCCCTTATGTGGAAATTCTCTGTAATGTCCCACCTCTGACTGGCAACATTCTGGAACCATATATTCAGTTGAAAAACAAAGTGATGCACTGGTTGGGTTCAGACCTGAATTTGGGTCCATCCATCTTTGATTGTATTATTATGGTCCGGAGTGTCAGATGGCTCGGTAAGGATACACATTCATTGTGGGGTGATTGTATAGTCATCAATTTTAATCATACCAATGGGAGAGTAGGTACTTGCGGTAGCAAGCTCTTATAGCCTTGCATCATCTTCCAGCATTCAGGTACTTCCCTTGGGTTTTTTCTATTGACCCAATGCCCTGGTCACCCCTAGAGATCAGGCTGTGTCATGTCCGTTATGTTAGTACCATCATGTATATACCGATTACATACATTATGTCCCATACACACGACATAACCGTCCTACAATGGTGACCTTTTACTCAGTAGCTGACTTCTGTCTCTCCGACAACAGGCTCTTGGTACCGTATCTTAATCCCTGTATCTGACGTATACAAACATGTCCCCAGGCATGGTAGATTTATTCTGTACAAGGGTCACCACTTTTTTCATTCATGGCCAACAGCCAGTTGCATGTGCTCATGTTTGTTTAAAAAAGGATTAGCAGGGGATTATCAAATGTTTTCAAAACCTATCGATTCTAGAAAAACCCTGAGTGACCACTTAAGTATAAAAGACTCTCACTCCCACCTACTAAGGCAGAGGAAGAATTCCTTCCAGGCTGGACTGAGACTCTGCAGGCTGATCCTTCGAAACACCGATATCTGATATCCCTTGTGGGGTGCTATCCTTGACGCAAGGACTGGTCCTTAATTCAGAACCATCAGGTGAGGGGTTAGCACTTCCCCGGGGAATTCTTTGCCCCATTTGATTCCATTAGGACATATCCTAGCACTTACACTTACATGCTTCACCTACACATCTAGGCTAGGCACAGTTAGGTAGGATACGCATCGTAGGAGTACGCCAATGCTATTGTTTTATGTAACATGTTTTTATTCATCTTATTCGCACTATGGTAGAAATGTATCTACTTTTTATGATATTGGTACTGGCAATTATATTCATTTGCTCCTGTATTTTGATTGTTGCAGCTAACATGTTTCATACTAGACTGACACTTGACCAATAAATACTTATTGAAACCATTTCAACCGTCATTCCATGTATTCTGAGGAAAGCAAGCACAAGTGACTGAATAAAGGATACCGTATTGTTTCCATGATACCTGAGGAATCGGAGTTGTCATGTTCAGTGGTTGCCCGAAACTAACTACCTCACTGTATAGTACAGAGGGATGATAGTTGCACTGAAGAGCTAGCAGATCTAATGGCTGACTCATCCTGTGGGGTTGTCCAGAGTTTGTCTTCACACCAAACCCTCAGTTTAGGTCATCCAAAACGCGCTGGTCCCGGGGGGTCCTATGAACTACAAAAGTTGTTCCTGCACGCAAACCTTTCTTCCCCAATGGAGTTCCATATCTGTTTGGCCCTATGAGCCATTTGGACTCCTGTGATTGACATGAGATCCCAGTCGCAGCACATACCTCAGTCACAGCCTGTTACAGTCCAGCAAATCCCTGTGACCACTGTCATAGTGAGTTCCCTAAATGTATTAGCGTTGATATCTGGTTGATAAGCTGGAACATAGCAGGGCTCTCCTCTAAATTTATGGATGCCAATAGTCATAGTCATAGTCATAGTCAAGTTTATTTGTTTGATTAATTAAAATCTTACAAAAATACATTTTAAAATTATCATTGACAGTAAAATGCGTAAAACGCCATGGACATAGTTATTCTAATATCGTATAATTAAAAAAAAAAGAATAAAAAACCTAATTAATGTTTTCTTTAAGATTTTTGTCAATCACAGATAGAAATTTTACAAAGGCAGAATTCATTAATACATCATTCGGGTTTAGACATGCCATTAGTGCTTGTCTGCATGTTCTTACTCCTCGAGCATTAAATAGTCTCTTAAGGATAGCTTTCCTTTCCGCCTCTATTGCAGGGCACAGGCATAGCAGATGCAAGATTTCTTCTTGACCACCTTTACATAGTCTACATATCGTATTGTCCTCAGTAGTTTTCCATACTGTCCGATGGCACATGCCTGGCCAAAGACCAAAACGAACTCTAATAAAAGTTTGTTTACTTAGCTGTGACCAAGGAGTTTCAAGGTATTTTTGAACTTGCTTTTTTTTGTATCCGTTTATAATTGGCCATGCGTGCCTTCTTTTTACGAACAGTTCCTTGTCTTTTATCAGAGACAGATGAATAGTCAACTTGTTAATTGTTCTTTTGAAACTTTCCTGGGTAATTGTGTTCTCCCAAATTGGTGTTATTCCAAATTCATCTTTTGCTTCATTTAAATATGCCCAAGCTTGCAGTTTCCGGTTGTCTTTCACTTCTTGCCATAATGTTTGAGATAATTGATTGTCAACATCATTTTTTACACGATACCAGACTTTCAGAATTTGACCTTTCCGGGCATATTGTTGGTTGTTTATCCCAAACTCCAACCTTACCTGTGCTTGTGAGGCATTTTCTGGTAGGTGGAATAAAATCTTGTAAGTTTTCGCCACTGCATTGTTGATTATCTGTGCATCTTTACCATTTAAAACTTCAGAGCCATATGTCAAGGTTGGTAATAGTTTAGCACATATGATCTTTAGTAGAGGACCATATGACAGTGTAGTTAACTTCTTTTGAATGGTTCTGAATGCTGTAACCAAACTGTTTGCTTTCCTAGTGATATCTTTCCTCTGTGGGAGAAAACTACCACTATCATTGAATAAAACGCCGAGATACCGATAATTGTCAACCTGTTCTAGCTTATTTTTCTCCAGCATCCATTTATTTTTTTGTTTTCTATTCTTTGTAACTACCAATATTTTTGTCTTTGCCTCATTTATTACCATTTGATTGTCTTTTGCGTATCTCGATGTTCGATCAATTAGTCTTTGCAGCCCTACTTTGGTATGACTTAGCAGCACAACATCATCCGCATACAGCAAATTTGACATATGTTTTCCTGCTAGCCTCGGTGGATGTGAGTTAACTTCATTTAGTGCAGCAGTGAGGTCGGCTATAAATAGATTAAAAGTAGTGGGGCGAGCACACAGCCCTGCATTAATCCTCGTGTCACCGGTATTTTATTGGATAATGTTCGGCCATCACCAATCCTCACCCTGACCCAGTTTCCAGAATATAGTAATTGGATAAGGTTTAGTAGTGGGTCCGGAAATCCATAGTCCTTGAGTTTTTTCCATAGAAGAGTCCTATTTACAAGATCAAAGGCCGATTTAAAATCGACGAAACAAAGATAGAGAGACTGTTTTGCTAAAAGCGCTTTATCCATTAATACTGATAGGATTAATATATTTGTTGAGGTTCCGAATCCTTTGATGAACCCGGTTTGGTTTGGGGGTAAAATTTGTCTTCCTTCAATCCAACCTGATAAATTTGCTAATAAAATACCGGCAAATAGCTTTGCGTCCGTGTCCTGGAGAGTAATCAGACGGTAGTTTTCAGGTAATTGCCAACTACCCTTTTTATAAATGGGAGATATTAGTGATCCTCTCCAGGATTCTGGTATTTGCCCTGTTCGGACAACTACATTATACACTTTCGTCAGATAGGAAGCCCATGAATCAGGATCCTCCTTGTAGAGTGCAAACAGAATTCCATTAGGTCCCGGTGCTCCATCCTTTTGTCTCTTTATTAAGCTAACTACTTCAGTGTTCGAAACAGCATTTACCAGTTCAATTTCTTGCTTATTATCGACCTTCATTGTCAATTTGTCCTCCTGATGTATGGGTTTTAGCTCAGCGCCTAATGTCTTTCTGAGGAATTCTATCCAATCTTCTTCCGTTATTGGGGAAGCTATCACAAGTTTATTGGGTCTATTCAAGCCATTGATAATTTTCCAAAATTCCCTGGAATTTGATTGATTACTTGCGTGAAACATTTTTGTCCATAACTCTTGCCGGATTTTATTTTTTTCATTCCACAACAATTTCCTTAAATTGTTGTTGGTGCTTTTAAGTTGATTTCGAATTTCTTCCTTATTCGGGAGCTTGGTTAACTGCTTCCTCAGGTTATTGCGAATCCGCCAGACCTTTTTAATTGTATATGGAAGGTTAATAGTAGTGTCATTTTTTTTCATTGTAATCTGTTGTTTTTTCTTACTACTTGAAGTAACCCCGTTAAATTGGACTACCTTCTGTGTGAATTGTTCCCATTGCTTAAGTACAGACTGCGTAGAATGTTCTTTAAAACACTCTTGAACTAGTTTTTGGGCCTTTTTTTCCATGTCGTCTTTTTTATCCGTTTTCCAAATGATTTTCCTATAGTTGATCGTGTCAATCTGTCCATATGAAGTTGAATAATTTTGATGTTTTGAAAGTGCTATTTCCATTTCCAGTATTTGTTGACTATGGTCACTCTTGTTCACTTTTTTTAATCTATAGGAAACAATTTTTTCAAAAATATTTATAGATAACAAAGTAAAATCTATTCTTGATTTTCATTTTTGCGTTTGAAAGGTCCAGCCTGCGGGTTGATCAGTTGGGAACCTGCTGTTCAGTACTCTTAGTCCCAGCGCTTCCACATCCTTCAGTAGTTTTGTTCAGATAGGATTTTGTTTAGTATTTATGCTATAGTCGACTGTTTGTTCCGGGATTGACCATTCATAATTGGGCCTGGATGAAATCATCCCGTGTTAACTGTATCAGCAAGTTTAAATTAAAATCCCCTGTAACAAGAAAGTTAGCAGTCGGGTCGAGTATTATTTGTTCCAATAGTAAATCGGCTAAAGCAGCACTTATATTCTTCCGTGATGAATGCTTTGGTGGAATATATATGTTAAGTAGTATTAGCGTTTTTCTATGTTTTTGCTCATTGGTTACATAATTTATCTTAACTGCTTGAATATTTGGGTTATTTGTAATCAATTGTTTGTGTTCAATTTGCAAGTCAATCATGATAAATATTGCTAATCCTCCGCAAGGACGTCCAAATTTGCAGTATCTAATTGCAGGCACATAGTACCCTTTGTACCCTTGTAGAAAGAAAGGGTCAATTTCCCATGTCTCTTGCAGTAATATGATTTGATAGAGGTTTGACACGGAGTCTATGTGAGCATTTTTTTTTTTTTTGCATAGTCCATTTATGTTCCAAGAACATATTTCTATTGGTTGGAGATCGTCACTCCCTTGATTTGTTTTATGTTGGTTTCTATCCCCTCAGTGCTCATGTAATGCTGCCCTAATCCAATTTTCGTTTATTTGTTTTGTTTCTACAGCTTTTGTTTCCTCCATGAATTTTTCTTCGTCCCTATGTATGCTGCCTAGGGTTTTTTTTAATATTGAATACACTAGGTTTTTCTTTGTCTCTTTACAGTTTTTTGTTGGTAGTTCTTCCTTTATAAGCGCACTCGGATGCGGCTTAGATACAGGTTGACTAATTTTTATCCCCCAGTTTTGAAAAACTTCTTGTTCCTGCATAATTTGATCCACTAAGGAAACTGTATTTACAGTTAGGAGTGTAAGTAGTCGGGTGCCTTCCGGGTTTTGTACAAAGCCCACAGATTCAATATCTTTTGATGTTACTTTTTCTAATGAGGGTATTGATTTCATTAGTTGTAAAATGTTGCTTCTGTTCAGAATGTCGCTATTGCCTCTTGAGTCATATAGTGGTGTAAAAATTATTTGGGGCGTCTTTTTTAGAGGTAACGAGCCTGTCTTGTTTAAATCACCATTTTGATAGTTTTTATAGATAATTTGCTTATCATGACCATTTTTTGTAATAATTAGATCTTCTTTGTTGCGTTTGTGATCTTTAACATCAGTCTCTTTTTTATTAGTTAGTACAGTGTTAGCTACAGACTCCCCTAACTGTTGTTCTACAGGATCTGGATGATTTATTTGTTGTGCAAGATTTGCAGTTGGGCTCAACAAATTATTTTGGTCTTGTCGAATTGTTCTCTGTAGTTTTAAATGTGAGCGATTTTTATCCCCGTTTAGTAAAGTCTTGGAATCTACTGCAGTCATCTCGTTCTTTTTTTCTTTCGGGTTACTTTGAATATCACTTATCTCGCTCCAAGATATACATCCATTTCCTTTTTGACCACAAGTTACTTTTCCATCTTGAATTCTTTCATCTAGGTGTTGTATTTTATTACATTTGGTTTGCCTTTGGGTCATTTGTTGTTGATCCATAATGTCTACTAAAGTAGTTGCATTGATTACATGTAGTTTATTATCTATCAGGACTTTTGCCGACTTATTAAAGATGTCATAGTATTTTTCATTGGTTTCGACCTTTTCGGACTGGGTCCCCAGTATCTCAATATTTTCTATTCCTGATTCTTCTTGCATTGGTCCCTCGTGGTTCTTTTCTGATGAATGCTCTCCAAATTAGGGTATACTTTTACTATCTTTTCGTTATTTATCTTATTTCTTGCCTTACGAATTTTTTTTCTTTGTCTCTTCGTTATTTTTGGAACTTGATAAATTTTCTTTATTTGTATTTATCTTTTCATGGGTCTCTTGCTTAGTTGAGCACTCTGCTGTGGCACCGTAGTAACGCACCCTCAATGGGTTCCCTCCACTTGCTCCAGCCTGTATGCTTATTTCCTCTGTGGGCCCAAATCCCAAAGCCCAAAGCCCATTCCCCGTCACACGATTTATTGCCGCTGCCTACTCCAGTACCAAAGTCATTAGCGCCACTATTGCCAGGCTACCCGGAATCGTTGCCAATGATGGCACAGCTCCGCACAGGATGAAACAAGCAGCCGTATGACATTCAGATGGCAAATAGGCAAGCTGGCAAGTTAGCAGATTTTGCAGATCACTCAACTCCAGGAAAATAAGGGCTATTACAGAGGTATAAAACACCTGCCGTCGGAGACTGATAGCGGAGGCCTTAGTGCAGTTGATCTAATAAGAGAACACAGTCAAGATAAGCACACTCAAGTTGACTCCTCACCTCCTATGGGTACCCTTAGGGTATCCAGGACCTTCTATTTCATTTTTCATTCTATTTCTCTTCCCTTTTTATTCCCTTTCCCTTCCCCTTTACGATCTATAGGGGGGGGGGGGGGGAGCTCCTTGAGGGGTTTAGTACTCGCCAATCAGGACTCACCCTCGTTGCTCCGCTTCCTCCACTCTTGGTCTGGGAAGGGCAGGTCTACTAGTATGCTGCTGTCAGGATTTATTCCACACACCTTCTCGTAGCTGCACAAGAGCCACAGGCTGAGAGAGCCTTGCGAAGTCACGGGGGAGGCCAATGCACAAGGTCCGGTAACGGGACTAAACACGGTACTCCTTTGCTCCTTTACTCCTTTGCTCCGCCTCCACAACTCAGGCTCTGCTCGGCTCAGTGCCGCGCCGGACAGCACAACTGCACGTTGCTACAGACACGGTATGCCAAAAACCGCCGCCGCCGCCTGCCTGCCGCCACCGCTGTGAATCTCCTTTACTCTGCTTCTGCCACCGCAGCGCAGTTCGGCTCGGCACGGCTCAGCACCGGCACCGGTACCGCACAGCACAGCACCAACGCCTGCTTGCAATCTCCGGACACAACTCGACTGCTCGCACACCAAACTGCTCACTAGCGCAACACTGAGAATAACTCATGATGCCAATAGGATTAGGTATGTTAAAGGACGGGTTACCAGTTGATTTGTTTACAAAAGACATGGGAGACCACGAACACTTACATATATATTTAGAGGGGAAAAAAGGGTTGCCCCTGGAGTGAACCAGCACATGCAAGCAGGTACACGCTATTAGTAGCAAAGGCAGCTCAACAAACACCTCCTCAGTTCATCTGCCACTGCCAACGGGTTTCGGGTAAGAACCCTTCTTCATGGGCAGCATTACAGCAAAAGACGGCCAACAAAGGAACAACAGTTCATCCTCTTCATTTATTTAGCACAGATGAGTATGTGCATTGCATCAGGGGACCAGTAGTTCCAAATTATATCTCCCCGGTGGGCTGTGTAACATCAGCTGCATCAACCAAATTTTTAAAAGTCCCAAGTAAACAGCAGTATGTGTTGCCACATTTGCATATTATTCCAGCACCCGCTGCTCCATACTAGCGGCTAATATAAACTACAATGGACCCATTTCGATCTCGCGGCAGTGCTAGTTCGTGGCCAGACGAGCCACTGCAATAGGAAAGAAAGGGTTGCCCCTCGAGTGAACCAGCACATGCAAGCAGGTACACACTGTTAGTAGCAAAGGCAGCTCAACAAACACCTTCTCAGTTCATCCGCCACTGCGTTTCAGGTAAGAACCATTCTTCATGGGCAGCATTACAGCAAATGACGGCCAACAACGGAACAACAGTTTGTCCCCTTCATTTATTTAGGACAGGTGAGTACATGCATTGCATCATGGGACCAGTAGTTTCCAATTATATCTCCCCAGTGGGCTGTGTGTTGCCAGCTGTATCAACCACATTTTTTAAAGTCCCAAGGAAACCGCAGTTTGTGTTGCCACATTTGCATATTATTCCAGCACCCGCTGCTCCATACTAACAATCATATAAACTGCAATGGACCCGCTTGGATCTCACGGCAGTGCTAGTTCGTGGCCAGGCGAGCCACTGAAACAGGAAAGAAAGGGTTGCCCCTCGAGTGAACCACCACATGCAAGCAGGTACACACTGTTAGTAGCAAAGGCAGCTCAACAAACACCTCCTCAGTTCATCCGCCACTGCCAACATGTTTCAGGTAAGAACCCTTCTTCATGGGCAGCATTACAGCAAAAGACGGCCAACAACGGAACAAGAGTTCATCCCCTTCATTTATTTAGCACAGGTGAGTACCTGTATTGCATCATCGGACCAGTAGTTTCAAATTATATCTCCCCAGTGGGCTGTGTGCCACCAGCTGCATCAACCAAATTTTTATAAGTCCCCGGAAACAGCAGTTCGTGTTGCCACATTTGCATATTATTCCAGCACCCGCTGCTTCATACTAGCGGCTAATATAAAATGGTATGGACCTGCTTCGATCTCTCAGCAGTGCTAGTTCGTGGCCGGACGAGCCACTGAAACAGGAAAGAAAGGGTTGCCCCTCGAGTGAACCATCACATGCAAGCAGGTACACGCTGTTAGTAGCAAAGGTAGCTCAACAAACACCTCCTCAGTTCATCTGCCACTGCCGACGGGTTTCGGGTAAGAACCCTTCTTCATGGGCAGCATTACAGCAAAAGACGGCCAACAACGGAACAGCAGTTCATCCCCTTCATTTATTTAGCACAGGTGAGTACGTGCATTGCATCATGGGACCAGTAGTTCCAAATGATATCTCCCCGGTGGGCTGTGTGCCGCCAGCTGCATCAACCAAATGTTCACAAATCCCAAGGAAACAGCAGTTCGTGTTGCCACATTTGCATATTATTCCAGCACCCGCTGCTCCATACTAGCGGCTAATATAAACTGCATTGGACCCGCTTCGATCTTGCGGCAGTGCTAGTACATGGCCGGGCGAGCCACTGAAACAGGAAAGAAAGGGTTGCCCCTCGAGTGAACCAGCACATGCAGGCAGGTACAAGCTGTTAGTAGCAAAGGCAGCTCAACAAACACCTCCTCAGTTCATCCGCCGCTGCCAACGCGTTTCGGGTAAGAACCCTTCTTGATGGGCAGCATTACAGCAAAAGACGGCCAACAACGGAACAACAGCTCATCCCCTTCATTTATTTAGCACAGGTTAGTACGTGAATTGCATCATGGGACCAGTAGTTCCAAATTATATATTTAGAGGACTACAAAACATTATTTACCCCAGCCATTCGCTCACCTGTTGGGAGGACCAAAGGGGGAATGATTATTTTTATTTCACCAGACATTAATTGTCATATTAACGATTTACACCCAGGGCTCCCTACCATATAATCCTTTAAGATTACACTTGCTGGCTATTTTGTAGTTTACTTGTTAAACTTTTATAATGTGGTATCATGGTCACAGCTTACTTCTAGCGTCCATAGTTTGAGTACCTGTATTCTCTCATTAGTCAAGCACTGGAGAGGGCAGATGAATTTAATTGTAACTGGGGACTTCAACACACATTTATGTGATGTTCGGGATTTTAATACACATCTACGTAAATTTGCAATGGAGGCTTCAAACTGCCCTCTGAAGTATATTTTGACAAATGAGCTACACCTGGAACATACCAAAGATGGGTCTGAGCTAATGATGATGTTGTACAATTTTAATCTTGTTTTTCCAATGGATATGTTGGTAGATTCTCATGCTGAGACATGTATCCAAATGCGCACAGTAAGGGGCTGTGTATTGGCCCTGATATATATTTTATGATTTCAAATTTTTGTATTTCCTATCTACAATTTAGTGACCATAACCCATTAACCTTGAAAGTAAAGAAGCTAAGTACATATTTAAGATCTTCAAGGGCCCATATATTTCCTCAGATACATAATCTGGTCAGATGACTAAGATGGACAATGGTGGGCCGGAACACTTTGTTAATGCCCTATTTAATTGTTTTTGGTTCTATTGCAGAAAAGGTAGCTGAGCTTCCCTACTTTCCAAATACAAAACTCTACCTCCTTTTGCCCCAATTTTTTTTTATTCTAGTTGTTCACGACCCTTGAATAATTTAAAAAGCGTGCATAAAATAACTCCTAGAGACAAGGCACAAGTAGCCTTTTGTCAGCACATTTATAAGGAGGAGTTAAAGAAAAGGAAAGAGACCTTAAGGGGAAAAGGCATGGGAGGAGTTGATACAAGCTTGTTCAGTAAAACATTGCTCAGCCTTTTGGCACTTTATCAATTCGCCCAGTTTGTCCAGGAGAATGCCCCTTGCCTATGTCATCATATCCCCGTACAGGACTGGGTGACTTATTTTTAGGGCACTTACAACTGTACAGACCAGATAGCTACAGAAGATTTGGGTCTGGTAGAGCAGGAGAAATCAAGCCTTATTTGTACTTTGAAAGAGACCACACATGGTATTAAGGGTCACACAAGACATAAGGAACTGGGCCCTGATGGCAGAGCGCCTGATTTATTTATTCTACATCTGGAATTTTGGGCGCGAATGTTGACCTTGATTCCGAATGCTGCTCAGAGGGAAGGTCCACCTCCTTCTTTTTGGTCATCAGTTATGCTCCCAATTTTTAAATAGGGGGACAAGGACAAACTAGAGTGTTATATAGGCCAATATCACTTTTGGACTTAGTTGCCAAGGTACTGGGGCAGATTTTAATAGACAGAATGATAATTTGGGCTGATGATAATAACATTATCTATGATACACAATATTGCTTTTAGTCAAGCAAATATACCAAAGAACATTGTATGAACCTTTATATGGTGATTAATAAATAAACCATTCACAGATCTGAAATATTACACCAGGCGATCATGGACCTCATGGCCTCGTTCAATTGTGTTAATTGTGGCAAGTTGTAAGGGATCCTTTTGGTTATAGGATTGGACCCCAATATCATCTATTTGTTACATGGTTTCACAGAATCTACTGCCACAGCTAGATATTCAAACAACTCAGCCTGTATGGATAGCTTTAAACAAGTTGCCGGGTGCGACAGGGGTGTATCCTCACCCCATTTTTGTTCTCGCTTTACAGTAATGAGCTGAAAAGGTTTAATCACAGCTAATGTGTATTCTCCATCTATAGACTCCCGACTGCTATTAACAAATGATGTGGTTCCGATGGCGAGAACGGCAAAAGGCTTACAAACCTTGTTGTGATCCTTCGATTGCTTTATGAGAGATTTAGATGTATCTATCAACTTCTCCAAATCCTACATCAAGGTGGTGGGATCTAAGTCAACAAAAACTGAGACTTCTACCACAAACCACCACACAAGAGCAAAAGTCAGGAGTTTCCCCTGTCTGGGGGTGTTGTTTGATTCAAAACTTTGCTGGAAACCCCTGGTCAAGACCAAGAAGCAGGACCATAGGAAGTCAGTAGCATAACTTCCAGGCTGGGTAGTAGACCCCTTTAAGCTTTTTTTGTCCTCATATCACCACTGATAAGCACCTACCAATTTATTAAAGCCCTTCATGCTTAAACTCACAAGCCTTACTGATTGAGAGGTTGTAATTAATTATCGGACGAAATAACATATCATATCCAAAACTTACATATGTCCCTTCTTGTGATCAAAATTAAATAAAAGATCAGATTTCAGTGCTTTACATAGAAAAAGAGACCTCCTGTGTCCTGCTGCACTATCCCAAATATGATTAAAGAGGTGCTTACCTCAATGATGTTTCCCAAAGAGTAAGAGATGGTCTTACCCACGGCTATCCAAAATCGTTCCAATTTTGGGCAGGTAGCAACCATATGCAGCTTTCTCATTGCTGTCAAGATTTCAACTGCCTGTAATTTCTTCACACTGGTATAGTTGATCATTAGAAAATTTGGGGAGAGAATTTTTCTTGAAGCCAGAGTTTCAATTCTTCTTTATTTATTGAATTATTTTCTGTATATAGCTCCTGGAAAATTTTGTAAAAAGCAGCTTTAATATTACTACTCTCTTGTCATCCCTGTTTCCTCCTCGATGATCCCCCCTAATGAAATTCCTACTCCTTTCCAGCCTTGCTTTCCAAGCTGAAAGTTTTCCACAACATTCCCTGTGTACAATATCTCTAGCTCTACTGGCTTCCCATTGCTGTAACACCTTCTCCTCTACCTTAACTCTAACCTTTAGTTGCAGATCCTCAAGTACTTCTGACAACCCCTTTCTTTCGTCCTCTATCAATAATGAGCTTTTAGCACCTCCTCTAATTTTGCCACTTCCTCTTCTAATTGCAAAAGTTGCACTTTTTCTTCCCCCTCCCAGTTTACTGATAGGTTTTTGAGAGTTCCCCTTAACCAGGCCTTGTAAGCATCCCAAACTACATGCATGTCATATTCCAGAGAAAAAACTCACCTGTTCCTTGAAGTATCTTTGACACTATCACTGCCTGAAGCAAGACACTTACTTCTATTAAAGGTCCACCTTCTAATACCATAAAAAGTATTCAGCTCAATTTTAAAAGCATAACTGCATGATTTGACAAATGAAATAGAAGATGCTCTATCCCTACTCCTTTCTCAATGTCCTTCCTATCCATGAAAACGTAGTCTAATCTAGAATAATGACTGTTAATGTTGCTATGAAAAGTGTAATCCATGCAATTCCCTTTTATTCAACATAGGACATCACACAACTAAAAAATGTCCGCATTATCCACAAGTATGCCCTCATCTTTTGGGAACTAATCTGAATCAGTGCCGAGGATCGATCAGGATTGTTATCCAGTAAAACATTAAAATCCCCACCTAAAATGATGGGGACATTAAAGTTAAAGAAATTAGGGAAGAGTTGAGTCAGAGTGCTGATATCATTAGTATTTGGACCCCAACAGCTTGCAAAAAGTGTAAAGATTTTGGTGCACTTTTATTTTAGCAATTATCCAGCACCCTTAATTGTCGGCTCTGTGCCGTAGTACCGCCACTCCTGATTTTACTTTAAATAATAGGGTTATGCCTTTAGTACTGTGCAATTGATCTTTGGCAACCATATTCACCGCCCCTATTTGTTGCCTTTTTTTACCCATAGCCCATTATGTTCCAACAAAGAATTGCTAGAACCTGCGTCCCACTTACATTTCCTTATCCCTACCTTTCCATACTCATCTTTTGCCTCAAGCTCAATGCTGCTGCTTGGTGCTTTCCCTTTATATCTTTTTACCTGACTTCAGGACACAAACCTTTTTTAAATGTTCCCCATGCTCCCTCCCTTGGAAATGCTCCCAACCATATAACTAGGCATTACTGGTGCCTATTCGAGCTTGTCACCTTGGGAGTGTCAGTAACATCTTCCTCCTCTTACATTCCTCAAAGCTTTAGCTAAAATCTATGAGGCATAGTGTAAATCAAATGTACTGTATGGGAGTTATATTTGGGATACCTTCCAGTAAATGTGCCCCAGATAGAGGAAAATACATTATTTAGGCGTGTCCTCTGTGTCCCACACAGCACAACCACCTTTTGTGTGCATGAGGAGTTAAGAGTCAAGTATTTAAGTGACCAGATAGCATGCGTCCGCTGCAGAGCTGGATTTGGATTTGGCTAAAGGAGGAGTTAGGCTTGAATCATTTAATCATGCAGGACTGTCTGTCGCTCAATCACGAAAACATAGAGAGGAGTATCCCCAACGTAGAGTTTTGAAAAAACCTTTCGGAGGGTAAACTTTTTGGCATTATCGCTTTCCAGAAGTTTTGAATGGCTGGACATTCCAGAAAAATGTGGATATCATCAGCGGCGTTATGATTACAACGGGGACAATAATAGTTGTTTCGTGTTATCTTATGCAGTTTGGCCGGAGTCCAGTAGACTCTATGAGCCGTAAACAGGTGGTTGCGCCTTAAATTAGCGGGTTTAATTAGCCTCTGTGAAAGGGAAAAAGAGTCTAACCATGCCTTACAGACTTCTTCAGGGGGCTCGGCTATACAGTTTCCCCATAACTTTATTATCTCCGGGTACAATTCACTCTCCTCTTCTTTGATCATTGAATTGTACCAAAAAGATAACTCTTTTTACCATTTCCCCCTTCTGCCAATTGCATCAAGAATATCTGTATCTTCCTCCCTTTGCATGCTTTGACTGGACCACCAGGCGGACAGCTGGTAGTATTTAAACCTAGTCAACTGTCCCTCTGTAAGCTGTACCAACGTGTTCCAACTCATTAGGCCCGAATCTGCCCAGAGATCTCCCCATTTTTTGAAGCCAGCTGTTTTCAGGGGTTGTGATAGTTGATCCAGGAGGCATTGAGGTGTACCAGGAGAGTCCCATATTGGGGAGTGTGTGTGATAATAGGGAATATTAAATGTCTTCCTCATGAACCCCCAATTTTTTAATGCAGTCTGTAGAATTTTAAAGCGAATTTTTTAAAAAAATTTCTGGTCTCCAAACTTGAAAATAAAGTAATCATGGTCATAGGATAAATCAGTTAACAAAGCTTGAAACAGGCGGCCCTGTGATGATGCATCCAGCTTGTTTGCAAGAAGCCTAAAATTTTTAAAATGAAATGCATGACAGTATGACAAAATGTCAGGGAGGGCAAGCCCTCCTATTTTTAAACCCCTCCTCAGTTTCTTCCATGCAATTCTTGTTGACTTGCAGGCCCATATAAAGGATCCAATTTTACCCTGTAGAGTGTTAATGTCTTTCAGTGAAAATGATAAGGGGATGCAGTTAAATAAAAAGGTCAACTTAGGAAGAATTGTCATTTTAATAAGGTTGACCCAAACGTAAATGTTTAAAGGCAAGTTCCCCCATCTTGTTAAAGTTTTATTAATATCTTTAACCACCTTTTGCCAACTGAGTGAAGTGGTATCATTTAAAGATTGAGTTAAGTGAATTCCCAGGTACCTCATGTTCTGTTTTGCACCAACTATGTGTGTGTTGTTATTCCACCCCATGATCTCTGTTTTATCCTTATTAATCTGGTACCCGGACAGTTTCCCAAATTCCTCCGATAGAAAAAATAACCTTGGAATTGCTGCCGAATGATCAGAGGTATATAAAAGAAGATCGTCAGCGTACAACGCCACCTTCAAGAGCAGATTTCCAAGCTGGAATGGTTGAATGATATTGTCCTCTCTAATCCCACAAACAAAGGGCTCCATATAAACATCAAACAAAAGGGGGGACAGAGGACAACCTTGCCTAGTGCCTCGAGATATGTCAAACCACTCAGATAAAATTCCATTAACTAAAACCTTAGCCTTTGGGCAGTGGTATAAGGATCTGACCGCCTCTATAAAAATTTTGGGGAACCCGAAAGCCGCCATTGTGGCCCGTAGATAGTTCCAATTGACCTGATCAAAGGCCTTAGCCGCATCTATGGCCACCAGCGCCAATGGGAGATTTTTAGCATTAGCATAATCTACAGCCCCTATAGCTTGAAACGTTAGTTCATTTAACTGTCTCCCTGGGATAAAGCCTCTCTGGTCAGGGTGGATTATGGATTTTATAACCTTTGATAATCTGGTGGCTAAAATACCTGAGTAAATCTTCATATCCGAGTTCAGTAATGAAATAGGTCTGTAGGACTCTATTCTTTTCGGGTCTTTATTTGGCTTGGGTATAAGCGTAATAATAACTTCTCCCCACGAAGAAGGTATAGAATAGCCTTGGATCAATAAAAGATTGAAAAGTTCCCTTAGTGGAGTTATTAATTGATCTTTATTGTCCGAATAGATCTCCACTGGCAACCCGTCAGAGCCTGCAGCTTTCCCCCTTTTCATTTTCTTCAGCTGGCTTAAGATTTCCCCATCTGTTATCTCAGATTCCAAGTATGCTTTTTCTGATTCGGACATTTGTGGCAGATGTTTTATACTCAACCAGGATTCTAATTCCGCCCCCGTGGGATCTTTATCTTCCGTGTAGAGACTCCTCATAAAGGACCTGGCTTCTTCTCTTATTTCTGCGTCTGTTTCTATCAGATTTCCTGACTGTCTATGTACCAGGGCTTTGATGTTGTTTCTCGTTCTCTCTTCTCTAGCTTTCCAGGCAAGAAGAGCTCCTGGAAAGCTAGAGAAGAGAGAACGAGAAACAACATCAAAGTTAGATAATTGCTTGCGTGAAACCTTACTGCAGGCATTTTCAGGGTCTGTCCATAATTCTGGCCTTCCCAAACTTTCACATGACTTTTTTATATATTTTAGCCAGGGAGTATTCCTCATGTTTGGTAAGCTTAGAATTTCTTTTAGCTCCATCTTGTATGTCAGGAGCTCTGTAGTAGTCCAGATTCAGCGCCAGAATGTTAATGGTTTTAAACCCAACTCTTCATCAATCGGTCTGAGGCCCAAGTCAACTCTAAGGGGGAAAAGCGGGGTGCTTACAGGTATAGCTGCCAATTGCCTGAGAAACTTGTTTTCCGTAGTCGTCAGGTTTTGACAAGGTGTATGCCCCCAAAGTTCCCCGCCATATGTAACTGCCCCTCTTGCCTGCATTTTGTAGATTTCAAGCACTGGAGTAAGGGGTTTGTAAGTTGATTTATTTGTCATCCTGGAGATACCCGTTAACTGCACCAATTTGACATTTGCCTTTGTATGATGGGTATCCCAGGTCATATTCTGGTTAATGGTCACCCCTAAATACTCAAATGTTTGGACCCTCTCTAACCTCGTAGTACCTATAGTTGGATTGGGGTGGGTTAATGGCGGGGGGCTGAATAACATATATTTAGTCTTCTGAGCATTAATCTCCAGCCCCCTCTCCCGGCAGAATATCACAAAACCGTCCAGTACACGTTGTATCCCCATAGGGGATTTTGAAAGCAGGAGGGTGTCATCCGCAAACATAATTGCGGGCACCCTGCTGCCATTAAGCTTTGGGGCATCTATATCATTAATCCTAGTCAGATGGGCGATTACCCCGTTGACAAAGAGGCAGAACAGGGTGGGTGCGAGCACACAACCCTGTCTCACCCCCCTGTCAACGGGGAATCTTCCTGAGAGCACTCCATTCCTGCCACACCTGACCAGTGCAAAATTTTCTTGATGAAGTCTCATCAATATGTTCAGGATGTCAGGTGGAATACCCAGCACCTCTAACACGGACCACAGTTTGGATCTTGGCACTAAGTCGAAGGCGGCGCGCAGGTCTACAAAAACCGTGTAGAGGCTGCCGCCCTCGAATATTACAGTTCTCCAAAACAGCAGGTTAAGGCGGAAGATCTGGTCCGTTGTGGAGACCTTCTGTCTAAATCCTGCCTGGTAAGGGCTCAAGATGGAAAACTCTTCGATCCAATCGTGTATCCGATCAAGTATCAGCCTCCCGAATAGTTTTTGTGACACATCGATGAGGCTGATGGGCCTGTAGTTGGCTGGTAACAGAGGTGAGCCCTTCTTAAATATGGGGACAATCTCTGCGCCCAGCCAAGTACAGGGCACCTCCATGCCCCACTGGACAGCGTTGAAGATGGACAGCAAGTAGGGAGCCCATATATCTGGATCTTGTTTATAAAGGTCACCCGGGAGCCCGTCCAGGCCAGGGGCTTTGCCATATGCTAACCTCAAAATTGCAGCTCGCACCTCTTCCTCAGGGAAAGGGTCCCCCTCTAGTTGTGTGCCAGTAATTGGCAATGAGCCAGCTGAGCTCTCAACTGTATCCAGAGTGGCTCCGGTATAAAGAGCTTGAAAATGATCTTCCCAGGCCTTGGCTGAAATGTTGGATTCAACTGCCGAAGGTGGCTCATCCGAGCCCGTGGTTACAATTCGCCAGAATTTGCGGGAATCCCTGTTTGCTAATGTAGTAGTGAGATTCTCCCATTTCTCCTGTTCCCATCCAGTATTTACATTTTAAGCATTGCTGTTTTTATACAGAGTTCACAGGACGACTAATTATGTCCCTTCAGACTAAAGTTTCCTTTTTACATATGAAATGAGTTTTATGTATTGTTTTTAAGAAATGTTTTATGCTGTATTTGTACCGTTGCTGTCTTTTATGGTTTTCAGATATAAACCAAATAAAGAAACTAAAGTAAAGTAAAGTAAAGGATGGTAGAGTTCTACTGCAGTGCTTTCTTATGGTAATATTGTTGGTTTGTAGGGCAGGGATAATGACTTTCCTCAGTAGAATGGTATAGTCAAGGACAGATTGGTTGAAGTAAGGTAGTTTGGGAGTCAGATATTTGGACCTAAGAGATGATCTTCTGGCTTTCTCTGACAGTGGACAGTGAGTGAGTGAGTGTGGGTATAAAAACCAATGATTAGAGAGACAAATGGGTAAAAAGGCTGAGGGGCACATGCATCATGCAAAATACTGGTCGCAAATGGGTCGAATTGTAGGATCTGCCCCTTTGCAACCGGTATGTTGACATTTGGGTAACCCTGGGCGGAGTTCGCGGAGTGGGGCTTCGCGGAGCTACGCGAAGTGGGCGAGAAACTACGCCCACCTCCGCACTCCGCGTAGCCCCACTCCGCAAAACCACTGGCCGCCAGCCCCGCCACCCGCCTCCCTCCCGCCCTCCCTAAATACTTTAAAATAAAGGAATGCTATAATTTAAAAAGCACTTACCTTGCCGCCGCTGGCCGCCGCGTTCCCCGGGGCTCGTTATCTTCCGTCTTCCGTCTTTATCAGTAATGCGCATGCGCGGGCGGCCGCGCATGCGCATTTTCTCGTGAAAATGCGCATGCGCGGCCGCCCGCGCATGCGCATTACTGATAAAGACGGAAGACGGAAGATAACGAGCCCCGGGGAACGCGGCGGCCAGCGGCGGCAAGGTAAGTGCTTTTTAAATTATAGCATTCCTTTATTTTAAAGTATTTAGGGAGGGCGGGAGGGAGGCGGGTGGCGGCCAGCTACGCTCCGTCTGCGGAGCGTGCGTAGTGCCGCCTGGCTCCGCCAGCTCCGCAAAATGCGGAGTGGGCGGCACTACGCACACTCCGTGCACGGAGCGTAGCTGGCCGCCCACCCCTACATTTGGGATGCATCAACCCAAATGCAATTTGCAAAATAGGTAATCTCAAATTTTGCGATTACCTATTTTGTGAATGCAGTGAGGGAATCTCAAATTACAATTCCCTAAATGCGATGCATTATGCATTCGCAAATTGCGTTTTTGCAATTTGGAATCGCAAATTGCCATCAACTTCAAGTTGATGGTAATTTGCAATTCCTTTGAAAAATGCAAAAAATTCATTTTTCAAAGTGCATTGTGGTGCATACACATGCCATTAGGGCATGTGTGTGCACCACATGTGCATACTTACCTTTTTGGGGGTGCTTCAGGGTGGCCTTTTGACGTGCAATCCCATTCATTCCTATGGGCCTATTGAATTGAATGGGCGACTATTCCCTATTCCCTATTAGCAAATCATAATTTGCGCTTTGCTATTAGGGAATGTATAGGAATCACTATTTTTTTTTAGTGATTCCTACATGCGTCAGGAATTGCAATTCCTTAATAATCGCTATTAAGGAATCGCAATTCCTTACTTTGATGCATGTGCTCCTGAATGTGCTAGAATGAGATCAAGGTTAAAATAATATGGTTATTTCTTTTGCTTTCTCAAGATCATCATAGAATGATTGTATGAGTTAGGGTGGACATGCAGAAAATCATGATCTGGATGATGTTGAAGAGGCTGGTGGCAGTAATGGAGTAGCATTCCAGCGTTAATGGAAATATGTCTATTATAGTGATGGGTTTGATTGTCACAAACATACTGCAGCGAAGACCAGTTCTTATTTTTTTATTTTGGTATCTATGCAATGCAATCATTCACTCAAGACTTGGTATATTTGCGCTACTGGAAAATCCTCAAAATACCACATATACAGAGGAAAATAGCACAGTCATACCAAAGGTTGCACTACGGTAGCAAGGACAATGAAGTTTATAGGAGCTTCCAAATCTTAAGAAGGCTGGATTCTTTCCTACGGTTGGAGGGTAGGCTGTTCCAGTGGTAAGCAGCAGCAACAGAAAAGGCCCTACCACCCAGCATTTTAGGAATAATCTTAGTAAACACCAACCCACCCATCCGCCACTGTGATTAATACATGGACTATAAGAGAATGTGACAAATTTGCTGTGGTTGGCAGCAGGTGTGGCTGTGGCTGTGTCTGGAAGATCAATTAATGTATATTTATTGTCAGCAACAGCAGTGAACTGTAAAGAAGGTTAGTGACTTTCAAAGTCCTGTATGTTGTTTTATTGCATAACGAAGTATATGTTGGGAGGTGGGGGAAGGTAGTCCATTGATGTTGAGTCCGCAGGAGACAATAAGGGTCTGATTTAGATATTGATATCGGTAACTCCGTTCCAAACGTAACAGATATCCTGTCTGCCGTGTTACAAGTGCCATAAGAGATAAATGGGATCATGTTTACGATGGAGCATCCCATCCACCAAACTCTAAATAAGGTCCTATGTCATTGTGGATACTTAAGATTCTGAGAGGTGGTGTGGCTTATGTTTGGTGGAATGAGGAAGATGTAGAATGTTGAGAGGATTATGCTGTCTGCGTGAGGGGTAATGAGTGCTAAAGATAGCTCTAACGATTTATGAACCATGGCAGTAATAGTAATAGAAGGATAAGAGTATACTTGGGTATTCAGAGCATTATATTAAGTTGTGGGAGCAGGCTAAGTGAAATCTTGTGTAAGGTATTGCAGTGTTAAGGAGAGAGCTGTGGTGGATGCACTTAACAAAGATGATGGAGGAGCAAACATTGGGCTTGATTCACAGAACTAACTTAAGACAAAATCCTAAACTTACTACTTTTGGTATTCACAGAAGTTAGGATTTTGTCTTAAGTTTGTCTTAAGACAAACTTAAGACAGACTTAAGACAGACTTAAGTTAGGATGTTGTCTTAAGTCTGTCTTACGACAAACTTAAGACAAAATCCTAACTTCTATGAATACCAAAAGTAGTAAGTTTAGGATTTTGTCTTAGGTTAGTTCTGTGAATCGGCCCCACAAGGTTTGGATTAAGTTAAATCTAGGTTGAGCTGAGCATCTCCTGTTAGATGCCAGAAATGCACTGTTAATGTACTCATCAATACGCATTGTCATGGAGTACTGCTAAATTATTAACAGTGGTTTTCATTTCGTATCTAAATTACAGGCCCAATATGAAGCCTAATTTAGTTCTTCGAGATATGAGTGTCACGTTTCAGGCTTATGAAAAGGCAATTTTCCCAATGGCTCTTTGGATAGAGGAAAAAAGATGCATAATGAATTCGTGGACAAAATCTCAATATAAATGCAATATGCAATAAATAGATGTGCTCTCATTAAATATATTTTCTGCTGAACAGAAGTTATCATTCGCACTACACTGTTCAATACATGGGTGAACCTTTTCCAGTCATCAAAGCCAGACTGACAGTGCAGAGGCACTCCTGGAATGACTGCAAGCCAAATATTGTGAAATTAATCATGAAAAAGTGTTGCAAATGACACAAATGAAAATATCACATTAGCATTAATGCAGCAGATTGTAATGGGAAACTGTCGTTCTTCTTGTATTAATTTTGCATTGAATCTAATTTAGAACTCTAGCATTTCAATATTTAGCAATAAAATTTGTTTCAACAGTAATACCATTTACTTAGATTAAAAGCCGCTTTGATTTAATTTTCCACCTATTTATTTGTGCAGTCTTCTAATCCTTTTCGTTTGGTATTTAGCACTGCTTGCTCCTACGCAACATTCTTTTAAGTTGTGACCATGTAAAACGATTAAACCGGATTGATCAGTGTCATTAATGTGCCAGGATCTGACTGTCACTTTCTCAAGTTTGAAATGTAATATTCAAAATTAATTGATCAGATATTTAATTGTGTTACTTGTCCATTTTGCCACACTGGAATCACAATTTGACTGATTCTTGTTGTTGACATACAAAATATCAGACAAAAAGTTATTTATAGGATTATTTTAACACATGTTCATAGTATATGGGGCCAAAGCTATCAATATCACAACAAAGGGTCTGAAACATCATAGGAAGTGGATGGTGGTTTCTGAAGGGCATATTCAAGAGCTAGATGAAGCTGAAGGCATTGTGAGCTTCTCACAGTGACTGTCGGTGAGTCAAACAGGTGTTCAGAATGAATATGTGATGTAACAACTCGATAAAAATGATTGTGTTATGTTACATCGCAATTTTTACAACGCAGGCCGTTACAACGACTTGCGCTGGAGGGCGCTGGACTTAGGAATAGTAAGATGTACTATTCCAACACCAGTCTACGTACAGAAGGGAAGGTGTTGGAATAGTAAATCTTACTTTTCCTTAGGTTATAGCGCCATCCAGCGCAAGTCGATGTAATGACTTGCGATGTAACGGCTGCGTTGCAACTGCATCGTGGGGTACTCACCGCAATGTAAAGGATGTTTCCCGTTCAGAATACATGGTCATCCAATTCTTGGACTCTCATCAGAACAGTGGTTGCATATTCCAGTTGTAGTTGTGATACTGTACAAATGTGTGCAAAGAAGGCACAAAGTTGTCAAAATATTGACAAAACAACAGTAAAAGAAAATGCAGCACTTATATGAGTTGGGTGCATTGTGTTTTTGGGGGAGGTGAATTGAAGGAGACAAGAGTAAGTGCATTCAAGAGAGAGTGAAAAGAGGATGCTGAATTGAAAAGAGATAAGGTGTAAGATATGTAGGTGGACAAGATGTGGAGAGAAAAAGGGTGTACATATCTGTTATGACCGACTTTTTGCCCCTTTTCTTGAGTGAAGGTGACTGAAGGTGACTTTAGTATGCTATCATTCTAATAGGAGGACTAGAACCTTAGACAGGGCCTATTTACAAGGCGTTTGCTGCAATCCCCTACCCTTCTCTTTAGTTCAGGGCTTATAAATCTATGTTAAGGGATAGATTCCTTAGTATTAGTAGTAATCCGTCCTTTTATAAGAATAATAGTATACTTCTGATGGAGTTATGCTTATTTCGGGCCTTGTAGGCCTCAAACGGGAGAGACTCCATCTTTTTTTCTGCCCCAGCAGCTTGAGATGCTTCTAGGTCAAATGTAATGTTTTAGTTACGAGGTGTTGTTTGCTTGGAGAGAACCGGCTCAGGCTGGCCCTTATCGAAAGACTGTATTTTTCTCCGTGTCGAAGACATAACATCAGGCCGGCCGACTGAGAACGTGTCCTTGGTACGGGGAGGTACAAGAATTTAGTGGGTGGCAGGTTACTGGCCGTAACTTTCCATGAAGGGACAAGCTTCCATATTAACGAAAGCATGAGGTAGTGAGTCAGTCAGTCTGTAGGCGGCAGCTAGTCATTAGCATCAATGCAATTAATTATTTCAAGGCAGACAGTCGCCATTTTGAAGTCCGAGAAAGACCGAGAAGCTGATACCTCTCTTAGAAAGATTGAAGTTATTTTAGTTGGAGCAGCTGGCGAGCTTTGACATTAAGATCAGAGCATACAGAGTGAAGCAGTTAGTTGAGAGAATGAATATCAGAGTGGTAGAAACTGAGTTAGAAGATTGAAGCTGAAAAGTGAAGACAGTCCGTGATTGAGAGGAGAGAGGAGTAGTCCAGAACAGCCAGAAAGAAAGCAGCTGATGAGACAGAGAATAAGAGGAAGGTTTCAGTGACTTGGAGGGAAACGGAGGAGACAGAGCATAGCGGTGCAGACGTGTATCCGTGACTGCAGAGGTGTGATCCTAAGACGAGCCAAGGAACAGACGAGAAGGGAACCCAGATGACTGCTGAGTACAGACTTCATATTAATAAGGTGACGTCGACCCTTTCTTATTAGCGTGCACACATATTCTAACCTTTCCTTTTCCTTTTCAGGCTATATGTTATAGTATAGTATTATATTGTTGATATTGTTAATAAATAAAGATACCCCAGTTCTTAGTGAACCAGTGTGTATGTCTTATTATCTTATGGTAAAGTTAGCCTTTCTTCTAGTCAGGTGCTGTTATGTGAACGGATGCAACTCCCGTCCAGATAAATGGTAACTGAATAATGAGGGAGAGAGGAGCTCTTGAAATAGGGAATAAGTTGTACACTGTGTAATTCGGCCATTCTTGTGTGATCCATAATATTGTAGTATTGTACCTCAAGTGGATAGTGAGAGATTCCCCAACATGAAGAGCTAAAGGTATTCATAGGAAAGTGATCGTCGTTGTAAGGCGGCGTTAATGAGAGCACCGGAGGGAAACGGTGTGTAGTGAGATCGCCTCTAGGGAAAGCGGCGTTAGTGAGAGCATTGACTGAGGTCGATGTGTATACCCACAGGATTGTGGCTTGAGAGAGCACTGGTTGTAGTCAGTGTGTAACGGTAAGTAATCAGAACTGCCCCAGGGTAGATTAGTCTGGGCCCATGTGGTCGCGAGACTATATTGTATGAGTGTGGTATTTTAGAAGATCTAAGCTTGTATATTGCTAATTCCCCATCCTTGGGTAGGAACATAGATACCTGTTGTAAATAGGTCCTAAGGAGGGAGGTGGTTACGTTTCGGCTGGGTTAGTGGTGTCTTGGTGAGCTGATTCTATCTGGTCCGAGAATCCGGACGTTACAATATCTAACATAGAATGAACATAACAGGAGTAACTGAGCCACTCTGAAGACCAGTATGCTTTCCACAGGACTCAGTAATGTTTAATTCAGTTTCACAATTTTATAATTGAAACATTTTCATTACTAATTATTATCTTAAACACCTAACAACCACTGACGAAGCCAACAGTTCTGGTTGGTTTGAGGTGTATGTCAGTTGTTGTGCTATATAGTTGGATGACAAAATGGAAAGCTGAGAGAGGCACTAAAATACTATTTGGTGGCATACTATGGAAATCATAGAAATTTAGTTTACCTGTTTGAGACACCCTTACCTTTTGAAGTGACGCCCCTTCCAGAGAACCCTAACTTTTTTCAGCCCTCCGCATTCATCCCTAGTGACTAGGAGCATTTAGCTGTGACTTTTCTACACTGACCTCCAACTAACAGTTTGGAAGGAAATCAAATCTTTTTTGCTAAGGCAAAATCCAGAATATGACCACAGTGGAGTTCCAGCCTGTTTAAACTTGTTTGTCCTGCTTCCCCATGGCCTACTCCATGGATAAGCTTCTTTAGTCAAACCCTGGTACATGCATGACTAGCTGCTCCAGGTGAGGTTGTATCTTTACACTCCGGGATGTGTAGTCTTGGATTTATAAAGGGTTAAACAATCTTATAAGTCCCTGAATACAAAAAAAACCTAAATTGGAGCAGCCGCCTCCACAGGTGGCACCCATTAAGTGCCATTAAGAAAAGCAGTGTGCTTCATCTGCTCCAATTGCTTTCTGCTAATCCACACTTACAACTTGTGGGTCAGCTAACATGTTCTTGATGTCGTAAGCCCAATTCTGTAACATCAGAAAAATCTAATTTGCTTTACATAATATGTGGATGACTTGCCAGTATTCTTCATTACTTCCATTATTCCTTCTTCATCCTAGAATTCACTTAAATGATTTACTGTTAGCAGTCTAGTCTCTTGACATGTCCTATTCAATTATCTTTTGTTGTTTATTTTCATCCAATGTATTCACCACAAGACCTGCTCTTCCCCTCAGAACACCTGTCCTTTTGGAGGCCTTTAGACGGATCAATGATAAGAGGGCAACAGGCAGGGAGAAGAGGGAATGTAAGTACTGAGGCAAGGAAGGAAGTATTGAAGTCATGAAGATTGCCAGAAAGTAATCCATGCATTACTTCCTCAGCTCCTTTCTCATCTCATTTCTTACTTAAATGAGGACATGCCCAAGCTGCACATCTCCATTAAGGCCTTTGAGTAATAGAAGAATCATACCACACCAGTAAAACAAAAGTGTTTATTAGAAACACTCCTGGGAAAAGAAACTATAACAATAACTCATATTATAGCTGATGCCACATGATGTGGAAATCCATGTGGCAACTGTTTATTATATGGACCACTATTATGTTTTCTTTTCTCAGGAGTGTTTCTAATGAAGTTTATTTTTTTCTGGTGATGCATGGTTCTAGTGTTGGTCTCTGTCACAGAGTTAGCTATCTACTACAATTTACTACTAGAAACTCTTTTCTATCAACAGAATGAACACAAAGTAAGCCCCCAGTGGATTCTTTTGGGTTGGCAGACTGCATCGCTCTGGACACAGAGGCCAACTCAAATTTCAAATACCATGGTGGAATGTCTATGACAGCACCATGGCAAGGAAAGACAAAGCAAACAACGCTGTGGAAGGATGGCACAATACCTTCCAATCAACACTAGGTAGAACCCAACAAACATTCAATCAAGGTATAGAAGCCCTACAACAATAACAAAGCTGCCAACAACTTTGGCCCTGATTACGATGTGTCCGACCGGCATTGTGTCAGAATGGAAACCGACCGACTAGTTGTCGGCAGTTTCATCCGACGAATTTGGATGTGACTGCCCATGAGGCGATCATAAACATCCATTTTTCCATTGCGGCTTGTGCAGCGGCTGGAATGAATGCAAACATTGTGTTGCCTGACATGTGTGGCATGGATGTTTGGGCGCCACAGGTACCTCCAGGCCTCATAGTGGTGGCAGCGGAGGTATGGAGGCCCTGATAGTGGCCCCAAAGACCGTTTCTGACATGTGAGACCACCATTGAAAGGCTGTCTGAAAGGGGAATCGTAACCCCTTAATGTTAAAATTGTGTGCGAAAATGTACTTGACAGAACTATATTCATTTACAAAAATGTAAAACAATGGAACATTTTTTTAAAAAATCTACAAAAAACAAGACTGTTTAAATTCAATTTACGTAGTTTATTTAATACTAACTTTTTTTAGATTTTGTTTATATATCAATATTACAATGGTTTTGTATGAGTACAATTATACATTATGCTATGCTATGTTATACATTTTGTAGAGTGCACAGTGTCCCAGCGTTAAAAATGCAACTGTCATAGGCAGACCGGGTGAAGCACAGAGAAAACGATTATGCAGGAAAAAGATCGGTGTTTATGGGTTTACGGAATAGCTTGTGGTTTTAGATACTTCTGATACTCACAAGGAGGAAAAACGTTTTAGAGCGAGAGCCCGAAAGCAGTGCCCTCCTGTGTGTATTCTCTTAATCAGAGGAACAACTGGCAGGTGCTGACCCTTGGAGTGCGTAGGGTGTAAGGAGATAAGCCAGAATATCGGGGCATTGGAGATTCATTATTCTATGGGCGATACATAGAGTTGTAAACTGGATACGTTTCTCCACCGGGAACCAATGTAGTGTGCGGATAGAGTCGGTGGTGGAACAGGTTCTCGGCAAGCCAAGAAGGGTTCAGACCGCAGCATTTTGTGCCCTTTGAAGGTGAAGCATCTCTGCTCTATTAGCCCCTAGGTATAGGGAGCTAGCATAATCCAGCCCGGATAGTATTATGGCCTGGATGATCCCCTGAAGGATGGTGGGATCGAAGAATCCCAGCAATGGTTAATAATTGTAAAACATATAAATATATACACTAAATAAAAGAGATTCTTTTTTAAAATGCCAAACTATGTTAAGTACCTTTATTATAATAAAGCAACCTAAATATAAATATGCTGTATAACAAGGGCATAGCCAATTACTAGGTACATATTTTTTCTGAAAATCAGAGACATTAATTAAATTACACTTACTACTCCTACTAAACCATTTTATCAAAGGTATTGGACACTAAAAGGGTAACATTTACTATTTTCACTCCAATCTTAAACCATTTTTGGGAAGGTGTTGAACACTGCCTATTCCCAGTCCAAGGTAACTAATTTTGGGGAAAGTGTTGGATACAAAAGGGATTATGTTACCTTTTGATACTCCAACACTACCTATTTTGGGGAAGATGTTGGACACTAAAGGGGCCACTGTTAGAAACTGGGTTACTGGTTGAGGGGGGGGGTTAAATCCTAATCAAGCTGCAAACGCAATTCTACCCAGAGTGAGGCACAAGCAAACCCCGATATTAATCTGCGCTCAAACCCCTGGTAGCTTACAACAGAGTACTGAGGCTTAACTAAGAGGCATGTGGTAAGTAATTAAGCAGCACTTCATACAATAGCAAAGTGAAAAGCAATATAAAAAATCCCATGCCAAATTGGAACAAGACAAAAGATTTTAATATATGAAACAAAACTCAAACGACAAAAATCCAGTAAGTAGAACAGGAGATATGCAATCGGTCAGTCCCAAACAGCTGCGAAGCTGTAATGCAAGGTCCAGCATTGTCATCGAGGATCCCGTTGATGAGGACTTGATATGTGAAGCCTGGCATCAAGGATGGGAAGGGAAGCTCTGAGGCTGCAATGGGATAAACAGCATCATCTTTGAGGCTGCTATCAACGAGGGATTTTTGATGTGAAGACCTGAGTGCGAAAAGCGTTTTCTAGCAGTGGTTCTGATGATGACCTCGAGGTCAATGCAGAGTCCTTGTGCTGGGAGAATCCTCACAGCAGGGCGACCTGCTGGTTCTACTCAGGGTTGTGCTGGGCATTAGAGGAGATGTGTCAGCTCTGCTGGATAAACGTGGGCTGGCAAAGAACCTTCTGGCCCACTTCTAAGGGTCCATGACTGGGGTGGCACCACTTGCCATGGTAGGACTCACAAATGGCAGATTCCAGGTGCTGGATTCAACGTTGATGAACCCTTCTGTCCCTGAGACTCTAACCAGGAGGCCTTCCAACAAGCCCTTGGAGTCACTCTGAGGTCCTGGGTACAACATATGCAAGACCATTCCCTCTTACCCAGGCAAGAGAGCAGTAGGCAGCAGGTCAGCAAAGCAGGGCAGCAGTCCAGCAGAGTGGTGTCCTTTCAGTCGCACAACAGTCACCATAGGCAGAGTAACCACAGGTCCTGAAGTGTTGGTATCTGAGGTTTAATATTTATAACCAGGCCTTCCTTTGAATTTGGAAACACTTCCAGAGATTTCCCTTTGAGGGTCACAGGTTTCCGGCCCTCCCTGCCCTGGCTCCAGACTAACTACAAGGGCTATGCAGCCCTTTGTGTGGAGGTAGGACACAGCCTTTTCAAGTGTAGGTAGGGCTGAGCCCAGCTCCATCCAACCATCCTGCCAGTGATGCCCCATCCAAGCCCAGCTAAGGTCTCTTGTGTGTCAAGGAGGAATACACAATGTCCACCTGCAAGCTATACCCAGTCATGTGACCCAGGGACTGTCTACAGGTACTTAATGGCTAAGGCAGGAAAATGCAAACTTTCTAAAAGTGGCATTTTCAAAATTGTAATTTAAAATTCGACTTTGCCATCAGAGAGGCTTTTTCATTACAATTCCAAAGACACCAAACATTAACATGTTACATGTTTTCAGTTGGAAGTTGCAGCTTATTAAATGTAATAAGGTAACTCCAATGTTATTCTATGGGATAGGTAGGCCTATCCCATAGAATTTAAGAGTTTTTCTCTACCAGGACATGTAACACTTAAAATGACATGTCCTATTTTGTAAGTTCATTACACACTGCTTATATGTAGTAAAAATAAAAGGTTCAGCCTTGCAAAAGACTATTTTCACCAGGTCGACATGGCAGTTTAAAACTGCACACACAGGCTTTAATAGAAGGCTGTATGTTTAAAGGGTTACTAAAGGGGGTTAAACAATCAGTGCTGTAGGCCCACTGGCAGCATTTAATTTACAGGCCCTAGGTGCATGTTGTGTCACTTTACTAGGGAGTTAAAAGTAAATTACATTTGCTTATTGGATATAAGCCAATCCTACCACATTTTAACTAGAGAGCACAAGCACTTCACCACTGGTTAGAAGTGGTAAAGAACGCAGAATCCAAAGGCCAGAGAAAACTAAGTCAGCAAAACAGGAGGGTTGAAGGCAAAAAGTTAGGGGGAAGACCACGCAAGGATAGCAAGTTTAACATTCACCTTTACTATTCCCACTCCAATCTAAACCATTCTGGGGAAAGTGCTGGACAGGACAAAGATTGGAAAGTATTCTTGTCCATACTAAACCATTTTGGGGTAGGTGTTGGACACGAATGAAGCTACATTTACTATCCCCACTCCAATCTAAACCAAGTTGGGGAAAGTGTTGGACCCTTAAAATGTTTTATTTACTATTTCTACTCTAGTCTAAACCATGTTGAAGAAGGCATTGGACACTAAAAAGCTTACATTTACTATGCCAACTTCAATCTAAACCATTTTGGGGAAGGTGTTGGACTCTAAAGGGGTCACATTTATTATTCCCACCCCAACCTAAAATATTTTGGGAAAGGTGTTGGACACAAAAGGGGTCACACTTACTATTCCCACTCTAATTTGAACCATTTTGGGGAAGGAGTTGGACACCAAAGGGGTCAAATTTACTATTCCCACTCCAATTAAAACCATTTCGGGAACTGTGATAGACACTAAGGGGCAGATTTATGAAGGCCTTGCGCCGCCGGTGCGTCATTTTTAACATGGGAAAAAGTGAAGCACCGGCGGCGCAAGTCCTTCATAAATCTGCCCCTATAGGGCTTGCATTTGGTATTCCCACTCCAATCAAAATAATTTTAATGAAGGTGTTGGACAATAAAGGATTATCATTTACTATTCACACTCCAATACAAATCATTTTGGGGAAGGTGTTGTACACTATAGGGGTCACATTTACTATTCCTACTCCAATCTAAACCATTTTGGGAAAGGTGTTGTAGACTAAAGGGGTCACATTTATTGCTCCCATTCAAATTTAAACCATTTTGGGAAAGGTGTTGCACACAAACTGGGTCACGTTTACTACTCCCGCTCCAATCTAAAACATTTTGTGAAAGATGTTGGACACAAAAGGGGTCACATTTACTATTCCCAGTCTAATCAAAACCGTTTGGGCAAAAATGTGGGATACAAAAGGGGTTCAATCAATCAGGAAATTGTGAAGCGTGCTACTCACCCGTAAGGGTCTCAAGGCACAGGGAGGGGGGGTTGCAGCTCAAGGCACAGGGAGGGGGGGTTGCAGCTACGGTCGGTCTAAGAGACAGGACCTCCTGAAGATGTGAAGAGTTGGGGGGCGTCTGATGATGATCGGGAGCTCGTTCCAGGTTTTAGCCGCGATGTAGGAGAAGGTTCTTCCACCCGTTCTGGCTCCACGAATGTGCAGGATTTAATAATCCCACTCCGATAAAATCCAAATACAAGAAGGCAGTGGGCACTAAAAGAGTTACATACAAAATGCAGTATCTAGTCTCTCCGGAGGTGTGGATTCGAATCCCACCGCTGCCACCAATGTTAGATTTGGGGGTCTCTAGTTGGCACAGGTAGGTACTTGTGACAAATAGGAACCCTTGCCTCTAGTCAGGGTAAGGGGTACACTCCGAACATAACCCCTGCTCACCCCCTTTGACAGCTTGGCACAAGCAGACAGGCTTATCTCAGAGGCAGTGTGTAAAGCAATTGTGACCACATACAGTAACCCAGTGACAACACTACAGATGGACACCACACAAGGTTTTTATATAAAAAATAAGTATACTTTATACAGATTTATCACAAGATCATAAACGACAAAAATACACAATACTGTTACCATAAGATGGTAGATTTAGCTTAGTTCAGTTCATTTCTTAAGATTCGACACTTTACGTCAATATACCTTACGATGCGTTCCGCTACCACGACAAGCAATGTCGCAGTGATGGAAATGCGGCAAGGTACAGGTGCAAAGAAATAAAGACGTGAAGATCTTCCAGATGGGGCACGCTTCTCCGGGGATGCGAGAAGTTCTCAGTTTGATGCGTGGACTGCAGGGGCGACACCCTTGTTCAGCGATGCGACGGCAACAGCTTCAGCTGCAACTCTCTTCTCCCACGTTTGCGTGAAGCTTCCGCACAATGGGACAACTACAGCAGCGACATCCTTGTTCAGAAATGCGACTGCAGCAGCTCCAACGGAGGTGCGCTTCTCTTGGGATGCGAGGCACTTTCCTCGATGCCTTGCAATGTGACAGTTCCAGTTGCGACACCCTTGTTCGGAAGTGCGACGGCAGCAACAGTGACAGCGTCTCGCTTCTTCCTCATTGTGAGACTTTTCTCTCGATGCGGTATAATGCGACAGCTCCAACGGCGACACCCTTGTTCAGAAGTGCGAAGGCAGGCAGCGGCGACGGCTACACGCTTTCTCTTCATTGCGAGATGCTTCTCTTGATGCGGTGCTGTACGACAGCTCCAACGGCGACACCCTTGTTCATAGTTGCGACGGCAGCAGCAGCGACAGTGACATGCTTCTTCCACGTTGAGTCGCGCTTTCAGCTCCTTGCGACACGCAGTCCCTCATAAGGCCCAAAAACATCAGCAGGCACTTCCATAGAACTCTGGGGAGCTGGGGGTTGGAGTCTGTTGTCCCTGAGACTTCAGCAGGAGGCAAGCTGTTTTCCAAGCCCTTGGAGATCCTTCACAAGTTGAAAATAAAGTACACAACGTTCCTTTCTCCTTCCTTTGGCTGTCAGGCAACCACTGCAGGCCAATCCCTCAAGCAGCACTTCAGCTTGGGAATAGGCTCTCCTCAGTTTCGTCAGGTTCCTCTCCTCAGCAAAGGTTTCTTCTTGTAGTCCAATAGTGATGTAATTTCTTGGGATCAGGGTCGCAATATTTATACCCCAAAATCCTTTGTCCTCTGAGGGCAGAAGGGGCCTTTGCCCAGTTCAAACCAGTTCTGAAGCACTTTGTGTACATGACTCCTTCTTTCCTTTCACAGTGCATGGCAGAAACATCAGACGCCCCACAGGAGGTGGAGCCAGCATTGTGGAGGGAAAGCACAGCACTGGAGTACTTTGTTGACAGGATTCCTTCTCTTCTTTCACTGTGCAAAGCAGAGACATCAGCCGTACCCCTGGAGGTGGAGGCAACATTGTGGAGGCAGGCACAGCCCTATTCAAGGTTCAGGTGCAACTCCTCCCTCCCATCTAGATGCAGATCTCTCTATTTACCACTGGGCTTCCCCAGCCTGTCCCCTGGAATCTCCCAGCCCTCTCACTCACAAACCCAGACAAGGAATACACAATCTAGCAGAGGCAGGCTTGAAAGGTTAGGCATGAAAATACCTACTTTCTAAAAGTGGTATTTTCAAACACAGTATATTAAAACCAACTTTACTAAAAGATGTATTTTATTATTCTGAGTTCAGGCATACTAAACTCGAATTTCTACCATGTTCTCTGAGTCAGGTAGGATTATAAACATGTAATAATCTAGCAGCCCACTCTGGCTTATGGAGAAGAGGTAGCCTTGCAATAGTGAAAAACGAAAATTGCTGTAATTCACTATTAGGACATGCCACACACATCAGGGCTTGTCCTACATTATACTTACAATGCACCCTGCCCTTGGTCCTACCATAGGGGTGTCTGATATGAAGAAAGGGGAAGGTTTAGGGACTGGCAAGTGGGTGCACTTGCCCAGTCAGCATGGCAGTACCAGACTGAACGCAGGCTCTGCAATGGCAGACCTTAGACACACTTTTGCAGGCTGCTTCTGTGGGTGGCACAACCAGTGCTGCAAGCCCACCAGCAGCATTTGGATTTACAAGCCCTGTGCACACTCAGTGCACTGTACTAGGGTCTGACAAGTAAACCAACCAAGCCAATCATGGAATCACTAATTCATACATCAATTTACATTAGGGTGAGCATATGCACTTTATCACTGATCAGCAGTGGTAAAGTGCCCAGAGTCATAAAATTGCAAAAAACACAGTTGATGGACAGAATGCAGAACAATGTCTTACATTCACCCCAGTACAAAGATCTGGGCCTAAATCCATTATTTTTTTGCACTCAACACCACCCTAGGTCAGACAATGGCTATATGCAAATCAGCCTTGACCCTGTGCCTCATGGGAACAGTCCAGCCCGAACTACCAAGCCATGTCTTTCCTAGACCTGAATCAAGCATCCAAGAACCGGTTTCTGGCTATCAGCCTTCTTCAGCCTGGATAGCTTGACGCTAGTGATGTGGAGAGCATGGGACTCACGTCTGAGCATACCCAGCCCACTCGGGGTGAAAATTGCGAAAAACACAGTTGATGGACAGAATGCAGAACAATGCCTTACATTCACCCCAGTACAAAGATCTGGGCCTACATCCATCGTTTTTTTATACTCCACACCACCCTAGGTCAGACAATGGCTATATGCAAATCAGCCTTGACCCTGTGCCTCATGGGAACAGTCCAGCCCGAATTACCAAGCCATGTCTTTCCTAGACCGGAATCAAGCATCCAAGGACCGGTTTCTGGCTATCAGCCTTCTTCAGCCTGGATAGCTTGACTCCTGAATGTATGGACTCCTGAGGCGGAAGACGGGAGTATAGAGTTTGCTTTTAAATATTGTAGCACTGTTTAAAATCTTGATTTACGCTTTCTTATTTCTTTTTAAAAATTGAAATTACCTGTGTATCACCCCTAAAATCGCTCCTTGTGACCGCAGTGCGCCGCATCTTCCTGCAGAATTAATTGCACTTTAGGAAGCCGATTTTCGGGCTCCCGGTTACCCACATCCGAGGCGCAGACTTCGGGCGCCATCTTGAAACAGGTAGTGGACAGCGCTCTAGTGGCTGGGCGATTTGGGCCCAGTCCCTATAAAAGAGCCAGCATTTCTCACCGCAAGCACTGAATTTATGGACTCCTGAGGCGGAAGCCGGGAGTATAGAGTTTGCTTTTAAATATTGTAGCACTGTTTAAAATCTTGATTTACGCTTTCTTAATTCTTTTTAGAAATTGAAAATACCTGTGTATCACCCCTGAAGGACTGGGTTCTGCTAAGACCCAGCGGTGCCAGGGATAACACCTGAAACCTTCGTGGGTTACCTGTTCCGGCGTACAAATGACAGAGACACGGGACACTTCCTTCAGCGTCAAAGATTCGAGCGTTTATTTACTGCAGGGAAAACAGAAGTTACGAGAAGTACATAGCATGTAGGTTCACGGAGCCTGCTTCAAATTGTATCTGTGGATTGCTCTTCTTATACAGTTTTTGGGCATAGGATAACATGGTGCACAAAGAATTACAACCTGGTTCTCATCGTAAAGATCATAAGGGGTCGCTTTCATGTATTCAGGGCCCGGAACATAATTACAGTAGCATTTGGCAGTTCCCAACTGTAAAAGTACATCTTCCCACCATTAGTACATTCCGTTCGGCAATAAACGAATCAAGGAAGAGGCAAAAACAGGTGCAGAGGAAGACAAGGATAGCGAACAGATCGAAGAGGGTGTAAAAAGGGGTGGTATCAAGAAACACGAGTTGCAGGCATCAAAGGGACGTGCCTAATGAATGCACAACTAAGACAATAGACCGGCACGGCAAGATGAGCCTCGAGCGGGGCCATCTGCCTTACAGTGTCATCCCCTCATCATAAAGACACCTTCAAAGAAATACGTGTCTTCCGCAAGAGTTTGGAAATCCCAGGGTCGCGAAGCGGACAACGTCCGTTCGCTGGCTACTTGAGGGCAAGAAACAAAATGGATGCCGTATCTAAGATGGAACCCGTGGGTTCAGATGAAGAAACCCACGAAACAAACAAAACGGTTTAGGCTAGCACAGCGAAAACGCGTACACCCACTAAACCCGTCATTTGCGGTTCATAGATACCAGACTCGACCATATTCGTGCGAGTCGAAAACACCGCTTACAATTGTCACGGAACCTCAGACGCACCTTTTGCCCTCATGTAGGCAAGCACTAGTCGAAATCAAAAATCGATCTCGATATTCATCAGACCATCTAGATGCTGTTGCAACATAATTCTATCCATCAGCGTTCCTTTGGTAACAGGCGGCTGCCTCATACACGTCGTAGCACAGAGGCCACATAAGGCAGGACCACACTGCACACAAAGACAACACGTGAACAGAAATGCTACGACAACCCCAATGATCATCAGAATCTTCCAACCCCAAGTCGACATCAAGCCCCAAAACCACCCGAGTAGCGTCCAATCCCCTACGTCCACATGTATGGACTCAGAGATTTTATGCAACTTCGAGATGGCTTGATAGACAGTCGGAGCGTTGTCTGGAATGAATATACAACAACTCGGCAAGAAACCCTTAAAGAAGTCTCCTGCTTCTTGACCGGCAGTGTCCTCTTCGCTAATCACGCCTCTCACAACTCTGGTCTTGTGATAATCCGACCCAACAGTAAAGGTCGGCGGCAACAAATTTGCAATATAACATGTGCCCGCGAAGTCAAGGGGCAACCACGTATATGCACGGTCGTAACAGACAAAGTACGTACCCTTGGCAGTCAGGAGAACAGGGGAAGAGAGCATTGGTAAGACATACGTCTCAGAGCAAGCACTCTCCCCAAGGTGAGCTCTCGGGCTTCGGCCACAACCTTTTAAACAGAAATTACCAAGGTGGGGTACGATCCATATTGGAGATGAACTTTTAAACTGTCTTTCGCCCACGAGCGCACTATACTCAACTTCACTCAGATCCCTATAGGCTCGCACCTCTTCCTCTGGGATGAGCGATGGTTCATAGATATCCCTATCTAAATCAGCAATCGCTATTGCCAAAGGCTTATGGTACGGACCGGGACCAAAGTGTGGAGAACGTGGCTCTCGATTGGGGTAAGAATCTAGTGCGCTTCGAAACATTGTTTGGAATGCTCGAGCTGAACCCTGGGAACTATAAGGAAGGACCAAGTACGGAATTCCCCTATCGGTGGTATGCGGCATTAAACCACACACCCAACAATTGGTAGTGTTCATCACCAACTGATGCTGATGAAGGAGCTGAACGAAGGAATTGTTCATGAATTCCGCACGTCTAACCTGTTCGTGTTGGGGTAGGATGTGGAAGGAATGAGGAGAGACAGTGGAGGTAAGCTTTGGTTCAGAAGAAGTGGTAGGTGAGGCAGAAGGCAACAGTGACTGTATCATGTAATACACCCCACCCACCAATAACGAAGAAACAGTTAGGAATAGAAGGAACACCTGAAACATGAAGCATTTTGTACGTACAATTCTACGCAATTCGAATCTTTGATCCTGAGTCTTTTCCAATTCCGACAGCTTCGAGAAAGCCATCCTCTAAAACCGTCCGCAACGTTCTTGACGCACTTCGTTCTGTGTAGCAGTAGTCAATCCCCAGGAGTTCCTAGGAATCGACGGTCTCTGACCTAGTGTCAAGACCTACTAACCAGAAGGAAGTACCCGCGCGGCCCTACGGTCCACCCGGATGTAAGGTATTTTTAATCAACAATATATGTATATATATAATATCTCCTAGCTGTGGAAACAAAACACATACATAGAAAAAGACCCAAAGTTTACAAACTCAAAATTATGCAAATGTGTTCAGACTGGATAGTGGCAATGGGGCAACGTGGATGTCAGGGGAGAAAGCAAAGATATTTATTTATTAGTCTCTGGCGTTGGAGCGAAGAAAATATCGGCTTCTCCCAGGACGAGTCTGTTCGTCAAACAGTTGATCCGATGATGACACAGAGTTCTGTTGACCAGTCAATTGTTCAGATCTTGAGTTCTGTGATGACAAATGTTCAACAATATTGTTCTGCTGCACTGAGGTATCTCCGACAAGCTGAGCGTCGCTGAATGGAACAAAGTTCGGTACAGTTTCAACTTCAGACGAGGCGATGCCCTTCCTCACCCACGAGTCCACTGATAAAGGTATAGGTACCTTTTTGGTATGGGTGGCGTACACCCAATTCTTACGCCCCTCCAAACGAACAGCAGTCCTCGTGGCAAGGAGCACCTGGTAGGGTCCGGTGAAACGAGGCTCAAGGTTGCGCTTTCGGCCAAAATTCCTCGTCACCACCCAGTCTCCGGGCTGGAGCTGGGGACCTGGACCCTCCGTCTGCGTCAGCAGTGCTTCAAAGACCTGTTGGTGAATCAACCTCAGTTTAGCAGCCAGATCATGAAGATAATCGATCAACATTGGATATTCAAGATCAGAAAACGCACTGGGTCTAGGGACCCCCCAAACATTGGCAGGGCGGCCGAACACAATCTCATAGGGGCTGAGCCCTACTCGGGAGTGTACAGTCGCCCTGGTTGACAGAAGAGCTAAGGGCAAAGCGTCAGGCCACGAGAGACCAGTCGTAGCCTGAATCTTCGCTAGTTTCAATTTAAGGGTGCCATTATACCCTTCAACCAAACCTGCTGACTGGGGATGATTGGCGCTGTGGAATTTCTGTGTAATTCCAAGGCCCTTACACACATTCTTCATCACACTCCCCACAAACTCACTTCCGTTATCGGACCATACAATCCGTGGCATTCCATACCGAGGAAAGTATTCCTTCAGTAGGATTTTTGCAGTGGACAGGGCAGTGTTGTCTTTAAGAGGGTAGGCTTCGATCCATCGGGAAAATGCGCAAACCACAACTAAAACGTACTTTAGATTATTGCATCGCTCCATATGGATGAAGTCTAACTGAATTACCTCAAAGGGACATGACGGAGGAGCAAAATGGCCAGGGGGTGTAGGAGTTCCCTTACCAGGATTGTACATCATACATATCATACAATTCTTAACCAATCTCTCAGCACACTTAGTAATACCATCATTCTTCCATACAGGGGACAGCAACTTGCAGATGCCTTTCGCACTAATATGTGCCAAGCCGTGTGCCATCATCACAACAGCTAGCACATACGCATCCGGCAACATCCACCTTTTATTCTCCGACAAATCAATCCAACAGCCATTCGCATCCAGCTTTCCCGTACTCTCTTTCCACTTCGTCTTTTCAGTCTCGGTGGCCTCTTTCTGAATCGCTTTCACACTCTCGATAGTGTCCTCACACATACCAGTTTCTGCAGGCCACCTAACCGAACTCGTCACATGCATTCTAGTGCTAAGGTTTCTGGCAGTCTCCTTAGCAATCTCATCAGCGAACGCATTGCCACGACCAACATCATCTGTCACCTTACGGTGTGCACTACATTTAATAATCGCCACCTGCTCGGGCAATGTAAGTGCATCCAAAAGATCATTCACAAGCTGTCCATGCTGGATATTTGTACCATGCGATGTCATAAAACCTCTCTCTCTCCACAATCGTCCAAAACTATGAGCAACACCAAATGCATACTGGCTGTCCGTAAACACATTCACCCGTTTCCCTTTCGACAACACACACGCTCTAGTCAAGGCAATCAGCTCTGCCGCCTGTGCAGAGTTCTGATTCAATCTCGCAGTCTCCACAATCGTACTCAACGTCACCACAGCATACGCAGTCGTCACATCACCATTCGGCAACTTAAAACACGAACCATCCACATACAAGGTACCATCGGGGTCTTCCAATGGAGTGTTTTTCAGGTCCACACGACCTTTTGTTTCCTCCTCAGTTCGTAAGTAGCAATCATGAGGTGTTACCTCATCTGATTCCATAGTGATTGGCAACAAAGTCGCCGGGTTCAGGACATTACAGCGCTTTATTTGAATGTGACTTGCCAGAAGCGTCAGCTCGTACCCAGACAACCTTGCACTCGTCAGGTGTTGGGTTTTCGTACGATTCAAAAGAGTGTCAACTGCATGCGGAACCATCACCGTAAGCATATTATCCATGACCAATCCTGCAGATTGTCGGATGGACACCGCAGCTGCCGCTGTTGCTCTCAAACAACTCGGCAATGCTCTAGCTACTGGGTCCAAGGTCGAGGAAAAATATGCACATGGACGTTGCTTACCACCAAATTGTTGCGTCAAGACACTCAACGCACAACCTTCCCTCTCGTGAATGTATAGTGTAAACGGCTTACTGTAGTCAGGAGTACCTAACACAGGGGCCGAACACAACGCATCACGCAATTCAGAAAAACCTTTCTGACATTCTTCCGTCCATGGTAAAGGAGTTGGAACATCCTTGCACGTAAGAGCCACCAATGGCTTCGCTAGCAATGAAAAATTTGGGATCCATTGCCTGCAGTATGACGTGATACCTAGGAAGGCACGTACATCTCTCTGAGTTGTTGGCACAGTCATTCGAGCAATCGCTGCAATTCTCTCTGGGGTCAACCTTCTTCCCTCCTTTGACAATAAGTGACCTAGATAGGTTACTTCTTGGCAACAATATTGCAGTTTAGAAGGTGACACCTTGTGATGTAAGTCACAAAGATGCTGCAACAACGACACCATAGCAATTTTGCAAATGTCCTGAGTGTCCGCAGCCACCAATAAGTCATCGACATATTGATCAAGGCCGCACCGACCGGCAACACAAACGCATCAAGTTGGCTCTTCAAGGCTTGGCTGTATATCGATGGACTCTCACAGTAGCCCTGAGGAGCGCGTTTAAACCTAAAGCTGCGACCTCCTAATGAGAAACCGAAAAGGTCCCTACTCTCCTCAGCAATCGGAATGCTGAAGAAAGCATTCTTCAGATCGATCACTGAGAACAAAGATGCAGAGGCTGGAAGCAGAGTCAGTAGAGCCGTAATGTCGGGCACCACAGGGAACTGAGGAATCACAATTTTATTCACCTCCCGTAAATCAATGACAAAACGATAAACAGGAGGCTTGGACGGATCAGTGCGTTTCAGAATGGGCAGCACAGGGCTATTACACACGTTTCCCCGAGTCTCCTCGATAACATCTTTATCAATCAAATCATAGATGATTGCTAACAGCGCTCGCTCACCGTCAAGGGAGATACGATACTGGGGAATACGTGGCAAACGCACATTAGATTTCAAGTGAACAACATAAGGGGAGATGTCAAGCAGGCCCACGTCATTGGGACCTGTTGCCCACAAAGATGCAGGAAGAGAACTCAATTCTGGTGGAAGCTTGTCAACGGACAAGTACATAGGAGAGACAACTTTCTCACCCAATGTAAGCTTCACTCCCGCAGGAGAGCAATATAAAGTCACATACAAACGTTTCAGCAAATCCAGGCCCAAAAGATTTTCACCACAGCCAGTAGTCAAAATCAAAGGAGCTTTTAGCTCACGAGGCCCAATTGTAAGGGGCAAAGGGCGTGAAACCGGATTGCTAACAGGGGCGCCAGAGAATCCAACGGAAACATTTGTTAAGCCAGACAAAGGTGCGCCAGGGAGTTTCGAATGCATGATGGAACTTTTCGCTGCACCAGTGTCCAACAGAAAAGGCTCAACTACGCCCGAGGTGGCAACTGCGACGTAAGGCCCTCTCTGATCAACCGGAACTGATACTACTCCCTCTCCTTGCCTATGGCTGTCCTAGTAATTACCGTCGTCAGTGCCCTGATCGACGTAATAATCGTCCACATTATACTGCGCAGATCTTCCTTGCGACGATCCACGCTGATCAAAACAATTATTAGAATCAGAAGAATTATTAGAACCATCATTTTGAACACCGCGACCTCTACCTCGTGAGGCCTGTTTAGGACCACTACGGCCTCCTCTAGATGAATTACCACTATTTCGATCACGCAAAACTGGACAATCAAATTTCAAATGACCCTCACCCCTACAATAGGCACACTGATTGTACCCCAACGTAGATCTCTGCGAAGAGGAGTCATTTCGTGATTGCGGCCTATTCGACTGAGACTGCGATCGATTCCGCTGTTGCGAGTCATTCTGATTCGAACGTGGAGGATACGCTTGTTGCAACAACACTTTCGTTTTGAGTTCTTTTGTCTTTTTATCGGCGCAATAATTTTCCTCTTTCTCTCTATTCTCATAATATTGGGCCGTAGCCAATATCTGAGCAGAAGTGGAAACGGCCCACGCACTCTCTGAATTCCTTAATTTGTTGCTTAGATCCGGCAACAAATTCGACACAAACTTGTCCACAAACAATCTCTGACCTCCCTCAGTACCCATATCTTGACCACTATGATCAATAAATGCCTCCTCAAATCTTGTAAAGAAATCAGAGACACTCTCATCCTTCTTTTGCTTGCAAGCGGACAATTTGTCCCAGTTCACTTTCATAGCTGGCATAAGCGTTTTCATAAGAGTAATTATTCTCTGAGGAAGATTGGCAATCAACTGTTCGGGCTTAGCCCCACCGACTTGCAAGGCATCCGCAGCAAGAAGTGCAGCCCAGTCACCACCTAATTCTGCCGCATGGTCTTCCTGACGAATCTTTGCCCATACCGGTTGCGGTACGACATTGCCAAACAACATATCAATGTCAGCAAGATTCATCACCGTCGCATCCACTAGCTGAGACAATTCTTTATAGTACCCTGCAGGATTTTTGCGAGGGTCGAGCAAAGTCTGCCTAACCTGCAAAACTTCCGATCGTTTCCACGGAAGGTGTATCCACACTCTCTGGAAATATGGTCGAATAATGGGATTAGCAGTAGGATCGCCAGGCATCCACACCGGTGGAACTTCGCGCATGGGATACTGACCAGGCGCTGCTGGCGGTTCCTCAATGTCTTCTAAAAACAATGCCCGAGGCATTATAGAAGGACGAAAAGATAGCAACTGCTCGACAGCACGTCGAACATTGCTACCCACCATTATTCCGCTCGCAAACTGAAGCTGAAGATTGGTTAGAGCGGCCAATACATCATCAGTCGCATCGGCTGATATTTGATCACGTAAAAGCTTGCACATTTCCTCAAACACGAACCTCTGTGTCGGTTCGTTGAATTGAGAGAACGTATCAAGCACCACACGAGGAGGATTCCTAAGGGGGTATCTAATCCAACTCATCGCCATATTATATAGCGAGTCACGTTCCCTACCACCAGGAAGCTGACTTCGTCTTTGGGGAGCATCAGAACCAGCGGACTCAAGAATCGGTCCAAGAGAAGTGAAGAAGTTAGCAGCAACAGAAGGGGTGCGACGTCGAGCAGATGAGGGAGAAGAGTAACTCAACGGGGTAACAAGAGAAGTGTCAGTGACAGAAGGGACAGCAGGAGTAACCAAAACAGTAGAAGTAGCGGGAACAGGAGTATGAGGAAGCACAAGCGGGGGAGCAGTAGGGACAGGAGCAGGTAAGGGAGCAGGAACAGGATGGGGAACAGGAACAGGAGCAGGTTGAGGAACAGGGACAGGGGGAACCACAGGAACTGCGGTACCCTGCGCATACGGAGGTGGTGACTTCAAGAGGTAAGACAACAAAGGGTCCTCTACTACCTCCTCTGTCGTATCCGTACCCGTCGGTAAAGCGGGGTAACACTTATCCACAGTCATACGCTGTAGCCTATCGAAAACTTCCTTTTCCTTTTCCTCCTTATCTCGCTGGAACTGCTCTGCATTTCTTACCGTAGTAACAATACCTTCTCTCTTATTACGTTTAAGCTGCTTGATTTCTTTCTACTTGGCTTCTTTACGCCACAACCGAAAGGAATCAAACATGGCCGGCCTCGCCTTTCTTCGAAACAATTGAGCTTCAAGATTATCTAAAATCGGGGCCTCAAGACTACCATGAGGTGGCCAACTAAGGACACCGTCTTTTTTAGTGTAACGAACCCAACACTCATTGAATGCAATTGGACCCAAACCATGTCGACTGTACAATTCGTAAGTAGGAGTTCCAACCGGAGGTATCGGACACGAGTCATCCAGTCGGGAATCCGCACCACAACCTCTGAAGCAATTGAACAAAGTACTACGGCCAGGCATCGTGCACACTAACCGAGTTTCACAAACGTCAAGGGTTATAGGATTACAATGTCCCTGCAAAAGAGCAAAAACCCTCGTTTTTTGGCGACTGCAGACGTCAAATATCACAACAAAGAACCCAATACCAAGAACCACAAATGCAATGGAACCATGCAACAACTAAGCACCCACAACGAAGGACTCTGGGAGCGACCCACAAATACTTAACTCAAAGATCAATGGCGTCACCAGGAAGGCCCGTCAATCGTCTCGCTGTACCAAGGTCTACGCCAGGCGCCAAAACAGGTCTACAGTCAGGGCAGCAGTCCGTCGCAGCCGTCAGGAGGCGGGGATCTTCGCGGGAAAAGTCGTCGGGCCACTTGTTTCGACAACAGGATCGATGAAGCGGGGTGCACCTTCCCTCGGAGATTTCACACGAAGTTCCTCACGATCGTCGGGCTTTGGACCGGTACCACTGATGCAGCCCCACGTTGGGCGCCAACTGAAGGACTGGGTTCTGCTAAGACCCAGCGGTGCCAGGGATAACACCTGAAACCTTTGTGGGTTACCTGTTCCGGCGTACAAATGACAGAGACACGGGACACTTCCTTCGGCGTCAAAGATTTGAGCGTTTATTTACTGCAGGGAACACAGAAGTCACGAGAAGTACATAGCATGTAGGTTCACGGAGCCTGCTTCGAATTGTATCTGTGGATCGCTCTTCTTATACAGTTTTTGGGCATAGGATAACATGGTGCACAAAGAATTACAACCTGGTTCTCATCGTAAAGATCATAAGGGGTCGCTTTCATGTATTCAGGGCCCGGAACATAATTACAGTAGCATTTGGCAGTTCCCAACTGTAAAAGTACATCTTCCCACCATTAGTACATTCCGTTCGGCAATAAACGAATCAAGGAAGAGGCAAAAACAGGTGCAGAGGAGTACAAGGATAGCGAACAGATCGAAGAGGGTGTAAAAAGGGGTGGTATCAAGAAACACGAGTTGCAGGCATCAAAGGGACGTGCCTAATGAATGCACAACTAAGACAATAGACCGGCACAGCAAGATGAGCCTCGAGCGGGGCCATCTGCCTTACAGTGTCATCCCCTCATCATAAAGACACCTTCAAAGAAATACGTGTCTTCCGCAAGAGTTTGGAAATCCCAGGGTCGCGAAGCGGACAACGTCCGTTCCCTGGCTACTTGAGGGCAAGAAACAAAATGGATGCCGTATCTAAGATGGAACCCGTGGGTTCAGATGAAGAAACCCACGAAACAAACAAAACGGTTTAGGCTAGCACAGTGAAAACGCGTATACCCACTAAACCCGTCATTTGCGGTTCATAGATACCACACTCGACCATATTCGTGCGAGTCAAAAACACCGCTTACAATTGTCACGGAACCTCACCCCTAAAATCGCTCCTTGTGACCGCAGTGCGCCGCATCTTCCTGCAGAATTAATTGCACTTTAGGAAGCCGATTTTCGGGCTCCCGGTCACCCACATCCACCCCCTCGAGGCGCAGACTTCGGGCGCCATCTTGAAACAGGTAGTTGACAGCGCTCTAGTGGCTGGGCGATTTGGGCCCAGTCCCTATAAAATGAGCGCCCCTTCCCGAACGCGCAGCGGGCGGGCGCAGCGAGCGCGCCGATGGCGCGCCGGCGCGCCAGAGGCAAGCCCGTCTGGGCCCGTCCGGGCCAGGCCGGGCTCAGTGCCGGACACTATGCCCATTTCCCCCAAACTTCGGATCAAATACTCGCGAGATGAACTCCTGCATCTGAGAACTAAAACCACCCCCCCCCCCCCCGAACCAGTATCATCTCACCAGGATGACCCTCCCTCGAAAGGCAATCGCCAGATACCGAAGCACGTTAACCTGGCCCTGCTTAATTGCAGATCTATACCCAAGCATTGTATAGAAATCTGCTAATTCAAGATACCAACATGGACATACTATTCCTCACGGAAACATGGCTGACCTCTAACTCCGAGGCAGACATTGTCAGTATGTTACCCCAGGGATTCCTAATACAGTTCCATAATAGAACCCAGGGAAAGGGAGGTGGGCTTGCCATAGTTTACAGGGACAAATTCACCTGCAGGATACAAGAGGGAGGGATTTTGGATTGTGAAAGTGTCTATTTTAACATACAAATTACGCCAAACAAATCCTTATCGGGTATTCTTATATACCGCCCCCTCGGAAGCCTAGGACAATTCGTAGGCTCACTGCTAGATACTACAATTACCTCTTGTGCCGCGACACCCAATTTTATTCTATTAGGAGACCTGAATCTTCATTTCAATGATCTCTCCGATAAAATTGCAGGCGATCTTAAATCAGAGATGAATGCGTTCGGCTTCCTCCTTAAAAACTCTGAGGCTACACACGCTAAAGGACATCTTCTCGACCCGATTTTTTCTAACATCCCCAAAATAGAAATATAGCCCCCCCCCCCTCCCATTACCTTGGTCGGACCACTTCCTCATCCCGTTCTCATGGCAAACCAATTTGGACATCCCTCAGGCGCAGGTACTTCGCATTCAGGAGAGAATATGGTCCAAAATCTCTTTTGAGAACTGGACCCGGGAATTAGAACACACTGCCCCCCTCGCTGATCCCGACCCTCTGAAAGCTGATGTGAATTTCACCAAGTGGCTGACTAACACCCTTGATTCGGTTGCACCCAAGAAAAATTTGAAGAAAAAAAGCAAAGTCTTTAAATCTCCATGGTACTCCCAAGAACTTAGAGACTTAAGAAAAATGTGCAAGAACCTGGAGCGTAGATGGAGAAAAGACTGGGCCCCCCTCAATAAAGAGAAATATAAAGCAGCCACGAGGACCTATAAATCAGCGTGGAAAACAGCCCAAGCCTCTTTCTTCGAAGAGAAAATTAGAACAGCCTCCAACTCGTCCCGAGAGACATACAAAATAGTAAAAGAGCTACTCAAAATACCCAACCCCCCGTTGGTGCAGGACACCTCGGACACCAGATGCAACGAATTAGCAGCTTTCTTTGAGTGTAAAATAAAAAACATCCTACAATCCCTACCGCCAAAGTCAGATAGCTACGCCCCTGCGGATCCTACCGCCGCAAACACAGGCCCCACTCTGGATTCCTTTAACCAGATATCCAAAGAAGGCTTTCTAACCGCTCTGACCGCCATGAAAAGTGGATCCCCTAATGATCCGGCTCCTATGTACATTCTTTGGCATGTGGGACCTACCATCTCGCCTTTAGCCATAGATCTTATTAATGCCTCACTTGACCAGGGAGTGGTACCCCCTAGCTGGAAACAGGCAGTAGTAAAAGCACTGCTGAAGAAACCAGGACTTGATCCCCATGACTTTGCTAACCTCCGACCAATTTCTCTCTTGCCAGGGCTTAGTAAGATCGCAGAGAAAACTGTTAACCAACAACTGTCGGCCCTCTTAGAAACCAACAATCTGCTCAGCCCCTCTCAAACCGGGTTCTGCCCAGGTCAGGGGACTGAGACCGCCCTTTTAACAGTGGTCGAGAAAGCAAGGTGCATCTTGGATTCGGGAGGATCGGCTTTGCTGATCCTCCTGGATCTAAGCGCTGCATTCAATACTGTAGATCATAAGATCCTGATCCAGCACCTTCTCAACTTAGGGGTTAGAAGCACCGCACGGCGATGGCTCACATCCTTTCTGAAGGATAGAACCTTCCAGGTGTGTGAAGGGAATGCGCGCTCCAAGCCTTTCCCCCTCCAATGTGGGGTACCTCAGGGCTCTTCATTGAGCCCTACCTTATTTAACATTTATATGGCCCTCCTGGAGGATGTTGTCACCCCCTTTGGGATTAAAGTTGTCACATACGCTGACGACACCCAAATGGTCGTCTCACTCTCCCTCGAAAAGGACAACTTAAAAAAATTGCATAACTGCCTTTCAGGAATCTATAATTGGATGTGTGACTCGCGACTTAAATGAAATGGCACAAAAACAGAGCTCATGCTGCTGGGCCAGCGAATGACATCCCTTCCCACCTCCATATGGCCCCTGTGTCTAGGGGATCTCCCGCAACCAAAGAAAGAACTTAAAAGCCTAGGGTTCTGGCTAGAGCAAGACCTCTCCCTGGAAACACAGGCTAAAAAGACGGCTGGCACCTGTGTGGGCCTACTTCGCTCAGCCCGGAAGATTCTCCCCCTACTTCCGACACAATCCCAAAAGCTGCTCATTCAGGGTCTTATCTTATCTAGATTAGACTACAGTAATGCCCTTTTTATGGCTGCGCTAGAATCCACCATTAATATCCTTCAGCGCATCCAGAATGCAGCAGCTAGGCTGCTGACAGGCAGCCCCCGGAGAACATCGGCTAAACCAGCACTCAGAGCTCTTCATTGGTTGCCTATCTGGGAAAGGATAAAATTTAAGGCCCTGTGTATCACCCACAGATCCCTTCAGGGCAAAGGGCCCCCTATGCTTGGGAAAATGCTCTATCCCTACAAAACTACCAGGTCCCTGCGCTCATCCCAAGGTAACCTGGCCACTGTTCACAGAGTTAGGAAGGCCCGCACTGGAGGGCGACGTTTTTCGGTCACTGCAGAATCTTCATGGAATTCTTTGCCAATTTGTCTTCGATCCGAACCGATCTACATGAAGTTTCGTAAACTCCTGAAGACACATCTCTTCCCACAAAAGCCATAAGTTCACCCGTCATCCCCCGTGAGCTTCCCCTCAGACTTCCACTGCATCCTCAGCGCTGGGACGCTCCCGGGCAGCCATGCGCTTTATAAATCTTTTTTCATTTCATTCATTCATTTTTTTTCATTCCAGTGATGTGGAGAGCCTGGTACTCACGTCTGAGCATACCCAGCCCACTTGGGGTGCAAATTGCAAAAAACACAGTTGATGTACAGAATGCAGAACAATGTCTTACATTCACCCCAGTACATATATCTGGGCCTAAATCCATCGTTTTTTTGCACTCCACACCACCCTATGTCAGACAATGACTATATGCAAATCAGCCTTGACCCTGTGCCTCATGGGAACAGTCCAGCTCGAACTACCAAGCCATGTCTTTCCTAGACCGGAATCAAGCATCCAAGGGCCGGTTTCTGGCTATCAGCCTACTTCAGCCTGGATAGCTTGACTCCAGTGATGTGGAGAGCCTGGGACTCACGTCTGAGCATACCCAGCCCACTCGGGGTGAAAATTGCAAAAAACACAGTTGATGTACAGAATGCAGAACAATGTCTTACATTCACCCCAGTACAAATATCTGGGCCTAAATCCATCGTTTTTTTGCACTCCACACCACCCTAGGTCAGACAATGGCTATATGCAAATCAGCCTTGACCCTGTGCCTCATGGGAACAGTCCAGCCCGAACTACCAAGCCATGTCTTTTCCACCACCCCCTTTTGTACAGCTTTTGGCCACCATAAGTGTTGCGGGGTGTGCTCAGACGTGAGTCCCTTGCTCACTTTGCCACTGGATTAAAGCAAGCCGGGCTGAAGACGGCTGGAATGCCAGAAACCGGTCCTCGAAAGCTTGTTTCCGGTCCAGGGAAGACATGGCTTGGCAGTTCGGGCTGGACTGTTCCCAGGAGGCACAGGGTCAGACTGATTTGCATATAGCCATGTCTGAACTGGGGTGGCAGAGTCGGCTAAAGAACGGTGATGGATTAAACCCAGATCTTTTGACTGGGTTTGAGTGTTTAATTGATTCAGATGCTCTGTCCATCACCACCCCCTTTTGTACCGCAGAGTCATAAAACAGCCAATAAACAGGTCAGAAAAAATATACGAGGAAGACAAAAAGTTCAGGGATGACCCTGCAAAAAGGGCGAAGTCCAACACATAGTAAAATCTATTTATAAATAAAATAAATTAAAACGTTACCAAAAAACTCTATATATTTAACATGAACCAACAATTTATTAATTAATTTATTATTAATTAAAAAAATATATAAAATTATACGTAATATTTAGAAATGTTACAAAATACTAATAAAATAAAACGAAACAAATATATACAGAAACATAATTCAAAAAACAGAAAAATATATTTACATTACTGTTGGAAGGTGGTTTCTTAGTAGGGTTAAGTATGCATCTACCACTAGAATAAGGCCACCAACACAATGTAAGGCCCAAACAATGTCTCAATAAATTATTCCCATGCTAAACCCTTGGTAGCTGGCAATTAGCAGGCAGGCTTAACTTGGGAGATAGGTGTGTAAAGCATCAAAAAACAACAATACAGCAAATAAGTAAGACACATTACCCAAGAATAACCCAAGACCAATTTCTGACAATCGTGAATATTTGTATCTTTAAAATGACACCAAAACGACAAAAATCCAATGCAGAGAACCGGAGATATGAATTTTAAAAGAATTAACACTTTCTAGTGCTTAAAAAGCAACAGAGTCAAATTGGGGGTATCTGGTCATGCTTGACCGGGACAAAGTCAAAGATTGAGGCTGATCCTGATAGAGCCCTGGTCGGATACACCAAGCTGGAGGCCTCTGTCATAATTTTACCTTTGCACTTAGAAACTTTTCTGGCAAATTTTGTCTTCACATTGAGCACGCCTCTCCAGCAGGCCTCATTAGCAACGGCTTCATTGGCTTGGTTCAGCAAGAACCATTGGTCAACTCCTGGAAGTCTTGAGCTCTGGAGCTCTCAGTGGGAGAAACCTAAAACCCAGGCCAGGTCATGGTTTGGCATAGTCAGATTGACTTTCAAAGTCGGCTCGGTCACCTCAAAGAGCTTTTTCACAAAAGTTCTCCAAACTTCAGGAGGTGCTTCCCGAAGTTCCTTTTGGGAGTATAAAGTGTCCACAACAAAACCCAAGGTTCCAGAGTCTCTGAGTTGCTCCTCGGACATTGGGACTACAGTTCCCATAATGCACTTGGCCAAATCCTTTTAAGTCCAGCTGAAGGTGGTCAGCTGGGTTCTTCTTGCTGGAGATGATGCAGGTCAAGCTATTTTATCCTGTTGCTTTCAGGGAGTAAATTCCTTTACTTTTTGAAGCAAGTCAAAGTCCTTAGAGCTGTAGTTCCTTAGTGTGCAGCAGGTGCAGGCATTCAGAAGTGCATTCCTCCTGGTTCAGGCCAGGGTTCAAGCTGGACGGTTGTTCTTCTCCTTGTAGTTTCAGGCAGGGGACCAAAGTGGCTATGCAGCTCTCCCATATTTTTCCAGTGGTCGAGGTGACAAGCGGGGGCACTCCATACCACTGGAGTACAGGGTGCCACCCAAATGGATGACAGTTTTTTCCAAAGAGTAGAATATTCTTGTCCCACAAAGCACTGTACTTTCAAATTCCAAGTGGAGACACTTTCTCCTTGGATTAGGATTTGGCTAAGCCAACCTACTGGTGTGGCTCATTTCCCTTAACACTCTCCTTCCAGACCTCTTGAAAATTCCATTCCTGGGACTCCCATCTACCTGGGGGTTATAGGAAGAGGGGATAGGCCTGGCTTGCATCCTTAATATCCTACTCTCTTTGAGGACCATGTTTTGCCATTGTGCAACATTCTGTCCATCATATTGTGTGTTTTGCTGTGCACTCTATGTGGGAAGGGTATGCCCAGACGTGGGTCCCTTGCTCACTACGGCACTGGAGTCAAGCTATCCTGGCAGAAGACGGCTGATAGCCAGAAACCGGTCCTAGGATGCTTGATCCGGTCCAGGGAAGACATGGCTTGGCAGTTCGGTCTGGACTGTTCCCATGAGGCACAGGGTCAAGACTGATTTGCATATGGCCATGTCTCAACTGGGGTGGCTTGGTGAGCAAAATAACGATGGATTAAACCCAGATCTGTGACTGGGGGTGAATGTTTTGCCATTGTGCAACATTCCGTCCATCATCTTGTGTGTTTTGCTGACCAGTTTATTTACCCAGCCCACTTCCTAGCCTGTTCTCAGCAGATGGGGATCTCCCCCACCAGATAACAACTGCCTTTCTGCAGATCACTCATCACCTCATCAAAGCAGTTTGGATGAGCCTGTCAAGACTAGCCTGCTACAAGGCTGGATTTTGGTTCACAGAAAAGAAAGTTCTATAACTTCTTTCTGTACAAATTATGATAAATTCAACAGTGGCAAGTTGTTGGATATCATGACTAATCTTCTAAGTCATTGAACGAATATTTTAGCTCACTCCTGTCAATTTTTAAACTTTACTAAAGTATTCACATGCTAGCCTATGGAGATAAAATGCTACAATGGCGAAAAACGAAATTTGCAATTTTCCCCTCACCAGCGCATATAAAACATAAAACATATTTTAAAATGTCCCTGCTTCTTTTACATGGCACCCTACCCTGGGGGCACCTAGGGTAGACCTTAGGGGTGACCTATACGTAATAATAAGGTAAGTTGGAAGTACCTTTATATCCAAAGTCATATGTGCATATAATTTCAATTTAGAAGTAACCCTGGGAGGAGCTGGCATAGCTGGACTACGCAGAGGTTCTCAGACTTGGGAACAAACTCCATGGAATTCCGCTCCGCCACTTGCCTCCACCCCCCCTATAAAAATGAATAGTATTACTATTAATAAAAAAGCAAAAAATGAACACTTACCTGTACTGCCGGCGTACCCGGGCTGCCCTCCTCCTCTTCCTCGCCATCTCCTACTCGAGTCGATCATTTTGCAAAAACTGCGCATGGGGGCGTGCGCGGGCATGCACAGTTTTCACAAGCTGATCGACCCAAGTAGGAGAGAGATGGAGAGGAAGAGGAGGAGGGCAGCCCGGGGACGCTGGCAGTACAGGTAAGTGTTTATATTTTGGTTTTTATTAAAGTATTATTTCTTTTTTAATAGGCGGGTGGAGGCAGGGGCTGGCCAACTCCGCTCTGCTATATAGTAGGAAGTTACTCTATACTCAGTGTTCTACACAGAACGTGGAGTACCTAAATCACTGCACACTCCTCTGGTGGAGCAGAGTTTATTTCCGGGGTTATTTAAAAGCAGCTTGTAAATCTGGGCTGACTTTTAAAATGACAGCAGGCAACACAACCGTGCACACTTAAGTGCATGACATTTGCTGGGCCTCTAAGCCTACATACCCTACCCAATACTTGGGATTGTAATTAAACATGATTACGATATACCTTTTAATCAGAGCACCATCCCTGGGCCTGGTTAGCAGAGCCCAGTATCAGTCTATAAATGTGGGTGATCAGGGAAAGATTTAAGACTTTCTCACAAATACATATAAATATATGATTACAATTAATAACACATTTTAAAATATGTCATATTAACAAAAAAAATAATTTTAAGTATTCTTCCAATTACTTGATTATACATAAATATAATTATGAACTTTCTTATTACCAAGACTATATGTATATATAATATAAATATACATTTTTTATAAATACATTATAATTCATACATATTTAGTATAATTTCTTACAAAACTGTTTCCATAATAAACATTGTTTTCACACAATTAATTATAAATAAAAATCACAAATAACCCTACATTTACAAAACTATAATTGTTAATTTTATATTAAAACAATTATTAACATACATTTTTCATAAATATTTACATTATACCATTTAAAATTGAAATACTTACATTTTCTGCATTTTTTGCCCAGAAATCTCTTTATTGTCTTTCTAAAGACCATACATACTGTAGATGGAAAAGAAGAGTATACAAACTTCTGGAACAGTACAGCAGAGGGCAGTGAACCTGCATCTGGAGAGTGCATGTGGCAGCGCCAACTTGGTGTGCAGTGCTGCTACCTCAAAGCGGTTTCAATAAAAAGGGGGGAGAATATGGGAAAAGGGTGAGGAGAAGAGGGATGGGTACTCCTATGTAGCTAGTGTATCCCATGGTTTTTGGAGAACTGCTGACATGTGTCTGTTGTTGAGAATGCAAGCGAAGGAAGCAGGAAGGTGACCCTGGGGCATTTTGAGGTCTTTAGCCAGGGGAAGTGACTTTGAGAAGCAGGGAAGTTCACAACAGAGGGCTCTAAGGCGAGCTATGAAGGGTGATCTGCACACTTAGCGGAAAAGCTGTAGAGATTGGATCCTTTGAGGGTTGAAGCTGGGAAATTCCATACACAGCATTTGATCTCTCAGTGGTAGCTGCTCTTTGGTAAATATATGGTCAGAGTGAATGATTGCTTAAGTAATCTTTTCTATAGGAAGCACCTTCCACATTTTGTGAAATCAGTGTATCTCATATGGCGGTTCCTTCTTTTTCCAACAGAGTGCTTTGAGTTGCCTGTCTCTCCCTATCATGTGAAAGAAGATTGTCCTACTGTGTTTCATTACGCCTTTCATGGTGGAGGGCAAAATGCCAAGGAAGGTGGTGGGCAGGGATAGTGTACCCCAGAGTGCTTATTTTGTGCCCTGGAATTATCTTCCAAAATGTCTGAATGAGGGTGCATTCCCATCAAATGTGTAATAAGGTTTCCTCTGCCTGATCACATCTCCAGCAAAGCGTTGGTGTATTCAGATACAGTTTGTGGAGGTGGGCCAGTGTTACATACCAATGGCTCATTATTTTGTAGGCAGATCCCCCTGTGGTGTGCTGTGTAGTGGTAAGATCCTGCCATAGCTGAGCCCAAGCTTTAGTCCCAACTGCTTCCTCCGGGGCTAGGTCCCAATGGATTAGAGGTGGGGAGGATCGACTTTGAGGCTTGGATAGCCCTATACATCGCCGGATCGGCCCCTTGGTGCCCGTGAAGGACCTTGTGAGGGTCTCAAATGGTGTCAATTCACACGTCACCTCCCTTGCTAGCTGGGTTATGGTCCCAATGGCATATATTCCTGGAGTGCATGGCAGTCCCTATTTTTCCAGTTAGAGACGGATCTGGGGTCAAGGGCTGGGGTAAAGTCTGGATTCTGGGCTATTGGTGTATAAGTGAAAGGAAAGGTCATAAAGGTGGTCAGCCTTTCCCAGATGTCCAAGACTGTTCTCGTTGGTGCAACTGCATTTTACCTTATGAGACAAGTGGGTTGTTGCAGAACTATCTTCCCCTATGCGGTAGAGTTCTAAAATATCTATCTTGCTTACACATGAGCTTATGCCACATGGGCTGCCACACAGCTCTGTAATCAGGTAGGCGGGCCCCCTAATCACCTAGAGGAGAAAAACACCACGGCCGCTGCACCGCTCTTTTCCACCAGGTGGCAGGCCTCTGAAATGCCTCCCCATTCATGAATGTGACAAAACAATGTGGGCCACTTCGCTGCTGTATCTCTCTGTGTGGAGGGAAAAGCTCCCCCCCCCCTTTGAAGTCAGAAATAAGGGAAGCAATTTGTACTTCTGACCTTCTCTGTTTGGCATCTTAGGTTATCATCGAGATGAGCCGAGGGCTGTAGTACAGATTAAAAGTTATTCAAAAGTGCGCCCAAATAGAAATCCTCAATTCAAACATACTGTAAGGTGCCCAATTACTCAGACACCACAAAAGTAAACCGCACGTGTGAGTGGTGGGAGTGGGTTTTATGGGAAATACCATACCTGGGAATAAATAAAGAAGGAGGCTTGGGTAGGCAGTGCTGAGAGCTGGAGGCTGTGCCTTCAAATCAGTATGAAAAGGGATGGGGAAGTTGATGAGGAAGTAATTACTGAATCTCGAGTCACGCTTCTCTCCGCTTCTAACTCGATTCAGCATATGTGGTGCAGCACCATCTCGGTTTTCTGCAGACAATCATAAATTGAACACTCTCTGTCGACCTTGATAGAAACCTTCACCCCTAATCAGAGAAATATGCATGTGTCATTATGAGGCTGTGCCTGGTTTGCACATTAATTGCATTCATCTGTTATTATCTGCTTGTCCAGAACAAAGCTTCCCAGAATTGTACATTCTGCGTCCTATTTGCACAGATGCATACATCATACTGGGAAGACAACGCTACACCTAATTTGCTTCAGCAAATGAGACCAATTAAAAATAACTCAGCAGGAAAGACTGTGAATCTTCAATTACTTGGCGTAATCTTTAGTTACTTAGGGATGAATCTTAAAAGCTGCTTATCTTTTTTGTTCCTTTAAAACTCAAGAAAACAACCTGATCGGATTACATTTCCAATTTATGTCTATGCACTTTGATTGTCCAGTTGCGCCCTGGCCCAGTTGTCCAGCAAGAAATCAACATAAATTTCCACACTCATGAATATAGGTGAATACTCATGACCAAGTGGGTGTAGTTCAGTGGCGTAAGATGAAATGGTGCCTCCCTCTGCAGCATGTGATTACAAGCTCAAGTCTCCCATTTCTCACGCTCGTTGGTCTGGGGCTGTGTGGGGCCCATTGAATGGTTGGGGTGCCCCTGAAAGGATTACCCCCACCCCCCCACGCAGCTGGAGCTGCCAGTGCCTGTGTTATGTGTATGCCCCCGGTGAAATTGGTGATCCCTTAGGGCCTCATTTATGAAAAGTGACGCATCGCTGCGTGAAAACAGCGATGCGTCACTTTTCATTGCGCCCTCCTTGCGACACCAATGATGCGTCATATTTACAGTATGACGCATCATTGCGCAAGGAGTTACAGATACATCAGTATATTTGACGTATCTGTATGGCGCAAAAGTGACGCATTGCTGGAGTGTGTCACAAAAGTGACACAACTCCAGCAATGTGTCCTTTCTCATGGGGAAAGCCCCATGTGAAAGGGCCTGCATCAGTCTTACGCCTGCTGGGAGGCAGGCGTAAGAAATTGACGCATTTGCATCCTAGAAGCCGAGCAGTGAAATCTCTTAGATTTCACTGCGTCACTTCTATGACCTTTTTTTGTGTCAGAACGCCCACTGCATACATTATACCTGGTGCAGGTATAATGTAGCGCAGGGGTTTACAAAGTGACGCATCTACCTAGATGCGTCACTTTGTAAATATGGTGCAACAAGGGACATTTTTTACGCTGCTGGTGCGTCACAAAAAGTGACACACCGGCGGCGTAAAAGTGACGCACGGCCTCATAAATAAGGCTCTTAGTATCTTTCACGAAGGAACAACTGGCACAGGATGCCAGTAAGTAAGTTCAAGATGTAGGTATTATTGTGCGTACGTTTTTAGTGTTGACATTTTTTCTTTTTTTGTTTTTTTCAGTTTCAAACGGTAAGTTTATTAAAAGTATGTCACAATGGATAAAACAAAATATCAAATATCAAAGCATCAAAGATAAACAATACAAAGCATATTACAAATGGCAGATAACCAAAAAATCATATAAGAGGGGAGGGTTCAAGGCAAGGGTAAAAGGTAAAAGGAAAATAAAAACAGGTATGAAGCGTAACAATTGCACACTGGAGATAAGAGTACAATATATGAAATATAAATAGCAAAATGACAAAAAACAAGAAATCAAGGACCCTGAGCAACTTCTTTAATATATGGTATTGGAACAAAGGATCTTTTAGCACTATCATCTAAAAATTCTGTAACAGGAGACCAGAAAAGCAACCTCTTATGCTTCAAAGATGTGGGAAATACAAAAATTGTGTCAAGTCTGCCATTATGGTGAATGGAATACCACCAAGCTAAACATGAAAGTTTTGAAGCATCTTTCCATTTTTTTGTGATCTGTTGGAAAGCAATAGCTAATAATATTGTTGTTTTTTATTAAGTAGTAATAACGGCCTGTGGTTGCAGTGGAAGATAGATGTAGACAAAATATCACAACATGACAACCGATTTTAGCTACATGGCATGGCTGGGTTGTTCTCTGTGTAATGAAAGGCAATAATGTCGACATGTTCCTGTACATGCATGTGTTAGGTGGGCTGCATGGACAAGTCGTACAATTGTGAGAGCGAATGCTGTTAGAATGTGAGAATGCCTGGTACTTTGTGATCTATTTGCTCGGTGTACCCTCGGGATTAGAGTTGGAGGGAGTATCGAACCCTATCAGGCTATCAATCAATCAATCAATCACGGCATTTGTAAAGCGCGCTACTCACACGGGAGGGTCTCAAGGCGCTGGGGGAGAGGGTTATGTTACTGCTCGAACAGCCAGGTCTTGAGCTGCTTCCTGAAGGAGAGATGGTCTTGGGTTCGCCGAAGGTGGGTGGGGAGGGAGTTCCAAGTCTTGGCTGCCAGGTAGGAGAAGGATCTGCCTCCGGCGGTGGCTCTGCGGATGCGTGGTACGGTGGCAAGTGCGTGGCTGGTCGATCGTAGCTGGTGGGTGGGCGTGTTGAGGGTCATGCGGTCGTTGAGGTACTTGGGGCCCAGGTCGTGGAGAGCCTTGTGTGCGTGGGTGAGGAGTCTGAATGTGATTCTCTTGCTGACGGGGAGCCAGTGCAGGTCTCTCAGGTGTCCGGTGATGTGGCTTTGTCGAGGGATGTCCAGGATGAGTCGTGCGGAGGCGTTCTGGATGCATTGGAGTCTTTTTTGAAGTTTGGCTGTGGTTCCGGCGGTACTGAGCGGGAATATCGTCGTAAAAATATTGACTAACCTAAATATCGCCGCAAAAATATCTACAGGAAGAAATATCGATGACAAAAATATAGTTTGACCAGAATATCGACAGACAGGTAAGTAATATTGATTACATTAATATAGTTGTAATAAATATCGTTTACAAAAACATAGTATACAAAAATATCGTTTTTTAATTAATTATAAGTAATGTAGTGTTTTTAATGAGTATTTGTTGTCAAAGTAGTATTTTTTGTAGTATTTTATTAGTTAATAATGTATTTTATGTTGAATTTAGTGTTAATAGTTCCGTAGCGGGTTGTGGGTTTATAGGGGAGTAGGGTGGGAAGTAATTTAAATATAATTAAATAATAGATTAATTAATGTTTTAAATGATTATAAATAGTGTAAGAAATAATAGTTAATTAAATTCAATTAGTGAATGATTTTTAATTATGTAATTAATTATGTTAATAGTTTAATTAATTTTAGCTGTGTGTACTTGAATTTTTTAGTGAAAATGTAGTGAATTAATTACATTTTAATTGAATAAATATTTAATTAATGATTAATTAAATAAAAATAAAGATTTGTTATTTTATAAATGAGTAAATACATTTAGTAATTTTTACACCTACATTTAGATTAATCAATGTTTTAAATGATTATAAATAGTGTAATAAATAATAGTTAATTAATTTCAATTAGTTAATTGATTTATAATTATGTAATTAATTATGTTAATAGTTTAATTAATTTAGCAGTGTGTACTGGAATGTTTTAGTGAAAATGTAGTGAATTAATTACATTTTAATTGAATAATTATTTAATTAATGATTAATTAAATAAAAATAAAGATTTGTTATTTTATAAATGAGTAAATACATTTAGTAATTACACCTACACTATCCAACGCTTTCCCTACTGTTGCACCTTCTGGAGTGGGAATAGTCATTTTTACCCCAACGCTATCCAATGCTTTCCCTACTGTTGCACCCTCTGGAGTGGGAATAGTAATTTTTACCCCTACGCTATCCAACGCTTTCCCTACTGTTGCACCCTCTGGAGTGGGAATAGTAATTTTTACCCCTACGCTATCCAACGCTTTCCCTACTGTTGCACCCTCTGGAGTGGGAATAGTAATTTTTACCCCTACGCTATCCAATGCTTTCCCTACTGTTGCACCCTCTGGAGTGGGAATAGTAATTTTTACCCCTACGCTATCCAACGCTTTCCCTACTGTTGCACCCTCTGGAGTGGGAATAGTAATTTTTACCCCTACGCTATCCAACGCTTTCCCTACTGTTGCACCTTCTGGAGTGGGAATAGTAATTTTTACCCCTACGCTATCCAACGCTTTCCCTACTGTTGCACCCTCTGGAGTGGGAATAGTAATTTTTACCCCTAAGCTATCCAACGCTTTCCCTACTGTTGCACCCTCTGGAGTGGGAATAGTAATTTTTACCCCTACGCTATCCAACGCTTTCCCTACTGTTGCACCCTCTGGAGTGGGAATAGTAATTTTTACCCCTACGCTATCCAACGCTTTCCCTACTGTTGAACCCTCTGGAGTGGGAATAGTAATTTTTACCCCTACGCTATCCAACACTTTCCCTACTGTTGCACCCTCTGGAGTGGGAATAGTAATTTTTACCCCTACGCTATCCAACACTTCCCCTACTGTTGCACCCTCTGGAGTGGGAATAGTAATTTTTACCCCTACCCTATCCAACACTTCCCCTACTGTTGCACCCTCTGGAGTGGGAATAGTAATTTTTACACCTACGCTATCAAATGTTTTAACTAATAATATATTGTATATTTTAATTATATGTATGTATTATTGTTGTTATATAAAGTAATGTGTTAAATATATGTATATGTACACATTTATTAAGGCAATAATTCTTCGTACGTGGTCTGCTGCATCTCTATTTGGGATAAACCCGTGTTGCCATCGGGATACTATTAAAGATATTATTTTTGACAATCGTGTAGCTAATATTTTAGAATATACCTTACTATCGGCATTTATTAATGATATTGGTCTATAAGATGCAGGATTAATTGGGTCCTTATCCTTTTTTAGAAAAGTCACATTTACTGATTGGGCCCAGGATTCCGGTGGTAAGCCTCTCTGTGCCTCAAGAAAGGTAGTAAGCATATCTTGTCTTATGTTGTTCCTAAAGATCTTGTAAAATTCTAATGGAATATGATCAGCTCCGGTTGCTTTGCCTATTGCTAATGAGATTAATGCATTTTCTATTTCTTCCCAAGTTATTTCTGATTCTAAAAGTGCTTTTTGATCATTGGACAGAGATGGTAAGATATTTGCCCTGGCAAAGTTCATGCATACTTCTAACGAGTAAGAGTCATTATCATGTTGATATAGCTTAAGATAGAATTGGCAAAAAACTTCCAGAATTGATTCAGGTTTATTATGTATCTGTCCTGTTTCGTCCTGTATTGAATTGATAGTATTGAATACTTCTTTTTGCCTGGTTCTCTTTGCAAGAATTTTCCCTGCATTTTCACCCATCTCATATAATTGAGATCTAAAGGTTGCCATCTGTTGTGCTGCCTTAGATGCAAAGGATTCGTAGCAGCAGGCTTTATGAATCGCTAAATTTGTTTCGATATCGGATATTGGTTGCTTTTGGGCAATTGCTGTTATTAATTTCTTTTCCCAAAATAATACATTTTTGTACCCTTGTTCGACTTTTTCACGTATAATTTTTTGTTTCTTAATAACATACGATAATGACTCGCCCCTAATCCCTGATTTAAAGGTATCCGAGACTATCTGAGCAGAAGCCGTTCCTCTGTTAATATCAAAAAATTATTTTATCCATTTTGCCATTACATCTAAATATTCAGAATCAAGTAATAGTTTACGGTCAAAAGTCCAAGGCCTTACTTGAGATATTGATATATTAGTTTTAATTTCGATCAATATTGGGGTATGGTCCGAAATTATACGTGAAAATAAGTCGAATTTGGTGTCGTAGATAAATGCCTTCTTAATGAAAAAATAATCCAAACGCACTAACTTTTTATGGGGACAAGAAAAAAATGTGAACCCGGGTGATGGTAATTTTTTTTCATAAGCTACATCAACTATACCATGATCCAATGTTAAGGAGCGTAAAGCCTTAAATGATTTCTTTATGGGCCCTTGATAACAAAAAGTATCACATACATTTATATTAGAATCTAAATGAAGATTAAAATCCCCACATTGTATTAACGATGGAGCCCAGTTGGCTAATTCTAAATTCAAAAAGTTCAATATAGATGGATCATCTAAATTTGGAGCATATACAGCACAGACAGTCCAGACTTTGTTACTAATTCTGAATTCTGTAATTGCCCATCTACCATATTGATCTGCTCTACACCGGATCGGAGTGCCCAAGCCTCTTCTAGATAGAATTGCAACTCCTTTTGTTGTTGTCCCTTGAGATGTACAAACAACTAAATTCATCCCCAAATCTTTATATAAATGTCTATCATTCCATGTAATATGTGATTCTTGAATACAAAGAATATCAAGTTTCATAGACTGTATAATTTGTGCAGCAATCCCCTTTTTTTTATTATTCAGCCCACAGATATTCCATGAGCAAATTCGTAATTTCTCCATTTAAATGAGATTTGTTCCCCCCCCCCCCTTTTTGTAATGTTCCTAATGTATTCTCACAAGTCCTTACTTTTGTCAGGGATGTAGGTGCAACATTCTTGAACCTTTAACATCTGACAAACTCCACCCTCCTTTGCAATGATGATGTCTATTGCAAGTCTATTCTGCAAAACCATTGATCTAATGGCTATCATTTCAGTATCTACAAGTAACAAACCTCTTGCAGTACTAGTGGACAACTTATCAATCACAGTAGAAAATGTTCTAATCTTCATATCATTCAGTAATATGCCTACAGATAGGATCATTGCACCAAAAATATTTTCCCTAAATTTCACCAGCAGTAGCTCTTCGCTTGGGACTGGAATTTTGTTCCCACATTGGATCATCAAAACATTCCATATAGTAAATCTTTGGGATGACTACACCTAAATAGCATGTGCTATACCATTTCTAGGGCCATATGAAGTAGGCATACTTTTCACAAATAAAATGAACTGCAGAAATCACAGGATCATTTCCATCTAAAAATAATTCCCACTTTTTTCTAACGTCGAATATACGGTCACATTCACTCTTTCCTACAGATAGAGTGTCCTGTTCATTCTTGTTATTCTGCATACACAACTTCCCAATATGTTGCCAATGTAAAGCCAATGCGAATTGATTTCCTGCCTCTCAATGATCAAGCTCTTCTTCTGTCCACTTAGGTATCCTAGTGAGGTTTGATGCTTTAATCCTTATCTCCCTCCTCCTATCTTCCACCAGGTTTTAGAATTTCTTCTCAACATCTGCCAATATGCAAGTTAAATTGTGTCAATGAGCAGAGGCAGTATCTAGTGTTATTGTAGGTGTAAATAACTATTAGCTGTGTCAGTGATTTGGGCATTAGAATGCTGATTCAAATGTTTAAACAAGGGAACTTCTGAAAGGACCAAGTCATCATTTGAAAAATAAATATTGGATGTGACCCTCTTAATAGAGCAGGTTAAGCAGAAGATTACAAGTGACACCATACATTAAAGGTATTTTGTGATAGCTTATACCTACAGGAGTCGCAGACATTACAGTCCCTTGTATTCATAATGCCAACATATTCATAAAGTAATTTGTATAAGCGTTTAGAGAATAATCTGCTTTAGCTAAATCTACATGTAGCTCCTTGTCATCTAGCGGGTACAGACTGTTATTGGCAGAAGGTTAGTTTTGGGCTTGTTCTCACTGAACTAGATGTAGGTGGGTATAATCCTACAAACAAAACAATTAGTTCTAGAACTACATCTAATAATCTGCCTACTATTATGTACCTATGTCTAATGGTGTTAGGGTTAATTTCCATTACTTCTCTAAAATAAGACCATTGGGTGGAACGTATCAGTAACAGAGTCTTCACTGTCGTTCTCCACCTCTGCACATCACAAAACAAAGTTCATGCAATTCAATTCAATGAAATTATTTTATTTACAATGTATTTGTGAGTTTTATCTCTACTCTGTGTTCTTCAAAATGACAACCTTGCACTCCTCCAAAAGTCTCAGGCCTGATACTCTTCTTTCTCCTTCTACAAAGTCCATTCAAATGTCTCTAATACATGTACAGTTCAAATTCACTGATAATCACATCCAAAATGAAATATCTTAGTCTGTGTGATGGTAAAGCAAGTTCAAAATGCAGTTCAAACAGAATGTTCAGTTCAAGGACGTTTAGTTGGATCTTTACTGTTATCCCAAAATTCCCAGTACTCTCTCTCTCTCTCTCTCTCTCTCTATCACTGGCAGTAAATGATGTCCATTTAGGAAATAAGTACCTCCGACAGGGCACTCTAGCTCCTTTCATTCTCCTAAGTGCATGTCCTGCAACTTCCCCGTCACTCATTATCCTCAGTATTTCCTGGAATGGGTTGTGGCTCAAATTCATCTGGTGGATTCAATCTCTCTCTTTTTTCCTTCTCTACCAATGTTCTCCAGCTGTCACTTGTGGTTCTACAGCACCAGGCCCTTTACCAGTGTCTAGATCTGGCCCAGTTGCCACTACAGGACAAGCCTCTTCGGCTTCAGCTCTGACTGTTGACTCATCAAGGCAAGCTATGCCCATAAAAGTGCTGTTTCACTCTCTTGCTGGTCCCCTATAGATTGACTAACCTGTTTCCGTGGTCTCTCAACCACCAGTTGCACTTCTGAGAGAGGAGCTGCTACATCATCAAGAGGACATGGAACTCTGCAAGTGTGGAAGTAAATCATGTGATTGCCTGTAGCGTAATTGCATGAAATTACATGAAATTATACAAGATTACGCAGAAGTGCACTACCAGCAAGACATAGCTTTTCTCCATTTTCTTACCACACAATGCAACTAGACATACAAAATGGACCCAAGTAAATTCCTCTAAATTCAAATGCACACGAACATCAGGAGTTTGATGTTCCTTTGCTCATGAAGAGGGATTTATGTACCAGTTTACTCATAGTTATGCAAGGGGGCGGAATCGCAAAATGTTCACAAATTGTTATCAAGAGTAATGCAAAATTACTGAAACTCTGAAGTCCTGTGATATAAAGTCAAAGAACATACCATTAAAACATTCAATATATATAGGCTGTCCGGGTTTAGGTTTACACCTATAATAACTGATAAAACCCTACCAAAAGGGAAATAGCCCTCACCACTGTGAACATATAAACACTGAAAAAACACCTACACCATCACAAACTAAATGCCATTCAAAGAAAGGAAAAGGAGAGTGAAAGAGTCATTTTTTCTTCTCGAAGGGGCCAATACAATGTAACTTTGTTATACAAGCTAGCAGCAAGAAATAATGGCCTAACAATATTCTGCTAGGGTTTTGTTGTTTAGGGATGTCACTGAAAGATTGTTTCTTCTTCCTTTTGCTTATTTCAGTTTTGTGGTCTTTGGACTAAAGATGCAGGGTTAGAAGCATGTTTTAGGTCTTGTTTAATTATTTTATAAACTGTAGAGAATCAGGAAATGTCAGAATCATATTTGATAGTTTGGCTGCGTTTGATTCTTTCACTGATAGGTAAAATGGCTGGTTTCATAATAATCTTTCCTAATATGTGCCATCACATTTACCCACAAAGAGGGGGTAAAAACCCTTGATACATCAGCCCCCAGTTTCTAGTGAGTCAGTGTTGATAGTAGGTAAATTGCAAACATCTCAGGCTTTAAACATTCAAAGCAAGGTATAGTGACAAGTATATGTGAAAAGAGTGCTACCACCAAGCATCTGGGATAGTGGTGAAAACATGACACCAGACTTTCGGAAAACATGGAACTCAGTGTCACTTGGAATGCCGCTGCAAAAAGGTTCTTTCCAAATTCAACAAAGATTGGAGTGAAACTGTTTGTATTTGCAGTGTTTCAGCTTCATATATGAAAAAGTTGTGTGATGATCTGCCAAAATCGATATCTGAGCTGAAGTGCTTCCCTGTAAGAGATCCTTACCACTTGTTAGATGGTAAGCCAAAAGCATCTTTACCATCTTCAGAGTTAATGAAGAATGCTATTGACTTTTTTATATCTCTGAACCCAAAACTGCAATTTTATGCAGCTGTGAAATCTTCCGGATTTTGACACACAGGTTTTCTATATACACAGTCTTATATAAAGCTCTTCCCTGTGAAAAGTGAACCTGTTTTACCAAAGTCGGATGCGGGTCCAGTTTATACTACTCTCAGAAGAATTATAGCTGCTTCTGTCCTTTGAAGAGGAGTAACAAGTGAGGTCCAGAGAATAGGATAATACAGAAAATAAATGACCACATTAAAGAGAGTAATAATTTAAATCTAGGACTAATTAAGAATGATTTAGGGTATCCAATAAGACCATATATATTTATCATTTATATTTAATTTCTTTTGTATCCCTTGCAGACTATTTTATCAGCTTATCAATAAGAGTGTTGTCTTCGCTATTTGACCTGTTAAATCTACCTATTCAGTAAGTATTTATTCAGATTTATTTTTTTTTAAACTTGTTTTCATTGGCATTTCGTTATCATAGCAGTACAGACCATGTGAGTAATCACATATGCTAGAGAACGTAGGATAAAAAATACAAGGAGAAAGGAAAAACGCAGGCATGTGAATCAACATCATGGGGAACATTGGGGTGGGTCTGCAGAGGCTGTACAGCGGTGTTGCCAAGTAACTGGGGGGACAGAACTCGGGGAAAGGGCAACTGGGCGCGTGCACAGGCATATCGAAAAGAGATGTGGGTAGGGCATTAGAGGGGTCAAAGACTCGTGTTTACAGTGAGCTGGGTTGCGAGAGGGCGGGAGTGTTATGTTGGATTGGGCATCGGGCAAATCGCCCCGGGAGCAGGGTAGAAGTGTGGGACTGCGGGTCGCCAACGTCCGGCACTAGTCGTTGGCCAGGGGCTGCAGGCTCGCGGGGGTGGGGGGGGTCTGTCGGGGTGGGTGTAGTTGTGGGTGTGGGTGTGGCCGGGTCATCGTGGCGCGTCAGCTGTCGGAAACGATGCAATAGCATGGCCCATTCCATAGAGATGGGGTGTTTACGAGCGCCTTTAGCTTCCTCCTTACGCAGGGCGTCTTCTTCCGCCGCTGCCCATTTACAGACTGCCCCTGTCCATGCTGTAGTAGGGGGGCCCTCTAATGATCGCCAGTGCATAGCTATACACCGTTTCGCTAGTAGTAACGCTAGGGATACAATGCGCTTGTGTGCCGGGAGCTGTTTCGGAATGTGGAAAAGGCCCAACGCGCTGGATTCCCAGGTGTCTAGGGTTGTGAGGCCCGTGAGGTCTTTCAGTGTGTCGTGTACCATCCGCCATAGGGGGTGGAGGTCTGGGCAGCTCCAGAACATGTGACGCAAATCTGCATCTGGGCAGTGGCATTTGGGGCAGAGGAATTGAGTAGTGGGGTAAAATTTCTGCAGCCGCACTGGCGTCAGATACGCCCTGTGTAATATGTAATATTGGATGTTTTTAAAACAGGCGTTCCTAGACGTACGTTTTGGGGCTTCAAGCGCCTTGATCCATTTCGAGTTGTGTAATGGGCGCCCGATGTCCTCTTCCTAGATGGTGCGCAAGGACACTAGGGGAGCATTCAAGAGTTCTCGTATCGCCTTATACAACCAGGTGACCAAATGGCTTCCTGCACCCATGTATAACTGGATGCGTGTCTGGATCGCTGGACTGGAGGTTGTGGTAAGGACGGAAACATTCGAGGAGCTGGCGATATTGAAGGAATTGACCGGGGGGAAGATCGAATTCAGCGACGAGCCGATCGAAAGATTTAATCCGACCCTCCTCAAAGAGCGATTCCATGTCCGTAATACCGTACCGTGTCCATTCGGCGAGCATGGGGGCTGGGAAGTATGAATCTGACCTGGGCCAGCCAATCAACGGGAGCAACGGGGAATATGGGGTTGTCCTGGGAGACATCCGGTGGACCCGGAGCATACATTGACGCGCCACTGTGACCTGTAGAGGATATGTACGCCGCGGTTTAGTGCCCGGAAGAAGAAGACGGGTGAGCCCCGGTGTCGTAATCCTACCCGTTGGGGTATTGGCCTCTTGTGTGTGCCGGTTCGCTGTCCAGTACGACAGCCATTGGAGCTGGGCCGCCAGAAAGTAGGACTCGAAGGAAGGAAGGAAGGAAGGAAGGTGCTCCGAGGCCCCCCTGGGTGGTGGGAAGCTGAAGGGATTTCAAGGCTACCCTGTGCTGGCCCGATCCCCAAATTAGGGTACCTAGGAGGGAATTGAGGTCCTGGAAGAAGGACCTGGGTGGGACCACCGGCAAGTTGGTAAAATAATAAAGGAGCCGGGGAAACATTACCATTTTAGCCAGGGCAATGCGCCCTATCGGGGCCAGTGGGAGTCTGGTCCAGAAAGCAACAGTCGATCGGAGGACCGCGAGCGCCCTACAGTGATTGCCCCCGAGGATGTCAGCGGGAGAATGGTAGAGTCGCACTCCTAGGTATCGGGGGGCATCTGTGGACCATGAGATCTTTTGCGTCCCCTGCCAGGTATCGCGGGGTGGCAGGTCCGGGTGAAAGGGATACACCGTGGATTTATCCCAATTCACTCGGAGGCCCGAGGCGTCCGTGAAGTCGGTATGTGCCGTCCATATGGGGGTGAGGTCGGCCGTAATATCCCGGACATAGATGAGGAGGTCATCCGCGTACATAGAGACGCTGTGAGTGCCTTCCGCGAGTGGGATGCCCCAGTCCAGACCTCCTTGGCGTAACCTGATCGACTGCGAGGGCGAAGAGGAGAGGCGAGAGAGGGCACCCCTGCCTCGTGCCTTGCCGGACCTCGAACGCCGCCGAGATGTGTCTCCCAATCCAGACCCGTGTGGACAGGTCGGTATAGAGGAGCCGCGTGTACGCCATAAGTGCTGGGCCGATATTGAGGCGGTGGAGGACCGCAAAGAGGTATGGCCATTGGAGAGTGTCGAAAGCCTTCTCTAGGTCCAGGATGAGGCAGGCGGAGCGAGGATATTTGTCCCGTACCTGGTCCTGAACATGGAAGACGCGGCGGATGTTCTGTGAGGTGTTTCTCCCTGGGACAAAGCCGCACTGGTCCGGGTGTACCAGCGGGCGTATGACCTGGGCGTTTCTGTCTGCCAATACCTTCCCGAGGAGTTTACAGTCTGCAGACAGTAAGGTGATGGGGTGATACGAGCCCATAAGATGTGGGTCCCGGTGTGGTTTTAAAAAGGTCACGATTACCGATTCCTGCAGGGAGCAGGGTAATACACCCTGATCGAGGGCCGTCGCGAACACCTGTGCCAGGCGTGGGATCACTAGAGGGGAAAACGTCGAATAGTATTCAAGCGGGAAGCCGTCGAGACCCGGGGCTTTATTGCGAGATAGGGACCGCAGCGCCTGAGTAATTTCTGAAGCCGCTATTTTGGCGTCGAGCGCGAGTTTGTCGGCATCCGAGATCGTGGGTAGTGGCAACGGGTCAAGGAAATGGGCGACAGACGACGGAGAGAGCGAGTTCGGGGCGCCGTACACCACTGTGTAATAGTGTTGGAACGCCAGAAGGATCTTCGCCTGGGAACGCACGAGCTCGCCCTTCGGTGTGACGATGTCCGTGATCGGTCTGATTTCGGTGTCCTGTCGCGCCAGCCATGCGAGCATCGCACCCGTTTTGTCCCTGTCTCTATGGACTCTGGAGGCATAGGCCCTAAAATTATATTTCCTGAGATCTGCACAGGCAGCTTGGTAGGCTGACTTTGCTTCAGCCGTGAGCGCAGCGTGTTCCTCAGAGGGATCAACTTGTTTAGTGAGTGTAGCTAGGCGCTGTTCCATGGTTGTGAGTGCCTGTTCCAACGTGCGCCGGACCCCTGTGATTTGTGTAATGCATTCCCCCCGTGCCACTACATTGAACGCATCCCACTCTACCAGTGTCGAAGAGGCCGTGTTCGTGTTGTGTGTGATGTAGTCCCGTATGCTGCGTGTGTGCGAGTCTCGGAACACCTGATCAGTCAAACATTCCTGAGGTAGTCGACAGGTAGGGACTGGTGGGTGTGGGGGGCGCCAGGTGAGTCGCAGTATGTGAGCGTCATAATCTGAGATGACCCGCCCCAGGTAGTCCGCAGAGACGACCGTAGGGAGGATCTGCGCTGAGCATAGAAACTTGTCAAGGCGGACCCGGAGGTTGTGAGGGATAGAGTGGAACGAATAAAGGCGGGCATGAGGGTGTAGGTGTCGCCAAGCATCGGTGAGCGCCCAGTGCGTTGCCCAAGCTCGGAACAACTCTGATTGTCGGGGGCTGGGGAGCGCGGGGTGGGAGGGTGCGATCAGTCCAGGGATGGGTCAAGCGTGCAGTTGTAATCGCCTCCCAAGATCCAGGGAAAAGCAGTGAATTGGGCCAGGACTCCCATAAGGTGACCCCAGAACTTGTCTTGCTCAGAATTAGGGGCGTAGATGCTGCCCAGGAGGATCCCGTGACCGTCTAAAAGCCCCTCCAGTAGAGCGTATCTGCCCTCCCTGTCCACCACCCGCTTAAGTTCCCGGAAGGGGGTGCCTGGCCTAACCCAGATTAAAGCGCCGCGCGCAAATGGCGAGTAGGTCGTGGCACAGAACGTCACGCGCCATTTAGCCTGCAGTCTGCCCAATTCGCTGCTGTTAATGTGTGTCTCCTGTAGGAGAGCAATCCCAGCTGTCTTGCGCTTGATGTATGAGTAAACAGAATAGCGCTTACCAGGCGTGTGGAGGCCCCGTACATTGAGTGTGAGGACATTAACGTCCGATAGTGGAACTGCCATCAATCAGAGGTCGTGTTAACTGCTGAGAGCTCCCAGGGGGCCCGGGGAAATGTGAGGTTGTACACCGTGTGCATGCCCGTGAATGCCTTGCTGCTGAGGGGTAGGGACAGGAATTGACAGGGGGGAGAACTGTGGTAACAGGGGGTGGGAAACAGTCCCAATGCAGGGGATACATCACCGGGGGCGGCATATCCAAACTAGTGTCCCACTAGGGGAAGAATACAACAAGAAACTGCGGGGGTGGCAGCGCGTGTGTTTGCGAGGCTGGGCGCTGATCGGGCTGTTGTAGAAGTGACGTATGTCGCACCTTGAGCCTAAATAGGAGAAGCGCTGAAGTAGAGTCAGAGCATATTCGGAAAGTAAGGTGTTCATAAAGAGGATACAATCCAGTCACATATCACTCGGAGGTGCTAGGTCGTCCATCCAGGATAGCGTCCATCGTTTGCATGATGACCAGGGGGGAGGAGGCTTGACCTATTCCCGACAATGTGCCATCACTGTCACGGTCTTTCTCTGGAGTGAAGAGGTGTGGCTGGCGTTCCAAGTCTGGAGCCAGAGGTGACGAGTGCAGTTCAATCACCGCCATCAGGGCATCCCGTCTCTCTCGCATGATCTGCGTTAAATCAGGCGATCTCGAAGGGGATGATCCATGGCTCTTGGAGGGGCTCGCTTGGGGGTGCTTCAAACCACGTCTCCTGGATCTCCGTGAGCGGCTGTTCTGGTCTCGTTGGGCTCCTGCTTTGGGTAGTAGTGGGCAGTGGAGCTCAGCCCAATCTTGCGCTTCCTCGGCGGTGATGAAGAAGATGGCCTTACCCTTGTGTAGGACCTTGAGGTGGGCTGGGAACAGCAAGGAGTATTGGACATCGTTTGCGCGGAGACGCCTCTTGACCTCGAGAAATGTGGACCTCTGCTGCTGAACTCCTCGAGACTAGTCCGGGAACACCATGAAATGCTGGTCCTCCACCTGCAAGGGGCCTGCCGCCCGGGCTGCATGGAAATGCAGGAACTTGGCTAACATGGGTCTAGTAGGGAAGCCTGGTTTTGGCTCCCGGGCGGGGACCCTGTGGGCTCGTTCAATGGAGAAGAACGCCGAGCGTTCCGTTTCGGGGGTGAAAGATCTGGTCCATGACTCCATATAGTTCAGGGGGTCTGAGTTCTCAATTCCCTCCGGAAGGCCCAGGACGCGGATGTTACAGCATCTCGACCACCCCTCCAAATCGACTGTGTGCTCTTCAAGGGCCGCCACGCGACGCAGGACCTTCTGTAGATCTGTCACCTGCGCCTTCACGGCGGGTTGTAGGTCGGTCAGTATCTTTTCTCCCTCCGTCACTCTGTCTGCCAGTTTGCGGTGATCGCCGGGGACCAAGCTGATGTCCGTCGAGAGGGTGCCCAATCGTTCCTCCGTCGATAGTCGGGACATCTCTATGGCCGCCAGCACCTGGTCTAGTTTTGCTGATAAGGTGGGGTCCGTTTGAGGCGCGTGGATTTGTGACCAGGTCCGGGTGTGAGGCATATTCTCAGGGGCCGTTTCCGGGACGGTGGTCGCCTGTGTGCCCTTTGGTTTCCCCGTGCCGACAGCAGGTGGGGCGCTCTGAGTCAATGAGGGCAGGGAGAGGCGGGCTCGTCAAAGGGGGGTCCCTCGAGCAGACCCACGCCAGGGGAGGATGCGTGGACACAGGAGGTGCAGGGTGGCCAAGGACTGGCCCACCAGGTCTCTGGCTCCCGAGCGGTGAAGTGCTCACACTTGAATGGTAGAGTAGGGGCGCACCAGGTGTACGTAGCAGGAGCGTGAGGGAGGTGCGCGGTGATCTGGGGCTCCAGAAGTGCTGCCGGGAGCCCCTCAGACGCCATCCTCACGGACGAGTATGAGCGCCATGTTAAGGTCAGGCACCACCGGGGAACAGGCGTCGGGTGGCCGTGGAGGGCGCCCCAGTCACGCAGGCAGTCTCCGCTTCGTGCCTACCTCCGGTGACGGGCGTAGCGTTGTTGGCCGGCTCCGCGGACTACCCGGTGCGGTCCCCGAGGACTGGGACGTAGCAGGGGTGAGTCCCCGGAGTGGCGGGGTGGCTCCAGTAGGCGGGGGGGGGTTGTTGTAGCGATGGGACATAGCGGCGCCCAGCCCCCACCGGTCTCGCCGCCTGATCCGGGAAATCCACCGGCGGACACTCCACTGCCGTGTTGAGGGAGTCTCGGGGGATCAGTGTCCCCGGGTCGCCATCTTGGGTCGCGGCGTGTGGCTCCGGTGGGAGCAGACACGGAGGAAATTCGCCCCTTCCAGCGTCGGCAGAGCCACTGTGGTTCTCGCTCCGTGGTGCAGGGGTGCTCCGGTCAGCAGTTTTGCGTGGAGGGGCCCACGGCGATCCTCTGGGCTAGAGATATTGTTAGCCCAATTGCGGAGTCTCAACAAAGCGCGGCCGCCATCGTGGCTTGCGTAGCCACGCCCCAAGTATTTATTAAGATATCGATACATTCTAAAAATTGGCCAACACTAATGGAAAAGTGATACAATTATGTTAAATCTACCTATTCAGTAAGTATTTATTCAGCTGTCAATATATTCTAAATATTGGCCAACACTAATGGAAAAGTGATACAATTATGGCCCTATGTACGTGGATATAGGAAATATATAATATGGCCTTTAATGTTAGGTATTTTGTATAAACTGGAGTTTAGCCTCTAAACAAATGAGCTTTAGATTTGCAGGTCTCTATTATGATTATAGGTTTATGTACTTTTGATCAAAATGAACACTGAAATAAACGGTACTAACTGGACTGTATCCATTATAAGTCCTTCTTGTCTATTATTAATTGAGAGGGCACATTTTTGTCATATATTGTTCAACTATAGGCTTTGCTTGATGTCCTTTTTATTATTTTTGAATCATGTTAATTGTAGTTGTAATTATATTTATAAATGTGAAATTTAAAGTCTTTATTTAAAGTATTTTATTATACACCTTTTTGTAGGTAATACGTGGCTATTCCTGAAGAAGGCGCTTGTTCGCTGAAACGCACGTCGAATATATTATTTTGCCACTTATATTGTTTTCTTTATGAATTTGTGATATTGTTTTTATATAGTGATGTGATTTGGTCGAAATTGTTTTTAGATACAAATCTTTTATGCAACATGTATTTTTAATTAAGTCAATAAAAAGCAGAACCTTAGTTGTTTATGTGTTACCTCTCCTTTATGTCATTGTATAGACGAGTTGACCTAATTGCTTAAATTGCCTAGGTTGTTACTTCTCATAAATTCAATTCAATTCAATTCAAATAATTTATATAGCGCGCTACATACCCAGAGGGTCTCAAGGCGCTTGGAAAAGGGTGGAGGATTACTTGTCAAATATCCAGGTTTTAAGTTGCTTTCTGAATGCTAGGTGGTTCTGAGTGAGGCGAAGGTGAATGGGCAGTGAGTTCCAGGTTTTAGCCACCAGGTAGGAGAAGGATCTTCCTCCCATGGTGGTTTTGTTGATGCGAGGTACAGCAGCAAGGGCTTGGTTGGAGGAGCGGAGCTGGCGGGAGGCGGTGTAGAAGGACAGTCGTGTGTTGAGGCATTCGGGTCCAAGTTCGTAAAGTGCTTTGTGTGCGTGGGTTAGGAGACGGAATGTTATCCTCTTATTGACGGGGAGCCAGTGGAGGGATTTCAGGTGACCAGAAATGTGGTCGTTACGCGGGATGTCTAGAATGAGTCTGGCTGATGCGTTCTGGATGCGTTGGAGTTTTTTCTGAAGTTTTGCGGTGGTACCGGCGTATATGGTGTTTCCGTAGTCCAGGCGGCTAGTAACCAGTGCGTGGGTGACCGTTTTTCTAGTTTCGGTGGGGATCCAGCGAAATGTTTTTTTGAGCATACGAAGAATGTTGAAGCAAGATGATGAAACGGCGTTGACTTGTCTGGTCATCGAGAGTGAGGAGTCCAGGATGACGCCCAGGTTCCGTGCGTGGTCTGTCGGGATGGGTGCTTTTCCAAGGGACTCTGGCCACCAAGAGTCATCCCAGGCAGAGGGGGAGGTGCCTAAGATAAGGACTTCTGTTTTGTCGGAATTCAGTTTCAGACAACTGTGCTTCATCCACTCGGCTACTTCTTTCATTCCTTCATGTAGGTTGGTTTTGGCGGTGTTAGGGTCTTTGGTGAGTGAGAGGATAAGTTGAGTGTCATCGGCGTAGGAGATGATGTTGAGGTTGTGTTGGCGTGCGATGGCCGCGAGGGGGCTCATGTATACGTTGAAGAGGGTGGGACTGAGTGAGGATCCTTGTGGCACGCCGCAAATGACTTCAGTGGCCTCTGACTTGAATGGTGGGAGGCGGACTCTCTGAGTTCTTCCGGCAAGGAACGAGGTGATCCATTCCAGTGCTTTTCCTTGTATTCCGATGTTTCTGAGGCGTTGTATCAAGGTGCTATGACAGACTGTGTCGAAGGCTGCGGAGAGGTCGAGGAGGATGAGGGCGACTATGTCTCCATTGTCCAGTAGAGTTCGAATGTCGTCTGGTGCTGCGATGAGTGCGGTCTCAGTGCTGTGTTTGGCTCGGAAGCCGGACTGTGAGGAGTCGAGGGATTTGCTGGTTTCGAGGAAGGCGGCGAGCTGGTTGTTGACAGCTTTCTCGATGACTTTGGCCGGGAATGGAAGGAGCGAGATGGGGCGGTAGTTTTTCAGTTCGGTGGGGTCAGCTGTGGGTTTTTTCAGAAGGGCGCTAAGTTCGGCGTGTTTCCAGCTTTCCGGGAAGGTGGCGGAGCAGTTGATGACGTCTCGGAGGTGTGGTGCTATGATGGAATCTGCTTTATTGAAGATGTGGTGAGGGCATGGGTCTGTGGGGGATCCTGAGTGGATGGAGTTCATCAGGCGGATGGTGTCCTCAGTGGAGATTGGGTTCCATTTATTAAGGATGTTCAAGGGGGGTGAAGGTGCGGCAGAAGGTTGGGTGGGTTGGTCTCCGGGTTGGTTGTCGAAGCTGTTGTGGATGTCTGCGATTTTGTCGTGGAAGAACGAAGCTAGGGAGTCACAAAGGGTTTGAGAGGGAGTGATGTCGTTGGAGTTGGCAGCGGGGTTAGTAAACTCTTTGACGATGTTGAATAATTCTTTGCTGTTGTGGACGTTGTTGTCCAGTCGGTCTTTGAATGCGGCTTTCTTGGCAGTCCGGATCAGTTGGTGATGTAGATGGATAAATTGACTTTTTTGTCCATTCAGGTGCACTGTTTTGTTATGCACTCAAACTAAAATGCAAATATTTCTAATTTTGTGCTTTGTGTGGCATCAAAGAAAGAGCCATCCCACCTGTTTCGCTTAGCTGATGGTTCTTAGTCCAAGGGGCTGTGAATCCTATATTATCCATGTGGCAACCGTTTACAGAATTTGTGCTGAGTGATGATGCCAAAGGCAAAACATGTGAGGATCTTTGGTCGCATATTGCTAGTGATGTGAAAAAAGTACACTGTACTGCATTCTTAGATTTTTACATGAAAACATAACTGCTGTAGTGGTCATAATAAAAAAACTAGAGTCTGAGAATACCCTTGTCTGCCAAGTGTTCAGCAAAATTGGTGCAGAAGTGAAACATCTCCTTGAGAGTAGGCTGGGCGACACCTTTAGTGACTTTGGAACTGCAACATGTTCCATGTTAGAGCGCTTGCCACTTGGTAAGCAAAGCAATGTTCAAGAGCAATTCAGGAACTTTTGTTTTACAATGTATGAGAAATGGCTTGCAATGATGCATGGAAATGTCCCTTCACCAACCATGGCATTTGAAGTCAATGAAACCTCACTGTGGTACTCTGTACAAGTTCTAGATCCCTTCCGTAAAGGGGAATTTTCTTTGTAGTTTCAAAAGTGCTGCTTTATTTTTGACCGCTTCAATAACTCTGAGGGCACAAGAGCCCAGTTCAACGTAAATGTTGCAGAACCTGCCCAGAGAATCGCAATCTTCCAGTGTACCAGTATTGCCACGGAAAGCTGTCAGTGGCCAGAGTTAGCAAATTTTGTACTGGATGTTTTGGCTTTGCGTGTCTCAAGTGCCAATGTTGAGAGGGCCTGTTCCCTGTTAAAAGTTTACATGGGAAGTAAAGAGTGAGCGCGCATGACCAAAGTCTCACTGAAGAAGTAGTGTATGGTCCATTACAATAAGTTAGATTTGGAAAAATGTATTTGGACCTCAAATATATTGTACGTACACTGTCTATATACCATGCACTATCAGTGCAGAAAGCAAGCAATAATAAAAGCAAACCTTTCCATAAACACCGGAAAAACACAGTTTCTGTTGTTTTTAATGGCACACAAAAGTGTAACCACTGATAAACACTGTTTTTTTTTAAGGTATTAAAATCACTGGAAAACACTGATAAAAACCCCACCAGAATTTACCAACAATAGAAACTGAAAACAGAAAAGCCTAAAAATATATTTAACAAGTTGGAGAAGTCATATAAATATGTTCTTACATTTTTTAACTAGTTAACTGTCAAGATGTTGGTAATTTAAAATCAACAAGGTGGCCTTGCGGTACTTGGTAAATCTGACTTCAGTGTTGCATTGTCCTTGCAACACTCTGAGCGTGACGCAAGGGAAACACAATCCTTTGATAAATCTGGCCCTCGGTGATTATGTAAACCTATGTGAGTCACATTGAAGAAAAAAATAACTTAATTAGCAGTACTACAGATATATGATTATAACAACAAGGTAAAGGATGTGGTGGGCATACAGAGAGTACTGCATTCTCATTGATACATGAGCATTCTTAAGAGGACAGAAAATGATGTTCACGGATACTGCAGTATTCTATCATCCAGTGAATGTGATTTTACTAAGAAGAGGCCAAGGTTTGGTTAGAAATCGACTCATCCTTCCTTTACCTTGGATTTGATTTTGCAGGCAAAATGTAAAAATACTAGATGGACATAAAACCTACATCTATACTTGTGCCGTTCTCCTTTCTGTTTGATTCCCCTGTCCCTCCGTGTGTGTACATGAGTGCTGTTTGATCTTTATTTTGTAAAACTAAGTGTGTACATGTATGTTTGGTGTGTGTGTGTGTGCATGTGTGTGAATGGGGTTGTGTGTCTGTGTGTGCGCACACAAATGCTGGCTTGCCACAATGTTTCTGTAACAGTCCAATGTTCCTAGCAGTTGTATGACATTACAACGCATGCTTTTACCCCACATACCGTTACAACGCAATTTTTTATCCCGACTTTTCAGGAGGGAAGGCGTTGGAATTAAATTCAACAACTTATACCACCTATAGCAAGCCATTTTCATTGTAATGGCATGCGGGGTAAAAGCAAGCGTTCTAATGCATTCATTGTAATGGTTGTTTCCGGTTCCTAGCACATCAAGCCCGATTCAAAACCCTGTTTATGAGTTCTTCTAATGTGTGTGCATGAGCTCGCGTTTGCCTGCATTGAGGACTATAGGTGTGCTGACCTATACCCATGTTGCATATTTGCATTTATGTACCATCTATGTTAATGTGTATATATGAAAGTTGAGTGCCTTTCAGGATGTGCGTTAAATAAAAAGTCAGCCCTATTGTCTTTGTCAATGCTTGTTAAATATGAGACAAGCCTGTCGTGTATTAAGCACTTTAAAATACATCTGAATTATGTCCCCACTTGGATTTTGGCAGCCTCAGACAAAATCTTGTGTTTACTCTGCTCGAAAAGAGGAGGTAATAACAGAGTGGGAATTCTAGACAGCTCCATGCTGAGAAATCCTGACTTCAACTGGAGGGGATTCTGTGCAGGAACGTTGCCACATTTGACCTCAGATGTAATGATAACAATAATGAAGGTAATGCCCGAAGTGCCTGGTCCACCTCCTGTTCACTGTAACTGTAATCACCCCTGTCTCTTGACCCCTGTCCTCTCTTTTCGTCCCCCCAAGGAATGAGTGATTAAAAATGCTCAGACTCCCCTGTAATACCTCTGTGCCTTTGATTCAAGGAGCAATAAAACTGCTAAAAGGTTATATAGCTGCTGACAGCTTGGCCCTTCCTGTTTTATTACTCTCTGCTCATTTGTACTTTATAACTCAAGCCACACGTTTAGTGCACTGTCCTTCTTTAAAGGTGAAATATTTTGTTCAGGCACAAAAAGCTACTTTCATAAGAAGAGCCCTGTTGACACCAAAATGTTGAAAGGCACGTGAAGCGTAGGGAACCAAAATAGACAGATTTTGCATGTTACAATATAGAAAGGATGCAGGGGCATATTATCAAGGGGGTTTATCTCCGCTTTTTTGGCTTTAAAAGCCAAGAAAGCGGAGATAAAATTATATCCCTATTACCTAGCTGTCGCTAACACCAGTTAGCGACAGCTAGTAGGAGATAGCGACCATCTTGGGCCCCACTTTGCATGTCAGTGATATTTATCACTAATGACATGCAAAGTGGGCGTGCCAAGATGTTAGCGACTGAAAACAGTCGCTAACATCGCTATCTCCTATTACCAACTTTTGGAGATATTCGCGCTAAGCGCGAATATCTCCAAAAGCTAACACCTACCCTGAGCAGTTCTTAGCCATGTTATCCAATGGGAGGTGGATAACATGGCTAAGCGCATTAGCTTGGTAATGCATGAATATCGCTGACTTTTCAGTGATATTCATGCATTGCGGCGATTTTTATCACATTTGCGATAAACCTTGGTAATACCAAGGTTTATTTGCGGTAAAAATCGCCGCAGCGCAGCGGTAAATTTTTGTCTCCAACCAAGCAATAGCGATAATTTATCGCTATTGCTTGGTAATATGCCCCGCAGTGTTGTCTAACATTAGCATACCATACATGTGCGAGTGGGTTGCTGCTGTAGAACCTAGGAGCGAAGGCAGACAGAAGCATGCATGAGTGCAACAGAGGAGTGTGAGTGGAGGGTGTGCAGTGTGGGAGGTGATGGGTGGCCTTCTTGAGAAGCAATGAGTGGGGGGGGGGGACAGGGTTCGAGATGTACACAGATCATACAGTCGCAGCCCTCTCCCTGTGGCAATGTGTCCCAGAGTGTGCCAGAGTAGTGCCTGGTCCAAAAATAGGTAGGGTATACTTTTATGAGCTCAGGAGGTCCACTGGTTGGTCACCTCGCGTGTAGAAAAAATGTCATCACTGCGGTATAACGTTAGCATTAAGGGCTGTTTTTGTTTCATAACAATCTTTTCATTATTACAGAACCTGAGCAGCGAATATTTTTATATGTGTTTGTAGTTTGTGTATTGTCTATGTGATTTTTTTGTATTGCTGTAAACACTAATATTCTGTCTCTGTATATTGTGATGGTTTGTGACAAATTGGTGGTTTCAAATTGATGAATAATTTATTCCTTTAAAAAAATTCTTCTCTCTGTAAGAGAACAACAAAATAATGACACAAGTTAAACAGAAAAAATAAAGATATGGGGCTAGATGTATCAACATACCCTTTTGCGATTTCCAAATAGCGATTTTTAAGGAATCTCTATTTGGGATTTGCAAAATGGCATGTATGTAAAAATTCGCTATTTTTTAGCGATTTCTTAAATTTCTTATTTGCGATTAGCAAATTGCTTATCGCAAGTAAAGAATACTTTCCCATTCATCTCTATGGGCCGGGAGGCCCATAGGAATGAATGTGAAATTATTCTCAATTTGTGATTCGCAATTTGCTAATCGCAAATTGAGAATTATTTCAAGGGTGTAGGGGTGTCTCAAAAACACCCTGCTGCACCCCTGAAAATGACATGTGTGCGCATATGGCGCACATACATGCCCTAAGGGCATGTATGAGCGTCACATGGCACATTTACAAATTGCATAAAGTGCATTTGTAAAAGAATTTGCAAATTACCACCAACTGCAAGTTGGTGGTAATTTGCGATTTCTTAGCCAAAATTCGCTAAAATGAAATGCTTCATGCATAGCATTTAAGAAATCGCAATTTGCGATTTCTTAAATGCTTGCGCAATGTTAAGGAATTGCAAAATTTGCGATTCCTTAATATTGCAAACTTTTTGCATGATACATCTCATTTCCCGTTTTTCTTGGCGCAAATGCTGCTATTTTGCGAATCGCAGCGTTTGCGACAAGAAAAAAGCTTGATACATCTACCCCAAGGTCATTACAATTGATGTGTGTGATGACGGGTTTTGAATGAAAATGTGAATTGACATCAGTATTTGCGATATTATAGTTGGCCTAGCCTTACTGATTATGGACCTAACCCTATAGAGTTTAGAAGATCTACACTTGTGCATGAGAAGAACCGCAGCCCAGCCGGGTGAACCCAGCCCACAGCAGCACCCAAACAGTAGGTCAGCGAGTGGGGATCAGCGCGCGGATCTGCTCCTTTGTTGTCTCAGTCCACGGCCGGGGGGGGGGGTCAAGGGAGCCGCATCAGCAACCAGTCATGAACGATGTCCCCACCACTGTGTCTCCACTCCAGCATCACTGTAAGGCGTGAAGGCCACACCTATGTCCAGGCTGAGCCTGCATCGAGTTTCTGGGATGGTGATCTGCCGAGGGACAGCAAACGAATCCTTCAAGTCCGGCACTGGGACCCCAGCCCAGTTGAGGCCGCCAGCCCAAGATGATGGCAGATATGCAGTGGTATTGGCAGTGGAGCTCAGCGCGCTTGCGCCTGCCTGCCATCTTCAGTGGCTTGAGCATCAGATTGCTTTAATAAATAATAGCCCATTATTTACAGCTGAAAAAAACTGAAATAGTGAAATGCGAGTTTGGAGCAACATCTAACATGCAAGGGCCACTGGTGTTGCATACTAAGTACATGAGATCCCTCAGCATCAAACACTATTTGAACAGCAGTGATCTATGAAAAGTCCTGGGTAGCATAAAACTTTTGCGCTGCAGGAAAAGGACCATGTGGTCTTTAGAGTAATTAGACATTGCATCATTTGCTTCTATAGTTGTTAACACTTTGTGAGCATGGCGAAAGTTTAGAAAAAAGGAGAACTCAGCTACTATCTGTCATGGTGAGAAGTTCTGATTAAAGAGGAAGTGTTTTATTGTTTTTTGAAAGTCAACAGAGAGAAGGTTGTGTGAATACCTGAGAGAGGGGATCGAATTCAAGACTTTGGGTCACATCCAGAGAAGGATTGGTTAGAGGTATGATTTTTCACAAAATCAGATAAGTCAGTGCTATGGAGTTAAGGGATCACCTGGGATATTTAGCCAGATTGTGTCATTGGTCTTAGTGAAAGGGGTTTATGAACTAAGCAGGTAAGTTTAAAAGTTGATTTCCCATCAATTAAAATCTTGATCCAGGCACTTAGGGTGTGATGATATGTTTGAAATGCTTTGCACAAAGGTCAAGAGTGCTACTTCATAGAGGTTTTAAGAGGAGCCAAAATGTTAGATATGATAGCATTCCTGTAATCTACTCTCAATAGGATTAGATCCTGAACAAATGTCCTTAAATCTTTTCCATGTAGGACATATTTGATCCCTTTGGTGGGTTTAAGTTGGTGATGTGCATTTCTTGCCTGGTTGTTTATAGGTTTGTGAAGGACAAGTCTATTGTCCAAGATGAAGCCAACTAATGTACTGTTTCCAGCGATGGAGGTTGAACAGGCTAATATATTTGTGAAGTCTAGCCATTCTTGTACTGATGTAGAGGGTGCCTGAGGCAAAACGAGAAGGAACTAGCGGGCCTAGTCATAAACATAACTTACACTTTTTACGCAAGTAATTTACTCTTGCACGTTTGATCAGCTATACTACTTTTACTTTTCACACCATCCGAGTGTAAACTTTCTCAAAAGTGTAGACTTGCACGTTTCCCCCCCCCCCGTGAAACAGGGGGTGGAGCCAAATTTACAAACGTAAGACCCTTTAGCCAAAACGAAACAATAATATGTCCAGCACCACACATGGCCAACCGCTGGCACTGCGACAGCCTCTCAGAGATAAGAATGGAGTTAGGGATTTAAAAGAAAACCCCATAGTACTATAAGTACGACAAAAGTACTACGAAATACAGTTTATAAATAGGCCTAGTATCTGAAGGGAATGAAATTTTCAAGTACAGTTAGATGTTGTTGGCATATTGGTCATAAGATATGATGCATTCTTTTTATATTACCCAGACATTCTAGGTAAAGATGGGAAAGAGAAGAATCTACTACAGCACATTGTGGTATTGCTTTGTGTTTGAAAGTTAGCTATCCCATTGATAACTTGTGAGTTGTTGTCCAGATACGATTTGAACCAGTCAAGAAGGAACTTGCATTCAAAGTAAACGCAATCCTTTACGGTGTAACTATGGATATCAGATGTTATTGAATGAACAAATAAAATCAATAACCATGAGCCACTATTATCCAATATGCAGAGAACATTATCCATAATTTGAAGGTTACCTGTCTTGCAGCTGCATTCCAGACTGGAGCAGGATATTTTCTTTGATACAATGCTCAAGTTCCAAGATTATAGTGAATAATAGAATCCAAGAAATGGTGAGTTAATTATGTAGATATTCCTTGTTGCCCAGATTCTTTCTAGCAGGTGAGACATTTGAACTATTTTTAGACAGTCTGGAAAAACTCACTGTTTTAACGATATTTTAATATGGGGATACCACAGTGGAACTAATACATTGTGTATCTCCTTACACACATTTTTGGGTAACAGATCTTTGAAATGGTACGAGGGATTAACCATGGACATGGTATTGAGAAGTTCTCATTGCATTTTGTCTGTTTTTGAAGCCCTTTGGCCAACTCCTGTGGCAGTCCATGATAAATCCACAGTGGCCTTTTTAGACACACTTGTTTAACTCTGAGGTCCAGGGGTATTGAGTAGTGATGCACTCCAGTTCCATAACCAAGTAGTCCTTGAATACTTGTGACTCTCCAATGGTATCTTGGGCAAGCATTCAAGGCTTACACCAGATGATATCAGTATTGGTAGCACATTTAAAACTCAGATACAATAATCACTCACACAAACCAAAAACAAATGTCCACTGAAACATATGACTCCCAAGTTTAATTTATCTGTTTTGGAGGTGAGCTTGGGCGGCTAGAGATAGAAACAGAACTGAAAAACCTTGTAAGTGAAGTGGTTACATTGCGTGCAGTGTTAGCAATCAGGGGTGGCTTTCACAATTTAATTTGCTGTCTCTTGCTAACCCTGGTAACCATTCTCAGACATATAATTTATAACCTGCACAATGAACTGCTATACTCTCTACTGCATAATCTTTATGGTGTTAGCTCAATGGGTGTATGCCTCTTCTGCAAATAATAGACCCTAATACACAAAAAAGGTGCTACTGTACAGGCTTTTAGTAATTGGGACATACTCGAAAACCTAGAGTGCTGGTATCAGGTGTCTACGAGACATAATTCAGGAAACCAGAAACAACTCCACACTGTTGCATACAATGTTTAGTGTTCCAACTGGTACTGAGGCACAGCTAGTTATGTCACCATATGGAATTTTACAAACTTCAGGAGTCTATCTATAAAAATTCCCAATTTCTCTTGGAGGAAACAATCAAATGACTAAGGGTACACCTAGCCACCAGCGTATCCTAATTTTGGGTTAGCATGCAACCATGTCTTTCAACAGCAAGCATGAAATTGTGTAAATGAATGCCCAAAGCGTACGTGCATTTTTACCCTATTCGGGTACCATAAAGTGCAACTTGGGAGGAGGGGGTGGGGAAATGCCCCTGTTGTCACACACTGGAACTCAGTAATCATAGGCATTGTTGTGGTTTGGATTGTGAACAGGCCATGTAGGGAGATAAAACAAAATGAAGAAGATCAAATATAGTTAAAGAATTCCTAAGCCAAAGACACTGCCGGCTAAAAGAAACTCCAATCAGTGTTCACTTACATCGTCAAGGGTAAGGGTGCCTTGTCGCCCTCAGACCTACATTAACCTGTTCTCCTACTGGCTCCTGTCTCATCTCACAGAGGAGCACCGGTATAATTGGAAGTTGTTGGTTTATTAAATGTAAAATATATTTATTTTTATAAATACACAAAAAAGAATATGCATAATTTAAAAAATACACACAAGTGTGTTTATATATGTATTATCTACTGGTGGTCACCAGTAGATAGTTATAGTTAGCAGCTAGTTTCCATAGGAAGAGCATTTTTTTGTTTTGCCAATAACTTTGGCACCGGTTGACGAATTTTCACAAAATTAAAAAAAATATATGCTTTAGTTGGTCCAGATGCTGTGTGAAGAGGGGCCGAGAAAAAAGGGGGTTCCCAAAACACATTTTACCCATGCATTTTACCATAGGGATTTTGAACACAACTATAGCCCGAACCGCTGAAAGGAATGAATTCAAGTGATTGCCTAAAACTTATGTTTAGTACCAGAGAAGAAGAGAGAGAAAAGAGAAAAACAAAAGCACAAGTCAATGTAAGAGTTTCATTACTAAGAGTGTGAAGTACTAAAAAAAAAAAAAAAAAAAAAAGAGTGTGAAGTACTATAAATTCACATACAGTAAAGTGGCACCATTAGTAATTTATTGTCAGAGAGTTGGAAAATACAGAAATATGTGATAAAAGAAGAAGTTCTGTTAAATCAGCAAAGCACATGTGCGGTTTATTATAATACATGTGTCGAAGTTAGATAAAGTAATGAAAAAAGAAAAGGAATCTGTAACATAGATTTCTAGTCATTTATGCGCCCCAAATATATTCGGTAAAATGTGTTCTCCCAATAACACTCACATATTGTATTCCGGCAGGAAAGGTTTTATGATAATGTGTTTTAGAAAGAAAGATAAGATTAGTGTGAAGCGTATGGGCCTGTATAGGAATTAATCAGCATGCTAAAACATTTTGGAGCAGTGTATTAACCCTAAAATATGCTATTTGCAATGTGTTTCTATGTGCAGATTTTACTGTTAGGCCGAAGAAGATCTTTGCAATGTAGAAGTAGCCAATATATTTCCCTGTTGTTAGAACTGTAAAAACGAGTTAGTGCGCCCCCAAAATGAAGAAATGCTAGCGCTCTCAAAAACGTTCACATTGCGTGCTGCGAGTATAAAGTGAGATAGCAGAGATTGTTGCTTAAACCACAGGCCACTTTAAATGCATACAGGTATGCAAATATTATTTTGAAGAACTTGTTTAAAAAAAAGCAGTCCATTTTTTTGTTCTACAGTTTTTTTGTATGGCAGTCATACAGATGACTAATAGCATCACCCACAGAGAAATGTTCACTTTGTATAAAGTATAAAGTACAGAAACAAATGTCCTACTAGCCCCGCCCACCAGCGACCGCTAGAGTGCTCTATAAGAAGCAGAAAGAAGTGCCAGATGAAGTCAACAACCCTCACAAATTTAAATCCCCCGTCTTGCTCACATCATGCAAAAGCTACACATACGAAATAAAAAGGGAAAGCCAGGAAGCGCAATTGTCCCAGATTGAAAGTGAAAATCCTGTCATTGACATTAACAACACCGCTTTGCCCCCCAAAAATGCAATTTGTGCAAAAAACCACACAAGCAATTTAATAAAAGATCAGTTAAAAACAAATCTGTAAAAATCACTATTATTCACCAAAGATATACGTCCTAACTCTTGTTTTAACGCGCTGCTAGCCTCGCCCACCACCGACCACTAGAGTGCTCGATAAGAAGCAGAAAGGAGCACCAGATGACAAGTCAACTGAAGGACGGGGCCCTCTAGGGCCACGCGCGTTCTTACGTCCACCTGCTATGCCTTCCCAAATGAAGAGTCAGTCGGACAGTAGAGAATGAAAACTTACATTTATTCAGGTAAGTACGCTGCAGAGGAGCCCAGTCAGACCTTCACCCTAAGATGTCTGTCAAGGGGACTGACTCTCCAGGGTACGCTAATACATAGTGAACCTCTCTGGAGACTTCGGCCACGCCTCTGGTGAAAAACTACCGGCTTGAGCGGGCATGACCAAAGGAGATACACAGAGATGAGCTTGCACCTGCCAGAAGGGTGCACTACCAGTATCTCAAGGCCACTGTGCCGAGTCTCAGCGTATCCTAACATGGGAGCAGAGCTACATGTATACAACGGAATGCAAAAGCAGAATAATTGTCCACTAGTAAGTCGAGTAGCAGCCTTAAACAGGAAAGAAAATAATAACAAAGTACAGTGTTCTGCTGAGACAAGCGATTCTGAATATATGGGGCCTAATACGAGTACAGCCCAGGCAGTCTAATAAGGATCACGAAATACAAAATGAAGTCACACTGGCTAATCGAAGGCCTAAATGCTGCAGGGATAATTCACTGGGTTACATAGTGAGAGTACAAATGCATGTATTTTAGCCACACAATGCTAACCTAACATAACAAATGCATTATGGGAGAGGGGCATTTCAAATCATCAGACTCTCCTTTTAGCAAGCTTTATTGCTATCAGGCAGGATCTTTACAATTCTAGCGGAGGGTAGGGATATTGTATATCCATCCGTTGATCAAGGTGAAAACAAAGCAAATGAAAACATCAAAAAAATGTTACTTAATATTTGAAGACTCCTTCGTCTATTAACGTTATTGACTGAATTTCTTGCATCATCATGGGGGAGCACTTATGTCATGTTTGGGCAACGGAGCACCAGGAGTGAGTTGGCTTATGCAATATGTGCAGCAAGCTGGGAGACAATTTATGCATAGACAACATGTGAAAATGACCCCTGCAATGGCTATCAGGACAAGAAGTATTTTCCATGACGTCAATAAACCCCAGACCCATCCCAAGAGGGACCATGTACCATTGTCTTCATGAATTTCAGAAGCCAGTCTATGCAATCTTTGTATTGCAGAGCATACAGTCAGGGCACTGTCAGGTATGTATACGAAGCAGCTTCTGCTGATGGCGCGGCAGGCTCCCCCCCTGTCGTCTAAGATAACATCTAAAACCATCCGATTTTGAAGCGAGACAAGTCTCGTAGCCCGGAGCTTGACTGTAATGTTGGTCAGTATACCTGCAGTGGTGTTAATGACTCTCTCAACGACTCTTGCCAGACGTTGAATATTGCGGGCATTGAACATGGGACCCCAGAATGGTATGAAACCCATCATTATGTCAGTAAACTGCTGCAAGGAAGTATCTGTTTGGTCAATATCATCTTGATCTATAACCCTTTTAGCACAGAAACCTGGGGCATCCCTTCGCTGCATGCAGTTTGTTCTGTGGTAGTTGGAAGGAGCTGTATAAATGGGGGGAAGGAGGTAAGAAAGGTAGCATAACCCAGACTATCCCTCAATGAGCCACACATAGACATTTGGTGGTGGGATCAATGGCGGACTTTTTGCCATTCTCAATATGGAAGTGCTGTTACATCTACTTCTCCCGACCTCTATGTCTCCCGTCCCTTGAACACAAAAGGGGACCGGCACATCCAACACTGCCAGGGGTATGGGCTTGTTATCACTGACATTGCGGGCTTGGAAATATTGGTAATATTCAGATATATTGAACTATGAGAGCCTATCATTGTCCACCTCTGTTCTGTTTACCTCCCTACCTCTATTTGTCGCTTTGTGGCAAGAACTCAAGAATACTCGATCAAATCGTCTATCTCCAGGGGGGACACCATGTGGAGATCTATGCTGAGGATACACATTCATTGTCAGAGAACGGGAACTGGTGCTCCTGCGTTCCAAAGAGTCAGGCTGGGAGAATGTGCAGATCAAACTAAGCAAGATGAACCAACCCTCACAGCTATCAACATAGGACAGAGGCATTGGCAGCAAATTCTCACTTTGATGTGTAACCGAAGGTAACAATCCACACACCCAACTTTTTTTGTGTTATAAACAGCATGTGTTTGATGCAATGTCTGAATAAAAACATTATCTTTATAGGACTTCCGGTGCTCTTCCTTGTGAGGTGCTAAAGTGCAAATAATATGTTCAGAAGGTGTCGGTGTGGCACTTATCCAAACATGCACAGGATATTTCTCTTCTAGGAAACACAGTTCCCCAAATACAAAAATCAGAGAAAGCAAAATTATTATCACGAATACCACTTTAGTCTTGGGGGACCAGGAAGACCAAACGGGACCATGCGGAGCGGGACGTGGAGCTGCAAAGGGCTGCTCCTCATCAGGAATGGGACGACCAAAGTGATACATTTTTAGAAGACACTTTTGAGAATTGGAGCAGCAATACAACTAGCCAAAGGGGTATTCTTATTTCCTGTGTACGTTGTGAGCCTCACAGGCAGGCTCCTATAATTCATCAAGCACTTCCACGGTGGAGCTGCGCAATTGCAGCCCTTCCTGGAAAAACAATTGTGGCCCTTAATGAGAAACAAATCCTTCTTCTTTCAGGATGGGGCAACCTTCCTCCATGGCAAATACCCTCAGCGATCATGTCTTTGTCCAGAGGCAGTGCACCAATGTTCTTTACTCTAATCTAAAGCAGGCACCAGAGACACAGCACCTGCAACCTAAGCTCAAGTCCTTCCCTAACTCCTAGATGGCCCTGCCGGTGCACTGTTCTTCCGTCAGGGCTGCAGATTGTACCTGGTGTGTCCAGGCTCTTCCTCATTGAAAAATGTGGCAAAAACTCAGTTACAATTGGGGATCAAGACTCAGATGTTTGCACGCCAGGAGCTGGAGTATCCGGGGCGGCCCCTTTCTCAAGGGGTATCGTCTCGAATAAGGCTTTGTCACTCTCCTTGTCTGTTTGCGCCCCTCTCAGCTGGGAGTTCGAGAAGGGGACAAAACGGGGAACCAGCTCTCCTTCCTGGGTGTCGATCCCGTCGTGCACCCAGGCATCGTCTGGAAGCGGAAGGTGGACCCTCTTCATGTGGGAGGTGTGGACCCAGTGCTTTCGGCCCTCGATCTTCACTGCAGTGTGGGTGGCCAAAAGCACCTGGGCAGGTGCCTTCCACCTCGACTCCAAACAATTTTTGTGCTGAAACTGATGAATCCTCACAAAATCCCTGGGCTGGATCTGGTGCCCGGGGCCCTCTGGCACTGGTTGGAGAGTGGCGTGTATCTGTTGGTGAAGAGAAAGGAGATCTTTTGACGAGACATACAAATAGTCAATCAAAAGAGGGTACTCGAGCTAAGAAAAATGCTTGGTATTGAGACGCCCCAGACACTGGCAGGCCGTCCGAAGACAACCTCATAGGGTGATAGCCATGTTCTGGAGTGCGCTGTCACCCTTCTGGACAATAACGCTAAGGGCAACGCATCTGGCCATTGCAATCCTGTGGTTTCATGTATTTTCGCTAGCTTCAGTTTGAGAGTACCAGTGTACTTCTAAACAAGACCTGCTGACTGGGGGTGATCCGCTGCATGAAATTTCTGTGTAATCTGTAAGCCCTTACACACCAGATCAATGACTTTTGCATTGAAGTGGCTCCCATTGTTACGCCAGATCATGAATGGCAATTCGTAGCGTGGGAAGCACTCTTTTAAAAGTGCCTTTGCCGTTGTCATGACTGTATTCTCTTTGTTTGAGGAGGCCTCAATCCACCTACTGAATGTGCATATTACCACTAGTACATATTTCAGGTTATTCACTCGTTCCACCCCGATGAAATCCATTTGGAGAACCTCAAAAGGGAAGGAAGGCAGTGCAAAGTTACCAGCAGTTTTAGGGGTACCCTTTCTAGGGTTGTGCTTTAGGCAAACAATACAGTGCTTTTCCTAATGTGCAGCAACCTTGGGGATATTCTCGTTCTGCCATTCTGGGTCTAACAGTTTACATATCCCTTTGGTACTAATGTGCGCCGGGCCATGAGCCATGATGACTACAGGAAGAGAAACGCATTTGCAACAACCATCTCTGCTTCCCTGACCAATCAGTCCAGCATCCATCCTCATCCAAACGTCCTGTCCTTTCCTCCCACATTTCCAGTTTGTCTACAGTTGCCTATCTTTGTATCTCCTTTACACTTTACACTGTATCCTCAAACATTCCATTGTCTGGAACCCATCTAGCAGGACCTTCCACAAGCATTTTATTCATTTTTGATCTAGCTAACTCCTTAGCTGTTTGGTCAGCAAAGGCATTACCCCTTCCAACATAATCTACAACAGCCTTGTGTGCGCTGCACTTGATTATAGCCACCCTGTCCTGAAACGTCAATGCTGTCAACAACCTAAGTATCAGGGGACCGTGCGGTACCCTTTGTCCGTTGGATGTCAGGAACCCTCTCTCTGCCCAGAGGTGCCCAAAATTATGGGCCGCCCCAAAGCCATACTGGCTATCAGTGTAAACATTAACAGCCAGTCCCTCACTCAACTCACAAGCTCTCAGAAGGGTGACTAACTCTGCTGCTTGGGCCGACCGGTATGGAATGCAAGATGTCTCAACTACAGTGCGTAGCATGGTGATCCCATAGGCTGCAGTTGTAGTGCCCTCCGGCAATTTGAAACAAGAGCGATCGACATATAGATCCCCTTGGGGGTCAGATAAGGGAACAACAGTCAGGTCTAACCATCCCTTTGTTTCCTCTTCGGTCCGGAATAAGCAATCATGGACATCATTGTCCTTTTCTACCTAAGGGAGGGGTAGTAACGTGACTGGGTTCAAGGTAGCGCATCTTTTGATGGTGATGTGCGGAGCAAATAATGTTCGCTCATATCCAGTGAGACGTGCACTGGTGAGGTGCTGCGTCTTTGTCTTATTCAAAAGCGTGTCCACAGCATGAAGTACCATAACTGTGAGGTCACTATCAAGAACGAGCCCTGCCGATTGTCTGATAGATACTGCCGCGGCAGCTCTCAGACAGCTCAGGAGCTTTCTGGAGACATTATACAAAATGGCAGAGAAGTAATCGCAGGGTCTCTGCTTACCACCAAAACCCTTCGTTAGTACAGAGAGCGCGCAACTATCCACCTCATGTACATAGAGCACAAAAGGCTTCTGGTAGTCAGGAGTGCCAAGCACAGGAGACGAGAAGGCAATGACTCTGAGCATCCAGTGATTCTGGGCAAATCACTTAATCTCCCCGTGCCTAACAAAAATGATAGTGTCCTTATGTAATGCAACTGGTGCTATGTAAAGGCCTCTGATACCTGATACCACGTCAAGTTTGGCTATATAAAACTCAGTAAAAAAACAAAAACGTGGCCTCTTTATAGCCTTCCTCAGCGTCTGAGGCCACCAAGAAATCGTCAACATATTGCAGCAACACAATACCAGAGGGGAGTTTCAAAGCATCTACTTGCGTTTTCAAAGCCTTAATATTAACACTGGGGCTTTCCGTATAGCCTTGTGGAGCACGACTGAATCTATAGCTCTGACCAGCTATTGCAAATCAAACCAGATGACGGTGGTCAGGGTGTATTGGTATGCTGAAGAAAGAGAATTCCAAATCAATTTCAAGTTCAAGTTCAGTAATTTGTATAGCGCACTATTCACCCAGAGGGTCTCAAGGCGCTTGAGGGAAGGTGGGTGCGTTACTTATCGAATAACCAGGTTTTTAGCTGCTTTCTGAAGGATAGGTGGTTCTGTGTAAGGCGGAGGTGAGTGGGGAGAGAATTCCAGGTTTTGGCCGCTAAGTAGGAGAAAGATCTTCCTCCCATGGTAGATCTATTGATGCGCGGAATTGCGGCGAGGGCTTGATTGGATGAACGTAGTTGGCGGGTGGCTGTGTAGAAGGACAGTTGTTTGTTGAGGCATTCGGGTCCTAGGTCATAGAGGGTCTTGTGTGCGTGGGTGAGGAGACGGAACGTTATTCTCTTGTTGACGGGAAGTCAGTGGAGATCTTTCAGGTGACCGGAAATGTGAGCTTGACGGGGGGTGTCCAGTATGAGTCTGGCTGAGGCGTTTTGGATGCGTTGGAGTTTTTTCTGTAGTTTGGCTGTGGTTCTGGCGTAAAAGGTGTTTCCATAATCTAGTCGGCTAGTGACTAGTGCGTGGGTGACTGTCTTTCTTGTTTCGGTGGGGAGCCAGCGGAAGATTTTTTTGAGCATGCGTAGGATGTTGAAGCATGATGATGAGACAGCGTTGACTTGTCTGGTCATCGAGAGGGAGGAGTCTAGGATGAATCCCAGGTTACGTACGTGATCTGTAGGTATGGGTGCTGTGCCCAGAGCCGGTGGCCACCATGAGTCATCCCATGCAGAGGGGGAGGATCCTAAGATGAGGACTTCCGTTTTGTCCGAGTTTAGTTTTAAACGGCTGTTCTTCATCCATTCGGCTACTTCTTTCATTCCATCGTGTAGATTGGTTTTGGCGGTGTTAGGGTCTTTGGTGAGGGGGAGGATTAGCTGGGTGTCGTCCGCGTAGGAGATGATGTTGAGGTTGTGTTGTCGCGCGATGGATGCGAGGGGACTCATGTACACGTTGAAGAGGGTGGGACTGAGTGATGATCCTTGTGGTTTGCCGCAGATGACTTCGGTGGCCTCAGATTTGAAAGGGGGGAGGCGGACTCTCTGGGTTCTTCCGCCGAGGAACGAGATGATCCAGTCCAATGCTTTTCCTTGTATTCCGACGTTGCTGAGGCGTTGCATGAGGGTGTTATGACAGACTGTGTCGAAGGCGACGGAGAGGTCAAGTAGGATGAGGGCAACTGTTTCTCCGTAGTCCAGTAGCGTTCGGATGTCGTCTGTAGCAGCGATGAGGGCGGTTTCGGTGCTGTGTTTGGCTCGGAAGCCGGACTGTGAAGGGTCGAGTGAATTGTTGGATTCAAGGAAGTCGGCGAGCTCACTATTGACGGCTTTCTCGATGACTTTGGCCGGGAAGGGGAGGAGAGAGATGGGGCGGTAGTTCTTAAGTTCAGAGGGGTCCGCTGTGGGTTTCTTCAGAAGGGCGCTGAGTTCGGCATGTTTCCAGCAGTCCGGGAAGGTAGCGGAGTTGAAGGAGCAGTTGATGACATTGCGGAGATGGGGTGCGATGATGGAGTCTGCTTTGTTGAAGATGTGGTGGGGGCATGGGTCAGTTGGTGAGCCTGAGTGGATGGAGTTCATCAGACAGATGGTGTCTTCAGTAGTGATTTGGTTCCAGACGCAAAGGTTGTGAGAGTGCTGTTTTGGTTCGGAGGTGGATGGAGTGGGTTGTTCTTCGGACAGGTTTTCAAAGCAGTTATGAATGTCGGCGATCTTGTTGCGGAAGAAAGAGGATAGAGAGTCGCAGAGGTCTTGGGAGGGAGTGATGTTGTTGGTGCCGGCGGTGGGGTTGGTAAATTCTTTGACGATGTTGAATAATTCCTTGCTGTTGTGGGCGTTGTTGTCGAGTCGATCTTTGAATGCTGATTTCTTGGTGGATCGGATCAATTGGTGGTGTTTGCGGGTGGTGTCCTTGAAGGTGGTCAGGTTATTGGTGGTTGGGTTTTTTCTCCAGGTTTTCTCGAGGATACGACATAACTTCTTGGATTTCTTAAGGTCATCGTTGAACCAGGGGGCCTTTTTGCTACCTTGTTTGATCTGGTGATTTTTCAAGGGTGCTAGTTCGTCAGCGCTGTGGGTGATCCATTGTGTGAGTTTGGTGGCTGCTTGGTTTGGGTCCGATGATATGGCGGGGGGGTTTTGGTTGAGCGATGTGAAGAGTTGGTCGGTGGTGATTTTGTTCCAGTTTCTATCAATTACTGAGAAGAATTTAGTTGTCGAGGGAATCATTGTCAGGATCGTGGTAATGCCAGGGGCCACAGGATGTTGGGGGACTGGAATTTTATTGACCTCTCTGAGATCAATAACAAAATGGTAAACATCAGGGTGAGTGTCAGAACAGTCCAAGGGGGCCTTTTTAAGAATAGAGAGAAAAGGGTTATTGCAAACGTTCGCTGCTGTCTCTTCAATCACACCAGATTTAATCAATTCCTGTATTATTTGCAACAAGGCCTTCTCTCCCCACATTGTACAGGGGAATTTGGGGCAGCCTGGCGTCGTTTTCCTTTCTCTGTAAAGAGACTGGTGGGATCTGAAGCAACCCCACATCTGTATCTCCTGTAGCCATTTATGGGCATGGCAAATCTAGAAACTCAGGAGGGAGGGGATCATCTTTTGCGAAGCATTGCTTGGCATAAGCAACTCGTGGGCCACCATCATGTAGACGCCATCTGGAGAACAGTAAATTGTTGCATGCAATCTTTTTAACAGATCCAGTCCCAGTAAGTTCTCCCCACAATTGGACGTTAATAGGAATGGTGAGTCAACTGTAAAAGGGCCAGTAGTCAAAGCAAGAGGCTTGGAAATGGGAGTAACAACTGGTATATCTGAAAAACCCACCGTAACCTTGTTTTGGCCAGACAGAGCTGCCCCCGGGACCAGTGAATGGGAAACAGAGCTATTCATAGCCCCTGTGGCGAATAATATTTTTTTAGATGTACCTTGTAAATCTGCAGTAACGTACAATCCACGCTGATATACAGGCACCCTGAACTAGTCCCTCGCCCTGCCCTTGGCTGTCCAAGCTGTGACACAACCCGTCACTTTGTCCATGTCATAGTAATCGTTGAGGTACTGTCTTCCCCGAGGGTCGTCAAAATAATTCCCGCTCTGCCTATTGTAAGACGCGTCCCCTGCCTGAGGCCCCCATCGGCCTCCTCATCCTCGCTCTCTGCCTCCAAAACCCTGATCTCTGGGAGCCCCACCTTTCTGCAACAATTCCAGACATTCATTCCACCAATGGCCCTCCTTTTTACAGTACACACATTGGTTGGGTCCCACAGGAATACTTGATGCACCTTCCCTGTTTGTGAGGGGTGGCCGTGGACCCAAACCCTAACCTCGTCCTCTACCTCTTCCTCTCGCAACTTGCTGCATTAACACCCTTGTCTTCAAATCCTTCGACTTCTTTTCTACACTTTCTTTACCCTCATTCTCTCTATGCTCATAATACTATGCCATACTTAATATTACCGATGGGGAGAATGTTGTTCAAGTAAATTCAGAAGCCTGCAACCTCGTGGCAACCTCAGAGAGTAAGTTAGTGATGAATGTGTTCACAGACAAATGGACACCACCCTCCTGTGACTAATCCTCACCACTAAAGTCGTGAAACACCCCTACAAATCCGGTGAAGAAATCCAACACACTCTCATCCTTCTTCTTACAACACACAGTCAACTTATCTCAGTCCACTTTCTTTGGTGGGATAAGGGAGTGCATATAGGCAATAATACGCCCTGGTAAAACCAATAACTCTGCCTTTGGCTTTTCCCCGGGCTTGCTCTCCTTATCCAATGCTCTAATCTCTTACCAACCTCCAGAGCATGGTTCTGCGTGTGAACCTGCCTCCATATATCTACAGGTACAAACAAGCTTAAAAATAACTCTATGTCAGCTAATGTCATCACTGTGGAGGAGGCCGCCTCTGTCAGTTCTTTGTAATATGCAGTTGGATTTTTTCGTGGGTCTGGAAACTGTCTCTTTAGGGAAAGAACCTCACTGCTTTTCAAAGGAGTATAGATCCATTGCTCCTGAAACCGAGTTTTGACTTGCAATCTTATTACTATATCCATAGAGTCGCGCAATTCAGATTTTTCAGGATGATAAATAGGATGGACTTCCCTCATAGGGTGCAGCATCCATAACATAGGAAGCTTCTGGAGGTAACCTACTGAGGTAACCCACCAAAGTAGACACATTACTGAAAACCTCGTTCGGAGCCATGTCTGTAACATGCACTCTGTCCCGCATGTCATAGATGATCTGTGGTGCAGTACCATGGAAACACAGTTCCCACAATTCTTTGAGTGTGGCCGACATGTGTTTAAGGGCATCCTGCTGTATAAATGGCTTATAATCTTTCATCACACTCCACACATCTCCACGCTATAGATTGAGTGCCAGGCCCATTGGGCTGCCTGATTCGCAACCATCTGTTTCTCCTCAGTACCCACAGCAGGGCACACCAACACTTTCTCAATGCGGTCTCGCGCAGCTGCCCAATTGGCCCCAGGTATTCCTTGTGCAGGTGTCTCAGTATTTAATGGTGCTTGAGGCGTCGCACCCATAGGGGAAAGGGCAGATGCTGAAACAGGCACCATCATGTAGGGGGACAGAGTTGTAGGTGTAAAAGGGAGCATAGTGGATGAAGACAGGGCAGGAGAAAGGAGAGTCAAGACATAGGAAATGTTGGTGTCCGCCCCTGTAAGTGGACATTGCCAGTAAGAGGCCATTGCAGCTCAGCATTGTCCCTTGTGTATTTATTCCACAATGTGCTAAACATTATAGGGCAAATACCATGCTTGACAAATATGTTAAAATTCGGGGTACCCTCCGGAGGTGCTGGCTGGCTCTCTTCCAACAGAGCATCAGTAGAATAACATCAACATCCGAATCATCCTAACTTGCTTAAACAAGACATCTTAATATAAGACACATGCACCGTCCCTTATGGACAATCAACACCCACAACAGTAACACAAAAGACGAGGTAGCAAAGTCGCACAAGAGCCAAACCAACTGTGGAAAGCACAGTCACTCCTCACTCAAACACACATTCTACCAACATTGTCACCAGCATTAGTCTGCAGACCACACAACACCCAGACACACAAGCACATCACAGGTCAGCCTGAAGGCTGCATTACATTTATTTTAGCTGTTTTATATCACGCTCATATACTACCAGAGTGTCCTGGCGCGTAAAAAAGAAACAAGCATGTGGCCGGAAAGAAAGAAGAGATCAGAATTTTCTATCAACTATGAGAAAATTTAATAAGCCATTCTGAAAAGATAAGTTTTAAGTGCCTTCTTGAATGTCGCAAAATTTTCAGTTAATCTCAGGGAAAGGGGGAGGGTATTCCAAGTCCTAGCCGCGGTGACAGCAAGTGATTGGCCTCCCAAGCGAACTCGCTGAAATCGGGGTACTCTTAAAAAATTACAATCAGCTGAGCGCAGAGCCCGAGTAGGGACATAGCGGGAAAATCTGTCCCTCAAATAAGAGGGGCCAAGGTCATGAACTGCTTTAAAGGCTATAGTAAGAATTTTAAAGGTTATCCTCTGCGCTACTGGCAGCCAGTGTAGTTCCTTCATGTGGGTCCGAGTACTTTCTCTATATGGCACATTGCACAGTAGGCGAACAGTCGCATTTTGAATGATCTGAAGCTTTGAGACCAGAGAAGCCGGAGAACCACACAGCAGAGAGTTGGCATAGTCGAGCCGTGATAAAATAAGGGCTCTTGCGACCGACTCTCTTGCTGAAGACGGCAGATAAGGAAAAATCTTCCTCATGGCTTTTAGGGACCCGAAGCACACCCCAGTGAGTTTTTTTATGTGTGCCTCGAATCGCAAATCCTCCCCAAACCAGACTCCCAAGTTTTTAGCAGGGATATTGACGGAGCCTGGCTGGGGAAAATCGGAAGGCCACAGAGTTTCTCTGAAATTGGGCGGAAACTGGCCATATAGCAAGATTTCTGTTTTATCTTCATTGCACTTCAGCTGTGCTGCTGCTAACCAGTTGAACACAGCGGAGAGGCATGAACGCACAACCTTAGTGTCAGTGTTCGCATCTGGCCACGTAAACAGGAGTTGCGTGTCATCCGCATATGCTATTATTTTTGCTCCCATTTGTTCAGCTAAAAAAATAAGAGGAGTGAGATATACATTAAAAAGGAGGGGGCTCAAAGTAGAGCCCTGGGGTACTCCTGTAGTAAGGGATTTAATCGAGGATGAGTAAGGAGGAATCCAGACCTGCTGAGATCTATCTGAAAGAAAGGATTTCACCCATTCCAGAGCGGAACTCATTATGCCGATATCGGCCAGCCGTGCCAAGAGAAGTGTGTGTGGAACAGTGTCAAACGCAGCAGAGAGGTCCAATAAAATTAGGACCGCTCTGCCGCCACTGTCCAAGCACCCTCTAATCGCCTCTGTAACCTCTACCAGCGCTGTCTCTGTGCTGTAGGCTGCACGAAAGCCAGATTGGGCAGGATGTAACGCCCCTGAAGTTTCCACAAAGGCATTAAGCTGGGAAAATGCAAGCTTCTCACCAATTTTAGCCATAGCTGGCAGAAGAGAAATAGGTCTATAGTTGTTCGGCACAGCTGGATCCGCGCCTGTTTTCTTTAGCAATGGCAAAAGCTTAACCTGTTTCCATATTTTCGGGACAGTTGCAGTAGTAAATGATAGTCCTATTATTTGGGAGACTTCAGAAGCCACTACTTCGGCTGCTTCGGCCAGCACCCGGGCCGGGCAGACATCCCCGGGAGCACCAGATTTTAAGACATTCAAGACAACAACCCAAGAAACCATACCAAGTTCAAGGGATAGGCTTTAACCCCAGACCTTTTTGAACCTACACCAATTACCAGTTGGCCTGGCAGATTGTCCGCAAACAGTCCCAGACCTTTTCGAGCTCGAGCCAAATTGCCAGTTGGCATGGCAGACTGTTCATGAACACTTTGTATTTTTTTCCAAGGATCCACAAACCCGCCAAATTCAAACCAAGACAGTCCGAAGACTAAACCAAGACACAGCCTGTCGACTTGTGTTATCCAAGCAAGGACGTTTGCAAACTACACCCAAGACAGCCCAGAGACTGTACCTATACAAGAGGACAGGCCTCAGCCCCAGACCTTTTCAAGAGCAAATTCAATTACCAGTTGGTCTGGCAGATTACCTGTAAACGGTCCTGGACCTTTTCACAAAGAGGCCAATTACCATTTGGCCCGGTAGACTGCTCACTAGCGCTCTGTGACCCTCAAGGATCCGCAGACACACCAAGTCCAGGACTAGACAGTCCACAGACTGTACCAGACAGCCCACAGGCTTGTGTTTTTCAAGCACGGCGCCGTTCTCCAAGAACCAAATCACTCACCTGGTGCACACAGGTCGATTCAAGTCATTCTTCACTGCCAACTTTTCAGACCAAACGGTCAGCTCCAAGGTTTTGCCTTCTCAGGACCCCAGCTGGTGACCACTAGCCGAGGATCTGCCCGATCGGAAGGGCGGGGCAGCTGTGAGAACCAAGCTTTGTCTTATGTAAGTGGGGCCCGATCCGCCCGACCGACCAGACACCACCCCAGCACCGGCCACCCGATTATGGGTGAGGGGCTGGGGTCCCTGTTTGGGTGCCAACTGAAGCACGGGGCCCTCTAGGGCGACGCTCGTTCTTACGACCACCTGCCATGCCTTCCAAAAAGAAGAGTTGGCCAGACAGTAGAGAATAAATACTTACATTTATTCAGGTATGTACTCTGCAGAGGAGCCCAGTCAGACCTTCACCTGAAGATGTCTGTCAAGGGGACTGACTCCCCAGGGTACGCTTCGCTAATACATAATGAACCTCTCTGGAGACTTCGGCCATGCCTCTGGTGGAAAACTACCGGCTTGAGCCGGGCATGAACAAAGGAGGTACACAGAGATGAGCTAGCACCTGCACTATCATTATCTCAAGGCCATTGAGCCGAGTCCCAGCGTCTCCTAACGTGGGAGCAGAGCTACATGTATACAATTTAATGCAAAAGCAGAATAATTGTCCATTAGTAAGTCCAGTTGCCTTGAACATGAAAGAAAAAAATAACGAAGTACAGTGTTCTGCTGAGGCAAGCGATTCTGAATACACTGGGCCTAATACGAGTACAGCCCAGGCAGTCTATTAAGGATTACGAAATACAAAATGGAGTCACACTGGCTATTCGAAGGCCTACATGCTGCAGGGATAACTCAGTGGTTTACATAGCACAAGTACAAATGCATGTATTTTAGCCACACAATGCTAACCTAATATAACATAACAAGTGCATTATGGGAAAGGGGAATTTCAAATCTAACACATCAACCTTCAGAAATTCCAGTTCTCCTGTCTTCCTCCCCTCATGTAACCAGCACACATACGACATAACAAGTCAACAACATGCACAGCAGGAAAAGTGCCACTTGCTCAAAAAAGAAAGTACAGTATGAGCTGCACGTGAAAGATGTGCCGCAGAGGCCAGAGGGTTGCTGAATTTGAAGCTGAAGAAGAAGGTTCAAGCCTCAGAGGGAGGGTTCAACATCCTGTGAGTCTGGGCAAATCACTTAAATGTCTCTATTCCTAAAATGAATGTGTCCACATGTAATGCAACTTGATGCAAATGTAAAGTGTTCCATTTGTGTTGCGCTATATTTCGCTGTAAAAAATGAAAAAATACAAACTATAGTTAGATAGATAGATATTGATTTTTTGATATAGATGGTTAGACAGAGCAAGATATGGAGAATAGAGAGTGATAGATAAACATATAGATTGAAGGGGTGTATGTATGGACACCTGTTTGTTTTACTGCCTTGCTTATTAAAGCTGACTATGATAAAGTGGCTAGGAACGGACCCTTAGAATATAGTGAGCTATATGTTGTTTTGATAAGATAGCTGTGTAGTTTTAAGTAAGTTTTAGGTAGTGTGAAGTCTGTTGCAGCCAGGCCTCATGTGTGTATGTTGGGGGCGGCTTGGTGGAAACGGGTTGTTGGGGTGAAAAAGATCAACATATTTGGGAGTCTTCTGCAGCCCGTTACAGTAAACGTATTTTGGAGGCTTCAGCAAGCAAAACAATAATTGACATAACTGTAAATGCACGCAGCATGTGAAAATAAACAGTATGGTTCTTTCACCAAAATAAACCTATTTGTGAGGTTTCTGCAGGCAACACAATAATTAAGAGGATGCCAAATGCATGCAGCCCATGAAAGTAAATGGTATGGAGCATTCCCCGAAATAAAAGAAAAGTGCATTGGAGCCATAAATAAGCAGGCAGGCCTCCTCTGTGTATGATGGAGGGATTGCTGGTGGGAGATGGGTTGCATGCAGCCTCTGAAAGTAAACAGTATGAAAACGGAGAGATGCCATCAGTGATGTCATTTGAGATGTTATCAATGATTCATGAGTGATGTCACTGACCATGTCATGAGTGATGTAATATGTGAGGTCATAAGCAGTGCATTGCAGGGGTGTAATCTGTCATTAGATCAACTAACTATAACTGCTAAATGTCTCTGGTTTTGTACAAGGGGAATGTCAATCTAACTATAACGTTCCTGTAATCTTTGTTTTTTTCAGTAAATATATATATTTTATAATTCTTTGTGAGACAACATTGATTTATGTGATTTGGTATGTAAAGATTTCTTAAAACTTTATAGGGAGGAAGGAAAACAGACAATTTGAGTAAAAATAAATGGGATGCTGTTCTATAACTACAAAGGGATGACAATTTAGTCATAAAGCCTTCAGGCACAGAAGGCAATATTGTTGTGAAGTCCCTGGCTAACTATGTCAAATAAGCATACAGACAGCTGTATGACTTGTCATGTTATGAAAAAATTGAGAAAATTTACTATATTGGATTACAACTTAGAAACAAGGAGCGTCTAAATGAGTTGCATGATAGCCACAATTCTGGATGAACTACCCACCTGTAGTGCCAACAATACTACCTGTTACCCAAAGTTCAAAAGAACGCTGTTGACCCTCCTGGCAGACCAATAATTTTGTCCAGGAGCAGTTTGTTGGAGAAAACATTGACATATTTAGATAATTTCCTTTTCCATTATATACAGAACTTAACATCATACGTCAGAGATACAAAGGAGTTTATAGCTTAGATCCAGAATCTGCAGTGAGAGGACACATATACAGCTTATAATATCCTTTGAGAAAGACTTATTCAAATCAAAAGAAAGGTTCTAAGCTGGGATGACAGCAATTGCTGCCTAGATGACAGAGAACTGTCTACAGCTGAACACCAGAAAAACAGATTATGCTGTTTGGCAAGGCCCAAGAGCTCTAGACACCAGAAAGTTGGCCTGCTGAATTTGCCACTGCTCCCACACCCAAACAGGGAGTTAAGAATTGTCTTGACCAATCTCTTACTATGAATAAGTAAGTGGTGTCCATTTCAGGCTCCTGTTTTCAAATCATGCGCTTGTTGAGAAGAGCCTTTCCATTTCTCCCACCCACAGTGAGAAAGACGGTGGTTCAGGCCCTGGTGATTAGTCGACTGGACTACTCTAATGCATTATTGGCCTCTGCAGACAAGATGCTGCTATCAATACTACAGGTCGTGCAGAACATCGCCTCTCATCTCATTGGCAACCTCTCATCAGGGGCTGCATCAGCTCCCATCTTGCTCTCGTACATAGGCTACCAGTTCGGAAGAGAATCATTAAAAAAACATGCTGCCTTTCACACAAAGCCCTGACAGGGAAAAGCCTCAGTTATCTAGATTCAAAACCTACTCACTATTTCCCTCCCAGATTCCTCAGATCTGAGGTTAAAACTTTGCTACTGTCCCGCTTGTCAAAAAGTCCCAATCTGGGGGCAGGTCTTTTTCCTATCTAGCCCCTCTTTACTGGAACAAACTGCTGCATCATATTCAAACTTTTTTAGAATATTCTCTTTTCAGGAAAACACTTAAGACAACATTATTCTAATTCAGTTGTCTAACTTGCAATGTTCTGTGGCTTCACTGAGATACCCCTCCTGGGGTAATTTGGGCATGTTATAAATTAAAATAACCTAACATATATGTTGGTATGTCTCCATGAGGTGAGATTAGGTACAATTATTTGACATTCTGATGGTATGCAAGCATATAAAAACTTCCTCCGAGCCTGAAGGATTAACTTGTTAGCACACACACATTACTAGAGATGATCAGCATCTTTCTGTCTGAAATGTTTTCCTGTTTGAGCAACTTCAAGGGACAACCATGGACACCTGCTTCACCCCCAGCTATGCAAATTTGGTGGTAGGCTGGTGGGAGGAGCAGGTGCTCTGGGGGTCTGAACTAGGACAGTGGATGGATAACCTGGTGGTTTGATTACGATGCATCAATGATGTAATTTGCATCTTGAATGGGTCGGAGAATCTGTTGAAACAATTTAAACAACATAATGGGCTCCCACAGATTGAATTTAAAGTTTGCCATGAATTTCAGTAAAGAAACCATCTATTTTTTTGACAAAATGATTAGAGTAGAGGCCATGCTCTGGTGACAGAACAGAACTATTTAGCAAAAGGCATGGCAGGCAATGCTATTTTAAATACCTTGAGTAACCATTCCCCAAGTTGCAAATGGAGTATACCTTATAATGAATGTATGCGAACCAAACGGAATTGCAGTATTGAGGAAGGCTACCGCAACAAAAAGAATGAGATAATCAAAAGATTTGAAGTGAGTGGGTATCCCAATAAAGTTCTTACTGCAGCAATCAAGCGAGCAGATAAAGTGGAGAGAGGAGAAGCACTATACAGACCTAAAACTGAGCAGGTAAAAGGGGGACAGAGTAAGCCCTATACAAACCTCAAACTAACAAAGGCAAGGTGGGTGAAGTTCCGATTAGGTTCAATATTGAATTTACTCATTCCTTAAAGCTAAGAAAACTTCTTAAAAAAAGGATGGGACTTTTTGTCACTTGATTCAGTCCTCCAATTGAATGTCGGTGCATACCCCTCTATAACGTTCCTGCAAAACATACTGTTAAAAGATATATTGGTTCTGAGCTATTTGGTGTCCAAGCAAGGTAATTAGTTCCAGCAAGGGAAAGGTTTCAGAAGGTGTGGTCAATGTAAGGCCTGTAGATTTAGCACCAATATCAATGAAACAATGTTAGCACGGATACAAAAAATTGGGTGATATCAAGACACATTACGTGTAAAACTGAATATGTGGTCTATGTTATCACTTGCCCTTGTGGCAAGTGGTACATTCAGCCCACAATTTTTCCAGTGAAGAAGCATATCCTAGAACATTGGCTTGCGATTACAAATAATAATGCAAGTAATAGCACAGCCAAACATTTCAATGAGCAACATGGTGGGGATTGGAAACAGGCAAGGTTCTTTGGCCTGAATGCGCTGCCTAAACACCCTAGAGGGGGCAATGGGGTACTAATTAGAAGAATGGAATCAAGAATGATCATGGAAGCTGCATAGTCCCAAAGGGGATGAATGTGGACAAAGAGCTCCATGTGTATTTGTAGTAGAGGAATTACATGATTAGGTTTGTCGGGGCTTCGCCTCAATCTATGGGAATATTGAGCTACGGAGATGAGAGAGTGATATTTTAAAATGTTGTGCTTGTCAAAGTAACATTCATGATTTAGTAAGTGATTATGAGATAATGTTGATTGCTGTTAAAGATCGTTTGCTGGACAAAGCACAAAATGTAGATGTATCAAAGAATGCTCAGTGATGTTACTAAAACAGAAATATGGGGGAGAGTGTTGCACAGTTCCTATTTATTAATATGCCTAATATGTTGTGTTATGGCTACTATAGTGGTATTATGAATTTGCCCATAAACACATAATGAAGGAAAACTGCACCGTGCAGCAAATGAGCAGCATGACAGTACAATGTGATTGGCATATTTGAACTTGGGAAATGTATTCCATGTCTCAGGAATTTAGAGGAATTAGGTTTCAACTCAAGTGCGTAGCTATATATGCAATATAGTTTAAAACTCTGGAGCATCTGTGTTTGGTCCATATACATTCATCATCGTGATCAATGTGCCACACAGTTTCCCCTGCACTATAATGTATCTGCCCTCTTTATCAATCTCCTCATGTGTGCTCTCAAATGGGACATTCTTTTTAATCAGTATCATGACTCCCCTCGCATAAGAAGAATAGGAGGAAGCAAGACGCACCCCTGCCCATTTCCTGGCCACAGATGCCGCAGGATGCCCTGTGAGATGGGTCTCCTGCAGGAAGGCAATCTGAACATTATGGCAGCCCAGATACGCCAGAACCTGCCTAGTCTTTTTCAGATTATTCAAGCCCCTGACGTTCCAAGTGAGCTAAGTGATTTTACCTGCCCTATCCATCAAGGGTGATAGAGAAGTAATCTGCAACAGAAGAGGTCAAATAACACACCTTCAAATACAGTCGCCAATACTTTATGAGCACCCAGTACACAGCTGTACATAAGAAACATCCCAACTGGCTACCCACTTCCCCCCCCAGCACCAAAACATTATAAAGTATAGACCCAACTTCCCCATCCCCCCTCTCAATTCAGCACCCCAAACATGCCAAAGCCACCCCAATGCCCCACCAATCCACTGCCTCCCCACCAGAAACGTAATCCAAATTTGGGGTACACCCATATGTGGGGGCGCAGAGACAGAACACTCCCACATAGTAGGAGTGGACCGAGCAGTAATGACATACCAACATAGCATGCATCCCATATATAGCAAGCATTCAGTTTCCGCCGTGAAGCTTGGACAGCTAGCTGTGCGCCCTTGTTTGAAAATAAATACTGTATAGGGTGAGGACAAAAAAGACCCCCGGCCACTAACCTCCAATCAATCATACCAAAATAAACTACCAGGTTGCCAAATCGCCAATGAGGCCTCGTGTATCAGTGGAGGTCTACATGCCCCAAATAGCAGTTGTCATATACAGGCTGGGTGACGCAAGTTCCAACCTCAGAGCATTGTAGCCAGGTCACCCAACAAAGGACACGTCCCACCCTGGTAGGATGAAGAATGAAACAAACATATCAATGAATGGCATAGCAACGCCAAAGTCCAGCCATTTCACAGCCACATTTTCCAGTCATCAGTCACATCACCTGCGCTACCGCCTTTCAGCATAGACCAATATTGCTCTACAAGCACCAGAAGGGCAACGAGTGTGAAAGACCATGGTTATACACTGTACATGGAGATAACAATCATACATAGAGTGAACTTTTCACATCTCGGTCGTCCAAGGAGAGAAAGATAATGTCGAAGTATTTGCCAGGGTCTGAAATGCCAACCAATGTACAGGCCAGCTGAACTCCACACTACTTCACCTCCTCAAGCGCAGCCTCAGAGTCTCGCCTCCGTCTCTTGAATTGCTTAGCATGCTCCATGGCTGCCCTTAGCGAGGAGAACATTTTATTATCCTCAGCAGTCCCAACCCGCAAGCTGGCCGGGTACAGCATGGCATACAGGACACCCTCATTTCGCAAAAACTGTTTCACCGCTCCAAACTCCCTCCGGGCTGCCTGGACCGCCACCCTGAAATCCGGGAAAAAGGCCAGCGTGTTCCCCTGATGAACAATGGTGCATTTCTTATGAGCCAAGCACAGGATAGTGTCTCTGTCTCTATAATTTAATACACAGGCAATTATAGGACGAGGGGGTGCCCCCGGAACCGGCCTAGTCGCCAATGAACGGTGAGCGCGCTCCAAATAAACATGTGGGATAACTGTTCCAGGCCAAAGATGTCCGAGATCAGACGCTCAACAAATGTCTCCATTTTGCCAACATTGGTCGACTCTGGCAATCCCGTAATTCGGAGATTATTGCGCCGGGAGCGCACCGCCAAATCCTCATTTTTAGCTTGGATCAGGGCCAGAACCTTTTCCATATTGAGGGTTTTATCCGCCACAGTGCTCAAGCCGTCCTTGGCCGCAGACACTCTTTGCTCCACCTCCCCCACATGCGCCGTTTGCTTTTCCAATTGCAACAACATATGATCAAGCCTGTGATTCACCGCCGCCATCATGCCCTCGATGGATTGCGACGTGCGGTGAATGGCCATCAGCGTGGTTTCCAACGTGGGGGGATTGTCCACTTGTGCATCTGCTTCTGAGTCTGAGGCCGCCCTCTGCGCATTTTTTGGGGTCTTGCGCTGTTCGAAATTGAGTCGCGGCTGGGATTTATCAGTCCTCCCTATCTTTGATTGACCCTACTCAAGTACAGTGCGGATCAGCAAAGCTGCAGCACAGCCAGGGGCCAATATATGCAAGGATTAGGCCCAGATCCCCTTATACTCCAAAGGCAGTCGCAGCGGGCCCCCCGCAATAATTATCGTGTTGGTGCAATGGCTCCCCGATCGAGAAAAGTCCAATTTGTAACCTGGGACTCTCAGATATAGCCGGTAGAATGGGCAGGAAATCAATTAGCCGCGTGGGTCATCAGCAGCATCAGAGCAGCACTATGTACAGTGGCTCCTATACAGTGCGCACCGCTCCTGGGCCAGTATCAGTGTCCTCCCGGTCAAGGATCCAGCCCCAATACCGCCGCCAGCGCAGCGCCACCAATATCAGGCCCTACTTCAATGCTCCCCGCAAGGACCACACAGCAGCCCCAGGTTAGTCCAAACAGCTGCGCAGCCCCACAGAGCCAAAGATGAAGCGCAGCTCCACGATAGTCCGTCTGCCAGCCTTCTACTCTCCAAGGCCGGGATGCAGGGGCCTAGTCCAGGAGCCTATCCCCCACGGAGTCACTGCTCCAAAAAGGCGCCAAGTGGAAAGCGCCAACGCCGCACTGCCCGGCAGGAGTCCCGCCGTGGCTCACTGGAGGCCCCAGACAGCACCTCTACACTGCCGACCGGGACCCAGCACTGCCCGCACCGGCCGCAGCTCGCAGGGTGCAGCCCAGCACGAGGCCCAGTTCCGCCTCCGCAGCCCGGGGTCGCGCCAGGCCCCGACCCCACTTACCGCCACCAGCGCTAGCCAGCACCAAGCTCCACAGCCATCTCCACTGCAGGTCTTCCCGGGCAAGCAGTGGCTGCCAGGCAGTCTGTCCGCAGCGCCTCCGTCCTCTGCCTCCAGAGATTCCAGCCGCAGTCTGCTATTACCGCACTCGGCCGCAGGTAAGGCCACGTTGTAGTTGTCGCCGCCCCGCATACAACGCCGCAGATCACAGTCGGCAACCGGGGCGGAGCCTGAAAGGAGCAGCACAAGAATGCTCCAGCCGGCAGCAGGGCCCACTATAAGCCAGCAGTCGCCATTCCACGCAGCCCTGCAGTAAGAACTCGCCCTCTCATCCTGCCATCAGTAAGGGTTCTATAGCACTGCAAACCACTTATAGTTGTGCAGGAGGCAGTCAGATGTACGCCATGGCCATCAGCAAGTTGTTTTGGCAAGGGATGCAGCAAATATTAGTCGGATAGAAGCTTGGTCAGGCAGAGCCTCACATGGGTGCGGCCATCTTGCCGTGTGCCCTCTAGCGCCCCCCCCCCGATTAATGGCAACTTAAGGTTTAAAACTGTTATTTTTTTTAAGTAGTATGTGTTACTGAGCCTTTTCAAGCCTTTCTAAGGTAAATTTCCATCATCTCGAGGCCGATCTATTTTAACTGGCACTCCATGTGCATTAGCGCGTGGTACTTGTTCTTAATTGCTTCGTTTGGTAATATTTTAATTTGCGCCATTTAGGGGTACTATTTCTGGGAGGACCACTCACCTGCACTGTAATAGTTATTTCACCGCTGTTTGGCGGGTCGTTGGGTGCTGACTCTGGGTGGGACACATCTTGGGGGAGGAAGGGTTGTGTGCGGCCGCCATTTTGGTTGGCATTCTAGTTGCTGCGTGACGCGCCTGCCGCTCTGCCGCTATTTAAGACAGTCGTGAAGGGGAGTCTGCCTTCTAAGGTAAATTTCCATCATCTCGAGGCCGATCTATTTTAACTGGTACTCCATGTGCATTAGCGCGTGGTACTTGTTCTTAATTGCTTCGTTTGGTAATATTTTAATTTGCGCCATTTAGGGGCACTATTTCTGGGAGGACCACTCACCTGCACTGTAATAGTTATTTCACCGCTGTTTGGCGGGTCGTTGGGTGCTGACTCTGGGTGGGAGAAATCTTGGGGGAGGAAGGGTCGTGTGCGGCCGCCATTTTGGTCGGCATTCTAGTTGCTGCGTGACGCGCCTGCCGCTCTGCCGCTATTTAAAGCTGCCAAATGCAAACGTGCAGCGTATGCGCGCAGCGGGCGCGCCACTTGCGCGTCGGAGGCTCGCCAGAGGCTAGCCCATCTGCGCCCATCCGCGACCAACCGGGACCAGGGGCCAAAACCCCTGGTCCTCGCCATATAGAGGACCCCTCGCTGCCGGACTTGGTAGCCTCCATACCGGCCAACTTTACGGCAATCTGCCTTAACAGAGCAGGTATTAAGAGAGGGGGCGGGGTTGCCCTTTTATATAGCACCCGCCTGAGGGGCGAAAGAATCTATGCTGAAAGTCTTGGAGGCGCCGAGGTGTTGGGTGTCAAGCTCGGGATAGGGATGGACTGCTGGACTATTCTCTTAGTCTATCGCCCCCCCTGGGCGTCGCCAGACTTTCCGGATTAATTCCTGGAGTTGGCTCAGGATGTTCGCTCACGTTACAATAACGTGATTATTATGGGTGACCTTAACTTTCACTTGGAAAAGTCCCCGAAAGAAGGCCAAGCCAATCAGATAGTTGAGGCTCTTAGGTCCTTTGGGGTGTTCAGAGGGTAATGGGCCCTACACACGAGAAGGGCCATACCCTGGATCTTGTCTGGATAACAACCTCAGAACATGGCCGGGATCATGGCCCGGTGGTTGCACAGCCTTGTGCATGGACGGATCACTACTTAGTGAAGGGCACGATCTCGGTTGATGAACAGAAGGGGAAGTCCGGAGCAGAATGGAAGGTAGTGAGGAAATGGAAAAATATAAATGGGGATAAAATGGTAGCTCATCTCCTAACCCATCTCCCTCTTAATAAGACAGAACACAACCCAGAAGTTATCTGTAATGATTTAACAGATAAATTGAAAAAGGCAGTAGATCTCGTGGCACCAGCACGAAGGATGAAGATTGTAGACAGAGGACCTGGGGCCCCTTGGTATAACGAATCCCTTAGGGAAAAAAAGAGGGCTCTACGTAAATCTGAGAGAGCATGGCGGAAGGATTATAATCTCAACGCACAAGTCTTTACATACAGGAGTTCGTTTCCTACAAACAGGCCATTCTGCTAAAGAAAGCTGAGTTCTATGAGGATAGGATTTCTAGAGCTACGGACCCACAAAAACACATTTTTAAAGTCCTTACGGAACTCAGGAAAAGTAAGGAGCAGCGTCCTGAGTTTAAGCAAGAAGACTGCCAAAAATGTCAGGATTTCTTTTCCAATAAGATTAAAGATCTCCTATCAGAAATCCCCATTCCCCCGATTATGGATTGTCCTCTACAGATTACCCCGGCTACCCTACCGGTGAATAACCCCTTGGTCACTCTGCCCTTGATTACGAAGGACAGGTTGACAAATCTTGTGGGGCGGGTTAAATCCGGCTCCCAGGCTGACCCTTGTCCCCCGGGGAAGTTTAAGTTAGCTATGCCAGGTATTGAGGCAGATGTTTTGACTCTACTCAACAATTCGCTACAAACAGGACTAGTTCCATCCTCCTTTAAGGAGGCACGGTTGATCCCCCTGCTGAAAAAAACTGGGGCGGATGCTAAGAGTCTAAAGAACTTTAGGCCTATTTCTCAACTACCATTCTTGGCCAAAGTTCTGGAGCAGCACGTCCTTACTCTCTTCGATCATCTGGAGAATAATGCCTTACTTGAACAAAACCAGGCAGGGTTTCGTGCGCATCACAGCACGGAGCTAGTGATGCTATCCATCTTGGACGAGTTAAGGCATAGAGCAGGCAAGAAACTCCCTGGGGCCCTGGTGCTGTTAGACCTCTCCGCGGCATTTGACACCGTTTGTCATAGTCAATTGTTGTTGCGGTTGAGGGACTTAGGCATCCAGGGCACAGCACATGTCTGGCTCTCCTCCTTTCTCCAAGGGAGAACTCAGAGAGTTCAACTGGCAGACTTAGTTTCAACCACAGTGCCAATTACCTGTGGTGTGCCACAGGGCTCTGCCCTCTCCCCTCTTTTATTTAATGTTTATTTACAACCCTTGATTTCGGCCCTTAACCAGATGGATTGTCAAATCTACAACTACGCCGACGACACCCAGATTATCATCCGAATGGAAGATTGTCCGGGTGCACATGCAAGAATGCAGAACATCCTAAGATATACAGCTAATTGGATGTCTGTGAACTCCCTGAAAATCAATCCAGATAAGAACGAGGTGTTGCCAATCACCATCATGGGCAACCCCTGGAATGATCGGTTCTGGCCAATAGAACCAGGGGCGCCCCCGGAACCTGCAGCAGTAGTGAAAAGCCTGGGCATATCCTTGGGTGGGAGTTTGACGTTGCAAAAGCAAGTCTCGGGGGTGGTGGGCACTTGTGTGGGCCTCCTTCGACAACTAAGGAAAATCTCCTCGCTCTTGTCCTCTGCCACCCTGAGGCGCGCTGTATCTGCCATGATCCTTGCCAGGATGGACTATGGCAATTCACTATATCCAGGGCTCCCTCAAAAACACTTGAACCGACTGCAAATTGTCATGAATGACGCTGCAAGATTGATTTTCAAAAAACCGAGGAGAACGCATGCCTCCCCTCTACTGCGTGAACTCCACTGGTTACCTGTTAAACAGAGGGTTTTGTTCAAAGGGCTTTGCATCATGCATAAAGTCCTGTATGGAAAGGCGCCAAGCTATATCAAAGCCCGCTTGGCCCCATACAAGCCTGGTAGACGGCTGCGCTCCTCAGATGCCACCCTCCTAACCCAACCGCGTTTCAGATTATCCACCTTGGGTGGTCATGCATTCTCTAACGTCTTTCCAGCTGTCTGGAATAGCTTACCAATCGAAGTGCGCAAAGAATCCAACTTGCTGCCTTTTCGAAAAAAATTAAAAACAGTGCTTTTTCAGCAAGCATGGGGTGTGTTGTAACTTGATGATCGGCCGTAGAATTTTTGGTATGTACCTGACAAAGCGCTTAGAGACCCCGGGGTGATTACGTGCTATATAAATCGAAATAAATAAATAAATAAATAAAATAGCCTCACTGCTTTGGAGGTCAAAAAGCCAAAAAAGAACATTCGAATGGTAAGAGCTCCATTGAAGACAAATGGAGTAGGTCCTGGCTTGTAATGGCTGGTTTAAACCTTCTGCTTCAACATTCCTGATGTTTGTCTTTCTTTTTCTCTCTTTTTAATTTAGAACATTCTACCATGAGCTGGTGGAATGTTGTAATCGCCTTATATCCCTTTTGCCTTGTCTTTACCAGTCTTTGAAGGCCCTTGTCTGCAGCTGTTACAGCAAGTAATGTGAGTTAAGTCTAACCCTATTTAGTAATGTTGTAGGGGTGACATGTGGCTGTGAATGCATTGTCAAGCATTAGAACATTGGAACGTCGAGGCCTCCTTTGAAGACAATGGAGAAACTCTGGGCTTATAATGGCTGGTAGAAGCCTGAGCATCAACATTTCAAAGGCCTCACAGAGACTTAGGGGATGTCAGCCCCCTCACCCCCAGCCCCCCGGTTTTTGTTTTACAAATTAGAACATTCTGCCCTCTAGGGGTGGAATGTGCTAATAGCCTTAGAGCCCTCTCTGAAATGCTCCATCAGCCATTAAATGCCTTCTCCTGTTAATGCTGGAGTGGGCCTTTAATGGCAACGTCCAGCTCTAAGGCTATTTTAGAACATTGGAATGTTGAGGTCTCCTTTGAAGACAATGGAGTAGCTCTGAGCTGTTTGTTGTCATGTTTTTCACTTTTTACTTTAGAAAATTCTACCCTGTGTGGGTGGAATGTTCTTTTTTTTTTGTCCTGAATGGAAAAGCACTGTGTACAAGTTGGTCTCATCCAGTTACCAGAGACTATTCAACTTTCAATTGTCCTCATATATAGACGCTGAGTTGTGATGTATAGTTGCAATACTCATTTAATAATCCATTTAATGAACCAGAACTTCTTCAGGGCTGTAAATTTAAAAACATACAAAAATGACAGTGTAAGTGCCAGACAAGACAACACACTACATAAAGAAGGTGACATTACAGTGCCCACATTAAAAAAACGTAATCTATTATTTCCGAAAATCAGCGGGTCTCATCATATGATAAAAAAGTACATATATACAATGTTTAGTCAGATTTTGCTGAAGACATTTTGATGCTACATATTTTTTGGTTGAGTTGGTTATTAGATATTTAAACCATTTTAGACCGTTTTTTTGAAAAATCACACTCATTTGCGTCCTCAACAGGGAACAGATTTGGTGAGAGCCGTGGAGAACATCAAACATATCATCTGTCATTACTGCATTAGATAAATTATATTGTCATCATTAATTTCGCCGCCACTCCTACTAATGAGGGCAAACCACAAAATGCATAATATCTGATTCATGTCTGTACAATCATCAAGAGTACAACCTCCCATTGCCGTATTTGTTATGTGCCTGCCCAGCTGGTCCATGTGGATTTTTGACACACAGAAATCAACAAGCATTTAGCTGATATTATTTTCCTCCCCATAAAGGTCAAATACACGAATGCGCCCCAAGGACAACCCTAGTGAGTAACTCTCCGTCCAGTTCCTTGTTAACAAAGACTTTTCAACCATTCAACAGTAGTTGGTTACATAGGAAAAAATATATAAAATAAACACATGGAATGTTCCCTACCGCAGTAGTTGTATCGAGGTGTGTTAGTTTCCAATTTCGGTGTTTAGCGGAGTCAATTGAAAAATAGACTTGTATGTCTTTTCTGTCTTCTAATTTAACTTTCTATTCTTTATCTTCCAGTTTTTGAAGTAATTCGGGAAACAGAAATCCTTGGTTTTCCGACGAGTTTTATTATATATTTTTAAAGAAGCTTAATCTGCAATAATAAAATTAAAAAAAAAGGAAGAGAGCATGCACCAGTATGCATCTATAATATATGGATCAGGTAACTGTACACATGCATTTGAATCGTATTTCAAACAAAGCATGTCAGCATATGTAAAGACCAAGTCCTACAGACGGACGCCTACCTTAAGCGAGGAAAATCCGTCCTGTGCGATTAATATATTTCGCCTCCTATTCATTCCAGAAATGCTAAGTATCCTTATTATAGTTGCCTGAAAAGATTTTTAACATTAAACATTTTTTTGATAATTAAAAAGACGATATCCGTTTACTACATATAAACTTCACTCTAATTATATTATTTCTAGATGTTTAATTCTTTGGTTTTTAGGCACTCGAAGTAAGGGTGCTAAATATAAGCTAACCATGATACTAGTGACTCTTGTGTGTCCCTGGGTCAAAAACAGTAGTTCGAACAGATGCATAATATACACTCGTATATGCCTGGTTGCGTTACGATGTCTCGGAATAGTCCAAATTTTATGTGTGCAGTCGGAGAGAACAAAGTATCCCCGATGCATGTGTATACACGCTGCAGTAAGAAACTCAAGGAAACAAACACCCGTACAATGTCGAGTCGCGCCATTTAATATAAAGCATACAGTCGTAACGGAACCTAAAGTATGCTGGCATAAGTCTAGTGATATATTACACGTCTACTATGCATAAAAAATTTCGGTTTTCAATTTACCTGGTATGTTGATCCCGATATGTTAACCCTTTGGCGTCCTGCTATCCTAACACGCCGTCATCTCCACTGCCTGAAACGAGTGCCGCCATGATTAAGGTTTAACAGGTGACACCGTGGGTCACGTGTTCAAGCCTGTACTCCGCTTGTGCTTCACAACTACGTTGTGAGACAAAAGTGCGGCCATCTTAACACTGTAATTTCATGCCATATTGGTGCCAGGAAAATATGTGTATATGTTGCGGCACTATGGTATAATGGAGAAAGACCTCACTATATTTTCTAACGATAAAGGAAGAGTACCATAAACTTATTTTTCCACATTTCTTGTCCAAATTCTATGTTTACTTAGTTCCGTAAAATAGATACATCTTAGCCATTTAGCGTAGTATCTCTTCACATTCTTACTGGGTCAGTACTGTGTCATCATACTTGTCTGAGCTGCCCGTTTATTTCTAGGCAGCAACATCCACACCAAATAAAAGCGTAGAAAAAATATTTAAAAAAATATATACATAGAGGAAATGTAGAAAAAAGTATATTTTGTTTGCTCAGTGAACTAGATTTAAAGAGGACATATGGTAGTCTCAAAATTTTATAGACCAGGAATTGTAACATTATGAACAGTAGACAGCATTTAGGGCTGGATAATTAAGACGGAGAGATTTCCCACTAGGGGCTATGGGGATACTTAAGATAGCAAAGGTGTATTTGTTCATGTCATGATGTACATAGCAAAAGGCAATGGTATCGTACGTACTCCCCCGCATGAGGTAGTGGGTTTGAGGGGACTTGATACAGATTTACAATGGGGTAACAAGGGTTCCACTATGATTTGAGAGTAACAGTATCATATTATATACATGGGACATATAGCTATTGCAGATGATAATGCATCTCGTCTTCCGTATTATGTCCCTTCTCAAGGCATCTCAAACGGCATATTCAGGACGCCTCCCTCTGACGTAGAGTGAGTTTGCGATCTCCCCCCCAAGGATTTGGGGGGACATGGTCGATACCCTGAAACCATATGTTTTTGGTGTCTCGATGGTGTTCACGCATATGGTACGCCATTGGATATTTGAGGTCGTAATTCTTCATTGCCCGTACATGTTCCGGGATTCTCAATTTTAAAGGTCGTACCGTGCTGCCTACATAGATTTTATCACATTCACATCCAATTATATAGACCACATAACTCGTGTTACAGTTGATGTAGTGTCTTATTTCATACTCACAGTCGGTGTTGTACTGGAATTTCTTGGTTCTATTTTTACCTAAGGGGCAGATGTTGCAGCCCCCACATGTGAAAAAGCCATTCGGCATTGTAGGTAACCATGTTGTGGTTCTCGTAGTTAAGGGGTGGCTTGGGCATAACATGTTGCGTAACTTTTTGCCTCTTCTAAACGTTACTCTGGGAGTGTTACTAATGGCATTTCTCAAATTGGGTATCTCAGTGAGTAAGCCCCAGTGTTTTCTCAAAACTTTAAAGATGTTAGTACTGTTCTGTGTGTACTGTGTGATAAAGGCGATAGTCTTTTTTACGTTTTCCTACTTTCTTTGCCAGGGTGCTTTCTCGAGTGACCTTTTGAATTCTTTTGTCCGCTTTCTCCAAAAAAATTTCATTGTATCCCCTATTTCTGAACCTTGTCTTGACCTCATTTATTTGTTCTTTGAATTCATCATCTGTGCTGCAATTGCGTCGAACGCGCACCATTTCCCCAAAAGGAATGTTGTTAATGGTGGAGCTAGGGTGCGCGCTCAACGCATGCAGCGTACTATTGCAAGAAGTAGTCTTGCGGTACAAATTGCTCTGTATCTTGTTATCTTTCACATAGAACAATATGTCCAGAAATTCGATATTAGTGTTACTGGACTTGATGGTCAATCGGACATTATAGGGATTATCGTTTAGGTAGGTATAGTAATCAGCTAGTTGATCTTCATTTCCCTTCCAAAGCATGATGATGTCATCAATATACCTCCCCCAGAATACGATCATATCCATCCAGGGGGGGGCATATTTACCCCAAGCGTGTTCTTTTTCCCACCACCCCATGAAGAGCCCTGCATACGACAGAGCAAATTTGCTCCCCATCGCAATACCCCCAGTTTGGTGGTACCAAGTGCCGCAATGTAGAAAAAAGTTTCTCGAGAGTATCAACTCAGTCACCTCAATCAACATGTCGTTGTGTTCAACATGGTCAGCGGTTCTCAATGCCAGAAATGAGGAGAGAGCTCTTATCCCAAAATGTTGGGGTATGCATGTGTATAGTCCTGTCACGTCCATTGTGACAAATAAAAGATCTGTAGACCAAGGCAAGCCATCAAATTTGTTCAGGATATCGCCTGAATCTTGAATATATGCAGGTAAGTTTCCAACCAGTGGTTGTAGGAACCCATCGACATACTGTGAGAGCCGTTCAGTGGGTGAATTAATCCCCGATATTATGGGGCGTCCTGGGGGTAAGGAATGTATTTTTGGGAGGATATAAATACATGGCGCCATTGGATTTACTACTTTTAGATATCTACATTCCTCCTCTGAAAGAAGGCTGATTTCACCCCAGTCGTGGATCCTAGTGTTAATGTGTGAGACAAGGGAGGGAATGGGGTAGTCATTCAAGACCTTATCGCAGCTCGGATCAGCCAGTTGTCTCCTAATCTCATTATCATAATCCAAAGTGTTCATAACAACAACATTCCCCCCCTTGTCGGCTTCTTTGATAGTAATGTTTTTGTCCTTAACAAGCCCTTCCAAGGCCAGTTTCTCTTTCTTGGTCATATTTTGTTGTTTGTTGGTATATTTGTTGGGGCAGTCAATCATTGGATATAGGTCCTTTGATACTCGCTCCCTGAAGAGATCAATATTTTTATGGGTTTTAACCGGGATATACTTAGAGCGTGGTCTTAAAATGCTCGTGATTGTTAGGTCTTCCTCAATGTTGAGATCCGCTCTTATTTCCTGCAAAGAAAGATCATCACCACCTTCAATAGATAACAATAGTTGTGCATTTTGTAGATCGGAAACAGTTGTAGTACATGAAGACACAGTAGTCAAATTATTTTGGACAGCAGAATTATCTTGAAAATGATCTTTTAATTTCAAAAGTCGTACAAACTTAAAGAGGTCTACCATCAAAGCAGTCGGATCCCCAACTTGTGATGGGCAAAAACTTAAACCTTTCTGTAAAATGCCTGTTTCTGTTTCAGTAAGAATGCGGTCTGATATGTTTACAATAGTCAGGGTGTTGTCAGATACTCTTTAAATGTCAGTATTATCTGGAGGTGCTATGTTTTATAGGTTTTCTTGGACCTGGTGTCCATTTGATGTACTGTTCCTCCTCTTGTTGATCCTAGCTTTCCAGCTTTTGCCACCCCTCCTGGTTTTGGGTCTTGATTTATATTTATTGTCTTTTTCCCTTGTCTGATTCTTTCCATCTCCAATAAAAAAATCAGTTTCGGAGAGATGGCCTGGCATGCCCCACCATCCTTAGAGGATGAGCTATCCAGAGAGGAGACTGAACTACTACTAGCACTGATGGATTCTTCTCTTGCCCTTTTGCCTTCTCCCCTTGGTTTTATGTTATCGAATTTGTGGGCAAAGGTGTAAATACGCCCTGTTTTGTAATCATTATCGTCACGCTTAATTTTTCAGAGTTTTTTATCACGTAAGTAAATTTGGTATCTGCCTATTACCTCATCAAAGATTTCGTAGTTCTTTTTTACACTGTCCTTGAGACTTGATTCATCTATCTCCCGTTCCAAATCGACAATCTCTTGTTTTAGACTAGCTACTTTTTTCTCAGAGTGGCGAATAAGAATCCGCATCATAGTGTGGGACGCCTGCTTCAGATTATCTTCCCAATCTTTGAGGGCCTCATCATCCAGATCCTCAAAAGTTGGGAAGATCAGAATCCGCAGACCACGCAGAATTTTCTGGTTGTCTAAATACTTTTGCAATGTTATACCGTCCCACCATCTGGACATTTCCAATTTTTTGAGCCTTTCTAGTTTCAAAAATTTGGCACGTAATCCCTCCGTAGTACATTCTTTTGTCGTATTAGAACTAGCTGCTTGACTATTTCCAAATAGGCTTGAAGCCATCTCCTCCCTGGTGCCCTTGAATTTGGACATGTTCTTCACAAAATCAGGTCAAACAGTAATGATCAGTGTATACAAGAAGATCCCACAGCAAACACTTCAAAATGCAACCATTAAACAGAAAAATAATTCTCTCGGTTTGGATTGTGCACACAGTGGGTCCAAATGAATTGTTATACCACCACACTTCGGACAGTGAACCACTCAAAGAAAGGATAAGGCACCAATCCTAGTATCACCAAGCGAATTTGTTTACAAAATCCAGCGTGCACTTTCCAAATGCTCCCTGTCCCAAGAGCATCCCCCAAACCTAGGGTAAAGAGTCAATTTTTGTCCTGAATGGGAAAAGCAATGCTATACAAGTTGGTCTCATCCAGTTACCAGAGACTATTCAACTTTTCAATTGTCCTCATATATAGACGCTGAGTCGTGATGTATAGTTGCAATGCTCATTTAATAATCCATTTAATGACAAAACATCAGCCAACGCGTTTCGTTCTGAAACCAGAACTTCTTCAGGGCTGTAAATTTAAAAACATACAAAAATGACAGTGTAAGTGCCAGACAAGACAACACACTACATAAAGAAGGTGACATTACAGTGCCCACATTAAAAAACCGTAATCTATTATTCACGAAAATCAGCGGGTCTCATCATATGATAAAAAAGTACATATATACAATGTTTAGTCAGATTTTGCTAAAGACATTTTGATGCTACATATTTTTTGGTTGAGTTGGTTATTAGATATTTAAACCATTTTAGACCGTTTTTTTTGAAAAATCACACTCATTTGCGTCTTTATCAGGCAACAAATTTGGTGAGAGCCGTGGAGAAAATCAAACATATCATCTGTCATTACTGCATTAGATAAATTATATTGTCATCATTAATTTCGCCGCCACTCCTACTAATGAGGGCGAACCACAAAATGCATAATATCTGATTCATGTCTGTACAATCATCAAGAGTACAACCTCCCATTGCCGTATTTGTTATGTGCCTGCCCAGCTGGTCCATGTGGATTTTTGACACACAGAAATCAACAAGCATTTAGCTGATATTATTTTCCTCCCCATATAGGTCAAATACACGAATGCGCCCCAAGGACAACCCTAGTGAGTAACTCTCCGTCCAGTTCCTTGTTAACGAAGACTTTTCAACCATTCAACAGTAGTTGGTTACATAGGAAAAAATATATAAAATAAACACATGGAATGTTCCCTACCGCAGTAGTTGTATCGAGGTGTGTTAGTTTCCAATTTCGGTGTTTAGCGGAGTCGATTGAAAAGAAGACTTGTATGTCTTTTCTGTCTTCTAATTTACCTTTCTATTCTTTATCTTCCAGTTTTTGAAGTAATTCGGGAAACGGAAATCCTTGGTTTTCCGACGAGTTTTATTATATATTTTTAAAGAAGCTTAATCTGCAATAATTAAAAAAAAAAGGAAGAGAGCATGCACCAGTATGCATCTATAATATATGGATCAGGTAACTGTACACATGCATTTGAATTGTATTTCAAACAAAGCATGTCAGCATATGTAAAGACCAAGTCCTACAGACGGACGCCTACCTTAAGCGAGTAAAATCCGTCCTGTGCGATTAATATATTGAGCCTCTTATTCATTCCAGAAATGCTAAGTATCCTTATGGTAGTTGCCTGAAAAGATTTTTAACAGTAAAACATTTTTTGATAATTAAAAAGACGATATCCGTTTACTACATATAAACTTCACTCTAATAATATTATTTCTAGATGTTTAATTCTTTGGTTTTTAGGCACTCGAAGTAACGGTGCTAAATATAAGCTAACCATGATACTAGTGACTCTTGTGTGTTCCTGGGTCAAAAACCGTAGTTTCGAACAGATGCATAATATACACTCATATATGCCTGGTTGCGTTACGTTGTCTCGGAATAGTCCAAATTTTATGTGTGCAGTCGGAGAGAACAAAGTATCCCCGATGCATGTGTATACACGCTGCAGTAAGAAACTCAAGGAAACAAACACCCGCACAATGTCGAGTCGCGCCATTTAATATAAAGCATACAGTCGTAACGGAACCTAAAGTATGCTGGCATAAGTCTAGTGATATATTACACATCTACTATGCATAACAGTTTGCGGTTTTCAATTTACCTGGTATGTTGATCCCGATATGTCAACCCTTCGGCGTCCTGCTATCCTAACACGCCGTCCTCTCCACTGCCTGAAACGAGTGCCGCCATGATTAAGGTTTAACAGGTGACACCGTGGGTCATGTGTTCAAGCCTGTACTCCGCTCGTGCTTCACAACTACGTTGTGAGACAAAAGTGTGGCCATCTTAACACTGTAATTTCATGCCATATTGGTGCCAGGAAAATATGTGTATATGTTGCGGCACTATGGTATAATGGAGAAAGACCTCACTATATTTTCTAACGATAAAGGAAGCGTACCATAAACTTATTTTTCCACATTTCTTGTCCAAATTCTATGTTTACTTAGTTCCGTAAAATAGATACATCTTAGCCATTTAGCGTAGTATCTCTTCACATTCTTACTGGGTCAGTACTGTGTCATCATACTTGTCTGAGCTGCCCGTTTATTTCTAGGCAGCAACATCCACACCAAATAAAAGCGTAGAAAAAATATTTAAAAAAATATATACATAGAGGAAATGTAGAAAAAAGTATATTTTGTTTGCTCAGTGAACTAGATTTAAAGAGGACATATGGTAGTCTCCAAATTTTATAGACCAGGAATTGTAACATTATGAACAGTAGACAGCATTTAGGGCTGGATAATTAAGACGGAGAGATTTCCCACTAGGGGCCATGGGGATACTTAAGATAGCAAAGGTGTATTTGTTCATGTCATGATGTACATAGCAAAAGGCAATGGTATCGTACGTACTCCCCCGCATGAGGTAGTGGGTTTGAGGGGACTTGATACAGATTTACAATGGGGTAACAAGGGTTCCACTATGATTTGAGAGTAACAGTATCATATTATATACATGGGACATATAGCTATTGCAGATGATAATGCATCTCGTCTTCCGTATTATGTCCCTTCTCAAGGCATCTCAAACGGCATATCCAGGACGCCTCCCTCTGACGTAGAGTGAGTTTGCGATCTCCCCCCCAAGGATGTGGGGGGACATGGTCAATACCCTGAAACCATATGTTTTTGGTGTCTCGATGGTGTTCACGCATATGGTACGCCATTGGATATTTGAGGTCGTAATTCTTCATTGCCCGTACATGTTCCGGGATTCTCAATTTTAAAGGTCGTACTGTGCTACCTACATAGATTTTATCACATTCACATCCAATTATATAGACCACATAACTCGTGTTACAGTTGATGTATTGTCTTATTTCATACTCACAGTCGGTGTTGTACTGGAATTTCTTGGTTCTATTTTTACCTAAGGGGCAGATGTTGCAGCCCCCACATGTGAAAAAGCCATTCGGCATTGTAGGTAACCATGTTGTGGTTCTGGTAGTTAAGGGGTAGCTTGGGCATAACATGTTGCGTAATTTTTTGCCTCTTCTAAACGTTACTCTGGGAGTGTTACTAATGACATTTCTCAAATTGGGTATCTCAGTGAGTAAGCCCCAGTGTTTTCTCAAAACTTTAAAGATGTTAGTACTGTTCTGTGTGTACTGTGTGATAAAGGCGATAGTCTTTTTTACGTTTTCCTACTTTCTTTGCCAGGGTGCTTTCTCGAGTGACCTTTTGTATTCTTTTGTCCGCTTTCTCCAAAAAGTTTTCATTGTATCCCCTATTTCTGAACCTTGTCTTGACCTCATTTATTTGTTCTTTGAATTCATCATCTGTGCTGCAATTGCGTCGAACGCGCACCATTTCCCCAAAAGGAATGTTGTTAATGGTGGAGCTGGGGTGCGCGCTCGACGCATGCAGCGTACTATTGCAAGAAGTAGTCTTGCGGTACAAATTGCTCTGTATCTTGTTATCTTTCACATAGAACAATATGTCCACAAATTCGATATTAGTGTTACTGGACTTGATGGTCAATCGGACATTATAGGGATTATCGTTTAGGTAGGTATAGTAATCAGCTAGTTGATCTTCATTTCCCTTCCAAAGCATGATGATGTCATCAATATACCTCCCCCAGAATACGATCATATCCATCCAGGGGGAGGCATATTTACCCCAAGCGTGTTCTTTTTCCCACCACCCCATGAAGAGCCCTGCATACGACGGAGAAAATTTGCTCCCCATCGCAGTACCCCTAGTTTGGTGGTACCAAGTGCCGCAATGTAGAAAAAAAATTCTCGAGAGTATCAACACAGTCACCTCAATCAACATGTCGTTGTGTTCAACATGGTCAGCGGTTCTCAATGCCAGAAATGAGGAGAGAGCTCTTATCCCAAAATGTTGGGGTATGCATGTGTATAGTCCTGTCACGTCCATTGTGACAAATAAAAGATCTGTAGACCAAGGCAAGCCATCAAATTTGTTCAGGATATCGCCTGAATCTTGAATATATGCAGGTAAGTTTCCAACCAGTGGTTGTAGGAACCCATCGACATACTGTGAGAGCCGTTCAGTGGGTGAATTAATCCCCGATATTATGGGGCGTCCTGGGGGAAAGGAATGTATTTTTGGGAGGATATAAATACATGGCGCCATTGGATTTACTACTTTTAGATATCTACATTCCTCCTCTGAAAGAAGGCTGATTTCACCCCAGTCGTGGATCCTAGTGTTAATGTGTGAGACAAGGGAGGGAATGGGGTAGTCATTCAAGACCTTATAGCAGCTCGGATCAGCCAGTTGTCTCCTAATCTCATTGTCATAATCCAAAGTGTTCATAACAACGACATTCCCCCCCTTGTCGGCTTCTTTGATAGTAATGTTTTTGTCCTTAACAAGCCCTTCCAAGGCCAGTTTCTCTTTCTTGGTCATATTTTGTTGTTTGTTGGTATATTTGTTGGGGCAGTCAATCATTGCATATAGGTCCTTTGATACTCGCTCCCTGAAGAGATCAATATTTTTATGGGTTTTAACCGGGATATACTTAGAGCGTGGTCTTAAAATGCTCGTGATTGTTAGGTCTTCCTCAATGTTGAGATCCGCTCTTTTTTCCTGCAAAGAAAGATCATCACCACCTTCAATAGATAACAATAATTGTGCATTTTGTAGATCGGAAACAGTTGTAGTACATGAAGACACAGTAGTCAAATTATTTTGGACAGCAGAATTATCTTGAAAATGATCTTTTAATTTCAAAAGTCGTACAAACTTAAAGAGGTCTACCATCAAAGCAGTCGGATCCCCAACTTGTGATGGGCAAAAACTTAAACCTTTCTGTAAAATGCCTGTTTCTGTTTCAGTAAGAATGCGGTCTGATATGTTTACAATAGTCAGGGTGTTGTCAGATACTCTTTAAATGTCAGTATTATCTGGAGGTGCTATGTTTTATAGGTTTTCTTGGACCTGGTGTCCATTTGATGTACTGTTCCTCCTCTTGTTGAACCTAGCTTTCCAGCTTTTGCCACCCCTCCTGGTTTTGGGTCTTGATTTATATTTATTGTCTTTTTCCCTTGTCTGATTCTTTCCATCTCCAATAAAAAAATCAGTTTCGGAGAGATGGCCTGGCATGCCCCACCATCCTTAGAGGATGAGCTATCCAGATAGGAGACTGAACTACTACTAGCACTGATGGATTCTTCTCTTGCTCTTTTGCCTTCTCCCTCTGGTTTTATGTTATCAAATTTGTGGGCAAAGGTGTAAATACGCCCTGTTTTGTAATCATTATCGTCACTCTTAATTTTTCTGAGTTTTTTGTCACGTAAGTAAATTTGGTATCTGCCTATTACCTCATCAAAGATTTCGTAGTTCTTTTTTATACTGTCCTTGAGACTTGATTCATCTATCTCCCGTTCCAAATCGACAATCTCTTGTTTTAGACTAGCTACTTTTTTCTCAGAGTGGCGAATAAGAATCCGCATCATAGTGTGGGATGCCTGCTTCAGATTATCTTCCCAATCTTTGAGGGCCTCATCATCCAGATCCTCAAAAGTTGGGAAGATCAGAATCCGCAGACCACGCAGAATTTTCTGATTGTCTAAATACTTTTGCAATGTTATACCGTCCCACCATCTGGACATTTCCAATTTTTTGAGCCTTTCTAGTTTCAAAAATTTGGCACGTAATCCCTCCGTAGTACATTCTTTTGTCGTATTAGAACTAGCTGCTTGACTATTTCCAAATAGGCTTGAAGCCATCTCCTCCCTGGTGTCCTTGAATTTGGACATGTTCTTCACAAAATCAGGTCAAACAGTAATGATCAGTGTATACAAGAAGATCCCACAGCAAACACTTCAAAATGCAACCATTAAACAGAAAAATAATTCTCTCGGTTTGGATTGTGCACACAGTGGGTCCAAATGAATTGTTATACCACCACACTTCGGACAGTGAACCACTCAAAGAAAGGATAAGGCACCAATCCTAGTATCACCAAGCGAATTTGTTTACAAAATCCAGGGTGCACTTTCCAAATGCTCCCTGTCCCAAGAGCATCCCCCAAACCTAGGGTAAAGAGTCAATTTTTGTCCTGAATGGGAAAAGCACTGCTGTACAAGTTGGTCTCATCCAGTTACCAGAGACTATTCAACTTTTCAATTGTCCTCATATATAGACGCTGAGTCGTGATGTATAGTTGCAATGCTCATTTAATAATCCATTTAATGACAAAACATCAGCCAACGCGTTTCGTTCTGAAACCAGAACTTCTTCAGGGCTGTAAATTTAAAAACATACAAAAATGACAGTGTAAGTGCCAGACAAGACAACACACTACATAAAGAAGGTGACATTACAGTGCCCACATTAAAAAACCGTAATCTATTATTTCCGAAAATCAGCGGGTCTCATCATATGATAAAAAAGTACATATATACAATGTTTAGTCAGATTTTGCTAAAGACATTTTGATGCTACATATTTTTTGGTTGAGTTGGTTATTAGATATTTAAACCATTTTAGACCGTTTTTTTGAAAAATCACACTCATTTGCGTCTTTATCAGGCAACAGATTTGGTGAGAGCCGTGGAGAACATCAAACATATCATCTGTCATTACTGCATTAGATACATTATATTGTCATCATTAATTTCGCCGCCACTCCTACTAATGAGGGCGAACCACAAAATGCATAATATCTGATTCATGTCTGTACAATCATCAAGAGTACAACCTCCCATTGCCGTATTTGTTATGTGCCTGCCCAGCTGGTCCATGTGGATTTTTGACACACAGAAATCAACAAGCATTTAGCTGATATTATTTTCCTCCCCATATAGGTCAAATACACGAATGCGCCCCAAGGACAACCCTAGTGAGTAACTCTCCGTCCAGTTCCTTGTTAACGAAGACTTTTCAACCATTCAACAGTGGTTGGTTACATAGGAAAAAATATATAAAATAAACACATGGAATGTTCCCTACCGCAGTAGTTGTATCGAGGTGTGTTAGTTTCCAATTTCGGTGTTTAGCGGAGTCGATTGAAAAGAAGACTTGTATGTCTTTTCTGTCTTCTAATTTAACTTTCTATTCTTTATCTTCCAGTTTTTGAAGTAATTCGGGAAACGGAAATCCTTGGTTTTCCGACGAGTTTTATTATATATTTTTAAAGAAGCTTAATCTGCAATAATTTAAAAAAAAAAGGAAGAGAGCATGCACCAGTATGCATCTATAATATATGGATCAGGTAACTGTACACATGCATTTGAATTGTATTTCAAACAAAGCATGTCAGCATATGTAAAGACCAAGTCCTACAGACGGACGCCTACCTTAAGCGAGTAAAATCCGTCCTGTGCGATTAATATATTGAGCCTCTTATTCATTCCAGAAATGCTAAGTATCCTTATGGTAGTTGCCTGAAAAGATTTTTAACAGTAAAAATTTTTTTGATAATTAAAAAGACGATATCCGTTTACTACATATAAACTTCACTTTAATAATATTATTTCTAGATGTTTAATTCTTTGGTTTTTAGGCACTCGAAGTAACAGTGCTAAATATAAGCTAACCATGATACTAGTGACTCTTGTGTGTCCCTGGGTCAAAAACCGTAGTTTCGAACAGATGCATAATATACACTCATATATGTCTGGTTGCGTTACGATGTCTCGGAATAGTCCAAATTTTATGTGTGCAGTCGGAGAGAACAAAGTATCCCCGATGCATGTGTATACACGCTGCAGTAAGAAACTCAAGGAAACAAACACCCGTACAATGTCGAGTCGCGCCATTTAATATAAAGCATGCAGTCGTAATGGAACCTAAAGTATGCTGGCATAAGTCTAGTGATATATTACACATCTACTATGCATAACAGTGTGCGGTTTTCAATTTACCTGGTATGTTGATCCCGATATGTCAACCCTTCGGCGTCCTGCTATCCTAACACGCCGTCATCTCCACTGCCTGAAACGAGTGCCGCCATGATTAAGGTTTAACAGGTGACACCGTGGGTCACGTGTTTAAGCCTATACTCCGCTTGTGCTTCACTACTACAACAGCACATCGTTTATGCCCCAGCTACGACTGTTTTCGCAGACTGTTAAAAACCCTTCTGTTTCATTCAGCATTTGAGTAATTCCTCCGCCCTAGCCACCACTCTGTCAGGAGCGCCAAGAAACCGTTTGGTAAACGTGCGCGGTACAAATGCTTTTAACGTAACGTAACGAGACAAAAGTGCGGCCATCTTAACACTGTAATTTCATGCCATGTTGGTGCCAGGAAAATATGTGTATATGTTGCGGCACTATGGTATAATGGAGAAAGACCTTACTATATTTTCTAACGATAAAGGAAGCGTACCATAAACTTATTTTTCCACATTTCTAGTCCAAATTCTATGTTTAGTTAGTTCCGTAAAATAGATACATCTTAGCCATTTACCGTAGTATCTCTTCACATTCTTACTGGGTCAGTACTGTGTCATCATACTTGTCTGAGCTGCCCGTTTATTTCTAGGCAGCAACATCCACACCAAATAAAAGCGTAGAAAAAAGATTTAAAAACTATATACATAGAGGAAATGTAAAAAAAAGTATATTTCGTTTGCTCAGTGAACTAGATTTAAAGAGGACATATGGTTGTCTCCAAATTTTATAGACCAGGAATTGTAACATTATTAACAGTATACAGCATTTAGGGCAGGATAATTAAGACGGAGAGATTTCCCACTAGGGGCTATGGGGATACTTAAGATAGCAAAGGTGTATTTGTTCATGTCATGATGTACATAGCAAAAGGCAATGGTATAGTACGTACTCCCCCACATGAGGTAGTGGGTTTGAGGGGACTTGATACAGATTTACACTGGGGTAACAAGGGTACCACTATGATTTGAGAGTAACAGTATCATATTATATACATGGGACATATAGCTATTGCAGATGATAATGCATCTCGTCTTCCGTATTATGTCCCTTCTCAAGGCATCTCAAACGGCATATCCAGGACGCCTCCCTCTTACGTAGAATGAGTTTGCGATCTCCCCCCCGAGGATGTGGGGGGACATGGTCGATACCCTGAAACGATATGTTTTTGGTGTCTCGATAGTGTTCACGCATATGGTACGCCATTGGATATTTGAGGTCGTAATTCTTCATTGCCCGTACATGTTCCTGGATTCTCAATTTTAAAGGTCATACTGTGCTGCCTACATAGATTTTATCACATTCACATCCAATTATATAGACCACATAACTCGTGTTACAGTTGATGTAGTGTCTTATTTCATACTCACAGTCGGTGTTGTACTGGAATTTCTTGGTTCAGGAAAGCCCGCTGGGGAGGCCGCTCCTTTTCACACACTGCGGCTAAGTTCTGGAACACCCTTTCTGTATTCCTTCGAGGAACTACCAATTATCTTTCCTTCAGAAAAGCCCTGAAAACTCACCTGTATGCTAAATCCTGCTGATCTGCCCTGAGCCCGCGCTAAGTAAGTTTCCAGTCATAAGCGCTACGAGGCCTCCGGGTAGATAGCGCTATACAAGTGCAGTTTCAATTCAATTAAATTCTATTTTAATCTAAGGGGCAGATGTTGCAGCCCCCACATGTGAAAAAGCCATTCGGCATTGTAGGTAACCATGTTGTTGTTCTGGTAGTTAAGGGGTAGCTTGGGCATAACATGTTGCATAACGTTTTGCCTCTTCTAAACGTTACTCTGGGAGTGTTACTAATGACATTTCTCAAATTGGGTACCTCAGTGAGTAAGCCCCAGTGTTTTCTCAAAACTTTAAAGATGTTAGTACTGTTCTGTGTGTACTGTGTGATAAAGGCGATAGTCGGTATTTCCTGAGCTTTTTTACGTTTTCCTACTTTCTTTGCCAGGGTGCTTTCTCGAGTGACCTTTTGTATTCTTTTGTCCGCTTTCTCCAAAAATGTTTCATTGTATCCCCTATTTCTGAACCTTGACTTGACCTCATTTATTTGTTCTTTGAATTGATCATCTGTGCTGCAATTGCGTCGAACGCGCACCATTTCCCCAAAAGGAATGTTGTTAATGGTGGAGCTAGGGTGCGCGCTCGACGCAAGCAGCGTACTATTGCAAGAAGTAGTCTTGCGGTACAAATTGCTCTGTATCTTGTTATCTTTCACATAGAACAATATGTTCAGAAATTCGATATTAGTTACTGGACTTGATGGTCAATAGGACATTATAGGGATTATCGTTTAGGTAGGTATAGTAATCAGCTAGTTGATCTTAATTTCCCTTCCAAAGCATGATGATGTCATCAATATACCTCCCCCAGAATACGATCATATCCATAATAGCCTAATAACTCTTCTGCCTCGGGCTATACCTGATATAGCCCTCGCCCGTGGACTATAAAGCTATATTAACAGAGCAAAACTTTGGAGAAACCTGGTAAATAAAATTGACTTTCTACACTTGCCAATTGTCACCTCCACCAATGCGTCCTCAAGAGCTCCACAGTAAAAGGACTGCTCCTAGTTATCCACTTGCATAATTCTTTGACCTGCAAATTCTAAATTTGTAAAATGCTTTACTGGAAATATGAAGATAGATATTAATGAAGTAGGATTTAGGACTAGTTCCCCACCAATTTCTTCAACCAAAGCATGCCTGCAGTTGAAGCTAGCCAACTTGCAAGTTGTCTTGTTAGGATAAATTTGTTAAGCTATTAGACACCAATTATTCTTCACATTTATACAGCTGATCTGCCTAAGATACATCTTAGTTGAATAGACCTTCTGTACTGAATGAACTTTAGAATTCCCACCATAATAAGCTCTGTTTTAAATTCACTGTCTCCTGCCTCATTCACCCCACACCCCTTGCACGAATATGTACAGTTAGACTGGTGTAGTAGAGAGCAGAGTGGGAATGTAGGTGAAGCCAGAGAAATCAAATAAATAGATGTACTGTTGCATGAGGAGTTTTTTAGGTCTCGGCTCTAGACTGCACACATGGGCTGTCTCCACCCAAGATGTGCTGTATCTGTTTGTGGACTTCCAGCCCAACCCATAGGCTTCCCATTTGCTGGCAGCATTGTCGCTCCATTTTGTCTTCTCGCCATTTGTCAAGGGGCATGCTTCCGATTTTTAGCCCTCCACACCCTTTCCGAGACACCGACCAACTACTGCTAAACATCAGCAGAGGCTGTTTTAGTGCATTGTTGTGGCACAATTTTTTTTATTTCGTCATTTCCTATGCACTACCTAAATATTAATTAGTTGATGGCCTTATTGGGCAGATGGAGTAAGGCGTTGCACTTTCCTTTGTTCTGCGGCTCACCTTGGGTTATGCCCATCGTTAAGGAGAAAGTGATTAACAGCAATGACTCTAATAACAGAGGTGGTTTTGATATTGTTACTATTTCCAGACAACTGGGCCGCTCCTGTGCGCTGCTGAGAGCCCGCAGATTTGGCCTGTTGCAGGTATGTGCACACGTACTCTCTTCAGGCATTTTGGCTGTTCTACCACTGCAGAAACTTGAAAAAAACCTCTTTCCATCTTGAGAAGATATAAACAGGCTGCAGCTGAAGGAGCTATTGCAACCTGGGCTCTATCGGAGGAGACAGGTCTGGCCTGACAGCTTGGGACTCAACGGCCTTTCTGTGGAGAGGCTGAGTCGAATGTGTGCATGGCAGACAGGTGACTGCGTCTCTGCTGGACATCATGGGGCAGATTTACAAGACCCTTGCGCCTCTTTTACGCCGCTGTTGCGTCACTTTTGTGACGCAGCGGCGGCGTAAAAGATGCGCCATGGTGCAGCGTATTTACAATGTGACGCATCTCCCAGATGCGTCACGTTGTAAAGCCCTGCGCCAGAAGGGGGCGGTCCATCGCAGGGGGGGGGCGTTCCGGCGCAGGAACACCTCCCAAAAGTGGCTGACTGAAATCTACAAGATTGCACTCAGTTCGTTTTGGGCCCATGCTGCGGCAAAACCCTGTGCCTGCTTGAAGCAGGCGTAACTATTGACGCAGCATTGTGGAGATAGAGCCCCCCAAGCCTTGCTTTTACGGCACAGATGCCGGACGCATCTGTGCCATTTTTGCCCCATGGTGCGCCACATTGTAAATGCGGCGCATCCAGGGTGGCAGAGTTGCGGCGCACAATTACTGGCGCATCCCTGCAGATATGTAGGGATGCGCCAGTAATGGTAAATCTGCCCCTATGTTTCTGGTCCTGGACGTCCATTTTTTGCAAGTGCATTCTGGTAGTTGTAGTTTATTTGCTTCAGGCAAACCGGTTGAGGCAAGGAACTTGCAGGTACATGCATCATTGTTGGCTTTTGCGATTTCTTAATTGCGATTTTTAAGGAATCGCAATTAAGAAATCGCAAAAGCCTATGCATTAAGAAATCGCTGAAAAATTAGCGATTTCTTAAAATTCCTTAATTGCGACTCGCAAATTGCGAATCGCAATTAAGGAATACCTCCCCATTCATTCCTATGGGCCCAGAGGCCCATAGGAATGAATGGGAAGACATTCTCAATTTGCGATTAGCAATTAGCGAATCGCAAATTGAGAATGCGATTTCAAGGGTGCAGGGGTGTCCAAAGGACACCCTGTTGCACCCCTGAAATCAATCTGTGCACATATGTTGTACACACACCTGCCCTTAGGGCAGGTGTGTGCACAACATCAAACTTTGAAAAATGCACAAAAGTGCATTTTACAAAGTTTTCGCAAATTACCATGAGGTTCAACCTCATGGTAATTTGTTCCCCTTATTTGCGAATTCGCACATTTTTTAAGTTTGATGCATTGCAATTAAGGAATCTCAATTTGAGATTCCTTAAATGCAATCGCAATTTAAGAAATCGCAATTTTGCGATTTCTTAAATTGCGAAAAAGGACAAAAATGGTGATGCATTCCAAAAAGTGAAATTGCATTCGCAAACGGCCGAATTTTGCGATTCGCACCATTTGCAAATGCAATTTACAATGATGCATGTACCTGTGGTAACTCTGATTAGTAAAAACGAAAGACAATAGCTCGATCTGGTGACTCGAGCCATCTCATTAACCACAAATGAATTCCATGGCAGAGGTAAGTAGGGTGTCCACGTCTGTTTAGTATCTGCAGCCCTGCTTTTATAATGGAAAGGAAAAGCACCTAAGTAAAGCAAGGGCTTTGAAGAGAATAATTAGGCGGCTCCACAGCACAGGGTCACCACGTTTACATCTCTGACTCACGTTTTTATTTATCAAATAGATGTTTGGGGGACTTTAGTCCAGTTGTGCAGTTCTACAACTTGTAAGCTCCCATTGGTTCTACCGTGATATAACCCATATGCTATATGAACACCAGGAGCTGGAAATGTTGCGTACCAGCGAGATTTTAGTGTTTGGAGTGCTCTTTTTTGTGACTCTGTTCTTAGAGCTGGTGAGGAGAGCATGGTAATTGTAGATCTGAGTTACAGGAAACAGATGGGCTTCACAGCCTGCATCAGTCGTAAACAGGTACCGCAGGCAGAATGGTAATTTCTGAACCCTACCGAGGAAGAGAGTCCATGTGCGTTCCTTGAACACCGAGCAGTGACCATTTTGGGGCGCTTTTGAGTCCCTCAGCAGATGTTGTAGTAATAGCTGTTATACAATATACTCACCTTTCATGATACTTATTTTATCAGCTTTAGAATGGCGACAGGCCCCGTTTCCCCAACTATTCAAACCTACGATAAGCTGTTTTGCCAGAACTTCGCAGTAGATGCATTAACTAAGCCTGGGCAAAGCACTACGTTACGCTTGTGTAGTTTGCAAAGTTTGTGCTACTTCGGAAACTGCACGTATCACAGTGCAAACACGCGTAGCGTAGCGTAGTGCAGTGGTCATTTTTGCTTGCTTGCGGTCCTCAACGTCAAGTTGGCGACCCCTAGCAAGCAAAATGACATCCCGGCGAGACTTCTTCACCGTTCGCGATCAGCAACATCAAGTTGCCGATTGCGTGGAAAATAAACCTCCCGGCAAGCTTCTCAACGTGGGGAGGTCAGGTTTCTCATTGCGAGTGGTCGCGTATGCTCGCGACCGCTCGCAATGACAAACTACCAGAAAATTGCCGCACGAGTAGAAATCTACTCGAGCGGCAGAAAACGACCGCTTGCAACTGTGCAAGATGCAGTTTGCACTGATTGCACAGTGCGGACAAGCATCCGGCACTGTGCAATCAGTGTGAACACCATCTTGCACAGTGCACTACGCAGTTTGCCAGTTGTAAATTCCACCTGGTTTCTGAGGGGTGTGCATGTATATCTATCTATAGCTTTCTGAAAAGGATGGCCCTGTGCAGCATGTTAGATCTTGCGTTTCCTTTTCCATTGGGGTATTCTAGACAATTGAAATTGCTTTAGGAAAAAGAATGCAGCAGAACATCTTATGACCTCAACAGCAGATCACACAGAAAAATACACTGTTAGCTGCAGAATTTTCTGTCAGAGAGACTTATTGGGTCTTGTCAGTGTTCCTAATATCTAGTAAAGAAATACATATACCTGGCAGGTAGTACTTACTATCCAACACTCTTTCATCCTTGGTCTACGAGAGAGCACCCAATCTTCTTTGGGATATAATGCGCTATACAAATTCCATAGTACACCACTACTGTGGGTTATCCTCTTTTAGTCTCTTGATATTCTTGCATATAAATAAACTAAGTGACATGGCGATACTGGTTTTCTGAGGATCACTGAGCTTGGTCAACAGATTGGGGGAGTGGAGATTTACAGGCTTGTTACCCTAGTCTTGTTGTTCCTTAGCAGGCAACTATGTACATCTTAATGCGGGAGAAATGCTGGCCAGGGGCAAGCCCTTCCCGGGAACCGATACATTACCTCTACGTCCCTCGTCCTTGACCCAATCATCACTCATGAGGTGTCCCACAAGACAGGAAACAAAACAGGAAATGCTTTTAGGCTCCACCCCCCACCTGCCAGGTGCTATATTACTCCCAACCACTAGAAGCACATCCTGTTTTGTTTCCTGTCGGTGGTTTACTTGATGGGAGACGATTGGGTGAGTGCCGGGCACTTACCTGCTTCGCTTGTCCTGTGGCTTCTTCCTCTGCTGGGCTTTGGGGGCTCCCGTGGACCGTTGTGGGATGCTGTGGAGTTGGGCTGCTGGGCTTCCCTGTGTCCTCCTGGGCTCAGGAGACCTGTGTTGCGTGGCTCTGCGGGTCTCCCTGTTCTCATGCTGCATGGTGTCCTGATCGTTGTGGATGTTGAGGTCCTCCGTTTCCGCTGGAGCCCGGTCCTTCTGTGCCTCATGGAGCGGATGTTCCATTCCTGCTGCATCTGATGGTAAAGGTAGGGGGTTACCTTAGCGCTTGGCCATGTCTTGAGCGCGCTGTGGTTACGTTTCCTCCCCCTTGGGCGTTCCTCGCTAGTGCGGGCCCGCCTTTCCGTTGGGCACCTGGGTAGGCTCCGGCGCGCCTGACGTTGCGCTGGGTGCTCTTCCTGCAGAGGGAAGCCTTGACGGCCCGCGCTTGCTGTTGGCCGAGGGTTCCCTTTTGGGTGACGCCCCCTTCCTCTCTTATCAGATTCCTGGTTCGCTGCGGCCTCCGTTATGTTTGTCCGGCAGCTTGGCCGTTCCTGGGTTCGTTTTGACGGTTTTGGTTTCGGGCCTACCCTTCCCTGGGTCCGGTGTTTGGATTGGTCGTTTGAAGCCTTTTCGTCCTCTTCGTTTCCTTCCTCCATGGAGAGGAAATGCTAAGCAGCATATGACTCGACGAGACTTGTGTGTTTATGCCGTCACCCAGTTCGCAGTATCTGCAAGGAAAATCTAAGCAAGGTATGGACTCATACAAATTGCTGGCAAGTCGCTGATACCAGTAACGCAGTCCCATAACAATGAACTGGCTGATAAGTTTGTTTGCTCCCTCTTTATGTATTCTGGGCGTGAGTATGTTGTGTTTACTGCTGCTGTTATTTTGTGTACTTTATGGGCATGCATCTTTGCATGAGGAAGCTTTCTTCTCCTATGCCGCGAGGACTCAGCTACTCCTGTTACGCAGGCCAGTGTGGATGTTGGTCGGATTAAACACCTTATCCTGGTGGCGCTGTGTGGTATGGTGGCGGGCAAGAAGGCTGTTGGTGGTCCTTCTGGTGCTACTGACTTTTCCTCAGACATTTCCTCAACTCTGTTGATTCTGATGGGTCTTCTCCTGCTGCTGCTGAGCTTCGGGGCTAGTGCGTTTTCAGGGATCTCTTGCCTGATATCCTTTCCCATGTTCGGGTGAATATGGGGTTTCCTGATGCTTCTGCGCCCAGCACCTCTCAGGATTCGGTCTTGCCTCAGTTTGAGAAGCCTGTTGCCTCTTCTCTGCCGGTACACTCTTATGTGGAGAAGTGTGGCTCACCGGTTAGAGGAGGCAGACCCGGACGCAGAGGTCAGACCCGGGACCAAGGTTCAATCCCTGACGCGGCAGGGTCTTGAGCTCAAAATGTCCACGGACTCGAAAATTCTCGCCTCGGTGCCTACTCGAATCATGGGTTCACACTCTGCAACTCTGGGCAATAGCTTGCTTAATCTCCACTGCGGCCCCACCGCGATGGGATGCCTGGCTTTCACCTTGGAGATGCCCAGTAGGGGTTATCTCGCAGGGAAAAGCCAGGACGGGTTCCCAAAGCAAGCGCCTTGAGACCTTACGGTGAAAGGCGCTATATAAGAACGTATGATTTATTTATGTGTTGGATGTCCTGCTGAGGGAATGGATGGACCCGAATCACGTCGCCATGCCCAGGTTTCTGTCCTGGCTTTATCCTTTACAGGTTATGGCGGACTCCTTGCCTGATTCTGTCCCGGTGGGCTCCGTTGTGGACAGTCTTGTGGGGCGTCCTTCCATGGCGGATGATATCATCCTGAGAGTCGGCGTGGATGAAACGGTCAATCAGCTTTAAAATAATCTTATGCTGGCTCTCACCTTGCTATTCGATCAGAACTTTGTGGGGCCTATGTTGCCCAGTCTTTGTTGTCTGCTTTCCAGACCCTGTTTTCCACAATGCAGGATGGTGGCAGCTGTCCAGACTTGCTGGTGTCCATTGAGCGCCGAAGTGAATTCCTATCGGACATCACAATTGTTTCGATGAGGGCTTCTGCTATGTCCTGTGGTTCCTCCATTGCTGCCCGTCGGAACCTGTTGCTGCGGGATTGAAAGACGGATGCAGCTCAACGTTCCGTGGCTTTTTGGTTGCTTTTCACTGGTACCAGTCTGTTTGGTGACTCACTTGAGGATGAGCTGCATATAGTGTTTAAGGAGCGCAAGCATTCCTTGTCTTTTTGTCAGCTTCCGTCCCGTGGGGGTTCCTCCATCTCCGGTGCCAGGTCATTCCGCCCGCCTTCCTGGTTCCAGCAGTCTTCCTTCAGGAGTCAGCGTGGCACTGGCCTGTCCTTTCCGCTGACGTTTCGGATGCACTCCCAGCAGGGTGCTGGGTCTGGCCTGCATCATTCCTGACTATGCCATCCAGGGGATCAGTCTCGCTGGTGGTCCACCTGTGATTGGTGGGAGTCTTCGCCTGTTTCTTCCTGCTTCGCGATTGTAGTCCTCTGACAATTGGGTGCGGGATGTTTTGTTTTGTCTTGGGGTTCCCGGATCGAGTTCCTGTCCCCCCCCCCCCTTAGGGGTGGGGGTGTCTCCGACTCCTCGGGACACCTCCCGCAGTTTGGCCTTGCTGGTGGGTGTTCGTCTTTTGGTCCGCAAGCATGCGGTTGTCTCCCTGTGCCTCGGAGGGAACTGGGGATGGGTGTCTACTCCATCATCTTTGTGGTTCCGAAGGTCACGGGGGGTTTCCCGGTGGTCGTCTGCCTTCGGGGTCTGACCTCGTTTGTGACAAAGATCCCGTTCCAGATGGAGACTCTACAAAGTGTGGTTCCACGGATCCAGTCAGGGTTGGTGTTCTCCACTCTCATTCTACAGGTCGCTTATCTTCACGTTCCCATGGTTGTGGGGGATCAGGGATTCCTGCGCTTCTGCCTGGAGGGTCGGCACTGGCAATTCTGCGTCCTTCCTTTTGGTCTACGGTCCGCCCCGGGTGTTCGCCATGGTGGAGGCTCCCTTGGGGGCGCATCTCCATCTCCTGGGAGTGACTGTGTTCCCCTGTCTGGACGACTGGATGGTCCAGGCCCAGTCTCTGGAGGTCTTGTCTCGCCACCTTCTCTTGACCATGTCTACACTCAGGGATCATGGGTTCTTTTTTTTTTTTGAAAACCTTTATTGACATTTCAACCAAATACAAGTATGGGCCTACAACCCCCGGGGCCGGCCGCTAAGCAGATAGATAAACAGAGAGCAATTTTAATCACATCAGCGCCTCGGGGAGCAGAATCTCCATGCTAGCATACTCTCGGTCACTGAACAGCCCAATTAGGAAAACAGGATATAAAAGGTTTTCATTTTATAGTATAAGATGGAAGGATCAGGTGCCAAACAATTTCCCAGCAGCGAAAAATGGCAGGCAGAATAGTAAACATGGCAACAGTAAATAGTAATCAATCAAATCAATGGCGTGAAACAGGAGGTCAGGATGTGAAGGGACATTACGGTCAATTCGCGCCTGCAGTCACCTGCCCTAAGACCCAGAGAACACCACGAAAATTGAGGCACAGATGAAAAAGCAGTGATTGATACCAAAGGAAACCCACTGCACTGACCCAGAAAAAGAAAAAGACAAAGAAAGATAAGAGAAGTGAAAAAAAGCCATAGAAGCAAAATAAAAGCAAAAAACCCCTCCCCCAACCCCCCACCCTGCACCCCTGCAGATGACTACGGCCCCCCCCCCCAGCAGTGTGCCTGTCGCCCGAGAACCAAACCCGAAATATAGAAGAAACAGAGAAAAAGGAGAAAGAAAGGAAACCCCACCCAATCGGGGAAACGGAGGAGGGCGATAGTCCATGCGTTCCCGGTCTCTCCCCCCCCCTAACAAAGGGGGCCCCCCTAAGCCAACACGAATAAAGTTGTCCACCATACAAAAATACCCCGGGGGAACCACAAACCCCCCGCCCCGGAATCCGTCTGTTAATGAAGCAGTCCTGTTACCAATAGATCCATCGCAAACAATTCAACCCGCAATCTCAGCCTTGGTCTCGTCTAACAAAGTTGCAGAGTCCCTCGGATAGGAGAAGCCCCATCCCCGGAAAGTCAAGATTCACACAGAAGCAGCCGAAGCTTGAGTCAGCAAATGGGAGAGGAATAGCAGGTCCATCGCACACGGCTTGCACCAACGATGTCCCTCCCCGTCTCCGAAGCCAAGCATCGTTCCATCCGCCGTGTTGGGAGACCGATTGGGGAGGGAAAGCGACTCGCTCCGATACAGATCAAAGTGTGGGCCAACAGTGTCCAGGATGGGGGAAGCAGTGAAATGCTCCGATAACTGTAGGACCGATGTTTCCGAGAACGTAAGAGAGTCACCAATCTCAGCACACACGATGAGTTCCATTTCTTCGGGGGCAGGCACATCTTCCAGCACCGGGTCCAAACGCGCCAGTGGGGCTTCCAACAGGGGGCAAGTCGGCTGCTGGGTCCCAAAAATCAAGTCAGGGCCAGCTCCCGGCCCTATGATCCCATCTGCTGCCGACAGCCAATGATTGGCCTTGGCCCTCACCATCGCGCGAAGCGCCGCAAGTTCCGCCATTACCATCCGCAAGGAAGGGCCACATTGAGTCGGTTCCGCCAGGTTCCATACGGCCGCAGGCATACCGATCCCCACGGAGAGGCCCCTTCTCCGGGGCAGGATAAGCCGGAGCAGAAACAAGCCGTGAGGGAGGGGCCAGCAGCACGCAGCAACGCGCGGCGGGACCCCTACCCCGGGGCACCAGCGGTGCTAGTGCCGGGCCTCCGGCCGGGGCCCCATGACGACGCAGTACCGCGCGCCACCCGTCGCCTCACCTCGGGTACAGCACCAGGCAGTAGATGGTTGCCAAGTAGTCCAGAGAAATTTTCAAAAGTTCCAAGGACTGGACCCAACCACCCTCAGCAGTCCGTTGTTGTTCACTTTGGACCCGGGTAGACCATCAATCGAGACCCCGGCTTCCAGTCTGGGTTAGGCCTCAAAACATTTTCGATGTTACTTCATCCCAGAACATCAGAAAATTACTGTGATCACACCATCGGGGTGCCGACTAGTTCACCCACATGAATCCGGGGCAGGAGGTCAGGATATTCGACAGGATAAGCGAGCGTAGGACGGGGTCAGCGGAGCCGGGAGACTATGCGGCCATCTTGGTTGGTGACGTAGCTCTTCCCGGATCATGGTTTCTTGACTAGTTGCCGAAGTGTCAACTTGTGCCTGCCGCCCGGAGGTCCTTCATCAGGGCCGTGCTGGTCAAGGTGTTTCTGCCGGACTCCATGATTCGACGTCTCCAGTCGTTGTTGCGGCAGTTGTTGTCCCATGCTGCGGCTCCCCTCCTGCAGTGGCTGGAGGTTCAGGGTCACATGGCTGCATCTGTCTTCACCGTCCCCTGGGCCGGGGTTCATCTGCGTCCTCTGCTGTGGCATGTTCAGCGGTGGGTCCCCTTTCCTGTCTTGGACTCTGCTGTTCCTGTGCATGTGTCGCTGGCCATTGTAGGTGCTCTCCAATGGTGGCTGGATTCTTCCAGCCTTTCCAAGGGGATGTGTATCCATCTGCCTTCCCCTCTGGTTTGACCGCGGATGCCAGCGCGTCTGGCTGGGGTGCGGCTTTGGATCATTGGCCGGTGCAGGTCCGTTGGCTTCCGTCGGAGTCCAGCAGGTCGTCTCTGCCATGGAGAGGGCACTTCGCTTCTTCCATCTTCATCTGAGGGCTTGCCGTGTTCTGGTGAGATCCGACAACACGGTGGCGGTGGCCTACATCATTCACCAGGGCGGGACCCGCAGTTCCTCCCTGAATCTGGTGGCTTACTCCATTTCGGATTGGGCGGAGCAGCATCTTCTAGCCCTCTCTGCTCAGCACATTCGGGGTGTGGACACCATGGTGGCAGATTCCTTGAGTCGGAGGTTCGGGGCTCCGGATCTGGCCCTGTTTGCCTCCCGGTCCAATGCCCTGGTTCCCCTGTTCTGCTCCAGGATCCCAGAGCGGGGTGCCCGGGGAGGGGGGGTAGTTGCCTTGTTTCTCCAGTGGCCTCCTTGGCTTCTTTATGCCTTTCCTCCCTTTCCTCTGATTCCCGCCTTCTTGCTGATGGTTCGGCGGGCGGGGGCTCAGGTGGTGGCTGTTCTCCCGCCCTGGCCGGGGAGATCTTGGTTTCCTCTGTTGCTGGGTCTGGCTGTGGGTCCTCCTTGGATTCTGCCCCGCTGCCCCCGTCCTCTGGGGTCCCAGTCTCACGCCCTTCTGGTTCCTCTCTCCTTGGCGGTCTGGAGGTTGGACGGTTGTCTCTTGGGGTCCGTGGTCTGCCCGACCGCATTGTATCTGTGTTGCGGGCCGCTCGTGGGAAGTCTACTTTGGCTACTTATTCCAAACACTGGATTTATTTTTCTGGGAAGTGTTCCTCTCTTGATCTGTCTCCTACTTCTTGCCCTGTGTCTTCTGTTCTTCATTCTTTTCTGGATGGCTTTCGGAAGCGCTTTGCTTTGCCTTCTTTTGCGGGGTCAATGGTCTGCTATCCCTGCCTTGCTATTACTTCTGCGAGACGGCTGGGGGAACTTACGGCCTTGCGTTGTTCTTCACCCATTTTTGCGGTTTCTGGATGATGTTGTGGTCCTCTCTTTGGTTCCCGGGTTTCTCCCCGAAATCCTCTCTCGTTTTCTTTCCTCTCTGGAGCTGGTTCCTCCTTTCTTGTGTCCTTCTCCTTCTTCTCCTTCTGGGCTTTTGCTTCATTCTTTGGATCTGAAACGTGCCTTGTCTGTTTCAGTTGCTAGGTCTGCGGAGTTTTGCTCCTTTGACTCCCTCTTTGTGACCTTTGGTTTGGCTGGTCGGGGTGTGGCTGCCTCCCATCTTCCTTTGGGTCGCTGGTTTGCGGCAGTCATCTCTCTGGCTTCTCTCGTTGCTGGTTTGCCTTGTCCTGCTGGGGTTCAGGCGCGTTCCACTCGGGGCGTGCCTGCCTCTTGGGCTGCTTTTCATGGTGTTTCTCTTGATGCGGTTTGTCGGGCTGGCGCTTGGGCCTCTGAATCCACTTTTGTGAGTCTCTGCCAGTTGAATTGTGCCCTTTCTAACCGGACCGATTTTGGTCGTGGGCTGTTGCAAGCTGTGGGGGTTGCCCCCTCGCTCTGTGTCTGTGTGTTTTTACACTTTCACTTGCTGCACTCCTTTGTGTCTGGTCTGTGTTTGCTGTATTGGGTGTGCCAAAGGCCTTCTTGGGAGTTACTTTGGTATGCCTCATGAGTGATGACTGGGTCGAGGACGAGGGACGTAGAGGTAATGCTATGATTACTTTCGGTAATCCCCATTACTCTTAGTCCTACTTGTCCTCGACCCAGTCATACATCCCACCCTCCCTCCCTGTCCAGGCCTTTGTTGCTTGTTGTGTCAGGATGTGCTTCCAGTGGTTGGGAGTAATATAGCACCTGGCAGGAGGGGGGGTGGAGCCTAAAAGCGTTTCCTGTTTTGTTTCCTGTCTTGTGGGATACCTCATGAGTGATGACTGGGTCGAGGACGAGTAGGACTAAGAGTAATGGGGATTGTTATGTTATGTTAAAGTGCATTTTTATAGCGCTCGGCTACTCTAAAAGAGTGTCCCGGCGCTTTCCACAGGCAGCTACAGTGTATAATCAACATAACAAGAAAAACAGAACCCAAAAGAGAAGGAAAAAAGCCCACCTAAACAGAATGATTAAAAAGCCAAGTCTTCAAATTCTTCCTGAATTGAAGCAAGTTGGGAGTGCTACGGAGTACCAGTGGAAGCGAGTTCCACAGCTGGGAGGCCTTGAGGCTGAAAGAGCGCCCCCCAATGCGGGCCTTCCTCACGCGTGGAACCACAGCAGTGAAAAAGGGATTCCGAACGCAGTGAGCGAGCAGGGCGATAGAGAGCTAATCTTTTCTTCAGATATCCTGCGCCTGAGCCAAACAGAGCCTTGTGCACCAGCGTCAGGGATTTGAAAACAATCCGCTTCCGGATCGGCAGCCAATGGAGCGTCTGCAGCAACCCAGAAGCCCGTGCTCGTCTATGCAGACCAAAGATTGCCCGGGCTGCAGAGTTCTGTGCCACCTGCAAACGCTGAACCAAGTAATCCGGAAGGCCTAAGAAAAGGGCATTGGCATAGTCTAGCCTAGATCCGATAAGCGCCTGCACCGTAATCCATCTGTGCTCCGCAGACAATAGAGGAAGGAACTTGCGGAGCATTCTGAGGATGCCGAAACAGGTGCCGGACAGGCCGAGGACATGCGCTCTCAGAGAGAGTTTGTTATCGAGCTTAACACCCAGGTTCTTGGCAACCAAGGAGGATTGTGCCGGAGGACACATGGCGGCCGGCCACCACTGCCGCCACTCGGGATCGAAGTCGCAGCCGAAGAATAGAACCTCCGACTTACTGGAGTTTGCCTTCAGACTATTCCGCTGGAACCAGCTGAAGACCCTGTCCAGGCAGTCCCGAATTCTCTCCCCATCAAATGTCAGATCTTTTTCACATGTGAAGAGGAGTTGCGTGTCATCGGCGTAGGACACGATCTGGGCTCCGTAAGCCTCAACCGCAGCCGCCAGGGGGGACATAAAGATGTTGAACAATGTCGGGCTCAACACAGAACCCTGTGGAACCCCAACTCCCAATGGCGGCATCTCGGCGGAGCTCTGGGAAACCCAGACCGTCTGGCGGCGGCCCTCCAGAAAAGATGTAAACCATCTGAGCACCGTCCCCCTTAGGCCGATGTCGTAGAGCCTGGCGAGAAGCGCCTCATGGGGGACGGTGTCGAAAGCCGCCGACAGGTCCAACATGACTAGCATGGCCTTGCCACCCACATCCAAGGTCTCCCTGATGATCTCAGAGACCTCCACCAACGCCGTTTCCGTACTAAAATTCGGACGGAAACCGGATTGGGATGGATGGAGCAGATTGCTGGACTCTAGGAAGTTCGACAAGACGCCATGAACATGTTTCTCAGTGATCTTAGCCAAAGCCGGGAGAAGTGAAATTGGCCTATAATTGGCCAAGACCTCGGCAATTGGCCTATAATTGGCCAAGACCTCGGCATCAAGACCAGGAGGGGGATCACCATCGCCCTTTTCCAGGTGCGATTACCGAAAGTAATCATAGCAATGCTTGTCTGTGGTGAGCCCGTGTGGGGGAGAGCATGGAGGTTCCTGTCCCTTAAAATCGAGAATGTTTCGTTCTGGAGTCCATGATGTCCCCCATGCTGTTTTAATGGGTGCTCGACCACCACAGAACCCACCGCAGTTGAACCTGTTGCGCCACACTTCACACACGCCAGGCATAGTCACAAGAAGCTGGGCAAGAGTAAAAAAATGCCTTGACACCTCAGGACTCTCACTGTGATATCAGTCACTTCCTAAATGTTTGCTTTTGCGAATCACTGTCACTGAAGTGCACGTTTATTTTCCATTCAGGTGAGGTATGAAGTGCATGAGATTTCAACAGTTACTTAGGCCTGGAACACCTTTTCTTGCTCTGTTACAGCACACACTTTAATTGCAACTTTGCAATGTAGAACATTTTAAACATACCAGAGGTTTCATCTGTGGCTTTATTGCAGCGCAGTGAAACTGAGAAAAGCACAGTGAAAGTGAGAAAAACTTATATGGGACATGGGGTGGGTGTTCAGTATGATTTTAACCTGTTTCTTATTATTATTTTGTTGTGAAAAGCAGGTGTTGAATGGCATAGGAAGGACCAGCTCAATTATGTTTCACATTGGATTTTTGTTAGCTCTAGCTTCAGCAATTTTTCCATTCAATGTACTTTACTTCTCCCTTTTGTACACAAAAGCAGATCATTTTTAAATTAGTACAGACGCTACATTACAACTACATTGGAAAGTTAGCGTACAAAGAAGGGACTTTCAGAAAAGATGGAAAAATATCAGTGCTTTTTTAGGCTGGGCGCTATCTAATTAATATTGTGTACTTCTTTTGTATTATAACAGTATGGGTCTGTAAACATATAAAATAAAGGCTTAATTACCCAAAAATAAAAAATATATAATTTATAATTCCTCATATGAGCAGATTTGCACATCACAGTTTTAAATTTTCGCTGTGGCATTAGCACTATTTTTATATAGGTTACACTTCTCTTTGTTTCACGCAAAGATTCGAGTATGTTTTACACCATACACACGATATATTATCAATAAATAAAAATACTTTAGAAAGCACACACCTTGTCTGAAAAATATGGGAAAACACTATTTCCGTATTTTCTGAAGGGCCCTACATCGTTCAAGTTGTGGCCAAAGTACTCATGTTATGGAACAGGGGTGGAGACACACATAATAGGAATATTGTTATTGTGTTGTTTTTTCCAGCTACATGGTAAGGCTGAGCATGCAATATTGGTCATCCCTGGATACATCCACTCCAGTCCATAATACATGAGTACCTCATATGTACATGTATAACGCCAATAGCTCTTGTCTAAAAAGTAAATCGAGATTTTGATACCATTTAATGGCTAACTAAAAATGAAGCAGAACTATGATGAAGTAGAGCCCTGCAAAATACTTTTTTAGATGGCAGTTATGAAATGTCTAAGATGCACAACAACCTAATTCTGGCAGAAGTTTTCCAAGAAAAAGAAGAAGGCATGTTTGCAACAAAATTAGGTAAAGTTTACCTGTTTGTGAGGAAGAAAGTTGGGAAATTCACCCACCTTTGCCAGTGAAAATTTGCCACGTCACAAGCCATTACCCCATTTTTTTGTTAAAATTTGTTTATTGTTTTGACATTTTATATAGTACACTAGCAGCCCGTCCGGACGTTGTCCGGGGATGTGCAATGCTTGCAGCGTTTGAAAGTGGCTAATGCGGAGGTATGAATGGCTGAAGTGGCACAACAGTTATGCACCCATAAGGCACATGGGGGCATATTACCAAGCAATAGCGATAAATATCGCTATTGCTTGGTTAGAGACAAAAATTTACCGCTGAGCTGCGGCGATTTTTACCGCAAATAAACCTTGGTATTACCAAGGTTTAACGCAAATGCGATAAAAATCGCCGCAAAGCATGAATATCGCTGAAAAGTCAGCGATATTCATGCATTACCGAGCTAATGCTCTTAGCCATGTTATCCACCTCCCATTGGATAACATGGCTAAGAACTGCTCAGGGCAGGTGTTAGCTTTTGGAGATATTCGCGCTTAGCGCGAATATCTCCAAAAGTTGGTAATAGGAGATAGCGATGTTAGCGACTGTTTTCAGTCGCTAACATCTTGGCACGCCCACTTTGCATGTCATTAGTGATAAATATCACTGACATGCAAAGTGGGGCCCAAGATGGTCGCTATCTCCTACTAGCTGTCGCTAACTGGTGTTATCGACAGCTAGGTAATAGGGAGATAATTTTATCTCCGCTTTCTTGGCTTTTAAAGCCAAAAAAGCGGAGATAAACCCCCTTGATAATATGCCCCATGATGTACAAACCGCTCCCTGTCCCATACGTAATTTGGAATGAATGGTGAGCAAGTGTGTGTGTAAAAGCAATTAGGTTTCTGTTATTGCAGAAAGGCAAAGTGTGAGTTGTGCAGCATTACCTAAGTATTGTAAAAGGCAAGACAAATTTTATGCGTTGTTTAACATTGATCTTGCACGTTTGTAACATTTGTTGAATATGTTTGTCCTCTTCTGCCTGCACTGTTTGTAAGAGCGTTTTCGAGATAAGTGCCTCCTTAGCTGTACCGTATTTGAAGAGCGTTCGGGATCGGTGCATCCTCAACGGTAACCTTTGCAGCCTGTGGGTGTTGTGGAGTGGCTTGCTTATGGAATCCCCAAGATCGTTCTCTTAGACGTGGATCTGTGTACGCTGCCAGTGCCCTGCATGACAGTGCTTGCGAGGGTTTGGCGTGTGTGATTGACACTAGTATTGTGACAGCTTTTATGCCCCGCCTGAGCCCCTGAATAATTTTAAATAGTGAAGTCTCTTATTTTTGCTGGTACGCTGCCTCGCTTCATCCTCCGCTAGCAGTAATGGCGCGTGAATGGCGAAAGCCGCGGCCAATTTTTTATTTTTTATTTAGCCAGGCCCCTTTAACAACGCTGGCGCCCACACGTAATGGAGAGTGAATGTCGCGCCCAGTGAATGGTGCGTTTGTGAAAGCCACGCTTGCAAGGTATTGGCGTGTGTGATTGACGCTAGTATTGTGACAGCTTTTATGCCCCGCCTGAACCCCTGAATAATTTCAAATAGTGCACTCTCTTATTTTGGCTGGTACGCTGCCTCGCTTCATCCTCCGCTAGCAGTTATGGCGCGTGAATGTCGAAAGCCGCGCCCATTTTAATTTTTTTATTTAGCCAGGCCCCTCTGACAACGCTGACACCCACACGTAATGGAGCGTGAATGGCGCGCCCAGTGAATGGTGCGCTTGTGAAAACCGCGCCCATTTGTTTTTGTTGTATTTTAGCCAGGCCCAACACTGACCCCCACAAAGGACTAAATGTGAAGTCTTCTTTGACACGTCCATCAGGTGAATGTCGCGCCCAGTGAATGGTGCGCTTCTGAAAGCCGCGCCCATTTGTTTTTGTTGTTTTTTAGCCAAGCCCAACGCTGACGCCCACAAAGGACTAAATGTGAAGTCTTCTTTGACAGGCCCATCGCTAACAGCACAGCGCCAACGCCCACAAGGGACTACTTTACCCCTAAGGTTCTTTCACCTTTGTGATGTATATGGTGGGCAGCTGTATAGCCTATGTCCATCTGCTGCAACTCCCCTTTACAATGCTGTATTGGGTGTAGTGATTGGTGCTGTACTTCTTGAGCTTACCTGCCTCAAAGGTTTCAGCTCGCTCTTTATAAAAGGAGTATGGATAACAGCTCAGGAGTTACATGGCTGTACAGGGGTCATGCCCCCTCTGTCCTTTTACTTTTGCGTTTTACATCAATAGACAGTCAGAGTGATTGTGCATATCAAAAACAAAAATCCTTTTTTTTTCCTCTTCTTTATAACAGTTTGCAACAGAACACACATGCAACAGGTTATATAACACATTTCTCACCTAACATAAAATGAACTTATGGGCGGATTTAGAAGCCCCTTGCGTCACTTTTGCGCCGTTGTTGCGCCACTTTTGTGACTAATTTGCATACAGCCAGGTTCTGAAACTGGGATGGTGCAGTGAGCTAAAAAACGGTGTTGGATCTAGCCCTGATCTCTTGACTGGGTGAGAGCTTTCTGCTTAATTCAGAGACTCTGTCCCTCACCACCCCTTGTTGTAAATATTTTTGTCCACCCTAAGCGTGGAAGGGTATTCTCAGATGTGAGACCCTTGCTCATTGCACCATCAGGATTCAAGCAAACCGGGCCGAAGACGGCTGTAATGCCAGAAACCGGTCCCCGGGAGCTTGTTTCCTTCCCAGTGTAAGAATTGGCTTTTGTAGTTTGGTTTGCCCTGTTCCCATCATGCACTGGGACAGGAACAGACTAATTTGCATACAGCCAGGTTCTGAAACTGGGATGGTGCAGTGAGCTAAAAAACGGTGTTGGATCTAGCCCTGATCTCTTGACTGGGTGAGAGCTTTCTGCTTAATTCAGAGACTCTGTCCCTCACCACCCCTTGTTGTAAATATTTTTGTCCACCCTAAGCGTGGAAGGGTATTCTCAGATGTGAGACCCTTGCTCATTGCACCATCAGGATTCAAGCAAACTGGGCCGAAGACGGCTGTAATGCCAGAAACCGGTCCCCGGGAGCTTGTTTCCTTCCCAGTGTAAGAATTGGCTTTTGTAGTTTGGTTTGCCCTGTTCCCATCATGCACTGGGACAGGAACAGACTAATTTGCATACAGCCAGGTTCTGAAACTGGGATGGTGCAGTGAGCTAAAAAACGGTGTTGGATCTAGCCCTGATCTCTTGACTGGGTGAGAGCTTTCTGCTTAATTCAGAGACTCTGTCCCTCACCACCCCTTGTTGTAAATATTTTTGTCCACCCTAAGCGTGGAAGGGTATTCTCAGATGTGAGACCCTTGCTCATTGCACCATCAGGATTCAAGCAAACCGGGCCGAAGACGGCTGTAATGCCAGAAACCGGTCCCCGGGAGCTTGTTTCCTTCCCAGTGTAAGAATTGGCTTTTGTAGTTTGGTTTGCCCTGTTCCCATCATGCACTGGGACAGGAACAGACTAATTTGCATACAGCCAGGTTCTGAAACTGGGATGGTGCAGTGAGCTAAAAAACGGTGTCGGATCTAGCCCTGATCTCTTGACTGGGTGAGAGCTTTCTGCTTAATTCAGAGACTCTGTCCCTCACCACCCCTTGTTGTAAATATTTTTGTCCACCCTAAGCGTGGAAGGGTATTCTCAGATGTGAGACCCTTGCTCATTGCACCATCAGGATTCAAGCAAACCGGGCCGAAGACGGCTGTAATGCCAGAAACCGGTCCCCGGGAGCTTGTTTCCTTCCCAGTGTAAGAATTGGCTTTTGTAGTTTGGTTTGCCCTGTTCCCATCATGCACTGGGACAGGAACAGACTAATTTGCATACAGCCAGGTTCTGAAACTGGGATGGTGCAGTGAGCTAAAAAACGGTGTTGGATCTAGCCCTGATCTCTTGACTGGGTGAGAGCTTTCTGCTTAATTCAGAGACTCTGTCCCTCACCACCCCTTGTTGTAAATATTTTTGTCCACCCTAAGCGTGGAAGGGTATTCTCAGATGTGAGACCCTTGCTCATTGCACCATCAGGATTCAAGCAAACCGGGCCGAAGACGGCTGTAATGCCAGAAACCGGTCCCCGGGAGCTTGTTTCCTTCCCAGTGTAAGAATTGGCTTTTGTAGTTTGGTTTGCCCTGTTCCCATCATGCACTGGGACAGGAACAGACTAATTTGCATACAGCCAGGTTCTGAAACTGGGATGGTGCAGTGAGCTAAAAAACGGTGTTGGATCTAGCCCTGATCTCTTGACTGGGTGAGAGCTTTCTGCTTAATTCAGAGACTCTGTCCCTCACCACCCCTTGTTGTAAATATTTTTGTCCACCCTAAGCGTGGAAGGGTATTCTCAGATGTGAGACCCTTGCTCATTGCACCATCAGGATTCAAGCAAACCGGGCCGAAGACGGCTGTAATGCCAGAAACCGGTCCCCGGGAGCTTGTTTCCTTCCCAGTGTAAGAATTGGCTTTTGTAGTTTGGTTTGCCCTGTTCCCATCATGCACTGGGACAGGAACAGACTAATTTGCATACAGCCAGGTTCTGAAACTGGGATGGTGCAGTGAGCTAAAAAACGGTGTTGGATCTAGCCCTGATCTCTTGACTGGGTGAGAGCTTTCTGCTTAATTCAGAGACTCTGTCCCTCACCACCCCTTGTTGTAAATATTTTTGTCCACCCTAAGCGTGGAAGGGTGTTCTCAGATGTGAGACCCTTGCTCATTGCACCATCAGGATTCAAGCAAACCGGGCCGAAGACGGCTGTAATGCCAGAAACCGGTCCCCGGGAGCTTGTTTCCTTCCCAGTGTAAGAATTGGCTTTTGTAGTTTGGTTTGCCCTGTTCCCATCATGCACTGGGACAGGAACAGACTAATTTGCATACAGCCAGGTTCTGAAACTGGGATGGTGCAGTGAGCTAAAAAACGGTGTTGGATCTAGCCCTGATCTCTTGACTGGGTGAGAGCTTTCTGCTTAATTCAGAGACTCTGTCCCTCACCACCCCTTGTTGTAAATACTTTTGTGATGCAGCAGCGGCATAAAAGTTGTTGCCCATTTACAATTTGACGCATCTAGGGAGATGCATCAGGTTGTAAAGTCCTGCGTGACATTATGCCTGAGTCAGGTATAATTTATGTAGGGTGGGCTTTCCCACGCAGTAAAGCCTCGTAAAAGTGATGCAGTGAAATCTACAAGATTTCACTGCATGACTTTTAGGACGCTTGCGATGCGACTCCAGCAATGCGGGACTTTTCTGTCAACAGATGCGTCAGAATTTCTGACGCACCTGTCAATCATTGCGCCATGGTGCGCTGTATTTTAAATATAGCGCATCCATGGGGACGCAAGGGTTTCTCAGGGTGGTGTAGGTAAAGAGATGCATCTCTACAGATGCGTCACTTTCTTGTAAATCTGCCCCCTAAGGTCTATAAAATAGAGCATCGTTTTGAACTATACCTTCCTGACTACTTGTTGTTGGTCTGCGCGTGCCTGCATTTGGACAGAGCTGTGCTGTAGAGGATGTCTTTGCCAATCTACACCCTATTTCATAATAGGTTATTCTGCGACACGTTGTTGAACCCGGATGTATGCCAAGTGGGGTGCGAGATTGGGGGGGAGGGGTTGCCGTTGTTTGTTGGCAACTCTGGGGCAGATTTACAAGCCCCTTGCGCCACTTTTGCTTCACTATTAACGTGGGAAAAGTGACGCAAACGTGGCGAAGGGGCTTGTAAATCTGCCCTATAGTGCTGTACGCAAGGTAAGGTGCTGTGCTGGTGTCCTACGCGCTCGATCTTCATGCACGCTTGGTACAGAACTTCAGGCGCCGGTCCGATGTCTGCTCAGACATAGCATCCGAGTGCCCAGAGAAACTGTGCTGTGCCATAGGACACCCAAGTCCGACAGGATCGCGTCCCATGCTGCTACCGGCTGCTTTCTGATGCCCAGCGCGTTTTCACGCCGCAGCGCTATACTCTCAAAATGTGCCCAGCATAGTAAAGATTGAGAACCAGGATTTTACTGGTGGGGACCTCCGGGGAGCCATGACTCAATTTGAATGCATTTTATCCGGTGAGTTATTTACTGGACTTTTATTACATTTTGTCATTTATTTAACTTTTGTTAAAAATAATGAACAAAAATATTTGAGTTCCTATTTTAATTTGAATTAATGGGCATTGTGCTACTGTTTATTAAAAAGAAAGAGGCAGCCCTTGAATAAAGAAGTGCTCAATTTAAAAATAAAGAAAACCAGACAATTCAAAATGACAACTCAATAAATGTGTGAAACTATCCAAGCCCTTCAAATAAAACATTCGCCTCATGAACATTCATCACATTTCCTCCATTAGCTGGTGTCATAAAGCCAGAGAATGTTCTTGTGAGTTGTTGAAGCACAGTTAGAAAAGAGAAACCGGAATGAACATTAAACGCATTCGGGTAGAAAGGTCTGGAGCTTGGACATTATTTTCTTTAACTTCATTTACCCCTTCAATATCTCAGCACTCAGATTGTAGACAAAGTGATGGCACCTGAATCTATGAACTGCATGTGGACTACCCACAGAGTGTTGCTTTGTGCCCTACAGCTGTGCCAAAGCTCCATCTGGTAGTCACCTTTTCCGATGCATAATCAACCCTTTAGTATCTCAGTGCATGGAAATGTGTGCAGTATACTAGTCAGTCTGATCCTGATGCAAATGCTGCGAGGTATGTGTTAAGTGATGAGTAGGTGTGTGCAAGGTTATTTATTATCAGCCCTTCCCAGGTCTGTGAACGCTTTGGCACATTCTGACTATGTAACTGAAGGGAGGCATTATTGGGGGCAACTGTTTCGACTTTGTGCAACATTAGGATAACCTTAATGCTTCAGATGTACCTTGTGGTTAATATTTCAAGATTGCTTATTTTCTTTTAGGAGGAGCTCAACTGATGCCACATCAGATGCTTAGTCTAGAAATTAAAATTGTGGAAATTCATGAATGCAGTATGCACTGTGCAAGTCTCACTCCATTTTGAAAATTGGATTTTGTTTTTACAACTGTACATACAAGGTTCTGTATTCATTTGCAAAGCAGCTGTGCCAGTACCCTACTGCGTACATATGCTACTGTTAGGTGCAGTCATATGTACAGTTATACTTGATGAATGTTAATCATGCCAGCTGTCTAATTTCCCATGAACCGCTGTTCGTTCATGATTTCACATGTACACATTTTGCAAACATATTCAGTGGTGTGTGATTAAGAGGTACATGACAACCACTTTATGCTTAATGGTCTTGTTTTCATTACCTTTCCCAGTGTTAAACTGGGACTAATGGGTGCCCCCTCTCACTGCCCAGCCTCTTTGTCTGCCATGTTTCCTTCACATATATTGCAGACTGAAACTTTTTTTACTTATATGGGTGAGACCAAAAACCTTAACCCTCTACTTTATCTACCATTCAAAACTGTTTGGCCATAACAGTAGTCCCAGCCTGGGGAGCTGAATGTAGGTTCCATCCCTTCTTTGTTTTTTCTGTCCTATGGGTTCAAAGTAAGCCATGGAAAATAAGCTTCTCAAGGCTTCTGAACCCTCTCACTAGCACTTAGGGCCCTATTTAGAGCTTGTTGAACTGGATAGTCTGTAACAAACATGGCAAATGTCCGGATACCATGTTAAAAGTGCATTACAAACTATGGCATTTGTAATATAGTAGAAGGGGTCTGCAACGTTTTGGAAGAGTATCCCGTCCGCAAAACTCTAATGTCTTTGTGAGAAATTGAGTTGTTGGTTGACAGGGTTGTGAATTCTTCTCAAGCAACATCCACAATCCTTATCAGGGTCAACCACAAAAGTCACTAACTTAATCTGTGCTTTACCCTCTGGTAGCTTGGGGCAAAAGCAATCAGCCTTAACTTAGAGGCAATGTTTAAAGTATTTATGCCGCACATCAACAGTAATAAAGTGAAAACGCAACACAAGAAAAACCAATCTAGAGAAATAGAGTACATTTTAATAAATTATTTGGCACCAAAAGGACAAAAACCAATCAGTAGAACCGGAGCTATGTAATTAACATTTAGGGTAAGCATAGCGCCTAAAAGCACAAAGCGCCACTCACAGTTATGTAGTTGTGCGAGACCGGGTTAAAGTCACAAGCTTAGGCAAACAGCGATGGAACGTGAGCCGGATACATGGACCAGATGAAAAAATTACCTTCTAAAGGCTACCGCAAAGAATTCTGTTCATAGTAGATAAGTCCACAAGGACCCTGGAAAGCATCGTGGATGTTCATTGCTGTAGTGCGAAAAGCAGGTCAGGCATCGTGGATGGTCATCGCTGTAACACGAAGATCCTGGTGGGCACTGTGGACAGGTTTTACTGGAGCTTCGCCTTGGCAGTCACTGCGGGCTGTTGATGCTGTAGTACGAAGTGCAAATCTCATGCTGGTAGTCGCTGTAGCGCGTAGTGTCTGTTTCACAAAATGCTTCGTGTTGGCATTGGACGCGGAAGGCAAGGTCTTGGTGCAAACCATTTGCGGTCACAAAGAGCCCAAAACATCAGGATTCTTTCTTTTGTTTTATGAGGGGCTCAACTGATACCACACAAAGGATAACATCAATAGGAACATTTTGAGGCCATTTCCTAGCTAAAAGCATGTGTTGGTATGGTCAAAAAGAATCATGTTTAATTGTTGTCAATTTGAAGATTGCCCCTGTTTATCACACCCTCATGTTGCCAAATAAGGGACATGCAGTGGCCAACTAACAAAACTATTTTCTTGATAAAAGTTCTCCTAATTAGGCCCTCATTTTGAGAGTTATGAAAGTCCCAGGGCCGGCTCGAATGAGTGTGTGCACCCAAGTAAGGGTCACATCATGGGAGGTAACCTTTTATAGTTCCCGAAGCACATATTTCTCGGCCTGGGTTGTACATATTGAGAAGTCATTGGTAAAGGGTAGAGGCATTATCAGTTCCTGGGAATGGCTATGTCAGATTCCTTAAGTGTGATCTCTGTATAAGGAAAGGTTATGACAAAACAAGTATGTCTTACTTAATTATTGTGAAATGTATGTGTGGAAGGCAAACAGTTATTACACTGTGCTAAAGCATGTACACAGTCGTTTTGTTGCAAGTAAACTTGCAGATCACTGTAGTAGGCAAGGGATTTGTTGCTGGTGACCCACCTGATCCAACAATTGGGATAAACACATTGCACTCTGGCAATCTTTATTAGGCTCTATTAGTAGGGATTTTGTATTGTTTTGACAACTGTATTTTATAGATTTGTAATTTTACTATGGTATACCAGATGGTTGCCTTGTGAGAAGGCTTCTGAACCAACACATTAGGTCTGAGTTCCTTATGGTGACAAGCCAGTGATAAAGGTTATAAGCTTAACTGTTTATAATGAAATGTTACAATAAAGGCAGCGGGCGTAACATATTGATTGAGAAAAGCCTATAATAAAGTCAGTAGGCATTTAGGAATAGATTCTTCTTTCTCCATATCAAATGCCACAGATAGGTATTTTTCTGCATGGAATCACACAGATTATCTTAGCATTTATCGCTGGTTACCCCCTCTGACAACCTGTGTCTATAGAAGATTTGTACTGATAGAATTCTTAGCCCTTTTAGGAGAGATTGTATTTTGTTTTGGCAACTGAAATGTTTATTCTTTGTAATTTTATCAACGTATGCCTGATGGTTGTAATGTGGGAAAGGTTCTGGTCAGTACATGATGCCTTAGTTAGTAGTGGTGATAAGCCATTGCTAACAGCTACATGCTTGATTGGTTCAATCGGGAAAATATTTCTTTTGCTGTAGGTCTGATCTTTTTGTTATGAATCGTTATGATCATCATATTAGGCTTGATGTTTTGTATGTGAAAAGCATATGTTAAAATCAACAGGCATTTAAGGGTGGATTGTTATTTCTCTGGATTAAATCCTACAGGTAAGTACTCTAGGCCATATGTATCAAGCCATTTTCCCACTTGCAAACTGGCAGATTCTCAGAATCGGCCCGTTTGCGAATAGTCTTTTGGGATGTATCATCCCAAAAGGCCATCGCAAAATAGAGAATTGCAAAATGTGCGATTCTCTATTTTGCAAATGCAATTAAGGAATTGCAATTTGCGATTCCTTAAATGCACTTCTGGAAGCACCAGAAATTAGCTATTTGGCCTTAAGGAATTACAAATTACCACCAACTTCAAGATGGTGCTAATTTGGAATTTTCTTTAAAAAAGGACTTTTTTTTATTTTTCTAAAAGTGCCATATGTCACACATACACCAAAATGTGCACACATGCATATTTCAAGAGTGCAACAGGGTTTCCTTTTGCACCCTTGCAACCTTTAAATTGCATTCTCAATTTGTGATTCTTGAGAATGTATTTCCATTAATTCCTAAGGGCCTCCTAGCCCATAGGAATGAATGGGAAGGTATTCCTTAATTGCGAATCTCAATTTGCAATTTGCAAATAAGGAATATGTAGGATTCACAAAATGTTTAGCAAATCCTACATACATTGCATTTTGCAATTCTCTAATTGCAATTCGCTAAAAATCGCAATTTGAGAATCGCAACACTCTTTTTTGATACCTATGGCCCTCTGTTACTTCCATCCATGACAGCCAACTTCATGGGATAATAGTTCAGTCTGCATTGGCCATTGCCTCATTCTCACTGTGAATTATGTTATTTTCTGATCATATACGTACATCCACCTGAAAATCACTATCAGGGAGGATTGGCCAGTGTTTTACTTTCGAGTTTTCTCCCCGTATAGTTCACCTTTCAGTTCTTTGTTTCTCCTCGTTTTATTTTAATGTTTCTTAAGAGTATTCTATAGATTTACAAGCAGTGCTAATCGATTGCTTGCTTCCTGCTAATTTCATACGCAATGCGCTGCATTCCACATGGTGACATGTTGGTTCTAAAAGTTAGTTTGTAGATTTATACAACGCAGCTTATCACCGAGAGGGTATCCAGGCGCGTCTATGTGCATGGGGAGATTAAGGGGCATATTAGCAAGGCCCTGCGATAATTGACGCTCAGCGCTTTCAGCGCGAGGATAATTAACGCAGGCTAACGCAGGATTCTATCACGGAGATAGCGTGCTATCAGCAACGCTGATCTCCCAAGCAATAGGAATCCATGCGTTACCTGGAAAACAGTGTGATTATCGCTGAAAATCCAGCGATAATCACACTGCAACCAGCGAAACCTTGCTGATAGGGCAGGGTGATCTTAGCCATGTAATCCACCTCCCATTGGATTACATAGCTAAATCAGGTTACAAGCAGGCGTTAGGAAAGTAGCGTTAACTGTGGTTAGCGCTACTTTTCTTACTGCTCTGCTTGTTTGCGTGCAGCTTGAAAATTGGAGAAATGTCAGTTAGCGACATTTCTCCAGTTATTTTGGCACGGAATGCCAACTTTGCATCTCATTAGAGATGCAAAGCTGGGCTTTGAGGCGCTAAATCAGCAAAAACACAATAGCGTATCTTTGCTGATAAGGCGATAAAATTATCGCCACTTTTCGGCCGAAAACGGCCCCAAAAGGAGCGATGATTTTATAGCGCCGCCTTGGTAATATGCCCCTAAGTGATTTTTCCAGAAACACAGGATGTTGCGCCAATGCCACAACTCAAACCCAGATCCCCAACTTCCCAGTTGGCAGCTCTGGTTGCTAAATGTGGTAGCCAAGCTTGTGCTTTAAAACAATTATAGACTATTTACAATGGGCCCGATTCACAGAATGAACTTAAGACTCAATCCTAAATTTACTACTATTTTGGTATTCACAGAATGCACCTACTACTTTTGGTATTCACAGAAGTTAGGATTTTGTCTTAAGTTTGTCTTAGACAGACTTAAGACAGACTTAAGACAAAATCCTAACTAAAGTCTGTCTTAAGTCTGTCTTAAGTCTGTCTTAAGTTTGTCTTAAGTCTGTCTTAAGTTTGTCTAAATCTTTCTTAAGACAAACTTAAGACAAAATCCTAACTTCTGTGAATACCAAAAGTAGTAAGTTCATTCTGTGAATACCAAAAGTAGTAAGTGCATTCTGTAAATGCCAGAATAGTAGTAAGTTTAGGATAGAGTCTTAAATTCATTCTGTGAATCGGGCCCAGTACCTTTGTAAAATGGACACCCCCTGCTATGTTTAATGTTGTTATTGCGAACATATGCCTTGCATATTTAAAAGGCAGCATGTTTTCTTTTTTCCTTTATATTCTTTTAATTTATTGTGAAAGTAGTGTTGCGTTTGTATGTGTTTTATTTCAGTTGTGTCAGAGGGTGATTGGAAGGATGAGTCAGTGGATTGATGAATGGATGCATGAGTGTAAATGTGAGCGACAGAGTGCGTGTATGATGACTTTTTGAGTGTCTACGCCCATCAATGACACAAAAGGCACTTTCCTTCATGAGCCAGACCTATTGGCATTGCCAATGCTTGTTGTATCGTAAATGGAACATACTTGACTAAGTGCTGCTATTTAAGAGACAGTGCCCTCAGAAGATTCAGAGATACACTAGCGCTCCCTTTTATGCCCGAAAGTCACCAAAGCAATTTCCCCTTCAACATTTCATTTTAAATTAGTTCCATGGCATATTTATCTATCCCCGAGTGAGGTGATAAATTGACCTGACTTCAGGAAATGAAAACCATGCGTGAACACAATTTGGTTCGTGTAAAAAAATAAATACCTTTTTATTGAATATGAGAAATGCATTTAGAAGAGGAGGAGGATTTTTTTCTGGCCTAAGTAAACAACTGCATCAGTTGCTAGGGGAAAGTTCTCCTGTGGCAATTGAGGGAGTTGAACCAACCTGTAGAAATGTTTGCCATCATCATGATTACTCAAGTATTGATTGTTCTTGAGGGGAATTTAATAGATGCAAAGTTATCCCCTCCCCCAACTCGGGTCCTTTTTTCCAGACATTTAATGGCTCCATAGTATTGAAAATAATCAAGAGTGAAGTAGTTTTGTATGGTTACATTACGTTATGTTATGCTACGTCACTTTACGCTATGCCAGGTTACAATACTTTACGTTATATTATGTTTACTTTACTGAACGTTACGCTACCTGACGTTGTTATGTTTCTTTATGTTATTTAAATGTATTTTACTTAACGTTGTTATATTACGTTACGTTATAATACTTTTCATTATATTATGTTACTTTACTTAAAGTTATGTTGTGTTTCCATATGTTGTTATGTTACTTTATGTTATTTAGTGTTATTTTACTTCACATTGTTACATTACTTAATGTAGTGAAACTTTATGTTATATTACGTTGTGCCATGTTATGTCACTTCACGTTACATTATGTTATGCTATGTGGAACTTTGCATAGATTATTTCTCAAACTGTAATTTATCCTACGAGTTTCCTTCATTGTAAAATTGCTCCTCGAATTACAGAGTGATGTTGAAAGGAGTGTAGGAGTGTGTGAGTTAAGTTATATGGGGAGGGCTTCATAAAGGCACTGGGCCTCGCAGTCTCCCATCCTTACCAAGTGTGTGGTGGGTTGCCTCTGCCTGGTGGTTCAGAGTGGGAGTTCACGTTTAGCTTTCCTCCATCTAATTCATGTCAGCGTTTGTTTACCAGATTCTGATAGACCTTTTGGAAGCGGTGGTTGTTGTATTCTAATGTATATTTATAGCTAGAGCAAGTGTCTATGATCTGGTTCTTCTATTCGCTTTTTTAAATCTGGGGGTGTGAATCCTGGTCATTGGAAGTGAGATAGTGTTCACAATGTGTAATGTGTGAACTGTAACTATTAAAGTACTTATTTTGGATCCCGAGTGCCTGGTGGTATCCTTCAGTGCTTGACTCGAATCCCCCCGTTGTTTCCCCTTTCCTCGTCTATTTTTCCCATGATAAGGGTAGCCAGAAACTTTCGTTGACCCTCAAAAGGCTTACTACAGATATTTGTATTTTGATATCCTGTGGATGCTCTGAATTGGAAAATCAAAGACACAAGAAGCCGGACGAAGTAGGGTACTTTATGAGTGGGTTTCTAGTGATACCAAGACATGTCCTAGTGATGGAAAGCATGTTTTACATATCAATTGACTTTAATGACATAATGGAGGATTGGGGTCTGAGGCGAGAAGGGGAATAATTTACTAGTAGATTATAGCAGAGAATTTTTGTTTGTGGGCACATGATCTGTGTGCCTGAATGTATATATGTGTGTGTGTGCAAGTGTGTGTGAGCGTGTGGGTTTGTGTGTGTGTGTGTGCATGTGTGTGTGTGAGCGCTTGCGTCTTGTCCACTATGTTGGTGGGTCTGATTAAATGTTTTGTGGAAATGTTTACCTATGGTATTGTGGATTGTTTTAGAAGTAGGAATATTTTTGGGGTGGACAGGAGTGCTTTAGAAAACCCCATTGTATGTTAAGGAGGCTAGTATAAATTGCTGCTACCGGAAGAGAACTGGTGGTGTGTGTGTGATATGAAGGATTGAATAATTAGTGGGTTGCTTTAATGATAAATACTAATAGGTGGAGTTCAGATTGAAGAGGTTGAAGCACTATTGATTTACGATCTATATGAGATGGTCGAGGGACACCTCTGGACTTGGGTTCCAGATGTAATGTTCTTTCGGAATGGGAGTTGCAAGTGTCCTGGTGGATTAAGAATGTACATTGTGGCAGTGGTAAGTTGGGTGTCTGGTAGTGGCTTCTAGATAGCATGCTCTTTGCGTGTTTCACATCTGGATCCTACTGATCTAGGCAACTACTGCCCGATTTCCCTTCTCCCAGGGATGGCCAAAATTGCCGAAAAATACATCAACCACACTCTTTGTAACTTTCAGGAATCCTCAAGCTTGCTTCACCCCTCCCAGACAGGATTCCGCCCCCGCCAAAGCACAGAAACTGCCCTGCTGGCGGGGGTGGACGAAAGCAGGAAGATTCTAGACTCAGGAGGGTCGGCAGCCATCATACTCCTTCATTTGAGCGCAGCATTCGATATGGTGAATCACCATGTTCTGATTCACCGTCTCAGAAACATAGGAGTAGTCTCAACGGCACCAAAGTGCCTGCACTCCTTCCTGGAAGGATGCTCCTTCCAGATCTTTGAAGGAACTGTGAGCTCCAAACCTATGCCCCTGCTGTGTGATGTTGCCCAAGGCTCTTCATTAAGCCCAGCCCTTTTTTAATGTTTATATATGTCCCCTCTAGTATCAGTTGTGGCCCCTTTTGGGATCCACATGGTTAATATGCAGACGACACCCAACTGGTCGTATCACTGAATCAAGTGACACAACACCCGGAGGCCTTGAACACCTGCCTATCCGAAGTCGCTAAATGGATGGGGGCGTCCCACCTGAAACTTAATGAGGAAAAGACAGAGATCATGATCATGGGCAACCCGCTACACGCGACTCTTGAGACCTTATGGCCAACATGTATGGGCCCAGCCCTAGCCCTGAAGTCCAAAATAAAGAGCATAGGTATCTGGTTAGACCAGAACCTGACATTCAAGATGCAAGCCAAGAAGACGGTTGCTACATGCTTTGGCCTCCTCAGAATGGCCAGAACGATGCTCCCTCGTCTCCCCCCTCAAGCTACCAAAAAACTTGTCCAATCTCTAATACTCTCAAGGATAGACTACGAAAATGCACTCTATCTAGGGGCCCGACCGCAGTCATTAATAAACTTAAAATTGTCCAAAATTGCGCCGCAAGACTACTGTTGGGTATGTCAAAGCGCCTCTCAGCCAAACCAGCCCTTTCCTCCCTCCACTGGCTTCCATTAAGGGAAAGAATTAGCTTTAAAGCTCTCTGCATCGTCCACAGCTCTTTGCAAGGGAAAGGTCCACCTTTAATTTCGGCCATAATCCATCCCTACAAAGCAAGGAGGAAACTTCCCCTAATTGAAACCACAAGGATCAAGAGGTCTAGAACCGGGGGTCGACGCTTCTCCCTTAATGCTGCAAAACTATGGCATGCACTCCCACTCCATCTCCGCAGGGAACCCAGCTACCATGTCTTCCGTAAACAACTTTAAACTTTCCTATTCCCCTAATGTCTGTGTTCTGAGTACTGGTCACGCCCAGCGCTGGGGGGCCTCCGGGTAGCCTTGCGTTATATAATTGTGTCACTTTCATTTAATTTAATTTCATTCATAAAGAATAGCAAGGTGAATGTGTATGACTTAGATGCGTGATGGTATGGCCTAAGATAATGTGGGTGTAAGTGCTGGTGATGTTTGAGGCATTGCAATTTGTCCCTTTTTACGTAGCCCGTGAAGTTTTAATATCAGTGGGTATAGTGATTTCAATCGTGTATTATTAAAATTCATTAAGGGATTAATCGTTGTTCTAGGCACATGAGCATTATGGTGTGAGTAGACTTGTGAAGTATTATGCACTGTGAAGGTGTCTTGGGTTTTGTGTACTATTATCTGTCTTCTGTCCTATTGGGGCTGGGTGTAGGTAGCATGTACATGATAGTTACAGAAAGAAGATGCATAAGTCTTACCGTGTTTGACAGCCAAGCCTGGCATAGCATTCATGGGAGTGGACAGGACAACCCACTCCTTAACGAGACAGCACACAACTCAGAGGTGGAAAGGCAGAGAAGCAGCCTGGTATTATGGTTAAGGCAAATCCATTCCATTTTAAGGCAACCTACTCTGACCTCTGACCCAGAGCCATTGTTAAATCGAAGTTGCAATTCCTGTGTTTTAATAGTTTGTTTATGCTGATGTGAATCTTGAAAAAATGAATGACATAAAATAGCCTCAGAATAACTCAAATATATCTAAATTGCCTTTGTTGACTCGTATCTTGCTTCAATAGCTTTTACTTCAGGCTACCCTAGGACAAGGAGGTATATAAGCATAAGGGTCGAATGCTACATTACTTGACATTGCTGCTAAAGGAAACAAATAACTGCTGGTGACATGCAATACTCCAAGTAGCATTTAAACCACCTTTCATCTGTTCCAAACTCACACTGACTAAGTAGTCAAAGATCATTGTGGCAGAGATAGAATCCATTGTTTTATCCATCCAAAAGAAACAATACATCTGAAACTTCACAGTTCTGTCAATGTTATGCAATCCCTGTCAGGGTGAACCACCAAAGTCACTCAATTAACCTGTGCCTATCCCTTTGGTAGCTTGGCACGAAAGCAGTCAGGCTTAACTTAGAGGCAATGTGTCAAATATGTATGCAACACTCACATAGTAATAAAGTAAAAACACAACACAAGAACAATCCCAAACTAATTGATTTAAATAGAGAGAAATGTTATAAATAATTTGAGAGCAAAATGACAAAAATCCAATCTGGAGAAACGGAGATATGTAATTTCAATGGTTTAAATAAAAGTAGTGCCAAAAGCGAGAGGCGCTCTGAGGGTATCAGGCTGCACTAGGCTGGGGCAAAGTCACAAGTTCAGCTGACCATGAAAGACCACAGGCTGGGCATAGCCTGGGCACAGGACCAAGTTTGGCCCACTGAGAGCTCTTCCTGATCTCCTTAGCGTGAGGTCTGTGCAGCATTGCATTGCAAGGTTTCGCGTCAGCCGGCGTTGGTTCCTTTGAGGCTGTGTTAATCAAGGCTTTGTGGGGCTTTGAGTCACTCGCCGCCGATACAATGAAGCTTTAAGCTATGCAGCAAGGCTTTGCAGGGCTTCACACTGCTCACCATTGGTTCTGATGAAGCTTTTAGCCGTGTGGTGAGACTTTGTGGAGCATCGTGTCACTCGATGACAGTTTCGATTAAGTTGGCAGCTGTGTAGCGAGGCTTTGGGTGGCTTGGCATCGGTTTTTGAAGCTTGCAGCTGTCCAACAGATTTTATGGATCCTTCAGTTCTTTCTGATGCAGTAGAGGCCGGCAGGGCTCAGGCAGGTCCAGTTGCAGGCCCAGTGGAGCATGTCAGCTTGCAGTTGCAGGGAGGTCTCTGGAGTTTGTTGTGTCCCTGTAGAGCACAACAGGAGGTCAGTCAACTGGCCCTTGGAGTCACACTGGTATCTATGGGTTCAAGTAGGTAATCCAGTTCCCCTTCATCAAGGCAGGCATCAAGCAGCAGGACAGTGATCTGTGGGACTTGGCAGGTCTCTAGAAGCAGGGCAGTCCTTTCGGGGGTCCAGGTAAGCCTCTAGCAGCAGAGCAGTCCTCTGGGTAGCAAGGCAGTTTTCATAGAGTCTAGCACAGGCCCAGGAGTATATCTAGTGCCAGCCTTTGAAGTGGGAGAAACTTCTAGACTTCCCCCATTTGGCTCTGGAAATTCCCTTCCTTCCCTGCCCTGGCTTCAAGAGTTCTAGGGTCAACAACTGGTGACAAGTTATTTGTGAGTGCGCTGGAGGCAGCCACTTTGAAATTGTAAGTGGGCCTGGGAACAGCTTTTCCCCTCCCATTCTGGCAGGATGGCCCATGCTGCCAACCTCTAGTCCCCCATTGTGTCACTGACTGGGAGGAATACACAAAGGCTAACTGCAAACTATGAACAGTCATTTGACCCAGGTCTAATGCTGCAGGCACCAAAGGGTTAGCACAAGAACATGCCAACTTTCTAAAAGTGGCATTTTCAGAAATGCAACTTAAAATACGACTTTACCATTAAAGAGGATTTTAAATTAATTTGTTTAGACCAAGCAAGACATTTATACGTGTTACTAATAAAACGTTATCTGTTATCAAATTTAATAAGGAAATTCAATGTCAACCTATATGAGAGGTCAGCCTGGCAGTAGTGAAGAAAAGATTTCTGTTTTTTTCTACTACCAGTACATGTAAAAGGTAAAAATACTTGTCCTTTTTTCTATTATTACAATGCACCCTGCCCTAGGTGGTTTTTAGGGCCTACCTTAGGGGTGACTTTTATGTATAAAAAAGTAAGGTTTAGGCACGGTAAAAGGTTTATTTTGCCAGGTCAAATTAGCAGTTTAAAACTGCACACAGGCTGTAATGACAGGCCTGAGAAATGATTTAAAATTCTACTTAAGTGAGGGACACAATAGGTGCAGCAGGCTAACTAGTAGAGTTGTATTTACTGGTAATGGGTACATATAGTCCACTTTACTAGGGACTTATGAGTAAAATAAATGTGCCAATTTGGTATAAGCCAATTTTTCCATGTATCAAGGAGGGAGCACATGCACTTTAGCACTGGTTAGCAATGGTAAAGTGCACAGAGTCCTAAAAGGCAACATAACCGGGTTCAGAAAGGAGGAGGAGAGGAGACAAAATGTTTGGGGGTTGCAGAGAGGGACAAGTCCAACACTTAAAACATTGGGTATTAACCAATATCACTGATATTCAGAACAGAGCCAAACAGTCCCTGGCAGCACATCTACTCTGCCATCAATTATTATTACAGTTAAGTACAGTTAAGACCAGCTACGGAGCTTTAACACTTCATACAAAGATCAGAGAATTTCCATTAGAATCTACTCAGGCCTGTATTCCACATCAGAAAAATGAAATAACACGTCTTTACCCAACCCAATTTTGGAGATGGGAAGAATGCCATAGGTAATAAAGGAATAAAGGATGCAAGGGAGGTAGCTTCTCTTATTACATACTTGTGACAGTGCATGTAACACTTGTCATTCTTGTTTGTTGTTGAGCATTAACTCTAATTCCTAGCTCAACAATAAAAATATTGAAATGTTTTCGCCATCCCTCTGGATTTGACTTGCCCTTCTTTAGGAGGAACAAATATTTATTTGTTTAAACATAAAAATCATAAAAAAAGTTGATCACAATATTCAGTTAAAACAGCAAGTAGGGCATTTATCCTGAAGACCAATATTTAACTTAAATAATTGTTTTATGGTCTCACTGGGAGGTTGAAGATTCAGTCAGGAAGCAGAAAATGGTCTTCAAGTTGACCTGAAGTAGTCTACTTTTTAACATACCGTTTCGATTTTTTGTCCAGTAAGTGGTCCTATTCCAATCCCCTTTCCCATTCCCATTCATATTCCAATTAAAGCACTACAGTTAGAATTTAGTTCTGCAGGTCGTGCCAAAGGGGTGCCTACTGATCGTGTGTTGCTAGTTCCCACAATGAACTCGATAGAGTGCCTAGGCATTCTGCAGTCCTTTGGAGGGGGATTTGTGCCCAATCTTTCTACCGGATTCATGCTCAAACCTACCAGCACTTGACTCTAAAGTTTGTTTCAAGCAGGCTGTAGAGGTGTTAGCAGGAGAGGTAATTTGGGCTCCACCAAGGAATATTTCACAATAGCCGTTTTGAAATGATCAACAAAGTGTGGGGGTGGGCAATGAAAAAGAATAAGCAGACATTTCTCAGTGGTGATTGCCTGATTGGAAAGACGTTTCAAAAGTTCAAAAAGTCACCTTTTTGTGATTATATGTATTTTAAAGTCTGACTCACACATCTATTTCATGCCTCAGCATAATTTAAGACCTGACGGTAGTAACAGTTTTGCTTATCAAAGGTAGGTGGGACCAGCCGGGGTCCTTGCAGGTAAGAGCGGTGGGGCCGCATTTGGGGGGGGGGGGGCTAATTAGACAGATGAGCCAGAGGGAAAACTAAATAAATATCGAATTGTCCCTCGTCTGTCGAAATCCCCCACCCGGCTGCACCCGCCTACCGCTCTTACTGACAAGGGCCGCGGCTGGGTGGGACGAAGTGTGGCAGGAATCCTGGGGCAAGCTGTCTTCTAATTGCTGGGTAATTAGCATCTCTTTAAGTGGTCTCTAGCCATGGTGCATAACCTTAGATGGTTTGGTAACTGTTCTTCTCTTTCTTGTACTGCCTTGCTTGAGTCGTGTGATGCTGCCCATACTTAAGAAGCGCAGTCCTCTGGCTTTCTAGAGCTTGGAAGGTGGGTTGGCAGTGTGAATGGGGGTTCAGGGTGTGCAGCAAGTCTTTAAGTGGGTGTGGTGTGGTGATCCAGTCACTTTACTAAAGCTCTCTTAAGAGCTGTGCCTGTTAATGGAGGTCTCTTTTTAGCGTGATCAGAGGGGTTACTGGAATTCTGTATAGAAAAGTATTACCTTCATTAATAAATCAAGACTAGGACTTGGGCAGCGGTTCTGAAGTTGTGATCTGGCAAGAATGGTTTCACCCTGGGAAAATGGTCAGATTATGCCATGGCATCTCGATCTTGGGTGTGGTGTGTTTTGAAGTGAAATAATGTGGAACCAAACAAGTGTTGTTAAAGAATCTAATCTAGTTATTTCTGTACCTGAAGTTGATTGTTGGTGCTGGTAATAAAGATGAACTTCATCCAGGTGGGGTTTAGATTGAATCAAGCCCTGGACATCTAGGTTTTGATGGCAGAAAAGCAGTTCTTTACCTGGATGAAATTGTGATCAGAAGGCATCTTCACACACAGCCAGATGCCACAGATGTATTGATTGGTGCTGATGTTCATGCCTGCTGTAGGACTACCAGGCTTTCCATCTCTACATTGAACAGCATAAGTGATGGAAGGGAGCCGTGTGTGCACTATACATGATGTGGTTGGAACTGAGTGAGCCCATCTGGACCAGCTATGCCTTATTTTTCATGAATGACTTTAACCATTGAGGGTGGTGCCCTTTAACCAATTTCTGGAGGGCCATGATGTTGAGCAAAGCACATTGGTTGACAGTGCTAAGAACCTCAATAGGCTGAGCAGGATGAGTAGGGAAGCCTCACCATTCTCTGCAATGCCACCATTCTCTGCAAAGCCATCCAAGCTCATTAACCGCTTGGATGGCTTCTTTCACTGTTGCAGGATGCTTGAAGGGTTGTGAAAGTAAGCAATTTTTTTTCTGTAGCTTGTTGACGAAGGCCATTTCAATGATCTTCCCAAAAATGTTGGAATAGCGAATGCATGAATGAAAAGCCAGTTCTGCCTTTTTGAGGAGTGCTTGGATCTGGTAAGTGTTGCAAGAATCTGGGAAGGAAACTTTGAATGCATTGATAATGTTTCTTAGTGGAACCAGAGTTTCTCTTGAAATGGCTTTCATGATTAATGATGGGTTTATGACATAATTTTAGGAGTTTATTTTAAGAAGTGGCATATATTCAACATCAGGCCTGGCTTCCTGCACTGAACGAATAGTGGAAAATTGGCCTCTTTTTTTCTGCTCACAGAGTGGAATTGTACCTTATGAGCTGCTCCCAGGCAGAAAAACCACAAAAAAACATGGTTTCCTTTTGCAGCACTGTCAGGGGCTTGGTGAACAATATTACTAACTGTATTAAGGAAAATATATAGCGCAGTCCCTTACTGTGCACTTCAAAGCAAACACTGCAGCAGGAAAGTGTGCAGTGCCTGCCTTAAGCGTCCTTCTGGCAGGCAGGTACCGCCCTGCTGTGATAGTTCTTTGAAGAGCACTATTAGGGACTAGCCATTGTAATTAACTTCACATGATTATCATTAATTAAATTACAAGGGCTGGCCCCAGACAGTGGCAGGTGGCATGCAAATTCCTTGTTCCCTTCATTACTCAATGCCCAGAACAAGGAATCCTTGCTTTGCACAGCATTTCACATGTTTTCTTCCCTTTTTCCAATCCATGGGAGGCTGATACATAAACTGCAAAATTACCTTCAGTTTCACATCTGCTTACAGTGCATGGTAAAAAGGCAATTTAACCAGTCTCTATTCCTTATGTCTGCTGTACACAGACTTCAAACTGATCACACTTTGGAGTGCTGCATAAATGAATTTGCTGTATTGATGGGTGGTGTGGATGTATTTTTAGCGTAAAGTTGGCTCTTGTCTTGAAGATGATGCCTGTACACCCGCTTATTGGACTGGGTGGATCTGGCTGTTGCTGTGTGGTGAATTATCATGATCGTCTTGAAGAGACCCTTGCTGTTGTTGAAACCCTAGTTGAAGATGTTTTTGTAACAATTCTTCTTGGCTGCCTTTAGGAACTGTTGTTTCAAGCACATGAGGCAATCTGGGAACAATAAACATTTACAATGTTCTTATGGATGACTGATGTCATGTTTTTATCAATGAGGTTCAAAGTATAACAGGTCATTTAGCTCTCATTGAGTTTGGTTCGATTATGGTGTGGATTATCCCCGGATGGAACTATTATTCCACTTGCGGAATTGGCAGAATTTGGTAACTCCGTGTTACACTTGTAATGCGGAGTTCCTACAAAAATCCACCAGTCGGCGTGTGGCGGAACTTTTTTACCCTTCAAGCTTCACGATGTCCACAGTAGGAAGGCGAGGCTCCATCAACGTGAGCGCAAGTGAAACTTGCCGGTCCAGATTTCCAGTAGCCATGGAGCCTTCTAGCACCATTTTGTAATACCGGCGGTCACGAGAAGCAACTAAATCAATTTGAAAATAAATTTTGAGTGAGTATTCTACTCAAACGGATGGTTTAGGTAGTTAGTTTTAGCACATTTCTTTTTTATTTGACTTTATGTTTTAGCAGGAAGGAAGTGCCACAGAGACTCCAACTTCCTCTTCCTGTACAGAAGGCTCCTCCCAGTGCTTTGTCCATTGCCTAGTCACTATTCATGTAGATTTCAGGGTGAAAGGAACAATCTCTTTGTGTACAAATTCCTGCTGCATATACCATTGGATTTTAAGTAATTTGATTTTTTGACATCACAACAAGTAAGTTAAAAAACGTTTGGAAAAGGGTGTTGTTTGATAGAGGGCATTAACCAGAATAGCTTTGTACTTTTTAGTCAATTTTTTAATTTGTTTGTGGTTGTGGTAGGTGGCCTGGAGTTGCAGTAGGAGCCTATTTTTTTTAATTACATTTTTTTAACTTTTATAGGGAAAAAAGGATTGCACAATTAAGTATTTTTCTCAATGTTTGTGAAATTTGCACTATTCATTTTTTTACCATGTGGCTAGTCCGCCCACAGGCCGTTCAGGTGGGGGTGCAATTATATCGTATGACATAACAAAATCATCATAGTTGTCCTGATTCACAAAGGTACTTACGTGTAGTAAAGTTTCCAGTGCAACGTCTTCACACTCACTGTGGAACCTCCACACTCAGGAGAAATCTCTGCACTGCAGAGAGTGCGCCGTGTGGAGATTTCTCCACGAGCGCAGAGACACCACACTTGTAAAGTTACTATGCATAAATACCTTTGGGAATTAGGCCCCAACAGTTTATTAAGTTGATGTATATATAGAGGATTAGTACTGCATCATCTGTATGCTTTTGAATATTTACCCTGATGTTACTAATTAATGGACAAAATTAGCACTAGTAGTTTATCTTACAGTTCCTAATTTGTGATAGGGTATGCCACTGCCACTTACTTATCCATCACAAAGTGGTGTTAAAATCTAGTTTGCGGCATCAACATTATCGGCGCCATCTTGTCCCTTTTTCAGGCTTGTATGTGCGCATAAGTAGCAGCCATTTTGAATGCCATGGCCTCTCTGCCCACTGCCGATAGCCAGCGCGTCTCTCTCTCTCTCTCTCCTAACCCCGCAAGCATCCCCCCGCACGCTGACAGCCCCCGCTCTCACATGATTGGGCCATAAAACTCCCTTCAGTGAAACACGAGCAATTACTTTCTTTACATTATTTGATTTTCCCTGCCCCACCTTCCTGCCATAGGTCTCTTAGGCAATAGACGCACACCAGCATTAATTATTTAAGGATTATTCCATTTTCCCCTGCACCCCCTGCCGACCATAGGTCTCTTAAGTCATATGCACAAACAAGCATTAACTTTTTAGGATTATTCAATTTTTCCCTGCACCCCCTGCTTGCCATAGGTCTCTTAGGCCATAGGCGCACACCAGTATTAATTTATTTAATTATTATTTAATGTTTGCCTGCCTGCCATAGGCGCACACCAACATTCCTTTTTTTAAGGATTGTTTCATTTTTCTCTGCAGCCCCTGGCTGCAATACGTCTCTTAGGCCATAGGCGCACATGAACATTAATTTTTTAAGGATTATTAAAAAATATCCTGTACTCACTGCCTGTCAGAGGTCTCTTACGCCATAAGCGCAGACCAGCATTCATTTTATAAGTATTATTTTACTTTCCACTGCCCCCCGCCTGTCATGGGTCTCTTAGACCACAGGCACACACCAGCATTTTTCAAGTTTATTCAATTTTTACCTGCACTCCTTGCCTGACATAGGTCTCTTAGGCCCTAGGTGCACACCAACATTATTGTTTTAAGGATTAATTCATTTTCCCCTGCACCCCCTGCCTGCCTAGGTGCAGACCATCATTCATTCTTTTAAGGATTATTCAGTTTTCTCCTCTACCCCCTGCTTGCCACAGGTGTCTCAGAGGCCTTAGAAACACATAAAGTCAACCTTAAAATCTGTATGTTGTTATTGAAATATTATGTTATGGTATGGATCGGAATGGATGCACTATTTTCACTTATCCAGGATAACCTCACTGAATTAAATTGTGTGTATGAACAATTCAAACTACAAACATGCCACTTTTCACTGAATGTTTTAAGGGCGATGGAGATGGGCAACATCTACACAGAATGAAGTGCCCTTAATGGTGAGTGTTGCTAGCAATTAGAGTCCCAGTGGTCACATGGCTTGTACTGTAACTTCAAGCCCCAGAATGCAGTGTTCTTTGCTTCTTTTCTTGAGACACGGCATATTTCATTTTGCATTAGTGGCAAATGTTTAAAATGTCCCAATAAATCCTTTTTGCGTAGTGCGGTTTGTTCCGATTTCCTGCAAATGACCGCTTGTCATGCGATGCCGTCAGAGAAAGACAAGTCGTCCTCATCTCCCTTTCTCATCTAGAAAGCTGCCAAATACCAACGGAAGTCCTTAATGTTGGCACTTTCTCGAGCGGATCATGCCCCCTCACTTTACATCACCAGAAAACATCTCCATTTTACCGGGGGCACCGGATCCTGCAGGGCGAGCTCTGGAACCAGGAATGGAGATCCTGGTATTAACGGCACTTCAACCAGCACAAAAAAGAGCTCAACATCGACTGAGTGACAAGCTAGACCTTTATTCGTCTCAGAAAGCGGATCGTGAACACCCATAAGTCCTTACGCGTTTCAGCCGTTAGGCCTTGGTCACAGGTGAGTGTTGCTAGCAATTAGAGTCCCAGTGGTCACATGGCTTGTACTGTAACTTCAAGCCCCAGAATGCAGTGTTCTTTGCTTCTTTTCTTGAGACACGGCATATTTCATTTTGCATTAGTGGCAAATGTTTAAAATGTCCCAATAAATCCTTTTTGCGTAGTGCGGTTTGTTCCGATTTCCTGCAAATGACCGCTTGTCATGCGATGCCGTCAGAGAAAGACAAGTCGTCCTCATCTCCCTTTCTCATCTAGAAAGCTGCCAAATACCAACGGAAGTCCTTAATGTTGGCACTTTCTCGAGCGGATCATGCCCCCTCACTTTACATCACCAGAAAACATCTCCATTTTACCGGGGGCACCGGATCCTGCAGGGCGAGCTCTGGAACCAGGAATGGAGATCCTGGTATTAACGGCACTTCAACCAGCACAAAAAAGAGCTCAACATCGACTGAGTGACAAGCTAGACCTTTATTCGTCTCAGAAAGCGGATCGTGAACACCCATAAGTCCTTACGCGTTTCAGCCGTTAGGCCTTGGTCACAGGTGAGTGTTGCTAGCAATTAGAGTCCCAGTGGTCACATGGCTTGTACTGTAACTTCAAGCCCCAGAATGCAGTGTTCTTTGCTTCTTTTCTTGAGACACGGCATATTTCATTGTGCATTAGTGGCAAATGTTTAAAATGTCCCAATAAATCCTTTTTGCGTAGTGCGGTTTGTTCCGATTTCCTGCAAATGACCGCTTGTCATGCGATGCCGTCAGAGAAAGACAAGTCGTCCTCATCTCCCTTTCTCATCTAGAAAGCTGCCAAATATATATATTCACTGAAAAATATACAGGTTTGAAGGACGTTATAGTTAGGGATTAGCATTTAAAAAACCTTAGAAATTCACTGAAAAAAACACAGGTTTCAGGGACCTTACAGTTAGGCTGACATTTCACTTGTACAAAATCAGAGAAATCCAGCCGTTATAATTAGCTGAGCTAACTATACCTCGTGGTCACGCAATGCACTGCTGATGACGTCACATATTACATCACACATGACATGTTCAAGTGCAGAAGGAAGCAACAGAGATGCAGAAAGAGGCAAGGAAAGTGCAGGAAGAGGCAGGAGAGTTGCAGGAACAGGCAAAAGAGGTGCAGAAAGATGGAACAGGTGTTCAGACAGAGGCAAGAGAGGCGCAGAAAGAACCAACAGAGGTGCAGAAAGAAGAAAGAAGGGTACAGAAATGAGCAAGAGAGTAGCAGACAGAAGCAAGAGCAGTGCAGAAAGAACCAACAGAGGTTGAGAAAGCAGCAAGAGGGGTGCAGAATGAGGCAACACAAGTGCATAAAAAAGCAAAAGAGGTACATAAAGAGGCAAGAGGGGTACAGAAAGAGGCACGAGAGGAACAGAAAGAGGCAAGAGAGGTGCTGAAGAGGCACAGGGGGTGTACACATTTGTAAGAGAGGTGCATAAAGAAGCAAGAGAAGTGCATAAAGAAGCAACAGATGTGCAGAAAAGGCAAGAGGGGTGCAGAAAGAGGCAAGAGAAGTACAGAAATAAGTAACAGAGGTACAAAAAGAAACAAGAGAAGTGCAGAAAGAAGCCACAGAGGTGCAGAAAGAGCAGGAAGGGAACAGAAAGAGGCAAGAGAAGTGCACAAAAGGCAAGAGAGGTACAGACAGAGGCAAGAGAGGTGCAGAAAGAAGGTACAGAAAGAGGCAGGAGAAGTGCAGGAAGAAGCAACAGAGGTACAGAACGTGGCAGGAGATGTGCAGAAAGAAGGGGGGTGCAGAATGCAGAAGAGATGAGCAGAAAGAGGTAAGAGAAGTAAGGAAAAAGGAAGAAAGGTACAGAAAGAAGCAAGAGAAATGAAGAAAGAGGCAAAAGAGGCACAGAAACAAGCAAGAGTGGTTATCACACCATTAGTACCAATCTAACATCAACATGTATTAATAAGTAAGAGGTGAACATTCTAGGTTTGGCAAGGGCCTTCCACCATGCTATTACACTTGTCGCTGCATTTTCGGTAACGTTTGAGATATTTAAGCTAGAAACAAGGTTTTTTTGTTCAAATCTGCAGATGATGCAGCAGATGATGGATTATGTGGCAAATGCGGAAAATGTATAATAGTGCAACAGTTGGTACAGCCAAACAGTTGCATAATTCCAGTGGCCCTGCTAATACCTCTGACTAGGTCCAGAAGTACTAGTCAGTGGTTCCTTCTTTTTTTGTATCATTGAGTTTATAGTTTGGCTTCAATGGAAACGAGAAAGACTAAACCAGAGGTTACCATTGCACAACACAGGCTACCATACCACAAAATTACTCTCCATAACACATAATCCCACTCTACATAATACCTATACACTAAATGCCACATACTTTCTATCCGCATATTTTCACTGCACAACATACCACATAATTTCACTACACACAACATACATCCACTCTACTCCAAAACATTTTTGTAAAAAACGTTTCGCCAATAGCTTTACCTCTTGCAAATGCGAGACCTGTTATATTGCAAATGCTTCTTTAACTGGTAGTCGTGTTTGCAGAGTGGTTGAGAAAGGGGGCTGGGCCTCCAACCAGCGCTGGGGACTTGGAGACAAAGAGCCTGGTTTAGAGATCAGTGGCTGGGTTACTTCATCACAAATATAACAGATATCCCGTCCGTGGTATCATAAGTGCATTATATTCAATGACATTTGTAATATGGCAGCAATTTCATGTATAAAGATTCTTTTTTCTTTTAAATAATTTTTATTGGAATTAAAAGTAAAGTACCAAATTTACAATCAGCATAAGGAAGAAAGATAACATAACAACTGTAAAATTAAACCGTATACTATAAGGTAGGCAAAAAGTTAATAGACTGCCTATCTAATATTAGTTATTTTTATATTTTAAGAAAGAGAAAAAGAAAAGAAAGAGGGGAAAGGAGAGGAATAGAAGAAGAGAAGGGAGGGAAAAGGGATAGACAATAGAAATTAGGGTAAAGATGAGTTTGAAGATAGAAAAGTAGTAAAGGGTAACCAGAGTAAATCAGAGTAGATTCTTTTAGATAGCAGTGAAGATGAAACAGTAGAAATTCTATGTGTATCACAAATAAGATTCCACCATATTAACGTACATATTTTAGAAACAAAATTCCAACAAGTAGGAATACCTTCAAAAGCAAGAGCAATAGAAAGGTCAAATAACCTCAACTTCGAGGAGGTGTCATGAAATTCAACAGACATGTATCCACGAAAAAAGTTTTGAATTGATTATGGAATACAGCATTAAAATATATATATTTTTTTAACACTTTATTTATTTCATTTTCTTAATTGACATAGGGATACAATCTCACACCTTGCAAAAACAAAGCATTGGTACAGTCTCAAAATGACAGTCAATCTGTAGAGGCTGATTATGTCAGCCTGTATCAGTATGTATCACACTATTTAACATATAAGCAGTCCTTAAATCTGGGGCTAATTGTTCATAGTCCTTTATGCAAGTCCAGTTGTGATATCTTGCAGTAGCGTATACACAGTATCATTTAACCAATAGGACAAAACATATACATATACGTGCACGAGGTCCGAATCAAAAGTAGAAGAATGCACCTTCAGCTTGACTGTTGTTTCTCCTCTCTGGTAGAGGTACTACATAAGGCATACAGACCTATATCTGTGTCACAGCATCATTGCCGTCCAGCTCTCCACCGGCTTGTCGTGTCGCGTGGTCCAATAAATACACCTGCAATGGGCCCCATATATCTCTAGTCCTACTCTGAACAGGCTGTATTTCAGCATAAATAGTATTTTGATCTTGGCAATAAATAACATCATTCAACCAATCCTTAAATTTCGGTGCTCTTCCCCTCCCCCAGCAGCATGCAACCCTACGTTTTGCAAGCAGTAGAGCGATATCAAGAAACTTTCTGGTGAGCTTGGGCATCTGCAGTGTGTAACCCAGGAGCATAATGAGTGGGCCCCTATCAATCTCTCCCTCCAGCATGACCTGCAGTGCGGCATGCACCTGAGTCCAATATTCATATACCCCTGGACATTCCCACGACAAATGGATAAACCCTGCTCCCTCTGCATGACACCTTTCACATCTATCATTGTCTGTCAGCTTGAACCGCAATTTTTTAGCTGGTGTGTAATAGAACCTCTGTAGAAATTTAAAATGGATAATTTTGAGTCTACAGCTAGACGATATGTTGGCAGTGATGCTACAACAGTAGTTCCATTGCTCTTCAGAAATTTCATTGCCTATGTCTGCACTCCATAACCTTCAAGCAGCACTCTCAATGCCTGTGCGTTGCATTCTAATAGTATTGTACAGTCTGGAGACCAAATGACGTCTATCCGGCGATGTCAACATAGTGTGCAGCGGTATCACTATTTCCGGTTCATCCGGGAATTGTAGCAGTACTTCTTTCAGTCCCTGTCTTAGTCTAACATAATAAAAAACCTCTAAAGGTGTGGGGTGCACTTCCTGAAACATCTGTTCCTGTGTCCGAAATTGCCCGTTTTGAAACAAGTCCCCCCCATGTATTGATCTTAAGGCGCCTGCACATTAATTGAAATCCTGTTTCCTGTAATAGTGTCACCTGGGGATGCATGGAGAGTACAGTAATTTGGTGTTTAGGACCTTCGCTATCCTTCTCCAGGCATCTATCGTGCAAGTCACCGTGGTGAACGGTGTTTCAAGAGCTTCTACAGGGCCATGAATCAAGCCATTGAGAGGAAGAGGTTGTGCGACCCAATCTTCAGCTGCTAGCTGCGGCATATATTGCGTTGGAACAGTCCAATGATATGCGTAGTGTGCCTGTGCACTCATATAGTATATTTCGAAGTCTGGCACATCAAAGCCACCCTTGCCATAAGGCTGGGTAATGATGGACCATTTCAGCTGCGGCTGCCTGCCACACCAAAACATGCAAAGGAGTTCCGATCTCAACGTTTAAAAAAAATATGCACCTGGATAATAAGGGATATTTTGGAAGAGATATAAAAAACGCGCCAGTATCACCATTTTGATGAGGGATGCTCTGCCCGCCATAGACAGTGGCAACGAAATCCAACGGGTAACATTATCAGCCAGTTTGGTAATGGCAGTACCATAATTCAATCTAATCATCTCTTCCCTATCCGTAGACACCATGATACCCAAGTAGCGGAGGTCTGAGCTACACCACTCCAGCGGGTAATCCAATGGGAATCTCGTCACCGCTGGGGTAAGTGGAAAGGACTGCGATTTTTTCCAGTTTATTTGAATACCCGAGAGGCGCCCAAACACCAGAAATTCACGTAGTATAGGATTAAGAGTGATTTGAGGGTTTGTGACATATATAGTTAGATCATCCGCATATAATGACACCCCAATTTGTTGTTGGAAACATTTTAAAGCACTCGCTCTGTGTAGTTGTCGGATGCGGCATGCTACCGGCTCGATCGCAATAGCGAAGAGCAGTGGGGAAAGAGGGCATCCCTGCCTAGTTCCTCTTGTGATGAGCATCTGAGTAGACAATCCACCATTAACAAACACCCTTGCCATGGGCCGGGTATAAAGCAACTCCATCCACGCTACAAACAATTTGGAGAATTCCATTCTATGTAAGATGGTAAAGAGGTAGTTCCATTCAACTGAATCAAACGCTTTCGTAGCGTCAAGAAATATGGTAGCGACTGGGAAATCCGGAGCTATAGTTTGAATGAGGGAGAAGAGAGTGCGTAGGTTATGATTAGTGGACCTACCAGGGACAAACCCAGCTTGATCCGGTAACACTTTCCTCGTCATTAGGAGAGACAGCTGAGTCAGGAGAACGTTGGCAAGTATTTTTGCATCGCAATTAATAAGCGATAGCGGTCGGTAGGAGTCACACTCCGCGGGGTCCTTTCCAGGCTTCAAAAGGGACGTGATCACCACCTCATGCATTGAGCAAGCCAACACTCCAATTTCTAACGGTTCCTCAAATACTTCCTTCAACACAGGGGCCATAATGTCTATGTAACATTTATAGAACTCGGCAGGTAGACCATCGAGCCCAGTTGCCTTCCCATTGTTTAGCGACATTATTGCATCCTTTATCTCATCCACTTCCAGTGGAGCACTGAGGAATGTTCTATGTATGTCGCTTAACCAGCATAGTGCAATCTCATCTAGGAAAGGATGTATGAAGTTACAACGCATACTTTTACAAAGCATACCTTTACAACGCATTTTTTACAATGCAACATCCATTACAACGCATTCCATTACAACGCATGCCATTACAACTAATTTTTAAAAACTACCTTTACAACGCATTCCATTACATCGCATACTACCTTTACAACGCATACCATTACAACGCATAACATTGCATTGCATGTAAGGTAAGTATTGGATAGTGTAGGGATAAAAATTACTATAGAACTCCAGGGGGGTGCAACAGTAGGGTAAGTGTTGGATAGTGTAGGGGTAAAAATTACTATTCTAACTCCAGGGGGTGCAAAAGTAGGGCAAGTGTTGGATAGTGTAGGGGTAAAAATTACTATTCTAACTCCAGGGGGTGCAACAGTAGGGTAAGTGTTGGATAGTGTAGGGGTAAAAATTACTATTCTAACTCCACAGGGTGCAATAGTAGGGTAAGTGTTGGATAGTGTAAGGATACTATGTGTTGTAATGCTATGCGTTGTAATGGTATGCGTTGTAATGACTGCGTTGTAATGACATGCGTTGTAGTGGTATGCGTTGTAGTGTCATGCGTTGTAATGGTTGCGTTGTAATGGCATGCGTTGTAATGGATGTTGCGTTGTAAAAGTTTTGTTGTAATGGTAGTGCTTTGTAAAAGTTGCGTTGTAAAGGTTGTTTCCCTCTAGGAAATCTTCAAATCTCACTTCTCCTGTTTGGTGTGAAGTGTATAATTGCCCATAATGTGCCATAAACAGTTCTTGAATTCCCTCAGTATCTTGATATACCCCGCCGTCTGAAGTGTTTATCTCCAATATGTGTGTACCAAACCGTGGATTCCTCGTGATTGCTGCTAACGCTTTGCCCGGTCTCCCCCCTTCGCAGTATCGCCGTGCAGTCCAGTGTTTCCCCCTAAATTTTGCCTCCCTGGCTGCCTCTTCTTCATATTGTGACAGCTTGTCTCTAAATTCTTTATGTATACTTGCATGAGCACCCTGTGCCATCTGTGTTTCCAAACCCCTTAATTCTTGCTCCAACTTCCTCATAGTACCATCGATGTCCCTCAACACCCCGAAGCTCTTGGATATGCAGTACCCTCTGACCGTGATTTTAAACGCTTCCCATATCATTTCCACACTGTCTACAGAGCCCTTGTTCCTGGGAAAGAATGCTGCAATCTCCTCGCCCAGTTCAGTTTTAAAGACTGCATCCAACAATGCCGTGGGTAGAAGACGCCATGGAGATCATGGTCTACCATAGCCAAGCATACCTAGTTGTACCAGCACTGGACAGTGATCTGAAAATGTTCTGGCCAGATAGCCAGATGCACAACCCTCCCCAAATCCACACTCAGACCCCGGGATAATAAGCAGTAGTCAAGGTGAGCCCATGTGTTAGCATATCTCGTGAAATGTGTCCCTTCTTTTCGCAGAAGATGAGCAAAACGCCAGCTGTCAATCAGTCCGCCCTCCTCTATAATTCCGCTCAACACATCCCTGGCCTGTCTGTTATATTGTGTATATCCATCAGATCTGTCCACCCCTGGCACCAACGCTACATTGAAATCCCCTCCCCATATAATATGCATGGAGCCAATGTTTATCACCTTTCCCCAGAGTGTTGTAAAGAACTCAGGTGTATCTACGTTTGGAGCATAACAATTTACAATCGTAACAGTGTCAGTGCCGAGTCTGCCCCACATCACAACATAGGGTCCGTCAGGGTCTAGTATATCTCCAAGTGCCTGAAAATGCACTGATTTCTTAATCAATACCGCTGTTCCTCTGGCATACGAAGAGTATGAGGAGAACTTCCTAACTGATGCCCATCTATTGGCGAACGTGTGACTGGATCGTGGATGAATATGTGTCTCTTGCAATAAAGCTATGTGCACATGATGTCTGTCTAAGTACGCCAATATATTTCTGCCTTTCCTAGCATCATTCAGACCCCGTACATTCCAGGACATCACGGATATCTTCCCCGCCCCATCATCATTCATCATTGCTGTTTGATATGTTATAACTGAGCAATATCATAAGGCCAATCATGTTCCCGTCTCCATCAACTCATAGCTTTTTAGAGATATGTACCCGTACCTGAATTCGTACAACTCCATAACAAAACCCCCACTTCCCTTCCCCTCCCACTGACATATCCCAATCATGTCAGACCATCCCCCCCTGCCCCCACCCCCTCCCCAAACATTCCCGAGTCATTCTCATCTATTGATAAACAGGTAACACAAGTCCCCGGGATGATACAATCCTGCGAACTCTCCCTCTCCTCCCCACCCGCCTCCCACTGAAGCAGCCCCAACTTGCCAGTATACTTTGCCTCCCCCCCTCCCTGCATACCCAACCACAACATTGTCGTCACCCAGTCAAAAATACGTAACCAGGGGGAACACCCGTTGGGGGACATCTCTAGCTGGCCACACTGCCACCACCCCTCCCCTAGCCCTCCGACCTGGGGGACCTTCGGGCTATGTCAGGGAGGGGGAGTGGGGCCTGGAATACATTACCACCGCAACTTCCGGAATCTGTCGGTTGGATGGACATCAAGTGTTCCCAGCCCCCGGTACCATAGTCAAACCATGTTTAGTCAGTAGCACAAAGCCGCGGGGGCATCCCCCTTCCGCGCGGAGGGCCCTCAGGATTCATCAACAGTCTCAGGCGTACAGACCCAGCCCGCCGGACCACGACCTACCGGTCCGCGCTGCGCTGTCTTCAGTGATCGCAGGTAATCTTCTGCCTGTTGCGGGTTAGTGATGAATCGCTGTTTCCCTTGGTGGGTCACTCTGAGCCGGGCCAGGTATAGCAAGGCGTAGTCTATCTGCGCCGCTCGAAGCTTTTTCTTCACCGCAATGAATTTGCGCCTCTCTTCTTAGACCATCGGGGTGAAGTCCGGATAGATGGAAAACGTCACGCCATCATAAGTTAGGGTTTGTTTAGTGCGAGCTGCTCGCAGTGCCACATCCCGATCCCTATAATTTAGTAAACGGGCGATGATGGGTCTGGGAGGGGTCCCAGGTTTCGGCACAGGACCGAGGGATCGGTGGGCCTTTTCAACAATAAATTGAGTGGAGAAGGTGTCAGAACCAACAGCGGGCAGAAGCATTTTTTCAATATAGTCTTCCATGCGACCAGTATTCGTGGACTCTGGCACTCCAGTGACGCGTATATTATTGCGCCTGCTGAGGGCTTCCAAGTCCTCGTTTTCTGCTGCTATGACCCGCAGAAGGTTATCCATTCGTGCTAGTTGCGCCGTGTGTCCCGCCGTGATGTCATCATTATCGGATATACGCCGTTCCTTCTCCACAATGCGTTCTTCATGCTGGTTCATTTTGTGTACTATGGCATCCATTCGGAACGACATTTTGTCCACTTTATCAACCACTGTGGCAAATCCTTGCCTAATTTCTTGTAGGATCTGTTGGTTGTTCATCTCAGCGGTGGATGGTCCGCCCGCCGCCTGATCAGTTCCATGTGGCGGTGCAGTGTCCTGACTGGAGTTCGGACATTTTTTCGCAGCATCAAAGGTAAGTTTTGGTTGACGAGAATCCGGTCGTCCCATGAGTGCGCACCACTGGGCACCATGCACTCCGTCACCTCCTACTCAGCTTCCGATACCGGCTTCCACAGGTCCTCCTCACAGAGCTCTTCTGGCCCCTCTGATGGCGCAAGGGCAAGTTGTCTCAGCCCACTACGTACGTGGCCCGAGGGTAAGATCCTGGGCCGGTCGTGAAAGCGGGCGCTCTTATCTAAGCACCACGTCGTGCGGCGCTGTGCACAGCAATTGCCGTGGCCATCCAAGGTGCAGGCCCTGCAGGTCCAACATCCGCTGTATGTTTCCACCCAGCTGCAGCACCCAGCCACGCCAGGGGTCCCTGGTCCTGGGGTTAGCAAGTGCTCCAAAGGGCAGCGGAATCAGGCAGACTCACTTCACCTCGCAGGCAGTCTGCATAGGCACAATGGTATGCCCAGAGTGTGGCGCAGTCCAAGCACGTTGGTGATTCTCAGTGAGCACAGTCAGCAGCTATGCCATAAGGCTCCTGGGCTCAAAGATATAATGCCCTCTGCCAGCCTATGGGACCGAGCCCACTCAATGCCACCACCTCTGTACTGCTCAGGCACGTTCCGAGTCATTCACTGTGTCTCACAAGACACCACCAAGGATTGGAGGCCAATCCGATCATATCCCGGCTCCCAATAGACCTGCTGGCGTCTCACCGTCATGTTCACTGCACCCTCAATGTCCGGCCACCTCCGTTAGCTTTCATGTCCACCCCAACAGCCAGCCAGCGCCACATGTGCTTCACCGTAAACTCCTCCAGCTTCTGTGATAAACCTCCGCACTGCAGGACGGCGGTCATCGCTCTCAGTCTACTGACGGCCTTCCGCTGCTGCCGCCTGGCGTCGCTTTGGGCTAATCTCACCTTGGGTCTGTTGTGGCACCCGCTGCTCCGTGCCCACTCCGTGCCGTTCCCCTGCATGCGCAGTCCGGTCTCTGCGCGTCTCAGCCTCCCGTCTTCGGGCCTTGGGGCCTGCACTCCACGTGTGCAGCCGCGGTATTTCCTGGACACGGTCTCCGCCTGCGTCCTCCCTCGGACCTCCAGCTCTGAGCCTGGGTGAAGTTCAGGGCCCCGTCGCGGCAGTTCCCGCAGACCGATTGTCTCCAAAATTACACCGAGGGTAGGGATAGCTACAATCTACCACTTCGCGCAGTTTCAGCCAATTCTGTTACCGGTTTGTAAGGATAAGTGCCCGATGGCTACAGGAGCCTCACCCTTAGGCGGCCATTCTGTAGTGCGCCCTCTAGCGCCCACCAACAGCATTGAAATATCTTAGAAAAATTAGATCAAATGGATTTCCAAAAATTAAAAACATCAGGGAAATAATATATTAAATGAAGTAATGTGCTATTAGAGAAAAGAAATGACCAGCAAAGAAGTAGAGGGATTGATTTTTATGGATAAAGAAGGGTTTACAAACCACTCTATTGTATAGGAAAAATAGGAATTGAGTGATATTGGCAGCTTTGGAGGTAGTAAAAAGTTTGTGCCATGGTTTATCCCATTATTGAGTCAAGAGGGATTTCAAAAGGTCTTGTTACCACGCTGTTTCAATGGAGGATTTTGGTCTATCAGAGCTAGGAGCAGATAACATTTTATATATGTAAGACGCTTGAGGGTTAGAACCAGAAGAAATATTAAACAAATAAGCTAAGGAAGTAAATGAAATGAAGTCAGCAGGAAGGTTTTTAGTTAATAAAAATGATTGAAGTACTTGTGATAAATGGGAGTATTGGGGTAAGCAAGAGGAAGGTAGATCATAGCGTTCTTGTAATGTAGTAAAGGGTATAACAGTATTCTGAGATACTAGTTGGTGAACATATAGAATATTATTTTCTTTCCAATGTTTGTAATAGAAGATAGATTTATGGCAAAATTTAAAGAATTTATTGTACCAGATAGAAGTGGCAAGGAAAACTTGATAAAAGTTAGAGCCAACCGTGAACTGTGAATGTAACAGATGTTGTGAATATTTTAAAATAGGATGTTCGGAAGTAGAAGTACAGTTGAACATAAAGCTGATATCATAAAAAGAGAATTCATGTAAAAGGGAACATTTAAAATGAATCCACCTAGGTGTAGGGGAGTCTTGATATTGTCCATTTAGAGCATAAACTTGTGTATTAAAAAAAGCAGTATGAGACAGTTCAAAAATAGGAAACTGTACTCCCCTTTCATTTTTTGGTTTAATTAATTTGGATAAGGCAATACGGGCAGGCTTATTACTCCAGAGAAATTTGATACAGAGGGAATCAATTTGGTTAAAGTAGTAATTTGGAACTTTGAAAGCTAACATAGAAAGCAAAAAAAAATAAGAGGTACAATCATCATTTTTATAGTAACCCATCTACTTCACCAAGATCAATGGAAAGGAGTCCAAGAAGAAAGTGAGTTTTAAATCTTGAGTTTTAGTGCACTACATTTGTGAGCAAGAGTATGAGTTGGCGAGAACCATGCACCTAGGTATTTAATCTTAGATGGACACCACTTACAATTGGTGTCAGAGAACATAAATTGATAATATAAGGAGTTTAAAGGTAAAATCTCAGTTTTAGAAAAATTCAGTTTATAGCCAGATATTTTAGAGTATAAATCAATCTCCTGCAAAAAGTGAGGTTGGGAGGTTACGTGATTTGAAAGCTAGATTGAATATCTTCTGCATAATTTAGTTTCATAGGAGTTGTTATGGAAACCTGTTATCAAAGGATATGGCAAATGTGTTCAAGAAGAGGTTCGAGGCATAGAAGAAATAAAAGAGGAGAAAGGAAAAAACCTTGTCTGGTACCTCTATGTAAATTAAAATAAGGGAATAAAAACCATTAACAGAAACACAAGTACATGGTTCTAAATACACTAGCTTGATAAACTAAATGAATTTGGGGCCAAAACTAAACCAATGAAGCGTTTGAAACATAAATTGCCAATTGATACGGTCAAATGCTTTTTGAGCATCAAGATATAATGCAGGGAGAGCATCAGGATATCTTCTCCCTAATGTAAGAATATTGTAGAACATTCTAGAATTATCTGTGGCAAGCCTACCTTTAATGAAACCAGACTGGTCAGGTTTAATAAAAAGGGGTATAACATCATCTAATCCAGAGGCAAGGATTTTTGCAAAAATTTACCAATCGTAGTTTTTTTTTCAATCAAAATAAGCTTCATTTGAATTCACAATTGATTCATAAAAGCTGCATTAGAACTTCCATAAAAATAAAAAATATATAACATTTGAATAAGTTAAAAAAGGAAAAAAAACTGACAGTACATAAATACAAGTACAAGTGCGATCATCAAAGGCACAGTGCATTTCCAGGTTTCACTATAGCCGCTGCCTAAGATTGACAACGGCCCATAAGAATCGAGCCATTACAGTACATATACATGGCAGGTAACAATTGCAAATACAAAAAAACTGATCGGCACAAAGCCCAATTGTCTTAACAGGGGTTTAACATATTTTTTTCTAGCCTCAAGGAAATGTTTGCAAATCAAGACAGTATGCATGGTAGACTGCAGAGAGATTTCATTGCAGGTTCCCTCCCCTATGTCGGTAGACCACTTATTATTAGTGGGAAAGCTGATTAATTGATGGAAGATATCCAAACGGAAACGGGTCAGCACGAACCTGTGATGTGCATTAAACACATTAACTAAATATAACTGTATGTTAAAACTGGTCAAGATCATCTGATTCCTCTGGACAGACTGTTTCAATATTTCTGATACTAAGTACTTTTCTTGGAACAAAGCCTAGTTCTCGGGGTGATTGAAATATTAAGGGTGGCCAATGTCTGCCTAAAAATTATGTACGTATTTGAGCTAAGTAATTTTAAGAGCTGATAGGGATCTAAGACAATTGATAATAATCAATCAGTTCAGGGTGGTGTGTTCAGATGACCAAACTTTGTGCCATAATAACACTGGCTGTATCCTAATCAGGTGAACAATATAGGGGACTCCTAATTCTCTGTGACAGACACTGCTTTTTGGAACTGCTAAAAGGTTTCTCAAAAAATCATTTTCTTCAAGTTGGAGACTGTTGGTCGGCCCATATCCCCATAGTCCGGCCCTATACATAGCAGTAGGTCTGCATTTAGCCTTGTAGATAGTCAACATTTCCCTCGGATGTTTGATTCCTTGGGTACCAGCAAACTGCAGCAGGGCTCTTGTAGTTTTAACAAATTGAAGTAATCTAGATTGTATAGCCCATTGCCACTTCCCAGTACGACTAAATAGTATCCACAGGTAAGAGAAAGTTGTTGTGTACTCTCAATGACATCTGGAGCCCGTGCTACCAATATTCATGGCAAAAGTTTTACCAGTCTTAATTTTCAGTCCATAATCCCGTATAAAAATGGCAAATTCATCTACTAAGCGCTGAAGACCAAGGGGAGTACGAGCCATTAACATGGCGTCATCGGCAAAAAAAAGTGCCGGAATTGGACAATTACCTATTTGGGGTAGGTCAGCGCACTTGCTTGTCAAAGTGTCCCCTATACTGTTAAGATAAAGATTAAACAGGAAGGGGGTAAGGACGCATCCTTGACGTACCCCTCCTCTAATATGAAAAGGCTTGGTACAGTTACCATTAATACTGTAACGTACTCTGCCACTGCCCAATGCATACAGATCTCTAAGGAAGTTTACAATGGCACAATCCACTCCCAGGCTTATCATAACGTGACCACAGTTTCTCATGAACCACGAAATCAAAAGAAGACAGGTACACTAAAACTAAAAACAAATTCACTTCCTTAATATGCGGATACTTGCCAATTTAAAAAAACAAATGAATGGCCTGTTCCGTAGTCCCCGTCCCGGGTCTAAAGCCGTACTGCAGGTCTGAGAGGATGTTATTAGATTCTGCCCAATCCTGCAAACGATCTAAAAGAATATGCCCAGCCACCTTCACTAGGGAATCTAAAATGGAAATTGGGCTATATTGTTTTGAACTGTTACGGTCACCCTTTTTATAAAAGACTCGGCCCAGGTGTGCAAAAAACCCTTCTCCCGGCAGGCTATGAAGAGCAAAGTAATAATGGGGACCCACAGATCAATTTTGGACTTAAACAAGTCAATGGGGATCCAATCCAGGCTCGGGGTCATGCCTCCCTCAATAAAATTCAATGCTGCGGCTACTTCATCCAAGGTGAAGAACAGATAATTCCTTTAAATAGGAGTAAAGGTTGAGGGGGAAGTACTAAGTAGGGGTAAGGAGATTTGGAAGGTCGCAGTGTCATTCGTGGGGGAATATAGGTCTGAAAAGTGCGCTAACCAAGTGGCCTTGGTAATGGCTGTCTTGGCTCATGGGCGATCCGCAGGGTCGTATGAAGGGGAATTGTTAATACACCAGAACATAGGGCTGTTCTTAGACAAACTGGCTTCGAGTAAACTATTCCAAGTGTCCTCCTTTGAAGATTTCTTCTGTTGCTTGATGGCCCTGTTATACGCAGCTCTGCATTCCCTGGACCTGTCGCGGCTCTCTAGCTAGGGTGAGTTTTAGCATTTTGTGTGTTTTAGAGCATGTCGCGTCAAACCAACCAGGTTGAGGTGAAATAATGTTGCTCTGCGTTATGAGCAGCCCTTTGCAAATGCCCTAATTTATAAGACTGAATGCTTGGATAAACTCATCTGCCTCCGTGTTTTCATCAAGACATTGTTCAAAAGCCTTCCTATTTTCTTGAATTAATATCACTAGAAAGTTAGACGGATCCACCAAAGACCATCTTAAAACATACCCATTATGACATGAGATATCAATGATCTTCAAAGTAATGACTCTATTTGTATCCCCCAATCGCGGTTAATTAATGACATTGAGCGGTAATATTTACACAGGGTGACATCTTTATCAGGTTTAGGCCTGAAAAAGAAGAAATAAGTTAAACGGAAAAACAATCAGGAGCATTAGCTCTCTTCAAAGATTTGATGGCATCCAAAATCTCCTGAAGAGTTATTTCTTTTTCAAGGAGAGCCATAGCATCCGGTATTGAGAGAGGAGAGGGGAGATCATCAGAAAACGACTGGGTATTGTATTCAGAGGGATGGGTATATTCTGTATATAATGAATTATAATAAGACTGAAAAATATTAACAATGTCTGAATCAGAGGGAGTGCAGTAAGTTGTTAGTGAGAACATTTTGAATAGGTTCAATAATTTTATTTTTTGATTTGACTTTTAGATAATTGGCCAACATTTTACTAGCTTTATTCTGACCCCTATGATATTTGGATTTTATTTTAAGTAGGGTGTTGCAAGCATAAATTGTAGCCAGCTTGTTCAAAGTGGATTTAGCTTTAACAAGGTCCCGAAGTTGAGAAGGAGATTTGGAAGTGAAATAAGTGTGCTCAAGAGTCTTAAAATGTTTGAGAGTGTAAAGGTATTGGGAATTCAACAACTTTTTCCTTCTGGCAGTGTAAGCAATGGTAAAGGCTCTAATAGAGGCTCTAAAAGTGTCCAAGTAGTTGGGAACAGAGGTATCACTAGATTTGTTAAACAAATACAAATTCTCTTATAAAGGAGATAGCTTCTAAAATAAAAGTTTGATCAGATAGTAGGGAGATGTTGAACCTCCATCAAGCATGTTTGCGAGTAACAAGTGAGAAATCAAAAGAGGATGAAACAGGGGCATGATCAGAAATGAAAATGGATCCAATCTCAGAAGATTGGATGGAATTAATGCCTTTGAAACTAAAATATAATCAATTCGAAACAGTGTGATGAACATTAGAGAAACATGTAAACTTATATGTATTAGGGTTACTAGTTTTCCATACCTCATACAATGGACGAGAGGCAATAGCAGATTCAAATGCTTTTTGCAACTTATTTGCTTTAAATTTACATTCAGATTTCCTATCAGAAAAAGGGTCTAGCCAATATTTAGCCAGCAATTATTAATGGAGGACAATTTTAGTCTAATAAAATGCCAAAAATCCAGATCAGACTTAACCGGCCCATAAATATTGAAAAAGTGACCTGTTTATTATAGAAAGTAGCAACAATTGATAGCCTTTGTCCATTTGTATCACATTCAGTTGATAGAATTTGAATTCTTAAAGATTTATGACATAAAATGGCAACACCACCCTTACAGTTAACCGCAAGAGAAAAAATAACCTGACCCACCGATTGACGTTTAAGCTTCAGTGATTCAACATCGTTACAATGAGTTTCTTGCAGAAAAGTAATCTGACAATTAAGTTTCAATAAACGTGAAAGTATCTTTTGACGTTTAACAGGATGACCCAGACCACGGATGTTCCATGACACATTTAAACATGATGATGATTAAAGACAAGGGTGCAGGAACAATGATGACGATCTGAAGAAACCCACAATGGAAAAAAAAGATACCATTTGTCAAAAATCGAATAACATGAAGGTACTACCAAAAAGGAAGAAAAACAAATAGAGGCTTGTGAATTATAGCGAAAGGTAGATGGAAAAGAAAGAAGAGAGTGGAAAGGAGGGTAGAGAGAAAGAGGGAATGAGAGAAGAGTAAAAAAGATAGAGAAAAGAAGGGGCAGATCAAGGACATAAAGCCAGATCTGAATTAAAGAGAGAAAAAAATGAGAACCAGGCATGTCAGCACCCAGAAGCAAGAACAACAAGGAGGAGAAAAAAACAGGAATAGAATAGAGAAATTCAGGCCATATTACCCATGTTGAAGAGCCAGAATTAAAGATTACAACAAGAAGCGAGAAGCCATGCAATATTTTTTTTAAAAAATCTTTTTATTGTAAAAACATGCTGCATGGCGCACAACGATATTCGCTTTATTTATTTAATTGTTTACTTACCTCCAATCATTCATAATCTGGTGTTTACTACCCCCCACGCTGCCCTTCCCCCGCCCCACCTTTCCACCCAACAGAACTCCCTCTACGGGTCGCAACTGGTCTTGATGTGGCTAAAAATCCATTCTTAAGCTTGGTGTGGAGACAGAGCTAAGTGGTCCACCACCATCTTGTCTCAGCGCATAAGCCAAGCCCCTTGTAAGAAAGATTCTTGACTGCAGACTTTAACATGGTGTGAAACCAACACTAAAAATACCTTTGGTTTTAACATATGTGTTATTTAGTAAATACATCAGGTCTAATAACTTTATGTTACATATTTATATTAAACAGTTCACAGTTTTACCATCTGTAATACATTTTGCTAGAGAACCAATCCTATAGCTGTTATCATTGGCTTGTCACTATAGCCAGCTCAAACCAACAGCTTTGCTCTCAAGCTTTCCCATAATGCAACCATCAGGCATACATTCATAAAATTGCAAAGGTATACAAAATGTCAGGTGCCAAAGCAAAATACTATCTCCTAATAGGATCTAACAAGAATTCTCACAGTGCAAATCTTCTATACCCATGGTTTGTCAGAGAGGGTAACCAAAACACAAAACCCCTTGCCTACTATGGTAATCTATGAGACTTCATGTAAAAACATACATATCTGTGGCCTTAAATGCAGAGTAGCAACAACCCGCTTTTAAATACTCATTGGCTTAAACGTATGCTTTTCACAATAAATTTGTCAGCCTACAACCGTTAATACCACTTTTCATAACAAACAATCACACCTGTAATCTTTATCATTAGTTATCACCATAACAAACTGAAAATTATTGTGTTGTGTATAAGCCTTCCACAAGGCAACCATCAGGTATACAAAATTTGAAATATGTACACAATTAGTGTTATTCAACAATATAAAATTCCTCCTAAGAGAGCTTAATAAGGATAACTGTAGTGCACATCTTCTATCCTCATGGTTTATTTCCGTGGATCGCCAACACCAAAACCCTTGCCTGTTGCGATAATTTGTGAGATACGATGTACGAAAACTCCTGCTTATTGGCTTTAGCACAATGTAATAATTCATCCATAAAAGCCTAATATCTTTAATACATGCTTTTCACAATAAGTAAGAATGGTCTAGGTACCTTGTCCTAACGTTTCATAGTAAGCAGATCAAATCTATTGAATCAGCCATAACATTCCCCAATGAACAAATGAAGCCTGTAGCCTTTTTTATTCGCTCAACACAATAAACAACTCAGGCCTATTCAAGTGCACATAAACTGGCATCTATCATGCATACTGTCATAACATTGCAAATAAGTTTAAAAAAAAACATTCAACAAGACAATATACAACCCCTCTCAATAGAACCTAACAAGAATTGTCACAGTGAAAACCAAAATCCTTACCAACTATAGCATTCTGTAGGAGTGCATGTAGGCCTGGAGGAAATTTAAATCAAGGCAATTCAATTTGCCCGATTTCAGGAATTTCGTGTTACATGAAATTCCCAAGATTATGCCATTACATAACTTTGTGTAATTATGTGCTGTGTGGAGTAAAAAATTACAGTGAATGGCTCGATTTGTGATAAAAACTTTACTGCAAATGCATGTGAACACAAGAACTCAATTGGCTGTTATTCAATGATGATTTTGTTTAAATGATACAAAGACTCATTTCATGGAAAATGAATTATCGTTTTCCAGTTTGCATAATTACGCATAATTTCACATAATTTTGTCGGAATTTAACATAATTATGTGAAAGCAAATTACACAAAATTCACACACCCTTAATTACATCTAAAAATACTGGTCTATAGCTTGTAACACATTGTGATGAAACCTTCTGTCTTTAAGAAAATGTCTTTGACAATAAATATGCTAAACCTACTGCCTTTGTCATAACTCATCATAATAAGCAGGTCAGATTTATGGCATCGGGCATAACATTTCCCAGCACACCAATTACGCCTATAGCTTGTCATCATAACTAACTCACGCCTAAGTGTAAGCTTTCCCCAAGGCTACCAATCAGGCACACATTCATAAAATTACAAATGTTTATAAATTTACAGTTAGCTAAGTTGAATACTGTCTCTCCTTAGAGGGCATAACAAGGATTCTCAAAGAGCTAATCTTTATCTGTGGCTTGTAACAAGGGAGTACCAACACCAAAGCTCTTGTCCACTGCAGTAATCTGTGAGATTTCTTATAACAAAATCCTTCTACGAAGCCATTTATAAAGGCTAATAATAATCCACCATTAATTGTATAGATGTTAACAAATGCATTTCACAATAATATGTCAAGCCTAATGATTTTACTGTAACACTTCATAATAAACGGATCAGGCCTATAGCTATGATTGTTAGGATTTACCCTCCGGCCACAAGGTGGTGCTCACAAAGGCCCTTAGCAGGAGCCCAAGAAGAGTATATTCACTTAAGGTACATGTATTTTCCCTGATTTGAGTAAGCATAGGCACCACTCTGGCTAAAAAATTTGCACTTATCTTACTTTCCTAACTGCTTTTTACTCATATTTGTATTTTAATTGTAAATGGTTTTTAGAGCTGTTTTGAGACGTTTTTACATTTTGCAAGTACTTGGCTTGGTTTTATTGGTCTGCAGTATGTTTTATTAACTATGCAAATAAACTTGATTTGATTGATTGAAATACACTTTTACTCAATGCATTCCCAGAAACACTTAATACTTCAGTACAGGCGTCTGCACCACCTTCCGGATGCATCATGATCCCTATAGTCCTTTCTGTCTCAAAACACTCCTCAAATCAAGCCCTGGTGGAGCTGCTCTATTCTTGCTCTTGATTTCTGGATCTTACTGCCTCTCTAACTATTTTTATACCTGTCTTCTGGTCATTTCACTCTCTTGGCTCTGACTCATATTGAGTGTATGGCTTTCCTGTGCCCTGTCTTGTGACTGCTTGTTTCCCTGGTCTTTCTTTTCCATGTCCCATATCTGCCATCCTTTCATTGGTGGTTCCCTGCTTCTTTGCACTTAGTTGATACCTTGCACCTGGCTATATCCCTGCACCTGTGCTACTCCCTTGTGCCTCTTCCTTATGCCTGGTGAGATCAGAGTGCAGTGGCTCACAATTGATTTCGCTGCTCAGCCTCTGTGTGCTTTGTTTGATCCTGCTTCTATATTTCAGGCTTGCCTTTTGAGTTCTGTTTTTATTGTTATGTTTCCAGGCTCCTGTTCTGATTTGTTATTTGGGTGTTTTGCCTGTCTTATGTTTATCATGCAACTTTGTTCCTGTGTTTGCATTGTTCCTAATTCTGACTGCATGCATCCTGGCCTGTCCAGTATATGCAGGTTCCTTGTTTTTGTATTTTGTCTTCCTGTCTGGAGAGCGTATTGCTGTCCTGTCTTAGGTCGAGATGTAGGTAACACATTTTTACCGAATCGGTATTTCGGAAAAGTGAAACGAGATGTAGGTCAAAAATCGGTAAAAAATAATGATTCGGTAAAAATCGGTAACCCCTTCACGGTATTTACCGAATCGGTATCTTCCGAAACGGCAAATACCGAATCGGTAACTCACATGCAATCCTATGGGCCCGGAGGCCCATAGGAATGCATTGAAACTACCGACTCGGTATTTACCGATTCGGTAAATACCGAGTCGGTAAATACCGAGTTGGGGATACAAAATATCAGGCAGTTGAAGATACAACCAGTCACGTGTCACCATCCTGCCCCTCAACCAACCAACAGAGCAATAGACCAATCCTGTGCATGGACCCCACCCCACATCCAGGAAGTGGCCACACCCATGCAGGTGCAGTGTAACTGATCACACAGGAGGGCAGACACACAGAGACAGCCAGTTGTGAAGCAGAGCCCTGCAGGAGAAAGACATGGAGCCCCAAGACTCTCAAAAAGAAGGTGCAGAGAGGAAGAGGAAGCTGAAGTTTAGCACTGGAGAACTGCAGGTGTTGGTGGAGGAGGTAGTCAAGCACTACCCAAAAATATTTGGAAAACAGTCCCTGCATGTACCAGAGGCTGTCAAGTGGAGCACCTGGCTGGGGATCCAGACTAAAATCAATGCCATTGGAGTTACCCACAGGGAAGTGGACGACCTAAAAAAACGATGGTATAATCTAAGGATCACCACCAAGACGAAACTGGCTGCAAGAAACAAGGAGTCAAATTTAACAGGTGGAGGGAAGAGCAAGGCACCTCCACTCACAGACCTGGAAGAGCTAGTGGAGTCTACACTGGAGCCATACTGCATCCTGGGGATTGGTGATGCAGACAGCTCAGCCCGAGCTGCAGCTAAGAAAAGTAAGGGACATGTCCATCATCCCACGCCCCCTGCCTGTGTTCCTCCCCCAATGTGGCTATGTATTTAGGAAATCCAGTTCTGACTTTAGTACTCACCTGCAAAGCATTATGGGAGTGGTAGTCATAAGAATACCCATATGAGCAGTCAACATGAAATGTCGTCAGGCATGCCACACAATACAATCAGACACATGGGAGGAGCAGAAAATAGTGATGTAAAAATGTAACTTAATCTTGATGTACACGGTGAAAGCACCACTAAGATACTGTCCATGTCTGTCCACAGGAGAGACGACACCATGCAACTGGAAGCATCTCCTGTGCTCATAGGCTCACCACTACCTGCGTCTGACCAAACACACAAGCCAGCAGACTCTGAGGTGAGGCATGAGGGTCCCCCGCATAGGATCCTGCAAACATCCTCGGATGAGGAAGGGGAATGTGAGGAGTCAAGGCAGTCCATGTCAGGGAATGCACCAGCTCACACATCCACTCCTGACAGGCCATCTGAAGGAAGAAGACGTCGTAGGGCCCGGGAGTCAGGTGGCAGTGGCCGTGATGAGAGTGTTTTCCAAGGCCTTGAGACCACAATGGTGAAGGTTCAGCGCCTGCAAGCAAAAGGGATCAGTGCAGTACACAGGCAGATGCTAATTCTAAACACCTTCTTCACAGACATGAACAAAGGAATAGCATCAATGGCAGACAGCATGAGTGACATGGCAGAGGGAGTCAGGGACATGTCTCAGTGTGTCATGAGACTCTGTGAAGAACTTTGTGAGGACCGTGCCCAAAGGCGCAGGGAGAGCCATTGTACGCAGCAGCCGACAAGCGGCATACGGCAACTAGCAAATGCAACTTCACTTATGTGTCGCCGGTCAGTTGCAATGCAGGAGGGGCTGGTGCACTGCTGTACTGATCTCACACAGGGGATGGGGAGAGTCACTTCAGCGGTGGAAGTGTTGCTGACAAACCAGTCAGCCACCACAGGAGCAGAAGGTGTCGGGGACACAGACACCACTAGTAGCAGGGCCAGCACCCCTGTCCCTGAAGTAAGGAGGAGTAGCAGACGCCAGAGTGCCGGCGCTGCCACAGCAGACTTTGAACCCAGCCCAGCTCCTGCAGCACGCGGGGCTGTACATGGGCGCAAGCAGTGAGTCCAGCAAGTTCAGTTGTATTTACAACAAGGGGTGGTGAGGGACAGAGTCTCTGAATTAAACAGAATACTCTCACCCAGTCAAGAGATCAGGGCTAGATCCAACACCGTTTTTTAGCTCACTGCACCATCCCAGTTTCAGAACCTGGCTGTATGCAAATTAGTCTGTTCCTGTCCCAGTGCATGATAGGAACAGGGCAAACCAAACTACAAAAGCCAATTCTTACACTGGGAAGGAAACAAGCTACCGGGGACCGGTTTCTGGCATTTCAGCCTCTTCGGCCCGGCTTGCTTGAATCCTGATGGTGCAATGAGCAAGGGACTCACATCTGAGTATACCCTTCCACGCTTAGGGTGGACAAAAATATTTACAACAAGGGGTGGTGAGGGACAGAGTCTCTGAATTAAACAGAATACTCTCACCCAGTCAAGAGATCAGGGCTAGATCCAACACCGTTTTTTAGCTCACTGCACCATCCCAGTTTCAGAACCTGGCTGTATGCAAATTAGTCTGTTCCTGTCCCAGTGCATGATAGGAACAGGGCAAACCAAACTACAAAAGCCAATTCTTACACTGGGAAGGAAACAAGCTACCGGGGACCGGTTTCTGGCATTTCAGCCTCTTCGGCCCGGCTTGCTTGAATCCTGATGGTGCAATGAGCAAGGGACTCACATCTGAGTATACCCTTCCACGCTTAGGGTGGACAAAAATATTTACAACAAGGGGTGGTGAGGGACAGAGTCTCTGAATTAAACAGAATACTCTCACCCAGTCAAGAGATCAGGGCTAGATCCAACACCGTTTTTTAGCTCACTGCACCATCCCAGTTTCAGAACCTGGCTGTATGCAAATTAGTCTGTTCCTGTCCCAGTGCATGATAGGAACAGGGCAAACCAAACTACAAAAGCCAATTCTTACACTGGGAAGGAAACAAGCTACCGGGGACCGGTTTCTGGCATTTCAGCCTCTTCGGCCCGGCTTGCTTGAATCCTGATGGTGCAATGAGCAAGGGACTCACATCTGAGTATACCCTTCCACGCTTAGGGTGGACAAAAATATTTACAACAAGGGGTGGTGAGGGACAGAGTCTCTGAATTAAACAGAATACTCTCACCCAGTCAAGAGATCAGGGCTAGATCCAACACCGTTTTTTAGCTCACTGCACCATCCCAGTTTCAGAACCTGGCTGTATGCAAATTAGTCTGTTCCTGTCCCAGTGCATGATAGGAACAGGGCAAACCAAACTACAAAAGCCAATTCTTACACTGGGAAGGAAACAAGCTACCGGGGACCGGTTTCTGGCATTTCAGCCTCTTCGGCCCGGCTTGCTTGAATCCTGATGGTGCAATGAGCAAGGGACTCACATCTGAGTATACCCTTCCACGCTTAGGGTGGACAAAAATATTTACAACAAGGGGTGGTGAGGGACAGAGTCTCTGAATTAAACAGAATACTCTCACCCAGTCAAGAGATCAGGGCTAGATCCAACACCGTTTTTTAGCTCACTGCACCATCCCAGTTTCAGAACCTGGCTGTATGCAAATTAGTCTGTTCCTGTCCCAGTGCATGATAGGAACAGGGCAAACCAAACTACAAAAGCCAATTCTTACACTGGGAAGGAAACAAGCTACCGGGGACCGGTTTCTGGCATTTCAGCCTCTTCGGCCCGGCTTGCTTGAATCCTGATGGTGCAATGAGCAAGGGACTCACATCTGAGTATACCCTTCCACGCTTAGGGTGGACAAAAATATTTACAACAAGGGGTGGTGAGGGACAGAGTCTCTGAATTAAACAGAATACTCTCACCCAGTCAAGAGATCAGGGCTAGATCCAACACCGTTTTTTAGCTCACTGCACCATCCCAGTTTCAGAACCTGGCTGTATGCAAATTAGTCTGTTCCTGTCCCAGTGCATGATAGGAACAGGGCAAACCAAACTACAAAAGCCAATTCTTACACTGGGAAGGAAACAAGCTACCGGGGACCGGTTTCTGGCATTTCAGCCTCTTCGGCCCGGCTTGCTTGAATCCTGATGGTGCAATGAGCAAGGGACTCACATCTGAGTATACCCTTCCACGCTTAGGGTGGACAAAAATATTTACAACAAGGGGTGGTGAGGGACAGAGTCTCTGAATTAAACAGAATACTCTCACCCAGTCAAGAGATCAGGGCTAGATCCAACACCGTTTTTTAGCTCACTGCACCATCCCAGTTTCAGAACCTGGCTGTATGCAAATTAGTCTGTTCCTGTCCCAGTGCATGATAGGAACAGGGCAAACCAAACTACAAAAGCCAATTCTTACACTGGGAAGGAAACAAGCTACCGGGGACCGGTTTCTGGCATTTCAGCCTCTTCGGCCCGGCTTGCTTGAATCCTGATGGTGCAATGAGCAAGGGACTCACATCTGAGTATACCCTTCCACGCTTAGGGTGGACAAAAATATTTACAACAAGGGGTGGTGAGGGACAGAGTCTCTGAATTAAACAGAATACTCTCACCCAGTCAAGAGATCAGGGCTAGATCCAACACCGTTTTTTAGCTCACTGCACCATCCCAGTTTCAGAACCTGGCTGTATGCAAATTAGTCTGTTCCTGTCCCAGTGCATGATAGGAACAGGGCAAACCAAACTACAAAAGCCAATTCTTACACTGGGAAGGAAACAAGCTACCGGGGACCGGTTTCTGGCATTTCAGCCTCTTCGGCCCGGCTTGCTTGAATCCTGATGGTGCAATGAGCAAGGGACTCACATCTGAGTATACCCTTCCACGCTTAGGGTGGACAAAAATATTTACAACAAGGGGTGGTGAGGGACAGAGTCTCTGAATTAAACAGAATACTCTCACCCAGTCAAGAGATCAGGGCTAGATCCAACACCGTTTTTTAGCTCACTGCACCATCACAGTTTCAGAACCTGGCTGTATGCAAATTAGTCTGTTCCTGTCCCAGTGCATGATAGGAACAGGGCAAACCAAACTACAAAAGCCAATTCTTACACTGGGAAGGAAACAAGCTACCGGGGACCGGTTTCTGGCATTTCAGCCTCTTCGGCCCGGCTTGCTTGAATCCTGATGGTGCAATGAGCAAGGGACTCACATCTGAGTATACCCTTCCACGCTTAGGGTGGACAAAAATATTTACAACAAGGGGTGGTGAGGGACAGAGTCTCTGAATTAAACAGAATACTCTCACCCAGTCAAGAGATCAGGGCTAGATCCAACACCGTTTTTTAGCTCACTGCACCATCCCAGTTTCAGAACCTGGCTGTATGCAAATTAGTCTGTTCCTGTCCCAGTGCATGATAGGAACAGGGCAAACCAAACTACAAAAGCCAATTCTTACACTGGGAAGGAAACAAGCTACCGGGGACCGGTTTCTGGCATTTCAGCCTCTTCGGCCCGGCTTGCTTGAATCCTGATGGTGCAATGAGCAAGGGACTCACATCTGAGTATACCCTTCCACGCTTAGGGTGGACAAAAATATTTACAACAAGGGGCAGTGAGATAAATAACGGTGATGGATCAAGCCCTGATCTTTGGACTGGGTAAGAGTGGTCTGCTCAATTCAGACACTCTGTTCATCACCACCCCCTTTTGTAAATCGATTTTGGCCACTATAGGTGTGGCAGGGTATACTCAGACATGAGTCCCTTTCTCACTGCTCCATCAGGATTCAAGCAAGCCGGGCCGAAGAGGCTGAAATGCCAGAAACCGGTCCCCGGTAGCTTGTCTCTTTTCTGGTAAAGAATTGGCTTGGTAGTTTAGTCTGCCCTGTTCCCATGATGCACTGGGCCAGGGACAGACTGATTTGCATATAGCCAGATTCTGAGCTGGGATGGGGCAGTGAGATAAATAACGGTGATGGATCAAGCCCTGATCTTTGGACTGGGTAAGAGTGGTCTGCTCAATTCAGACACTCTGTTCATCACCACCCCCTTTTGTAAATCGATTTTGGCCACTATAGGTGTGGCAGGGTATACTCAGACATGAGTCCCTTTCTCACTGCTCCATCAGGATTCAAGCAAGCCGGGCCGAAGAGGCTGAAATGCCAGAAACCGGTCCCCGGTAGCTTGTCTCCTTTCTGGTAAAGAATTGGCTTGGTAGTTTAGTCTGCCCTGTTCCCATGATGCACTGGGCCAGGGACAGACTGATTTGCATATAGCCAGATTCTGAGCTGGGATGGGGCAGTGAGATAAATAACGGTGATGGATCAAGCCCTGATCTTTGGACTGGGTAAGAGTGGTCTGCTCAATTCAGACACTCTGTTCATCACCACCCCCTTTTGTAAATCGATTTTGGCCACTATAGGTGTGGCAGGGTATACTCAGACATGAGTCCCTTTCTCACTGCTCCATCAGGATTCAAGCAAGCCGGGCCGAAGAGGCTGAAATGCCAGAAACCGGTCCCCGGTAGCTTGTCTCCTTTCTGGTAAAGAATTGGCTTGGTAGTTTAGTCTGCCCTGTTCCCATGATGCACTGGGCCAGGGACAGACTGATTTGCATATAGCCAGATTCTGAGCTGGGATGGGGCAGTGAGATAAATAACGGTGATGGATCAAGCCCTGATCTTTGGACTGGGTAAGAGTGGTCTGCTCAATTCAGACACTCTGTTCATCACCACCCCCTTTTGTAAATCGATTTTGGCCACTATAGGTGTGGCAGGGTATACTCAGACATGAGTCCCTTTCTCACTGCTCCATCAGGATTCAAGCAAGCCGGGCCGAAGAGGCTGAAATGCCAGAAACCGGTCCCCGGTAGCTTGTCTCCTTTCTGGTAAAGAATTGGCTTGGTAGTTTAGTCTGCCCTGTTCCCATGATGCACTGGGCCAGGGACAGACTGATTTGCATATAGCCAGATTCTGAGCTGGGATGGGGCAGTGAGATAAATAACGGTGATGGATCAAGCCCTGATCTTTGGACTGGGTAAGAGTGGTCTGCTCAATTCAGACACTCTGTTCATCACCACCCCCTTTTGTAAATCGATTTTGGCCACTATAGGTGTGGCAGGGTATACTCAGACATGAGTCCCTTTCTCACTGCTCCATCAGGATTCAAGCAAGCCGGGCCGAAGAGGCTGAAATGCCAGAAACCGGTCCCCGGTAGCTTGTCTCCTTTCTGGTAAAGAATTGGCTTGGTAGTTTAGTCTGCCCTGTTCCCATGATGCACTGGGCCAGGGACAGACTGATTTGCATATAGCCAGATTCTGAGCTGGGATGGGGCAGTGAGATAAATAACGGTGATGGATCAAGCCCTGATCTTTGGACTGGGTAAGAGTGGTCTGCTCAATTCAGACACTCTGTTCATCACCACCCCCTTTTGTAAATCCAGCAAGTTCAGTTGGACATGTGAGGGTGAGGTAACCCCTGTACACACAGTAGTGCCAGGCACACTAGTATGTGACATTTTTTGCACATTTATTTTCTACGTAGTGCTAAATAAACTACGTGCATTGACGTACAACACGTGCTTTGTCTCCATACTTACTCAGAAGTAGTTGTTTGTGATTTCTGTCCGTCTGTGTCTTCCATCTGTGGGTGTTGGTACTCCGACTGTGTTGGCTGCTGGTAGTGCCTAGTCATCGTCATGGTCTTCATACTCCTCAAATTCCACCTCTGTGCCCCTCTTAGTTGCGAGGTTGTGCAACATTGCACAGGTTGCAATAATCTTACAGCACGTTACAGGTGTGTACTGCCGTGCCCCCCCCCACTTTTGTGGAGGCAGCGGATCCGGCTCTTCAGGAGGCCAAAGGTGCGCTCAATGATGTTTCGGGTGGATTTATGTGCCACATTGTAACGTCTCTGGCTGGGAGTTGTGGGGTTGAGGTAGGGTGTCAGGACGAAGGAACGGAGTGCATATGCACTATCCCCTAAAGTGGAAGACAAAATTATACATTACTCAGATGCACACATTGACATACATCTGCTTCATCTATCAAGGGAGTGTCACCCATTTCTTTACCTAGCAGGTATCCTTCCCCAAATTTGCCCGCTGTCAGGCGGGTGTAGATCCCACTGTTTTGGAAGATATATGAGTCGTGGGTGCTTCCTGGGTATCTGGCCACTATATCGGTGATGATGAACTTGGCATCACAGATTGCTTGTACATTGATTGTGTGTGTTGGCCTCCTGTTCCTGTATATGTGTTCTGTGGCAGCTGGGGGGCAAATGGGGATGTGGGTCCCATCAATGCAGCCAATCATGTGTGGGAAGTTAGCCATAAGGTAAAAGTCTGTCTTGGTCCGGAGCAAGTCCGCATCAGTGTCTGGGAAGTGGATGTAGTGATCCATTCTTTGTATCATGGCGTCCAGGAACCTTCTGAAGAAACGCGACAGGCAGCTCTGGGACACCCCACCTACCGCTGCCACTATACTCTGGTAGCTCCCAGATGCTAGGAGGTGTATGCTACAGAGCACCTGGACATGTGGTGGGATGGCATGGGCCCTTGGTCTTGGGTGGTCCAGGAGTGGATGCAGGTCCCTGATCAGGTCCATGATGGTTTCAGGGTGCAGTCTGTATCTCTGCAGTATCTCTGCCTCTGTCAATTGAAAGAGTGTAATCCTTTGCCTATATACCTGTTCGTCCCTTCTCCATTCCCTCTCACCTGCTGCCTTTAGCCTTAGCCGTCTTGCTATGACGTAAAAAGCAGCCATTCTAGTTCCAGTGTTGCATTTTGGGGCCCTTTTTTATAGGCTGTACCTGATTACCACCTGCTTGCAATCCATGTTAAATACCGACTTGAAATTACCGAATTTCTGAGAAATTCAGTAATTTAAGGCTCACCTACATCTCGATGGCGTGGTGTTTTTCAGTTCGTAATTTCCGAATCAGTATTTTTACCGATTCGGAACTTTTTCTGACTCGATATTTCTTCCGAATCGGTAATTTTACCGATTCGGAACTTTTACCGACTCGGTATTTGTTCCGATTCGGTAATTTTACCGATTCGGAACTTTTACCGACTCGGTATTTGTTCCGATTCGGTAATTTTACTGATTCGGAAATGTTAACCAATCGGTATCTTTACCGAGCCGGTAATCTATCGATTCAGTATTTTTGCCAGGTTTCGACGACTTACATCTCATTTTCCTAATACCGGTTGGTAACGGCCAAAAACACCAATTTTCGGCCGTTACCGCCCAGTATTAGCCTACCTACATCTGGCCCTTAGAGTTCTAATTTTCCATATCCACAGTTAGGTGTATTCCAGTCCTGTCCCTAACTCTTATAGCAGTCCAGCTTTTCCCTGAGTCCAGTTCTTGTTTCTAAGTACCTTACACTGTGTCCCTCTATCTTTTTGAGTTATATTTTTAGCCTGATTTCCATTGCTTCCAAGTGTGTCAGTTAGACTCCAAGACTTGTGCCTTTGGCACAGGGAACCACCTAGTAGTCCTTCTCCATAGGAACTGTTGGGTGTCTCACTGCACTCCGTGAGATTAAGCTGCTCTTTGCCTTCTTGTAGGATCTATTTCACCTCACAGAAACTTCTGAGGAGTAGACAAACTTTCATTTATGGTAGTTTGTCTATCATTTTCCTGCCTGTGGTTTGCATTTGTATTTGTATTATCTTCATAGTTTCCTCTGCAGACTTCCAAATTATTTGTTCACTGCTTGCTGTAACCTGCTTCATTCCTCAGCTTCTGCCCTGCTTTATTCCCAGACTTCGTGAACTTTCTTTTTTTTAGCCCATTTACTGGAAAGGTTCTGTCCCTGCATATAGCAGGCATCACCCTGTTATCTTGCTTTATCCTGAACCCTGCTAGTGCCCTTGACAGATTGTCGTGAACTGCTGTATTGAGTATAAGCTTTGCCACTAGCTAAAAATGCAACACACATATTCAGCCCAAGCAAATCCTGTACTCAGTAAAACCCAACAAATGGGAGGAGCCTAAACCCCTCTCTCAGTAGTAATCTGGAAGCTTTATGTTGATCACATAAGATGTGGTGAAAGCTCACTGTCAACCCAATTCTAAAAAAGGATCATATGTTGCATTTCAAGGTACACTTTCCCAAATAAGTTATCCAAAAAGCCACAAATTGTCCTGACATCTCCCAGTAGGTGGTTACAGACACTTGATGTACTTCAGGGCAGATTTACTAACATTTGACACAGTACAGAGCAGCAACCAAAGAGGCCGCATTTTGTTGTCCAGAAGTTCACCAGATTTATTGCTTTATGGCTCTGTTTCTCTCGTCCTCTAATATGGTGTAATTTAGGAATTCTTGTGCCACATATTCACCCTTGCTTCATAGTGCAAGGATGTGCAGGATATTTAGCATGTGTTTTGTACTTGAAGGATACAAAATACTATGCTCTACATATAGATTAAAACATTTCCAAGACTGTGCGTGCGCTTCACAGTATAACACACATGCAAAGTTGGAAACCTTTGGAAAAAAGAACACTTTTCTCCAACATTATGCCTGCCTCGAGGAGACATACATATTTGTAGCAGATAGTGCTGTGCATCACAAACTATTGTTGGTTGTTAAGGTATGCTCCGGATAGTATACCCGCTTGAGGCAAAGTAGCACAAAATATCAGAGTAAAGTAATTCCCATTAGAACAGTTTGCATCAGTTTTATGATGAAAATCTATTACAAAGTGTTAATAAAAGGACTGGGGCTGTCCACATGGAAGTTCAGACTGCCACGTCTATAACCTGGTCTTCATAAATTAAGTCCACTAAATCTCATGGACGAGTATAATTAGCACATTATTTGTCACAATGATAGAAATCTAGAAAATGTGTATGAATTCAATATTTGATGATGGGTGATGGAAAGTGTGGAAATAACCTATATATGTATTTACAGTTTTTATTTTGATGTATTTTATGCTATTTTAGTCTTCAGAATGCCTGTCATCTTGTATGCATTATGACTTATGTGTGATAAGAGTTAATACATCATATTTCTGTATATTTATTTATTTGTAGCGCACAACATTTATCCCGGGGGATGTCATGGCGCTAAGGACTGCGGTTATAGGTAGGATCTGTGGGTTGACCAGATGTCAGCAATCATTCTTTAGGGAAGAGGTATGTTTTGAGTTTCTTTCTGAAGATGTTGTAATTGTTGGTTTGTTTGACACAGTTAGCAGGGACTGATCAGGCGCGGCACACTTACCAAACAAACTGCTAAACCACACTAAAAACAGAGCGCAATACCCGCATCTATACATTAGTAATTGTTGGTTAGCCTGAGTTCCACTGGGAGTTCGTTCCAGTGTCATGCAGCCAGGTAGGAGAAGGTACGTCCTCCCGTTTTGGTTTTGTTTATTTTCTTTGTTTTAGCAAGTGCGAGGTGTTGTGATCTTAGTGGTCAGGCGGGGGTAGAAGTGTATTCTATTCTGAAGAATCGTAGGTCCTGTATTATTGAGTGTCCTGTGGGCATGACCGATGAGTTGAAGCAGGCTCTTTGGCGCATGGGCAGCCAGTGAAGTTGTTTTAGGCATTCTTTGGCAGAGATGTATTTGCCTTTGTTGCATACTAGCTTAGCTGTGGCATTCTGCACTACCTGTAGTCTAATGAATAGGTAGTCTGGCATGCCCACAAAAAGGGCATTGCCGTAGTCCAGCCTACTAACCAGTAGGGCCTGTGTGACTGACTTCTTGCTTTCCGGGGTATCTCAGAAGTTTCAGAGTGGCAAAGCTTTTCCCACATAGGGTTCGAATGTGGGCCTGCACGGATAGTGTGTCGTCAATCATGACACCCAGGTTTTTGGCCGAGTGCTTGGGTGCAGGGGCATCTCCCAGCGTGGCGGCCACCAGGAATTGTCCCATTTTGTTCCAATTCCTGCCAAAGGTGAAACGTAGGCATTGAACAGTGTGGGGCTGAGGGATGCTCCCTGAGGGACCCCGCATTTGAGTTGCTTGGGCGTGGATAAGAAGGCTCCTAGTTGTACTGTTTGTGTTCTGTTATGTAGAAAAGAGCTGAGCCATTCGAGGGCTTTCCCGTTTATCCCTTTTTCTTGTAGATTTTCTAGTAGGAGGTGGTGGGAGACCGTGTCCAACGCTGCCGACAGGTCTAATAGGATCAGGGCCACAGCTTTGCCCTGGTCCAAGGAATTTCCAATGCTATCCGTGACAGCCAGTAGTCTAGCTTCTGTGCTGTTGGTGGCTCTGAACCCTGTTTGAGTTGGGTCCAATAGGTTGTTGTCCTCTAAATATTTAGACAGCTGTCTGTTAATCAGTTTCTCCAGCACTTTAGAAAGATAGGGAAGTTGGAAAATAGGTCTGTAGTTGACTGGGTTTGTTACATTCGAGCCTGCTTTTTTAAGTAATGGGGTGACTATGGCTTGTTTCCATATCTCCGGGAAGACAGCTGTTTCTAAGGATTTATTGAATAGCTGCGTGATGGCTGGGGTTAGGAGAGGTATGAGCTGTCTAAAAATGAAATGAGGGCAAGGGGCAAGGGGTGAGCCATATTTTATTTCTATCATGGTACTGGCAACTTCTTCTTCTGATATTGGGGTGAAGCTATTTAAGTTGATAAGGTTTTTGGAGGAGCAGGTAGGTTCTTTCCTACTGTTGTTTGAGTTAAATGTGGCGTATATTTCCTCTATTTTATCTGTGAAATAATTGCTGATAATTGTGCAGTTCCCAAATTGAGGGGTGCAGAGTTTGGGACGGCAGTTGGGTTTGCACAGTTCATTTATGATTTTATATAATTCTTTGGCGGAATTGCCGTTTTCGTTTATTCTTTGTGCATAGTGTGTTTTTTTGCATTTTTTATGGCTAGGTAGTACTCTCTGAGCCCGGTTTTTTAGGTTAGTTTGTCAGTACCAGAGCGGGACATTCTCCAGGTATGCTCCCTTGTTTTGCAGTTACTTTTTAGAGCTTTGATTTCTGAGATATACCATTTTTGGGAGAGGATTCTTTTAGATTATTTAGATTTGATTTTTGGGGTACATAGGTCCAGGATGTTACTAATCTCTCTTTCAAGGTTTAGGGCGCCAATGTTTGTACACAGGGTGCCAGGGAGGTCAAGAATGGTGTTTGCAGGCCAGTGGGGTTTGAAGACTTCTGGGGTGAGAACTTTCCAGGGTCTGTAGAATTCTGGCGTTGGTAGAGATGGTCTGGCGGGTAGTGTGGGTTGGGCAAATGAGAAGGAGATTAGGGAGTGTTCTGTCCATGTTTCTGGTTTAATCTCCTCAATCAAGGTGGTATTTATGTTGGTGAACAGTAAATCCAATGTGTGGCCTGCAATGTGTGTAGGACCTTGAATCCACTGTTTGAGCTGGAGGATTGTCATGTCATTGTTAAGGTGTGTGGCCGCGTGATTGTCAGATTTTTCGAAATGAGTATTGAAATCTCCAATTACCATGAGGTTTTTGTATTTGAGGCAGGCGGGGAAAATTTTGTGAGTACTTGAAAAGCTAGTGGTTCGTGTTCATCGTACATAGCAGTTGTAATGGGGAGACAGTTGAGGTTGTCCTTGAATATTATGGCGAGTCCCCCTCCACTTCTCCCTTGTCTGTCCTGACGTATAGTTTTGTATCTTGGGGGTAGGGCAGTGACAATATCATGGCAGTTATTCTCACTCAACCAAGTTTCGATAATGAAAACTAGGTCGGGATTCATTTCGTTGATAGTATCCCAGAACTCCAGAGAGTGTTTTGGTACTGATCTAGCATTAAAATATAAGCATTTAATTTGTGAGTCATTTTCCCCTATGTTGTGTGTGAGGTCTAGGGTCGTTAGGCTGCTCCATTTGCATCTCAGACAGAGTGTTTAGGTCAGTAAGGGTCAATCTGGGGTAAGTTAAAATATATCCAAGGGTTGCTCTGTTGGGAGCAGGGGTCCTGGCCCCTGGTCCCGGGCGGGCGCGGAGGGGCGCAGACGGGCTTGCCTTTGGTGGGCCAGCGGCGCGCCCGCTGCACGCACGCTTACACATTGTTTTTTATGGCTTATGAGGCTCAGAGCCAGCTCCGCCCCTCCATTGCCGGAAATGCCCTGCGCGTTCTAGTGCCCGATCTCCACGCCCTCCACCCAAACAGCAATCAGCTGCGGGGACCGAGGCGGGAGCCAAATAAAGTATAGGTAGGTAAGTGCAATTGTTTGTAAAAGCAAATATGCAAAATATGCAATTGTGAACAGTTTTTAGTTTTTAAAATCGCTAATGAGTTTCCTTTCTAAAATATCGCAACAAGCGTTTTTACCCCCAGTGAATATTTGGTGAGGTCAGGCAGCTGCCTACTCACTGCAATCCGCAATTTATGTTCCGGTTTTTCCTTTTAGCACAGTCTCCACTAAATTCAGTCTGTATTCCTGTCCTAGGTAGATTCTATTGTTGTTCTGTCTTCTTGACTCTGTCCATTTGGTGTTCTGAGGGGGGTCTCTTCTCCCTTGTTCTTTTATAACCTGGCCAAAGCCAGAAGGAGGGACTCCGCCAATGTGGAGATTTGCTCCTCGTTCTTCTCTGGCGTCTGAGGTGACATCTGGTCACCTGATTCCTTGTTTTTACTAAACCATTATGTTCCTCCAGCTGATATCAAAATACCTGGCCATTTATTGTACACATACTTAACTACACCAAAAGGGATGCAGTCCTATGGGCCGCACAAAAGGCCGGCCAGTGAACGTTTCACTATTCCCCTGTGATGCTTTTTCCAGACTACACTTTGAAGGTACAGCAGCAGAAGCGATCCTTCCAGGATGCCAAGCAGAAATTGAGAGCTATGGTTCTCAAATATATGCTGCTATTCCCAGCCCGCCTGAAGGTCCTGTACCAAGAGAAAAGTATTTTCTTTGATTCTCCAGGGGGGGTGTGGGTGGGAGTGGAGGGAAGACCACCACAACATTGATCAGCCAATTCCCCCCTGAGAGAGGGAAGTGTAATAACAGAACTGGCGGAGGCCCCCCACGAGAGTGGCGGCCGATCCAAGAGAAGGGGAGGTAAGGTTGAGTCGCTGAGTCCTGGGCGAGAGGTCTCTGGAGAGGCCTCACCAAAGGAGGAAATGATTCCTTTGTTGAAACCTGGTGCTGATCAACCAATGAGGGTGTCTTTCCATTGCGATGGTTTCCGGAGTGGGGGACGTTTTTTTTCCTCTAACTCTGAAGTGATGCATGCATTTCTTTATTGCCTGGTCTTGCGGGTCTGCCTTTTATTATCCTACACCGAGACCCTCACAAACACGTTTTGAGTTGGGCTTTCTTTTTTCCTTTTGGGGAAGGGATTTTGGCAGCTGGGACATTTTGGCGCTACAAGGTAGCCCTGTTTTCTTACGTCCTTAGTCGCACCACAACAGGTACTTCCAGTTCTCGAAGTATGGGGGATGTTATGGAAGGAGGAGGGGAGAGGAGGGGGGTGTTGTTCTTTTTGAATGTTTTTCCTTCACAGGTATGGAAAGTGAGTGCATGGATGGGGAAGACATGCAGAATACATAGACAGGATATGACTACACATGGGGGCTATGGCTGAATCTGGACCTCAGGGGTGCAGATCAGAGGTTGGAGCCAGAGGGGGCACACTGTCAATTCTGTTGTGGAATGTCAATGAGTTGCAGGACAAGATAAAATGGGAAGTTGTGCTCCGGACAGTCCTGCGGTCCAATGCAGATGTGGTGCTGCTTTAGAAGTCCCATCTTATGGGCATTAAATGCCCCTTCTTGGCCCAAAAGGGTTTCACTCAAGTATATCATTCTGGTTTCCATCGGGTTCCCGGGGCACAGCTATGTTGGTTAGGGTGCGGATCCACTTGGCTGTGTCGATGGTCTGGCACAACAGCCTAGGGTGATATGTTGCAGTGATTGGAGTTCTTCATGGTTGTCGGATATCCCTGTTCAGCATTTATACCCCCTTCTTTCTTTGGAATTCTTGGTCAGACTGGGGGAGCTTTTGTTAGAGTTGCCAGAAGTACCTTGGGTAATGGGGGGGGGTGTTTAATGGGGCAAGCAATACGGGACTTGATTGTTCCTCTAATTCGGAAGGCACAGGCATAGTCTTACTTCCCTTGCATCTTTCAGGAGCAACTGGAATTTGATAGATTTATTGAGGGTGCATCACCCGGGCAGGAGGGGCTACACATTCTACTCAGGGCACATCGCTTGTTCCCCCGCCTGGACTATGTGTTCATGAGGGGATGGGATGGACACAGGGTCACAGATGCTCCGTTTATCGCCAGGGGTCTTTCTGACCATTTCCCAGTAGTGGTGAATCTGTTGTGGGACCTCGGAAGGGGGGTAGCGAGGGGGTGCCTGGACCATTGGTGTTTCCAAAAAGAGGACTTTCGGGAGATGTGTCAAAAGGCATGCCAGCAATTTCTAATGGATAATAGGGGTTCAGTAACTTCCAAGGCCATGCTATGGGAGGCCCAGGAAACCATTGTGAGGGTCTAGATCAATAGATACTCGAGGGGCCAATGAGATAGAGACCAGTGGTGGGTTAGGGACTTGGAGGAGTGCATACAGGACAGGTATGCATAAGCACACTAAGATTCCCTCCTGCGGGTCTCGTAACACACTCAAACATTGCTCCAGCAGGAGGCAAAAGCAGCATGGCTAGCCACTTGCAACAGGGTATATCAATGGGTATATAAGGCCAGCGAGACGTTGCACTGGCTGTGTAACACCAGGGTGGCAGGAGCTCCAATAGCTTTTTTGTTGACTGGGGACAGTTAACGGATTACGGGAGCCTATTGCAAAGGAGTTTGCAGCATACTATAGACAGTTGTATAACGCAGACCTGCTGACCCCAAGGTCGGACCTGCCTCAATTCATCTTAGACTTGCAAATGCCAAGGCTTAACCCAGAGGAGCGGGAATTGTTGAAGGCTGACGTCACAAGTGACGAGTTAGGAGTGGCCCGGGCCCAGTTACAAGTAGGGTCGGCACCGTGCCCTAATGGGTTCTCAGTCGAGTTTGGCACCTGTTGTGGACACAGATGGGTCTGTTACTCTAGGAGATCTTCCGGGAAGTGGTGAACGATGGTGAGCTGCCACCGGACATGCGGCTGGCGGAGATAGTGGTAATACTGAAGCCTGGCACATATGGCACACATTGTGGGGACTATCATCCAATTTCGCTCTTAAACATGGAAGTCAAAATACGGGCCAAGATGTTGCCCACTCGTCTGGTGGGGTGATTCCACGCCTTGCCCACCTTGATCAATCAGGGTTCATGCCACAAAGAGCTACCCAGCACAATTTATGTCAGGTTCATAATGCCGTAGCCATGAGTGGGGACTTCTGTGGGCATAGAGCCCTCCTCTCTATTGATTTTCAAAAGGTGTTTGACATGAATTGGGAGTATATGTTTGTCCTTCTCGCCCAGGTGGGGTTTGGTCCCAGGTTTGTGAGCTACGTGCACCTTCTCTACACTGACTTGATAGCTAGAGTATGGATTGGAGGGGCGGCCTCAGAGTGGTTACTAGTGGAAAGGAGCACCCGGCAGCTTGGGTGTGGGTAGACGCGGTCATGCGAGGGTTTCAATAGACCAGGGAGGGGGGTGATATAATATTGCTTTATGCCGATGATGTCCTTTTATTACTGGATAACCCAGAGGTTTCGGGCCATAGAGGGCTACAGATTTTGGACATATTTGTTTCCTACTCTAGTCTTCAGATGAAGCACCAACAATCAGCAATGTATCCCATCATCTTGTGTCTGGTGGAAATGCCATGGGTGGAGGGAATACTGTTTCTTACCCTAGGCTTAAATAGCTGGGAGCATTTGTTACTGGTGATGCGGCACGCTCCTTTGGGCGAAAGCCGACACCCCAGCTAGCAGCTCTTGGCTATGACCTGAAATTCTGGTCTATCCTGCAGCTTTCCCTCCTCGGTCACTCTGCAATCCTCAAAATGGTGGACCTCTCACGTCTTCTTTATCATCTGCAGAATCATCCATTCCCAGTCGATAAAGCATTCTTTAGCAAGTTTAATGCACTAATTCAACTACTGCTTTGGGGAGGCACCCCACATATTGCACTGTTGCAATGTTGTCAACCTGCAGTAGATGAGGGGCTGGCTGCAATAGACATTCTGCAGTATTATTGGGCGGTGCACTGGCCGGTTGTGAATGAGTGGTGGTTTGGGGGTTTTGGGGATCCTGCCTATGTGGCAGAGGGTTGCCAATTGGATAGCTGAGATCTCTCTCATTTGCTTTACAATAGGACTACGCAGGTAGTGTTGGAACTATGGAATGCAACTATAAAGGTGATGGGTTGGGCTGACTGCCTTACTTTGAAGACTCTATCGTGGCGGGGTACTAGACTTTTGCCGGAGACTGCACTAAGGGGGTTCACAGCCTTGGATTGTATAGGCATTTCAACACTCAGAGGCGTAATGCGGGGGGGGGGGGGACAATCAAGTCCTTTCAGGACCTCCAGGAGGAATACGCTATTCATCGTATGCTGTTCTTTAGGTACCTGCAACTATGTCATGCCCTCCTCCCTCTGTGCGCTCTGTAGATGATATCCTTAAGTTTTCCCAGATGGAGGCAAAATTTCTACTCACAAATCTTACAGAGCACAAACTCTCAGAAACCTATAAAATGCTTATGCACAACTCTCCAGATCCAATAGTGGGGGTTACAAGGTCTTGGGAGGGTTACCTCGGAGACTTGGCAGATGATGACTGGAGAATGGTAGTGGAGGCACCCAATGAATGGATGATAGCTGCTCACTTCAGGTTGATCCAACTAAAGATACTCCATAGAGTATATTTTACCAGGGAACGCATGTGCCTCTGAGGCCAGATTCCTGCCAGATATGATGATCCAAAGGGAGATTTACCTCATACATTCTGACACTGTCCAGGGCTGTCTGATGTTTGGGGGATCGCTGAGCCACCTAATAAAGGTGATTGGTTGTAAACATTCCCCTACACCCCACCTCTACATGGGTCTGGTACGACCAATTTATATGTTGAGGGGTTGCCCCCAGAAACTATTTTAATATCTGGAATGACTGGGCAGAGTACAATGAGATGCATCTAGAACTATGCGCAGCAAGACCCTGGGAGGATGGTGGGGGTTAAGGGAAGAGGGGTTTGGAGGACCATGTATTGATATGTCCTTCTTTCTTTTCGTGCTGGAATGTAGAATTAGAATGTGCATGGGGCTCTTTGTATTGGCGTTGCACTCACTGTGATAGAAAATCAATAAAATATTTTTTTTTTAAAGAAAGATTTCTGTGAAAATATAGCTCCTAGAAAACAATAGATCCACCCAGGTCTATCTGAACGTTGTGGCAGGTACTAGTTCAACACTTTGGCGCTGACCGTGAGGAGTATGGGCCAGCTGCAGAGGGAGAGTGCCAGTCCCTCCTACAACATCTAGCTCTTCTTCCTGGCAGAATGTCATTAGTCCAGAGGTTTTATGATTTTGGGGAGGGTAGAGGTCCAATAATAATACCCTTTCTGCCTATGAAGTAGGCAAACTTCATAGGAAAGTCTTTGTAGTGCACAAGGCCCCACCTTTCCCTGACCTGGCTCCAGACACACTACAGGGGGTGAAGACAGCTTTTTATGTGAGGATAGGCACAGCCCTATTCAGGTGTCAGTGACAACTACTCCCACAACTCTAGCTCAGGAGGTCCCATCAGCGTGTTGATGGCCCATTAGGATATGCAGGGCTCACCTCAGCTCCCTTTGTATGACTTTCTAGAGTGAATGCACAAGAGCCCACCTGTCAGCCAACCCAAATGAGGATTCTACAGACAGACACAGAATGGTTCAGCAAGAAATTGAAGTTGATGGACAGAATGCAGAACAATGTCAAACATTCACCACAGTAAAGAGATCTGGGCCTAAATCCATCGTTTGTTTGCTCCCCATGTCATTCCAGTTTGAACCCAGCCATATGGAAATCAGTCTTGACCCTGTGCCCAAAGGGAACAGTACAGTACAGCTCGAACTGCCAGGCCAGGTCCTCCCTGGACTGGAAACAAGCATCCTAGGACCAGCTTCAGTCTCACCCCTCAGCAGCCAGGATAGCTTGACTTCAGTGGCATGGAGAACACGGGACCTATGGCTTTGCAGACCCGTCCCAATCGGGGTGACAAATGTAAAAATAACAGTTGATGGACAGAATGCATAACAATGTCATACATTTACTCCAGTACAGAGATCTGGACCTGAATCAATTTTTTTTGTTCGACATGCCATTCCAGTTTGAACTGTGACGGGGGTGAGTTTCTGAAAAGTTTCAGCGCTCCGTCCAGCATCACCTTCTGTTTGCCACTTTCTAAAGGTGGCATTTTCAAACACGCAATTTAAAAAACTTTTTCACCAAAAGATGTATTTTTAGAATGTGAGTTCAGAGACCCCAAACTCCAAATCTCTATCTGCTTCCAATAGAAAATTACACTGAAAAGGACATTTCAAGGCAATCCCAATGTTACACTACAGGAGAGATAGTCTTTGCAATACTGAAAAAAACTAAATTAACAGTTTTCCACCATTTGGACATGTAACAAATACCAGTGCATGTCCTACCTTTTAAATATACTGCACCCTGCCCATGCGGCTGCCTTGGAACTACCTTAGGGGTGACGTGCATTCAGTAAAAAAGAAGGGTTGGGCCTGGCAAGTGAGTGCCCTTGCCAGGTCAAAACGGCAGTTTAAAAGTGCCCTTACAGACACTGCAGTGACAGGTCTGAGACATGATTGCAGGGGTACTCATGTGGGTGGCACAATCAGTGCTGCAGGTCCGCTAGTAGCATTTAATTTACAGGCCATGGGCATACCCGGTGCCCCCTTACTAGGAACTTACAAGTAAATTAAATATACAAATCATGGATTAACTCATCATCAATACAATTTAGACAGAGAGCATATCCACTTTAGCACTGGTTAGCAATAATAAAGTTCCCACAGTTCTAAAGTCAACAAAAGTGGATCAGAAAAAAATAGGAGGAAGAAGGCAAAAAATTTGGGGATAATCCTGCAAAAAGTGGCAAGTCCAACTGTTGTGCTACACCTCCAGCAAGTACCGCACAGACTGAAAAAAGAAAGAGGCATACCACCATTCAGATTAAAAGACTTTCAAGGTACCAAACAATTGACTAATTTGATACTAGAACGAAAATAAGGAACTACTGCACTAATTGTATGCAAATACTAAAATACTGAACTGCTGCGTCATTTCCCAGAGTGTCAAAACTGTACTGGATTGTGTGTGTGTGTGTGTGAGATTTTCAGCACCACTGAGACTTTGATTGGCACTAACCCCCTTTCTGCAAATCGGGCACGCTTGGATAAAAGAAGTATTTGTGAATACTGTTGGGCGGGTCCCTGAGGGAAGAAGACATTGTGATTTGTTGATTGTTGTTTTCCCTAGGCCACAGAAGCATATGCAAAAGAAGCTCTTTCACCTAGGACCCTTGAATGTACTTAACCTTCTGGTCATCATCCTGCTGCTTCAGACACTTATTTTTAGGTTCTGCTAGGGCACAATTTGCAGCATCTTTAATGAGGGGCTGTACATCTTACCTGGAAATGTGGAAGAACTCTTCCTCCTGACTACTCTGCAGCTCTGTGCCTTTACTGATTCTCACTTGCTTCCATTGTGTTAAAGCAGGAAAGAGATGTGATATAGCAGCGTCCTTCCTGCTTTATGGTTGCCACCATTTGCATCTCAGACAGAGTGTTTAGGTCAGTAAGGGTCAATCTGGGGTAAGTTAAAATATATCCAAGGGTTGCTCTGTTGGGAGCAGGGGTCCTGGCCCCTGGTCCCGGGCGGGCGCGGACGGGCGCAGACGGGCGCAGACGGGCTTGCCTTTGGTGGGCCAGCGGCGCGCCCGCTGCACGCACGCTTACACATTGTTTTTTATGGCTTATGAGGCTCAGAGCCAGCTCCGCCCCTCCACTGCCGGAAATGCCCTGCGCGTTCTAGTGCCCGATCTCCACGCCCTCCACCCAAACAGCAATCAGCTGCGGGGACCGAGGCGGGAGCCAAATAAAGTATAGGTAGGTAAGTGCAATTGTTTGTAAAAGCAAATATGCAAAATATGCAATTGTGAACAGTTTTTAGTTTTTAAAATCGCTAATGAGTTTCCTTTCTAAAATATCGCAACAAGCGTTTTTACCCCCAGTGAATATTTGGTGAGGTCAGGCAGCTGCCTACTCACTGCAATCCGCAATTTATGTTCCGGTTTTTCCTTTTAGCACAGTCTCCACTAAATTCAGTCTGTATTCCTGTCCTAGGTGGATTCTATTGTTGTTCTGTCTTCTTGACTCTGTCCATTTGGTGTTCTGAGGGGGGTCTCTTCTCTCTTGTTCTTTTATAACCTGGCCAAAGCCAGAAGGAGGGACTCCGCCAATGTGGAGATTTGCTCCTCGTTCTTCTCTGGCGTCTGAGGTGACATCTGGTCACCTGATTCCTTGTTTTTACTAAACCATTATGTTCCTACAGCTGATATCAAAATACCTGGCCATTTATTGTACACATACTTAACTACACCAAAAGGGATGCAGTCCTATGGGCCGCACAAAAGGCCGGCCAGTGAACGTTTCACTTTTCCCCTGTGATGCTTTTTCCAGACTACACTTTGAAGGTACAGCAGCAGAAGCGATCCTTCCAGGATGCCAAGCAGAAATTGAGAGGTATGGTTCTCAAATATATGCTGCTATTCCCAGCCCGCCTGAAGGTCCTGTACCAAGAGAAAAGTATTTTCTTTGATTCTCCAGGGGGGGTGTGGGAGGAGGGAGTGGAGGGAAGACCACCACAACATTGATCAGCCAATTTCCCCCTGAGAGAGGGAAGTGTAATAACAGAACTGGCGGAGGCCCCCCACGAGAGTGGCGGCCGATCCAAGAGAAGGGATGGTAAGGTTGAGTCGCTGAGTCCTGGGCGAGAGGTCTCTGGAGAGGCCTCGCCAAAGGAGGAAATGATTCCTTTGTTGAAACCTGGTGCTGATCAACCAATGAGGGTGTCTTTCCATTGCGATGGTTTCCGGAGTGGGGGACGTTTTTTTCTCTAACTCTGAAGTGATGCATGCATTTCTTTATTGCCTGGTCTTGCGGGTCTGCCTTTTATTATCCTACACCGAGACCCTCACAAACACGTTTTGAGTTGGGCTTTCTTTTTTCCTTTTGGGGAAGGGATTTTGGCAGCTGGGACATTTTGGCACTACAAGGTAGCCCTGTTTTCTTACGTCCTTAGTCGCACCACAACAGGTACTTCCAGTTCTCGAAGTATGGGGGATGTTATAGAAGGAGGAGGGGAGAGGAGGGGGGTGTTGTTCTTTTTGAATGTTTTTCCTTCACAGGTATGGAAAGTGAGTGCATGGATGGGGAAGACATGCAGAATACATAGACAGGATATGACTACACATGGGGGCTATGGCTGAATCTGGACCTCAGGGGAGCAGATCAGAGGTTGGAGCCAGAGGGGGCACACTGTCAATTCTGTTGTGGAATGTCAATGAGTTGCAGGACAAGATAAAATGGGAAGTTGTGCTCCGGACAGTCCTGCGGTCCAATGCAGATGTGGTGCTGCTTTAGAAGTCCCATCTTATGGGCATTAAATGCCCCTTCTTGGCCCAAAAGGGTTTCACTCAAGTATATCATTCTGGTTTCCATCGGGTTCCCGGGGCACAGCTATGTTGGTTAGGGTGCGGATCCACTTGGCTGTGTCGATGGTCTGGCACAACAGCCTAGGGTGATATGTTGCAGTGATTGGAGTTCTTCATGGTTGTCCGATATCCCTGTTCAGCATTTATACCCCCTTCTTTCTTTGGAATTCTTGGTCAGACTGGGGGAGCTTTTGTTAGAGTTGCCAGAAGTACCTTGGGTAATGGGGGGGTGTGTTTAATGGGGCAAGCAATACGGGACTTGATCGTTCCTCTAATTCGGAAGGCACAGGCATAGTCTTACTTCCCTTGCATCTTTCAGGAGCAACTGGAATTTGATAGATTTATTGAGGGTGCATCACCCGGGCAGGAGGGGCTACATATTCTACTCGGGGCACATCGCTTGTTCCCCCGCCTGGACTATGTGTTCATGAGGGGATGGGATGGACACAGGGTCACGGATGCTCGGTTTATCGCCAGGGGTCTTTCTGACCATTCCCCAGTAGTGGTGAATCTGTTGTGGGACCTCGGAAGGGGGGTAGCGAGGGGGTGCCTGGACCATTGGTGTTTCCAAAAAGAGGACTTTCGGGAGATGTGTCAAAAGGCATGCCAGCAATTTCTAATGGATAATAGGGGTTCAGTAACTTCCAAGGCCATGCTATAGGAGGCCCAGGAAACCATTGTGAGGGTCTAGATCAATAGATACTCGAGGGGCCAATGAGATAGAGACCAGTGGCGGGTTAGGGACTTGGAGGAGTGCATACAGGACAGGTATGCATAAGCACACTAAGATTCCCTCCTGCGGGTCTCGTAACACACTCAAACATTGCTCCAGCAGGAGGCAAAAGCAGCATGGCTAGCCACTTGCAACAGGGTATATCAATGGGTATATAAGGCCAGCGAGACGTTGCACTGGCTGTGTGACACCAGGGTGGCAGGAGCTCCAATAGCTTTTTTGTTGACTGGGGACAGTTAACGGATTACGGGAGCCTATTGCAAAGGAGTTTGCAGCATACTATAGACAGTTGTATAACCCGGACCTGCTGACCCCAAGGTCAGACCTGCCTCAATTCATCTTAGACTTGCAAATGCCAAGGCTTAACCCAGAGGAGCGGGAATTGTTGAAGGCTGACGACACAAGTGACGAGTTAGGAGTGGCGCGGGCCCAGTTACAAGCAGGGTCGGCACCGTGCCCTAATGGGTTCTCAGTCGAGTTTGGCACCTGTTGTGGACACAGATGGGTCTGTTACTCTAGGAGATCTTCCGGGAAGTGGTGAACGATGGTGAGCTGCCACCGGACATGCGGCTGGCGGAGATAGTGGTAATACTGAAGCCTGGCACATATGGCACACATTGCGGGGACTATCATCCAATTTCGCTCTTAAACATGGAAGTCAAAATACGGGCCAAGATGTTGCCCACTCGTCTGGTGGGGTGATTCCACGCCTTGCCCACCTTGATCAATCAGGGTTCATGCCACAAAGAGCTACCCAGCACAATTTATGTCAGGTTCATAATGCCGTAGCCATGAGTGGGGACTTCTGTGGGCATAGATCCCTCCTCTCCATTGATTTTCAAAAGGTGTTTGACAAGAATTGGGAGTATATGTTTGTCCTTCTCGCCCAGGTGGGGTTTGGTCCCAGGTTTGTGAGCTACGTGCACCTTCTCTACACTGACTTGATAGCTAGAGTATGGATTGGAGGGGCGGCCTCGGAGTGGTTACCAGTGGAAAGGAGCACCCGGCAGCTTGGGTGTGGGTAGACGCGGTCATGCGAGGGTTTCAATAGACCAGGGAGGGGGGTGATATAATATTGCTTTATGCCGATGATGTCCTTTTATTACTGGATAACCCAGAGGTTTCGGGCCATAGAGGGCTACAGATTTTGGACATATTTGTTTCCTACTCTAGTCTTCAGATGAAGCACCAACAATCAGCAATGTATCCCATCATCTTGTGTCTGGTGGAAATGCCATGGGTGGAGGGAATACTGATTCTTACCCTAGGCTTAAATAGCTGGGAGCATTTGTTACTGGTGATGCGGCACACTCCTTTGGGCGAAAGCCGACACCCCAGCTAGCAGCTCTTGGCTATGACCTGAAATTCTGGTCTATCCTGCTGCTTTCCCTCCTCGGTCACTCTGCAATCCTCAAAATGGTGGACCTCCCACGTCTTCTTTATCATCTGCAGAATCATCCATTCCCAGTCGATAAAGCATTCTTTAGCAAGTTTAATGCACTAATTCAACTACTGCTTTGGGGAGGCACCCCACATATTGCACTGTTGCAATGTTGTCAACCGGCAGTGGATGAGGGGCTGGCTGCACCAGACATTCTGCAGTATTATTGGGCGGTGCACTGGCCGGTTGTGAATGAGTGGTGGTTTGGGGGTTTTGGGGATCCTGCCTATGTGGCAGAGGGTTGCCTATTGGATAGCTGAGATCTCTCTCATTTGCTTTACAATAAGACTACGCAGGTAGTGTTGGAACTATGGAATGCAACTATAAAGGTGATGGGTTGGGCTGACTGCCTTACTTTGAAGACTCTATCGTGGCGCGGTACTAGACTTTTGCCGGAGACTGCACTAAGGGGGTTCACAGCCTTGGATTGTATAGGCATTTCAACACTGAGAGGCGTAATGCGGGGGGGGGGGACAATCAAGTCCTTTCAGGACCTCCAGGAGGAATATGCTATTCATCGTATGCTGTTCTTTAGGTACCTGCAACTATGTCATGCCCTCCTCCCTCTGTGCGCCCTGTAGATGATATCCTTAAGTTTTCCCAGATGGAGGCAAAATTTCTACTCACAAATCTTACAGAGCACAAACTCTCAGAAACCTATAAAATGCTTATGCACAACTCTCCAGATCCAATAGTGGGCGTTACAAGGTCTTGGGAGGGTTACCTCGGAGACTTGGCAGATGATGACTGGAGAATGGTAGTGGAGGCACCCAATGAATGGATGATAGCTGCTCACTTCAGGTTGATCCAACTAAAGATACTCCATAGAGTATATTATACCAGGGAACGCATGTGCCTCTGAGGCCAGATTCCTGCCAGATATGATGATCCAAAGGGAGATTTACCTCATACATTCTGACACTGTCCAGGGCTGTCTGATGTTTGGGGGATCGCTGAGCCACCTAATAAAGGTGATTGGTTGTAAACATTCCCCTACACCCCACCTCTACATGGGTCTGGTACGACCAATTTATATGTTGAGGGGTTGCCCCCAGAAACTATTTTAATATCTGGAATGACTGGGCAGAGTACAGAGAGATGCATCTAGAACTATGCGCAGCAAGACCCTGGGAGGATGGTGGGGGTTAAGGGAAGAGGGGTTTGGAGGACCATGTATTGATATGTCCTTCTTTCTTTTCGTGCTGGAATGTAGAATTGGAATGTGCATGGGGCTCTTTGTATTGGCGTTGCACTCACTGTGATAGAAAATCAATAAAACATTTTTTTTTTTTAAAAGAAAGATTTCTGTGAAAATATAGCTCCTAGAAAACAATAGATCCACCCAGGTCTTTCTGAACGTTGTGGCAGGTACTAGTTCAACACTTTGGCGCTGACCGTGAGGAGTATGGGCCAGCTGCAGAGGGAGCGTGCCAGTCCCTCCTACAACATCTAGCTCTTCTTCCTGGCAGAATGTCATTAGTCCAGAGGTTTTATGATTTTGGGGAGGGTAGAGGTCCAATAATAATACCCTTTCTGCCTATGAAGTAGGCAAACTTCATAGGAAAGTCTTTGTAGTGCACAAGGCCCCACCTTTCCCTGACCTGGCTCCAGACACACTACAGGGGGTGAAGACAGCTTTTTATGTGAGGATAGGCACAGCCCTATTCAGGTGTCAGTGACAACTACTCCCACAACTCTAGCTCAGGAGGTCCCATCAGCGTGTTGATGGCCCATCAGGATATGCAGGGCTCACCTCAGCTCCCTTAGTATGACTTTCTAGAGTGAATGCACAAGAGCCCACCTGTCAGCCAACCCAAATGAGGATTCTACAGACAGACACAGAATGGTTCAGCAAGAAAATGCAGTTGATGGACAGAATGCAGAACAATGTCAAACATTCACCACAGTAAAGAGATCTGGGCCTAAATCCATCGTTTTTTTGCTCCCCATGTCATTCCAGTTTGAACCCAGCCATATGCAAATCAGTCTTGACCCTGTGCCCAAAGGGAACAGTACAGTACAGCTCGAACTGCCAGGCCAGGTCCTCCCTGGACTGGAAACAAGCATCCTAGGACCAGCTTCAGTCTCACCCCTCAGCAGCCAGGAGAGCTTGACTTCAGTGGCATGGAGAACACGGGACCTATGGCTTTGCAGACCCGTCCCAATCGGGGTGACAAATGTAAAAATAACAGTTGATGGACAGAATGCATAACAATGTCATACATTTACTCCAGTACAGAGATCTGGACCTGAAACCATTTTTTTTGTTCGACATGCCATTCCAGTTTGAACTGTGACGGGGGTGAGTTTCTGAAAAGTTTCAGCGCTCCGTCCAGCATCACCTTCTGTTTGCCACTTTCTAAAGGTGGCATTTTCAAACACGCAATTTAAAAAACTTTTTCACCAAAAGATGTATTTTTAGAATGTGAGTTCAGAGACCCCAAACTCCAAATCTCTATCTGCTTCCAATAGAAAATTACACTGAAAAGGACATTTCAAGGCAATCCCAATGTTACACTACAGGAGAGATAGTCTTTGCAATACTGAAAAAAACTAAATTAACAGTTTTCCACCATTTGGACATGTAACAAATACCAGTGCATGTCATACCTTTAAAATATACTGCACCCTGCCCATGCGGCTGCCTTGGAACTACCTTAGGGGTGACGTGCATGCAGTAAAAAAGAAGGGTTGGGCCTGGCAAGTGAGTGCCCTTGCCAGGTCAAAACGGCAGTTTAAAAGTGCCCTTACAGACACTGCAGTGACAGGTCTGAGACATGATTGCAGGGGTACTCATGTGGGTGGCACAATCAGTGCTGCAGGTCCACTAGTAGCATTTAATTTACAGGCCATGGGCATACCCGGTGCCCCCTTACTAGGAACTTACAAGTAAATTAAATATACAAATCATGGATTAACTCATCATCAATACAATTTAGACAGAGAGCACATCCACTTTAGCACTGGTTAGCAATAATAAAGTTCCCACAGTTCTAAAGTCAACAAAAGTGGACCAGAAGAAAATAGGAGGAAGAAGGCAAAAAATTTGGGGATAATCCTGCAAAAAGTGGCAAGTCCAACAGTTGTGCTACACCTCCAGCAAGTACCGCACAGACTGGAAAAAGAAAGAGGCATACCACCATTCAGATTAAAAGACTTTCAAGGTACCAAACAATTGACTAATTTGATACTAGAACGAAAATAAGGAACTACTGCACTAATTGTATGCAAATACTAAAATACTGAACTGCTGCGTCATTTCCCAGAGTGTCAAAACTGTACTGGATTGTGTGTGTGTGTGTGTGTGATTTTCAGCACCACTGAGACTTTGATTGGCACTAACCCCCTTTCTGCAAATCGGGCACGCTTGGATAAAAGAAGTATTTGTGAATACTGTTGGGCGGGTCCCTGAGGGAAGAAGACATTGTGATTTGTTGATTGTTGTTTTCCCTAGGCCACAGAAGCATATGCAAAAGAAGCTCTTTCACCTAGGACCCTTGAATGTACTTAACCTTCTGGTCATCATCCTGCTGCTTCAGACACTTATTTTTAGGTTCTGCTAGGGCACAATTTGCAGCATCTTTAATGAGGGACTGTACATCTTACCTGGAAATGTGGAAGAACTCTTCCTCCTGACTACTCTGCAGCTCTGTGCCTTTACTGATTCTCAGTTGCTTCCATTGTGTTAAAGCAGGAAAGAGATGTGATATAGCAGCGTCCTTCCTGCTTTATGGTTGCCAAGAAACAAACTCCAGTTTCTCCTGAGAATTTGCTCATGCAGAAAAAACAATGCTGCCTCCTACGTTTTTTAGTGATTTCATAGAAAAGAAATTCATTGATTAACATTCTAAACGTTTTAATGGCTATTTTCAGAAGAAATGGGGCCCGATTCACAGAATGAACTTAAGACTCAATCCTAAACTTACTACTATTTTGGTATTCACAGAATGCACTTACTCATTTCGGTATTCACAGAAGGCATTTAGGAGTCCTAAAGTTAGGAGTCCTAACTTTACTAGTACTAAATTGAGAAAAATCCTAATTTTAAGACTTTCAGTATTCACAGAAGGCATTTAGGAGTCCTAAAGTTAGGACTACTAACTTCTGTGAATACCGAAATGAGTAAGTGCCTTCTGTGAATACCGAAATGAGTAAGTGCATTCTGTGAATACCGAAATGAGTAAGTGCATTCTGTGAATACCAGAATAGTAGTAAGTTTAGGATTGAGTCTTAAGTTCATTCTGTGAATCGGGCCCATGGCATTTAAATTTTCATAGAAACTAATTCGTAGAATGTCTTTTTGGTCGAAATTTACTTTTGAATGTTTATTGTTTAGATGCAAATGCAATAGTTTCAGGAGCAGTTCTTCCTTTCAGAAACAGTTTTATTCAAGATATTTATTTCAGAGCTTTACTTCAAGGAGCATTACTTCATATTTATATATTTTACATTGTCAAATAATTAATTTGGATTCATTTAATTTGATGACCCATCACCCCCTGTAAAGACAAGGCATCTCTGATCCGTCAGAACTCCTAAACACCATCAATCCCTGCCCCCAAAAACCCTTCACCACACCTAAACTACACTCATTTCTGAAGCCTAAAAGCCTTTTCTACCCCAAAAATCCACCATCCCTTAACAAGAAAATCACCCAATCAATCAATCTGTATTTGTATTAGGTGATTATCACCATAGGGGTATCCAGGCGCTGCGAAGCATGGGGATTTTCAAACATACAGGTCTTGAGGCTGCCCCTGAATTTGGCTAGGGAGGTAGAGCCTTTGGAGGTGGATAGGGAGGTAATTTCAGGCCTTGGCAAAGAGATGGGAGAAGACTCATCCTTCGGCTCATATGAGATAGATGCAGGGGACGGTAGCGAGGGCCAGTGTGGCAGACCGCAGGTGTCTGGTGGGCTGGTGGAAGGTCAGGCAGTTGTTCAGGTATTTTGGTCCCGTGTTGTGGAGGGCTTGTTAGGCGTGTGTTAGCAGTTGAAGTGGCATCTCTTCTTGACAGGGAGCCAGTGCAGGCTACAGAAGTGGGGGCTGATGTGGGATCGTCCAGGGAGGTCCAGGATTATTCTTGCTGCTGCATTCTGGATAGTTTTGAGGCACTTGAGGAGGAGGGTGGTGGTTCCAGCATAGAGGACGTTCCCATAGTCAAGACGACTAGTGAAGAGGGCTTGTGTGAGGTTTTTTCTGGTATCTGTTGAGGTGCATCTGAAGACCTTATGGAGTATTTGGAGGGTGTTGAAGCAGGTGGAGGCAACCAAGTTGGCCTGTTATCAAATGGAGAGCTCATTGTCGAGGATGATACCAAGGTTGCGGGCATGGGTAGTGGGGGTCGGAGGCTGGTCCGAGGGCGGAGGGCCACCAGGATTTGTCCCACGGTGAGGGGAGTCTTCTGAAAGGGAGAACTTTGGTTTTGTTGGTGTTGAGTTTGAAGCAGTTGGTTCTCTTTGAGTCGGCGACGTCAGTCATGGTTTTCTGGAAGTTCGCTCTTATGGTGTCTGTGTCTTTGGTGAGGGAGAGTATGAATTGGGTGTCGTCAGAGTAGGAGATGATGTTGAGACTGTGGATGCGAATGATGGGTGCCAGCAGTGTCATGTAGACATTGCACAGTGTGTGGATGAGGAAGGAGCCCTGGGGTATGCCACAGATGATGCTCTTGGGTTCAGAGCTGTTCGGAGGGAGCCAGATTCTCTGGGTGTGCCCATTGAGAAAAGAGGATAGTAAATTGAGGGAATTGCTGTAGATGCCGATGTGGTGAAGTCTTTGGATGAAGAGGTGATGGGAGACTGTGTTGAAAGCTGTAGACAGGTCGAGGAAGATCAGGGCTGCTGAGTCGTCGTGGTCAAGTATGGATCTGATGTCTGTGGCAGCTATAAGGGCAGTTTTTGTGCTGTGGTTTGAGCAGAAACTGGATTGGGAGGGGTTAAGCAGGAGGTTGGATTCCATGTAGTCTGTAAGTTTGAGGTTGACCGCTTTCTCCAGAACCTTGGTCAGGAAGGGGAGGGCGGTAGTTCTTGAGGTCAGATGGGTACGCTGTGGGTTTCATCAGAAATGGTTCCATTTCATCAGACATGCTTCCAGGATTCCAGGAAGGTGGCGGATCTGAACGCTGAGCTGATGATGCTGGTGAGCAGGGGTACGATGTAATTGTGTCCGAGGTTGAAGATGTGATGTGGGCTGGGTTCGGTTGGGGCTCAGGAATGGATGAAGGACATGATGGAGGTTGTGGTTTTGTTGCAGAGAAGTGTCCAGTCTGTCAGAAAGTAGGGTGGGAGGATGGCAGGAGGAGCATGGAGGTCCAGCTGCAGAGGTTGGGGTTTGAAATTCTTGTAGATGTTGGCAATCTTGTGGAAAAAGTTGGCAAGGGAGTTGCAGAAGGCTGGATGGTTTTCTTGACAGCATTTGGGGGGAATACTTTGACGATGTGTATAGATCTTTGGTGTGGTTGGTGGACTTGAGGCGGTAGGCGAGTGAGGCTTTCTTTGCTTCTTTGTTATGGTGTAGTGGTAGGATTTGTGGGCTAAGAAACAACAAGGAGGGACTAGGGGCCAATTTATAGGTCCAGCATACAGGCCCAAGTAAACCAAAACAAGAAGAGGTATGCTGTTCCTAATGAGTCCTACAGGTCAATGTGTGTGAAGAGAGCACAAGAGTGCTAATAAAGGTCAGAGAAAATCTTTTCTTCTTTCAGAAAATGACCCTCACACACCCAGCCAGCTAGGTGTCTTGCTTCATCACTGGGTCTGCTCCATATCGGGTCTGCGCTGCAATACCCGATCGGTGCCTGTGATGGGGCCTTCTTGGCGGAGATCATTTTTCTTAGACGTTGAGTGCGGTGCGTGTAAGGGGCCTCGTGAGTGTAGATGTGTGAAATATAAAACAGGAATTAGTGGTCCACCCACAATTATTTTAATGAATGTGGTCACTATCCTGATTAAAGCCAAAAAACTGTGCATGCCTCCTCTAAGGTTGCAGGGTTGTGGGCTAAAAGTCAGGATTTGTGGGCTGTCTTGAAGATACTACCCCTTATTCCACTTATTCCTGAAACCTAAACACCCCTTTCCATGCCTAAACACCCACCCATCCAATACCCCTTAAACCACCACAGCACATCCAAACTCCACCCGTCGCTGACCCCTAAAAATCCCTCACTGTGCTTAAACACTAGCCATCCATGACCTCCTCATTACCCTAAACTACTCATCCTGAACACTAAAAACCCCTTTCTACATTTAAACTTCTCCCATCCCTGAATCTGTAAAACCTGTCACCACCTAAAACTCCATCTCATCCAGAACCCTAAAAGCACTTCACCACCCCACCTGCTACTCATAAGTGAGCCTTAAAAACACTTGGTAGCTCTAAACTCTGCTCGGCCATGAACCCCAAGACCCCAGAAAACCCTTACACTCCACCCATCCCTGAAACCTAAAAATGCCTAACACACCTCTACACCACTCATCCGTGAACCCTAAAAAACCCTCACTACCCCTAAAATACACCCATCTCTGAACCCAAAAAAAACCTTTTTATGCCCAAACTCCAATTTTGCCTGACCCTGAAAAATCCCTTATCACCCTAAACATTACTCATTCCTGAATCTTAAAACCCCACAGCAGTCCTAAACTCCATCCAAGTTTAATGTAATTTTGGATTTTTCCTTAAGATTAACTTTCTTTTAAAATATTTCCTTTCATTTTCAATTTTTTTGTATTTCCTTAAAATTGTCTTTCCTTAAAATTGGTTTTCCATTATTTGGTTTCCCCAACATAGTTTCTCAGTTTTTGTTTTCCATTAACTAATACATGTCAGTCTCCAACAGCCAGAGATGTGTGTGTGCACTTGCCAACTGTAGATCAGGATATCGATTAGGCACGGTTCCCCAGCAGGCCGAACAATGGGGTTTCTTCCATTCCCTGCCTAAACTCAGCACATAGTCGGGAAATTCACTGGCATCCAGCGGATACACAAACCGCCACGGCCAGCGACAGCAGCGAATATTCAATAAGGTAAACAATAGTGTAGCATCTTCCCCAGCCTGGGCACGCAACAGACCACGCCACACATGGAGCTGTCGTTTTCATGTCTTTATTAGCTATTTCATCAATGCAGATCGCTACTTTCTTTAAAACCGCCAGATCTTCAGCAGCAATGGGCCCAGACAACATCCTACTTAAATTCCTTCAATCAAATCCTGAAGACTGGAGCACATTTTTAAAACCTCTCTTTCAATACTGTTTTGCCACTGGGAACATACCAAAATCTTGGTGATGGAGTATAGTGGCCCCCCTTCTGAAAAAAGGTTCTACATTAAATCCAACTAACTGCAGACAAATTACTCTCCTTGATGCCACTAGTAAGATCTTTGCAGCATGTGTATTAAACCATCTAAAAGACTGGGCATTCTTAAACAATGTGATTCCTGTGACACAGGTCGGCTTCTGCCCAAATCATTCGGTCATGGACAATATCACTGTTCTTCAGACTGTCCTTGAGAAGTACGTAGCCCTAAAATCACAAATAATCTATTGCGTATTTATTGACTTTTTAACCACTTTTGACAGTGTAGATAGACGAAGGCTGTGGAAAAAGCTAGAGAGTCTAGCGATACCCCATGACCTCTTGACAATAATCATATCTCTGCACACAGCAACGTGGTGTAGAGTTAAAATAGGGGGGGGGGTGGGGAAGGGGCCTAACTAGGCAAATCCCTACAATGAACCATCTAAAACAAGGGTGGCTTCTCGCCCCTTTCATTATTTTCCATCTATATAAGCAACCTCCCAGGGTACTTTTTCCAAACTAATAATTTCCCCCCTAAGCTAGTGCAAAGTGAAATCCATAGCCTAATGAATGCAGACAATATTGTTATACACGACCATACTCCTACTGGCCTACAAAGAAATTTGGTAGAATTAAAAAGATACTCAAAAGAGAATTTTCCAGTCCCTAATATCTCCAAAACTAACATTTTACCTTTCAGAGGAAGAAGGACATTACCGCCTTTTACCTGGTCCCTGGGAGGTAAATCGATAGTGAAAGTGAAGGAATGTTTATTTGGGCCGAATTCTTTCATACAACCTCCAAAACGTCTCCCATTTTCAGCACCTGAGGTGAAACGTAGACTCCCATGCTTTTAGGCATTCTGGGATCATGCCTTGAGCTAAGAAGCATTAACAATCGTGGTCCAAGTGGGGATCAGTACATTCTTGATTTATTTGAAGATAGAAGGGGGCAGTGGTTGGGAGGGTTGATATTCTGAAGAATCATAAAAATCATGAAAATATCATATTCACTATAAGTGGTAAATGTGCCCCATGATGCATTGTTCTTGGGCTTCATGGGGGTCAATTTGCACCTAACAGAGGAGTAAATGGATGAGGCAGCAATGGGAGAAGGTAGTAGAGCCTTCTTAGAGGCGAGGTCAATGGACATGATTCTTGATTTTTCTGAGAAGAAGGTGGCAAGATCATAGCGGGAGGGTGGGTTGGTTAGACCCAACGACTGATTGTTGTTTGACCAATTTGAAGAGTTTCTTGGGGCGGTTTGCCCCTTGATCCAGTTGGTGTCTGAAGTAAGTCGTCTTAGCACTCTTGATTTGTTTGTTGTATCAGTCCCTGGCATCTCTAAGGAGTTTTTTTTTTTTTTTTTTTTTTAAGGGGTGATGGAATCTATGGAGATAGACTGCTCTTTAGAAATAATGAGGTCTAACTTTTCTCCTTTGTTATGAGTTGGTTGGACACAGTGCTGCATCAAATCTTGATCAATTAAGAAAGATTTAATGCAAGATACAGCAGGGTCGTTGGGGTTAGACCAATGAAGGTTGAAATCACCAAGGAAGATTTGTGACACCACTGAATCGACATTACTAGAGACGATTTCCATTAGTTGCTCAGTGAAAGGGAGATTGTCACCCGGAGGGGTGGTAAAAGGAGTGAGGTTTGCAAACTAGTAGGTTCATACTTGATATAATGAGACAGAGGTATTCACAGAAGAAATGCGTCGAGGAGTCTGATTGAGAAACCGAAAGTGTGTTTCTGTGAATACATGCTAGACCCCCACCCAGTTTCAGAGCTCTGTCAAGCCTAAATATGTAATGAGTAGGGCAAACTAGGAGGTCTAAGATAGGAGTGGAAGCTGGATATAGCCAGGTTTCAGTGAGGATGATAATGTCTAAATCATTGTGTTGGATGAGGTCAACGATATCAGTGGCGTGTTTACTGGCCGACCTGCAGTTAAGTAGTGTACATTTAAGACGGGGTGGATTTGGGGGGGAGGCGACTGGGTGATGGTCACACAGGTGAGGTTGTTAGTATTACTGCAACTAAGATTGCGACTGGGTTTTCTGCATGGGTTAGAAGGGATGGGAGGAATTTGTCTGGGAGGGTCTAGGTTAGGTTCTGACAAGGTCGTGTTACCGTTGTGAGAGTCAAGTGGATCAGTGGTCGAAAGTTGGGACTCAGATACCCTATGACAGGCATTGGCGTTGAGTAGTGGGATAGATTCGGGGGTGGAGGGAACTAAAAGCTGTACCATGTGATCAGTAGTTCTAGAGGCCTCTTTAGTCCTGTTCGCAGAAGAGATGAGAGAAATGATCATAGGGAGGAGATAAATTGAAATGGCTTTCAGCTCATGTAGTTCAGAGGAGAGATGATGAAGCTGTAGAGATATATCATCAAAGCGCCTAGTCAGGTCAGAGTGTTGGGCGAGGGGAGACAGGAGTGGGGGAGAAACGATCGGCAACGGGGAACCTTGGGGAGGGTCTGTAGGGGCGAGTGGGGGCGATCGAAGTCCAGACTCAAGTCTAGTGTGAGACAGTGTTATAGGGTAGGGGAGCGGGACATCATCTGAAATTAGGACTGTGCGGCTAGAGAGAGCAGTTCAGCTCTAGAGTCTTCCTGTGTCTAATTGACAGTAGGAGAAGGGATTGAGGCTATTGGGACTCAAGGGAGCAACTCCGTTCTATAGTCAACAAGTGATAAGCTGACAGAAGGTGAGGAAGATGAGGCCATTGGGGTTCATGAGGGGGATTGATGTCCCGACTCAAGTCTAGTATGAGGCATAGTTATAGGGTTAGTGAGAGGGATAGAGTCTGTTACATGGGAGGACTGTATGAGTTGGGGAAGAATCTCCATTCAAGAGATAGAGGCTATAGATTTGTCATCCAGATGAGGAGGTGACATAATGAGATGATGGGATCCGACTGGGGACACGGTGGTTATGTGATTATCTAGCTGAGGTGTGGGGTATAGGGAGAGTGAGGTACTCCAGACAGTTAAAGAGGGTGTTCTAGTGAGTTGAAGTAATCCGACTGGGGATATGGAGGCTATGGACTCAGTAGAAGGAGGTGAGGGGTTAAGGAAGAGTGGGGTACCTAATGATGTTAAAGGAAGAGTAGTACTCAGGCCCAGTGGGGACATGGTGGTTGAACTGTGGTCAGGGGAGTCACTGTAGACCGCTTTCCTGAGAGTTGGGTACATATTTGCTATCTTTGCTAGGTTGATGTTAGAGCCTTAGATTAGGATGATGTCATTATTGTAAAGGGTGACAGTTGTGGTGGCTTTGAGAAAGGAGGAAGGAGACGTTGTTAGTTTGAGGCCATGTGCAGTTTTTTTGGATCCAGTTATTTGAAGCATGGCGTAGAGCACAGACCGCCAGCAGGCCCGTTTCTAGTATAGCAGATGAGGATGTTAACCACAGAACCTATGTTGATGCAGAAGTGGTGGTCAGAGATTAAAGTTTCAGGTCTGCCTTTGAGTAAGCGATGTTTGTAATCCTTTGCCGCATTCTTGGAGTGGTCAATTGGGTAATTAATGATGAAGGCATCAAGACTATTGGGGTCAGAACTTATCTCCATTCTGGGAAAAAATGGATTAGCCGAGGCCAATATAAATGTGAAATGGGTGTTACTCATAAGGTGTATATACTTTTATTAATCAATTTTAACCTAATATGTTTATAATGAGTTTTAATGCAATCTTAGAAATTTAAATCCAATTATCTAATATCATGTATTTGTATTTGTTGACCTCAGTCGAGGTCTGATTCAAATAAAATTTTGACTTTGACTCATGTCTTTATTCTTCCGCAAACAACTATTTACTGAACGTACTGCCACCAGCTTTATTAACCACACCCAACAGATTACGTAATACTTGTTAGGTGTCCACCGAGGTCCACTAGAGGCCTCATGTACAAACATGGGACACGACAAATAGTAGGAAAAACAAGTAGCGTGGCTTACCTCGTCTGTAGAGGACAGAGCTGAAAAACATGATGAGCCTCCTTTACGAGAAGTGGCGAATCGCTGCGTGAAAGCAGCGATGCACCACTTCTTAGTGCGCCCTCCTTGCAACACAAATGATGCTTCGTATTTACAGTATGACACATCATGTCGTAAGGAAGGACAGATACGTCAGTATAACTGATGAATCTGTCAGGGCAAAAAGTGGCGCATTGCTGGAGTTGTGTCAGAAGCCTGACGTAACTCCAACAATGTTCCTTTCACATGGGCCAAGTCCCACGTGAAAGAGCCAGCGTCACCCTTACGCCTGCCATGAGGCAGGCATAAGGTTTTGACACATTGGCGTCATAGATTTTGCTGCACCACTCCTACGGCCCTTTCTTGCGGGGGAATGCAAACCCTGCATAAATTATACCTGAACACAGGTATAATGTAGCGCATGGGTTTACGAAGTGACACATCTGCCTAGATGCGTCACTTGGTAAATATGGCCCAACATGGCGCATTTTTTACGCCAGCGGTGCGTCACAAAAAGTGACACTCCAGTGGCGCAAAAGTAACGCTGGGGCTCATAAATAAGCCCTGATGTGCTTATGCTGGGATGGGTTTATATTGGATGACATAGACATAGACAAAATCTATGAAAGCTGAGCTCTGCGAACATGGGCGTGGCGAATCTCTCTGTCAGAGAAGGAGACGCCTAATTTTTGAACTAGGGCGAAGAGAACGGCGATGAAGGGGTAATGCTCTCCCTCCCATCCTACAGGAGAGGGGAGCAGCAGTATGTTGTGAGTTGTGTTTATCGATGGTTGAATAAAAAGGGTAGGGCGCTCTATGGAGAATTTGTGGTGCAAGTCGTCTGCCACCTACTAACGCAGACTATAAGTGTCTCTGTGGAAGGACATTAGTGAAACATGTTCAATATGGATGACACCATGATGCAACAAAAACAAGTATCCATCGCCAGGCAATGCTGCGTTTCCCGTGCACTGCCCGGTGAGCTGTATGGGTGGGATGATGATGCAAAGTGCACACAGCTGCGTCGGTCTTTGAATTGTACCCCCTCCCCACAGGCAAAGCCTTTACTGCAGCTCTGTAAGTAAACAAAGAAACCCCCCGAGCAAGTCTATCTGAAGAAAAGTGCAGGTGTATGATTCGGCCATCACTGACAGCTATGTCCATCCCTGGAGACCAGACCAGTGCCGGAAGGGCGTAAAAACGCATCAGCTCAGCCGTCAATCACAGAGGGGTGGACAATATCTCTTTTTCAATCAGAGACGAGAAGGCCTGTCCCAAGGGAGATTTCTGCTCATGAACTGTTCATTAGTAGCTTGTCAATTGAATTCCTTTCTGGTTCTTATCACCCATCACTTATAAATGAATTTCGATGCACGCGCTTTGATCTCTACGCCCCAAGGAAAGGGAGAGAGGAAACTATGAGGAACTTAGGGGCAGATTTACAAGCCCCTTGCGCCACTTTAGCGTCACTTTTCCCATATTAAAAGTGACGCGAAAGTGGCTTGTAAATCTGCCCCCCAGAGTCTGGAGGGCCCTTTGCAACAGTGCGTAAAATATGAATGAAAAAACGTACCCCACCCTTGACTATGGAGCTCCAATAAACTGAAAACAGTGGCTTCGCTGCAGTAGCTCGATTTTGGGCTTCGGTTAATTTACCCACCGACGTTGCATTAGGAGGGAGTGTCTTGGGGGTCGCTCGTGGAGGAGGAGATCGGGGTCGTGCGGCGCATCAGACCCTAAATAGAATACGGTTACTCGCCAAATTGAGTTAATTTTGTTTGACGGGACTGGTTTTAGTTCACGTGCGTGCAGCGCCGCCCAGTGGCTTTGAGCTTTTCAACCGAGCTTCCTTCTTTTGGAAGCGATGTAGAAACATGCTGTTCATGATGTCTGCTCTGCGTAAAAACGCCAGTTGTCTCTTGGTGACAAATCAGGAAGAGGATAGGGAGAAGAGGTTTGAATTTGGAATAAAGCACTCTGAGTGAATAGCGTATGTTTTTGAGAGATTCGTCACGGTTTAGTAAGTTCTGATACAGTTTACTACAGCTTTAATAAAAAAATTCTCCAAAGGAGCACTGATTGGTTGATCTTTTTAGGTCTTGGCTACATCTGGCAATACCAATTGTTTCCTATAAATATCCTACACTAAAACTCAGATTAACAGTGCCTTTGACCTGTCGCAATGTCTTGCAGGGGTATTTAGGGGTCGATCTACTAATATTTGGCTAGATAGGACATTCATCATAATTTGTTTTATTTTTGCTATTTTTACAATGGTGGCGTTCTGTTACTTTTGCTCTATACCACTTTGTTTATGTTTGTATAGCGTAAGAAATTGGGTTGTTCGTTGACCAGGGTGTAATCCCTGGTCAAGCGGCAACAACAATCCTTGTCAGGGTATAGCACAAGCAAAACCCAATTTAACCTGTCCTCAGCCACTTGGTAGCTTATCACAGGGCAGTCAGGCTTAACCCAGAGGCAATATGCAAAGGAGCAGATTTACAATAACGGGCGCATCCCCAGGGATGCGCCAGTTATTGTGCGCCGCAGCTCCGCCACCCATGGTGCGCCGCATTTACAATGCGGCGCACCATGGGGCAAAAACGGCACAGATGCGTGACGCATCTGTGCCGTAAAGGTGGCACATTGCTGGAGTTGCGTCGCAAGCACGACGCAGCTCCAGCAAGGCTCGGGGGTGCCCTATATGTCTAATGCTGCGTCAAGCCTTACGCCTGCTTCAAGGAGTCGCAGGGTTTTGACGCAGCATTGGCCTAAAAGTGGCTGAGTGAAATCTTGTAGATTTCACTCAGCCACTTTTGCGAGGCGCACCTGCCCCGGAACACCCACCTTGCGCCGGAACGCCCACATGTGGCGCAGGGCTTTACAACGTGACGCATCTGCCTAGATGCGTCACGTTGTAAATGGGTCGCAGGGATGCGCCACGTTTATGCCGCCGTTGCGTGACGCAACGGCGGCGCAAGTCCGACATAAATCTGCCCCAAAGTATTTGTTTAACACATCAAACAGTAAAACAGTTACAACACACCACAACAGAGTTAGAAACAGAGAATAATTTTTAATGAATAAAACAAGACCAAAACGTCAAAAATCTAATTGCAAGAACAGGAGCTATTGAATTTTAAAATTTGAAGTGAAAATAGTGCCCAAAAGCACAAATCGCTAATTGATCATTTTGGACCAGCACAAAGTCAAAATTTCAGGCCAACCCCAATGGAGTGCAGACCAGCTACAAGGACCCAGTTGGGCCTGCTGAACGGAGTACGTTAAATCCAGGTTGAGGAGCGTTAAATGGATCCATGTCAAACATGTGCAGCGCAGCCAAGGCGATGCATCGGTTCGGGAATGCGGCAAGGCTGCGGTGCGAGGTTCTGTTTCATCTTCGTCAAGGATCCAATCGACAAGGCTTGTAATGCGAAGTCCGGCATCGGGGATGCAGTGCGCAGCTGATGATGCAGCACTCAGCTGGTGGTACCAAAGAGCTGCGAGGCTACGATACACAGTCTGGTGTCGTCATCAAGGTTACTGTCGATGAGAGATGCGAGGACCTGGGTTGTGGATGTGCCTCGCCATCGGGGTGATGCGTCAGTTCTGAGGGCTGCGCAGGCAATGCAGGTCTTTTTAACAGGTCCAAAGCACGCAGCAGCGGTGATGCCGAGATTTTTTCTAGGATGGGCCACTCAGCCAAGGAAATGTATCAGTTCTGCACAGGGATGCGTCTCTCTGAAGAGAAGATGCATCAGTTTCACTGACAATTACCTTAGGCCCACTTCCGAGGGTCCAGGAATGGGGTGGCACCACTTGGCACCACTCACAGGTGGCAGAGTCCGGGTGCAGGTCCAAGGAGGTTGGAAGCTTATGTCCCTGAGGTTTCAGATGAGGAGGCCAGCTATCTAGCTCTTGGAGTCAACCTGGGTTTAAGAGATGTAAGTCCAGTCCTTCTCACCCAGGCAAGAGGGCAGTATGCAGCAGATCAGCACGGCAAAGCAGGAGTCTGGCAGAGTGGCATTCCTTCAACAGCTCAGCAGCCCTTCTTCATGGAATAGTATCCACAGGTTCAGAAGTGCACGGAAGCGGTAGTGTCGGAGGTCATTTTTTTATATACAGTTGTGCCTTTGAAGTGGGGAGAAGCTTCTAGAGGCATGCCTTTGAAGTATGCAAATGCCCTGCCTTCCCTGCCCTGGCTCGACTACAGAGTGTGTGCAGCCCTTTATGTGGGGACAGAACACAGCCAATTCAGCTGTAAGTGTGGCTGGACTCAGCCCTCCCATCCAGCCAGTGGCGGCCCACTTAGTCACACTTAAGCTCCCATTTTGTGTGGCTGTCTAGGAGGAATACACTAAGCCCAACTACCAACTGCACCCAGTCATGTGGCCAGAGTCAGACTACAAGCTGGGCCGAAGACGGCTGAAATGCCAGAAACCAGTCCCCGGAAGCTTGTTTCCTTCCCAGTATAAGAATTCGCTTGGTAGTTTGGTCTGCCCTGTTCCCATGATGCACTGGGCCAGGGACAGACTAATTTGCATGTAGCCGGGTTCTGAGCTGGGATGGTGCAGTGAGCTAAAAAACAGTGATGGATCAAGCCCTGATCTTTGGACGGGGTAGGAGTGTTCTGCTTAATTTAGATACTCTATCCATCACCACCCCCTTTTCTGAATCGTTTTGTCCACCATAGCGTGGAAGGGTATACTCAGATGTGAGTCCCTTGCTCACTGCACCATCAGGATTCAAGCAAGCCGGGCCGAAGACGGCTGAAATGCCAGAAACCGGTCCCCGGAAGCTTGTTTCCTTCCCAGTATAAGAATTGGCTTGGTAGTTTGGTCTGCCCTGTTCCCATGATGCACTGGGCCAGGGACAGACTAATTTGCATGTAGCTGGGGTCTGAGCTGGGATGGTGCAGTGAGCTAAAAAACGGTGATGGATCAAGCCCTGATCTTTGGACTGGGTAGGAGTGTTCTGCTTAATTTAGATACTCTGTCCATCACCACCCCCTTTTCTGAATCGTTTTGTCCACCATAAGTGTGGAAAGGTATACTCAGATGTGAGTCCCTTGCTCACTGCACCATCAGGATTCAAGCAAGCCGGGCCGAAGACGGCTGAAATGCCAGAAACCGGTCCCCGGAAGCTTGTTTCCTTCCCAGTATAAGAATTGGCTTGATAGTTTGGTCTGCCCTGTTCCCATGATGCACTGGGCCAGGGACAGACTAATTTGCATGTAGCCGGGTTCTGAGCTGGGATGGTGCAGTGAGCTAAAAAACGGTGATGGATCAAGCCCTGATCTTTGGACTGGGTAGGAGTGTTCTGCTTAATTTAGATACTCTGTCCATCACCACCCCCTTTTCTGAATCGTTTTGTCCACCATAAGCGTGGAAGGGTATACTCAGATGTGAATCCCTTGCTCACTGCACCATCAGGATTCAAGCAAGCCGGGCCGAAGACGGCTGAAATGCCAGAAACCGGTCCCCGGAAGCTTGTTTCCTTCCCAGTATAAGAATTGGCTTGGTAGTTTGGTCTGCCCTGTTCCCTTGATGCACTGGGCCAGGGACAGACTAATTTGCATGTAGCCGGGTTCTGAGCTGGGATGGTGCAGTGAGCTAAAAAACGGTGATGGATCAAGCCCTGATCTTTGGACTGGGTAGGAGTGTTCTGCTTAATTTTGATACTCTGTCCATCACCACCCCCTTTTCTGAATAGAGACAGACTACAGGCAACAAATGGCAATGGCATGAAAATGGCAGCTTCTAAAAGTGGTATTTTTAGAATTGCAATTTAAAACCCTACTTCATCATGTTAGGGTTTTAAATTGTGATTCCAGAAACACCAAACTTGAAGGGGTATCTCTTTCCATTGGGAAATTACGCTTATAAAAGGTAATAAGGCAATCCCCATATTACCTTAGGAGAGAGGCAGATCTTGCAGTACTGAAAAACAAATGTAAGAGTTTTTCACTACAAGGACATGTCAAACTTAACTGTACATGGAAATCCTTTTAAATACATTGCACTCTGTCCTCTCGGATGTCCAGAGTCTACCTTAGGGATGACGTATATGTATTGAAAAAGATGGTTTGGGCCCGGAAAAGGTTTTTTTAGTAGGTCGAAATGGCAGTTTAAACTCCACAAACTGTCGCTGCAATGGCTTAGACATGTTTAAAGGGATACCTAAGTGGGTGGCACAATCATTGCTGCAGACCCACTACTAGCATTTAATTTAATGGCCCTGGCACTTATAGTACCACTTCACTAGTGATATATAGGTAAATTAAATAAGCCTGTTGGGTATGAGATAATATTACCATGTTTAAAGGAGAGAGCACATGCACTTTAGCACTGGTTAGCAGTGGTACAGTGCTTGGAGTCCTAAAACCAGCATATACAAGGTCAGAAAAATGGAGGAGGAAGGCAAAATGTTAGGGGGAAGACCACTCTAAGGCTGACAGGTCTAACATTGGGGCTGTTTTGCTAAGTGTTTCTCCAACTATGGACTTTTGTTCAGTGACAGGTTTACATCATTGTACTGGCACATTTATACCAGGTTTCCAATATTTAACCCAGGCTTGCAAGATTTTCCCTAGAGGATTTTCTGGTTGTACTTAGTACAGGTGCATGCCACCACCCTCTATTCCAAGATGGCTGGAATGTTCCCCCTCTGCTTCATGTGACCTTTTATTCCAATCCTTCTCTGAGTTCACTTTCCGTGCCTATACGCAGACTCCTAGCGAGTCCCCCACCCCTCGTCTGTTGAGCCAGAGTGAGACTAGCTGCCTTGCAGGATTACTCATATTTAATGGAGGCACACCCTTGAACATATACATTTTCGTTTACCTTGAAGACTGATCAGTTCAGCAAGTGGTAAGGAAGCCAATACATTGATATGGGGGCCTCAGGGAGCTTTTCTGGGTTTTTGAATAGCTTGATATGTATCCTTTACATTTTAAATCTACAGACATATGTGACCTGCGTATGAAAAGCTCTGATTGTATGTTTGTTATTATGGTGTTTTTTTGGTAAGATGCTGTACAATATTGTTTACTTCTGCATGCGGCCCAAATGGCTTGCATATTTTGCATCTATCTGTGTAACCGTGCTTGGTATTACATCACAAAGACCACATCGGTGCCCTCTCTCATTGGGATCAATAGCATTTCTCCAAATATTTGATAATTCCCCATCGCACTGCATCATGTTTACCTTCATGCATGTTACATGCATATAGGTGTTCAAGTCTTCGAGGTTCTGTAAGGCAATTTTTAAATTTTGTTAGCATCTTTCTTTTGCACTTGCATAAAATATATTCTTCCCACTTGCACCAAAATGTTTTTCGAACTGGCTTTGAAGATAATTTGATATTGATGTCCTTATATTTTGTTTGTTTAAGTGGTTTTGCATTCCCTTTTATTGTCCTGAGGAGGCCATGAACCACCAGACCGAAACAAGTTGACTCTTCATATTCTGAGAAGTCCGCTGCAAAGACCTTAAAAGGACATTTTTGAGGACCGTCCACTGATGAAGCTATGTTTATGCAAGGACTTATGTATATTCTGATTTTGAGATTTAGTTGTGATATCGCAAATAAACATGTTTACATTGAATCTGTACTACTAATCATTGCATTTTCAAGAAGTGTATAGTAGGAGATATCAGTTTACAAATGTCTAAATACAATATGAAAAATTGCAATAATATAGCCAATAAGAATTGGAGTGTTATGGTTGATGATAAAGAAAATGTAAATTTTCAAGCTAGAGCTCCTTTTTTGTTTTGTGTATATTGATAGCCTAGCCCCTAGTGGGGTTATAGCCTCTGCCCTATTTCTTTGTATACATGGTGGCTCCTGGACAGGTGTGTGTGTCGTGTTCATATGAGACATTTACAAAGCAAGGAATTGCAGTGTTTAAGTTTAAAATTAATTGTTCATGTCGATATTTTTGTCTGTGATCTTTCCCATACATACATATACATACATAGTGTTTGATATGAGCAAATGAAGAGAAATAAAAATATTAAGAAAAAAGAACAAATTTACATAAAAAAGTTCAAGCGTTTGAAGAACAATACCATACCATACGGGTAAAAAACATCCTGGTCATTTTTACAGACGATAAACACTATGGGGCCGATTTCGATTCGGGAAAAAAAAGCATCCGTCCAAATTGTATCCGTACGAATCGTACACATCCGTCTGAATTGCGTAGTACGACCCGTATGTCGTCAATCCGTCCGAATCGTCGCAAACCGTACGAATTGCAAGGCTGAAACCGTACGACACAGACCCTCACAGTGAACCGTACGATTCGTAAACATGCTGTACGACCCGACGAGTACAATCCGGACCATGGTATGAGGACGCGATTCGTACGGTCCATGTCAGGTAAGGGTGATTCGTACGGACAACCACACATTCACATACACACCGTACGGTGTGTACACCCCATGTCTTTAGGGGTACGGTGCATACACCCCATGTCTTTAGGGGTACGGTGCGTACCCCTGCGATCATGGGGTGTACGCACCGTACCCCATGATCGCAGGGGTACGCACCATACCCATAAAGACATGGAGTGTATGCACCATACCCGGGGGGTCGTTCCGTACCTGTTTCTAGGTAAACTCTGCTTCTCCGGACATTTTGGGCTCCCGTAGAAAAAGCATTGTACGGTGCGTACCCGACACGAATCGTACTTGCTGGGTCGAAAAAACTGCTTCAAACCGTACGGATGTCGCCTACAGCGGGTTCCGAGGGAGAATCGTGCGGAGATGAGAGTCGTACGGTCTTTGTACGATTCGTACGGAATCCTGCTCCCGGCACGAATCGTACTTCATCGTACGTACGGGGACGTTGCAGGGTACGATTCGTATGGGAAAAACGCTCCGTACGGCTATTCAGCGTGGTTTTTCCCAAATCGGAATCGGCCCCTATATGTCCCAGGTTAGTGGAGTTGGGACTCAATGCTCCATAGATTGGTCAGCCCTCTGAATAGAAACAGCATTAAAACGAAGTGAACAAAACTAAACGAAAATAAAGATTTAGAAAATTTAATCTTAGGAGACTAAACCATCAATGATGCAAAAAGACTAATTGACGAGGTAAATAAGAAGCTTGCTGAATTTAGAACATTCACCATTTTAGAAAGTGCTCTTTTTTGTATGGTCACCCACACTGTTTTTCCAATGCTAATGGTTTTTACTCTGAAAGTGCACTGGAGCCTTCTAACCAGGCACCAATGCCAGTAACTCTGTCCCTAAAATATGATTCATGAGAATTGGTAACTCCAATTAGCAAGGACATAACCCCCTTATCCCTAGTAAGTGGTACTTGTGGTACCCAGGGGGTAACAAGACAAAATATCGAATTCAAAATATAGAATTACCAAAATATCGAAGTCAAAATATAGAACAGACAAAATATCGAATGAACAGAATAGAGTGCTGAAAAATATCGAATTGAAGGTAAGTAATTTAATATCGAATAGTAATTTTTACCCCTACGCTATCCAACGCTTTCCCTACTGTTGCACTCACTGGAGTGGTAATAGTAAATGTTATATTTATTATTTCATTCATTTTAATTTACTTTTAAGACATTTAAAAAAATTAGATATTTTGACTAACTATATTTTTTAAAACTATATTTTTGATTTGATATTTTTGTACTTACCTGTTTGTAGATAGGAATTAGATATTTTTGCATTCTATATTTTTTCTTCGATATTTTGGTAATTCTATATTTGTGAATTCAATAATATGTCAGTGATCCACCCAGGGAATGGCGGTTAAAGGGGTCTCCAGGGCCTAAAGCACTGATTGTGCCAACCTGAGTGACCCAAGTGAAAAGATGACAGCAGTCCTGCCATTGCAGACTGCATGAGCAGTACAAACTGCTCATACTCAACTTTGCCCTCACCATGAGTGGTGCTATATTTAATACATACCAGTCTCCCCTAAGGTAGGCCTCCTGAGCCACGAAGTCAGGGTGCATTATATTACAGGTGTGGGCATATAAGTGCAAGCTTATATTTCTCTATACTAGCCTCCTTCCATTAGGGGCTAGTATACATGTTCAGGGGGCCATTGGATAACATGAGCTAGCACCTGAGCATTCCAAGGTTCCCAACTACATTATAGTCCCACTGAAAAGTGTCATGTTTGGTATCAAACAACTTGTCTCATCAAAGCAGACTTTTTCCAACAGCCAGATTTAATGTGATATGCACCCAGGTGGCGACCTTAGAGGTTGCCCACCTGGTTGCCCCATCCTTTCCTGTGCCCTGGCTGACAGCCTGTAGCTGCCAGTAAGACATAAATCTGACCCCCTGCAAGGAGGTGTGAACTTTCCCAGGAATAAAAAACAAAGGCCTGCCTGGGTGGGAGGTGTCCTCTTCCCGTCTGACAGGATGGCTAGTGAAGTGGCATATCAAAGCAGTGAGCTTCAAAGCTCTCACCACCTCTAGCATACAAGTAGGTTTTCTCCCAGTGGAGGAAAAAGCCAACCCCCTGCCCCAGGCACATTTGCAACTTGGGTAGGTGGGAAAATGAGATATTCAGGAGGTGTACAACTCCAGAAGGCTAGCCACACGGCTAGGGTAGACAACCTGGTCTGTACAGCCAAAGAAGGGTTCTGACATTTTTAAAAGTGGCAGAATAGAGGCTTCTGGGTAGAAAAGCTGACAAACTCCCTCAGAAGTGGTCACGTCAAGGCATATTAGCCACTGGGTATAGTAGACTATTGACAACTAGGTCCCACAGCCTTAAGACTCCAAGATCTGGCATTTAAGGGGCTTTCCTTGCACAAAAACCTTAGATCTCATCTACTTGCAACCAAAACGAAAAAGAAGAGACCCGAGTCTGTGACTTCAAGGATTAGGCTCTCATTTAAATCTTAGCAGGTCTGGTCCTGACGTTGCTTTTTTGTCAGATTCTCTGTGCGCCCACTAGGCGGTCCGCCCACTCTATTTAGATGCTGGTGGGTTGAAGAATGAGAGTCTGCCTTTTCCATTATAGACCCAATCACCCAAGTCCTGACTTTTTTGCTGCTATTTGACCACAAAGCAAATCAACCCTGTCATCTACGAAATCGAAGGTAGGCTTTATTTTATCTGTTACTTTTTGAATTGTCTGTTGGTCTTGTGCATTTTTAAATCAATCACTCTTACAAGCAATATATTACTGATGTGTAATGCATATGTATGTAATGTGGTCATTTAAGAATTTTAAAGAAACATACCTGTATTAATTTATGTTATTACAAATTTGGTGAAAGCTGACTTCATGATAATGAACACACACACAAAAATTGACATTATTCAAAATGTGTGTATAAAGGTGTATTGTATCATTTTCCATAAACTATCACATTATATACATATACATTACACAATATTGGAAAAATCGAACATTACGAAAATATAGAAATTGCACTAGACAAGGCAAAACATTTGTTTTTCAATAGATGTAAAATCAATGTTAGTTCTAAACTTAAAACATCTTTTATATTTATGGATCTTACATTTCCCCTTTTCTAGTGCATTTTCTGTACAAAAATACAGTTTCATTTGCTGTTTTTTGTACGTGTAATACATGGGTTTTATTTTTTTATCACTTATCTAGTTAAAATAAACACACCTGTCTCAACATTTAAAAATTATAAAACAAACTTTTCATTTGGTACAAGTGTCTATTAACGTTATGAATGGTTGCACCAAAAGGTCTATGTCCATTAACAAAATATTTCACTGTTTACAGTATGTTATTATGTTATTTAAAAACCCTTATGTCTTTACTGTTCTAACTGTAAGTAATGTAAATTGTAAATGTAAATTGATACTTGTATATCGCACTACTCACCCGCAAGGATCTCAAGGCGCTCGTACGAATACCGCTGTGGAACCCGTCCAGGCTTTCCCTGTGAGGCGTCCACTCCTGGGCACCCCCAGGGTGAAGGCCAGGCATCCTTAGCGTTGTGGGGGCCGTTGTGGAGATTAAGCAAGCTATTGCCCAGAGTTGCGTAGTGGGACTCTATGATTGGAATAGGCACTGAGGCGAGAATTATCAGGACCGTGGAATTTTGAGCCCAAGACCCGCCGAGGCGGGGAATCGAACCTTGGTACCGGGCTAGACGTCTGCATCAGGGTCTGCCGCTCTAACCAAAACTATGTATCTTACATTTTCATAATTAACATTGTTAATAATCAATGACTTGTAAATTAATAATAATTTCAGGATAAACTTTGTAAATAAAATATTTTTTATTAATAAATGAGATACTTCCCTCAAAGATTTTATTCACAAATAAATTATGTAGTGATAGTGAAGATAAACATAATAAACAGCAACAGCCTGTGTGATTGATGCCCAGAACTTGCCTCCTTCGCAGACTGCCAAAGGGTGACCTCCTCAGGAAGGTGAATCTAGTGGGCACAGAGCAGGTACCTCAAGGATCTATCTACGGAGGAATGGGTCTAGGTTTGACAAGGGTTAGGGACAGGTAAGATGTGAATTCAGGAGGAGGAGTATGGGTAGGAGGGTTGTGAGAGGATTGGGTTTGGGAGGTAGAGGAAGCTGGAGTGGGCATGCGTGTGTATGTGTGTTTTGCAGTTGCATGTTGTTCTGGTGTATGTTGTGTATGTTTTGATGTGTGCAGTTTGCCTGGTATTTGGGTGAGTGTGCGTTTGGGTTTGGTTGGTGTTGTTTTGCAAGTAGGTGTGCTACTGTGTGTATTGTTTTGGATGAGTGTGCTGTTGAGGTGGTTGGTGTGGCTGTTGTGCTTGTGGGTGCGGTGGTGGTGGTTGTGGTGGTGGTGGGTGTGTTGGTGGTTGTTGTGGTTGTGATGGTTGTGCATGTGGTCCTTGTGGGTGTGCAGGTGGTTGTGGTGTTTGTGGGTGTGGTTGTGGTTCCTGTGTGTGTAGTTTCAATAGTGTGTGTGTGTGTTGTTTGGGTGTTTCTTTGTGTGATTGTGTTTATGTGTGTCTGTTGGAGTGGGTGCCTGAAAAGAAGTGAGTGTGCTTGGGATAGGGATGAGACTTGGGATGTGGGATGAGGAAGCTAGGACCTAAGTTAGGATACAAGGTTGGTTGGGAGGCTGCGGTCAGTTTAGAGGCTATTTTTGCAAGTAATATCTGCATGCGAGACATTGAACAGTGAATGGCATCCAGAAATGCAACCTCTTGTTGCATTTGGCACCTAAGACCCTGGGTGCCATTCATGATCACAGTCTGGCCTACAGAGATGCTGCGTAAAATGCCAATAGCCTCCTCACTCAGCGCAGTCAGGGTGACAGGGGCTGGGAGTAAGGTGCCCATGGTAAAGGAAAGAACAGCCCAAATAATTTTGTTGGTATTCTCAAATTAATTTTACAGCATAAGTCAGTTCATAGGGCTTGATACATCTCTACTTTAGTACAGAGCTAAATTATTTTAAGTTTAACTCCAAAATATCTTAAATCATTTTCAGCGCGTTTTACCATTGTGAAGTCGTTTTAAAAAACTTGCTAGCTTTCATTTTAGGCAAAAAATGGTACATTACAGTAAATTTTAAAGACACTGATTCAGTTATATTTTTTATGTACAAATCACAATATGAAAAATATTTAACCTTGATGCATTTCTAAAGTCTCCTAATGAGTCGATTTTTGTGCCTGATTTGTAGTTTTCCAGTCCCCATAACTAATGTAATTTTTGCTCATTATTGATTATCATCTGGACATAACATAGGACATAAAAGTATGTTTTTGGGTATGTTGTACTCTGTCCCAATGTCCCAATGTGTTCACATTCCTGTCTGCTTTTTTCTAAAATATATGCCTATCAATTTCATTTTTCAAAAAACAGACTGGCTTACATGCACATTTGTGAACAAGTAAGACAGCAAGCAAATCTGTCACTTTTAAGATAAATTGTATTGTATTTTTTTGTAAAGACATATTTGAATATGTTTGTATAAAAAATGTAGTAATTTATTCTTATGTTTCTAGTCATTTTGGTTCATAGGTTCACTATTTTCTGTTTATAATACCAACTCACCAATGTGATGTTTGGAACATCCACTGTATCATAAGTGCTTCTTATGCTATGTTGCTTGTTATATGGCTAACATAATTTCTCTCACATTTGTGATAGAGCATCACACCCGACACAATTATAATTTGTGATCTGTTTGGTACAACTGTTCTTTATAACTTCAAACAAACTCATTTATATTTGTTATTTAGGCTGGCATGTGTCTGCTCAAAACAGTTCTTTGGCAGTGATCAGAAATAGTGGTATCATTTTCCACAAATAAATATACAAAACACAACATCATCTCGTTGTGCAAAACTTACACCTTCAAGAACTTTTCTTGTGCGTTGGACATGTGCCATCCTTTATAAAAGTCTAGGCTTTTGAGTTTAAGTAACACAGGAACGTTTATTTTCATAATATCAAAAATCTTTTACAGGTCTCTTACAGAATATAATCTTTTTAGGATGCACAGTGCACTTTGTGGCATTGTTACTTTTATTAAGGAGGGTTTCATTGGGTTTTACTAGAGGACTACATTGAGCAAGTCAAACCCATTGTCTCACATGATGTTCTTTTAAGTTGCGTAGTTTTTCAGATAACAGTGGCAGTTACATATATTGCTTTCTAATATTTTAGGTAAACTTTCTTGTGGTTTATTCAAGATTGACATATTCAAACCTGCATTGTTGACAATCGAATACATTTGTATATAGCGGCTCTGCTTGTGAGAAAGTAACGGCTCCTCTTGTGATTAGAGAGCAAGTTTGGGCAGTCCTATTGCTATTTCCATTAAGGAAGATGCACGTTTTCATGTGGGCAATTGTGGTAATTTGAAGTAAGGTTTGGAGATAGGTGTCCACAATACTGCATATGGTTGATCGTAGCTGAGGAGACGGGTTGAGAATTTAGGATGATAAAATAGGTATGCAGGCTGGAGACATAATGGGCCCGATTCACAGAATGAACTTAAGACTCAATCCTAAACTTACTACTATTTTGGTGTTCACAGAATGCACCTACTCATTTCGGTATTCACAGAAGACACTTACTCATTTCGGTATTCACAAAAGTTAGGAGTCCTAACTTTAGGAATCTTAAATGCCTTCTGTGAATACCAAAAGTATTAAAGTTAGGATTTTTCTCAGTTTAGTAGCAGTAAAGTTAGGACTCCTAACTTTAGGACTCCTAAATGCCTTCTGTGAATACCGAAATGAGTAAGTGCATTCTGTGAATACCAAAATAGTAGTAAGTTTAGGATTGAGTCTTAAGTTCATTCTGTGAATCGGGCCCAACGTTTTTATTTCTCTTGATAATATAAAGATCACACAAAGGAGGTAGAGCAGGTTTTATATACTTTTGTTGCAGTGAGGCTATATAGTCTTTTAAACTTGCTTTAGACAGGGCATAAAGATTACAGGAAGAGAAGAATGCTCCATAAAGTTACGTTTGAGGGTGAGCAAGTGTTTGTAGTATCCTGTCTATTCAAGTGATTAAGAGCATGACATTTTCACAGCTAATTTCAGCACATTCACTTGATGCAACTCTGATTAAGGAAGCAGGTAGGAAGTCTGTTAAAGAATCCCTTTGTTATTGGTTTATTTTTCACGCGGTGATTAGGTGACAATGTATACTTTCAGGGTATTATTCGGGCACTCGGTTTGTTCCATCTCTTCTTTTCTCACTTCTGCTTTCTGATTAAATTCACAAAGACATTTTCACCATCAGGCATGATGAATCCGAAACTGGGGGCCACTGAATCTAAGGCATCCATCATGATTAACCTCATGTACCATGGTTTTATTTCACTCACGGCTAAAGTATTGATGTTACACAAACAACAATGTGTATATGAAATATGTCAGTTGTGAATAACTCCATCTTGATGCATTAATATATATATATATATATTAGAGAATCCCCTGAATAAGGGATTGAATCCCGAAAATGCATTGGGCATATTGCTATGTGAATGGAATATAACACAAGAATCCATTGTTGGTATATATAACAAAAACATGTTATGAAATCAATATCATAATCAAGCAACAGGTTCGGACTCTGTATTAGATCAGGGACAATGCATTATTTTTTTTTCAAACGATGATGGAAGATGATAAAATCATGAAAAACGAAATGAATTGAATAAATCTGGCAAATGATTTTTGAGCTGGGTATATGCCACTAAAAATATATGTGCCGTTAGGAGGGTCAGGGTGTGGTGCACACTCTTTGCATGTTGGGAGAACTGGCTGAGCTGGATTTCAGCTGTTTATTTAATCCAATATGGTTCCTACCTCTCATCTCTTTCTGCAGTAGAGGCTGCACCGCTTGTAACCCCCAGGGTCCGCACCTTCTCCGCAATGGCCTTCCAGATGGTCTTCTTTTGATTGGCGTAGAACTGCATGGATACCTGCATGGATACAAAAAAAAGAAAGAAAAAAACGTTTTGTGACTTTTTGTTTGTTTGTTTTGATGTAACACATTTTTGAGAAATCAATCACAAGTAGTTTAAAAAAAGTTACTGCAGCATTTTTTTATTTTTTATAAAATAACGGAGTAACCTGTTGAGTACCTTTATCCCTTCTCAGGTCCCTATTTTACTAATCCAAGCCAGTGACATCATCCAAACATTGCAGAGCACATTTTTAAAAGAGAACACTTATATTCAGCATACAAAATTACATACCTTAAAACTTTAAGTCCACAAACTTTGATTTGTGATACAAATAACATCAATTCAATAAAAAAACAAGGATAGGACAACATACAAAAATAAACACAAATATTTTTTCCAAACATACCATGTAATAGAGACTGATACATACCATATCAGATGTAGGGATCTTCAGCGCTGGGATACCTCAGGGTGACTACGCGCTCTATAAATTGTTTTAATAATAATAATAATAATAATACATACATAAACCTTCAACATATGTGGAAATTATGTTAGAAAAGAGAGAATGATTAAGATAACATTGCAATATTATTTCTACAAAACAATAACAAGGGATCATGGTAGTTGTAAGTTAAACATACCTAGTGAAAATATGCAGTAAAAAAGAACAGACATTTACTATATAAAACACATATATAAAATACCTTATTTGGCACAAAAACACTTACAAGCACAATTCCATAATATGAAATATAATGGAGATTGAAACCTGTCATCTTAAATGCAAAAACATACATTAATACAAACAAGACAAAAAATAATGATACTAATATATTTAGGTTTCAAAACTCATTAGCTAAATCTAAATTAAAAGCAAAAATGAGATTTTGGTTTAGTGACACATTCAAAAGTATAACTTAACAGTCTACACTCCACCAGGGATTCCTGTCAAGCCTTCAGGATGTAGGATCTGTAAGACTTCCTCCCAGGGTAAAAGTTGTAAGGGGGGCTGGACAAACGACAGGTTCTGTGTCTAAGGTGACACTTGGAGGCCAGGGAACACACTCTCCCCCACAGGTCATTCCACGTGTTAGACCTGGCATCATTGGCGTGGGATTCCCCTGTATTTTTGCCTTTTGCCTCCTGTATTTTTGTTGTGTGTTGGACTTCGTTTTGCTGGTCTACATGCTTTTGGCACTTTGCCACTGCTGCTCAGTGCCAGAGTTACTAGTGCTCCATTTGTAAATTGTTGTTATGGATAGGCCTGGGCGGTAAATTCCGTTCCGCTCGCGGAATGTGCGGAATTTGGGTAATTTTGCGTTACGCAGAGAACACAAAATTGCACAAAATTCTGTGTTCTGCAACTTGGCGAAATTTTTGCTTGTTCGCTGTTGGATTTGGGGGTCTCTGGTTGGCACATGTAGGTACTTGTGACAAATAAGGACCCTCTCCTCTAGTCAGGGAAAGGGGATTACACACCTAAAATAACCCCTGCTCACCCTCTAGGTTGCGTTGCATGAGCAGTCAAGGCTTATTTCAGAGGCGTTGTAAGTTAAGCAGTTATGACCACATACTGTAACCCAGTGACAACACTGCAAATGGACACCACACAGGTTTTATATAAGTAGACTTTATATAGAGTTACCACAAGACCATAATCTACCATCTTAAAGTAATCATAGTAAAGTTAGGAGTCCTAACTTTACTACTCCTAAACTGAGAAAAATCCTAACTTTAAGACTTTTGGTATTCGCAGAAGGGATTTAGGAGTCCTAAAGTTAGGAGTCCTAACTTTACTACTCCTAAACTGAGAAAAATCCTAACTTTAAGAGTTTCGGTATTCACAGAAGGCATTTAGAAGTCCTAAAGTTAGGACTCCTAACATGATGGACACATGATCAAATTAATCTTAGAGAACAATGTCTTCTTATTCAAAGACAAGTGGTCTAGACAAATAGAGTGTGTGGCCATGGGCTTCAGATTTTCTCCTTCCTACGCTAACCTCTTTATGGCATGGCTGGAGGAGAAGTGGATCTGGGGCTCAAAGGGGACACCATGGAATGATTCAGTTTTATATTGGGGACATTACATTGATGACTGCATCACGATTTGGATAGGCACAACAGAAAAACTGCATCCGTTCTGTGACAATCTCAATGAGAATGAGACTAACATCAAAATTAGTTAGCAACATAGTGATTCATAGCAGGTCATACCCTAAACCTACATTGTGCAATGCAATTTTTCACGACTAAAGCACACATCGTAGACACCAAATTAGGGCCATAATATATGGGGAATTAATGCAAGCCAGATGCAACTGTAGTCATGAACTGGCATTTCATTATTATAAAAAAGACATGAGTGAAGAACAAGATTACAAAAATAAGTAGGCAGGACATCTTAAGAGAGAAATTCTGTGAACAAGAGGAATCAGAGAGGGTTTGCCTTATTAATGATTATACAAACTTGTCAAACATATTAACACAAAGAATGCAAAGGCATTAGCACATTCTTTGAGCTAAAAAGACATTAGAAGAATTCACTTCTTCAAAGCCAAATTTTACTTGCAAGAGAGGTAAATCCCTTAGAAATGTATTGAGTCCCAGCTATTAGTCTTCAGGACCACATGAATATTGGATGAAAGATTACACTTTGGTTTTTACAAATGCTTACATTGTGGGATGTGCAAATGGGCAAATGAGAAGCAGAAGGAATTTGAGGACTGTATGAACAAGAAATTTGAGATTTGTTCCAACAAAAACTGCAACATCAAATATGTGGTTTATGTTATAGAATGCAAATGTGATTGCAGATATGTGGGCACTGGGCAGCACCATCAGGTCTCTCAAAGACAGGGTCAGTGAACACGAGAGCCATAAAACAAAGGGATATGAGATGCCCCATAGCTGTACATATAGCTGAATGTGGGGCACAAGACACACATAGATAATTCAGATTTCATGGCATTGATCAAGTAACAAGGAACCCCGTGGAGGTAATAGAGAACTTACTCAACGAAGAAGAAAGGCAATGTGGATCTTGCCTTTGAAGATTGTTGAATTTGGTTTGAGGACAGATCATGAACTAAAATATTTTTGGGGAGAATGAGCCAACGAACATAGACAGTTGGGATAGTTCAATTCAAAATCTACAAGCAAGATAGTGCTTTGGAATGCCCTTTAGATTATATGGTTGACTTTAAGCATGGGCGAATTTTGCGAATCTCGCGTTTGCGAATTTTGCGGATTTGCGAACTCGCAATCCGCAAAATCCGCGAATTCTCGCGAATTTGCGGATTTTTTTTTTTTGTGTGTTTGCGCGGGTTTCTGCCAGTTCGCGAGGGTTTTGTACACTTTCGCAAATTGCGAACTTACCTGTCGGGTCGCAAGTTTCGCGAACTTGTTGTTTCTACGTGTCCAGCCTGTTTGGGACACTCTTCTTCATCACTGCCACTCTCTGTCACCACTGCCACTCTCTGACTACTCATGCCACCCTCTGGCCCACCCATGCCACCCTCTGTTTCATCACAGCACCCTCTGGTTGTCCAGTCAGTGTACATTATTGTGGCAACGCAAGCACACCTTCCCTGCCTCAAGTGACCTGAATTAATTTGGGGCTGATTAATGTGTCACAGAATATTTTTTTAGCTGGCACCTGCTTCCTTAGTGCTTCCTGATTAGTGATCTTTTGTACTTGCTAAGTGCTTTCATTGTTGCAAAATTAGTTACAACACCTGCCCTGCCCCAACTGACAATAATGAATTAGGGGCTGATTAATGGATTTGAACTTCCAGCCTGGCTCCTGCTTGTCTCCCTTAGCTGTAATTCAGGACCTTTGTGGCATATGTGTAACTATTCTGAGGTTCAGAGCAGGGTCACATAATAGTTGCAACTGGCAACTGAACTCTGGAGGGGCCCCTCAGGAAGCACTACAGGAAATGGCTACTAATGATGAGCCTGAACTTTTGAACCTGGTAAGTAGTTTCAGTTTTGCTAAAATCGTATTTCTGCAATTTTGCACTTATTCGCGGGGCGCGAAGTTGTACTGGGAAGCCGCGAACTCACGCGAACAGTGCGAGCAGTGCGAGCAAAATCCGCTGCTCGCGGATTTGCGGATTTTGCGGGAGATTCGCGAATCTCGCCGATTGCGAATTTACCGAAAATCCGCAAAATCCGCGAGCGAAACGGATTTTCCGCCCATGCTTAGTTGACTTGCTAAGTTGAATATGTACATGATTGTTACTTTCTGGTAGAACACTGGGGGTTGTAACTTTCACAAATATTAGTGTGCATTCAAAAGATTACTAATGCATTTTTAAGACTATAATATGTTTGAACAGCACCACATGACATCATGATGACAGACTGAAATGAAGTAAGCTATGAGTATATTTTAATGCAATGATTTTTCATACATAATGAGAGTATACACTCAAAATATCGAATTTTTTATATCGAGTTACATTAAAATCTAGTAAAAAACATAGAATGGAACCAATATCGAATAGACAGAATATAGTTTACAAAAATATCGAATAGAATAGCATTAATATCGAATCAAAAATATAGAATGGACAAAATATCGAATGGACAGAATATAGACAACAAAAATATAGAATGGGCAGAATATAGACAACAAAAATATAGAATGGACAGAATATAGACAACAAAAATATCGAATTTTAAGTAAGTAAGTTAATATTAAGTTTTTTAATAGTATTCAATTTTTTAAAGTAATTTTTATGTTAGTATATGTGTGAAAAGTGTATATTTATTTTATAATTTATTTTAATTAATTAATTTTATGGTATTTCATTTTTGCATAATATAATTCTGTAGCGGGTTGTGGGTTTATAGGGGAATAGGGTGGGAAGAAATTTAATTATAATTAATTAAATACGTTAATTTATTTATTGGTATTTATTTTGAATTAATTGATATTTAAATGTTTGATTGGTAATTAATTAAAATATAATTGGTAATTAATGTTAATTAATTGATTAATTGATAATTAAGTACATTTTATTAATGTATTTTCTGTAGCGGGTTGTGGGTTTATATGGGAATAGGGTGGGAAGTAATTTAATTATAATTAATTAAATTCTTAAATTTAATTATTGGTATTTATTTTGAATTAATTGATATTTAAATTTTTAATTGGTAATTCATTAAAATATAATTGGTAATTATTTTTAATTAATACTTTAATTGATAATTATGTTAATTTTATTAATTTATTTTCTGTAGCGGGTTGTGGGTTTATAGGGGAATAGGGTGGAAAGTAATTTAATAGTAATGAATTAAATATTTTAATTTATTTATTGGTTTTGTTTTGTTGTAATTTTTAATAATTGTTTAATTGTTAATTAACCATTGTTAATTGGTAAATAATTTGTATTATTAGGTAATTATTTGTAATAATTATTTTTATTTTTTATTTTGTATTGATTCAATATTATATTATATAAAATTGTTAATTACTTTTAATTAATATGTATTTGGTATTAATATTTAATTTATTTGTATTCATATATGAAGTATTTACTTTCCCTACTGTTGCACTCTCTGGAGTGTGAATAGTAATTTTTACCCCTACGCTATCCAACGCTTTCCCTACTGTTGCACTCTCTGGAGTGGGAATAGTAAATTTTACCCCTACGCTATCCAATGCTTTCCCTACTGTTGCACTCTCTGGAGTGTGAATAGTAATTTTTACCCCTACGCTATCCAACGCTTTCCCTATTGTTGCACTCTCTGGAGAGGGAATAGTAATTTTACCCCTACGCTATCCAATGCTTTCCCTACTGTTGCACTCTTTGGAGTGGGAATAGTAATTTTTACCCCTACACTATCCAACGCTTTCCCTACTGTTGCACTCTCTGGAGTGAGAATAGTAATTTTTACCCTCCCGCTATCCAACGCTTTCTCTACTCTTGCACTCTCTGGAGTTGGAATAGTAATTTTTACCCCTACGCTATCCAACGCTTTCTCTAGTGTTGCACTCACTGGAGTGGGAATAGTAATTTTTACTCCTACGTTTATTTATTTATTTATTTTAGAAGCTTGTTAAGCGCGCAGCTACCCCCAACGGGGGTGCCCCAGCGCTGAAGACAGCAGCTAGTGAGGTTCAGTGACGTCCAGGGAGATAGAGAGTGGGCTAGATCAGAGAGAAGAGCCAGGTCTTAAGTTTCTTTCGAAACAGAGGCTCTGATGTCAGAAATCTGAGTTCCAATGGCAGATGATTCCAAAGTCTGGAGGTGGCCACTGCAAAGGCCCTCCCTCTCATACGCGCAAGACGAAATCGGGGGCAGAGCATTAAGCAAAGATGGTTAGATCTGAGATTCCGCGTTGCTTGTGAGATCTTCAGTCTGTGTCTCAGGTAAGCAGGGCCTCAACCATTAAGAGCTCTAAAAGCAATGGTCCGAGATTTGAACTGAATACGTAGTCTCACTGGGAGCCAGTGCAGTTTGATCAGGTGAGGTGAGATGGAGTGGCGGTAGGGGGTATTGCAGATCAACCTGGCCGCTGAATTCTGTACTGTCTGCAATCGATTGATGAGATACGCCGGGGCTCCAACATACAGACTATTAGCGTAGTTCAAATGGGACGTTATGAGGGCGTGGACTACTATCCTGCGTGAATCAAGTGGTAGGAAAGGGATAATCTTTTGGATCATACGAAGCTTTCCGAAACTTTATTAATTTGGGTTTTGCAGGAGAGGGCTGAGTCAAATTGGAAACCCAGATTGCGGGCAGCTTGGACGGGTACAGGGGGAGGATCCAATTCAGCCGGCCACCAGAGGCCAGTGGAGATAGGGGATTTCTGATTAAAAAATAAGACTTCCGTCTTATCCGTGTTCAATTTTAAATTATTTGACGACATCCAAGAGGCGATATTCACCAAACAGTGGCGAAAATTTAACAGAGAGCTTTCAGAGTGATCTTTAAAGGAAAACACAAGCTGAGTATCATCAGCATAAAAGATCACTCTGACGCCCCATGATTCCACCACTTTTGCCAAAGGCTTCAGGTATACGTTGAACAAGAGTGGGCTGAGAGCAGATCCCTACGGAACCCCCCATGTCAACGGTTTCTTGGTGGAAAAGAAAGAGCCCAGCATCACTTGTTGAAATCGATCCGTCAGGAAAGATTTAACCCAGGCCAGTGGGGTCCCACCAACTCCCACCTCCTGAAGACGTGTTATTAGAGTTTCATGGGAGATGGTGTCGAATGCTGCGGATAGGTCGAGGAGGACCAGCATGGCCTCCTCTCCCCTATCCGCGCACTCACGAATAGACTCGGACACTTCTAGTAAAGCTGATTCAGTACTGAAGTCCGGCCTGAATCCTGACTGGGAGTCATGGAGCAGCAAGTTTGATTCAAGATAGTCGGACAGTTGTTCTTGTACCGCCTTCTCGAGCACTTTGGCTGGCTTGGGAAGGATGAAATTGGTCGGTAGTTGCTAAAACACATTGGGTCGACACCAGCTTTTTTTTAAATTGGAATCAGCAACGCGTGTTTCCATAAAGAAGGGACAACACCCGATTGCAGGGAGGAGTCCCAGATTTCAAGCAGGGGATTAATTACTAATGGGGCAATATCATTCAGGATCAGTGCCGGGGCTGGATCAAGGGGTGAACCTGATTTACATTTTAGAAATAGAGTCAGGGCATACTCTTTAGTCAGCGGTTTAAAAGAAGTAATTACTTTGGCACAGGTGGTGTCAGGATCTAAAGTTACTTCTGTGCGGTTCTGAAGGATTGTTGCCGTAATATTAGCAATTTTTTCAGAAAAGAAATCAGATAGGCCTTCACTAAGCAATTGGCTGGGGGTGATGGGAACGGACAGAGCAGTAGGATTAGTGAACTCTTTAACAATGTTGAAGAGGGTGGAGTTTTTCGCGCAAATGATTTTTTCTGCGAAGTGTTGACTCATAGTATTGCGTTTGAATTTATGAAACTCTTTGAGGGCCAGTCTATAAAGGGATTTGGCTGCCGGGTCATAGGTCCGGAGCCGTAAGCGCACCCATTTTTTGCAACTGCTTCTGTTTTCCCTTAATTCCTGAGTGAACCAGGGAGCTGACGGTTTAGATCAACGGGAGGTGAGGGTCTGCAAGGGCGCGACTTGCTCAATGGCGGCCGTGAGATCTTTATTAAATATGGATACCGCTGCATTGAGATCGTAAGGGAGTGAGTATGAACTACTCTTATACGGTTGCTCCAGGGCAGTACATGAGACCTTATGCCATTTTCTGCCTTGTTCTCTGATGGCAGATTCCCTCTTAGGAGGCTGGGATAGAGACACTTCGAATGGGATCAGGAAGTGATCAGACCAAGTCAGAGGTATGGAGGGGAGAATCTTAAGCTCCGTCCAGTTAGAGAAAATCAGATCAAGGGTGTGTCCAGCAGAATGTGTGGGGCCACTAACCCCTTGAATCAGGTTCAAACTTTGCATGGAATCTAAAAGATGAATGGCACGAGTACAGTCACTTACATCCACATGATGGTTAAAGTCTCCCAATACCGTAAAGTGAGGGTGTTTAAGAGACAAATCTGCAATAACTGCTAGCAGTGCAGAAATGGCAGGCTGTGGGGTATTAGGAGGACTATATACCAGGACCCCCGAAAAGATGGCCGTAAGAGCATCCGAGATGGAAAAGTATAGTGCCCCTATGGGCCCTAAATTCGGGATTTTCTTGGACGTGATCGTCAAGTGAGTCTGTAAGATAACCGCGATTCCGCCTCCGGACTTGGAGCCTTCACGGCTTACTCCTGTGAGGCGGTATCCCGGGGCAAGGCAAGAGAAATGTCTGGGTTGGAGAGTCCTTGATCCACGTCTCAGTAAGAAAGAGTAAGTCCCAGGACATTGATGAGAGCAGCAGCCAAATGTCACTAGAGTGGCATGGCAAAGAGCGACAATTCAATAATCCCATAGAAAAGGTTTGCATAGGTGTGGGATGGATTTTTGGTGACAAATGGGAACATTTTATGTGAGGAGTAAGGGAGAAAGGGCAGCTGTTACAATTAAAATAGGGGGGGCTAGTCAGTGAGAGATTGCACCGTGCCGATGGAGTGCAAATTTTCTCTCTTAAATCCAGAAGCTGCGATCTAGACCAGACCTGCCTCTGTGCGAGATGGGAACCGGCAGCATGGCTGGCCCTAGGCCCGGAGCTGGCGCGGACGGGCGCAGACGGGCTCGCCTTAGGCACGTCCGGGAATTGCACATAGTTTATATGCGAGAGGAGACGTGGGGGGGGGCGTGGCCTAACGATAGTGGGCGTGGCCTGAGGGTTCATAGGTAATGGCGGCAAGATTATTTTGTAGCCTGCGGCAGCGCTAAGATCCGCTGCGCGGGGATGCCCAGTGCGTGCTAAACAAAGAATAAGTGCCCAGGGAGAGGAGATTAGGTAGGTAAAATCACAATATCACACTCAAATTTTTTTATCCAACACTTTCCCTATTGTTGCACTCTTTGGATTGCGAAGAGTACATTTTACCCCTACGCTATCTAACGCTTTCCCTACTGTTGCACTCACTGGAGTGGGAATAGTTATTTTAACCCTCCCGCTATCCAACGCTTTCCCTACTGTTGCACTCTCTGGAGTACGAATAGTAATTTTTACCCTCCCACTATCCAATCCTTTCCCTACTGTTGCACTCACTGGAGTGGTAATAGTAAATGTTATGCCTACGCTATCCAACGCTTTCCCTACTGTTGCACTCTCTGGAATGGAAATAGTAATTTTAACCCTCCCGCTATCCAACGCTTTCCCTACTGTTGCACTTTCTGGAGTGGGAATAGTTATTTTTATCCCTACGCTATCCAATGCTTTCCCTACTGTTGCACTCTTTGGAGTGGGAATAGTAATTTTTACCCCTCCGCTATACAACACTTTCCCTACTGTTGCACTCTTTGGAGTGGGAATAGTAATTTTTACCCCTACGCTATCCAACGCTTTCCCTACTGTTGCACTCACTGGAGTGGGAATAGTAATTTTTACCCCTACGCTATCTAACACTTTCCCTACTGTTGCACTCTCTGGAGTGGGAATAGTAATTTTAACCCTCTTGCTATCCAACGCTTTCCCTACTGTTGCACTTCCTGGAGTGGGAATTGTAATTTCTACCCCCATGCTATCCAACGCTTTCCCTACTGTTGCACTCTTTGGAGTGGGAATAGTAATTTTAACTCTCCCGCTATCCAACGCTTTACCTACTGTTGCACTCTCAGGAGTGGGAATAGTAATTTTTACACTCCGCTATCCAACGCTTTCTCTACTCTTGCACTCTCTGGAGTGGGAATAGTAATTTTTACCCCTACGCTATTCAACGCTTTCTCTAGTGTTGCATTTACTGGAGTGGTAATAGTAAATGTTACCCTCCTGCTATCATTTGGTAAAAATATAGTATATTTTTTTATTAATATTATGTTTATATATATATATATATATGTTTTAAACAATGTAATTGTATGTTTATTTCTTTTTAACTTAAATTCATTATTTATTACTTTTAAGGTTATTTAAGTATTTTAAGTATGTTTAAGTTAATTATATTTATTATTTCATTACTTTTACATTACTTTTAAGATATTTAAAAAATGTGATATTTTGACTTACTATATTTTTTACATCGATATTTTTGATTCAATATTTTTGTACTTACCTGTTTGGAGATAGGAAGTCGATATTTTGGTATTCTATATTTTTTAATCGATATTTTGCTACATCGATATTTATGACATTGATATTATGTCAGTGATCCCATAAGGAGCCTATGCAAATCCTCCTTAATGCAAGTGTAATAATATAGGTAACAATGCAACCTGTGAAAATGATGATAAAAACAAGTAATAAATAATATCTATATTGAATGCAATATACATGGAATCTAATAGTTGACTGACACTTTAATAGACGATATGTGGAATCCATTTGCATTTCATCAAATGTGTTAACCCAGATACTATCAGATAACCCCCTGGTTGTTTTGCCATTCCAGAGTAGAATGCTGATTGACATTATTTTGTTATATAAGAAAATGAGAAGGACTCATTCACTTTGTGAATATAATGCCTACATTACACAGCATTGACTGGAACTCATCTTTAGGCCTGGGTGTAGTTCATGGAGTTTTGCTCCGCGGAACTCCGCAAAGTTACAAAACAAAATCTGCAAAGTTATGCGAGTAGCGGAGTGCAGTGTGAACTGCAGTTTGTGCTGGTATTCCTGCCGCTAGGTTAGAAATTATACCCGAGCAGCGGGTATAACCTCGATCGCAAGCAGGGAAAAAACTCCGCTGCACATCGCAAAGCGGAGTTTTCTGCACTCCGCGAGCTCCACGGAGTGCAGAAAACTACGCAAACTCCGCGAATGGAGTGAAGTTCACCACCCATGCCTACTCATCTTAAGATAGTGACCACACCCATTAGGCTTGTGCAGGAAGCGCGTTGAACTAGTACATCTTTACTTGCACACACACATATTGCTGTGTGCCATGGCGCCCACTTCAAATGCTGACTACCGAGCTTACCCACTCCTAAAGTTTGCAGGAAATCATCAATTCACCAGTAAGCACTCAGGAGTTTAATTTGGACTAAACACTAATGAGTTGTGTTCTTCTATTGCTAATATCGACGATTCCGGTAAACTTTTTCAGAATTAATGATATATGTCAATTTTTTTTTGTTACAGATTTCTATAGCGCAAACTCGACCCGAAGGTATTGGAGCGCTTATCATGAGCACCAGTTACATTACACAAGGACATATTCATTTATTTAAATATTTTTTTTTTGGTAGGCACAGGGAGATTAAGTGATTTGCCCAGAATCACAGGATGGTGAGCCGATGCCGAGACTCAACTCTTGTTCCCCAGCTTCAAAGTTGGCAGTTCTGGCCGTAAGGCCACATCCTCTCCCCATTTATTATATGATTTCTTTCAAGGATATGGTAATTTGTGGTATTGAAATCGTCCACAAATACTATTACGGTTACAGTCATATCAAGTTATATGGGACACTGGAGGATGAGGGTGAGTGCACCAATAATTTAATAATGGATTTATTGGAGTTTTGGTGTTTTGTAGACTTCTGATGGTCGCATCACATATTTACAGAATTTAAACTACAGGGTACACAACACAGACTTTACAAGGACGGAATTACAACTGGCAAACAGGTATGCCAACGGACGGAATTACAACTGGCAAACAGGTATGCCAGTTCCTAATGACAACAAGGAATGTATTTTTGTATGAACTCAGTATATAATGAACTTTTTGTGGTGATGTTGTGGCTTTTTGATCCTTCTTCATGTATAGGAGTACTCTTAAGAAAAAGACAGGTACTTGGTGTTGGTTTATGAAATATATGAGAATTGTGGTGCTAGCTTGCATCAATATTGCACACTTTTTGGTGACAACCTAGACAATATTTATGCTTTCTATGGGCACATTATGAGAAGCTACAAAAATGGTGGTACACTATTTTGGAGGTGTCAGTTAAAACCCCTGTTGTTTATGAGATGTGTACAGTAGGCAATGTCAATCCATATAGAGGATGTGATGTTAACGTTAAATATAGAGGGGCCGATTCCGATCCTGGAAAAACGCTGTACAAATTGTGGTATGGCGCGTTTTCCCCATACAACTCGTACTTGTAAGGAATCCCCTACAACCTAGGAAGTATGATCCGTACAAATAGACGCACTCCATACAAATTGTAAAAAAGACCATACAACTCGTATATATATACAAGCTATTACGATTTGGATTGCTCTGTACGCGACGTCCCCATGTATTGCCGGCAGCGTTTACAACCCGTCAAGTACGATTTGTACAAACGGCACTCCGTACGGCTCTTTTTTTACAGGAGCCAAAAAGGGCCGGGAAAACCTTGTACGCCCCAAAAACAGTACAAGACAGACCCCTCCATGTACGCGTCGTATACCCCATGAATACAGGGCTACGGTGCGTATGTACGGTGCGTACAGATGACACGGAAAGTGGGGTACTGTGCGTATATATATATATATACGTGATGAAGGGGTACTGGTCGTGTACGCACCGTACAAGCACCGTACCCCAAAATCGCGTATGTACGCACCGTACCCCAAAATCGCCTGTGTATGCACCGTACCCAAAAATCACATATGTACGGTGCGTACATGCTCGTTGTTGTGGTACGCACCATACACACGCCTCGCATGTGGGGAGACCCCTGTACGCCTCATACCCCTATACAACCCGTACCCCGGTATGAGTCGTACCCCCAGAACGAGTCATACCAGGGTACGAGGCATATAGGGGTACGCTTTGTTGCCCGGTATGAGTCATTCCCCGTATACAGGCCATTTCCCATACAAATCGTATGCTGACAACCCGGTACGGATCGTACTTGACGGGTTGGACAGCCTTTTTACAAATTGTATGGTCTTTTTTACAAGTCCGTGTCGTACAGCTTTTCCCGATCCAATTTGTAAGGATCGGGCCGATCTGTATGTATTTTTCCCGTACGAATTGTACTACATGGGTTGGAAGGGACTTGTACAATTTGTATGGAAACAAATACGGATCCGATTTGCACTTGCAGAAAATATATTTTTCAACCTTGCACCAAAATGTTTTTAAAGCTAGCTTTGAAGATTATTTGTCCTTAAATTTCGTTCTTTTAAGTGGTTTTACACACCATTGTAATGTCTTGAGGAGGCCATGAACAACCAGGCAGAAAAGCTTTGACTATAACTTATCTGAGAAGCCTGCTGCAAAGACATGAAAAGGACGATTTGATTGTGGAACGTTGCCTTCAATTCATTCAGATGTGGGACACACAAAAAAAATGTATATTTTGATATGGAGGCTGTGAAGCTTCCAGGATGACACAGTGCTTTACAAGATTATCTGTATCTGCCATGTGTGTCGTTGGGTGTGTCTAGGTGCAAGGTGTGATAATGTCTTCCCACTTGAGATTGAAACGAATGAACCATTGTAAACTACTTTATCAACAGCATCCTCATGCATCCCTCTTGCCAATATTCCCCACTGAAGCATCTATTACCCTGAAGTGCTATTAAACCCTATTGGTTATACATTGGGAGAATCACCACTTATTCACCTGACTTCAAGTGTTCCAGCAGCTATGTCAATATGTTCTCATGAAGCGATTGTTGTTTCTTTTCTACATCTTGCTTTAGTTATATAAGGGGCTCTTTATTTTGAGACTGGGTGGAGGTTTCTGGTTCAGATGGCCCTTGTTTATGCATGTCCTGAATATCTTCCCCAAGTGTCAGGTACAGCTGAGTCTAAATTGTTTCTGCTTCTGGGACCCGGTCTGTTTCATGAAGGAGTCTTCTCTGAGGAATTCCTTTCATTTATTGGGGCAGCTTGAGGATCATACATGTTTGTGGGGTCCCTTATCAGCTACTGTGAGAAATAGGGTTACTGGGCTACCTGTTGTTGTCGAGTATGGTTGAGTCGGTGCTTTGCGGTGGCACTCCGCATGAGCAGTTGATGCTGTAACGTGGAGCGTTGGGCTTACCGAATGTCATATTGGTGGGCCATGCAAATGAAAAGGTTTTGCCACCAACTTGTCTGTTTGTTACTGCAAAGAGACCGAAAACATAAATTCAGCTTTTCTGAGGACACACCAAGGGTACAGGACCTGAGGGACACCATTTGGGGGTCAGGGACTTTGTCTAGCTTGTATGGGTGTAGGTGCAGGTGGTTGGGAGCATGGTCTGTCTCTGTTGCATTGAACAGGAGGCCAGAAGACTAGCCCTTGCAGTCACTCTGGGAGTCCTGGGTTCAGGTGCAGGTCCAAATCCCTCTGAGTCAGGCAGGCGGGTGTCCATGCAGCAATCTAACAAGGCAGTAATCCAGCAAGGCAGTATTCAAGTAGAGCAATAGTACAGCAGTGTGTCAGTCTTTTCAGCAGCACGGCAATGTTTCCTACTGGCAAAGTCTCCACAGGTCCAGAAGTGTACTGAAGAGTTGGTGTCTGAAGTGCAGTATTTATACCTGGACCTTCTTCAGAGAAGCCTCTTGAGGTTACCCTTTGATGTAGATAGGCTTATTGCCTACCTGCCCTCGCTCAAGACTAACTTTAATAGGGTATGCATCCCTTTGTGTGGAGGCACGACACAGTCTATTCAAGTGGAAGTAAGGCTGAGCCGAGCTCCGCATCCCATCCTGCCAGTTATAGCCCATTCAGGAATGGGGAACGCCTGGAACAATTCATGCATTTCGGAACACTGCAAGCATAACCAAACGTGCCTGAGCAACATATCTGCCCTAATCACTCGCTTAACATAATTGTCAACAACCAACAGACCTTTCAACACCTCAACAAGGAAAGAGACCACTAGTAGAGAGAAGCTCAATAGGATGCACTGGTATGTTCTGGCAAGGTATATAATGCTTCAGACGACGCACCAGATGTAGTATTCGCCTTGATGGGTTTAGCATAAGGACACAAATACAAAAAGGCCATTCATAATGATGCGCTTTGTTCCAAATATGTTAACCATGACTTGGTACGAACAATGGTTTTTAAACCTAAAAAGAAAAAGAAACAGTAGGGCCAAATCATAAACTAGTATTCAGAGAGCCGCATTCTAAACAGGAATCTAGGAATGTCATCCACATAGATTTCCCTGATATGGTTGTCACACAGGCGCTTATTTAAAAGAGGCCTGTCCCGCCGGAGCAACATTTTATTTACACTCCGGCGGTGCATGCCTTTCAGTCATATCTACAAGGCCATGCAGATCTGCCCTGTGTGGCTCTGCATGGCCTCATAGATATGGACTAAGGAAAGGCAGCGTAAAGCACTGTGTTGCCTTACTCTGCGTCAAGGAGCTGTTCCATTGGTGTTGATGCTGCTCCAAACTTACAAAATCACGTAAACCTGGGGCAGCACCAGAACCTTACACCTCCCCAAGAGCAGGAGTAACATGGAGAAATCATTTCCTTTCCCCGTTTTTTCCTCTTTCCATGTGTGCTGCAGTCTGTGTCTCTCTGGGATGTTTTGTGCAGGAAGGTGCCCCTTCCTGTACAAAACCAATACTGCCAACAATGTAGTCACCCTTTGACCATGGTGCAAGGGTGCCCGTTTTGGCTCTAAGCACCAAGTTGTGGCTGGCTGAAAGGACCGGAATGCATCTTATCTTGTAAACAGGGTGCCTTCCTGCCCTTTCAAATTGGTATAGGGCAGTGAAGCAAAAAGACTTGCATCTCTGCCCTACGACTTTTGTTTTGTAAATGAGGCCAGTGTGTGTTATTTCTTTTGGAGAATCCTCGCTTGCTGTTCATCTAACTAGCTCCTTGTGCCTTCTTTGACTCAAGGCGTATGTGATCATAATGAAAATATTTCATGCTGGTGAATATTCCTTTTGCACAGAATGCAATTATTTGAACGAATATTCTTGCATATGCCTCCAAATTGGAAGGAAGCTGCTTTGCATCAAAACACCAGAGTTTGAGTTTTTTAAATCAAAATACTGCTTGCAAAATAGTTCCCGAATTTAAAAAATACCATTCTGCGCTCTCGGTGTGATTGCTGGCTTTTAAAAAACAATGTGGAAAGAGTCCCACTGGGATTGAAATAAAAACGTGCATTTGCATGATCCTGCATTCCTTTGCTTTTAGATCTGCAAGTAAAGAGAAGTAAGCTGAGTTTCTAATGTTATCTTTTTTGCCAGTTCTAATCTTTTGTAGGGGTTTGTGTATGTTTTTGTATTTTGTCGGAAGTGGAATGGAAACTGATGTTCTTCACCTTCCTCCACGCAACCAAGCATTTCACTGTGTGGTGTCAGTTTTTCATTCTGAGAACACTGGTAGATTCAACGTAATTTAAGAGTTGATCAATGTAAGCTCTTTGCACCTGATTCACAACTAAAGTCAAAGGTCTGCACCTGCATGCTAACTTGCAAAGGTGCAGATTTGTTGGCTTCATGTATTTAAAAACTTTTCATGATTATACCGAGAAAGATTAGCCAGTCACAGATCTCAAGGCATACTTCAGGAAAAGATTTGCGAATCTCCAGGGTGTGCCTTTCCATTGCAAACACAAGGAGATGATAGACAGAGCACTGAAACTTTTCAGACACTCACCCCCAGTCACAGATCTGGGTTGAATCCATCATCGTTCTTTAGCTCATTTCCCCACCCCAGTTCAGACACAGGTATATACAAATCACTCTTGACCCTGTGCCTCATGGGAACAGTCCAGCCCGATCTGCCAAGCCAGGTCTTCCCTGGACTGGAAACAAGCACCCTGGGACCAGTTTTGGGCTAACAGCCCTCATTGGCCAGGCTAGCTTGTATCCAGTGGCAAAGTGAGAAAGGGACCAACATCTGGGCATACCCTGCCAAATTAGGGCGAAGAAAGCAAACACAAAGAGATGATGGACAGAGCACTGAAACTTTCCAGACACTCGACCCCAGTCACAGATCGGGGTTGAATCCATCATTGTTCTTTAGCTCACTTCGCCACCCCAGTTCAGACGCAGCTATATGCAAATCAGTCTTGACCCCGTGCCTCATGGGAACAGTCCAGCACGAACTGCCAAGCGATCTCTTCCCTGGACCAGAAACAAGCATCCTGGGACCAGTTTCGAGCTAACAGCACTCATCACCCAGGCTAGCTTGAATCCAGTGGCAAAGTGAGCAAAGGACCCAAGCAAACACAAGGGGATGATGGACAGAGCGTTAAAACTTTCCATTGGCCTTTCTGCAAGCAGGGTCGTGGATGGTGTAAGTTACCTGTTAAAATTGGAGCACCTTCTTCACTTTTGTTATATATGTTGTTTAGATTAATATTCACCTGTGCATCTTGTGCAGCGCCACGAGATGCACAATCAGTCAATCAATCACTGCATTTCTAAAGCGCGCTACATACCCATGAGGGTCTCAAGGCGCAGGGGGAGGGGCCGCTACTGATCGAAGAGCCAGGTCTTGAGAAGTCTTCTGAAGGCCAGCAGGTCCTGAGTCTGTTGTAGGCTGGTAGGGAGAGCGTTCCAGGTCTTGGCGGCGAGGTAGGAGAAGGATCTGCGGCCGGCAGTGGTTTTTTGGATGTGAGGGACTGTGGCGAGGGCGAGGTTGGCTGAGCGGAAGCTTCGGGTGGGGATGTGGAAGCTGAGATGGTTGTTGAGGTATGTAGGTCCGGTGTTGTGTAGTGCTTTGTGTGTGTGGATGAGGAGTTTGAAGGTGATCCTCTGCTTGACGGGGAGCCAGTGCAGGCACAGGGATGGTTTAGAATGTCCTCATTCAAACATGTCATGGAGTTCTGACTTCGGGCCGGTGTAATGACTGCTGGAGTCACGACATTCCAACAGTGGCTTTGGTGGAATAAGGGGTCAGTCATGGGCTTCTCCATTCATGAGACCAAATAAAGTCTCCAACTTCAACTATGATTAAGTGTTTGTTTTTTTCCACGCTACATGAGAGCACCTTAGTTTATCCACAGTGAAAATATATTTGCCCATAATCATACTTTCCTCTTAAGGCCCCTATACCATCCCGGAAAAGGATTTACTCCTGAACATTTCCAAGAGACACAGTCAGAGAGGAATTTGTGAGTATTTTTTAGTATCCACATACTTGAGCGTTAGCTAATGTTGACAAATGTTCCAGGTTAACCAAGTCTTGGAATCTCCACTTTTCAGCCTTGTCGTGGGTGGTAGCCTTGCACTATATTATTGGATAGTGGCATAATATTGTGCCAGAGTAAGAATATGTACAACTGCAAGGTCACCTTTTTTTAGATTCTTGCATTCACAAACTCAGCTGTTTGCAGAGCACACATGCCTTTCTTACTTTTGCCTTTAGTAACTGAGGCCTTCATGAGGAGCATTCATTGCACGCCTCTTGAAGCACTGTTTCACCACTCTCTTTGCAGCCTATCTACAATGTCACTGAGTGTTCCGAGTGCTGGATAACTGCAGCTAAAGCGTAGGCACACTACACATACTGAGCAATGTGTCAAGGATAGAATGATAACATGTCAGTGTTATAATATGATGAGCACTGTATGAGTATCAGTGTATAGTGGCACTCTTGTGAATATGGAATATAATCACTAATGGCATTACACTATAACTTGGTATGCATGAAACTGTTTGAAGTTAAATTACTAAATAAACTTTCTGTAACTGGCAAGTACCAAATATCATATTTATAGTGTAACATCTGAGACATAATGTGATTCTTTCGAGCAGAAGTGGTTCTAACTAAGCATGGGCGGAAAATCCGTTCCGCTCGCGGATTTTGCGGATTTTGGGTAAATTCGCAATCCGCGAGATTCGCGAATTTCCCGCAAAATCCGCTAGCGGAACGGATTGGGTCAAAAGTTCAAGCTGACTTTTGTAACTCTTTTAGAATGGCGCCGGCAAGCTGCCAGAGCCATTCTAAAATAGTTACAAAAGTCAGCTTCAACAGGAAGCTCTAATAGATAAAGTAAAGCAGGTGCTCGAGTTGAAGCTCAAATTCAGTTACACAATCATTAATCACCCCAAACTTGGGGTGATTAATGATTGTGTAACTTAATTTGACTTTCAACTCGAGCACCTGCTTTACTTTATCTATTAGAGCTTCCTGTTGAAGCTCTTTGTAGCTATTTTAGAATGGCGCTGGCAGCTTGCCGGCGCAATTCTAAGTGGGGCTGAGGGCAGAAGTGCACAAAAGTGAGACAGAGGGCAGAAGAGGATAGAAAATGAGTGGGGCAGAGGGCAGAAGGGCACAGAAACGAGTGGTACAGAGGGCAGAAGGGCATAAAAAACGAGAGGGTGGCAGTGATTAAGCAGGCAAAAAAAAACCCGCAAACACGCAAAGCCCCCCGCGAACACCCGCTAACACGCAAAGTGCCCTGCGAACACCCGCGAACACGCAAAAATAAATAAATCCGCAAATTCGCAAATTTTGCGGATTGCGAATTCGAAAATCCGCAAATTTGCGGATCGCGAATTCGCAAAATTCGCCCATGCTTAGTTCTAACTAGTGAATTGCGAATTATAGGAGAGGGCGCACCAAATAGGCGAACTAATATCAAATCACGAAAATAGAGCCAACATGAATCACCAGGGCATCAAACAATTTAGCAACAGAGAAACATCCAAGGCTTATCTGGAGCTCCTTTTCCTATAATTTACAAATCATATGTTTGTGAGGTGTTTTAAATGGTTTACTCTTGAAGTGAGCCCAGTACAATAGGAATTACATAGAGTGCGGATATTAACTATCACAACTGGTTCTAACTAGTCATCATCAGGTTAAAAGTCGCAGGTGGCCAAGTCTACATGAGGCCCAATCTGGTCCGCGTGAAGGCACGCTCCTGACAAATGCTGACACCTTTTTTGGGTTAGTGAATTTACATATTGAGCGAATGATGTGAAATATTTTCAAGATTACCAATTCTCTTGCATTCTGATTGCTTGTAAAACCTTAATATAAATGGTTTTCTGACAGTATATACTTTGAATGGGTTTTCTGGAGTTAGGGGATTCCAGGTCGAATAATAAAGAAAAACCTAAATTAAATCATTAGCAACTTATTTCTGTACAAAGGCAGGTGCTTCATGAAGGCTTCACTTCACAGCCTGCAGATAATTATTGCATGTTATTTTAAATGCAACAAGGCACAAATGGTACTCTTTTTCAGTATCCATTAATGAATTTGGGTCCAGATGTATGCATATCTGGCCGAGAAATACTGCTCAGAAACTGCAATCAGTATTGTTGTGACTAGTAAACATTTTTAGAAACTGTCCTATGTACTAATAGATCGTAGATCGGTTCTTAAAAATCCAATTCATAGTGGTTTAAGATTTGACCTACCTTATAAATATTCACGAGGTAGGTCACAAATTGTTCACTATGATTGGAAGCCATCACAAGGTTAAGGACCTGCAGGTTTGTGATCACATTTCAACAAGTTAACATTTTAAAAATATAGCCCACTTTTTCAGGAACCGGGACTGCATTTATAAAGAAAATGTTTTTTTGTGTGTTTTCTTTCAGTATGTTTCTTTCAGTTTGAGAGTTTGTATGGATGATTACCTACTCCCAAAGTATTTTTTCAACCCCTAAAGTGCTGCCGTCGGCCGTTGGACGTCGCGAGCACTACCTTTGTAGTGCTGCGCACGGCCCACGAGGCCTCGCCCATTTTGAGGAAGTCGCCGCACTGGCACGAACCCGCGGCCGCGGCAAACGGGTTAACAGTCACAAAGGGGAAGGGGTCCATAGCGGCCCCTTACCTGTCCTAAATGGGTTGCCAACCCAACTTGGACAGGTATTTTGGTCCTAAACCACTGAAACATATAGATTGGAATCAGTCTTTTGGAGGAGGACTACAGCACGCCCCTTCTAAACAGTGATTTCTCATGCATTTCGTAACCCATTTCAGGTGTCTGTACATTGCTAAAAGCAGTTTTTTGATTGCAAACTCCAAATTGGTGCATTTGTGATCGAAACACTGCTTTGTAATACCCTTTTTTCTGTATCAATTGATTGCAAATTATAAAACCTGCAGGCAGAGAATACGTGATTGTCTAGTGTTCATCACTCTATTAGTTATGAGGTGTAAGTATTTTAATTTCAAAAATAGCATTAGGTTTCGAACCAGGTCCATATCGTATTTACGTAGAATTAAATACTTTGGGGCTTATTTACAAGCCTGGTGCGCTGCCTGAATGTCACTTTTTGTGATGTTCTGGTGGTGCCCAGGGCTTAGCTATATCTGCAAGGACTCGTAAAGTCACCCTGCATGGCTTTTCATGGCCTTACATATATGGAGTGAGGCAAATCAGCGCAAGCCGCTGCGTTGCCTCACACTGCGATGTGGAGGCGTGACATGGGCGTTACAGTAGGTGTTACCAGTAACACCCATGGCATTTGACACATTCCCAGATTTACAACAAGTTGTTATCCTGGGAATGTGTCAAAAGCCCACATTAACATTATTTCTCCTAGTTTTTCCCTCTTTCTCTGTGTGCCACATGCCTCAGCACACATAGAAAGAGGAATTTGCCTCCATTGATTGTTTTTGTGCAGGAAGGTGTTCCTTCCTGCACAAAAGCAATCATCTCTACAATGCAAACACCCTTGGTGCGTGGGTGCCTGCGTTGGCGCATGGGAGCCAGTCGAACGCCAGGGCTGTGGAAGAGGACAGTAATGTGCCGTATCGCAGAGATATGGTGCATTTTTGCCTTTTCTTTTCCCGTAGGGCAGCGCCACAGGAATACTTTCAGCGCTGCCCTATGGCAAAAGTTTGTAAATAAGGCCCTCTGTTCTTAATGTAAATAATATTTCTCCAATAATTGTAAAGTTATAATTTGCAAAATGTGTAATGATGTGTGTACCAGTGGCCAATTATTTTACCTTTTTGTCCATCCCATGAAATGACGAAATATGCGTATACGTATTATATTTTAACAACATAGATATTTGTACTAAATGACAGTCTAGCATTCTTGCGGCCTCATTAGTAATCACACATATATATTGGAAACATGCATTGGAATCAGAGTCACCGATTCCAGACAGTATTCCCACATTAAATGATGGTCATTGCAGAAACGAACACTAGGACCTTGCCTAAGCCTCTTCATGTGTAGTCACTCATGAATATGTTATTTCTCTTACCCAATGGTAAAAGTTACAGCCAAGACTGGAAATGACCAGTGGTAACAGAGAGGCATATTATTAAGCCCAATTTTTCCGCCTTAGCGGACGTTTTCGACGAAAAGCGGTGTTTTAAATATCGCTCTATTACCAAGGACACGCTAATGCGTGTTTCCTTGAGTTAGCAGCCGTCTTTTCTCCACTTTGTATGTCATCGTTTATTATCGCTAATGACATGCAAAGTGGGGGTTCCTCACAGAACAATATGGGTACACATTGCTAAAACTGCATCGCAATAATTACAAGGATGCCTCAGAATCGATTATCAAAGTCACGCTAAGGCACCTTTATCGCAGGATTTTAACTCCTGCTATTAATCCGACTTAGCCATCTGTAACATGGGAGGTGGATCTCAGGGCTAAGTCCACACCTGTCCACAATTGCCTCTTGTTAAGGTTAACATTATCGCAGGACATTTTTCGCGGCTTTTCTCGCGCTAATGCATGTTATCACCCTCTATTGCTGGATTTTACATCGCCTGGGTGAAAAGCGCTAATAATACGTCGCTAACCAGGCGCTGTATTCCAGCGGTAGACCGCAATTATGTAAATTGCGCTATACACGATTTGCGATAATTATCGCATGTGCTTGATAATATTTCCCGAGAATTTTATTAATTCTGACTTCAATCATTGCACCCCCACGACTGAAATATATTGTCAAGGCAATGAGAACATTATATTATTGCATTGGTGAGCATCAGAGGAAAGGAGCATGCACTTAAAAGTCCATCAGCATGCGATTTAATGAATAGAATAAGAGAGACCACAGAAGACAGCAGCGTGTTTTTCTATGCAAAGTCGACCGTAATTCGGAAAGGGCTTTTAGGACGGGTCATCCCATACAGTAACCAGTGCTTTGGGGGAAGGAATGTATCCGTTTGCTCACAAGCATTTCTTCCCCATTTTATTTCATCTGTTATTGGGCTTCGTGGTCTCATTTTATACAATTTGAATGGTTCTATACTCATTTTCACTTTGCTTCCATATATCCTATAAAATTTGCCTATATCAGTCGTGTTAGATTTGAAATGTGATCAATTTATATAGTGATGCACGTCATTATTGTTGAATCTTATCAGCAGAAAAAAATGGAAATTCATGAAAATGAATGTATTTCATTATGAGAAAGATGAATTGTGATTATTCACATACATTTCCATTCCACACGCTACAACAGTATGAACACTGCTTGTACCATGACTGTATTTAATGATGATTTATGGTATAGATGCTCATACTCTTATTGGTCATGCAACATTGATAAAACAAGGATATGATTCTAGATCAGGCACCTCCAACACATCCATCGCGAGCTCCCAGTAGCTCACAGGCTGGTTGGGGTAACTCGTCCAAATCATTCAACTGTGCCCAGCTGCTAATACTGCTCAAATGTGAGCCTGTTTCAGGAGGGGAGGGGGGGGGGGCAAGCTGAGGGTGAAGGAGCAGGATTCATCCCAATCTCTTGTTACATACACAATTGTGCTGGTGCTTCCTTTTAGAAAGCCTGAAATTAAATGACTCAGCGCACTTTGTAGTAAATTACTGTGAAAATGGCGCAGCACGGCAAACAATGTTGCTGTGCCAAGCTGTGGCATTTAAAAAATGCAAGGATGCGCCATATTTACAAGATTTTGGCACACCCTGTCCTGGTGTCAAAATAGCAGCTGTGCGCCAATGCAAGAACCCTTGCACCATGATGCCTGTGTTGCAGGGATGATTGTTGTATTGCTGGTAGAGACACCTTCCTGCACAAAAACAATATTTAATGGCATTTTTCTCTTAGCAAAAAACAAGGAGAAATAAAAGTATTTTGCCTCGTTGAGCCACTTTTATGCCTCCCCTGGAAAGGCGTTAATTTTTTTGCGCTGCCTCAGATTTACGAAGCCATGTAAATATAGGGCAGTGTCAAATAGCCATGGGTGTTGCATGGGTAAACCCACAGCATCATCCATGACACGACCTTTCATGCAGAGTACTGCTTGAATGAAGGCCGAATGTACACCACCTTGTAAAGCTGTGCAAAGTGGCTTTGTGTCGCCTTGTAAATATAGGCCAGCGCACAGCGCCACCGGAGCGTCAGAAAAAGTGATGATACGATGGCGCTAGGGCCTTGTAAATATACCCCTTTGTAAATGCCTCTGAAAACTGCACTAAAAAGGGTTGATTTAATACCTTCAGAGAGTCATTGAAAGCATCACTACATTTAAATTTCTATCGCTTTCTTTCCCTTTCCCTTTCTTTTTCTATTCCTTGGTTCCTTTTTCTTTCACTTTCTTGTTTCTTTCCCTTTATTTTTCTTTCCCTTCCTTCATTTTCTTTCAAATTATTTACCTTTCCTCCTTTGTCTTTCTTCTCCTTTTCCTTCCTTTCTGTAGTCCCCTCTTTTTAGATCGAGCCTAGCGTTGCAGCGCATACACTGCACACTTTGCGAGGCATGCAGTATTCAGTATAGTGTGAAAGCTATGTGGAAGCGCCACCCACTCTCCACCCATCTTTTTCATTGGCTTAAGCCCTAAATGCTGACTTCCGATTGGTTTTAGGCTTGTTAGTCCCTCCTCATGACGACCACGTCGTCATTTGTATCCTTCCAAGGCTACATGCCCCTTTACTTTGAGTGTTGCACTGTAACTATTTTCTTCCTGCGCCTTCTCCCCCACTGCCCCCTCCCGCAGTCATGTGTTCTCACCCCCCACTCTCATTGTTTGTGTCTTCTCGCTCCCTGCCCTCTGCGCGCACACGCGTTTTCAATGCAATAGGTCTTGCGTAAATGCGAGTCCTATTGCATTGTAAATGCTTGTTTTTGGTAGGCACAGGGAGATTTAGTGATTTGTCCTAGCCAAGAGTAGTGAAATGTGTTTTATCGCTAACCAACAAAGCTGACCACAGGACCTTCCCATGGCACTGATCCTGTAGGTGAAGCACAACTTTTAAAGATGACCACCACATTATTGACAGAACATGGCGCACACTGATGTGGTTCGTGTGCCAGACATCATATGGTCAGGCACAATCAGGCCAAGTTTCCTGCCAAGAGAGAGTAAGGATGCTTTGCCTGAGCCAACGATGGCCGCGGTGAAGTACATAGTTGGAGGTAGTATAGACAACTTAGTTCTTCTTTTGTGTCGATGGAGTTGTCCTTATTACCCAGTTTCCTTCCTTTCTGCTTAACGGCACAACTGTTGGAAAGCGGCCGCCTGGCGGCTGTGCGACACTTCCTGTGTGTGCGCAAAGCCAACCGTGAATGGTGGAGGTGTTGTTCTGTGGCCCTGGCTCAGCCTGAAGCAAAGGGGCTATGGAGGGCCATAAGCCCCCGAAGGTGAGCCAGCTCAGAGGCTTTTTACATCCCAGGCTTTGTTAGGGGGGAGCAGATAGGTCAGCAAGAAGCACCTCGAACCTAGACAGAGCCCTAGGCTACCCTGGGGTTGTCAGAAGGCACACCCCCAACCTTGTCCGGGCCTCACGACTTCTCCGGCTTTCTGGACAGACTGGCTTCGGTCTCCTTGTCCAGGACTAGACAGAGCCCGCCCCTCACCTTCTCTCCCTGCACAAAAGTATTTTAATCTCCCTGTCTTGTCTGTATAGTGTCCCCCTGCGGTCAGTAGACGTGTCACCCCATCTACCCCAATGTGTGTGCATAATAATATTTGCTTGCCCTGTTAGCAAGGAGCCCCTTTGTTCATCTTTGTATCTAATCATAACCCACTGCCCTAGAGCACTGTCGTTCTGTGACTCTGTGCATAAAGTCCCTTGCCTGCAAGGGCATTACACCACTTCTCTGGACCTGGGCAGAGTCCTAGATCCAAATGCAGCCCATATATACTACATTTCTCTTCCTAGGACTTGGTTCATAATAGTCTCCCCTTTGCAAGGTACCCATTTACCACATCTGCAAAGCCCCCACATAAAACACTCGGTCTTCCACTGCCTTGTTCTCTGTTATTGTCTGGTTTGCAAGTGCACCTCCTTTGGCTATCCTCTTTTCCACCCCGGCCCCCTTGGTCTGAGACTTTTGCTCAGGTGATCTCAATAGGTAGGCTTGTCATGGCTTTACGATTTAATATAAGTTTGATCATCTCTGTAAAGTGAAGCCCCTGGTGTCTGCGGATGTTGGCTAAGATCCTTCTGTTAACACTCAACCTGCACTTTTCTGTAGATCAGGCAAGTTTGAACCTATTTGCGAACCACTGGGCTATTCTGCCACCCTCTCTCATTATGAATCTCCCACCCAACCGTAAAATTGTCCTTATCCTAACCTCTTTCCCACCCTCCCTGATCTCAGGCTGGAGCACTTTGCACATCTCTCCTAGCCTGGATTTCCGTGCTGGCCCACTATACAAAATCCATTGTTGTTGGTTCTCTGCAAACACCCCAGTAACCACTACCCGCTGTGGCGTTCGGTGTATCTCGCATTGTTGACAGTATAGATTTTTTTGTTCTTGCCCCCCCAGCACCTTTTCCCTCACTACAAGTTAGATCAGTCTTTCAGCACATCACCTCTTTGCCTAGACTTGAAGGATTACCTCTCAAGTGGAGGGGTACAGTAAATACGTGCTTAAACTCAGAATGCGTCTGTGACTAATTTTCTCAAATCGTCTACCTCAACCCTCTTTGTACTTCGCTCCAGCAACCTCGCCATTGCAAGCTGTTGTGCAGACCTTCAGTTTCATAAACTATGCCCACAACAGGCACCGATCCATATGGCCGGGATGCCCGCCACCCCCTCCCAACACCAATTCCCCAATGGGAGGAGACAGACACTGGTTTGAGCTTTTGGAAGGCGGGGGGGAGTTACCCCCCCCGGCCGTATTTATTAAAATATGAAACAAAATTTAAAACATTAAATTAAACGTTTCATGAATTATGTACAATTTTACTTTTATTACATTTTGATGAAGACATGTTCTTTGGCTAACCTTAACAGATCTCTAATACAAAGGTTTCCTAGCCGAGTCTAGCATCCAGAAAATGTATACATTCTAAATTAAAATTGTACATCCTAGCATTAAGGGCCAACGGCAAGGTCTTAACCGGTGTCAGATCCCTACTACCAAACTCCCGCCCTCACGGTGTGAGTGGCGCATGCGCAGAGGACTTTACCCTCGTTGCCAACTGTAACTTCCCTTGTCGTGGGGGCCCCCTCTCACTCGACGCCATCTTAAAGGTCGTCCGAGTCCCCATGTGAGGTATCTGTAAGAAGGACAGCGTGGACTCCCCCCCTTCCCCTCACTCTCTTCCGCCGTCGCGGATATCTTGCCCCCGGGAAATTTGTAGGAGGGGCATCTAGCCGTCTCCCCCCCTGGGAGGGGCCTATGGCCGTCTCCCCCTAGGCGACCCATCCATAGTGGGTGCCGCCTACCCGTGGGAGGGGCCAATGGCCGCCTCCCCCCGGGTGCTCCCATCCATTCTGGGTGGCGCCCCCACTAGGGACCTTGAAATTACTGCTCACCGATCATGACCTTACCGCCCGACCAAAAATTAAATACGACAGTTGTTTTACCTACTAAGGGAAGAAAATTCGCCTAACGTGAAACAGTTTGATGATTCATCAACTTTTCATTTCTACAAAGGAAAAAAGGTCCTAAAGCACAAGACAATTACATTACTTGATACATTCCTTTACTTTTCTACAAAGGAAGAAAGGCCTATACACATTTATTCAATGCTGAAACAACTTTACTCCATCTCTTTAATACAATCTGATATCATCAACAAATCACTTTATTCAAAAACATTGCAATAGGGGCTGGTGGGTGGGTCAAAATTGCCGCTTGTTCCGTCGAGGGCTCACGGGCAACGAGTGGTGCAGCCTTCAGAGCACTGGAACAAGGGGACGCTTCTTTGGATTCCCACTCTTTTATCCGTCTGCGGGAGGGCGGGGACCCTCCTCAGGTACGCCCACGGGGCGCGGTCTTCCGGGTGGGTGTCTAGGACAACCCCTTCTGGGCGGGAAGGGCATGCTCCGGCTACGCCGCTTTGGGCATACCAGCCGAACCACGCCCCCCGCCCAAAATGGTCTCCCGGGGGGATCGGGGCACCCATTCATACGTTCGGGGGGACCGAGTGGTCTTCCCTTTCCATATGGCCGGGATGCCCGCCACCCCCTCCCAACACCAATTCCCCAATGGGAGGAGACAGACACTGGTTTGAGTTTTTGGAAGGCGGGGGGGCCGTATTTATTAAAATATGAAACAAAATTTAAAACATTAAATTAAACGTTTCATGAATTATGTACAATTTTACTTTTGTTACATTTTGATGAAGACATGTTCCTTGGGCTAACCTTAACAGATCTCTAATACAAAGGTTTCCTAGCCGAGTCTAGCATCCTGAAAATGTATACATTCTAAATTAAAATTGTACATCCTAGCATTAAGGGCCAACGGCAAGGTCTTAACCGGTGTCAGATCCCTACTACCAAACTCCCGCCCTCACGGTGTGAGTGGCGCATGCGCAGAGGGCTTTACCCTCGTTGCCAACTGCAAATTCCCTTGTCGTGGGGGCCCCCTCTCACTCGACGCCATCTTAAAGGTCGTCCGAGTCCCCGTGTGAGGTATCTGTAAGAAGGACAGAGTGGACTCCCCCCCTTCCCCACACTCTCTTCCGCCGTCGCGGATATCCGGCCCCCGGGAAATTCGTAGGAGGGGCATCTAGCCGTCTCCCCCCTGGGAGGGGCCTATGGCCGTCTCCCCCTAGGCGACCCATCCGTAGTGGGTGCCGCCTACCCGTGGGAGGGGCCAATGGCCGCCTCCCCCCAGGCGCTCCCATCCATTCTGGGTGGCGCCCCCCCTAGGGACCTTGAAATTACTGCTCACCGATCATGACCTTACCGCCACAGGCCGGATAGTTGACCGACTATCCGGCCCCCCCACACCTCCTAAAGGTCATGCCTCCTCAAACCCCTTAGCCAAGCTATGAAGTCTCCTGTGAGAAGTTGGCCTGGTATATAATGCTCACTAATTCTAGTGATCACTTTGTACCATGCCAAGCAACCCTTATGATGATTGGTTGTAATTCAACCTTGTAGACCAGTTATCCTAGTGGTAACGTGGACAAAGCAGTCTTAGGCTAAACTCTGAAAGGCATGTGAAGCCAGCTGTAATACCATACACAACCCCCTTGAATACCAAATGAAAGGGACACCACACAGATATATATTGAAAATATATATTGATTTATTAACTATAAAATCCCCTGGACTCTTTATGAGCACAGAAGCACAAGCGTTAAATCACAAGACAGTTTAAAATACACAAAAGTTGCACAATATGGATGAGCCCTAGGGGCCACCTAAACCATATACTAAGAAAGTGGTATAAGAGATACCAATAGGAAAGGGAACAGGCCTAGGGCCTTGGGAATCGCTGGAGCTATTCGAGACTAGCAGTGACTAAGTCAGGAAAGGCCCGCGGGACTCGGGTGCAGTGTTCAAAGTGCACGCACTTTCCAATGCAAAGTCTATGGTGCGTAAAAAGTACAAAGTTAGAAAGTTAGGAACCTTCCGAGTGACCTATGGAGCTGAAACTTAAGACACAGGCCCTTGAGATGTGTACCAGTGTAGGAACACCGGCGGAGCTGAGTTACCTCACCCACAGGAAGCGGGTGCACAGGGTCGAAGTAGTGTCGGGTTTCGTCACGCTGGTCGATGGTGCTTGGAGCTGAAGATGCTGCAGGCGGCTCGAGGTGAAGAGTTCCGGTGGATCCAAGGGTGGATCTGAAGATGTGAAGACCTGAAAGCAGAGGGGACAATGTTCAAAGTCACTAGCCAGTGACTACCGTGGAACCAGATTGGAACCAGGCGAGGTCGGGTGCAAACAGGTGTTGTCGGGTAGCTTCTCTCTGCAGCCACGTAGACACCGGGGGTCGAGGACGTCCAGGAGTCGGTCACGAGCTGTCCCACGCAGGCTTCTCGCTGTTGGCGGTGTCGGCGACCTGATCGGAGCAAACAGGCCTTGGCTAATGCAAGCCACGCAGGAATCAAAAGATGCTTAACACTCGGACCAGCAAGGTCAGAGCGAGTGCTCCTTTTCACAGGAGCTTGGGTAGGTCTGGAGCAACCAGACCTGCCGTGTAGTTAGTCGGTTTCGTCGCCAAGATGGCCGCTGACCACGTGGCTAGTGGCCGGGATGGCGCGTCGAGTGGCACAATGCAAAAAGGCCCCACGCAGATCGTGGAGATGCTGGAGGGCTCTTCTTCAGTGCAAGGGCTGCTCGATGGTGGGGGTTCTCAGTCCCCAAAGCACAACGTCGAGGATGCCTCAAAAGCTGGGCAGTCAGCTTTTCGAGTGTCTTTCAAGAGGTCCGGTCCCACGTCACTCGGTGCCTCCACGGGTCCCTTCTTTGCAGGGACTGTGGATCGGGCTCGGAGAGGTCTGGGAGTCTGGTTCTTGTTGGGCTCTGGGCTCGGGCTCCGGCGGGAGGCGGCGGCAAAGCAGACGTCTAGTCGCTGGTTGGTGCCTGTGTTCACAGGGTGGCCACTCCTAGGCCACAAGGGAGATTCTCTTCAGTCTTCCGAGCAGCAGAATGTCGAAGTCCAGTCGTCTTCTTAGTTTCAAGTTGATTCAGGATGATCTGAGTTGCATTGGCACTGCTCCCACTCTTATTCCAATCTGAGGGGTGGATCTCCTGCTAGGTCCCTCCCTATGGGTGGGACCAGGAAGGGGGGCGGTTACACCCCCTTTCCTTTGTCCAGGTCACACTGGAGCTGGGGCTGGGATGCCCCAGAACCGGTTTGACCGGATTATGCAAGGGGAAGCCTTGTGCTCCCCAGGCACTGTCTGGTTTCTATTCAGCCCTGTCCTACCCAATACACAAAACCCTGTCTGGGGTGGTGCTTGCACCTCCCAAGGCAGGAAACCCTTTGTCCAAGCCTCCCTCGCTGGAAGGACTCCCAGCAGCAGGAGGTCAGACTCGTGTCTGTGGTGGCAGCATCCATTTTGTGATGCTGAGGCTCTGGTTAACTTTAACTGGGGTTAAGGCTACACACATGTCGTGTCCCTCTAGAAGGGTGGAATGCTATCCCCGTCGACAGAACTGTCGAGGGGATAGTATTCCAATTCGTATGACACCTTACTCGACATGTTTTGATAAAGCCAAACCAAAGATAGCATATAACCGCGAGGATTATAATGCACTTAAGAGTATATGGTATGGCAATATCCCGGAACAGCTTAGGGAGTGGTTCCCGACAGCTGCAGACAGGCTCAGCTCATGCTAGAGCACCATCTCACATATTTCCAAGCACTCTGCCTCCAGGTTTGATGAGGCCTTCCATAGGAGTGGCTGATAGGAACATATGTGTCCAGTTTAGGGTTAGGCACAGGCATACTGTACCTAAGTAAGAGGTGATTACACCGACTTACCCCAGCTGAGTGATCAGCCAGTTGTGTCAAATATGGAGGCCAGGCCAGGGGTGGCACAATACATGCTGCAGTCCCTGGTAGGCCTTGGCTACACCTATGCCCTGGGTACCTATGGTACACTGTTACAGGGGCCTATAAGGTGAACCTATTCCAATTGTGTTATGCACCTAAGGTACATGGAGTCCATTTTAAGGAGAGAGCAATTAGCCTGGGGCCCTGAATAGCAGGATCCCAGACCAACTAAGTCAAAAACCAGCTAAACACCAGGCAAAAAGTTTGGGGGTAACCATAGTCAGATATCCACCTTCCTACATAACCCCCCCCCAAACGAAAGGAGATAAGGCTATCCTTGACCAGGTAAGCCTATATTGCCTAAGTGACCATATAAGGAAGTACCAGCTCTGGCTTGGTTACCCCCTGTATCATGGTCCACTAAGCAATCCCTCACCCTAAGGGTATCTGAGGGTCTCCACCATAGGGAATCTCTACCTGTGGTGTGTCTTTGCAAAGTTAAAGGCTGGTGTTGAGATGGAGTACTGAAGTGAGTTTCCTCTGTAGGGCTCAGCTTCCTCCGATCACTCTCCACCATGTGTGCCTTTCTTTCTTTGACTGAGTTGCACTGTGCTCTCAGGGTCAACCTCTGGCTACCTAAAGCTGGAGGCTGGGTCCCTCTGTTTGGTTTACTGGAGGGACAGTTCAGGTTTGGGCCCTGAGGGTCCCAGGTTTGGCTGTGCCCAACAATATCCATCTGGGGGAGGTCCCTAACTACTTTTAAGGGGGATCCCTCAGGAGTTTTTAAAGTTTGCACCTCACTAGGGCTACTAGTTTCGGTGCCCCTAATCTGTTGATGGGGGTGCTTTATTTGACAGGGGGCCCTTTGGGTCTCACTGTCCTTCTTGTCCTCTGCAGCCCTGGGCTGAGTAAGGCAAGGTGGAGAGGGGCAGGTTACCTGCTCCAGACTGGGTCCCACCTGAGAAGGGTCCACTGCCATCAGAGGCTCTGTTAGGCCAGGCCTAACAACCTCTGGGACAGTTCCTTCATCAGGGGTAAGATCAGTTCCCTGAGGAGGCTGATCCTTTCCTAAAGTCTGGTGAGGGGGAGATTTCTCTTCCTCCTCAATGCTCTCTGTTTGGGTTGAGTGATCCATCATTTCAGGCTTCACTACCCATGTATCAGTTTGAGTTTGGGCTGTGGCCATCACAGCCCCACCAACCTTTTCAGGAGGAGACTCAGTTTGGGTATGGGCTGTTACCATCACAGCCCTGCTAATCTGTTCAGGAGGGAAGTTAGCTAAAGATGGGGCTGAGGTTTGCTCAGCCTTCTCAACCTTTTCAGGAAGGACATCTTGGATTGGGGCTGTAGCCATCACAGCCCCACTAACCTTTCCATGGAGATTTATCATCCTAGAATGGGTTTGCTGTTCAACCTCAGCCCAGGCTGAGATTTCCAAATCATTACCCAGTAGGCAATCTACAGGCAAGTTTGCTGACACTGCCACTCTCTTTGGGCCAGTGACACCTCCCCAGCTAAGATTGACTACTGCCATGGGATGATTGGTTTCTATGCCATCAATGTTTGTCACCTGATATCTGGCATCAGGTAAAAGTTGCCTTGAGGGGACTAGACATTCAGCCACCATGGTGATGCTAGCCCCTGTGTCTCTGAAGGCCTCAACTTTCAAACCATTGATGAGGGGCTCCTGTCTATACTTGCTCAATGTGTTTGGGCAAGCAGTGAAATTGGCAAACCCCATGCCAGTCTCATAGACAAGAGTATCTGAGTTAGGGGACCTGGATAGGCCAGAGTCCACCTGTCCTCCAAAAGTAAACCCACCCAAATTCTTGGGGGTGCTCCCACCACCTGGGGTACCACTGCTAACAGTGACAGGAGGTGTTGGAGCCTTGCCTGGAGGTATATTCTCTTTATTGCCATTCTTGGGACAACAGCTATCTGTTTTGTAATGCCCCACCTGTTTACAGGTATGACAATAAGGCTTTTTCTGGGTTGGAGAAGTGTTTTGGGACCCACCCCCATTCTTGGAGTTTTGGGTCCCTGGGGAAGTCTTTTCCTTACTTTTATCCCCACCCTTCTCTTGAGGCTTGGTAGTCTCTTTCTTTTGGTCACCACCCTGGTTCTTAGGCCTGATCCTGGTTCTGACCCATTTGTCTGCCCTCCTACCCAATTCTTGTAGGGAGGTCAGATCAGAGTCAACCAGGTGCTGATGTAGAAGCTGATTTTGACAATTACTTAAGATTTGCTCTCTCATAATTAAATTATACAATCCTGTATAGTCAGTAACCTTACTTCCCAGCAACCAGCCCTCCAGAGCCTTAGTGGCACATTCCACAAATTCAGACCAGTCCTGAGTCTGTGTCTTCTGGGTATCTCTGAACATTAACCTGTATTGTTCAGTGGTTAAGCCTAACCCATCAATCAGAGCACTCTTCAGGACCATGTAGTTTCTAGAATCCTCATCACTAACTGTGAGGAGTCTGTCTCTGCCTCTACCTTCAAAGGAGAGCCACAGGATTGCTGCCCACTGCTCCTGAGGGATCTGCTGTACCATGCAGGCTCTCTCAAGTGCAGTCATCCATTTGTGGATGTCATCCCCAGCTTTGTAGGGGGGCACAATCTTACTCAGGTTTCTTGTATCAAAAGACCTGTCTTTATCCTTAGGGATAGTGCTGCCACCAGTGGATCCTAATCCACTCTCTCTAGGCTGTCTTGCTCTAGCAAGTTTCTCTTGGGCCAGGGCAACTTCTAATTCTTGTCTCTGGATCCTCAATTCAGCCTCTCTCATTTTGGCCTCATGTTCCCTTCTCTGAGGGCTAGTCATCCCCCTTCTGGAGTGACCATGAGAACCTCTAGAAGCATGGGAGTTGTCAGAGTCACCTGAGTGAGTCCTTCTCCTCCTAGGCTTCTGGTTAAGTCCACTTGGGGGTCTGAATGGGTTGTTACCAGATTCAGTCCCAAATAGGCTTAAGTTAGCCTGGTTCAGTCTACTGACCAGCACCTGACTATTTCTGTCATCATCTGACTCACTACCCCCCCCCCCTTCTGTCTCTTCTTCCTCTTCCTCCTCCTCATCTACCTGAGGAGCTCCAGTGATGGGGACTTCCTCATCTACCAGGATGATAGGGACAGGGGCTTCTACAGTGTCATCCTCTGAAGGATGGCCTCCTTCAGCATTCCCTGTGGGGTCTGCCTTAGAGATCTTTAGAGTCTCAGACTGATCCAAGATCTCTCTTAGGTGGTCTGTAGTAATAATAATAATAATAATAATAATAAAAACACTTATAAAGCGCCTGGTTACACTTATGACAGTGTGTCCCCGCGCTAAGAAATGCTGCAGTATACCAAAGGGGCCAAGGTCAGGAGCTCACACGGGTACGGGTGTGCGAACTAATATTACTTTGGAAAAAGGTGGGTTTTAAGTTTGAGCCTGAACCTTGTTTCAGAGGGCTCCATGCGTAGATCTAACGGGAGATTGTTCCAGTGCTTACTTGCAAGAAAGCGAAAGGAGCTACCTCCCATCCTGGTCTTGTGTACGCGAGGGAGCTGAAACAACATGGTTCCCGTGGATCTAAGGTTCCTAGTGGGGCGGTGGATAGTCAACAGGTTGCGTAAGTAACTGGGTCCTTTTCCCTGGGCAATGCGATGGGCAAAGCATAGAGCTTTAAACTTAACACGTTCCTCAATAGGGAGCCAGTGAAGTTTTCGTAGTGCTGTTTTACCGGAGGCCCTGCGGGGAAGATTCAATACCATGCGGGCTGCGGCATTTTGGACACACTGTAATTGATGCAGACATTTACGGCTTAGTCCTAAAAAAAGGGCATTGCCGTAATCCAGGTGTGGAGTAACCAGGGCATGGATGAGCGTCTTCCTGGCGCTGATGGGGAGAAGATCTAAGACTTTCCGGAGAGTTTTTAAAATGCCGAAACATTTACCCGTAACTTTACTGATTTGTTGCTTAAAGGAAAGCTCCGCATCTAGCCATATTCCTAAGTTTTTCACCAAGTTAGCGGGGTGGGGAAACGCACCCAGTTCTGATGGCCACCAAGCCTGCGACCAGGCAGAAGGGGATTTGCCCACTATCAATACTTCTGTTTTCTCGCCATTAAGGCGTAGGCAGTTGTTATGCATCCACCCTGCCACCGAACGCATGCAGTTGGAAAAGTTGATGGCATCCTCTGGCTGATTGTGGGTGAGTTTAATTATCAATTGGGTATCGTCAGCATATGTGACGATATCCACACCAAAAGTTTCCACTATATGGGCTAGCGGCTCCATATAAAGATTAAAAAGCGTGGGGCTCAAGCTTGAGCCCTGTGGTACCCCATGTTTTAATTTGTGGATAGATGATTTATAAGGGGGACAGTGTACCTGGAAACTTCGGTTTTCCAAAAAGGATGCCATCCATTTTAGAGCTGGCCCATCTACTCCCAGATCTGAGAGGCGAGACAGCAGCGTTGAGTGCAGCACGGTATCAAAAGCTGCACTCAGATCTAATAATACCAATGCTGCTGTCTGCCCCTCATCTGCAAGTTGTCTTAAACATTCTGTGGAGAATAGAGCCGCCGACTCAGTAGAGTGGCCTGCTCTGAACCCTGATTGCGTGAAGTGGAGAAGCGAGTTCTCTTCCACAAACTTCATAAGTTGGCTGTTAACTATCTTCTCCACAACCTTCCCACAGAAGGGGAGGAGAGAGATAGGACGAAGATTTTGTAGCTGAGAAATGTGTATATTAGCCTTTTTTTTCAGAGGTATTACTTGTGCCATTTTCCATGTATCAGGTACATGGCATTCCTGAAAGGATAGAGTGATCAAATGTTCCAGTTGCTCGATCATACAGTCAATGACTGCTTTACAGCGATTGGGGGCAATCACATCAAGGGGAGAGCCAGACTGAATGCCATTGATGATACTTAGGAGGTCTGCCCTCTCAGGAACAGTGAAATGGGTCAGCGAGGCCTTTATAGTACCGACACTTCCCACGACTGGGTCAGTGGTCAACATGCCACCTGTGAAAGAGGCGTGTAGAGAATCCACTTTTTTTATGAAAAAATCAGCGATATCTTCACATATTTCATTAGTGTAGTTATCCTGAGTCTCAAGCCTAGTTGGAATAGTGAGCTCCTTATAGATCAGAAAGAGTTCTTTAGTGGGATTTTTGGCCGATTCAATGCGTCCATTGTAATAAGCGCCTTTGGCTGCTCTAACTAATTTATAGTAGGTTTTTAATTCCCTTTTATAAAGCAGCTTATCCTCTGGAGTATAATTTTTCCTCCAGCGACGTTCAGTATTTTTACACTTAGCTTTGGCTTCCCTAAGTTCCTTAGAAAACCAGGGGGCACTTTTATTTTTCCTAACGGGAGGTTTGGATGACCAGGGAGCTATTGTATCAAGAGCCCTAGACACCCAATTCTCATAGTGATCCCAAGCCTTAAGCAGGGTGTCGCTGAGGGGCGGCGGGTCTTTAAGTAGGGCAGATTTAAAAAATTTTGGCGTAAACTTCTTCCAGTTTCTATGTTTCACAGGCTGAGTTGTAATCCCACTGTCATCCTGAGAATCAACTTCCACTTCAAACGGGATGGCGAAATGGTCAGACCAGGCAATTTGCAGTGGCGTGGCAGTTTTAATTCCTTCCCAGTTGGCAAAAATGGGATCTAAAAGGTGACCACCTTGATGAGACGGGGCCATAAATTGAAGTTTAAGTGACCTAGATTTCATTGCAACTATCACATCCTGTGCCACCTTACAATCGGGGTTTTCAAAATGTAAATTTAGATCTCCTAATACAAGACATTTCTTATACCGCAGGGTATGCGTGGTTATCAGCTCTGTTAAGAGTTTACAGAACTGTGAAGCCTTCCCAGGAGGTCGGTATAAGAGGAGTCCGTTAATAGTATATTTAGGGTTAACTTTTATCGTGAAGAAGCCACCTTCACAATTGGGCAGTGTGGCCTTTTCTAGGAGATGGCCCTGTCTTCAGACCCCTTAAGACACAAAGCTGTCTTAATTCCTTAAAGGAAAAAATAGCAAATTTGGATGGTGCCCTTGGAGGGCCACTCTCAACAGAGACATTCCCAGTGGAACCCTCTGCTCCAGACATTGCTCTAGTGTGGGTGGATGTGTTGCAATCTACCTACACTGGTGTTTACCTACTAAACCTATCTAGTAGTTGTAGCTAGGGTGTGCTACTCCCTTTGCTCTACAACAACTAAGTTCAGTAGAACTTAAGTATACTAGTCTTGTTTTATATGTACCTAGCAGGTACCTGTATGATCTTTCAAATGATAATCTCAAAGATTGTAATGGTAAAACAACAGCAAGCTCAGATCCCAATCCGCTGCTCACCAATGTGAGAAGTTGGCCTGGTATATAATGCTCACTAATTCTAGTGATCACTTTGTACCATGCCAAGCAACCCTTATGATGATTGGTTGTAATTCAACCTTGTAGACAAGTTATCCTAGTGGTAACGTGGACAAAGCAGTCTTAGGCTAAACTCTGAAAGGCATGTGAAGCCAGCTGTAATACCATACACAACCCCCTTGAATACCAAATGAAAGGGACACCACACAGATATATATTGAAAATATATATTGATTTATTAACTATAAAATCCCCTGGACTCTTTATGAGCACAGAAGCACAAGCGTTAAATCACAAGACAGTTTAAAATACACAAAAGTTGCACAATATGGATGAGCCCTAGGGGCCACCTAAACCATATACTAAGAAAGTGGTATAAGAGATACCAATAGGAAAGGGAACAGGCCTAGGGCCTTGGGAATCGCTGGAGCTATTCGAAACTAGCAGTGACTAAGTCGGGAAAGGCCCGCGGGACTCGGGTGCAGTGTTCAAAGTGCACGCACTTTCCAATGCAAAGTCTATGGTGCGTAAAAAGTACAAAGTTAGAAAGTTAGGAACCTTCCGAGTGACCTATGGAGCTGAAACTTAAGACACAGGCCCTTGAGATGTGTACCAGTGTAGGAACACCGGCGGAGCTGAGTTACCTCACCCACAGGAAGCGGGTGCACAGGGTCGAAGTAGTGTCGGGTTTCCTCACGCTGGTCGATGGTGCTTGGAGCTGAAGATGCTGCAGGCGGCTCGAGGTGAAGAGTTCCAGTGGATCCAAGGGTGGATCTGAAGATGTGAAGACCTGAAAGCAGAGGGGACAATGTTCAAAGTCACTAGCCAGTGACTACCGTGGAACCAGATTGGAACCAGGCGATGTCAGGTGCAAACAGGTGTTGTCAGGTAGCTTCTCTCTGCAACCACGTGGACACCGGGGGTCGAGAACATCCAGGAGTCGGTCACAAGCTGTCCCACGCAGGCTTCTCGCTGTTGGCGGTGTCGGCGACCTAATCGGAGCAAACAGGCCTTGGCTAATGCAAGCCACGCAGGAATCAAAAGATGCTTAACACTCGGACCAGCAAGGTCAGAGCGAGTGCTCCTTTTCACAGGAGCTTGGGTAGGTCTGGAGCAACCAGACCTGCTGTGTAGTTAGTCGGTTTTGTTGCCAAGATGGCCGCTGACCACGTGGCTAGTGGCCGGGATGGCGCGTCAAGTGGCACAATGCAAAAGGGCCCCACGCAGATCGTGGAGATGCTGGAGGGCTCTTCTTCCGTGCAAGGGCTGCTCGATGGTGGGGGTTCTCAGTCCCCAAAGCACAATGTCGAGGATGCCTCAGAAGCTGCGCAGTCAGCTTTTTGAGTGTCTTTCAAGAGGTCCGGTCCCACGTCACTCGGTGCCTCCACGGGTCCCTTCTTTGCAGGGACTGTGGATCGGGCTCGGAGAGGTCTGGGAGTCTGGTTCTTGTCGGGCTCTGGGCTCGGGCTCCGGCGGGAGGCGGCTGCAAAGCAGACGTCGAGTCGCTGGTTGGTGCCTGTGTTCACAGGGTGGCCACTCCTAGGCCACAAGGGAGATTCTCTTCAGTCTTCTGAGCAGCAGAATGTCGAAGTCCAGTCGTCTTCTTAGTTTCAAGTTGATTCAGGATGATCTGAGTTGCATTGGCACTGCTCCCACTCTTATTCCAATCTGAGGGGTGGATCTCCTGCTAGGTCCCTCCCTATGGGTGGGACCAGGAAGGGGGGCGGTTACACCCCCTTTCCTTTGTCCAGGTCACACTGGAGCTGGGGCTGGGATGCCCCAGAACCGGTTTGACCGGATTATGCAAGGGGAAGCCTTGTGCTCCCCAGGCACTGTCTGGTTTCTATTCAGCCCTGTCCTACCCAATACACAAAACCCTGTCTGGGGTGGTGCTTGCACCTCCCAAGGCAGGAAACCCTTTGTCCAAGCCTCCCTCGCTGGAAGGACTCCCAGCAGCAGGAGGTCAGACTCGTGTCTGTGGTGGCAGCATCCATTTTGTGATGCTGAGGCTCTGGTTAACTTTAACCGGGGTTAAGGCTACACACATGTCGTGTCCCTCTAGAAGGGTGGAATGCTATCCCCGTCGACAGAACTGTCGAGGGGATAGTATTCCAATTCGTATGACACCTTACTCGACATGTTTTGATAAAGCCAAACCAAAGATAGCATATAACCGCGAGGAGTATAATGCACTTAAGAGTATATGGTATGGCAATATCCCGGAACAGTTTAGGGAGTGGTTCCCGACAGCTGCAGACAGGCTCAGCTCATGCTAGAGCACCATCTCACATATTTCCAAGCACTCTGCCTCCAGGTTTGATGAGGCCTTCCATAGGAGTGGCTGATAGGAACATATGTGTCCAGTTTAGGGTTAGGCACAGGCATACTGTACCTAAGTAAGAGGTGATTACACCGACTTACCCCAGCTGAGTGATCAGCCAGTTGTGTCAAATATGGAGGCCAGGCCAGGGGTGGCACAATACATGCTGCAGCCCCTGGTAGGCCTTGGCTACACCTATGCCCTGGGTACCTATGGTACACTGTTACAGGGGCCTATAAGGTGAACCAATTCCAATTGTGTTATGCACCTAAGGTACATGGAGTCCATTTTAAGGAGAGAGCAATTAGCCTGGGGCCCTGAATAGCAGGATCCCGGGCCAACTAAGTCAAAAACCAGCTAAACACCAGGCAAAAAGTTTGGGGGTAACCATAGTCAGATATCCACCTTCCTACATCTCCTATGAGTAAATCATTCCCCTCCCTGGAAAGGTGAACCCCATCATTCAAGTAAAAGTGATCACCCCAAATACACCCATGTGGAATGCTATGCAGATGCGCGGAGCGAAATAGTTTCCCAATTTTATTGTTGACCCTCTTAACCGAGTGGTTCAACGCTGACACAGAGAAACCCCCCCGCCAAACTTTCCTGGGGATCATGTGAGACCAGGCAATTGTGCACCCCGGGAGCCTCTTAGCCAACCAGCTGACTGCCGACAAAATGTGTTCCACTAACACTCGTCTTCCCAGTTTTACCAAGTCATTGCCCCCCACGTGTACTATGATTATAGATGGCGGTGACCTTTGCCGCCCTAGAAGACCCTCCACAAACGATTGAAATTGGTCAAAACAGAGGCCTCCCTTCCCATGGAAGGACACTCTAAACCCATATTCCCCAGATGCGTGAGTCGCGTCACCTGCCATGAATATGTCCCTGGCGCGCTTCACGTATGAGTGGCCCACAACCCATACCACTTGCTCTCCAGTCGGTGATCCTCGACCGCTGGTCCTCCGGTGATGGGTTGATCCCAGATTCCGCCCCGCATCACAGGCTCGCAAAACTGCAATTCAAGCAAAAGACAACAAGCGAGAGTGCATTTCATCAGTCTTTTACAACATGTGCAGCCGCACATACCTTTTGAAACCGTTCGAGGACCAACGGCCTAGCTGTTTTACCTCTTCTGCACCCAGACCCCGAGCCGTAGCCTCAGTAGCGGCCCCTATTCTGAAGGAGTGGGTCCCAAAATCGCACGGGTCCATGCCCGCCTCGGCGATTGTCAGTGCTAGCACCCTCTGAAACTGAAATCTCGTCAGAGGGGTGCCATCTTTGTGCCTAAGCAGGCTCCCTCCCCATGTCGCCGGCCTCTGTGCCAAGTATTCTTCTAAACACTTTATCGGACAAGTGGGGCACCCTCGAGCGCACTGCACAACCACGCTATCCCCCACAGCATCCTGGTCTGTCTTGGACTTAGTTATCGAGATTAGCATCGAATCACCCCGTATTTGCACGTGATCCCTGCAAAGGCCTCCCTCCATATCTTTCTTGTTCCTCGCCACGAGTTCGCTTACCCGCATGGCCCCATGAAATGCCAAGGCGAAAGCTGCACGGAACAGAACTGCCTCGGAAGGGGAGGAGCATGTCTCATCCAGCTTTGCTAAAAGCCGAGACAATCTCTCTAAACCAATCGGGTGTCTCGTATCTTGTTTGCGACCCTCCAGGCGTTGCCAGCCGCGAAGCGCCTTTCTGACTAAAAAGGAATCCGTTGGATCCCTTATACCGTGGAGCTGTGCCATGAATGATATGGCCGCCCTTTGTCTGTTGGCAGTCGCGGCTGATCGGCCTTCTCTGTGCAGTGCTACTAGGAACCCCAGGAAGGATTCCTCCCACCCCCAGCTATGTCTCCCTGCCGGGCCCAGAAAGGCGCAGTAAGAACGAAACGCTCCCTCATAAGACTTCCTCGTCCTGGGCGCTAAGCTGGCTGCCACGAGGTCCTGTAATCCGGGGCACCGATCCGCCACAGTGCTTCGGGGAACGGTGCCGCCACTAGGTCCGCTGTGGGTAGATAGCCCCTGAAAGCCTGCATGTGTGAACGAGAGAGTGCATCAGCTGCATTATTCAGTACACCCGGCACATGTTTTGCCCTGAACTGTACATTCAATCTCATGCAATGCAACACAATCTCTTTCAACAGTCTCAAGATCCACTTGCAGCGGGCCGCTTGCTGATTGATGCACTCAACCACAGTCATATTGTCCGACCAAAACACCAGTGATCGGTCCCTGAAATCGTCTGGCCATGCCAACAGAGCCACCCAAATGGGGAATAGCTCCAAGAACCCAATGTTACCTGTTAGGCCACTGGAGTGCCACCACGTCGGCCATACTTGTGCCGACCATCGGTTACCAAAGATGGCGCCAAATCCCACGCTCCCGGCTGAATCGGTCCACAAACCCAGTTCATCCGATGAAGCTGGGGGTTTGTTCCACACTACTCGACCGTTGAAGTCCGCCAGAAATGCCAACCAAATGCGCATATCCTGGTGAACCTCTGCCGACAGTCTCGTGCGGTGGTGTCCCTCCTTGAGGCCGACCATAGTTTGTGCAATGGAGCGGGAGAATGGGCGTGCCATTGGTATTACTCTCAGGGCAAAGATAAGCTGACCCACTGTTTGTTGTAACTGGTGCAGGGTCACTTTCTCTTTGCCTAGGCATTGCGTCAAGGACGCTCTGAACTTGGCCACCTTCTCCAATGGCAAACGGAAGCATCCGTCCACTGAGTCGAGCTCAATTCCCAGAAACTCGAGTGAAGTAGATGGCCCCACCGTCTTACCTGGTGCCAATGGGACGCCAAACTCCTGCATGAGAATGCAGAAATCCTGCAGTGCCAGTGCACAGTTCGCATTGCCTGCCAGCCCCAAGAACAGGAAGTCATCTAAATAGTGCATCACTTCTTCATGTCCTGTGGCCTTAGTGAATGCCCATTCTAAAAAACAGCTGAACATCTCAAAATAAGCACAAGAAATTGAGCAACCCATGGGCATGCATTTATCCATGTAATATTTTCCTTGGAACGTAAATCCTAGCAAGCGCTGGTCCCGTGGGTGTACCGGGAGCAACCTGAATGCCGATTCGACGTCCGATTTCGCCATCAGAGCCCCAGGGCCCAGGCGATTCAGCAGGGTCACAGCATCGTCAAACGATGCGTACCGGACTGAACAGATATCCGGATCAATGGCTTCATTCACCGAAGCGCCCTTCGGAGCCGACAGGTTGTGAATGAGTCTATACTCCCCTGGGTCTTTCTTCAGGACCACTCCCAGAGGTGAACACACGAAATCCGCCACCGGCAGGCATGGGAAGGGTCCTGCTACCCGCCCCAGGCTGACCTCTTTGGTAATTTTTCTGGCTGCCACTGCCGGGTTCCGTTGGACGGATAGCTGATTTTTACAAAAGGGGGTCCCCTGAAAATTTCCCGCCGGGATGTTGAAGCCATATAAGAAACCATTCCTCAACATCCCGGCGGATATATGATCAGGGTATTTGTTCAACCAGGGAGTCAAAGCCATGATGTCAACGGGTGAAGGGGATTGTTTACCTAGCATCACCTCACTCTTGCTTGGACCCCCCCTTTCCTCCCGCACCACCGTTCTTGGATCTACAGCTACTCTCCGGGTGTGAGGAGTTCCCACAGCCCGCACAAGCATGCCGGAACCTACACGTTCCCTGGGGTCTGTTACAGTTTCCTCTGTTGAAGCCCCAACAGACCCTGCGCTTGCCCCCATTTCCGCCGGTCTTGGGCTGTGATTCACCACAGGCGCTTGCTCGAAAGGGCTGTGCTGACCTTTGCTGAACTGACCCAGGCCCGCTCCCGCCCGGCGAGGACGTACCTGCCGATCCAGGCAAGAGCTGCCTGTGCCACGATACCGTGTCGAGGCAGTCCCATGTCAAAGTTACATCAAACTCTTTAGACTTTCGGAATTGCATGTCATATCCTTTCCACTCATTCCCCCCGTACATGTTATGAAAATCCATGATCCTATTCTGGTAACAGGATAGCTCGGTCAACACTTCAGGCTTACGCTCCCCCATTACTGCCGTAAATATCGAGAAGGCCTTCACCCAGTTCGTTACGGTCTCGTTGACCCTAAATTCCGCCATCTTGGCCCGCCATACGCTGGGGTGCCATGGATCTTTCTGGGTTTTTGCGTATTCCATCTCACGATGGTCGGTCAATAAAGAATACATATTCACATATTTGTCCCCCCATATCATTTCCTTGGTGGCCGCTGGGATGTGCTGGGCCACCCTCTCACGCCGCAAAGGCACTGAACTTTCCCCCACCATTGGCATTGGGTTCTTACCAGGTTCAACCGCCGTGTCTGTTGTCTTTTCCCGGCTAACCGTGGTTGCTCCTGGCGCCACCTGTGGAGAAATAGAAGGAACATTCGCCGTCCTGGCTTCCCTTGACTGCCGTAACTGCTCGATTATTAATCTTGCCTCCTCGGCCGGATCCCCCGCAGCCACTGCCCCCCCCTGCTTTCTTTTTAAGCCAGGGCAATACTGCCGCTAACTGAAGAGCCAGTTCCGGGGGCATCTGATCATCATTAACAGGGGTAATTACAACCGGGATTGGTAGGCCTATATCTGGACTTGGTACCGGGCTGTCCGCCGGTGTGATGGGGGCGGATGGGGGCACCTCAGGAACCGGATCCTCCCCGGAAACCGCCCTCCTCTTAATACGCTTCCCCTTACCCTCAGGGACGACTCCCGGCAAGGCCGGGCCTATTACCTTCTTAGGGCGGCCTGAGGGGTTGTTCTGGGCCGCTAACTGCTTTTTAACTTCAGCCAAACCTCGACCGATCGAATCAACTTTACTGAGTTTTCGGTCCATGATTGCCATTCGGTTCGACAAGGTGCGCAGTACCTTCTCCAGCTTGGAGCTCTTTCCCGCTTTTTTGCCAGCCATAGCTTCGTTTACTCCGCTCAAGTCGATCAACGAGGTCCCAGATCCTTCGAACCGATAACTGAAAGAGAAAAAACAAGATTACAAGTTCTCAAAATTGCCGCTTGTTCCGTTGAGGGCTCACGAGCAACGAGTGGTGCAGCCTTCAGAGCACTGGAACAAGAGGACGCTTCTTTGGATTCCCGCTCTTTTATCCGTCTGCGGGAGGGCGGGGACCCTCCTCAGGTACGCCCACGGGGCGCGGTCTTCCGGGTGGGTGTCTAGGACAACCCCTTCTGGGCGGGAAGGGCGTGCTCCGGCTACGCCGCTTTGGGCATACCAGCCGAACCAGGCCCCCCGCCCAAAATGGTCTCCCGGGGGGATCGGGGAACCCATCCATACGTTCGGGGGGACCGAGTGGTCTTCCCTTTCCATTATCCTCAACTGCCTGTACCGCTGTGACTCATTTGATACAACTAGCATAATGTTGACAACTAGATCCCTCTTGATCTAGTTTCTACATCAGACAGACCAGCTGAATTCAATAGGCACCGCCCAGGGTTCTGTTTTTGGAGTCTTTTTTTCCTAAAAAGCTTTCTTGGACACAGTATCTTAAACTTTTTAGTTTGAGCATTCAAGACCTCTTGTATATACTTTAGTACATATACTTCAGTATATACTTATAAGTGTATGTACTTTGTGGGCTCTGGAGATCATCCCTGGGACTTGTCTCCTTCCGCTTAGGGTCTTTTTTCTGTTCAACTGCCTCTATTTAACTGTTGTGATAGAAAATGACCAGCAGAGGTCAGTAAAATACCGGAATTACTTTCTGCTGAGGGACTTTTTTCTTTTAACTTTCTTGATAGAAAACGATCCGCTGAGCTTACTAAAATACCAGAAAGACTTTCGCATTCTCTAGATTCCAGTCCATTAAAATTGTCTTCCAAGAGCACCTGTAGACAATAATATTTTTAGTCAAATCTTGTATTTTCAGTGATATGACCACCGAAGGCCCTGCTTTTATACTAACAACAGAGCTTTGGACTATACCATTTCCCGCTGAAAGGCAATAATTCTCTCCATGTGTTCCCATACCTGGTGTGTCACACAGTTTAGTGCTTACTTTCCCTCCATGTTAAAAAACAGTAGATGTTTCAGCGCCCAGGTCAATGTGCTGTATATCTAAATACATATACAGTCCCAAAGGCGATACCAAATGCATTGCAAATGCTTGTTTCCTTTCCCATCTCTTTCGTCTTTTACCTTTTCACCCTTCCTTTTCCCTTTCCTTCCTTTTCTTTTCTTTTCCTTTCTTTTCCTGTTGCTCCCTATTTCTTTCCTTTCCTTCCTTTCATTTCATGTTCCGTCCTTTAACCTTCTTTTTCTTTTCTGTTTACTTACTTTCTCTCTCTCCTTCCTGCTTCATGATCCTTCCTTTCTATGTTCACTCTTTCTTTTCTTTCATTTCACTGTTCCTTTATTCGTTATATTGTTTACTTCGTTTATTTCCTACCTTTCTTTCCCTCTGCCCTTACTTCCTCTCCTTTCTTGTTTGCTTCTTTAAATTCCTTCCTCCCTCTCTTTATATACATACATATATCTAGTCAATATATTACACACTAACTCAGAATGGTTTTCATTTATCCAAAGTAACCCGCATAAGTAATAAGTAAAAAGGTTGAACACCCCTGTTCTAGACATACTATTAACGTGTTCTTGTTTGATGCGTGAACATTTACTTTTTATCGAAGTGTACTTCTAATCCCATGTTATGCACATACCTAGTTGTTATAATATATAAAATATCACTAGATGGCCCATGCACTGTTTTTCAATTAGCCCGAAAGAAGGCAGTGGAATTGTTACTACATATTGGACTTATTTCATATTCAATATAATTAGATTATTATTATCTATATGGTGTAGGACATGCCGAGACAGACAAACCCACCCAAAACGTGTACACAAGAGACTACTGGTCCTGATGAAACCTTTTGAATTTTTTCCTCAGCATGTGTCATGGCTACTCTGCAGCAATGTATGTAACTGTGTTATAATAAAATATTTTACGAAAGTAAGCTTAAAATATTTAAATTCAAATACACACCTAGGGCTTTTGGTGGATCCTTGTACTCAATACATCCTCCATCTCCATACAATCGTTGTTCTGTGGATGAAAGAGTGTTTTCAAATTCCTAAAATAATAATGGATTTGCAGCCAGATTCATCAAGCGAAATGCGCTCGCAAAAGGGCCAGATTCTGAGAATCTGGCCCTTTGCGAGTGCAATTTTTACATTTGGGATTCATCATCCCAAATGCAAAAATCGCTAATAAAGAATTCGCAAATTTGCGAGGATTAGCATTTAAGGAATCTCTATTAGAGATTCCTTAAATGCTATTCATGAAACATTTAAAAATTGCGAATTCGCAATTTAGGAGCGCTATTTACCACGAAGTCAAACCTCGTGGTAAATAGCGAAAACTTAGAAAAATGCATTTAAATGCATTTTTCTAAGTTGCATGTTACACACACACATGTCCTTTGGACATGTGTGTGCACAAAATCAGTGTAAATTCACATTTCTGGGGTGCTACAGGGTGTCCTTTGGACACCCCTGGCACCTTTGAAATCGCATCCTTATTTGCAATTAGCAAATTGCTAATCGCAAATAAGGATTGACTCCCGTTCATTCCCATGTGCCTTTAGGCCCATAGGAATGAATGGGGAGTTATTCCTTATTTGCGATTAGCAATTTGCTAATCGCAAATAAGGAGGCTGTAGGAATCGCAATTTATTTTGTGATGTCTCGGTAAAGTTGATTCGATCGGTAGAGGTTTGGCCGAAGTTAGGAAGCAGTTAGTGGCCCAGAACAACCCCTCAGGCCGCCCTAAGAAGGTAATAGGCCCGGCCTTGCCGGGTGTCGTCCCGAAGGGTAGGGGGAAGCGTATTAAGAGGAGGTCGGTTTCCGGGGAGGATCCGGTTCCTGAGGTACCCCCATCCGCCCCCATCACACCGGCGGACAGCCCGGTACCAAGTCCAGATACGGTCTACCAATCCCGGTGGTAATTACCCCTGTCAATGATGATCAGATGCCCCCAGAATTGGCACTTCAGTTAGCAGCAGTATTACCCTGGCTCAAAAAGAAAGCAGGGGGGGCAAGGGGGGCAGTGGCGGCGGGGGATCCGGCCGAGGAGGCAAGATTGATAATTGAGCAGTTGCGGCAATCGAGAGAAGCCGGGACGGTGGATGTTCCTTCTATTTCCCCACAGGTAGCGCCAGGAGCGAGCACGGTTGGCCGGGAATAGGCAACAGACACGGCGGTTGAACCTGGTAAGAATCCATTGCCAATGGTGGGGGAAAGTTCAGTGCCTTCGTGGCGTGAGAGGGTGGCCCAGCACATACCAGCGGCCACTAAGGAAATGATATGGGGGGACAAGTATGTGAACATGTTTTCTTTATTGACCGACCATCGCGAGATGGAATATGCAAAGACCCAGAAAGATCTATGGCACCCCAGCGTGTGGCGGGCCAAGATGGCAGAATTTAGGGTCGATGAGACCGTAGCGAACTGGGTGAAGGCCTTCTCAATATTTACGGCAGTAATGGGGGAGCGTAAGCCTGAAGTGTTGACCGAGCTATCCTGTTACCAGAATAGGATCATGGATTTTTATACCATGTACGGGGGGAATGAGTGGAAAGGATATGACATGCAATTCCGAAAGGCTAAAGAGTTTGATGTAACTTTGACATGGGACTGCCTCGACACGGTATCATGGCACAAGCAGCTCTTGCCTGGATCGGCAGGTACGTCCTCGCCGGGCGGGAGCGGGCCTGGGACAGTTCAGCAAAAGCCAGCGCAGCCCTTTCGAGCAAGCGCCGGTGGGGAGACACAGCCCAAGACCGGTGGGAACGGGGGCAAGCGGGGGGTCTGTTGGGGCTTCAACAGAGGAAACTGTAACAGACCCCAGTAGGTTCCGCCATGCTTGTGCGGGCTGTGGGAACTCCTCACACCCGGAGAGTAGCTGTAGATCCAAGAACAGTGGTACGGGAGGAAAGGGGGGGTCCAAGCAAGAGTGAGGTGATGCTGGGTAAACAATCCCCTTCACCCGTTGACATCATGGCTTTGACTCCCTGGTTGAACAAATACCCTGATCATATATCCGCCGGGGTGTTGAGGAATGGTTTCCTATATGGCTTCAACATCCCGGCGGGGAATTTTCAGGGGACCCCCTTTTGTAAAAATCAGCTATCTGTCCAACACAACCCTGCAGTGGCAGCCAGAAAAATTACCAAAGAAGTCAGCCTGGGGCGGGTAGCAGGACCCTTCCCATGCCCGCCGGTGGCGGATTTCGTGTGTTCACCTCTGGGAGTGGTCCCGAAGAAAGACCCAGGGGAGTATAGACTCATTCACAACCTGTCGGCCCCGAAGGGAGCTTCGGTGAATGAAGCCATTGATCCGGATATCTGTTCAGTTCGGTACGCATCGTTTGACAATGCTGTGACCCTGCTGAATCGCTTGGGCCCTGGGGCTCTGATGGCGAAATCGGACATCGAATCGGCATTCAGGTTGCTCCCGGTACACCCACGGGACCAGCGCTTGCTAGGATTTACGTTCCAGGGGAAATATTACATGGATAAATGCATGCCCATGGGTTGCTCAATTTCTTGTGCTTATTTTGAGACGTTGAGCTGTTTTTTGGAATGGGCTTTCACTAAGGCTACAGGACATAGAGAAGTGATGCACTATTTAGATGACTTCCTGTTCTTGGGGCCGGCAGGCAATGCGAACTGTGCACAGGCACTGCGGGATTTCTGCATTCTCATGCAGGAGTTTGGCGTCCCAGTGGCACCAGGTAAGACGGTGGGGCCATCTACTTCACTCGAGTTTCTGGGAATTGAGCTCGACTCGGTGGAGGGATGCTTCCGTTTGCCAGTGGAGAAGGTGGCCAAGTTCAGGGCATCCTTAACGCAATGCCTGGGCAAAGAGAAAATGACCCTGCACCAGTTACAACAAACAGTGGGTCAGCTTAACTTTGCCTTGAGAGTAATACCGATGGCTCGCCCATTCTCCCGCTCCATTGCACGAGCTATGGTCGGCCTCAAGGAGGGACACCACCGCACGAGACTGTCGGCAGAGGTTCGCCAGGATATGCGCATTTGGTTGGCATTTCTGGCGGACTTCAACGGTCGAGTAGTGTGGAACAAACCCCCAGCTTCGTCGGATGAACTGGGTTTGTGGACTGATTCAGCCGGGAGCGTGGGATTTGGCGCCATCTTTTGTAACCGATGGTCGGCACAAGTATGGCCGACGTGGTGGCACGCCAGTGGCCTAACAGGTAACATTGGGTTCTTGGAGCTGTTCCCCATTTGGGTGGCTCTGTTGGCATGGCCAGACGATTTCAGGGACAGATCAGTGGTGTTTTGGTCGGACAATATGTCTGTGGTTGAGTGCATCAGCAAGCGGCCCACTGCAACTGGATCTTGAGACCTTTGAAAAGGGTTGTGTTGCATTGCATGAGATTGAATGTACAGTTCAGGGCAAAACATGTGCCGGGTGTACTGAATAATGCAGCTGATGCACCCTCTCGTTCACACATGCAGGCTTTCAGGGGCTATCTACCCACAGCGGACCTAGTGGCGGCACCATTCCCCGAAGCACTATGGCTGATCGGTGCCCCGGATTACAAGACCTCGTGGCAGCCAGCTTAGCGCCCAGGACGAGGAAGGCTTATGAGGGAGCGTTTCGTTCTTACTGCGCCTTTTTAGGCCCGGCAGGGAGACATAGCTGGAGGCAGGGGGAATCCTTCCTGGGATTCCTAGTAGCACTGCACAGAGAAGGCCGATCAGCCGCAACTGCCAACAGGCATAGGGCGGCCATATCATTCATTGCACAGCTGCACGGTATAAGGGATCCAACGGGTTCCTTTTTAGTCAGAAAGGCGCTTCGCGGTTGGCAACGCCTGCAGGGTCGCAAAAGAGATACGAGGCACCGATTGGTTTAGAGAGATTGTCTCGGCTTTTAGCAAAGCTGGATGAGACATGCTCCTCCCCTTCTGAAGCAGTTCTGTTCCGGGCAGCTTTCGCCTTGGCATTTCATGGGGCCATGCGGGTAAGCGAACTAGTGGCGAGGAACAAGAAAGATAGGGAGGGAGGCCTTTGCAGGGATCACGTGCAAATACGGGGTGATTCAATGCTAATCTCGATAGCTAGGTCCAAGACAGACCAGGATGCTGTGGGGGATAGTGTGGTTGTGCAGCGCGCTCGAGGCTGCCCCACTTGTCCGATAAAGTGTTTAGAGGAATACTTGGCACAGAGGCCGGCGACATGGGGAGGGAGCCTGCTTAGGCACAAAGATGGCACCCCTCTGACGAGATTTCAGTTTCAGAGGGTGCTAGCACTGACAATCGCCGAGGCGGGCATGGACCCGTGCGATTTTGGGACCCACTCCTTCAGAATAGGGGCCGCTACTGAGGCTACGGCTCGGGGTCTGGGTGCAGAAGAGGTAAAACAGCTAGGCCGTTGGTCCTCGAACTGTTTCAAAAGGTATGTGCGGCTGCACATGTTGTAAAAGACTGATGAAATGCACTCACGCTTGTTGTCTTTTGCTTGAATTACAGTTTCACGAGCCTGTGACGCGGGGCGGAATCTGGAAACAACCCATCACCGGAGGACCAGCGGTCGAGGATCACCGACTGGAGAGCAAGTGGTATGGGTTGTGGGCCACTCATACGTGAGGCGCGCCGGAGAGGTATTCATGGCAGGTGACGCGACTCACGCATCTGGGGAATACGGGTTCAGAGTGACCTTCCATGGGAAGGGAGGCCTCTGTTTTGACGAGTTTCAATCGTTTATGGAGGGTCTTTTAGGGCGGAAAATGACTTGGTAAGACTGGGAAGAAGAATGTTAGTGGAACACATTTTGTCGGCAGTCAGCTGGTTGGCTAAGAGGTTCCCGGGGTGTACAATTGCCTGGTCCCACATGATTCCCAGGAAAGTTTGGCGGGGTGGTTTCTCTGTGCCTGCGTTGAACCACTCGGTTAAGAGGGTCAACAATAAAATTGGGAAACTGTTTCGCTCCGCGCATCTGCATAGCATTCCCCATGGGTGTATTCGGGGTGATCATTATTATCTGAATGATGGGGTTCACCTGTCCAGGGCGGGGAATGAGTTACTAATAGGAGACTTCATAGCATGGCTAAAGGGTTTGAGGAGTCACGACCTTTAGGAGGTGTGGGGGGCCGGATAGTCGGTCAACTATCCGGCCTGTGGCGGTAAGGTCATGATCGGTGAGCAGTAATTTCAAGGTCCCTAGGGGGGGCGCCACCCAGAATGGATGGGAGCGCCCGGGGGGAGGCGGCCATTGGCCCCTCCCACGGGTAGGCGGCACCCACTACGGATGGGTCGCCTAGGGGGAGACGGCCATAGGCCCCTCTCAGGGGGGAGACGGCTAGATGCCCCTCCTACGAATTTCCCGGGGGCCGGATATCCGCGACGGCGGAAGAGAGTGTGGGGAAGGGGGGGAGTTCACGCTGTCCTTCTTACAGATACCTCACACGGGGACTCGGACGACCTTTAAGATGGCGTCGAGTGAGAGGGGGCCCCCACGACAAGGGAAGTTACAGTTGGCAACGAGGGTAAAGTCCTCTGCGCATGCGCCACTCACACCGTGAGGGCGGGAGTTTGGTAGTAGGGATCTGACACCGGTTAAGACCTTGCCGTTGGCCCTTAATGCTAGGATGTACAATTTTAATTTATAATGTATACATTTTCAGGATGCTAGACTCGGCTAGGAAACCTTTGTATTAGAGAGCTGTTAAGGTTAGCCAAAGAACATGTCTTCATCAAAATGTAACGAAAGTAAAATTGTACATAATTCATGAAACGTTTTAATTTAATGTTTTAAATTTTGTTTCATATTTTAATAAATACGGCCGGGGGGGTAACTCCCCCCCGCCTTCCAAAAGCTCAAACCAGTGTCTGTCTCCTCCCCTTGGGGAATTGGTGTTGGGAGGGGGTGGCGGGCATCCCGGCCATATAGCGATTCCTTAATAATCGCTATTAAGGACTCGCAAATCGGGACTTTGATGAATCTACCTGTTGGTCTTTACAACAAGAGCACTTACAAATTCAGCAGGAAGAAATATGCTGTTAACCTTTCTGAACATTGTGTTGCTCTGTCTGTGTCAAAGCATCATATTTGATCTACATTGATTTAAGCTATATTGCATTTTGTGTCAATATTCTTTGGAGCCTTATGTGTTTGTCAACTTTGACCAATCAAGTATATTTGCACAGACATACCAGAACTCTTGTGTAGTGGTGTCATTCATAATTTAGTTTCTTGCCTTGGAAGACTGAAGTACCTCCAGAAAATATATCTTTTCTCGTGGTCACCCCAGGTTTCTCCTTTTTCTAAACCCTATCTTTCCTTGTATTAGGACTAGTGCACTGTGACACTGTTATTCAGGACCAAAGCGTAAGTGCTCTGGTCATAAATTGGTAATAATAAAAATGGTTTCACCCAATTGGTCTATTTAACACTCCTGTAAAGCCATAGTAGATGTCACAAATAAGCACAAATGGCATGAGAGTTACATATCATGTGTGCTGCAGCATTTATTTGCACCACCCTGATATCTGCCAAAAATATATGCCTACCAGGGGCACTACTCTGCCCCGGCTGGGACAAAACTTCAAGTAACTGCAGTCACACATTGCAAGGAAAAATGGCTTTGCCATGAATTTACCTATTTCTATTTCTATTTTAGTCATCTCTAAAGTGTACCTTGTAAGCCCAAAAGACAGGGTATCTAATTTAATAAAACATGGCACGTTTAATATTTAAAATGGGCACTCACAGTAACTGAAGTCCTAAAAGCCATTTCACTGTATGGGTTCAGCTACACTTTCCGTAGGACAGGCCTTGGTAAGTGCGTAAAACATTTCAATTTTATATCTCTGTCTGGGAAAATGCTAGCAAAGCCCTTCATAGCTCTTTGATACTTAAATTATAAAGTGTGGTTTTATGGCAACATCTTATTAAGTTAAGTGGAAAAGAAGCTTTGCTCAGCCCCTCCACTGCTGAGCTTCCCACCCACACCATGCCATCATCCGCTCCCACACTCCACCCTGATGAGCACATTTTCTATGATCATGCCTTTATACCTTTTTGTTTACACACAAAAACAGCCAGGGCCAAATTTGCATATTTTTCTCACATATTAGGGATATTAGAAAACTCATGAAATTGCCCAAAATACGGCAAAATGTGTTCTTTTAAAAAATTAGAAAAACATGCTGTGCAAGAAAGCATTGGCAGCAGATTTGGTGTGCTAGGATCGCCATATTTTAAGGCTTTCTGGGAGTCCCTGAGGGAGTTGAGGGATGTGATCCCAGAAGCTACATGGATTCTCTGTTGAAGGGGGCTTTCCCTGAATTGAACACCTGGGATTGGCATAAAGAGATCCAATGCGCTCACAGATTTCCTTTAACCCCCTCCAAATGATAAACGAACACACTGAAACAACCACGTTCTATGCTTGTACATTTTGGGAACTTTCTACTATGCCAAATTCTATATGACCTAGCACGCCCAACTGCGAAAAAAGAAACTAAGGAATGAGCTTCTTCTCCAGTCCTGATTTTGCTCATGCCACTATGGAATGGAGGTGGAGACTAAAACAACTTTTTTCCCCATTTCAACAGATAGGCGCTGAGGTCTATTTGCAGAATCCCGCTAGACTCAAGATAATGTTTAAGGGAACAACCCAAAGTTTTGTCTCAGAGATCCAAGCACAAGCTTATTTGAAGGAGATCTCTGGCAGCTCTGGGAATAATGATTGAAAGAAAGAAAGAAAGCATAAGCACAATATAATGACTCAACATGTTGTTGGTTTAGGCCTCAGCAGTCAGTGAGCAAAAGATGGGGGTCCCTTTTATTTTCTTTTTTTTTTTTTTTCATGGGGGTCACTATATAGAAAAGGGGGAAAGCCTGGGGAGTGACGAGGTCACGGCCAGTTAGATGTCATTATCTTGGCTCGGGTTGAGCAGCTTACCTCAGTTATAGGAGGAGGGTGGGGGAGGGGGAATGGGGAAGGATTGGGATACAGGGTGGGGGGCAAAAGGGGGGATACACAGCGGGAACAAGTAGATTTACTAAGCCTTAATCATGCTTTTTTATGTCCCTGATGGATAAGGTACACATAACCACCATTAACATTAATGGGCTGAATGATCCTAAGAAGAGACGCCATACAGCCATAGGGCTTTGCCTACTAAAGGCTGATGAAGTATGCATACAGGAGACGCATATAGAGGGAGCGCAAAGACATCTCTTGAATTCATCAGGATACAGAGTGGTTGGTGGGACATCACGAAATACAAGGACAAGAGGCGTGGTGAATTTGTCCTCTAATACCCCATTACAATTTCCGTGAACAATGGTTGACCAAGCTTGGAGATGTTTGATAACAGAATGCTGTATGTCTAGTGGAGAATCCCTAACCATGTGTTCAATTGATGGTCATATCCTTGACGACCCTGGGGTAATTGATCAAGAAAACAGTGAACTTGCTGCTTGGCCACTCCCTATTGTTTTTTGTGAGGATTTTAATATTAATATTCCGGCTAACATGAATTTGAACCTATAATCCATTGGGCAATATAATGGCCAGAATCTAAAGTATTCCGAGCGCTAAGAGCGTTATGTATAGATCACAGTCTGAATGATGTATAGCATTGGCAAAATACGACGGAACTTGGTTTTACTTTTTTTTCTAGTCCTTACAACGTACAGGCCTGACTTGATTTTATATTTGTATCTTATTCCCTTCTTCATTATTGTAAGATTGAAAAGGCTCCACGCACTCTCTGATCATAATCCTTTAGTTATAAAAATCAAGAGAAAAGACTTTAGACTCCAGCCCCTCTCCTGGAGTTTTGAAAAAGCCTTACTTTTGAATGAAGAATATTGTGAACATATTAGGAATTGGATACCACAGTTCTTAATGGAAACCCTAGGTAGTACCGGAATCAATTATGTCTGGGATGCACTGAAAGCAGGTATCCGAGTGGGAACCTGTTTAATAAAAGGAAATGGCAACAAATTCATGATTTACAAAAACACGTTAGCTCAAGCAGAGGAAGATCTGGTTAAAATGCTTCAAAAAGAAAGTGGGAAACGGAGGAGCCACAAGCCAAGGTAACAGTACCAAAATCACGTTTTATGGAAACTATAGCTAAAGAAGGGGTAGACAAACTTTCTGTCTGGAAAGAGGCTGCCTATGAGTGTAGTGAGTAGATAGGGCATCACCTGGGCATGAGAGCCAGACAAAAGGCGACCCAAAACACAATAAAGGAGATCATGGACCCTATACGTGGATTAGTCTTGGATCCTGATGATATCCGAAATATGTTTTCACAATATTATCAAAAGGTATATCAGGATGGTCACCCAGGAGATCCAGATAAAATCAAGGAATATCTGAATTCAATTTCTTTTCTTTAGTACAATTTCAGGCGGAAGATCAAGAGCAACTGGAAGCTCCCCCAGATTGGATTGAGATTTTATTAAGTATTTATAGCCTTACTAATGGTAAGGTCACAGGGCTGGATTGCATCCCTGCTAAACTTTTCAAGAATTGTGCACAGCAACTCAAACATTGCATGACCCTGCTGTTTAATCATGTATTTAAAGGGGGGAAACCTCCAGGTTCCTGGTCGTCCCCCAAAATTGTAATCTTCCTTAAAAAGAATAAGTCGGCAAGTGAGCCCTGATCTTATTGACCAATAACACTAATAAATAGTAATAGTAAAATATATTCCAAAGTTTTGACATCCCGTATAGCTCCATGTGGACGTGGGTGAAGGGACGACCGCGACGCCAACTGTAGGGTTTAAGGAAGGTTTTATTTTGATAGTTCTAACAGGCTTGTTAACCAAAGTCTTGCGTGTCCTGAAAGTAAGTCTCTCCCGGGCGAAGGTACTGGAGTCCGTGGCGCTGCTCGTCAATGGGCGTTTTCCCCAGGAAGTGGCGTTCTTTCTTCAGGCGACTGGAGTCTCTCCACATGCAAGAAAGAAGTCCAACAGGACGGAAAGCCGTTAGATCACAGTCCTCTACAGGGTTTGCACCATGGGGGCCCAGGGAGTGTTTGGTTTACACCCGGTGTGACTATCGGTATCTACAGTGCACAGTGCAAGAGGGGTGTCGGAAAGAAAGGGGCAGGGTGAGGGTAAGGTGGGAGATAGGTTGGAAGGTTCGGATTCAGTGAGACTTTATACAGCTGCGCACTACACGCTATCGTTACGCTTTCTCAGCCAAGCCGCCAAACGCCGCCGTACCTGTGTCAGCCACACTCCTCCCTCGGGAGTGTGGCACGGCGGTCCGCAGGGTCGTTGGCCTCCTGGCTCGCCTTGTGGTTCAGCTCCTCCTTCCGCTCCTCTGGAGGTTCCTTCTTCGGTCCGTCCGGTCTCTGCTTCTAACGTGCTTCTCTTCTCCGTCTCCTCCGGTTCCGCCCTCCTTCTCGCGGTGTCTCCACACACTGTGTACAGGACTTCCCCTGTCTTAACCAATCCTGAGCCAGGGACGTCACGGATGGTCGGGGCTTCACCCTCGTATGCCGACGCCCACTTAAAGGACCCGAAGTCTTCGTCCTCGCTAGCAGTTTCTTTTCCGTGTACCCACTCGTGATCCTGCGGAGAAGCCGGAAACGATAGATCAGATGAGGTTGGACTCCACCATTCCCGATGGGTGAGGCCGCCAGCTTTACATTCCAATTATTCTTAAAGTAGTCTCAGAGCAACAGCATGGATTTATCCCAGGAAGGAGGACGGTTGACCATGTCAGAAGGGTAATAATGCTTTTAGATGCCACTACAACATCTAATGACCCAATGGCCCTGATTTTATTGGACACAGAGAAAGCCTTTGACAGGGGCTCCTGGTCTTTTCTTTGGGAAGCCCTGTCAAGGGTTGGCATTAAGGATGGGTTCTTACAGGCTATCAGGATGCTTTATTGTCAGCCAGTGGCCAGAGTCTATGTTAATGGCGCACTATCTGAGTCATTTGACATAACCCGGGGGACCAGACAAGGTTGCCCGAGCTCACCCTTATAATTTGCGATTTAAATTGATTCCTTTTCACGACAGCTAGGAAATAGCAATATTATTAGACCCATAGTGACTCACGGCTCGGAGACAAAAGTGTTGGCGTATGCAGCCGAAATCGCTCTTGTAGCCCCAGATCCTTTTAAGACTCTTCAGGAGGTTGAAAAAGAGGCAGATAGATATGGGAAACTTTCCGGATATTCTCTTAATCTGTCTAAAACACAACTAGTAATTAATAAAAATATAACACCGATTAATGATAGAATCATGGATAAGGCAACTTATCTAGGGATAGATATATCCGCAGAAATTGACGATATTGTCAAAGATAACATATAACCACTAATAGCTAGAATTAAGCAAGCTTTATATAGGCTAAATAATCTTAATTTATCCATTATTGGAAGATGTAACGTTACAAAAAATGCTTTTCTTTCCTAAAATTTTATATTTCTTCCGAGCAATTCCACTGGAATATTCGAATGAATGTCTCAAGAAAATGGAAGATATGTTTTCCCGGTTTATATGGGCATACATTAAGCCACGAAGGATCTTTACATTTATTACGCTCCCAAGGGGAAGAGGAGGATGGGCATTACCCAACCACAGAGTATATTACTGGGCCACCACACTGATATATAACCGAGTCTTGAGTCAAGAGAAACCAACTGACAGACGCATCGGAGAGATTCCAGACCCTCTTGAGCTTACACTTGGGGATAAAGCATGGGAATGGCTATGGCGATATCTGAATGATAACCACTATAAAAAAGTTAGATTTGAGAATTTACTGGGGGATTTAAGGTGTGGAAAGCTGTGCGCAAATTACTGGGCATCGGAAGATTGAATTTTTATACAGCTTTGTTAAACAACCAAGAGCTGCCTAGAATATTTCAAGATAAAACGAAATCAATGGCAAAGTTGCCTTAGAGGATAGGCTGCATAGCGCTGCTGAGGACTGCGCGCTCGCGCTCTTGCGGTGATTTTAATACTGCTGTTTCAGCGCTTTTACTTTACTTTAGTTTGTGAATAGTATTATTTTGTATTTTACCTCGCTTGCATTAGCGTTGTTCTCTGGCCCCTCACTCACACGTAAAATTGACCAAAGCACCGCTACTTTGCGGGTCCGGTTCTGGGGTGGTGAGGGAGCGCCATATTTGTGCAGGCTGCTGAAGCCAGACGCCGCCATATTGATGCGGGTCTTGGCGCCTGGAACTTGATGTTACGCCGGCCTACTTAAGGCGGAACCGAACTGAGATCTCCCTGGCAAAGTTGCCTTAGAGGATAGGCTGCATAGCGCTGCTGAGGACTGCGCGCTCGCGCTCTTGCGGTGATTTTAATACTGCTGTTTCAGCGCTTTTACTTTACTTTAGTTTGTGAATAGTATTATTTTGTATTTTACCTCGCTTGCATTAGCGTTGTTCTCTGGCCCCTCACTCACACGTAAAATTGACCAAAGCACCGCTACTTTGCGGGTCCGGTTCTGGGGTGGTGAGGGAGCGCCATATTTGTGCAGGCTGCTGAAGCCAGACGCCGCCATATTGATGCGGGTCTTGGCGCCTGGAAATTGATGTTACGCCGGCCTACTTAAAGCTCCTCCCTTTTCAACGCGCAGGGTGGCGCCTTCACTGTGCCTGAGTCGTGCCAGAGTCCTGCCCGTCTGCGCCCGTCAGCGTTCCGGCAACGGACGGGGCAGGACGGCTGGCTGGCTCTTATTCCTGGTAGGTGCATTACTTTTACCTACTCAGATCATGTCGCTCTCCTACACATCAGAGACTCTTTTAAAACTTTGTCCTCCTGTAGGTCGCTGTCATTATGTTTTCCCCGGTAGTCGTGCCCTAAGGAAAGGCTGCTCAGACTGCGGTTGGCGTCTTCCTAAATATGAGAAACCCATATTAATTAGCCAACCGGCTCCAGTCATCTGCCTACTTCTTAACACACGTTCCTTAGGCTGTCACGCGCTGGACATTTGGAACCTGCTTTACAACTCTAACGTATCCTGTCTTTTTTTGACAGAAACCTGGCTTAATGACTCCTCGGCCCCCATCCCTCCCAACTATTCCATCATTAGGAGGGATAGATCATCTGGGCGAGGGGGCGGTGTGGCTATTATAGTTAATAAACAGCTGCACTGCACCACCTTTCCGGTCGATAACATCCAGGAGACTGAGGCCCTCGGCTTCACACTCCATCTTTCCTCCTCTCAGGCATGTACCGGCATCCTCTTATACAGAGGCCCCGGCCCTTTAGGCCCTTTCTTGGACGAATTACAGGTAGCACTCTCAGTCCCTTGTCTTAAATCGGAGCACTGCTTACTCCTCGGCGACCTAAATATACATATGGATGATGCCACTAATCCAGACACTATGAAACTTATGGATATAACTACTACATTAGGGTTGTTACCGCTCATTCACGAACCTACGCACAACAAGGGTCACACCTTGGACCAAGTCTACTCTACCATCACTATTGACTTTCAAGCTCCGCAGCCGGTGCTATGGTCGGATCATTATTTAATTACTTTCTTCCTTTCTTGTGCTCCATCTTCTAGAATGAAACTTACTATTCCTCCCAAGCGAACTTCCAGACCTTTCCACCTTCTCTCTAATGAGATGCTACTGCAGGCTATGGAATGTGTACCCTGTACTTTGTCAGGCAACGTAGAAGAGGACCTAGCCTACTTTGTCGAATGGCTTACGGCAAGACTGGCGATTCTTGTCCCCGAGAAAATAGCAAAATCTGGGAACAAACGGCCCTCTGCCCCTTGGTTCACCTCTCAGCTCAGGGAAGCTCGCCAAAATTGTAAGAGAGCTGAAAGAGTTTGGAGGAAGGATTACAATCCCTTGGAAAAAGTAAAACTTAAGGATCTGACTAGATCCTACCACAAGTTGCTGTGGAATGAGAAAAAATCCTATTTTGAACGTCGTATCGATGATTCGGGAAACACATGCAAGGAAATCTTTAAAATTGTTCATTACTTTGTCAATAAGATAACGTCCATTCAAGCTTCCCTTGCTGTCTACTCTAAACAAACTAAGGTTGATCTACCAGGTGCCCTCTCCTCCTCAAAACCTGTTCTGTCTCCCACTCTCTGGGAATTCCCCCCGCTGAATCTTGATTCCTCGTTAGCCCATCTGACTGGGCTGAAGTCGGGCTCACCTCTTGATCCTTGCCCAGTTTCATGTCTCAACAAAATAGCCCCAGCCTTAAATGGTCCCATCAATTCCATCCTAAACTCCTCACTGTCTTCTGGTGTAGTCCCTCCGGCTTGGAAGTGTGCTCTCATTCTTCCACTTCTAAAAAAACCAGCCCTAGATCCCACCGTCCATGCCAACTACAGGCCAATCTCTCTCCTCCCCGCTCTGGCGAAAGTGGCAGAAAGACATGTGCCCAGATCAATCTCTAATTTCATCGAGGAGAACCATCTGTTGCACAACACTCAATCTGGTTTTCGTGCTAATTACAGCACGGAGACCGCGCTACTAGAAGTCACTGTCGCTATTAGAGAGGTGTTGGATGTTGGAGGAAAGGCCATGTTGGTCATGTTGGACTTGTCGGCGGCGTTCGGCACCGTTCCCCATGATACCCTCCTAACACGACTCTGGGAATGTGGCCTTCGGGGGACGGTGTGGAACTGGCTTAAATCCTTTCTAGCCAACCGTCGACAAACGATCTGGGCGCCCCCACACTCCGCCGTCATGGCACCTCTGGAAGTAGGGGTCCCTCAGGGGTCTATTCTCAGCCCCCTGCTCTTTAACATCTTTTTGGCCCCCCTTGCAGAGGTGGCGGAGTCTTTCGGCGCTCAGATCATGTCCTACGCTGACGACACCCAACTCTTGTTTACATATGACAAGAATGAGGTGTTTGACGGGACTCGCATCAGAAGCTGCTTAGAGGCAGTCTTTGGTTGGTTCAGAGGGCACGGTTTAAAATGCAACTCCGACAAGTCGGAGCTGCTTTTTTTTGGCTGTGCTACTGAACCAAACTGGAAAAGCTGGTGGCCGCAAGACTTGTTTCCACCTGCAAATGCAAGCATTAAAGCTAAAAATTTAGGAATCATTATCGATAATGACTTAGCTTTTGGGCCCCAAATATCCTGCCTCTCGGGGAAATGTTTCGGCATCCTTCGGATGCTTAGAAAATTTCTCCCCTTGATTTCAATCAACCACAGAAGGGTCATTGTTCAATCACTTGTTGGGTCTAGATTAGACTACGCAAACGCCCTTTACTTAGGACTCCCTAAATACCTTGTGAGGCGACTTCAAGTAGTCCAAAATTCAGCTGCCCGTGCCATCTATGGGCTCCCCAGACGCGCTAGTGCCTCTGACCTGCTAAAAGAACTGCACTGGCTTCCTATAGCCAAGAGAGTCCTTTTCAAAAGTCTGACGTTGACCTTCAAAGCCCTTCATGACATTGGCCCTAGTTATATCAGGAAACGTCTTGTTTTTTATAAGCCTAATAGAGCTTTACGGTCCGCTTCTTTGTCTAAAATGGTAGTTCCGACCATTAAACGCGTCAGACAGGGCGGCCGCTCTTTTCACCACTTGGCTCCTCGTGCCTGGAACGAGCTTCCCCTTTCTCTTAGACAGACCCCCAGCCATATGTCCTTTAGAAAGGCTTTAAAAACTTGGCTTTTCACCAGATAGGCCCCCCGCCTTTCCTTACTGTTCAGTTATGTTGCTGCCCTCGAAGGACTTCTTCGCCAAAGCGCCGGGACACTCCTTTTGGAGTAGCTGTTGCGCTATAGAAGAACGTGTTAACATAACATAACATAACATGAAAAAAATGGGATGAGTTGGGCTTGATAAAATTTGGGTCCTGTTTTTACTGGTGAAGGATTTGCTTCCTTTGAAAACCTTAGAGAAATATTTAAGATAGAGTGGAAGGATTTTTTTAAAATATCTTCAAGTTTGGGATTTTGCACTTAAAAAAGGATGGGGAGCAATTGGCTTTTCAAAAAACGATATAATAAACATGATAGTAAGAGATAGGGATCCCACCATAGGCACCATTTATAACCTCTTCAATGCTCTGATGAAAGATGATGTAGAAAGATGGTCGCAAAGATGGAAGGAGCAAATCAGTATATCAGAGGTCCTATTCCAACACTCATTCGAGATGGCACGGAAGGTACTAAACCAGTCACGGTTACAGGCACACTATTATAAAACCTGCTTCTCTTTATTCTACACTCCTAAAAAGATAGCTAAATGGGGGAATGGTAAAGGGGCACATTGACCTTGATGCGCTCTAAACCATGCTGATTTGGTACACATTTTTTCTTTCTGTAACACACTTATGACCATAAAACGAGATATTACTACATTTTTTTAAGGAAACTCTTGGAATAGAATGTACCCAATCTCCTTGCATGATGTTTTTAGGGGTGGCGGAGGGTGAAGTGGGGGACATGGGTCAAGAGCTACTGTTTATAGCCATGGCAGTTTTACAACTTTGTATAGTATCTGCATGCTTGGATCCTAATCCCCCAATTTTTCAGTAATGGCTAGCATGCTTCTTGGCAATTTAATCTAGAGAAAGCACTCTTTATGAGAAAAGAAGCCTGTGCACGAATAAGGGTGTTGAAAGGTGGGCGCCAGTAACAGAGTGGGTGGAGGGAAACTGTTACAATACTTAGGGGAGCGCACTACTGTTTTGAAATGTGTTGTCAATTCTATTACATGTATGTATATATATAAACACTGTGCAAATAAAAAAAAATGAGTGCTACCCAAATTTAACTCACATTCTTATGGGTATTGCCTTTAACTTTTAAGATCACTAAACATAGGATTAGTAAATATGACCCTCCTGCCCACACATGTATATTACTTTGTTACAAAGCTTAATTATTTAAAAAAGGGTTTTACATTTTCATAACTTTAAGCAAATATATATTTTAAACACTAAGGGCCCAATTCACAGAACTAACTTAAGCCAAAATCCTAAACTTACTACTTTTGGTATTCACAGAAGTTGGGATTTTGTCTTAAGACAGACTTAAGTTTGGATTTTGTCTTAAGTTTGTCTTAAGTCTGTCTTAAGTTTGTCTCAAGACAAACGTAAAACAAAAATCCTAACTTCTGTGAATAACAAAAGTAGTAAGTTTAGGATTTTGTCTTCAGTTAGTTCTGTGAATCGCCCCCTTGAACAAAATACTTTTTGTGAATGTATTTATTTATATTTTTTTATTTCAACTAAATACAATGCTACATTTTTTGATTTTTCTTATTGATCCATGTTTTCTAATTTTGATATCTTCAATGTAAAAAGTCCTACTACTTTATGATTTTTTATAATTTAAAATATTTAATTTTAAAAGACTAAGTACAACAAATCATTTTAATTTCATAAAACATTTTGTAACCAGTATTGCAACTTTTTAAACTGTAGAATATTTTAAACTGAATACTTTTAATATTTTCCTTACATTAGCAATATTACACCATACATAAATAATTTATACTACGTTTTGTTTTTCAGTGTTTATATTAATTCTAATGTTTAAACATATTATGACTCTAATATTAAATATTGTATTAGATTCTTTTTATATGTTAGTTTTTGTTGGAGGATATTTTAGAATCAATATTTTTGATATTTATTTCTAAGTATACAGTTTAAGGGGCCTAATACGAGTCTGGTGGTCCAGCGCATGTCAGACTCACAAGCGTTCGTCTGTGGCTGTCTACCGACCGCCCTATTATAACCAGGGCAGTCAGGCCACCCTGGGACCATTGCAACTGGCAGGGATCTGCTGAGATCCCTGGCGGTGGCGCAGCAGTCTTGAGGCCACAATATGCTTAGCAGGGCCGCTGCAGGCCCGCCAAGTTTACTCACCACCCCACTTTTCATGGTGGTGTGACCCCCCCCCTTGTGCATATGCACCATGGGGTGCATGCAGAAGAGCATATGGCGTGCCCCCCTGTGTGCAGGCACCACAGTACCTGCATGGCATGGACTGCAGCATGTTTCAAAGAGTCTATAATCGTCAGTTTTGTAAAAAAGGGGAAAAATCATAAGGATGTCAATTCTTATAGGCCGATCAGTCTCCTTAATGCAGATTTTAAAATTTTAATGAAAGTCTGGGGTCAGCGCTTTACCCCTATTGCCCAGGCACTAAATCATTGCGATCCGACCAGGTTTGTTGCGGGGAGGTCTATGTCCTCCAATACTGGGTTTTTAATCCAGGCCCTTGATTATTCGACAAACACCAAGTTCCAACCCTTATTACAATGGTCGACGCTGAAAAGGCGTTCAACTTGGTCAACTGGGATGCACTTTTTTTTGGACTGGAAAAATTTGGTATCCCTGTTCAAATTATAAATATGCTGAGAAAGATTTATCAAGGTGCACAAGCCCGGGTGGTAGTAAATGCCGATTTAATAGGGCCAGTTAATATAAATCATGGAACCAGACAAGGCTGCCCGAAGTCCCCCATTCTGTTTACCTTTTTTATGGAGCCCCTGGCTACTAGAATTTGCAGAAATCCCGAAATGAAAGCTCCAATAGAAGGGATGGCGAAACTAAAACCTTTCACTGATGATATAATTTTGTATCTGCGCCCGGATTAACAGAATCTGGATCTGGCTCTAGAAGAATTTAGTCAATTTGAGCTTATAGGGGGATATAAAATAAACTAAAATAAAACAGAGATTTTAATATTGAATGTTGATTGCAATTTTTTACCCCCAATATAAAATCCCAAGCTCTGAAAGCAGAACCGATTAGATATCTCGGTATTTATGTCTCTAACCAATTTGAACAACTATTCAGTTTGAATTTTTTAGCAACGAGGAATAAAATTAAAACCCTGCTCGTTAAGAGGACTCTTCTACCTTAAACCTTTATCGACTGTGTAGCACTTATAAAAATGTCTATCTTCCCCTATTAATATTCCTCCTTACAAATGTACCCTTGAAGATCAACTTCAACTATTTTAAAGGGATGGACTCAATGTTCAGGGAATTCGTCTGGAATAGAAAGGTTTCTAGGGTTCAGCTGCCCATATTACAGCTGGAAACTAATCAGGGATTTTAGCCTTGCCAAACGTACAAATTTATTATGAGGCAGCGATCCTAGACCTCACAGCACGTTTACTGGAACCTAATGGTTTGCTAGATATATATATATTTTTAAAGAAAGATTAAGGAGACTGACTCACAAATTCCTATATTCTTAAAAACATCAAAACTACCGAAAAAGACCCAATATAAGATGGTTTGTGACTTTTCCGGTAGACTGCATTCTTTTTTTAAACAAACCAGGTCCTCCGGATTTATCTACTTGAAGCTAGAGGAGTGTACAACTTTTGTTTCACTCTAGCCGGCTTAAAAGATGGAAGGACTGTGATCTTGAGTAACTGGGTCCCTTTTTAATTTCTAAGAAAGTAATCTCCTGGCAAGAGGTTCAAAAAAGACATGGCAATTGAAATAATTGGAGTATTTGCAGATTGCAAATTTTATATATAAATACAATTTGTTGTTAAATGGTGCGCCAACTAAGCAGGTAAATGCTTTATATAAAGCAAAACTAAATGGGGTTGGAAATTGGAATTCTCTGCTGAGAAAATGCAACGAGCTCCCCCTGGTTAAAGAATTTTTGGGAAAAATAACCCGGGAAACCAATTGTTCTTTCTCTCGCCAGGAATGGCAGTCTATAGCATAGTTAGGAAGTAAGGCCCTAAGAGCAGCCAATTTCAAAAGGATGGCTTTTTTGTCTCAGTGGTTGGCTTACTACACTCTGATACTTTTAGTAAACGCTATTCGGAAGTGGAAAATAAATGTTTTCGATGCCAGGCTCAAGGCGAGGGAGATTGACTCCACATACTTTTTACATGTCCAAAATTCAAAGTATTTTGGCACAAGATCTTCTCGTCAATAAGCCAGGCAATTAAAAAGTAGCTTGACCCAAGGCAGTGGTATTCCTCTTTGGCATTTCCAAAGTGAGATCTGACTTGACCAAAGCCGAAGAGACTTACACAGCGATTTGCTCCTCAGTTGCTCGCTCTTTAATTCTCCAAAATTGGAGATCTGTAGATGTACCATCCTACTCTAAATGGCTACATAAAATGCAAAGGACAATGAGGTTTGAAGAAGCTTATGCCAAGAGGGTTGGTGCAACAAAAATATTCATAACTGTTTGGAAGTTTTCTGATAATTGGGAAAAATGATAGAAACTTAGCACTTTAGCACATTGCACTTTGTGTTTCTACACTTAAGGGAAGGCACAATTGCATCTTAATGTTGCAGTTCTTTGTATAGATATAATGTTTCATCACTCATATGGGGATCTATATGGTTGTTTGCTAGCTCTCGATAATCAAGAGTACATGTGATCAAAGGTCAACAACTACAGGTTATCCTGAGGGCATGTAATAATGTAAACAATGTCTGTTACCATTTCAATCCTGCGATATTTTAGCATGTAGCACTCTAGCACTTTAGATATTTAGGTAGTAAGATCCTGTCTTTCTTAAATTATTGCATGGTCCAGTCAGACTCTTGTTGTCTTCTTAAATATTTGATGATTAGGTGCAGTTATTTAATCCATATAGGTTCCAGCTGACAAATGAATAAGAATGTGTTTTATTGTAAATTGTCTGTTTTTACTCCTGAAGATTAATTACATCACAATGTATGTATTGCCTTCATGCTCTGCTCAAAACAAAAAAAAAAAGAACTGCAGCAGTCCATGCCGTGCAGGTAGTTATTTTGACGTTCCCAATGTGGTGCCTATTTTATAGGCACTGCCGTGGGAATGCCAAAGAACCACCCGCCAGATGGGAGAAAATGTCTAATATAGCAGGCAGTTCAACCATGGGTTTGGTGGTACGGAAGCAGGGTGGTCCTGCTCCTGCACAGCCATACACATAATGAGGCCCTCAAACATTGTGGTGCTCAATTTGTTTACCTCAATACTTTGGCAGGCTGATATTTTTGAATTTGCTTTTTCAGGATAAAAATCATAGTAGGTTCTTGTATTTGGAGTCTTGAAATAGTATTTTAATAATATTCACACCTATATAGCCTAAAGAAACGCTATTGTTGACCCTAACTTTATCAGCTATTTCAAGACTGATAGGCCAAATACAAATATTTAATTCGTAGCAGACTTAGGGCCTCATTGTGATGATGGTCGGACTGTAGTCCAACCGCCATCACATCGGTATGGTACCGCCTGATGTGCTGTTGGCAGTCCCACCACAGGAATTACAATGCAACCGCCGTGTATAATTTGTATTGTGGTGGGTGCTGCAGAATGCAGCACAAGCTGGAGTACAAATAACACACATCAGACATATCCCTGCACCATGTGGTAGGCACCATGCAGTGCCTGCCACGTGGTGCAAGGATATATAGGGGGCATGATAGGTGCCCCCCAAACACCAAAGCTGAGGCCCAGGGGTTAAGGGGGGCCGCTACAGGCCCCCAATGTCCCTTTCCGCCAGACTTTCCATAGTGGCTTCACGATCATGATAAGGTGGGCAGGAACGCAGTCACTGATGGTGGTGAGACCACCACCGACGGGGTGACGGTGGCGGTCCCGCTGCCATCATAATGAGGCCCTAAAATGCATTGGACCAAAGTATTTTTCAGGAGTCCACTGCAGTTGGCATCGTAAATAGATTCTGCCACAGCTGCCAAATGAGAGCGGCCTTCCTGCACAAAAACTATTATGAGAAGTATATTCCTCTATCTATGTGTGCTGGAGAAAGAGGAAGTAACAAGAAGAAATAAAGATATTTCTCCTCATTATGCCTTTCCTGGTAAGGCATATCTTTTTGGTGCATTCCCAGGTTTTCCTGAGAAGCATATTCCTCTATCTATGTGTGCTGCAGAAAGAGGAAGTAACAAGAAGAAGTAAAGATATTTCTCCACATTATGCTTCTCACGGAAAGGCATATCTTTTTGATGTATTTCCAGGTTTTCCAGTTCTGCTAGCTCTTGGACTGTGTCAAAAACAATGTGAGTTGCCGGGAAACATCCTTTACAATGCAACTTTTACAACGCAGTGCCTTTACGACGCAACTTTCACAACGCAAACCATTACAACGCATTGAATTGGGGGGCGCTCTAGGATAGGGAATAAGTTTAATTTACTATCCAACACCTTCCCTAGTGTCCACGGGGACTGGAGTTGGAATAGTAAATTAAACTATTCACTATCCAGGACCCCAAAGCGCTATGCGTTGTAAAGGTTTGCGATGTAAAAACCGCGTTGTAAAGGCATGCGTGGTAAAAGCATGCGTTGTAACGTCATACATCCGAGTTGCCTGGGAACACCCACACAACGCTCATGGAACGCATTCCCGTGGCAGAGTAAAGCAATTCAGTGATTTTTGCTGCATTGCTTTACTCAGGGGCATGCAAGGGGAGAGGATGTGGCCCAGCGGCTAGAGCAGTCGACCTTGAAGCTGCGGAACCATATTCAAGTCTCGGCAATGATGCACAGTATCCTGTGATTTTGGGCAAATCACTCAAACTCCTCTTGCCTAACAAAAAATTAACGTGCCTGTCTGTAACTCAACTGGTGCTCATGTAAAGCTCTCTGATACCTTTGGGCGAGTTTGCGCTATATAACTCCTCCCCCCAAAAAAGAGTGGCCATGCGTGGCTTCATAAATCTGACTTAAGGTTTGCTCCACACTTGCATCTTGTAGATAGGCCCCTTAGTATTTATCCTAATCTTTTGAGAGTACCACCGGAAAGTCTGGGCAAACAAAGGCAAGATAGATTCAAAATCCAAACATTCTATGAATATGTGCATAGTCAATCTGTGTGCCAGAGGATGCATTTGGTGCCAGCTCATCAAGGTTTACCATATACTTTATGACCAATAACAGACAGGCTCAGTCAACATTTTCCTGGAGAATAGATAATACCTAGCACGACTCAGAGAGAAGAGGTAAGGGAGGTTAGGTACTAATAAAACAAAAACGTTCACTACGTCCTCCCAGGGTCCCCTTTACCCTGCACATGGTCTTGTAGTTTGCACACATACAGAATAAAGGGGCATATTACCAAGGGCCTTATCGCCGCTTTAGCTGGAATTTTTCCCGCTAAAGCAGCGATAATTTTATCGCCCTATTACCTAGCTGTCGCAACAGCTAGTAGGAGATAGCGATCATCTTGGGGCCCACTTTGCATGTCAGCGATAATTATCGCTAATGACATGCAAAGTGGGCGTGCCAAGATGTTAGTGACTGGAAACAGTCACTAACATCGCTATCTCCTATTACCTACTTTTGGAGATATTTGCGCTAAGCGCGAATATCTCCAAAAGCAAACGCCTGCCCTGAGCAGTTCTTAGCCATGTTATCCAATGGTAGGTGGATAACATGGCTAAGAGCATTAGCTCGGTAATGCATGAATATCACTGACTTTTCAGCGATATTCATGCATTTTGGCAGATTTTTATCGCTTAGGAGATAAACCTTGATAATAGTAAGGTTTCTAAGCGATAAAAATAGGCGAAGCACGGAGATAAAATTATAGCCGCTAACCAAGCTTAGCGATAATTATCGCTAAAGTTCACTACATGATTTCAGAGAAAAATAATTTCCCCAGTTAGGAGGGACTGTGTAGATATCACGGGGAGAGACACGTTTGCCCTCTTCACTCAATGGTTAAAGGTGAAAAGTTGAATGTCAGCCTCAACTGGGTTCAACATCTGGCATTGGTTTAAAATGTCTGAAAATCATGGTGCTTCATTGGTGGAACCACAGACTATCAAGTGTACTTGGTAAACACACAAGAAATGCAAAAACACGTTAAACTGAGGCGGTTAGCACAGCCCTTCAAGCCATGCAGAGGATTTGTAGTTAAATTTCCAACTATGGCACCAAAGAAGTCTAATAAACAAAAGTCAGCTCTGTGACCCCTCCAATCTCTTGGAGACAAAACTTCACTCCAACAGAAATTTCTGAGAACAACCATAATGTTTGGCCATTGAAATGAGGCAATTGTTAAAAAGGAAACCAAAATCTGCCTTGTCGAAAACGCTCAGACCAGCCCCTCTCCCTTTGTCCCCTCTCACAATCTCTTTGAATCCATCCATTCTCTCTCTCTCCCTCTCTCTCTCTCTCTTCTTCTCTGATCACTTTCTCTCTGCCTTTTCCCTCCTTCCCTTTTGAAGTGCTCCTGCAATTAACGTCGGAGAGGTGGGAAAACTGACAGAGGCCCCAGTAGTGGCCCTGGGCATTCAAAGATGTTAATTTTAATGTTATGGGTGTCTTATATAGCGCTCGGCTACTCCGAGGAGTGTCCCGGCGCTTTCTAACCCACAGCAAAACTACCAGAGAAACAGAAGAAGGGCAAAGGAAAAAGATCGATTATTGTCCACAGAGCCACGTTTTCAGACCTTTCCTGAAGGCCAACAGGTTCGAAGTACAGCGGAGCGACAGGGGGAGGGTATTCCATAGCTGAGGAGCCAGATGTTTGAAAGAGCGTCCCCCAACCTTTGCTTTCCTAACAGCAGGGACAATAGCCAAACTAAGAGATTCCGATCTAAGGGATCTTGTGGGTTTGTAGAAAGCAAGGCGTTTCTGGATATATTCGGCTCCGACCACATGAAGTGCCTTGTGCGCAAGTGTGAGTGCCTTAAAAACAATCCACTTTCTAACAAGGAGCCAATGTAGGGAAAGAAGCAGGTCCGAGGCTTTCGTACCACGAGGCATGCCAAAAATCGCCTGTGCCGCTGAGATGCCTCCAAGAGCTCCAGCCCACTGAGGAATTGCCTGGTGGAATAAAAGGCCTGCAAGGCCTGAAGAAGCCTTTCCCTATAAATGCATATTTGGTATTACAATAGTCAATAGCATTAAGTCAACAGCAGTAGCATGTTGGGCAATATCGATGCTAAGGCCCTTTGGAGACAGACAACTAATACATATAGAATTAATATATAATATATAATATATTACTGTTCAAAGGTTTTGAACAGAAACAAATGTGTGTGAATATGATAGCAAGGCAGATACATAATCTAAATTTACATTGAATCTTATTTATTGAAAATAATCTTATTCGTACTGGAAATGTTTATGAAAATATTTCTCTTAAACTAGATATCACAGAAAATCATAAAAGTAGAAGAGAAATTTGAATAATAATCTATGGGAGAGCGAGATTCGGTTGTGCAATTAATCTTACATATTAGCATTTAAAATCCCTTCTATGTAGCATGTGTGAAATGTATTTGATTCTAATTGTATGCTCATGACAAATATTACAACATTTTCCATGGCACTCAGTTCAAAATGTTTATAAATGATTATGCTTGATTATGTTTACTTACCCCACTTCTTCTAAACGTGATTTAATTTGTTCTTTCTATTGTTAATTTATTGGGAAAATAATGAAACGTATAATATAATCTGTTTTGGGAACGTGGGGCTGTAGTTATTAAAATCAACGAATGTAATAGATAACCCATTATTTTTCTATATAGTTCACGCTCAAATGCTTTTGAGATGTGAACTTTTTAATAGAGAGGATGATAGATGCAAAAAATCCAAGATCATGCTATTTGCATACAGGTTCTGGTTTGATTAATTTATGATTTGATAAAAAAAGAAAAGAAGCATTTGTTTATATAATGCACCCATTATAACGCTGAAATGGGTGTCTTTGGTGAAAAAAGGCTCTGGTGAAGTTACACCAAGCACAAGGATAAAAAAGCAAAAATCTGTGTTGGGAGGATTCCTCCGTGTAGAGTCCATGGGGCACATTTACAAGACCCTTGCAACACTGTTGCATCACTTTTTACGACGCTCCAGCGACACAGATCAAAATTTAAGAGGCCACACAAAGCCACTCGTAGATATGGCGTAAGGCAACCCAACACAAGTCGCTGTGTTACTTTACATGGCTTCAGGGAGGCATACCATGGGCGCAGTGGTGGGTGTTCCCATGCAACACCCATGGGTTTTGAAGTATTCTCAGATTTACAACGATCCGTAAACCTGGGAATGCGTTAAAACTGTACACCTCCCCAGGGCAGGCGTACCTAGGCGAAATATGTTTCTTTCTCCTCCTTTTTTCCTGCCTTTTGCAGCATACATAGAAAGAGAAAAATGCCTTTCCTGCCAACAGTGCAGACATCTAGCACAATGGTGCAAGGGTGCATGCGTTGGCGCTAGGCACAATATTGTGCATCGACTGAAAGGACAGGAATGAACTGTATCTCGTATATATGGTGTCTTCCTGCCTCTTCGATTTGGCGTAGGGCAGCACAGCAAATAAACACTGGCAGCACTGCCCTATGTCAAATAATTGAAAATGAGACCCCAAATATTTTAACGATTCAAAAGCAACCATAATATTGCCACTAACTCCAAACTTGTGAATACAGCAATTACTCTGTTCTGGCAGATTAAATCTGTTCATAGCGCCACCTTCTGAACATGAACGTTCATCAACCCTTATGGGATAGTTAGCACAATGCAAATAGGGGCAGATTTCTGAAGCTGACATACATCTGTCCCTCTACAACGGATTATCTGACCAAAATAGGACCTACATTTTTGGAACCAACAAATAGAATCCACAGTTCCCCCAAAATGTGACATTGTTGAAACTAATTAAGGGTTTCACCAAAAGGGGGTGATGTTTTGGGCCCATAGACCCGCATGGTGTATTCAAAGATGACACAGACACCAGAAATTAGTTGATGTAACAGTCCACGAGGGATCACTGACAGAATTTCGACCTCAAAAATATCGACCTACACAAATATCGAGTCAACAATATCGAAGGCAAGAATATCGACATCCTATCTACAACATGGTAAGTACAAAAATTACGAAAAAAATGATATAGATGTAAAAAATATCGATGTCAAAAATATCGATTTTTTTTCTTTTAATATATAAATGTAAAATAAAGTATATAACACTAATAAATTAAATCTACATATTTAAAAGTATCTAATAATGTTTTAAATAAATAAATAATACATATATATTTATAATACATTAATGAAATATATACAGTAAATATATAATATATATGTACTGAACAATAAGTATTAATAATTATTTTACTAATTTATAAAATAATTAAAAATATTCTAAATTACTAATACATTTACAAACACAAAAAATAACATAAATAAAATGTAACTAATATACAAAATAAAATAAACTTGTAATTTTTTTACAATTAATTATATAAAACGTTGGATAGCGTAAGGGTAAAAATTACTATTCCCACTCCAGAGAGTACAACAGTAGGGAAAGCGTTGGATAGCGTACGGGTAAAAATTACTATTCCCACTCCAGAGAGTGCAAAAATAGGGAAAGCATTGGATGGCGTAGGGGTAAAACTTACTATTCCCACTCCAGAGAGTGCAACAGTAGGGGAAGCGTTGGATAACGTAGGAGTAAAAATTATTATTCCCACTCCAGAGAGTGCAACAGTAGGGAAAGCGTTGGATAGCGTACGGGTAAAAATTACTATTCCCACTCCAGAGAGTGCAACAGTAGGGAAAGCGTTGGATAGCGTAGGGGTAAAAATTACTATTCCCACTCCAGAGAGTGCAACAGTAGGGAAAGCGTTGGATAGCGTACGGGTAAAAATTACTATTCCCACTCCAGAGAGTGCAACAGTAGGGAAAATATTGGATAGCGTAGGGGTAAAAATTACTATTCCCACTCCAGAGAGTGCAACAGTAGGGAAAGTGTTGGATAGCGTACGGGTAAAAATTACTATTCCCACTCCAGAGAGTGCAACAGTAGGGAAAGCGTTGGATAGCGTAGGGGTAAAAATTACTATTCCCACTCCAGCGAGTGCAACAGTAGGGAAAGCGTTGGATAGCGTACGGGTAAAAATTACTATTCCCACTCCAGAGAGTGCAACAGTAGGGAAAGCATTGGATAGCGTAGGGGTAAAAATTACTATTCCCACTCCAGAGAGTGCAACAGTAGGGAAAGCGTTGGATAGCGTAGGAGTAAAAATTACTATTCCCACTCCAGAGAGTGCAACAGTAGGGAAAGCGTTGGATAGCGTAGAAGTAAAAATTACTATCCCCACTCCAGAGAGTGCAACAGTAGGGAAAGCGTTGGATAGCATAGGAGTAAAAATTACTATTCCCACTCCAGAGAGTGCAACAGTAGGGAAAGCGTTGGATAGCGTAGGGGTAAAAATTACTATTCCCACTCCAGAGAGTGCAACAGTAGGGAAAGCATTGGATAGCGTAGGGGTATAAATTACTATTCCCACTCCAGAGAGTGCAACAGTAGGGAAAGGGTTGGATAGCGTACGGTAAAAATTACTAGTCCCACTCCAGAGAGTGCAAAAGTAGGGAAAGCGTTGGATAGCGTAGGGGTATAAATTACTATTCCCACTCCAGAGAGTGCAACAGTAGGGAAAGCGTTGGATAGCGTAGGGGTAAAAATTACTATTCCCACTCCAGAGAGGTGCAACAGAAGGGAAAGCGTTGGATAGCGTAGGGGTAAAAATTATTATTCCCACTCCAGAGAGTGCAACAGTAGGGAAAGTGTTGGATAGCGTACAGGTAAAAATTACTATTCCCACTCCAGAGAGTACAACAGTAGGGAAAGCGTTGGATAGCGTAGGGGTAAAAATTACCATTCCCACTCCAGAGAGTGCAACAATAGGGAAAGCGTTGGATAGCGTAGGGATAAAAAATACTATTCCAACTCCAGAGAGTGCTACAGTAGGGAAAGTCTTGGATAGTATAAGGGTTAAAATAACATATTTATAAATAAACGATTTTTCTAATTATAAAAAAATAAACAAATAAATAAATATAAACTATATACAATACCTATACATAAATATAAAATACATGCTTAGCTAAATATATTTAACCTACAAAAATTTTAAATTAATACCATTTAATAATATTTAATTGCCAATTAATAATTAATTAACAATTATATTATTAACAATACAATTAGTTTTAATACATTATTAATTATTTAAATTTACATTACTTCCCACCATATTTCCCTATAAAACAACTACCCACAACATAACACATTTATCCATTTATGAATTAAAGAAAAATAATTAGCAAATTATTAAAATTAAGTAACTATTAATTAAAATTAATTACCAATTAATTAAATTTATTTTATAATTCCTACTAATTATTAACTAATTAACCATAATTAAATTACTTCCCACCCTATTCCCCTATAAACACACATCCCGCTACAGAACAGATATATCAATGATTCAATTATTTAATTTTTTTCAAATTAATTAATAATAATTAGCAATTAATTATAATTAATTAATCAATCCTACTATTTATTTATCTAATTACCATAATTAAATTACTTCCCACCCTATTCCCCTATAAACCCACAACCCGCTACAGAACATATATATCAATTAATAAATTAATTAAAATTATTTTCCAATTATTGACAATTAATTACCAATTAATTATAATTTATTAATAAATCCTACTAATTAATAATCAATTTACCATAATTAAATTACTTCCCACCCTATTCCCCTATAAACCCACAACCCGCTCCGGTACTAAAATATACAATTTTTTTATAAATTAATTTATTATTATATAAAATTAATACACATATAATAGTAATTATTTCAAATACTTAAGTTAAACATATAACACATACATAATAAAAAACTATAAAATAATACAAATATCGATATTAGTGTCATCGAAATTAGTAACATCGATATATATGCTATCGATATTACTAACTTCGATATTACTTACATCGATATTAAGAATTTCGATATTACTTACCTTAGGGTCGATATTCTGTCCAACGATATTCTTGCCTTCGATATTATGCTCCTTCGATATTTCAGACTCGATATTATGGTAGGTCGATATTTCCAACTCGATATTTTGTCTGTGTACCGTCCACGAGCATGTACACCCTGGCCCTTTAAGTGTTAGATCGATGAGTGTTAGGTGAGTAGTAGGACTTCCCCTAGGAAGGGGCTGCTGCTTGACGTGTCCTGCCAAACACTACATGTCTCTTAAAATCCAAAGAAAAACACACAAAAATTCAAACAGTGGAAACAACCACAAATACACTGGATACCATGTAGTCCATCAGTCTCTAGAGTGAACCAGCAGAACAGCAGTGGACGAATGGACTGATGAAGCTTGCTGCAACAGGACATCTCCGCTCACAATCATAATTTAACCTGAGTGGTTCAGAACATGAACACTGTCTCTTTGAAGTCAGAAACCTCTGGCTGCGTGCCTAGTAGACTGAAATACACAGTAATATAGTATTTCCTGGTTTGTTACTCACAACATTCGTCCCTATCGTGAAATCAACTTTATAAAACCTACTAGGAACCAAGAATTGATTGATATGCCTAGTGGATTATTGCTCTTATAGTTGATGCTACTAATAATTTTGTGACTTGACAATTTTGTATGTTGTTTTAAATGTATATGAGTCCTACTCAAAATGTATGCGGTATATATGTTTTGTGTTTGTCTGGACAGCTATAAAAGTATATGACTAAAACTTTACTCTAATCTTCATTGTGGTCAGTGTGGTCAGTGTGTTCTGTTTCATATTGGTATAGGTATCGATATCGTTGTACCCTTATAGGGACGGATGTTGTGAGTAACAAACCTTGAAATCCTATATTACTGTGTATTTCAGTCAGACAGAACCATTATTATTGTTCTATTACCCACCCAGGTTCTGAGGGTTACAGGGTCACCCCATGACATGTAATGGCGTGCCTAGTAGAGACAAGACATGGGGCCCGATTCACAGAACTAACTTAAGACAAAGTCCTAAACTTACTACCATTTTGATATTCACAGAAGGCACTTACTCATTTTGGTATTCACAGAAGGCACTTACTCATTTTGGTTTTCACAGAAGGCACTTACTCATTTTGGTATTCACAGAAGGCACTTACTCATTTTGGTTTTCACAGAAGGCACTTACTCATTTCCGTATTCACAGAAGTTAGGACTCCTAGCTTTAGGACTCCTAAATGCCTTCTGTGAATACTGAAAGTCTTAAAGTTAGGATTTTTCTCAGTTTAGGAGTAGTAAAGTTAGGAGTCCTATGAATTATCCCCTTAACTGCTGCCCATCCCCACCTCTGTGCTCAGCAGTTTTTTGGCTATAAGGGGTAGTCCGGGCTTATGGCTGCATAACTTTTTTTCCACATAAGGTATCCACACTAAAATTGAGCCCTTTGTTTCCAACACCTCGGGATTATAAAGGTACCCACGGTTTGTGGATTCTCTTGGAGGGGACCCAGAAAATATGCAAAATATATCTCAATGTTGATTTTTTTTTTGAAAAATTGGAAAAAAGAGCTCTTGATAAAACTGCCTGATTTTTATCCCTTAAAAATGGCATTAACAAATGATTTGCTGCGTAAAGTCCCCCCTTCCCGGTTTTCAGGAACATACAAAGCTGAATTAAAAAAAAGATTTTTTCACCACAGTTTTGGCATTTTTCAGAGTTAGCCCAATTTTCCTATTTTTGTGCTCTCACCCTACTTCCAATTTGAGGTGGAAACCAGTGTAAAACCCATGGCCGATCCAGGGATGCTATACACTTTGGAAAATAAAAAAGAAATCTGAATTCAGCATTTGGCCATATGTGTAGATCCCCTCAAGGTTTTCCCCAACAAAACTAACTGTTGAAATAAAGAAATATTGAAAATGAGTAGCAGAAAATGGCCATTTTGGACAACGTTTTCATCTGTAACTTTTGAACAAGATATCAGATGTACAAAAGCAACATACTATTAGAACTGCTAGATCCTTTTGGTTTTAGGGATGCATAGGATTTTTAGGTACCAAGAGCCAGCAATGGTGCTGCACTGTTCAATGTTTTTTCTGTGTATCGTGTTTAGACCAATTCTTGTGGTGAAGTATGTGGGTAGCTATTTTGGCAAAAGGAAACCTGCCTGCTGAGTCTTAGAATGATGTGTGGTAAGGCCTTCCTAACAAGAATAGGAAACACACACTCTAGACAGGCATGACCATGATGGGCATTAGCCCTGCTATGGGAGACAGTGGTTCTGGTACAACTAACCACCTTATCCACTCATTCTTTTTTGAGCATTCTGATTTCTAAGCAACAAATATGTTCCTCTAAGAGTACAGCATCAGGGGATTTTGAGGTATGATAATTCAATACTTTCTTACTTTTATAACATGAGGGAGCCTATTTGCAGTGAGTGAGATCTATCTCAAAGGTCTCTGAGTGCATATTAAATTATCTCAGAAAAAATCTATGTGGTGAGATACAGGGCAAAAGGTGTGGGGGGGGGGTCCAATAGACCCGCTGTTGACAAACGTTGGTGAGACAAAAGTTTGGTAAATACCCAGGGGTTTAAACAAACCTTTATCAGCTTAGTCTAGAGAGGGAAAGGGAGGCTCACTTCTACTGAGGAACACAAGTAGGGAGCTATTAGGGGAACAAACATTGAACAGATCACTTCTAAAAAAGACTAAGTGCAGAATGAGATCTTCACCAGATAGGAACTGTAGTGGAGAGTAGGAAATAAAAACAACAATCACCCTTCAAAAGTCCTGCAAAATGAGAAATGTAAATATCACAAGACCCAAGGTTCCAGTTCAAATGCATAAACACGCAATAAATAACAAACTAGCAGAAAGCACAGCAGGAAGAACTTTGATAACTAGTCACAGGCAAGAAGAACTTGGATAACTAGTCACACTAAAGAATTAGCTTTCCAAGATAAAGTAATACCTCCCATTTGGCATTAGAAAGTGATATTAGAATGGTGGGTCACACCACTGGGTGGACATTGACATAATTTGAAGATTTATATGGCACTCAAAATTTGTCTCTATTCCTTACTAACATTCCCAAAATCTGATTCAGACCCTCATTCGTAGGATTGTGGAAAAGTCTTGTTGGTGCTATGATTATCACCTTTTTCACTATAAAGCGTCTAAAAAAAATGACTATGAATGTTCTTGGTGAAGATAATTTATTGGTGCCTTCCAGGCCTTGTGCATCCGGTGGAACTCCAAAAGTGTGGAAGAACTCAAGGCCATATTATCAAGAAAGGGCGATATATTATCAACACTTTTATCGGCAGGAAACTGCCGCTAAAGCGGCGATAATGGGCTTGATAATATGCCCTTGGGAATTCCCATAGAAGCCCTGGTTCTGGTGTTAACCTGGGCTTCCATGGGAATTTACAAGGGCATATTATCAAGCCCATTATTGCCGCTTTAGCGGCAGTTTCCTGCCGATAAAAGCGGCGAAAATGTATCGCCCTTTCTTTAAAATATAGCCCTCAGTACTCAGCCTCAGGCTTTAGTAAGAGGTCAGCCAAAAATGTCCATCAGGCATAGTGCATGCATTTTTTGTGACACCCCATATAATCATACATTTTCCTTGGGTGATCTAAATTCCAATTCAATGTTTTTGGTGCCCAAGTCCAATAGTTCATGTTCCCAACAGTTGCGGTATTTATCCTTTCCCCCCGGGTCCTCCAGACTTTTTTAAAGAATTGTTCAGATGTTCATAATAGGAGATGAGGTCTGACCTAAGTGATTTAACTTCCTTTGTCATTTCATACGTGTTTTCATCCATGGATGAAATAAATAGTTGTACTGCTATGATCTCCTTCATAACAGGTCTTCAGCGTCCCTTCCAGCTTCTAGGAGCCGGAGGGCAGGACTCAGTTTCCCATTCCTGATAATTCTTCAAAGAACAGCAATTGTCTATAGGTATTCTGTGTCATTTTCTGAAGACCAGCCATTGTTTAACATATTGCATACAATTATTATTAATGCCATATTGGAACAACAAGGATAGCAGATGTTTATACCATGGTTGTCAGGTGGTCGGGCATAAAGTAGTTACATTAACACCTAATGACACACCCTATTTCTACATACAAGACTCATAAACTACATGTCAAATACATAGCATGATGGTGTGAGGGTCCCTGAGACATGAGTCTATCACAGTATCAGTATCACATTGACGCCATGGCCATAGAACAGGAGATAACTGCGAATTCCGGCAGAATTCCCCTTTCAGGGAGTAAAATCCCACAATGTTGCATGAGTACAAAAAGAAGTTGGCAAATTATCCAATCATAGGGGTGCACGCATGCATCTAGAAATTCATTTTCCACACCTCTCCAGGCAAGGTTTCCAGTGGGCAATCCCATTGGGTCACAGATGACAGAGATGCTTTTGACAGCAGTAAAATGTGAAAACTAGGACCACCAACACAAATACAACACAGCATACACAACCCAATGTGCGATGTATCAACTATTCTGGTCAGACTTCCTTATGGGGCTATCTAAAAAGGATGTATGTCATTACATCGCATACTAATACCACGCGTGCCATTACAATGTGGGTATTACTACGCGATGTCAATGACAACGATATACCAATACATCGCATACTTTTACCACAAGTATGCTTTTACCACGCATGCCATTACAACGCAAAGGCATACGTGGTAAGCTATACTCATAGTTTAAGTTTACAAGGTATGTGACAAACCTACCCCTACACCTACACAACACACTACTCCCACCCCTACACTACCCCTAACCCAAAAACACTTCCCACACTGCTCCCACCCCTACACTACCCTAAACCCTAAAACACTACGACACTACAACACTACCCACACTACTCCCACCCCCACCCCTACACTTCCCCTAACCCTAAACACTACTACCTTACCCTAAACCACTACCCAAACTACTACCACCCCTACACTACCCTGAACCCTAACACATTACTACACTACACTACAACAGTACCCAAAGTACTCCCACCCCTACACTACCCTAAACCCTAACACACTACTACACTACAACAATACCCACACTACTCCCACCCTTACAATACCCTAAACCCTAAAACACTACTGCACCACCCACACTACTCCCACCCCTACAGTACCCCTAACCCTTAAACACTACTACCCTACCCTAAACGACCCACACTATTCCCAACCCTACACTACCCTAAACCCTAAAACACTACTAGACTACAACACTACTCACACTACTCCCACCCCTACACTACCCTAAACCCTAAAACACTACTCCACTACAGCACTAGCCACACTACTCCCACCCTACACTACTTTAAACCCTTAAACACTACTACACTACAACACTACCCACACTACTCCCACCCCTACACTACCCTAACCACTAAAACGCAACAACACTTCACGAAACACTAAAACACTACACAGACAATACTATACTACACTAAAACATAAAACACTACACTACCCTAAACCCCAAAACACTACACTACACAAACACTACTGCACTACCCTAAACCATAAAACACTACACAAACACTACTACACTACCCTAAAACACTACACAAACACCACTATACTACACTAAACCCTAAAACACTACACTACCCTAAAACACTACACTGCACAAACACTACCCTAAACCCTCAAACACTACACTACACAAACACTACTACACTAACCTACATGCAATGTAATGGTGTGCGTGGTTTTTACCACACGTTGTAACATCGCATGCGTTGTAACCCATACGATGTAATAGCAACACATGGTAAAAACCGCGTTGTAATGGCTGTTCCCATCTAACAATGAGGAGTTTACAACATATTCTAATTACCACATTATTTAGACTTTAAGGTCCTGTAATGCTATGCCTGATTGCACTCACACATATATATGCACACAAGCATACACAAACAGCAAAAGCTGGATAGAGGACCACAATTAAATGTATCTTTTTTAGTTGATTGGAAACATCTTTAAATCATAAATCCCCATTGGCCGCTGGAGAACTCCCCAGATTACAGTTAGACTTGGGTGAAATTTCAATTACAGATGTTATAAATGTTGTAATTTTGGAAATGTTGTTTACGTCAATTACGCAAAAAAAAACAGAAATAGAGCTAATATCCCACATCATGTAAATACAATCCATCCATATAACCTTCTACCATGAATGCACCCTTCATGGTAAATACTTACTGAGAGTGCACAGGAATAACTAAAAACATAAGTGTATTGTTCCCGTTACATTTGACTTTTTCAAATGGTTCATGATGACCAGTGCCAGGAGAAGGCCTACCATGAAGCATTTCATCTACAGGGTGGGTAAGGTCTTTCCCTGATTTTGATAAAATAACACAACTACTACACATTCCTGTTAGTATCCTTTATTTCCTGAGGAAGGTATAGCTGTTGTGATTACATTTACTGGAGAATGAATGTTCTTGCAATATTCTCCTACTCCTTCCCTAGTGTGATATGATGATCAATTAGTGGCCATCTATGACAGCTTCAAGGTATTCCACTGCTACAGAAATCACCACTCCTATTACAGTCAGTTGTTTTGATGGAATTGCAGCCAGTAAAATAATGCCTACTGCACCAGGATGCATAAGCTCATGGACATCCCTAAGGTATTCTATCTTCAACAGGTTACACATATCATAATATAAGATCTTCGAACAGTACCTTCCACATACATACATGTCAACACATCTAAGTACTTCACGGGTAACCCAAAGCCATCCAAGATATTGTATAAGCAAAGACCTCTGGCTCTCTGTCCAAGTTTAATGTATGAGATAAGCCAAATATGGCATTGAGCATGTCAGATTATTGATAGACAGTAATGCTAGTTCATGTAATGGCATATTCGATGACAGAATTGTGTGAAGAATGTCCACCTTCATGTCATGAATGAGGAAGATGTAGTTTTGGTTCCTTCACACAATGTATTCAGCTCTTTGGATCATCAATGAGAAATCTGTTGAAGAAGAGGTTATCAAGGATGGGCAAGACATAAAACATGTCACTTAACAAAAACAGTTGTGTGGCATAGCAATGAAGTAGGGGCATCCACAGACACACTCTGTATATACCTATGGTAAGAGATAAGATGGCAGAAGGTTGTGAAAGATCTCATTATGACCTACAACATGTGACGTCAACTATTTTTTATGCAGTTGACAATTTCCTGATAGAGCTTTGGGTGATACATGGTATAGTAGATAATCGGAATGTTTTAAAGAATGTCTTGCTAGGACATTTTACACTGAAACAAGTTGGCACATATGTTTACATGTTATTGTGTTGTGTTGTAATGGGCTGCTGATTACCTTGCAGCCCTACTTTTGTGGCTGGGGTTATTAAGATCATGTCACTTTAATATTTAGCAAAATGTTTCTTAACAATCCACTTTTGGTTGTTTGGTTGTGGGAAAACATGCTCTTTTTAAAGCACCTTATGTTCCCTATTCCTTCATCACAGACGTTCACCAAAGCATTATTGTATACTAAATATACCATCAATTTTTGGTGATACGTTTCTCAACTCCTGTGCAAATATCGTTATAGAGCCTCAAGGAAGAAATCTCCTTATCCGGCATGCAATACCATTTTAGGTCAATCAAAACCTTAATACCAGATTACTAATCACATGCATGATAAACATCTTTTCTGTTCTTCTAAAATCAAGCTACAGAATGTCTCTATCTTGTGCTTTGCATCTGTCTGGAGATTCTGCAAATCAGAAGGATGGCAGTGTGTTGCCATGGGAGAAGGAATATATTGGAGTATACCTTGAACCATAGGTGATTATCGAATGCCAACTGGATGTCGACACAGATTTATCCAGCACGTTTAGTATACTCTGGTGAATTTGGGAGGATTCTTTATGGTGAGGTATGTGCAATTAGTGGTTACCCTGGAAGCAGAGGGCAGTTTTCTGGTTTTATTCTTGCTGTGCTGTGATGTGCATTGGAAGGTGGAATAGGGCCAAATTGAGCTATAATGTGACTTTGACTTACCACCCGGCTGACTTGCAGATGACCAGTTGTGTAGCATACTATCAAGAGTGCATAGCTGTGTACACTCTGACAGCATAGCATGAGACAAGAGATAGCAGATATTCTTGCCCTCCGATTGGCTTACCAGCTTGCCCGAGACATGTAATGATGCACTCACGGATTATTAAGCACCCTCATGGTACAAATGAACAAAATGCTCATATTATGTACCTGAAAAACTACCAAAGCTGGTATTCCTCAAAATAACTGATTACTTTGACACACTACACTTCAGTCAATGGATCACAGCACCCCCGTACATCAAGGAGTTCACAGCTTGTCTATTTATTCTTGTAAAATTCAATTTATGATTCCTTATGGCATCTTCCTATGGTACATTCTGTAATTGATCTTATCCTTCATATGACCTCATTGGCCATGATTCCAATTGGATTATTACATTCAGATACATTCAGCTTGTGCAGGGTTTAGATTGAGAAACCATGGGGTATTTTCTCCTGGTGGGTTTTTCGAGGTCTATCTTGCCAACTTTCACAGGGGGAAGATAGCACAGTATATTCCAATTTCAAAAACCCGGCGCCAAAAGATTTTAGTTCTGTAACTAATTCCTCATTTTCATAAGGACTACTCGGAATTGGAAGAATTTACGACACTTAGTAAATACCGTAACCCATGGTATCACTAAATATCTGGTACCGTAAATTCTTAAATGGCATCAGAACCGCAGGCACCCTTGTATCATAGTGCAAGGGTGCCTGCATTGAGGGAATGATTGTTTATGTACAGGAAGGTTTCCCATCCTGCACATAAACAATCCCGATTGGCTGTTTGTAAAGCCTATGTGTACTGCATTGTGCAGCACACATAGAAGTTGAAACTTGTCATTTTGTAAAATGATTGTTTATGTGCAGGGAGGGACACCTTCGGGCACATAAACAATCGTAGCCAATTTGCTGTTTCTATGTGTGTTGCACAAAGCAGCACATATAGAATCAGCAAAATCGAGGAGAAATAAAGCATTTATCCCTGTTTCACCATGTTAAGACCAGGGTTTCCCTGGTCCTAATTTTGCCTGTGCTTCCTATTTACGCCACCCTTGTAAATAAGGGACAACGTCAAAATCAATGGGTGTTGTGGCGGAACGCCAACCACAACACCCATGGACACCCCTTTCACGCTAAGTATAGCATGAAATGGTGCCTTATTTACAAGGCAGCATAGCCACTTTAAGTGGCTTACGGGCACATGCATCATTGTCATTTGCATTCGCAAATGGTGCGAATCGCAAATTGCGGCTGTTTGCAAATGCAATTGATAAAATTGGGATGGATCATGTTTTTCGGAATTTTAGAAATCGCAATCATGTTGCGATTTCTAAAATTGCGATTGCATTTAAGAAATCGCAATTTTCGATTTCTTAAATGCAATGCAAGAACATTTTAAATTTGCGAATTCGCAAATAGGGAGAGGTAAATTACCACGAAGTTGACCTTCATGGAAATTTGCGAAAACTTTCAAAAATGCACAAAAGTGCATTTTTGAAAGTTTCTTTTTACACACACACATGCCCGTGGGGCATGTGTGTGTGAAAAATGCACTCAAAGTTATATTTCAGGGGTGCAGGGGGGGGTCCTTTGGACCCCCCCTGCACCCTTGAAATTGCATTCTCAATTTGCGATTCGCAAATTGCGAATCGCAAATTGAGAATGACTTCCCATTCATTCCTATGGGCCTCTAGGCCCATAGGAATCAATGGGAAGGGATTCTTTAATTGCGATTCGCAAATTGTGAATCGCAATTAAGGAATTTTAAGAAATCGCTAAATAAATGCGATTTCTTGGTGCATAAGCGTTTGCGATTTCTTAATTGCGATTCCTTAATTTTCGCAATTAAGAAATCGCAAACGGCAACAATGATGCATGTGGCCGTTAATGCCGCCTTGAAAATAAAGCAAAGGGTTTATCGCCCCTGTGTCGATAGGGGCCTGTTAATATGCCCCTTAGTGTTGCAAGACACAGCCAAGGTTTAGTTGAACATGATCAGTCAGTCAGTGATTCTGGGAAATGTTGCCTCATGTGATGAAAAAGGCCTTATTCTGGCATAATTAGGCCCTTCAGATAAATTGAAATATTGCACCCCAGCTCGTTTTCATGAACATGACTCTGCTTTCATTATCTGTAAATGTGAAACAATTTGAGCAACACAACTAGCCGCTTAAACAGCTATGATACAAAATAGGATCAAACTAATCCTTTAAGAACATTGTGATCCAGAACCCTTTTCAAATAACACGAACAGTGTGCTTTATATATCACAACTAAATGAAAACTGCAGGGCTCAGTAGTCACAAGGCAGATGTTTTCCGAAGAATGTGAACCTTAATGTCTTGTCTTGAAAATGTAGTAACTCATTGAAAGAAAGGAGACCCAATCAATTTAAACTCCGACAATTGAATAAAAACCGTGGAGATAAAATCAATGAAGAGAAAACAGAGAATGATTAATGTTCATTCGTATAGCTACAAGAATAGAAATGACATAGGCAGCACGGCGTAGGACTTGCTTCTATAGAAGCGTAAATGAAAAGTAACACAGAAAAATAACTTAAAAAGTACAGTACAATGCCTTCAAAGCAAATGTTATGAGAAATGTTACAGCAAACGAAGATTCACATTTAATATGCCGAAGTATCATTTCTAATGATGTGTGAAATTGCGAGAATGTGTTACAGCATACATCCAAAAATGCATTTTCTCAAACTTCTCAAATTTGACAAACTTTGTGGAATTGTTTGTTTGGGACTCAGCTTCTAGGAAAATTCGCCGAAATTGGGATTTGTAGATTATAAAGTGTGCAAGAATTATTTCGAGTTTATTATGCAGCAGAAGAGGTACTCTTTTATAAAACTGCTGCTGATGATAGCCAAAATCTTTTGCCAGGAACATGAAAAACACTTAAAACGTATAGAGCGTGGATTTGGGACACCCTCCTTGAGCCATTGTTTAAAAAAAATTACAACGCGATGGGAGCATTTCTTTTGCAAAATCTTCTAGAATTTGATCAGTGGGACCAGGGTATCTGTGCAATGAAAAGTATTTTTATTGGTGCTGCTCCTTATATTTTCACAAGGGTCCTGCTCATTAGGTGAGGATCATGTACCACCACACACCACAGGTCAGTGCTTGTAGGTAGTGTGTTCCATGTGCAAGCAATAAATGCTGTTTTTCACTACTAAGACCTTGATGGAATGTTGTTCCAAAGCTGTTGGCCTCACAATCAAGGAGGGGCACGTTTTAATACTGGAACAAGCAAATTCGTGAATAACTAGGACTAGGCACCTTGTATCATGTGTAAACTGCTGAGTCTTATGAGGAAATACCATGCCTTTATGTTACTGCTAGTCATGTTCCCATTCACAGATGGCAGCTACTCCAGCCGCCTACTGCCATCTGCCTGGGCATCCAACTCCTCAAACTAACCCACCTCGCCATTTAATGTCTCTACACATTATTTTTTTACAAGAACAGTATACATCATGGATATATAGTAAATGTTGTTATTTTATGGGAAATAGGAAGCATAATGTATGCAGAGCCAGTATACAGGATATCAGCATAGCTAAAATTGTTCTCATTATTTCAGTCTTTCTGTAAAACATATAGCCTAGATAATATTGTTTTATATCAATTAAAATATAAATTTTCAATGAGCTTCCATGTGCTGTGCCTCGATCGATTCACCGTAACATATGTAGAGATTTTGGGGCATATTACCAAGCAATAACGATATTGCTTGGTTAGCGGGAAATAAATATCGCCGAGCACCGAGGATTTTTACCGCTGAGATACCTTGATATTATCAAGGTTTATCTCAAAAGCGGTAAAAATCCTGCAAAATGCATGAATATCGCTGAAAAATCCGCGATATTCATGCATTATCGTGACAATGCTCTTAGCCATTTTATCCACCTTCCATTGGATAACATGGCTAAGAACTGCTTTTAGCAGGCGTTAGCTTTTGGAGATATTCGCGCTTAGCGCGAATATTTCCAAAAGTTGTTAATAGGAGTTAGAGATGTTAGCGACTGTTTTCAGTCGCTAACATCTTGACACGCCCACTTTGCATGTCATTAGCGATAATTATCGCTGACATGCAAAGTGGGCCCCTAAATGCCCGCTATCGCCTACAAGCTGTCGCTAACTGGTGTTAGCGACAGCTTGGTAATAGGGCGATAAAATTATCGCCGCATTAGCGGGAAAAAGTCCCGCTAATGCGGCGATAATGCCCTTGGTAATATGCCCCTTTGTTTTACTATTAATATACTACTATAGTCAGCAAGGAAGTGCGTAGAAAATACCAAAATGTGCATGTTAGTTAAAACGTGTAAGTGTGATGTACCTAGGTGAGAATTTGTGGGGACTTGTGCGATGAAAGGTGAATATAATTTTCTTTTACTTTTCAACTTAGTAGATGTCGTAATAGGGTTGTTTCTCTTCCAGTTCAAAAGATAGTGATGAACTGTTTGACAATTTTGCAGGTTTTTGTGAGGCCATTGCTCTACATCTATAGAGATTTAACACTGCGGTGTCTCAATGCAACATGCCTTTTTCGGTGATCTGTTTTTCCATTCTCTGAATTGTGGCGCTACAGCAGATCCGGAATCCTGGGGAATAACAATAGGTCAAAGAATGGAAGGACTAGAAAGAAACAGGTTGCAGAGAGACACAACACAAATTAACTGAGTGCATTTGTGAAAAAACTTTGGGGCATAATATACAAGGTCTGGTGAAAACGACTGCTAACGCTAGTTAGCGGCAGTTTTCTTACCGCTGTGTACCACTGAATACTATTGCCTTGTTAGCGACGTTTGTATAAGACGTCACTACATGGTGATAGCTTCAGGGATCAGCAGTGAAAACTGTTGCTAACATTAGCGGTTTGCCCTGTTCCCATGATACACTGGGCCAGGGACAGACTAATTTGCATATAGCCAGGTTCTGAGCTGGGATGGTGCAGTGAGCTAAAAAACGGTGTTGGATTAAGCCCTGATCTCTTGACTGGGTGAGAGTATTCTGCTTAATTCAGAAACTCTGTCCATCACCACCCCCTGTTGTTTAATTATTTTGTCCACCATAAGCGTGGAAGGGTATACTCAGACGTGAGTCCCTTGCTCATTGCACCATCAGGATTCAAGCAAGCCGGGCCGAAGACGGCTGAAATGCCAGAAACCGGTCTCCGGTAGCTTGTTTCCTTCCCAGTGAAAGAATTGGCTTGGTAGTTTGGTTTGCCCTGTTCCCATGATACACTGGGCCAGGGACAGACTAATTTGCATATAGCCAGGTTCTGAGCTGGGATGGTGCAGTGAGCTAAAAAACGGTGTTGGATTAAGCTCTGATCTCTTGACTGGGTGAGAGTATTCTGCTTAATTCAGAAAGTCTGTCCATCACCACCCCCTGTTGTTTAATTATTTTGTCCACCATAAGCGTGGAAGGGTATACTCAGACGTGAGTCCCTTGCTCATTGCACCATCAGGATTCAAGCAAGCCGGGCCGAAGACGGCTGAAATGCCAGAAACCGGTCTCCGGTAGCTTGTTTCCTTCCCAGTGAAAGAATTGGCTTGGTAGTTTGGTTTGCCCTGTTCCCATGATACACTGGGCCAGGGACAGACTAATTTGCATATAGCCAGGTTCTGAGCTGGGATGGTGCAGTGAGCTAAAAAACGGTGTTGGATTAAGCCCTGATCTCTTGACTGGGTGAGAGTATTCTGCTTAATTCAGAAACTCTGTCCATCACCACCCCCTGTTGTTTAAACATTAGCGTTATGGCGATATGAATTCCGGTGTTAGCAGGCGAAAACCAACAAAAGGCATATTAGTGGCAAAAAAACGCACGTTAGTCAGCCCAAAGTGAGTTTTTTTGCCTCTAATTGGAAAAATAGCCTATCAGTTGACTCCCAATAGGAAAATAGGCAAAAAAAACAAAGAAATGCAGAATGAAGCAGCCAGGGCCAAGTGCAGCACACATCAACAACCCCCTCAAGCCACCCATGGATGACCTGGATGAGTGCCTGGATGCCTTACTGGACCTGCGTCTCGAGCCTTGATGCCTCACTGGACCTGCGCCTGGAGCCTGGATGCCTTGCTGGACCTGCGTCTGGAGCCTGGAGTGGAATGCAGAGGAGTGTGGAGTCGATGACCCAAGGCGGTAGACATTGAGGCTCGGCAATCACCTGTACCTGGTGGTGAAATCTGGCCGGTCGCACGGAGACACATTGCTGACCTGTGTGAGAAGACCGCCTCGTGCCCCTTGGAGCTGTGAATGGAAACTATGATGCACCACAACACCAGGGTGCACGGAGGGATTGCCAACGGTGGGCGGCACCTCTCTGCATCACAGGCCGATGAAGTTGCGCTGGCTGGACACTGTGGAGGGTGAGGTCCCTGAGTTGTGCCACACTTGTGTTGCAGGAGCGCTGCAAGTTCACGACTAAGGGAGGCCTGCTGCATCAACTGCATTGGGAGGTACACCAGCGGACTTAGCGGCGGTTGCTGTACCGAGGCTTGTGCATTCCTACCTGGCTGAGGCTCCTGCCGGCTGAGTCACAGATTTGGAGAGAGTTTAGCGGATTGCGCCACAGTGTCAATTTCCAGGTAAGGAGAAGGTCCGGGGGTCGAGTCACCCAGGCCTAACACATGTAGATGACGCACCAACAGTGTCAGCTCAACTGCTATGGTGGAAGAACATCACCCCACTGCTTTCAAGCAGTGCAAGAAGAGGATAAAATCATCACATGATGATAACTTTCTGATTTAATTGTGCCTTGTTTCCATTGCAGGTGTTATGTTAAAGCCGTACTTTTAGATCGCACGGCTACCCCAGGGGGTGTCCCGGCGCTTTGACAAAGAGGCCTGAAAAACCCAGAAACACAAAGGCAGAAACGCTACAGTCACAGTGATTACATGGAAAAGAGCGTGGTCTTCAGCTCCTTCCTGAAAGCTAGGAGGCTATTAGCTTTGCAGAGGGAAAGAGGGAGCTCATTCCAAAAGCGAGCTGCCACATATTGAAAAGACCGTCCTCCCATCCAAACTCGTTTGACAACAGGCACCTCCATTTTAGCCAAATTGGCTGACCGCAGCATCCTCCGCGGCACATAGAAAGCGGTACGCTTTCTGATGTAGTTAGGACCAACAGAGTGGAGGGCTTTGAACGCCAGCGTGAGAATTTTAAACCTAATTCTACTAGAAATAGGGAGCCAATGCAACCTATTTAGAAGCAATGAGGCACTGGCTCTCCTTGGCAGGCCAAATATGGCTCTGGCCGCCGAGCTTTGAACAATTTGCAGTCTAGCCAGAAGGTACTTGGGCAGACCTGCAAAAAGCGCATTTGCGTAATTTAGCCGAGACCCCACAATCGCCTGGACTACAGTCTTACGATATTGCAGGGAGAGCAGTGGAAGAAATTTCCTAAGCATCTTGAGGATGCCGAAGCATTTCCCTGATAGCCCCATAATATGGGGTCGAAAAGAGAGGTCGTCATCAAACACAACTCCAAGATTTTTCACTTGGGAGGATGACTTCTCAGGAGGGAACATGTCCAGGGGCCACCATGACTTCCAGCCAGGATCAGGGGCACAGCCAAAAAAGAGCAACTCAGACTTATCCGAGTTGCACTTCAGGCTGTGCCGCTGAAACCACGCAAAGACTGCACTCAGACAGTCTTTGATCCTGTCGCCGTCAAAAACCTCTCCCTTCCTGCAAGTAAACAGGAGCTGGGTGTCATCTGCGTATGAGATGACCCGGGCCCCATAAGCCTCCGCTACCATCGCCAGAGGGGCCATATAGATGTTAAAGATGGTGGGGCTCAGAATGGACCCTTGAGGAACCCCAACCTCTAGCGATGGCATTTCAGCGGAGAACGGTGGAGCCCAGATCACCTGTCGACGGTCGGATAGGAAGGATTGAAACCAATCCAACACCGTCCCCCGCAGTCCTATCTCCCTGAGTCTTGAAAGGAGACCTGCGTGTGGGACGGTGTCGAAAGCCGCCGACAGGTCCAGCATGACTAACATAGCCTTTCCCCCCAGATCGAGCGTCTCCCTGATGGCGTCGGTCACCTCCACGAGGGCTGTCTCCGTGCTATAGTTAGCCCGGAAACCAGATTGAGAATCATGGAGAATGTTGTTATTCTCAATAAAGGTGGTAAGGGTATGCTGAACATGTTTCTCAACCACCTTCGCCAGAGCAGGGAGGAGGGAGATCGGTCTATAGTTAGCCAGCAGCAAGGGATCTGTGGGATGGTGGATAGGGCTGCTCCACTCACGGAGCAGGGCAGGGGCGGAGGTGCATGCCCACTCAAGTGCGCAGTGACTGTTTGGTCGGCCTGCTCCGACCACACAAAGCAGTCATGCGCACTGTCCTGTTCACAATGCAGGCTGCATTACAGCCTGCATGAAGAACATGCCCACACCTCCAGCCCCAAGCAAAATGCCTCTTCCTGGCACCAATGACCAATCCCAATGCTGGATTGCAGATTTGTGATTGGCTTAGGGGAGGGAGCCTGGCTGCCTACTTCCTGTTTCTGGAAGCAGACTCAGGAGAGCAAGAGCAACGAAGACATGGGACCCGGCCTCGAGGTAAGATTTCTCATATTGAAATTTTTACAACACTCGCTCACACACATACCCATGGGCCATGCCCCACCCAGTGTACTTTCCAGCGTTTCCCACCTGCCAGCTGTCCAGCACTTCTTAATGGCGGCCGCTGTGTGGCCATGTGCAGCGGGCATACCACTGGTGTGCCAAAGGTATATATGGAGTTACGACACATAAAATTATATTGCATTTCATTTCAATGCATACTAATACTAGGCATATTGCAACAATAGGGAAGGTGTTGGATTGCGAAGAAGTAAACATTACTATTCCCACTTCAGTGGGTGCAACCCTAAAACTGACACTTGCACCCCAAGGCAAATGCTGATGCCTAAAATTAATCTTTGAGTCCCAAAACACCCCCTAAAAATCATATTTTACCCAAATGCACACCCCAATTTCCATATTTGACCCAAACGCACACCCCAATTTTCATATTTTACCCTAATGCACACCCCAATTTTCATATTTGACCCAAACGCACACCCCAATTTTCATATTTGACCCAAATGCACACACCAATGTTCATGATTGACTCCAAAACACACCCCAAATTTCTAATTTTACCCCATAATACACCCCACATTTCATCACCGACACCCGAAAACCATACGCACCCTAAAAATAAAAAAATACCCCATTAATGGCCTCACAATGCGTTGCCATGGAATGCGATGTAAGGGTACCTGCGTTGTTGAATTTGCATTGTAAAGGCATTATGATGTAATGCCTGCGTTGTAATGAACATCTCCCGTGCCAAAGACAAGCCATAGGCCATAGGCAAGCCCATCTGCGTCTGTCTGCTCCTGGACCATGCTCAGCACCGAGGACCCTTCCTCTTGGACAGTCCACCCCTATGGCACCAGCACCCTCCTCGCCATCAACCCTGGACGCCTCATCGCCTGCCAGGACCAACATCTGCTCTGGACCGGACATCACCATCGCCATCACTGATGGCTACTAAATCACCCGCAAAGACCACCGACCGTCCAGGAGGTGGCATTGCCATCACCTACAGAAGCAAACTCCGACTGACCATGCACTCTAATGACCTAACGGTGACCATGGAACACCTTAACTTCCAGATCTGGACCAACCCCATCCTCTGCGGCACTCTCATCTGCAGGCCCCCCGGGCCATGACACCCATTCTCCGATACCATTGTAGACCTCATTGCACACCAGGCTCGACCATTCACCGACGATATCCTACTCGAAGAACTCAATTTCCACTTGGACAACGCCAGTGACCAGAACAACACCCCCTCCTGGGGTTGCTCCACAACATCAGACTCAAGCAGCTAGTCACCGCAGCAAGCCACTTAGCAGGACACACGGTCTTGCACGTCTCCTCCGCCAGCAGGACCTTCAACTACAGCCACACCACGGACTCTCCTGGACCGACCATCATTGTATACATCACTTCTTTACCATGGACACTGTACACAATCGCCATCCTCGCCCCTCGCAGCTGGATCCGTAGCGCACAACCACCACTCATGGATCTCCAACTGCCCCGACACCCGGGCACCCCTCAAGAATGACACTGCGTCAGCACCTTACGCCATGATGGCAGGCATAAGGGTGATGCAGTGCCACAGGGATAGGCTGGCCTCATGCATTGCTGAAGTTGCGTCATGGTTGTGACACGACTGCAGCAATGCGTGACTTTAGCACAGACAGATACGTCAGGATTCCAGACATATCTGTCAATACTTGCGGCATGGAGTGCTGTCCAGTAAATACAGTGCATCCGTGGTGTCACAAGAAGGGGGTAGTGACAAGTGTTGCAAAAGTGTGTTGTTGCAGCGCTGCAACACTATTCAAAAGTGAGGCCCAGGGATGAGCACTTATTGATGGTGCCCAGTCCTGCCTTGCAGTTTTGTCGCAGGGCAGCGCAGCAACATTGTTTGCAGCGCGGTCCAGCAACAAAACCTGCTGAAATAAGGCCCCAAGGGTTATCTCAATTTTTAAGACCAGCTATTTTCTGGTCTTAAAAATTGCCACTAACTGCAGTTAGAGGCAATTTGTTTGGTCCTCCAAACTTAAAGAATCCCTTTGTAAATATCACAAAGTGGGGTTAGTGGGCATTTTGGCATGGGACGCCTCCCTTGCATGTCATTATTGCTAACAGAAGTGGCGATCTTAATAGTGGATGTTATCAACAGAAAACTGCCGCTAACAGAGGTTAGTGACAGCTTGTACATATGGCGATACAAATATCACTGCAAAGCCGTCAGAAAAGTTCCGCTAAGGCGGCGTTTGCTCCTTGTACGTATGCCCCTTTGAATGTACATGTGCTTTAGCACATTAAAGCCACTTATGGAAAGGGGCGACCACTCGGTCCCCCCGAACGTATGGCCGGGTGCCCCGATCCCCCCGGGAAGCCATTTTGGGCGGGAGGCGTGTCACGGCTGGTATGCCCGAAGCGGCGTAGCCGGGGCGCGCCTTTTCCCGCCCAGAAGGGGGCTGTCCTAGACACCTACACCGTTGGCCACGCCCTGTAGGCGGTCGGAGGAGGGTCCACGCCCTCCCGGAGAAGAATAAATGGAGCAGCAATCCAAAGAAGCATCCTCTTGTTCCTGTGCTTGGAAGCTGCACCTCCTCGTTGCACGTGAGCCCTTGACGGAACAAGAGCCAATTTTGAGAATTTAATTTTGTGTTTCTTCTTTCAGCGAGTTCGGAGCTTCCTGACCTAGGACCTTGAGGATTACCCTTGGACGATGCCTGGCAAGAAGGTCGGAAAGAGGGTCGGAACCCACCAGATGCTTCGTATGCCGGTGAAGGACATGGCCGACATGAAGAAGCAGATGGCGGCAATGAACGGTGCGGGTGGACCAAAGAAAGTCATCGGACCAGCATTGCCAGGAGTGGTCCCTAACGGGAGAGGTAGAAGGGCCAAGAAGGGGGCATCGGGTGGAGAGGCCCCGGTTCCTGAATCACCTCCAGTGGACCCGGTCACCCCGATCGAGGCCCCAGTTCCGGTCCCGAACGCGGGGCAACCAATCCCTGTGGTGGTCACTCCTGTGAACGAGGAAGAAGATATGCCTCCGGAGCTGGCTGCCCAGTTGGCGGCATTGGTTGGGCAGAGAGAATGAGGGGGCCACGGCTGAAGAAGCCAGGTCGATAATGAAGCAGTTGCGGCAATCGAAAGATGCTGCGAAGGCACCGTGTCCTCTTGTTTCCCCGCAGGCTCCCGTGGAACAACCAGTATCGGGCGTTGGTTCGGCAGCGACAACGGTCACAGCTACCGGTTCAGGTAAGCAGCCATTGCCGATGGCGGGGGAGGGATCGGTACCCTCAAGGAGGGAAAAAGTCGTTCAACATATCCCGATTGATGTGAAAGAAAGGATTTGGGCGGATAAATATGTGAACATGTTTTCCTTGTTGACCGATGACTATGAGATTGAGCATATAAAAAACCAGAAAGAGTTTTTGCATCCCAGTGTATGGCGCGCAAAGATGGCGGGTTTCAGAGTAGATGAAACGATCGCCAATTGGGCCAGAGCGTTTGGAATGTTCACTGCAATTATGGGGGAACGTAGGCTCGAATTAGTGGTGGAATTAGCCGTCTATCAGACACGTATCATGGAATTTTATGAATCATACGGGGGCAATCAATGGTGTTGTTACGATAGCATATTTCGTAAGTCCAAGGAGTACGACTCATCCCTGACGTGGGCTTGTTTCGATTCCATTTCCTGGCAGAAAATTGAGAGGTCGAGCACGGCGAAGTCGCCATTTTTAGGCGGAAACGGGGTGGAGCCTTCCCGCCATTCTTTGGGGGCGCCCTTTCGGGCGGGTACAAGCAGCGATCAGAACACAAAGAATAATGGCAACTCGGGTAAGAAAGGGGTCTGCTGGAGCTTTAACAGAGGCAAGTGTTCTAGGCCACAGGGATCTTGCAGGTTCAGGCATGAGTGTGCAGGGTGCGGACAGTCCTCGCACCGCGAGAGTACGTGCAGAGCCAAGAATGGTGATACGGGAGGTAGAGGGGGCGCCAAACAGGTCTAAAGTAGACCGAGGGGCGCCATTACCTACCCCGGTTGATATCATGGCACTGATCCCTTGGCTGAACGAATACCCTGATCGTATCTCCGCCGGGGTGTTGCGAGACGGTTTCTCATATGGTTTCCGCATCCCGGCGGGGGATTTTCGGGGGGAAGCACAATGTAAGAACCAACTTTCGGTTCAACAGAATACGGCGGTGGTACAGGCAAAGATTGGTAAGCAAGTGGCCCGAGGTCGGGTTGCTGGACCATATGACATACCACCAGTTGGCAATTTTGTTTGTTCACCTTTGGGAGTGGTCCCCAAAAAGGACCCAGGGGAGTTCAGGTTAATACATAATTTGTCAGCTCCTAGGGGCCTTTCGGTGAACAATGCGATTGACCCGGGAGTTTGTACGGTGCGGTACGCATCCTTTGATGAGGCCGTCGCCATTTTGAATCGCCTAGGGCCCGGAGCGCTGATGGCTAAATCAGATATCGAGTCAGCGTTCCGGTTGCTCCCGGTACACCCGGATGATCAGCGTCTCCTAGGTTTTATGTTTCAGGGACGCTATTACATGGATAAATGTATGCCAATGGGTTGCTCCATCTCTTGTGCGTATTTTGAGAAATTCAGTAGTTTTTTGCAATGGGCGTTCACAAGAGTCACGGGCTTTACACATGTTATGCATTATCTTGATAATTTTCTGTTTCTGGGGGCAGCCGGGGACATGGAATGTGCACAGGCCTTGAGGGAATTCTGTAACCTTATGGAGGAGTTTGGCGTGCCGCTGGCACCCGGTAAGACGGTGGGGCCATCTACTACACTCGAGTTTCTCGGAATAGAGCTCGATTCTGTAGAGGGGTGCTTCCGCTTGCCCAAAGAGAAGGTGATGAAATTCAGGGCCTCGCTAAAAACATGTCTCGGCGAAAGAAAGGTAACTCTCCATCAGTTACAACAGGCTGTGGGTCAGCTTAACTTTGCCCTGAGAGTAATACCGATGGCTCGCCCCTTTTCCCGTTCTATCGCACAAGCCATGGTGGGCCTCAGGGAAGGGCACCACCGCACAAGACTGTCAACAGAGGTTCGCCAGGATATGCGCATATGGCTGGCATTTCTGGCGGATTTCAACGGTCGTGTTGTGTGGACCAATCCACCAGTTTCCTCAGAAGAACTGGGGTTGTGGACCGACTCGGCGGGGAGTGTAGGTTTTGGCGCCATATTCGGCAATCAATGGTCGGCACGAACCTGGCCTGAGGGGTGGCACGATAATGGACTCACTAGTAACATTGGGTTTCTGGAGCTGTTCCCCATTCAGGTGGCCTTGGAAACTTGGCCAGAGGGGTTTCGTGATCGCTCTGTGGTGTTCTGGTCTGATAATATGACCGTGGTTGAGTGTATCAATAGTCAGGCAGCACGCTGCAAATGGATTTTGAGATTACTGAAGGAAATTGTCCTGCTATGTATGAGACTGAACGTCCACTTTAGGGCAAGACACGTGCCAGGGGTACTAAATCAGGCAGCTGATGCGCTCTCTCGTTCCCATATGCAGGCCTTCCGGGGTTTTCTGCCCTCAGCGGACTCGGTGGCGGCACCATTTCCCGAAGCTCTCTGGTCTCTCGGTGCCCCGGATTACAGAACCTCGTGGGAGAGAGTCTAGCACCCAGGACAAGGAAGGCATATGAAGGGGCGTTCCATTCTTATTGGTCCTTTTTGGGTTCAGCTAGGGGGGAGCACTGGGGGCAGGAGGAGTATGTCCTGAAATTTCTAGTATCCTTACATCAGGCAGGCAAATCAGTGGCTACGGCCAATAGGCACCGGGCCGCCATTTCTTTTATGGCACGGGCTCATGGCATCCAGGACCCCACAGCGTCCTTTTTGGTACAAAAGGCGCTGCGTGGGTGGCAACGCCTTGAGGGTCGCAGAGTGGATGAGAGGCACCCGATAGGTTTAGAAAGGTTGTCCCTGTTACTGTCCGTACTCCCGGCGACTTGTTCATCTCAATCAGAGACGGTGCTATTCCGGGCCGCTTTTGCATTAGCATTCCATGGGGCTATGCGGGTAAGCGAACTGGTAGCGAGGAACAAGCAGGATACGGGGGGAGGTCTGTGTCGAGAACACATTCAAATTAAGGGGGAGACAATGGTAGTCTCAATTGCCAGATCTAAGACCGATCAGGGAGCGATCGGGGACAGTGTGGTAGTCCAGCGGATTCCAGGGTCTCCCATGTGCCCGGTGAAATGCGTGGAGGAGTATTTAGCGCAGAGGGCGGCATCATGGGGGGGAACCTTGCTGAGGCACACCGACGCCACCCCACTGACTAGGTTTCAGTTCCAGCGGGTGTTAACAATGGCAATCGCGGCAGCGGGCTTGAACCCGAGCGATTTTGGGACCCATTCCTTTCGGATAGGGGCTGCTACAGAGGCTACAGCCAGGGGTCTGAGTGTTGAAAAAGTAAAGCGGTTGGGACGTTGGTCCTCGAACTGTTATAAAAGGTATGTGCGTTTGCACATGTTGTGAAGCTAATGTCTTGCACTCACGCTTCTTGTTTTTTATTTGGTTTACAGTTTCGCGAGCAGGCTTTGCGGGGCGGACTGTGCAGTTGACCCGACACCTGGGGACCAGCGGTCAAAGTCCACCGGCTGATGAAAGAGTGGTGTGGGTCATTGGCCACTCATACGTGAGGCGAGCCGCGGACGTATTCAAAGCAGGTGACATGATTCACGTGGCTGGGGAATACGGGTACAGGGTGACCTTCCACGGAAGGGGCGGGCTCTGTATTGACCAGTTTCAAAGTTTCTTTGAGGGACTGTTAGGGCGGACGAGGTCACCGCCATCTGTAATCATAGTGCATCTTGGGGGCAATGATTTGGTGACCATTGGTCGACGAGTGCTTCTCGAGTTAATTTTGTCCACAGTAAGTTGGTTGGCAAGAAGGGTTTCAGGGTGCACAATCGCATGGTCACACTTGATTCCTCGGAAGGTGTGGCGGGGGGCCCTCTCTGTGCCAGCATTGAACCACTCAGTAAAGAAGGTTAATAACAAGTTGAGTAGGTTGTTCCGTACAGGTAAATTGCAGTGTATTCCACACGGGTGTATCAGGGGGGACCATATGTATTTGGCGGATGGGGTCCATTTGTCCCGGGAGGGAAATGTCTTACTCATAGGAGACTTCTTAGCTTGGTTAAAGGGTTTACGTAATCATGACCTTTAGTAGGAGCTTTTGTGGGGGGTCCGGATAGCCGGTCAACTATCCGGCCTGTGGCGGTAAGGTCATGATCGATGAGCAGTAATTGGAAGATCCCTAGAGGTGGGGCGCCACCCATTATGGATGGGAGCGCCAGGGGGGAGGTGGCCATTGGCCCCTCACACGGGGAGGCGGTACCCTTCTAAGGATGGGACCGCCGAAAGGGAAGGCGGTCAAGACCCCTCCCTGGGGAGGAGGGGCTACGGGTCCCCTCCTTGGAATTTCCCGGGGCCAGGACATCCGCGACGGCGGATGTGGTGAGCAGTGTGGGGTGGGAGGGGGGTCTACGCTACCTTCTAGACACCTCACACGAGTCCTCGGACGACCACCAAGATGGCGTCGATAAGTATGGGCCCCCGTTAAGACAAGGGAAATTGGAAGTTGGCACAGAGGTACAGTCCTCTGTGCGCCCGCCCCTCACAAGTAAGGGGGGAGTCTGGTATTAGGGATCTGACACCGGTTACGACCTTGCCGTTGGCCCGTAATGTTAGGATGTACAATTTGAATTTTGAGAAATGCATTTACAGGATGTTTTAGAATCGGCTAGGAGAACCTTTGTATTAGAGATATGTTAAGGTTAGCCAATAAACATTGTAATGTATAAATGAAATTGTACATGATATGAAACTGTTATTTTAACGTTTTAACTTTGTTTCATATTTTAATAAATACGGCCGGGAGGGTAACTCCCTCCCGACTTCCAAAAGCTCTGAACTGTATCCGTCTTCCCATCCTTGGGGATTGTGTTGGGAGGGGGTGACGGGTATCCAGGCCATATGGAAAGGGGCGACCACTCGGTCCCCCCGAACGTATGGTCGGGTGCCCCGATCCCCCCGGGAAGCCATTTTGGGCGGGAGGCGTGTCACGGCTGGTATGCCCGAAGCGGCGTAGCCGGGGCGCGCCTTTTCCCGCCCAGAAGGGGGCTGTCCTAGACACCTACACCGTTGGCCACGCCCTGTAGGCGGTCGGAGGAGGGTCCACGCCCTCCCGGAGAAGAATAAATGGAGCAGCAATCCAAAGAAGCATCCTCTTGTTCCTGTGCTTGGAAGCTGCACCTCCTCGTTGCACGTGAGCCCTTGACGGAACAAGAGCCAATTTTGACCCACCCACCAGCCCCTGATGACAGTGTTTGGGATTGCAATAAAGTCGATTGATGATGATTTGAGTTTTATTTTTCAGGTTGTTGCTAATAAAGTGTGATGTCTCTTTTTCAGGTTGTTTTTAATAAAGTTTGATGTGGAGATAATGTTTATACTTGAAAAGCTAGTATAACGGTATATGTCGTTCTTAGTAGATTAAAACAATGTCGTATTTATTTTTGGTCGGGCGGTAAGGTCATGATCGGTGAGCAGTAATTGGAAGATCCCTAGAGGTGGGGCGCCACCCATTATGGATGGGAGTGCCCGGGGGGAGGCGGCCATTGGCCCCTCACACGGGGAGGCGGTACCCTTCTAAGGATGGGACCGCCGAAAGGGAAGGCGGTCAAGACCCCTCCCTGGGGAGGAGGGGCTACGGGTCCCCTCCTTGGAATTTCCCGGGGCCAGGACATCCGCGACGGCGGATGTGGTGAGCAGTGTGGGGTGGGAGGGGGGTCTACGCTACCTTCTAGACACCTCACACGAGTCCTCGGACGACCACCAAGATGGTGTCGAGTAAGTATGGGCCCCCGTTAAGACAAGGGAAATTGGAAGTTGGCACAGAGGTACAGTCCTCTGTGCGCCCGCCCCTCACAAGTAAGGGGGGGGAGTCTGGTATTAGGGATCTGACACCGGTTACGACCTTGCCGTTGGCCCGTAATGTTAGGATGTACAATTTGAATTTTGAGAAATGCATTTACAGGATGTTTTAGAATCGGCTAGGAGAACCTTTGTATTAGAGATATGTTAAGGTTAGCCAATAAACATCGTAATGTATAAATGAAATTGTACATGATATGAAACTGTTATTTTAACGTTTTAATTTTGTTTCATATTTTAATAAATACGGCCGGGAGGGTAACTCCCTCCCGCCTTCCAAAAGCTCAAGAACTGTATCCGTCTTCCCATCCTTGGGGATTGTGTTGGGAGGGGGTGACGGGTATCCAGGCCATATTGGCTTTGTCAATTATTTTTAACATTCCAGATGACAGTCCAAATTATTTTCATTTCCAAAGGCTTGTTTTATTTCGGTCGCCACCCTAAAAAAAAATCTGAAAAATATATTTTACACACAACATGGATTATCCTCCACAGGCCATATCCAAATTGGGGAGAGTTGGTGTACACAGCATGCCACTGTTGAGACGGGCATATATACAACTATACGATCAAAGTTGCAGCTGTCACTGACCCATCACCCCCCATAATTAGAGGTTGGAATGTGGCAACTGAAACCTTGAAGGAAGTGGCCTTTCTTCATTTTCTATTGGGACTTGAAGGTGGGAAATGTTGACATGAACATCGTTGTGATTGAAAGACATTTGCCTTTTATCGGTGTGTGCCTTAGATGTTTGCCTAGGATCACTGATAGAATATCGATGCCCAAAATATCCCCATACACAAATATCGAGCCATAAATATCGATGTCAAAAACATCGACATCCTATATTTATAATGGTAGGTATAAAAATATCGAAAAAAATAATGATGTAAAAAATATAGATATACAAAATATCAAAGTATTTATTTATAAAAATAGGATATTAAATAATACAATTAACTTAAAAAAATATTTAGATTTAATATACATTTTAACAAATATAAGAAATAAATGTAATAAATAAAAAATATTTAAACATACATATATAAAATGTAATGGCAAAAGACTTTGTCCATTTCTATCTCGGTGTGGATAGCTCTGTGCTAATCCTATGCTTAAAGACTTTGATAGAACAAGCATTTACAATGCAATGGTCTCGGCATCATTAAAGGAAGAGCTATTGGCATTGCTCATGACATTTCTTTTTTTTCTTTAAATCATAAACAAATGACATTGTCATTTACATTGCCAATACACAGCACTCTGCACTCAACAGCACTCTGCACTCAACAGCACACAGCACTCTGCACTCAACAGCACACATCACTCTGCACTCAACAGCACACAGCGCTCTGCACTCAACAGCACACACCGCTCTGCACCTGCACTTACTGCTCTGCACACTCACTCTGCATTCTGCACTCACTACTCTGCACTCACAACTCTGCATTCTGCACTCACTACTCTGCACTCACAACTCTGCATTCTGCACTCACTACTCTGCACTCACAACTCTGCATTCTGCACTCACTACTCTGCACTCACTACTCTGCACTCACTACTCTGCACTCACTACTCTGCACTCACAACTTTGCACTCACAACTCTGCATTCTGCACTCACTACTCTGCACTCACAACTCTGCACTCTGCGCTCGCTACTCTGCACTCGCTACTCTGCACTCTGCGCTCGCTACTCTGCGCTCACTACCCTGCGCTCACTACCCTGCGCTCACTACCCTGCACTCACTACCCTGCACTCACTACCCTGCACTCACTACCCTGCACTCACTACCCTGCACTCACTACCCTGCACTCACTACCCTGCACTCTGCACTCACTACTCTGCACTCACTTCTCTGCACTCTGCACTCACTTGTCTGCACTCTGCACTCACTACTCTGCACTCTGCACTCACTACTCTGCACTCTGCACTCACTTCTCTGCACTCTGCACTCACTACTCTGCACTCTGCACTCACTACTCTGCACTCTGCACTCACTACTCTGCACTCTCTGCACTCACTACTCTGCACTCACTACTCTGCACTTACTACCCTGCACTCACTACTCTGCACTCTACACTCACTACTCTGCACTCTGCACTCACTACTCTGCACTCTGCACTCACTACTCTGCACTCACTACTCTGCACTCACTACTCTGCACTCACTACTCTGCACTCACTACTCTGCACTCACTACTCTCTGCACTCACTACTCTCTGCACTCACTACTCTCTGCACTCACTACTCTGCACTCACTACTCTCTGCACTCACTACACTGCACTTACTACTCTGCACTCACTACTCTGCACTCACTACTCTGCACTCACTACTCTGCACTCACTACCCTGCACTCACTACTCTACACACTCACTACTCTGCACTCACTACTCTGCACTCACTACTCTACACACTCACAACTCTGCACTCACTAGTCTGCACACTCAGTAGTCTGCAAACTCACTACTCTGCACTCACTACTCTGCACACTCACTACTCTGCACACTCACTACTTTGCACACTCACTACTCTGCACTCACTACTCTGCACACTCACTACTCTGCACTCACTACTCTGCACACTCACTACTCTGCACACTCACTACTCTGCACACTCACTACTCTGCACTCACTACTCTGCACTCACTACTCTGCACTCACTACTCTGCACTCTGCACACTGACTCTGCACACTCACTCTGCACTCACTACTTCACACTCTGCGCACTCTGCACTCACGCTCACCTTCTGCCTCACAGAGGGATGAAGTGAGCGCCGTTCTACTGGGCAGACCTGGGGTCGGGCGGGAGGGTCACCAGGGGCACGCACGGCTTATAGAGCTATACCGATCAACACAATATTCTCCGGAGTGCCATCCATCTACCGCAGTAGCAGAAATTAGTTTGAAAGCATTGTCGAAGAATGCCAAAAAGCGCCTCATTTAGAAGCGATGAACAGAATTCAATTTTTAGAGCTCCCATGATGTGAAAACAATTTACAATGTACTGTGAACAAACTATTTACGAAGATAACATATTAGTGAGATAGGTAGTAATCCTTATGCATATTGCCAGATAAGCAGGTGCACCAATGGTCCTCTACACTGGAAAGTCATTTTGAGGATGGAAACACTTCTCAGAAGACAATCTCCTTGACTACAGCGGACCTGCAACAGTGTGCAAAATGTCATGACATTTTGTGTTTATGTACTCTGCTGTATAGATATTTATTGCCCTAATTTCTTTTCAGTATTAGAGGATATCTTTGAAAATACAAGCCTATGATGGAAGTGGATAGAAATGATTATGATCATCGTGGCTAACACAAAGGTGCAGTGAGGAAAGTGAGTGGCAGATATCGCCACCTCATGGTAACTGAGTATAGTGGGTCCAGTGGTAGCTTGCACAGCCACGTTCTTTCACTCCGTGTCCAGACTTTGACACTGTGGATTTGGGTTCAAGTCCCAGCGTCGGCTCTCCCAGAGATTACAAAAAAACATGCTGATCGAAAGAAATACAATTAAACAATACCGATTGGCGTGACGAGGATAAATCCATGTGCAGTGCACTGCCCCCTTGCCTTGTAGACACCGCAGCCCAAGAAAACATGATTGACGGAGCAAAACGGTGGTCTAATTGTCCATAGCCAAAGTATATAACAAGCTGAGGATCAACCGGCGTGAAAACAGCGTGGTGGGCGCGCACGTGACGCAGCGTGGGCGTGCACATCAGCTGAAGGCTCGCCGGAGAAGACACCGAGTCTGCCTGCTGCCATGACTGACCCACTGCGGAGGGAAAGAGCCCGGTAAGTGGGGGTAGAGGGGGGGCGGCAAAGAGGGAGTGAGCAGGGAGGGTGTGTGTGTGTGCGTGTGTGCGTGTGTCTGTTTCTGTGTGTGTCTGTGTGTGCACGGCGCATGCCTGCCTGCCTGCCTGCCTGTGTGTGTGCGCGTTCACAGACCCTGGTCGGCTTGTTCACAGCTCTATCTCCCTTCAGAGCGAACTCCATGACAATAGGTCTCGATGCCGAGACCTAAAAATGACATTTGAGGTGAGCATATCTAGAATATTGCTGGTGTTGAGAGTGCTGTATACGGGACCTGCTTTCCCAGAGTTCGCTGCTTCTTTTTAGAAAATTTTATATATATTCACTGAAAAAACCATAGGTTTCACACCAGTTATAGTTAGGTGGAAATTTTACTTGCATAAAACTATTGAAATTCCCACGTTATAGTTAGTTGGACTCACTATAACTTGCGCGCCTGTAATGCACTGCTGATGATGTCACATATTACATCACTCATGACATGGTCAGTGACATCACTCATGACATCACTGATAAAATCACTATTCCCACTCCAGTTCGTGCAACAATAGGGAAAGTGGTGGATAGCAGAGGGGTAAAAATTAATATTTCCACTGGAATCAGTTCAAAATTATAAACAAACAAAATATTAACAACACAAAAGATTTTAAAAAACAAAAAAATAAAACATATACATTTTTTTAAAAAATATAACAAAAGCAAGAAACAGATTATAATGTCAAATACCTAGAGAGATTATTTAAAAAAAAAAATATATATATATATATATATATATATATATATATATATATATATATATATATATATATATATATATATATTGTTTTTTAAACTATTTTAATGGAAATTCGTTATAAACAAAAACATTAATTATTACATTAATGTAATCTTTTTTTGTCCTACCCTATAACACCACACAATTCAAAACACACATCTATTTTTTTAAATGTGTCTCCATAATTAACATAATTAATTGCCAATTAAAGAAATATTATTAATGAACAAACAAATTAAAACAGATACAAGTTAATTTAATCACCAAACGTTACCCCTATAAATCTAAAAGTCACATACAAAATAAAAATAAACAATTACTATAAACATTTTTCAAGTAATGTATTAGTATTAATAATTAACTAATTATTAATTCATTAAACATAAATTACATTCCACCCTTTACCCCAATAAACACCTCAAATCACACCTGAAAATCATTACACAATTTCCATAACTAATTTTACATTATTAAATTAAGATCAATTAACAACAACCTATTAAATCATTTAAAATAATTTACTTCCCACCCTTTACCACTATAAAGCCCACAATTTACATCTAAAATGAATAACACAGTTGCCATTCTTACATTTTTATTAATTAATTTTTTAATTAATTAACAAACAATTATTTGTTAATTATAAATAAATTATTCCCACCCAATTCCCCTATCAACCCCACCACCAGCTCCTAAGAAAATGGCACAATTAACATAATCAATTACCAATTAATTAATAATAATTAACAGATAATTAATAAATAATTATTAATAATCAATGAATTCCCAAAATGAACACTATAAATATATATTAAATAAATATTAATAAATAAAAATTATGAATACATTTATTATAATTAAATTACTTCCCACCCTATTCCCCTATAAACCCACAACCCGCTCCTAAAAAAAATGACGCAATTTACATAATTGCCAATTCATTATTTAATAATAATTAACAACCAAATAATAAATAATTAGTAACAAATTAATTCCCACAATTAACACCATAAAATATACATTTATTAAATATTAATAAATAAAAAATATGAATACATTTATTATAATTAAATTACCTCCCATCCTATTCCCCTATAAACCCACAACCCACTACAGAACTAAAAAACACAACATTTAATTAAATACAATGAATAACTACTAAAAATGTAACACATATTAAAAAAGAAAAGCAATTCTTATACAAAAAAATAGATCACATACTTTTAAAATACATACTAAAATACATAACACTAATTAAATCATCGATATTGTAAACAACTACATTTTTGCACACACTATTGATAACTTCGATATTTCCAAAAATGAAATTTCTTACCTGCAAGTCGATATTCTTGACCACGATATTCTTGTTGGTGATATTTCTGTATCACAATATTTCCAACTCAATATATTCTGTGTGTGCACTGTTTACCTAAAACAATTAATTGTATGTTTCTAGTATTATATCAGTAGTGGGAAGTTTGGATCACACAAAGATGTTCTTAAAAAAAAAATTATGACTGATGAGCGCAAAGGTGACTGGAACCTCATTCTACGAACACTTTTTAGGTTTGAATTTAATGGTGCTGCATGGCAAGGCCTTTTATCTGAGAAGTTAAGTAGTTCTTTTCTTCAAATGTTTCTTGGCAAGTCAAACAGCAAACCCAGGCTGTTTCTGTGGAAAAAGAAAATACCAATAACATGCACAGGGAAAGGCAATACAAATCGTCTGCCAGTAGGTAATGGTAAATGGAAAATCCATCTGCGACCATTGGAGCATGAGGAAAAATGAAAAAGAGAGTCTCCTCGGCCAGAGTCACTCCCAGTTCCAGTGAAAAAACTGCTCTGTTCACACATCTTGCACAAGCATTTGCCTATTGTTCCTTTAACGTCCCACAGGTTTTTGTCAGGAGCAGCCATGGTGGTTCAAACAAGGAATGTAGACAGGACAACACATGAAGAGAGAAATGCAGTGCCCTAGCCTAGGGGGGAACAAATAGTTATCATGTGATGGTGCATGGTGTGTCTGCTGCACCCATCTCAGTTCCCCCACGCCTTTTTGGTCATTGTGCCCGTCTATAGGAATATAGTAATAAAATGTACATATTTCTTGAATTATCTGTGAATTTGGGTGCTTAAATGCCAGATTTGAATATGTATATCTATTATGTGATTTTTATGATTTAATGTGTTTTTAATCTATGTATATTGATGTTTGAATTGTATCTACACAAATAGTAGAATTTAGTGGCTTAACTAGGAAAGACAAGGTCCCATTTTCAATTGAAATAACAGTGGAGGCATATTATCAAGGGGGTTTATCTCCGCCTTTTTGGCTTTAAAAGCCAAGAAAGCGGAGATAAAATTATCTCCCTATTACCAAGCTGTCGCTAACACCAGTTAGTGACAGCTAATAGGAGATAGCGACCATCTTGGGCCCCGCTTTGCAAGTCAGTGATATTTATCACTAATGACATGCAAAGTGGGCGTGCCAAGATGTTAGCGACTGGAAACAGTCCCTAACATCGCTATCTCCTATTACCAACTTTTGGAGATATTCGCTCTAAGCGCGAATATCTCCAAAAGCTAACACCTGCCCCTGAGCAGTTCTTAGCCATGTTATTCAATGGGAGGTGGATAACATGGCTAAGAGCATTAGCTCGGTAATGCATGAATATCGCTGACTTTTCAGCGATATTCATGCATTGCGGCCGTTTTTTATCGCATTTGCGATAAACCTTGCTAATAGCAAGGTTTATCTGCGATAAAAATCGCCGATGTGCGGCGATAATTTTTGTCTCTAAACAAGTTAGAGACAAAAATTATCGCTAGTTGTTGGTAATATGCCCCAGTGTTTTTAATATTTTTAAGTGTTCTAATATTACTTTTTATTATTGTTATAGTAATAAAATGAAACATTGTCACATATAATTGGGTTCAGTATTTTAGTTTGTTGTATGGTTGAGGTGGGAATAGGAGAGTGTCTATTTCGTAAGGAAATTCAAGTGTCACATGGGGGACACCACTTTGATTTTTAAGTTGTGTGCACAAGAACAATCCTCTGAGGCTTTTTTTGCTTTTTGTTTGTGTGCTGTAGAATACAGCACTCATACAAAAGAGGACAAAAACGATGAGAAATAAACATACTTCTCCCCGTTATACATCACCTGGGAAGGCATAGCATTTTGACCTATTCACAGTTTTATTAGTGATAGTAAATCTGGAATGCGCCAAAAAACCATTGGTGAATGCAAGGAAACAGTAAAGCTCCACCAATTGAAGGTCTCCCCAGAGCAGAGTAACTCAAGGCAGTGACTTGCTCTGCCTTGCATTACTTCAAATTTACTAAGCCACACAGAGCCACACAAGGTGGCTTTGCATGGCATAGTAAATCTCACTGAAGCCCTTGTACTGCCTTGCATGATGCAATAGCTGCGTAAGTCTAGGCCACAGTTTGAAAGTCAAAAATCTCCAGCGGGATGAAGCTGCAGGCTATAGCTGAGGTCTCCATGAGGCTGAATACTCATTCTTCTAGGAGCCACTAAACAGGATTCACTGCTGTGGACAGCGTAGTGGGAGCTGCAGCAGTCAGACCAACCGGCAATGCATCTTGGGTAGATTGGCGAGCAGGTAGGTCCTGGTCTCCTATCGGATTTCAGAGCACTTTTTAGTTGAACAAATTTGATCATTTGGATTTGGGCTATCTGGGCCCCTTTAGCACCACTTCCAAGGGTCCAGGACTAGATAGAAACTACTTGGAGGGTCAGGATTCATTCAGGCTGGGATCAGGCATGGGATTAAGATGGTTGGAACCTTTTCTATCTGTGAGACTTAGGTCAGGAGGCCATCCAACTAGCCTTTTGAATCACTTTGGATGTCCTGTGTTGAAGCAGAAAAGCAGGTCTCAAGCAGCAGGACAGTCTTCTGAGGGCACAGTGCAAGCTTCAAGCAGCAGGACTGTCTTTCTTGGTGCAGCAAGGCAGTCCTCTGAATAACACAGAAGGCCATAAAACTACTCCTGTTACCCACAGGAAGTTCCACACAGTGGGCCTCATTTATGAGAAGTGGCGCATTGCTGTGTGCTAGCAGCAATGCAACACTTCTCAGTGCGCCCTCCTTACAACACCTAAGATGTGTCATATTTACTGTATGATGCATCATGTCTCAAGGAGTTACAGATAGGTCAGTATTATTGACGTATCTGTTGGCGCAAAAGTGGGGCATTGCTGGAGTTGTTTCGGAAGCGTGACGCAACTCCAGCAATGTTACTTTCACATGGGGCAAGCCCCATGTGAAAGGGCCTGCATCACCCTTACGTCTGCCATGAGGCAGGCTTAACGTGGTGAAGCATTGGCATCCTAGGAGTGGCGCAGCGAAATCTCATAGATTTTGCTGCCCTACTCCTAAGACCCTTTCTTGCGGGAGAAGCCCTCCCTGCATACATTATACCTGAGTGCGTGCTTAGATGTGTGACTTCGTAAATATGGCACAATATTTACGCCGCCATTGCATCACTAAAAGTAACGCACCGGCGGCACAAAAGTGATGCAGGGGCCTATAAATAAGCCCCAGTGTTTCCTGAGAGGTTGTCGGTGGCCACACACCCTTTCTCTACCACTCTTCAAACACACCTTCTGGTTGGGGGATGATGTCCCCTTGGCTCTTGAGGTTCCTTGGGGGCTAACTAGCCCTCCTGTTACCTCCAGTAAGACCCACACAGTTGGATTGCTGAGAGGTCATCAGAGGATACACCCCCTTTCAAAACCACTCTGCAAACTTTCTTCCTGGTGCACTACTGGGTGGGGGAAGAATTCCAATTCCAATTCAGTCCTGAGGTCCTCAGGAGTAAACTGGAATTCATTCCCCAACCAGCAGCACACCAGGAGGTGTGTGTGCAGAGTGGTGAAGTAAGGGTTAGTGGCCTCCAAGTCCTCTCAGAAAGCCTGCTGTCTTGGACTTACTAGCTAGAGGTAATAGAAGGGGTTCCTGGACCCCAAAACTCTCATCATCCAAGGGGACTTACTCCAACGGGGGGCAACGGGCCCCCAAAGAAAATACTGTATACCTTTCCATGGCGGGAAAGCCGCCATGGAAGGGCTGAACTTCGCCATCATCATAATATGGATGGCGGTGTCTTGCAGACACCACCACCATATTGTGCATGTTTTCCTCCCGGTCGACCAGCGGAAAAGCGGAGTACGGTCTTTCCATCCGCCGGGGACCCCCCAGCCATCCTAATGTGGCGGGGGTCTTTCTGGTGTGGATGGTGGGCGGTTTGCCCCCGTTGGGCGGGCGGTGTCTACTGCTGGCCAAGCCGGGGTGAACCGCCCACCATCCTAATGGGCCCCTTAATTACTTCCCATCTTGACTATGCTAATAGTCTTTATTTTGGAGCACCTGCCTTCCTGATCTGATGCCTGCAGATTGTCCAAAACGCAGCGACCAGGTTGATATGTAAAATCCCTTAATGCCATTCTATCACCCCCCATCTTAGGAAGATCCATTGGCTTCCAGTGATCAAGCGCATCTAGTTTAAGCCTCTTATTCTGACTTTTCGAGCTTTCCAACGACGAGGCCCTGCCTACCTTAAAGCTTGCCTTAAACATTCCCAACATAGTCGGAACCTTAGATCTAATCACCTTCCCTTCCAAAGTTCTAGAATGGGCCATGGATCCTGTGCAGTGATTACCGCCAAAGTGTGCAATGGCCTGCCTCTCTCTCTTCGTACGATTGAATCAGAAGGCGTTTTCCAACGTGCTTTGAAGACCTGGCTCTTCTCAGGCCTTTAGACCTCTGCTTGACCTTCTTCTGCCGTCGGTTACAGTGCCGAGACACCCCCGTTGGGGGCATCTGATGCGCTATATAAACTCCTACATAATAATAATAAAAGCAGTTTGTGCTGTAGCTGTGTCTAAAGTTTCCTATGGAAATTAACATGGGAAAACAAAATTGAGTCCCCAGGGCCAGTAAAGACTCAGGTGTGTCCCCCCCCTCCCCTTTTCTGGGCTCAATTCGGCACCAGGAACCTCAATCCCCGGAGCCAGGCTGTATGGTAAAGGGGTAGGGAGACACGCAGACCTTCACCCCGTCCAATTTTAGCCTTGGGGACCCCATTCCCCAGGGCCTGGCCACATTTTAGAGGTGGAGTGTGGTGCATGGCCTGCCTCTCCAGGCCCATTTCAGCCCCAGAGACCCCAATCCCCCGGGTCCTGGGACTGTATTCAAAGGGGGCAGGGCATGCAGCAAACCTCCCCATGCCAATTTCAGCCCTGGGGATCCCATCCCATGGGGCCCAGCACTATATTCAAGGGGGAACGTGGCACCTGGCTACCCTCTCAAGGAGCTTTCTATCCTGGGGATCCCATCAAAAGGTGGGTGCCCTGGTGTCACCTCAGGGAACCCACAATATACCGCTGTGACCTGCGGGGAACCCCTAAGGCCCCCGCTGCCCCAGTTGGCTTCCAGCATCCAGTGGGATCCAGGATTTCTCCCACCCTCAAGGAGCAGATAATCATGCTGCTCCCTGTGAGGGGGAGCAATGTTTTTAACTATTTCCCTACCTGCTTCAGTGCAGGTGGAAAACAAATGAAAAGTCCGCTCCCAGTGGGTGGGAACATTTTAATTTCTTCTGCCCATTAGGAGCAGACTTTGTGCTTGCTCCCTCTTGGAGGGAGAGTAAAAATGCTCCTACCAAGTGAGAACAAACACATGTTTCCCTTACTGTGCTGCTGCAGGCAGGAAAACCACTATGTCCTGGGGTGGGCGAACCAGGAAATAACCTGTGAGCTGGCCCTGGGGTGATGGGGTCCCTATGGCCAATAATGGCTCCCCATAATCTGCATTTTTTACCCCGGGGATGGGCTCTCTCCGGCCTTTATCGCCCACGATAAAAATGAATCTTGGTTCAAGGGGTGGACACTCCAAGCAGGGAACATCTTATAAATAATTAGATCGGCCCCTGGAGAGGGCCACCTGGGGCCTCTAATGGCTCAGGGAGGGGGGCCGTGGATCCCCCCTCCCCATAAAAATTATTTTCAGTTCTGGGGGTAGGATTCTTGGGGCTTACAAGGGATAAATATGGCCCGCTGCCATTTAGTTTTTTTGGATCCAGGGAGAGCATTTTCTTGCAGTTTCTTTTTCTTTTTTGCCCCCCAGAGTGGGCCCTCTGCGTCCCCTTTGGCCTAGGGGTTCAGGGTATCACTACCCTGTCCTCATATATAATTTTTTAACAACTTCAGGACCAGTGTCTAAGTCCCCGAGTCCAGTAATGGCTGCAAGCAACATTTTTCTCATGTTGCTGCCAGCCATTCAGAAGATTTCCTCACACAGGAGTCTGATTCCTGTGGGAGCCATATGGCCCAAGGAAAATAAAGGTTCCTGGCCCAATCAGAAGGCTCAATTTGGAAATTAGCGCTCCCATGACAGTCTAGGAGACTCTCGCAAGCCCACATGCCAGAATATACAATTACTCTTTAGCCTTCATTTCTCAAAAACGACTAAATGGATTTACACCAAATTACAAAATGCACATTCTACGGACCAAGATTTAGTTTCCTTATGGATTTGGTGTAAATCCGTTCAGCCATCTTTGCTGTAGCGCTGCCTAAAGAAGGCTGTGGACAATGCATGGGGATTTGATAACCCCCCTTTTTCTCTGCCCCTGCTTGATGGATCACAACAAAGCTTGCTGGGAAGGAGCTGTAGTGGAAGAAGATTTTTTGGGGGAAAGTTTTTTGAAGATTTGTCAAACAGGGCCAAAGTTATTAGCAAACCAAAAAACTTTCTGTCTATGGAAAAGCAGACCTAACTATAACTACCGACTGTTTATAAACACTGAAAAAACTAAGGTTAAAATGATATTATAGTTAGGTGAATATTTCAGTGCCAACATTACATTTTGAATTTTAAAAAACACAGAAATCCACCAGCTATAGTTAGCAGATAGTATAAACCCCTGCCATGCATTGCTTATGACCTCACACATTACATTACTCAGGACATGTTCTATTACATCATTTATGACATTACTGATGAGATCATTAATGACATTATTCAATTGCAGTGTTGCTTTGTTTTATAATTTACATATTGCAAGTAAGTATCATCCTAGTTCTCTACCTAATTTTGTGCAACCTCTTTGCTGGTAACAGCTGTATGTGTTTACAAATTTCTTTTGCTCCTAGAGAGTCATTGATGTGTAGAGCTATCCAATTGTACTTACTATTGATTAGTCGACATCATTTGACTTATCACTTCCAAGGAATAAATAAAACTCAGGACACTGGTATAGCTATTGTTCTTTTTATGCAATGTGATGTAAATTAAGGATTGCTTTTCCTTTTTATAGAAAAACTGATGTATGTTATTTGATTGACGTTAGGGGTATTTTGTTTAATGTGATATACATATTTTCTTGTATATAATTTGACTCCGCCCACTGGGGTGATATAATTACCAACATTTGTATCTCATGAAAATTTGATGTTATGTGATATTTGTGTCCAGCAAGAACCACTAGGTATTAAAGGTTATTCAAGTTACAAAACAATGTCTCTGTGCCGCAGGGCCTCGGGTGTAGGAGGGGAAAGTGCTGCACATTAAGGGCCCCATTTGGATGGCGGGCGGATTGCCCCCACCAGGCCGGCGGTAGCCATCGCCGGCCTGGCGGGGGCGATCCGCCCGCCATCCGTGCCGGAATGAACCCCCACCATATTATCACGGCTTGGGGGTCCGCGGCGGAAGAAAAGACCGTCCGCCGCTTTTCCGCTCCGGTCGCCTTGCGACCGGGGCAGAAACCCCCTGCATTTCAAAGAACAACATAGCAGGCACCGTCCGGTGCCTGTCACGTTGTGTTTTGAAATGCACAACATGCATTTTTACCATTGCGGTGGTCGGTGCTTTCAGCACCGCCCGCCACATTGGTAAAAATACAGGATGCGCCCACCACTGTGGTGGGTGCATACTAATTTCCCCTACGGGACCCCCTCCCTATGGCGGGCCGGGCAGTCCCTTTCCACGATGGGATGGCGGGCGGACTAAGTCTGCCCATCATCCTAATGGCCCCCTAAGGGTCTGATTCTGATGTGGCTCAATTCAAATCGGCTGAGGAATGTGTCTTTCCAACAAAGGGCCCGATTACGATGCGGTTAGGAAAGCATTCCCACCTAGGGTCCGATTACGAAGCAGGTAGGAACATAGGCTCCCATTGAAGTCAATGGGAGTCCAACCAAATCATATCTGGAAGCAACCAGATGAATCATATTTGGGCAGTTGGATCTCCCAATCCGATTCAGCCGGAAACCATTCCCAAACCCATTCAGTTGGGAAACTTTCCAAACTGCATCACAAATGGGCCCTTGTTGTGCCCGCATTGTAATGGAAAGCACCAGTGTGCTTAGGCAGCCGGCAGAGGTGCTGGTACAGCTTTCTCACCAGGAGCCCCATACCCTACTTCATCCCGACTCTATCATCAGCTGTCGACACGCCTGCTCTCTCCACTACACTTTCCTGAAGTCCGACTCTGGAAGAGCCTTCTCCCACCACATTTTCCTCCAATGAGTGGCTTAAGACAGTGTGGGGGATGCCTGAGATCTTCGAGGGGCAAGATAACGCACTTGTTTTTAAATTAATTGCTTTTACTTTCTAAACTAGGAGGCTCTTGAGGACAGAAAGGCATGTGAGCCTTACAGGCTCTAAAGGATGTACAATAGTACTCGGAGGTTGTCTTGGCATTTGTTTTATTAGCCTGTACTGGCTTTTATTGGACCAGATTTATGACTGTGACTACTGCCCTGCCTGTTAGGCTGCCTGCTTGCATGCCTGCTACTAGCATCACTAGACCCTCTGGCCGTCCAATCCTCTCCAGTCCCCTCATCGATCAAGTGAATGTCTTTCTGTGAGCCTTTCCTAATACTGGAGAGCCAGTCATTCGGGGATGCTCCTGCTGTGAACATGCCCTTTCCCTTCGGCTGGCAGCCCACCAAATCTTGCAGCCTGATTATACTATTTGATCAGTCTTCGACCCATGATTAGACATAATTTGGACTGCTTTCCTGCCCCTGACAATGCTTAATGAACATTGCACCTGGGCAAATTTTTGGTCATCACAAAATTGTGGGAAATTACTTTAATCCCCTAAAGATCCCTTTGCTTGTACAATATGTTGCTGGCTGTAAGACCAAAAAACACCAAAAATAGAAAAACAAGGGGGCATTACAAATACCAGCTTTTGAACAGTCGACCTATGAATAGTCAAAGTCTTTACCCCACCATAGCCTGTATAATGGCAAACACGAAACCCTAGCTATCCTATGTGGCCCAGTTGTTCCAGTCCTGTGGGAACGCAGACACATTGGTAAGAAGGTCAGATATTGGCCAGGTACCAATCAGTGCGTTGCCTGGCTATTCTAAGATACTTATTACTCCCTTCTATCCAAATCTCCAGGGTAGACCAAACCGCTGCAGCCAAAACGCAAAAATAATGAGGGCCCCAGAAAACGAGATCAATGATTTCTATGAAACTGGTAAAGCAGTAAGGGAACCTGAGCCTCTTAACCAAGAAGGAGAAGTATTGTCCTTGCCACATTTCTTAACACCAATCAGGCAGGTAAGGGATCACAGCACAAATATACTCACGCCAAACAAAGAGGAGACAGGAAGGTCATGTACTAGACTGCAATCAGTAGAGTTGATCCCAATCACGCCGCTCCCCAGTACTTCCCGCCCCATGCCTGATTGTACTCAAGATTCTCAACACTTTGGGCATTAAGTAGAGGTAGAAACAACGCTAAAGCACTGTCCAACTTGCAAGCCCCTGGCACAGGTCATGGATAGCATAAATAGCTATGCTTCCAGGGGAAGCAATGAAATAACTGGTATTGAGACAACATGTTGAAATTAAAATATAGTACCAGCAAATTATTGTGTCCCAAATATCGTAATCTGGAAATATCATCTGCAAGATTATCATTGTCAAGAATATCAATTTTAAGGTTAGTAACATCAATTTTTAAAATATCGAAGGCATTACTATCGTTTACAAAAAAATAGTTGTTTATAATATCGTTTTTTATTTATTGGTATGTGTTTTAGAATATATTTTAAATTTATATGATGTAAATTTTCTGTATAAGTATTGTTTATGTTTTTAATATAGTTGTTACATTTTTTGCCGTTATTAAATTAAATTTAATGTAACAAATTTTTGGAGATTTTTAGTGCCATAGAGGGTTGTGGGTTAATAGGGGTACAGGGTGGGAAGTAATGTAATTATGATTAATTAATAATTTGTTTTTAATTCATTTCTTTATTTAATTGATAATTAATTATGTTAGTTGTGCAATTATGATTTTAATAATTTTAGTGCAGGTTTTGGGATTTATAGGGGAACAGAGTGAGAAGTAATTCAATTTTAATTAATTAATAATTAGTGATTAATTAATATTATTTATTTAATTGATCATTAATTAGGTTAATTGTGTAAATATATATTATTTTATTTTAGGGGTGAATTGTGGGGGTTATCAGGGTACAGGGTGGGAAGTAAATTAATTTGAACTAATTTATAATGAGTTGATAATTAATAATAATTATTTAATTATGTTAATTGTGTAATTATTTTCTTTAACTTTTTTATTTTACATGCAGGTTGCGGGGTTTGTAGGGGTAAAGGATGGGAAGTAAATTATTTCTCACTAATTAATAAGTAGTTGTTAATTAATAATAATTATTTAATTAAAAATGTATCATATTTATTTTGTAATTTTTTCTAGTTTTAGGTGCCGGTTGTGGGGTGTATAGAGGTACACGTTGGTAAGTAAATTAATTATAAGTAATTATTATTAGTGTTTAATTAATAATAATTATTGAATTGATAATTAATTATGTTATTTGTGCAATTACATTTATTTTAAATAACATTTGAGATGTGGGTTTTTTAGGGGTAAAAGTTAGGAAGTAAAGTCATTTTAATTAAGTAATAATACATTTTTTAATTGATAATTATGTTAAATGTGAAATTCATTTTTTGTTAGGTTCAATTTTAGGAGTGTGTTCTGAGGGAGTATATTATGGGAAGTAAATGTAATTAATAATTAAATAGCAATACATTTTCAATTAATGATAGTTTATTGATAACAATGTGTGTTTATAGTGTAAAAAATATATTTTTAAAGCTAGGTTTTAAGTGTGGGTGGTGAGTTTTGTAGCGTTATAGGGTGGGAAGTAACTAAAATAAAAATATGTAATACATAGTTTTTTATTAATAAATAATTTTTGAATAAAGTTATTTATTTAAATGAAAAATATTTATATGCCTCCCTAGGGTCCTTGGGGGCCAACACGCCCTCCTTTTACCTTCAGTAAGGCTCATACAGTGGGATTGCTGATATTTATTCAGAGGCCATGCCCCCTAGCTCCACCACTCTGCAAACGTGCCTCCTTGTGCACTACTGGCTTGGAGGTGAAGTCCCCAGTGGCAAGCCTTCCCCCCAAGCGGCCCAGAGGGTCAGGGTGTTTTTACCCAGGCCCGTTTTCGTTTTTAATTTTATTTTTGAGGGACTCAGTTCAACCGAATCCCAAGATAGCTGCCAACAGTTCCTAGTTAAAGTGGTGGCGGGCAGTAAAATTTCAGTAGGGTTTCAGTAGGATTTTAAGCTCCGAGATATCTGTAATATTTAAACTTGAATATCCCTGAAAATGCCCATTGACTTAACGTGCGGAAAATGTGTTTTGGGACCCCCCTTTTTTCTCAGCCCCAAGTGGCGCCAAAGTTATTGGCAAAACAAAACATGCTTTTCCTATGGAGTCCTAACTATAATTACCTACTCGCGACCGCCAGTAGGTACTAGCATGTAAACATATATAATGTTTTTGGAACCATAAGAAACCCCCTTTCACTAAGCTACTTTTCATTGAAAATATATATATATATATATAAGCTTAGAGTGCAAACATATAGCAGAGAACCCTGTGAAGTTCCTAAGTTTAAGGTAAGGAGCAAGTCCTCAATATGAAGCACTCTACAACACCACCAACCCTCCACATGTATTCCCCTCACATCTCTGTTTTTCTAGCACAGTTTTTAAGCATAGAATTAGCACAGTGGCATCCTCGCCTAGCTAGAAAGTGGCAGTGAATTTCAATGTGTTCATTTTACAGCAAAGTTCTTAAGCATAGGATTAGTAAGTGCCGTCCACGGCTGAAAAATGACCAAAGACTTTTGCCATTCCAGGCTCAGTATTACTGCTTAACATAGCCATTGACCGTTCATAGTCCCCAACAATGGCATTAGCATAAAAAGCAGATATCAAAGCGTTTTCTACAAAAGATACAAAACCATTCCCTGCAAGCTATCTTGCTTCCTTCCCTATCACCAAATGCCACTGAACCCAACCAATTTAACCTCTGGCCTAGCAGAGAAAGACAAATAAATGTTGTATTTATATATTCTCTTTTTGTATCTACTCTTCTTTCAACTACCAGCCCTTCTATACCAATGCAATCTATTTATGTTCTTTGAGCATGATACTATGTACAGCTTTTCAAGTAAAAATGCTATTAAGTCAATAAATACAAATACTAATGCTTAGGCTCACTGGGATTCTGAGCAAAATGGGAAATTTAGCAGCTTCCCATTCAGTATTCCGTCTGTAACTGCTCTAAAATAACTAACAAGCATATTGAATTATGTTATAAATGAACAACATTTATTTTTAGCTGAGGAAAGATGCTGTTGACTCACATACCACAATATTTCAAACTTGGACAGGCTTATGAATATTTTGATTTTACATTAGAGGAGCACCAGCAGAAAAATTGATTTCACCTTTCCACTACTTTCCTTGTGATATTAATACCATCAAGAATTATAGATGGGCACAGTGAATAACAAGGTGAAGCTTGAGTTGTCTAGGTGTCACTCAGAACCCTGAGATCTTTTGTTGCTTGCATTCACCTCTCTACACCATATATGTACCCATGAACTCCCACTAACAGGATTGATCAAATGGTATCTACACAGATTTATATTTTGTGAACATTTGTGATAATTTCTGAACACAGAATCCATTTGGGACTACGCATCAGCCAGTATTATTTTCTGCATTTTGCGTAGCGACAATAATTCCTTGTACTTCTATTGAAATATAGACAACAATGTTGAATGGTATGCAATTAAACTACTCCAAATTGGTACAGGAAAATCACTTTGCTGTTGGAGTACTTGACAGAAAGCCTATTAAATTATCAGAATTGGAAATTCTCAGAAATTCAACTTTGCACACTCCCAGTTGTGATTCAGTCTTCCCACTTGACTAACATCAGTGATGAAGCATGGGATTCACAGGCACTAGGGATGCAAGGACAGGGTGCTTCTGTTTGTTATTAGAGTAGTAGAACAAAGCAATACTTAGAGTTCAGTTGAATCCTCCGGCCCATGGGATCCAGTCCCACTACACCTGCTGCACCATTGGTAACTATGCCTTTGACTAAATATATATGCTCCTGTGAAAATACATTTGCACCTCGCTCTTCCTCTGCAGCGCCTTCTGGCTGAGGGTAGGAAACCTAGAATCATTCAAACCCTCATAGAAGTTGCTTCAATTGTTGCTCTCTTTGTTGTACCACTACCCTTGTAGAGTGGGTCCACAGCTTCATCCACTCATTTTTGTTCATATTAACTGGGAGCATGAATGCCTTGTTTGTTACCTTGCCATGGCTTTCTACCTCAGGAATGATATTTAATACCCGGACGTACCCCATTTGTCTTCTGCAGATTTTCATTGCCGGCATTCGAATCACTCTCTCTATTTCTATTCAAACATTCTTTATTGAATTTACAAAAGGATAAAACATAAGGACAGTTGGGGAACGCTAAGAAATAAGAGATAGAAGACATCATTATGATGTTGGTTGGACTTGTTTCAAACTGTCATTTCTACATTTTCGGAACTGACCGACCCCTGGTTGGCTGTCTGACACCGCAATTACGATGCGACTGCACATGGTGCGGTCGCAAACACCCATTTCCCTATGGGAGCTTGTGCGGAGGTCAGAAACCAGCCACAGCACAGACCCCCATAGAGAAATAGGAGTTTCTGTAAATCGCTGCACCGTGTGGCAAGCACCTCATTGTGCCTGCCACACGGTGCAGTGATTTACAGGAGGCAAGCCCACAACCGGAGTGCCAGGGGAGAAGGGGACCCTTATAGGGGACACTAAAGTCACTCTCCGACAGCCTTTGCATGTTGGAAAGGCCAACGTGGAAAGGCTGTCGGAAACCAACATCATAATCCCAACAGCGGAAACGCTGTCCGTAAGGGATTATGATAGGTTTCCAAATGGCCGTCAGGCTCCTTGAGCCTGTCGGAAGGCAGTTGGATTGACCGGCCGGTTTTACACTCCGACCTCCTTAATTGTAATTGGGCAGAAGGACTGTAAACCTACTGTTAGAAGCCGGAATTCCTGCGCGCACCGTTGTTGTCAACAGTGCGACCTGGACCTCCCGCGCTCCCACGTTAGGCCAAGAAAGGACACCGTCCGTGACATCCCTGCTCTCTTCCACGATGCCCACACTCCACAGGCGCTCCAACACCTGTAGCTACACCAAAACACGCATCCTGCACGTCAGAGTCTTGATTTGCTCCGGGTGCCCATGATCACCTTAAGCACCCCTTTGGAGGTTTCAGGCTGCCACAACATGGTCCCATCACAGTGCCACTTGAGACTTCCTGGAAACTTTTATGTTCCTGTGTTTCCGAACAGGGAGCCAGCTCACCTCGGGCCCTTGGGGTACAGGAAGCAGCACACAGCAAAGTCCTGCTCAGGAAGAAGGGGGGAGGACCCACTGCTGTGCCACTTCAGTCTCTCCTTGGTCCAGAGCTACAAACTGCCCACAACCCCAGATCACGAAGCAAGGGTCAAGTGTCTCCCGCAGCCATTTCAGCATCTCTTCCCGAGGCAGAGGTTTTCTTCCCGATCGCGGACAGGTCAAAGCCGAGAGTGGCTTGACCAGTCCACGGCGTCTTCAAATTGCTCGCAGCACTTCTCTGAACGATACTGAGACCGTTCTCAATGACATCATCACCATGAAAAAACCAAAGTCTGGGGTTACAGTTCTTCCAGTTATACTCCTCATTGTCTTTGAAGTTTCCTTGTGCTCAGGGGTCCCTGAACCTTCCCTAAATCAGTCTTGCGTATTCCCCCCCCCCCAGTGTCACTGACCTCTCTTTGGAGCACAGTCGTAAGTTTTATTGTTTGATTAATTAAAATCATTACAAACCCCCCCCATGATTTTAATTAATCAAACAATAAAACTTACGACTGTGCTCTCTTTGATACGGGGGGCCTGGATCTTTAATCACTCAAAGGGAGATGGGTCTATTGTTTTATGGCTCTGAACCAGGCCTCTTCACCTCGCAAAGCCTCTTGTTCTACCTGCTCCAGGTGCAGGGCAGCCTGGTGCCATCTCCACCCTTCCCCTGGGGCACAACCTCCCTCAGCCTTTTTCACCTCTCCCAGATCCAGGCAGGCAATTCACATTCTGCTGAGACACGTAAAAAGGTCTAAAGCACAAACTTGGCTATTTTCTCAAACAGCGGTTTCTGGACACAGTGCGACAAAACCATCTATTCAAAAAGATGAGTTATGACTCTGTGAGTTCAGGCATACCAAACTTCACTGTTCCATTTCCAATTCTTGGGAAACTAGGCTAACAATACTACACCCAGCCTCCCCCATTCGGTCCTATGGGCAGGATCTTTCACCAGGGAAAATGAAATAGAGCATTTTCCACTGTCAGGGCCTAGCACCCACACTGGCATAGGTCCTGCCCTTTACCTACACTGCACCTTGCCTAGGGGTTACCCAGGACGTCCTACAGGGGTGCCCCATGTGTATGCAAAAGGGAAAGTAAGACCTGACAAGTGGTAGTGTAGTGTAGTTCCAATATTCCCAATAGGCTCTGCACATTGGAATAATACATCCTATAGATTTGACGTAGGACTGAGGTCAGCTAGGTCTCGAATGAATAATATACTAAACTTAATTGTATGTCCCAGCTAACTCAGAGGTCACTAGAAACTTTCTCGAATACACAAGAAGGGATTAGTTTCTGACAACCGCATAAATATGACAACTTTGTTCCCCAAGAAAAAGAATATATCTCTCGGAGTCGCGGAAACAATAGATAAGTATTTCACTCAGTCAATCGTGCATGCTTAGTTTCTACAGAGTTGCAGAGAAATAGAGATACAGGCATTTTCAATAAAAGGTTTATTGAACAGTCTTCTTTCTCATGCAAGAGAAGTGAGCTGCTACAATCGTTATTCAGACTGTAAAGTATAATGCGTACAGTGAGAATAGTATTATAAAATAATACTGTAAGAGCATTGTATGGTTTCTAAGCCATAAAAAAATAAATCCATACATACAAAGGCTAAAATACTCAACTGGTGCTTCTAAAATACGCCTACCCCAATGCACCTAACCTAAGTCTAGTAAGATGGAAGAATTAAGCATTGCGTAGAATAGAATTTAGTTTTCTTTGCCAATAATCTACCAAAAGTTTCTTTAGGTTCTAATCAGCTCCATACCTTGGTTAAGAATGAAGGAGGTCTGGTATCTCTGTATCGGGACTCGATTTCCCAACACCCCGCAAGGGAAACCGGAAACACTGGAGCTGGATTCTCGGCAGGAGAAAGGCAGCTTCCTGATCAGTGCGTCAGTTGGAGAGTGGGCTTACTTCGGCACTTGCGGTAGCGAGCTGCGTTGGGCAAGTAGGCTGTCGATCTTCTCCGAACCACCATAGTTTGCCATAGCAAGTGAAGGTACATTTATACCTTGAAGGTGTTTAGGAACGCCATGTTTGACGTAAAGTTGGGCATGTGAACGTCATGAATGAACCCCTGGGGCATAGTTGTTCATTGTAAAACTAACTGAGTTCTTGGAGAAATCATTATTCAAGCAAGGGGAAGTCCCTGACTGCTTAAGCTGATTTTCCAAGAAATTGTTGTGACGTTTTGTACGAGTGAAAGTACCCATGCCTGTATTTGGGTAGCATGGGCTATGCCTAAATAAGGGCTTGATTTCTATGGCTGTATAAGGGCAATGTGAATTGTACCTATATAAGGGCAAGCATCCGGAAAATTCACAAGGACCCTAAAACGCCACACAACACCCACTCCACTTTCTTATGTACGACATTATTGAGTTCTAAACACATAAAAATATATCTAAACATGATGTGTTAAAAACCCACCCAAAATACATAAAAATGCATTGGTACTGGTTGTACATGAAAAGAGCATTTGTGTTGTGCGCATTTCAAATCAATGTTTCACTCAAAGCATATAGTTTGACATTTGAAAATGCTATTCGAATGAATCACGAAAATACATTTATGAAATGGCTCTTAAATACAGAAGAAAAGGTCGAGACTAATTCATGGCAGATTATAAAAACTGTTTAAATGTGGACAAGGACAAATGTTGTCTCTGGAAGTTTTTTTCCAAGAAATCTAGTTCTCTATGAATAGTTCTACTTTAAGCAGATTACTTTGTGCCAAAAAATGAAAAAATAAAAATTTGGAAAAATTAATAATCATAGAAAAAATAGAGTTCCAAAGTAAGATCTTTGTTTCGAAAAATGAAGGTCGAATTCAGAGTCTCTCAGAACACTGTGTGCCAAATCAAAAGTCAGTGTTATTGTTTGGAGAAAACATCAAATCTTCTAAGTCTATAAAAAAGTTGTCTACCATTGTTGGTGAAAGATGGATTACCTCGTTAAGAAGATCAATCGCACATAGATGTGAAGCATCGCCATCAGCGTTGGTCGCATTAGCAATGTTTGAATTGGTATGTATCTGTGTGCCTGTTTCCTCTTGTACCTAAGCAGTAGCATTTTGCGTCTGTGAGATCTCAATGAATGCCGTCATCAGAATTGGTAGCCGTTGGGGACAACACTGCGCATGAGCCTTACTGGTCCAAGCAAAGTATCAACATCCGTTGGCATGACTGATGGGAGTGTGAGACAGATGTCTAACATGCATTCTTCTCCGCATAGCAGGCATCGTAGAACAGGTAAGATGCAATCTTGCCAGATTGGTCTGATTGACATAAACCATGTGGTATTCAATTCTCTTAAACAAGTTAATCCCAAAATGTGGACTATGCGCTCATGACACATCATTGCCAGTAGAGTGTTTTCCACGGTAAACTGGGTATCACTGGTGATTTGACTTGCCATATCGAGAGGCAGTCTGCCAAACACAGAGTGCGCGAAGTTTGGAAATATGCCTAGGACTGCTTCAAAAGGTGCTAACAGTCCCGAAATAATTGTCTTTATTACATGTACAATACAACTTATATCAGAATTGTTTAAGATTCGACCTAACAGTTCTGAAAAATGTATAGGGCAATTTGTGGTTAAAAGGGCATGTATCCCTGCAGAAGTCCTTGCGACTTGCAGATCATGCGTTTCTTTGGCCGAGGTCAGTGGCACAGTTTTTTGCAAAAGAATAGCTTTCATTCTGCTTAAAGTATCAATTTGTATAGAAGAGATGTTCAGTGAAGGCCAAAGTGGCCACTCCAGGTCTGTCTTGGTTTTTGGAAACAATACTTGCATACAGCAAGTGACCCTGGCTGACACAGTTACGAGATAGGGTAAACGTGGCAACATGCCACAGCAGCTGTGATCATTCAACATGAGGTAACTTCCATTCGAAAGTTGTCCAAAAATTAGATCAATCACCGCAGCTGGTGAACCTTGCAGGTGGCAGGATAAGTTGATAGAGGAATCATCGCAGGTCCCGTGTAAATTAACCCCTTCACTGCGGCGGCTATTCCGCCGCAGTGCTAAGGGGGCGGGGCGGAAGAGCGGCGGGCGCATGCTGGTGACGGAACCGCTCCGTCACCAGCGTCGGTTGCGCTGTGCTTATGACGGAGCGGTTCCGTCATGGCCCCGCCCGCTCAATAGAACGCTCAGCGCAGGCGCGGAATTCGCGCCGCGCATGAGCGGCGGGCGGGCCATGACGGAACCGCTCCGTCATCAGCACAGCACCACCGCAGCTGATGACGGAGCGGTTCTGTCATCAGCGCTCAAGGGGTTAATACCCTGACAAAGGAGAGAACCGCTTAGTGCGTTTTCACACTTTTTACCACTAAGAAACACTTCTTTCCCCCACTCCAACATCTGTGTGTGTATGGTAAATCCCAGGATGTCCTGGTTTATTCTTTACCCAACCTTTCATCTATGCTTGCTGGTATATGTTTTAAGCAATACTGTAAATGGAAAACTGTAACAGGCAGAGTGATTGTACCGTGTATTATCCATTCTATGGCTGGCTTTTTAGCGACAGTTAGTGGCAATCTTTCCAGTTTTTCAATGCTCAGCACCGTATAGTCTGCTCTCCTCTGTTCCAGGTTGATCTGTTTATCAGTGAGATTGAATTCTGAAAGCAGTGATGTGGTGTTGATTAGATGCCAAGGCACATAGCCTGAATTAAGATTTTGTAACATCCAGCCTAATAGCATTATAGAACCTAGTTGTGACTGACCATGTTGCAACATGACCAAGTCCTGTTCCATTATGTCTATGGCAGAGGATACTATGCTGTCCAAAGAATATAACCTGGATGACAGAGTTGTTAACCCATTGTCAACTACAGAAAGTGATTTCTCTAAATTAATACGATCAATTTCTTGTATTCGTTCTGCAGTCTCTGCTTGCGTAATCTTCCATGCTTCATAATACAATGCATAGATACTGGAGTATATAAAACGTTTCTGACGTATTTTAATAGGTCCTTGTAAGAAGTCCATCAGATCAGCGCCATCTTTAAGTAAAGATAAGTGTTGTTGTACTTCCTTTAGATTAAATTTGTGTAGCCACTCAAGGCACAGTTACCCTACACTGTATTCTGTTACTATTCCTGGATGCTGTCTTTGAACATATCTTGGATCTGGCCTAGAGTATGTGAACCCTTGTGTCTTTTCAGGAATCTATCTTGACAGTTGTTTGTGTCTGTGGGCCAGATTAACAATTTTTTCCAATTAGGTCTGTTCTGTTTTGAAGCAAAATAGTATGTAAGTTGACCACCCCCCTCTGTAGTGTTGTTACTATCAGGTGTAGGTATGGACGGATTGTTTAAGTCTTTTATCTTGGCTAATCTAAGACAAGATGTATGTCGAACAGTGTCATTCAAAAACATAATTTGCTCAATGATGATGCAGGCTCTAAATAAAGCTTATATCCCCTGCACTTGCCAATCTTTTGTGCCCCAGACTGTTTTCCTCTCAATGTTGTCTTTCCAAAAGTCAAAGCCTAATGTAGACAGCTGAGCATGAAAGGCCGCAGAATAAATTTGCTTGGTATTTGTCAACATACTTTTCATTCCTGTCTTGTGTGAATTTTTAAAGTAGAACGATTCTGGATTGGAAGTATTAAAACCTGAAAAGTATGGAAATTTGCCATAAAAGGTTTTTGAGCTACCCTTTGGTGGCGTAAGAAAATGTTTCCATTGATTATACAGTAATACAGTTCTAGGATTTGCAGATTTGTGCAAGAAATGATCCCCATAGTGATTATAACAGTACATTTATTCATAATCTAATGAACCTTCTAAATATTCATGATTTGTGAATTTTGCAGACATTTCTAAATCTGACATCATATTATTAATAGTCTCAAAGTCCCAATCATCAGAAAAAGGTACTAGATGAAACAAAGTAATTCAAGGAAATCTTGAACTGGAGTAGAATCTTCAACAGCTCCGCAGGACCAAAGATGTCATAATCAGTTCTGTCCCAAGCTATACCCCCAGGTATAGGAATGGCTGTGATGTTCACTGATGACAAGTCTCTTTGTTCAGAATGAGATGATTTGTGTGGCTAGAGGAGTAAGTTGATGTTCTTACTTGCTGTGTCCTTTTTAACATATCTTCCATTTATCAGCATTCCCAAAGTTATTACCAGAGTCAACCAAAGTAGAAGAAAAAGCACACCACACAATCCAAAGTTCAATCCATGGTGAAACCAGATAAGTCTTTTCCAGGTGATGAAAAAGTTCTGTTGCTTGTTCTGTAAAAGTTTTTTTAGCTGGCGTCATTTCAGGTTCACTGGGATCCTCGGAAACCGTATCAAAGTTAATGAAATAGCCAGAGGCAGTTCTGTCAATTGTAGGGATTGCTTCAGGATTCTCAGAAATTGCTGGAACTACTTGATCACTTGTTCCGCTTGTATAGTTAGATGCTATTTCATTGTAGACAGGTGTTTCTTGACAAACTGTTATTTGGGTCTCAAGAGGTACATGTTCCATGGCTTTGTTGCATAGTCCTTTATTTCGCACTGCAGATTCTTCAAAAGAGATGAGTCTCTCAGTTTGAACCTCTTGGATAGTAGCTAGATTAGGGTGTCTGCTACATCTTTGGAGTCCACTTGGCCTACTGCTTATGATCAGCCACATGATGTGGTTTTACCAGGTCGATGGACACAAACCTGTTCTTCTTTTTACCAGCAAGGGGCGGAAGTATCACTGTTCTTGATCCATGGATGGCTAGGACAGGTACTGGTTGTCTGTAAGAAGGCCCAAATTCCTACTTGTCCGCGATCTTTTCTCTGACTAGATCCCCAATCTTTGGAATCCAGACAGACCTTGCTGGGATGGTTGGTTTTTCTCCAGTGGTTGTTGGCTTCAGGAACACGTTACTTTGGCTTTTTCTTATTTCATTTAAGTCCTGCAAAACAGCCAAACGGTCTTTGATATCAAAGGGTTTTTGCTCTACCACTGAAGTGTGACAATTGAGATCCGAAATAATCATTCTTGTTCCAAAAAGGATTTCATATGGAGTGATACCTCCTAGAGAATTTCTTGGCAGATTGCTAAGATTACGTTGGAAACTTATTAGATGTTTGACCCACCCGTCACCCGAGCCTAATACCCTAGCTGTTATAGATTGCTTTGTGTCCCGTTTTTTTCTCTCTACTACCGAATTTCCCTTAGGATAGAATGGAATAGAGTACCGCAATGCAACGCCCAATTTGGCCATTGCCTCCTTGTAAGCTTGAGAGCTAAACGCAGGACCCTGGTCAGGATGTAGCGTGCCGACTGCGTATTTGCCGATAAAGACTCGCAAATCTTTTATAACAGTTCGAGCATCAGACGAGCGCTGAGGCCACATCCAAATTAATCTTGTCTTAATATTTGTGGGATTGCATTTGTCCATAGGGACGTCTGCGTGTAGATAGTCTAATGCTGTCTAACAATGGTGTCTGTACTGGGCTGACTATGCTATATTCAGGTGTCTGGCGGCGTTCTGTGCAGCGATCTCTATTGCAGCCTATGCAGTCAATGACAAACATATGAATGTGAGCATTCATTCCTGGCCACCAGTACATCTCTTTTATCTTCAATATAGTTTTAGAGATCCCTTGATGTATCAGACCCTCTCCCAAATGTGCTTCGTATATCAAAGCTACGCTACGTTTCCTGTTTGGAATTACTCAATCCCTCTCTTCAGAGATTTGAGTAAAAGGAACTGAGTTTGCATCAATTATGTATGATTATTTGAGTGGAAACTTAGGTAACGTTGCACCTCTGCCTTTGCATGAACCATTAACAGCTAGCGTTATTTCGCCATCTATTTTCGTTTTTGAATGAGTGATTGCAGCTATGGAAGCCGTTTGCACAGCTGCCTTCGCGGCTTCATCAGCCAATGAATTCCCTGCAACGTGAACGCCATCACGTTGATGACTCAATGTATGTATCAGGTGAGCCTTTTGTAGTTCTTGTCGTAACTGAACCTCTTGCTCCCAAAGCAACTTATGCTTGATTGTGCCAGCTTTTGCATCTTTGTAACCTTTTTTAATCCAGTTCTGCAAGTATTCATTGTAAGATTGAACACAATAATACGAATCGCACACTGTAAGTGTAGGGAATTTGTGATCAGTATTTTCAAGCGCCATCTTAAATGCTTGTAGTTCAGCTTGCTGAGCTGTACAATGTCCTACAAATTGAGTTTTAGTGATCGGAGGTCGAAATTTACCATCTCGCCAGCGACCTTTAACGATCTTGCAGGCAGCACTATAAGCTTGTTTAGGCCCAGTAGTGGGCTGTGCTGATCCGTCAGTATAAATTATACATTCATACTGCTCTAGAGGCAGAATTTCAGTAGGCAGAGGACATTCTTGTTTGTATTGTTGAAATGCTTGTGTCTTCAAATAAGGGTCAAAAACGTTTTCAACGTCTGTTGCTGCAAGAGAATTAACCCATTGAATCCATCTCGGATGTAAAGCTTTTGCATTTGGAATGCTTGCTTTTGTGGCGTAAAAACCATGATGCGCTTACCCTGTGCGAGGGCTCTCTCTTTTGCTACTGCAGTTTGAACGGCTGTCAGAATTTTTTCATTTCTTCTTGTGTGTATAAGTGAGATTTGTAAGCTATTGGTACTTTTTCTCCTTCGTTAAAGGTTAAGTACGTGAATCCACATTGTCCTGGAATGATTTGGATCACTAAATTGTGTACGTTTACGCATGTTTGTGAATGTTTAGTTGCTAACATGTCTGTTTGCAATGAACGCAAAATTTCTGTGTGTTTTTGTGTCCAATTAACTGTTTTGAAATCAGGTTTGAATAATTCGTAGAGAGGTTGAACCCTTTCTGCGTAATTTAGAATGTATGTTCTTCCGAGATTTAAGAATCCCAGAATCAATTGTAAGTTTGTCAGCATTTTTGGAGGTTGGAGCAGCGCACATTTCTCCAGAAAGTTTGCTGCAAGGCTTTTGCCTTCACTTGATAACTCGTATCCTAGAAAAAGGACGTTGAAATGGGCAATTCTTGTTTTCCTAAAATTGAATTCATACCCTTCAGAGGCGAAACCAAGTATGATGGTGTTCACCCTGTTCAAGTGCCTGTCTAAGTCATTGTCTGTTAGACAGATGTCATCGACATACAATAATGCCTCATCATCATAGGTTTGCAGTAACTCTGTTTCCCTTGCTGAAAATAACACAGGACTATTCTTGAATCCCTGAGGGAGACGACAGAAGTGATGCTGTGTCCCCAGAATTGAGAAAGCGGTCAAATACCTACTTTCTGGTGCAATGTTTTGACAGAAGAAACGTTAACAAATATATAATGTGTTTTTATATTTTTTAATTACAATGGTATTTATTAATGCTGCACTTTGTGCATTTTGTACTGCAAATGTTTTGCAACAAGAGTTTAGATGGCTGTAATCCAATACTAGACAATATGTATTGCCTGGTTTGGAGACAGGAAACAAAAGATTGTTCATGGACGAGGTGCATGTTTCAATCACCCCTTGGTATTCAAGTTGATCTAATATCTCCCTGACCTGTTTTTTAGCTTTTTGCTTAACTGGGTACTGCCTTTGTGCAGTTGGTTGATTTTTTAGTTGGATTTTATAGTGAGGAGAATCCTGATCCCATCCTACATGATTTTTGTATAATGCAGGAGCCTGGACTACTGCCCATTCCCTGGTATAAGTATATTTTAAATGAATCGGAATATGATTGGAGAAGGCTGGCATAATGATATCTTCGCCATGTGGGCATTCCCTGACAAATTGTGGTGGCCAGTCTTGTTCAGCTAGAAGAATGTCATAACCCTGAGACAGCCGTTCCCAAAAGAGTGCTCTTATTTTTCTAGTTATGTCCCCCTCCATCCGGAGTGTTACTTCATATAACTTATGGGGGACGCTAACCCTGTTATCTGCAGTTTCAATGTGGATGTATTCATTCGATTCCACTGTCTCCAGATGATCCTTCAAGTTCTTGCGAGCTATGGTGACTTCTTCTGCGCTGTCCAACAATTTCTGAGCCCACTCCCCGTTCTTGAGTTGTGTCCTCAAGATCCTCGGCATGTCTGATTTTTAGACCTGCAACCTCCTTTTTGGTGAATTGAGTTTTCTTCTTTTTCTGAACGTGTTGATCGTCTTTGGACTTCACGCGTTCTTCCTTGTGTTCTGAGCGTCCTCTTCTTTCGGATTTCTGTGGCGAAGTCTGAAAGGTACGAGAGGATCGTGTATAAGTATCTTGATATCTATCAAGTTTTCTCAAATTATTCCAGTTCCTGAGTGTATACCTCCTTCCAGAGGGCTCCTTTTGAGGAGACCTACCTCTGGATTGAGAACGCTTCTCTTTAGACGATTGTTTAGTATTCTCCCACTTCTTTTTAGGAGGTGTAGGAGTATTTTTAATAAAGACCTTTTCAGGGCTTTCTGACAGTTGAGGTTTAACTGGTTTCCCACCTAGACTGTCTCTGCCTGATTCTTCATAGGATTTTTCAATTAATCTTGCCAGTTCATGTGATTGCTCAGTTACCTCAAATACAATTCTCTTAATTTTTGGAGGATCGCCATGGATGCTGCTTCACATTTAATATTAGCTTAAATTATTGTTAAGAACTGTTTTCAGTAATTTCACACCTAGATTTAAAGCATTCATTTTGAATCTCTTTAAAGACATCTGGTATTACCGCCATAGACGGAACACCATGTGTTTTAGTGTAGATTGCAGCAAAGACTGTACCCCAAGTGTCGCAGTCCTCCAGGTGTGGTGCGATCCCCATAGGTAAACAGATTGTTAGAATTCTGTGTTTCTCATGAGGGGTAGTATCAGGAAATACTGCCTCGATTTGAGTAATTTTTGAGCTATCCAGAATGGAATTTGTTCCTGTTTGTGGGCAGTTTACCAACGACTGAATGCAGAATCTGTGGTGTAATTTTATTTGTGTTCCCCTGTTGAGGGGTGTGTTGTGGAATCCTTAATGCCGGTTGGACTGTAAGAGTCCGCATGACATATTGGACCAATTGTCTATAGATTTTGATTAGTTCTTTCAGTTGAACTAATAGTTCCTCATCCGACATTTCTTCAATGGCAGGATGTGGTGTATAGCTGGGTAATACCAGCCATGTTGCTCCTGGTCTACCTAGTGGACCGAGCCTGGCAATGTGATTTATATGTTTTAGGGCGCCTTTAAACCAGAGCGCGTGCTCTTGGTATGTTAATGGAATTTCAATATCCTCAAAAGGAATGTAATCCTCTGTTGGTTCATCGTCTTTGTAGAAGTGAAACACTTTAGTTGCTGGATTTGCTTCAGGGAAGATTATCCATGAATAGAATACCTCTGTCTGATGATATTCATGTGCCACTATCATAAAAACTACCCTACCACCTCTTGCTGATAGGCCATTTCGTATAAGTTTTAAAGTGATGACTTTTCTTAAATTTTCTAGAATGCTTATAGCATCCTCGTCGGTTTCCTGGAAACCTGTAAAGTTTAAAGCTTGTACGGCATTTTCGCCTGAGGCTCCACTGGCCTTGGTATTCTTGTCAACGGACATTTTGTTTGCTGAGCAAGCTTCAAGGAAACAAAGATAAGGTGCACAATATTTTTGGAACACTGTATCCTTCAACGCTGATCAAACCAAAACCTAATACATAGGATTTTCGTCCTACTCAGTTATGGCAGATATTATCCTTTTACCCACTCCAGACGTCTATTGGAGTATTTGCGGAAAAAAGGGGCTCTGAGAAAAGCACGACTGAGTTACTTTAGTATCTAGTGTTAAATTAGTGCCTTATCAAACGTTGGGCGCCATGTAGTGTAGTTCCTATATTCTCAATAGGCTCTCCGCATTGGAATAATATATCCTATAGATTTGACGTAGGACTGAGGTCAACTAGGTCTCTATCGAATATACTAAACTTTACTGTGAGTGTGCCAGCTAACTCAGAGGTCACTAGAAACGTTCTCGAATACACAAGAAGGGATTAGTTTCTGACAACCGCATAAACATGACAACTTTGTTTCCCAAGAATAAGAATATATCTCTCAGAGTCGCGGAATCAATAGATAAGTATTTCACTCAGTCAATCGTGCATGCTTCATTTCTACAGAGTTGCAGAGAAATAGAGAGACGGGCGTTTTCAATAAAAGGCTTATTGAACAGTCTTCTTTCTCATGCAACAGAAGTGAACTGCTGCAATCGTTATGCAGACTGCAAAGTATAATGCGTACAGCGAGAATAGTATTATAAAATAATCCTGTAAGAGCATTGTATGATTTCTAAGCCATATAAAAATACATACATAAATACAAGAAGAAGTAAGTATTGTGTAGCATAGGTTTTAGTTTTCTTTGCAAAGAATCTACCAAAGGTTTCTCTAGGTTCTAATCAGCTCCATACCTTGGTTAACAATGAAGGAGGTCTGGTATCTCTGTCTCGGGACTCGATTTCCCATCATCCCGCAAGGGGGGCCGAAAACACTGGGGCTGGATTCTCGGCAGGAGAAAGGCAGCTTCCTGTTCAGTGCGTCAGCTGGAGAGTCGGCTTCCTTCGGCACTTGCTGTAGCGCGCTGCATCGGGCAAGTAGCTGTCGATCTGCTCCGAACCACCGTAGTTTGCCATAGCAAGTAAAGGTATATTTATACCTTGAAGGTGTTTAGGAATGCCATGTTTTACGTAAAGAAGGGCATATGAACGTCATGAATGAACCCCTGGGGAATAGTTGTTCATTGTAAAACTAACTGAGTTCTTGGAGAAATCAATATTCAAGCAAGGGGAAGTCCCTAACTGCTTCAGCTGGTTTTCCAAGAAATCGTTGTGACGTTTTGTACGGGTGGAAGTATCCATGCCTGTATTTGGGTAGCATGGGCGATGCCTTAATAAGGGCTTGATTTATATGCCTATATAAGGGCAATGTGAATCGTACCTATATAAGGGCATGAATCGGGAAAATTCACTCGGAGTCTAAAATGCCACACAACAGTAGCAATTGTCAGGACAACATGCTAATTTATCACACTACGCGCAGGCCCTACACTGAAGACCTATGTTCCCTCTCTGACCATTTCTTTAGTACTAGCTCTAGCACACACAGTGCACATCACTTAGGAATCTTGCTAGTAAGGCAAACATACCAATCAGAGACAACCAAACATCACTACAATTTATACAGGGAACATCGGTACTTGCACACTGATTAGCAGTGGCAAGTACCTACAACATCTAACTTCACAGCTCTCTGTCAGGAAAACGTTCTAGGGGAAAAGCAAAAAGTTTAAGTGAACTTTAGCTAACAAGTCCAACACCTACCATATCCGTTGTTAAGCCTCCGACGAGTGGTTGGAGGCTTACCGACCGACATCGTAATTGGCCCCAAATTGTGCTCTTCATTACAATTTTTATTACATTTGTATCATAAACTCTTTAAGTACAGGTGAATTAGACAGAGGCACATAAGAGGTAAGGGGTCAAGACTGAGCATTAAAGACATTCTTAATATTATCTCATAGTCACATTGGAAAATACAGTAATACAGTGAGTGAGCAAGCGCGGGTAAATTGATTTGAATTAATTTATGTTATGTCATTGGTAGTCATGAAATAAGAAAGTCAGGGTTGTAGTTACACTGGAGCATGGCCTGCAGGTGCTAGTGTAAGGTTTATCGGCCTATGGTGGTGAGAATGAAAGGAAAGCAGCATCAAGTTAACCCACATAGGCCTATGGGATGGGCGCAAGGGAGTAAGTTGTGGCAAAGTGTTATCCGCCCCTCTGAGGAACGTGAGCAATTTGCACCCCATATGGAATTCAACTATGCTGGTGTTCTTCCAGTTAGTGAGGGTCAGTTTGCATACAAGGGTCAGCTTTAAGTCTAGAAGGTATTCACCTTCTTCATTTTCTAAATGTGGGTCTAGCTGACCTAGTAAAATATCAGAGAATTCGCGAGTGGGATTAATACCCAGGAGGTTTTAAGAAATGTAAAAATGTTATCTCAGAAATTCTGGAGTATGGGATAATAAACAAGCATGTGAGCAAGGTGACCAGAGTGCACATCACAGTTCCAGCATGAAGCTTTCTTGTATAAGATTAAGTTTGTGTAGTTTTTGTGGGTCCTATAAGATCTGTGAATGACAATATATTTGGTTTGGAATAGCATTGGTGATATCGTATTTGTAAAAAGAGCATCTGTAAATACACTCCCAAATAAATTTCACATTGCTGTTTGATGCTTCTGCCTCCTATTTTTGTTCATTCCATGAGTGAGCTCTTGAGGATTTTGGAAGGAGTAGTTTGTAGACTTTGGATACACCGTGCCTGGTTTTGCATAAATTATTGATTAGGTTAGGTAGTGAAGGGCTGGATGTTTAGGTATCTGGACTCTTGGCATCAAAAATTTGAAAAAGTTGAGATTATCCCACCTGAAGCGCAACTGCAAAGTGGAGAGGGGGACTGGGAGATTGCCATCAAATATGTGGTTTGTCAAATGTACCATCAATTTTAATTTTAGGATTAGGCCACATGGATGACAGGTTAGAATTGCGGATGTTTATTTTCGAATGGTACTCAAATCTTAAGAAAGCCTTTTTAGTGTTATTAATGATGTATTTAGAATGGGGAGGTAACAATTGTCCATCATTAGGAAGGCGCAAATAGGTCTGTCATCAAGTAGTGATTTTTCTAGATTCACCTAAACTGATATGTATTTTGACTCATCAAGAAACCAGTTAGTATCTTGCTTAAAACAAATAACTGTTTGGTAGTTCCTAAAGTTAGGGAGGCCTATACCACTGATATCTTTAGAGAGCCTAAGTGTTTTTAGTGAGATTCTAGATTTTTTGTTTTGCCATGAAAATGTATTGAAAGTGTTGTCGATTTTTGTTAGGAAATCATCTGCGAATGACTTGGGGAACATACTGATTAGATATTTAACTAAGGGAGGGATCATCATTTTGAGGGATCCGGCCCTTCTGTACCATGAAAGAAATTTGAGTGACGAACCATCAAGAAGATTACTAATCTTTTTAGGTATGGAACCTTTGTTATGCTTTAATGTAGAAATAAGATAATTGGAAATTTCTATCCCTAAATATGTAATACAGCCTGGTTGACAAGCGAGACCAGAATCGCCTAGAATTGATTTATTTCCAATGTTATTGAGACGTTTAACCTCCAACTTATCCTTATGAAGCATTTAGCCTGATACAACTGCAAAGTCAAGATCATTAAGTCACCATTAGAAGTGGGCAGCATCTTCAGTGGTAATTAAGATATCTTCTGCATAAGCAGGTATCTTTATTGTGGTAGTACTGATTTTACCCCAGCTATTTCCACATTTCCCTCAAGTGATGTAGAAAAGGCTCAAATGGTAAAGAAAGAAAGGAGATAAGAGGGGGCCGCCTGGCCTGATTCCTTGTTCCATGGAGAATGTATGAGAGATAGTGCACCCCCGCTCTAACTCTAGTGATTTGGGTGTGGTAGAGTGCCATTATCATTCTTATTAAAGACTCTCCCAGATTAAACTTCTCAAGGACCACATTTAAAAAGTGCCAGTCAACTTTGTCAAACGCTTTTTCTGTGTCAAGCGGGATTGTACTACTGTAGGGCTTTTTGAAAGTTTGGCTTTCTCCAAAATATGACAAAGTATTTATGTGTTTTTGCTGGATAATCTCTTCTTCGGAAATCCAACTTGTGAGGGGTGAATGTGTTTAGATATGTATTTGTGAAGCCTGAAGAAGAGTATCATGGGCTATATTTTGCAGTCGAGATTAATTAATGAAACTGGCCTAAGATTTTTGGAAGTATAGTGTCTTTCCCCTCTTTGGAAATCACCGTTATGATAGCCTCCACAAGGGTGCCGATCACAAGGTTTGCAAAATGCCCTGTATTGTCACATGGTATTTGGCAGGACCTGCAAAAGAAAACTGACAGTTCATTGCTTTCAACTTGGGGCACAGGGCATGGAAGCCCTTTCTGGTTTCAACAGTGGAAACTGTGGACTTAGAATAGTCTTGCGAAAAGAAAAACCCTGCTGCCCTTCCATTGTATGTGGTTATGTTTCTTTAGGAATTAAAGTATTTTTCTCTCATGTTGATAGTGAAGTGCAGAGAAGTCTGCTCAGGAGGTTTTCATGTTGGCACTCTGTGCGCTCTTTCAAATTGAAGTTCTTTTTTAATACAATGTCCATATTTTGTGAGTATAATTTCTGTAGGACCAGGATACAAGACCCAGCAGGATCTTCGGCTTCTTTTGGAATGCCAAAGATACAGGATCCCTTGTCTGTTTCTGTCTTGGAGAGTGCCAGTTCTCTGAATATAGACTGAGTCGTGGTGTTGAGGGCTGAAAAAAGCTTTGCTGATCTTGGCTTTGGAATTTTCCAGGCCACTAATTCTGCTTTCTGTTTCCACAATTGTGGTATTAATTTTTTGGGATAGCGGAGATTTAATTCTGCATTCCATGTCTGTTGTCTTTTGTAGACTTGGCAAGATGATGGACATCTGCCAATTTCTTGAGGATCATTTCCATTATGGGGTTAATGTAATTTTTATTTTTGACAGGCGAATCAGCGTTTTGAGGGTCAGCTATGACTCCTTTCAGGCTCAATTTCGTTTCTTTCTCTGCGGTATTGCATAGAAGTGGATCACTGATGGATCCTGAGTATCTTGTCACAAAAGTTACTGGGCAGTTGGTTTCCCTTGTTAATAACTCCACGTCCCAGTTTCGAGAAGGGAGCATTGACTAAAGCTTGAGGTATTGAGAAGCAAACTGCAATTGAAAGGTCAGTGAGTATTTTATCCCTATTGTATGAGTTTTGCAAATCAGGATGGCTGCCAATTTAGATTATTACACCACACTGTGAATGTGAGTAGAGGCTAAGTGGCAATATTGGTGGTGGCGTGGTATTGGTTGTTTGTTGGGCGGCTATTAGTATTGGGTTCACTTGATGTTGCTGTGATTGATAGATTGTGGATCTTGTGCCCACCCTTTGAGGTTCTGCACCATCCTGGCTGGACAGATATCCTCTCGGTAGGATCAACTATACTTGTTTGGGTTAAAGTGTTGGAGAAAAGCACTTCCTTTGACAGATTTGCTGTCTGTTGGGTACCTTAGTCTGGAGATACTGAGGTGTGGGAGTCAAAGTGATACGCAATGGCTCACAGGCCGAGCTTACAGTGTGCCCTGTAAAGGGACCTGTGGAGAGATACAATAGCAGGACAGACACTACAAGTGGCTGTCAAACTCCAATCCACTTTCAATTATGGGGTATTCATGTACAAGGCAACTATAACTCATGTGTTATGAATAAACGTGCCGCAATAATAGTTTTAGTTCTTGGGGGTGCAGGTCACAGCAAGGTCTGAATGATCAGAGCATGGCTTAGCAATTTGCCAATTTATGGGGTCATTAGGATGGAGGATTTTCCGCATCCTCCGGGCCGGCGGAAGCCACCGCCGGCCCGGAGGATGTGGAAAATCCTCTGCGGACCCACCAGGACCCACCGCCACATTAGGATGGCTGGTGGGTCATGGTTTAGGTCCGCAGCTTTTCCGCCGCGGCTGGCTTACAACCGCGGCGGAAAAGCACTAAAATGGTGACGGTGTCTCTGAGACACCGTCAGCCAGATTAGGATGTGCTTGGGAACATGCTTTTCCGCAGCGGCTTTTCCGCCGTGGAAAAGCATGTGTAACTGCACTGCGGGGGCCTGTTGCGGGCCCCCTAGGTGTAGTGGGGGGTACACATGGGGGTTACCTATGCTACCCCCCTGCATTTGCGTGCACAATGCAGCAGGCACCGCGCGGTGCCTGCCGCTTTGTGCACGCAAATGCTGTGCATGCATTTTTAACATTGCTGCGGGTGCAGCTTGAAGCTCCACCCGCCGCAATGTTAAAAATAGAGGATGTGACCGCCATCCTAATCTGCACAGAGGGAACGCCGCAGCCCCTGCGGACGTTCCCTCATGCTCTGGGGTCGCGGACGGACTCAAGTCCGTCCGCGATCCTAATGACCTCCATAGTGTCTACAGTCCCAGAGCGGCTGGATAATATTGTCAGTTATTATTAGATTCCCATGATCAGAGAGGGCATCTAGGAATTTATAGTGCCCTCTCCATTATTCACATAAACCTGGAAAGGGCAGAGCCTGCAATCATCTAGGAGTATTGATGCTGGTGTTATACTTCACCCGCTATGTGTCCTGTACCCCAGTCTAGGCCTAGGTAGCTACATAACTTTTTACCTACATTTGTCCTACCTTGCTCTGCATAACAGTTCTATTACTGACCTTTTACCCAGTGATGTGCTAAATAAATGTCGATCAGATTCTTGGAAACTAGCCTCATTTATTATGCATGAGGATTCTTAGAAAAGTCCCTACACATGACATACATACATAACAGCATACCCACACTGTGTAAAACGTGATGGTCATCTTGATCCTAGGGCAAAAGAACTGCTTTGCATAGTGGCAGGTATTTTTCTAAGCTCATTTGCATAATCGTATTCACAACATATCGATTGTGTAAGGAACCCCGAGGCTATCTTTATGGTATAAATACTTATACCAACACTAGATGGGCACAGGAGAAGCTTCCACGCTGACACTAGACGCTGAGGTCCCTGCCTGCACGAAGAAGCTCCAGCATGCAGTGGTCTGACATCCCTTGCGGGGCTTCCAACTCAAGACCAAGATCGGGTCCTTTGTACTCTCCCATCAGGTAATGGGGATGGCTCCTTCCTAGGGGATTCTTGGCTTTACACCCACATACATGTGAGGTACACTTAGGTACACTTAGGTAGGGTTTGCATCTTAGGAGTACGCTTGATTAATGTCATGTATCTATATGCCTGCATATATTTGCTGTTTTAGCACCATGGTAGAATTCTATCTTTTTTATAGCCTGTAGGTGCTTGTAATCTTATACATCTGTTTCTGTCAAATGGTTGTTGCACCAGCCACACGTTTTCTACTAGAATGACGCTGGTTCAATGAATGCTTATTGAAAACGTCCCTATTGTTTATTCTGTGTATCTATCTGAGACTAGTGAGTATGATTGACTTAGCGAAAAGTGCAATACTGTTTCCATGATCCCTGAAGGATAAAGGGTTGTTATGTTTGATAGTTGCCAGAAAGTATTCGCTCCTTGGTAAGGTTAGGGGGCTTATGGTGGCACTGTGAGCTAGCTGGTCTAAAGGCTAACATCTCCTTTGGGGGTGTCTGGAATCAGTCTGGACACCAATTCCTTAGTTTATGTTGTCTAAAACGCGCAGATCCGATGTATTTGTAAGAACTTCACGGCAATGGGTATCACAAGTTGCCTGCTATAGACTGTCACCAATCAACATCATGTTTGCTAACAATAAGTTTCAGCAGTTCACAGCTTTGTTATATAGCAGGACAAATTTGAAGCAAATCACCCCCTGTTATGGTGCTCTAGGTCGTATCCGCTGACACAACCTGAACACAACGCCTGGTTGAGAAGGCTCAGTGTTTGCTCCTCATAGGAGTGAGTAAACAATAATGCCCCAGATTAGTATGAAGGTTTCATGGTCATAATCTAACTCTTTGTGACTCAGAGTATCATAAATGAGATTGCAGATAGTTAATGCACTGGTGGACACTACTAACAACTATGCACTTAAATGAGGAACCACAGGTGTTTATTATTGTTTATCGACTTGCTCCTTCCTTAATATAATGCATTGGGCCGCCATAGCTGTAAGACAAGACACGTCGAGAAAATTCAGCATAGATTAAAGTAAGCAATTCCTTACTGGTGAGCGCAAGCTGTGCACTCTATGCACTCTTTAACCCCCACTTCCATGCTTCTGCGTCATTAATAGATTAGGTGTTGCTATAAATGTGCAGAAGGGGCACCTAGTCATGGTCGGCTTGCATCCCACGACGCGATGGTTACCGGGCTGCCATTTTATTTGCTCCAGGAGCGTTTTTTGAATTGCAGCAGCAGCTTTCAGGCAAGTAGGTCCCTGCATACATGTATTTATTGGTTGAAGGGCTCACGTTAGCGGGGTTAAAAAGTTCTTACTGGACTGCAATTCTGCTGGTTATCTTATAGTCGGTCTGCTGTCTGCGATGCGGGCTCCTGGGGGTGGCATTCGTAGAATGTCCACACCCGGGCAGCTTCGGGCTAATGGCACATTCCAGGACAGGTAGATGTTTGCTGATTGGTAGTGCGAGACACGAGGCAGATTAGAATGCAAACTTTAGGTTTGCCAGTTAGTCAGAAGACTTTCTGTGACTGAATTTTGTTTAACTTGACGACGCTATGGCTAAGGCAGCCGTGTCTGAGAGGGAGGCGCTGCGCATGCTGTGTGAGGCCGGGAGGGAGGATTTGATTCAGCCTGGTGTTTTATTCCAGGTGTGAGGCCAAAAAAAGACAGCTGCTGGCAGCCTTTTTGCAGCTTTGTTCTAGCATGGGCGTCAAGTGAAGGCTCCCTATGGTGAGCCCGAAGGAATTGACCAGATTAATTAGGGGAGAAGAGAAGTTTAGTCGGCTGGTTCTTCCTACCTCCTCTCTGCCCGGTCGCTTCCCTACAATGAGGAGAGGGCGGGGTAGGGCATGCGCACGCTCAGTCGGTGCACACCACTGTGTTAAACAGAAATAGACTCCTTAAAGGAACAAAGAGAATTAAAGGGGAAGTTTTGGAAGCTGAAAATAGCTCAGCTTTGCTCCCAAGTAGTTTTTAATTAAATGAAAACCAATTCGTTGTGAATGAAGCCGCCAAGTCAAATTTGGAAGGGAATAAAACAAATTCTATTTTTGGTTAAAAAAAATACCTATCAATTGGGAATGCAAATTTGCCCAAGTCTCTTGAAAGGAGCCTGTCACCTATGATTTACAGTGAGTCTGGTGACTGAACATTACAGCCATTAGCTCCTCATTCCGAAGTATTAATATCAGTTATGAACAATAAGGTTCATAATAATACATTTATTGTTAGCGAAACAGAAGAGTCAGAGGCTCTGGGAGTAGAAAGGGCTTTTACAGTTGATGAAACTAAAACAAATTGTGCACGACATGACAAGGTTGGCAACACCTTAGACATAGTAGGATCATAGGTATGGGTCGGGTCCCTACAGAAATAGATAATGGAGACTAGCAGGTTTGAAAGGAAAAGAAGTTTCACAATCAGCAAGTTTTAGCGACTTGCAGACCCATGCTGGAAAGATGCTGCGAAAAGAAATAAAGGGCAGTAATAAATGGTCGAACAGGTCTCAAATGTCCTGCAACAACAAGGAAGATGAGAGGGAGGATTTCTTAACAAATCTTCCCGTGCTGTTTGATACTAAATATTCTGCATACTATTCTAAGGCTGTTCATTGGAGGGTATATGATGGGGGTGTTCGGGATGGAGAATGAGGAAGAAAAGAACAGCGACTGATGCAGACAATTCATTAAGAAAAGTTGAGGTTCAAAAAGGGGAATTAAACAAAAGGGTATGTGTCAATAAAAAGATAATGCCGGGGATTAACATAGTAGACAAAAATGTTGGGACTGACAGTTTATCAAATGACAATGTGAAAAGTAAATGGTTTACAAAAGTCAAAACAAGGCAGGATGATAAAGAGAGTGGGCATAATTCTGATATTGCTAAATTAAAAGGGAGCCCAGGGAAATGCAATAAAGATAAGAAGAAAAATCAAGTGCAGAGGATTTAAAACGTGTGCAGTATATGGAATTATCAATGCCTTTAGGTTCTCATTTAAGCAAAAACACTAACGAAAAAATATGGAAAGGAGAATTTGTGTATGTTTTCAAATTACTCCACAGCGAGATTCAGTCAAAAGAAGGGTCAAGGAAGGATGTATGGGAATTAGCCAAAAGACCAAGGGTTCCCACAAACATTGATTCTTGGACTTCAGCTTTTCTCATATTCGCTAGTGTATATTGCGAAAGGTTACCCGACAGAGCAGAGGCAATATTAATATATTTAGACATAATTAGGAGAGCTTATACTGAATTTGGGGGTTTTGCTTGACTTCATTATGATGAGGAATTCTGAGCCAGACTAGTCACTCTACCTGAGAAACTCTGGGGAGAAGTTGACAATGAGCTATGGGTTCAGTGGATGTATCCTCGGATGCCTCCCTCTTCTATGCATAAAGAGAGTGCTTGGCAGTGTCCCATCATCCTTTTCTTGGTAGACCCACCCCAGGGGGTGGGAAACTGGAATAAAACACAAACAGCTGTTTCAGTTGCCTGCTGGAACTTCAATAGGGGTTATTGCTAAAAGAATCTCAGTTGGTACAAGCACAAATGCTCAAGGTGTGGTGGCAAACATGCCATACTGCAATGTTTCAGAAGCAATAAAGCTGGAGTGGTTTTGGCAGAGGCAGAGGGAGAGGCAACACATTTCAGTCTGGACTCAAGGGCTTTTACACCAATTAATATAAGAAAGTTATGTTTTTGGTTAAAATGTTATCCTCACAGGGATGAAGCAACCAGGCTGGAATGGGGCTTCAAAGACAGTTTCAGGTTAGGTTACCAAGGGCCTAGATGTAGTAGATTTGCAAAAAAAACTTGAAATCAGTAAATGAAACCCACAAGTGGTGAGAGAGAAATTGTTAACTCCGTCATGGCTATTACAGGATCTCATGATATCTCCGTTAGGTGGAATACCCAATAAAACAGCTGGCAAATTTAGAATGATACAGCATTTGTCATGGTCAATAGCTGAGTGAGAAAAATGTGATATTATATCAGCTTTCAGGCTTCTTCCAGTACACCCATTAGACTTCCCATTGCTGGGCATCCATTTTGAGGAACAGTTTTTTGTGGCTAACTTGCTACCTATGGGTTGTGCAATCTCATGCAATTTATTTAAAGTGTTTAGCACCTTTTTACAATGTGTTTTTTCATTCAGGACTGGCCATATGAAGTCACTCATTATTTGGATGACTTCTTGTTTATTGGTACAGCGGGCTCTCATCAATGTGCGAAAGATTTACATAACTTTGAACTTTTGGCTAATGAACTGTGGGTACCTTTGGCAGCTGAGAAAACGAAAGGCCCTGCATGCTGCTTAATTTTTCTAGGAATTGAAATAGGTATTATCAAATGGAAGCTAGACCACACAAAAGAAAGTAAAAGAAATATTGGCTATGTTAGAACACACCAGACTGTCTTATAAACTAACACTGAATGAAGTTCAATGTTTGTTGGGTCATTTAAATTTTGCTTGCGAGTGGTAAAAGCAGGTAGAAGTTTTTGTAGAAGGCTCAGTTTTGCCATGTCAGGTGTCACACTACCACATCACAGGATCATGATATCAGCTAACATGAGGGTCGATTTTGAAGTTTGGTTGCTGTTCCTAAGAGCATTTATGGTGTCACAATATGGTCACTAGACGAAGATTTTGTATGGCAAATTCAGATATTTTCAGATGCCTCTGTTGCGAATGGCTTTGGACTCTTTTGGGATGGCAAATGATGTGCTGAGAACTGGTCTTTATTGGTGACATTTGCAGAGAGATTCTGGCAAACAAAACTGTGATGTTTCATGTGGGTAACAGAACAGTAGTCGGCTTGGCAAATGGTCAGAAAGCCAAAGAAAGACACCTATTAAAACTTTTACAAAGATTTATGTTGGATTGCTTAATGCATAACATCGTTTTTAAGATTAAGCATGTACCTGGAATCGATAATACAATCGCAGACACATTATCTCATTTCCAGTGGCAGAGAGTCTGTGGTTTGGTGCCTGGAGCAGATCTGCGGAAGACTCAGGTTCCCCAGGAGGTATGGGAATTAGCAGAGTAAAAGCTCAGCTCTTAGTTGGAAATTCCCCTGCAAAAAGCACCAAGTTAGCTTACAGAAGAACATGGTTAGAATTCCTCGACTCAGGGGTTTCAGTCAAATCCCACAATCCCAAAGGCCTTGAGAAGTGTAGGAAGGACATAATTAATTTCATCATGGCCAATTTAAGACCGAAACATTTCTGCGACAACAATAGAAGGAAAGTTAGCAGGCTTGAGTTTTTATGGGAAATTGTTTTGGGGCTACCAACCATCAGCAGGTGAGATGGGGAGAAGTATACTGCAAGACTGGGCAAAAATAAAAAGAGGGGATAGTTTACACAAGACCCTATTTCATTGAAAGTACTATTTGAAATGACAAACATTTTACCAGTTATTAGTTTCTCTGAATTTGAATTTCGTTTAATTAAGTTATGCATGATTGGTTATTTTTTTTTAGCCTTTAGAATCTCTGAACTTCTGAGTAAAGTAGGAAATGATGATCTCAGAGTTAAGAATTTTATTATTCACAAAGTATCAATAGGTATTTTACTGGACAACCAAAAAACAGACCAAGTTGGTAAGGGAACAGAAAGTATTGCTACAAAAATTAGGTGGCCCACTGTGCCCGATGAAAGAATGGTCGGAATTTAAGGCTGCAAGCGGTGCTTCATCTGAATTTTTGTTTTCAAACACCAGGATGGGTCTCCCCTTAAGGCTTCACAGATGTTGGCAATAGTAAGAAAAACTTTACAAAAATTGGAAAAAAAAACTTTCAATTTTGGGACTCACTCTTTAAGAATAGGTGAGACCTCCAAAGCTGCCATGTTGGGTTTTTCCATCAAAGAGGTAAAGAATTTAGGCCGTTGGTCTTCCGACTGCTTTATGAGATACATTGGAGAGTTAGAAGGACTATGATATATTTTCCAACCATATTAATTATTTTTTTTTCTAGGTTACGTTGCAAGTCTTTCATTACCTTCAAGGGCCGTTTAGATAGTTGGACACTCCTTTGTAAAATGGGTGGCGAAGCAAGCAGAAAAGAGACATTTTGGGAAGAATTCGGGTTTTCGTTCAGACTACATTTTTATTGATTGGTGGGGAAAAGCGGAATGAAATGGGGTCAGTTAATGCCTTTTTTAAGTGAGTCATTGTCAACAAAGAAATGGCCAGAAGTCCTTCTTATCCATCTAGGTGAGAATGATTAAGTTCAACTATCAGGCCCGGGGTTACTTGTAGAATTGAAATCTGATCTTGAGCTGATAGTTAAATCATTATCCCAAACAAAAGTGATTTTGATGGTGCTCATGCCCAGAAGGGTCTGGAGAGGGGAAAAAAGATTCACAGCCATAGAGCGGGCTCGAAGAAAAGTCAATAGTGAATTACATTGGGGTTGTAGCATCAATGGAACATGTTGGTTGGCCCATAACGATATTACCAAAGAGGATTTTAAATGTTTTTGTCATGACGAGGCACACCTTTCCTTTAAAGGCAACAAGATATACATTCTGAACATAAAAGAAATGCTATCAAAAAGTTTGGATACAAAGGCATGGTTTTAACCGAAAGGCTGTTAGGCGAAAGCTTCACCTATCCCCCCCACTCCTCCTTTTTGAAATGTTTTTTTAAAAAAAATACTTTCTAAATAGAGCAACAAAAGAAATCTAACTGTTTGGCAATGGTTTTTTCTACGTTGTCAAATTTCCTAATTAATCGCATTATTTTGACATAGAGAAGTCATGCATATTTACAAGAGGAATTTAAGAGGGGACTGGAAAACACCCAGGCAGGGATTTTCCTGGTGGCAGAATTTGAGGAGATCGAGACAGGAAGGGTTGGGGGCATTCAGACTAGCTTCAGACAGAAAGAAACATGGGAGCAAGGAATGAGGCAGGGGGAAGGCAGGGGACAAAAGATAGGGTTTGGAGAGGAGGCTTAGTTAGAACAATGTTGGGGGAGTTTGTTGTGGGGAATTGTTTAAGAGTGGGTTGATAGAATATGACTATGTATTATGGAGACCTGGTTTGCATTGTTGTAACACCTGAAACTGCTTACCTGTCCAATAAAGCAGCCTTTTACCCCATTTGGCCTGGTTGGACTGCTCATTGCCCGATGTGCATCGCGTGGCATTATAGCAGCTCGAAGAGAGGCCGCAAACATTTTCGTTGGTCTGGAGTTCAGAGAAATTGTCTCGGTCTGCACAATGGCAAGATATATACATAGCAGATTTTTTCTGATGAAAGTACACCGTGTAGATGGGGATTTTTGCATTTAAACGTTCCCCTGGAAAGGAGCTTCAGGCTCACACTGCCATCTTCCTACTCATCCAAGCCATGCTGGCATTCCAAGCACTCTAATGTTGTTCACTCTGAACATTTACACTCTATTCTCAAGTTGCAGGTCAATTCATGTAGTTGCAGTGAATAAAATATATTTTCTACATTGTTGAAGAAAGAGTCTGGACTTGTCCTATAAAAGAGATTTCCCACATCTCTGTCGATTTAAAAATGGGTTAGTATATGTGGTCTCTATTTTATATTTTTACATTCTATGTGCAGTTTCCCCTCCACTCTACCTACTTTTTGGCCAAGCCCCTAAACGTAATTTTGGTAGGGCTTAAGAAATGCAATAAAGGCCCTCGACTCTACATAATTTGATCTCTGACTAAGCTGCTTCTCAAGCTCTGAAGGATTGTACTTTGCCAAATGGGGTTTGTTAGAACCGGCTGTCTCTAGTTGGCAGAGGTATGCACTTCAGACAAATAGGGACACACCTTTTCTAGTCAGGGCAAGGGGATCACACCCTTCGATAACCCCTGCTCACCCCTTTTGGTAGCTTGGCAGAGCAGACAGGCTTATCTCAGAGGCTGTGTGTTAAGCATTTATGACCACATACAGTAATAAAGTGAATACACTACAAATGGACACGACACAGTAGTATTATAAAAATAAGTATTTTTATATAAGGCTTAGCACAAGACCAAATAACGACAAAAAATGTACACAATCGTAATAAATACTCTGGGAAGGAAAAAGAGATAGTTCAAAGGTAGGTTCTTCTTTAGCACAAAAGTCTTTAGTATCAAAGCAAATCTTCTTCTTGGCAATACAGTTCTTAGCAACAGGGTAACCCCCATTGGGGCTACACGACGTCGAGGCAAAGTTAATCCAAAGGTTCGGCGTCGACCGCGAGGAGCGCTACGTCGAGCCCGGAGTCACACGGACCACCAACAACACAGTACCTTTGGAAAATGAAGCACACGATGATCAGCGGCGTCGACCAATCCGGCGTCGCGCCTTCGGTGTCGATCAGGCCTCAGCAGGCGTCGTCGTCGATGATGCGGTTGCACAGAGTGAGCAGCGCTCACGGCGTCGAGAGGGCACACAGTTGATGCGATCAGCAGCGGTGCAGACACGAGGTCCCTTGGAGCTAGAGCCGTACTCCCACTCACTGGCGGTGCTGCTGGTGTCGGTCGGGCCAGGCGGCCGGTCGTCGAGGAAGCGGGACACTGGGGCCGTTACCCACTACGTCGAGCTGGATTCGGCGACGTCCGTCGGCGTCGAGGTTGCTGGCTCTTTCAGAGGTGCTGGATTCACAGGTTCCAGCAAATAGCACTTTAAGCAGGTGAAGTCCTTTAGCCCTGTGACTTCGGCAGGAGACTGGCACTCTTCCAGTGCTTGGAGATTTTCTTAGCAAGCGTGAGAGTACACACACAGTTCCTCTCTCCTGGTTTCCTTGGCAAAAATAAAGAAGCACTGCAGGATTCCCCCCAGCAAACAGCACACTGGCAGAAGGGGTAGGCAAGTCCTCAGATCAGCAGGCCTCTTGTCCTTGGTTACAGGGTTCCTTGTCAGAAGTGATCTAAATTCTTGGTTCAGGGGTCCTTCTCTTATACCCCGTTTTGGCTTTGATCCCTTTGTCCATGCAGGGGAATTTCCCAACATCCTGGGTCTGTTGTGGGTGGAGCCAGGCAGTAGCACCTGGCCTATTCATTGTGCAGGGCTGGGTCCTCAGACGCCCAGCAGGAGGTGGAGCCAGCATTGTCTCAGGCAGGGCAGGCTATCAACAACTACTCTCCCCCTACTCTCAACGCAGATGTCCCACTCATCCCACACTGACTCATCCAGACCTGTGGAGCCACCCAGCTCCTGTCACACACACGCAAGACCAGCAGAAACCAGATATGGTTAGACAATAAAAAAGACACTTTCTAAAAGTGCTATTTTCAAACCCAGAGTCCAAAAACCATCCACACCAACGGATGCGTAATTAAACCCCGAGCTCAGGGATACCAAACTCGGCATTGCACCATGCTCCCCGAGCCAGCTAGGATCATAGCATTAATAATCCCGGCAGCCCATTCTAACTAATGGAGAGCAGGCTACCTCGCAATAGTGAAGAACGAAGATGGCTGTAATTCACTATTAGGACATGCCAACTTGGTCAGGCATGTCCTACCTTATACTTACAATGCACCCTGCCCGTGGGCCTACTGTAGGGGTGACTAACATGAAGTCAAGGGAAGGTTTGAGGGGCTGGCACGTAGGTATACTTGCGCAGCCTGCGTGACAGCACTAGGCTGCACGTGGGTCTCGCAATGACCGACCCGTAGACATTCTTTTACAAGGCCGCTCCTGTGGGTGGCACAACACGTGCTGCAAGCCCACGAGCGGCATTTGTGTTTACAAGCCCCGGCACTCCTGGTGCACTAGACTAGGGACTGACAGTAAACCAAATAGGCCAAACATGGATACACTAGATACATTAATTTAACATCGGGAGCACTTGCGCTGTGGCACTGATCAGCAGTGGCACAGCGCCCAAAGCATTATCCAGCAAAAACATCGTAAAACAGTGGAGGCAAACAGAAAAAAATGGAGGAGAGACTCAAGCCAATGATGTCAGGTCTAACAGGGTTAAAATGTTTTATTATCAGTAAGAAAAGTTCGATTTTGGCATGGGTTGCAACTGCTCACCCATTCTATCTGCTGAGGGCTCACAAATCTGGCCGTCATGCAACCCTGCAGGATTACATTTTTGCTTGTAGTCAGACCACTCCCACAAACACTATACTGTTTCCTCTCATTCGACCCTGCTCCTGAAATTTGGATTGTTACTAGCAACCTCCTCTCAAGATACGTTTTTCCAAATCTCTTAGGCCTTCACTTTGAGTAGCTAGGTGTTTGGTGATATAGTTATCATGCCTGATAAACACTGGTGCCGTGGAGAACGCAATATACTGGGTGTGAGCATGTACCTCAAGGATCATCCCTCCGCACCACGCTCTTCAATGCCTACACGACCCCTCTCACAGGCATTGTCAGATCCCACGACCTCAACATAATTTCAGATTTGTCCAACAGTTTCCCTACTGTTGCTTAGCATAGAGTTTGCATATTAAGTCTCACCTCTCACTAGCCAAACACATTTCCTTTTGTTCCTTCGGTTGAAGTGAGAAGAGAAAATCGTCCCCACCCCAAAAGTCCAACACTTTCCATACTGATGCCTAAATTGGAGTTGCAATAGTAAATCTCTGTTGTATGTCAGAGTTTACTAACCCTGCTCCCTGCCCCTCCACGCCCCGACTCACCGCCCCGCAGCACGAAATATGCGAGCCGCCACTGGTTTCTTCCTACTAATTAATGTACCTTTTTTCCTGAAATATTTACTTGTATATGGCTCAATGGTTCCAGTATGTGTTAAGAGTGGATTAGCGTCTTGGTCCTAGCATAAATTAGGGTGATTAGGCAAATTAGCTTATGTCGCCATTGTAATAATGTATAAAATGATATTACTGCTGTAAATGTACTGCTGAGTAGATACATTCCGTATGAAATTTAAACTTATCTACTCCTCTATCTTTCTAAATATTCAACTTTTAGGAGGGCAGGAGGGAAAAGGTTTTTCTCTCCCTACCCATCCCGCTACTAGCAACATCGTATTCCTTTTCTCAAAATTGTGGCTGGTAGCCTAACATTTTCCTCTTATACTCCCCCCACTTTCCTACCAAAATAACCCAAAGATGATATCAGTCCTTTTGGACTGCACCAATCGCCCAAATTTCCCCAGGGGGCATACCTCTGAAATTGGCTGCCCCCCCAAATCCACATTGAAAAGGTTGCTTTATTGAAGCAGGTGCACATCACAAACATTACCAAAACCATAGGCAAAAAACCCTTACAAACTACCTTGCTATACAAGAAATACACTTAACGCTTCTCCTAGCCCGCACCCCTAAATGTACCCCCCAACTCTTCCCTCTGACCTTCAGCATCTTTTCCTGCACAGAACTTAACATTATGAACTTATCAAAACCAACTTTGCTTCTTCCAACTTGAAGCCTGTAACTTCCTGTGTCCGCAAAATAAAGTACCTCTCCTCCCTTCCCCTTTAACCGCTTTCTGTCTCCCACCAACAGCTTGAAACACTGAAAATCGCTCCTCAAATGCCACTCAGGAAAGCTCTAACTGAGATTTTCTGCCATTCCCACCTGCAGCATTGAGACTCCTGCTTTCATCCTGTCCACTACCAATGCACACCAAAAGAATCGCCAACAGCCTCTCTTAACTGCAAGATATATAGATTCAAACCCATGGCAGACCAATGTATGTCATCCCCCCTGAAAAAATGCGCCACTTCAAATTTGAGATCTGGGTTAACCACCCTCCCTATCCTTTCTATGCCAAAATTCCTCAACTCTCTATTGATTTTCCTCTGTGTCTTATCATTGGCCGCTGGCCTATCCACTCATCTCCGTCTCCGCCATGGTACCAGCTCTGTCCAAAGGAAGTGGGACACTGTCCAACCTCTCCTATCTCCTCCAAATCCATATTCATGGCCTTCAATAGTACTCATCGTTTCCTCTGGACCAAATCGTTTTAAGTCAAGTGAATGACCAACACACCTTGGCAATCCCCCAAAACTATCAATCTGACACGAGGGAGCAATTATGCCCAAAACATTCCCTCTTTTCCTGACCAAGACACCTTGACCGCATGTGAAGACAAACCAAGCTGCGACCCAAAACTCCTCTTGTTCCCATGCCGTTCCACTCATTTCGTAAACTATAGGCCCACAGTCCAGATGCTCATCTCCACACTCTCCAGTCCCAATACCAAACCTTAAAAGAAAACCAACAATTAGACGGAAGCATGGCCTACAACACTTAATGTTACACACATATGCCTTATGATTTTCTGACATCCCTCTCCCTAACCACTTAATCTGCTCCTTACCCCAGCCACTCCAACCCTCCTCAGTTGCTGTCTCTATTCAAAATGAATGTGTCCCATATTCTTCTGCCAGCAGATCCACGTGTCGCAGAGCCTTACGCAGTACTGCCAAGATTTGAAAAGCAGACACTTGGACCCATCTATGTGCTGGAACACTAAGCCGTGCAATAAAACAACAGGAGATTACCTGCAGACCCAGTTGAGACCTGAGTAAGTAATATAAATAACATGCAACAATATCTCAACAGGTAATTTTACAAGGGCAATTATTAAGGACATGCACAAAGGCGGTATAAGAAAGGCAACAGGGAGACATTAATGGTTTATTGCAATAAATGCAATGAGCGGTCTGTATTTCAACAAAAACACATATGAAAGAAAAGGAGAGAACACACTGTTTTACATTGAATGTACATGTAATCTGTACATTATTGTGCTTATTGGTGCCCATGAAAGACAAACAGGTACATGCATCATTGCAGGAATTTGCGATTCCTAAATTGCGAAAATTAAGGAATCGCAATTTAGGAATTGCAAAATCCTATGCATCAAGAAAGTGCAAAAGTTTTAGCGATTCCTTAATTTTCTGTAATTGTGATTCCTTAATTGCGAATCGCAATTAGGGAATCCCTTTACATTGATTCCTATGGACCTAGAGGCCCATAGGAATCAATGGGAAGGCATTCTCATTTTGCAAATTCGCAATTAAGGATTCGCAAAATGAGAATGCAATATCAAGGGTGCAGGGGGGGTCCAAAAGACCCCCCCCCCCCGGCACCCCTGAAATGTGATGTAAGTACATTTTACTCACACACATGTCCCAAGGGCAGGTGTGTATGTAGAATATAAGTTTCAAAAATGCATTTTTTTGCACTCTTGAAACTTTTCGCAAATTACCATGAAGGTTTACTTCATGGTAATTTTTCCCTTCCAAATTGCGAATTCGCAAATTAAAATAAATCATGCATAGCATTTAAGAAATCGCAAAATTTGCGACTTCATAAATGCTATCGCAATTTGAGAAATCGCAAAAAATTGCGAATTCTTAAATTGCGAAAAAAGAAATTAAAATGATGCATCCCAAAACAGGTTTTTGCATTCGCAAACGGCCGAATTTTGCGATTCGCACCGTTTGCGAATGCAAAACAGCTTGATGCATGTGGCTGAAAGTGAAGGGCGCAAGTGACAAGTGAAAAAATACAAACTGAGGTAAAGAGAGTGCAGGAGAAAACAAGATTTGAATATATATACGATGGACTTAGTGGTGGTTCTGACATATTTTACACAGAATTTGAAGAAGAGAGGTTTTTTCAAAGATTCACCAAAGTTGCCCCAACCGTTGGGCTGGGGAGTCAATGGTATATCGACCTGTGAAGAAATTCAGGTCATCTTCAGGACCAGGTTACGTACTTATTACGAGTCCTGCTTAGAAGTCAGGAAAGGAGATCAAGGGTTCAGGGTTGCACACAGTGATGAGGATCCAAGCTTTGAAAGTGCGAGCACCAGATCAAGATTGAATAGATTGGGGTGACAAGTTAATTGAAGGAATGGGCCTGCATTTGTTCTGGCAAGGCCCTCCCAAACAAGGTGAAGCAATTTTCCTCCGATTTGATTTTCGGGTGAAGTTGCAGCGTCAAGGGTGCTTGAAACCAAGGAACAGAGGTCTGGAAAAATTGGTTCCGATCCTCCGTAGGAGACGTTAAAGCCGGCGTGAGTTAGGTATGAATTCTTCAAATCGACTCAGAGAAAATAGCTTGTCCTTGTTCGGGAGGACCCCGCCAGGACGCCCTTCCAACAATATATCATTTAACTGAAGAAGAAATGCCTGTCACATCCACACGTCGTCCTTAACCCGTGCATTCAGCAGCAGCCTATGGTGGGGTAAAGACAAACCAGACAATGCCAGACCCAAATGCCTGCAAAAAGTTCTGCCTGCCTGCCAGCACTACCCTACATGCAAAATTCAAATGACCCAAAAGGACCTGCAACTCCCTCACCAGCAATTTTTTTCTTACCCAGCATGTCAATCAACTGCAACATCATCATCTTTTTGTCCTCTGGTAGCGGCACCTCCCGTTTTTTCTGTCTCAACTTCAGTGCCGAAAAGGAAAAACTGTAGCTGGGCCCATTGTTTTTTCTTATGCCAGTGGCACCCACAAGTTCACCATGAGCTCTCTAGATCTTGCCAAAATCTTCTAGCTTGTCCGCAGAACCGAGGGGGCCCACAAAGAAGAAATTGTCACTGAGTTATACCTAGTCACAAATGTGAACAACCACTGCAAAAAGGAACAGCACTTTTCAAACATGGCCACATGAGATTAAACAGACCATTGACAGTGCCTTATACACAAACCAGAGTCCCCCAAACTGTAAACCCAACAGTTCAAAATCCTGTGTGTGAACTGGCAGCCGCTGAATGCAGACTTAATGACACTCTTCCCCATTGTAGCTCCCTGTCCTTCCTTGTTTGAACGTCCTAGGCTATATTCACTGAAGAGTAAGTCACCCTAGAAACATCGTCTGCAATAAAATTGTTAAAAGCCTGGCCCTCTGGCCAAGACAGATGCAGTATCACTCGGAACTGCCCCTACTACCTCTTTGGAAAAAACCCTTCTTCAGCCTCATGTCCACCTCCTTCTGCCCATTGCCTTCGCTAACCCCACACCCTTCAAAATTATCTGTGGCCACTCCGGCACTGCTGCATGCTTACCTGGCTGTGTGGGACCTTGCCATCCATCCAGACACTCCTGCATCCTGTGGCACCACTGATCAACTGCACTCATAACACATGTTTAGTGCACCCCCGCTCTTTGGTGTTCACCTTGTGTCTATCCTGTCCCCATGCTCCACCAGCTCCCCTTCTTCCAGTTCACTGCCCTCCCAATTGTACACACTGGCCTCACTCCCTGACTCCCCCTCTATTGTGACCCACTGAATCCTGGCATAGCATCTGTTACACTCTCATCCCCCATACATGCTATAGGTGGTGCTCCATCTCCTTCTGATGGGCCACACTAGCTCCACCATGGACACCCGCGGCAGAGGCCCTACCAGACCCTCCACCTGTTGAGATGCTGTCATCCCATGCAGCCATCAGGCAAGTCGCCCCGGACCATGGCATCTCTTCCACTTGGGGTAAGTGAGCCACATCAGACTCTCCCAAGTCTGCCCAGGTGCACTAACAAACCCCACGCCTGCCCCTAACCCCTCTACCTCACTTGGCACCCAGACCCATCTACCATACCCCGAAACCCCTGAGTGTGCTGCACCCTGACGGGTCTCCCCCTTTTTACCCCCCTACCGCAGTGTCTCCTGTGCTGTGGGCCTGCCCCATCACCCTTGCAGAATGACACCCACACATTACTGTCAACTGCCCCCTGCCCCTACCCCCCACCCCCTTGCCATATACCTTAACAAGCTTCATCATAGCCCCATAGAGACCAAAACTATCCAGAGCCCCTGCCCCAGATCCTGCCAATCGCTGTCGCTCCAAACCAGGCGAGCTCTCTCCAGCGCAGATCCCTCCCCCCCCCCCACCTCTAAAGGGCAGTCTCTCCCCTTTGGTGGCCACATCACAAACTGGCCACACTGCAGCAAGATCCTATTGCAGGCCCCCTGCCTGAGCATAACTCCACCTATCGAGTGCTTGAAACCCTCTTCCTCACCATTCCCCTGGAAATCCCCCTCAGCCTTCTTGCTCCCTCTGATGTCTGCTCCAACCTGGTACTCCGCGCCCCCTCCCCCCCACCAGTCCCTGACTCTCCAGAAAAAGTATCTCCGGAGCCCCCGCCATTGCTATTAAGTCTAGGGACCCCACTTTCCCTAAATGTCAAGGTATTTGTAGAGCGCACTGCCACCAAGCGGTTTCCTGGCACTATTACTCATACCGCTGTGCAACCCTTCCTGGCTTTCCCTGTGATGTGTCCACTCCTGGGCACCCCCAGGCATCCTAGCGCTGTTGGGGGCGGTGTGGAGGTTAGGCAAGCTATTGCCCAGAGTTGCAGCGTGGGGCTCATGATTAGAATAGGCACCGAGGCGAGAATTGTCAGGTCTGAGGAATTTTAGCCCAAGCCTCGCCGAGGCGGGAATTGAACCCTGGTCCCAGGCCAGAACTCTGCATCAGGGTCTGCCGTTCTAACCATTGAGCCACACTCCTCCACTTCCCTACTTTCCTACCTCCGCTCATCATAATTTTGGCCCGACTGCCCGGCCACGACCCACAGGGCCTGGCACCCCTGGCCTGCCAGTAAACCCCTGCACCCCCAGTACCTATGTCCCCCAACTTGGGGGTCTTTTGACGCGACCCCTCTGGAGGTCAGTGCGGCCGACTTCCCGAAGCAGCCATACTGCCTTTGCAACATGGCGACCATCCATTGTGACCCTTTTAAAACAAGACCTAAAAAGGTTTTGCTCTTCGTAGCCATACTGCTACCAGCTACTGTGTATGGCTGGTAGCCCAAAACCTATTCATCTTATACTCCGTCCACCCTCTTACCAAAAATAGTCCAAAGGTCCGTCAGTCCTTTTTGGACTGCACCAATCATCCAAATTTCACTGGAAGGCATACCTCTGAAATTGGCTGCCCCTAAAGTCCCCATTCTAAACAACACAGGCAGCTTATGAGGATTTAGATGTAAACGAGATCTGCTCTCATAGAGGGAAAGAAATGAATTCACCATGGCAAAGAATTGATTTATGAGATGAAACAGACTTCTGGGCAATCTTTATTAAAAGGTGTATTTTTGACAAGCACTTTATCAGCAAAAGCATATGCACACCCCATCCCTCTGCTCTCCAAAGAGTACACAACCGTGCATGACTCGCCTGCAGATCCTGAACCAGACTGCCAGTCTACAGGGAAATCTCCAGGCGACAGAGGCATTCCCTAGTAAAGAGATTTGCTTTCATCAAAAAAAGTTGGATGCATTTATTAGATTAGCAGAAAGCGTGGCTCAGAATATCCAGCAGCTGGGTGCGCGTGCATATACATACACACACACACACACACACACACACATAACAATGCCTGAGGTGAGGTTACTGTTTGTACCTGAGTACAGCACGTTTTGACCTACTCTGCATTAATGACTGACCGCTTATATGCGATTCCGTTCCGGTCTGTACACACTTTGTAACTGTTGAGCAGAAGAAAAAAAATAACAACATAGGACAAGTAATAAAGGAAGCACACAACATGTCGCGTTACATTCACTGGAGGCATGCATGGCCTGAAATATATAGTTCCTATCTTATAATTATAATTGCATGCTTGGTCAAGCAACAATGATGCTGGGCCTGCCGCAGCCCTCGTGTTCTGTTCATATTGGGCATGGACAGCTGTATTAGGGGGAGGAGGCAACTGGCTGCAGGAGAAGGAATCTCATTACATCTGTATCTGCTGTTCCACTGCTGAGGTCGAGCAAGCTATTGGAGCATTGCGCTGGAAGGATTCTCCTAGTATCTGTGTTTGACAACGTTACAACAAGAGGCCAGATGCGATTTCCCCTCAACCTTCTGGTAACCTCTCTAATGGACAGTGGCGGCTCCTCCGCTAAGGCGGAGAAGCATCGCCCCACTGCCTTTTGCAGTGTAAATAAAGAAAAAATAAAATGATAATAACTTGACATTATCATTTTATTTGTTCCTGCTGTGGCATTTTGTAGGGGTGGGCAGATCTGCTCTGCTCTCGGAGCAGGGGCAAGGAGTGGTGGGCACTCTGTAAGGCTGGTCAAACAGTCATGTTGCATTACAACCTGGTTGCAGAACATGCCTAGGCTCCCATTCCCTGGCTGAGGGCTGAACTACGGCGCTCAGACCAATCACAATGCTGCATTGTAGTGTTGCCATTGGCTATGGGGAGCCAGGAAGCCCTGGTGCTTCCTGCTTGCACAGAAGAAGCCAGGAAGGGGATGGAGGAGAGGCGGCGGCTAGCCAGATGTTTGGTAGGTGATTTGTTTTAACCCCCCATTCCTCCCTCCGTGCCCCATTTGTCCTAATGACATTGGTATGATATCTCTCAAGCTTTTGAGTCCACGGGCATATCTATATCAAACATTCACACAAATGAATGCAGCACAAATGAATGCAGCAAGCCACCTTGCTGTGCGGCACTGTGTGAAAGGTAGAGGGCAGGGATGTACCATAGTTAACATTATACAATCCATTCCTGCTCTCTGCCTGCATTGGCGCAAAAACTGCTGCTTAGAGCCAACACAGACACCCTTACAGCATGCTGCAAGGGTTCCTGCATTATATTCAGGATTGTTTTGTGCAGGAAGGGACATCTTCTTCTATACTTGACTGAGTGAATGATTAGATAGGTCGTTAAGATGTGGGTTATTTATTAGGGGGCAAGGTGCATGACATGAGCAGGTTAAGGGTAGCCAGATTTAGTGTTAAGTGGATAATAAGTGGTTTCTCTGGAGACAAGGGAAAAATTTAATAAGGACAGCAGCAGGAGGAAGATGGCTAGGATTAGGGATGGCACTAAAATAGAATGCGGAACGCAAAAGTAGAGGAAAATGTTGTGATATTTTTTGTGGCATTTTCAAGCAAAAATGTGGTCTATGAGTCACAGAGACCATGTCAAGGTGTAATAGCTCAAGAGAGGAATTCTGTTTTAGTGAGTGAATTTAGAATTGAAACTTCCTTAGCAAAGTTGGAGGACTGAATTATTTAGTCAGTTTAGAAGGATGCTCATATAAAGTGAAGAAGAGCCTTGTGGAAAGGCAAGGGAGTCTGAAAAGAAAAGTCTAAAGGAAAGTGGAAGCATCTCAAAATGTGCTCTGCCTGCTTATAAAGTAATGTAAAATACTTCAACTGCTGAGTGTACAAGGGCACAGAGGGACATTAGCAGTAACTCTTCTTAAATGATGTTAGAGGACCAAAGAGATCAAGTGAGGGTTTGAAGGAGGAGTTGACTTAATGAAAGATTCCACTATTGTGGCAGATAGAGTGGGGAGGGTAGATGCATGATCAGGCGCTGGAGGAGAATCCACCAGAAAGATGAGTTTTGGAACAGTGATACAAAAGGGGAGTGATGAGAACCAGAAAGAAACAGAAGGGAAGAGCACTGTGATCTGTCCAGGTAATGGGTATGGGGTGAAACTGTGAAGGACTCATTGGTGGAGAAAATAAGATCCAGAGTGTAGACTGAAAAGTGCATGGGGTCAACAATGAGCAGGTGAAGGCCAAGCAATTTGGAAGATTTGAATGGGGGGGTTGAATCTTGGCAAAGGAACATTCGGCCAAATATTGACATAATCAAAAAGTAGGAAATTTGAAGAGACCAAAAAATGGGCCAGTATAGAAGCATGCAGTAAACAGTGAAGTAAGGTGCAATTATCAAAGAGGCCCCAAGGAGCTCTACGTGGCAAATGGACCTCGTTCAACTTTGGTGAGCTGAAGGAGGGTTTTCTTTAAAAAGCTAACTAGACCACCCACTTATTTACCCAGAGCACCAATGCGATTAGCCTTATAGTTTGGGCAGGCTAACGCAAAGTCTGGCCCGAGGCATCATGGGTCCAGAACTGGTAAATGGGTGGGCAATAAAGTATGGATTACCTAGAGCAAGAAATTGGGTTTCTAGTTGGTGGGGGCCATACTCAAGCAGGAACCAGAATCCTTGTCAAGGTAAAGTCACAAGCAAACTCTAAATTAACCTGTGCCCAGCCCTTGAGTAGCTTGGTATAGAGCAGTCAGGTTTAACTCAGAGGCAATGTGTTAAGTATTTTTGTGAAAGACTTCAAACAGTTACTAAGTGAAAACATACCACAAAAAGGTTCCATTACCAGATTAGACAAATAGAGTATTTTTAACCCAATAAACAAGACCAGAATGACAGAAATACAATCAGTATACCTGGAGATGTGCAGGTTTAAAGATGTTGGTGAAAATAGCACCGAAAAAAAAACACAGAGCCAACTTTGAATATCTGATCATGCCAGACTGGGACGGAATCATAAGTTCAGGCCGACCGCGATGGAGCACGGGCAGGCTACAGGGAGCCAGTTTGGCCTGCGGTACAAGAGTGCCTTGAATCCTGGTTGCGGAGTGTTGTGAGGTCCTGTGTCAAGGACACAGTGTGCATCCAAGGTAATGGGAGGTCCAGGTTGGAGATGCATCGCACATCGTCCATTCTGGGAAGAGGCATGACTGTGATGTGAGATCCTGCATCATCGTCGATGAGGCCATCGATGAGGGCAGCTTGCAATATGAAGTTCTACATTGAGGATGCATTGCGCACTTACTGGTTCTGAAAAGAATAAAAGACTTAATATGGGAACTCCTGCGTTGTCTTCGAGGCAGCTGTCAAGGAGAGGCGTGAGTTTGCAATGCGATGACCGGCTTAGGGAATGCATTGCGGAGCGGCTGTTCCAATGAGGCTGCTGGCTGTGAGGGTGATGCGAATTCCTTGCGATGGAAGAATCCCCATGGCTGAGGCGATGCGTTAGTTCTGCTCGAGGTTGCGTGCGCTGCAGAGGAGATGATTTGGTTCAGCTGGTTCCACAGATGGGCTGGCAGAACCCCTTCAGCCCACTTTAAAAGGTCCAGGGCTGGAGTGGCACTTCTTGGAAGGACAGGACGCCCAGTTGCAATGTCTTGGTGCTGGTTACAACAGACTACACCTTGGAGTCACCTTCAGTCCTTCACATGAAGGCAAAAGGGCAGCTGGCAGTAGGTCAGCATTGGAAGAAGCAGTCCTACAGGGAAGCAGTCTAGCAGAGGGCCATCCTTTTTTAGCTGCACTGCAGTCCTTCTTCCTGGCAGAGTCTTCCACAGGTCCAGAAGTGTACTGAAGAGTTTATGTCTGATGTCCAATATTTATACCTGGTGCCTTCTTTGAATTGGTAGATGCTGCTAGAGGTTTACCTTTGATTCGCACAGGTTTCCTGCCTCCCCTGCCCTGACTCCAAACCAACTACAGGGGGTCGCAATCCTTTGTGTGAAGGCAGTACACAGCCTATTCAGGTGTGAGTGGGGCTATGTCAAACTCCGCCCCCCTTCCTCCAGTGATGGCCCATCAGGCACACCTAAACTCTCCATTGTGTGTGGCTGTCTAGGAGGAATACACAAAGACCAACTGCCAACTAAACTCAGTCATGTGACCCAGAAACAGGCTGCAGTCACTAAATGGCTAAGGCAGAAAAAATGCCAATGCAGCGTAGGCCGCCAAGCCTAGACGACATTTCCTCTAATCCAGAACTGACTGTGGGCAGGATTCACACAAGGTACAAACTGTTTTGTAATCTTACTGTCCAGAGATTAATGGCTAGAGGACCCGCTAGATAGTAAATACTTTGTTTTGTTTCATTTTAAATAGTGCCCATGGACTAGATCCAATCTGCCCTGATGAGAATTCTGCAAGCTGTGAATCAGGATTCGAAACGCGTCGGCACTCTTTTTTTCCTTTTTTTTTTTTCCTTTGTTTGGCCGGTTGGCCATCGCCATTTATTGTAGAAACGGGCTATGTTCCTGAAATTCAATTGATTAGTTCCTATTCAGGTTTTGGGAGTTTAACAACTACTATAAACGCTGTTTTCTATTTTCTCCCCGGGTTCCTAAATGTTTGCAAGAGCCCTTGTTTCACAAATGTAAAAAGTTTTTTGGTCCATGTATTTAATGTGATGTTTGTATATGTCAATAAGTCACTGTTTTTCTAATTGTTCACCACATGTTCGGTTCACTGCACATTTGTATTAATTTCTTTTGAATTTTTATATGGCTCAGACATGAGGTCGATAGTGATCTTAGTTCTGTTTATTGTGAATTCTCTTTTTGTAAACTGAGTACCAAATTGAAAAACATAAAATGTTTTGTGTAAACTAACAAGTTGTGGTTTACTCGTACATGAATTAGTGTGTACTTCAAGTAGTTTGGAGGCATAGGCAAACATTTCTATTTGAGGCCCTGCCTACCCTCTTTCCCATTGGGCCCAGCCACCCTTGTGTGTCTTAATTTTCTAAAAGTAGCATTTCAAAATTGTAATAAAAAATCTGACTTCACAATAAAAGAGGATTTTTTATTACAATTCCAAAGACACCAAACATGAACTGTTTACCTGTTTCTGATTGGTAGTTACAGTGTATTAAATGTAATAAGGTAAGTGATGGTATCCAATGGGAAATGTAGGCCTTGCACCAGTGAAAAGCAAATTTAAGAGTGTTTTCACTATCAGGACATGTAAAACTTAAAAGTACATGTCCTACTTTATAAATACACTACACCCTACCCAGTGGGCTGTTTAGAGTCTGCATGATGGGTTACTTACATGTATTAAAAAGGAAGGTTTGGGCCTGCCAAAAGGTGTATTCTGCAAGGTCAAAGTGGCAGTTTAAAGCTGAACACACAGGCTGCAGTGGCAGGCCTGAGGCATGTTTTTTTTTTGTTTTTTTTTTTGGTGTAAAATTTTTATTGACAGTGACCATCAAAATAGCATTAGTACATCTAGTCAGTAATACATTTAGTGCGATAATGCAGTAGTTTGTACTTTTACACAGCTATTCAGCCGACAACCCTCCGGTCCGGCAGCGAATGTCGGAAATGATGTGGAATGCCATCAGGATACAATACTCGAAGTTATGAAATCTTACGTTTTCTAGTCTATTTTTGTTTTTTTTGTGAAAAAGAAAATAAACAGAACAAACTCAATGGCTCATCTGTGCTATATAGTCACAAAGCAAGAAGGAAAAATACTGTCAATGAAGTATGCCGATCCCAACTACCCAGGTAGATACCCCTTCCCCCTTAAGCACCAAACTAAGTCGAGATCCCTATTAGTAAGGAAATATTTCCGATCCCTCCCCAGAACACCCCCCCGATTCAATCGACCAGTTCCTCCTCATCCTCCGAATCATCGTCGTCGTCCTCCGGCAGCGGTTCACATATGTCTCCTCCGTATCTATTCCATGCCTCCCATACCTTGTTCCATTTCTTTGGGTTAGCTCTCATTTTATAAGCAGTTCTTTCAGTTAACATCAATTTATCCATGGTTCTGCACCACAATGCCAATGTGGGTACCTCCGCCACCCCCCATCTTTGTGCCACGTCGCGCTTGGCCACCATCGTTCCGATAGCAACCCACTGTTGTTGCCTAAGATTAAGGTCAGTACCCTCCCAAATATTCAGTAGACAGAGGCGTGGCTCCGGCGTGAGGGAAGTGTCAAGAGCCTGGGATATTGTCCTCATGACCTGTTGCCAATATCTAGGTATGGACGGGCAATCCCACAGTGTATGCAATAACGTACCATCCTCCCCACATCCCCTGAGACAGTGTGGGGTTTCAGCCCTATGTATTTTATGTAGGGTGGTCCTTGTGTAATATACTCTATGTAATATTTTCAGTTGTATAAGCCGGAACCTGGCCGACACCCCCGCCTCCCTCGGAGATGCCATAGCAGCATTCCAATCTGTCTCGTCCATAGCCCCTAACTCACTTTCCCATTTCTCTTGTAAATTCTGCAGGGGATCCGGGAGATTGTTCAACAGTTTGCGATATGTGAGTGAGGTGGCACATGTCTGTAGAAAGTCTGTAAGAAGCCGGTCTTCTAGGGGTGAGGACTCTGGGACGGTGGACCCTGGTTCCAGTACCACCAGCAGAGCGTGTCTTATCTGGATGTATCTATAGGTTTCAGTGGGGCCTAGTGCATATTGTTGTTGTAGTTGTGAAAAGGGAAGCACCCCTGTGGACGTCCAAAGATCTCC